>NC_091799.1:20392500-30392500 GCF_041296235.1 Equus asinus | reverse complement strand
TTCTATGTTTAATATGCCTTTTTTTTCTGGATGCTTTTACATATTTCTCTGTATTACTGATTTTCAGCAATTTGATTATGATGTATGGTTTTCTTTATGTTTATCCTGTTTGGGATTTCTTGAACTTCTTGGATGAATGGATGAATGGGTTTAGATTTTTTTAAATCAAATTTGGACAGTTTTCAGTCAATATTTCTTCAAATATTTTTCTTCCCCAATCTCTCTTTCCTCTCCCTTTGAGACTTTAATTACATGTATGTTAAACCATTTTACAGATCAACAGAAGCACTGTTCAAATTTTCAGTGTAGTTTTCCCTCTGTGCTTCCATTTGGACAGTTTCTAGTGCCCTGTCTTCGAGTTCACTGATCTTTTCTTCTACAGTGTCTAATCGGTTTTATTAGAAAAATCCTTCAGTTGAATTTTTCATTTCAGCAACCATATTTTTCATCTCTGTAATTTCTGCTTGGTTCCTTTTTACATCATTCCTTTCTTCATTATGTTCATATTATCCATTAAATCTTTGAGCGTATTTATAATAGCTGCTTTAAGGTCCTTGTCTGCAAATGCCGTCATCCCTGTCATTTCTGTATGTTTCTACTGACTGTTTTTTTCTCTTGATTATCAGTCACATTTTCCTGCATCACCTGACGAGTAATGTTTTATTCTTTGCTGCACATTGCAGGTGCTCTGTTGTTGAGTGTCTGGATTTTGTTATCTTCCTTTAAAAAAGGTTGGATTTTGTTCTGGCAGGCAGTTAATTTACTTACAGGTCAGCTTGATATTTCAAAGGCTTGTTTTTAAGCTGTGTTAAGGCAGGGCTAGAGTAGTTCATGTTCTAGGGTTAGAGTAAGCCTTCTGAAGCACAGGCTTTCCAGGTCTCAGTTGAATGCCCAAGGTGTTCAGCAAGGTCTCTCCTCTCCGGCAGGTGGGAACTCAAACATCTCCAAACCTGTGCAACCTCCGGATCCTCACTCAGCTCACAGCCCCCAGTGGCTGTTTGCCGCAGCCTTTGCAGAGGCTCCCTCTGCACAAATCAGTTTGACATTCAGCCAAAGACTTCATGGGGACCCTGTGCATGTTTCCAGCGTTGTTTTTTTTTTTTTCTTTTTGCACAATTCCCTCCTCTTTGTTATTCTGCATTGCAAAATCCAGCCACCTCAGAAGCCCTGAACCCTAATCACTGCCTCCTCTGTTCTGCGAGATCGCTGTGCTTTGGGTCCACCTCTGTGCTGTGGTCCAGATCTCTCCAGGCAGAGAGGTGGAGTGATGGTGGGGCTCACGGCAGGTCTTCTTTCCTGAATCACAGTCCTGCGCCGCCTGCTGTTGAAGGTCTGAAAACTGTCATTTCATGTGTTTTGTCCAGCCTTGCAGTTGACCAGGGAGGAGGGTTAGTCCCACACCAGTTGCTCCATCATGGCCAGAGGTATAAGGTCTCCAGTTCTCTTTCTAAGGCTAAAATCCTTAGTAGGGAGTAGGGTTTCCCAAATTGACACTCCTCTTGCATCACGTCTCCCATTCATTCCCACCTCGAGCCCTTGAGCACACTCTTCCCATTTGCCTTGAATGCATTTCCACCCCCTTCTGCCTAGTAAGGGTTTCAAGGAGACCCCCTGGTCCCTCCACCCTGTCAGCTGCATAGTTAGTTTTCTCGAATCCTTGTATTCTCAGGATTTTTCGCTCCATTTAAATTTTCAAAGCTTTACAGAAAGGAGAGACCATGGTGTTCTCTTATTTTAAAATATCTCTTATGGGTAAATATCTCGTATGCTTCTTACAAGGGCAATCAGCCAGTCTGTCCGAAGCTCTTTCTTCCTTTCTCAGTGAAAGCCCAGGTAGGAATTCCAGCCTGATAACATCGCATGTGGGAAGGTCAACAGATGGAGCGAGCTGTTGAGTGAAATGGGTTCAGAGCCTGGGCAGTTCATCCTGGCTCAGCCCCAACCTGCCCTTTGACCCTGGAGTGGTGGTGTACCTCTCGGAGCCTCTGCCTACCCATCTGCCTCATACTCTGCGGGCCATTGGGAGGATAACGTGACACAGCTTCGTATGTCATCTCTTGGGCATCCCACCTTTGACGTGCTCAGCGGTTCTGAATCATTCCTGCGTTGATTCTCTGATTCCACAATATCTGTTGAGCACTTCCTGTGTGTCAGGGAATGTTCCAGGCACTCAGTGCGCGGTCGGGCCAAACTGACAGAGTCCCTGCCCTCACAGAGCTTGCAGGCTAACGGGGAAACAGACATCGATCGAAAGATCGTACCGCGTGTCCTTACCGATGGCGATCAGATCTCGGAAGGGAAGAGGAGAGGGGGCTGAAAGATAAATGACCAGGGGAATATCAGGGAGGGTGGCCAGAGGAAGTGATGTTTAAGTGGAGGTGTGTAGGACCAGAAGCAGTTATCCGGGCAGAAATTGGAGGGACAAACATTGCTGGCAGAGGGAATAGCATGTGCAAAGGCCATGAACCTCAGAAGAAAAAGGATATTGTCGAACGGGAGAGGGCGAGAGGGGAGCAGGTCCCAGGCTGCTGGGTGGTTGAGAAAACAGATGCCCTAGGGTTTCTTATATCACGTGCTCTGTGGGGGTCCCTGAGCTCCCTGCCGCAGGGGAGGAGGGGCACTCGCACGTGGAATGCCAGGATTTTGACAGCCAGATTGTAGACCATGAGAAGGCCCGATTTGGAGGGTCTCCTAGAGACCTAGAGAAAGCAGCGTGCTGAATTTATCGCTCAGAAATTCTCTGTCCCCTGTGCCCAGGTCCCCGGGGTGTGTGGATTAGTGCTGAAGGGGACCACATGGCCTCGTGCAGAGGCCTCCTTGAGGAGCCGGCAGGTTTGAGCTCCTGTCCCATCCTGGCACTAACTTTCTGTGTGGCCGTAAACTGTTAACCATTCTGGGCCTTGGTTTCCTTATTCCTAAAAAAATACTAGTAATCGCTGCTCATGTTTGAAGAGCTGTTTATCCTTCATGGTGCTTCTGTGGCTTTCTTGGATTCTCCACAAAATGCCCGTGAGGTTGGTAGCACAGAGATGGGTGTCCCCCTGCTATCAGGGGTGTGCTGGGGGAGCTAAGGCCAAGAGAGGGGAAGTAGAGTCTGAGACGGGAGAGGCCGAAGGTCACGGACCTGGGGCTCAGGCTGGTTGGCCTCGCTCCACACTCAGTGCCGGTTCTGTTCCAGTGAACCACCAGCTGTGTCCCCAAACCGTGCTTGAGGGTGACAGTGGAGAAGTCAGAGATGGGACTCTGGATGCCTCCCCCAGAGTGTGATGTGTAGGTTTATTCTGTAGCTAAAAAATATTTGGAAGGGCCAGACCGGGTTGCCTAGTGGTTAAGTTCAGCGCACTCCGCTTTGACAGCCCGGGTTCGGTTCCTGGGTGGGGACCTACACCACTTGTCTGTCAGTGGCCATGCTGTGGTGGCAGCTCACCTACAAAAAGAAGAAGATTGGCAGTGGATGTTAGCTCAGGGCAAATCTTCCTCAGCATAAAAAAAATTTGGACGTTATGAGACGAGCCGCCCTTCTGGTTGGACTCAGGGGCCTCTGAGGTCCTTGGCTCTGAAAAGGGAGGAGGGAGAGTGGGAGGGAGCATATGGAGGTGTCCTTTCTCCCCAGACTCTCCGGGCCTCATTCAGAACACAAGATTCCAGAGACTGGGGGTTGAGGCGGCAAGGTTACGCCTGAATTCTCCACACACTGAGGCCTTGGGGGGGCTCAAGTGGTGCAGATGGGGGCCTACTTAAGGGGGCTGTGACTGAGGGACTCCCCAGCTCTGGGCATCTGGCTGTCTGGGTGGAGGGAGGTGGTGACCTTCCAAAGGGAGGAGGGGGAGCCTGAATCCTCTGAGCTCGCCTTAGTGCCTCGAGGTGGTAAACAAAACTTTGAAGAGTGGGTTCCGGTGTGACCTTGGGCAAGGCCCTGCCTCCTGCTTCTCTGGGCCTGGGCTCCCGATCTGCCAGGAGTGGGCCGAGGTGGAGGACCAGGGAGCGCCTTTTTGTTTTGGGCTCTGAAAGCCGTGGGTGGAGTGTCTGGTGCCAGGATGGACGCTGTCCCAGGAGCAGCGGTGTGACGAGGCTCCTCCTTTGCCCCCAGAGGCAGGAAAGGAGCTGCTGGGTCATTCGCAGGCAGCTCAGTGCTCCAGCCAGGCTCTGGGTCAAGACGATGTCCTCAGGATGGTCCCCATTCCTGTGGGTCCTCTGAGCCGCCTGGTCAGCGTCAAAGAGGGGCCCGTCCCTCCTGCCTGGTCCCCTCTTACCTTTAGGGGAGAGAGTTGCCGTTGAGTGAGAAGACCGCTGCCCCCCTCCTCTTTCGTTTTGAATGTGGGAGTGTGGCCAGGGTCAAGGGTCGCCAGCACTGGTGATTGCAGCCCTGGGCAGTGTGAAGGAGGAAGACCACTGCCTGCCCAAGACTGCCAGAGGTGGAGACCACTCGAGTGTCAGCCCCCGTGTTCTCAGTGACCCCAGCCTCTGCAGAGAACTCGGGTGAGGGAGGCAGGAGAAATGGTGACACAGGGTTCCCCAGACACCACAGTGACGTGCTGCCCTTATTTCAGTCAAAGCCTCGGGCCCTGGATTGAGCACTGTCCCCTGAGAGCAGCCACTCTCAGTCAGTGGCCAGGGGGCACCGGAGCCCCTTCCACTAAAACCTTGGGGTGGCATTGGGCCCCCTGCTTTTACCCCACCCCACCAGTCAACCCTGGCACGTCTCTGCCTGTTTTCATCATTACGTCCAGGCCTGCCTGCCTTTGAAGGAAGAGGCTTGCAAGTGAATGTTCTAGAAAATGCCCTTGGGCCTGGGTCACCTAATCAGGTGCCCCAGGCATTCATCACAGGTTGAGTTCTTAGACCCTCAGAGCCTGGACTGGTCAAGGTTATGGGTGACCCACCCAGGGGGCTGGTCGGTGGGCTCCAGGAGACACTCAGGGTGAGCTGGCGATCAGGCTGCCTTCCAGGAGAAGCTGGAGAAGGTTCTAGACTCCCGGGCTTTCTCCAGTTCCGGGTGGGAGTGAGAGCCTTTAGTCTCTGTGGACCGACAAGAGGTTTCAACCCTTGAGCATGGGGGCCTGTGGCCCAGGAGGCCCCTCACTCTATGGGCTCCAAGCCCTCGGGGACTGAGAGCGTGACCCTCTCAGGTACCGCCCCCGGGTGGGAGCCGCCGGACGATCCAGACACGGGCTCTGAGTGTTCACATCCAGAGGTCTCCCCATCTCCGCGCTTCGTGGCGGCGAAGACCCAGACGAACCAGTCGGGGAAAAAGGCTCCGGCCTCCGTGGTCCGATGCGCCACCCTCTTACACCGCACCCCTCCAGCCACCCAAACCCAGACGTTCCGCACGCCAAACTCGGGATCTCCAGCAAGCAAGGCGACCGCAGGTACCAATGGCCTATGTCCCCCTACACTTCCTCCACTCCCTGCCCTTCGCATCTGCCACAGCCGTGCCCGGGGTCATTGTTCCCTTGCAAGAGCGAGAGTGGAGGTCCCATTGTTCTCTGGGACGAATCCGGATGCGGCTGTGCCTCTGGGTGTCTCTGTGACAGAGGCGAGCCATCAAACCTCTCTGCATCTCGATTTTCTTGCCCTAACTGAGAGAGTTGTACACGATGGTAGGCATCTATTTTTTTATTTTTTTTTAAGCAGGAGAATATTTTTTTTCCACATCCTGGCCTAAGGAGTTAAAAATTTTTTAAAATTAGTTACCAATGTTTGCACATTAGGAGATTTTATGTAAAACTTCTGATTTGCAGCTGACATTGAAAAGCCAGTTCTGGCAGTCCTCGGGCCACTTTCCTGCAGGGGCAACAATTGGCTGGAGGGCCGACCACCGCTGCCTCCTTTCACAGAGCATGTGCTCTCCCGTTTGCCACAGTCCCCACCACTCCCTCCTGCCTCCCCAACACAGTGGCCACGTGGCTGGTGTCATTTCTCATTGTGATCACACTGTTGTCTGTCTCGCATCTAGCCCAGTTCATCCATTTACATCACCTGCCTGGACCCTCTTGGCATGAGTTTGCATGCCCCATCTTTCAGAAAACCCAATGTAAAAGCTCATGTCTACAGAGAGCTGCTTTCCATGAGGCAGAGGAGTTGACCAGGAGTTCTGTTCTCTTGGCCTCCCCCTATCTAGTACTACCTGTGAACCCCCCCAAGCCATAGCCCAGCACGAAACCAATGGATGCCAGCTGCATTGTTGTCTGAGTCCGTGCAGAAGGGGGCTCAGACTCCAGAAGGCTGAACAGCAGCTTCACAGCAGCCATTTCCCCCAGGAAAACTGGTAGACACACTGTGTGCTGAGTACCAGTTATTAGGAATCCTGGTTCATACCTGGGTGGGATGAGCCTTGGGCCGCCTGCCCGGATGTGTGGGATGTAGGGTCGAGTGGTAATGTAGTCCTTCTGGGACCAGGGGCCTTTCATTTGCCCTCAAGAGGCCCAAAGCCATCCGTTAAATATGCGGTGGTCAAACTGAGGGCTCCATTACATGAACCAGTAGATTGGACCAATGACAGAGCAAGTGAGATGTGATTGCCTTTTTCTCTCTGGTTCAGGAGGCTAATTTTGGGGAAGGATGTGGTTCCTAAAAATGTGTGAAGATATGCTTGTTGTGCTCAGGTCTCCCAAAAGGAGAGTAAGTAGTTAATCAGCCTTGAAGTTAACGGTTTTCCAGGCTCTGCGATGAGAAGAGCCAACAGCCGTTGTGTTTTTGCAACAGTAGTCATAAATTGGTAAGAAACAGATGATCATCACAGGCTCGTCGGTGGTAGATTTCGGCTTGGCTGAGTAACGGGACTGTGGCTTTCAGATCTTGCTTTTAGTCTTGACCTGGTGGCTGGGAGTCTTTACGTTTCTGCAGAGAGCCGCTTGCAGGGGCTGCGTGGTCTGTGGCCGCTCTCGGACCTCAGCGTTGCCAAGTTAGCATCCAGCAAGGTTTGGGGCGTGCTTCTGGCTGCCTCCAGTGCCCTGCAAGACTTGCGGTGGGGGTCACACCTTGGTTTACCAGCTGGGCAGGGCAGAGGACACCGGGTTGTGAGCAGCAGGAACACGCATGTTAGAGCTGGAAGTTGTCACCGCCCCGATCATTCTAGAACAGGCAGCTCTTCCCTGTGTGTGTGCGTGTGTGTGCGTGGGACTTCACCCACGGTGCCGCCCGCTGGTTTTCAGCCGGAGCTGCTGGTGGCAGGGATTTCCATCATCACCTGAGCATTAGGAGCCTAATTATAAGCATTTGTAGTCTCTGCTGTGCTACGTTTACCAGTATGCTGGTCGGGCTGCACGAACATCCTCCACAGGTGGGCAGCCAGCCCCCTGCGTGCACAAGGATCTGGATGGAGAGTGCATCCCTTCCCTAGCCCAGACCTTTTCAAAACGGAAGCATCTGCCCCAAAAATGAAATCTCCTTATTCTGCCGTCTTAGAGGGTTAGGAGCATAATGAGCCCAGGAACTTGACCACCTCAGTTTCCTCTGTTTTTTCACCTATAAAATGGGAATGACAATGTGGGCCTCCTAGAGCTGTTGGCAGGATGAAGGGAGAACACCGAAGTGAAGCATCTGGACCAGGGTCTGCCACGTAGAGGTGCTCAGTCGATGAGAGTCCCGCCTGCTCCCCCCCGACACAGAATCGGGGGCTTTCTTTGCCAATTTACAGGTGCTACTTGAGGTGGCAGATCTGTAGCTTCAGCCCAGGCGTTTCACAGGCACGTTTTGAAGACGTCTACCTCCTGATGTCAGCAACAGCCTCTGCGAAAACGAGGCTGCGTCAGGAGGCCTTGGGTTGGAGCCCAGGGAATTAGGCAGAGGCTGTGGGAGCCACCCCGGCTTCCTATGCCATCACCCCGATGGTCATCTGGAACCCCAGCCGTCACAGTCTGAGCACTTGCCCTCCCTGCAGAGGGTGGACTGGGTGACAGTGGCATTTCCCAAAGTGGGTTCCCGGGGTCACCAATTTTGAGGGATATTAAGGAATCTGCTATTTTTTTTTAAATGAGCTTTGGTGGCCAAATACCTTTGAGAAGCCTGGGTGAAATAAAGCTTAATGGGTCTCTTTTCGGTTGGACTTCTCAGAGCCTTTGACATGCTCATGTTAGTTGTTTCCCCTTAAGAAAGGGACTGGTCAGCTGCTCATCCCCAGTGGACTTGTTCCCAGAAGCCTGTATCTCCGGGAGCATCCACCATCCTCTTGTCCCAAGAGAATCTTGGAAAAGCCAGGTGGCTTTCCAGCTTGGATTTTTGTCTCAGTACCTGCTGCAGGGGGGGTGGGGACCAAATGGGTGTTTTTCCTCCTGGTTGGACCCTATCTTTGCGTTCCACGGGTTCTGGACAGTGCCTGGGAGAGGGCGAGCCGCTCGGGAAGGTGCCACCTGTAAGCGGAGACACCCCAGAAGTCACTTGGGGAGCCAGTCCGTTCCCCTGGGTGAACCTGGCCAGACTTCGCCGGGTCTTTGGCCTCAGGGTGTGGGGCTGCCCCAGCTCTGCCCATCTTCCCTGGTCCCTTTTCTGCCGCTTCAGGGACCGCTCAGCTTGCGGAGCTGGAACCAGCTGCCTGGCCCTCCTGCTCTGCCAGAGCCACCACCAGGAAACAGTCTGTCATCCTCCCTGTTCCTTTGGGGGGCCTGTGGCAGCAGAATCTGGCAGAGGGAGTCGTGAGTGGCAGATCCACATCACTCAGTGTCACAAATGTGGCTCCCCAGGGACCAAAGATGGGCAGACCCAGCCCATTTGTCATATGTTCGCTCAGCTGGATTTCATCTGTGCTCTCTTGAACAAGTCACACACGCATCACCCCCCTGCCTGGACCTGCACCCCTGGGCGCTGTCGGGGCGGGGGGGGTCACTTAGGGCCCTGACAAGGCGTCAGGCAGCTCAGGTGACCCGGGGGAACCGGGGGTGTCCCTGTGCTGGTTCCCCCAGCATGAATCCCTGGGCACTCACCCAGCCCGGGGGTCAGGGCGGTGCCGGTACCTCACCCTCTGAGCCTTGCTGGCACGCCCCTCCCTCAGCCCTAATGCTGACCGATCACCATCGCTTTCCTTGCTCTCTCCTGCCCCCGCCCCCAGCAGAAAGCGCGTTCAGTCGGAGAGTAGAAGGCAAAGCACAAAACCACTTTGAAGAGACGAATAGCAGTTCCCAAAACTCCAGCGGTGAGTGTGCCCCGTGACAGCCACTGCCATCGGCTCCTGCCCTCCCCGCGGCCATGGCAGCACGCGCTCTGTGGGCTGGGGTCTGCCTGCTGCCTGATGGGTGTTGGCGGGAGGAGGCCAGGGCCAGGCAGAGCGGGAGGGGCCCTTTCTTCCACGGACATCCCTCTGGGCCTCAGGGGCATCTCAAGGCCTGGGACTCTTCCCCATGGAGAGAGGAACTCCCCCTCCCCATAGGCTGCCGTGGCCCCACTCAGATGGCCCTGGAGCATCGGGTCTAAGTGAGCCATTGCTGTTTGTAGGGTGAACGTGGCAGCCAGTTTCTTTCCAGGAGAGGCAAAGGGGGTACAGTAGAGAGAGCTGTGGCCCAAGAGCCGGAGGCCCCAACTTCTGGCGCCACTTGGGACCTGGGGCCATCCACACACTCCCTTCCAGCCCCTACCGGCCCGAGCAGGTTTGTCTGAGATCCCTGGTGGTATTTTGGCGCCTCCTGGTGGCGGCTGAGCCTGCTGGCCGAGCCATCGCCCAGAGAGAACAGCCAAGACCATAGCCCCGGCAGACAGGGGCCACCTGCCAGGGCCGTGGGTGATCCCAAGCAAGCCAGTCTGCTCAGTGACAGCCGGGGCAGGATGGGAAAAGAATTCTGACGCTGGTTACATACAGTAAGGCGCCCGCTGACTTTCTTGCACAGTTGAAGTTTACTTCACTGCATTAGGTGTGGGTCTGTGGCTGGCGCTGGGCTGGGCACTGCCTGGGTGTAGACGGATGATGGACGTGGCTGGACGGTCAGTCAGGGGCTTTGTGAAACAGCTGGGAGCACGGATTTGAAGATAGAAACCGAGCTCCAGCTTGGGTTTCCAGCCGAGGCTCAAACCCCAGTTGCACCATCTGCAAGCTGGTGACTTGGACCAGACTCTAAATTCCTCCTCTGCTGTCCCGTGGGCAGAGCACACAGATCCTGGGCACCGGGAACGGCCAGCCAGGGCCTTGCGTGGATTACGCACTCACGTGTGGTGGTTTTAAGGAAAACAAGTGATTTGATGAATACCGCGAGGGGTGCTGTAGGAGCCCCGAGAATGTTGACATGATCCTTTAAACCGACTTTTCCAACCGGCTTCGCCCTTTTGAAAAATGTCACCCACTCAGCCTCTCCGTGAGGTGGCCCTAAAGTGATGGAGCACACCCAAGAGTAAGGAGCAGAGCCGGGACCAGAACCGCTGGCTCCTGGGGAGTGTCGTGCTCAGCCAGCCAGCCTGCACCCGCTGCCTCTCCTTCCTCCAGGGCCGACACTCAGAACTGGGAATCTTGGTGTCAAGTGCTGCCACTGCTGGCAGCCACCATTTATTGAGCGCTTACTGTGTGCCTGGCATGTGTTCAGAGCTCTGTGTGTCTTGTCTGTTTCCGTCCTTCCCACAGCCCTGGGGCAGGGGTGGGGGTTGGTGTTACTGTTACCCAACTTTTCAGATGAGGAAAGTGAGGTCAGGTGAGGGTGCTGCTTGTCCCAGGTCCCCAGCTTGTGGGTGGTGGAGCCAGGATTCCTGGGGTCGTCCGTCCGGCCCCACTCTGCTGCCTCCTACATCTGAGGCTCTGGTTTTTGGTGCCAGACATTCCCATCCTGGTGCCTGAAAGCTGCCCCCAGCTCCCTGTCCTGTGGCGGGCAGCCACACGTGGACGGTTCCTCCTTAGCGTCCTGTGGGCTCGCTTTTTGAGAGTTGAGTGTGTCCTAGAGGGATGGCCCTCACTGATCTGGGTCTGCCCGGTGCCCCAGCCCCACCCCAGACGTGAGCCTGGCTCCCAGATGCCACCCCTCCTCAGAGCCACATCTGGCTCACTGCTTATAAAGAATGGAAATAGTGACAGTCATCTCTGAGCACCAGAGCTGGAAGAGACTTAGCTGAACTGTTTCTCTTTTGCAGAAACTCCAAGTCCCCTGATTTCCAATCCTTTCCCTCTCCTGCAGAGTAAGTGATGGTCCCGTTGGGGGGTGGAGAGGGCGAGGCAGGGCAGGGAATGAACTCAGCTGGCCGCACGCTCGCTCAGGACCTCCCCAGAGCATCTGGCCTGGGGCCGCCCTCCCAGGCAGACCCGGCAGCTGTGGAGGCAGAAGGAGGCCCAGCCCCGGGCGGGCGGAGGAGTTTGCACAGGGCACGGAGCAGAGCCCTCCCTGGGGGCAGCCTGCCTCTGCCAGCCCCGGCCCTGGCGGGGACACCAACCTTCCCATTCCTATTCCCCGGGGCAGCCTCAGGACCCCTCTCCGAGCCCCATCTCAGCCGTCCTCTTCCTCCGGGTTCCTAACTCCTCTTTGCACCCCTTCTTCCTCCTTCTGGTCTTCCCTGTGCCAGGCCCTGACTTGAGTGCTGGGCACACAGGGATGAAAGATAAAGGTCCTCTCCCTTCCCCCTCACCCACCCTCCCCTCCCCTCCCCTCCCTCATCTTATCCTCACTTCCTCTTGCCTTTCTATGACTTTCTCCACTTCCTGCCCTTTCCTCCTGCCTCTCCTTCCCCGCCCTTACTGCCCTCTCTGTCCATCGCCTTGTTTGGGTTGTTCATGCATTCATTCATTCATTCCTGTCTGTGCGCTTCCACCAGCAGAGAGCCGGGCTGTGGAACAAATAAGATGCAGTCTCTGCCCTGAGAGAGCTCCAGGCCCGTTAGTCGTCCTCCCCCAACCATCCCCACACCCCCCCAGGGCCCAGAACTGCCTGGCACACAGTGAGCACTCAATAAATGTCTGCCTGGTTGGATTAGATGGTCTCCATCTGCACGTCTTCCTCTCTCCCTCACTAGTCAGTGGTGGGCAGGGGAGCAGACAGGCTGGGCCCAGGGCCCCAAGTGCAGAGCCCCCGTGCGTGTTGGGTTCCCCGTGCCAGAGCTGGCCGCAGCCCAGCCAAGAGGCTTCGGGCTCGGTCTGGCCCTGACACGGCTTCTTCGCTTCTCTCCCCAGAACCCTACACCTGTGGCGCCTGCGGGATCCAGTTCCAATTCTACAACAACCTGCTGGAGCACATGCAGTCCCACGCAGGTAAGGGGCCAGTGGCCGCCTGGCCGGGGGGATGCTCAGCCCCCTCCTCATCCCCCGCAGATCCTGCCAAAGCCAGAGGCGGCCACAGGGCCCTGGTGAAAGCCACTGTCTGCCAGGAAATGACCGCAGGACATGGGACCTGCCCTCAGGGAGCCCCGGATGGTCAGTCAGAACACAGGGTGGTCCATGCACTGGGGGGGCCGTGGGCTTGGTGACCATTGGGGGACAGAGCTGAAGGACACTTCTGGAAGGTTGTGGCTCCTGTGCTGAGCCTAAAGGCCAAACAGGAGCTGACCCGGAGAGAGACGTGGAGGCGGAATTGAGGGGGTTTGAGAGGTGGGTGAGCAGAGGTGGGAGACGGGGTGGAGAGGCCTGAGCCCCGGCAACCTGGGCCGAAGCCCCGTCTGGGAGCAGATGGCCGTCACTGTAACTGTCCCACAGAGCAGCCGTCCTCAGACTGGAGCGGCCCCCGTCACCTGGGGACGGGTTACAGCACAGATTTCCGGGCCCCACCCTGCATTTCAGGCTCCGCAGGCCTGGGGCGGCCAGGACATACGTTTCTGACACATCCTCAGGCCACGCCCCTGCCCGCTTGTCCAGGGACTGCCATGGAGCCAAAGGCGAGTCATCTGCTGTCCGGACAACCCTCTGCTGGCTGTTCTGCCAGCTTTCCAGCTTGCAGCGTCAGCCCCTCGCTATAGACCACCCAGCCTTCAAACCAACCCCTCCGATTTAGGTTTTGGTCATCGTAGCGCCCGCTTCTGGTCTCATTTCTGTTTCACTCAGGCAGACGCTGTGTGCTGTAATAGATGCATCCCCAGGGCCCAGTGGTTTCTGTTCGTGTCACCTCTCTGCATTCATTTGTTCAGTCATTCATTCAGCATGGATTAATTGGGTATCTGCTGGACACTAGGCCCTAATTCATGTGATCTTTTGGGTGTTATTTATGTCTAGTGGACTCATTAAAATCAGGACAGGGTTGGATTGGCAGCCAAGATGCATGAGTTCCATGCTCTAGTGTGCCCCATGCTGTGTGACCTCGGGCAGGAACCTCCCCCTCTCTGAGTGTCTCCATGTCTAAAACAAGGACACACAAACCTGCACTCTCCAGCTGCCCCCCTCACACCCAGGTTCCATCTTCACGTGTCTCGCACCTCCTGCTCGCCCTTGCCATCAACCCTCCTGCACCAGGAAAGGCCTTGAATGCCAGCTCAAGGCGTTGAGACTAGACCTGATGGGAACCAGCGACAGCTTCTGGAAGGCTGCTTGGGGACCACTTCCTGAACACACCACCTGCGTCCCAGACTCCCACAACCTGCTCTGGCTCACCACTCCTCTGAACCCCACCTCCACTTGCCCCAGCTTCTGGAAGCTGAGCCTAATTAGGGAAGGGCCAGGGTGCCCCTTCTCCATCCCTCAGGCAGTTGGGCAGAGGCCATTAAAATGCAAACCGTGAGGGGCTGGCCCCGTGGCCGAGTGGTTGGGTTCGCGCGCTCCGCTGCAGGCGGCCCAGTGTTTCGTTGGTTCGAATCCTGGGCGCAGACAGGGCACTGCTTATCGGGCCATGCTGAGGCGGCGTCCCACATGCCACAACTAGAAGGACCCACAACGAAGAACATACAACTATGTGCTGGGGGCCTTTGGGGAGAAAAAGGAAAAAAATAAAATCTTTAAAAAAAAAAAAATGCAAACCGAGACTGCACCCTGGTGGGGGTCCCCGCCTCTCCCACGTATCCCGACTTGTTTTCTGGGAAGAGCTTTGGGCTGCTTTGTTCTGGTCGGTCGCCGGCAGAGAATGCCTCGCCAGCACTGGCAGTGCCATATGGAGCCAGGCTGAATGCCAGCCAGGCTGAGTCGGGATTAGAGGATTGACTCCACAGAGAGAAATTAAGCGTCATGATCTGCGCAGTTCACAGCCCTGCTGATAAGGGGATCAGCCACGAATAACACCAATCTCATTAAGAGTGCTGAATGGCACGGGGTAATTCTCGCCAATGAACTTCCTTTCTGTGCTGGAGAAAACTTGTCTTGCCCTGGTGACACTTCACGAGCGGGTTTTGGCAGGCGTCATACTAAAGATAGCGAACATTTAGTGAGCGATGACTGGGTGTCAGGTGTGTCTTTCCTCCGATCTCCTGAACAAGCCTGTTCACCAGCTGACATTATCATCCCCGTTGGACAGATGAAGAAATGGAGGCTCAGAGAACATGATCACTGGCCGAAAGTTGCACAGCTCATAAAAAGTATCTTAATGTCATTTGAGCTTCCTTGGTGCCAGGCCTTATTCTAAGAGTTTTCCACATATTAGCTTATTTAGTCCTCAGAACTGCTTAACTCAGAATAGTTAAATGCCCATTTTAGCTCCACTTTATAGATAAGGACATTGAGGCACAAAATGGCTAGGTAACTTGCCTGAGGACCACAGCCAGGAGAGACACGGGGACTTTCCCCGGCGGCAGACAGGTTGGCAATGGCAGTTTTAGGATTTTGGAAGGGCCTCGCCTGATTTCTTATCCCTTTGAGCCTCTTCACCTCTCCGGGCCTCAGTCTTCTCGTCTGTAAAGTGGGCTAGTCAGCACCCTCCACAAGCCGGGTGAGGGTTCTGGAGCTGACACACGTGAAGTATGGAGGCCGAGGCACGTTCTGAGATGAGACAAACAGCAGCCAGTGCCTCTTTTTCCATCCCCTGCCGGAAACAACCACTTTCTCTTTCGTGCACTGGTCCCTCCCTGGGAGACAGCCTTTATTCCAGCTTTGCATCCAGCCCTTTGCAAATGCGTGTGCATGCATGTGCGAGCACAGGAGCATGTGCATGCGTGTGTGTGTATACTTATGGTCCGTAGGGATAGCCACAGTGAGTAAAACTTACTTTCAGCTGTAAATCAGGCCTTTCACAGAGCATTGACGGAGTACCTCACCACGTCAGGAGCAGCGTCTGTGGGATGTGGAGGAAAAATAATTTTAATCAACCAGTACTGGACGTTGTTTTCTAAAGCTGGGTTGAGTAGTATCAATTGCAAGTCCTGCGGAAAGGCAGAGCGGGAATCACTGTGCTGTGGTTTGCCCGGCCCCAGCATTTTGGAGGGAGGAGGGGAAATTGAGGTCCAGAGAGGTAAAGTGACTAACTCAATGTCACACCCCACAGCCATTGCAGAGCCAGGTTCAAATCTAGGGACTTCAGATCCCTAGACTCTAGTGGAGAACGTCGGCAGGAGCAGCTGCTGGCTTTCATTTTACAATTCGTGCTTCCTTTTTTAAAATATAAGTTCTCTTCATTAAAGGGAACTGGGAAAATGCAGAGCAGTGAGAAATGAAGAATCAGCCATAACCTCATTACTCAAAAGCTATCCACCATTATTCTCATAATGGGGTTCTTTTCAGTCTGTTTTAAAATTGAATTTATTGAGATATAATTTACATGAATAAAATTCACCAATTTCAAAGTACGGTTTCATGCGTTTTGACAAATGTATAGTCATTTAACCACATCACAATCACAATGTGTGACGTTAGCATGAACCCCAAAATGTTCTCTCGTGCTTCTTTGCAGTCCCTTTGCCCTACCCCATGCTTGGCAACCACTGTCTGCTTGTTTTTTTATTTTGAGGAAGATTAGCCCTGAGCTAACTACTGCCAATCCTCCTCTTTTTGCTGAGGAAGACTGGCCCTGAGCTAACATCCCTGCCCATCTTCCTCTACTTTATATGTGGGACGCCTACCACAGCATGGCTTGACAAGCGGTGCCATGTCCACACCCAGGATCTCAACCAGCGAACCCCTGGCCACCAAAGCAGAACGTGCGAACTTAACCAGTGTGCCACCAGGCCAGCCCCAACCACTATCTGCTTTTTGTCATAGCTTTGCCTTTCCTGGAATTTTATATAAATGGAAATACATGGTATTTGATCTTCCGTGTCTGACTTCTTTCGTTTGAGATTCATCCATGTTGTTCTATGTTATGGGTAATTCTCTCTATTTTTAAGTAGTATTCCACTGTTTGGATATACCACAATTTGTTTATCCATCACCAATTGATGGATATTTAGGCTGTCTCCAGTTTGGGCCTATTATGAAGAAACCTGCTGTGGACATTCAAGGACAAGTCCTCGTGTGGACACGTTTTTAACTCTATCAGGTATATACCTAGGAGTGGAAATGCTGGGTCATGTGGTAACTCTATGCTTAACCATTTGAAAAGTTCTCAGACAGTTTCCTAAACGGCTGCGCCATTTTTGCACCCCCACCAACAGTGGAGAGGGGTCCTGTGTCTCCACATCCTTGACAAGGCTTGTCATCATCTGGCTTTTTGATTACAGCCATCCTGGCGTGTGTGAAGTGGTATCTCATTGTGATTTTGATTTGCATATTCCTCATGACTCATGATGTCGAGAATATTTTCATGGGCTTATTGGCCGTTTGAATATCTTCCTTGGAGAAATGTCTGTTTAGATCCTTGGCCCATTTTTGAATTGGGTTTTTGTCTTTTTATTATGGAGTTGTAAGAGTTCTTTGTATATTCTAGGTACAAGACCTCTGTAGATAGATGATTTGCAAATATTTTCTCTCATTCTGTGGGTTATCTTTTCACTTTCTTGATGTTGTCCTTTAAAGCATGAAAGTTTGTAATTGTGATAAAGTCCGTTCATTTATTTTTTCTTTTATTGTGTATGCTTCTGGTGGCCTATCTAAAAAACCACTGCCTGACCTAAGGTCACAAAGACTTAACTCCTGTGTTGTCTTAGGAGAGTTTGAGAGTTTTAGCTTTTAACTTTGAGTTAATTTTTGTATGTGATGTGAGGTAGGGGTCCAACCGCAATCTTTGGCATGTGGCTATCCAGTGTCCCAGCACCGTTTTTTGAAAAGGCTATTCTTACCCACCCACCCCCGCCCACCACCTGCCCATTGCATTGTCCTGGCACCCCTGTTGAAAATCAATTAACCATATGTGTGCAGGTTTATTTCAGGATTCTGAATTCTATTCCATTGATCTAAATGGCTTTCCTTGTGCCACTACTACACTGTGTTGATTACTGTAGCTTTGTAGTCATTTTGAAATCAGGGAGTGTAAACCCTCCAACTTTATTCTTTTCCAAGAAATTTTTTGAGTGCTTATTCTGTATCCTTTGCATTTCCACGTGGATTTTAGGATCAGCTTGCCAACTTCTGTAAAAAAAGCCCGCAGGGAAAATCCAGATGAATTCAGGGAGTATTGCCATTTTAACAATATCTAGTCTTACAATCCATGAACATGGAATGTCTTTCCATTTATTTTAAGTCTTCTTTGAGTTCTTTCAACAGTGTTTTTAGGGCTGGCCCCGTGGCACAGTGGTTAAGTGCACACACTCCGCTTTGGTGGCCTGGGGTTCGCCAGTTCAGATCCCGGGTGCGGACATGGCACCGTATGGCACACCATACTGTGGTAGGCGTCCCACATATAAAGTGGAGGAAGATGGGCACGGATGTTAGCTCAGGGCCAGTCTTCCTCAGCAAAAAGAGGAGGATTGGCAGCAGTTAGCTCAGGGCTAATCTTCCTCAAAAAAAAAAAAAACAATGTTTTTACTTCTCAATGTGCAGATCTTGCACTTTTTTGTAAATTTATTACTAAATATTTTATTCTTTTGATACTATTTCTTAATTTGAATTTTGGAGTGTTCGTTTGCTGGTGTAGAGAAATTCAACTGATTTGTTTCCATTTTTTATAACTATATTTGACATGCAACAATGTGTCAATTTAAGGGGCACAGTATGTGAATTTGATACACTTAGATATTGTTAAATGATTGCCAGTGTAGGGATATTTAGCAGCTCTGTCACATTACATAATTAACCTTTGTTTTTACTGGTTGGAATAATTACGTTCTAGTCTCTTAGCAAGTTTGATGATTATAGTACAATATTGTCTATCAGTTGATTTTTTAAATATATATTGATTGTATCCTGCAACCTTGCTGAATTCATTTATGGTTCTAATTGTCGTGTGTTGGTGTGTATTCCATAGGATTTTCTATATACACACTCATGTCATCTGCAAATATTGATAATTTTACTTCTTCCATTCCAGTCTGGATGCTCTTTCTTTCTTTTTTGCCTAATTGCCCTGGCTAGAACCTCCCATACATGTTGGATAGAGGAGACGAGAGTGGACGTTCTGTTCTTGTTTCTGATCTTAGGGAGAAAGCTCTCAGTGTTTATTTATTAAGTGTGATGTTAGCAGTGGGTTTTTCATGATGCCTTTTATTAGACTGAAAAAGTTCCTTTCTATTCCTAATTTGTTGAGTGTTTTTATCACGAAAGGGTGTTAGACTTTGTCAAGTGCTTTTTCTGCATCTGTTGAGATGGTCATTGGGTTTTGTCCTTTATTCTATTAATATGGTATATTACGCTGAGTTTTGGATGTTGAACCAACCTTGAATTCCTGGGATAAATCCCACCTGGTCGTGGTGTGTAATCTGTTGGATCTGTTGCTGGGTTTGGTCTGCTGCATTTTATTGAGGATGTTTGTATCTATATTCATAAGGGATAGTGGGCTTAGTTTCTTTTCTTCTAATGTCTTTGTCTGATTTGGGTATCAGAATAATACCCACCTTGTAAAATGAATTGAGACTTGTCCACTCCTCTTCTGTTTTTTGGAAGAATTTGTGAAGTGTTCCTTTAACATATGGCAGAATTCACCAGGGAAGCCATCCAAGCCTGGGCTTTTCTTTTTTTGTGGGGGAAGTTTTTTGATTACTAATTTGGTATTTTTCTTTAAGTCTATCCAGATTTTCTGTTTCTTGAATCAGTTTTGATAGTTTATATTTTCCTAAGAATTTGTTTCATCCAGGTTGTCTAATTTGTTGGAATACTCTTGTTCATAGTATTTCCTCACAATCCTTTTTATTTCTTCCAGGTCAGTAAACTTATGGGTTTTTTTTTAAGATGCCATTTATTGGGTTGAGGAACTTTCTTTTTCTGTCTAGTTTTCTGAGCATTTGTGACATGAGTGGCTGTTGAATTTGCCACATTTTAATGTGCTTTTATATCTATGGAGATGATTTTTCTTCTTTTTTTCTCTTAGAATATGGAATTACACTGACTGGTTTTTCTGTTAACCCCAACTTGCATTTGTGGGATAAACTCCACTTAGTCATGAAGTATTATTCTTTTGATATATTACTGTATTTAGTTTGCTAGTATTTTGTTAAGGATTTTTGCATTTATATTTATGAAAGATATTTTACTGTAGTTTGTTTTTGTGTAATATTTTCCCCTAGTTTTAGATTAGGGTAATGCCAGCCTCATAAAAGGAATTGAGAGATGTTCTTTCTGTTTGCTGGAAGAATTTGTGTAGAATTTATGTTATCTCTTCCTTAAATATTTGGGCAAATTCACCAATGAACCTATGTGGGAATTTTCTCTGTGGGAGGTTATTTAACTAGGAACTCAATTTTTAAAATAGATGTAGGACTATTTCAGGTTATATATTTTTTTCTGGAGTGAACTTTGGTGCTTTGTGTCTTTCAGGATATTTGTTTGCTTCAAGTGGTCAAATTTATTGGCATAAAGTTCATAATCATTATTAATCCCTTTAATATCTGTAGCATCGATAGTCATGTCCCCTGTTTCATTCTTGATACTGATAATTTTTGTGCACTTTTTTTTCCCTTAATCTTTCTGGCTGGAAGTTTATCAGTTTCATTGATTTATTACAAAGATCGCCTTTTAGTTTCACTGATTTTTCTCTATTGTTTATCCATTTTGTTACATTCGTTTCTGCTTCCATCTCTGTTATTTCCTTTCTTCTTACTTTAGACTCATTCTTCCTCTTTAGATCTCTTAGGGTGGAAGCTTGTAACACTGCTTGTATTTTCCTTCATTTCTAATATAATTATTTAATGCTATACATAAGCCCTGCTTTAAAGTTATCCCACAAATTTTGAAGTGTTAGGTTTTTATTTTTATTTAGTTCAAAACATTTTCTAGCTTCCCTTAGGATGTGCGATGTTTAATATTCAGATAGTTGGAGTTTTTCCAAATATCTGTTTGTTATTGACTTCTAATTTAATTCAGTTATGGTCAGAGACCCTACTGTGTATGATTTCAGTATTTTTCTGCCACACCTCCTTTTTCTGGGAATCCGGTTATCTGTATGTGAGTCTGCTTGATATTCTCCACTCTCTGTTCATTTATTATGTTCAGTCTTTTTTCTCTTTTCTCAGTAAGAATCACGTAGAAAAGAGAGTTGAAATTCCCAGCTGTGGATTTGTCTATTTCTTGTTTTAGTTCTCTCAGGTTTTGCTTTGTGTGTTTCGATGCTCTGTTGTCACATGCTTACACATTTAGGATTATTATATATTCTTGGTAATTTGACTCCTTTATCATTATGCAGGGTCTCCTGTTATCCCTGGCGATGTTTCTTGTCCTGAAGTCTAGCATTACTGTTTGTATGGTCTGCCTTTATTTAGCCTTTTACTTTGAACCCATCTCTGTCTTCATATTTAAATAGGTTTCCCGTAGACAACATATTGTTGGGTCTTGCTTTTTTAATAAGTATGACAATCTCTGACCTTTATTTGGAGTATGGAGACCATTTACATTTAATGTAATTTCAATATTATTGGGTTTGAATCTACCGTCTTGCTATTTGTTTGCTAATTGTCTCATTTATTCTTTGTTCCTTTTTCTCTAATTTTCCTGCTTTATTTTGGATTGAGAATTTTTATGATTCCACTTTTAATTTCCACAGTGCACTTATTAGCTATAACTCTTGGTTTTATTTTTTTATAGTTTATTTGGGTTTTAAACTATGTATTTCTAACTTATCACAGTCTACCTTCAAATAATATTGGCCCACTTTTCATATTATGTAAGAAACTTTCCACGATATTGTCTGTTTTTCCTCCCTGTTCTTTATGCTCTTGTTTTCATATAGTTGCTTCTATATATAATACCACAATTCGTTGTTATTCTTTTCCAGTGAGTATTCAGTTATCTTATAAAGAGATTAAAAATGAGGGAAATATTTTTTATATTTATCTACACATGAACAGTTTCCAGCATTCGTTGTTTCTTTCTATAGATCCAAATTCTTGTTTGATGTCATTTTTTCCTGATACGAAGAACTTCCTTTAACATTTCTTATAGTGCAGGTCTGATGTTTTGTTTGTTTCAAAAATCTTTCATCTTTGTTTATGAAAGAGATCACTGGCTTCAGAATTTTGGGTTAACATTTTCTTTTAGTACTTTGCTCTGTTGCCTGCCGGGTAGCGTGATTTCTGATAAGAAGTCTGTTCTCCTCCTTATTTTGGTTCTGTCTGTATGTAACTTCGCTGTCTCTGGCTGCTTTTAAGAGTTTCTCTTCATGATTTTCGACATTTTGATTATGATACTGGGCCATGGTGGTGGTTTCTTTATGTTTGTTCTGCTTGGGGTCAATTGAGCTTTTTGGATCTGGGTTTATAGCTTTCACCCAATTTGGAAAAATTTTCGCCATTTCTTCAAATATTTTTTCTGCCTCACCCCTTTTGGCTGGCACTCCAATTCTGTGTCTGTTAAACTGCTTGTTATTGTCCATGCTCTGTTGGTTTATTTTCAGCCTTTTACCCTCTCTGTTTTTCATACTTGATAGTTCTGTGTCTCTCGGTTTACTGACTTTTTTCTTCCCTGGCATGTTATCTGCTTTTATCCTGTACACTGTATGTTTCCCATGCAGTCTGTTTTTATACCTAGAAGTTCCCCTTGGGTTGGTTAGTTTTAGTTTTGGTTCTTTAACATCTTCTATTTCTATCCCTAGGACGCTCATGTTTCCCTTCATGCCTTTGAGCATATCTACGATATTTGTGACAGCTGTTTTAAGCTCCTTATTCTTGGCTAATTCCATCGTCTCTGTTCTTGCTGGGTCTTGTCTTTGATTGGTTTTTCTCCTGGTTTTTAGGTCATATTTTCCTGCGACTTTGAAAGTGCTACTTTTTTTATTGGATACTTAACATTGTGAATTTCACACTGTCGGGTGCTGGATTTTGCTGTATGTTTTTTAAAGAGTGCTGAAATTTGTTCCAGCTTACAGTTTAGTTCAAGGGACCGCCTTGATGGTTTGGAGGCTTGTTCCTAAGAGGTATTAGGGCGGGTGTATTGCAGCCCTTCATCTCTGGCTGATTCAGCCCCATGGTGAGGTCTGTCCATTCTGGTTGAGGAAACACAGATGGCTCCCTCCCGTGTGGGAGCCCCAGGGGTTATCGGCCTGCTGCTGTCTGGTGATTCTCTCCCCATCTCATGGGATTTGACCCTGTGCTTAGGCAGGTTGATATTCAACAGGAACTCCAAGGAACCCTACTGACGTTCTCCAGTGCTCTCTGTGTAACTCTGTCTCTTGGGTACTTTTGCCTGTGAACTCCAGCTGCCTTGGGCCTCCCTAAACTTTGATCTCTGTCTCTTTGAATCCACGAGACCCCGGGGCTCTGTTCCGGTTCCCTGTCCCCACACTGCAGCTTGGACACCGCCTCCAGGCAGGAAGCTGGGGCCGTCATAGAGCTTACACCTGCTGCTGTTTTTCCGGGGTCCCACCTGGGCTGCCTGTCTGAGAGCATTCGTGTCACGGGTCACAGTTGTTTGCATCTGGAGGGCACCTGCCGTGGCGGGTCATCCTTAACAGGCAGAAGTAGAAGTCCCCCTCCCTAGCTATTTTTGATGCATAGATTTGTTTATTTTTTGACTTGCAAGTCTAAAATATATATATAAATAATACATACAAAATGACTATTAGATCTTGCTTCTCGTCCTTTTACGTATTTTCCCATATTATTACAGTCTACGTAACCACCTTTCTAGCGCTTGCAAAATACGCCTCCGAGTGGATGTCCCAGAGTTTCTTAACTAGTCTTGTAGGGCTGAGCGTGTAGAAGTTGGGGAAGTCTCTCCTCTAAGTACGAAAAGTGCAGCCTTGGCCTCTAAGGCCTGATGCCTTTAACTGGGCAGAGTGGAAGGTGCCTGGCAGCACTGAACAAGTGTCATGGACCCATTCCTAGCCTCGGGTTGTCAGTTCTGCCTTTGAGATGATGTCTCGAGGAAAAAACTCCACAATAGCAACAACAACCAAAAATGGCACAGAGGAACAACGTTAGACTGTTAGGCAGGTAGGTTCCTAGCAGAACAGTAACGCTGGGAACAGCACAGCCCAGAAACCCAGGGCGTGGAGTGTGGTCAAGCAGCCTGTGGTATGTCGTACAACAGACGATCGTGCAGCCATTTGTTAGGACAAGCATGTCACTCCGACCATTTCCGGACTATAAAAATGTCAAGCAGTAGCCGTGAATAGATGAGAATAGGCCTGTGCCAGTTTTTTCTATCCGGATGCAGTTGCATATGCACAAGTTACCGGAAGTTAGGGAAATGCGTGGAGGAGGCATCTGGGAACCAGGGCCCTGGGATGACTGACCAGCCTTGCTGCTGGTTTTCTGTGTGGACAAATCCTTTCCAATATCTGGACTTCAGTTCCCATGTCTTACAGTGAGGGGGTTGGAAATTTTGTACTTCATATCATATAGGGCTTTGGCTTTGTTTTATTCATCTCATTAAATTTCTAGTACAGTCATGCACCACGTAGTGACATTTCGGTCAGTGGCAGACCTCATATACGACGGTGGTCCCATAAGATTAGTCCCAGGTGTGTAGTGGGCTGTACCGTCTCGGTTTGTGCAAGGGCACGCTAAGATGTTCACAGAACCACGACATCGCCTAATGACACATTCTCAGGACGTGTCCCCGTTGTTAGCAATATGTGACTGTAAATATGCTGAAAAGACGAAAAGGCAGACTTTACAGAAGTGAGAGTGTGAGATGCCTTAGGCCACTTGGGGTGTACTTGCACCCCCTCCCCTATTTCAGAGCTAGGACGTTCTGGTTGTGTGTGGGTGTGGGGGCACCCAGCCAGACTCGGGTCCAGCGATTCCTGTGTCCTGAGTGCTTACTCCACCGGCGCTGTGCTCACCTGTTTCCTTGCGTTATTCCTTCCAGCCATTGTGTCACCTCCGAGTTATTATCTTCATTTCTCCAAGTGATGAAGATGAGGCTTCACAAACATTAGACAGTTGTCTAAGGAAGAGCTAGGATTTGAAACCAGGCCTGTGCCGGAAGCTGTGTTTTGCCTTCACTGGCCATGCTGTAGCTCTCATACTTCAGGGTAACGCACTGTCCCCTTTGTGCCCGCAGCCGACAATGAGAACAACATGGCCTCCAACCAGTCCCGGTCACCGCCTGCTGTTGTGGAAGAGAAGTGGAAACCCCAGGCCCAGAGGAACAGTGCCAACAACAGTAGGTCTCTCCCAGGCCGGAGCCCGGGGGCTCATGGAGGCCTGCCCCACACGCCTTCCTGCCCCTGCACTGCCCGCCATCCCCCCGACCTGTGCCTCCCGCGATAATGCAAGACCAGGCAGAACGGTCTACAAAGCACTTTCACCCCAAAAGCTCATTTCTGGGAATTATGTGACCTCCTAGGATGGGCAGGAGGCCCAGGGAGAGGGTGGGACATCTTTTCTTAGAGGCCATTCCTGTAGTGAGGAAGAGGCTGAGTTAGTTGGCTTCAAAGGTCTAGGGAAATGATACATGCAGCAAGTTTGTGGCACACATACCACTGTGTTCTAGTCCCATGCCCATGGCAGGCATCACTAATCAATCATAGAACTTTACTCCTGTGAGACAGTCACATGTTAAAGTCAGTACCACCAATCTGTGTGCAAGATGAAACCTGTTCATAATTCCTAATACTAGATGCTTAAGAGACTAAGACTGCTGCCGGACCATGGAGCCTCAAATGCCAGGATTAATCACATCTCTCCTTGTGTTTCCTGCCAGCCACGACCAGTGGTTTAACACCCAACAGCATGATCCCCGAGAAGGAGCGGCAGAACATCGCGGAGCGGCTGCTGCGGGTCATGTGCGCCGACCTGGGCGCGCTGAGCGTGGTCAGCGGGAAGGACTTCCTGAAGCTGGCCCAGACGCTGGTGGACAGCGGCGCCCGCTACGGGGCCTTCTCCGTCACCGAGATCCTGGGCAATTTCAACACACTGGCGCTGAAGCACCTGCCGCGCATGTACAACCAGGTGAAGGTGAAAGTGACCTGTGCCTTGGGCAGCAATGCCTGCCTGGGCATCGGCGTCACCTGCCACTCGCAGAGCGTGGGCCCCGACTCCTGCTACATCCTCACGGCCTACCAGGCCGAGGGCAACCACATCAAGAGCTACGTGCTGGGCGTGAAGGGCGCGGACATCCGTGACAGCGGTGACCTGGTGCACCACTGGGTGCAGAACGTGCTGTCGGAGTTCGTGATGTCGGAGATCAGGACCGTGTACGTGACGGACTGCCGGGTGAGCGCGTCCGCCTTCTCCAAGGCCGGCATGTGCCTTCGCTGCTCAGCCTGTGCCTTGAACTCCGTGGTGCAGAGCGTGCTGAGCAAGCGGACGCTGCAGGCCCGCAGCATGCACGAGGTCATCGAGCTGCTCAACGTGTGCGAGGACCTGGCGGGCTCCACGGGCCTCGCCAAGGAGACCTTCGGGTCGCTGGAGGAGACCTCGCCGCCGCCCTGCTGGAACTCGGTCACGGACTCGCTGCTGCTGGTGCACGAGCGCTACGAGCAGATCTGCGAGTTCTACAGCCGGGCCAAGAAGATGAACCTCATCCAGAGCCTCAACAAGCATCTGCTCAGCAACCTGGCCGCCATCCTGACGCCGGTGAAGCAGGCGGTCATCGAGCTGAGCAACGAGAGCCAGCCCACGCTGCAGCTGGTGCTGCCCACCTACGTCCGGCTCGAGAAGCTGTTCACGGCCAAGGCCAACGACGCGGGCACCGTCAGCAAGCTGTGCCACCTCTTCCTGGAGGCCCTCAAGGAGAACTTCAAGGTGCACCCGGCGCACAAGGTGGCCATGATCCTGGACCCGCAGCAGAAGCTGCGGCCCGTCCCACCCTACCAGCACGAGGAGATCATCGGCAAGGTGTGCGAGCTCATCAACGAGGTGAAGGAATCCTGGACCGAGGAGGCTGACTTCGAGCCCGCGGCCAAGAAGCCCCGCTCCGCCGCCAGCGAGAGCCCTGCGGCTCAGGAGGACGATCGGCTTGGGAAGAACGAGGTGTACGACTACCTGCAAGAGCCCCTCTTCCAGGCCACCCCCGACCTCTTCCAGTACTGGTCGTGCGTAACCCAGAAGCACACGAAACTCGCCAAGCTGGCCTTCTGGCTCCTGGCGGTTCCGGCCGTGGGGGCCAGGAGCGGGTGTGTAAATATGTGTGAACAGGCACTTTTAATCAAAAGGAGACGACTGCTCAGTCCAGAAGACATGAACAAACTCATGTTTCTGAAATCCAACATGCTTTAAGACCTTCCCTGGGAACAGAACGAGAAAGAAAGAGAAAGGAAAAAAAAAAAAAGAGAGAAGAGGACGTTAGGAAAAAAAAATACACACAACACTGTCGCAAACAAAGAGAAGGAATTTAAGTTCTAAACACTGTGGACCTCATTATAACGCCCCCTGGAAACTTAAGTGCTTTTTTTTCCACTGTGTGTGTGTGTGTGTGTGCACGTGTGCGCCACCCATGTAGGCGTGGAGGCTCCGTGCTCGTCCGCGTGGCCGCGGAAGCTTCGTGCACGCGTGCACACACATGCAGCCCTGGTGCACGTGCACACGTCTGCTCCTGGGCGCGTGTGTATCAAACTGGGTGTGTCAGGAAAGCTGAGTGGTAGCGGGGGAGGGAAGACCTTTCCCCTCCTTTTCTCGCTAAGGGGGCTTTAAAGATTCCATTTTCAGGTGTGCAGATGGGTAGAAAGCTGGTGTGGTAAGATATTCAGGCAGCTGAGTTCTGAAGTGACTTGACACTCCCCGTCCTTCATCCCGTGGTCTCCCTCTCCCCTCCGTCCCCCTGCCCGAGCCCTCGTGACCCCATCACACCCCGCCCTCCCCGGCTGCTCTGCCATGGACGCTCCAGCCTACATCAGATGGACAGTTTCTGCACTGGACTTTTTTCTTCACCTTCAGGGCATTGAGCTGCTGCCTTCGAGGCACCCTTGCGTGTCCCGGGGCGGCCGCCTTAGAAACACACCTATCTATCTTCCCAAATCAGGAAAGGAGACTTTAAGAATATAAAGCTGACTTTTTGCTTTTTAATATAAGATAGAAAAGAAGAAAGACATTTTTCAAAGAAGTATAGATCCTGTCTCCACTCCTTAATAATTTTTTTTCCTAACATTTTAGCAGTTTTTACTTTTTTTTTGGGGGGGTTTTGTTTTTTCAAATTTGATTTAGACTTTGCTAGGAGGCACTGAATGTCTATAACTTATGTTTTGGGTTTTTTTTTTTTTAATTGCCCTTTTTGTTCCTCAAGTCACACTGTAAACTGGCTCATCTCAGTGGTATAGTCAGTATCCTAAGGTTTTATTAGCCTTTCCTTGTACGGTCCAGTTTCTGTATGTTTGAACAACCAAGGCCATGAACTTGGCTGTGCTGTTAGGAGAGCAGGAGTGGGGCTGGAGTCATGGGTTTCACAGAGGGGGGTTCTGCTGGAAGCCATAGGGAAGCGTGTGGCTTAGGAGTTCTCCTGAATGTACGCGGAAGACCCGCCCTCCCGACCCGCTGTGTCTGGTCCTGCGAAGGTCCGATGGCTATACCCAGAGTGCGTTACACTACTCGCCACATCACTGACACTTCCAGCTCCCCAGGGACTCCCGAGTTGATCCACGTTCACGTCCGTCACACCTCAGACCCACGGCCTCCCCTCCCTTCCCAGGACCCCAGGGTTCCGGTGGTTCCGTCGCCCGCAGCCCTGGGGGTCCCCCCGTCGGCCTCCGCCACCTTCCAGGACAGTGGTTGAGCACGGTGCCTTGTGGGCCAAACGAGGGATGTCTTGAGGGTGCACTGGCATTAGGCCACGTTCAACTTGACGCTGTGAAGATGTCTTCAGGCTTCTCTCTCCTCGAGCAGTTTAGGTTCTACTCTCAGCGCAAATGCCCAGGGGGTGACCCCGGCCCCATCCCAAGAGGTGTTTCCGTTGGGGTCCGTGCTCACCCCCCACCCCAGCTCTCAGTGAATAAAGTGCTGGTGGTCCCACGTCCCCCCGGTGCCCATGGCGGTGGGATAGAGATGTTCACACCAAGGGCTTCTGGCTAAGAATGACCGCCATCGTGGGGGGCTCTTTGCAAAGGCACTTTCTGCCACCCTGGGGGCTCAGTCCACGCCATCCCTTCCTAGTAATAAAGCATTACTCAACTGTGAGATACCTCGACTTCAAAAAGCACTGTACAACAGCCCTGCCCCAGGCCCGTGGCAGGAAAGCGGGTGTAAAACCTCCAGAAGGCGTAGGAGGGTGGACCAGACGTGGCCCTGGATGCCAGGCCCGCCCACTTTGCTTTATGAGCACGAACCCTTGGATGTACTGAGATGCGTCAGAGTGAGAAGCAAGCCATGGTCGCGGGAACCAGCATGGCTTCTCCCCTCCTGGAGACGTTCTCGATATGTCCTCCATAACATTTCCGTCGGGGATCACGTCATCAGAGGAGCTTCCATCCACACTGGACACTGACATCCACACTGACATCACTTCCTGGGGAGTATGGAAGCATCAACAGACTTTGGGCTCAGACCTTCAGGGGCGTTCCAGAAGATGGCTGCAAGGTTGCTGATGAGAGATATGCCTACAGCATAAGGTCCCCCAGCTTTGCTTTGCCGCCGGGGGACGTTCACGGCCTGGCACTTTGAACCACGCAGGGGGACTAGCGCTGCCCACTTTGTGTGGTCGGTGGGAGCAGAGCCTCAGAGCAGAGCCGTGCTGGCGCTGCCCCGGTGATTGGGCTAGCTGAGTAGAAATTAGGCATTTCACTTTCTTGCGAAGCCGTCAGAGACCAAGCCCAGATATCTGTATTCTCTTTGGAACATGAAGATGTCTGCCCTCCAGAAGGAAAACTCCAGAAGTCTTGCTGAACTCTAGATAAGTGGTCATACGTGTTCCCTCCTTTTCTCTTCTCCCTTCCCACCTCAGTTCGATCCTGAGGGCTTGCCTGGCTCTGCAGGTTTGCTGTGAAGGCCCCTAGGGACTATGCAAGCTGTGTCCTGGGGCTGCCTCATCCACATACGGTAACAAGGTGGCAGGTACTCATTTCTCTGTTGCAACCTCTGGTTCCCCAAAAACTGTCATCACCAACAGGAAAGGCTGTGCCACGGTGGCACCTCCGTCTGCTTGTCCCACGCACAGTGCCCGTGGGGCAAACCCTCTGCGAGGAACCGCTTAATAAAACCCAAAGATCTCACACCTCCAGCCGCTGGCCCCTTCTTTCCAGCAATAGCCACCTTATCCCAGGTCTGGTTCAGCCAAAGGTTGGGGAGAGGCTCCTCCAGTTTATCTCCTGCCACCCAGCCTGGCGTCCACCTTCGGAAGGATTTTGTCATCTGCCTCCCAGTCGTGTGACCGCTGCAGGACTTTCAACCGCGGGCCCCTGGGGGCTGGCCGACCAGGAAGTTGGGCCATTTCTATTGTATTGGCAGCTCGTGGTGGTCGGTTGTTGGCTGACTTGGATGCAACTCATCTCAAGCCGTGTGTTCCCAGGACAGAAATGGCCTTGGTTTTGACATACATGCACCCCAGACAGGAGGTGGGCAAAACATACCTCTGAGACAGTTAGCTTCACCACCAAAGCTCAAACGGAGGACACAGCCTCGTGGGTGCTCCCTCCGATTTAGCCCAGAGGGTTGGGGGGTGGTCTCAGCTCCACCAAGAACACTGGTGGCATCCTAGTCCTCGTGAGTGGATGCTCTTGTCTCAACGCCGTTCTCCCTTCCCTGTGCCTAGGTCAGCCCGCCAGGCCGCCCTCCGGATGGTAGTTAGAAACCAGGAAACGAAACCCTGGGGCCGCCTGAGTAGAGCTTTCTGCCTACACCTTGTCTCGGGTTCACGGCACAGAGCATCTGCCGCGTCCGCGAGCGAGGATGCTTGGCCCCCGTTCCGCCTGTCAGACTCGTGCTTGGCGTTCCGGGATTGGCTTTCGGCTGGGAAAAGGTACCAATGTTCCTACTGAGGGGAGGACAGGCCAGTGACACGGTCGAGAAGTCACGGGTCTCCAGGATTCCAGCAAGACCTTTTTTTTGGCCCCAGGTCTGCAGCCCGGCCAGGGTCCTCCCCTTCAGTTCGCTCCTCTCTCTCCCGCACTTGGAGGAAACCCCCAGAGAAAAACCCCGCGAGGCACGTTTTCCACTGTGAAGCTGACCCGCTGCCTCGAGGAGGCCCCCAGGCCTGCGCGAGGCCACCTGCTTCTGCCTGGACTTGGACTGGACTCCTTGGAAAGGGGGCCCCCCCCCCCGAGAGACGTCAGGGAACAGCACGCACTCTCTGGGGGCCGCAGGTTCACAAGAAAGGTTTGAGATGAAGCTGGGATGCGAACGGAGAAGGGAGGTCCCATGAGAAACAGCCCAGAAGGGGACAACTGCTGGATGTTGTCATCATGAGGGATGTGCTTGCAGAGACGGGAAGAGGAGGGGCTCGGTGGGCGCCCCCTCCTGCCCCACTGAGCTGGGGTGGCCTCACAGCTTCACCCCTGCCTTAGGGAAGCGGCGATGCCTGTGTCTCTGGGGGTACCCAAAGGAGGGCTCCTGGAAAAGCCACTGGTTTAGACAAAACCAGGAGGCTGAGTCAGGCTCAGGCTGTGCCCTGGAGATGGGAGATGGGCTCCTGTCGGCCCCGCCCTGCCCCCTATCCAGCCGGGCCTGTGGGAGGACCTGGCAGGGGCCTAACCCTCTCCTCACTGTGGCTCAAGTTTGCTAGGCCAGTTATGGTGAACCAATGATCCAGTGTTTTCCCTCTCACATTTCCCTCCCGGTTTCCCCTTTGCAGGGTTTTCTGGAGCTCTTGTTGCTGTTTTCGTTTTTCTTCCTCTCTCGTTGGCGTTGGAGGATCGCGGTCGGTGGTTGCTTAGGTTGCTGTTTGTCATATTCACACCCCCCCCCCCGCCCCTGACCGCCACCGCCACCGCCACCACGGGCGTTGCTTTAGCGATTCGACTCCTGTACACAGAAGGACTTGCTGGTTTTGCAGATGGGTGTCAGCATCAAGACCACGAGGTTCCGACCCACCCACGCATCCCACTGGGCACCTTGACTCTTCGAACCAAAGTTCCTTAAAGGGGCACAGCCCAGCCTTGTCCGCAGCCTCAGGGGCCTGGGGTCCTTCCTGAAGTCCAGGTTGGCCGAGACCACGGGAGCTGAGACCAGCCCGAGGGAGGGCCTACTCTCACAACCCAGGTGCCAGCCGGTCCCCGCCTGGGACCCTCCCTCCCTCCCATTCAGGGGGGCTGGGTTTCCAGGCAGTGAGCGAGCTCATGGACTGGCATGGGGCTGGGACTCACCAGCCAGGAGAGAGGGACCTGCGGGGCTAGAAGCTCCGACCCAGCGGACAGCGCGTCCAGGGCCATTCAGATCCCATACATCAGGAAGTCATTTTGTACAACCACCTGAAGTAGAGATATTTTTTAAAAAGCGTAAATTATTTTCAGTTGTTTCCCAGTCCTGCGGTTTTTTTTTTTCCCCCTACAACTTCACATCAGTGATTCTTTCACATCAGGTAAATCTCAAGAAAGCCTTGGTGCCCCCTCCCTCCTGTGCCCCACTCGGTCACCCCGTGCGTGCATCCCCATCCTCTCTCAGTAGTTAAGACATTCTAGGCAATACCATAGACACATCCGACTGTGTCTCTCTCTTCAAGTGCAAGAAACTCAAGTCATCTTAAAAAAAAATACAAAAAAAAATTTACAAAAAAACAAACACAAAAAAAAAATATCTTTTTTAGGCCAGAGTTTTCTACAGGTATTAATGAATATTTTTCTTAATCCTTATAAGTTTTATGTGTTTAATATTTCTTAATACCGGTAGCATTAATTTATACTTTTGTAGCAACACAATATTTTTATAAACAGCCAGCACTTGGCTCAAGTCTCCACAGGGGGTTTATTCAGGGCCATCTTGGGACCCTGTGTACCATGTACTGTATTTAAAAAAAAAAGTTACCTAGTGTCACCCTTGCTGTGTTAATTAACAAAAGACATTGTTCGCGGTCTCCTGTGTCGTCGGTGTGGGCCCAGCAGCTCTCCGAGGAGTCCCGTTGCATGGGGGTTGAGTTGACGGTTCTTGTGATACGAAAACCCCCCTGAGACCAAACTTGAGGGTTTATTTAGGGGTTTTCTGTTTGTCCTTTGAGTTTTCCGTTTCGCTTTGTTTTGGTACCGTTTCTCCATTTACAGCCAAATCAGTTTCGTGATGTTTCAAACTCTTACTGATGTCAAATGGAGGAAAGGAAAAGAAAAAGAAAAAAAAAAAAAGATTTTTACAAAGTAATAAAATTTAAAACTGAGCTGTTTCAATGTTGCTGTTTTTACCTGTCTGTTCTTGTCCAACCGTGGGACATTCCCCAGGGAAAAGAGGAAGGTCCCGCTTGGTCCTTTAAATCACCCAAAGCCCCAGCCCGGAATTCCGCATTCCCCCTACCCCTCGAATCTTGCAACATGATTTCCCAGTTGGTTGATGCCAAGGCAAGAAGACATCCTTTTAATGGTTAGAGAGGGTCAGTTGCTTAAATGATTTCATGTCAGTGTTGTATTTATGGTTTTACAATAAAACGACTTTTAGGAAGATGGCAGTGTGCGGTGTTATTTCTTGGGTTTGTGGTTGGGCCGTGTCATCCACTTAGGAGCAGGGCACCGGTGAGTAGAGATGGACCAAAGGCCAGATGCCTGGGGGTGACAGAGCCAGAGTGCACCCCCGCGGGACACTGAGGTTGGGGTTGTGAAGTCCTTATCAGAGCTCTTGGCTCACCTCCGGCACCAGAGCCGGCTCAGCCGATGTTTGAGAAAGGAGGGACGGACATGGCCAAGGGAAGACGTGGCCCCTGGGGGCTTTGCTTCCGGAGCACTGTCCCCTGGAAGAAGGGATGGGTTCGATCTCTGAGTCCTGCAGGCCCAATGGCCAGGGACGCGTCCAAGTTCGCCTCGCCCGGTGGTCATTCATGTGCTTCTTGTGACCCGGCACCCAGCGGCCTTGGCCTCCCAGGCGATGTGTGTGACCTTATGTGCTGTGTGTGGTCCTCCATCTGGGGAAGGGTGTCCCTGGCTTTTCCAGATTCCTGATGGCATCTGTGACTCTGAGCACATTCAGAATCGCGGTGAGCTGTGGGGCCCAGCCTGGGCGGACTTGCCCTCTGTGGGCCCCGCCCAGCGCCCCGCACTACAGACGCCTGGAGAGCAGCAGTGCTTTTGCTTGAACAGCGTCAAAACGGAAGGCCAGTCGAAGGAGAGAAGATGCTGCCAGAGGGCCAGCGGTGGCCTGAGTGGCTGGGGAGGGGGGACGACTCCGAGAGCAGGCCTGCTGCGGGCGGGACAGCTCTTGCAAAGGGGACGCCGAGTCGTGCTTTATCCGTGTCTTCAACCAGCTCACAGGGTGCTCTCCCTGAAACGGATGTGGAGCCTGGATCAGCTGAACCGATCCTCTCAAATCCCACGGGTCGCAGCACGTGAGGCCGAGCGCTGGGCCACCAGCCCTGGGGCAGCAGCCCTGCCCTCAGAGCCATCCTTCCGGGGGCCTTTCCTGCGGGGAGGTGTCCGTGCGGACGGGCCTGAGCAAGCAGCTGGAGTTCATTCGGAGTTTCTGTGCACTCGAGAAAGTCAGGAGAGCTCTGGAGCTGGAAGATTCCTTCCCGGCACCTGGCACCATCACAGAGAAGGCCGGGGCGTGGGCCCAGAGCCCTCCTACCGCCAAAAGGCCTGCCTCTGGATTTTAAAATTAAAATAAAAAAGGATATGTTTCTTTATTAAGTAGCCACATCTATTTGGTAACAGCAACCAGCCTCACAGTATCTTTTTTTTGAGGAAGATTAGCCCTGAGCTAACATCCACCACCAATCCTCCTCTTTTTGCTGAGGAAGACTGGCCCTGAGCTAACATCGGCGCCCATCTTCCTCTACTTTATATGTGGGACGCCTACCACAGCATGGCCTTGACAAGTGGTATGTACATCTGCACCCAGGATTGGAACCAGCAAACGCCAGGCCGCCGAGGCGGAATGTCTGAACTTAACGGCTCTGCCACCAGGCCGGCCTCCATCACAGTATCTTTAAGAGAAAATTTGAGGCGAGACTAAGAATCAAGGGAGAGGGCCGACCCAGTGGCATAGTGGTTAAGTTCACGTGCTCCACTTCAGCGACCTGGAGTTCGCCAGTTTGGATGCTGGGCGTGGACCTACACACCGCTCATCAAGCCATGCTGTGACGATGTCCCAATGGAAGAACTAGAATGACCTACAACTAGGATATACAACTATGTACTGGGGCTTTGGGGAGAATAAAAAAAAAGGAAGATTGGCAACAGATGTTAGTTTAGGGCCCATCTTCCTCACCAAAAAAAAAAAAAAAAAATGGAGTCTTCAGGGCAGCCACTTTGCTGAGAGTGATTCTGGTGCCTTCCGAGATGAGCATCGTGAACTCTTGACTCGGGGTCACAGATGGGCTTCAACCCCATCCCACCCCTCAGGGAGAAAGTCAGGATTCAAGGGAATTTTTTGTCGTGAAAGTTTTAGTGAGTGTCATGGAGACGCATGCCTCTGGGACCAGGCAGGGCAGCAGGCAGGGCTGGCCAACCACAGGGGAGGCCCTGTCTAGAGGGCCATCTCCACTCGGCTCCCACCACGTGGGGTGCAGGATGCAGGCCCTGGGCTGCCAGAACTTATTTTTCAAGAGAATTGAGAAAGCTGGATTTGTATATGGTAGGTCCACTTTTAAATGGCTAATTCAGAACTGTAAAAAATGCCTTTTCAGTCAAACTTCCACCAGCTGAAGCTGGACTGCCTGCCTGTGGCTTGCACCCTCCAGTTTAAGCATTGGTTCCTCAGGTCACTTCAAAATAAACCTCTTCAGAGTGGCACCTTCAGTCTGCCACATGTGGCCGGCCCTGGTGTGTGAGTGTGCATGGAGGCGAGCAAGATAGGGACGTGATGCCATTTGTTAGTTCCAGGCTGGAGAGCCTGTTGCTTCTCCCAGAACAACTGCCTGTGTCCCCCTGCCGCTGTCCCCACCCACTTGTGCCCAGAGAGTCCTGGCCATGACCACAGACACTGTCCTCTCTGTTGGGAACTGGAAGCCCCAAGCTCTGGACCTTGGGGGAGATGAGGACGGGGTCTTTATGAGGTCTGACCAGGGGGCCTCCAAGCTTTGCACACCCACGTCCCTGCCTCTGGGTCCTCCCCTCGACAAGAGATGCACGGTTCCCTCCCTTCTTCCGTCCTGATGGGTCTCTTAAGCAAACAGGCTAATGGCAGGAGAGGGACCCTGGACTGAGCTAGCTGCCAGCCCTTGGCACGCGGGTCGCCCCACGGAGAGGTGGCGCTGGCCCTGCCTGGGTTTCTGCTTGGGGGGTCAGCTCTCCACCTCAGAATGCACAAAGCTGGGGTTTTTTCCTCCCTCGGCGGCAGCAGCGTCGATCAGGGCTCTGGGTGGACGGAGCTAGCGAGAAGTCTTTGTAAGTTAAATGTTCGTAAACCGAGCGTGTCTAAATTGGAGGCTCCTGGAGTCGTGTTCTTGGGCCGAGTTGGTGCCTGAGCCACCTGAACCAGTTGGTTCTCGTTCTCAAGGGAGGAAAAGCAGGCCGGACGGGGGCTTCGGCTCTGCTTGTCCTGGACACAGTGCAAAGGCCAGCAAACATTCTGCTTCTGGGCAAAGGTCAGAGTGAGGATGCCAGGAGATGGGAACTCAAGGGCCAAGGGCAAGGGCCTCCTGGAGCAACAGCCAAGGCTCTTCAGCTCCTGGCAGCAGATGCTGAGGATGCAGCTGAGGTAAAATGTGGAGGGGGGTTCCATTGGGCAAAGGACAGAGGAATCATTTTGCACACTTGGGGACCGTTTGCCCTGACCCCGCCAGGCACACGAGGGCCCAGTTACTTCTTCCGACCCTGAGTCACGGATGACCCCATCAAACACCTCCCAGAAACAAGTACCCAATTTTCCCTTTTTACCAGCTTTATTAAAAGGAACCATCCCCCATTACACTATTGTGGAGTAAACGGAACTGTGATTGATGCTTCATAATTTGCATAGTCGGTTTCACGTGCGGAAGCTGATTCTGTTACGTTCCCCACACACGCACTGTCTGCTTCTGGGGAGAGCTGGGGCTGCTGGTGCCCCGACCCCAGCTCTGCCTCCTCGTCCCTCCCCCACCTCGTCACACCGGCGACGACAATGAACAGTCAGGACGTGGAATTTCAGGAGTCTACAATTTGGTTTTTATTTGAACCCAGGTCACGTGGGCCAGACTGCCGTGGGGCACGGGGACAGACACTGGCCCTGCCCTCCCTGCCACCCCGTGGCCCCTCTCTGGCCTGCAGACCGGTCAGCCGGAGAAGCGCAGCAGCTCCTCGTCCCCTGCGGACACAGAGAGGCCCAGGGAGTGGGTGCGGGCTCGCCCAGGGGTCCGTGGGTGGGACTGTCAGGGGATGGGGCTGCCTCGTGGAGGAGGGAAGGCCACTCGGGCTGAGTTGGGGCCAGAGCTCAAGGCCAGAACCTTCTGCTCCCTGAACGACTTGATATCCTCAAAGTGCATCCCACAGAATGATCTGATTTCTTGCCTCTTCTCATTTACTTGGGCCATGAGGGGAGACAGGGCACAGAAGCCCTACATGGCGGCTGTTCCCTGGGACGCTCTTACTATTCTCCTTACAGCATCCCCAGCATTCTTAGTAACAGCTCCGTTAGCTGAGGACTAGCTGTGCTCGTCACTTTGAAGTCTGGCAAGTAGGTACTTTGTCCCATTTAACAGAAGAGAAAATCAAGGCTCAAATTGGCACCTGCCCAGTGTGGCCAGCCCAGTGTGGCAGCGCCAGAATTAGAGCCAGAATTGGGGCTCCTCAGCCCACCTGCACCCCCTCTGCCTGTGCCTGGCCAGCACCTTCCAGCTGCCCCATCCCAGCCGGGGTGAGGCCTAGGGCTTGGCCCCATTTTACAGATGGGGAACTGAGGCCCAGAGAGTGGATGAGCTGGTCATCAGGTACAGAGTCCAGAACTCAGCTCTCCAGACCCCCTGCTCCTAACAGGCTCTCCCACTGGGACCCTAAGGGCCCCATGGCCCAGTCTGGCACCCCGGGGGGGCCTCCTACCATCGCCAGGAATGCCACAGTACTCCTTGCACTCCTTCTCCGAGTAGAATTTGTTGCCGTTGCCACGGCAGCCTCCATAGGTGAAGAGGACGCACTTCCCCTGGGCGGCATCAAATGCCCACAGCCGGATGAAGGCTCGGCAGGGTCCCTGGACTATGGGGAGGTTGCAGGCCGCTGTGGAGTGGGGGGGTTGGGTGGGGGGAGCAGAGCATTAGTAACCCTTACGGTTGAACCAGGGCACCCTACTCAGCTAGTCCCTCTTTATAGTTTGGGAAATTGGGGCCCACAAGAAGAAATGACTTGCCTAGGGTCACCCATATCCAAATGTGCAATTCCTATGACTTCAGGACACTTGCCCTGGAGTCCCACCCATCAGACGTCCTCTCTGAGCTAGCTGTTCAGTCGCAGGCGGTCTCTTGGAAAGACGGGGTCGTGGGGATGCAGTGTGCACAGTGTGCACAGAGGTGAGGGGCCCACGCTCACCCACAGTCCGGCAGGTCTGCAGACACTCCTTCTCTGAGGCAAAGTTGTTGCCGTTGCCCAGGCAGCCGCCATATTGGAAGGTCTCACAGGCCATGGAGGTGCCATTATAGAAATACCTGCTGATCATCCCCAGGCAAGGGCCTTCCGCGTGGTCCAGCTGGCAGGAATCTGGGGACGGATGGGACAGCCACACTTACTGAGTGCTGACTGAGGACCTGTCACCAGGCCAGACACTTAACATGCCTCATTTCTTTTCGTTTTCCTCTCTGCGCTAAGAGGAAGGCTCACCCACTCATGGTATAAAGGAGGGGATTGATTCTCTGAAAGGTAAAATGACTCGCCCAGGGTCCTACAGAGCTAAGATTCAAAACCACGTCAGACTCCAAAATCCATGCTCATTCCACTCCATCACACAGGGAGTTACCAGCCACCCACAGAGCACCAGCCCCCCTGTGTCGGTCTTGTCTGCCCAGAGACTCGGTAGTAACAGTAGTTGACGATACATTCACCAGCACCCATGCCGGCCAGCCTGACGTGTTCACTGACGTCCCACCCCCATGCCTCTGCTTTTGTGTTCCTGCCCCTGGAATGCCTTTCTCCATAAAACCCTACCTGGATACCTGGACACAGCCTGAATTCCCCTTCCTCCAGGAAGTCCTCTTTGACCCCCTCACCCCTCCATCCTCTGAGCTATCCCAGCCCTTTTAGCTGACCCACCCTTTTGGTCCCATCACTTTCTTCCTTGACGGCCTCCCCTACTTGACCAGAAGTCCCAAGAAGATGCGGGTGGTCTGTCTCCGTGATCCCAGTTGCCCAGCGCAGGGCCTGCGGTGGAGCAGGGGTCAGTGTTTACTGAGTCAGTTGGAGAGTGAGTTGTTGGTGAACACTGTTGACTACACAAAGCGTCCTCATGTTCTTCCCCCCAAGCTCTCACAAGAGCCCTGAGGGTCAGCTCAGCAGGCTGGTATCCCATTGCATAGATGAGGAAACGAAGCTAGGAGGCCACAGAGTGATGGAGACAGGGCAAGAACTCGCTTCCCATGGGGCTGGAGGTCCCTAAGCTCAGGGACATGCCTTATGCTCCTCCTCTCTGCCCACAACCCCCGGCACAGTGCAGAGGACTTGATTTGCCTTTCTGGGCCCTCCCTCTCTGGAGTACGGCAGAAGGGGGTGAAAAGTCGAGCAACCATTACCTTCTTTCTTGCTGAATTCAGGTGTGAGCTGGCCAGCCGCTGACCCCTCCTCTTCCTGAGGCAGCACAGCGCGCCGGGCTCTCTGCAGGAAAGAAAGAGACGAAGCTGTTGCAGAGACCTTGCCATTATAGCTCGCCCGCACCCCTGGAATATAGAAACAAGCCATTCGCTTTGAGGATCAGGGTACAGACAGATGCACAGCTGCCAGACTGGTTAATGGCCTCTTTTCCCAAAAGCATCAACCTGAACTCCAGAATGGACATCATGGGATAAATTTCTGGTCTGCAATGAAAGATCAGAACCTCAAGGTATAATAATAATACCTACATATTCAACTTCCAGCTGAAATGCCCAAAGGACTATAATCACGGAAAAGAAGTCTATCCTGGAGTGGAATCTAGGGGAAGGCAGCGTCCCATGCTCAGCACTGGAAGGCGTTTCTACACGACGGAGCATGGGTGGCACGGCCTTGCAGGAAGGGCTGACCACACCATCGTTAGCTGCTTGCAGAGGAAAAGCCATCTAGAAAGTAGGAAGTAGGGACCCCAAGACTGGACCCCAATGCTCCTAGCTCAGATAGTGACTGCTTTAATTGTCCCAGGACAACTAAAGAGGGGATGAGCGGGGACACTGCCAGCCACCAGTCAGCCTTCCTGCCCACAGGGGAGACCTGGAGTCTGAAAAACTAAAACTACAGTAGCCTTCAACTTTTCCCTTCTCCTTTCAAGGTGCAACTGGAAGCTGTGGTCAGGGCCTGCCACAGTCTGCCAGAATCCGTCTCAAGCTGGTCACATGTACACCTTCCCTGGGGAAGATGAAGGAAAAGAGAAGAACCATGAGACAAGTTAGATAATGCAGCCTCTCACAAGGATCAGGCTGAACAGGAGAAATATCGCTACGAAACCAGGAGAACAGTAAGAAACGGGAGAAGACTCAAACCGTCAATAAAAGGCAAGATGACCTTGCATCAATATAACAGGAGCCAACAGTGATGGAAATGAATGAAAGAAGTGGAAAGTTAGTGGAGATAGAAAAGACTTTGTTGAGTTTAGCTGCACAGTAGAGACAATAAACTGCAGGTTAGATAGTATAAGAAATAAGTCCACGTAACAGGAATTCTAGGAGGAGAGGCTATTGATATAGAAATAATAGAAGAAAACTTTTCCAAGTCAAAGGAAGACTTGAGTTGTCCAATTATAAAGGGCTCAGAGGGAATGAGGCAAAATTAATGATGAGCCTCTTCTAGACATTTCCTAGAGACAAAGGACAAAAAGGCTAGTGGCCCTTAAATGGCAGCATTTAATGACCAAAGCTACAGAGCAATATGTGAGGGTTGTAAGAGGAAGAAGGTTGTAACTCAGGATTCTCCACTCATCTGAGCTGTTGATCATGTAACATAAACCCAGAAAGACATTCTCAGACACGCAAGGATCCAACAGTTTCCCACCCATGTATCTTTCTGGAAAAAGTACTTACAGAAATATTCCCACCCATTGAGAAGGGAATCTAAACACAAGAAAATGGATGATGTGAGAGCAAAGAAATGACGAAACACTATAAACCAAATAACACATAGAGTTGAGGTTAAATTATTGTTAAAATGGTCATACAACTTAATGGAAATGTTAAAAGTAATTCTCAAAACAAAAGGTGGAAAATACAAATATCAATCTCAGATTATAGCCACAAAAATGGGCATGTGGGAAGCCTGGAAGGAAGAAATGGAAGTGCTCTACATTTTTCTCTGGGGCAAGGGGAGTCATTGGTTATTGTTTCATTCTTGACATGGATAAAGAAATACAGACTCCGTTGAAATCCGGATTAAGGTGGCAGATTGAAATTTCCCTCAAAATTGCCCTCTCCAATACCTAACAGTTAGCCAAAAATGAATTCATAAACACCAGCCCCACAGTGTTCATCAACATCACTCAAACAAGGAAAGAGGCATAATTTAAAACAAAAATGGCAACTTTTGATCAAGGACAGAAATCAGATATTCTGGAGCTGGACAGGGTGGTTAGTGAGGTTTGGCTCCTAACCCCGCCCTCCAACTCCAAGTCCTGGCCTGTCATCACATCTCTGATAACTTGCCCTGAGACCCCCAAATCTGAGAGAAGAAAATTGAGGGAACCCTATCTTTTTCCTCTTTTGACCGAGTAGTAGTGAAAATGAATTCTGGGAATAAAAGAAGAAAATAGACGAGGCTGGCTCTCTCTAACGGAAGGTTCTGGGGCTGCACAATCTAATGCGCTAGGGGGTGCACCACGGGACACATGACAATCACTGCCAGCCCCGACCAGGTGGAATGAACCCCACACAGGATATCTCTCAGTCCTTCAAAAGAGAAAGCAAAGGAGGGTATTCCAACCAACCTTGGACTTCAGAAAAGTGACAGAACACAAAATACCACAACCTTACACTAAAATTGGGTGGGAGGGGACTAGGCTCCAATTTAGTGGGAAGAGGGCTGAGGAGTAAATGAAACCTCCACCCCACCATATCAGAACAAACAGAAAGTCTGGCTAAAACTGACTAAGCAGGAGCCAGATAAAAAGAAATCGTTCAGAAACTACCCACACCCACCTCAGAAATGAAAGAATAAACAGCCTGAACTAGAGAAAGGGCCCAACTATGGTGGGCACTCTCATGAAGTGCCTAGACTTCCCCTCAGGATGGACTCACATTCCCAGCTGCTGGAAGTGCAGGCATCCACAGCCCTTGGCTGTCAGCCCCCGTTGCAGACTGCCTCAGCCAAAGGGAGCCCTCTCACTCAAGGTCACGTTTCCTTCCCAGAGCGACCATCATGGGGCATTAAAGCCATGCCCTTGGCCCCATCATGGGACAACTCCAAGGGTTCTTCCAGTTCCAGAGCTCCCTGTCGGGTTGGCTGAGGCACTGTGACCACATCCAGCTCTGTTTCTCCCTCTGCCCAATCCTCCCTTCCCTTCCACAGGAGTTGACCCAGGGAACCCAACCTGTGACCCCAACTTAGAAGAAAACATAACTCAAGGAGCAAAAGGAAATTCCTCAATGACCTCAAGCTATAGAATTACTTAATAAGAACATGCATTTATTAAACAAGATTAAAGATGAAATGGTAAACAACAGAGTGAGATGAAAAGAGAGAGCCCAGGCCTAAATAAACAAATTGAGAACCAAAACAACATAAATTCAGAGCTAGTCAACAAAACAGAGATAGTCAGGAACAGAATAGATGCTGCTAAATGGAATGATTGTCATAGAAGAAAGATTGGTGATAAAGCCAGTGAATACAGATGAAAGCAATTTGAGAGAAACTGGTACATGTGGAAGACAAAGATGCTCCAGGATGAGAGAACAAGTGTTCCCCAGGTAACAAAACCCAACAAAAGGAATGGAAGATGAATTCCATATCATGCAGCAGAGTTCCCTGAAATACAGAAGGAATGTTATTTGTGGATGGACAGGGCACGTAGCGTTCCAGGAAAATTTGATATAGAATTCTCCCCACCACACGGGTGCTTGTTAAGATGTTGGCTTCAAGGATAAAGTCTGTCCAGGCATGTGGACAGAAGAAACAAATAGCTTACAAGGAAAGGAAATCTCAGGCTGGCCTCAGGCTTTCCCATAGTGATAATCAGAGCTGGAGAACAATGGAGCAGTGCATACAAAGATTTTTCTGAGGGAAAGAACACAGGACCCAAGAAGACGACACCCAAGCAAAATGTCATTCAAGCGTGGAGGAAACTGGCAGACATTCTCAAAGAGGGAAGAATTCAGGGGTTAAAACATCCATGAACCCTCCTCGAAAACACCACTTGATAAAGAAATGGCACTAATTAGGAGATTAATGGAAATAAATAACTCAGAAATGGAGAAGCCGTGGTTCTATTAACTACAGATGAGTGTAGAATCCATTAAAATATACAACTGTTCCTAAACGACTGGGAATTATGTCGACAGAGCAGAATGGGAAAGGCAGCGATCTCGACAACGTGAAAGAAAAAGGGAAGAGGAGATGGAACATGAAGTCTGCGAGTGCAAATGTGTGCCTTTCAAATCACGCAGACAATAGATATCCTCTAAAAGTACGTATAGTGATGCCAGCCTCTCATGTTTTTTCACAAGCTTGACTTGACTCAGAGCATTCTTGAAGAAACAAATCTCTAGTGGTGAAAAAATATTTATTTGAAGTTCAAGAAGACCACTTCAAGTTTTTTTTTTTTAATTCAAGGAAAACTGCAATTAATGCTTTTTAAAATTAGAAATAGCATCTGTAATATAATCCCATTTAATAATAGTGTGTCTAAATTTGTGCATTCATCTATCCAACCTTCCTTCTCTCTGTCCTTCTCTCCATGTACGCATGTCAAGATTTTGGAATGATGTGGATGCTGGTAGTTTGTGGGTGGTGGAATTTTTCTTTAAACTTCTATTTTTCATACTTTCCTGCATTGTTTTCGTTCTTCATAATGAGCATATGTTAGTTTTATAAAATCAATGGTAATTTTTCTTAAAAAATAAAGAAGCAAACAGATAATGTGTTAACAGTGTTAATTCTATGTAGGAATAAGGACATCGTTGTCTTTTTATTTTTTGCTTTCTTGTGTTTTTACAATTTTCAAGAATATGTTTCTAAATAAATATTATATATATATTTATGCACACACATGTAGACATATACACACATGTCAGCAGAATAAATTAGAATATGTAATTTCCAAATAGTCAGAGAAAAAAGAATGAAGAAAGCTTAATGAACATGACAAAAGGCAGGAAAATAAAACAGAAGAGTGAGGAAGCCCAAAAATCAAAAAGCAGCTTAGGAGAGGAGCGGGTTTGAGAAGCTGCTTGCTCTTGCGTTTGCTGCTTTTTAGGAAGATCAATTGACTTTATTTTCATTTATTGAGTATTGAGTATTGTCATTTTATTATTGAGTATTTTCCTGCTTTGGGGCACCATGCTAAGGCCTTTTCTAGCACGTCATTGAATTCTAGCCCCCGGAAGGTGAGTGCCATTACCCCACTTCACGGATGAGGAAAGTGAGGTCCCCGTGGGCAGCAACCAGCCCCAGTGGGAACCAAGACTGAGCCCAGGTTGGTCTGACTTCAAAACCCACACCCATCACTGCCTTCTCCCGACCCCTCTTGATGCCCCCGCCTGCCACCACAGCAGGACCTCAGCAGGGGCAGCCCGCATGAGCGTGCAGGGTGGGGCTGGGGTGGGGGAGAGGTGCTCACCGAGAATGGCATGGGCTCTGGCTCCTGCTCCCCAGGCACACACTCACCTAGGGAGAGGACACGACAGAGGAGTAAGGAAGAGGGTCAAACCAGGGGGCCTCCCAGACCCAGAGGGGGCATTGTTTCTCTCATAGTTCTAATGCCTGTGTGCCAGATAGGCACTGCGCCAAAGTGCCTGGTGCATTAGCCCGCTTCCGGAATGGCTCCCCGGACATGGTTTCCGAGCGGCATTCACTGGAAAAGCGACAGACTGGTGGCTGTGCCATCATCAGCATCGGCATCCTCTCCACCCCACGACCAGAATCCTTTCACCCGCACCATCGCAGGAACAGCAATGGCTAACACTTACTGAGCACTTATTAGACGCCAGGCACAGTGCTATTGTATTTAAGGGCTTTATCTCATTGACCCCCCACAGCAACTTACACGGGAGGCATTGTTACGCCCCACTTCACAGATGAGGAAAGCGAGGCTCTGGGAGGTTGACCTGCCAGAAGCCACACAGCTCAGTTTGAAGCTGGGTGCTCTAAAGCACGCTCTTAAGCCTCCTACGAGGTACCTATGGATTCTGATGTAAGCTCACTTAGACACGGGACGGAAGAGTGAACCCCAAATCGATTCTAGTCTCTGCTCCGCCAGGAACATGCCGTGTGACGTGGAGCAAATCCAGGGACCCTGCTGCCTTCCCTGTGATGGCGGGGCGGGGCTGTGGCCCTGCTTATCTCCGAGGGTTACAGGAAAGGCCCAGGGGCTGGGAAGATGTTCTCTGGGGCCATGAAGGATGAGGAGGGGACAGAGATGTAGGGTGGGTGGCAAGCCATTTACCTCTGTCAGCCAATGTGACGATGGAGTCCCCGGGGATGCCCACGCCCAGGGCCACCTCCCTGAACGTGTCTAGCAGGCTTTCCCGAAGCTGCCGATCCCGCCCTGCAAGTGGAAAGCAGAGAAGACGCCTCGAGCCACAGGTGCCTGCGGTGGCGGGGCCTGAGGCAATCTTGCCCAGGGATTTTCATTTAGGGGAAGTTTGAAAACCATGGGCCCAATTCCACCTCTTCAACACAGTTACAGAAAGGTGGGCTCCAGGAAAGGAGGCAGTGTCCCTTCCAGGATCCCACCTGGGTCCCCCAACTCCCCACACGGTGCTCTTTCCACTGATTGTTTTAAGGGCCTGGAGGCTCTGGAAGTCTCTGGGTCTGGAATTTTGGAGATCAAAAGAAGAGGACTCTACCTCAAACGGGAGGCTGAGCTCCACCTCCCCCAGGGAGGGTAAAGGTTTCCAGCTGTCCCGTAACTAGAGTGTTGTCAGAAAGAAAAAGCAAACCCCCTGCTCTTCCCCATTCCACTGTCCCTAAGTCACGGACCTCCTCCCGCCCCCAACTCCATGAGCTTATCTAGTTCCAGGCCTTTACCGTAGAGCTTGGCGGTGATGGTGGGTCCGTGGCGGTGGCTGAATTTCTTGCTCAGAAAAATGGCATACTCATCATAGTTGGTCTGGACCACATAGGACTCTATGCTGAGGTTCCATTCTGCGTGGGAGATGCAGGAAGACAAAGGGATCGGTGGTCAGAAGGCTCTTCCGGCCTGAGATCCTTCACTATTCACCTACTCATCATCTATTCTTCCATCCTCTGTCCACACATCCTTTCTGTGTATTTATCTATCCATCCATCTTCAGTCTCTCTCTCTCTAACCATCCGTCTCCTCTGTATATTCATTGTTTATTCACTTATCATCATTCCATCCTCTCCATACATCGGTCCATAAATGCATCCATTTTCCTTCCTTCCTTCTTTCCTCCATCCATTAATCCATCAATTTATCTACTAGATGACGGACTGATTAACTCATATACCCGCCATCCATACATGGGTTCCTTTACCGATCATTTGTTTATTCTCTCTTTATTTATCCTACGATCCATCTACCTAAACATTCATACATTCAACCCCTCAGACAATCATTGACACACAGCACATATTCAATGAACACTGGCTGGATTCATGAATAAATTCATGTCCAAGCGCCACGCACACTGTACACGGTAGCTGCTTAGCAAATTACCAGCTGATTGCAGATACCTAACAAGACACGCAGACTGACCACATCTTGATGTTATCCTCAGCGATCAGCGCCATCCTCCATTGTGGATGCTCGCATTTATGCGTGTGTGAGAGAGAGAGAAAGAGAGGAGGGAGGAGGAGGAGGAGAAGGAAGAGGAGAAAGAAGAGGAGGAATTTGGAGGAAGGCTCAGAAAAATGAGAGGAAATGTTAGAGGGGCAGCGAGAGCTGAGGTGGAAGGAAAGAGCGCTCAAGACGTCAAGGCATTTTTTAGCAAAGCAGAGAACTCTGCGTGTTCCTGGGACTCAACTTACTGGATTTATGATACCGGAACTTCCCCTTGGTGTCTGTTTTCTCATAAGCCCCCGAGATCTCCTCACAGACGCCCTTCCTGCAAACAAACAAACCAAAAGGAAGGTCACTTCTGGTGGAGACCACGGTCCTGACACCCCACTCTCTAGCAACATCCTCTCCAACTATCTTTTTTTTTTTTGCAGCTTGGAAAGTAACATTTCTAAATACCTTGTTTAATCCTCACACCAGCCCCGGGAGATGCCCGTTGTACAGACGAGGGGACAGAGGGACAGAGGAAAAGGGACGGGTCCCTGCCATCTTCTTGGCAAAGCCAGCACTAAAAGTCACGCCCTTAACCAAGTCTGCACATCCTGCCGATGCCCAGCCGGGGCGGTGGGTTAACGCAGGAATTCATTTATTACTCCGAGTTTCTCTTGTGAAATGGGGATGGTGACAGTTTCTACCTCACCTGGTGGTTGCCAGAGTCAAATGAGATATTATAGGAAAGGAGCTCGGAGTGCGCCCTCCACACAATTAGCTATTATTGCTACAATGATTACTATTTATAGAGCAGTGTCTATGTGCCAGGCCCCTGCTACACGCTGGGGATACAAAGGACGGCAAGAGAGACTGTGTCCACTCACAGAGCTTATAATCGAGTGGGGTGGGTGGGCAGAGGCAGTCAGTGTGACAAATGCCATGTAGGGGGAAGCAGGAGATGCTCCGACAGCACAAAGGAGTTCATGTAACCTGAACCTGTGGGGCCAGGAGGACTTCCTGGAGGAAGCAACATGGAACCTAAGTCCTGAAGGATCCATAGCAATTAGTCCCGGGAGGTGGGGAGAAGTTTTCCTGGTACAAGGGACCATCAGGTGCAAAGGTCCAGAGGTGCGAGAGGGCGGAGGGCTCCGGGAACTGAGAGGAGGTCCACGTGGGTGGGTCACAGAGTACGTGGGAGAGAGTGGGGCAGGGAATGGCGAGTGCTGGCAGGGGCCTGGAAGGCCACATCACAGGGGTTGAATTTGATTCCCAAGGGCAGGAAGGAGCTACAGAAAGCTTTAAGCAGATGTGAGTTTTCCAAAGGTCTTTCTGGTTTGCCGGGTGAAGAACGGACTGGATGGAAGGTTCGAGATTAGAGGTAGGGAGCAATGTGGAGAGGCTGCTGTAGACACCCAGGAAAGAAAGGAAGGTGGTTTGGACCAGGTGGTGGCAGAGAAGAGGGGAGAACAGAAAGATTGGAGGGACCTAGGAAGACAAGGGACAGGGCTTGGCAAGGGGTTGAATGGCCAGTGGCAGCAGACAGAGGGGTCTAGGAGACCCCCTTCCTGCCCAGGTTTCCAGGTTGGGTCCCTGGGGCATAGAAGTGCCCTTCTTGAGCTAAGGGACGCCCAAGGAGCAAGAGCAGGTTGGAAAACAGGCACAGTGTTGGCAGCGTTGCCCTTGAGCTGTCGACGGGATGTTGGAAAATAGATGCCCTGGTGGAGGACAGCAGAGAAGTCTGCAGCTCAGAGGCGAGGTCCTGGCTGGAGGCAGGGATGTGTAACCTTCCAGGACAGGGTGGTGACTGAAGCCAGGGCCGGGGGGGTTGCATGGGCCCTGGTCCCTCCCGGCCCTCCCACCGCGTCCCCACTCACCGCCAGCGAGTGCTGGTCGTGCTGATCTCGCCGTCCGTCGCTCCCTCTCCCAGCACCAGCGTGCTGATGGTCATCCTGTCCTTGATCTTCTTCAGCCACGGGCAGGTGGAGCCCATGGCCACGAGGAACCATTTCCCGTAGATCTAGGAGGCAGCCACGAGCTCTGAGGATCCGGCTTTGCCTCAGACCTCAGTGGAACCTTGCCGAAAGTCCGCGCCCCTCCCTCTTCTCAATGCCTAATCCTTCTAAGAGAGAATGTCCGATAGCTCATTGGAGGCCACACAGCTTCAAGGGAGGTTGGAGCCCTCACGGTGGGACTCAGGCATCACGGCAAGCTTAGGAGGGAGATGCGCAGATGGGGTCCCACCCCGCCTGGCAGAAGGTCTGACTCTGCTGAGATTGGAGATCTCTGCTGCTCACCTGGACGGGGTCCAAATCCCCATTCCCTAAGGTGGTCATGACCCACTGCTCCCCAAGAGCAGGAGTCCGTGTTCTACTCCTCTGGGGACAGGGAGCTCACCACCTCGCGAGCAGCCCGTAGCTCCATGTTATCCAAAGTACCTCCTTTCCTTGAGCTGAGTCTGACGTGGGACAACCCGCCGCCTCTCCCCTGACCACACGATGGGGAGTTGAGTGAGCCCTCACGTCCTGCAGGGGCCAATGAGCCTCGGACCCTCCGCCCTCCCAGACCCCCAAGGTCCCTGCTCCTCACGCCCCTCCACCCACAACCCTTGCTTGTCCCTGAGTGCACACAACACCCACAAGAGGCTGTGGCTAGAACCGCCCAACAGCCCCTCACCCTGACCTGGAGACTGAGCTCGGGGTGGGGCAAGGTCCTGTTCAAGGACACCCAGTGACTTGGGGCAGAGCTGGGACTGGAAGGCAGTCCTAGGAGACCCCCCCCCCGGCCCCCAGCACCCCGCCCAGGCCTCCCAAGCCCCCCAGCACCTCTGTCCTGCATCTCTTCTCCCCGTGACCCTGCACGCCCACCCTGTGCCACCCCAGGCCTGTGAGGGTGGGGGATCCAGGACGGGCTAACAGAGAGGGTGCAGGTGAGTGGTTGAAGGGGGCAGGGCTGGGGGGCAGCAGTCAGCACAAAGCCTTCCCCGGGTGGGATCGAATCGAAGCATGGCCATGGATTCCCCTTGGAGCCCAAGAGGACAGGCTCCAAGGCGAGGACATTTAACTCAGCATCTCAGACCAGAGCCCCACAGAATGGCGGATCCACGGGCTGGTAGCTTCAACGAATCCCAGACGATCTGGGCAGGAAGGGCCCTTCAGATGGGGAGACTGAGGCCCAGAGGCAGGTGGGACTCGCCCCTTGGCAAGGCCTAGCAGCTCGGACACCCCGCCATCGCCGCCAGACAGGCCAGCCTTACCCTGGAGAGGTCGAAGTTCTCTTGCACCTGGATGTTGGCAGGTGGCGTCGGCACAGGGCTGGCCCTCACCGCCAGGCAGGCGGTCAGCAGCAGAAGCAGGGCCCCGAGACTCCGCATGGCTCTGGGTTCCTCTGCCTCCGTGTCACTCACGGGCTCAGTCTGGGGACAGAGGAGCCACCAGCTTCCTGCTGGAGGCAGCTGAGAACTGAGGCTGGGGGAAGGGGCCTGTGGCTTGTAGGGGATGTCGGTGTTTGCCCTGCTCAGCCAGGACCAATCAGGTCCCCAAGGCCAGGTCTGATCGATCCCAGGTAGTGCCCAGGCCGGGGTCACTGGTCCGGAGGGGCCAGGGTGGCTGCTGCAGAGGAGGCATTGGCCAAGCGCAATCTGGCCCAGAGGCAGCAGGGGGAGGATGGCAATGGGCAGCCCCTGGCCAGTCCCACTGGGTCATTCCACCTGGCTGGACCCCACACTACCATGAGTCAGCAGGATGAGCCTGACTGGGCCCATTTCTCATATGCAGAAGCTGAGGCCCAGGGAGAGGAAATGACTTATCAGAGACCACAGGGAAGGCCATGCAGAACCAGAACTCGGGTGGCCTGTGCCCCGAGTCCCTTCTCTGACCCCTCCTTCCCACAGCCCTAGCAAACAATAGTATAAATAATAACTATAATGATTATAATAACAGCTTCCATTCCTGAGCGCCTGATATGCGCCAACGCGGTACACATGCCTTGGAAGTGAATTCAGCCACCACAACCCCACAAAGCGGGTGCCATTTTTCCCTTTACACACAGGGCACTCGAGTCTCCAGGAGGTAAAGTGACTTGCCCGGGGTCCCCCAGCCGGGAAGTGGAGTTGCTGGGAGAGGCATTGGTGCTGGGTGAGAGCCTGCACTCAGGAGCCAGAATGTCTTCTGTGCGATTCACCGGCTGTGTGGCCTGGGGTGAGTGACTACCTCTCTGTGCCTCAGTTTCCCCATCTGTCAATGGGGATAATCATAGTTCCTGGTCCACAGCATTGTGGTGGAGGTTCAGGGAGTTTGCACTTGTAAAGCACCAGGACAGCACCTGGCACACAGAGTAAGAGCCGAACGTGTTTGCAGTGGGTTGAAGAACGGCCCCCAAATTCATGGGCTCCCAGAACCTCAGAAGGTGACCTTATTTGCAGATGTCATTAGATAAGACGAGGTCGTACTGAACGAGGGTGGGCCCTAAACCCAACCACGGTGTCTTTATAAGAGAAAAGAGAGGGAGATGCAGACACAGAGTCACAGATGCCCACGGAAGCTGTGTCCTCACCCCGTGGACGTCTTCACACCATGCGAAGACTGAGGCAGAGATGGGGTGAGGCGGCCGCAAGCCCAGGATTGCCCAGGACTGCCGGCAGCCACCAGATGACAGGTAGAGGCAAGGAAGGACCCTTCCTTAGAACATTCCAGAAGAATGTGGCCCCGCCGACAACCTGGTGTGGGACTTCTAACCTCCGAGACTAGGAGGACCCAGTTTGTGGTACTTCGTTAGGGCGGCCCCAGGAAACTAAACATCATTCATTACATTAAAAAATTTAAATGAGAATTTTGAAAGCTCAGGTGTGTCTGTCGCCAAAGCTCAGATTCCTGCCAGGGACACCACAGGCCCTGTCAATGAAACGCAGTGGTCAGAGCTGCTGTCCCTACTTCCTCTCTGCTCTTGGCTCAAAGCCAAGTTACGAGTTTAATCACAGCCCCTGTGTTGGCTTAGATTTCTGAGACAATTATCTTCACTCGTGCTCACCAAGTTTCTCAGTCTTTTATGGTTTTGGTTGGTGGTGGTCGTAGGAGGCAGTCTGAATGAAGAGGAGCACTGAGACCTGGGAGCCAGAAGTCCTGACTTGTTGTTCTGCATCTTTGGGGATGGCTTTCCCTCTCGGAAGCCCACTTTCCACACCTGTAAATGGACAATAACAGTCTCTGTGCTGTCTGCCAAGAGGTCAAAGAGCAAGGAGGGGCTCTGCAGACTGTCCGCTGTCTTCCCCGTGTGATGGGCTCGGGCTGTCGGACCTCGGAGGAACTAGGCCTGGTACAGGAATGGAAAAATAACAATGACTCATCAATAGGAGGACAGCCATCCTATTAAGGTTGGCTTCAGAGAGCCACGACGGCTCATGTGATCCTCACAGCAGTCCACATTATCAGGGTCATCCACCCCACGGCCCCACGGGAAGCCCGAGGTGGTACATGGGGCAAAGACCCCTGGAGCTTTGTTCCTTCACCGCACAGCCTCTCCCGGGGGAGGGGAGAGGCCCGGAGGACTGGCCAGGATGTCAATGTCTTCTCCTGCCCCCAGGCATGTTTGCTCTCCCGAGATTATTAACCAGAGCGTGCAAACAGAGTGCACAAACTCTGCTAACCCACCTGGACTTTGAGCTGCTTTTTAAAAATTAACCCCGGGCCGCAAGGATGCAAGGCCGGCAGCGGTCACGAGCTGCTGATCCTCTGGCCATCACGGTGGGAGGATGGAGGCTCCGGGGCCCCTGCCCTCCTAGGAGACCCCCCGGGGTCCAAGAGTCCACAGGAATTGGCCAGCTTCCTGAACCATTTCCAGGCTGCGGGGGAGCCTGCCGCAGGCAGAGGACCCAGGGCCGCAGAGGTGCCCATGCCGTGGGGTACAGAGCCCTCACTTCCAGATGAACATGCTGGGGCTCAGGAAGGGAACAGGACTTGTTCAGGGTCACCCAGCTGGTGACTGTGTTGGGGGCAAGATCGGCCTGACTCTGGCTCCAAGGCTTTCCCCCCATCATTCGTTCATCATCCATTCATTCATTCATCAAACACACACTCTGTGCCTGGGGTGGGGCATACGATGGAGACTATGACAGAACTCAGAGCTCACCCCATTGGGGCAGGGGGCAGGGTGCGAGGAGAAGAGGAGACAGGAGGGTCACTGTGGGGGTGGGGGCAGCAGAGGCCGGGGGGCGTTTACCCGAGGAGAAGGAGTCAGCCAGACACGAGTACATGGGGCTGCTTTAGGGGGATGAGGGAGTGGGTGTTCCAGACAGCGGGAACAGCACCTGCCAAGGCTAAGAGGAAGAAGATGGTCAGAGAGACATGCAAAACAAAACACAAAAACCCGTAAGTCTGGAGCTTGGGGTCAGAGGGGAGTGGCCAGAGCAAGGCTGGGGAGGTGGCGGGGGCCCAGCAGGTAGGGCTGACACCAGGCCAAGGGGTTTGCTTGTTCTCTGGAGTACACAGAGAGCACTGGCTGGCTTTCAGAAGCCAATGGCCGTCCGATCTGTAATGGGGAGAAATCAATGAGGCAGTGCAAGCGGGAGGCTCAGGAAAGCCACTTCCTAGGAGGTCCTCCAGGAAGGGGGAGCTGGGGCCCCGGGACCTGGTGACTGGACCAGCAGGGACATGAAGGACACTGGGCAGAACTCAGACCAGAGGTGTGCTCAAGGTTTGGCTCTTCTTCTGCTAATGGTGGAAGAGGGTGGCAGGGTGACCTTCCTTCCCCACGAGGAGGGGGCCTCGCCCCGAATGCCTGACCTGTCCCAGCTCCCTTGGACTCAGAGCCACAGCCTGTCTGTTCCGGGTGAAGCCAGAGGTGGGCAGCCCCCAGGACTCCACGACCAGCGACGGAAGGGGATGTTCTCACTGCCCAGCCCTTTCTAGACGTTGTTACTCCTTCCCCACCCTGCCCCAGAGAGCTGGGCCGCCCACAGCCTTAGTCCCAGGCCTTGTGACTTGCTGGATGACCGTGGGGCAGTCCTTCCCTCTCTGGCCTCAGCTGCCTCATCTAGATCTCCGAGTGAGGGAATAACAACTCACTGGAGGGGCTGAGATAAGAACTCGAGGGATGTTCGTGAAAGTGCTCCCCAGGTGCATGCACTGGAGGGACCAACGGCACCAGTGTCATCACAGGCACTGAGGCACCAGGTGAGGGCTCCTGCCACAGTCAGTTGCAACTCCCAGCAGCCCCGTGTACAGCAGAGTGAAATCAGCCCGGTCCTTCTGTGCCACCCTCTCACCTTCCGGCGCTGTATCAGACGACACTCTGCTGCCATTCTCATGGGTTTTGTGGCCAATTTTTTCAGAACGGGGTGGCCAGGTCCTTCTTCTTGGGCTGCCTAGTCTGGAGGTATTTGAAATACTGGTGGCATAGCTTTCAGCATTGCAGCATCATGCAGCTGCCACAGTATGACAAGCGACAGATGGCTGGTGTGGTTCCCTGACCGGGAAACGAACTGGGGCTGCAGTGGTGAGAGCGCCCAATCTTAACCACGGGACCACCAGCGATGGTTAAGAGCCCCATACACAGGCAGGAATTATGCTGCGAAAAGGTGTGAGCGCCCCAGGTCCACCAGGGGGCAGCAGAGAACTTCCAGACGGACCACCTGCCTTTGCTCAGATTGCTCTCTACAAACCGGGTGCCGACCGCACCAGGACTAGAGCCCAGCCTCTCTGCCCCAACCCTGCTTAAAATCCCCTGATGACTGTAAAACATCAGCTCCTACCTCACCTGACCCCACTGCAGCTACTGAGCTTGATGCCTAGCTTGGGCCCTTTGCAAAACCTCACCTGGGAGATTCTGCAAGTGAGCCAGAACTGGGTACTGTTTCCATGGACCATAAAGGCTGCTGCGGCCTGAATGACCACGTGATGAAGTCCTACAAAGTGCCAGGCCCCATGCTGAGCTCTCGATGAGCACGCCTCACTGAATCCTCCCATTAAGGTTGCATCATCTTACTACGATGGTACCCCTATTTTGCAGATAGGGAAACTGAGACTGGTTGATCAGTTGATCCCGTGTCAAAGGTGACCCAGCCAGGAAGTGGTGATTCAAACCCAGATCTGTCTCCCTGACACCTGACTCGCTCAGCTGACCTCCCAGACCCAGTCCCCTGATAAACAGCAGGCCCTGCTCTTTCTGACACCTGGATCTGGGGGGTGGGTGGGCTCCCTTCACTGGACTCCTTCCAATAGGAGTCAGGCTCACGGGAGCCTGGTTCTCCCTTCCTGGGTCGAGAGCACGCTTGGTGTTCGCCACATCAAGGCCTGACCCTTCTGTTCCTCCTCGGGACCCACCATCGTATGGGCACTTAACAGGTTCTCAGTGAACACAGGCTCATTGATTCACTTAGAACTGGGAAGGGGAACCTAGGTCAGACCCCAAGAAGGACCACCCAATGAGAAGACAGCTGAGGGAACGGGGAGATGGAAATCCCTGTGCCCCAAGGCCCTGACTACTGATCAACGAAGGAGTGACTGGGACACTCAATGGCATAACCTTTTTTTTTTTTTTGAGGAAGATTAGCCCTGAGCTAACATCTGCCCCCAATCCTCCTCTTTTTGCTGAGGAAGAGTGGCCCTGAGCTAACATCCGTGCCCATCCTTCTCCACTTTATATGTGGGACGCCTGCCACAGCACGGTCCAACAAGCAGTGCCATGTCTGCACCCGGGATCCGAACCGCTGAACCCCGGGCCGCCAAAGCGCAATGTGAGCACTTAACCACTGTGCCACCAGGCCAGCCGCTCAATGGCACAATTTAAAAAGCAAAGAGCCCTTGCTCTGTGGTGGCTTTTTCCTGCGTCGCCAATTTTGGACTAGTCTGGGTCTCATGGCTAGGAGGAGTCCCAGGGCTCCGGCCAGCAGAGTGACGGCTCTGCAGCTGAGCTTTGCCCCGAGACTGACGTACGCTCCACTTGTGGCTGCGACCCCTTCCTGCCTGTTTGATCCTAAGTGACTTCACTTTTCTGAATCTGAGTCTTTCCCTCTATTAAATGGGGATCATAAGAGCTCACAGGGGTGTGGAAGAATTAAGTGATGAGGGACGTGTCATGTTCTTGCTCCTGGGAGAGAGCCTAGCAAATAGTGAATGCCAGCCCTGGGGGGAAGGTGCCCTTAGATGCGTCAGTTCAGCCTCCTGACTGTGGCAGTGGGTGGCTCAGCCCAGAGAAGCAGCTCAGAGACGGAGACACTGTGGAGCTGACTGTCCTGGAGATTCTGTCGCCCTGGAGACAGAGCTTGGGGCTCAGGGTCTGGCTCGCTTTGCATCCCTGAAGAAAGGGCTCCCCAAGGAGTAAACTTCCAAAGACCAGTGTGCAGGAGGAGGAGGCAGACATCTTCCTGCACTCTGCAGGGTGGGCTGCTCTGTCCACTAAAGCAGGACCTCCAGGGACCTGGCTGACCGAGTTGTCACCCTGCGTCCTCGGAGCGACTAAAATAGCTCTTTTCTGAAACCACGAGGCAAGCTGGACTCTTTGGAAAGTCCCACTGGCCTTTCTTCAACGAAGACAAATAAATCTCCATCAGCTGCCCTGGAAGGTCAGCGGGAACCCTTCCCTGGCTCTTCCGTTGGGTGACGGAGTCCTGAACGGCCACTCGCTCCCTGGAAGCACCCGCGTTAGAAGGGTCACCTTGTGGGAAGGAGCTGGCAGAGCTGGATGTCAACAAGTTTATGAGTCTGTAATAACCAGAGAGCAGACACAGACGCAATTCCTCTTGTGCAAGCACAGCAATGGTGGAAGGTTTGCTCAGAGCATCCATTAGTAATAATAATAACAACCACCAGCACTTATATAGCACTGACCACGTGCCAGGCTCTGTCTTAAGTAGTTTACATGGATTCACTCCTTTAATCCCCACATCATCCCCCGTGAGCACTTCACTCCTCCTAGGGTAAACCAATCTTATCCCCACTTTCCCAAGGAGGAAACAAGGTCAGAGAGCTTAACTCCCTTGCCGAGGCTGCCCGAGCTGTAAGTTGGGCAGACTGAGCCTGAGAGAGGGGGTGGGTTTGCTCAAGGTTCCGTAGCCTGGAGACCACCAGATCCCCACCGAGGACCCTGCCCACCACACAAAGGCTGGACTGCAGGGGTCCATTCCTAATTCTCTTGGTTCCGGTTCAGGCTGCACAGAATCCTGCTTCCCTGGGCAGATTGTAAAGGATTTATCTTTGGGGGTGGTGACGGCGCCTCCCTGGGGGAAAGTGAGCTTGGGAAGCCCCTTCCTCTGCCTCATCACAGACCTCTGCATGGTCTGGTCTTGCTGGGTCGTGCTGGGTTTTGATGGAGACCAACTGCTCTGGGGAGGCTGCGCCTCTACGCTCAGCAGTTCAGGCTCAGATAGAGAGCGCCCCTCCACGTGCCCTTCCTCTGTGGTCCCATGGGGTGGCATGTAGCATGATGGTTGAGACTATCCAGGAACCACGCCACCCTGTACAAGTCCCACTTCTGCCACCTACTCACTGTGACCTTGGGCAAGTTCCTGAACAACCTCTTGCCTTGGTTTCCTCGCTGCAAATGAGAACAGTGCCTACTTCACAGACTTGTTAGGAGAAATGAAGGCGTTAATGCATGGCAACTGCTGGGAACACTGCCAGGCACTGGATAAATTTGCTAATTGTTATTATTTATTCCATGGCATAGCAACGGTCACTTTGATTGTCCTTTCTCCCCATTCGGCTGGAAGCTGTTTGAGAACAGGGCAGTGGCTCAAGGTCAGGCCAGTGTCCTATGCCCCGTAGAGCATGGCCTTCAAGTAGGGACTTAGTAAACATGTGATGAGTGAGTGAGAGCACGATCGGAGCCATGAGCTGAATGACGGCTCCTGAGGAAGACACCTCTGGCCAACTCGCAAAGGTCTTCCTTGCTGGCCAGCCAGATGGCAGTGACAGCCAGGAGGCTCGTCTGGCTCACACAGTAGGTCTGCTGCAGAGAAGGCTTAGAACCCAGGTCTCCTGGCTCCAGTCCTGGTCTCCAGCCACAGCACCAACCTGTTTACAAGCTCCAGGAGCTGCTGCTCCTTGTTTCATAGCAGGACCACCCCGACCTGGCCAATGCTGCCCCATATGTTGTTCGCTTAAAACAAAGGCAGGCAAGTCTTTGGAATTTCAACAAGGAGATGCAAATGGAAAAAGTCTAAGAGGACAATAAAGCAGCTGAAATCAACCTACTGTGTACAAAATCGAATAAACGTGAATTTGGGGCAAATGTGTCAGGAGGCAAAGGGAGGAAAGACTGAGTGAGAGAAAGCAGGGCACACTGGGGGGGCGAGAGAAGGCTGGTGGGGCGGAAGCAAGGAGAGAGACAGGAGCCAGAGGTCCTGGCAGTGGGGTCTTCACAAACCCTCACGTTGCCTCCACCCCTTGGAGGATGGTCGCTAAGAGGAGACCTCACAGCCTTTAAACAAAAAAATACCCACGAGAGTGCTCTTTCGAAAGCTCGTGTTGTCCAACAGGAACGCTTTCGGCCATGCTCTCCATTCGGCACTGGCCAAGAGCTGGGGTCCCCAAGGATCTGGAGAACTCCTCCAGGGTTCCAGACATCTAGGTAGATCTGGATTTGCCCGCATTCTGGAAATGCACGGATGGCCTTCTGAGCTCTGGCGAACATCCCCACCCCCAGCCAACGATTCCAGAGAACCCCTCTCAACTTCCACAGAACGTTTAAAAATCTCAGAGAGAGCTTCCCGGGACTTAAAATTCTGGGAGATTCCTACAGTGCGTCAGGATTTCCAAGAGCTGCCCCCGATTCTAACTGGGGGAACAGAGACCATCTTCGAAGTTAGAAAGTTCCAGAAAACTATTACTCTATTTCCTGAGGCCAGAGACCCGGCCCCAAACTCTGGCATTCCGGGGAAGGACTCTGGCTCTCAGGGTTCCAGAAATGCCCCCTGCAACCTACAAATTCTCAGTAAGGACCACTGGTTTGAAGAGTCTGGATACATTACTGGAGTCAGAATCCCTCCAGGGTTTAGGGATTCCGGACAAGCGGCAGTTCCAGAGTAAGGATGCTGATGGGGAGATGGTCACACGGCTTATGAGACGTGGGCAGTGGAGACCCATCCCCTTGATCCCTCTATCTCTGGGAAAGCAACTGGGGGTTTTGTTGAGCTGGAACTAGGAAACTGGAAAATCGTGGCTGGCTCCAGCGGGAGAAGGAATTGTCCAAACACGAGTGAACCGGCAACAGCCGGGGTCCCCCTGGGTGGTCCCTGTCCATCCTCCCAAAGCAGCCAAGGAAAGCTCTCACGCTCAGCGCCAGGGGCCTCCCCTGCCCGGGGCTGAGACCTCCCAGCAAGCAGGGCCCTGATACAGGGAGTGAGAGAAGGGCTGTGGGGAGAGGACGGACTCAGGCTCGAACTTGCCGAGCCACCCAAGCCGATGTGGCATCAAAATTACCCACAGGCGAAAAAAGTGACTTGACAGCATTCATCAGGCGCCCCCCACTCCCTCCGGCAGACGCGGTGACCTCTCAGAGCACTTACGTCACCTGCCCAGGATCGCTCTGAGATTTGAACCAGCATGGTTCGGTCTGTGGACTAAACCAGCGTCCACTCTGTCTGGCCCGGCTGCCCGTCGTGTCTGGCCGTCACTCCACATCCCTGTGTCCTCCCGCCGTGGACACTGGCCTTCCATGAAGTCACCACTGTGCAACGCCCCTAATGCTCAGTCACAAGTCTTGCCTTTCAATACCTGGCCGCTGGGGGCTCCCGCCTGGGCTGACTCTGCCGTGCGACAGGCTCAGAGAGGCCCGGTAGGCTGCCTCAAGTCACACAGCACACTGAAGTGTAGCTTTGAGGTGCCTTGCTTTTCTCTTTGGGTCCTCACTGCCCTGGGGAAAAGGGGGCATACTTAGGGAACATTCCCAGGCTACCTTCCAGAACAGTGGGTAGGAGAGCAGCGGGTCTTTGCTTGCTTGGTCTTGCACTGGGGAGTGGGTGGGGGCAATAGGACTTGACGTGCTCAGGCCAGGCCTCTGGGCAAGTCTGAGCACCATTCCAGAAGATGCTGTGACCCCCTCCCCAGGGGCCGCCCAGACTCCCTGATCCTCGGCAGCTGCTCCCTGGCGTGGCCCCTGGCCTCGGCCAGCTCCTCCCCCGGTGCTCCCCAAGCCCATGGCTGAGGATGGCCTGCCCGGGGCCTTGCCTGAGCCCAGGGCCCAGGTCTCAGGTGACGCGCAGCCCAAGGCCTGGCTCAGGGACTGCTGGTTGGGGCGTCCCATCCCCTCCCTGAGCTGGCTTTTTACTGGTCCCCCTGCCTCCAGCGCACCCTCCCAGTCAGTCTACCTGCCACAGTGGCCAGTGTGACCTACGTGCAAATCCAAGCTGGTGGCTCCCCTCTGCCCTCGGGACCAGCCCAACTCCGGGTGTGGCCTACAGGTCATGCACTTCCTGGCCCCGGCAACCCTGGGAAGCTCAGAGGTCTCCGGGCCTTTGCCTCCGCAGCCCCTCCACCTGCCCTGGGCCACCGTTAGCCACCCTCGGAGCCTTCATCAAGGCTCTCTTTGGCACACCTTCCCCGATCCCCTCAACAGGTTCTGATTGGGTGACCCTTCTCCCTGCCTCCAGTCCCCTGGGTTTCCCCCATCAAAGCACATCTGTAAGGTTCTAAGTGTCTGTCTGTCTGTCTCCCACCAGACTTGTGAGCTCCTGGGGCAAAACCAGCTTGTCCCTTGTCAGTCTAGTTCACCACTTGACTTGCAGTTGCTGCCAATGGTGTTTGTTGAATGAATGAGTGAGTGAACGTATGAAGCGAGGGATGAATCAGGTGGGTCTGCTTCCCTAATTATAAAATGGGGTTCGCTCAGCCTGCGGCTCTTTCTGTAATGAGGTCGTCCCACTCGTACTCCCAATTTCTCACGTCAGGTCTGAACTTCCCCATAATTGTAGATTCGCTGCATCCTACACCGGGCACCAACCTGGGAATCATGATATTCCCCACCTCCCTGCCCCTCACTAGAACTCACCAGGACAGGGAACTGTGTCCCCATCTCACTGCCTGAAAACCAGACAGTGGTCCAGGGAGGCGGCAGGGCTTGCCAGAGTCTCGGGGCAGGTCTGCAGCATCACAACTCAGGCCTCGGGACCCCTCAGCACCAGGACACATGTGGCTGGCACAGAGAGAGCTGGCCCTCGGTCCACCGCCTGCCCAGTTCACGTCCCCTTCATGGAGATGCTCACAGTTCGATTTCCCACGCCTGCCCCGTGGCACGCTGTATTTGCTCAGTTAAACCTTGTGTAATATAGGAAAGGAAATGGGAAAAGGAACATTCTTGATCTGAAAGGGACACGCACCTCTGCCAAGAGCCCTTGCTTCCTCTTCTTCAGACTCCTCCAGGAGCCCCTCATCTCTGGGATCCCTCCATGCAGCAGTGACTGACTACCCGGAGGACAGGACCAGACAGATGTGGAGCTGATGCTCTCTTTATTTGTATATTTCATCACCCGCTGCCTGGTTTCTCCTGAATCCAGTCTCATTTCTTGTGGTCTGAGGGGGCACCCTCCATTTGCTCCCCCAAATCGCCCCATCAGGCCACACCTCCGGCGCTCAGGACCTGTCCTCGGCCGGCCCAGCCGCAGAGTGGAGCAGCAGCTGCCATCCCCATTTAACAGATGGGGAGATGCAGACGCCCGCCCGAGGTCACACAGCATCTCCTGGGTTTCCACTGTGCCCTCAGCAGGGAGGGAGGACCCGGCTAGGGCTCCGTGGGCCCTCACTGGGGGGCAGCTGGCTCCGGCCCCGTCGCAGGGAGCTGCCGATTTGGTCTCTGAGGGCCTCCAGTCTCCGGGCCAGGTTTGGGACTGCAGCCCCACCTAAGGTGCATGGTGAGACTTGGGGTCTGCACTCCCCCGGGCCCCTGCCCACCCAGGCCCCTCTGGGTCCCCACATCCTCTGGGGAAGCCTCGGGTGGTACCCCGGCCCACCTCCCACATACACCATGGACTCCAGCATACGTCTGGACACACACATGACCCCAGGAAGAGAATTCAAAGTTTGGGCACTAAAAGATCTTAGAAATCATTTAACACCCAGCCTATCTCCCAAATGGGAAGACTGAGATTCTGGCCCAAGATCAGAGACAACACCAGGGGCTTGTCCCTCTCTCCCCTCCTCACCTCTCTGCACCGGCGACGTGTTTGGGGGCACCATGGGTAGGGGGGGTGCAGAGGGTACCACCTCCTCCTCCATCAGCAAGTCCGCCAGGACCCGGGTCTGAATCCAGTCGCTGTGACTCCTGGGCCGGGGGGAGTCGGGGGGTGGGAGGTGAGCCTTCAGCTTCCCACGCCTCCTCCTTCCCCACCCCAGAGCCCCACTGCCGGCCCACCTCTCTCTTTGGCATTTGGCAGAGCCAGGGCTGCAGGGGGGCACGCAGGGCGGGGGCCGGGCAGACAGGGGCACGCTGCCTGGGGCATGAGGGCCAAGCATCTGCAGGAAAGACCAGAACCCCCCAGGCGACCTGAGCCGCGCCTCTGCGCCCCACTTCCCTGGTGCCGACCATGACACCGTGATCCCTGCCACACCTGCCCTGCGGGGCACCGGCAATGTCAGGTGGGCATAAAGGGGTGGGGTCCCTGTCACTTTGGCTGTGGGGAGCAGGTGGCCCTTGGAATGTCCTTTCTGGAGACTAGGAACTCCCTGAGGGCAGGAAACATGTCGGGTCTCTGTCTACAACCTCAGTGCTCAGAACAGGGGCTAGGCAGAGCAAGGAGCTTCGAGAAAGCTACTGAATGAGTGAGTGAATCCACGAAGAGGTAAATGCATAAACCAGTGATGTGTAAGTAGACGAGCTTCTGCAAGAAAGCAGCATGCGGAGGGGGTAGGCGAGATCCACAGCTCCTTCGAGCCCCCTGCAGACGGAGCTCAAAGCCGGCCACTCACCCCTGTGACCCAGCCTGACAGCCAGAGCTCCGGAGCCCCCCAGAGAGCCGATCCCCTAGGCCAAGGTCTCCAGCGCTCCCAGCCTCCCCTAGCCCCACCTTGGTCCCTCCTACCTGGGGCAGGTGGAGCCCCCTCCGTGGGCAGGCCCACTGGCCCAGTGGTGCTCGGCACAGGGGGCAGAGGTGGCTGCAGGGGCAGGAGCAGAGGGGTGGCAGGGCCTGCAAGAGGTCACGTCAGAGGCTCCGTGACGTCCCTGCTCCTCACCCCTCCAGGCTGGGCAGAGACTCACATGGCAGGGGGGAGCTGGCACCATCACACAGGGACACGGTGGGGCTGTGCCAGGGCCCGGCTGGTAAAGGGAGCAGGCAGACAGGAGACACCTGGAAAGAGCAGTGGGGTCCTTGCCTGCCACCAGGCTGGCCCCCAAGTCCTCCTTTCAACAAACCCTCATGGAGCGTGTACTACGGGCCAGGCGCCGTTCTCAATGCTTTATATCTGAACTCATTCATCCCACCCTTAAAGGAACCCCATACGGTAGGCGCAATACCACCCCCATGTGACAGAAGAGGAAGGTCAGGCAGGGAGACGTTGAATGACTCACCCAAGCCCCCACAGCTAGTAAGGGGCACAGCTGGGATGTGCACCCAGGTGGTCTGGATCCAGAGGTCAGACTCTTAACCATTGGCCGAGGCCCCCTTTCCCACCCGCCCTCTGGACCAAGGCCGTGCTCACCGCTCCAGCTCGTGCACCTGCTGGGCCAGGACACGCTGCTCATCCCGGGCCAGGTCCCAGCTACTCTGCAGCTGGCTCTTTTCTTTCCTGGGAGGAGCGGGCCGCAGGAAGGTGACAGGAGGCAGGGCTGGTGGGGGTCGGGCAGCCCCTCCCCACTGCAGCACAATACAAGCCCCAGGAGGCAGGTGGGGACAGAGGGGAGCCGGGGACCGGGGAAGGGAGGCCGCGCGGCAGAAGCGGCCCAGCGGTGAGGGGCGAGGCACAGAGTCCCCCTGGCAGGGGCTGGGCCCTACCTGAGCCTCTCATTCTCCAGCATGAACTCCTGGAGCATCCCGTAGAGGTTCTGCTGGGCCCAGGCCACCCGGCCCCCACTGAGCCCTGAGGCTGCAGGAAGGGGGAGATGGCTGGAGCCCCCGGAAGCCGAGACCCTATCTTCAGCCCCTTTCCCCGCCCCTAGGGAGCTCATACTCTTGGGGTCCCTTTGGCCCAGTTGAGACCGCAGGCGACGGTTCTCCTCCCGGAGCTGCAATATCTCCATCTCCAAACGCTGGGGCTGCTTTGCCACAGGCGACTGCAAAGAAAGCGGCCCAGAGCTGCCGTTTATGGTTGTACAAGTTGTGCACTGCACAAGGGCTTCCAGGGGTGGGCAGTGAGTGGAACCTAAAATCCAGCTCAGGTTTCACTTGCCAGCCCTGCATCCTGGCACAAGGCTACACCACCTGGAGGGGCACCTTCTCATGGCATCAAGGTGCCATGTGGCCTCAGCTGCATGCCCAGAGGGCCCGCTCTAAGCTGGACCCTGCTCCGAGTTCAACCCCAACCTCTGTTCTCTAAAATCCTTGACCCAGATTCTGACCCCAAACAAGACTCCAACTCAACTGACTTAATCACGATACCAGCGGGTATCCTGGCTAGACCCTGGATCATACCCCCAATCAGACTCCAACCCCAGACCTGCCCTGCCCTTGACCTTGACCCTGACCCTGACCCTCACCCCACCTACCCAACCACAACCCTATCCTCAGGATTCCAACTCTAATCTCAACTCCAACTCAACCCCAGACTTCAACCGGGACGCCAGCTCAGACTCCAACTACGGCCTGATCCCCAGCCATCGCCCCTGCCCCCCCCTTCTGCCTGTGTCCCCTCCAGTCACCTTGGGGGCCTGTGGTCGGGTGGTGACCCGCTGGGCTCGGCTTGCGTATCTCAGGGTGCTGAGAGTCTCGGGGAGGCACTGGGCTGAGGGGGACACGCAGGCCACCTGGGAGGAAGCCTCTGAGTGGGCCTCTCTGGAAGCCCCTCCCTCAGGCCCCACCCTCCCTGCCGGCCCCCCTCCGGTACCATGAGGGTGACCCCGCGCCCCCCCAGCGAGTCCGCCAGCAGCTTGGTGAGCTTGCTGTCCCGGAAGGGGATGTGGCTCTGCTTCCGCTGTGGGTCCAGCAGCAGGGAGATGCAGTGACCTGGGTGGGGACAGCAAGGCACAGCAAGGTTATACCCCTTGCCCAAGGCCACCCAGATGGGGCACTGCAAGGCTGGGACCTTCACCCAGGCCTGTGTGACTCTAACATGCTTCTTTCCACCTGATGCCATCACTCACGCAGGTGGACCTCTGCCACCAGACTGGGGCTCCTGTGGGCAGAGAGGGCCCTGTCCGCCCCTGACCCCCAGTGCCCACCTACGGGCTTGGGACTGGGCAGGGGCTCAGGGGAGGGCTGACAAATGGATTGAAGGAAGGGAGCTCCCTGAGCATCCCCCATGCACAGCACACAGCAGGGCGCAGGCCCCAGCCCTTAAGGACCTGGAGGCCCACGGCCTGGGGTGGCGATGGGAAAGAGCCAAGTCCACAGCAAGCCCAGGCCAGGAGGCCAGTGGCTCCTGGGTCACAGCTCTTTGACTCCTCCACGTACTACAACTCCGCTGGTTTCCCCCGCTGTGGACAGCGACGGGTCAGACGGAGAGGAGGGAGGCAGGAAGTCCGTCAAGCTGGCCCCCAGGACCCACCCAGGGCCAGCAGGCTGCGGTTGATGCTGTTGGCCTCAAGCATCAGCTCCCCGCGGGATCCCGTGGCCGCCACCTTTTCACTGCCCGCCAGGTCTACGAAGCACAGCTTCCCACCAACAGGGGCTTCCCCGGGGTCCACAGGAGGCACCTGCTGGCATTGGGGGACCAGGGCTTGACGGAGACTCGAGAGGGGTTGTCCCCACCAAAGTCACAAGGCCAAGGGTTTCCACAATTACCTCCTGTACATGCCCAAGCTGGTTAATACCTCCAGAGGCCGACCCTCGCTCGGTGGCCCGGAGCCAGCTGCTTCCCCAGGCTGGGGCACTCACGGTTTGGCGGCCAATGTAGACTGTGAGCAGTGCGTGGCTTCGGCTGGAGGCCTGGTTCAGGGTGTGAGCTGAGCTCCTCCGACGGCTAAGACCTAGAGGAGAAACACATCAGGAACTGGAGCTGGGAGGAAGAGCAGGGGATCAGGAGCGAAGAAAAAGGGGCAAAGGCATCCTGGTAGAGGGGCCAGCCCGTGCAAAGGCCCAGAGGCAGGAATGTGGAATGACGAGCTGTGGGTCTGGCTCTAGCATGGAGAGAACTGAGCGGAAGAACGTCAGACAGATTCACATTTTATAAACATCTGTCCCAACGCTGTGTGGAGGGAGGGAGAGACGCACAGGCAGAGAGATCAGCTGGAGGCAGGACACAAGGCTGGGGCCGGAACCCAGAGTCTCCCTGTCCCCAGTGCCTGCCACAGAAGGGTGCTCAATCAATGATGGATGAAAGAATGAATAAGACTGGAACAGAAGGGCCTTATAGGCTTGGCTAAGAGGCAGGACCTACCTCGGGGCACTGGAAGGATCTGGAGAGTCTAGAGGGGGAGAAGGATGTGGTTTGCTGCATGGAGCAGCAGGGATGGGAAGGGGAGGGCCTTCAGGCAGGGGGACCTCTCTAGGGAGCAAAAACGAGGCCTGACTACACAGAGGCCCTCGGTTGGAGGGAGGGGTGGGCCCAGAAAGAGCCTGGAAGGCAGAATCAGCAGGTCTGGGGGTGGGGCGGGGGACACATCCTTGGGCTGTGTCTGAATTGCTGGTGTGCTGGCCCTTTTTCTCCACGAGGATCATCCCTGAATCCACAGCTCCAGCCAGGGGGCCCGAGAGCACCCTCAGTGACCAGCCGAGGATGTCCCCTCACCCCAAAGCACCCCGAAAGCAGCACGCACCCATCTCCAGAAGCTCCATCAGGGCCCCCAGACTCCCAAACTCCACCAGCCGCAGCTGCTCCACATAGAAGCCCCGGGTCTTGTCCCAGCGAACGGGGAGGGGCCGGGGAGCCCCCAGGCTCAGCAAGTCTCGGACCTGGGAGATGAGGGTGGAGGGTGAGAGAAGGGGCCCTGAGTGCTTGTTCCAGATCCCCCTCCCCCCGACCTTACTGAGAACAGGCCCCCCACCTATGCTGCCTTGACCCAGGCTCCCTGGAAAGAAATGCTTCCTTTTCCTTATGGGCCCTTTTTATTCATCTCAGTCTCCCACCTGCTCATTGTAGATCTCCAGGTAGGAGGCCTGGAGGGTGACAGGGGCACCCAGGTGTTGCACGCGGTCTAACAGCCAGGCGAAGGTCCTCTGCATGATGCCAGCCAGGCTGGGGGGGACAGGCACCCCCTCTCCCTGGGGGCAGAAACAGCTGAGCCTGCCGCTGGGTCCTCATCCTCAGGCGACCACAGTAATAACTACTCTTCGTACAGCACTCACTCACCCTTAGAACCTCTCCCTTAATTCTCACCGTCAGTACAATCACCTCCATTTTACACAGGAAGAAACCGAGAGCTAGCAAGTAAAGGGCGCAAAATTTGAACTCCAGATTGGGCAAGCCTCTGCACCTCTCTGGTCCTCAGTTTCCTTGTCCACAAATAAAGGGGGCTGGGCTGCACCGTCCACGCCCCCTCCCTCGGGGAGTCTGCGCTGTCGGGACTCCCCAGGGCTTCCAGCCCACAGACCCCCGCCCCCCGCCCCGCGTGGGCTCTTCTGGCGCGCGGCCCACCTGGGGAGGAGGCCCGGTCAGGGTGTAGGTCTTCCCGGAGCCGGTCTGGCCGAAGGTGAAGACAGTGCAGGAGAAGCTGCGGGCGGCAGGGGCGTGGCTGGACGCAGGCTGGGGCCTGCGGGGATGGGGGCAGCGGGGAACCGGGCGGCGGCGGGGCGCCAAGCAGCCCCAGCTTCTCACTCACCCGCGCAGCGCCAGCTCGCCCAGGCGCCGGACGCCGCACGCCCGGAACACGTCCTCCTGCGTGCACGCCCCGTCCAGCACGGCGCCGAAGCGGAACGCCACGTCGGGGCCGCCGCCCGGGGGGCTCACCTGGGGGAGGGGAGGGTGGAGAAGGGGCGGGGCACTCTGGGGGGGCGGGGTCAGAGAGGGCGGGGCTCACCTGAGAAGGGGTCTGGGTGGGCGGAGCTCACCTGGGGAGGGCGGGGCCTTGGTGGGCGGGGCTTAGCTGCGAAGGGTGGGACCTGGGGCAAAGTTACCCGGGGGAACTGACCCGGCGCACTCCCTGTGGGTTTTTTGGGGGGCGTGGAAGGGTTCCTCACCTGCAGAGTCCTGGTCCCTGAGCAGTGCAACGCGCTCTGTTCCCCTCGCCGCAGCTCGGCCGCGCTCATGGGACGCACCCTGGGGTCCGTCGGGAAGGTGGATGGTCCATCCCGATGTCTCCATCGGTCCCTTCCTCGCGCGGACCCCTCCTAGAGAACCTATACCCACCTCAACACCACCTGGATGGGCGTGTCCGGCCCCTCTGGGCCCTGCTCCAGGCTCCGCGCGGGGTCCCTGTGGCGGCAAGGCGAGTTAAACCATCCCTGCTCCCCCGCCGCTGCTCGAACCTCCCAGAATCTCTGCTTACCCATCGGGGGACCCGCGTTCCTCCATGTCCTGCTTTGCACACGGAGTTAGCTCCGCCCAGGTCTCGTTCCTTTCCCTCCCCAGTCGCCTCCCTTCTCCTCCACACTGGGACTGGCTGTCCACCCCTTACAGCCCCCACGCTCTCCCTCCTTCTCAGGCAGCCGTTCATCCGGAAAAGCTCAGGCCTGCCCAGGGCTAGCTAGTTAAAGATTTACCCACTCCCACCTCTGTGGTGGAGAAAGTCTCTCCCAAGGTAGGCGACCAGAGCGAGGGGGTTCCGGAGGCTGTGGACCCCTTGTTCTTGCCCAGTCCCATCTGGAGCGACCACCTAGACCAGCCTCTTCTTTGCACAGATGGGGATACTGAGGCAGGGATGGGAAGGACTCAGTCAAGGCCACACAGCAAGCCTGGGCCGAGCATGGACCACGGACCAGGCAGGCTTTCCCTACTCTCTCCACATACTCCTCCTCCAGCTCCGTGATGCCCCCCCACCCCCAACCTCCCCAGCAGCTCCGGGGCCCAGAGACGGGAGGGGTCTAGCGGGAGGGCAGGGGCCCAGGTCTCAGTTCCACGAAGACCTGGCTGGATGGAGTTCCTGAGCTGAGCGGACAACAGGCCCGGAAGGCTCTGGTTAAACACTGGGCCACCTGCTTTTCCAATGCCAAGGCCAGGGCGGTTGTTTACTCCTCTCCTGGGCTGGCTGATGAGAGCAGCCGAGAGACGGCTGTGACTGCGCTGGGGTGGGGCAATCCCCCATTCAGTGGCGGTCCCCATGGTGAATCCCAGAGTCTTGCTAGGGAGATGGGTAAGTGCGATCTAGCGTGCAGGGGCTTTGGGGGGAGCTCAGAGGCCCATCAGAGCAGGGAGGGAGGGGGGAGGGGAGGGTGTTTTAGGCAGAGGGGACACGCTGCAGGAAGGCTCGGGTGGGATGGGGGATGTGTGTGGGATGTAGCGGTGGTTTGAGGCTGGACCAAGCTCATGGAGGAGACATCAAAGAGTCTGGACTCACTCCTCAGAGAACCAGGAAGTCACTGAAGGGTTACAAAGGGGAGTGACACCATCTGATAGGCATTATTATTATTATTGCCATTTTGGCTGTCTCTGCATGTTCTCTGAATATTTCTGTAAATCCCTCTTACCCCAAACAAACATTAGGATGAATGAAAGCTGTAATAATCACCCCTCCCAATGTAACACGCTCTATCCCACCACATACGACAGCCAAGCATCAGAGCCACCCAGCTAGGGAATGGTCTATCTTGGGTGGTAGTGAGCTCCCCATGCACCGGAGGTGTGCAAGCAAGAGCCAGTTAACCTTTTGGGTACAGGGCCTTCTAGCTGGATCTATAGAGAGAGTTAGGCAGAGCAGAGCCACTGCCCCCAGCTCTGCTGCCAACATACCACAGATCCTTGGGCAAGTCATTTCCTCTTTCTTAATCTGTTTCCTTCCCGTACAAAGAGATTAATGATTTTACATAGCTGTTCTGAGATTTCAGTCAGACAGGGTAATTGAAAGCAATTCATAAATTGTAAGGAATTCTCTAGAGGCCCAAAATGAGAAAGCTCTAGATGATCTCCAGGGTCCCTCTCAACTCTGAAGTTCCCTCACCTGTGATGTTTTTTGCATCCTTGAGGTGGATAGGACAAGAATTACTATTCCTGTTTTTCAGATGAAAAAACTGAGGAGAACAGAGGTACCCAGGGCAGGCTGTCCACGGAGTGAGCAGCTGTAAATGGGCAGCGAGAGCTGAAACCCAGAACTGTGAACCCCGAGTCTAGTGCCGTCCGTGATGGCAAGTGGCCTTTTCCAGGGGTGAACCCAACAAGGGGACGAGCTGCTCCTTTCAATGGCCTTAAAGCGTTCAGGACTATAGGTCCTTCACATCTGGGCGTGCACTGGCTTGATCAGATTGCTGTCGCCCCTCAAACTGGACCGAGGTGAGCCACCCAAAGGGACCTTGAGGAAAGTGCAGAGATGAGGGACATGCGCACATTGGGGGGTGATGAGCTGTTTGATGCGGACGTAAGACCAGGCTTCCCAACCTGGGTCAGCATGTGTCCATCGCTGGGTGTCCACAAGCAGGAGCGAAGTCAAACATCTGTTACCCTTCCATTGAGCATTCATTCCACAAATTTTTAATAAGCCTTCTCTACGTGCTGGGCTTCTAGGCATGGGAGATGCATCAGGGAACAGAACAGACAAGCCCGTGTGTGTGTGGGGAGTGGAGCGTCTGGAACTCCCATATGTTCTGGCTAAGAGTGAGATACAACCATTTTCTGAAAACTGTTTGCCAATATCTACTAACGTGAAACATAAGCTTATTTGATGATCCAGAATTTCCACTCTTAGGTCTGTGCCTAATACAAATGAGAACACACCTCCACCACCTCCATCCCCACTGCCGCTGTTTCTGCCTTTGTCATCGTCATCATTACTGCCACCATCACCACAACCCCATCACCATCCTCACCAAATTCCTACCATCCCCACCAAGACCTGCATAGAGAGCAGCCCCCAGAATCATTTAGTCACTGCAGCCATCATCAGTGCCACCATCGTCACTGTCTCCACCATCACCACCCTCCTCATCACTATTCTCATCATAATAGTAACAGGTGTAAACACCTCCTGTGTTTATTCATTTGAAAAAATTAAACATGTAACACCTGGGCTCCCAACCAGTGGTACCCCTCATTGGCCACGGTGCTGTCTGTTCCCACAGCTGGGACTGAGTCCCTGTGTGTCCCCCTCCCGTCGTCACCCTCTTCTGAGCCTGTCCTCTATTCCCAGCCCCCACCTTTTCCTCGGGAGCCGTGGGAGCCCCGTGGTGGAGGACGGGACAGAGGGAAGGCATGCTGGGAAACTCAGAGCATCTCAGAAGCCGGCTGGACTCCGCAGGGGCGCATCTCCAGGCCTCACTAGAGGGCAGCAGAGCACCACGCCACCAGGGCCCCAGGGCTCCTGACAAAGGAGGCTTTGTCAAGCGTGGCCTCGCTCCTTCCATACATTTTCTCCCCAGCTCGTGCACTCTGGAGGGGCTGGCCAGCCTGGTGTTGTGGAGAGGGCTGAGCAGGCCCTCAAGAAGCGTTCCTTGAGAGAGTGAATAAAAGCAACGTTGGGCAATCGGGGGACCCTCCCACGCGCAGCCCTGCTCCTGGGTCCAGCCTCTTTAACTTGACTTCCTGGGGCCTCAGAATAAGCCCTGAGCTCCCTGAGCAGGACTCAAGGCCGTTCGGGCTCCATCTCCTGTTGACCTCCCCGGCTGTCCGTCTCCTCTTACCCACAGCCCCCACCCCGGCATCCCGTGCGCCAGCCCAAAGTTTCCTAGGCTTCTGTCGAATGCCTCGAAAGCTTCACCCCCGTTGTTCTGTCTGCGGGGGGCGCTCACTGCTGCCCGGTGGACTTGTCCTGCAAGCCTTTGGTAGGAAGCCCTCCCCAGGACCCCCTACCCACCAGATCAGTGTGGAGCCGCATCTGCGTCCCCACAGCCTCCTGGGCTTCCCTCTGTTACAGTCCTGACCACACTGGGTTGCTCTTCCTGTCTGCTGGGGGGGGGCGGCTGTGTTGGTCTCTGAGCCAGTACAGGGCCCTGTGCACAGTAGGAGCTCAGCAAATGATGGTGGAAGGAGTGGGGGTGGCGGGGGAGAGGAAGGGAGGCTGGTGAGATGGTTGCTGGATGCACCCCTCCCTGACCTCCTCGCCCGCCTCTCTCCCTCCTCCCTCCCTTCCTCTCCAGGCTAACCACAAACACTCAACTGCATGATGTCAGGATCGTACAGGGACTCATTTATCACGAAGATCATCAGCTCCTTCCACAAAGCTGCTCTCCGATGTGCCCAGAAGCTGAGCGACACTCTCCCAGCCCCAGCCAAGCTGGCCTCTGGGGCCCAACTATCTGCTACAAATTTAGAATTCCCAGAGGGTGGAGGACAGGCTCCCCTGGACCCTGGTAAACCCAGGAGTCAATGCCCTCTGCTCCTTCCAGCACATTCCACGGGAGGGCTCGTCCCCATTTGTCAGCTGCAGAGACTGAGGCCTTGTGGGAAGAAGTGGACCCAGGCTGGGGCTCGCCCTGCCGGACAGCCTTGCATCGGACTGAGGCGGGACGGGATGAGAAGGAAGATCCTGGAGGGAGGAAGTTCTGCCTTCATCACACAGCGCTCATCTTCGCTCTGCACACACTCGGACCCCCAGCAGAGGAAAAGCCAGATGGAGCCAGGGCTGTTGTGAAATTTCCCGAACGGGGCGTGCTGTCATCTTTCATTAAACCGTGAATATAGGCCAGAGGACTCATTTCACAAAGTTCTCCAAGGCAGGAACCTAGGGGACCACTGCAGTAACTTCTAGCTGGCCCCTCACCCCATTTTACAGATGGGAGAACGGAAGGGGAGGCTAAAGCAGCCGTTGCCTTCATGGTGGAGAGCAGCGACTTTGGGGAGGAAGGAGAGAGTCCCAGCGACCCACTGGCACCCCCGGGCCCCGGCTCTTTTCCCTAAACCACTGGCCCCTCTCCTCTGAGGCCTCGCATGGCTTCTGTGCTGTGTGTGGCAGGGACTGGCGGCCACACCAGGCTTCCCCTGGACAAGGAGCTATGTGAGGGTAGGGGTCACACCCCTACGCCCAGCACAGGGCCGGGCGCTGAGGCACCCCACGAACTGTCTGCCTGATGGGGGCACGAGCACCCAGCAAGAGGCAATGAAACGCCCGGAAGCCAAGCCGTGTCTTTTGGTAAAGACGGGCCTCTCTGGCTGGTTGTGAAATCGAAGGATCCAGACTTGAAACTTCCGGTCGTTTCCAGAATCTCAGCTCTTATCCCTAAAAATGTCAACAGCTTTCCCCTGAGTCATCTACCCCCCTTTCACCCAGGAATGACTTACCTATGAGCTGGAGGTTTTCCTCTAAAAACGCTAATGTTACTGTGTAAGAACGTTAAGGAGCCTGAAGGACCCTCTCTTGCACGAGGATGCCTCATGTGTCCGGAAGCTTCCGGGTCAGAGGGATGGGAATTAATACTTACCAATCACTGGGCACTTTTTCTGCTTCATTTTAATTAAGTTTCATAGCAATCCTCTGGGACTGGCACTACAATTGTCCCCATTTTACAGATGAGGAAACTGAGGCTCAGAGACATTCGGTAACTTGCCCAAGGTCACACAGAAACTAGGAGGTGGAGTGGGGATCTGTCGTGTGTCCTGTCCTCCACTCTGCAGCCTTTCTCTGCGAGCTGTTCGGTACAGGTGAGTCTGGACACCTGAAGCTGACCTAAGCACACGGTTTGCCTTAGCTGAACCGTCTCTGTTGAAACATGCTCCCTTCTCACCTTTCGCTCTGCCCCGCCTTCTTCCCTGGGGACTGTTGAGTGATGCTGTAAGGCCGTGGCGCTCCACCCTTGGCATCAGAACCTGGGGACACCAGGCCCCACCCAAGAGATTCTGGATAACTGGTTTGGGGGCACCGCCAGGGCGTCCATGTTGTTAGAGCCCCCGGATGGTTCTGACGTGCAGCCGGGGGGACCACGTCCGCTCTCGAACTTTCCTGATGGCTGACGTCATCCCTCCCGCGTGTGTCTCGGGCTGCATTCTGACAGTCCTTTCTGCGATCCCGATGGGCATTTTGAGACCTCGTGTCGGCTTTTTCTAGTACACCCACCGTTCTCTCGGGACCAAACTTCCCGAGGAGCTCTCTCAGCAGATTCCTCCTGTCCACTCCTAGCTAGGAATCCCCTGAGAAATTCTCGGCTGAGGGGAGTGGAACTGCCCACACGCCCCGCCTGTGGGGCCATGGGATCCACAGAGAGTTTTCCAGACTTTTCTTCTCTCCTGGGTTTCCTCCATGGAGGTGACAGGAAGCTATCCAATGTGCGAGGTGCAGCTGCGTATTCAGTTTGAATGTTAACTGAGCACACCCAAAGAACATACTATGCGCCGGGTCAGAAACTTGGTGCTGACCACTCACTGTGTTGTTTGGCTGTGAGCGCAGTAAGCTTCATCCTCTTCCAGGAAGTCCTCCTGGATTGGGATGGGAGCCCCCCTCAGAGGGCCACACAGTCTCCCACACCTACCAGCCCTGTGAATGATCACTCTCTGAGGGCAGGACTGGTGCGTGAATCTGAGCAGGTGCTCGGGGGTATGTCTGTTAATGGAATGTGCGTAGCAGCGGGAGCTGAATGCCCTGGGACCATGGGCTGGGCAAGTGAATCCTGAGCAGAGAGCAAGGGCTGGGGAATCCCAGAAGGCTTCCTGGAGGAGGTGGCAGTAGGACAGGCTTAAGAAGATGCGTAGAAATTGGGACAGGCAGAAGGGAGAAGAAGAACATTTCAGGGAAAGGGAACAGCACGAGCAAAGGCCCAGGGGTGGGACACATTGAAGAGCAAACTGGGGCTTAGTGGGACTGAAGTTCTGGAAGATTGCTGGGATCATATTTCAAACTGCCAGAGACAGAAGCTTCCACGGAATCCGCCTGGGCAACAGTCCTCGCTAAGAGCTTGTCCTCACTCAACTCTCCGGGGCGAGCAGATCCGGGGACGCCCGGGCCCCTCCTCGCGATTATTCAGCCTCTTCCCGGGAAGCCCCGCCCGCCTTATTGGCAGGAGGACCGAGGCCCGAGGCCTGGGCGGGAGCGGGACGGGGCTCTCGTGTCCACCGCCAGGTCCCAGCGCTGGGCCGCGTGCACGCTCCCGGCCCTGCCCTGCCCGGGGCGCCTTCCCGCGCTCCAGCCTCAGTGTCCCCACGCGTGACCCAGAGGACGGGGCCTCCTGCTCAGGGCGCTGGGGCTTCTGGGCGCAAACCCAGTCCCTGCCCCTGGGGAGGCGGAGAGGGGACGCAGTCCCCAGCACCCCATCACCCCAAGACTGTCCGCAGACGGCAGAGCCCCACTCTCCCGCCGGCCCGGGAGACTGTGCTTAGCCCCCGGGTCCAGGGCTCCGTGCCTCAGTTTCCCCTGCCGGCCCCTCCCCGGCCCCTCCTCTCGCGCACCCCGAGGCTGACCGCTCCTCTCCAGGGTGAGGGGCTGGGGTCTCCTAGCCGCCCTCCCTGCCGGCTCCGCGCCCGCGGGCACCGGACTGCGGCCGCCGCGTTCCCAGCGCGCGAGTACTTCCCCTACTGTTACTGCTGCCGGTACTCCTGCGTACCAGCACTGCCTCCTACCACCAGTACCGTGCTCCTGCTACTTCCATTGCTACTGTCAGTGCTGGTGCTTCTCACTGCTACTACCAGCACCGTGCTACAACTTCCCCTACTACTGCTAGTGCTGGTGCTTCTCACTACTACTACCAGCACCGTGCTACAACTTCCCCTACTACTGCTAGTGCTGGTGCTTCTCACTACTACTACCAGCACCGTGCTACAACTTCCCCTACTACTGCTAGTGCTGGTGCTTCTCACTGCTACTACCAGCACCGTGCTACAACTTCCCCTACTACTGCTAGTGCTGGTGCTTCTCACTGCTACTACCAGCACCGTGCTACAACTTCCCCTACTACTGCTAGTGCTGGTGCTTCTCACTACTACTACCAGCACCGTGCTACAACTTCCCCTACTACTGCTAGTGCTGGTGCTTCTCACTACTACTACCAGCACCGTGCTACAACTTCCCCTACTACTGCTAGTGCTGGTGCTTCTCACTACTACTACCAGGCCTGTGCTACAACTTCCCCTACTACTGCTAGTGCTGGTGCTTCTCACTACTACTACCAGGCCTGTGCTACAACTTCCCCTACTACTGCTAGTGCTGGTGCTTCTCACTGCTACTACCAGCACCGTGCTACAACTTCCCCTACTACTGCTAGTGCTGGTGCTTCTCACTAGTACTACCAGCACCGTGCTACAACTTCCCCTACTACTGCTAGTGCTGGTGCTTCTCACTACTACTACCAGCACCGTGCTACAACTTCCCCTACTACTGCTAGTGCTGGTGCTTCTCACTACTACTACCAGGCCTGTGCTACAACTTCCCCTACTACTGCTAGTGCTGGTGCTTCTCACTGCTACTACCAGCACCGTGCTACAACTTCCCCTACTACTGCTAGTGCTGGTGCTTCTCACTACTACTACCAGCACCGTGCTACAACTTCCCCTACTACTGCTAGTGCTGGTGCTTCTCACTGCTACTACCAGCACCGTGCTACAACTTCCCCTACTACTGCTAGTGCTGGTGCTTCTCACTGCTACTACCAGCACCGTGCTACAACTTCCCCTACTACTGCTAGTGCTGGTGCTTCTCACTACTACTACCAGCACCGTGCTACAACTTCCCCTACTACTGCTAGTGCTGGTGCTTCTCACTACTACTACCAGGCCTGTGCTACAACTTCCCCTACTACTGCTAGTGCTGGTGCTTCTCACTACTACTACCAGGCCTGTGCTACAACTTCCCCTACTACTGCTAGTGCTGGTGCTTCTCACTGCTACTACCAGCACCGTGCTACAACTTCCCCTACTACTGCTAGTGCTGGTGCTTCTCACTACTACTACCAGGCCTGTGCTACAACTTCCCCTACTACTGCTAGTGCTGGTGCTTCTCACTGCTACTACCAGGCCTGTGCTACAACTTCCCCTACTACTGCTAGTGCTGGTGCTTACTAGTAGGAGTATTGTGCTCCTGTTACTTCTACTGTAGTGCAACTACTTATTATTGCCACTACTACCAATATGGCACTCCTATTACTTCTACCACTGCTATTAGTGCTTGTACTTCTTACTGCTACTACCAGTATTGTACTTCTATACTTCTACTACTACTATTAGTGCTAGTACTTTTTACTACTACTACTACTAGTATTGTGCTCCTATTACTTATACTACTACTGTTAGTGCTAGTACTTACTACCACTACTGCCAATATGGTACTACTATTACTTCTACCACTGCCATTAGTGCTAGTACTGCTAGTAACAGCATTGTGCTCCTATTACTTCTACTGCTACTACTATCGGTGCTAGTACTTCTTACTGCTACTACCAGTATTGTACCTCTATACTTCTACTACTACTATTGTGCTAATACTTTTTACTACTGCTAATACTAGTAGTATTGTGCTCCCATTGCTTATACTACTACTGTTAGTGCTAGTACTTACTACCACTACTTCCCCTATGGTACTACTATTACTTCTACCACTGCTATTAGTGCTAGTACTTCTTACTGCTAGTAGCAGTATTGTGCTCCTATTACTTCTACTGCTACTACTATTAGTGCTAGTACTTCTTGCTACTACTGCTACCACCAGCACTTACATCGCTGTTACTACTAGTACTTATGCTACTACGACCATCACCACTGCTGCTACTACTAGTATTTATGCTACTACTATTTTACTACTGCTACAACCGCAACAATGAGGTACTATTCACGGCTGCCTCTGGTGGCAGTGAACATTAGGGGTTGCACGCCCTGGGCCGAGGGCTGAGCTGAGCACTCGCTATCTGTCGATGTGATTCCGTCAGAGCCGCGGCCTTCTGTGACACTGACATTCTCCCTACTGAATGGATGGGGAAACTGAGGCTTGCAGAAACTAAGTAACTTGCCCAAAGTCACAGGGACAGTGGGAGATTGAAGCAGGACCTCGATCACCAACCTGATCGTGGGGCCAAGTCCTCGACCCAGACTCCTTCCCCTCTGCTGCCTCTGTTGGGTTTCCTGAGTACATCCTTGGCTTGCCTCGAGTCCTCCAGAAGGGACACCCTGTGGGTGAAGAAGGGAAGGGCCCCCCTTGGCAGGACGTCTAGAATGCCGTGAGTGACGGCCGCGGCAGGTGCGCAGTGCGTGCACTGCTTGAATTCGCTGGATTCTAATCACAGCCTTTGAGGGAAGGACGAGGATCCAGAAGTCACTGCTGGGGAAACTGAGACTCGCAGCGTCGCCGTGATGGGTGCAGAGGTGGAGCTGGGGCTGTAGCCGGGACTGCCTTTTCCCGACCCACCATGGGCTCTCCCGTGTGCAGGGCAATTGACAAAGCTCGCACGCCTCTCACAGTGCCACTCTGCACATAAGGAAACTGAGGCTCAGATGGCTGAGCAGCTGGGGAAAGGCTCCTGGGGAGTCCGGCACATCCAGGATCTGAACCCGTCTCCCTCCCTCCCCGCCCCCAGCCTCAGAGAGCAGGGCCTCCTGGCTGGAAGAATCCAGGAGGCCGCCCCGCCCAGCGCTTCAGCCCCAGCGGTGGGCAAGCCCACAGCCCTGAGGGCGGAGGGAACTGGTTATTTCCAGCCTGGTACTTAAGGGCTGGCCAGGGAGCTGGGTGTGGGCTGGCCAGAGGGCTCTGTGCTCCCGAGAGGGTCTGGCCTTTGGCTGCCGAGACCTAGGCAGGGGGTCAGGGATTTCTGTCCAAGCCGCCTAGGCCAGCCAAAGCTGGGCGGGTGTCCCGGGAGAGGCCAGGCCACCCCCTCCCCAAAAAGGGGAGATGTAGGTAGCCAAGATGCACACAGGCAGCTCATTCAACCCCCTCCAGCTCAGCTGACCCTGTCCTGGGCGGTGGCCCAGGCTGAGGCCCGGCCCCTGCTGCCCTCGAGAGACGGAGAGAGCAGACAGCAGTCCTGATAGGGGCCTGAACAGCCACAGGGGCCTCAAGGTCAGTAAGAGCAAACACATTGTGCTCGGAGCACCCTCTTTGTGCCATCCTCCCTCCCAGCAGGTCTGCAAGGTGGACATTACCACCCCCCCATGGATCCGCCTCCCCCTTGTGTGAGGAATGCTATCGCCACACAGACCCCCTTTCAAAGCACCAAGCATTGCCTGCCTCAGGACCTTTGCACATGCTGTTCCCCCTGCTGGGAGTGCCCTTCCTCCAGCTCCTCACGTGGTAGGCTCTTCTGTCTGCAGGTTTGGATTTAAGAAGTCACCTTTCAGAGACGTCTTCCCTGACTCCTCTGACTCAGAGCTTCCCCCCGACACACACACACACACACACACACAAATCTCATCTCTGTCACCCTCCTCTGCAGCTTCCTCAGCATTTGTATTTATTTATTTGCTTGTCGATCATCTCTCTCCCCTATGAGGGCAAGTCTGTTTGATTGATCATCGTGTCCCCGAGGTCCCGCAGAGGACCTGACACAGAGAATAAACATTTATCACGTGAACACGTGGAAAGGGAGGGAAGGCACTGGCCCATGTCCTCGCTGTCGCGGGGATCGCCAGCCTTTGAACTTGGCTCTGCTTCTCTGCAAAGGCGCCCTTGTCAGCATGCTCAGTGCTGACGCCACAGTCTCTGTGGGGTTTCTTCTTCAGCCCCAGAGGTCTGTCCTGCACTCCTGGGGCTCGGAGCCTACTCTAGCTTCCCTCGCAGGTCGTCCATCTTCTGCTTGCATTCCTCCAAAGGACAGGGCGCTCAGCCCATGCAGTGCACTATTAGAAGGTGCTTCCCCATGCTGTGTGACCTTCCGAAGGACAGAATGGCTGTCCTGCACAGCTCTCATAAGCTGAAGAGGAAAGATTTCTGTCCCTACCCCAAGGCTTTGGACATTGACAATCCACTTTTTCTGATTGTTCATTTATTTCCTTGGCCCCAACTGGGCCAGGCCTGTGGTCACAAAATAGAGAGCCAAACAGCTTTGTGGCTGCCTTCTTGATGATGTTGAAGGTCCGCGATGGCCTTTGAGCCACAGAGCAGCCCTGGGGTGGTGTGGGGGCGCGTGCTGTGGACCAGACGCCTTTGAAAACTTATTGTGCCTGTGCATCACTCAGGCATCTTAAGATGCAAAAGCAGGGATGGCAAATCTGAGACCACATTGCTCAAAGCTCTCAGATGATGCTGATGCTGCCGCTGCATGGACCACAGGGTGTCAACCAACTGACAGAGGAGGACAGGGAGGCCCAGAGTGAGGAAGGGACTTGCCCAAGGTCACCCGGCCGGGAAGCAGGGGCTGAGAAGGGACAGTCCAACTCCTCGGGCCAGGCGTGTGGAATTCACGGCGCAGGCTGGGCTCACTGTCCCTTTGTGAGGCACAGCATACCTGGACTCCCCCAGGCCGCCCGCCCCTGCCTGTGAATAGCGGGCCTCTTTCCTTCCTGCACCAGGCTGGGCGGGCGCACGCCCACGGCCGCCCCCTCCCCTGGACACACGCGCACACTCTCACACACCCCGGCCAGCCCGGCTGCCCTCCCTGTTTGGGGAAAGTCAACAAGAGCATTTGAAAAGTCTTTCTGTGTAGAGAATCTGTTTGTCTAGGGGGAGGAAACGGAGAGCTGGCCAATAGGTAGAAATCTTAATGAAGCTTGTTATAAAGGGCCCATTCACGGCTCCCCGAGTAAATAGGGCTCTTGTCGGCCTGCCACGTTATCTGCCAAGTTCAAGAATGTGGTCTGAAAAAATAGAATTTAAGGGGTGAGGTGGAGCCTTAAATGGCCGGCCTGCTAGAGCTGGAGCCAGCTCCAGGAGGAGCCTCCACCGAGGGGGCTGGGGCCCCGGGGTGCTGGGTCCTGGGGTGAGGGGCTGCCAGGGAGAAGGGCTGGAGGAGGAGCGGCCCGAGCGGGGAGCTCAGAGAGAATCCTGTCCACCAGCCTGGAGGCCTGGGCCGTCCCTTCCTCCCCTTGGTGTCTGGCCCAGTGCTGGCGGTCCCTCCCTCAGCCCGCGGCTCGGTGTTGAGGGGCCGGAGTGGAGCGACGCTGCACGCTGCAGAGGCCCTTCCGTCCTGCGGGAAGTTTGCCCCATGGGGTGTCAGTCACGGGGTCTCCAGGAGGCCAGAGGGGGGCTTTTTCATAAGTCCCAGCCATACTGCAGCGCCTCCCCACGAACCCCAGCCTTCTCTCCCCGCTAAGTCCTGCTTTGCAAACTGTTACCCAAGCACCACGTAAGAAAGAGCGTAAAAAATGGAGACGGTCCACCCGCTCATTTCACATCCGGCCAACTCTGGGCTCAGAGAAGGAGAATGACCAACCCAAGGCCCCTCAGCAAGCCTCTGGCAGGCTGGGACTGCTTCCACCAGCTTCCTATTGGATCGGGGCCCCGGTACTGAGGATGGTGCCCGGCACGGAGGAGGCGCCTTGTCCTCTCACACGCACAATGTCTTATTTTTAGCCCTGGATGGAAAGCAATGTGTAAGCAGGAGTTCTGTCTTCTGCCCAGTTTGCCCCTGGCTAGCTGTGTGGTCTTGGACAGGTGACTCAGCCTCTCTGAGCCCCAGCTTCCCTTTCCATTGTAAAATGGGGTCATGGAGACCAACCCCTCCTGTTGAGAAGACTCAGTGAGAGGCTGTTGGTGAGGTGCCCAGCGCTGTGCCAGGCCCTCGGTGGGTGGCCCGGGAACAGTGGCTGTGGGCGTTTCTTTTTGTATCCCCGCCTGTGGCACCCGGGTCGAGTCTCCAGGAAGACTGTTCCCTGGGTCTAGGTTTCAGGGGATGGTTTTGACTTGGGTCCTAGAAGCCTGCCCTGTGTTAAGGGTCACAGGAAGTGGTAACAGAGGGTCACGGCCTTCTGCCATGGATGACATTAGGCAGCACAGCCGCATCTCTGTGTGAACTATCGAGAGGGTCTGTGAAAGTCTGCAGCAAGCAGCTGCTCTCCCACCCCCTCTGTCAGGCAAGGGTTAAGCTGTGTGTGGGGAGAACATTTACATTGGCTTTTCTTTGCAAATAAAAGGGGGAAAATTCCTATAAAGCAAAAAGGAAATAATCAATGCAAACACTAAATGGAAACACTTTTTAAGAGGCTCTGCCAGGAGCTTGCTGTGTGACCTTGAACGGTGGGGACTTAAGGAGATTTGGGAAGCAGGAGGCCAGCAGCATCGCTTTAAGGGAAGGTGGTGGGGGTTAAGGTCCCAAGCAAAGGCTTTGGGGCTCACAGACCCAGGTTTGAACCTGGGCTCTGCTCTTCATTGGCTGTGTGACCTTGGGCAATTGATGGACCTCTCTGGGCTTCCATTTCTTTGATCTGTATAAGGACAGAGAGGGTTAAAGTGTGTGAAGGCCCTGGCACATCATGGATGCTCATTAAATGTCAATTTCCTTTCCTTTCTGGGCTTCTTGGCAGGCCCAGGGGAAGTGTCTGACAGGTCTCACCAGCCAGACCTGACAGAGACACAGCTCTGCGGGCCTCGGCGCCTGCACAGCAGCTCGGCAGCCTGATGCCGACCATGTCTGCACAGCCCTTTACAGTTTGCAAAGCACTTGCCTACTCAGCGTCAGAGCCTCCCAAGAATCCTGCAATACAAGCAGGGCAGTGTTCACTCCCAACTGCACCGAGACGGGGAGAGGGGAAGCGACTTGAACCCAGAGCTTTTGGGCAACCCAAATCTGTCTTCGTTTCTTTACCCCTTCAGCAAACATTGGTTCAGGGCTTATTATGTGCTGAGCATGGGGGATACAATAGTGAGTAGAAATAGACAGAAGTGGATGGATGATGGATGATTGGATGGATAATGGATGATGGATGATGGATGGATAATGGATGATGGATGGATGGATGGATGGATGGGTGATGGATGATGATGGGTGGAGGGATGGATGGATGGATGATGGATGGATGAATGATGAATGGATGATGGATGATGGATGATGGATGATGGATGATGGATGGATTGAAGGATGATGGATGGATGATGGATGGATGGCAGATGGATGGATGACGGATGGATGGCAATGGATGGATGATGGATGGATGGATGATGGATGGATGAATGATGAATGGATGATGGATGGATGGCAGATGGATAGATGATGGATGGATGAATGATGAATGGATGATGGATGGATGGCAGATGGATGGATGATGGATGGATGATGGATGGATGGCAGATGGATGGATGATGGATGGATGGCAGATGGATGGATGATGGATGGATGGATGATGGATGGATGGATGAGTGAATGAAGGAAGAATGACAAGTTCCTTGAGGGCAGACCCCTTGCCTATTCTCTTCACTACCGAGTCCCCAATACTGAGGATGGTGCCTGGCACAGAGGAGGTGCTAACACTTGCCACACAATGTCTTCTTTCACGGTGTGGACTCGAGAACCAGGCTGCCTTTCTACACCACTTCCTTGCTGTGTGACCGGGGGAAGTTGCTTAACTTCAGCTTCCTCAGTTTCCTTATCTGTAAAAATGGGGCTGACAATACTTTACAGGTTGTCGTGAGGATTAAATGAGTTAACACACGAAAACATGAAAAGCCCTTAGAACAAAACTATGTCTGGTGTATAACAAGCACCATGTAAGCATCCGTCATTATTGTTTTTCAGTTTTTGCTTCTAAACTCCCTCCTATCTCCTGAAGATGATAAACCCTCTGAAGGCGGGACTCGGGGTGCCCTGCCTGGGGTGCCTCTTTGTAAAAATGTCTGTTGATGCTGTGAATCAGACGTGGGAAGACCTTGAATCCAAATCAGAGTCAGAGAGCTCCAGGGTGCACATTCCACGGGAGCCAAAGGCCGAGCTGGCCCCTGGCTGAGGGAGGCAGGGTGGCAGAATGGTCAGAGCTTTGGGCTGGGAGGTGAAAGGTCACATTTCTATTCTGGCCTCGCCATGGTCCTCCCGATGGGACTCGGCCTCCTTCGCGAGGTCTCCCCAGTTAGCCATCAAGGGAAATAGTTTGCTGTGAACCCTTCAAGGTGCAGACCGAGGAAGCGTGAGTTGGGCTATCTTCAGCTCCTCATCCTCAATTTTCCTTTCTTTGAACGGATTTTTCCGGCTCGGAAAAACTGAGCTCTGCTAGCCTTGGAACACACACGCTCTCTCTCTCCCGGCCGAACTGCTGTGTCAGCGTCAGCTAGTGGTTGAGGATGGCTCCAGATGGAGCACTCATTAACTCCCGGAGCAGCGGCCCAGGGTCCCCCCGGGTCACCTCCCCAGAGCACACAGGCTGAGCTTTCTCTCCGAGGCCGCTGACAGTCCCACCTTGTCCCAGCCCTGCGATTTACAGGAGCCAGTGGTTGACACAAGTTCCCGCTCGGCGTGGGCTCGTGGGCCCGTGGGCTCCACCGGACGCCAAGAGCCACAGAGACGGCTGCCGCCCGCCTGCCCCTCACTCTGTAAGTGAGTCACTGGGGTTTAGAGTGGGCCACCCCGGGGGTGGCTCCTTGTTGGAATAAGACAGTCACTCTCGAACAGAGCAGGCAAAGAGGGCATGCCAAACCCTTCGCTTGGCAAGGCTTCCGCCCAGAGGGCACCAAGACATCGCCTTCCAGCCAAGGAATGGCAGGCACTCGGGCTGGCACGGCCCCCGGGGGGCCTGGAGCCCAACTCCTCCAGGTTGAGAGGGAGAGACAGAGGCCCAGCCAGAGAGGGGCGTCGACGAGGCCGTAGTCACACAGCAAGTCAATGGCAGAGCTAGATGGAGACCAGGTTCATGGGCATCTCATGCTCCCGTGCAGGTCTTCTGCTAAAGGGGTGGGAGCGGCTGAGGCCTCCCTTGCTGCTAAAACTGAGCCCTGGCTGAACCCCATGTCTAGTGGGGAGGGGTGTAATGAGGGGGGCTGGGCCAGGACCCAGGCCTTTTGGGTAAGGGGGCACCAGGAGGATGTGTGGGAGCTGGAGGACCATCTTGTAAGCACAGGCAGAAGAGCCGTGGCGGGAAGCCTGGGGGCCTGCCCAGGTCACCAGTTTGCTGGAGGATAATTGGGCACGTCTACCTCTCTCTAGGACTCAGCTTCCCCATCTGTACGATGGGTGTTGGACAAGAGGACCAAGGTTACTGCAAACAGTAGGCTGGCCCACTGGCCGGATGAGGACAGCACCCACGCTGGGGCTGCTCCCTGTCTCAACAGAGGAGGGAGAGACTGGATGCAGGGCACCCAGAATGGGAGGTGGGAGAGTGGGTGGGCGGGCAGGAAGGGACCCGGCTAGGCTGGGCCTGGCAGAGCGGGGCTCCTGTCTGGGGCCCTTAGGCTGGTCCTTCGCAGTGATGTGGAGAGAGCCTCAGCCCCTCCCTCTGAGGCTGGGTGGCCTGGGCTGCAGCCACCCTGCCTGGGGGCTCAGAGCCGCTCCTCTGCATTCGGTCTATGCAGCCCTGCAGGGTCTCCAGGAGGGAGGGACAATCTGAGAGGCCGTGGGCCTGGGGGTCCAGGCTGCTAGAGGCTTCTCTGCCCCAAAATTAAGGCAGCATCTCTGCAATTCACCTTCCTAAAATGCAGCTCCAAGTCTGCCATCTCCTCAGCTCAAAGACCCTCAATGGCTCCCCAGGGCCTGGAACCAGCTTCATATCCTGAGATGTCTGTGACTCACGGGGGAATTTCAGAGGATCCCAGAAGCCTTGACATGGGTGCCAAACATTAGGCATATACATTTGTCAGGGGAGAGTTCTGCAATTTCATTAGATTCACATAAAAAGCCATCACCCTAAGGGCTTAAGTCCATACTCGTGGTCAGCATTCAAGGCTTTCCCCAAGTTGGTCCCAACCTAGACTCAGGTCTCAGCATCTGCCCCTTCTTGCCCCCATCCTTCCACCTCTCCCCAGTAGACCTGTGGTTCAGCCTGCACGGTCCCCTCACACGGGCTGAGGTCCCCCTTCCTCCTTTTTCCCCTGCAGTTTTCCCCACTGCTGACCCTCCTCCCAAGCCCTACAGCATCGTCGTGCTCCTGCCTTTACAGTCTTTCTCACAGCCACCCTCTCCACTCCGCCTCGTAGCTTTCACGGGGCTCAGCCCTTGCCAGCCCGTGCTTGGACGGTTGCAGTAGACTCCTGTCCGCTTGCCCTGCTCTGCCCTCCTCCGGCCCTGCTGTGTCACTCTCCTACCCCAGATCCATTCTCTCTCCCAGGTGAGATGGATGATAGGGCAGATGGGAGATAGAGCAGGAGGAAGAAGAGGAAGAGAAGGAGAGGAGGAGAGCGGAAACGAGAGAGAAACGGGGAGGGGGGAGAGAGACAGTGGGCAGGAGAGAGATGCTGGCTCAGAGCGGAAGAGAGGAAGGAGATGCACGGGGAGAGACTGATAAGAGAGGGGTGGACAGGGAGACAGGAGACAGAGACAGAGGAACTGTGGACAGAGACGCAGACAGAGAGAGACGGATGCAGAGAAGGGCAGGCAGAGGTGGGGACAGAAGACTAGAGAGCACGGGCCAGAGCGAGAAGCAGGGCAGGGAGAGCCTGCAAAGAGAAATGGCTTCCAGTGCCTTCCATCCCTGGAGCTCCGGCCCTTCTCCCCTCCTCCCAGCCTTCTAGCAACCAATCCTCCCCCGGGAGCAAAGGAGCAGGGCCTGGTACTCGATCCTGCTGCCTAATGGCTCCCCGCCCTCCCCACGCTGGAAGCTCTGGCCTGGCTCCCTGTCCAAGACCCGTGGGAAAGCTCCAGGAGCCCCATCCTTGTCCCTCGTCCCCCAAGAAGGGACCTTGTGCCGGGCTGGGATGGGAGGTGTCACAGAGTTTTAGAATTAGGGATCTCCAGGTTCAGAAAGTCCAGTTGACTGCCAGATAAGCTGTGTGCTACTGGTCCAGGACCTTAACCTCTCTGGGCCTCTGGGGAAGTCAAAGGGCAGATTCGGTGTTGTCTGGGAGGGACATTGAGAGGGCTTGTGTTACACCCCCTCAACCTGCCTGCTGCCAACACCCTCCTAACCCGGTCCCACTGGAGGCTACTCTTGTTTCGCCGTATCGATGACCGCCGCTCTGGAAGGCGGAAGAAGAAAGAGTCGGGGGTGACAGCGCTGGCCATTTGGCTAGGGAGCGCACGGCCCAGGGCCCATCTCGCATTCCCGCCTGCTCTCTGCCTCGGCCTCTGAGATGGGACTTAGGTTACCTGTCACTCGAAAGAGCCTGGTTAACTGTTCCGTGCCTGGGAGCCTGGGCTGGTCCCTGCAGAGCCAGGGTCCTACTGGGGAAGCTGAGGGGAGGATGGGAGAGCCACAAAAATAACAACGGTGACAATGGCTCACATCTGCTGAGCTCCCCCACGACTCTGCTCAGGGTCCTACATCCTGATCTCAACCACGCGACCATGGGAGACGGGCACTCTGATTCTCCCCTTGACAGTTAGGGAAACTGAGGCTCACGGCCAGCAAATGGTGGGTCCAACTCCAGGCAGCCTGACTTCAGAGCATTCTTATCCTATTAAAGGGCATGACAACAGTGACAGCCTTGTTGGCGCCACACCCACCCAGGCCCAGGCCAGTGCTGGGAGCCGGGAGGCAGGAACCAGCAGCCACTACCCCTGAGGTGCTCACCACCCAGGGGGAGAAGACAGTTACCCCACAGGCAGAGGACCCGCCCCATAGCCAGCCCCTACCCTGTGCCGGGCTCCGTGGAGTGGAGCTCGGGCGCAGGCGGGCCACCACAGCGCCGGGGTTTGAATTTGCGCTATACAGCTTATCAACTGTGTGACCTTCGGCAGGTTACTTAACCTCTCTGTGCCTCAGTTTCCTCATCTCTAAAATGCTTCCTTGAATTGTGAGGATGAAATACACTGATTCCTAGCGTGGTCTCAGAACTGTGCCTGGCACGGGCTGAGGGCTTACACATGTCACCCGCCAGCATCTTCATCACCATCATCGTCATTGTCATCCGTCCCTTTTGGAGGCGATCCTGTTTAACCATCCCATAAGTCTATAAGGTTAGTATGATGATCCCCATTTTACAGATGAGGAAACTGAGGCTCAGAAAAGTGGAATGACTTGCAGTAAGTGAGTAAAAGGCTGAACCGAGATTTGAACCCAAGACTGGAGAACATGAGCCTGTGTTTGTAATCATCTTTGTTGCATGTGAGAGAGGAAACTTTCTTTCCTTTCACTTCTTTCCTTCCTTCCCTCCTTCCTTCCTTCCTTCCTTCTGCTCCCTCCCTCTCCTTCCCTCCCTCCTTCTCTCTCTCTTTCCTTTATTCAAGGAATATTTACCGAGCATCTTCTATGCTGAGTCCTGTGCTGGGGCTGGCATCCCTGTGCTGATCCAGAACCAGACAGAGGTTTTCTCCTGCTTACTCCTCGCTGGCTGGCCCCAGGGCCTCCTCCCACTTTCCCAGCTGCAACTGCAAAGGGAAGGGAGCTTTGATGGGGTCCTGAGAGGTGGTGGCTCTGCAGACCTGGGGGTGTCAGAGTCCAGAGGCAGCCTCCCCACCTCAGCACACACTGCCCTCCTCGGTTCCCCACTGGCTCTACTCACCTCAATGAGACAGTGCATCCTCGAGTCCTCGAGTCCTCCGGTGATTAGGTGAGAGCTCACCTAGTGGAGCTGGAGAAGGGATGTCTGGGAAGAAAGGGCCGGCCACAGGGGACCCAAGAAGAGAGCTGACCTGGGTGGGGCCCAGGAGGCAGGGGCCTTTACCAAGGTCATCTTGGGCCTGTGGGGTCCCAGCACTCATGGGGACCAGTCCTCAGTCCTCCACGGCGGGAGGATGGGGCGTATATGAGAGGGGTGGCCATCTCAGCCCCCATCAGCAGCCGTCTGCTCACACACCCCTTCCTTCTGGAACCTTCTCAGGCACGGTTCAGGGCCCTCAGCTGGATTCTCACAGCCGCTTGAGCCCCTGATACTCACTTGTCACACGGGCTGGAACTGCCTGGTTTTTTCCTGCCTCGTTGTCCCCTCTGGACTTCGGCACTTCTGTTCCCTGTCCTGGGAACTCTCTGTCCCCGACTGGCTCTGCCCCTCCCCCCCCCCCCCATCCAGGCTCCTCAGAGGGCCTTCCCCGACCATCTCATGGAAACTGGCCTGTTGGGGATTTTAAAAACACAGCTGCAAGTTCTCTCACCCTCCTCCTGGCAAGAGGTGGGGTCTCCGTCCCTTCCATTTGGATCTGGGTGGGCTTGCGACGGCTTTGACCAAGAGTGTGCGGTGGGAGGGACAGCATGGGACTTCTGAGGCTGGGGAGTCGATGGCCATGGAGCTTCTGCCGTTTTTGCTGGGACGCTTGTCCTCGGAGCCCTGAACTGCCGTGGGAGTCCAGCAACTCTGTGAGGAGCCCGAGCCGCGTGCAGAGGCCGTGTGCGGGTGTTCTGCTCAGCTGTCCTGGTTGAGCCCGCTTTTTACTTATCCCAGCCAAAGCCCCGGATGTGGGGTATTGGTTTCTCATTGCTGCTGTCACAAATTACCACACTCAGAGGCTTGAAACAACGCACATTTATTCTCTTATTCTTCTGGAAGTCAAGTTCAAAGTGGGGCTCACAGGGGTAAAATCAAGGTGCTGGCTGGGGTGCGTTCCTTCCAGAGGGTCCTGGGGAGAATCCTGGTCCTGGCCTTGTCTGGCTTCTAGAGGCCGCCTGCATCCCTTGGCTTGTGGCGCCTTCCTCCACCCGCAAAGCTTGCAATGCAGCATCTTCGACACTCTCTCTCTGACCATGACGCCTGGTTCTGGTTGTCACATCTTTCTCCAATTTTCCCGCCTCCCTCGTTCCCTTATACAGACTCTCATGATTACATCGGCCCCATCGGGAGAACCCAGAATCCTCTCCCCACTTCAAAAGCCTTAATTTAGTCACAAATCTTTAATTTAGTCTGCAAATCCTTTGGATCATGGAAGGTAGGATATTCACAGGTTCTAAAGAATTAGGATGTGGATGTCTTTGGCCAGGGTGGGGTGGGGGGGAGCATTGTGGCCCCCCCATTCTCTCATTCGAGTCACCTGCAGCCATTTCAGGGTTCCGGGCCGAGGCCCCAGACCTCACAGAGCTGAGATGAGCCCTCCCCGCTGTGCTCTGTCCGAATTCCTGACCCACAGCATCCGCGAGCACAAAAACGGCGGTTTCGTTGTGCCATGAAGCAGGCAGCTGTTTTTTACCCGGCAATCGACAACTTTAACATCTTTCTGATCGTATAGAAACCACTTAGCCTACTTGGTTTTTCTTCCCAGTATTTGTCAAATTATATTATACATTTCTGGGTTTTCTGGTTTATTTTCTATCTCCCCCGGCTGGAATACGTAGCCCCAGCGCCTAGCCCTACCTACCAGATATTTGTTCAACAAATAAATTCACGTCTCCGCCATCAGACTGTAAGTTCCCTGAGGCTCGAAAGAGGTCTGTCTTGACAATCACTGGGTCCCCAGAACCCCAGTCGGGCCCCAACCAGAGCAGGGTCTCTGTACGTGTTGAACAAGTGACCCTCTTCTCTTCATCTAATCCTCTCTTCTCGGGACTCGTGAAGTCAGAGGGGGCTTGGAAGGCACCTCTGAGTTCATCTTTCGGGGGGAGTCACAAACTCAAATGCCTACAGGAGCCAGCTGGGAACATATGGACAAAATGGGCCTGCTGAACTATAAGGCATTCGGGAGTGCTGAGGCCTGTGGCCAACTGGAAATTGCATGCCCTACCACCCAAGGCATTCTAAAGAAAGGTGGACACATTTGGACAACCAATCAAAACGCTTCTCCTCTTGTTATTCTCCTCCCCTTCTGGGGCCCCCCATCTGCTCTCTACCCTTCCTTGCCCCGCTCGGTGCCCATGGAGGCTGACCTCCACAGACTGGACGGCCTTGCCTTGGCTCCCTTGTCCCCTAGCTTCCAAATGGATTTGGTCTGTGGGAGGCACCGGCTGGTGGGAGGGCAGGAGTGGACAGAGGCTGGGGTCAGGGGTGCTCACTCCCTCTCTGCCCCGTGGCAGCTGTGGCAATGGCTGCTTTCCCCAGGCTTCAGCTCCCGCGTGGCTCCACTTTGTTCCCTCGCGCTGCCCCTTCAGGCTGGGCTGGCAAGGGCTTCTCCTTGCCGCCAGCCCCAGGATGCATCCCCCTGGCTGGTTCCCAGAACCCTGCCCTCTCCTCTGCACATGCTTGACTGGGAATATTTCCACTAAGAAGCTCCATTCCAATCTTCTTTTGCTCGTCATCGGTAGCAGCAGCAGCATTGTTTGTCAGCTCTGCGGTCTTTCTGCCTGGAGCACTCAGCGCTCTCTCCATTGACCCCGCTTGCGTGTGCTGCCTCCCGCCAGGATCCTGAGTGGGACAACGTCTGTAGACCTCATTTGGCCCTGGGTTCGGATCCAATCCCCTAACTGGGCCAGAAGTTTCCCCTGAAGCCTGTGCCGAAAAACCCCTGATCTCTGCTTGCCGCTGTGTCCTGTCCCCCCAGGGCTGGTTGTTTACCATCTTCCATTATCACCCTTCGTTGCTTGACTCTCCACAAGTCCCTCTTCAGTGTGGGCTGAAATCTCCCTCTGGAGCTTCCGCCTGAGGCCACCAAGATCACATGGACTGCCTTACCCGAGACAGCCCTTCACACGCTGTCTCCTCCACTGAGACAACTCTGCTGCCCGTCAAACGGTCCTGGTACCTCACCTGGGCCTCAGAGGACCCCCACCTCTCCCCGCCCCAACACCCCATCTGTGGTGCACCAGTTGGTCCTCCTCTGTGGACCTTGTCCCTGGGCACTGGAGACCAGGAGCAGACGAGACATTTCTCCCCTCGGACTGGAACGGGTTTTTTAAAAATAGTAACTGAATTATGTTTCCATTATCAGTCTTTGGAGACAACTTTTCATACACTTGGCTTTGATCCGTGGTGATCAATGAGTTCTCTGCACCCCGATCTGCTTCACATAGTCCCCCAAGGGCAAGGGCAAGGCTGCTGGAATGCTGTCATTGTCCATATGGTTCCGCCGTGGCCATCCAAAGTGGCTGGTACAGCTCTGACTCTGGTACCCTCGCTGGGCACCCAAGAGCCTCTGTCCATCTCTGAGACTATTTTTCTTCTTTTGAAAAATGAGGCGTTTAGATTGGGTGGTTTAAAAAAATAGCCAAAGCCTGACATCGTCTGTATCTGGGCCTTCTTTCCCGAAGCACGTTGTCACCGTGGTAAGTTTCCGTTTGTGGGTGTAAATGTGTGACTGGTCCGGTCTCCCTGCTGGACCATGGGCTCCCCCGGGGTAGAAATCATTTTCCCCTGGGTGTGGTGCATCCTCCGGCAACAGTGGGTCCTCAGCAAATGTTGGTTAAAGAAATGGCTGCCTGGTCGAATTTTCAAGCACCATCCTCCGCTCAGCATGAATAGAGAGCCCAGCCCAGCTCCGTGGATCACCCGGGGACTCCGTGCTGGCCCCCAGCCCCAAACGAGACACTTAAGAGCTTCCTTGAAAAATGTAAAAATAAAATTCAAAAAGAAAAGTGAATATTCTTTTTTCCTCGTGGCTCACCTGCCTGCCAGGCCCCTTAAATGCCCCAGGAATATCCCTGAGGTTGCTGTGGTGGAACAGCCTAGAACTCTGTGAGGCGCTGCCTTGGGTTGCTTTTTTCTCTGCTGCCTCCTAATATTAACCTGGCGCTGGGCCCCCGGCCCCCACGCAGTGATGGGAGGCCCTGGATGGAGCCAGAAAACAGATCCATCTGGAAATAGAAAAATAATCCTAACACTGGCGGTTTTGTCTGGCCTCCCCCATGGGGTGTGGAGCAGGCCCATGAAAGGGGCTTTGAGGGCCGGTGGGTGAGGGCCGAGGAAGGGACAGCCTGCGCACCCAGCACCAGCTGGGTACCTGTGCCCAGGCCACCAGGGCAGGGGCATATCCCCAGGGATCAGGGGCTGACTCTGTGAGCAGCCGGGACGCCACAGCATTCCAGCCCCTCCCTGAATCTGGGAGAGCCTGAGGGAGCTGCTCAGGCTTTCTAGGCCTCATTGCCCCTGTATTTGGGATGGGGATAATAAGACCTATGCCTAAGAATTGCTCTCATGGCCGGAGCAGCCGGCATAGCACTTGGGGTGGAGAGAAGGTGGACAAACAACAGCTACCACAGTTAACTGACTCCTGACGTCAGGAGATGTGGTTGGCAAAGTACAGTGCCAAAACACAGGGTGACCTGGGTGATCCCATTGTGCCTCCACTTCCCCATCTGGGCCGTGGGAAGTGGCCCTGCGTCCTCCAGTCCTGGAAGCCAGGGAGGTGAGGCTTAGAAGCTGTCCGCCCCGAGGATGGAAGGAGCCGCCCCTCCCATGGGGAGCCCACCTGCGTGTATAGTGCCTGGGCAGACTGTTCAGAAGCGGCTGGAAGCTCCCCGTGGCCTGTCGCCAGCTTCTTAGGAGAGCCTGTGAGCATCCTTGGGCCTCTGCCGGTGCCGCTCACTGTTTCCATCATTTGCGAAGCTGGGCTTTGGAAGGAAGGTGTTGCTCCTAGAGACTCAGAGGGCCCGGGATGGGGGCAGACGCTGCCTCAGGCTGGCCCACAGCAGCTCCTGCTGCCTGCTCCACCTCTGGGAGGTGTGGGAGAAGGAGCCTGGATGTAGATCGTTCTCACCATGCTTGGTGTGTTCTTACGCAAGTTATGTCCTTCCTTATTGATGTTTCCTATTTGCTCCTTCCTTCCTTCCTTCATTCATTCAGCAAACGTGTATTGAGTGTCAATCACCTCTACTCCAGGGTCTATCTTTGTCACTAGAAATATCAATAAATGACAAAGTGTTTATCCTCCTTGAGGGCAGGAGGCGGAAGGGGAGCACTGGAGGGGGAGCAAATTGGGGTACAACAAGGTGACAGTTTAGTTTTGGACAGGTTGAGTTTGCGTGTGCATGGGACAGCTGCGGAGGACCTGCAGGAAGTTGGGTAGACAAGCATGAAGCTTGTGGGAGAGGCTTGTGCTATAGACAGAACACGGAAGAGGAGAAGGACGAGCCTGGCCTCAGTCTCCCCATTTCCCCACACACCTCTGTGGGGTGATGATGGTGGTGATGTGGGTGACAATGGCGATGTTGGTGATGATGATGACGGTCACGGTGGTGATGATGATGATGGTGGTGATGATAATGCTGGTGATGATGGTGATGATGGCAATGATGGCGATGTTGGTGATGGTGGTGATGATCATGGTGATGATGATGATGACGGCGGTGATGATGATGATGACGGCATTGACGATGATGATGGTGATGGTGATGATGATGATGATCATGGCCATGATGATAATGATAGTGGTGATGATGGTGATGGTGATGATGGTGATTGTGATGAAGATAACGATCATGGTGGTGATGATGATGATGGTGATGGTGATGATGATGATGATCATGGCCTTGATGATAATGATAGTGGTGATGATGGTGATGATGATTACGGTTATGATAATGATGGTGATGAGGCAATGATGATAATGGTGATGGCAATGATGGTGGTGGTGATGATGGTGATGGTGATGATGATTATGGTTACGATAATGATGGTGATGAAGCAAAGATGATGATGGTGGTGGCAATGATGGTGACGGTGATGAAGATAACGATCATGGTGGTGATGGTGATGATGACCACAAGCATTTATCAATGGCTTTCTCAATGGCAGGGAGGCCCTATATCAAGTGATTTGAATATCACCTTTTATTTATCAGAACAACCCTGAAGAGTAAGTCTGACTATTCCTATTTTCAGAAAGAATTGGGCTGAGCCGTGAGCATCTTTGGCCAGGTTCTCTAGAAAAAAGGCCTGAGGGTGAGCTTCCAATGTGTGGTTTATTGATTAAACCTGGAAAGGAGTGAGGACAGCTGAGGGGAACGGGGGCGGGAAGGGCAAGGAGTAGGGGGTGGGCTCTGCAGCGTGATGGCTCAGAGGGCACGGGCAGGCTCCTGTACCTTCATGGCAGACCCTGGCCTCCAAGGGCAGTCCACAGGCCGAGCCACCATACTCGTTTCTGACTCTGAACTGGGCGGCAGCAGGAAAGGGGAGCAGCGCTCTCGTGAGGAAACCTGGGCCCACTGGGGTGAGCAGCCTCGGGGCTTCCAGGGCCCCTGGGGGCCGTGCAGGCTCTTGCTGAGTGTGCAGGGCCCTCCTGGTTAGAGGTTCAGTCCCAGGGCCTTCCAGCTCCTCTCCTGGCCTGTCCTTGGTGTGTGTGTGTGACTGGGTATGTATGTGGCTGTGTATGTGTGTGGCTGTGTGTGTGAGGCTGTGTGGTCACCGTGTGTGTCAGACTGTGTGACTGTGTGTGTGTGACTTGTGTGTGTTTGGCTATGTGTGTGACTGTGTGTACAAACTGTGTGTTAATATGTGTCTGTGTGTGCAAGTATGTGTGACTGTGTGACTGCGTGTGTGCAACTGTGTGTGTGACTGTGTGTAATTGTGTGTGAGACTGTGTGTGACTGTGTGTGACTATATGTGTGTGACTGTGTTTGAGTGTGCGACTGTGTGTAACAGTGTGTGTGACTGTGTCTGACTGTGTGTATGATTGTGTGTGACTGTGTCTGACTGTGTCTGTGTGTGACTATATGTGTGTGACTGTGTGTGAGTGTGTCTGACTGTGTGTGTGACTGTGTCTGACTGTTTGTATGATTGTGTGTGACTGTGTCTGACTGTGTCTGTGTGTGACTATATGTGTGTGACTGTGTGTGAGTGTGTCTGACTGTGTGTGTGACTGTGTCTGACTGTGTGTATGATTGTGTGTGACTGTGTCTGACTGTGTCTGTGTGTGACTATATGTGTGTGACTGTGTGTGAGTGTGTCTGACTGTGTGTGTGACTGTGTCTGACTGTGTGTATGATTGTGTGTGACTGTGTCTGACTGTGTGTGACTGTGACTGTGTCTGACTATATGTGTGCGACTGTGTGTGAGTGTGTCTGTGTGTGTTATTGTGTCTGACTGTGTGTATGATTGTGTGTGACTGTGTCTGACTGTGTCTGTGTGTGACTATATGTGTCTGACTGTGTGTGACTGTGTCTGACTATATGTGTACGACTGTGTGTGTGAGTGTGTCTGACTGTGCGTGTGAGTGACTGTGTGTGTGTGACTGTGTGTATTTCCTCCTCCCATCTCTCTCCATCTCTCCTTCCGTCTCTGTCCCGGCATCGCCGTGTCTCAGTCCCTCTCTCGCTCTCTGCCTGGGACCCCTCTCTTCCCTGTGAAACACGTCTTTCTCTCGGAGCCATCGGGCTCGCTCTTTTTCTCTCTTCCTCTTTGGGGCCCTTCTGTGCGGCTCTGGCACCTCTTTCTATTCCCGGTTTCCTTTCTGTCTCTGTCCCTCTCGGATTCTGTCTCTCTGTCTTTTTCTCCCTCCATCTCCACTCCCTGCCTCTCTCTCTCCTTTCTCTCACTTACTGCCCACAGCTGGGCCGGGCCTGTATGGCTGGACCCCTGGGGATGCGGGCAGGGGCTCATAGTAGGGCTGCAAGGGTGTGGTAGGCAGGTCTGCTGCCCGCGGGGGAGCAGGATGCCTGGCAGCGGTCTTCAAGGCTCTGAAGCATTCTCTCCTTGGCCGACATGGGCCAGAGGGCCAAGCCATGTGCGAGTGTGTGTGGGAGTGTGTGTGTGTGTGCATGTGGTCGGGGACAGGTGTCAGCCTGGCCCCTGCAGCTGGGAAAAAAGGAGCCAGGAGATGCAGCCACTTCCCCCTCCCCCAGCTTTATTGAGATATAATAGAGGTATAACATTGTACAAGTCTAAAGGTGTAGAACATAATGATTTGCTATACGTATATGTTGCAGAACGATGACCACAATCGGTGTAGTTAACACAGGCATCACCTCACATAGTTACAATATTTTTTTGTGTGTGATGAGAACTTTTAAGGTTCACTTTCTCTGCAACGTTCAAATATGGAATAAGTATCGGTAACTCTAGTCCCCCTGCTGCTCTTTACCTCCCGGCGCTTGTCTTATAACTGGAAGATTGGACCTTTCGACCACCTTCACCCATTTTCCCCACCCCCACCTCTGGCAACCACCCATCTGTTCTTTATTCCTATGAGTTTGGTTGTTAAGATCCCACATATAAGGGAGATCGTACAGCATTTGTCTTACTGTGTCTGGCTCATTGCACTTAGCATAATGCCCTCAATGTTCAACTGTATCATCTCAAATGGCAGGATTTCCCTCTTTTTCATGGCTGAATAATATTCCCTCATCTCTAGAGAGCTGCAGCCCCTGCTGATGGGCTTGTGCTCCACCCCACCCCCAGCCACCCTTGAGCTGTGAATCCAGAGCAGATTCCACTGAGGCAGCAGTCCTTGACCAACTCTGTTCAAGATGGCAGGAGGGGCTCGATGCAGACCCAGGACAAGGCTGATGCTAGACCCCAGTTGGAGATAAGCAGCATCAGCACCGGGTGATCAGGACTCGGCCCTACAGGAGGGGAAGCCCAACGCTCATATTTTCAGATGGAGAACCGAGGCCTGGGGTTGGGGGCGGGGGAAGTTGGTGGGGGGTGTGGACAGACTTGTTCAAGGTGTCACAGTGAGTTGTGGTGGATCCACCGCCAGAAATCAGGGCTCTGGACTTCAAACCCAGTGCTTTTTGCGCGGCTGCCAGCTGCCTCCTCATAAGGCATGGCTGTTCTCTCTCCCCGGCAGTTCTCAGGACCCTCCCAGGGGCTGCAGGCAGGCCTCCCCAAACGCTCCCCCGCTTTCCAAACCGCTTCTCCCAGCGTTGCACACTCAGCTTCCATTTCCCAGAGGAAGCCAGTGCTCAGACCTCACTTCCTTGCACCCCCACATATCACACCCACGCCATGCTCCTTTCCTCCTGGCTTCTACTCTTGTCTTTAGCAAGGACCCAGCCAGCTGCTCCAATAAATCTTCCGAGATCATTTGCAAATAAACGTCTGTGGGAGGGTGAGCCTGTGAGGTGCTCGTTTGCACTAAGGGCTGTGTGCTTCCCGCTCCATCCTTGTTCAAGCAGGTGGTCAACCCTCAAGATGATCCGGTCACTGGAGTTTTGGAAGCACGGAAAACCAGGGCTCTTTGATGTTAAGTCTCTGTGAGCTCAGAGAGGAGATGAGGCTCAGGGTCCCCGAGGGGAAAGGTAGGGGACGGTGCCTCCCAAGGCAAGGAGGAGGTGAAAGTTGGTGTCGGTAGGAAACAGATAAAGCCCTAAAGGGGATGCTGTGTGATGTCCCTAGGGAGGCTGGACCCAACACACTGGCATCCTAGATTCTCATGTCTAAAGCGTGCCACCAGGTCACTGGATGTAAAGGGATGTCTGACACAATGAGCACCTCAGTGGCCACAGATGGGAGCAGAAGGACAGAGAGGCCTCCCAGAATGTGTTATTTTGCATAAGACCCCAGGACATTTGCATGACCAGAACCAGCATAGAAGAATGTAAGGGAGTCTCAGGAATGACCTGCACTGAATTTCCTGCCAGCAAGGTGATCCATGGACTGAAAGTTGGATTTTAGTTTATTCAAAGAAATTAAAGACGGTCATATTTCTTGTGCTCTGAGTTGTGGACTGAGATTTTACCTTCGTGCATGTTGAGTAAATGAGTAAGACAATGAAAGAGATTGAAGGGATTTCCAATGTGTGTAAGCCATGGAAGGACATATTTTGAGGTTGATGGACTTGTGAATCATCCAGATAGGGCCATTCTGGTGCTGGGACCTACTATGGAATGGATGCTGACGGGGTCGGGGGCAGAGCGTGGGTGAGGCTGCTGCAGCATCCTTGCCCGCACCTAGTGACGTGGGCTGGGAGGGCCCGAGCAGGGTGGGACAGGGGCCCAGTGAGGATATGGCCAGGAGCAGGTCAGAAGGCAAGCTGGCCTCCGGGAGTCTCTGAGCATGAATCACTGCCCATCACAGCCGGAAGAGCGGTCAGCTGGACCCACGGGGCTCCTCCGCGTGTAATCCCTGCTGGGAGTGAATGCCCCCTTGTGCGAGGTCCTTGTCTGCCCTGAAGTAGGTCACAGAGTTGAAGGATCACAGAAATCTTAGCTTCAGAAGCGTGGAATCATAGAAGCCAGAAGTCATGCCAGGTGGGGTTCCAGGATTCCAGAGCCTCAGAGCCCTGGCATCAAAAGGCATTACAAGTCTAGCGCTTTGGGCATAAAATTTCGTGGCTTGGGTGATCTAGGAACCACAGAATCACAGACCCTTGCACCTGGAGGACCCTTAAGGTTCTCAGGTCTGATATACTCCCCGATGCAGCATTCCCTTCCAGAAAGTTCCAGGAGGTAGCAGGCTTCTTCAGATAGCGTGGAGGTTAGGACACGGGAGATTTCTGCTTGGGATGACTTTAGGAGTTCTGGGATGGGATTCCTGACCGTCAATGCCTTCGTCAGTGGCTATCACAGAGCCTGAAATTCTACCCTTAGCCGTTCTTTCTTTGGATCATGAAAGCCCATTGACCTCCAAGGATCTACTTTGCTACAATGCACTTCCCGTACCAGTGATGCTGTGAGCACCTCCTCTACTCGGGCCCTGATGAGCAAGGGAACTCCAGATGCAGGTGGCGACCTTGGGCCTCCCCCTGCCCCTCTGCCTAGGATCCTCTCCCCACCCCCAGCGCCATCTCTGGGTCCTCCCTTCCTATGCCTTCGCCACCCAGCTCCTGGCAGGAAACCAGTTGGCTGGCAGAGGCAATTCCAACAGCCCTGAGGCTGGCCACGGTGTACAGTGTGGTCCTGCCTCTAATCCCACCGCCTCCTGGGGCTGGCGGTGTGAGCAGCAGCCTGTAATTTGGGGATGGGAGATGGGACACCCAGGTCAGCTTTGACCGCAGGGTCCCCAGGGGAAGGGAGTGGTCCAGGGCAATGGAGAATCAAAGCTTTCCTCTCAGCTCCCTTGGTGACCATGAAGATAAAAATATTTATGGACAATTTTCCTCACTCTGGGGACGGCCGGGCCCACAGAACAGGGCTGTTTTTTTCCTTCGCTATGACTGACCTCTCAGGATGGAGGGAGCTGGAACAAACGCAGGTTGTTTACGAGGTCCACAGCAGCCCCAGAGAGACACGGCCGCATAGTTCCCCCTTTTCCATCAGGGACGTGAGCTTCTGGAAACTTGCCTGGAGGAACAAGGGTGGGTTTCTGTCCTCTGTTAGCTTACTTCTTGGTGGGGTCCGACGGATTTTTTTTTTTCCCCTGAGAGATGGGGCGAGTGTGTTATGGTGAATAACATGTTTCCCATAATTTGCTTTTTGAAAACACGAGGAAATTTGCGTATGTGGTTGAAACAGCCTGGGCAGAGCGCCTTCTCGAGAAGCTGGGCCTTCATTTCCCCACCGTGTCAGCCTACTCGGGCTCAATAAACACTTGTGGACCGAATGAATGGGTCATAGAAACGGCAAGCCGGAGCTGGAAGGAAGGCCCCACGGAGATCCTCTGCGCCAAACCACTCAGGTTTCAGGCAGGGAAACTGAGGACCAAAGAGGGGGAAGGGATGGAAGCTGCGTACAGTCATGGATTTCACAGCTGACGATGATGATGATGATGATGATGATGATGATGATAAATCTTTTCTGGGCATTTCTGGGTGCTTTCCAATTTACTAAAATCTTCCCATTGGCCAGATTCCCAGCAAGCCCATGGAGGATGCCAGAAAAAAATTAGAGTTCCCTGCATCATGGACCAGGGAAGAGAAGCTCAAAGATGGCGAGCAGCTTCCCTGTTTATCCAGAAAGGGGTGAGGTGGGCTTCAGCAACAAATTCGAGCTGCCTTTCCATCACTTAGTAGGTACCCTTCACGAGGAATCCGCCCCCAGCTCAGAAAGGAGGGACCCGTCTCAGGCTGGGTTTGAATCCCCGCTCCCCTATGTATGAGCCATTGAAACAGCTCACTGCACCCATCCGAGCCTCAGTTTCCCCATCTGTAATTTGCAGCTCGCCGCCCCCCCTCCCCCCCATTTATTGTGCTGGCCTCTCCAACTGGTACGAGGACGGCTTCAGAGAATGGATACGAACCCGCTTGGAAATTGTCAAGCAAGAGGGCGCTCCTGATGCTAGAATTATGACGTGTCAGCGGAGCTCTCCATCCTTCCAAGGGAGACAGCATTCCGATTCCAGCTCTTGAGATAAAAATAGCTTTAAGGAGAGGGGGGTGGCTCCCCGGGATATCTGGGCAGGATAAAAATAACTCTCAGGAACATTCTGGCTCTTCTTCTCCACTTTGCTATTCACCCACAGTCTTCAGATCTCTTATTTGGATTCCCAAGTCGACCTACCATCCCAGGCAAACAATCCTCCTTGTTCTGGGGCCAGGCGGTGGCAAATATATTCCAGGCTCGGGGAGTAGAGGCTTTGGAAGCGAGAAGGATGGGTCTCATCCCAGTTCTGTTTACAACTCACTGTGTGGCTCCAGGCAAGTCCTTCTCAGAGTCCCCGTTCTGGCTCGCTACAGCGCTGTGCGTTAGAACTTTCTTCGAGGGTGGAAATGTTCTATAGCCACACTGTCCAACACAGTAGCCGCTAGCTGCATATGGCTCCTGAACACTTGAAATGTGGCTAGTGTGGCGGAGAAATTTAATTTTTAATCATTTTTAATTTTAAGGAATTTAAATTTAAATAGCCACATGTGGCTAGGGGCTACTGTATTGGACAACGCAGGCCTTTAAAATGGAGAAGGGAAAAGCGCCTGCCCCTGGTCCTGGGGTGAGGAGGATGGATAGCGTGTATGTCGAGCCTGGCACATGAGAGATGCTCGCTGCTTGTTCCCTTCCTCTCTCTCTCCTGCCCCCTTGAGATATGGAGTTACACGTGTCTCTGAGCTGAAGATGTGGCTCCCCTTTGGAGACTGGTGGAGAGGGGGATGAGAGGCTGGCTGGTGACGGGTGGGCTGGGAGAGTGGGGAGCATGTGCCAAGCAGATTTCAGGGCCAGGTCAGAAGAAGGACAAAAATGGCTACATCTGCTCATTGCCACCCCCATTTTTGACTTTCATAGACACCAGTGCTCAAATTTCTACCTTAGAAATTCCTTTACTTTGCATAGATGGGGTTCAGATCACAGACTCTAGAATCAGACGGTTCTAGGTTCGAATTTCAGTTCCATCAGTTACCAACTGTGTGACGTTGGCCAAGTTGTCAACCTCTCTGTTTCCCTTCTATAAAATGGTTAGAATAAGGCCTGCCTCTGGGAGCTTTGTGAGTAATCAAGAGCTAATGCGTCTGAAGCTCTTCGCCGTGGGATCAGCATATGCCAAGTGCTTAAAAAAATGGAAGCCGTGGCCAATCTTCTAGAAATAGAATCCTTTAACCCCCACCCCCACCCCGACTGGAGTCCCGTGAGATGTCTGAGATGCCAATGATGGGGCATCTCCAGAAGACCTCTTTTTTGGTGGTCCCCAGGGTGAGGAAGGGACCAGGCACAGGAACAAGTCCTGGTGCCCTCAGACGGCAGAAGACCCGTCAAATTGCAGAGCTGGAAGTCGTCCCGAAGCCTCCAATGCTTGGATCGCCTCCCATTGACCCTGCCAAATGGCAGTGCCCTGGGACCCATCCAGGGACAGGAGCTCTGCGACTTCTTGAGGAAGCTGACACAAACAGAAGCTCTTCCCTGGGATCTAAGGGGTGGCTGCCTCTCTGTGACTTCCCACCCCTGGTCTTAAGACAGCCTCCAATTTCCCGATTCAGTTTCCTTCCATTACTGCCCCAGGCTGGAGGTGTCTGCGGACAGGCGCTAGTGAAAATACCCAGCACAGGGCTGGCTCACCAGGGTCAAGGGCAAGGTTAATCTTGGTTGAGCTGGAAGAGCCGAAACTCAAACACTCAAAACCTGCCCCTGGTTAAGAGCAGAGGATGTCTTTCATCAGTATCTCATTTTGTGGGCAAGGAAACTGACGAGTTGGTTCATCCATCTATTCATCCACTCTCTCGCTGGATGATAATGATTGAGTGCCTACTGTATGGCAAGTCCTACACACACAGAAATGAATTCCTGTCTCAAGGTTCAGAGACTGGGAGGGGAGACAGTTACATCATAGGTAATTATAACAATGTGACATGGGCTATGACGTCAGGGCCAAGATGAGGGTGAGGGGAGGGGAGGCACTGGTCTCAGGAAGCAAATTTTAGTGCTAAAAAACTCAGCAATCAAAATAAATAATAATTTACTACACTATTTTTAAAAAATCAAAATTAATGCAAAAAGATCAAGAGTGAACAAAAGATAAAACTTTTAAATGAAAACAGGATCTGTATTACTGACTTTTCCTTTTGTCCCAGCCTCCAAAGTGGCTTGGCATGGCGCTGTCTTACTGGGGACTGCTGTGGGACAGGAAAAGGCGGCGTCTGATCTAGCCCGTGGTGTGTTGGAGCTCATTCATATCAGCTTGCCCGGCCCTTCCCAGCTTCACACGCGGGGTAGCGCGTTCGTAGCTTGAAACTGGTCACGATGGGAATATTTACACCATGGAAACTGGCAGACGCTAAAAATCAGGGCTTTCCCCTCCCTTTCTGGAGAGTTGGTTGCTAAATATTTACCAGCACACCACTATACCCAGCCTGCACTGGGGTGGCGGTGGGGTCTGCTTCCCAGAGAAGGAGATACCTGCTGAATTTTGCAGGATAAGAATCTAGAAAAGGAGAGAAAGAACATCCCTCTGAACGAGGAACTCAATGTACAAAGCACCAGAGGAATGGAAAAAAGTGTAGTGTTTCTAGGGCGCTGTAAGGAGCCGAGTGTGGCCGGAATGTGTGATGCTGCAGAAGCAAGTTTCGAGAAGGCAGAGAAGGTCACAGCACCAAGTGATGCCCCGAGATCAAGCAAGATCTGGGTCTATGCAATTTCAAGCTACCTTTGTGATGTCACTGAGTGCTAAGTTGAGAAGAGGTGCCCAGTAGCACATCACAATATAGTATTTCCACGGTCCACTTACAATACATACAAACAACCTCAAGAGCGTAGATAATAGTAAAATGCAGAAAGATAACTAGAAAGAGATGAGTTTTCAGTGTTTATTACCTATGTTTGTTTCTTTTGAGGATGATCAGCCCTGAGCTAACATCTGCCGCCAATCCTCCTCTTTTTGCTCAGGAAGATTGGCTCTGGGCTAACATCCATGCCCATCTCCCCCTTCTTTATCTGTGGGACACCTACCACAGCATGGCTTGACAAGTGCTGCCCTGTCCGTACCCAGGATCTGAACCAGTGAACCCCAGGCCGCTGAAGGGGCGGGGCACAAACTTAACCACTACGCCACTGGCTGGCCCCTATTACTTTTGTTTTTAACATAATTTATTTAATTATAAGTTTATGTAGTTTAATTCTTAATAATGACTTGGCAGGTCACAAAATTCCTGAAAATTTAACCATCTGCTCTCATGAGCCAGGCGGAGCAGGTACGAGCCGGCTCCAGCATCACCGGGAGAAGAGATTTTGGTCCTGACTGCCAGCCTGTCCACTGGGGCCATGGGGCTCCCTGGCTCCCTGGGCGTCATTTTCCCAACTTGAGACCCTGGACCAGGTTCATCAGGAAGTGCTCTTTGCCCTGACCCTCTGTGCACAGGGACACGGATCCGTGCCCCTGGGCGGCTTCCTGGGGTGAGGCAGTATCCGGGGGCATCAGAGAGTCAAAAGCAAACAAGATGCTCAGGAAGATTTCCAGCCAGGAACAAAGAACAGCCTGAGGCCAGTTTTGCCTGAGGTCCCACACCCTCATCCCTTCAAGAATGCCGTTTGATTCTGAAGCATTGGAACCTAAACTATCTAAGGATAAATACAACCAATATTTATGGTCCTTCTGCCACGTGCCTGACACTGTTCCAAGTGCTTTGTATCTATTGACTCATTTATTCCTCAGAGCAGAGGCACAAGGTACGTAACAGTATTATACCAACTTAAAAGATGAGGATGCTGCTGTTACCATGATTCAAAAGATGGAGAAACGTGGACACAAGGAGGTTTAATGACATGATCAAGACCACACAACTAAGAGTTGAACTGGAATTTGCTGCTAGTCGCTCCTGTTCAACAAGAACAGCAAGACAGACAGAGCGTGATCTTGTTTCCCGACGTAACTAGAGGAGACCCCATTAGCTCGGGGGGACATCGAGCCAAGACCAGCTGGATTTGACCAGACAGCTTGCCTCCCAGGGACCAATGAAGCTGGGAGAAAGGAAGAGTCACCATGGAGGTGCGTGTTAATTACCCCAAGTTCACAGACAAGGAAACAGGCTCCAAGGGAAAAGACAGCCCACAAGGTGCCACAGTGGAGCCGTGATGTGCACCCAGGGGTGTCACCTTGGCCACACCCTGCAGCCAGCCTCAGGTGCTGGGTAAGTGTGGGGTTCATATAAATCACAACCATTCCCAGATATCTAGATAGGTGAGACCCCAATTAAGAATCTGGTTGGAAAACTGCAGAAAATAAGGAAAAAATACCCCTCAGTGAATAAATGGCCCATCCCCGGGAGAGGGGAGTGGTGACCGCCCGTCTCTGATGGCCTATCAGAGCTGCGATCGCCGTGTCCCTTTACCTCTGCCAATGCCTGTGCCTGCAGGAGGGTCCTGCGCTAGTGACAGCAGTTCGAGAGGGTTCGACTGCTAATCACAGGGCTCATAATGACAATGCATCACATCCATAGTTCTTTGCAGGAAAACAGTGCAATATAGGAACCTCGCTAAAGGAAGACAATTCTTCTCAGCCAAGGGCTGCCTCAAAGCGAGGGATCTGGGGAGGCCAGGCGCGAACTCCAATTGTCCTCGCTGTGAAGGGCCATCCCAGGTGCATTCTCTCTCTCAGATCAGGGACCTCCGGCTTGTGCATGGAACACCTTAAAACCAAGGCAACCCCAAGTGGAGTGTCAACTGGGATTTCTTATCCCTGGCTGGTCACATAGACATAGTCTCACTAGGAAACCAGCCCCCATGGCAGAGCTTTCTGGAGTCTCACCAAGACCGGGTACAAAGCATTAGTCTCGCTGTTATCAATCAACGATACTGACCAGCTGGTATTATCCATCTGAAATGCCTCAGACCCATGGGTTCAAAGCAAGACTATTTATCAGTACGGCCATCAGTGCCCCCAGTGGTGAGTGTCCTACAGTCACAGCTCCTTAAGCAAAGATGACAGAAGTGTATTTAACAAGCCACGATTCAGTAAGCTGAAAGGATGAACCATATTTAACAAGGGCTCCACTCAGGGGGACAAAACTTCCCTGCCTCAGAGGAGGCACATGAGAAAAATCTTGGGGGTTCTTGATGGTCATCAGCTTAGTGTGAATGTTGTAGTGTAGTTGCCAAGAAAAGCTAATGTGCACTCAGGTTGCACTAACAGGAGCATAGAACATATGTGGTGGGAGGTGATAGTCCTGCACATCTCTGCTAGTCAGATGCCAGCCAAACTCTTGAGCTTTGCTGTGGTCACTTGGCAGCAGTTGGGGACTGGAAAGCCACACAATGCCTTTGGAGGGGACAATGCCGGAAGATATGAAACAGGTGCCAGATGGGTAGTGGTTAGAGCAAATGAGAATGCTGAGCCTGGAGAAAGGATGCCTTGCAGAGGTGGGGTGGTTATTGGTTTCAGAATGATGTCAGCCACAGAGTCAGACTTGAGCTGGTTTCAGTGCTGCTGTTCTCAACAGCCATCGTAAAAGGGGCTGTGGCGGGATGACACTCTGAAGAGCCCTTTGCAGAACCGGTGTTTGATTTTTTGGACGGGGACGCAGAGGGTGTGTGTGTGGCCCCTCCTTCCTCACTTTCTGACAAGGAGAAGCATCCAAAAGCACCGACCTTGGCTGGTTTCTCCCGGAGCTACCTGCTGGCAGGAACGTATCACGGCGTCTGGTCTGGGCATGGGGTGACGAGGCGGCCAAGATCTCAGAGTGTAGATTTCAGCTGGTGGCCGAGGAATGATGACCCCCCAACCTGGCTGTCTCTCCAAGGTGCCTGCCAGCTGTCTGCCACCCAGGAGTTTGCTGAGGACGTCGTGGAACTGGGCATCGGGCTGGACGAACCTTCAACTCTGAAACGCACGTGCGGGTCCCCTCAGTAGCTGGCTCTGACCGACCGCTCCTTGGGCAGCGACGGGAACTCCCCCCGACCTCACCACACCCACGGCGCTTGGGGTAGCATAATGAGCACTTGGGCCCACAGTTCCAGCCCTGGCTCGGTCACCTTGCTGCTGGGTGAACTTGGGCAAGACCCTTCTCCCGGGGATGTGGCTCTTTGTCTCTAAACCAGAAATGCAGTTATCTGTCTTGTCGACCTCAGGAGTCTGTGGGGTGGAAACTTGAGATGCTGGACATGAAGTTGTTTTGGGCCATCTGGGAGGAGAGAGTTATTACTGTCGTTGTCATTGCAATTTCCTAGTGTGTCTGGTACAGACCAAAGTTCCTCTTCCTCTGTCACACCAGCTAGGATGCTTGCAGCTGCCAGTGAGAGAAAATTCAGCTAAAAGTGGCTTCCACAATGAGGGATACAATTGTTTTAAGAAAGGGCAGTCCAGGCATGCCGGATTCAGCATCTCGACAATGCCTCGAAGGAGCCAGTTTCTTCCTGCCTTTCCTCTCTACCATCCCCAGTCTGTTGGGCATGGACCTAGGGCTTGTCACCTCATTGTGGCAAGATGGCTACAGCCTCTCCGAACAGCACGTCCTCCCCCAACGACGTTCAAAGAAGAAAGGGGTCTGTTGCTTGTCTGTGCTCACTTATAAAAGCGAGGAAAACCTTCTCAGAAGGCCCCAGCATATGTAACTCATCTCACATCTTAATGGCTGGGCTGTGTCTTATGTCCACACCCGAACCACTCACTGGCCAGGGGAAGGAGACCACCTCGGTGGGCTTAGTCTAAGCAGGATTCAGCTCTTGAGGTTTGGGAGGGACACGATCTCTGCTGAAGGATGAGGCTGCTTAGAAGAGGATGGATGAAGATGGAATTCTGTTCGGAAGGATGAAACGACAGTGTCTGCCCCCGTCATGCGGATGTCCTAGGATGACGGTCAGCCAGCCCCCAGCTCTGCTTCAGTTGCCTCCCTCCTTCTCTCCTCCCCTTACCCCTCTGTCCATGCCTGCCTGGCCCACCCAACGCTTACTATGGGCCCATCTAGGCTACCACTGCGCAGGCGCCAGGGAGTCTGTGAAGACAAGACACAGCCACGGCCTCGAGGAGCCCCAGCTGAGCAGGTGCCTGAGACCAATACGTACCCTGATGGAAATGGTGTCCTGAAACCCAGCAGGGTGGGGCAGCACAGGGGCAGCTGTGGGAGTCCGAGGGGGCTCCAGGGAAGAAGGACAGGCCAGGCAGAGGTGGTCCCATGAGCAAAGGCCCGAAAACTCTCTCAGCTCGTCAACTGCCCTGTCTCCACTGTCAGCTGTGGGGGTGGCCCAGAACTCACCACTGACTCCCCGTTTGGTACAGCCAATGGTTCCAGACACATCATCCGAGAGAGTCCAGACACAGCAAGTTGCACAGCTCTCAAATCTGGAAAATGGGTTGAACGCTTCCGAGGTTGACTGAAGACAGGTTGACTCTCTATGGTTAGACATCACATGGGAGGCCGGACTTCTCGCACCCGCCCTGTCATCGACTCTGCGCCACCTTGAGAAAATCATGCCCCCTGTCTCTGAGCCTCAGTTTATACACCTGTAACATGAGGAGTTGGGCTAGCTGGCTGTAGGGGCTCCTTCATGCCTGAATCTCTCTTGGGACCCCCACCGTTGGGTCAATCTCAGCCTCTGCAAAGTGGTCTTCGGGGGTCTCACAGCCTTCTGCTACCCACCCAGCCCCGAAGAAATGAAGTCAGGCTGGGGCGGGGGGAGAAGGCCCTGGAGAGATGGTCTGGGGTGCCCAGACAATAGGATCTCCGTCCCAGAGGATGTGCCCTCCTGGAGGCTGGCCGGGGCGCATCCCTGGCCTCAGCCTTCATTCCTCTTGGTGGAAGGATTGCTTCTGGGGTCTTGGCAGCGGCCAGGCCAGAGTGACACAGCCCCACAGGCAGAATCCACACCCTAGGAGCCAGGTAGGTCATGGTGACAGCCAGCACTGGCTCCAAGCGCCTCCCCTGGGGAGAGAGACTGGACTGGCATCGCCTGGAGGGGGCAGAGGGAGGAGCCCCTATGGGAGGCTGTCTCTGTCCAGCGTGCAGCTCAGTTCAATTCACTTTACTGACACGCTTTATCCCAGGTGCTGGGGAGACAACAAGGAGCACCATTCACGTCTCTGCAGCTCCTACAATCGGGCCTGCCACATGGCGCGTGCCCACGAAACTGGTAAGGAGTGAGGGTCATCGAGAGAGAGCGGAACTTCTCTGATCTGGGGAACACCTCTCTCATTCATGTATTCTTCCCTTCGTCCCATGATTCATTCAGCATTTACGGGGTCCTTCCTATGTGCCAGGTGCTGTGCTGCACGCACATGGCAGAAAGTCAACACGGCTACTGCTCACAGCACGGACCACAATTGGGATCCGCCTGTGACCAGTGCCCAGCTCAGGGCCTCGTGCCCGGCAGCATCTCCCGATTGGCCGCGTCACCAGGGAAGGACAGACTCTGTTATTGGATGTTGTGTTGTGCGCACACATCCTATGCTGCCTGCTGTGGGGGACCCAAGTATGAAAGAAAGACCATAGCAGTGTGCCCAGCAGTGCAGGGCAGAGGACAATCGGGGGCTCGTAGACGGGACCCAAGTTTCCCTCCCAGGTCTGCAGTACCAGTTCAACAAGCGTGATTTGAGGCAGGATTTTCTGACCCGTGTGTCTGTCTGCCTGTCTCCTTGCTGGCCTCCTCCAGTGGATCGCTGGAGAGCAGGAAGCACAGCCTACACACAGTGGGTCCTCAGAAAAAGCTTGGTGGATAAATGGATGGCTAGTGATACCCAGGCAGTGTGCAACTCTCTGTTCTGCAGGCTGACTTCTAGCAGTGATTGGTTCATCGTCACTTAGGGAGCACTCTCTAAGCGCCCAGCATGAAGGATGTTGAGAGCAACAGTTTCTCTCAAGGGAGATGTGCCTCAGAGCAACGGGTCGGTGGCTGATCTGCTGGGGCAGGCACTAGACTAGTTAGCCCATGAAAGGCCCCACCAGGCCACAAATTCCCATCCTCCTGCCTCGTTCATGAAACGTCTACACTGGCCAGGCAGTCACTGTCCACCCAGTTCCTAGTCTCGTCGCCTTCTGCCCGACAGAGATGGCCCGTTTGGGCTGGCCGGTGAGCACCCCATCCCTTTCACATGGTGGGTAATGGCTCAGTGTCTTCTGGACCCAACTTCCATCCAAAGGGTGCCCAGTCACTGGTGCTGTGCCAGGAACCCACACGGCAGAAAGATGGGGCAGGAAGAGGCAGCAGATTAAGAAGGTCCCTTCCCACGAATTTTTATCCATGTCCATCTCTCCTCTTTCCAGCTGGCCAGGAGCTCCTGCAAGGCCATGAGACCATTTTCCTCCCAACCTAGGAAAACGCAGTCAGCCCTCAATAACTACTTACTGAATCGGGTTTATTGTTCACCAATAAGCTCAAAGGGTCCACGCAGATCATCACGTTCGAGGCATCCACTTTACAGATGGAGAGAGTGAGGCTCCAGAAGAGGACACCCTCCATCCTCACGGGCTCTGAACCGTTTCCCATGGGCCTTTTGGGCTGCCCTCAGTGGAACAGGGTCCCTGGGGCTCCCCACTGCATATACAGGTTTGGGAGTGGTATGTGGACAGAGCTTGGAGCGTGGCCATGGCCTGCTGCATGACCCTTGAGGAAATGCGTTCTCCTGCCGGGAAATGTCTCTGTGGCCAATGAGTCGCGCAGCATCCCCCACACGGGGTGCTGGGGAGAACCGGCTGGCTGCTCTATGGGGCTCCCCTCAGCCCTCCTGCAAAACCTGCCTGAAATCTACTCCCCCCCATGGCCTTTTTGTGGCTCTTCCACTTGAGCTGCCTTCCCCCAGGGCTGCATGTTTATCCAACACAATCTTCAGGATCCAAAGGCCACCTCCTCCTGGGAGCCGGCCCTCGTTCCTCTCCCTTCCTTCGTCTGCCTGACAATTCAGTTCATCTGTATCTCTCTGATGGCATCTCTCCCATTCTCCTTGTGTTATCTCTACGTGATCGCAGGGGCTCCTCTGTGACACGGTGGTGTCCAAGGTCTCCCACCCAGCCTCTCTTCCCTGCCCCAAGTTGCTGTACATGTCTCCTGTCCACATTACAAATGTGCGTGTGACCAGAGAGCAGGACCGTGTGCAAATTGCTTTGTTGTCACTCCCATAGTGGCAGACCTCTCTCCCCCCCAGCTTTGCACAGGGGTTTGCACACTGTAGGAGTTAAAGAAATTCATTTAAATTATTAATGGTTTGAGCATCTATTGTGTCCCTGGCTCCATGCTGGGTGTGCTGGCTCTGTGGGGACACAGAGGGGACACAGAGATGGATCTGACAATGACAGCACCGTGTGGTGTGTGCTACATAAAATGTGGGTGTGGGCAGACCTTTGTGCTGCACCTAGAAGGACAAAGAGTCTGTGAACAGGCAAGGGGCGGGGGTGGGGTGGCGGGAGAACCTGGAGGAGACAGCATGGACAAGGCCATCAACCCGGCTGGCTTGTCCAGAGCCTAGGTCCAGGCATCAGAGAGAGTGGAGCTCACAGACAGGACGTGAAGGATCTGCTCAGAACCTCTTCAAAAAGCCAGATTTGAATATCACACTCAGCTGTGGAAGACAGGAATCGGACTACTTGGGTTCTCTGGAAAGTTCCTTAACCTTGCAGAATCTCAGCCTTCCCATCTGCGGATGGAGCTAACAGGCCTCCCATAAATGGTGGCAGTTAGCATAGCGCCGGAGGAGAGCCAGGATGCAAAACTACTAGGGGACGCCAACAAAACTCAGGAAAGGAGTTTTACATCTAAGGGGGTGCCCCAAATCCCCCCAAGTAATCAAGATACATATTTTAATACAATACTTTAAAAACGTCAAAATTAATGCAAAAAAAAAAAATCCGTGACGAACAAAATGCCAGAAATGTAAATAAAGACGGGATCTGCCTAGCACCAAGTATGCAGCTCGTAAAGCGTCACCTGAGATTGCACAGGGAGTTCTCAACCTGCGAGAGCCGTGGCCTTCGGAAACCTGAGGAACCCCTGGCCCCTCTCCCCGAGAAGAATGCACGAACGTGCACGATTTGTACAGAGTTTGGGTGTTCCTGCCTTCCCCGGGGCTCGTCCACGCGGAGGTTAAGAACTCGGCTTCAACGTGGGCGTGCGGGGGTGGGGAGCGGTTCCACTCGCCGTCCAGCCGCCCGCGGGTTCCCCAGCGCCAAGCCGGGCCTCCCTGCCGGCAGCCATGGGTGCTCTGCCCCCTGCAGGAAGCTGCGCACAGCCAGGCGGCCGCATTTTCTTTCTCGCTTGGCTGCCCGTTCCCCCCACCCCACCCCTTTGGCTTGGGACTTTTCCTCAAGTTTGCTGAAACCAGACACCTTGCTCCACCGAGCCCGCGTGCGGCCACGGTTTAAAACGCCGCCTTCAGCGCCCCCTCCCCGCCCCCAGCGGAGACTTCAAAAGGCCCGGCGGGCGCCGCGGCCCCAGCACCTATGAGCCGCCCCCCGCGCGCGGAGCCCGCGTCGGAGTCCGAGGACGCAGAGCGGCCGAAGTTCGAGCGCAGGCGGACCGGGCCGGCGGCGCAGCACCGCGCGCCCATGCCCCTCCCGGTGCCCCTGCGCTCCGAGCGCCCGCGCCCAGTTTAGGGAAGGGGACCCCGCCCCCCCGCCCCCGCGCCCGCGCCCGGGGCTGCGGGGACCCATGAATACAAATGCCGTTAGGCGCCCGAGGAAGGACCGACCGTCCAGCCTCGCACCTAGGGACCCAGTAAGTGCCCTGGGGCTCCTGGAGCGCAGGGGGTACCGGTGTGTGTGTGCGTAAAGGTGCGCGCGTGTGGGGAGGACAGTCCATGCGCTGGGAGTGAGTGCGTTTGTGCACGCGCGGGGTGGGCACTAGCGGGGAGCTGTGTGCAAGTGTGTGTGGGGGGGGGTGCGCGCGTGAGTGTGCGCACTTGGGGTGTGTACGTGGGGTTTGTGCGCGCGTGAGGGTGTGTATGAGAGGTGTGCGCGCGGGTGCGTACGTTGGGGGAGATGTGGCTAGGCCAGGCTAGGCTAGTGTGCATTTGTGCGCGTGTAAGCACTAGTGTGCATGCGTCTGCGTATGTGGAATCCGGGCGTGCGCCGGAGTCCAGACACCCCAGGGTGTGTTTGTGTGAGCCCAGAAGGAGTGCGTGGCTGTGCTTGCATGTGAATGACTGTGAGCGTGAGTGTGGGGTGAGTGTGGATGTGTGTGAGAGTGTGTATGCGCCAGTGAGCAAGCCGTGGAGGTGGAGGCGGAGAGGGCTCTGCTGCCCGGGCTCGGAATGGGGTTGTGGGTGTGCGAATTTGCCTGGTGTTTGCGGCGGCGTCAAGGTGTGCAGTTCTGCGCTCCAGCGTAGGATCCGAGGGAGTCTGTGGTCGACTCTGGGGGCTTGGGGGCTGGGGTGGAGGGTAGGGTGAAGCTCTCATTTCTTACCAAACCGAGAGGGAAGAGAGAGGAGGGTGACGAACGTTTAACAAGCCCACCCACTACGTGCCAGGAAAGTCTGTTTTCCAGGGAGCTCCGAATCTGGGAGGGAAATGGGGTGTGTGTGTGTGTGTGTGTGTGTGTGTGGTAGGACAGTGGCTGTCGTTGTCCTGGGAGTCTGGACACTGCGTCCCGGTCCCAGATCTCTCCTTGGAACTCCGGGTTCCTTTCAGCAGTAGTCTGTCCCTTTTCTCCCTCTGTCTCTGCCCCCCAACTCGGGGACTCGCCATCTCCCAAGCCAGGAGTCCCGAATCTCCGGACTGTGATCGTCCGGCTGTGCAGCCTTGGCCATCGCTTGCCTCTCTGTGACTCTCAGTTTCCCCGTCTTTACAGGGGGTAGGGTTGGGGGCGGGGGGGCGGTCTCCGCGGGGCTGCAGTGGGCCGGCGGGGGCTGCGTCCCCGGCTGCGTCCGGCAGGGGGCAGCAAGGGGCAGCAGAGGGCGGCCCGGCGCAGGGAGGAGGGAAGGTGGAGAGCCGCCGCGGGCCGAGACTTTAAATCGCCTTCATTTCCCCCAAATCCTTCCTTTTCCTCTCCTCCCCCAGGCCGGCGGGGAGGCAGCTTCCACCGCCCTCCGCGCGCCCTCGCCCGGCCTTGCTCTGTCTCCGGGGACCGCCAGCTGCCCGCCTCCCAAAGTTTGCTCATCTCTCTTTTCCCCCTGCTTCTTCTTCCTTTTCGGTGGAAGCAGGAACAGAGCGAGGCAGGGGCGAGCGCGGCGGCGCCGGGACTCCTGGGACCATGGGCCTGGCGCGGGCGCCCGCGGGGCCCCGGCCGCGCTGCCTGCCTGCTCGGGCGCCCCAGGGCGCGGGGCTGCGCGGGGGGCGCGGGGGCCGCGCGCTCTGAGCCGGCCTGGCGCGGCGGGGCGGGGGGCTGGCGGCCCCATGGGGCGCGCCCACACTTGCCCCCGGGGCTCGGGAGCATGAAGTAGGGGCCCGCCATGGGAGCGGGATCGGCGCGGGGGGCCCGAGGCACAGCGGCGGCAGCGGCGGCGCGCGGGGGGTGAGTACGAGCTCGGGGATCCCCCTCCCCAGCTTCCTGCTGCTCCAGCCTCCGGGGAGGGCTGGGGTTCCCCGCCGCGCGGGACGCTTCCAGAGGAACGTCAGCTTCCTGCCCCTTGCTCTGCGCCCCTGCGTGGCGGGCCGCCAAGGGTTAACGCGGGCAGCGCCCCCGGCCCGGCGAGGTTGGCTGCGCGCCGCCCGCCCTGCCCCGCCTGGCCCGGCGGCCCGATCGCGGTGGGGTGGGGGGCCAAGGCGGGGAGGGTCGGTGCCGAGCGAGCCCCGGGGTCGATATGCGGGGTGGGGGGTGGCGCCTGGAGCGGCCGGCGGGGGGCGGAGGAGGGCTCTTTGGATGCTGGCGGTAGGAGGGATCTCCGTTTCTGGCCGTCTCGGTGTGTTCCGGTGTCGGTGTCTCCAGGTCCCCAGCCTGGAAGTCTCAGTTTCTGTCTGTTCTTGGGAAACTGTCCACAAGTTTCTGGGACTCCGGGTCTCGGCTTCTGCTCCTGTCTCAGTGTCTGTGTGTTTTTGCACGTCCCCTGTTTCTGGAAATCTCCGCGTGTGTGTCAGTCTGTTTGGGTCTGTGTGTCTCAGTGTTTCCCCGCTTCTCTGGGGAAGAGGGGGGGGTCTCCGTTCCTGTCGGTTTCCGCGTGTGAGAGAGAAAAAGAGAGAGTCAGCAAGCATGTCAGAGCAGAAAGGGCCCGGGAGATCTCCAAGTGGAGCCCCTCTTGTACAGATGCCCGGACCGAGGGCCAGAGCCGGGCGGGAATCCCCAAGGTGGGGCTGCGGCTGAGCTGGGACCCAGCGGCTCTGACTCCCAGCCCGTGGAGTAGGAGTTGTGAGACAGTGAGCATGTGCAAGAGCCGGTCGGAGTGTGGGTGTGTGTGGGAGCCAGCGAGGATGGGAGCAGCCCCTTAGGGACCGGGGACTGTGGCTCCTGCTTACTGTCCAGAGAAACCCAGACCTTGCTGCCTTTCTGTTCTGCCCCCAGGACCAGGGGACATTCCCAAGAGGCTGGTCAGGGCTGTAGCCCCACCCTACGGCCCCATGCCCTGCCCCCTCTGAGCTGGAACCAGGGGGATGACCCCCCCCCCTTTCTTTCCCATGTCTTGGAAAAAGCTGGGTGGTTGAGATTCCCCCGCCCCCCCCACCACAACACACACACACACACACACACACACACACACACACAGCACCAGTAAGCACACTGCTGACTCATTTTCTCCAGAAGACCCTGTGCCAGGGCAGAGGCCAGCGGTTGGGTAGAAAATTGGTGCCAGGCAAGCACCCCACAGTGGGGCTCAAGCTTTGGGCAGGTGGGCAGTCGAGCTGTTTTGAGGCCCGGCCTCTGCCTTCTCCTGCCTCCCTGCCTCCCTCGTTGCCACAGTGGCCCCCATCCTGTGCCCTCTGGCCCCGGCGTGCCTTCCAGCTTTGTGCCTCAGACCAGGCTCCGTGACATTGCCTACGGGGCACATCCCAGATCTGTCTTTCCTTTCCTTTCCTCTCTGGACTCATGGATGCTTCCATGGGCCCTGCTGTCTTTCAAGGCTCAGCTTAACAGCTGTCAGCTCCCCTGGTGGTGCACTGGGGGGCCCATCCGCTCTGTCCCTCTCTGAGCACATTCCTCCTGTGATGTCCTTGGCATAGTCTCTTCCCCCATTCCTGTGTCCAGGGATCCTCTTGATACCCCACAATCTGGCGTGGCACACGGAAATGTCCTATCGCTTGGCGGGGGACGGCTGAAGCCAGGTCCTTGTAGACTCGCGCCCCTGGGAGGCAGGTTGCAGGGCAGAAAGAGCCTGGCGATCAGACACTTGCAGTCCTGGCTCTGCCCTGTGAGCCAGGACCAGCCTCTCTCTGCTTCTCATTTTTCTCATCCACGAAACGGGCCTCTGAGTTCTCAGTGAGCAGGCTCTTGGGAAGATGAATGGGACCGTGCTTGCCCAGGGCTTAGAATAGTCCCTGGGATGTAGTAAGTGCTCAATAAACGGCAGCTGTTATTTGTATTATTATTCACTTCATCTTGAATGGATGTGTGAGTCAACTGGAAAATCCTGGGCTGCATCCTGTCCAGACGGATGAGCCGTCTGTGTTCCCGTGGAAGAGGTTGGAAGAGATCTAAGGTGTGATGAAAGGAGGTTGGGCGTGGCTGTCTGGGCGCACGGGGCCTGCCCGTCCCTGGAGGCAGGTGGAACAGGTCCATCCTCCTTTGTTGTCCTGTGGTCCTCCGGCCAGCATCCTTCCCAGCTTACCCGGGGGAGCCCGGCCAAGCCCGCAGTCCCCAGGGCTGGTTTCCTTGTGTGTTTCAGTCTCCTGGATCTCAGCTCCGAGCTCTCAGTGGATGTTAAAGCTGGTCTGGGTCTCCGAGATCCTGTGTGTTCCCAGGTAACAGGGATGGAGGAAGACACAAGGAAACCAGCTGCAGGCTCTGGCAACCTCGTGGTCCAGGAATGACCATATTTGGTGTCCTGGCAGGGGGCTTTTCGCAGGGGAAGGGAACACCTGCTTTTCCTCTGGGAGGGCTGTGTGGCCAGGCTGTGACTGCAAGTTCAGGCTCCCTGAGCGCGGCTCCCGTTTCGGCTGCCTCTTGCCCTCTCTGGCCCCTGTGCTCTGGTCTTCCCGGCATTCTGGAGCCCTGGGTTTGCCGAGCCAAGGCCCACAAGTCAGCGGTGAAAACAGAAGTCTGGAAGCACAGAGCTGAGCCAGCGCAGGCACTGAATGTTATTAGCAGGAGCCTAAACAGGGCTGGAACGGGAGCACAAGGATCGGCAGGGCCTCCCTCTGGGAGCCAACTTTCCATGCCTGGCGCTTGGATCTCCAGGCCACATCTCCGTTCTGGTTGGTGAAGGCTGGGACTCTGGTCTCTGGCAAGGAGGAAGCCCCTGGAAGTCTCCAATTTCTTCTCCATGGGAGACTAGTCAAGCGAAAAGGACTGTCTGCTAAGTAGTGGAGTCAGAGGATGTGTGTCACTGACGTGCTGTGTGGCTCTGGGCAAGTCGCATCCCCTCTCTGGGCCTCAGTTGCCTGTGTCCACGAGGAGGGGATGAGACTGGAATCCGGCCTTTAGATGACCTTGAAGGACCTTCTCCCATTCTATACCCCTGCGGTATCCTTTGGCAGTCTGTGGTCAAGTGCACACAGAATCTGGCTAGGAGAGGGTCAGCTGTGTTTGTCGAGGTGAATGAATGGGGGGACAAATACTTTTGTTACAGGCCTCGGGGGCTGAAATTCTCAAGTTAGAAACCACAGTGTTAGTCAGCTCAATGGAAGAGAAGATTCCGGTCCCCTCTCTCAAAGCTTCGAGTCTTCTCTCTCCTGACCTTTAGGGATTAAAATTATTTCCCCCTAAGTTCCCCTCTTACTCTCTACAGAGTGCTTTCCTTGGTGTTACCCCAGCAGGAAAAGTCGACTGAGAAGGACATGGGTGCTTCTTGCGTCTTCTCCTCTCCACTTGGCCTTTCGTTATTAGCTTGGGGAGCATCCTATGAAGGGGGGATGTGACGTAACATAGAGAGAGAGTTCAGGAGGGCTGGTGTCTGGAAAGAACTAGGGAGGGAGGGTGGAAAGAAATGGAACTGAAACTAGTGAGATTGTGGGAACCCCGGAAAGTGAGAGGCAGTGTCTTCAGGAAAAATGAGTCTTCCCCAGTCCTCTAAGTTCAGGGACTGCTGAGTGACAGAAAGTGCAGTCAGGTCCTTTATTGCAGGACTTGTCAGAGCCTTTGGTGTGCAGTTGTGCTTTGGGAACTGCCAAGCCTGGGATGTAGGAGATAGCTCATCCCCGATAAATCTGACCATGGTTTTCTGGAGTGTCTACCTGGTGGGTGTGAAGTTCTGAAGAATGATGACCCCAGAGCCTGCCCAGGGTGACCTTGAGGAAGTTCCTGACCTCTTGGAGCCTCAGTTTTTGTCAGTTCGAACAAAGCTACCTATTATTTCTTTTCAGGGCTGATGAGGCTGCCGTTGGCTTCAAGCGAGCAGGTCATGCTGGAAGGGTCGGCCTCTGCTCTTGTCCCCAGGCAACGCCAGGGCCGCTAGGCACCCTGACGTTTAGTCATTGCTGGTGGGGAGGTGGCAGCAAGGCTTGTAGTGGCGGGAAGAACTGGCCACGTGAAAAAGGCACGATCACAGCCGCAGCAGCAGCAGCTTGGAGAGGATGAGGAGGGACCGAGGGTTAGCCAGGAGCATCCTGGGAAAAAGTCAGAGGTGGGAGGGCCTGCTGGAGTGGAGGTGATGGGAAGGCACTTTTTAAAGGGCAGTGTCCCGTGAGACCACGTAATGGTCATTCCTTCTACAGACGTACACGGAGGACTTCCCACACGCCCGCCGGGCGCTAGGAATACAGGAGTCAACTAGACAGGTGTGGTCCCTGCCCTTCAGAGACTTAGGACTGGAAGAGGAAACAGGAAGAGAGATAATGAGACTCCTGCTGTGGCGGGTACATGAAGTGGACTGGGGGAGCTCACACCCAAGCTGGAATCTAACGCGTGTGGGAACCGACCAGGCCAAAGAGTGGTGTCTAGATAACAAGAGCAGCACGTGCAAAGGCCCAGAGGCTGGAGAAGGCTTTCGAGGGAACACCATCAGCATCTGAGTGCTGTTTCAGCTAGTTTGACTTATGCTGCAAGGAATTGACCCCATTCAATATGGCTTAAACAATAAGGAGAGTTATTACGTCCCCTATCAAGAGGTCCAAAGGAAAAGCAGTAGTAGGGTTGGCTAATTCAGCATCTCAAGTGTCATCAAACACCCACTATTTTTGCATTCTGCCATCCTCACGTGCTGGTGGGGCTTGTTACCTCATGTGCACAAAATGGCTGCAGCAGCAGCACATCCTCACTCAACAACGTACAAAGGCTAGAAGAAAACCTCTCTGTCCCTTTGAAATACTTCCCCAGAGGCCCTGGCAGGCATCCCTCCCATCTCATTGGCCACATTTGGGTCACATGCATGCCTAAACCAGTCATTGGCGTGGCAGATGAAATTCCCAGGATCGACTTAGACTTACCTAGATTCATCCTGGATCCTCTGAAGGTCAGGTGTCCCTCAACAAACAGGGAGGGGGGCGTGGCTGTGGGCAGGTGACCACCAGCGTCTTCCTAGTGTCTGGTCAGCGTTACCATTGATCCTCATTGCAATGAAATTGGAGTATTGCTGTTAAATCAGAGGGCGTGAGCTTGTTTTCCAAGGCCCCCAGGGAGCTGGGAAGGGCCCAGACATCACCCCCAGCTGACGGGTTTCCTGGATCGCACGATTCCCCAGAAGCACACCGTCCTCTTGGAAGTGGATCCTGGGCCTCTGTGTCTCGGCCTCAGCCCTCACTACCCGCCGGTCGAGGCTCTCTGCCCGCCTCCCTGCCGGCCGGCTCCGGCCACGTGCCGCCCTCTCCTCTGGCCGCTCGGGGATCCCATGCCCCGGGTGGCTGGCTTCGGGTGTCTCTGTGCCTGCTCCCACAGGAAGGGGAAATCGGATCGCTACCTCTGCCCATCTTGGCAGGAGCCGCTGAGTGCGGGGGCCACAGGGATGGTGTGAGGGGCACTTCTGGGCCTGGTGCCAGGCTGAGGCCTTGACATGCGTGAGCTCATTTAATCCTCATGCCTGGTCTGCAGGATAGGGGGTGTCAGCAGAGGAGGAGACAGGCTCAGAGAGGCTGTGTGATTCACCCAGGGTCGCACAGCTGGTAAGTGAGGGGGCCAGGTTTGCACCTGGGTCTGCCTGACTCCCCGGGGTCTTCTCTCTTCCTTCCTCGCATTTGCCATCAGCATAAAGCCAGGGAAGCAGCTCCTTAGCAAGCGCTGGTCCCGGTTGGGGGGTCTTCTTGCGCTGCCTGCCTTGGGTGGGGAGAGTGAGTGCTCGTCTCCCCTGCTCTCTGAGGACGTCGGTCAGCCAAGCGGCCCAGCCTGGTCTTCCTACTGACCTTTCAGCCCTGGCTCTGCTGCCCACTGGGCCTCAAGAGCATGAGGCCGGAGTACAGATGGGGAGACTGACGTCCAGTGGGAGAGAGGAGCTGGCCCCTTCCTGCCCAGTGAGTCGGCTGCCACTTCCGAGCTGACCCCTGGGTCTCCTGACGCCCAGGGCAGAGCTTCCTGCGCAGCGTTTCCTGCCCCAGATTTGGTGTGTTGATCTGTCAAAGGCGAGGCTGTGTTCGTACTGTGTAAGCAGGTCCCGACCCTGGAGACCTGGAGCGTGGGCTGCACGGATGGGGTCCTAGAGCTGGCGCCTTGCCTCCCAGCCGCCACGGGTGCAGCCAGGATGGGACCCGGGCTGGGCGATCCCCTCTCAACGCCCCCACCGGATCCGGGCCAGAGGGCGGAAGCTGATGCTGCGTCTGCTTGTGTCTCCCCGTCTCTAGGGGGTTTCTCTTCACTTGGATCTTAGTCTCGTTTGCCTGTCGCCTGGCCTCCACCCAAGGACCTCCTGAAGGTAATTCTCTTTTTTTTGTCCAGGGGGAGACAAGGGAGGACAGAGGGACCCGAGAAAGCGGGGGTGGGAGGCATCCGTGCCGCTAACTGGAACTCAGTGCCTCGGTTTTCTCATCAATAGAATGGAGCCAGTCACTGGCAAATTCTCTCTGGGCTTGAAAGAATCATGGCTGGTGTTTCATAAGGGGCAGGCAGGGCTCAGGGTAGAAATGGGGACGGCTGAGCCTTCTGCTCCCATCGGGGTGCAATTTGAAGAAGTCACTTGGGCTGTCAGCCTCTGTTGTCCCTATTTGTCCAATGGGTACTCCAGGAAAAGCTGAGAGGAGGCACCGAGGCCACCTGGCATTGCCCACGCCTGTGACCCACCCTCTCCTTCCCATGCCATCCCGCTCCTGCTCTCCCAGAGGAGCTGTCCAGGGGGCCGGAGTGGCGGCGGGCAGGCCACACGGCTGCCCGTGGAAACTGAAACCTCTCCCACATCTGTTTGTTAAGCAGCCACAATGCCTCTCAAAATAGCGGCCCTTACCCCTTCTCCATGCCCTGCCCATGCGCCAGGGCGGGCAGCCGGGCCCTCCCAGAGCCCCTGTGGCCTGACCTGGCCGCAGGGCGGGCACTGAGTACCAGGGAGTGGAGGGCCGTGCCCGGAAGAGACTCTTGCTGCCCGGCAACATTTTGTGCAAATGTCATATTTTCCGAGCTTGCTGTTTCCCCACAAAGTAGGTGAACAGCTGTCCAGAGTCCTGAGTCAGGCGGTGGGGGGGTGGGGGGTGGAGCTGCGTGGAGCCAGGTTTATGTAATAAAGGGATCTGGCCAGCTGGCTGCATCCTCCTTTCTTGGCGATGGGCTGCATTCATTCCTCTGTCCCCTCGCTCCTCGCCCCTGATGGGACTCTGGCTGTGTCTCCGCCCTTCCAGCCGGTCTGGGGGGCTCTAGTGTGGGAGAGCATAGTGGCTAAGAGCGCAGACCCTGGAGCCGGGCAGCCTGGGTTCAAACCCCAGCTGTGGGCTTTGTTACAAGCTGTGTGACCGTGGGCACGTTATTCTAGCCAACTTTTCTAACCCTCGTCTATAGGGTGGGGATGATAAACAGCACTTGCTTCATAGATGGTTCGGAGAACCAGCGAGATAATACATGTAAGGCCCTGGATACATAGTAAGTGCTCAATAAATAGGAGTTTTTATTATTGTTGTTAGTTATTTTATGTATCCGAAAAGTCTGGGCGAGAACAGCCCTGCCCTGTGTCCTGTGGAGCTCACAGTGGTCAGAAGCTTCTGGAAGCTCAGCGATGGCCGGCTCTGTGCATTTGGGGCTTTGCCCTGAGCTGTGGGGGAGGCCTGGAGACTGGCTAGGGTCAGCTTTGAAACCCCCTGGAGAGGACGATGAGGGAAAGCTCGTCGATGCCACCTGGCCTGGCCAGTTGTCACTGTCCCTGGGCAGTGCAGGTGTCTGTCAGCTGCGGTGTGCAGGGAGAGGAGTGTGCAGGCCTGGGGGCCTCCAGGGGACAGAGGAGGTTGGGCGCGGGAGGGGTGGCTTTCTTTCCCCTCCCTCATCCCCAACAAATGGCGTCTCCCTTTTAAGTTGTTTATAGTGAGTTGCATTCCATGATAGTAAGAGGTTTTCCGTGATGAAAACATATAAAATACACTGCTACTGGGAGGATCCTGACACCGTGGGTTATTTTAGCTCAGGACCTGGGGACAGACAGAGGTGGGAGAAAGGAGGAATTTGAAGTGAAATGAGGGCCCGTGGGTCTGAGGGAGGAATAAGGGTCTTCAAGCCAGGCCAACCCAAAATAGCAGCCTGCAGGCAGGGAAACTGAGGCCCGGGGCTCAGGAGGAGATCTACTCAGAGGTCCCGGGAGGAGGGGGTGGGGCAGGATGGTGAGGAAGACTGCCATTTCACCTCCCTACAGCCCTATGGTGTGGGCGTTCTTCATAGCCCCCATTACAGCGGGGGGAACTGAGGCTCAGAGTCCAGACTCACAGGTGCTCTCGTCCGGCTCTGTGGTCCGGCCTTCTGACTCCAGAGCTGCTATGGAACCATTATGCTGCCAGGTTTCCAGCACCCAGGTTCTCAGTTTCTCACAGCCCATTTTTCCGTCCATCCATCTGTCCATCCATCTCACAGTTGTCGACCGAGGGCCTACTAAGTGCTAAGGGCCGCCTTCAGCCCAGTGCATACCCCTGGCACCGGGCGGCGAGGGAGAGAGCACTCTGCACTCGGGCTGGGTTGCTGAGGGTCTCAGGGGAAGGGCCTGAGGACCTAACCCAGACCCCCATTCCGGAGGCAGCCTCTCCTTGCCTGCCGGGGAGCTCGGAGCCAGCTTCTGTAGACCCTGGCAGCTCAGCTGGTGGAGGAGGTCAGCTGACCTGCGAGGGGCGAGGTCAGGAAGCCATTCGATGAACTTCCTGGAAGCCGTCCTTTTGCTCTGTAGACCCCCACCAACGTAGTCCTGGGCGGGCGTGGCCTGGCCAGACCATGGTCGGACGTCCACATGCTGCGCCGGGGGACACAGGATGCAGGGCTGCCTCGATGACTTCCTGTGCTCTCTCCGAAGCCACCCCGGGAGGAGGGGAGTCGTGGCAACGTCCTCTCCCTTCTGTGCAGCGAGCAGCTCCCCTTGCCTGCTCCGGCCAGAGAGAGACCCCTGGAGGTGGGAAGGGGCCGGGGTCGGTTCCCAAAGGTGGTGACCAGGCAGTCAGGCCCCCTGGACATCCTTCCCAAGCTCCAGTGACACGTCCGTTCCTGTCACCCTGCTCCCTCACTTATGGGACTGCTTCCTGGAGGAGGTGGCTTTTGAGTCAGAGAGAAGGGGAAACGAGCCACGTCAGGCAGCCTCAAATATGCCTCGTGTGAGCATTGGGTGATGATCATTCATTTTAGTATTAGTGGCTGTCATTTCAAAGTGCTTATTTTGTGCCAGGCACTTTTTTCCAAGTGCATCAGAACCTCCTTGTGAGGTTGGTAGTACCATGATCCCACTTAATAGATGGGAAAACCGAGGCACGGAAGTCAGGGGGCTGGTGGTGGTGGTGGAGCTAGGGTTTGAACTTGGGAAGTCTGGCTCCGGAGCTGGTGTTTTCAGCCACTATATGCAAGATCGTGCAGCTGGGTGAGACTGGTCCTGACTCTGGACTCTCAGCCACAACCGTGGAGCCGTGGGTGGCAGTGGGGGGGCCCATCCTCACCGGCTGTGCACCCGGAGGGGCCCCGGGCTGGTGCGGGCCCTGACCGTGCCCCCTCCCCCTCTGCCCTCCCTCTGCAGATGTGGACGTCCTTCAGCGCCTGGGCCTCGGCTGGACGAAGGCAGCAGGCGGCCGGAGCCCCCCGCCCCCGGGGGTCATTCCGTTCCAGTCCGGCTTCATCTTCACGCAGCGGGCCCGGTTGCAGGCCCCCACGGCCACCGTCATTCCTGCCACCCTGGGCGCGGAGCTGGCGCTGGTGCTGAGTCTCTGCTCCCACCGGGTGAACCATGCCTTCCTCTTTGCCGTCCGCAGCCGCAAGCACAAGCTGCAGCTGGGCCTACAGTTCGTCCCCGGCAAGACGGTGGTCCACCTGGGACCCCGGCGCTCCGTGGCCTTTGACCTCGACATGCACGACGGGCGCTGGCACCACCTGGCCCTCGAGCTCCGTGGCCGCACGGTCACCCTGGTGACGGCCTGCGGGCAGCGCCGGGTGCCTGTCCCACTGCCTTTCCACAGGGACCCGGCGCTCGACCCCGAGGGCTCGTTCCTCTTCGGGAAGATGAACCCCCACGCGGTCCAGTTTGAAGGCGCCCTGTGCCAGTTCAGCATCCACCCTGTGGCGCGGGTCGCTCACAATTACTGTGCCCACTTGAGAAAGCAGTGTGGACAGGCTGACATGTACCGGCCCCGGCTGGGACCCCTCCTCCCGCAAGATGCTGGCTCACCCTTCGCCTTCCAGACCGACCTTGCTCTGCTGGGCCTCGAGAACCTGACCACTGCTGCTGCAGCCCTGGGGTCGCGGCCTGCAGGCAGCGGGCCCTGGGTGACTGTGGTGCCCCCCACGCCCTCCAAGCCCCAAAGGACTAGCACCATAGACCCCCAGCAGCGTATCACAGTGGGAAGCCCAGCCTGGACCCCACTACCACCTGCCAAGCTGTCAGCCAGTGAATTGCTTCCTCTCACATCCCCAGCCTCGCCTGCCAGCAGCTCCAGATCTGTCCAGACATTGCGGAAGAGCACAGCCACCAAAATGCCCAAAAGTCCCCCGACCGAGCCTACAGCCCCTTCTTCAGTTGCCCCCGTCCAAAGCCCGGGATCCCCCCAGAAGGCAGCTCCGCCTTCCTTTACAAAGTCAGCCCGTCCCACGAAGAAGCCAGCGCTGCCCACTCCCCACCCAGCTCCTGCCAGGGTCTCCCGTCCCACCGTGAAGCCCATCCAGAGGAACCCCGGCACGCCCAGACCTCTGCCACCCAGTGGCCGGCCCCCTCCTCCCGCCACTGGCTCCTCCAAAAAGCCCGTCCCCTCCGTGGTCCAGACTGAGACCAAGATGAGCAGTCGGGCCAGTGAGCCGGGCCCTGCCCACACCGGCACACACAGACCTCCCCAACCCACTGTTTTGCACCCATCACCTGCCCCCAGTCCTGGCTCTATCAGGACCACTCGGCCACCAGCCACCCTGGCTCTTGGTTCAGCCCCCACTGGAAGCAAGAAATCCACTGGATCAGAAGCCACGAGGAAAGCCAGACCCAAGAGCGGCCCCCGGAAGCCTGTCCCCCTCAGACCTGGGAAGGCAGCCAGGGCCGTCCCGTCGAACCCTCCGACAGCCGGGCCGAGCCCCAGACCGCCCCAGCCCAGCCCGCAGACCACCCCAGCTCCGGCGTTGGCCCCCGTGCGATTCCCGTCCTCCAGCCCCCGGCCCATGAGCAGTGGCTATTCCTTCTTCCACCTGGCGGGACCCACGCCTTTCCCTCTGCTGGTGGGACCTCCGGGGCCCAAGGGAGACTGTGGTTTGCCGGTAAGACTGGGTGGGGTCTGCATGTTGCATGGAGCTCAATGGGAGATGGGGGCAGTTGGGTGAAGTGGTTGCTTCTGGTGAGGGAAGAGCTGGTTATGGGCAAAGTCCTGACTTGAACCCGCGTCCGCCGCTAGCCCAGCTCTGCTGCATTCAGGATTGGACATCCCGTTCCGGATTTGTGAGCTGCTGGGGCACACTCAGGTCTGGGGGCTGCCCCCAGGTGAAAAGCTTCCTGGGCTTTGCTGGGCCCCGGTCCCAGGTCATTCTTTGCTATCCCGACTGTCAAGGTCGAGTGGCTTAAGGAAAACCATTAACCAACTGGCCCCAGGTCCCACAGCCTCCAAACCCAGCTCTCCGATTCCTGGAGCAAAGCCTCTGGGCCCCTCAGCTTGTCTGGGAGCTTCGGACAAAGGTCGCGCATGGGTAGTCCTGGGTTTGTTTTGTTTGGCACACGTAGCATTGTTTTAAAATGTTTAAGCTGCTAATATTTAAAAAAAAATTGGGAGCTTCCATATAAAAGACCTGGTGACCAGCTTCTCTTGGAAACTGGAGAAACGCAGTGGCCCGTGGGCTGTGGCTGGGTCAGGGCTGCCCTGTTAGGACAAGCCTGCTTCTGTCTGCCGCAGTCCCCATGTCTCCCAGTTGGGTCTTCCAACCCGGTCCTTTCACCCGTTTGTGTCGCCTGCCTGGCTCCTGCAGACATTTGATTGGTGGCCCCTGGTAGAGGAGTTTGGGGCGAGGAGAGTCAGGCCTGAGCAGTCAGGGACGGGAGACGGAACATTCCACGTGCAGGAGACGGCCTCAGGGTCGGTGCCTCCAGGGTGCCTGGGACTGTCTCCAGGGGCAACGACCTTTCTGCAGCTGGAGGCCAATTCCTCCGGGTGGGGAATGGTGGGAGAGAGTTTCCAGAACGCTCGGGCCTCTGTGCTCCTGCCTCGGACCTGACCACCGTGGGGTCTTCTCCTTCCTGGGGCCCCGTTTTCCACCGGGCTCTGTGTTTGAGGGGAGACTCCTTACAGTGGGGAGACAGTGGCAGATCCTGGGAATTCCTGGGCCTTACAAACACACTTAATGAGTTTTAATAGCCATTAGAAATAATATTTATTCAGCCTGTCTCCAAGGGGACTGAGAGCTCGTTTTTATTATAACCATATTGTGGAACTTATGGAAATCGTATGCATTGCTGTGCAATTATGTCAGCGTGCTGCTCGAGTCCCCGTGTTCTGAAATTGGCAGGGGAGAGAGCTGGGAGCTGAGTGAAGGAGGAGAAACCGTGTTCACCCTCCAAGCTACCCAACCCCACTCAGGCACCAGGTGCCTTGGGCCCCAACAACCCAGGTTCCCGAGCTGCATGGGCGCCAGCTCACTGGCTGCGAGGCCAAAGCGGGGTGAATTGCCCCCCTCTGACAGAGCCTCGCGAGGTTCGGGGTCTCCACCCCGCCAAGGAGAGGAGGCCAACCCTGCCTCCCCAGGGGTGTGTGGTGTGGAGACAGGACGGCCGTGTCCGGGCCAGCAGAACTGGAGCAGGAGCGTTTTTTTCCGATGTAGAATTTGCCTTTTGAGCCTGTTGGATGCCTGAGCCATATCCTTTCCTCCGAGATTTGGTGCTGTGGGTCAACTGAAGGTGAGGCCTCCGGCCACATCTCCTCCTTGAGCTTCCCCAGGATTGAAGAAGCTCCTGGAATCGTCCTGTTCAAACAACAGATGCTTAGGGCTCATTCAGCTCAACCCTCTTCACTGGCCATATGAGGAGCCTGGAGACTGTGCCCAGAGAGGGCCAGGACTTGCCCCAAAGCCACACAGCACAGAGGAGTCAGAGTTAAAGTTTACACCCCAGCTCTAGACTCCAGCACATTCCATTCCACCCCAGAGTGTCCACTCTGAGAGCCTAGGACTCAGGACTGAGAGCTGGTGGCCTCAGAGATGTGTTAGAGCCTGTCGTTGTCCTCAGAGGAAGAGCTTACATCTAAAGAATCTTCTTTTCTATACCCGTCACATTTATGAGCTACGTCCATGTGTGCGGCGTCTCCCTGTAGGACCTCGTGACCGCTGGTTCAGGAGGGCGGGATGTGTGCTAATCCGTGCTCTGGAGGTGAGGGCACAGGGTTGGGGGGACCACAGACTTGGCCAAGGGCACCCAGCACATTCTTATAGGAGTTGGGATGCAACTCTGGGTCCCCGACTTCCGGCGAGGACTGGGGCCCTTCCTGTTTCTCCAACCCTGAACAGACAAGGACAAGAGGGAGGACGTCTGTGTGCTCGGGTGGCAGCCTGCCTCCGTGACCCACACTGTGCCCTCATCCCACCCTTCCTCAGCTTGGAACCTAGCTTCACTCCAACAGGAGCCAAGAAGCTTCTAGAAGCTTTGTCCAGTCTGCTGGGTGGCAGGTGGCAAACTGGTCATTTATGTTTCACCAGATACCAGACATTATATAATCGCAGTGGCATCTCTGAGTGGCAGTGACAAGAGCTCGTGTTCCTTCTGTCGTCTCTCATCTGCCCCCAACCCCCGTACACGTTCAGGATCTCAGGCAGCAGAGAAGAAGCTGTGCTGCCTGTGACAAGGGGCTTAATTGTCCCCAGTCTGGGGACATGCAGACCTGGGTTCAAATCCTGACTCTGTTCCTTGCTGGCTCTGTGGCCCTCACTCCCTTGAAGCCTCGGTTTCTGCAGAATATGGGATGACACTAGCTCCCACCTCCTGCCAGGAGGCAAGCTGGGCGATGGCCAGGGCTGCCTCGGAGCTCTATTTTTGCCGGGTGACTTTGGGGAATTTCCTTGCTCCCCCTTGGGGCTGTCTCCCCTCGGTGACAAGAACTCCCTCCTTAGAACTGACGGTGGGACCTTTCAGAGCCGAGAAGGGTGCCGTGGCTGTGTGGGACCCGTTCCCCACGGCTCTCGAGGGGCACGAGACGCTCTGGCAGAGGCCGAGGCAGAGGGCTGGGCCCAGGCCTGCCAGGAGTTGTAGCCACTGAGCGAGGGAGCTCCGTGGGAGCCCCCAGCGCGGGGGGAACATGGAAAAGCTGAGCTTGGCCCCGGGCGAGCAGGGCGGGGAGGCTGTGGTTCACAGAGGCTGCACAGAAGCTGCACAGAAGCCCCACGCCTGGGAGGAGGCGAGTCAAGGCCTCATTCATTCACGTCGGGCTGCTGGCATTTGCACGAGCTTGCTCTTTCTGCGAGCGTCACCCCGGGGAGACCCAGCTGAGGGCCTGGCCCCCAGCAGATGCTCCGTGACTATCTGGGAAATGAATGAAGGCGTTTGATCCATACAAGAACCAGGTCGTCCTGACTCTCAGGCCAGGCCCCTTGAGGTTACCCAGATCTCTGCTGCTGCTGGCGCGAGGAGGCTGCCTGGAGTGCACAGAGCACACAGACTTTGGGTTTGGAATGACCTGGGTTTGAACACTTCCCTTGTCCAGCCATCCTTTCAGCAAACATTGATTGAGTGCCTTCTAGGTGCCAGGTGCTGTGTGACCTTTGGCAAATCGCTTAACCTGTCTGAGCCTCAGTTTCTGTTTTGATAAAGTGGGGATAAGGTACAACCTACCTTTCCCAGGTTGTTGTGTGGACTGAGTGAGATGAGCGCCATAAAGCAACCAGCACTAGAGCCTGGGTCCCAGTGGATTGTCGTGGCTGATGACTCATGTGCTGATGGTCGGCAGGGGGGCGGGCATTGTTGCACTAAGACAACCAGGAGGGTCTGGACATGGGAGAGCCTTTGTACTGTGGGCGGTTAGGAATTGGGGCTAGATCTTGAGAAACTCATGCCTTATACCCATGTCCTCTAGAGCCCCGGAGAATGGATGGGGTTTGCTTTGTCTGGAGACTATGGGTTTGGAGCCTGGGAGCTGGCCCAGGAGAGCGAGAGAGCCTAGGGTGCGGCCTCAGCGTCCCTGGGCACAGCAGGCATCTGGGGAGCGAATGGAGAAAAACCAGCACCCGCACGTAGTCTTGGAAGATGGGTGTTGTGTCCCCATTTTACAGCTGGACAGACTGAGGCCCAGAGGCACAGGGAGATGCAGTAACTTGCTCCAGGCCACACTGAGAAGCCCTGGCCCAGCTGGCTCTTCTCTAGGACAGAGACGGGATGTCTCGGCACCCTGTGGGCTCTGCTTGGGAACAGCCGTGAGCTCAGGTGGTCAGAGATGGGAGGGCCCCGTGAGCCAGGGCCCTGGCCGCCCCCATCAGGCTACAGCCACTGAGCAGAGGCCCAGCGACTGCAGGTCGTGGCTCAGGGTCACCCCGTAGTTAGTGGCACACACAGGACCGGACACAGATCCCAGGCCTGTGAAACCTCTGCTTCTTGCTGCCAGGGGCTTTGCCAGACGGAGTCCTTCCTGCAAGGCTTGGCAGGCGGGCCCTCGCAGCTGGACACAAGGGTGGGCTTGTTCCGAGGGATGGGGTTCCCCTGGGTCTGGCTGTCAGAGGTTGGGACCCTTGGGGGATCCCAGGGCGGGGGCTGCTTGGCTGTTTCCATGGCTCTGTTCGCCGGAACCCGGGCCTCGTCGGCCGCCCCCAGGCGGTCCTGCACCCCCGCTCCCCTCCCCCTCGGGCCCGGGCCCTCTCAGAGGCCCTGTTGTTTGCAGCGTGGAGTGGAAAATCCCACCGCGGCTCCGTGAATCATCCCCGAATCACCCGCTCAGGCTTCGGGCCCTGGAAAGAAATGGCAGCATTTTTCCACTGCATGGGGACCAGGCAGGGTCTGGGAGCAGGGGACAGGGGGCAGGGGGCGCTGACACGGAGAGCGCCCAGTGGGGGAGGGTCAGGCCCCTGGCTGCAGCCTGGTGCTCCCACATTGGTGGACGCCCCGGGCTGACCTCACAGGCTGGGCCCTGGGTCCTGACTGGTGCTCGGAGTCTGCTCAGCAGATGTTGTGGGTGAGGTCAGTCTCCAGCCGGGATGCCCCCATTTCTGGGGCCAAAGAAATGCCAAGAGGGAGTGTCCATCCTCCCTTGAGGCAGCCCTGCCAAGCCCTTCACCCCTCTGGGCCTGGGCCTTCGTCCCTGTGAGTTGGGCATGAGCTCACCTTTCCTCGTTCGCCGATCACCCAGAGGAGGAAAGCATTCAGGAAATGCCATTGTTGGAAAGGTTCCGGGATGTTCATTTCACAGATGCCCGCACAAGGGAAGGGACTTACCCAAGCTTGCACACTTAGTCAGAACACACCTGGCCAGGATGGTCTGTGTGGGAGCTGCCCGGGATAAGCGAATGAGTCAAATGCTCCTGGGTTGAATCCACGCTCTGCCTGTTGGCTGTGTGGCCTTGGGCAAATCACTTTGCCTCTCTGAGCCTCTCTTCGGCTTCTCATCTGTTGCAAGGGCTGGATGACGATAACGATGCCCACAGTGGTGCTTACCCTTAGCCCCTGCATTTCCGTTTAATTCCGGGTCACCTGGACGAATAGGGCCAACGAGGGCCTTCTAGGAAGGGAGATCTTGGCTCTCCCCAAAACACAGATGCTGAAGAACGTGGCTTACAATTTTGAGTTGGGGAGGTGCCAGCAGCTTACTGATCAGAAACAGCTAACTTCTGGGCATTAACTGTGTGCCAGGCACCAGGATTAGTGCCTTCTACAGGTTATCTGTCAGCTAGATGCTGTTATATCCTCATTTCACAGTCAAAGAAGGAAGCCTGGAGACCGGAAGTAGCTTGCCTGGGGGTGCGCAGGGGGAACCCAGGCCCCCAGGCTTACACTGGACTCTGTGGCTCCCGGGGAGACTAGAAACCGTCTCCTGAGCCCCCAGGCTCTGGATGGAGGCAAGACTGCTGCCAACTTGGCCAGAGGTCCCCGGAGGCTCAGAGGTGGCCGGGGCCGGCCCAAAGTCACACAGCAGCCCCCCTCCCTCCACCCAGGCTCTTTGCAGTGACCCGGGGCCTCCGGCCCCCTATCTGCCCATCTGCATCTTTCTCCGGAGTTGTCTTCACGGCTGAGCAGGCACGGGGTGTGCACAGGCCAGAACTGTGGACCGAGGCGCCCAGCGTGAGATCTGGATTAATTACCAGCCAAGCCGGACTGGGTTTTCAACACCGATTTTAACTCTGGGCAGGAAACCTGGAATCTCGTTGATGGTTATTTGAAACAAATGAATTCCCCAGGCCTCACACATCCTCGAAATCCTGGCTGCCTTCGAAGGCTCCGTGTTGGGCTCGTCCCGTCAGGCACACTCTCTTCATCCTCCTTGACTCCTTTGGGGGGGATGGGATGGGACTGAAGCCACCGCAAAGCCGGGCAGCACAGACTCGGGCTGACGGGCCCACGCAGTCTCCAGCTGTTTAGGGGCAAACCCGGGATCTGAACAAAGGTCAGCCCACGATTTAGCAGGCCTGCCCGGCTGCCTCCTTTCCTGCGTGAGGAGAAGAGCGGGAGGTCAGACGGTGCTTCTTGGAGACTGTGCTGTAGGTTTAGGCCTCTCTCTTGTGGGAAATGGGGAGCCATTGACTGTCGTTGAGCAGGAGGGTGCCCTGGGCGCACGGAGCTATGTGGAAGCGGACTGGAGAGGGGAGAGGGTGGAGGTGGGGTGGAGGACAGATGAGGTGGCTGTTGCGGGTTCTTGGGGAGTGATGAAGGCTGGACCAGGCTGTGGCTGCTGGAATAGATGGAATGTTTGAGTGACGGTCGCATCCCAGGCAGTGTGTTGGGCATTTACCTTCTCTCATTGCCTCCTCACAATTTTCCTGGGAGGAGGCTGTTATTGCCCCATTTTATGGGCATGGGCTGGTTGAGGAACTCACCCAAAGCACGCTTGTAAGTGGCAGCCCTGGCATTTGAACCCAGGCCCGTCAGATGCAAAAGCCTGTGGCTATGCCCCGTCTGTCGCACTGCCTCCCCGTGGTGCAAAGATGCTCCATGCGGCCTTGGACAAGTGCCTTCCCCGCTCTGGCTCTGCCGAGAACTTGACTGAGCCCTGAGGTCTCCTGCTATTGCATTTTATCAATTTTTTGGTGGAGCCCTGGGGAGAGATGACTCATATTCCGTTAGTTCCTTTGAGGAGAATGTGCTAGGAGAGGAGACCGGCTTCTAAGCAGACAATTCCCCAAACGATAGGGTGGCCTTTAAAGTAGAGGGAAAGACAGGACTTGGCTCAACCTGGGGGAGGGATCAGAGAAGGCTTCCTGGAGGAGGTGACACTCTGAGTAAATTCACCGGGTAATCGAAGATGAGAGCTTCAAAGACTGAGAAACAGCAGCTGCAAAGCCCTGAGAGCCCCAAAGAGCGGGGGTTCCTCAGGTACGGACCTCTGAAGACCCCTCTTCTGGGTTTCTGTGCCCAGAGCTCTAGACAGGTTTGTTGAATGACTGCTTGAAGCCATTCTTTATTGCCACTTGGCACTAACGCTGTCTTCTTATTTTCTCTTCAGGGTCCCCCTGGGCTGCCTGGGCTCCCTGGACCCCCCGGGGCACGGGGGCCACGGGTAAGTGATCACACGGAACTTTGATTGGCTCTCGGGCCTGCGTCCTGCTGCCCCTGAAGTCCCAGCTTTGCTGTGTGTCCTCAAGCTGTTCCCTGCCCCTCTCTGGCACCGATGTTCCCCTTTGTCCCTTGGAGTGGACTTAGGGCTCTTAGGGGCGCTGTGTGGACAGACACGGCACGGGATGGCGATGACCTCTTGCAGGGTCTCTGTTGTCCACTGTAGGCATCGCCCTTGGCAGCCTCCTTGGCAGTGGAGAAGGGGTTTCTGAAGACCACCTCCGCTGAGCTGATGGCCTTTGGTGTTTCTCCAGGAGAGAAGCTGACCTGGGAGGACGTGACCCTTGCATCCATCTTCCCCTCCCTGCAGGGCCATCCTGGGGGCGGGGATGCTGACATAGGCGCTGGCTGGGCTGTGCCGGCTTGGGGATGAGCTCTCTGTGCTGAGAGCTTCACCCGGGCGCTGGAGGAGTGCTTGGCAGAGCTGCGGTGGCTGATAGGAGCCAGCCCGAGCCTGGGAGGGAAAAGCAGCTCGTGTGTGTCATGCCTGGCGCGTCGCTTACGCTGCTTTATTTGCTCCCCCTCTCCAGAGCGCCCACGGGCGAGGATGATCACTGTCATTTCAGAGATGAGGGAGCGGAGCATCTAGGAAATAGCAGAGCCGGGGCTGGGACCCAGGCTCTTCACCATATGCTGGGACCCTTGGGGGGTCCTCTTGGAGGGGAGTCTGACCCTTCCCAAGAGGGCTGGGACCCACGGCGCCTGGCATCTGTGCCCAGGCTGAATCAGCCTTTCCCACGCTGGGTGCCTGGCGAGGCCCTGGCAGAGAGAGCTGCCTGGGGCATATTTTTAGCTCGGAGCCCAGCGGATGGTTCTGGTTATGCAATTACTTGAGCCCTAGTTCCCTGCAGACCTGGCCCTGTGCTGCCTGGGCCCAGGGCTCTGGAATCTGCTGTCTGAAGCGGCATTTCCTCCTGGCTTCAGAGGCTCCGTGGAGCACATGCCCAGAGCTGGGGACCACCGAGGTGTCACGGACCCTGCCGGCCCCGGGAGCTTGCAGCCTGGGACCAGGATGAGGCCCTTTGACCTGGCGTTCCGGGCTCAAGCGTTCTGCCCGGGGCCCCCAGACCCCTCCCGAGGCCTCCGGCCTCCGCACTTGAGCTCCGGCGGTCCTCTCGACCCAGCGTGCCCTCCTTTGCTAACTCTCCCTCCATCCCTGGCTCAGATCAAGTGCCGCCTCCTTTTCTGAGGACCACCCCCTCCTCGGAGCTCCAGTTGACTGTCCCTCTGGATGGCACAGGTCACTTTCTAAAAGCTCCCTTTGACCTCTGAACTCTGTTGGCTGAGCTGCCTCTGAGGGATCTCATCTTGTCTTCCCAGCCAGCCTGAGAAATTGGTTCCAATATTATCCCCATTTCACAGGTGGGGAAACTGAGGCTCAGAAAGGTTCAGTGACTTTGGATAAGGTCAGACAGAGTCATTGCAAGAGCCAGGATTGAACCAGACAGTCTGACTCCGGAGCCTATGATCTTAAACCACCTATTATGCTGATTTTTCCATCTGCTGACCTGAGCCCCTCTGGGCAGAGACGGACTCTGTTTCCGTCTCTTTCTTACACGATGCCTAGCAGAGTGCCCCACAAATGGTTGCGGACAAGTTCTAGTCCGAGAGCCAAGAACATTTCCACCAAGAAGCTGTGTGATCTTAGGCAAGTCCCTTCCCCTCTCTGGGCCTCAGTTTCTGCATCTATAAAACGTGGGATCGTGGTAAGGCATTCGCAAGGTCCCTCCCAGCTCTGAAATTCCACGAGTGAGGGAATGACTCTCCTGACATCCTTCTCAGGCTCTCTGTGTGCCCCCACCCCTGTCATATTGTTTCTAGACTGGAAATTCCATAGATCATAAAATTCCAAAGATAATAGCATGCTAGGATTAAACTGTCCCAGCTCCCTTCTGCACAGATGGCGGCTCTGGAGCACAGAGAGGGGCAGGGCCTTACCTGAGGTCACCCACAGCTCTGTGGCATGCCCCATCCCACCACCACATACTCCCCCGGCCCAGGGAGGGATGGTGGGGAATCCCTGGGCCCTCCCCCACCCTGCTTTCTGGGCTGCAGCATTTATAGAATTGGTCTGCTTGGCTCCCAGTCAACTATGTGCTTCGTTTCTCTGCAAGGCTGTGGCTGGAGCGGGGTGGGAGGTGGGGGCAGGGCAGCGGGGAGCCCCCACCCTCACAGGCTGCAGATGGGTGGTAGAGTGCTCCAGCCCCCCATCTTTGGGGCAGCACCAATGGCGAGAGGGGCTTGCTCTTGACCTCGCCTGGCACAGCCCACGCCTGGTTCTGGGGTGCTGGAGGGGAGGGGCCCCTCCTCCAACACCCCCCCGTCCCCCCAACCTTGGCCCAATTCAGGCTGAGCTGTGAGGTTCGTCCCCGGGAGGCTGGGTTGGGGTGAAGATCTGGGGTCTTCCAGTTTCCCTGAGACCACCGAGTCCCAGCCACTCATAGGACAGATGGGGAGACTGAGGCTGGGTGGGAAGGCTCAGAACTGGGGCCACGTTCGCATCTGGGTTACTTCCATGTGCCAGGAGGTGGTGTGTGCTGGAACATCGGGAGGGGCCCAGAGGGGTGATTATTTAGAGGGAGGGTCACCTGGGACCCTGTTATGAATCCCCCAGGCTGAGTGAACTGCTGGATGCTGCTCCGTCTCCACACGGTCGGAGAAGGGGCGGGTCTGGGTTCAGGCATCGAGGAAGGGGGAGGTGCCTGGGTCGGAATGTGACAGGCTGCAGCTGGGAAGTTGGCCTTGGAGAAGGAGGAAGGAAGCGAGTTCATACACAGTTAGCCAGATGAGTCAAGAGGGGCCGGGGATGAGGGCAGTGTGTCTGGAAGCTGAGGTGGTGGGGGGCACCCGTTGAGGTGGCTCTCCCCACCCCCAATACCCCAGATGATTCTGTCTGGACAAAGACCCTTAGGATGCACCCGAGACTGAGGGCTCCGTTTATGTTACTAGCTGCAAGATGCTGGTCCAGGCCCCTTGCTGGAGAAAGTGGACATAACAGGCCCCAGCTGTGGTAAAGGGGATTTGGATATGGCCTGGAAAAATCCAGGGCCATAAATAAGCCCTGGACTTGAAGCCAGCAGGCTGGGGTCCTGACCCCCGCTTGGCCACCACTCTGCTGCGTGACCTTGGCCAAGACTCTCTGACTCTCTGGGCCTGGTCTTCCCAGCTGCTTCGTGGTCCCTGGAGGACCCTGCAAGCTTGGAGCTTGTCAGCATCTAAGAGAGAGCTCTGACCACGTGTCGTGGCCAGAAGAGGGATGTGCCTTTTTTGAGAAGGGGCCAAGTGCCCCCTCCACTGAACTCTCAACTCCAAAGGCTCAGACAACAGCCCCGTCGGAGTCGAAAGAGTGGAGAGGCTCCGTTAAGCAGGAGGAGTCCTGGAAGGCTCCTTGGAGGAGGTAGCATTTTAGCCAGGCCTTGAAGGATGGCTTGGGTTTCTGCTGAAGGGGATGGATGGGAAAGGCACGCCAGATGATGGGAACAGCGTGGCAGAGGGGATGAGGGAAGAAAGTTCCAGGCGTGGTCCGGGGCAGCCAAGAGCTCAGAGTGCTGTGAGCCCAAGGAAGCCAGCCTGGGAAGGGCTGACGGGGGCCGGCGGAGAGAGTGCAGACGGGCTTGGGGAGCTTGTGCTCTGGAATCACACGTCTGAGCTTAAGTGTTCTCTGTGCCCCTTAGTGGCTGGGTGACCTAAGAAAATGATAAACCTCTCTGAGTACCGGCTTCCTTGTCTTCAAAATAGGAATCATGGTAGCGCCTCCCTCCTGGGTTAATAGGCTAGAATGAGGTGATTCATGAAAGGTGCTCAGCAGGGGGCCCGGCGTTCAGGGAGTCCTCCCACAAAGCAGGCCACAGTTGCCTTACTGCTAGGACTTGGCTGGGAACGAGGGGAGGCCCGGCGGACAGAAGGAACGTGCCAGACGCCGCGGTGGGAAGTGGAGTGACTCCTGTTTTCCCCTCACCTCCTTTTCTCTTTTCCCTTTCAGGGTCCTCCTGGGCCTTATGGAAACCCAGGCCTCCCTGGGCCCCCGGGAGCCAAAGTGAGTACTTGCTGTGGGGTCTGGAGATAGGGCCGTGAGTGGGTGCTGGGGTTAAGGCCACATTTGGGGCGCTTCCTGGGGGCTCCTGGTGGGAGGGCCTCGGGGTTGTGGTGGGGGATCCACATCCTGGCCACAGGCAGTCTGTGAGCGCCTCCCAAGTCGCAGGCCCCGGGCCAGACGAGAGACCCAGTGAGGAGTTGGGAGTTTAGCTTCTGATTGGGAGGGACTCGGGGAGAAGGGCAGCTGGAACCGAGAGCCCTCGAAGGCAGTAAAGAAAGGTCATTTACTGCTAAGGGGAAGGGCCTTGAAGGTCTGATGAGGGAGGTAAGTTTTCCTGGGTCGTAAGACGCACCATGGGGAGAAATGTCAGGTTTTGAGATGGGGCGAGACTTGCAAAGATCCTGTTTGAGAAAGAGCACTGGATGCCGTGTGGAGGATGGACTTGGCGTGGGGACCCGAGCAGAGGCGGGGAGACGGGGGAGGGGTGGTGACACGGGAGAGAGGAGGCCAGCCTGGCAGCTTAGGGGTGTGGGAGGAGGGGAAGTGGGTGCGTCCACAATGTGGAGGTGACATGGAGAGGCCTCAGTGATGGACAAGAGGAGACAGACGGTGACTCTCTGGTGTTAGCCTAGGTGACCGAACCCAGGAACCTGGGAGGAGGAATAAGATGACGTTGCCTTTGGGAACCTGTAGCCCAGCCAGGTGGAGATGCTTCGTGGACAGACCTTCTGAAACTCGGGAGAGCTCTGAGCTGGGGGTGGAGCCTTAGGGGGTGGCCAGCCCAGAGATGCCACTCGCCTTGGGGAACCTGCTTGGAATGCTGCAGTTAACTTTCAGATGAGACCGGGGTGACCGGTGCTCTGATGAACGCGGGGAACACTAGCCCTGGAGCTCCTCGGTGCATTCCTGGAACAGCTCCTCTGGCGCACCAGCTTGTCTGGGAGTTTGGGACAAAAGTCGTACGCAGGCAGCCTTGGATATAGGACGATCTGGCACAGACTGCTGGCGCAGGGCCCTTGCACAGAGCTGCAGGAGCACCAGCCTCAGCACCTGTAGATGTGTGACTCTCCGGCCAGGGCTGGGCTGGGCTCCTTCCCCGGAAGGCAGCACAGAGGCCTCAGGGGGCCAGCAGCTGCCTGGAGCTGCTCTGGGTTTTCTCGGGTCAAATGTCGATGATGGTGCCCACCGTGTGTTGGATCGTGACTCCGCACTAGGCGCTATGCGTGCACTTTATGTAGCTTGTCTCATTTGACCCCTGCAAAGACCTAAAGAGATAGATGTGGATACTGTACCCATTTCCAGATAGGGAAACTGAGGCTCAGGCAGATTAAGAGATGCTCTAGGAGACGACAGTGAGACCTGCCCCCACAAGTCAGGCAGAGAGAGGGGAGCTCTTTCGGGGATTTCTGACTCGCAGAGGCCTTGGGTCTCCCAGGCCGTGGGGCACGTCAAAATCCCGAGGACCAGCAGCAGTTCGGAAGTGGCGGGTCTGTTCAGGAACGTGCCTCTCTTGGCCTGCTCTGGGACTGTCCGGTCTTTCCTGTTCTCTTTTGCTCCCAGACTGACCCCTGTTTCTGTGGCAGCCGGTTCCTCCCGTTCCTGCTGGCCCGCCGCTGTGGGGCCTCTGCCCCAGGCCCGTGGCAGCCCCAGCCTGACCTGCAGCCCTCTCCCATCCTGCCAACAGATACGTAGAGGCAGGAGGAGGGCCCACCAGCTGCTTCTCCTGCCATTTGGAGGAGCAGCTCTAGGTGCGACGAGTGAGGCTCGTAGCTAGCAAGTGGGTCCTCCTGGACTGGGGACTTATGGCTTCAGGGCCTCCTGGACAGGACTCCAGCTTGCTTCTGTATATAACAGATAAGGGGGTGGATTCCAGAAAATACACTGGAGCGGGGGTCTGCTTCTCCCCTTAGCACTTGCATGAAATGTCAAGGGAGAAAGTCGTGCTCTCTGCCTGGACGCTTGGCTGGGAGCCTAAGGGGTGAGCAGAGGTGGACGCAGGACGGGCCATGTGGGTGGCAGGCCGGGGTCTGCCAGGCGTGGGCCCTGGGCTGCCCTTGACCTGTGGCAGGGCCAGGACAGGGTTAAAGAAGGGCTCTCCCAGGATGGAATTCCTGACTTAGCCGAGATAGGAAGAGAATGTTGTGTGTCTGCAGGAATGGCTGAGATTCTAGGGCGAGGGTCCTCACAGTTTATCAGATCCCCTTTGGGCCTGGGAGGTGACCTGGTGGGACTGTGGGGCTGGCCTGCTCTGGGATTCTCTGGCTCCTCCTCTCTCACATGGTGTCGACTTCCAGAGCCACCTCTGGGGCCACCCATCCATTCATCTCCCGTCAGTCCACAAAGCTTTATGGAGCATCTACTATGCGCTGTTGATGGAGAAGTCAGCCAAACGGGCAGGACCTGCCGTGAGTCTGGATGGGTCACTGTGCAGTCACTCCTTCAGCTCATTTACTGAGCCCTTGGGAGCCTATGGCCTGTGGGATAAAGATCCCGCTGCCAGACTGAAGGATGGGAGAGACCAGTGGGTGGAAGAAGCTCCAGAAACAGAGACAGCAAAGACGAGGGACTTCATCCCTCTTGAGGTCGCAGAGGAGTGATACCCAAAGGGCCCAGGTGACTTGCCCGGCTCACTCGCAGTGACCAGCCATGGCAGGGCTTTATTTTGGATCCTTGGGTTTGTCTCCCGGAAGACACTTGTCAGGGCTCCGTAGCTGGTACAGGCTGGAGCCAGACTTCAACCCCGCTGCCTCCTCCAGAGCCCAGGTCTTCCCATGTACTGGTGACTCATACATCCCACGCTCAGATCCATCAAGAGGGTGTCCCCCTCCCATGGGGAGTCAAGATCAAGGACTTTGAGAAGCCAGAACCCTCGGGAGGCTGGCATTAGCTGACCTTGGTGGCCCAGGATGGAGTCATCGGGTTGATTCCTGTATCCAGTGACTCATGGTTCTTGCTGCGGGAAAGCACCGCGGTTAAGAGCAGAGCCTCTGCAGCCAGAGGGCCAGAGTTCACATCCCGGCCCTGTCACCTCCTAGTTCTGTGACTGTGGGCACATTACTTGGACTTCCTGTGCCTCCGTTTCCTCATCTGGAAAATGGGGAATGAGAGTAGCTGTCCCCTTGGGTTGTCATGAGGAGTCACGGAGTCACTTAGAGCAGTGCTGGCCTGAGGCAAGTGCCAGGGATGGGTCAGCTATGAGCACGTGCAAGACGCCGGGCCAGCAACCCGGCACAGACACGATGTCCCCATACTTTTGAACACAAGCCAATTACACCCATAAACGTAGAATTACACCATGATAAGGGCTCCCTGTGAGAGGCACTGGATGCTGGGAAACCCCATGAAATGGGAATTCCCAGAGGGTGGGAAGGCTGAACTGAGAGCTGAGGTGCAGTGGACCAGGCAGAGGGGCAGGAGGAGGCTAGGGGGCGTGGGAGGCCTGGCAGGTGGTGGTAAGACTTTTGGACTTTATGCAAAGAGTGGCAGAAAGACATGAAAAGGTTCTCAGCAGACGTGACATGATCAGAAGAGGTTTGCGAAGGCCACTTAGGCTGCTGGAGAGGCAGAGCCTGTCGGTACCCAGCAGGGTGAAGGGGGCCCATCGGGGAGGCCTGGAGCTGCCCTGGTGAGGATGCTGAGGCTGGACCGTGGTGAAGTCGGGCAGGATGCAGGGCTGCGGTGCAGGTGAGGAGCTCTGGGCCAGAGGCAGGTGGGGCTCCAGCTGTGCGGAAAAGCAGCGCTGCCTTGCCAGCGAGGAGGCCCCTGGCCCTACTCCCCTTGGCAGCCGGCCGTCCCGTCCCTGATCTGGCCTGCTTGTTTGAGGTGCATTACCCGGGATTGCTATGGGCCCTTGGGCACCAGGGAGGCCACGCAGGCGAGAAGGGGCATGCTCGGTGACCCAGGGGACTGCTGGCAAAGCTGGTGGGAGCGGAGATGGAGACAGCCTCAGCCTCAGCCTACCTTTCCCCCTCCTCTGATGACTGAGGTAGGGCATGTTCATTAGGGAAAATGGGGAAGAGTCTAGAAAGCATCAAGAAGAATGCATGCATCCTGCAGGGGCCCTGCCAGTGATAAACACTGAGCGCACTTTGAGCAGCCTGGGGACCCGGGACCAGCCAAGAGCTTTACGCACTCTGCAGGAAAGATCTTGTTACCTTCGTTTTACAGATGAGAAAAATGAGGTCCAAAGTGGCTAAGTAACTTGCCCAGGGTGACATTTCTAATAAGTGGCAAAGACAAGATTCGAACCCTCTGCCCGACTCCTATTCGTACTTTTAGCCACAAGGCTGTTCAGCTCCACAGCTCTCTGGCCGTCCGTCTTCTGTAGATTAAACAATATACGTTAATCAAGATGTGTATATATATATATATGAATATACACATAAATGCATACATACAGTTATATGAATAACTTAAAATCTGCCTTGCACATAAGTGCAGTGTAAGTGTTTAGCTGTTATTTTGTGAACTGCGTCCTAGAAAGACTGAACCAATTCATGCTGCCGCTAGCATTAGAGATCTTAAAAAGATAATTCGTTATTGTTTTCACGTCATTTCACTGATGATCGATGAGAAGAATGTTTTTCTTACATCTGTTTTCCATTTGTACTTCACCATTTATGAATTTGTTAATTTTTTGGGTTGGAATGTTGTCTTTTGTTATTGATTTGTAGAAGTTATTTATGTTTAGATATTAAGGTTATTTAGGCTTCATCTGCCTTACAAATATTTTCCAGTTTGTTGTTTGCCTATTAAGAGTATTCTTGATGATTTTCACAAATGGAAGTGTTATCCTTTTTTCTTTTTTGACAAACAGTAATAGGTAATACTTATTAGGAACTCAGGATGTCACGTGGTTGGGAGAGCACGCTACCATATGTAAAATTTATGGTTCTTTAATTTTACACTTCGACATTTCATTCCCATCCTAAGACCAGATAGATATTCACTATATTCCTGGTCATTTCATAATATCATTTGTACTCTTAAAAACTTAAACCATCTGGAATTAATCTTCATGGAGGTGCATATGAGGAGGGCCTCGGACTTAATTTTCTCCCCGAAACTTAACCATTTATTAAATAACTTTTCCTCCACTGATTATTATATGATAGACCAGGATCTATTTCAGGCCATTCAAATATGTTTCATTTCTCTGTTTTTATATTTTTATGCTAGTAAAATACTATTTTTTATTATGACATTTACTGTCTTTATACTGTGTTTCTTCCTCTTCCCCCTTTTCAAAACTATTTCTGGCTATTTAATCTGTCAGATGAACTTTATAAAGCCCATCTTAATAATTTCCTTTAAAAAAACTCTCTTGGGGTTTTTAGTGGAATTGTATTAAATGTGTATATTAATTTGTGAAGAATTAACATCTTTAACATATTAAGTTTTCCTATCTAAAACTCTGGCATGTCTTCCCATTTGGCTGAACTTTTAAAACATCTCTTAGTAAACTTTTATAGTTTTTATTACATAAACCCTGCACATTTCTTAGTATTTATACTCAGAAATTTTATATCTCTGTCGCTGTTATGAATGGGCTATTTTCCCCATTACGTTTTCGAGCTGGCTCTCAGCTATTGAAGAGAACTATTGACTTTTGTGTATTTGTATGCTTTGTGTTTATTTTATCACCATGCTCTTTACTGAATTATCTTATTGGTTCTTACAGTATTTCAGTTCGTTCTGGATTTTCTAGACAGGCACTTATATGGTTTGCAAAAAGGGTGTATTTTTGTCTCCTTTTCCTCAGCAGTTAGTAGTCTATTTGTTTTTCCTGCCTTATTGCATTGGCTAGAAATTCTAAACACGTGAAATAGCAGTGGTGATAGTGAGAGTCCCAATGAATCGTCAGAGGATGTTCCTGGAACGGGACCAGGTCTGACCTGGTCCCAGCCCTACAATTCTCTTTTGAGACTCCATTCATTCATTTGTTCATTTGTGAAATATTTTGTGATGCCTCCTCTGGGCCAGGCCCTGTGCTGGGTGCTCAGGATCAGAGACTATTTGCACAGGGGACCCTGGCCAGAATTTCCCTGTCCTTCATGGCTTGTTCCTCCTCTGTCTCAGTCCCTCTGTAGCCTTCATCCATCCTCCCAACCCAACCTGCAGGAAAGGAGCTCATAGTTCCCATTCCCACTGTATTTGTAGCATTTATGGTGGAGGCCATACCTTCCCATCCATCTTCTAGTTCTGCAAGGCTCTGTTAGCTGGTCCAGGGGGAGTCTGCTGTTCCCTACACAGAGAGGGAAACAGGCTTGTCCAAGGTCACACAGCTTCGCTGGCTGGAGAGCAGGTCTGGCGACCAGGTTCTCGTCCTCACCAAGGTGTAAACGACTAGTTAGACTTTATATACTCCTTTTGTCTTTTGCTGGGGAATTTGCAGGAGCCTGGCTGTGAAGACTACAGTCTTCTCCACCCCAGAAGTCACACCTTCACCTGCCCCCGGGTGCCTCAGGCATCCCGGGGGCCGACACTTCCTCTGGCTTCCTCCTGGTCTTCCTCCAGCCGAAGCTTAGCTGAAACCCCCTTCAGGGCTTTCCCTGCCTCATCTGTGAAGGGAGGGGCGTGGTCGTTGCTACCTCACGGGTTTGCGCGTCCAGGGTTCGAAGGGCGCTCAGGAAATGCAGGTGTTTGTCTTCCTCGCTGGTCTCTCTGGTTCTCCCGCGAGAGTTCTCCGCAGGCACGCGCTGTCCTGCGGCCTGCTGTGGTGTTCCCTGTACGCATGGCAAGCCTTGGCTTGTAGTAGATGTTCAGTAAATGTCTGTCCTTGTGGGTGTTGCTGTCAAGCAGGGATTACCCCTCCAGCACTGTGCTGGCTGCTGCGAATGCAGAGAGAAACCCACAAACAACTGAAATGCCCCAGATGCGGACTCTGGGCAAGGAGCAAGTCCATCATCTCTTTGGATCTCAGTTTCCCCTTTTGTAAAATGACAGGACAGGATACACAAAGGCCCACCTCCGAAAGCTTTTTAAGCCCAGCTCCTCTACCGGCTGCAGACCGAGGTGGGTAGGGGCGGGTAGGGAGAAGCTGCTGTCCTTTCTTGGCCATTGGAATCCTTGGTAGCCCTGGGCCTGGCCGTGTTCCATGGACATAAAAGGCCCTGGAGCTGGGAAGGTGGTCTGCTGAGGGTGGGAGAGGGTCGGAGGGGTGGCTGCAGGGGGCGGCAGAGGGTCCCAGAGGGGGGTTCTGCAGAAGTGACCTGGAGGGGCCCAGGTGGCCAGGGAGTTGGGGTCCTAGCAAGGAGGGGCTGGCCTTCAGCTCAGGGCAGCTGGAGGGAGTGTCGGAGATGCATCTGGCCTTCCCATTGGTAAACGAGGGCTTTGAGGCCAGAGAGACCTAGTCAGACCTTGCCTCTTAGCTGTGTGTCACCCCAGGCTGTGACTCAGCCTCTCTGAACTCCGGTTTTGGTGCTGAGTGACAACAAGTGGGTGTTAAGAGGACTAATGGAGTTGCTGCATAGAGCGGACCCAGCAGAGTATCGGGCACGGGGCGAGTGGGCAGTGAAAGACCCACCTATCCTCTTTAGGGCTCTGTCCAGTTTGGGATGCAATGATTTCTTGTGGGGAGTGACTGAGTCAGGATTTGAAAGGTCTGGGTTCTGATGAAGAAAAGAACCGAGCGGGAATTTAAGTTGGGCAAACCGCTGGTCCCATGTGTCACGTCCGTTATCTCACTGGCTCCTCGCCAAGAAGCCTGGGAAGCTGGCAGGTGCGCGTGCATGTGCCTGTGTGCGTGTGTGTAGGTATGTGCGTGCCCCCGTGTGCATGTGGGTGCACGCCCGTGTGTGCCTGTGTGCATTCTGTGGCCCCCATTTTAAAGGAAACAAAAACTCAGGGAAGTGACGTGACTTCTGAGGTCCCAGTGTGAGTTCGTGGCTTCACCCCAGAACTTCGAATTCAGGGTCCAGCTCGGGGAGGGAGCAGGGGAGTGAGGGCGAGGAACGGGGCTCAGGGGCCCTTGCAAGGTGGCGTCAGGGTGGCCCGACTCTCCAAAGGACCGTTCCCTGAGCAATTCGTCCAGGTTGGGCCAAAGGAGCGAGCTGCGGCCAGGGCCCTCTTCAGCCCCATCAGAGACACAGCTGAGAACTCTGTGGGCCCTTTCCCGGAGCCCCGTGCTCTCAGGACCCAGGAGCCCTATGATGGGGACACTCCCATAGGCTGGGCACAAAGGATGCTTGTCTCTGAGGGACCCACCGCGTATTGGTTTCTCCTCTGTTGCCTGCCTATTGTAACTCATCGGGTGCCAGCACATCCGAGAACACAGATCTGGGAGTCACATCTTCAGGGTCCTAGTCTTAGCTCCGCCACTGCCTCGTCTTGGGGCCTCAGAGAGTCCCTTTCCTTCTCCCAGCCTCAGTTTCCCCGAATGTGCTACGGGGATCATAGCACTTCCCTTGCCCGTCTCATCGGGCTGTTCTGAGAATCTGGTGAGGTGGGGGATGTTGCAGACTGGGAAGGGCTGTACACAGATGCGAGCAGGTGTCGCTGCACCGACCCTCGGTAACTAGAGTGGTGAGGTGATCCTGCTGGAAAATAGGGAAGCATTGGGCCTTCCTCTTGCCCGGGTCTCTCGGAAGCTCTCTGAGAGCCCCAGGGAAGCAGCCCAGGGGCAGTCCCAGCACCGCTCACCTGCAGGGACCCGTCACCCATGTGCCCGGCCCAGAGATCTGCAGGTTGGTTGGGGAGGGTCCATTCCAGCTGTAGCTTGAAGAAGATTTATGGTCTGGCTTGTGATGATTAGGGTGTTGGGGGGTGACTGCCTGAGCAGACGCCTGGCAGCAGGAAAGCACAAGGCGTGGCTGAGGAACGGGCTGTGGCCTGGGCAAGGGGCAGAGGGACCCCATCTGTGGGTTTGGCTGGTGGAACGAGAGCAGTCTCGACGGGATGGCTGGGACGAGATGACGGACGACTTGGGATGCCCCAGGAGGTGTTGGGACTCTGTCGTCATGCAATCAGTAGGGAGCTATGGAAGGTGTTAGAGCAGAGGAGTAATGGGATTGGGGAAGACCGCTCGGGAGCTGTGTGAGTGAGGGATAGAGGGGCGGGCGTTTAAGCAGGGGACAGGGCTGAGAGCCGTGTTGTGGGGGGAGATGTCCTCTCTAGACGACTCCGCAGCCAAAGTGGAACTGTTTCTGTTACAGGGACAGAAAGGGGACCCCGGGCTCTCACCAGGAAAGGCCCACGATGGGGCGAAGGTAGGTTTCCAGGGACCCCAGTGCTCAGGGAAGCGGGGGAGTGGAGAGTAGGGAACCCGTTGTGCTCTGGGACGAGCCCTCCTGGCAGAGGCCGCTGCATGACCGAGGCAGGGCGGAGGGAAAGTCTGGAAAGGTCGGAGTGTGGTTGGCTGTGTCCTCAAAGGCCTTCCGCTTTCCCACCAAATGCAAAGCCCGGCTGCTGCCTTCTTCCAGGGTTGCAACCGATAAAAGATTTTGCTTGTGGACACACCTTTGGTGAATGGTCTTTTGCCTGACGCTCTGCGTAGCTTTCTGCAGGGCCCGCTAGGTGACCCCCGGCATCCAGAAGCTTCTTAGTAGCACGTGCTCAGGAAGCTTCCAATAGACAGTCAAAGTCCCCTCTGAGGTTGTTGATTCGAGCAGATGGGTCTGTGGATTTCCGGGAGGTGGGGAGGGAATGAGCTGGAGCTTCAGGGCCTCCGGACTCTGAAGGGCTCTGAGACCAGAAGGTTCTCCTATGGAAGAGAGAATACTCCGGCCAAAGGAGTTCATCCGTCTCTGAAGCATCCACCCCAGAAACTAAGCAAGGGGCCTGGAGGGAGTGCAGGTCATGTGGGAACAGGGGAACCCAGAACTCCAAATAAGGTCCCCCAGCGTTCCCAACATCTGTATCCTGGAAGGAATGCTCCAGTCCGTTTGGCTTCCTTCTGGACACAATGGAAGAGCCCTCCTGACAGGCCCAATGCTGCCTCTCAACCCAGCCTCCTGTGCTTGGGCACACAGAAGTGTCAGCTCCCTTGATTTCCCCTAGATACGGGTGGCTCATTCCTTCACATCCTCCCTGATAGGTTTTCTCATTCAGCAGACAATTCTGCCACCTACACTCCCATGTACTCCTTATCAGAACCTTATAAGCCAGGGCAGAGGGGCCCAGTTTGCAGATGAGAAAACAGAGGCCCCAGAGGGGCGTGGCTTGCTGGAGGCCACACAGCTGGTCAGGTGCACAGCAGGATTTGTGCTCAGGTCTAACCGAGTCCAGGGGCCCTAGCTTCTCTCTTGCTCCTGGGTTGTCTAATCATGGGTCCCATGGTGGTGGCAGAAATCCCCCCTCCTGGGTGACCGCCATGCCCAGCAAGGCTGAGGAGTGGGCAGAAGGGACGATGTCTCAGGAATGCAGAGAGGGAGCTGGTGGGAGTGGGACCAAGGAGTCGCATGTCCCCTGAGGCAGTGGTTTTCAAACCTGGTTTTAGGAAGAGAATCCATTCCCCGCATGGTACCTCCTGCGGAAGTCCCACCTATCAAATACGTCAAATAGAGTGACTAGCTTGAGAGGGGGGATGTTGGGTCCCCCACCCGCTCAGCTGCCCCCCTGGGAGACCCCTGAGCCTCCTCTGAGGTCTCTGTGAATCCTCTTTGTAAACAACTGGCCGTGCGAGGTCACACTTTCAGCTGAATGAGTCTCTGTCCCCTGCCCCCACCTCACCACCTTGTCTGTGTTTTTTAGGGCGACATGGGCTTACCTGGGCTCTCGGGGAATCCAGGACCTCTTGGACGAAAGGTACGCCTCGGTTGCAATGCTTTGCCCTGCCCAGTGGGCTTCTACCCAACGGCGTCTTCGGGCAGGAGCTGTGTGCTGCCCACCTGCCCGCCCGCCTCTCCCCGGCCCCCCCAGCTCCCTCGGGGCGTGGGGATCATGGAGGGGAGGGGAGAGAGGTTTCTGAGTGTCTGTGCTGGCCTGGGGGCAGGAGTCACCTTGGCTTGGAGTAGGTCCCCCCCGCCCCCCCGCCCAGGGTTAATGAGGCATGACAAGAAGTGGCCCTGGTTTGCTGTCCTTCCTCTGGGGCCCGGCTCCTCCCGGGCAGGCCGTCCTGGGGAATCTGTATGGTGGTGGAAGGAGCATTGTCAGAGCAAGGAGGGCCCCGAATTGGTTCGGCTCCACCTCCCACCAGCTGAGCGGCCTTGGGTCTGCGCGTTCCCTCTCTGAGCCTCAGGCTCCTCCTACCTGGGATGGAGACATAACCTCCTTCCCTCCCTGATCCTGCACAGCCTGGGGCTGTAAGCCTGGAGCAAGGCCTGGAGCAGAGAAGCTGAGACACGGGTCCTACCGTGCTCCACCACTTCTTAGCTGCGTGGCCTTGGGCAAGACAGCAACTTCTCTGAGTCTGATATTCGCCCCTTCCTGGTATGCTGCAGGGGAAGGGGCGTGCTCCATCAAGTGATGAGTTCTCTGCACATCCGGTGCTGTCGTCCTGCCACCCTGCTCCCACCCCTGCTTCACTATGCTCATGGAGTGATGTCTCTGAAGGCCTTTGGGGGAAAGTCTGCCGTTTGCCTAGATGCTGGCTCTCTGGCTCACACCGCCCTGGGATCCCTCTCCAGCTTCCCAGCCAAGGGTCTCCCATCCTTCAGACTCAACTCTAGTTGTGCCAACTCTAGGAAGCCCTCCAGAACCCCAGCCTTCAGGCCGGGAGCCTCCGCCCTGCCAAGGACCCTTAGCCCTTCTTAGCATAGTTATTTTTGGCCCCAAGACCAGCCTCACCTACGAGGGTGTGCAAACCTGTCGCTCTCCCTCCTGAGCCTAGCACAGGGCGTGGGCGTAGGAGGTGTTCAGGACACAGAGGAGGACAGCGCAGGCCAAGGGGCAACCACGTTTTGCAGGAAAATCGCCCATTGCTGATGGGTTTTCCAGTAGATCCTTCGGCCTAGGGCCATCTCTTAAGCTTCCACCCTGGCTCCCAGCTGTGACCACAGCTGCCCTCTCTCTGGGCCATCTGGTTTCCATCTGGATGGCTGTGGGGTCTCCTGGCTCCATCCTGTCCTTGCTCTGAGGGTCTCTGTGGCTCGGAAGGACTTGGAGCATCCCGTCCCCCTCTCCCCTTCTCCTCCACCCTGCACGGTCAGAACCGGCCACGCCATGAATCTGAAGCCGTCCGGCCCAGACGGGGGAGCGTGGCTGTCCGCGAGCTGGGGAAACGGTGATTTTTGGCTCCGAGAACACAGGGGGACTCCCTCTCCCCACTCACTTCCCCTCTGGGCTCCAGCACTTTCTGACGGATGAGGTGTGAGTGGAAAAGTCTCCTTCCAGGGCCCGGCTCGTAAAGCCGCTGGGGGTGGTCTCACTCTGCTTGGGGGTGGGAGTCTAGCGGGGGTGGCGGGAGACGGAAAAACAGCCTGGCCTGGCTCCCGCCTGGGGCTGCAGGGCTTGCTGCTCTCGGCAGATGTCCAGGGAGGCCGAGAGTGCCCAGCCGAGAGGAGCCAGCTCACCTGAGCGGGAGAGGCATCCTTTCTAAGTCCAAGAAGAATCTCTGTGCGGTAGGAGAGCGATTTGGCAAAGCCATTTACACCGAGTCCCTCAGGCCCCAGCCGAGGCGAACATGGAGGAGTTGGTCTGTGGCTGGCCCGTGTCACCTGCTCCCAGAGGGTGGGGGATGGCACATGGGGGAGCTCAGGTCCCAAGGCAGGGCCCCCTGACCAGTTGTGGGGGGTCAGGGAGGAGGACAAATGCGGTGGGCAGCCAGGGCTGAGATCGTCACTGCTTGTAAGCGGTCTCTCCTCCCACAAGCATCTTTGGTGACAACAGTGGCCACTTTGCGCTGGGTCCTGTTGAGTGGCTTTTTGCATCATCTCATATAGGGGGCCTGAGGGGAGAAGGAACATCAGTGGGTGAGAGGTGAGGCCAGCATCCTCTGTCCTCTGCACCAACACGTTGAATTTTGGTGTCACCTCAGAGCGACACCAATAATCCTGTTCATTCATTTATTTGACAGAATTGACTGCATGCCTGTGGCGTGCCAGCCACTGTGCAAGCCAGTGAGTCGAATAAATAGACGAAAGTCCCTACCCCTTAGAGCGTGCGTTCTTGTTGGGGGAGAGACAGTAAAGGCAGGACAGATCTAACGTGTGTGAGAAGACGAGAGGGCAGTGGGGAAAATTAGGCAGCTAAAGGGGGTTTGGTTGGAAGGCTCCCATATTGCCTAGTGTGGCAAATTAGAGGTGGCAGAAAGGGTTACTGTCGCTCGTCACGTGGTTTGCTCACAATAGCCTCCAAGAGTTAGGCAGTATTGTGCCCATTTTACAGCTGAGCAAACTGAGGTCCGGTAAGTCTCTTTCATTCACTCATTCATTCGTTCATTCTTCCAGTCATTCTGCAAGTATGTCCCTATATACCAGGCCCTGTGCCGACGCTGGTGTTAATGCAAACGAGATGGCCTGGGGCCTCGTGGAGAGTGCAGTCTATGGCACTGGTTCCCAACCCCACCGGGCGTTAGCACCAGCTGGAGAGCTCGGGCCGCGCCACAAGGCTTCTGATTTGGTTGGTCTGAATGGGACCCAGGCACAAGATTCTCACGTGCAGCCAAGACTGGGAGCCACTGGCTTCGTGGAAATGCCTTCCGGGGTCACTAAGTGGATTTGAACCCAGTCTCTGACCCTCGGGCCTCGTCTATCTCCACAACGCTGATTAAAACAGCTTCTTAAATAAGAGCGGGCCCATAGTCAAAGGAGGCTCCGCCCACGAGAGGGTTTGTTTCTCTGCCTCCCGGGCTCTCTAAGGGGCTTTGCTGAGAAACTTCCCCAGGGCTGGGCAGGCACACACACCGGGTGGGACAGACCTGGATGGAATCCCGCTCTGTCCCTCTCCTGCTGTGTGAGCTCAGGCAAGTGGCCCCACCTCACTGAGCCTCAGTGGCTTCATGGAGCCGTGGAAGCATTAAATGAAGGATTGCATCCTCAGCACCCAGCATGAGGCTGGCACGCGGTAGGCACTGCATACATGTTTGTTGAGTGAATGAATGATTATGATGATCATGGAGAAGGCCCATCAGTCATCTTGCTTAATTACCAGTTAACTGCCCTCCACTAGCCAAAAAGGCTGCCAGAACCCTATTTGCGCCTTGGAGGGCAGAGTCCAATGCTGTCCCTGGTCTGACCTTCTTGCCTTCTCTCTTCTAGAGCAGGGCTTCTCAACTGGCTGTGATTTTGCCCCCCAGGAAGCATTTAGCAATGTCTGGAGACATTTTTGCTCATCAGACTGGGAGGGGGTTGCTAATAGCTTCTAACAGTAGAAGCCAGAGATGCTGGTAAATAGCTACGATGCACAGGACAACCGCGCTGCCACAGCAGAGACTTATCCGGCCCCCAGGGTCAGCGGTGCTGAGGCTGAGAAACTCTGCAGTGTGGAAACCCTCCCTCCGACCATCCCTGTCTGCCCCGGGCGTTGCTGCCTCCCTGTGCTGGCCGATCCCCCGACATGCTCGCTCCTCCCCATGCATCTTCACCTAGCTGTCTCTTGATTCTGTTCTCAAATGCCATCTCCTCTGAGAGCGCCTCCCCAGCGCCTCCAAGCAGAAGTCACACCTCTCTTCTTCTCACGCCAGCCCATCTTCTCAGTCTCTTTGGGACTCTGCGGTTTCTGGCTGGCAGGCAACTCTGCTGATGTCCTTGGCACGTTTGTCAGAATGGAGCGAGCGCACGGAGGACCTGTCCATCTTTGTTTCCTCAAGCGGGGCTTAGCACAGTCCTGGACGCGTGCATCTGCTCTGTTCCACATCCCCCTCCCCGGCCTGTGGTAGACATCTCTAAGGGATCTTTCTTGCCAAGCCTCTGAATGGCCTCTGAATCTTTCTTAACACGTTGCCCCAGGTAAACAGGACTAATGGAATGAAATTGGTACCCAAGTTGAAACTTCCTCCTGGCTCCCTCCTGCAGCCCTCACCCTACCCACCAGCCCTCCCTAAGCCGCCTGAGTTGGCTGCTGTCTGTGGGAAGTGTGGGAGGCTGTACCACAATGGGAAAGGGGAGGGGATCACCTGGGAATGTCCTGGGGGAGCATCAGTACTTCTCCTTTGTTCCGCTTCATAAGCGTTTAATGCCCACGTCCCCTTCTAGAAGATGGGGACTGAGTTCTCTTTGTTCTCTGGGGTATTCTCAGTGCCGGACACAGAGGCTGGCTCCTCTCTGAGGCTCAGGAAGCCATTGTTGAATGAATGAACAACTGGATGAATGAAGGAGCCATAGAGAAATTGTCCCTTCCTGCCCGACTCGTCTCCAGTACCCACTGAGCAGAGCTGGACATCAGATGCCCGGCTGGGGCGTGATGGACTGTACTTTTGAATAAGCCACACAAGAAATTTCAGCATCCTTTACTTTCTGAGCCAGCAGGATGCTCTGAGAGGTCAGCTGGGGAAACCAACGTCCAGAGACGAGCAGGGACTCGGCCAGTATCATGCAAGGAGCCATTCTGTTGGTGTGTGTTCCTTCCTCGTGGATCCTGTCTGTTAAATGGGGCTCTCGGTCCTGCCGACTGCCTGGTGTGGCCTGCAGGCAGCCAGGGTGGCAGGAAGTTGAGTGGGAAGCCGTCTAGAGCGCTCAGCAAGGATGGCGAGTTCCATTTTACTGCAAGAGGAGCCGGGGCCTCATACAGGCTGGGGTGGAGCCAGGGTTGAACAGCTGAGGTCCAGGCACGCGTCGGGTCCCCAGGACCCCCGGGCAGAGACAGGACCCCCCTGCCCCCACCTCGCCCCCTTTACCCAAAGCCCAAATAGCGTCCCCGCCGACGGGAGACTGTCTACAGCCCCAGTGAGGTGATGTCTGGTTTCTCCTTGAGCATTGTAAGCAATGATTAATCTGGCTCCCAAACCAAAATATAGACGGAGTTCTATTATAAACACCGTCCTGTGGAGACCCGCCTGCCGGGCAGCCAGAGGTCCCTTGCGGATTCTGTGGTCCCCGGGGCTCCCCAAAGCATCTGCTCTCCCCTCGTACTAGTCAGGCACTGCTCACACGGAGAAATTGCTGACCGTGGGTCCACCTTGCGGTCAGTGCCCGCCCCGTAATTGCTGGGGCCCTGGGGAAGATGATGGTTTAGATGCTTCTGGGTCCTGGGGCTCTGTCATTTGAAGCTATTTGGCTGGCCCCGGCTTGGTAAACACTCTTAGGGTACTTCCAGGGAGCACACAAACCTGACCCCACGCCACCCCCCCCCCGCCCCCCCTGCCCCATGCTTGGCTGTCCTTAGTCTGTGCTGCTCGTGGCCAGCCAGGAGAAACAAGTGCTCATGGCAGTGTTCAAGGCCCTTCAGGGGCCGCGGATTGGGAAAGACCTAGGAATCGTGGCCTTCTGGACAGTGCACAGCCCAGCGTGTCCAGAGTCCTGGGGAACAGTCTGGGCTTGGCCAGAACTTGCTAAGTAACTCTGGGCACGTGCCTTCCTGTCTCTGAGGCTGAGTTTCTTAGTCTGTCCAGTGAGAAAGGAGGTTGTTGAACTGATGGCTTCAGCCCCTTCCAGCTCAGGTCCTGCAAAATCCTGTGACTGTCCGCTGCCCCCGTAATGCCGCAGTGATCTGGGAAGGTGGGTCCGTAAGGGGGTCATTCCCTGGCTGGCCCTGTGGCTCTTCTAGACTCGCCTTGGGCCACAGTAAGTATGTCTCATTCCATGATTTGGTGGCTAAGGATACAGGGATTGGAGTCACAACTGGGCACTGCCCCTGGGCAGCTGTGTGCCCTCAGGGAAGTCTCTTTACCTCTCTGAGCCTCAGTTTCCTCATCTGGCAAGTGTGCATGGTAATTCCTCCCTCCAAGGGGCGATGGCAAGGATTTGATGAACTGATATATTTAGGGCTGTAGTGCCAGGCTGGGCACAGGGCAGGCCACTGTCTGTGTCCCTGATGATCATTCGTTTCCTTTTGGCTGCATCCTGAGTAAAGGGTGAATTTGAAACCTCCTCCTGGGACTTCCCTGGCAACACTTCTCTGCTGAAGCTTTCATTTCCAGCAGGTTCCTTTGTGGCTGCAGAGGAAGCCACAGGCGCAGGTGATGCTCAGGGCCTCCCTGGTGCCCATTCACTGTTCTCTTGGCATCCTTGCCCCGTTATCACATTGGCTCTTTCACCAACCCCTTGAGGCAGGCAGAGGATGGCAGAGTGAGGCTCAGAGAGGGCAATCTCCTGGGCTGAGTCACACAGCCTAGAGCTCAAGGCTTGATTCAGCTCTTCATGGGAAAAACCTAGACTTGTTCTCCCTCATCTGCCTCTCCAAGCAGAGAAAGGTTAATAACAGTGATTATACACGTCATATTGTGGCCCGTCCCTGCTCGAAGCCCTCCTGTGGTTCCCATCCCTCTATCTGACCACCCCACCCCTCTACCCTCACCCCTCACTCCTTCTGCTCCAATCGCATGGGCTTTGTTCCCCCTTGAACACCCCCTCCCCCACCCAGAGCGTGCTTGCCTCAGGGCCTTTGCACCTGCTGTTCTCTCTGCTCCGAATGCCTTTCCCCAGAGAGCCAGCCCTCCGTCCAGCTCCCTCACCTCATTCCTCTCCGCAGAGTGGCCTCTCTGCCTGTTCCCCTGCGGTCGCCACCCCTCCCAACACTGCCATTCCCTGTCCTCAAACGCTGCTTGCTTTTCTTCATAGCGCTGGTCACTACCACACACTCTCTCCTTCTTAAAAATTTTATCTCTAATTATGGTAAGAAAACCCACATAACATAAAATTTACTATCTTAACCACATTGAATGGCATGGTTCTCCAGAACTTTTTCATCTTGTAAAACTGAAACTCTACAACCGTGAAAAGAGCGCCTCTCCATTTCTGCGTCCCCCAGACATGATCTTTTATATTTATTTGTTTTCATAGCTCCTTAATGGGACTGGGAACTCCATTAAGGCAAAGATGTTGTCTGCTCCTTCATCTCATGCCTACATGGTGCTGGCACATACAAGTTCGGTAAATGTTTGTTGAATGAATGAGTGAAATATGAAGATCGAAATGATAAGAGCAGCTGGTCTTTACAGGGCCCTTGAAATCAACTGTGCTAGATGCTTTACACGCATTATGACATGCTATCCACTCACCAAACCTTATATCCCCACTTTACAAAAGAGGAAACCGAGGTTCAGAGAGGTGACGTCAGAGGCCTCAGGTCACACAGCCAGCTGGCAGTGAAGCAGGCTAGGAATCCAGATCAATCTGAAATCAGAGCTCTTAACCACCCTGCATGCTGGCTGCTGGCGGTGGCCTGTGCCTCAGTTTGCCCGCTGGGGAACAGAGCACACGCCCCAGCTAGAAGGATCCCACCAGCCGTGTTCCCTCCGTCCCGTGGGTACTGGCCTGAGATGCGGCTCTATCACTGAGCAGCCTGGAGGCAGGCATGAGCTGGTGCAGGGGAAATGCTTGTAAACTCCCCGACCTCTTGGATCCAGCCGCCTCTGCTGTTTGTGACTCAGAGTCCCGCTTCCGGGCGTGTGCGGGGTGCCGAGTGTGCACACCTGTGTGTGTTCGTGTCTCTGCCTGAGCCGTGCGTGCCCGGGACGCCTGCAGGGCTCCGGATGTGGCCTCAGGTGTCGCAAGGACCGGCGGTGAGTGTCAGCCTGCTGCTCCTTAGCAAGGGGACATGGGGCACGTGGCTTCAGACTCAGTTTTCTCCTCTGTAAAATGGAAATAACAACCCCTGCTCCCGGCCTCCCCACCTCGTCTGGCTGTTGTAAGGACCAGAGGAGGTCGTGTGGGGTAAGCGGCAGTGCGTACAAGGGGTCTACAGGCACTCTGTGTGTGTGTGTGTGAGATACAGAGTCTTGTTTATCACCCTCTGGGGGAGACTTTGCACTCGAGTTCTCAGACCCCACAGCTGAAGGGGACTCAGAGTTCCAACCCCTTCATCTGAGGTCCAGAGAAGGGCAGTAACCCAGCCAGAGTCGCACAGCAAGTCCGAGACTGTCTGAACCAAGCCCAGGGCTCCCTGTCTGCAGGGTCTAGTGGAAATCGGTGCGGCCGCCTTTCTGAAGTGGAAAGCCCCTGCTCGACCCGATTTCACAACAGCCCGAAGCTGGCAGAAGCTTCAAGTCTGGGCTTTCCCTTCCGAGAGCTCCTAACTCACGAAGCGGCTCAGGTGGTCGTCCCCAGCGCCACCGAAAAGCGAGTATCATTTTGGTTCTCTTGACCTGGAGACCTCGCCTTGGACCATGGGAGTCAGGCCAGGGGCCGGAGGGTCAAGGCTGGTGCTGGGATGCTGCCGGAGTGCTGCTCAGTCAGGCATTCGCATGACCTCTTCCCCCTGGCATAGTTACTGGGACCAGCGGGAGGAAGGGCGACCGCTGTTTGGCTAATATCCTTGGTCAGTATTGGGGAGATCTTTTCCGAGGGGGGCTTTATGAGAAGGGGCAGGTCCTGGCAGAAGATCCGAGCATCACATGGTGGTTGAGCGCATCCCACACCGTAAGGTCCCGATCGCTCCACCCATCCACTGAGGAATCCCTCTACCCCTGCTTCTGAGGGTGTCCCCCTTGCTCTGGGTTTGGAAGGAACGGTTGGGACACAGTGTCGCTCTGTCACAGTTGCTGTATCCTAATTCAGCTCACAAACCTGCCCGCGGAGTCAACAACCCCCTGAGGTCTTCTGCTCTCTGCTGCTGGCAGAGGAGAGCCCAGAGGAGCTTGCTAACTGTGCTGTACTCATCTCCCTTGGGCGAGCATCTGCCAAACCAGCCTTGCATCCGTGCCGCGGTACAGGCAGCACTCAAAAGGCGGCCAGGGAGCCTGGGCCTCTGCCAGCCGCACGCCCAGATGCGTCTTCCCAGCCTGATGCAGTGTCTTCCCCCCCACAGGGACACAAGGGCTATCCTGGACCGGCGGGGCACCCCGGAGAACAGGTGAGGGCCGCCGCCTCAGCCCTGCCCTGCTCGCCTTCCCTCGCTGCAGCCCCTGCCCGGCCCCGGCCTCCTCCCCGGGCCCCACTCCATGAGCCAGCCCCAGAGCCAGGCCGTGCTGCCTCCCATCCTGCTGGCCCCCCCTCCTCCCCCAGCCACATCTGTCCGAGAGAGCTGGAGTCCACGCCAGCCTGGCGTTGGCATGAGCCGCTCCCCTCCGGTTCGAGGCATGAATAGCTGGCCTGTTCCGGGCGATGTTAGGGGATATTATACACGCCGCCACGAGGTTTGCAGGAATTTTGGCTGCCCCAGCCCAAGTCAAACAGCAGCCACTGCCAGCGTGGGAGAGCCAGCCAGCCTGCTCAGTGCGGTCTTATTCCTGGGCTGTGAGCATGGCGGGTTTTGTCCCTCCGAGCTGGTCTTACCGGTTTCACAGAGGGGCGGGCTGGGGGGCCCAGCGGGCCCGGTGGCTTCCCCTTCCTCCCGTGGCATCTCACATTCCTGCCCTGCTCTTTGTCCATTGTGAGCCCTGGTCCCCCAGCACCCCCCAGACTGGAGCTGAGCTGGCCCTCTCCCTTCCTCATGTTTTTTTCCAATTCCTTTGCAGGGGCAGCCGGGACCTGAGGGCAGCCCAGGGGCCAAAGGTTACCCTGGCAGGCAGGTGCAGTATATGGCTTCTGGAAGCTCTGTGGCCATGGTGGTGCGGAGATGGCCACGGGTGACCCCCGGGTAGAGTGAGGCAGTGGGCTGGGGCCAAGGAGCTGCGCCCGCCGATGGGGGGAGCCCTGAAGAAAGGGCTGTTCAGTGGGCAGGACCAAGGAACCCTCTCTTTGAAGCCAGTGGGGCGAGGATGCTCAGTAAGAGCAGAAGAAAGAGGACTGCCCGTACTGTGGGGGTGGGGCTCCAGAGGCTCCTCCCACTGGGGGTTCCTCTCTGGGCCATCTTCTTGGGACCCTGGGGTACCTGGGGGCTCAGTTTGAAAACCCCACTCCTATTCTGCAAAGGGGGAAACTGAGGCCCAAAGGAGCCAGGACTGCCCTGGGTTGTTGGCAGCAGGTAGAACGCCTCCATATGTCCTCGCCCCTCTGTCTTGTATGTTTCAGGGGTTACCTGGACCTGTAGGAGACCCCGGCCCCAAAGGCAGCCGGGTAAGTGGGCCTTGGCAAGTGCCACACAGGTGGGGCCCTAGATGGGCATTGCCTGTCCCTCCAGTGGGCCTGATGGGAGGTCAGGGCTGGAAGGCCTCCCCCTGTGGTCTCTCAGGGGGGCTAGAGTCGAGGCGCTCCCACCGGCATGCTCCCAGGAGAGCAGAGGGCCCGGTGATGGGGGACCCCGAGCCAGGTAAGCCATCTTGGTCCCCACGGCTGGGCAGACTGGGCCACAGAGGTTCTGTGGGGGCTTGGCCACGGTCTGGCTGCTACAGTCAGGCATTTTCTTGCTGTGCCCCCAGCACATCCCAAGGGCTGGGAACCAAAGCTGGGGCCACTTTGTCTGTCCTTGGAATCTTCGGAGGCCTCTCTCCTGCTCCCGACTGAGGGCTGAGGGACCACCCTTTGTGGAGGGCTTCGGCACCCGGTGGGTGGTGCTGCCCAGGCCTGGAGGCTGCTGGAGCGTCTGATCTCCCCTCCTTCAAGGTCCCCGGAGCAAACCCTGCATAGCCAGCAGGCTCAGTTTGCCCATCTTTGCAATGAGAGTGATGTCCCTCCCTAAGGCTAGTGTGTCACGGGGGTACCAGGAAGTCGGAAACAAGTACTGCTGAGGGGGACCACCGGGTGGGCTCCCAGGCAGGCTGTCGGCAGTGGAGAAGGTTCTGGGTGAATTGAATGGGAGCAAATGGAGTTCAGAAGACAAAGAGGTGATCTGGTGGAACCCTCTCTTCTACCTACAAGGGGACTGGGATCCTGGTGGGGACCCGAGGGCCCCAGTTCACACTGCACGCCCAAAGTGGAGCTGGGATGAGGACCCGCTTTCCTGAGGCCTGGGCTCACTGCTTCTCGAAGAATGCTCAGCAAGTGGGTCACACTGTCCTCGGTCAGGCCAGGTCCGGTGTGACATGTTCTCTGCTCCTGAGCCAAAGCTATTTATGGCCACAGTCTCAGCCCTAATCCCTGGGACTGACTGGCAGCTGTTAGGAGAGTGTCTGGGAGGTGGGTGAGGGGGTGGGTGGGCAAGCTCCCAAGGACCTGATGATGGTGATGATGGTGGTGATGATGATGATGGTGATGGTGATGGTGATGATGGTGATGATGATGATAATGGTGGTGATGGTGATGATGATGGTGGTGATGATGATGATGGTGATGGTGATGATGATGATGGTAATGATGGTGATGATGTTGATGATGGTGGTGATGATGATGATGATGGTGGTTATGGTGATGATGATGATGGTGGTGATGGTGATGATGATGGTGATGGTGATGATGATGATGATGGTGATGGTGATGGTGGTGATATGCAGGGACTGAAGAGGCTCCTGTCCTAGGATGCTGAGCCTCCCTCCCTCTCTGTTCCCACGAGCTGTGGCCCAGAGAGGCTTTCTGAGCCCAGAGAGAAAGTCTTCTCAGTTCCCCGATCTGCCAGGAGGACTGGAGAAGCGACACAGGCTAATGACGTCTGGGGCTGCTGCATGCTTGTCATGCTAGCGGCATCTTGAGGCCACATGTGGAGAGAGAGCTGGTCTGGCCCCAGCACAGCCCTCTCCAGGGTCACAGGGCCCTGAGCAGCATGGCTGAGCCGGGGCCGCTCACGCTGCCCTCCCAACCCTGTCCCACCACCGGCTTCATGTTTATCAAGTAGGGAGAGCGCAGGCTTTGGGGTCGCGGCAACTGGCTTTGAGACCTGCTCTGCCGTTAACCAGCTGTGGGATCTTGGGCAAGTTGCTGAACTTCTCTGAGCCCATTTTTTCACCTGTACATCTGGGATATAAGCCTTGGTTGGAAGGATCAGTAAATGTCGCTTAAGATAATGGATATCGATCACGCTGGATGCCAAGAAGGAGGCTCCATGACCTCTTGACCTTAGAGGGAAGGAGAGACGGTTGTGAGTCTGTGAGTCTGTGATGGTTGCATGTCTGTGGGAGGCAGTGTAGCAAAGTGGTTAGGAGCCCAACCCTGGGCTCAGGGGAGAAAGTGGTACATCCCTTTAAGGGATGGTGCAAGAGAGTGCTGGGGGGGCACGGAGGAGATTGCTTCTGGCTCAGTGTGTCGGGGATGCTCGCAGAGGAGAGGGCATTAGAGCTGGGCTGGAAGGATTTGCCCTGCAGGCCTGGGGGTGGGAAGGGCATGCTGGCGGAGGGCACAGCACAAGTAAAGGCTGGGAGATAGAACGTCAGGAGCATTCGAGGGGAGGGTGCATTCCCTTGTGTGTCCAGTGAGGGGGACAGCTGCCATCTGCAGGGTGCTTGGGAGGGCTGGACACGTGGCACACACACCCACGCCAGGGCGGCAACTGCTGTTCCTGCGGTGCTTGGCGGCCGGTGCCGGGGGGATGAGAGCCCACGTCCAGGGCCTTCGAGGCCCTGGAAGAAGGCGTTACAGAAGCCACAGGCGCCCGCCGGCCTCCCGGGCATGGGTGGGACCTGGTGCCAGGCTAGCATCTAACCCGGGGGACAGCTTCCTTCCCGCAGGTCCCGGAGCCCCCGGCGCGGGGCGGGCCTCCTCCCGCGAGCGAGCGCCCGTGCCCTTCCCTGGCGTGAGGGTATGTGCCTTTGGACTACATCGTGGAAGCCAGCACCATGCAGTCCATGGGCATATACACTTGCCTCAAGGCCTATGTCATCGAGGAGCCGCCGGAGCACTGCTACAGCGAGGAAGAGGAGCCGGGCGAGGGAGGGCGGCGAGGGAGCGGGCCAGCCAGACCGCCCCGTGCAGCCCCCCTGACCCGCCCCCTGCTCTTTCGTAGGGTTACATTGGACTCCCAGGGCTCTTCGGCCTGCCAGGGTCCGACGGAGAGCGAGTGAGTATGCTTCTGTTTCCCACCCACCCCCTCTGCCAGGTGCAAGCCTGGAGAAGTCAGGGAGTCCCTCCTGGAGGAGGTGCCCTTGAGTTGAATAGGAGTCCACTGTGGGGACCAGTCAAAGCACAGGCCTTCCAGACGCGGGCAGCACGCGCAAAGGGAAGAGCGTGTGCAAAGTCAGGGCATAGAAAAACTCTGCGAGTTTGACAGTCGACACGGTCAAAGCGCTGAGTGTGAGGTGGGAAGAGGGGAGACGAGGCTAGAGGGAGTGCTGGGCCGAGTTACACGGCCCCCAGGCTGAGGTCAGAAAGGGGCTCTATTCTGAGAGCACGAGGGGCTGCCCATGGGCTTTCAGCAAATGAGAAATGAGAAATGAGATGTTTTGGACATCTCAGATCCAGGGTCTGCAAACTGTGGCCCGTGGGCCGGGTGCCGTCAGCCGTCTGTTTCTGTAAAGTTTTATTGAACACGCCTGTGCTCAGTTGACGCGTTGTCTGAGGCCGCTTTCGCTCTCGGTACAGATTTGAGTAATCATCACAGAGACGGGATGGCCCACGGGCCTATCCTCTCCATCCCCTCCCAGCATGAGCCCGTGTTTGGGAACTGAACTGTAACCTCATCGACAAGCTGGGTATAGAGAATCTAAGGAAAGCAGAAGGAGCACTTATTGAACACCTACTGAATACCAGGAGCCCTGGGCGCTTTCCTTGGGCAGTTCCCCAGCTCAGGTCCATGCAGACCCCAGCTCTCTAGAGGGCAAGGACCATCCATCCGATGTGCACGTAACTGGCGCCCGCTGTGTCTGTGGCCCGTCCCCTAGGTCCTCTGTGACTTCCTCTTGCGGGTGGCTCTGGGGCTGGTTTGGGGCGATGCTGGTTGTCCCGTGCCCGAACTGCATCCTGACCTCTTCCCTGTCTCTCCCCCTGCAGGGTCTGCCTGGCGTTCCTGGCAAGAGGGGCAAGATGGGTAGGCCGGTAAAGATTTTCCGTGTCTATGATGCAGACTCTATGGGTGAACTGGGCCTCCCGCTGGCCGCGCTGCTGTGTCCACCCGCGGCCTGCGTGTTCTCCGCTTCTCTCTGCTTGGTCGTTGCTCTGCTTTGAGTGTGTGGGGCTGTCGGGCCTGGTGTCCTGCTGCCGGAACACGGCGTGGCTGCTGCCTGGCTGGGGCTGCGGCTGCGTGGGCACCGGCCCCCGGGGGGTTCCTCTCGCTGTGTGTGCCGCAGGTGCTCTGCCGTGCCCTTCTGTGTCTGGGTCCTTAGTGTCCACGGGCCTGCTCGGACTGGGGGATCTCGGCCGGACAGGTGACAGTGCTCCTGTCTCAGAAAACACGCAGTCTCCACATGGTCTTGGTGTCACCAGTTCCACTGGTGCACACACAAGGCCGGAGGGCAGTGGGGTGTGGGCAGGCCCGCAGCAGGGGTGCCCCCAGGAGGGGCTCAGCAGGAACCCCCAACATGCCAGCTTTGCCCGTGACTCTCCATCATGGGAGGAAATCGTGTTTCCCCTTGTCTGGGTGTCTGCGGGGCAGGAAGAGACAGCCAGGGCCCAGAGAAATTAGGTAACTGGCCCACAGTTTCACAACGAGTGACTAACGGAGCCAGGATTCTAACTCGGTTTGTCTCCACGGCTTCTGATCTCGGTGGTGCATCAAGGTGGCCTCTCGGGTTCACTGGTCGGCGATAATGTTGTAAACATGGATTCCTAGAATCTTTCCTGGGGGGAATGTCATTCATTCCAATGACCTCATATTTACAAGGGGAAACTGAGGCTCCGAAGGATGGGGTGGTGTGTCCAGGGCCCCGCAGCCAGGCAGAGAGACCCAGGACTGTGACTGAGCCATCCTTCTTTCAGACGCAGCCCCTGGGTGGCTTAATGGTCTCTGCCGCTGCCCTACAGGGGGACCCCTGGACCTGGAAGCACCATCGGCTCCGGGTCTGGGCCCCCCTTTGCTTGTGGTTGATGGAGATGGGACTGTGGGGAGGTTAGAACTGGAGAGGTGGCTGGAAGGGGGCCAGCAGCACTCAGGGGTCCCCGGAAAGGAGGCCATCTGTGATTTGGGGGTTGGCATGCGTGTTCGCGGGCACCTTACCTGTTGCAGTGTAGGGATCTAAGCCCTCTGGGGCCGAGTGGGGGTACAAAGAAGAGCAAGATCCAGGTTCTGGCTTCAAGGAGCCGAGCGAGGGGCGCCTCCCGCTCAGACGTGGGTCTCCCTGTGGCCGAAAGCCCCTCCGGGCCTGAGGTCTGACGCTTAAGATCTGGACAAGGAGTGGCACCTGAGGCTTCTGGCTTCACGGTGAGGACCTGGAGTCTGCGAGGGCTGGGCTGGCCTCTGGATCTGCTCCTCAGGCCAGGTGGCCTTGGGCAAGGAGACTCATTCATTCGTTCATTCATTCATTCATTCAGTGAATATGGAGTGTGTGCTATGGTGTGCTTGGTGCTGAGCAGTGAACACACAGTTCCCATTCTCATGGGTACACAGACCATGATTGAATGCTGGGGGGGGGGGGTGAAGAATGAATGATTGCATGTCAGACGGTGCTCAGTGTTAAGATGAAGCAGAGTAGGGGGACTGAGTTTTTGGAGTATGGGCTGTTGAAGAAGTTGGCCCAGGAAGTCCTCCTCACTTCTTGAAAAACCTGAATGAGGTGAGAATGGGAGCCATGTGGCTCTCTGGGGAAGAGCATTCCAGTTTGAGGGGACAGCAGGTGCAAAGGCCCTGGGGCAGGAGCATTATTGGCTGAAATTCTCTGAACTGTGGTTCTCCCAGCTGAGAAACAGGGATAATAGCTTCTAGCCCGTGGGGTCCTTGTGCTTGTCACATAATAAGTGCTCGACAAGTAGTAGCAGTCATTGTTCCTATGTGTGGATTCATGGATGGCTGAGGCTTTCTGTGTGCTGTGTGACTTCGAGCCAACAGCTTCACCTCTCTGGGCCTGTTTTCCCAAAGTTTCAGTCGCAGAAGGGGGCCAGTTGACTGAATTAGATGATCTCATCTGGGCCCTGTCCCATCACTCAGGTCCGCCTCCAGTGCCACCCATGGGAGATCAGCCCAGACTCCATCCTGGGAGCCTCACAGAGGCCCAGGCCTTGTCAGCGTACAGATGAGATGGAGGCTCAGAGGGCAAATGACCTGGCCAAGGTCTGTGGCTTCCCAGAGTCGGAGCTGGGTCAGAATGCAGCAGCCAGAGGGGCACCTCTTGCCCCAGATGTGGGTGTGGGTTCCAGAGTCTTCTGAGCATGGAGGAAGCCAGACCTGGGAAACGCTGGGTGTGCATGACTTCTTCCCCACCTGCTGCGACAAGGGACGTCCCCAAGGCCGTGCCTCGGCTGTCCTCTTCCAGCCTCCGTCTCCCCTTTCCTGCTCCTGTGGCCCCGCCATCGCCTCCTCCCTGCCTTCCTTGTTTTCTTCTTGGAGTTGAAAGAGCCGGGCAGGCAGCCCCGGGTCTGAGATGCTCAGCACCGTTGTCCCATCTGCACGTGAGATGAGGCCACTCACTCATTTCTCGTGCCATAGAAATTTCTGGAGCACCTCCTACGTGTGGGGCCCTGGGGATAACCTGTAGTCAAAACAGAGCCCCTGAAGCGAGATGGATGGAGGCGCCTCTGTCTGCGTGCTGTTCGAACTGCATGGGATTCCCCCACTGATTCTTTGAGGTCGGATTGCTTCTACCTATTTTCCGGATGCTTAGACCGTGGCTGCGACAGTCAAAGCCTTTTACCCAGAGACTTCCCACGGTCTTGTCAGCCGTCAACCCGCCACAGCTCAGCTCTGCTTCCTGGCTCTGTGCCTTTGACCTCCTGAGATGCCACCGTCTCCTCCGTGATGGGGTGTCCCCGGCACTGGGGGGTCAGGTGTGGGTGGGAGGAACTGTCCTCCCTCCAGGCTGACAGCCCTGTGGCCTCACCGTCCCCTGAGGGCTCTGAAAGTCCCCTGGACTCTGGTCCAACCGCCGTGGCCAGCAGTGGGCCAGCTCTGTGTGGGGTGGAATTGAACGTGTCCGGAATATGACTTCGTGTCCCCGAGTGCCTGGGGCTTCATCTCTGCCTCTGCCGGGCCTCCGAGTCCGCCGTGCCCTCAGCCCGCACGCTCCCTGAGCCGTCCCCCTGCCACCAGCGTTCCCGAACCCTCCGCCTGCCTGATGGGCTGGGGGCTCCTTCTGTGACGGCTTTTCTCTTGTCCAAGTCCAGGGCCGGGCGGTTTCTGGGCGCTTATTAACGAGAGGAAATGTCGGGAGAATGAGCTGAAGTGCTCGTCCCGGATCGCAGCCGGCCTCGTTTCTGGCGGGGCCGCTGCTGATTCTGCTGTGGTCCGTCTGCCTCCAGCAAGCAGGACCTCAGGCCCGTGCACACGGCCTCCTTGCTGCCAGGTTGGAAGGAGGGTGCGTTGGAGTCTTCTGCTGATGGGAGCCGAGAAAGAGACAGGAGAGGTCAGAGTGCATCAGAGCTGCAGGAATGGGAGGGATGAGCTGGCCCAACCTCCATGTCGGATGAGCAGACATAGCTCAGAGAGGTTAGCAACGTGCCCAAGGTCACACAGCAAGTCGGTGTCGGAGTCAAGACTCGAAGCCAGGACCCTTGCTTGCTAGTACGGGGTGCTCTCCACATCACCCTTCTCCTCTCTGTGCTCACATCCTCAGCCTTCAAAGGAAAGCTGAGTCTACGGCTCTCTTCTCCTCTTCACGTCACCTGCCAGAAAGAGAAATGTGCTGTGGTTCCCTGAGGACGGGTCCAAATGGAGGATGCTGCAAACTTGCTGGAGCTGGAGGGATTTCTCCTGGGCTGTCCTGGCTTGTTCGGGGCACGGCACAGTGGCACTCAGAGCTGGGGACCAGGCCCTGCCTCCCAGACAAGGCTCTCTCACGGGGGCTGGGAAGATGCTGCCGTGAATTCTGTCGGGCGCTCTGTGAAGTTGCTGTCAGCCTGCTGGAATGCGTAGCAGGGCCAGCCGTTGCTCACGGCTCCTCTCGTGGCCTCCGGCCAGGCCTGCCAACGCTGTTCTTACGTAGTGACTCAGGCAGGCAGACCCTAAAGCTTAGAGGCCCAGCCCTGGCCCCAGCTCCCTCTGTGTGTGGCTCAGGGACAATTGGGACTTGCCCAAGGCCACACGCCCGCCCAGCGTGGAACGGGGCTTCTGCCTTTTGACTTCAAGTTCAGAGCTCTTTGCATTTCTCAGACTGAGGGGAGCAGGGAGCAAAGTGGGCTCCACGCAGGGGAACTGAGGCCAGACAGATGAAGGTCTTAGCTGTGTGATGCTGGGAGCTGGGGCTGTGGTCCCCAGGGTCCCAGACTCGAGCTAGGGCTGTCCCAGGGCTGTTGGTGACCCTGGAATCCCGGTGGGGACTCTGCCTGCCTCTCTCCTCCTTGTTCCCTGAGGTGACTCTTCTTGATGGATTCCCTGTGGATTTCAAAAGGGCAGGGTAAAAATATGCGCTGCATCGTGAGAAACGGGTACTGGGGACCTCGGGGGCCTCTCCGTGTCAGCACGCATCTTCTGGAAAAGAGTACGGGCTGGTTCAAGCGCAGCAGCAAGGATGCAGGTTAGACGTGTGGAGGAACTTCCCGACTTTGGAGAATTTAAACATCGTCAAGAGGTCTCTGAGATCCTTCTGGCGGCTCTTCCCAGAAGTTATTAAGTATTCCCACTGTTGGTACAAACCCTAACTAGCGGGTGATGGCACGTTAGGCTTTACCAGGGGCTGGATTCCAGCATCGCACCTCTTCTTTGGCCCAGCTCTGCCAGGTGAGTTGGGCAGGACTGACCATTCTGCAGGCCAGGTTGCTGAGCCTTCCGGACATCAGCAGGACTTCTGATCCGGGAGGCTGTGGCGTGCCCTGTGCCTGCATCCCACCTTCTGGAGCAGACCATCGGGGCAGACACTGCCTGGGGGCCAGGCAGCGGACGAGCTACCCCTCCGAGGCCTCCTCAGCCCTTGCGTCCTGCCGTGGGTGTGTGACAAGGACTGCCCCTGTCTTCATGTCTCATCTTCGGAATTGCTGTAGCCGAGAGGGAATGTGGAGCCGGGTCTCCTCCTGGGCCTTGTTCTGCCCAAAGCCCCGGGCGTCCCATTCCCCAGGGAGGCCTGACCTCGGGGAAGCAGGGAGACCACGTGGCTGGGGCCCCGGCAGGGCGCCCAGCTCATTCCTCGGGCCTCGGGCCAGCCTGCAGCCGCCAGGAGCTCAGGCCTGCGGGGAAAGGTCCCGCTGCTGGCCAGGCTGGGAACGCATGTCATGCACGGGCGGGTGTGGCCAGACAGAGGGAAGCTGCCAGGGTGGAGGTGGGGCCGCGTGCCCAGCTCGGCGACCCCCTCTCTGAGACCCAGCCGGGCCGAGCGTCAGGGTCAGAAATGGGCTATGTTGCTCAGGATGAAGGGGTGAGGCAGGCCAGCGGGGTGATGGGGACTTGGGCCTGTTTGGGGCCTCAGTCTCCCCACTGGGGCAGTGAGGTGTTGAATGTCAGGACCAGCTAGGGTCTTTCCATCTTGGCCCACCTATGGTTGTTCCAGTCAAAGCTTTGTTCCCGCATTTTTAAAGCTCCTGTCTTTTTTTTCCAGTCATTGCACTTTTAATTACAAATCCTAGATTCCCAGAAGTCCTCTGCTGGACTCCTGAAGGGAGGGAGACTGCGGATGGAGACAGGGGTGGGTCCGTGAGGCGACCACGCACATACAAGCAGACGGGTCCTCAGCGTCAGGAGCGCCTTTCCCTCTGGCGCATGAGCCCGGGGCTCGAAGGAGCCCGCTGAGAGACCACAGGCTCTAGTCCATTCTGCGCGTTCACTGTCCAGTCATAGCTAAAAGAACAGGTTCTGGAGTCAGACTGCCTGGGTTCAAATCGCGCCTCTGCTAGTCCGTTAGCTGTGTGACTTTGGACGAGTGATCTAACATCTCTGGACCTCGTCTTTAAAATGGGGCCACATCTCACTGGACTATTGGAGTTTGCTGTTACGGTCACTCTTATCATCCCACTATGGTCACCCGTGGGCGATACGTGGGCTGCATTTTGTCTACACAAGTGCCTCCCTTCGGGATTTTGACCCTTCTGATGGTCTCTCCCTCGCTTATACCTCAGGGACGTGCCCGCACATGGCTGCTGCCTCCACGGGCTGGCAAGGGCTCGCCCTCCATGTGACATCTCGGCTCCTCCTCTTACTGCTCCGCAATGCCCAGCAGAGGACACTGAGGCTCAGAGAGGCCCGTGGGTGGTGGAGCCAGGACTGGCATCGGGTTGCTCTGGTCCGCAAGCCTAGTGGGGGAAGCGAGCCCAGCAGTTGGGTCTGAGAGGAGTTCTCGAGCCAGCCTGGCGTGGCCTCCGAATGCAGAGCCACACGCTCTAGAGCTGCCTGGGGGCTGCTGGCTGTGAGTGGACGGGCGCGGCAGCCAGGCTCGGTGCCCGGGGGATGCTGTCAGGGTCAGCATCTTGCCCTGGCTGGGAGGCAGTCCTGCGCCTACCCCAAGGCGCCCCTTCCTCCCAGGCCTCGTCTAGGGCTTGGGCCAAGCTGAAAGGGGTCTTAGACGTTACAGCCCCCAGCCTGAGCTCGACGCAGGGTCAGGCCAGGGTCTGCCCGGGTGACACAGCCAGGCTGGAGGCGAGCTGGGGTGAGTGGCCAGGCTGTCTCCAGACGCTGGACTTGGAGCACGGGACTCCCAAGTCCTGCCCCTCGTGGGCCATGTGGAGTCAGCCAGATGCCCAGCTGGACAGCATCCCCCTCGTGCCCCGAGAGGGGTTGTCCTCCTCTCCTGCCAGGCCCCCTGCCCCAACCTCAGTGCCTTTAGAAGTTTCCCCTGACCACAGCCCACCCGGCTGGTGTCGCCTGTCCCAGGAGGAGAGGGATCCACCGTACGGCATGACGAAGAGGGGCTGGATTGGGGTGAGGCTGGAATTTGCCAGGAGAAACCCCAAGGATGTGGGGAGAGGAATCTTAGATGGGGTCAGGAGTACCCCACAGAGACTTGATCTGGACGTGGGCCTGTGCACACGCACACACATACACACACACCCCTCTGCCACCCTCTGAAACCAGTCGGGCACACATTCGAGCAGCTTCTGCATGCCGGGATCTGCCCGTGCACAGCTCACACAGACACGGCAGAGTCCAGAGAGGTGGGATCTGGGCCCAGCTCTGCCACAAACTTGCTTTTTGGCTTTGACCAAGGGACATTTCCTCTCTGAGCCTCAGTTTCCCCATCTGTCACATGGCACTGATAACCTTGCCCTCAAGGATGGATGTCAAAGGCAAGTGAAGTTGTGCCTAAGAAGTGACCGGCTTGGTCCAGATCTCCTTACAGTCGGGCACCACGTGATGACAGTCTGGTCAAGGACAGACCCGTACATGACGGTGGTCCCGTAAGGTCAGTCCCACGCAGCCTGGGTGTGTAGCAGGCTGTACCATCTGGGCTGGATGGGTACACTCTAGGATGATCGTGTAACGACGAAATTGCCTAACGACGCATTTCTCAGAGGACGTCCCCGTCGCTGATGGACACATGGTTGGAATACGTCCTCGTCTCCTCCGTTCAGTGTCTGAATGAGCCACACCTCCCGTAGGGTCCATGTCATCTCCCACCTTTCTCATCCAAGAGGGCTTCCTGACAGAGGAGGGATGTGAGGGGAGTAGGATTGCCCTGGTGGTCCAGGGGTTAAGATTCGGCGCTCTCACCACTGCGGCTGGGGTTCATTTCCCAGTCAGGGAACCACACCCCCCATCTGGCTGTCGTACTATGGAGGCTGCCTGTAGCTGTGATGCTGAAAGCTATGCCACCAGATCTCAAACCCCAGCAGGGTCACCATGGTGGACAGGTTTCAGTGGAGCTTCCAGACTGAGACAGACTAGGAAGAAGGACCTGGCCACCCTCTTCCGAAAAAATTGCCCATGCAAACCCTGTGAACGGCAGTGGGGCACCGTCTGACATAGTGCTGGAGGGCAAGAGGATGGCGCCAAAAAAACCGGGCAAGGTTCCGCTCTCTTGTCCGCAGGGTCATTAGGAGTGGGAATCCACGCGATGGCACTAACAACCACAAGGTTTGCAGGCTGAGGCAAAGCTCCAGGCCTGGATGCACACACGTCTCGAGGTCTCTTTGCTCAGCCAGGATAGACGGCGTAATTGGTTTGGGTTTAGTTTTTAGGGCTGATCTCCTCGCTGGATTCCCCAGGTCGCTTTAGAAACCAGAAACACAGCCATCCTCCTTGAGGAATTGTTACTGTTTGAACAGCTCGGGCATCCACTTGGTCGGAAAAACATGTGCTTGTTTTTCATTCAATTTCCCTGGAAAAACAACGATTTGGATTCAGGAGGGGAGGAGAGCAGGTTTCCCTGAATTCCGAGCGCGAGGACTGTCTTTTCCTTTTGAAGTCCGGTGGCGTGCTCTCCCTCTCCCCCGGCCCCCGGAGGCATCCCCACAGCCGATGTTTTTCCAGCTGCCCGTCTCCCCAGAGAGTCTGGAATGGGGTCAAGAAGAGGTGAGGGGGCCAGTTCGGTGGCCTGGCCTCAGAGCTGCCGAGACACTTACCTGTGGCCGCGGGGCTGATGTTCGCTGGTGGTGTGACCTTGTGCGATCTTGACACTTACCCTTTTGGAGCCTCACTTTCTGTATCTGTAAAATGGGGATTGTGATTCCAAGGGGTGGTTTTGGAAGACCCCGTCACAACCATAGAAGGTCTGAGCTGGAAGATGCCTCAGAGGGCTTCCCTTCTTTGACCAGTGGGGAAACTGAGGCCCATGGGGGAAAAGGAGACTCTTAAGACTCTCAGCGAGTCAGCGACCTCTCCAGGCCTAGAGCAGCTTCCTGACTCTGCTCTCCATTTGGACCAGGGCTTGCACTGCGGGGTTGGCGTTTCCACTGGAGAGCAGGGGACAAGGTTCTTTCCAGAGCTTCTGAGCAGAGAAGAAGAGGGTTCTCTGGCCAGGGGCCCCCCGCCGTAGCCAGTCCTTGAGAAGCTCTTTACATGGGGTGTTTGTTGAGGGCACAGGGGTGACGTGGGACCCCACTGCCTGCCCAGATCCCGGAGCCAAGGAGCGAAACAGCATGGACGTGTCCTTGTGTCCCCTGGGGGTTGGATCAAAGCCGCCCCACAGGCCCAGACACTCATGTGCAGATGTTTTCTCTCTCTCATGCCCTCAGGGGTTTCCTGGAGACTTTGGGGAGAGAGGCCCTCCTGGACTGGACGGAAACCCTGTAAGTATTTCACATTTTTAAAGAGATTCAGAGCCAGCCCTGCGGGTTTCAGGAACCCAAGCTTTGGGCTCAGAAAACGGGGGTTCAATCCCAGCCCCGCCACCTAGCTGTGTGCCCTTGGACAAAGAGCATGACTTCTCTTGACCCCAGGCTCCTGGCTGCTACGGATGCCCTGTGGCCCCCCAGCAGAGCCCCCCAGCCCACTGAACCCACTGAACCCACTGATCCCAAAGCCCCGGGCTGTGCCCCATCCCTGAGGACTTCAGAAGACCCAGGGGTCCGTCCCCACTGGGGCAGCCAGGGCTACTGCCATCTTAAGAAGCATCAGAAATGTTTACGGGACGACAGCAGCCTGGGAAGCAGATGGTTTGCAGGCCTGTGTGGAGAGAAGAGCCGAGGCGGACAGAAATCTCCAGCACAGGCGTGTTTATAGAGTTTGTAAATAATTGGAGGCCCATCGAGGAGCCAGGTCAGCCCGCCCCCGAGGAGCTGAGCCCGCCTTTCCCTTCCTGTCCCGGGCTCAGGCTGTGGTGGGACAGGAAGCTCATTCTCTGCCTGGGGGTGCAGGCCACGTCCAGAGCTCTTCGGAACACCTGCCATGTCCCCCATCTCTCCTGGGGGCTTCCCACCTGAGCAGCTGTGCCCAGCTGTGCCCTCTAGGGAGGTGGCCGCTGGGTCCATCATCAGCCCCTGATGATGTGCTAATTTCAATTTCACGAATGCTCCCTGAGACGGATCCCACTGGGGCTGAGCCCCCGCCTCGCTTGGGGGCCTAAGCCCTGAGTTTTAATCTTGCTGCACCGCTTGCCAGGCGTGGAAGCTTGGACAAATCAGCTCGCCTCTTTGAATGGCCTTATCTGTAAATCAGGGGGCGGGACCAGAATGCTCACTCCAAGGGCGGCTGTGTGGATGGAGTGAGGGGGTGGGGGCAGGGAAGGGGTTTGGTCCATGACAAGTGTGCGCTGGACGGAGCTGTCATACACAGGAGGGAGTAACCCGGTATGTGTCCTGCCCTCGAGGAGCTCATGGCTGTCTCCCCGGCCCATCGCACAGGGTGGAGTGAGGTGGCTGGAACTGAAGAGGTCCCAGGGGCTGTAGAAGAGGGAGAGAGGCACAGGGAAGATTCCTGGGGACGATGACATTGGAATTGGGATGAGGAGAGAGGCGAGGGGACATTCCAGGTGGAGGAAAGAGCCGGCAAAGGCACAGAGGGGAGAAATCAGGGCCTTCCCTTCCGCAGATCGGTTACTGATTAACCCTTGTAATACATGATGTCACCCTGGAAGTCCCCTTGGGGAGGGGCGGGGGTGTCTGTGTACTCATGGCCTAGAGGAGCAGAAAGTGGACCTCACGTGTGGCCCCAGCTCTGCCACAGTGTTGCTGAGTGACCTTGGACAAGTCACTTGCCCTCCCTGAGCCTCAGCTCCCTGGTTGTAAAGCCAAGGCTGTTTCTCGCCTCTGCCCCTTCTTGATGGCTGTAGTAATGACAACCCCCTGTCTGAGCAGCCCTGGGATTGCACAGAGGGAGGAAGACAAACCGCTTGGAGGATGTGGGCAGTTCTCATGGATATTCACCCTTGCTAGGCCCCCTGTTTTTATTCCTGCCTTTGCATTTTGAGCTTGACCCAAACCCCTCTCCCCTCTTTTCTGGAGCAAGCAGTTGAAGGTCCATTTTTAGAGATGAGGATAAAGGGAAGCGCCCACTGCAGCACACACTGCCTCGTCTCCTGACTCCCAGACGAGAGCCCTCTCCAGCATCTCAGAGGCCCTGGGAGGCCGAAACCCTGGAGCTGCCTTCTGGTGGTGGGGGGCTTCTGGAAGGGTCCCCAGCGTCTCCTGGCTGAAAGAGGGAGGGAGGGAGGCCTGCCCGGTGACTCTCAGCTGGGAGCCCCCGCCGCTGTGTCATTTCCTTGCACTTGACCTTGGGCCCGTCGCTTGAGCCCCGCAGCGTCAGTGTTTCCCTCTATCCCTGGAGATTGACGTCTCCTGGGTGGAGCATCCTGCACATCTTTCTTACCCACATCAGGATGCCACCTATCTTTTCACGCTGACAGTGGGCAGGTACTGGATGTGGGAAATCCAGCCTTCCCCTTTTACAAATGTGGAAAACTGATGGCGGAGTGGGGACAAGGTCTCGTCCCAACTCCAGCCAGGCTCAGGAGAGCCACTGGCCAGGGACAAGGAGTGGTCAGCTCCGAAGGATTCCGCCAGGTGCCCGCTTGAAGGACAGTGTGGAGGGAGAGGCCCTGGAGGGAGACAGGGCCAGTAACCGCTTTGATCTCTGTCTGCAGGGAGAGCTGGGCCTGCCAGGACCCCCGGGAGTCCCCGGCCTCATGGTAAGTACCCCGATGACTGGGGAGGGGAGGGAAAGTGCCAGGAGGCAGGGTGTGGGGAGCAGGGGACGAGTCTTGCTGAAAAGGCCCGTGTCTCATCAAACCTCAGGAGGAGCTGAGGGAGCAGGACAGACCAATCTGGGCAGGGAGCTGAGGGAGGCAGGCCCTGCTGTGTGGCCTCAGCTGGATCCCCTAGCTTCTCTGAGCCCCTTTCTTCATTGGTTAAATGGCGGTGGGTGCTTGGAGCATGGGACTGCCCATGTACTTTCACACCTGCTGCCTGTCCGCTCTGCAAGGAGGTCTAGGCAGGTGATGGCACGCCCATTCGACAGGTGAGGCGCTTCAGATCCAGAGGAAGGAAGTGACTGGCAGAGTCGCTGAGGCTCCGGGCCACGTTGGGCTGTCTTCTCCATCTTTTTCTTCAAAGCACTGACTTTAGAGCCAGGCCACCTGAGTTCAAGTCACAACTCTGCCACATCCTGGCTGTGTGACCTGGGCCAAGTCACTTAGCCTCTCTGAGCCTTAGTTCCTCAGCTATAAAACAGGGATGATATTAGAATCCTCCTGGGGAGATTGTGAGGATTAAATGAGGTGTCACGTGTACAGTCCCTGGCAGAGTCTAGCACTGTGGAAAATATTGTTATATTAACTATTGTTATTACTTCCTGGCGTGCCTGGGACTCAGAGAGGCTTGTACACAGGGAGGTGGGAGGCACTCTGACCTCTGACTCCATCTAGGGTGGGGTAGGCCTGGTGGAGCGGTTCTATTAGCCAAAACCAGGACCCCCCACTGGGCCTTCCAAGGGTGAGCCTTGACCTTGGGGCAGCCCCGAGGGCCGGTGAGAGGCCCTAGCCTGGGAAATGACTCCAGGAGCTTTCCCGAGGGTCTGATGCCCCCTCTGCTCCGTCCTCTGGATCATTCCTCATGGGGCTTGAGTCTGGGGGCCTTGGAGGGACACAAAGAGACTATTCCATAGTTTGACAAATGGGCTGCCAGCTTTGGCCACTCCAGCAACTGTGCCGAGAAATTCTGCTCAGAGGGAGACTGGAGGAAACCCTAGGGGAGCAGGAGGGCCCATTGTTCAGGGGATGCCAGGCCTGGGAGGAGGGCCCGGAGGCCCCCAGTGACAGTCTGCTCCCGCTCAGGTGGACGGGAGCAGAACCTGGGCGGAGTCGGGTCGGAGGGTCAGATGACCTGTGTCTGAATCCTGGCCTTGCCGCCTTCTGGCTCTGTGGTCCTCAGTTATGGCCTCACTTCCCTGAGCCTCAGGACCCCGCTGTAAAATGGGATCATTGTGCCCACTCTTATCAGGCCATGATACACAGTCCAGTCCAGTCCCGTGGGCAAGAGGGCAGCTCCTGGAATCAGATGCCTGGGACCACAGCTCTGAGCAGATTTCTAAACGCCCCCGGCCTCAATTTCTTCATCTGTAAATGGGGATAGTATTGGTACCTAAGTTGGAGGATGGTTGTGAAAGTTTAAAGGAACAAGTATATATAAAGTATCTAGTATATAGCAAGCACCCAGAAGTGCTAGTTATAATAATAGTAGTTGATGATGATGATGATGACGGTGATAATGATTTCACACACACACACAAGCTATTTGGTGCCTGGTAGCGGCTGTCAGGATCGCCACATTGAGAAAGATTTCAAAGTCACATTGGAATTCAGTGGGAAAGGGTGCTGCGATTGATTACTGATGTCTGCCTTGGCTCGGGATGAGCAAGTGTCAACACGCGAGTCACACATTTGTCATCACTGATGTCCTTTGCTGAGCACCTTTTTGGACACCAGGCGCTGACCTAGATGTTTTGGAAGAAGAAGTATCTGCAATGAGAGTTAGAGAAGCTGAGTTCCTGGGGACCTCTGAAGTCTCCCAGCCCAGCCTTCTCTGGGCTCAGCAGGAGTCCCTTCTGGAGCGTCTTGGTCATAAGGTCGTTCAATTCCAACTTGAGCGCCCTGGTTTCGGAAGCTCCCTCCCGTTTTCACAGTGCTCCCATTGTGTAAGATTTTCTTGTGGCTTTAGCCCGAGTCATCTCCCGGCCCCTGGGAAAGGCTGTGGAGATGGAAAGATGGTCATTGTCTCTTCTCCCCAAGCTCCTTCTTCAGGCGAAACGCCAAATCTTTTCTGAAGGGATGTTTACATATCCTGGCTGTCATCCTTGGCACGTGTTCTCATTTGTCATTGTCTCGGCGTCCACTAGGTTGGGTCGTGAGAGAGGCAAGAATATTGCTTGGCCAAAGACGTGCAGATTCTGGAGACTGACTCCATCACAGCCCTTGGCCCTCCTGACTCTTTGCAAAGCTTCTTCCCACCTAGGCTCCTCTTTCCTCTCCACACTTAGGGTTGCCAGATAAAATACAAGGCACCCAGTGAAATTTGAGTGTCGGATGCAATATTTAGAACACACTTATACTAAAATATCATCCATTGTTGATCTGACATTCAAATTTTAACCAAGCATCCTGTATTTTTATTTGCTCGCTCTGACCACTCTTCGCCGCTTAGGAGAGTCCCATTTGGCAGATGGGAAACCCGAGGCCCTTGGTCAAGGTCACACACAAAGCAGGAGAGGCTGGAGGCTCGATGGGAGCCCAGTCTCCCACCTCCTGGACCGGGGCCTCCTCTCCCCGCTCCCCTTCCGAGGGCTCTGAGCTGGAGGTGCGCGCTGGGCATGCCTCCCTCAGTTTGGGGAACAGCTACTTCTGTGCCTCCCCCAAAGCTGGAAAGGGAAGGAATTTTCTAACGAGGAGTTAAAGGGGATAAGGGATTGCGAGTCACCTATGGTCTTCCAGAGGATGTGGGTTTTTTGCTGAGCAAATGGGAAGTCCACGTATTGATTATCGTTTTAGTGGCGAGTCAGATTTATTCAATACCTTCTGCCTAGTCAGCTGCAGCAATTTGCATGCAGACAGGAGCCGAAGCTTCCCCTGTCCCCCGGGGTCCTTGCAGCCGGGAGGAAGGGCGCGAGAGGACAGACTAACATTGACGGAGCGTCTGTCTGCCCTGCGTGTGCCTGACATGCATCAGGCTGGGGGAGCCCGGTCACCCAGACGGGGAGGCTGGGGCCCGAGGTCACCAGCTAGGGACTTGCAACCCAGGTCCGTGTGCTCTCCTGTAGCCTCTGAGGGGAACTGCCTTGAAACAGCCCCCTTTGAGTACTTGAAACCCTTTGTCCGGCCCTCAAGAAATGTGTGCCTGATTCCAGAATCTGCTCAACAGAGAAAATTTCTGCCTTTTTCCTTGTGAGTGACACAGAAGGAATTTTGGCTCCTCCATTTAATGAGGCCCAAAGAGTATGTGATCTGGCCAAAACCCAGCATGTGGTGTATAGTGGACAAGTCCGCCATGTTGTGTCACTTAACGATGGTCTGGCTTTGTTTCCTTGACTATAAAGCAAGGTCAAGAACCCCCCTAACTGACATTTACTGGGCCCCATGCTAAGTATTTAATTATCACAGCAAACCTTCAAGGGTAGGAAGTGGGATTGCCATTGCACAGTGAAGGAAACCAAGGCTCAGAGAGGCTGAAGCACCTGCCCAAGGTCACACAGCCAGTAAGCTGGACTTAGGCCTGTGTGCGCAGCTCCCACTCTTCACCGCTGCGCCACACCACCCGGCCAGCTTTAGAGGCACGACTGCTGTGCTGAACGGAGGCGGCAGATGCGCGAGAATGTGGACTGGGCATCGCCAGGGGCTGTTCTGGGTGAAAGATGGTGGTTAGCAAGACCACCCAGGCATTGAGCCACTTTTCATGAGCTCCTCCTCTGGGCCACGGGGCAGGCAGTGGCCACATCGGCACACACATAAGTGGTCGTGACAGCAGGGGCCTGACCTGGCTGCGAGGTCTGGGCAGTGAGGCTGACGCTGCGGGTGGCGGAAGGACGAATGGGCATTAACAGCATGAGCACAGGGCAGAACACTGGGTGTAGGAAACAGTGGCCACAATGTCACAACTGGAGGAACTGCAGGGCAGGAAGGTAAGATGTGTGAGAGAAGGAGCGGGGCCCTGCCAGCAAGTCTGCCCTGAAGGGTGGGCACCGGCACCACCCAGGTTTTCTTTGGGGGCCCCTGGAGAAGCCCCCTGGCATAGGTCAGAGCGGAACTCACGCCCGTTTCTGAATCTGAAGCTGACCTCACGCACTGTCACTTGTGAGTGACTTCAATGAGGAAAGGGTTGTTTATTGGCATAAACAGAGTCAGTCAGGGCCAGTGTGCGTGGACTGTGGGGCCAGACAGACAGACAGACAGACAGACCTGGGTTCTGGTCCTGCCTCTGCCCCCTCCTCGTTGCTTGCTTCACCTCCCTCCCTCTGAGCCTCAGTTTTCTCATCTGTAAGATGGAACAGGACTAGGAATGGTGCTGACCTCCCGGAGCAACCCTGAGCAGCTGGTGAGCCCCCGAGCCTCCAACGAGGGTTTAACGGGACGTCAGAGTGTGGCGTGTGGTGTCTGGCATGCAGTAGGAGCTCTTTAAATGGTCGCAGATGTGGTTGGTCGTGTTCTCGGGGGGAGTCAGCGAGATGAAGGGCGAAGTGTATAGAGCGCTGTCGGGGAGTTGAGGTGGAAGGGGGAGCAGGATCCACACAAAGGGCATTACTCATTGTTCTTTCTTGTGGGGACATGATTTTATGTGTGTTGCTTGGCCAAGCCGCCCGCGGGGGCGTCTAGCGCAGAGCAGACTGCTGCCCTGTGGGCCGTCCTTGGGTGAAAGTGGCCTGGCGTTTTCTCCGTTCCTCCCCCAAATGCTTTTATAGCCCGGCAAGGGGGTCCCGCTGACGTGGGGGTGACCTGCTCTAAATGAGCCGCCACCTTTTCCTCGGGTGTCCTGCAGCCACAGTCCCTTTTCCATGGATCCCTTGCCCTTTGGGGCGGGATGCCTCCACTGGTCCCTGCCCCCCATCCCACCCAGACCCCCTTGGGGAGGCCTGCAGAGGTGGGAGTGCGTGCAGGGGAGCATGGTGATGCTGTGGCTCCCGGGGACTGCACTGGATTTGGTCCCCACACCACCAGCCGTCCGCAGGCCTGGAGCGGGGACGAAGGCGCCTGAGTTCCTGGAGCTGCTGGCTGGTCCCCTGCCTGCGCCCGGGCCCCAGTTGGAGCGGCCGCTGCGGCAGAGCCTGCTCTGTTTATTTGTGCTCCACGGGGAGCTCTGGGCGGGCCACCCCTCTCTCCCTTCCTCCAGCAAAAGAGAGGGGGAGAGGAGGCCGGCCCGGGGGCAGTTCTCCGCAAGGCTGGCTTTTCCTCTGACTCCAGCCTCTCCCCGGCCAGCGATCCTGGCTCCTTCACTCCCTTCTCTCCTTTCCCTCCAAAGATTACTTCACAATGGCCTGGAAGCTCTGGACACGGGCTGCCTGGTGGGAATCCCAGATCTGCCCAGATTTGCTCCAGCCTTAACCTCTCAGAGCCTCAGTTTCCTCCTCTGTAAAATGGGGATAGTCGTAGACCCATCTCTAAGGGCTGCGGGGAGGAGCCGTCGGTCTGACGCACGGCAAGCGCTCAGCGCAGTGTTCATGTGCCTGTGATTACCTGCTAAGCCAAGGCCGCCTTTGCTCAGTGGGAACATGACTTGCTGGGAACTGAAAGCAGCCATTCTTAGCAAAGGCTCCCTAGAAGGTTTGCTTTGACCCAATCAGATGGGGATCCTGAGGTTCAGAGACGGGAAGGGTTTGGCCCAAGACCACACAGCCAGTCCACGGCAGGGCCCCCGGCCAGACTCCAGCGTCCGCCTCAGCTGATCGAAGTCATTCGGGGTGGAGGTTGGGGGTAGTGGCAGGGTGCCACGCTGCCCACTGTGACTGTGGACTGTGAACTCTGCCTTTCCTCGTCTGTCTCCTGGGGGGCGTTCCGCTGCACAGCCCCTCGGCCCTTCTGCAGGAGTAAGGCAGGAATGTGATTGCTCATTGTCTGCCCGCCTCCCTCCCAGGCATCTGCAGGCAGCTCAGACGGGAACCCCTTCTCCACCTCGGCCACCTGGGGCAGACTTTGTTCCTCCAATGCTTCAGGGCCCTTGCCCGGGGCCTCCATGGAGCCTGACTCAAGGACGTGGGAAACTGAGGCCCAGAGAGGTCAAGCACATCGATTGAGTTCACACAGCAGCCAGACACTTAGATCCATCACAGAGGAGAGATGAGCCCAAGGGGTCTGGTTTTGCTATAAGCTGAGGCGCTGGGAGGCATCACTGACCCCCATTTCATGGTTGGGGAGATTGAAGTCCAAAGAAATCATGGGAAATGCCCTGAGGCCCTTAGCTGGTGCAAGATGTAAAGAATCTAATGTGCCATAGAAAGATCTAATTTCTGGTATGAGATGCAGAGAAGTGGTGAGGGAGCAACAGCAACCAAGAAATGAACTTGAGAAAGGAAGTCTGTGAAATTTATTCCAGCTCTTCAGTGGAGGTAAACAGAATGAGGAGCATTCCTGATTCCAGGAGCAGCCCGGTGGGGATGCACCCTCAGAAGCCCAGCCCCAGGGACCCAGGAACCACCCCTCCCAGGCCGGCCTCTCACAGCAGCCTCTTCTCTTTCTCTTCCCAGGGCGACATGGGAGTTTTGGGCCCGATTGGCTACCCAGGACCCAAGGGCATGAAGGTAAACAGGACCCACACCCCATTTGGCCTATTCTGGGCCTTGTCCCAACTGGGCACCCCCTGACCCATTTCAGGCCAGAAGGAAGGGTGCCCTGAGACAAGGTTGGGGGAGGGGAGGGGCGGGGGACACTCAGGGAGGTGCTGGAGTGGAAGCTGGCAGGCAGGTCAGGAGCTGAGAGCCAGTCATACCTGTGTGTCCTTGATCCAGGCATCTTTATTTACAGCAGTCCTGGAGCTGAGCATGTCTGATGTGGTTCTGGAGCTCAGGGCACTGAAAGTCCAGTGGGGCCGTCACCAGGGGCATAGAAGCCATAATGGCAAACCACAAACTCAGTACATCCCTGAGTGGGATGGGTGTGCAGGAGAAAGATGGGCTAAAACTGCCAGGACCACGTTCTGGGATGACCCTGTTTGGCCAACACACATATGACACTGCTCATTAGGCCCATTGCCCCGTCAACACCCTTTGCCCCTAGATTTGTCCAGAGTGCTGTGGTTCTCGAGTCAGCAGCCCCTTCCCCTGCTCCTTCAGTCCACACCATCGCCCTTGGAGCTGGGGGTCATTGCCCCCTTGTGCAGATGAGAAACCTGAGCCCTGGGCTGGGGCATCCAGCACGGGGTCTCACAGCGAGTGAGTCGGTGGGTTTAAGCCAGGGGTCCTTGCTAGGGGGCTTCGAGCCTCCCTCACAGCTGGACCGCGGCCTCTGTCTTGCAGGGGCTGATGGGCAGCATGGGAGAACCCGGACTGAAAGGTGATAAGGTGATCTGAATACTCCCTTATTGCACTGTGTTTATCTGCATGCGACCCCTTCCGCCTCGACGCTGCTGCTGATTGCTCGCCAGGTCCACTCTCCTGCGCCCTCCCTGCCTCCCCGCGGGCCCCCCTAAATCTGTGCTCCCCAGCTGCTTCCTCGTAACTTTGGGCGGGGCTCAGACAGACGGTTCTGGGGGCACGCGGCCCTTGGCAGATAGAGCGTGGGGGACCACTGAGGCCAAGGTAGGGGTGAGGTGGAGCCGGCATCTGAATTTGGGGAGCAGAGCTGAGGCCAATGTCCCGGCTTTGAGACCGAAGCCACGACGGAAGCAGAGGGTAGGGGTGGGGGGCAGAAGAGGGAGTATTGCTGAGATGATGGGCCCCCGGGGCCAGGATGGTGTGGGGTCCAGAGACCTCTGCCAGGCACAGGAGGAAACATCCATGTAAACCGCCCACATTGGAATTGGGGGCCCAACCCCAGGGAGCACCTGGGCCGAAGATGCAACAGGAAAGCCAGAGGCTGGCTCCTGAGCTCCTGACCCGCTTTCCTCCCAGCTGCCATGGGGAGGCCACCCTTGCTATGTGTCCTCTGCACAGCCCTGCCACTGAACTCATACTGTCTCACGCTGTGCCAAAGCAGAGCTGGGGGTGGGTCGGTGGGCCCTGGGGGCCCAGAGTGGGGCAGCACGTGGCCTGGGTCACACAGCACCTGAGTGACAGACATGGGTGGAGGGGCAATGCTTCTAGTGCTCTGCCCTGTGGCCACCCTCCTGCCCTCGCCCCTCAGTCTCTTGATAAACCAGGCACCCCAAAGGGTCTGTGGGAGGGCATTCGGGCAGCACCCCAGTTTCCACAAGCCTGCGAGGACCAGAGCCGCTCAGCTGCTCCCGTGGCCAGGCTCCTTGTGCACCTGTCTTCACATGCTCGGCTCCTCCTAAACCTGAGAGTCAGGAACAGGCACCAGTGCTGGGCCCCGTCGGAGTGCTCTGCTGGGATTAACCCCCCATCCTCCAACCCCCTGTGAGACGGGAAGTTTGCCCAAGCCCACGGCGCTGGTAAGTAGCGTCAGGATTTGAACCCAGGCATCTGGCTCCAGAGACCTCGACCACGAGGCAGAACTGAGGTCAGAAAGGCAGAGCTGATGAGACCCTCGGGGGCCACCTCCTCCGGTGCCTGTATCTCATAGCTGGCGAAACAGAGCCAACGAGGAGAAGAGATGCGTCAAATGACGTTCAATGATCTGTGGGGCCCTCTTAGAAAATTAGAGCTGCTGGACGGAAGTGGGCATCCTCAGATTGTCTTCCCCACCCCAACCTGTCGGCAGCTGAGGGTACAAGGCTAACACAACTCTCCATCTGCATCCACCTCTTCCGTCTCCTCTGTTCCCAGAGCCCCATGCTCCTCCCCCACTCAGCTCTGCCCTCTGGCGCTGCCCTGCTGGCCACTAAGGGCGTGACCTCTCCTCCACCGTCCTCTCGTGCTGGATGCGGGGGTTCCCCACCGCTACCCGTTTACCCTGAGGTCTGAGACATCAGCACGCTGGAAATGTTGAAGTCATGGACAAGGGAGGAAGGGAGGCGGGGAAATGGGAGTGCAGGCAGTGAGCTTTTTATAGGCTCTTTGCAGAGCTGGCCTCCAGCTCCCTGTTTCTTCAGGAACATGGAAATAAATGTGTTACAGAGAACTCGCTGGCTCGCTGACTGGTGGTGCCTGGGACATTGAGAGATGTGAAAGCTCTGGAAAAAAAAAAAAAGAGGAGGAGGAAGTTATTTTCCTGCCCATAGTTTTCAGGAAAATCAAATAAGCCTTTGGAGTTTAAAAGAAAAGAAGAAGAAGAAGAAGAAAAAAAAGAAAAAGAAATCTCTTTTCTGCCCCTTTGGCTGGAGCAGAGTTCTGATCAGTGGCCCCCCCAACTCCTCCGGCCCTCCCCTGGGATGACGGAACCATCGTTCATGTTCTGTGGTCATCTTGCCTAGAATCCTAGATTTTCCATGACCAGCCTGGCCTCGGGCCCACTTACAACCACTTGGCTCGCTTTGCCTGCATGGAGGCGCTTTCTGGAACGGAGCTCCTATTCCAAGCCCAGCTTTCTCCAAATCCATTGTCCTGATTTCTTAGGTGCCTTTTAATCTTTTTTTCTTCTTTTTTTCACTCCCTCACTCCTCCTTTGGACATTGAAAAAAAAAAAAAGTTTTCCTTGGTTCCTAAAACTCTGGGATGTTATACAGGATTTTCCAAATCGGAAAAACCAAAGGAAGTTTAAAACAATTTTTCTTTTTTTTCGTTCTGGCTTTTATTCTACCAAGGAAGTTCTTCTGCTGGGTCATGACCTCAGCTGCACGCGGTGGGTTCTCGCAGATTCTCTGTTCTTCCTGGGTTTTTCTCCCCATTCTTCCAACTGCTCCAAGGGCTGTGAATGTCTGGAGGTTCTGGGGCCAATGGGCTGTTGGTAACGTCCGCCCTGGAGAGCTGGAAATGATGAGGGCTGTGCCTGGGGGTTCCGGCTCTAAGGAGAAACATCCCCGATCTGGTTCTGTGACAGCTTGTTTACCAGGACGTGGCTGAGAACAGGGAGGGAGCAGACGAGAACTCTGACAGCCAGAATCAGTGTCACCAAGCCTGTGCGATACGTCATCCTGGAAAAGAAACACTCAGACCTAACTCGAGACCGGTTTACTCGCTGTTTACACATGGTCTTAACAAGCCAGGCGATCTGGTTTCTCACGCTATCGCTGATTAAAAGCAGCTAATTAGAAGAAGACCGAAGCACATTGCTGGCATAGCAACTCCCACAGAAGGAAGAAGTGACAGCTCACAGACTGGTGGTGAAAAATATCAAGTGACAGATGCAAGCACTTGGAAACCATAGTGATGTGGGGTCATTGTACAGGCTGTGCTCGCCCCGGGGGACATCAGTTGATGATGAAGAGGTTGAAGGATCAAGACACAGTTCCTTCCACCTGCAAGTGTCGGTCCTCCTGGACGGGCCGGGTGACATTGGGTGGGTTAGCACTGTTAGTGGTGTTTTCGGGCATCTGAGCAACTCCAGGCAGATCTGCAGATGGGCCAGCTCGGTCCCCCCCTCCAAGGGCCTGCCTTCCCCAGCCAGGCTCCCCCAGGGAGGGGCTGCCCTTTTCTCTAACAAGGCTGCTGCTGGTCAGGTCGACTTTGGGAACAGCCTCAGCAAAGCTGTCCCTTGCCAGTGGGTCTGGATGTGGGGAGGCTTCTGGAAGCCACTGTGGTCTCCGTTGTAACCTTCTTTGCTGGTGTGTATTTAGGGTGAACAAGGGGTTCCAGGTGTGTCAGGAGATACCGGATTCCAAGGAGACAAGGTAATTGCATCAGATTCACCCCAGCCCCTCTCTTCTCTGGCTCTGGCTTCCTCCCCAGGGCCCATCATGGACCAGGACCCACCTGCCAGATGGCTTCCTTTCAAACAATCCTGTCCTCTCCCTCCTCGCTTTACCCTCTCATCCTCTCTTCTTGGACTTGACAACGGCCTCCTGACTTATTCCCAGGTCCCCAGCCTCTTCCCTCCCAGTCTGTCTTCCTCACTGCCACAAATGGTTCTGAGGGCACGGCTCTGCTCTGTGCTCACAAACCATCCATGGCTCCCCACTGCTCCCAGAGTGAAGGCCTGACTCCTCCCCAGGACCCCAGAGAGCAGGCCCCTCTGACCCTCTCCTGCCCCTTGCCCTGACTGCCCACTGAACTGCCCACTGCTCCTCCAGCTTCACACACGCCGCTGCTTCCCTGGACCGGTCTCCGCCCAGCCTCTGCTTGGCCCAGCCCTGCCCCATCTTTCAAACCCTGTTCGGATGCCATTTCCTCCACCTGCTCGGGAAGTGGCTGTTTTCCTTTCCGAGTGGCTTGAGCAGCCTGTCTGTCCCTCACCTGTGACGGCACCTTTCTCCCCTGGTGGATGAGGACTTGTGCCAGGTGGTGGGTTCCGTAGGGCTATGGCCCCAGGCTGCCCTGGTGCGACTCAGCTCTGCATCCTACACAGGACCGTGAACATTTAGGACCCATTTGAGTGAGCGAGTGAGTAACTGGCCTGAGTGACTGACTGATGAGTCGAGGCGGCCTGCCGAGGCCGGCTCCTCTGTGCCTGTGTCCGGCACCATGTGGCCACATCTGGACCTCACCCAGCCAGTCAATGAGGCCCAGATGTTGGCAGCTCTCCCCTTCCTCTTCCCTCCCTCCTGGCTGGCCTGTCCTGACCCAGCCTGGGTGTCTCTGGGTTGCGAGCCACGCAGGCCTCGCTGCTCCTCCTGGTGGGCCCCAGTCTCCCGTCGTCTCCAGGGGGCTCAGTGCCTGCTTGGAGCCCCAACATCCTGGGTTCCAGGATGACCTGCTGCGGACCGGGGATGCTGTCTCGCCTTTGCATCCTTGGGGCCGAGCTGGAGGTTGCGAGCAGGCCAGGTGAAGGGGGAGCTCATGCCCCCCGCCCCTCAGGGGGTGTTCTCCAGGGCTCAGGCCGGCAAAGGTGAGCCACTGTTCATCTGACCGTGTCTGTTCCTCACTAACCCCAGCCTGCTCTGGGTCTTTTCCAGGGAAGCCAGGGACTGCCAGGGTTCCCGGGCGCACGGGGGAAACCAGGGCCTCTGGTAAGTGCCTCAGCTCTGGGACCCCCAAACCTCGCACTCTCTGAACGGTCGTGGAACGTGGCCGGGGGCGCCTTCACATCCGGGACCTCATTTCCTCCTGTAGCAGCCCCGGGAGGCGAGCAGAGCAGGCAGGAATGGGGATTCGCCCATTGTACAGATGAGGACCCTGAGGCCCAGAGGGGCAGGCACGCACTCAGCATCCTGGATGGGCCTCTGTCACCAACACCGGCAGAGCTCTAGCAACAATCCAGGGCTTTCAATGCCTTGTAAACTGTAGTAACATTGTTATTAACGGCAGCGGGTGTCACTGATTCATTGAACGTCACTGTGTATCCGGTCCCTCCCATACTGTATCTGTTTGAAGTCTGCCAACAACCCCAGGGTTAGAGAATTATCGCTGCTCCCATTTTGCAGATGGGGAAGCTGAGGTTCCGCACAGTGGAGTGACTTGCCCAGGATCCCATGGCTGGGAAGTGTAGGTGGCGTTTGAGAGGAGCCCCTTTAGTCATCTAGGCAGATGGCATTCACGTACTCCTGAGCTTTTCCAACCACCCACCGCCAGGGGGATCAGACAAGGGGTCAGTGGAAGGTGGACCCTCGCTCACCCTCGCCTCCCTGCCCTCTCTTCCCCTCCACAGGGCAGAGTTGGAGACAAAGGATCCCTCGGGTTTCCTGGGCCCCCTGGCCCCGAGGTATGTAATGCCCTATTTCTCTGTGTCTGGCTGCTGTCCTTGGAAAACCAGGGCCCAGAGATGGGGAGATACTGATCAGAGGTCACACAGCAAAGAGAGATGGGACTGAGAATAGAAATTCCAAGACCAGCCATCTTTCCTTTTCTGCTCCTGTGCCCCCTGCTTCCTCAGGGCCTCCCCATGGCAGCGGCCTCAGAGATGCTTCACAGCTTTGTGGCCACCTTTCCAGCTTCCAGAAAAAAACATTAGGGAGCCCTTTGAGCTCTACTGCCTGGGTGCTTCACAGGAGCTCCCCATGTCCAAGCACCCGGGAAGAGTTTGGGGCTCAGAGCTCCTGGATGTGAGAAGCAAGAAGCAGATGTGAAATTCTGGTGTTTGAATGGAGGATGAAAAGTAGTGAAGGACGGCTGTAGCAATGAGTGTCGTCATGCTGGTTGAGTAGGTGGGACCCTGGGAGTCTCAGATGCACGTGATCATGAGCCTCGGTTTGCTGAATGTCCACCAACTGGCCCTCACGTGCAGCGGAGTGAGGCGGCTGGCGGAGCATCTCGCCCTCCTCTGTCTCCTGCGGGGACCAGCTCGGCAGCACGGGGCATGCAGCGCCTGGGCCAGGACTGCAGGGGGGTCTCAGCCAACCCCGCCCGCCCCCAGCTCCCTAGCCTGGGGCCCTGCTCCCGCGCCAGGTCTCAGAGACAAAAGTCTGGCTCTGCCCTTCTCCAGACCCTTCCAAAGATGACTCCTGGTATCGCCTGGATAGAGGGATGAGGGAGCGTTTCCTGAAAGTTACAAGCGCTGACTTTCCGCTGTGTTGACTTTGGCCGGGACACGGTCCTATCTTTAGACAACTGCAGTTGGCCTCTCCTCACGGTCCTCATCCCTTCCCCTGGTCAGTGCGGAACCAGACTCTTCTGAGAGTCCGGCTTTCCCAGCCGTCTGGCCGGTGAGAGTGGAGGGCATGTGCACTCCCACACGCTTATTAGACACCCGCTCGTGCCAGGAGGCTGTGTCGTGTCTTCGGGATGAGGGCTTGTTGAATCACTCCACAACTGTGGGAGGGAGCTAGGACCACCCCCATTTTACAGAGGAGGAAAACGGGTCACAGAGCAGGAAGGGACTTCCTCAGGGTCGCTCTGCGACTTGTAGCAAAGGCTTTCCCCTTCAGCTTTCTCCTGGGTCCCTGGACAGATCGGGGTCTGCCCCTCCTGGCTTTGTGTTCTGTTTGGATGGGCTGGTTCAGGCTCCAGAAGATGGCTCTGCTTAGTGGAAGATAGATGCTAATGAGCGTGTCAGCGGCTTCCGGGTCCTCCCCTCCTTTCCCGGGACCGCGGACGGGAGCGCCAGCTCTCCAGCCCCGCGTGGATGATCTTTCATTCCTCCGCGGCCTGATCTGTGGGAGCAGCAGATTCTGCTCAGCATCCCGACCCCCAAGATCTCCCTGGACTTGGGCCCACCCGAGGCACACTTGTTTTCCCAGGACGTGCGACCCAGGCTCATTCTGGATGCAGATTTTTATTGAGCACTTACCAGGTGCCGGGCACTGACTAAGTGTGTCGCTCACATTATTCCCTTCAAGCCCTAGAACAGCCCTGTGAGGTGGATATTAGGGTCGCCATTTTACAAAAGGGGAAGCTGAGGCCCAGAGAGGCCCAGGAACTTGCTGGGGATCACACAGTAAGTCAGAGGCAGAACGGGATTTTGAACCTCTCATTTTGGAGAAAAAGACACGGGTCTTTGGTTTCCTGTGTTAGCTCCAAATTCAGGACCATTCCTGCCTTTACCAGGGGGAAAGGTGAGAGGATGTTTGAGCTGGAATTTAATGGGAGTTACCAAAAGGTCAAAAGAGGAAGGAAAAAAAAAATGCGACTTACAAAGGCACGATGGGAGGGGGCATTTTTGTCTTAGGGATTCATGTAAAAAGGCTCTGGTTTCTAGCTGGCAGGAAAATGAGGGAGCAGTGGGGATGCCCCGAAAATGAATGGAATTCTAGGCTGAATTAACAGAGGTATTACACCTAAAACAAGGAAGAGGATGTTCCCATCCTGGCCTGTGCTGGTCAGTTTACACCCAGAGAAGCATGCCCTGGCTGCCTGACTAGAAGCTGCTGAAGGGACAGAGAAGGGCAGGCCTCTGGGAATGGGGTAACTCATCTCCAAATTGTGACCACTGTGGAAAGAGGGACCCCCTGTGCGGTGTGGGTCCCAGAGGGGCAGCACGAGGTTGTTGAGGGGGAAGGGAGGGGATCTGCTCCGTGTCAGGAAGAAGGTTGCACTGCATGGTCATCCGCTGGCACCCGGCCTGGGCTGGGAGCAGGGAGCCCTTCTTGGCAGGGTGGGGCAGAGTCCGCCTGGCCAGGATCTGGGGGTGGGGAGGTTCAGCTCCGGATTGGAGGCACTGAGATTAATTGGATCAGCACTTTTCAGCCCTTTCAAAGTCACAGCAAACCCAGAACAGAATCCTCCCTGCGGCCAAAGGACGAGATTCCCTGGCCGGGGGATGGTGGCCCCGGGCCCGGGCCCAGACCTGTGAGTGCTTGCTCCCATACTTAGTACTTTCGCGAATCATCTCCTCCTATTTTCTCAGCAGTTCTCTGAGGTGTAGGGCTGGTACCAAGGTCCCTGTTCTAGAACCGAGGATCGCAGGGTCACAGGGGCTGACTGACCTGCCCTGGGTCACATCCCACGCAGGGTGACATGGAAACCCGGGTCGGTCCCCCTCCGAGACCTCTGCTTTTAGGACTTCCCTTCACGGTCCCCGTGGGTGACCCCTGCTCTCTGCTTCCCCTCAGGGATTCCCCGGAGACATTGGCCCCCCTGGGGACAATGGCCCAGAAGGCATGAAGGTGAGTCCCTGCACCCCCGGGTAGCTCCAGCTGAAGAAGCCGACAGTCCTGCGGAAAACACAGGCCTCTGGGCTGGCTGCCTGGCTTGGACGGAAAGGGGGAATCCTGCCGGCCCGTGATGGAGATGCAGTGCCTCCTCTGAGATCCTTTTTGTTCCCTTGTCACCAGGGTAAGCCTGGAGCTCGAGGCCTGCCGGGACCCCGTGGGCATCTGGGGCCCGAGGTGAGACCGTCTGGCCCTGCCCCTGCCCGTCTCCCCACAGCCCCCTGCCTGCATTGTCTTGGGGCCTGGAGGCCTGAGCTGGGAGCCAGGGCCCCTCAGCCAGGACACAGCCAGGGCCGCCTCAGGCTCACCCTCCAGTTCGTCCCTTCCAGCCCCTCCTGTGACCCTTCCAGGGGCCCTCTCTGTCCTGGCCTGGCTGGCGGGTCACTCCGTCCCTCCACTGCACCCCCGTTGCCTTGGGGTTTTCTCTCTCAGAGCGGCTGCCCCGACTCCTGCTCACAGTGGCGCCGTTTGTCGGGGTATTGATATGGGGGGCGTGGTGGGAACTGTCAGCTGCGTTTTACAATGAGGCTCCAAGACTCCGAGGAGGCTGTGTCAGGTCCCGTGGTTAGTGGCAGGCAGGGGCAGGATTCGAACCCAGCTCTGCTTGAGCCCAAAGCCCATGACACAGACCCTGTGCGATTCACTTCTGTGCCCCTGGGAGCTGCCTGGTGGCATCCCCAGAGATACTTGATTTGCACAGCTAGTAAGTGAGGAGCAGAGGGGTGATCTGCTTCTTTACTCACACATGAGGAAGGGCAGTGACGACGTCTCTACGGGGCTGTTAGAGCAGCAGCTAGAGGGCTGTGGGGCACCCCACAGGCTGGCCCCGGAGTTTGCCTGTGCATGAGGCCCTCCACCCCTCCCCTTGGCTCGGGCCCCCGTGACATGCAGCCCCGGCTGAGGGGTTGGGAGGCCCAGACCCGCCGTGACCACAGGCCCGCATCCGGCTGACGCAGATGCCTTCTCAGGCTGGTGCTGGGTCTGGCGGGGTCCCAGTGCTGGCTCGGGGAACTGCCATGTGGGGCAGCTTTCCTGGAAGCTGGGGGGGCAGCTCTGGAGGGGGCCCCTCGGTTAGGCCTGGCGTGCTACAGGGGCACAGAGACTGCCTGTGCCTGTGGGAGGGTCTGAAGAGTCTCCATGGGCCAGAAGTGGTAAGGGAGGGGAGAAGGGAAAGAGCCCCAGCCATGTGCTCGGTCTACATGCGCTCGCTACCACTCAAGAAAACCCTCAGCATGCCTGCTACTTGCTCATGTCTTGCTCACATTGATCCATTCATTCTCCATTTACTCCCTCTCTCCAGCCCTCCTCCCTCTCTTCGCTCACCGGGTGTCCATGGGACCCTGTGCACGCCCCTCCTGAGTGATCACTCGCTGTCCTCCAGGAGCTTGCTAGTCACCCTACTTTAGGACGATCCTCTCCGCTCTGCACCATTTTACAGATAGGGAAACTGAGGCACAGTGAGGCTAAGGTCCGCCATTGGGTAAATGGCAGAGCTCAGAACGGAGCCCGTAGCTTTGAGCTGCACTCTGGGGCTCTATTCCCACAGCATACGATGGCATTTGACTTCCCTGCCCAACACGGCCACAAACACGGGCGGGTCACATTCAGACGACACTGGGAACCCCATTCACATGGAAGTCCCCATTTGGGCCGGCCTCTGGGCCATGACTGGTGATGCCTCTGCCCCGGGTGGGGCCTGGTGGGGTTCCAGGTGCACCATTTCTCTCGTGCAGGCTGGCTGTCTTCTGTCCACCCCTTTCCCTCCTTACAGGAGAATTCTCTGAGACTCCCACTAGATTAACTTTCTCCCTTTTTTCCTCTCTCGTGCCTCCCAACTCTAGGGAGATGAGGGACCCATGGGGCCACCAGGGGCCCCTGGCTTGGAGGTGAGTGTTGCCGGCCTGGGGGAGGTGGGGTTTGCGGGCGCTGAGCCAGCTATGCGCAGGCAGGCAGCATCTGGGTGGTGCTCCAGAGAGCTGTCATCAGTGAGGGCCATGGGCCAGCCAGAGAGGGGACCAGGACAGACCCCAAGGGGGAGACACACGAGGCAGGAAACTGACCGGCTGTCCTTGCTCACCTACTATGTGCTGGTGCTTTGTATCCATTTTCATTCATTTGATTCTCCCGTGAGAAAGGCACCAGTTTTCTTAGTTTCATTCGAGGCATCGAGGCTCAAAGAACGAGAGGTTTAGCCTAGTATCTCACAGCCGGGAACTGAGGATGCCCTGCCGGGAGCCTAATCCTGCGTTCCCCCCTGCTCCAAGCCGCCTTCCAGAAGGTGCTTCTCCCACCCCAACCTCCATCCTCCCGGGCCATCGCGTAAACCTGCAGTTCATGAATCTTTTCCTCTCGGGACCTCTTTACCCTCTTCAAAATGTTGGAGACCCCCAAATGCTTTTCTTTGTGTGGGTTACATTTATTGAGCTTATTAATTAAAATTGAGACATTTTAAATGTATTTATATCTTCATTTAAAATGAATCATAAACCCATTTCATGTTAACAAAAATAGTTTTATGAAAAATAGCTCTATTTTCCAAAGCTAAATCATCTAAGGAAAAGGGTTTTACTATTTTTGCAAATCCCTTTAATGTCTCACTTAATAGAAGTCAGCTGGGTTCTCCAGTCTGCTTCTGTATTCAATCTGTTGATGAACCCACAAGTCATGCAGCCTCTGGAAAATTCCACTTACATTCATGAGAGTGAGCATGACACAGGCAAGTGACATCTTAATATTATTATGAGAATAGTTTTGTCTTCGTGCATCTCCTGAAAGGGTCTCAGGAACCCCCAGGGGTTCCCCAGGCCTCGCTTTGAGAACCACGGGCATAAACGCTGCGTTCCCCTGTGCCGTTTATCTTCTGTCAAACCCTTTCTGTTTCCTCACTCCTTGGAAACAGACTGGATCATCCCCATTGACAAACGAGGCCAGCGGGGAGGGGAGACTTGCCCGAACTGGCACGGCTGCAGACTCTCCCTGGCAGGCCTGAGGACATCAGGGCTCTGCGTTCCCACCCCCTGGGGCATTGTGGCCCTCCTTGCCCCCCCAGGGCGTGGGGCCCTATCTGGCTCCTCTCACTCTCCTTCCTTCCTCTCTCTCTCTCTATCTCTCTCTCTCGCAGGGTCAACCCGGCAGGAAGGGGTTTCCTGGGAGGCCCGGCCCGGATGGCTTGAAGGTGAGGGGACCTGGCAGTGACTGGACTGGGGAGGCTGAGGGAGGAACGGGGGAATGAGGAGCCAATGTATGAGGGCCCAGCACAAACCCTGAGCCCCATGGCCAGCTGTGAACAGCAGGGAGAGGGTCCCCATGTATCACAAAGTGTTGGTAACAGACAGAAAAAGACAGACATAACCAAGGTGCTCAGCAGTGGGGCAGCATTCAAGTCACGGATGCAACGTGGCCACCAGAGATGGTGCGGTGCAAGATTTGACACAACGGCACAGGCCAGGGTGTGCAGTGGTGGTGGTGGTGTTCGTAGAAAGCAGGTTATAAGATGGAACATTCTAGTAGGAGTCTGTTCCGGGGGCTGGTTGCACCATGGTCCTATACACTCAGAGCAGAGGCTGGACTGTGGACAAGGGTTATCTCTGGGTGGTGGAGTTGTAGGAGAGTTCCATTTTCTTCTCTGAGTCTCTATACTTTCCCTATTTGTACAATAGATATGTGTTACATTAGTAACAGGTTTTTTAGAGTTTCCAAAAAAGACCTTGCCCTGGGCAGGCGAGTGATGCTCCTCAGCACCTGGGTAGCCTTGCTTCATGGCTTCCCAAGGACTCCCCGCTGGGGCTGGCTTTTCCCAGCCGTCCCGGGCAGGGCTTGTCGGGCCAACTTTCCAGCGGGGCAGACCTGCAGAGGGTCAGGGCAGAGCCGGGGGCCCAGGTTGTCCACGTCCCAGTGGAGACAGGGGAGATGTCTCACGTGTCTGCTGGCCCCTCTCATTGGCAAGAGCATGTGGGCTGGGGGAGGAGCTGGAGGGGAGGGTGAGGCTTGAGCTGGGATTGCAGTGAGCCACATTCATTTGTGAGCCAAACTCCTGGCTCGTCCGAGCCCACGTCCTGCCCTGTGAGGTCTCGGCCTTTCTCCCTAAGATGCCATTTGGGTTTCTGTGGCAGGAGTGGTGACACGGCCCGGTGGGACTTATCCTGTGGGTCTGCTGCCTCTCTCCAGCTCACGCCATGGGGCGACCAGGGCGGCTGCGGCTGCCTAAGGAGCGGGAGCCACGCCAGCAGGGAATAAAGCAGACAGACGAGACCAAGTGCGAGAGCTGGAAATAGCCTGGGAGACGACGGAGTCTGACTTTATAGCCGAGGAGGCTGAGCCCAGAGCAGACCAGACTCTGCTGAGCTCTGGGGGCTCAGGGTCTGGGACCAAATTCCAATTCTAGCCCTACCTCTAGCTCGCTGTGTGGCCTCCAGGAGGCCACTTCACCTCTCTGAGCTTCAGTTTCCACCTCCACCAAATGCAATGGGTTGATGAAGGGCCCAAATGAGAGATAGACATCGGGATGCCAAGTAATCTGCGAAGCGTCGCTCAAAACGAATGGGTGATTAGGGTCATCTCCAGGGCCAGAGGTTCTGTCCAAGAGTCCCTGCCATTTGTTCCAAATCTCCAAGGCCAGACTCTGGAGTTGAGGTTCCTGGTCCATCCCCACCGGTGGGGACTAAGGCCAGTTGGCTGGGTGTCCCCGGGAGGCTTGGACTCCCATCGCGCATGCCAAGTGACCCTCTGTATCCCTCTGCAGGGGGAGCCGGGCAGTCCTGGACGGCCGGGGCCCGTGGGCGAGCAGGTGAGTCAGTGCTGGCCTCGGAGCAGAACGGCTCTCTTTACTGAGCGCTTGCTCTGTGCCAAGCCCTTCGGGAAGCACTCCACGCACCCCTCCACGTTTCATTCCCGTCCCAGCCCCAGAGGTAGGTCTGCTTGTCTCCCCTTTCATTGCACGGACAGTGACTCTCGGGCGGTGAAGTCACTGAATGAGGAGTGACACGTGAGTCATGGTCACCACGGGCAATCCCCGAGGCCTGACTCTGCGGATGTTTCTGGGGCATTTTCCCAAAGCGCTGATGTGACTTTGCTCCCACAATGTTCATACGGGAAGAGCCTTAACAATTGCCATCCATGCTCCCTTTACAGATGGGGAAGCTGATAGCCAGGGACGCATAGCTACTTCTGGGGACTCTTGGTCCAGGAACCCCTAAATTACAAAGAAAATGAAATTCGAACCAGTGGCTCTGGCTCGTTCAGAAGCCGGGCCAAGGACAGAGGAGGAAAGGAGGTTGCAAGTAGTCATTAAAAAGGAGGTTTGAGGACCGTGACCTTCTATTGAGGTCCAGGACCCTCGGCCTGGAGACAAGCAGCTCTGAGAGCCGGGGGCAGCGACAGCCGTGGTCCCTCCTCCGCACGCCGCACCTCCGGAGAGCTTAACCTCTAGGCTCAGAGGTCAGGTTGGAGGGAAGCGGTCTCCTGCCCTCCTTTAAAGAGGGGACCCCACTCCCTGAAACCCTGCAAGGGGCTGCCTCCGGCTCGAGGGAAGCCTGTTGCTGGGGACCCAGAAGAATTTGTTTCCGCGGAGAAACACCCTCCGTGGCGTGAGAGTCACGCACGCTGGGCTTCCTCGCCAGGCCTGCAACATCTGTTGGGGGAAGAAAGGAATTAAGCAGGGGAGGACTAGATGTTTGAAACCTTGCCAGCGTCATTTGAGCACATTCTGTGGGAAGCCCCGGAGTTTGGACGGGCTGCCGCGGCTGCATGTATTTCCTGATTGGAAAAAAAAGGCAATATGATCAGCAAGTTTAATTTCATAGTTATGCTGATGGTAGGGCCCTGGGGAAATAGAGACTCAGAATCCTTGGATGTCAGGACGCCAGGGTCCTGGGCAATCACCCTGTCCCCAGGTCCTAAGCTTGTTTGTGCCTTGGACCCCGTGGCAGGCTGGTGAAGTCCAGGGACTCCTTCTCAGAATAGAGTTTTTCAGTGCATAAAATACAAAACAAAGGATTGCAAAGGAAATCAATTATATTGAAATGCAATTATGAAAATCTGTTAAAATGTGATCTACTCCTAGATATGCTGCTTTCTCAATGCACTAAATAATGACGTCTAGCAGCAGGTCCACTAACGACCTCAATTTTGAAGTGGGGACAAGCCTTAATGATACATTTTGAAATCTCTGCAAATGACTGTAATGTGACATGTAAATATCTGTGGCAGTTCCAGGTCCTATGCATTTGTTACCTACCCTCATAGTTGGGGGAAATGCTAAATTTCAATTAGAGGGTAATGAAAATAAAAGTTGTGATTTTTCCCATACAAGTCCAGGGACCACCTGAATCCATCCGGGGAGCCTTACGGGGACCCCGGGTTCAGAACCCCTGGGTCCTAGTTCACATTGGCAATCTGGAATTGATGGAGAAGAATGGACTTGACTAAGATGATCAAACGAGGTGGTGGCAAAGCTGAGGCCAAGAGGAGTGGGGACCCCACCTGGGGCAGCCCCCGGCCCACTTGGTTGGCAGAGCCCCAGCTCACTGCCCAGCCGGCTTAGCAGGCATGAGACCTGTCTGAGCTGCAAGGGCAGAGCTGGAGCCCTGTGGCTGCCACCAGGCACGCTGGGGTGCCACACCAGCCATTCCCTTGGCCCCCTCCCAATGTGGGAAGAAGCAGGCATTTCCTGTTCCTGGCAGAATCAGGAAAGAGTGGAAGGACCTCCTTATAGCCACAGTATCAGCTACATTTATTGGGCACCTGTTCGGTACCAGTTCCTCTGCCAAACGCTGTCTATGCTGTCGCCTGCAATTCCCCTGGCCACTGTATGACGGTGGGCATTAATTATCCCCATTTTGCAAATGGGGAAACCAAGGCTCTGAGAAGTTAAGACACTTGCCCAAGATCTCCCAGGCTGTCACATGACTGTCAGAGCCAAGGTTGACACTCAGGTCTGCTGCCCCGGAGGGATTGGAAAAACTCTTGGCCTCTTGAGCCCCTGCAGTTTCTAACAGCTGGTTAGAGTGCAGCCGGCTAGCCAGGCCCTGTCCTGGGTGCTGGTGACCCAAAGATGACACAAGGCATGGCTTGGCCTTCAAGAACTTCTGTCCAGGGGGAAGCTGGTCTTGTAAATACCTAAGCTTGAGATGTCTAGTCCAGCAGAGGAGCCGCACCTGTCTTGTCCCCAGTTGCATTCCCAGTGCCTAGCAGAATGCCCTATGAGAGGAGGGAGGGAGGGAGAAAAACTCCCATAGCAGACAACGGCCCTTTATCTGTAGACAGCGTAAGGACCAGGCCAGCCTCCTCCCCCAGATCAGAGATTCAGATCCCACCTGGGCAGTGCCCACTGTAGGTGACAATGCTGCCTCCTCCCCCGTGCCCTCTTGCCAGCTCAAGAGGAGCCAGCTGTGCCTGCAGCTTTCAGAGCTGCTTCTCCACCCGGCCAGCCAGGTGGAAGCCCTGGGCCTCTGGGGCACGCTTCCCTGGACCAGCCTCAGCTCCACCCGCAGGAAAGGCCTGCCAGGATGTTCCGGGATGGTGCCCCGGGGGTGCCCTGGGCAGGGGGGCAGCGGAATGGGGCACTTGCTGTATGGCCGTTATTCATTAGGATCCTGTTTGGCTTCTTGTTTGAGGTTTATGACCCGCCTGCCTTCCAGGACCCAACAACTCATAAATTTAAAGTAGCTATGAAATTTCTGTTTCTCTGGGCCAGTCCGGCAGGGGCCTCTTAACAGAGCAGTTTTTATTCCCTTCACCGGCATCCTCTAAAAGTCTGCGTCCTCCATGTGGGGAGCTCGGGCCTCTGTCTTAACCCCCTGCCCTTTTGAAATAAATTAGAGTGGGATGGGGCGGGGGGGGGAGGCACTGACGTGTATTGTGTGCTTACGTGTGCCATGTGTTATCTCCCATCCTCAGAACAACCCTGGGAGGTAGGGACAGCCTTTATCTAAAGATCCCCCTTCTGCAGCTGAGGCTCAGAGGGGCTCTGCGATTTGGCCAAGGGTCCACAAACCTGAGGGCTGAAGGACGATGACGTAGATAAAGTGCCAGGTACAGGACTTGGCGCATCGTAAATGCCAACTGTTGTTATTAATATTGCCATCACTTTGAAAATGCTCTTAACTTTTTTAAAGTAAGTTGTTGCAAGAGTCACGCTTGGCTATTTTCTGTGACTTACTAGCCATGACCTCACACCCCTCACCTCATACTTCAACCCTGAAGGGTCTCAGAGTCCAGGGAAGCAAGATGCCCCACCTTGTGGAAATGATGGGGGGAGACAGGGAAGCTGTGCTCATGGCCACACACTTGGGAGACCCCCAGGGTGGAGGGACAGGTGCGTGGACTTGGAGCCACACAGACCCGAGTTGAATCCCAGGCTGCACCAGCAAGGCATCCATGGTCTTGGCTTGAGTTCCACTTTCCAGCTGTCTCTGAGACCCACAGAGCTGACAGCACTGGGTACCATTCTCTCTGTCTAGTTGATTGACAGGTTCGCAGCATCACTTTCTGAGTGTCCGACTTCTGATCTGTTTCCGGTCAGGTTCAAGGTCTCATTCCTTTCTGGATAGTTTGGGGACAGGGAACAGATGTTATGGGACAAACCCATACATCCCTCAGTCTTTCCTAATTCTCCCAGAAACTCTTGGCTACAAACCTGTGCTGTTCCTAAGCTGCTTTCACACCCCTGAACCGCACGAGACCCCCCCTCTACTTGAATTTTCCTCGGCAGAGAAGCGTGTGGGGTATGGACGAGGAATCGCCTGCTTTCCTGGGTGATTTCTTGAGACTGTTCACCTCGCTGTGCCCGTGTGTGTTCGCTCGCTCGGGACCACTGCGAGGTCTGCAGACACGGAAGAGCCCCTGGAACACAGAGGCGGATTGTCACCCAGTAGAGTTAAAAAGAGCAACAGGAACCATGGCGTGTGTGTGTGTGTGTGTGTGTGTGCCCTTTTAGAAAGGAGAGGAAGCCTTTCACAAGACAGTAAAAAGGACTCCACTTACCAGATTTCAATCAGGACTTTTGGCAGCGGCTGTTATATTTCTACCCTGGCCAGCGGGTTTGTTTCTCACTTTGAAACAGACCCAGAGCCCCGAAAGATGGGGACAGATTTCTCACAGGCAGGTCTCTTCCCAGGACAGCTTAGGGGCCGACCCCTCCCCCCATTCCAACCCACCCCCCAAGCGTGGCCGCCTCCCAGCCTGTGCCTGGCGCGGGAGCAATGTGTGGCTCTCCCAGGGAGGCTGGCAGTGGCCCCACCGCTTGGCTCCAAAATCGGAACCATCTGGTGGAGTGAGGGAAGTCAGGACAGTGCCCAGAGAGAGGCAGCCCTCTCCTCGGTGGCAGCCCCATGCCAGCAGGGTTGCCAGGCACGGGGCAGGGGGTGGGGGAGACAGCTCCATGGAGAGGAAGATGCAGGCAAGCTGCCTTTGAAACTCAGCACATCCCTGAATTCACGTGGCTTCCTCCTTTCTCTTGCTTTTGTATGTGTTTCTTGTAGGGACTTCTGGGATTCATCGGTCTGGTCGGGGAGCCAGGAATCATGGGAGAAAAGGTAAGTTGTGTTGGGGGAAAGAGATCAACCAGTTGAGCTTGTGCTTTGAAATTTTAAAAAGATGAGGGGGTCCTTTGACCTGAGGATTTCAGACCTCTTTCCCCCAGCCTCTCCTCACTTCCCTGGTGTTCTCATCCTCAAGGAGCCATTGTCTCCTTTCCCAGCATCCTCTAGGGCTTCTGCCCGGCCCTCTGTGTGCAGCCCGCAGTGCGGTTAGGCGTCTGCATGAGAACCAGCCGATGCTCGTGGTCTGCCACTGCACAGGGTGGGCAGCAGAAGCGGGGGAAGGATTCATCTTTTTAAAAAAGGAGCACATTCCTTAGGCTGGCTTGTTAATCCCCGGCAGCTCTGTTCTATGGACCAGACAGCCGAAGCTCAAACTGGGGAGGGGGCTTGCTCAAAGTCATCCAGAGAGGAGGTGGCAGAGCTGGGATCTGAATTGGGTTCACTCCCCAAGCCCACCTTTGCCTCTCAGCCACTCTGCCTCAGGCTGGCTCCCAGCCCCCAGACAGCCTGTGGCTTCCCGTTTCCCGCCTGGCCCCGAGGGTCCCCGCGTTCCTTCCTTTGGGTTTATCTCATCCCCATCAGGCCCTCTGGGGGACCTGATATTCTTCCCATTGGAACGATGGAGAAGCTGAGGCCAGAGAGAGGGAGCATCTCCCCTAATCCAGCTTTCCGGGGTCCTCCTGGGCCTCTCTCCTCATGCCTCCCTGGGTCCCACACCCTCTGGCCACCCCCACCTTCTTCTCCTCCTCCTTCCACTCCTCCTCCTTCGTTACCTCTTCTTTTTGTAATTTATCTGTTCATTTCGAAGTAACTATAGAGTCACAAGAAGTTGCAAAAAATAGTACACAAAGGTTCCGTGTGCCCATCCCCCTGATGCCCCAGGGGTGACACCTTCCACAACCACAGTGCGATAGCAGAGCCAACTGTGCCTTCCCTGGTTCCTCAAACGTCCGTGTCCCTCCTCACCTAGAAACTGTTGTCCACGCTGTTCCCTCGGCCAGGCACACTCTTCCCGCTCCCGCCCCCTCCACCCTCTTCGCATAGATGCCTCTCGATTATCCTTCAGCTCTCAGTCAAGCAAGACTTCCCTGCTGCACCCCTGCACCTGGGAGGTCAAATCCCCTGCTGAAAATGCCATAGCCCCAAGATCCCTCCCTCACTGCCCTCACCCCAGGGTGCGTCTGTTGTGCTCATTTGTCTCCATCTCCCACCACAGTCTGAGGGGCTTGCTCCGTGTGAGCAGGGTCTGCCTGTGTCTGCTCACCACTGTATCTTTAGGCTCTAGCATACCGTGCCCAGCACACAGCAGATCCTCAATTTATGTTTGCTGGCCGGGTGGATGCCAGAAACAGGGCCTCCCCAAAACAGAGCCAGGATTCAAAACCCAGGGCCCCTGCCTTCCGGCCGTAGCTCTGTCCGCTACACCTGCCGTCTCTGCTCAGTCTGTCTGGGTTGCTCAAGAGGGAATGAATGACACCTCTGATTCTCCAGCATCTTATCTAGGTTTGGGCAGGGGGTGGGGGGAATGAAAGAAATGGCTTCTATGGCTATCTCTGCCTCAGCAAGCCCTGCTCAGGGGATGCCAGGCCTAACGAGGACCACGTGACGTGGGCAGGGATCAAAGGGGACAATGTAATGAGCGCATCCTCAATCAGGACCATCCTTGCCCTAGAGAAGCCCACGGCATGGCATGCTGCAGTGGATGCTGAGGCCTCCCAGAACTTGCCAGGGGTCTTGGCGTGTGCTGGGTGGAATCCCAGACCTCCACCCTTCCCCTGTAACCGCCCTGGGTGATGTGGCCGTGAGCCGGGAGGGACTCTGTAGACCTTGGCCAAGTCCCTGCCCCTCTTTGGCCTCTGGAAGGCCTCTGCACCTGCCCCCAACAGAGCCAGTGCACTGCCCGCCGTGACCTCCCTGAATTGCTGTCTCCATCACAGGGTGACCGGGGCATGGTGGGACCCCCAGGCGTGCCCGGACCCAAGGGGTCAATGGTAAGGAGCAAGTCTGCCTCCCCTTGCCCTCTCCTGTCACAGCGCAGTGACAGCCCTGCTCTCCTGCCTCTGTATACCCCAGGCGTTCAGGATGACTTGTTCCTTCTCCCTCTGGGAGGCCTGGCTGCCGCCCTCGTGTCCCTGGGCTGGGGCTGAGCCAGCGAGGAGGGCCTGAAGGAGGAAGGCACCCCTCCCACAGCTGATTCCTTCTTTTTCTTCTGAGTAGGGTCATCCCGGAATGCCAGGTGGTGTTGGGACCCCCGGAGAGCCTGGACCCCCGGTAAGCATAGCTCTCATGTTCCCCGAGCTCAAAGCCACCATCGAGTATGGATGAGGGGTCCATGCCGCAGAGTCAGACAGACCTGGGTTTGAATCCTAGCTCGCCCACTCCCTGGCTCCATTGCCAGGGCAGAGCACTGAACTCTGAGCCTGAATTTTGCTCACCTGGAAAAGTGAGAAATAATTGTTGTCGTGATAGTGTGATTGCTCAGGTTAAATGAAACCGTGCGGCTAATGTTCATTATCGAGTGATGTTCCTGCCACAGGGGCCCCTTCGTCTTCAGCACTATTATTTATTATTGCTTTGCTCATTCACTCGGGAATTACTGTGGGATGCGTGCCCAGGGCTGCTCTGGGAGCTTGGGAGGCAACCATCAGAAAGGCAGAAAGTCGTCCCTGCCCTGAGGAGCTTACATTCTGCATGGCGGGGGGAGAGAAGCCAATGAGTAAGTGGTGTCTGCTGTGGGGAAAGCAGGGGAGAAGAAGAGAAATGCTGGGGACCAATGGGCTGAGGGTCAGAGCCGAGGATGCAGCGGTCCAGGGTTTCCTGTGATGACTGAGGATTCAGGGATATTCCTGAGCATCCCAGGGCAGGGAGCGATGGGGGAGGCAGGAGGGCCAGGGGAGGGGTGTGGCGGGGAGCACTCAGACTCAGGGGCCCCTTCCACTCCCCGAGGGTGACGTGGGGTCTGGAGCACGAGGGGCTTCTGCTGATGGAGAATATGGAGACGGGTAAGGGCACTCCCTTCAGCCGAGGCCGGGGCTCAGGGCCGGGAGCCCACTCGGGGGAGGCTGGGGGATGGGCTTCAGGCAGGTGAGAAGGGCGTAGGGGGAGGGGGACCAGCCCAGGCAGCGTCCCGGGGCGATGATGAGTTCAGGCTGCCCAGGTCCCTCCAGAGGCCAGACTGAGGGGCTCTCCGGGGTCCGATGAAGGAGGGAACGGGAGCTTTGATGGTCTGAACCCAAGGGACGCTCACACACACCAGCTCTCTGTGCCAACTAGGGAAGCAAGGCCAACCCGGTTCCCGAACTTTTCCTGCACCTACTGTGTGCAGGGCCTATGCTCCACCCTGGAGGTGCAAAAAGGATGAGATTGATCTGATCTTAGGAGTCTCGCTGTCTAGTGGGGTGCTGAGGTTAAACATCCTCTTGCTCATTAACAGACCTTCACTGAGTACCTACTACGTGCCAGGCAGTGGTAGGTGCTGAGGAGGGGTACCCAGGGCCAGCCCAGGGGTGAGAAGCCCGGACACAAGGAACCATCCTCCAAAGACAGAGGTGCCAGGTGCCAGGTGGCTCTGTCTGCCCCCCGCAATCCTTCTGATGCGGTGGAAAACTCCCAGAGCTCAGAGTCGGCATCAGAAGCCAGCACTCTGGGCTCCCCCTGGTGTGTTTTTACCCCTGTCCATGAGGAGGAGGAAAAACCACATCTAGCCCGGGGCTGGAGGGGCTGGTTGGCTGGCTGAAGTGTCCAAGTGGAATCCGAGGGTCCCCGCCCACCCAGCCCGAAGGCCACCACCCTCCCCAGTGTCCCCAGGACCTGAGTCCTAGGGCCCTGCAGCTGCTCCTGGAGTGATTTGAGCCCTCTAGAATCTTCCCAGCAATTCTAAGAGGCAGGGACTCTTCTTGTCCTCATTTTATAGACGATGAAACTGAGGCCCAAGAGTTTAAGTCGCTTGCCAAAGGGTGGGAGGTGCCCACAGGAGGGCCGAAGCCCAAGCGTGAGGATGCTAGGGTCTGTCATCAAATTCCTGCTCCCACGCCCCTGGACCTCGGCCTCCCTGGCCTCCGTCTGCCTCTCTGTCCAATGGGAGTAGAAAAGCCTGGAAAGGAGATCCTGGGACAAATTGGAAGGCCAAGGGGAGATGGGGAAACAGTGGGGACATCCAGGCCAGCCCATAGGAGGAAGGTGCTGGCTTCCTCTGATCCCCTTGCCTCTGTGGCCCCATTGACCTCCCGGCCCCATTCCCTCAGTGCTTCCATCTCTTCAGTGAGGTGGCTCAGACTGAGTGAAATCTGACAGTCATTGAGGCTTTCACATCTCAAGTTTGCTGTGGACCCCCCATGGCTGCAATGTGGCCTGTCCCTCGGGTCTCTGGGGGACCCTTCCAGCCGCCAGCTGCCCCCAGCGCCCAGGATAGCACGGAGGTCCAGGAAACTACAGACTCAGACACACGTGAGACAAATCCTGGCTCTGCCACTTGCCAGCTGTGTGATGGTTGGCAACGTTCATAGCTTCTCTGAGCCTCAGTTTCCCCATCGGCAAGTCAGCATAATACTACCTGTATTAAGAGACGGTTGTGAGAAATAAATGAGACAGTGCATGATGTGACGCTCAGCAAACGCCCTGCGTAGACTAAGGGCTTAACGAATGGTCAGGATACTGTTTACTATTACTACTTGTTGGATACAATGACCTCTATTGTTAGTAAGACCATTACTATTAAAATGACGTTTCTGATGATGCTGTTCACATCTGACGGGCATTCTCCCACCTTTCCAATCACTTTAACATCCATGTTCTGCTACATTCCTTGGCGGTCAGCCAAGATGACCGTCTCCATTATTTGGGGGAGGGGGCCCATCAGGTTCTGGGACCTCCAGTTTCCGACCGCCTTCCCCTCGGAGAGAGCTGACAGCTACCCTTTATGGAGGACCTTCTGGATCATTTCATCTTCCCAGCAACTCTGGGAGACAGGAACTCTTCTCGTGCCCATTTTATAGGTGTTGCAACTGAGGCCCAAAGAGGTTAAGTGGCTCACTGAAGGTCACAGAGTCGGGAAGCGGCAGAGGCATGATTTGAAGCTGGTTCCCTGGCGGCAGTCTGCTCTTTTAAGCACCTGCCCTGCTGCCTCTCGGTTGAGTCTCGGGCACGTGAAATTTCCCGTGCCATGTCGTGTGCCTTCTGCCGTCTGAGCGCCCTCTGTAAAATGGTCCGTTCTCACCCAATCTTTGTGTTCTCCCCCATCCTGGAGTCAGATCTGCCTTTTGATGGGGCCCAGCCCGGGTCCACACCCTGCTTGCTCTGCTGTCAAGGGGGCGGGTTGGGACCTGGCCACCCCACCCCCATCAGCCCTCCAGCAGTGCAACACCCCTCGAGGCTCCCTGGAGAGAGAAATGGGAGGAGCACACGGAGCCGGGCCTCTCCCTGCTCTTTGGGGAGGGGCTGAGGCTGCCTCCTCCTTGTCAGAGGAGCACGTGCCATCGGATGCTGGCCACTGAGTGGAGAGCCGTCCGAGTGTCCCGCCGCCATGGGGAAGGTGCTGCCTGCTGTGTGTGGCTGGGCTGGCATGGGGAGAGAAATCAGGCAGGCAGGCACCCCTTCCTCTCCTCAGCTTCTTTCTCTCCCTTTCCACCTTTCTGTCCTCTTCCATTGTCGTGTGTTCATGTTCTATCGTCGCATCCCTAAGTCCTTGTCCTGGGCGAGGGCTGAGGATTTGAGAACAAAGCCAGCCCTGGGATTTCTTTCCCTCCCTCTCTGGCTCTCCCTGTGCCTCTCCTTTTCACTCCTTCATCACACAGAGTGGACTGCGCATCTTCCCTGGGCCAGGTCTGTCCTCTTCTCTTCGCCTCCCCCCGACCCCACTGCCTGTCCTGTCATCCGCTCCCCCTCCTTGACCCTCCCCCTACCTCTGGCTATGGTCTGGTCCTTTCCCCTCTTGCCTCTGGGCTCTTTCTGCCCTGGTACGAGCCTTCTGGACGGCATGCAGGTGGGATTTGGGGTCAGGGTGGGGGACCGAACTTGGGTGGCCAGACTCTCCTTGCTGATGGAGGGGAAAAGGGGAAATGGGGCTTTGAGGAGGGTTTTGGCAGAACGTCATGGAGCTTCTCGTCGTTGATCTTGACATAAGGGGGGAAATGGCTCATCCATCCAGGGGAGCTTCTCCCCACTGCTGGGGCCCCAGACAAGGCTGAGGCCCATTCTCCTGGGACCCAGGGCGTGGACTCAAGGTTGTAGCTCAGCCAGCCCACTGGGCTCCATCCTTCCATATGGGGGCTGCTGGGCTCGGGTGGGCTGTCCTGGCCCTCGGTGTTGCACTTGCCCTCTGAAAAGGGGGCTTCTCCAGAAGCTTTCTCCTCCCCACAGGGTCCTCCAGGATCTCGAGGCCCTCCGGGAATGAGGGGAGCCAAGGGACGCCGGGTAAGTGGGGCCCAGCTCCCTGAGGGGCTGATGCTGGCAGGGGCCACCTGCCATAGAGACCACCTCCCGGTTGTTGTTCCGCCCGGCCCTGAGATCTGTCTCTCCTGCTACCAGGCAGGGTTCCCGGCTCATCCCAGGCCTGCCGCTCAGTGTGGGACCATCTTTTCTAGCCCATTTCTGAGCACCAGGCCTTACCACCCAGTGGGCACAGACGGACTCTGTGGTACCCGTGGTTGGTCCATTCATTTGTTGCTCCATTCATTCATTCAGCCACCATTTATTAGCACCCACTGGGTGCCAGCCACTGTCGGAGGCTCTGATGGGCATGCTCCCTGCCTGCCTCACGGCTCAGGCTAGAATGTCTGAGGGGCAGTGCGGGGCATTAGCATGATGATGGTGGAAGCACAGGCACCTCACCTGGACAGGGTACCAGGGAAGGCCTCAGGGAGAGGGTGATGTTGGAGCTGGTGACAGGGTCCAGGCAGAGGGAAAGCCAGAAGGTGAGAGATGATGTGGCACGTATAGGGGTCCCCAGTTGTCCAACAGAGGGCCAGGGGAGAGGGATGAGACCAAAAATTAGTGAGTACCAAGCCAAACAGGGCCTCAAACACCACAGCTAAGTTGTGGGCCGTGCTCTGAGGGTAGTAGGGAGCTATAGAGGGTTTTAAGCCAGCGCTGTCCTGAGCTCAGTAGCCAGAGGTCATCACTAGTACTTACTATGTGCTGGGCACTGTCTGTCACATCCATTAACTCATTTAGTCTTCAACACAACCCTATAAAGTAGGTGCTGTTCTTATTTCCATTTTACAGACAAGGCATAGAGAGGTTACATTGCTTGCCTCAGGTTGCACAGCTAGAAAGCGGCAGAGCTGGGATTTGAACCCAGGGAATTCGGCTCTTTGGCACACTGAATGCAGCCTTATTTTCCATCACGCAGGGAGGGCTGCTGGAGTGGTTTCCTGCCCCCAGCTGGTGTACAGGTGCCGGGCTGTGCAGCCTTGTAAAAAAAGAAACAGGATGGCACCGGTGGAGCAGGCGGCCCAGGCCTGCTCTCCAAGCTGCACAGAGGGGATGTGTGATGGTTGTTCTCCCTTGGCTGAGTGTCAAGTGGTTTTACATTTTCCTCCGAACCAGATGTCCTGCGCCGTCGGCCTGGGAGCCGGGAGATTAAGAGGCATTCCTCTGGCTCATCGGGGCCCCTCCCGGGGCCACGTCCTGGGCTGAGTGGGCCGAGCCCCATTGGCAGCCGGGTTCCACCGTGACCCTGGGCATGTTCCTTCCTGCCCCAGGAAACCAGAGTAGCTGGAGGGGGAGCACGTTGGCCCAGGCCCTGGCCCCCACCCCCCAGGTGGGAGCTCGGGCTCCCCTCGGCTCAGGGAGCTCCCCGCAGCCTCTCCACCACCCCTTCCCAGCCGCGACTCCAAGAATGTATCTCCTGCTTGAGGAAACCCAGGCTCCCGACCACATCAAAGTCTGGGGGCTGGGAGGGGAGCTTCGGGAACATGAGCCCCTCCCCCCTGCTGGGTTTGGCAGGAATACAAGACCTGTGGGATCTGCCCCCTGGGTCCCCTGCCTAACAGGCCACCCTTGGCCCCACTTCACAGATGGGGTGGCACCCACTGTGCCTGCGAAAGAGCTGAGTTCTGGGCAGGGCTCCTGTGCAGCTCCCAGCTGGCCCTGTGACTTTACCAAGGCCTTGCTGCTCTCTGGGCCTCAGTTTCCCCATATGTGCCATGAGGAATGGGCTTGGAGGTCTGCAAGGCCCTGCCAGCTTCTCTGCCTGTGTGCCGGGTGGGCCCCGCTGCTCCCCTCCCCCACCCTCTGCCCTGGGAAGAATGAGCACTAAGGGGTCAAAGCCAGGGACTGGATGGGGCCCCAGACCCTCGGCTCTTGGTAGAGCTGCTGACCAGGCTCTTGGTCCACGGGCCCCAGTTGAAAGAGTGGGGCTCTGGGGTCGGACAGGGAGCAAGTCTCAGCCTTCCCAGTTACCAGCTCTGCAACCTCAGGCCGGTTTCTTAACCTCTCTGAGGCTTGGTGGATGACATCAGGAGGAAGTCCTAAGGAGCCAGAATTTGAAGCCTAGTCGGCTGGATGCCCATTTTCTTCACGACTACCAGTCACTGTTTATCAGTGTGGGAGTGAGCTCCCCATCACAGGGGTATGCAGGTCAGGGCCTGGGGATCCTGCCAGGAAGGCTGCGTGCTGGGCCAGGGGTTGGAGAAGATGATGTCTAAATCCCTATCACGGAGCCTCCGCCGTCTCCCTCTGCCATCCACCTTGAGGGGGTTGTGACGATGGTGAGTCAAGCGTAACGGTGGACTCGGCTCCCGTGAGTAGGGCTCAGATCCCAGCAGACCCAGCCTCGGATCCCGGCCCCTCCTCTTTGACCTCGGGCAACTGACTTCCCCTCTCTGAGCCTCCAGTTTTTCTCTGTAAAATGGGTCAGCCATGGAACTGACCTCTTCGGATGGCCCTGGGGAGTCCATCTTCCTGCCAGCTCCTCGCCCGTGGGAAGCGGCTGCTAGGGCGGCCCGCAGGATGCACGCAGCTCGTGTTCATTCCCCCTCATTCATCCATCCCTTTGTCACGAGAGCTGTGATTGGCTGGATTTTCTGTCCTGGGCCCCCTCCTGCCAAGCCCCAGCAGGCGGGGGCTGCAGACATCTTGCTGGGGAGTGGCTCCCAGGGCACAGACGTGCGGCTCTGATGGAAACCCAGGCCTGCCGCCGGGGTCGGGGTGGGGGGGCAGCCGTGTTCATTTGGAGAAGAAAGAGTCCGTACTGGGGGACCCGCAGGACACAGGATGAGCTGCAGAGCGGCCCAGAGCAGGGGTGAGGGCGTGTGCACGGCCCTTGGCGGCCCTGGCTGCTCTCCCTGCACAGCGGAGCCGGGGAGGGAGGATGGCTGCGGCCCCATTCCCTCCTTCTCCCTCCAGACAGGAGAGCTTGATCTCGTCTCCCCCAAGCCAGCCCCAGCCTCTCCCTGAGCTCTGCGGTGCTCCCGGGGGATAACGGAGGCTCGCAGATAACAGGCATTTGGACGTTGTCTTCTCCCACACCCTGCCCCAGGGCCGAGCCTTCAGGGCAGGCTCCTGTAGACCCTGATTTGCACACTCCCTATGATGGGGAGCTCACTCTCACACTGATTAACTGTAACAGGTAGTGCTGGGGAAAAAAATGGGCATCTGGCTGACTTGGGTTCAAATTCTGACTCCTCCGCTTGCTAGAGTGTGACCGTAGGCTGTCTCCTTATTTGTAAGATGAGGATAATAGCTTTCGCTATTATTGCTGCTGCTGCTGCTGTTACTATTTTTGTAGATCCCATGACCTTTCTCCCAGAAAGGCCTTGCTTCTAAGGAGAAACAGGGCACTGTGTGATTCAGGCCAAGCCCTCAACCCCTCTGGGCCTCCACTCCACTCCCCGAGCTGGCCCTTTCCAGGGAGGTTGATGCCTCAGCTGGAGACAGAGCCCAGGGGCCTGAAGCCATCCCTCAGGAGGGCCCAGAGGCCCACCGGTCAGCTCAGCCTCTGTCCTGGCTCCCATGATTCTGGATGACCCCTCCCCCCAATTGGGTTCCATCTCCACCAGGCCCCTGTCCATGAAGCAGAGGTGGTAAGTCTAACACATGGTCTGACAGGGCCCACCTGAGGCTGAGGCCCAGAGAGGGGAAGGGGCTTTCCTGGGGTCACACAGCAAGCTGGCAGCAGAACCGAGTCTTGCCCCCACGCCCTCTTATCCAACCTCATCTTGAGCCTGCAAACACTCTCTCCAGTTCTATGCCACATGCTGTATCTAAGCTGCCTATTCGGAGGAAGGGACTGAATCCAGACTGGCCAAGGGAGCCTGCAGACTGCTCTGGCAAACCCGGGCGTCACAGCGTGCTTCCTCCATGCCAGGCGCAGAGCTGCCACGTGCATCATCTCCTGCCTTGAGAGAGAGATTTCTTGTCCCCATTTGAGAGACGAGATAACTGAGGCTCAGTGAGGAGCAGTCATTGTCCCTGAGACACAGCATTTCCCGAGCGCCACTGTGCCCGGTGCTGGACCCCCCAGTGGGTCCTGGGCCCAGAGACACTGGGACCTACGACCCCCAGCTGAACCGCCCCCTGCAGCCCGTGGTCTCCTGTCCTGGGTTTATTTAATCAACAAGGCGCTATTTAAGGCTGCCGTGCAGAGTCGAAGCCCCGGGAGCCCCGGGTGACTGATCAGAGGAATTGTCACTTTTTCTGGCTCAGTTATTAATGGAAAGTTTCCTTGTTCAATTGTAAATGATTTCCCCATGTTCCGTTTTCTCATCCCTTTACCCCCTCCCCGCCAGGCGCTTCTCCAGCCCCCTTTTGCGGCTGGCCCGGTGCTCCCTGGCTCAGTGGACCAACCTCCTTCATAGGACCCTCCGTCTCCCCAGCATGGCCTCTCCGATCCCATATAGAACAGAGACCACACTGTTCCCCACAGGGGCCTCTTCCAGGGGGCCCCCTCCATCTGTGTCCCTGTGGGAGGCCCCATGGAGGGGACATATGGCGCAGTGGGTGGAACCCTGGGGGGGATGCAGCTGCTAATGTGCTAAGCACTTAGACAAGTCGCTTTCCTGGGCTGGGCCTCAGTGTTCCCGTCTGTGGAGTGGCGGCAGGGAGCGCACTCCACCCGCCTCAGGGCCCTCCCAGCTCTCAAAGGAACAACGCTCCTGACTCGGGGGGGGGGGGGGGGGGGGGGGGGGGGAGGGGGGGGTCATCCCTGAGCCCAGAGCTCCAGGGAACAGCCGTCTCACCCCTGCCCCCTCCTCAGCTCAACTCTTCTGTGAGCTGGGCCAGATTACCTCCACACATCTGGCCGCACGCAGACCCCCCAGGGCCTTCTGTCAGTTTCCCCCAGGGGCTGTGGTCCTTACCCCGTTTCTGCCCCACGTGCTCTGGGAAGAGCATGCGACCGCAGAATCTGAAGGCCTGGCTCTGGGGACTTGGCCACACGTCTCTTGGCTCTGGCCCTCAGTTTCCACGTGTGTGAAATGGTTTGGCTGGCTGACCCCCCGCCAAGGTCACTTTAAACAGGCTTTCAATGCACCAGCAGCCCCATTCCAAATGGTAGGGCCTCCAGCTGAGTCCTCCATGCCGAGCCCCCACAGAGCCATCTCAGCAGGCACGCTGCACGTGGGTGACCCACTCAGGGCGGGAGTGTGCAGAGGAGAGGGACACAGAGTCGGGGAGGAGAGAGCCCCAGGCTTGTGCAGGGGAAGGCCCAAGGCTCCAGGCAGCCCCGCCTTCCTGGTTCCCAGCCCAAGGGAGACCCCTGCTGTCCACTGCACTAGTCCCTTTTTCCTATTCCAGGGCCCCCGAGGACCAGATGGACCAGCTGGGGAGCAGGGGTCCAGGGGCCTGAAGGTACTGCCCCCACCTCCGGCCTGCCCTTCCTCTCGCCTCCCATGCTAGCTTGGGATCCCGCACCAGAGGTCACACCCTCGTCAGCAGCAGGCCCCTTGGGGACAGCAGGGTGTCCCGAGAGGCTGCAGGGCACTTCCTGAGAGCTCATCAGCGCTCCTCCTGGCCGAGCATGCAGACGGGAGGGGAGAGGGAGTCCTGAGACTGAAAGTGAGGGAGAGAGAGCTCGAGATGGAGAGAGAGCAGGAGGAAGCAAGAAAGAGAGGGGAGAGGGCGGAGGAATCACACCCAGCCTCTGGCCCCTTCCCTGGGACCCTCAGCCCCCTCCAGGGCCCCTGAGAGCTGAGCCGGCTCCTACCTCTATCGGAAACAAGGGATCCTTGGTTCCTGACCCCGAGCACCTGCTGACTGTGGGGAGCCACTCCCCCACTGCCCTAAGTCTTCCCACCTGCGCCCTGGGGAGAGGGGTGGGTGCCATGCTCCCGCTCCTGGTTCCCTGGATCTCCCGTGGGAGTGTGAGACCCCCGAAGGGTCCTCCCAAGTGCCCTCTGCCACCTCCCTGTGTCTTGCCTCCTGCAGGGCCCTCCAGGACCGCAGGGCAGACCGGGCCAGCCCGGGCAGCAGGTACGTCAGGCACGGCCACCAACCCCACCTCCGCCCCCTGCCTGGTGACATGGGCCCCTAACGAACCCCCTGTGCTTCCAGGGTACGGCTGGCGAGCGAGGGCACTCAGGCCCGCGAGGCTTTCCCGTGAGTAGCGGCGGTTCCTGAAATTCCCTGGGGCTTTTGGGGGAGCTGATACCCACTTTAGCCATCCTGCTGTGGAAACCCCGAAGTTCTGGGTGCCCACTCCCTGCACTGAAGACCCTCCAGCACATGTCTTCCCCCCTGGGACTCAGTTTCCCCATCCCTCATACGGCAGAGAGTGGGAGTGGGACGTTCCTACGCTGCAACCGCTTGACTGAGGCCCAGGGGACAGGCAGGGTGCAGAAGGCCATGGAGGGCCTCAGGTTGCCTTTGTTTGTCTCTGCAGGGCATCCCTGGTCCCTCGGGCCCCCCAGGCACCAAGGGCCTCCCAGGAGAACCGGTAGGTGCCCTTTCCCTCCCTTGCTCACATCTTTGCCCCGGGCAGGGTCTCAGATGCGCCACCTTCCTGGGCGTGTGGGCCGTGTTGTCAGACAAGGAGAGAGGATGGAGGGAGACGGTGCTGAGGCTCCCCCGCCGTGACGGGACAGGCCTCTGGTGGTGGAGAGAGCACTGGACGGGGAGCTCAGCAGCTCTGCCTTTGAGTCTAAGCTCACCTGCCCTCCAGCCTCAGTTTTCTTGCCAGTAAAGTGGGAATAACTGTTCCTACCTTGCCCTCCTGCTGTGCAGAGGAAATGAGAAAATGCATATAGAGTGCTTAGCACTGTGAAAAACAGAGGGAACCGCGTATTCAGGGAGGGGAGATAAGAATAAATGGACAAGCGGACCGGGAACTGCAGAGTCTAGCATGGCTGGAGGGGACAGAGCTGCAGGGGGAGGTCACAGGGGTCAGTCCCCCAGAGCCCTGGAGACGATTTGCTCTTTATCCCAAGGGCAATGGGAGCCATGGATGGGTTTGAAACAGAGGGGACTCCACAGAAGATCTCCCTGGAAGGATGGGTTTGGGGGACAGTCCCAGCGTCGGGGACCCCATGAAGAGGCTGTGGAGTGGTGCTGCTGGAGAGGAGAGGGCAGCAGCTCAGGGGGCTCAGAGGAGGAAGCCCGGATGGGGCAGGGGGAGGACAGGAGGTGCCTGCACCCCAGGACCCCGCCGCACTCCCACATCTTGGCGCCCAAAGTGATGCCCTCTTGAGCAATGGATTGACCAGGGGCAGGGCTGGGGGTTTCCAGAGGTAGATCTGAGCTGGAAGAGCATCCAAGCAGAGGGAACAGAGTGAGCGAGGCTCGAGAGCTGGCAGGTTTCTGAGCAGGGCAGGGCCCCACCGGGGTTTAGGGAAATGAAGAGAAGAGTGTGCAGATGGATTGGAGAGGATACGGGGTCGGAGGAGGACCCTCAGTGTGGCAGGGGGTGGGTGGGCTGCAGACTCCAGGATTTTGTGGGTCCTCACCCTCGCCCACCCCTCCAGATTGCATTATCGAGCCTCAGACCCCAAAGAGAGCCCAGGCTGGCTTCTCCCAACAGTCTGTGTGTCTGTCTGTCTTCCAGGGCCCTCAGGGACCCCAGGGGCTAATTGGCCCTCCAGGAGAGATGGGACCCAAGGTGAGTGCCGAGGGACCCTCGTTCGTCCCATGATGCCGCTGAGGATGCATCAGCGCCTCCCAGCCCTCCTCCTCCTGGGGGGTCCCTGTCCTGGTCCCAGGAGGTGGTCACGTTCTGTGAGCTACAGACTGGAGGCAGACACCCTGGCAGAGAGGGCAGGTCCACCCTAATGGCATAGGGTGAGGAGCTGGCTCCCAGATCCAGGGGCAGGGATGGGCTGCAGGGTGCCGGGACCCTCCTGGGGGTTGGCGCTGCCTCTTTTTCAGCACCAGGGAAAGCGGCAATCCCCCCACCCTCGCTGGGGCCTCCCCCCTGCACCAGGTTTGAGTACAGAGCCAGCCCTCCTGAGGTCGTGCAGCGAGGAGCTTGGCAGGGGCCTCAGACAACCGGGCCTTCTCCAGAGGAGAAAGCTGAGCCCCAGGGTTTATGCAAGGGCCGCAGCCATGCCAGCAGGGATAACTCAGCACCCCTCCCGCCCTTGTCATCCTGGCCCGGCTACAGAGAGAAGGGCTGGAACCCCTCAGCCCCGAACACAGCATCCGTTGGCTTCCTCCCCTGTTCTGATGTGAATCATGAAATTTTCCTCCCCGTGCTCGCCAAGGGACTCCTAATGTGGTGAACCACACTCATGGGGCGGGGACGGGCTCCGGCAGCCTCTGGGTAGCCCCGAGGCTCAGCAGCCTGGGCCCAACCACTCCCCTCCCAGCTCCCAGCTCCGAAAAGGCTGCAGCCTGCTCCCAGCTGGGTCTCTCCTGCTGTTTGACCTCAGGCATGTCCCTTGCCCTCTCTGAACCTGCCTCAGTTATCTCCTCCCTTAGAACCACGGGGGCCAGCCCCTGCTCCAGGAGGGACCAATGGCATTTTCTTGCAGGGGCCACCAGGTGCAGTGGGAGAACCGGGCCTTCCTGGGGAAGCTGGGATGAAGGTAAGGCGGGATGAAAGAAGAGAAAAATGACTTGTTGAAACCAGCTCCCAGCTGGCGGCCACGTCCTCCCCACGGAAGAGAAACGGGCCTTTCTTGTGCCCTGGATAATGGGTCCTCTGTGCTCCTGGCTGGGGAGCAGGGCTTGTCCATGGCCACATCGGAGGGCCCAGCCGATCCGAAGCCCCCGCCCCTGCCCCCTGCCCGGCAATGTTTTCTCTGGCACCCGCCCATCCTGGGGCGGTCCCACCTCCCGGCCTCCAGCAATACCATCGGCATTTCAGCCCCAGTGCCCCTCATTACCTGCTGGGAACAGGCACCCATTGATACCTGGGCTCTGAGAGCCCCTCCCTGCTCTGCTGTTGGCAGAGGACGCAGCTCCTGGAGCTGGGGAGCCATGCTGGTGGCCTGAGGGCTTCACTGAGGCAGGGGCCTGGGGGAGCCTTGGTGGGGCTGCAGGATTGAAGCCCACCACCCCCATCTCTGCCTGAGCCTCCCAGCATCCAGAGGGAGTTGGACCAGCCCTGGGACTCAGTCTCTGCTCAGTTCCAGCATCCTTTGCTCGAACAGTGCAGAAAATCACCCTGTATATGAGACGGAGAGAAGTGGGGTTGTCCCATTGGGGCGGGTCTGGGGGCTCCGAGCTCCACCTCCTCTTTGTGCCCCACCCTCCAGACACCAGCAATGGGGGAGGAAAGCTTGGAAATCCCTGTAGGAGAAAGACACATCCGAGCTGGTGGTGAGGGCCGGGCTGGCCCTACCCACCCCCATGCACTTGTGTTTGGCTTCTCCTAGGGGGACCTTGGGCCTCTGGGCACCCCTGGGGAGCAGGGCCTCATTGGGCAGCGGGTAAGTTGATGCAAATTCATTCTCCCTGGAAAAGCGTCCCCCGGGGTGTTCGGGTGGCGGCAGGGCTTTACTCAGCCTATCTGAGCCTCAGTTTCCCCAACTGCAGAAATGGACCATGAGTCTCTACAGCCTCGTCCAGCCTCTCCTGGGAGGCCAGCATCTCCACAGTGTAGGGAGCTCTTCAAAGAAGAGCATGCTGTGTCAAAGCGTTTGGGACTCACTGCGTGCCCAGTCTTCCCTCTTCCACGTTAGCAGTAGCTTTTTCAAGGCTCTGAGAAGGCCTGCAACCGAAGAAATCTGTTCCTTTTGGATTCATCCGGGGTCTCCAAACTTATTTGACCTCCGAGCGCTTTTATTGAAAAAATGCCTGTTATCATCCTTGAAACTGTTCTATGGAAGGTTATCTTCCTTTTGTCCAAAAGAAACCCTCACATCTTGTCTTCCTCTGAGAAGCTCTGGGAAGCCTGTGTCCACCTCTCTGTGCTCCGTGCCCGGTTTATACGGTCCCTGCTTGGACGTGGCTCCCTGAGTACAGGAACAGATGCTGAGCACCTCACAGATGGGGCCGAGAGTGAGGGGGCATTTGTGTGGGGCTCAGTTCACAGGGCACTGGGCCCCCAACCCAAGTCCCCTCATTTCTCCTCTTTCCTTATTTCTGATGCCTCCTGCTACCCGCTTCCCAAAGCTAACAGAGACCCCACAGCTGAGCTCAGATATAGAATGAGGGGGAGGCCACAGGGCAGGAGAGGACGGCGTGGAGCCAGCAAGTCTTATGTGTCCATGAAGATGGATCAGTACTGTCTTCGTGGAGAGCCATGTTAAGAAGGATCCTGAGGCCCTATCAGGCACCGTAGGAAAGAGAATGACAGGCATTCGCTTGATGCCCTCTGTGTGCCAGGCACTTCTCTCAAGTCACTGGCAGCACAGCAGCGAGTACCAGAAGGCCTTGGCTTCATGGACCCGCATCCTAGTGGATCGATTAGTGATGTCTGCCATGGGCATGAGAGGGGCGGGATCTACACACGCCCATCACGTCTTTGCCATCCCTGCATCTGATGACTTCTGAGGCCCCTTCCAGCTCAGATGCAGAACAGCTATGAATTCCAAAAGCAGAGAGAGACCCAGCCTTACATTGACGGCTGTTTGGAGAACCAAGGATTCCGGGGGCATCTCTGGAGCTGGAAGGGCGAGGAGAGAACCTGGCTGGGCTCAGATGGGGATTCAGGGTCTTGGTATTGCCCCTAAACTTACTGGCAAGAAGGTCTGAGGGCTCGCCCCGTGTCCAGGAATAGTATATCCTACGGCTGCCATTTGGGGGTGCTTCCACCATGCCCTCTGGGAACCCTTAAAGGAAGTGGGATCAGCCCCATTGTCAGATGAGAAAACAGACGCCCGCGAGGGCTCAGTGGTTTGCTTGTGGTCAACCCGCCAGTGAAGGCGAAGCCCAGTGGGGCTGTTGAGGTCTGTCTGATGGCAGAGCTGTTCTCAACCCCAGGCTGCACTGCTCCCCCCCGTCCTATCAGCCAACCTGGACGGCTCTGCGACCAGCACTTTTCACTTGTGACCTCATGTAGACCCTGCAGACAGAGCAGGCTGTGGCTTGGGGGTCTGCTCACCTCTCCTGCTCATTCATTAATTCAGCCCCTGTTTACTGGGCGCCCGCTGTGTGCCAGGTGCCCCGGGGCCCCACTGTCTGGAGATTGGGGTTTGGGGTCGTGCTCCAGGGAGGGGAGGAGGTCAAAGTGTGCTGGGACTCTCCCTGGTAATGTCTCCTTGTCCCCCCTTTCCAGGGAGAGCCAGGCCTCGAGGGTGACAGTGGCTCTGCGGGGCCCGACGGGCTGAAGGTGAGTGTCCCGTGCAGGGTCTGGGGAGGAGCGCTGTTCGCGAGCTGCCTTCTCCCTCTGTCCCCACTGCCCTCCCATCAGGACCTAAGTTTTATCCCAGAAACAGTGTGCTCCCATGAAGCTCTGCGAGCAGACCCCCGGCTCCCACTGAGAGCAGGGTGGGTGTGGTGAGCCCTGTCCAGTGCCCGCCCCCCACCCTGCTCACTGCTCCCGACCCTACTCAGGCGGGACCGGGGACCATCCCCCCCTGCCACGCCTCACTGCTGCCCTGTTCCTCGACACTGCGGCTTCTCCTGGCTAAGGTGGCACCTGACCACCCACTCTTTGCCAGGCCGAGAGCCAGTGGCTTTGATAACTGTTATCTTCCAAACATCCTAAGAGATCAGGAAAATGATCATGACCACCCATGACCTATAAGCTGCTATTTATGGAGGACTAGTCACACACGTATAAGCCCTTTATATGGATCACGTCAATCAATGCTACAGGGTAATTTCTGTCTTTAGATGAGGAAATTGAGACTCAGAGAGGTTAAGCAACTTGCCCAGGGACACACAGCTAGTAATTGGCACAGCCGAGACCCGAGCCTTGGCTCGTTCTCTGCACCATGAGCCTATTCTAAAGGGAGAGAGACTGGGCTCAGAAGGAGGCAGAGGTGTGTTCATCCAGAGTCTATAGCTGTGAGCGGAGAATCCAAAACCCAAACGCAGGGCTCCCTGGCACCAAAGCATGTGGGCTGAACTCAGCCCTGCTGTGTCCCTTAGATGCATCTGTCGGCCACAGATGCTGGGAACTTAAGGAGGCACCAGGGCCCCCTTACCACGGGGCAGGTCGGCATCGCTTTTTGACTCACTAGCCCTGCCTTCAGCTCAGGCCTGTCCCTGGCCTCCATCCCTGGCCCAGCCCTGGACCTGTCCGTGGGCTTTCCCCAGGGCTGGCCTGTCACACATGTGAGTCGGCTCCCCGTCCCTTTGTCACCCGTTGACTCATGTGGCCTCAGAGAAGCACCCCTCTTCTCCAGGCCTCGATTCCCCATCCCCAGACCTCCAGCCCACTGCCCCGTCCCCACGGTTGCCCTGGGTCTGGGGATGCCTCTGTGACAGACCCCCCCACTGGCTCCCCGTCTGCCCCGTGGTTTCCTTGCAAGGGCGAGAGCGCCCCCTGTCTGCCATCGTCTGCCCTCTCGCCCCTCCACCCCTGCTGCATCCTGGGGTACAACCCCATCCTTTGCCGAGTGCCGGCCCGGATTGTGGCGACACTGAAGCACATTGTGGCTAGAATGCCTCGTGTACTCGCCATGTACTTGCACCACCCGCCTTAAGAGCATTCCTTGAATTACCCCATTTAATCCTCCCAGAAACCCTATAAGCTAGATTCATCACCATCCCCACTGACAGGTGAGGAAACTGAGGCACCCTACGCAGCCACCCTTCTTCTCCTTGGAATCTTTGCTGATGGGGGACGGGAGGGGGTCTCCCAGGCTCGGGGGCATCCACAGTCCCTCCTGCTCCCTCGTCCCGGCCCCTCGGCCCTGGCTTCCTCCTCTTTCACCCCCTCCGAGGCCAGTGCCACCCGAGACCTTGGGCCGGAGGAGGGCGCAGGTGTGCAGCGTCTGCCCCAGTCCTCACAGGAATCCCAGGACAGAATCTGCTTTCTTTGTGGTGTGTGTCCAAGAATCACCTTCATGGTAAAAAACAACCTCTTGGACGTGCACAGCACTTTATAGTTTGGAGGGTGCTTCTGTGTCGATTATCGTTTTTGAGTTGGCTGACAACCCACTGAGGGTGACAAGGGTGGCCATGGCTCCTGGTGATAGTGCATCTTTCTCCAGGGCCCGGGGGGCCAGACGCTGCGCTGAGCTGTTTATGTGGATTCTGTCTTTCCATCCTCGCAGTGACCCTTTGTGCTATTTTACCAAGGAGGACACTTGCCCGGGGCCGCACAGCCATGGCGAGGGGGCAGCAAGACTTGAATTTAGGCGACGTGGCCCCTGGGGTGAGGGAGGTCTTGTCCTCTCAGCAAAAAACTGTGGAATTCAGAGAAACCAGAACCCCGGGGGCTTAGCCATGCTCTGCCGTTGACTTCTATGTGGTGTTGGGAAGTCTCCACCTCTCCGGGCCTCAGTTTCCCCATCTGTAGATTGAGAAGGGGGAGTTTGGCAATGTGTAAGGTGCTTCTGAGCGTTGGCAGTTGTCCTCGGATTCTGGGATTCTCTAGGACCGCCCCCCAACCCCGAGCCCATTCTGCAAGGGACCCATGAGGTTGCCCACCTACCGCGGCTGTGCAGGAGCCCAGGCTGTGGGGGGCTGGGCAGTCCCTGGAGCTGGAGCCCCTGCAGGGCCCAGGCTGGGACCCCTCGCTGAAACCCCAGCACAGCTGCCTGGAACAGATTGCCTGCCTCTGAGAGCTAGGAGCGCCAGAAGGGGAATCTTGGAGCCGGAGACCTCTGCAAGAGGGTCCTCAGGGCCAGCTCCCCGTCTCCAGGCCAGGCTACGCTTGGAATCTGAGAATCTCAGTGGGAAGGGACCCCAGAAACCAAGCTGTCTGACCCTTTCCTCGGGCACACATCTGCCCCATGCCTCAGCGGGGAGCCTCCTCCCTCATCTGTGTCATCCCCGGACCCCTCTCCACCGGGAAGTCCACCCGGGCTGAGCGGTCTCTGGCACCAGCCTCCCACCCCCAGAGCCCAGGCCCCAGCAGGACCGGCCTGCAGGATGTGCCCCCAGAGGTCCTGTCCCCAGACCCCGGCTGCACACCCTCTGCACCGTGCTGCCTCTCCTGGATGCACACCACTTTATCAGTGCCCTCGTAGGGCATGGTGCTGGGAAACAAAACTGGCAAAGATGTGCTCTGCTTTTCCAAGCCCGCTCCCCCGCCCACCCTTCCTCCTACCTGTAACTTCATACCCTCTCCATGGGCCTCCCTGGACAGTCACAGCCCAGCCACCTGCAGACTGGCCACAGGGCCCACCAGGCCTGCCAGCCCTCACAGAGGCGGCCCTCTGATGGGCGCTGCCCTACTCCTCAGCGGCCCATGCTGCACCCCTCAACCTGCTCTGCCCAGGGGGCCAAGGGCGACAGCCTGTGCCCCCTCCTGGCACAGCCTACCGTGCCAGAGCATGGACGTGGCAAGTGCTGTGTAAGTGTCAGCTGCCATCGCTGGACAGGGAGTGTTCCGCAGTCAGTGGGAGTGAGAACCAGCCAGAGCAGACAGCAATGGGAGAACGTGCTCACAGTAGAGAAAGACATTTAAAAAAAAAGATGGGAGAGTGCCGTCCTATTGGGTGACGGCTTTAAAACTGTTTCCCGCTAACCAGCATCATTGATTTGCAACAGTTGTTTCACACTCTGAGCCTGGACACAGCAATTGAAACCAACGCCTGTTACTTACTATCATTGTTGCCAACTGTTTTTGTGTAAGCAAACATTGAAGATGCAACTCAGAAAAATGCAAAGAGTTCTCAGAGGCAGAAGTGGGTGAATTTTTTCCTTTATAAAAATGTCCTTCAGCTTCTTAAGACTCCTGTCCTCGCAATGTGTCTTTGTCGGGGAGAAATAGCCTGGTCCCCCAAACCTGCCCCCTTCCTGAGAGCTCCACGGGTGGGCGTGGTTGGGTCCTCTCTGCCCACTGAGCCACTCCCTCCCCGGCGCAGGCAGGGACACTAGAAACCACCACGTGGGGGATGTTGCCTGTGCCAGCCCACCCTCTGGGCAGCTCGGAACCGACAGGAGAATCAGGAACTCGTCGGCTGTGGACATCCAAATGGAGCCCGAGGTTTGGGGCCTTGGAGGGACTTGGTGACTAATTTATTCCCTCTCTCTCTCTCCCCTTCTCATGCCCTTCCAACCCAGGGCGACAGGGGTGACCCCGGGCCTGATGGTGAACGTGGCGAGAAGGGCCAGGAGGGGCTGAAGGGTGAGGATGGGCCCCCCGGGCCCCCTGGCATCACTGGTATCCGGGTGAGTGTGCATGGCTGCGTGCCAGCGCTGGGGCTCTTGGGTGTGAATAATACTCAGGCTTCTTTAGGCCGTTATGTGGGAGGGTCTTCTACTGTGGTCCTTCCTCCACCCGGGAGTTTCCCAGAGAACCGAGCGGACCATGTCCCTCCCCGGCCCAGCCCTCCTGTGGCTCCCGAGCGCCCGCAGAATAACAGGACTGTCCTTAGCCCGGCTGCCGTGCTCTGCACACACCCGGCCCCTGCTTACCTCGCCCTCCGCAACCCTCACGGTCAGCCACACTGAGTGTACAGAAGGGGCGCTGGCTGATTCTCCGCCAGTAACTTGCTGTGTGACCTTTCCCCTGCCCTTGCCCTGTCTGGGTCGCGCCCTGGGCGTGCTGAAGGATTTAGAAGGAATGCGTGCTGAGATCACTTGAGTTCCAGCATTCCAGGAGCCTTTTCCTAGCGAGCTTTTAAGTGTCATGACTGTGAGATGGGCAGCACCATGTGGCAGACATGGCTCTGGACCCAGAGTCCAAAGGTTGAGTTCTGGCTCAAGCACCCACTCTCAGTGTGACCTTGGTCAAATCCGTGCCTCTCTCTGAGCCTTGGTTTTCTCGTCTATAAAGAGTTGATGAAACATTGGATAGGGAAGCACTTTATAAAATGCACCAAAAATATAAAAGATGGTCTTTATGAATGTGGAGGAGGAAATGATTGGAGGCTGCTGGTGGTGGTGATGGTGCTGATGGTGGTGTTGGTGGTGGTGATGGTAGTGGTGATGGTGGTGGTGGTGATGGTGGAGATGGTGGTGATGGTGCTGGAGATGGTGGTGATGATGGTAATGATGATGATGGTGGAGATGGTGATGGTGATGGTGGTGATGGTAGTGATGATGGTGGTGGTGATGATGGTGGAGATGGTGGTGATGGTGATGGCAGTAGTGATGATGCTGGTGGTGATGTTGACAATGGTGGTAATGGTGGAGATGGTGATGGTGATGATGGTAGAGATGGTGGTGATGATGATGGTGGAGATGGTCGTGGTGGTGGTGACAGTGATGGTGATGGTGATGATGGTGAGATGGTGGTGTTGATGATGGTGGTGGTGTTGGTGCTGGTGGTGGCAGTGGTGGTGACAGTGGCCATGGTGATGGGAATGGTGTTGTTGGTAGCAGTGTTACTGTCCGTAGTTTGCGGTCACTCCCAATTCTCATATACTGGAACTAGAAGGAGGTTCCCTGGGGTTAGACTGAGTGTGTGTTGGGTGACGGAGGCCTGGATTTGAGTCTCTTTGTCATCAGGGCTGCAGAACAGTATCTCCCACTCTGTGGCCTGGAAACAGTGGAGTATTTAAAAATAGAATTTTACGAGCCATCAGGGCCTTTCCAGAAATACATCTATGTGGATGGGGGCCCAGCAAAATTCTTCATTCTGGCCCCACAGCCTCACCCCACTGGATTCTCCAGCCCTTACTCAGGGTTTCCCACACCATGGGAGCTGCGCCCCGCTACAGACGGCCTGTCAGAGCAAGTGGCCAGCCGCCCGCCCTGTCCTGGGGGAGACGCCCGTCTCCCTGGCCTTGTGCTGAATACTTCGCGCTGACTCATTTCTTCTTCTGACAAGGGATCAGCCATTGCAATCACCTCAGTCCACCGGCAAATTCCACCAGACCCTGTATCATGATTTCACAATTGCCTGTACAGGACCAGCCTGGGACAAGGGGTGCCCCAGAAACTAAGGATCCCTATTTCTCTCCTTTTTTTTAGATTGGCACCTGAGATAACATCTGTTGCCAATCTTCTTCTTTTCTTTTTCTTCTCTCCAAAGCCCCCCAGTACATAGTTGCATATTCTAGTTGTAGGTCCTTGTAGTTGTGGCGTGTGGGACACCGCCTCAGCATGGCCTAATGAGTGGTGCCATGTCCACACCCAGGATCCGAACTGGCGAAACCCTGGGCCACTGAAGCAGAGCGTGCAAACCCAACCACTCGGCCACGGGCCGGTCCTACTAAGGATCCATTTCCTTCTAACTTGACCGGGTGACCCGTGGCCAGCACCTTCATCTCTCTGAGGCTGTTTCTTTAGCTCTAAAATGGGATAAATGATTTCTTCCTCCCGCCCGTGGCCCCAGTTGGATGAGATATGACATAGAGTGTGGACACAGTCCCCCGCCCGTGGTTGAGGCTGTGACAATTGTTAGTATTTTATTACTGGAGGAGCAAGAGATCTTGAGATTTTTTAGTTTGGTAGAAACAGAATATGAGCTAAATGCAGAATTTAAAAATTTTCTAAAAAGCTAAAAAGAAAGGGGTGAAATTAATTTTACTAATATATTTTACTTAGCCCAATACATCCAAAATACTAACATTTCAACACGTGGTCAATGTAAAAAGCCATTCGTAAGCTATTTTGCATGCTTTTGGTCATACTGAGTCTTTGAAATCTGGTGTGTAACACTTACGGCACATCTCAAGTCAGATGCTAAATTTCCATTGGAAATACTTGATCTGTATTTAGTTTTCATAAAATATACAGTTGAAAATGTAGATTTATATCCCCAAGTTGTTCCAAACATACTTAAAAGTTTTCCAATAACTGAATTCTCAGTTTTAAACTTTAATTTTAGGTTAATTAAAATTAAATCGAATAAAGAACTCAGTTCCTCAGCCACGGGAGCCACATTTTAAGTGCTTGGCAGCCCTGTGTGGCTAGGGGCCACCACGTTGGATGGTACAAGGATAGTTCAAACACTTCATTTTAGAGGTGGGGAAACTGAGGCACAGAGAAGGGGAGGGACCTGTCCAGGGTCACATGAGGACTCAAGCACCCGGATGCAGGAATTAAGTCCCTCTGGGTTAGCCCAGATGTTTCCTTGTTCCTCTAGGATCCCCTCTTCCTGCCCCTCCTCCATCACAATTAGTCAGTGCCTCATTGTGCAGTGCCTTCGAGTGCAATACCTATTCCAAGATGGGACAATCACCTCCCTCATCCTACAGCATGTGCCTCTGTTAATGCAGCCAAAGGAATTGAATCAAACCAGCTCTTTCATGCTTGCCAAGAATATAGATGTTCTTCCCAGCTCCCTTTGAGGTTTGGGCCTTGAGGGGACTGTCCTCTGGGGCAGCTGGGATGTCCTGAAATGCTGCCTGCCCTACCCCCTGCATCCCAACACAGTGTGGTCCAGGGTCGGGACTCTCTCTTCTCTCTTACACTCACGCATGCACACTCACACACACTCACTTCCCCCCATTGAACTGAGTTTCTCTGACAACTTGGAGACAAAGCCAGACGGCCTCCCTAGGGCAGGATTTAGGATGCCCTGGGGGGGAGGGGGTGGAGCGGCCTGTTAGAGGAAGTGGCCTGGGTGCCCCAGTGGGAGAGAGTAGGGGAGGGTGGCTGACCTTCCAGCGTGATGCCCCCCCATGAGGAGGCCCCTCCAGCCCCAAGCCCTGAGGGAGGGGCGCCCTGTCAGTGGGATGTGGCCTCAGGGATGGTCAGAAGTGACGCACAGCATCTCAGAGATGAAGGAGAACCTAGAACACTGCCCCTGCCTCACTCTTGTCATCAGGGGGCACCCTGAGCCCTGGACAGACACATCTGCAATGGAATCGGGGCCCTGCCACGGACCCACAGAGCAAGTCACATCACCTTTGGGCACTCTGCTGTCACCATCTATGGGAGGGATCCGAATCGGGCCTGAGGCTCGGGGTGACTAGGAGGGTGGGACAGTGTGTGGCATGAGGAGAGCTCCGTGCAGAGTGGCTTCCCCCGGGCAGCCCTGGGTGGGACAGTCACCATGACAATGCAGTTTATGGACCATTTCCGTGGGCCAGGCCACTGGCAGATGTGATGCCCCAACACCAGGTTGAATCCTCAGCCCTGTAAGGCAGAGGCGACTACTGTCCCGCTTCCCAGACGAGACCCAGCACCGGCGGTGGGGTCGCGCTCCGGGTCACACGGGCACCGAGTGCAGGATCAGCTGTGACCCCAGGTGGTCTGCCTCCGGGGCTGGCTCCATGCTCCACGCGTCTGCCACCATCTTGTCTCATTTCTCCACTTTCTCTCTCTTTTCCGTCCTTCTCCCTTCAGGGTCCTGAAGGAAAACCAGGGAAACAAGGCGAGAAGGGCAGGACCGGAGCCAAGGTGGGACCTTTCTCCTCCCGCTGTGGCCCGCCCCCCCCCCCCCAGCTCCCACGCCCCCTCCCCTCGTCTCTGCTGGGCCGGTGACAGCCTCTCTCTCCTCCCACTGCAGGGTGCCAAGGGCTACCAAGGACAGCTGGGTGAGATGGGCGTCCCTGGAGACCCCGGACCCCCTGGCACCCCAGGCCCTAAAGGGTCCCGGGGCAGTCTGGGACCAACGGTGAGAACTCTCTGGGTGGGGTGGGGTGGGGATCAGGCGCAGAGCAGAGGGCGCCAAGGATGGAAAGGGAGGCGTCGCCCACCCCAGCTCTCCTCTAAACCGCTGGGGTTCGGTGGCCCAGCCACTTCTTTTGAATCGTGGGTCCATTTGGGAAGCTACAGACGTGGCAGGCCCCTCCCCGGAAAAGTGCTCCCAAGGCAAAGTCTTTCTTGTGATCTGTAGGGGTCTGTGGGTCTTCTGAAGCCCTTTCTAGACAGACGGGCACCCCTGCTGCGGGGATGGGGAGAGGGCACCAGACCCCCCAGCGGGAGTGTTTGTGTTGAGCACGGAGTTTTCCCGTTGGAAATAGATGCAGGAGGAGTAGCATGAAGCTGCTGCAGGTCCCGGGTGACGCTGAGGGTGTCCCAGCCCATCACTGGCCTGCCCCGAAGGAAGGGCCCCTGAGGGGTGTGACAGCTGTAGGAAGAGGAGGACCCCAACAGGGAGCCAGGGAGGGGCAGAGGAGGGTGCTGCCGCATCTCGGACCTGCCAGCTGTGCTGGTCAACAGCTATGCTGGTTGGTGGCACTTGCCGATTGCCGTGGTGTAAATGCCCCATCACGCCGAGGCCAGGCTCCCGACATCATGTCACGGGATGCAGACTTGGGAAGCAATGTGCGGGAGTGCTCCCTCGTGTGGTATTCCCACCACGCAGACTCAGCAGGCAGACGTGACCTCAGGAGCATGGCTAGTAGTAAAATAAATAGGACGGGATGAGTTTTGAATATTTATGTTCTTTGTCTTTAATAGAATTGATTTAATCGTAAGTTCATATAGTTTAATTTTTCGTAACGATTCTGTTTAACGATTGGCTCACAAAATTGGGGGAAATTTAGCGATCGGCTCTCATGAACCACTGGAGCTGGGAGAAGGAAGGGCTGACGCGAGGAGGGGAGCTCCCCCGAGGAGGGGATAGATGGCACCTCCTCTCCACCTCTCTCTCCCTCCGGCCGGGGTTCCGGGCGGAGTGGACGAGCCGGGCAGCTGGGATGAACTGGGCTGGGGCCTGGGGGAGAGGCCCAGCCTGAGTCCCTGCTGTGAGAGCCACACGCCGTACCAACGCCGGTCCCCTCCTCTCCTAGGGTGCTCCGGGACGGATGGGGGCCCAAGGAGAACCGGGACTGGCTGGTTACGAAGTAAGGAGATCTTGCCTCCCTCTTTCTCTGGAACTCTGCACCCAGGCCTGCCTCGGCCGCTGCCCCCACCTCCTCCCAGCTGAGGGCTGGTCCTGGGGCCCCTGAAGATTCGTGGTCTCTCCTGTCCCGGGGAGCACCTGGGCCCACAGGCCAGGGTGGGGGGTCAGGGACCATCGGTGGGCTCGGGGGGCGGTGGGACGGACAGATAGCCCTCCTCTTCCCAGCACCCTTGCTGAGTCCTTCCTCCCCAGGCGGGCACCCCGAATACCTGGTGTCTGAGCTTCACAGCTGCTTTCAGGAAGGGAAGAGCCTGAGCCCGTTTTGCATCCAAGTTGGCACCCTCCAAGGCGGCTGAGCCAAACCCACGTTATACTTCTGGGAGATCAGGCCACAGAGAGGCGTGGGGCTTGCTCAGAAATGGAGCCTGAGGTTCAGGGGGGCTAAACAACCTGGCCTGAGAGCTTGTTAAGTTTGAAGGTGGGATCCAGTGTCTGAAAGAGATACAGCAGGGAGAGGAGGAGACGGGGGGAGGAGAGCAGAGGGAGAGGGCCCGGCCCCAGAGGACAGAGCTGGCTCTCCCAGTAACGAGCCCCAGGTCTGCTCCAGGGTGGGGTGAGCAGAGCCCCCGACCATCCATGTGGGCACACCCTTTAAAGGTGTGGCTGGGACCCACATGGCGTGTCTGGGAGGCCAGGGCTCAGAGAGGCACAGGGCCTACTCAGAGTCACACAGCAAGTGGGGGCAGAGCCAAGACCCAAGCACACAGCCCAGTGTCTCCATCTCCGAGTTCCCGTCCTTCCCCATGCGTCCCCGCTGAGTCCTCCCTTGCCCATGCTCTCACTTCCCGCCATCTTGTCTCCTGCAGGGACACAAAGGTGTCATAGGACCCCTCGGACCTCCTGGACCAAAGGGCGAGAAGGTGGGTGTTTGGTCCTGGGAAGCAGTTGCCGCCTCTTATCCGGGCGGCAGGCGCAGGCCCCCGGGGACACTGAGGCTGCAGTGGCGTGGGACATGCACGGCAGGCTCACCCCGCTCACACCACGGTTGGCTGGCCAGGAGGCCAGGGTCGCCACGGCCGTGTGGGGCAGCAGGAGCCACAAGACCCACATTCAGCACAGCTGGATTGGATGTGGTCTCTGTGCCGGACACAGTTTCTGCCCTCCTGGGGCTTCCAGTCGAGCGGGAGAAATGGACATCAGTCTTGGATGATGTAATTCTGTCCTGTTAAAACTGTAACTCCATCCTCTCCGGGAGCGTGGCAATCAAAGCCTTGCTCGTGAGGGGATCACCCAGCGAGAGCCGGGACAGGGCTTAGATTGGAGAGCGATGGACAGCAACATTTCATGGCCAGGGGGGAACCACCAAGGTGGCGGGGGGGTGGGGGTGGGGGGGGCGTGTCCATTCCCCACCCCTTGGCTCCAGATTCTGGAGAGGACAGAGATTGCTGCAAGGAACCTTGCTGACCACTGCGCCTGCCCCACTGTGCAGGTGGGACGTGGGGGACCAGAGGTCCAAGGCATTGGCCCTGGGTCACGTTCCAAGGCAGCCCCGAGCCTGCCCCGGGCCCCAAGGCTCTGAGTCCCACATCAGTGGCCCTGAGTCCCTCCTGCCTTTCTTCCCTCCTCCCCTGATGGCTCTGCTGGACGGCCTCCAGCAGGCGGCCCGCCGCTGTCTCCTTGCCCCCCTTTCTTTTGCCGAGTCAGCTCCCCGTTAACTACATCCGGCTGGCGGGTGAATCACCCTGCGCTGCTGGCGCTCCAGCTGGCCCCTTCCTCCTGCCTGGAGGAGGACAGATCTGCAATCGGAGCGGGCCGCGGGCTCCGACACAGCCCACAGGAAGCTGCAGAGAGCGCCGCTCGGCCCTCCAGTCCTTCCTTGGCCCTCCTTACTGTCTGGCAGGGCTGGCCCAGGAGGGGTTAACGCGGACCCTGACACGAGGCTGCCATCCACAGCCCCAGAAGCAGTCCCCAAGGCTGCTGAGAATGGAACCCTAACCCCAAATCTGCCCTCAGTCTGCCTTGGGTGGGGCCCCAGATTGCCTGAGCCTTGATTGCCTCATCTGTTAAGTGGGTGGATACCTCGAGAATGTGAGGACATTGAGCAGGGCAGCGTGTATATGTCAGCCAGATGCATTTTCTGACCTAGAAGGTATTATTATATTAATTCAGTCATTCCTCCGGCTATCCAACAGGTATTTATGGATTTACAATGATTTATTCAGTGTGTTCGTGGCCCTGAGCTAGGGCCTGCGGAAGGATGCTCTAAAGAACTCAAACATAAAAATGTCACATCAATAAATAGCCAGCCATGAGCCGGATGGTGCCGGGAGGGGAGACAGCAGGTCCGTGAGGGAGACCCCGCCTCTGAAGCACACGGCCATGTGCAGAGCTCTTCCCCCAGGATTTCCCCATAATCCTCACCACCACCCCAGCACGGAGGTATCCGTGTGTCACATGACAGGTGGGGAAACTGAGTCTCCGCGATGCTCAAGGACTAGCTGAGGAGCAGTGGGAGGGTGGCAGGACCAGGGTTCAGACTGTCTGATGCCAGGCTCTGCTTCCCTAACCGGAAGCAGACGCTTAGATGAGTCAAGATGCTGTTTAGCTTGAAAATTCCCTGTGGAGGCGTGTGTCTACCAAGGCGGTGGCCAGAGGGATGGGGAGACGGGATAAGACTCCGGGGACAGGGTCGGGGGCTCCACCAAATCCTCCCCAAATTACAGCCACAGTGTAGGGGGAGAGGCAGGCTGCACAGCTGGCTTTGGGCCCAGACCGCCCCTGTGTGGCCTTGGCTAACACCGTTCCATCTCTGAGCCTCAGTTTCTCCATCTGTAAAATGGAGCCAATAGCTGCAGCAGCATGGGGGTGCTGTATGGATTCTGTGAAACATGCTGCATGAAGTGCCTGGCACGTAGAACATTCTAGGCAAACACTGCCCCCTTTCCCAGAGCCCCCAGTCCAGCTAGCTCCCTCCACAGCAGGACCGAGCCCCGGGACAAAGAGCCATAGAGAGTGGCAGGGAGAAGAGGGAATCCTCACTCCCTGGGCCACCCCCCAGGGGACACCTCGGTCCCTCCCACCTTCAGTCTGCCCGCAGGAGCCACAGAGGCCCTGGGCCCACATGCTACACCGTCAGCCCTCTGGACTGATCGGGGCCTGGGACAGGCTCCACCCCAGGGTTGCTCCTGTCTGTCCTGCCTCTCAGGCCTCCCCTTCCATCCCTGCTGACAGCGGGGGGCTCAGGGGTGCCCTGACTTGAGCCCCTACCCAGAATGCACCTCCACAGGGGGTGACACCGGTTGTCTGGGCTGGAACATCCTGAGCCCTGAGGTTCTGCCACTTGCTATTCTGCTTACACCTTCCTTGCAGCTGGCACATGATGCCCAGCCACCTGCCCCGTGGGTGGACCAGGGCCCAGGGTGGCCTGACACGGCGGAAGGACCTCCGTTCCAAACTCCGCTCCTCCCCCGATCTCTCTGACCACACCCCTGCCACACATCGTCCCTGCTGTTATTATGATCAATAACAGCCAGTTTCACAGCCCTTGTCTGAGCTCCCACGACGTGTGCAGTTGCGAGCTGAGAGCTCACTGTGCCTTTCCTCCCTGGGTCTTCAGAGCAACGCTGTGCGACCTTGCAGTCCCGTTTGCAGATAGGAAACTGTCTGTGGATGAGACCCGCAAGTTGGCCCGCTGCTGAGTGCAAGCTGGGGCAGCCCAGGGCCTTCTCGGGGCTTCCATTGAGGTCCTGAAGCTGGTTCTCGGCCCACTTTCTCCCAGCGAGAGTTGGAGAAAGGGACTCTAATTGAGGGCTGAACAACGGAGCAGCTCCCATCGCCTCACTGAGCCTCAGTCTCCCCATCTGTAAAATGGGGAGACTAACCTCGCCTGCTAGGGTTGTGGGCAGATTCGGCGGGTGCCTGTGTCTGGCCCGGGCAGGGCGCTGCGTGCCAGCTGTTGGCATTATTGTCACGCGCTGCTGGCTGCCATGCAGGGGCTTCTGCATCCTTCCATGGACGCCCCACCAGTCCCCTGTGGGCGTCACCACCGTCCCTTCGCCCCACCTCACCCTCATTCTGTAGCTGAGAGAAAGAGCTCTGAGACGGAAGGGACCTGTTGAAGGTCCCAGCAGCTGGTCCTGTGCAAAGCTGGGCGTGACCAGGTCTCTGCTCTGAGCCACCTGGGTCACCCAGCCTGAGGGCGTCAGCCAGGCGTGCCCACGGGTTGGAGGGTAAACAGCATGGTTCTCTGTCCACAGTCCTGGTTCCGGGCTTTGACCCCACTCCTGTCCCTGCCCTTTCTAGCCTCAGTCTCCCCGTCTGTAACCCTAAGTAGGCTGGACTTCGTCTCTGATGAAATCCCCTTCGGCCTCAGGGTGGAGGGTCTGGAATTCCCAGAATTCACGAGGAGCAGGAGCTTTGTCCTAAAGCTGGTTGTGTGTCCACAGGGGGAGCAGGGCGAGGACGGCAAGGCCGAGGGGCCCCCCGGGCCACCTGGAGATCGGGTAAGCCCCCTCCTTCCATCCCGTGGACCATGGCCAAGGGGGATCCCCGGCCTTCCTGCTATGTGGGGAGGGGAGGCCAGGCAAGGAGGAGGATCTGCAGCAAGTGGCCCATATGTTCTGTTGTGCTTGTCATTCAGGGCCCCGTGGGTGATCAAGGAGACCGTGGGGAACCAGGGGACCCCGGATACCCTGTAAGTGTCAGAGCTCCTACCTGCCAGGAGCACGGGGGGTGTGTGTGTGTGTGTGCACGCGTGTGTGTTACAGGAGGACATTCCTCAGCCCCATCCGTGCCCCCTGGAGTCAGAACAGACTTCACCAGGAGACAAACCCTTCCTCCCACCATCCGTGCCCAGGCTTGAAGCACAACCCCCTGAAAGGGCTCCTGGTGTAATGCACGCGGCAAGGGGTAGGGTCCTGAAGGAGGGAAAGGAGGGGGAGGAGAGAGATCCCTCCCGTCTGAGGCCTCAGCCTCCCCATCGCTGGCTGAGAACAGCTCTGGCGGCAGAAGCTGTGGACAGAAGCAGGAGACAAGCCACCAAATGAGCACCAGGCTCCCACCGGGCTCTTCGCCTCCCCTCCTTCATCCTCCTCGCTCGCAGGGTCGTTATTTCACCCATTTTGCAGATGAGGAAGCTGAGATTCAGGGGGACAGTGACGCATGGCTGGGAAGAACACGGGCTTCCTGGGCTCCTCCACGTTGGAAGTTGCCCCGCCCCCAGCCCCCTCCAAGATAAGCCCCCTCACCTGTCTCTGCTTGACTTGCAGGGACAGGAGGGTGTCCAAGGCCTCCGTGGAAATCCAGGCCAGCAGGGCCTACCCGTGAGTGGTGTTTCCAGTCCCATCCCCCCTCCCCTGAGGCGGGTGGAGCAGCAGTGGGGGAGTTAAAGAACTGGGCCCTTTAAAGCTTAAAGGGGATCCTCCCTGCAGGACAGCCTGGGGCAGCCCGTTCTGGTCTCTCCTGCTCTGACCCTGGGGGCACCCCCAGAGCCTGCACCCCCAAACCCCTCCCCACCCCTCCCCCTCCAGGCGGAGACTGGCCACCCTCCCCGGGAAAGAATCCTGGGGCTGCCTTGCGTCATCTCACCTTGGTTTGCAGGGGCATCCAGGACCCCGGGGGCGACCGGGACCTAAAGGATCGAAAGGAGAAGAGGTAAGAGGCCTGGATGTCCACAGGGAAGACTGAGCCCGGGGAGGGGAAGAGACCGGCCCATGCACACAGCGGGCGGGGGGCAGGGCTGGAAAGCAATGGGATCAGGGAGGGGGATTACCAGCCCCACTTATGGAGCCTCCATGTGGGGGACTGCCTGTCGAGGTCAGCCAGTGGGATTTGAATCCAGGACAGTCAAGATCCCAAGTCGGCCTCTTTCCACCATAGCACACTGTAGAAAGAGAGGCAACTGGGAGAAGTGAAGTGAGGGGGTCTGGAGGAAGAGAGAGGGACAGTGATGCTTGTGAAGGAATTGAGAGCCCTTGGAGGAGCGATCTCCTGCCTTGCCCCCGGGGCCCCTGCATCTGCCTGCCTGAGGTTGGGCCAGCACTGCCTTAATGCCCCCAAGCTACCCCCAGGCATGTCCCCTCTGCCGGCACACCCACCCCATCCCTCAGGGATCGCCACACTCTTGAGGGTCACAGGGACCAGCCAGCTGTGGACTCAGGCTCCCACCTGGAAACGGAATGCTCAGAGCCTCTGCAGCAGGGAGCCTGTGAGGGCCCAGGGCCAGAGCAGGGTCAGCGACCACTCGGGCAGATCACAAGGCCAGCCCTGCTCTGGGCTTCAGGCCAGGATGCTTGGGCCCATTTGCAGATTCAGGTGCAGAGGCCCAAGAGGCCGAAGGGCAGGGCTCAGCCACACAGGGGCCCATGATCCCCTCAACGCCTCCTTCCAGAGCTCCTAGGGTTCCATGCCTCCTCCAGGCAGCCCCCCGTCATGTGCCCCTTGGTTTTTCAGGGACCAAAGGGAAAACAAGGCAAGGCCGGGGCACCAGGACGGAGGGGGATCCAGGTGAGTGACTGGCAGCTACTCCTCCCCCACCTGCTCCCCTGCCCGCCCCAGAAGCCCTCACCAGCTTCTCATGTACCCCCAGGGCCTGCAGGGGCTGCCGGGGCCTCGGGGCGTGGTGGGGAGACAGGGCCCCGAGGGCATCGCTGGACCAGATGGGCTTCCTGGCAGAGACGGTCCAGTGGGACAGCAGGTGAGCAGGGCCCGAGGTGAACAGATGGTGTCTCCACTGGAGACAGGGGGGTGGGGGGTGCTGCCATAGGCCCTGGGCCAGGGGGAGCAGGTTTGGAAACCTGGGTGAGGCAGACCCAACATACCCAGACGTTTCCTGCGTGGGCGAATTGCCTCATCGCTTGGGACCTGGGAGTGTGGCCCTTCTGACTGTCTCTCCTCCAGGCCAGCACCCAAAGGTCATCCCGGTCCAAGGAAGAGAGCTTCTGGTTTTTAAGATCCCTCTCCTTCCCCACTTGCACATCCTCATCTCCTCTTGTCCCCCTGGTCCAGCCCTCCTCGCACACGGGCCGGATGACCTCCATCCTGGAGTTTGACCTCCCTCCCTTCAGCCCCCCGAGACCACCCAGACTTCGAGCCATCCTGCCTCCTTGGCTGCCTGTGTCCTGGAACATGAGAGCTCCTCCTTTGCCCTCTTTTCTTTCCAGGGGGAGCAGGGAGACGATGGGGACCCTGGCCCCATGGGCCCTGCTGGGAAGAGAGGAAATCCAGGGGTGGCCGGCTTGCCTGGAGCCCAGGGGCCCCCAGGATTCAAGGTCAGACACTCGTTAATCCACTCCCCCACCCTCCGTCCTTCCCGCCTTGGCGCTACCTATAATGACGCTGACTGTAATGCTCACACGGGCACCCGGGTCCCAGGGCCTGTGTGAAATGGAGTCCACGTTGCTGACCTTTCTCAGGGGTCCCTGCCCCAAGCTTGAACCTGACTTAAAGGATCATTGATCCCGATAGCTATCAATACTGCCCCCTGCCAGGCCCTTGAAACGGGCAGCTGGTCATTGAGTTGTCCTTGGGCGCCCTCTTGTGGACTTTTTTTTGGAAGGAGATGGTGCTTGTGGCTGGGACCCTCCTCCGAGGCATCTTTTTAGAAACCTTCCTTGGGTGGGGGAGGCTGCTGTGAGTCTGTCTGAGCCCAGGGCTAGCCACTGAAGGGGAGATGGAGGGGAATGAATCCACACGGCTCTCACCCTCCCTGAGCTCGAGGTTGGGATGGGGAGAGGTGGAACCCTTGGTGAGGAGAGCAGGTGGAGGAGGGAGAGGCGGCCTCGGCCCAGGGAGGATGTAAGTGAGGAAAGAAGAGGAGGCCACCTTCCGGGCAAGAGGAACAGAGTGGGTGGCGGTGCAGAGGTGGGAACTTCATGGTCTGATGGGAAAAAACAAAAAAGAGGAGAGGCAGTGTGGGAGAGGGGAGGGGGTGGGCCCTGGAATGCCAGAGGAAGGGAAGACTTTCCTTCTGAAGAGGCTGAAGTTCTGAGGCCTCGCCACGTCTACGTCTGAGCCCAGCATCCTGAGATCTCGGCTCGGCTGACCCCGTGGAACCACTGCTCTGTGTCTCCTGTACCTCCCTTCCCTCCCCTAGGACCATTTCCCCCCTTTGATTGCTCATTTTGGTGTTTCTTTAAGGGTGAAAGTGGGTTACCCGGGCAGCTGGGTCCTCCTGGCAAGCGAGGGACAGAGGGCGGAACAGGGCTTCCCGGGACCCAGGGGGAGCCCGGATCCAAAGGCCAGCCGGTGAGTGAGCCCCAGGGGAAGCACGTGTTCACACGCTCACATGCACACAAATACTCACCTTCACACGTGCACACACACAGACCCAGAAGCCACCGGCCTGCTCTGTGATGAGGGCAGAGCAAGATCCTCTCTGGGCACCAGATGCCGTGCTGCATCCGCAGAGCGGGGTGGGTGGAAGGAGGCTGAGAAATGAGATTGGAGTGGTCCCTTCAGAATGAGGAGAGGAGAATCACACCCACAACCCTAAATAGCCTTATATCTATTAAAGAAATTGAATCTATAGTTTAAAAAGCTTTCCTCAAAGAATACTCTGGGCTCAGATGACCTCACTGGTGAATTCTAGTGAATGTTTATGGAAGAAATAATACCAATTCTTCATAAACTCTTCCAGAAAATTGAAGAGGAAGGAATACTTCCCAACACGTTCCTTGAAACTAGCATTACCCTGATGTCAAAGCCAGATAAAGACATTACAAGAAAATGAAACTACAGGGGCAGGCCCAGTGTATAGTGGTTAAGTTCACATGCTCTGCTTTGGTGGCCTGGGGTTCATGGGTTTGGATCCTGGGTGTGGACCTACACACCGCTTATCAAGCCATGTGTGGCAGCATCCCACATACAAAATAGAGGAAGATTGGCACAGATGTTAGCTCAGCGACAAGCTTCCTCAAGCAAAAAAAAAAAGAGGAAGATTGGCAACAAATGTTAGCTCAGGGCCAATCTTCCTCACCAAAAAGGGAAAAAAAGAAAACTACAGACGAATATACCTCATAAATGTGCATACAGACATTCTCAATGCTATTTTAGAAAAATGAATCTAAGAATATATAAAAAGGATAGTACATAAACATCAAATGAGGTTTATCCCAGGAATGCAAGGAAGGTTTAACATTTGAAAATAAATCAGTATAATTAACCATATTAACAAACTAAAAAAAGAAAACCCATTTGATCCTCTCAGTTGGTGCAGGAAAAGCATTTGACAAAATCCAACTCTGTTTCTGATAATTCTCAACAAAGTTGGTATAGAAAAGAAATTCTTCAATTCAGTAAAGGGCATCCATGAAAGACCTATAATTGACCTCATACTTAATAGTGAATGACAGTTTTCTCCCCAAGAGCAGAAACAAGTCAAAGACATCTGTTCTCACCACTTCTATTCAGTATCGTACTGGCAATTCTAGCCAATGCAGTAAGGCAAGAAAAATGAATAAAAGGCACTCATATCAAAAAGGAAGAAGTGAAACTTTCCATTTGTAGATGAAATGATTGTCTATGTAGAAAATCCAATGGAACCTACATTGAAGCTGCTAGAATAAGTGAGTTTGGCAAGAAGGCAGGACACCAGCTCAAGAGGCACAAATGAATCATATTTCTTTGCACCAGCAACAAGCAGTGGGAATTTGAACTCTGAAAAGCAGTGCTGTTTACAATAGCATAAAAATATGAAATACTCAGAGATACGTGTGACAATAGGTGTGCAAGACGTGCACTGAGAAGGTACAGAGCATTGCTGGGAGCAAGTGAGGGGGACCTAAAAATGGAGGTTTTCGCTGTACTCGTGGGTCAGAAGACTCAATATGGTTATGACGTCAGTTTTCCTCACATTGGTCTATGGATTCAACACAATCCCAGTCAAAATCCCATCAAACTTTTCTTGTAGAAAATAATAAGCTGATTCTAAAATTCATTTGGAAATTCGAAAGACTTAGAATAATCAAAACGACTTGGAAAGAGAAGAGCGCAATTGAACGACTCACAATAGTAGATTTCAAGACTTCATTTGAAGCTACAGCAATCGAGAAAGTATGGTAGTTCCATAAACATATGAATCGATCAAAGCAACAGAACAAAGAATCCGGAAACATATTCACACATATATGGACAGCCGATTTTTGACAAAGGTGCAACAGCATTTTAATGGATACGGAATAGTCTTTTTTAGCAAATGGCGCCAGAACAATTAGATACCTCATTAATGTACAAAAATGAACACAACATGAACTATACATCTAAATGTAAAACCTAAGACGCTAAAACTTCTAGAAGAAAGCATAGAAGAAAATCTGTGAGACTTGGATTATCCAAAGATTTCTTAGGTAGGACACCAAAAGCATGATCCACAAAGACAATTTGAAAAATTGGACTTCATCAAAATTTAAGACTTTTGCTCCTCACAGGACACTGTTGAGAGAATGAAAAGATAAGCAATATACTAGGAGAAAGCACAGATCATATTTCTTGTAAAGGATTTATATGTAGAATATACAGAAAGCTCTCAAAACTCAATAAGACAATAAGCAGCCCAGTAAACAAATTGGGCAAAAGATTTGAATAGACACTTCAAAGAAGATATGCAGATGGCAAATAAGCACATGAAAAGGAGATCAATGTCATTAGGTAAATGCTCATTAAAACCACAATGAGATGCTACTACACACCTGTTAGAATGGTGAAAATTTTCTTTTCTTTTTCTTTTCTTTTTTTTTTTTTGGTGAGGAAGATTGGCCCTGATCTTAACATCTATTTCCAATCTTCCTCTTTTTGCTTGAGGAAGATTATTGCCGAGCTAACATCTGTGTCAATCTTCCTCTATGTCGTATGTGGGATGCTGGCTCAGCATGGCTTGATGAGCAGTGTGTAGGTCCACAACCTGGGATCCAAACCTGCAAACCCTGAGTCACTGAAGCAGAGGGTGTGAACTTAACCCACTATGCCACTGGGCTGGTCCCTAGAATGCTGAAAATGTTAAAGACTGCCTATACCAAGTGTTGGCAAGGATGTGGAGCCACTGGAGCTCTCATACTCTGCTAATAGGAATGTAAAACAGTACAACTTTGGCAAACACTTGGGCGGCATCTTTAAAAGTTAAACATACAGGGGCTGGCCCCGTGGCCGAGTGGTTAAGTCTGTGCGCTCCACTGCAGGCGGCCCAGTGTTTCGTTGGTTCGAATCCTGGGCACGGACATGGCACTGCTCATCAAACCACGCTGAGGCAGCGTCCCGCATGCCACAACTAGAAGGACCCACAACGAGGAATATACAGCTGTGTACTGGGGGGCTTTGGGGAGAAAAAGGAAAAAAATAAAAAAATAAAATCTTTAAAAAAAAAAAAAAAAAAGTTAAACATACACCTACCACATGGTCCAGACCTCTAGAATTGTTCGCACCTGATGTGAATCTACGCACTCCACAACACGGCCTCTGTGTGACTTTGAGCAAGTTCTTGCCCTCTCTGAGCCTCCGTTTCTTCCTCTGTGAAGAGGGTGTGTGCACCTCCCTGGGCTGATGGAGGAACTTGCACACCTGGTGGTTCACACAGAGCACCTGGCACGTGGCTCGCCCTCAGGAATGGGGTGACTGTTACGGGTTCCTTCCTTCATAGAGCCTTTGGGGTCTGCGGGTTGGGAAGAGTCTGCAGATCCTTCCATTCTCTTCCTGGAACACCTAGGACAGGAGATCCCGAGTGTTCTAGAACGTTCCTCATGGAATCCCTGGGCTGGCCTCCGCTTTCTCATCTGGCAGACGGCACAGGCTCCTGCCCCCTCAGCCAGGCTGAGCTGGTGTCTAGTCTAAGCTGTTCCCGTCATCTGATCGCCCGCGGTGGGTGGCCAATGTCCCCGGGAGGCAGCAGGCCTGGGGGTCCTGGGCGACCAGCTAGGCACCCTTGTCCCAGCCCCACTCACCCCCTCTCATCCCTTTCTCCCCTCAGGGTGACTCCGGTGAGATGGGCTTCCCAGGAATGGCCGGCCTCTTCGGACCCAAGGTACCGATTCCCACTCCACCCAGTTCCTGTTGGGGTCCCGTCCACCCACCTACGTGGTCATTTATTCATTCAACAAAGATTTCTGGAGCATTTACAATGTGGGCTGGAACACAGGCAGAGTCAAGCTTGAGCATCCTGCCCCGGGTGCTCACAGCCCCGCAGACCTGGGGTCTAAGCCCAGCTCCACAGTTTACCTGCTCTGTGCCGCAGGCAGGTCACTTGGTCTCCAAACCTCAGGTTCCTCGCCTGTGAAATGGGCTTGACAACGGTAGAGGGTTGCTGTAAGACCAGAGGCATATACACCGCGTGGCACCGGGCCTGCGCACTGGTGCTGCTTAATAGCGGTGGACATTTGTTACTCTCCCTGGGGTGTCTCTGGGCAGGGAGGGCAAGTTGGCCAGACCCCAGGGGTGGTGGAACTGCTGGCGCCTTTACCAGCGGCCACCCACTCACAGACAGCGCTCCTCTGCCTCCCCAGGGCCCCCCTGGAGACATCGGCTTCAAAGGCATCCAGGGCCCTCGGGGGCCCCCTGGCCTGATGGTGAGTCCCCTCCCTCTCTGTCCCGGCCCAAGGCTGGCCAGCCACCGGCTGGGTGGGGGTGTGTGCTCCTCTTCCTGCTCCTTCAGCCTGGCGGCCCCTCCGCCCACAGTCCCCACTTCCTTGTCTATGCCATGCCTGCCGGCTGGCCACCATCTTACCCCATTGCCTGCTCTCCTGTCTCCACTCTTGGACACCCCCCACCCCCCAAAGCACAGAGGGGGCTCAGGAGACGCATGGCCTGGTGCCTGCTTGAGGAGGTCTCCGTTCTGTTCCCTTGGGACACTCAGGCTGCCCTCGACCCTCCCGCCCCTGTGACTCTATTCCCTGGGCCCTGGGACGAGGACACAGAAGCCCTTCTCTCTCCCTTAGGGAAAGGAGGGCATCATCGGGCCCCTTGGAATCCTGGGACCTTCAGGACGCCCGGTACGTGTGCAGGGGGTTGGCCAGACAGACTGCTGGGTTCCCTTTTCTGCCTGGCTCCAGATTGTCTCTGTGACCCAGGGCCGGTCTGAGCCTCAGTTTCCCCATCTGGGAAATGGGCCTTCCTCTCTGAGCCCTCACTCACTGGGCTGTGGTTTATTGCAGGGTCCGAAGGGCGACAAAGGCAGCCAAGGGGACTTGGTGAGTGGATGGGGGGACAGTGCTGCTGGGGCTGGGGGAGGGGTGGACTCTAGGAGTGGGGGGCTTAGCCCGGGTCCCCTAACTCTCTCTCCCCGCTTCTGTCTCCCTCCAGGGATTGCAAGGTCCGAGGGTGAGTGGGCTGGGGTGTGCGGGCTGGGTGGGGGGGGGAGTGGGACGGGGTAGGGGCACTCTGGATTCCTGGACCTGTCGTCCCACCGGCACCTGTCTCTGCTGGGGGCCCAGTGTCCCAGGGTCTGAAGTTGGCTGGAGAAGGCCTGGGGTTGGGGAGATGGAACAATTTGGACCAGGGCCTCACTATTTTTGTCTCCCTCCAGGGTCCTCCCGGCCCCCGAGGGCGGCCCGGCCCACCGGTAGGTGACTGTGTGTTTGGCGCCCCTGGGACTGCAGGGCAGGAGGCGGGGTCCTGTGAGGGAGCCCAGGGCTTTGCCAGCAGCTGCTTTTCTTGACCCTGACCTTATAGGACTTGAAAGCTTCTTAGAGCCCATAGACTTCTAGGAGAGTGGAGACCAGCCCCGGTGGGGCCAGGCCTCCGGGAGAGTGCAGACCAGCTTGGGGGGTCCTCTCTAGTCTCCTGGTGGCCCCGGGCCTCCAGCCCCCAGTCCCCATCACATCCTGAGCCAGCCTCTTCTTTTGCAGGGTCCTCCAGGAAGCCCCCTCCACTTTGTAAGTTGGAGAACATTCTCTTTTGCCTCCTTGGGGTAAGGCCTTGCGGGAAGGGGGTGGGTGTTTGGCAGCTGACCTCTCTGGCCATGGTGGCTAGAACCCTAAGCTGGGCCCAGGGATGCACGTGTCCTTTGTCACTCCTTACGGGAGCCCTGGACCCAGGAGGACTCTCCAGCTGCTGGGCTCCCGGGTCGTGCCGGTGCACTCTTACAGACCAGCTGCTTGCTGAGGCTCTGAATAGGATCTGGTACCAATTCCGGGGGCAGTGGGGTCCCCACACCAACAATCAAGTCTCAGGACATCAGCTGGGTGTCCTACAGTTTACAGTTCAACTCAACTCTGACACCACCCGGAGAGGAGAGAGCATCTGAGGGCACGATCGTTAAATCGCTGGCCTTTGGCGATGGATTCAGCCTCCAGCCTCTGTCCCCTCCCTGGTGGGAAGTGGGGATGGGTCTGAAAGTTCCAACCCACTAATAACGTCATTGGCTCCCCAGGCTGCCAGCCCCCACCCCAAGGGCTTTCCAAAAATCGCCTCATTAGCATAACAAAAGACACTTCTGTCACTCTCATCACGGGAAATTCCAAGGGTTTACAGGGCTCTGTGCCAGGATCAGGTTCAAAGACCGAATATGTATTTCTTACTATAAATCGCACCATCACGGGGTCCCTCCAGCTCAGATTCTGAGTCCAATGGGGGTCGGGTGAGAGAGCAGATCAGGTCCCTGCGTCCCTGCCTGGTGGGTACCCGGCCCAAGCCCTCTGACGCATCCGTCCCCATTCACCCCTGTGCCCCCGGCTGGCTGGGAGACTCAGGCCCACTGCGTTCCAGGGAGTGACCAAGGGGACAGAGTGAATGGAGAGGGGCCGTAGGAATCTGTGCTCTTCTTGTCTCAGATTCTTGCCGTCCCTGTCTGTCTGCGTCGCCCACACAAACGTTCCGACAGCCCTGGCCCTCTCTCAGCTCCCTTCCCGGGTCCTTGTCAGTAAGAAAGCCGGCTACGGAATGTGAAGAGAGCCAGGAAAAAGCCTTGCCCTCTAAACGATGGAACATTAGAGGATTCTGAATAGTTTGAATGATAATTAATATATCGAGCGCTTGTAATATGCCAGACACCATTAGAAGTGCTTTCCGTGTATTAACTCCCTTCTTCCGACTGCTCTGAGAGAGGTTTATAATCGTGCCCATTGTCAAGATGGGGAAACTGAGGAAAAGGGGAGATTAAGCAGCTTGCCCAGTCAGCAAGATGCAGTCAGGAAGCAGCAAGGCTGAGATTTGAACTTGGGAAGTACCCCTGAACCCCAGCCCTGAAACCCCGTCCTGAGCTCCGCCTGCTGTCACCTTCTCTTCACTGTTTTTGTGGCAAGACTGCAGCTGTGCTTCTGGAAAGCCTGGAGCTAGGGCCTGAGGTGGAAGTGTACGTTAGACAATTGCAGTGCCAGCCGAAGGAGAGACGTGGGGACTGTGGGGGCGTAGAGAGAGGGGGCCGCACCCAGCCTGGGGGCAGAAGCATCAGGACAAAGCCCCCATCACAGCTGACTGCTATAGGATGAGGGCAGGGCAGGGTTTCTCAGTTGTGGCACTACCGACATTTGGGACCAGATGATTCTTTGCTGGGAGTGACAGTCCTGGGCATTGCAGGATGTTTAGCAGCATCCCTGGCCTCTACTCACTAGAAGCCAGTACCACCCCTTCCTCCAGTTGTGACAGCCAAGAATGTCTCCAGATATTGCCAAAGGTCCCCTAGGGGGCAACATCGCCCCTGGTTGGGAACCACTGGAAAAGAAGAGCCGGATGGAGCATTGGAGGGAAGGAAGAGTGCTCCAGGCAAAACGGGTGCAGCATGTGCAAAGGCCCCGTGGCTAGTTAGAGCTTGGTGCTTGGGAATGTTGAAGTGTGATAGTGTGTCAGGTGCACAGAGCATCTGTGGGAGAGAAGAGAGGCAGGGTCAATGACCACAGCACTCAGGCTGGGTCTCGTAAAAACATTGAGGAATTTGGACTTAATCTGAAGGGCGATGGACAGCTATGGAAGTGCCTGGAGAAAGGGATTGAAGGGTCAGCTCTGACTCCCTGCAAGAGGAGGAAGGACTGGGAACTCCAGAGGACATGTGACTTGGCCACACTCTCACCAGGGAAGGGGGGATGGGACAGCTCATGCTCAGACCCTGGGGCTCCTGCCTCGTGCATCTAGGGGGCCCTGGGGGGCCCTGAGGGACCAGGATACATGCCCTGTCTTCTCCCTGCACAGCAACAAGATGACCTTGGGGCAGCTTTCCAGACGTGGATGGACACGAATGGAGCACTGAGAGCAGAGGTACCACCAGGAGCCCTGCCCGCGTGGGATCTTTCCCAGGGAAACGGAAATAATGGCCCGCGTGTGGTCAGCGCCCTCCACGTGGCCCACACGGGGCGTTTCATAGCCGTTGGTGACATCCCCCAACCACAGGCGCTCGGCATGGAGAGCGGCCAGTCCACCGCCACACGGCCGGTGCGAGCCAGCACGGGGCCAGAAACGGGCCCAGAGCCCTTTTGCTTTCCCGCCAGCCCTCTCAGGGGCTCAGAGCTCTTGCTGGCCTGAGTCAGGAGAGATGCTCATCCAGGCCCAGAGCCCACAGCAGCTTCCCGTGGTTCAGTCCCGCCAGCCTCCAGGAGCAGGAAGCTCATGGTCAGCCCGCACGGCTCTGCTCAGACCCCGGCCTGGGGCCAGCTCAGCTCCAAGACTCCAGGCTGAGAAAGCCCTTGAGTGTCCTCTGGCTGAGCTCCTGTCCAGAGTGCCTTCGCTGCCTTGATTCCTTCCTGTGACGGGGAACTCACCACCCCCTCCCCGAGCTCAGACCTCCTATAGGCATTTCCATCTGTTCCCTGAGCTGCATGCTAGGGAACATTGATGCCAAGTCGCTTCTCTAGGGCTCACAATCCAGGAAAGACGGCAGCAGGCAAAGGCCCGTTATCTTCCTTCCATCCAGGGAGATCAGAGGAAAGACCTCCACCGACCCCTTCCGGAGGGATTTGGCCCCTCCCCAGGGTCCTGCACACCCTGTCTACCTCACTCATGGGGGCCTGCCCGTCCGGCACTGGGGACCAGGCTGAGCCTTGCTCCTCAAGCCTCTAGACCCTCGTGGCAGGGCACCCCCCCCTCCATCCCTGGTCCCTACTTCTTTATCCATTACATGGAGGCGGACCCACCCCTGTCCCACCCATGCCCCTGGGGATGCAGAGATGTCTCCCAAGTAGGGAGAACTTGGGGCTGTGGCAGCTTGGACCTCGGGCCGGGCCGGGACCTCAAGGGGCCGCTGGTCACCTCTCTCCTCACGACAGGGTTACAGCCATCCGGACCGGCTGGTGCTGGACCAGGGCGGGGAGATCTTTAAAACCTTACACTACCTCAGCAACCTCATCCAGAGCATTAAGACGCCCCTGGGCACCAAAGAGAACCCCGCCCGGGTGTGCCGGGACCTCATGGACTGCGAGCAGAAGATGGTGGATGGTATGAGGGCCTGTGGGGTCTGAAGAGAGGGCTTCCTGCCCTGGGGGTGGGGCGGGGACCGGACGGGGGAGCTCCGGAAGGAGGTGGGGGAGATGGAGCATTCGAATCTCAGCTCATCTGGGCCAAGTTTCTGTCCTTGAGGAGATAGGCACGTGGGCAGTCATTTATTCACTCAACAAACAGTCCCTGAGCCTCACAATATGCCAGGCCTTGCACTTGGGATTATGGGGATATAGTGGGAAACATAGAAGGAGTGGTTCCACCCTTCCAGAACCCACAGATCCACGAGCTGGGCACGACCATTTCAGTGCAACAAGACTAGAGTTTTGGCAGAAAAAACCCCTGAGGGACAGGAGGGGACCCGGGGGGGGGGACCCCGTCATGGCTTCCCTGGCAAGCCAGGATTCCACCCTTCTTGTCTGCACCTCGTCCAGCTCTCTCTGTGAGCTCATGTGGTGCCGTGGAAGGACCACAAGCTTTGCAGGCAAGCAGACCTGAGTCCAGTATCAGCCCTGCCTCCGACCAGCTCTGTGAGCGGGGTCAAACCACGGCCACCCCCCGAGCCACTCTTCCCTCCGCTGCACAGGATGGTGGACTAGTGGCCGGTTGTCCCACCCTTTCAGCTGTGGGGCCTTTGGCTCATTTGGAAGCCCAGTGGGGAAATCAGATGCCAGAAGAGGGGCCAGGCTGATGGGGTGGGAGCCCAGACTCCACCCTCCCCCCGCCAGCCCTAGGAGGATCATTGGCCTTGCGGAGAAACCCTTCAACTAGATGATCCCTAAGACCCTTGGGCAGGCGGCTCAGCCTCTCTCAACCTCAGCTGCTCCCTTTATGAAATGGACACTTCCCAGTAGCAACCTGGGCAAGTACGCAGCCACGTGGCCCCTGTGGGGGCTCTGCCAGTTGTGAGCTCTGCCCAAAGGGTTTCCTGCCATCTCTGTGGCCCGTGGAGTCTCTTTATGCTTCCCCTTCTCCAACCTTGCATCCAGCTGGGGCTCAGCGGGTCACAATGTGCGGGGTCCACCTGCAGAACCAAGCCCTGGGCTCCTCCCTACATACACACCCCTCCCCCACATCCCACGTTGCCTGCAGGTACCTACTGGGTGGATCCAAACCTTGGCTGCTCATCCGACACCATCGAAGTCTCCTGCAACTTCACACATGGTGGACAGACGTGTCTCAAACCCATCACGGCCTCCAAGGTACGTATCTGCTCCCCACCCCCCACCGGCTGGCCGGCTCTACCCTGACCCTGCCCTGGGCCACAGCCCACCCAAGTTTGGAGCCTTGACTGTCTTGCTGCATGGCCTTGGGGAAGTCATCTCCTCTTTCGGAACCTCAGTTTCCTCATCTGTAAATTTAGGATAAATTGTTATAAATCTGTGGTTTCCAACCCCTTTCGAGTTGTACAATGCTAATATTTCTTTCTTCAAATAGAACTTTCTGCCTAATATCTAAAACAGCCTAGTTGGCCAAGCTGGCCTGGCTTGGAGAACCATGAACCATCAGCACAAAATAAATCCGTGTGATGGTCACCTGGGACAGGCTGGCAGAACTGTGTGTGCAAATATTTAATGTTCGAAGCCTGCCTACCCTGTGCCTGTCTCTGGGCTGAGAATTTTAGGTAGCTCAGGGCAACTCAACAGTAAACCAAGGCAGGTGGCGGCAAGGGGGTGTAACCACCCCACCCAAAATAACCCCCCAGGGACTGTGGGTCTGCAGGTGCATGAAGTCCTCCGTGTGGGACGATTCACGCTCCAGGGAGAAGAGCAGCTGTGGCTGCAGGGGTGGTGCGGACCCAGAGTCCCTTTGCATCCCATCCTATCAGCCCCACTGGGGAGGCTCGAGGAGGTGCCTTGTGATGACCGTGTCTGACCCAGGGTTTGAGAATCTCTAGTCAAGCCAGCAGGGCAACCAGTCTTTGTTGAGTTCCTACCATGTGCCGGGCACCGAGCCAGGTCCTGGGATTCAGCAGGAAACATGGGTCACGGTCCAGCAGGCCCTTTCTCCTCTGTTTCTGAGGTTTGGGGGCCACGTGGCAAACCCGCCCGGCAGAAGAGTGAGGTCACCATTGGCGCCTGGGTTGGCAGCGTGACTGCCCAGCCGGGTGGCCATCCCCATCAGGAACAATGAACCACTGTTGTGTGCCAGTCTCAGCCTATCAATAACCAATGTTGTGGTTGGACTGGCCCTTGTGGTTCTCACTATGATTGCAAGATGCCTTTCAGCAGTAACCATCAGGAAACTTTGAAAAAAATAAAGGTTTCTTATTCATAGGACCTGGGAATTACACAGCACACCTGGGGCCACAAAGTGAGGTCACAGGTAGAGAGAGAGAAAGAGCACAGGCCCGGGGTTCTGCTTTTATTGGGGTTGAGGGCGGGGGCCTAGGGTTTTGCAGGCTCGCTCTTTACTGGTGAATTTAAAACATAAGAGTGGAAATTTAAAGTGCAGGAAGAGAAAAAACAAGTGGCCCAGATGGTGAGTTATTGAAATCAACCAAGATCTCTAAAACAAAGGAGCCTCAGGGTGGGAAGGTGCCTGGCTCTTTTCTAGTCTGTGGCTGGCCATGTGTTTATTCCAGATAGCTCATCTTGAAGTGGACGCCTCTTTGAAATGGACTCCTCAGCAATCAAAGCTTAAATCAAGCACTTACATTACAAAAAAGAGAAAACTCAACTGTCGGGGCTCACGCTACAGTCCACCCTGCGGGGTCGAGGCATCGGAGTCAATGATGAGACACTAACTGCCTGGGTAGCTGACATGCTGAAAGTCAGGGGTAGGGCATGTTGTAACCCAGGAAGTGCACATCTAAATAGGATTATAGTGGCAAATCCTGTAAAAATTATACAGGCAATAGTCTGAAATCTAGTCCATAGCCATAGTCCCAAATTTGAAGAGTCCAACAATGAAACTAAGTCAGTGATCTCAGGGGCCCTAGGAATCTGGTCAAAGTTGTGGGTAATATTGGGAAGTATTTTAACATCTTGGGTCCTCTGGTGTTGGTAAGTTTGAACCCATCCCGAGTCAGTAGATTGCTCCATGTCTCATTGAGCCAGTCTCTTAGCCCTGAGAATGGGTCACTTCAGTTAAAGGGCTGTGTCTCATTTCAGGAGGCAGTGATGTAAGTGGGTTCTCCAAGTTAAGCCTACATGGTGCAGGTAATCAAGTATTTAATAAGAGGCATTTCTATGGAAACAAAAGGAAACAAGCCCCAAAGATTAATGATGGGAGCAGATTATAGTCCCAGTTTCTGAGTTCTGAAGGCAGCCATTTGAGAAGATTTCTAGATGTTGGGCTCAAAGCATCTTCGGATGGAGTGAGGGCAGTCAGTGGCAATTGATAGATTTTCCTGGTCTACAGTTCGAATGTCTCTGGTGATCTTTCTGAGCGGCCCACCTGGCAACAGGCATGAAGATTATCATGTGTGAGCTGTTGTGGTGATTTCTCTGATGTTTCTATCAAGTTGTCCCACTTTAGCTTGCACAGCTTAGGGAAAAGGGCAATTTTAGTTCTCAATGATTCCAGGTCAGAAGGGTAGGAGAAAAATTGGAAACATTAATTCTTAGAGCTGTAACCAATATTGGAGGAAATGAGAATTCAGCATCCAGTTCAGTTTACGGGTAGAAAACAAAACAAAGATAACTAACAGAACTAGAATCTAATATCCACAAGGGTGTATTATAGTTTCCATTGAAATACAATTTTTCTCTCTACAATCACCCCCATTTATTTGAAGATAACCACAGTAAGACGAATTTGCTTGCAAATTACGTTTAGTTTCAATAAACTTGGCCTGATTATTACGTAAGGACAGCAGGAATAGCGATTGACGATGCAAGCTCTTTTAAGTCTGCTTTGCTGGAACCTTTCTTAAGGAATCTCAGATTCACTTTGAAAAGCCTCTTTGAGGCTAGGAAGCCTGGCCAAGAACTCATCATCAGACTTTGCCTGGAATACCTATAGATTTGAGAGAATTCTTCTCTTCTCGAGGTCCCCAAAATTTCCTGGGGTTCCTGGGCCTGCCAGGAAGTGACCTTCCTTACTCACCTGGAAAGGCTGCTGGGAACCCTGTAAATGAGGTATAAGGCTGATTTTTCCAAGAGGGCTTTATTGGCTCCATATAGTCAACCTTCATTCCTTAAAGCTGTCTGGTCATAGCTGAGTCTATGTATGTCTCTCTCAAATATGACTTTCTGGTCAAAGCTTTGGTAATATAACCAATGTTTCCAATAGCATCCTGTTACAAGGAGAACACAGATTCTTATTGAATTTATGCAAATAACTAAATTGCCATGAGAATAAGAATACTCACTGAGAGCTTCCAAATCCTGGAGGGATAAGGTAGGGAGAAAGAGTAATTGTTTCATCTTTGTCCACAAAGGTATTCTTTACCAAATTGCTGTAAGTCATAGCCAGCTTAAGAAAAATGTTTCCTTAAGTCTGGAAAACAAAAGATTAAAGAATCAGCAATGTTTCAAACAGAAGTATATAAAAAAATTATAATCATCCTCATCGGTTCATTCAGTTCCTGTGTAACGAATTCTTGATCTTTTTTTTTCAGCAGTTTTTTTAATCCAATTTGTCCTTAGAATTCTGTAAATTCTTACCAGTTTCAGTATGATCTGAAAGTGATCAGAAACCTGTACTTGTCAGAGTCCTTTCCATGAACCTCCTTGAAGAGATGGCTGCAAAAGTGTCCGAGTAAAACAATAACTGTCTGTAAATGACAAAAGACTTAAAAACGCCCATGGTTAAGATCTGATGAGAGTTCATTAGGATGCAATTGACAAGGAAGTTTGGGCTATTTCTGTGACACACATTTTAATATAATAACTGGAATTATGACTGATAACATTACATATCAGACTTTTAGGAATTTCATATAATTTCTGGAACACTTATATTAATAATGTATATTCATACAAGGATATCCATAAAGAAGGTCTAGCATTATTTATTTCTTATTATCAAATAAGCCTAATTGGTTTAATGCCTCCCTTTTTACAAGGGAGAGAACAAATCTTTTGAGATGTTCCAGGGCCCCTCTGGAAGATCCTGAAGTTACTTCCAGGTCAAGAAGACTTCACTTAGAATTTGGTTTGGGGAAGTTTGTCAAAAATATCAAAGATTTTGAACACTTGACTGAATAAGATCACAGATCATTATGAAACTGTACTTAATTATCTACTTAACCAAAATGACAAAAGATTTTAAAGATGAATAGAGAAGGTTACATATTTGTGAGCAAAACTTAGCTCTTTTAATGTTGAGAAAACTCAGTTTTCTTCATAAAGACCTGATTAAGATAACATGAAGCATAGGAAATTATTTTGATAAAACACAAAGTCTTTGCTTTCTAGCCAGATTACTCAAAAGGCAAAGAAAAGCCTTAAAGCCTTTCATAATCTCTTATCAGGAGCAGACCAATATGCCAAGAAAACATTGTCCTTTTATGAGATGAAAGAAAGTTATGTAAGCATATTATTGAATTAAAACTTATTAAAAAAATTCAGTTATAATAATAATCCAATTCTAGCAAACTGGACCAGACAAAGTAATATTCTCTCTCTTTTTCATTCTCTCTTTTCCTAACTTTCTATACCATTTTTTCCTTTATTTTCCACTTTCCCATTCTGAAATAACCAGTTTTACTTTAGGACAAATTTATTTTCTTTTCCCTTAACAAAAATGCATCTCCATACCTCATACTTTTTCTTTTGCCCCAAAACACATCCTACCTTCCTTGCATACAGAGACGTGTGCCTTATTATTTCTAGTAGTTTTAATTACATACATTAATTAGAATTCTTAACCCTTAGAAACTTTCATTTCCAGTGAAAACTAAGAAGCAGTCACGAACTGTCGGTTACACCAGCGTTCTTTAAATTGTCAAATTTATGAATACATTTCATAATTTCTAGAAACATACATTTTCTCATAGCATAATTGTTCAGTGTGGCACAAGATGTGTTTACTAACAGACCCAAATTTCTTTAGTTACACTGTAATAAGAGGTCAAAAGTAGGTAAACTTAGACTTGTTTAGCAATTAATGTTTCAGTATTTTATCTTATTTGGAAATGATCTAGACATTCAATTCCTTATAAATCCCATCATTTAATTTAACTTAGGAAAATTCTAAGGGTGGAAGCTACCAAAGATTTTGGAAACTATTTTTAAGTAAACATAACACATAATTCTTGCTGTAAAATTCACCTAAACTCTTATTCCACTTACATCTGTCTAAATCACTTTCTCCCAAAAATTATGGTAAGATTACCCACAAAACTTCATTGGACAGTAGACAAAGTCAGCCATCATCCCAAGCCACTTTTTTCACCGAAAAATTTTGTAATCGAGACAGTATGAATTTGTTTGGCTAGTAAACCCAGGTAGAATAAAAACCATTTATCTGCATTATATTTAACGATGATAACTCTGAAGGCATACCTGTTTTAAAGAAACTGAACTTAAACTAGCTTTTATTTACCAACGATTATCCCAGATCCTGTGAAATTGAAAAATATTTGAATTAGTTTCTATATTTCTGAGTTTTAGGAATACTTCATTCATAAACACTTATTTGTAAGCCAATTAAATAGAGCTCTCCTACAAATTAATTTTGGCAAAGCATCTGGAGGTAGAGAGACAGAGAAAAAATCACACATACGTAACATACATCCAGAGACATACATATACTCACAGCCGAACACAGAGACCCTGTAGCTTCTGTTGCAAAATTTTAGCTGTGAATCAGGTACAGCAACATAAAACTCACTAGTTTATGAGTAATATTGGGCTCCAAATTGTGTCTGGTGGATGGAAGAAGTTATGGTTACCCACTCCGATAACTAAATCTTCTTAATATTTGTGGAGAAAACTTTTTTCTTTTTCTTTTTTGAGGAAGATTAGCCCGGAGCTAGCATTTGCTGCCAATCCTCCTCTTTTTGCTGAGGAAGACTGGCCCTGAGCTAACATCCATGCCCAACTTCCTCTACTTTATGTGTGGGACGCCTACCACAGCATGGCTTTTGCCCAGCGGTGCCATGTCCACACCCGAGATCCAAACCAGCCAACCCCAGGCCACGGAGAAGCAGAACATGTGAACTTATCCACTGTGCCACCGGGCCAGCCCCTAGAGAAGACTTTGAAGATTTGTATTTGTCCTTGACAAGTTATCTTAAGGAGACTGTGAGCGAGATTGGGGGCAAGAGAGCTTTTATAGCCGTTTGTGTTTCAAGAGGCTTCTTCCCGCCCTTTTTTTCCTTCAGTCCCAGGTGGTTGTGGGCAGAGTTTTTGTTACCTCCTGGGGTGTTTGCATTTCAAAGACATGGCCAGATTTACATCTTCACGGGAGAGGGAAAGGATGTAAGTTTTCTGCGAGGACTTTTAGCCCAGGTTGTATGGTTTTGGCAGCCCCAATAAAATGTAGTGGTGCAGCCCCGTGATTGGGGGGAGCGCCCTGTAAAAACAATTCTTTGGACTCAGGCTCACATGGGGCCTCTTTGGAGCTGGAAATGAAGACTGGGCCGTTTGGGTCATTATGGTCGTGGAAATGATAAACTCCTTGGGTTGTGCCAATTCTGTGCAACTGGAGATAGTCCTCATCTTGATGTTTTCTTTCACTGTGAGCCTTAGCCATCTTCACTGTGATGGAAGGGTGGACATGGCGCCAGGCAGTAAACATCCAAGTCAGAAGAGGAGGGGCCAGGCTGGCCGGGTGGTGCAGCAGTTAAGTGCGCATGTTCCACTTCGGCGGCCCAGGGTTCGCCAGTTGGGATCCTGGGTGCAGACATGGCACTGCTTCTCAAGCCATGCTGTGGTAGGCGTCCCACATATAAAAGTGGAGGAAGATGGGCAGAGATGTTAGCTCAGGGCCAGTCTTCCTCAGCAAAAAAGAGGAGGATTGGCAGCAGATGTTAGCTCAGGGCTAATCTTCCTCAAAAAAAAAAAAAAAAAAGAAGAGGAGGAAGGGCCCTGGTACAAATATCGGGGCTCTAGGGACCTTTGCCTCCCCTTTTCTATCTTCCTCCTCCCTGGAGGCCTCGATAACCCTGTCAGCTTTCCCCTTGGTGGCACGGACACCTTGTGGGGCACATTTCTTAGTCCCGCCCTATTCAGGAGAAAGCCGAGGGGCCTCAGGGTCTGTGGTGTCTCGGAGGAAGCCAGCATATAGCCAGGATGGATCTTTCAGAAAGCTGTGGACTTCGGGGTCTTCAGAGACAAATTGGCCAGTTGACATTTCGGCAGCCCTGAGTAACAATTCAGTGCCCATTCCAAAAAAAACCAACGAATAAACAAAAAAACCCAAAATAGCCAGTTAGCCCCCCTCTCTCCTTCCTGCTGCGTAAAATCTTTAAGAAAGGTTTGAATTTTAGTTAAGGTATAGTTTTTAAATCTCAGTTTCTACTTCTTGCTTTTTTTCTTTTTCTTTCTTTTTTTTTTTGGAGGAAGATTAGCCCTCAGCTAACTACTGCCAGTCCTCCTCTTTTTGCTGAGGAAGCCTGGCTCTGAGCTAACATCCGTGCCCATCTTCCTCTAGTTTATACGTGGGATGCCTACCACAGCATGGCTGCCAAGCAGTGCCGTGTCCGCACCCGGGATCCGAACCAGCGAACCCCGGGCCGCCGAGAAGCAGAACGTGCGAACTTAACCGCTGCGCCACCGGGCTGGCCCCAACTTCTTGCTTTTTTTCTTGTTACCTTAATCTTGTGTGTTGTGACTGGAAGTTTTTAGATGACATCGCTGTGAGCCCTCTTCCTGGGTGGCTGCTTTCCTTTCAGGATTTTCTCAAGAGATCTCTCTAAGCTTGGTCTGCTTCCACTAGCATGATGTGTGCAGAGTCTTTGGGAAAAGCCCTCAGGCCTCCGGAGCGTCACTCCAGAGTCTCGGCATGGTGGTTATGCCATGGCACTGAGCAAGCCTAGGGAGCTTCCTCGGGGTTTTGCATTTGTCAAGGAGCTGGTTTGCCTCCTCAGGGTTCTTAGGAGGCACTGGCACCAGATGTTCACGACATTTATATTTGCCCATTAATTTTTTTTTTTATTTTTTTTAAAGATTTTATTTTTTTCCTTTTTCTCCCCAAAGCCCCCTGGTACATAGTTGTATATTCTTCGTTGTGGGTTCTTCTAGTTGTGGCATGTGGGACGCTGCCTCAGCGTGGTCTGATGAGCAGTGCCATGTCCACGCCCAGGATTCGAACCAACGAAACACTGGACCGCCTGCAGCGGAGCGCGCAAACTTAACCACTCGGCCACGGGGCCAGCCCCGTCCATTAATTTTTTTAGTGACATCACACCCGGGATTAGACCCATAATATCCCACTAGGTCAGGGGGTGAACAGCGAAGCAGTGGGTGAAGTGGTGGCTCAGAGACCACAGGCTTCTGTTATATCTTCCTCTGCTGGTGCCATTGGTTTCTGGGTGCAAGGCTATTTCACTCTTCTGCGTTAGGACACATAGTCCTGGCACGACCTGCTGACTCAGTGGTCGCAGGCATAGGTCTGCCATCCTCCTCACCTATGGGAATCTCTTTGTCATGCCTTTAGCTCAGAGCCTCTCCTTGGATGACAATAATAGCCTTGTGATCCAGTCCACCCTCCTTAGCTCTCCTTGGCCTTGAGGCATGGAGGAACCTTACATACATTAAGGCCTTTGTAATTAGTGGTCTAATCGTCTTGCTAGACGATATGGCCTTGATCAGGCTGCTCTCACGAGATCACTGGGTTATTACGGCAGCTGTGACCTTTTGGGTTGGATCCCCACAGGAAACACATGACAGAGGTAATATGTGAAAGCATGCAGTGGTGTGACAGACCTCAGGAAGTGGCTCTCCCTTCCCAGATGGTGTTACCCACCTGAGTTAGGTGGTTAGGAAGCAAGCTGCAGGCAAAGGGCATTCCCCTTGGTTCATTGCAAGGGCAGTCACGCGGTCCTGCCGACTACGCCAGTTGTTCTGTGCTGGTCTCAGCCTATCCACATCCTACGGCTGGACTCTTGCTTGTGGTTCTTACCAGGATTTCAAGATGCTCTTCAGCAGTTACCATCAGGAAACTTTGAAAAACTAAAGGTTTCTTACTTACAGGACCTACAAATTACACAGCACACCTGGGGACACACAGTGAGGTCCCAGGTAGAGAGAGAAAGGGCACATGGGCCTGGGGTTCTGCTTTTATTAGGGTCAAGGGTGGTGGCCTAGGGTTTCATGGGCTCGTGAATTTAAAAACTTAAGAGCGGGAATTTAAAGCACGAGCAGAGAAAAAAACAAGTGGCCTAAATGGTTAGTTATCGAAATCAACCAAGACCTAAAGCAAAGGAGGCTTGGTGGTGGGAGGTGGCCTGGCTCTTTATCTGGTCATGTGGCCGGCCGTGTGTTTATTCCAGATCACCGTCTTTGAAGTGAATGCCTCAGCAATCAAAACTTAAGTCAGGCACCTGTATTACAAAAAAGAGAAAACCCAACTGTCAGGGCTCCCATGACAACCCCTGAAGCCACCATGCCATCCTATTTGTTGTCAGCTCTGCCATTTCCAGCAGCACCCACCCCACCCCACCCCACCCCACCCCACTCCACTGGAATATTGGGACTTAGGAGGGACAGAAAGTCACTTCTCATTTCCTCTGCACTCCAACGGCCTCTCAATCTTGGGCAAGACTCTCATCTTCTCTGGGCCTCTGGAAACCAGCTCAGCTCAAAAGACCCCTCCATACACTAGGGAGGATCAGATGACACCAGGACCCTTGCAGCCCTGGCCCCAGGGTCACACAGATCTCGGTCCTTTCCCTTCCTTGTTACCCTTTGGCTGTGAGACTGGCTCACGCAGACCTCAATTTCCATATCTTTCAAGTGGGCACCCATCTGGGAGCATGCTTGGGAAATGCCTGCCAGGAGACCATTCATCCCCACGCTATCCAGAGAAAGGCGAGGAAGGTAGGCAGCCAAGCCTGACCCGGTCTTGTGGCTTGTTTCTTCCCCAGGTCGAGTTTGCCGTCAGCCGGGTCCAGATGAATTTTCTGCACCTCCTTAGCTCTGAGGTGACGCAGCATATCACCATCCACTGCCTTAACATGACCGTGTGGCAGGAGAGCACCGGACAGACCCCAGCCAAGCAGGCCGTGCGCTTCCGGGCCTGGAATGGGCAAATCTTTGAAGCCGGGGGTCAGTTCAGGCCGGAGGTGTCCGTGGATGGCTGCAAGGTAACTCTGGGAGCCCCTCACAGACCCCTCATGCAGAACAAGTGGAAAAATTTATTTTTATTATAAAGTTATATATGACAATTTTATACTATGTTAGTATGATCTGTATAATTTTTATCTTTATGCGGTAATTTTATCATGACAGCCTCATAAGATTGTTTTTATTCACTTTCCTCTCTGGGAACCTTCTGAGGGAAGATCTGGGCTCGTAAAAGCCAACCAGCTGGTAAATGCTATACTTATTTGCAAGGCTGCCTATAGGCGGTTGTATTTCTACTATTCTCTCTATCCCCGCTCTGATCAGGCTAATTTCTTCTCTTAAGATTTTCGGTCATTTTCAGATATCTAAAACAGGTGGGTTGTTGGGGGAGAGGGAGACAGAAAGTTGCCCCCAAAAACGGGTTCACAAAATTACACAAAACTGGTAATACGCAATGTTAGTGAGGAGGTGGGGAAACTGACACTCTCACACAAAGCTATTTAGAAAAAAGAAATAGGCAGAGACATTGGGACAGCAGCTAGATATATAATCAGAGCCTTGGAAATGTACCTATCTTTTGATCCCGCAATTCTTCTAGAATTTGATCTCGGGAAGTAACTAAGAACGTGCACAAAGTTTTAGCTACAATGATGTTCATTACAGCATCAGTTACAAGAAAAAAAATTAGAAGCAATCTAAATGGACAAAGACAAGTCGTCATGATAGTGAAATACCCCATGACGATTAAAAATTGTGAGGACAGGTGATGGGGAAATGCACATGATACAGGATGAGGACCCTGATGGATACATGCGTCCTCTTTTCCATCGACCCTCAGGTCCAGGATGGCCGCTGGCATCAGACGCTCTTCACCTTCCGGACCCAGGACCCCCAGCAGCTGCCCATTGTCGGCGTGGACAACCTCCCTCCTGCCTCATCCGGGAAGCAGTACCGCCTCGAAGTTGGACCTGCCTGCTTCCTCTGACCTCTGACCTCCTGGCTCCTCTAGGCCTCGTGGGGGAGGGAAGAGGAAGAGGCTGCAAAGGGAGGGTACCTAGGGGCAGGTGAGCCCAGGAGAGGTAGCTCCCCCGCCCCGGCATCCTTGGGCAGGCCCCAGCTGTTGTCTGCCCAGTAGAAGTGGCCTGGGCAGGGGGAGGGGTGGGTGGGTAGCAGGGCCCCGGGTGATGTTGGGAACAATGGATCCCAGCTCAACCCCAAAGACCAACCAAAGAGCCAGCCAGAGCAAGCTGGGCCTGCAACCCGCCTGAGCCCCGCGGCCTGTCTCCCAGCTCTGCGGCCACCCCCTTCTCTCCCAGCTTCCTGCCCAAAGAGCCCCACATTCCAGCTCGAGGGAAGGGGGCGTCTCGTCCGCTGGTCCCTGTGGGGGCGCTTTGATGTGCAATATTAGAGAGGAGACATGAAAAAGGAGAAAAGGAAAGAAAGAAGTATATATATTTTATTTAAACAAACACAAAGGAGGTGCGTTCCTATTTTTTTCACCAGAGAAACAGGTGAGAGAGAGAATGAACAGCCAGAGGGCGGGAAGCGGCGGGGGCGAGGCGAGATCCTCGGGGCTGGGGGGCCACGCGTGCTACCTCCCACTGTGAAACCCCTGGTGCTCGCAATTGTCTCGTAGCGTTTGTGATTTTTTTAAGGAAAAAAAAAACCTATTTAAGATTCTGAAGGTGCTAGCATTTTTGCCACAGACTTTGAAGCAACACGTTGATGTGGGGTTATCAGCCACATTTTTCTCTCTCCTCCAAATGACCAAGTTTGGGGACGTTTTCGATTTTCCTGCCATCGCCCTTGTGCTCATCAGGTAATCTGCTAAGGAGGGGAAAAAAAAAAAAAAAAGGAAAAAGAAAAAAAAAAAAAGCAAAGCAAAAAAATACCAAAAAAAACTATCAGAAACAGAAGTAGAAGGATTTTACCTTTTAACTTATAGACGTTGAAACGTTTGTCGTCTTGAAGGCAGGGGGTGGTCTGAGCTTGAAGCATTGTGACTTGGCCTTTCACGGCCCTGCAAGGAAGTCAGGCTTGTCTTGGAGGGAGCGATCGAGACTGGAGAATCCTGGGAGAAGTCTTGACCTTGAGGAAACCAGTGAGCAGAGTTGGGTCAGGGCTGGCCTTGGAGGTGGAATAGAAATATGGAACCGTCTCCCGGAGCCGCATACCATCCCCCAAGGTCCTCCCATCCAGGAGCTCGTCCTTCCAAGATGCAATCATCACTCTTGCTTTTTCGTTGTCATTAAATTCTGTAGAAACCCAGCGTCATTAGCTGCCAATGTAAACGTGGGCTGAGAAACAGTAATTATGGGAATCTTGGAGTTCAGCATCATAGCGGTCCTCAGTGTCGTCTGAATTGTCCTGTCTCAGCGAACCAGTCAACATCCAGGTTGATTTTGAGATGATTTTAACTATGGAATTATTTTTATAGAAGGGGAAATTTTATGTGAAAGCCTATTTGTGTCTTTTTTTTTTTTTTTCTAAAGTTGTGTCTTTGGGAATTGGATTTGATTTTCATTATTTAATACCTCACTCTGGCCCACCCTCCCCACTGGACACTTCCTGTCTCCTCGCCCTCCTGCCCCAGCCCGGATGCTCCCCGTGGAAGTGCGTTTTGGTAGCAGCTCGGGCCTCATCTCAGTGCTCGGTGTCCGCACGCCGCCAGTCTCAACCTGGCCTCTGTCTCGTTCTTGGGTTTTTCTGCTGTCCTCGTTGATGTCTCTGTCCACGTCAGTGTGTTAAAACCCCAGTGGGTTCCATTTCTCCTTTTCCCTTCTGGATTTTAAATAAATATTTAAAACTGAGGCAATGGAATGATGCATCTGTGGCCGTGTGCTTCTTTGAAAAGCCGGGAGGGAGGTTTCTGGCAGGGCTGGGGGCCCGGGAGACGATGCTCAGAGGATGCCCTGCTTAGGCGGCTTCTCCCAAAGGAGCAAAAGACAGGGAGAGATATGGTGCCTGGGGGGGGGGGCGCTAAAAGTGAGGGGGTCCAGGACCCATAGTGTATTGGTTTCTTAGGGATGCTGTAACTATACCACCAACCTCGTGGCTTAAAACAACAGAAATGCATTGACTTTTTTTTTTCTTTTGAGGAAGATTAGCCCTGAGCTAACATCTGCCACCAATTCTCCTCTTTTTTGCTGAGGAAGACTGGTCCTGAGCTAACAGCCATGTCCATCTCCCTCTACTTTATATGTGGGACACCTGCCTCAGCATGGCTTGCCAAGTGGTGTGTAGGTCCACGCCTGGGATCCAAACCGGTAAACCCTGGGCTGATGAAGTAGAATGAGCGAACTTAACTGCTGCTCCACCAGGCCGGCCCCAGACATGCATTCTTTCCTGGCCCTGGAGGCTGGAAGTCTGAAATCAAAGTGTTGGCAGGGCCATGATCCATCTGACGCCTCTGGGGAGGTTCCTTACTTGGTCCAGCTCCTGGTGGCCCCAGGCCTTCCTTGGCTTGTGGCTGCAGCCCCTCCGTCTCTGCCTCTGTAGTCTCATGACCTTCTCCCTGTGTGTCTCTGTTTGGCATCCTTCTAGAAGGACACCAGTCATACTGGAGGAGGGCCCACCCTCAAGACCCCATCTTAACTTGATTACATCTGCAAAGACCCCCTTTCCAACTAAAGCCACACTCACAGGTCACCAGGCTAGGACTTCAGCATATCTTTCTGGGGGACACAATTCAACCCCTAACACACAGGGAGGAGGGTATGGAGGTTCTCATGAGCAACTCCTTTTTTTTTTTATCATGGCAAAATACACCTCACATAAAACTTACCTTCACAATGTTGTCCCACCGTCACGACTATCTAGTTTCAGAACATATTCATCACCCCTAAAGGTGGCTCCACACCCATGAAGCGGTCCCCCCAGCCCCCCTTTAAAAACCACAAATCTGCTCCCATCTGTGGCTCTGCCTACGGTGGATATTTCATATAAATGGAATCCTACAATATAAGACATTTTGTGATGGATTTCTTTCATTTAGCATCATGTTTTCAAGGCTCATCCCTTTGGGGCATGTGTCAGTGCTTCATCCCTTTTTATGGCTGAGTAATATTCCACTGCAGTGGCTAGACCACATTGCTTTATCCATTCGTCCATTGATGGACATTTGGGTTGTCTCCATCTTTTGGCAATTGTGAATTGTGCTTCAGGTTGAGCAATTCTTAACCTGTGAGATTCTTGAGAGAGGCCACACCATCACTTGCCTTAGAAGACGTGAGGGAGAGTCTGGGAAACAGCCAGATTTATCAAATAAAATTACAGGACACCCAGATAAATTTGGATTTCGGATAAATAGTATGTACTTTTTTTTAGCATAAGTATATCCCATTCAATATTGGGGACGTACTTATACCTATTGGGCCTGGAACCCCTATTTTCTGAACCTGGGTTCAGAGTTCTTTCTTCCTTAGCTTCTTCCTCCTTCCCTGGGACCTTAGATGAATCAGAACTTTTCTGCTCTTCTCATTTAGGAAAAAAACAAATCACAAGTAGTTGAGTTTGTATCCATGATTTTATGTTTTAAAAATTTTCTCTAGGTTTCCAGATCATCAGTCTACTTACAGCTCGGTCTTCTCTGCCCTCCCATCCCACAACTACCCCCGGACCATGAGCACCAGGAGCTGCTGTCCTGGCCTGGCCCCCAGAGTCCTGTCCACACAGCCCAGGATTTATGGTCCAGAAGGACCTGGTGATTCCCAGGTCCCAAGTATGCCCTCTCACTTCACTCAGAGGGCAGCTGAAGCCCAGGGATGTGCCTGAGGTCCCCGGGTGAGACCGAGCTGCCATTCAAACCCCAGACTGCAGAGGGCACTGTCACATGCATTAGACCAGCGGCTCGTTGTGGTCCCTGGAATTTGCAGAAGCCACACACCTGGGAGATGGCTACAGAGGCACATTTTTTGGCCCCATCCCAAACCTACTGCATCACAAACCCCGAGGTGGGGCCCAGCAATCTATGTTTTAAGAAGCCTTCCTGGAGATTCCATGCAAGCTCACGTCCCAAGAATCATGGCCCTGCACTGTTTCCTAAATCTGGAAAACCGATTTCCAGCACTGGAGGAAAAAAACCTTGGAAATGAGATAAGAACGGTCTTTTCGTTTCTTTGACTGCCAAGTAAAAGAAATTGAGACAGAGTGGCCTATTTCCTGAGATCTGCCATATATGGTCACCCCCTGAGCGTGCCCAGCTGTTCCATCACACTTCCCATTTTGCAGATGGGAAAGCTCAGTCACTTTACTGTCTGTTTTCCCCGTAGAAAGCTCCGTGAGGGCAGGGGATGGACCCTGTTCTCTGCTGTAGCACAGAGCTCAGCATGTCGTAGGCACTCCGACTTTTTAAGCCACTGCTCACAGGAAGTGTCATCTTCATTGCCTCGACATGCATTTACCAGCAGCGCCTTCCCTGCATAAAGCTGCGGGTGGGCGCTGGAGTCACAGAGACAGGTCTGACAGCGTGTCTGAGGGGCTCTGAGTCTGGTGGAGGCAGCTGGAGGAGCTGGACCTTGTGTGGTCAAGGGTTAGGAAGGCGGGGAGCAGGAGGCCAGGTGTAGGGGGGCAGGGGAGCAAAAAGTGGCACAGCTGATGCAATCTTGGCACAGGGAGGATAGTCACGAGGTGACACGGATGGATCAGGATCTCCAGAGAAACAGAACAAATAGGATGTGTGTGCATGCGTGTGGGTGTGCATGTGAGCTTGTGTGGGTGTGTGTGCGTGTACAAAGAGATTTATTACGAGGAATTGGCTCACATGATCATGATGGCTGGTGAGTCCCAAGATCTGCAGAGTGACTTGGCAAGCTGGAGACCCTGGAGAGCTGACAATGTCGTTCTAGTCTGTAGGCTGGCAGGCTTGAGACCCAGCAAGAACAGATGTTTCAGTTCATGACCGAAGGCAGGAAAAGACTGATGTGCATCTCAAGCAATCAGGCAGGAGGGGTTCTCCTACCCAGCCTTTCCATTCCATTCAGGCCTTCAACAGATTAAACGAGGCCCACCCACAGCTGGGAGGGCAATCTGTTCTACTCACTCAACCCATTCAAATGTTAATCTCATCCAAAAACACCGTCACAGACACACCCAGAATGTTTAATCGGCCATCTGGGTACCCGTGGCCCAGTTAAGTCGACACATAAAATTAACCATCACAAGCTGAGGCTGAGAGAGAATGAATACAGGTTAGCCAGATGGGGAAGGGCATTAGGGGGAGACAGAACAGCACCTGCCAAGGCCCATAAGTAGTGCTGTGCATTTGAGGAACAGTAAGCATCTCAAAGTGGTGCCACAGGGTACTGCGTGGGGACACCCAGGGTACTTGGCTTGGAATAGGACGAGCCTCAGGTTTGCACAGGGTGTGGGTTGGCCAAGCTGGGTTTGAGCCACAGTTGGGGCGCTGGAGCTGAGCTGTCCAGGAGGCAGCTGGCTGAGCTGGGAGCACAGGAGAGGCGTCTGTGCCACCCGCAGTCGGAGCTCCAGAGCCACCAGCCGCAGCTGCATGGCTTTGAAGACGTGGCAGGACACGAGAGGGACAGGAAGAAAGGCCAGAGGGAGAAGGGAAGGGGGCCTACGTTCAAATGAGACCCATGCAACTCTCGGCCCCGTCCACGCTCCAGGAGGGCCTCTGCGACCTGACGAGTGAGACACTGAACCTGGGACAGCTTGTTTTCAGCAGGAACAGATAGGAGGTCATTGGGGACAGGAGGTGGCTCTTCCCGAGCTGGCAGCACCTGCCTTTCCCAATCTCCCATTGCACAACTAAGCATCGGGAAACAGCCAGGGTGGCCCTCCCAGGCCCAGCCAACTCCACAAAGCCCAGGCCGGCCTGTGTTTGCTCTGTCCACAGTGAATCAAGCCCCAGTGGGGACAGTGACACCCCACCGTGACCAGCAGCCTGGCGCCTGGACAGTGAGGGCGGTGCAGGCAAGAAGGGGAGGGGCTGGCAGGTGCATTGCTGTCCCGGGTGGGTCAGTCCCTCTCTCTGAGCCTCAGTTTCTCCCTCTGCAAAATGGGGATGCTCTGCCCTTCCTGGCTTGCCAACCAGAGACAGGGCCATTGTTTGATAATAGTGGGGTGAACCGTATGAAACTGAATGATATTTAACTGCGTTTGACCCATCGAATCATCAAATCCACAGTTTCGTATGTTTCCACCCAATAATAGCACCATTCAAAATAAGAGTGGCCACCATGTCTGTGCACCAACCGTGCACCGGGAGCCGTGTTGAGTGTGGCGTGTTTTCCTCTTAGACACAACCCCTGCGTCACGTGTTAGTCCCCCGGCCCGTCAGATGATGGAACCAAGGTCCAAAGACGTTACATAAGCTGCCCAAAATCACGAAAACAGGATTTGAACTTCAGCGGATCTTCTTTTGGGGGACTTCCTCAGCCCCCGCCCAAAGCTCCTAATGAGGACCAGTCGCTCTGCCCATGTATTCTTCACGGCTGCTCATCCAGGAAATCACAAATTAGTCATCAGACGCAGCTCAGCCCGGGCTTTGAGGAAGACACACGCATTAAGTGGCTTTCTCAGGAAATGAATCATTTCAAATGGATGCATTTCCCTGAGTATCTAAACCTCCTTGTTTTCATCATGTCACCTTACCTCTCGGGGCCATTGTCGCCTCATCTGTCTAGTGGGGAAAATATCCTTTGTCTCTGAAGCTTCTATAGACACATTTTTGCTTTTTGATGTCTTTAGAAGTGGGATGGAACCTGCAGTCCCTGAAATATTTATGTAACGCAGAAGTCTTTCTTTCTCCCCCACCCCGGCTTGTCCTGAAACTGATGGAGACGGTTATCACCATTGGCGGACCCTTAGAAGCAAGTTGGTTTCCTTTAGCAAGCATTTGGCAAATGTGAACTGATTTAATCCTCCTGACAACCAAAGAACTAGGTACCATTTTTATCCCCATTTTATAGGAAGAGAAATCGAGGCACAGAGAAGTTAAGTAACTTGTCCAAGGTCACACAGCTAGGAAGGGATAGAGCCGGACAACACTTCACCACCATCCTACACTGCCTTGATTGCTTTTCTGTCTCTTTCTTTCCTGCCAAACTCCTCTTGACATTGTGCCAGGGCCAGATGGAGTGGCGGGCTCGGAGGGCTGCCCAGAACCTCAATCCGTAGAGAGAGTAAAGCGTCTTTGAAACATAAGAAGATGGAGAAAATTGTACTGTCAGGGTGAGCGCAGGGTGCACCTGGGGGAGCTACTTGGATAGCCTCCTAGAAGGAGAGTGAGACCCCCGAGGGGCAGCCTGAGCGACAGTGAGGGTGTTGAGGACCACCCGCCCCTCCAAGGACAGCCACTCCATTGCTCACTCTAAGGGAAACTTTTGCCAACTGACAAAAACAGAAACCAGTTTAAGAGAAAAGCGTTTATTTGGGGTCAAAGAATTGCAATTGGGGGAGCACAGATCTGGGAGAAACCCAAATAGTGTCCCGGTTACAGGGCAGGGGCTTGGGGTTTTTACGGGGAGAGGAGGACGAGGTGAGTCGTATGAAAGGAGAGGTCAGTGGTACCAGATGAGGTGAGGCTAGGCTTGCACTTCAGAGATTGGCTGAGGCTCCATCATCAGGCAGAGGCTCGACTTGTGCTTCATCGATGGGTTAGCGATTCGACCACAAGCAAAGTCCTGTTCCATCAGCCCTGACAGACAGGATTCTCTTGTCCTTGCTGACTTCCCTGGAATGTTGATGGCTTGGTCCAGTTTGGAAGATGAAGAAAACAAGGCGTGCCAGGCAGTTCCTCTGCAAAGCCCGCTCCGGTCTACTTTACGATGGCGCCGCTCACGCCATCTTTCACACTTTCCCTTCTCTCTGCTCTACTCACATACTCCTGCTCACCAAATATGTGCATTTTTCTCCCACACCAAGCACTTCCCGGATTCTCCAGACACCAGTGGGGTGTCCTGCAATTCAATCCAGCTGGGACACGAACCGGAGGTAGCATCAGATCCCACAGGTTAAGGGCTCAGTCCTACAAGACTGTCCTCGCCTCAGACAGCAATCACAAGTCCGGGTTGTCACCTGGGCCGCTGACCGACTGGCCATAAATCAGAGGCTCCCACAGCCCTCTCCTCAGGGTGTGGCAATTTGCTAGAAGAGCTCACAGGACTCAGGAAAATAGTTTACTTACGAGATTCTCAGTTTATTATAAAAGGATGCAACTCAGAAACAGTCAGAGGGGGCCGGCCCTGTGGCTGAGTAGTTAAGTTTGCGTGCTCCACCTCGGCAGCCCGGGGTTTCACCAGTTTGGATCCTGGGTGCGGGCCTAGCACTGCTCATCAGGCCATGCTGTGGTGGCATCCCACATAGAAGAACTAGAATGACTTATGGCTAGGATATACAACTATGTACTGGGGCTTTGGGGAGAAGAAAAAGGAAGATTGGCAACAGATGTTAGCTCAGAGCCATCTTCCTCACCAAAAAAAAAAAAAAATTTTAAAGGCTTATAAATAACTCAAAAAAACAAAGAAAGAAAGAAACAGTCAGAAGAGGTGCCTGGGGCAAAGTAGGTGGAAAGGGGCGCTAAGCTTCCACGCCTCTTCTGTAGGGGCCACCTGTCCAGCTCCACATGTTTCCCACTCCGAACCCTGAAATTTAGGATTTTTGTGAAAGCTTCATTACATAGGCACAATTGATTAAATCATTGGTCATTCATTAGTGATCGAGTCAGTCTTGACAAAATAGAAATGGCAAGCAATAGGATATATTGGAATATATGGGGAAGCCATTTGGTTTAAACCTCACTCGGCCTGACTTTGTTTTTTTTCCAAAAGGGCCTGACATGGTCATTGAGCAGGCATTGTATATCTGCTTTAAACATTTCCTATGGCAAGAACAAACGACCTTAAGATAAAGGTGCAACTTCCCCCCACATTGGCATTTCCTTAAGGATAAGCATCTTTCCTTAGGCTAGGAACTGATTACTGTGATCACCTTTGACCACCCAGCTCACCTGTGACCACCCAGCTCAAGACAACAGACCTGCCACCCTGCTGTGTTCACTGAGACAGCAGACCTACCTGCTGTGTCCATCAATCGCTGTGCCGACAGAGCAGTCTCGCAACTGTTGTAAAAGGGACATTTCAATCCTATGTGAAACATCCTGTTTGGGGGTATATAACCACTCTGAACACCCCACTTCTTTGGTGCTCTTTCTTCCTTTGGGAAAAAAGGCCCTGGGCCATGGTCCTCAGATTTTAGCTCAGAATAAACTCTCCCAAATTTTCATTATAGATTGGTTATGGATTATTTTCGTCGACAGTCTCCAGCCTCAGTTCCTTCTGGGAGGTCAGGGGGTAGGGCTAAAAATTCCAACCCTCTAATTCTGTGGTCACCAGAACCCCATCGTCAGGCTGTCCAGGAGCCCCCAGCCACTGGCCATCTCCTTAGCATTCAAAAAGACACCACTTTGGAGATTCCAAGGGTTGTGTGCCAGGAAACAGAGGGAGAGACCAAATAGATGCTGTGTATTGTATCTCGTGCACTGTCTGTGGTTTTGCTTCAGGAGGCATGTGGGTTGGGACAGAGCGGAATTGCTTTTGACAAAAGAAAAATCAAACCCTGCTCTTTGCTTGGCTTTCCCTGTTCAAATCTGCCTATTCACACCCCCCTCCCATTAAAATCTTTCCATTTCTCCCAATTCCCCAGAGTCTACTGCCAACTCCTCAGCCTGGCTCTATGCCCTGCAGGCTCGGATCCCCGCAACCTCTCAGCATCCGCCCTGGTCCCTCTGTCGACATCACAGACTCCAGCCACACAGCCCTGCCAGGTCCATCATGCCCCACGCTCTCTCACCTACGCTCTTCTCTCCCGAAGAACTCCAACCATTGTTTCAAGACTCAGATTAGACCAACGCAAATTCAAAACACGAACTGAGCTGCCCAAAAAGAAAGAGAAAAAGGGAAATTCCAATTCTGGCCAGGATGAGGAGAAAGAGACTCATTTGTTCATCACCAAATTGGCACAGTGTTAAAAATCGTCAGTATTCTTTCATTTCTCCTGGGTTTTTTTCTCTGTTTCAGGGGAGAGTTTTTTTAATCATCTTAGCTGAGGTGTAACCGGCATAGAATGAAATGCACAGGTTGTCGGTTCCGGCTCGATGGGTTCTCACAGGTGCACAGTACATTATCCTCACCAGCACAATGCACATGCAGCACTTCGCCGTCCACTCCACACAATTCTCCCGGGCCTTTTGGTCGTCAAGCTGTCCTCCTTGCCCTGGGCAACCACTGATCTGATTTCAACCACCACTGATTAATGATTAATTTTGGTGCTTCTAGAATATTACATGAATGGAATCATACAGTAGGAGCTCTACTGTGTCTGGCATCTCTTGCTCAATGTCACGTTTCTGAGGCTCATTCACGTTGTTATCCGGATCCAAAGTTCATTCCTTTTTCTTGCCGAGTAACATCCCATTGTATGAAAACGTCCCAATTTGTTTTTCCATTTTCCTATCGATGGACATTTGAATTGTCTCCCAGTTTTGTCTATTCTGAATGACGCTTATAGTCTTACACAATGACACACGCTTTTCTCTCTCTTGATGGTGCAGTGAATGGAGAAAGGAATTTGGTCTCTGACACTTACCATCAGAGGGAAAAAAATCAAATATAAAACTCTACAGACAACTCTGTCTCAATAAAGCTGGAAAACATCAGACAAAATCCTATAAAGAGAGGACATGATTCGGTAACTTAGAACCTAGGAAGCGAATGAAGCTTATGGATCCATTGCAATCGCAACTACCAACTACACCAAAACGTGAAAAATTATTCCAAATATATGAAATGAGTAAGAATACAAAATTGTACACACACCGTAATCCATACTTGTTGAAAGTATTTAGTCATATGGATGAAGATTGGACCCCATCAGGTAGAAAGGCACATGGGCAGTGGAATTATTCATCCCACAGTTCTTACAGAGGCCACCCCGTGCTGGGCGCTGTCCCAGGACAACATCTCCTGGTGAAGAGACAGGCAGCTCCTTGTGCGCATGGCAGGGGGTAGAGACCTCACAGGGATGACTTGCTATTTTGGACGTTGGGAGATGGTTCAAGTAACACTTTTCCTGGAGTTAGACATTCAGCATAGATGGCCCCTCCTTTGGGAAGTGTCCCTGCCTGCGGGAATGGGTCAGGCCCTCTGGACTTTTGCTCTGTCACAGTTGAACTCAACTCAGTTGAACTGAACCCCTGTTTGCCATCACCCGCACCCCTAACCCTCCCCCGCCCATCGCCCCTACTCCTCACACAAGCCTGGGGGAGTCTTAGTTGCCTTCAACCTCTAATCTATGGCTGGATCCCCCTCAAGTCAGTGGGGCAGGTATTGGATGAAGATGAGAGAGATTGCTGGGAGGCCCGACTATTGAAATCCACATGTTGACAAATCTCCGTGCAGCCCACGCCCACCTTGGCCTGGAACAGCCAGACCTCTAGGTCGGGGACCCAAGTTAGACCTGGGCTTAGAGGCTTTACCAACAGCTGGCATGTTGGGAAGAGGGAAGCTTGCATGCAAGGCATTTCCCCATCACTGGACTGTGTCACATGTGCCCTTAGCTCCCTATAAAGGTCACTGCACCCTGCAGCCACCAGTTGTACTTGACTCCAGGTGCCTCCCCATTTCGCCATGGCGCTGCCCTGGGCCCTCGCTGTCCTGAGCCTCCTTCCTCTGCTGGAAGCCAGGAGCCTGGGGTGTGCCAACTTCACAGCAGCGCCTATGACCAATGCCACCCTGGATCGTGTGAGTGCTGGGCCCCAGGGGCAGCTGCCTCTCTCTCTGGGCTTCCCTCTCCCCTGCTGGCTTGTGGTCAACCCCCTCCCCTGACTCGGCCCTTTCCTCTCATGGCTCTGGGGGTGAAATTCTGACCAACCTCGCAACTCAGAAGCCTCGTTGTCAGGTCCCCAGCAGGGGACAATTCTGTCCTGGGCAAAGAGGGGTGACTGGGGTGGGAGGATGCCTGACCCTCAGCGTGAGCTTCTGCATGTCCTCTCCTCACCTGGGCCCCCATCCCCCTGTTTGAAAACTGGAGGGAGAGGTGTGCCAGAGTCTTGTCCCAGGGGACCATCGAGACTCCGGCTCCCAGCATCCTTCACCTGCTCCTGGCTTCTCCCCAGATCTCTGGCAAGTGGTTTTACATTGCGGGAGCCTCCCACAACCCTGAGTACCTTGAGTTTATGAAGACATATCAGGCATCCTACTTTTACTGTGACGCCAACCATACAGAGGACACGATACAGCTCAGGGAGTACTCGACCATGTGAGACCCCCACACGCCCAGCCCAGCCCCATCTTCTGGCTTCTACCCTGAGCCGCCGGAGGACCTGGAGCAAGTCCTGTCCCCTTCCTGGCCTCGGCCTTCCCCTCCATGGAATGGGGAGGGCTGACCCAATTGCCAGCAGACTCCTGACCCCAGGTGGCTGTGATGGGTGATTGTCTCTCCTTGACCGACCTACTATTTTTCTGCCCCTTTTGTCTGGCTTTAGTGGGAACAAGTGTGTCTATAACTTCAGCATCTTGACTGTCCAGCGGGAGAATGGGACCATAACCACAAACGGTGAGGCCAGCCCTCGGGCACAGGGCTGCTGTGTGGAATGGGGAGGACGTGGGTCCCAGCCTACAGGAGGGGATGAGGCTAAAGCCCCGGGGGCCTTGGGAAGAGAGGATATGGGTCAGGCCCACTTCTTCTTCTATCCGTGCTGCCAGCGCCTGCACACTGCAATAATCACCAGTTTCGAGTTCTGACTTTGTGCCCGGCACCTTGAAGCCCTTGACATGACTTAATCCCCTTAATTCTCACAGACAGCCCTAGGAGGACATTCCAGGGATTGGATGAGGACACAGAAACACAGAGATGTCAGGTAGTTTCCCAAGGTCACACACTTGCCGTGAGAACTCGGATCAAACCCCAGGCTGGGTCCATCCCGCCTCTCTCTCACTGCTCTCTATCCTCTGGGAGCTCAGGTGGCAGCCTGCACGTTGGGCTGACAGTGACTTCACCCCTGTCCCCAACATCACCGCAGAGAGGGCACACAGTAGGAGCACACGGTGGCGTTGGACGTGGACCCACAGGACGTAGCAGCCTGGGGGCTCCTCCCTGGGCATCATTTTCTCTGTCTGCAAAATGGGCAGAAAGTTGCTGACGGCCACAGTCTGCGTGCAGCTCCTGGGCTTCCACACGAGGACCGGGCTCCCTCAGGGCCTGGTGCACAGTAGGAGCCAGGGACATGGGGCCCATGTGAGCCCCTGGCTGTCACCCATGGGCCTTGTGGCCCTGGGCACACAAATGTCCTCGCCTGTGAGATGGGAACTGCAGTGCCACCCCACGGTCTCACCAGAGGCTTCCTCCTCCAGAGATGGGCAGAGAACACATTGGCCATGTTTGGTTCACCAAGGACCCCAGTATCATCCTGTTTGTCTACTTCCCGGATGATAAGCAGAAAATAGCACTGTTCTTCTGCGGTACGTGCCCCTCCAACACCCGGTCCACCCAGGCCTGACCCTGGGACCACCTGATCCTGGGGCTGGGCCCCCAGAACCCCAAGCTTCCCTGGCCTCCCACCCAGGGCTCCCAGCATCCTCACCATGTCCCATGCTCCCTCCTGCAGCGGACAAGGCGAACGTGACCGAGGAGCAGATGAGTGAGTTCCATGAAGCCATCGTGTGCGTGGGCATGGACAAGTCGGAAATCATGTACACCGACGAGAAACAGGTGAGTGCCAGGAGGGCTGGGCAGTGGGCACCCTGAGGGTGGTCCCGCCTGGGGCAGCCCCTGGGGCTCAGGGAGGCAAAGCGGCTGGCCAAGATGAGACACCTGTGACACAAGTCGCACAAATACCTCCGCCATTGCTCCCGGGAACCATGGGAAAGGGCTAATGAACACAGGTGCTGGAAGTGGTCCCCTGGCCTGCAGCCTGCCGCTCCATCTCCTGGCTGGGGGACCTCGGAGGCCACATAGCCTCCAGGAGCCTCAGTTGGAACATCTGCACTATGGTGCTGAGGATTCAGGAGGTCAGTGTGAGGGATGGGCAGGACATAAGTACTCAGTAAACGCCAGCCTTTCCCAAGGGTTTGAGGTCCCATTTTAGAGGTGAATAAGCTGAAGCTCAGAGAGGGAAAGTGACTCGCCCAAGGTCACCCAGCTCAGAAGTAGCAGAGCCAGGTGGGCTGGACTGCAGTCCACAGGTCATTGCATCTTCCCCCAGGGACCCCTGCCAGCCCCGTCACTGTGCTCTCTCTCCCCATCTTCTAGGATCAGTGTGGGCCTCTGGAGAAGCAGCACGAGGAGGAAAGGAAGAAGAAACAGGAGGAGGCCTAGGAGGACGCAGGCCTGGGTTGGGGCCTTGGGGACTTGGGGGCGTCCTCAGCCCCCGTCCACCCTTTGTACCTCCATCCCTTCCCTCAGTGGCAACAATAAAGTTTCTGCCTTTGGGACGGGCAGTTGTCATTCAGTCATTCCGTCATTCGCTCCTTCGTTCATTCATTCCCGTTGAAGCCTGCCCTGAGTTGAGCGCTGGCCGAGCACTGGACAAGGCCCTGCCCCTGGTTGGAAGGGCCCCCGCTGGAAGCCCCAGCACACGTGCCAGGACAGATGACCACATGCCTGAGCGCTGTGGGAGCCCAGTTCGGAGACGGTTCTCCCCGTGTAGGGAAGTCTGGGTGGGCTGCCTGGAAGGGGCGTCTGAACCAGTGTGGAAAGATAGGAACTGGACACCACGTCTGTTCCTGCTGCGGCCCAAGGATCTGGGAGGGCGCGTTTGAGGAAATTGAGGCAGAGTACCCCACGTAGGGGTTCAGGTGGATGAGGGGCAGGGAGGACTCGGGTGTGTGGTCCGAGCAAGAGGGACATTACTGAGGACATCCCCTTGGCCCTGAGGGGAGACGAGGGGGCAGGGGCCGGACAGGAGGCAGGAAGGCGGACTGTGAGGAGCATCCTGGCAAGGGCAGGGGACTTGGCCAGCCTGGGGCAGACTCGGAGAGGTGGGGGCTTGGGGCCTCGGCTAGAGGGGCCGTGTGTCTCCATGACACGTCCTGAGACACCCGCCTGACACCAGAAGGAGGACGCGACACCTATGGGTGAGGTCATCCCCTGGGAGCCAGGGCCCCTCCTCCCAGGCCCCCCCAGTCGAAAGGTTTATGGCTCTGAGACACGCCAATGGGGAAAGTAGGAGACACAGAAGCCACCAGAGGGAGGCAGGCGGAGTCAGGAAATTGCACCCAGCAGGCCCCCTGGGGGGGAGGGGCCTTAGCGTCCAACCTCCCCCCTACAATTGACTTCAGGGACCACAAATTGAGGACACACACCACAGACCTGGGTGCCTTTGGCAATGTTGGCCGACTTCTTTTCTTTTTGAGATTGATTTTCATTCTCTTCATTTGCCATCGTAACGAAAATAGATTTTTAAATGCCTCAAATATACAGATATCACTGATGCACACACATTCCAGAAGAGCTGAGGTATGCGCTGCTACAGGGTGGGGGCAGGACACGGCCTGGCAGGAGCTGCCCACTGGCCAGAGTCCCAGGGACCCCGGAGTAGAGCGGGGTCTCAGAGGAGGTGTGGGAGGGACCGTGGCGGCCGGCTTCCTGGGCCCTCCGTGGGCGTGTCTGTCCCTGGAGCCCCTGGGAAAGGCCTCGCCACCCACAGGGAGGCTGGGCACACGTCACCCTCAGCGCTGCCATCCTACAATGGCCCAGTGGTCTCAAGGTGCCCCATGGGCCACCAGTCACCAGGGGAAGGTCCCCAGCCACGTCTGTCCCAGAGACGGCTGCTCTGGAGAGGCTGGTGACAGTTGGTGGCAGGTGTGCCCCAGAGCCCCTGGCCTCTCCCTTCTTCTCCGGCCTCCTACAGAGGATGCAAGTCAGGACCCCTCCTCAGTTTACAACATCTGTCCATCGTCTATAAGTCCATATTATTGGCTGGAGGAGGACAAGTGCAGGACGAGGAGCCCCCACGGTGGCGCCTGGACGGAGGGTGGCCTCAGTCCCAGCAGATGCTGCAGGGCTGGTCCCCTGGGCAGCCACTTCTCTTCATGACCAGCCTGTTGCCCCTTCTGGTCTGAGAACACTGAGGCTGAGCAGGCAGGGCCTGTGCTGGGGGGCCTCCTCCTGAGGGTCCCCGGGACCTTCAGAAGGGGCTTCAGCTGACTCCTCGCCCAGAGACAGTGGCGGCCTGCACCCTGCCCCGTGGGTCCCTGGCTCCGAGTGGGGTCAGAGGGGACAGGAGCCCCGCAGGCTGGGGGCCTGGCGCAGCTCAGCCTCCAGGGCGCGGCTCAGCTGCCGGCTGCGGGAGCGCACGTGCATGGCTGCCCCGACGGCGCGGCTCAGGGCCTGGTGCAGGGCCTCCAGGTCCTCCAGGTCCAGCTGGACAGAGTGCCGGGGGCCCCGGGCCGGCCGGGCGGAGGAAGAGGAGTGCCACTCGGAGGCTGGTCGGGCTGAGGTAGGTCCTGGGGACGCGAAGAACCTGAAGAGAGATGGCAGAGAGAGCGTCAGCCACAGAGAGGGCAGGGGCGCCAAGGAGCCGGGGTTTGGAGCCAACCGTCCTAAGGCCCTGATGCTCTGGGCCTCAGTTTCTCCACCTCTAAATAGGAAGAGTAAAGGCCTACTTGGAGGGATGTGCTAGAAAGATGAGGGAAGAAAACGGGCGTGTCTGACCCAGAACAGGGGCTCAGGAAGGAGTAGTTCAATCTGCCCATTCATTCAATATTTCCTCACAACAGAGCACGTGCCAGCCCATGTGCTCGGCCCTGGGGTTCAATGTGGAAGGAACAACACGGACCCCGAGGCCTCCTTGGACCTTCTAATCCCAGAGCCAGATCTCAGGGAGACCAGGATCACCCCAGGCTCTGCAGCAAACCCCCTTCCTGGCAGAGGTCACATACGGGAGTCCCGCGTGCCAGTGGGGGCACTGGAACAATGAGAAAAGAACAGTTAGGGGCCTGCAGGAGGCGGCGGGTCTGGTCCACTCACCCAGGCCAGCAGGTGGAGAGGTCCCTGCCCAGCCTGGCCCTGCAGGACTTGGGGTGGTGGGTTAAAGTGCTGAGGACCATGGGCCGACCTCATGAGATGCAGCACCCATTTTCTAGGGAGTGACTCCTGCATTCATTGGAGGTGACCCAGTGTAGGGTTCCTAGAAAGTGGTGCTGGGCAAGAAGAGGGTGTGGCCCTGTGTCTGGAATAAAGTGTGGCAGGGAGACAGAGGGAAAAGAAGCAGCTTGCCCAAATAAAGCAGGAAGGAGGAGGGAGGACCCGGCTGGAGTCTTTCCCTGGCGTCTTGCCCGGCAGATGTGAACTCTGCTCTCATTGCTGACCCCCCACTCTCTAAGCTCCATTATGGACAGAGTGAGAAAGGGGCTTTGCTGGGATCTGAACATCGTCTCTCCAGAGAAGACACACAGATGGCCAGGAAGCACATGAACCGATGCTCCCCTCCAGCAGTAGGACCCTGGCCCAGCCTCTCCTCCTGCAAGGGCTCCGGTTCCCCACCGGAAACAGCCATATGGAGCTGTGTCCCCGGGCCGGTCCCACAGGATCATCCAGCTAACAGCTCTGTCCGTGGCCTGGCCACGGAAACACTCTGTAAGTGCAGCCACTGAGGCCCAGGGCCGGAGGGCTGGGCGGGCAGGGCTGGGTCCACACCCGGAGCCACTGAGCTCCCAGGAGATGCTGATCCGAATCAGCTGAACCCAATAAACAGGCTTCTGAATCCCCCTCCCTCCTTCAGGGACTATGCGGGGTGAGTGCTGGGCTCCCACACTCCCCGACCTTCTGAGAATTGGAGGCCCAGCTCGGCCTGAAAGTTACCCAAAACTCCCCACGGGCAGAGCTAAAAAAAAGGCAAGAACGAAAACACAAACAGCCAAACAGAAAACCAACAAAAAGCCATCCAGGCCGGAAAGCCTCCGACGCAGGCGCTGTGCGGCGGCCGACCAGCAGGGGGCAGCGCAGGCCCGGTCCGCTTCCTGAAGCGCAGGGCCGCGGCCACTGAGCATGCGCAGTCTGCTGATTGACAGCTGGAGACTCTCCTGGGCGCAATCAGGGCCAATTTCAGCAGCGTCAGACGGGCTGTGGGTACCGGCCGCCCTCCGTGTACGATGCGTCCTCCAGACACTAGTTCACTTGATCCTCACTACAGCCCATTTCACAGAGGGGAAACTGAGGCCCAGAGGAGCAGTGTGACCCGTCCAAGGTGACAAGGCTCCTACTGGCGGTCTGTCAGGCACTAAGGACCAGGGCCTTTCCCCTCCCCGTGTCCGTCCAGGCCTGGGGACAGAAGACTGACTAGTTGTGTCCACAGACCTGAGACTCGAAGGACATGGAACGAAGGGCCTCAAGTGGACAGACCCCTGGCTCCCACAGGCGCTCAGAGCTGCATCCTGGTCCCCAAATTCCAGCGAGACCGTCCTGCCCGATGAGCGGGGCACAGCGGGCATCTCCACCAGCTCCGCGCAGACCTGCGCATGCGCCTTGGCCTCACACAGAGGATGGAACCGGGGTTCCCTAAAGACCCGTCCCCAGTGGGCTGCAGGGCAGGGACCACCTTGGGGGCGGGAGTCCTCGTGGGGACTGAGCTTGGATGGGGCCATAGCCTCTGTTCCCACCCAGCAACCTCCGTCACAGGGACGCTGGCCCCTCGCTGTCCTCAGACACAGGCCTCTGAGGACAGGCCATTGAAGAGGATGCCCCACGGATGCATTGATGCTGGACGCTCCTTGTGTGTCCACTTTTCTGGCTCCATCTGGTGACACCTCTCTGTCCACGTTCCTGCACGTTCGGTGAGCAGAGCCGAACTCTGAGGTTCACACACTCACACGCAGGGCCTCTGAGAAGCTGTTCGGAAACCCCAGCGACAATTTCTCAAGAGAGACGAGGGTGCAGAGTAAGGAGGGCGTTGGCTCACGTTCCACTTGACGCTTGGAGTTCGGCCGCCTCGGCCCCTGGGCTGCCCTCCCTCCCCTCTCTGTCTGCGGAAACCCTAACTCCCCGTCCAGGCCCGGGTCCTTCCTGCCCTGACTCAGCCCCTCGCTCCTGGGTCCCCCAAAACTTTCCCATCTTGTTCAAGCTCATGTCTCTACTCCCAGCAGAAGATGCTTGTCCCTCTGTCTCCCCACCAGATAGTGAGCCAGGGCTTCCCCATCTCACACCCCAGTACCCTACAGCTCAGAGATGCTCAGGAAATTCTACTGAAGGGACCCCAGGCTCCAGAGGAGCAAAGTGCAGGCCGTGCATGGGGAGAGGACGCGGAGAGGCCATGAGACTTCCCTCCACCACCGGAACGGGACCAGGCTGGGATATGCTGGGGTGCCCTCTGCAAGGCTGCTGTCCTCCCGGTGGAGCCCCCAAAGCAGCCCAGCCTGAGATGGGACCTCATGAGCTGCCAGCATCTGGCAGGAAATCCTGTCTGCATTTCTCTCCATCCCTCCCTGAAGCTCCAGAGTCTCCTTCTGAGGGCGTGGTGGGCATGGCGGCAGAGGATCCCCCTAAACCCCCCCATAAACGCCCTCCTCAGAGAGTGTCAGGGTGTGGGCCCGGCCTGGCTGTCCTCAGGTTGCGACAGGCTCTCCATCCACTCCTGGGCCAGCTGCTGGGCGAGGAGCCCCTCAGGGTGACTTCTTGCCTGGTGGCCCCTGGCCCGAGGGGTGAGTGTGTGTTGGCGCCACCTCCAGCTCTCGGATGAGTGCACAGAAGGAGCGGGGACCCCTTTCTGGCTCTGCCCCAGCACAGTGTCCAGGGTGGTGGTTCCCTGGGAACTCCCCAAGGGGGCACGTGTTGGGTTTTCCCAGGTGAACTGTGGGGGTGGTGGCTCAGGAGAGCTGCGTCTCCAGGTGTCCCCTGGGAGGCAGGGCCGAGACTGCATGCTGCGTGCAGACCCGGAGAGCGGTTCTGGTCCCTGTCTCAGGCCCAAGGCTGCTGAATGGGGCGGGCACTCGGAATCCCACTCGGGGGTCCCCTGCCGTCTCTGGGTTGTTTGTGTCAGAGTCTCAGTCTCTCTGACTTAATTCCTCAGTGCTTGAGTGCCAGCTGGCCCTTCAAATGCTTCTTCCCTGCAAACTCACTCCCCTCCTGAGTTCCCATCTCTGGATCGGCACCAACTGTTTGGTCAGCCAGAAATCTGAGTCATTCTAGACCCTTCTCCTTCCCTGAGCACACCCGAGAGTTAGCCAGCTCCCAAGTCCTGTGGGTCCAACGTCTAACATCTCTTCTGAGATGCACCCCCTCCCCACTGGTCCCGCATCCCTCCCGGGTGAGGCAGGCTTCTCAGCAGTCTCTCGGCCTCTTTCCTCACCCTCCTGGTGGCCTGAGAGCTGGCTCTACAACGTACCCCGACCACACCCCTGCCTGCTGGGCACCCATCACTGTCCTCGGATGGGGCTGCAGGCGTCCACGAACATTCCGTGAGCACCTTCTCTGAGCCCAGCCACCCTCGGGAGGCCTCCTCGACCACACGGTGCAAGAAATGGACTCACCGTGTTGTTGGGAAACAAGCGTGGATATTGCAAGAGTTTATTGGCTTATGCTGAATGGGAGAAACTGGGAAGTTAGTCACTTGTCCTTTCTCTGAGCCCTAAGTCTCCTCCGATGCTCCCTGAGCTCTGAAGCAGGTCCGTCTCCTGTGTCAGTAGCAGCATCCTCCACAAAGGCTCAGCACAGCCGGGGACAGCAGCCCGATGGTTCAGGGACCGAGTGCCAAATGCGAGGAACTGTTCCCCAGGGTGTGAACAGTGTTGGTTGTGATAGAGGATGTTGAGGGCTGTGGGTCACTCTGTGTTGGTAGCAGACCCAGAACCCAAGCGACACAGGTGCTCACGTGTTCTTCAGTAAACTCTGCGTGTGTGTGTGTGTGTGTGTGTGTGTCTGTGTGTGATATGTGGGACCCTCTAAATTCTGGGCTCTGGGCAGGAGCCCGAATGGCCTAGGTCTCATGCAGGTGCTGTCCCACCCATCACGCAGCCTCTCCTTGAAATAAACTGTCTCGCGTGTGTCCCCCTCCCGTCATCTCACACCTGGACCACTCCCGTAGCCTCCCGCTGCTCTCCGAGACCCTCTCCTGTCCTCTGTCCTCCCACCCTCCCCACTGCACACACAGTGATCCATCTACAGAACAAGCTGACTGTTCACCCCACACAGTCTTTCAATTTCTCCTGAATTCCCCAGAGTGCACTGCGAACTCCTCAGCCTGGCTCCATGCCCTGCAGGCTCGGATCCCAGCAACCTCTCAGCATCTGTCCTGGTCCCTCTGACACCATCGCAGGCTCCAGCCACAGAGCCGTGCCAGGTTCTTCCTCCCCACATTCTCTCATCTGCATTCTGCCCTCCTGAAGAACTGCAACCATTTCTTCAAGACTCAGATTAGAGCAATGCAAATTCAAAACACGACCTGAGCTGGCCAAAAAGAAAGTGAAAAAGGGAAGTTCCGTCTCTGGCCATCATGTGGAGAAAGAGACTCATTTATTCCTTGCGTAATTAACACAGCATTAAAAATCATCAGTGTTTTTTCATCCTTTATTCGTCCTTTTTTGTTTTCTCTGTTTTGGGGGAGAGCTTTTTTTTTTAAAGATTTTTTTTCATTTTTTCCTTTTTCTCCCCAAAGCCCCCCGCTACATAGTTGTATATTCTTCGTTGTGGGTCCTTCTAGTTGTGGCATGTGGGACGCTGCCGCACCATGGTTTGATGAGCAGTGCCATGTCTGCACACAGGATTCAAAGAAACGAAACACTGGGCCGCCTGCAGTGGAGCGCGCGAACTTAACCTCTCGGCCATGGGGTCAGCCCCTTGGGGAGAGATTTTTGAATCGTCTTAGCTGAGGTGTAACTGGCATACAGTGAAATGCACAGGTTGTCGGTCCCGGTTCCATGGGTTCTCACAGGTGCACAGCACGTGTGTCCTCACCAGCACATGCAGAACATCGCCGTCCACTGCACACACTTCTCCTGGCCTTTTGACAATCGTGCTGTCTCCTCGCCCTGGGCAGCCACCGACCTGATTTCCGTCATTATAGATTAGCATTGGCGCGTCTAGAACTTGACATGAACGGAATCTGATGGTAGGAGCTCTGCTGAGTCTGGCTTCCTTTGCTCAGTGCCACGTTTCTGAGATTCATTCACGTTGTCTGGATCTGCTTTCACTCCTTTTCATTGCTGAGTGACATCCCATGGTATGAAAACGCCCCAGTTGGTTTTTCTATTTTCATATCCATGGACATTCGAATTGTTTCCAGTTTCTGGCTATTTTGAATAACGCTACAGTCTTCCACACGACACACACTTCTCTCTCTCGTGATGGTGCAGCGAGTAGAGACAGGAATTCGATCTCTCACATTTAACATGAGAGGAAAACATCACAATAAAAAACGGTACAGACATGTGTCTCAATAAAGCTGGAAAACCTCAAACAAAATACTATAGAAATAAAGAGAGGACACGGCCCGGTAAGTCATGTCGACAGAAATCATCCATGATCAAGCTATAAATCAAAACTGGGGTGAGTTTATTATGAGCCAGATCTGAGGACCAGCCCGGGGCCTTCCTTCCCCAAGGAGGGAGGGGCACCAAAGACGTGGGGTGTGCAAAGTGAGTTATGGACCGTCTTGTAACAAAGATGTATGCCTCACATAGGAGAGGAATGTCCTTTTACAAATGTCATGAGACCTTAGCTGGCACAGCAGGTCAGTGGTCAGCAGGTCAGTGGTGACAAGGTGGGGGCTCACCAGGTGAGCACAGCAGGTCAGGAACTAATCTTTCGTTTAGGGAGAGACGCTTATCCTTAAAGAAATGCCATATGGGGCTGTTACCTCCGTATCTAAGGGCATCAGCTTGTCTTTGGGACATCGTAAATACATGAAGCAGACCTACAATGCACGCTCAACAGGCCACGTCAGGCACTTCTGGAAAAACAAGGTCAGGCTGAACTAGTTTTAAACCAAATGGCTTCATCGTATGTTCCAATATATACTGTTGCTTTTCATCTATTGATCAGGTCGAATCTAGGAAGTGAACGAAAGCTTATGTGTCCATTCAACTCACAACTACTGACTACACCAAAACATGAAAAATTATTGGAAATATATGAAATGAAGAAGAATACAAAATGGTAGGCACACAGTTATAAGATTTTTTAATATTTTAGAACATTGGGAATTTCACTTGCATGTTATTGTTTGTCAGTCACCATCTAAATGTGCCCCTTTACCCCATATTCCCACCCCCTAACCCCCTTTCCCTCTGGTAACCACTCATCCATTCTGTTTGTCCACGTGTCTGTTTATCCTCCACATAGGAGTGAAATCATGTGCTGTTTATCCTTCTCCATCTGGCTTCTTTCGCTTAACATCATACCCTCAAGGGCCATCCATGTTCTTGAGAATGGCACGGTTTTGTCTTTTCTATGGCTGAGTAGTATTCCATTGTGTCTATACACCACATCTCCTTTGCCCATTCATCAGTCGATGGGCACTTGGGTTGCTCCCACATGTTGTCCATTGTGAATAATCCTGCAATGAACATAGGGGTACATAAGTCTCTTTGAATTGTTGATTTCAAGGTCTTTGGATAAATACCCAGTAGTCGATAGCTGGGCCCTATTGTATTTTTATTTTTAATTTTTTGAGAAATCCCTGTAGTGTTTTCCATAGCGGCTGCACCAGTTTGCGTTCCCACCAGCAGTTTATGAGGTTTCTCTTTTCTCCACATCCTCTCCAACAATTGTTATTTTTTATCTTGGTGATTATAGCCATTGTAATCATGGTAAGGTTGTCTTAGTGTAGTTTGATTTGCGTTTCCCTGATGATTAGTGATGTTGAACGTGTTTCCATGTGCCTGTTGGCCATCTGTGTGTCTTCTTTAGAAAAGTGTTGGTTCATATCTTCTGCCCATTTTTTGATCTGATTGTTTGTTTTTATGTCATTGAGTTGTGTGAGTTCTTTATATATTATGCAGATTAACCCCTTGTCAGATATATGACCTGCCAATATTTTCTCCCAGTTGGTGGGTTGTCTTTTCGTTTTGTTCCTGGTTTCCTCTGCCTTGCAGAAGCTCTTTAGTCTGATGGAGTCCCCTTGTTTATTGTTTCTTTTGTTTCCCTTGCCTGAGTAGACATAGTATTGGAAAAGATGCTTCTAAGACGGATGTCAAAGAGTGTACTGCCTATGTTTTCTTCTAGGAGTTTTATGGTTTCAGGTCTTACCTTCAAGTCGTTAATCCATTTTGAGTTAATTTTTGTGTGTGGAGAAACATAATGGTCTACTTTCATTCTTTTGCCTGTGGCCGTCCAGTTTTTCCCACACCATTTATTGAACAGACTATCTTTTTTCCACTGTATGTTCTTTGCTCCTTTGTCAAAGATTAGGTGTCTATACACGTGTGGTTTTATTTCTGGGCTCTCAGTTCTGTCCCATTGATCTGTGGGACTGTTTTTGTACCAGTACCATGCTGTTTTGATTACTGTAGCTTTGCAATAAGTTCTGAAGTCAGGGATTGTGATGCCTCCAGCTTTGTCCTTTTTTCTCAGGATTGCTTTAGCTTTTCAGGATCTTTTGTCGCCCCATGTGAATTTTAGGATTCTTTGTTCTAGCCCTATGAAGCACATCGTTGGGCTTCTGATAGGCATTGTATTGAATGTGTAGATTGCTTTAGGTAATATGGACATTTTAACTGTTTGTTCTTCCAATCCATGTTCATAGAATATCTTTCCATTTCTTTATGTCATCATTGATTTATTTCAATAAAGTTTTATAGTTTTCCCTGTAGAAGTCTTTAAGCTCTTTATTTAAATTTATTCCTAGATATTTTATTCTTTTTTGTTGTGATTGTAAACGAGATTGCATTCTTGAGGTCTCTTCCTGTCAGTTCGTTCTTAGAGTATAGAAATGCAACTGATTTTGTAAGTTTATTTTGTACCCTGCAACTCTGCTGTAGTTGTTGATTACTTCTAAAGGTTTTCCGATGGATCTTTTCTGGCTTTCTATATGTAGAATCATGTCATCTGCAAACAGGAACTGTTTTACTTACTTGCCTATTTGGATTCCATTTATTTCTTTTCCTTGCCTAATTGCTCTGGCCAAACCTGCAGTACTATATTGAGTAGAAGTGGTGGGCACGCTTGTCTTGTTCCTGTTCTCAGGGGGATGGTGCTCAGTTCTTCCCCATTGAGTACGATGTTGGCTGTGGGTTTGTCATATACGGCCTTTATTATGTTGAGGTATTTTCCTTGTGTACCCAGTTTATCGAGAGTTTTTGTCATAAATGGATGTTGGAGCTTGTCAAATGCTTTGTCTGAGTCTGTTGAAATGATCATGTGTTTTTTATTTCTCATTGTGTTAATGTGGTGTATCACATTGATTGATCTGCAAATGTTGAAGCAACCCTGTGCCCCTGGTGTATAAATCCCACTTGATCATGATGGATGATCTTTTTCATGTATTGCTGTATTTGGTTTGCCAATATTTGGCCGAGGAATTTTGCATCTATGCTCGTCAGTGATATTGGCCTGTAGTTTCCCTTCTCTGTGGTGTCCTTCTCTAGCTTTGGTACCAGGGTGATGTTGGCCTCATAAAATGTGTTAGGAATGTTCCATCCTCCTCAATTTTTTGTAAAACTTTGAGAAAGATAGGTTTTAAATCTTTTTGGAATGTTTGGTAGAATTCTCCAGAGAAGCTGTCTGGTCCTAGACTTTTATTTTCGGGGAGGTTTTTGATGAGTGTTTCAATCTCTTTGCTCGTGACTGGTCTATTCAGATTCTCTATTTCTTCTTGATTCAGTTTTGGGAGGTTGTATGAGTCTAAGAATTTATCCATTTCTTCTAGATTGTCCAATTTGTTGGCATATAGTTTTTCATTGTATTCTCTTAGAATCCTCCGTATTTCTGTGGAATCTGTTGTAATTGCTCCTCTTTCATTTCTAATTTTATTTATTTGAGCCTTCTCTCTTTTGTTCTTGGTGAGTCTGGCTAAGGGTTTGTCCATTTTCTTTATCTTCTCAAAGAACAAGCTCCTTGTTTCATTCATCCCTTCTACTGTCTTTCTTGTTTCAACTGCATTTACTCCTGCTCTAATTTTTATTATTTCCCTCCTTCTGATGACTTGGGCTTTGTTTGTTCTTCTTTTTCTATTTTGTTAGGTGTAGGTTAAGATTGCTTATTGGAAATTTTTCTTGTTTGTTCAGGTGAGCCTGTTTGCTATGAATTTGCCTCCAAGGACCAGTGTTGCTGCATCCCAAATGAATCGGTCTGGTGTATTTTCCTTTTCCTTTCTCTCCAGATATTTTTTTACTTCTCCTTTAATTTCTTCAATGATCCATTGGTTGTTCAGTAGCATGGTGTTTAGTCTCCACATGATTTCCCTTTCCTAGCTATTTTTCTTGTCGTTTCCCTCGAGTTTCATAGCTTCGTGGTCTGAAAAGGATGCTTGACGTGATTTCAATCTTCTTGAAAGCTTTGAGGTGTACCTTGTTTCCTAACAGATGGTCTATCTTTGAGAATGTCCATGTGTCCTTGAGAAGAATGTGGGTTCTGCTGATTTGAGATGGACTGTTCTATTATATTTATAAAGTCCATCTGGTCTAGTTTTTCATTTGAATCCACTATTTCCTTGTTGACTTTCTCTCTGGAGATCTAGCCATTCTCTCAGCAGTGTAAGTGGGGGTGAAGGTGCGCTAATATTATTGTGTCTTGTTAATATCTCCTTTTAAGTTTGCAATATTGCCTTATGTACTTTGGTGCTCCTGTGTGTGGTTCACATATAAGTATCAGTGTTAGGTCTTCTTGGTGGAGAATCTCTTTGATCATTGTGTACTGCTCCTCTTCGTCTCCTATTACCTGTTTTATCTTGAAGTCTACTTTCATAGAGTTATGGCAACACCTGATTTCTTTTGTCTCCATTATCTTGGAGGATCATCTTCCATCTGTTCTCTCTGAGCCTGTGTTTGTCTTTGCAGCTGAGATGTGTTTCCTGGAGGCACCATGTTGTTGGGTCTTGTTTTTTAACCCATCTCAGCACTCTGTGTCTTTTGATTGGAGAATTCAATCAGTTTACATTTAGAGTGATTATTGATATATGAGGGCTCAATGCTGCCATTTTATCACTTGTTTTCTGGTTCTTCTGCATTTCCTTTGTTTCCTGTCCCACGTATTTCAGACTACTAATTCAATTAGGTAGTTTTCCTTGGTTGTCTTCTCAGTTTTCTCTTTATTTATCATTAGTGTCTGAGTTCTAATTATTTGTTTAGTGGTTACCATGAGGTTTGTGTAAAAAATCTCGCAGATGAGATAGTCCTTTTTCTGATAGCCTCTTATTTTCTTAGACTAAGCTCATTCCATTCCTTTCCTCTTCCTCTTCTAAGTTGTTATTGTCTCAATTCATTCCATGTTGTGTTTTGAGTGTGGTCAAAATGAGGATATTATATTTATTTTTGGTGTTTTCCTTCCTTTAGCTTTAATGTTATAATTCAGTGTTTTCGGGCCTGTTCTGATAGAGAGCTGCAATTGTCTGATTTTGCCTACCTATTTCTCTCCTTGCTCAAGGCTGTGTAACCCCTTTCTTTTCAATTTCAGGTATGAGGGCTTTCTTGTGCATTTATTCTTGGGGGAAAGGGGGGGTCTTGTGGCCATGAGCTCCCTTAGCTTTTGTCTATCTGGGAACGTTTTTATTTATCCATGATATGTGAAGGATATTTTTACAGGATAGAGTATTCTTGGCTCCAAGTTTTTGTCTTTCACAATTTTGAATATATCATTCCACTCTCTCCTACACTCTAAGTTTCCCACTGAGAAATCTGCAGACAGCCTGATAGGGGTTCCTTTGTAAGTTATTTTCTTCTGCCTTGCTGCCCTGAAATCCTTTTCTTTATCATTGACTTGTGCCAGCTTTACTACCATATGCCTTGGAGAAGGTCTTTTTGCATTGATAGAGTTAGGAGATCTACTGGCTTCTTTCACTTGCATTTCCAGCTCCCTCCTCAAGTTTTGGAAGGTCTCAGCTCTTATTTCTTTGAAGAAGTTTTCTGGTGCATCCTCCTTTCTCTTCACTGCACTGGAACAATGCGTATAATCTCTCTGTTGCACTTCCATTGGAGTCGGATATTTCTCAGAGAATTTCTTCATTTCTTTGTAGTCTTACTTCTCTCCTCCTCCACTGGAAGCATTTCTAGATTTCTGTCCTCCAGACTGCTGATTCTCTCCTCCATAATATCAACTCTATTTTTCAAGGAGTCTAGAATTTTCTGAATACCACCCATTGTGTTTCTCATCTCCAACATTTCTGATTTCTTCTTCTTTATAGTTTCAATCTCTTTGTTGTTGAAGTTCCTTTTGTCATTGAATTGTCTATCTGTATTTTCTTGTAGCCGTTTGAGTTTTTTATGATAGCTGCTTGTAGTCTCTCTCATTTAGATTATAAATTTCAGTGCCTTCAAGACTAATTTCTGGGTACTTGTCATTTTCCTCCAGGTCTGGAGAGGTCATCCACTTTTTCATACTGTTTGATGGCATGGATTCGTGCCTGTGCACAGTGATAGTGTCTGATCCCAGCTTCCCCCTGCTGCCCCTGGGTAGGAGTCAAGTGCTGTGTATTCTGAGCTCACAGCCGCATTCTGCAGCTTGTTCGCTCACAGCTGCTAGCGACATTTGCAACTGTGTGGGTGCTCTGGCCGACCCGCTGACCTGCAGTGCTTGGCGGGGAAAGGGGGCTTTCTGTTGGCTGCTGTATCCTAGGGGTGCTCTTGCCCTGTCTTTGCTGTCTGCTCTCCTCAGGTGGTAGCTTGAAATAGCTTGATCACCTCTGTATGGGATGTTCCCTTGGGCAGTGAGAGATGTCAGAGAGTCAAGGTATTCTCACGGAAGGCCACCACTCTCCCTTCCGTCTTATAGCCATGCTGTCCCAGGCCCTGTGTTGCTGCCGTGGGGCAGGGAGAGTAGATCCCCTTACCTCCTGCCCCTTGCTCCAGGGGGGCCAGCACCACCACCTTCAGACATAAGGCTGTGTGAGTCTCTCAGACATCTTTTGTGTTCTGTGAAGGTCGTCTGTTGGCGTGTGAACATCTTTTACATTGTATCTAGGGGCCAAGTCTACAGGGAGAGTTCTCTCTGCCATGATGCTTATGTCTCCCCTTATATAATACTTCTGGAAAGTATTTATTCATATGGATGAAGATTGGACCCCATGAGGTAGAATTGGAAATGGGCAGTGGAATTATTCATCCCACAGTTCTTACTGAAGCCTCCCTGTGCTGGGCACTGTCCCAGGACTCGACGTCCTGGTGAAGAGACAGACAGGCTCTCTGTTTGCATAGCAGGGGCTGGAGACCACATGGGGATGATTTCCTGTTTTGGACGATGGGAGGTAGTTCAAGTAACACATTTCCTGAAAATAGACATTCAGCGTTTGTGCCCCCTTCTTTGGGAAGTGTCCCTGCCTCTGGGAATGCGTCAGCCACTCTGGACATTTGCACTGTCACAGTTGTCACCACACTCAGTTGAATTCACTTCCTGTTTGCTGTCACGTCCACCCCCAAAGCTCCTCCCCCACCCCATTACTCCTGCTCCCCACACAAGCCTGGGAACTCTTAGTTGCTTTCAGCATGTGATCTACGGCTGGGCCCGTCTGAAGTCAGTGGGGCAGTAATTGGATGAAAATGTGAGAGGTTGCTGAGAGGCAAGACTATTGATATCCACATGTTGACAAATCTCCATGCAGCCCACACCCACCTTGGCCTGGAATAGCCAGACCTCCAGGTCAGGGACCCAAGTTAGACCTGGGCTTAGAGGCTTTGCCTACATCTGGCTTTTGGGGAAGGAGGGCAGGTTTTGTGCAAGGCATTTCCCCATCACCGGATGATGTCACATCAGCCTACAGCTCCTTATAAAGGTCACTGCACCCTTCAGCCACCACTTCCGTTGTCTCCAGGTGCCTCCCAATCTCGGCATGGCGCTGCCCTGGGTTCTCACTGTCCTGAGCCTCCTTCCTCTGCTGGATGCCCAGAGCCTAGGATGTGCCAAATTCAGGGCATTGCCTATCACCGATGCCACCCTAGACTGGGTGAGTGCTGGGCACCATGGGCAGCTTCCTCCCTCTCTGGGCTTCCCTCTCCTCTGCTGGCTTGTGGTCAGTCCCCTCTCCTGATTCTGCCTTTTCTCTCCTGGGTCCGGGGGTGAAATTCTGACCAGCCTCCAGTGGCCTTCCTCTGCCTCCCAACATAGAAGCCTGATTGCCAGGTCCCCCAGCAGGGGATAATTCTGTACTTAACAAGGAGAGTCCACTGGGTTGGTGGGATGCTTGACCTGCAGTGTGAGCTCCTACATGTCCACTCTTCACCTGGTGCCTCTGTCCCCCTGTTTGCAAACTGGAGAGAGGTGTGCTGGAGTCTTGTCCCTTGGACCATTGAGACCCCAGCTCCCAGCCTCCCTCACCTGCTCCTGGCTTCTCCCCAGCTCTCTGGCAAGTGGTTTTATATCGCGTCGGCCTCCCGCAATGCTGGGTACAAGCACTCAGCGAAGACGTATCAGGCAGCCTTCTTTTACTTTGATCCCAGCCACAAGGAGGACACTATACAGCTCAGAGCTTATTCAACCATGTGAGACCCCCACACACACACCCCAGCCCCAGCTTCTGGCTTCTACCCCTCATTGCCCAGGGACTTTGAACAAGTCCTGCCCCCTTCCTGCCCTCGGCCTTCCTATCCATGGAATGGGGAGGGCTGACTCCAGTCGCCAGCTGACTCTTGTCCAGGATGACTGCGATGGGTGATGGTCCACTTCTCCTTGACCCACTTATTGTTTTTCTCCCCTTCGGTCTGGCTTCAGTGGGAACCAGTGTGTCTACAAATCAGCCCTCTTGAATGTCCACCGGAAGGAAGGGACCTTATCCATACACGGTGAGGCCAGTCCTTGGGCACAGGGCTGCTGTGTGGAACGGGGAGGATGTGGGTGGCCAGCCTACAGGAGGGGATGAGGCTAAAGCCCCGGGGGCCTTGGGCAGAGAGAATATGGGACAGGCCCACTTCTTCTTCTATCCGTGCTGCCAGCCCCTGCGCACTGCAATAATCAGTAATGACAGCCACCAGTTTCGAGTTCTGACTTTGTGCCCAGCACCTTGAAGCTTCTGACATGAATTAACCCACTTCACACTCACAGACAACCCTAGGAGGACATTACAGGGATCGGATGAGGACACAGAAACACAGAGATGTCAGGTAGTTTCCTGAGGTCACACACTTGCGATGAGAACTCGGATCAAACCCCAGGCTGGCTCTGTCCCACCTCTCTCTCACTGCTCTCTATCCTCTGGGAGCTCAAGTGGCAGCCTGTGCGTTGGGCAGGAAGTGACTTCACTCGATCCCACCATCACAGAAGAGAGGGTACAGAGTATGAGCACATGATGCTGATGGACTTGAACCCACAGTACGTAGCAGCCTCAGGGCCCCTCCCTAGGCCTCATTTTCCTCATCTGCAAAATGGGGAGGAAGTTGCTGACAGCCACAGTCCGTGTGCAGCTCCCAGGGTTCCACACGAGGAACTGGCGCAGGCAGGGCGTGGCGCACAGTAGGAGCCAGGGACATGGGGCCCAATTGAGCCCTGGCTTTCTCCCATTGGCTATGTGGCCCGGGGCACACAAGTCTCCTCGCTTGTGAGATGGGAGCCATGGTGCCGTCCTCGTGGTCTCACCAGAGGCTTCCTCCTCCAGAAAATGGCAGAGAACAGTTTGCCTACGTGTGGCTCACCAAGGACCCCAGAACCTTCATGTTTGCCTACTTCCTGGACGATAAGCAGAATATGGGGCTGTCCTTCTATGGTAGGTTCTCCTCCAACCCCTGCCCTCCAGGCCTGACCCAGGGAACCCCCGATCCGGGGGCTGAGCCCCCAGAACCCCGGCCCCCCCTGGCCTCCCACCCAGGCTCCCAGCATCCTCACTCAGCCCCTTGCTCCTTCCTGCAGCGGACAGGCCTGAGGTGACCCCGGAGCAGATGAGTGAGTTCCATGAAGCCATTGGGTGCATCGACATTGACAAGTCGGAAATCATGTACACTGATGAGAAAAAGGTGAGTGCAAGGAGGGCTGGGCAGCGGGCACCCAAGTGTGTCCTCCCTGGGGCAGCCCCAGAGTCCCAGGGAGGGAAAGCTGCCCACCAAGACGCCACACCCATGACACAGGTGGCACCATCACCCCAATTCCTGGGAACCCTGGGAAAGGGCTGATGGACACAGGCACTGGAGGTGGCCCCCTGGCCTGTGGCCTGCCACCCCATCGCCTGACTCGGGGAGTTCGGGGGCCACACGGCCGCCCAGAGCCTCAGTGGCAGCATCTGCACTATGGTGGTGAGGATATAGGAGGTCAGCATGAGGGATGGGCGGGACATAAGGGCTGGGCAACTGCCGGCTATTCCTAAGGGTTTGAGGCCCCATTGTAGAGGTGAATAAGCTGAGGCTCAGAGAGGGAAAGTGACTCACCCAAGATCACCCAGCTCGGAAGTGGCAGAGCCGGGCCGGAGCCCTGGGTGGCCTTGACCACAGTCCACAGGTCATTCCGGCTTCCCCCAGGGACCCCTGCTGACCCCGTCACTGTGCTCTCTCTCCCCATCTTCTAGGATCAGTGTGGGCCGCTGGAGAAGCAGCACGAGGAGGAAAGGAAGGAGAAACAGGAGGAGGCCTAGGAGGACGCAGCCCTGGGTTGGGGCCTCGGGGACTTGGGGGCGTCCTCAGCCCCGACCCACCCTTTGTACCTCCATTCCTTCCCTCAGTGGCAACAATAAAGCTTCTGCCTTTGGGACGGGCACTCATCATTCACTCATTCCGTCATTCGCTCCTTCATTCATTCATTCCCATTGAGACCCGCCCTGAGTTGAGCGCTGGCCGAGCACTGGACAAGGCCCTGCCCCTGGTTCACAGGGCCCCCGCTAGAAGCCCCAGCACCCGTGCCAGGACAGACGACCATGTGCCTGAGCCCAGTGGGAGCCCAGCACGGGGATGGTTCCCTCTGTATGGGGAAGTCCGGGTGGGCTGCCTGGAAGGGGCGTCTGTACTGGTGTAGAAAGATAGGAACTGGATACCACGTCTGCTTCCGCTGCAGCCCAAGGATCTGGGAGGACGCCTTGGAGGAAGTTGAGGCAGTGGACCCCACGTAGGGGTTCAGCTGGATTCGGGGCAGGGAGGACTCGGGCGTGTGGTCCAAGCACGAGGGACATTACTGGGGACATCCCTCTGGCCCTGAGGGGAAGAGAGGGGGCAGGAGCCAGACTGGAGGCACGAAGACCCGAGGTGGGCCGTGAGAAGCATCCTGGCAAAGGCGGGGGTCTGGACCACAGCCAGGAGCACAGGCGAGGGACGTGTGGGCTTGGCACCTTGGACCGAGGGCCGTGTGTCACTGTGACACGTCCTGAGACACCCGCCTGACCCCAACAAGAGGACACGACACCCAGCGGGATGTGGCTCCTGGGAGCCAACCACCCTGCAATATGTTTGCATCCTCCGGACAGGGTCCCGTCCGGGGCAGCCCACGCTGTGGCAGGAAGAGGCTGATGAGCACCTGAACAGGGGCCAGCGAGGAAGGCCGCCTCCTCCCAGCCTGAGGGCTCTGGGTCTGTGGTCACGGGAGGGCAGAGGCTCCACTCAGGGGGCGGGAATGGCGGGGCTGAATTTTCCAGGCAAAGCCTCGTGTGAGCGGCCTCAGCCTTCAGAGAGACAGGCCCCAACCCCACGCCTGATGCCCAGTCCTGCGCTCACACACCACCGCCCACCAAAGAGCCAGCTGCACACACCCAAGACTCAGCTCAGGGGTCGGCGTCTGGTAGGCGCTCAGCGAACGGCAGCTGTGGCTGCTGTTTGCTACTTAATGGAGCACTGCAGAGAGAGTCCAGGCTCCAGCTTTTGCACACATTGATCTACTGTGTGTCTTGTAGCATCTCTGGCCTCCGTACGAAGGGCTTGATCAGACGGCCTCTCTTTGCAGAAGCTCCAGTAGAAAGACTTATGGTTCTGAGAGAGGCAGAGGGGGAAAGTGGGAGACACAGAAGCCACCAGAGGGAGGCAGGTGGAGGGAGGTGTGGGAGGGGCCGTGGCTGCCAGCTTCCCAGGCCGTCTGTGGGCGTGTCCATCCCTGGAGGCTCCGGGAAAGGCCTCTCCAGCCATAGCAAGGCTGGGCGCACGTCACCCTCAGTGCTGCCATGCTACGATGGTCCAGTGGTGTCAAGGTGCCACACGGGCCACCAGTCACTAGAGGAAGGTCCCCAGCCACATCCATCCCAGGGATCGCTGCTCCAGAGCAGCTGGTGACAGGCGGGTGGCCAGGTGTGCACCAGAGCCCCTGGCCTCTCCCTTCTTCTCCGGCCTCCTACGGAGGATGCAAGACAGGAACACTCCTCAGTTTAAAACATCTGTCCATCTGTCTATAAATTATTGGCTGGAGGGGTGTATATATATATATGTATATATGTGTGTGTGTGTGGATATATGCATATGTCCACAAAGACACATGTCCATAAAAACATGTTTATTTCTCTATTTGTTGAAAGCTCGCTCAGACTCCTGCTTCATCCCACATCCTACCTGGGTACCAGCTGCCTGGTTCGTGACCCACAGAAGCAGTCAACAAACCCAAGCTCGGTCAGGATGGGAAAGCAGCCCAGGAAGCCGGGCTCAGCAAGGGCAGAGGGAAACTCCCCATGGACCCCCATCTGCTGGCTGTGATGGGAAGACTCAGCCTGGGGGCAGCGGGGTTTCCTCCCTGTGCTCCAGGGGCTGTAAGATGGGGACAGTCATGGTGTGCATGTCACAGGCTTGTTGGGGGAACCGGATGGGGCCGGATCCCTGAGGCACTCCCCTCAGCCCTGGCAGATGTGAAACGCTCAATGTTCTTAGAAAGTTGGACAGACTCTGGGTCCTCATGCAGCCCCGTCCGTCACCCCTGCCTCGACATCCCTGGGTCTCAGTCAGACCTTCAGCATGGCCCGGTTCCGGCTCTTCGTTCCCTCCTGGGCCGTGAGGGTCCCACTCTGTGTGATGTTCCGGGACCCTGTCACTCCCAGCTCCTCGGCCTCTGTCCGCTCACCCGGGACAGATATGTTTCCTGTTGCTGCCTTGTCCCCAGCCCCCTGCAAGTGGCTCTGGAGTTACCCACCCCTCCCAGTGAGCCACGGGGGATGGCCACGTCTATAACTCACTTACTAATGTGATAACCTGCACTGTTACCATAACCGCTTACTCGTTATTGTCTGCTCTGCTCTGCAGTCAGATCCATGGAAGTAGGAGCCATCTCTCTGCATGTTGTAACATTAAGCACTTTGAAATCCTACTGTGTTTCATCTGGAGCCTGACTCTGCGCCGGGTGCCTGGTTCATGACCCAGGGTCCCTGGGGACCCAGCCCTGGCTCTCGGATGGGAGTAGATGATTCTGTCTTCGCATGCAGCCCAGGTCCTGCGACAGCAGGTGCTTCCTGACCCTCCTTATGACTGACAGCTGCATGGGCTCCCAGAACCACGCATGGGCCCTGGGGCACGGAGGCGTCGGAAACTGTTTGCTGAATGACTGATGGACAAAGAGCCCGAGATTGACAGAGGCAGCCCTCCCGGATGACTTCATATCACGGACGCAGAGAAAGTGGTAACATGTGAATGGCTCGTGGGTCTCAGAAAGGGCTGCTCAGGATAGAGGAGACCACCCTGGGGACCGTGCCACCCGCCCTCCCTTCCCCAGCCGTGTATTGTATTGTGTGTCACATCTATGTAGACACAATTGGATCATATGAATGACTTAATATTGCCAAATGTTTCTCAGCTCCACGTGCAACTCTTGCAAATACCACCTGTTTCCAATTCAGGCGACCAAGCCCAGCCACACAGCGCAGTGATGGACTCGCCGTCTCATTGGGAAACAAACATTGATGTTGCAAGAATTTACTGCCTTTGCGCTGAGAGGGAGGAATCAGAAGTTAGTCACTTGTCCTTTCTCTGAGCCCTAAGTCTCCTCTGATGCTCCCTGAGCTCTGAAGCAGGTCCGTCTCCCGTGTCGGCAGCAGCATCCTCCACAAAGGCTCAGCACAGCCGGGGACAGCAGCCCGATGGTTCAGGGACCGAGTGCAAAATGCGAGGAACTGTTCCTCTGGGGTCTGCACGGTGTTGGTTGTGAAAAAGCATGTTTAGGGCTGTGGGTCACTCTGTGCCAGTTGCAGGACCAGATCCCAAGTGACAGAGGGGCTCACGTATTCTTCAATAAACTCTGCATGTGTGTGTGATATGAGGGACCCTCTAAAGCTCTCGACTCTGGACAGGAGCTTAGAATCTGGGAAGGGAATGAAAGCTTATGCATCTATTCGAATCACAACTACCAACTACATCGAAATATGAAAAATTATTGAAAATATATGAAATGAATAGGAATACATAATTGTAAACACACAGTAATGATACTTTTTAAAAATAGTTTATAACGTTGTGTAATTTCAGCTGTGCATTATTGTTGGTCCCCACGCATATGTGCTCCTTACCCCTCACGCCCACCGCCAACCCCTTCCCCCTCTGGCATCCACTAATCTGTTCTCTTTGTCCACGTTTCCTTTGTCTTTCACATATGAGTGAAATCACACAGTGTTTGTCTCTGTTTGTCTGGCTTATTTCACTTAACATCATACCCTGAATGTCCATCCCTGGTGTTCTGAATGGGACGATTTTGTCTTTTTTCTGGCTCAGTGGTATTCCATTGTATACATACACCACCTCTTCTCTATCCACTCATCAGTCCATGGGCACTTGAGTTGCTTCCACATCTTGGCTATTGTGAATAATGCTGCGATGAACACAGGGGTGCACACCTCTACTTGAATTGTTGATTTTAAGGTCTTTGGATAAATACCCAGTAGCGGGAAGGCAGGGTCATGTGGTTTTTCTATTTTTAATTTTTTGAGAAATCTCCATACTGTTTTCCATAGTGGCTGCACCAGTTTGCATTCCCACCACCATTGTATGAGGGTTCCTTTTTCTCCACAGCCTCTCCAACATTTGTTATTTTTTGTCTTGGTGATTATAGCCATTCTAACGGATGTAAGGCTATGTTAGTGCAGACCTGATTTGCATCTCCCTGATGATTTGTGTTGCTGAACATCTTTTCACAGGCCTGTTGGCCATCTGTTCTTCTTCTTTGGAAAAATGTTCATATCCTCTGCCCATTTTTGGATCAGGTTGTTTGGTTTTTGGTTGTTCAGTTGTGTGAGCTCTTTATATATTATGGAGATTAACCCTTTGTCAGATACATGATTTGCAAATATTTTCCCCGAGTTCATGGGTTGCCTTTTTGTTTTGATCTTGGTTTCCTTTTCTTTGCAGAAGCTCTTTAGTTTGCTGAAGTCCCATTCGTTTATTTTTTCTTTTGTTTCCCTTCCCGAGTAGACATGACATTTGCAAAGGTGCTGCTAAGACCAGTGTCAAAGAGCATACTGCCTGTACTTTCTTCTAGGAGTTTTACACTTTCAGGTCTTACCTTCAAGTCTTAATCCATTTTGAGTTAATTTTTGCATACGGCAAAATAGAATGGTGTAATTTCCTTCTCTTGCATGTGGCTGTCAAGTCTTCCCAACACCACTTATTGAAGGGACTTTGCTTTCCGCATTGTAGATTATTGGTTCCATTGTCGAAGATCAGCTGTCCATAGGTGTGTGGTTATATTTCGGGGCTTTCAAATCTGTTCCATTGATCTCTGCGTCAGTTTTTCTGCTGGTACCATGCTGTTTTCATTACTCTACATTTGTAGTATATTTTGAAGTCAGGCGTTGTGAAACCTCCATATTTGTTCTTTTTTCTCAGGATTGCTTTAGCTATTCATGGTGTTTTCTTGCCCCACATGAATTTTAGGATTCTTTGTTCTATTTCTGTGAAGAATGTCACTGGCATTCTGATGGGGATTGCATTGAATGTGTCAATTGCTTTAGGTAATATGGACATCTTAACTATGTTTGTTCTTCCAATCCGTGTGCATGGAATATCTTTCCCTTTCTTTGTTAGCATCATTTGAGTTCAGTAATGACATGTTGTTTTGTTTGTATAAGTCTTTTACCTTCTTAATTAAATTTATTCCTAGATATTTAATTCTTCTTGATGGGATTGTAAATAGGATTGTATGCTTGAGTTCTCTTTCTGTTAGCTCATTAATAGCGTATAGAAATGCAACTGATTTTTGTAAGTTGATTTGTACCCTGAAACTTTGCTGTAGCTGTTGATTATTTCTAATAGTTTTCTGATGGATTTTTTAGGGTTTTCTATGTATAAAATCCTATGGTCTGCAAACAGCAAGTGCTGTGCGTCTTCATTGCCTATTTGGATTCGTTTTATTTCTTTTTCTTGCTTAATTGCTCTGGCCCAGAGCTCCAGTACTATGTTGAATAAGAGTGGCAAGCGTGGGCACACTTGTCTTGTTCCTTTTCTCAGAGGAATGGCTTTCCGTTTTTTCCCCTTGATGTTGGCTATGGGTTTGTCATATATGGCCTTCATTATGTTGCGGTAGTTTCCTTCTATACCCATTTTATTGAGAGTTTTTGTCATAAACAGATGTTGGATCTTGTCAAAAGTTTTCTCTGTGTCTATTGAGATGATCATGTGATTTTTATTCCTCATTTTGTTAACGTGGCTTATCACAGTGATTGATTTTCAGATGTTGAACCATCCCTGTGTCCCTGGTATAAATCCCACCTGATCATGGTGTATGATCTTTTTAATGTCTTGCTGTACTCAGTTTGCCAATATTTTGCTAAGGATTTTTGCTTCTATGTTCATCAGTGACATTGGCCTGTAATTTAACTCCTTCTCTTGTCCTTCTCTTGCTTTGGTCCCAGGGTGATGTTGGCCTCATAAGATGGGCTCGGAAGTGTTCCATCTCCCTCACTTTTTTGGAATACATTGATAAAGATAGGTGTTAAATCTTTTTTGAATGTTTGTTAGAATTCTCCAGAAAAGCCATCTGGTCCTAGACTTTTATTTTTTGGGAGGTATTTGATGACTGTTTCAATCACCCTACTTGTGATTGGTCTATTCAGATTCCCTATTTCTTCTTGGTTCAGTTTTGGGAGGTTGGATGAGTCTAAGAATTTATGCATTTCTTCTAGATTGTCCAATTAGTACGCAGATAGTCCTTTCTAGTATTCTCTTAGATTCCTTTGTATTTCTGTGGTATCCATTGTCATTTCTCCTCTTTCGTCTATAATTTTATTTATTTGAGCCTTCTCTCTTATTCTCTTAGTGGGTCTCTCTAAGGGTTTGTCAATTTTGTTTATCTTCTCAATGAAGCAGTTCATTGTTTCATTGATCCTTTCTACTGCGTTTTTTGTTTCAATTTATTTTACTTCTGCTCCAATTTTTGTTATTTCTCTCCTTCTGTTGACTTTGGGCTTTGTTTGTTCTTCTGCTCTATTTCTGATAGGTGTCGTTTAAGATTGCTTATTTGAGATTTTTCTTGTTTGTTAAGATCGGCCTGTATTGCTATGAATTTCCTCATAGGATCACTTTTGCTGCATCCCATATAAGTTGGTATGGTGTATTTTCATCCATCTCCAGATATTTTTTGATAGCTTTTAAAATTTCTTCACTGATCCAGTGGTTGTTGAGTAGCATGCTATTTAGTCTCCACATCTTTGTCCCTTTCCTAGTTTTTTCTTGTAATTATCTGTTTTCATAGCATTATGGTGAAGAAAGTTGTTTGATGTGATTCCAATCTTCTTATTCATTGAGGTTTGCTATGTTTCCCAATATATGGTGTATCTTGAGAACGTTCACAGTGCGCTTGAGAAGAATGTGTACTCTGTGCTTTTTGGATGGAGTGTTTTATAAATATCTATAACGTCCATCTGGCCTAGTTTTTAATTTAAATCCACCATTTCCTCATCGAATCTCTCTCTGGATTATCTTTCCATTCAGATAGGTGATCTAAGTGGGGTGTTATGGTCCCCCATTTCTATTGTGTTGTTTGTAAATATCTCCTTTGAGGTTTGTTAATAGTTGCTTTATGTACTTCGGTGGTCCTGTGTTGGGTGCATACATATTTATCAGTATTCCATTTTCTTGGTGGAGCATCTCTTTTATCATTATATACTGCCCTTCATTGTCACTCATTCCCTGTTTTAACTTGAAGTCTCCTTTGTCTGACATAAGTATGGCAACACCTGCTTCCTTTTGTCGGCCATTAGTCTGGAGTGTCATCTTCCATCCCTTCCCTCTGAGCCTGTGTTTCTCTTTGAAGCTGAGACGTATTTCCTGGAGGCAGCAGACTGTTGGGTCTCGTATCTTAATCCATCCCACCACTCTGTGTCTTTTGATTGGAGAATTCAATCCATTCACATTTAGAGTGATGATTGACCTAGGAGGGCTTAATGCTGCCATTTTATAGCTCATGTTCCGCTTCTTCTGCATTTCCTTTGTTTCTCGTCCTGTGTATTTCAGACTACTAATTCAATTAGGTAGTTTTCTATGATGGTTTTCTTAGTTTTCTCTTTCTTTATCATTTGTGTCTCTTTTCCGATCATTGGTTTAGTGGTTACCATCTGGTTTGTATTAAAAATCTCATAGATGAGATAATCCATTTTCCAATAGCCTCTTATTTCCTTAGACTAAGCTAATTCTATCCCTTTCTGCTTCCCCTTCTAAATAGTTATTGCCACAACTTATCCCATCTTTTGTTTTGAGTTTGTGGTCAAAATGACGAGATCAGATTTATTTTTGGTGTTTTTCCTGCCCTTTATCTTTACTGTAATAATTAAGTGTTTGTGAGCCTGTTCTGAGAGAGAACTGCCATTTTCTCATTTTCTCTACTTATTTATCTCATTACTCAAGGATGGTAACCTTTTTCCTCCTTTTGTTTCCAGGTATAAGGTCCTTCTGGAGCATTTCTTCTGGGGGTGGGGGTTTTATGGCATGAACGACCTCAGCTTCTGTTTATCGGGGAAGGTTTTTATTTCTCCATCACGTCTGATGCATATTTTCACTGGATAGAGTATTCTTGGCTGAAAGTTTTCGTCTCTCAGAATGTTGAATATATCAATCCACTCTCTCCCAGCATGGAAGGTATCTGCTGAGCAATCTGCTGACAGCCTCATAGGGGTTCCTTTGTAAGTTATTTTCTTCTGCCTTGCTACCCTTAATATTTTTTCTTTATCATTGACTTTTGCCAGCTTTCCTATTATACACCATGGATTAGGTCTCTTTACATCGATACAGTTAGGAGGTCTATTGTGTTCTTTCCTTGTCTTTCCAGTCCTTTCCCAGGTTTGGGAAGTTCTCAGCTGTTATTACTTTGAACAAGTTTTCTGCTCCCTTCTTCTTCCCTTCTCCCTCTTGCACACCTATAGTCCTTCTGTTGCATTTCCCAGTTGAGTCAGATATTTCTTGGAGAATTTCTTCATTTCCCTTCCTTCTTAGTTCTCGCTCCTCCCCCATTCGAAGTATTTCTATTTCTGTCATCCAGATTCGTCTCTCCTCCACAATTTCAACCCTGTTATTCAAGGATTCTAGATTTTTCTTGATCTCTTCCATTGTGTTTTTCATCTCCAAGGTTTCTAACTGCTTCTTCTTTATAGTTTCTATCTCTTTTGTGAAGAAGGACCTGATTTCATTGAACTATCTATCTGTATGTTCTTGTATCCTTTTGAGTTTTTTAGGATAGCTATCTTGAATAGTCTGTCATTTAGATTATAAATTTCAGTGCTTTCAGGATTGATTTCTGGGTGTCTGTCATTTTCCTTCTGGTCTGGAGATTTAATATAGTTTTTTCATACTGTTTAATGGCATGGGTTTGTGCCTCCACACAGTGATAGTATCTGGTTGTAGCTTCCACCTGCTGCTAGTGGGTAGATGTCAACAGCTTTGTATTCTGAACTCGCTCATAGCCGCTGGCTGCATTTCTACCTGTGCTGGTGCTCTGGCTGCCTGGCTGAGCAGGAGCACTGGGTGGGGGGAAGGGTGCTTTCTTTCACCTGCTCTATCTGGGGGTTGTTCTCACTCTGCCCACAGTATCTGCTCTCCTAGGGTGCTGGCTTGGTGAAGACACCCCTGCAATAACTTAGTCACCTCTGTGAAGTGCTTTCCCCCAGGCAGTGAGAGAACGAGGACATGGATGGTGATCCTGCAGATCACCACCCCTCCCCACTTCCCTCTCGTACCCACCCTCTCCCAAGCCCTGCATCGAGCCATGGGGGAGGGAGAGGAGACCCCCTTACCTCCTGCCACTTGCCCCAGGGGGTCCTGCACCTCCACCTTCAGACATATGGCTGCAAGGGTCTCTCTGACGTCTTTCGTGTTGTGCAAATGTCCTCTGTTGGTATTTAAATGTCCTTTATTTAATATCTTGGAGGAGAGTCCCAGGCGAGAGTTCTGTGTGCCGTGATGCTGACGTCACTCCCCATATTAATATGTTTCAAAATTCTTGATTCCTATGGATGGAGATTGGACCCCCTCAGGTAGAAATGCAAATGGGCAGTGGATTTTTCATCCCACAGATTTAGGGAGGCCCACCACGTGCTGGGCCCTGTGCCAGGACTGGGGATGGACTGTTGAGGACACAGACAGGCTCTCTGCAGGCATGGCAGGGGTGGAGCCAAGATGGGTACGATTTCCTGTTTTTGATCTTGGCAGATGATTCAAGTAACACTTGTCCTGGAAATAGACACTTAGCATAGATGCCCCCTCCTTCGGAAGCATCCCTGCCTTGGAGGTGGGTCAGACCCTCAGGACTTTTCCTATTTCACAGTTGTCACCCCACTCAGTTGAATTCCATCTGTGTTTCCCATCACCCCCACCCCCAAAGCCCTCCCTCAGCCTTCACCCCTGCACGCCACTCAAGCCTGGGAAGTCTTACTTGCCTTCAACATTTGATGTACGGCTGGATCCCTCCCAAGTCAGTGCGTAAGAATTAGATGACATGACAGTTTGCTGAGAGGCCCGACTCTTGAAATCCACATGTTGACAAATATCCGTCCAGCCCACAACCACCTTGGCCTTGAAAAGCCTGGCATTCAGTTCAAGGACCCAAATTAGACCAGGGCTTAGAGGCTTTGCCTCAAGCTTGCTTTTAGGGAAGGAGGGCAGGTTTTGTGCAAGGCATTTCCCCACCATCGGATGGTGTCACATCTGCCCACAGCTCCTGATAAAGGTCACTGCACCCTCCAGCCACCACTTCCGTTGTCTCCAGGTGCCTCGCCATCTCAGCATGGCGCTGCCCTGGGTTCTCACGGTCCTTAGCCTCCTTCCTCTGCTGGACGCCCAGAGCCCAGTGTGTGCCAACTTCAGGGCATCGCCTATCACCGACGCCACCCTGGACCGGGTGAGTGCTGGGCCCTCTGGAAAGCTTCCTCCCTCTCTGGGCTTCCCTCTGCCCTGCTGGCTTGTGGTCAGCCCCCTCCTCTGACTCTGCCCTTTCCTCTCGTGGCTCTGGGGGTGAAATTCTGACCAGCCTCCAGTGGCCTTCCTCTGCCTTCCAACTCAGAAGCCTCGTTGTCAGGTCCACAGCAGGGGACAGTTGTGTACTGGACAAGGGTGGGCCACTGGCTTAGGGGGATGCTTGACCCTCAGCCTGAGCTCCTGCACGTCCAAACTTCTCCTGGGGCTCCAGTCCTGCTGTTTGCAAACTGGAGGGAGAGGTGTGCTGGAGTCTTGTCCCGTGGACCATCGAGACTCTGGCTCCCAGCCTCCCTCACCTGCTCCTGGCTTCTCCCCAGCTCTCTGGCAAGTGGTTCTATATTGCGTCGGCCTTCCGCAACCCTGAGTACCTTGAGACGACTAAGAAGCTCCAGGCGGCTTTCTTCTACTTAGCCCCCAACAAGAGGGAGGACACGATACAGCTCAGGGAGTACTCGACCATGTGAGACCCCCACACGCCCAGCCCAGCCCCAGCTTCTGGCTTCTACCCTGAGCCGCCGGAGGACCTGGAGCAAGTCCTGTCCCCTTCCTGGCCTCGGCCTTCCCCTCCATGGAATGGGGAGGGCTGACCCCAACTGCCAGCAGACTCCTGACCCCAGGTGTCTGTGATGGGTGATTGTCCACTTCTCCTTGACTGACTAACTGTTTTTCTTGCCCCTTCACTCTGGCCCTAGTGGCAACCAGTGCATCTATGACTCTGGCATCTTGAATGTCCAGCGCGACAAAGGGACCTTATCCAAACAAGGTGAGAGCAGCCCTCGGGCACAGAGCGGCTGTGTGGAATGGGGAGGACGTGGGCGGGCCAGTCGACAGGAGGGGATGAGGCCAAAGCCCTTGGGGCTGTGGACACAGAGAGAATACGAGACAGGCCTGCTTCTTCTGTCTCCGTGGTCCTGGCACCTGCACACTGTAATAGTCACCAGTTTCGAGCTCTGACTTTGTGCCCAGTACCCTGAAGCCCCTGGCATGCTTTAACGCACTTAATTCTCACAGACAACCCTAGGAGGACATTAGGCAATTAGATGAGCAAACAGGAAAACAGAGATGTCAAGTAGTTTCCCGAGGTCACACACTTGCAATGAGACCTCGGATGAAACCCCAGGGTGGCTCCGTGCCGCCTCTCAATCATCCGTCTCTATCCCCCGGTAACTAAGGGGGCAGCCTGCGCGTTGGGCAGGCAGTGACTTCACCCCCGTCGCACCATCACTGCAGAGAGGGCACATAGTAGGAGCACAGGATGGCGATGGACGTGGACCCACAGCACGTAGCAGCCCCGGGTCCCTCCCCGGGCCTCGTTTTCATCTGCAAAACGGGGAGGAAGTTGCTGACTGCCACAGTCAGCGTGCAGCTCCTGGGCTTCCACACGAGGAACGGGCTCCTGCAGGGCCTGGCACACAGTAGGAGCCAGGGACATGGGGCCCAAGTGAGCCCCTGGCAGTCACCCCTTGGCTGTGTGGCCCTGGGCACACAAGTGTCCTCACAGGTGTGATGGGAACTGTGATGCTGTCCCTGTGGTCTCACCAGAGGCTTCCTCCTCCAGCGCTGGGCAGAGAACATGTTGGCTACTTGTGGCTCACCAAGGACCCCAGAACCTTCATGATTCTCTACTTCCCGGATGACAAGCAGAATGTGGGGCTGGCCTTCTACGGTAGGGGCCCCTCCAACCCCCGCCCACCCAGGCCTCAAGCTGGGACCCTCTGCTGCTGGGGCTGGACCCTCAGGAACACATCCTGCCCTTGCCTCCTAGCCAGGCCTGACCCAGGGACCACCCGGTCCTGGGGCTGGGCCCCCCGAACCCCAGGCTTCCCTGGCCTCCCACCCAGGGCTCCCAGCATCCTCACCCAGCCCCTTGCTCCCTCCTGCAGTGGACAGGCCTGAGGTGACCCAGGAGCAAATGAGTGAGTTCTATGAATCCATTGCGTGTGTGGGCATGGACAAGTCGGAAATCATATACGCTGATGAGAAACAGGTGAGTGCAAGGAGGGCTGGGCAGTGGGCACCCTGAGGGTGGTCCCACCTGGGGCAGCCCCTGAGGTTCAGGGAGGCAAAGCTGCCAGCCAAGACGAGACACCTGTGACACCAGTGGCACAAATCCCCCCCGCCATTGCTCCCGGGAACCCTGGGAAAGGGCTGATGGACACAGATGCTGAAAGTGGTGCCCTGGCCTGTGGCCTGCCGCCCCATCTTCTGGCTAGGGGACAACGGAGGCCACACGGCCTCGTGGAGCCTCAGTCCCATTATCTGTACAATGGTGGTGAGGATCCAGGAGGCCAGCATGAGGGATGGGCAGGCATAAGTACTCAGTAAATGCCAGCTTTTCCCAAGGGTTTGAGGCCCCATTTTAGAGGTGAATAACCTGAGGCTCAGAGAGGGAAAGTGACTCGCCCAAGGTCACCCAGCTCAGAAGTGGCAGAGCCAGGCTGGAGCCCTGGGTGGGCTGGACCACTGTCACAGGTCATTCCATCTTCCCCCAGAGACCCCCGCTCTCCCTGTCACCATGCCCTCTCTCCCCATCTTCTAGGATCAGTGTGGGCCGCTGGAGAAGGAGCACGAGGAGGAAAGGAAGAAGAAACAGGAGGAGGCCTAGGAGGACGCAGCCCTGGGTTGGGGCCTCAGGGACTTGGAGGTGCCCTCAGCCCCTGCCCATGCTTTGTACCTCCATCCCTTCCCTCAGTGACAACAATAAAGCTTCTTCCTTTGAGACGGGCACTTGTCATTCACTCATTCTGTAATTCGCTCCTTCATTCATTCATTCCCGTTGAAGTCCGCCCTGAGTGAGCCCTGGCCAAGCACTGGACAAGGCCCTGCCCCTGGTTCACAGGGCTCCCTGGGACCCCAGCACCCGTGCCAGGACAGATGACCACGTGCCTGAGCACAGTGGGAGCCCAGCTCGGAGACAGTTCTCCCTGTGTGGGGAAATCTGGGTGGGCTGCCTGGAAGGGGCGTCTGAACTGGTCTGGAAAGATAGGAACTGGATACCACGTCTGCTTCCGCTGCAGCCCAAGGATCTGGGAGGACGCGTTTGAGGAAGTTGAGGCGGAGGACACCACGTAGGGGTTCAGGTGGACGAGGGGCTGGGAGGACTCGGGCATGTGGTCTGAGCAGGCGGACCTTACTGAGGACATGCCCCTGGCCATGAGGGGAGGGGAGGTGAGGCGGGAGGGGCCAGAGCGGAGGCAGGAAGACTCGAGGGGGGCTGCGAGGAGCATCGTGGCAAAGGCACGGGCCTGGGGCAGCCCGGGGCAGACCTGGGGTACGCAGGGGCTTGGGGCTTGGGCTAGAAGGGCCATATGTCTCCATGACACATCCTGAGACACTCGCCTGATCCCAGGAGGAGGACACCACACCTATGGGTGAGGTCATCCCCTGGGAGCCAGGGCCCCTCCTCACTGGCCCCTCCAGTCAAAAGGTTTATGGCTCTGACAGGCAGATGGGGAAAGTAGGAGACACAGAAGCCACCAGAGGGAGGCAGGCGGAGTCTGGGAATGTGCACCCAGCAGGCCCCCCTGGCGGGGGCCTCAGCATCCAACCGCCCCCCACATACTTGACTTCAGGGACCACAAGTCGAGGACACACACCAGACCTGGGCGCCTTTGGGAATGTTTTTGGGTTTGTTGGCCCACTTCTTTTCTTTTTGAGACTGATTTTCATTCTCTTCATTTGCCATCATAACAAAAATAGATTTTTAAATGCCTCAAATATACAGATATCACTGATGCACACACATTCCAGAAGAGCTGAGGTATGCGCTGCTACAGGGTTGGGCAGGACACGGCCTGGCAGGAGCTGCCCACTGGCCAGAGTCCCTGGGATCCCGGGGGAGAGCGGGGTCTCAGAGGAGGTGTGGGAGGGACCGTGGCGGCCGGCTTCCTGGGCCCTCCGTGGGCGTGTCTGTCCCTGGAGCCCCTGGGAAAGGCCTCGCCACCCACAGGGAGGCTGGGCACACGTCACCCTCAGCGCTGCCATCCTACAATGGCCCAGTGGTCTCAAGGTGCCCCATGGGCCACCAGTCACCAGGGGAAGGTCCCCAGCCACGTCTGTCCCAGAGACGGCTGCTCTGGAGAGGCTGGTGACAGTTGGTGGCAGGTGTGCCCCAGAGCCCCTGGCCTCTCCCTTCTTCTCCGGCCTCCTACAGAGGATGCAAGACAGGACCCCTCCTCAGTTTACAACATCTGTCCATCCGTCTATAAATCCATATTATTGGCTGGAGGTGGTTGACAAGTGCAGGACGAGGAGCCTCAGAGTGGTGCCTGGACGGAGGGTGGCCTCGGTCCCAGCAGATGCTCCAGGGCTGGTCCCCTGGGCAGCCACTTCTCTTCATGACCAGCCTGTTGCCCCTTCTGGTCTGAGAACACTGAGGCTGAGCAGGCAAGGGCCTGTGCTGGGGGGCCTCCTCCTGAGGGTCCCCGGGGCCTTCAGAAGGGGCTTCAGCTGACTCCTCGCCCAGAGACAGTGGCGGCCTGCACCCTGCCCCATGGGTCCCTGGCCCCGAGTGGGGTCAGAGGGGACAGGAGCCCCGCAGGCTGGGGGCCTGGCGCAGCTCAGCCTCCAGGGCGCGGCTCAGCTGCCGGCTGCGGGAGCGCACGCGCTCGGCCGCCCCGACGGCGCGGCTCAGGGCCTGGTGCAGGGCCTCCAGGTCCTCCAGGTCCAGCTGGACAGAGTGCCGGGGGCCCCGGGCCGGCCGGGCGGAGGAAGAGGAGTGCCACTCGGAGGCTGGTCGGGCTGAGGTAGGTCCTGGGGACGCGAAGAACCTGAGGAGAGAGGGCAGAGAGAGCGTCGGCCACAGAGAGGGCAGGGGCGCTGAGGAGCTGGGGTTTGGAGCCAACCGTCCTAAGGCCCCACTGGGCCTCTGATCCTGATGCTCTGGGCCTGTTTCTCCACGTCTAAATGGGAAGAGTAAAGGCCTAGTTGGAGGGATGTGTTAGAAAGATGAAGGAAGAAAACGGGCATGTCTGACCCAGAACAGGGGCTCAGGAAGGAGTAGTTCAATCTGCCCATTCATTCAATATTTCCTCACAACAGAGCACGTGCCAGCCCATGTGCTCGGCCCTGGGGTTCAATGTGGAAGGAACAACACGGACCCCGAGGCCTCCTTGGACCTTCTAATCCCAGAGCCAGATCTCAGGGAGACCAGGATCATCCCAGGCTCTGCAGCAAACCCCCTTCCTGGCAGAGGTCACATACGGGAGTCCCGCGTGCCAGTGGGGGCACTGGAACAACGTGGTAAGAACAGTTAGGGGCCTGCAGGAGGCGGCGGGTCTGGTCCACTCACCCAGGCCAGCAGGTAGAGAGGTCCCTGCCCAGCCTGGCCCTGCAGGACTTGGGGTGGTGGGTTAAAGTGCTGAGGACCATGGGCCGACCTCATGAGATGCAGCACCCATTTTCTAGGGAGTGACTCCTGCATTCACTGGAGGCCACCCAGTGTAGGGTTCCTAGAAAGTGGTGCTGGGCAAGAAGAGGGTGTGGCCCTGTGTCTGGAATAAAGTGTGGCAGGGAGACAGAGGGAAAAGAAGCAGCTTGCCCAAATAAAGCAGGAAGGAGGAGGGAGGACCCGGCTGGAGTCTTTCCCTGGCGTCTTGCCCGGCAGATGTGAACTCTGCTCTCATTGCTGACCCCCCACTCTCTAAGCTCCATTATGGACAGAGTGAGAAAGGGGCTTTGCTGGGATCTGAACATCGTCTCTCCAGAGAAGACACACAGATGGCCAGCAAGCACATGAACCGATGCTCCCCTCCAGCAGCAGGATCCTGGCGCAGCCTCTCCTCCTGCAAGGGCTCCGGTTCCCCACCGGAAACAGCCATATGGAGCTGTGTCCCCGGGCCGGTCCCACAGGATCATCCAGCTAACAGCTCTGTCCGTGGCCTGGCCACGGAAACGCTCTGTAAGTGCAGCCACTGAGGCCCAGGGCCGGAGGGCTGGGCGGGCAGGGCTGGGTCCACACCCGGAGCCACTGAGCTCCCAGGAGATGCTGATCCGAATCAGCTGAACCCAATAAACAGGCTTCTGAATCCCCCTCCCTCCTTCAGGGACTATGCGGGGTGAGTGCTGGGCTCCCACACTCCCCGACCTTCTGAGAATTGGAGGCCCAGCTCGGCCTGAAAGTTACCCAAAACTCCCCACGGGCAGAGCTAAAAAAAAACCAAGAAGGAAAACACAAACAGCCAAACAGAAAACCAACAAAAAGCCATCCAGGCCGGAAAGCCTCCGACGCAGGCGCTGTGCGGCGGCCGACCAGCAGGGGGCAGCGCAGGCCCGGTCCGCTTCCTGAAGCGCAGGGCCGCGGCCACTGAGCATGCGCAGTCTGCTGATTGACAGCTGGAGACTCTCCTGGGCGCAATCAGGGCCAATTTCAGCAGCGTCAGACGCGCTGTGGGTACCGGCCGCCCTCCGTGTACGATGCGTCCTCCAGACACTAGTTCACTTGATCCTCACTACAGCCCATTTCACAGAGGGGAAACTGAGGCCCAGAGGAGCAGTGTGACCCGCCCAAGGTGACAAGGCCTACTGGCGGTCTGTCAGGCACTAAGGACCAGGGCCTTTCCCCTCCCCGCGTCCGTCCAGGCCTGGGGAGCGCAGCCTGGATAGTTTTGTCCACAGACCTGAGCCTCGAAGGACATGGAACGAAGGGCCTCGGAAGTGGAGAGACCCCTGGCTCCCACGGGCGCTCAGAGCTGCATCCTGGTTCCCAAATCCGAGGGAGACTGTCCTGCCAGATGAGCGGGTCACAGGGGGCATCTCCACCAGCTCCGCGCAGGCCTGCGCATGCGCCGTGGCCTCTCGCAGTGGATGGAGCGGGCTTCCCTAACGACCCGCCCCAACTCGCCTGCAGGGCAGGGACCACATCGGGGTCGGGAGACCTGCGGGGGTATCCAGCGGTGAGCAGGTGCGGGCACTGCGCTATCAGCTCCACAGTCACGGCCGTGGTCCTTGTCACAGCCTCACGTCACCGTCACACCACTGTGGTGATGGAGGCTATCCCCCGCTTCACAGATGGGGAAACTGAGGCTCCTCGAGGAGGCAGCCTGACCGAGGCCACCGCACTAAGAGGTGGCCGACGGGACCCCAGGGAGCACTGACTCTTGGGCCTGACCCCCTTCTGCCTCCCCCGCTGCGTCTTTTTGTCCTGATGAGGTTCCATCAAATCCTCGAGCCTGACGGTCAGTCCTCCAGATTGTCAGGTCATGAGGGACAAGGGATGACTGAGCACCTGTCACAGCCAGAGGAGCCCCAGGAGTCGTGAGGAGTGAGTGTGTGGGGTCCTGGTGGAGCCTGGGGCAGAGATGGGGCTTCAGGGACAACTGTGGGAACCTGAATAGCCTGTGGGCTTCAGTTACTAACAGTGTTTACATGGCTCACCAACTGTGCCAATGCCCCATATTAGCGTCCGATGTCAATATGGGGGACACTGCATGTGTGGGGGCACATGGGAACTCTGTACCACTGCTCGATTTCTCTATAAACCTAAACTGTTCTACAAGATAAAGCCGTTTAAAAAAACATGAGCACACTTTTCTTGCTCGCTGAGAAGACCCATGAGGAAATGGAGGATGGTTAGGGTTCTAGACCCCCGAGGCTGTCAGCTCCTAGATGTCAGGGCCCTCTGCCAGGCGCCTTCACCGCTGGGTCCCAGCGCCTGGTACACAGGGTGCATTCAGGGTTTGTTGAGTGACTACACGAGTGTCTGGCTTGTTCTGCACATTAGCCACAGAGAGAGAGGCTGGGAGGGTGGGAATGGAAGGTGCTTACACAGTGGCTGATGGATAAGGCAGGACGGGAACTGGGGAAACGTAGGCCAACGCGGGAGTGGGTGGTGCTGAGGGCGCGGCGGCCAGATACCACAGTCCGGGGGGTGGCCGGGACGGCGAGCCCACCCGCTGGCTCCTCTGCTTGGGGCTGGAAGTCGCAGGTGCGCATCCCCTCGTGGAGGCCTTTTCTGCCCCTGTGGGGAGGGACAGCACAGGGACTCAGTCTGACTCCTGGGGAAGGTCAGGCAGAGAGCAGAAGGTCGCCCGGCCCCTGCTCGGTAGACGGGACACGGGGTGGCTCCTGGGAGGCCTCGATTTGGGAAGCAGCCCTCTGCCCCATTCGCTCCGTCCCAGACTGGGGAAGCGCGCCCCGTCTAAACCCGCCAGGGCCCCGACCCCCATCCAGGAGAGCTGGGGGCTACTGGGAGAGGAGACTGAGCCCCATCCTACCAGAGGTGGGAGGATCTGAAGCGTCCCCCTCTGGGCGGGACCCAGCTCCACCACACAGGGGACAGCGCAGGACGTCTGTGGGAGACGGTCCCGGTGGGTCCCTGGGGGCAGCACCGCCTAGAAGAGAAGGAAGCGACATCAGGAGAAGGTGTATCTGAACCCTCAGGCCTGAACCCCAAGACAGGCCTCCCACAGCCCCAGGCTGCCCTCAGGGACCTCTGCCTGGAGACGCGCTGCCCCCACCGGGGACAACAGTATCCATGGCAACCAGGACAGTGAGAGTCAGCCTCGCATGAGCCTGGCCCTCTGCTCAGGGTCTTCCTGCATTGTTTTATCAGATGCAACAAGCCCCTGTGCTGGCTCCTCTCATCACTGCCCCGTTTACAGACGGGGAAACTGAGGCTCCAAGAGGCTGACTGATTGGCCAAGATAAAATGGGGGCATGATGAGAGCAGCCAGCCACCACCCACTCTGGGAAGCCCTCCCAGCCCCAGGCTGAGTCACATGCTCCCTGCCCCACCCTGTGCTCCCCATCCCAGAAGGGCAGCTTCAGGTGGCGGCCCCCGGAGCCATAGGAGTGAGGGCGGGATGCCCTGCAGGGCCCGGAAGCCCAGAACAGTCCGGTTTCTTGGTCTGTGCCTGACCCCCACTGAGCTAGGGCGCCCCCAGCGGCCAGTGCTCCCTCCCGGAGAGAGGAAGCTACAGCCTCAGTACCCTGGCCACCTCTCCAGGGACCGTCCCTCACCTGCATCCTGGGTCCTGACAGGCTGGCAGTGGGGACAGGAGGCTGTGCCACTGCCTCTGGGGACAGTCTTGGGGGTCAGCACCTGGTACTCCTGGCCTGGGGAGGAAACCAGAACAGTGGGCATGACTCTGGGAGGGTGTGGAGCTGGAGCAGGTGGCGCAATGCTCTCTCCTCTCCCTCCAGGTCGTTTGCACACTCTCTCTTTGTGTGCGCACACACACACGTAATATATGTGCATAAATACGTAGATATATAAGTATATGTGCACATATACACATGTCCATAAAACATATTTATGTGTCTGTTTATTGTAAGCTCTCCCAGACTCCTGCTGCATCCCACATCCTACTTGGGTACCAGCTGCCTGGTTCGTGACCCACAGAAGCAGTCAACAAACCCAAGCTCGGTCAGGATGTGAAAGCAGCCCAGGAAGCCGGGCTCAGCAAGGGCAGAGGGAAGCTCCCACGGGACCCCAACCAGCTGGCTGGGATGGGAAGGGCTCGGGCCTGGGGGCAGCAGGGTTTGCTCCCTGTGCTCCAGGGGCTGTAAGATGGAGACAGTCATGGTGCGCGTGTCACAGGCTTGTTGGGGGAACTGGATGGGGCTGGATCCACGAGGCACTCTGCCCAGCACTGGCAGGTTTCAATGTTAAGCACTTTGAAATCCTACTGTGTGTCATCTGGAGCCTGACTCTGTGCCGGGTGCCTGGTTCATGACCCAGGGTCCCCGGGGACCCAGCCCTGGAGCTGGGACGGGAGTAGATGATTCTGTGTTCACCTGCAGCCCAGGTCCTGCCACAGCAGGTGCTTCCCGACCCTCCTTATGAGTGACAGCTGCATGGGCTCCCAGAACCACGCATGGGCCCTGGGGCACGGAGGCATTGGAAACTGTTTGCTGAATGACTGATGGACAAATGCCCTGAGATTCTCAGAGGCAGCCCTCCCAGATGACTTCATATCACGGATGCAGAGAAAGTGGTAACATGTGAATGGCCCCTGGGTCTCAGAAAGGGCTGCTCAGGACAGAGGAGACCACCCTGGCGACCGTGCCACCCTGCCCTCCCTTCCTGACCTGTGTATTGGCCCCGGAAGGTGACCCGATCTGGCCGTCTGGCGCTGCCCACTCCTCTCATTCCGTCCCCAGCTGTGGGTGGGCTGTCCGTGGTGGTCCTGCTCTTCTCAGAGAATAGCCGGAGGGAGGCTGGCTCAGATTCCGAACCTGGGGTGGACAGAGAGGAGCATCAGAGGGGCCGGGGTGGGTCCACCGGCTTGGACATGGGTGTAGCTAGTCCAGACCTGCCCCTTAGTAATGAGAGCAGACACATTCCCAACCCTGACCTCGTTCTCAGCGCTGGTCTGGACACCGGGCAGGCGCCGTGCGGTGCACCCTCACAGCCATCCCAGGAGGGGGATGCTGTTGGTACCGCACTATTAGCTGTGCCTGTAACTGCATGGAGCAGGGCAGCACCCGGGCCAAGGTCACAGGGCCAGGAAGGAGGGAGCTGGGGCTGGGCCCCAGGCACTGAGTGCGGAGCTGAGCTCCCTCAGGCAGGTTCTCTGCGCCGTCAGGCTTGGGTCCTCAACTGCACAATGTGGACAGTGCAGCCCATCTTGCAGTGAAGACTCAGCAAGAGGAGACATATGCAAGGCCCTTGAGGGACAGTGGCTCTTGCTGGAGGAGCACTGTGCTCCAGACACTACAATCGCCTACAACAGACACACAAAAACCTTCTCCAACTCTCCTCCAAGGCTGCTGCTGTGGGCCCTGACCACTGAGCAGAAGCGCCCAGACTGTGGCGACCTGAAATGAGCCCTGGCAGGCGGTCACTTACTCAGGGACAGTCGGGGCACCTCCCGAGGCACCGAGGAGGACCTGGCCCGCCGCCTTCCTGCCGGGACAGCTGGCTCGGCACCTCCAGGCTCACCAGACAGTCTCTCTGTGGATTTACTAGCAAAAGGGAGAGAGAGAGGATGTCACTGGAGGAGGTTTATGAAGCCTTCAAAAGCGAGCAGGAGAGAGCCTTATAACGTATGCTTATAACATAATGGGAGGAGAGGGCACAGGGTCCCAACCAAACACCCTGGAGTCAGAATCCCAGAAAATGGCTCTGAGCCTCTCTGACCCTCAGTTTCCTCATCTGTCAAATGGGGATAAGGAAAGCAATTGCCTCAGAGGTTGTTAGAACGATTCATGAGACAATGTCCGTAAACCCCTTCAGGGAGTGTCCTCTCATAGAAACAGAAGAAGTTAGCTGATTTTATGTCATCGTAAGTGAATGATGACAGAGTGGGTGGGTGAGACGCTGAGAGTCCTGGAGATCGGCCGGCTCAGAGTTGGCTGGTGAGTTCAGGGATGTTCACTGTATTTTGCTTTATTATTAACACGTATGTTCAATATATTCTTTTATGCATCAAATATTACACAGTAAAACCATGTCAGAGTGAGTGAATGATGGAGTGAATGAGTGAACGATGGAGTGAATGAGTGAATGATGGAGTGAATGAGTGAGACGGGTGTGGCTGTGCCTGAGGCCACATGTCTGGGGAGATCCCCCGAGGCTGGCCAAGTCTAGCTTCTGCACCTTCACGAGGGCACAGGGGTGGGCATTTGGGGTCACCCACCTGCCACAGTGGGGGCCCCAGGGGGCTGAGGCCTCGGCTGGACGGGCGCGGGCCCGGGCAGGGCGGTTGAAGGCAGACGCAGGGCGCGTGGGGCTGCCTGGGGCCGGCGGGTGCAGACTGTCCTCCAGCCGCAGACGGAGCCGTGCCACCTCCTCCTGCAACTCCCGGATGGCCTGGCTGTAGGGACAGAGGGACAGTGAGAAAGAGGAGATGCGGATGAACTAGCTGCCCCACAGTGCTGCCTGGATGTCCCGTCTGTGTCATTTCTAGCAGCATAGGGTCCTCCTCTGCTGTCATGGACTCCAGACCCTCCTTGTGTGTCCGCTTTTCTGGCTCCATCTGGTGACACCTCTCTGAGTCCAGGTTCCTGCACGTTCGGTGAGCAGAGCCGAACTCTGAGGGTCACACACTCACACGCAGGGCCTCTGAGAAGCTGTTCGGAAACCCCAGCGACAATTTCTCAAGAGAGACGAGGGTGCAGAGTAAGGAGGGCGTTGGCTCACGTTCCACTTGATGCTTGGAGTTCGGCCGCCTCGGCCCCTGGGCTGCCCTCCCTCCGCTCTCTGTCTGCGGAAACCCTAACTCCCCGTCCAGGCCCGGGTCCTTCCTGCCCTGACTCAGCCCCTCGCTCCAGGGTCCCCCAAAACTTTCCCATCTTGGTCAAGCTCATGTCTCCACTCCCAGCAGAAGATGCTCGTCCCTCTGTCTCCCCACCAGATAGTGAGCCAGGGCTTCCCCATCTCACACCCCGGTACCCTACAGCTCTGAGATGCTCAGGGAACGCCACTGAAGGGACCCCAGGCTCCAGAGGAGCAGAGTGCAGGCCGTGCATGGGGAGAGGACGCGAAGACGCCACGGGACTTCCCTCCATGACCGGAATGTGAGCAGTCTGGGAAATGCTGGGGCACCCTCTGCAAGGCTGCTGTCATCCCGGTGGAGCCCCCTAACCAGCCCAGCCTGAGATGGGACCTCATGAGCTGCCAGCATCTGGCAGGAAATCCTGTCTACATTTCTCTCCATCCCTCCCTGAAGCTCCAGAGTCTCCTTCTGAGGGCGTGGCGTGCATGGTGGCAGAGGATCCCCCCAGACTCCCACACACACTCCCTCCTCAGAGAGTATCAGGGTGTGGGCCTGGCCTGGCCGTCCTCAGGCTGCGACAGGCTCTCCATCCACTCCTGGGCCAGCTGCTGGGCGGGGAGCCCCTCAGGGTGACTTCTTGCCTGGTGGCCCCTGGACTGAGGGGTGAATGTGTGCTGGTGCCACCTCCAGCTCTCAGATGAGTGCGCAGGGGGAGAGGGGACCCCTTTCTGGGTGTACCCCAGCGCAGTGTCCAGGGTGGTGCTTCCCTGGGACCTCCCCAGGGGGGCACGTGTTGGGGTTTCCCAGGTGAACTGTCGGGGCGCTGGCTCTGGGGAGCTCCGTCCCCAGGTGACCCCTGGGAGGCAGGGCCGAGACTGCATGCTGCGTGCAGACCCGGAGGGCGGCTCTGGTCCCTGTCTCAGGCCCAAGGCTGCTGAATGGGGCGGGCACTCGGAATCCCACTCGGGGGTCCCCTGCCGTCTCTGGGTTGTTTGTGTCAGAGTCTCAGTCTCTCTGACTTAATTCCTCAGTGCTTGAGTGCCAGCTGGCCCTTCAAATGCTTCTTCCCTGCAAACTCACTCCCCTCCTGAGTTCCCATCTCTGGATCGGCACCAACTGTTTGGTCAGCCAGAAATCTGAGTCATTCTAGACCCTTCTCCTTCCCTGAGCACCCCAGAGAGTTAGCCAGCTCCCAAGTCCTGTGGGTCCAACGTCTAACATCTCTTCTGAGATGCACCCTCTCCCCACTGGTCCCTCATCCCTCCCGGGGTGAGGCAGCCTTCTCAGCAGTCTCTCGGCCTCTTTCCTCACCCTCCTGGTGGCCTGAGAGCTGGCTCTACAACGTACCCCGACCACACCCCTGCCTGCTGGGCACGCCCTCGCTGTCCTCGGATGGGTCTGTACACGTCCACGAACATTCAGGGAGCACCTTCTCTGAGCCCAGCCACTGTCCAAACCTTTAGTCACAGTGTTCAAGGCCCTCCAAGACCTCCCCCAGGTCTCCCCGTCTGCCTCTCTGCCTTTGTTGCTCAACACCCACCACCTCGCACCCGAGAATCAGGCTGGAATGAACATTTGGCTCCTCAAACGTAATGGGCACTCTCTCACCTCTAGGCCTTTGCACATGCTGTTCCTTCTGCTGGGGATACTCTTCCACCTCTCTTCTTTCTGGTCTCAGCTGAGGTGCCACTTCCTCCAGGAAGCCCTCTCTGCAGCCCCTGCCTGGGCTAGAGGCCCCCTCCCTGTGCTCCCACAGTCCTTTGAGGCTCTGCCACCACTGGACTTACACTGGTGGTGCGACTGCCTGTTTCTTTGTCCATCCTTCAAGATGTGACCCTTATGAGGCCAAGGGCTGTCTCATCCACTATTGTATTTCCAGGGGCTGGTAGGTCTTAGGCAAATAGGCCTCTAATTCCTATGCTGAGGTCAGAGGAGACTGCCGGAGTGTACTTATTAAACTCAGGCCAGGAAGCCAGATGGCACCAACCGGACCCGACTTCACAGACAGGGACCAGGACAGCCCCACGATCGCACAGGCCCAAGGACTGATGACTGCAAAGCGGTCTTCCCAGTGCATTCTGGGACGGACACCCCCATCCAGCAGTGGCACGTGATGGATGATGGGCCAAAAGCAACTCAGAGGAGAGGCAAGAGGACTGAGCAACCCATTTTCCCATTTCTGTTTAACCAAACCAGGAGCAACTTTCTTTGTAGGAGAACTGTGCTGGTACCACGGATACCAAAGAAATACAAAGGGTTGTAAGAGAATACTATAAAACACTGTATGCCAAAGAATAGACAACCTGGAGGAAATGGATAAATTCTCAGACTCACACCCCTCCCAAAACTCAATCAAGAAGAAACAGAGAATCTGAATAGACCAATCCCAATTAAGGAGATCGACACAGTAATAAAAAATTTCCCCAAAAATAAAAGTCCAGGACCAGATGGTAGAATTCTACCAAACATTCAAAGAAGATTTAGTGCCTATCCTTCTCAAAGTATTCCAAAAAATTGAAGAAGATGGAACCCTTCCTAACTCATTCTACGAGGCCAACATCACCCTGATCCCAAAGCCAGTGAAGGACAACAGAAAGAAGGGAAATTACAGGCAAATATCACTGATGAACACAGATGCAAAAATTCTCAACAAAATATTGCAAACTCAATACAAGAATACATTAAAATGGTCGTACACCATGATCAAGTGGGATTCATTCCAGGGACGCAGGGATGGCTCAACATCCGCAAATCAATCAATGTGATACACCACATTAACAAAATGAGGAACAAAAACCACATGACCATCTCAATAGATGTAGAGAAAGCATCTGACAAGATCCAACAGCCATTTATGACAAAAACTCTAAATAAAATGGGGATAGAAGGAAAATACCTCAACATAATATGGGCCATATATGACAAACCCACACCCAACATCATACTCAATGGGCAAAAACTGAGCACCATCCCTCTGAGAACAGGAACAAGACAAGGGTGTCCACTCTCACCACTCTTATTCAACACAGTACTGGAGGTTTGGGCCACAGCAGTCAGTCAAGAAAAAGAAATTAAAGGTATCCAAATGGGAAAGGAAGAAGAGAAACTTTCGCTGTTTGCAGACATGATTCTATATATAGAAAACCCTAAAGAATCCATCAGAAAACTAATAGAAATAATCAACAACTACAGCAAAGTTGCAGGGGAGAAAAATCAACTTAGAAAAATCAGTTGGATTTCTATACTCTCATAACGAACTGACAGAAAGAGAACTCAAGAATACAAACCCATTGACCATCGCAACAAAAATAATAAAATGTCTAGGAATAAATTTAACCAAGGAGGTGAAAGACCTACACAATGAAAACTCTAAGACATTATTGAAAGAAATCGATGATGACATAAAGAAAAGGAAAGATATTCCATGCACAGGGAATGAAAGAATAAACATAGTTAAAATGTCCATACTATCCAAAGCAATCTACAGATTCAGTGCAATCCCAATCAGAATCCCAATGACGTTCTTCACAAAAATAGAACAATAAATCCTAAAATTCATATCGGGGCAACAAAAGACCCTGAATTGCTAAAGCAACACTGAGAAAAAGAACAAAGCTGGAGGCATCACAATCCCTGACTTCAAAACATACTACAAAGCCACAGTAATCAAAACAGCATGGTACTGGGACAAAAACAGACGCATACATCAATGGAACAGAATTGAAAGCCCATAAATAAAACCATACATCTCCAGACAGCTAGTCTTCGACAAAGGTGCCAAGAACATACAATGGAGAATGGAAAGCCTCCTCAAGAAATGGTGTTGGGAAAAGTAGACACCCACATGTAAACGAATGAAAGTAGACCATTATATTTCGCCATACACAAAGATTAACTCAAAATGGATCAAAGACTTGAAAGTAAGACCAGAAACTATAAAACTCCTAGAAGAAAATATAGACAGTACGCTCTTTGACATCAGTCTTAGTAGCATCTTTTCAAATACCATGTCTACTCAGGCAAGGGAAACAAAAGAAAAAATAAACAACTGGGACTACATCAGACTAAAAAGCTTCTGCAAGGCAAAGGAAACCATGAACAAAACAAAAAGACAACCCACCAACTGAGAGAAAGTATCTGCAAATCATATATCTGACAGGGGGTTAATCTCCATAATATATAAAGAACTCACTCAACTAAACAACAAAAAAACAAACAGCAGGATCAACAAATGGGCAGAGGATATGAACAGACATTTTTCCAAAGAAGATATTCAGATGGCCAACAGGCACAGGAAATGATGTTCAACATCACTAAGTATTACTGAAATGCCAATCAAAACTACAATGAGATATCACCTTACACCTGTTGGAATGGCTATAATCACCAAAAGAAAAAGTAACAAATGCTGGAGAGGGTGCAAAGAAAAGGGAACCCTCATACACTGCTGGTGAGAATGCAAACTGGTGCAGCCGCTGTGGAAAACAGTATGGAGATTTCTCAAAAATCAAAAATAGAAATACCATACGACCCAGCTATCCCACTTCTGGGTATCTATCCAAAGAACTTGAAATCAGCAATTCAAAGAGACTTATGCACCCCTAAGTTCATTGCAGCATTATTCACAATAGCAAAGATGTGGGAGCAACTCAAGTGCCCATCGACAGATGATGGGATAAAGATCTGGTATATACACACAATGGAATACTACTCAGCCACAAAAAAGACAAAATTGTGCCATTTTCAACTATATGGATGGACCTTAAGGGTATGATGTTAAGCAAAATAAGCCAGACAGAGAGAGAAAAAGACCAGATGATTTCACTTATATGTGAAAGACAAACACAGGGACAAAGAGAACAGATTAGTAGTTACCGGAGGGGAAGGGGGTTGGGGGGTGGGCATAAGGGGTAAAGGGGCACATTTAGATGGTGGGCACAATGCAGTCTATACAGAAACTGATAAATAATAATGTACACCTGAAACTACACAATGTTATAAACCATTAAGACCTCAATAAAATAATAAAAAAGAAAAGAAAAGAAAAGAAAAACTGTGCTAGGATTAAAAAGAAGAGAAGTCTCTTTTCAGGTCTTAGACTGAATGCATGAACTGCAGGAAACACACTGTGGGAAGCGCAGACCTGCCTGGAAGGGAGCTGTGGAGGGCAGAGAGTGAGGTCTCAAAACCAGGAAGGCAAACCTCTAGGTCATCGCCCACGGCTGGAGGAGCTTCCTCAAAGGCTAGGTCATTGAGGTCCCAGGAGAACAGCCCTGAGCTGGGAGGCGGGACACCCGGGTCTGTGTGGCCCAGCACAGCCACCACGGGCCGAGGCCCTGCCTCCCGGGCATCACTCTCCCAGCCCTATGATGAGCTTGAATCGCCAGTGCCCACGTCCCCAGCTTACTCTCGCCCTGTCCTGGTGAGCAGCAGGGTGGAGGTGGTCTCTGTCAGTCCACAGGGCAGAACGGCAGGTGCAGGGGCCGGGGTGCTGGGCGGGCTGACGGTCGTGCTGCGGGGCCGCTGTTCAGAAACCCGCTTTCGCCCCTCCAGCTCGGAGCCTGGGAGCGCTGGGGAGGCAGAAAGAGACCCAAGTGAGTTCACGCAGGGACGCCCATCGAAGCGGGATCGTGTGTGGGTGGAAGGATTGGGGGGCAAGAGAAGGTGCCCAGCTGAGGTCACAAATGAAGTTCCTGATGAGGTCAATGACCCACTGACCTCAAACCAGAAGATGCGGTTTGTGCGGGGAGCTTGGGGTGCAGAGCGTGGCCTGCAGAGCTGCTGCGGGTGAGAGCGCCCCCTCCAGCCCGCCATCTCCGCATCAGAGCCAAGTCTTCGGGACCTTCCCCGAATAGCAAAGAGCTCGTGGCTCCTCCACGTGGGACCCCCAGCTCTGTGGTGCATCACCACGTGGTTCTGGGACTGGCTTCACAGCCTCCCCCTCCCTCTGAAAATGCAGTCACACCCTTGCCTGTGTGCGTGTTTCTGGGGAGAGGTTCAAAACTGCAGCCTCTCAAAGGGATGGGCGGCTGGAGGTCCGAACCACTAGTCTGGCCCGTGCATTAAAAACAACCAGCAATCAGTAAAGCGACAAACTATGGAGATGTGGAACAATCCAGATGAATCTCCAGAGAATTATGCTGAGTGAAAAAGCCAATCCTACAAGGTCATATGGTATATGATTCCATTTATGTAACATTCTTGAAATGGCAAAATTAGAGAAATGGAGAGCAGATTAGCGGTCACCAGGAGCTGAGGAGGGGGTGGGGCAGGGGGAAGCGGGTGTGTCTATAAAAGGGCAACACGAGGGAGCCGGTGGTGGCTTGTTCTGTATCTGGACCAAATCCATGTCAACACCTGGTGGTGACATCGCACAGTAGTTTTGCAAGATATCATTGGGAGACACTAAGTGAAGGACACGTGGGATCTCTGGGAACCAGTAATTAATTAAATTTTTAATTAAAGTTTAATTAAAAAAATTTTAAACATTGAACTTTCAAAAGAGGCAAAGCAAATGTGGGGTGTTAGAAGCGAGGACAGGGGTTCCCTCGGGGAGGGGTGGGAGTGGCTGGAGGGGGCCTGGGCGGGCAGGTTCTGGGGTTCTGACCATGTTGACTTTCCTGGCCTGTGTTCACCTCGTGAAAATTCACCCACTTATGTTCTTTCCTGTCTATTTGTTTTATTTCTTTTTAAGGAAATAAATGCATTTCTTAAATGTAAAAACTAAATCATAGATTTTATAGACATGGAAAGTGTGCATGACACAATGTTTAGAGAAAAAAAGGTTATCAGACATTCGTGTATAATATGGTCCCATGTTCGTTTTAAGTGCGTGTCAATCAACACACACACGCTAGCATAGAGAACAACCCGCAGGTTCCACACCAAAATGTCAGCAGCAATGGTTTCCAGCGTATCTTTTCCTTTCCTTCCCTTTTGCCCACTCTGTCTGTAATTTCAAATTTTCCTACAATGAACCTTTATGATGTTTTGTATCCTAAAGGGGAAGGTAAGCCCTTTGTTGGTTTTATTTTTTAATCCATGCAATCTGGCCACCCCCCAGGGGCTGCCCATCTCAGCTGCATCTACTCACCCATCTCGGCCGCCAGTGCCCGCTCCAGGCGGAAGCTGGGTGCCCTCTGCCGGCGGGGACTGTCCCGGCCGGAGGGGCGCCTCTGGGCTCGGCTCCTGGGTGTGCTGGGCTCAGAGACTCTTCTGGGGACCGGAGGACCCCTGGTCTGGGGGTGGGAGGCTGCATTCCGGGGCGCAGACGCAGTGAAGGGCTGGGTTAGTGGCCCTGGGGCGCTGAGGGACCATGGAGGGAGAGACACGTTGAGGTCACCCTGAGAAAGGCCGCGGCCTCCGAGCCCCTCCACACGCTACCCCCGTGAGCTCCTGACCTTTGGGACTTCGCATCCCGGCAGGACAGAATTTCTGAGGATGCACCCCTGTTATACATGCATTTCTTTATAAACGGCACAGCTGTACTGCCCACCCATGTATGCAAAATTATAAAGCTCAATTTCGTTTTTAGAAAATATTCAGAGAAATAGAATTTCTAATCCATTCTTCCCGTCACCAGGTGGGCCTCCTGAGGGGCCTGCACCCAGCTCTGGAGGCTGTCACTCTACATGGTGGCTCCGTCACCCCACCCTTCACCCACATCCCCTCCCTTCCCTTTGAGTTCCAGCCCATCTCTTCCAGGCAGCCACCCTGATTGCCCTTGATCCTTGTGTCTGCTCACCTCACGCCACTCTCCCTGTAGACGTCCTTCATTCACTGTTCACTCATTCATTTGCTCAACAAATATTTATTTCCCGGTCTGTCGCTAATCGGCTGAGTGACACTTGGCAAGTCACTCTCCCTCTCTGAACCTCAGTTCCTGTCTATCAATAAGATGGAGGTAGGGAGCCCTCACTGGGGGATGAAACAAGGGATCTGAGAATGCCCGCTCTGTCCGCCCCTGTTCTGGGCTCACAGGCACGTTGGTTCGCAGGCCATCCCTGGTGTGTGACACTGATGGGACAATGGTGGGGGTCCCCAGGATACCTGATGTGGGACAGCCGGTGCTCCGGGGTCTGGGCAAGGGGCGACACTCTGCTGGTTTCTGAGCCCACGAAGCCACTGTCTGTCTCGGGGGATGCCATCCAGGGCTCCTGAAGGAGGCAGGATCCCTTTAAGTCTGAGGAATGTGCCCGAGACACACTGGGAATCGCTCCAGCCCTGGCCTGGGCCTCCCATTCCGAGGCTCACAGACGGGGGCTGGCCCGTCGCCCAACACCCAGGCCCAGGTGGGAGGGTCCTCGGGCTCAGGACCCAGCCTGAGCCCCGGGTCAGCAGCAGCGACTGCACGCCCGAGAGGACCCCGCAGAAGTCCCACTTCCCTGAAGAGGGGGAACCAGCGCACTGGGGAGAAGCCCTGGAGCCGATTTCCTGAGCTGAGGAAGAGAAAGAGGGGCAGGAGGGAGAGGTCCCAGTGCAGGGACGGGACTCGCATCTCCACACGCCTCCTGGCTGGGCCTGGAACGCCGTGGTCCTGATGCAGAAACCCAGGCCCGAAAAACCGGGAAGACAAAACCCATCAACCATGACGCCTCCTACACACGGGGCCTAACGCAAGGCACACAGAACACAGAGTGACACCGGTGCTGTCCTCAGGGCGTTCACGGTCTGGTGCAGGTTCCTCACCAGGGGGTCACAGCACCACAGGTGCGCATGCGTGGGCAGGCGCGTGCGTGTGTGTCCAATGGAGACATACGCGTTATCCTCGGGGAGGATCCATAGCGTAAGTCACATTTCCATGTGATCTGTGACCCCTGCAACAGTTTCAAAATCGCTGCACTAATGGCACAAACAGGGCACGGAGTCAAGGACGGCCCACGCCCCCCCCCCCCAGCTCAGAGCGGGCTCAGAGAAAACAGGAAATGGGCTCCGAGCTCTCAGAGGAGAAACAAGACCTCCTGGCAGAGGGATGGGGTGCGAGGAGCTCCGGCGGAGAGGTGGCACTGGGCACAAGCCCTGAATACTGGGCAGCATTCTGAATGGCAGGGATTCTGAGAAGGAATGGCATGAGCCAAGGCTCTGAGGCAGAAAGTGCCAGGCGATCCAGGGAATGGCCTCGAGGCTCAGAGCCCATGCCTCCTGTGGACGCTCACCTCCACGTGGGGCCTGCCCGCTTGGTGACGAGACTTCTGTGGAAGGCGCTCAGAGATGCCACTTCCCTCTAGGCTGGTCAGACTGCTCTGGTGGGATGCAGCGGACTTGGTGTCCCGAGTGGGGGGTGGTCTTCTAGGGCCTGGAGAGGCCGCCTCAGCTTTGCCCAGGCCCTGTGGGTGCCCATCTCTAGCCATGGATGTGAGCGAGCCTGCTGGCTTCCCAGGCACCATCTGCTCCAGGGTCTCCCTGGCAGGGAAGGAGAGGCACACCCACCCTGAGCCCTGGCACGACCGGGCAGCCCTGTCCCGGGAGCCAGGGAGTGCAGGACACAAGCTCTGGGGGCAGACACCCCTGCGGGCCCACCCTGGTTCTGCCACCTTCTAGCTGTGTGACCTTGGGCAAGGCGCCGCCCCTCTCTGAACCTCACATTTCTCAACTGAAAAATGAGGATGCCAACAAAACCCACCCAACATGCCACAGGAGAAACAGCGTGGAAACAAATGAGCTGGAACGCTGCTTCCCAGGTTCCAGGAACGCGCATACCACCTTCCCTACATCAGCCATTTCTATAAACTTCAATCTACTCAAGACGACTTCAGGTCACTATTATAAACAGAAGACCAGTATCTCCTACTACAAATAGAAACTAACTTTGGAAATAAATACAGAAAACACGAAAACAATATTACTATATTCTAGATAGATCCTGTTGCCTGTTAAGCCTCTGGGCCTGAGTCCGCTCGCTTATTCTCTCTCTCTTTTTTTTTTTTGAGGAAGATTAGCCCTGAGCTAACATCTGCCACCAATCCTCCTCTTTTTGCTGAGGAAGACTGGCCCTGAGCTAACATCCGTGCCCATCTTCCTCTACTTTATATGTGGGATGCCTACCACAGCATGGCTTGCCACGTCCGCACCTGGGATCCGAACCAGCCAACCCTAGGCCACGGAAGTGGAACATGCAAACTTAACCGCTTCACCCCCAGGCCAGCCCCTCTCTCTCTCTCTTTTTAAAGGAAGATCAAGAGAGGTCTTGAAGACATACTAGCCCTAACTGAGACCTTCTCCTTGACGGAGTTGGAAGGTCTGAGACGGAAAATGAGAATAATGTTATTTAATGCCACGTCTGTCATATCGAAGGTCTCATGTCACCCAAATCATGTCAAGGGCTATCAGTGGCATAAGTTCCACATTTTGGGGAGACACTGAGCTACGGGTCAGGAAAGCCCTTTCTAAACGGTAAAGGGGTGGCTGGCGCACTATGACAGTCGCCATCCGTGCCCTGCGGTCGCCGGGTTGGTGTGGGATAAGTGGGGAGGCTGCCGACATACTCGAGCGGGGCCCCGTGACTTCTCTCGGCCTGCGCCGGGAGCGGCCTTGTGGGGAGCCTGGTGGCCTCTGCCTTCCCCGGAGGGGGAGCCAGGCCGTCAACTTCCTGGGTGTGGCCCTGACCCTCCGCCTCCACCTCCTCCTCCTCCTCCTCCGTCCTCAGGGCCTCTGGGAGGGACTTCACGCTGAGGTACCTGCAGAAGAACGCACAGAGGAGTGTGACTTCTGCGCAGCAGGCCCAGCCCCCGGGCCAGACGCCCCGGCCTCCCTCCTGTTGGGCACTCACCGCTCCAGGAGGCGGTGGAAATCCTGCTCCATCAGCAGCTCCGTGGGCCTGAGTGGGGCCGGGAGGCCCAGTGGCGTGTCCCCCACCTCACTGCTGGCCGCGCTCAGCTCCACGTTCACGTGCAACGGGCAGGGACCGACGCTGGGGGCGTCAGGCTGGGGCCAGAGACACGGAGGAGCAGAGATTCAGCAGACACCTAAATGCCACTTTCTAAGGACCTACCTCAGGCCAGGCTCACGCCGGTGCTGAAGTGGAAGAAACAGGTTAGACCCACCAACCCCATCGCCCTTATGTGTGTGCAGAACATGGGGACCGGACCACGTGACCTTCAACACTGGCTGCTGTGAACTGAGCACCGACTCTGTGCCCAGGACTGCCAGACACCACTCAGCACAACCCCGCCGGTATAGACGGTTACTGCAACCCATTTTACAGACAGGCCACTGAGGCTCCGATGATTCACCCAAAGTCACAAAGCAAGAGGCAGGGCTGAGATGTGGACCCTGAGTTCCTGCCAGAAGCACCTCTCCTGACCCGGCTCCATTCCAGTAGGGACACCCCGCCCCCCAAAACGCCTTCACGGCGGGAGCATGGAGCCCCTCAGGACGATGTGCGTGGGTTTTCACCCGTTAGTGCCTGAGACAGCGCCTGGTCGTTTTCCTACCCTCTGGGGCAGAGTGCAGCGAGAGAATTTCCCCCACATCCCGGGCACCAAGACCTCAGCATCGGGGACATGCTACCAGCACCCAGCCTCCAGCAGCCCCCCGCCTCTCTCCTGCTCCATCCCCAGCTGACAAGTCTTGGCAGCAGAGGCAGCAAGGAGCACCAGCAACAAGGCAGCCTCCCCCTCTACACTCAGGTTGCTCAACTGCAACACAGTGATCGCCTCTCACGGGTTGTGACGGGGGCTGAAAGGACTCCACAAGGCCCCTTCCAGGCACGGCCCTGTCACCTTTGTGAACAGTCCCCAGATCCACCCAGTACCACAAGCCCCAAGCCTGGAGGTCAGCCTGGGCTCCCTCCCACGTCACCACCACTCCAAGTCCAGTCAAATGTGCCTTCTAAACCTCCCCCAAGTCCACGTGCATCTCTCTACCTGCCCGCCACCTCCCCACCTCTGATGGGCCCACCTGCAAATCTTCTCACCTTGTCCTCTGCACAAAAACCCAGTAGCGTTTAAGACCAAGCCCTTGATGTGAGCCACAAGCCCCTACCTCATGGAGCCCCTACCTGCTTCTCCAGCCGCATCTCTCAGACAACTGCCCCCTCACTTTCCATACTCCAACCACAGGGCCTTTGCACAGGCTGTTTTCTATGCTGAATGACTTCCTCTTCTGCACCTACTAATTCCTACTCACCCTCAGATCTCCTTTCAACATTACTTCCTTAAGGAAAGTTTCTCTGACCCCCTAAACTCAGTTATGTTACCCTATTACCTCCTCTCACAGAACCCCACGATTCTCCCTCAGAGCACTAATCAAAATTACAGTTAAATAACGGTGTGGAACTAGTTCAACTAGACAGAAAACCCCAAGAGGGTAGAGGCCACCTATTTTGTTTGTTTGTTTCCCACTGAGATCCCACCATGTGTCATGGGTCCTGGCATATGGCTCATACTTCATAAAGAGGTAGGGAAGAAGCCAATTCACGAAGAAAAGAAGGAACGAAGAAACAGTCCAATATGGTTGGGCAAAGAGGTACCTCAGGGCAGAGGATCTGGGTGGCCAGCTCGGGGGCTTGTCCGGAAGGAGAGGGCAGGCCGGTCGGCTGGTGGGGGGAGGGCGTGGCTGGGGGGCTGTCCAGAGCCGAGTCCGACCCGGTTTGCTCCGGCTCCTGCTGGTTCTGCTCCACATGGTCCTTCAGCTCTTCCAGGCGAATCCCCAGCTGGAATATCTCTGCCTCCAGCTCCCTGGAAGGGGGAGACATCAGCAGTGGGAGGCTGGACAGCAGCCCCATCGGGCAGGTCTGGGGGCCTTCAGAGCAGAGGTCCCAGAGGATGCCCACGGAGGGTCCACTTAACGTGATCATTCAGAGTCTGCGGAGAACTCGAAATAAACAAGATGAAAGTGGACTCACTAGGAATGAGGGGGCCTCAGCCTGAGCCCCCCTCTGCCACCAACAGGCTGTGGGACCTTGAGTAAATCCCTCCCCCTTCTGGCCTCAGTTTCCCCATTCTCTAATGAGAGGTTTCAGCTCTTATCTCCCAGGTCACTTCTCATTGCAGTGAGTCCAAAAGGTGACAAATCTCAGCTTTCCAGCATCCCCCGATTTGGATATGTTGCTAACTGGGATAGGATTTCTTCCTGTTGCCCCAGTGTCTGAATTATGAGGATGGGATGTGCCTCTGGTGACCAAGGGAACCCCGGCCCGCCCCATCTGGCCTCCCGGGCCTCCCTCCCCAGCACGCACCTGCCAGGGTCGAACTTCCCAGGCGTCCCCTCGGAGCCGGTGGGCTGCTGGGCCAGGGGCTGCCCCCTGCAGGCCCTCAGGTACTCCTCCTCCAGGGCTGCGTGGGCAGCCTTCAGCCGCTGGAAGCCCTGAAACCGGACCAGACCAGGCAGAGCTGAGTGCCCGGCCCCGTGGGCTCGGTCCCTGCAGACGCAGGGCACGGGACAGCTCATGGGGGGCCACGGGGCTCACCCTGGGTCTGTGGCGGCCTCCTGGCCACCGAGTCCCTGGCAGGCTGGGGTCAGGACCCTCTGGAGCCTGGCGGCCCTGGGCAAGCTCTCCGCCATCAGACTAGCATGGCAGGGGCACAGCTTAGAGTCTTGGCCCCGGCTCCAGAGGGGACCCGTTTTTCCTGGGTAGACCTCCAAGAACCCTGATGTCCCATGATGGTCGTAATGTCAAATATGCTATCACCATGTCCCCATAAGGACCAAGTACTGGAGAGACCATGGATCCTCACTCTCGATTCTCAGAACTGTGGATTTTGGAACATTAGTCACTCTTTCCCCCAATCCTTATAGACTACCACGATCCGTGACGTCATTATCACCATTGAGCCTGGAGGCTCTGCGCTAACGCACTTTGCATTATTCATTCAATCTTCAACATAATCTTAATGAGAGCAGTAGTTTATCATCTTCATTTAAGGAGGAAGAAACTGAGGCACAGAGAGGTTATTTAAGTTGGTGAAGGTCACACAGTAAGTTGTAGAGCCAGGACTGGAACCCAGGTCCTCTGGCTCCAGAGCTCATGGTCCTAACAATTACACCAGGTCCTCAGAGTAAACGTAAGGACAGCTAATACACAGCTTAAACTACCAGAGGCAGGACCGTTATCCTTGGCTTAAAACCATCCCCAGCTCACTCATCTGATGCTGACGACAGGCTGAGGCCAAGGATAACTAGAGTCTGGTCCCCAGTCAAGCTTGCTCTTCCAAGAGCTCCCAACCTCCCTGGATGTGGGGGAACCAGGATAAAGGGGACGGAGAAGGATGGCTTTGATTTTCAAGGCCCTTGATCACCCGCTCGATGAGATAACATAATACAGAGCACACATTTTGTACTAGAAGATGTAGGTGACATCTGTATAATAAGATAGTAAAAAAATCATAATATATTTTACAAACCAAGAGCGATGCCCTGGCCCCTCCGAGCCCTCCCTCAGCTCCTGTCCCCACCCTGCTCTGTGCCTCCAGCATCACTGGGCTCTCGACCCACCGGCTTCCTGTGGGGTCTGTGCAGCGGGAAGCATCCATAAGAGGTCCGGGGTGGGAGGAGAGACACCTGGGAGGGACAGCTCAGGCAGGTGCGAGTCCCCGGGCTTCCCTGGTCCTGTCGGGCCCCCTCATGCTGCCCACAGCCCTGCTCACAGCCCCTCAATGACCCCCACTCTCAGCTTCGAGAGCATCGTCTGTTCCCTCCTGGGACCCCGGCTGATGCACTAGAAACCTGAATTTTACATCTGATCATAGTTATCCAGAAATACGAAAGTCCAAAAGGAAACAGGTCAATAATAGATTAGGGGTCTCCTCTTCCCTTTTCCTTCTGGTTTTCAAATTTTGGGCAATTACTTTTATAATACAAAAATCTTAAAAAAAGAAAAGGCCTTTTTCTGGTCACTGAGAGGCAGGATACTCAGGGGGACACTGTGCAGGGCAGCGAGGACGCCCCTGGACTTGGGATTCAGACGGACCTGGGTCTGAGCTCTGCTGCCTACCAGCCCTGTGGCCTCTGAGTCACCTCTCTGGGCTTCAGGTCCATCCCAGTTAAATGGGGGCAATGATTGTAACTGCCCCCCGGGTTTTGATGCTGGTAAAAGGCAATAATGTACTGAGGTGCCTGGCCCGCCACCACATGCTTCACAAGTGGTAACGACTAGTCGACAACGATCACCATCGTGGAAAGCTCAGCGGGGCTGTTTGTTCTAGAAGGAGACACTGTGTCTGGGATTCCCTGGCCAGCCTTGTGGCAAACGAGGCTCCAGAGACTCTGCCATGGGAGACGGAGCAGCTGTCTGCGGCTCCCAGGGCGTCTCCTGAAGTGGCCGTACCTTGAGCTGGTCCCGGGGCGTCAGCCGTCCTGTCTGCATCAGGGCCATGAAGGACTCCACCTGGACATGGGGACGGGGGGAAACACGCTCCATGAATCCAGACCCTGGAAGAGGAGCCCCGCCGACTCCCGCATGCAGCCACATTCACACTTTGGCGTGAGGAGCTGGGTCCCGCCTCAGGAGGTGGGTCCACCACTGACAGTGACTCCACAACTCCACGATGGGCCTCGGGCACGGCCGCCTTAGGAAAAACGGAAGTGGAACCTCCAGGAATTTATCGACAGCAAAGCACGCTCACTCATGTGCAGGAAGGAAGACCTCGGAGGCAGGAAATTTACGGCGGCACAGTCAGCGGGCGACAGGAAAGACTCGAAATGCCTCTCGGTGGAATAGTACGCAGCCATCAAGAAGAGGAGGGCACATGGGGATGTCCTGATGTATCAACGCCTCTGAGACCTACTTTTCAGCATTGAATCAGGGTACGGGACAGCATTTACAGTTCACTACCGTCTGTATGAAATCTACAGACACATGTAAATATACTTGCTTATGTACCAGAAATCGTCTCTAGAAGAAGGCAAGAAAGTGAAACATTAATTGCTTCTGGGGAGGAGAACTGGGTGGTAGGGGGACAGCAGTGGGAGGGAGGTTTTCTACTCCATGAATCCTTTGAACTTTGAACGAAGTGAATTCACTGCCTACTCAGAAACAAACATTCAAATTTGGGACATTAAAAAAGTCAAGGTACAGGATAATACATATACTTATGTGGCCATTTCGATAAAAGCATGTGTGTGCATGGAACATTTTTGCACGGAACAGAAGGGCAGTGGAGGGAGAAAACATTTTCACTGAATATCCCCTTTGTACCGTGTGAGGGCCTTTACTGTGTGCATCCATTACCCTTACAAAGAAGAATTTCCTGGCTTTTGTTTTTTTTTTTGAGGAAGATTGGCCCTGAGCTAACATCCATGCCCATCTTCCTCTACGTTATACGTGAGATGGCTACCACAGCATGGCTTGACAAGCGGTGCGTAGGTTTGTGCCTGGGATCCAAACTGGCAAACCCGGGGACAGTGAAACACAGTGCTCGAACTTAATGGCTATGCCACCAGGCCAGGGTCCCCCAAAATTTTTAATTAGGAAAAATAGTCAAAGGATGACTTGAGAATCATTTCTAGGAAAGCTGTAGATGAGTGCTGAAATATAATATAAAAATGTATATAATATATTATAATATACTATATAATTTATATAACATAAAATAGAAATGTAATGTCAGCTACATATGTAATTTAAAATTTTCTAGTAGCCATATTAAAAATGAAGAAAGAAATAGGTAAATTAATTTTAATAATAATTTTATAAACCTAAAATATTATTTCAACATGTAATCAATAGAAAAACTCATTAAGGAGCTCTTACACTCTTTTTGTTGCACTAAGGCTGAAATCCGGTGTGCGTGTGTGTGACTGACAGCACATCTCAATTTGCACTGGCCACACGTCTGGGACTCAGGAGCCATGTGTGACCAGTGACTCCTGTAGTGGACAGTGTGGCTCTGGATCATTAGGGGTCAAGTGGGGCCCCAGCTCCTGCTCATCGCAATGACCTTGGCTTTGCTTTACTCTACAACACACCGGACACGGGAGAAACGTCTGTCCAGTTACAGGACACAGAATGGTGGTGGTAAAAAGGAATAAAGTGCTTGCTCATTCTGCTACAACAGGGATGAGCCTTGAAAACATTATGCTAAGTGAAAGAAGCCAGACACAAAAGGCCACATGTTCTATGAATCCATTTATATGAAATGTCCAGAAGAGGCAAACTGTAGAGGCAGAGCGTAGCGGAGCAGCTGCCAGGGGCTGGGGAAAGGGATGGAGAGCGACTGCTTATCGGATGTGGCGTTTCTATCTGCATGATGGAAATGTTCTTAAACTGATTGTGGTGATGGCTGCACGACTCTGAATAAACGCAAACCCACCGAAGTATCCACTTTAAATGAGTGCACTGTACAGGATGTAAATTATATCTCAACAAAGCTGTTACCAAAAGAAAAAAAGAAAAGAATGGCTGCGTTTCCCTGAAGGAATTGGTTCAATGGACACAGCGATGTCTGTAACTATGGCATTTCCCTTTTTGCCTTGCCAACTGGGAAGTTCAAAGCCAAATGTGAATCTAGGAAAGTGCTCAGGGTCCAATGGAACATTCTGTTTACTCGCTTCGCCCTACATTCATTTTATTTTTTTTCTACTTTTACTTCCCCTTTGCCCCAGTTCCTCACTTCCATTTTCAGAATGTGGTTATAATGCGCGTATTTTCTAAGCTGCTTTAAGGCACTTTTGGAATAAGGCCAAGGGTATAGTTATAAACAGACCCGCAAACCATTCAGTTGTTTGGACGGTTTGATGAAAATATATAGGCCCCTTGAGAGGTGGCTGAGAATTGATTTCTGTAATGAAATGAACTAAGAAGCGGGCAATTTATTCTGAAGGGGAAAAGGCAGCGTGGAGCTTCTATCATCCTTGTAGAACCCTGACAGCACTAAGGGTCCCCCCGGGGGCAAAGCAGACACACTTTCAAGCACAACCGGAGAGAGTAGATGAGAGACATGCCAAAGAAAGGAGTTCAGCCCAGCACTGGGGGACGAGGAGGAGGCTGGACTCGTGTGGTCCCAAAACGCAGGAGGAATGGTCACGTTCTCGAGATGCCAGGTTAACCCTGGCTGGGGAGTGACAAGTGGGCCCCTCCACCACCCCGCAGAGGCTCTGCTTTCTCCCGTGAGCTATGTCTCAGCCGGGCAAAGCTGGGGCTCCGCTCACCTTGGCCAGGAACCACCTGGCCTGAGAAGCCAGTGCCTCGGTCGGCTCCGCGGAGGGCTGGTCTTGGGCGATGCCCAGGTTTTCCAGAAGACAGCCTGGGGTGCTCGAGCTGGTGGCAGAGGGGCGGCTCAGGTCTCCTTGAGCTGATGGCCACTCTGGAATACACAACCACTGACAGTTGGGGCCAAGAAGAGTCCCTCCTGGGCTGAGAGATGGATGCTCCACCTCAAACCGCCACCCCCTCCATCATCAAGTGACAGCTCGGTCATCTCGCGATCACGCCATCTTCACATAGGCGCGAGGAAGTGGCTGGGCAGTACTGTCTCCATTTACAGGAGAGAACAAGGGCCGCATCTGCCCTGATCATGCAGCTGGAGCTAAGCCAGGCCTCCGGGCTCCAGGTCAACGGTGTGGGCTCTAACTCAGAAAGGTGCGGGCTCAAATCCCGCCCTGCCCCCTTGTAGCAATGTGACCTGCAGGATGTCCTCCCCTCTCCGAGCGTTGGTCTCAGCCGTCAGTGGGGTGACACCAGTGCGCACTCCCCCAGGTTGAGGCAGGGAGTAACGGGGATGGCACGTGGCAAAGGTGGGAGCAGGGCCCTAATGTGGCTCCACAGTGACAATGCTCCATGTTATGCAACTTGCTCAAGATCACCCAGCGGCTAAGTGACAGAGTGTGGGCTTCACCCGGCTGTTCTGGCTCAAAGCGGGACACTGCCCACACCTCCCTTTGGCCTCTTCAAGTCAAACGGCCCAGAGTGGGGCCTCGCCTCCCTCCCTCCCCTGGCATGAAGCCAGTCCCATCCCCAAGGTGAACCAGGTGCCCGCAGAGCAGAATCACAGGCAGAAGACACCCTCCAGCCACGTCTCGTCCCCCAGACTCACCTGAGGCCTCAGCGGCTGGCAGGGCCTCGGTGGGGCCCAGCCTCCGCTCCACAGAGTGCGGCTGTGGGATGGTGAAGGCCAAGACCTTGGTCCCCTGGGGCATTGTCCCCATGTGCATGCTGTGGCTGGGCTGGGGCGGGTCCGAGTACAGGTTCACCTGGCAGGGAGGGGAGGTACAGGCAGGGCCAAGTCAGGGTTGGGCCAAACCCACTAAAAAGGCCCTACCTTCATTCACACCATCACTCAGGCACTCAACAAACATGTTTCGTAACAATAAATGCTACCTTTTAGTGGAGCCCTTTGGTGGGGGCCAAACATTGCATGAAGAGCTTACATGGCCTTTCATTCTCTTTATGGCAGGCCCGAAAGGGAGGCAGGGCAGGGACCATCATCCCCCCCTTACAGAAGAGAGAACTGAGACTCAGAGAGGTTAAACCACTGACTTAAAATCTCCAGCTGATAAATCTCTGTGCTGGGATTGTAACCCCGCTTTGACCCCAAAGTCTATGGCGTTCTATATTAATAATTTTATTAATAATATTTGTATGGTACAGGGCTGGCCCCGTGGCCGAGTGTTTAAGTTCACGCACTCCACTTCAGCGGCCCAGGGTTTCACTCGTTTGGATCCTGGGCGCGGACATGGCACCGCTCATCAGGCCATGCTGAGGTGGGGTCCCACAGAGCACAACCAGAAGCACTCGCAGCTAGAATATACAACTATGTACTGGGGGGCTTTGGAGAGAAGAAGAAGGGGAAAAAAAAAAAAAGAACATTTCCAGTAATCATTATTATAGTGATAACGACAGCAATGAATGGCTGGATTGGATGAGTAAACCAACCAGTGAATGAACTAATCTCTCAGTTGGAGCAGGTCTCCATCACTTGAGAATGGGTTTCACGTGGTAAACAGCCCAGTGTGTGAGAGAGAAGTCTGGAAGCAGGCAGACGGCCAAGGAAGACCATCTGAAGCTCAGGACTGGAGGAGCCCCAGATGCGGGACCGCGGTTTAGAGCAGGAGCCGGCAGCCTGCGGTCTGTTTGGGTGAGTAAGGGTTAACGGACACAGCCATGCTCGTCGTTCACGTATCGTCCAGGGCTGCTGACATGCAGAGGTGAGTTGTTACCACAGAGACTGTGTGGCCCACAAGGCTGACAATATTCACTATCTGGTCCTCTGCAGAGAAAGTTCACTGATCCCTGGCTTAGTGTGTGAGCTCTGCGGAGCCTGGCTTCACGTCCTGGCTCTTCCACTGCCCAGCTTCGAGTCCTAGAGCAGCTGACTTACCTAACGTCCCTGGACCCCAAGTGAGTGCTCAGTAAACAGCAGCCACCACCCTCATATTCATCAACACCATCACCATCACCGGTACCATCATCACCATCATTATCACCATCATCACCATCTCCAACATTAACACCACCATTACCATCCCCATCATCATCATCATCGCCAACATCACCATCACCATCCTATCATCATCACCACCACCATCATTACCACCACCATCATCACCATCCCCATCATCATCACCATCCCCATCATCATCATCATCACCATCATCACCATCACCATCCTATCGTCACCACCACCATCATCACCGTCACCATCATCACCATCACCACCATCACCACCATCGTCATTTATGCGGTGATCACAGAGGCAGGTCCCTGGAAAATCTAGCCCCTGTGGTGCCTCAGTGCCCCCCGCTCCTCATGATGTCAGGTAGCTTATCTTGCTGCCCCGGCTGCCCCAAGGTCAGGCGTGGGCTGTGGAGGGTGGGCCTGGTGGGGGCAGCTCCCTAACGCCCGGGCAGGCAGCCTCACCCTGCTTAAGCTGCTCTTCACGTCCCGGCTATGGCAGAAAAACCTACTCCAAAGAAAGAGACAATGGCCCACGTGGCTTGGCCCCCACTGCCTCCCCCTCTTTCTGGCCCAGCCTCTGATGAGAACAAAGCTGGATTTTAATAATCCCCTTGGCCATCTGCTCAGACTTGCTTGTGGGGGCTTGCCCACCAGCACTCCTCTCCTCCTGAGGTGACCCAAATCCCAGGGGGAGGCCCAGCCCTCCTGTGCACTTCCCACTACCTCACTCTGCCCCTCCCCCACCTCAGGCCCAGCCCCCCCAAGGCCCCACCTGGCCAGCCACAGAACAAGTAGCTCCCAGCACAGGCCCTGTTGTGTCAGGGATGGGAGGAGCTTGAAGCCGAGGGGCCCTCGCCTGTGCAGAGGCCCAGGAAGCCGGGGTCTGGGGGTGGGCAACGCTGAGCCATCTCCCAGGACACAGCCAGGACCCAGCCCAGGGCTCCAGGGCGCCCCTTGCAAGCCACGTGTCCCCCCAGTGCTCCCTGAGCCTGGAGTAGCTCCCTCAGGGGTTAATCAGGACCCTGGGTTGGGGGTGGGCCATCGAGTGTGGGAAACATTGGGTTAAGTGACTATTCTCTGCACAGATGGGTTTCTCTCTGCCTTTAAAATGCTAATGGCTTTATGAATGGGGCGGGGAGGGGAGGGAGGGGGAGAACAGGAAGTGCTTCCCCACCTCCTCTGAACGTTCGGATGCCCCTGCCCGCGCCCCCACCCCCACCCCACCGCTCCACCCCGGCTTCTGGACCAACCAGCAACCAGCAGAATGCTCGCTTTAGGAAAGGCAGCGTGGTGTCATCCCCCATTCTTTCTGGGGTAATTTCTGGTCTCCTCAGCCCCTCCAGGCCCCCTGCAGCTGAGATGGGGGACGGGGGCAGCAGGGAGGTGGCAGCGCACAGCTGACGCTCAAAACCACCATAAACTCTGGTGAGACACCCGCCTGCTTTAGAGAACGGAGCCCGGCAGGGACCCTCCACCAACCCAGGCTTCTGCCCGCAGCCTTCCAGCCCCACGGCCAGGCTCCAGATCCAGGGGTGCTCCCCAGCCAGGCCCCGGGATGCCCTGGTCAGCCTCTCCAGCTGTAGACCCCGAAATTATCTAGTCTGGCTCTGCCGGAGAGTGTGGTGGCAATAGTGGGCTTTCGGGCCACACCGCTGGGCTCTGGGACCTACTTGTTGAGTGATCTTGGGCAAATTACTGAACCTCCCTGTGCCTCAGTTTCCCCAACGGTAAATCACTTAGGACAGCAGTCAGTAACCATCACGTATTATTATTGTTATCACTGTAACACCCTCATTCCTCCTGTCCCTGTGCCTCTACCACAGGCCCAGAGCCAGGGCCCGCCGGCTCACCCAGGCATGGGGCAAAGAGCACCCCCTCCGGAATCAGACAGACACGGGTTTAACCCCCAACTCTCAACCCCTTACCAGCTGGGGGTGTTGAGCAAACCCCGCCACCGTCCTGACGGGGCTCCAGTGAGGTGGCCCTGGCAGTGCACTTGGCCAGGCACCCTTCACTGCTCTGCCAAGGCCAGTCTCCTGCCCCAGGGCCCCACTGGGCCTGGCCTGGGTGTCTGGGGCAACGTCCCCAGCCTGGCTCCCTCGCACGAGGTCCAGCCCTGCCCCTGGGGGCTCCGAGTAGAGTTACCAGGGAGCCGTCCAGAAGCAGTAACCCTTCCGTGAATAGGGACCCTGGCACAGGCTGGGAGCAGGAAGCCACTTGGTGTCTCCCAACCTCTGGGGTGTAGCGTCTACAGAACCCTGGACAGAGTGGGAAGCCTGGCTCCCCCAGGCCCCATGGGACCCAGCGAATCCCCTCCCCACTCAGGCTCCATCCCCCTCAGCACGTTGGAACAGTGGGCTCTGACTGTATTGCTGCCCCAGGGCGGCTGTGAGACAGGGGTGCCACAGAGCATTGTCCTGCCTCCAGCAGAGGCCAGCTGACCTGTGCTCACCCATCAATGGAGGAGAATCTACGGGCCGAGGAATCTTCTTCCAGAAAGCGGAAGTGGGCGAGCTGACGCGGGACCAATCCCAGCCTCGTCCATCTTCCCTCCTGTGCACCCCTCACACACACACAGGGGTCTGGGTCACCAGCCAGGCCTGGGGGACTGCATATGGGGTGGCCCTGAGTCCCAACCACTGGGTCAGGGAGTGCCCATGAGAGGAGGCAGCACACTGTCCACCCCTGCCAGGGCCCACACAGTACCTGGCACATACGGGCACGCAACAGACACCTTCATGTTAATACTGTTAGTAATAATAATATTGCCCCTCTCGTAGGAGGCACTTGCCAGGTGCCAGCTCCATGCTTTCCATATACTGACTCACCCCCTTAAATAAGTAAAGGAGGAAGGAAGGGAAGGAGGGAGGAGATGCTCCGAGCCTCTGCCCCTGACCATGACCTTCAGCAGCCTCGGCCCCTCCTGGGGACCCGGTTCCCCATCTGTAAGATGAGATGCGGGAGCTGAAGGTTTGGACCTGATGACCAGTTCCTTTCCCCTCGGACCTTCTAGGAGTCTGCCGCCATGAGAATGTGGTTTCCCCGGGGAAGATGCCTCACCAAGTCCCCTCTTCTGTCCTCGCCCAGCACCCCATCCCTTTTGCCCCTGAACCGCGCTCAGCATTGCAGAGAGCTGGAAGGAGCCTCAGGACATCAGGCAGAGCCGCTGGCTCCCAGGAGGACGGCCTGACTAACCCCTATCACAGAGGTGCCAGGGTGGCCGGGATGGGAAGGGACCTGCCTGGGTCAAGAGGCAAGTATGGGGACAAAGTGGGACTCATGCTCCTAGAACAGGGCCCCTTCCATTTTCTCATCTTCTCAACAAGGCTGCCTCCGCCCACACTTCGCAGAACCCTCCAGATGGTTGAGAGCCGCCCCCCCCACCCACGCTGTGATAGGGGAGGGGGCCTGGAGCTCGACAGGGGCAGGCCAGCGTGGGGACGCTGGGGAGGGGGCTGAGCCTGACGGAGGGTCCACATCTCTGCACCTCAGCTCCCATCCCCCCCTGCTCCCTGTTGTCTGATGGGGCAAGAGCGGGGTGGAGGAAGCAGGAAGCCACAAGGGGCTGCAGGGGCCCCACTTCCTGTCTCACCCCAGAAAAGGGGAAGGTCCCAAGTGCAGAACTCACAGCCTCCTCTCAAGTCGAGGTGGGGGCTGGGTGGGATGGAGGCAGATCGATTTCCCATCCATACTCCCCCTGCCCGCACACGGGGCATCCAGGCTGGGGGTGAGACAGCCGGGAAGGAGAAAAGCAAAGGTGTGACCCAGGGAGGATCAGGCCCAGGAAACAAGTACCAGGAGCTGAGCAGAAATTCTGTGCTACTCTCTTAAGGCTCAGAGGGCCCCAGCAACTTCCTCAAGGTCACACAGCAAGTCAGTAATTGAGCCAGGAGTTGAGCCCAGGTGGTCTCATGCCAGAGCTCATCTAGAAGGTGAGAGCTTCTGGTGAAATTCCTGGCTACCCCGGATTCTAGGGTTCAAGGACTTCAGAGATCCTCAACCGTAAAGGACACTGAGCCCAGAGAGGGCAAGGTCGCTGCCCAAGGTCACAGAGGGACCTTGTGGTAGAATGAGGACTGGGTTCCACTGTCCCCAGGGTCTCAGGAGGCAGTGGCCCCTCTTGAAGACGATGGGAAAGTGTCATCTTGGGGGGACCCCGGGCCTACACACCCACCCCAGCCCAGCCTGTACCTTGGCCCCGAGGCGCAGCTGGTCGATGGTGTTCTCGGCCTCAGCGTACTTGGTGAGGAGCTTGTGGTAGTCCTCCTGCAGGAAGGGACAGCAACGCGGTCACCCGCCCAGGCTCCTCGCTGTGGGACCCCCGGCAGGGAACCCACCCCACCAAAGGCAGCTTCTGCGTTCCTCAAAGTGGAAGAGCTCAATGGTGGGTGCTGAGCAGACCCCTTCAGACTCACGTGCAGTACAGACCCCGCTGCCCACATTCCGGAGTGTCAGAGACAGGAGGTCAACTCATCCACTGTCCCCAACAACGAGTCTGGGACGCGAGGCTCTGGCTGGTTTACCTTGATGCATGACCCCCATTCCAGAGGACCACAGTTTCTTGCTTATTTGTCCCAACTGCCGGCCCGTCTGTCAGCTCTGAGCGCTCAGGCCCATTCTGCCTTCCCCACGCCCCTATTCCCGGTAATTAAGCAGCATGTGCTTCCTAAGTGTTGTGTTTTTTTTGTTGTTGTTGAGGAAGATTAGCCCTGAGCTAACTGCTGCCAATCCTCTTTTTGCTGAGGAAGACTGGCCCTGAGCTAACATCCGTGACCATCTTCCTCTACTTTATATGTGGCACGTCTATCACAGAATGGCTTGCCAAGCGGTGCCATGTCCGCACCTGGGATCCGAACCAGCGAACCCTGGGCCGCTGAAGCGGAACGTGCGAACTTAACCACTGAGCCACCGGGCCGGCCCCTCATAAGTGTTTTTTAATGGCTGAGTGAATCATTCAAGGATCCCTTGGTGGGAAAACATAAGACTTGCACATCACAGTTGCATGGGCTCAGAATCACGACTTCCCTCACACAAAACGGAGGAGCTTCATTCAAGCATGTCATGTCCGTCACTGGTCACCTCTGAAGGATGCTAGGGAACTGGCGCATGGTTCTGAAAACTGGTCATGAGAACGACAGGATCAAGCATTTTCCCCGTCTTTTGCATGAGAGTGAGACCTTGGTAACCAAATAGATGATGAAAGTTTGACTTTATAAAAGATTTCCGGCAAATCAATGCAGACAGAATGACGGTGTTACAATACTGCCACTCTGTCGCCCCAGTGGCCTGGAGGGACTGGATCAAGGCAATGACCACCAGTGGCCGCCAGCATCACGAATGAGGGACCAGCAGGCATCCCATCCTTCCTGAAGGGACCGCCTATGACGTGCTCTTGCCCAAACACCCCTGCCTGCACGGGGCTCCCGGTCTAAAGGGGAAATAAACAGATTCTAGCCCAGCCCAACAACATACAGGACAAAGAGAGGGCGAGATGAAGAGACGTCAGAGGATGCATCAGCAAGGTCCAGAATGTGGGAAATGCTACACGACAGAACTGCATCCTCAACACATAAACAACAAGGAAGAAAGAGATTTGAAAAGAAATGCACAGAAAAGATGGTGGGGGGGGGGCTTGAAAGACACACTGGGGAATGCAACACAACTGAGCAGTGTTTGGACCCTGATTTGAACAAACTGAAACCAAGAAGCCATTTGCGAGACACATAGGAGATCTGAACACTGACTGGCTATTGGACACTATTAAGGAACAGGCGTTAACTTTTAGGTATGATAATGGTATTGTGGTTATATTTAAAGTAAAATCCTTATTTTTAGATGTATGTGCTAAAATATTTTTGGGTAAAGTGATTAGATGCCTGAAATTTGCTTCAAAATACTCCAGTAAGGCGAGTCGGGTAAGGGGTGAGGCCATAGATGAAAAGGGTTGCCGGGAGCTGGGTGACGGGGACATGGGTGGAAGCCAGGTGACGGGTACAGGGGGTTCATTATATGACTTTTCGCCTTGTATAACTTTTGCATTTTTTTCCCAGCAGAAGTTAAAAATAAACAAACAGGACGACCCTTGCAGCGTGAATGCTGAGCAAAGGGCTTGGGGTACAACCCTCCCTCCACCAGGAAGGGGCTCCTGGGCCAGCCCCAAGGCCCCCCACCCACCCACTCAGCCTCCAACCCAGGCCAGCAGGTGCCTTGGTGACACGTCTACAGAAATGAGTGCGGCTCACCTGGAGTTGATGGACCAGCTTGGTGGCTTGTTCAGGTGTCTGAAATTCTTGCGGTACCCTGGTGATGGGGTGGGCAGGTGGTGGGTCCTTCCCCAGGCAGGCTTCTCCACTGCTCAACAGCACCTCCTGCACGATCTCGGCAGGTGACTTGAAGATCAGCGGCCTGGCATGGCCCTGAGGCTCCCTGCTGTGGCTCCTGGCCTTGGGGGGCCGGTAGCTCTCATCTTTGGGGAACCTCACCCGGGGTCCCACCTTGGAGAAATCGGGCAGCGGGTAGTTCAGCCGCCCCCGGCCGTACTTGGGGGTATCAGAAGATGACTGGCCAGCCAGAGTGGCTCCCTGCCTGGGTGGCGGCCTGTCCTGCCGGGTGGGCCTTGGCGGAGAATTCAGGGGGCTGATGGTACCGGTGAATCGGGAAGGGAGCGGCTTCGGTGATGGCCGGGTCCGCTTCCAGGCTCCGTCCCCGGGCTGAGGGCAGGAGAGGCTGGTGGCTTCTCTCCTCCATGCACCTGCAGGACACCGGAGGCTGTGGGCCGGGGATGCTGAAGAGTCCTGGAACTCCAAGGGGGTTGCCACAGCAACGCTTCCCCCAGTTCTGTCGTCCGAGTCTAGGCGGTGGTGGCTGGGGCTCTGTGATAAAGTTTCTGCCAGGGCGGTGGGCTGGGGGACACTGGTGTCTCCGTCCCAGGTGGAATCAAGGCTGTCACTGGGGTGGTCAAGGCTCACAGTCCCACTGCTCCAGGACCTAACAGAGCTGAGATCAACAGTTGGGTTGACCTCAGAATGTTCTGGAAGTTTGTCTCCACTGGCTTGTTTACCAGAAGCCACCCAGCCTGTGGCCTGACCCCACCCCTGAGCCACGGGGCTGGCGTTTCCATCGCCCCCCGAGCTGAGATCAGTCTCACGCTCCAACCTCGGGGAGCTCTCTCCAGCTGGCTCGACCTCGGGACCTCCGAGCACCTCATCTGGCTCCTCCTCAGTCACGTCTGCTTGAGGATGCTGCTGGGGGAGCCAGTTGAGAGGCAAGTTGGAACTTTCTGGGCCATCCACATCCTCTGCTTCGAATTCTGAAATGACAGGTCATCGCTTAGCAGGTCCCGGGTCTGGACTCTGTGTGACGTTGCCCAAGTCATCTCACCCCTCTGGGCTTTCACTTCCTCATCACACAGTGATGGCAAGAACCCCAGTGAGCCCCCCATATGGCCAAGTCCTTACCTAACTCCTCCTCTAGTTGTCTCAAAGGTCCTCCAAACTCAAACCTCAAACCTGGTTGTCCCCCCAGTGTGTCCCGTCTCAGCAAATGGCGACACCATCCCATCCAGTTGCACCAGCCAGAAACCTGGGAGGCATCTTTGCCATCTCTCTCCCCCGACCCCCATAATCCAATCTGTCACCGGGTCCTGTCACGATCACCTCCTACAGAGCTCTCAAACTCATCCACTGCTCGAAAGTCCAGCACCACCACCTCTGCCCAAGCCAACATCCTCTCTCGCCTGGACCACTGCAGTAGCCGCCTAATCATCTCAATCCTCCCCCTCATCTCCCACCTGAAACTCACCAATACCTTCCTGTTGTTCCCAGGTAGAGCTGAACCTTTAATCTGGTCCTCAGGTCCCTGCCTCTGGCCCCCACTGGCTCTCCTGATCCATCTCCCTCCATGGTCCCCCTCAGTCTCTCCCTGCTCTAGTCATGCCACATTTTCTCCCACCACAGGGCCTTTGAACATGCTGATCCCCCTGCCAGGGTCTTCTCTCCCTCCCTTTGCCTAGTTAACTCCTATTTGTCCTTCAGGCATTAGCTCAACCTTGACCTCATCAAGGAAGTCATCTCGGATCTCCCTAACTAGCTCCAATTCTCCATCTGAAAGGCTTTAAACAGGACTGAATACTTCTCCTTTGAAATACAGCTGCAGTTTTCCATTTATGCATGTGATTGTTTCATTAATATTTTTCCTTCCCCACTACACTGTAAGCTCCACGAGGGCAAGGATGCCTTCTGTTTTTGTTTACTATTGTATTTGCAGAGTAGGTGCTCAATATTTGTTGACTGAGTGGAAAGAATGAAAGAAGGGAGGGAGGGACGGAGGACAACAAGGTATGCAAAGTTCCCAGAAAATAGATAGTTGTTGTAATTATTACATGGTAGGTGCTCAAGAAATACTCATCCATCCACCCACCCATCCATCCACCTATCCACCCGCCCACTCACCACTGATCCACCCATCCATTCTTTCAATCATCCATCCATCCACCTATCCACCCACCCACTCACCCATCCACCACCCACCCACCCATGTATCCATCGACTTATCCACTGACCCACTCACCCATCCATCACCCACCCACATATTCATCCATCTACCTATCCATCACCCCCCCCAGCCATCTATTTATCCATCTATTTATCCACCCACCCACTCACCCATCCATCATCTGCCCATCCATCTATCCATCTACTTATCCACTGACCCACTCACCTATCCATCACCACTCACCCATCCATCCATCTACCTATCCATCCACTCACTCACCCATCCATCCATTTACCTATCCATCACTCGCCCACCCATCTATGCATCATCCATGCAGCCAACGTTTATTGAGCATCCACTCTGTCTTAGACCCTGTGTCAGCCTCTGGGATAGAGCTCAAGTTTCGTGAGACACGATCTGGATACCGCCAAGCACAGCCTCTGCTCTGGCCACACGCACCTCTGTCATAACCCTTGTATCGCTCCCTGCTCCCCCATGCTCTTTCCCCTACCCTTGGCACCTCCACGTCCTCCTGCTCCTTAAAATCCCCTTCAGCCAGCCACTGTTGTTTACAGCAGCACATTTGAAGCCCAGAGAGGTTAAGTAACTTGCCAAAGATCACACAGTGGTTCAGAGCAGTCCCAGACCTAGAACCCAGGTCCCAGCCACACAGGCCAGTTAGTCTCTGCCGCTGGGGGTCATGCGATGGGGTGAAGACAGTGGGCTTTGGAGCCAGGGAGCCCTGGTCCCATCCTGGCTCCTCGGATCCCTCCCTGGGAGCCACGGGCAAGGAGCTGACCTCTCTGGGAGTCCATACTCCAGCTGGAGGCTAGTCCATCCGAGGGTGGTGAGGGCAAAAGGAGACGTGGCCTATGCCCTGGTACCCAGTAAGGGCACAGGCCAGGCAGCATCTGTTACATCACAGCAGGGGTTACCACGTGCCCTCAGGAAGAGGTGCCCCTGCCCTGTCATCCCAGTGCATCCCGGCCACCGTGCCCTGAGGGAGAGCTCGGAAATGGCTCCCGAGCAGGGAGCTGTGGGCCAACCCCACCTTAAGCAGACCAGGCATGAGGACCTTTTGGGTAACGACATCAGCCACCATCAGCCTAATGGCTTCTCTGCCATCCACGTGGCGCCTGCCTGATTCACAGACTCCTGAGACGGGGCGATTCACCCCCGTTCCCAGTGCAACAGGCACCACGTACAAGCTCTTCCTATTCTCAGCGGTATTACCGCTCCCATTTCACAGACAGGGACTCTAAAACTCAGAGAGGAGCAGGGACTCGCCCAGCCAGACTAGGAATTCAGTCTAAGTTGGTCTTGACGCAAAGGGAACAGTTATTTCAGAAAGCAAGAGGCGCCAGCCTTCCTGGCGGCTAATTGGGAATTGAAAAAATTTTAAAATGGGCATAAAGCTTGGACAGAGCAATTTAAATTAGCAAGCATCTTATCAAATCAAGTGCACAGAGAGGTATTAATAACATTCATCTCTGCATTATTTACAATAGCAAAAACCGGAAACTACCTAAATGCCCAGCGGTAAGAGATTGGCCAACAAATTACAGATCATCCACACCACAGACTTCCCACACAGGCAACAGGAATGCCCTGTGGAAGACGATTTGAGGAGCTGGGAAAATGCTCCTAGTAAGTTATGAAAAGCAGGTTACAAGATAGTTTAGAAGATTCTTCCATATTCATATTACATTTGTATAGATATGCATATGGAAAAGAGTAGTTATTTGGATAATAAGTAATTTTTAATTTTTCCTGTTTTTGCTCCTATTTTCTGATTTTTCTGCAATGGACAGCATCACTTGCGGAATTTAAATCTTTTAAAGTTTTTAATCACGGACTCCATAGATTGTAATTTAAAAAATTTCTAGAACTCCCTCCCGCTCCCCTCCTCCTGCCAGGAGGTGGGACATTTGGGGGTCACCGACGTGGGTCTGGGGGCCAGTCTCACCCTCTCCTGCAGACTCTCCGGATCCGGAATCCTGGCGCCCGTCGGGCCGCGGCTCCGCATCCCACTCCAGCGGCTGCAGGCGCTGCTGGGCCAGGCGGAAGTCGTCTAGGAGCTCGGGGCTGGTGGCCTTGGCAAATGGGCCCTCCTCTCCCCAGCTGTGTGGGCCGCGCCCATCCGCCTCCTGCTGCTCCTCGGCCCAGGCCCAGCGCCGCCGCCGGGACCCCTCCCCCAGGCCCGGCCTGGCCCAGTGGACCTGCGTCCCCGAGCTGGCCATGGGGCCCGGCCTCTACTTCACCTGGGCTGCTTCATCCTTGGGAGACAGGGCTGCCACCATGGGCACCAGAGTCACCGCCGGCTCCTCTCAGCACCAACCATCCTGCCTGCAGCCTGGCGGGGACACAATCAAGGGACAGCATTACTCGTCCAGTCCCCTCCTCTTTTCAGAACAAGAAGTCACCAGCAGGAACTCTGGAATCAGAGACGCTGGCTCAGCCCCTTGAGGCTGTGTGACCTTGGGCAAGTCACTGTGCCCTCACTTCCTTCACCAGCAAAACTGGGATGGTAATTCTCTCCTGAGAGAGTTTGGAAAAGCACCTGAGACAGAGGGTGAGGGGTCCAGCGGCCGGCACACCGGCAGGTGTTCAAGGCGTGCTAGCAGTGGGCACTGTGTGCAGCCTCCAGGCGTGGGGCACAGGCCACATTCACGTGGGAATGGAGAACCGACTGCAAACCGAGGTGAGAAATGATGCGGGGCATGGGAGGGGTCCACTGCAGGCCTAGGAAGTCGGGGAATGTCCTGTTGTGAAGCCACTTCCTCTGGAAGGTCCCCTAACCCCCCATGGGGTAACAATTCAGATTGGGAGTGGGGGAACAGTGAAAAGAACATTCCAGTAGCCAAAAGAATTGAAAACAGAGGTTCAAACAAATATATGTCCCCACATGTTCACAGCAGCACTATTCACAAGAGCCAAAAGCTGGAAACAGCCCAAATGTTCCTCCATGTTTGACTGGATAAACAATTTGTGGTATACACACATGTGGAATATTACTCGGCCATGAAAAAGGAATGGAGGGCCAACCCCCGCCCCTGACAAGGGTGAATCTCAAAAACATTATGGTAAGTGAAAGATGCCAGTCACAAAAGGTCACAAATAGTTTGATTCCTTTTATATGAAATAACCCAAATAGGTAAATCCACAGAGAGAAAGCAGACTGGCGGTTCCCAGGAGCTGAGGGAGGCGGGAATGGGGAGTGACTGCTGAGCGGGCACAGGTTTCTCTCTGGGGTGATGAAAATGTTTCGGAACTAGACAGAGGTGGTGGATACACAACATTCTAAACAGACGAAATGCCGCTGAGCTCTGTTCACTCTAAAATGGTTAATTTTATGTTAAGTGAAGTTCACGTCAATCAAAAAAAAGAGCATATTCCAGCAGGGGGACCAGCGAGCACAAAGGCCTGGGGGGGGGGCGCACCCTAGAAGTGGTTTATGGATGGCGATGGTACAGGGCAGGGGCTGGGCACCTTGGCAGAGACAGTGCGGGCAAGGGGAGGTGGTGGCCCGACCCGGGTGCCCCCCCCCGGTTCTGTTCAGGTGTTGGAAGCGCATCCCAGGCCGGAGAGAGCACGTCGAGGTCCAGCTTAGAAGTGTCTCTCCGGTTGCTCAGGAGAGTGAACCAGACGCGGCGAGCCTGGGCACAGAGGGACCTGTGGCAGCGGAAGGGCCCTCCTCTCCCTCGCATCTCCTCCGGCCTCCTCCTGTCTCACCCTCCCGCTGTGGCCGACACCCCCCCCCACCCCCCGCAAGAGCCTCCTCTGTGGCAGGCACGAAGCCCCACGGGGGTCAGGACAAGCTGGGTGGAAAGTCATCTGGCGGCCCAGGTCGCGGCTCTTTCCTCCAGGGGCCAGAGACAATGGAGGGTAACCCCAGGCCTCGGGAACAGACGCGTCTGTGTGCATCCCTGTGGCCTCGTGAGCACTTGCGTCAGGGTCAAAGCCTCAATTTGCACATTGAGAAAAGTCAGCAGGCAACTATTTCTGGACAGAAGGTTCCCCAGGGAACTCGCAGCCAGGGAAGCGCTGAGTGCCCCAGGGTGGGGGACAGACAGGGAAACAGTCCCCCCGTCTCCTTGGACAGGGCCTCTGTCCTCTCCCCCGGCACCCAGAATTTCCTCCAGGTCCCCCTGGGAGCCCCCCACGACCCCCACCTGTGGGCTGTGTCTGGAGGCCGTACCCACTTATTCTCCCTCTGCCCTCACCCCAAACAGGTGAGCAGGTCGCCAGAGGACTGTTTCTCAGATGAGGACCCTGAAGGTCAGGGTGGCAGAGTGACCGGGCCGAGATCACCCTTTGGTGACGGAGCATGACTCGGAACTGTCAACTTTAGCCTGGTGCTCTCCAAAAAAAAATTTTTTTAAATCACACAACTCGTTAGCCAAAATATATTTGCTGGCACCCCCAATATACGTTTCTTTTAACTTTATATACACGTATTCGCATAACACATTATGTGCATTAGAAAAAATATATCCAAAAATGGGTTTTTTAAAAGATGTGATAGAAAATAAATATTTTAAAGAGAAATTCTAATCCTTGTTTCCTACACTCTCTAGGGGGCCTGTGCCCGTCTTGGGAGTCCCTGCTGGTGGGCCTTAAGCTCCAGTGTTCTTATGAATCCTCTGAGAATGCAGATGCTTAGGCTGACCCAAAGTGGCCCTGGGGGAGGGCCCAGGAGTCTGCATTTTCCATCATAGCCCCAGGCAAGGCCCGCCCTTTGCCCATGAGGCCTCTCTGCTCCTGCCACCATGGCAGGTATGAGAGGCGCTAAGACCCGTTGCTTTTCTCGTTCTGAAACTTCCGCCAAACAAGGGGCCGGGGGAGTTGTGTGGTTTTTTGACTTTTTCAAGGGCTTTTTTCTAGCCAAGCCACAGAGCAGCCTGCCCAATCACAGAGGCCTCCGGGCGCACAAAGAGGAACATCCTGTCTCCTGGGATGACTCAGTCGTCACAGAAATCTCACTGTGACCAGGGGAAGCCTGATGTCAGAGGCAGTTGTGGTCCCTAGCTGGACTTTTGCACATGCTCCCCAGGCCCCAAAACCTGTGAGCCTCTCCTGAGTGAGGACTCTGTCTTCCATGCAAGACACGGCCCTCGATGCCACGGAGCCTGGGGCCGGTCAGTCAGCTAGTCAGTCAACAAACACACATGAGTGCCAACCACATGGCAACCTCAGGCTGGGACGAGGACAGGCACTCAGTTGGCTGCTGTGAAAGAGAAGCAGGCCGGGCGACCGGAGACCAGGTTCTGGGCCTGGTGCTGCTACTCCACAGTGAACTGCTGCGCTTACGTTTTCGTCACTGTGAAACGGAGAAATGCCACCTGCTCTTGTGACCGCAAGGCGATATCGCCCTGTTCGGGTGGGCTGGGGGCTAGGGGACGGGCTAAACGAACTTTGAGATTCCTGCTGACTCATCGGCTCCCGGGGGCAACAGCCTCAGATCCGTGAACCCCCTTCCTCCTCCCTGAGGTCCCATTTCAGAGTAACAAAGATAGTATTGAGCACCCGGTGGGCGCAAATTAACTTTAAGAACCTCGGACTGTGCGCCAGCACCACACGAGATACAAGGAATACAGAAAAGAGGAAAAGTGTTCCAAAACTTCAAATGGGGGGTCCCTTCCAGCAGAGGCATTAAAGAAGGAAGCATTAAGTCGGGGTTGAGAGACAAAGGGGATTTGGGGGAGAAGAATGGAGTTGGGCATTCCCGGCAGAGGGAACAGCATAGGCAAAGGCACAGAGGTCTGAGAGCATGAACAGAACTTGACAGCTCCGGGTAGGGGTCCTCGAATGGCAGGCAAAGGCAGGGTTGCTCCAGCCAGCCTTCCTTAGGGCAGTGGGTTGGCTCCAGCCTCCAGCTGCGTGAACTGGGGGCTGAGCCCAGGAGAGTCCCGTTAGCACTGAGTCCCCTCAAAGGCTGGGCTGTGGGGGTCCGGGTCCCCTGCCAGCCGTGGAGCGACCGGCGCCACAAGGAGGCATCAACCACTCCCCTCTCCTTTTGTAGTCTCCCCCCTCCAACGGCGCCAGCCTGCCCCGGCTCTCTCTTGGGGTCTGTGAGACCCCTGTGGTCTCTCTCTCCAGTTCCCGAGCGGGTCGGCCACCCCCACAGGGCTTCTCTGCCCCCTCGGCGGCTCCAAGCCTGAGGACCCTTCCCTTTATGGCTCTATCTCCTGGTTTCTCCTCTGCCAACTGCCGCCATGCAGCCCGGCGCTGCCTCCCCATGCCTTCTGAAGCCCCTTCCCATCCAGCGAGGGCTGTCCAGGCACCCCCGCTGCTCCCACCCGGACCCTGACATCTCCCAGATGCAGAAACTGAGCCACAGAGGAGCGGTCGGCTCTCATAGGACCTCGAGCCAGGAAGTGTGGCCCCAGGGTGCTGTGCTTCTGAAACCAAGTCCATCAGACTTGGGGGTGGGGCAAGAGGAAGGGGAAGGAAGACAGCCCCCATATCAAGTGGCCCGGCTCCTCCGAACTCGGCTGCCCTCCCTGGACAGCTGCTGAGCACAGACCTGTGTTCTCAGGGGTCCCCGCCAGCTGTGCAGAAATGAGTCCTCCAGCCACCGCCCCCCTGCACGTGCCCCCGCCTGCCCCCAGCTCCCTCCAGCAGCAGAGGCCGAGGAGAGAGAGGAAAGATGCCCGGGCTACTGCGGACTCCAGTCCCGCCAGCCGGAAGAGCTGGGCTGCATCTGCCGGACCCTCCCTGGCTCCGCTCCTTGCCCTTAGTGGCAAAGGGGGCCATTCTCTAGTGGGGGGACCCCTTGCTGCCTGCTCCTCATCGGGCATCACATCTGGGGCCCCTTAGCAGCTGTGGGACGAACTCTGCATGTGCAGCTGAGGACGCCCCAGGCACAGAGAGGGACCAGCGCTCAACCAAGTTCACACAGAATCAGAATCAGAGCTCGGAGCGGAACCCAGCATCCCGAGACTTGACAAAACCCCCCCAAAATGCCCCCGGCCCCGGGCGCCGGGTGCCCCTCCTCTGGGAGAGAAGTAACGCAGCTGTCGCTGTCGTAGCTGCAACTTCCTGGCTGGGCTGGTCCAGCCGCCCCGGACTGTCCCAAAGTCTGTGACTGGCCCGTCCAGAGGGAATGGCCTACCCGCCCTCCTCAGCTCCCTACCTCTCTCGGGCTCCACCACCATCCCGCGGCCCCAGCTCAGGGGACCCACGTGTGAGGTCTTTGTTCCAAACCTGGGGAGCCCCCTGCCTCCATGGCGCGCTGGCCCGCCTCCAGGCTGCTCTGCCAGCCCGAGCAGCGGCTCACAGCCGAGCATCGCTCCCCGCCTCCGCCCCCCGCCCCAGCTGCGGCTGCGGCCGCCTCGCCTGGCAGGAAGCGCCCAGCCTGATTTCCTACAAGTGTTTGTCAGAAGGAGGGGGTTTGTCTGCGCAGAGTGCGAGCGAGCGGGAGGAGCTTTACCCCGTGCAGGGCTTCGGCGGCGAGGCCCAGGAAGGACTTGTGGAAACTTCGCAGGATGGGGACCATCTCAGCCAAAATACAGCTTGGGCGGACTGAAGCCCAGAGAAGGTCAGAGGCGAGGCCAAGGTCACACAGCATGCTGAGCCTGTTAAGAGGCCTCTAGCAGTTTCAACCCTCTGGGAGTTTTATCTACAACCCTTGTCCTGTAGGGTGTGAGCTTGGCCAAGATTCCCTTCCTCACGAGGCCTCCAAGCTCAGACTGGATGCTTGTTTGGCAACCTTCCAGCCCTGACGCTCTGTCCCATGTGTGACCCAACATCTCAGGGAGGCTGCAATGACTCCTGCCATCCCACCCACTGTCCTCGCCCCAAGCTGGGCCTGCAGCTACTGTGGGATTTCCCCGGCAGCATGGAGTGTGGAACTGGCTGATCAGGCAAATGTTCCCTGTTGTTCCCAGGACTCATCAGAGGGTAAGCTGCCTTTTCCCAAGCCCCCCTCGTCCTGTTTCTAATTCAACGGGTACTTACTGAGCTCCTACTGTGTGCCGGGTGCTTTTCAAGGTGCTGGGAATATGGCACAAGACAGACTAAGCCCTGGCTCCACTCTAGCAGAGACACAGACAACAAACAGACACAGAGAGAGCTGTGAACAAGATGGGGAGGGGGCGACGGCGTCGGGATCCACAGCCGGCTGCTCTTGGTAATCCTGATGCCCGGGGTTCACCCAGGCCCACAGAATCAGTCTCTGGTCATCGGCGAATTTAAAGTGTCCAAGGGGACTGGGACAGGCGGCCCTGGTGGAGAACCCCCAGGTCAGAGAGTAACGGGGTGGGGAGGAGGGTGTGGGGACAGCCAAGAAGGTCTCTGTAGGAAGGTGACATTTGAGCAACGGACCCGAAGGACGAGAGGGGCAGGAGCGGGCCACAAGAAGGGCTGGCGGCAGAGTATTCTGGAAGGGCTTTCCAGCTGGGGAACAGCGAAGCTGTGTGCCCAGAGCCAGCGAGCCAAGCCGGAGATGGGGGGCGTGGGGCGGGGGGAGCAGCTCGGGCTCCAGGCCCCGTAAGTGGCTCCCCACTCTGGCCCCGCCCAGGAGCCAGGGATTCCGGTTCAGGAAACAAAAAGAAAAAGGAAAAAACTGTGGCCTCTGTGTCGCCCCCAAAGCCCTCCAGGTGATCCACCTGCACAGCCAGGTCTGGGAACCACCAGCGTGGAGAGAAAAGGGGATCTGAGAGTCAGTGCAGAGCTGGGCTCCAATCCTGCCCCGCCTCCTGCTGCTTCTGTGACCTTTCAGGCTCCACCTTTCTGAGCCTCAGTTTCTCCATCTGGGAAATGGGGATCAGGAGAGTAGCCAGCCCACAGGGCTGCTGCCCGGATTCAAGCAGCCCAACCCTGCAGAGGGCAGAGCAGGGGCCTGGGATATGAATGAATGAAGGGATGAATGAATGGACTTCCCCGAGGTCCACCCGTGACGACCTGGCAGAGCCAGGGCCAGAACCAGGCACCCTCCTCCAACAGTCACCCCCCTCCCACTCCCTTCCCTGCCTTGTACCCACAGCCCCCAGCCCCACGTGGAGCAGAGCCAAACCCTAATGAGGCCCCTCCCTGCCAGCTCCGGCAACCCTGTGGGCCATTGTGCGAAGGGCGGGCTCCCCTGACACCCGTCACTCACTTGCCCTCCCTCCCTGGCCAATAACCCAGGCAGGACTGCCATCAACACCAGGTGGCTGCCAGGCACGCCCCCTGGCCCCTGGATAACCCCAAACTCATCTCAGGGCGGCTCCGAACCCCCCGGAAAACAGCCTTCTGTGCGGCACACTCTGTTCCATCTCCTCGACACCGCCGAGCCTCAAGCCCCTCCTCCCTGCCTTTGCCCGTGCGGTGCCTCCTCCAGGTACCATCTCCACCCACAGGCCGAATTCTACTTAACTGAAGCTACACGTCCGAAACGGGGCCCTCCACGCCCATCTCTCCCCGGACGCTCCCAGGTGCACAAGCCAGACCGACTGTCATCCTGGACACTTGCCTCTCCCTGACAGCCCCTCACCAGACATCGGCAACTCCGACTGAGTTTATTTCCTCAAGCTCAGCAGGGTCTGCCCATCTCCGCGCCCCTACGAGCCCTCCTGCAAGTGCCCTTCCCGGACAGCTCTTGCATTCCTCCATCTGTTCCTCTCACTCACCAAAGGCGTCTTCCCGAGACAACAGCGTCCAGACCCAAACGCTCCGTGCCTGCAACACTCGGAGAGCTGCCCATCGCGGAGAAAGACGCAGGGACTCCGTCCCCTGGCAGCCACCCTGCCTCCTCTCCCTCCACCGGTCCCCCTCCACCCTCCCTTGGCCACACGGGCTCCGTGCCATTCCTGGGACAAACGCACGGTGCTCTCCTCATCGCCCAACCCCACTCTTCTTCTCCCTGTTAACTCCGGGCGACCTGTAGCTCTCAGCCCTGGGCGCTGGGGGGGGGGGGGGGGGGCGGGGGGGGCCCTCCCCGGGGACTCACCATGTGGAGGTAGCGGCAGGTCTGGCTCCCTGACGACGGGGTTCTGGGAAGCGCTGGTGATGGCAGTGCCCATGCAGCACAAGTCCTGACCCGCAGTCAGGGCACTGCAAACAAACGCTGTGTGATCTACGGAATCCAGCCCGAGCCTAGCCCGGCTTCGGCCCTCACAACTACCCAGTGTGGCCGGTGTGACGTCCCCGTTTTACAGGCCGGTAAACTGAGTCCCCGAGAGGCCAAGCAACTCGCCCACGGTCACGGAGCCAGCGAGTGCCGGCAGACATTCAAATCCACAAAGACTGACTCTGAAGGACCACGCTCGGGTGCTCGCACTGTCACAGCCCGCGGGAGAGCACTGCTACCCTGGCGGGATGAGACCCGGGTTCTAACTTGATAAGAGGCTCTGGCCCCACACAGAGCCTGCTGGTTTTCTAAAGCGCTCTCTCATCCTTCAAGCCCTCAGTGCTTAAGACCAGCCTTGGGAAGCAGGCAGGACAGGTGGGGGAGGCCATCGTAGAGGTGGGGAAACTGAGACTCAGAGATGGGGAAGCGATTGTGCCCGGTCACCCAGGAAAAACAAACAAACAAAACACCTTGGGCCCCATTAGGAGGCCTGAGTACTTTTTGACCAGAATCTTGCCCACGTCCGGCTGTGTGTTCATCATCCTGCCGTGCTGACCACAGGAGCCCATCGAGCCTTTGGCCATTTGTCCCCTCTGGCCCCTGGGTCACAATGCTCTAACGCCACCCGCTGTCCCACTGCCCCCCGCCCCGCCACCCCTCCGTCCTCCCTCCCTCCACAGTCACTCCTGAGCCGCGCTAGGTGCCGGCACGGCGACCACACTGCAGGTGAGTCTGTCTGTCTTGAAGCCTCCAGTGCCGCCCCGGACACGGCCCAGGACCGGAAGGCCATCACTGGTTGACGTGACGAGCCCTGGACAGTCAGTCACTCCTGCACACAAGGTCCTGAGATGCCCAGGGGTACTGTGGGGCCATCAATCTTCTCAGCCACCCTGGGGGGCACCAGGGGCGGGTAACTTCAGGATCCTGGGGGCCGAAGGTGAGGTTATTCCGTCCTAGGCCCTCCTTGAGCTCCCAACACCTCCTGGCCCTGGGAGAGAGACGAAACCCCACCCCGAAGTCACCCACTCCCTGCTGCCCAGGTGGCTGCATTTACCCCCGCAGTTAAAATCCAGAGGGGCGGAGGAGATGGTGAGGGTCTCAGAGGGGACCGAGACGAACCAGCAGAAGCCTGGCTTGGGAAGTGGAGACCCGTGTTCCAGCCTGAGTGACACTGGACAAGCATCTTCCCCTCTCTTAGCTTTGTAACCTTGGGGCTTAATGAGATTCTCTCTGGGGGTCTCAGAAATGACCTTCCAGCACTCAGTCTCCCGGGTTCATTTGATTCCACTTGCCCACGGAAGCAGAAACGCGTGCACATGGGAGGCTGCAGGCCGCAGGGATTGAAGGCACATGGGCTTTATGGGCAGAGACCTCCAGGTTCTCTCTTGAAAGCTGTGTGGCCTTGGGTAAGTTGCTTAACCTCTCTGAACCCAAGATTCCTTATCTGTAAAATGAGGGGTAATACTGACTTTACAGTTTCCTTGGGATGAGAAAGGAGACTGCATGCCTATGTCCTGGCCCAGTGCCCAGCTGGCACAGAGCTCACCCACAAATGACTCTGGCCACATCCGTGAAACGCCCATATGGCCTGCTCCCTGCAGGACCAAGTTTAATCTTCAAGGCTCTGGAGCTTCCTCAGTATCAGCCACAGATCCAGCTTTGGGTCCTGGACCCAAAAGGGACAGCCAGCCTCCCCAAGTGGAGAAAAATGTGCCATCACCCTGGGACCCTCTTCCCTGGGGCCCCCAACTACCTGCAGGGGTCATTGGCCCAGCTAGAGACTGTGTCCCTGCCCTGAACAGTTAAGGGGGGGAGGAAACGGGCCTTCCTCAGCCAACTGAATCGTGGGTTACGAGGAAGGTGTGGCCACCGGGAGCAAAACACACCCAACTATGCACACACCCACCTCACACCCACATACACACTGAAATTCACGCCCCTTGAAAAGCAGCAGACAAAAAACTGTGCATGTGCCAGGGAGGCATTGCTGACAGCATTACGATGTCACAGCCTTTCCGCGGCTGAGGACGCAATTATTTAACCTCATGCCACCTCAAGGAGGGGAGAACGGTTACGCCCGCTTCACAGGAGGGGAGGCTGGGTTTGAACCGAGCTGTCTGAATCCAGACAGTACGATCTTAACCACTTTGCGACTGAACCTCGAAGTGGGTTAAAAGGCTGGAAACAACCTCGCTGTCCAGTAACAGGGGATCGTTGAAATAAATTATAACTCCACTCAAAGGAAGATCAGGCAGCTATTAAAAGTCAAACGGTAGAAGAATATGAAGTGATGTAAAAAACTGTGATACGTTATGTGAACAAGCCGGTTATAATATAATATAGATCTAGTTTGAGTCCATTAAAGAAAAAAACAGTGAAATATGGAGGAAGGGAAGGAAAGGAGGGAGGGAGGGAGGGAGGAAGGGAAAAAGAGAGACAAAGGTGCTCCAAACTATTTACAATAATCACCACTCACTGGTAGAACTATAGGCAAGTTTATTCTTTATCCTTACGTGTATTTGCTAAAACTAAGAGTTGCTTTAAAAATAAGAGTAAAACAAATATTTACTATTCTTTTTTTTTTGAGGAAGATTAGCCCTGAGCTAACACCTGTCACCAATCCTCCTCTTTTTGCTGAGGAAGACTGGCCCTGAGCTAACATCCGTGCCCATCTTCCTCTACTTTATATGTGGGACGCCTGCCCCAGCATGGCTTGCCAAGCGGTGCCATGTCCACACCCGGGATCCAAACCAGTGAACCCCAGGCCACCGAAGCAGAATGTGCGAACTTAACCTCTGCGCCAACGGGCCAGCCCCAATATTTACTATTCTTAAAAAAACAAAACAGGGGCTGGCCCCATGGCCGAGTGGTTAAGTTCGCGCGCTCCGCTGCAGGCAGCCCAGTGTTTCGTTGGTTTGAATCCTGGGCGCGGACATGGCACTGCTCATCAAACCACGCTGAGGAGAGTCCCACATGCCACAACTAGAAGGACCCACAACGAAGAATATACAACTATGTACTGGGGGGCTTTGGGGAGAAAAAGGAAAAAAATAAAATCTTAAAAAAAAAACACAAAAAAACCCCAAACAAACGTAAGCCATCACTGAGCACATCTGTGAAGTGCTCCATTCTTCTGAGGCCTGGGGCACACCCCTTGTCAGTTTCCCGCCCACGAAAGTTGGGAAGGGTGGCCTGGCTCTGTGAAACTCTTTGCAGCTCTGACATCTGGTGACATTCGGTGACATTCTGTGACAACTCCCATCCCACATCTTTCTCTTTTTAAACTCTGATACTGTGCATTCTTTCTTGCACATATAGCCACGATGCGCCATGTAGGAATGTGTGAAAATCACAAAAAGGAAAGAAGCAATCAGCCCCCCGCCTCAGCCATTTAACACTTCAGGGCACAGTGTGTGCTGTCTGATGGGAGCCTTGTCATCAGGCGTTTAACAGACAAGGAAAGGCCCAGAGAGGTTACACAACTCTCTCAAAGTCACAGAGCACATGAGGGGCACAGTTAAAGTCTGCACCCACAAGTAAAGCATTACCCTCCAAAGGAATCCCTGACTTAGGGGGGCTGAGTGCAGCCTCCTGGACCCCAAGGGCCCTCCTGGTCCTTGGTCCTTGGCTGTGGTCCCATGACTCGGAGAAGACTGACAGCTGAGCATCCCACTCTGGCTTTGATCGCCGGCTCTTCCCCCACAAGAGGCTCAGCAGGAGGGGCGAAGGGGAGAATGCTGACCAGGCTCTCGGGGCCGGTGTGGGCCGCCCTGGGAGCAGTGGGCCTCTCAGCACCCGAGCTGGAGTTCGGCTGACGCCTGGCAAGGAAGATCAGAGCCAAGAAGGGACTGTGGGCTGGGGTGGAGGAGGCACCGAGGAAGTAACACTTCGAGGGTTTGGGGGCAGAAAGGCCTGGGTCCAACTCCTGCAGCTCTGACCGTAGACGTGTTTCCACGCATCTCTGATACCCTCCTCTCAGAGTGAAGTCACGGGACAAGGCGTTCGCCCAGTTGAGCACGGGGTGGGGGGGGGGGGCGCTGTCAGCCTCCTCGGGGCTCCTCCGGCCAACCAGCGCCTCTTCTCTCGGCCCACCCCCGACTCAGCCTCCAATCCCTCGGCACATGCTGCCCGGTAAATCTTCTTAGAGCATCATTCTGCTTAAAGACCGTCCACGGCTGTCACCCTCAGGTTAGAGGCCACACGTTTTGACCTGAAATTCAGGTCTCTGCTAACCTGTCCCCAAGTCACAGAGATGTGCTGCTGGCATCACAGACGAGCAGCCACCTCTCATAAAGGCTTCCTTCCCAAATCCCACACTTCAGGGAGCTGCCGCAGGGCGTGGGCCTCGTGGCCTGGCTCTCTTGGGGCTTCCCGCACCACCAGGAACCCTCAACTCCTAGCTGCCATGCAGAGCAAGGCCCGCCTTCCATCCCCCAACACCCTTCACATGCAACTCTCTTAAAAAAAGAAAAGAAAAGAAAAGAAAAAGTCCTGATGTGGCATTTACTGATTTCCATAGTATAAACACCCTTACTATGGCCAATTTCAAGCCACCAACATGGTACCACTGAGCAAGCAGGGGGAAGAGAGGCACATAGTCAGCTCTCATTAGATGACACACTCCTGTAACATCCCCCAGTAAGGACCAACAAAACCCAAAGAGCTGTGTGACCGCAGATGAATGACTTAACCTCTCTGAGCCTCAGGCTTCTCATTTGTAAAAGGAGGACAACAGCACCCATCCATGGCAACAATGTGAACACTAAGTGATATAACTGAGGCAATCCACAACAGTGTATGGGACACCATGTGTAGGGCTGGGGACCGGGGATAAAACAGACAACAGCTCCTGCCCTCTCAGCCCTCACTCCTTGCAGTAAACTCCTGGGGCCTCAGCCTCCTCATCTCCAAACTTAGAATGCGGGCGGAGCAAAGCTTTCCAGGATGCCACCTCCCTTGAGCCTTACGGTGGCACTGAGGCGGGCATTCCCACTCCCATTTTACGGAGGGGGAAACTGAGGCGCTCAGAGCCCAAGCCGGGCTGGGGATTTGAACCACAGACTCTGACTCCCGACCTCAGATCTGCCCCACGTCAAGGGCCTGGGGAAACAGAAGAGGACCTGGGACCGTGCTGGGGACGCAGCTGGCTGCCTTAGAAAGATGCTCTTTCCTCGCTCACGGGGTAAACGGCTCCGTCCGTGCGCGCTGTCCCCAAACCACCCGCTCAGCATGACGGCCGCGGGGCCGGGCGGCTCCGGTCTCTCTGGAAACCCCAACCCCGTCGCCCGGCAGCCCTGCAGGCCGGTGGGAGCTGATGAAATCCCCTTGCAACAATCAGCCCAAATCACATGTTTCCAACGCTAACAGCTGGCCTCCGGGAGGCAGGGGCCCCACAAGGGACCTTCTCCCTCCTGCGGAAAAGCCAGGATCGCTGCTGGGAAGAAACCCAAATCGTCCCCAAAACACCATGGGCTCCATCCCCCAAGCCACACTTAGACCGTTCAGAAGGCTGGGCAGAAATCCTGTTTGCTTGACAAAAACGAAACCAACAGCCAAAAAAATAAAACGCACCAACTAAAGAGGAGGCTCTTGGGAAGTCCCTGTACGTATCTAACCTCAGTCCTTCGTGCTTCAGTTTGGGCCATTTCTTCTCGTTCTGTTCTAGAGGACAGGGACAATGTCTCTTTTCACGCAGCCTGTCTCAGTTTCTCTCCTCAGCACCCAAATAGCTCCGCTTTGTTATCAGCAACCTTCCTCTCCAACTTTCTCACCCAGAAGCAGAAGGTTTTGAAACTAGGTAATGATCTGCTCCAACCTGTCATGACTTTCAACAAAAACCAGGGAAAGGAGCAGGGAAAAGTCCCGTCCAGGGTCGCACGGCAACAGGCTCTGGCTCTGCCGCCGCCAGCCCCCCTGGGGAGAAGCCAGCTCTGCGCCTGGCCTGCTGTGCGCCCTTGGGCAAGCCGTGCCCCCTCTCTGGGCCTCAGTCTCTCCAGCTGTGTACCAAGAGAGGCTGGCCCGATTTCTGCAGTCTGTTCCAGTTCCTCCCGCTGTCGGGCTGCCCACCCTCCCGCTGGGCCTCGCTCTCCCTCCCTCCCCCTGCAAAAAAGAGGAAAAGAAACTTGCGTTAGGCGTCCGGGGAGGGCGCGCGGCTCGAGTTGTCAGACTGCGCGGGTTGTTGCCGGGTGAGCAAGCCTCACGCAAATCGCAGGACCGAGAAGTCCCACCTCCCGGGTAACCACAGCTACCCGGGCCACACCTCCGCCCAAACACAGCCCGAGGCCCCGCCAAGGACCACCCCCGGATTCCCTGGGGACCCCTCCCCTCCCTGCGCCCTCCCTGCGACCAGCCCCAGCCGGAGAGACGCAGCCAACGCCCCCATCGTGCGGAGGCGGAGACTGAGGTCGGAGGGTGGAGACTGCGGCTCCCCCGCGGTCGGCAGGGTCGGACTCGGACCCCGATCGCCCGTCCGGGGCCCCCTCCCATTCCCGGAGCGGCCATCCGTCTCCTTCCCGCGCGCGTGGGGTGCCCACGTGGGAGAGCCCGACAGCGGCGCCGTGGCCGCGGATCGGAGCCCGCCGGCGCCGTCCACGCTCCCTCCCCATTCCCCCGACGGAGAAACTGAGACCCCGCCCGGGGCCGGCGCCCGCCCGGGCCCCGCCGGACCCCTCCCGCCGCTCACCTGCCGGCCGGCCGCCCGCCGCGCGCCGCTGGTTCCTGGAGTTGAGCGGCAAACAAAGGCCGCCAATCGGGGCGCGGGGCGGGGCGGCGACGTTTTGCATAATCCCCGAGGCCGGCCTATGACGGGCGGGGCGCGGCCCCCCTGGAGGCGTGGCCTCGGGAGGATCCACCAATCGTAGAGAGACGGCTGCCTGGGGCCCGCCCCCAAGGACTGGGCTGTGGCTCCCGGACTGGAAATCGCCCAGATCCGGGAGGGTGCGTGCCCCGCCCGGGACCCGCCCGGCTGCAGACGGGACACCGAGGCCCGGAGCGAGCGAAGACCTTGTGCAAGGTCGCACGGAGCCGCAGCGAGCCACGAATCACAAACTTTCGTGGCTGAAACGGACCGCTTCGAGACGGTAGTAATAATCAACTTTTCTTGCACACTTATGCGAGCTCTTCGCTATGCTCAGTCCTCTCCTAGGGGGCGGGTGGGTATTGTCATTTCCCCCACCCCAGGTGTATTTTAGTCCAAACCACCATTAGACATGCGGGGAAACCCAGGCCCAGAGACACGAGAACTGGCCCAACGTGCCTCCGTGAAGGCAGGACAGAAATCACCCATTGTCCCCGGAAAGCGCACCTTCCAGGTGGCGGTGTCAGCTGTCACACTGGCCTAGGCTCTCGTCCCAGTTCTCCCACTGGCGGCCACTGAACGTCAAACTCCTGACTCCTGCCTCACAGGGTAGCTGATGGGAATAATTAAAAACAGAGACCCAGGCCTATCAAAAATCAATCAATGGCGCTAATCTAGAGAGCTCCTCCACCAATCCTCTTTCACAGCGAGGGTATGGTAATAGGCCCCCGGGACAGGAGTGACTTGCCTGAGGTCCCACGTGCAGCTGTGCTGCAGCCCTGTTCTCTTTCCTCTTAGAAAAGCTCTTCTCAGTTCCCCAGGTTGTCCGTGACCATGTACACACATATCTCATGGAAACCATCCTAGCAGCTTCTGTTCACTAAAGGCCTACTGTGTGCCGGGGCCAAACATTTTAGCTAATCCTGACAACGATTTTCAAGTTAGGTAAGCATTATGCTCCCCATTTAAAGATGAGGAAATCGAGGTTCAGAGTGGTTAAATGACTTTCCCAAGATCACACAGCCAGGAAGTAGTGGAGGTGGAATTGATCCCAGGTGTCACACTCTGTGGTGGGGACTCTTTGAGCTGTGCCTTCTCTGTCCTTGTGCTCCCCACATCGGGCTACTCTGGGCAAGCAGAGAGGGCTTCAGGTGACTTGAAGGCCAACTGGGCCCCTGCTTGGGCAGACCCCGGCTCAAGGCAAAAACTCACTCTCCCCTCGCCTCGTCCTTCATCTAGCAGCTGACCCTGGGACTCTAGCCTTACCTCTCCCCCAAGTTCTGGCAACATGAGTAAAGATGTCAGGGCCACAGGTTCTCGTGGCCAGGTGGACCTCGGGTACGCCTCCCTCCCCCAATATTCAAAGCTGCCTTAGCCCATAGCATCGGGTCCTTTCACAAGACAACAGGACACGTGCTTGTCCCTGGCTGCATGTTGTGGACCTCAGGCAGCCGTGGGTCCAAATTCGTCCTCTACCACTCGCTAACGATGCAACTTTGGCCAAGCCACTTGACCTTTCTAAGCCCCCTTGCAAAGGAATTTTTTTAGGTCTAAAATCCCACTGGGAGGGGGGCCCTCGCACCCAATGGGCCCCGGCCCTGGAGGCGGCCCCAGGAATTTCAGAGGCAACAGTTTCAGAAACTCTTTTTTCAGAGTACAAACCTGGGACCGTGGGCAGCAGCTGTGGGGGGCTCTCTGTCCCCTGGGGTTGGACCGGGTGGGGAAACAGCCGGTTCAAGGCACAGGCCATCCCGACCTACCCAGAGTTCACAGAGCAGGGCAGTCACTGGCCTGAAATTCACAGTGAGCCAGTGATAGATGAAAACCTCTCGGTTCAGAACCGAGGCACAAGGACTCGGGCCTGGAAAAGGGGTGGCATTTCTTTGTTCACCCTCATCCCGACTGCCGTCATCCCCTGGGGCTGACTCTGAGCTGGTGCGTGGCCCACACACAGCATCCCAACCTCCATCAGGGGCAGCTTCCCCGTGGTATTCGCTTCTCGTGGCTGCTGTCACAAATTGCTGCCAGTTCACAGCTTAAAACAACGCTAATTCGTTCTCTTACAAAAAGAGGTCAGAGGTCCAAAGTCAGGGACAACAGACTAAAATCAAGGTGCCAGCAGGCTAGGTTCCCACTGCGGGCTCTGAAGGAGCATCCATTTCCTAACCGTTTCCAGCTTTTTTAGTGGCTGTCTGTATTCCTGGGCTTGTGGTCCCTTCCTCCATCTTCAGACTCGGCTCCCAGCATCACAGCACCTTCTCCTCTTCTGTGTCAGATCTCCCTCTGGCCCCCTCTTCCCAGGGCCCTTATGATTGCACGGGGCCCACTCAGACAATGCAGGATAAGCTCCCCGCCTAACTGCCTTAATCATTTCTGTGAAGTCCCTTTGCCGTATAAGGTAACATTCACACCTTCCAGGAATCTCGCTATCTTTGGGGGCCATTACTCAGCCTACCACACCCATTTTCCAGATGGGGAACTGGGCTCAGGATGAAATCACCTGCCTATGACCACACAGGATTTGGGGTCTGATGCTGGGAGAGCTGGGGCTCCTGTGGCCAGGTCACAGTTAGTCCCTGCAGGGCTATTAGGACTGGGAAGGGGCATATGGAGTCCCCTGGGAGGGGTGGAGCCCTCAGGGATACCGGCTGCTTTGGAGGTCAAGTGGAATCCAGGGCTCCGGCCTCAGGTGGTCTCCTTGGGCTGGGGAGGGGACAGGGGCAGCTGAGAGCAAGATCTGGGGCAAGGCTGTGGAATCAACTGCCCCCAGCCCACTTCTGGCAGACCCCTGGGCACAGGGCTGGACAGAGCAGGACTTCTCAAACTCTCTTGCCCCACAGAAACCCTGGGGATGGAGGAAACGGGCCCCGGGCTGGTGCTGGGGCTGTGTGGCAGAGCCCTGCTTGCCCTTCTCCCTGCTTGCCCCTCTCCCTCCTTGCCCCTTTCTCTGTGTTTTTGCTTCTACCACCCACCGCCCTGGCTCCTGGAACAGCTCGGCCTGCACGGGTAGAGGGTGGGAAGTGAGTGGAATTTACTGCCTCTCCGCCGTCCCCCAGGCCTCATCCACAGACTGACAGCATGGAAGCCTTGGCCCCTGCACCTGAGTCCCCCCTCTAGGCCCAAGTCACACTCCCGCGTCCCCCGTGGGATGGGGCTGCAGCTGCCCTGCCCTCCCAGGATTTTGCCTGAAGTCCCACCCTGCCTGGCTTCCCTCCTGATCCCCTGCTCCTTTCCTGGCCTCCCCGCTGCCCGTTCCTTAGTGGATCAGTTGCATACAGATCCTCATCTTGATGCTGGCCCTGATACCAGTTCCCCTGCATCAAACCCAGCACATATGGGGTTAAAACCAAAAGCACCCATCCACTTTCCCTGCCTACTCCTCAGCTTCCTGGCACCAGAATCCAACATCCACCATGGAGGCAGACAACCAAGGATACCCACCCGCAGATTCCCTTATCTTGCCATCCCCCGCTCCTGCAAGCAGCCTCACAAGGCCAAACGCAGGCCAGTGGGAAAGCACCAACCAGCAAGGCCACAGGCTCCCCACCCCTACAAGAAGCCGCAATCCTCACAACCTTTAAAACCCTTGCCTCCCATGCTTTGGGGAGACGAGAGGAATTTGAGGGCTCAGTCCCGTCTCCCGGCTGATGTCACCTAAAATAAAACCCTTTCCTTGCCGTAGGCCTGGCGTTCCTGTTTTATTTGGCGCCTCTTGTGTGGCAGGTAAAGAATCTGTGTTTGTGTCCAGTAACAATCTCAGAGTCAGACCCTGGGACCCGCCCTAAGATGGGCCACCTGTCCATGTTGAAACATCCTCGCACACGGTGCATTCGGCCCCATAACACGCCTGTCAGTCTTAATCTACAGGTACTCTCGGTGCACCACCTTCAAGTAAGGTGCTCCAAGATGCTCAGGTGCCCCGCCACCCGCTGTGGGTCCAGATTGAGCCGTGCATGGGGGCAAGGGGAAAGCGTGGCGGTGTGGGGTGCTGTGCCACCTCCCTCTGTCCTACCCACGCCCTCTCCACGTGGAGCGATCAAAACCCCAGCCACACAGGCAGGCCACACAGCACGTTGGACCCTAATCTTGTTTGGATCTCTTTATTGAAAAATTAAAGTCATAAGCTCTGTATATAAATACACTGACGCCGCCGGTCACCTGCAAGGCCTCTGGGGTAGGCTGGGGGTGCGGTGGGAAGCTGGGGTCCCCAGGGGGGTGGAGAGGGAAATAAATAATAAATACCACGGGGGATGAGGAGCTGGGAGGAGTAGGGGTGTGAACGGGGGGTGCTCGGTGCTTATTTGTGGCACTAAAGGTCCTGCAAGATGCCCCCCGCTGGGGGCTGTGTGCATGAATTCTCGCGTGACTCCCTCCAGACAAAGGCTCCAGCATCTGGGATGGACCGGGTCCTGGCTGGCCGGGGGGCAGCAGCCCCACATCCAACCCGGAGTAACAGGCCCTGGCACGCCTCCGGTGGACGTGTCAGGACACAGGTGCCCCGCCTGTCCCCACCCTTCTCCCCGTCTGGAAACCCACACTTGTATGGAGCACCTGCTATGTACCGGGCACGGCCCCAGTGCCCGACCTGACCTCATCTGCCTGCCCCGCTCTCATCTCCCGGTTCTCCTGGTCCAGCGGGCCCGGAAGGAGTTGGGGGGATGTCTTCCTGCCACCCTGGCCATGCAGCCCCGGCCCCTCATGGAGCTTGATGTGCCGGGAGGAGGGACCGGGGCCAGGGGCCGGGCCGCCATGGGAGCCCGCGGGCCTCGGGCCCTAGAGCATCACATTGAATTCGGTGACCAGAAAGTCGATGTAGTCACGGTCCTTGGTCTTGAAGGCCTCCGCGATGAGGCGCGCGGCCTCCTGGTGCTCCTTGCCCCGAAGCGTCACCCCATTCACTTCCAGGATCACGTGGCCCACCTTCAGCTGCCCACAGTTGTGGGCCGAGCCACCTCGCTGCAGGGGCGAGAGACAGGGAAGGGGGCACAGGGGGCGCCTGAGGGCTAGGCTGGCCTGGCTCTGCCTCCCCCGGGGTCAGGCCCAACGCGGGCACCGAGGCAGCTACAGTCCGGGTGTCCACTGCCCTGACTGGGGAAACTGAGGCTCAGTGAGAGCAGAGGTAGGATGAGCCTGGGTCTGCCCTGGGTCACCTCTGGGGGTGGCAAAAGCCTGGGGATGCTGAGAGAGGGGCCTCCCAGGGTAAGGGGAGGTGGCCAGGTGGGCCCTGAGGATGTACCTGAATGGTGACGATCCTCGGCAGGGGCTGGCGGGTGTTGGCGCCACCCTCGATGGCGATGCCCAGGGTGGCGGCGCTTTTCTTCACACGGACCAGGGTGGACGTGGGCTCCAGGAGTCCAGGCTGCACGTGTGAGGAAGGAGACCAGTGACCAAGGCCTTCTCGGTGGACAGGCCAGGCCAGGCCAGGCCCTCCGGGTCGAGAGAGCTCAGCATCCGCCAGGGCTGGGACCCTCGGGGATGCCAGAGTGTAGCTCAGCACTTAGTATTCTCAGCAATGTGAATGCTACAGAAGGCCCTGAGGCTCGGGACGTGGAGCGCTGGCCCAAGGCTGCCTGGCAGTGGTGCTGGAACTTGAATCCAGGCCTGACCCTCAGCCACCAGACACGTCAGAGCTGAGCTTCAAGATCCTGGAGACCGACCTTCAGCGCCTGGCTTGTCAGCATCAAGCCCGGCTTGTCAGCATCAGGGGTCAGGGAGGACTTACCCTGGGCCTCCAGACTCCTAACCTAGCATCTCATCCGGGTACGCTCATCCCTCCAGGGACGGGGCTCCCACCCTCCCCTGTGCCCCTTGTCAGGCTGCCCCTGCTGGGGACCTCCTGTTCTTCACCCGGGGCCCTCCTCCACACTCACCGGTTTGGTGGCCCCCTCTGTGGTCCTCTCGCTCCCAGGTGGCTCCTTGCCACTCCTGCTCTTGGTGGATGCCATCTGCCTGCCTCGGCCTGGGCCGCTGGCCTCTGCCTCGCCGGCGTCCACACCACTGTCCTCGCTAAGGGTCTGCCCGCTGTCCGAGAGCTGGGAGAGCGTGGAGGCTGCTGGGAGCGGGGAACAGGGACGAGGGCAGTGGTTACATGGCTGGGGGCAGGGAGGGATTCCTGGAGGAGGTGATGGAGCTGCAGGCGGGAAGGCTGGGGGGACTCCCCAGGGCAGAGACGGGGGGCTAGAGGGCAGGGGACTCCCCATCACCATTCCACCTACGGAGATCTGCTCTTCTAACTGGGCCTGGCCCCAAGGCCGCCACTTCCAGGCTGTCTGCCTTGACTGCACCTGGTGTAATGATTAAAACAGAGGCCAGGAAGCAAACCCAACCCACAGAGATGGGCTGCTTGTTTTTAAACTCAATATTCTCGATTTTTAATGATGAGCCAACCTGTTCAAATTAGGAGATTTCACATAAAACTTAAATGTCAAGCTTCTTGAGGAAAAAAAAATGGAAGGTCTGCCACGCCCAGTCTGTACCCCTTCGTGACCCCAACTCGGGGCTCAGGGCCTCTGGTTCACCCGGCAAACCTGAGCTGCTTTGCTGTGGGTTAGGGCTCGGCCCCAGAGTTTGAGACACTCTAGAGTCTGGCAAGTGGGATTTGAATCCCCGCTGACCAGCTGTGTAATCCTAGGCGAGTTACACAGTGTCTCTGAGCCTCCGTGTTCTTATTCTAACACAGGAGCAGTGATGCCTACCACCGGGGTTATCAAAAAGACTAAAAGACACAATGTACAGCACGAAGCAGTCAAGAGAACAGACTTGTGCTAGATGGCCTGGCTCCAGTTACTTTCTCTGCCTCAGTTTCTTCCTCTGTAAGATGGGGATGATAACAGCACCAGCCTCCCGGGTGCTGCTGGGAGCACCAGACGGGCTAGTCCACAGGCAAGGCAGACGGAGGGCAGGCCACTGGGTGGCTTTTAGTGTCCTGTGCCGGCCCAGTGCCAGGCCGAGGGGCAGGAGCGATGCCTCTGCCACGGCTCGGGTTTCTCGCCCACATCCTGCCTGCTCTCCCCTCAGCTGCCTTCCCTCGCTCCCGAGCAGGCAGCCTGCCTTCTGCATCCTAGTCTGTCCACCGCTCGACACCCAGCGGGCGCTCAGGAAACGTCCTCTGGCCTGGCCGGCCACCTTCCCTGGCCGTGGCGGCCCATGCCCCCCTGCAGCCACAAGATGGCAGCAGAACCCAAGAAAATGTCCCTGTCTGGCTAACAGGAGGGAGATGGGAGCCTGCGGAGGGAGGGGCGGAAACCCAGCTGGACCCTTCCCTGGCCCCCCGCAGCCGGATGACCTCTGGCAACTCAGGGGCCGCAGCCTCCACTGGCCTCCTGGGCATCTGGAAGGTCCAGCCTGCACTCTGACCCTGACGCCCCGAGACCCCAGGGGTCCAGAGACGGCAACGTCAGCCCCTACCTTGCCCCCGCACCCGCTCCGTGCCAGGCCCAGGGGACAGAGATCACAGAAGCCACCGCTGCCCCCAGCGAGCTCAGACTTAGTGGGGAGACAGGTAGGTGAAAGCAGGGCGCCCAGGTCTGGGGGTGCTGGAGGAGGAGCCCGACTCGCAGAGGGACCCGGCGGGCCATTCTGTCATCTCCGTTTCCCGATGGGAAAGCACAGCAGCTTGTCACGGTCACACAGCTGGGAGACGGCAGAATCAGACTTACACTCGCATCTCCGACCCCAAAACCCCTCAATCTGGGCGGGTGCAAGACGCTGTCCCCAGGCCACCGACCCTGGGCAGGGCAGGCCGGGGCTGGAAGGCCCTCACTGGGGGAGCAGCTGGTCCCACCTTCACCGTGTCAACAGGCAGATCAACCCTGAGGGGACGTGGAGCCCCCCAGATCGCATGCGGCACCCCGAGCCAGCCCGGGCCTGCGGGCACTCACCGCGCGTCTGGGGCAGCGCCCTGACTTCGTTCACGTCGGGCTCGCTGTCTGGCCGGTGCACCTCCACCAGGACAAAGTGCTGGTTGGTGCCCGTCGGGTCGGGCCGGCCGGAGGGTGAGGTTGGCGGAAGGCAGGCCCCCGCCAGCACGGCCTCTGTGGGGGCGCCTTTCAGGTGTGGGGGGGACTGGACTCTCGGGAAGGGGCCGATGGGGTGCTGGTTGACCAGGGCCAGGTGGGCGTCCAGTGGCCCCCTGGAGCCGGGCTTGGCAGGGGACACGGAGGCGTAGATGGGGGAGGAGGGCGAGTCCTGTGCTGGGGAGGCCTCTGAGGCCAGCGCGGTGCCCGCTGGCGGGCTGTGGGTCCGCGGAGCCGAGAAGACGATGCCCGAGTGGGAGGACGCAGAGGAAAGCGGCTGCAGGTCCTCTCTCCCCGGTGTCCTCGGCTGGGCCGGCGGGCGGTGGTCGTGGCCTCGGCCCAGAGGGGGCGGGGGAGGCGGCGGCCTGCAGCCAGGCAGCCCCTCGGAGGTGGACCGGACATCATCCTGCCAAAAGACCCAACAGGAGTAGAAGGAGTCGGAGCCCATGGCGGCTGGAAGAGGCGAGGCGGGCAAGTGGGCCCGGCCCGGCTGGAATTCTGTCCCCGCTCTCCTCTCCTCGGCTCTGGGCCACGCTGCTCTGAATAATGCAACACCCGAGTGGAAAACTTCTCCCGGTGTCTCGGCAGCTGATAAGCACCGGCGTCTCGGGGGATGGCACCGTCTCCTTAGGGAATTGAAGTTCCTGGCATCGGCCAGGGCTTGTCACAGGGGACTAAACTTAATCAGACGCAGGATGCAAAGGATGGAAAAACCAAAAAGGCACTTCTTTGGCTTTTCTTTTTCTTTTCTTTTTAAGGGATTATCGTGGCTACTAGAGACAGGCGGTGTGATGACAGGACTGGAGGGGGAGAGAATGGATAGAAGATGGACGGACACATGGGCTGGGGTGCTGTGTGGCCCTGGGCAAGGCGCTGTACCTCTCTGAGTGGGCCTCTGGGCAATGGGCGAAAACGTGCCTGCCCAGCAGGGTTGTGCGGATGTGAGGGGCCAAGTATATAACGTGCTAGCAAGATGCCTGCGACCCAGCAGGCGCTTGGTGAGCGGCAGCTATGGACCCATCCTTACTATTTCCTCTCTGCCCGTGCCAACACCCAACACTTGCACAGCTCGGATGGCTGCGTGGGCACTGCCCCAAATGCCTTCCTTCAATTAACTAATTTACCCCCTTGCCACAAACGTATGGGGTAGGGACACCATCATTATCCACATTTTACAGATGGGAAAATCAAGGCACAGAGAGGTTAAGAAACTTGCCAAAAGCCACACAGTCTGCAGCAGAGGTGGGATTTGAACCTAGGCCATCTAGCTCCAGAGCCCAGGCCACTGAAAAGTTATTTGGGTCAGAATCACAGAGGAACACTGCCCAGGCTGCTGAGGTGTGTGAGCCGCCCGGGTGTGAAGAGGTCACGTTTAACTTCGATCTCCAGCGCGGACGTGCGGCCCCTCGGGGAGAGTTCTCTGCACACCCTCCTTGCTGCGGTACTTGCTACCAGAACGTTCAGACAGCAAATCAAAAGTCACAGCAATGCAGCCAAGAGCCCAGCAGCCCGCAGATCTGCCTAAGATCCCATGAACCAGCGGAGAGCCACCCCGGGCCCTGCTGGAGATGGCCGAGGGACACACGTGGGCGCAGGCGGAGGGCCTCTGTCCCAGGGGCCAGCCCCCAGGGCCGGGGGGGCCAAACACAGTGAAATCCCACAGAGGGTCTTACCAGGGAGACGTCCGGGAGGGCGTTCCTATGGCCCTGGACGGCCTCACCAGTTTCCTCCAGGTCCAGAGTGTTCTAGAAACGGGGAAGAAAGCCACGTGAGCAGGTACAAACCGAGAGGGAAAAGCCAGTTTGCTCTCTAGGACACCAAAATCCACGGCCCCCGGGACACCTTCGCGAGGCCTGTTTCTCCCGACGCGCCCACTCCGTCGGAACAGACGCTGCTCGCTAAAGTTAATGTCAACCTTCCTGCCCGGCGTTTGGAAATCGACTTTTCTTTGAGACCTTCCAGGCGTCCGCTGAGCGACCTGGAGATGCCGGGGTGGCTCCGGCCGTGTCCGGGGATTCCTGAAGCTCGGCCGGAACCCCGAGTGGGACACGCTCACGGCCTCCAGGACCCAGGGGTCCTCCCTCTGCCGCTCAGACAGGAGCCCAGGGAGTGTGGAGATGGCGAGATGCCCACGAGAGGATGGGAAAGTGCCTCCTCCTTTTAATGTCAATGGTTTGAATGGGGGATGGGGTGGTTAGGGTTTAAATGGACCCTATTTTGCAAAAACCCCCATTTCTTCCCTTCTGCCCTAACGCACCAGGAGCAGCCCAGTGCTCCCTCAAGGGATGCTGACCTGCCCTAAGGCTACCTCCAGGCCGTCCCCCAGAGGCTGAGCAGCGCTCCTCTCTACCCGGGCTCTTGGGGCCTCAGGGCAGCCATTTCTCTCCACCCCACAAAGCCCAGGATGGCAATGAACCCCTGTGACCAACACCTGCTTAAGTTCAGGTGTGGCGATGCTCCTGGGGACACAGGGGAGGTGAACCGCCACCCCCACCTATAGTAGCTTAGAGACAGCGGGGTCCACACACACAAGCAAGGAGGCGGCTGTGCACGGGCTAAGGAAACACAGGCCTAGAATGCAGCCAGGGAGCAGTGATGAAGGAGGGCTTCCCGGAGGAGGGGGGCACAACTTCAAGCTGAGTCTTGTGGGTGAACAATGGGCGTTTCAGAGGGGCAGGCGTGCTCAAAGCAGGAAGGACAGAGGATTGGCTGGCTGAGAATCTTCCAGCGTGGAGCTGCTCAGCTCTGAGCCTGAGGGCAGTGGGTTGCCATGGAGACGTGGTCAGCCTGCCTTCCATGAAGATGCTCCGGCTCACTCCCTCTGCAGCCACACCAGGAAAACATGGGCACGTCAGGGCCTCCACACTGGCTGTTCCCTGTCTGGAACATTCTTCCCCTGGGCTAGCCACCAGGCACGGTCGCTTCGCTCACCTCTTTCAAGACCTTACTCAAATATCACCTCCTCCAAAAGGTCCACCCTGATAGCCCAACCCCAAATCACCACCCCCTCCCCCACCCTGCTTTATTTTTCTCCTTTGCCCTGATCACTATGCTTCACCCAGAGGCCAGGATGTAATCCTTGAAATATAAGTCGCATAACGTCTCTCTCCAGCTCATAACCCTCCAAGGCCTTTCCACTCTACTTGGAGGAAATTCCAGACTCTGCCCTCATCCGCGCCCTTTCCTGCCACTCCTCTGACAGGATGAGACTGTTCCTGCCCCAGGGCCTTTGCACTCACTGCTCTCTCTGCGCACACAGGATTCCTGGCGCACCCCCCCACTTCACATGGTTCTGACTCCAGCAAGGCCTTTCAGGCCCAGCCCTACAACAGCACCCCTCCCTGCCCCCACCCCCCTCTGTCTAAGCCCTGACGCTGCTTCATTTTTCAGTCCAAGGTTGATCACCAGCTGATGTTACTATTGATTGGTTTGTTGTCTGTCTCTCCCTCTGGGATACAAACTCACAGGCAAAACCTGTGACTAAAGGGTCCCCACCTTACCCTCAGTGTACAGGCGAGTGGCTGCTGGATAAATATTTACTAAGCAAACTAATGAATCGGGGACGAATCGATGGGCGGAGGAATTAATCGAGCCCTCTGGCCATCATGGGGAGGAGGCCCGAGCAGGGAGAGAATGGAGGAAGACGGCTCCCACGCGTCATCCTGGAGCCGAAATGGGGGTCTGAGGGAGGACGAAGGCGCGGGTGGGGATGGAAGGACCCCCAACTCCACACCCCGAGGGCAGAGGCCACCAGCCCCTCCACACTGACCCCATCCAGAATGATCCTCCTGCAGCCTCGAGCATTCTGGCCAGCAAAGGGCACGTGATCCTGAAGGCCAGTCACGGGGACCCACCAACCCATGATACGCTCGGCCCTCCGGCTCTGCGCCTGTCACACGCAGGCTCCTCCTCTGGTCCTGTGACGCCTCTGCGGCAACGTCAGGCCGCAACAGCTGCCCCATTTTACCAGCAAAGCTGAGGCTGACATGCAGACCGCAGCCTCCTGCCCGCTGCCCGCCTCCTGCCTCCCAGGAAGATACTGCGGATGGCCTCCGGGAGGCAAGGACAGCGGGGGGTCCCGGGGCGGGGTGATGGGGTTGCTCTCGCATCCACTGATTCATGGCGCCAGTTCAGGCTTCTCTGAACTCACACCCAGCTCTACCACTTACAGCTCAGGGACAGTGGGCAGAACCCGGAACCCTCTGTGCTTCCATTTCCTCTTCTGTAAAATGGGGTGACAGCAGTCCCTCCCTCACGCGCTTCATGTATTAACACCTAAAAAGTGCTCGGAACAGAGCCTGGCACGACGGATGAGGGGAGGTGACTGCCACACACATTGGAAGCCTGGGACTTTGCGAACACCCCCAGCAACCAAACAGCCAGCAAAACATGCACTGGCCGGTGTGGACACTTCAGCCGAAAGAAAGGGCACAGCTCCCATACGACCCGTCCTCCAAGACCACAATGAGTCAGTGCTCCCTGCAAATGGGCCAGCGGGGCAGCACGGACCATCCTGAGCAAAGGCGAAGGGCGAGGCAGGGCTGGGGACCTGCAATGGCTTCCAGGACGCGGCAACCACGGCTCTGGCCTCAGTGGGAGGCACTGAGGGGGGTCGCAGGCCTGGGGAGTGTCTGCAGCGAAGACAACGGGGCTGCCACCACCCTCCAACGGAGCCACTGCCACCGGCCGCAGGAACTCAGCCTGCAGGCACCTGGGGTCCACAGTGGGGCCAGACATGGGATTCTGTCCTGTTCTAGAACGTCAGGAGCTTTGAGCATTCCCTTAGTCGCTCAACAAGCATTTATCAGGCAGCCTTGACTGATGAGGCAAGCTCATGGGGACGCAGAGATGAGCAGGTCACCATGTCCCCAACACCCAGCAGAGGGCCACGCACACAGTAGCTGCCTGCAAACTCTTGTTCAGGATCGTTGATGGGGCCAGCAGTTGTCGCAGGGCCGTAGGGAGGCGAAAGGAAGGATCTAGAACCCGACAATATGAGCACGACCTTCTCTTAGGAAGAAGGATGTCGGAGAATTACAGCCCGCGGAGGACCTACCGTGCGCCAACCACTCCCCCCCCCCCCCGGGCGTTGTACTTACACGATCTCCTTTGATTCTCCCAACAACCCTGGGAGGCAGGCACTACGATTCTCCCTGGCTCCCATCTTTTACATTTAAGCTCAGAGACGGAAGGGAGCTGTCCAAGGCCACACAGCTATCCTACAGCAGATCGGGTTTCTCTCCAGCCCGGTGACCCCAAAGCCCATGCAGTCTTACCCCAACCCCAGAATTAGACACAGCCCTGATACTGTAGGGCCCAGAGGGCCCTGGGAGTGACACTCTCTGAAACAAGAGAGAGTAGAGCCATCGCTGGCCCTTGGCCGCAGCCATTCTCTATTAGTGGCTCCTGGAGCCGGGAGTGGAGGCAGAGATGGGAGGAGGGGAGGGGAGGGTGGAGCGGGACAGACACCCAGCCCTGCGAGGGAGGCCTGAAGTGGAGCAAATGGCAGACGGGTCGGAGCCCAGCGCAGCCAGACTCCATCTGCTGAATCCAGACGCTCGGAGCTGAGTCCCCGAGCCGTGCTCCTTGTGCCTTTGAAATAGCGGCAGACAGCAGGCTAAGAACCTGGGGCATGTGTAAGCACAAACGCCCGCCAAACAGGCCTCCAGAAGAGGATCAAGGTCAGAGCTCGCGCGGGAGCCTCCCCAACACGCAAGCTAGCTGCTTGGGGCTCCCTCCTCCTGCACCCACAGGGGAGGCCAGGGCCCAGATCCAGCGGCTCAGTGATTCCTGCCAGGTGGGACCCTTCATCCCTCCTACAGCTGAGGTGACTGAGGCTCAGAGACGGAAGGCCACCTGCCCGAGGTCACACAGCAAGGACGGGCCAGGAAGCTGAATCCTATCCAAGGTCTGACTCTTATCCAGATTGCCTGCCCCGAGAGCCAGGATGCCCTCAGGACCTGCTCCCCCACCTCTCTCCTCCTCCGATCTGTGGCGCTTCACAAAACCCCTGCCTTTCCAGAAAAGAGCTCCCTTCTGTCTGAGTCGGCCCAATCAGGGCCTGGGTATCCCAGGGGTCTGGTCTGAGGGAACGGTGGGGCCGCAACGAAATGATGGGGGGCAATGGCCTGTGCCGACCTCTGCCAGCTGGACTCGTGATCCTGGCGACAGAGGCCGCTATGGCCCAGGTGCCACCTCAGCCAAATGAGGAGCCCCCCTCCCCCCGCAGCCCAGCACCTGGTTCTCTGCCTCCCTGGTCCCCTCATTACCACGGGAGAGCTCTTACGTAAAGGGCTATTTTCGGCTCTTTGTTCTTCTTGCTTCTTTACTCTGATGTCAGGACAATAAGCTGCCCAACCCCCCTCCCCACCTCTCCCCCACCCACTGGGCCAAAATGCACCAGAGGCCTGAGGCCAGGGCGTGAGGGGCCTCCCCCGTCTGTATTTGGGGAAACTGAGGCACAGAGTCACAAAGCCTTCTGGATGGTCACCAGTGGGGGCTGAGATTTCTGCCGCAGGGGCTGCTGAGAGAAGGCAAGAGGGGGACACACAGAGAGAGAAGGAGAGAACCTGCGAGGGAGGAGGGAGAAAAGAGGGAAGGGACAGGATTTGGGGAAAAGACAGAGGAGGGGAGAGGGAGGGAGAGAGGAACGAATGACACGGGAAAAACTAGGCAAGGTGGCACGGCAGGTTGGGGAGGGGACCCCGTCACCCCAGGAAGGACGGGGTGGTGGGAACCAGCTAGAGGCAGACAGTCCTGGCGTTCCTGGGGGCCGCGGGGCTGTCCAGAGGGAAGGGGACAGGTCTGGGGCCCAAAAGGATCATGGGGGCAGACCCCGGGGTGATGGCCCTGCTCCCACCTCTCCAGCATGGGGTGGGCGTGAGAGTCTGGAGCCGCAGGGGAGGGTCAGAGGAGTGGACTGGGAGAGAAAGGACCCCAATCAGAGGACGGGAGGCCACACTGGCTGGCTTGGCTGAGACCGCGGGGAACGGCCCCAACGCCAGGCAGGGACCAGGCCTCTTACCAGCGTGTCCACAGGACCACCAAACCACAGAAGCCGAAAAGTCCCGGGGAGCCCCTGCATGATGCCCACCCAGGACGAGGGTCACTGCCTCGTCCCAAGGAAGCCAGGCCACTATTCCTTCTGCCCCTCGCACCCTGCTCCCAACGCTCTTAGGAAAAAGGACAGCATTCAGCTGACAGAGTGTGACCCCAAATCAGCAGGGCTGGAGGAGCCCTCAGGACAGGCGCTGGACCCCAGGGCTCCAGGAGGGAACGCAGGCACCATGAACCCGGCTGGGGGCAACACCGCATCTCTATTTTCCTTTCCTCCAACCAAAATGGAGCATCTCCTTCCATTATGAATGGAGGCAACACAGCCCAGCCGAGCCAGCAGCGCCTGTGACGCTGTCACCCACCGACATCCCAGATCCATCCTGTCACATTCCTTTTGTTGCAGATGCTGCAGAACCCCCTTCATGCTCCTCCCGATCACGGCCGCCATGGACCGCCACCAGACCCCATTCCTGGGTGTGCTCAGAAAGGAGCACACGCTTTGCAATTGGTTCCGCTATTTTGAAAATGGCATTTCATTATATAATTTGTCTCCTTTCGGATCCTATGTATTTTACTTTTAAACATTTCAAACTGTTATTCTGAGAAGGAGTCCCAGGGCTTTGCCAGCCTGCCAGTGGGGCCCAGGGCACAGAAAAGGAGAAGAATCCCAGTCGTGCGTCAATGCTGAGTCCAACGAGCCCATTTTATAGCTGGGAAAATCAGGGCTGCGGGAGGAGCAGGGCTGGCCACGTCCCAACAGGCTCTGTGCCCTGGGGTCTGGGCTCTGCTTGGTGAAAACAGCTTCCCGCAGCCCGAGTCCTCGCCCAGGGAGGCAGAGGCTCCATAAAAGGCGGGCTGAGGACCAGTCCTCGTTTCTGCAGGAGCAGAGCTGCAGCCACCCTAGGGTCGCTTCCTGGGTGGGGGCTATGGAGCTAGTCTACCTGACAAGGTACCTGCGTACCTGGACCAGGTGACCCCCACCCGCCTGCCCCTCAGCTCTCTCCACACACAGGGGAGGCATCTTAAAAGATGCATGGGGCTGGCCTGGTGGCGTAGTGGTTAAATTCATGTGCTCCGCATTGGTGGCCTGGGGTTGGGCAGGTTTGGGTCCCAGGTATGGACCCACACACTGCTCATCAAGCCATGCTGTGGTGGCATTCCACATACAAAATAGAGGAAGATTGGCACAGATGTTAGCTCAGGGCCAATCTTACTCACCACCACCAACAACAAAAAAGATGCAAACAGGATCATGTCACTTACTTAATGAAGACCCTCAATGGTGTCCCACAGTTTTAGGATTAAACCCAAGTCCCTGGAGCCTCTTGCGTCTCACCCTCACCCCTCTCTCCTTCACGTCCAGCACTCTGGCCCCACTGACTTCCTCCAGCTCCTTGAGTGTCCAAGAGCCTCACAGCACAGGGCCCTTGGACGTGCTGGTCTGGTCCCCTAAGCTACCTGGCCTCGTCCAGAGTGTGACTTGACTCGAGGCTGCCCCCCCCACCAGACTTGCTGAGCTTCAGGAGGGCACGCAAGCTGTGCTCTCTTTGGTTCAGGGCCCCCCTTAGAGCCTGGCATGCAGGCGGTGCTCAACGAATGCTTGCCGCACCAACACAGAAGAGGCTGAATGAATGAGCGAGTAAATAGATGGGCTCCTTCCAATTCCCTACTGGGGGAGGACTCGCCCAGCAGAGGCCTGGAAACCATCCAGGCTGGACCAAAGGCAGATGCCGGAGCTGGGAGAAGATCCTAGGATGGTTTGCTCCCTGTTTCTGGGAAGAGCTGCCTTGACAGTCAAGGGTCGCTGCAGCCGAGGTCTGAGACAGGCCTGAGCGTCTCCCCCTCGTTCTGCCTTGATGAGGAGGATGGTGAGGCCACAGGGGATCCGGCCGAGGCAGCGAAGCGCTGCCAGCCACGCCAGGGCCCCTTCCGGCCTTACTGCAGGGGGAGAGGGCAGCGAGGGCTTTAGAGGCAGGGGCCCCATGGCCAGCATCCTTTGGCAGGTCCAGGGAGCCCCTTTCCAGGCACATGAGAAGCCAGGAGGGCAAAATCTCTCAAATCCAGGCGGAAAAGGGCTGGTTAAGGCCGGGGCAAGTCCCGCTGCCAACCCCGCCCTCGGTGGCCTCTGCTCCGTGCATACAAGGCTGGTCTTGGCCTCGACAAGCCCCGCTCCTCTGCAACCCTCTGCTGTGCCCTTTCCAGCCTTTAGAATAATGACAGAATCGGCTCCCATGTACCCCGCTACTGAGCTCGCTCAATCGCCATGATGACCCACAGCTGGCTGAGCCTACCCACCCCCCCCCCCCGCCCCCCATGTACAGAAACTGAGGCTCCAAAACTTAAGTCACCTGCCCCAGGTGGCCCGGCTACTAGTTGGGAGAGCCAGCCCCCATCTGTGGGATTCCGAAGCCTGGGTACCCAAGGCCCTCCGCCTCCAGATGAAAAACTCAAGAAGGAATTCTTGAATTCGGCCGCCTCTCAGCTCTCCTGGCCGACATCTTTATGGGAGGGGAGCAATATTGTTTGGAGGCGGCAAAAAATTCCCAGGGCTGACTCTCTATTGGAAACGGACAAGAGACAAATGGAAAATGAACGCAAGCTGTCGCCCAGGGGAAGGCTGAAATCTGATTTCCTTTGATCGATTGCATCTGGTTTGCGGGAAAACGGCTGCAGCACGAGCCACGTGTAACGTGGAATTGAGACCCGCGTAGCGTGATCTGGGGAATCTGGGCTAAACGGAAAGTGGCTCCATTTGGGGCAGCCGTCTGGGGCATCTGGGTCATGACAGCCAGCCGCCTGCCAGCCTGCCCATCTGAGCGCCAGGGCCAACGACATTTTCCTACGATGTGGGAGGGGAAGGTTCAGAAGGCTGGGACGTTAGACTCAATCCTGAGTGGCTGGGGAGTGTGGTTTCCTTTCAGGTTCTGCTCCACATTTCCCCCACTCTGTTCCAGGCCTCGGGCTGGCACTGGGGACAGAGAGCAGAGAAAGATGTGGTCCCTGCCCACACCCCAGGAGCTCTCCCTGGTTACTGGAGAAGACAAGCCCAGGAAGACATCAAAACAACGTGAGAGGCGTTTTAGTGGGGACATGAAAAGCACGAAGTTCCAGGAGGGCAGGGCTTCTGGCCATGAGAAAGAAGGGTTTTTGGGTTGTTGGCCATGCAGATTTGGGGGGCTGCTTGTCACTCAGCATCATGGCAGCAGAAGCTCACTAATACATGGAATTGTTGCAGACCAGCACCTGGCACTCAGTGCTGAATCACTGAATATTATTTCGTGCCCTCTCTCTGCAGGAATGCTGCAGCCCTTGTTCAAGTGCACAGAGAAGTGGGGGGACACAGAGCTGCCATTCCTTGCCGTGCCTCCCCTGGAATATCTTCCTGACAGAGAGGACGCTCAGAGTCGGAGGAGACATGGGGCTCTGCCTTGGTTGTACAGATGGGCAGACTGAGGCCAAGGGTGGGTGAGGGGCTTTCCTGAGGGCACACTGCACAGTAGGGACAGAGCCCAGGAAGGGTGTGGGGCTCCTGACCCCAAGGGTGGGGCCTGGGGTCCTGCTCTCCCACAGGATGGGCTCCCAGGAGAAGGGTTCTGTCCTGCGGCTCCACATGCAGGCAGCCTGGGGTGTCCAGTCTGAGTGTGTGGAGGGACGGGGCCCCGAGGAGACACCAAGGCCAAGGCTGAGCAGGCAGCCGGAAGAGCTGGCGCCTGCAGAGCCCATCGTCCCATCTCGTGGCAGCTCAGGCTGCACAGCCTCCCCAGGCCCTTCCTGGGAACGAACCTGTTCTTGGTACAAACCCACTCTCATCTATTCTCAACAGTCAGCGGCATCCTGCTAAAACGAAGTCACACCATGTCGGCCCCTGCTCTAACCTGCCGATGGCTCCCATCTCACTCAGGGTCAAAGTCCTCAGGACAGAACCTGCCACTGCCCTTGCCCACATGCACTCTGTTCCAGCCTCGTGGTCTCCTGGACTTTGTTCAGACATTCCAGGCATGCTCCCACCTCAGGGCCCTTGCGCTTGCTGTTCCCTCTGTTTGAAACGCTCTTCTCTCAGCTGTGGGCATGGCTCTCTCACCTGTTTCAGATCTTTACTCAGGTGTCACTTCCTGACCACCCCAACCCTTCCCTGCTTTGTTTTTCTCCTTAGCACTTTCACCACTTAACATACTCTGTATTTCCGTAATTTATCTCATTTACTGTCATCCCTGCTCTACCCTAAGTTCTATAATGGAAAGGATTTCTTTATTGTTCACCACTGTATTCCCAGCACCCAGAACTGTATACGGCATATAGCAATCACTCAATATTTGTTAACAGAATCAAAGGAAGAGAAGGAGAGAGGAGAGAGGAGCTGGATGGATGGATGGATGGATGGACAGATGAATGGATGGATAAATGGACGGATAGAAAGATGGATAGACAGATGGATACAAAGATAGATAGACAGATGATAGATGGATAGAAAGATGGATAGAAAGATGGATAGATAGATGAATGGATAGATGAATGGAGGGACAGATGGATGAATGGATAGATAGATGGATAGGTAGATGGATAGATAGATAGATGGATAGATGGACAGAAAGATGGATGGATGAATAGATAGATGAATGGATGGATACATGGATGGATGGATGGATAGACAGAAAGATAGATAGATGGATAGAAAGATAGATGGATGGATGAATAGATAGATGGATGGATGGATGGACAGATAGAAAGATAGATAGATGGATAGAAAGATAGATGGATGGATGAATAGATAGACATATGGATAGAAAGACAGATAGATGGATAGGTAAACGGATAAATAGATAGATAGATACATAGCTGGATAGATAGAGATAGATGCATGGATAGGTAGGTGGATAGACAGACAGATAGATAGATAGATGATGCTTAACACACAGCTGGTGGGCTCCTTCAGGGAGAAGCCCAGCAGGACTGCAGGGGTTAACAGCACCAGCTCAGAGGCCAGCAGGCCTGGGTTAGAGTCCACACTCCACCACTCACTAGCTGAGCGACCCTGAGCAAGTCGCTTCTCCTCTCTGAGCTCCAGATTTCTTCTCCGTAAAATGGGGATCAGAGCAGTACTTGCCACTCTTAGTTACCGGGAGGGTCAAAGAAGACACAATCGGAAAGCATTATGACAGCTCCACGGAGGACTCCTGACAAACGCTAGCTCCTACTATTACTAAGACAGGCCCAGATTATGAACACGGTCCGGGCTCCTTGCCGAGCATTAGGGATTCAGTGGTGACTCCAGACACAGTTGCTGCCCTCCAGCAGCCTGTGGTCAAGGCGGGAGCTGGCCAGGCTTGTACAAATTACTAGAACATAATGAGACAAGAGCCATGGCCACGGGAAGCTGGGGGCTGGAGGAGCCACAGGCTGAAAGTCACCCCCCTTGAGAGGATCAGGGAAGTCTGCTCAGAAGAGGTGGCATGTGAGCTACACACAGGAGACAGCCAAGCCATGTGAAATAGGAGGGAGAACATTCCAGACAGACCGCATGGCATACGCAAAGGCCAAGAGGGCTCTCAACAGCTCCACAGCACAGAAAGTCTCATCCTCATTTTACAGAGCCTAAAACTCAGCTCAGAGAGGTGAAAGCACTTTCAGAGGTCACACAGCAAGGAAGCGGCAGAGCTGGGATTGAAACGAAGGGCATTTGCACGCCAGAGCCTGAGAAAAGCTGATGAACTGGTGTAGGGGAGAGGCAGTGGGCACCAGGAAGAACCCCGGGTCCCCACCAGGGCTGGGTGCAGACGAGAGGCAGTGGCGGGAAGGGCCACAGCCCCCTACCTCCGCCCCAGCTAGGGACTCCCACGGCCCCCACCCGGCAGGCAGACGGTACCTCCATCAGGTCTATAAGCCACAGCAGCCGCTCCTGGGGAGGGAGGGGGGCAAAAGGCAAAAAGAAAAATACATCAAATAAATATTAGGGATGGGACGAGCACAGCAAACCCCCTTCTCTGAGCACACAAGCATGTGCACAAAACACACACACACACGGAAAAGAAACATGATTCTCCAAATCCTTTTTCTCCTTCCTTGGAACGCTTTGTGCAGGGATGAAGTTGGGATGAGGAAGAAAAGGCCCCGTTGCTACAACCCGTCCTGCTTCGCTCTAACTGCCTCCTTGGAGGAGACCAGAGCGTCCTCACTGCTCTGCAGAAATGACCCTTGTCCTGCAGAAAGGCATCGGGGACCGTCATTCACCCCGGGGTGACCCTGGGACTCCCAAGCAGCTGGGGGCTGGGATCATGATTCCCATTTGGCAGACGGAAAAACTGAGGCTCAGAGAGGGGAAGTGATGCGCCCGAGGTCACACTCACTAAGGAAAGGCTGAGCCTGCGGAGGACCCTGTCGCATCTGAGAAGACCCAGATTGCAGGGAGGCCCAGCCCTGTGGTGGCAGAGAAGCTCAGAGTCAGAAACAGGGCCCGGGCTGTGCACGTGGTGCATGCCGGACACGGGATGAAGACGGGAGGGGCAGGCAGATCTCAGCCCGCCACCTTCCAGAATCCTTCAGGCGTCTGCCAGGCTCTGGGTACCAATCCTCAGGGCAGGTCAGAAAGAACAGGGGTTTCCCCTGTCCTCAGGGGTGGGCCGTATTTCCAGGATGCTGGCACTGAGAGCCATGGAGTCCTCCCAACAAGCTGGGGAAGGCAGCCCAAGGGCAAGTGGGGAAACTGAGGCACTGAGGGGTGAAGGGACCTTCTCTCCATGCTTCCTCTCCCACCTGCACAACCTTCTCTTAGACTCTGCCTCCAAGAGCTCCCGCTGGTCTCCGTTATCCTAATTTGACACGCACCGGCTCTCCTAGCTGTCCACCCCTCAGAAGCCTGGAGACCCCTTCCATCTGGCCCCCAAAACTCCCTGCTCAAAGTCATGCCCCGGCCTTTGTGAGGTCTGCCTCCCCAGGGTCCCCAGTCCGCAGAGAGGGTGCCTCTGGCAGGGCAGAGTCAACTGCCACAGCTGGGGCCCAGACTGGCCGGGGCCATGCTCCTCAGGTATGGAGGGACCCCTGGGCTGGGACGAGGTCACTGTGGGCTAGCGCTGAGCTGGCACTGAGCCCTGTCCAGGCAGAACAGCTACCCAGATGCTCTAGCCCTGCAGCCTGAGCTGCCATCACGGCTTAGGGCCACTGCACCCAGGGGGAAACTGAGGCTCCGAGAAGCCATGGCTTAAACCTAGATCTGCCTCCCAGGCTGGAACACCCCCCATCCCACCCCCTGGACCTCTCATCCCTGATTCTAAAAGGACCATCCAGAATGACCGGACTCTGTGCAATCCCCCTGGTCTTAGAGCAGTGACTCATGGCTCCTGAAGCCCCATGGGGACATTAGCAAGGTCGATCTCGGTGGAGCTGGACCCAGAGAGAAATGGGCCCTTGGGCCAGGGCCCTACGGCCTGAAGCCAGCTCATCACCCAGGTGCCCCCTCAAAGCAGGGGCACAGAGCCACACCTGCAGCCCCGGGCGGGGGACAGACTCCTCCCTGGCCCAGAAGTGACCTGCTCCCAAAGCGTGACCTCGCCTCCTCTGCAGCCACGTCTGGGCCCTGGAGGGATGCATGGCAGCTTCCCGGGCCATCTAACCCACGGACCACGTGCGTCTGCAACCTCAGACATCACCGCACCCTCGGAGATCCTGCTCCTCCAACAGGACAACTAACTGTGTCTGTCCCTGGTCTAACAGAGATTCCACCCCTAGGAGCTCAGAGTTCAGCATCCGGGAGCGACAGCGTCTAAGAAGCACGACCTTCTCTCTCCCCGTCCACAGGAGAGTGATGACGAATGATGTAGACAGGAAAGGAGAGCGGGGAGCCCAGCCGGCTCTCCTGACCTCCAGCTCTGCTCCTCCCACCACACAGACGGTAATAACTGCTGGTCCCCCATGATAGACAGCCAGGCATCTCCTGTGCCCCTTCCTTGCAAAGGCTTCTGGGACTAATTGGCCTCCAACCATCCAAGAAACACACCCTGAGATGGACCAGATGCTTTTCTCGGGGGGCTGGCGACTCTGGGAGGAAGTCTGGCTAGGCTTGGAGCTCCACAGACAAGAGTGGGTCTCAGGGAAGAACCCAGTCACCACGACCACTACCATGAATTCACTGCCACCGTTTCTCGTGGGGTCCTCCCACAGATTGCCATCATTTTTTTCTACTTGTCCCAGGACTCTGTTTTTTACCTTTCTTCCCCAGCCCGCCCCCCCAGACTGTGAGCCCCAGGAGGCAGGGGCACATCTGTCTTGTTCCTCAGTGGTCTCCTAGAGCCCATGCCTGGCACGCAGCTGGCACTCAACAGTTAGGAGGTTTCACAGGTGACGAAACCGAGGCTCGGAGAGGCAGGGCCCAGAGCTGGTGAGTGGTGGTGCGGGACCCAGCTCACTCCAGAGCCAGTCTCTGAACTCCCCTGCTGGCCACCAGGCCAGGGACGGGCAGGGGCAGCTCACCCTGGCTGAGCTGATGGTGGTGGAGGTGCCGTGGCTGCCCGTGGACGAGCCCGTGTCGCTGTAGGAGACCGTGGAGCAGGTGTCCCCGGCGCCAGGGCCCGGGGGCTGCCGCGCCTTCATCGACTCGATCTCCCGCCTCAGCACCAGGTGGTCGAATCGGTCCAGGTCCTGGGGGGAGATGGTGCCTCTCACATCAGAGAGGATAGAGAACTGGAGGTGGGGGGCAAGAGGGGGCACTCAGCAGGGAGCTCCACCAGCAGGTGCGACCAGCTCCCTGCTACCCGAAATGACCTGCGTGCAAACTTGACCACTGGCCTCCCTCCTTAACCCTCCATGGCTCCCCACTGTCCTGGGACAAAGTCCAAACACCTGTGCCTGGATGCCGGGCTCAGCATTGCCTGATTCCTGCTTCCCTCTCCAGCTTCCTTTCTCACCTTCTCCTTGGCCAGCATCTCAGCAGGAAGTCCTTGGCCCTCCCTTCCACCTCGAATGCCCTTCCCCCACTTCTCTCCAATTCAGGTTTCCTGTCTTAAGTCTTCCCAAATGTAACCACCCCCAGTGGCTTTAATTGCTTCCTCCTCGGTGCAGCTTCTGACCCTCACACAGGCTTCCACTAGAGCAGAGTTCTCAAAGTGGGCAGCACGGCAGTCACCCGGGGGCCGGCCCCATCCACAGATGTGTGGCGTTAACCAGTGGGGTGGGGCCCAGGCATTGCTTTTAAAGAGCAATCCAGATGATTCTAAATGAACGCTCAGCACTGGAAGCCACTGTGTTAGGCCCCAGTCACAGGGGACTTTGACCCTTTCCCAGGGGGCTGTCTGGGTCCCCCGTCCTCGCCCAGGGTTCAGTTCAGGCCTGAGGGCTTGCAGGTTCTCCATAGAGGAGTGCGGGATGGAGGGAGGGAGGCAGGCAAGGACGCAGGGCCCTCGAGAGCCGAAGCCAGCCCCCCGCCAGCCCCCGGTCTTGCCCGAGGAGGGGGCGCGGGCCACCTCGGTGCGGGTCACCTTGGTGTGGGTGTTGAGCAGCTCGAACAGGGCCATGACGAGGGCCTCCACGGAGACGCTGCCGCCGCGGTACTCCTCCAGGTAGTAGGCCATGGTGGCGCGCTCCTGCTCGGTGAGCACGTGCCGGGCCTGCTCCTCCAGGGCCACGCGGGTCTGGTTCCCCAGGCTGCTCAGCGTGACCTGGGAGCCGACTGGCCCCCTGTAGAACCCCAGCTGAAAGGTAGGAGGACAGAGGCCCGGGATTGGGAGCTGCTGGGGAGCCGAGGGGCCAGGCCACGTCGGCGACCACACCGCAGAGGGATGGGGTGGTCCCTCGGTGGTCTCGGCCCACGCGGCACACCTGCGGGAGATGCACCGATGTGTTCTGAGTACGTGGCCTCACGCGGCTGCAAAGTGCTTTACGGCTTAGACAGCACTTTACACGCGTCACCTCATCAGATCCTTGCAACCATTCAGGGTTGAGCAATTTTATTAGGGTTCCCGTTTTATGGTCTAGGTTTCAAGTCTCCCTTGGGAAATTGGGGATAATGGCAACTTTATTTCCAAAATACAGCTCCAGTCTGCACACACACTCCACCCGCTGCCCGCCACTGCCTCTACCCTCCTCGGCAGTGTCTAGGATGCCACCTGGGCTCCCTTTGCCCCCTCAGACTCTCCTGTCACCTACACGGAGCCCGTAAAAACACAGATCTCCTCGTCCCGCTTCCTGCTTAAGCCCCTCAGCAGCAGCCCAGACGTCATCTCAGGCTGGAAGCCAAACCTGTTCTGTGGCCCGGAAGCCAGGTGTGATGGGCTGTCCTGCCCGCCGCCAGCCCCTCCCTGACACCTCCTCGCTTACTACACTCCCCCCAGCCCTCCTTCCTTTCAACAAACCCTCTCCCTGCCTCAGGACTGTGGCACACACTGTGCCCTCCGACGACATCCCTCCTCCGGCTCCTGCACCACGCTTTGATCTCGCCAACTTCTATTTAACATTCGGTCCACAGCCCAAACACCACGTCACTACCTCAGACAGCCTCTGCCTGCCCCCTCCCCTCCTCGCATCCCCGTCAGGGGTCTCACCTGTTACCCTCTCTCCCAACTCCTCATACCTTGCCTCCATGGCCCTGAGCAGCTTTTGTGATGAGCTGTGTGTGGAGGCTGGTTGGTTTCTACATGTGTCTCCCTCATGGGCTGTGACCTCCGTGACGGCAGGGACATGCCCTGTTCTGTTCCCCGCCCTCACCCCCGGTACCTGGGGTGGTACCCGGAACACCTGGGGGCACTCACAGGCGTGTGTGGCACGGGGGACGGAGGACAGTCAGCAGGCTGACTCCCCGAGAAAATGAGGTCACGGCCGGGGGTTGCTCGGCCCACTTTGCCGGGCCCAGGGACCCACACACGGGGCGCTGTGAAGACGCCGAAGCTCCCCAGGGACGGGGAGCATCTTACCTTGTTCGTCCCGTCTGCTGTGGGATCTCCAGGAAACCTATGGAGAAAGACAAGCACGTTCAGCTGCCGTTGGGGCAGCTCATGCAGGCACGGACTGCGGGATGAGCAAAGCCTCGTGAGAACCACAGCCTCCACCTGCTGGGGCTTCTCAAGGGACTGTGAACCCGGCGCAGATGGGCGGCTTGCCATCAACCATGTGGACAGCACTCCCAAACCCGGGCCCAGTGGGCTCCTGAGTTGTTTCCGACCCCACAGGACCAGGCAGGCAATTTGAGGAGGGAATAAATGACAACTGCCCCGTGGCCTCAGGTCAGGCCAATTCCAGGAAGGGTGGGGACATGGATGACAGGAGCCCCCGAGACGCAGCTCACAGGGGCAGCTCAGCTCCAGCCCGTTTTCACACAAAAAAAACACGGACTTGAGCTGCCACGATTCCTGATTTTGAAGAAGCAGCCAGAAACCCAGTTTTTTATGGAGAACCTGATATCTTTTTAAATGTTGGCAACTAATTGAAAAAATTTGTAACATTGTGCAGGTGAAAAGAGAGGGAGGGAGGGAAGAAAGAAAGAAAGGGATAGAGAAAGAGAGATGCTCTGGGGGTACATGGCCAGTCTGAGACTTCCCATGGAAACCCAAAAGAGACACATTGATTATTAGCAACTCTGCAGCCATCTGGCCACTGGGTCCCACTATGACTTCCAAGATCCTCTCCCCAAGGTAACTCATAGGATCCTCATTAGCAGGTCTGGGATGGGGGCAGGGTTATTAGGATCCTCACTTTTCAGACAAGCAACTAAGGACTCAGAAGTAAGTGATTTCCCCCAGGGGAAATAAAGAACGAGAGAGCTGGATCGTGCAGTGCAGCTTTCTAAGGGAAACTGAGGCCAGCAGAGGAGAAGGGATGTGTCAAGGTTATGCATGCCCCACAAATGAAAGGAACCCCGGTGTTGGGACCACAGGCTCTGAGAGTCGGCGCCATCATGACGGATCAGGAGACGCTGGGGGGATGGGAGGGGCCATCACTGGCTTTCAGAAATGGCTGTGGGGTCCTGGGGCTCAGAGGGAGCAGGGCGGCCAGACCCTGCCAAGTTCGTGGCGGTGTCCCCAATCCGGGAACTGGCGATCCACTTGGTCTCGTCCACCGTGGTGCGGGCATGGGGCAGCCTCCCGACATCCTTCACCGTCAGGATGAGGTGCTGGGACGACTTGAGCAGCTTGACCGCCTCGTCGTGCAGGATGTTGAGGAAGCTCTGCCCATTCACCTCCAGAATCTGGTCCCCAACCTGCCGAGACCACCACACAACACAGTCACCTGGGCCATTGACAGGACACGGACTCACGCCAGGGGCTTCAGAGCCGTGATCTCAATTCTCTCCCTGGTCAGCCTACCGAGGAGGCCACCGAGGCTCAGAGAGGTTATGTAGATGCCTGAGGGTCACACTGCAAGTCAACAATCTTCCAATCCTGCTCCTGAGCTCCTGTTACTAGAAAGGCCCACCTCCCCCAACCTAGCAGTGGCTTAGAGGTGTGGGTCTACAACAAGATTCCCAAGGGTCTGTCCCTTATCTAGAAGACGAGAGTCATCTCAGAGGCCTGGTGGGGGTGGAATGGGGAAGGAGGAGGCGGGGCGTGAAGCACACTTCCCGGACTTTCCTCCTGCAAGTCCACATTGTGGAGATTTTCACCCCAAGCATGCATTCTTATATTATCTTAAAATGTAAACGACATTCTAATTTACTCAAAAAAAAAAAGGTGCAATAAATGAGAAAACTAAGCTCCCATTAAAGCATAACATATTGCTTAAGATTCTTACAACAAGCAGGCAGTTTTATTCTGTAACATAAAAACACATTTTTCAATGAATGGATTAAAAAAATAGTGGGTGGGGAAACAAACTACCCTTCCAATAAAAATAAAAACGTGACAAAGATCGAAGAGGTCGGACGGGAGGACCCTGCAGTGTGAGATGAAGGACTTGCGGCTCGTTTATACTCAGGGGTCCGGGGTTTCTCTGCCCTTCACAGCTGGGGAGATGAGGTGCCTGGCCGGGGTCACAGGCGCCCGTGACCTTGAAGGGCAGCCTCATAGCAACAATTATTTGTGGCTGCTGTTCCTTCTCCCTGGCCTCCCAGCCTGCTGACGGCACGTGATCAACCCCCCAGGGCTTTTTCCAGCATTTTCCAAGGCAAATTTTGGGAAAAAGTGAGCCAGACAGGAATTTGGAAGAGAAAGAGGAGAAAAAAAGATGGGACAATGAGACAGAGCTGAAACCTGGACTCCAGTTTCCCGTCTTGTCTTTGACCCGTCGCCTGCAGCAGGGGGGAAGTTTCTGGTACAGAAAGTGGTTATAAGTTCACCCCTCCCGTCTGCCCCCTGCACCAGCTCTGAGGGGCTCCCAGAGGGCCCGCTGCATCTCTGCCTCCACCTCCCCATCCGACAGCTGGTAGGGCACACCTACCAGGCGCCAGGCTCTGCGCCAGGCTGCGTGCTGAGCCGGACAGACCCGCCCCTGCTCTCACCTTGCTCCCAGTCGAGATGGGGCTCAGTTTTGTGCTATAACCGGGTTTTCCCATCAGCCTCTCCGCACTGTGTCCCCAGGGCCCAGCACCCAGGGGGAAAGTCAATCAAAGTTCTTCAAATGAATGAAAAGTCCGACCCTCATTCCCCTCCATTCCTGGCTCCAGGACCATGTCTGCCACAGCCCGGTGGGGACCAGCATGGGACACCGGCCTGGGGCCCCCAATGTCAAGCCACGATTTATCAGATGCTGACTGTGTGCCAGGCACCTCATCCGTCTCTTTCCATAGTTTTCCATACTCAATATCCTCACCATTCTGAGAAGCAGGCATCCTTGCTCTCCTTCTCATCAGAGAGAAACAGGGGCTCAGAGAGGTTAAAGAAACAGTTGGTGGTCACACAGCTAGTGAAGAGGACAGCCAGGGTGCAGACCCAAGTCAGGCTGGCCCTACTAGGCTGCTGTCAGGAGCTCTGCCCGGGCACACGTGGCGTGGCCTCTATCCAGCATGTGCAACGCCAGTGTCCTGCCACGCAGCACCCAGGTCTGAAACCCTGCCCCCACCGTCAGCTCTGTCTTTACTCCCTTGAGTAGACCCTCCAGCAAGTCCCACGCCATTGTCACCTGCCTCCAGCCCTGCCGGTGCCCTCACCTGGGTCCCTGCCTCCTCATACCTGGGTCCCTGAACCAGCATCCCTCCTCTGGGCATTTACGTCTAAACCGGCCTCGGACCTAACACCGGATTTATTTTTCCTCAACTTTTTGCTTTCGTGACATTCCTCCCCACTTAAAAACCTCCGACAACCCCCCATCCTCCAGGAGGCAGCCAAGCACCATGGGGAAGGGTTTCAAAGTCCACCAGACCCGGGTTCGAATCCTGGCGCTGCTACTTCCGCGCCATGGGAGCTGGAGCAAATCCTCCGACAGCTTTCGTGTCTCAGAGTCCTCGGGTGTAAAAAGGGGGTCCATGCCCCAGATTGTACTCCTCCCAATTTCCACAGTCATCAGCATCTCTTTCTTAATGCCACCAACAATATCCACAATTCTCTCTCTTTACACATCTTTGAGCTCCCTAGTTGAGAAACCCGGGTCCCCGAGAACTTAGGCCACCCCAGCCAGTCTCCTTGTAAAGAACTTGAGACGAGACCCAACACCTGGTTCAGGGCTTGGCACACAGACGGTGCTCAATAAGTGCATATGCATGAAGGAAGGGACTTTGCCTCTTCCCCCTTGCCTCACCAGCCCCCTCCCGGCCTCTCTGCAGATGCTGAGAAGCAGAGATGTGAGAAGGAGTATGTCTGCAGGCACCTGGGCCTTACGGAGAGCGGAGGGGTAACTCCCGTCCTGCCGTGCCCACTTGCGCACAAAGCATTCAACAGCGTCCCGGTGTAGCGGCTCCACCTCTCCCCTCTGCCGGCAGGACCCCTCTCCTCTGCACCCAGCTGCCCCCACAGCTCTGAGCTGGAGCCCCGGTGGCACCTTCCATCTGTTGAAGTGCTCTATTTTCTTAAGCATCCCTCTCCATAGCTTTGGCTTTTTTTAAGCTGAGGGAATTAATTAAAATCTTCTCCGCACATTTATTTCATCCTAGCAGTTTAATTAAAGGAACCAGCGTCCAAGAGACCAGATGTGTCAGGGCATCGCAAGCCTCTCCCTACAGGTCCAGGGAAGCAGACAGGGACAACCCCATTCCACAAGCATCTACCTGGGCCTCCACAGCAAGAGGGGGCTGGGGGGGGGTGGAAATGTCCCAAAGGTGGTACAGGACACGTACACTAAAAAAGAAGTACTCATTGTTCATCTGGAATGCAAATTTAAATGGGTGTCCTGAATTCACGTTAGCTAAATTTGGCATCCCTGGGGTTGGGGGGGTCAGTAACCATGGGGGACAATGGTTCTTGTGGGGAGGGTGCTCATTTAATGCTTGGTTTCCAAATTGATTATTCTCCCCGACCCTGAGCCTGGCACCTGTCATTTTCGGAGAGTCCTGTGACTCAGCAACACGCTGCTTACTGCAGACTCCTCCTAAGCACTAATAACATCCCCGAAGTCACAGGTTTGCTGTGCTAGTCACAGTTCCCCTCACGCTGGTTAAAGAAACGCACCCCAGTAGATCTGTGAGAGGCGGCGTGGCGTCCACGTGCCATCCGCCTGGGGAGCAGGTGTGAAACGGGAGTCACGCTCCGGAAACCCCAACCACATGGGGGCCCGTGGGCCCATCTTCCCATCTCTTTCCAGTCCTCTCCTGTCTTTCTTCTTCCTCCAGGGCCTGTTTGAAAACTGCTGAGCTTAGCTTTGGGGTCCCCACGCAGCCCTCCGCAGCAGCTGAGCTACTCCCATTTCTCCGTGTCCAGCCCTCTCTTCTTTCCTCTACTTGTTGGAAAGCTTCTGAGCTCCGGGAGGCCTGTCAGAACAGGTGTCTGCAGGCTCACTGTCATCGAGAGCCCACAAACCACTTTCAAATAAAACCAGGGTCTCCCCGCTGCTCACAGCAGCCCCAGGCCAGTGGGGTGCGGAGCCCCATCCCAAGGGTGCAGGAGAAAGATGCCTGAGTTCTGAGGCCAGGTGACTTGGCCGTAGCAGCCGTGTGGCCCTGCACAGCTCTCAAGCACCCGCTGAGTCTTACTGTTCACACCTGTAAAATGGGCACGACGCCACCAGCAATTCCCAGGGGGCTGTGAGAATCCAATGGGACCCTCAACACAGAGCCTGACCCACGAGAGGTTTTCAACAGCTTTTCATGAGCTTCCCTTGCAAACGGAGGGGACAGGTTCAGGGGTGTCAGGCGACTTGCTCACGGTCACGGTCGCCCAGGAAGTGAACGAGCGAGCCAGCACGCGGGCCCGGATTTCCCACATTCTGTCCACCAGCCTGTGCCCCCTTTATCGCAGCACCATGCCTGGCACGCAGAAGGCACTTCGTAAATGGCGAACGGACGGGAGACCCCCGCCCTGCGTGCTCTCCCAGTCTCAATGCTGACCGTGTCCCCTTTTCCGACGGTTTGTACGACGTGAAGCTGGAGGTGGCACGTTTGAAGGTCTTGAAAACGAATAGCTCCATTCGTTTATTCATTGGAAAGTTACTTTCTCTGACCCGCCGAAGCCAGCCCTGAGTTAGAGGACACGGGGGTCCAGAGGTGAAGATGCTGTGATTGTCAGGGCCTCCAAGGGGTCTCCTACAGATGGGGAGACTGAGGCCCAGAAAGCACCGGGACGTGTCCAGGGCCACAGAGCGAGGCGACAGCAATGCCCAGACCCTGAGGCTAATTAACCAAGAAAACACCAGGCCGCCCAGAACTCACCCAACATGACCCACCGCAGAAGGAAGAGACAGGTGAGAGTGTGAGCGAGTGTCTAGCATCACTCAGCTTGCACACGGCGCCGACGGAGGCGTGGAAGGATAAAGGAATACAGGCGGCTTTATTTTATTTGTCACCGAGGCATCCTATTTATCACCAGTGACAGAGGAGCAGAGGGTGGACCGCGGGAATGCCCTTCATTTTAAGGCAGAGGAACGACTCCTCCATCATCCACAGCTCAAGTGACAGGCTTGGATTGGGGACGCTCCAAGGACAGCGTGAAGAGAGTTCGGCAAGGACAGGACACTGGTCTCCCCTGAACCTGGCCAAGCACCAGGATGCAGGAATTCACTTCCCCTCAGGCTGAGCAGGGCCCAGGAGCGGCGGGAGGAGGCCCAGGGAGCAGCAGAAAGTGCTCAGCAGGCTTGGGAGTGAGCCGGTCTCCTTAAGGGTCAAGAAACCTGGGGAAAATAATTTTAGCACTCTGAGCCTTCCCTCCATCCAAATGGAAGCAAGACCACCATGTACTAGAGTGTTATACAGACTAAATGAGAGGCCATCCAATGTGTGGCTATGAGCACAGACAGACCCAGGAGTCTGCCCTCGGGGTCCAACTCCAGACTCTGCCACTTATTAGCTGTGTGACCTTGGGTCATTTCCCTACCCTCTCTGTGCCTCAGTTACCTTCTCTGAAAGTGGGGACAGCCTCAGTGATACCTCACAGATAGGTCTTAGGATTAAATGAGTTCATACATTTCACTGGATTCCCAGCACCTCAAAAAGCACCTGGCACACAGTAGGTAGTCAATGAGTATTTACTGAATGGACGCATAAAAAGCAGGTAGAACAGTTCCTAGCACCCAGTAGGTGCTCCATCAATGTTAGCTGCATTTTTGAAGCACCATGTTTACCTGTGAAGTGACCCCTGGGTCACTTACCAGCCAAACCTATGACTCTGCCTTGTCACGGTCTCCCCCAGCTATCCCCCCACCTTTCCAACTGCCTCCGCCCTGGGCCCCGCCTGCAGCTTCAACGGACCCCCACATGTTGACCACGCCCACAAGGCACCAACGGTTACCCCATCTTACAGGTGGGCAGGCTGAGGCCAAAAGGGAGGCGACAAGAGCCGGCACTGGCCTTCGTCCTGCCAGCGTGCAAAGCCTCTGCTCGACCTAGTGTCAACCCCTCCTTTAAGAAAACCAGCATCTCCATCCTCCACCTCTTACGGAACCTCTCAGCCCTGCACTTGGTGTTATGCACACAGTAGGCGCTCTATTCATGGACCTGAACGCAAATGAGCAAAAAGAACCCGTGGGTGGATGGCAGCGCTCCGAGCTCCCCCATCAGAGGAAGTCGGGAGAGAAATCTGTAACAACTCGATCCCATGCGGAGCTGGGACACAGGACTCCATCCTCCCAGGACACACGCACAGTGGGGACACATGCGCACAGTGGGGCCACACTGGGCAAGGGCCTGAAAGAAGCCGGTCCCGGCCCTCTTCGCCACCTGCCCAAGGCTTCACACAAATGGATTTTGCAGCTTCCACTGAGGACCCTGCTGACTGTATCATCACCACAATGAAAATTCAAATTCTGTTAAAGAGTTTTATTGCATTTATGAATCTTTAATAGTCTTCTGTGTCAGGTATGAAACTTTAATGGGCTTTGGGGTATTTTTTCCTGGTACAAGGGAGCAATGCAGTTTTAATGAGACAACATGCGTTTTTCCCAACAGTTCAGAAGTCAGTAAACCTTGTGCATATTTTTTAAAAAAGAGGATCAAGGTGGAGCTAAGAAGGTTCTGGAGCCGGCTGCGGGAAAGGCCTGGGTCTCTCAGGCTTGGTGCCCTCACAGGGCAGAACCCGACCAGAAAGGCTGCGGATGGAACCGGCAGACGCGATGGCTGCTGACTTCCAGCACGGCGCCTGCTTCCTTCTGGTTCCTTCTTCTGACATGAGCACTTCCACTGTCAGCATGGCTCGCTCTGTTCGGGACACGGGCAGCCCTCGGTCAACACCTGCTTTAAGTCAACCGAGGCCAAGAGAAGGGGAAGGACTTGTCCAAGGTCAAACTCTGGGTCAAGGTCAGAAGCAGGGTGGAGCAGCCACTCGTGGGCTCTTCCCGCAGGAGAGTCTGGCTACCAAGTCAATGCGTCAGAGCAATTACAAAGGTCAACCCCAGGAGGAGTGACAGCTGTGGACCCTCTGAGGGCCTCGCAGAGTCAGCTGCCCCCCACTATTTAGCTCTAAACACACATACACTTAATAAGCCCCACAGGAGGCAGCAAACAGTGTCCTGTTTTATAGATGAAGGAATGAGGTTCAGAGAGGGGAAGTCACTTGCCCGAGGACACCCAGCAGGCAAAGCAGCAGAGAAGGACTGGCACCCAGCCCAACTGCTACTTGGAGCCTCGGGCTTGTATTTGCTCACCTGACATTCCAACAGATGACTCAAAGGCTCTCGAAACGAGCACTGTCGAAAAGAACTTTCTGCAGTAACAGAAATGTTCCATATCTGTGCTGTCCAAGACGTCAGCCACTGCTATTTAAATTTAAATTCATTAAAACGAAATAAAATTAAAGATTCATTTCCCTACTCACGCTAGCTCCGTTTTGATAGCCACAGGAGACTGGCTGCTGCTGCCTGGAACAGCACAGCTTATGGCTGGGGCCCCAGATGGAGGCCCTGCCCTTCTCCGACCCTCCGTCCAGGGCTCCCGTCTCAGTGCTCAAGCCCCAAAACCTCCACATCTACGGGTCCACCATCAAGCCCACCCATTTTACCTTCCCCTCTGGAAGGAGCTCGAATCGCTCGCTCTGCTCTGTCTCCACTGCTCCACCCTGGGCCAGGCCACCGTGGCCTCTCCCCTGGACCCAGTCACCTCTTAACCCGCCTCCCGCTTCCACCGTCGACGCCCCCTCCGGCACTCTCCCGTGACAGTTAATTTGACGTGGGGACTGGACTGGGCTAAGGGACGCCCAGAGAGCTGGGAAGACGTTATTTCTGGGTGTGTCTGTGCAGTGTCTCTGGAAGAGATGAGCCTCTGAACAGGGAGACCGAGGAAAGTGGATGGCCCTCGCCGTCTGGGTGGGCCTCATCCCACCCACTGGGGGCCTGAAGCGAACAAGAGGCGGAGGGGGGTGAGTTCACGCTCTCTGCTGGAGCTGGGACGCCCCTTCTCCTGCCCTTGGATGGTGCTGCCCTTGCTTTTCGGGCCTTAGGACTCACATGAGGATTTACACCACTGGCCCCACAACTATTTGGCCTTTGGACTCAAACTTACATCATCTGCTCCCCTGGGTCTCAGGCCTTCGGACTCGGACTGAATAACACTCCTGGATTTCCTGGGTCTCTGACTTGCAGAGGGCAGATCATGGGAATGTGTGACCTCCATAATCACGTCAGTCAATTTCTATAATAAATTTCCTCTTCTATCTATCCATCTACCCATCCATCCATCTACCCATCCATCCATCCATCCATCCACCCATCCACCCATCCACTCACCCATCCACCCATCCATCTACTCATCTACCCATCCATCCATCCACCCATCCATCCATCCATCCACCCATCCATCCATCCATCCATCCACCCATCCACCCATCCACTCACCCATCCACCCATCCATCTACTCATCTACCCATCCATCCATCCACCCATCCATCCATCCATCCATCCATCCACCCACCCATCCACCCATCCATCTACTCATCTACCCATCCATCCATCCACCCATCCATCCATCCACCCATCCATCTACTCATCTACCCATCCATCCATCCACCCATCCGTCCATCCATCCATCCATCCAACCATCCACCCATCCACTCACCCATCCATCCATCCATCCACCCATCCATCCATCCATCCACCCATCCATCCATCCATTCATCCACCCATCCATCCATCCATCCACCCATCCATCCATCCATCCATCCATCCACCCATCCACCCATCCACTCACCCATCCACCCATCCATCTACTCATCTACCCATCCATCCATCCACCCATCCATCCATCCACCCACCCACCCATCCACCCATCCATCCATCCACCCATCCACCCATCCACTCACCCATCCACCCATCCACCCATCCACCCATCCATCCATCCATCCACCCATCCACCCATCCATCCACCCATCCATCCATCTATCCATCTACCTATCTCCTATTGGTTCTGTTTCTCTGGAGAACCCTGACTAACACGCTTCCCTATGTAGCAAGAGGATCCATTTAAACTGCAAATCTGATCTCGTCAGACCTTCCTTAAAACCTCCTAGTGACCTCCAGGCTCCTCCTTTACCTGGCCTGAGAGAGCCTTACCTTGCCAGTCCATCTCTTGTTTCTCTCCTCCGGCTTTTTCCAATCCATCCACACTTGTCACCTCTCATTTCTATGAACACATGGAGCCCTTTCCCACCTCAGGGCCTTTGCATATGCTATTCCTCTGCCCAAAAGATTTTCCCTCCATTCCTCACCTGAATGTCTCCTACTCAACCTTCAGATCTCAGATCAAATGACACCCCCTCCAAGGAAGGTCTTCCCCCCGAGCACCCTGCAGTGTGCCCCCAGCCCTCATCATGGTTTGAGATCCTGCTGGGCTGGGAGCACTGAGTTCAGGGCCAGTGTGCTGCATGCCCCTTGCATGGCACATGGGAGGCACCTGACCGAATCAGCGAAGGAGGGAATAAACGAATGAACGGAGTCCTGTCCTTGCCAGTTCCTGAAGACAGGCAGGAGACATGTTCCATTTACGTGACGGTTTAGTTTGACAAGGCCAGGCACGCGGGGAGGCTGGGACGTGCAGCCCGGCTCTGCACATCGCCGCAGGGAAAGAGCATCCGGTTTTTACAATCCAAGGGAAGGCAAAGAGGTAAAAACACAAATCACCATTTTGTTCTGGTTGAAATGACACTGCGGGAAAGGGTGTGCATTTCTCCAGCCCCTCAGTCAGGAAGAGAGAAAACCAGGGCGCGAGGGAGAGAAAAGAGGTCATGGGCCCAGGGCCTCCGGTCAGTGGGGGTAAAGCTGGCCTGGAGCCCAGCCCCACCCCTGCTTTCTGCTGCTCCGCAGACCTGCAGGAACCGGGGAATGCTCCAGTTCAAGTCCATGGCCTTGACACACACAGAGTGCCGGGTTAGAAGATGTTACAGAAGGGAAGCCCCATTCACAACAGCAACAGGAGAGAGAAATACTCAGGAATAAACTTAACAAGACACGTGGAACACCTGTGTGGAGAAAACTGCAAACCTCAAAACGGACTCAACAAAGAGAGAAAAAATCCCCCGTGCCTGGAAAGGATTCAGCATCATGAAGACGTCAGTTCCCCTTCGGCTGAAAATTTAACATTATCCCAAAACAAACACCAATAAGCTTTTGTTTGATAAGCTGATATAAAAGTTCATGTGAAAAAATAAAGCTGCACGTGGAGGAAGCTTAAATGCACACGCCTGAATGAAATGAGGCAGTCTGAAAAGGCTGCATGCTGTACGATTCCAACTATACGACGTTCTGGAAAAGGCAACACCGTGGAGACAGAAGAAAGATCGGTGGTTGCCAGGAGGGTGGGGAAAGAGGGAGGGATGGTAGGTAGGGCACAGGGTTTTTAGGATATTCTGCATGACCTTATGCAATTGTCATGCAAACTCAGAGACTGCACAACACCAAGAGGGAGCCCTAATGGAAACTATGGGCTCTGTTGTTAGTGTCGTTGAGCGGATTCCCACTCCTAGTGACCATGTGGGCAGCAGAGTGGAACCCTGCCCGGTCTTTTCGCTCCATCCTCTCGCCCTCCAGCACTGTATCAGACGACGCCCCACTGCTGTTCACAGGGTTTGCATGGGCAATTTTTTTGGAAGTAGGCGGCCAGGTCCTTCTGCCTAGTCTGTCTTAGTCTGGAAGCTCCACTGAAACCTGTCCAGCGTGGGGACCCTGCTGGGGTTTGAAATCTGGTGGCATAGCTTTCAGCATCACAGCTACAGGCAGCCTCCATAGTAAGACAGCCAGATGCGGGGTGTGGTTCCCTGACTGGGAAATGACCCCGGGGCGACAGGTGGTAAGAGCTGCCGAACGGTAACCACTGGACCATCAGGGCCGGTAAACGATGTCTTCAGTCAGTAACAATAAATCACTACTGGCTCATCTTGTAGCAAGTGTACCACACTAACACAAGAGGCTAACATTGGGGGCAACTGTGTATGGAGGAGTGGGGGGAGAAAACGTCTACGAGAAACTCTGTACTTTCTGCTAATCTTTCTGTGAACCGAAAACTGCTCTAAAAAAATGAAGCTATTAATTTTTTAAGTGATCATTTTTTAAAATAAAAAATAATAAAAATGCAAGAATGGCTAGGAAAGCCCTGATACAGAAGAGCTGTAAGAGGGGGTGCTGGATACTAAAATTGACGCCGAAGCCTCTGTCCTCTGATGTGTGGCAGCGACTCACGAGGAGATGGACAGACGGGGGAACGGACCAGAAACAGGCCCCGGGACACACAGAAACGCCGTCGACAGCATCGCCAGTCACGGTGGCAAAGACGGGCTTGTTGAATAGCCTGGGACAACCACGTAGCCATTCGGACCCACATCGGATCCCTACACAAGAACAAATGCCCAACAAACCACAGATCTAGAAAAAATGCATTGACCAGGATTAAAAGAAAGAACGGGCAAAAATCCTCTCTATTTGGGCACAGGGAAAGGTTTTCTGAACTCAGGTTCCACCAAAGAAAGGACTGATGATTAAACTATAGGACAACAAAAAACTTTCATGTTGAAAAAACTCTGTAAGTCAAAAGACATGGACAACTAGGGAGCAAACACTCGTAATGGATCTATCACAGATAAAGGGCTAATTAACCCTAATATAGAAAGAGTTCTTAAATGTAGGGGGAAAAAATCCAAAATCCTGATAGCAAAAGAATAATAAAAGACATGAATGAATTACAAAAAAAGACATAAAAAATGGTCATTAAATATATGAAAAGAGGTTCAACTTCACCCATAATAAGAAAACTGCAAAATAAAGCTACATCAAGATACCGTTCTCACCTATCAGATTGGGAACAATTAAACTTGACAGCAGCTGTCAGCGAGCTGTGGGGAAGCAGGCGCGCTCAGACAGGGCTGGTGGGAATTCAGATGGAACCACTCTTTTTTTTTTTTTTAAATATATATATATTTTTTAACTTTTTCTTTTTTTTTTTTGAGGAAGGTTAGCCCTCAGCTAACATCTGCCGCCAATCCTCCTCTTTTTGCTGATGAAGGCTGGCCCTGAGCTAACATCCATGCCCATCTTCCTCTACTTTCTATGTGGGACGCCTACCACAGCATGGTGTGCCAAGCTGTGCCATGTCCGCACCCAGGATCCAAACCGGTGAACCCCAGGCCGCCAAAGTGGACTGCATGAACTTAACCACTGCGCCACCAGGCTGGCCCCTGAAACTACTTTTGTTTCCTGTAAGATTGGGCAAATGAGTAAATATATAGAACCATCTAGACGAGAAGCAAGCACCTCCTAAAGGCCAGCACTATGCCAGGTGTTGGGGACACAGTAGGAACCGTATTGGTTTCCTGTAGCTGCTGTGATAAATTACCACAAACTTAGTGGCTTCAAAGAACACAAATTTATAATCCTACAGTTCTGGAGGTCAGCCCCCCGACACCGGTCTCACTGGGCTAAGACCAAGATGGCAGCAGAGCTAAGTTCCCTTCTGGAGGACCCAGGGCACAGTCCATTTCCTTGTCTGTCTGAGCTTCTAGAGCCACCACATTCCTTGGCTGGTGGCCATGTTCCTCCATCTTCAAAGCCAGTATCTTTAGGCCACGTCCTCCTCACGTGGCCATCTCTCTGGTTCTCTCTTCTGACTCCCTCCCCCACTTTTAAGAACTCTTGTGATTACATTGGGCCCACCTGGGAAATCCAGGTTCCTCCCCCCACCTCGAGGTCAGCTCATTAGCAACCTTAATTGCATCTGTCATCTTAATTCCCCTTTCTCATAGAACCTAAGCTATTCACAGGCTCTGGGAATCAGGACGAGACATCTTCGGGGCTCATTATCCTGCCCACCACCTGGGTGGTGCTCAAACATGGCTGACATTTATGGTCAGCGGAACGGAACTGAACACCAAAACGCCTCCACTACCCCATCTGCGTGAGGCAGGATTAACAGCGCAACTCGCACTTTCCAGCTGGAACACAACCTGGCTCAAACCTGCTAAGAAATGTTGCACAAAATGGTGCAAAAACCATTGCAACTTTACTTCTAGGAATTAACCCCGAGAAAATCATCATGGCTAGGGCAAAAGAAAAAGTTACACAAATAATTTGGACCCCCTCCTAAATGTCTAGGAATTGATCCGTCAAATACTGTATGGTATATCCACGCGGTGATATCGTAAGGCCATAAAAAATAACACAGAATATTGAATGGCATATAGTGACTTTTTTCCAATTAAACTTTTTAAAAGTTACAAAACAACATAAGCAAAGAGTAGAAATAGTTAAACAGGAAAAAAGGGTTAGGTACAAATTGTAAAAATCTTGCCTCTGCAATCTTCACACATCTCAGGCCCCCAACCATCAAGTCTTAGGCCCCGGGACTGAGACTCAGAAGGAACCACCAGTAACAGTTTCTTGGGCATTCTCCTAGGAACTCATTTCATATATACATAAGTATGGACAAATGAATGTATTCCCTTTTTTTTTTTTTTTTTTTTGGTGAGGAAGATTGTTGCTGAGCTAACATCTTTGCCAATCTTCCTATTTTTGCTTGAGGAAGATTGTTGCTGAGCTAACATCTGTGGCAATCTTCCTCTATTTTGTATGTGGGGTGCCACCACAGCATGGCTCGATGAGCGGTGCATAGGTCCATGCCTGGGATCCAAACCAGCGAACCCTCGGCTGCCAAAGCAGAGCGGATGAACCTAACCACTATGCTACCAGGCTGGCCCCTGTATTCCCTTAAAAAAAAACAAAAATGGGATCACATAACACTGCTCTGTACCTTAACAGTTTGCAAAGCTCTTTCGGAAATGGAAAGATCTCAATGCTATGTTGTCACAGAGGGCGGGAGAAGGCAAACAGTCTGAACCCAATTTTGCTGAACTGTTTTTATCCTATCACATCCCATGTGAGCACGACACTCCGGAAGGACACACATCAAAATCTCTGCACTGATTTTCCCCTAAGCCTAGGATTTTCTACATCTTCTGCAGTGGACACGCTTTACTTTCAAATTCAGTCTTTTAAATACTACCCTCAAACCGCCCACCTCACATCGTCTTCCACTGTGTTAAAGGGACTCAAAAAAACGCCCAAGTGTCCGCAGGAGTTGTCTCTCAGCGGTGAATTGCAAGACATCTTATTATTTCATTTTTTTCAACACGTTGTACACCTTAAACTTACCCAATGGTATATGTCAACTATATCTCAATAAAAAAAGTGCTTTCCTTCTATTTGGGAAATGATGAAAGAAAATGTACCAGCAAAGGCCAAATGCAAGGGTTTTCTGCTACTCAGAGAAATCAGGTTTCCAAATAATAAAGCTTGATAGCATTAGTTAATTATACCATATTCAGAAATTAAAAACAAGTCCCTGATATTTTGGAATCATTCTTAGTTTAGATAATCAAGGCAATTTTAATTTTGAGCTCTTTATGCATGCTCTGTGCTCTCCAGGGTGTGTATGACCATATTGTGGAGGGCAAAAAGAAAAAAAATCCTAAAAGGAAACGTAAAAATTGGGAGGGCGGGGGCGTGACATGATATTAACATCTCCTTCAACATCTGGGGGTCTGGGGACAAGTGGGCCGCTGGCCGCCCTGCTGTGCCTGGGGAAGAACCGTCTTTATGCCGCCTGGTCCAATCCACGCCTCTTAGTAATTTGCGGTGAGTCGTTCCCGTCCCCACTGGGCTCAGCAGCCTGCTGGCACAGACAGGCCTACTGGCGGGAGCTCTTCTGGAAAGATTCTCTGAGGTTTCTCTCATTTGTGGTTCCTTGTAAAACCTTATTATTTCAGTTGGAAATAACTAAATGCCTGACTTCAAGGGAACAGTTAGGTAAATGATAATTCAGCCACAAGATGGAATATTATCACGCAGTTATTAGAGATTGTGTTCAGGAGTTTTCCATTACCTGGGAAAATGCAAGTGAAAAATGTGGGATGCAAACTAGTATATACTGTATAATATCAATCACATAAAAATGTACACAGAAAGGAATGAAAGAAGCTACATGAAGATGCTAACAGGGGCCGGCCTGGTGGATGGTGGTTAAATTCGTGGGCTCTGCTTTGGCGGCCCAGGGTTTGTGGGTTCGGATCCCAGGCACGGACATGGCACCACTTGTCAGGCCACGCTGTGGTGGCGTCCCACATACAAAAAAGAGGAAGACGGGCACGGATGTTAGCTTAGGGATAATCTTCCTCAAGCAAAAAGAAGATTGGCAACAGATGCTAGCTCGGGGCAAATCTCTCTCACCAAAAAAAAAAAAAAAAAAAGATGCTAAAAGATGGAAAGAACCCAAATGTCCATCAACTCATAAACAAATAAACAAAACATGGTACAGCCATAGACAGAATATTATTCAGTCATCAGAACGACTTCACGATATATGCTGCCACATTATGCCAAGAGAAAGGAGCCAGACACAAAGGCCACATATTCTACGATGCAGTGACATGAAATGCCCCAAACAGGCAGATCTATAGACAGAAACGGGGAGTGACTGCACAATGGGCACAGGAGTTCTGGGGGTGAGGAAAATGTTCTGAAATTAGATAGTGGCGATGGTTGCACCACCTTGGGAGTATACTAAAAGCCACTGCTTTGTACACTTTAAACGGGTGGATTTTATGGCATGAGAACTGTATCTAAAAAAACAAAAGCTGCTAATAAAGCTCGGCGTAGCAGGCAGGACGTGTGGGTCCTTCCACTGCCCGCCTGTGTCTGCGTTTTACGCTCTGAACCTATTACTTGAGTAGCTGGGAAAAAAAATAAAAGCAAAAAGACACGAAGTTCCCCAAAGGGGCTGGGTTAACAGCTCTAGTGCACAGCACCCCCCAGGTCGCTGGGGTCCCAACCTCTGAACACTGCTGACCGAGTGAATGTCCTGCACGGCCCAGCGGGAGAGTCACATCCTCTCTGCAGCCCCAGCCAGCCCTCCCGCCCTGGACCGATGGCTCCCTCCTGAGGTCCCAGCCGAGGCTGTGTAGCTACCAAACTGCAAAGACGGAGCAGCCTGCCTGGGTTCAAGTCCTGGCTCCACCACGCCCCGGCTGTGTGACCTTGGGCAAGTCACTTAACCTCTCTGAGCCTCACATCTGTGAACAGGGACAAGAACCCTGATTATAAGGCTGCTGTGAGGGTTAATGGAACTAATACATGCCAAGCGCCCAGAACAGGGCCTGTACACAGCAGATGCTATGTGTCACTCAAGTACTAGGTCGTACTAACAGGATGGTGTCTACTTCGCTATCTCCTCTCCCGCTTTCTCGCTAGGCTGTCAGCAGTTTGAGCGTGGTACCCTGTATCTATTCCACGTGTCGTCCCTGGGCCAGCAGCACCCACACAACCTAGGAGCTCGTGAGAAACGCAGAACGTCAAGTGCCGTCCCAAATCCACCGAGGCGGGCTGCATTTTCCAGAAATGGCCACAGAACCATCCCAGGTCTCACGGGCTCCCCCAGAACCCTGACACTCCCCTTCAGGAGGTGTGGCGGGTTGAACTGTGTCCCCCGCCCCCCCAAGAAATGTCCAAGCCCCAGCCCCCAGCATCGGGGAGGACGACCTTATTTGGAAATAGGGTCTTTGCAGATGCAATTAAATTAGGAATCCTGAGATGAGCCCATCCTGGATTTGGGGTGGGCCCTGAGTCCAATGACTGGCATCCATGGAAGAGAAGGAAGAGGGAGATTTGAGACCCAGAGAGACACGCAGGGAAGAAGACCACGTGAGGATGGAGGCAGATACTGGAGGGATGCGGCCACAGGCCAAGGAAGGCCAGGAAGCACCAGAAGCTGGGAAAGGCCAGGAAGGATGTTCCCCCAGAGCTTTCGCAGGGAGCCTGACCCTGCTGACACCTCCATTGGTGAGAGAATAAATTTATGTTGTTTGAAGCCACTGAGGTTGGGACCATCACTTACAACAGCCCTGGGAAACTGAAACAGGAAGTCAGAGTTACGCCCCTCCCCTTGAGCCGGCCTTCGAGGCCAGGTCATAAAAGGAACACGGCTCCACCTGCCTCTCTCCCAGGACCTGTGCCCCCTAAATGCCCAGAATCCAGGCCACTACGCTTAGAGGAAGCCCGAACTAGCTCCACGCAGAGAAGAAGCAGGGCTCCCTGCCAGCAGCCAGCACCCACCTGCACACGTGAGAGGAAATGAGCCTCCCCACGGCTCCAGCGCCCAGATGCCGCGGAGCAGCCCCTGCTGTGGCCCGTCCACCTCCTGGCCCACGGTTTGGGGAGCAGAAGCCCTGGTTCTCGCACACCTCCAGCTTTGGGGGTGGCTATGCAGCCATAATAATGGCAACACTTGCTCAATCATAACCCGCTCTTGACAAGGTCCCAATGATTCGTGTGCACGGCCAAGGGCCTGAGGCACCGTGCACTGTGGTGTGGATCTCTCAAAGAGCCCTTCACAGGCACGCTTGCCCAGAGTGGGACTGAGGAAATGCATGCTGATAGTTATCCCCACTACGAAATGGGGCAACGGGCTGACCTCAGATGCAGCAAACCACGCAAGTCCTCGTTGTGCAGGCAGTGAACTTGGCGCGGCTGCACGTGGAAGCAGAACGGCAATGATAAGCCTCCCACACTGGTCGGCCACCCCTCAGCTCCTCCAGGCCCCTGGCTCTGCCACTGGGGAAGGAGGGACCAGAAGAAAGCCCCGCAGCCAGCCCCTCAGGTGGACGGCACAGTGCACGGGGGCCCTGGGGACCTGAGGGAACGCTGTCACCTTTCCCTGTGCCCAGGGCCAGGGCCGCTGGGCTCCCACTGACAGCCCTCTTTGTAGAAATGAAGTCTTTCTCCTTTTGGCAGCAGCCTTCCATGGGAGCAATTACCGCCCTAGCAGGGGCCCCTCTAAAAAGCAGGCAGCAGGACTAAGCAACTTGAGCATTTGCAATTTATTAACACCCATTCAGAGTTCAGCTAAGAGAGAATCCCATGGAAGGACCGGAGAAGGTAGCCCAGCCAGGGGGCAGAGGCTGAGACAGTCACCCAGCACGTGCCGGGTTTCTCAGGAGAGACACCACCTTCTGGCTCCTCCAGAAAGATGTTCCCCATCCTTGCGGATCCATCAGCAACAGCTGCCTGAGGGTCGGAGGCCATCACGGACCAGTCTCAGCCACCAGCGCACACACTCGTGTGGATGATGAAAGTCACTCACATGCTTAGAGCTACCGTTTTGGGGGGCTTATCATGTGCCAGGAACTGGGCTCCCCATGCATTAGTTCCTCGCATCCTATCAACAGAGGACCTTGGACGTAGGTGATGGAGGTGGTGGACTGCACGTCACTATTTTTAGAGAGCCTGGAATCTACGAGAAGCACAACTCGTCCTGCAGGGTCCCTGGAAGGTAAGCAAGATGCCAGCTGTCGGGGTTCACAGCTTGTGGACCCCTGCCCGGCAAGGAGAGGTGGCCGCTGCCCCTCGGAGAGAGGCGGCCCCAAGGAAAAGCTGCAGAGGGAGCAAAGCCAGTGCTCGAAGTCGGAGCTCAGCGATGACATGATCAGCAGGTCATTATCCCAGCTCTCGCTGAAGGAGCCGGGGATGTTCAAGGCCCCAGAGCAATCAGGGGCTGCTCTCTGCGATTCCTCGCCAGCGGGCTCTGTGTGGGGCCAGGGCTGCATGCCAGTGAGGAAGAGAAGGGACGGCCTCCCGTTTACTCCATCCCAGAGGGGTGACACAAAAGTGCCCCTCTGCCTGGGAGGCAGGTCCCATAGCGGGAACTGTGTGAGCAGGTGCAGGAGGAGAGAGCCAGGCCTGCAACCTTGGGTCGGCCTTCTCGGCATGGGACTTTGGGCAAACCACCCCCCTTTCTGAGCCTCCTTTTTTCATCCACAAACAAAACTAATGCTGGTTACCTTTCCTGGTTATACCAAAAACCAGAGAAGATTTTTTAAAGCCAGTGTATTTTGAATACTTTTACTGGTATTGTCTTTTATAGTGATCCTCTGGCTACGTCCTCACAGCCTCCCCAGAGGGATTATTATCCCAGACTTACAGATGAGGAAACCAAGTCCAGGGAGAGAAAGTGACGCAGCCTGTTATTCTGACCCCGAAGTGGCGGCGTGTAACCACCCCGTGATGCTGTCTGGTAAGGACGTCACAGGGCCTGGCACACAGTGGGTATCGGAGATGGTTGCTACTGTTGTTGCTATTAATTTCCCCCAAAGTGACACATTTTTGCTGAAGAACAGCTTTAGTCACCGGTTCTTATGTAAATAATCTTCAGAGCCGAGCTGGGCCCGGCTCTCATGCCCAGGTCCCCTCCAGCCGGGCCGACCTACCGAGCCAGCCAGGGCTCAGCCGTGTCCTCTCCCGCAGAGCCCAGCAGCAACCACACAAGTGTGGACGCTTGTGCAGCCACACTGACCAAACGGCGCCGGCTCGCGAGAAGCAGATGATTTGCTGCCCTTGCAAGTGGAAAGAGCACTGGATTCGGAGGCAGAAAAACACGGAGAAACCCTTTGCCAATGTAAGACAAAAACCCAGCAAGCGAGGTGCCCGCCTTCTGCGCTGGCCATCCCCGTGGGCAGTGGTGCTCAGAAGGGGCCCTGCGCCCGAATCGCTGCTTCTCCAACAATTCAGAACAGGCTCTGGGACAAGCAGCTTCATCCCACCGAGCCTCCGGTTCTCCACCCCTGACATGGGGACGATGACAATTGGTACCTCCCCTTGGGCTGCGATGAGGACACAAGAAGATGGTCAGAAAGCAGCTGGACGGGTCTGGCCTGGCTGTGTGTGGTCAAGCAATGACTGCCTTTGTGCCACGGTCACCATGCAGACTTCAGAACCGTCACTCTGTCCTGTGTTCCTCCCCCAGTTTGCCCAAGAACCACTTGGCAAGGGGAGGACCCCTCGAAGTTCTGTAAGAGCCACCGGGGTTGGGCAGAGGAGAGGGTGTGAGGGGAGGGAAGAGGTGGGAAGAGGACCTCTGTGAGTAAGCACCGGACCTGCCTGAGTTCCCATCCCAGCTCCTCCAACTACTAGCTGTGTGACCTTGGGCACGTTACCTAACCTCTCTGGGCCTCAAGTGCCCATCTCTAAAGTGGGGGTGATACTAGTGCCTCCTCACAGGGTTGCTGGGAAGACTAAATGACTCAGTACAGGAACAGCACTCCCTAGGCACCCTGGCTGGCACAGAGAGAGCCCCCCAGATGCTGGTGATTACTATTATTACTGCTGTCAATTAGAAATAACTAGAACACTGCTCTGCCCGAACCTCCTTCCTTTCCTTACGATTATTACTACCCTCACCCTGCCGTCCCTCCTGCCCTTTTCACCACGCTCTTACTTCAATGCAGTCTGAACAGCCACAGGGATCCTCTCAGTTCCAAATCCAAAAGCAGAGCGTGCGGAAACATCGGGCAGGCGTCCCCACCGTGCCGACAGCAGAGAACCCGGGCAGAGGCGGGCAGGGCTGAGCGCCCAGCTGCCGAGGGCCGTCAGTCTGGCTGTTTTCTCATCACACAAGTTCAGGCTTACAGGGTCTAGTGGCTAACAGAGGAGGTTCTGGAGCCGATCCCCATCCCAGCTCCACCATGTCCTTGCTGTGTGACCTTGAGCAAGCGACGACCTCTCTGAGCCTCCATTGGCTCATCTTTCAACGCAGGAAGGTAGGACATCTACCTCGGGGACTGCTTAGGGATTCATTAAGGTGGAACATAAAAAGCGCTTAGCAGGGTGCTCAGCGTAGAAAAATCACTCAGCGGACGTCTGCTGTCACCATTTCTCTCGCCAATGCTCAGCCAGCACATCGCCTGGGACACCAGGAGTCTTCACTGCCTTCTGTCTCCCACTCCCATCCTCCCCATCCACGTAGAGGATGCAGATCCAGGTTCTGCATCGCACGCACCTCACTCTGTTCCCCGGATCACCCCCCAAATGTTGCAGCGCTCGACAAGAAAGACCCCAGGGACTGGGGGCCGGGGAGGGACACGTCCTCCCCCTCAGCCCCCCAGGTGACAAGGCTCTCTTGGAACTCCGCTCGAGAAAGACGAGAAGACGGGCACACTCAGCGGACATTCTGAGGGTCTTCTCCCTCTGACTGACTGACAGCAGGAGAGCAGCACGAATCCCAAATCGCATAGTAAGAAATGCTAAGGCTGCTAAGATACACTTTGGCTGCCTTTTTGTGCTTCTCCTTTTGAAGGCCCATCTCGGCAGTCTGAAACAGCAACACTTTAGTCACACTCTTAGAAATCAGAGATGTCAGGTTTCCAACGGAGAAAGGAAGCAATTTTCTAAGAAGCTGAAGGTTGGGTCACAAAAGGAACAGAATGAACAAGAAGGGTCCCAAGACTCTGTGTGCACAAAGGTCTGGAAGGACGTGCCCACTGCTGACTGTCTTCATGTGCCGGGGCTGGGCAGGGGCAGGGAGGAAGGGCTGTCATTGCAAACATGAGCCCATGTGAGAATTGACTTTTCTACGCCTGGCAAGGATGATGTCCACAATTAGAAAAAAATGTTCCATGTATTTAAAACATGTATTACACTTGGCTAAGTTGATATCTGCCAGGACTCCCCACTGTAAACTTATTATTTTTCCCTTTATAATAATTACAAGATACACTGGTAGAGATACTCTAAAACTATGCCAAAAAATCCCGCTTCGGCTTAAACTTCTGCCTGCTATGTAGCATCAATTTGGTGCATCCCGTGTCTAGCAATTATTACAGTAATGTCATGTTCTGTTGGTGATGCTCTCCTCCTTTATTCCTTCTCCATTGCTTCATGGGGATTCTTCAAGGAAGACTTGTTGCATCTCCCCCATTTCTTTATGTAATAACACTCGTGAGGACTCAAGGAGACCTACTGTGTGCTCCATTGGCCGCTAGGGGGCGCTTCCAGGCTGGCCCTGATTGGTTGGCTGATGGATTTTGGAGCACGTCTCTGCTTGCTGGGACCACAACACACCCCAGGCTCATCCTGTACCTGCCTGGATCTGCAGTCACCACTCCTCCAAGGAGCCCTGCTTCCTTTTACTTGGAGAAGAGTATTTAGAAACTAAATCAGGGCACTGGGTATCCTCAGCTTTATTGGGGTGTCCCTGCCTCTAGCCCCTCTCAATGGACAGAACCAAAAACTACAGACACACGCCCTTAACAACAGGGATATGTTCTGAGAAATGCGTTACTAGGCAACTTTGCAGTGTGTGAACATCACAGCGTGTGCTTACACAAACCCATGTGGTACAGCCTACCACACAGCGAGGCTGTACAGTCTTATCTTATGTGACTGCCATTGTCTGTTAGTGTGGGTTTATTTCTGGGCTCTCCATTCTGTTCCACTGATCTATGCATCTGTCCTTTCACTAACAATACGCTACCTTGCTTACTGTAGCTTTCTAGTACGTCTTGAAATCAGGTCGTGAGTCCTCCAACATGCTCCTCTGTTTCAGAATCATTTTGGCTTCCTCCTAATTTCTCTGCCTTTCCATTAAAAAATTTAGAACCAGCTGGTCACTATCTACAAAAAAAGCCTACTGGGGTTGGAATTGGGATTGCGTTGAATCTGGATCAAATGAGGGAGAGGACATCTTCATAGCACTGAGTCTTCCTATCCACGAACATGGTATATCTCTCCATTTGCTCAGGTCTTTTTCGTTTTGTATTTGCAGCACAGACATACTGCACATATTTCGATATATTTATATCTAAGTATTTTTTGGCGCTGCTCTAAATTGTATGTATTTTGAATCCCAGTTGCTCATTGCCAGCTTATAGAAATATAAGTGGTTTCTGCATGCTCACTTTGCCTCCCACCTTGCTAAACTCACTTATTAGTTCTAGGAGATTTTTTGATAGATTCTTTGGAATTTCCTATGTAGAGAATCAGATTCTGTACATAGAGAGTTTTATTTCTTCTTTTCAGATCTGTATGCCTTTAATTTCTTTCTAGTGCCTTATTGCACTGACTACAACTTCCGGTATGATATCGAACAGGAGTGGTGGAGAAGACACTTTTGCCTTATTTCAATCTTAGAGGAAAGCATTTAGGTTTTCACCATTAAAAATGTTAGGTGTAGATTTCTGTAGATGCCCTTGATCAGGTCAAGAGAGTTTCCTTTGATTCTTAGTTTGCTGAGAGTTTTTATCAAAAGTGGACATTGACTTTTGTTCAATGTTTTTTCTGATCATATAGCTTTTCTCCTTTCATCAGTTAAAGAAATTGATTTTCAAGTGTTGAACCAGCCTTGCATTCCTTGGCTAAAATGCCCTTGGCCGTGGTATAGATCTCTTTCAAAGATCGCTGGATTTGACTTGCTAATATTTTGTTGAGGATTTCTGCATCTATATCTATGTTCATGAACGATAAGTGGTCTGTAGCTGTCTTTTCCTGGCGTGTATTTGTTTCGTCTTGGTGTTACATAATGCTGGCCTAAAAAAGTGAGCTGGGAAATGTTTCCTCATCTTTTATTTTCAGGAAGTGATTGCATAATATTTCTTCCTTAACTGTTCAGAAGAGTCGATTAGCGAAAGTGTCTGGGCCTGAGTTTTCTTTTTTTGGATGATTTTTAAATACAAATTCAGTTTCTTTGATACTTATATAGGACTTCCGGGTTATCTATTTTTCTTTCTTGGGTGTTAGAAACTTGCGTCTTTCAAGAAATTGGCCAATTCATCTAAGCTGTAGAATTTCTAGGCAGAGAGTTATTTGTAATATGCCCTTATCATCTAAGTTTTTTTAATCTGTCAAGAATTATATAAATATTAAGACGTTATTTTTGTCATGTCCATTAGGACTGCCATGAAATCAGCCACAATCACAGATGAAAATACCCCTAAAGAATCCTCATGAAACAAGTAATATGTAGCAGCCACCCCCCTTCCCCAAGGAGAACAAGCAGAAAGCAGCTCTGGACAGTGTCAGCCTTGTTCTCGTCTCCCAGCAAAATTATTTCAGGGAAGCGTGGAAACACAGAGAGCAGGCAAGATCAGACTGCCTGACAATGAAGGGGCTCTGTGCTGGGGGTCCAGAGACCCGGAACCATCTCCCCAGGACCCTCTGCCAGTCCTGGCCCCTCTGCTGGCCCGCAGTCTTCCCACGGGAAAAATGGGAGGTTGGGGGCTTGGACCTGTGAGTGTAAATCGATTCCTGGTGTCTACCGTCCATCAGCGAAGAGCTGAAGGTAGCCGCGAATGCCCAGGGGACACCTGCGATGAGCAAACCTCGCTGCGCCCACGGCCGCTCCTCCACATCCTGCAACACGAAGGCAGGCGTCTCGGGGAGAGGGGTCTGACCCACAGCCCAGGCGAGGGCAAAACCACTAACACTTCTTAGTCAGATTCATTCCTTCAAAAAATGCAGGCTCTGTGCCGCCTTCAGGCCCAGATGCAAATGCAACACGGGTCAAGATGGAGCTTTGGAGGCAAAAAGCCCTGCTCGGCCACAGTCCCTCCTGCATTCAAGAAATATTTCCTGACCACCTACTGTGTGCCAGGCGCTGTCCTGGGCTGGGAGACACAGCGTGTAAAGAACATCCACTCTCTGCCTCAGGCAGCCACCATCTGGGAGAAGAGACAGCCATTAAATGAATGCACCCAATTTACAATGGGGTGAAGGGTCCCTGCCTCCCAGAGCCGGGCTGAGGGTGCAGAGATGACCCGTGTAGATCCCCTGCACCCTGGTGGGGGTCAGCAGAGGGGTGCTGCCCCAGCTCAGTCTAGAGAGGCCGGGTGGGAGAACAGACCCTGGAAAAGCCGGTCCACGGAGGGGTCAGCCCAGCCCTGCTGGGTTCCCCAGTGAAGCCGACACACAGCGTGGGCCCCCAGCAATGCCCAGCAGGTGTGCAGAGCGGCAGTCCATCCCCCATCACTGGGACACTGACTCTGCCCCAGACACTCCACAGCCTGGCCCATAGCCACAAGCAGCACAGCGGTGACCCCGAAAGTGGCACATCTTGCAACAGAGATCCTGCTCCAAGGAACCCCAGCCAGGAAAGCAGCTTGGCTTCCTCCGGCAGAAATGAAAAGGGCCTCCCACCCTGGGATGACCACAGCGGGGACGGCCTGGGGCCAGGCAGGATCTGTGACCACCACACTGGGCTTCAGAAGTGGTTTCTAAGAGACCACAGTCCTTCGTTTCCTCTCTCTGCATTCTTTCAATAGTTGTTCAAGTTAGGGTCCTAGGGAGGTGGGAGAGCAAAGCCGGTGGCCTTTGGGGGGCCTGAGGGGCTAGGCCTGGGATCCCTGTGTGATCCTGAGCAAGTTCCTGCACCTCTCTGAGCTTCCATTGCTCATCTACTAAAAGGCACTATGAATGCCCTGCACAGGGCTATTGGAAGGACTGAATAAAAATGTAGCTACAGTGTTTAGCACAGCGCCGGATTCATAATAACTGGTTAATAAATAGCAATAATAGCTACCATTATGTTTAAATGCCACTCTGGGCTGTTCTTAAAGGAACAAACAAGATCCATTCTTCGGTGGGGCTGGAAGCCGGGGGGCAGGTGCAGGGAAATAAGAGAGGCCTAAAGATAAATGCCAAAGGGGAGTCGGCCCCAACCGGGAGGGTGGGGGAGGCCCAGGGCCCCCGGGAACCCCCAGGGAGGGTGAACGCTGGAGGGTGCCTGACCTGCTCTGGGAGCTTCTCCTCCCAGCAGTGTGGATGGTCCCACCCCGGGCCCCAGGAGCTAAGTGAGCGGCCCGAAGCCAGGCAGAAGGCAGCATTTTCACCCCAGGAAAGTTCTGCCCGGCAGCAAGGAGCCCTGTTTACAAATACAGCCTGTTCTTGGCTCTGCCACCCACACAGCGCAGCCCCTTCATTTCATCTCAATGTGCCCGATTCCGGTAAAAGGGCGCTGGCAATAAGTGGAATTAATCAGACCTGGACGCCCCAGGGAGCGCCGGCAGGGGTGAGCGGATCCGAGGGACCCTGCAGGGGGAAGTAAAACATCGGAATGTAAAACGCTTGACCCAGGTGGGAACTGAAGACGGAAAGGACTTCACTGAAGGCGGGCATTTTACGAGCAAATGACGCCTCCCATGGCCTGCGACTGAGACGCAAGCTAAAGTGACGGGGAAACGTCCAGAGAATGTTTTTCCTCTGCCTTGTTTCAAAGCGGAAATGGCTTTATTGTTGCCGTTTCCATGATTATAAAAGGAATGCTGGCTCCATTCAGACCCCGCACGAGGATGTGAAGAACAGACTGGAACTGCTCTGTCATCTTACCACCTGGAGACAAGCACTGCTGGGGCTTTGGTCCATGTCGGCGTAGATGTTCTCTGGGCGTTTGTTTGCACACGTGTACAACACGAAGGAGATACTGTCAGACGTGTGGTTCTGCGGCCTGCGCTTCCCACTTAATAATGGACCAGCGACACCCTTCCGTATTAGTAACTGCAGACCTGGGGCATCCTTTCCCGGCTGCAGTCTTGGGTGAAAGGACACGCCCTGTGTGATCTGGCTCTGTTCGCCTCGTCAGCATCACCGGGTACCTTCTCCCGGCCTGGCTCTCTGAGTTCAGCTTCATTGGCCCTCCTCTGCATCCTGGAACACTTCTTTCCACCCCAGGGACTTAGCATGGGCTGTTGTTCCTGCCTGCAATTCTCATTTCCTCTTTCACACCATTAATTTTCTTCTCTTCTTTAAAACTGCAACGGAACAGTTTCTTCCTCCCGGAAGACCTCCTGGATATCCAAGACCAGAGCCGGTCTCCCCTATTATAGAGTCACACGGTTGCAGAGGCTTGGCCACCTTGGTATTTATCACGATGGTAACGAAACAAACAGGTGCTAAGTTTTCCCCCTTCGTCTTCCCACTCGAAAGTACGCTCCTGGAGGTCAGAGACTAGCTCTGTCTTGCTCAGCTCAGCAGGCACAGGGCCAGCACAGTGCCTGGCACCCAGGAGTCCTCAGGACATACTCCCCCATTAAATGGAAGGAGGGGAGGGAGGGGCAGCCATGGACACCCAGTGTCCACCTGTAACGTCCACTTCCGTCCTTCCTTTCGCACAAAAGAGGGATCCGCCAGCGGGTTACCTACTTCGGCATCTCTCGGTGGACACGGGAGCCCGCAGATGAAGGAGAATGGAGCATGTTCCTGGTGTCTGGGCACCCTCAGGCCCTCTCAGGCTGGAAAACCTGCAGATTTGGAGAAAACCTCGGAGATCACAGAGCTCGAGTGTTCAACTTCTCACCGAGCAGGATGAGAAGAGATGCTGAGTCCCAGAGAGGGGAAGGCCACACCACCCTCACACAGCCGGGCAGGGCCAAGATCCCAGGGCTCCTGCCCTCCCCTGCACCAGGCGAGCCCAGGTTCCGTCAGGCCTACATTCAAATCCCAGCTGTGACTTCGAAGGAATGTGACCTTTAACTCCACAAGCCTCCTGCCTCCCCACGGGGAGCTGGGGAACGTAGCAGTGAAGAACACGGATTTGGGGAGTGCTCGAATGAGTTTGAGTCTCGCACCTCTTAGCTGGGTGACCTTGAGCTAGCTGCCTACCATTGCTCCTGAATCAGCCTCTCCTCTACAACAGTGATAAGAACATCCCTTTTTCATACACTGTTGCAAAAATGAGTAAGATAGGGCCAGCCTGGTAGCTTAGTGGTTAAGTTCATGAGCTCCATTTTGGGGCTCAGGGTTTGCAGGTTCAGATCCTGGGCACGGACCTACACACCACTAATCAAGCCACACTGTGGCAGCGTCCCACATACAAAATGGAGGAAGATGGGCACCGATGTTAGCTCAGGGCCAATCTTCCTCACCAAAAAAAAAAAAAAAAAAAGTAAGCTAATGTGAAGCATGAGCACAGTCCCTGACACAGTAACTGCTCAGTGAGCGGGTAACATGACAGTAAAAGCCACCACCGTCCATAATCAGAGAGAGAGAGGGGCCTGCTCGATCTCTCAGGCCCTAGCATATCCTCTCTCGCATGCTCCCTCTCCCCTTCTCTTAACACGGATCCAATCACAACGGATTCACCATCAACAAAGTATGGACCTGCTCATGCATTTCCCGCCACTGAGGACACTGTTTATGGCATCACACAACATCTTCTCTAAGAGGGACCAGAGGAAAATTGCTCTCAGGCCTCAGGAAGAGGAATAACCAGGCTTCCCAGGCACAGTTGGTCTGTTTTCATCTTACAGATGTCACTGACCTGCTTCCCTCTTTGTGCTGGCTGCCAGGAAGCTCAGAGCCAAAGCTGCATCCTGCCTGTAGGTCAGATTGCAGCCCCACACAGCAAGCATTCTAGGACAGACCCTCCCTCCGGCTCCATCTCTTTCTCTCTGCCCCCATTCTTCTTCCTCCCAATCTCCTCACTCGCTTGAAAAACAAACAAACAAACAAAAACCCTCTACACAAAGAGAACAGATTAGTGGTGCCCAGAGGGGAAGGGGGTTGGGAGCGGGCAAAAGTGGTAAGGGGGCACATATGTACGGTGACGGATGAAAATTAGACCATTGGTGGTGAGCATGACGCAGTCTGTACAGGAACTGATAAATAACAATGTACACCTGAAACTACACAATGTTGTAAACCATTATGACCTCAACAAAATAATTTTTTTTAAAAAGCACTTTGTTTAGAAACTGGCTTCAATTTTTTTTTTTAATTTTGGGGGAAAATAAATGGAATTAAAACAGCTTCCAGGCTCAGGCAGGGGCGTATGCTGGATTGGACCGTATCCCAGAACAGGAAAAGGACATTAGTAGAAAGACTGGGGAACTCTGAATAAAGCGTGTAGTTGGTTTAATGGTATTGCACCAACGTTATTTTCCCAGTTTTGACAAACGCACCGTGCTTATACGAGATGCTCACATCAGGGGCAGCTGGATGAAGCATAAATGAGGACTGTCTTGGCAACTTCTCGGTAAATCTCAAATTATTCCGAAATAAAATTATTTCACACAATCTGCATAGAGAATCCCACGACATGGCTTCCTCTCGGAGTCTCAACCAAGTCAGCATCTCCACCTGCTGAGGGCACAGCAAACCCGAGAGGCAGGGCGTTCCGGAATCCACGAGACCCAACCAGCACGTGTGCAGCATCTACGCCCTGCCCGGCCGGCCTGGTTGGGAGCCCCAGGATGCTGGCTTGGGGACCCCGGCTTTGCCCTGCACTGGCTGTGCAGCTCTCCAAGTCTCTGATCCTGCAGCTGTGCACCGGCTGACGAAAGACCCCGCTGTCACAGGCCGTGGTGAGGCTTCAGTGACAACACAGAAAGCACCTGGCCAGGAGCGGACTATCTGAGTCAGCTCAGGATGCTGTGACAAGTCCCCCCGCCAGCCGGGGCGGCTTAGAAACAGCAGCCATTTCTTTCTCACATCTGGAGCCTGACGTCTGAGGTCAGGGTGCCAGCATGGTCCGGTTCTGGGCAGAACCTTCTTGTGGGCTGCAGAGCCGACTTCCCGTGTCCTCACGTGATGGCAAGAGGGCTGGGAGCAATGTGGGTCCCTTTAATAGGGGCACTCATCTCCTTCATGAGGCTCCACCCTCATGAGCTGAGCACCCCCAGGGCCCCACCTCACCGTGGGGCTTAGGGACCCAACATGAGTTTGCGGGGACACAAACATTCCGTCCACAGCACCCTCAACACACTGCACCTTTATTATTAATGTTCTCGCCAGTTCCCTCCTCCTTTCATCTTCTCAGTAACCCTGAGAAAGAGATGCTATTTTTTATGATTATCGGGGAAAAGGAAGAGAAGCTCAGACAGGTGGAGGCAGTCTCCAGGGTCACAGGGCTATTAAAAGAAAAGCAGAAAAGCTGGGATCTGAACCCCATCTTCCCAACCCCAAATGCAGAGCTCTTCCCACTACGTCGTATCCCCTAAGAGAAGCCGAAGGACACCCCGTCCCTCTTCCACTCCAGCCTGTCGGCCACCTCGGGGCTGGGGGTCTCCTTTCCGCCGCTCTGACCCACCACGCGCTTTTCTTCTCCTCTGCGTAGAGTCAGGTTGCCCACGTTAGAGAGGGACATTCAAGGCCCCTCGTTACAAAGACACAATCTCATCCTGGGCTCTGTTCCCGGCCTCACACGCGGGCTAGTCGCCCACCTAGTCGCCCACAGTCAAACCGCACGGCTCTGGCGCAAATGCCACCTGTGCCCATGGTCACCGCTCCACATCGATGCTGCCTTGAGACCCCTGGCATCAGGATTGAACCCAAACACCCGCCACCATTTACTCAGGTGATCTACGTCCTGGTCCAGCATCCTCGTGGGCAGTCGCTCGCTGCCTCACTCACTGTCTCCTCCCCCGGAGCTCTGAGCAAGTCCCCGGGCCTCCCCAGCAGGGTGGGACCATGGAGCGTTTAAGACTGTGGGCTCTGGAATTAAGACTGCCTGGGCTCCAGTCCTGCTCTGCGACCCACCAGCTGTGTGACCTTGGGCGAGTCTGTTTAACCTCTCCGTGCCTCGGTTTACCCAACTGGACAATGTGGGTCACAACAGCCTGCCCCGTGGCGTGGCATGAGGGCTCCGTGAGATGATCCGCGTGAAGTCATTTACGGATGCCCAGCACACAGCCCTGTTTCAAACGCAAGCTAATGATGTTATTTCAATAATTGCTGGTTGCCCTGGGTCGAATGCCAGCCCCGAAGCTGCCCGCACAACCCCAGCCCAGCTCACGGCTCTCCTGTCCCCTCTCCACGCACCATCACAAACCCCAAGGTCAGGGCCACCGTAGGCCATCAGCAGTGTTTGCAAACCACAGCTGGGAGAGGACAGCCAGGAGACCTCGGGGCGCAGGAGGCAGGGGGTGGCTCCCGCTGCTCACTCTGAACCACAAATTAGAGGCACATGGCCCCGGGGGCGGGGGCGGGGGGTGCTCCCCACCTGGGACCACCCCTCAGGGTTCGGCGCTGACTGCTCGGCTGGAAGTCTGACTCACATCAGCTGCAAAGAGCCCCAGGCCCGGATCTCTCCCTCCCTCCCCACACGCATGCAGCCGGGCGCCCCTCCCTGTCCCTCCCATGGGCGTCGGGGCCTCTCACCTTGAGCCCACTGCTCTCTGCTTCGGAGCCCGGGTCCACGCCAGTGATGTAAATGCCCAGGCCATACTCAGCTCCCCCGCGGATCGTGAGGCCCAGGGACCGGCCATCCCCCAGCACCAGGTTCACCTGCAGGAGGGAGAGGAGGCAGCGTTCAAAGGCCTGGAGGAGCTTTGGGGGGCAGGAGGGCTGCAGAGCCCCTCCCACACCCTGGAGGGCACACTGACCACCGACCGGGGCCTGCAGGATGTCCTGGACATTCCCATCCCCTGCCCCAGCTCTGCCTCCAACTTGCTGAGTGACCTTGGATAAGTGGCTCTCCCCCTCTGGGCCACTGTTACACGTGCAGTAGAAGGAAGGCGCTTCAGGAGAGGACTTCCAGGGATGCCCTGATGCTGACATCCTAGACGCCTGGATGCTTCTGGTTTCCACGTGTTCTTATACCAAGGGGGCCGCCCCTCCCTGGACCCTTTGGTCAGGGCATGCCGGCTCAGGCCCCAGGCTCCCCACCTTCCATTCTCCCTCCTTGGGATGGAGGCTGAGTCCGGGCTCGGGGTGCCACCATCCTGCCAGCCCAGGGGTCTCCTGCCTCCCCAGGGTCCTGCTGCTCTGCCACCCACCCCGAGGGACCAGAGGATGCTGCTCCATCACCCCCTCGTTCTACAAACACAGGGAGCCCCCACTAAGTGCAGACCCGCTGCCAAGCCAGGGGACCCCGAGATGACCCAGACACGGTCCTGGTCGCAAGGGTCTCACAGTCCAGAGGGGCAGAGAGACCGGTACACAGGGACAGCGCGATCTGGGCGTGACGGGGCGGCTCGGGGGCCCTGTGGGCAGAGAAGGGCAATGGTACAGACGGGGGTGGGAGTGCTTGGGGGCGGGGCTTCCTGGAGAAAGTGACGTTTCTGACAAGATGGGAGGGTGAGCAGGAGTTGAGCAGGCTGGCGCGAGAGGGGCATTCGGGGACATGGGACAACAGGTGTCACCGCTCGGCGGTGGGGGAGCAAGCTCGGCTGGGGGCCTCAGAGGGGAGCAGCACGGTCACGTCCAGGGTGCTGGGGGGTGTGGGGGGACCGGGGAGGATGGGCAGGGGAGGCTGGGGGCTGATCCGGGAAGGAACCGGCAGGTTAAGTGTGCTCTGGAAATGGAAGGGGGACTTGTGACAAAGAAGAAGCAGGGCCAGAGCAGCTGGGACCTACCCCCAGAGGACAGAAAACACCCTGCAACAAGTTAAGACCCAGGGACACGTAAGAAACCCGAAGAGAGCACAGTGTGACTGCTCACGGAAGAGGGGGCGGTGGGGGTGCCTGGGGGCATCAGGGGAGGGCAAATGTCAGGGGGGACGCCATCCAACCAGCTTTCTACCTCCAAAAAGCCATTCCGCTAAGAGTTATCCAGGGCTGTTATATAGAGTTATCTGTATTGGTCACAGAAGTGGCCTTTTACATATATTATCTCACTTCATTCTCTGCCCTGGAGGTTACGGTGGAGGGGGTGAAGAGGACAGACTCAAGTCCAAACTGCACAGTGGGGGGTCGCGCTGTGTGACCTTAGGCAAGTTACTTAACCTGTCTGTGCCTCAGCCCCCTCACCTGTAAAATGAGGATGAAAACAGTGTGTGTCGTGTACGGTTACTGTGGAGCGGATCAGACTGAGACAGGTGGAGGCTAGTCTCCGGCCCGCAGTGAATGCTGGATAGATATTAGCCATTGCTGGCTCCATTTTGTGCGTGACAAAACCAGACAAGGCCACACAAGCACAGCGGACTCCTACTGGCTGGCAGACCGTTGTGGGGAGAGAGCTCAACAGACAGAGTGACTCTATGGGGTCTGGTCCTAAGACTGTGCGGCATGTCGGGGGGCCCGTCCCTGGCGGGACAGTGCCAGGCAGTGCTGCCCAGGGGGGTGGCCCCAGCCCCCTTAGGCCAGAGCTGGCTCCCGATTCACTCCTCAGACAGGACGATCGCATTAGAAAGGCGAGCACCTGCGAGGCCCACGGAGCTCTCGGGGGAGCAGCGAGCAGTCACCCAGCAGCGTCAGAGATGGATGTTCTGGAAACAGCAGGCTGTGAGGGCGCTTGAGGTCAGACTCGGGAACAACAACCCAGCCCCTGCAATGTGCCCTCTCCTGCCCCCACACAGCTAGGGCCAGCACAGGTCTGAGGTGACCCAGGTTCAAGGCACACCCCAGGCCCCAATGACGTGCTTATCTGTGAATTTGGGAGGTGACGATGTGTGTAGACTCCGGAGCGAGACTCGAAATTTAACCTCGGCAACACCCCTTGCCAGCTGTGTGACCCTGGGCGAGTTACTGTCCCTCTCTGTGCCTCAGCTTTCTCTTCTATTAAATGGGGAAATGATTGCACCCCCTTCAGTGGGTTGTTGGGAGGGATGAATGGGTCCCTCTAGGTGGAGCGGTGAGAAGTGTACATGCACAGCAGAGGCACTCAGAAAACACTGACTATTACTGTGGTTATCTCCAAAATGGCCCTCTCGGGTGAGCCATCGGCTAAGCTCACCCAGGTGTGATCTGGGAGGAAGGAGGGAGATAAGGAACCTGGGCTGCTTCACAGGCCCGGACGGCCTTGCAGACACGAGCTGTCGCTGGTATTCCATCCAAACGCTAAGGGAGCCCAAGCCTGAGTCAGAGGAGAAGCTGACTGGGTCCCTGCCCTCGGGACGCGCCCCAGGGCTGGGAGCATCGGCTGCTGCTGGCTCACAGCTGAGTGCCTCCTGGACCTGCCCCACCTGAGGTCACACCCCTGCCTGGAGTAGCTCCCATCCAACGACTAGTAGATCGGGGCGGGTGGCGAAAGCTGGACCCCTGCCTGACTTCAGGACAGCTCTGCAGGGCCACCCCCGCCCCGGAGCCCCCGTGGGACGGGCCGAGGCCTCTGCCGTGATGGCGTCGCAGCCCACTCCTCCCTCTGCCCAGGTCTGCGTCCCTCCTGCCATCACCAACGTTGACCCCAGTTACGACAGCACTGCCTCGCTGCTGTCAGAAATGACCTCAAATCTAGCAGCTTTAAACAACACAGATTTATCAGCTTAAAAGTTCTGGAGATCAGAAGCCCTGGGTCCATAGGGCTGCATTCCTTCTAGAGGCTCTTGGGGAGAACCCGTTTCCTGGTCCTTTCTAGCGTCTAGAGGCCACCTGCCTTCCTTGGCTCATGGCGCCATCCTCCATCTGCAAAGCCAGCAGGTGGCATCTTCCCGTCTCTCTCTCTGTTCCCAGCATCACGTCACCTTTTTCTGACTCTGACATTTCCGTCTCCTTTCTATAAGGACACTTGTGATGACACTGGGCCCACCTGGATATTCCAGGAGACTCTCCCGATCTCAAGTCTCTTTTGCCATGGAGGGTGACATCCTCAAGGTTCCAGGAATTAGGAGGTGGAGGTCTCTGGGGAGTCACCATTCTGGCTAACACGGGCTCTCTCCTGTAAACCTCCTCCAGGGAAATCTTGGTCCCAGAGTCCCTTCCTGAGAGCCTGACCTCAGGCAGAACCTTCCAGAAATAGGACCACCAAGCCCTGCAGGCTGCTGGGGGCCGGCAGGGCAAGAGCACGCGTGAAGCCTCAGACACAGGATGGAACCTGGCCCCCTGGGGTCACCTCGGTGTTCTGTTTGGCTGGCGTGTGGCGGGGAGGGGACGAGGGCAGGTGGGGTGGATGACATGAGCCTGTGTGGGGCCGTGAGCCAGGCCAAGAACCCTGGGCTTTGAGCGGGAGGGAGATGGGTTCAGATTCCTATTTTAGGAAGACTGTGGGGGAGGGGGACAGCAGAGGAAGGCGTGTACCTTCGGGGGGTTGGGGGCTCAGACCTGGGGAGGTGAGTGAGGTGGGCCGAGGACACTGTGGGAGCTCCCCCCTCGAAGCTGGACGGACCCCTGCTCCGGGCCTGGCTGGGGTCTACACGCCAAGGCTCTGGCCCAGCTCCCTGGGTGACCTGGGGTCAGTCCCTACCCCCTGTCCCCACCCGACCTGGTCCCTCCAGCTCCAGGACACAAAGATTGTGGGGGGAGAGAGCAAGAGGGGCGCCGGACCACCCAGATGGTCTGCAGCAGCCCCCTCTAAAGACTGAAGTGGAAAACAAACCTCCTCATAAATCCTTGCCATGGGACTCAGAGGGGGTCTTCATCACAGGATGGCAGTAACAGGCCCACCAACCACGGGCGAGCTGCCTCAACCACCTGCTGGAAATTCAAGCAGCATCCGGCAGGAAACAAAACTCACCGATGGGAACGGAAACTAAGCTGTGGGGGCAGCCTGGCACGGGGACAAGAACACCACGCCCCCTAACAATATGCAGATAATAATAACTCACTAAATTAACTGCTCACTCAGTGTACCATTTCCCAAGTCTCGGGCGCTCGGCACGTCACAGGACTTTGTTTAAGCCTCTCTTTCTCCATGGTGTCTCTTACTATCCCCACTTTCCCGATGAGGAAACTGAGGCTGGAGGGCTGAAAGGACGCAGCCAAGGTCACGCAGCCGACAGCTGGCAGAGCCCAGGCGTTTAACCAGTGTGCCAAACTGACCCCCAGGGGCCTGAGTTCAAATCCTGCTTCTGCCCTTTATTCTGGGGACCGTGGGGCCAGGCCCATGGCTTCTCCCATCTCAGTTTCCCCATCCGTGAAATGAGGATCGCACAGCCTACCTGGAGTCAGGCACGGCCATCTCCCTTGCTGTCTTGTTGTACAACCCCATCCCTGGGCACGGAAGCTCCACACCCTTCCCACTTACTCTGCCCTGCGCATCTCTCCCATCTGCACGTCCACCTGTATCCTTTATCCCACCCTTTTACAATAAACTGGTAAACAGGACACAGTTTCCCCGAGTTCTGTGAGCTGCTCTAGCAAATTAACTGAACTCAAGGAGGGCGTCGTGGGGACCTCAGATTTACAGCTGACTGGTCAGAAGCATAGGTCACAACTTAGGCTTGCGACCGGCATCCGAAGTGGGGGCGGGGGCAGCCTTGAGGGACCGAGCCCTTAACCTGAGGGATCTGACGCCGTCTCCAGGTAGAGGGCGTCAGAACTGAGATAAATGGTAGGACGCCCCGCTGGTGTTGCAGAAGTGCTTGGGGTGGGAACCCCCCCCTCAGATCTGGTGTCAGACCGTTGTGAGCGGGGTGGTGGTGTGACAGTAAAGGAGAAACTGGAGGAGAGCTGGAGGTTTTTCTTACACAGCAGGCTTCAAACTTAGTCCCAAAGCCCCTGCTCCTTCTGTCTCAGGCTGGGTCCCATCTTGTCTCTGCGGCTGCTGAAGGCACATGAACTCGGGGGGCTGCCGTGGCTGCAGCAGGGCCTGACTGCCAGCCTGGAGTGGGGGCCAGAGGCCAGAGACACCACCATGGAATAAGACTTGCCCCTTGGTTCACAGGAAAACAACCCAGATAGGGGGCGGTAAGGGGCATGTGACTCCTGCCAATGGCTGCTCCTGCCCCAACATTCCTCTGAGGGGATCCCAGATGCTGACCAGATCACTGGCACACAAGCAGTCAGGCCGTGCCATGACTCTAGCCAGAGGGAGCATCCACGGAAGCTGTGCATAGCCAGGGCCCAGAGGGACAGAGCCGGGGGACACCGAAGGAGCCAGGGGGCTCTCCCCACTCACGCACCCGAAGGTAAGGAAGACAGGCCTTAGGGTCTGAGGACGACCCCGCCCCGCCGCTCACCGTCTGTGTGGCCTGGGGTAACGCATTCAGCCTTTCTGCCCCGTTATTTTCTCATCTGAAAAATGGGAATATTGATACTATCTGCAAATACTTCATAGGTTTGGCTTAGGAGGCAAACGATTTCATGAAACCATACTGACATCTAAAAACCCGCAGTGCAGAGGCGACCCGCCGGGAGGCTGGGGCTCCATCACTCTGGTGACCGGCATCCGTCACATGATTCATAACCCCTCTCCAATAAAAGGGGTGACAGAAACACAGAAGCAGAGAAAGAAGGCTTCTGAGAGCCCTCCTGTGTTTCTGTGGGCGTCCTGCAAGGGCCCCGCCGAACCCCTCCTGGCAGGCAGAGCCCAGAACAGGCCCCTGGAACTCAGACTCTAGAGGCAGGTCAGCGGGGAGGACGCCGGCCAGAGAGGGATCTGGAAACACAGGCTCACCCCTCCACCCCAAAGGCCACCGTGGGCCCCCTGCCCTTCCACCCTGACGCAGCCCCCTCCCCTCGCTCGGCCTGCCTTCTCTCCGGCCACACTCCCAGCCTCAGAATCCACCTCAAACCAGCCCCATTTCAAGGAATTTAAAAGGAACCCGCCCCCGGCTCGAGAACATTTCCCTCTGACAATCCACGCAGAGCGAGGGCCCTCAGCGCCCCGGAACCTCCCCCCGGGTTTATTTTCCACCTTCAAGGGTCATCTTGACTAGATCCAGAAGCATCATTACTGGCTCCAAAGGCTCTTTCTGTCTCTGCTTTCACTCCAACTGGTCCCACCCCTCCTGAAAATGAGCTTCGCCCCCCTTTCTCTTCACCATCTTGTAAAGATCTCTGCAAACCTGGAATTGATTTCGCCCTTGGTCCCCCATCAGCGAGGAGAACACTCAGAGAGTCCTCGCTGCCCAGAGGAAAAAGTGTTCCCGGACACACACCCCACCCCCGAGCCTGGCACCCCAGCCCCGCAGCCACTGTTCTCCAACCTCGTTTCACAAACAGCACCAGCTGGGGTTCCCACAGCCATCCTGCTCTTTCTAACCTCCCTCCACTGTTGTGCTGTTCCCTCTGTCTGGACCACCTTCCCTCCCACTGCCACGTGGCAAACTCCAAATGCTGCCTCCTCCAAGAAGGCTTCCCAAAGCTCTCCCTCCTCTGCACACCATGTCAGTCTCTCTGTCCCTTTCACAGGACACGTATCACATCGGGTCTCATGGAACGTGCCAGAACAAGCCCTTCCCTGGACTGATGATTCACTGGGACACCGCAACCTGCCTCCTCTGGGTTCCCCCACTGGGGAGGCGGCATGGGCCAATGTTAGGATGGAGAGCTTAGAAAGAGACGGATCTGGCTTTGTCCCTGAACGCTGCCACCGCCCAGCTGTGTGACCTTGGGCACTGTCATTGCTCCGCTAAAGGATCGCACAAAGGTCCAATGTGAAGATTCGCAAGAGAAAAACCTCACACCCACTAGGATGGCTACTATCAAAAAGACAGAAAATAAGCGTTGGTGAGGATGTGGAGAAATTGAAACCCTTGGGTGGTGTTAGTGGGAATATAAAATGATGCAGCCACTATGGAAAACAGCACGGTGGGTTCCTCAAACTATTAAAAATAGAATTATAATATGCTCCAGCAGCTCCACTTCCGGGAGAAGTACCCAAAAGAACTGAAAGCAAGGTCTCAAAGAAATATCTGTAGACTCATGCTCATAGCAGTAAAAGGCTGACGGAAGCCCAGTGTCCGTCGATGGATGAACAGACCAACAAAATGGGGTCTATCCTTACAGTGGAATACTATTCAGCCGTAAAAAAGGAAGGAAGTCCTATCACATGCACAACACGGATGAACCTTGAGGACATCAGACTAAGTGAAATAAGCCAGTCCCAAAAAGATAAAAGCTGTCTTTCTACTTAGATGAGCGCCTGGAGTTGTCAAGTTCAGAGACAGGAAGTAGAATGGTGGCTGCCAGGGTTTGGAGGGGAGAGGGGGGAGGAATTGCCTTTTAATGGGTTTTAGTTTTGCACGATGTAAAGAGTTCTGGGCAGCCACGGAGTGCAAAGCACACTGCATCCAGAGAGAAGTTTGAAAACACAGGGGGACCATCTCTCTGCCCTTTTTTTAATAAAAGAAACAGCCAAGGTCTAGGGGGAGGAGGGCGGTACGGGGCATGCCTTGATGCCTCTGGCCCCTTCTTCAGGTTGCATCTCCCCGTGGTGCTTTGGGCAAGAACCCCTCCCCCATTGGCTACAGTCTTGGTGGTTCTGTCAATCAAAGTGCCCAGCCCTCCCCACCAGCCAATCAGGAGCTCCCTCCCTGGACCATGGCTCCACCCAGAAGGATGCAGACACTGAAGTGGTGGAGGCGTGTTCCTCCCTGAGGCTGCACCTAAGGTCCTCAGCTTCAATTCTGGAACTTCCCACACCCTTCGAGTAAATTCTTACTTTGTGGAAGGTGACCAGGGCCAGTTTCTCTTCCTTACAACCCAAAACCCACACCGCAAAAGGTTCCCGGTGGAGTGTGGGCTCCCGGCAGCTGTGTGTGGCCGCGCACCTGGGTCCGGACCACTGAGAAGTTAAAAGATCTCTAATTTAAAGGGAAGCTCTGAGCTTCCGCTCTTCCCCTTTCCATTCTAGGGGCTAGAATGGGGACCCAGTGCGGCCCAGCTTCAACCATCAGAAGGGGCCAGACCCTCAAGGATGGTAATGGACGGAATGTGGGTCCCAGAATAAGATGTGGAGCAGTGCAGCCCCCCAGCCTAGACCTCCCCCTCTGTTCTGTGTCAGGGAGAAATAACCCAACTTATTTAAATCACCACCTTCGGCTCCTTTGTGGCAGCAGCTCAGCCTGTACCATAATAGTCACCGCACAGGTCAACAGGCAAAGAAATCCTTCCGTAGGGACTTGGGGGAGAGAAGGACAGAGCCAAGCCCCTTCTTCCGGCCTCTAGGAAGCTTCCCTGTTCTGGGTTTGGCAGGGAGAATGGGGTCTCGGGGGCCGGCCTCCCCCCACCCCGCCCCCGGGTCCAGGCAGCCTGCCAGCTCACCTTTTTCTCATCCCCACTTTGCAGGAGGTGCAGGGTGCTCCTCCGGTCCCCCTCACGCTGCCTCAGGGCGCTGCCGTGGGGCTGGGGCAGGCCGGAGGGCGGGGAGATGCTGCGGCCCTGGGGGTCCACCCAGGTGTAGATGTGGTTGGTGACATAGCCCCCAGGGATGCGCCCTGCGGAGTACACGGAGAGCACCAGCTTCTTGGAGCCCTTCAGAGCCTAGAGAGAGAGAGACATGCGGGTTAGCAGGAAGCGGGGCAGTGAGGGACGCCCTCCCGTTCCCCAGATCTTGCCTCGTCTCAGGACCCACAGAGGGAAGAGGAGGCCCCCCAATCCCTGCCCTCTTCCAGTCCTCAGTTTCGTCCTATGGGAACGAGGACATCCATTCCATCCCTAACTTGAAGTGGTCCAAACACAAGAAATGTGATCTCTTAGCATCCCTGTGCAGAGAAAAGGTACCAGCATCCTCAGGAAGGCCTGCTTGGCGGGCACCTGGGACCTTGGATTCTGCGTGTTCCCAGCATTCCTAGCTGATAAAGGGAGCTCAGCTGCCTAGGCTATTTGTGCAAACCGTGTGGGGTCTGGAATGTGCATACAGGCAGAGGATGCCTATGTGACCAGCCCCAAATAAAAACCCTGGGCGCTGAGTCTTTCCAATGAGCACCCCTGGTAGACAAGATCACCCACGTGTTGTCACCATCCAATGCTGGAGGAGCTAAACGCATCCTGTGTGATTGCAAAGGAAAGGACCAGAAGCCTGTGCCTGGTTTCCTGCAGACTTCACCTCATGGCTGCTCCCTGTGCTCATTTCCTTGGGTATCCTTTCGCTGTCCCAAAGCTTAGCCACCAGTACAACTGTATGCTGAACTGTGAGCCCTTACGGAACGCGGGGGTGGTCTTGGCAACGCCGATAAAATACCAGACGAGAGAGTCAAGGGATAAAAGTATTGATGATCATCATAGCTTGACGTTTATAAAGGGCCTGTACGTGTCAGACCCTCTGCTCTGGACCTGACATGGGTTAGCTCCTAAAATCCCCATGGCGTCCAACCTTGGGGGCCAGGGATCCCACGATTCAGATGAAGAAACAGAGGGAAGTCGCCTGACCACACGGCCAGGAAGCGGTTCCTTTGCCAGAGCAACCAATGCTGAGTGCAGATGCCACCTTTGCTCTGCATTTTCCAGTCTGGGGATGGACCCACCCCAAGGAGAGGGCAGCCCAAACTCTGTGCCCCGGGTGGAAGCTGAGATGCGCCATGTGGCTTTCCCATAATGCACTTGTAGCCGAAATGAGCCATTTTTTCAAGGAAACAGTCAATTAGCACCAGGATTGACAGCCAACACCCCCAAACCTGGGGTTATTTGAGTCAATGAAAGTACCCACCCATGGGAAAGTTCACGCTGTGGTTAAAATCACATTTTAACATCTTTACAAAGAGTTCATAAAGCCAACGATACGTGATACATTTTAACGTTAAGTGGGGTCAAACGGATATAAGTCCTGTCTTACAGCCTGATCGCACTCATGTCAAGAGAAAAATATCACAGGAAACAAACAAAGTGAAACTGAGGAGTGACGTGCCAACAAGCCGACAGTGCTTCTCTCTGGGTGGTAGGATTATGGGTGATTATTACTTTGTTCTTCCTGTTTCTCAATATTCTCCAAATGTTCCAGAATGAGGATATATTACTTTCAGTATTAGAAAACAACAATATGCCCAAAAGGGGGCGGGGAGTACCCAGCTCTCTGGCGACCCCAAGCTTGCCTGAATCTGGTACACACTCAGGTTCCTGAGCCCCAATACTCAGACAGAAGGGGTCAAGGGTGGAGCTTTCAAAGACAGTGGGGAGCCCTGGCTGGGTAGGGGTGGGGGGGCCTGCCCAAGGAGGACCCCCAGCCCAGGACTGGACGCCCTGACATTTGAACCCTCCCAGAGGAGGAGGAGCGAGCTGGGAGGCACCAGGTCCCTCAGTTGGTTCCACAGCTCCATGCCACTCCCCGCAGAAGGACATGGAGAGGATGGCAGCTCTCGAACATTCTGCTTTTAAAATAGATTTCTGAGGGATGAGCAGGGCAAGATTTACAGCGTTCTTTCAGCACCCCTGGGATGCCCTGGATGGAACAGCTGGTGACATCTAGTCGCTGTGAAGTTTGAGATGAGGATGGAGGCAGCCGGAGACCAACTGGGCTTCTGCTGGAGCCAAGTGGGAACTGGGTCTCAGGGCACAGGCCGAGGGCAGAAGCCTGAGAGGTCACTGTGACCTCTGTGGTCTTCCTGGCCCCTCTTCCCTGCCCACTGCTCCCTCCCCCATGATGGCACCGCTGGCTGCTCGATGCTCTTCCAACTGGCCTCCCCCTTCTCTGCTCCCTCCATCGACGGACTGTGAGTCTGAGCCCCATCACTCACTCGACAAGGGTCGACTGAGGGCCTACTGTGTGCCAGGCCTGGAGAGAACACAGTGAGCGTAACCTCAGTACACTTGCAGCCCAGTAAGAGAAAGGCTTCACCTAGTGCACAGTATGGCCTCATGACACTTGCAGCCTGGTGACAGTCAGGGCTTTGCCTGCACACAGTAGGTCCTCAGAAAAGCCTAGTTGACTCCACTGGGTGAGAATGTAAATATACGGCCCCCAGAGAAACCATAATATCCACAGGCCTCACCCTGCAGCCACCTGACTCCTCGGATCCGGAAGGAGATCAGATTGTGGATTCAGGCAGAACTGGATTTAAGTCGCACTCCTGTCACTTGTTCGTTGAGAGTCCTCGGGCCTGGTGCTCCCTCTGGCGAGGCAGCCCACGTGAGACGCCGACAACCCTCCCACCCCGCCAGGCTTGTGTGGATTAAATGAGCCAGTGCGCACTAGGTCTGGACCTTTGCACACAGTAGGAGCTCAGCAAGCGGCAGAGAGCCCACTGCCCTCTCCTCCCCGGAGTGTCGGCATCAGTAAGAGAAGCCGGGCGTGGAAAAGCTTCATCCAGGGACTTAAAGACGAGGGTGGGAGAGAGAATGGAAGCCAGCGCATGGCACCTGATTTGTATTCTGTGTCGCTGGCAGTAGTGGAATTCTGGTCAGTTCTATAAATAGGTGAGAGCAACCTTGAGACCAGAGAGGAGGTGATGCCTTTGATGAGGACACCACAGACAGCGGGCGCCCGAGGGAGCCTGGGACGTCACTGAGCCCCGACCGGCTGCCGGGCCCCAATACTTTGCGGAAGGGGACCCTGGAAACCCGAGATGGGAAGGGACGGGGTGGGGACAGCCCAGGCACAGGAGGCCAGCCCTGGGCAGCCCCGTCTGCTCTGCACCTGTTTCCCCACCATGAGCCTGTGGGACCAGAAAGTCTGGTGGCCACTCAAGCTTAGACCATTCTGGAACCTCTGATGTTGGCTGTTTGGTGGGGTCAACAGGGGTCTTCACTGGGTCTTGGAGAGCAAGAATGTCGTCGTCTGTGGCCACCTTCTTTATTTTTCTGGTAGAACTGAAAGAAAACCGAGATTCCTGAGACAGCTCTTTCAGCATCTAAGCTGGCTCTGGGAATATGGTCTCAGCGCGGTGGCCGCCAGAACCCCGCCAAGGGCTCCATCCGCGACCCTTTAATTTAATTGAGATGCGTGCGTGTCCTCCGGGGACCGTGAGGAGCTGGGGGACCCTCTCAGAAGCTGGTTTCCACCTTCTGCTCGCCTTCCTGTCTCTATTTTTACAAACCACCTCTTGCTTTTTACAAGGCGGCATCGAACAGAGGTGTTCATTTCTAAACAGAGCTGCTGGTGCCTTCTGGCCCTGACAACCCTGCCACCAGCTCACGCTCACTGCCACCGCCACGCTGACCCCTGACGCTCAGGCCATCTGGGGATCCTGCGGTCCACGCTCACGGTTAGGTGCACAGGGCCGCTGATCTCCCAGAGAACCAGCAGCTTCTCCCGCCAGGGCCAGGAGCAGGCAGCCTTACACAGCAGGGCAAGCTAGAAAGCTCCGGCTGTGCCACAGACACCCGGGCACATCCCCATCGGGCCGCTGGCTTGCTGGGTGACCCGGGGCTATGTCCTCCTCTCACTGAGCTTTGGCTTTGCCAACTGGCACTGCTTGCTAAGGTCCCGCGCCACGTTAAACTTCGACATTTTTAGGAGGCAAGGCTGCATTTACCTGCACGGGGGTCACAGGCGTGGTGGCAAAGAGATCAGGGGCTCTGGGGCGTGCAGGGACAGGTTCCAGGCAGGAAGCCATCCTCGGTTGCCCCCACTGAAGGAGTGGGGGCTCAGAACCGTGCTGGCTGGTCCTTGAATCAGGTCCTTGAACCAGATCTCAACCTGGGGGCTCGGAGGCTGCACAGCAGTTGGGAGGGGCCAAGAGGGTTTAAGAAAACACCAGAAGGGCAGACGGCACGTCTTGGGGTGGCCAGATGCACACCCCAACTCAGCACTATCACGGGCAGTGGTGGACCTTTGAAGGGACCTGGGGGCTGGGGCGACATCCTTCCAATGGGACTACGGCTGAGGGCCCTGCTGTTTGTGGGCAGCTGTCTACAGGTGGGAAACCACACCCAACACCCCCTTAAAGCACCCGGTGCTCTGCCTGCCCCTTCTGGTGACTGCCAAGCACGCCCCTCTCTCGCTGCGGCAAGGACAGAATCAGCCAGTCTCCTGAATCAACTGCTTTTTAGCTGTGCCATCTCACACAAGTTACTGAACCTCTCTGTTCCTCTGTTTCTCTCTTGTAAAACAAAGATCATAATTCCACTCCTTTGAGGGAGAGGAGCCATGGTGGAACAGTGCTTGTCATCTAAGAGTTCAATGAGCTACGGCTAAAAGGGAAAATGCATGAGAGGAGCGCGGGTCCACTGCAAGCAGAGGGGGCCTCGGAGCGCCTCGAGCCGTGCTTGTCGTCACGCGGTTCCTGGTGAAACCTGACCAAGGGGCTGGGAGGCATCCCACCACGTCAGACCAGGGAGCATCTCCATGTGGCCCGGCCCCGGCAGCTGGCGCGGCTAAGACCCCATCCGTCAGCCGACAGGGGTGTGGGCAGCAGGTTATGATCACGGAAACACAGATTATCCGGGTCCGTTTTCAAACTGCGTAACCCGCCACCTGGGTTAATGCCCTCGGGAGGCAGATTTGCCCCACTCAGCTCCTCAGAGTCGACCCTGAGACCCCCACATCGGGAGGCCACACAGTTCTCCGCTCAGCGGAGGATGAGAGACAGAGGGGAGACGGCCACCGTGTAGAGGACTTGGGGACACGCCCCAAAGAGCCAGCAGGAAGTGGGGAACAAGGTCCCCAGATGACCAGTGTCCTCAGGGGCGTGTACTAAAGCGGGGTTCTGGAAAAGTCTCCAGTGAGGACACAGAGCGGTGAGTCATGCAGCTCATTTCAGGACACAGACCTCGAGGGCCCAAGCTTCCTCCTCTTGGGAAGAGAGATGCCGAACCTCAGGAACGGGGCTGGTCTGAGCCCAGGTTCAGGTTAGAGATCAGGAGAGAGGAGGGGAGGATGCCAGCCTGCTCTTCCTGACCACAGCTTGCCTAGCTGGGGCTTTGGATCCAGACGCACTGAGCACCAATCCCGGCTCTGCTGTAGACTTGCTTTGCGACACTGAGCAAGTTACCTAACCTCTCTGTGCCTCTTCCTGTATTTAAAATGCAACTGTTGTAAGGATTATGAAGATAATGTAAACTGCCTACGTAGTACATGGCACATAGTAGGTGCTAAATGCACGTGAATTCCCTTCCCAAGGCTGCCAGCTCCGTCTCCCAACCACGAACCCCAGAAATTCTCCAAACCTCTAACCCACGTGGACACAAATACGTGAGCAACTCTAGCCTCTCCCTCCCAACTTTCCTCCCTTCAGAAACAGCCTTCTTTCCCTAAATCCACACTTCCTCATATCTGCTCCTCTTCGACATTCAGATCCTTGCCCACTGCCTCCAGGAAGCCCTCCTAGATGGTGACGGACTCTCCTCCAAGAGCACCCAGCACACTTCTGCTTTTCTTGCCGTCTATTCTGGAGGCTCTGCGTCGCCTTCACACATCCTGTCTCTAAGACTCCAAAGCAAGTTCCTTGCGTTGTCTCATCCACTGCTTTACCCATTTGTTCGTTCATTCAACAAGCTATTCGCTGAGCTTTCTCTATGCCAGGCGGCCCCCAGCAGCCTGTTCAGACGTGGCCACAGAGTGAACAGTGCGCCAGACAAGGGCTCAGGCGGACCTGGGGCACGCTCCCCACACTCACGTGAGCACACACACCGCAGACACGCGTGGGATTTGGGGAGAGAGGAGAAGACGGAGCGGTTTATAGCCACAGCCCCGGGGCCGGGCTACAGGGATTCCCGCCCAGCTCCGCCACCTGCCAGCACCAAGCCCGGGCAAGTCCCTGAACCAGTCGGGGCCCCAGTTTCCCAGGCATGAGACAGGGTAATAGTGGCATTCTCTCACGGGCAGCTGTGAGGACTAAATTAGTTAATACGCACAAAGTGTGTGCTCCGGGCACACAGGCAAGAGCTCCAAAAGGCTTAGGTATTGTTCTTATAGGGAACCCGGAGGACAAATCTCAACCCACCACCCACGTGACCACGGCCGCAGTTCGGGGTCTGCCCTTCCTCGCTTGCTCTGTGCACTTCACAAACCTGCGGCTGTGCATGGACAAAACGAGTGCTGTCTGGTATTTACATACATTGACTCATACTTAACATTTTCTTCACCACCCTTTTTTCCAGCTAAAGAATGTACTTTGAGGATTTTCCCTCACCAGTTCAATGACGTTAAGCTCATTTCTTCCCGCACCACGTCGCAGTCTCTGGCAGAGACACCAATATTGAATTCCCGCTGCCCGACTGCTGGACACTGAGGTTGTTTCCCATTTTGCCGGCCAGCACAAACGATGCCGTGATGAACAAACTTTTGCGTGCATCCTGGCGCACAGGAGCCCTTAATTTTCTAGACTAGAGAAAGGTGGAATTCCGGGGCACTGGGCAGTGCGTCCTTTTTCATAAACGCCAGTGTTTCTTGGGGAGGGTGTCCCACCCGGTTGTAGTCCCTACAGCCACCTGCAGGGGGCAGCACTGTGACACCGGGCAAATCTTGGCCGTATTGTCCAACTCCACCCAAGCATCGCACAGCACTGAAATAAAAAGGTGTCTTAGGGTGACGACCCCCCAAGAGTGTTTCAGTGGAAGGTATACTCGCTAGAAAGCCATTCCCAGACAAAGGCCCGCCTGTCCCTAGCCAGGAGTCTTTGGACAAGTGACGGAAGCCCTCTGGACCTCAGCTGTCCACCCCCCTCCCCCCGCATGAGGCTGTGATGCCCGCCCCTATGCAGTCGTCCCGCGGGCAGAATGAGGCCTGGCGAGATAACAGTCCCAGAGCATCTTGCACTGGGCACGGCGTACAGCAGGTGCCCAGCAAACGGTGGTTAATATTATCGGTAATATTAAAATTACTGTGATGACCTCACAATTTATTCTTCCCGCTGCACAGATGAGGCAAGAGCCTCCGGGTGGAGAAGTGCCTTATGCAGGGTCACAGACAGGGCAAGAGGCAGGGTCGGCTGTGAATCCTTGACCCTCCAAACTCGTGCCTCTCTCACCAGAAGTTCAAGGGGGTTCAGGGCACACAAGGCCAACCCTATGTCTCGGCCTCACAAGATGGACAAGGAGAGAGTGTGAAGCGGGGATGTGAGACTTACAGGCTGCAAATGAGCGACAGCCCCCCGGCTCTTGAACCCTGAGTTGGGGCCAGGCGCGGCCACGTGGGCTAGAAAGACTGCCCCCGTTCAGCCCCACGCGGAGGGAGGACAGGAAGTGGCGGTGTGGACTCTCTGCCCCGGTGGCATACTTTATCATCACGAGAGGGTAAAGCCCTAATGAGCAGTCTGTCTCCAGACTCCCTCCCTCTGCACCATGTTTTTATCTGTGTTAATTACCTCTTACAGGGCCGGCTAACTCCAACCGCTTCCAGCCTCCCCTCCTCCACAATCGGTCTCCGCAGGCCGGCATCCTTTTAAATGGCAAGTTAGCCCTTCCCCACCCCAATCTCTCCCACGGCTTCTGACGTAAAAGGCAGACTCTTTGCAGCGCGTCTCAGTACCGTGCGGCTCGTCTCCTGCCGGGCCAGCCTCATCTCCTGCCTCTGCCACCGGCTTTCTGACGGTATCGAGTGCTCCAGCTATTTGCACGTGCAGCTCCTTGTCCCCGAAAGTATGTATCTCAACAGACAGACACAGACTTATATGAGCGATCATTTTATCTACATCTTTCTGAACAGACAGAGAAGGCAGGGAATTCTTCTGGTTTGGTTGCAGGTGTTATCAACAAATAGGAAAGATAGGAGATAGTGGATGATTTCACATAAAATGAGAGACAGCAAAGAAACGCTTCCTCTTGAAATTGACTGCCAACGAGGAATTTTACCTCTTCTGAATTACCAATGAGTTCTCTCGTTGAATCTAAATAATATATTAATTTCCCTTTTTGCCTTGGTTGCCAGGAAGCTCAGAATTCCATTTAAATATGAAATACTGTCCCCAGTAAAGGCAACACACACATACACACTTTCCAGTATGGTTTCTGATCTCTCTGCCTTTTTCTTGAGGTGCTTTTTAGGTTAAGTCGCTCAGTTATTTTTGAAGTAGAAAGGAATATTAATCACAAACATATTAATAAATAAGGAAATGGGATATGTAGAGTTTAAAGAAGGTGTTAAATCACACCAATCACATGGGAGAGGCCCAATAAAACAATTGCCAAGTGGTGGATGAATGAATGGTAAAACACATCTCAAAGATTAGCTCCCTTCTCCATGTAGCTGGAGGGGAGAAACGTTGTTCACAGGCACTTGGGCAATAAGTCTGTTTTCTGATCTTACTCTCTCCCTCCACTCCCAAGAAATACTTTGCTGCTGCTAACTTGGGCCTAAGAATGCATGTCACGTATGAGCATTCCTTTAAACAAAAGTCCAAAACGTGTCAGTCTAGATTCTTCTGGCACGCTGACGTGAGTGGGCAGTGGTGTGTTCAGAACTCACTCTCCGTCTGCCCTGGCCCTTTGTGGCCACCTCACCTCCTTGAGCTTCTGCATCCCGGGAAAACAGACCGGACTGCAGAGCAGCTGGGAGAGCCCGTCCGGGGCTCCCTCCCTGAAACGCAGCTCAACACAAGGGTCACAAAACAACAGGACAACATTCACACAAAGCATAAACGAACAAAGCACAGGACTGAACCATTAAGGGAACCTGAATGCACACAGCTCAAGGCCAGGCATCCGGGAGAAAAGCGATGACAAGTTACGAGGGTGGGAATCTTCTATCTTCTTTTCCTCTTTTCATCTTCTTGAATGCTGTTTAAATGTGCCTTTAATTGGGGCCTTAGCAAGGAGATTTTAAAAAATGAACTGTGTTCCCTCCACCCTCTTTTCTTTATGAGTCTGACCTTCTCGGGAGGCTCAGGGTGAAGACACAGACAGAAACCTTTGCCCCGGGGCTTGGAACACCGGCATCCCAGAGGCTGGAACAATGTCCTGACCTTTCAAGTCTCTGCTCTCCAGCATCTTTGCTCCTAAATGTCTCAGTGAGGTAAGGCTGTGCGAAAAGGAAAACCACGAACCAGCGAAGAGAGGAAAAGAATGTTGTCCTGGGGGATAAGGCTAGGAGAAATCTGCAAGATAGTGATAGACAGAGGGACCATCCGTTTGCAAAACAACTCACAAGATGAGGGCAGAGCAGATTCCAGAAAGATATTGATTCCTTTTTAACGCAATTCTTCAATTACCCACTAAGCCTGGCTTTTAGCCTCTTATAATTTAAGTAAATTGCTTTACGAATGTTCTTTTCAATTTTGTCTCTATTGTTTTCTTTTTTCCTTTAAAAGAACTAACAAGGTGGGAGCAGTCATAAATATAATCACTCAAGAGGAGCCTCGATGGGTTTGCAATGGAGTGTTATTTTGTTTAGAATCGACGCCCACAGCTCATCCATCCACTGGGAAAACCTGTATTTATCAGTATGATTTTCCCGGTCCATGAGCGGACACATGCATGGGGCGTGTTCTCCTCCTGGACTCTTTCCAGTCCTGGCCCTCATTGCTCTCTGTGCATCCTCAGTTCACAAAGGGATGGGCTTCCAACTCAACTCACCCTCAGACGGAAGAGTCCAAACCCAGGCGGACGAATCAACCATCTCCTAACAACCTATCAGCAGATACCACACAGAAAAAGACGGACAGATGTGATGACACGGAAATGTACAACTCTTGTGATTAAATGGGCATTGGACATCAATAAGTAATACACCAAAAATAAGTAAATATGTTACATATATCATATACATGATTATATATGTCTATGTAATATACAAGCCAGCCCTGATGGTCCAGTGGTTAAGATTCGATGCTCCCACCACCACGGCCCGGGGTTCATTTCCTGGTCAGGGAACCACCCACCTGTTGGTCATCATACCATGGAGGCTGCGTGTAGCTGTGATGCTGAAAGCTATGCCACTGGATTTCAAATACCAGCAGGGTCCCCTTGATGGACAGGTTTCAGCAGAGATCCAGACTAAGACAGACTAGGAAGAAGGACCTGGCTACCCACTTCTGAAAAAATTGTCCATGAAAACCCTGTGAACAGCAGTGGAGCATCATCTGGAGGGTGAGAGGATGGCGCAAAAAGACCAGGCAGGGTTCCGCTCTGCTGTCTGCAGGGGCGCTAGGAGTCAGAACTGACTTGATGGCACTCACCAAACTATAATATACAATATTGCATATGATATATTATGTACCTTATATACGTATATACAACTATACAAATAATAAACACGCAAAGGAGTTCAACTTTGCTTTTTAAATTATGCAAATTAAAACAGGATATTTTTTTGGCTACCAGATTGGCTAAAATGGAAAAGAAATATAACATCCAGGGTTGGCAAGGCTGGGGAAAAATGAAGCATCTCAGATTAACGTTGGTAGAAGGGACTATAAAAAAAAAACAAACTTTTCCCCAAGAGCAATTTGGCAACAGTTATCAAAGCCTTAAAAATCTGCCTGAGCCAATGTTGCCTCTCGAAAGACAGCCCGAGGAATTATTGGAGATGCGCGTAAAGATTAATGAGCAAGAATGTTTAAAGCAGCAATATGGATAAGGTTAAAAAAAAAACTGTCCAACAAGAAGAAATTAGTCAAACTGTGTACCTCTTCGCTGTAATATATTATGCAATCACTAAAAATCGTGTTCTAGAAACATCTATCAAGGTGGGAAAACAGTCGTGGCATATTGTTTGGTGAAAGAAGCAGGCTTGATAACTATGTTCAGAATGGCAGTTTTGTAGAAAATTCCCAACACAAAGGACACAGGGGGACCAGACAGACACAAACCAGATTGTCAATAATTATTATTTCTGGGTGGTAGGGATTATTAATGATCTTTGGTTTTTTTCCTGTGTTTTTCTGGGGCTTCTAACCTTTCTAGATTGAACCCCTATCTCTTAGGTCATTAAAACACACACACAAACGTTTTATTTTAAAAACCCAGGCAGACTCCTCGACTCCTCATGTTTCCTACGAACCAGACAGAATGGCCCCTTATTTGTCCAGCCTGCGACGGGGTCGACGACCACCAGCCTTTTACAGGAGGCCCAGGAGACCCCGTTCTCATCCTGCCCACCCAGCAGACAGTGTAGACAGGTTCAGAGACTCCAGAGTTCAGTGGGATGATTTCATAAGTTACGGGTTTATCCTGATGGCGGTTGAATTGAGGTCACAGTTATCTACTAAGGGAATTTTCAGACAATACACAAAAAGGCATGGCAAAAGAGATAAGATAGAGGGAGAGGAGAAGGCCGAGAGAGCCCAGGGGCAGCTCCATATCCACCGTCTAGTCAATCAAAGGCATAGCGCTTCCCCGGAAAGGGGCTGGAGGCCGTGGCCTGGGCGGTCTGGTTCCTAGCGAGCTTTCTCATCAAGTGCTGCAAAGCCCTTTCCATAAGAAAAAAAGTCAGTGAAGAAATGCACAGGCACTGACCCTGACTCCCAGCGCCGTGCTGTGCTGCACGCCTGCCTTGCCTGTTAGAAGCGGTCAAGAGCAGCAAGGAGCACACGGTCTGCAGGAAGGAGTCCTGGGTTCGAATCCTGGTCCTGCCACCTCCACCTGTGTGCAGGAGGCTGGTCCCCTCCTCCTCCGGATGCTGAGTCTCCTCTCCCTGGGGGGCTGCGGTGACGAGTTGGTGGGGGCCTCGCATGGAGCCCTGGCAGAGCTCCTGGGTCGCACAGGAGACCCTCCGTGGTGGCCATGGTTATCAGCGTGCTCCGTGTTAGGAGCTTGTAAGCATCTTGTGTGTTAGGTATTTTATACCAGGAAGAGCATCATCTGGTAGGAAAATAAACCTCAACCCAGTGGTCTGAACATAGTGGGTAATCCTTAAATGTTGACTGACAGATGGGCACAGGGTTTTAACACATCACCCGCGTGGCCATCGGCATCCCCACTTCAGAGATGAACCAAGAAGTAACTTGCCTGCCACCTGACTGCGATTCCCATCACAATTTTACTGACGAGGAATATGAGAATCCGAGAGGTTAAGAAGGTTGTTCAAGGCCCCACAGGTGGCCAGAGGTGGGCTTTGAGCCCAGAGCATCCGGCTCCACAGCCCAGGCCCAGGCATCGCGGGATGTCACCTCTCTCTGGTGTTGAGTGACGGACACATTCCCTCAAGATAACAAAACCTGTGTTTGAATCCTGGCTCTCCCACTTTCCATCCTTGTGACGACAGGCAAGTGACAAAACTCTTTGCAATTTTGCAAAATGACGTGATACAGGTGGTACTTCCCTCAAACCCGATAGGACCGTCATGAGGTTCGAGTTTATACACAGAAAGTACGAGAAGGGTGTCTGGCTCCTCGGAAACCCTCAAGACAAAGGTTATTATGGTCCACAGAGCAATACAAGGAAACAGTAGGAAATGTATCATCTGTGCCATAAGTGACACAGGCCACTCTAATGAGGATGCAGAGGGAAAGAAGAGGTTTCCCACAGGTGGGGCAGCTCTGGGTGGGCAGGCTGGTCAGCTGGGATGATGCACTGGGCTGTGGGGGCCCACAGGGAGCAAGAAACAAAGCATTGTTTCAGAGTTGGGTGACGATATAGACCTCCGAGGAAGAGAGGAAGGAATTTGAGGGTCATCCAAACATCCTGACCTTCCCAGTAGATTTAAATCTCAGGGCTGGAAGGACTCTTGGAGGGGGGAGAGGGTTCAAGAGAGTTGGGGAAAATCTGGGAAAGCTTTGGGGCCTCCCAGGAGAAAGAGGCAGGAGGCAGAAAGAGACAAAGGAAAGGATAAAGGTCACGCTGGGTCCAGACGCACCACGGGACACCAGGCCCTCCCTCCGGGGCCAGGAGGATGGACATAGCCGAAGGAAAACCCTTCCCAGGAATTTCTGAGCGCAGCTTCGCTACCCGCGTGGGAGGCTAATTTCTGATAGCTGGACTACTTTTCTTTTCTTAATCAGAAACCTCTTAATGAAGCCTAGCACACGTTTCAGATGTGGGTCAAAGAAATTACAGGGGTTTTTTTTTTTTTAAGTCCAGATGCCCATGCTGTCAAATCACCACTTTCACCTGCATTAATTGCTTTAACGGGCTCTGCAAAGAGCCCCCTCCCCTCCTCATCAGGGAAGGATGCTCGGGAACAAGGATGGGAATGCAGCCGATCCGAGGGACAATGCTGCCACACACTGGCCTCTGGGCCAGGCATCTGTCTTGCCCCCCAACATTTTTAAGGGAGGTCAGGACACACGATTCCACCCAACCCCTGGGTGACTGATTACTGCTGTAAACAAAAATGCAGATGCCAAAATCCAGAGAGAAGCAATTGCATCTTTAAAGAAACTCTGCCTACGTGGGAATACCAAGTACACTTAGAAAATGACTCTGCAATTCAAACAGCCACGACGGATTGCGAGGGCCCCGAGTCCCAACACTGTCTCCCGGTGGCACTTTTTGTTTTTTTAAACTGAGCAGGCACAACACAAGACTTTCAAAGCCAAGCGAATACAGTCGATAACATTTTTCATGACAATGCGTGCAGTGGGACCTCCGTGGCCACATTTTTCAAACTTCTGATGTGCCACGGCGAGGACCAGTTTGCGAGGACCGTGAGCCGGGTTCAAGAGGTGGGGGGGGGTCTGAGTCACCTGCAGAGGAGCTGCTCAAGGTCACAGCCAAGGACACTGTCAGATGAACCCGGGTCCATCTCCAAAAGCCGTCTCTAACCTCTTGGGTACAGACCTCCCTTCTCTTCATTTTCCAATATCTCACGCTGACCTTGTCGATCTGGAATCGTGTGCCGAAACAGCTCAGGATGGGGACACAGCAGGACCACCTCTCTGGTCAAGTCTTTCTGTGGATAAATGTTGGGCTGGGGGTGCGAATCCTAAAGGAAGGTGGTGCTGTAACCTCAGGGTGGTTAGGACCTGTCTTGGGGGCTTGTTAATTCCCCAGCAAGTGACATACTTCTAAGGCCCCAGCACCTGGATATTTGGAAACACTTCCTGGTGTCATTTTAGCATGTTGTTCCGTGTAACCTGCAGCTTTAGAATCCCGTAAAGAGGACCCCCCTGGGACTTGTTCACGGGAAGCAAATATATTGGCTTTGCATTCAAAGTACAGAGGATGCGAAAGCCCAGGTAGACAGGGAAAACAGCTAGGAAACCGGCTGCCAGGTGAAGCGCCACCACAGCCCATTCAGCAGAAGGAGCACCCATTCTCCAAGGGGGAAGGAGGTGACGGGGCTGGGCCTGCAAGAGAAGGGAAACCAGACCCACTTGGGCATCCTTGGTGGAGAATAAAGCTGCTTCTAAACGCACGTGGGGTCAGCAGGCGCTCAGCCTTCACCTGAAAGGCTGGGGCTTCTGGAAACCTGAACTGGGTGGTGGTTGTTTTTTAAACAAAAAGCCAGAAACTCTATCTCCCCCCAAAACTGGTTCATTGATTGCTTCACGATGCAGGAGTGATTCTATTTTGGGATCACAGACAAAGTGAGGCTTCGGAAATAACTCCCTTCTGGGATGTGGCTTTAAAATGAAGACCAAAGTGACAAATGAAGTAACCCAAGGGGTCTCGTAGGGTGGAGCTGGGCGGCAGAGGATGGGAAGAGCTGTTGCCTATCTAGGCGCAGACCACCTTGTTTTAAAAGACCTTTCACTAAAGTAGCGGTAATGGGTTTCCTCTTCACCAAATGTCTTTGCAACTCTTAAGTCACTGGATCCCTGGGAAGGTGGCTCTGCCCATTTCATAGTTCCAAAGACTGAGGTTCAGAGACGTCACGTGACGTGCCCACAGCCCCACAGCCAGCTTCGCGGGAAAGCACACATGAGAGCCTGTGGCACTCCTCGATGTTTCTACCCAGTGTCCACGATGCTGCCACCCAGGGACCATCTTCAGATATCACGCTCAGGAGCCAGGGAGCTCACCAGCACTGCACTGGGAACAAGACCATTTCAATCATTCGGGAAATATTTGTTTATTCATTGAAGCACCTACCATGTGCCAGGCACTGAGGCAGTGCTGGGGTATGTGAGTGACCAATGGAGATCAACTCTCCGTTCTCGGAGCTCACTTGCAATGGGGAAGGCAGATGATCAACAAACAGTGAAACGTCCTTCTGGGAGTGACAAGTCCTCTGAAGGGAATTAAAGCACAGTAAAGGGATGGAGGAGTGGGGTCAGATGGGGTGAGGGGCACTGTTTTGAAGGGGGCAACAGGATGCAGATGTCACAGCACTTAAAAGCCTTGGTGACCTGTGGCCATGGGGGGTCCATGTCCCCCCCAGTGGCTCCAGGAGGGCAGGGCGATGTATGGTTCATCTCTGACTTCTGAGGTCCAGCCACAGGCCTGGGTGTGGTCAGCACTGCTCAGAGTGGGTGTGGACAAACGGCTCTGCCTGACCACGGACTGGGCTAAAACAAGCCACCTTCCTTTGGCGCGTGGGCATCAGACTCCCCACTTAGCAGAATGAAACATCTGGATGGTTCTTAAAAGGCCCCCAGATGTTAGGCACAAAATGTGATGTCTGCGTGCCATCCAGCAGGGGCTGGCTTGTCTTCCAGGAGGCTGGCAACCCAACCCTGGGGCTGGGTTCCGGCCGGGAGGTCAGGCAGAAGGGCCACGTAGTTCCTAATGCCAATGATGACCCTGGGCTAGTCCATTTCACCTCCTTGAGCATGACCTTGCTGGCCTCCCGGCCTCCCCGGGAAGGGAGAAAGCACGGTACAGAGTGGGCACCCCTAACATCAGCCTCCTCTCTTCCCAACAGTGTTCCAGGAAAGCACAGCTCACACACACGTGCCCCGGCCCCCTGGAGCTGCCTCCTGCGGCTGATGCCAGGGGTGCACGGAAACGAACGGAAAGCCTGACTCCTGCTCTTTGAGCCCTTTCCACCTGCCACACTATCAAAGGAGGATGGAAACTGCAGCTCAGGAATCTTTACAAAGCAGCCCCCACCCTGGGGCGCCATTAGAAGTCCGTGTGAGCTCTGCGTTAACATCAGATTCTTGCTTGGGGGTTCCAAAGAAAAAGGAAGAGAAAGAATCACTTTGGACAGATTTGCATTTCAGCCTCCAGCCACCTCCAGCCATTAAATGCCATTCTGTCTAATTTATCCTCTGGTCCTTGCCGGGCACTGGTCTGGGGCCTCTGAGCAGTGGAGACCAGCCGTTGCCCGTCCAGGTCATCAAAGAGCCTTGCCGGGAAGCCCGTTGGATCCTAATCCCCTGCCTGCTTCAGTACAAAGCCCTTGGCACGGCGGAGGGGGGCTTACGACTCGGAGGCGATGCACACGTGCTGTGAGCGTGAGCAGACAGGCACAGAAGGGGCTGCGTGCACTTGACAGGTGCGTACGGGCTGTGTGCCGTGCGGCTGGAGCAGGCAGAGGTGGGAACCAACAACACACACACACTCCAACCGGCCAGGGGTTAAAGGATCATAGCTCCTTCGCAGCTCCATCCAAACAATGAATCTATGGCAGGTAATAAACAACTCCGGGTTTGTCGGAAGAGGGGGGCGACAGAAACACGAGAAGCCAGCGGGGGGTGAGCCTATAACTCTTTCATCTCCAGCTTAAAATCGGGAGGCAGAAATCGTCTATAAAAATATCAACTCACAAAAAGGAAAGGCATTCTTTTCCACCCTACAAAACGCTTCTTAGACTAGCACAGAAAACACCCAGTGGAAAGGATTTTGTCCTCCACAGGCAGTGTCATTTTCTAAAACCTTGAGCATCAGCTTGAGCCAAATAACTAAAGACTAAAAACTAAAGAAACGGACCCTCTCAATGGGCTGCATCAGCCTCTGGATCCAAGAACCAAACATCAATTCAATAAGAGGTTTACTAACATAGAGCTTTCAACACGTCATTACCAGGAGGACCCACAGGACCCAGAGCGAGCACACGGCCTGGGGAAAGTCTGCGCATAGCCATGAACACATTCTCACGGTTTCCGAATTGGAAGACAGAAAATGACACCAGCGGGAGAAGCTGCGTTTCAGAGACAAAATTGGAAGGGGTAATAATTTGTAACGGCTTCAGCTAACCGTGTACAATGGGGAAAGTGACAAATGTGTCGTTTCGAACGTGCCAAACCAAATGCAATGACTTATATATTAATACAAACAGATTCTTCCTGGGTTATTATGCGAAGGAAGGGAGGGTGTGATCACCCTAATGAAATACAAGGGCAGCCCACTGTTTCTAAGTTCTGGAATGTTTCAAATTCTAATGTGTTCTTGGAGGTAGCCAGGGAGAGACTGCAACGACACTGCTAGATTTTGATGGAGATCAAACACACACGTACAGAGACACATCCCAGCAGCATCTGGATACCCCGCGTTCTGCCACCCATGGAATCAGGGACTCAGAGAGCAAGTGGGTAAGTCAAGTGGATTTTGAGCGCTCCCAGGGCGGTGCCGTGCCCGCCACAATCCTGTTGCCATTTGCCCCTTTATTCTGGAATGGCACCAGGGCTGGAGTTCCTGGGTTGAAGGACAGCAGTCAAGTTCTCATCAGTAGCAGGTAACCCAGCAATTTCCTGACTCAGTAGGAGGCTATCCAAGAGTGCCAAGATTCTCGTCTCCCAATCCTTAGCCAACGTTCCCTACTCTGCCTTACACACAAGCAATTCCAAGAGAACAAGAAAACATCAGATCAGACATTCCAAATGCCTTCTGTGTAGCACATGCTGAGCAAATCCCAGACGGTCTAAGCCAGAAGGGATCTCGGGCAGCCCCTGGCCCATCCATACTAGGACACAGAGAGGGTCAGCGACTGGCCTAAGGTCACACAGCAAGCGGACAGCAGGGCCCAGTACGGCATCCCGGATCTGTGCACTCCTTGGCCAATTTATCAAGCATTTTTGTCTGCCAATCTTGGAAAGGTCTACTTTTTTTTATTATTGTTAGTTTGGCTCCTGTTCATTCAAGATAGATTTTTCAAAAATCAAGCGTTTCAACATAATTGCAAACAGTAAATGGCTTGCCGCATCTGGACCTGTCCCCGCTGATTTAGCAAACAGGCTTCAGGAGAGACATGGAAGCCCCTCCTGATCCGAGCCCAGAGGATCAATCCTCGCTGAACTGCTCTGCGTAACAATGGACACTTGGTTCACCGGAGAGCGAAGTGGGAAAACCTTCCTATGGTCAATCGCCTCTGTTCCCCGGCGGGGGGCGGGGGGGGGGATGACCCTCTCTGATTCAGAAACTCTTAAGTACTTGATTCCTAAATTTAATTTTCTTTTTATTACACACCCCCCCACATACACAAACACACTTAATCTCTCCTTTGGGAAGCTCAAAGGATCTTTTCCCCCTCTTTCTACCTGCAGAAGAAAAACAAGGATTTTCAGATTGAAAACACATCTCCTTAATACCCCAAACACGGAAACAACCTAAGTGTCTACTGAGAGATGAATGGAGACAGTAAATGTGGCGGGCACGTATATACAATGGAATATTATTCAGCCATGAAAAAGAAGGAAATCCTGCCATTGGCGCAGACATGCACGAACCTGGAGGACATCAAGCCAGACCTATAAAGACAATGACTTCATGATCTCACTTATATGTGGAATTTTAAAAAGTGCAACTCACAGAAGCAGAGAGTAGAATGGTGGTTGCCAAGGGCTGGGGGTAAGGGGGGGATGGGGAGACGCTGGTCAGCGGGAACAAACTCCCAGGAATGAGATGAATTAAGTTCTGGGGATCTAACGCACAGCATGGAGACTATAGTTAATAATTCTGTGTTGCCTCCTTGAAATTGGCTAAGAGAGTGCATCTTAAGTGTTCTTACCACAGAAATAAAACAACTACGTCAAATGATGGATACGCTAATTAGCTGGACTATGGTAATCCTCTTACAGCGTAGAGGTATGTTACATCCTCATGCTGTAGACCTGAAATATACACAATTTTTATTTCTTCGTTGTGCCCCAATCAAGCTGGAGGGAGATACAATAAAGAAACAAATAAATAAAAGAAAATTGAAGGAAAAGAATTGAAAAAGAAAGCACGCCTTGTACTAAACGCAATGTGGGATCCTGGAGCAGAAAAGGGACGTTGGCAGAAAAACTGGTGACATTTGAATAAAGTCTGAAGTTCAGTTAATAGGAATGTACCTTTCTCATCAAATGCCCGAGGCACTGCCCTACAGCACTGGGGCTGACAGAGAGGGGCTGGGAGTGGAGAAAGCCCGGGCAAAGGCAGTCTGTACCTAGCAAAGAAGCCAGGGCCACGGTGGCTTTCCGTCAAGGGACTCAGCCCCCTGAGTTTCGTGGAAATGTGTCAACAGCCCCAGGTGTTCTGAACTGTCGCTGAAACCGGCTGCCCATCCATCGACCCAGAGGCGCTCGCTCCCAGAGGCCCCAGCATGAGGTCCCGCCTCCTCCGTTTTAAATTCCACCCACGGAAAGTCTGGCCCCTTTTCCTCCTGGAGTTAAGGTGACACAATGCAGCACTCATCTTGCCTGTGGCTTCTGAAGGGTCCAGAGGAGCAGGGACGTGTGTGTGTGACGGTGGCCGGAGGAGGGGTGCCTTAGCAGAGACCCGTCTCAGTAGGAAAAGTGACAGTCAGGGACAAATGGGCTGCTCAGCTCCCACGGGCTCCCACCCGGCCAAGGACTTCCTCTGGATGCACCAAGGGGAAGGAACCGAGCTGAGGCCTGGTGCTCCGGGTCACGGGGTCGCAGCACCTGGCATGTCATTTGGGAAGATTCAGACAGAAGAGCAGAGCGTCAGCGACCTGATGGGGGGGCCGAGCTGAAATTCCCAGCCAAGCGGCTTCAGCCCCATGGACCCCGCTGGCCTGGGGCCCCAAGCAAGGGCAGAGCCTGTGGGTTTAACATCCAGGCTACTTAAGGCCTTCCCAAAGGCTACCCCTTGTGATGATTAAGTTCCCCAAGTCTTTTTAAATTGCCACCAAAATTAAATCCACGCTGATAAATGACCATTTAGATCAAGTGATCTTTCCAGTATAAATTTATCATCTGGGAACTCCAGACCTTTTAGGGTCAAAGGCTAATCGACTATTTCTTTATACAGAATTTACAGGAATGTCAGATCAAGGGAAGAGACTGCTGTGGGGGAGGAGAGGGCGGGGACGACAGGACGGGCGTATGGAAACCCACAAGGAGCTGTGTCTGCTGCACTCGCCCCCGGAACGATATAAACTCACCAGCCTTTTTCCAAAAGCAGCCAAGAAGTTTCCAAAATCCTCATGGGCCTCCCCAGGGGGCAGATGAGTCGGGAAGCAAATCGGGCAAGCCAAGGTCAGAGATGAGATGGTCACGTCCCAGGTGAACGGTCAGAAAGGGGGCTCAAGACACACCTGGCCTCAGGTCACTGGACATCACGGAGGAAGGAGCCGCAGGCCTCTGCCGCCTAGGTCCTCCAGGCAGCCAGCAGGCCCGCGGCTGGAGCTCAAGACGCCGGCACTGAGGAGGACCCGGGGCAGAGGCAAGGGGCGGGCTGCTGAGGAGCTGGGTCACCACCTGCCAAGCCCCCAGGGAGCATTCTCCCTGCAGGAGAGTGTGTCACTGTCCCTCTCCCCCAAAACTCTTCACTTTGTGCACACAAAGGTGGTGTGTGTGTGTGAGAACGCCTGCAAAGGATGCTTGAATCCACACGCAGACCAAGCACAATCCATGTCACCCTCCAGCCAGTTTTCAGCAGCCCTGGGCACGCAATTAGCAAACACAAGCATTCTTCTCAACAGCACGGGTAAAGCCCCGGCAGCTTGCTGTCATGACCTTCTGTTTCCCAATTACACAAAAATCACAACTACCTTCAAGGGGGTGTGGGATGTATTTTTGACCTTCAGGCAGGGGCCTCATTTCCAACAAGGTTAAGGACACTGATTTGGTCCAGCAGCCCCATATTCCAAGTGGAGAACCAGAGGTTCCGAGAGGGCAAGTGACTTGTCCCAGGATGCACAGCCTGGTCCACAAACAGCAGGATCAGGCCAGAGCTCTGTGGATCACCAGAACAGCCTCCTTGGGCCACTTTGGAGCTAATGAAACTTTTTTTCTGGGGCAAAAGCCGGCAGAATAAGGAGAATAACACCAGCAGAAGCAGAGGCCACCCGCTGATTACTAACCATATGTCCAGAGCAGACCTTATTTCTTTTAATGCTCATAAGAATCCACAGCCTTTTTCATCACTTTGTAATCATACATCCGTCCACGTATTTGATAACGTCTGTCTCCCACACACCAGCCTTTATGCCCCACGAAGGCAGGGTCGTGTCTGTTTTGCTAGTCATACATTCCCAGTGGTTGGCATCTATTTGCTCAAAAAAACTAGACGCTCCTGTTTTAAAGAAACACTTTTAAGAAAAACGGGGCCCAGAAAGGTCAAGTGATTTGCCTAAGGACACACAGCATGGGACTACCGCCACACGAGGACATGCACCACTCTGCCGCGTCCTCGTCCCCAAACCGGAGCCCTACCTTGACGGCCTCCGAATGTGTCACCCGGGCCAAGGATTTGTCGTTGACACGCAGAATCTGGTCCCCCACTCGCAGGCCCTCCTTCTCGGCCAGAGAGCCCGGCTCCACCAGCGACACATAGATGCCCACGCCGTGCTCCGAGCCCCCGCGGATGCTGAAGCCCAAGCCCTCGTGGGCCTTGGCGCGCCGCAGGCTCACCAGGCGCACCTCCCCGGGCCCCGCGCCGTCGGGGGCGCCCCAGGCGGGCTGCCTGCAAGGGGTGGCGGCGGGCAGGTAGAGGCCCTCGGCCGTGTACTGGTCGAAGAGCAGCTGGTCGGAGCGCGGGATGACCAGCCGCAGCATGGGCAGCAGGCGCCGCTTGCCCGGGCTGTCCAGCAGCACGCGCAGGGTGCGCACCAGGTCGAAGACGTTGCGGCGCGCGTGGTAGGCGTTGAGACAGTGCGTGAACTGCTCCCGCTCCGCCTCGCTCAGCAGCGCCGTGAGCGCCTGGTGCAGCTGGCGCACGTTGGCAGACAGCAGGCGCAGCCCCGCCGCCCCGCCGCCCGCCCCGGCCGCCGAGCCCAGCGAGCCGGTGGAGGACGAGCTCACCGACAGCCCGTCCAGCGGCGCGTTCATCTCCCCGCCGAGGCCCGGGCGCACTCGGGGCGCGCGCGGGGGGCGCGGCAGCTGGATGCCGGGGAGCGCAGAGATCGCGGCTAGAGTCTGGGTTTGGGGGCGCCGGGGGGGGGGGTGGCGCGGAGACACGGGCCGGATCCGGGAAGACGCGGAGACGGCGCCTGGAGTCTGGGTTTGGGGAGCGCGGAAACTGTGCCTGAATCCTGGGGGGATCGCGGAGACCGCTGCTGGCGTCCCGGGAGCGCGAAGACGGAGGAGGTCGCCAAACTGAAGTCCGCGGGGCGCGGAGACGGCGGCTGGAGTTCCGGCAACGCGCAGACAGCGGCGAGGTCCCGGGGGACAAGGAGTTGGCGGCTGGAGCCCGGAGGTCGCGGAGACTGCGGCTGGAGTCCGGGGGGGACGCAGAGAGAGCAGCTACATTCTGGAGGGCGCAGAGACGACGGGAGGCTGGAGTGGGGGGCGCAGCGAAGCTGGCCGCCCCGTCACACCATGCCTGGGGCTCCCCCAGCCGGGCCGCCCGTTCCTCTCGGGCTGGGGGACCCCAAAGTCATAAGTTGGGGTGGGGGTGCTCTAGTCCCAGAGCCCCCCGAATCGCAGCTGGTGGAGCCGTGCGGGCGTCCGGCAGGGGGTGCGGGGCATGTCCGGGGCAGCCCTGGGAGGCAGCAGCCCGGGGACCCCCGCGCCCCCGCGCCCCCGGGCGCAGATGGAGCCGCGGCCGCGAGCCCGGACTTCGCGAACTGTTGAGCTGCCCGGGGCCGATCTTCCAGCGAGTTCCGACGCCGTCGCTGTCGCCAGCCCAGACTTGGCCCCGCCCCCTTGCCCCTCCCCCTCTCCCGCCCCTTCCCCCCGCGGGCTCGTCAGGAAATGACGTCCCGTTCGCGCCTGGCGGTTGCCTGGAGACGGGGTGAAACAGTCCAGCCCCGGGGAAGAAAGGGGTGAAAGGAGGGGTAGGGGTGGGAGAAGCCCCGGGGACACTGGGAGCCCCCCCCCCCACTTCTCCAGCCACGCTGATGGGGAGAGGGAGGCAGGAGGGGCGGGTTGGTCCAAAAATTGTGCCCTTCCGCGATCGAAGCGTGAGCATCAGGATCGCTTCGGAGCGGTTATCCAGCTAGCTAATTTGCAATTGTGGGGGAAAATCGCCAACTTTTTGCCTCTAGAATACTGAACGCTCCAGGCTGGTTTTCCACCTTAAAACATTGCGCTCCCCTCTTGCACGCCCCGACGTGCAAGTTCAAGTGTTTGTGTGGACGATTGTTGGGACTTACTGTGTGCAGGAAAGAGACACCAGTATATACTGGTGCCTCGGGAGCCAACTCCTGTGCAGGGTAGATAGGACTGGCCTCCTGTGGGGTCTCCAGGAGGCAGGAGAGCTGTTTTCAGAAATAGAAAGTGTACACGACACGCTCACACACAATGGGCGCATATAAAACTGGTGAGATCGGAATAAGGTGGGAGGGTTGTATCAATGTCAGTGTCTTGGTTGCGACCTTGTCAACAATGGGGGAAACGGGGTGAAGGGTACCTGGGCTGTCTGTGTATTAATTCTTAAGACTGCATGTGAACCTACAAAATTTTAAAAATATGTATGAAGTGGGTTGGGAAAAAACTATTCTGTGCCTTCCCATTCCAAGACGAATTGGGAAGATGTTCCAAGGTGTGACCCGGAGCGTCTCATCTCCCACCCCACCCCACCCCCAAATACAAGCTAAGAAAAAACCCTGCGCTCTCATTCAAAGGCGGCTTTCTAAGGAGCCCAGTAGCGCCCCCTATACACACGCACCTCTCATACATCCCTTCCACCCGAATTGCCTCTCCTAAATTATTTTTGTATAGAAATCTGTATTTTCCCTAATAATATTCTGGAATTGCCCTTGCAGAACCATCTGACTTCTGTCTGGCGGAGGGACAGACTGGGTGTCACCTGAGGAGTGGGTTTGAGCTAGGCCCAGAAAGAAGAGCATTCGCCTATTCACTCCTCTGTGTGTCCGTTTACTTATTCGTTCACACTTTATTCAACATTTTCCAAGCACCTATTCTGTGCTGGCTCGTGTGCGGGTGCTGGAGACCCTGATTAAAAAGATGAAATCTCTGACCTCAAGGAGGTCGCGGTTTAGCAAGGGGAGAAAGATCACATTAATAAATAAAGTTAAAAACCAGTAGGATAAGAGTTGTCCTGGCTCAGAGAGTCCAGGTTTAGATGAGGGGGAAATGGTAAGGACTTTATCCATCAAAGAAGTGACCCCCTAAGGAGAATGGACTTTCTTTTCTGGACATTGGGGAACCATGGAAGAATTTTCAACACTGTTAGTTTTGTGCATTCCCAAAACTGAGGCTAGGAAGTGAGGCTTTATTTTCCCCCCAAATCTTCAATTCTCCTCTTCGCTTCCCTAAAACAGATGTAGGTTAAATTAATGTGCTCTGGACGTATTGGACAGGGTGTTTTAAATAACCAGTGACATTACCTTTGAACATCTGTCTTAACAGTTCAAAGTTTAGCAATTAATAATGTGTATCCTTCATCCTCCTCTGAACTCCCTTTGAAGGCTTCGATGCAATTAGCCAAAGGTATTTAAGAGAAGAATCAATCTACCTTACCCCCAAAAATATATGAATGGCACACCTCAAAGATGCCACCAAGGACAGCTTAACTGTACACAGTTCAGCTTTTCTGCAAATGCATTTCAGGCTTAGCTTTCACTTAGTTTGTGTTCTAATTAGAATGACTGTGATTCGCTTGATAAATGCATCCCAGAAGCTAAGATCCCCATTCCCAATGTTTTCTTTCTGTGCAAAGGATGTTTGCAAAAAGATCTGTAGCCTTAGGCAGCAGAAACTACGTTGCACACACGTCTTAGAAGAGAAAGAAACACTTTCCTCTGCAAACATCAGAGAGCATCTGGGATGCCGTGCTATTGTTTCATGTCACAGAGGCCGATTTGGGAGGGCAGATGAGTCCAAGAACACGGAAAAGGAACTCCCTGGGGTTTCCTCCATCCCTCTTGCAGAAACACCTCCGTGTCAGTTTGCACTGCGTCCCCTCTGATGACAGACAGCGTGTAACTGTGCTCAAACCTCCAGAATCCTATTTCATGTCTGAAGCTGTGTTTGTCGTTCAGAAATAACGTCTTGGAAACCCAAGATGTGCGGGCTCCTGACGACTGCACTGTCCCCCCGCCTTCCAGATCTAGAAGGAAAGCCTGAGGACGTGAGCAGACCTGGCCTTGCTTGCATACTGCCCTCTTCAGAAGGAAAATATTATTCTGTGTACGCTGCCAGCTTCCCTTGCTGTCTTCCCCAAAGCCACTTTTCATAGTTTATTATTGTTCCCCGACTGTGGCCAACCAATGCCCTTCTTCTCTGGATGTTCCTGGAAACCTGGACCCACTGGATCTGTTGAAAAGACAAAGGGAATGAGACTGAATTGTACTTAACTTAGAAGCTGTTTGGGGTTGAACCGGATTTTTGTTTGTTGCTTGTTTCTTACGTGTTTGTTTCAACCCAGAGACACATTGACTTGCGCTGTGGATATCAGGCAGAAAACCATTATTCTCGTCTCAGAAAGTCCCTTTCCTAGCTGAGTGACCCACAGCAATTGGCTTCTCTCCTCGCCTGTGAATGGGCCTCCTGGATCTGCTCTGTCTCCCCTGAGGGCAGCTGTCAGCACGACGTCCAGTGCAGTAAATGAAAGCATGCACAGCTCGTAGAGTGTCATAAAGTTGTTCATTATCTTCTCCTCTTTTTTATGGTGATCTTAAAAAGGCTTCTGCTATTTCATAGTCATTTGGAGCTTCTCCCCTCTGCTCTTATCCACTGGAATGGGTCCTCAGGAGGCAATAGAGATTAATTTCATTTGAGATGCATTTCCCAAGGGATGTGCAGGAAAATATAGCTAATATGTAATATTTAATAGCTAATATAAACATATATTTTAACTCCTTCAGTCCCAACCACTCTGTAAAGAGAGATACCATCATTATCATCATCATCCTAAGAAAACAGACGGGACACTGAGACGTCGGAGTGGAACTATCCCCAAGGTCACAGAGGAGTCAGTGGGAGACTCAGGATTCGACCCAGGCCGTCTGGCTCCAGAGTTCTTACGCAACCACTGTGAAGCAGCCTTCCAGCTGCTTGGCTCAAAGAGGCTAAAAGGTCCCAGATGGAAATGGTGTGCAGCCCACATTTTCCCGAAAGTTGGGTTGGGAATATCAGAGGTTAACACTAAGCCCCCTTCTAATGATTCCTGGCCGGCAAGCTGACCTTTTAAGGTGGGAAGAATGAGCAGGAGGTTAATAAAGAAGACATCACTGAGAGAGATGCAGATGGAGAAGATTGGGGGACCCCGGGGCTCTCCGCCTGGGCACAGCAAGAGGAGGCTCCGAGCCATCTGATGCGGGGTGTCGCAGGGCGCATGTCCCAGCTCCGAGGTCCCTAGAGAAAGGAGGTTAGCCGCTGGAATTACAACTTCTGCTGCAGGACCACAGCCCGTCTCTCCCCTGCGATGTCAGTGGGGATGGGATGAGCAGAGAGAAGGGGAGATTCGCCTCTATGACTGGCAGATAATACAGACCATTGATGGAAAGGCAGGGAGATTAAGAGAGAGGCGAGAAAAAGAAGCAGCACAAAAATGTCAGGAGAGAAGGGGAGAGACAGGTATTTCTCTTGGCCTGGGTGTAATCTCCAGTCTGTCTCATGGTCACAGAGAATTGTGTGATATTTGTGCCGGAAGAGCGTTAAAGCATAGAGGTGATTTCCGGGTTCCAATCCCGTCTCTGATATTCGCTACCTGTGTGACCTCGGGCAAGTCACCGAGGGCTTTTGTGCCTGAGTGCCCTTACCTGTAAAATGGGGACAGTGGCATTGTCATCTGTGTTATTAGGCATATTGATTGAGCTCATCTGTGCAAAGTTCTGATCAGGCGCTCCCATGATGCTTGCATCCATCTTGCTTAAAGCTCTTACCACACCAGGGCTCCTCGAGAATAGGACGCTATCTCCTTTCTCTCTGTGTCCGGTGCTCAGCTCCTGGACGAGCACATAGTAGGCACTTGGTAATTGTGGAATGAATACTGAGTTCCCTCCCTCTCCCTCCCCTGTGTTACAGATAGGACAACCAAGGGCCAGACAAGGTGGCTCCCTGCCTTGTCCACAGTCCGGCAGGAGCCAGTGGTGCCTGTCCCAGGCTCTCTCATTAGCAGCTAAAAGGGAAATTTACCGAGTGCTTGCAGAGAGCTAAGCACTTGACAGGCATGGTTTCTTTTACTCCTCACAACAGCGCTGTGAAACGGATATTATTATTACCCCAACTTTCCGGATGAGGAAACTGAGTGTCTGGGCTGTGAGGTGGTTTCCCCAACGTCTGTTCTCTTAGCCTCTCACCACCCTAGCCCACTGCTGGCTCTCGTGGCACCTTGTCGTAAAGCTGGTGGGATCGGTCCTGATGTCTCTCACACAGCTGTGGGGGAGAGAGCTAACTCTAATAATTGCAATAATAAATTGCAGGGAGCCAATTTGTGGGCTGGAAAGAGGCAGAGGAGCAGCAGTGACCTTCTCGGGCCTGCTGTGTTGTAATCCGATTGCTCCGAGGTCTGGAAGAGCTTTTAATCAGGGGATTATGTGTTGGTTACCCTGGGGCACTCACTCACTCCACTCATCAGCTTGGTTCGGACGAGAGAAGCCCCCAGCAGAAACAGCCTTGCCCTGCACACATGGGCAGGCTTCCCTGGGGCATCATTCACACCTGACTTAGCTCCTCCTCCCATCTGCCAGGCGACATCCTGGGGACTCAGCAGGAACAGGACCACCAGGGTTCCAGCCCTCCTGGAGCTGACAGTCAGGAGCTGTTGGGTTGTGCGCATCAAATGTGCTAATGCGGGGCTGGCGGGAGCATCGTGAGCTCTGGCGTGGGGGTCCCAGCTGGCGTCCCCTTCCCCGAGCCTCAGCTCCCTGCTCCTCTCGGCGTCACAGCAAAGTGCTCCGTCCTGCAGACAGACTTGGTTAAATTATTCCTGGTTATGCAACCTTGGAGGAATCACGTCACCTCTGGGAGCCTCAGTTTCTTCATTTATTAAAAAAGAACCATAAAAAGGGCTGTAAAATCGGAGTTGTTGGAAGGCATTTAATGCATGTGAAGCACGCAGCACGGTGCCTGGGACCAGGGCAGCTCTGGGCTACTGGAAGAATCGCTTTGAGAAAATAACTCCTTAGCTTTGCTTATCTATATAGATCCTGTATAACTTTTTTTTTTTTTTAATAATGAGATGCCTAAATTTCTGTGTATTTGCCTCCTCACTGATCCTCAAGGAAGCTGTGTGTTTTGTTTTTATGTTTAACTTCAGTCTTCAGGGGATTCTGAAAAAGGATGCTGTGCTTGCCACCCTCTGCCTACTGTTGGCCAAGACCCTTCTCTCCGTGCCTCGGTCTTCCCGTCTGTACATGAGGGGCTTGGAGGCAATGCTCTCCAGGCCCGCCTAGCTCTAAGAAGTGTGTGTTTGTTTCTAAGGCAGAGGAGGAGGAGGGGGAGGAGGAGGGGGAGGAGGAGACCAGGAGGAGGGGGAGGCATGAAGAGTTTCCTGGGGGTTCTGGCCAGGTTCACATTTGAAATTCTGTCCCAGGCTCCCTGGCTGACTGATGACTCTGCCTCCGACGGATTTGAGGCTCTTAATGTCTCTTTGCCTCCGGTCTCAAAAAGCAGCTAATGGTCCTAGCAGCCTTTCAGCAGATTTTGTCATTTTCCCTTGACTTTGACCATCTTCAAACAGATGGTCAAAGTCATTGTTATTACAGACATTGTTGTTACATTTATGGAGCCCGGTGTGCCCAAGTGCTTGGCGAATTGTGTCAGAGAATTTATATCTGTTACAGAGGAATGCTTGCTCTCTGCGTTCTTCCTTATTTCTTGGAAATTTGATATTCTCGTTGACCTTCTGTGAAGGTAACAGTAAGGGAAGATTCAACATTCTAGAATTATAGTGGTTTTTTAAAAACACTGGTGGAAGGGCTGATCAGAGGCCAAGTGGTTAAGTTCATGCGCTCTGCCATGGCAGCCCAGGATTTCACCAGTTCAGATCCTGGGCGTGGACATGGCACCGCTCATCAGGCCACGTTGAGGCGGCATCCCACATGCCACAACCAGAAGGACCCACAACTAGAATATACAACTATGTATTGGGGGGCTTTGGGGAGAAGAAGAAGAAAAGAAGATTGGTAACAGATGTTAGCTCAGGTGCCAATCTTTAAAAAACAAAAAAAAACTGATGGAATCTCAAAGATCATACTCATTTATTCATTCGATAAACATGGATCAAGTGCCTACTGTGTGCCAGGTACTGTGTAGGGGCTGAAAGAGCTGCTCTAGTCTTTGTGCTCACAGCTCCCATCTCACTGGGAATAACACATAAAGAATAACACTGACTATGTGTTGTAGCAGAATGTATTAGTTATCTATTGCTGTGTAACAAATTGCTACAAACTTGATGGCTTAAACAATACACATTTATTATCTCACTGTTTCCTGGAGTCCGAGCGTGTTAATAGCTGGTTCCTCTGCTCAGTGTCTCACGAGGCCGCAATCAAGGTGTGGGCAAGGCTGCGTTCTCATTTGAGAGCTTGCCTCGGGGAGGATCCACGTCCAAGCTCACTCGGCCAATGGCAGAATTCATCTCTTGTGACAGTATGACTGAGAGCCCCACCTTTTCGCTGGCTGCTGGCTGGAGGCCACTCTCTGTTCCTAGAAGCCACCCACCGTTTTTTGCCATGTGGCCCACACATGGCGACTGCCCTCTTCAAAGCCAGCAAGGACGTCTCTCCCTCCGGTCTGCTGCAATGGAATCTTCCGCAACATAATGTAATCTCAGGAGTGCCATCCCTGCATCTTTACCATTTAAGGGAACCTATTCAAGGGAGCCACATACAGACACTGTTGGTTAGAAGCAAGTCACTGGTTCTGCCCAAAATGACGAGGAGGGGATTATACAAGCGTGTGACTCATCGTGGGGGTCACCTTAGGGTGCGTCCATCACATAGAAGATGGACGAAGTAGAACAAGTGTCCAGAGGAGGAAGTCCCTGATTGTTTCAAGTGAGGTCAAGAAGCCTTCCTGAAAGAGGGGACATTTGAAGGGTGACACTGGAAGGATGAGGAGGGGGTCCCCAGAGAATCTGCAAGAAAGTTCTGCATAGCTGGATTCAGTAGGTATGTGGCCAGGTGAGCAGGGGCAGATCGTGACAGACATGGAATGCTGGCCTAAACAATTTTGATAGCCTTCGAGAAGCAACAGAGAGCCATCAATCCACAGATGCGGATTCCGATGCTCCTGGAGGAGCATCGGGCGCCTTCTCTAACAGCTCGCAAAGATTCATAGGAGCACTTGTACTCTGCAAAGAATCTTCAGGGAGGGTGGCAGTCTTTCAAGAGTATGACAGACACCAGAGCTTGCTAAAAATATGTCTGAGGCTTTGTGGCATGCCGAACCCTCCACTGTTTATGTTGGGAAAGATGTTCAGAATTCATGCGGGCCAGTGGCTGACTCTCCTCCTCGTCTCAGTCTGACGCAGTTTGGCGATGTGTGGCTGGCATCAGAGTCAGACTGACCCAGGTTCAAATCCTGCTTCTGCCACTCGCCATGTGGTAAGACCTTGAGCAGGTGACGAACCCCTCTGGTCTGTTTCCTCACCCAATAAATGCAGATAATAAAGGACATAGTGAGGATCCAGTGCAGTTACGTATGCCAAGCACTCCTCCGGGCGCAGTGTGTGTGTTACTTTGCTCGGGCTGCCATAACAAAATACCACAGACCGGGGGACTTGAACAGCAGAAATTTATTTTCTCACAGTTCTGGAGGCTGGAAGTCTGAGATCAAGGTGTCGGCAGGGTTGTTTCTTCTGAGCCCCCCTCTCCTTGGCTTGTAGATGGCCATTTTCTCCCTGCGTATTCACATGGTCTTCCTCCTCTCTGTGTGTGCATGTCTGTGTCAAAATTTCCTCCTTTTTTTTTCTTTTTTTTTTTGCTGAGGAAGATTAGCCCTGAGCTAAGATCTGTGCCAATCTTCCTCCACTTTATATGCGGGTTGCTGCCACAACATGGCTGATGAGTGGTGTAGGTCCACGCCCAGCATCCAAACCTGCAAACCAGGCACCAAAGCGAAGCGCACCGAACTTAACCACTAGGCCACAGGGAGGCCCCCAAATTTCCTCTTCTTATGAGGACGCAAGTCACATTGGATTGAGGCTCATCCTAAAGATCTCATTTTAACTTAATTACTTCTTTAAAGACCTTCTCTCCAAATATGGTCGCATTCTGAGGTCTTGGGGGTTAGGACTTCAACACATGAATTTTGGGGGACACAATTCAGCCCATAATAGTATATTCTCAACTCATGTTAGACATTTCTCCTCTACCTCCAGTTGGTGAAAATCCTCATGTCCCAATGCCAGGCATGATTTCTCAGCCTTTCCCATTCTAGCTATTCCATGAGAACTAGTTGGTCTCACCAATAACATTCCAGAAGGATGTATATTTGTGCCTTGCTCTGTAAATAACAATAACAGTAACAATGGTCCTAATGCCATCCCAACACCGCCGACATATGCCTAAGGAGCCAGTCGAATAACCTTCCTTTAATTTAATCTGATGGCAGTAATTTTCTGGAACACGCCATTACAAGGAAGCAGCATGATCTCCAGGGCTTTTTGATGCCTAATTAAAAGGCACTGTAGCAAGAAGGAGGCTGCAGTTACAGCCCAGAATCACACTCTTCTGATTTTGGAGTTGGAAGAAATGAGAGTTTTTTTGCCTCACTGTGAGAAGGTTGGGCAAGGTGGCCCAGGGGGACTGTGGGGGCCTCTGCTGGTCACATGGAGAAAGGTTTGCGCCATCGTCTTCGCTCGTCAGAATAAGCCAAGGTCATTCCACCGTCCGGGAACCCTTTCTTACGTGGGCTGAGATGGTGATTGGCTGAGGAGCTGCAGGGAGCGCTGAGGCATTTTCACTATTAACTGGCTAAGTGGCATCTTCTTAGTGAGCATCGATTAGGTGCTACAGATGGTGGACATAATAATAAAAATAGCTGACATTTATAAATATCTCTAAATTATGGCTTCTTAACTTGGGGCTCATTCTCCATGGCATCTGTGAAGTCCCTGGAATTGTGCACATATCTTTGGCATATATGTGTATTGATGTTTTATTTTTCTAAATTCTGTGGTCCATGAGCCAAAAGGATTACAACCTCCCTATTCTAAATAGTGTTTGCTTCTGTTTATTGAGCGCTTACTATGGATCAGGCACGTTGTGTTCCTGTCTTCATTGAACACTCGTAACAACTCTTCCAGGTGTCTATATCACCCCCATTTAATAGATAAGGAGGGGCCGGCCTGGTGGCACAGTGGTTAAGTGCACACACTCCACTTCGATGGCCTGGGGTTTGCCGGTTCGGATCCCAGGTGCGGACATGGCATTGCTTGGCAAGCCATGCTGTGGTAGGCGTCCCACATATAAAGTAGAGGAAGATGGGCATGGATGTGAGCTTAGGGCCAGTCTTCCTCAGCAAAAAGAGGAAGATTTGCAGCAGATGTTAGCTCAGGGCCAATCTTCCAAAAAAACAATAAAATAAATAAATAATGGATAAGGAAATTAGGCTGGAAATGTAAGCCTTTATTGAGGAGGCAGAGGCTGGATTTCCTCCATCCATATAAAAAACATTTATTGAATACACACTAAGGGCCATGTATTATTCTAAGACCTGGGGACACAGTGGGAAATAAAACAGGAAAGGTCTTTGTTCTCGTGGAACTTTTATTCTAGGGAGATTTGAGTAATCTATTGAGATTACAACCACCAGAGTGAAATGTGCTGGTATATTATTTTACTTATATTAATACAGCAATTTGTAATAGTTATCCATGGCCACATTAATGCTGCATAACAAACAACCACAAAATTTCAGCGACATACAATAATAAACACTTATTTGGGGGTCGGCTGAGGGGTTCAGCTGATCTGAGCCCACTTAGCTGACCTTGGCCAGGCTCGCACGCGTGTCTGTGGTCGGCTGGTGAGTCGGCTGGAGATTGGCTGGCTGTGCTGGCCTCAGCGGGCAGGCCTCTTCTCTGCTCCATGTGCTTTCTCAGCCTTCGGCAGGCTAACTTCACCCGGCTCTTACGGTGGAGGCAACAGTCCAAGAGAGCAGGCAGAAGCCCTCTGGATGCCTAAGCTCAGAACGGAAACGCCCTCACTTCCACCACATTCTGTTGGCAAAGCAAGTCACAAGACCCGTCCCGATTCAAGGCACTGGGAGAGGGGAGGAGACCCCACATCTTGATGGCAGGAATTGCAAAGTCACATCGCAAGGGCGTGGACACAGGCAGGGGGACAACTGGGACTATTTTTGCAATCAATCTGCACATAACAGGCTGTAGGGGTTGAACAGTGTCAATCACCAAATTCGTGTCATTCACCACCCAGAACTTCAGAATATGACCTTATTTGCAACAAGGGTCTTCGGAGATGTGGTTAGGTTACGGATCTGGAGTTGAGATCCTCCTGGATATAAGGTGGGCCCTAAATCCAAGGACTGTTGTCCTTGTAAGAGAGAGAAGAGGGAGATTTGACACACAGAGACACACGGAAGAAGGTCACGTGAACACAGAGGTGGGTTAAGCTGCCAGAAGCCACGTAACAGCACGGATTGCCAGCAGCCACCAGAAGCTGGGAGAGGAGCATGGGGAGGGGGCTCCCTCAGAGCGTCCAGAAGAAACCGACCCTGCCAATGCCTCGATTTTGCACTTCTGGCCTCCAAACAGTGAGAGAATAAAGTTCTGTCATTTTAAGCCGCTCCGTTTGTGGCAGTCCTAGGAAACGCATATACATCGTTAATAACAGTTATTTAAAGTTGCCGTCTTTCAGGTGTTACATTGTTTCCCTCTCCCCATTTAGAGATGGGAAAAGTGAAGTGAAAAGAGGCAGATGGCTCACACAGGACACCTCAGGGTCCTAAGCTAAGACAGAGGATGGAGGGACTCAGCATCTCACACTTAGATGCGCACGGGACTCTCCCGGGCACCTGTTAAAATGCAGCTCTCAGATGTACATCTGAGCCCCACCTGAATCCCCCCAGGGCCTTCCAGCGCTGTGGTCCCCGGGCCCTCACCTGACCCGCGCCTGGCGCTGAAGACCCAGATTCACTACTCAGATCCTGAGTCCCACCCCACTAGCGCGTCACTCTGTGACCTCAGGGCAAGGGACCGAATTGCTTCACTTTTCATGTGTGAGTAAACCCAGGAAGATAGTTCCTGCCCACCTCAGCTTAAATGAGGCGACGGGAGGAGGAGCTGGACCAGCAGTGCCAGGCCGGTGGAAGATTTTGGACAATTTCCCTTTCTCTGGGTCTCAGTCTCATATTCATAGATGCAGTATGGCCCCACGATTAAGGGCAAAACACAGGGCCTTAGAGTCAAGACTGACCGTGGATGCAACCCCAACTTAGCAAGCCTCAGTGTCCACATCTATAAAATGGACCTACCTTCCACGTGTGGTCGTTTTGAGGACTCGGTGAGATAATGCACATACTGTGCTCAGCACAGTGCCCCTCCCACATGGCTAGTCCTCAAAAAATGCTGTAGAAATATAATACTGATTAATTTAGTTTTTTATACTTTTACTAATATTGCTAAATCAAAATGAGATCATGAACTCAGAAGCACTCCATCCGCCCTAAAGACAGCAAAGATAAATGGTGCCGGGGTAAGAGAGGGGAATGTGTATTCGCCCTTTTGACGACTCCTGTCAGAAAGCTGCTAGGAAGGAGGTGGCCTAGGGCCCAGCACTGAGCTGATAGGCCGGGTCCTAGAAGCGGGGCTCGGGCCCCGGTTTCCTGTTCCCCTGGCCCCCGCTCTAGAAGGGGAGTTAGACAATTACTAGACCCTGACGTGGGTGTTGAGACAGAGGGGCCAACGCAGCACAGAGGGGGCCCCAGCCCAACACGAGGGCTGGAGATCAGGAAAGCCTTGCTGGGGCAGTCCATGCCTGAGCTGAGTCTTACAGGAGAAGGCAGGCGGAGGAGTTGGAGGGGACACTCGGCGATGGAAGCCTAACTTCGTCACGCATCTGCAAGGATGCGTGGGACTCCGCCGCATCAAGAAGAGGGAGAAATACAAACCAGACCCAGCTCGTTGTTTCTTTTGCAGAAACCCCATTCAACCAAAAAACTTCAGAAAAAGATACTCCGCCTCTCTCGCGATCAGGGAATGGCAGCCGAAAACAACCAGATGCCATGTCACACCGATCCTATTGGCAAAAATCAAACTATCTGACATTATCAAGTGTTGGCAAGACTATGGTGCCAGAGAAACCCGCCCACAGGGCTGGGGGTGGGGTATAAATGGACACGACCACTGTGGAAAGTATTGGAAATATCAAGCAGACTCGAAGACATGACAAATCTATAGCCCAGCAGCTCTGCAGCTTCATGTAGTCCCTGGAGGAACCATCGTACGTTTATATCAAAGGTGTGTCGGTTAGCTTCTGCTGTGTGACGAACCACCCCAGAAGGCAGTGCCCTAAACAACAATCATTCTTTGACCTCACCCTTCTGTGGGGCAGCTGGGCAGTTCCTCTGGTCTGGACCAGCTTGACTGACCTCTGCTGGGCTCGTTCAAGTAGGAATGGTCCTTGGGAGGGTGAGCTGGCAGCTGGATGACCTAGGATGGCTTCACTCACGTGTCTGTCGGTTCACTGGCTGTTGGCTGAGGTGAACAGAGCCTCTGGGCCACATGCCTCTTGTTCTCCAGCTCCGGGCAGTGGCCCTAAAAAATGGGTGCTATGATCACACTTGCTGGTGCAAGATGAACTAATAACACGGGTTAGGAAGAGGCAGGCTTAGAGGCTTTCTTCTTCTTTTTAAAAATAATGGCTTTATTGAAGCATTATTCACGGACCGTACAATTCACCCGCTTAGGCTTAACAATTCAGTAGTTTTAAATATATTCACAGAATTGTGAAATCATCACCACAATCAATTTTAGAACATAGTCAATCACCCCAAAAAGAATCTCCAGGGGCTGGCCTGGTGGCACAGCGGTTAAGTCCTCACGTTCTGCTTTGGCGGCCTGGGGTTTGTCGGTTCAGATCCCAAGTGTGGACATGGCACCGCTTGGCAAGCCATGCTGTGGCAGGCATCCCACGTATAAAGTAGAGGAAGATGGGCATGGATGTTAGGTCAGGGCCAGTCTTCCTCAGCAAAAGAGGAGGAGTGGCAGTAGTTAGCTCAGGGCTAATATTCCTCAAAAAAAAGAATCTCCATACCCTTTAGCCATCAGTCCCCCAACCCCCCAACCACCTGAGCCCTACGTAACCACGAAGCTACTTTCTGTCTCCATAGATTTGCTATTTCTGGCCATTTCGTATAAATGGATCATATGATAGCTGGCGCTTGGTGACTGGCTTCTTTCACTTAGCCTATGTTTTTAAGGTGCCTCCACATAATAGTATATATTAGTACCTCATTCCTTTTTTACGGCTGAATAATATTCCATCGTGTGGATATACCACATTTTGTTTATCCGTGCATCAGTTGCTGCACATTTGGTTTGTTTCCACCTTTGGGCTCTTATGAATACCACTGCTGTGAACGTTCACGTACAGGATTTTGTGTGGCCACATGTTTTCATTTCTCTTAGGAGTAGAACTTCGGGGTCATATGGTAACCCTATGTCTAACCTTTTGAGAAACTGCTAGTTTGTTTCCCAAGGTGGCTGCACTAAACTTAGAGTTTCATGGCCCTCAAGAGTCCATCAGCCTTTGGGGGCCTTCTAAGCTAACGTCCGCTCGGGTAACTTCTAGGTCCTTCTCAGCTGTCCTTGTTTTGTTTCTTGGCTGGCTTTTTCCACCAGGCTTCAGATGTCATGTGGCTTCAGGCTCAGTGAAGGGAATGTGTTTGGACAGCTCTGACTGTGCCTCCTGCTGGCCTCTGAGGCCACAGTGGGATTTATGGCCTCCCCTACACGCTCTCATCGGGCTCCTGGGGAATCTTTCTGTTCCCGGTTCTATTTCATGCCTGTTCCCCCTGCTGTAGAGTCTTCCACACCCACCTGCTCCAGCAGCCACGGGAGAAGGGCCTGGAGATCATCCGATCAGCCCCGACTTCTTGCTCGGGCCTGAGGCAGGATGGGGGTGGTTGTGGCAGTGTCCTGGATCAGAAAATAAGTTGGTGGCAGAATTGAAACAGAAACCCAAGATTTTTCCTTGTTATAGAAGTAACGCACGCTCAGCGTATAAAAATTAGAAAATAGATCTAACTCCGAAACAATAAAAACACATTTTTTAGAAAGATCACTCATAATTTTTCTACGTACAAAGAACTCATGTTAACATTTTGGTTTATAACTTTTATTTAATATTTATTTACTATTTTAATTATTCATTCATTTATTCATTAAATGTTTATAGAGTTTCTACCAATTGCCAAGTGCTTTACTAAACCCTGGAGACACTTTTTTTTGTATGTGTATATGTGTAGATGTGTATACATCTTTCTCTACAAAAAACAGGAGCATCCGATATATGTTCTTGATCATTTGAATTTCTCAATCATTTCAAAAATATGTTGTAAATCTCTTTCTATGGCAAAACAGATAAATCTACATTATCCTTCTTTGTTTTGTTTTAAATATTGGCACCTGGACTAACATCTGTTGCCCATCTTTTTTTTCTTTTCTTCTTCTTCTTCTCCCGAAGCCCCCCAGTACATAGTTGTATATTTTAGTTGTGGGTCCTTCTAGTTGTGGCATGTGGGACGCCACCTCAGCATGGCCCGATGAGCAGTGCCATGTCTGCACCCAGGATCCGAACCGGCGAAACCCTGGGCTGCAGAAGCAGAATACGTGAACTTGACCACTCGGCCACAGGGCCAGCCCTACATTATCATTCTTAATGACTCCAGAGAATATGCCATGACTCATTTAAGCAATTCCCTATTCTTGTACACTTAGATTATTTTTAACTTTCCCCTATTGTCAACATAGCTATCATAATCTCTTTATCTTCAGATATGTGTAGAAATGTAACTGCTGGGTCAAAAGGCATATTCTTTTTTTTAAGGCCGTTCTTGGTACATTTTGCCAATTCTCCCCCCGAAAAGGCTGCACAAGGACAGCCTCCCAGCAGCAGGGTCTGAGAGCGCCCGTTACCCAACCCTCAAGAACATTCTGCAAAGCTCTAGGGAATTTATTCTTTTTATTTTCCCACGTGAAAGGTAAAAAATGGTTTTGTTAGTTTCCTAGGGCTGTTCTTACAAAGTGCCACAAATTATGTGGCTGAAAATAACAGAAATTTATTGTCTTGCAGTTCTGGAGGCTACTGTCAAAATCGAGCGTTGGGAGGACTGCCCCCTCCTCGCCCCGAAAGCTTTAGGGAACCCCTGCCTCCTCCTGGCTTCCGGCAGTTCCAAGGCGATCTGTGGCCTTCCTTGGCTTGCACTGTGTATCTCCAGTCTCTGCCTTCATTGTCACCTGGCTTTCTCCCTATGCTTCTGTCTCCACATGGTCATCTTATTATAAGGACACCCGTCATATTGGGTTAGGAACCCACCCGACTCCAGTATGACCTCATCTTAACTAACTACACCTGCAATGACCTTATTTCCAAACAAGGTGGGATTCTGAAGTACTGGGGGTTAGGGTTTCAACATACCTTCTTTTTGGATGGGGGAGCACCATTCAAGCCATAACAATGATATTACATACTTTAATTTCTATTTTTGAATTACTGGTAAGATTGAGTACTTTTCCACATGTACCTTAGGTCAATTTTCTACAGGGCAGTTTGTCTTTTCCTGCTTTATAGACTTCTTTATATGATAAAATATTCAGGGGCTGGCCCCATGGCCAAGTGTTTAAGTTTGTGCGTTCTGCCTTGGCGGCCTGGGGTTTGCCAGTTCAGATCCTGGGCTCTGACCTACACACCACTCATCAAGCCATGCTGTGGTATCGTCCCACACAGAACAACTAGAAGGACTTACAATGAGGGTATACAACTACGTGGTGGGGCTTTGAGGAGAAAAAAAAAAGAGGAAGATTGGCAACAGATGTTAGCTCAGGGCTAATCTTCCTTACCAAAAAAAAAAAAAATCATACTTAAACCCCAGGTTTATTTTTCTCTTTTACTGAACTTCAAACATGCAAGATCTGTCCAGACTTTGGTGGGTTTGTAAAATTGCCAGAGTGTGTGGCTTGCTCTGGGTGCAGCCCTCCGCCCACTGACCTGGTGACAGAGTCCTCTCCTAAGAGCCTGGCTGGAGGACAATGTGACTTTTGTGCCTTCTGTGTTAGCCAGGATAGGCTAGATTGTGCCACATAAAAAAGAACGACCCCAGAAACCTTGGCGGGTCACAGCACAAAGGTTTGTTTCTTGCTCAGACCACGTGTCCACCACAGGTTGGCCAAGACTCTGCCCACATCCTTACTCCAAGATCCAGGCTCCTATCTGGGACATTGGGGTCAGGAAAACAGAAACCACGCTGTTGTTTTAATGGAGAGAATTTGATCCAGGGGGTTGTCTTAATGCGTACTCAAGGACGGACAAGTCAAAGAGAACAGTGAGGCAACGCAGAGAGAGTCCTGCAGGGTGCAAAGACCAGCCCAGGGCTGGGGGAGCAGAGGACAGCGGTTGGGGCTGTCAGAGCCTGGCGGCTGGAGGCAGGGCTGCACAGAGCTGGCGCCCAGACCTCTGGGGAGGGAAGCTGCTGCTGGCACCCTGGGGGGTGCACGGGGGCTGGCTGTGGGAGCCTGAACACCTGGAAACTGGACCCAGCTGTTAGCTCAGGGCCAAGGGCTGTTGCTATGGCAGCACTGACAGGAACAGCAGGCAAACAGCGAGCAAGAAAGACCCTTCTCCCTTCCTCCAGCCTTGCGGCCTCACTCCACGGCCCACTAACGTTGTCTTCGTTCGGGCGGTATAAACAGAATACCACTAACTGGGTGCCTTGAGCCACAGAAATCGACTTCTCGCAGTTCAGAGGCTGGAGGTGTGAGACTGGGGTCAGCATAGCCTGTTCTTTTTTTGCTTTTGAGGAAGATTGGGCTTGAGCTAACATCTGCTGCCGATCCTTCTCTTTTTGCTGAGGAAGACTGGCCCTGAGCTAACATCCATGCTCATCTTCCTCTACTTTCTGTGTGGGACACCTACCACAGCATGGCTTGCCAAGCGGTGCCATGTCTGCACCCGGGATCTGAACCAGGGAACCCCAGGCCGCTGAAGTGGAACATGCACACTTAACCATTGCACCCGGCCAACCACGGGGCCAGCCCCAGCGTAGCCAGTTCTTGCTGAAGGCTGCCTTCCTGCTGTGTCCTCACATGGCAGAGAGAGAAATCTCACTTCTTCCTCTTTTTTATAAGGAAGCCTCATCCCCACGGTCTAATATAACCCTAATTGCCTCCCAAAGGCCCCACCAGCAAATAGCATCGTATTAGGGTTTCAACATATGAATTTCGGGGAGGACACAAACATTCAATGACAAATGGCAAAACCAGAGGGAATGACTAGCAAAGGTACCCTGCGTTACAGAGCAGAGGAGAGAAGGCCGGGAAGCGGCACAGCCAGCCTTACGGTGGAGCGAAAAAGGAGCACGCCCTCCTCTGAAAGCATCTTGCAGAAGTGATACCACAGCCCCGGGCCAGAGCCAGTCATGGGACCAAGCCCTCACATCCCTGGGGCCGGAGAGGAATGTTGTCCTGCACGAAGGGCCATCCAATACTGCGGACAACAAACACAAAACAGTCCAGCAGGCTTTCAATTCACCTCCCCGATTCCAGCAGGCTTCGGCTCCGATGGGGTCTTCCGCCCTTGCTCAGCGGGTGCTTCTAACGGTCCAAAGCCTCGTTATCCAAGGTGTGGTCCAGCTGCATCCCCTGGCAGCTCCCTAGAAATGCAGAATCTCAGCCGCACCCCAGACCTGCTGAATCAGAATCTGCATTTTAACAAGGTCCCCAGGTTTGAGAGGTTCTTTATGGCATGCCGCACCTGGTGGTCTCTCTGCACTGAAAGGAGAGTATACCTTGAGTTTAAGCCCGGGTAGGCTTTTTTTTTTTTTTTTAAAGATTGGCATCTGAGCTAACAACTATTGCCAATCTTTTTTTCTTTCTCCCCAAATCCCCCCAATACATAGTTGTATATTTCAGTTGTGGGTCCTTCTGGTTGTGGCATGTGGGATGCCGCCTCAGCGTGGCCTGATGAACAGTGCCATGTCCACGCCCAGGATCAGAACCCGGGAAACCCTTGGCCACCGAAGCAGAGTGCGCGAACTTAGCCACTCGGCCATGGGGCTGGCCCCAGCCTGGGTAGGTTTTGCCCAATCCACCTGCACCAGCAGCCTTGAATTAGCGTCAGTTCGTCTCAGAGTCTGCCCTTAATTTGAGTCCATCTTAGTTTCCCACATCAGTTGGAACTTCCTTTTTCTTTTTTTCTGCCTCGTCGTAAAGATTTAGTAAGAAGTTGGGAGGGACTACATTGGGAGTTGCTAGTCAGTTGCCGTTTCTTTGCAATTTCTTGACTCCCAGTCCACGGCAGATGAGGAAGAGGAGCAGGGCCAGCGAGCAGGGCCAGGGCTGGGGGAGCCGAGGGCGGCGCCCAGGATGCAAGCTGTGCAGAGGTTCACGCATGAGCCTGAGAGTGAGTGTCCCCTTAAATTCTGTCCCAAGTGCTTTGCTTGCCTGGCCCTAGTCCCCGCCCTCTGGGCACGGATGTCATTTCAGACAAAATCCCCCAGAGGGCAGCTCCAAGCTGATCCTGCGGGGGATCCTGAGGTGGGTGTAAGTCACACTTCACAGTTTTCCTGATTGGAGACTGGGTATCTGGGCCAGGGGTCTGACTCCCTCACTCCTCAGTCACTGGTGAAACGCACCCTGGGGGTGGGGAGGATGTAAATTCCCAAGGACATCCTAAAAAGGGCCAGGAATGTTGACTGTCGGGAGGGAAATCACAGATAAGGACGGGTGTGGAGCACAGAGACAGTAAGAAGGGTTCTGGGGTGGCATTCATGATCTGTCTCACCAATGTTTGTTGAGTGAATGAATGAAGGAAGAAATTTATGAGTGAATTGACAATTGAAGAAATGAATGAATGCACTAAAAGTTGAGGATGCTCATAAAAATCCCGCCCTTCAACCAACTCCATCCAAGCTCCCACCCCACTCAGCCTATGGAGCTGACGTTATGTAGTGCTGAGAGAGTGGCAAGCATGGGCGTGGATGTTCTTATAGCGAAGTCCACCTTTGCCTCACCGGGACATTTCCCATCACTGGTGGATTCACAGAATGCCCACTGACACGATTCAAATGCTGGTGGACATTACAATCCAAAAGAGAGCAAGGCAGCGTCCTTCGCTTCCCTTGGAGCACTCCCTGAGGGAGAGGAAGGAAATGAGGAATGTAGTCACTGGCTTATGAGCACCGGGGCCGGTGGGATCTTACCCTCCCAGGCCCTCCATCCTGTCTGTTGACTAGGGCTCCCGAAAGCAGCCCAGCATATTGGATCACCATTTAAACCCTGTCACATCTCCCTGCTGACCTTCATTCCATAATGTTTATTCATTTGATGGCTCAGAATAATTGTCTCAGTCCCCAGCTTTGGAGACTGGCAGAGCACAGCAGGACATAATTCCTTCCTTTGCCTGGCTCTCCTGCTGCCAGGGGAGAAGTAGCGTACCATCAATTGTGGGGACAACGTGAGACACTCAAGCACTTTACCACAAACCCCCTTTCACACCAAAACCACCTTTGCTGCCTACACGCTGTTCCATCAAGGGCATCATCATTGTCCTAGTGACCCAGGCTTAAGACCGAGGGTCATCTATTAATTCATTCAAACTCTTACTGAGCACCTGCTTTGGGCCCAGCTTTGTGCTAAGCCCTGATCCTGCCCTTTAGTTGTATGATAGAGGACCAGTACATGAGTGCCTGGGCAGTGCTGAGCATAGACAAAGCTCTAAATAAATGCCTGTTAGATGCACCAATGGATGGATGGAGCCATGGGTAGATGGAAGAATGGATGGATGGGTGGATGGATGGATGGGTAGATGGGTGGATGGATAGATGGATGGGTGGGTGGATGAATAGGATGGTATAATCTGTTGGTTATGTCTCCTCAGTATCCTGTACACAATTCCTGTGATAAGATAGATAGATGGATGGATGGATAGATGGGTGGATGGGTGGGTGGGTGGATGGATGGATGGATGGGTGGATTAATGGATTGGTAGATGGGTGGATGGGTTAATGGGTGGATGGGTAGTTGGGTGGATAGATGGACGGATGGGTGGATGGGTGGATGGATGGATGGATGGATGGATGAATGGATGGGTAGATGGGTGGATGGATGGGTGGATGGGTGGGTGGATGGGTGGATGAATGGGATGGTAGAATCTGTTGGTTGTGTCTCCTCAGTATCCTGTATACAACTCCTGTGATTAGATAGATAAATGGATCGATGGATAGAAGGGTGGGTGGATGGATGGGTGGATGGATGGGTAGATGGGCAGACAGATGGGTGGATGAATGGGATGATAGAATGTGTTGGTCATGTCTCCTCAGTATTCTGTACACGTTCCCTGTGATTAATGGGGCTGAACTTGGTCCCTCACACTCTCCACCCCAACCATGTGTCCCAGGCCTAGCTAAGCAGACTATCCTAAACTTCTGGCCACAGAAATTGGTTTTAGGCAAGGACACGTGACACGAACCAGATCAGAGTCCTCTCTGGGCTTTTTGGTGGGTGCCAGCAATAAGCCTCTTTTCCCTGGGTTGTTAAGCTGCTGGGATGTTGGTTTAAGGCTACTGGGGGCTCTTTTACTTGCCACAAACATAGAGCCTGACTGAAGGATGGGAAGATGAGAAGTGGGAGAAGGGAAAAAGAAAAAGAGGGAAAGAGGAGGAGGAAGACAGACACTTGGAAACATAATTTAAGCCCCCGGTATGGGACGTTAGTTGAATTCTTGGGCTGTCCAGGTACATGAGCCAATGAATTCCCGTTCTCTGACTGAAGACACCTCGAGTTGTGTTTCTTTACTTGTAACCAAGAGAATCTTGTCAGTGCAGAGTGAAGGAGTGAACTGAGGAGTGAATGCATGATTGAATGAACAAATGAGCTCCATAAATATCCAACGAGTCAGTGTTTTTTCCTCCCTTGAGAGCTAGACCTGCAAATATCAGGATTTAATTAGATGCTCCTGCTTTCCACTGGGGCCTATCTGATTGCTTCTATTACGTTGGTGTTGAATCTAACTCTTGAAATGTAAATGAAAAGTGAAAAGGCGAAAACAGCCCACTAAAATTAATGAATTTCTGGGGCAGGCGTTCAACACTGGCTGCAGAGTCCAGACTCTAGGAGTTATTATAAGAGGAGGACTGAAACTAAGACCAATAAAATTTAAAACTCCCCCAAAGGCTTCTTTCCGACCCTCCCACCTCCATTCAAGTCAAAGTATTGGAAGCAGGTGGACGTGCAAATCTGACCATACATACGTAGCCTCATCCCATCTTCCAGAACTTTCTCTCCATCCAGAACTTTTCAAGGGCTCCTCAATGACGGACAACAAGCACAGCCTGAGGGTTCATGAAAGGCTTCCCAGGTGAGGTGGTACCTGAGCTGCATCTTGTGGATGGGGAAGGATCCAGGTCCAGAAAGGTGGGAAGGGCTTCATAGACATGGAAACAGCACAAGCAAAACCACTGAATGGTATGTTCTGGGCAAGTATAGGCAGTGGGAATGGCCAGAGATGAAGCTGGAGAAGCTGCAGAGGCTAGTTCATAAAATTCCTCGTACATCCAGAATTTGTGTGTTTCCTTGTTTAAGTGTAATTTCCAGAATTTGGTGTTTCTCTAATTGTTTACGTGGAACATACATAACAGGAAATCCTGGGCTGCTTTTAAACAATACCAGTCACAGGTCCCCACAGCAGGTCCACTTAGGAGAGACTCTGTTGGGGTGGGGTCCCCGCTCTGACTTTGTATCAAGTGATCTGGACTCTCACTAAAGCTTGGAAACTGCTCCTCTAGTTGACGGGAGGGTGTAGCAGTTAAGACTGAGTCTGACTTCAGTAAGAGAAACCTAGCTGCAATTACTTAACCAAATAAAGATTTATTTTCCTCATGCAATAAGGAGCTAGACGGTCCTAGGTTACTGTGGCTGGTCCAGGCAGTCATCGAGAAAACCGGCTCCTTCTAGCTTCCTGCTCCACCGACCTAAATGGACGACTTTCACCTTCCTGGGTCAACCTGATTCACCCTCCTCCAGGCATCAATCTGTGTGCCAGACAGAAAGAGGAAAGAGAACATGATGCTTTGTGCCAATGGAATCCATCCCTTTTTATCAGGAAAACCATAGCTTCCTAGAAGCCCCACTCCATAGACTTCTGCTTACATCTCCTTGACCAAAACCTGGTCATAAAGCTTCAAGAGAGTCTAGAAAGTAAGATTTTTGACTGAACACATTATCACGCCAAGCAAAATTTGGATCTGCTAGAAAAGAAGGCAAGACTGGACAAAGGTTGGTAGGAAAGAGGTCGTGTAGGGGGCCCTGGAAGACCTTTCAGCAGGACAGACTTGTGGGTGGATGTCAGTCATCCTCACTGCAGAGCAGAGAATGGGCTGACGATGGACGAGGCAGAAGGGGAGGGACCAGCGGGGGGTTGTCACAGCCCATCCAGGGACAGATGATGACAATGATCTGCGCAAGGCTGTGGCTGTGTGCCTGGACTCGGGGAATATTTAGCAGATGAAATGGACAAGACGTGATGGATTGCATGGGGTAAGAATGAGGGAATGGGCAGGATGAAAAAGAGAAAAGGAAGGCGTCAAGGATGTCACCAAGGTTTCTGGCTTCAATCCCCAGAAGGATGATGCCATCCATAAAGGAGTTTGCAGCCACAGAGAGAGGAACACGTAGTTTAGAACAAGCTGTATTGTCCGGAAATATGAAATCTTAGTGTCTCAAGTGGGAGTTCAAACTCCAGGGCTGGATGTGATTGTCAAGGAGCATAAAGGAAGAAGGGCAGGGGACTGCAGAGCTTCTGTACCCCACACCGAGCCTGCTCAGGCCTCCAGATGGACGTAGAACCATTTTGAATTTTCCTTGAAACCTTTGGCCTGCAAAGAGTAGAAGCAGAATGGTCCAGCTTCCAAAGCCCCACCCTCTCTTTGGTCCAGGGAGCCGCTAAGTGGCTGCTCCCCGTTTTGGGAAACTGCCTAAGGTCTCGTCCTTCTCCGGACTGAAAAAAACAATTACTCGTAATAGCTAACACTGACTGAGTGCTGACGGAGCAACGTACTAAGCACATACGTCCGCTCATTCAGTTCACGCAACTGTTCTCTTATCTCCGTTACACAAAGGGGGCAAGCAAGGCTCAGGAAATCAAATGACTTTCCCAAGGACACACAGCTAGTCAAGGTCAACTAGTAGGTGAACTCAAGTCTGACTCCAAGATTCTAAATCTTAACCACTGTGCCGTACAACTTTCTCACCCTAAGCATTTTCTACCATGAATTCCACTTATTGATGTCCTTGTCTTACCCTCGATTGAATTGCAGTCCTTTGAGAGTAAAGGTTATCTTAGATCTTTTCTTAATAACTGCTGAAAAAAAGAATTAATGCGACCCCAAATTACGGCCCTAGGTTTCAGCGCAGACAGGCTCCGTGAACGTCATGGGTTCTTTCGTACCCCATCGACCCGACCGCACCCTTTGGGATCAGACTTAGTCCATTTTAGTGGAGAGACATTTGGGGAAATTCTGTGATTCTCTTGCTTTCAGAGATGAGAAAAGGGGCAAAGGCCAGTTTGTTAATGAATCGCAAGTACGATTATGAGGTACGTGCACCCAGTCATTGCTGCTGATTCGAGCACGAGAATTTTAACTCTTAATGACGATAAATCCACTTTTCCTAAAGAAGGTAAAGCAGTTGAATAGACACAAATGGCTCCTGCTTCTAAAGGGAGTGTTTGGGGGCATTAAAAAGCCCCTGAGACGTGAGTCCCTGCACCACTTGGGCAGGACGGAACAGTGGGAGCAGACCCCATTTCTGATGATCGAAGCAGGCGGAAGGGAGAGGTCTTACAGGAAGACTGAAGTGTAGATTTTGTCTGAGGCTGCCGTGGAGCACATCCCACTTGCTCAGGTGACACCCTGCGACCTGCCTCAACCTGCTGGCTTCCCCCCGTCCTCCAGGACGACCCAGGCAGGTGTCTGGTCCATGAAGAGATACGAACATCACATCCGATACAAAGCACATCAACGCAGAAGAAGGATGTCTGAAGGCCAGAGGTTAAGGGGATTGAGGGGCTGGGCTGCTATTTTCTTTTTTTTCAGCTGCATATCCCAGATATATTTCTTTCCTTTCTTTAGGAGCTGAGTCTCTGTCCCCTTTGCCCATGTGATGAGTCTAGGAAGGACTGGAAGACAGTCGTGCACCGCATGACGACGGTTCGGTCAATGACAGATCGCATATACGATGGTGGTCCCATAAGATTAGGACCTACAGCCTGGGTGTGTAGTGGGCTGTACCATCTTGGTTTGTGCAAGTGCGTTCTGATGTTCGCACAACGACAGAATCGCCAAACAACGCATTTCTCGGAATGTATCCTTGTTGTTAAGCAGCGCATGACTGTATACTCTTTCTTTTCTGTCCTGAATTCCTCCAGCTAACTCAGACTGACCTCCAGTCTCGTATGAATTAAACTCTGCTTTGCTCTTCAGAATATCCTTGTTACATTAATTTAGGGAGCATAATAAATCTGGAGTGAAATATGTCTGCTGCAAATGCTAATTTGCTCCATGAGAATATCAATTAGATCTCTGAGGCAGAGGAATTATGGCTGCTAAAGATCTCAAAGGTCATTCTTTGCCTGCTCCCAAGTGAGAGGATGAGTGGTTATCCGCTAGAGGGATCTGGGATGGAGAAGTAAAGAGACAAATATTTAATACCAAGGAAGTGCCGGGTGCTGTGTTTGGGACTGAAAACTCAGGAGTTTCAGTTTCCAGAAGCCTATCCAGAGATCATGATAATGATAATAATAATAACAATAACAATAATCGCATCTACGTATTGAGCAATTACCATGTCACGGATCAAACATTAGCTCATTTAATCCTTGCAACAGCTCTTGTCATGGGTACTATTATTCTTCTCATTTATAGGCGAGGAAATTGAGTGGCAGAGAATTTGAATAACTCTCCTGGCTTCTACTTCTGGCCAAACTGGAGAAACAGGGATCCGATTTACTCTGCTTCCTGAGACAACTGGAAAACCAAGCAACAGCCCTCAAGGTATTGGATGCTGGTCAACGAAGGACAGTGATCCCCAAGAGATGAGAAACAAATGAGGTGAGACTCTCACATGTTCCAGCTCACTGCCTGGAGGAAGTTTCCAGTCCACCGTGCAGATGGTGGGACGCCAGCCGAGCCCAGCAGCCTCCTTGAATTGAGGCTACAGAACTGGGAGTCCAAGGAAATCAAGGTGGCTAGAGTTTGCAGAGCAGGGCACCTGAGAGAAGAGAACTTGACAGAGAGAGAACTCTGGGGCCCTGCAAAGGGTCAGTCACAAGTATTCAGTTTACTGACAAGAGCATGTGTCGCTGGCGCAGGAGGAAGAACCACTCGAAAGAATTAGAGACAACATTGCTGAGAGCTCACACTGGGCTGGGAATAGTGCCTGTTCCCAACAGCCGGAGTGGAAAACGCTCATAATTTGTGGGGCATGTGTTAAAGGCCTAGGAAGGGAACTGCCTCATGAGGGGAGAAAACTAGCACTAATTACTAATACAGCAATACAGACTATACAGTAGCAATACAGTAATTAGTAATTACTAATACAGACTAATACTGCACTGATCACATCAAACGAAACTTACAAGAAAGCCCTGAAGGGGCCACATTGCATCCAGATAACTGGACCACATGCTGAAAAACAGCTCAAAAATATATTTTAGAAATGTTTACCTATGACCTGGTCAGAGAAAATGTTGACGTGGATGGGCTAAAGGTGTAAAAAGCTGGAAATGCATTTTATCATTTCTGGTTCTAAGTGTACTAAATTAAAATGGTCTCTATTCCAATGTATTTATTTGTTTGTTTAGTACAACAATGTCCAGCACACAGCAAGGTAAGATGTGCAATGTCTAGTATCCAATAAAAAATGCGTAGGCATGCAAAAGCAGCAAAATAAGGAGAAAAAGCAATCAAATCTGACCCAGATGAAAGAATTAGTAGATAAGGACATTAAAACAATCTTTACAACTTTATTTCGTATGTTCTAGAAGCTAGAGGAAAGGTTAGATGTGTTAAGTAGATACAAGGAAGACAAAAAAAACCGAAACACCCAGATTGAAGTTCTAGAGATGAAAACTACAATGTCAGAGACAAAAATACGTCAGACAACAGTCATGTTAGATATCAGTGAAGATTAGTGAACTTGATGACTTATCAATAGAAACTGTCCAAAACTAAGCAAAGAAAACACAAACTAATCTATTCTGCAGAAAGTGGAGCAGTGGTTTTCTGGGGATGAACCTTAAGTGGGGGGTGAGTAGGGGCACGAGGAAGCTTTTGGAGGTGATGGACGTGTTCCTTATCTTGGTTGTGGTGATGGTTTCCCATGTGTTTACATACATCAAAACTTATAAAATTGTACACTTTGACTGCATGTGGTTTATTTTGTGTCAATCATATCTCCATAAACCTGTTACAAAACCAGTTTCCAAAGGTCGTATGGCTAATAAATTGCAATCTGGCTCCAGATGCTACGCATGGAAGTGCGACTTCATGCTGCCAGGTGGGTATTATTATTCTCATTTTATAGATGAAAGAGGAAGGATCAGAGACGACGTGACTTCTCCAAGGTCACACAGCTGGTTAGTGACGGAGCTAGAATTTATACCCATGTCTGTTTTCCTCCAAATCAAGTGCTCTTTCTGTCCCACTCTCTCAGTTTTTGCTGTTTCTTTGAAGTCTGTAGACACCATGCACCAGCCCTGCTCTCCCACGGGACTCTGGGCGCCCTCCTCCTCACTCCACCCTCTTCCTCCAGACACAAAGCCTGCCCTGGATCCCAGTCCTCACCCAGGGACCATCACTCAGCTGCTTACCTTCTACACCTGGAAACACGGGAACAGATCAGTTTGTAAATGCCTAGAAGAGAACAAGGCTCCCAGTCGTTGCCACTGCATCTTTGTGGACACGAGAGCTTGCCGGGCACTTGCAAAGCAGCCCCTGGCTGTTTTACAGAAATAAGCGCTCTGAATCCAGACGAAGAGACCAGCATGCAGGCGGCCCTGAGCACCCAGAGAGCCCTTTCTCCTCTCTCATCTCTTTACAACATCTCAGTGAGCTCAGTCTTCTCCACCCTCCTCCTTCCTCTTTTTAGAGGAGGCAATGGATGCTGAAATTGGTTATGAAGCATGAAAAAACATAGACAACTGAGCCTGCATTCAAACTCATCCTTGTTGGGGGAGGGGGGGCTGCTTTGAACTCTAGATTTCTTTGAGGTCACGGCAGAGTGAACGTCTGACCACTTTTTTTCAATATAAGCACGAACTTTATACAGTCAGAGCTGGGAGAAAAAAAAAACCCCACCAAAAAACAGCAAAGAAAAACCCAGCCACCTGAGTTCCTGGAGTAGGGGGGGAGCTGTCTGTTACAAAAGGGGTTCCAGCGGAGGCCAGATGGCTGCTGTCAAGACCCCTGCATGGGATGGGGGCTGACCCTGACAATTTCTGAGGCCCCTTCCCAATCTGGTGGTCTCTGAGTAACAGGGGCGCTAGAACACCGGTGCTATTATATGTGAGCTTGGGGGTGAAGGGGGATTTCTGTCCTGTCCCCAGTCCTGCCTAATTCAGCATTTCTTGACCACTGGACTGTGTCTACTTGTGTGGAGCAAAGCTTTAATCACTAGGGGAAGTTGTTTTTGTTACAACTGAGAAAAGACGCTGCTCCATCTTGTCTGTGGGGTGGGACACTGAGTGGTTACGAGATGCAGAGCGGAGCAGGGCACCCCTCTCCCGGCACCCCAAGGACACATTGAATGTTGATCTGAATTTTGTGACCTACAAATGTTGTGCTATAAGACATATTAATTAAGCTTTCATTCTGTGTGCCAATTTTGGAATAATGAAATTCCCCTAAATCGAAAAAAAAAAACTATGGTGAAAAGAAGGATTTCTAAACTGGAAGGGGCTGGGATGAACTGGATCCTAGGTTTATGCTGTTGATTCGTAGGGGCACCTGTTTAGCAGGTAAACTGAAAGGACCCGTTTTCCAGGGTCAGGGTCTGTCTTGAATCATACGAGATCTTCAGGAACTGTCCCCTGCGTTACCCTGTTAGGAGATAAGAAGTGAAGGCAACATTAAGCCAGGTTCAGGGAGGCTGTCTTTTCTGGAACACAGGAGAACCTGGCCTCCAGAGCAGCACAGCCCAATAGAAATATAACGTGAACTACACATAGAATTTTAACTTTTCTCGTAGCCATATTGAAAGACGTTAAATAAAACAGGTGAAGTTAATTTTGATACTATGTTTTATTTAACCCAATAGATCCACAATGTCATTTCAACATGTCGTCAATAGAAAAAAATTATTTTTGAGATATTTTTACCTTCTTTCTTTTTTACTTAATTTTCAAAATCCCATGGGTGTTTTGTACTTAGAGTGCACCTCAATTCAGAACGGCCGCATTTCCAGTGCTCAAGAGCCCCGTGTGGCTAGTAGCTACTGCACTGGAGATCGCAGGGCTTGCACATCTAAGGGCGCTAAAGAGGTTGACCTGGTGAGGGGCATAGCGGCAGGGGGTGGCTTGTCCCAGGAAACAGTGTGATAACCAGCTCCTTTAACGATGCTCTGAAATGTCCTCCCACTCTGACTGCTGTCGTCTAGTAATTACTGCTCCCTTTATGTGACTCTTTTAAGTCTGGATCCCTCCAAGTGGCCTGCCCCCAACTCCACCCGACAAGACTGAGAACCACTGGATATAACATGGGACAAGTCCCAAGTCAGTTAGTTATTTTTTCTGATAAACTCCCCGTGTGTAGAACGGTGATAAACATGAACGCCAAGAGGATAAATGAGACAGCTGATGTGAGTTGTGTAATTTGATTTTTCTTATGAAGGGCTAAAATTATATTCCTCGTGGGGCCAGCCCCGTGGCTGAGTGATTAAATTCGTGCGCTCTGCTGCAGGCTGCCCAGTGTTTCGCTGGTTTGGATCCTGGGCGCGGACGTAGCACTGCTCATCAAGCCACGTTGAGGCGGCGTCCCACATGCCACAACTAGAAGGACCCACAACTAAAAATCCGCAACTATGTACTGGGGGGCTTTGGGGAGAAAAAGCAGGAGAGAAAAAAAAAAAAAGAAGATTGGCAACAGTTGTTTGCTCAGGTGCCAATCTTAAAAAAAAAAAAAAATTCTATTCCTCTGCTATCTTGCTGGGTGTATGTCTGTGGATCATTATATTTCATCCTACCCTCAAAGCAGGCATCTGAACTTAAAGCAAGCGAAAACAAACCTAAACAAACAGACAATCCCCAAAGGAACTACGTGTATTTGTTGAACCTCCAACAAACCAAAACCAAATATTTTTTTTAAAGTTTAATTGAGAATTGAACCAATCCCTAAAAAACAACAACAGAACAGATGGAAGACCCAGGGAGTCACCTCCAACCCGTCTGATGGTTTTTCCACCCCTCCTTTTACCCCAGGCACAGATCCCAGTTCAGGTTCTCTGAAGCCATCACAGGGCTCCTGTCAAGGATGAAAAACCAATGCGTTTGGCTCCAGGGGACGGATGGAGCCATCAGCCAAATCGTCATTATTTTCTTACGACGTGGATGCAGGTGCCATGGAGCTTGTGTGTTTATTTTATCGAATGTGCAAAAATGAATCATTTCAGAGGGACTTCCAAGCTGCCAGGACGGGGCAAGCTGTCCTCAGTCAACTACCAGAACGTGTCCAGGTACTCTGATTGCGAACTTGCTTGGAGAAAATTACCCTGAGTGACAATCCGTTCAGCAGCCTGTTACACTCTGGCATGCTCTGAATCAGATTAATTTCCCTCTATTTGGATGATGGGCTATTACTCTGTACCTGGGCAAAGATACCAAACGCGGGTGTCGTAGAATATTTCACTCAATGCCATTTAATGAAGAGCAGTCAGAAAAGCTACACTCAATCTCCTTTGCTTGAACAACCAGTGGCACCCTCAAGGGCTAGACATTTGCAGGACTGGTCTATGGCGCTCTAGTGGAAAATTTCACGGGCTTGGGAGAGAGGCCAGACCCGGTTCATATCTAACTTTGCTCCTTACACTGTATCTCAGCTTTTCCATCAGCGAAACAGAGTTAGTCATGGCTACCCAACAGGAGACCAATTAAGGTCATCTAAGTCACTTCTAGGCCTATAGAAGGTGCTCAGTAAACACTTCCCCTTTCCGGTTGCCAAGCCCAAATTCCCCTCCCCAAATGATCTCTGAAGACATTGCTGGGTGTTTTCCAAATGGGACAGCGGATGATGAACTGGTTGACCCTACACCAGTGACGGCCAGCTTTATTACAGCAACCCTAGAAATGCTCCCCACAGGCTGGTGGCCAATAATCCAACCACTGCCCCACTAGAGAATTTCTGCTCTTGTCCCTAAATTAGGGGTAAGATACGGTCAGCTCCTATGACTGTAATGTCAGGCTGTTCTCGGAGGCAGAGCGATCAGAAAATAATGAGGAATTAATGAGAGCTGTTTGTGAAGATGTGTATATTACTGATTAACTCCTCGGGAAAAAAACAAAATCTAGAAGTAAAATAGTTGGTTTCCAGAGCCGGCACATTTAAAAGACTTTTTGGGGCCAGCCCGGTGGTGTAGTGGCTAAGTTTGCATGCTCCGCTTTGGTGGCCTGGGGTTCACCAGTTCAAATCCTGGGCATAGACCTACACACAGTTCATCAAGCCACGCTGTGGTGGCATCCCACATGCAAAATAGTGGAAGATCGGTACAGATGTTAGCTCAGGGCCAGTCTTCCTCACCAAAAAAAAAAAAAAAAAAACCCACAAAACCAAAAACCCAACCCAACCCCAAACCAAAACAAAAATAAATAAATAAATAAGAGACTTTTAGAACATACGGTAAAGATGAGCTCAGGACTATGCTACCAGCAGTGGATGAAAGTGCCCCATTCCTCACAGCCTCATTAAAACCAAATATTTCCATGTTTCATGTTTCCTAATATGAAACATGAAATGCTATAACGCTTAATTTTAAGGCTTTCTTGGACATTTTTTCCATCTGTCTATTGGCCAGTTGTGTTTCTTCTTTTTTGGTCATGTTTTCAGCCTAATGTTCTTTGGAGGTTAAGTTTTTCCTTATTGGTTTATAAAAAAATCTTTGTAATATAGATATATTAATTCTTTATCATATATGTAACAACCGTTTAGGCTTTCTTCCCCCAGTGTGTCGTTTGACTCTTAAGGTTTATTCTTCTTTGAAGGTTTATTTTCAAAATTGTCTAAAGAGTAATGAGCAATCATTTGTGCATCCAGTAAACATATGCTGAATGCCAGGTATATGCCAGGCTCAGTGCCAGGCATTGGCATTAGAAGAGGAAAAAAGCCCAAATTTCTGACCTCTAAGAGATAATAGCCTCTTGGGGAACAGACAGTTTTAAAGAGTGCCAGCCACATAAGGTGATAGCTGCTACAGCCAGGCACTGGGGACCATGGGAGCAGAGTAAGGGCATCCTAACCCAGCTGGGGGATGAGGATGGAAAGGAGGGAAGGCTTCATGGAGGTGGTGACATTAGAGTTGATTCTTAATTAGACAGAGCAAGGAGGACATTCTAGGAAGAGGAAAGAGCCTAGGCAAAGGTCCCAAGGCATCGAAGAGGCACCATCTTTTCAGAGATTCCAAATAATTCAGAGTCACTAAAGTTTGTGACATAATGGGATAAGGAGAAGCTCATTCAAGGAGAGAGATTTGACCTCAATGAAGTTGGATAAGTAGGCAAGGGACAGATCATAAAGGATAAGGAGCTGGAGGGTAAGTAACTAATGTCATCCTGAGGACCATGGGTTGCCACTGAAGTGTTCTGGGCTGGGAAGGGGCCAGAGTTAGGTATAAACGTTAAGGCATAGGCTAGAAGCAAGCATCCAGTTCGCTGGGGCAATGAACCAAGCTGAGAAGGAAACTCCGTCTAATAGGGCAGGCATCTCTTCAGTCTTCTCTAGCAGGGTTCTGGAATCAGCCGGGGTTGGACCTCTTTGTGTGCACCAGCCTTTGCGGGAAAGATGAGCTGCTTTGGGTGGTAGCCTGGAACCAGATTCAAGAGACATGGAAGAAGGCTGATCTCTTGGTCTCCCAACTCAGCCTTGGTCGGCCAGGCAAGTCGCCACCCTGGTTCCTGGAACCGCCCAGACTGGGGAGGTAGGGGACACAGGCGCAAGGAGGCTGAGGTCTGTATTTCTGTTCACTTCCGCTCCCCAGGCTCTAACCAAGTACCGTCTGCATATAAGGCCACAGAGATGAATAAGACCTGGTCCCCGCGTACAGTGCAGGATAAGAACAGCACAAAAGATAAGGTAAGGTTGTCCTAAACGTTACACCTTGTGATGAGTACAATACAATTCGAGTGAGAGAATTAGAAAAGCATCAGGGGGCTTCGGGAAGCCGGCCCTCAATGGCTGGGTTACATTTCCATAGTAAGAGGGTGGGAGAGAGAATTAGACATTTGAGGCAAAGGACGTGACTTCTCCGTGTGAGAAAAGTCTTCAGAAGTAAGGCTGGAACAGGAAGTGGAGCCCAGTCTGGGGTTTTGTTCTCCAGCCCGTGGGGCCAGTGCTAGAGCAGTGCTTCAGGAGGATGACCCTGGAAGCATTGTGGACAGACTGGGACCCAAGGCATAATGAGGAGGCCATGCAACATTCAGGCTGCTCTGAGTGGTGGCCGTGGGGATGGAGGGGGGATAGATCATAGGGACCCTGTAAAGGTCAAGGGGCCTGAGGGATGCAGGGATGGGGGATGGGATGCTCTCTAAGAGAGTCAGTTTAGGGAACTAGCCAGGAGCCCCTAGAATCCAAGGTCAGACTGTTGAGTCTTCAAACCATGGAACATCGGAACCGGCAGACCCTGACGTCATTGTCATAGATCATGTACGGCTGCAAATTCTTTGATGTTCCTCTTGTGAAGAGGCAGGCACGGTGTCTCTCCTCCCTTTGAATCCGGGGGGCTCTGTGACTGCCTGGCCGATGGCAGATGGTGGAAGTCACACTGTGTCGGTGTCGGTTTCTCAACTCAGGCCTTCAGACCCTGACGGCTTCTGCCTCCTCCTCTGTTGGAGGGTTTCCTTGCAGAACAGAGCTGCCACCCTGTGGGAAAGCACAATTAGCCCTGTGGAGAAGCCCACATGAGGTGTCAGGGGCCTGGCCAACCGCCCCAGCTGGGTGCCCAGCCGACAGCCAGCCCCAAGCTGCTAACCGTGTCACCCTCCAGCCACAGCTGGGCTTCCCAGCTGGAGCAGAGACAAGCTGTATCTGACAAGCCTGCCCAAACCGCAGATTCATGGGCAAAATAAAGGATTTCTGTTGTTCTAAGCTGCTAAATTTTCAAGTGGTCTGTCACAGAGCAATAGCTAAAGGAAACAATCCTTTGCTAGAAAGGTGGTGAACTATGGCTAGATGGCCAAATTGGGGCCATCACCTGTTTTTGCAAATAAAATTTTACTGGAAAACAGCAATGCCCATTCGTTTGTGTATTGTCTTGGGCTGCTTTCGTGCAGCAGTGGCAGAGTTGAATAATTGTAACAGAGACCATACGGCCCACAGCCTCAAATATTTACTATCTGGCTCTTTATGGAGAAAGTTTGCTGACACCTCATCTAGTCGTTAGAAAGAGGCCCAAGGAGAAGAAGGCCCTGCTTGAAGTTTACACGCAAGTTAGGGACAGAATCAAAACAAAAACTCAGGGGGCGGCCTGGTGGCGTAGTTGTTAAGTTCCCCTGCTCCACTTCAGTGTCTCGGGGTTTGTGAGTTCGGATCCCAGGCACGGACCTACACACCACTCATCAAGCCATGCTGTGGTGGAGTCCCACACACAAAGTAGAAGATTGGCACAGATGCTAGCTCAGGGCCAATCTTCCTCACCACGAAAAAAAAAAAAGCACCAGCAACAAAAAACCTCAAGATTCTCCAATCCCAGCTCCATGCTATTTATGTCATTCTACAAAGATTTATTAAGCCCCTACTGTACAGCCAGCCTTGAACTACTAGTGTTAAGATGATAGGGGTCACAGCTGCTCCCCAAAAGCACATAACCAACAGGAAAGACAGGCGGGTAAAGAAATAATCAACTAGAAAAATCTGTGGTAGAAATGAACATAGCACATGAGAAAAAGCAGAGCAAGCAGTTTTCATTCCTGCTGTGGTGGCTGGAAGAGCTCCCAGCGTCTGGCCCCTTCTTCTAATAACAGCACCCTAACTTTCCCTTAAGCAGCTGTTCCATCTTGTCCGTTCACGTGGTTTGAGTGGGGCTGACCCCACCTTTCAGCTCCAGGCCTGGCTGCTGCGCTCTGTTCTGGGATGTCCAGATGACAAAGGCTGCCAATGAGATTCCGCCCTCATCCTTTTGCTGCATCTTCTAGGACAAAGAGGTGTTCTTTCCGTGGGGCAGCTCAGCTGGGAGGCCGTCAGCCTGGAGCCATTGGTGACCATCCTGCCACCACACTGGGAGCGTCTGGCCAAGACGGAAGCCCCCACAGAGGAAAACAGAACCAGGAGCTGGAGCGTGACTCCTATGACGCTGAAGCAGATATAACTCAGGCCTCCCGTTATGCCAGTAAATTTCCTTTTTCCTCAAACCACTTAGACTGCCATTGTAACTAAACAATTCCAGCCAGGATTGGTTTTTTCCTAGGCAACCACCAATCCAGCCCTTCTCCGCCCCAGATCAGCCGCCTGCTCTTTGCATCCACATCCTCCATCGAGGAATGCAAATTTCAGAAACCAGTAAGTAGTGCCTCAGGCACGTCTGAGAGGAGTGGAGCCAAATTCCATGCTGAATTCCTGCTCGCTGTGTGAGCCATTCCGGTTACTCAAAAACCCATTCAATGTTTTTCTCCAGTGATAATAAGTACTCTGTTCTCGGTATTGTGTCTGTCACCAGCCAAATGATAGTGATCTTTCCACTCGAGATCTTCATAGACTTGTGGCTCTGGAAATGATGCCTCTCAGAGGAGACTGGCAGCGCAGCTCAACAGATGTGTGTGAGCCGAATGCGCTCCCTCGCTCCGCTCAGAGCAGCTGGAAGCAGGCGATCGGCCCTCAGAGGCCCTGCTGGGGTCTGGACCCCACTGTTCTCAGAGATCCCTGGCTTCAGAAGGCGTTTTCTTTCCCTTTGAAGTGGAGACTGCTTCCCCGATTTAGCACCCACAATGTGCACGTTGCAGCTGGCAAAGGGCAGTGAACAGCACAATGGGTCGGCTCAGATCTTCCATCTCCAACAGCTGGTGCTGGGGAGTTTCCCCCAGAGCTTTCTGAAGGTCCGGGCTCCAGCCCCTGCAGGATTCCAGCCAGTGGGTCTGGGGTGAGCACTCCTGATCTTTACAAAGCTCCCTGATTCTGAAGGGCGGCCATGTTGGAGAATCAGAGGTATGAGGTGTCCAGAGGCCGGGGTCCTTCTTCTTCCTCTTCCTGGGGGCCTCCCTTTAGTCCCCCCAGGCCCTCTCCTCCGGGCCTCTAATGCCGCTCCCTGGACCCTCTGCCTCTGTGGCCTGCCCAGAGTTACTGCTGTATGATCAGAGCCTGTTGGGAGCAATAATAAAAATCACTGATCTAGGGCCACCCTGCAACTTTCCATTCAAAGAAACCAACTGAGAACCAGAGAGGCCAAACGAGTTTCCCAAGATCACACAGCAAGTCCAAGGCTTAACCAGGGTGCCAACCCAGGAGGCTGAACAGTGAACACTCCCTGGGCCTGGTCTCTCACCCTCTGAATTACGGCGGTGGGGTGCTGTGCCCCAACTTGCTCGCTCAGCCTCCCAAGGCTGACTCTGCAGCAGCCTTCTCCCCATCCTGATGAATGGGAAGGAGCCACCTACCGAGAGAGAGAGCAGGGTCTGCTCTCAGTGCCCCCCCGCCCATGCACAAGCTTCTAGCTCTGCCGGGGCTTGGAATTTGACAGGTGGCTCACCTGCTCCAGCATCTATGAGAAAACCTCCTGTTCTGTTCCTCTCCCAGGGTGGGGGAACCCAGGATGGTGGGCGTCTGCTCTACCTCCACCACAGCTCCTTTCCTCTGCCCCCAGCAGTGTGTTACTGGCACCTTGGGTTCTTATTGTCCCCCAGGATAGAAATCAAGAGAGACAAGAAGGGGGAGTAGAAAAGTAAAAGTTTATTAGCTCGTGCACAGAAAGGGGAGGCACAAGGGAGCAGGTGTGGAAAGGAAAGGGGCAGGTGACGGGCTCATTAGGGAGCAGGATTATGGGGCTCCTATTAGGCAAAGGCTGGGGAGGAGGGCCTTGCCGTGGCCTGCAGAGGCCGGGTTGTGTTTGCACCTGTGCTGTCACATAGCACGCTACTACAAGCGATTTGTGTATCATGAGCATGCTAGCTCTCCACCCCTGGGTGTGATGTTTACTATGCTAATGGGGCTAGGGTCACCTTCAACGGACTCCTGGGTGCTAGGGTGCATGCGTAAGCCCAGGAAAGCCCAGAGGCCGTGGAGTGCAGATTTTGGTGGCCTCTGTCTGATTCTCCTAGCTTGCCAGTTGGTTAGGGGTCTTATCTTGTTAGGCCAGGGGCCTTGCAGACGAGCCTGTCTCGTTAGGCTGGTTCCTGTCTCAGTTCCACATACCCACGTGACCACTCACTCTGTCCAGTGTGTCGGCACGAGTGAGTAACGCAGCCCACAGACCACTGCTCAGGGGAGGATGGTGGTGAGCCACCGTGGGAGACAGAATAATAACACCCTTTAGACTGGCCTCTTAAACACAGAACGCAGAGTCTGCGACCACGAGAGGACAAGTCCTGGGAATGGGGTCCCCTGGGTGCTCTGCCCAGTTAGGTTACAATTCACTGTAGGATGCTGGCTCCCGGTTTGCCCAGGGGTAACTGGAGATCCCAGGCCATTTGAGGTGGGGCTTCCTGGTCTTCCAGAACCTTTTCGGATGCAATATAAACCAAAGATACACTCCACCCCAAATTTATAAACACATTTATGCAAAATGTCCCATCCAGTTTCAGGGGTCATGGAACCCCCTACACTCAGTCATGGGTTCCCAGCAAAGAATTCCTGAGCCACAGGCTCTATTTGTTTCAGAAGTCTATGAAACACATTTCTTCCAAATTCTCTCCCCACAACTCTCCATAAAACCAAACTTTAAAAAAAAATTGGTTGTCATTTATTTACAAAACATTTATGGAGTCTATTCAGTTCCCCGTGGGAAGTGCCGCAGTCCTGGGAGAGGGAAGTGGGGGCACCACTGGCGATGTCTGCAGGACAGATGTGGGCTTCAGAGATGCAGGCGCACCGAGGAACTGACCAGCCAGGGGACACAGATGGTCAAGGTTGGCCGGCTTCAAAGCCCAGCAGCCATTCCCCACATCTACCCACTCCCCTGATGTTGTAAGGGGAGGGACCCCTCTCTCAGCCCCAGGATGAGTTGCCATACGTCTAAGGCAGCCCTGGCAATCCCATCCTTCTTTGAGAGTCTTTCTGGACAAAGAGACCTAAGGGGACATCTACTTGGGGCCCTCAATTCCCGGAAGAAAGACAGAGCCTCAGAAGGAGAAGGCGTTTTGCTCATGCCCCTTCTTTCCCCTTTGGGAGATGGTATGAGGACTTATGCCCCACTGCTATGGCTGTCTTGTGATCGTGAGATGATGTGTGAAAATGAAAAAACTAACAGCTTAAGAGGGAGGAGCCAAGAGATGGGAAGAGACCGGGCTCTTGAGTGATCTCATCGGCCCTCTGGCCGGTCCTGGGTCCTTGGGCTCCTAGTCTTCTTATTAAATGAGATAACAGGTGTCTGCTTCAGTTAAGCCACTGCTGACTGGGTTTTCTGTTCCTTGTAGGTCTCCAAAAGGGGTATGGACTTGGTCCCCCACCAAGGCTCAGAGAAGGAAGTGATCTGTAGCTGGAGGTGAAGGAGGGGATGGAGGAAGCCTTGAAGTAGATGGTGGCCTTGGGCCAGGTCAGAGAAGACTGCCTCTTCTTTCCCTTTTACTGAATGAGACAGAAATTACCAATGCCTAACACTAGGTAAGCGCTCAACAAATATTTGTCGAATGAATACACAAATATGTGTATGAATGAATGGATAACTCAATTTTTAATACGGAGCTCAGTGAGATCCCACCTAACGTTTCTAGAAGGCCCCTGGGAAGTCTCACGTGTGTTTATGAGCAGAGGACTGACTAGCCTCAGCCCTCTTGCCTCAAGCAGCAGGACCCTGTGGCAGATGGTTTTGATCAAGCCACGTGCTACAATAGTGCATGCATGTCTTCCTCAGAGCAAGTATGTCCCCAAATGTCTTATTGAGAAAAGATGGGGTTGGTCCACACCCTCCCTAAGAGATAGAAGCAGGGCACTGAGAGAGGTGGAGGTGGTTGGCTTTGTGCATAAGGCAGTATTCGGGCAGGGAGGCCCCCTCATCCTCTCTCGAAGGCCAAGACTATTGCAGGGCTCCCGCTGCGGTGTCTGCAAGAAAGGACGCTGGCATTTTGTTCCACAGCTGGACATCGGTTTAACCAGCTGGTTTGCTAAGCTTCTCATCTGCTATCTGAGCAGGGAAAAAGAAAATCGTTAAGAGATGGCACCATGAGGGGTGATCAGGTAGAGAGAGTGCCAGCCATGTGAACTTGAGTGCCTACTTCCTAAGCGTTAAAGAAGACGGAGTCCACACCTCCACATAAAACACACTGTGAATGGCGCCCAAGGAGGTGAGCAACATGGCGGCCCTGAGGCATCGCCGGGGAGGAGGCGGGAGGCACGGGGCCCAGTATCACCACCTCTATGCTCAAGGGGGAAGGACGGTGCTCAGCCTGGCATCTGCCACTCAGATCTGTCCCAAACCATTTGTCTGGATCTTTAGGTCTTGTAGAGGGAGCCGTAATTAAAACTTGAATGAACCATCTCTGATTCTCTGACACCAACTGGGTGTCCGTCATTTCAATCTTATTCCAACATGAGCCACCCAGAGCTGGACTCCACAGGTTTCAGAACTCAGTCCTGCCAGACTGCCCTCACTTCAGATGCCAGGCCCAAGCCCTGGGTCCCCAAGCTATCCCCACTTCTTTCTGACTTGGATGCAAATTTGAGGGCTCTCACACACCCCCTCCTCCCCTTCTGGTTTGATAATTTGCTGGAACGATTCTAGCCTAGCTCTGGGATGTCTTGTCTCCTGAGAAGCTCCTCAGGCCCTGTTGTAAATTCAGTCAGTTCTGCTATAATGTGACATATGTGCTCCTAAAAATCACCGTGCTGCGTAAAATTGTGCAATTACAAACCCCAAGGCGTATGGGAAATATGGGGTTAGGGCTCAGCACTCAGAAAATTTGTCAGTGACACACTTGAAAAAAAAAGACAGGAACCTATTAAAGTGGTGTCACGGTCTTGCACATGTTACCTGGTTAAGAAATATGTAAATACCACAATGAACATGGTACCATGTCTTACTGTGAGAAAGACTTGAAGTTTGCTTGTGGAAGTGGAAGGAAGGGTTACAGCTTGTGAGTTCTGGTGAAGTGGCGGGAGGAGGGTTATCTGAAATCAGAGAGACAGCTGGAACACCAGATGGGCGGAGATGTGGCTCCTAACCCACATGGAGAACCGAGGCAGCTGGTGGATGGCTGAAGCATGCGCCTGCGTGCGTTTTGCCCATTCCTACTGCCAATACTGAGTTTAACTGGAGTCCTATATCCTGGAAAATAGCAATGGCTAAAGAAATCCCCTCACCTTTTTGTGTTCCAGAAACAGCTTCCTTGCAAAGAACCACACTTCCCGTGTGACTCAGATAAGACTCATGGGTGACTCCCTTGTTAACCTGTGTCAAGGCGAGACACAGACTCTCCCAACTCCCGTCCTTCGCCTTATAAATGGTTAGCTGAATTGTTTTGTCCTACTGATCAATCGGAACAAAATGCTTAGCCACACTTTGGTTTAAGACTCTGTCCTTCCACTAGGGCCCTGAACTCAGGGCCACACTCACCCAGAGCCAGCATACAGCCCCTCCTTAGAGGTCCTCCTGAGAGGAGGCGACATTCTCTGAGCTGCTCTGTCCATCTGGCCTGTCGCCCTTTGTTCCACATCTACTTCTTTCTGGCCTTGATGACTTCTCTCCAAAGAAGAAAAACCAGAACCCCTTGGCCTACCCCCTTGAGAGGCCTGCCGATCTCACGGTGAGGGATTGTCCCTGTTGCAATTGTCCCTTCCCCGTTTCCCCTCCTTGCAATGAACCTTTCAAATAAAGTCTCTCCTTGCCTCGGTCCAGATTTGTTTTCTATTTGACACTGCAGAGTCAGTTCAGGTGGGGGCCGTTTTCTGCTTTCACCCCATGTCCCTTGCGGATGAAATAAAAATTTGCATGATGTTCCAAAATTGTTCTCCAGTATATCAATGGCACTGGAACAAATTCGCATTTTCAAAACAAGCGTTAAAGCAGACTGACTGTAGATGTTTGGCCCAGACATTCTGGATCTTAGCAGTAGACACAGTTTGCTCACATGCTGGGGGCCTGGCCACGTGATGGTTCCTTTAAACTTATGGAAAGGGAGATGCTGGCTTCGTACCCACCTCCCATCCTTATCTTTATCTTCAAGGAAAGCCTTTTTTCACAGGGCTTCCTCCTAGACTAGAGACCTCACTTTCATAAAAATCATAGAATTTCAAGGTAAGAAGGAATTTAAAAATCGCTTAGTCCAATGCCTGTATCTTACAAAGAAGGAAAATGATGTTGCCTACGGTGAACTCCTCAGGGCAGGTCCTGGGCCAGATTCGTATCTGAGACCTTCCTGCTTAACTCAGGACCGGGTGGGATCAGGTCCTCAGGAGGAATTGCAATGAGTTAAAACCCCAAAGGGAGGATGCAATGACAGCCAGCAAGGCAGGGGGCTGGCTGGGTGATCTCTCGAATTACTCCAACTGACCAAAGGCCACTCTTCCTTCCAAAGGTCCTGCTCTCTAGATGTTTCCTAAACCACCGAAAATATAGAGGCACTTTTGGGCTCAGGGAAGACTAAATTGACTCTTTTCTATTTTTCCTTGTTTGATTATTTTTGTGCATATCACAGTAGATGATGCGGACTATAAATGGTCAGTCTACATACTCTAAAATGTGACTCCTCTGGGAATTTTTAATCTATCCAAGACACAGACAAGCACAGCAGGGAAAAACGAAAATATCTCAGCTTCATTAGCGGAAATTTATGAGCTTGCCTAGGGTCGCCATGGTGACCAAAAGACAGGAACTATTTGCGGATGCCAGTACCCGTAGATCTCAGGTAAGCGATGGAGATATCATTATTGATGACAAACTGTGTGCCAGGCTGCTTTCACACATTCCCTTATGGAAACCTCACACATTTCTGTGAAATGGCTAGAATTATTATTCCATTTGGAACTGAGGAAACCAGGGCTCAGAGGTGCTAAGTCATTTGCTGAAGACCACACAGAACTGATCTGAACTCGAGTCTGTCTGACCCTGAAGCCTCTGGGAGTTAGACAATTGCTTCCTCTTCTTCTTCTTCTTTTTTTTTTTGGTGAGGAAGATTGGCCCTGAACTAACATCTGTTGCCAAGGTTCCTCCCTTTTTTTGCTGGCAGAAGATTGTTGCTGAGCTAACATCTGTACCAATCTTCCTCTATTTTGTCTGTGGGACACCTCCACAGCATGGCTTGATAAGTGGTGTGTAGGTCTGCACCCGGGATCCAAACCAGCAAACCCCGGGCTGCCAGAGTGTGCAAACTAACTGCTAATCCACCAGGCCGGCCTGAAGTTGGACTTCTTAAGATTGTCAGGATTGCCATGATTGGGTCGACTCAGGTGACTGAAGTTGTTATGAAACTGCTCAGAGACGTATGCATGCCTGGGAAAGCACATTAGTAGGGTGGCAGACCCACCACCAGCCTCCCGCAGGATGCCACAGGCCACCATTCATGGGATCCAGCTCATCTGTTGCTATTGTCTTTTTCCCGCTTTAGTTTCTACCATCTCTGCCCCCTGAGAAGAAGAACCAAGTTGCTTAGGTTAATCATAATCATGTGCAGAGTGACATTCTGGCCAATCATGGGTGGCTGTCTTGGATCAAAGCTCACCCTTTGTCTAATCAGTTGAGCCTGGTGGTTAGCGTGGGTTCTCTGGGAAGCAGACACTGAAGCAAGGATCTGAGCACAAGTTTTTATGCGGACGGTACAGGGCAGACCGGTGGGGAGTGGAGAAGTGACCAAAAGAAGGCGCAGTGCATTATTAAGCCAGCGACCGCAATGGGAGACTAGAGTTATTTCCCTGGGGAAAAACCAGTTCAAAATTACCAGACTATTGCTCAGAATTATCCCACCCAAAGGTCGAGGCAATAGAGAAGTTCCTTCCACACACCAACTCCCCAGTGCCACTGGTTGAGGGCTGCTCCCTGGGGTTGTTAATTCCAGGTCACTTTCAGCTGGTTCTGTGTTCCCTGTTCTGGAAAAAAAAAAAAAGCCTTCGGGCTGAGATGCAGATAGCGGCAGCTGGAAATGGGCTGGAGCCCATAAAAGGTCACAGGGAATTGGGTGGGGCAGTGACAGCTTCTGCTACACCAGGGTTGCAGGGTCACAAGAGCAAAGGCATGAGGACCTGTGTGCAAGGATCTGCCTCCGGCCACTTGGCTCCTAAGTGAGCTGAGAGAGTGGCAGACACTGAGTGTGACCTAGATTCTTCTCATAGACAATGGCTTCTCCCTCCTTCCAGAAGACCAAACTGTTTTTCCACTATAGCCCGTAATAACAACAGGCTCACATTTCATGCATGATCTCAGTCTCTCATCGACCTCTCCCAACATCCCCGTACGGGAGGAACTATGATTTTCATTTTACAGAAGAGAAAACTGAGGCTAAGATAGCAAAGACAATAGTACCTATCTGGAGATATCTTTTTCAAAAGGTTGTTATAAGGGCTCAATGAAAGCTGTGATGATGATAACCTGTTTAAGAGGTAATAGTGTACTGCTCCTGGCAGGTTTATCCTCCCAGTCTGCATGCTTCACAAAGCGCTTTGCATGTAGAAGATGCCCAACGAATGGCGTGTTCGACTGGGTTGAAGCCACCCTTCCCGCCTTGCACTTAAGTGCCAAGATCATAGTTTCCAAACCAAGAAGTTCTGGTTTCTGAATTTCTTTATCTGAAAGATCTTGTCAAAGACGAAACACACAGGGGAACGAAGGAGACGATTTTATTCAGACTATTGCAATAGGGCGAGCCATCGGATGTGAAGATCAACGTGTCTCGGGCGGGTGGCTTCACCTGACGCTTTTATAGACAGAAATAGACAAGTTACAGGTGGGGGTATGGAGAGTTGGGGTTGTTTTGCTGTCAGAGGACATTTCAACCAGCTGATCAGAAAGTGTTTCCCTTTGTGTCTGGCTAGTTTCTGAGGGACAAACAACTCTAATGTTAATCACTCATGAGACAAAGAACGGGAAGCTGGAGAGTGGTCTGTGTTCGGTCTCGCCACAGGTACACAAAGGAGGCATCTTCGAATTTGCAGAGTCTTATCTGATTTATATGAGGAAGAGTGCTTCTTTCAGCTAAGGCATTTTCAGAAACACGAAAGGATGAGGGATTTTGGAAAACAAAGGTTAGGGGGATTTCTGAACTGTGGCCGTTTTCCACGAGCACAGCACTCGGATAAAGTTCAACATTGTCAGTCTCATGAAAAAAGGATAAAAATTAAAGTACATTTAATTACATGGTAAGCCTCATTTACTAAAAAAACAAAAATGACTCACACACATACAGACAGATGCAGCAAGAGCAAGCCCAGCTACTCCACCGCTGGCTTCCCATTGCTTGTGTTTTTTTTTTTGAAAGATTGGCCCTGAGCTAACATCTCTTGCCAATCTTCCTCTTTGTTTTTTATCTCCCCAAAGCTCCCCAGTACATAATTGCATATCCCAGTTGTAGGTCCCTCCAGCTCTTCTATGTGGGAAGCTGTCTCAGCCTGGCTTAATGAGCGGCGCCTAGGTCTGTGCCCAGGATCCGAACTGGCAGAATCCTAGGCTGCCCAAGCGGAGGGTGTGAACTTAACTACCCAGCCATGGGGCTAGCCCCTTCCCATTACTTTTAAGATAAAGATTGACGTCTTTAGCAAGCCTCCAGGCCCCACCCCATCTAGCACCTGTCTGCCTCTCTGGCCTCATCTCAGAGCCCTCTACCTCTCCATCTGTGCACTCTAGCCTCATTGTTCTTTCTGGAACATTCTGTGCTCTCTTTTGCCTCAGAGTTCTTGCCAAACTTGTTTTCTCTGCCTCAAAGGCTCTCCACCTGTCTTGACCTCAACGCCACCTCAGCATAGACACCTCAAGCTTGGCTGGTTATCTGTTCACTTTTCTTTCGTCTAGATCAGGTTCCTATGTTAAAAATCCTCGGGGATCCCTGAGCTACCAGAAATTTATCAACCTGTTTGATCAACTACTTATCTTCATTTGAACGTCTTCTAGAATATGTAAAAAGTAATAAATAAATGTATTTTCCATGTTACATGTATAAGAACGTCTATAATTGTATATGTGCCTTTGATGTATTTTCCCTTCAAGATTATCAACTGTGTGTTTGACAAGTGTATATTAAATAAATCTGTAATCAGTTGAATTTTTGGTTATAAACGTATTATAATAGGAATTGTCTCACAAACACAACACGTAAAGAAGTATTAAATGTTTAGCAAGCAAGTGTTCCGTAACTACTTTAAAAAGCGGTTATTTTCTTTTGCTAAAAAAAAATCCTCAGAGATCAAAATTCTTTTCCTCTAGAGCAGCGCTAATAGAAATACAACGTGAGCCACACGTGTAATATTCAGTTTTCCTATTGGCACCTCTAAAAAGGTAAAAAGAAAAGGTGGAAGTTTTTATTTTTCAGCTGTGGTAAAATACACACAACATAAAATTGATCATCCTAAGCATTTTTAATTCCACAGTTCAGCAGTGTTAAGTAGATTCACATTGTCGTGCAACCGATCTCTAGAACGCTGTCATTTTGCAAAACTGAAACTCTCTGCCCGTTACCAGCTCCCCATCCCCCCTTCCCCGGAGCCCCTGGCAACCACCGTTCTATTTTCTGTCTCTATGAGCTTGACTACGCAAAGCACCTCATGTAAGTGGAATCACAGAGTATTTGTCTTTTTGTACTGACTTATTTCACTTAACAATGTCCCCAAGGCTCATCCGTGTCGAACCACGTGTCGGAATTTCATCCCTTTGGAAGGCTGAGTCATACTCCATGGGATGGTTTGTTTAGCCATTCAAGGACACTCGGGTTGCTTGTACTTTTTGGCCACTGTGAATAGTGCTGCTACGAACATGGGTGTACAAACGTTTCTTCAAGACCCGCTTTCAATTCTTTTGGTACAGATACCCAGAAATGGAATTGCTCAATCATACTATAATTCTACTTTCCATTTTTTAAGAAACTGCCATACTGTTTTCCACAGCAGCTGCACCATTTTACATTCTCACCAAGGCACGAGGGTTCCAATTTCTCATCCTCACCAACATGTTATTTTCTGTTATTTTTGTTTGTTTTTTTTTAAATAACAGCCATCCTAATGGTTATGAGGTGGTGAAATTAATTTTAATAAGACATTTTCTTTAGCTCAGTATATCTAAAATATTTGTCAAGTCTACCAGTAATCAATTAAAAATTATTGAGATATTTTACTCTTTTTTTTCAGTACGAAGTCTTTGAAATCTGCTACGTATTTTGTACTGAGAGCACATTTCACTTAGGACTAGCCACATTTCAACTTCTCAACAGCCACCTGTGACTAGTGGCTCCCATATTGGATAGCCCAACTGAAGAGCCATTAACTCAATTTAATATTATGTACTCACTGGTAGGCATTTCTGATTGACTGTCTGCCCCATTCAGGCCAAGCTCCAGGAGGAAAAGAGTGTGTCTGTTTTGCTCACTGTAGGGGAGCAGAATTTGCCACCCCAAAACGCGTCTCTTTGGCTTGATTATTTTTAAGAACAAAAGACTCAGGAAGAAACTTTGACGTTCCCCTTAACTGCCTAAAAGAATTTAAGATGGAAGGCCCGTTCCAGAAAGGAGCTATAACCATAGATAACTATAGTACAGTGTGAACTAGATGTGGTAGACAGGTAGGAACCTAGCCAGGCCCCTTTGATCAAAGTCCTCTCCAGCCATGTCCACTGTCTCTACAAGGCATGGTAACATTTGCTTTCCCATCTCCGTGTGAATGGCCTTCCTCCTTTGTGAAGTCCCAAACCACTACCCCCAACATCCTCTTTTGTCTTTAGCTGAAGATGGTGTTTAAGGTGGTGGCTTCGGCCATTTTGCTGAGTCACTCAGCTTTCCTGGGTTTCTCCCATGTAAACATGTTATTAAATTTGTTTGATTTTCTCCCATTGTTTAATTCTTAGACCAGCTAGAATAACCAAGAAGGATGGAGGAAAGTTTTGTTCTCCCCCACATCACATTACAGCAGCTGGCTGAAGTTTGCCACATATAGACGCTCAACAACATTTTTCAATGAAGGAATTAGTAGAAAATGTTGCTATTAATATCTCTGCTCATGGCTTTGTTCAGACTCATTCATAGCTCATTTCTAGGAATAATTTGCAATTCTTTGTTTCCTTGATCCTGGCAGGTGGGTTGGATCTACGTCTGAAGAGACTGAAATAGCAAGGAAATGCTTTTGTAGTGAAGGAAAAATATCTTTCGTCTATTCACTTCAGGTTCTTAGCTTGGTTTCTGGAACAAAAGACAGATTAACAAGAAGAAAGCATACAGAGTTATTTAGGATAAGTTTGACATCACAACAGAGTCTCTGTAAGGAAATGAAGACCTGAAGAAGTGGTTAACCCTGAGCGTTCTTCTGCTAGGTTTGACAGAGAGTGGAAAGTCATGGAAAATGTGATAGGATAAAAGTTGGATGAGGTAAGCGTAATAAACTGGAGGAAACTTAGCAAAGCCTGTTTGTTCTGCCCTCTAGATCTTGGAGATAAGGAGGTTTCTTTCTTCTGCACATAAGGAGGGCACTTCTCACCAGCGGGCCCTTTGACCTGCTTCAGCAGAAGGTCAGAGTCCTTCCTGCACCCACTGTTCCCCAACTTTTTTCAGCCTAAATATTCAATAGGTCAACGTACCATATTTTGGGGTGGTATGTCCTGAACCTGGTCACTATCATGGCAACACACAGCAAACTGCATTCATCAGAGGATAAATCTTATCTAACACCAGTAAGATGTGTGAATATAATCTTAGCCTGCTTATCATTATTTTCAGTATAAATCAAGGGAGAGCAAGGGTTAACTATTAATCACTAGCATTCCAACATGGAAAATGTATAAGCAGAGGCCAGGGAGCTGTCTCCCTGGAGGCCCCGCCTGGGGGTGGGGCGGGGCATTTAGTTCCACCAGGAGTTTTCCATGGTGCATGTCAGATCCTCATCCTGGATGTGGTCACAGGACTACAACGTGACCCCATGGAGGCACAGTCTCCCTTCCTTGTGCAGGGAACAACCTGTTCAGTCAATTGCAGTGGTCCCGTGAAATCTCTCTAGAGCCATCACACTGTCTGAGGTCAACTTCCATTAACCAATTAAACGAGGTTGACGCATAAAAGCAGAAGGCCCACTAATTATTTCTTGTTGGGAAGTCACTATCCTAGAGATCCAAATATTTATGTTCTTACGAGTAGCAGAGTACACTCTAAGCTAGTCACATGTATTAACTAATTTAATCCTCTTAATAACTCTACTATACTATTATTAATCCATACGAGGAGCCTGAGTTTCAGTAATTTGCTGAAGGTTGTGACCACACAAATGGGGGTCTCCTACTGAGGGGTCTATGCCAGGTCAAGTCAGACTGCCATGTTGCATTCAACCTGTTTTGACTGGTTTTGTTCAGCCATCTTGTCCTTCCTTTCTTTGCGGTTTCCTGCAAGCTAAAAATAACACATTAGGTTTATTCTGAGCAGGCTTGTGGTTAATGTCTTACGGGGCCAGGGGCAGGGGTAACACTACCCAATGCACATCAAAAAAGCCAATTATTACAGCATCACCTTTTGGGAAAAGAAATCAGCTTTATTCTGAGAAACTGATCTTCAGGGAGACAGGAGGCATGTGCCCTCACATCTGTCTCCCTGATCCAGGGCTTGGGGGGCAATTTATGGGATGAAGGGCAGGGCGGTCTGAAGTGTGGAGATGGATGATTGGAGGTGAGGAGAAGTGAAGTAATTGATGATCTGCGCAAGTGTGGCCAAGCTTCACAGCTCTTCACAGGACACATGTTCACAAAATGGTGGAGTTAGCATGATCTGAGCGTGGAGTTTTTAGCTCCTTGACATCAAAAAGATCACTTGTGTGGCATTTGCACAGGCCCTGTTGATGGGTTGCTGGTCTCAACCTGCCTGAACTGGACGAGGGGGTCTCAGCTCCTGAAAAACCCCTCTTAATTACTCTGTTGATAAGATGGCGTCCATTGAACTGGTCCTGGAGGGCCCCAGGAAGTAAACGACAGGGCTGGGATTTGAACCTTGTCTAGTTTCCTCAGCCAACGCAACGACAGACCCCCCCCTTCCCTTAATCATTGCTGACCTGGGGCCTGGAAAGATCTCTGTTGCTCCTTCATCTTGTTTCAGGCTTGTGTCTGAACAGCTACACTTCAGAATGAGCACATTGTCTTCTTAGACTTGCTAATACATTCTCTCATCAGAACACAAGGCCTGGGAGCCCTTCTGTACCCTTCAGATGACTGTGAGAATCTTTGCTCTGACCTGCCGGCTCAAGAACTGAAGGCTTCCCTTGGAGGGCCATTGCTTTACCCTCATTTCCTAGTTATTTCGGGACATCTTCCCCGGGTACCCAAGTTCTGACAACTAACACCCACTCCAATAATCAGAAAATCCAAACCAGTCTGACAACTTCAGAGCGTGGATTGTCTAACATTTCTCTCTTTACACAATAAACTTTTGAAATGCTGCAAGCAAAAAAAAAAAAAAAGAAAAAGAAAAGCTGGAATTTGTAGATATTTAGATGCTTGGAGGCAGCTGGCTGTTAGAGGAACCCTGATGTGAAGGCTTTTGTTAAGTGGAGGACCAGATTTGTAAACCAAACAATTACCCCCAGCCAGATAAAAACAACAGCATCCGTTTCCTGGCACTTGCTACAGACCAGAAACTGTGCCAGGCCTTCATATCCATCATCTCTCGCTCGCTCGCTTTTCATACCAGCTTTATTGTGACATAACTCACATACTGTAGCATTCACCCTTTTAAAGAATGCAATTTGATGTTTTAAGTATATTCATAAGGATGTGGAACCATCCCCATTATCTAATTCTAAGACATTTCCATCATCCCAAAAGAAACCCCATACCAGTTAGCAGTCACCCCTCATTCCCTCTCTGCCCAGCCCCCGATTAACCACTAACCTACTTTCTATCCCTCTAGATTTGCCTATTCTGAACATTTCACATAAATGGAACTGTACAGTATGTGGTCTTTTGCGCCTAAATTCTTTCACTTTGCATCACGTCACCAAGCTCCCTCCCTATTGCAGGATGTGTTAGTACCTCATTCCTTTATATGATCAAATAGTATTCTAGGGTACGGATACGCCACATTTTGCTTATCCACTCATCAGTTGGTGGGCATTTGGGTTGTTTCCACTTTTCGGCTACCATCATCTCTTTGAATCTTCATCCCACCCTTAGAAGTGGTTGTTGTTCTCCGTTGATTGAACAAATTATGGTTTCTTAGAATACCAAAAATGACAAATATTCCCAAGAAATCACCAACTGCACTTAAAAGTCCCAGAGACCAGTCAAGTACTGGTTCTCATATCAGGAAAGGATAGGAGTTCTGGATTTAAGACTTCTTTCAAACCTCATCTGTAAACTCAATCAAATGAAAATGTCCTGAGCCATGAAGCCCCCTCCTGCCTGAGGGCAGGAATACTTCTTTCAAAGAGTTCTGGCATCGTTTGATGCTGTCAGGGCTTGGTGGGCTCTAGAGATCTGGTCCTTTCCACAGCCCACAAGATTCTCGCAGAAGAGCACTGTGGATCGATGTTCCACTCGGCGGCCCTGGCTGGATTCAGATACCCTGTCTGACAGTTAATGGGGTGTGACTTTGGTCAAGTTACCTAAACTCTCTAAGCTTTAGTTTGGTCATCATAGAACGGGGTTAATACCAGCGCTTGAAGTTCCAGTCAGGAATCAGGACAGTGCCTCTCACACTGTAAATCCAACCAGTGACTTCTCATCCACCTATTCCTTGTGGAGGATGTCTCTGCGTCCGGTTGCTCCCCCTAAATCCACACATGCTGGTCCTTTTCCCCTGATCAACCCCAATTCTGCCCTCCTTCTTTCCTGGCTAACTCCTCATTCTTCTGATCTCATTTTAAATGCTATTTCATTGGGAGAATGGCCTCCGCATTACCTCTCCTCATTCCTTCTGAAAAGACCCTGCATTCTTCCTTCATTACTTTATCACACTTGTCATTTTCTGTTTATTTTAATCTATTTTTCGTCCATAAACTGTGTGCTCCACTAGGGACGTTATTTATCTTGCTCTCTGCTGTACCCTCAGTGCCAACGTCAGCCGAGGATCATAGGGGTCATTCAGCAAATCTTTACGGAAACTTGTCCAATCCTTTCCTGAACTGGGGTTCCGAGACGGAAAGCACCCTCCCCAAATCACACAGATTAGCGCAGACTTGACCCCGAGTATCGCTATTCCCAATCCAGCCTCCATCCCCAGAACCGGGCAAGAATTTTCCTAATCCACTCCCTAACATATTTTGAGTGCCAAAGAAAGTTCCAGAAAGGGAGAGAGTGAAGCAGTTTACAGAATAGGAGAAAATGATTTTGTTTGTCGTCTCCTCTCTGGACCTTAACGTGGGTATATTATAAAATCAGAGATTATGGCAATAACGACGCGGCTGGGCGGCCACAAGGATCGAACCGGCGAAAACGCCGCCACTGTGTCGGGCTTGGGCTGGCAGAATGGAAGACAGGCTACAGATCCTGCGCAGGCGCAGTCGAAACGCTCAGCACTTCCCTCCTCCGCCCCGCCCCTTCCCGCTGGAGTCAGCTGACGCGGCGCCGCGGCGGTCACGTGGCGGTGGGCGTGGCGGCGGCGCAGTGCGCAGGCGCTAGAGCTTGGGCGGCCGGGTCAGCTGACCCCAGGGGGCGATCTAGGCTCTTGAGGCCGTTCCCCTCGGCCTGAGTCGCCGCCGCCATGGCCAGTCAGTCGCAGGGCATCCAGCAGCTGCTGCAGGCCGAGAAGCGGGCGGCCGAGAAGGTGTCGGAGGCCCGCAAGCGTGAGTTTCGGGGCGGGGTAGCTAGGGGGCGCGAGTCCGAGGAAGGCGGCCAGGCCGCGGGCGGGGCGGGGGGCCGAGGTCCGGCGGCTGCGGGGCGGGGCAGTGATGATCGCAGACGCTGGGGGTTTCGATGCTCTCCATCCGAGGCTCGGGAAGGCCTCCAGGTCGACGGGACCTGCACTGGGGAGAGTAGGTCGGGCGTGGAGACAGTACTGGGTGTGCGCTCTTCTTGGGGTCTGGGAGGCGGTAAAATGTGCCAGACAAACGGGACTTTGTCTTTCCCCTCCCACTTGCTCCTTTGGGCTGCTCCGTCTCAGTGAAGGGAGCCACCATCAGTCGCCAACTTAAGTCGGTCGCCAAGGTGTCTTTGTCTCTTTGCTTTTCCTCCATCCCTGCAGCCTGCATCTTAGACTAGGACACCAAGTTCTCGGAGTCTCCCGTAGCAGCCTAATTCGTTAATTCCTTAATTTTTTTTTTTTTTTTAACGCGGTTAATATGTACCAAACGCAGTGCCCGGTGCATCTGTGGTTTCCGGCATCCTGATGTTCAAAGTCCTGGTGAAGGAAGCGGAATAATCGCGGGAGGGATGAGGGCTAGAGTTGGGAAATGTAAGGTTGCTCAAGAACTTAGCAGGTGGAGCTCATCTAGACTAGTGAGTGGGAGAAGGCTTCCAGCTCTGCTCCATTCCGGCCTCGCTGCAGTCAGAGTCAACTCGCTCAGATGCAAATAGGGCTTCCCCACCGCCTTAACAGTCAGCAAAGCCTAAGGCCCAGATTCCCTACTAGGGTGTAGAGGCGCTCTCTTCTCTCATCTCACTTTTCGGTGCTCTTCTTCCGACATCCTGAACCACTGTGCTTCCTCCAAGGCTCCTTCTAGATTTCACCTGCAGCCTTTGTGCAGCTCTTGGCTCTGATGGGAAGAGTCATTTCCTAGTTTCCTCTTTGTTCTCTAACCCCTCGTCTTTAGATCTCAAAATTTAGGCAGCGCTTCTTCCAGGAAGCCTTCTCTGAGTTGTCCTTCTCGCCTCAGACTAGGCGAGGAGTCCTCCCAGGTGCTTCTTTCTGTCATTGCAGTGCAGTCACCTGTTTATATAGCTCAGTCACTAAAGTCGGGGAGAACAGGGACTGTGTTTAATTTGACTTTATGTGTTCAGTTTCCTGTCTGGTGAGAGAGGAGTTTCTGTCCCTGTTTTACAGATGGAGAAAATGAGGCTCAGAGAGAGGTGATTTGACCATACCCCAGGAAGCTGTGTAGCTGGAGCTTAGAGGCCCCTTTCCCATGCAAGGGTGAAATACCAAGATCTATTAGTAATTCCTTGCTGTTTCTCCTAGTATGAGATAGACTCTTGATCCCACACCCCAGTAGATTGCAAGCATGGCTCGCTCTTTCTCAATTAGAGGTTGTGTGTTACTCTGGATTTCATAGAAAAGCTTTCTTTGACGGAGCTGGGGATGGCAACAAGCCTTTTATTCTTGCTTTGGCAACTGGAAAGTTCTGTGTTCTTCGCAGAGTTTTTCTGCTCATGCCCTTGATACAGTATTTCCAGAATGACTTGTCAGTTTGTCCTGTGATGGCTCATTAGTAACAGAAGCTCTGTCTGTTGGGAAGTGTGGGAGAATGCTTGGGGGAAGTGCAGGAGCAAAGACTTGGAAAATGGGAAGAATAATTCGGAGGGTCTTGGAGATAGGGGTCGTGTTTTGCCCCTTTCATTATCCCGTCAAGCCTGGAGCAGGGTCTTGTATATCTCAGGTAGCCGATCCTTGTTTACAGAATGCCTTTGTTTTAAAGGAGCGAGTTGATGGCTAATATACATCTCAGAATTTGCCATAATTAGGAACAGAAGTATTGAGAAGGGCTACAGTTTGGAAAAATTATTGCCTCTCTTGCTTTGTAATTATGGTTAATATGCCCACTTAGGAACTGGGAAGAGGCAGTGCATGAGCTGGTAAAATGGTCCAACCCACATCTTTCATGAAATCATTGCTTTGGACCCTAAAATTTTAAAAAACCAAAATTTGTGTTATGATTTATTTCACTGGAGTGAGACGGAATACTAGCTCCCACATGCCCACATGTAAGGCCCTCAAAAAACAAGATTTAAAAGAAATAAGATTTTCTGCTCCAATATTTACTTTTGGCTTTCAGAGAAGCATATCAAAATTGAACTTTGAAGATGTTTGCTGATAGGCAGAGAATATTATCATCTTAATTAATTCAGCGAGCCGTGGGCATTGGGAGTGATCAGGAGAGTGGTATGGTGAAATTATGTGGAGCTAGCATAATGTTCAGCCCATAAATGTTATTTTAGATTGTTGGTTTGGAAAAGATCTTTGGCGTTGAAATATGGCTTTGAATATAGCTGAGGAGGAGGATAGCGTGTGGAGGGTTGGGGTAGCGGTCAGCTGGAGCAGAGTGCAGTGGGCCTTAAATAACACTGGAGTAAATATCTACTTGCACAAATACTCCCTGGGGTGCCTGGAGAGACACCTGTTGATTGTTTCAGACCAGCCTGGTGATGTGTTGATGACATGGGGTTATTAAATGTACTTAATCACGAGGTGGAAGGTTTCAATTTGGTTTCATTCGTCCACGTGGGTTGAGTAGGGTTTGGGCAATTGATATACAGTGATGTGTAACAAAGTTCACCTTTAGATGCAGGATGTCCTTCCCTCGGAATTAAAGAAACGCTCAGGTTTATAGTCTAGGACCCCCTCCTTGTTTTCCATTGGGGTGTCTGAGAAGTTTGATTGGTGAGCAGAGAATCAGAGCAGAGTGTGTGCTGGTTGGTCTTCTGGTCTCTTTTCATGCAGCCTCTGATGGAACCTGGAGAATTTGTCGAGCTCTCGGTTAAACCGTTCTCTTCTAGAACCCGGAGCACCTCTGAGTGTCTGCTCACTTCTTAGGTGCTCATGCTGTCCTTCTGTCCCCTGCTGCCATTCAGGATTCCTCCCGGACCACTTTCATTACTTCTTTCCTGGTGCACAGGCATGGTTGTTAGTTTCCAGTGTTACATCATCTGTTTCATTAGTTACATTTTAGGTTGATGTCCCTTGGGAGCATATTAGCCTCCTTGCTAAGGTTCTGAGCCGAGCTCCAATTGTGATCAGCAGCATACCTAGCTGTTTGCTTTTGGGAGGAGCAAGAGTTCCCTAGATGGCTAGTGTCACCTGTTTTATGTTGGTTCTTAGTATTTGAGGTTGAGAGTATTTTGACACATTCTCAGATTTTTTCCATCCTTTTTCGGTCTGTAGTTATGGAGGTGGTCCTTTTTGTAACAGCCTATAGGAGGCAGGAAGCGATGTCGTTGGTTACCTTCGAATTCCCTCTCTCCCTCTCATGTCTTTTGGGACTGGATCTTAAAACTGTTTTCTTTGTTTACTGTTGGAATCGTCCATCTCAGGGTCTGTTTCCTCTTCTGCTTGTCTTTTAACCACTTCCTGACACAGCTCTTTCCTTTGACCACAGGAAAGAACCGGAGGCTGAAGCAGGCCAAGGAGGAGGCTCAGGCTGAGATTGAACAGTACCGCCTGCAGAGGGAGAAGGAGTTCAAGGCCAAGGAAGCTGCGGTGGGCCCGCTCCCCTCATCACTGCTTTAGTCTCCCGAGGCTGCCCTCCCCTCCCCTCCCCCGGCTCTCCAAATAGCCAGCATTGTGTATCAATCGGAGATTCTGATTCTGGTAGAAATTTGAAAATTGGGTTATTGAGTGCTGAGGCTGAGTCTGTTAGGGTGATCAGTATTTAACTGACATTGAATCCTAGTGTTGTTCAGTCATTTAACAGATATCCATTGAACAGCTAGTGTGTGCCGGGTTCTGGGCCAAGTGCTGGGGGCTCAGCGGTGAACAGAAATAGACGAGATCCCTGCCGCATGGAGCTTAGCTTCCAGTCCCATCAGGGAGACTCAGTCATAAAGTGCGAGTCATGAAACCCACAGGTGTGGACAGAGCTGCCACCATCGTCAACACGAGTTAAATGGAGCCCCCCTTGAGTGTCGTGTAGACAGCGCCACTTACCAGGAGTATAGGGTGGACCACGATGCGTAAGATGCGTATGATAATAGTACAGAAACAGGTTGCAGAGAGTACAGAGGAAGCGGGGAAGATTCTGGAAAGGGGAAAGGATGGAGGAGGGCTTCACAGAAACTGTCGGGGACTCTTAGATACAGGTAACAGGAAGCTATTCCAGTTGGTAAGCACAGTAAAATTTATTGGCCTATATAATTAAAAACCCAGTGAAAGACTAACTTTATTTTCATCCGGGAGCTTAAATAATGATCTGAGGACTCTATTTCCATCTGTCCCCTCTACCCTTGGCTCTCTGGGCTTCAGGCTCAAGTTCTTATTGCGGCCTCCGCTCGTTCACAGCTCCCCCCTCCAGTCCAAGTCCATGATAAAGACGCGTGCTCCCTCTCAGCAGTGAGTGGCAGAAGTTTCGTTCCTCTTTGCACTGGTGATTACAGTGCTTTTAAAACTTCACGTGTTTCTGACTACTGAACTGGGGTGCGTTGGTGCGTAAATTGTCAGACTGGTCACGAAACACTGCAGAAACACTCTCGTCAGGGCAGCCCCCTCGCCTCCTTGTTTTTACCTCCGGGTTGCAGTTGCTCACAGAGGCCGTGTCAGTGCTGCACTCTGAGCGTGAGCTCTGACTTGTTCCGAGTGCCACTGTAACCTCTTCGGTTTTAGACAGCGTCCTGGGGCTTGACATACAGTTTACATTCATAGGAACAGAGATAGTGGTTTTTTTCTTTTTTCCCATGAGCAAGCGTTACGGACTTTTAAAAATACGTGTTAGCAACTGAGCTCACCACTGTGCAATGCCCCGGGGTATTCCTGTTACGTGAACAGTTGGAGCGTGGTGTGATGAGCCCTCAGTTTGAACTCAGAAAGCTTGGGTTTGACTCCCCGCTCCCCTTGACCTCTGAGCCTTGGTTTCCTCATCTCTGGAAAGGGCAGCGATGCCCTCCTTGGAGGGCGTGGAGGGGTAGATAACGTGAGAGCGTGCTTCGTAAGCTGTAATGTGTCACATAAACAGGAAGGGATGCAGTTGTTGATGTACACATAATGAGGCCAGAGCAGCTTAGCTGATAGAAAAGGCCAGACGCAAGAAGTTACATCTTCACGACCCCGAGGGGGCATGTACTCGTAAAGTAGGCACAGAAGTTAACAAAACGCCAGCCATCCTGTGGAGACCGTAGAAGATGAAAGATGAAAGAAAGTTTATCGGTCAGTGTATGTTAATTGGGAGTGGAGACTGAAGGGTCAGACATGCGTATGATAAAAAATGCAAGCAACAAAACGAGGCGACAGTGAGAAGCGAGTGTCCCTCCCACCCAGACTTGGCGGTCTTCCTCGGAGACCGGCACTGCCAACAGTTCCTGCTGTGTTCTTCTAGAACATTCATATTTGAAACAACAGGTGTCATGTATTCATAATAGTGAATCTGCTGCTGAACTTAGAGCTAAAACATTAACTAGTAATGGCGAAACTCCGTATGTGCCCCCTAAATTGAGCCCCCCTTGTGTTTATTGTTTTCACACCATCTATCTCTCCCTTTTGAAACCACACAAGGACACGTAGATACGAAGCACACTGATACGATTCTGTCTCTTGCTTTTTTCCCCTTAAACTGCATATTTTACAGTTCATTGCATCTTGCTGTACACATCTGCCTTGTCTGTCTTAATGGCTCAAGAGTGTTCTCTGGTATGATGCCCTGTCATTTGTTTAACCAGCCCCTAGCCTCTTGAGGTTCATTCCAGTCTTAGACTCTAGAGAGAGGTGAACATATCACTCTCTGGGATAATTTCTGTGCAGATTACCTTTTGATAGGCGTTTTAACGTTGGCCACCACAGTGCTTGCATCAGTTGATGCTCCCATTAACTCTGTGGGAACACCAGCTCCCCGCATGCTCGTCAGTCATGAGGTTGCTTTGCCAATTGCTGATTATTTATATTTATCGCTGAGACTGGGTTTCTGCAGAAGTAAGAAAGCTGCTTACCAAATGTTGTTCCTGGCCACCTGGCATGCCGTCCTATGTGTCATTGCTGTGTGTCATTGCTTCCCACCCCCAGGCTCTGGGATCGCACGGCAGTTGCAGCAGCGAAGTGGAGAAGGAGACCCAGCAGAAGATGACCATCCTCCAGACCTACTTCCGGCAGAACAGGGATGAAGTCCTGGATGACCTCTTGGCCTTCGTCTGCGACATCCGGCCAGAAATCCACGAAAACTATCGCCTAAATGGATAGAGGAAAGCGGAAGATGCGCCTGTTCCGTGGGTGGGCATTTCAGATGCCTTCATGGAATATGAAGCTTTAGCAGAGCTTGAGTTACATTCTTGTGGAAAGGCATTAAATTATTTCTGTATATTATGTAGTAGATCCCTTTGCTTTTTGGAGAATAGCAAATCTAGCTTCTTCATACAAACTTAGAGCTTATCCAAAGATTTCATTTTTTTCACCTCATTTCTTAGAATTTTAATAAGTATGCATTGTTTGTTTTCCTATGCCTTTTAGCTCAAGCAGTATATATATCTATACTAACTTCTTCTGTCTTAGATGTAGTAAAAACTTTTTTTTAAGAAAGAAAGGGATTAAATATTTTTTTCCCTAAAGCTTTCTTGAAGGTCAGGGGCTTCTCTATGAAAAAGTAGTAAATAGTCATTTGTAACGTGTGAAGCAGCAGCCGGCCTTAAAATAGTCGTTTCTGCCTGAGGGTTAGAACAATGAACACCACTATAATTGCTTGGGCTGCTTTTAGTGTCTCTAAGTCAAAATTGCTAGATGATAGAATTCAGGAACTTGTTACATGTTATCCCTTGGTGTACAGATAATCATTTAAAAGTAAAGACTCTTTGTCATGCATTTTTTCCCCCTCTGGTTTATCCTTTTTGATAATGCAAAGTGCTCTTTGACCTGGATGTTGTGCAGAATTTCCCTTAGGAAACTCAGTTAGCACGTGTCACACGCACGTTCACACACATAGTTAGGAAAATATTCATGGTCTGTATCTTAGCAGGAAGGAAATCACTTGTGATTTTATCTAACAGCTGTTTTGAAAAATAGCAAGAAATTAATATGTGTGCAGTGTGCCTTTCTCTGTGGCGCCGTGTCCTGGGGTAGGGCGGCCTTGGGCAAGTTATCACGTATATTTCCTTCCTGGTGGGCCAAACGATGTGTGTATTACATGTAGTAACGTGACACGAGCACTTAAGACTTAAATGCCCTGTGACCCTGCCTCTGTGAGACAAAAGCCTTTGGCTGTGAAATAATTTCTGGTAGGCAGAAACCGTTGAAGGAGAGCATTATGGGATTTCCTTGCTTCTGAAATATTACAAGAGTTAGATGGCCTTTTAAAAATCTTCTGTTTATGACTCAGGATGGGTTGATCTCAGGCCACTTCTGTCTCCAGTTCCTGTTCCTTTTTACGGTAGAATTCCTTAGAAGAGTTTTCTGTACGAGATTTTCCATTTTTCACTTTGAAGACAGTCAGGCTCGGCCTCCGCTGGAACTGCTTGTCAGGGTCAGCAGTGAGGACCAGATGGCGAGGGCCAGTGCTCTCCGCACTTGACCTTCAGTGCTGTTTGACAGGGTTGGCTGTTCCTTCTGGAGCCACCTTCTTAGCCTCCGTTCTGCGCTCACGTGCTGCCTTGCTCCTCAGCCTCCGGCCTGTCCTCTTCATCCTCCCGAGGATTTGCTCTTGGATTTCTGTACATTCATTCCCTTGTTGAGACCATCTCCATTGCATGCCTTTAGGTACCATCTATATTGAAGACTCAAATTTATATGTCCAGCTTATCTCGTCTCAACTCTAGAGTTCTCAGATTGCTTATTTGATATTTTGATTTGGCTGTCTGGTAAACAGTCTCCATCTTAACACGTGCCAAACTATACCCAGTTTTGTTAGGGCTTTTTCTCTTGGTATTGCTAAGTGTACCTCTGCTTGCTGCAAATACCGATTCCCCAAACTGGAGGACCAGGAAGAAGAAACGCCTGCATTCACTGGTTTAGTTAGACTCAGTATCTTTAGCTTGGTTGCCACCAGTCTTTCTGTCCTGGATTAATAGGGTTGCACTTTTATGACTGCTTGACTGTTAATTTCCAGCCAAACAGCTGAATGTTGCTAAAGTCACGGAAGTAACAGGGAAGTATTTCAAAAAATCACCATCTGAAAATTAAAGAGCTTGCTGACCTGGGAGGGAGGAACCTAAATGGTTTGAAGGGTGAATTGAAAGTGAGTGAGTGGAGAAACCCTGGGCTGTGAAGGGAAAGAAAGAGCTGTGGTGGTGGCTGATGGAGGACGTGGTTGAGGGAGGTGATGACATGTGGGCTGGTGGGGAAGGGAATAGAGGGAGCGAGACGAAGTCGCTGGGTGGAGTGAGATGCCCGAGGCTTCTGGAGGCCCCGAGATCCAGGGCCCAGGTGGAGGGATTAGTCCTGTGGCTCTCCACCTTGACTGGAACCCGAGTGGGTACTCAGGCCCCTCCCTGGCCAGTTAAATCAATCTCGGGGGTGGGGTCAGAGCTAAGGTTTTAAAAGCGCCCTTGGGAATTCTAGGGGCGGGGCTTCCCTTGTGGCCCGTGTGAGAAATTAGGATGTGTTAGTTTCCTTGACCACTGAGGTAGATACGTTGGTTCTGATCTTGAATGAACTCCAAAATACACATGTGCAGATCCAGGTGTGTGGTTTTTTCCCCCCACCTGAGTACAAAAAAGGATCTACACATGCCTATCCTTCTCTAGGTGGAGTATATCCGGGTATCCAGAAGGTAGAAGAAACCGGTGGCCATGGTGATTCCCTCTGAGAAATGGTTTGGGCTGTGATGGAGGGTTTCTGTTTGTACACCGTCTATAGGGGTGTTGACCAGTGTCCCTGACCGCTACCCACTAGGTGCCAGTCGTACCCCTTCAGCTGTGACCACCCAAGATGCCTCCAGACATTTCATTGTCAGATGTCCCCCCATCAGTTGAGACCCAGTTGCACTTCCACAGCAGCAACAGAATTATTAAAAATAAAGCACCAAGCATGATGCCTGGAACATGGTAGGCTCAGTAAATGTTTCCTCATTTTCTAAAATTTGCCTCTCCTTTTCTCATCGTAATCACCCTCGAGTACGAGTCTAATAATCGCTGTACTGGGCAGGATAGGGTAGGCTCCGAGACCTCAGGGCTTAATACAACAAAGGTTTATTTCTTAATAATCGTCGATACAGGTTGGGTAACTCCAGGACAAGCTGTTCTCCACGCAGTGACTCAGCGACTCAGATGACTTCCACTGTGTCGCTCTTACATCTCAGCACACGGCTTCCACGATTGCAGAGGCAGGGGAGGAAAAGTTGGCAAACAGGCACCAGCTGTTACACGCTTCAGTCCTGAAACACGTGACACTTGTTCTCATCCCCTTGACCTGCAATGGGTCACATGAGCCAATCTGACCGCAAGAGAGGCTATGAAATAGGGGAAACCTACGGATATCTGGAGAGTAAAACTCTGCTACAATTGCTAACAGCTTTCTCCATGCCAGGTAGTATTCCAAGAACAACTCCATTTATATTAGCTAATCCTCATAGCGTCTCTACTTATAGGATAAGAGGTGGTGAGGTTAAGATCCCAGCCCGAGGGTGTGCAGTGGAAGAGCCAAGATTCAGACTGGCTGCCTGCCTTAGCCTCTGTGCTTAACCACTGTGCCTGTGCTTGGTACGAAGCATATTGCACCCCTTTCATGTGTCTCACCTATGTGATTCTTCTCCCTTTACACCTCCCAGATCCTGGACTGAATGCTCCTCTGGGCAACTTCATGTCCTGTCAACTCGTCTGGAGAGAAGGATGCCCCCAATATTGCCCCTTACACGCACAGAAACTGCCCATTCCATTTAGTGCCAAAGCTCAGACCTGCTCAACTTCTTGGAGAGAAGGCACAAAACAGCTTACAGTGAGGCAGATCTTGTGTAACGTCTTACACAAATTCCCTGAAGATTGATCCACTTCCACTTTATGGGGGGAAGAAAGCCCCGAGGTTCTGAGAGGCGAAGCAGCTTGTTGGAGGCCATACATTGAATCTGCGTGCTTCTAGCCAGGGAGGCCCATTACGTGCCAGGTTCTTTGTGTAAACGTACACGGCCCTGCAGGTCAGGCAGTGCAACCCCACTTCCGTGGATGGGAAAGCTGAGCCCGTGGCTAATATTCCGCCTTTCTCGGCACTCTTGGCCTCTCCTCTGCATGAGAAGAGCCATGGGACCAGAAGTCAATGAAAGCTGTTAGCGGGAAAGGACCTGCTCTGGTGACTCTTCATGCCCCTCATTTTTCACCCTTTTTTCTCTCCTTCAGGGACAAATCTGGTAGATCTTAGAGTGTTTTCCTCCTGTCAGCCGATCTCCCATCACTTGAGTGGCTCTGAAATTACTGAAAAAGCTCCCGCACAGGCAGGCAGGACACATTTTGCTCCCCCGCTCCTCTTCAGGTAGGCAGGTCGTAAGAGCCAGGAGAGACACATCCTTTATTGAAAGATCTGGGCAGTGATTCAGGGAGAGGAAGCTGCCAGATCATGTCAACATCTATCTTCTCTGGATTTTAAAACATTCTGAATGACGCTGACTGGCTCCTGGGTCAAGTGTGAATTCAAGGCCATACACAGCTCACTGTGTTGGGGGGGCAGGGGAGGGGGATGACTCATGGGGATCAGTGGGCTTCGAGGGCTTGGGGGCACTCAACTCCTTTTTTTCCTACTTGAAAACAGCCTGCAAAGGGGAGAGTGGCCGCATTCTAGAACAGATGGCAGCAGCTGAAGATAAGATTAGGAGAGAAGGGAGGCTGGTTGTTCCGAGGGAGCATGAGTGGGTTATTAAAGACCGGCCGGTTGAGCTTGCTGGTTTAAAGCTCGATTACCTTCAACTGCCCTTCCTTCCCGTCCCCAGCCAGATGGGAGTTCTCCGTCTTCGGGCCCTACCCCATTTTATTCCCGTTGTACCCGTCTGTGGTTGTGTACACAGCGTAGCAACGGATCCCCGATGCCTCAGGGGGATCGGTGGCCTTACTGCCAGGAATTCAGAGTATTTCTTCGGGTTTTGACCCAATTTCCTGATAAACAGCATGTGACTTGTCTTACTGCCGGCACATTCCTGACAAGGACAGCTGTGCCTTCAGTCCCCAGCTCTCATGAGCGTGTCTCGTAGTGGAGCACTCACTGCACGATGTGACTTCCAGGATTTGGACGCAGTGTCACGGAGCCATTAGCAGTGGAGCGTGCTGCAGGAGCTGCTTTTGGGAACACCTTTTGAGTGGCAAACCACTCTCGAATGAGTGGCAAAGGCTGGATTGGAACCCGGGGCCACCTGACTTCCCAGCCCGAATTGCTGTCTGATTTACTTCAGTTTGCTCAGGCCGTGGCGTCGCTTCAAACAGTATGTTTCTGAAAGAGAAAGTCAGTGAACCTGTAACCGGCAGGCTGGTTCCAAAACACAGGACCTATTTTTACTCTTTGCTTTTCACTGACTCATCCAGCGGTTCTGAGACTCTCCCCAGACCGTCTGCTGCCACCGTTGAAGATTCTGCCCAGCTGGGAGGAAGTTCTGTCCCTCTTCCTTCATCCAGGTTGCCAGACAGTTGGCAGCCAGCCCTCAGGCAAGGGTCTGCAGCCCTTGCAAACACAACAGGACAGATGGCGCGAATGCTGAGTAAGGGGGGCTCTGGCTGGGGTTTGTGGCTATTTGGATTTATCTGTAGTTGAGGCCCTGATGATTTCGTCATAGCTCTTCATTCCCTAATTCAGATGCTATGACACATACAGAGGGCAGGGTGCTGGGGGCCAGCTATGAGCATGGGCAGAAACAGCCCCATGCCCCAAAGGTCAACTCTCTCTTTGGGAGTGGGGACATTGAACAATGACCATACCGTGTGCTAGTGTGCTAGGTGTGGCCGTAGGTTAAGCAAGGGTCACTAGGAGAATGGGGCCTGGCCTGGGCGCAGGACAGGAAGGGGCTCCCAGAAGAAGGGCCCTTTCAGCTGGGACCTGAGATGAGGTGGTGAGGTGGGGATGGGGTTTGGGGGTTACTTGCCGATGGAGAAGGATGGCAACCACTGAGAACTGGAAGTGAGAGCACGGGGTGTAGGAGGAACTGAGAGATGTTCTGCATTCCTGGAGCTTCTGCCTTTTAGAGGTTGGAGGAGCGTGGGTAAAGATCAGTACAGAACAGGCTGGAGGTGGGCAGGGGCGTGGGCCCACTACATACAGCCTTGTGAGTGCATCAAGACGGCACTCCTCAAGTCTGCTTTCCAGGGTCTTTGCTAGACATGACACCCCCTTTACTGGACTTTATTCACCTGTCTCCATTCGACGCGGAGGCCCGCTCCCTCACGCCACAGGGCCAGGCCTTGCCACGGGCTGTAATTTCAGAGATGCAAAAGGCACGTCGCCTTGCTGCCCAAGAGTGCCACTCACTTGTACTGAGCACTTTCTGCCAGGCGCCTCATCACCTCATTTCATTCTCAGTCTCTCAGTTGAGCAGGTTTGCTATCGTTCCTTTATAAAGGAGGGATGGAGGCACAGAGACGTGAGGCGACTTGTGCAAGGTCACCTGCTGTAAGTGGCGGAGCCTGGTCAGCCGCTTCCAAGGGCCCACGTCTTCTTGCCTCCCTGGCCAAGGAGACGGATGTGTCAATACCTAAGTTCGTGCTGGAGTGACCAGCAGAGAGAACGCGGAGTGAAGGCAGGCTGGTGGAAAGGGCAGGGGTATGCTATCCGGCTTCCCGGAGCAAGGAGGCCTTGCCCGAGAGTAGGGTTTATATAGACACTGCCCCGGCCACACGTCTGTCCCAGGATCCCTTTCAGTATCCTACGAGCAGTTAGTAAAGCTCCAACATCTCACAGGCCTCTTGCTCCCATGCCCCCAAATCGTGTTTTGGGGAATTAGGCAAACTACTTAGGGATCCTGTGTGTCTTGCTTAGTGCTGTCCAGTACAATGCCTGGCACTTAGCAGGCGCCGAATGTCCATCTGTGGATGAATAAATGAATGAACCTCACTTTTAGTGTCCTACAGCCTGGATCCTCACTTGCCTGGTGAACGAGGGCGCCTGGGCCTTATCTGTCGCTGCTCAGTTCCTCAATCACTGCTCACTGGCCCCGAGCATGCCACCCCCGCCTCTGGCCCAGCAAGCTGCCAGCTAAGTCCTGTGGTCTGAGAGGCCCCCAGCACTTTGGCAATACCTGCTGAAATTAGAAATGCATCCACAATCTGACTCAGCAAGTCCACTGGTAGCAACGCAGGCTGTGGCATGTACACAGGCAGCACTGTGGCCACCATACGGGCAAGGCCTGTGAGCAAGAGTGGGAACCCCCTCTGTGTCCCCAGTGGGGAGGGGCACAGGAAAGAAAGACTTTTCTTACAATGTATGCAGGTTTAGCAGTAAGGCAGGGTGGAGTGTACTGGCATCAGGTGACCGCCAAGCAACTTGGTGGAATCAAACAGCAGGGTCCCCAGGAGAATAGAATAGGTTCCCTTTTGTATCAATACCCACGTGTGCGCATCCATCTGTATGTGCTCCATGGAAAAATAAACAAGGTTAGCGCCTTCCTCAGGGGAGGGGTCCTTTTCACTGCAGATGCCTCTGAAATCCTGAGTGATGGTGGTGGGGGTGGTAGCCAGCATCCAGCGGGCAGTTATGATATCTGGCACTTGTGACCACGTCACACGTTATCTCATTAAAGCTTTACATAATCCCATGACAGGGTACAATCTGTGTTTTACAGAAAACTAAGGCACAGAGAGGTGAAATACTTGACCAAAGATGACCTACAAAGCGGAGGGAGAGCTGGCCGAGAGCTCAGGCGGCCTGATAACCACACCGATGCGCTTCCCAAGACGGTGCCCATGTAATTTTTCCTTAAAAAGCAAGTCCCTGAGAAATTTCTGGTCCCCAACATTGCTCCATCCACCGGATCCCGTGACTGTGTTGGGCGGGGACTGGCCCTCAGAGGCAAGCCTGTGCTCTCAGGACGGGGAGACCGGGGCTGGGGGGCGGGACCCTTGTCCCCGGCGGGGGCGCAGGCGCCCCAGGACCGCTGCACGTGGCGGCCGAGCGCACAGGCGCTGCCCCGCGGCCCCGGGGGCTGCCCGGCTGATGAAAGGCGGCTCCCAGCCCGGCTCCGGCGTGGCCCCGGGAGAACCTTCCCTCCGGGCCTCGAGGCCAGCTTGCCGGGCGGCTCCTCCCGGTGGGGTGAGCGCGCGCCCCGGGGGCGGGCCCGGGAGGGCGGGGCGCGGCGGGCGGCGCGGAGGGGCCGAGGGACGGCGGGCGGCGGGGCCGAGGGGCCGAGGGGCCGAGGCCGGACCTTCCGCGTCCCCGGGCGGCGGCGGCGCGGCCGGGTGAGTGTGCGCGGGTCCGGGGCGCGCGCCCGAGTGTCTGCGCGTGGGCTCGGCCGGCCCGGCTCCCAGGCCCCGCATCCCGGCCTGGGGTGGGCGCCGCGGGCCGCACCCGGATGCTGCCCTGCGCCCGGGTCCCCTTCCCCGCGGGTCGTGCGTGGGAGCCGCTCGGGCCGCTGCTGTGAGCCCGTGGCTGGGGGCCGGGGGCCGGGGCCCGGGTGGGGGTGGGGTGATTTCTGGGGTCAAGGAGACGCCGAGGCAGCAGACCCGGGACAAGACTCGAGGGCAGCACCTGGGACAAGACACCGCTGCCCAAGGCCAGGTGTGGAGGGACCTCCCCGGCCCCAACGGGCCCGCTTCCGTTCTGGCGCCGTCCGGCCCGGCTCCTTGACCCTGGATAGTTCACTTTCGTTTCTGGGTCTTAATTTCCTCATCTGTAAAGTGGAGTGCTTGGACCCATTGTCTCCAAGGCGTTTTCACCCCGGCACTTCTGGGACAGCCCCCCTTAGGGACCCCTGGTGGGACTTTCCATTTTAACAAAAACAAAACCTGACTTGTGAAAACTGTAAGGTCTGTCTCTCTCTCCCTCTTTACCCCCTGCACAAATCTCAGTGGGGGACCTAGGTTCTGGGGAGACGGGGCCCTCAGCGTCTACTGAAGTGGGGACCCTGGCTCGGCGGAAGGTACGGCTGTCTTCCCTTGTGGGGGGCTCGGCGTGGCTGAAGAAGGTGGATAATCGGGAGTTCTGGGTAAATGCAGACTCCGCAGAGGGAACTAGGGACACAGAGTGGATGACTGGTTAGTTTCGGGTGCCTCAGGGCTGTGCTTACTCCACGCCCCCCTCTTCTCGCCTTGATCACGCCTGTCCTGGCCTCTGCTCTGTCCCTCTCCCTCGTTGGCAGTCCCTTCTCCCACTTCCACCTTTCCCAGGCCTTTCCCCCACCCCAAGGTACTGCTCCCTCCCTCTGACTGTCTTGTTGGGTCATTGTCTGTTTCTTCTTTCTCTTTCTCTGTGGTCATCCTTCCCACCGGGTGGTAATCCCCAGCCCAGAGGGCTGAACAGGGATTTAAGATTTTATTTCTGGTTTTATAGTCGAGAAAGCACAGGGCCTGGCATCCAGTGGTTCTTAGGAAATGTCTGTGGGGTAAAAGCGGTGACCCCTGTATTCCTTGGTCATTCCTATTTGCCGAGTGCCGCTCAGAGGAATTTACACGAATGAACTTTTTAAGCCTCTAAACAACCTAAAGCTCCCATTATTATCCCCACTTACATGTGAAGAAACTGAGGCAGAGAGCGGTAACTTGCTCCAGGTCACACAGGTGGGAAGTGGCAAGACTGTGCAGGTAACTTTCAGCCATGACACGAAATAGCCTTCAGGTGGATGCATGAATTCTCCTGATGCAGACGCTGTGGGAGGCTAATTGGGCCAACTGGGGTGCCGGGATTTCTTCTCGAAGACAGTGCCTAATTGTGGGATTTTGCCACTAATGGACTCTTCCATGCAGACTGGGCAGCTCCAGCTTGTGGGTGGTCCCTCCTGCCTGGAGAAGGGAGGATGGGCTCCTGGGTCCCACGGGCCTTTCTGGCGCTCCAGTCCGGCTCCCTGGGCTGCAGGCTCTCAGCTCTGATGTCCCTGCGTTCCTTGTCTGGATGATGGATCTGAGGATTCTGTTTACCTCGTGGGCCTGGCAGGTGCTCAGAGGAGGCAGGAAAGGGCTTAGATGATTGCTGGGGGCCGGGCAGACATCCTTGGGCTATTGTTGTTTTCATGCCCCTTGGGGGTACAAGATAAGAGGAAGGAAGTAAGGTGACACGATTGCCTGGTAAATGCTCAGCAGTATTTGGGAGTGGCCACACGTGGGCCAGGACCTGGCTAGGTGAGGGGGATTTGGTCCCTGCCCTCCCAGAGCACAGCATCTCAGATGCGGACTGGAATTTCTTGCTGGGTCCCCCCTGGGAGATGCAGTCTTCCCTGATCCACTGTGGTTTTTTTTGAAGGTGGTGTAAGGAACAGGCTCCGAGACAGCCAGACCTGGGACCCGGGCTCAGGGACAGGACTCTGGAGCCAGATGGCCTGGGTTCACCTCCTAGCCACCCCACCTTGGACGGGTCCCCTCACATATTTGACCCTCAGTTTTTTCTCCTGGGAGGAAAGGGGTCTGTTCGGTGGCCGGGGTACCAGACATCACGCTCCTGTCTCCCCGTTATCCCTGCAGCAGCTATGCCAGTCGCCCACCCTGAACCCATTTTACAGATGAGGACAGCAAGGCTCGGGGAGTTAAGTACCTTGACTGCAAATGTCACCCAGCTTGTGAGTGGCCCAGCAAGGATTCAGGTTCAGGTTCTTTGGTGCTAAAGTCCTTGCTCTTTTCATGATTTTTGTTGCTTTCTGGCCTCAGAGCCTGGTGTGGGGTCGGTGTTGGTGAAAGGCCCATTTTAGTATGTTCTTGGTTGGTGGGGGGGGGTGCTTAAAGTAAGGCTGGCTCCAGGTGCATCCTGTCTGCTCGTGCGCACCGGGCCCCCCACTTAGGACGGCTCCCTGCTTGGTTTAACGCTCTGCTGTCGCCATCTAGAAATTCCTCACCATTTTTGAACAAGGGTCCCCACCTTTTCATTTTGTGCTGGGCCCCACAAATTACATAGCTGGTCCTTTGTCAAGGACCAAGAGTAACAGAAGGTGGTGAGGGCGTGTGAGTCAGGCTTCCCCCTTTAGGGGACCTGAGGGTAGGTGGTCAGCCCTCAGGCCAGCTCTGAATCAAGCAGATGTGTGCCGACTGCACACTTGCTGTCTTCACCAGCATTCAGAACCATGGCAGCGTAAGATGACTCCAGTAGACTCTTCAACAAGGTGGTTGGCAGGGCTGGTGTGTCACCCAGGGACTTAGGCATGATTTTCCTTGGTGGGGGGTGATTCTGAGGGCCCCAGGGGGACACATAACAGAGGTTAAGTGTGCAGGTTCCAGCTGGAGTGGGTGGCACCAGAGACTCCGTTTCGGCATCGAGACAATACCCATGAAGGGCATTTCTGCTTTTGGTGACCAAAGTGGGTAAGGAACATGCCTGCTGTGCTGTCACTGACCCAGCTCCCAAGACTTTAGAAGCCTTTCTGAGGTCTTTTAGAGGCTACCGCCAGGAAGATGCGTTGCTCCCCTCATCCTCCTTTTTCTTTTCTCCTTATGGATAACAGGAACTGTCTCATGGACAGTATTTCCATTTTTGCTTTGGCCACCTGGAAGCTCAAAACCAAATTCTTGGCTGAGGCATGGCAACTGTGTCAAACCTCAAAACAGCAGCGATAAGGGCTAGTATTTATGGGATGTGTCCTTTGTTCCAGATGCTGTGGTCTGTCCTTGGCAGGTTTCTTCCCATCGATTCTTTGCAGCAACCCTGTGGGGAAGGTACCATTATTTGAATACAGGGAAGCTGGAGCTCTTTGAGGTTAAACCACTTGCCCACGTTTAGATAACTAGTCGGTCATGGAACTGATGATGCTTAAACGGGTTAGTCTGACCCTGGAGTCCATGTTCTTGAACACAGCCCTCCACCACCTCTGCTAGGGACCTCATTGTCTGAGTATCTGGTTATTTTTATTCTTCATGGGTCATTTTTTTTTTTTTTTGTTAATTTATGTGTCCCACCATCTTGATGGTTTTCATTGCTATTTTGCAATGTCTCGGGGGAAGTTCTTTGAGACCCTTTGTATGACGAAGGCTCCTCATGCTCAATATACATGTCCTGTGGCTGGTCGCCTGTAAGGGATCGGCAGTCCTGGATGCCCGGGAGTGGGGCCTGGCCAGCTCGTGAGTTCTCTCTGGGTGGGTCCCTGGATGTGTCTGAGCTGGAGAAGGCCCAAGACCAGAAAGGGCGTTCTCAGCCGAGGCCTTGGGGGATCTGAGTTCCTCCTCCTCACTCCCGCTGCCAGTGTTGCTCAGCAGGATTGGAAAGACCAAAGTCTCTGGGAAGATGCCAGTGGCTCTCCCTGGCCCTGTGATGACCTCAGCCTTAGATGGCCCAGGGAGCCTGGCGTGCCCGGCCCCCGTCCTGAAGCTCTTTCTCGTGCTGTTTTCCGAAGGCGAGCGAGGCTGAGCCGACTGCTCCAGAATGAGCCACAGCTCTGAGAAGAGGAAGTAGAAACCCAGCTGGCTCTCCGTTATGGCTTGTGAACCGCAGATGGAGCCCGGTGGGGCGGCAGGCCCCATGCCACCCTCCTCCCCCAGCTGGAGCGCCCTGCCTGGGGGGAGCCCTCCCGGCTGGGGGCAAGGTAAGGTCATAACCCTTCATTTCCTCCCCTCCTTCTACCCCGAGGATGCCGAGCTGGGCTCAGCTAGTATGACTGAGACGAGGAGAGTGGAGGGGCACAGAAGGGCCTTGAGGTAAGGGTGGGCATTTTGAGATATGTTTCCAGGCCAGTTTCTGGACTTTCCACTCTTTCTGTCTGTCACCAGCTCCTTAGATCAAGCCACCATCACACTCTGCTTGGATCTCTGGTGTAGCTTCCTAGCTGATCCCCTCACCTCCTCGCCTCTTCCCTCCATTCTCTACGTGGCATCCAGAGAGATCTTTTTAAAATGCACAACCAGCCATGTCACTTTCTGCTTCAGAGTTTCCCACTGGGCTTAGCGTGAAGATCTATCATTCACGGCTTGGAAGGCCTGCGTTATGGGCTCCTGCTGCCCCCGTTCTCAGTTCCTGCCATGCCATCCTGCCTCAGGGCCTTTGCATCTGCTGTTCCTTCTGCTTGTGTTGCTCCTTCCCTGCTTCCTTTCCCCTGCTTAATTTCCATCCTCCCTTCAGAACTCCGTTCACATAGCCCTTCCATGGGGAATCCTCTCCCGATGGCCCGGCCAAAGTCAGGACCCTCTGATATATTCCTTCTCCTCATAGCACTTGTCACGGTCTAGGATTAACTAAATACCTGTGGAACAAAGGGTTGAGTGTCCGGCTTCCCCACTGGAATGTAAGCTCCATGAGGGCAGCACTCTGTGTTGTCCCGTTCATCCCTGTGTCTACAGTCCCTAGCACAGGCCTTGGCCCAGGGTCGGTGCTCCATAAGTATTTTCTTGAATGAATGAATGAATGAGTGGCTGGTTGTGGGAAGGGGAGACAGCATTCTGAACTGTAGGAGCCACAGAAATGGGGCTGGTTCCTTCTATGGTCTGCAACTTGACGACTTCAAACGAGTTTCTTTTATCATTGCTGTTATTAGGAAAGCAATTTACACACACACACACACACACACGCAGGGCAGTAGAATGAAATGGAAGGAAATAATATGCCTTCAGAACTTTGAAGACATTGCTCCAGCAGTTTTTGGCAAGCCAGTTCTTGCTCTTTTATAGGAAATTGCTCTCCCCTACACACAGACACACACACACACACACACACACACACACACACACTTCTTTGGTAGCTTTTCAGATCATTCTTCCTGGCCTGGGTGTAAAAACAAGTATTTCTAAGTGGAGGGCTAGCTGTTCTCACTTTAATGAACAGACGAGAGAGATCATGGCCAAGACTCCAGGGACTTGTGGTTCGCAAGGCAGACAGAGACGCGGGGAAATGTCTTTGCGTGGCTGGGCAGGTGCCTTCCTCTGTCGTGAGGAGCCAGGCGGGGAGGTGGTGCAGACCCCCGGCCTGGAGTCCAGAGCCCCGTGGGCTTCCCTCCTGGGCTGTGACCGTCAGTCAGAGGCCCGGGGCCTGGCTGCCCGCCCTGGAGCGCTCGCTGACTGTTCTCCCTGCTTTCACTTCCCCTGGTAACCCCGGCCGAGTTCTTGTTCGCCTTTCAGAGGCTCCGCTTCCCTTTCTCGTGGTGATCGTGGTGTCCAGCCTTGCGGGCTCTCCGAGGGTGAATTGAAATCTGGACTGTGGGGCCTGAGCCCCAGGCCATCCATAGAAGTCGAATTTTATAGTTTTGTCTTTTCACATTTTTTTTTGTGAAGCCACCGTACATCCTTTCTAGAACCAGGTGGCTGAGGGTAAAAACAAGTCCAGCGACATCACTGTTGCTTTATTGTAACTTTTGAGTTCTGACAAGCTTGCTTTTAAGTATGGCAACACTAGCGGCTGCTTAATCAGACCCATTTCACGCCACGTGCTTTATTTTCATCGTCCTTGTTATTTGTAAGGCCTCCGCGGGGGTGTGACGCTCCTCTGAGTGGATGGCTGCGGGTTCACATTTCTTCTTCAGGGTGACCTTAGTGAGAGGCTGAGCTACAGTTTGAACCCCAAGCTGTCTAGCGTGTGTTTTTCGCCGACTTACCACCCTGCCTCCATACCCCTCACCCCTTGCAAGACGTTTTTTTAAAAAAAGGGAAAGCAAAATAAAATTCTTTTTGGCAGGGGGTAGGATTTTTCTGGCACTCTTGAGATCATAGGCCATACCTTGAGGTATAAAAAAAAAGAACCCTATCAGGCTTGGGGACCAGAGTTCTATCATCTTATTTCATTTATACATCAAACATTTATTTAGTGCCTACTGTATGCCAGGCACTGAACTCAGCCAGAGGATTCAGTGATGTGCAAAACCGATGTGGGAGTATAGAGTCTGACGGGGACAATGGACTTTAATCAAGTAATGGTATACATACAGAATCAAATAATTGCATGGTATGTACTCATCGTTGATGAGCATAAAGGAGAAGAGCAGTAGTTATGCGCAGGGTTAGCAGAAGGATTTGATCTGAGAGTTTAGAGTATCAGGGGAGACTCTGGGACAGTGATTAATGAGCTGGGATACAAATGATGAATAGGATTTAACTGCGTGAAGCTGGGTGGAAGGGGTCGAGGGAGAGGGAACATCATATGCAAAGGCCCTGAGGTAGGAGAGAACACTGCCTGTTCAAGGAACAAAGGAGGCTGGTGTGGCAAGACCCAGAACAAGGCCAGTGGCTCAAGGTGAGTTTGGCGGGAGGCTGGTTCTTCTAAGGGCTGGGGGAGCCTGGTGAGGTGGGTCGGTTTTCCCAGCAGAGCACTGAGAAGCTGTTGGAAGTTTTACCAGAGGCCTGGTATCGCCTGACTTGCACTCTGGCGGCCATGTGGAGAATGGGTTGTATGAGGGAAGAGTAGGTTTGGAGGAGCCAATGAGGAGACTCCTGCGCGGGAGAGGTGAAGCTAACTTACCCTGGGGTGTGGTGAAGATGCCAAGAGCTGCGTGGGTCTCGCCAAGATGCCGAGAGAGGCAATGTGTGTTGGCCCAGTTGGCAGGGCCCAGTGATGGACGGCGTGAGGGGTCGAGGGAGTGGGTGGGCGGGCCAGCGATGCCCAGCGAGGTAGGCTCCTCCTTTGGCCTGGAAGCCTCAGGTCTCGCCCGGCGCTGCGTTCGGAGGTGACCGGAGTCTCGGCCAGCAGGGAACGTGTTTGCGGTCGAGTCCCTTCAGTGCTGCCTCATTTTCTAAGCAAGGGCCATGGAAAATGTGTTACAAGGTCCAGTCCCCAGCCTTGCCCGGCTGGACACGGGAAGCCTAGTCTCAGGCGGGGTCCCGCACAGCCCCTGGCTGCTGACTGGTGGCTCCCAGGGCCTCACCCCGTGTGGAGGGAGACCCCCATCCTCCGGTCTGGAGGGTCTTACTCAGAGCCAGTGGCTCGTGGGGCTTCAGCCTCTGCCGTGCCTCCCCGGCCTCGCCCGGCCTCGTGGTTTGGCTTTGTTGCAGCCCTGCAGGGCGAGAGCTGTCATAGCTGTCGTGACCAGCCTGGCTGGACGTACTCACTTTGAGATTAAGCTCAATTTATGCTTTTAAAGTGTTCAGGGAGGTGCAGATCCCCCGGGGAGGGCTTGCCCATAAGTCAGTGCCTTCGTTTTCTGTGGTCGCGGTAACAAGTAACCGCCAACACAGGGGCTTACAAAACGCCCTTGTTCCCTTGCAGTGCCGCAGGCTGGACTCCGACACCGGCCGTTTCACCGGGTCAGTGGCTGCCTTCCTGCAGGAGGCTCGGGGAGAATCTTTCCTTTCCTTCTCCAGCTTCTAAAGGCTGCCCGCCTTCCTTGGTCCAGGATCCCCGTCCCTGTCATCAGAGCTGGCCGTGTTCCATTTCTCTGTGTCTTTCTTCTGAAGTCACGTCCTCCTGACCCTTCTGCGGCCCCTTCTTCCACTTTTAAGGGTCCTTAGATTACATTATGCCCACCCAGATAATCCAGAATAACCTCTCTATTTACGGCCAGCTGATTAGGAACCCTAAGTCCCTCTGCAACCTTAATTCTCCTTTGCCACATAAGGTAACATATTCACAGGTCCTGGGGAGTAGGTGGCGACATCTTTGGAACCTCATTGTTCTGCTTTCCACACTTGATCTCTCTCTCTTTTTTTTTTTTGGTGAGGAAGATTTGCCCTGAGCAAACATCCGTTGCCAGTCTTCCTCTACGTTGTATGTGGGATGCCTCCACTGCGTAGCTGATGAGTGGAGTATGTCCTCACCCAGGATCTGAACCCGTGAACCTGGGCCGCTGAAGTGGAGCATGAGGAACTTTAACCACTCGGCCACAGAGGCGGCCCCCAGTGGGTTATCTCTTACTTAGCCTCTGAGCCCACCAGGGATGTCTGAGTTATTTGGTTGAGTTTCCTTTGCAGTGCTCAAATCAATGTCTGCTATGTCATCTCCTCAATGTAGTTAGTTTTTCAGTCTCTGTTTAAATATCCTCCCCTGTGATGGGGACCTCACTACCTCGCGTTCTGTGTGTGGACAGCTCTCATTCTTGGGGAGTTCATCCTCATATAGTCTTGCATTGGGTCCTACTGGCCTCCACTCTCTGGTCCCGGTTCCCCCTCCTGGGGGCTTTTGGGTCCAGTCCAGTCCTTCTCCCATAGGGATTAGCGGACAGCCAGTGTCCCTTTTTGCCATGAGAAGGTTCTGCCGGCCAGAGGAGGTGACGCCATCAGGCTCTGGCCTCATCCAGGGTCCTTACGGCTCGGCCACACGAAGCCTCTGGTCTGCTTCCAGGGCTGCACAATGGACAGGTCCTCACGGTTCTCCGGATCGACAACACCTGTGCGCCCATCGCCTTCGATCTGGGGGCCGCCGAGGAGCAGCTGCAGACCTGGGGCATCCAGGTGGGTGCGATTTTCCTGGCTCTCTACCATTTCCCTTCTATCCGTCTGTCCACCTGTCTGTCCGTCCGTCCATCCTTTCATGCCGTTACTCACAGAATCTTTATGCAACGCTCCGTGCCCGATGTGGTTGGGGGTAGAAGGGAGATGTCTTAGAACCAGCTCCTCCCAATGAATTCACGTGACAGATGTGTGGTGTGGGTGTCCACCCTGTGCCAGCCAAGAACCTGGGCAGTAGGCACAGTATTTAGTGGTGAAAAGGACCCACTGCCTGTGCTCACCCCGCTCCCAGAGCCCCGTGGGGGCAATGGACATGCGTCAGATAGTTCAGGACAGCGTGACATAAATGCTCCTGTGGAGGAACGTGCAGGACGCTAAGGACACGCACAGGAGAAAACGATAAACCCGCCTGGGGAAGCTGTGGTTGTGAAAGCTTCCCAGATGAGCAGAAACTTGATCTGGGATCTAGCAGGAAAAATAGGAGTTGGCTGGGTAAACAGGAGGAAGGGCATTTTAGGAGAGGGAACTGCATATGTGAAGCAAAGGGTACATAAATTCATTAGATAACAATGCAGTGCCTTCAAGCATCGTGACTCGAGGCATAGGCTCCCAAGATCCGTAGATGTGGATGCAGATCCGGCTCTGCGGCTCACTGCCTGTGTGAATTTAAGCAGGCGACTTAACCTCTCTGAGCCGCAGTTTCATCATCTGTAAAATGAGGGCAATATGAATAGAGTTACACGGAGCTTCTGTGGGGATTAAGTGAAATAGTGTTTGAGGAACACTTGCACTGTCTCTGACACCAAGTGAATGTTCAATAAATTGTAGCTATTGGTGTTGTTAAGGTCCCACCTGCCTGGTTCTCTCTTCCCGAAGCCATTAGGCTTCCTCCCATACGCCAGTACAATTGTTAGCTTATTTAATCTGCACACCGCCCCTACAAGGTGGGTGCTCTTATTATCCTCATTTTATAGAGCAGGAAACCAAGGCTCAGAGAAGTGGGGTTACTTGCTCCAGGTCACACAGCACATGAGTGGCAGGGCCAAGGTTTGGACCTGGGATTGGCTGACTCCAGGGCCTGTGCCTTAACCATTAGGCTCTCCTGGGTCTGCCGTGAGGTCCTGAGCCTGGGGCTGTGGGCGTCCCTGTGCGGGATGTCCTCCTGGGTCTTCAGCTGCCCACCTCCCCAGTGATACTGGGCCTTCCCTGAGCCAGCAGCTGCACCCTGGGATTGCCACCCAGCGCTCCGAGCCCCTCACTCGGCCTCCTGGTTCAGCCCAGAACGAGCCTGCTCTTCCTCCTACACGATAGTCACATGACCTGGAAGTGACTTGCCGCTGGCGGGAGGGAGCTGGGGAGTGGTTCTCCTGGCTGATTGTTGCTTTGTTTTGGGCACCGAGCAGGTCCCTGCCGACCAGTACCGGAGCCTGGCCGAGAGCGCCCTCCTGGAGCCCCAAGTCAGAAGATACATCATCTACAACTCGCGGCCCATGCGGCTGGCCTTTGCCGTGGTAAGGAGGGCAGCGGCCTGCATTCGGACCCTGCCGTGGCCCCGTGGCCCTGCTGACCTCGGCGTGGCCTCCTGTCCTGGAGGGGTGGGTATGGGATGTGGGGGCTGGTGGCCCAGCTGCCTGGGAGAGAGCAGTCCACAGGGGCCCGGATTTGTGGGGAGGGGAAACTTACAGGAGAGAGTTGTCACCAGGCCCCCGGGGAACGGAGGGGAGGCAGGGTTTCCCAAGGGCGGAGCTGGGGGCTGGGGATCCGCTGACCCACCTCTGAGGCTCTGGACTCCGTGTCTGGCTGGGTCAAGACTTTCCTCCCCTCTGGGACTTGGTTTCCTCTCCTGTTCACTAGATAGGTCCGTTTCAGCTCTAATCCTATATACCTGTGTAGACACACGCACATACCTATAAACATATACACCTGCGCGCACACACACCTATGGCGGAGCCAGAACGGGAACCCGGGCAGACTGGATTCAGCATCTGTCTTCACCGTGTTGACTTGCTTCCTCCCTGTGCATAAATGGGCCAATAGCACTCAGACTCCCACCTCCCGCTCCTAGGGAAGGAAAAGGGATGGCCATCGACATTTATTAATTCCCTGATAAGTGCTGCGCTGTCACGTATGTTATCTTCCTAACCCTGATGCAACCCTGCAGACTAGGTATTACCCCATTTTATAGATGAGGACATTAAGGCTCAGAGAGCTGTGACACCTCGTCCAAGCCCACACAGCAGCTGAAGGACCAGCGTGGGCTTCTGACTCTGCTTTATCTTACTCCCAAGCCCCCTGCCCTTTTCTGTTTTATTTAAAATCCAGGCGAGCAAGGATCCGGGGCAGCTATTCTCAGGCCTGTCCTGTGCATGAGGACCAAGGGCTCCGCGTGCAGACCCACATCCATCCCTTTTGGCCCTTTGAATGCAGCTGCCTCGTCAGGACAGGTGTTCTGAGTGCGCTCCGTCTCTGGCCCCTGCAGGTGTTCTATGTGGTGGTGTGGGCAAACATCTACTCCACCAGCCAGCTCTTCGCCCTGGGGAACCACTGGGTGGCCGTGCTGCTCGTGACCCTGGCCGCGGTCAGCCTGACCCTGGCTCTCGTGCTCATCTTCGAGAGACACCAGAGGAAGGTGAGAGGTCGCGGGACCCCGGCCACGCTCCCTCTGGAATCGGGGTGGGAGGTGGATCCACGGCAGGGCGTTCTCTTTTCCCTGCGTCGAAGAATTTCTCCCACTGTGAAAATTCACTGCCCAGGTGCTCAGGGACTGCAAGAAATCAAATCACATGTGGGATTAAATCCTCTGCTTTTCCTGTCTCATCCCTGTGGGTTGTGTTTCTAGAAGCAAGCTGTGTTGCAAGGGCGTCTGGGAGGTGCAGGAGGGCGCTTTGAGTTCACGGAGCCCTTTCACGCACCTCCTGTCTCCCCAGATGCTCGCGACGCCCTGTGAGTGAGGCGGGGGGTCCGGAGCCCACCTCGCAGCCCGAGGTGCCTGAGGTTGAGCCCCCGGCAGAGGCAGAGGCAGGCGGATGCTCACCTGGCGCTCTGCTGATGCTTGTGCCTTGTTTAACCCCAGCAGTGACCTTTGAGGCAGAGCGGGGCTGGTCCAAGTTTAGATCCCCCTGTGAGTGGCAGAGCGGGGTTTCCAAGCCCGAGCCCTCTGCCTCCCAATCTCATCACCAAGGAGATTGGTCCCTCTGGCTTAATGTGTGGTTCACAGTCGTGTTCTGCTTCTTCAGCGTCTTTTGTTACTTACTGAGCACTTCGCATGTGCTGGTTCGGCTGTTAAGGGCTTCGCACAGGTTAACTCCCGAAACCCCCCAGGAGGTCTCTGGGTGGAGTCTTTGCCACTCATTTTACAGATGGGGAACTGAGGCTCCAAGGAGGCTGGAGGAGTGGGCCAAGGTCATGCTCCCAGTAAATGGCGGAGCTGGAATTCAAGGCTGGGATGCTCTGATTCCAAGCCGTGTTCTCAGTCTGGACCCTACTGTGTTGGCCTTCTATGGCTGCTGGAACGGCTTCCTGTAAATGGAGTGGCTTAAAACACCACCAGTTTATCATCGCAGTGTTCTGTAGTTTAGAAGTTTGACGTGGAGGGGCTGCATCCTCTCTGCAGCTTCTAGGGCAGAATCTGTTTTCTTGCCTTTTCCAGCTCTTGGAGGCCACCTGCATTCCTTGGCTCGTGGCTCCTTCCTCCATCTTCAAAGCCAGCAATGGAGGGTCAAGTCCTTCTCACATCTTTGACTGTGAACCTTTTGCCTCCCTCTTCCACTTTTTTTTTGGTAAGGAAGATTGGCCCTGAGCTAACGTCTGTTGCCAATCTTCCTCTTTGTGCTTGAGGAAGGTTGTCGCTGCGTTAACATCTGTGCCAATCTTCCTCTATTTTGTATGTGTATGTTGGCCACAGCATAGCTTGATGAGTGGTGTGTAGGGCCACACCTGAGATCTGAACCTCCGAACCCTGAGCCACCAAAGTGGAGCATGTGAACTTAACCACTACGCCACTGGGCTGGCCCCCCTCTTCCACTTTTAAGGCCTCTTGTGCTTCCATGGGGCTGCCTGGGTAATCTGGGGCCATCTCCCTATTTTAAGATCAGCTAATTAGCAACCTTAACTCCATCTACATCCTGGATTCCCCTTTGCCATGTAACGTAACATACTTGCAGGTTCTGGGGAGTAGGACTCAGCATCTTTAGGGGGTCGCTATTCTGCCTACGGCACCTCCGCTGTCTTTCCAGCTGCTTAGGAAGCTCCGCCAGCAGCTGGCACAGAGCTGGACCCTGAGATCTGCAAACACTCCGCCCTTGCCTGACTCTGGGGGAGAGGGTGGCATGTCGGGCCGTGTGGTCCGGGTTTGGGGTGTGAATTCCATTTGGTGTCTGTGCTCACGGAGACAAACGGGAACCTTATGGCTTAATCGTTCTGAAAAGATCTTTGTTGGGCTTTGCAACGAGGCTGCCAAAATAACGCTGCCCTTGGGCTCTGTTGGAGCTTTCACGGCCCTTATGCTTGGCCTATAAAAAATAAATTGATCTGGCCGCTCCTGCAGCCAGAAACTTCTCTTGGGGAGGGGAAAGAGCAAAGTGTTGTGTGTTAGCAGGAGCAGGCAGCTGTCTGGCTCCTGGCAGGTGCTTCAACGATGCCGTTGAGGGTGCCTCCTGGGCTCTGCTTCCTTCTCTCCCTCCTGTCTTTGTTTACCTTTCACCTGGTATTTATGAAGCCCAGCAAGTGCCAGGCAGTGTCCTAGAGAAGGACACAGAGAGGAACAAGACCCCGTGTCTTTCCAGGTACAGCACGGAGGCCCCAGGTACAGAGAGGCGCTCCTGTCATCGCTGTTTGCTCGTTCTGGGAGCCCCTCCAGGGTCCTTTCCTTCCTAGTAATGACCATCATTTAATGAGCACCTATTCTGTGCTCTCTGTTTGGGGCCTGAATCCTATGCCCAACAACAACCTGACAAGGAGGCAGGATACCTCTGCCATTGGCCAGCTCTGCAAGCTGGGTAATTTCTCACTTAACCTCTCAGGGCCTTAGTTTGCTCATCTGTCAGTTGGGATCGTAATTGTAGCTCTCTCATAGGGTCATTGGGAGAATTAAATGACTTATTGCACGCAATATGATACTACTTGGTATAAAGTAAATGCTCACTAAGTATTAACTGTTAGGATTATTCACTTTCTTTTCCAGTGGGGGAAACCGAAGCTCAGAGAAGTTAACTCTAGTCTGTGGTCACACAGCCCCCCTCAGGTCTTCCTTTGGGCCTTAGCTCTTGTTCCTTCTTGGATCCCTTGTCACTCAGGACCACACAGATCCCCCCCAACCGTTGTCACTCTTACTGTTAGTGTCCTACCTGCATCACGTGACATCTTTGAGAGCCTCAGCATTTTGCACACACTGCCTTGGTTTCCCCTTGTTTGGGGCCTTATTAGCCTTTCTCAGGTTTGGAAGGCTTGTGAAGGCAGGCGAGACCCTGCCTTGTGTCCCCTGCAGAGTGGAGCACATTGCTGCAGCACGTGGGAAGTTCCTAAAGATAGTTGCGGCCAACATGGTGCAGTGGAAGGCATGATGATTTCAGTTCAATATCGTCGTCATCATGATACCGTTAGCTGACATGCATTGAGTGTTCATTCTGCCACGTGTTCTCCGTGGGTTAACTCATTTCATCCTTATTCTAACCCTGAATATAAGGGGGTGATATTATCTCCAGGGTGGAGACGAGACGGAGCCAGAGGTGGTGAGTAATTTGCCCGAGGTCACGCAGGTGGTGAGAGCCGGAGTCAGGGTTGGGGCCTTGGTGACACAGGTTTCTGAAAGGGTGAACGGCCCCTACTAATGTTCTAGGAAAAACAAAACAGAATCTCGCCTCGATTCGCACAGTAGTGGCATTCCTTGAAAATTCAGTATATTTAAATCTCTTTAAAAAAACCTCACTTTAGGTTTCTATGTAAAATGGAGTTAGTTGGCCGGTCGGAGAATTATCAGCAGATTTTCGCTGCATTCATGCCCGGTGGGGCCTTTGGGGTGCGGGAAGGCCACGAGGCAGGTCTTCCGCTTGCGGGATTCTCTCCCGTGGGGCACGACCTTCAGTGGAAGGCACGCATTTAGCATCCCTAGTCCTCGTCCCTAAGTGCCGGCCTTGCCCATCCCATCCCTGTGATGAACAAAAGGACCTCACATTTCCAGAATTTCCCTCCTGGGGTCCTGCCCCTTTTGGGGACCATGGTCTTTGACTGGGCTGCCTTCTAATTGCATCTCAGAGAGGCCTTCTCCCAAACCAAGGGTCTTCATACCCTTCTCCTTCCCAGCCTGCTTCGCTTCTGCTTTGTCAACTAAATACTTGACGTCGTTGTTTTGGGTGGGGAAAGAAGGAGATGGATTCCCAGAGCCTCCTCTGAGGACCAGCGCTGTCCTAGGTACTTCCGAGAGCAGGTGCCCTGTAGACAGAGTGGGTGTTTACTTACATGACCAACGTTCAGACCGTCTAACCCCCTCCCAACCCTCCTCCCCCCACACACGTCTGTTGCCCCCGACTGTGTCCCAGGCTCTGGGTTCCTACACACAGTCTCAGCGAAATCTCACCACATCCTAAGAGGCAGGGACACTCTCTGTCCTTATTCTACAGCTGAAGAAAGCGAGGCTCAGAGAAGGCATGTAATCTGTCCAGGGCCACACAGCCAGGAAGTAGCAGAGCCGGGCTCCAGCTGAATTTATTGTCCCAACAACCCCATGATCTCGTTTTATCGGGGAGGCATTGGGTGTGTCTAGAAGATGAGGGGTGTCCCATGGCGTCCAGGGATGGGACAGTGCATGGTAATTACTGGGGCCCAGAGCTCCATGGTGGCATGGAGGTCTGGCCATGGGCGGGCGTCTGTCTTACAGGCCAACACCAACACGGACCTGAGGCTGGCGGCCGCCAACGGAGCACTCCTGAGGCACCGGCTGCTGCTGGGGGTGACGGACACGGTGGAAGGCTGCCAGAGCGTGATCCAGGTACTTGTCTCTGGTGACTTCTCCTCGAGGGCCCGCTGGGCTGGGCTGGTGGCGAGAGGTGGCCCGTGTCCTCCTGTCTGCACAGGGTCTTCTGGGATGGCCTCGGCAGCCCTTCCCTCCCTCCCAGCCCCAGCGTTTCTTCCTGGAGACTTGGCTCTGGGCCTTAACCAGCTGCCTGGAACCTCCACAGGCCGGGGCTGGAAGGGAAGCTCAGAGACCGTCCTCGCCACACTCCTCATTCCGCGTTTATTCAGCAGACAGATGGGGCCTCCTCTGTGCGGAGCCCCCAGTGGCCCCAGGGCTCAGGCCAGGTCCCTGGAGAGGCAGGTCGCACTCGAAGGCCTTGTCCTCCTGGCTCAGATGTTTGCTTTGCCCCAAGGGCAGTGGGTAGACCTTAAGTGACTAGGACAAGGTCACACAGGGGGTCTGGGACATGGGCGGGGTGAGTGAGGCCCGGGGCTGCTGATCTGGCTGAGCTCTGCCAGGCGGGATAGCTAAATCTCAGCATCACATCTGCTTTCTCACCTCCGCCTATTGCTGCCCCTCGCCCTGTGGGAGCCCGGGGTGGGCGTGCGGGCGGGCCCTGGAAGAAGCTCCTTGTGCGCATGACCTGTTCATCCTCAGATGTGTGCCAGGCGCTGTTGTAGGCGCTGAGGCTGCAGCAGAGCGCAGAGCTGCACGGATCCCTGTGTGTATGGAGCCCAGCACACCTGAGATGGTCTAGGGTGTCAGGGAATCCTACCCAGCCCTGGGGGTGAGCTCGATGGCATCACAAGATTTCTGGCAGTTCAGGTGTGACATCTTAGACTGGAAGCCCCTTGAATCTGGGGGTCCTTTCAGCCTCGTGTGTCTCTAAATCCTCTTTATCATTTGGCACAGAGGGCTGACTTGGCAAGTATTAGTTGAAGGCGTCAATGGATGGATGACAAATGAATGGCCACATCTTTTAAAATAATTAGGTTCTTTCAGTTTCAAAGTAGTCTCTTGGGATGAAGTGATACAATATCTTGGATTTTCTTTAAAATCACCAGCAATGGGGTGGGGGTGGCGGTGTCAAGGGTGAGTGGTGGTCGGGGGTAGAGATGAAACAAGAGTAGCCGTGGAGTGATAACCATTGAACCAAGATGGTGGGGAGGGGGAGGTTGATGACGTCATTTGCTCTCCTTTTGTGTATGTTTGGCAAATTTCATAATAAAAAGTAAAAAAAAATTCATCTAAAAAATATTTCCTTGGGGATGAGACAGCGGGAGAGACTAGTTGGCAGAAAGATGTGCGCCTGGGTCTCGGGGGTCCGTCCCTGGGAGGAGGGAGCTCTGGGATCCAGAGGAAGGGGCTGGTGGGTGGAGGTGGGAGATGGGCCCGCAGATTCTTACAGAGCTCGGGTTGTGATGTGCGGCAGTGTGGACCCCACAAGATGTTGTAATGCGTGAACGTGGAGATGTCGGCCTGGCTGAGTGTGACCTGGCTTTCTGGGGACTGTGAGGTTGAGGAGGAAGGGGAGGTAAGGGTGAGGTGATGGTTTCTCACCCCGCTCCCTTCCCCCCATGGCGCCCACGTGGATTCCCTCTGACCTGAGCAGTGGGGGGACGGCTCTGAAGGGTTTCACTCGTTTGCATGTTGGGCTCTGGGCAGAAGGGCACCTCCGCCCCTGAGAATGGAGGTGGTGGCTCCAGGTGGCTGCGAGCCATCCGGGACGATTGGGGTCTGTCTGGGAGGCTCCGTGACCCATGGGAGATGGGGCCGCAGCCATTTTGAATAGAGTTTGACATCTTCTGAATTTGCACACAAAGCCATTTTTCTACCAGCATACAAAGGAAGCTTCACGGATGGGGACTTTGAGAGAGAGCAGAATGGTACGTCCCCACCAGAGACCAGGCTAAGCCCAGTCGGCCTGAGCAGGGCTGGCCTCCAAGCGGAGGCAGGAGCTGGAGGTTCGAGGTCGGGCTGGCTTTGAGCCTCAGCGATCGTGGGGTCCTCTCTCCCCAGCTCTGGTTTGTCTACTTCGACCTGGAGAACTGTGTGCAGTTCTTGGCTGACCATGTTCAAGAAATGAAGACTAACCAAGAGGTAAGTCACCTTACGTGAAACAGCAGACAAGAAAATAAACCAGGAGGCCACAGTATATAGATTGCATTACCTCAGTGTTGGAGAAATGTCTAAGGGAAAGTTCCTTGAAAGGAAGAATTACCTATGTGGAGTCAGCACTTGTTTTTGCCTAGGGAATTTTGACTTTTTAATCTCATTTTAACAAATCCTCTCCTTTTTTTTTTTTTTTTTGCTGAGGAAGATTGAGCTAATATCTGTTGCCAATCTTCCTATTTTTGCTTGAGGAAGATTTGCCCTGAGCTAACATCTGTGCCAGTCTTCCTCTATTTTGTATGTGGGTCCACCACAGTGTGGCCGATGATGAGTGGTGTAGGTCTGTGCCTGGGATCTGAACCCAGGCTGCTAAAGCGGAGCGTGCCTAACTTAACCACTAGGCCACAGGGCTGGCCCAAATCTCCTCCTTTTTAGCTAATCACATTTTCCACATTTCCTACAGTGAGTATGTATTTATAATATAATAATATGATGATAATAAAGATCCTGTGGAGGAAAGTACCATGTAGTTTCACTTGTTCAAAATGCCTTCCTACCATTTATAAAGAAGAACAGGGAGCTTTTGCTCTCATTCTGCAGATGAGAAAACCGAGGCTCTGGAACTCCAGTCACCAGCTGCCCGCGGTCACACAGCCAATGGGTGATGCCGGTTTGGAGCCCAGCCCGCCTGTCCCTGAGCCTGGGCCTCCTTCCCGGGGGTCAGCCTTTTCCTGGGCCCCACAAGAGCTGGAGTCGGTCTTGAAGTCAGGGGCCTGGTTTTGCCCTGACCCCGGCCCGGCCCGGTTGTTCCCATGTGGCTTTGGGCAAGGCCTCTGGGCTTCAGTTTCTCACCTGCAAGATGTGGAGAAAGAGACCACATCCCAGGGTGCTTTGAAGAGCAAATGAGAGCCAGGAGGGAAGAGTGCCCTAGAGGCAATAAAGAGCGTCCCTGTGTAGGGAGTGACCTGATGGCTCCAGCGTGGCTTGGGTCCAGATCCGCGTGAGGTCAGCATCTGGGTCTGTAGGTGGAGCCATCTGTGCTCTGTGGGTCTGCAGCTCGGGGAGCGACTTGCCTCCCACCTCCCACCCAACTTGGGTCACCGCCCGAGCCCCCCTCTTTCCTTTGCAGTCCTTGCTGAGACGCAGACTGAGCCAGCTGTGCGTTGTCATGGAGACTGGGGTGAGCCCCACCGCGGCTGAGGAGCCGGAGGACCCGATGGAGGAAGCTCCTCTCCTGCCCAGCAGGCCTGAGCCCCAGGAGAGGCCGCTCATGCAGACCGAGCTCCACCAGCTTGTTCCCGAGGCTGAGCCGGAGGTAACGGGTGCCAGCCCCTCCCCCATGGGGTGCTGGCAGTGTGTGTGCAGGTCTCAGGTTCTGGATGCCGGGGGACATGGCTTTCCTGAGTTGGTTGGGACCACGCACATCTTTTAGCTGACTAGTTTTCTATATTTTTTCCCCTCACCCCAACACTTTAAAAAATAGCTTATAGGAGGGGCCAGCCCGCTGGCATAGCGGTTAAGTTCACCAGCTCCGCTTCAGTGGCCCAGGGCTCACGGGTTTGGATCCTGGACACGGACCTACATCTTGCTCATCAAGCCATGCTGGGGCGACGTCCCACATACAAAATAGAGGAAGATCGCTTAGGGCCAGTCTTCCTCAGCAAAAAAAGGGAAGATTGGCAACAGGTGTCAGCTTGGGGCCAGACTTCCTCACACACACATGCACAAAATAGCTTATAGGAATCAGTTTTTTCACCCATTTAAAAAATATCTTGGATAGTCTTTTTGGTTATTTTGTTGGATGTTAGTTACATGTCTGTGGGTCATAGGCTGCCGAACTGTGAACACGTTGATGAGTATTTGGGCCATTTTTTAATCCGTTCATCAGTCAGTCGTCTCTCCATCCATCTACTTAAATTGCAGTGGGATATTTGAATCTTATATGCATCTCTGTTGAAGTCCAGTTCCTCCAGCCTCAGGGTTCTGTTGGGTCCTGCCACCCAAGCTGTCCAGGATGACCGCGTGCTGGTAGACCAGGAATCTGCTAATGCAATTCACAGCTGTGCTACCCTCTGCTCCCCGTGGGGGCGGCAGACCTGGTGTCTGGCACACAGGCCCCCAGGGGTGGCCTCAGGCATGGGGTGATGCCAGAGAGCACTGGCATTTTCTTTTCAGTCAACAAATTTGAAGATTAAAGGTCCAAAGGGGGCCTGCATATAATAGGACTATTTCAAGAGAAAATGATAAATGTCTTAATCTCTTCACTTGAATCCCATTGACTTTTTTTTTTTAAAGAACAGAAAAGATTGATAAGGTCACGTACCTTATTGCAGCACGCGTGTGTGGGTTTGTGTGAAATAGCCTATTAAATACGATGGGTCTTTTAAATTATTTTTTCAAATTCATTCACATCAATGGTAATACAATTTCCCGTCATGAATATCAAGTCTTAGTACGTGTGCACAGGTTTTTAAAGTAGCTGCCCTCATAACTTATAGGGAAGATATAATCAGAGCCCAGGTCTCAGTGTGGGCTGGACCGTCATATTTCAGTGGGAACCTGGTGTCCGTGAAAGGTGCAGAAATGGTTGTAATGATCTCTTATGTTTTTACAGATTTTTATTACGCATAAAATCCTTTAGCAGACCCTCTGAGGTATGGAGTATTTCCCCTTCTTCCTTGATGGGTGAAATAAGCTTCTGAGAGGTCAGCTGACTTGCTCAAGGTCCCAGAGCAGCGGAGAACGTGACAAAGCCAAGGGCAGCGGCCAGCTCTGCGGCTTCTCAATAGGCCAGGCTGTCAGCCACCGTTCTTTCTTCTTATGTTATTGATTTTGGCTTAGATGGGTGAGAAGACCAATCTGAGCTTGTGAGCGGTAGGCTCTTTGAAGTTTTCAGTATTTTCTAGGACAAAGGCTGGCTCACGGGAAACACTGATCCTGCAGAACTAGGTGGCATTTCTGCTTTTTTGAATAATGATAGTAGTAACGATATTGACATTATCGAGCGCTAGGTTCTGCCTGGGCTTTCCATCCATGAGTTCCTTTAATCCTCACTCCAGCTCATGCAGATCGATGCTATGATTTCCACTCTTTTACTGATGAAGAAATGGGCTCAGCAAGGGGAAGAGACTTGCTCAGATTCTGTCACAGGGTGGCTGAGCTGAAATTCCCCGTTGGCTTGTTTTTTTTTTTTTAGATTGGCACCTGAGCTAACATCTGTTGCCAATCTTCTTTTTTTTTTTTTCTTTCTCCCCAAAGCGCCCCAGTCTATCGTTGTATACTCTAGTTGTGAGTCTTTATAGTTGTGGCATGTGGGATGCCGCCTCAGCATGGCCTGATGAGCGGGGCCATGTCCGCGCCCAGGATTCAAACCAGTGAAATCCTGGGCCGCCGAAGCGGAGCGCGCGATCTTAACCACTTGGCCGCTGGCCGGCCCCATCCCTCGGCCTTTTTGATTTGAAAGCCTGTTCTTTGTCACTAACTCTACTGACATACACATCCTTGATGTAGCCCCCTTACTTTAGTCCCTTCCGACTGGACACAAGTCTTATGGAAGACCTTCAGTGCCACGCATGAGGAATTGAAACGTTTTCCCTGAAATTCCGACTGCCAGACCAGGGAACAGACCTTTCGAGACCAAATGTGTTAATAAGTTTTTGCTCTTAATGCCATTGAGTTGATTCCAACTCCTAGCGACCCTGTGGACAGCAGAGCGGAGCCCGGCGCGGTCTTTTGGCGCCATCCTCTCGCCTTCCGGCACTGTGTCAGACCATGCTCCTCTGCTGTTCACAGGATTTGCGTGGCCAAATTTTTTTGGAAGTGAGTGGCCAGGTCCTTCTTCCTAGACTGTCTTAGTCTGGAAGCTCCACTGAAACCTGTCCACCATGGTGACCCTGCTGGTATTTGAAATCCCAGTGGCATAGCTTTCAGCATCACAGCTACACGCAGCCTCCACGGTATGACAACCAGATGGAGGGTGTGGTTTCCTGATGGGGAAACGACCCTGGGCCACAGCGACGGGAGTGCCGGATCTTAACCACTAGACCACCAGGCCTGGCCTGGGTTACTAAGAGCATGCATGAGATCCAATTTTTAAATTCTGTTTTTTACTTTTTTTCGTTGCAGTAAAACATGCAAATATAAAATTTACCACCTCAACCATTTTTAAGTGTCCAATTCAGTGGCATTAAGTACTTTCACATTGTTGTATACCCATCACGGCCATCCATTTCCAGAAGTTTCCATCTTCCCAAGCTGAACCTCCATACCCATTAAACACGAGCTCCCCGTTCCCCCTTCCCCAGCCCCTGGCGACCTCCCTTCTGCTTTCAGTCAGTATGAATTCACTGCTCTAGGCGCCTCGTATAAGTGGACTCACGCAGGATTTGTCGTTTTGTGACAAATCCAGTTTTTATAAGCAAACTCTTAATACAGTGGGAGTATTTGTCTAGGGAAACCCAGCAGGCACTGTGTCTGAACTGAAGAATCCTGCCGTCGTGGGGTGCTTCCCCCAGCCCGTTTGTTAAGGATCATCTTCAGGTGCATTGTTACCTTGAGCTGACGCATTATAGACTCAGACATTTGAAATGTGAAGAAGTCTGTGTCTGTGTGTGATTGGCTGGGAAAAATCAGTAGTAATTTCTCGAGTGCTCTGAGGCTCCATAGCTTTTTTGTGACTATATTATTGCCTATCAGCAGTTAGGTTACCCGCCTCGGAGATGAGGAAACTGAGGCAGCAGGAGCCCCACAGAGGGAGCTGGGGAGTGGGGCTTCCAGACCAGGCCAGGCATCTTCCAACGGCCCCAGGCGAAGTTCTGGCTGGGTTCTTCCCAGTGAGCATCGCGGCTGGTCCAGGGGGGCGTGAGGACTGCTCGGCTCTGCCCTCGTGCCTTAGATGCTGCTCTGTGGTCCTCACTCTCCTCCCTGCCTCTTGCAGGAGATGGCCCAGCAGCTGCTGGCGGTGTTCGGCGGCTACTACATCCGGCTCCTGGTGACCTCCCAGCTCCCCGAGGCAGGGGGCATACGGCACATGGACTCCCCGAGGGTTCCGTGCCCCTGCCAGTTCATAGAGGCCCACATCCTGGGCACAGGGTGCTGCCCGTTCCTGGCCAGGTGACCTGAGGACAAAGGGACTCATCTTCCTCTGAGACTGAAGGGGGGACGTCAGCGAGGCCTCGGGAGCTGATCCTTGGGGAGGAGAGAAGCGTCTGGGGGCCCTCCGAAGGCTGTCAGTAACGTCAGCAATGGGGGTGTCTCGTCACTCCACGACTCTTGACAGAAGTGGCTTGTTGACATCCCACGTGGAGCCCTGGCCTTTCCGGAAGCTGAGGGCTGCCGGGCTGGTCCCGCGCCAAGTCACTCTATGCTGCTGGGAACCACGGGCGTGAATGGAAGCTTTCTCCCCCATCCCTTCCATTGTCTGGACACCCAGGAAATGTGAAGATGACCCGACGGGGCCACACAGGTGTCCGAGGCTCGGCCTCAGAGACGCTCCCATCTCCAGCCCCTTCGTGTCAGATGGGGAACGGAGGCTTCGGGAGGACACTGCTCCTGGTGGCATTGCCTCGGGTCCCTAACATGATAAGACTGCCTCTTCCCAATCGGATGCAAAGAAGTCAAGTGGCAGAATGTTCTCCATTTTTAAGTTTTTCTTCTTCTATATTCTGTGAAAAACAGTGGCACCTGTGTTTACTGTCTGCGGGCACACAGTCTTCCAGGGACGGAGGAAAGAAACCAATAGCACACAGCTGTCAATGGGAACATTTGAACAGGAGCGAGGCTGGCTGACTGGAGGACGTATTTGGTTCAAAGGCAGGCTGCTGGTGGTTGTGGTTTTACACTGCAGGTGGAGAGCAACGGCCCCGTGTTCTGACACTAACACGCTCCTGGAAGGAAGCATAATCTGTCACTCGCCGAGCTCCATGGGGAGCTCAGGCTTCCAGGTTCTCTGTTTCGGAACAAGTTCGAAGACCCCTCATTCCATAGGCCCCAATTTCACAGCCCTGGCCTGGCATGTAAGGGTTCCCTAGCCCCTAAGACCCAGCCTTCCTCTGCAATTTTGACTGCATCTCCCACAAAACTCCCTCATGAGGTCAAACTTCTTCCTGGACTGACGTGTCTATTCTTTTCCATCTGTTGAACTCCTATGCATGCTTCAAAGCCCAGTGTTACTTACCCCTCTTTCAGGAAGCCTTCAATACAGCCAGCCCTGCTCCTCTCTGCCTCCTGTAAATTCTTGATGTAGCTGCTGCCTTTACTGACGTTTTAAGTTATTGATTCTATTTTCCTGTGCACATGCCTGTTTTTCTAGCTAGACTATAAACTCCTCAAAGACAAAGATTGCTCCTTGTCCTCTTTATGCATGATCTGGACCTGCTACAGGAAAAAAAATCCTGTGGATTGAGTGCTTTGTCATCTCCGTAGTAGCTTTTGCCAATTGCTGTCTCTATTCAGTTGAATGATGAGGTTGGCACAGACCTGGCTTCTGGTCCTTAGCCACCCCTTCTAACTGTGTGACTTTCGGCTGGTCCTCAGTTCACCCATCTGTATAATGGGTAGATTGGAAGATTCTTAATGGCTCTTCCAAGCCAAAGTTCTGGGAATTTCCAGCTTTTTCTGCTCCATCTAGCCCTTGGCCTGTTTATCTGTTCTCTTCTGCCTTTATCTACGTGTAGAAAGGTCCTGCAGCCCCACACGGCCAAGGTGTTCCAGACCTCCTGCTCCTTTGGACGGAACACTGGCCTAGCTAGCAGGAGACCTGGATTCTCATCCCAGATCTGCTGCTTCCTAGCTGTGTGACCTTGGCTAGGTCACTTAACCTCTCTGAGTGTCAATTCACTCCTTTATAAGTGGATCTAGTGAACATGAAATGTACTCATGCCGGTGACTTGCCCTGTTAAGAGATGAATCTGTTTGCTTTCTCTGGGCTGGAGAAGAGAAATCAAGTGTGTAGACCAGCCCTTTGCAAGTGGCTGTTCTAGGCATTTCTCTGAGGGCAGCTTTGCTGAATGAGAATTATTCATGAAGGCGATCGCTGTCTCTCTCACCCGCCTCAGAGGAAATAGGAGCTGTGAATGCAATCAGTAAAGGCCCATATTTATTCTCTAAACCGTGAAACCCCGGTAAGTGTAATACCAGAATAAAAATGTGTGCGTTAAATGGCAAAACAGCCATTTTTCCATTTTAAGGCTTCCTTAAAGAGCCCTTGGTGTGTTCTTTGCTGCCTTTCCCTCTCTTTAGAGTTTCCGATGGTCTCACCTGGTGGCTGGGCATTCAGGGGTGCCCACGACACACATTTTTTTTTGCACTTGTGCCTCAGTTTCCTCGTTGAGAAGACTCTGTGACCTCTGTCTTGCCTGCATCTCAGAGTCGCTGTGAAGATCAGAGTCCACAAAGGAGGAGGCGCTGTAAGATTGAATGCTCTGCGTTAGTGACACGGGCGCGTGGCGAGGGGGCTTGCATTCTAGAGTCACATTCACTCAGATCCAAGTTCCGCCACTTTAGGAGCAGCGTCCTGCCCGTCCTTGGGTCTCACTCCTCCTGTGTGGAATGGGGTAAGAATACCTACCTCATACGTCATTGTGAAGATTAAGTGGCACCAAAATTGTAAAAGGCTTGCCACTTTGAGTTGCAAGCTTTTGTAAGAGCTGAATAAATTGTGGCTATTTTTTTTTTAAACTCTCACTGTGTCTTGTATACTGTAGGTGCCTGATGTGTATTTTTGTTGATGTGTGGGTCATTAGCAGTTACTGTCTATTCATTCTGTGCGAGACCTCAGTGACTCCAGCACCGGGGGCGTATTTCTGTGAATAAAGATTCTAGCCCCATCTCTCTGAAATTCAGTACCAGGAGACAGTCAACGGGGAGGTTAAGAGCAAGCTGGTGATTTGGGGCCAGATGCTTCCCTTCTCTGTTCCTCTTCTGCTTCCATTTCCTCATCTATTAAGGGAGTGTGTGACAATAGGGGGGATAACTGAGGCGATGCCTGTGAGCTACAAAACTGGTCCACAGGACGGGCTCCCTCATGACGGCTTTGCCGCTGCTGCGTCTGTTAAAAGCTTGCTCTAAGCGTTTCCTTACTTGTTCAAATTCATGTCCTCATTGACTGTGTTGGTTTATCTTATCAGTGACCAAGGAAAGAAAACCTCGAACTATGAGTATAGACTTTCGGTTTATCCTTTTACTTCTGCCAAGTTTTTAAAAAAATTGAGATATAATTAACGTACGATAAAATTCACCATTTTAAAGGCTATAATTCAGTGGTTTTTCGTATATTCACAAGATTGCACAATAATGACCACTATATAATTCTAGAAGAATTCCGTCACCCCCAACCCCCCCAAAAAACCCCCTACTCGTTAACAGTCACGCCCCCTTCCCCCTCCCCAGTCTGCAGCACCCACTAATCTACTTTCTATGTCTATGGATTTCCCCATTCTGGAAATGGACTCATACAGCATGTGGCCTTTTGTGTCTGGCTTTTTTCACAGAACATAAAGTTTTCAGGATTCATCCATGTATCAGTACTTTGTCGCTTTTTTTTTTTTTTAAAGATTTTATTCTTTTCCTTTTTCTCCCCAAAGCCCCCCAGTACATAGTTGTATACTCTTCGTTGTGGGTTCTTCTAGTTGTGGCATGTGGGACGCTGCCTCAGCGTGGTTTGATGAGCAGTGCCATGTCCGCACCCAGGATTCGAACCAACGAAACACCGGGCCGCCTGCAGCGGAGCGTGTGAACTTAACCACTCGGCCACGGGGCCAGCCCCAGTACTTTGTCGCTTTTTAATGGCTGAATAATATTCCGCGACGTGGCTAGACCGCATTTTGTCTATCCCTTCACCATGTGGGTGGTTTTCGCTTTCTGGCTCCTCTGAATAATGCTGGTGTGAACAGTTACGGCACAAGTTTTTCTGTGAAATATATTTAAGTTCCCTTCTGACAAGTTTTGCTCTGTTATTTCATGTATACCAATAGAGAACTGTTAGAACTTCCTAATGCGTCGACCCTTTTATGAAACGTCCGTCTTTATCTCTAGTAGATTTTTGCCTTAAAAATCTGTTATTAATTATGTGATATATCTCTGTTCATCCTTTACTTTCAAGCCGCCTGCATCCTTATATTTCAGGTGGCCCTCTCGTGGGCATATCAGATTTAAAAAAATCAGTCTCTATTTTTAAACTGGAGTATTTACTACACCGTATCTGGTATATTTACTGATATATTACATTTGGGCTTAGATGTACCATCTTACTACTTACTCTCTTGGTCTTCTTTTTTCTGTCCTTTTTGGCCTTCTTTTGGATTAGGGTTTTGTTTTGTTTTAAATTTCTCCTCTGCTAGCCTATGAGGACTGTGTTTTCTTTTCTTTTAGTGGTCCCCTAGGTTACAACGTGCATCCTTGACTTATTCAAATCTCTTTTGACTCCTTCCTCCACTTTCTGGACAATCCAAAGACCTGAGAGCTCTTCCTCCTCCTGCCTGTTGTGCTCTTGTCATCACGGATTCCCGTTCTCTCTCTGTTTCAAACTGCAGCCGGCATTATTATTAATACTGTATGCAGTCGGTATTCATTTAGGTTTATCCACATGTTTACTTTGTATTATTCTTTATTTGTTACTTCTTTCTTACTCTGTGTTCCTTCCCGCGTTCGCACACCTCTGTCTAGGGTCATTCTCCTAGAACTACTGTAGGAGTTCTTCTTTAGTATTTAGTATACTTAGAAATAAATACTTTAGCATTTCCCTTCCAGTTCAGATCTTCTGGTGACAGATTGAGTTTTTGGGTGCTGAAAGTCTCTATTTTGCTTTTATTTTTGAAAGAGATTTTTGGTAAGTGGAGAATTTTGGGGTGCTACGGTTATTTTCCTTTGGAAGCTTTGGAAGCTGTCCTTGGCGTTCACTGCTTCTGTTGCGAAGGCGGCCGTCAGTCCCGTGACTTCCTTTCTTCCCCTCTTTTCTGAGGTGGGGGCAGGCACAGGGAGAGCTCCTATGATAAGCCGGCTTCTTAGCAACTCACTGCGTTCTTACTGCAAATGTGAGCAGTCTGGCGATGTCGCTTTGCGGCCTGAAACTCCTCTATGGCTCCCCAGTGCCTTCAGGAGCCAGCCGAGCTCCGATCCCTGGATGTGAGGCTCGTGAGGATGCTCTGTTCCCCCGCTCCCACCGCGCCACCCTCAGGTTTTCACGGTGGTCATTCCACCCGTTGATGTTCGTTTCCCTCATACCCCTACAAGGTTGTGCCTCTATTTTCTGCTTTGCTTATTTTGTTCCCTCCTTCCGGAATCCCACCCCCCCGCTCTTTGCTGGGCTAATTCCTTTTCCACCTTCAGAAAACTCAAGCCCCGTCTCTTCCAGGAAGCCTTCCCCAACCCCAGGTCAGTGGCAAAATGCTCCTCATTCTTTTGCTCCCAAAGTGGTATCCTATTATGTGAAAGTGAGATGCTTCTGTGCCCGGCTCCCTGGCTAGAGCGGAAGCCCCTTGGGGTCCCTGAGTATTGCTCCTGCCCGCATGCTCTGTGTTTTTGCACAAACCGCTCTGTAAATCTGCACTGGCTGTTCACTGCATCACCCTAGGGCTGCTGGCTGCAGGGTTTTGTGTCACCTGCCTCCCTGTCACTCTGGCCCTGAGCACCTTAATAGAGGCCACAGTGGCGACCAGAATTGTGCCCTCCAGCTCTAGCTTTTAGGATGGCGTCCGTTTCTAGCTGCCTCTGCCACTAACTGGCCTCTCCTAAGCATTTCCTTGTTAGGTTGGTTAGGAGTGACTGAAAATATTTTAGACTGATAAAACCACATTTCTTTATGTGAGATGCTAGATTCTCATTGCTCTGCATTCAAGGGGATCTCGAAAGTGTGGGAAAGGAAAAAGAGGAGGGACCCAGTCCTGGGATGCAACCAAGGGCTTTAATTGGAGGCAGCTCCTCCTGCAGTGGCTTTTTCAGGAGCGGAAGTGAGTCTTGCTCGCGGCACGGGGGATGGCTCAGACATCTTCTCCTCTGGGGGAGTTTCCGAATCCGTCTTCATGACCTCTGTGCGCCGCCCTCTTCCTCCTGGAGACGCTCCAGCCGCTGTGCAGCCTCAGAGACCTGCGTGGGGCTGCCGACTAGAAAGCTCAGGGTCTCCCAAGCATGCACCCCTTCACCACCCGATTGTTGGAGGGGTGGTGCGGGTGTCTCTTCTGCAAATTGTTTTTGCAGGAATCTCTGTTCACATCTGAAAGAGTGAAGGAAAATATTTATCCTTGGGAAGGGCTTTGCCTTACGCATCAGTAAACAATCTTGCTCATAGCCTGCTCGGGGATTGCTCGTCTTATTAATGGCTTTAAAAAAAATCCTGCTTGCTTGAGCTAAAAATAACCCCAAACTGGATTAAGCAATTGAGATTTTAGAGTTTACTTGTTAACCTCAGCCCAGCTGGTCCTGAGTAACACGCATATACAGCTACCGTCTGTTGAGTGACTTCTTCACGTGGGGCCAAATTCTAGGCACATACGTTGCCTCATTTCTCCTCCCGACAACCTGAAACGTAGCTAGTGGGTTGTCATTGTCCCCAGATTGCAGAGGAGGATGCTGAAACGAACTCCGAGAGGTTCCGTGACGTGCTCAAGCTCAGCAAGGGGCTGAGGCAGAATTTAACTGGGATGCAGGACTAAAGCTAGTCATCTTAACTAATATCTAATAACTAATATAATCTTTAGGCTGTATTGTGGCGGGTTTGGGAAATTAGTCCCCTTCTGCAGCCCCAAAGGGCTGAAAGAAATATGAGGCTGCCCCAGCGGAAGGTAGCAAGACCGAGGTCCAGAGAAATAACCCAGGCCTCCTTGCCAACCCCCCACCCCCGCCCCCGCACAACCGGAACCTACTAAAGACCCGAGGCTGAGGCTGGTGGGACGCTCTTGGGGAGCGAACGGTGGTCGGAGGCCCCTCACCGGCCTGGCAGCAACAACAGAAGATCTTGGACGCCATGTTTTGGTGGGCCGTGGGGAGAGAGGAGGGCGCTGGGCCCCCTGCTCTGCAGCCGCAGTCCCAGAAGCCCATTGTTATTTAAGCAGTGGGTCATACTGGGCCAGCCTCTCCCACGGTAGCCCTCCTCTCTCCCAAACCTCCTGTAGCTCCCTAGGGCTGGCTGGTCCAGGCCCAGCTTCTTGGGCCTACCTCTGGCCAGTCCTTCCTCTTCCGTCCAAAGTTCTCTTACCCACGAAAGGACTTGGAGCCTCTACTCTGCCAGTCTTTACCTGCAGGGGCACCTTGTTGAATCAGCTTTTGGGGTCTGGCATGCTTCTTTGGGCAGGGCTGTTTCTTCAATGAAAATAAGACTGGCTGAAAATCGCCAGTCCCTCCTCTGCCAGGTCCTGTGGCAGCAGAACCCCAGCACGCACCGCAGCGCCCACAGACACACCTGTGTCCAGGAGGCAGATTTGCTTCTGCTTTCTTTCTTTCTTTCTTTCCTTTTTTTTTGCTGCTGAGGAAGACTGGCCCTGAGCTAACATCCATGCCCATCTTCCTCCACTTTATATGTGGGATGCCTACCACAGCATGGCTTAGCCAAGTGGTGCCGTGTCGGCACCCGGGATCCGAACCGGTGGACCCGGGGCCGCCAAAGTGGAACATGTGCACTTAACCGCTGAGCCACCCGGCCAGCCCTGCTTCTGCTAAGTGTGTACTGTTGGCCAATTTTGTAACCTCTGAACCTCACTTTTCTACCTGGAAAATGCGAAGAATGGTGCCCACCTTAGAGGAATAAAAAACTTACATAAAGTGACCACTGTGATGGCAGGCAACGTAAGTGCTGGCTCAGCGTTCCTTCTCTTTCCATTCCCTTCCCTTCATGTAGGTCACTGGCTCCAGTCTTTGCAGCAGGGCCCTGGTCCTGTGGGAATGTGACAATGCAACACAGCTTTGCCAGGTCAAGTCCTGGCTCTGCCACTAGCTTGCTGTGTGGCTTTGGGTTAGTCCATGCCTGTCTCTGAGTCTAGGCTCCCATCTGTAACAGGTACCAGTTGGGCTGCACCATTTCTCCAAGGCTCTTTCCAGCTCTGATGACCCAAGGATGTAAGTCCTTGTCTTATTCCCAACCTCCTTTCTTCCTTCCAGGCCCCTGGCCATCTCCTGCTCTTGGGCCCCTGTCCCTGGGGCCAAAGCCCGACTCTGGCAGTTTCCATCCTGGCGGCTGTATTTACTCACTGCACACTGGGTTCCATCCATGGCCTCGCCCTTGGGCGCAGGCTTCCCATTCCTCCCTGGATTATTGCAGTGGCCTCCTCACTGGCCCCCTTGCTTCTTCCACTCCCATCTTCATGAAGTGTCAGCGCAGCAGAAGCCTCTTATAATGAGTCAGGTCACGTCACTCTGCTCAGAGTCCCCCAGTGGCTTCCCATGTCACCCAGGACAAAAGCTGAAGTCCTCCGCTGGGCCTCCCCTGAAAACATTTGTAATCTGCCCACTGCCTTCGCCTGCTCCCCTCTGCTGCTCCCCCTCCCCCGCTCCCCTTCACTGCATTCGAGCCCACTGAACGTGACCGCCTTTGCATGTGCCCTTCCCTCGGCCTGGAGTGCTCTGCCCCAGGGATCCTCGAGACCCATTCCCTCCCCTCCTTCCAGCCTTTGCTTAAAGGCCACCTTCTCCAGTGAGGCCTTCTGAACTATTTACTGGATTGAATTCACCCTGTTTCAACACCCGTCCCTCCCCAGCCCTCCCTCCTCCCACTCCCCAGCCCTCCCTCCTCCCACTCCCCAGCTCTCCCTCCTTCCCCTCCCCAGCCCTCCCTCCTCCCACTCCCCAGCCCTCCCTCCTTCCCCTCCCCAGCCCTCCCTCCTTCCCCTCCCCAGTCCTCCCTCCTCCCTCTCCCCAGCCCTCCCTCCTTCCCCTCCCCAGCCCTCCCTCCTTCCCCTCCCCAGCCCTCCCTCATCCCTCTCCCCAGCCCTCCCTCCTCCCTCTCCCAAGTCCTCCCTCCTTCCCCTCCCCAGCCCTCCCTCATCCCTCTCCCCAGCCCTCCCTCCTCCCTCTCCCCAGCCCTCCCTCCTTCCCCTCTCCAGCCCTCCCTCCTCCCTCTCTCCGACCTTCCCTCCTCTCCTCCCCAGCCCTCCCTCCTTCCCCTCCCCAGCCCTCCCTCAGCCCTCTCCCCAGCCCTCCCTCCTTCCCCTCCCCAGCCCTCCCTCATCCCTCTCCCCAGCCCTCCCTCCTCCCTCTCCCCAGCCCTCCCTCCTCCCTCTCCCCAGCCCTCCCTCCTTATCCTCCCCAGCCCTCCCTCCTCCCTCTCTCCGACCTTCCCTCCTCTCCTTCTCCCCAGCCCTCCCTCCTTCTCCTCCCCAGTCCTCCCTCCTCCCACTCCCCAGCCCTCCCTCAGCCCTCTCCCCAGCCCTCCCTCCTCCCTCTCCCCAGCCCTCCCTCCTTCCCCTCCCGAGCCCTCCCTCCTCCCTCTCCCCAGCCCTCCCTCCTTCCCCTCCCGAACCCTCCCTCCTCCCTCTCCCGAGTCCTCCCTCCTCCCTCTCCCGAGCCCTCCCTCCTCCCTCTCCCCAGCCCTCGCTCCTTCCCCTCCCGAGCCCTCCCTCCTCCCTCTCCCCAGCCCTCCCTCCTCCCTCTCCCTGGCCATCCCTCCTCTCCCTCCCCGGCCCTCCGTCCTCCCCCTCCCTGCATTATTCTCCACAGCCCTTGTCACATCCTAGTGCGTCTTAGAATTTCTTTATTTCATGCGCTCTGTCCTTCCTGCGTCAACCACACGAAGGCAGGGAGTCGGTCTCCCTTGTTCCCTCCTGCGTCCCCAGGGCAGGGCATAGAGCGGGGCCATGGAGGAACATCTGTGCAATGGTGGGATGAGCCTGAGCCTTGGTTGAACTTTGGTCCTGGGCACAAGCAGGTGCTGTCTGTCGCCAGGAAGCAGCAGAGGGTGAGGTGAATCGTTTTTTGTTCAAGAACCTCACAGCCATTAGGACGCTGCTCGCCTCACCCAGCGCCAAGCTGACTGATGGCTTTAAGGACGACTGATAGGTTTGCTCTGGGCCATCTGCTGTGGCGGTCCCTCCCTTCCCCACCCTCTTCAGCCCAACCCTATCTCTCCTCCTCCCATGTTCCCTATTTTGGGGTTAGGTCCCACTATTCTCTTTGTGTTTGGAGCCAGAAATGGGGAACCCCCTTCTCGTCCTGCCCCCTCCTCCCTTCCTTCCACGTTCCAACATTCATCCAGGCGTTTTAATTCTATGTCGTAAATATCTCCTCTATCACCTGTCACCCACCATCCCACGCCCTCACCACACCCCCGTCACCTGGACCACTGTGCCCACAGCTTCCTCACTGCCCCTCTGGCCCACCTGCCATCAGAAGATCCGCCCTCAGCGCAAATCCCATCTGGTCACTCGGCCTCACACCCTCTGTGGCTCCCCTGCTCTCCCCGGACCTGCTTTGTGACCTGGCCCTCCAATTTTGCCAGCTTCATTCACCCCCAGCCTCACTCACTTCTCTCCGGCTGTAGGGGCTGCTGGCGGTGCCCCAAGTTGCTCACATTGTGTCACTACTGTGCCCTTGCACAAGCTGTTTGCTCCACCTCCATGTTCTCTCCTCACTCTTTCTCCCATCACACTTGAAGAGTCCGCTCAGGTGTCCCTCCCTCCAGGAAGCCATCTCTTACACCTGGAATGCATCAGGGGCCTCTCCCTTGTGGTCCCACAGACCTCTGGGCTTCCCTGGATCGAGCTCTTCCTGTCACTGCCCAGCATCTGCCTAACTCAGAGCAGGTGCTCAATAGATACTTGTTGAGTGGACTATATTTTCACTGTCCACTTATCAGCCCGGGAGAGTCTAGACTGCAATCTGTGATTTAAAAAATTTGTTCAGCATCTATTTATTGAGGCCCTCCTGGTGCCAGGCAGCAGTGAGGGACATGGCAGTGAACATGAGCAAGAAAGTCTCGTTCTCAAGGAGGCAGGGATGGGTCCAGTTTCCCTTTGAATCCCTGTGGTCAGCCTTGCACAGAGGCGGTGCCCTCTCTGTGTCGCGTGGCAAACACATAAGCCTTCTCTGACCTTGAGGCAACAACATACCCAATGTCATCCCCATTCTCCCTTCCACTAGTGGGTGTTTCACTCCCTGCCCATAGAAATGGATAGAAACATCCTCATTCTGGACTTACCTCATTCTCCTGGGTGACTTCAATCTCCGAAGTTAACAGGGGAAGAGAGACAGCCCAGGTGTCAAGGACAACGACATTCATTGAGCATCTTGGGCAGGTCCTTTAACCTGCATGAGGTTCTTTAACTTTCATCTCCACTGGACAAGGCAGGCCTCTGTCCCAGTTCTCAGAGCGCGGAAGTGAGCCTCAGGAAGGTGACTTGTTTCGGGTCTTGCAGCCAGGAGGAGCAGCCGAGACTTTTACATTGTTTTGTCTGGTACCGGAGCCTGCGCTGCCCATGGCCTCACCATCACGCAATTCCAGGCAGGAGAGATGTTCAGAACCACCTTCTTCTCTGAGAGTTGATGCCAGGTGGTTTTCAAATGGAAAGGCTCCACTTGAAGCTTGGCAGAGCGGAGGAACAGTTAAGAGCATCCATTTTTTGTGTGTGTTTGTGAGGAAGATTGGCCCTGAGCTAACATCTGTGCTCATCTTCCTCTATTTTATGTGGGATGCTGCCACAGCATGGCTTGACGAGCAGTGCTAGGTCTGCGCTGGGAACTGAACCTGTGAACCCTGGGCTGCTGAAGTGGAGCGTGTGAACTTAACTACTACGCCACTGGGCTGGGCCCAAGAGCATGCATTTTTTGCTTAGATGGACTTGAGATGTAATTTCTTGCTGCACCTTGCTGTGTAATTTAGAGCAATTTAACCCCCTGGAACTTCAATTTTCCAATCTGAAAAAAGGGGATGGTAAAACCTACCCCAGAATATTGTGAGGGTTGAGTGACATAAAGATTGAAGTCTGGCACTTGGTGAGTACTTAATAACGTGGATGGCGGTGATGTAGGAGGAATCTGGCTGGGGTGGGGTGCGGGGGTGGGGTGTCCTGCACTACCACTGCCCTCCTCTAGATGGAAGCAGGAGCCAAAGAAAAGGGCCCTGGGGTTATCCCTAGTGGGCTGTGAACTTCCGGTCTCCAGTGACCCCACAGCACTTGGACCAGAACAAGAAAGATCAGTGAGGTCAAACGGGAGGGCTTGTGGAGCTGGAGGAGCCCTCAGGGGTCACTCAGCCATAGGGGGAGAGACTGGGACCCAGAGAGAGAAACAGAGGGGTCCAGGTAAGTTAGGGGTGGCGTCTGCTTCCTGGAGCAAAGTGAAAAGGTGCCCAGGAGTGATGGAGACATTGTCTCTTTAAGCACCAAACAATTCCTCTCCCTGCTCTCAGGTCTGACCTTTGAGCCTCGCTCACCTGCAGCTGGCAGAGTGGAGGGGAGGCTCTCTGTGACGTCACAGAGCCGGAAGCAGGAATGTTGGGGACTGGGGGTGTGACTGGCCCCCACAGGCGGGGAGGAGGGGGGAGGTCTGCTGACACTCTCTCCAGTGGTCCTCCCCTCTCTTCATGATGCCGTGCTGTCCACCGTACCCATTGGGTTGGTTGGAGTGGTTCTGCCTCACGTACCTCTTATCCTTCATGGAATAGTAGGTTAGCTGGGGCATGTTCTTCTCGTGGGGGTTCTAGAGGTGTAACAGAGAAAGCCCCATTGTGAAAACACATTTCTATGCCCCTACTGGTGTTCACCTGCTAAGTTTCCATCGGTCAAAGCAAGTCACGTGATGGAGCCCAAAGTCAAGGGGGAAGACAGTACGCTTCACCCAAGAAGATATGGCAGAGGAGGGTGAAGAGTTGGCCCATATTTTGCTCTGCCCCAGGGAGATACCATTGCTGTACCCATTTTGTAGATGAGGAAACAGGCACAGACACTCTAGTAGGTATATTGGCCAATGTGACACAGCTAGTAATTGGCAAAGTGAGGTGGGTCAGAGACGGGCTTTTTTAAAGGTTCAGGGTTGATGTTGTCAAATTGCTTTACAAATGGGTTCTACCAATTTAGTTCCTTCTCTGCCAGGGAGGGGATGCTGGTGTATGACCTGTTGCTGCCACTTCTCCTCCTTCTGTCCTGGCCTCTGGACCGTGGTGGCAGAAACCTGCCCTGGGGCTGGGCTGCAGAGATCCTCCCTTGTGAATAGAAGGGGCCACCCAGATAATGGGGGATTGTCTCCCCATCTCAAGGTCAGCTGACTAGTGACCTTAATTGTGTGGCATCTTTAATCCTCTTTTACAATGTAAGGTAACATATTCACAAGTTCCAGGGAACAGAACGAAGACATTTTTGGGGGGCCTTTATTCTGCCCACCATAGTCCTTAAACACTTGGATCAAGAAAATAAAAGAATGAAATAAATATCCAATTCAAAAAGCTAGAAAAAATGAAGTAATCAAAACAGTGTACAAGAAAAGGAAGGACTAAGGATTAAAATCAGAAATTACTGGCGCAGAGTAGAGAAAAACAATAGATCTAATTAATAAAATCTTTTTTTTTGAAAAAATTAACAATAGAAATATTATGTCGTTAATCAGGAAAAAGGGAGAAAGCACAAATGTATAAAATTAGAAAGGATAAGGGGAAAATAACCATTGAAGCAAAAGAAATTTTTAAAAAGCTTGAGAGTACTTTATATGCCTTTATGCAAATACGTTTGAAAACTAGATGAAGTAGATACTTTCCTAGGAAAACAGTTTATCAAAGTGACTGCATTGGAGATAGAAAATTCTATCAATTTCTATAGAAGAAACAGAGAAATTTATTAAGGAGCTACTGTCCTCCCAAAAGGTAACAGGGAAATTTTGCCAATCTTTCAAAGACCGGAGAATTCCAGTGCCACATAAATCATTCTAGAGCATGTACAATGAAGGAGGGCTTCCAAATTCTCTTTACAGAGCAAGTATATAATATTGATAACTAAGTCTGATAAAGATAATACACAAAATTACACAGCAATGTCACCTATCACCTATCAATGTTGATACAAATACCAAATAAAATATTAGCAAACAGAATCCAACTCCATATTATGAAAATAATACATCACGATCAGGGGGAATTTATTTGTGAAGTGGAAATTTGGTTCAGTATCAGGAGAAAGAGTGTGTGATTTTTTTCCCATAGATGATGGGAAAAAGAAGAAAGAAAACAGAATTGATGGATATTTTCTTAACATGGTATTCTCTCTACCTCTCTATCTTTGTCCTGAAATGAACTTCTTACTTAATGGGCAGATACTAGACGTATTTCCTTTCAAACCAGGAATGAAACACAGATATTCACTATCTCCACTCTTTAACGTTGTGCTGGTGCTATTAACCATTGCAATTAGACCAGATCAGTCAGTTAGAGACAGAAGGATTAGACAAGGAAGCAGCTGAAGTATCTCTAGTTGCAGATGGTCTAATAGCATTCCTGGTAAGCCACAGAGAATCAGTGAGGAAACTAGCTCAGACAGCAACAAGCCACAAGGGAAATTAACATGAAATTAACACAGTGAACTCAGTAGTGTTAATATGCGAAATCACGAGAGAGGAAAACTCCACTTACAATAGCAACAAAAGGATAAAATACTTAGGAATAAATTTAATAAGAAATTTGCAAAATTCATATTAAAAACATTAAAAAATAGCCCGGAAAGACAAAGAAATAGGTTTGAACCAATTGGAAAGCCATTTGTGGCTAAGGAATGAGTATCATAGAGGTGTCAGTTCTTCCGAAGTGAATTTATAATTTTTCCTAAGTTAACTTTTAAATTTTGCACAATCACAATGCAAATACCAGCAATATTCTTTATGGAGCTAGACAATTGATAATAAAATTTATATTAAAAAAAAGCAAGAATAAAACAAGATGGTAGCAGCAGATGCACAGACTCACCAGTGGAATAAAGTAGAAAATTCAGAAAGAGATCAAAATACGTATGAAAATTTAATATACAGTGATAAAAGTGTCATCTCAGGGGCCGGCCCCGTGGTGCAGTGGTGAAGTGCGCATGTTCTGCTTCTCAGCGGCCCGGAGTTCACCAGTTCAGATCCCGGATGCAGACATGGCACCGCTTGGCAAAAGCCATGCTGTGGCAGGCATCCCACATAGAAAGTAGAGGAAGATGGGCATGGATGTTAGCTCAGGGCCAGTCTTCCTCAGCAAAAAGAGGAGGATTGGCAGCAGATGTTAGCTCAGGGCTAATCTTCCTCAAAAAAAGAAAAAGAAAAAAGTATCATCTCAAATGACTAGGTCAAAGATGGTCTTTTAAATAAATGTGTTGGAATGACTATGTAAACATTTGGAAAAAAGATAAAGTTAGATCCATACTTCATATAGACATAATAATAAATGCCAAATGGAACAGGGATTTAAATGTAAAAAATAAAACCATGGCAGCATATAAAGAAACATGGGCGAATTCCTCTAAAAACTGAATGCATGGCAAAGCTTTCTAACTATGACCCAAAATCCAGATGCAGTAAAATCTTAATAAATTTGACTTCAAGTCCAAAATTACCACAAGCAAAACCAAAAGACAAATGGAAAATAGGAGAAATTATTTGTAATCTTTATCTCATGTGAAGAACTAATATTCCTAGTCTATAAAGAATGCTTAAAAATTAAGGAAAAAAGACAATGGAAAATGAGCAGAAGAAATAAACAGATAATTGAGAAAAACATGTAAAAATGGCCCTTAAATATATGAAAAGATGTGGATCTTCATTCATTCATAGTAAGAAAAATGTGAATGAAAACCAAAATGAGATACCATTTCTTACCTGTCAGGTTGACAGAAATGCAAAAGTTGGTGAGGACAAACAGGTACTCTCATATATCATATACTCTTAGAGGGGAATTTGGCAACATCTAACAAAAATATGTATGTATGTGTGGACTATTTGGCTCAAAAGTCCACACTTAGGAAATAACCCTAAAGGGTAGACCATCCATTACAAAAATATCCGTGGACAAGGCTATTCATTGCAGTAGTGTTTGTAATTGCAAAATATTGAAAATAATCTAAGTGCTCACATATAGGAGAGTAATTGAATAGACTATTCAGTTGGGGCCCCAGTGGTTCAATGGTACTATGGTGCGGTCACACGATGCAGAACCATGCAACGGATAAAGAATCAGATCCCCATGAATTCTTGTGAGGAGATTTTCAGGATCTATTATAAAGTTAAAAAGAGTAAAGTAGAAAAGAGTTTCTATAGTATGTTAACTTTTAAGGAAGGAGAAAAAAGGAAATATTTGTGCATGTGCTTATTTTTGCAAGAAGAAACAGGAAGAATAAACCAGAAACCAACGTGAGTGGGAACAAGGAGGAAGGGTTTGGCAGAGGAGCGACACTTCTGTATGTACCTTCTTGTATTGTTTTGACTTTGGAACCAGATTCATGGTTTATATACCCCCAAAATTAGATCAACAAGGATGGGGAAAATGCTAAAATTAAATACAAACAGAAGCAAATGAAACCAACTCTATTTCAAAGGAATGATATAACCACCAGGAGGGGGAAAAGAGAAAGAAGTAACTTAAATAATTTTTGCAGTATTTGGATATAAATCTTTAGGTAACAGATAAAAAGAGCTGCAATTGTTCTGAAACTAATTTCAGGATTGGGCAAATGAGTAAATATATAGAAGATAGTGGGATCCAAGTCTTTCACGGCGAAAGGAATTACAAATATGAAAAGGGGAAACCAGCATAAATTCTATGGTGTTGGATTGAACTGGAGATATGAGTGTGAACTACTGTTTGTTGTTATCTTTTTCCCTTGTTTTCTGTGTTTGTGTGTTTTGTGAATTTATATCTGCATATGTGTGTGTGTATTTGTGTATTTCCTAGCTTTGTCCACTGAAAAGGCCTAAAAGTAATGACGCCCCAGTAGCAGCAAGCACTCCTAAGGCTGAGCTCTTGCTTTCTAAAAACACTTCTTTACAAGAAAAACCAAGGCTCCTTGAAGAAATGGCTATTTCCAGGGCTAAGATGGGGAAAATATGAGTCTAAATACCTTGTGTGCTAAAAAAGAGTGTGAAAAGAATCATGGAGACATGTCAAAAGAACAGAGGAGCTGGCTTCCAGTGGGCTCCCATTGGTCAAATTTGGGACAATTTGAGCATCAAAATAAATAATGATAGTAGATTATAGCCACTTTAATAAAATAAGGATTTCATGAATCTGAATTTATATAAACAAACAAACATACCAATAAATTAATAAAGGGCAAGAAGGAAAGCTTTTCCTTGTGGTAGAAGATTAACTAATGGATGTAGAAGGAATGATGAAATTGGGAAATTCACTATTTGGCAAATATCATCATAAGAATGGTTCTGGCAAGACTCTTTTATCAGTGCTGAAACTAGTGAGTGAAAGTCTGATGAGGACTAGGATATTCACAGAGCCTCCAAGTATCCCCTTCCCACACATTACTAATTAATTCCAAAGGGAAAAATAGTAATTCGTAGTGGAGGAACCTGGCAGCAAACAGCCCTTTAACCAAGTGAGTTAACATCACCAATTACGGGACCTACGTTCACCATGTACCTCTTGATATGATGCACCGAGGAGGACACAATATGGCTGTTGCGGTATTCCTGCCCAAAATGCAAAAATGGAATCTAATCAAAAGATAAACACGAATTGAGGAACATTCTAGAAGACACTTGTGCCTGTCTTCTGCAGAAATGTATAGCTCTTGAAGGTAAAGACAGACCCGTTCCAGATTAAAGAAGACTAAAGACACGACAATTCCAAGCAATTCACAATGTGGGCTTCGATCCTGGGCTGGGCCAAAAAGTAGCTATGAGACATTTTGGGGACAATTAGTGAAATCTGAATGTACCAACATTGAATTCCCTGCTTTTGATAACGGCACTGGAGTGATATACAAGACCATCCTTGTTCTTAGGAAATACACACCGAAGGATTTAGGGGTAAAGGGACGCGATGTGCACAATTCACTCTCCAATGGTTCAGAAAACAGACGGAGAGAGAGAGACGAAATGATGAAGCAAATGAGGAAATGTAAAGATTGGGTGAATCTCGGGGAAAGGTAAGTAGGAGTTCTTTGTACCGTTCTTGCAACTTTTCTGTAAGTTTGAAATTATTTCAAACGTAACAAAAAGCTGTCCAAAAAGTTAAAAAAAATTGTTTTAGGTTAGTTAGATGTGACAGTATTTTTCAAAACGATAAGACACCGTTTGGAAGAGACTCCTAGGTAAGGGGGAGGGGAAAAGAGGAGGCACCCAGTCCTGGGATGCAATCACGGACTTTAATTGGAGGCAGCTCCTCCTGCAGTGGCTTTTTCAGGAGCGGAAGTGAGTCTTGCTCGCGGCACGGGGGATGGCTCAGACATCTTCTCCTCCTCCTGGGGGAGTTTCCGAATCCGTCTTCATGACCCCTGTGCACCGCCCTCTTCCTCCTGGAGACGCTCCAGCCGCTGTGCACCCTGGGAAACCTGCGTGGGGCTGCCGACTAGAAGGCTCAGGGTCTCCCAATGAGGCAGGGCTGGAAGGGCCAGTGATCCCGGGAGTAGCGGTTTAGGTTTCTCTTGTAAAAACCTCTTTGGGAATCGTGTATATTCAGATCTGAAAGAAAAAAGGAAAAAGTTATGCCGGGCAAAGACTTTGCATTGGGCCTGGCTGGACTGTCCTGCGTGCCTCCATCCCGGGTCATTGTCACGTTGTCTCCATTACCGTGCGAGCCAAGCGGACTCCAGCCTGGGACGCGGAAGTCCTTTGTAATAGGGACAACTTTCTGCAGTAGGTTTCGTTTTGTACTCCTTTGGTGCATTCAGCAATGGGAGGGTGTCTTGCAAAGTGCAGTGGCTTGGAAAGTTGGGAGAATTGGGTCCATCCTGGTTCTGACACTAATGCCACTCCTTGGTTTTGGAAAGCCCCTCCCCGCAGTGTGCCTCAGCCTTCCCTATATGATGAGAGGCAGGTTTGAAAACTCGGTTCCGTGGAGCCTCTGGGGGGTGGGGAGGGGAGATGGAGGGGATGGACGAGCTAGTGGGACTCCCCGCCCCCCATCCTCAATTCAATTACAGCACGACCCCTTTGTTCTTTTACAAAACTTAGACTTTGTGTGAGATTTTGTTGCCAAAGACAGTTTAGCTTGTGGGAAGTCTGAAATGGCTGCGCTCGTTGATCCTTAGCTCTCAACATTCAGCCTCGTGGGGCGTTCTGAGCTATGTGAGGTCACCCGGGTACACAGTTGGTGCCCAGCCATGTGACTCCATTCCTTCTTCCTGAATGTGCCCGCTGTCCAAGACTGGGCTTCTGTCCTTCCACGACCCAGAGGCATTTCTCCCCCAACTGGAATATGCTCAATCCACGAGAATTTTCTGGCATTCTTTCCTTGCCAGGCACCTGGCTGGGTTTGGGGGAAAGCCAAACTGATGTGGCCCTCGCGGAACTTACTGTCTGGTGGCCGAAGCAGACATTAAGCAAACAGTGACTCAAAAGACACATCTCAGACAATGCCCCGAGGACTTGGAAGGAGAGCATAGTGTGCTCCTTCCTCCCAGAGCCCCGCATGTCATCCCCAGCTCAGAGCATCACACAGGCGGGTTTGAGGCCCCCAGAGCCTCTCCAGTGTGTTCTAGCTTCCTGATAGGAGTGGTCCGTCCATCCTTCCTGTCACCCCCCCCCAGCTTAGCTCAGATATCACTGGAGCTTGGGCATCAGGACCAGGGCCCCTCCCCTCGGGGTTCTTGGCCAGGGTTAGGACCTCAGTTTGGCACTCACCCTCAAGCTCACTGCTGCTGACAGCAGAGGCTGTCTTTGCTGGATGGACCAGCGGTCGTCCCGGAGGCAAAGAGGAGGCTGCTGTAGTGTGCTCGGGATTTTGTGGGCCAAGTTCATCCTTCTGCAAACCTGGCAACGATAATTGCACGTGGTCATGTGGGGAGGCTCAGAGGAAATGACGGCAGCGAAGGCGTTTTGCCGACTTCTAAGGAGTGCACACGGGCCAGTGGTGGCTAGTATGGGTTGGGGAGTCCCTGAATCTACCTCCTTCAGTCTTCTGAGTTCTCCCCCTCATAGGCAGGTATTGGATTCAAAATATGTATTTTGCTTTTTTTTTGGTGAGGAAGATTTTGTCCTGCGCTAACATCTGCTGCCAATCTTCCTCCTTTTTGCTTGAGGAAGATTGGCCCTGAGCTAACATCTGTGCCCATCTTCCTCTATTTTGTATGTGGGACACTGCCACAGCGTGGCTGAGAGGAATATGTCAGCGCCCGGGATCTGAACCCGGGCTGCCAAAGAGGAACTCGTGGAACTTTAACCACTCAGCCATGGGCTGGCCCCAAAGTATGTATTCTTCCTAAAAACTAAAATTTTCTTTTTTCCTTTTATAAATATAATACATATCCATTATAGAAAACCTAGGAAATATCTAAGAATAGGAAGTAGGAAAGAAATTTCCCAAAGCCCCCTCCTCTCAGATATTATCACAGTTCCAGTCTTTTCCTATGCATATATATATTTTTTTTTTGGTGAGGAAGATTGGCCCTGAGCTAACATCTGTTCCATTCTTCCTCTTTTTGCTTTAAGGAAGGTCGTCATTGAGCTAATATCTGTGCCCATCTTCCTCTAGTTCGTATGTGGGATGCCAACACAGCATGGCTTGATGAGTGGTGAGCAGGTCTGTGCCTGGGATCCGAGCCTGAGAACTGCTGAAGCGAATTTAACCACTGTGCCATTATATTATAAACATTTTTCTCATGTCACTACATTTTAAGAAATAATGGTTGCATAACGTTCTGTTTTATAATAATTCAAGATTTACTTAACCAATGTTCTCTTGTTCGATGTTCGGACTGTTTTCGAATTTCACTACTACAAATACTGTTGTGATGAATGTTGTTGTATATAAGGCGTTTTATATACTTGTAGATTCCCGGAAGTATAAGATTTTGTCAACAGGCTGAGCGGTGTGGTGTGATGGAGCAGACGGCTCTGGCCTTGACCTGCTGTGTCCCTCGAGTGCATTGCTTCACCTCTCTCTGCCTCTGTTTTCAGACTTGCAAGGTGATGCATCCATTTCGGATAATCATGACCACTTCTTCGAGTTATCGTAGGCATTCAATCCTAACATTTTCCTGGTGTGCAAGCTCTGAAACGGTCGATGATTTATCTGATCACAGCTGGGCCCCAGGTGCCGAGACACGGACTTGCCTGTAATAGGCACTTCATAATGATCATTATTGTTATCTTGGAAAAAGGGATTGTTGTTTTTAAGCTTCTTGGTTTTTATTGTGAAACTCCTTCCAGGGGAAGTATTTTAAAGACCCTTCCTATGGATTTCTGGCAAAATATGCCATGAGAATTTTTTCCTTGACGTTGTATTGTCCCATCTCTCAGTGGGACTGTGCCAGATGCCTGGCCAGCCCCCCTGCCCCTACCACTCGCCACCCCACTGTGTACCTGTCAGTCCTGGCTTTGCCTGATCCTGACAATAATGATGCTGTTTTTTTTCTGTTTGAAATTGCTGATTTTGACCCCCCAGCCTTCTCCACTCTGACCTTTTGTCCTGGATCATCAGGAAGTATATAGTTGCAGACTGAAGGCCAGGATGCTTCTCTCTCTTTCTCTATCTCTGACCTTGCCGTGGCAGCCTTGGAACCCATGTGTTCCAGATGCCCTGGCCGAGGATGAGAAGGATGGCTGATGTGTACCAGACTTTGCGTAAACAAGAAATACACTTTCATTTTGTAAACCATTGAGATTTCAAGACTCATTTGTTTCAACAGCAGAGCCTGTCCTTCCTGACGAGTACTCGTATATAGATTCCATTTGTGGACATCTGTTGAATCTCTACTTTGTTCCAGCCCTGTGCTTGGTGCTTAAATATATTATGTCATTCATTCCTCCCAAGGACAGTGGAAAGAAAGAGTATATTATGAATATCCCCATTTTACAGGTCAGGAAACTGAAGCTCGGAGAGCATGGTTAAGTGACCTGCCCAATTCTGTGGCAGAGCTGGTTGGAAGCAGCCCCGGCCCCAAAGGCAGAGATCTTCCCCACTGTCTTTGTAGCCTTCAGCCAAGTGCTTCTCAAACTGTAACGCACCTTCAGGTTTCCCTGGGAGTCATGCTGAAAGGCAGGTTTTGACTCAGTAGGTCTGGAGTGGGGTCTGAAAGAGCTAACCAGCTCCCGGGTGATGCTGATACTGCTGGCCCCTCGATCTCACTCTAAGGATGAAGATTTTAAGCTCTGTTGTTTATTGGTTCGGGTCCTTAGCCCCCCAATCCCCACCTCATTTTAGGTTGGAATTATCACTCAAAAACTGAAGCGAATCTGAGGGTCTCTCAGCAGGAGGGAGATGAGCAAATAAGGTCTAGAGAAGCCAGGCAGGCTGTTCTTGTCTGGTACCTACTGTGGATCGCTGACTGTTGCTCTTGGGTTTGACTGGAGGTCTTGGAGTCATCTGTGGACTGGGGCTCCTCACAGTGTCTGCAGCACAGACAGAAGATCTTTGAGGCCAGGTTTTGGTGGGCTGCTGTAGGAGGAAAAGGAATGAGGGCCGTGGGTTCTGAGGTCTGAATTCCAGACGCCCACTGGAAATTTACTGTGCTGGGGGTCTTATTGGGGCAGCCTCTCCCAAGGTATAATAGCCCCCTTCTCGCCCCAATTTCTGTAGCTCCCCATGGCCAGCAGGTCCAGGCCCTTCTGCCTAGGTCACCATCTTTTTTATTGGCCATTTCCCCATTCTATCCAAAATCGTCTTACCCATGGAAATGCGTTGAAGCGTCTACTCTGCCAGCTTTGCCTGCAGGGTGCCTTGTTGGATCGGTTGATCTTGAATTTGAAGCCAGCTCCCTGGGCAGGGCTGTTTCCTAAATAAACAGAAGACTGTGGCTGAAGAATGCCAGTCCTTTACCTGTGTTCACGCTTCAGAGAGGGTCCCTCTGCAGCGAAAGCCCAGCTCATGCTGAAGTGCACATGAACATGGTCAGCTGGTAGATACATCTCTGTTCTCCTCATTCCCAGGTGCACGTTCTTGGGTAAGTTCCTTAACCTTCTTGAGTCTCACTTTTACCATGGGGAAAATGGGACTCATCATGCCTACTTTGCAGAAGTAAAGGGTTAAGTATATGAATAGTACCTTATTCCGGCTGGTCCAGGTCCCACGAGAACACGGAGAACATGGTCATGAGGCACCATCTTGTAGGTTTAGTTCCTGGTTCTGCCACTACCTTACTGCCTGACTTTAGGGAAGTCCATGCTGGTCTCTGGGTCTCTGGCTTCTCATCGGTAATAAGAGGAGGTTAGATTCACTGATCTCCTCAAAGATCTTTCTAGTTCTGATGGTTCAGAATCAGAAAGCCTTGTTTTAGTCCCTTTTTTTTTTTTTTTGGTCTCTAGATGCTTCCTCTTCATACTCCCCTTTCTGAGGCAAACCCCCTTTTAGGAAATTCTTATCACGGTGTTGGTTAATGTCCCTCACAGTACCCAGTTCACTCTGTGAGTTATGTCCCTCATGGGACTCGCTTCTCATTTTCTCTACTGCTATAGCTGGTCCACGCCACCATCATCTCTTGCCTGAATGATGGAAATCGCCTCCTAACTGACCGCCTTGTTTCTTTTATCCTTGACTTCTTAATAATGAATACAAAATCTTTAACTTCCTGTACATAAGCTCTTCAACATAGCACGATTTATATACTGTGGTCAGATATATCCAGCAGGCTAGACACACAGAGATGTCCCCATTGTGTGGGATCCTTGGAGCACGAGGGGTACTCACTGCGTCCATTGAGCCCCAATCTCCAGTTGTCTTTTGGATTGCTGCCAAGTGAGTTTTCCAACATGATTTGAACTCTGGTGTATTTCATTGAGCTCTCCTTAATGAATTTATTATATTTTCTTAGGATTTATAAGCAAATAGAAATTTATATAAGGCATTTAGATCTTCTGTTTTAGGATGCCCCATTTAGCAAATATACTTGCCATTAATATGCTTATTGTGCTGCTTGCTTTAGTTTCAATTTTCTTCCTCTACTTATATAAACTCTTGTCTCTAGGGGTTTTGCTTTGGTCTAGATTGCCTTGTGTATGTTGAATGTAGAAGGAAGTGTTTCATAAGGAAGGAATGGAAGCATGGATCTGACAAACCCTCCCCACAAGTCAGCCCTGAGAACCGATGGTTGGAAGTCTGTTAGACTGGTGATCAATTTGTATAAAGCTAATTGCTAAGAGTTTGCCTTGAGTCCCTCCAAAGCATGAGCACATGTTCTGTCTTGTTAATTCAATGAAAGGAGGTCACTTTGCTCAGCCTATATTCTGGAGTCAGTGATTTCCAGGTCGTGGATCCTATGGACTCCTTTAAGTTCTCCTTGGCCAGGGAATTCAAGACACCATGCATAACTACAAACTGTAGTGTGTTCTTTCCTGTTTGTCATGGTCTCATCTACATTAAAGTTGCTGCCTCTTTCTGGAAAAACTCCTGCTTCTCATATATATTCCCGCTGCGTGCACTGTCTTGTGCTGATCCTAATAAATAGCAAAATTTCGCTAGATGACTTAGAATTCCATTGGCCATTACGGCAAACTTCCAGTGTCAAAAATAAGAGGTTCAAGAGGAGCTCTAGAAAAAAGAGAAGATGAGAACACCAGACCTTCAATAGAGGGCTTCTTTGATTGGTATGCTCTGGGCTCAAAAAGAAAGTAAAAAAAAAAAAGGTCTCACTCCTACACAAACCTTCTGAAACCTCCTTTCTTTGCATCTCTCTTTCTCTCTCCACCTAGCTTTTTCTTAACCGCCCACTGACTCTCCTCTTGTTTCTTTCCCCAACTGCCTAAGTAAGCTTTCTTCCTGGGGCATTTTTCTAGAAAAGAATAATGAACATTGCACAATATCCTCCTAAAACTCGTATATCAGAAGGTGGATCTAGAGAGGCTGAGTTTAAATTCTGGGTGAGAGTTGAGTGGAAGGCAAATATTTAGAATAATCCCAAATTTCAGAATGACAGGAAGTTGCTGCATAATTCAGGATTCTGTTAGTTACTCTGTTACTTATTGCCCTGAATTATTGTACTTGTACCAGTTAATTCACTTAATTGTTGACCTTCAACAGTGGGGCAAAATGTTTAAAAGCAGCAAGATGGAAAAGACCAGAAGATTTCCATAACCCCTCGCCACACGCATAATTCAAAAAAGTGGGTTTGAGAAGGTAAGAATAAGAAACACACCACGTAAACTATTTCATAAAACCTTTCTCTTCAGGGTAGATTGGGCAAAGATTCCAAATTGCAAACAAAATCAAGATGAATCAATAGAAGATTGAATATACTTCAGGACACTTTCAAAGAACATTCTAGGGCAGACCAACAGCTTAAGTAAAGGGGGCCTTTTCTTCTCTTTTTGCTGCAGGTTCAGACCTGAAATAGAGGACTTAGATAAAATAAATTGGAATGGGAATTGCCAACTTAGATCTCCTAATCATTTTCAAAGAGTCCTAAATATTTAACTAGAAATCGAAATAACCTTATGGCCTCTTGGATAAAACAGTTGGCTCCTGAAATATAAAACAGGACTAAAAGATCCTCTGTTCTTAAAGAATCTGGAGCCTGTGGATAAGGACACGGATTTGCTATGAGCAGAAAGACCACTGGAAGAACTCATGTTCCATAATGGTGGAAGGACAGCCATCCAAATCTGCCCAGTGATGCCACTCTGAGGAGAACTTAGCACTCAACACTTTCCTATCCTTCCTCTGAACTCCCAAGGGAATTGATCATATAGATGGACAAAAATACTGTTTGCTTCTTGATAGAGTTTGTTTCCTATATGGAAATCAGACTCTTCAATGTTAACTAGGACTAAGACTGATTGTTCTGTATGACGAATACTGGGACCATTCTAAGTATGGTCCCCCAAGGACCCTCAATGGACTACATCTTCTTGAACACAGCATTGGCAGGAGTACCCACAGGCGGAGTAGACTTCTGAGGATGGTGAGTTCTCGATAGGAGCTGGACAACTTGCTCATTTTCCCTCACCAAATACTGCAGCCCATGCCCTGGGACTTAACCAACCAGTTGAAAATCCTGTGGATTTTATTTTGACTAATCAAGGGGAGTATGCACCATTGCTCACACTTCATGTTCCACTTGGATTAACGCCACAGGTGAGGTTAATCTACATCTAAACCCAAAGAAAAGCCAACTTGGCTATCTGAAGTAGACCCAGGGAATCATTTGAAATTTCTTTTCTTGGTCACGCCTCGGAAATTGTGGGTCATGATTCTAGAGTGCCGTTCAGACTCTTTTTAAAATACTTTTAATTATTATTGTTTGCCCCATAGTCATTCAGTGGCTGTTGTCCAGAGGGTCAAATACTTTTCTGCAGCCACTGGCTCAACATAGGGTTCCACAAAGACAAAAACAAGAAGACCTCAGCCTGGCTGATGCTCAAACTGAACAGATCTCTGTAATTGGGAAAATGGAACTGTGTCTTCAAGGAATTTCAGCGACAGTGGTGAAGATCTGGACAGTCCTTGAGGCTCTCTTCTGCAGCTTTGGTTGAAGACAAGCCAAAAGGGGGTGACCGGGAATAAAAAAGAAGTTCCCACACTCCTAAATAAAGACCGATTACTCTGCAACTATGGTCATAGGTAGTCACCAGAACCCGTTTTAAACCCATATGGTCTATTAATGAAACTCATCTTGGTGACTGCTCTCCTGAAAGCAATGGACACGTGACAGTGTTACACTTTCACAGCTGATGGTCTTCCATTCCTAAGCACTCCTCCCTCTGAAATACCACTGCTTGTCCATGAACTCGACACCTCCCTAAAGACCGTGTATATCAGCTATTAGCTTTGCTCGGAGACTCTGTCATAGAAGCATAGTTTTCTCGTATAATGAGAAATAAATTGTTTTTGTTTCACCTATCGAATGGTGGTCTCTTCCTCTAAAGCAGCTTACGTATAATGAGTACCTTGGGTATTATTCTATGTTAACATGCAGCAGAGATTTGAAACGTAGCCTTGTCTGAGTCTAGCGCCGACACTTTCCACAGACCTACTCCACCCAGCCGTTTCACGAGAACAAGGGAGTAGAACCACTTCCTCCTCCCAGTGTTGGTAGCAAAGAGTTATGAACTTTTGGACCCTCTTCAGAAATGGAAAGGTTTTAGGGAGAGCAGAGCAGTGGTTACAGGCACATTCTTTGGGATATAATTCTTAAAGATCTACTACTTATTAGCTATGAGATTTAGAAGAATTTAATCTCTTTGAACCTCAGTTTTCCTATCTGTAATATGGGGATGCTAATAACAGTATCTACCCTAGAATGTGGTTGTGAGGATTAAATAATGTTGGAAAGTGCTGAGCACGGTGTCTGGCACTCGGTAAGTACTTAATGACGTGGATGGCGGTGATGTAGGAGGAATCTGGCTGGGGCAGGGTGCGGTGTGGGGTGTCCTGCACTACAACTGCCCTCCTCTAGATGGAAGCAGGAGCCAAAGAAAAGGGCCCTGGGGTTATCCCTGGTGAGCTGTGAACTTCAGGTCTCCAGTGACCCCACAGCACTTGGACCAGAACAAGAAAGATCAATGAGGTCAAACGGGAGGGCTTGTGGAGCTGGAGGAGCCCTCAGGGGTCACTCAGCCATAGGGGGAGAGACTGGGACCCAGAGAGAGAAACAGAGGGGTCCAGGTAAGTTAGGGGTGGCATCTGCTTCCTGGAGCAAAGTGAAAAGGTGCCCAGGAGTGATGGAGATGTTGTCCCTTTAAACACCGAACAAATCCCCCTCCGGCTCTCAGGTCTGACCTTTGAGCCTCGCTCACCTGCAGCTGGCAGAGTGGAGGGGAGGCTGTCTGTGACGTCACAGAGCCGGAAGCAGGAATGTTGGGGACTGGGGGGGTGTGACTGGCCCCCAAAGGCGGGGAGGAGAGGGGAGGTCTGCTGACACTCTCTCCAGTGGTCCTCCCCTCTCTTCATGATGCCGTGCTGTCCTTTGGGGCAGTGGACCAGAAATCCTGGTGCCTCTTGTGAAGGCATCTTGAGGATGGCTGGGCCAGAAGGGGGCAGCATGGCACGGGACGCAGACCACCTGGGTCCGCCTTCGGTTTTGGCACACCAGCTGGGTGCTAACCTTGGGCAAATGGACTCCAAGACTCGATTTCTTCCTCTTTAAAATGGGAATAGTAATAATTAAATGTCCTATATATATTTTTAGGATTAAGTGAGATCAGGTAAACATTTCACATGGTGCCTCGCTGTCGAACACATGCAAGAAATGGTTGTTATTAATGATACGTGCAAAAATAAAGGAACATTCTCTTCCCAGTCGATCTTTCAGGAATGTACCTGAAAGCTTTATTCTTGAGTCCTCACAAAATCTCTCACCATATGGGACACACTTTCAGTTCCTTTATTTAGGACAACCAAGTACTATTTGGGGAAGCCAAATTAGGTTAAAATGTTCTCAATCCGTGCTCTCTTTGGATGCTTATGGAGGTCACCTGAGACAAAAGATACAGAAGAAAGCACAGATTCAGCACCGTTTTGGAAGTCCCGGGGCGGGGGGGCGCGGTAGGAGTTGAGGTGGGAGGAGGATATGACCTAACCATCGCAAATATTTGAATGTGGGTAAAATAGTCCTTTAAACCTCACTTATAAAGCAACACTCCTAAGTGGTCATATTGCAGCTGCTGAACTCTGGCTCCAAGTGTGGTTCATCCGAGGTGTTTGGGAAACCTAAGGACGCCCTGGGGTCTAACTCTAGATACATTGGAATCCTTGGGGAGGGCAAGCCTGAGCATCAGTATTTTTACAACGCTTTCCAGGTTCTTGTAGGTAACCAAGCCTGAGAACCAACTACTAAATTACATCGTGGAGCTCGCCGATGATCCACTTGAGCTGTGGTTCTCGGCTCAGGCTGTGCATAGCCTCGCAGGAGGAACTTTAAAAAAGGGCCATGCCCAGTGTCCGCTCCAGGCCAGTAAAATCACTATTTCTGGGCATTGGTAGTTTTTAGAGCTCCCCAGGTGACTTTTTACCCCTTTAAAAAACAGTTGAGATCTAAGTGACACACATCATTCTGTCAGTTTGAGATGTAGGACGCGGTTTGATACTTACATATCATGATATGATTACTATGGTAGTGTCAGCTAACACCTTTATCATGTCAATTAATTGTCATTTCTTTCCTGTGTTGAGAAGAGTGAACATCTAGCCTCTTAGCAACTTTGAAGTTTATAATGCAGTATGATTTTAATTCTCGGACAGCGTTGGAACCACCGACCGACAGATCAAATGAAAAAAACCCTAAATTTTCTTGATGCTGTGTGAACGGATCTTTTAGCTTTTCAAGAACAGCGTTGTACATGGATTCAAAAGGACTATTCTTCAAACAACTTAGAAAAGGAAATAATCTACTCTGGAAACTTGTGTGAGTTGAAAACCATGAAGATGCTGAAGTGAAAGATGTGTGTGACGCATTTGAATGAAATTGTCTTAGAAAGCGGGCGAGTGAGGACAGCAATATTTCCAAATTAATGTGTTTTATGTAATATGCCATTGTAAACACATAAAATGTATTGAATCAATGTACATAGAGGCTTAGTTCTTTCACGCAGAGCACTAAACGTTTCTGCATTTGTGTTGGCCAGAAGACTTGGTAAAAATCTTTGCCTGGGGAGCTGAGGGGATTGTCTTCTGGTTGGGGTTGGTTTGTCATTCAAGTGTATGTGGTATGATTGCTTCCTTCCCTGTGGGCCTGGCTTCCTAACCTCCTATATGACCTTGGCCATGGCCATTAACCTCTCCAGTCCTCAGTTTCCTTATCTTTAAAGTGGGAACAATAATAGAGTTGATATGAGGAATACCTTAGACCAGCCATGGAAGGCCGTAAGGGTAGGGCCTGTAGGGAAGAGGGATTCAATAAATGTTGCTTATTATTATTATTCTTATTGTTTGCTGTTGACAGTGAAGGTTAAGGAGGAGCCTGGGCTGATGCCTGTGTCTCCAGCTGTCACAGCTGTGGATGTGAAATTAGAGAATTCAAGAAGAGGAGCAGATTTTGAATAAGGATAAATTTAGGTTTTGAAAAAACTTTATTTTGAAATAATTACAAATTCGCAGGAAGTTGCAAAGAAATGTGCCCATGAACCCCTCACCGACTTCCCCAGTGTTAACGTCTCGCATCACTAATGATATCAAAACCAGGAAATTAACATTGGCGCAATCCACAGAGCTTATTCGAAATTCACCAGGTGTCCGTGCACTTGTTGTGTGTATGTGTGTGTAGCTGTGTGCAATTTTGGCACGTGTGTGGCTTCATGTAACTGCCACCACAATCAAGACACTTAACTACCATCGCCACAAAGCTCCTTTGTGTCACCCCTTTCAGCCACCCCACCCCCTCTTCCCCCATCTCTAACTCCTGGAAACCGCTCATCCGTTCTCCATTTCTGTAGTGATGTCATTTCATGAATGTTACATAAGTGGAAACATGCAGTATGTATCTTTCTGAGTTTTTTTTTTCACTCAGCGTAATTTCCTTGAGATTCATGCCAGTTATGGCGTGTATCCGTAGTTGTTCCTTTTTATTGCTGACTCATAATCCACGGTAGGGATGTACCACCGTTTGTTTAATCAGTCACCCACTGGACGATAGATGCATGGTTTCCAGTTTGGGGCCATGAAGAAGAAAGCTGCTGTGAATTTTCGTGTACTACTTTCTGTATGAACATAAGTTTTCATTTCTGTGCGGTCAATGCCCAAGCGTGCTATTTCTGCCTTGTATGGTAAATCCACTTTAGTTTTAAAAGAAAGTGCCAAATTATTTTCCAGAGTGACTGCGCCATTTTAGAGTCCTACCGGCCGTGTATGCGTGGTCCTATTTGTCTCGCCTTCTCCACTGTGGTTTTTTTTTTTTGCTATTTTTTATTTTAGCCATCCTAATAGATATGTTCTGGTATCACTGTGATTTTAAGGTGCATTTTTCCTAATAGCTAATGATGTTAAACATCTTTTCACGTGCTTATTGGTCAGCCATACATCCTCTTTGGTGAAAGGTCTCTCTTCATGACTTTTGCCTTCTAATTAATTGTTTTCTAAATTCAGTGTTTTAAAATGACACTTTTATTGAGATATTCATACACCATAAAATTTATGCTTTTCAAGTGTACACAGTTCAGTAGTTTTTAGTATATTCATAGAGTTGTGCAACCATCACCACCATCTAATTCCTGAATATTTTCATCACCCCAAAAGGAAACTCTATACCCATTAGCAACTACTGTCCATTCTCCCTTCCTTTTAACCACTGGCAACCACTAATCTACTTTCTGTCTCTGTGGATATACGTATTCTGGACATTTCATATAAATTGAATCATACAGTACGTGGTCTTTTGTGTGTGGTTTCTTTCACATCATAATCTTATCATGGTTCATCCGTGTTGTAACATGTATCAGTTCTTCATTCATGTTCACTGCCAAATAATATTCCATTGTATGGATATACCACATTTGGTTTACCTGTTCATCTGTTGATGGGCATTTAGGTTGTCTCCACTTTTTCTTTTTTGTGAGGAAGATTGGCCCTGAGCTAACCTCTGTGCTAATCTTTATTTTATGTGGGATGCCACCACAGCATGGCTTGGTGAGCAGTGCTAGGTCTGCGCCTGGGATCCAAACCTGCAAACCCTGGGCTGCTGAAGCGGAGTGCAAACCTCACCACTGGGCTGACCCCCTAGGTTGTCTCCACTCTTTGGCTCTATGAATAATGCCGCTATGAATATTTGTGTGTAAATTTCTTTCTGGACATATGTTTTCGTTTCTCTTGGGTATATATACCTGGAAGTGAAATTGCTGAGTCATAGAGTAACTCTATGTTTAACTTTTGAGAAATTGCCAACCTGTTTCCAGAAGGGGCTGTACCATTTTAGAATGCTTCCAGCAATGAATGAAGACTCCATTCACTTCGCATTGTTGACAACACTTGTTACTGTCTGCCTTTTTTATTTTAGCCATCCTAGAGAGTGCGAAGTAGTACCTTATTGTGGTTATGATTTGTGTTTTTCTAATGCTTAGTGATGTTGAGCATCTTTTCATGTATTTGTTGGTCGTTTGTATATCTTATTTGTAGAAATGCTTATTAAATTCCTTTGCCCATTTAAAGGTTGGATTGTCCACATATTGTTGAGTTTTAAGAGTCCTTTATATATTTTGCATACTAGACTGTTATCAGATATATGATTTACAAATATTTCTTGCATTCTGTTGATTGTCATTTCACTTTCTTGATGGTGTCTTTAAAGCACAAAAGTTTTTTTTTTGAGGAAGATTAGCCCTGAGCTAACATCTGCTGCCAATCCTCCTCTTTTTGCTGAGGAAGACTGGCCCTGAGCTAACATCCATGCCCATCTTACTCTACTTTATATGTAGGATGCCTGCCACAGCATGGCTTGAACAGTGGTGCCTAGGTCCACGCCTGGGATCCAAACCAGTGAACCCCAGGTCGCCAAAGTGGAGCATGTCAACTTAGCTGCTGCACCCCTGGGCCAGCCCCACAGAAGTTTTTAATTTTGATGAAGTTCAATTTAACTTTTTTCTTTTGTTCCTTGTGTGTGTGTGTGTTTTTTTGGGGGGGCTGGGAAAGATTGGCCCTGAGCCAGTATCTGTTACCGGTCTTCCTTTCTCTCTCTTTTTTTTCCTTCCCCAAAACCCCAGAACATAGTTGTATATTCCAGTTGTAAGTCTTTCTGGTTCTTCTATGTGAGCCACTGCCACAGCATGGCTACTGACAGGTGGGTGGTGTGGTTCTGCAACTGGAACCAAACCTGGGCTGCTGAAGCGGAGTGTGCTGAACTTTAACCACTAGGCCATTAGGGCTGGCCCAATGTTTCTTGTGTTTTGACGTCATATCTAACAAACCAACTACCTAACCCAAGATCATGAAGAAATACTCCTATATTTTCATCTAAGCATTTCATAGTTTTGACTCTTACATGTAGGTCTTTGATCCATTTTGAGTTAATTTTTGTATATGGTGTGAGGTATGGCTCCAACTTCCTTACTCTGCACGTGGATATCCAGTGGTCCCAGCACCATTTGTTGAAAAGACTATTCTTTCCACGTTACATGTTCTCAGCACTCTTGTTCAGAATCAGTTAACTGTAAGTGTAAGAACTTAAATTTACTTCTGAGCACGTTGCATTTAATATTGTAAGGTACAGTCATATGAAGCTTTCCAGAAAGATCAAATGTGATATGAGGGGTAGCAATGGCATTGTTGGTCCCAATTCTTTGCTCCTGCCATGGTCATACCTTCGCCATGGCATCATTGTGGGTAGAGTGTATTTCTCTGCTTTGGATTTTGGACTTGACTAAGTGACTTGCTTTGGTCAATGGCTTGTGGGCTAAAGAGACAGTAGTAGGGTTTTGAGTGTAGGCCTTCACATGCCTGACATGTTGTTCCCTCTGTTCTTGCTCTTCTGCTGCTGCCATGAAAGAATGTGCTCCATTGGCCCACTAGTCCCAGAAGGGACATGAGAGACAGAGATCAGAGTCCCTCCTGACAAGCACCCCAGCTAAGCCCAGCTGAGAGCAGCTGACCCCCGTGCAACTCACAGACAAGGGCATGGTGATAAGTGACTGTTGCCACTGAGTTTTGGGTGTTTTGTTACACAGCTGTTGAGTGAGACCCAGGGCATGAGATCCCCTTAGATATATAAAGAATCGTCCACAGGAGAGGAAAGATTGAGCTCACTCATTCACCTTATCTTAACCCACGTCTGTTTGAACAAAAGCTCTGATCAGTTAGAGACCTTGGGACGTTTGCTGGGGGCAGGTCTTAACACAGTATTTCCTGGTGGGAAGTGAGATGACTTAGGGTCACACGTGGACATGACACGATGTAGCATTGGATCACAGCATGAGAGAGCGGCTCCCGTATTAATCCTTTCAATTACATAAAGAAAGAAGCCTCAGTTAGGTGCTGGCCTCTGTAATGCCTGCATACATGTGGCTGATCTCTCTTTATAACAAGAAGAAAACAGCCAACAGGCTCTGAGCCTTTGGCAGGTGACAGCGTCAGACTAGAATTTAAGTACGTCATTTTGTTTTTATTGTATTTATATTTTTGTTGACCTTTTCCATTTATGGTCGTAATGTGTACATTTGCTTTAGTGTTAAAAAGCGAAATGGCTTGGGCTGGCCTGGTGGAGCAGTGGTTAAGTTTGCACGTTCTGCTTTGGTGGCCCAGGTTCACCGGTTCGGATCCCGGGTGTGGACATGGCACCACTTGGCAAACCATGCTGTGGAAGGCATCCTACATATAAAGTAGAGGAAGATGGGCATGGATGTTAGCTCAGGGCCAGTCTTCCTCAGCAAAAAGAGGAGGATTGGCAGCAGATGTTAGCTCAGGGCTAATCTTCCTCAAAAAAAAAAAAAAAGAAATGGCTTAGGGAAAAATATTAAGCAAATAATAGTAAAGATAATAGGCTGAAGCACAATGATATGTAAATAAATGGCATTTAGGAAATACTGATTGATGTACAACATTATATCTGTGACCTTATAATAAATGTTCTGGGATGGCTTTGTGCTTCCTTTCTAAGAAGCTTGTGGAAGGGCATCATTCTGAATGTAAACTTGCCTCTTGTTCATACTTTTTGAGCTGGAAATTCAGTTTATTCTTTCCAAGGATTTAGGTTTCTCAATTTCCAGGAATGCTAACCTCCGGACCCTCTTCAAAGCCCCAAGGTGATTGTCACAAATAAAACCCTTTTGTGGCTCTTACATAACAGATACTGAAGAACCTCTTGGAAAAATCCTCTGTAATTTCACATTCTAAAGATAGGCTTGACTTTTGGATTGCTTCTAAATAAAAACATTTTTCGATTACACTGGAGACAAAGAAAAAATTTCCAGTATCAATTTGAGACTTGTGGGAAAACGGAGAGAATAAGTTTCACTGTTCTCGGTGAAGGTTTTGGTATTGAAATTTTGTCACATTGACTGACTTCTGAGTGTGGTGGGGGTGGGGAGGAAGGAAGGGTGAATACTGTCACCAGTCATTTAACGTGTCACTTATTACTCAGATCTGACACTAAATGCAAAGGCTGCAGCAGAAGATGAAGCTCACATCACCGTACCTGCTGTGGTCCCGGAGAACATCTCTGAAACGCTATGGTTTCTCTGAGTAATTACTGAGTCATCTCTTTATCACGGTGAAACTTCACAGGGACATTATCTGCTGCGGAGCAGAGCCAGAGAGCTTCCTTCTGCGCCTTCTTGGGTAGCAACCGAAAGGACTTGGGTTCCAAAGAGAAAGCTTTACAGGTCCCTGTCACCTGAGAGGGGTCCACAGAACAGTGTCACAGTCATTGCTTGTCATTTCTCAGGAACACCTGGCGGACACTCCCTCTTGGTGCTGAATTTCGTTCTTTCTCGCTCCTGTTTTGGGAGAGTGGGTAGGGAAGAAGGGGCTGTGGGCAGTGTGGGGTAGCATGTCATCTAGAGTCAAAGTGTGGGCTTTCCCCATTCCTTCCAAGGATGCTTTGGTCTTACCACCAAATCATCTGCGAGGTACATGGCCCAAAAGATTACTTATCCTTAGGTGGATTCAGACTTCTGCCTTTCCCACTCAGGCGAGTCACTTCTCTTCTCTGAGACTCCTTTACTCATCTCTGAAAGGGAACCCACGATTCCCATCTTGCCCAGGGCGAGAAGAACTGGCATCTGTGAAATCGCTGTTGAACTGCACCATGTGGTACATTTTGGAAGGACATCTGCGTCTCCCCCAATGTCACACCAGGCTGCCTCTTTGTAAGCTTTGTGCTCACAAAGCTCTGTCATATTACCTGACCCAGATGGAGGTGACTTGACTGAAAGATAAAGGAGCAAGCTCAAGCTTCCATCTTTTTCTTTTTTTTTTTTTTTCGCCTCTGAACAGCAATACTAGTTGTCTCTTTATATTACAAATCCCAGCACAGTGCCATATCTCCATGGAGGATGCTGCCCAAATACACTTGAATTGGATTTGAGTAAGAATCTATATTTATGGTGGCCTTACTGCTTGAAAGAAGAAAGCAGAAGGGATGTACGAAAACATACCCTCAAGGAGTGCCAAGCTGTAGGGGGACAGAAAAGAAGTGTGTGACAAGACAAGAGACACATTCTTCCGGGAAAAAAAATTAAAAAGCAGTTGAGAAAGAGAGATTGAGGATTTCCAAATCAGTAGCTTTATCGACCGATGTGCCCCCATCGCTTTTTGCAATGTTTTCTCTGTCTGCTCCTGGACAGAGGCACGGCGTCGGAAGGGATGCTGTCTCCACGTGCGACATCTGGTGGCTTTCTAACATCCGCCCCGTGGACTGGCTTTGTCAGTCATCTCTCCAACTGGATGAATTAGAAGCTGCTCCCTGGAAACTGAGGTTGGAGACTAGCAAAATGAGGCCCCGCCTTTCACCATGATTCTCCACTTAGCCTTATAACTGATTTCAAGCCAGTGTGCTCACTCCCCAGGGACAGGGAAGAGATTATTTCTGAAGGCTGTTTTTGCTGAAAAGCGAAATCCAACATTCTCAGAAACCAGGAAAATAAGACAAATCCTCTCGTTTTGGCGAGGATGCTGGAAGTCTCCAGAAGGGCTTATGGGCTTCTTTCGTGGAAGTCAGCCGGAAGCTGTGGGTAGGAATCCCTGGGACCACCTTGCCCAAATACAGGCAAGACTCATTTTATGGGGAGTCAGCATAATAGTAACATGTATGAGGCTCTGTACTAAGTGCTTTGTTCTGGAGAAACTGCCTATGATGAAATCCCAGCTCAGCCCTGCCTCGGCTGTGTGACCTTATACATGTTAGGCAGCTTCTCTGAGCTTCAGTGTTCGTGCCTGTAAATGGGATCGTAACACCTAACTCTCAGGGTTTTTGAAGGATTCCTTGAGACACTGAACTCAAAGTAATAGGTGCAGAGTAAACCCTTAAGACCTACTGTTGCTCTTTTGTTGTTGTTATTCATACGTTTCATACAAAATTCAGGACAGCCACGAATTTTGTGGCAGAGGAGCATTCTGTTGGCCCTGGGCTTCAGTGCCATTTTGAATTATTTCCTTCCATGGGGAGAGAGAAATACTCACATTTTAAAGTAAGAGGATTTCTGAGTGATAAATTAAATGAGTCTGATTTATAAAAGGTTAATAATTTTGACTGCAAATCCAATAACCATGATTTCAAAGTAGGTGGAGACAAAGCCATAGACTTAGGCTAATTTGGGAAGAAAAGGTTATTACATATATTAGACGGAACGGACTTTTTTACTCTATAAGGTTTGAAAGCCGCATGATATTGTCCTTGCCGGCAGGGAGTAGGTCGTTTCTTTCGTCACAGAATTATAAGGCTTTATAAGACTTGGAGAAGCCCTTATTAGACTCGGAGCAAAGGTTTCTTCCCCCTTTATGAAGTGCACGTGTGGGCTGTATAATTTGATGGTAGTAAATGACAATGTTTCGGTTTTCCATTCGCACTCCGCACAGGGCCACGTCACGTTGCTTGGCTGCGTTTTAAGCATCTGACTGCTCCCTCCTCAAGTCTTTTTGGGTCGCAGCTTCCTGGCAATGGCTCCGGGGCAGGAGCTGACCAATAGAATATAATTAGATCTTTGTTCTCTGACCGCAGCTAGGTGCCTGAGGGTTACAGCTAAGGTCAGCCTTAGAAGCTTCTAGACCCCCAGACAGCCACTTCGCTGTCACTTGAAAAGTAGCAGTGAGCGAGCTCAGGAAGATGTCTCTTTCTTCGACACAGGTTTGCGCTTGGCATGTGCCCCTTGGGTCGCTAGATGCTGTCACCCTGAAGGGGGAACGTCACCTGGATGTGTAAATAGGTTTATCTTTGCCACCATCTCATGGAAGGCCACGCCCTGCAGAGTCTTCACTCTGTGATTCTGGACAGGAAAGAGCAAGAGGGGATTAAGAGCCGGTGCAGACCAATTGTCTCCCTTGCCTCCATTGTACAGGTGGGAACACTGAGGCCGGAAGAAAGACTATTCCCAAGGTTATCAGTTGAGCCCCTGGTTGAGCTGTGAAATGGATCTAAGTCTATTTGATCCCAGATGTGTGATACCTGTTTGTCCTCGCAGCAGAAACTACTAATTGTTTCTCACTTTCCATCCTCCATTTCTCCCTTAATCATAGAACCTTCAGTTTGTGGCTGGGCATATAACTGTCTGGAATAAAGATTTATTTTCCAGTCTTCTTTGCAGTAGAGACTGGCTGTGAGACTAAGCTCTGGCCAATGACAAATAAGTAGTAGCATCCTGTGCAACCTCTGGAAACATGCCTTTGTCCTTCCTCTCTCTTGCTGGCTGGAATGTGGAGGTGAGAGCTGGAGCTTAAGCAGTTGTCTTGGATTGTGAGGTGGAAGCCATGTGTTGAGGATGGAAGACTATCCAGATAGCAGGCTCCTGGGAGCCTGAGCAGAACACTACACCAGCCCTGGAATACCCATCTCTGGGCTTTTTATATGAGAGAATAAAACCTGTGTGTTTAACAACTGTTATTTTTTTTTGAAAAATAGTTGACTGCACCTGGATCTTATTTTTACTGATACCCCACTACCTCATTCAGCTTCCAGATCAGTTTTCTTATTGTTAAGAGGACAGATGTTAGGTCTTGGGAGTTCTGCTGGGGGACGGTGGCACAAGATCCTCCTAGATAAAGAGACGTTCTGTGCATCTCTTACAGCAGATTGGGATCCCTATGAGGGAGGACCAGGACTGAGTTTTCACTGTGGTTCAGAACTCAGCATAGGATGTAGAAGACAGAGGCAAATGTTGTTGGATCTTGGATCAGTTATTTATTGCCAAAATAATGCTGGGGGACAAAGAACCACAAAGCCTCGGTGGCTTATGACAATGCCTCTTTACTGCTCATGTGTCTGGGTTGTCAGCTGGGCAGCTCTGTTGAAACTGGCTGGGCCTGATCACACATCTCGGGAGTTGGCTGGCTACTGGGTGATCTAGGGTCACCATGGCTGGGACCACTGGGGTGACTTGACTTTGCTTCAGATGTCTCTTATTTCCCGACAGGCTGACCCATCCCAATGGAGGAGGCCACAAGTGATGAGTGGAAACACACAGGTGATTTTTCTTGCCTTTGCTTGTGTCACGTCTGCTAACATCCCATTGGCCAAAGCAAGTCCCCCAGCTGGACCCAGGGACAGAGGAGAAGGACACTTTACTGTTACATGGCAAAGGCGTGGGGATGGGGCAGGATGAGAATTGGGGCCTCAACGGATCCAGTCCACTCCAGATGGATAACTGAATGAAGGGAGGGATGGATGGAAAGAGAGAGGAAAAAAGGCAGATGGGGAAGGAAGCTCTACTCACTGTGTCCAATACAAGGAAAAGAAAGCACTGGAGGACAATTCCCTAAGTCTCTAATGCTCTCTGGGGTTAGCCACTGTGTGGCCATCTTGGCTTGGGGACTGCCCATGGCACACGGGGGCCTGGAGCTTTGGCACAGACCCAGGCTGTGGGGTGTTTGTTTCATGACTTGCTTCTGTGCTGGGGAATCTTTGCTTCTGAGTGAGTCATTGTGAAAGGCTTCACAAGCTTTACCGCTGGTTGGGAAGAGTCTGTTTTGGAGACGAGAAGACTTTTCAGAGATAACTAATTCATAACATGAAGACAGTTGAGCTGCTGCCTGAGAACTAAACTGGGAAAGAAGGGTCCTGGGTTTCAGTCCTGCCTCTGCCAAGTCAGAAAAAAATACACCAGAAATACTAGCTTCTCTTGGGCAATTTCTAAGCACTGTAGGACTTGTCAGGAGGAAGAAGGCTGAAAAAAAAAAGTTTTAAAGAATACATTTTCTCCTAGTCTTCATGGTTGTTTGAGCTCCTGATAATATATTTTTTAAGAAGGTGAAAATTCCCCTAGCTCTAATAAATTGGGTAATTTAGTTTTGTTCCATACGTTGAAGATCCTTTATCGTTAGTTTTTAAAAATACTTTCAAAATAATGCTTAAATATTTATGTAAATCATAAAATGATGGCTAGCATAAAAATGATGGTTAGTGTGAAAATTAAAGTAAAACACTATTAATGTGAAAATTAATAATAATTCTAAAGTTCCTAATAGTTGATGCAAGAGATTTAGCATAAGTATAGCCAAGTTTTCCTCAAAGATGGGAAAAAAACCCTCAAGTTGTTTTGATGGTGTTAGGATGAACGACTCACTTGGTCATTTTCCTCCTGTTGCAGAAATAAAAATGGTTCTAGCAATTTTCCTGAATCTCCAACACAAAGTAAATGCTTTTTTGCTTACTCAGCTTAAATGCAAGCAAAATGAGATCCGATTCCTTGGCACCTGCAAATCCTGTTGGGTTTTCAGAGTCAAGGTCAAGGGCACCAAAGCAGGCCAATTTCTGAATTCTAGAGGCCTGAAATGGGTCTTTCTGATCCTCGTTATGGTCCTTCACCCACCTTTAAATTCCGGGGAATACTGACGCCTGGAAGAGGAAAGAGACTTGCCTACAAGTCTCAGGGGGCCACCAGGAACACTGGGTCTTCATCTTGGTTCTTTACACATTGTGTGAGATAATTTCCTTCCATCCTACACAGTTCATGTCTCTTTAAATGGTGACTTGTCAGTTTCTAGAGGCACAAATTCAAACTATATTTCTGTATCTGCTTTCTGAAGAGAGAAAACGATGTTATATAAAGTTGCCCCAGGGGAAAGTGGAGCCATAGCTATTTCATTCCCTCCTCACTTGAGCACGCTCAGCTTAGCCTTTGTAAGTTTGTTAACCAGACCCAGGGCCTGTCTCATTCTGTCTCCATCCTTGTATCTGCTTCCTCCGTGGCTTACACTCAGATGTCGAAGAGATGCCTTCCTTGTCCTGGTGCATGGTTTGTGATTTCACTTCATTATGAATTCAGGATGGGCAAGAGATTGAAGGTGTCGGCACCGGGCACTGACAGCTCTGACATGGAAGGGCTCCTGGGAATGCCTCAAATCTCCTTCCATCAGAGGCCAAATAACTCATACAAGGAGTGTGGCCCAAGGATTCTGGTCCTGTCACTTTGATTCACGTGGGACAACGATGCCTGCAGGCAGAATGATGGCTTCTAATGCAAGAGCTGATCTTGAGATTTATCTCCTGATTTCTTGAGTCAAAACCTTGCAGCTGGATTCTCACCTGTTTAGAGAGAAGCAATGGTCCCTGACAGTGGCCAGGATTGAGCATGCCTCTGGTATCAAGATTCACGACTACTTCTTTATATGTTGTGTTCTTAAATAGGATGAAAATGACTACCTCCAGACTATTGGCTTGGAAGGCTTTGGGGGCTAGCGTTTGGAGTGTCTTCAGAGACCTTAAAATCCCAAGGCTCTCTCACTGGAGTCTGTAGAATCATCTGCCCTTCTCTGACCTCAGTTTCCCCACTACTAAAACTGATATCCATGTAGATATCACCCTAGGTGATATCTACAAGGTCAGCTATAAATCTCAAGATCCTCACTTTTCTCTAAAGGCTGAACAGAAAGGGCCCTGGCCCCTTGCACGGGCTTCCAGCAGAGCAGCTCCACCCTTATCAATTTCATAAATTGAAGTTACATGGAAGATTGTGTTCAAACACAGGGTTCTGCTGTTACAAAAGAAGCTTGAACTCTTGCTCACCTCTTGCAAACGTGACCCATGCTTGACATCTGAGAACCTCTGTTCTTAAATCCTCCAGGGATGTGTGAGGGGTCATGAGGAAACATAATTCCCCAAACTCTCCATCATCTATAACATCTCAGCAATGCGTGGACTTTTGAAGTATTTTTGTTTGTCCTCTTATTTGTGAATCTTTTCTTCATATCTCTGGCTATTGGCCCTGGTTTGAACCCCTGATTATCCCCTGAATAGTGATTAGTCTTGGGAGCTGACTCATTTTTTCCAAGTTCATAAGAGACTCATGTACAAACTAGATGCCACGATCCCTATAAATAAAAAAGTTGCCCATTGGTCTGTTATTTCATGGTATAAAAATATTGATTGAAATCAGCGATTATGTTTTGGAGGAAATAACCTAAATAACAGTCTCTGTGGCTGTATTAGTTTTTTTTTTTTGCTTGATAATGCTGCATAACAAACATCCGCACCATATCCGTGGCTCATGAGAACACATTTTGCTTACAGATTTGTGGGTCAGTTCATGTGGTTCTGTGGGGCTTAGCCTGCATCCTCAGGGATGGCTCTAGAATGTAGGGCGGTTGGGTCTGCTCCACATGTCTTCATTCTAGAACCTGAACTGAGGGGACAGAAGCTATTTGGGGGAAACTCTTATCATGGCAAATAGCAGGGGCACAAGAGAAGGGAGCAGAAATGTGTGATGCCTCTGAAGGCTGTTGTGTGGAACTGGCATTCTGTCCGTTCCCCCCGTGTCCCATTGGCTCTAACAAGTCTTATGGCCAAGTCCAGTGTTGACGGGCTACTATTCAGAGGTAATGTCAACTCACAAGGCAAAAGGATATGTAGTCCTAATAATAATGACCGGGCAGGGAAAAATTGGGAATAGCAATCCAGTTATATTCACTTAGCGGGAGGCACTGGGGAGCTGCTCCAAGAGACAGCCATTCACCTCCCAGAGCAGAGGAAGTTGAGATACAGTGAGAGCCCCTGTTCCGCTCCTCCTCAGAGTCATAGCATGTAAGACAACAAGTATTGGTTTCAAATATGACCTCCAAATTGAAAATCCCAATGACACCCGCCCCCCCCCCCCGGAATGGAGGTATTGATCTCCAGGTGAGCTGTTCCCCACATGGCACCTGTTTACTGTCCTCCAGGGCTGCTGGAAGCAAGTCCTGGCTGAGTCCACCCTCAAGCTCAGACCTTTGGTGTTTTCAAAAAAGATCAGAATTCTTTTAAAGATGGCGGGGCTCATGAGTTATATGTCCACTGATCTTATTTGCATTCTCAAGGAATTGGCCGAGCTGTAGATTGGACTGTGCCTGTCACCTTCATGCTCTGCCCACAGTAATGCCAGTCAACATGGCAGAAAAGAGAGGGAAATGAATGCAGACCAGGACAGGAAGTGGAGCGTGACCAGTCCCCCTGCAATACTCAAGTGTGGTCTCTCCTGCTGAGCTCACGGGCACCCATCGTCTTCTCAACAAAGAGCTCCACGCAGCCATGGCAATCCATCCAGCTGAGAGGAAAACTCTTCCCCATCTTTGCCCTAAGAGGAAATGCCCATGGTGCCACGGATGGAATTTCTGTCCTCAGAGATCTCCAAGGGGAGCCGCAAGGCCATAGAATGAAAAGACCTTTGACCCAAGAGGGACACAGGTTCCAATCCCAGCCCTGCTGGTTACCTCCTGTGTGGCCTTAGGCAAGTATTTTCCCTTCTCTGGCCTCAGTTTCCCCAGTGCTACAACTGCTATCTATGATGGAAGATGTGGGTTTTAGTCCTGGCTCAGGTGTGTGTGTCCCCAGTCAAATCATCTGAGCTATCAGAACCTCATTTTTCTCATCTGGTAAAAATAGGGTCAAATTTTCTCAAATGACTGGACAAAAATGATGGGTAAGCTTCCAGTTGTCAGAGAAATGTGAAGGGCCTTCATCTGGGCTCTACGTGTGGACCAGCCCCGGAAAAGCGAGGATTCTGCCCGCGGTGGGTTTTCCAGTGGACCTGGGAGGAGGCAGAGGACCGGATCCTGAAGCTTCCGCGTCCTCTCCTGTCTGACTTGGATGCTTTGGCCAAGTTTCCTTCCAGAGAAGGGGAAAGTCCCCCTGGTATGTCGGTGTGAGTGTGCATGCTGGAAAAAAACAAAACAGAACGCCACCACTTTCTAGCCTGGGGCCTCTTCTGAATCTCTCTGCACAGAGAAATCAGGGATGCCCCGAAATTGAGAATGTGGCCGAGAACTGAGACCAAGTTGCTCATAACACGGCTATGTGACGGATGCTCAGTCATACCAGGACCCAGAAGATGTGCAGAGCCCTGCCCTGCGGGCTGTTTGAAGGTCACACCGACTTCGCCCTGCTGGGAAACGAACTCAGTGTCTGTTTGTGGGTTCCCTGTGCCGAGGGTACTATTCTCTGGGGCTCTGCGTCCCCTATTCCCACTGCTGCGTGGCCATCTCTACCACCCGGCCACTGACCCTGCCCCAGAGCCCCTCCTGGTCGGGGGACGGGGGCGGTGGGACTGTTAGACTTCATTTTTTTTGGTACTTTCCTTTTGTGTGTGTGTTTTCCTCAAAATATGTTATGATGGGCTGACTTGGGGCAGGAAATGTGGCCGTGGCCTGAGGCCATTCCCATCTAATTGAATCTGGGCCAGAAAGGAGGGCATGTGACTCATTTTGGGCAAGAAGCTGCCGTCTTTATGTCTTGTTGTAACTCGTTGGGGGAGTAAAAGCCGGATGACTCCTGTCACAGCCCTGGGGTCACAGGGCCACCCAGGAGGACGAAGGGAAAAGATCTCTCTGGAGCACCTGCTATGAGGCGTTTTGTCTAAATCGTCCCATTTGAACCTCACAAGGCACAGCGCAGGGAGTGGTAATACTCCCTCTGTTTTGCAAATGTGGCTCAGGGAGGGGGAGTGGGGAGGGCTCCAGGGGTCCCTCTCCCAGGCTGGTGGGAGGGGGCAGGGAGCCCCCAAGCACCCCCTTTTTCGGCCCCTCTGCCTTAAAAAGTGTGTGCTGTAGGGGAGAAAGTGTCAGTCCCACTCTGCTCTGTGTCTTTAGGGAAATCCCTTTTCCTCTCTGGGCCTCAGTTTCTGCTTCTGTAAAATAAAGTCCTGGGTGTTAGGTTCTGAGCTCAGGAATCCTGTGCCCTCTTACTGCTTACATCAGCTCTCCCTAGCTCCAGAACAGGCCGGCTAACTTCCCAGATGTCGGCATCCACTTCAAGGGGTGATCCCACGGACAACCGTGGATCCAGTAGATAAGACGACAGACGTATGCTTGAATGTTGCAGGAAAGATGGTGAATGACTTTGAAATGGACCAAAAAGATTACAGGGTGTCTTCAGTGGAAAACTAGGTGTTTCTATGGGCATTCTGTGCCTTTCGTTGCCTTTGAGTTCTTTCAGAACCCTAACTGGTAGCTAACTGAGGGCAATGCAGGGGGTTCTTGTGCATGGTTACACACGTGATGTTTTTCCGGTGGAAATATAATTGGCTTACCACACCCTCTGTGGAATAAGCCAGTCGTGCATCTATTTATAAATTCATTCCAGCATTTCTTGTTTGTGTATATGTGATTCTTGGGACCCATTGTGACACCTTACTGGTTCCCTCACTAATTAATGAGCAAAATCCTTGACATAAGTTTATTTTATCTTTCTATGAGGGTCACGATTATATCTGTGCCAACTGAAGTAAAGAGTCTAGATGATATTAGAGGAGTTTATTTAACAATCAGCGTGAGGAGGTGGAACCCCGGGAAACAGTTCTGCAGAGCCCTCTGATGGAGCTGCTCCCAGGGGTGTGAGGTTACACGCAGCTTCTGTTCCATCTCTTTCACAAACAGTGTATGCGCAGGGAGGGGGAAAAGAAAAAAAAAAACCTTACAACTCGATTTCGTATATGTCAAAAAAGGGAGAGTACACTTGGCCGTTGCTCTGGGTGGTACATCGAAGGTGACATAAACAAGAATTCCGTGTTTATACCTCAGACCAGTTCAGAGATGCTGATGCTCTCGATGTGTGGAGGGAGGTGAGGACCAGGTTCGTCAATTGTTCCCTCAATCTCTAAGACATGCAGCTGGGAAACATGAGAGCCAGCTACCCTTTATCTTTTCCTGTTGTGCATCTGTCCAGCCGGCGTCTTCAGTCACGAGCTGTGGGGTTGCAACGTCATTCTAACACAGGCTGAAGACATCCTGCACGACTGCTGCATGGGACAGCACAGATTTTTATTGTACTGACTTCAAGCCTGTGCAGTTTGCTTGCTGGATTCACCTGTTAGAGCAGGGAGAGGGGTCCCGAAGATCTGTCCACACCTGTTTTTAGAAATTATCCTTTAAGAATATATAGCTAACTACAACACGAGTCTGTTTGGCACTGTTGGTGGGAAAAGGGTTGAAGGTGGGGGTATGTAGACCTTTGTCTATACTGCCGGCCTAGAAGCTGTTTTTCTGGTCCAAACTGTTTCGCACCAACACTGGTCCCCTGGGTTTCTCTGTTTACATTCCCTGGAAAGGAACCCGTTCTTCCCAGCTACCCACTTCAAAACTACCCCGGAAGCCTTGCTGACCTTCCACCTCCTTCTGTGTTAGCATTTGACCCATCATGAGTAGAGGGATAGAAATGCCTCCCCTGGGGCAGTGACGAGGATTTGGTTAGGTCGCACCTGTTTGAGGGTACTGATCTGTAGTCATTCCAGGTACCAACGGACGTGTCCCTCAGGGGTTGGTGCCTTGTGCCTGCCCCATGTTTGTTTATGAGAATAGGGCTCCCCCAGCCCCAGGCCACCCCTCTCCCCCTCTTTGGCCCTTAGCAAGGCTGGTGGAACTGTCTGTCACTTAAAGATGAAATCTGAGCCTGAAGAGCCAACCAGACCAGAATGTTAGGTGGTTCCGCTTCTCAGACTCGGCAGTGGGACTCCTGGAGGCCTCCGGTCTTCCCAGGAATGGTCTTTTCCAGGATTTCCTCAGCAGCACTTTTCTGTTACAAGATGCACTTCCATCCATTCTGAGCCGAGCCCTAGGATCACTCCTTGAGCTAGGCAGGGAGAGTTTGAATAATAGCCTCTACTTTAAGCACAAGGGGTACGAACTTCAGAGAGAGGAAGGGACTTGCTCAAGGGGAGTGTGGCAGGGAAAGGACCCAAGCCCGGACGTGGCAGTCCCCCTACCTCTAGCTCTACCCTCCACTTTGCTCCTAGGCTGCCAGCTTCTCCCAATCTTGGTTGTTTTAGACGTTTGTGTCTTGGCCAAAGGGAGGATCTGGTTGAGGGAGGGGCAGACTCTGTTCCAGGGTTCCCTTCTGCTAGGGATATTCTAACTGGGACATTAGCTGATGTTAACTGTCCTTTGAGATGCAAATAAAATGAGGTTGATCCCTTGAATGTTGTCCCATGGACAGTGGGAGCCCTGGGGCTCTGCCAGCCCCTGTCCCTGGTAGTATCAGTTAGAAGCCATTTGGCTGCAGGTACCAGAAAACTCAATTGACAGTGACCTAAAAATTAGGGATCTATTTTTCTTCCAGAACAAGGAGTTTGGAGGTGGGTGGCTCACGATCAGGGTCAGAGATCCTAGAATCTTCTAGTTCTAGCTGTCCAATAAGGGAGCCACTAGCCGCATGTGGCTATGTAAACTTAGATTAATTCAAATTAAATAAAAACTAAAAAGAATTCCATTCCTCAGTCACACTAGCAGCATTTCAAGTGTCTACTGGCCACTGTCTTGAGTCAGTGCAGACGTAGAACATTTCCACCATCGCAGAAAGTTCTATTGGACAGACGGGAGCAAGATGGCTCCTGCAGTCTGGTGTAGTGTAAGTGCTCAAAGGAAGAAGCAAGATAGCACGTGACGGTGTTAGCCATGTTTGTTCCTTTTTATCAAGAAGGAAACACTTTTGCAGAATTCCTACAAGACTGCTGTCCGTATCTTACGACTAGAAGGATGTCTCATGGCCCTTCCTAGGGGCAAGGGAAACTAGGAAAATGAGGATCTTGAATAGGATTGGGCATTTTGTGGCCCCAACCAGAATTGGGGTCCCAACAGCAAGAAGATGGGGCAAAGGATGTTGGGCAGGCGATTCTGCAGTGCAGAGAGGTTCCTGGGCACCCCTGCTCTGAGGTCCTTTCTCTGCTCCGGGTGTGCATCCATGCTGTGGTTGTCTCCGTCTGTGCCGACCTCGTCTGCCCCACTTTCCCCAGCAACTCTTCTTCACTTGGTTCAGAAAGCAATAAAAATGCTCACACAAGGCTTTTGCGTGCGGCACACTCTAAAGACATTCGAGGGGTGTGAAGGTGGTTTACAGCTATTAATGCAAATCACTTAATGCTAACCTCAGCCGTTCCAGATCATACCGCTCTGTCTGTCCCACGCTGTCATGCTGCTCTGCCAGCCTATTTCTCCTCTAACTCCCTCTGCGTACTCACTCCTTAGCCCCCTGCCCCGAGTCCCCTGTTTTTATCAAGTACAGCAATTTAGGCTGATACTACAGGCCACGTGGCCTAGGGGGGCCCCCTTGCACAGTCAAAGGCCCTTAAAGTGATGGCAATCTTCTTTAACATGCCCCACCTCTGCATCCGTTCAAGAGAACCAGGGAAAGTCTTTGAAATGTCCGTCTGTTCCTTTCTCTCTCCCTGCCAGCTTCCAGACAAAAGGGCACCACACACATTTCTCTTCCCTCGGATAGGAGTCACTTCACCTGTCCTTGGAAGGCAGAAACAACCACAGCCAGTTTTGATTTTAAATAGCATTTTTTCTCCCATTGCATTCACATTCAGCGTTTGCGTCATTGAACATTGAAAAGGCAATGAATCAAGCATGTTGGTTAAGAACCAGGGGTTGACGGATTTTGGAAGAAACAGAATAAAATAAAGCATTCTTAATTCTGGAGGCAGAGTGGCTCAGGAGTAAGATCTGAGTGTGAGCAACATCCGCTATCGCTGAGTGACCTTGTGCAAATGCCCTTACACTCTTTGGACCTCGTCTTTTCCCTCCCTGCAAAGAGATGGCTAGAGGAATCAGACATCTGCGGACCATGGCGTTCAGGCCAAAGCCTGCCACGGACCTGTTTGTGTATGGCCCCTGCGCTAAGAATAGTTTTTACAATTTTAAAGGGCTTTAAAAAAATAAAGCAAAGACTATGTGACAGAGACTAGCTGGGTCGGCCCAAACCTAACATGTTTCCTTCTTGGCCTTTTTCAGAAGAAGTTTGCCCATCCCCGGCTTAGATGCCCATCTCTGAAGGGTTTTCCACTTCTCAGGCTCTGGATGTCTGGGATGCTGCTGCCTAAATGTTGAGGGCCTTGTGGGGCTCAAATAATGACTGTGGTTTCCCTCGTTTCTGGGGTCCCTCCATTCCCGCATCAAAAGGGATAGGGGAGGGGGCATGACTAATCAGGAGCTGGGGCTGGAAGCTACGAGCTGATGACTTTACGGGAAACCTGCTGACGCGGTCTGTGAGCAGGTGAGCAGCTGGTGTGTACGTCAGAACCTGGAAACTGTGGGGCAGAACGTTCTGGCTTTCCAGCTACAGTCAGACCTGCCTGGAACAGGTGTCGACAGCTCTGCTTGCGGTCAGCTGGGCAGCCCTGGCACCCGGCGGGGGCTCGGATGTGGGTGGGGGCGGGGGGAGGTCGGGGGTGGGGGAGTCAGGCTGGAGCAACTGAGTCACATTTGCTCCCCCATGAGAGTACGGAGGGCTTGAATTCCACCCTGGGTAGGGGACTTTGTGGGGGGACGGGCACCCTCGGCCCTCTTGCTCTGAGGCCTGGGAACACAGCCCTCGAGCACAGGGCTTGAAAGACACCGAGTCTTCACTTCTGTTCATTCGCAAGGTGACCTTGGGCAGGTCACTTCACTTCTCTGAGACTCAGTTTTCCCAACAGTAAAATGGCGCTGATGAATCCTAATCTATAGACCTTCTTGGGTTGTTGAGAGGGCAAAAGGAGGTGTTATATGAAAAATCACTTACAAACAGAAAAGGACTTTTCAAGACCTAGAAAGACAATAAACTTCTGGAATTGGTGCTCCTAAGTGGCTCTGAGCATTCCTCATCCCATTCGTGGGGATGACCAGTATTGCTATAGAGCGACCTCATCTTTGTCGTCTCATGTCATTTGATTTTGGCTCCTGACAAATCACAGGCGTGATTGTTCCTGTGACACCTCTTAACTGGAGTATTTGTATTGCTTAGTAACATTAGAGAAAAGGAAAAAGACAAATGTTCTCAGGAAATGACAAAAAAAAAACACCCTCAACCCAAAATAAAATAAGAATAGCAACGAAAAACAGTTAAGATGAAATTTCGAGCGAGTTTTGTGCCATTAGAGGTTTCAAAAGCCTTTGATTTTGTCTTCCCTCTCCCACTGCTAATGTTCATCTTTTCTGCCCGCGTTCTGAGTAATTATGGGATGAAAGCGTTTTAGAATTACAGTTGTCCAGTCACACCTGAATAATAATTATCCCTTTATGGAGTCATGCTATCGAGTTTTCTAACCACTTTTATTTCCATCTTCTCAGCTGGATTTTACAGAAGGCTTCTGAGTTCTGGAAAGCACTCTATCGTCCATATGATGAAATGGAGGCTCAGCGAAGTTAAGTGACTTGCTTAGGGGCACACAGCTGTGACTCCGTGGAGGCAGACTTTCTAAGACTCACCACATCTAGCCACCTCCTCTGGGGAAGGCAGCCGACCCTGATTTCGGGGTCTATGATATTAATAGCAGCAACCCCCACAAACACTGGCTGGCTGGGTTTTAATTACTTCTCCTCTTTTAAACTTCACGACAACCCTGCAAAATAGGTATTTATTATCATTGTGGTTTTACAGATGAGGAAATAAAGACTTAGAGAGGGGGGCGCCAGGTTAATGCAGCCAGTTAGAAGCGGAGGCAGGATTAGAACCCATCTCTCCTTGACTCCAGGACCCACACTCTTGCGCTGTCTTCTCTGCTGGCCTTGGCATTGCTGGGCAAGATTTAAATGAGGGGGAAGGGAAGGAATGGGGTAGCATGGTTTCAAGACCCAGTGGGCTTTTACTGGCCCATTGGAGAGATTGGCCCATGGGAGAGGGTGAGTCTGGTGGGTGACCTTAAGGCGGGTTCGGTGGTGAAGACTGAAGGTGTGTCCCAAATCTCTGTCATCAGGAGATGGGTCTGAATTAAGGCAGCTAAAGGGATGGTTTACAAACAGCCTCAGTCTCCTCCGTTTGGGCAGGGGATGTGTGTACCTGCATGGGTGTCTTCTCCCTTCTTCTTTTTTAGCTCAGGATTCAAGAGTTCATAACATTTATTAAGCCCCTCTTGTATACCTTGAGCTCACTGCACGATGCATATTTATGATCTGCGTTTTATGGTATTTTTGTTGACTTTTGTTTGATTTGACTTGTTTTTTGTGGTCTCCATTTGAAAGCGGAGGAGATGGAGGCTGGGAGATGCCCTGACGTGCCCGAGGTCCCCCAGCTGGAAGGGGCAGAGCTTGGATTTACATGCCGCTCCCTGGTTTTGAGCCATTCCACCCGCTGCTGCCTTGTCATTCGGTCCAGGACCGCTGCTTTTTCAAGAAGCGCTCACTGCCCTATTTCTAATCTGATTTGTCCCCAGGCTCAGCTTCTGGGGAAGTCCGTGCTGGGCCCAGGCTTGAGAAAACTCAATTCCTGGGATGCAGATGCTGCTCCTGTGTACATGCTCTGTTGGGTCTGCTGGCTTCCATCTTCCAGTCCTCATTCCCTTAGCAGCAACTTGTGTGGCCTCGTAGGCTGTCCCCAAGCAGATTAATGGCTGTACTCGCTAACAGATGCACAGCTTTCCACACTCACACTCATTCTCCATGTGAATTGGGAAGACTCAGATATTTCACGGGTGCTGCCCCCTTCCAGGTCGGGGGTTCTGTTCTAGCTCTGCCAACCATCTTTGCATGAGCTTGGCTCCGCGCCTTCCCTTGCCGGAGCCTCAGCTTTTGCATCTGCGCATGAAGGCCATCCTTAGAGAGCTTCTAAGGGATGGAGCTGAGGCCTCTGGCTTTGGGGTAAAATTCTGTCTTCCTTTGTCTTTTAAATTTTGATCTTTGTTAAAATGTTTTATCTTATAGAAACACCCCAAACAAACAAGACAACTCTCTCAATGCTTTTTTATTGTTGTTGGGGGAGGGCATTTTTTCTTATCATAGTGTGACCTGTGCCCAAATAGAATTGATTACTCCCCTCTACTCCACCCCGCAAGAATAGGGAAGCGAACTTTAGCTTTGAGGCGATTACTCCTAATCCAGCACAAAGTCTCCCTTGCCACAGTCAAGAGCTGAGCTCCTAACAGCACATCTAATGAAGACACACATTTTCCACCCAGGGGACGGTATCTTTTTTCCATCGCCAACCTCATCCCTCTCTCCCTGTTACCGAGTGCGCCATTCTTGGACAATTTCCAGAGGTCGTTTGAGGGAAAAGCCCATTTTCCACCTGACGCAGAGCTTTCTTTTTAAATCAGCTTTGGAAACTGCAGCCCAGGGAAAAAGATGGCTTCCGTTGCTTTGCCAAATGCTGTGCATTTTTCCCCTTTTCGATTATTTCTCTTTTGAGTGTCCCTTTAACCCATTACTATGCCAACCCTCACCTCTGTGCTAACCGGAAGCGCGGGTCTGGGATGGTAAACAGGACATCAAACCTGAAATTGTTCTTACCAGGCTGCAAAGAGAGCTGCAAGTTTAGGGGTCTCGTTCCATTCGTGTCCACTCTGTCCTTACGGCTGCACAGCATCTCCCGGCCAGGATGGGGACGTTTTCCTCAACTCTGAAGCGTCACACATCAGCTGCCCCTTTCCCATGCTTAGCTGAGCCCTCGAGGTTAGCAGAGAAGCCCCAGGTCTACTTTCTGTCCTCAGGGGGTCTCCCTCTGAGGCAAGGAGATTTGATTGAAAAAAGTGCAGAGTTGACCCAGAGTGGTCTCCTGGGGCTGCAGTGAAATTACTGACAGCTGCCTGCCCCGCCCACGAAGTCTGGGGCTGCAGGCTCTTCCGGGCTCGGGCTCGTTTGTGCTAACCACCTGGGGCTTTGCAGATCAAAAAACAAATTTAGCTATTTGGTCTTTGAAGGCCGCAAGACAGCCCGGTAAAATACCACTTTGGTAGTGTCCTTGCTTTGCACAAGAACACTCAGTGATTCCTCGTAATCGTTTTCTGTTTGTGTGTCACAAAATTACCCCCAAACCTAGTGGGCCAGAAGTTTGGGAGCAGCTGAGCTGGGTGCTTCTGCCCTCAAGAGGGTGTGTCCTTGCACCTCAGCAAGGGAGAGAGATTCACCGACAAATATCATAGCTATGATTTGCGGTAACGGCTTTGGGTATAAACATGGTCACAAGAAATTATTAGGAAATATATTTTAAAACCAAAAAACCCTAAAGCATCATGTGAGATGGGTGAACCCAACCTATCCTAAGAAACAAAACATTCGTGACACTGTGGGAACCCCTGGGTATCACTTCCCTATCGCATCCTCCCTATCACCTCTTCACACCACCAGGAACCAATTCCTCGAATTAGGTGTGTATCATTCCCAACCATTTCTCTTATATTTCTGCTGCAGAAGGGTGCATGCATCGCTGAACAGTGGATAGCATGCTGTTGCATGCTTTTAAGCTATGTTAAATTATGTCATACTGCATGTGATTTTCTGAAATTTGCTTTTTTTCACCCAACGTGATACTCTACACGTGAATACGGGTGTTCACCCATTTTTCACTGCTGTATAGTATTTTGCAGTGTGGATGTACCATAATTTATTTGTTCATTCTCTTGTTGATGGATACTTGGGTTGTTTATAATATCTTTCAAATTAATTGCAGGAGCTCTCCCTGCCCGGATTAGCAGGAAGTTCCCCCTCTGCATGCTAACCCCACCAAATGGCTAGGACTTTCCTAGTCATAAGGGATGAGTTCTGCTCAAGAGCCAAATCAGTTCGTGGCTGCCCTTGCTTCTGTGATGTCACTGCTCAAAACAGTTCCACGTGGTCCTTTGTGTCCTTATTCCCTGATGTGGTGGCATCCCCAGAAGAACAGCTGGGCTGGTGAGTATGAACCAAAGGGCTATGAGCGGGAGTGCGAGCCTGGGCCACTGCTGATTGCACGCAGGGCCCCAGTCATCAAGGTTGTCCCTGCTGCAGGGCATAGAGACAGAGCCTCCCTGAGCAGCACCCACCAGCCTGGAGAACACGGATCGAACTGTGGCTATAGCCCCCCTGACAGGTTGGGATGCTGTTGCTGAGTTTCTAGAAGCACAGCTTTCTGTGTGGGTCTGCATTAAGGTGTGCCTTCATTTTTCAACATCAGTCTCTTGGCCTCTGTTTTAGTTTCCTCATCTGTAAAGAGTGAATTATCCTCATTGAAAGAAAATCACAGTCATTGATGGTTTAGCTGGAAGCAACCACGCCTTGTTGGCCCCCAACCCCTACATGGCCCCTCCTCCTTTGTTAGGTAGTAATTTTTACCTGGACGAAATTAGTTTATCTAGGAATGAAGTCCTCTACAGAATAAAAATCTAAATTCAATTAAAGGACATAAAAGGAAGTTTGGAATAAATGGAGAGCTATTCCATATTCATGGAAGAATAATATAACATTGTACACACGTCAATTCTCTTCAAATTAATTTATAAATGTGATGCAATTGCAATCAGAATTCCAGATAGATTATGTTGAGAAACTTGACAAACTTCTTCTGAAATTAATAAATATAAACATCTGCAAATAGCGGAGCCGACTTTTAAAAGTGGGGGACAGCTCTCCTAGATATTAAAATATAGTAAAAGTCATAGTAGGGACCAGCCTGGTGGCATAGTGGTTAAGTTCACACACTCCATTTCAGTGGCCGGGGATTTGCAGGTTTAGATCCTGGGTGCAGACCTACACACCACTCATCAAGCCCTGCTGTGGTGGTGTCTCACATACAAAATGGAGGAAGATTGGCACAGATGTTAACTCAGGGGCAATCTTCCTTACCAAAAAAAAAAAAAAAAGTCACAGTCATGGACTGTGGTTCTGATGGAAGGGCAGGTCAACAGCCCAAAGGAAGAGGATAGAGAGCTCGTTGACAGAGCACACACATATGGGAACTTGATATAAGATGAATACAACCTCATAGATCAATGAGAAAGGTCCCACTAACTAGTAGATGGCTTTGGAAAACTGGCTGACTACACGTATCAGAACACAACTGGATCCTACTTGACCCAGAATGCAAAAGTGGACTCCAGAGAAATTGAAGACTTAAACGTTGAAGCCTAAACAATAAAGCTGAGTAAACATTTTAATAACCTAGGAGTGAGGAGGGCTTCTCAAACAAGATCCCCCAACACAAAGCGCAAGATGAAAACTTAATGAATTTAAGTTTTAACCAAAGTTATGGATTTCTAATCAATGGGATTAGATAACCAACATCCAAGGTGGGGAATAACCTATAGACCAGTGCTTCTCAAGTGGGGGCGATTTTGCCCCCATTACAGGACATTTGGCAGTATCTGGAGACATTTTTGTTGTCACAACTGCTTGGGAGATGCTACTGGCTTCTAAGTGGGTAGAGGCTAAGCATTCCCCAAAGCATAGGACAGCCCCAGAACGAAGAATTATCTGGCCAAAATGTCAATAGCACCAAGACTGAGAAAGCCTGCTATAGACAAATGTCATCCACAGATGCCTCATCTGAAACCCACGTGTGACTGAAACCTAGAATAGACAAGAAGTCCCATAAATTGTTAATAAAAAGAAATGAAACCCAATAGAGCACTGGGCAAAGTGTATAAACAAGCAATTCACAGAAGGGGAAACCGAAATAGCTCATAAATAAATGTAGGGCTGCTCAAACTCAATAATAATTGGAGAGACACAGTTAACACAACAGTCAACTGTTGCTTTATACTCACTAGAAAGTTGGATGACGCCAAGCGTTCACAGGGTTGTGGGGAACCAGGGACATTGCACGCCCCTGGTGGCAGCGATTTGGAGAGCCATCAAGTGGAATTCAGTCAAGAGAAATTATCCACAGTGAAGGATCCAGCAGTCTCATGGTGAGCGTGCCGGGTCCTCGACACAGGTCCAGAAGGGAACACATGCGAACATCTTCATTGAAGCCTTGCTTTCTGTAGTAGGACGAAGGAGGTCCCGGGTACACCACTGGGGGAATGGAAAAGTAAATGTGATGTAGGCACATGCTAAAATATCATGCATTAGTCGGAATCCACAAACGAGATATCCCAACATAGATAAATCTTAAACAATTGTAAGAATTAAATGAAATAAATTAAAAATAACTTTGAACACAGTCAGCTTTGAAGATGTCTTTGCACGTGCCATTTAGATAAATTTAAAAGACACACGGCACAGGTGTTACCAGAACATGCGCACCTGTGCTTTCAGTTGACCTAAACTCATTCTGCGTCTTGCTTCTTTCGCTCAGTCCGACGATATTAGTTAATACTGATTCGGAGCTCACCAAGCGCCAGGCTGTATTCTTTTTATCACCCTCCTCCTCGTGCCCTGGAAGTAATAATTTTAAGCAGTTTGATATGTATCAAGTGTGGGGGGTAATAAAAAGTAATAATAAAACAGAACAGGAGCGAAGTATTGTAACAGTCTGCTTGGACTGCCGTAATAAAATACCAGAGCCTGGACGGCTTAAGCAACAGAAATTTATTTTCTTGCAGTTCTGGAGGCTGGAAGTCCAAGCTCAAGGCGTCGGCAGGGCTGGTTTCTCCCGAGGCCTCGCCCCTTTGCTTGCAGACGGCCGCCGTCTCCCTGTGTCCTCAAGCGGCCTTTTCTTCGTGTGTGTCCCTCCCTGGTGTCTTCACATTTTCTAAGGACACCCGTCCTATTGGATAGCACCCCACTTTATGACCTCATTTAACCCTGATGACCTCCTTAAAGGCCCCGTCTCCAATGCGGTAAGGTTGGGGGTTAGCTTCTGCATATGAATTTTGAGGGGGACACAATTCAGGCCATAACAGATATGTTACATTAATGGATTGTCTGAAGGACTATCTTTGTGGTAATACTTGATCCTAAGATATTTTGACACATTGCTAGCGTTTAATATAAGACTTAAAAAATTCCATGGCCATATTTAAACTTGTCTTACACTTTATTTTATGGTGCCATCCCTGCGAGGTTTAAGTATCAAGGATATAATAGCTTTATAAAATGAGATAGATAATTTTTGCTCTCCCTTCAATTCTACTAAAAACTCTTATAACCTCATTTTACGTGTGCCCTGAAGGCTTGTGAAACTGAACGGTAAAACTCTATTGTCTCAACAAAAAGTAAATCAAAGGGGGAAGCCGGAAGGGGAGGGGGCACTCATAAAGGTGGGTGATGATCAACGCCATGAGAATATTTTCTGCCAGCCCCTCCAGGCTTCTTCCCCAAACCTGGAGCAGGGTCAAATGCATTCGCTCCCGCTCAGAATGCTGCCCTCCCCCCATGCCCTGTAGATCTCCTCCAGTTCCCAGCTCAGATGTCAGCTCCTCCAGGAAGGCTCGCAGTCCTCTCCCATGCCCCACCCCCAGGCTTCATGAAATACCCCTGTTCTGAGCTCCTTCCACCCCCGTGCTTCCCCCAACCTCAGCCTTCCCACCCCATCTCTCCCATTGCCAGGAGCCCTTCCATGACCTGGGCCTATAGCCATGGGCTCCAGACAGTCTCTGCGGGATGAGTGACAATCTGAGACCCACAGAGTCACATCCTGGAAACCATCTTCCCCTAATTAAACATGCAAAGAAATGGGAGCCAGCCTTTGCTTTGAAGGCCCGACCTTTTTGGAGAAGATGGTGGCTCTCGAAGTTAAACTAAAGTTACCCGAGTTCTTATTTCAAAATGAGCTGAACTTGGGGGGGTGAGTGGGGGGAATGCAGCCCCCTCTGTCTTCTCTTAAGTCACAAAGTCTGGGAGAGGTATCTTCTTCCAGCGCTGCTCTGGGCTGGCTGAGACAGGCACCTTCGCTCTTAAGGGAGGGTCTCAAGTCTCTAACCTTAGTATTATCTGTCCTTCCTTCTTTCTGCCTTGGATGGTCCTGTTTGAAAAATGTTCGACTCTTCTTTGAGCCCCAGGGGTGTTGGCCCCTTGTGTGAGAGGCTGATGGTGTATCCTGTGAGTCTTGGGGAATAACCTCCCCTCCTGCATTGTAGACACAGGGAAACTGAGCCCAGAGAGAGCAGGGGCTTGTCCCATCAACCTCCAGCAGGGGTAGAGGCAGTCTGGATACAGGGCTCTAGGTACCAGGTGGAGACCCTTGGCAGTGTGTGTGTGTGTGTGTGTGTGTGTGTGTGCGTGTGTGTGTGTTCTAGGCCCAGTGTGATGCCGTGATGCCCCCTACCCCCACCCCCACTGGGCTGCCATCTTCCCTCGTCATGCCGCCTCCGCTCTCCTGCTATGGATTGAATGGTGTCCTCCCCACATCCATATGTTGAAACCCTGTCCCCCAATGTGACTGTATTTGGAGACAGGGTCTTTGGGGAAGTAATTCAGATTAAATGAGGTCAAAAGGGTGGAGCCTTGACCCAATAGCTTAGCATGCTTATGAGAAGAGATACCAGAGAGCTAGCTCTCTTTCTCCACCATGTGACGACACAGCTAGAAGGTAGCCGTCTGCAAGCCGGGAAGAGAGCCCTCACCAGAACCTCACCATGGTGGCACTCTGGTCTCAGACTTCCAGCTTCTACAACTGTGAGAAAATAAAGTTCTGTTGTTTGAGCCACCCAGTCTGCGGTCTTTCGTTATGGCAGCCTGAGCAGACTGAGAAACTTCCCCAGCACTGATGGATCTTCGAGAAACCTTCCCGTCCCTCGTGGGTCTGCTCTTCTCCTTGTCTCTGACCGCTTCGACTGTCTAATCCTCGAGCTCTTTTTCTTCCTAACATCCTAAGTGTTGGCGTTCTCTGAGGTCTGGCCCTTTACTCCCACTCCTTCCCCTTCGTTCTTTCTGTTCCCTCTCTTTCGTCTTCTTTCTTCTCTTTTCCAGTCTCTGGCTGTCATATCTGCAATTCTACCATCACTGTAGGTGACATCTCCATTTATTATTTCTCTCCTGACCCCTAGGTAGCGTCTCCTGGCACCTCCTGCACTTTCCTACTTGGATCTCCTGCTGTCAGGGGTGGGCATCCTCTCCTCTCTCACCAACCAGAAGATTCATGCCCCTCCTGCCTTCTCTATTTACATCCTTGGCATCCCTTCTGCACAACAGTCATCTCAGCCTTCCACTCCCTCCCTCTGGACCAGAGAGGAGTGGGTGTGAGTTGCAGCCTTAGGGAGTGGTGAGCAAACTCGATTGCATAGTCAAAAAGCACAGCTCCTCTAGCCACAGGATTTGAATACTCGGCAGGAGTGGCCTCTGTGAGTCATGAAGGATGAAACCACAGGGCCCCCTCCTCTTGCGTTTTTCTTGGAATCGGGTGTGTGGGTGTGAGTGCCCTCTCATAAAAACCTCTGAAGTGTTGCATCCTGAAAGGAGGCCAACAGCTGACCTGTACAGAGCACTCTGCAGTTTACAAAGCGCTTTCACACACCTTGACTCATTTCCACCCTACGACAACCCCGTGAGGTTGGGATTATCATTCCCAGTCAAGAGCTGAAGAGACTGAGCCCCTGAGAGTGGCTTGTCCACTATCGTCACTGGTAGATGGCCAAACTGTGACCGGAAGCCTGGTCTTCCTGCTCACAGATGGAGAAGAGCATGTCCTGGGGCCCTCTCACTACCAGGCCCTTGTCAGTTGTTACCTCCATACATGAGGGAAGTTGAGGCTCGCTAGGTTTGCTTAGCAATTTGCTCAGGGTCTCCAGCCAGCTGGTGAGTGCTGTCATGAGGGGCCGAACCCATGTGGTTCTGACTCTAAAGTCAATGGATGCATGAATTTATTCGGTGAGATCAGCAGCCATTTGGTCCTGTCCAAAACATCCATAAGACATTTGGTCCGTGCCAAAACGTCCTTGATATTTGGTCATATTTATTCCTGTCCAAAATGTCTATGGAGACATTAGGTCCATGCCAAAAGGTTCTTGACATTTGGTTCTGTCCAAAACCATTTGGCATGGACCAAATATGCTCATGGACATTTTGGACAGGACCAAAGATCAAGGACCTTTTGGCGTGGACCCAATGTCTTATGGATGTTTTGGACAGGACACCCTGCAAGGATTAGGATGCATGGCCTCCCAAATCCCAGGTCTTCTCCTTGACCCAGAGGGACTTCTCCATGGGCACTGAGCTGTGGCTGGTCACCCTGTTTCAGTGGTTCCTAGTCTGTCGAGAGTCATGATTTCCGTCATCACCCTTACCCTTGTCATCACTTACTGGGTGCTTACTATATGCCAACGTCTTCACCAGGAACATTATGTAACTGATGCTCTGGGCTGAATGGTGTCCCCTCCAAATGCATGTGTACCTCAGTACCTCAGGTTATGACTGTATTTGAAGATAGGGTCTTTAAAGAGATAATAAATGTAAAATGAGGTCGTTAGGGTGGGCCCTAGTTCAATATGACTGGTGTCCTTATAAGAAGAGGAAATTAGGACATGGACGCACACAGAGGGAGAACCATGTGAAGACACAGGGAGAAGACGACCATCGGTAAGTCAAGGAGAGAAGCTACACAAAGAACCAATCCTGCCGACACCTTGATCTTGGACCTCTGGCCTCTGGAACTGTAAGGAAATACATTTCTGTTGTTTAAGCTGCCAGTGTATGGTACTTTGTTATGAGGCCCTGGCAAACGAATACACCTGTCTCATTTAATTCTCACACGCATTGTGGGGGCGGAGATTCTAATCCTTGGGGTGCCCAAAGAAGGCAGGAGAGAGAGGGGAATGAGCCTCATGACGTTGCTGACACCCAGACTGGTACCCAAGAAGTGGCGATCATCTTGGTGACAGTGCCATGAAGGGGCTGGTGGCCTCAGCCCTCAGCTGTGTGAGCTCAGAAACCCCAGGGGCAGCCCACTGAGAATGAAAATCACACAGCTTCCCTTGACTGGACTCTGTCCCTCTGCCAGGCACACGCTTGGGGCTGTACACATAGCATCTTGCTTCCTCCTTGCAGTAGCCCCATAGGGTGAGCATTGCCATCTCTTCACTTTGTAAGGGGCGACATGGAGGCTCAGGAAGTTTTTGACTTGCCCAGGACAATACAGCTCATGGGGACTAGGGGTAGAATGTGAAATCAGTTTCGCCCAGCTCCAGAGTCACACCAACCAACACAGGAAGAATGGTATATACATATAGATATAGATGTATAGGTGTGTATACAGGTATTTAGGTACACACACCCCCCCCTGTATATATATGTCTGTGTGCATACATATATATACCCGCATATCTATCTATATCAGCTATATCTATCTCTATATCTATACACCTGATCCCAAGGGATCAATTTCCAATGAGAACCCACCCTCTCTGTGATCTGGACTGTGCTGGGATTGCTGGGTGGCAGTATTTTGTTCCCCGCAGCTATGCTTGTCCACAGGTTGAATGGTAATGCTGGGATGGGAGCAAGGAGAGTGAGAAAGCGTGCGTGTGTTTTTATTGCTCGGCAGCCTATAAGGCACTGTGCCTAAGAGAACACACCCACCGGAGGCAGCCTGCGTAGCCTGCCATCTCAGCTGCCTCACTTGCCAGCTGTGGGACCTAGGGCAGGTTGCGTAACCTCTTGGCGCCTCTGTCTCCTCGTCCGGGAAGCACAGAAGTGTGTACTACAGAGCCCCTCGGGGGCTGTTGGCAGGACCACTGGGTCCATGTGCCCAGAGCCCTCTGCAGCTTCCCTTCCAAGTGAGGTGAGCGGGGGAGCACACCTCCGTCGAGGAGCCCAGTGCGCCGAGATCGGGAGACCCAGACGCTTTCTGGGTAGTCTTGGGTGACTCTGCCTTGTCCTTCCTTTTCTAGACACCACACCTGACCAACCCTGGTTTGTTTACTGTCCACCTTCCAACAGAAGCCAGTCCACTGACTGCAGATCATCTTCCCTGGGGTTTAGGAAACCAGGCTCTTCACTCACACGTTCTCCCGGCCTGCACAGAAGGCCTGTCTCTTCCTTGGTGGGTGGATGTTGGTAACTTGAATATTCCACCCCTCTCTCTTGCTTCTAGGACTTTGTATGTGCCTTTCCCTTCTCTTGGAAACTTTTCTCTCTGTCTCTTTGTATGACCAACTCAGACTCATCGTTCAGGCGTCAGCTTAGATACCACCCTTCCTGAGAACCGTGACTTCATCCTGGTTTCTGGGCCCCCACAGTTCCCACCATAGAAATGCCACGGCACTGCAACTTCTCTTTGCTGTCATGGTCTGTCTGTGCCCCCGCCTCCCCCTACCCCATTAGACTGCGTGCTCCCTGAGGGCAGGAACAGGCCCTCTGTCCACTGTTGGATCCACGGGCTGTGTCTGACACACAGTGCATAATTCACAAATTTTTATTGGCTGAATAAACCCAAAGGTCATGTTTTAGGAGAGGACAAAGATGATGAAATTAACACCGCCGGCCCCAGTTATCCCTCCCTTGTTTAGCAAGGAGCACCCTCGGTTGGCGTTGCTCGTTGGCGTGTGGAGAGGAGCAGGGCAGAAGCTTCCAGGGCTGGGGGAGGGAAAAGAATTTGACTCAGGTTCTGTGGATGAATGTTCTGGAATTTGAACAGTGGGAATGAGTGGGAAAGGGGGCAGAGATTTGAACGGACACCATGAGGAAGAGGACTCGCGGAGAGCGAGAGATGTCGAAGGAGGATTTGTGTGTGTGTGAGCAGCTGTCAAAAATCCCTCCTCAGTGTCCCCACCGGGCTTCAATCAAGGGTGGCCCCTGGACCAGCCACAGCAGCATTACTGGACGGTCAGAAATGCAGCTTCCCTGGCTCCGCCCTGGACCTATGGAATCAGGGTGGGACCTGGCACTCTGGGCTTTAACAAGCCCTCCAGGGGATTCTGACCATGTTTGATTGAGTCTGGGCACCAACTGCGGTTAAAACCTACACGTCTTTTTACTGCTCTTTAGAGCTGCTCCTGTGCTGTCTTGGGAGAGCCGCCCCGGAGGTGTCAGGCTTCAGGATGGAGCAGGAAGGCCAAGTTCTCTTCCCACTCACTCACAAGCTCTTGGCTTGCATCTGCTTTACCCTCTCGGTCCTGCCAATGACCTCTCTTTGACAGGGAAACTGAGGCTCAGAGAGGTAAGGAGCTGGCCCAAGAGAGATCAGCGGAGTGAACGAGTTGGGCTCTGGTGTTGGGACCTGATTTCTAGCACCACTTTGTGCTTTTCTAAGGCCTTTGTCACTCTGAGTCCAGACTTTACTGTCTGTAAAATGGGACATGGGTGCCTTGAGCCAGCGGTGGGGTCGAGGGGTGGAAGGAAAGTATAAAGAGCCTCATGTGGAAGATGCTGTGACAGTAGAAGTGCACTGTCTGGTTGCTCACTGGGGACGTGGCTTCTCCAACTTGACACTTCTAGTAATTTGGGGGTTGCTGACTCCAGGGGATACTACTGTCCAGGACCCGGAGCCTGCAAGAGTTGCTGCGGTATTTCTGCCAGAGAGAGGAAGAGAAGAGAGAGACAGAGACAGAGACAAAGAGAGAGACAAAGAGAAACAGAGAGACAGAGAGGGACAAAGTTAGAGAGATAGAGACAGAGACAGAGAGACAGAGGCAGAGAGAGACAGAGACACAGAGAGACTGAGACAGAGAGACAGGCAGAGACAGAGAGACAGGCAGAGACAGAGAGAGAAACAGAGACAGAGACAGAAAGACCAAGACAGAGAGACAGAGACAGACAGATGGACAGAGAGACAGAGATAGAGAGACAGAGATAGAGAGAGAAACAGAGAGAGAGAGAAAGACAGACAGACAGACAGCGAGCAGGCGAGCAGACAGCGGCAGCTCCTGTCTCCTGGATGCGTCTGGAGGGAGCCTGTGTGGGGCTCTGACCCCAGTGCGCTCATGCAGGACGGGAATGAAAGTCAGCGGTGGTGTCCTGGGACGTTGCTGCAGACCTGTGGTTCGCAAGCTGGGCTGCCCGTTAGAATCCCTGGGCAGCTTTGAAGAATTTCTGCGTCCCGGCTGCACCTTGACCGATGACTTTCGAGTCTCCGTGGACCGGGCCTGGGCTGCTGGTGAGGCTTCCTCCCGAAGAACTGACTTCCGGCTGCCACAGCAAAGCACTAAACATAAAAGCCAAGAGACGGTCATAAGGAAACGGGGGCGGGGAGAGTGCGTTTGCTGGAATCTCTTCTTCCATGGTCACACACCCACTGAACACAGCCGGGAGAGGGGCTCGGCTCTCAAGGACATGCGTGATTTGGACTGACGATCCAGGTTAGACACCGGGAATCCAGGATAACCGCCCATCTCCAAGTCCTTAACTTTACACACATCTGCAAAGTCCCTCTTGCCAAGTAAAGTAATATTTTTCACAGGCTCCAGCGACTAGGAATGGGGGCATCTTTGAGGGGCTGTTATTCTGCTCACCACAGGTGCTCAGCACAGTAAGGACTTGGGGAAGGTTAGTTATGCTGATCTCATCATCTAGCTCAGCTGGTTCTGCCAATGACTTGGAGAGGCAGACACTGTTACACCGCCCAGATTCTGTCACTTCCTTGCTGTGTGAACTTCGGCTGGTTACTTAGCGTCTCTGAACCTCACTTTCCTTCTCTGTATAATGGAGGATAAAGTACCAATCTTACAGTGTTGTTTGTGATAATAAAGTGAAATAAAGCTGCTTAGAGCATTGTCTGGCATGTAGTAAGCACTAAGAGGCATCATCTAAAATAATATTAACAACAGCAGCATCAGTAGCATCATCTTCATCTTACACGAAGGATGTAATCGGCCATTCACAGTTGCAAGGTCTGTTGCAGACGCAGGCCTGTGGCTCCAAGGTCTGTGCTTTCTTCAGGAGCGAGAAAGGGACCTGTGGGCTCCTCAGGGAAGAATGAAGGCTGGGGGTGGACTCTCCAAGAAGCAGATTTCAGCTCAATGAAAGAACTTTCTATTAGGCCAGTTGTCTGGCAAAGGTGAGCCTCCTTTCCTGGGGGCTGCACAGAGACCCCCCACGGTCCCTTCTTCCAACTCCAGAGTCTCTGAGTAGGGTCTTCAGGATGCATTTGGCTGGCTTCTCGACCTCCTCCTGCAGGAACGGGGCTGACCGGGTGCCGGGAGCTCCCTGTGGAGCGGGGTGGCGAGGGCTTCTGTGAGAAAGGCATAGCTTCTGGTCTCCTCTCTGCACTCATCTTCCATTTCTCAGGACACCCTGTGGCTGGGCTGTTGGCAGAGGCCATGGGAGTTCGCCAACATACGAGCAGAATGAGAGAAATGGCAGCCCCTGCTAGATCTTTGGTTTCTCACCCTTCATTCTACAGATGAGGAAACTGAGGCCCAGAGAGGTGCTGGGGTTTGCCTGAGGTCGGTCGTAATGCAAGTGGGAAGAGACCTGGGACTGGAATCCAGATCTTGCAGCTCGCAGGAACAGCTTCTCTGTCCTCCATCCCTCCCAGTACAGACATACTGCATGAGAGACAATGTGCCAGATGCTCCCTTTTCAGCAGAGAAAAGATACACACCCTCCCCTGCATCCCAGCTCTGTGGATTTCCTCCCCTGACAGTCCATCCTTGGGGGCCTCCTGTCGATCACCCCAGTGTGCAGAACGCTTTTCAGCCTCCAGGCCTTTGTCCCTGCTGTTCCCGCTGCTGGAGCCCCTTCTCCCTGCTCCGTGCATGGCTCACTCCTTTCCTTCCCAGCACCTGGCCGGATCCACGGTGCCTGCCTCTTCTCTCTCTCTGGGCCTCGTTTTGCTTCCTTCGCTGGCTCCCACACAGCAGTCTGCTTGAGCTGATTTCTTGCTCATCATCCGTGCCTCCTCTAGGCTCGGAGCCCCCTTAGGGCAGGGACTCTGTCACTGTTCCCACCACCATGTCTCCACGGGCTCTGTGCTTGAAATGTACCTGGTGACTGACTAAATCAATGTCTGCTTTCCGGTGGGCAAAAGAGTTATTAACAAGGCGTCCTGCACATGAGTAAGTAATTATGAATTGTGGGAACTGCTGGGAGCGGGGTCTGCAATGCTCCCGGGGGCCTGATATGTGGGGACCTGCCCCTGCTGGGTCTCCGCCAGGGCACTGAGACCTCGGGGCAGCAGTGGGTTCCTCTGAGGAGGAGCCCTGATCCCCCAGACCAGGGCAGGCCTCCCGTCCTGTGGCTTGATAGCTCCCTAGAGGCTTTCTTTACAGCACTCATTGCAATGATAGCCATGTACACAGTTAGTTCTATTTTTATTGTGGTTAAAACCCCATAACATACATTTTACCGTTAGTGACATTTAGCGCATTCATAATACTGCTCAAACATCACTGCTGTCTGGTTCCAGACGTTTTTCATCATCTCCAAAGGAAGCCTCACACACTTTAAGCGGTGCCTTCCCGTGTTCCCACCCCGCGCCCCTGGCAACTGCTAATCTACTTTCTGTCTCTATGAATTTGCCTAATCTGGATGTTTTATATTCATCGAATGAAATTAGTATTTAAAAAAAATTTTTTTCTGTGTCATCATCTCCCCCAGGGTAGGAATTGTGTCTGTCTGCCTGGCTTGCCTTTGCCGAGTTCTGGGCACAGACAAACAGCCGTGGCGGGACAGGAGGACGTTTTCTCCGCCACGCGTCTGTGAGCTCATAGGAGGCGGGCTGTGTGTCTTATAGGACCAGCGGCGTGCGCGTGCTCAGGTTCAGTTCCTCCAGCTGCCTCTTGCTGGATCAAGTGTTACCTGAGGACAGTTACTTAATACCTTGAAGCATCCATTTCTTCATCAATAAAAAGCAGATAGTGGCGATGTTCGCTGCCTTGGGGTAACATGAGGACAGATGACCTGCCGCCGGCGCCAGTGCCTGGGCAGGAGCAGAAACTCATGAACGTGAGCTATTGTTATTATTTTCCAAGTTTTCAATCCCATGCTTTGGGATAGATAATGAGCAGAGTCCGAACTCAGCAAATGCATTTTAGTTGGAATGATGCGTAAGAGGGTTTAAAAATTAGGCTAGTGGACGTTCAGGTCAAAACTGCAGATAGCTCATTTGGGGTAAAGACAAGAAAGAGACCCCTTGCATTAGCTTTTGCTAAGTTATTCTACGATGATGAACATCAACAACCTGGCAGAGGCTTACAGCCATAGGAGTTGGCTTTGCTTTCTTTGTGGGTCCCTGTGGACCAGTTGTGTCTCTGCTCCTGTGTCTCTTCATTCCAGGGTCCAGGCTGAGGAAGCTGCCCTCACATCTGGGATGTGCCACTCCTGTGCCAGAGGGAGGAGGCAGGGGATGGCTGACATCATTACCACTCACATCCCGAGGCTACGCCCATCACATCGCCAAGCTTGGTGCCTGGGGTGGGGAGGGGGCAGGGACTGTACTGCCCTCCTCCAAGCGTGCACCGCAGGTAGCCGAGCAGGGAGTGGGGCTGGATAATCCTCTCCCAGGGAGGGCAGCCAATAACTGGGAATAATCGTACGCGGGCCACCCTCTGCCCTGAGAGCTTTAGTTATTTTGGGGGCGTGGTCTGACGCATCTCTTCAGCTCGCTCACTTCAGTGCTCCACCTACAACCCAGCGCCATCACCCTAGGAGATTTGGGGGGCTGTCAACTAAGAATGGGTACAGTGAGTGGTCTGTGAGGGTCTCTTGCTCTGCAGATTTGGTCCATACACTGAAACCTATGAAACCCCCTTCTTGGCAGTGTTATCTGTGGTAGTAGAAAACGAGGAATAGCCTAAATATCCCTCAATAGGGGAATGACAAGTGAACAGTGTTTTGTTCATGCAATGGCATCTCTACTACCATTGAAATAGATGAACCACAGCTAAATATTAATTTGGAAGACTCTCCAAAATGTAATGGTGAGTGGAAAAAGCAGATGTAGGATGATATCAATAGAAAAACATGCAGTCTTTGAAACAGGGAATTCCTCAAAATGTTAAACACTGAGTTACCATATGACCCGGTAATTCTGCTCCTAGGCATACACCCAAGAGAATTGAAAACACTTGTCCACACCAAAATTGCATATGAATGTTCATGGCAGCATTATTCATAACAGCCAAAAAGTGGAAACAATTGAAATGCCTACCAATAAACGAATGGATAAAAAATGTGGTATATCCATGAAATGGAATACAATTCAGCCATAGGAAAGAGTAAAGTATTGATACATGGTACATGGATGAATCTTGCAAACATTCTGCTAAGTGGAAGAAGCCAGACTCAAAAGACCTTAGATTGTATCATTCCGTTTATAGTAAATGTTCAGAATAGGCCAATCTGTAGAGATATAAATAAGATTCGTGGTTGCTAGGGGCGGGGGAGAGGAGGGAGTGACTGCTGAAAGGGTACAGGGGTTCCTTTTGTGGTGACGCAAATGTTCTGGAACTGGAGAGTGGTAATGGTTGCGCAAAATTGTGAATATATGAAATGACACTGGATTTTGTACAGCAACCTCCCTTGTCCACGGGGGAAACGTTCCAGGACCCCCAGCGGATTCCTGAAACCGAGGATAGACCGAACTCTACATATGCTATGCTTTTTCATATATATACATGCTTATGATAAAGTTTAATTTGTAAATTGGGCACTGTACGAGATTAACAACAGTAACTAATAATAAAGTAGAACAATCATAATGATATTATGTGATAAAAGTTACTGTGGATCTTAGCCACCTCTGAATATAATTTTTTTCTTTCCTTATTAAGTTGAGAACTTTCGCCTTTTCGCTTAAAGGAAGCACTGTTTGGCTTCTCTTTGGCATCTCCGAACTGCCAGCATCCCTGCTCTTGCACTTGGAGGAGGTAAAATAAGGGTGACTTGAACATGAGCACTGTGACACAGTGACAGTCAATCTGATACCGAGCTGGCTACTAAGTGACTGACGGGCGGTAGCGTATAGAGCGTGGATACGCTGGACACAGGGATGGTTCACAATCTGGGCGGGATGGAGCGGGATGGCGCGAGATGTCATCACATTACGCAGAACGACGTGCAATTTAAAACTTAGGAATTGTTTACTTCTGGAATTTTCCATTTAATGTTTTCAGACCGTGGTTGACTGCAGGTACCTGAAACCTCAGATGAGGGGACTACTGTACTTGAAAATGATTAAAATGGTCAGTTTTATTATGAGTATTTTACCAAAACAAGAAAAACACATACAGAACAACGCATATGTAGTGTGTATGGAACTGCGTATACCCATATCAGAAGAGTGGTTATCTCTGGGGAGCGAGGAAGAGGAGCAGGAGGGTGGGCGGATGGTGAAGTGACTGTGACATTTTATTGCCTTAAAATGCCCTGAAGCGTATATGGCAAAATATCAACATTTATTGACCTGGGTTAGAGTGTGAGTATTTATTGTATGATTCTCCGCAATTTACTCAATATTTGAAATAGATCATAATTAAAAGAGAAAAAAGCCCAGAGGCTTTGAAGCCTTCTGAGCAGCTGGAAATGGGAGCGTGTCTTCCACCCCATTGCGCTCGGCGAGCAGGTAACTCAGAGAACCGAGAACATTAGATTTCGTTGTATTTTTGCCTGGCTGCACCCATTATTTTCGATTCTATTGAAATTAATGATGTGGGGACTTTATTTTTTTCCTCCTAGACCTGGAACTTTGACTCTGATCAATGAATTCCATCTTCCAGAGGCAGACTGATGGGCTGGGCATTTTCCTCTCGGATAATTGCTTTTTTTTCCCTTTGTTTGGTGGAAGACAGAATTTTCCTTTTAGGCCCAAACTATTCAAAGATAAGGCAGTAAACTTATTTTCTCAGTTCGTGATTTTTTAAATGAATTATTCCATCATCATTATAAGCAATTCTCCAATCTATAGAACCTCTCAGAGATGATGAAGTGGAAGAGGGAAGAAACCCGGGGGCTAATTTTAGATGTTGCCGATTATGTCATTGAACAAACAAATTGGGAGAACATCTCTGGGGACTAAGCAGGTTGAGGGTTATTTTTCCTCAATAAGATTTAATACCTCTCCAGTCCTGTTCTTTTTCTCCATAAAATAGAGTGATTGTCTTGGTGGTTTTGGAAGCACTTGTGCAATAAAGTTAACAATGATTTAAACAACATTTAACTAAACTCATATATCCAGCAACAAGCATAAGGCCACTGGGGTTGCCATTGTTCAAACCTTTCCTGAAGCTCCCTTCAAGGTCATGTTGCCCAACAAACTCATTTTACAGATGAGGAAACTGAGGCCCAGTTTGGCAACAAGTCTTGCCCAAGATCCCAAAGTCTGTTTTTCTATTTCAAGGTCAATTGAAAGGTCTATTTCAAGGTTTCTATGTGGTCTACTCGCAAATCGCGCTCACTCACCAGTCTTGACTTCAAATGTCTATTGTGTATTTCTAAAAATCACTTTCCCTTCCAAGGATGTAGATTCCCCATAAAAAGATTTTTCTATGGAACAATCGTGCTTTGAAAAGAACTCTGCACGTTGGACTCAGAAAACCTGGTTCAAATCCTTGCCTCGTTTAAGAACCTCTGTAATTTGGGGCCAGTCCCTTCTCTTGCATAAGTGTCAATTTCCTCCCCTAGAAATTGGGCTCTGGATCCTCAAATCCAAGGGCTGTTGTGACATGGCAGACGTTTCCTGTGTTTGAGAAAACTGAAGTCAAAGAGAGGGGCCCAGCTGGTAGGAACTGGGCATAAGCAAGAGTTCAGACGGCAGCAGAGTCAGTCTTCACACTCTGGCACACTGCCCATGAATGCTGGCTTCCCCCACGCCCTTATCATGTGCTAAGTAAGTACTGTGCTTGTCATAGAATTCTATAATGTAGATGTTATCATTATCCCTTCTATGATGAGAAACTTTGGCACAGATAGGTTAAGCAGCTTGCTAAAGGTCACACAGCTATGGAGGATGAGCCAGAATTCACACCTGGGCACCTTGGCTGCCATGCTCCTGCATGTAACCACAGAGCTGTCATTCTTCTCCACTTCTCTGTCCAAGGAGGCATTTGCAGATAAGTTATATGTCTTCAGCAGGTGAGCCCCAGCACTTTCTTGTCTCAATCCCAGGAATCTTTGGAGCATCCCCATGGGTAACCAAGGGACACTGGGGAAAGATGCAGCAGAAAGTAATACATAGATGATGCCAGCCAAGCCTTGAAGTTCCCATCCTTGGCAGGGATAACCTTGCGGTTCAATTCCTGGCTGTCAGCAGGAGGGTTTCTAACAGAAGAGCTTGTGCTAGCGCCATACTGTTTTCATTACTGTAGCTTTGGAATGTTTCTTGAAATCAGGAAGTGTGATGCCTCCAGGTTTGTTCTTCCTTCTCAAGATTGACTATTCAGAGTCTTTTTTGGTCCCATATGAATTTTAGGATTGTTTTTTCTATTTCTGTGAAAAATGCCATTGGGATTTTGATGAGAATAACATTGAATCTATAGATTTTGGACAGTATGGACAGTCTAACATTGTTGTCTTCCAATCCATGAACATGGGATGCCATTCATTTATTTGTGTAAAGACAGACATAGAGATCAATGGGACTAATTGATCTTTGACAAGAGTGCCAAGAATACACAATGGAGAAATGACAGATTCCTCAACAAATGGTGTTGGGAAGACTGGTTATCCACATCCAAAAGAATGAAATTGGACCTCATCTTACACCATACACAGATATCAACTCAAGATGGATTAAAGCCTTAAATGTAAGACCTGAAACTATAAAACTCTTAAAAGAAAACACAAAAGAAAATCTTCCTGACATTGGTCTTGGCAATGATTTCTTGAAAATGACACCAAAAGCACAGACAACAAAGATAAAAGTAGACAAGTGGGACAACATCAAACTAAAAAGCTTCTGCACAGCAAAGGAAACAATTAACAGAGGGAAAAGGCAACCAATGGAATGGGGGAAAATACTTGCAAACTCTATATCTGATAAGGGGTTAGTAGCCAGGGGATATAAGGAACTCTTACAATGCAATCACAAAAAAACAGATAACTAGATTTAAAAATGGGCAAAAGACCTAAATAGACATTTCTTCAAAGAAGACATACAAATGACCAAAGGGCATATGAAAAGGTGCTCAATGTCACTAGTCGTCAGGGAAATGCAAATCAACACCACAATGAGATATCCCCTCATACCTGTTATTATGGCTATTATAAAAACAACAACAACAACAAAAGGATGTTGGTGGGAATGTAAAACAGTACAGCCACTATGGAAAACAGTATGGAAGTTACTCAAAAAATTACAAATAGAACTACCATATGATCCAGCTATCCCACTTCTGGGAATGCATCCAAAGGAATTGAAATCAGGATCTCAAAGAGATATCTTGTGCTCCCACGTTCAATGCAGCATTATACACAATAGCCAAGATATGGAAACAACCTAAATGTCCATTGAAGGATGAATGAATAAAGAAAATGCATTATGTACATACGATGGAGTGTAATTCAACCTTAAAAAAGAAGGAAATCTTGCCGTATGTGACAACATGGATGGAGGGCGTGGTGCTAAGTGACACAAGCCAGTCACAGAAGGACGAATGTTGCACGATTTCACCTATAGGAGGTATCTAACATAATCAAACTCATTGAAGCAGAGAATACAATGGTGGTTGCCAGAGGCTGGGGGAAGGTGGAAATGAGGAGGTGTTCAAGGGGTATAAAGTTTCAGTAACGCAAGATGAATAAGTTCTGGAGACCTGCTGTGCAACGTGGTGCCTATAGTCAACAATGCTGCATGGCGCGCTTAAACACTTGTTAAAAGGCTGGATCTCATGCTAAGCGTTCTTACCACAATAAGAAAAATCAATGAGCTTCTGGGGTTTCACTTTCTCGGGGTGAGGAGAGGCTGAAGAGGGAGATCGTGTGCTTTGAAGGGCTGTTTTCAAAAGCTGACCCAGGACGAACGCTCCTGTTTTCCAAAGTCCAGGTCAGAGCAACTCTCTCAGCATCACTGCTTCCACCCACTCTGTCTGCATCAGAACAGCAGAACAGCAGGTCAGCGCTTCGCCCAACAGGACTTCCGACATTGTCCCATGTGGACAGAGTCCCCTGAGGTTTTCACTGCAGTAGGATGGAGCCACTGAGAATGGATTTGGGTCCTGGGGAGAACATTTCTTTGGTGCCCCCGGCAGAGGCCCCGCTAAGAATCTTCGCACATGGTTTGTAACACACGCCATATCGTTGTGCCCTGGACCTCTTTCTTGACTGCTGCATAGGCTCCTGGCCCTCTGTCCCCACCACCCCACTTCCTCCCTGGGTAGAGCGGAAGGTCAAGGAGAAGGCAGCAGTTCTGATGGCCTTGTTGTCTCTTCCCTGCCCTCTCCTGCTCTCCCTGCCCCGTCCTTACGTTTCCTTTCAACTGTGTATTTACAGCTTAATGGACCAACTGACTCTCCCGTGGCTCCCATCCTCCCCCAGTCCTTGTTAGCGTGTATTTTACAGGTTGGTGGAGCGCATTCTATTGATTGCTCTGTTTTTCTTTTTCCTAGATAAGTTCTTCAGTATCATTACATAAGGAGGGCCCCTCTTCATCAACCTAAAAGTGTGTGTTGTGTTCTTGCTCTTATTCAGGTCCTCATCCCTTGTCTGCAATTCTGAAACCTACGATGCACCATAAAGCAGAAGCTTTTCTGGGAAAACTCTTTTTCCTGAGCTCCCCTGGACTGATGTGAGACTCTTTCTATTTTTTATTTATCCCACTGGGGTTGACTCTGCATCTGTTTTGCTGCAGATATTACCGTGTGTGAGTGTGGGATGCTGCCCCAGACTCTGCTGGGCATGATACACAATAGGATAGAAGCAACATACGGCTTTCTAAAATTGGACACGTTCTGATTCCCAACATATATTAGACCCTGACGGTTTTGGATAAGGGATTTTGCACCTGTGTCATGTACCACACAGGCTGCTTAGCTGTTCTCCTGTCGCGTGTGTTTGAGATGTTTTTAACTCTACACTATCCTATAAAATGTCCCTCCTCACCAACCCCTCCTCCCTTTGGGATTATTTCCTGGGGAACACTCCTAGAGTGAAATTATTTTATCAGAGAGGAGGAGTGATTTTATAGCTCTTGTGCCTGGTGCCAGGTTGGGTGCCCCAAACTGTTAGGTTTGTGGCTTTTACTCACACCTGGTCACCCTCTCCACACTCCAGGGAGGGGGACTTCCGTGAAGATGCTGTCTTGTTCAGATGAGGCTATGAGGGTGAGCAAGCAGTGGGACTCTGTACAGATAATCAGTTACTCTGTGAATGCCTCTGTGAATGGCTTCTTGGATTTCCTGGGTGCAATCTGATCTCCTTGATTCTGTTGGCTGGCTGAGGCCCCCACTGTTGGCTGGCTCTCCACAGGGCAGAAGCTAAGAGAGTAGGGATGGAAGCCTTTACCGCTTCCTAGGACTTAAAGCATGCCAGGGCCCTCTCAAATGTGGTTCTCAGGATGAGAGAGAGAAAGAGTCATCCATCCATCCATCCATCCGTCCCTCATCCATTCTCCATCCTCCATCCTTCATCTATCCTTCATGGAATATTTATTGGGGATCTAGCCCTTGTCTAGGAACTGGGGATAAAGTGGCGAGCAAGACAGACAAGGTTCTTGCTTTCGTGGAGCTCACAGTAGGGTCGGGGTGGGGAGTGGGAAATGGGCAATCAACCACAAATCAATAAACAAGATGGTATCAGATAAAGGGAGGTATCATGATAAAAATAAAACTAGCCAACAAGATTGGGGGAGCCTGCTAGTTTGGACAGGGTGATGGAGGAAGATGATGTTTGATTTGAGGCCTGGATGGCAAGAAGGAAGCCAGCGTGAAAAGATCTCCAGGGACAAGACTCCAGCAGAAGGAACAGAAAGTGTAAAAAGCTTGAGATGGGAAGGAGCTGTTATTTTGCAGGAAGATGTGGGGGCTACTGGTTACTGACAAGGGCAATAGATCAAGGACACAAAACTAATGCTCTGAGGATGTCAAAGAAGGACTTGAATGAAGAAAAGCAAGAATAACAGATAAAACTGACCAAAAGGTTCTCATGCTTCTCTGGGACTCTGCACCAAATCCTTTTCCTTTCCGGGCCTCCGATGCTCTGGGCAGTGGGTGGGTTGCCTGAGTGGTCTCTAAAAAGTCCTTCTGCTCTAGTGTTCTGATCTTTTCCAGCCTGTCTGTGATGGATGCCTCCTCTGGGCTCATGCTTGGCCTAATCCTGAGTTGTCTGAAATGGTAGCCACTAGCCACAGGTGACAATTAAAATTAATATTAATTAGCATTTATTAAAATAAGAAATTCTGTTCGTCAGTTGCACTTGCCACATTTCAAGGCCTCAATAGCTGCATGTGGTTAGAGGCTGCCTTTTTCGGACCATGCAGATGGAAAACATCTCCATCATTATGCAGAACTCTCTTGGACAACACTGTCCTAATCTGAAAGTAATCATTTTCCAAGGAGCCCTTGGTGAGTGTTGTGGGTTGAACTGTGCTCCCCCCCCACCCCCACCAAATTCGTATGCTGAAGTCCTGACTCTCACGACCTCAGAATGTGACTGTATTTAGAGGTAGGGTCTTTAAAGAGGTGACTGAGGTCAAATTAGGTCATTGAAATGGGCCCTACTCCAGTATGACCGGTGTTCTTGTAAGAAGAGGAGATTAGACACAGACATGCCCAGAGGGAAGACCACGCAAAGACACATGGGGAAGACAGCCGTCTGCAAGGCAAGGAGAGAGAGCTCAGAAGAAACAACTCTGCCAACACCTTGGTCTTGGACTTCTAGTCTCCAGCATTTTGAGAAAATAAATTTCTGTTCTTTAAGCCACCCAGTCTAGGGTACTTTTGTGCTACTTTTTTTTAACGTTAGCTTGAGTAAATTAACTCTGTGACTTTTCTTTGATCTGCTTGTAACACAGGAGAGTGCATTGACCTCTTTGGGAGTGCACTTCAGTCCAGGCTTGGCCTGTGGAGGTAAACTAGTCTTCATAGCCCTGGCGTGGATGTGAACTCAAACTCCCCTCTGGATTCCGGAGCTGTGACAATCTCCTCCTCTCACCTGACTTTGGAGAAATACATGCAGACTGCCCTTGTGAGTTGCTTTCTTCCTGTAATTAAGTTTATAGCCTTAGTCTTAGGTCCTTGGTGGATGTCTTTCTTAATCAGTAACTGAGTTATACAACCTGCTGACGAAGTAGGCATAAGAAAACAATTCCTAAGACATTAACAGGATCAGGAGCAAAGACATCAGATTTCTAGCCCAACATTGAGTAGCATGGGTTTGAAAAGTGTTTCTATGTAATATGCATGTGTGCATCTGTAAGTATAGACATAGATACAGTGAATACGAAGAATCATAGTGAAGTAGGTGAGCCCACCGCCCAGCAGGGAACTTTTCCAGAACGATTGAATTGATCCGTGTGCTGCTCCCTAACCCTACTCCTCCACTCTCTCCCAGTGGTAATCTCTACCCTGAAATTTGAAAACAATAATTTCTTTGTTTTTAAAAAGTGTGGCTTTACTACTTCTCTGTGGACCCTAAACGTGGTCTAATTTAGGGTTGCTTGTGCTTTGTGCTTTATAGCAGCACTCCCAGGCTTCCACGGAGGGTTCCATGAGTTGGTTCTTTTCATTTAATGTTATGCTTCTAGGATACCTCCATTTTGCTTATAGCTATAATTTCATTTTTTTCTGCTATATACTATTCGATTGTACAAATATTCCATAATTTATTCATTCTTTGTTGGTAGACATTTGAATTCTTTACAGTTTTTTGTGTTATAAACACTGCTGTTTTGAACTAACTTTCTTTCTTTTTTTTTTTGTGAGGAAGATTAGCCCTGAGCTAACTGCTGCCAATCCTCCTCTTTTTTGCCGAGGAAGACTGGCCCTGAGCTAACATCCGTGCCCCTCTTCCTCTACTTTATATGTGGGATGCCTACCACAGCATGGCTTACCAAGTGGTGCCATGTCCACACCCGGGATCCGAACCGGAGAACCCCGGGCCACCAAAGTGGAACATGCGCACTTAACCACTGCGCCGTGGGGCCAGCCCCTGTTTTGAACTTTCTTGCATAAGTCTCCTAATGTGTATCACAGGGGTCTTTCTTAGGTATGTACCTGCGATGCTTTTATAATTAAAAAAATTTAAAGGGTGTGTAGAAATGTAAAATACACTTGAAAATAATTCTACTCTATTTGATTAAAATTAAACAAATGGATTTTTTTCTTGTTTGAAACTGTCTAAAAATCTTAACTCTAGTACCCCAGTCTTAAGACATTCCAGAAAGGCTGATATTTTATTATATTATTAGCATTTCCTGTAATGATCTCATTTCTTAAAACAATAAACATAGTTCAGAATCTTTAACTCAGTAGCTTACATCATTGAAGTATCTTTAAAAGTTCTTAGTTGAGAAACTCTAATCTCCCTTTTATTTTTGTGTCTATCTCCTGGTTTCCTGACTGGATGGTAAGTAACATGAGGGTATATAATATCTAATGAAGATATATTGCCTCCATTTATGGGGAAGGAAACTGAGACTTAGCGAAATTAAGCAATTTGCCCCAAATCACACAACAGAACTGGGAATCAGTCCAAAGCCCATGCGCATCTCACTGCATGATACTGCAGGCCACAGATGTTTGTCCCCTCCCCTGAGGTCCACTGTCATCTCTGGCTACTGGCGTTGGCATAGAAGGAAAGCAAGTCTCTGCATTTGTCAGGCTGATTGTCTACTAATTGATACCATTTCTTGAATGCCTACTGTGTGCATGCCAGACACTTCTAGATACTCACAGTTGGGTATGAATTAATTCTTATATCAACAGTATAAGGTTATTATTATCCACATTTTCCAAGCTGAGGAGAATGAGGCCCAGAGCCGATGCATAGTCAAGGTCAAACAGGCCTCAGGGACGGCAGAGTTGGGTCTCAAGTCCAGGTCTGTCTGACTCCTAAGCCTTTATTCTTCCTAAAAATATCAAATTGCCTTCAGACGGGGGAAACACCAAATGTGCTCCCAATGTGACGTTACTTCCTGTCTGACTCTGATTACACATAGACACCTAGGTTGCTAGAAGGATGCCGAGTGATGACAAAAATCTTCAGAATGAGCATTAAAATTCAATTTAGAGGTGCCTTTGGGAGGACACTGGGCTCAAACTTGAACAAAACCTTTTGTAATTTGACCTTCAATCCCTGATTGACATCCCAGCCCCTACTGGGATTTAGCTAAAGGATGGTACAGAAGTTGGGCTGCGTCTGCTCAGATAATCTTCGGAGTGAGTTGGGCTGGATTTCAGAGTATAGATTATGAAATCAAGTGGACTTGGCCTCAAATTCTGAATGTTCCATTTATAAGCTGTTTGACCTTGAGTGAGTTACTCAGCCTCTCTCAGCCTCAGTTTTTCCATCTGTAAAATGAGGATAATCGATAGTGCCTTCTTTATAGAGTTCCGGGGGGGATTGAGTGAATCCATGCAAACCTCTTAGAATAGTGCTACTGTAAACACTCAATATTAGCTATGTTATTGTTGAGTAATAATAATAAATAAATAGAGCACTGAATCAGGCTAAGTTTCAGGGTCTGGTCAAGAAATGAGAAGAACACCCAGATTATTCCATCGTGGGTGATTGAAATTCTGCACATTTGTGTGTCTGTGATCCTGCCATGAAGCCCATTAGGTCCTCTCGGTAACCCTGCAAGGCTGGCAGGACCAGCCAGATAGTGCCCTATTACCCAGGAGAAAGCTGAGTGGGAGGAAACACGTGACTCACTCAAGGTCCCTGCTCTGTCTGGGGACAGAACTCAGGTGGCTTACTTGAGCCCTACCTGGGATGAAATCTTCTTTGTGGGCTTTTCAAGTTCCAAAGGGATGTAGAGGCTAAAACAAAGACTTCTAGGAATTCCCTTGAACAAGACATTTCTTCTCCTTTGCAAGGACCCAACACGACCCCCTTCTTTGGGCATCCATTAAGATAGCTAATTGGGCACCATTAGAATGTGAGGTCTTAGGTAAGTCATGCTTGGTTGGCAGCTGTGTTGATTGATTTTTAACGCCTCTGGATTGTTCTATCTTCATGGACATCTACCTGTGGGAGTGACTAGTGTCTGAAATAAAGGGTTTCTTTATCTCATGGGGAAATCAGGTATTCTGTTGTTCTTTTCTCTGAGAATTATCCAGTCACGCTTGAAAGTGTTTTCTTTCTCCATTTCCAGGAAGTTGCTGTAGTTATAGCTCGGTTTGTTTGTACCAAAATCAAAACATTAACGTGGTAGGTGTTAAAGAGAAGTAACCTAACTTTTTGACAATATTAACTGGGTGGGGAAATTACCCAATCTTGGGCAGGGTTCAGCTGAGTGCTACTTGCCGTCAGCATGACTGAGTTGTGCCAAGACTTCAGGGACATGGGGATGCTGATGACAAGCAATGAGGGTTTCTGTGTTTCATGTCAGAGAGAATGACCTTGGCCCTGGATGGGCATTAGGGACTGGCGTCTGACCTTGGCACTGACATTTCCTCTTGGTATGACCTCAGGCAGGTCACTCTCCCTCTTGGGCCTTTTGTTGTCGTCACATGTGTGAATGAGGATGTTAGATTACATGGTCTGAAAGATCCCTTTCACTTCTGGAATTCCAGGATGCCATGAGTTCTGTTTTTGTGGCTTTGTAACCCATTTGAAAACCATACCCTTTCCACTTAAATCCACCAGAGGGCGATAGGACCTCTGTTTTGGCCCTACCCCTGGTGGCAGAGCCCTGATCACGATGCTAAGAGCCCTGGAAGGGGAAAGAAACGACGTAGTCCTTGCCTTCCAGGGGAGGTAGATGAATAGAGACAGTATTGAAGTTGCCCCTTAGGTCTACAGTTGACGGGGGTCTTCAGATCAATTGTGTTTTTGATCTCACATGAGGTCCCCAGGCCAGATGCTGGCTTCCCATTTCACAGGCCAGGGAACCAAGATCCAGATGTTGAAAGGACTCACTTTGGGCCACGCTGGTTTCCAGTGGTGGCCTCAGGACCTTACCTCCTCATCCCCACTCATTCCTCTGGACTTCAATAGGCTGCCTCTGTTTCTAAGGGACTGAGGTTGAGCTGAGGGGGGCAGTTCATATACAAGCTGATTAGGGCAAAATTTGAATCCATATTAGACAGAGTCAAGGGTAGGAGCTGAGCTGCCTGGATAGACTAAAACTTCTTTCCAATGAAGCTCTTCTTTTGGAATTTAAATTAAATGATCTGTAAAATGCAGTGGGTGACGGGAGCTATAATGGTCCAAGTTCTAAGCTGCAGCCAGCAGAATCCACCCTGGCTCATTGAAGTAGCGAAGGAATTTCTGAAAGGGTAGGAAACTCTCAAAATCTCCAGGAGGCCCAGAGAGAGAGAATCTGAAATTCTGTAGTCAGAAACCATGGCCAATCCCACTGTGGGGGCTTTTCTAGGAAAAAACCACTGCCACAGCTGCTTGGCACTTACGATGCTTGGGACCGGGTACCAGCCCAGGAACTACTATTGATTGAGTCCCTCCCATGTGCTGAACAGATGCTTCATCTCAGTTGATCTTGCCAGATTGGTATCATTATCCCTCACTAACACTTTCTCAGTTAAACCCAGGCATCTCTGACGTCAAAGTCTGGCCTCCAACAGAACAAGAGGATACGGATGTTGAGGTGGAGGTAGGGTCTACCTCCGGTCCTCACAGGGCACACTCAGGAGGGGAGGGACTTTCTTAGTGTTTCTTCCTGCCTTTGTGATGCTTTTGTTTTCCAGTAACGTGGAAGGTGAGGAGCAAAAAGAAATGTTAAATTCTCATTTTCTGTTTTATTCTCTCATGCCTCTGGTCCCTCTGACAAGTAGGAATAGTGCCGAAGGAAGGGACGATTTCCCGTCTGACACTCTGGGCATTTCTTGGATGGAGCTGGCTCCCTTGGAATATAAAATTGTTGTACTTGGAAAAGACCATGACCTAGACTTGCCCATCCTGATAGTTTTTTAACCGGGAAACTGAGGCCCAGAGCAGGAAATTAATGGTTCAAAGCCATGTAGTAAGATAGCAGCTTTCATGCATTCAACAATTATTTCATGAGTGCCTACTATGTGCAGGCACTGCACCCAGTGTAAGACAGACGACTTCCCTGTTGCCATGGAGCTATACGTAAACAGAGACCCCAGGGGTAGCCTTGCCTCAGATCTCCCACTTTAACTTAATCTGGAGCAAAAATACTTTTAGTTCTTCTTAATTTCTAAAAATAAAGAATGCTGAGTGGCAGATAAACGGGAAAAATTTTTAACTTTACTATTTATCAAAATGTACAAAGAAATCTTTTTTTCCCTTTCTATCAAATTGCAATATTTAAGAAAAAAGCCTACCCGGGGTGGTGAAGGTATGTGGCGTTCTTGTAGTCTCGTCCACTATTGATGTGAGCGTAAATTAACCCTTGTGAAGGAAACAAATGTCAATGTATCAAAACATTCTTGACCCAGAATTTACTTGTTCGACCGTCTCCTAGAAAAGTAGCTATGAATGTGTCTGAAGATGCATCTGATAAGGGTCACGGTATTGTTTATAAGAAACAGCAAAATCTGGAAAAAAAAATAAATGTTCAACCAATTGATTGATTGATAAGCGTGCTGTAGCCCCTCTACCAGTCAGGGTTAAATTTGGCCACGTATAACAGAAACCCCAAAATAACAGTGACTTACACACGCATGGATTTGTTTTTCTCTACCTAAAAGAAATCTGGAGGTGGGTAGTTAGGGGTTGGTATGGAGGAGCAACAAAGTCATCTGAAACCCAGGTTCCTTCTCTCTTTTAGTACTGCTATTCTAAGTGCATGGTCAAAGGTGGCTGCTGGAGCTCCAGCCATTGTGTTCACACCCTATGTGGAAGGGAGAAATGGCAAAAGTGAGCCAGAACTTAGTCACTTGCCTATGTGTATCTGCAAAGAGACTCAGAAGGGGGGATTTTCAGCAGGGCACATTGCCTGCAGCTCTGGTATAGAGAATAAAAAGAAGAAAGAGAGAATGAGTATTGGATAGGCCTATGGCCTTCAAACATTTCTGCTCACATATCCCTTAAAAGAATTTTGAAAAATTATCAACCATCTTGTACACTTTTGGTTTATCTCTTAAAAATATTTTTTATCACAGGTGTATGTGGATGTGAAAGATACAATTTCTGGCCCATTGTAAATATTGACGTGAAAAATAAACCTATCATATCACCTTTAAGGTACGGTGGGGTGAAAATACCATTGTGGTGTGATAGCCACCACCCTCCATTTAAAAGCAATAAACGAACAAGCTCTTAAACATCTGGAAATTTCCCATCATTTCTTTTTTCTCATTCTACTTCCTCTACTGCTTTTTTTCTCATATGTATTTTTTCTGCTTGAACTTTTTTTAATTGATGGCTTTTTCCTACCTCTCAGTCACAACAATATGTTTAGAAATGGAAATTTTAATTTTAGTTTCATGTGGCTATAAGATTCTAAAGCAGTTAAATTTTTCCTTGCATTTTCATTACAATTATTGATACTACACAATTGATTAAAATAATATAAACATAGCATACATTTGGCAAATACATAACATAAAATGTATCTCGATGAGAGCAATGAGGCTTTTAAAGAACTAATTTATGTGTCTATGGATGCCTCTCAATGCTAGGAGCGTGGGCATAACCATCAACTATATTTCTGATTTTATGTAGATTCAAGGATTGAGAAATCTTGTTCTATAAATAAATAAGTGGAAATGGAAGGGATCATTTTAAGGCAATGACACGCAGTTCCCTAAACCCTTTTGAGGTACGTGTCAAACATCACACAGGGGCTACCATCAAATATTATTTTTAATCCTCTGCCAGCTGACAACTCACTCCTTCCATTTTGTTGAGAACAAGAATTGGAAACCACCTGACTTACAAATCAATTTGTTATCCAATCAATAGCTTCACTGATGGTCTCAACATTGACACCAAAGTTTTGAATTGTCCCTTTGACAACCTGCACCATAATAAAGATAATCATATTCAGGATGCATGAAAAGTGTGTCTTTCTTTTGTACAGTGGGAAAAAAGTGACTTTGAAAGGGAAAGTGGGAAAGAGGTGAGTTCAAAGTCTTGCTTTGACCAAAGATGCATTCCCGGGAGGGTCGGTTTGGGGAAAGTATCCAAATGGACAGAGATGATCTACTCGTTGATGTCCTTAAGACTGTCCCTGCCCGAGTACCCCTTGGAATAACCCCTAGTCCAAAGACCGCTGGGGAGGCGACTAGCAATGTCTGCCATATCTATACAAGGTTAGAAAATACCATTGTATTGTACAGAGCCATTGTACCCCAGTAGGCGCCATGTTATTGTAGGACAAATTACAAGAAACATCATTAATTTAGAAAATGACTACAAACCAACGCGAGTAGTATAATCTCATTTTTGTTATGTATGTGTTTGGAAGGTTAAAAACAAATACTTTTTTCTAGGTGAAGGAATTAGATACAACTTTAATTTTTCTTATAATTCACATATCCTGAGCCTCACAAACAGGTGACTACATCTTCTTTCCTCCCTCCCTTTTTTCCACAATTTAATAGACATTTTAAACTGATTTTTATATATTTTAAATTACTTTTATATTTTTAATTGATTTATAATATGTATATTTAATATGTATTTTTAATTCAAATCTTAAGTGTACCATTCCATCAATTTTGATGAATGCACATCAAAACATGAAACATTTCCATCAACCCAGAAAATTCCCTCATGTTCCTTCCCTGTCAATTCTCCCCTTATTGGTAATACCCAAATAACCACTGATTTGATGTCTATTGCCATAGGTTATTTTTGCCTATTCTGGAATGCTCTGTAAATGGAACCATGCCGTATGGAATTTTTGTGCTTGGCTTCTTTCACTCAGTACAATATCCTTAAGATACAACCATGTTGTGGCATTCATCATTCATCTGCTCCTTTTTATTGTTGAATAGTATTCCATTGTATGACAGTTTATTTCTTCTGTTCATGGACATGAATTCAATTGTTTAAAAATAAGCTATCTCTTTGGCATAGTTTTAGATTTACAGGACAATTGCAAAGATAGTACAATTTCCCCTGTTTTAACATCTTCTATTAAAATAGTACGTTTGTCACAACTAACGCAGTAATATCAATACCGTATGACGTGAAGTCTACGATGTTTTCAAATTCCTTGGTTTTCCCCTCATGTCTTTTGGTTGCTGTTGTTGACCGAGGATCCCATTCAGGATGCCACATTGCATTTGGTGGTTTTTTGGCTGTTTTTGTTTTTTTTCAGGCTCCTCTGGACTGTGACAATTTCTCAGACTCGCCTCGTTTTTGACGACCTGAACACCTTTGAGGAGGACTGGTCAGGCATTTGGGAGAAATGTCCTTCAGCTGGGGTTTGTCTGGTGTTTTTCTCATGGTTAGACTGGGGTTAGGGGTTTGGGGAGGAGGACCGCAGAGGTAGGGTGTCATTCCCATCACATCATAGCAAGGCTACACAGTTTCCACATGACCGATCTGATGATAAGACTGATGATGTTAAGCGCGATCACTTGGCTGAAATAATGTTTGTCAGAGTCTTTCTTGGAACGTTATCCTTTTTTCCCCTTTTCCGTACTCTGCTTTCTGGAAGGAGGTCATCTTGCTCCGCCCACACTTAAAGACTTACGGAGTTATACTCCACTTCCTCGAGGGCAGAATATCTGCGTAAATTATTTGGAATTCTTTGTCATAGGAGATTTGTCTGTTGTCCCATGTGTGTTATTTACTCACTCATTTATTGATATGAGTATGGACTCATACATGTTTATTTTACACTTTGGGGTATAATCCAGTACTGCCTTATTTATTTTTTTGCCCAGTTGTTCCAACTTTGGGCATTGAGAGCTCTTTTAATTGGCTCCTATCCCTTGGACATGCTTCCATCTTTTTGTTTTTCGAGCATTTTCTTACTTTCTGGAACTACAAGATGCTTCAGGCTCATCTTTCATATTTTCTTCCCCAGCCCTAGGACCAACCATTTCTCCATTTCCCCGAGGAGTGCTAGTTCTTTTTATTGGAGAATGGTATTACAAACAAATATCTGGGTGCTGTGTCATGTATTTCTTTTCTTTTGAGGAAGATAAGCCCTGAGCTAATGTCTGTGCCCATCTTCCTCTGTTTTATATGTGGGACGCCTGCCACAGTGTGGCTTTATAAGTAGCACTATGTCTGTGCTCAGGATCCGAACCGGTAAAACTCAGGCCCCTGAAGAGGAGCGCATGAACTTAACCACTACACCACAAGGCCGGCCCAACATTTCTTTTTTATACATAACTTTTTTTCATCCACAGCTCAGCTCTGAGAGGTCATTTCTGAACACCTGATTTAAAATAGCACCCCACTCCCAACCAATCACTCTCTATGACATAATCTTTAAAATATTTTTATAGGACTTATCCCAACTGAATATACTTCTCATGACGTATCTATATACACAATACTTGAAATCAAACCATGCATTGTGTTCTGCAACTTGCTTTTCACTTTCACATTAGATTAAGGATATCTTTCCACATCAATATATGTGATTCTATCTTATTGTTAAAAATAACTATTTGATATTCTTTCTCTTTCTCTGTCTCTCTGCACACACGTAATAATTTTTACATTGACAGAACATTAGAGAATTTCAAATTTTCTGCTATTACAAATAGTGCTATAAGGACTGTGTTAGGGCTGGCCCGGTGGCACAGTGGTTAAGTGCTCATGTTCCACTTCTCGGTGGCCTGGGGTTCGCCGGTTCGGATCCCAGGTGCAGACATGGCACCGCTTGGCAAGCCATGCTGTGGCAGGCGTCCCACATATAAAGTAGAGGAAGATGGGCACAGATGTTAGCTCAGGGCCAGTCTTCCTCAGAAAAAGAGGAGGATTGGCAGCAGATGTTAGCTCAGGGCTAATCTTCCTCAAAAAAAAGAAAAAAAAAAAAGAATGTGTTTACCTTTGTGAATTCTTGTGTGTTTAGCAGCTCATATTTTTCAAAGAAATTACTAAGGGCTTTTACATGTGTTAAATCGTATAACCTTCAAACAAATTGATGAGGTGCTGCTACTGTTGTTCTCAATTTATAGACTAAAAGGGCTTAGATAGACTAGACAGTTTGTTTAATGTCCCACACTTGGAGGGTGGCAGAGTCTGGATCTGAGTTTCATATATGTCTGACTTCAAAGAGGTTAAATATTATGCAATTCTTGTATATAAAAGGAATTTGAGGGTCAAAATCTATGCACATTCCTAAAATTCCCAATGTATATCCAAACTGTCTTTCCAAAAGTTCTAGACAGTCTTTGACTCTGTAATTCTGCCCCGTCTCTGGCAAAAGTAAGAATTCCTGCTTTTGATAAGAGCTAGATGGTTAATCCTCTAATAAAAATATTTCCCAAGGGAACCTATATTTCTTTACTTCGATACCTAGGAGCCTCCCATTTTGACCCTGCAGGAGCCGTTAGTGCTGCTTATCAAATATTTTCAGATCCTTGCTTTCTAAGTATATGGTGGACTTGTACGTCTTCCATCTTTGAGTTTAAGCATGGTAATATTCCTTACTTTGACAAAAGAAATGTGGCCAGGGGCCAGCCTGGTGACATGGTGGTTCAGTTCATGCACTCTGCTTCAGCAGCCTGGGGTTCGCAGGTTCGGATCCTGGGCATGGATCTAGCACTGCTCGTCAAGCCATGCTGTAGTGGCATCCCACATAAAATAGAGGAAGGTGGTAACAGATGTTAGCTCAGGGCCAATCTTCCTCACAACAAAAAAAGAAAAGAAAGAAATATGACCAGAAGTGACGTGCGTCAAGCACACTGGACATATAGCGTGAGCCAGAAATTAACTCTGGTTGTGTGCCACCATTGAGATTATGATTTTGTTTGTTAATGCAATGTAACCTCACTTGTCCTGACTGTTACAGCTCAGTCTACATTTCAAATTTTCTTTCCTATAATTCTCCAGCATAGAACCCTTCCTCCATTCAGATTTTAAGAATACTTTAGCCCCTCCTTTCCCTGACCCTTTTCATTGTCACCTTCTTTCTGTCTTTTAAAATCTTCCTTATTTGCTATATAGCCGCAATGAGGTTATACTTCTTCCAGGAGACCTCTCCAGACCACCCAAACCTACAGGCAAAATGTGTGGAATAGTGGCTTTGGAATAAGGTAAACCTAAATTCAGATCTGTTCTCTGCCACTAACCAGCTGGTTGACTTTGTACAAGTAATTTGACTTTGAAGTTCAGTATACTCTTTAATGAATGTTAGCGACAGTAAGGAATAAATCCCTAAACTTTGGTGGCTTACCCCAATAAAATTTTATTTCTCACTCAAAGTCCAATAAGGGGTCATCGTGTCCCATGCAATGATTCAAAGAATCAGACCAAAAGAGTCTCTGTCATCTTCAACATGTGCCTTCCAGGATTCTCCTGGTATGAAAAAGAGAAGAAGGAAGGTGAAGTATAACATAGGGTTTATACGGGCCTGGTCTGGAAGTGGCACACATTAACTCCTATTGGTCACATATCATACCCATAACAATGGCTTTTGAGAAATAGGATGAATTTCTGTGAAATAGGATGAATGAATAGGATGAAGAGAAATGAGTTTGTCCGAGGTTTGCCCATCTTTGCCACACTGAGTTTCCTCTCCCACCGTATATAAAATGTGGAAAATCATTTCCATCTCATGGTTTGTTGTGAGGACTGAATGCGATGCTGCATGGAAAGCCCCAAAATGGTACCCGGCATATAGTAGATGCTCAAAGATGTTACGTTTCCCCATCTTTTGAATTTAGGGTTTCATTTGGGACTTATACAGAAGACTGCGCTGGCTTGTCATGCGTCTTCTTCATCACTGAGCTTTCCATGGTGTCAGGCACGATGACTGGCGAATGGTAGGTGTTTGATACGCGTCTAGTGGTTGATTGTTTGCATTTGCTGAGGAGGGAGAAAGTGGAGGCCTGCATACTTCAAAAGTCCGGAAGTTACAGACGTCAGCGAACATGGACTGACCTAGCCCAGCTCTGAGCAGAGAGAAGTGGTTTAGTAACTTTGGTAGTGTTTTACTTCCTTTTTGCATAATTTTTGCATAATTGCTTGAAGAAGCGAGGGGAGTGGACATTGCTGTGATACCAAGACTACCGTGGCCGACGAACCATGGGTGTGCCAGGTGAGGCTAGGGGGTGGGTAGGGACAATTCTCCCACAAGAGGAAACACTCCCTTTCGCCTGATGTTACCTCCCTATGTACAGGGACCATTTTAACCCTGGGTGAAGGGCTGGCAAATTGTGCGGTGGAGATGAAGGAAGTCCAGGCCCCAGCCCTGTCTGGTGGGGAATTTGAGATAGACAGAAATGACTATGGGTGATATCTCTTGGATTTTCTTCCTTTGTTCCTCAAAACAGGAAGTGTGGCCTTCCAGGGTGATGTTAACAGTGATCAGCCCCAAGTTGGTCTCGAGAATTTGGCCTCTGGGGGTTCCTTTGTTCCTAGGGGCCCCTGTAGTCAAGCAGAGTTCTGTCTCAGCTCCACTTCTCCTTGACTTTAAGACCTTTCACCTCACAGACTGTTAGTGTCCCCAATTATGAGGTGGGAAGAGTGTTATCTATCTTAGAGGGTTGTTGTGAGCAGTATGTAAATAATGTAGGATATTAAATACACCAGCTTCCCATCCCCTGAGCCTAACCTGTTCTTCCTAGGGTCATCCAGCTTTGAGAGTAGCACCATCACACACTTCGCTGCTCAAGCAAGAAACCTGGACATCGTACTTACTCTTCCTTCTCTTCCAACTACTACAGTCGGTCAACAGTCAAGGGCTGCTACATATGCCTTCTTTGTTTTTTATTCTTTTTTCAAATTTTTAAATTTTATTGAGGTCACATCGGTTTATAACATTATGTAAATTTCATGTGTATATCATTATATTTTGGCTTCTGTATAGACTGCATCCTGTTCACCACCAAAAGTCTAGTTACCATCCGTCACCAACCATATGTGTCCCTTCACCCCTTTTGCCCTTCCCATTCTCTTCCCCTCTGGTAACCACCAATCTCTTTTCCTTATCCACGTGTCTGTTTATCTTCCACATATGAGTGAAATTGTATGATATTTGTTTTTCTCTGTCTGACATATTTTGCTTAGCCTAATACCCTCAAGGTCCATCCATGTTGTCGCCAACGGCACGATTTCTTCTGTTTTTAAGGTTGAGTAGTTTTCATTGTTTATCAACTAGGAGAAGATATTTGCAAATCGTATTTTTTTCCAATCGCATATAATTTTTTTCCAAATCGTATATAATTTCCAAAATATATAAGGAACTCATACAATTCAACAACAAAAAAAGAATAACCCGATCAAAAAATGGGCAGAGGATATGAACAGACACTTTTCCAAAGAAGATATACAGATGAATGTGCCTTCTTCATATCTCTGGTCTTCATTCACCGCTCCATCTCTCTGACAACACTTTAGTCCAGGCCACTGTCAGCTCCTCCCTGAATGACCGCAACTGCCTCCCAGTAGGTCTCCCTGACTCCAATTCTTCCTCCTGAGTGTGGCCAGAGTAATCTCTCCAGGCTGGAAGTCGTATCAGGTTCTTCCCCTGTTTCATGGCTCTCCAGGACCCTCTAGAGAAAGTGCAAAATCATGACCATGATTGCTACAGGCTCCATCTACCTCTTCAGCCTCGTCTCTTGTTGTGCCCCTCCATCTCCCTTCTCACTCCTGTGATCTTCTCTCAGCCATTCCGCATCCCCTCCAGTTTCCCAAACACACCAGCCTGCCTCGTACCTCCAGGCCTTCTCCTGAGCTCTCTTCTTCTTAAAACCCTCCTCACCAGGTTAACTCTCATTCAGCCTGGGAGGAGCAGCTCAGCTGTCCCTTCTGCTGAGGAACTTGCCTGTGAGGCCCTCTTCACTCCTTCCTTTCCTGTCCCATCTGGTGCCCTGTTATCTCCTGAACTAGGAATAAGCTTGAGCTAATAGCTAGCCCTGTATCTGGTGGCCATAAAGTCTTTCACTGCTAATTGTTATATTGAACTGAAGTGAATTTAACAGCATAGTTTCTTTTCTCAAAGAGTCTGAGGGCAAGACGAAGATAGCAACTACTGATGTTAACTACGGGCACACCACGCTAGGCACTTGTTTTCTCTCTCTGGATGAAACAGACTGGTCTGAAACAGCATATTTTCATGTCACTGGAGGTTACCAGGTAGTACTGGGTTTTCAGTAAAGATAGCACCCTGTTGAGTTGCTAGATTCCCCCAGACCTGCTTTAAAGAAGGTCTAGTTCCTGGAGAAAGACCTTCCGTGTGCCCCCAGGTACAAGAGGCTGAGCAAGGTTGATGGCCTTTACCACTGAGAAGGGAAGGAGTTTTTTTGCATTCTTTGATTGCCAGTGAAGTTTAAACGTTTTATTATCTGTTTATTGGCTGTCTGTTTTCTTTGTGCGTAGATCCTTTGCCCATTTTCCACTGGAGTGTTGTTTTTCCTTTTGACTTGTGAGAATTCTTTAAATAGTAATTTTATTAATGTTTCCTAGTTTTTGGTTGATTTTTTAAGTCTTAGTTTTTGACTTAAAATATTCATCTAGTCCAAATATCTTTTACTGTATGGCTCCTACTTTTGGAGTTCTTAGGAAGATCTCCACCTTTATAGGCATAAGTATTTTATTTATATTTTCTTCTAGTACTTTTACTATTTTATTTTTTATTCCTACCTTATAGTATATTTCTCAATTTTGGTAGGTTGTAAGTTGGAAGTTGAGCTTAGAAGAATTGCTAGTAGGGTCAGAATGAGATTTATTTTGGTTTCATTTTTTTTTTAGCCAAGTTTGTGAGCTTGAGTGAAGGCAATTAGTTGTCTGAGGTTTCTTCCCCACTTGAACTTCTTTCAATTCACTTCCGTCAGGCTGTGGATGTGTGGAAAATTAAAGACGGCTACACCTTCTTGTCTTATCTCCTATTGATAGGCAAGGTCTATTTCCCCTCCCCTTGATTCTGGGCTTACTTTGATCAATAGAACGTGGTAGCAGCAGCGTTCCATGACTTCTGAAGCAAGCTGATAAGAAGCCCTGCAGCTTCTGCCTGGGTGGGTCTCACAGACTGGCGCCTCTTGGGACACTCCTTCTCGGATCCCAGATACCGGGAGAAGTTCAAGTTACAAGAAAGGGTCACATGTAGCCACTCTGGTCCACAACCCAAGTGGAGCTCCCAGCCAACAGCCAACATTAAATTCCAGTTATTGAGTGAGCCACGCTGGACGGTCCAGCCTGATTGCTTCCAGATGACTGTAACCATCCTCACTCACCACCCAATATCATGTGCATAGAGGAACTGCTAGTCAACCCACAGAGCTGTGAGAAATAATAAATTGTTCTTTCCAAGCATTAAGCACTTGGTAATTTGTTACTCACTGACAGATAACCGAAACAGATCCCCACTGCCACACTGAGACACAGCTTATCAAGCGTACCAATGGTCTTCCTGTCAAATCCTGTAGTCACTTCTTGAGTCTTACCTTGTGTGATTTCTCGGCAGCATTCCTTCTGAAATGCTCTTTTCTCTTGACTTCTGTGAACGCCTACTCTTCTGGCTTTTTCCTTACCTCCCTGGCTGATACTTCTGTTGCCTTTACCTTCTCTTTTACTCAACCTCTAAATCTTGAGATGTCTCAGAATGGTCTTGGGCTTCTTTCTCCATCTATATCTATACAGTCTCTTTAGATGACTTCATTTAGCCCCGTGGCTTAAAAAATATATCTGTGCTGGTGGTTCCCAAACATATTGACTAGTATTGACTTCTCCCTGGGACTGTAGATTCCTATTGTCCATTGCTTGTCCGACATCTCCACTTGACTGTTCAAAGACATCCCAAAATTTATGTAGTGAAAGGTTAACTCTGGATTGTTCATATGTCCATGACCATTTCTCCATCTGAATGGCAACAACAGCCCCCCAGATGCTAAAGCCCAGAAAACTAAGTGTTAACCTTGATTTCTCTCTTCCCCTCACCTCCCACACCCAATTCAGTAGTAAATCATGTCGGATGTATTTGAAAAATGTGGTTCAAAATAATCCCCTTCTCTTGAATCTACATACATAGACTATAGCCCCATTTTCTTGTACCTGGGATCATCCAGTCTCCTAATTGGTATCCTTCTTTCCACTCTTGCACCTCTACAATCTATTCTCTAAACTGCAGGCAGCTTGCTCTTCAAAAATATAACTCAGATTGTGTCACTACCTTGCCTGCTTATAATGGATTCTGATTGCCTGTAGGTTAAAATCCAACTCTTTCTTCTTGTACAGAGTCCTTCATGGTCTGGCCCTATCTTTTTCTCTGACTTCATCTCCTATCACATTGCCTCCCCCATCCCCACTCTTCTTGGACTGCACTGGCTGTCTCCTGGTTCCTTGAACACTTCAAGCTCATCATACTTTAAAGTCTTTATACTAGTTATTCTCTGTGCCTGATTGTCTCTCTTTCGATCAACTATAGTTGATTCCTCTCTGCTCACCCAGTCACTCCTGAGTCCATCACTGAATCTTAGTTCTCCATGTAGTGGTTGATCTGTTACCAGTTTCCCCCAGTAGAATTTTATCTCCATGAGACCACAGATCTGTCAGTCCTGCTGACCATGGTGTCTCCAGGACTTCCAATAAGATCCGGCATATAGTAGATACTCAACAAATATTCATTAAAATACCTCTTCTTTTTCATTTCCTCATCCTTTTCTGCTCTCTTTGAGCCAGAGATAAATAAAATGCTATTGAAAATGGAAAACATCAGTAAGCCACCAGGGCAGGAAGCACACTAGAAGAAAGGAGTCTCCCAGAAGCACCATCTTGCCTAAGAGCATCATTGACTCTTAGAATTCTCACAATAAAGCCCCGACTCAGGAGGTCCACATGCAGCTCAACCTACCGCTTTGGTCTTATCTGCTATTGATGCTCGATGCCACTCTCTCTCCCCGGTAAAATCTTTTTCCCTAAATATCCAACTCTCCTCCCTATTCCTGTATTTTTCACATTGTTCCCACAACCAAAATGCCTGTTCTTTTTGTCTCAACATATCCTTCAAAATCTACCCGCAGCCCCACCTCAACAGGTTGACACACCTTTATTGAGCTCTTACTACACGCCAGGCCTGTTTAGTCTTGTGATCTCAGGCAGCCCTCACAGTGGCAGGCACCACACCTTACACACATTTGATGGAAGGACCAAGACTCGGTGTCTAGACAGGTGAAGGGTCAGGGGGCTCCACTGGGGAGGGGGTGGCCCTTGGAGTTTCTCCCACATCACTTCAGAGCAGCTCTGCTTTATCCGTTTTTATATGGTGGAATCTCATCCTAACTAGGGTGAGATTTCAACGTCAGCCTGTGAAAACCCCTTCGGAAGGCACGGCTCTGGAGAGCAACTCTCAACATGGGCAGCAGTGCCAGCTCATCTCTAGTGGGGCTGCTTTGCCTTAGGTTGAACAACACTGTCCTCCATTTGCTGGGCATTTTGTATGGACAATGCGTATCTATATCTTTAAGGGATGGAGCCGCCTTCAGCTCACACTCTTAAAGGAAGTGTGGGTTGACACCCTCCAAGGATCCAGCAGCATCGCATCTGTTCACCCAGTGGAATGACCAGCAGAATTCCACGTGCTCTAACTTGTTGATTTGGGGTTGGCAGGCGGTAACCATGGCAGCTTGGGTCCTTGCCCATTGACTGCCTGATTTTCAAAGCATCTTACGTTTCATTTAAATAAAGGGCTGTGCTATTAACATGTTGAAACCACAGCTCTGCACATTGTCTTCTGTACTTCAGCAAATTGCTGAATTTGCATTATGCAATATGCAGATGCAATACATCTTGGAAAGGATCTTGGGCTCACAGTGTAATTATTGCTTTGAAGTCCTGGGAGCAAGGAATTCACCACCTTGCACTATAGAAACAACCATGAGAAATATGAATTTACAGGATTAAATCAAGCTGTTTCTGCTAACAAGAATGCCATTGAAGTGCTTTTTTTTTTTTCTTTTTTATTCTAACTTCTCAGAGTTTAAGGCTATTAAATCAGCAAGGTCAAGAGGAAAAAAGGTTCTTAATTGAATAAACTGAAAGCAGCTTCATTAACCATTGTGTGAACTGAGTAATGAGGATTTTCAATCCCTTGTTAAAATACCCCAGTGAATTTCAGCAGGGGAATATTCCTGCGATTCACAGCATATCAACAGAAAGGACCTGTGGGCTTGGCATCATTTTAGGAGGCCAATGCATTCAGGTCATCCATTTACCTGATGCTTGTTGAGTGCTTACCTTGTGCCAAGCTGTGTTCCATATATATTGAGTATGATCATTAACAACATAGGCAGAGTCTCTGCTCTCAAGAAGCTTACATTCTGGTGGGGGTGGAGAGAGACACATAATAAACACAAACAAGCATGATTTGGGATGGTGGTATGTGCTACCTATGGACAACATGAGCAACGGAGAGAGTGATGGGAGCAGGGGTGAAGATCAGGCTTACTAGGGTAGGGGAAAGCCTCTCCAAGAAGGTGACCTTTGAGCTGAGATAACTGATGGGAAGGAGTGAGCCACACAAAATTCTGGGAAGAATACTAAGCAGGAGGACAGCAAATGCAAAGTCCCTGAGACTCCCTGGAGGAGGGTGGTAGGAATAGTGGTCAAAGGCAGGTGGGGTCCCATTATGCAGGGTCTGGTTGACCACGGTCAGCAAATCCCCAGAGTGGAGATTTTTTTCTAATCACAATGGGAAGCCATTGGAGGGTTTTAAGCAAGGGCACGGGCTCATTCCTTTTGTGCTTGCTGGGTCAACTTATTCCCCTTCTGAAGGATTAGACCAGGGGTTATAAATTGTATCACATAGAAAGATTTAAAGAAATATGTAGGTTCAAGTCCAACCCTAGAGATTCTGATTGATCACGCTTTCGAAAATTGGGATGACCCAATTGGAGACCCCTTCTTGTGTGTTTCTGGTGGGCAGCCACTCCTTTTGATCCCCTTTGGCAGCAAGTGTCTACAAGTTGGGAAATTAAGATCATACAATACTAATTATGTATTCTTCTGGTTAGATGAGAAGGAAGCTTACTATTAAATAAACGCAACAGAATGGTTTAATTCAGAAATCATGTCAGAAACTGAACACTACCCCCATTTCTTTTTTGAGCACCTACTCTATCCAGGCTCTGGCTAGTGCCTTATATACTATTTATACCTTGTAAGAAGTGTGTGAGATACAGATAAAATACAAGGGCAAATGGAGGAAAAGTGTTTGGCTGAGGCTCCAGTTGAGTAGGGAATCATTGAGAAAGGGGACATCAGACAGGACTGGGCGGTTCCTTACTCTTGTACACAGAGAGACTCATCATTTTCTCATCACCTCTTGGATTTAAGATCTGTCTCTTACATTCCTTAGCAATAATCAAATAGAAAAAAGCCTCCCTCTTTTTTTAGATGATTTGAATTTATAGCGGTGTCTGGTTTTAGAATTTCCAAGCCCTATACCTTGTAGATTTCATTTCCAGGTCCGAGATGTCTTCATCACCTCTAAGGAAATGAGTGTATTCACCCAAAAGTCCTTTAAAATTTTTAGCTTCTGTAATGCTCTTAATTGCTTCTTTAACCTTTTCAATAGGGAAGTGTAGTGACTGAGCTCCCCAAACCACACCCAGGCCCTGCAGTGAAGCTTTGCACTTCTTCCTGGACCTGCCCTAGGTATAGAGCATGTTTTCCTGGTTCTGAAAACTATCATTGCTAACTATGAGATTCTTCTCTTTTGGACTAAATAAATGAATGTTTCAAAACCACTTGTCAAAGGATGCCTTCCTTGATTTTAAAATTTTGCTCCATTTAGACCTTCAAGTCTATTCCAGTTTACATGGAAATTTCTAGACTTATTCCACCAGGCTGGGCATCTTATTCCTTTCAGGTTATTCTAAAGATCTGGCCCTTCAAGCTCATCTATACTAAACTCCTTGCCATGGCCTGCCTGTCTCTCTCTCATTCCTTGCATTCTCTTCCCCTCCCTCTCCTCCAGCTCTGGGTCCAGCCACACTGTCCTCATTGCTGCTCCTGGAAGATGTTAAGTTTCTTCCCTTCTCAGGGCATTTGCACCTGCTGTTCCCTCTGCTTGGAATGCTCTTCCCTCAGATCTTTACGTGGCTGGCTCCTTCCCTTCATACAAGTCCCAGCTCAAAGGTTACTTTCTCAAAAAGACCTTCCCTGACCGCCCCCCCACCCCCGCAGATCCAAACGAGGTCCCCGCCATTATCCTTGATCACATGACACATCACTATCTGAAAATTATTTTATTTCTTAATTGTCTGTCTTCCTGCCCAAGAACGTCAGCTCTGAGCGGGCTGGGATTTGCCTTTCTTGTGTCTGGCTCATCCCCCCTGTGCCTAGAACAGTATTGGGCACAATAAACACTTATTGAATGAAAGCGTCTAATCTAATTGTTCTCAGACTCTGTTTTCCCTAGGAGTATAACCATGTTCTGTCCCTAATATCAGGCAGAATGTCAAAATATAGTGCAAGTCAAAGTGAGGTGTCCCAGCAGAGGCAGAGGCAGAGGCAGGGCACCCCACGTCCAGTTGGTGCAGAGTCCCCTCCTGCCCCGTAGGGGCCAAGAAAATGCTCCATGGCCACCCAGGGCTCCGTGGAACTCAGTTTGAGAAGCAGTGTTCTAGTCCAATCCCTTAATTATGCAGATAAGAACACTTAAGACTCAGGCAGGGGATGGGACTTGCCCAGGTTCAAACAGTGAATCCATGGCCCAAAGACAACGGGAACCCTGGATCCCTTATCCTACAGTCCAGGGTTCTTCACTTCCTGGCGGTGTCAGTCACTTTATCCATTCATCTGCTCATTAGATAACTATTCATTAAATGCATTTTGGATACGAGGCATCAAAAAGGGATTTAATCATCTAACATTTAACCCAAAGGGATGTCTTTGGACAATACCATTTAGTGTCTCTGGGTTTCTAGCCCTGAGATCCTCATGTTTTCAAACACATCAGAACAAAATTTACCGGAAAGTGGCCATGCACCAGTAGCTTCCCATTTCTGTTTACCTCTGCAAATATCAAGACACACATTCCATAAATGTGCAGTAGGCTCCTGCCATGGGGCAAACAATGGGACACAGAGGTGAAGCCAGCACTGTTTCTACCCTCGCAGGGCTCACAGCCCAGTGGAAGAGGCCAGCACAAATGACACAGCAGAGTGGGCAGGTGCTGAGGAAGAGCCAGGCCTGCTAGGGAGCAAAGAGGGAGAAGCTAACCCAGCTGGCATGTGTGGAGTCAGGGAAGGCTTCCTGGAAGAGGGGGCATTTCATCTGAGTCCCAAACAGTGAGTAGGAGTGAGCCAGAGGAGACTCAGGGATGGGAAGGGGTGGGAAGGTGGGAAAAGGCTTTCCAGACCTTTGGAACACCCCACGCAAAGGCACTGAGTTGTCAAAGAGATTTGAGGGATCTTTGAATGGCTCAAAGCGACGGAATGTTGTGGGAACAAAGTACAAGGCTCTTTGGGAAGAAGGACTGTGCACTTTCACCCTCACTCTCGGTCCTATTGTATTAGAATTGATGTGCTTGAGGACAGTGATCTTTAGCTCCGACCTTAAGTTGGTTTTACTCCTCCAGTTGATCGGACCACCCCATAGCATCCTTTGAACCCCCAAAGCAAGGGCAAAAGCAACAAAACTGACCAGTTTGGGTCTTTCTGTTCCCTCTCCAAGAGTATAGGGCAGTGAGGCTGCTGGTATGTGAGATTGGTCCCCTGTGAGAAAGAGCAAGGGCTCCTCAGTCTCTGCATGTGTGTATGTGTGTGCGTGTATGGTGATGCGGGGTCGGTGAGCCGAGGAGTCGAAAGAAAGATTTCTTAGACTCTTAAGATCTGGCAGTAGTGCTCTTTTATTTAGAGAATAGTATAGAATAGCATGGGGACAGGACCCATGGGCAGTCAGAGCTTCTGCTGCCCCAAGTTGAGGGTTAGAGCTAAATTTAAGGCATAGGTATGTGAGTTATCTCTTTACAAGACAAAGAATATGTAAAAAAGTTATGGTATCAGTGCCCGTAGGGTCCGGGCATGTGGCGGTCCCACAACTTTTAGATAAGAATCAAACCAGATTGAGTAAATGGCAGAAGTCACCGCTTGAATATTATCCCCAGCTAAAGACAAAGGAGGATTTGGGCAGGGGGTGGGGGGGGGGTCAGTTACATGAGGTTGCCAGACAGTAAACAACTTAAGTCCTTGCCTCTGGCATTGATTAACAGTTTCTAGAGATAAGGCCATCCCCCTTCTTCCTGGCACAGAGAGGGAGGCACCTTCACAGATAGAGGTTTCCCTTAGAAATGTAAATGTTTCCCAACAAAGGAGCAAGCAAATTCCACTCCTCAGAGCCTGCTTCTCATCTGTAGCTTTAAAATTAACCAGCCTAAAAATTCTCATCATATGGGATGTTGAATGTGTGTGTGAAAGTGTGTGCACACACGTGGGGTGAATGTGTCTGGGAATACGTGTGCACATGTAGGTGTGTGCACGGGGGTAAATGTGTGTATGTGTTGTGTGTCTCCAGCTGCAATGGGACAGAAGCAGGGCAGGGAGCCAACACAATGAAACAATAATGGATGTCTTTTCCGAGGTCCCACTTTGCTACAGGAGCTGAGGGGTTAACGTTGATTTCACAAAACTGCCTTTGGCTGGAGAAGCACCTGGCAGCTTATCTTCCTCTCTCCAGGATTCTCATTTCACCCTTGTGGTAACATTTAAATTACCTTGCTTTGATGGTCTTGGGTCCACATGGCAGACTACACAAGTTGGAAATGTGCTCACATTAGCAGAGAAGGAAAAAAACACACAGGCCTGCCCACGATAGCTGACTCAAACCATTTGTGAGCTGATATCTCCCAAGAGAATTTAGACTTTCCTTCTGGAATATTTTGCACAAATGAGGGGAAGGGTGTGAACGCATAGACAGTGTTCAGCCCACAGGGATAGAATTCTGAGTTGAAGATAACAACAATTGATAACATTCGGAGAGCTCAGAGGGTGCTTAGCAGTTTATTGGTGGGGGGTGTCACTTAATGCTCTCAACAATCGAATGAGGAGGCCTCATTATCCTCATCCTCCCTCGGCCTCGTTTTGCTAATGAAGAGGCCAAGAGTCTGAGCCATTGCCCTTGGTCATGCAGCTCATGGAACTTAGAGATCCTAAGCCACTGGCCCATGGTTACTCAGCGGGGGAATGGTAGAGCAGAGAGCAGAACCTACGCAGTTTGGCTCCAGACCTTGTACACGTAACCACGGTGAATGAGAGCTCCCAACGTTTATTCCTGTTGAAACTTTTCTAAGATTTACGATCACAGTGGGGCTTCCTTTGCAAAGATGCTCATTTCTCGGCTTTTTAACAGACTAGAGTGGAAAGTTTTCCTTACAGAAAAACCTTCAAGGATCTACGTTCTCTGGAGACTTCCATTTTGTAATGGTCTGTGAAATCAAGTGCTTAGAATGGCTCTGAAATTCAGTTGATGCTGAGTCCATGGGCCAGCTGGAGACCCTTAAAACATTAAAAGCAGGGAGAGCAATGTGCAAAATCAGAACTAAGTAACTCAAGAAGACTGTGGGATGGTTTGCAAAAGGAGAGTGGTGGGAGGTGAGGCACAGGTACGCAGAAGCTAGATCACACAGGACCACGCCTGCCAGGAGACGAGATTTACCCTAAGGACAACAGAGCAGAACGCTGGAATATTTCTATTTCAGACCAACCGCTGGACTCGTGGGAGAGGTCAGACTGCAGGCTGGGAGTCTGTAAGGAGGCCATTGCAGTGGCGGAGTCCCAACCAGAGAGGAGAAACGACAGATGGAATGGAGAGATGATAAAGAAGCATCCCATGCCTGTCCTGAAGGAATTGGCAGATTAGAATGTAAACCTCTTTATGACAATATCAAGGCATTTAAAAAAAATTGAAGTGTAATTTACATATAGTGAAATGCACAGGTTTTAAGTGTACAGTTTCATGAGTTTTGACAAACACAGCTGTGGAACCCACATCCGTATCAAGATATAGAAGATTTCTATCTTTCCAGAAAATTCCCTAATCTCCCTTCTCAGTCAATCCATGGCTCTCCCCATGCCCGTTTCGCCACTCTAGTCAGGGGTCTGCCACTGCAATGGCCTCCTACCAGACTCCCGGGCTGCAGTCTGACCTCTCCAATGAGTTCAGTGGTTGGTCTATACATTAGTTTGGCCTCTTCTACAACTTCGTATGAATGGAATCATACAATATGTACTCTTTTGTGTCTTGCTTTTTCACACAACATAATGCTTTAGAGGTTCAGCATGGGGTTGCAAGCTGAGTAGTACTCTATTGTATGAATATACCGCTGCATGTTTATCCGTTCTCTTGTTGATGGACATTTGGGTTGTTTCCAGTTTTGGGCTCTTATGAAGGAGTCTTCTGAATACATTCTTTTTGGGGCTATATATTTTAATTGCTCTTGAAAAGTACCTAGCAGTGATATTACTGGGTCATAGGTAGACATGCAAGGTAACTGTATAAGAAACCATCAACAGGTCTCCAATGTGGTTGTACCATTTTTCACCCCCTCCAGCAACGTGTGAGGGTTACAATTGCCCGTATCCTTGAAAACACTTGCTATTGTCAGCGTTTTTAATATCAACCATTCCAGTGGGTGTGCTGTGGTTTCTCATTGTGGTTTTATTTGCATTATCCTAATGACTAATGATCTTAGGCACTTTTTCATGTGCTTACTGGCCACTTATATGTGCAAATCTCAGCCTATTTTTGTATTGGATTGTCTGGCTTTTTTTTATTGAGTTGTAGGAGTTCTTCATATATTCTGAAGTCCAACTTAATTATTTTTTCTTTTATCATTAGTGCTTCCTGTGTCCTGTATAGAAGATCTTTGCCTCCTCCAAGGTTGGGGAGATATGCCCCTTTGCTTTCAGTTTTTATATCCAGGTCTGTGACTCATTTCAAATAATTTTTTGATGCATGATATGAGTTATTATTTTTCATATACATGTCTAATTGTTCCTGTACCATTTGTAGAAAAGACTTTTCTTTCACCTTTGAATTATTCGGCCTTTTATAAAAAATCAATTCAAGATATAAATGTGGGAGTATTTTGGGGCTCTCTACTCTATTCTGCTGACCTGTTTATCTATCTTTGTATCATCATCTTAATTACCGTGTCTTTATCATAAGTCTTGAAATCAAATAAGGTAAGTCCTCCAACTATGTTCTTTCACAAGATTGTGTTGGATATTCTAAGTCCTTTGCAATTCCTTATGCAGTAGAATCCATCTATCAATTTCTATAAGCAAGCCTATGGGATTGTAATCAGGATTATATTGGATTTATCAATCAATAATAGGGAGAAATGACATCTTAACAATACTGAATTTTATGGCCCAAGAAGTGGTCAGTTTCTCCACTTTTTAAGGTCTTCAAGTTCTCTAAACATTGTTTCCTAGTTTTCAGTGTAGAGCAGGAGTTGGCATACTTTTTTTGGTAAAGGACCAGATAGTAAATATTTTAGATTTTGTGCACCAAAAGGTAAAATCAGATGTTATTTAGGTTCTCATACAACAAGAAAGAAAACAAATTTTCACAACTTTTTATTGACAAAATAAAAAATATTGAGTTCTTTTCTAGTAACGTAGGTTGACTAATGAGAAGAGCTGAATTCTTTTTTCAAGGATAATGTTTTGCTTAATTGGAGTTCAAAGTTCATATTCTCTCTTATCAAATTCAATTGCAAACGTTCATCTGTGAATGCTGATCTGTAATGAGATTTTACGTGTTTTATCTTTGAAAAGAAGTTAATGAATATATGAAACCGTGAATATATGAGGGTAATTGAGCATATTACCATTCACCACTTGGAAGACATTTTAAAAATTGATCAGATTCTTCTCTTGCTATTTTCCTTTTAGCACATTATTGCAATTCAGGTTGACCCCTTTCATTTGAAGGTTAGGTGGGAGCTCTTCAACTGCGTGAATGGATTTTGAAATATAGACATGTTGTTTGCACTTACATCAAGCTTTGAAAAACGCTGCTGGAACTGTAGTTGGAGTTCAGAAAATATGTATGCCGTAAACTTGTGTGAGAGTAGAGATCTGCTTCTTGGTTTTTTGTTTGTTTGTTTTGTTTTTTGAGGAAGATTAGCCCTGAGCTAACATCCACTGCCAATCTTCCTACTCTTGCTGAGGAAGATTGGCCCTGAGCTTACATCCATGCCCCTCTTTCTCTATTTTATATGTGGGACGCCTGCCACAGCATGGCTTGATGAGCAATGCTAGGTCTGCGCCTGGGATCTGAACCAGCGAACCCCTGGCTGCTGAAGCAAAGTGCACGAACTTCACCACTACCTCTCTGGGCCGGCCCCGAGATCTGCTTCTTGCTTTGACTTTTGAGAGCATGGGGAGTGCATAAAGCAGCTTGATATTATTTGTTATTCAAACAATGATAGCTGTAGTCAAATGACTATTGCAGTACTGGTTTCACAAATACATGCTGTGCTGCCTTGTAATTTCAAGTTAAATTCATTAAGAAACATGATCGAGCGTCTGCAGAAAATTCTAACTTCCAGGGCCATTCAGGGCTGGACAATCGTGGTCCAGGGAAGTTCTCCTCATTCAGAAAAATTTCAATCTCATCCTTTAGCTTAAAAAATAATTGCAGTAAGAGTTTACCACGGCTAAGCCATTGAACTGCTCTATAGTAGGGCAAGGCAAGATATTCACTTTTATTTTTGGCAAAAATTTGTGGAACTGACATGGAACTTCATTCACTTCACTCCCATTCACTTCAGTTTACTCCCCAATAATGCTACTGGTTTAATAACACAAGAGAAATTTAAATATTTTCGGCAAAGTACCTACTGATAAATAACATAATGAATAGACCATTGACCTCAAACACCTCAAATTTTCACAAGCTTTGTAAATTTGGACTAAAAGTTTTCAGCTCCATATACATTTTTACCATCAGTTGGAACATATCTTGGCAGATTCTACTTCAAATTGTACTGAATGAGCTTTTTCTCAACCTCTTTGAAAATATTCTTACCTGTGGTTGTTCCACAAAGACTATTCACAGGGGTCAATTCTTAAGTCACTTCCAATTTGGCAGTGACTTCTTGAATAAATGACAAATGAGTAGAATTGGTAACATTTGTCAGCTCGTCAATAGCCAAGGAAAAGAAATCATTTGCTCTGTTTTTTTAATTGACTATCAATGTTGCTCCCAACGTCCTCAACTCTTCAATCGACTGTTCTTGCCAAAAGCTTAATGGTTTTGTTTATTTTCTCTGCTCTGGATACATTTCTTTAGCTTCCGCAAACGTGATTTAATTAACTACCCATTGGCAAATGATTTCCCTTGTTTGGCTAACAAATGAGCCACTTGGAAACTTACGTCGATTGCAGCTTCATTGCCGCTTTTTATATTTGTGAAGATATTATTCTGTGAGGAGGAGATTTGTTATTTTAAATTTTCTAGTTTTTCTGACCATTGCTACCCATGAATTGGGAATGTTGTGACACATGCTTCCTATGGTAATGATGACTGATGACATATATTGTCTTCTTTCAGCACAGCTAAAGGGCCATTGAGTAAGAAACACACCGTGTTGCTACCTGTTTGACAACAAAATAATCCACATTCCACCCTGCCTTAAAGCGAGACAAAGTCCACTTTTCTCTTCTTTTTTTAATATTATGAGTTTGTGCTAGTAATCATAAAAAAAGGGGCGTTATGGAGAGAAGTATGAAACTCAAAATGCTGTTAAGTTATAACTGCCTCGCTATCATTTATAGTGACCTACACATCAGTGAGCGGTGATGGGAGTGGCAAATATGGTTTCTGTTGCAACTCGTCAACTCAGCCATTTTTGTGCCAAAACAGCCATAGGCGCTGCCTAAGCAAATGAGCATAGCTGTGTTGTAAGAAAATTTTTTTATGGCACTGAAATTTGAATTTCATATAATTTTTCATATGCTGTGAAATATTACTCTTCTGTTGATTCATTTCCAACCACTCAACATCAAAAAATACAAAAGCCATTCTCAGCTTGTGGGTTCTACAAAAATAGGTAGCAAGCCAGATTGGCCTGGTCGGATCTTGCCGACCTCTACTTTTAAATAGTCAATTGTCTTTTAAAAGAATAACAAATAAGATAAAATTCCTCCTATAGCCCTTCTTATGTTTGCCATTTCTGGTGTTTTCATTCCTTTTGGGTAGATCCTTGCTTCCTGTGGTATCATTTCTCCCAAACGAGAAGAAAGAACTTTAACATTTCTTTCAATGCAGATCTACTGAAGAATTCTTCTTAGTTTGTATATTTTTAAATGGTTTCATTTGCCTTCATTATTCCCTTTCAGTATTTTTATGTTCATGGAAACAGAAGAGCAAAAGCAGTACACTACATAAAGACAAAATGAATAATGTTTTAGGGAAATTAGAAGTAGTTTGTCCCTCTATTAAGTAATTACTTGTTTATATTCTGCCTTGCCCATCAAAATATCCAATGCTGTTAATTTCTAATTAGCATTCACATTGCTTATTAGAAACATTTCCCATCTCCCTTCTTAGTTCCAACACGATGCTTGTAAATTTGTTTCTGTGATAATGCACATCTCAAGAGGCACCCGGGTGTGTGTGTGTGTGTGTGTGTGTGTGTGTGTGTGTGTGTGTGTGTGTGTGTGGTCTGTGTGTGTGTGTTTTGGTCTTCTATCCAAATGTTTACAAATGTCAAGAAAATCTGGAGTTCCTCTTTCTGGATCTCCTTCTGTGTTACACTCTCTCATTTCTCTCCATCTTCACCCAGGCTTTGCTAAAGCTAAGAATTGCTTTCATTCCAAAACATTATATTCTTCTGCTCCAGTTTAACTCCTTTTTGTAACTATCACCTAACCGGAGTTATTCAGTTAAATGAAAATTCAAATTCTTAAAGTTACCAAAATAAAATTCATGTATGCTTAAAATTCAGCATACAGGGAATTCTCTATTAAGAGGGAAAAACTGTAGATATATTCTGGCTTTAAAGACTTTTTTTGTGATGGAGTTTATGCTACAATATTTTTACATGTTTCGTCACTTTAGTATATCTCAGGAATAGAATTAACATCTTTTGTAAAATGTTTATATTTTTCTACTTCAATTTCAACTTAAAATTTAAAGTCTTTGACTGACTATAATTAAAAACTATAAAGCTGCTCAATGCAAATATTTAACTACGTATGATATCTGCATTTCTTCCCTTCAGTAAGCCACTTTCTGGTTGAGTATTCCTTCCTTCAACACATTTCCATTTTGTGCCCACCATATTCAGGGCACTGTGCCAGGGGTTGGGATTCAGCAATGAAAAGGCAGATGAGGCTTCTGCCTTATAAACACACAAAAATAAACTAGGCAGGGCACTATGAAGGAAACAAAAGAGATTACCTCCTTCACTAAGGAGGTAATTGATCAGTCATGACTCGGACCACTTTGAATGACTGCTGATAGAAACATGAATGAGAGGGACGGTCAACGGGCTCTCTGAGACAAGAGCAGACTCATGTCACTTTGCTTGTGGCAATATGGGATCTAGTATTTTTTCGTTCAGTGTTAGGAGAGGTCCTACGTGTGGCTGCTGATCTGGAGCGATTGCCTATTGCTGCATGAGCTGCAGGAGGGGCTGAATTGTTAGTGCATTTGTCCCCCGAGAGAGCTGCTGCTCGGGATTGTGGTCAAAAAGGCCTATGGGAGCTTCTGAAGCGTCCACGCCAAGGTTGTCAAACCATAAGGGATCCAGACCAACTTGTTCCAGGGATCCAGCTTCTGAGTTTCAGGATTTGGAAATTCTTCCACTAGTGGGTTTTTAGCTATAGAATTAGGAAGAGGCCCCAATCCATCCGGGAGCACTGGACCCCAGATGCTGAACTACTTCAGTTGAGGAGAATTGATGACTTCTAGGAGCACAATTGAGATCTTTGCATTCAACATCCATTCCACTTGATATTTTTTTTTCATTTATTTTAGAATCATCATCATCTTCTTGTTTAAGATCTCTGTCTCCGCCCTCATCCCTCTCCCCACTGCTCCTATTGCCCATACATAGGATGGACACTATCCAAAATCATGTTTTCACAAAATTCTCCATCCCACTCCACTAGAATGTAAGCTTCTTGAGAGCAGAGACCTTGCCTATATTGTTAATGGTTATAGTCTAATGAATATAGAGTATTGCTTGGTGCAAGGTAAGTACTCAACAAATGTTGGGTGAATGAATGACTTGAATGCCTTGGTCTCCTTAAATGACATCAAGCCCATAGCTCCTTTCTGTTGCTATGTTGTCAATGACAGGAAAATTCCCCTCCTGAAATTCTCTGGGGTATTTTAAAAAGGGAATCCTAGTTACTCAGGTCACACAACACTTTGTGATCATGGAGACAGTGTCACATTTACCTCATTGTTTCCGTGAAAACCTTGTCCAGATTTCCTCTGTACCACAATAGGCTGGAACACTGAACAATGAGAAGTTTCCTGAGCTGTGTCTCTCCCCTGATCATCCCCAAGAAATGTGCCTTTTTGTCTATCTTTTGTTTTCCCCAGAAAAAGTTTCCCAAACTTTTTGGTAGGCAAAAGCTATTTCTGGATGAACACCTAGAAGAAATTGCCCTTCTGCGATGAGTCAGGAAATTCATCATCATCTCTCTCATTCTCTGAGATTTTAACATCAGGGCTTGGGCGTCCTGATTTATTTTACCCACGGACGAGGCTAGACGACTCCAATTCTCTCCAGTTTCCCATGCTACAATCTAATCTCTATTTTGTCTTCATTTTTGAAGGAGAGTGTCACTCAAAATAGAATTGTGCGTTGATATATTTTTTCCTTCAGCACTTTAAAGATGTTATTCCATTGTCATTTTTCCTGTTGAGAAGTTGGATGTCATTCCTGTCATTGTTTCCCTGAATGTAATGTGTCTTTTTTCTCTGCCTGCTTTTAAGATGTTTCTCTTCTTTGTTCATTTGAATACGATGTGCTTTTGTTTAGTTTTCTTTCTTTTTTAAATATTGCGTCCTGCTTGTGGCTTATTGAGTGTCTGGGAGCCATGGATTGTTGCTTTCCATTAGATTTGGAAAATGTTGGCTTTTATTTCTGTATGTATTTTTTATGCTTCAATTTCTTTTTTCTCTCTTTCTGGGACTCTAATTAAACATATGCTGGACTTAGGTCTCTCAGACTCCAAAATTTTTCAGTATTTTTTTCTTTATGTCTTAGTTTGGGTTATTTCTATTGACCTGTCTTCTAATTCATCAATAATTTTTTTTTTCTGCCATGTACATTATGCTATTAAGCCCATTCAGTGAATTTAAAAATTTCTGATATGGTGTTTTTCAGAGCTACGATTTTCCTCTCATTGTTCTTATAGTTTCCAGTTATTTACTGACAGTCCCTTGATGTTCATTTCTTATCTCCATCTTTTCATTTCAAACTGTGAACATATTTATAATAGCTATTTTAAAGTCCTTGTCTCCTAATTTCAGCAGCTCTGCCATCTCTGGGTATGTTTCTATTGACCTCTTTTTCTTCCTGGTTATGTGTCACGTTTTACCTGAATTTTTTCCATGTCTAGTAATTTTTTATTGTATGCTAGATATTGTGGATGCTGTGTTGTTGAGAGCCTGGATTTTTGTTGTCTTCCTTTAAAAGATGCTGAGTTTCTTGTTTTTTTATCTGGCTAGCTTGATCCGGGTAAGACTTGTTCTAAGGGCTTGTTAGGATGAGATTGATGTAGTGTAGTGTAGCCTACTCCTAAACATGGGCTTTCTAGGGTCTCAACTGAATGCCCGGGCTTACCGTCATCTGTCTTGACTCTAGCTGGTCAAGAATTCCATCTTATCTCAGTAGTGTGTGATCTGTGTAATCTCCAATCAGCTCTTAGACCCTCTGTAGCTGTTTTCTATGTTGCTTTGACATTTGCCTAGTTTAATATTCAACTGAAGAGGCCTACATGAAGATTTCTGTAGCTTCTCTACACAACATCCTTCTTTCCTGTATCCTTCCCTACAAATTCAAGCCGCCTCTGCAGTCCCCAAACCTGGTATCTGTTTCCTCTATGTTGTAAGACTGCTTTTTCTCTGGGTTCCACTTTTCTGGGCCACTGTTTGGAAACTGCACAGGCAGAAAGCTCAGGTGAATGTGGAGCACATCTTTCCCTTCTCTCAAGGACCACACCCCCATGTTGTCTGTTGTCCAATACCCAAAAGCAATTGCTTTATATGTTTTGTCCAGTTTTACAGCTGTTACAACAAGGAAGTAAGTCCTTTAGCCATTATTCTGCCATGGCTAGAGCTGGAAGTCCCAATGTCATCTTTATCTTTGTGTTTTCAGAGCTTAGAGTAGTGCTCAGAACTTGGTGCTTGATACTAGTTGAATGAATGCACAATTATTTTGTTATATGACATGGCTAAGGATACATGGTAGAACAGCACATAGATCTTAGGTCTCTGGCCTCTTGGCCTGGGCTTTCCTATGCTGTTTTGCATGGGGCTTCATTTCCTTCTCTTTGTGGTTCTGAATTGGGGCCAATAGTTCACCCAGCATAGCTTTGTGGAAAGAAGTCTTAAGTTCCCCGTGAACGGCTTCTTCTCCCCTCCTTTATGAAATTGACACCCACGCTTGTGATGAAACCACATTTAACCTTTTGGGATTCACTTTGGGAAACTATGGGGGAATGTCCAGTGTTTTTCAGAACTCTCTTCTTAGCTTCCTTCTTCATTTAACAAGGCCACGGAAGAGTGCTTAGAGCATCTGTCTGATGCAATCAGGGGCTACTTTCCTGTCTCTTTGAATAATCCTAATGATTAGCCTGGTCCTTCTGCAACTATTTATTTACTTACATTCTTTCAAGTTGATGCTGAGATATCGATTTCTATTTAAGCCATTTCCTGGGACCGGCTGCAGCGGGAAGTGGAATTAGAAGATTGTATCAGTTCAGAAATGTGAACCACAGAAAGAAGAGGGCCTCTGAAAACTGTGTTCTCTTTTTTATTATATGTGCAGGACTGGTCAATTTTCTTAAGCTCTCTAAGCCTCTGCTTTTTCATGTTTAAGGTGGGAATATTAATACCTATCTTCTACGTAAGGTAGAGTACCTAGTGTCATGACTGACTCGGGGAGGTTATTAGTAATGGTAGATGTCCTTTCCTTCTTTCTCTCTCTCTCTCTCTCTCTTTCTTTCCTTCCTTCCTCCCTCCCTCCCTCCCTCCCTCCTTCCTTTCCTTCTTTCCTTCCTTTTTTCTTTCTTTCCTTTCCTTCCTTCCTTCCTTTCTCTCTCTCTCTCACTTTCTTTATTTTCCTCTTTCTTTCTTTCCTTCCTTCCTCTCCTACTCCTCTATTTCTTTCTTATTTCCTTCCTTTATTTCTAGGAGAGGACAGGGGAGAAAGGAACAGTATATTTTGTTAGAGTGGTTAAAAGTGCTTAAAGAAATCACTTTATTGAGGTATGAATGACTTACAGAAAGCATAGAAGAGCATGTTTTTTTTTGCAATCAGCCAGATCTCAGTTCAAATCTTGCCTCCCCACCTCATTCCTTTTGGGCCCGTGGAAGAGTCACAGCACCTCTTCCAGCTTCAGTTTATTCAGCTGTAAAATGGGAGGTAACAATTCCAGATTCATAAGATTATTGTGAGAATTGAATAAAAATTAAGTAAGTGAAAAGCAGCCACTGGAGCCTGTTGTGTGGCAGGTGCTCAACGGTTCTCTCTCCAGGGAGTTCTGGACCAATCCCAGAATGGGCTCTGGGATCAGCTGCTTGGTTGTTCTAGCTTCCTCCCATTCTGAGTTTCTCTCCTTCTTGCTAGGGAGAGTTGGTCTGGAGGGGGAGATGTGGGTGGTATCTGAACTTATATTTATGCAAAAACATAACTGATGAACACTTATTTTGCAGATTTGGGTCGGAACCTTCTCCCTCCACTTTCCCCACCTGCTTTCAGCCCCCACCGAAAGCCTGTTTCGGTTCTGGGTGGGATCCCCAGGGATAGATAGGAATGGATAGATCTCATGATAATTAATTTCCAGGTGGAAATTGGAAGACAAATGCTGACAGGAAGGGACTCTGCATTTGGAACTATGTTTAATATCTTGTGCCACAAACATTTATTAGGCTCCACTTGATGCTCAGTCCCCAAGAGTGAATAAGACACCATCTAATGGGGGAAAGACAGGCTAGGAGACAACGAGCCTGTAATTTGGGGAAGGGGTGGTGGTGGTGTCCGTGGGAGCCGCTGCATGGGTCACTCAGGGAAGGCTAAATCTTGACGAACGAATAGGAGTTCACCACGACGTAGGGGGACCGCAGGTGCTTTCCCCAGAGTGAAAATGAGGCCAAGGAATGTGAAAAAGCCACACTTTAACCTGTGGTGCTGGAGCCAGTATGTGACAATTTGCAAGAGCTGAATGTTAACTTTTCAGGAATTTTGTGAACCAGTCATTAAACACAGCTGTGGTTAAAAATTAAATTATGTAAACTTACTTTGAAATAACTCATATTAAAACAAAAGTAACAAATACTCAAAACTTATCACTTCCCAATTATCACAACGTTATACTATTAAATCCTCTTGAGGTTATTTGTTTCTATAGTATCCGTGTGGTGGAAATATTATGTAACAGTTGGCTACTATGCATCTTCTCCCAACTCCTCACTCACTGGCAACACATTGGCTGCTTGAAATTGGTCATGATAGAAATACTTACACCACAAATGTTAGCAAAGGGTACCAACCAGGGCTTTAATTTGGAGAGCTGGTTGTTAAACATTTATCAGCACGCAACTGCCTGTAACATGGGAGGAGGGGGTACTTGCTACAGCAGAGAGACTGATAGGGTCTGAATCAGGAAGGCCCTTGGATGTCAAGTTCAGAAGCTTAGATATATCCCCGAAGAGGATAGGAAGCCACTAGAGCATTTGAAAGCAGGACACCTCTATGACTTGATGTGTCATAGAAGGACCACTCTGGCTGCTGTGAAGTGGATAGACTGGAGTGAGCTTTGCTTGCGGCAGGGAGACTGGTGAGGAAGACGTTGAAATAAAGAAGGACAGATGGGGTCAACTTTAGTAATGATTAATGTCAGGAGTAATGGAGTGTGATCAGTCTAAGACGACCCTGGGTTCTGCCTTGGGACACACGGTAGAAGATGTGGATGCCCCTGAAGTGTTGGTGCCCATGAATAGATGGGCAGGGAGAGTGTCCTGGAGACATGAGGAGGTACCAAAGCATGGGGGACTTACCCCTCTGTTGCTGCCTGCCTCAAATCCACAAGCACTTACAGGGATTTATTTTTGCTGTGTATGTTCTCAGAGTGGGCATCTCTGCCCCTTTTGCCCACAGACTGCATCCTCTAGGGAGGCACCATAGGGCTGGGAACACAGAATTAGAGTTAATCAGAATGGCTCCCTTTATTCCTATGAATCCTTGGGCATGATAGTTTCCTCAATGAGCCTCAGTTTACTTCTCTGTGAAACGAGGGTTGTCATCCAGATTCTGTTCTCCTCCCTGTGAAACTCTTGGGAAAAGGGATACTTTTCTTACGGTGTCAGATTGTGTTTCCTAGGGCAAGGGCAAAAACCAGGAGAGTTCCCTAGCACAGAGGGAAGCAAAGTCCAGTTGGGTGTCATTCCTGAAAAATAGCAGGATTTCTGGATCCCAGTGCAGTGGCTACAGGAGAAATGATTCCCATCTGAGAGCATGGAGTGGAGTGCTAGGGATTGGTGGGGTGGTTGTCATCAGCCATGCCAGAAGAATCCAACATGCAACTCATTTGCTTTTGGCTCAGGGACAGCTGGCTGCTGGCCAGTGCTTGGTCATCTTCTTCTTTGCCCCTGAAGGTCCTAGCAGTTAGCAGTACCCACTGAGTGAGTCACTCTTGCTATCAGTCAGTCATTGTGTTGTGGAGTCACAAGTCCAAATGCTAACTAAATCAGACACGCTGAATCACCCAGATGGAATGTGGGTGCCCCTTGTTGCTCTCTATCTTCCTACACTGTTTGTTTCCTTTAGATTGCTTATCACAATGTGTTATTATCGTTCTCCCCTCACAATTGCAACTCAACAGCACGGAAGCTTGGGGAACCCCATAGCCATGTCTGTTGCACTCATAGCACCCAGCAGGCACCTAATGCAGCAAAGGTGCTTATCAAGCATCAGTTGAATGAATGAATAACCAAGGCCCCGGCCCATCATCTACCCTGCCTCGTTTCATTATGATCTTATAATTTCCATAATTTGGTTTTGCTTCCTTAAATGTGGAAGAGAAAAAGGACAGACAGCAGAATTTTCAAGTCACTTTCTGACAGAATCACTGTTGTTCATGGAGCACTGCCCAGGGGCCATGTGCCTCCATGGACGTAATCTCATTTCACTCTCCCCAGGGCACCATGAGGCAGCTTCTACATTATTCCCATTTTGCAGATGAGGAAAGTGAGGCTCAGGTAGACTGACTTAGCTATCTGAAGACTCATGGCTGGAGTGTGATGGAGCCAAGAACGTAAGGCAGATCTGTCTACCTTGAAAGGCCCTGCCCTTTGCTTCATGTGCCAGTGCTTTAAAAATACTGGTTCTCAACTCTGGCTACACATTGGAATTACCTGGGAGTTTAAAAAGTATGGTTGCCTGTCACTTACTATTGGAAATTCTGATTTAATTAGTCTGGGGTATGGCGTGGGCATTGGGCTTTTAAATCTACCCTCATCCCCTACTCCTGCCAATATGCAGCCCAAATTGAGAACTATTGCCCTGAAAAGCATGAAACAAACATGGAGGCAGTCAAGCAGCTTTGCTCAGCTCCAGGCAGGGCCATCTGGGAAAGTCTTTGATGAGGGTACCTTGTGGTCCCCTGGGATGAATGCACAGCCCAGAGAGGAGAGGACGCTGGGTAGGAGGTCTCCCTAAAAAGCAGGACCTGACCTTATTATCTGTAATATGGGGGTGATGACAATTCTGGCATTGCTTAGATGGGATCCTAGAATCTCAGGACTGAAAGTGAACTTAGAGATTCTCATTGAAGCCCAAAGAAGTTAGACAACTTGCCTAAGACCACACAATGAGCAAGAGGCAGAGACACAGGCAAAGCAGAGAAGCAGAACAAGACAGTGGATGAGAGGTTGGAAGGAGACTAACTGATGGGTCCAAATCCAGATTTATCACTCTGGCTGTGTGGCTATCTGACAAGTCACCGTATCTCACGGAGCCTCAGGTTCCTTCTCTGCAAAATAGCCATGATGATATTCGTACCCACTCTCCAGGGTTTTGTGATGCTGAAAGGAAATTACGTTTGCAAAGTGTGTTGCACCATGCTTGGCACAGGGTAGGTGCTCAAATCCTCCTACGGTTGACAAAAGCAGAATAGAGACAAACCAAAATGGAGCTTCAGAGGCCTCCCTGGGTGGGTGGTGATATTGCAGAGGACCCTGGGGCCAGTAGAGAAGAGACTCAGGGGATCCTGTGGTTGGGAGCTGGGGCTTGTGTGAAGGCTGGACAGGGCCAGACTTGGGGCGCCCCAGCTTGGGTAAGGTTGGCCTGACACAATAGTGATGGCGCCAGTGTTCCTATTATAGGTACGAGGCATGGGACATCAAGTGGGACCTGGCATTCAGGAAGGGAGGGCATCCTTGGGTCCTTGCTTGGGTTAAAGTGATTTTTCAGCCAATGGTTATTGCACTGAATGGAAGACCATTCATCTTTTGAGGATTTGGCCATTCACCACTGGGAATGCCAATCTCTGTGGGAGAAGATGTGTTTTACTGACTGTGGCTAGGAAATCCGGTTCTGATTGAAGATTAAATGAGATGACGCAGGTGAAGCGCTCAGCACTCTAAGTGCCCAATAAACGTTCGCTATTGTTATTGACTGCTAAAAATAAACTCTGAGAGTTGGGCTCTTTCATCCTGCCTGGGTTCGAATCCTGGCTTAGCTGAGTCATTTTGGGCAAGTAGACTTTCTCATTTCTCTCATCTGTAAAATGGGATGATAATGCCAGTCTCATAGCATTTTGAAAGAAGATGAACTCTGTGAAGAGCAGAGCCCGATGTCTGACATAAGGTAAGAACACAGGAAATGTCTGCTCTAAGTCCTGGTGGGAAAGCCAGCACTCGCCTGTGAGGGAACGGTCCCCTGGTTTCCGTGGAATGGTGAGTGGGCCGCCAAGCCCCGTGGAAAGTCAGAGGGGCCGGGGGAGCGAGGGGAATGAAGAGTGTGGTGAAGATGGAACAGCATTCACCCACCCTGGACTTTTACACCTCAGGCCCCGTTACCTTTCCATTTCCTGCACTGACGGGGTGAAAAGTCCCCGTGTGCCAACCGGAGAGCTTTGCCGCGTAAGGTACATGGGGAATTTTGCTTTCTCTTGGAGAAACCCGCTTCTCTCCCCCAAGCTACCTGAAAAAGGGAAGCTCAGTTGAAAGTCAAGCATTATAAGCATAGAGTTATTGAGACCTGTTTCTAAACTGCAGAAGGAAGGGACTTCAGCTCACTTCATCCACCTCTGCTCCTGGTCCTCAGAGGAGGAAACTGAGATTTGTAGAAGTGAAGTGGTTGACCCAAGGCCTCAGAATTTGCCAGCCGGCAGACCTGGGCCTGGAACACAGGTCTGTTGCCTCCGGAACCACTTTCTACAATTCTACCCAGGAGCATTATTATTACTATTGTTGTTGTTGTTATTGTTGCTTATTTTGGTGTGTGTGGGTGAGGGGAAGCAATGTCAACAGGGATGGTAGTCAAAAAGCTAACAACCCTGGTGGCATGAGCATCAGCCAATCAGAATCAGGTTTAACAAATCAGAACAGACACCGCCCCTGGACATCCCAACTGAATGTTAGCTGGGCTCTGATTGGACACTGGATATCCACTGTGGACAAGTGGATACACATCAGGAGAGGTGGTTAGTTTTGTCTCCTTGCTCCAGAGTTCCTAGGAATGGAGTGTCCTTTTGAGATTTGATCTAAAAAGTTGTCTGTGGTGAGCTAGATTAGGTGAACAATAGTTTTCATCTGGAAAACTGGCATTCTGACTTTTGCGATATTTGGCTTTTAATAAATTTAGGCCAAATAATGTATTTCTCTCCACAAGTGTAAAAAATGTTTTCTTCTTCTCTCTCCCAGGAGTGGGTACAAGCTAAATGTGAGAACTGGATTTCAGAAGGACGTCAGTGTGTTCTCAGGTTTCCCACCGGGAGGGCAACTTGAGACTGATGCTCTGGAGGAGAGCCTTACCCTCTTCTTTCTTTAATCCTGGTCTGGTTCTACCTGTAACTATCAGATGGAAACTGATAGAAACAAAATTTCTATGTGACTATTTTTTAATTTTTGCTGAGGAAGATTGGCCCTGAGCTAACATTTATTGCCCATCTTCCTCGTTTTTTCTTTTTCTCCCCAAAGCCCCAGTACATAGTTGTGTATCCTAGGTGCAGGTCATTCTAGTTCTTCTATGTGGGACTCCACCACAGCATGGCCTGATGAGCCGTGCATAGGTCCACGCCAGGACACAAACTGGGGAACCTTGGCCTGCCGAAGTGGAGAGTGCAAACTTAACCACTTGGCCACAGGGCCAGCCCCTATGTGACTATTTTTGATCCACATGTGACTATTTTTGACCCACAGAAATGATGATTTAATATGGTCCCCATCTAATATCATTTGAACATTAGTGGTGACTCCAACTGCCACTTTGGAAAATGGAAAGAGATGGATGAGTCGGACCCTTTGGACTCCTGCTGACTGCTGTTCTCCTGAGAGCCAGTGGGGTGTAGTGTCAGAGAGACCTGGGTGGGAACTCGGCTCCATCAAGTATTAACATGGCTCTCTCTGGCCTCTCTTTCTCTTTTCCAGGGTTGTTCAATACGAATTTAGGCCACTTAACTACAGAATCTCCTAATTCATAAGAAGAACTCAGGCAATTCCCTTCTCTCTCTTTCCCTCACCTGACCAGAGTGGCACCAGCTGTGGGGTTTCACATAATCTTGTTATAAGATTTATTATGAAAATCAGTTGCCATTTTGCATTCAAGTACATGGAGAACTAGATGCGTTTTTAAGACCCCAATAACTTGCCCAGAGGCTTTAACTGAGAAAGAAAAAGAAAGGAACAGATTAACAAAAGAGTTGACTTGGTTATTAAAATTCTGTGGCTTTCGACGCCGATTTATTAAATTACATCTATTAAATACATTAACACATACAACGTTTCATTCACAGAGATTGGAATTCACACAGTAGTGCCTGAAGACATGGGAGGCATCCAGTTAAGTTCATTCCAACAACATACAATATGCAGTTTACCTTGGGGTTGCGATGTTTTAACATAAAACATAAAATCAATGAAAGCACATGGGGCTTATCACTTAAACCACAGAAACACCTAGATATGTTGCATCTGTACACCCCCAAAACAAAAGAGGGGAAGGTTACATATTTTAATGACTTTAACAATAAAATCATTTGGTTACATTCGGCTACTTTATTTACTTGAAATTGAGTGTCTCTTTCCTCCTGAATATATCCCCATGAGATGGGGAGTTGCCTGTCGTGTTCCCTCTCGTCTTGGCTCTCCGGCATCTAAGTAAGTGCTGTCATGTGACAGATGCTCAGAAAATAACTGATTCCGGGATGAAATGGGAACACTGCTGGGCTTGGGGTCAGGAGATATGAATTCTGATTTCAACACTGTTACTACCTATTGTCTGGCATTGGGCTGTTTGTGTCATCAGTCTGTGTCTGGGTTTCTTTATCCTTAAAATGATGTAACTTGGAGTAGATAAGCTCTCAGATGCCATCAGTTCTAAAATTCCGCGATATCCTCTATTGGGCAAGATCTCAGACTCATTTTATGTCAGACACGCTCTGAACAAGTGGGAAAAGGCGACCACTTCTAGGCCGGAAGCCACTGAATTCTTGAGAAGGCCTGCCAAGTTCTTAATGATCAAATAGAACTCACAGAATTCAGTCGAAAACGGCCACAGAATCAGAGATTTGGAAAAGACCTCCGACATCTTTAAGCTCAGTCCCTCCTCCCACCTCAATGAAAGCGTGGCTTCTCCAAAACCCATGAGATAAGCCCTTTGCTTGAATATCCCCAAGGACTGAGAAATCACTATCTGGGGACGTTCTATTTTTGGGTAGAAAGTTCTTTTGAGTATTAAGTCAGAAATGGTGACCCTATACCTGGAACTCGTCAGCCGTATCTCTTTCTTCTGGCCTGTTGACCCTAGCATGGTTTAGATATATTTGGCAGAACAGAATTGCCTAAGCTACTAAAATTCCTAGATTTTTTAACTAAGATACAGTAGAATGTGAAAAGTTGTACTTTCAGATCCTGTGAAAGGATCCTCCTAGGCAGACATGGAAGAAGTTTCTCACTACTGGAGCTAAAGGATTCAGGGGTTAACCGTCCACTGAAGTGGATCAGCTCCCGAGATGAGGCAATCGCTGTTAATATCCAAGACAGTGATGCACACTCAAAAAAAATTCTGTTAAAAATGGCAAAACACTTCCAGGACTCTGAGCCCTAGGAGAGTAAGAAATCTTGAGGCCAGAGACTTCTGCATATGTTTTGCAAGGTGTAGAATATAAATGGCCCTGTCCTAAAGAACTAATCCCCAATGTCACAATCATGGAAATACAATTGGGAAAGGACTTGGGAAAATACCTTGCAAGAGAATGTTGGCAACGGACGTGCCTTGTGCACAGACAGCTAGTTGAAATTTTATAATCCAGAAGGGTTACTGACGAGCACGGAGGTGGAATTTCCTCCAGGGTGACGTAGCTTAGATTGAAATGGAGCCAAGGGCTTTGGCGTGCCATGTTATTGAAGCGAACCAGACATTTTCAGGATGTGAAAGTGCACCTTTTCACATTCTACTGTACCTTAGTTAAAAAAATTTAGGAATTTTAGTAGCTTAAGCAATTGTCTTCTGCCAAATATATCTAAACCATACTAGGGTCAACATGCTAGTGACGCCATGCTTGATTATGGTTCCTGTATTTGCTGAGGAACACAGGCTTGTCCAAGCACGTCTAGGGTCATCCATAAAGTTCTAACATTTTCAAGGGTGTTGATGGCCAAGCTCGAGTCCAGCAGATAATAACCTCTCTCTATGTGTGGCTTAAATAATGGATTCCACCATAGCAAATGGTCTCTTTATTTTCCCCCCTTTTATTTGTGAAAAATTGTCCTTGGGTAGCTATTTAAAAAACCACTTAGAGTTAAGCACAAATCATTTTGTTAATGATCATCCTTCATCAAGTGGCACCCATTTTCGTAATGAGAAAATATCCATGTGCCTAAAGTTAGCTAGTTAATTAGCTAATACAACCAAAATAAATGAAAGAATCTGTGGACAGTGGAGGTGCTGAGCAGTTAGAATAAACACATCTGAGACTAAATTAATTTATCTTTGTGTCCCCAGGGCGAATAGGTACTCAGTAAATGTTTGTGGAATTGATTTGAATTCAGCCTTTCGAGAGACATTGAACCACTAAAGCATTTTCCCCCTAAATTAACTATTTCCTAAAACACATAAGCTGCTTCTTCCCTTTCAAATCCTCGAATGCATCCCATTGATTCCTTTTAGGGAACCATCACATGTTCCTAAAAACCACTTCTCCTACTTCATTTTTCAAACGAGTGCACTAATTTTCGCCATGGAAAAATGTCTAGGAAATAAAGATTCTGACTGGAGGCCTACTAGGAATGTTTGGCTGGGCTTTTCTGAACAGTAAAACATATATTGTAATATATCATAGAGAACTTAACACATTCAGCAGTGAAAAACTTGAGCACAATATATTCTTCAATAAAAAGCTTATGACAGGAGAAAAATAAATATGTGGCAGGGATTTCTCCGAAGTCTCAAGTCTTTTAGGAGGGTAGGGAATTCCCATTTCTTGGATAAACTCCAAATCCACCAGATTTCCTATGGAACAGCGGGCAGATTTGAAGGCCTTGGAAGAAGGGTTCCTTTTATTGGAGGAGAAAGTGAACAAGTCACTCTGGCCTCTTCAGGGGAAATCTTTTCTTGCGCCCCAAGTTGCTTGGCTCTCTCACGCAAATGCAGACAGAGCATTTTATTTTCTCACTGAGGGGTAGTTCGGATCATGGAGCCACACTAGGGTCGTTGAGAAAGCATTCCTGATCTACCAACAAATATTGTTCTAGGAGTTGGTTGTGGGAGCATTCTCTTTTCAAGTTGGTTTTGTAGTTACTGAGAAACCTTTGCTTTCTGCTTAAGTAAAGGGTATTTCCTCCGTCTGAGATGCCCTTTCCCCAAGGCCATCTGCAGTCCGCCCACCTTCTTGCACTAGTCACCCGGGCTTCACTTCCTTTATGAAGACTCTTCCCACCCAGGTGGAGGTGACCACACCCTTCTCTGTGCTCCAGCTGAGCCTTGTGCTGACTGTTTTGAGAAGCTGAAGGGCTTGGAGTCTTAACCTCCCAACTGAGGAACCGGAAACTAATTTTTGTTTAATTATAACTCAACAGATATTGATCAAGTACTGATCAAGCAATCCTTGTGCTCAGGAGCCCCATCACACACCTCTGTGTCTCTACATTCTCCTGGCAACAAGGCTAAGAATGGTTTTGGTGCCAAGTTTGCCTTTAGACCCATCCGTGAGGTCTCCTACAATAGGGAGCATTTATAATACAGGCCAAGATGCTGAAGATCACTCTCCACATCATCCTGACATGCTCTCAGACTTCACAGAATGCTCAGAGTTAATGTGCTTCATCCCCATGAACTCATTGGATCTTGAGAAACAAATTGGTGGCTTCCTGCTTTAAGACAAGTCAGCATAGGCTAAACCAGCGGAACTGCCCCTCCCATCCATGACATATCCATGCAGGAAAATCACACAGATTAGAGAACGTAAACTCATGGAAGTATAGGAGGGACCTGCTCAGTGTTCAGTCTCTCCTCCAGGGAAGAAAGTGTGGCTTGGCTGATCAGCTAATCCTATATTTAAATCCTTTGGAATATTTTAGGAGAAAAATACCCATATAACACTCTACAAATAAAGTCGTGAATCAGACCTCAGAGCAGACGTGGAAGAACTTTTCCAGATTTGGTGAATGACTTTTTTTTTTTCTCCCCAAGGAATAAGTCCACTGTTTCCTGGCATCCAGCAAGTTTGTTGTCTAGCTGGTCTAGTTAGCTAGAAATCTGTCTTCAAGTTTCGTGAGTGACCTAATTGGCTGGATATCTTTCACAGTGAGGAAAGCTCCAGAAATCTTATGTAACAGCGTCAGATGACACATTTTTGAGGACTTGGAGTCTGTCCTTAGAATATGTTGAGTGATGTTTGACCAGGAGCCATCTAGTGATTTTGAGTAGAGTCTTTCTTGTTCTTCGCAGTGTCTTCTGGGTTAAGAGAGTTTCCAGAACATGAAAGGTGCTCAAGAAAATCATGCCGAATAAATGCTATTGTTGTGTTTTTGATCTGCATGTAGAACTCATACTTGCTTGTTTTGATGCCCACGTACATGATAAAGGGAAAGGCAACTTTTCTCATTTGCCATAGATGGCGTGAAAACCAATTTCTTTCTTTTGAGAATGTTCTTGAGAAATACCTGCTCTCTTTTCATTTTTTAAGCAAGGCATTAAACTATGTGCTTGGGGAAACTGATTAAGGATTTCACCTCTGAAGGGTTTACACTGTTTTCTAGGGTTTTGGATTTTGTTCAAGGCTCCTGAAGTGAAGCAAATACTTCATAATCAAATTGCACAATAATTGGGCCCACTGGTGACAAACACGTAGTAAGAAGGTGTGGAAATGTTCCGAGTAGATCATCTGTTCATTTGATGATCAGTGTTCTAACGTTTAGAAACTCACCACTCTTCCAAGCAACCACAATTATAGGTCTGCACTCTTCTGCCTTTTTCCAATTAGTATTGTCATCAGGAAGGCAAATAGAGTGTGAACTTATGGGCCCTAAATTTCATAGTTAAACCACTGTCTCTGTGGAACGCTCCAGGAAAACCTCTGGTTATAATTACATATGAAAAGAAATTAGGAGCTAGGAGCCAGAGGACCTTCACAGGATGACGTCCATCCTGCCTCTATAGCAAGAAGGCTCCAAAGAAGGTTTTATCTTCTTTTGTGTAATCTACCAAGGAGATGTCACTGACGTTCACCATCAGCTTGTCCCCTTCTTGCAAGGAGAACATGGCCCCTAGATAGATAGGTTGGAACCAGTTGCTGCCTATTTCACACACTGACTTGGTTCCCATTAGGAGCTGGGTCGGCTCTGGGTAACTATCTGTTACCTTGGTGATGACCACGATGATGGAGTCTGGCTTGTTCAGTCGGCTCCCTTGGCCGATTTCGCCACACTCGGATGTGGTCCCCCGGAATGTGACCTGGGAGTAAACAAAGTAATCTCCCTGCTCTGGGATCACCAGGAATTTGTTGGTGTAGTTCATCCGGTTCTTGGTGAAGGCCAAGCCAAGTTCATGCTCCCAATGCAGGGCCGGGAACTGATTTTTCACGGGCTGTGTGGGGGTTTGTCTCACAACTGCAAAGACAAGAGAGAGATTTAATTTGCGTTGTCAGAACCTGTGAGCTTTGCTCAAGAGCCTCATATCGTTTTCAAAGAGTAACGTGATTGAATAAAACCAAGAGCTACCAAGCTCCTTGAGGAGGAATGAGTGGAGGGTATGCCAGTGGACAGAAACATTGTTCAGAGAGTAGCATCTTCGGCAGGGGACGGGGGGCAGAAACCTTGCCTCTCTGAGCCTGAGTTTTCGTATCTGACAATTTTGAATTTTACCCAAGCCCTGTGATCCTGAAAAACAGTGAATGTTAAGAAATCGCCTCGCTGTTTTGTGTTTTGGAAAACAGTTTACTGCAAAGACCCACTCTTCCCCAAATGACGTGAGTAAGACTGGTGGATGTCCCCTTGTTTACCTATGACAAGGCCAGACAACAGACCCTCCAAATTCCCAGTCTTTGCCTCCTAAGGGATTAGCTGAACTGTTTTGTTCCCCCCGAGCCATTGGAACAACACGCTTGTTAACCAAACTTTGATCAAGCTTCTCTCCTTCCTCTGGCCTCCTGAGCTTTGCCCGGCTCTCAGCCTCAGCTTGTGTACAATCTCTCCCCAGCATTGGCTGGCCTCAGGGTAAGACATTCTCTGATCCTATCACGCCAACTTTTCTTCCACTTACCCCCACCTGGCTCTTTCTAGCTTTGTTTATGCCTCCCAATGAAAGAAAAACCCTTTTAGCCTAACTCTGCAGACACTTGCTGAGTTTATGGCCAGAGCATTCTCCCTATTGCAATAGTCCCTTCCCTTTCCTTGCTTCCTACCCTGCAATAATCCTTTTGAGTAAAGTCTCTCCTAAGTCAAGATTTGTTTTTATTTGACATATCTTTCCTTAAAAAAAAAGAGATAATAATACCTGTGGAAAGAATGGAAAGAGATGGTGTGTATAAAATCCCAGCTATGAAGAATATTCTCTAAAGTACATTCGCATTTATTAGCCTTTTTGTTTCAGATGTGCTCTGCTACAAAGAGGGGACGTTTCCTGAGAGAGCCAGATGCTCCCTGTCACTCCCAACGACGTGGTCCAAAGTCGCTTGAAACGCAGGCAGTAATTAAAAAATCAACAGGCAGGAACCAGAGATCCAGAACATTTTGGAATTCCTTCTCCCACATCAATAGGGCAAAAATATAAGCCAGTGTAATATTGACTCGTGGAATGGCAAGGACCAGGGCTCTGAGCCAATTAGGCCTCGTTTCAATCCTGACCCTAGGGCAAGCTGGGTTATTAATCAATTATGTGGGTTCCTTCTCATCTCTGATCCTCAATTTCCTGTCTGTGAACTGGAGGTAAAGCTCCCTCATAGTTTTGTTCTGAAGATCAAGTGGATGAAAGAGACATGAACATTTTTATTACGATGGCCGGATACAGCAGTTCTCAATACGTATTTATTTTCTTTCCTCAAATAAACTGGCATCTTTCATTTTGACGGATTGAAAAGTAAGTTTATTTCATTTTATATAGTTTAATATGTTCTTATGGGTGTGCTACTTACAAATATACATTACATAGAACATATGAGTGAATGCTTTTATGAAGCAGCTGGAGCAGAAAAAAATGAGTCAAATGAAACCATTGATTTCAAATAAGATAATCTGCAATACAACCAATAATTTTCAGGAAAAATAAACATCTATTTTAGTTTCTTACAACTGCTTTTGAAATCCATAGCAATCACCATCATGTATTGTCAGCAACAGTTTGGGGATGGGTTATGTTCAAAGAAGCATTTAACAACCTTCACCCTTGGTGGTTGACCAGAAACCTGGTTCCTGGATTTTTCTAAAGCATCTTTCCCATTGCTGACTGGACTATGGTTTACTTTGCAATTATGACACATGTTCAGAATGTGTGTGGTCTCCCCTGGCCTCTGCACTAAGTGGCCCCTGGAGAGCTCTGTTGCTTCTTTGCAAAATCTGTGAAAGGCATTTTATTAGTCACCTCTGATAGTCTCAAAACCTTCTTTGTGGATGATGCTGTAGATTTGAAAAAAAAAATCCTCTCGGATGGTGCAAAGGCAAAAATCACTTAGTCTCTAGACAAAGGAAGTTCGGCCAAATTGATATGTAATTAGCAATGTCAACACAGCAATAAGGGGGAGTTTGGGTAAGAAGTATGTTGTCACGGAAACAGTGCAGTTCTAAGAGTCGAGCTTGAATCTCAGCGCTTCTTAGTTGTGTGACTTGGGACACGTCAATCACATTGCCTGGTCCATATTAGGAGCTCAGTAGAACCTAGATTCCCTTTCCAATTTCTATTCTCCCCATTCAATAGGAAGAGAGTTGGCATCTCCACACTCAGGTTTGAGGATTTTCCCGCCCAGCCTGTTCAAACCCTCCCATTCTTATAGGCAAGTGGTAAGTGATGGCAACTTGACATCTCCCTGGTCTTAATCCTCACTCAGGATTCACCACAAACAGTTTCCTCTTGGCTAAACGTTAAGACAAATGTGTTGGGCACAAGGATATCCCTCCGTGGCTTGCAAATTTTCCTTTAGGTCAGGAAGGTAGGCTTGTTTTCTAGCTCTAGTTTTCAAATGGCTTTTTAGCACATCCTTCTGCACAGTCTTGCTCTTTTCTTCATAGTCTTAGATGGATATGCAACTCTAGGCATGAGATGCTAGGAATTTTGATAGTAAACTTGGGAAGCTGGCTAACTGGTGATATTGTGAGATTGCTCTTCATGTCTTCAAATCAATGCAAATCCTTTGGACTTTTCTACCTACCCGAATGTACACGTCCAATAACTTCATTTTGAATAGGGCACAGATGGACTCATAAATTGGCAACTCAGGGGATGTTTCATCTTTGACCAGATTTAGAATTATGTGAATCTCTGAGTCTGAGTAAAGCCATTCCTGAATGACTGAGTGTGTGAATGAAGGAGAGCGACAGTAGAAAAAGAAAGAAGGCTAATAGATTCTGAAAGAAAACACCACTAGACATTTGCCTTTGGACCCCTCAAGTGAGGAAGACATCTGAAAACCTTCAACTGAGAGGAGGAGTCTGTTACCAGGGGGTGTGGTTTCCAAATCGAAGCTCCCAGAGTGAGTTCTGGCAAACACTCTGAAAGAAATCCCAGACCTTTGGCCCTTAGTCTCCTGCAAAACACACCAGGGGGAATTACCTGTCAGATGTGCCCTCGGCTTATCTCCACCTCCACTGGCTTCGGGAGGAAGGTCTGTAAGGATGGGAGAAAAATGCTGAGTCAGAGGGTGGCTGAAGGGAAGACAGTATTTTGGGGATTGCGTGGCACCCGCAACAGGAGAGAATCATTCCTCTCCTCCAGCTTGATTCAGTTCTAATCTTTGCAGGTTTTTTGAGGGGACGGGAGCCTCAGGAGAAGGAATCTTGAATACAAATGAATCTTGGCCCTGTGACTTTGGGCAAGCTATCTAACCTGTCTGAGACTCTGTTTTCTCACATCTAACGTGGGCATATCAATTCCTACCACGGGTGGAGAGTTCTCAGAAGATTCCTGGCACATGGTTGGTGCTCAATACAGCTCACTTTGCCTCTCTTTTCCTCCCACTGCTTCTGTGGGAGCTGATTGGCCTTTGGCCTTCTTCATGGTCCCTTTAACTATAGACACTGAGGCAACTGGATGGCCTGACAGAACTGGATGGAAAGCAGTCTGTAGCTATGTGATCTTGGCACGTCCCTTTTCCTCTCTTCTGCTGTTTCCCTGTCACTTCTCCAGAAGACCCCAGAATTTCCTTTTGGTTCTCAGGGATGATTATAATAGATGAATGTGTTCTTTGTGATAAAGATGATGCTGTCGATGATAAAAAGGAAAAATCATTGTGTACTTTTGATGTGTTAGGCATTGTTCTAATACCTTTATAGGAATTAACTAATTTAATCCAGACTAACCCTGGGAGATAGACACTGTTATAATCATTTTGATAGGTGAGTAAACTGAGACAGACAGATGAAATTATTTGCCCAAAGACCATTGACTCCACAGGCTGTGAATTTGGTCACGGCACCATTTTGCCTTCTTAGTGACTGAAGAAGACCCTTATTCTCCTCTGGGTTTACAACCTTCTGAACCTCCTACATCCCAGAACTACTAGATATGTTTTTGTTCCCAAGAAGAAAAGGCATCAGATATGAACACACTTACAAGCTCGCTGATGTGAAGATCCAAACTCTTGTTCTCTTGGAGTCTGTTAGGAAAGAAAGATATAGCTCAGACCATCTGTGGTCGTTTTGACCCCAACACCCACACAGCTTCCCATGGCATGGGAATGATTAAGATGCTGCTGCTACCCTGCCTGGTCACTCTGAGATGAAGGATACGGGAGTGAAATATTTTGGGGAAGGGAATCTGGTACCCAAGCTTTCCCCTTTCATCCTCCAGCATCCCTAAAAAGCTTTCACTCTCTTATGCTTGTCTCTGAAGCTCAACTTGAAGGTTCTATCCTAAGAGCTTTTCTTGTTCTGCTTTAGAGCACTCTGACATCTTGTCATTGCTTCTGTTATTTGAACGAAAAATGACACTTGCTTTATTTTCTTTTCCTCACCGCAATTTAAAAATTGGAGCTATTTTAAGAAAGTGATACCAAAAAAGAAATAATGGCTATGTTCTCCTTCTCAGCAGCCTCAACAATTCTTCCTTGTTCCCTTGCAAGAGATGAAGACTTTTCATCACTACAATCCTAGTCTGTGAGCCATTTCAGATATCATGTGCTGGTGGACGGGTAATTGATTTGGAGGCAGACAGACCTGAATTTGAATCCTAGTTCCACCATTTATTAACATGATAATCTTGATCAAGACACTTTTCTTCTCTGAGCTTTGGTGTCGCCATTTGTAAAATGGGAATAACAGCATCTGTAGCCCTAGATAACCCCCAGTTTTGAGATAACGATCCACTCAGAAAATGTATGAGTCAGTGCAAAGAATGCATGGAAATGAAGGCACCTCCACTCACATGCCTGAATAGAAAGCTCAGGAGCAATAAAATCACCATCTTACATTCTACAATGTTTCCAAAAAACCTTCTCAGATAGGATTTTGACTCAACCCAGAGTCTTCTGATTTGGTTCTCGTAACTACACAGTCCCCACAAATGGTGATCCTCATGTAACCAGGGACGCTTGATCAGATTTACATCTTAAAACCCGTATGTGTGTGTGAGAGTGTACTTGTGAATGAGGAATTGTGTGTCTGTGTGAGTAAGACAGAAGACAGCTCCATCAGTGGGAAAGTGTGTGAATCGATGTGTTTTTGCATCTGTGCATCTACATGTGTCTGTGCTGTGGTATTGTGTGCATGGGTGTGTCTATACCCATATGTGTGGTCACGTGAATGTAGCCGTGCCATTTTTGAGTCTAGGTCTGTAGCAGTTCTGTGACAACAGTGATCATGTTGGAGCCCAGACAGTCAGGCTCTTTTTACTCCCAAGCCAGGCAACCTGAGCTCTACTGGAAGCCCTCTTAAGGGCAAAGATCTTGTCTTTGAATGACTTCGAATGACTTCCGGCTCCCGTTTCTCTGCTTCCTAACTCTATTAATGGCACCACTACTGCTTCCCATCGGTTACCAGGCCAGAAATTAGCTTTTCTTCTTCCATGAAGCCAAGCTGTCATTTCTATTTGGGAGTTTTTCTCTTTTGTGCCTCTACTCCGGGCCCCAGCACGTTGCTCTCCTGGATTCTCCCAACAGCCTGTTAACAGATCTTCCTGCTTCTGCTTTCTCCTTTTCTCTAATCCATCTCCCAGCCTGCCTTCAGGGGGCTTTTTCTAAAGCATCACTTTATCGAGACACAACTCTGCTCATAAAACTTTCCATGGCTCCTCATGGCCATCAAGATAGTCCCAAATACTTATTTTGGCATTCAAAGTCCCAATTTACCCCCCAAGTCTTGTTGCCCGCTATTTACTCCTCTCCAAGTCCTCCGTGCTCCAGCCATGAGGCAACCACAGTTAATGATTCAAGGAACCTGAAAAATGCAGTAAGTGTAGCTACTGTTTTTTGAATGAGATGGGACACTGTGCTATGCTAAGCCATTCACAGGCATCATCTCCTTCAGCTTCGCAAGGACTCTCTAAGGTAGAGGCTATTCTCACCCTAATCTTGAAAATGGGGCTCACGGAAGTGAAGTGACTTGCCCAATGTCCTATATCTGGAAAGTGGAGGAGTAGGATTTTAACCTAGGTCAATTGACTCCGGAAGACCAAGCCCTGGGCCATTGAACCTTACATCTTCTGGACAAGCTCTTTATCTGGTGTGGCGGATGGACAAGTATCAGTAGTTTCATGCACTATGACAGAGGGGAAACACAGAGTTCAGAAAACAGGAACCTGGCCCAGAGTGGGGGAATCAGGGGAAATTACCCTGAACTGAGTCTTAGAGGTCTCCCAGGTATTAGCCAGGTGATAAAAGGCAATGAGCATTCCAGACAAGACCAACAGCTTATGCAAGAGTCAGGAGGCCTAACACAGCATGGGAAGACCATGACATTCCAAGAGTCCCCAAGAAGAACGTCCTCTGGGACTCTCTTTCCAAGAACAACATCTAAAGCCTTCCGTTGCTGCTTCTCTTGATGATGGCTCTGTCGACCGTGGGAGAAAGATTATTGTGATAGGAAGCAGGAATGAATGAAGAGGAATCTTGAGAGGAAGAAGGAGTAGCTTATTTGGGGAAAGATCTATGTATTTGAGCCGGCTCAATGCCTGCTCTCCAGATGGTTGCTGGCAACACTAGATCAATAAAACCTCTTACTGTCCTTCACCTTGACTCACCTCCATTGATTCTGGGTTACTCTGGGGCACCAAGGAGATGGTGGCTCCTGAGGGATACTGGTCACTACAACGTTAACTTCCAAATCTGAATAGAGCTGGAGTCCAAGAGCACCCCGAAAGAACGTCATTTATTCCCCCTTCATTGCCTTTTCTAATCACTGGCTGAAAACAAGGGTCCAATTTTATTTTCCCTCGTGAGCATTTATCACTCTCTGCAGTGGTATTATTTATTTATGTGCTTATTGTTTTTCCCTCTCCAGTAGAATTCAAGCTGCATGCAGGCAAAGAGCTGGTCTGTCTGGCAGGCAGAACAGGCAGACAGAAAAGAGAGCAGAAGATGCAGTAAGATCCAGCTTCGGTGACTTTAGCCAGAATTTTGCAATCCGAAAAACTAGGAAAGAGACCATTTTTTTAGAATACATGCAAAATTTTGAGTTTCTGTTTAAATTAAAAAAATTTTAATTATGGAGAGGTGGGTAGCCATAATCTTTTAGTCCTGGGGCCTCTAAAGGTTTTCATCAGGCTCTGCTTGGAGCCAAGTCGTGGGTCTAGAAATGTTTGTGGAAAGTTGCAAGGGTTGGCCAGGAGTCAGAGCCAGAAGAGGCAAATTGGTATGCCATGGGCATGCTGTGTTAGTGGACAGGGGGATGTCTGCTACCATCAGCATTCATTAGCCCAAGCCAAGCAAGCTGCTCCTTTTCCCCTTAGTTCCTATAGTTAGGAGAATTTTCACTCTTATTTAATTTTCTTTTTTTTTTTCCCTTCTCATTTATTTTTCGTATGTTGATTGGTAATCCCTGACTCAAAATAACTATGACCTATGGCTATAGGCATTTTTGGAATTACTCTAATTTGTCAAACGGGGAGGAAGGCAGGATGAAGGGAAAGAGGAGACCACTCTCTGAGTTCTCGCTGGGTACCAGGTCCCCTATTGGCATTTGCGTGTGCTCCTCAACTAATACTCCAGCAACTCCCAAAGGAGGGTGCCACTTTTTTTATGGCCTTTGTAAGCCACAGATCAAAGAGTAAACAGAGCGCTTGAGCTCTGAACCTTTAGACCGAGTACAGACCCTGGCACATATCAGGAGCCCCATGAACGTGAACTGGGCACACACAGTGGATGATGGAATTTGAAGCGAGATGGTCTTTGAGATTCTCTTATTGGCATTTCCCCAGAAAAATCCCTTGAGTGTGTTTTAACTAACAGCCCGTTTAGCCTTTCTCCTGTACTCCGTAGCCACTGTCTAGTATATTCATAAACAGGAAGAGAGATCCATTTCTTGCCGTCATAAATGCCGCAACTGCAAAGGCATAAATGTTTTATGACCCTCACGTCCTTCCGGCACTTCTGGGAGAAATACACAGACATTTGCCTCCTTATCCTTTCCTCTTGCTTCTCTCTGTTTGTACTGGCACAGGAATAAATCCAACCCGGAAATATTTTATTCCAAGGCTATTTCATTTCATCATCCTCCAAGGTGCACCGGACGGGGCTTTGCATGCAACATTTGGAGTGGTGCAGAGCAAAGAATGTGGTGTTTGCAGCTGAGCAGATGTGGAAATCCCAGCTCTATTATTTCCTAGTGGCCTGACATGTCACCTAACCTCAGTGGATCTCTTTCCTCATCCGTAAAAGCAAACAATGACTCCTCCTAGGGTTATTGTGATGCTTAGAAAGACCACACACATAAAGAAGCTATCCAATTCATTTTCCTTTTTTCTTTGGCCTCAATAAATGCTTGTGGTATGTGTTGTTGGTTCCACGTAGCTTCCCTTTGGTTTCATCACTTCAGTGACAAACAGAAGCCACCTGTGTGTTTTTATGACCAGCGGCAGATGGGGAGGGATCCTTTAAGCGCACGAGAGGCCCCCTCCTTTGCCCAAAAGGAGAGGCTTCCTCAGTCCACAGTTTGCTTCTAGACTTCCGCCCTTTCAGAATGCAAATGGGTGGAGGGAATGGAATGAACTCCCCACCCATTGCAAAACCCAAGCTTGTTGCTGTTGGCTGCTGCCGGGCCTCATTAAGGACACCAGGCTGGGAGATGACCTCTTGCAGCCATTCTGCAGCCACAGCCCGGCAGTGTGTGGCCTGTCAGGTGAGGACGTGGGAGCTCGTGGTGCTGGGCATGGAGTAATGCTTATTTTAACAGGGGAAGGAATGCATCCTGGCATTGCCAGCTCCAAGCTGCCGCGAATGTTTGGGATTCACACCCACGGCTCGCTCGCCCTCTGGTCCTTTGTCTTTCTGCACGCAACTTCACCGCCTCTGGTTTCTCTGCCCTTCGTTGGGCTCCTCTGCCAGGGCTGCCAGGACTTCCTGAGGCTACAGCAGGGGCAGTGACACTGAGCACGCTCAGGGTTTTGCAATTTACCTCAACTGTCAGTTTCCTCTAGACCACATTGAAAGGGGATCATCACTATGATCCTCATTCCAAAAGAGGAAACAGCTTGAGTGAGATAAAAGGGCTCACCCAAGGTGCAGGGGGGCAGGGAAATCCTGTCTGTTGAGCGTCTACTTTATGACAACAGCTTTCTGGACATCTCCTTGCTGAACTCTGAGCACAGTGCTATGGAGAGAGGGTGTTCACCTCCCGTTTTATAGACGGGGAGTGTAAGGCTTAGGGAAATTGGGGACTGTGTGCCTCCCTCCATCCCTCGCTCCATCCAGCAAACAGTGAGTGCCTTCTGTGTGCTGGAGACAGCTAGGTGCCCCCAGGGGAGGAAGGGGGCTGGCATCTACTGAGGGTTTACCATGTGCCAGGCACTTTTCAGGGTGTCATTGTCAAATCCTCCTGACCACCCCAGGAAGTAAATAATTCTCTGAGCTCAGACCAGAAGCAGACTAGACTGGTGGTTAGGAGGAACATATATGGTGGATTTGCATCCCAATGTCACATTCTGACTGGGTGACTTTTGAGCACGTGGTTTAACTTTCCCCAGCCTCAGTTTCATCATCTCTAGAATGGAGATAATCATAATATTTTCCTCATGGTGCAGTTTCCAGGATTCCCTGAGACGGTGCATGTAGCAATAATGGCAAACATAAACTGCACGTGTTTATATGTCAGACACCACGCTAAGGAATTTCTAAGTGTGATCTCATTTACTCTTTTCAAAACCCTAAATAGCAAAAAGCTTAGAGTGGTGTCTGGATATAAGAAGTTATTATAAGGTCATAGCTGTGATGTGGTGGAATCCTCTGTAACTCTGAAGACTGAGCTGGCATCATTCTGGGGTCTGGTTGGTCTGAGTGGAGAGGCTCAGGGGCATCGTGGGGGTGGGGGGTGGGGAGGAGGGGTGCAGAGAGCAAGGGCCAGGAGCCTTGCAGGGATTTTTAAGGAAGGGATGGAAATGAGATTGGAGGGGACCATGGAGGATGTGGGGGAATATGTGTAGATGATTCTAGAAGTAGGACATGGAGGGGAAGGACAGAGATGGGACAGTGGTGCACCCCGGGAAGCAGTGTCTTCTATGGCATCCCTGACAGTTCGTTGCACAGTACTGAGTGCTCACTCTAGGGGCTGCCAGGCTTGGGGCTGAGGCAGCGTTGTGCATTCTGTTACACCTGTGTGTGCCAGAGCAGAGGCTGGGCAAGATGGGAGCCTGGGCTTAGGGCACCTGTGGGCCACAGGAGAACCTGTGGACCCATCCTGAGGGCAGTGGAAGCCACGAAGGGCCCAAAGAAGGCCCAGGCTGTGGTCCAGTGCAGATGGATAAAGAATGGATTGGAGGGTGGGTTGGGGGTACAAGCTCACAACACAGAGTGGAGAAGGAGGCACAGACACAGATCACAAATATCAGAGACCAAGCAAAGCTCTCCAGTGCCAAACCCTGCTCTCTGGCCTGGTAATGGCAGATTGCAGAGCAGGCAGAGAAGTTGTCTTCTGTGACATAATTTCCATGAGCAGGGAAGTTCCCTGGTCATCATAATAATAATTGCTACCATTTACTAACCCCCCCCCCACCCCTGCCAGACACTTTAGGTACTTTACTTCTAATGAGCTCATTTCATATATAAGAAGCTGTGGCCCAGGGAGGTTAGGTAACATGGCTAAGAAACAGCTAGGCTAGAATTCAATCTGGATTTGAGCTTTTGACCCATGAGTTTTCCAAGATGCGCATCTACCTAACATTCTCCAGGAGTCTAAAGATCCTAAAACACTTAACTGTCTCCATTTTTCTTTGTATAGGGAACATATCCATTTTGTACAAAGGGATCAAGCTTTAAAAATGTGTCTCCCGTTCCCTTGTCGTCCAGCCACCCAGTTCCTCCACCGGGACGCTGGCAGAGTTCCCAGTCTCTTTCGTCCTCTCCTGAGACAGTCTACACGCTTATAAACACATTCATCTAGGTGAATATGTCTTGTGTTTCCAGAAAATGAAGTGCTTATATTCTACATGCTATTATGCCCTTTGCTCTTTTTGCTTAATGATATGTCTTAGAGAATTCCTCTCTCTTTACATAGGGAGATGCCTCACTTTTTAAAAACAGTGGCAGCTGCACTTCTCCATTGCCTGGTGACACCATGACACATTTAGCTGATGCCATATTTATGGACACTTCACCTGAAAGCATTTATCCCAAACCTTCTCAAATCTAGTTTTGATTTCTGCTCTGCAACTGACCTGGGTAATGAGTTTATCACGTCACCTCTTTCCTTACACAACCCCTGAAGAAAGATTCCAGTTAAAAATTTTTTTTACACTCCCGGTAATTGTTTTTGTTGCTGTTAATAAAAACCTAGAACATCCCTATGCCAGTTGCTGTGGCTTTTCCAATGTCTAGTCTAGGGACCAGGCAAGCATGAGTTGGTTTCATTTTCTGGTAGAATGAGGCCCCCGACCGTAGAAATCGAATCTCGTTCTGGCTCTGCCCCCGACCTGCTCGGTGACTGTGGACTTTTCCTTCTCGTTTCTGATGTTCTGTTCCCTCAGCTGTAAAATGAGGAGATCAGATGAGATCAAGGGTCTGTAAACCATTCCTGTCAAGGGCCAGTTAGTAAATATTAACTTTTCAGGCCATGCGGTCTCTGTCGCAACTGCTCAACTCTGCTGTTGTAGCGTGAAAGCAGCCACAGGCGGTACGTAAGCGAAGGGGCGTGACTGTGTTTCAATAAGACTTTTATTTGCAAAAACAGGCAGTGGGTGAGACTTGGCCCATGGGTCCACGTTGCTGACCTCTGGACGAAGGGCATTTCCATCTCTTCGTTTCTACAAATCTGTGAGGGGCTTTCCTCTTCTACTTAGGGAAGGACAGGAACGCTCACCTGGTGCTCATCCTGCCAGGTGCTCACTGGGGGTTTTATGGGATTACCTGGAATCTGCAAAGCACTTCAGTCAGGAGGTATTATGGGAAAACAAACTCAGAGAGGTTTCTGTGCTTTGCTCACTCTCTTCCCTTTGAGCCTCCTTGTCTCAAGTCTTGACTCCTCTATGTTAGATTAGAAAAGATTCTTAGTGATGCCAACCTCCTGTGGTTGTTGTAAGGCGGCATGAGGAAGTCCCTTAGAGTGATCCTGGCAGAGGGAACAGCCTAGGTAAAGACCAGGACCAGGAGAGCACTTGGAGCGCTGGGGAAACTGAGGAAAGCCAGGATGGCCAAGAGGCTGGTGACGGGGCAGGGAGAGGAGGGAAGATGGTACAGGGTGAGACTACAGAGACACGGCTGTGACACTATCTAGTGACGGTTTTCAAAGACTCACTTTGGCTCCTGTGTGGAGAATCAAAGCCAGCCTCACCTTCACAGAATTTCTTTCTTTCTTTTATTTTTTGTTGAGGTCGTATTGCTTTATAACATTATGTCAATTTCAGCTGTATGCCAGTATATGTTGACTTCTGTATAGATCATGTTTACTGCCAAAAGGCTAGTAGCCATCTGTGACCATACACATGTGCCCCTTTTCCCCTTTGCTCTTTTTGTGGATGAGTGAATGGATCTCCCTTGTGTGCTGGGGATGCCTAGGGAACAAGAGGATTCTGTAAAATAGAATTCCCTATGCGTCCCCAACACACGAGGGGGATCCAGTCATTCATCCATCAAAAGGGCAGATGGAACGTGCTGTCCATGATCACAAAGCTTGCTTGTGGGTGGGAAGGAGGTGGTGCGAAGACAACGTGGAAACCAAAAGAGACCTGGATGTGCCGCCTCCGAGACCAGCTCCATCCCCTGCAGCCTCGGGACCTCAGGCGCTCACACTGACTCTCTTGCTTCAGGTTCCGCATCTGCCAGACATGAGTGCTCACCCCGGGCCTGCATCTCTGGGTGGATGTGACTGTCTGGTAGGATGGTGTTTGTGAGAGCTCTCTGCAAGCGTGAGATGGGAGTTAATATCATGTCATTATGATTGCTGTTATCATCATCTGCTTATCCTCTGCTGCTGAGCCTACTCTTCTGGCTGTGAATGCATTTGAAGGGCTGGGTGATCCTCCTCTCCTAATTCTCCTTGATTCAGAGTTGACTTGCCTTTGGGCCTGGGCCACTGTGGGAATGGAATCTCAGATTCCATGGACCTTGCTGGAGGCTGTGGGCAGAAGAAGAGGCCTGTAGGGCTGGGTGGGGGGACGTGAAGAGGAGGAGGGAACAAAGGCTGGGACACAAAGGGAATGGGGCGAGGTGGTTATTGCTATTTGTCCCCGAGGTGAGGCTGGCGGAGTCTACTCAGGCAGATCACAGTGGTGCTTTGTATTTGCCCGCCTTGTAGAATATTCCAGACTTTGGGGGAGACAGATCTGGGTGCACGTTCTGGATCTAGGTCTTACTAACTATGGATTCTAGATCATAAGGACAAATGCAAATTAAAAATAGGAAACTTAGCTCTCCCAGCTGGAAATAATGGAAGAGATTGCCCTCCCCTCCTTGTCCCCAGAGCATTTACTTTCAAAAATTTTTAAGTACTTTCTCTTCTCTTTTAAACATTCATAAAAGCTTTAGAAGACTAGATATGCCTTTTCTTTCTCCAGAACTGGGAGCCATCTCTCTGAAATGTGAACATCAAGAGATACAGCACCCCCGTCTCCCAGTTTCTGTGGGAAAGGAGGTGGCTAACTTAGGTGGGCATCTTGCTCCAAGTTGCAAAACTACCTCCTATCATAAAGATATGAGAAGTTTGCTTTTCTGCCTGAGCAAGCCGATTAGCTAACCCAGATGGTCACCCCAATTCCGAGGTGAAGTCAGGATGAACCGTGTGCGACGAATGATGCTGTTAAGGCCTCTTGCTTGAGGACGAGCTGTTGTTTAGCTTGAGAACATGTATGGAATGGTTGCATCACTTTCTGGTTTAACGCTTATTCAATAATAAAAGTGTTTTCTTGGGGGCCAGCCCTGTGGCATAGTAGTGAAGTTCGCACCTTCTGCTTCCGTGGCCCAGGGTTCACAGGTTCGGATCCTGGGTGTGGACCTAGCACAGCTCATCAAGCCAGGCTATGGCAGCATCCCACATAAAATAGAGGAAGACTGGCACAGATGTTTGCTCACGGCCAATCTTCCTCACACATACACACACACAAAAATGTTTTCTTTCTCTCCTACCTTGGTGGAGGGGATTTCTGGGTTGGGAGAAGATTTTGTGTTCAATTATATTTCCCCAATATGAGCAGGCCATGCCACCTCTCTGATCCTTTCTGCTCTCCTTGGCAAAACACGGGCGGCTCTAACTGCCCCCGGGCCCAGGAGTTCCGAGCGGGCGATTCTGAGGAGGAAATGAAGTGCTTTCTGAGCTCCTCGCTGGGAGGCTGCCACGGGGACGAGGAGCAGTCATTGGTGACAGTTGTGTGCTTTCCTCCATGATATTACTGATACCGCGTTTCCTGCGGCCCTTGGAGGGCCAGCCTGACACTGCAGAGGAGAGCACAGAGCGGGGGGGTCAGATGGCCTGGTTTCCAGCTTTAGGCTGGAGGACCTGAAAAGACCTGTTACTGGCAGTGGCCTGTGCTGTCGGATGGCTTTTTCTCTAATGAGGTTGGTGGCCTGGACCTCAGGCACAGCATTCTAGCCATGGGTACCTTCCTCGCCTTCTCCAGGAAGCTCTCCCTGAACGACTGTTCCCCCTGGGTTGGGCTATAGGAGAACTTCTGGACTTCCACAGCGTGTAGCCTATTTCCTTGTCCGTCTCCCACATCCAACTTGGCCAAGATCAAGTTTTCTCGGTAGCTGCTTGGTGCCCGGCGTAGCATGACAATCACGTCACAGTCACCGTGTGCATGTACCTCTCCCACATTCCCATCATACAAACTGCTCCTTCTCGTGCCTTATCGGTGCTGTTGGAGTATTGAGATTAGTATCCTCTTTTGGGAGAAAAGGAAACAGGCTCAAAGGAATGAAGCCACGTGCCTCTTTCACACGGTAGAGGTAGCTACGCTGGCGTTTAAACTCAGGTGTCTAAGAGCCGTGACGTTTTGCGGTTATGTCCAGCCAAGCGCTGCTCAGTGACTGGTTTCCCCCAGAAATCCCATCTCCTCTGGGCTGCTTATTCCCCGTTAGCCCCTCTGGATCTATTCTGTGCCCTTCTCGGCCCTGCCCTGCTCCCCGCTAGTGTGACCCCTGGGCACACTTGCTCCCTGGCTCCTATGAGCTTGGGTTCCAGTCGAGTCTGGACGATGGGATGAGAGGCTTGGGGTGGAGAGCAGTTTGCTCCCCCCTTCCTGCTCCCTCTCTGCTGTTTTGGCGCCGGCCGTCCTCTACTCAGCCGTCAGCTCCCCTGGGCAGGCCCTATCCAGATTTTAAGGTCTCCTTGCATTCCTCTAAAACTCCTCCCTCCATTTGCCCCCTCAGGGTGGTGATGGGCTTCCCACTGTTGCTGACCCCAGGATGCTTCCAGGCCTTGAGGTTCCCTTAAATCTGTCTGCATCTCAGCAGACAGACCCTTCTTTGAACCCCTTTTGAACTCTTGAAACGTTTGTCTTTAAGCTTGCTTCTCTGCCGGGCCAGCTGTTTCTACTCAGGACGCAGATTGCTACATGTGCTCCGGCCTCACCCGTGTTTCCCTTTCTCTTTCTTCTGACGTACAAAGAAGTTACACAGCCTGGCCAAACCACAGCTCCAAACGTCCCCACCTGGCCACTCTCCTGGCAGCTTGGTTTAACTATAACGGAGTGGACAGTATCAACCTTTTTGTCTCTTGAGTCCTACTATAAGGCAGGCACTGGCCCCTGACTGCTCAAGTCATCGGACCCCTCTGGACCGTGCCATTCCACTCGATGGTCTCCTAAGTCAACAGATGCATTCTCTGGCTTCTGCCAACATAGAGGATCTCAGACATTGTTTTGGGCAGAGGTAGTGTTTCCCTTTGGCACCCAGGAGAGCTGACTTACTGGAGGCCACACAACGCCTCATTCAAGAACAACCATCTTTTTCTGGCTAAAGAGGGACAGAGTCTCAGAGCGTCAACCGGACACTGCACTTTGGTTCTATAGGGACCAGCCTCCTGGTGGTCTTGGGGTGACAGCCTCCCATGCCCTGCAGCTCTCTTCTACTATGAACAGCATTCCCGGGTCATCTGCATATTTCTACACTTTCTGAAGGATGGCATGTGGCCATAGATGCTGCGGCCTGAATCACAGTCTGTGGCTGACCCTCATGGGGCGGTAAGAGTTACACTTTAGCCGCAGCTTGCTCACAGCTTCGCTTCTTTGAGGCTGGCCAGCATTGCTTAGAAGGCAGCTTTCCAATGAAACCAGTGGAAAAGCTTGTTTCCTCCTCTGGAATGTAATACTTTGGGCTGAAATGATTAAATCAGTCATCCCAGATTATGCAGGAGCATCTTTGAGAAAAGACTATGACTTGAATGGCACATCTTCCAGACTTTAAGCTTTTTGATGTTCCTAGTCCAGAATGATAGGTTTTCCCCTTGACACCTGTCACCCCCCCACCCCATTGCACCATTGTGCCCCTAGACCCCCAGCTGGCCTACTCCCTGCCCCCAGCAGGACCTGAGAGATAGACAATCAGGCAGGAGATTCTATCTTGAGCATCGAAAAAGACTATTTCTAAACCCAAGAAAGGGGGCTGATTAAATAAAGTATTGCACATACACATACAGGAATATAATACAACCATCTATAGCCTCACGCTGCTGTGAATTTATTAACAATAAATAAAATCATAACATCCTGGGAGACTCAAAATAATGCCATCTTGTTAAAAAATATGAAACTATATACCCCCAAATGTTAACATTTTAGAGTGGTTATTTCTACAGGGTTACAGGTAATGGTAATTATCTTCTATCCTTTATCTAAGTGTTTTCTAAGTTTTTTCAATGACCATGTGTTAGTTATGTAATTTAAAGAGTTCCTTTTTTTTTTTTTTTAAGAAAAAGAATGTTCTCAAATTATCAGTGTACCACGATCATAATTATCTAAAAACATGTGGCTTGAGGTTGTTCCCAAATAAACATAAAAAGGGACAATTCATTCCCTGGAAATATTGAGAGGCAAACTCACACTGGACCTCTGTGCCCCTCACATCCTACGTTGCCTTTGCATGTGGCAGCGAGGGGTGTGATGGATCAAGGAGCTCAAGTCAGAGCTGCAAGAGCTGTCAGATGCTCGCAGAGGGTCCCCCAGGTGAGCGAGGAGTCTTGCTTACCTGGAACGCACACGCTTCTCCTTGGGCCCGGAGCTGGCCAACAAGCAGATAGGTGGTGAGTCCCGCCAGGATGGGGAGCGCCACCAGGCAGCAGGTGAGGGCCCAGCACGCACTGCTGCTGCTCCTCCTGGCTGCAAGCCTGGCTCTGGCGTGGGGCCTACAGCTGCCATCCTCTGGCAGCATTTCCACGCTGGCTGTTTCCCCGAAGCCCAGCCCCAGATGCTCTGCCATGCTCCTGCCGGTCCTGGAGAGTTCTCTGAGTCCTCCTGGCCAGAGAGACCCCCCATTAAATACAAGAGCAGCTGTCACAGGGGGTGAATTAATCGCTGCCTACTCCTCCCCCTGGCCTCTCTCCCTCCCCCCTCCACAACCCTCTACGCCCTGCCCTGCTAGGGAAAGCACCGCCTACAACAGAAACCAAATTTGGCTTAAGGAAAAAAAAAAAGAAGAAGAAGAAATCTTTCCCAAGCATATTTATATACAATGTACTCATGTGCTCCTTCCTTCATTTACAGAAGGAAGTTAGGAAAGTCCCTGGAGGAGGAGAAAAAAGAATTCATCAAGTCAGTGGGTGGGGCTAATTACAATCTACCTGCTCCCTGGGCTGGAGTCCTGCCAGCTGTGCCAGTCTGGGGAGTGTGCTCCTTCTGGAAGTGAAAGTGAGGGATGGGGAGGTGTGGCTTGCAGACTGGGAAATGGAAAACACTTTTCTGTCACCTCTTTGCAAAGTGCTGCCAAGCTCTCTGTCTTTTTGAGCTTCCTAGGAGCTCATTCTCATTGCACAGATGGGAATACTGAGGTTCTGGAAGGCGAAGGCACTTGCCCTCGGTCATCTGAGGATTAGGACACAGGAGCTAAGAAGACGATCTAGTTCGTCTGAATCATGGTTCAGGATTCTTGCCTCTGCCCCACAACTGCCTGTGAAAGGAAAATGTGTTTCTTGCTTGTGTTGACCAAGGGTCAACAACAGAACCCCAAAAAAGGCTATGAGGTCATAGAGGTGACTGTTGGTCACAGGAGGACATTGACTTCTACTCTCTGATTAGTCCAAAGTTAATTGAGCACTAGTAATTGGCCTTGTCACAGCTGGGTGTGTACGCGGACCACAACTTGTAATGAAGCCTACACTTACTTTGTGCTATCACTCTTCTAAGTGAGTTAAATGCACCCATGAAATGATTCAATCCCGAGATAACGTTTTGATGTAGTAATGTTACTCTTCCCACTTGACAGGTGAGCAAAGGGAAGGATACCGAGTATGCTGTAAAGCCAGGACTAGGCCTCAGGCAGGCTGGCTCCAGAGCTTCCTAACCATTGCACCACATGGCACGTGCTGCCGTATAATGCCCATGCGCGGAGACCTGCACCTGTTCTACTCAGGAGGAGGTCATTCCTTCCCGGTAGGGGTTGAGGAGGCTTCCTGGAGAAAGAGGTGGTATTGCGACTAGGCCTTGAAGCTTAGGGAGGGTAATAGTGGAAAAGAGTAGAGGACCCTGCCAAAAGATGGGTTACAGAGAGGGGAAATCTTCAGGATGTGCTGTGGCATGTGGTGGCAACCAGTCTGACTGATGGCTCCATTCCCTTGCTGTGTCTGCATCCATCACAGCTAAGCCCTTCAGGCTACTCAGAAAGGCCTTTCATGACCTGGTCTGTGCCCACCACCATCCCTCCCCAATGTCCAGCCTCATCTCTTGCTACTTTGCCAAGTTTCAATTCTCCCAAAAGCATTATGGTCCAGCTCCACTGTTGCATATGCTGTTGCTTCCACTGTGAAAGCTACTAGTCCCTTCCCTTCATATCATCACGCTCTCCTATTTTCAAAACTTCATATAGAAAGCTTTCTGGCATCTCCCTGCCTCCAAGATTGGATGAGATACGCATCTGTGTTCTTGTAGCTTCTCATTTGTCCTCTATCATTGAATATTTCATACTAGACTGTGATTGACTATTTTTCCATTTCCCCAATTAAATCATCAGATCTAAAAGGGCAGGTACTAGGTCACATCCCTTCCCTGTGGCTGTAGCTCCTAACATAGCGACTGTCACGTAATAGACTCTTAAGCAACATCTATTGAAATAAGCATGTAATGTATTTCCAGAGAGTCCCAGCACAGGATGATTTTTATGTTGCCTGGTTACACGTTCTTGGTTTAACAAACCTAGTGAGAAACTTTCCCTTCAGAAAAAATATTTGCCGTGGTAACTTTTAAACACGTAATTACATTTCATATTGGATCGTCTTGAAGGGGTTTACGAATATGTTCTTATTCTTTTATTTCTTTTACAGAAAGTTGGTGTGCTTGATCAAACCAGGGTCTTAAAAGTGGTAAATGTTTGGGTTCAAATGAAGAGATCCATATTATCATCCACCATATGAGAAGCCCTCAAAAGATGGTGAATACTAAAAACACCGGAGTGGGAATCTGGACACCTGGCTTTTAGTTCCTCTGCTGTGTGACCTTGAGAACTCCAGCCGACTCTCCCTGTTCTAAGGTATCTGGTTATTTGCAAAACGTGATAACTAATTGTTACAATTTTATTTAAAGCAAGGTCAACGGATTCTGAGTTTGTGCCTGGGGAAGGTCCTATGGGAAGAGAATAAGAGTTTTGGGGCATGGACCCATAGACGTCTGTTTGAGATGACTGTAGATGTAGATTTTCTTCTTTTTTTTTTTTTTAATATTTTATTTTATTTTATTTTATTTATTTATTTATTTTTTTGAGGAAGATTAGCCCTGAGCTAACTACTGCCAATCCTCCTCTTTTTGCTGAGGAAGCCTGGCCCTGAGCTAACATCCATGCCCATCTTCCTCTACTTTATACGTGGGAGGCCTACCACAGCATGGCTTGACAAGCGGTGTCCTGTCCACACGCGGAATCGGAACCAGCGAACCCCGGGCCGCCGGAACGCGCGAACTTAATCGCTGCGCCACTGGGCCGGCCCTAGATGTAGATTTTCATGCAGCAGTAGGAAATAATACAGAGACCCTGTGACCCTTTACTCGGTGCTCCTTCCCCAAAGGCAACACTTTGCATAACCATAGTGTAACATCACCGCCAGGACATTGACATTGACATTGACAGTCAGATTCCGCCAGCTTTATATGTACTCATTCGTACATGTATTCAGTTCTGTGCAATTTATCACGTGTAGATTCATGTGACCGTCACCGCGGTCAAGATACAGAAAAACTCCATCACAAGGATCCCCTATGCTCCATTTTATGGTCGCAGCTGCCACCCTCTCTTTCCTCATCCCTTAACCCCTGGCAACCACTAATATGCTCTCTGACTCGATAATTATGTTATTTCACAAATGTTATGTAAACGGAATCATGCAGTCTGCATCCTTGTGAAGTTGGCTTTTTTTCACTCAGTCTAATTTCCTTGAGGTTCATCCAAATTATTGCATGATTAGGAGTTCATTTCCTTCGATTGCTCAATGGTAATCCATGGTATGGGTATAACATTGTTTGTTTAACCAGTTGCCCACTGAAGGACGTTTGGGTTATATCCAATTTTGAGTTAAAATGAGTAAAGCTGCTATGAATATCAGTGTGCAGGTTTTTGTGAGAACATGTTTTCATTTCTCCGGTGTAAATACCCAGGAGGGGAATTGCTGAGTCTTACCATAAGCACCTGTTTGGTTTTGTAGGGAGCTACCACACTCTTTTCCAGAGTGGTTGTATCATTTTACTTCCCACCAGCGATATGTGAAAGATCTAACGCCTTCTCTGTGCCCTCTCTCCAGCATTTGATGTTAACACTGTTTTTTCATTTTAGCCGTTCTGGTAGGTGTACCGTGATATCTATGGTTTTCATTTGCATTTCCTTAACGGCTAACAATGTTGAACATCTTTTCACGCACTTATCTGCCATCTGTATAATCTCTTTGGTGATATGGGCATTTTGGCTGCTACAAGGTACTTCTTGCTTCCTTCTGGATTCTCAGCGGATTCCCAGGTAGACGGTGAATCGCTTCCAAGGTAAACGATGAGTTATTGCACTTGGGTGCTGACTAGATAGTGTTCTAGGTATTGGGGATTCAGCGGTGAGGAGAGCAGACGAAAATCCCGGCTTTCATGAAGTTTATATTCTAGTGGGGAGGGAGATGGCCAGTCAACACAGGACGTAAGTTAAATTTATAGTATATTAGATGGTCTTAGAGCTTTAGGAAAAAACAGAGATGGAAGATAAGGAGTTACTTTAGTTGTAATTTAAAACGGGGTGGTCAGAAAAGGCCTCAGTGAGAGGAGACATTTGAGTGAAGACCTGAAGAAGTGAGGGGAGGCCCTGTGGGTGTCTGGTAGAAGGATGCTTGTGGCCTTGAAGGAGGTATGGTCAAGGAGCTTCAAGGTGGCCAGGATGGTTGGAGCAATGAGTAAAGAAGAGAGTGGGGACCACATCAAGGTGGCCAGGAAGGCTGGAGCAGTGAGTGAGGAGGAGGTAGGGGTGATGAGGTCAGAGTGGTATCGGAGGGGGCTGACCGTGCAGGGCCTCCAGGCTTGGGTAGGACTTAGCTTCTTCACTGAGGTGGGGAGTCTTTGGGAGGTGTAGGGCAGAAGGGTGGCAGTTTCTGATTTCACTTCAAAAGCATCATCCTGGCTGCTGTGTTGAGAGGAGCCTGAAGGGAGAAGGATGGAATGAGGGAGACCAGTCCGGAAACCACTGCGATAATCAGGCTAGACATGACGGTGGGTTGAAGGGAGTGCAGGCAGAGGGTCACTAGAAAGGATGGATTCCGGAAATATTTTGAATGCATGTGGGGGGAGAGAGAAAGAGAAGACAAAAGTCTGCGTCCAAGGTTCTTAGCTGGATCCTCAGAAGGATGGAAATGCCTTTAGAGGACACTGGGAAGACTGTGGGAGGGAGCTTGAGAGCTCGGATCAAGACTTGCAACATTTAAGGTGGCTTTTAGACAACCAAGTGGCGATGACAAGATGAGGAGGCCGTTGAATGATGATCTGGGGCCCTAGGGAGAGGCCTGAGTGGTGATATTAATTTGAGAGTCACTCTTGGTGTAGCACCTATCACATAGTTAGTGCTCCAAAGTGGAGGCTGATCTTTTGAGTACAGGTCTTCGAGTCCTTGTTCCAAAATCCTTAGGGCCAGGTTTCAGAAAAGCTTTAAGCTGAATGATGTGAAATCACCAATATTGACCATTTTTGACCTACAGTAGTAGTAATTTCATACGGTTTACCCTAATAATACACTCTATATGTCTTATATTACGTAATACTCTCGATGGGGTCTGGAGCAGCACCCTATAATCAAACCCAGAAATGTTTCTGCAGCCCAACATACACATACTGAGTGGGATAGATACGAAGGACATGCCACACACATGACCTCAGCTCAGCTTTTGCTGCCAAATGCATCATAACAGCTTTCAGATTGTTAGAGCTTTTTGGATTTTGGATGTGATCTTGCATTATTATCATTGTTGTTGTTATTATTATTTTACAATTCTGTGTGGCCTCCAGTGAGTTGAAATAGGCCAGTGAGCAGGAGGCACTGCCAGGCATATTTCAGTTCAATTTTGAGACCGTCAATGCTATTCACTTGTCCATAAGGCTGCTTCCAAGGCTGGGAGCTCTCGATCCCAAGAGTAAATACAGGACCCGAATAACCACCTCCTGGGGATATTTTAGAGGAAATTTAATTATTGGAGAGATGATTGGAGTTGATGTCTTTTAGAGCACCTGGTCTCACTGAGGAAAGATAACTCTAAATCATTTCTGCTCTTCAGGCCTCATTCTCTCCATCTGCAAAGTGGGGCCATGGAGTTGAACTTTGTGGCTGCTGAAGATGCTTCTGGCATTCATGTTTTCAGGATCTCTCTGCTTCTCTGTGTCTTCTCTTTGCCCACTGGGTGTGCCCCCCAACCCATCTCTACACGCTTGTCTGCTGAGAAACCCTTTTTCCAGACTGTACCATGGCCATTTCCCCATGATGCACAAGGAAGGAGTCACATGGCTGGCTGGGATGGGGAAGCCGACGTTTTCCCCGTTGCTTCCCAAATTGGGAAAAATGGTTATTTTTGAGTAATTACTTCTTGACATCTAAGTGTGTTTTGGCTTATGCAACATCCATGGGCTTCCTGCAAGAGTGTGAATCTGGGGCACAGCTGCACCTTCCTGGGAAGCTGTTGATGGTTGCAGGGCCTCCCCTTTCTGGTTCTCTTGGGAAAGGAGCTATCTGATGAAAGACTTGTTCAATGACTGACACACAGCCCTCTAAGGACCAACATAAAAAATTGCAACCATTTTGAATGGAAACCTTTCTAAAATATAGTTTACACTTTAAAGTAGTTTAATTTTTCTGAGGATAAAATAACATATTTTGACTTTAGGGAACTGAAAAAAAAATAGGGTGGGGAATAATTATTCACACTCTCTAATCTGAGAGTTGGCAAAATTTTTCTGTAAAGGGTCAATGGGAAGAATTTTAGAATTTGTGAGCCAAGAGGCAACATTGAAGATTCCATGTAGGTGTTTATATAGCCATTTACAAATGTAAAAGTATTCTTAGTCTGCAGGCCATACACAACCAGGGGTAGGCAGACTCGATTTTGCCAACGGGTGGTGTTTTCTGATCCCTGCTCCAAACCCTCTAGAAAGCGGTATTCACACTTAAAAGTATTTCTTTCCAATTTAATTTTCTATGCTTCTCTTTTAAACCATCCTTGGGATCACCTTGTATATCTCATTTTGATTCCTGCTCATCTCACTGAATGGCAACGTGTCATGAATCAAGTTGTGAAGGACGGCGTAAAACTTCTCTCAGATGAAGTGCTGGCGTCCACTTAAGCAACATCTACTTAAAATGCATTTGGATCATTTCTTATTAGTTTATTAATAAAGCATCAGTTGTTTTTTTGTATTTTGGGTCTTGCCTGGAGTCTCAGCAGGGACATCTCCAGGGCGAAGGTTATGAACCTATTTGACGCTCTTTCTATGTAGAGGTGGTCCCATACATCACCCATTTTTGCCAGGATTGGATATTTCCTAGAACAACAGCCTCATTTACATTACTTGGTGGGATCCCAAAGCAGATGCAGCTGTGCTTGGGTCATTCCAGTTTCCATGGTGAATGTCACCGAGTCTGTGCCCGGGTCCCCTGCAGCCGTGGAATCACACAGAGCAATGTTGCCCATCTGCTGAGTGTGCCTCCAAATTAGGCTTTTAGGATTCTCTCTTCTTTTCTTCCTCAATACTCCCTTTCTCTCTGCTTTGCTTAGATCTAGCTCCCTTTCGGTTTATCAAAATTCTCAAGCAGGTTGCAGCCAACTGGTCCCCTCCTAGGCACAGGCCCAAGAGAAGCTCTTGCACGTGTTCAACGGGAGGTACATATAAGGCCCTTTGTTGTAGCAGTTGTCATGGTAGCAAAAACCTGGATGCACATCAGATGCTTGTCACCAGGAAAGGCGATGACTAAAGGGTCGCAGGGCCACACAATGGGGCGTTGTACCGTCAGCCAAATGAAGGAACAATGGCAATACGCCTCCATATGGATGAATCTTAGCAAGATGATATAAAGTGAAAAAGTGATTCCCATAGATTATATGCAGCAAAGGTTACATAAAGTTAAAAACAATGCAAGCACATGCACGCACACACACTCAAATGCATATAGATATAAGTAATTAAAAAGAGAGTAAAGCAATGATGAACACAGGACTCAGGATGATGGGTACCCTGAGGTGGGTGGTTGTGAAGGGTTTCATATGGCATCCTATGAAACCCCAAGCTCCTGGCTTTCCTTTTACACATCATGGGTTAATAGGTACTTATAACGTCCTAACTCATTAATTAACTGACTAAATAAAAAGCAGTCTAAGCATGGACTGCGAAGACGATGTGCCATGATCCGGGGATTATGACAATCCCCGTTCTGTCTTTCTGAGATCCAAAAATAGACAAGAAAGGAGAGTCAGTGGATGCTGCATGTGATCCTGATAGACTTTCCAGTGACTCATGTGGATAAGCATTAGGACAGAGATTTCAGGGTGACTGCTTTGTCTCCACAGGGAAATGTTTTTATTTTCTTCTTAGTTCTTGATTCTGGTCCAGGCAGCTGATGTTGCCAGGGAGCTGAGGTCTTGACGAACCCGCTCTCATTGTTAAACCTGAGAAGCATCCCCTTAAAAGGGCCTGGAGTTATGACTGTGTATTTGTTGACCATTTGGTTACAGTAAGAATTTAGGAGGCCTGTCTCCAGAGAGATGACATGCTCTGGTTGGGAGAAGAGTGCTCAGGTGGAATGAGGGTTGGCAGAGGCCCAGGAGTAAAGGAAGGGAGTGCAGAGGGAGAGGGGTGAACCATGTGGTGACAGTGTCTGCAAGCTTGGAGCAAGATGGAGCCCCTGAAGTCTTGACCAAACAGCCCGACTGTTTCCTTGGACTTTTTCTCCCTTCTCTGGCCTTTACGTTATTACTCGGTTTCGACCAAGAATGCCACTAAATTGTGGAGCCTGGCTGTGGGTGTGGGCATTTCCTCATTCCTTAGGTATCTACTTGGTGGCTCAGACTCAACCAGAAACTGGAGCTGGAGATGTGACGGCCCAGAGCTGAGGCTGAAGATCGCCGTTATTTAGTCTGTGATTGTAGCCCTACCTCCCAACACGGACAGTATTGGCCCTTAGTCCTGAATTGGGTTGAGTGGATCTTGCAATAAGAGAGCAGAGGGCTAATATATGGATTTGCATTCCTGGTGGCAGCCCCAGGCAAAGTCGGAGCGCCCTCCCCGCAGCATGTCCAGACCACACCTCAGTTCACATTGCATTGTCATGATTTATTTACATCGCTCTCCTGCCCACTAGCCTGTGAACATCTCAAGGGTAGAGACTATGCCTTTTTCATTATTAGGTCTCCCAAGTTCAGGGCATAGTGTAGATGCCAAATAAATGTTTGGGGGAACACCATGCGTTACATCTTGTTGTCAGTGCCCAGTGAGTGGGACTTCTCAGTGAGCACAGGTTATAACTGTTAAGAGAGGTCAAGGGTCAGAGAGGAGGGGTGGTTTGGTTTGGACTTTGAAGTGGATTTCACGGATATTGATGGAAGACAGACAGTGGGGAGCAATGGCGGGGGCAGAGGGTAGAGATATTCAAAGTAAACAATTGGAACTTCACGTCTGCTGATCCATCAGAGTAGACTCTGGCAGGAAATAGTATTGCTGACCCTGTGTGTACTAGCTGCAGCTCAGCCCTGAAGCTGAGGATGGGCATGGAGTTTGGGTGGTAAAGAGGTAGCATGGGAATGAATGTTTTGCCATCACCATCTTTACTCCAGCTCTGCAGTGGGAGCTTTCTGGATGCAGTCTTACCTGGTTCTCACACAACCACAGCAGACAGTCACTATGACTTGAACTTTTCAGAGTAGGAAATAGGAAACAGAGGGTGATGCAACATGCTCAGAATTACCCCAAAAGTGAGCAGGAGAGCTGAAGCTGAAGTTGAAGGCAGACCAAGTTCCTGAGGCTGTGCTCTGTTCCCTCTGCCACCCTGTTACTCTGCCACGTGTAGAGGGCGCGGCCAGTGGAGGTTAGGCTGAGAGCCAAGGTGGGAGGCGGGAGCCATTAGACACATCCAGGGGACAGTGTGGGAGAGGACAGGAATGAGGCTGCAGCAGCGGGCTGGGCAGCTCCTTGTGGTCAGGGACATTCTATTTGGACTTTGTAAACCTCCACCCTTCACACCCAAGAAAGTTCACAGCGGCCACACCCTAGTCACGGCCTTTCTGGGGAATGTTTCTGGAACTGCACAGAGAGCTTGGGCAGGGAAGAAAGGCAAGGCGCTGCCTTGGAACCAGGGCCAGAGACGATGATTTTGGAATTTAGAAGGGCACAAGGATTCAGCCGTTGGGGCTGGAGATGAGTAATGTCTGGTTAGGGGAGGAGTTCCACTTCCTGAAAAGGAAGTGACAAAAAAAGAGACTGAAGATGTGACTGAAGAAGCAAATGGTTTTCGTACCAGTTATGGCGCAAGAGAAGGCCAAAGACTGGTTTCTTGGGGGCTGTTTTTCATCAAAAAACTTCTGAGTGGTGTGTTGACAGAGGCAATGTATGTGGGAGAGAGAGAGAGGGGAGATTAGAAACAGGGAGAAATGACGTACAGAAACAGAGAGGCAGACTGAGATGGAGGCAGAAATATCCAAAGATAAAAGAAAAATACAAAGACACAGGGAAGTCCAGGGGCACGTGGAAACCAGGATGGTGAAAGACAATCAGAGGGGCAGAGAGATGGGGACAAAGACAAAGAGAGGAAAGGGGACAATGACACGAACACCCAATGAATAGCTGTGTTTAATGGAGAAAATGCAGATGAACTTCCTGAGAAAGGCTGCACCCTGGCCCTTTGGGGCTCCCTGGGCGCACGGGTTCTTTGACTTAGCTGAGGTGCTGGATGGTTCAGAGTCTCTGTGCTCTCCTCACTGACAGGTAGAAGTCCTGAGGAACGAGGGTACCGACAATACAGACCTTCCCTCTAATCACAGCATCTCAGCCCTGTAAAACGCCTTAGTGTCATCTCCCATCCTCCCATCCCAGCCCTCTGCTTGCACGTCTGCAGTTACCTGTGATGACTGATTGCCCAGTACTGACTCTCAGAACATTCTTCCTTAGGCTGAGCTGCCTCCCTGTGACTTCCAGTTTGGGATCAACCAGGAGCAAATCTAGTCCTGCTTTTCCACTTGGCTCTTCAGGTTGTTGATGATGATGACCGTGTCCCCACCATGTTCTTCAGCAGTTCCTTCACTGGTGTTTTCTGTCAGGACAGGCTAAGTGATGCTGTAGTAACAAAGAATCCCAGCATCTCAGGGGCTTTCGGGAACAAGGGTTTATTTCTTGTGTTAGAGAAAGATAATACTGTAACTGCTAAAGAAAAAATTATTCATGACACTTGTTAAAGAGTGGTAAGGCAGATTTTATTCAAGGGGAGCCTATTGCAATGGGTGTAGGGACCGCTTCAGTGGGGACTAGCAGAGATTGGACTTAACGCCAAATACAGCATGGGCGAGTGGAAATTTATAGCCAAGGATTGGAGTGGGGATCACTCGATGGAAAATTACTGAGATGAAACATCAGGGGTAAGGGGGATTCTGGGTAAACTGACCTAACCGGAAGGCAGGCCAGGGTGGTCAGACATCACCTGGGGGATGATGGGGACTAAAGAACCCGAGTAGATATTGGGAGTGATCAGACATGGAGGGTGGAGGATTCTGGCTAAACGGACTTGGCAGGATTCTTGCTAAAACTGAATAATGCAGAGATGGACATCAAAGCTCAAAAGTCAGAGCCTGGTTGAGAGGAGCGTTCATAGGCACCTGAGAAGATTCTGGAGAGACTCTATCACTTGCTCACACTGTACGTTCATCGCTGGCCAGAACAACTGTTCCAATTCATATGCACTCCAAGACCCAGGCTGATCAAGCAGCCTCTATCTAAGACACTACCGATCATGGTGGTTGAAGAGAACCCGAGTCTCCATACCATGGTCCTGAAAACTGCTACCGGAAGCGACACACATCACCTTCAATCACATTACATTCACCAGAGCCTTATGCCAGTGAGGTGGGGAAGGGAACTCTGCCCTCAGAAAGGGGCAGAGAAAATTTGGGAGCAATAACACAGTGTGTCACACCTTTAATTTAATCTTTCTATCCAGGTCTTACTGGATCTTTATCATTTCAATGCCTTTAAAAAATCTCATCTGTTATTGCTTGGGGTCCAGAAGCAGCTGGCTCTTCTGTAGCTCCAAGATGGAAAAGGGCAGCCTATCTTCATTGGACTTTGAATGAGTGAGAAATAAACCCTTATTGTATTAATCCACTGAAATTTTAGGATTTGCCTGTTCTGACAGATACTGTTCATTATTTTAATGCAGAAATTGGTATCAGAAGTGGAGTGCTCTGTAACAAAAACATAAAATATAAGATGTTAGCTTAGTGATCCCAGACAGGAAATAGGAAACTGAGCTGGAGAAGATGAACTGGGAAGATGGGGCTCAGAGTATTCACTGAGAAGGTATTTGTAAAGTGGTCCCCTGTGATGGCTTGTGTTTACTGGACCCGTCATTCCAGGGGAAGAGATACGAAAATAGAATGACGGTGACGTGGCTGTATTTGGTAAGGTATTACAAGCATGAGATAAGCTCAGGAAATCAGGGGGTGGATTACAAGCAGAAATTACGAAGAATAGAGAGAGTCCGGAAATGTGAAACCTTGAAGTTGGAATAGCATACTACTTTAGATACCACACAATGCGAGACGGAATTCAATAAGAATTTAAGTGGCAAAGGCCTAGTAAAAAACCTCTCAGTTGGAAAAATGACTCAGGGCATAGATCAAATGAAAAGAGCAGACTTCTCATTGATTTTTCCATATAGTCTCAAGGTAGCTGCCATTAGCTTAAGAGAGAGAGAGAAGCAAGAAAGTAAAACAAGCAAGGAAAAGGACAGATTTGAGAACTATATCTTAAAAAGAACTTTGGCTGTGGTCCCTGGAAATAGATCAGAAACCTATTATGTTATTGAGCGAAATGCAATGCCAAAGAAACCACAAGCCCGGTCTAGAAAATCTTTGAGGCTTAACACAACTCTTGGGATGTCAATCTTTCATGAACAGAAAGTAGACTAAGAAAACCATGAAACATCCAAGGAGGCCGTAATCCCTGGTACTTACTTCATAGGTGTTCAAGGAAGATCTTGGCTCCCAAAGGGTGGACCGAGGGGTGGTGGGAACAATGAACAAGCATGAGCTGCCCTGAGGGAAGATTCAAAGCCTCTCTCTCATCCAGAGAAGGAATGTTCTTGAAGACTGCCCAGCAGAATTTCAGAACTGTCCCACATCAGCGACTCCTGTTTGTTTCCCATTCTTTCCAAGTAGGAGCGTTGATTGTGGTTATCCTGTCTCTGTTCCTCCATTGTATCTTGGATGTGTGCTGTGTGTCCTGGGTGCTAGGCATTGCTGGGAGAGAGGAATATAGAATTTGTTCTTTTAGGTCATAGGTCTAGATAGTGACTCTCAACTGGCGGACATCTGGCAATACGTGGAGGCATTTGGGGTTGTTACAACTGGGGAGGGTGCTACTGTCATGTAGCGGGTAGAGGCCAGGGATGCTGCTAAACATTCTATGGTGCACAGGACAGACCCCTACAATAAAGAATTGTTCAGTTTAAAGTGTTAGTGTTACCAAGATTGAGAAACTCTGGTGTAGGGAAGAAAAGGTGTAACCTCCCGACCTAACAGCAAGATTCTGGCTATCACCTGGAAATCAGAAAGCCTGACTTGGAGTTGATGCTCATTCCTTCATTTAACACTTAACTGAGTGCCTGCAAAAGGGAAGGGGTGGGTGGGGGTGGTGGAGGGGCAGATATTTGTCAGACAATTAATGCTAATTGTTGTAACAGATAATCTCCCCAAATCTTAGTGTCTTAAATAGTGAAAGTTTGTTTTTCACATCATGTCAGGGAAAAATCTGCTTTTTCTCCTGAGCAACTAATATTTTTTTTCTCTTATGGACGTTACAAACCTGATAATGGATTGATTTTCCTCATTGACTTAGCTACTAGGAAGCTCTTTTTAGCAGCTGTTCATTATGTTTACTGATATTCCCTGGCTCATCTTCCTATTTGACTTTGATTTGCTCATAACTTGGATTTCTTCCTCCCTACCACCCCCGCCCCCAATATTGTGATACTTTTATTTGTTGCCTCAAAATCCCTTTGGGGATGAGATGAGCTGTAGAGTAAATGAATGACTCAAAAGCAGTCTTGCTGGAAGATGGCTGCTATTGAAGGGAAATTGGGGAACAAGTAAGTATCCCTTTCTTTCTTTAAAAAGGAAAGTGGAGCTTTGGGTTCCGGCTTGAAAATTTACAGAATTGAAACTGTTGTTTGGGCTTGAGATCTGTAAATAACTTTTCTTTTCCATTCTGTAGTTCTACTCACCCCTTTTCAGTTGCTGTTTTAACAAGCCAGAGTCTCATTTGCTTTGGCTGACAGAGGAAGGAGACAAGAAAACTTTTCTCCAAGATCTTTTGGGGAATCACTTCATGAAAATGTGTTTGTCTCAGAAGGAAACTGGCCCGAGGTCAAGCCCCTGCTCACTCCTGAGAAGGCAACGTTCAGAGTTGGTGTTTTTACTTTTTCTTGTCTGTTTCCAAATGTGAAACAGACAAGTCAGGAAAACCAGTTGCAAACTAGCTGTGTGACCTCAGGTCTTTGGTACCCCCTCTCTTGTCTCCAGAAAAATTAGTCGGCTGAGAAACCACCCAGATCTGTGGTTCTCGTCTGGGTACCAAAAGAATGGGCTAATCCGTGAACTGTGACTTCTGATGATTTGGCTTGGTAGGATTTTGGTGACACCCAAACCCTGCATTCAGAGGAAGCAGGCTCTGCTTTCCATAAACATGGAGGGAACGATGGGTTTGCAGGCCCAGGCTGGAGTCTCGCTGGTGACAGCCTTAAGTGATGGATCCGTGTGAACTCTGGAGCCCCACCACCTGGTTCCAGTCCCTGCTCATCCCTCAGTTGCGTAACCTTGGGCAAACCACGTTGCCTCCTTAGGCCTCAGTGTCCTCATCAGCCATGATAGGACGACAACAATAGAACCACGTGTCTCATGAAGAGAAAATGACGTAATGCTCGTAAAGTGCTGGGCACGTTATGCAACACGTATTCCTGATCGCTATGCTTAATAGGGCCAGACACTGCTGGATTGGGGTGTGGCCACCAGGGGGACTGACCCAGGATGCCCTCGCCCAGGGCCCCACTGGACCATCTTTTCTCCCTTTTGAAGAGGACAGAAAAGAATTGCCCCAGCCATTCTCCAGAAATGGATGGCAGGAGGGTACAGAAACATCCTCACAGCGAAGCTTCGAGAAAGCCAGCTCTTAATCAGCAGTGGCCTCTTCCCCTCCATCCAATCCTTCCTTGGGAGACGAGTCCCTTTCCCTTCTGGTTTCCATTTTCTCTTCTGTGAAATGGATAAATTGGATTAGACCATCTCTAATCTAATGGATTTCATCTCGCCCCAGTTTAGGTATTTTGTATTAAATTAAAGCAGGATTTCTCAACCTGGGCATTATTAACACTATAAGACAGATAATTCTTTGTTAGTCTGGGCATTGTAGGATGTTTAGCAGCCACCCTGGCCTCCACCCACTAGATGCCTGTAGTACCCCTCCCCTCAGTTGTGACAACTAAAAATGCCTCCAGACATTGTCAAATGTCCTGGGGTGGGGGGTGCGGGGAAGCAAAATCACCTTGGTTGAGAACCCTTGACTTAAGAGTGCTTAAACATAATAATACTGATCACCTTTATCAAGTACTTCTTTATGCCAGCCACAGAGCTAAGAGATGTCTATGCTGGAATCTTATTTACTCCTCATAACCTCCTTGTGAAGTGGGAATGAATATCCTCTGCTTTGCAAACAAAGGTATTGACCTGCTCATAAGTAAAGAAGCTTGGATTTGAACCCACGTTTTCCCAACATCAGAGCCTATGATGCTTTACCCCTTTAAAAGTTTAGAAATACAGGGGTGATCTTTTGAAGAGAAAGGCACTATGGTTTATTTAGTGAGAACACAGAATTTGGAACCAGGCAGACCTGATTTGGAATATCCACGCCAATGAGCTGACCATCATTTCTTCACTGAGCTCCATTTCTTCCCTTGTTCAACTGAGGGTAATACCAGCCTTGTAGGTTGTTGGAGGATGAAATGAGGCAGAGAGACACCTGACGTGCCAGGGCCTTCTCCAACTAATTTATATTGTCAACAACAATGGAGAACACTGCTGACATTTCTTTCATTCTTTCCCTGCAGCCCTGGGTGTGGTGTCAGCGTTCCTGGGGTGGATGAAAACCTTGTGCCATAGTGTATCACCTCATTCCTGGTCCTACCCTCTCTTGAGTGTCTGTACCTTTCTTCTGAGCTCCAGAGCAGCATAGAGAGCAGGCTGCTGGAAAATCCATACTTGATGCAACCAGAACTGAAATAGTCATGTTGCCCCTAATCTGCTCCTTCATTGCATCCCCTTTCTCAGTGACCCCAGTCACTCAAGCCAGGACTCTGGGCGTCGTTCTTGACTTCTCCCAACTCCTCACTTCCCATGGCGGAGCAGTGACCAGGCGCTGTCCATTGTACTTGCTAAGACCCCCTGGCATCTGTCTGCATCCCTCATCCTCTCTGCCTTTCCCTGGGCCAGGCCAGCACACCTCTCCCTTGGATGCTGAAGGTGCTCTCAGACAAGTCTTGCTGGCTCTACTCTCGTCCTCCCATCCGTCCTGACAGTGCAGCCAGAAAGATGCTGCTCAGCTGTGCATCTGACCAGGTCTCTACCTCCTTATTCACACGATAAAATGTCCAGTTCCCTAACTGGTACTGGTGCTCTTCTCATTCTGGCTCTGTCTTCTTGTCCTCCTTACCTTTGGTCTCTCTCCTTTTTCTCAGTTTCAGCCATACTGAACCACTCACAATTTCCTGAAGGCACCATGCTCTCCCTTCTCTTTAGCCATCTGAATATGTTTTTGCCTAGTCTAGAACACTTCCCTGCCACTTTTTCTTTGGCCTAGATAACTCTTGTCAATCCTCAGCTTAGAGTTCACTTCCCCTTGGAAACCTTCTCTGATCTCTAGACCTGGTCAAAGACCTCCTCAGGGCTTCCCCACCAAGGCAATAATATGCTGCACTGTGACCATCTGTGGACAGGTGTGTCTCCTTCACCAGACTACAGTTTTTCTGGGCAGCAAGTATAGGATGTTTTCTGTAGCATAAATGAATGATACGTGGTGTTGCATAAGTTAAACAGGTGTGAGAAGGGAAGAAACCAACACAGTGAGTTATAGAAACTGAACAAATGAATAATCCATGTCCAGTCCTCCAGGACATCTTCAGTCATCTCCAGGAATTCAACAGGAAGACTATCCTATTCGGTGGAAATATGACTCAAGGTAACCTTATCTTTGACATTAAGATAGGTAAGAAGCCATCTTAGTACCTGACAAGGAGCCTACGTTCCTTTTTGTAGTATAAATGTCAGATGGCGAGGGTCAAAGAGCTGGGAGCTATATGACCAGCAATTCACTTTTGGCTGAGCTGTTGGGGAATTTATTCATGAGTCTCTCTGATGATGCAACCTGAAAAACTGGCTGAGCTTTTGGTATGCTTTAGAGCAGGATTTCTCAACCTTGGCATTATTGGCATTCGGGGTTGATAATTCTTTGTTGTGAGGGGGCTGTCCTGTGCATTGTAGGATGTTTTGTGACATCCCTGGACTCTACTCACTGGATAACAGTAGTACACCCTCTATCTTAATTGTTACAACCAAAAATGTTGTCAGACATTGCCAGATGTCCCCTGTAGGGACAAAATCAGCCCTGATTGAGAACCACTGCCCCAGAGGAATTAGAATTGGAGTCCTTCTGATGGAGCCAAGAGGGCACTGGACGACAGTTGGATTTGAAGTTCATTGCCAGCTCTGCCATTTACTGAAGATGTTTTTTGTAAGTTCTATGTGAATTCAAGGTCAGGATGCTTGACTTTGGGGAATCATCTTGACCTCCCTGGATTACAGCCTTCTCATCCAAAGTCACTGAATAATGCAAGTCCAGAATGTTTTGGATCCTTCCAAGCTCAGTTGTGGTCTCAGGAATGATCAGGGAGATGGAGTGAGCTCAGACCTCAGGCTGGGGATCTGTGGCCTGGCAGCTACAGTGAGGTGATGAGATTCAGGCCTCTGCTTGCCCAGGATGGCCTGTCTCCACAGGCCAACTAGGGTTGCTCCCTAGAGCTTCTCAACATGCCCCAGGGAGGACTGTCTCATTCAGTCACTTCTTGGCTGTTCTCCTTTCCTGGCAGCCTAGACTGTCAGAGCTGGAAAGTGCTTAGAAATGCTGGTCTGAGCCCTTTGTTACAGAGGGGCAGACTGAGGCTCAGAAGAGGAAAGAGTCTTAGCTGAGGTCACACAATGAGTGAGTGAGTAAGACCCCTTATTGACCCAAGTTTCTTTTTGTTTTTTTTTTAAACCACTTTATTGAGGTATGATTGACATGTAAAAAGCTGTACATATTTGATGTATACAGCACAAAGGACTTGGGGATCAAGTATACACCCGCGAACCATCACCACCATCAAGGCCATAATCATACACATCACCTCCCAAACTTTCTTCTCACCTCACTTATTATTATGATTATAATTATTATTAACTTTTTGTGGTAAGAACACAACACAAGCTCTATTCTCTTAGCAAGTTTTAAGCATAGAATACAGCACTGTTAGCTATAGGCATTATGCTATATAGTAGAGATCTACAACTTACTTATTGGTTTCAGTTATGACCCAAGTTTCTTGATTCAGAGTCTGGTATTCTTTCTCCCACTCTGTGCTGCCTAACTCTGGGAGCCTAGCCCCATGTCTGTCCAACCCTTGGTGGAAGTCTTTCCTATAGACTTTTCCTGACATTTCTTTTTTATTTCATTGAAACTTACATGTCTTTCATTTGACGCTTCCTGTATCCTGATTTCTGCCTGGTAAGAACCATCTAATGTAAAACTAGGACCATAACATTTTAGCAAGAAACAATGTGTTTACTTTAGCTCCCAAGACAAACATTTGGCTTTCAACTGAGCTTGAACCCAATGAAATGAAACTAATAGTAGAAGTTTGAGGCACTGAGCTAGGTTTAGAAAGATTTTTGGAGCAGCTAGATCCTTTTGGGAAATTCCCCATCCTTGGAGGTCGTGAAGTCTGCCATTGTGTATCGAGTTGCACACTGGGGTTGTTTCCCATCACGTGATTTAGAGGAAAGAACCTGGGCTTTGGACATAGGTTCAAATTCCAGCTCCATCTCTTCATAGCTGTGTGAATTTATCACAAGGATGACACTGTTTTTGGATGGTCACTAGGGCTGGTCCTAGAACAACTATTACCTTCTTAGTTCCTACAGCAACTATGGGAAGAAGGTTTGCAGTTTATGGATGAGAAGACTGGGCCTCAGAGAGTTTAAGACACAAAGTTACATTAAGTAACAAAGTTAGAAGTGGTGGAGCCGGGGACCCAAGCAAATCGGGCTCCTGATTATAAATGACCAAACTGAGATTGAAAAAAAAGCTTTAGGCATAATATAATTTCCCTGAGCTTCAGTTTCTTTGTATGCTAAATTGGGATGATAGAACTTCCTTAGAAGAATTTCTGTGAGGATTAAATAAAATAATGCCTGTATAGCACCTAGCACCCACAAAGTGTCTAATAGATGGTTAGTTTTCTCTTTATCACAAGTTACTCATGTTAGTTTAACATCAGTTACAATTTATTGTGTTAACTTTTTGTTTGTTTGTTTCAGTCTTTATTCACTAGGATAGATTTCCAGAGTGGAATTGCTGGGCTAAAGGATGTGCAAATCTAAAATGTTGATAATTACAGCCAAAGAGTCCTCCAAAAGGGTTTTAAAAAAAATCAATATATACTCCCAATAACCTATGAGAATTTTTGCTTCTCGACTGGTTATTTTGTCTATTATCTTTGCGACTTCCCAGTAGTTAACACAGTGCCTTGTATACAAGTAAGTATTTAAAAATGTTTGGATTGAATTGTTTTTTGAATCTTCTTTCTCTCTGATATGAGACTAGCTCATTCTGTAGGTCACCCACTCTTGTTCTTTCACTTGACTGTCATGTATGAAGCCTTCCCTGGTTCTGGACATTGAAGATACCAAGATGAATTAGACATACTTCCTTCCCTGACTTTCTCTTCTTACTCACTCTTAGAGTTTTGTACTCTATTGGTTGACGCTTTTCTTTCACACTCTACTTATTTGAAATACTCTCTCCCTTCCATTTGAAGACATTTCCTTTTGCAATGCTTTGGGGTATATTTTGCCCAACACTCAAATGAGGTTATTCAGGCAGGGATTAATATCCCCAGGTAGCTCATGGGTACAACCGAGGCTCAGCAAGGTAAAGAACACTTCTTAAGTTCACATACAACCATGCGTAGTCTTTGGAGCTGCTAGGCAGGGTCTAAGAAATAGGAACTGGGTCTTGGTGTTAATTCTCAAAAGAGCTCCCATATTGGTAATTCCCAAAAGGGAGAAGATCTCTACCTTGGTGTCTGAACTTGGGTATGGAGGACCTCCTCCTATTTTCCTCCAGGAAAGAAGTGTGGGGTGTGGGCTCTGTGTCTTGGACAGCATTGTCCTGGGGCTGAGGAAGGACCCTACAGAGCCATGAGGCCTGCAGTGCCCAGTCCATGTCTTCTATAAGGAAGCCTAGATTTTGCCCACTGGTGTCTGTGAGCTCCGGGGTCCCCTGCATCCTGCATTGCCACACTGGGAGTGCCAAAGGACCCAGAAATGCTGCTCTTGCTGTTTTATCATTGACAATCTCTATCTTTGCATGTAATGTGTCTTTTTTCCCCTCCAGGTGCTTGCAAGACTCTTTTTAAAATCTTTTGTTTTTGGCAATTTATATATGATGTGCCCAGTAATTTTCTTAGTAACTATATTACTTGGGGTTCACTGAATTCCCTGGATATATGGGTTGCTATTTTTGATCAAATTTGGCAAAAACCATTGGCCAATATGTTTTTATTAAGTGCTAACTTGGTGTGAGCAAACTGCTAAGTGAGTTTACATAGGTAATTTCGCTTAATTTTTCCGAAATGATGTGAGAAAGGTCAGTAGTCTTTCCTCCCTATTCCCACTGAAGAAATTGAGGCACAGAGAGATGAAGGAAACTGCAGAGTTGCAACAGTGAGGACATGGCAGAGTCAATGGATTTCATTCCATTCATGCTTGGCTGACTCCAAAGCACGGCTCTTGCCCCCTTGACCATTCTCCCCCTCTAACTACCTAAAGCCACAAGTCGCTTCAGAAAATCTCAGATGCCCCAAGTCATCCTCTTGGCAGGGTTTTCACCTTTTGTGACTAAAATAAAATGAATTTTCATCTTAGTAAGTAGATCTCTTCCTATTCAGGCAGTTGATGTCTTGAGGATCATTTAAATTCTGTTAAGACTTGAGGGTGCTGGAGTCAATTCCTGCTTATCCTGGGTGAACTTCTGATTCAGACTCATATCCATCACTCTTCCATCCTGCCCAGTATGGCCTCGGGGACTTCAGACTAATCTTTAGCCAAATTGCAGTGAGATCTAATTAAAGTTGTTCATGGGGCACCCAAAGCACCCAGCCAGACTCATTTCCCCATACACTCTTTCCCCCTGGAGCCCCTCTTCTGTTTCCGGCCCTTGGTTAATATCAGCCCTGATATTGGTTCCCCTACAGTGAACCCAGCACATATGGGTTCAAACTAAATGCACACATTCCCAGGTCCCTGGGTCTTTTGGTTACACTTATATGTAAATGTTTTTTCTTTAACCTCTGAGTCCCTGAGCTATAGAGCTAAATAGAAGTTACAAATTGTTCAAGTCCAGAGGACGTCACGCTGGGCTCCCACTAAAGTTGTGGCTAGTCACAGGATCTTGAAGTCCTTTCACAGAGAAACTAATGTCCAGAGAATAGCAAGGAACTGAAGCTTCCCTAACCTAGCTCCTTGGCTTCCTGACGTCACAGTCTACCTTCCACCATGGAGATAAAGAACCAAGGACACTCCTCTGAGAAATCCTTTGTCTCCTCCACTGGAAGCAGCCGCAGACACAAGCCCATGGGAAAATGCTGACCAAGAAGGCCATTGCATCCCCTCCCCTACCTAAAAGCCCAAATAAAAGCCCCTACCTGTTTATTAACGGGGAGCAAACAAATTTTGGGGCACTGACCCTTGCTTTGCTCTCTCTGCCTGGCAAAGTAAAGCCTTTCCTTTTTCACCCAAGACTCTGTTCTCGTTATTTTGATTCGCATCAGGATCAGAGACGGAACTTTCAGTAACACTCCTGTGCATCACAGCTTCCTGCTCCCTCTGCCCCCATCACATCCCTGTTCCTCTACTCGGCACATGCCTGTCTTCACCTGATTCAAATTTCTTCTCTACACTGCCATGCCTGCAAGTGTGAAAAAGTTGGGTGGGGTGAGTCACATTTTTTCAGACCCAAATGATGAGACTGGAAGCCCGTTTTTTCTTCATTCTTTATCTGTAAAAGCTCAACATGGAGCCAAAAACTGTGGGCCCTAATAAATGCCTGGTGAAACAGGAAACATCATATGGCATAAAGTAGGGGCTATGGAAGCAGACAGAGCTGGGTGTGAATCCTAGCACTTATTGCTCTCTGGTCTTGGGCAAGTTTTACTGAACCTCTCTGGGCCTCAGTTTCCTTATGGGTAAACTGGGGACAGCAATGTGGTTGCTGTGAAGATCCAAGGAGGCCATATCTATAAAAGCACTTACCACTGCTGTGTTCGATCCAAGCAGGTGCTTGCTACATCATAGTGGAACCATAAGTTGCTCTTTTCTGATCTGATCTCCCATGGCATTTTCACTGTATCTCTTCCAGCCACTTGACACTTTATGTGATGAACTGGGTATGCACATATGTTCTACTCCTCTGAGCTCCTTGAAGAAAGGCCTCATAACAGACTCAACTGTGAATTCCTGGTACACCAGGGCCATGCCTTGTACAAAGGTGACTACTAATAGCTGTTGCACTGAGAAGCAGAATGAGCAACCTATGGGAGAAAGAGGCCTCTGTTGTGTTCCAAAGAGAAATACACAAGAATCAGCTTGTGAAGGTTGGGGTCAGGTCTGTCTCAGGCACAGCTGTGTCCCCATCTCTTGGCACAGTGACAGGTGATAGCCAGGGTTCAACAAATGTCTACTGGATAAATGAATATGGGGTACAGGAACATTTAACTAATCAGAGTCCATGGAGCTCACATAGAGCAATGCCCATCTAGTCTTGGAAAGAGAAACTGAGGCTCAGGAAAGGGGAAAGACTGCCCAGTTTCACACGGGACTCAGCAGCAGGTGTTTTAGATTACCTGATATGTAAGATTATCTATAACCTGGTACAACCACAGCTCTTGGTTGACAAACACTGACTTGGCGTGGCCAGTCAGAACTTAATCCAGCCTGTGATTGGCAGGAGCTGAGCCAACCAGAGGATGAAAGGGACTAAAACATTCAAGCAAAATAAGCACCTGTGTAGTAATCCATTCATGTTTGGGTTCTTTGGGGCTGAGACCCAGTGCATTCCTAAGTCAAGCTGTGTGATTTGGGAGGAAAAAGAGTCTTGGTTATTCTTACATTGTGTGCCTTGACTTTTAACACGTGGAGTTCTACAACCAGATTCTACCTTTTTCCCCCCAAAAGTTGTTTTAAACCAGCTAGTTATGTCTTCCTTGGAGGCATTCTCCTTGGGAACCAGAGTCTTGCCTTACAGAGCATCAAGGTACATTGTGCAGCCCCAAAACAATGGAGTCAAATCTCTTTTGGTTTTCTCATTCTAAACTCATCGTGTTTCCTTTTGTTTGCAGCCTCTTTGACAAATAAATCTTTCCTGTGATTCAGATGGGTCCATAAAAAATCAGACAAGGACTAGAATGTAAGCTTTAAGAGGGCATGGACTTTGTTTTGCTGTCACTGTGTCCCCAGTACCTAAAATAGTGCCCTGTGCACGGTAGGAGCAGAAAGAAAGAAGGAAAGAAGGAAAAGAAAGAAATAAAGAAAAAGAAAGACAAAGAAAGAAAGAAAGAAAAAGAAGGAAAGAAAGAAAAACAAAGAAAGAAAGAATGAAGCCACTGTTCTTAGAGAAGGGGAAAGAATCTTAAGGACTGGTGCTGGAAGACCCTGAAGATATCTGTAGTCTTACTTATAACCAACTGTGCAACCTTGGGCAAGCACCCTACCCTCTTTGGATTGCTGGTTGGTCTGTAAAATGAAGTGGGTGAGATGAGTGGATGTGAAGAAGATTGAACTCAGTAATAGATATAAAGTATTTTGGGAAAAATATTGTGCTTTCATCATTTTTCTTTCTTTGAAGTCTCTGTATGGGAAAATATCCAGATAGGCTTGTTCTGGGACCATAGTGGACCAGCTGTGCACCAGGGTGGATTCCAAAGACATTGCCAGGTGGTTAGACTGGTGGATTGTACCCAGATCAAATATGTGCAGGTGGCAAAGACTGAGGTGTTTTCCAGAACTTTTTACTGGGGCTGGTGTCGTATGTCCACCTGATAAATGATGCTCTGAGCAGTGTTCAGGAACGATTGAGGTAGGTGGAGACACAGAGAGAGCAGCACTTGGAAGAGCCTATCAGTAAAACCTAAAGTGAAAATTAGGGTTGTTCAGGTCAGATCTGTGTCCACAAAAGAGTATGAAGGAAAATGAGGGAAGACAAAAATCTATTGAGAGAAAGCAAGCGAAAAAGTGAGTTTATCAGGAGCTAGTTCGTGCTTGACCTCTTTTAGTTGTGTGACCTTGGACCAGTCATTTCTAGAAGAACCAGGCATTGTTTTTGGCCTTCTGGGGGATGGAGATGAGTATAACTCAGTCTCAGCCCTCAGAGGTGTGGGAGAAGCAGGCAGGTAAAACGAAGATGCCACTGAGAATGATGACTGCTGAGATAGAGGGGTGTACAAGATTCTGTGGGAATGCAAAAGGAAGCGGGGCTTGAATTGGCTTGAGTGGCTCTGGGAAGGTATTAAAGAGGAGGTGGTGTTTGAGATGGGCATTAAGAGAAGCAACCTTTACTAGGTAGAGTAGGAGCGATGGTGGGTCAGGTCCCACTGTTCCTGAAGGAGAGAATAACTTTCACAAAGAACGGAGGTATGAGGCAGCATGGTGTCTTTGAGCAATGAACTGTGATTTGGCATAGCTCTAGCACTGGCTATATGGAAAAGAAAGCAGGGAAGAAGGGAGGGCACAGATCATAAAGATCCAGTAGAAGAGGCTCATTGGGACTTTTGTACCTGTGGACAGTAATAAGTCAAGGAAAAATTGTAGGCAGAGGACCAACATGGTCACATTTGCATTTCAGAACAATCTTCCCAGCTCTGTGCGAAGGATGAGCTGGAGGTGCGGGAGGACGGTGGCAGGGCCACCAGTGGAAGCCTGTGGCACCTTTCCAGTTGAGAGATGATTAAAGCAAAGGCCAGGGAGACAGGATACGGGGGAAGATAAAAAAAAAAGATGAAGAGATGAGATCATCAGAGCCTCAGATTCCCATCTATAAAGTTAAATGAAGTTAACTAGTTCTGAACCCAATTTCTCTGATGGCCTCAAAGACTAAAATGGAGCGTAACTGTGGTTGAGATTTGGAGATACCATGGGAAACGAGTGACCTCGTAAGGAATTCCATTTTGTAGACTCTCTATAATCTTACTGCCGGGTATATTTGCGAGGGAAGGAGTATTCCAAGTTTCCATAACAGCCCTGCTAAAGGGTGAAGAAACTCTGCTGTGAAATTGAAGAACGGGATCTGAGACTGGGTTTATTTGAAGGATTGTGAGAGAGTCTCAAGGTTGAAAGAACCCTGAGAAGCCAACGTGTTGGATGCTCTCGACGCCTCTACAACACGCTCACTAAGAGATTGCCCAGTCTCCTCTTGGTCCCTCCTGTAATGAGAAGACGTTCACTTCCCATCAGTCCCATTTCTACCCCACCTTGGCCAGGGAAAGAAGTGCCTTTGAAAGAGACTGTCTTAAGAATCCTCTTGTGAAAATGCCTGATTAATGAAGGCTTTACAAAAGCAAGCCGTGGCCTTGATTGAAATTGATTTCATTTTTTCTCTTCTGAGGCCTAGCAGTATTTCACACTCCATGCCAGTTAGAGACAGAAACATGGTTGAGCTCAGGAAGGATTTTGGTGAAAATAGAGCTCTGGAAGTCAGATAATTCTAATGCCTATGGTGCAGTTGAGATGGTTCCATCCATGATGTGGTGTCCAGATGGGGCAGCAAGGGCATACGGTAGAGGCTAAGAAAGCCAGAATCCATTCGTGGTGATAAGGATGATGTAAAACCCTTATCCTAGGATGAAAACAGGAACTGTTAATAAATTAGGCAGAACCTGCTCAAGTGAGTGTGACTAGAGGATTGGAAAAACATTGAGGCAATGACTACAAATCCAATGGGCTGCTTGCTGCCCTCCCTTACCCCCACTTCCCTTATCCTCCTCCCACTCCAAACCTCTTCTAAGTTTCTTCCATCGCCCTCCATCTAAACTGACAACCTTCTTCCTCCTTCCTTCTCCACCCAGTTCTTTCTCACTCCAGGTGTCTGTCTCATTCCTCACATAGAAGCAATGCCTTACGTTTTTACGATGCCTCGCAGTTCACAAAGCCAGTTGGAACACATGATGTCATCAACCCTGCAACCACACTTAGAGGTAGGTGCTGTCCCCATTCTGAAGATGATGAAAATGAGGCTAAGGGAGATGACATCACTTGCCCAAAGCCACAGAGCCACGTGGTGACAGAGGCAGCTGATGGACCACGCTCTTTTCTCCAAACATTGCTCCATCACTCCAACTTTACAGATTAAGTCTCTGGTATTCCAGTGTGCTGACTTGCACTGGATTTTCCCTGGACATAGGGAACCAAGTGATCTCCTCATTTGAGGATCCCAAGGGATGGCTACTTTCTCCTGGAGGGATTTTAAGAGAAGGTCAAAAGAGAATTTGTCTCCCTGAAAGTTGCCTTGACTTCTGGGGAAATCTTATTCTAACCGCTAGAGTCTTTTCATGTCCAGGCCCACTGCATCCACCCAAACTCCATTCTTATGACACCAATACTGTGGGCAGAGAAGGCTAGAATCAGCAGTGTGCCCACACTGGCTCATTCGTTAAATTTTCAAGAATTTTGCAAGCTGGTTGTGAAACACAGCCATTATTGAAAATTACATAAACTTATAAGCAAATCAATTATCATGAAAACAAAGGTAAGAAATACTCAAGACACCACTTCTTTTTTTTTTTTTTTTTTTATTTATTGCCTTTTTCTCCTCAAAGCCCCCCAGTACATAGTTGTATATTCTTCGTTGTGGGTTCTTCTAGTTGTGGTATGTGGGACGCTGCCTCAGCATGGCTTGATGAGCAGTGCCATGTCCACGCCCAGGATTCGAACCAACGAAACACTGGGCTGCCTGCAGCGGAGCGCGTGAACTTAACCACTCGGCCATGGGGCCAGCCCCTCAAGACACCACTTCTTAATTATTTTGCTACATTTTACTATTACTGCAATTTCTATAATCTCGAGGTTATTTACATTTAATGTATGTGAAGGGTGAAGATATTTTATAGGGATGTATTATTGCTCTTCTCTTCCTGACTCTGTGACATCATATTGACAGATTGAAATTGGCCATGAGGGAGAATGTTTACACCATGGAAATTGGCAAGAGCTGCAAATCAAGGCCCCTTTTCCCCCTTAGAGAGCCAGTTATGAAATTTACTAGCCCAGCACTGGCTAAGATAGATAGAAGCTGGTAGTAATTGGATCTCTAGAATCCTCAATGCCCAGCTTGGTCTTCCTTCCTGCCAGCATGAACTTGGGCAGAAGAGATAATGGTGTCTAGAGAGAAATGGAGATAATAGACATGAGGAGGTCCCTCACTATTCGCCCTCTCTTCCTCTAGCTGGGGGGTGATGATAACACCAGCAGTGGTATAAAACATTTAACGCCTGCTTTGGGCCAGGTACTGCGTTAGATGTCTGACATGCCCTGCTCCACTGAATCCTCACCAAAGCCATACGAAGTAAGGATGACTGTCCTCCTTTCACAGATGGAAACCTGAAGTTCAGGAAGTGGAATGACTTGCTCGAATTTGCCCAGAGAGATAGTAGTAGGACCAGGCTTTGAGGCCAGATCTGTCTGATCCCAAATCATTGCTCTTTCTGAAAAAGTGGTGGAAATGGAAGTCACTGGAACTCTGGACCACCTTGAACATCTGTTCTCACCTCCAGAAGCTCTTTGGTTGCTGTCGATCAATAATCTGCCAGGTGTCTTTTGTTAAAATTAATCACTAATTCCAAATAGGAACCAAATTTGAAGCATCTATTCACTTATCAGAACTATTTTTTCAAGTGCGTCTTATGTGCCAGGCACTGTCTTAGGTGCCTGGGATCCAGCAGTGGACCATCCTTGAGATCCCTGCCTTCAAGGAGCTTATGAACCAGCAAGGAGTCGACGTTGGGCCTGGCGACACACTCAAAGATCTAGCACCTCCCTGATACGTCCCCAGAGCATTCTCTTGGTTATTATGTTCAGAAAACTGGGTGACAAACACGTGCTCTCCTGAGATCCCCAGGCCTTGCCTAGGCCTGGTAACCTCCACTTCTGGGGTTAAACTCCCTTTCTCCCCCCTCTTTCAAAACAAGATTGGTCACCAATTGTCACATGCACCACTGCCACAGAGAGGGAAAAGCGGCCCTGGACTCTGTTCACAGATGGTTTCCCCTTTCCCCGCAGAGGGATTGGGAGAGAGGTGTGTACACAGTTTCCTCAAATTGTGGTTTCCCGCGTGGGTTTGTGATTTAAATCCCTATTTTTGGCAGTCACCTCCGCTGTAGACCAGCCAATCGTGAAGCTGGGTCTGTTCCACACCCCACGGGGCAGATTTGATGTTAGAGCGGAGGTGTCTGATGCGTTATTATTTCATCCTTCTTTTTGGGGAAGGGAAGCAAAGCCAATAGTTTGGGGAATTTTTTTGCTTCTTTAAGGGCAAGGTCAGGCCATTCTAGAATACTTTGTGCAGCCACACCCAGGTTGCCTAATGGGGATATTTACTGAAGCTTATATTTTGGCTGGGAAATAGACCATAGAACTCTTTTGGCAGGTGCAAGAAGGGGTGCAATCATTTTGATCTATGTCGTGTTGATTTCCTTAGGCTAGCTGGAGTTACTCTCCCAATCATGATGGTGGAAGAAACATCTTGAAAAGCCTTGAAGCCAAGAGGAAAGTCCCTTGGGAAACTTGATCGTTGAATGTCTCTGACCACAGCCTCCGTCAGATGTGATTGGTTTTCATTTATCTGAAGATTTGGGCTTGCCATGGCAGCCTTCTCTCCTCCTCTTGACATTTGTAAAGAGTGGTGAATATTGACTCCACTTGGAAAGTATGCCTAGAAGATGGCATTCATTCCAAGGGGATGATGAGAGAGGTATGTTGGCACTGGGAAATGGCAGGCTGGGAGTAGAGAGGAGAAACAGAAGAAAGCACCCACATCGCTGGAGAGGTATGAGCATGGAGAGTCCCAACCTGTCAGGGAGAGGCTCCCAAAGCAGGTGTAGTCTGAGTCAACCTGGTTTTCCTCCTCAGGCTGCCTTCCTCTCTCTTCCACCAGGGACATAGCTAGATCCTCTTCCACAGAACTCCCCAAGAGGGTCCCGTTTTAGTAATCCAGGCAAACGGAGCCATTTCCCCAAGCGGGAACCACACACAGGAACTGGTAGTATTTCTGTTCTCCAGAGTTCTTGACCTTTTCTTTGCTTTTGACTACATCCACCCCCTCTCCTTTGAAATCCCTGCCCACAAGCAGCTCTCAGCTCTTCCCCATCAGGGACAGTTTGACCATTCAGCAATTCTGCTGCCCAGGAAAACTCCATGTTCTGAAAGAGGTTTTCTACTAGTAATTCATTTTCCTAGTTTACATGAATCAAAAACCTAGGAAGGGAGGAATAAAGCTTCTAAACTGCATGAGATAATCAGAGAGACGACAGCAGGTTCATTTACTTAATAACCACGAGAACTTGGACATCTCATTTTGCATAAGCTTCTGTTGTTTAGGTGAACACAATGATAACATAATAATATACACCTCAAAGAGTTGTTGAGTGGATTTTAAAAGACAAGGAATATAAAATGCTTAGCATTAAAGCTGAACTTGCTGTGATCTCTCTGATTATCTTGTGCCTGATGGATCAGAGGACCAACATTCGAGGAAAGCGTACTCTAAGTAGATTTTTGATACTGAGCTTGGCTTTGGGGATACAGTGATAAGCATTCCTGTCCACAGTCTCTGTTCTCTTGGAGTTTCGAGTTGAGCAGGGAGGAAAATCAAACTAGAATAAAACCAGTGTGTACGAGAGTCTGTCTGGTCAAGTCCATGTGGTTCAGTTATCCCATCTGGTGGAGAATTCTGCTTCTACCATCTTAACTCTTGTCTAAATAGAAGCCTTTCCAAAGTGTCTTTTTCTGACAGTGACTTACCTCCTAAGAGTTTCATGTTTTCAACTTTCTAGTGAAAATTGCCTTGGCTATACCGCCACCATTGTGTCTCATTGAAAGTTTATTCATTGAACTCATTGTGTCTAAAAGCAAGTTTATGCTTTTCTTCTCTCTGTCCTGACATTCCTTCTGAAAGGCACTAATGTTCCCTAGTCAGCTGGGCTGACTATCTGGGTCATCTTCAGTCTCTTCTTTCCCTTGTCCCATCTGTACTCTTCATCACAAATCTGTAGGATTCCAAGCCATATCTAAACCTTCCTGTAGATTATAATCATCTCCCCGCCTCTAATGCATCATGTATACCCACCTCAAGTAGATTAATTTTCCCCAAATGTGGCTTTGTAATATGACTTGACAGACACCATTTATTAATCACCTATTATATGCCAGGTTCCATGCTAAGCATTTTATATTCAGTGTCTGTTAAAACCCACTCAACAAATCTTTCAAGTGTTTATTATTATGTTTACTTAAATAACAGAAGCTTATGGGGAATGAGATGTCCAAGATCTCGTAGTTATTAAATGGCAAACAGATTTGAGTGTAGATTTTCTCTAATTCAAAAGACTATGTTTTCAACTACCATGCTAAATGGCCTGTTGATTTTTTTTAAACATCTGTTATCAATGAAAAACTATTCAGTGGCTCCCCATTGCATAAAAGATAATGTCCAAATACCAGGTCAGTTTCTCTCGCACTATTTTTCAGCATGAACTTGCTGCTCTGGCCAGGCCAGGATCCTGATTTCCCTTCCAATCTGGGGTTCATTCCAGCCTTTCCACTTTGGGTCATGCTGAGAGCTATCTAAGAAGTTGGGAAAACTGATAAAGGAGCCCGACTTAAGCACTTTTTACAGAGCAAGAGTAACTACTCAACTCTACTTAACTTAGAACAAGTTTAAGGAAAATGACAAATATTATGAAATGAATTGGCATTCAATGCCCTTGACTGGTGGCAATATGAGGTCAGCATGTCTTTTGATGTTCATGAGCTAATGAAACACTTGATGATTGAAGGGACTTGCAAAGTGTTCCTTGAGTGAATGAATGAATTTCTGAGGGGTGAATGAGAAAGCAAAAAAGGCAAGATAAGAAGGATGGAGATCTTTGTACGAGCAGAGAGGGGCTGATGTAGGCAGACTTTATTTACATGTTGAGGGCCTTAAAGTTTAAGCAAAAGCTGAAAAAATATGGAATTTATATGTGCTATTTTAAATATAAGGGTTTAACAGCTCAGAACTCGTAACACCAAGAATATATCACATTTGTGCTATTCATAGGGCGAAACAGACTTTATAAACAGTGTTATGCTGTATCTCCAAATATGAGGCAAGATCTTCATGCCCCTCTCTCCCTGATTACCCCTGAGAAAAGAGAGTTTGTTCATACTCAAGTCCTTGTGGAGCGTCTCAGATTACAGGATGATTTCACAACGTATTTTGTTCCATCATCAACATAGTGTTGGAGGAAGACAATTAGCCTGAGCTGATCTCAAGTGTTGCAAGTTTGAGATGTTTACAGAAGTAAGCTGATGTAGTCATTTAAAATGAGGCAAAGGGATCAAATGCAGATTCAATAATTTTTCTTGGGTTCTGCCTTCCCAAATGTGAAGGATGAGTAGAAGTGTAACAGATGGCTTCATGAAACAGCAGAATTAAGTGGCTGTGCTTTGAATATCACAAGACGCACCAGAAGACAAAGGAAAACAAACTCTTCCAATGTTCTGAAAATGGGTACTTGTTGCTTGGGATTATGTTTGGGCTGTGAGTATGTTTTGTGGATTAACTAATAGCCCTTAAGCAGAAGTATAGGTGATACACTCTGGGAAACTAAGCTGGACAACTCAAATGGCTCTAGTGATGCTGAAGACACTGATGTTGAAGATGTAAATGAAGACTTGGAATAAAGTCTTATTACAATATACATGAGCATGGGAAAAAGCAGTATTTCCACATTAATAAAATTTTACCAGATTCTTTTAGATGTGTTTATATAACTTAATTGCTATATTAAATATCATGAATAGAAATATGACTATTTCTTGTGGATCCCTAAAAGGTTTTATATTCAGCTTGACTAATTTTTTTTTTTTTGCTGAGGAAGATTCACTCTGAGCTATCATCTGTGCCAATCTTCCTCTATTTTGTATGTGAGCTGCCCCAGCATGGCTTCTGACGAGTGGTATAGGTCCGTGCCTAGGAACAGAACCCAGGCTGCCGAAGTGGAGCATGCCCAATGTAACCACTAGGCCAAGGGACCAGCCCCACAAATCTTGTTTTATTGGTATTTTGTCAGGGAAAATGGAGTCTCTCCCTACCGGGTATCTCTACTACTGGTAGAGATACTGATATCTCTACTGCTCTCTCTCCTACTGGTATTTTGTCGGGGAAAATGGGGCAATCCCTATGGGGTTGCCTTGTATTTGGGCATATATGGCATTCATTGAGCTCTCTAGGAAGTGTGGTTTGTCTATTGGCATAAGTTAAAAGTTGTATAATGTGTGCCTTTTAAAATCCTGACAGCAATGGTCTGTGAGGTATAAACATAACTGGAATTGAGGTTAAAAAGTCTACATGGTGGGTCCTCCAAGAATCTGAATCCATTCCTGTTGGGACCCTGCTTGGCTTTCTGAGAGAAGAGAAATGATAGGAGAGGGTTAGGTGAGGAGATCACAGGGGTCTTCAACTTTTTAAAGTTCCAGATCATTCTTCTCCTCCTAGACCTCAACCATACAAGAAACCCTCCGTCTCACACCTTGTATTTGGAAATCCAGCTCCTTAGAACTGCCTCCCTCTCTTCCAGCCTTTCTCAACTGGGAGCCTCGTTGGAGCCACTGAACTAGGAAATGATTTGAGGACCATTTTCTCATTTCTCCCTAGGAGGTGCATAACTGCACCAGTCTGGATGTGGAGGAGAGAAGTTAACGGATGATGCCTAATGGACATCTAAGGGCTCTCTATTCTATATCTCTTAGGGTTTCTTTCTTTCCTGGGATTCCTATGTATGAAGACCCCAATCTCCTCGTTAGATGAGAGATACTATTGATATAGAGCTTACTATGGGCTGGGACTATGTGAGACATTTTGCATACATCTCATTTACTCTTTCCAACAAGGCCATGCCCTGTATACTGCTCTTTGCATTTTGCGGCAAAGGAGGCTGGGACTCAGAGAAGCTAAATAACTTGGTGATAGTGCTGGTTAGTTACAGAGCCAGAATTTGGTCCCAGGTCCTCTGCACCTCAAAGATTGCTTTTAACTACTGCCCTACATTGCCTATAGCTTGGTGTGAATTCGATTTCTTCCTTTCTGATGATGAAAAGTTTAATAAGACTAAGGTTTATAAGAATCATGAGCAAACTCTCAGTCTATGGTTTGGGCTTTATTGTCTTCTATTTCTTCTCTGAGTCCCTTCTGAAGCCAAGTCTGTCTAGACGTCTCCTGAAAATTTGACTTAAACTGATATTTATGAGTCCCTACCATGAGCTGGGTGCTGTGCTGGGCAGTAGCGTAAAAGGAGAATTAGAAACTTGCCCCAGAATTGATCCTAGGGAGGTTACTTCATTTATTAAGTGTGACTTGGGGTTGTGAGTGAGCCCTCCCCAAGGGCCCTGGTTAGAGAGAAGGGAAAAGAAGGAGTTAAAGGACTCTGTATAAGAAGTCAGCAGGAGTTTGGGTACAGAAGGGTGAGAAGAGAAGAGAGGCGTAAGGGCTGGTGTCGGTAGGGAAGCAGCAGCTGAGGAAGTTTTTGAAGACCAGGGTCGTCCACCATAGAATTGTAACCCGCTTGGGCTGTTGTAATATAACCCCATCTTCACTCACAGTCTCCATAAACCTCTTGTAAAGTCTTCTGTACATGTCAAGGTTCTGTGAGCTCACGTACTGCAAATAAGGAAGTGAGTCAAATTCCAGATCTGCGTCAACTTTTAAGGAAGAGAGAAAGTTCACGTTAGAAAGCAGGACGGGGCATAAAGTGAACTGTTTCAGTTGAGAGAAGCTGGGACTCAGAGCGTTCATGAAAATATCAGTTCCCTGGGAATTGTCCGAAAGCTTGGAGAAGTCCCCAAGCTTTCCCCAGGTTGAATGATGGAGGTTCTAGACAATCTCATCTTAGATCTTAGGCATAGTGCCTGTAGCTCTGAATCTGATATTCGGGTTACTTAGAGAACAACAAGGTATAGAGTCTGTCCTCAAAAACTTACACCCTAGAAGGGAAGGCAATTAACATAAAGATATCATTTCAAAATCATGTCCCGAGCTCTAGGGGAAGGGAAAAGCACTGGGTTCTATGAGTTCAAAGGAGGGGTACAAAGATGGGTTGTGCTAGGACCAAGAAAGGCTTCTTGGAGGAGATAACCAGAGTCTTAGAAATTATCCAGGTAAAGAAGAGTGGACAGAACATTCTGGGAAGGTGACTTAGTCTGAGAATACTACTGCTGTTACTATTACTACTAGCTCACATTAACTGAGTACATGCTGTATGGACCAGGCACTGTTCTAGGCAATTTACACCTACACACTCATTTGAACCTCACAACCCTATGAGATATACGCTATTATTGTCATCATTTCACACATGAAGGAGCTGATCAGGTGACTCACCCAGGCTTACACAACCAACTAGATGGTGGTGAGTTGAACCCAGACAGTCTGACACCAGAGCCTGACAAGCTTAATCACTATGTAAGAGTGATTCCTCATACTGGTAGGGAAATTTAGGGAGTTTGGTATTACCGAGTGTAAAGATAAATGCTGGAAATGGTCAAAGATGAAGCTGGAGTTGGTAACTAAAGCCCAGGTCATGGGGTCCTAGTGCTCTTTTCTTCTGGAGGAAGAAGCTCCTAGAATTTTCCCTTTCATCTCTCTTCTCTACCAAGGAATCTCTCCCCAGTTGAGATGGACCAACGCTTGTGTGTTAGTTGGGTGTATCAGTCATCTACAGCCACAAAAGTGTATAGCAACCAACCACGAAATATTTATCTAGCTCAGAAGTCAGTGGGATTCAGATGATCTGGGGTAGACTTGATCTTTGCTGGGCGTGCTCATGCATTTGCAGTCAGCTATGAGTCAGTTGGGTAACTCTGCTGATCTGGGATGAGCTCACTCACATGTCTGAGAGTGGGCCGACTATTGGTTGATCTAGACTGGGTGCCTCTGCTCTGCTCTGCTCCACATGACTTACATCCTCCAGCAGGCTAGCTCAGGTCAGCTCACATGGCAATGGCAGAAGTTGAAATGCTCAAGATCTTTTTCAAGACTCTGATTGCATCCTGTTTGTTAACTTCTCATTAGGCAAGTGCTAGTGCTGGTAAGCCAAACCTAGAGTTAGCATGTCACTAGGCCAGCCCAGATTCAAGGGGTGGATAAATAAGCTAAGAAGCACATGACAAAGGGCACAATATAGGAACACATGTAGAATTGGAGCATTAATCCAATCAATCTGCTATGTAGATTCAGCTGTTCTCAGCCTCCTGTTACAGGCCATTTATGTGATCACTTGAAGGAGTGGCTTGAGCACTATGCTTTTTAAAGCAAGGAAAGGAAAAGAAAAATGGAGAAAAGACAACTAGGACAGTGTTCATTATGGAGTTGGGAGAAAGGAAAAACATATTATAGAAAAAAGTTATGATTCTGCATTGAGTTTTTTTTTTTTTAAAGATTTTATTTTTTTTCCTCTTTCTCCCCAAAGCCCCCTGGTACATAGTTGTATATTCTTCATTGTGGGTTCTTCTAGTTGTGGCACGTGGGACGCTGCCTCAGCGTGGTTTGATGAGCAGTGTCATGTCCGTGCCTAGGATTCGAACCAACGAAACACTGGGCTGCATGCAGCAGAACGCACGAACTTAACCACTCAGCCACGGGGCCGGCCCCTATGCATTGAGTCTTTTTACAAAAATAAACCTTTATTTTAGAAATTTTAGAATAGCTTTTTTTTGAAAGGTATACTTTTTGGTGAGGAAGATTGGCTGTGAGCTAACATCTGTTGCCAATCTTCCTCTTTTTTTTGCCCCCTCCCCAAAGCCCCAGTACATAGCTGTATATCCTAGTTGTAAGTCCTTCTAGTTCTTCTATGTGGGATGCCACCACAGCATGGCTTGATGAGCAGTGTGTAGGTCCGTGCCCAGGATCTGAACCCGCAAACCCCAGGCCACAGAAGTGGAGTGCACAAACTTAACTACTATGCCACTGGGCCGGCCACTAGGATAGTTCTTAATTTACAGAAAAGTTGCAAAGATGTTACAGAGAATTCCCATGTATCTGCAACCAGTTTTCCCCTATTGTTAACATCTTACGTTAGCATGGTACATTCGTCATAATTAGTGAATCAATACTGATACAATATTAACTAAAGTCCATATTTTATTCAGATTTCCTCAGTTTTTACCTAAAGTTCCTTTGTGTTCCAGGATTCCACCCAGGGTATCACATTACACTGTCATCGTGTTTCCCTAGGCTCCTCTTTTTTCCCAGACTTTTCTTGTTTTTGGTGATCTTGACAGTTTTAAGACGTATTTGATATTTTGCAGAATATCCCTGGATTGGAGTCTGTCTGATGCTTTTCCCATGATTATACTGAGGTTATGGGATTTGGGGAGGAAGGACCACAGAGGCAAAGCGTCATCTTCACCACATCCTATTCAGGGTACATACCATCAACACAACTTATCGCTGTTGATGTTAACTTTCATGGAATTTTAAAAATTAATTTATATAATAATTCACTTAGAACTGCACAATCTATAAAAGGAAGAACAACCTTACAAATGTCTTTTCCTGATTCCAAGGAAACCTGAACCATTTCATTATAACTTGGATTAAAGATGACAAGATGTGTGAGATCTCAAGTCAATTGGTGAACGATTACAAGCACGATATGTAAGTTGAACTTCTCACAGCGACTATGAGGTGAATTAATACAATTTCCCAAAGCAAACAAAAAAGAGGAAGCGTCTTAATGTCAAAATAAAGATTATATCACTATGAAGCGTTGCAGCTGAAGGAGTATTTCATGCGAGCATTTCCTGTAAATAAATGGCTCCTTTCCATGATGACTAGATGTAGGATCATAGCTTCAATTTTCAGTAAGATCTTTCTTTCTTCCTCTTGACTCATGTTCCCCTGCACCTCAAGTTGCTTCTAATTTTTGGAAAAATGATATTGTCTACCCCAGTGTGTTTCATTCTCAAAAGCACTCCTGGCAAGAATTTCTTTTTATTCTTTCAAGAGTCTTTGTCTCCTGAGATAGAGATATGGGGCCTCTGGTTTCAATGACAATATCAACCAAAGTGGAAACAAGACATCGGAACACATAATTCTGTTTCCCCAGTCTAGGGGCACAGGCAAGAAGGAAGCAGGCAGCGTGAGCATTTCACTTATTCAACAAATACTTATTGAACACCCATTATGTGCCCAGCTCTGAGTCAGGGGACAATGAGATATTTGGTGCCCTAAGAGTTCAATCACGGCATGGAAACAATCACAAACCAATCTGAGGAGTGTGATATAGAGGAAGCCACATGCGTGGGGCTACAAGGCAGAGACACCACCCTCTGGGGAGGGGGGCTGTGGGCACGGCTCAGGGACGGTTTCTCAGAGTCACCGACGCCTAGGATACCTGAAGAATGAGTAGGATTAGGGGAAAGAGGTGTTTTTGCATGTGCGTGTGAGCATGCATGTGCGTGCATATATGTGCATGCTTGTGTGTGCAGTGTGCCTGTGAATAAAGACTGTTTTAGGTGGGGGGGAAATCATATCCATAAAACCTAGAGATAAGCATGGTTGTGGCATGTTCAGAGAAGAGCAAAAATATCTCTGTGTTTAATTTAATCTGAGGAGTTTGAGGTTTAGGAGGGTTTCCTGGTCCCAGTAACTGTGGGGCTGGTCTTAAATGATGGCTAGGAGACAGGGAACTGAGCAAGGGGGCAGGAGAGCGAGCAGGGGCCACAGCCTCAACGAAGGAGCAGAGGAAGGGAAATGCCTCGCGTCTTCAGGAAACTACAAAGAGCTCATCCAGACCAGAAAGTAGATTGCGGCGAGGAGGGTACAAAGAGAGGGGAGGTGGGGAGAAGAGGAGAATCCTAGGTCTGCCACTCACTAGCCTTGCGATTTTGAATGAGTTAATTGATGTCTCTGAGCCTCAGCTTTTTCATCTCAAAGTAGGGATAATAACAGCAACAACAACAACCACCACCACGATAATAATAATAGATCTTGCTGCACAGCGATGTTGTAAGGATTAAATGAGATAAGCCTGCAGACCACCTAGCCCAGTGCTTGCATATAGCCAGAGCTCAGAAAGGGGCAGATTTGATTATTATTCATCACCTTTGAATTGTTGATGAACTTGGCAACCATTGTTTGCAGCAGGAGGTTTCTGAAATTCCTCTCCAAATTTCCCCAGAGGGCTCCTTGGAGAGCCTTGGCTGGGCACAGGGCCTGGTGCGTTGTTGGCAGCCAGGGCTGGGTGAAGAGGGAAAGGGAGGTTATTCTTTGGGTTCCAACCACAGTGACGAACCTTAGCCCTGCCCAGGCTCAAGTGAAATAGACTGGAAGCCCCCGCAGGGGTTTGGCCCCAAGCGGGAGATGTTCCTCACCCTTGACTGAGAGATTTCAGACACACATGTCTCCTGGAAGGCCGCTCCATTCTTGTTCCAATTCCAGTCCCATCTCCTTGTCTTTTTTCCCCCTGAAATAAAAATGTGCGTGTTGTGGGGTGGTGGCAGGAAGGAGTGTTATGCAATCATTTTTCATTTGGTGAAGTACTGCTCTGCCAAAAATTCTACTTATGGTTTCCGTCTTTTCAGTGGAGTGGCTGACTCTGGGTGGATAGAATGCTTAACAAGACAGAAAACTTTATGGCTTTAATTTTTACAAGAGAGAAGGAGCCTAGGGAGGCAACCTGCCTGCAGGAGACAATGTTTGCGTCCCTCCAAAATCCGTAGGTGGAAATCCTAACCCCCAATGTGTTAGGAGGTGGGGGCTCTGGAAGGTGATTAGGTCCTGAGGGTGGAGCTCTCGCAAATGGGAATAGGCTCTTGCCCTCTTTCCACCATGGGGGATACGATGAGAAGTCTGTAACCCAGAAGAGGAGCCTTACCAGAGCCTGACTATGCTGGCACCCTGATCCTGGTTCTTCAGCCTCCAAGATGGTAAGAGATAAATACCTGTTGTTTATAAGCCACCCAGTCTGAGGTACATTGTTATAACAGCTGAATTGACTAAGACCCTCCCTACTCATGGCCAGTTCCCACTTAGATTTGGACCACCAAGGCCTCCGTAGGTCTTCTCTGAAGGAGAAGGTGTTTGGAGCCATTAGCTCAGGGTACTGAGGTCAGTCCCCCAGGTACAGAGTTATTAATATCGCCCTATTCACAAATATGAACAGGATGGCAGAGATTCTACAAGGTTCTATGACTTCTTTTTATAAATTGAGAAAAATACCAAACCGGTTCTTGACCAAATCAACTTCTCTTCTATTCTCCTATAGTCACCCCACTTTCTGGACACGTCAACCTCTATGTGTCTGCATTTTCATGCCTCCTTGCTTTTGCCCAAGCTGTGCCCTCTACCTGGGCTGCCTCTTGCCACATGCCCGTCTCCATCAGGCTGGCTCCTGGGCTGACTGTAGCTGGTAATGAGGCTCAGGCAGGGCTCTTTCTGCAAAGTCTTCCACATGAGTCCACCTTCCCCACCCAGTGGATGACTTTGCTTGATTCCACCTTCCTCTGTTGCCCCGTGGTCCCAAATTGGTATTAAATTGGAAGCTCATCGAGGACAAGGATCCCACTGGACCGATGTCTGTCATTCAGACAATCACCATGAGTGTATAAAGATTGAAAGAATAAATAAATGAATTAGTAAAAAAAATAACTGAGAGTAGGCTGAGAAGAACCACTAGAATAATTGTTTTTTTCTTAGGTTCTAGAATTTTCACTCTTTGTGATAGCTTGGTAAAAATGGCATTAAAAAGTTTATTGCTTAAAAAATCATTTCAGAAGTAATTATTTATTGTAAATACTTTAGAATTTACCAATAAGGAGCAAGTACCACCTCCTATAATTTTGCCACTTAGAATATTTTGATATACACCATTACAATTTGTCAAACAAGTGTGACTGTGTATAATTTCAAATATTATACAAACTTTTCTATAACCTCCCTTTAATCACTTATTATGTCATGAAAACCTTTCCTGTCGTTCAATATTTTTGTTGTAATGGCTGCGTGATGTTCTACTAAAGATGGATCGTAATTGACTTAATGATTCCCCTGGATGTAGGCCTTTTACATGGCTTCTATTTTTTTCTTTTTTGCTATTGTAACTAATGCTATAATGAGCATTTTTACAGATAGATATTTGTGCACGTTTATGATTTTTTTTCCTTCTTTAGGATACATTCTCAGAAAAAAAATAGTAAAGTCAAGGAGTATGCATATAATTTGTAAGACTTTTGATCCAGGTTGCTTCTTTGCCATTGAGGAAGTTCATGCTATTTACACTACCCTAGAAGTAGCCTCTTGCCAACACCGGGCATTGCCATTATTTTTCATATTTGGCAATTAAATGAGTAGAAAATGGCATCTTATTTTAAGATGCATTTCTCCGATGATTGATGAAGTTTAACATCCTATTTGTTGATTGATCGTTTGGTTTCCTTCTTTTGAGAATTATTTGTTAATGACTTTTGTCCATTTTACAACTGCTGGATTCATCTTTTTTTCTAGTAGCAGTGATAATACTAATATTTTCTCGAGGTTCACCAGTTGCTAAATGTCTTGCATCAATTCTCTCATCTGACTCTCGCAGTAATTCTGTGAGGAGGTAAGAGGTTTTTTCCTCCTGACATCAAATATATAGTGTTTTCCAAGACCACTTCTCTGACTCTCTGATACCACCCAGGTGTCCTACAATTCAATTCAAATCTGGCATTAGCTACCTGGAATTAGCGTCACACTCCACAGGTTTAAGGGCTCCATTCCACAAGACCGCCTTCACTTCGGAGAGACTAGTCACAAGGATCAGGTGACCGATAGATCAGCTATAAATTGGAAGTTCCCACAAGCTCCTTCTCAAGTTCGACGAGGTGCTAGAATGGCTCATAGAACCCAGGAAGGCACTTTACTTACTCTTTCTTACCGGTTTACTGTAAAGGATATAGTGAACAGCCGGCTGAATAGGTACATAGCGGGAGGTCCAGAAGGGTCCTAAGTACAGGAACCTTTGTTCCTGTGGTGTTGGGGTATTTACCCTCCCAACACCTTGGGGTCTTCACCAACTCTGAAGATCTCAGAGCTCTGTCAGTTAGGAGTTTTTATGATGGTTTCATTACCTAGGTGTGATTGATTAAATCATTGCCTATGGGTGATTGACTCAATCTCCAGCCTGTCCCCCCTCTCTGGAGACTGGGAGGTGGGGCTGAAAGTTCCAAGCTTCTAATCAAGGATTACTCTTTCTAGCGACCAGCTCCCACCCTGAAGCTACCTAGGGACCCACCAAGAGTCATCTCATTAGAACAAAAGATACTTCTATCACCCTTAACATTCAGGAAATTCCAGGCTTTTAAGGAGCTCTGTGCCAGGAACTGGGGACAAAGACCAAATATTTTCTTATTATACCCCAGGAGGGCATTATCCTCATTTTGCAGAGAAGGGAACTGAGGCAAAGAGAGAACACCGCCCAAATCATACATGTGGCAAGAGGCAGCCCGACAGCTAACTTGACCTGTTTGTCTGCAAAGCTCACTTCTGAACAAAAGTGTTCATGGCATTATTAATATTTACTAGCTTTTCACATATTAAATACAATAGCCTATGTCTGTGATAAATGTTGCAAATACATTTTCATTTTAGTATATTATTTGTCTTTAATATTTTTGGACTCAGAAGTTTAAATTTTTGCGTTATTATTTTATCATTTGGAAAGCTAACCCACAGATGTAAAAGCGGCACAATAAGTTGGCCATCTTCCCACTTCTGGCTCCTGGGCTTTCGTTTTCCACTCCAGAAGTTAAAAAAAAATTTAAAGCTGAACCCATTCATCTTTTCTTTTGTGGCTTCTATCCTTAGTACCATATTTAGAAACTGTGTTACGACTACCAGATGTTGTGAATATTCACTTCAATTTTTCTTAAAGCTTTTAGAGTTTTTAAGATCTAGATTTTTAATCCCATGGAATTTATTTTGACCTCTGGATGAAATAAGGTTCTTTTTTCATTTTTACAAATAGTTAACTAACACTTGCTTTTTAAATTTGGAGGCAAGACAGAGTCTATTTCATGTCCAATTGCAGAATCCAAGAGAATTATGCAGTAATAAAAAGGGAAAAGATGCCTCATCTGGAAGGAATGCTGAAAGGGCACAAGAGAGAACTGCTTCTGTGAGAGAAAGTGAATACATTCATCAGCTCACCGGTGGAATCTACAACTTTTAAGAGAACTGATTTGAACAAAACTGTGTGATGAAAGAGGAACCTACAGGACCACTGCCAGCATACTTTCCCAGTTGGATCTCTGCTGCAACACCCAGGCAAGAATGAAGGAAGGGATTTTTTCTGTGCATGTCAGGTTTGGGGCCTTTCCCAATTTTCCTGGGTGGAGACTCCTCCTCTCTCAGGGTTACTGTCTTTGGGGCCTTTGGCAAGTAGGAAATCCTGGGATTCATGAGGGGAGATCCTGACTCTGCAACCTTATTTGGCTCAACCAGTGCCAAATGCAAACTAAGATCTTGGGAGTACCAATCTTGGGGGAAAGTGGTGAGTTAGATTGAGGCTGGTCTGGGGAAGTCCAAAACCTCTTCTAGTTTCCATTTTCTCCCTGATTCCTTGGGTGAATTTGGACATACTCAAATTCTATAGCATTTCCAAGATCCTTTCCAACTTGAAGTTTCTGATCCTTTTAGTACTTCCCACTGTCATACTCATAGGCCTCAAGCATTCATTCACTCATTCAGCAAATATTTATTCCGTAGCTACTATGTGGGTAGAAATTGTTCTCACAACTAGCTCAAATGGTATTGAAAGCTCTTCAAGACACTAAGACCCCAAATTAACGTGGCTTAATTAATAAGACTTAAAAAAAAATGTTACATCACAAAACATCCCAAGGTCGGAAGATTCCAAAATAGGTTAATTCAACTGTTGAATGATATCAAATACCAAGTTCTTTCTGCCTTTCCTCTATGCCATTCTCAGCATGTTATTTGGGTCCCCTCATTTTCTCAATATAGCTGCAGCAGCTCCAGGTGTTGCATCCTTGTGCGTCTAGGGGCAAATAGAGTGGGTATTGAAATGTCTTGAGGTCTCTTTTTAAGATCTGAAAAGCTCTTCCTGAAACTTTTCTTATTTTTCTCAGTATGTTTCCATCACATATCATTAGCCAGAACTGGAATATGCCCCTTTCAAAGTAAATCAGTGATAAAGAGAATGGAACCACCAATTTTGGCTCAGCCTAATCAAGGTTCTTCCCTACTGGGATGAGACTGAGCTGGGACCCAGAAAAATAAAGCCGACTGGAAAAGCCTGGATGACTGAGCAAATCCAGAGTTCTGTTGGTAAGGGAGGATGCTGTTGGTAGGCCGCCAATAGTGTCTGCCTCTCCAACCTTTATATTTTTTGTCAATATTAGAGGCAAAAAGGGATATCTCATATTTTTGTTTATATTTGCATTTTAATTCAGCTATGTGTTTTATTCCGTATTTCTTGGCCATTTTAATTTCTTCTTTTGTGAATTGCTTGTTCATATCCATGGCCCATTTTTCTATTGGTGTATTCATTTTTCTTATTGATTATAAGAGGTCTTTGGTTATTATTTCTAGGGGATTATTATTTCCTTCCCTATTCCTTTATTCTGAATCACGTAGTCTTGAGTTCTTTTTTTTCCTGAGTCCAATATGCCTTCCAACTATACCTTCTTGGGGAAGTCTCAAAAATTCTTTCATTTATTATAAAATGGGCAGAGGATCTGAATGGACATTTTTTCAAAGAAGATATACAGATGGCTAACAGGCACATGAAAAGATGTTTGACATCACTAATTATTAAGGAAATGCAAACCAAAACCACAATGAGATATCACCTCATGCCCATCGGAATGGCTATTATGAAAAAGACAAGAATTAACAAGTGTTGGAGAGGATGTGGAGAAAAGGGACACTGCTGGTAGGAATGTTAATTGGTGCAGCCACTATGGAAAACAGTATGGAGCTTTCTTAAAAAATTAAAAATAGAAGTATCGTATGATCCAGCTATTCCACTCCTGGGTATTTATCCAAAGAACATGAAAATACTAATTTGAAAAGACATATGCACCCCTGTGTTCATTGCAGCATTATTCACAGTAGCCAAGACTTGGAAACAAGTTAAGTGCCCATTGATGGATGAATGGATAAAGAAGATGTGGTATATATACACAATGGAATACTACTCAACCATAAAAAAGGCAAAATTGTGCCATTTGCAACACCGTGGATGAACGTGGAGGGTATTATATTATGTGAAATAAGTCAGACAGAGAAAGACAAATACTATATGATTTTCTCATATGTGGAAGATAAACAAACACATAAATACGGAGAATAGATTAGTTTCACCAAAGGGGAAAAGAGTGTGGAGAGGGCAAAAGGCACATGTGTACAGTGATGCATGTCAACTAGACTTTGGGTGGTGAGCATGATGCAGTCTATAGAGAAGTCAAAATATAATGATGTACACCTGAAATTTATGTAATGTTATAGACCAATGTGACCTCAATTAAAAAAATTCTCTGTTATACACACAGCCCTGTTCTAGCACGTAATAGTTTCCCACCAATATCTAGTTAGTCCCCAGTCTTCTGGATTCTTCTTGTAAAATAAATGTCATGTCCTCTTTTGTTCTTCCTGTCGCGAATGCCCCGACCACTTCTCCCTTTGGACTGTTGCCATGGCCTCATAATTGGTTTCCTCTCCTCTGGTGCCTTCCTTCTCTTCCATCCCGCAGTATATCAGTGACAAAACACCATGGTACGGATGACACAGCATTGTTGCCAAGGCTTGTTGAGTCAAGTCTAGACTTCCCAGCCCGGCATGTAAGACCTGCTCCACCAATTCCAAACACAGCCTTTTTCACTCTTGCCTTACGCTCTTATCAGATCAGTCTACCATGTCCAATCTTGCTTTCTGCCAGCACTGTTTCCCTTTCTCTCATGTCCTTTTGATGGAATCTCAGCCATTTTTCGGCATCCACCTCAAGAGCTACCACCTTGGCACAGTCTTCCCAGATTCTTCACATCAGAATGACCACCTCTTCCTGCTCTCAAAAGCATTTCTACTGTTCGTGCATGAGTGTTGAGGACACTTTGCCTGTATCTCTGCTCCATATGCAAGGAACTCGCCTTGTCCCTGAGGGAGGACTCTGTCTGGTGTAAGCTCGTGTCCTCATTGTCTCTAGGGTTTATGTGGAGCGATCTTCACTGTGTGCTTGTTGAATCTGTTAGTGCTCAGTGGATGTTTGACGCTAACAATTCCTCTCGGTGTACAATTAACCCAAGGGTCAACTTAAATTTAATTGCCATTTAGCACTTGCTAGAGCAAGGCAAATTACCACTCTATGCACAAATGCTTTTGGAAAAGGAGGCATTTTCCACAGTCTGTTTGTAGTACGGATTTTCACGCCTCATTTTTAATTTGTTAGCAGAGGACTCATAATGGTATCTTAATTAATGGATCCTTTTCGTGTAAGGCTATTTTATGTGAATTCAGTCTTAAAATTACTACTGCCAATAAATCTTTATAAGTCATGCTAACTTATGAGGAATGAGGTCAATTGTAGAAATTTACTTTTCAAGTTCCTGTTAAGAAACTTTAAAAGATATGTAATAGCCAACAGTTATGATAATTTACTATGTGCCATGCACTATTCTAAGCACTCTATGTGTATTAATTTATTCAATCCTCCTAACACTTCTAAGAGACGAGTACAATGATCATTTTCATCTTAGGTATGGGGAAACTGAGGCAAGAAAGTTTAAGTAATTTGCTTTAAGTCATACAGCTAGTAAGTGGAGGAACCAGGATTTAAATTCAGCCAGTTGCATTTCTGAACTTTACCCTGAAGTGAACTCTAAGCTATATTTCTACTGGCCACCAAGGGGATAAGTAGTCAATTTGAAGTCATGCAATATATTACATGCAATATGTATATTATATATATAATATATATATTATTTAGCCATGAATAAATTACTTCTTCAACAACTTTAAGCTTTAGGGGACAGGAGGACAAAAAGGAGAAATGTTAGATGGGGGAAAGTTTTGGCTACGTCTATAGTTAAGAGAATTAAACTGCACTCATCTACCATTTTATTCCATCCTTGGTTTCCTTGCTAGAACTCCTGCTGATGTGGCAGGCACAAAGATGCTGAAAGATGATAAGGTACTAGTTAGAAGGAACGTTACAGAATCTATGGTTTCGTGCTGCTGCTATGAAGATTCCGCTTCAAGAAGATAAGCTTTTGGTGAATTTTAATGTCTATGATATTCCAGTCATTTAAAGAGAATGTGCATTCGAATTTCTCTGCTGTGACATCCTAGGATAGGGATTTATCCTACTGGGGTAAATCCTTATATCTCTTTCAAAGCAGGGAAACAAATCCTTTGATTGATTTTTCCTACTGCGTGCAGAACTTGTATTATGAGGTGTGTGGAGCGATGGTTCTCAAAGTGTGGTCTGGTGATCCCTGAAGGTCCCTAAGACCCTTTCAGGGAGTCCACGAGGCCAAGACTATTTTCATAACAATAGTAAGATGTTGTTGGACTTCTTCATTCTCATTCTCTGGAGTTTTCTAGAGGCAACAGGTTGCATGCAGAAGCAGACCTGAGAATCCGGGTGATGTCTATTAAGCTAAACATTTAAAGAGATTTGCAAAATGTGAAGCAGTGCCACTCTTCTCATTAGATTATTTTTGTTGGAAAAATAGTTACTTGTCATAAGAATACATTATTTGTGTTAACCCATTAACATGTAATGGGTTTATTACTGTTATTTAAAATAAACAAATATCCTTTAAATGATCAGTTTTAATTCTTAATACAGTCCCTACCGATGGATATAACCCACATAAAAAATGCTCTTTAAGAGCATCAATAATTTTTGAGAGAAAGAGGTTCCAAGACCAAAACATGTGAGAATGGCTGGTGTGGAGAACTTAACAGACCCGAGTCATGAGTTGTACCTAAATTAGCTTCTTAGATCACAATGTTAACTCTGTGTATGTGCTGAAATATTTTCATCTTGAAATATATTCATTTATTTATTCATGCATTTGAGGGATAGTTATTGAAGACTTGCCATGTGCCAAGTGCTGGATGGAGCACTGAGGGGACAATAGGGGGTACAATGGGGATAAGACAGCCTCCCCTCCCGGAGCTTAGCCTTGGTGCTCATTCCTGCAGCTTTCCCTTTAGCAGCCTTACTCAGGGTCGATTCTTGTCTTAGCACAGCCCCAAGGAGTTTGCAATCTAGGGAGGCAAGATGCCTATGTGGAATCTTGAAGCAAGTCAGGATGGATACAGTTAAGGTGTCACCGTTAGCAACTCTCATGATGCAGATGCTCAGTGAAGGGAGAAATCAGTGTGGGCTGGTATGATAAGCGGTTCTGGGACTGGCCTTAAACTCAGAAGAACAGGCAGGCTTAAGAGAGCTGAGTTGAGTGGAAGGGGCCACGCTGGGTGGGGGAAGAGGTGAGCAGGCTGGTGGAAGTGAGATCGTTGCTCACTGTGTAGGGATGTAGGGAAGGGCAAGAGGTTGTCCGAATGGAGAAGGAGTCTTATGGAGGGGAACTCCTGGTCCAAGACTGAGTGTTCTTCTCTAGCTAATGGAAACCTTCTTACATCTTCCAGGCTACTGGTCATCAGATGTCTCTCTGGGGTGTGATTAAAAGTTGATTCCATCATTTAGTATTTTCCAAACTTGCCAGATCCTAAACTTTCCCAAATAACAAGAATTATCTGGAAGTACTTGTTAAGGACACAGATTCCAGGGCACCATCTAAGATGTACTGATCTGAGGAGGGACCTGGGGTTCTGTATGTTTATTAGGCATGCCAGGTGATTTTCTTTTTTTAAATTATAGTCAAGTTTGGGAAATATAACTCAACCCATTACCAATGGTTCCAACCCTGAGGCTGCACACTGGGAAACTTTGAAAAAATACCACTGTTCAGGCCCTACTGGCAGTGACCTAATTTAATAACAACAAAATTATAAAAATAAAGATAAACCAATAATAATTAGAATTAAACTAAGAGAGTTTTGGTCCATAATTATTCCTTCAGTTGCGTCATATTCTCCATAGCCCCAGAATCAGCAAGGAAAATCACATCTGGCTCCATTAAGGGTGTTTTTCTAGTTTTAACATGCCAAGAATACAGCATGAGAATTGATAGGGGACATAGCTTTGGACAAAAAGAAAAAAAAACATTTGTGGTTGCTTTGGCCTCTCAATGTCTGTTCGGATCGTAGGAAATGTTAAGAGTAGCCCACTGAGGCCACGTGGGAAGTAATCTTCCTGGCTCTGCTTAACTGGAATCTTCGGGAAGAAGCTGAGAGACAAAATTACACTAGGGTTCTCATTGTTCCTAAGAACTTTCTGAGTAAATGTGAAGTATCCCACAGGGAAATCAATGCCATTTTTACTGGGGAAAGTATTTGTATTTTTCCATTTGTGAAGTCATGGACCCCACGTTTTGGGAGATCACAGGGCCAGAAGACATTTCAGATGCCACTTGGCTCTACTTCTTCCTCTCTCTCCTCCTGGGTGCCAGACGATGTGAACTTTGAGCTGCCTCTGGCACTGGCTTGCTGTGTGACCTTGGGCAAGCTCCTTGCCTTCTCTTGGCCTTAGCTTCCCTACGTGTTCAAAGAAAGATGTGCTTTAATCTGTTGAGCTATTCCAGTTGGAACTTTGCAAAAATATTATGCTCTATAATGACATTATTTTCGCATCTTACTAGACAAAGGACACCTAGTTTATAGAGGCTAAATGTTGAAGTGCATCTAGAAAGAGCTATATTTGTTATGTGGCCAAATTGAACAGGATCTGGTCAGGGACTTAGAAAACAAGCTTAGCATTCAAGAAATCACATCTGACATTCTAAAGAAAGGAAGGCTCTGAAGCTTGACCTTCTTGACTCAACATCATGTTTGGTTGTATGGTCTTGGCCTTGTGAATTACTCTCTATAGGATCTATTTTCTTCATTTATAAAATGGGGGTAAAAATAATAATAGTACCTGTCTCGTGAAGCTGTTCTGACAAGTAGATAAAATGATGTACTTAAGATTTTAATAAAAATTGGCTTTCATTATTTTCCCCTTATAATTTTGGTCCCAATGGGTGTTTTCCCCTTTCCTTGGTGTGTCTGTTGGTTGCTGTTCTAGCTTAGTTTTGTTAATCCATCTTTATGGCCTTTCTATTCTATTATTATTTTGGCCTCGTTCTCCTAAGGGAAAGAAGAAAAGAAGTGTTTCTTAAGGAGTTAAATTTTAAAGTACAATTAACATACCTGGATGGTAACAAAGAGACAAATTACCAGTATTTCATTGTGTCAAATGGAGTCAAAAGTAGAATCCAAGATTTGGGAAAGAGAGCAGGTCTCTGGATGAGGTATTACCCCTCAGCTCTGTGCTTTATGACCCTCATTTCCTGAGAAAGAACTTTCTATGCAAACCGTTGGCACTTGGAACTATGGTAGATCCAGTGCATATAAACATAAAGATAAAGAGAATGTGAACATAATTTATAAGGTATTTCCAGTAGAAGTGTATTGAACTCTACAAACAAAGAATAAACCTTTTTTAAAACACCAATGGGACAAAACTGTGCCATATTTTAAGCCTAAAAATAGTCTAATAATTTCTTCAACGAAAACTAGCATTGACCTGGGCTGTCCAATATGGTAGCCACAAGTCACATCTGGCTATTGTGCACTTAAAATGTAGAAAATAAAGAAATTAGGAAAATAAAAGCTGTCCTAGAGATCTTATGGTCAAGTTGGAGAAAGAAGTCTACCAGTAGACTCACAGTATTGCTCACAGTATTGAATGTCTACTGTGAGCCAAGCAGCAGTGGCTCACTTATACTACCTCTAATCCTTTCAAACATATTACAAAGTTGGCATAATTATACCCATTTCTCAGATGATTCAACAAACTCAGCAAGGTGAAGTGACTTGTTCAAGGCCTCAAAAAAAAAAAAAAAAGTAGATATGTGATTGGAATTCTGGCTCTAATGCCCAGGCTGTTTCCAGCTCATCACACTGGTTCCGTAAAATGTTCAGCTACAATATTGCGAGTCCAGAGGCTATAGGATGGAAATTCAGAGATGAGAGAATTGAGAAGCCTCAACCATTACATTTGTCTTGATTTCACTGGCATCCCTTGGTTTAGTTTCAGGAACTTCAGTCTCCTCCTTTGTAAGACAACAACAATAGGTGATTGTTTAAGGTTCCCTTTTAGAAGGTAGCAATGAAAGATGCTTTGGGTAGGTCAGCTTTCCTGGGGTGTAAGGGTGTTACTGGTTCCTGCTAGAAAATGCCTCCCATCGTGGTACGGCATGAAGTCACATGTGCTGGGCACTCCTGACACGTGTTCCATTAAGAGTTCCCTGGAATTTGGGTTATCTATCCAAGTAACATTCTAATACTGACTTCACGTCTGGACACATTGCATTTGAGCTTCATTAGCTGTAAAATAGACCAGAATTTATTCTCTCTTTTAAGAGAAAGGGGAAAATCATAAAAAAATCCAGAATTAATCAATTTCTTGGAAGATTCTGGTCAGTTGAATCCACGTCAACATATACTATGCAGGCTCCTACTACGTGCCAGAACCAGAGGCAGAGTTGTGAACAAGACAGAACACCAGCCCTGGGAGGGACCATACAGACTCTCTTTGTGTGTTATTTTTTCAGTTGTAAGAACAGAGACTCTCCCAGGTCAACTCAGGTAGTACTCAATATCAGAGTACAACTTGGATAGACAAGCCAAACCCCAGGGGACTCAGGAGATCCCTCAGCCTGCTATAGGGCTATGATGAGAATAAGGGAGAATGGAATCCCAGTCACACAGCTAGGCTTCCAAAAGACTGGCTCATCATGGGGGTACTGGAAAGTTCCAGACCTTCCCAGAACACTTGACTACTGGTACTGTTTCAGCTACCACCGACAAATTTCTCTTTAGCAATTGTCGTATCTATTAAGGATCAGGCACTATGCCAAACACTTTCCAATTCTGATGATTTTCTTTTTTCCTTATTGTCTACTCCTTCTTGGCTGTTATTTTCCCTTCCTTTACATGTGTGGTTTGGTTTCTGTCTCTGTTATCAATTTCTGAGCTCACTGTGCCTGGATTTCAAAGGATCGTAGGATGCCTTGATTGTCCACTTCAGTGATTTATCTGACCAATATTTATGGTCTTCCTGTTATGTGCCAATGTTGAGCTACGTTCTGGGGATTCCAAACTTAATGAGAGAGTGGTGGGTTTTAAAGTTTGTGTGTGTGCGCATGTGTGTGTGTGAGAGAGAGAAAAGAGAGAGACCAAGAAATCAACAAGAACCAATTTTTATTTTAAGAGGATCCTTTTTCATGGGTGGTGAATGCATCAGGGGTGAGGAGGAGGCAGTAAGAAAGAGAGGACAATGGGCAGGAGCCTATTCTCGTAACTCAGGTGAGAATGATGGTTTGGATTACAGTGCTGACAGCAGAGATGAAGAAAAGAGGGAAAATATAAGAGCTTACTAGCAGGTAGCTCAAGTCAGTTCCTGGTTGCTTGGCTGTTGGATGTTAGTGAAAGGGTGATTTCTAGTTTGAGCAGTCAAGTTGATGGGATAACACTGAGGAAGTCTAGACAATGGGAGGTGGGGCAGGGAATAGATGTTAAAATAAGGAGTTTGGGACAGTTTAAATTTGAAGTGTCAGAGGGAAAATGTTAAATAGACAATTGAATTTGGAAGAGTAGACCTCAGAGGAGTTATCTGGAGTGGAGATAGAAATTTGACAGTTGTAGCATGTAGATAGCACTTGTAGCCATCATCATGGAAGAGAGAATGGAGGGAAAGACTATAGAGGGAGACCAGAAAGATCCTCAAAGAGCCTAAATTCAGGGAGGTGGGAAGAAGCTAGGTGGTTGACTGAGGAAGATGTTCTAGTTACGTGGGAGAAAAAAACCAGGTGACTGTGGTGTTATGGAAGCTGAGACAGAAGCAACTGTCAGGGAAGGAGTAGTCAACAGTGACAAATGCTGAGAGTTTGAGTAAGATGAGGACACAGAGATGCCCATTAGATTCCAAAACATGAGGTTGTTGATTGATGATCTTAACAAGAGCAGTTTCTGTTGAGTGGTGGGGCTGGAAGCCAGAGTAGAGAGTATTAAGAGTAAAAGGTTGAAGCTAAAGTTCCCATTGTCCCACACAGCTGACTTTGTCCTGCTATCCCCACAATAGTAGCAACCTCTGTCATGGATTTTAATTCATTCCTTTTAATTCACTTAAAAAATATAAATATCTGACTTTTTCTCTGTATTTTAAAATTTTGTAGAAAAAAGTGTAAATAAAAAAAGCAATAAGGGGAAATAAGAACTTGGAAGTTCTATATGTAGATAACTCTAGGCAAGTTTGGCTCTGAATGGGGGATAGAGGAATGGTGCGGGCTCTGGAGGGGTTGAGATCTGCCTTTTTGATAAAGGCAGGCACTAGAGCACATTTGCTAGTTGATGGGAATGATTTAATAGAGAGGGGGACACTGACCATGTTCCAGGAAAGGGCAAATCTAAGGAAGTGAAGTCCTTCGGAAGGCAAGGATGACTCCATGGATGGGATTCAGAGCCCCAGAGAAGGATTGGTTTTTCATAGGCCTACACACACTTCCTCCATCACGGTAGGGTAAAAGAAGGACAACATGAATACGGATACTGTAGGCTTGAGCATGGGTGGTAAGTTTGCTTCTGGTCACTTGTTATTTTTCTCAACTAAGTATGAGGCAAGATCATCTGCTGAAACTGTAGATAGAGGAGGAGGTGTGGGAGGCAGAGGAGAGAGAAGTTATTCACCTCAAGTGAGTGGGAAAGAGAGCCAATGAGAGAGAGAGGTGGTCAGGTCCCTGGGCAGCTGTGAGAGTCCGTTGATACTTGAGACTGCTACATGAATGTGAACCTCGTCAGCTCAGTTGTGTGATCGTTTGCTCCAGCAAAACACACCTGCTCGAGAACAGCCTCAGAGAAGGGAGATGCCTGGTGTGTGCAGGTGAGAATGATGGAGGGGGCTGTGGGTGAGGAAGTTGAGGGAATTTGCCAGAGAGTAAATGAAATGAATGTTCACGGAACGGAGAGTGGGCAAGAAGGGAAGTGAAGTCAGGGGAAACTAAGGGATGTTGAGAAAATGGTGGGGGTTGAAGGATAAGGTCAAAGAGTTGTGGTACTGGGAGTGGTGGGGGCCGTTTTGGAGCATGTGATTTGGGATGACGGGAGGTGGCAGCAGGGTGTGAGGTGTTTCAGCTGATAGTTCCTAGATGATGTATAGTTTTTGTTGGTGGGGAGATCCAGGATGCGACTGTGGGAGTGGGTAGCCAAGATAGAGTGGAGGAAAAGTCGAAGGCGTTGAGATTCCAGGGCACTGGATGGGTCATTGTGTGGATGCTGAGACCAGTGAGAATGATACAGGACTTGGGGTGAGGAGGAAAACTGAGCCAGGAGCTCAGGTCCTTAAGGACTAATGGAATGGTCAGAAGGTTGGTAGATAATAGCAACAGGAGAGGGTGTGAGTTCACGGGACCCTGAGTGTTTTATAAGAATAAGGGGGAGGAGAGTGTTTAAGGACAAACGAGGAACAAGGAGAACACCTACGTCATCTCAAGACTCTTATGGTGTGGGGTGTGGGAGAGCAAATCCCCTTCCACCTGAGAGGGCTACAGGAGAAATGCTGTCTCCAAACAGCCAGATTCCAACTAAAGCAAAAAGGTAAACAGAACTTACCAAGAAAAGTTGATGATTTATGGATGTTTGCTGACTCCAGAGTAGGGTTTCCAGTGGAAGGGTCTGTTGGGGAGGGAGTGGGTTAGAGTAGGGGATGGCAAAGCAGCATGCAGATGCGCACCACTGACTCCCTGTTGTCTCTGCAGAGCCAAGTTTTCAAACCAGACTCATTCATAGGTAACCGACCATTGTAGGCTCAATCAGGCGTAACCTATCCTTGGTCAAATCCTCTAAAGCCAGGTGATGATGACTTGGCTGTCGAATATGGCTTCCTCTCCTTAAGAAGCTACCCAGAACCATCTCAGCAAAGGCTGAGGACAGGACAGATACCCCTGGGTACAAAACCTTAAGCAATCCCAACCCCTTTCAAAACAAAAGTCTTCCCTATAGCACGGTGAGTAGCTTATGTTTAAACATGTTTAATTAATAGGATATTATTTCTAGAGTCTAGTGCATATTTGTTCTGGCAATTTTCAGCCTAAATATGTGATTAAGTTATTTTAAAAATGCCAAATAAAATGTCAGTGCAGTGTCATCTAATCCCCCTTAGATTAGCAAAAATAATAAATATTGGTAGTACCTGTGGTTGGTGAAAGTGTGGGAGGTGTACCCCACTATATACTCTTGGATGGATAGTGACCTGGCTCAAAATTTGTGGAGGATAATTTATGATAGCTGTTAAAATCTTAAATACTTGTATCCATTGACATCAAATCCACTTCTAGGAATCTAATTTACAAAATATTCTCATTGCATTTTAGGTGCATAAAGGTGTATTTCCAGGGATGTTGATTGCAGTACTTGAAATAGCAAAGTACTGCAAACTACCTGTTCATCACTGGAGAAATGGTTTGAAAATTACCTCTTTACAAATAAATACTAGACAGTCATTTAAAAGAATGAAGAATAGCAACAAAGATGGATCTATAAGCATTGACATGAAAGGAGGTCTTTGCTATATTATTTTTAAAAAGTAAATTAAAGGCCAATGTATATAACATGACTGCACTTTTTATAAAAGAAAATATGTAGGTATATATATATGTGTGTGTGTGTGTGTGTGTATTTCATCCATTCTAAGACTTACATTTTTCATTGCTCTGACATCAGGATGTATCTTACAATGTGTGGTGTGTTACAGTTTAATTGACAGTAGTCTTTTTTCTTTCTTGGTGGTACAGAAATTAATGATGCATTTTACAATCGACAGAGACTTAACTGTAATGAAATATGATAGATTAATAGATCAATAGAGAGAAAGAACTTCTTTAAAGTATTCTAAATTTAATTTTTAAATTGAGGTAAAAATGCCCAAATTTTAAGTGAACAGTTTGATGAGTTTTCCTAGATATATGTAACCTGTGTAACCGTCACTCAGAACAGATTTAGATTATTTCTATCACCCCAGAAGTTTCCCTCATACTCAGTCAATATCCACCCCCGCCATAAACACTGTTTTGACTTTGATCAACGCAGATTCGTTTTGCCTGTTCTGAACATTATATAAACACAATTATTCGTGAGTGTATTCCATTCATCAAATGCAGTCAAATGGAATGTATTCTTTTGTGCCTGTCTTCTGCCTAACGAAATGTCTTTGAGATTCATTCATATTACTGTGTGGGGCAGTAGCTTTTTCCCCCCATTGTTGCTTCCCAGTGCTACACTGTATGGATATACCACTATTTATTTATCATGTCTTCTGTTGATGGGCATTTGAGTTGTTTCATTTTGAGACTATTGTAAATAAAGCTGCTTCATTTTTCTACGTGTCTCTTTGTGGACATATGACCTCAAGTCTCTTAGGAATATGCCTAGGAGTAGAATGGTTGGGTCATAGGGCAAACATATGTTTAGCTCTAGTAGATATTGCCCAACAGTTTTCCAAAAGGATTGTACCATTGTCACTTCTCCCAGAAATTGATGAGATTTGCGGTTGTTTGACATCCTCACTGATACTTGATATAGTCACTCAACTCAATTTTTGCCATTCTGGCGCATGTGGTATTCATTGTGGTTTTGATTTCCATTTCTCTGACTCCTAACGATGCCAAACACCTTATTGGCTTTGTGGATATTCTTTTTTTTGAAGTCCTGTTGAATTCTTTTGCCCCTTTAAAAATGAGATTGGTCTTTTCAATTGATTTATAGGTTTTTCTTATACATTGTGGATGTGAATCCTTTGTCATAGGTACGTAGCGAACATCTTCCAAAATCTGCGGTTTTCTATTCATTTTCATAATGGTAGCTTTTGATAAATGGAAGTTCTTATTTTAAACGAATACCAATTTATCATTGTGTCTTTCATATCCTATGGAAGACTTTTTTTTTTTTTTTTAAAGATTTTATTTTTTTCCTTTTTCTCCCCAAAGCCCCCCGGTACATAGTTGTATATTCTTCGTTGTGGGTCCTTCTAGTTGTGGCATGTGGGACGCTGCCTCAGCGTGGTTTGATGAGCAGTGCCATGTCCGCGCCCAGGATTCAAACCAACGAAACACTGGGCCGCCTGCAGCGGAGCGCGCGAACTTAACCACTCCGCCACGGGGCCAGCCCTGGAAGACGTTTTTATCTACCTCAAGATCGTGAAGTGTTCTCCTATATTTTATTGCAGAAACTTTATTGTTTCATTATTTACATTTAGGTAGATGATTCATCTCAAATAAATTTTTATGTATGATGCAAGGTAGGGGGTAAAAGTTCATTTTTCATACAACTGTTTTAGCATCGTTTATTAAAAAGAATATTGTTTCTCCACTGAGACTTTGCCACTATTCAAATGATCGTATATGTGTGGAACTATTGTTAGATCACACTGCTTTGATTATCTTAACTTTATAGTAAATTGAAATCTGATTGTATAAGTTTTGCAACTTGCTCATTTTCTTTGAGGCTGTCTTGTTTATTCTAGGTTCTTTGCATTTCCAAATAGATTTCCAAATAGGAGTGATGATAATGGGCATCCTTGTCTTGTTACCAGCCTGGGGGCAAACACTCTATATTTCACCAGTGAGTCTGATTTTAATTGCAGGCTTTTGTAAATACATATTTTTTTGTTTCTTGGTGTGAACTATTTAAAAGAATGATGGAGATTAGTGAGGAACACCTCTCTTATCCAGATGTTTCTTTCACATGAAGGAAACTCAGTTAGTATAACTTTGTGTCTCTCTGTGCCCTTGTTGGTTCTGCCACAGGGATGGTGCAGTGACTTATCTGGGAAGAATGCAGTGGGCATGTTCCTCTCAACTGTTCTCTTTATCTTGCTCTTGGGGGACCCCTGTTCCTGTCCAGGATTCAGTGATGCTATGACAGGCAAGCCTGTCTAGATCTGGGATTCGGTTAGCAAATCTGGCCCAAAATTTGGCTCTTAAACTAAGCTACACCCTCCAGTGTGGACTTTAACAATCACAAAGTTGATATTTTAATTTCCCATCTGTCTTAATCCTTGGTTTACTTTTCAATTTGTTCCAGAGCCTGGATGCAGAAAGGAAGGGCTTGCTATTTATTGTCTTCCCCTACCTCTGAAACTTCAAGGGTAGTATCAAGGGATGTTTTTATTTTTCTGTTGTATTATTTTTAAATGAAACAAATTTGTCACAAAGAATTTTTAAAAATCTTTTAAGGCAAGATATTTTCAAGATACGATCTTCATGAGCCATTTGAGCATCCTTCCTTATTCTGCTTATCCTGTCTTCTTTCCATTACCTTTTTCTTCTCCTCCATCTGCCTGCTGCGCCTTATCGAGGCTTCATCCCCCAACAGAAACTGCCCAATACCTTTCCTTGAAGACCTGAGCTTCTCCCACGGAGCTGCTACATCCGCACAGCTAATTTTTCTATGGATCCCCTTCTTCCCTCTTGGGCCAAGGGTGAGCCTTCCAAACAAAGTCAAACCCTGCAGTTATTCCAGGAGCTCTACCCTTTAGCTAGACATTCTCCTGACAGGCCTGGAAGTAAATTAACCTCTCAGGGCCTCATTTCCATATCTTTAAATTGGAGAGAGTAACAGGACCAACCTCAGAGGATACTTGTGAAGATTAAGAGTCATTTGGATGTAAAAGAACTTAGACTGATACCTGGCTCATAGAATGCTCTTATTATATTTTGCTATTATCATCAGCTGATATTATTGCATTTATTGGGCTTTTTAATATGTCATTTCATACTTTTATCAGGATGTTTGGGGTACATATAACTTGTTTTTCAAATTAGTTTTTTTAAGCTCTATAAAAGCCCATCTGGGTCTTGTGGTTTTCTTGCTTTCCTTTGTTCTAGTCAAATTTACTATCTGCAGTAGAATAGCAAAATGATCACATTGGGATTTCGGTATTTTTTTTTTTTCTTCTATATTTCTGAAATACCATTAGCCTGATCCTTTCTGAAGTGGTGATATTCGGGCGTAACGGATGTGTCTCTATTATGCGAAGATCTTACTTCCTCGAGAATTCAGATAAAGAGACGAAGGAAGCTTCTCTCAAGAAATAGAATGAAAACTAATTTAGTTGTCAAAAATCTACATTGGAGCCCTGGTTTTTCCATTTATTGATGAGGTAGGTAATTTTCGTCTCTGATTCTCAGTTTCTCTATATCAACAAAATGGGGACAATAATGTCTCCTTTTTAATGCAGGATTTAGCTTTCTTCTATATTTCAATATTCGGATTAAAAATACCAAAATAATCATATTCATTCAGCAAAAATACTACTTAAAAATAGGTAGACCACCAGAATATTGTAAATCTGTACTGCAATCACTAGTGTGTGTATGTGTGTGTGAATATGAGATATGCGTACAAATGTGTGTAAATGTGCGTGTGTATATATGTACATGTCTATATACGGCAGTGTTGAGTTAACAATTGCAGAAAAGGGTATAGACCAATGTTTACTAAAGAAGGGTCTCTGGAGATGCTAATAGATGCTCCTGGATGGGGGAGGGAGTTACAAATAGATGGAAAACTTGCAAAACTGGTGAATATCCACAGAATGATAATCAGTCACATTGCATGGGGCATAATTTGCATTTTTATGGACAAGAAGTATTTGCATTGCTATCATTTTCCGACAACTTTCAGGGTTGTAAAAAATCCCAGAGACAACAAAAGTTGGAAATAATCCAAATTCATGAACTAGTCAGTACTCTCACTGAATTTCTGTCTTTCACAATTATTCCCTATGCCACATATTTTCTCAAAGGGAACGCTATTCTCGCTAACCCTTTATTGAAAAGCAGTCTTGAGTTAATTATTTTAAAAATATACACATATATAGCTCATTTAATGAGTGTTTGGATAGAATGTTTTCAGTTGGAAAAGCGATTGAACTAAAAGGAAAAAATTCAATATAGGAAGTTTTTTGTTAAGTTGATTTCAGCTTCTTTTCAAATCAATAAATATTTCATAAGTACCAATCATGAGATTTAGACAGGAATAGTAATGACACCTTGTCTTTGTTGAGGACCTACGATGTTCTCTCACCTGCAGTGTTGGGTTTAGCCCTATGTGTTTCAGGATCTTTTCTTGGTGAAGAAGAATGGCCCTGAGCTAACATCCATGCCAATACTCCTCTGTTTTTTACATGTGAGGTGCCTCCACAGCGTGGCTGATGAGTGGAGTAGATCCAGGCCTGGGATCCAAACCTGCAAACCCAGGCTGTTGAAGCAGAGCATGGAACTTTAACCACTTGGCCACGGGGCTGGCTCCCTGGACCTTTGTTTGAGTAGGACCCTATGTCTGATAATATATTTCTGGGAGTCTAGATAATTCAGTCTGGAAAATAGCCATATATAGGGTTCCACAATTCACAGGGAATTCACTTACATCCCCTTCACTAGTGTAAGCGGAAGACACATTTTCACATCCCTCCAGTCACCCTCTGGTCTCTGCTTCCAAACTCTCCTGGGTGGCTGATTAGAAAAACACACACATCCAAGAGCAAAGGATAATATTCTTGAAGCAGTACATTCTGCAGCCATATTTTAGAAAGAGACATTTCCACTAAAAACCTTTTCATTATTATAAAGAAGTTCAAATGCTCACATCTCAATCCTCTTTTATTTAGGACACGATCTTTGCTTTGTTTTTGCCTAACTAAAAAGGCCTTTAATGTGTTTTTCCAAAAACAAAATTCTCTTTGTCCTCAAAGGTTCATTCACACTTCTGAAGTTAGAAAACTCCAGGCAGCTTTTTCTCTCAGTCAAGTCATCAAGATTAAATAATGATAATTATAAGAATACAAGAAATCTATTTTATGGTGTCAGCCACCATAGCACAATTGGAGATTGGACTGAATTGTGTTATTACAAGAGTGTGTGTGGCTTTCATCCCTGAGCTAAGCGGTTCGGGTTGCGATTTTAAAAATTATTCTGGTTTTCATGGTTCTGCTGTCTCCTCTTGTTGGAAGCTATCCTTTCTCACTTCTTTTGGTGGATGTGCCTCTGAAGTCTTTTCTTTGTCTAGTTTGTTACTTCCCTATATTGTTGGAGTGGTTACTAACAAGTTCAAAGTCAAAGCCCAGTGTTGGTCCGTGGAACCCCTTCCTCAGCACTCACAGACATACTCTCTGCACGATTTCAACACTGTTGGCACTCTCCTCTTACAACTGATGATACTGAGAAGTTCACATCGAGGGAGAGGCCACGAAGTTCTCCTCATGGATGAATTTAGAATGTGTGTGTGTGTGTGTGTGTGGTATGTACGTATGTATATCGGAACATAGATGGAGTCACCAATAACACATGAGTGGTGGCAAACATTTTCTATAAAAGGCCAAATAGTAAATATTTCGGGCTTTGTGGGCCATAGGATCTCTCTTGTATTCTGGCGCAAGTACTCAATTTGTAGTCACTGGAACTCAAAAGCAGCCACAGACTGTATGTAAATGAATGGATGCAGCTGTGTTCCAATAAAACTTTATTTACAAATACACACAGAAGCCCCAGAGGCTGCTGTTTTCTGAACCCAGAATGTAGTATAGTCTGGACAAGAAATCAGAACCCCAGGGGCTCCCAGCTCTGTCCCTTATCAGCTGAGAATACAGCTTAGTTCCCCTCATCTGTCACTTGAAAGAATGGTTTTGCGAACTCTAAAGTACTATGCAGACATCTAAGATGGTATTCATCCAATATTTCATTTAGCCAACAACCATATATCAAAGGCCCACTGTGTGTCAAAAACTGTCCTAGAACAATGAGGTGGCAATGGATAAGGGTGAGTCATATAAACTTTGGGGAGGATGTCAATATCGGACTGTTGGATGATTGTCAGGTTGGGGTCATAGGGTAAGATGACAATAGGTGGGGGTGGGGTTTTCCCCTGAAGGGAATTGATTTTCACACAGTCACTCATTTTGGGAAGTGGTTAATTCTGGGCAGGAAATGAGTTGGCACTTTGGGACGGGGGTGGTCATACTTCTGTCTCTCTTCTGGGGCTAGAGAGAGTTGGGCCAAGATTCTAAGACACCAACAGCCCTAGGTAATTCTGGTTGTAGAAGTAAGATGTGTCCTGGTCCTGTGGAGTCAGGCCTAGAGTGATCGGTATCATCAAGCTCATGAATTTCCACTTGGAAGTGACAGTGACCAAGAGGCAAGCAGCCAGCATTTCTGCAGCAGCCAGCATGAAGGCTCAGGGTTGTAGAGTCACTGGCCTCAAGGGAAGAGTGTCCCTATCAGAGGCCAGACTAGGGTGTGAATGGTGTGGGATCATGCCAAAATAATTTGGAGGCGTGTATCAATTTCTTTTGCAGACCGTGGCAGAAGTGGACTAAGTTATCAAGAAGTCCACAGTTGAACAAGGGAGGCAAACACATCCTCATACAATTGTAGTACAGGGTGATAAGGGTTTAGACAGAGGTAAGGATTCAAGGTCCTGATTGGATGTCTAACTTACCCATGGAATAGTTCTCAAGAAATAATGTCTGAGTTGAGATTTTATGAATAACATCAAATTTACCAAGCTGAGAAAGGCCTTGTGGACAAAGGAACCAGCATGTGCCAAGTCAGCTGGCTTCACAGCACTGCCGAGTAGCGTGTTAGGGATGTGGCTCAGGAGTCAGACTTCCAGCCTTTACATCTGCCTTCCAAACTACTTAAACTTGGACTTGCTTATGCATTTCTTCGAGCTTCTCTTTCCTCATCTGTAACATGGGAATGGTGATCTCGATCTCACAAGGTATTGTGGGAATGAAATAGACTACAGTCTTCAATATGATGCCTGGAACTTGGTAAGCAAGCATTCAGTAATTAAAGCAGTTATATATATTTATATAATATAAAGCTATTTAAATAAACACACCCTGGTTAATGAAGGAGGAGCATGAAAAGATCAGACACAATTGAGGGCTGCGTAGTTGAGTGCACGAATGTAACTCTGGCAGTAGGAATTCAGCTCCTTAAGCATTTTCTTGCTGTTTCCTCATCTTGATGTGTCAATCCCATCATGGGTTGTGGCCTTTGTGCCCTTGACTACTTCCGTGTCTGATGCTGGCTGCATCAGGCCAGCCAGTAAAATGAAACCAGTCTTGAGAGTGGAATGAGAAGTCAGAAGGTCGCGGCAGTTATGTCATCTGTGTCTCCAGCAATGGGAATGGAAGAATGAGATATTTCAGCTGGTTTTCCCTTGGAACCTTTTGGTGGTGAAAGGGGACCAGACCTCAATTCAGCGTGTTCTTAACTAATTGGTACCCTCAGCTGGTAATTCCATCTTGCTGTGAGTGAAATCTACACAATTCTTGGGTGCTGACTTGGTGCTAGACAACAGCCTAGAGGCTCGAGTTCAGAGGCGGATTCTTGTCTTCGAGGCACTCCATTTTAAGTGGGAAGAAAGACACGCAAACACCAACACTCCAGTGTGACCAGTGCTGCAGTGAAGGAGACACAGGGAAGGGACCCTCAATACTCTGTCTCCCAAATATTCAATTGGCTTCTCTAGGCCAGTTTCCCTAAAGTCTGAAATCATCCCTGGCTGGTTTTTCGGGATACAGATGGGAGTTGGCTTCAGTGCATTTGAGGAAACTTCATTCTTCTTAAACTTGCCATTGATTTTTTTCCTGCTCCTCTCCCACAGTCAACCTCTTTCGCGGATACTGAATATAATAAAATACCTTCCTTTTAAACACTTTTCAAGCTGACTGTATGCTTGTTCTCCGCACAGCTTTGGGAAGGATCATGTTTCTCATTTTACAACAGAGGAAAGTGAAGTTTAGAAAGTGTTTATGACTCATCAGGATCCTCATGTGAATATACCTGAGCTAGGATTCAAACTCGGGTTTCCAAACTGTTCTTTCCCGTCTGCCACCCCCAGACTTATTTTCTCTCTGTCTTTGGCCACAGGGAAAGTACACCCCCCACTGGACTGTGTCCAGAGCTTTCAACATAGTGGTCAGAATCTTGTCCTGGTTCTTGCTCAAGATTCCCGAGGGAGATAGATAGACCCAAAGCAATTTTTAAAAACTCAGTGACGATAATTACAAATGAATCCCGTCACGATGACTTAATGATGCTTCTGGTAGTGTCTAGACTTTCACATTTGCATAAGCAGCAGAAGGGGAGGGAGAATCCATTTCCCAAAGTCAACTTGGGGGAAGCAGGGAAGCATAATGGATTCAGAACAATCTTCTCCCCTTACCAGGGAAAGTCATCAAAACCAGCGTTCCTCACGCTGTTGGGTGTCCCCGAATCTCTCCCACATCTTATTAAAATGTAGATTCTGTTTCAGTAGGTCTGGGTGGATGTGAGATCTGCATTTTTAACTAACTCTCTGGTGGTGCAGGGCTGCTGGTCCAGGACACAATTTTGAGTAGCAAGGATTTCAACCACTGACTCTCAAATTTAGCTAAAAGTTTGAGAACATAAAATAATCCTGATGTCTGGGTTCTAACCCCAGAGATTCTAATTTAATTGGTCTGGGATGTGAGCTGGGCATCAGGCATTAAAAACTTTCTTAGTTGATGCTAAGGTCCACTAAAATTTGATTTAAACTCTCTAGGGTGAGTATACTCACTTACAAAATGATTAGAATAGCATGGAGCTATCTGATAGGGGTAGGAAGAGAAATGGATTAAATGGCAAATATGCTACATCCAGCTCAGAGAAGGGGTTTAATAAGCTAAGTGAAGTTTGTCTTTTTCCCTTCCAGATTCTCAGATGGCACAGGTGGATTCTGTTTTCTGAAAATTCCGCCTTTCTTTTGGCAGCCTTTTGACTTTCCTGAATGCTCAAAAGCATTCCTAAGAAAAAGGTGGCTTTCGATCCACATTTCTGTATTTTATAAGGAGATTTTACTCCTTTTTAAATTTTTTGGATGGCTTATTTGGTATCCTTTCCTTAGAATGGGGCTTGTGTTTAAAGAGATTTTTCTTTGATTACTCCTTTAAGAGATAGTTATTGATTGGCTGTCTAGTCTGTCCCAGGAGCTGGGCTGAGCTGTGAGGACCCAGTGCTGAGTAAGATTGATAGGGTTTCTGCCTTCAAGGAGTTTGGATGTTGGAGAGGAACTATATAGAGAACCAGGGTGAACAGTATAGTGTCACGCGCTTAAGAATGGGGCAAGTGTGGAAGAAGACAGAATGGAATTACGTAAGGCCAGAAGAGTCAGGAAGACATCTCTGACGAGATGAGGACAATGATAAGAGTTAACTAGGCAAAAGAGAGTGAAACAAGTATTCTAGGCAGATAGAGGAACATCTGCAAACATCTGGTGGCCAGGCTGAGCACGGAAGGCTTGAGGAATTGGGGGAAGTTCAATGGGACTTGAACGTACAGTGCAAGGAAGTGGGAGCTGGGCGTGAAGCTAGGGAGAAAGGCAGGATCTAGATGGAGAGGGAGCTGCCTCAAAGAGCGTAGATTTTAGGAAGGCTGATTCCTAATGACTGGAGCATGGAATGTTGGATTGTGGATGCTCACAGACCAGGACTTGAATCCCAGCTCTACTACCCACTGGCTGTGTGATATTGGCCATGCTACTCAATGTCTCAGAGTCTCAGTGTCATTGTCTGTAGTGTGCGGATCATAATGCCTACCTCATGGGGCTGTTTTGAGGATTAAGTGAGGGAGTACATGAAAAGTGCATAGCATGGAGGAGCTTGATAAACGATCATGATTGCTATCAATCCTGAGGACAATGAAGAGTCATTATTGCTGTCTGGAGATGGGATTTGTAAGGAGTGAGGCGGGAGACAAGGATGTGAGTTAGGAGGTGATGAGAGTAAGCGAGTAAGATGATGGTGGATGGGACCAGAGAACTGGATGAGTTGGACAGAAGTTGGTTGGATGGGAAATAGGAAAGAAGGGTCATGAGACTGTCCTTAAGATGGAAAACATAGGAATAGTGACAAGTTTGGGGTGAGTATCTTGAGGTCAGTTTTGTACATGTTGAGATTGAATCCATCAGGGATCAGTTACAGAACACACCACTCCAGTTTGTTTAGCAGGAAGGCATTTATCACAGGGTATTAAAATGGCTTGTAGAATTGTCAAGAGAGCTGAGGAAACAGAATCCAGGTTGAACTTTCAGAAGTAGCCTCTTACCCTACTCCAAGGAACAGGGTTGCTGTGGTAGCTGCTGTCTCTTCAATAATCTTCCACTCAGGAACCTGCCCCCTCTAGAGCCGCGATACCACTGTTTTGAACAGGAAACCACCACAATCAGGAAGCTGCTGCTGCTGCCAGTTCTAGAAACAATGTGAAGCTGCAACAGACCGTGTCAGCAGAATGGATGCTCCTCTTCTCCCCCAAGACTCGCCACATGTGCTGATCTAGTATGTGAACACTGGGACCTTTGCAAATGCAGTGGTAGAAAATCCAAATCCCTCCACAGTTGGGCTTGCCAGCTGAATGGACAAATGTTCCAAGATCTTGTCCATTTCAGACTAAACTATTCTAGAGCCCAAGCTGTAAGAGAATAAGGAAAGTTTATTTTTAGCTTTCCAACTTCTGGAGCAGAGAAAGTCACCCTAGAACAATATTTTGCAAACTGGGTTGTGACTCATGAAAGCATCGTAAAATCAGTTCAGGTGGTCACAAGATTTTTTTTCTTAGTCACAAATAGGAAGGGTAGGTATTACTTAATGAAACTTTTGTCTTAGGGTTGTGTGTGTGTGTGTGTGTGTGCATCCTAGTTTGCAAAGTAAAGCATTTCTTCCTCTGGGTCATGGTGAAAAAACCTCGAGAGTCACTGCACTAGACTTTGAGCATCCATCTTCCATTGCAAGAGCTCAGAAAGAACTAATGGGTAGAGCCCAGTGGCTACTGAATCCATGGGGTTGGATTTTTGGAGAAAATCAAAGCTGGAGATATAGATTATGAAGTCAGTGGCAAGAAGATGTCATTTGGAGCCGTGGGAGTTGATTAAGTGACCCAGGGAGAGAGTGTGGAATGCAAAGAGAGAGAAGTCTGGAACAGACCCCAAGGAACACAGACCCTTGATCTTGGAGGAGAAATTTCCTTCTGGGGTTGTGCTCATCCTTCTTGCACTCTGGTATTTCTCGTTTCCAGAGAGCTTTGGAAAGGCACGCTTTGAACACATACTGACTAGAGCTGATTTGCAGCATCCTGTCAGAGCCATTGCATCTGTCATGCTGGATCATAAACTGACACCTGGCTTGAGGGCCTGGCCCCACACTGACACCCAGGGCTTAATGTGGACGGATGAGCAGAGCAGACAAGTTCTTAGGAAAGATGGAAGGAGCTCTCCAGATTCCAAAGCTCCAGCTCATGAGCTGTGACCACAAAGAGATCTACCGCCACCAGCCAGTAGCTCTCGGGTACTATTTATAATTTCTAAAGAGTACTTTTGCTGTATAGAAAATAGCAACAAGGGTTGGGAGCTGTACAGGAAGATGTGCTTATCGCAACAAAATCAGGAGGCAAACTAAATCTGCCAGAGAGTGGGCAAACTGGTATATTCAAACAATGAGATAGTATATGGCAGTTAAATGAGTGAATCAGAGACCTACGTGTATCAGTCCAGATAAATCTCAAAAACTTTATGTTACATGAAAAAGTCAAGCCACAGAATATTATATAAAGCATGATATTTATTAAAATTTTAAAAACCACACAAAATTGTACTACATATTCTTATGGAAAAACAAATATAAAATTACATAAGCAAAGGGGGTGCCTTGACGTCCGGAGAATGGCTCTGGGGAGGGCGTAGGGAAATGGATGAGGAGTGAGACTTTAGCTCAATCTGTATTGTTTAATCTTTTAAAAGAGGCAGAAGAAAATATAGCAAAATATTAATAGTTATTAAATAAGCTGATGAGGCATGGGAAAAATATTATTTTCTGTTCTTTTCATAATTAAAAATAAATACGAGTGTATATCAATTTTGCAATGCCAGAGCAAGATTCAGACTTCTTTCCCTGATCCTAGGTTAAGCAGATGACCTGTAAAACAATTACTAAGGAAAAGTATATATATACACACACACACACAGATATGTACATGCACATATATGTGTGTATAATACACATGCGTACATAAAACACACGCATGCATTTTCTATACATATACACACATATATGCATAACTTCAAGTTAAAACAACAAGCTTCTAATTTTTTTATTTGAAAAAATATTGACCATATCATATATCTCTTCAGTTTCTGAGAGAGAGAATTTCATATCATGAGACCCTAACCCTTTTCTGTGATTTGACCATGTCCTGAATCTACAGACCATCTGTGTGTCATGATAAAATGATGATCCCGGAGTGACTGGAGTGGGGACAAAGCAGAGGAAATCCCTGAATGCTGGGGACTATTCCAGTGCAAGACTTGAAAGATGTCAGGTGGGGAATTACAGACAGCCTACAGAGGAGGACTGAAAATCCTGGTGGGAAATAATGGAGACAGGAGTCGGGAGGCTGGGCTCAATCTTTGCTCTGTCACAAATCACATGTGAGGACTTGACCAGTCCTTGCCCCATGTTGGGCTTCCATTCAAACACTGGCTTAGCTGATCTCTCAGGATCTTTCTAGAGATGACATTGACTGACTGCTTTATCCTCTTAATTTAAAAGCTTTGTCCCCTGGTTCCAGAATAATCAGTAGTATTCCAGGGATTCTGGGGGGCTCCCTTCTTTGGTAAATTCTGCCCAGTTTCCTTCAGCACTTTCTCCCTTTAGAGACTGTTCATATCAACCCTTCTGGGGTACTGGACCATTCTCCGAGCCAGGCTTTGTGTGACTGGAAGATTCTGAGAAGGAATTGGATAGGGGCTTTATAGGAGGCATCGGTGGGCAATAGAGAGACTGGGTGAAGAAAAACTTAGCAAATGTGCAGAAAAAAGTCCTGTGAATTTTCCCAAGGGCAGAAATACATTTAGTCTACACTGACTTGCTATTTTTCATCAACTCACCCATCACCTTCCTCAAGCACAGGTTCTACAAGCATACTCTGTGTGTGTGTGTGTGTGTGTGCGTGTGTGTGTGTGTTGGGGTTGGAGGGCTCACTTGACTGAGTTCCAGTTGCGTTTTCACCAAAGAGGCATTTGTTTCAGGTAGCCTGGGTTCCCAGTTAGAAAAATTATTTGTTTCACTTGCATAGATGATGCCATTGGTTCATAACATTCCCAGGCGCTGGTTAACCCTCAGGGAGTAACAGAATTTAGTTTTAAACTTCCTAGAATGTCCACTCCCTATGTATCTTTCAACTGAGTTCTTAATGATTGTCCTCTTTTCATATTTTTGTCTTGCTACAAGATTCCTTTAAATGCTCTACCCCCTTGTGTCTTCAGCTGTTGGCCTTCAGAGCATCACTTGACAGAGACTGACATGAGGAACCACTCCCAATGTAAAAATCAGGTACCTCTGCTCAGAGGATGGCTGGTGAAAAATGAAAATGGAATCTTTCTCGAGTTAGAATATGAGACGGTAGAAAATTTTCTTAGCTTGCCTGTGTTTAGATTGTAGATACCTTTTCAGTAATGCATGAGTTGCTTTAAGTAAGATTCACTTGTCCTACAGGGTTAGGGCATAAATTGAATGCCACATGCCCTGTTTTTCTCTAGCTTTGGGTCCTTAAAACCTGTCTATGTTTTTACCACATACCACTTGGCTTGCTGAATTCAACACCTCTTCCAATGCCCACTCCTCCCCGAGAATCTACTCATGGAAAGTGTTAAAGAGAAATGTGGACTTTCCTGAATATTTCATAGAGCAGACCTAGGAGGAGGTTGGCATAGCACACCCGTCAGCAAATGGCTTAAAATTGTCCCTTAGCCAATTTATTCTCCCAAGTCCCTCTCATCCATTCCACGACGCCTGGGTTTTTTTTTTTTCCTTCTTTTCAATCTTTTTTTAGTCTTTCTCTGAATTCCTACTCCTTTCTTTTCTCTCCTCCTTCTTGAGAAAAATGCAAAATTTTTCTCCAGTCTTTTGCGCAGCAGTTAAAAGTCCCTTTTCCTTCTGAAGCATAACCTCAAGAGCTCACACTTCAAGTCAAATGGTCCTTCTTTCAAACAAATAGGATGTCCCTTCGAAAGATGATGGTTAAATGCAAAGATTGATGTAATTAGAGAAATCCCCTGGCTACCCAAGTCAGGAGAGGAAGTTGCTATTGTTCAGAAGTCCTTTTTGCCATCTTCAGGGTCATTGTTGTCTATCGACAACTTTGTGGGCCTTAAAAACTCTCCACAGAAATGGTTTTCTGAGAGGTGTTTGAAGCAGGGAACAGAGAAATATCGTGTTGGAGATGGCAGCAGCTATTCCCTGACCAAGTGACCACATCACCTTGACCATTGCACACTGGTTGAGCAACAAGTGCACACACACACTTCCTGACAAGAAACAAAGGCTATCTGCTGTTGACTTACTGTCAGTCTTAACTGGAATGGAGTCAAGCCTGCTCAGATGGCCTCTTAGATTCGGGAGGGTCAGCTGGCAGTTCTTTTGTTTCACATTTTAGATCCTACAGTTCACACCATTTGGCAAGGTACCCTGAACCTTGTCGTTCAATTCTGACTCTGCTAAAGTGACATGCAGCCAGATGAGGTTGGTTTTATACTGGTGTGGGGGCCTTTCCTTGAGTTGGGGGCTTCTGGAACACTGCCTTGATTCTTAGTTCGCAGGTCTGTGATGAGGGAGCCTGGTTTCAGATGGAAGAGACTTTGGAGAGATTCAAATCCAGCCCCTTCATTTCTCGGACGTGGATCCTGAGGTCCAAGGAGGGGAAAGGGGTAGCTCCAGGTCATGCAGTGAGTTAGTGGTAGGGCTGGGGCATAAATCGAGCCCTTCTGCTTCTCGTGTGGGACTCTGTCCACCACACCACATTACTTCCCTGCCTTCTGTCTGAAAGATACTTCACTCAAAACAGTTTTGACCCTGGAGCTGTATCTTCCCAAGAGAAAGAAGGAGAAGCGTAGTCTTGAACCCTTTGTGGTTTCAGTCTTGGTCTAAAGTTTTCTGTTTGCCCAAGCGTTTGGATGGAGGAAGTACTGTATGGTGGAGAGCTGCTTTCTTCCTGAAGGCCAGGAGAATGGTTCAGTCTGAGCTACTGTATAAGAAGATGGACAACACATTCTCAAGAGGAAAGGTGTTTGTATCCACATACTGGAATTTGTCCACCTTCACTGATATGGTGGTGTTGACCTGGAGGTGCTCCAGCAGGAACTGAGAGAGATTCTGGTATATGTTTTTGCTTTGTGCTCCAGACTCACACACCGTCACCAGTGTCTGCTTTTTGACATCTTTGTTGATGAGAAGCTCCAACTTCAGGTCGACAGGATGTTCTGGGCATTTCACGAGAAACTGCAGTTGGCAGATGATGAAGTACCAACCTGGGAACTGGATCACCAGGTTCCCATCCTGGTATCTGACTCCATGGACAATGCCATCTTTGTTCCAAGACAATTTGGTTTTGTTGATGTGCTTTGATGCTGGAAAGAGAAAGACAGAAAAATAGAATTATTGGGCGAATTTCGGGTGCAGATTGGAAAATTTGAAGTCTTTCTTCAAGGTTCTCCACTCAAGACCCATGTTTTCTATAATATTGGCTGCTATTCCAACTGCCTGGAATATCTTCCATGTTATTCCTTCTAGATGCTGCTTAATAACCAAAGCACACGTACAAAACCATTATTCTCCCTTTTCTCTAATGCTTAAAGCTGGAGGATAAGAACACACACGATATTAGATCTCTATTTCCTATAGAATTGTTTTGCACTGAATTATTACATTATGTTATTCTCTTCTTATTATAATTATTATCTTCTCCTTTCAGGGTATAAGCTCCTGAACTGTATTCTCCATAAGTTCCAGACTATCAAGTTCATTTATTCAATCAGTCAATGAACATTTGATCAATGAGGGACTACTGTTTGGCAGACATTGCACAGAGTATCAGAGCTAGGACATCCAATTTTCTTCAATTAGTAACCAATTTAGGCATCAGGACGTCCAGGAGAATCCCAGACTGTGAACTTTCACATTAAGATGCATCCTTTAACCATTCATTGTCTGAATTTTTGAATGTCTTCCTCTCTTTAAAAGGGCAGCCAAAAAAATGTGTGTAGACCCCTGAAGTGCACATTAACAGGCATTCCTCAGCCAGGATTATTAGAAAAGCAGAGAATTAGCAGACCCTCTAAGCTGATGTGTTCGTGTCGGAAGCCAAGTCTCTCTGAGACCTGATAAATGAATATCAGCGCTGATGGGTCAGGGTGACTTTCAGAGCTGGGAAGCTGGTGTGTTAGTTTTAATTACTTCCATGGCTTCCCTTTAAACCTCGCTGCAATTCAGCTGAAGAGTGAGAACTAATCTAACTGCAAAATTGAATTTTTCAAATGAGCAGAATGGCTATGCAGCGCATCTTGGCCATCTCCTCCGTATCTCATCTTTCCCAGTGTAAGGGCCTCTGATTATTTCATTTATGAGGGTCCTCTTTCCTGAAGAGTGCTCCAGTATGCAAATAGGCCCTGTGCCAGCATGTTCATTAAGCTGTCAGTCTGGGGACAAGGCAATTTTGTGGATCCCTGGTGAATAACCTGACAGAGACAGAGATTAGAGCCTGCTTCCCTTGCATGAGGAAAAGTACTGTGCACTTGGTCCACAACTTGTACTTGGCTGAATTTAGAGAGGTGGTGGGGGTGGGATGTGAATGACTTCAGAGGCTAGGGACGCAACATGAGGGAGTGAATGAGACTGAGGAAAGAGGAGCTTGTATCTGGAGAGAGTAATGCTCTCTTCTTTCCCCCTCAAGGCATTAAAATTCAAATTACAAAAATATCATGCAGCCTAAACAGAACCCACAAGCATGTCCATTGGCCATGGGATTCCCCTTGTGACCTCTGGCTTAGAAGTTTCAGCAAGGCCACAGGAAGTTGCCCTTATACGCTTACGGTTCCTAGATTTGGTTACTGACCTTGGAGGTAGGCCCATGACTTCTTGAACGGAGCCTTTTCCAGGATACATAAGATGTCCTCTGAGCAATTTCCTACAAATAAGGAGACCACATGTTAAGTATCTTTGCTCTGGAAACTGGAGACACCGGAGGCTTTTCCCATGACGCTTTGATGGAGATGATAATTACTCTTCTGTTTCCATTTGGGGAGCAAAAGGAAAACTTGTTCATTTCTCATTTTGCCATCAAGGACCTTAGGAGTTTTTTCAATCGATTGCTTCCACTTGGGCTTTTACAAAAGACTGTGGAAGTTGGAGAAAGGAGACAAGTATGACCTGAGTTCCTATATGTGCCAGGTGTCATTCTTGTCACTTTACGTGTTTACATATTTCACCTCACATAATCTTGGCAGCAACTCAATGAAAGAGGTATTAGTAAGTCCCTTTGACGGATGGAAAATAGCCTGGGGACCAGAGAGATTAAGTACATTGTCCCACGTCACTCAGCCAGGCAGTGGTAGTCAGAACGATACAGCTCATAGTAATTACTGCTACTCTTCTTTTAAGAGTGTACCAGGTACTGGTCTGTGTACTTTTACAGAGTTCAGCTAATCTAATTCTCTGAATAACTCTGCAAGGTTAATCCTGATGCCTAGACATGGTCAATGATACAAGGTCAAGCAAGTTGAGGAAAACACTGAGATTGACTCTCATGTCTCTCTGATTCCCAAGGGCAGGTTTCCTCCTGGAGGCCATTTTGCTAGACAGTGAAACTAAACACATTCTTACATTCACTTTTAAGAGGATATAGGATCAAAGAGATCTAAGCAGGGAGTCTGCTGTCTGGAGCTTCTCTGGCAGGGGGAAAAGACAACGTTTATGTCATTATGGTATTTAAGAAATAAAGATATTTTTAACGTATCCATTGGTGGTAGTGGTTTAGCTTCTTATTATAGTAAGTATTTTGTATGCAAAGAACCAAGTCATACATTTTCTGCAACGACTCATGAATTCAACTTATTCTGGGCAAATTCCTTCTCCTCTATGGACCTTGGTTTCCACGCTGTAAAACCGAGATCTATGACCTGACGTTGACATTTTTTGGATGACGTCCCCATTCATTCCATCCATCAGAGACTAGGCAGCCACAGACACATTCAGTGGATGCAGCCACACCCTGGTGTGTTTGTTCACTGAATCTCTGAGTAGCATCTGTTGGGCTCACAATCTTCTCCATTGCTCTCTGCCCAGGCCTGAGATCCCTCTTAGCCTTCCTCACAGCGCCATGGGGCCTTGGACTGGTTGAAAGCTAAGTCAAGAGTTCCCTCTACTGTCTAAACAAGCTCACTGCTAGAAGTGAGAAGGGGGCGGGCAGTTTTCATCCTTAACTGCCCTCAACCCAGAAAGAGACTCTGGTCCAAAGGTCTCTTTGGGGAGGGGGGTTGGTAGACCAGCTGCCTTTCTCTTGATCACATCTCTCAGTCATTCTCCAACTTGTGTTGTGGTCCTGCCTATTTCAGGCCACAGCCCACGCTCCTGGGGTGTGTAGAACAGCAGCATAACACTGAGGGCTGCTTATTGTCGAATGCACTATGACTACTGTTTGAGAGTCCCCCTGGCCCATCTTCCTCTTTTGGGGTGTGGAACATCAAGTCAGAAGGAATCGCAGAGAGGTGTATCTGGCTGCATCTCTTCTCTGCTTGGAATCTCTTCCTGGCTCTGCTGTTCCTAGAGGATCAGAACCAAGCTCCCCTATATGGCATTCGCGTTCCCTTGTATTCTGATCCCTACTGACCTCTCCGGTCCCATCCTTACCTCCCTCTTTCCCTTGACCTCTCTGTGCCAATTACACTAATAGTAGCAGTAGTGCTAGTAAAAATAATGGCTAATACGTAGTGAGGGATGTTTATTTTCCAGGTATTCTGCTAAGCATGACACATGCATTATTTCACTTAATTCTCACAACCACCCCATGAGAAAGGTACTATAATGATTTCTATCCTGTACATGAGGAAACTGAGGCTTTGAAAGTGAAATGACTTCTTGATATTCGCACAGCTGGTCAGTGGTGGAGCGGAGATTCAAGCCCAGGCTGTCTGACCCTAAGGCCCAAGTGGATTGCTGACCACTCTACTGGAGTTTGGGGGCTCGTGGTGCCCCCAAACACACCGTGTTGATTTGCCATTCCATCTTAACACCTGCTCTTCCCTCTGCCTTCACCAGACAAATCATTCTTTGTTTAAGGCACAGCCTGGCAGTCATCTCCTCTAAGAAGCCTGGTCTGACCCTTCTTTCTGTTTGCCTTTTTGTCTCCTCCAGTAGACAGTGAACCCTCAGGGCAGCGGCTACTGTTTATACATCCACCCTGCCCAGCCCAGAAGATGCTCAGTAAATGTTTGTTGAATTGGGTCATCTAGTCCATCTCTCCTACTTCCCTCTCTGGAAGTCAGGTAAGTTCCTATGGCACGAGTGAGGTGATGGGGATACTGGCTTGCCTTTCTCCTCCAGGCTGGAATAATGCCTGGCCACATTCTCCCATCCATTCTACAGGTTAGGTTAGATTAGAAGGGAGGATAAGACTCATGCCCTGAGCTGAGGCCAGCGCATCCCATCCAGAACAGCTCTGCTCACTGGCCAGAGGCCCCCTCGCACCAGGCCACTTCTGGTGGCATCTATCAGGTGAGCTTCTGTAAACAGGTGGCTGTGGAAGTACAAGCCTGGGCTTGCCTCTCACACATACAAGTTCTTTTTTTTCTTCCCCTTTGGTCTTTGCATGTTTGGTGGGTTGACCTCAGTTGTAATTCTGAGAAACCCAAGGATGGAAAAAAACACTTATTTTGAAGCATTTGCATTTCCTGAAGTCAAATGGCATGGCGTATTTTAGTTTTTCTTGAAGAACCTCTTAGATGGTTTCAAGCGAAAGGAAAAACACGACAGGCCCCTTTAAGGATGACATTGCTGGAGCTGGCTAAGGGAAGGGGGCTGGGAACCAGGATCCTGGAGGGCCTGTTGATGGAATGGGGCTGTTGAATCTGGAGAGGAGCCCGAGGAGGGCACAATTGCTGGCCTTAACACCTGACAAGGCTGTCAGCAGGAAGACGGTGCACGTTCCTCCGTGGGGCCCAACACTAAGGCTCCAAGTGGAAGTTTAAGGAGATGATGCCCTCAGCTAATAGCTACCACCGCTCTTGTCCCCATTTCTCAGAGGAGGCCATGGGAAGACCTTCACGAAGGACACAGAAATCACGCTGTAAGGCACAGTGCTGGCAGCTCAAATGTTTGACCAGTTAGTGCTGCTCAAAGATGCACTGGGCTGCTTCCAGAGTCGTGAAGCTCTTGTCAAGAGCGAGAGGAACATTTCATGGGATACCAGCCACATGGCTTGAGTCTCCGCATCGCCCTGGGAGTCCATGATATGACTTTCTTTTTTGGTTACGAAGACGGGAAGGAGTAACATAAATAACAGGGGCTACATGTGGCTGGAATCCTGTAAGGTCCCTGGAATTTTGAATGCAGAGAACATAGGGAGCAAAACACACTCCTGTTTCATTCATTTCCCAGCTGAATGTGATGTCTGGAGGGGTTGAGTCTGAAGAACTGAACGCTTGGGTGGGGGAAATGAGAACTGTCTGCAGGTCGTGGATGAGTTGATGGCCTTGGAGTTAGAATTAGGAATTTCCCCTCTCTGGGCTCTCGTGTCCCTCACTTGAGAAGAGCAGTGTGAATGTGATGATCTAGAAGGGCCCTGCTTGTTCTCTCAGGCTGTCTAGACTCAGCTGTGTACTGCCAGGCCTGCTATAAGGACGGAAAGTCGGTCCCAGCTCAGCCTGCCTATCTTTGTGGGCATGTTGATCTACCCCAGCTAGGAGACTATCTCCACAAATTCAGATTTCCAGACACCTGCAGTGGTAGAACAGAACATTTTAGGTCTGGGGACAATCTAAGTTATGAAAAGCCTGGGTCTGTGAGGATTTGTATGATTCAGAGAGATGGAAGTTCACTGAGAGGTCACCTGGTCCAGGCTTGGTAACCACATAACACGTGTGCTCCCCAATGCTACTCCATGGCTGACTTGTCCTAGGTCACCCCATGAGTTAGTGACAGAGGCAGGAACAGAGATCAAGACTCCTTGCCTCTTCTGTGGGGCATTCCATCTTTTGGACAACTCAAGTACTCTGTGAATTCTTCTGAGGACCAAGCTCTTCAGATGGGCAAGATTTGTAGTTGTTTTCCCAAGATTTGGCTTCCTCTAGAAGGATCAAGGACCTTTCTCTGGCTTTGTTTGGAAGCCTGGAGAGAAATATGTGCCAATGAAATCCTCCTGGCCAGTTGCACAGAAGAGAGAGACAGGGAGAGACAGTTGTTGTTGAAGGTGATTGAAAGGATCACGTTGTGAAGTCAGAATAGTGGTAACCTGAAGACGGGACCCTGCCTTGAGATCTCAAAATGTTAGACCTGAAAGGGCCATCGGATGCCAAGTTAACCAAGACTCTAGTTTTGTGAGTGGGGTGACTGAACCCAGAGTGATTGAGGGTCTGACCCAAGACCCACAGTAGGTTTGTGGCAGAGCTAGGTTCAGAGCACTGAGCTCCTGGCTCCCAGTCCAGGGTTCTGTCCCCTGTTTTTTAGTCTTTGCATTGAGGCGGGAGGCTAAGTGTAGGAAGAAGTGGGTTTGCGGCCACCATCATGCTGGACTGAAAACTGATGAGGCAGCTGGAGGTGCTGGGAAAACAAGCACTAAAGAGCCTTCTGGGCTCCCTCTTGCAGGAAAATGCCAGGAGATGACTTTAGACCTCTGTGCTGAACCCTGCCAAGTCACCAGTCAGGGGACAATCAGGCTTCCATTAAGATGCAACAATGCCCAAGATAGCAAAACAAACCACACTGACCGTTCCGGTCAGATGGTATGTGGTCTGAGTGCCAGGAACCTTCCAGGTTGGTATCAGGACAAGACAGACACAGTGCATCTCAAACAGAGCACTTGGGTTGCAATCGAGGCTTTTAGCTTCTGACCTTTCCCTTCCTCTTACTGCCCCTCAGTTACTGCATCTATGAAGTGGAGATGGTAACAATCAACCAAATGTATGGAAGTTGCAAAGATGCAATAAGATTGTGGGTGTCAAGTGGCCAGGGCAGCACGTGGCTCAGAGGAGACACTCAACAAATGGCAGTCCCTTCCTCCTCTCCTCCTCTTTTCTTAGTTGTTTTGGCGGCACAGCTTAGCAATGCTTCTTTGCAAGGTGATCTGGCGGATGAAATGCTCACTAAACAAAGCTCATGGCATTATCTGAATGATTAGAGGAGTTCAATTACATACATAAGTGTTTGAGGCCAAGTGATGCTTCCAGGAAGTGTTCAGAATCCCCTTCCCTCTGTTGAAAATATTTTAATCCTTCCAAGAAGGAGAAGAATTACCCTAATGACTCTGCATCTACCTTGTCCTGGCTCCTTAGTTCTCTTCCTCTGGTGGAATACCCAGGAGAGTCCCAACAGTGACATCTAGGGGACAGTCTCTCCATTATGAGCAGAATTTGGAATCAAAGTGAATCTGTAACCTAAGGATAGTTTCAACTGTTGACTGTTTCCTTGATGCTACCAGGCCAACCAGTGACAGAGAAACTCCAAGATGGGCTATTTCTTAGACCAAGGACACTGGGTGACTCTGGAATTGCAAACAGCGTCTAGGGAACACCCATCCCAGCGCAATCAGCATTAAGCACATACAAGGTGATCATTAAGTACAAATCAAGAACAAGTTGGAATTCATTTGAATCCTTGAAGGTTCCTCAGGACTTGGGGGTCTTTTCAATCCTGACCTGTTACAGTATGTACGACAAAGTTATCTGACTCTGGGTATTTCCTGGGAATTCATTTATACTAAATGCAAGTTGAATTAATATCGTTGGGGGTATTTAAGGAGCACCTCTGAAGTCTATAATTTAAAAGGTAAGGTGAGTCTAGAGTCATTTGGTGAGATCTGCTAACATTTTATATAACTTTTTAACCCCCCCCCCCCAGCAATTCTAGAAGCAGAAGGGTGACAGCGCCCTTACAAATTTAGGCTTCTGGTCAAACAGGCTTGGGTTCAAATTCCAGCCCTGTTACTTACTAAGTTGTGTGGTTTTGCACAAGTCACTCAACCTCTTTGAATTCTCTTGAAAATGAGAATAATAATAACCTCCCTTGATGAGTTGCTGGGAGGATTAAATGAGATCATGCATAGCAGGGAGCCTGATGTCCACTGCCCAAAGTACACCAAGAAAGGGTTGGCTCCCGTTCCCGGTCCAGGGCTTGCTCTGCTGGGCTTGTGGACATGAGGCTGACACATGTGGTGTCAGCGACCTTGGATGAAATATAGAATGAAGCCAGTTTTAGGAATAGGCCTGCTTTCCCGCCCCCCCTCCCTCCACCTCTCTTCTTTATTTCCTTTTTCTTTCCCCAAAGTATTTAAAAGATGGGGATTTCTTCTGAATTTAGAGACGTGATTTGTATGTGCTAAATTCAAGTATAAATTTTAATCCGTTTCTCAGTGAGCTGAGTATTTTTTTCCTCTTCTCTCCTCTCCTCCTGCATCTCCTCTCTCCTCCCTCCTTTCCTCCGTGGCAGGGGGGTGGGGAGTAGGCAGAGCTGGCTTTAGCTCTCTGGGCGGCATCCCCAGGGCCCTATCCTGCTTTATTCTGAGTGGCCTATTTTCTAATTTGTTTCTTGTAGAGAGAGTCTTGACTCCTGTCAGCTCTGCCTTAACAAAAGGACAGTTCAAGAGTAGGTTTTCAGGAGTGTGTTCAAAGTAAACGCAGAAGCAAATCGACTTTTTGAGGCCAGTGACTATCTGAAAAGCAATTTACCCCCTGAGCAGGAGTCCCCCCTCTTGCTTTGAAAAAGAAAAAGCAACAACTGATGGACTGAGCAATCTAGATCCAGATCAATCCATCTGACAGAAGCGGGGGTTCGGATGCTCACCTTCAGTCTTTCTAGGGGAGAGGATGCTGCTTCTCCACCTGCCTCTTCTGCTGTCAGTGGTGTCCTGGTGTCTTAGGGTCGTGGTGGGGCTGTGACCATCTGGATCACAGCCATGTGACACCAGGGATAGCTGGGGATTGCTGAGTGGCCAGCCTCTGTGGTTTTGTTTCATTGCCTTCAATGGGTAGCTTTTATTGTTTCTTTGGGGATGGTTGGCTAGGTACAATTAGAAAGCCAACCTTCCTTGATCTCTTTCAAGGCCCGCATTTTCTTTTCAGCAGGGGGAGTGAGCGGGGAGGAGGAGAATAGTCAGCTAAGCTGCACAAAAATTGTAAATTGTTAGCCCGGTAAAATGGCCAAAGAATCCTAAGTTATTTGTTCCGTTTCTGGAATGTGATACTCAAAGCAAACTCCACGCCTGGGTCAGGTCATCTGGCTTACCCCCATCATTCCATGTATTCTAGAAAACAGGACACCCCAGCCCCTGAGAGGGAAAGGAAGAGCTTCAAGTCCCAGGACTGGAATGGAGGTATTCCAAAGTTCAACCCCGCTCTCGCCTTTTGCACCTCGTCTTCAGCTGAAGATGGAACTCAAGCGAGGGTGGGGAGTGCACGGAGGGGTCGAAGTCTATCCACTGTTTCAATGTGTCAGGGCTTCCAGGAACCTCTGGATGTTAGGGGCCACGTGACATTCACAGGAAAGAAAGACCTCCTCTAACTGGCGTTTGTAGGGGAGGGAGCACTCATTCCAGGTCTCATGACTCCTCAGCTGCAGAGCCAGGGCTTAAATTCAGTCTCTGGATCTCCTGCCACCGGCCGCTTATGCAGCCTGTCAGTCCACCTCGCATGCAGACCCACGTGTGTGGTCACCCTGAGGACCCTCTCTGCCCCAGAGCTTGATAACAGAGAGCAGGCTTCAGCGACAAGAAAGCGAACAGCCACGGGAGCAGGTGCTGAGGAAGCGACAAAGAGTGCTGGAAGGATTCCCAGCTTTGGAGGTCTGGTAGGGGCGCCGGAAGGAAGCACAGTCATGCTTTACTAAGCATCTGGTGGGACAATCCCACTTAAGCAAGGGGTATCAGGGTGGGTCAGCCTGGATTTTGAGGTCTTGTCCCACTCCTTGCTAGCTGTGCAATCTTAGGCAAGTCAGTAAACCTCTCTGTGCTCCAGTTTCTGTACCTATAAAACAAGGCTCATAGTTATCCTTGGGGCTCATTGTGAGGATGGCATGAGTGAATTACAAGGCATTCAGTCCAGCACTTGGCACATAGCGGACGCCCGTCACTATTCATTATTCTCATTCTGCCAGGGCCCCATCCGCACATAGTGAGGGAATAAAGGAAAAGCTGATTTAAAAGTTGTGTCCAGAATTCTTTCAGTGCAGAGAAGTCCTGTCATTCAGTTTTTGGAATGTTGGGAAGGACTGGTCCTGAGATTAAGGCCACCAAAATCATTTGGCAAAATAAAGTCAGTAGAATTTGAATCTCTGCAGTGTTGGTGAGGGGAGGAAAAGGACGTACAAACAGGTAGGAAGGAGAGTGGGCGAGTGTGCATGGCGGAGGGCTGAGCCCCAGGGAGGAGATCTGTCTCTCCAGAAACTCCCAGTGGCTGGAGTGGCAGAGGCCTTACAAGAACAAGGGTGTCTGATATTCTGTTTGCATCTTCCTCTGTGATGGAGTGCATTGCCCCCCACCCAGCTTCTTTGCGTCCCCTAAATCCTGCTAGGAACTTTGCTGGACGCAAAGGTGGGGTGCTGTTGGAACTCTGGGGAAATCAAGGCAAAAGTGTCTGCATTCTGTGATTTGGGCAAATAAGTCACGTAAGGTGAGCACATGCGAGATTCAAAATGAGCTGGAAGCAGAAAATTGGAACAAGAAGGGACGAGAAGCAGCACAAGTCTCGAGCTGACAAGCAGCCCTCCTGGCTTCCTCACCATATGTCTGGGGTGGGATGGAGCCATTTTATTCAGAGATGAAAGAATAGAGCGGACCCTGTGTCCAAAGGACATAGGCTCAGACACGTGGCAGACAAGAGCTGTATTTGCTGCCCCATGTCACCCTCGTGGCGGCTCTGTGTGGGAGTCCTTGTTAACCCCATTTTCCTGATGAGAGGAGAAGCATGTGGTGGAAGGTTCTCCCAGGCCCCTTCCTGGCCCACAGTCCCAGCTGAACCCCTGGAATGGTCCACTGAGTCCTGAGCACAATGGAGTGCCTACGAGGTGGCAATGTCTTGTGACAGTCTCCTGGGAAGGAATGGGCAGCTTGTGCTGGGACCCAGAAATCCTTTCGTTACAAAGAGGATTGGTTTTCCGTGGATTCCCCTGCAGCTAAGTGTCATCTGGTGTGAAGTTACTGTTGTGTGTGTACACGGCCCTGCTTCCTGGGCTCTGGGCTGCTGCTGGCTTCCCGCTGACGGTGGATGATTTCCATCAGCTGGTGACAGAAGAGTCCCTGGAAAAAGTCTGGCTTCTGCCCCTGTCCGCCCCAGCGACAAACCACATGTTTCCCAGTGACAAACTACATGCTCCTCTAGGGGTTCCCTTCTGCCCAGAAGGGCTTGCAATGGCTTTTCAAAGGGACAGTTTGCTGCTTGTGCCCATTTAAGAGGGCTTGTTGGGGGAGGAGGCTGTGTCTTCAGACTCCCTCAAGACTATTGCTAGACTTTTTCTTCTAGATTTAGATAGTGAATGAGAGAATTCCAGCGTCATAAAGTGTCAAAGCTGGAAGGACCTTCCAGCTCCTTTAGCACGTCGCTGGGATGTTACAGACGAGGCCCAGAGAGGAGGAGAGACTTGCTCAGAGAAACACAGCCGGCTGGTGCCAAGGTCAGTTCTGGAGCCCAGGTCTTGCTCCAAGGTGTTTTTCCACCTCCCCTTACTCCCGTGTCTGCAGTCTGCCAGCTGAGAGAAGTGTGGACTTGCATTAAAAGCAGGAGAAAGCCAAGGACCACAGAGAGCAGGTCACTGACATTTCATGGCCGGAGCACATCACGCAGGGGGAGAGAGGGGACCTGAGATTCTGACTCCTGCTCTGCTATCAACTCCTTAGCAACTCATCTTGATTGCTTGGGCTCCAGCTCCTCATCTGCAAAATGGGAATACCAATCCCCACGTTGCCTGCTCACAGGATTGAGGCAAAGTTCAACCTAAGGACAGTACAGGAGGGTCTTTAACAATAGTCATGGCCCTCGTGGAGGGTCCTATTAGCATTTTTTTGTCTGGTTGCTGAGACATTGAATTGTGAACTGAGGTTGGTTTGGATTGGCTTGTATTCTGATATTTACAGCGATGGCCCAGATGAGAAGGGAGCTGATAAATGATCTCATCCATGGCTCCCCAAATTTTGGATTTAACGGACCAAAGAAATTGATCCCAAAATGAAAATTCAGTGACCAAGATACAGTGGGCATCTTTTGATTTTGCCTATTATGACCACTAAAACAAACAAAGAAAAGTAACTCAGACAAAAAGCAATCCAACTTGACTCCTGTCTATATCAACTTCATGTTGTAAAAGAAAGGACATTTTACCACTTGAGGAAAGGACATACTCTCAGAGGACAGAAGCGCCCCTTACCTTAAAAATACTTGGCTATGGGAAAAGGGGGCTGCCTTGTCCTTCTTTTTCCTCCTCCACTCTGGACTGGTGAAAGCCGTTATAGGGCCAGAACCGCTGCTTGGAGCCCCCGTACTTGGTAACCCATGTGGAGGTGCGGAAACTGAGATGCAGAATGGCTGAAGTCACATCACCCCACCAAAACTGTCCTTCTCATTGAGATCATGTTCCTGTTCAAGATCGCCTCCCCCTCTCAAAAAACGAAAGGTTCTGGTCTTGGAAAGTCTGAGTGGATGTGGTGGCGGAACGATGGGAGTGGGGAAGGGAAGGTGACACTTACTCAGTGCACTTGGTTTTTTGCAGGCTCTGTAAGAACATGTGTCACATGTTCTGACTCCAAGCCTGTGGGGTTTCCATGATAGGGGTCAGCAAACTCTGGTCTGTGGGTCAGATCCATCCCACCTCCTCATTATACAAAGAAAGTTTTATGGACTCGAAGCCATGGCTGCTCATTTGCACAGAGCCTGGGCTGCTTCTGCACTACAACAAGAGAGTTGACTAGCTGCAACAGAGACCTCACGGCCCGCAAAGCCTAAAATATTCACTATCTTGCCCTTTACAGGAAAAATTTGCTGACCTCTGCATTGTACCGTTCTCCCTTTTACGTGAATGGGACTGTCTGCAGTGGGAGGCATGGTGGGAATTGGGGTCATGTGCTAAGTAATTCTAGCCACGATTAAGACATCGTTGACAAAGCTGTGATTATCAGTCTGACTTGAAAGATCCAGAAGGCTTGTGTGTCTGGGTCCTTCTGCCCTTACTTGCTAAGTCTCTGGGTGACAGATAGCAGAAAACGTTTCCTGATGGAAACTCCAAGTGCGATGCTGCTGGTGTGAGGAGCTGTGTCCAGGCACTTGTGTCCTCTGGTCCCAAGGATGCCCTGGTGTCTCTACCTGGGTACTTATGATGGCACGTCTACTTTCTCTTTCTCTCCTCCTTTTTTCTCTGAGCTGCCTTGTTATCCAGCTGTGCTTGCTGTCTGGGTTCTAAAGTTTACAGGACTGGAATGGGTTAATGTTCTTGAGTGGAAAGAACTTAGAGATGAGGACATCTGAGTTCTAGGTTGGCTCCATAGGCCCTTGGACATGACACTTCACTGGGTCTTACTTTTCCTCCTCTCTGCATTGAAAACATTCACCGGATGATCTCAAAGTTTTTCATCTTCAGTGTTAACCTAACTGCACATCCCCTCTCTGGGGCTGGTAGAGACGGCGCATTAATTAGTGACTTCACTGATAGGAAATGCGGGGGAGAGGAGGTCTGTTTTCACAGATCCTCAACTTCATTATGCATTTTGGCTACTACCAGTTACTTAACGATTACTGTGTGCTGGTTGCCATGCCAAGCAATTTACAGACAAGATCTGATTGGCTTCTCCAATACCTTCGTGAGGTGGGTATTACTATTCCCATTTTGTAGATGAGGAACTGAGGCTCCCAGGTGGAATGCAGAGCCAAGATTCATACCCATATTTGCCTGACTCCAAATTTCAAGCTTTTAACACAACACTTCTTTGCATTCCTGTCTATGTCCATGCAACAGCCCATGCCACAGGTAGAATTTTCATTAGTGGGAGAGTTGAGGGCTAGTGGGAGACTTGTGGGAATGAGGGTGTGGATCAGAGACTACTCAGACGAATCAAGATGCATCAGCTCAGCCCTGAGCAGCTCCCACCTCCGCCTCCGCTCCCTTTTCTGTAGGGCACTGTCCTGCTGTTTCTGGTTTTTAATCAACTGTGGTGTGATAAGGATGATTCAGTACATATTTACTCCTAATTCCAAGGTCTTACCTCCTTTCAGGGGGAATTTGCCTGGTGGGTTGGGAATGGAGTCCTGGAAGAGAAGGAAGAAAAAAAAGAAGCAACATGAGGATGACATCCAACTGAATCCACTCATCTTTTTCTCTTCCATCTTGGTGGTCCTCAAAGTACTGTGTAATTTAGATTTCACATTCCATCTGACCCTTAAATTTTTAAAAATTAATTCACTGACTTAGTTTACAAAGGGTTTTCCCATCTCTTTGCTTGACAACCTACCTATCAGGGATGCAAGATGAGGGTCACTAGCCACATTTCACACGTGACAAACTGGGGGCTGAGAGAGGGAAAAGGAAAAGTTGACAGCAACTCAGGGGCCTGAAATCTGCAACTCTTAACTCCTAGTCCAGCGCTTTTTGTCTTTTTTTACCTCCACATGTGTTATTTTTTCCTCCTTCGGTCAACATGAGAACAATCAAGTGTATAAATGTATGCGTTTTTTTTTCCATGTTTGATTCATCAAAAGTAGGTTGTAAACATACCTGGGAAGGTACATTTCTATCTCTCCTGTGGTTGGAAATTCTGAATTAATTGAATGTTTATATGCTAAGTATTGTGAGGATACCATAAATAATTAGATTTTGTCTCTGCCCTCATGGATTTATCACAGGTTTATATTTGAATATAATGTCTAAATATTTATAAATAAACACAGATGTATATTATATACTTATACATTCACATTATATTTTATATTATTTATTCTATTACAAACATACATATATAGAGAGAAATATTTACACAGATAAGGAGGAGGTTCATGGAAGCAGATGTCCCCTGATGGGGGGCCTCCCAGGCTGGGGGATTAGATGGCATTAAAGAGAGGTCTTGTTGGGCTGCTCTGAGTATGTGGTCAGCAGAAGCAGGTGGGCACAGTTCTTCAGCTCTAACAAGTTCCTCAAGACTAACTAGTCTCTCTCCCCCTTCTCCCCACCTCAGCCATGGAGACACCCTCCAGTGTCCTGCCAATAAGGAATGAAATGCCTTATTCATCTTTTGACCTGTCCAGTTTGGGATCTCCTATGGCACATTGGATTGAAATATTAATAAAGACCTAGGGAGGTGTGAGCACTTACAAGGATAAAAACAACTTCCCAACCTCTGCCAGAGCAAGAAGTTAGCAGCTGCCCCATCTTATTTTCTTAGTCTTCCGCACAAACACCTAGGACCACCTGGAGGTCCTCTTCTATTCCACCATTTCCTTAGGGGCTCTGTCCTTTGCCTTCCACTGACAACTTGTTTTCTGAGAAGTGGATCTCCTCTCTACCCCAGGGGAGTTGTCATGAGTCCAGAACGTCTCCTGACAGCAAAGTTCTGGCATAGCACTGATCTGGAGCTGGCGGAAGGCAATATAAACTTTTGGTCTTCAAGTTTTCGGGGGAAAGAGAGTGAACTTATCTTGGAAGAGCCTTCCCTCATTTTTCTAATCATCTATGATTTTATTGCTTTAGTTGGAAGCTCTTAACCTAACTAACGATGCTGTATGTTTGCGATCTCTCAGTTACGCATGCAGTTCATAGGAAAACCTGACATCGAAAAATTTCCCTCCATGTTGCCTCTGTGAGACAACAAACAGCATTTCAAAATTTAGTAAACACCTCATTTACGGCCAAGGGTGACTGTCAATTAGTGTGACGTGTGAATGCACAGAGAAAAACTTCTACATTTAAATGTGGTGCTAAGACTGTTGAATTCATCAGCTGCCCAGAAAAGTCTCCAGGGACAGGGAGAGAATGCTGGAAGAGGAAACCCAGTGGAGCTAACCCAGCTGCCACCAGCAGCTGGACACAATACCAGAGATTCAGACATCCAGTACACGATGAGTGAACGCCTGGTGTGTGCCAGGCATTACATTAGTCCTTGGAAGACATCCTGTGGACTTTATGGCTTAGTCATTAAAGCTGTCTTAAAAATGCGCAAATAAATGGGGCTGGCCCCATGGCCGAGTGGTTGAGTTTGCGCGCTCCGCCGCAGGTGGCCCAGTGTTTCGTTGGTTCGAATCCTGGGCGCGGACATGGCACTGCTCATCAAACCACGCTGAGGCAGCGTCCCACATGCCACAGCTAGAAGGACCCACAGCGAAGAATGTACAGCTATGTACCGGGGGGCTTTGGGGAGAAAAAGGAAAAAATAAAATCTTTAAAAAAAATGTGCAAATAAATATATAACTAGAACTGCAAGTTGTGGCAAGAACCACAGTGAAAAGAGTGAAAAGAGTCAAAGCGTTTCAAGATGGTGCATGTGTGTGTATATGAATCACCTGGGGAGATGTTAAAAGGCAAATTCTGATTCAGCAGGTTTGGGTGGAGCTGGAGAGTCTGTATTTCTGACAAGCTCTGGGTGATGCTGATGCTCCTGGCCCACAGAACACATCTGGGTAACAAGGTTGTAAGAGATAATATTTGGGAGGAGGATCTAATTTAGATGGGAGCTGGAGAGGCCTCTGTCTGTCGTTTAAGGGCTTCCTGGCTTCCTAACTTCAGGCAGGAGGATGTCAAAACCAAAGCATCTTAGTACAGAAAAGAAGTCTTTTATTAAAACTTCATCCAGGGCCCATGACATCCAGGACAGAAGTGTGACTATTCTTAAAGAGCTCCCCGGATGAGGTCTCCATAGCTTCCCTGGATACCCATGGTAGAAAAGATCAGAGAATCAGAGTCAGAAAGGAACCTAGACATCTTTCAGTCCATCAAGCTAGTTTTACAGAAGAGGAAACCGAGAAGATGCTATCTTCAGAGCCAGGGATAGAAAAGCTCATTCTTCATTCCTCTCCCTTCCCATTAGCAGTCTTTGCATTTGGAGATGGAAAAGCAGGGTATAAAGAGATAACTTTTAAAATTTGCTGAGGACTGTTTATGCCCTTAGGCACTATGCTGAGTGCCATCCATCAACTCCTCTTTGGCCAGTCCTAGAATTCTCTTCCAAATCTTGCCTGGGGATCTGGGTCCTGGCTGGGGAAGTGTGAACCAAGTGAGTTGACTTTGAGGTAGACAGTACCTAGGTTGGACACAGCACAAGCAAATGGACCCTCCTAGGTTGTCATTCTCAGCGCCACTGAGTAGCTCAGGAAACTTCATCTCCATGGTTACCAGCCAGCTACACTTTCTTGGGTGTACTTTTGTTTCAGACTCTGCTTGTCTGATGAGTATCCCCAAAAATGTTTCTGTGTTTGGAGAGAAGAAGGTCATCTTTAACCTGCTCATTCCCAGGTGAAGTGACCTGATCCCATTCATCTTCCCTGCCGAGAACTCTGTTTCCTTGTTTCTTTTAATCATCATGATAAGAGGACTGATAATCCTTCCCCGGACTGGGTTGTTGCGGACATAATAAGATATTGTACATAAAGTGTTGGCAAGTACTCGAAAATGGCAGCTATTTTGGTTACTCCCTTGATCCTAATGACGTGCTTAATTTGTCCCAATACTTTGAAAGGCTCATTTCTTTTCACAGAGCAACGCTGTGCAGATGCAATCAGCTCCCAAATTTACTTTTCACAAAAGATACTCTCTCTGACTGAAAATGGCCAAAGGCAACTAATGTTTGGAATATGCCAGGGAGGGTCCCCATTCCTTTCCTTGCTGGTCTCACATTGTCTTGTAAGATGGGCCACTGAGACCTTTGCCATGAATGTCTCTTATTTTCAAGACAAGATCATTAAGCACTTGATGAGGGTGTTTAATCCCCCAGGGTTAAATGATTTACATGTATTATTCTATTTGATCTTTACTGCAAGAGCTAGTGATTGACTTAGAGAAGTGACTTAATGATTACAAAGGGTCCTACAGATGGTGAATTGCAGGGAAAAGATTCAAAATCAGGGGTGTTGACTTGGAAGGCAATGCTCTTCAAAGTCATGCTCGACTGCCTCTCTAGGGGAGGGCAGGATGAAGCTGGGGCAGAAAATTCTCCTGATACTCATTGAGAAAGTGGACGGAGGTCATAGAGGTCTCCTGGGGAGGAGAAAGACTATGTTTTTATTGACAGCCTTTGTTTTGGTATGGTTAGTGAAAGTGAGAATTGGACCAGAGTGGCTTAAAGCAGTGCTTCTGCCACTGGGGATCTTATTAAAATGTTGATTCTGGTTCAGTAGGTTTGGGATGGGCCCTTAGGTTTTGCATTTCTAATGAACATTTGCATTTCCAGATGATGCAGTGCTGCTGGGCCGGGGACCACAGTTTGAATAGCAAGGGCTTAAAGATATTACTCAACAGGCATTCAGATCTTCCTTCCCCAGGGAGTGGGGGATGGCTACAGGAGGATGAGTCTGGAGCCGGGCTCATAAATGGATTTGGGAAATCTTTCTAGTCTGCTGATGGGAGTGGCATCCTCTCCTCTCACCTTCCTCAATCAATGAGTCTTGTCACCCAGGTCTACTTCCCGCTGCCCCACTGTGCAGCCTGGACTGACCTCTGACACCTTGCCTTCCTCTGGGTTTATGCCTCTGCTCACTCTTTTGCCTGACCTGGAATGCCCTGCCCCACCTCCACCTGCCACCATCCTTCCAATGGAGAGCTCTCCACCCTTCAAGAATTCCAGTTAATTAAGGTGGAAGGAATGATAGAATTAGGTACTCATCATTCTTTAAGCCTCAGTGCGTTAGCTGATTCGGAGAAGGATCATCAAGAACAGCCAAATTTTTATGTCTTCGAAGTATTACCCCATAGATTACTTATTAATAAGAAAGAAAAAAGCATTTTTACAAAACAGCTAGCTGGTGGTCACTACCTTAATCAAGTGACTAACCATTATCACCTATAATGAGACAGTCTGACCTAAGCCTGTGACAGTGCCACAATAAGAAGTATATAACATTACCTATGTACTGTTCTTGCCAAAAAGTGTTTCATCTGAATATAATTATGAGTAAACACTATGAAAAATCCAAAAATGAACTCTTCTGCAACAGAACTGGCCTAGACACTTCGAAAATGTCAATGTCATGAAAAAGAAACAACAAAGGGCTGGAAGGATTGTTACATCATTGCTTCTCAAACTTTAATGTCCATACAGACCACCCGTGGAGCGTGTTAACATGCAGATTTTGATTAAGTAGGTCCAGAATGGGGCCTGAGATTCTGCGTTTCTAACAAGCTCCCAGGACCATGCTTGAAATAGCAGTGTTTTAGATTAAAACAGACATAACCAAATGCTGTGTGTGACCTTGAGAGTGGATTCTGGATACCCAAACAAAACAAGGCACAACAGCTATAGAAGATATTTTTGGACAAGTGCAGAAATTAAGATATGGACTGTTTATTATTAGATGATATTACTGAATTAACATTAACTCTCGTTGCCATGATAACGGCATTGCAGTAAGTAGGGAATGGGTGCTGAGATAGACGTGGGCAAAAAGTCACGCTGTCTGCAACTTACTTTCATATATACTTTAGGAAGAGCACAAATATGGAAAAATACTAACACAGCGAATTTAGGTGAAAGAGTATATGGGTGTTTACCATTCTACTTCTCTACAGGTTTGAAAATTTTCAAAATAAAACTTTGGGCATAAGGCATGATCCTTCTAATTCTTGGAGGAGGCTCAGCTTCCGTTCTGGCTCTTCTGCAAACTCGTCTCTCATCCCAAGCAGAAATTGTCTTCCTCTCCTCTGATCTATGGCATTCTGTGTCATTCTGCCCCAAACTCAAACTCTAAGTGTCCCCAACTTAGAGAAGTCCCAGAAAGCAGAGGTTCTGCTCTGTCCACGGGGGCCCTTCCCTCACAGCCCAGCACAGGGCTTGCCCCTGAAAAGATTCTCAGTGGATTTTTTTTCATTGATAAAATGAATGCACTGGAGAGAGTAACTTGGGTAGAAGGAAGCATCACAGGGCATTTCAACTCATCCGATATTTCATCTGAGCTTATAAGCAAATCAAAAAACCATACCACCACCTCCAACAATCACTACCCCTTCAGAGGTGCTCAGCTCCACTCTTGGTGGGGACACTAAGTGGTACTGTAAGGATAAAATTTTTAAAAAAGGGAATTTTCTTTGCTAATAAAGGGAAGAGGTGGCAGCTGCTTTCTCTTCTTTCTAGAAAGATTCTCCTTGAAAACTTAATGATCCTGGGTCCTTGCTGTAACCTTTTGGAATGTAAATAAATCTCTCTAGGGACTGGATAAGCCCACTCTCTGGGTTTATAACACAGAGATGTCCCTAAGATGGAAGACCTCAGAGCCCCTTGAAATGTAAAGACTTCTAGTGTCAATCTTGCAGCCCATCTCCTTATATAAACTTCTGTCTCTGGAAGAGATAAGAGAAATTTTATAGTTTTTCCTTTTGCTTCACTGTATAAATTGTGTGACATTTCATCCTGACGTATGTGCGTGTACTATGTTGTGCTTACTCAATAATAAATCAATTTTCATTCTTTCCGTATTGACACCAAGAGGTGTGTCTTTGTTGGTAGGACTTTTACTCCCTCAAGAGTATATTGGTACAATCTCTTTGGAGGCTGGCTGACAGCTTTTTGGGTTTGTGTGTGTGTATGTGTGTGTGCGTGAGGAAGATTTTCCCTGAGCTAACATCCATTGCCAATCCTACTCTTGTTTTGCTTGAGGAAGATTCGCCCTGAGCTAACATGCTGCTTATCTTCCTCTACTTTGTATGTGGGATGCCTCCACAAAGCGTGGCTGATGAAGGGAGCAGGTTGGCACCTGGGATCCAAACCTGCGAACCCTGGACTTCTGAAGCAAAGTACATGGAATGTTAACTGCTCGGCCATGGGGCCGGCCCCCATGACTGACAGTATTTATTGAAGTGAAAAATGCACATTCTATTCCCACCACTAGGAATTTATCCCACAGATATACTTGGAGATGTGCAGAGTGAGCAAAAATTCTAAAGAAAAACATGCATCCTTCACTAAAAGTTATGAAGCAGGCATACAAGAGAACACTCTATGACTCTTCAAATGAATGAGATGGACTTCCATGTATTGGCATGGAAGGGTCTCCATATACACTGTCAGGTCAATAAAGCAAGGTGCAAAATTGTGAGTTTACTATAATGACATGTGTGTACTATATATTTGTAGACACACAGATTTTTGTGGAGGACATGGAAGAATCTGTCAATGGTGGTTATCTCAGGGAAGGGGGGCTGGTGGTTGAGTGGAGAGGGTATAACAGATTTTTGATTTCTTTCTTCTTCCTTGTTCACTGTTTACCTTTCTTAAGCCATGTGAACATAATATTTTATAACAAATATAGTGGTTTAAATGTAAGTAAAACAAAATGAAACCTCTATAGAGACTTTATAGACCTTGCTAGACAGTAAGTTCCAGAAGCAACATGGAAGAAGGATTCTGTTGGCTTTGTTCAAGGCTGTATCCATACTGCTTAGAACAGCGTCCTGCACAGTGTAGATGCTCAATAAATACTTGAGATTGAAACCTAAGTGCCTTCTTTGTCTCTCCCAAGGAGTTTGACCTTGGAGTTATTTGATCTTCAGGCCAAACCTCAAGGTGATCTTTGATTTTCCCACATGGTCTATATCTTCTCTTCTCCATCTCTGGCTCACACAGCTCCATTGGCCAGGAGGGACCCCTCCTTTGATTTCCCTCTCCACCTCTTTTAAATTGTACACATTTCTCATGCTAGTCTGAAACTCTAATCTCCAGAAAAGATTTTCCTAAACCTGAGAAAATACTGTCTCCTTAACTTGTGGTCTTATGGTGGCCCTATGTGTCTACCTTCCATCACTTATTATATATTATGACTTATCTTGTTTTAAATTTTGTCTGTAAATTTGCCTTTTTACCTAGAACTATGACTTGTTAGGCCAAAAACCATTCTCATGGTTCTCCAACCCTGCCCCATCCAACCTCACACATAGAGTGCTATGTAGCCATCAACTGATTCCTTTTTTTAATAATTGGGATGTGAGGTTAAGTTCCTTGGGTCTCTCGCAGGGATTTCTTTACCAGAGGTCCTGTTAGAGTCTTTTTCTTGGTCTAAGTTCTACCTTTTCTAAAGTTAGCCTGCTTTCCCTCTTGCTACAGGAAGTTTCCCTTGACAAATCAAGCTCAAGGGGATAACTCTTCTTGACTCTTACAACACTTAATGTCTGAATAATTTCTTGGAAATGAAATGTGTAAAACACTTAACATTGACTACCACAATTAGTATTATAGGCCTTAGCTTTTAAGTAAGTAACTGATATTTCTCAGGCTAAGAAATCACAGCACACCACACCATACAATCAGATTGTGAAGTGAATCTTTACATAGCCAAATATGAGGGGTCAGTCAAGGAAACAGGTGCACAAGAAGATAAAGCTTCCAAGAGAAGAGTAGGAACACAATGTCTTAGTGCTTTGTTGCTGTCTGTATTGGCAAAGGGAATGCTGTTCTCATTAAACAATCAAGCATTCTTGACTCTACCCGTTTCTCAGGATGACTTAGTTCAAGCCCTGTTCTCTTTCTGTTATTCTTTTTCCACATTTACAAAAACGAAGCAGAAAGATCCACTCCAGTTCCTTTATAGAAAGAATTAGTTTAACTAAAATTGGGATTTGAATAAGGACCATTCTGGAGGTGTCTGTAGCTTTATGTATCACAATCACATCCCAACCCCCTGCTCCTATCATCCATCCATCCATCCATCCATCCATCCATCCATCATCCATCCATCCATTTATCCATCCAACCATCCATCCATCCATCATCCCTCCATCCATTTATCCATCCAATCATCCATCCATCCATCCATCCATCCATCTCTCTTTCCTTCTTTCATTCATTCTCTCTCTCTGTCTTCCCTTCAAGCTTAACTAAAGAAATTTTAGAAGTCCACTTCAATTTCTTTTCTTTGGCCCTTGCTATAAAATGATACACCTCTGATTTACTTCAAATTAGAATTACAGAAATTATAGAGCCTCTACAGAAAAAAACGTGCCCTGGAATGTTTTCAAGAGCACTATTTTTAGTAGATGTCTATGAGCCCATTAAGTGATGAGTTTTCTAAATTCTACTATCTAAATCAAATGTTGGCCATTCTGTTTTCTTTCTCTAAGAGATATGAGCCTTAGAGCTTCATTTAAATTTCAAAGCTGGATGACACTTGAGAAAGAGATACCAAAGTCTTTTAAAGCCTGGTTCTTTTTAGCAATCGATAAGCTATAGAGCATTCAGCCTGAGAACTAAAGGAAAACCAGAACACATTTTGCAGGACTTCATACTGTGAAAAATGGGAAGAATAAAGGAATCAACAGAATGTTCTCACTTTGGCAGGGTATGTTTGGGGGTGTGGGGGTAGAGTTCTTAAATTATCAAAATTAACAAAAACTTTACTTCATTAAAACAATTCATGAGCAGTATATCCTATCAGTGCAGTATTTTCTATAAAACACATACTGGTGGTGGATTCTCTGTAAACACCCCTTTCCTAAAATACAAAGAAGCTTCCTTCTTCATCTCTTCTGTTTTGGTGACAAATCTTACCATTTACTTCAGATGAAATAAATTTCCTGCAACAGTTTGACTCCACAATGTGTACCCATAATTGCTTGTAGTTTTAGTATTCTGAGAAGTCTTAGAGGGAACAGGTGTTAAAAACATTTCTGCGTTCTGCCTCTGTGCTGTTTCTTGTGACAGCCTAAGCTGTTCAAAGCAGTGGCTACGGAGGGAGCGTTCAATTCGTCTTGGTGTTTTAACACTGAAATGCCCAAAGCTCTAGGTAGCCCTGGTCTTCTCTCTTGCCTCCTTCCCTTACAGCCCTTGGCCTCTGAAACTTAGCTCCTTGTTAAAAAATCTCCTGGTTATAGATGAAGGCTTAGAAATCTCAGGAACATTTGGACCAAAAATATAGATCCTTGGAACCTGATCTGAAGACCTTGAAGCCATGATAGCAAGTTGGGCAAATATATTATCAGGTTTCCTTATGGCCTCCTTCCTTGGTACAAGTCTCTGGCTCAGCAAGATTTAAATCTTAATTTCTCGAGGCTGATAGCTCCTCTCCCTTCTCTTGGCTTATACGAGACAGGGAAGTTTTGAAATAATGATAGCTCAACACATTTTTCTCTCAAAAATGCAAACTATTTCAGAGTTAAGTTCCCGTTTCTTTTCTCCCTTTCTCTACATGATATATGTTTTGCTTTGGCTCTCAATCAATTTATTAGTTTATCCCCAAGGCTCTCTCTCTGGGGAAAATGGAACATAAAGAAGAAAGGAGAGGCGAGAAAGAGGAGTCCACTTACCGTCTTCTGAACTACCAACACCATAATGGTTGCCACGGCGAAGACGAGACACAGAGCCAGCGTGGCCGTGGTGAAATAGTAGTTGCGCCTGGTGGTTCCCAAGTGGCTGGCGACGGAGCCTCCTGGCACATGCATGACTGCGTCTTGAGAAGGGGCCACTCGGTTGAGTGCTTGCTGCAGCCCTGGGTCCATTCTTATATAGTCTCCCCCACATCACACCTTATCTGTCCTCATCTGATTCGGTTCTGGGCCCATCTCCGTTCCAAGAAGGATTCTCCCCTGTATCCTGGATCATGTGACTTGGAAAAAAACCTTCACCGGCTGCCTGGTGAAGAAACTCTTCTCTGGGGGCGTGAGGCGAAAGGCGGCAGCAAGGGTGGGGGAGAGGCTCATTTTTCACCTCCTGGGATTAATATCTGAGTGCAGAGAAACTGTAGCTACAGACAAGGTGGCTGATGTCAGAGGGCGCGAGTAGGAAAATGACGGTTTCCCTACGCGCGCGCGCGCGTGTGTGTGTGTGTGTGCGCGCACAAAGAAACTCCTGTTTCAGTTTAGACTCAGCCACAAAACGCCTTCCTGCTTGAGAAACAGCACATTCTCTTTTGCGAGGCCTGCGGCTCAGAAGACCTCATCAGAGAATGTCCTGGGGAGACTGGATTCCTTGGACCGCAGTAGAATGACTCAAAAGTCTTCAGTTTGATTCGATCAGCTTCTGCTGAAAACTGGAAATGCTGCCAGCTATCTGGGAAGGAAGAGCCCGCAAATGTGAAGATTTATCCAAAGGGGGACAGGCTTGTGGCAGTATGCAGTGTGGGGACAGGTTCAAAGATATTGTTTGAAAGCAGGAATCTGGAAACATTGATCTTCTGAACAAAAATGCCTGCAAAGTGTATTGGGATCTGCGAAACTGGCAGATAAACCTGGACCTGCTATAAAACTCATAAAAAGGGGAAGGAATTGGCGAGGAGGGTGAGGGTGGGGAAGCAGTGTGGCGTGGAATGTGGGAGGGGCTGTGTTCCGTGCAGTGTGTGTGTGCTAGGTGTGGGTGGTGGGTATGTGGTGTCTGCGTGTGCTGCATGTGGGTGATGCATGTGTGGTTTGTGTTTGTGGTGCATGTGTGGTGTGCATTTGTGTTGTGTGGTGCATGTTCTGTGTGTATGTGTGTGGTGCCTATTGGGTGTGGTGTGTGTATGTATTTGACTGCCACCATTGAACCCCTACTGACTCGGGCACGGTGCTGGGAGCTTTTCACGCTGCCTCGCTCCACCCTCATCTCCGCTTTTTGAGGCAGGTAACCTTTCTTTTTCACGGACGGGAAAATTGAGGATCAGAGAAAGTGAAAAGCGTCTCAAGCAAAGTTACAACAGTGGATGAATGAAATAACTTGGGTGCATAGTCATACCTGGCTGGTCCCCAAGCCCATGCTAAATCCTCCAACCTTTACTGCACTCAAAGGCTGAAAACCTGAGGTCCGATGTCAGTCGGACCCTTATTGGTCTTGAGGCCTTGTACAAATCGCTATGCCCCTCCCTTTCCCCATCTGCGCTGACAGCCACCGTGAAGAACAAGTGAGACGGTGATGTAAGCATACTTCATGAATGGGAATAGATTTGGCAGAGGGTGTTGGACCATTCCGGTTAGATATTCCCCTGGGGCCCAGTCTGGAATTTAGATAGATACAGTAGATAGATTCCCTGTGGGACAGAGCTGGTCACATCTGTGGTTACTAACGATCCCCACTTCCAAACACCATTTAAAATGTGAATCACTGCGTCGCTGCCGCCTCCGGTAGGGCTCTTTGAAGACTTCATTTGGAAGTCCCCAATTCTTTGTAGCACCCCTCCTTTTTCTGCTCCCTTTTTGGCTGCAGTATATCTCTGAGAGGCAGCAGAAATCCCACGTCCTCCTGGGGAAATGTCCTGTGTCCAAAACCAAGCTTGGAGGATTCCCAATGCTGCCTTGCGCAGATCCCAAACTGCTGAGCATCACTTGAGTTGGGTCAGACACTAGGAGCTGGTCTGGATATTCCTTCCCAGTGACCTCGCAACATCATAGATCCTGGAGATGGAAGAGCCATCAAGAGGTAAATTGTTTTTGTGGGCTAAATAGAGCAGTAGGTAATATACCCACTTTACAGTCACGGAAACTGAGGCCCCCTTGATCCCAAGTTGGACTTGGTTTTGGAAGAAGTAGGTGCATGCATTCATTTGGTCTGGTAATCGAGATGGGAATGAAGCTAGCCAGTGTTTTTTGGTGTGTGTCCCTGGCTGCTCTGGGGAGAAAGCTGTGTCCTGTGGTGGGCACGGGCAGCGAGTGGGTAGCCGGGGGCTCTGTAGTCTGCCCAGAGCTGCTGAGAATAGGCTGCTCCCTCGGCCTCTCTCTTCAGTCTCTTTGATGAAAGTGGAAAACTCGTGATTATTGAATGGAAGCTGTGGGTGTTGAAAAATAAAAGGGCTTTGCTTGAAGTGCAGGTCTTTCTGAAGGCCCGTGAGGCTGAGAAGGGCAGTGGAAAAAAATGTTTGTCTTACAGTTACCCGCTTTGCATACAGTACAGTGTCCTGGGAGGGAAGGCTGACAAGGGGGAAAAATCACCCTTTGTTTTTACTCAGAGCCTTCTGGGCTCTTGAGATTTTCAGATCAGTTTGCTTCTCCAGCACTTGTGGCCCTATTTCACTCACCTCCCTGTGGTACTCTTCCACTCATGAACCTTCAATGGGTCCCTAATTCCTGTCCCCACTGGGCTCAGCTCCCCTCTGCTGCCAAGCTGTTCCAGAAGCTAGCCCAGCCAACCCAGCGATCCCATCCCTTGTGTTAACTGGCATCTTTCTCTTTTCTACTCAGCCACCCAATACACGAATGGAAAAAGCCTTTACAGAGTTTCTTGTTGAGTGATTCTCAAATCCTTTCTGGAAGTGAAACTCAACAGGGGGTGAAAAATGTAAGAACGCAGAGCTTCTCTGGCTGAACCAGAGGTGGGACCAGAAGAAGGGCCTAGCCCAGCTTGCTCATTTACCTTCGAGTGGCCCAGGGTCTCTCCAAGATGGCCCGAAGTTTGGAAACTTGCAAGTTAGCTCAAAACTCCTGTTCCTCAGATCAGGAAACTGAGACAAAGAAATGGAAATGATTTGAGGGCGTTCACATAAGGAGGGGCAGAGACAGGCTTAGACGTCCCCTATGCTCATTCTCATCCCCTCTGCTGATATTCCAGGCACACTCAGGCTTCTGGCCATCTTCTCCTCACCCTTCCACTACTTCAGATCCTTCCTGTCCATCCAGGACCCTGCCAGCCTATCTCACTTCCTCCGGGAAAGCCTGTCCAGCTCTCTCAAGTCCACCAACCTCCTCTCTCCAGAACCCTCTATCTCCATACTAAGTAAGACTGCATCTAATTATCTGTTTGTCTTGACATATGATAATCAAGTGTGTGAACACATAAGATGGAGAGTCCCTGAGGGCAGTCTGCACTTTCCTTGCATCTCACATTGCCTTACTTGGCACTGGGCTTGTGTATGATCGACTCTCAGTCAATGCTTGTGTTGATTTTGTGCTTATGGAAAGAGAAAGTTCTAGAAGTTTGGCTTATACAAAGGAATTGTGTGATGGTATATTTGCCTCACGCTTCTCCACTGTCTCCCATTTCCCTATCCTTCCCCAGATGGCTCACCTGGCTGCCCATTGGCCTTTATGTTCCAACATGGCCCCGTGAGAGTGACCCCTTGCCTCCTTTCGGCCTGTGAATAGTAGTGAGGTGTGGCTGCAGTGTCTGAGACTTAGTGGGCACACAAAACTCATTCGTTATTCCTTCAAGAAGGAACTCCATTTTGAAAAAATGAAGAAGAACTCGTTGTATGACACCCCTCTCCAGCCCTGCTCCGCCATTACTTTCTCAAATGAGGGCATGTGGGATCTCCATCATGGAGACTAGTGGCTTTCGAAGTGTGATCCCTGGACCAGCAGGAGCAGAACTAGGTGGTCCTGCACATTCTCAGGCTCCACCCTAGACCTATTGAATCAAAATTCAGGCCGGGGTCCAGCAATCTGTGTTTTAACAAGCACCCCGGGGAATTCTCATTCCTGAAATCACTTGGAAATCACTACTCTGGGAAATGACCTAAGTTCCAGAGAGCGCTTCCAAGGGATTTCTGGTCCAGACACTGGCCTTTGGGCGGGTGAACTCCTACCCCCATCGTGCAGACGAGAAAACTGAGGCATAGAAAGATTACTGTCCAGGGTCACGTGGCTGAGGAATGTTGGCATGAAGACTTGTTTTTCTGCCCTTTGATTGAACCTTCTTTCTAACCTCAAGTATAGCTATAGGCTATAAAGATACTATTGCTTATACAGATGCTGATATATTTTTAATATTTATCTAAATTTGTTTTGTGATCACTGTATGTGGTAGAAAGAAATATTTTTTAAAACTATTGGTATATGTGAGAGGAGGAGAAACTCACACAGGGTATTTTTCAAGCATAAAATATGTGATGAAACTGCCAACTGATGAGAGAGGATTCTGACCCATTAAATGGAGAACCTTCTGTTATGCTTGAGCTAACTTGAATAGATGGCACATTGGAGTTGGCTGGAGTGACACCTCACTGAGAGGGATCCAGTGAGGACAGATACGAGGGGGTAAGGTTTGGATCAGGGCCGGCAAACTAGGGTCATGGGCCAGAACATATTTTTATAAATAAAGTTTTATTGAAACACAGTCATGTCCATTTGTTTACGCATTGTCCATGGCTGCATTTGTAATACAATGGCAGACTGGAGTTGTTGTGACTGAGACCTCATGGTCCACAAAGTCTAGACTGTTACAAAGTCTTAACCCTTTACAGAAAAAGTTTTCTGACTCCTGGTTTAGATTATTAAAATAAACTCATAGTAGGTTAACCAAAGAAGGGGTTTGGAGAAAAGAACAGAAACGTATTTCTTAAGGGTCGTCTGTAAAATCTTCACTTATGTTTACATTGCTAACTCATGCTTTCATGGGGGAAGTTTAATTTTTAGATCCACTAACTCGAGAGGAGCTGGATGTTCTAATGGGTACGTGACAAAAATAGACTACTGGAGGGGACACAGGAGCTGAGAAATGTGTGGCAGAAGATATCTGGGAAATAGATATACTTTCAGTATTTGATATGTGCATATGTGTTTATTATACATATATACATGAATATATACATATACACACACACACATACATACATATGTATGTTATTCCTGCCTTTAAAAAGGTTTTGAGGCAACTTAAAATAAATACACAGATATAGAAGAAGTGAAGCCATTAAAACAAAGCAAAAGGTAGGAGCTAAGATGTGAAGGTAGAGAGTAAAGTGAATGGGTTAAGAAATCCTGGCTGATGACAGTTTCAGCAGTTGAACACAACCTGTATAGCTCTGAGCTTCCTGGTAACCAAGGCAAAGAAGAAAACACATTAGGTTACACAACTCTCTTTGATCGTGAAAAGCAGATGAATTCAAAAGGAGAAATGGGCCCTTCGCTCGTTGGGTCAGTGCTTTGAAATATATAACATCTTCTGAAATGGTAGATAATTGTAATCTGTGAATTGAAAGCATGCCATTGCAACGAATTAGAATAAGAGCCAATTTCAGCAAGTGAAAATAATGGAACGTTTCAAAAGAAATGTAGTTTTATCATTTTCAATGATGCAGAACTGATGATAAACAAATATTAGGGAAGTTGGAGATTCAAGAAAAAGAAAAAGCATCACTTTCTTGGCCTCCAGGCACTTCCAGTAGAATTGAAGGACTAGAAAACTCTTAAGGTAGATGGTCCTTAAGAACTCTATTGTCACTCAAAGAAGAGAGATGAGTCTGTGCTCTTTTGCAAAGCTGACACAAGATCCTTCCACATCAATAAAAAATTGGTATTGTTTACAGAAAAGACAGGACGACGTGCTGTATGGTACATCATCTCTCTGGGGTTTGAGAGCTGACTATGTACTAGGCACTGTCAATAAAACAATGAACACGACAGACATCATCTCTGCTTTCATGAAGCTTATGATTGGGTAAGTGAGATGGGCCATTAAATGAACAGTATAATATAACATTACTGATGTCAATAACAGGCGATTCACGGCGCTATATGTGCAAAGTGGGAAAGCTCAAGCTGATCTCATTTTCCAGGAGTCTTCCTTGAGATGAACTCTTTGACTTCGACACTAAGTTAATGAGTAAAACTCCACCCAAACTCTACCAGATCGTTCACTCCCGTCCTTTTCTGGTTTAAAATCTTTCAGCATCTCCCTTTGCCTGTGGAATCCTGGCCACATTTATTTGCAAGCCTTCCTAGCTTTTCCCTAAGCTTTGGTTTCAGCCTCTGATCCACTAAAACCCTACCCCCTCTCCAGGTACACTGTTTTCTCTGATCCTGAACCTGCTATCCCTTACCCAACTGCATTTTTGTGCAGGCAGCATCCTTACCGCAATATCAAATGCCCTTTCTTACATCTCTTGCTCTGGCAATTCAACACATTTTTTTTTTTTTAAAGTCACTATTCAAATACTGTCTCTTTTCCGAGCTTCCACTACCAACCTCCAGTAAGAAATACATCCTTCTTTTCCTTGTAGGGTTTCATAGCATGCTTCTACTTCCAGTCAATAACGATGAGAATAATAATAATAATTTTATGATCACAGCCACCACCTACATTTAGTGAGCTTGTATTGTGTGCCAAGCACGTTACATAAGTAATTTCACCTAATTTTTATGATTATCCTGTAAGTGCAAATTCCCATTTGGCAGGTAAGGAAACTGAGGCCTGGAGCTGCCAAGTGGCTTTTCCAAGGTCTTCTTGTTATTCAGTGATGGAGCTGGCATACTGACACAGATCTGCCTGACAGGAGAGCAAGTTTCTCTAACCACTACGCAATCATATTACCGGTACTTTAGTAGCTACCTGGAACTCTCTGTCTCCAGCTACTCTATAAGCACCTTGACAACACAGCATGTTTTGCTGGCTCCCAATAAATGTTTAAACTGTACATTTACCTAATAAACCCATTTTAAATACATAGTATTGGGGAAAACACCATTTTTTTTAAAGGCCCCCCCCTTTTTCTTATATTTACATAAATGATGTCTAAACATGTGCCTGTCCCGGAAAAGAGATACCAGGCCTGACTCTCTCCCTCATCTCTTCCCTCTTGCTGCCTTCCATCCTGCAAATTCCGCTCTCTGTCCTTCTGCAGTCCTTCCCTCCAAGTCTATGCACATATACATCTTGGAGAAGAAGCAGACAGAAACTATGACACATAGATGAGTAAGAAAATCAGTGTCTTCTTGGAATGGTGCCTGGAACGTAACTGATGGGCAAAGAATTAGGTGAACAAATGTTATTTGGAGAAAGGAGGGAGACAGAGAGAGAGAGGAGGTGGGGAGAGAGAAATTTTGAAACATTTCAGAAGTTCAGGATCTGTTTTCTTTGAAGAGAAGAATGGCTCATTTCTGAATTACTCAAACATTTTGCACGTAGAATCCAGCTTCTGTCCTCCGATTGTGCTAGATTTATTGACTGTACTGGGGGTGGAGGTTGACAACGAAAGATGTCCTAAAGTGTTGTTTCCTGATGTTAGCAAAATCAGGAAGTGACCTTTTCTTTTCTCTTTAAAGTGGGCTAACTTTTTTTTTTTTCAATTTCTACGAAATTTGAAGCTCGATGGGTCTTGGTTTTGAAGTAAAACTCGATTTATCCGTCGACTAAACTACTTCAAATTGAGCTGGTGCTTTAGCTGTGCAGTGCCACGTATTTTCAGTTAGAAAGGGATAAGTAAGCGAGAACACGTGTGAACCACAACAGAATGCACCAATTTGTTTTGTATAGTTGTTATTTTTACTGAGAAAGAGAATAAGTCTCAACCTGGCTTTGCCTTCTTAACATCAAACTTTCAGCTGTGCAAAGAAAGGGAGAATTCACAGATGGAACATGCCAGAACGTGAGCCTCTGCAGAGCGGTAATGACGGGAGGAGAACACAAAAATTGTTAAAAGTGGGAAAATATGTAGTGGAGCATCTCTTTTCAAAGTCTGTCCTCAGGGAAGCTGGAGAAGAGTGTGAAAGTTTGAGAAGCATTCAGAGGTGTCCTGGAAATACACATGTGACTTCAATCCCTTTTCCCTTCCTTCTACTCAAAACAAACGTTTGTTGGGTACTCACAGTAAGATAGGTACTTGAACCTTTGAGAGGGGGTCCACATAGGCACCCCAAGTCTCACTTGTTTTCATTGGTAATGTGACAACAATCATTTTTCACTTTGGGAGTGGTTGAAAGATTGATATCATGTTGAAAACACCTTAGAACACCTCCTGGTACGAAGTGGCACTTGGTTTACATTTGATGAAAGGATCTGAGTCTTTCTTTTGTTGACTTGAAGTGCTAGACGCTAATCTAGCTGAATAAACCACTGAGTGCATGTCTAGGCAAGAAAACTCCTCCTCCATCATCCCCATCAAATCACCAAGATGTCCATTGCTCCCTTCTCCCTTCCCAAGCTCTTTCTCTCTCTCTTTTCTCATGCGTCCCTTTCCTTCTTGGGTTCTTCTATTCCCTCCTGCTCGTGTCCCAGCTGCAATTTTACCAAGCATGTTTCTCTCTTTTATCTTCCTGTTATATATTTTTCTTTGTCCCAAATTGGTGATGAATATGTGTTGCTTTTTGTAAGAAAATACTAGAAACAGTCCATAATCTGTACCCAGAGGGAAGACCACAGTCATATCCTGGGATCATACTGAATTCATGTCAAACTGTTATTTTCTTTTTTAATATCAGAAGTTTCCCATAGGTTATAGGAAAATCTATTATTTTCTTGTCTGAATACTGTGTACTGCCTTTCACTACCTCTATCTAGGGAATGTGGAATATGTAAGAAATAAAATTAAACTTCTCTTTCTGAAACCAGCCCGCAGAGTGGTTGAGACAGGCCTGTGTGCCCCTTTCTTCCTGCTGTGTAACGTTACTTTCTGGGATATCCTATTCTGTCCTCATGTCAGAAAATGTCAGCATGGCTCTCCAATAGCTAGACAGGCTGAACCCCTTCTATGGGAACTGAGAGCAAATAAAGTATTAGTCTAAGGGGTTAATCTGACAGTTTGGCAAAACCTTAGAAGATGACTCCCTGGTCCCTAGAGGAGTGGAGCTCAGCCATGGCTTGGCAAGGTGCTCTTGGCAGTGAGCTCCTCTCATGAAGTCCTGCCTTTGGTTTCCCTATGCATGCCCCTTGGAGGATCCTGGCTCTCTTGGACTTCATGGAATCAGGGAAACCCCCACTCCGGAGACCACAAGGCTCTGCCTTTCTTTCTTCTTTCTCTTGCGTTGATATGATGGAGGTTGACAAGCCCAAAGTTAATACATTTACAACATTGTGGAAGCTGTCACCCAGGCTGCATTGGGACTGAGGGCTAATTAATTAGCTGTAGGTTAAAATAAAAGGACCCAATCTCTCTTACAGAGCCTTCTGGAGAACATCAGCAATGTTGTGATTAAAGGATTACAAGTAAAAACTAGAAACAACAAGAGGAAAATATACATGAATATTAATTTGATCTGGGCATGAGTAAGAGGTTCTTAAGAGCGACAGAGACTGGCTAGTGTCCACTGTTACGCCCATTCTGTGAGGCCACTTCTTCTGGACCTGGGTTTGTCTCTACTACTGCCTCTCAAATTTTAATTATACATACGAATTGCTTGAGGATCTCATTAAAATGTCAATTCTAATTCAGTAGGTCTGGAGTCGGGCTGATTACATTTCAAGTTCCAGGTAACGCTTATGCTGTCCTTTCAAGAGCCATACTTTGATGGGGAGGATAGGTGATCAAGCCTACAAGACCACAAAGGTCCACTTCACTTAGAAGAACATGGCAGAAGAAACACAGTGGGCCAAGAGAGCCGCATCAAGTGTCTCTTCAGTGGGAGTCTGCATGGCAGTCCAAGGGCTATTGTCTCTCTCCCCCCAACAACACAGGTGTTGTCCTCGTAATGAGACTCCATACTTGGATAGAAGGACCCCCCCCCCCCCCCAGTTTAAAAGCCCCAAGCTCCTCAGGAACCAATATCTGTTTTCACAGCTTCCAGGTCCTGCACTGGGAGAAGCCCAAATCTATCAATCAGGGGTCATTTTCCCCATTAGCAATGTCATTCCACCTTTATCTGGAAATCGTTTCCAGGGAATAGTGCTTTGAGCTTAACTCATAAAGAAAGCCAAGGCATTTGGTTAAATATTTACTCATACTCACCAATTTGTTTTTTGTTTCTGAACACACAAGGTCACCATGAAGTCTCCAATAATCTGTCTCCCTTGCATTTAGGGTAGAGCCATGTGACTAGTTTGAAGCAATGAAATATGAGGAGTTACGAGTTGGCATATTTTCTGAGCTCCTTATCAGCAGATGAGCTGGGTGCAGAGGATCCAGTTAAGGACCCCAGGGAAGACCTGTGGAGGATGGTGGAGGGATAACAAGAGTATGACAGAGAGATGCCTGGTAAGAGTTGCTATACATTTTGTGTGATATAACTAGCTTACCCTGTAATTTAGTCTTTAAACCATGATGCCAAAGAGGCAAAGGGGACTTGTATTAATAATTACACCGGGTTACTCTGGGACAATAGGTATAAACAGGGACTATCCCAGCCAAGCCATAACATATATGGTCACTCCCAGTATAACCCACTTTATCACATAGCAAAGTCTTCAGTAAAAATGGTATGATTTACCATTACTTTTAGAGCTGTGTATATGTGTGGGAGAGAGGTATGTAATGAAGCCCTGAGTCCAGTTTCTGGGTGGATATACGGCAAAAACAAGGAGCATCCATGGTGACCTATTCACATTTGAGTAATGTGGATGAGAAAATTCAGAGTCAGAGAGGAGATGACTTTCCAACATCACATCATAAGCTGATGACAAAGTTGGGCCTCAAAGTCTTGTCCTCTTCATTTCTTTTTCCAGTGTTCCACTCTGCCTCTTTGTATTAGTCAGGATACTACTAGGTATGCAGCAGTAACAAGTTAGCCCTGAAATATCAGTGATTTAATCAAGTAAGTATTTATTTCTCATTTATGTGGAGTGTTATGGGTGACAAGTAGCCCTTGTGGCCCCTAAGTTGACTGTGGAGAGGGAAGACTATGCAGAAGATTGCACAAGGGATATTCAATGGGTCAGGTCTAGAATGGCTTATATCACTGCTGTCTGCATTCTGTTGGCCAGAACTAATCATGTGGCCTCAATCTGAGTGCAGGGGTTGCTGGGAAATGTAGTCTTTCTATATGTTTAGGAAGAAGAAATAGTGTGGTGAATATTAAGCATTTTCCCCACACGCTTTCTCAGAACTACGCTTTAAAAATTGGCCTTATTAATTGTATAGGAAAGTATTCAGATAAGGCTGAGGGCCTCATGAGTCATCAAAGTACCCCCACCCCGACTCCTGCCCTCCATAGGAGATGGCATTAGTCTGCTAGGCTTCTATAACAAAATGCCATAGACTAGGTGGCTTAAACAACAGACATTTATTTCTTGCAGCTCTAGAGGCTGGTGCCACCATGGTTTGGTTCTGGTGAGAGCTTTCTTCCTGGTTTGCAGATGGCTGCCTTCTTGCTGTGCCTCACAGGGCAGAGTGAAAGAGAGCAAGCTCTCTGGTCTCTTCTTGTAAGAGCATGAATCCCATTAGGAGAACCACACCCCCACGATCTCATCTACACCTAATAACCTCCAAAGGCCGCATCTCCAAATACCAGGAATTTGAGGAGGACACAAACATTCAGTCCCAACAGAGACTTTCTGCCATTTTGTGCCTATACCCGGAACACTGTAAGACTAGAATATGGATACCTGAGTTCTGGCCCACCTGTGACTCTGGGAACTGCAGTCTCTGGTCACGTGGCTTCTTGCTGCATCAGTTTCCTTTAGAGCTCTTAAAATAATGAACATGAAGGAAACGTACGGAAAAGTGTGGTGATTATGGTACCAGTCAGAAGGAAAGAGGCTGTCTGTTCATTTTTTCATATAACATATATTTTGAGCACTAAGTGTGAAACATTTTCCAAGTAACTAGAGATACAAGGGTGACCAATAACAAACTTGCTTGCTGCACAAATCCTAACAGATGTTTTTTCTGGGGGATGCCTTGAGACGGACATACACATTGTTTTTATGATTATTTGAAATGTACCTAATTATGGATTGTAATTAGTGCTATGAAGGAAAGGTACCCAGTATAATGAATGGGTATAATTGGGGCATCCAATCTAATTTAGGGGAACGTAAAATCTTCCTGGAGTAAGTAATATTAGATTAGCCATCTGAAGGATAATTTGGAAGTAAAGTAACCATTAATTATGACGACGACAACACTTACTGAGATCTTGCTATGTGACAGGTGCTCTTCTGTGCACCTTATGTGAACTATCTCAATTATCTTCTTATCTTGATGATGTCTCACAATCATTCTATGCTCTAGGTACAGTGGTCCCCCGGTGGATGCCTGAAACCACAAATAGTAGCAAACCCTATATATACTATGTTTTTTCCTATACGTATATACCTGTGATAAAGCTTAATTTATAAATTAGGCACAGTAAGAGATTAACAATAACTAATAATAAAACAGAACAATTATAACAATATACTGTAATAAAAGTTAAGTGAATGTCTTTCTTTCTCTAAATATCTTACTGTCCTATATCCACCCTTCTTCCTCTTGTGATGATGTGAGTTGATGCAATTCCTGTGTGATGAGACGAAGTGAATGAATGATGTAGGCATTGTGGTGTAGTGTTAGGCTACTATTGACCTTCTGGTGAGACATCAGAAGGAGGATCATCGAGACGTGATGAGTCAATGGTTGGATGTCAGGAGCAGACGATGTCTACGGTTGGGGATCCAATAAAGGGATGATTCATGTACCAGGTAGGATGGAGCAGGACTATATGAGATTTCATCACAATACTCAGAATGGTCCATAATTTTAACCTTATAAATTTTTTACTTCTGGAATTTTCCATTTAATATTTTCAAACCACAGTTTACTGCAGGTTACTGAAACCTCAGAAGGTGAAACCCCGGCTAAGGGGAGACTATCGTATTAATATAAGTCCATTTTACATAACTAATTAGAGAAAAGTGGGGTGCATCTTTCAATAAAAGGGAGTGACAAATACAAAAGCTCTGTGGTTGGAGAGAACAAGGCACATGGTGCATTTGAGGAACTAAAAGAAAGATGAAGTATTTGGAATTGTATTGTGTAAAATGCCATAAGGAAAAAGACTTCCCTTTTCTCACCGAAGTGTGAATGTGTTGGGGAACAGAGGAGATGAGTACGTGGAAGTTTCTGGTTGGATATCAAATTTAGCTGTCTATGAAATACACTTACCATGTAATATGAACTTATAGAGAATTTGATTTAAAAGTTTTGTGTCTGGATTCCTCATAATGTTACCACAAGAGCTCAAAGAAATCTAGGCTTTTAGAAGATGCATAAAACCCCAAGATCAGGCAGAGAGAATTTAGAGTTTCCGAGAACTTTCCTTCTTTTGAAACTACGAAATTGGCCATGGTAGCTACTGGAGTTTTGCAGAAAACAGACTTCAAGGAGGAATACTTCCACTTGACCTTATTTAAATCTGCAACGTGGATTGGGGAAGATCATTTTGTAAAATATAGAGATAGCTTATCTACCCTGGCTCAGAGTGTTTTCAGAGCAGGTTAATAAGAAAGACTTTTTTCTTCTCTTCTTAGAAAACGATTAGCTCTTTTTGAAGTTAGAGTTTGATTTTCTATGCAGCATTTTGTTTTCATTGAATTGACTTTGATGTGACATTTCCTAGCATTTCTTAATTCGGTAGAGGAGGTTTCTCCCTTTGAAACTGAGATGTGTACGTGTATAATCACGCATGTTACTGTGTCTCTGACTGTTCCTTGTGCTCATGCATCTACTAGCAAGTATTTCTTCAGCACCCACTACATGCTAGATTCTAGGAAAGCTGCAGTGAGCACATCACCAGGGCTCATGTCCTCGTGGTTGTGAAATTTATGATCTGAAGTTGCTTATAGGCATTCAGCAAAAAGATACAGAAGTGAAAATGTTATTGAATACTAAGAAAAGAAAGAACAGGTTGCTATGAGGCAGAATAACAAGAGAGTCTACCTGAGAATGGATGGTGTGCCGGGTGGCTTCTGTTCACCCTTGCCATCCTTCTTCCCACCCTCTGCACCTGTCCTGTGTGACTGGCCTGCATGGACTGCCTTTAAGAGCTCCTCTGCTCCCATTTGGGGATTGCCCATTGGGACAATGGGAGAAGAACAAGGCTGGGGTATTTATGTCCATAGTTCCTTCTCTACCGGATCATCCTGATTGGTTGCAACCCTCTATCGAAGGCCACCGATTCTTTAAGGTAGCCTTCTTCTTACCCTTACTCCCACCAGGGTCTGGCACATGTTCCCTCCCCTCCTGCTTCAGGCCTGTTGCTAGCCGTGGGGCACTGAATTCTCTCTTCTTGGTGTCCCTCAACTCTGTCCATATTGTTGTATATGGCTCTTTTATGAGCATTTTAGCCCACTTGGTCTGTGACACCTGTTTCCTGCCAGGGCCCTGACTGATGTATATCTAAGAGGGTCTTTCTAAGGATGTGGCTTTTAAGATGAAACCTGAGATGTCAGAAATTGTGGACCAGGAAATTAACGGGAGGAAGTGGGTTTTAGAAAGAGGGAAGAGCCTGTGTGCAGGCCCCAAGGCCAGAAAGAATTTTGTATGTTCAAGGGACACATAGAGGAGAGACATATATGGAAGGACAAAGGAGAGGGGGTGCCAGATGAGGCTGGAGAAGTGGACAGGGACAATGACACCTGGCTTTGTAGCTGTTGTTAGGGAGTTTTGATTTAATCTGAGTGCAATGGAGGCCATTGAAGGATTTTAGGAGTTTAGGAGTTTACAGTGTCATGATCAGATTTCATCAGTTTATCTATTATGCTTACGGTCACTAACTGACACAGTAAATCAGAACCTGTATAGAGTATGGGTGAGAGGGAGGCACACATAGAGACATATAAGGCCTAACTCTTCCATCAAGTAGGCTACTGGAAGAGTTAGGATAGGGGTATATAGAATGCTAACATAAGACACAATATAAGTAGTAAGACAGGGAGCACCAATGACAGATTGTTTTCAGTGGAGATGAATAGGGGAGAATTCCTGGAGGGGGCAGCATTTAAGTGGGCTTTATAGGATAGATAGACCTTAGATATTGATTATGGAAAGGCATCCCAGGGAAAAAGAACTGTGTTAGACAGTGCTATTCAAAGTAGCTGGTCTGTGTACCAATGACATAAGAAACTTGAGTCTGAATGTGAATAAATTCAGTGCTTCCTTCATGAAGAGAGCCTTGCAATGGACCACCTGGCATTTGTAGGTAGGAAGTAGAGGAGTAGAGAGAGAGAGAGAAGTTTGGTAAAGTGGGATGCAGCCAGATCACAGAAGGATGCAAATAACCGGGTAAGAATTTGGGATTTTAGGCTGTGAGCAGGGGTGGGACGTTGAGTATTTTTGAGAAGAATGGCAAGTTTAGATTTGTATTTAGAAATATAATTGAGCAGGACGTGGCGGGACAGATCCAAGAGGGACAGTGTGAGGCAGTAATCAGAAAACCACTGCGGAAGCCATTATGGGGATTCAGTTCTTTCTATTGTGGTTTCATTAATCTCACAGTAGCTGTTTTATCTTTGAAATGATGGCTGTGGTCTGAAATATGTTATTATTTATCTGCTCCCTTTCTGTGCTAATTTTTGATATGCTGGAACAAAACCAGGCATCTTCAATGAAATAAAACAGAAGTCTTGAGAACAAAAGTGAACTGCAGTCTGCTAATTTTTAGCTTATTGATTTGGGAGAGAGGTCTACTTATCTTTCTATGTGTAACTGGTGTGAACTTGGGCAAATTATGGAATTTTAGTGGGGCTCATCCTTTTTAGAGGAATGTCAAAGAATTTTGCAGAGAAACTTGGTGAATTATCGGCAAACGGTTCGTTTGTAGATAAAAGGGATCAATCATTTTAATTAACAAAAGTTCCAAATAGAATTTATAGAAGAGAGAGGGGAGAGGGAAAGGGAAACAAAATCAAAATCCAGGGCAGACCGTGCAGGAAGAGCGAATCTCTTGTGCATGTTTTCTGGGTAAACTGACAATCTGGCATCAAGCAAATAGTTCGGTGTGGACTGTATCCTTGGAGACTGGTTAGGGGTGTCAGAGAAAACGGTTCCAGTTGTTGGTTTCTCTGTAAAACCCGGAGAGTGTGGCTGTGGAACATGCATGACAGACTGGGTGATTGTGCATATGGAAGGGTTCAGAGCACTTCCAGGCAAAGGGAATAGCATTTAGGAAATCCCTGAGGCTAGGAGGAACCTGGTATAATTGAGGATCTGAAAGATGGCTCTGTGGCTGGAAGACAGAGAGGGGAAGGGAGGTTGGAGCTTCTGAATAGAAGCCCTTCTGTGGGTCCTTGCGTCAACTGGCTGTGCCAACATCAGGAATCCTGCTGCATCATCGTTACTATGGTCCACATCATCGTAGCTGCCATTTATGGAGCTGTCACTATGCATCAGGCACAGCGGTTGGCACTATCCATGCCTTATCCTATAGGAACTTCCCAACAACCTGGGAGACTGACATTGTCATCCTATTTTACCAGTGAAGATACAGGCATACCTTGGAGACATTGCAGGTTTGGTTCCAGACCACTGCAATGAAGCGAGTATCGCAATAAAGAGAGTCATATGAACTTTTTGGTTTCCCGGTGCATATAAAAGTTATGTTTACACGTATGTTCTCACTATGCAGTCTATTAAGTGTGCGATAGCATTATGTCTAAAAAACAACGTGCATACCTTAATTAAAAAATACTTATTGCTGGAAAATGCTAGCAACCATCTGAGCCTTCAGCGAGTTGTCATCTTTTCGCTGATGGAGTGTCTTATAAAATCGCAACATCTGTGAAGTGCAATAAAGCAAAACCAAATAAAATGAGGTGTGCCTGTACTGAGGTTCACGGAGTCTCACGACTTACCCAAGTGATACAGTTAGGAAGTGGCAGAAAGGGATTGGAAACCAGTTCCATCTTACCGCATAACCTCAGTCCTTGCACTGTACTCATTGCTTCCTGCCGTGGCTGTCTTCTCCGTCCTCACCTCCAGCACTCAGTGGGGTGCACATCGGTATTTGCTCAGCTGATTATTGCCACGACTATCGTTTTGTTCAGCAGGTGCCAGGTTTAGGGCATTGTCTGCCTTCTAAAAGTGGTACAAACAAGAAAATAGGAGGCACCAAAATAAGACAGTCTGCTTCCTGGAAATAGCAATCTCCACGAGACAGATGAAATAGAATTGAGATGAGCTCTTGAATAATGGATCCAAATGAATTCCCCGCAATGAATATCTGAGGACAGAGTGAACTACTTACTAAGGTGAGTCCATCACTTTTGAGTGACATCACTTTGCCCATTGAGTGTCCACCCAAAGAGTCCCATAGACCCTAAGTCATGGTTTATGCATCCAAGTGTTTAAAAACAAATTCACCAGTGTCTTTACTAACACTTTCTTATATGTAATGGGATATAAACATATTTCCTCCCTGCTTGGTTAGGAGGATTAGGTGAAACTCCTCATGTGAAAACACTAATGTTCGAATAAATAAACATATCTTGCTTTTTATTTATTTATTTGTTTGTTTGTTTGGTGAGGAGATTGGCCCTGAGCTAACATCTGTTGCTTATCTTCCTCTTTTTTTTGCTTGAGGAAGATTGATCCTGAGCTAAGATCTGTGCCATTTTTCTCTTTTTTTGCTTGAAGAAGATTCACCCTGAGTGAACACCTGTTCCAATCTTCCTCTATTTGGTATGTGGGATGCCACCACAGCATGGCTGATGAGTGGAGTATGTCCACACCTGGGATCCAAACCCACAAAACTGGGCCACCAAAATGAAGCATGCAGACCTTTAACCGCTTGGCCACAGGGCCAGCCCCATCTTGCTTTTTAATTTTAATTAAGCCAGTGGTTCTCAAAATGTTGTCCGGGGACCCTGAGGATCTCTGGAATCCTTCCAGGGTGCCCGTGAGTTCAAAGCTGTTTTCACAATAATACCAAGATGTTTTAGATCTTTTTCAAGCTCATTTTCTCATGAGTAAAAGTGGAGTTTTCCACTTACGTGACGTGTGTTATCTGCAAAAGACTGAAGGAAGAAGCAGATATGAAAATCCCCCTGTCTCCTATTAAGCCAGACGTGAAAGAGATTTGCAAACATGTAAAACCAATGCCGCTCTTCTTGCTGTCTTTTTTAAATTATAGCCTTTTTAAAAGTAAAAATATCATTTATCTTAACATGTAGTGGGTTTATTATCGGTATTTTAAAATGAATTAATGAGTAAAGATTCTTAAAGATTCTCAGTTCTTATTTCTAATAATATTTATAGATAAACCCACACAAACACAAGTTTTCGGGGTCCTCAATTTTTAAAAGGCATTTTGAGAACAAAATGACTGAGAACCACTGACTAAATTAATGTTTAGAACACATCATCAATTCAGTGCTGGCTAGTTCCCGTACAATAAAAATAATTTGTAATTAATCCCTAGTAATTCCTACAAGAAAGTGCCAGCAGCAATAATGTGGCGGCTTCCTGCTGTTTCTCAAGGAAGAAACTATTAATATGCAGACACTTAAGTGCTATTTCACAAAAATAATTGCATCTGGGTACACGTTAACCCAAAGGCATGAACTGTAAAATGTAACTAGAACACACTTTCCCGAATATTAATCACAATTTCTTTAACAGGGGAAAAAAAGAGAAAATCCACCTCTTGGAATTTCACAGTCTCAGATTCCTGCCCGTAGGTGTATAATAGCTTTTTTTCCTGAAGAGTCTTGAAGGGAAGGCCCCACAAACCAAAACCGTGCAATCTGCATTGTGGCCCTGATTCACCATCAGCTTGCTGTGTGAAAGTCACCCTGGAGTCCATTTTCTTCATGAAGCTGGGGACAAAGCATCTCTTGGGTCCTTCCTTGAAAGACCCAAGTCTACTTTGAGACACCTGGAACAGAATGAGAGGGTGAAGAACAGGGCACTTATGAAGTCAATCAAGCGATGGCAAAGACCAAGAGTTTGGATTTGATTAAAAAGAGGCAAGTGGGAGTTGGAGAAAAGACTGGAAGTAATCCTGCATCCAAAATTCTAGGGGGGATTAAAAGGATGGAGTGGGCTTGTGTGGGAGCAAGAGTTTACTTGAAAATGGCAGGTCACTTCCAAAGCTGACCAGGAGGTTGGGAAGTCCCCTCACTGCTTAGAGATGAGTTTGACATGTCATCTTGAAGGAAAGGGTTACAGTCTGGCTCAGCTTTCTGACTGCATAGAAACGTCTTTTGTTAGGTTGTGGATTTGAATCTGTTTTTATGCCAAATTCATGAAAGGAAGACATGTGCTCCAAATGTTGGTTGTAGTCTTGTAACATGTTATCATGAATCTGTTGGCTGTATCATCAGCCAGTGATTCAGTGGTACCTTTGGGATGCTTTGTGGGGGCGTCAGCATCTCTTTTCCTTGCTAGTTTGCCCCTGAACACTTCTATATCCTCAGTCTCCCTCTCAGCCAATCCCATCCACTTCAAGTCCTTTCAATCATCATGTTTGATCTCACTCCTGGGCCTTTGCACATACTGATCCATCTGTCTTGGAGGCCCTAATCCCCACCTTGGCTGGCTGGCTTTCAAGTTCTCAGCTTAAGTGTCATCTCCTTAGAACCCACTTCTCTGAAGACTAAAGCAAATTTATAGTTTACCCACCTCCCTTATTCTTCCTTGTGGCATCTTGTTTTGGGGTTTCATAACCGTTATTATCTTTTGTAACTTTTCAGACTGTGTATTTTTGAAAACCAGTTACCACTCTATCAAATAATATGTATACACAGTTTAAAAAAAAGTATTGAAAGGTTTATAATGAAAACAACAGAGCCCTGTTTACGAATCCCCACCTCACTGGGTCCTGCTCACTAGGCAAATCACTTTTGAACTCTTTTAGCTATTTCTTATGGTAAATGCATCTATATTTCTAGCAAATGTGCTTAAATTGCTATCTATTGATTTGTCAGTGTTGGGCTTCTATTGACTTCCTGCTATAGCAGATGAAAATTTAGACCTTATATACATCTCTTCCTTTCTCCTCTCTTCTTCTTTAATATTTATATCATTTTTTTTTTGTCGTTTTGCTGAGGAAGTTTCACCCTGAGCTAACATCTGTGCCAATCTTCCTCTATTTTGCACGTGGGTCACTGCCACAGCACGGCCACTGACGAGTGGTGAAGGTCAACGCCCAGGAACTGAAATGGCGCCACCAAAGCAGAGCACGTCAAACTTAACCACTAGGCCCCCGAGCTGTCTCTCTATATCACATTTTTTTGATCAATCAGATTCAGCACTTGTGTTTTTATGATCATGCAAATATCATTCACTGCAGAGTCCAAGTAGTGCTCTATGATCATTTCTTTTCTTGTACAACTTTGTATTTCCTGACTTAATAATTGCCTCTTTACCTCCAGTTGGTGGGGTTTTTTCCCCCTACCTTTATTCTCATCTTTTTTCACCCATTCCATCAGATCTGTAATTTTTTTCCCTTTTAAACCAGTGGTTGCCAAACTGTTTCTGTAAAGGGTTATATAGTAAAAGTTTTACGCTTTTTGGTCTAGACTGTCTCTGTCGCAACTATTCATCTCAGCTGTTGTAGAAGGAACACGGTCTTGGGCAATATCTAACCAAGCTGCAGACAATATGTAGGTGAATGGGCATGGCTGTGTCCCAGTAAAGCTCTATTTACAAAAACAAGTGGAGTTTGCCAACCCCTGCTCTCAAAGATAAAATATATCAGCTATTAATGTGTGCTATTTTTCTTTTTCCTTCAGTTCTTGTCCTGGAGCCCTCTACCCCGTGCTATCGCTACTATTGTTCTCTTTGTTTCCTGCCCTGCTGGCATCCTGGAATTCCCCTTTGCTTCTTTCCTGTTTTGGACCCCTTATTTCTTGGGTCTCTGCATCTTCCTCTTTCGAGCTTTATTCCTTTACTTAGCTGGAAGACGTTCGCAAGTAACTTCCTAAAAAAGAGGGTGTGTATGGGAGGTAGGTTTTCTGAGTCTTCCTATGTCTGAAAATGTCTCCATGTTCCCTCTATGCTTGTTGGTAGTGTAGCTAAATAAGGGATTCTAGACTAAAAGTTTCCTCGGAACTTTGAAGGTTTTCTCCAATTATTTTCCAACTTCTAGCATTTCTGCTAGAAGCCTGATTGCGAGTCTGATTCCTGCTTCTTCGTATAGGACCCTCTTCTCTTCCCCTCCTCTCATCTAGGAGCTTTTAGGCTCATCTCTTTATCCATGAAGTTCTGACATTTCACGGTGATGTGTCTTGGAATGATCATTTTCAACCCCACGCCTCGTCTCTGTCCTGCTCCGTGCCTGATGGAGGTGAGTCTGGATCTTCTTCAAACAATTTCTCCAGACACTAGCTCTCCTGTCTTCTGCCTGTAGGGTGGCCTCAGACTCTGTTGCGCCGAGAGGGGATCAAAGGGTTGCATTCTTCCCGTGTCCAGATGTGCAGCCTCATGTCTTACCCGTCGCTTCCCCGGAACATTCTGTCTCTGAGAGCCTTGCCTTGCACGTGTTCTGCGGGGTGCGTGACTGATCATGTTCAATACAATACACACCTCTCCTGGCTCTTTAAGTTTAAGTTTTCTTTACTCTGCTGAGCCAATTGTTGCTCATCTTTCTATATCCTGTCTTCCAAAATTTGATTATAATTTCTTGTCCACTTATACCTTTAACATTTTTCTTGTTCATTTCACTGAGGGGAGGAAAAGATCTAAACGCTGTGGTCAATCTGTCGTGTTTAACCAGGAGTTCACAATTTGTCATTACACATGTGTTAATTGTCTAAAGCCCGGCTGCTCCACTACAGAGAGACCGTGTCTGTTTATTCACTCACTATCCCTAATGACCAGCTGAAAGTGGGCAACTTACAAATATTTAGTGAATGGAATGAATACATGTTGAGTGAAATGGTTTGATGAGAACAGAGGCTTCAGGTGGGGACCCCTGACAGAGGCTGCTGTAAAAAGCTGAGCCCAGATTATAAAAAGCCTTGAGCACCAGCCCAAGGAGTGTAGTCTTTTCCAGTTGGAAGGTTGCTGATGGTTTTTCGATGGTGGTGGCGAAGGTAGTAGAAGGGTGTTTTGGTCAAGGTGATTTCAGAAAGAATTTTTCTGGCTGTGGTATAGAGGCTAGTTTGAAAAGAGTTACACATGTAGGGGAATAAAATGTCATGAACTGACAAGAACTTGTGAGAAAGGAAGAGTTGGATTTCATAGAGCTTGGGGAGGAAGAATCAATAAGGCTTATGTTCTGATTCAATGTGAGGAGTCAGAAATGAATCTCAATGAGTGGTGATTCCATCAGCAGAAATAAAGAACAGTAAAAAGGATCTGGGAGGGTGGGATGGGAAAGATAGATATAGTCTTTGTTTGTCGTATTTGAGGCAATAAAGGAACATCCAAGCAGAAATGTTTAGCAAACAGTTGTCTATATTAGAGGTAATGAATGAAAACAGAGATTAGGAAGTTATTCTCACAGAGAGGATGACATGAAGAAAGACTGTTCATTGCTCAAAGGCACATAGATAGCAATAGACAGACCCAGCATTTGCAGTTAGATCTGAGCTAATCCATAGCATGTGTTCAACCACAAGGGTGTACCAACTCTGAAACTTTGTCAAGATGCCACCCAGAAGAGTAGAGGCTTAGGATTGGCCTTGGGAAAGACTCACATTTAGTGGGACAAGTGACTTCTTAAGAATGAAGGTGCAAAATGAATGCTGATGCTACAAGACTCCCCAAAGTCTGGACAGGAGGATAGGTCCTGGAAGCTTTGCTGGCCCGGCAGCTTCAGCAGACCCATGTGGCCTTGGCCAGAGCTGAGGTCTCCCGCAGACCCCACCTGCTTTCACTCTGACGACTTCCCCAAGAGTATCAGCTGCACTTTCTTTTCTTACACTTTCCACCCTGCCTGCTGCTATGGTTCAAGCCAGAGAAAAGTATGGCCAGGTAACAATTCTCAGAACCCAAGCAGGGCTGACATCCTGCCTGGCTTCCTCCTCTCTCTTGCTCAGCTCAGAGCAGCCTGTGAGAATCAAGGAGAGGTGCTGTTTAGATATTTTCAGAAGTGCCCCATGCAGGGAAGGACTCCTAGGCTCCTCTCTCCTCTGGGCCCCCTCCCTATAGCATGCCATAGGGTTCATGGCATGCGCTGAGGGTAGAAGAGGAAGCAGGCTTTGTGAAAGTGGGGGTGTGGGGTGAGTAGATTATGAAACAATGTGAGAAACCTCCAGAGCCAGCAAAGAAAGTTTTGTTTCTGGAGTTTGGAATTCAAAATTTTTCACACTCAACATTTCTGTGACCAGAAGGGGAGATAAAAATCTATGTCATTCCACTGGTTTTCACCTCTGTTTTAAATTATCAGATTTTAAACAGAAATTATTATCAGTCTGATATTATTTCCTTTTCTAAAATGTGGTTTAATTTCGTAAAGAGCCGAGCAAGACGGCAGAGCTGAATCATAGGAAGTGTCAGCCTGCAAGCTCGACAACCGTGATTACGAAACCATGGCCGACTAATGTTGGTATTCTCCTTGAAAAAGTGTTCCTTAATCCTAGGTTTTTGTTTTTAGCTGGGGGCATTTCTGCTGCCTTTCACCCACCGATACGGCCTCTTCGATTTTATGTAAGAGAATGTTTAATCTAGTGAGAAACCACGGGCCTTGAACTTGAATCCCACCTCCCCCTCTTCCCTACTGGGTAGTATTGGGACAGTCACTTAAGCTCTCTGAGCCTCAGTTGTCTTCCTATAAATGGAGAAGAGAATATGGAGAATATATATACATACACACACGCTATATATACACACACATATATGTATATGTAATGACTAATATAAATTAATGATTAATATACATATTTTGTATATATGATTAATTACTGTATATATATGATTAATGCTTATATATGATTAATTGCTGGTATTTAGTAGGTCCTGAAATCGTGTTAATTCCTGCCATTGAACAGAGTTGGATAATTTTTTTCCTATTGATAGTCACTGACTCACCAAAAAAAAAAAAAAAAAAGAAAAAGAAAAAATCAATTTACTGTATAGTGTTAATTCAAGGGAGAGAGTTGTGGGTGTTTGTGTTTTGGATCTTATTTTTAGACATTACAAAAATGTTCCATCCACTGGATTTTGAAATTAAGAATGGGGAACATTATTTATATCTGAATCATACATTACAACAAATGAAAATATTACAAGTGTGATTTCAGTTCTATATTATAGGCGTTTAGAGGGAAGAGAGAAAGACAGAGAGAGAAGGAGAAGGAGTAGGAAGGGGCAAAAGAGGGAGATAGGAGACATGCAAAATTGGCAGAGATATAAAGACACAGCAAGGGCAAGATTCACTTGGCTTAAGTGCCAGTGTTTGCAGATAAATAGCTTTGGTTTTGCCCTAGTTAACACTTGAGCTATCAACACTAGAGTCATCTATTTGCTGCTATCACTTCCCTTTGAAATCCATCCATTCATCCATCCATCCATCTAACCATCCATCTATCCAGCCATCCAACCATCCATCCATCCATCCATCCATCCATCCATCCATCTATCTATCCGTTCATTCAATTTATTTTCTGAATCAACAAATAGCTACTAAATACATCCTATGTGTTTAGCTCTGTCCTAGGTGCTAGCGAGGCAAGAGATCAAGCCAACCCTGCCTCCCAAGAGCTCACAATTTTGTGGGAGAGATAGACAGGTAAACAAAGAGCAGTAGAATAAAATAGGAGACTGACAGATTTTGGGTGGTGGGAAGGGCTTCATAGAAGAGATGATCCCATACTGGGTCTTGAAGGAAACGCAGTAATTTGTTGGGCAGATAAGATCGTTGGTTGGTGGGAGAAATTGGGAGTGTGTTCTGGGCAGAGAATAATTGTGAATAGTTTTGGAGTGATCCAGTCCTGTCTGAACTGAGAACTGGTTTTTTTTGAAATAGCTCTGTGTGGGCAAGGAGCCAGTGCAGAAGTGGTTAACATCGTGGATGTTGCCGGCAGATAGATATGGGTTTAATTCTTATTTACCAGCTGTGTGGGCTTGATCAAGCTGTTCATTTTTCTGAACCCCAGCTTCTGTACATTTAAAAGGAGGGTAAAACTCAAAAATGTCGTAACCTTAAAGTGAATTGGCGTAATATATGTAAAGGCTTTGTACATTGCTGGGTACACAGTAGACTCTCAAATTGAAATCAGTATTTTCATTTCAATATATTGGATCTTTGGTACTGTAGAATCTTAGTGGCCCTCTGAGCAAGTTGGGTCAGGGGCAAGAAGCAATGCCCCTGTGAAAAAATAATGTTTTATTTATGACTTTTCAACTCTCCTCTTGAAACTTCTTAGAAACTTTTCTGAATTACAGTAACTCAGGTATCAATGTGGAGTTTTTCCTTTGAGGTGCATCTCCCTCTGTATTTTCTAAGGATGGGATGAAGTCAAACCAAGGGTGAGAGATTCACTGTGTTTGTTATAGATTACCTCTTAGTGAAAAACCTTAGAGTATTAGCTCCTGAGGGCAAACTCTTCAGAAGGCTATCAGCCATACTTTCAGCACAAAGCTGTTTTTAAGCCTGTGATTATGAGGCACCAAGGATACTCAAGGGAGAGGATGCTGTAGATCTGGGTCAGCTCTCTTAGTATAGACACTCATGTACAGGATGCAGAGAGAGAGCAAGTGAAATCATGAGACTAAAGTGTGAATGGAGGAGAGTCATTTTCAACACAGACTGACTTGAAGTCGGCTGTTTCTTCCATAAGAGTATTATTAATTACTAGGAGGTTGGAGTGTAATTGATGTCAACCGAGTGGATCTCCAGTTTGTAATTGCTCCTTCTCAAGTAACATGGTGGCCTGCAACACAGCGGCCAGATTTGTTGTTAATCTCCCTGCAGCCTTGGCCATAGCTGATCCTAGGGCAGTTCTCTAACATGAATGTGCATCAGAATCTCTTGTTAAAACGTGGGTTGCTGGGTCCCACCCCCAGAGTTTCTGATCCAGTAAGCCTAAGATGGGGCTTGAGATTTGCATTTCAGAAAGTTCCCAGGTATGCTGGTGCTGCTGGTCTGGGACCATACACTGGAAACCGCCGATCTAGCAGTAGGCAACTGAGTTATCTCCTCATTCTTCCTTCTAACGCGCCCATCTCTCCTCAACCTTTTTTGTGTGCTTGCTGGGTGTAGTTTCTATTGCTCAACAATAAAATAATTTTAATGATTCCTGGAGGCAAGGCTTGTCTTTATCCTGGAGAAGAGAGCAATAAAATGTAAGGGGGAAATCAAAGTATTCTCTAATATCTGAAGACCTGTTGTGTAAAAATAAGAATAGGAGGTGTATCTTACCAAGTGGCCTGTTTTAGCCTCAAACTAAGCAAGAAATTTTCAACCATTTAAATTATTTGAAAATTGGCAGCTTTTGGTTAAAGACGATAGATTGAACACACTGCTTCATCCCTGTTCTCTCTGGAAACATCAATAAAATGACAGTGACTGAACTGTTAGCATAATGTATAGCATAAACTCTCAAGGACAAAAAGAAGGGAAGAAAGAATGACAAGAATACTGAATGCTGAAAAGCAGATAGACAACTGGTCCAATTGGTTTTAGCAGACCTGAGAAGTCTGATCCATCAGCTGGCAGAAGCAGGACAGCAAAGAGATTTACAACCGAAAGCCCCAGAAAGGTTCTGGATTCTAGAACTTATTAACAGGGTGAAGTTGGACCTTAAAAGAGGAGGACTGGTTGAAATATGTAAAAGCAAAGGGACCTATGGATCACCCCAAGCAACCACATCAGGTGACATATTCTTCTGTGCCCTGGCATGTAGCTGGATGCTTACTCTTGTAGTGAGTGAATCACTGGGGCTCTGGATTGGGGGCTACCAGGTACAATTGGAAGAAGGGATACCTTACAGAAAATGGGTGGGGGCATTAAGTGAATTTCAACATATGGAACTTCTATACCTCCAGTCTTTCTTCCATACGGAGCTCCCAGAATCTTGACCCCCAAGTGTGTGCCTTCCACATGGTAGCATAGAGTTAGGATTTAGAAGGTGCTCAACAAGCTGTAGCTATTGCACAAAAAGGTTGGGAGAGGATGGAGTGGGTTTGTGGTGTAGGGGAGGCCTGCTGAGGCTGCCCAAACTGAGTTTATGTCAGCAATATTTACTGAGCAGCTATTCTGCACCAAATAGCAAGCTATAAGCTCTGATGATTCAATAGTGAGTAAGAATCAGTGTGCCCATCCCTCAGCGAGCTCGACGGGAAGGTTGGGGGAAGGAATAGCTTGTACAAAGGCAGACAGTAGTGAGACAGCATGCTGAGTTGGTGGAACTACAAGCAGTTCAGCATTGTTGGCGTGGAAAGTGTAGATGCACAGCGGACGTGGGAGGAGTGGAGACCAAAGATGCCATTGGGTTTATGTCCCTCTCTTTGTGTGCACAAGTTCTCTCATAATGCTTATTATTTTATATGCATCTATTTTGAATCTTGATAAATGTATCCATTCTGGTTTTCCTTTTTTCTGTCAAGGGCAATGTTTTTAAGATCAACCTATGTTGCTATGACAATAATCTAAGCCATTCCTTTGAACTCCTGCCTGATGTTTCGTAGTATTGTATGGTGTGTATCAACCTGCTTTCAGCTCCCCATCTTTCCAGGGATAGACATCAAAATTATTTTCCATGCCCTCCTCCCACTTTCTCCGAAAAAGAAATGTAGCAATAAACATCCCACATCTCTGCTAATCCTGATTTGTTATTTGGCTTTTTTTTCACCTCCCCAAATTTCCTTGTTCCTCTTTGGATTATTGTACTACTTTTTTTTTGTAAGAACATTTAACATGGAATCTACCCTCTTAACAAGTTTTTAAGTGTATGATACATTATTCTGAACTATAGGCATGATGTTGTACAAAAGATTTCTAGAACTTATTCATCTTGCATAACTGAAACTTTTTCTCCATTGAACAGCTCCCTATTTCCCCCTCCCCCTAGCCTCTATTAACCATCATTCTATTTTCTGCTTCTATGAGTTCCACTATTTTAGACACTTCACATATGTGGAATCATGCAGTATTTGTCCTTCAGTGACTGGCTTATCTCACTCAGCATAATGTCCTCCACGTTCATGCATGTTGTAGCATGTGGCAGAATTATCCTCATGTTTTAAGATGGAATAATATTCTATTGGATGTATATCATACTTTCTTTATTCATTCATCCATCGATGGACATTTAGGTTGTTTCCATATCTCAGCTATTGTGTATAATGCTGCGTTGAATGTGGGAGTGCAGATATTTCTGTGAGATCCTGATTTCAATTCTTTGGGATATGTACCCAGAAGTGGGATTTCTGAATCATATGATAGTTCTACTTTCAATTTTTTGAGGAACTTTCACACTGTTTTCCATAGCGGCTGCACTATTTTACATTCCCACCAACAGTGCCCTAAACCACTTTCTCCACCGCCTGGCCAACTAAATTTTTTTAAACACAGTTTTGTAGTTCTTGCTAGTGCAAAATGTTTATAATTTTTCCGAGGGCCAAAATATCATTTGTATTTCTCTAACTGCTCTCTTCACAAGCTTGTTAGCTTTTCAGACTTCCTCTTCTGAAAATTGACTCGTTCATATCCTGTTACCACATTTCTATGGGGGCAACTGTCTGTTTCTTGCTGACTTGTGTGATTTTATAATATATTTCAGATATTAATCTCTTGTTGGGTTAGAGCTTGGTTATCTTAGAGCTGAGGAGTGCCCTTCAACGGTAAGTCCTGCCTCAAGATATAGCCAGAAAGTCTCAGAAATAGAAAAAAGACCTTGAGACTTGAGACAGAATAAACTGGTGGTGATTCTCTGTGCAACATATACTTCCTTATGACCCTAAGGACCACTGGGGTTATCTTGTCATTAAATCTACTAATATCTGACGTCATTCACAACTTCCTGATGACTTCATTCATGACTTCCTTTGCCTACCTAATCTTCAGTTATTGGCAAGACATATTACTGTCATTATCATTTTGCTTTTATTACGCAGATGAAAAATGTTTGCTGTTGAAAAATACTCAAAATGATAACAAAATTCTGAAAAACCACCTGCAACTCTGCCACCCCGAGATGACTATGGTTAATCTTTTAGGAGGCATTCCAATCCCTGGAAATGAATGGCTGAGGAGATGCAAGCATCATATGACAAATGGGCCTCCCCATCCACCCCTGTGCTCTATCTTAATCTTTCTTGTAGAACTTACTACATTTACTATAGCTATTTGTCCAGGGATTATTAGAACAGGAGTCAGTTGACTTAGGTTCTAGTTCCACCTTTGATTTGCCAAAGATTCCGTTTTTTAAAAAGAGGAGACCTTGAAAATCCCGCCAGGGGGGTTTGGACTTCCATCTGTAAGTGATTGGGAACTGTTGAAGGATTTGAAGCGGTTGAATCATTCAAGATAATTTTGGTAGAGGAACTTTTCCCTGGAAGAAATGATACATGAATGTAAGTGAATGAAAATTACATTTATTGAGTACTGGGCATTGTGCTAGAGGTATTATCTATGATATTTCGCCAGGTCCTTTCAGTAGTATAGTATACAGATGATTGCGCCCAAGTTGGAGACTTGGCACGTTTGAAATTTCTAACTGTCTGAAGTTAAGCAATGTGCTCAAAGGCACACAGCTAGTAAGTTTTGGAGTTAAATCCAGCGCATTTCAACTAACTGGTTTCTTTCCAGGCACAGTGGCTAGTTCGAAAATTATTTCAGCAGTCTGGGTCAGATCAATTCCCATTTAATAGTGAGAAGTTCAAGTGTCTAGTAAGCTGCATTCTTACAGCAGCAGCTTTGTTAGTTGCAGGCTGTCCCCAGGGGTTTTTCCCTCTGACTCAGACACAGCAGGGGAATCCTGAGGGAAGCTCAGCTTTTACTTCTTGAATTTCAGAGTCCTGACACACCCTGTAGTGATTGCAGATAGAGATCTGAGTCCTTGTCAACAAAGAGATAGAAGGAGGGACCTTGGGTAAGTCCCTTCTCTCTGGACCTCAGTTTTGTCAACCAAAAAGGATTGAATGATGTCTAAAGTTTTCTTTCATTCTAACACTCAGGAATCCCTCATTGTATATAATGTGATGCTGAGTTCTAGGAGGAGCTTAATAATGGTAATGGTGATTTGTAGGAATTAAGCCAACAGAATTTCATTACACACAGAACTAGTTGAAGGTAGGGTGGAAGAGGGGTATAAAAAATACTTAGTTACTTAACTTTTATATATGTAGCCATGTTATTAAATTCTGACCAATGGGGCGTACATGGAATTAGTGTTGACACTTTTTCAGGAAATATTCTTATAGGTAGGGACCTGATTTTCTCCTTCCTATTTCTGCTTCTGGTTGGCTGAGATAAAGTAGATAAGTGGATGAGCTGTTTAGAGCTTGGATCACAAGCTGGAAGCTACATGTTGAAAACAGCGGAGCAGTACGAAGGATGGAATCTGGGTCCCTGATGATATTTAAGCCTCTATACAAACCTTGAACTGCTTATGTTAACAGAAACCTGAGAGAGAAATACACTTCTATGTTGTTTAACACATTATTGTTTTTGTTTTACCGTATGTTGCAGCTGAACTGAATACAAGGGAATATTTTCAAAAAAGCACATTACCTTCATAAATTTTCTTTCAAAGAACGCTGTTGAAAAAGCATTTTGAGCATGAGTACAATAAACTTCACAATCATACATGGCAGATCTGATTTGGGGGATGGTCAGGGGATGCCTACCCACTTGGCCAACAGTTAAGTTTTATTAGGGCTAGTAATTTTTATAAAAATACTACAAGTTTTACTAGGGCAATAACTTGAATATTTTATGCTAATTTCCTAAACTGATCCTTCTATTTTCACTGAAAACGTTTACGTTTCTATTCTTTAGATGAGGTTGTTAATATAAAAGCAATTTATTTTTCGTGAATGGAGTTAGGTGGAGCAAAAAAATAAAGGGATAGACGATTGTTCCAAATCATTTTATTTCATGGGATATATTTTTTGCCACTGAGTTAAAAAAACACATTTGTCACATATTAAATTCCTATATGTAAATAAACAGGTGAAGAATAATGGCCAAGAATTTTACAGATTTCATTAAAAAAAATCAATCCACAGACCCAAGATACTCAAAAAATCTCAAGCTGGAAAAACACAAGGCAAACCACACAGATGAACATATTTATTAAATTTCTGAAAACAAGAGATGAAGAGAAAAATCTTAAAAACAGCCAGAAAAATATATGTATAGAGGAACAAATATATAAAGCTAATTTCTCATCAGAAGCTATGCATGTCAGAAGAACGGAAAAAAATCTTTAAAGTGCTGAAAGAAAAAAAGAAACTGTAAACCTGGATTTTTATAGCTGATAAAAATATCCTTCAAAAATGAAGGCAAAGTGAAGATTTTTCAGAAAAAAAAACTGAGAGAAGTTTGGCTAGCAGACCTGGATGACAAGAAATGTTAAAAAATAAGTTCTTCAGATGGAAAGAAAATGATAACTGAAAATTTGGAATTCCTACAGAAAGGAATGAAAAGCTCCAGAAATGGTAAATATAAAATAGCTTTTTATTTGTTATTAAATTTCTGTAAAAATAATCAATTAATAAAACAAAGTCATACAAATGTATAGTGATTTTAACCTATGTAAGAATAAATTCTGTGATAAAATAGCACAAAGTACATGAAGGGGGCAATTGGAAATATGTTATCAAAAGGTCTTCAATTTATTTGTGAAGTGGTGTAATATTAACTGAAGGTAATTGTGGAAAGTTAGAGATGTATGTTGTAAACTCTAGTGGACAAATAAATAAACAGAGAAGTATAGCTTAGAAGCCAATGGTGGAGTTAAAATAGAATGATAAAAAAATACTCAATTAATCCAAGAGAAGGCAGTGAAAGAGAAAAAGAGCAACTAAGAACATTTGGGCCAAATTCAAAACAAATAACAAAAAGGTAAATTTAAACCCAATTCTGTCATTAATTATATTGAATATAAATGGTAAATATTCTGAAAAGGCCTGGATAAAAATGAGAGAGAAACTATGTGCTGACCATAAGGAAACCACTTGAAAATAAAGACACAGGTAGGTTAAAATTAAAAGTATTGAAAAAAGATACAATGTATATATACTAATCATAAGAAAGATGAACTGACTATATTAATATGAGACAAAGTAGAATTCAAAACAAGAAATATTACCAAGACTAAAGAGGAAGGTTGTATAAGAATATGAGGGTAATTCATAAGAAGACACAACAATCCTAAATTGTACCCAATTAACAGAGCTTTAAAATATATGATCCAAAAATGGACAGAACTGAAAGAAGAATTAGACAAATCCATAATTATATTTGGAGACTTGAACATTCCTCTTCTTATGCCTAACAGCAAATTAGACAGAAAAAACGCTAAAGATATAAAAAAATTGAACGTCAGGCAAATTGACCTAACTGACATTTATAAAATATTCACAACAGCAGAATTCACATTCTTTTCAAAAATTCATGGAACATTCACCAAGATAGACTGTATGCTGAACTGTGAAAAGATTCTCAATAAATTTAAAGGACTGAAATCATGCAGAGTATACCATTTGACAAGAGCAGAACTAAATTTGAAATCAATAACAAAATGATAATTCCTGAATATTTGGAAATTAAACAACACACTTCTAAATAATCCATGGGTCAAAAAAGATAATACAAAGGAAACTAGAAGACATTTTTGAACTGGAACTTAAAGGGAAATTTTACCTTTAAACACTTATTTTAGGGAAGAAAAAGTGTTCAAAATTAATGATCTAAGCTTCTACCTCTAAGCATTGTGTTAGCTACTTATCACAAATTTTGAAATGTTTTGTTTCATCATTCCATTCAAAATATTTTATAGTTTCCCTTGTATTGTCAAAACAATATTGCACATTGTGGGGAGTGACAGAGATCAGTGCCACCTTAAAGACTTAAAGGATATAGGGTTTGGTGGCCCCCATTATATCTCCATTAATTCATCAGTGTGGCCCTTACAAAAGTCAGATGGCTCCTGATAGATGACAGAGTCTACTGCAAACTCAACTTAAGTAGAACCCTAATTGCAGCTGTTATGCAAGATATGGTATCTTTTATAGAGTAATTTATAGGGTCTCTGATACATGGCATGTGTAGACTGGTGTGACAGATGTGTTCTTTCCATCCTTATCAGAAAAGGGAATGAAGTACAGTTTGCATTCACTTGGAATATACTAGAGTATGCATTTAGTCTTGCCCCAGAGCTATGTTAACTCTCCTTCCCTCTGTCATAAGAGAGTGTGAGGAAACCTGAGCTGTCTGGACATCAGGAAGAAAATCATACTTATATTCACGATGTTATAATAGTCGGACCATATGAGCAAGGACTGTACATTAGAGGGGTTGATAAGACATATGCACTCTAGGGAGTAGGAGACAAACCCTATGAAGATTCCTTTGGAAAGGCAGTGATTCACTTTCACAGGAATAGGCACCTATTCCAGATGTGGATTTGCCTTTCCTGCCTGCAGGGCCTCACCTGGTACCACTATCTGGGAGCTTACAGGCTCTGTTCACTGCCACAGGATCCAACATAACATTGCATCAGACAAAGGGACACACTTTACAGTTGAGGAGGCATTAGAGATTCACTTATATATCATTCCACTCCATCTAGACACTGCCCACCCAAAAGAGTGCTGGAATGGCTTGTTGAAGATGCAGCTGAGGCACTGGGGTGAGGATGATTTGTCATCTTCCAGGATGCAGCATATACTCTAGATCAATAACCTTTGTTATGTCACTGTGTCCTCAAAAGGTAGAATACATTGGACTTGTAATGAAGTGGGTAGAGTGGGAGTATTTCACTTGGAGAACTTACGCATCCCTTATGGCAAATCTGAATTCTGAGTGTTTGGAGGTCTTCCAGCAAAGGGGAGTACTTTCAAGAGAACACAGGGAGAGACTCATTGAAATAGAAGTTAACTGTTTTCAGGGTGCTTTGAGCTCCTTGTATCAAGGGACCATGAGGCAAGAAGGGAAGTCACCATCCTGATAGCGGTAATTATTTCTGATCATAAGGAAGAGGAATTGCTCAATGGTGGTAAGAAGGAAGGTTTGGTCTCCAGGTGATCCACTTTGGCATTCTTTTGGTGTTCTTTTGTGTCTTGATAGCAAATGGACCAATGCAACAGTCATGGTCTAAGAAGGGCATGGTGACCATGGCCTCAGACCCTTCCAGAATGAGTGGGTCATATCACTAGGTAAGCCACCAAGACTAGCAGAGATTCTAGCTGAGGGTGAGGGGAAATCTAGAATGCATAGTGGAGGAGGGAATGATGAATATCACTTGAAGCTCTAAAACAAACTGCAGTGTGGTAGGGGCTGTAGTTTTCCTAGAACTTACATGAAGAAGTGGATCCAAGCAGCACAAGCAGTGGACTCTAGTGGATGCTGTGACATGCTCCCCAGATGTCATTTCAGGACTGAAGGACCTCCTTCCTCAGAAGCTAGGAATCCTGTTGATGATAGAACTCAGCTGTCAGTCATCTCCAGAGTTGACTTTAGCAGGAAAGAGCTGTCTCACCCAAGATCACGCTTCCTTTCCAGGACTGCATCCAAGGGCAGGTTGAGGTGGGAATCTAAAGGTCTGGCCCATTGCTGCAATGCAGGACAACTCGGAAGGGTCATTTCAGTTAGGGAGCTCTCTGTGGGGTTTGTTGAGGACTTTGTTGAGAGTGCATTATAGCCCAACTTCTCCTTCTGCTCAATCCTGAGTTCCTGCCTTCCATAGGCGTTCATCTAAGATCACTTTCTAATAAACTTCTCGCATGTTGATCTCTGTCTCAAAGTCTTCTTTGTGGGAAATATAGTCTTCAATAGTAACTTTATTACCTCAGTCCACGAATGGACTAGTGTGGTGTGAACCCATTTAAGCTGCTTATAGCAGAGCAAACCCTCTTTGGAAAAAGATTACATTATCAAGGGACGTTATAATTTTTACACCCAATGACTTTCAATAAAAAAATTGCCAAACATATCCAGAAACAAGACCACAAGGAAGTAACAATCAATAGAAACAGACCAACAGATGACTCAGCTCTTTGATTTGTCAGATACAGACTGAAATAATTGTAATTAATATCTTTAATAAATGCAAGATGGCATTTTCAGCTGTGAATTAGAATGTATATAAAAGAATGAAATAGAAGTTTTAGAACTATACATGCAACAGAAGATTGGACATAGCAGAAGAGAGGATTAGTGAACTGGATGAGAGTTTAGTAGAAAATATTCAGGCTGAAATATGGAGCTCAAAAAGGATGGAAAATACTAAAAGGAGCATTAAGAAATATATGGACATTGTGGAAAGTTTTTATATATATGTAGTCAGAGTCTTCAAAGGCAAAATTAGAGAGAATGGGTCAGAAGAACAAGCAAAGAGATAACAGCTGAGAATTTTCCAAAATTGGTAAGATAAATTCATCCATAGATTCAAGAAGTGCTACAAATTCCAGAAAAATAAATATAAAGACAACCATATATTGGCATATCATATTCAAACTGATGAAGGTAAAAGAGAAAAATTTTAGAAGCATCCAAAAAAAACAAATACAAGTTTCGTGCCTGTATCCTTTTATAAAGGATCATTTAATATGAATGACTTACTTGAAATACTTTTATTAGTAATTATCATAAGGAACAAATGTATTTTGTCAGGATTTTGGTAAAGATTGAGGAAGTCTTATTGCAAATAATCTGCTTGATACCTTCAATTTTTGGCTGACTTTTCCAGTTTTTCACAATCTTTTATCTTGTCATGTAGCTAACAAAGAACTTGTATGTGGATCAGGGAAAATGTCGATTCTGACAGGTCTTGATATTATTGCATTTTTGAAAGTGCATTTTTTTTTAAAGATTTTATTTTTTCCTTTTTCTCCCCAAAGCCCCCTGGTACATAGTTGTATATTCTTTGTTGTGGGTCCTTCTAGTTGTGGCATGTGGGACACTGCCTCAGCGTGGTTTGATGAGCAGTGCCATTTCAGCGCCGAGGATTCGAACCAACGAAACACTGGGCTGCCTGCAGCGGAGCACGTGAACTTAACCACTCGGCCTCGGGGCCAGCCTCAAAAGTGCATTTTGAAAGTTAAAGTTGCTATACCTTCAATCCACTGTTCTTTACAGCAGTATTTTTAAACTCTTTGTCCACTTTGTGATGGTCGGTTTAGTTAACTTCCATAAATCGCCTTAATTGGACATAAACTGCTTCATGTTAAAGCATACACTGAAAGTTAATGAAGGCATGAGGGGACTGTTGGATTCCCTCAGCTCTGTGGAGTTCCCACCTCCCTCCAGACACCTCCCATTATCTAAGACCTTTTGTTACTCACAATGTGATATGAGCACCAGCAACAGTGGCATGTCCTGGGACCTTACTAGAATACAGAATCTCAGGCCCCAATCTAACACTACTGAATGAAAATCCGTATTTGGACAAGAACCCCAGGTGATCCACATGTATATTAAAATTTAAGATGCATGCTCTAAGCAACACATGACTATCTGGCATAAGGATTTAGTGAGAATGCCAATACATGAAACACTTGCAATTCTTAATTTCATATATTATTAAATAAAATTAAATGTAGCTAGGAGCATCAGCTAGGCATATGGTTGCCCAGAATAAAAATACATTTCTCACCCCTCCTGCAGGTAGATGAGGCCACGTAATTCAGTCCTGGCTGATGAAATTGAGCAGAAGGGATGTGCTCCAATTGCAAATTGAGCCCTTTATAGGAGAAAGCATTCCCTCTCCATTGCCACTCCTGGCTAACTGGAATTCAGACGTGATCGTGGGAGCTGGAGCAGCCATCTTTGGCTACAAGAAGGAAATGATGTGTTAAGAGTGACAGAGCAACAGGGTAGAATTTGCATCCCTGATGATTATGGAGGCACCACCCTAGCCTTAGAAAGAGAAATGACATATTAACTTTGTTTAAACCATTGCTAATTTGGGTCTATGTTACATTAGCCAAATCTATAATCTACTTAGTGTGGTCATAAAGCAGGTAACACCATTGTCGTCTTCGGACATCTAGGATTGTTTGTAGGAGACCAGGCTGTGAGGCTAGAACTTTGCCATTATGAACGGAACTCTGCCCAGAGAGCAGTACCTTCTTCTCTTTCTCCCCAGTTACATGTCTCAGCAGATGCATTCTTGTGGCTCAGGGCTCACCCTCTGGTCTTCTCCTAGTCCTTTGGCAGACATAACTCATTGTAGAGAAGAGGATGAAAAAGAGCACCTGGAGATTTTCCCCTAAAGTTTTCAGTTTGAAGGAGATTGGTCTTTTTTGAGAAAGTTTAAAATGATCTCTTAGCCAATAAATCCAGAGTTGAATAGCACTGTGGATGTGTGACTCACTCAAATAATTTCACTTCATTAGATGCTTCTTTGGAAATTTGGAGCTTTTCATTATTCCTCTGGTGGAAAGTAGGGAAATGGCAAGATAATTCGTAAGGAAATTCCAGGAAATGCCTCTTTTCTAAGTTTTTACCTGTTCCTTGGGGCCCTGGGTGGAGAGAAGGTCATCTTTTGATTAAGTTACATCAAGTCAGACTCAATTTCTTCACTTGTAAATGGGGCACATATACTCAGGCGGGGCAAGAATTATCTTCCTGAGTCACACAGAGGGTTTGAGGGAACTGACCAGCATCGCACAAATAATATGTGACAGAGATGAAGCTTGAACCCAAGCCTCTTGAGACTAAGTGCAATGCTCCATCTCAGATCCATTCAGTGAGGCTGCCTAAGCTGAAAGAAGCCAGAGGAGCTTGCTGGGAAGTCACTTGACTGGAGTGAAGAGTGGTTGGATGAAGGCAGACTTGAGATGATGCTGAGATGCTGAGCAGAGCAGAGCTTGAGATGGTCCTGGGTTGGACCTGGAAAACTGGGACCTCCAAACAAGAACCAGAGAAATGCCTTAAAAGGCAAGCAGTTCTTGGGATTCGTCTGAAGGAGAGCCGAATGGATATGAGCGCATGTATCCACAAGAACATCCCTAGCAGAATTGCTTGTAATATTAATGAAGTGGAAACAGCCTAAATGTCCAGCAATGGGGGACTTAAAAAGAAAGCTGGCACAATCATACAGGGAAATATTGTCTCCAATCAAAACGATGATGGGTTGTTCTTAATTTTTGGCTTGTGGTCCTTTTTGAAACTCCAAGAACCACAGATCTTCTCCCTAGTTAAAAGCCGTGTATTCTTATACACACAAATTGCAACCAGAAATTTCAGATGGTTTCACAATTTTCCTGAAGCCAGTCCATAGGACACTATGTTAAGAATCCCGACGTTAGATGTATTTTAATGACCTGGAAAGGTGTTTGTGCACAGCATAATTTTTGCATGAAAAAAAACCAGTTTATGAAATGGCAGGTATGAGACGATAAGATTTTATTTAAAAAATATAAATCTCTTTCTACTTATGCAGAAAAGAATCTGGAAGTTGCATGAGTCAGATGCACAGGACAGTGCTCAGAGCTGTGAGGACTCCAGAGGAGGCCAGGTGTATGGCAAGTGTACCCAAGGGCCCCATCTTCTGTTGATGTAGGCCCAGGGGCCTGGCCATGCCTAATCCAAGGAACCCTGTCCCTTCTCTGATAGGGGAGTGCACCCCTGAAAAATTGCATGAGCACAGTCACTTCTTCCATGCGCAGGTTCTTGAGAACCTGCAGAGCTGGCTCTAGAGTATGACATTGAGTCCTAGTTGCCAGAGTGACCTTGAAAAATGGGAGCATATCTAAGGGAGGAGAGCAAGGATGGAGAGGGGGCCAGGGTCCATGCAAAGGAAGGATTGGTGAAAGACCCTAGGAGTCTAGCTGGGAGAAGAGATGACTAAGGATGGGCAAGGTCATTGTCTTCATGTGTTTGAAGGCTGTCCTGGAGAAGAGGGGACACAGTTATTGTGTAATAATTTAAACCAATGTATATTATGCAATGTGCCTTGGGCCTTGTGCTAAGAGCTGGAGAAACAGATGATGCAGTTTCTCTTATGTAATAGGGAAAGACAGAGGGTTTAACAAACATCCCAATATAGTCTGATGTGTGCCATATAGTAAAGATATGTAGGAGAGCTCCAGGAAAATAAAGGAGCAAATGAACTACAGTACCTGGGGAAGTGGATTAACAGAACTTTTCCAGGCTTAGAAAGGTGGCACAGAGAATTCCAGGCGGAAAGAACAACATAAACAAGTTCAGAGACGTGAAAAGTAGATTACATAGAGGAGAGAGAAGGCAGAGAGGGCTGGAGATTTAGGTGGCTTCCGAAGTGTGAAGATTCTCACCTTCTATGTTGAAACATCTGAACCTGTCTCTATGGGAACCATAGAAGGTATCACCTCTCCCCATCCTGTGATGGAACTAGGTCCAACAATGGCAGGTACAACGAGTCAGAACTGCCTTGGGAGAGAATGACTCTCCATCAGGCAGAGGCTGGTCAGCCCCTTGTCAGAGGTCAATCAGAGAGACAACTACCAGATGCGGCATTTGACAGGACTTTGCGATCCCTTCCACCCCAAAGAGTGACTCCAGCCCCAGCTTTTCAGGGAAATCTATTTGTATGTCTCCTTCTGTAAATGAAACAGCCTGAAGGTACCATATATTTTTGCTTTTGAATTTAGCAAACTTTTTATTATCCTAAAAGCTGGAACGAGAATTCATCTATGAACGGATCTTCTTATTTAGAAAGATCATCTGGAAAGTCACTTTGAGTGGCAGGTGAGACCCCCAATGGGCTTGGTAGGAGCTCAAGAAAAAGAAAAACTATGGTTAAGCTGTCAAGCTTTGGAATATAAGAGGAATTAAGAGATAGATCTCTATATATCAATGAGGGAGAGGAGAGATTGGGGCATACAAAGTAATGGGGAAGGAGGGACTAGAGAGATGGTGTATGGTTGAGGACTACAGGGGGGAAAGCCAGAGCCACCATACGCAGGGGCTGCAGGTTGCCAATGCTCAAACTGGCTGGCTGAGGGGGCAGGTGGGGGCTTCAATGAAACCCGTGCTCTGCTCTCCAACTCATGCTCCCTGGGTCTATGAACATGTGGATGGAACGTCTCTGTGGCCTGGTGATAACTCTGGGAAGATCATCCTATGGAAACTCCCTCACGGTAGGGTGGCCAGAGGAAAGTTTCACTAGAGAGATGCCTAATGTTAACCTCAAAGTTGTGATGTAACTCTTTCTACCTCCTACATAAATCTTCAAGTAAGTGTATTCCACTTGGCAGCTCTTTGTGCAAGATGCCACACACACATGTGTGGAAATTGAGGAAGGGCTGGATTTCATGTCTGGGTTGTAGCAATGTGGAGTAAACAACACTTGCAGAATCAGGAACCCAGATTTGGAGACATCAAGAATGCAATCCCTCCCTGGAAATCAGAAATCTGACAGGCGTTGGTTTTCCATGGAGCATGTGGTGAATGATTTGAGTCAACTTTATCTGGATTTTAAAGGGCAGGGAGGAAGCAAGTGACATCAGGGTGACATTTCATTGTTTTGGTGCCTCCAGCAAGATGTTGCTGATAAATTTACTTTATGGCTATCTGTCTCCTGCTCAAGTAAGCTGTTATTGCATCAACAATAGTTTACACAAATCATTGAGGTTTCAAGGAAGCAGTTTAAAACAACAATTGTATGAGTGAATGAGATTCTTATCTTCAGGATTCAAAGCTGTATGGTTCATTTATATAGGTTATCTTCTGGAATGTATTTTTATAGACTCTGTAATTGGATGGGGCGTCTGAGGGCAATGAATAGTATGGAAGGGTAAACACTTGGAAGTCTTGGCTTCAAGACCCAGCTCTCATGCTAAGTTGCTGTGTGAATTAGGACATACTCTAGCCCTCTCTCATATATAATCTTCCTGTGATATAGAAGTATTAAACAAAAATGGTCTTCAGCATCTGCGTTAAGACTAGATTAGTTGTACAAAACAGTGATTTAAATAGGATAAGAATGCTTTTCTTCCTTATACAGAGGTCTTAAGATAAGTAATAGATGTTGCTAAGAAATCCTCAAGGACCCAGGATCCTTTTGTTTTTCCAGAAAGCAGGAAGGTATAAAAAGCCAAGAACATACCACCTCTACTGATTAAATGGACAACCTGGAAGCTGCACACCGCATTTCAACTCACATCCCCTTGGCTAGGACTTTGTCATATGGCCTAACCTAGCTGCAAAGTGGACTGGGGAATATAGTTTTTATTCCTACCTGCTACAATGCCAGCTAAAAACTGGGTAAAATTGTTCTGCAATGCCCATTCTCTTCTTTTCTCAGTGATGGACCCTAAAAACTGGAGTTCCGTTACTCTGAGAGAAGAAGTGAATGGGCATCGCAGAACAATTAGAAGTCTCTTCCAAGGGTTCCTTCCAGACGTAACAGTCTAGGATTCCAGGTGTTATCTACAGTTTGAATGATCGGATATCAAACCATCCTTTACCTCCAGGGAATCCTTGAATTAGCGAGTACTGTAGACCAGGATTGTCCCATAGAAACATAATGTGAGTCACATAGAAATTTTAAAATTTATAGTAGGCACAGTAAAGAAAGCAAAAGAAACAGGTGAAATTAATTTTAATAATATATTTCATTTAAACCCATCATGTAACCAATGTAAAAAGTTGTTAAAGTTTTACATTTCTGCTTTCATACCCAGTCTTTGAAATTCAGTTTGTAGTTTATGCTTACAGCACGTCTGCATTTGAACTAGTCAGATTTCCGGTGTTCACTAAGCACATGCAGCCAGTGGCCACGCTGTAAGACGATACAGTTGTAGATTGTGTTAACCAGGCCAATAGCAGCAAGGTATGCATGCATAAATTACTTTGTTATAAAGGGAATTTTCTAAGTAATTAATGCAGATTTAACTCAGTAGTGTAGTCTGCACGAATAGGAAAGAGAACATTATCTTCTCCCCTGAGGTTTTCCTATGGAAAAGCGACCATAGATTATCCACTTTCTGCATCATTTGAGGTCTAACCAGATGCCCAGACCAACTAGCCAAGTCAGGGAGGACTGGTTGGAATCCAGTTTGCCACTTACCAGCTATGTCATCAAGAGGAAGATGCTTAATTCCTCTGAGAGCAAGTCCTTATCTGTAAAAATGTCACATATTGAGGTATTGTTTTTTTTAAAAATGTTATCTTTCAGAAGCCAAACTCAGCAGAAATAGCACTGGACCGAGAATAAAAGACAGGGATTGTCGCTTCAACTTCTCCCTGACTCTGTGTACTGACAAACTTGGCTTCTCTCTGGATCTTGCTTTTCCCATTTTGAAAGCTGGAGGTGGGGGCCATATATTAGATGCCTACTGATTGGTCTTTTTTCTTTTCAAATGGAATCACTTGAAATTAAAGTAAAACTAAAATATTCCCACTTCTAGGATATGGTTAGGGAGACGGTTGCTTTCTCAACTTCCAATAAGTTCATAAAAGAGAGAACTGAGATCTGGAAGGCTGACACATCTGTAGTATACAATGTTTTTAAGTAGACACATTCTTTGCAAGGAGAATTAAGAAGGATCAGGTGGAAATATCTCTTATGTTTGTGACTGAGCCTTTAGCATAAAGGTTGAAAAAAATCTCCAGGAGCTCTCTACCATTGCTAGTGGAAATGTCTACTGGGGAATCTTTCTGGAAGCCAATTTGGCAAGACGTATCAAAAGACTTTTAAAATGTGTACATCCTTTCACATAACAACTTTATGCTTAAGAATTTAAGGAAACAATCTGATGTTCACAAAGATCTGTTTATTTAAGCATTCATTGTTCTATTACTGACACCACAAGCAACATGGAAACACTCTGGCTGTAAAAAATAAGGAAATAGTCAAAGAGTTATGGTACAGGCTTATGTGAGGGTATTATTAAACCAGCAAAATCTATGTTTTTGAAGAATATTTAATGATGTAGGGAAATGCTTCACTTCAAAGTTGAGCCATAAATGATCGCTAGCAATATGTTTCCAACCATCTTTTTAAGTTGACTCTTTCCCAGAGGGTCCCCCCGTGGTCTCTGTCCTCGCTTTCCATCTTCTTCTCCCTACTTCTCCCCTGCCTCATCTGTCCTCAGAGTGAATCTTCATTTTCTTATAGTGCAAGGGTTTCTTAACCTTGACACTCTTGATATTGCGGGCTGGATGGTCCTTCGCTGCCAGTGAGGCAGGGCTGTCCTGTGCTTTGTAAGATGCTGAGAAGCATCCCTGGCATCTGCTCCTGAGATGCCAATGGCATGCTTCTCCCAGTTGGGAGGACCAACATAGCTCCAGATATTGCCAAACCACACGCCCCTTCCTCTAGTTTGGTGATTATCCAAGTTTGGTGATTTTTAAATTATCTTGCCGGTGGAAAGTGGAAATTGATGATTCTTCCTGATTCCTCCACCTCCTTTCACACACACACACATACACACACACCACTCAAACACAGTCTCATACTCCATGTTGACACAAATATTAGTTCTCACAGCCCAGTCTCTGTGCACAGTGGACATTTCCCTCCACGGGGCATTCTTGGCACAGATCTCTCTCTACCATGGGAGAAGGGCTCTGTGAGTATACAGAGCAGTCTTTCCTCTCTTGATTCATCCTCTGGTTTCCACTGTGAATGGAGACACCTGCACTCCTAGAGCTCAGTGTTCAGGACTTGGAGCTGAGGCCCAATGTGACTTTACCAGTTGTTCTAGAAAATTCTTGTGCAGGAAGATAAAGCTGTAAACCAGGAAATAACTTCATTGTTAACCTCAGGCACCTCATGAAACTCATTTATCTTGTTTGGGAAAATTGGATGCTCATCTGGGCAAACACCACCCTTCCAAGGACAATAGATTGATTGCTCAGCTGGCTTTTGCTTATCAAACAACCATTTATACAGGAACACTTCCCTCAGGACTCCGGTCTTTCCATGTCCTCCAAGTCTAAGCTCTAAGGACAAAGATCTACCTGAAACACTCAAGTCCGGATCCTCAGACCTTATAAATGTCACCCTTGACCTCCCCTTTCTGAGACACATGAAGACTCTTTCAAGGTGGTGTTCTCCCTTACATTGCCAGTGAAAACTCAACTTTACCTTGATAAATGGAGGTCTCTTTGGGGAACTGACAGTCCCCAAGGGCCAGTCTACTTTTAAAGAAGGGGTACCACCAGAAAGCCATGGACCCCATGATGCTTCCAGAAAGACCAGAGGAAATTTTGAAACAGCATTTTTTCTGCATCTTTGGCCAGATAAGATTCCTAGTTATGGTGTCCCCACATCACACTCTATAAGGAGAAAGGAATCAACAGGAGCATCAATGATCCTCCTGCCCAAGGAGAGTGAGCGTAAGTGGAATAGAGTTGGGGCCACAAGCTTCCTAAGCATAGGAGAAAGAAAAGCATAGAAATGCACACACACACATATATGCAGGCATACATACCATGGAATTGTGGGCTATTTCATTTTTATACTTTTTCATATTTTTAAATTTTTTTCTTAATGAAGATGTCTTTCTGTTCATTAAAGTAATTACTGTACTAATTTCAGATGAAAAAAATGAGTTAACATAATTCTCTCCTAGAACATACTGGGACATCCAGGATATTGGCTTCAAAGAAGTGCCAATGATGTCAAAGACTTTGTCCCGGGGACCTTCCCTTTTCTGTACAGTTCAGGAAAGCACTAACGAAAGCTTCTACAGAGTTGGGAGTGTGTCAGCTGTACCAAGTATTAACGTGAAGTATGAATGCAAAAGATTATAATTGCTTTTCTTTTTTTCCTTCTCACATTTTTAAAATAATCTCATGGCCACTAGTAAATGCACTCACAGTGAGTTGGAGTGGGTAAGCTATGGGGCATATGACAGGACACAGTGATCAGGCACTAAAATAAGTCATACTGCTGGTCCCCGGGGACATGCATGGGTGTATAGGCTGAGTATGCCGTTGACCCAATAGGTCTCTGTAAAGAAGAGCTCTCTGGGCCTGACTTTACCTCTCCCACTCACCGCTTACTAATTTTGTGTCCATGAGTAAAGAAACTTTTGACTACAGTTTCTTCACCTGCAAAGGTGAAATACCAGTACCGGCCCAGTGAACCTCATAGGTTTATTGTAAAGACCAAAAGAGATCATGGATATAACCGTGTTTGGGAAATAGTTCAAATGCACAGCATTAAGAGAATACTTAGTTTTTCAAATGTCTCCTGGACTGATATTAACATAGATGAAGATAATCAGCCCACACCCAGTTTAAGTGCTGGGGCTACTTAGCTCCATGGGATGGCTTGAGGCAGAGATATAGGCATGTGGGGATCTCCGCCTTATCTTGGAGGACCGGGGACCTGACTGGAGGCCCTCAGCTTGGAGCCTGGTTCCCCCAGGGCTGTGTGGGTGCTGGGTATGCCCGCTGAGAGCACACCTAGGAGGAATGTTTGGGACCTCTTGCCACAGCCGCCCACTGTCCCTCATTAGCATTTCATGCCCAGCATGTAATCTGCAAATTGGATGTTCCAGGGTGGAGTCAGAGGAATGAGAGGAATGAGGAAGACCAGACAGATAGGCACAAATCTCTTCCCTCCACTACTTATTTCTTGTGTGCCCACCATGTTCCTTGAAATGCTGTCTCCTATAACACCCAGAGCGACCCTGTATAAAGTCTACTTGGTTATACCCATTTACGAGCTCCAAGAGTTTAAGCAATTGCCTCAGGTCACAGAGCTCATCAGTCACAGAGCAAGAAGTCACACCCAGCTGCATAAATTCCATTTACCTCATTCCATCTGAGTACGGCCTGTCCTTACCTTACAATGGTTCAATTTGCGATTTTTCGACTTTCTGATGTTGCAAAAGCGATACTCATTCCATAGAAATAGCATACTTCAAATTTTGAATTTTGATCTTTTCCTGGGTTAGCAAAATGCCCTATGATGCTCTCTCATGATGCTGATCAGCAACCGTGAGCCACAGCTCCCAGTCAGCCACGCGACCACAAGGGTAAAAAATCGATACACCGACAACCATTCTGTACCCAGACAACCATGCTGTTTACGCTTTCAGCACAGTATTCAATAAGTAACGGGAGCTATGCAACACTTTATTATAAAATGGGCTTTGTCTTAGGTGTTCTGAGCTTGTTTAAGGTAGGCTAGGCTAAGCTATGAGGATTAGGTGTATTACATAAATTTTTGAGCTAATGATATTTTGGACGCAACCCCATCATAAGTCAAGGAAGATCTGTAAGGAAAGACATTTGCAATTGTAGATTAGTGGGGTAGGACAACATCAGTACTAGATTTCTTACTATAAATTCTTTAATTCAACTGCAGGTGGCAAGAGAACAGAGTGCAAAAGAAGGCAAGAAGGAAAAGAAGGCAAGAAGGAATGAGAACTTTTATATTTATGCTTGCTTGTGCAAATTATACAAACCATCATGGAAGTGAGTTACCTTAATATTAAGCAGTTGCTAGCACTAAATGCTTTTCTCTGCTACTGTCCACATTTTGATGTCCCAGAACGTCATAATTCAATATTAACTGAATGATGCATGTGTGAAATTTCACAAAAATAAGCAAATAACCTTGTATCTTTTTTCTTTTTTTAAGCTATTTTTGGGTGGTGGATGGAGATGACATTGGCCAATGACTTCCCATTTTTTTGACTTTGAAATGCAAACTAGGGAAAGTATATGAAAACAGAGTTTGATAGTTTGGCAAAAAGATGTTTCTAACGTCATTATGACCTGCTCAGGATATGAATAAAGTCACACTCCTCAGTCACACTTGTGAGCTCACATACCCACTAGAAGCAAATGTAGTTATTGCCTTTTTTTTTTTCAGACTTCCCCACTTCTGCAGATTTTCCAGGAAGCTTAGGTGCTTACTTGCTCAATGAGGATCAGTCTCTTTCTAAATTTCGAGCCTGGAGACAGAGCTGGATTCTGAGCACCTGCGTCTCCCTGCCACACAGCGGAGCTGTGGTAGCTCAGTCCTGCAGAGCCCTGTGATGCTTTCTCTTGTCTGCAGAAATGTCCTGGTCCTCGTCCAGCCTGCAAATCGTACTTGGTCTCCAGAGTAACCATTCTCTTCAACTATATCCAGAAGCCTAGGCATTTTTGCCCACATCTCTTGAGTGCTGTTCCTGAACCAGCCTTCCCTGTGTTCAGTTTAAACATGTGTTAGCCCGTGTCTCCCTTGGCTCAAGGTAACTTTATTTCTGATGTCTGTTGCCTTTCTCTGAACTTCTGATTAGATATGGGTCTTCCTGGCCTTACCTTCTACCCCTAACAGTTCTTTCTTTTTTTATTTTTTTAACTTTTTATTGAGATTATGATAGTTTACAACCTAGTGAGATTTCAGTTGTACATTATTGTTGTCAGTCGTGTTGTAGGTGCACCACTTCACCCTTTGTGCCCACCCCCACCTCCCTTTCCCCTGGTAACCACTCGTCTGTTCTCTTTGTCCACATGTTTAACTTCCACCTGTAAGTGGAGTCATACAGAGATTGTCTTTCTCTATCTGGCTTATTTCACTTAGCATAATTCCCTCAAGGTCCATCCATGTTGTTGTGAATGGGATGATTTTATCCTTTTTTGTGGCCGAGTAGTATTCCATTGTATATATATACCATATCGTCTTTATCCAATCATCAGTTGATGGGCACTTAGGTTGCTTCCACGTCTTGGCTATTGTAAATAATGCTGCAATGAACATAGGGGTGCATGGGACTTTTAGAATTGCTGATTTCAAGTTCTTTGGGTAGATACCCAGTAGTGGGATGGCTGGGTCATATGATATTTCTATTTTTAATTTTTTGAGAAATCTCTATACTGTTTTCCATAGTGGCTGCACCAATTTGCATTCCCACCAGCAGTGTATGAGGGTTCCTTTTTCTCCACAACCTCTCTAACATTTGTTACTTTTTGTTTTGGTTATTTTTGTCATTCTAACGGGTGTAAGGTGATATCTTAGTGTAGTTTTGATTTGCAATTCCCGGATGATCAGTGATGATGAGCATCTTTTCATGTGCTTGTTGGCCATTCATATATCTTCTTTGGAGAAATAGCTATTCATGTCCCCCGCCCATTTTTTGATTGAGTTGTTTGATTTTTTGTTGTTGAGTCCAACAGTTCTTTCTAACTTCAAATCTCAGTGAGCAGCATTGGAGGCCTCTTGTCCCTTCTCTCCCAGAAGACCCACCCCACACTCCCTATACAAATTGAGCCCTCTCTTTCTTAGTGAGCTGCTCTGTATACAACCGGTCACCAGAAGGAACAGCTCTGATGCAGTAATACAAGATTCTGTTCCTGACTCTCCTTGACACACAGTATCACCCACATTTATGTAACTCAGGGAGCCAAGAAAACTTTTTTCTAGGTGATTTTTTTTCTCGTATCTAAATAGAAGAGTGACTGGCATACATTTTAAATCCATTCCCTCAACAGATACCCTGTTTGATGTCTTGGCAGGCACCCTATTGCCAATATAGTACATGACATCTTTAAAAAAAGCTTGGGGTTTGCAATCTGAGCCACTGAGCTTTGAAGTCTGACTCCCGGTCATCACAGCGCGGCTGGGTTATGTTGTCTCCGTCTGGGATTGCTCTCTTCTTGCCTCCTGTTTCCGCCTCACCGATCCGACCTTCACGCTGCAGCCAGATTGATTTGTCTAAACCCCTGCTCTGCATAACAGGCTTTCAAAAAAATCCCCTTTTGTATATTCCAAGCTTTCCGTATCAATCTTGCATTCCGTTTGTATTTTAGAAAAAAAAAAATTAAGCAGGTGGTGCATAAATAAAACGTGCTGCCATACCAGATAGCAGTCAAAATAGAATGAACTAGATCTCTACGCAGCAGCAAGGATAAATCTCCAGATCGTTCCATGAGTGAAAAGACATGTTGCAGATATGTTCCAAACAGTTTTATTTATGTTCAAATTTGGACCTACAGAGAGTAAAGTAAGTTGAGATTCGAAGGGTCCAGTCAATAGCATTTCCCTTCCCCACAAAGTTCAAAACCATCACATCACAAGTCAAGCCCTGTGGGTAGCCTCTTGAAGGGCCCTCCATTTGGGCTGAAGCAGGAGAAAGGGCATCCCTCTTTCCTCCTCTATGTTGGCATAAGGGTGAGGATAAGCACAGCACTGCAGCAACTACTTTCTCTGAAAAGGCCCCAGCGCTTTGATCTCTTCATCCTCTGGGAGATGAGTGATGGGGTCATATCGGCCCCTGTCCTCAAGTACTAACATGGAATTTCTATGCTTCAGAATATGGGGTATTAGATAGCTTTGCTCTGTAGGCAGTCTTTGCGGGAGATTTCTGCACAAACTCCCGGGTAGTAGGAGATGACGTCGTTAACATGTTATTACGCTTTGTTAAGGTCGGAAGCTGTCACCAATGAGCCCCACTGCCATTCATCCAGTACCCAGTTCTTGCTGGGCACTCAGACATGAACAAGGCCAGGCTCCTGGCTTTGGGAGTTTCAGAGCCAGTTGGAATTACCTTCCTAGTCAGTTCTCTGCAATGGTCGCCTCGGAACGAGCTAAGCCTCAGTCACAGGGGTGACTCACCAGCATGACACCCACCTGTACTTCCCCACTTCAAGGCCTTTGCTACGTGTGTCCCTCTGCTCGTGGTGACCTTTGTTCCTCCGGTGAACACGTACTCACCCTGAAGGCCAGGAAACCCATGCTGATTCCCGGACACGGCGTTTCTCCCATCCCGACCCGCCGATCCTTCCCCTGGCTCCTCTAACTCTTCTCCAGATCATCTTGGATTGGCTTGAGCTACACGTGTGTCTGTCTCCCCCACTGGACTGGGAGCTCAGAAGGGCAGAGATCTTAGCTTTTTCATTCCTGTTTTCTAAGATGCCTGACGCAACGACTGGCACCCAGTAGAATGGATGACGTCTAAATGCGCCTTTGTCCCATGAGCTGCGTGGCCCTCAGGGCATCGAGCTGATTCCCCTCCTTCCTGAGGGTCTCCCTTATCCTGAAGGCCCTGGATTCCAGAGGTGTCTCAGCAAGAGTCGCTGTCCAGATGTGTGGGAAGAGCACTGGCAGAGGATCAGGAGTGGGTTTGCATCCCTGCCCTCTCGGCTTCCTGGTCCATGGCAACCACCTTCCCTTTCTGGGCCTCTGTCTCTACCTCTCAGATGGGGGCTTGTCACTCCCAGCTCTGAACATATATATAAGAATCTGTTGCTGTTTGCTGTGCTTCTCTCAAATCAAACCTCCCATGTCTCTGTCTCTTTCTCTCTTTTCTTCCCCTCTGTCCTTCCTCTTAGGTGCGTAATAAACCAAGAGTTTACAGTAAAAGCACAGGAAGAGCTGAATGATGTGTTCTCTTCAGGAAAGTACCTGGTCCCCCAGGGAGCCAGCGGCTGCTCAGGAGCCCCATGCCTCCTCCCGAGCTGTGGCTCCTGAGGACTTTCAATGTCGACCCGGCAACCCAACTCCAGCCTTTGATGTGGCTTTGACAGTGCATGACTCACAAGCAGCCCTGATTCAGAGCTGTGCAAAAGCTCGCCACCTCCTGCCTCCAGCCCCAGGGATCGAACAGTGGTGGTAGGGGACAGTCAGAAGGTCCATCAGGAAAATGGTGCAGAGCATGACAATCTCATTAATGACACTCCACATGATCCCCAGACTTCAGGCGGGACCAACCTCTTCACCATCCACCAAAGACCTCCTAGAGAGGAAGACAGACATGCCCTTAGAATCCGTGTGTGCCCTGAGAAGTCAGGCGAGGCTGAAAGGAAGTCCCTGAAGAGAGAATACATTGAATAATGAGCCCCTGAAGCTTCGGAGATGTCTGTGCTCTTGTAAAGAACTGAGGAATCCCCAATTTGTTTATTCATATTTTATTCTTAGGAGAAAGAAAGGTGATGGAGGAGCCTGAAGATATGGTTTCAACCCATTACTTTCATTCAACTCATTCATTCATTCACTTAGCAAAGATTTGAGGACCTATGTTATACATGGCACTATGCTGGGAACCAGGGACACAATGGTTTTAGTTACACAGATATGTGGATAGGGATATGGATATAGATATAGACAAAGCTACAGATACGGATATAGATACAGATACATATGTAGATAAAGACTGGGTCCTTGCAAACTCAGAGTCTGCACTGGTCGCAGGCATTATACAGTGACACGAATAATTGTGGTAACTGCTGGGAAGGAAATGACTGGTGAGCCACCAATCTATAAAATGGGGGAATCCTGACTTATTCTGGGGGTCAGGTGAAGCTTCCTGGATAGTCATTTGAGAGCTGAACTCCAGTGAAAGGAGACCACCTCCGCCAACCCCCTGACCCCAAGCACTGTCATTAACCTAATTGTCATGTGGGTTCTGGAGGCAGACGGCTGGAGTTTCACCCTGTCTCTCCTATCAAGTAAGTGGTTTTGTAAAGTCCTCGAGGACCCAGGCTCCGTCCTTCCACCCTCCCATCTGCAGCCCTAGAACATTGCTTTCAGTTTCAGGGCACAGGATGGCTGCTGTTCCTCCAGGCATCATGACTATTTTCAGGTGCAAACAAAGGAAGGACCACATGCCAGAGGGGACATTTCCTTTTAAAGAGGTTACCCAGGAGCTCCACCCATTGGATTCTGCATACATCTCATTGGCCAGAACTGGATCTTACAGCTACTCCTAGTTGTAAGGATGCCTGGGCTGGAGGCAAGAGGATTTGAAACTGGGCACTTTGCCTCTTTGAACCAAATCAAAGGAGACTGCATGGTAAATTGGCTGTGCCTGCCCCAGTTATAGTCGGCTTTATTGGTTTTTTGTTTTGTTTTGTTTTTTGCAATTTCTCTTTTCCTCACATTTGGCAAAACTGACTGGATTTTCTTTCTGGAAATGAACCTGCTCCCATGATGGAAGTTCCTGATGTCCTGCCTTCTTGAAACCAAAGAATGGACCTTCAGGACTTTGAATCCTGAGTGAAAAAGAGAAAGATGGAAAAACAGTTGGAGGACATTCATTCCAAGCCATGGTCAAAGCTACTGGTTATTTTCTGCTATCTAGAACCCTGGAACTGCCCAATTTCAGTTTTTTTCACACTTGGTTTTCTCCTCTTCTCTCAGATCCGGTGAGCCAAAGCCTCTTCTCTCTCTTCCCGGATGCCTCCACTCAGAAGTGCCCTCTTGTCCCTGCCCCTTCTCCTCCCCTATCCCCCTCCCCACCCCCAACCCCCAGCACCCAACTCTTCACTTGAAGCCCAACCTAGCAGTCAGGTTGGTTGGCTTTTCTGCTTTAGGTGGTTGTCTGGGCCCTTCGCTGCCCCCACACTCTAGACTGTCAAGTCCTTGGGGGCAGGGGTGGAGTCTAATTCATTTTAGGGTCTCCAGTGTCTAGCCTGGTGATTAGCATGTGCAGTTTCTCAGCATGTGTTTATTGTTTTTTTACAGGTCCAGCAAGGTACTGGGAATTATTACAGAACAGACAAAGCAGAAGACAAGAGTCTTGGCCATGGAGAGATTCCTGACCATGTCTGCAGGCCTTTTCTCAGAATCCTGCCATCTGGATAGACTTAGTGACTCCTGTTCTTCAGTAAGTCCGTCCTCCGCTCTATATGACAACAAATTCTCCCCCTCCTCCCCTCCACTTTCTCTTCTTCCTCCTCCTCTATCTCTCTCTCCTCCCCGTTCTTGTTGTCATCATGCCTTCATCATCATCATCATCATCATCATCATCATCATCATCATTATCATCCTCCTCCTCATCATCATCCTTGGTAACTCATATTGAGCATTTACTGTGTACCAGACCTGTTCTAAGTGTTATCTAAGAGAATTAACCTCTTGCCCAAGATTACAGCTAACTCATGCAAGGGTTAGGACTCAAACTCAAGTCCGATTGACCCAAAACCTGTGTTCTTGACTCCTGCCTCCCTCAGCCTCAGAGGCTCTGGGGAGATGGGGAACCGCTGCACGCATGTTCCACCTTAAAATCCTTCCACGAACTCTGCAGTGCCCGCTGTAGGCACACAGACCCCTCAGCCTGATGGCCGGTGCTTCCCTCCGTCTTCACGGAGCCAGCCTTCACACTGACCTGTCTCTGTTTACTTTACACCTCTGAGATACTAGCCCAGCCCTCCGCTTGGCGCACCAAGCATTCACTGTGCTTTCCTAGCCTGACATCTTTGCTGTATGTTCTGTCCACCTGAAGTGCCCTCCCCCGGTCCACCTATGGAAATCACACCTTTCGTTTAAGACCTATGTCAAGTGAAGAAGGCACATGACATTCTCCTGTATTCGCGCCTCCCCCCATCCCCCTGCCTTTCAAACCTCAACTCTCTCTCTTCTTTGAACCTCCACAGCACCTCTTCTTTTCCTCTTGGGGTCTAAGGAAGAAGTGTAGGGGAGGAACTCAGGCTTTGGAAACAAGCACTCAGTGTTGAAATCCTTTTCTAGCCCCTTGCTAGCTTTATGAACTTTGGCAAGTTACTTAGCCTTTCTGAGTCTCTTAGGATCTGTAAAAAGGAGATCATAGTATGTACTTTGGGAATATGAGACCATTCTCATAAAATGCCTTATGTCCCTGCCACCCATCCTGACTGCCACTTTGTTATATCTGCAAAAACCTTCTCTCTGAGGCAAAGATGCTAGGCAGCCCACAGGCCTGACTTTCTACCCTTTATCTTCCAAGGAATAGATCATTTTTAGTGATAACGGTATTAAGAAATGACGCCATTGGCTGTTTTTACTTCTGTCTAGTCTACCGGGGCACTCATTGCCCTCGTAGTAATTTCCCGGCCTCCTCATGTCTCAGTCCCCAAGTGCCTGGTGGGCAGCAACCTAGACATGAATATCTGCCCCATCAAGGATGGAAATTCTATCTCAATGGGCTTGCCGCTGGTCTGTATTGGTAGGTCAGATAAAGGGCATTACAGAGCATGTGTGTGTTGGGAGGGGAGGATGTATGCATACGTGGAAGGAAAGCAACCTGGTTCTAGTTATGGAATGCCTCTCACTCATTGTGTGATTCTGTCAAGTCTCTGCCCCTCTCTGGCCTCAGTTTCCCATCTGTACAATGGGATGGTGGGACTCAATCACTAAGCAATGTCCACCTGAATCAACCCTTAGGGTTTTTGAGTCTGTTTTAGGGATGTTAGCTTGGCTTTGGATGCCTCATGGTGTTGGGGGAGGGGTGATTATTGATGGTGGGTCATCCTGCACCGGAGGAGTCCAGGATATGTGTGTGGGTAAGGGGGGAGGGACCAGGACCAATCTAGGGGACCACTGAGGGGATGTGTGACATCTACCCAGGGACAGTCACTGGGAATTCAGTACCACTCAGAATTCTTGAAGACACTCCAGACAGCCTTTATAGATTACTCTAAAGGCAAACAATTGATATTCAGTGAGTACCTACTGTGTACCTATGTGATGCTGATAGGAGCTCTACACGTATGTTTTTATTTTTTTATACAGATAGTTGAGTTACTCCAACACTGCATCTCAGGGCACAGTATCATCATTGGTCCAAACAGCCTCTTTTGTTTCATTTTTATTTTATTAGCATTATTTTTCTTTCCCACACTTTTGTCCCCTCTCCCATCCTCCCCTTACCTCATCATAAGGATATGTGTATATTTTTAAAAGTGTGTAGTGTGTATGGTGAATGTGTAAGCTTTTTTCTTCTTTTTTTTTTTGTGATGAAGATTGGTCCTGAGCTAACATCTGTTGCCAATCTTCCTCTATTTTATGTGAGATGCCGCCACAGCAAGGCTTGATGAGCAGTGTGCAGGTCCGTGCCTGGGATCCAAACCTGTGAGCCCCAGGCTGCCGAAGCAGAGCGCACGAACTCAACCACTATGTCACCAGGCCAGCCCCAGAATGTATAAGCTTTTAATTTACATAGATGATGCTGTGAAATATACCTCATTCAGTTTCTTCTCACCTTACTCAACATTTTATTTAAGACTCTATCCACGTCAGTGGATGTACTTCTAGGTGACATTTCTCACTGCCACATGTCTCAGGGTGGAACCACTACAACTGTACTCTTCCATTCTCCTAGGAATGTGTATTGCCTCCAGTTCCCAGAAGCAGTGACAGGACACAGATCTTGTCTGCTACTCATTGTTTTTTCCCCAGTGCTGTTGAAGGGCAGACACTTGCTGCTAATGGAGGTAGTTTTAGGTGCTTCACAGTATGACTATGAGGAACATGGAATTATATACTATATTGTTTCATGAAGATCCTATCAGTCTGGTGCCAGCAACTCATCGTCAACCCTCTTTGCTCACTAAATTTCCCTTTTTTAATAGATCAGAAGCAGGCCTCAGGCTAACGTATTTGCAGGCAGCACACTCTAGGTGAAATTTAATTATGTTGGAAAATTAATTAAAATGTAATTTAATAAAATGTATTTATTTAAATGATTCTTTCTATTTTTAACAAGCAACTTTGGTTTTCTACTTAAAGAAGTGACATTCCATATTTAATAGGATCTAAAATGTTGCTGATTACAAGGACATCATTATTCTATACTCCACTAAGAAATAAAAATAATTCTGCTAATTAAACCATCCTACATCACTGAGTATAAGAAGCAGGCTGCTTTCAAAGATGTTAAAATGTGAACAAATGTGCATCTGCTTTTGTTTCTTTTCGCAAATAAGGTTATTTAAGTAAAGAAGAGAGCTGATTTATGAAAAAAATAGCAAATAAATGACAATTCTGGTGTTAAGTGAATTTGGTGGGAATGAGGACACTGGTGCAGGAATGACTGGAGTTTGGGAACTGGGAAACACTGAATTATCTCATGTGGGCGGTCCTCGTACCCGCTTTGTAAGGGAGGTGTGGTTATTCCCGGTTAGCAGGTAGGGAGGAGGGGTGACCTGTCCAGGGCCACAAGGGTAAGAGTAAATTTATTCTCAAGTAGGTCGGGCAAAAGTCCCCACTTCCAGGTACCAAAAGTCCATAAAACTTGGGATCTGATTCAGCATGGCTCCTCTCCTGTCCCTCCTCTCCGAGAGGCCTTGATGAGGGACCAGATCTCGGCCTGTTTCCTTCCACCTTTGAGTCCTCCAAGCACCGGAATGCTTTCATGTTAGCAAACACCTTTCACTCCTGTCTTTGTATGAATGAGTGTGTTCTGGTCCCTTACTCACAATGCCTCCATTATCAGTGGAGAAGTCAAAGGATGATGAGTGGACATTTCTGACATTGAGGCATCCATGAAGGGATGTATATTGAAGACAGAGAATATTCTAGATATAGTTGTAGTAGTAGTAATTGCTTTGTTAGTTACAAGTTCTTTCACTTTTATTTTCTTTTGACCCTTACCACAATCACGAGTAGATATTCTCCTCATTTTACCGGTGGAAAGACTGACAAGGTTAATTCGCCTCAAATCACATAATTATTCACTGGTAGAACTGTAAGTAGATCCATGAAGTCAGTGCCTTTCTCTTTTTCTCATAAACTTTAATTTTGAGCTAATTGTAGATTCACTGTTGTAAGAGGAAATATAGAGAGACCCAAGAGATCTGGTGTATTACTGGGTTCACCACTTTCCCCTGTTGGTAACATCTTGCCGTATCACACAGTACCATATCACAACCAGGATGCTGATGTCGCTATAATCAAGATACAGAACATTTCCACAGACCTATCCCCTGGTGTTGCCCTTTTGTGGTCACACCCACCTCCCTCTCCTGCACCCATCTCATCCCTGACTTAAGCCAGACACAGATCTGTTCTCCATTTCCATAATTCTCTCATTTCAAAAATGTTACATAAATGGAATCATAAAGTATGTAACCTTTTGAGATTGTTTTTTTCACTCAGCTTAATTCTCTGGAGATTCAGAAAGTTGCTCAGCGTATCAATAGTTCATTCCTCTCTATTGCTGAGCAGCATTCCACAGTAGGGATGGACCACAGTTTGCTTAACCATTCGCTTATTGAAAGATATCTGGGTTGTTTGCAGTTTTGGGCTATTACAAATAAAACTTTTATGAATGACCTTGCACAGGTTTTTGTGTGAACATAAGTCTTCATTTCTCTGGAATAAATGCCCAAGAGTGCAATTGCTAGGTTGTCTGGCAATTACATGTTTATTTTTTAAATAAGAAACTGCCAGAATGGCTGTACTATTTTGCATTCCTCACCAGCAATGTACAAGTGACCCAGTTTCTCTGCAGCCTCACTAACATATGATTTTGTCACTAATTTTTCCTTTGGTAAATTTGATAAATGTGTGGTTATATCTCATTGCAGTTTTAACTTACTTTCCCCTAGTGGGTAATGATGCTGAACATCTCTTATGTGCTTGCTCGCCGTTGGTATATACTCTGGTAAAATTCAGCTTCTTTTTTGCCCCTGAATTCCTTTCCATTTTTTCCCCCAATATCTTTTCTTTAAAAAAATTAAAATTTCTATTGAGATAATTGTAGATTCACAAACAATTGTAAGAAGTGATACAGAGACCAGTAATACAAAGGTGAATAACTCAAAAACTGAGCAAAGGATTTGGATAGACATTTCTCCAAAGAAAATATACAAATGGCCAATCAGCACGTGAAAAGATGCTCAACATCATTAATCATTAGGGAAATGCAAATCAAAACCACGATGAGATACCACTTCACACCCACTAGGATGGTGATAGTAAAAAAAGAAAATAACAAGTTTTGGTGAGGATATGGAGAAATTGATGGGAATGTAAAAGTACAGCTGTTTGTCAAAAGGTTAAACACAGAGTTACCATATGATTCAGCAATTCCATTCCTAGGTGTACGCTCAAGAGAATTAAAAACATGTGTCCACACAAAAACTTATGAGTGAACATTCACACTAGCATTATCCATAATAGCCAAAAAGTGGAAACAAGCCAAATGTCCATCAACTGATGAATAGATAAATAAAATGCAGTATATCCAGACAATGGAATGTTGTTTATCAACAAAAAGAAATGAAATATTGATTCATGCTACAATAAATGCTATGTAAGAGAAGTCAGTCACAAAGGACCAACTATTTTATTATTTCAATTTTATGAAATATCTAAAACAGGAACATCTATAGAGACAGCAATAAATTAGTGGTTGCCTAGGGCTTGGGTTATGGGGGGATGGTGGGGTAATGGGTAAAAGATGCAGGGAGTTTTGGGGGAATAATAAAATGTTCTAAAATTGTGGTGATGGATACACAACTCTGTGAAATACTAAAAGCCATTGAATGGTACACTTTACATGAGTGAGTTGTGTGGTCCATGAGTCATGTCAATAAATTTGTTTTTCTAAAAAAAATAATAATAATACAGAGAGAATCTGTGTACCCTTTATCCAGTTTTCCCCAATGGTAATATTTTGTGAAACTATAGTATGATAGAATACTGAATGCAGGATATTAAGATTGATACAATCCACTGATGATATTTAGATGTCTCCAATTTTACTTGCACTCATTTCTTTGTGTGTGTGTCTGTGTGTGTATTTAGTTCTCTACATTGTACCACTTGTGTAGATTTGTGTATCCACTACCATAATCAAGACATTAAATGGATTATTGCCTCTTTTACAGCACTGTTCACTCTAGATTCTGTCTGAAGCAGTGCTCCAAAGACCTTTAGTTTGTCCCCACTGCTAATAACCCAAAGCAAGGCAGCTGCCCCTCTTGCCTCCAAGCATACTCTGCCTTGCTGTCAAAGGGCAGGAGTCAAAGGGGGACACGCATTCCCACCCACACCGGAGGGACAGACGATTGGGATTTGGGGCACCATTCATCTAGATTCTAGAATCACCTACACTTCTGAAAGAGTAGGAAGTTATCTTAGCAAAAGGAGGAACATAAATTCTGGAGGGGGGATACGCCCCCGTGTCTCCACTCCCCGCTTTCTCCTCCCACCAATTTCGGAAGCGATCTCTCTTAACTCCCAGGCCCGGCGGGTGACTTGTCAGCATTTTCGGAGATCCGGTATTTATTGGGTTGCCGCTAGCAAACGCTCTCAGGGAGAGACCTGGCAATGATTCATCTGTACTAATCCCTGTGTTTTCAACAGCCTTGCTTCTGTGCAAGGGGACAGCCCCGATCGCTCTTCCACATCATCATCACTTTGGTTTCTCTCAAAATGTTTGCTCAGAAAAAGCCCAGAGTTTGACCTCGGTTCATTCTGGGCTTCCAGGGGAATTTCCCATCCTCCCCGGACTCCATGGGTGAAGTTGCTAGAACGTTCCCTCCTTACCTGGTGGGGCAGAAGGTAAAACTGGCTCCAGCACAGGTGTTTCTTTGGATCAAAGACAAACTTACTAGGATCACATCATCTGGGACAAGAGGTGTGGGAAGAAGTTTCAGTCATAACTCTGTTCCGCCAGCGTGATCCAACTGCCCTCTAATCACTGGTCCTGTCATTGCTGACCCACACTAGTCCCAACTCCACCCTCCATCTGGATCTTACAACCCAGCCAGGATTTGGCCATCTAAGACATCTTTTGTACCTCTACCCGCTACCACCCCAACCGTGGCCCCGAACTCTGACTACATTCATCCAACGCCATCCATGCAAAACACCAAACTCCAATACTCATAATCGCAGTTAAATTTTGCACTGTGACAGGTGCATGGTAGAATCTCCAAAAATGAGATCTACTACTAATGATAACAATAATATCTTGATTAGTTGAACAACATGGTGAGACAAATAGAAGCTTAGAGATGTGAAAAGAGTTGCCCAAGATCACAGAGTGTAATGGCAATAAAAATTTGTAATAACCAATTTCCATTTCTCCCTTTTAGTCATGGTTTCCTTTCAGCCTTCTACCTCCTTTAAGTTCATTATCCCAGAGGACAGGTACCCGACCTCCTTAGTAAGAGCGTAGCCTTGCAAACTGGGTCTTATAGAGAAGAAAAGGATTTGTTAAATTCCTTATCTCCCATTTATCATATCGAAGATTAAGCCTAGAGGACTCAACGTGTGCCCCTGTATACCATTAAGGTTCAGGTGTGAGGTTGACTTTGGGAAGAATGAAGACCTGATGCGAGGGAAACTCTGCCCCTCCCTTTACTAGCTGTAGTTGTTATGGTTCTCCAGAGAAAAATAGAGCCAATAGGATGGAGACTCCTGCCCATACCGGAGATTAGAGAAAGTTTTATTTTAAAGAATTGGCTAATGTGACTGTGGATGCCGGCAAGTCCAAATCCCAATCTGTAGGATGGACTAGCAGGCCCGAGACTCAAGAAGAGTTGATGTTGCAGCTTGAGTCTGAAGGCAGTGTGTTGGCAAGATTTCCTCTTCCTTGAGGGAGTACAGTCTTTTCCTTAAGACCTTCAATTGATTGGACGAGGTCCAGCCACACTGTGGAGGGCGATCTGCTTTACTCAAAGTCTACTGATTTAAATGTTAATCTCATCTAAAAAATACCTTCACAGCAATATCCAGACGTGTTTCATCAAAGATCTAGGTACCATGGTCTAGCCAAGTTGACACATAAAATTAAGCATTACACCAGCCTAGGGTTTTGTGGAAAGGGGAAGTCCAGGAGGGAAGAAGAGGGGATTGAACTATCCTGGCATTTGACCAAAAAAAGGAAAGTGCTTTATATAAATGAAGGAAACATCCAGAACAGAGAGTGGGTCTTGCTTCCAGTCTCTACTTGGGGACTGCCAGGCAGAGCCACCTCAGAGGGTGCCATACTAATGTCAGGGCAGCCAACTCAAAATAAACACGGCAGTGTAGTGTCTGTGAGGCTGAGGAAGGCTTAGAGCTTTAGCCCTCTCAAGCTGCCCTTGGCTCCCATGTTCTGTGGACAGCTGGGTGCTGGGGTGGGGTGCTGGATAGAAGGTCTCATTAGAACAGGGTTAAGGCAGTTCTGCAGAGAAGGCTAGAGAGATGAGAAGCCGTTTGGGCTGAGGCTGAATGGGACTCACAGCCAGACTTCAAAAAAATCTAGAGATGGTGGGACTGAGTTAGCCAGGGAGCATCTGGACTTTGCCCAAGGAGAGAGAGAGAGAGAGAGTAAGAGAAAGAAAGAGAAACACCGCAGACTTCAAGCTTCACATGTTGCAGACTTCAGTTGCAAACACTAGCAGATCAGTCTGCAATTAGGGAGACTGAGTGTTACTTCTGACACTAACATCCAATGGACTTTGTGCTCTGGGGCCCAGTGTTTCCCTTTCACCGTAAGGTTGCATAAACCACACCTGGGTGCCATCTTGGAGAGGACTGGGAATGGCAGGCGGAAAACCATCATTTTAGAGATTGACCTTTTTTTCTCCGAGGGAGACTAAGAAGTTCCTAACGGGTCTATTTACATTATTGGCTCAAACTAAGTATAAATTATATAGAATTTAAAGTCTACATTTTATCTGCTAACTGGCATGAAGAACTAGATTCATTAGACAAAGCAATATGTTTCAGGGTGGTTGTATGATTACATTCATGATGGTGTTATATTACTAAGTGGTGAATCCACAAGTAAAAGCTAGGTCTTCGTCTCCTCAAAGCAGTTTCATGCTGACTCCCAGACAACGGTAGCATGATTAACCTACGTACTCCATGATCCTCCACTACCACCGGCTAACTCCTACTAGCCTTGATCTTGCCATCTGGCCATGGCCTTCCAATCTTGAGTCAAGGGTCAACTTAAGTTAACCAAGGGGAAGACACTTGCATCATTCTTCTTTGTGGAATTTTGAGAAATTTAAAATATACAGAAGGGTATAAAGAATAATATCACACATATTTCCACTATCCAAATTAACAAATGCTAAGACTTTGTCCTAGTTGTGTCTAGTCTTTTTAAACACGAGCAAAACGTTACAGGTGAAATTACTGTCCCCTTTGACCATTATCCTTGGATCCACTTTCTTCCTACCTTCCCCAGAAGCAACCAGCTTCACGAGTTTAATGTGATTCCTCTAGTTCTTTCAAAAAATACTTTTATACACATCTATGAAAAATACAAAATATGTCGTGTGTGTTTTAAAATCTAATCAAATGGTACCCAAGTGTATATATAATTTGATAACTGCATTTCTTACTCAATCTTTGTGAGACTATGTGTTATTGATTCTAGTTATTCATCTGATACATTTTTTTGCTCTCCTATTGTTGGACATTCTTTTTCTAATTTTTCACTTATAGTGAGAATTTCAGTGGACATCTCTGTACACGTTTCCATGGACACCCATGTCTCTCTCTCTATGGTGTGCTTCTAGAAGTGGAAGTGCTGGCTTTCTTGTGCTTGTGTGAGGTAGTTATCACTAGGGGATGAATAATCTGTCTATGTGTCTGTCGTTCCACCTAGACGCTGAATTCCTTGAGGTCAGGGGCTATGTTTTATTCATCTCTGTATTGCCAGTGACTGCTACGTAATCTTGAGGTAAATGAACAGATACGTGAATGAATGGGATGCCTCCATTCCTCCCCCTGTTTTCCCAGACTAACTTCCTTCCTCAGCCTAGCAAGATGGGAATGAAGGGAATTTCCTGCTGCAACTTACGATGTGTGTTACTATCATTATCTCATTTAGTTATCACAACCTTCTGAGATATACCATTTTACAGAGGCTTAGAAAGGTGAAGTGAATTCCTGCCATCACACAGCCAGTTAGAAGTAAAGGCAGGATTCGAACCCAGGTCTCTCCAAATCCAGAGCCTGTGGCCTCTCCATTCTCTTCCATGACCTCTCAGACAGTGGGATTTGCTAATGTGGAAACCGTCTGATCTTTTGCCTTCGTACACGTGACATCAGCTTCAAGAATTCTCTCCCCTTCGATGAAATCTTTTTTCCTTCAGAGTTTGGGGAAATCACCTTCATTAATTATCCCACAGCTTTGACTAATTAACCCACATCCTTCTCTCTTGGGGCTTTGAATCTACATGTTAGAATCCTAAAATGTTAGCAGGATGCTTTGGTATCAGGGAGGCCAACCCCCTCATTCTAGAGATGGGAAAGCTAGACCTGGGTGCTCAAGAAATGCGGTCAAGGTGACCTAGTGAATTAGAAGCCAAGGTAAAGTCAGTACTGGGTCTCCAGTGACGGAGTCTGGTGCCCTTTGGTCTGGCTTTTGGATTGTCTGATGGGACTGGCTCTTCTCTGACAGGTTGGAGAGCTGAGTAGTGTATGGCTTTGCTGTCTCATTGATTTCAGGGGCAATGAAGAAGGGTACTGGGCAAGGACCAGGGGCAGGAATGGACACAGAAACCAAGGAATGTGCAGTCAATGAAGTGTAGCTTGGAAAGCACCAGATGGAAGCTCCAAGTGATGCTGAATCCACTGGACTGAGGTTGGAGGAGAAAGCCGCCTTGACTGCAGAGGGACTGTATTAGCCAGGGTTGGCTAACTGCTGTAACAAACCACTCCATATGCTTTGTGGCAGAAGGCTATAAACATTTATTGCTTGCTCGCATCATGGTCCAGTGCTACTAGTGGTTTTGATCTCAGCTCTCTGGTGTTGTTCGGGGAGCCAGGCTCCTTCCCTTTTTGGCTTCTTCCCTCTCCAACACTCAACCTGCAAAGTCAGCATCCGAGGTGATTAGGGAGCTCATGGTGAGTCAAGGCCAGTCAGGGGCAGAGCTTGGGCCAGAGCAGGAATTCCTGGCTCCACAGCCAGCAGCTGGTATTTCTACCACACTGTCCTGCCTTTCAACATCTTTGACTCTTTTTGCTCCTCTCTGAAATGGGAATCAGACGACCTGCTCTGCCCATCCCCAGCATCATGATTTCAAGCACTAGAATACATTTTGTAAACGTGAGCATGCCCTGCAGATATAAGTATGGCTGTGGTTTCTTTTCTAAATGATAAAGAGCTGAGCATCCTGCCCACATCAACCTGGAGTCCTTTCCCTTCAGGCCCTGAATGTAGATGACAAACTTGAGAAACATTCATCAGGAATGGAAGCGTGGCTGCAATCTGATTGCATAGGACATGGTCACTGCTGCTGTGAGTCTAAAGCACACGGAGCATCTCTCCCCAGGGGATGCTGGTGAACCCATGCTGTGTGTGCATTTTGACGCCAAGAATAAGTTCCTCCCTCTCCCAGCCCCTCCTGCTTGCAGCCACCAAGCTTACATCTGCAGGATCCATTGTTGACCTTGACCCTGGGCTGTAGCACCATTGGACCCTGGCAGGGTAATTGACTGACCAGGCATGGAATCTGGAATCCAATAACTCTGTATTCAAGTCTTGGTTCTAGTGCTTAGATCGGTTAGCTTTCCTTATCTATAAAATGGGGAGAATGACTTATATGGTTGTTTTGAGGGCGAAATGAGCTCATTATGAAAACTGCTTAGCAGATTGAAAATTGGCAGCACTCAGGAAAGCTGTGGTTAATTTCATGCCATATCCAACGTGCTAGAGATGAGTTCTTGGCACTTGCATAAGGGTTGAGTCAGAACTTCACCTTGTGGCTTCCCTGGTGGCCCCATTTTGATGAGCGGCCTTTTGCCTCAGTGTCCCTTGCCTGCCCATCCGAATTCCTTCCCTGAATCTTAGCTGGCTTAGCAGAGGACCAAAGACTCCTTCTAGCCCCAGTGAGGTCAGATCCCCAGCCACCAAGGTCACCTGAAGGCCTGTTGGCTGGATTCCCTGGCTGGGCTCCACCATCTTGACCACCCAGGCAGTGAAATCTGAAATCTGAAGCTTTTCCATGGCCTGTTCACCATCTAGCTCATATTGACCTCACCAACTGGATTCTCACTAGAACCACAATGAGCTGCTTCTTCAGCTTCTCAGACTTAACGCAGAGCCCGAGTCAAGAGCTTGGAGATGATCTCAGGATGGGGGAGTGAGCCATGGTCCAACTGGGGTCCCTGAGAGAAGGTACACAGAGCAAGCCTTGGAGTTTCCTGTAGGAGGAGAGGGGCCTGGGACATTCATTCACTGCTCCCGTCCCTCATTGGTTGAGGGTCCCCAAGGAAGTCCCTCCCACCTCCCACTTTGAAAATGTTCCTGGGTCAGATCTGAGTGGGTTTCCCAGGCTCTGGAGAAAGCCCTGAGGCAGAGCAGTCGGGAGACTTAGAGGCACGTGCTTGGAGGAGAGCCTGTCCTCTGCAGCTACGCTGACATCAGAAATGACGCAGGACCCTAGAAGCGTCTGCTGGAGCCATTTTACTTAGCTAGCTGTTTCCCACTCGGGCCTTTTGCACAAACTGTGCACTGGATCACTAAAGGTTTAGGTTCAAATGTCACCTTCTCAGAAGGGGCTTTCCTGGCATGCCATCTGAAGGAGCCTACCTGCGGTTTCTGCGTCCCATGACACTTTTCTTTCTGTGACCCTTCTCTGGTAGCCTGGCCGATAGCTTAAAATCCACCAGCCCATGCCTGTTTCTGGGTGTCGGGATCCATTCACACAAGACCTGCACCAGACTTGGGCTGGGGTCATTACAGAAGAAGAGGGTCAAATGCCAACACCAGTCCAAGAAGTACGCGCCAGAGGAGTGCTAAAGCTTTGATCCATTATCAGGGGTTGGGGTAGAAGATGTCGGAGTCAGGCACAGTACGCAAAGGGAGCTATTTGCAGAAATTAACTAGGCAGCAGGAAATGGGCACTTAGGAGGAGACAAGAAGGTCCAGCCAGCGCTATTTCTGCAGACATTGTCAGGCTGGCAGGAGGCCTTCTTGGGAATGGACAAGACGCACCTCCTAGTTTCGCTTTGCCATTTTAAGGACACTTCCTGTAGCTGGGTTCCACTCCCTCAGTGTGGCCACAGGAATGATGTCACTGGGAGTTGTGAGAAGGTGGGAGAAGTGACGACTTCTGTGTACACCTCAGTGAAGACGCATTTCCATCGGCTGTAGTTCCTTCCGAAACCCTGACGGGGATGAGATTCCAGGACTTGGAAGGAGGCTCTTTTTGAGTTTTGGCCCAAAGGCAAAGCAGCCTGCAGTGCCCCTGGGATTCTGGAGTCTCTGGAATGTAGAACAGCAGGGCAGTACCTTCCATTGGTCATAGTTTTCCGAGTCACAGGTGACAGCAGCCACTTCTCCATCAGACCAGCTCAGCAGGACCAGCTCGCCAGGATGCAGTGTGAGTCACCCTCCAGGCTGTGGTCAGGAGCTCAGGCTGCAGGTTTTCCCCTTCACAGTGATCTCATGATCCTCTCTCAATTCTCCACACTTCGGGAAAGGCATTAGGTCAGAAAGAGCCTGCCAAGCGATGTGTCTGCCTTGCAGGCAAAGAAAACATTAGGGTGCTGCCCTTTTACCTTATGGATCTTTTCTCCTTCCAACCCAGTTACAACAGTAAATAACCTCTTGGCTTTTCACTGTTTCTACAGTCAGCCTCTGCAGTTGCTGATAGTGGAATCTGAACAGAGGAAGGACGCTGGAATTTACTCCTTATCATGACAATGGCTCTCTTACTGTGTGGGCTGGCTCCATTGCCAGCATTTGCAGTGTATTAATTATATTCACAGCTGTCTTCATGGTTCCCAGAAGATGAGGTTCTAAATTAAAGCATTCCATTTTAATTCTAATTGCATTAAATAAAGTGCCTCCTCAAGAGTGTGGTTTTCAAGTTACCTAACCTTCTGAGCCTCAGTTTCCTGCTCTGTAGAATGGACGTGGTGATATCACCAACGTCCTTGGATTTTGTGAAGATTAAATGAGTTTCTTACATGGGAAGCACTTACAACAGTGCGTGGCCTGTACCCGGAGCTATTACAAGTGTTCCATGTTATTAGTTTTTAAGATCATCCCTTGTTTAAAGATGGTGAATCTGAAGGAGAGAGTCAGGTATTGTTTTCAAACCAGGGGAGTCCAAATTGGGAATCTGCGTGCAACTGTATGTTTTTAATGTTCTTCTATCTTACCTTTTTGGAGAAAGATTTGCAATGGTTTAGGGATTAAACAAAAAGCAAAATCGGACCGTTGAGATGAAAAAGAGAACAGAGATCAGTGGAAGGAACTAGAAGAAATAAAGTATGCCACAGACCTGAGCAGTAATGATTGTAATAAGTGGGCCGTGAACTTGTCCTTCCTTTCCTTGAACTTAAGGCAATGAGGGAACATGCTGGATGGCATATACTTCACTTCCTGGTCACAGCATCAAATACATCTTCATTTGCAGGAATAAACTCCTTGAGAGCAGGGAAGCGGGACTAGACACAATAGGAATTTATTATATAGCTCCTTTAGGTATAACTGACTTTGAGTACAGTTTACTGTATCTGTATGTCCAGCTTTACTAATGAAAAGCTGTTAAAAGTGTGACTCTTGTGTGAATTCTCTAGAAGATCCGGGACTTTGCTTTTCAGAGCCGAAAGTCCATAGTAGAAATCATGGTGTAAACAAAAGACAAATATGAGTGTTCGCTGCCTCTCACAGTTGGCAGAGATAGACTTAACATTTTAGATTTCCTTTCCTCCCTCTGCCCTTAGCTCTTCCGTGGAGCAGCTACCTGACCCAAGTCATGTGAACTCACCTGTCTGTGCTTTCTTCTAAATTAAATGAGAGCATCTGTGTTAGTTGCAGCCATTGATCAGCCAAGCTGATCAATTACTGATCACTTGCTTTGTGTGAAGTATGGTTCCAGGGAGTACAGAGGGCCGACCATTTACTGAGTACCTACTACATGCTAATCACTTTCTGGGACACTTTATGCACTTTTTTGCATTTATTGCAATCACACCAGGTAGCTATTATTATTTCTGATTTAGAAATGAAAAACTTTGAAGCTCAGAGAAGTTGTGTCACTTAACCAAGGTCACACTGCTAGCTCTGTAGCAGAGCCAGACCTTGAAACCATCGATGGATGATTCATTCATTCATTGATCTGGCTTTTTGCTGTCTTCCTGGCCAGGTGTTGCTGATAAAGAGTTTTGCTGAGAAAGGATTCCTGCCCCCAACACACACATAGTCGGTCGGGGAGGCAATTCCTTGACTCCATGTCTAGTGGTCTTGTTATAGTCAAGCTCAATCCTTAGTATTGAAAAGATGTATTTTATGATGTACATGACGACATTGAAATTCCATTTGAGTGCTCTTGGTATTTAGATCAAGTGGGGAAAAAAGGATCAGGTGGTGATAGATTGAGAGCTGAATGATAACATTACATCTCTTTTTACACTTCTGGTCTCCTTCAGAGACTGCATCTTTGTACAAGCCTCCTATAATTTCCCAAGTGGAGTTTAGAAAGTGAAATTTGGTCTTGAGCAATCTCTTGCTGTAAATATCCTGGCCCAGGAGGCAGTGAGATTCACCATCAACAGGTCATGGTTAGGGCAGCAGATTCCTTTCTCTGTAAGGAGCTTGCTTCGGAGAAACAAATTAAACCTAGGTTTTTTAGGTTTAGGGTTTTGCCAGCTTCTAAGTATGACTCCTCAACGTGTTGCCTGGATGAAGGGCTCTGCCTGTGCAGTGGAACCGTCAAAATTCTGTTTTTATCTCCTCTCCTGTTTCCTCAAGGGGCCACCTTCTTCTCCCCACTGGGCCACCTATTTTGTGTTGTCTTAACTCTTTCATGATTGCCCTCTTGTTGCATTTGAGATTCAGGCTGGAGACTGAAAATTTGGAGCAGAAGCATTTTAGACACCTTGTATGAAACAACTAGCTGAATCAGAGGTGCAGAGTAAGTCCATTTTAGGGCTGAAAGACATTACAAACCACTTTATTCAATGTCTGAAGCACCACCAAGACCTAGGATGCTTCCACATCAGGTGCTCGCTGCTTCTGTGACAGCCTGTTTGCCCTTCGGATGACTTTGGTCATTAGAAGTTCTTTTCTTGTTGGAGTGCAATTTGTCCTCAAGTAGATTTCATCATCAATTCCTACTTCTTCTCTCTGTCACCCAGCAGAATAAGTCAGCTCTCTCCTTTCCCTGACAGACCTTCAGAGATTGTCAGACAAATTATGTCCCTTTTGGACAGAGATTATTCCAATTTTCTCTCACTAAAGAGGTGAGGTTTTAATCTTCTCAATGCCCTGATTGTCTGAATATGCTCCATTCTAAGGATCACAAGTATATTAAGACATCTATTAACTGAGTGTAAACCTCTTTTCAAATGGACCTGGTGGTGACCTCAGAACCTTCCCAATAACTTCCAGGTAATTATCATAAATTAACTTCTTAATAAAGAAACCTTTTTTCTTTTTTTGAGGAAAATTAACCCTGAGCTAACTGCTGCCAATCTTCCTCTTTTTGCTGAGGAAGACTGGCCCTGAGCTAACATCCATGCCCATCTTCCTCTACTTATATGTGGGATGCCTACCACAGCATGGTTTTTGCCACGCGGTGCCGTGTCTGCACCCAGGATCCGAACCGGCGAACCCCGGGCCACCGAGAAGTGGAGTGTGTGAACTTAACTGCTGCGCCACCCGGCCAGGCCCTTAATAAGGAAATCTTAATTGTGTAGCTACTGTGTTCAAGTGCTGTGCATCATGGATGCAGCCCTGGGGACACAATGTGAACACAGCAGAAGAATCCACGCCGTCATGGAATTTGTAGACTGCTCTGGAACTAACCCTGTGTTGCACTGAGTTGAAAGCTCTTTGCTACCTTGGAACCGGGCTTTTGGGTGGAAATAGATGCTTTTTCAAACCTGACTCTGATGTTCACCTGAAGGGTGTCCAGGTGGAGCGTGGTCCTCAGCCTCGCTGAGTTCGGTCTGCAGTGCCTCTTTCACACATCTGGGGCCTGCTCCACTCTCTGCTCTGCTAACTGCTTAGGAAGCCTTGATTGTCGGGAAATAGATGCTCAGAGAAGCTAAATCCTTCTGGGGATGATCCAGGACTCATTTTGCACTGGAAAATGAAGGCGCTTTTTGGAAAAGCTTTTGAAACCACAACCAGTTGACTCCAGTTCAGTGATGTTCCTGCCATACCTGGAAAATTCTCTCTCTCTCTCTCTCCCTATCATTTTAGTAATTTCTTTTAGTTAATTCATGTAAATAAAAGGCTTGAGAGGTTATTAATTTTGTTCACTTCCCATCAGTCCTTGAGAAATAACGGTTCTCAGTCTGCTGGGGCGATAGGGCACTGATCCAAAATCAGGAGATGCTCTCTGAGAGTCGACGTGCATGGAAAGTCCCTGGAGAAGTGATTTTGCTTGGACATGTACCATGCCCTGTCTTTGAAATGACTGATATTTGTGGTGGTTTTTTTTTCCTATAAATGTCCTGCTGGATTTCTCCCTCCTTGGCTGTGAGACAACCTCAGCTCGTAGCCTGTCTCTCCCTGGGTGAGGCTGCTGCCCCGGGATCTCGATAGAGCACTTCTTTTGCTGTTTCTTTAAATCACACTTTTAGGCTCTGACCTGTTGTGGTCATGATGCGCGTGAGCAGGAACTGGGTTTGAATCATATTGGTTGCATGGCAGCTTTGGGAAAATCACTCCTTCTCTGAGTTTGTTTGTTTCCGCTTAAAATGATGATCTGAGAACAGAGCCGACACTCAACGAATTAAATAGAAAGTCCGGAGGCTAAGAAGGACTGCTTGCCTCTCTCCTAGGTCTCATCGTGTATTCAGTTAACATGCAATGACTGAGAAACAATAGAACAGCTCTGTTTGTGGTACTGGAGATACAGCAGATGGGACACACAGGGGGTCCCTGTTGTCACGGAGCTTGATTTCTAGGAAACATAGACATAAATAAGTAAACCCAGTAGTATGTTCAATGGAAATATATGCCATGGAGAAAAATAAAGAAGGGGCGTGGGAAGGCTTGTGTGAGTATGTGCGTGTGTTTTTACACGTGTGTATTTACGGAAGATGGTGAGGAAAGTCTCATTGAGAATGTGACATTGGGGGGACACCTGAGGGAAGCAAGAAAGTGAGCCATGCATGTGTCGCGTGGGAAAGAGCATCTCAGGCGAAGGGTGTCCAGTGGGAGGGTATTAGCTTGGGGTCAAGAACAGCAGGGAGGCCAACGTGCCCAGAGCGTCATGAGAGAGGAGGCGAGGTCAGTGGAGTATCCAGGGACAGAGCATTCAGGGTTTTGAAGGCCACTGTAACGTCTTGGGCTTTGCTCTAAGCCAGAAGGCAAGCTGCGGAGGGGTTGGGGGCAGCAGAATGAGATGACATGACTCAGCATCTCAAAAGGATCATTCTACAACTCCTTGGAGTACAGACTGGCTCTAGGAGGCAAGCGCTGAGGACCCAGGGTCCTTGGCTTCATTTTCAATGCTGCCCAGGATAATTAGAAAGACAGCTATCTAAACCAGGCTCTCGAGGCGGAGAGAAAGTAAAACAATAGGAACTGGTCCCCATTTCTAGATGCGCCTCACTCTGTGCTGGAAAGTTCAACAGCAGGGAAGGGGAACAGAAGCCTTGTTGCTGAGGGGCCAGTGACAAGCCATAGGAACAAGCATAGGGCGGTAGAAAATGTGTGAGCTTGCCCTTTACAACCAACAATAAAGGATTAGTAAATGAAAGTAAATTAGCGATAGGACACCAATATGGTGGAGCCCTTAACCATGCCAGAGAAGAGTGGTGTTCCCGGCCAGGTGGTCCTTGCAGAATCTGAGTGGGCAGTGGACACGTGAGCCAGAAACCCTCCCTCCCTGTCCCCACATTCCTATCCTGCGACCCCAGTATATAGTTGCAAAAGGTGATAAGCAAGAAGGTTTGTGGTTGTTGACGGGAGGTTTTGCTCAGCAGAGGGGGAGAGGAGAACAGTAGAGGTGGCCTGCCATGACCTGCTGCCTCTGGGCAGCTTGAACCCCTTGTGGAGAGAGGGATTAGAGTGAAGGTGGAAAAGGTGTTTTCCTGTCTCTATGAGCCTGGGAGCCCAGCTGGCATCGCCGGTCCACATCAGCACATCCACCAGGGGCTCCGCCATTCAGTGCCCTCCTAAAGCCAGGAGAGGCTGCCATCTGCTGGTTGTCTTAAGTATTTTACCCAGGTGTTCAGCTTTGGACAAACATCTCTCAACTTTAGAGAGAAACATGTGTTGGCATTTTCTCCAGGCCGGGTGCTGTCCATTTTCTCTTTTAGATTCTCATAGATTCTTATCAGGGTGGGTCCTCCTCATTCTCACTTAAGTGAGGGATACTCAGAAAAATTAAGAGACGAGGCCAAGATCATTCAGTAATTGGAAAGGTTGGGATTCAAGCTCAGCTCTGACTACAAAGGCAATTGCTTGAAAGAAGTTGTTATGATCACACTGGCTTTGCAAACTGTCGAGTGTTATGAGGGAACCTGCAAATGGCCAGTGTTCCATGTGTGCGGAACGGAAGAATGGATAAAGGAATAAGTATGCAGATGGATGCTCCTCCAGACCCTGTGGCCTAAGGGGTCAGAAGACCTGGGTTTTAGTCCCAGCTCTGGCACTTCAAGGCTGGGTGAACTTGGGGGAAGTCATTTCACTGCTCTGAAATGCACTTCTTTCTTTTTTTCGTGGGGGGTGAGGAAGATTGATGCTGAGCTAACATCTGTGCTGATCTTCCTCTATTTTGTATGTGTGCCACCACAGTGTGGCGTGATGAGCAGTGTGTAGGTCCACACTCGTGATCCGAACCGCAAACACGGGGCTGCCAAAGGGGAGTGCGTGAATTTAACCACGATGCCATGGGGCCCACCCCTGAAATGCATTCCTTAACCTGTAACTGCAAATGTGCTGGGCTCATGTTGGAGCTACTTATTTTGACTGTGTGTGTGCGTGTTTTTCTGTAACACGTTGAAATCTATTTTCCAGTCTTGGTGGAATTGGAGTGATTTCTCAAGAGGAGAGCTTTTCCTGTTTCCTTTCCAAGCTCTAAATTCATTTGCGGGCTCTCTGGGGGAGGGAGGAGGACGTGGGGAGAGAGCCCTCTGCTGGCCACTAATATAACACACCAGCCCGGAATCCTGGCCGGGAGCCTAGGGGAGAAAGCCCTGCACCCCGCTGAGGCTAGAGGACACAGGTGGATTGGGGGGTGAAGGTCTTTCTAGGGTTGGAGTATGCTTTCTAAACTGCAACCCCGATTATGTCACTCCTGCCCTAAATACCTTCAGCAGCTCTCGGCTGTGCTCAGAGGACACACAGCCTTCGAGATGAGGCCCTGCACCACCTTCGCCCTTCGCATCCAGCCACAGCCTCCCCTTGGCATCGCACAGTCCTCAGTCTAACCTCAGTAACCTCGAGGGAGCCCTCTCTGACTCCCCCATCCAACCGACCCAACGCCCTGGTGCTCCAGAACTGGGCAGCCCTCCCCATCTCTGGGGGCCTGAATGACACATCCCTAATTAGGCTGGCCTAGTTGAAGTGACACTCATGTCTAGGGAAGATCTCCTGCAGGCATTCAGGGCAGCTCAGGAACAGAGATGCGAACGTGGAGAAGTCCCCTGGGACCCCAAGTCCCGCAGGTTTTACCTTCTAAACATCTCTCCAAACCATATGCTCCATCTCAGCGACATCACCCTTACACAAACCCCATCGCCTTTCTCCTGGACTCCCGCAGTGGCCTCCTCAAGGACTCTCCCAGATTGCACCTCCAGGTCTCAATTCAAACTGCGACAAAAAGATGGTTTAAAGAAACAGATGTAATCATAATACTTCGCTGCTTAAAATTCCTTAGCAGCTTCTCATTGCATTTAGGAAAAAAGATCAAAATCCTTATTCTGGTCCAGAAGAACCTGCAGGACTGGGCTCCTGCTGCCACTGCAGCCTCCCTTGCCCTGTGCCTCTGGCTTTCTTTCTGCACAGCCTGGCAGCCTCTGGGTCTGCCCTCACGCTCTGCCTCTGCCTCTTTCACTGGTTAACCCCTCCTTAATTGTTTAGATGACTGTTCAAATGCCCTTCCCAGTCAGGTCTGTTCAATGTTCTCATAGTGTCTTGTATTTGTTGCCAAGGCATGCTCTCAGTTTGCAATTATACGTTGGCTTTTCTGTTGCCAGCTTCTCCCTGGCATGGAGGCTGCCTGAATGCACAGCTTGTGGTTATTTTGTTCATTTAGTGCTGGGCGTATGGGGAGGGAGGTGCTGACTTTTAAATGAAAAGTCCTGACTTTTAAATGAAAAGGGAAACAAGCATCTTGGGAGAAGAGAACCAATCAGCACAGCCCACAAGGAGCCCCTCAGATACTTTGGAGCTGGCAAGGCATGGTGGGAAAGAGAATGGCTTGGGAGGGGCAATCGAGAAGGGGCGAAGGTTGGCTCGATTGTAGTCTCAAAGGACGAGGCTGTGTCTTAGCTACCACGATGGTGGTGGCGGCATGGGCTCTTTGGTTTGCATTCCTTGCTCAAGTTTAAAAGTCCCTCCGCAGGTATCCAGTGGACAAAGCCTAAGGTATGCACCCATGTCCTGGCGACCCCGAGGAGGAGGAAAGAGTGTTTTCTACTGTGGCTTCCACCGAGGGAAGCAGCGTCCTCACATAATGGGAAATTCTCCAAACTAGAAAGGAGTTTGGATGTCGAGAAGCCATTAAATGACCAATGTCTACTACATGGTGGGAGGCATGAGCAGAAACATGGAGTAAGGCAAGCAGGCAGCTATAATGTTGGTACAGAGTGCCAAGGCACCCCTGAGAGTGGGCACGGCTGTCAGGGCCCCGAGAAGAGATAAAGTTGAGGGACTATTTTCAGATGTGTGGGCAGGTGGAGGAGAACCACAAGGGCTAGCACGGATCCCCAGGTCTAGAAGCAGCTAAGGTGCAAAGACCTGAGACCTGAAGTGGCAAGTGGGGGGAGCAGGTATCTGAAAGCCAAAGAGAGAGTTAGGTGGAGACAGCCAATTGCCAGGTGCTGTGACTCTCTTGGAATAGAAGCTGTCAGCCCACCATGATGCTAGAAAGATGGAGCTGGAAAATAAATACCCTGACTCACCATGCCCCATCCCCACCAGTGTCCTCTCTTCAATGTCCATGGGCTGCCCATTTTGATACCCAACCAGAAGCCTGAGGGCACGGGAGTCCATTGATAGAATTCACACAGGGTGGTCTTGAAGGATGCAGAGCAGGGAGAAGGGAGGAGAGCAGAATAAGGAGGGGCAAAGAGAAGACCAAGCACCCAGGAAGTTAATTCTCAATGGAGAGCTACTGAGCGCTTCGTGGGGGGTGGAAGTGGGCTTGGACTTTGAGGGTGGAGTAGAATTTCAGAAAAACTTTCAAGATGGAGGAGATTGCATGGACAAAGCCACAGAGTCAGCCACTGATGGATGTGGTTGAGAAATGGCAAGCTCACACTTCTGACCAGAGCTCATGGTGGGTAGGCATCTGAAACCCACTGTGAGGCATTGAATGTCATGGCCCTGGGCCTTTCTCCCTACCTGTCCCTATTTGGGGGCCTCTACTGCTTTCTCAAGGCCAAGATTAAGGACTCCTGTTTGATATGTCTTGTTCCCCAATCAGAATTTGATTCTTGTGTTGCTTCTGGGGAATACCTTACCAGCTTAGTTATATCTGTATTTCTGGGGAGGAAACATGACTGGGGCTCAGAGTCTCCAAAGTCAGCAGCCGGCAGAGGGTTAAGCCTCCCACTTCAGGCTTGGTTGTTACAAGGAGCCCGTTTGTTTGGGTTTACACAGCAAGGCGAACGTTGCTATGGCTGAATTGCAGGCAACAAGTCTTATGATCTGGAACAGCAAACTGTGTATATAACATGACAGCATTTATTAAAGCAAGATAAACCCAGCAGCAAAAGATCTGGCCGGAGCCATAAATTCCTCTGATCTTCGCTTCTGAGCCATGACATTCCATTTAAATGAGGCTTATCAGCTCCAACATTTTCATGAAATAAGTCAATTTGCTGAAAACACCTCTGAGAATGAACTAGGAATTGCTTCTCCTGCCCACCACCCTTGTTTTAAAAGAGATATGCGTAGTGTGTGGTTCTGACTCCCACTTGCTGAGTACAAAGAGATCTGCCTTGCTGGGCAATGAGTTCTTCCCATCACTAGGTGTATTCAGGCCGAGGCTGGGGGACACTGGGCTCTCTTCATTTTTGGGGGCTTAGAGTGGAGGAGAAGATATTCCTAACAGGCATTCTTTATAGTTCTAAGAACTTGGGATTGTAGGAGCCTGATGAAGGATCCAGTTGAACTTCCCCCATACCCCTCATTCTGCAGACTGTACTCTGTCACCATGGCACACATTTCCTCAGAGAAGGAGAGATTTTCATCAAGAGGCCTGAGGTTGAGAAGGAATGTTCGGGCCAGAAGGCCAGGGTTTAAATCCTAGTGTTATTATTAATTACCCAATTAAGCAAGTCACTGCATTTCTATGAGCCCGGGTTCATCATATATAAAGTGACAGTAGTGATAGCTAATGCTTATTAACACTTTATCTATGCCAGGCACGATGCTAAGGGCCTCATATGGATGATATTATTTATTTGTCACCGAAATGTTATGAAATTAAGAAGTGAAAATATCCCCACTTTACTGATGAGGAAACTGAGGCACAGAGAAGTTTGGGAACTTGGGAATGGTGGAGCCAAGATCTGAACTCAGGTGGTCTGCCTCTGGGGATTTTAACCTATGCATGAGAACAATTGTCACCTCATCTATGTCATAGGATTATTAGAAGATTGATACTGGCTCAACACAGAGTTGACATAAGGGAAGCCATACTATAGAAAAGAAACCATATTGTAACTTTGAATGACCTCTGATGAACTCACCCAGACATGCTCTGTAGATTTTATGGCCCCTCTCAGCTGCTATAAGTGGATAACTTTGTTCTTTTGAGTTCCTTAGGAATGTGATGACCCCCAGGTAGAGAGTCTATGCTGATAGTCGGCATCTTGACAACTGAAAGACCAGGGTATAGGCCATTGTTCCAGTCTCTGATGCATATCCAGTAAAGCAAAAAACTGTCAGGAACTAAGCCCAGATGTCTGCCCCACCTGGAGACCAGATGGAGGCCCCACTGGGATTAGGACTATTTTTCAAGGGCTGTTAAAATTTGGGTTGTCTATACTTCTTATCCTTCTGGTCCAATACTTGATTATAAGATGTGACTTTAGATGTCATTCCAAACCTGTTGAACAAGGTACAATATTCTAATAATGCAAAATGCTAACCTGAAGCCAGGAACAAGAGAATATTTCCAAATGAGTGCTAAACAGTTTCATTCCTCTAACCCAGATCTACAACCCAATTCAGCAGGAAGGAGCTGGATCGGTTGCAGCCCTGAATCCCTCAAGAATGAGGAGTGACCAAAGAATAGGAGGGATTGAAACCAGTAAACAGTTAGCTATTGATGATTAAGCAGCTAGGAACTAAAGTTCTTTTTCCTTTTTGCAATTACTGATTATAGCTTTTAGCTATTTAACCCACCCATTGTTAACTGTGCTGCTTAGGCAATATGCTGTTGTCTGACTCCCACTAGGCTCCTGTAGATAACATCTCCCTGGAGCTTGGGTCACCATGGTAACAGATGTTTGAGCTGTTCTTCAGGGATTAGAACCTCTTGTCCACTTCAGGCTGGTTGAGACCACCAACCCATCAACTGGGACTGTGCAGATGTCTGATAAATGACCTTTTGAAGTCAAGAGGCTAAAACCTCCATCCTCAGATCATACTAATGTTGCCATTTTGTGAGCATGCATCCTATGAACAGGCATGGAGTCTGACTACACTTGTACAGATCATCAGTTACCTCACCTCTCCTCACTTCCAACCACCTCTCTCCACATTTCAGACCACCTTTCCCTCCTATCCCATAAATATCCCTGAGTCCCTCTTTTCGGGGAATCTGATTTGAGACTCATTCTCTTGCTTCCTCACGTGGCTGCCTTGTGAGTAAACCCTCTCTCTGCTGCAATCTCGGCGTCTCGGTGTTTGGCTTTCCGGGCAGTAGGCAAAAACAAACCGGGTGCGGTAACAAGATTACATTAGAAAATGGGTATAAAAACATCTTTTAAACCATAAACGATTAGTCTTGGAAATGTTGAGCAAGAAGCTGAAACTTAAGTTGTAAGCTTTTTCCAACCTTGTTCAACTTTGCTCAAAAAAGTGTTTCCATCCTCCCAGCCTTTAGTCTGCCTTTCTTTCCCCTCCCACTTGACCACCATCCCTCCCTAACCTTTCATTTCCAACATCCCTCCCTCTGTTCAAATGCATAGGCTTTGGTGGAATTCAGGCTCAACAATGAAAGGCCTGAAACAGCTAAATTTAAAAGTACTTGTGCTTTTATTAAAAAAAAAAATACAATCAGGTACTGTCCAGATGTGTTTGGGAAAGGAAGATCTCTTTAAAAACCCTTAGTTTTCATCATCATCATTATTATATTAATAATATTAATCATATCCTTAAAATCCAAACAGTATTGCTTTTCTGGTTTCTGTTGTATGAAATGTAAAAAAAGGGATGGCTTCCAATGACACACATTGACTCATTGCTAACAAAAATAATGATAATTAATTACACAGCTTTGGGTAAAATACAGCTGGTCCTAAAACTACCACTGTACAGCCTACCCCTCTCCCATTCCCAGAGCCACCCAAGAGAAGGAAAACCATGGCGATGCTGTCACTGGAAGATTTTTGCTGATTCAAACAACAAAACGGAAGCAGGTTGGAGACTGTCGTCTTTGGTGTGAAGGAAGTAACTGCAGAGGGGGGCCAGGACAGTGCTGCTGCCTTTGGCCCTGATGATCCATGGTCAACTTTAACTCCTGCCAAATGTCCAGGTGTGGCTTGGTGGTTAGATTGATTGTATCGATGCTTTGGTAAAATTTTTTTCTTTCTCTGGGCCCTACTTCTCTCTCACCCAGTTGTCCCTGGAATTTATGCTCGTTTGCGCCTGCCTTCAAGATTTCGGAAGTTGCTGGGTCTCAGCTTCATCTCAGCAAACTGGATTGAATATTCATGGCCCTTCCAGTGGAACCAGTTAACACCCTGGAAAAAAAAAAAAGAAGATCTCCAGATTGGTTTCCATTAGGCTAGGGGTTCACTGACCATTGCAGTTTAGTAGATGGAACAAAACGAGTTCTGTTTCAACTTGACCATTTGGGAGTTGACAACTGTCTCTTGCTTATCTGTCTATTGACCTGTGTAGTCAAAACTTTCAAACAGGCTGGCTGAATATGACTCCAATTTTTTACTTTGGTCAGAAGTCACCTGACTGCATTGAGCTTTGATCTTCCATCTTGAAACAAAATGGTGGTTGGTGAAACTTGGCAACATTAGGAATAGGTGCCGAAGGAATTCAGGTCATGATTGGAGGTTACAGAATTGAGTAGCTACACGCAGAGAAGTCTATAATTCACAGGATTTCTATGGAGTGTGATAATAGAGGTTTGTATGGAACAGCAGAGAGAACACAGATGGAACACAAGTTTGCAACTTAACATATAGGGTTAAATCTTAGTGCTCTTACTTGAGAGATAAATGGTCTTGAACAAGTTATCAAAACTTTCTGGGCCTCAGTTTCACTATCTTTTTTGTTTTTCTTAAGGTCTGATAATGTCAACCTTGAAAGTATGTATGAAGATTAAATGAGTTTGTAAAGGAGCCATCACACTGCTCAGCACATAATAGGTGCTCAATAAATATTACTTTACTAATCCCAAACAGGGAGAAATATCCTTGGAATTTTGGCCAAAGATTTTCCTTTAAGAAAAGACTATTTTTTTTGTGTGTCTGGATCTCCTGGTCCCACGTTGACTCTTTAGCAGAGTCTACAGATGGTAGAGTCTGCCCATCGAGTCCCACATGGCCCCTTGTCCCATTGGTGAGGGGTTCAGCTTCAGAGGGTGCTCCTAGGAGCCACCACTCCATGCACTCCCTCTTCTCTTTAACCTGCCTTGGGCTGTGAGGGGACAACTGTAATTAGGCAGCTACGGTAAGGTAGTGCAGCCTGACAGCCTGGTCCTGTGCCGCCTTCCTCTGTCCTCATTCTTTCCTCTGATAGAGCTGGGGGCAAGCTCTCCTTGCACTATGGTGGAGACTGAAACCAGAGAGGGGAAGTGACTTCACACAGGCCACACAGCACCGGAGCAGAGCCAGAGCTGGGACCAAACTCCCATAATTGCATTGTGGCCTTTTTCGTCATCTCCTTCTTCTTCCAAAATTGGATGGAAGATGAAACAAGAAGTTTCCTTTAGGCATGTGGCTTTTTTTTTTTTCAGAAGCACTTCATACTGCACTAGTGTTAGGAGACAAGGTAATAAAGGCAATCCAATGGTGCTCAGAGCGGAGGTGTAATTGAGGCAACACAATAAGACAGGAAAACACAGAACCGGGGTCAAAACGTGTCCTCCAGCTCTTGGCTCCTCTGTCCAACAGGCATGAATAGCCACGTCCTGGTCCCCTCACAGGGTAAAGGTGAGAAGCACTTGGGCTGGAGGAGCTGAGAGTGCCCTGCAGAGCATCAGCAATGGTGCCGTGGGAAGAGCTGCCTATAAAGGCACAATGATGATTTGCTCGCAGCTACCTCAAGCATAAACACTCGTATGAAAATTACTAATAAGGAAGAGCAGCCGGTCAAAAACCAAATGCCAACAACAACAAAAAAAACCTCAATAATAAAGTACAAATAAGCAAAACGACAAGATGCTACATCCTACCTGAGACCATGAATCCGAATCCCTGGGCTATAAGGTGGGGTTAGAGCCTGTGGCTTTTGACAAAACCCCCAGGACCCCTTGGGAGCAGCCTGGGTAGGAATCCCTGAGTTCCAGGGATCAGTCTGGGTGGCCGTGTGTGAGCACCCTCTCTCCTCCCCAGGGTGGGGACGGCCTCTGAGAAGGGACCAGGCAGGGGTTCCACTGTGATTAAGTAGCTGGAAACCACCTGACTTTGTCCACTTCTCGGGCGCGTGCTGGTGCACCAGGGTTCAGCCTAAGGGAGATGATTGCACTTGTTCTGCTCACCTATTTCTAAAGGGGACCTCAAAAATCTGTTTCTGTGATTGTGGAAATTAAGCTACAGCATCCTGTGTGGCACAGAGAAACGCCGAGGGCCGGATGTGGGGAGGTCCTGTTTTGCCTCCAATTTCACTCTGTGACCTCAAGGACGTCACCTTTCTCGGGGCCTCGGTCTCATGATTCATAAAAAGACAAGACTTGAAGTCTGCGGTCTTCGTTCCAAGGGGTTCTTGGGGCTCTGGAGGTGCCTCCAGACTGGGGTGAGGAGGCAGTGTCCCGGGCCTTCATCACCCTGGCTTCCCCTAAGTGGCTTCCACTTTTAGCTGCTTTCCTCTGGGGGTTCACACAAAGATTTTGTCTGAGAAAAGCTATCTATGTTTGGAATTCACCTGACCAGTGATCCCTGGGGAGCGTTCATGGGTGAACACGTGCTGTTTCTGTGAATTACCTGCCCTGCAGTGTCATTGAGATTTCTCCTTGCTGTGCTGGGAAAAAAATGTGTGTCATCTACCTGTGGTTCCTGCCTCCTGGTCTCAGCCAGGGCGGAGGTGCTGACTGGCCTGCCCATCACCTCCAGCCAGCTTCCCTAGCCCTGTCCTGGGCCCTCACCATCCACTCACCTGACTGTGGTTATTGTCCCCATATCTCCCCATCAGGTTGACACGGTGACAGTTCTTGTACCAGAAAGCCCCCTTGTAGGAGAGGGCACAGTTGGTGATGGCTGAGTCCGTGTCCTTGTCATAGGTGGAGAAGGATCTGCCATTGTGATAGGCCATAGAGTCACCTGGGAGAGAGAGAAAGTATGGACTGAGAAATCCCAGCCAGTGTTTCCTGTGGGCCGTGAAGAGCAGAGCCAGGGGTGACAAATGAAAAGGTCCTGGGGTGGGCTGGCTCTGGACGTTGGACCCAGAATTAGAATCAAACACATGCCTGGATGGGACATGAGTGTCACCCCAAAGACTCATTTCTGATACAACCAGCACAACGGGTAGAAAGAGGGCTGCAGGTGGCTTCGGAGGGTCCAACTTCAAGTCCCATCTCTTTCGCCCCCGAGCTGCCACCTTGAACAAGTCAAGCCACTTTCTGAGCCTCAGTTTCTCATCTGAAGAATGACCCTAGCACGTGGATTCAGTCTATCTCAGTATACTGCAGGGACGATGGATATGCTAAACAGGCAGAGTAGGATACAAATAGGAGTGTTGTAATTTTTATGATTTTTTTGCATTCCCTTTCATAAAGGAGCTCAGAGAGTGAGAAATCTGCGTTTAATAATGGTCTGCTTTTCCCCCAAATTCAAGTATTCAGAGCCATACTTATAAATAAACTCTTCATATATTAGTTGTCACCAAAGAGCCTGCGTATCGTATAGCTATTTTTCAAAGTGTTCATGGGACCAGTGTTCCCTGATTCTTAGACGAGAAGCTCATTTATATAGAGTGCTATTTGAGCATCTAGTTTGTAATTTAATATAGTGAATTTTAGGAGCATTTAAGTGCCATTTCTTTCCATGTCCCCTCACTACCAACCCCTGGCCAATGTTGTGCACCAAAGTTTCAAGACACTGAGGCATTCTACCCTGATACTTGGAACAAGTTGTCAGAGGGACCCAGGTGCCTTTTTAACTGAGAATAGCAGGTAGATATTGATGAAACAAGATGTTCTGCTGTGGAGGGCTGGCTGCCAGCAACATACACGGGAGAACGCAGGCTTCAAGGCTTATCTTAGCAAAGAGACGTATTATGGCTCATTCACTCCTTAGACAGAGACGGGTGGAGGCCACATGCCTGCTGCCCCTGGCTTTGCTTTCCGTGTAACAATATCCTTCCTGCCTGAAGCCATCTCAACCAAGGAGGTATTTATTGCCAGGTAATAAAATGTCACAATTCTTTGAAGGATGCAAGAACGAAAACAATTTTTGCCCCTGGGTGTCTCTTTTCCAGACCAGACTGATCTCGAAAGAGCTGGGTGCCTCCTCAGACTGAGCCTGGCTTTTGGCAAACTGGGGAATTTCACCTTTATGAATGGTTTCTTTCATGGCTCAGAGAGGTTGAAAATATCCCATAACATCTCTCTCTTTTGTTTTCAGAAACATAACTAGAAATCATCCTAAAGTGGGCATGGGTTGCATGGGGTGGTCACATTCTTTGGCCTCATCCTTTCTTGTTACCAAGTCCACCTGTCTCAGCCAGGCCTGTACCCCAGGTCCACCTTCTACAAGCTGTTTCACCTTGGGCAAATTACCAAACTTGTCTGAGCCTCAGTTTCCTCATCTGAATAATAGTAATGTCTTCCTGGAATGGTTTTATGAGAGTTAAAATGGGGGTGATGCACTTGAAATATTTGCAAAAGAAGATGCCTCCTAGTAGGCCTGAATGCATAGTTCCCTTATTTATTTCTCCTCTAAGCTGAAGCCAGAAAACCACACAAAGGCCATTTCAAGCCAAAGGCATCTTTTAAGACCTGAACTACATTATGTACCAGACAAGGAATGACAGTACCGATTGAGAGAGAGTGAGCTTCTGGTCACAGCGTATGCAGGATGAGGTGGGATGACCACATGGTGGTGATGTCTAAGATGAGATTCAAACAGCTGGGTGATGGAGTGGATTGTCTGCTATTCAAAGTGCCACCCACAGACTAGTGACATCACCCACAGTGACATCCCCGGGGAGCTCGTAGGAAAGGCAGAACCTTGACTCCACCCTAGTCATACTGCGTCAGCCGCTGCACGTTCACAGGATCCCGTGGCGGGTCACATGTACATAATACATTGAGAAGCACTGGGTCAGATGAGTATTAAGACCCTTGAGAGTCTGTTTTTCTCTTAGTCTAAAACTGATATCTAAAAATGGATAAGAGAAAGACCTATTTTTTTGAGTGACAGTAGCTACAAATTGGTCCTGATTTCCAGCCTGCTCTATTTTCATGATGGAGATATCTACCCGATTCCATTCAATGGCAGACCCTCTGGATTAGCACCTAGTGGGGATTCAAATATCTGTTGGTCCAATAAGTGGATGGATTCATGGTGGAAGGAATGATGGCTGGAGGAACTAGCTGAAAGCACAAGAAGGTTTTTGTGGGTTTGGAGGCTAGAAGCACGGCTGTCCCATACCTGCTGTCCCGCTGTACCCCTCCACCTTCAGCTTGTAGCGCGTCTTGGCATCACCCACGCTGAACCTGTCATAGACAGCATAGGCTGACTTCCCGTGGTCCCGCAGGTCTACTCGCAGCTCGTACTGCCCTTGGGATGTGATTTTGTTCAGGTTGTCCAGCCCTGTGGATGACAGGCAATATTGCCAAAGATGCACAAGTGACTGGGGCCATCATTTCTACTCCACCCGGTAAGAGCAGCGGCTGGGTGTACCCTAGAGAAGTCTGTGTTGCAGAGACCCCGGTTTGCAGCCTGGTCTGCTCTGTGCTGGTGCAACACCAGGCAAGACATATGATGTTTCTGAGCGTCAGGTACAATCTGGTTGCCCTGCCCACTTCTTAGTGTATGTGAAGATCAAAGGAGATAAGGGTGGAGAAAGCCCTTTTTAAGCAATAAACCACCTTACAAGTGAAAGGCAATGGATGATCAGGGGACAGACTCCCTGGCCCAGGCACTGGGGCATAGGACAGTGCCCTTTGCAGGTAGGTGGTTGGAAAGAGTGAGTTGCTTGGATGGATGGATGGATGATGGCATTGTAGAGTTGGCTTGGGAGATTTCAAATTGCAGCTCTACTGCTTATTGGCTAGATGCCAATGAACATGAAACATAGCCTCTCTGAGGCTCTGTTTCCCCGTGTCAAGAGGGGAATTTTGAACTTTGTGGGGATGCTATGAGGCTTAGAGGTTATGGCTCCTAGGGACCTATGTCAGCACAGGATGGAGGCAGTTAACGATATCACTAAGGACAATTCTAGAAATGGTCCAGTGAATGAATTAAAGCTTGGCTTATTCTTAAGGTCTGGCTGTTGGCTCTTCCCTGATTAGATTTTATTTTTAATGACTCAGAGAATTTAAAGTCTTTTCTCTCGAGAAATTGAAATTCTGTGTCTACTACCAGTGCCGTTGTTTCTTCCTAATCCATTTCTCTCCCATAGGTTGCTGAAGGTTAGGACAAACAACAAGGAGGGTAGAAATGGGTATTTTCAACACAAACATGCAGGGCTACATTACCAAGCCAGAATTCTTCTCTGCGGTCCCCAAACCCAGTAGCATAGGCCTTCCAGTTTCGATAGAAATCCTCACGTCCATTTTTGCGTCTCAGGAACACCTGTAAACATAATCAATGAATCTGAGCGCACTTAAGCTATTGAAAGAAAGAGAAGGCATCTTTCTGGGAGGATGAAATATTGGACCGTGGGAAAAGCACCGGTCCATAGCTCTCTCTGTCACTATTTGCCATGTGACTCTGAGCAGGTCACCTCCTCTCTCTGAGACTTGGTGTTCTCTTCTGAAAGATAGGGATTAAAAATACTGCCCAGCTTTGGATGAGAATGATTTTCAATGTAGGTTCATTGCTTGTAACAAATGTACCACTCTGGTGTGGGATGTTGATAGAGGGGGACGCCATGCGTGGGGGCGGGACACAGGGGTTCTATGCGAACTCTGTACTTTCTGCTCAATATTGTTGTGAACCTAAAACTGGCTCTAAAAAATTGTTTGTTAATTTAAAAAAAATACTACCCAGCTCATATGATAATGGGATTGAAATAATTCATGTAAAATTCTTCACATGGTGCCTGGTAGATAGTCAGTGCTAATTAATACATGTAATGAATTCGATGACCACTGTCAATGTTATACATCACAAACTTTTTGAGGACATAAATTACAAGAAAATTATTTTAGCCTGTTTTTTATCTCCAGTTTCTCTCCCATTCCTTTGTTTAAGAGATAATTCCTGAGTGGCTCCGTGTGACAGGCCTTATCTTGCAACACTTCATGCACATGGGGGTCACAGTGCACAAGGAGGACCTCCACCCCTCCCTGCTCCCCCTCGCGCCCTCTATCCCCATCCCCTATGCCTGAGAGCTCTGGAGTCTGTTTTGGTGACACTCACAATCCATCCACCCCCATCAGAGGTCATGTCACAGAAGACTTCCAGCGGCTGGGCCTTATCGCCATTCAGATAAATGGTGTAGAGGCCCGAGGTCGTGTCTCCATTCAGCATCGCTTGGGAGCAGTCCCTGGGGAATGGGTACAGGAGTCCAACTGCGGGATAAGGAGAAGGAATGACTCTCTTGGAGCTGGAAGACTAGGGTAGGAGCTTTCAAATCATAGCTCAACTGTTTATTGGCTAGATGCCTATGGGCAAGCCACTGCACCTCTCTGAAGCTCTGTTCCCTCATCTGCAAGATGCAGATAGTCCCATTTTTGTGGAGATGCAGTGAGGCTTAGAGGTTATGGATAAATGGCCTATCTCAGTCTCTTCTATTGATGGAAGCTGCCTATGACATCAGTGGAGGAGAGCTGAGCCCCTGGAGGGGCATGTGTCAGGTCGACCTTGCTCTACCTGGAGCAGCCAGGCAGCACCTGATGAGCACCCAGGTGCTGGCCAGGATGGCTAGGTCTCTAGCCCCCAGTGGTGGCTCGCTGTGGATCAGGATGTGCTATCAGCCCTATCAGGTGCATCTCGGTCTCTTTAAGGGATTCTGAAGCCAAAGACAAGGGTGCTCCTCCTGAACTTGCCCCTTCCTTGCCTTGGGACTTTGGAGAAGTCAGTTAACTGCTGTGAGCTTGGGAATCTTAGAGGGAGAAAACAAGAATTCCCAGGGAATTTCCAAGTTCAATAATGTGATGCAAGCAAAACCTTGACAGAAATGGACGTGGGGCTGTGCTTAGCAGGTGGGTGGGAGAAGTCATGGTCATAGCAGTTCTTTTTTCTGATTCGACTTCCTCATTGCACTTTATCTTCATCTGAGGTTGCCTCATCAGCTGTTTCCTCATTTATTTCACGGCCTTCGTCTGAGAGCATCTTTAGGGCACACTCATAGTTTTGTACTCCCAGCACCTGGCATAAGATCTGACTAAGAGGTCCCTTTGCTTCTGCACCTCCCTCAGCAGGTGTGTGCAGAGTGGCTAAGGGAAGTGTGAAGGGCGGGAGGCAGTGCTGGGATACACTCTGTTACACTCTCAGCCCTCTGGGACACACAGCTGCTTCCTCTTATTCACCAATGGAACAGCGTGCACATTTGCCATCTGCAGAAGACACCTAGTGGCAGGATGCAGGGGGAGCTTCCCTGTTCCTGGGACGCCTGAGCCCGGCTGTGGCCCGGCTGCTCCCTGAGCCCCTTACCTGTGGTGAAGAAAGTCTGGACTAGCTTGCTCCTCAGGGGCCCATTCAATGCCTGGATCTTGACCGTGTAGTGGGTGGATGGGCTCAGCTCTGCCAAACTATAAGAGGTGGTGTCTGGACCCAAAATGACTTCCTAAGGGCAGAAGAAAGAATATCATAGCTTTTGGCCACATAAATCCTCAGGGTACAGATGATGCATACAGATCATTCATCCATTCAACAAGAATCCACTGAGCCCCACTCTGTGCCAGGCTCCATGCTCATTTCTGGGATGTCAAAGATGGGGAGCATACAGCACAAGCAAAGGTCCTGGGGCCAGAAGGGGCAGAGTAAGTTAAAATAACGTGAGGAGACAATGACCTACCTCAACCATACTTCAGTTGGGGAAGCAGCAGAAGAGATGGACTAAGACCAGATTACAAAGGACCTTAAACGTCAAGCTATGGAATTTGAAGCTTATCATTATAAGGAACAGAGATTCCTGAAAGATTTTTGAAAAAGTGAATGGCATGAACCCAGCTTCATCTGGGGGCAAGATGAATCACATGAAAGACAAAGGTTTAGACTTTGAGACCAGTTGGGCTGGTGGGCCCTAAATATGGCTTTTTGTCACAGCCCTCTGGGAAGCTTTAAAATGATACAATGCCTGAGATCATCCCAGACTGACAGGACTGTGAGAGCCAGAAGGGGGCCTGGCCAGGTGCATATTCAGAAGCTCCCAGATGACTGAGATGCAGTCAGTTTGGGCATCTCTTGAGTCAGGATGCTATTATAATAGCTCAGTAGGCATGGCGTGATGAAGGCTTGAGCTGACCATCGTATCTCTTTTCTAGAACAGAGATCTCCAGGAGAGGTGGCTGTGTGCACCTGCTGTGAGACCTAACTGCCTATGCTTGTCGTTTGTGACTGGTCACTGTGCTGCTGTCCGGAGGAGGGGATCGGCTTGAGTTTGCAAGAGATCCTCTTTCTTTTCAAACCCTCTTTCCAGCTTCCAATACCCAGGGGATCACTACTTAGCAGATGACCTTGGTTTCTGGGATTGGAATTCAGCCTACATTCCTAGCAAATCAAACATAAGAGTGCTCTCAACATCCTGCAAATGCAGCCGACTGGGTTTAGGCAGAAATGAGTCAGTGTGGAGGCCCCTGGAAGGTTCTCTCACATCCTCAGAATGGGGCAAGTGATGCTATCCTGGTTTTTCGAATGGGAGGCTGGGGTTGAGTTTCAGAGAAGCTAAGACACTTGCATTCACTCCATAATTGGTTGGTGGCAGAGGATGGTCTTCCATTCTGCCTCCCAATACCCTGTCCAGGACTCTTTCTTCCTGTACCAAATTGACTTTCTTGAGTGAAACATAGAAAGCTGGGGCTGGGACATGCATGATGTAAGCCGAGGGAAGGTCCCATTTGATACCAGTGACCCGGTGACCTTTGTGAGGCCCCCAGCTCTGGTCTGCGTAAGAAGGATCACTTATCAGTTACAAAGCTGTGCTCATTGAATTACTTCAGGAAACAATTACCTATCAGCTCTCTAGGCTGCCGTACAAAGTTATTTTCTAGGCGATTAAGGTAACTCAAAATGAGATTTATGACTTCAGGTAAACACTGAATCCTAGAACGCCTGACCGGAAGGGAACTCAGAGATTGGTGAGTCCAGTGCATTTTACAGATGTGAACACTGACAGCCAGAGAAGGCAAAGGGCCTGCCTCCATCCACACGCTGAGTTAGTTCATTGTTCGACCAACTCCAAGAAGGGCCACGATAGTAACTAGCAAGGTGTGTTGACTTCTGGTTAAGCATGATGGATTGGAAATGCAGTTTATTTCTGTTCACTTTTGATATCACCAAAATGAGAGTAATGGGCTAGAGAGTGTAAACCCACAAAGATGTGGGAAATGGCAGAGGAGACAGCAATGTGAATGCAATGTCAAGAGAATCTTGATAGACGGAAAGTGCATGGTGGAGTGACAGCTGAGGGGGCTAATTAACTAAGCGAACAGCACCTGTCAGAGGCTGGTTGACGAATGCCACAGAGCCCAGCAAGTTCAGGAATGGAATGTGTACAAAAGCAAAGATGCCTTTGAAGGTCAGTGTGGGGTGGGGCCTGGATGAACTAAGGTTTGTTTAAAAACTTTGTATAAGAAACAGATGCCCAGCTCTCCCCATCCCCCAACAGTCTGATGGACTGTCCTTCCCAGTCCAGAGGGAAGGCTGAGGTTTACCTTCTGGAGAGGCTGAGCCAGAGAGGTAACTCTGGATTCAAACCCACCAGGCCCAGCTATGCGGGAGGCCAAGGTGCTACACTGGAAATGGAAGAAGTGAAGATTTGTACCTTCTCCAGCTGAGCTCCTGGCAGCCTGGTTTGAAGGAGTTGGAGGATCCTCCAGGGAGATTGGTTAGCTCGAGAAAAGGCTTACAGTGCTGATATTTGGGAGTCCCCCCATAAAACTGCTGGGTACCCCCAAATCACTCTACCATGGCCCCCCTAGTCGAGAAGCCCTGTCTACGCAATTGGAACTCCTCACCAGCTATTTCATTCTTGGCTCAGGTACAAAAGGCCCACTGGATATTGGAAAGAAGTCTTCAACAAGAAAGATAAAGACCCAAATCCAATGAAACCAAACCCAACAGCAGCAGTGAAACAGAAAAGAAAAGCTTGAAAAAAAAAAACCCTATGTAGGTTGTAGAAAAAAAATACCAATAACATATATTCTTAGAGATAAAGCAAAGATGATACACAAGACAAAAACAAGATGCTAGAAAAAGATGGATGTGCAGAGAATAAGTAAAAGATCTTGAAAATATAAAGTATGAGGCCTGAAATTAAAAATTCAATAACAAGTTTAGAAGATAGAGTTTAGAAAATCTCTTGCACTTGCGTGAAGGGTTAAAGTTATTTCGAATTTAAAAGTAAAAGAAAAAAGTTCGTGGGTAACGAATATAAATAGCATTAGCAATTCCTATAAACAGTATTAACAGTTGATGTCATAAGGACCTGGTGATATATATTTCAATATATAATGGAATGATGCCATCTGTGAGATAATATATATGGCAAAGATGCAGAAGAAGCTGTTGGCCTTTGTTCAATAAAACATTAAAGGACTGAGAGTTCAGCTCCTAAAATGTCCTCAAGTCTTGTGAGCTGTGTTCTCGACCTTGGCTGGTTATCAAAACTGGAGTCTGGTTAAAATGAGAGACGCTGGAGCATGTGATTCAGAAAGTCTGGCATGGCGTCCTTTCCCTTTTAATTTTTTTTCAGCTCCCCAGATGCACTGGGTAAAGAAACACACCCAGATAATTCTTCCCTACTTTGAGGATCGTGTAAATGTTTCAACCAGCAAGCTTGGCAGTTATTTATATGTTTCCAGATACCTTGACTGTACCATCCACGGATTCATACACCAATAGGTAACCGGTGACAGATGCCCGGGGGGGTCGCCAGGTGAGGAGGGCAGTTTCCGACTGAACCTCAGTAGCAGTCAAATCTCTTGGAGAATCGAGGTCTGGAGAAGATAAGACACTCAATGTCAAATAAGTCAGCGAGTGTAGACAAAAATCCCAGCTGGGTATCTGGAGGCCAGGGTTCAAGTCCTTTCTCTACCATTGACCTATATGACCTTGGGCAGAGCATTTCCCCATCTGTGAATGAGGTGGTTGAGCTATGTGATCCTAAAGACATAAATTCTCTGTGGTTCATCTCATCCTAAGGGCCACATTTTCCCAAGCCCAACATGGTCCTGCTGGGCCTTGGCTGGATTTGGGGAGAAAGACACAGCTGTGAACATAATTACAATCCCCCATTGTTTCTAAACAAGAGGACAGATGGATACTGGTATTGGTGCTCACCACTGCTCAAAGGACATTTCCTCCATTTCCCTGGTTTGCTGCAGTTTGTAAAAAAGATCTCAATGTATAAAAACCCAGCGGACATCTAGGAAAACTTGACTGAAAAATCTTGCTCTTAAAAATATTTCCCTGCCGAGAACATGGATCATTAAACACCAGCTTTAGGGCCAATGGGGACTGGTTTTCCACTTAAAAATCCCTCTCTTAAAATCATTTCCTAGTCCGTGGGGAGAACAAGGTCATTTCAGTTCAAAAGGAAACGGTGTATTTCTGAAGGTCTTGATTGAGTGGGCACTGGTGAGTTTAGCTGATGCTGATGTCATCACATTGCAAGGACCTGACTTGAGAAGGAAGAGTAGAGAGGGTTCCTGTTTAAGACCGAGTCTGTGGGTGGGCGCCCTCCAGCTCTGGGTGTCTTGTACCTGTTGTGAACTTGGTAGTGATGGCTGAGCTCTTCTGGGGCCCTTGCTCCGCAAAGATCCTCAGCGTGTATTCCGTGGCAGGCTCGAGACCGGTCAGCGCATACTCCACCGTGTTCCCGGACACCGTGCGTGTAATTTCTGGCACTGAACATGAAACACACACCCCGAGGCCGTTACCTTTCCCTGTCTGAGCCATCAGTGGACTTGGCACACAGCGCACACACCTACTTCTAACACAGAAACTTTCAGTGACCCTGCAGAAAAGCAGATTTGATTTCTGAAGTGACTCACACCCCTTCCTCTCTCGTGAGCACCCACCTCATATACAAAGGATTTATCCTACGGAGACTGGATTTTTCCAGGCACCAAATCAGAGGGAAGAGGACCTGGGGGTAGGCAGTTTTTCCACATGGTGCCGTCTGGGACGGCGTTGCAGCTGAGGCACAGGGACCAGCCAGAGGAGAGTTGCAGGCAACATCTCCAAGCCTCAGGCCACCCAAATTTAATTAGTCCCATTGCTTGCTCTCTCCTTTTTTTCACTTACCCATCCTTTTATAAATTGCCGAATGTTGTCAAATTATTAGGCTGGGGGTCACAAAAATTGGGTAGCAACAGACACAACAGCATGATCATTGCCTCTCAGCCTTGCTGGGTCAGGTCCAATGGCGGACATCAAACCATGATGTCCAAGGATATGTGTTTATTTCCTAATCATAGGTGCCCTACCATCCTGGCTTGCCCGGGACTGAGGGATTTCCCAGGGTGTGGGACATAGATCGATAAAACTGGGAAAGTCCTGGGCAAACTGGGACTAGTTGGCCGCCTACTCATCATCCATAACTCCCTCCTCTTGTGGACCAGGCTCTTTTCTAGGCCTGCATCCACGATGTCCACGATTCCCAGGAACTACACTCTAACTTATTTTGGGGGACACACTATCATCTTCCCCGCCTGGGAAGAGGCTGCTTACAGGGAATATGTAAGAATGGAAAGTAAAAAGAATAAACCCAAACATCTCTCCTCCCCACCACCCACCAACTTGCTCTGTCCTCACGAAGAGCTCTCTTAGGTGGTTGTTAGGGCTGAATGAAGATTTTCAGAGGCCCCAGGCACAGATTGCGGTGCCCTCTCATATTAGTACTCAAAGTAAAAAATACTGAAGCCTAAAATATGAAACTTACATATGCTTGGGGGTTAAAACAGTAAAATCTAGCTCATTACAAAAGTATGGATTCATTTGTTGAAAACGAATCTCTCTTTCTTCTCTGCTGCATTTGTATTTGACTTTACGTTCTGGTGGCTGTGGTTTGCTGGTGCCCCAAACAAGCATTTGATCTGTGAACTAAGTAAATCAGCACAGACGGCTGCAAACACAGGGAGAAATGATTTCTGATTTCTCAATCAAATTTGCTAAACTGGCCTCCTCTGTGGCATCTGAGAAGCCTGGGCTCCCCAGAGCCACCTGAAGTAGCCTGTTTAAGGTTTAGATTCTGGAATCCTTTGTAAGAGATAAGAGCGCTGTTTGGAAAGGGTGACTCACACCGACAGGCAGAGAGACTAGCAGGAGAGGAAGAATGAGGAAAAGGCGGGGGAAATGTGGAGGCTGGAGATGGACTCTCTGTTTTTTCTTTAAATGGCCTACTGGACTCCCTTGACAGAACCACACTGTCTGTGCCCTTTCACTTGACAAGAAGCAGAGGAGTATGGATAAGGCCTCCCTTGTCACCCCCTGACAAGGTCCCTCCACACCCATCCACCCAGCCCCAGCCCAGGAGTCTATTCTGAGGTTGCAATTGAGAGCCACAGGACATTGCTGGCCTTACAACCTACTCACGCATTTTTGTCATCTTGTACCAAATGTAGCATGGAGAAAGGAAAGCGGAAGAGTTCACAGCAGGACAGTCACTCCTCAGAGTAGGGAGGATCTTGGACATGACCTTACCTCTCTCCCCCGTGTAGGAGATGACGTAACTGTCCACGGGGGCGATGGCTGGCTGCCATATGGCCAAGGCTTCTGAGTCAGTGATGTTGGCTGTCACCAGGCCAGACGGGCCATCCAGCGCTGCAAAGAAAGATGGCGATGTGTTGGAGAGATAGGCAATCATGGGATAGGACATCAGAGCGCAGTTGCTCTGCTGTGAACACTGCTCCTGGACTCTTGGTGTTGGGGCACAGTGTCAGCTGCATGCACGGTTCAGAGTCCTGAGCTTGGAGCCAGAATAGGCCTGGGTTTGAGTCATGACCCCTTTCCTTGCTGGCCAGGTTACTCTGGCTCTCTATTTCCCACCTGTAAAAGGGGGACAACAATTCTGTCTGGCTTTATCCTGAGTGTTATTTTGATTTTCACATCATATTATAGACATAAAAGTGCTATATAAACTGGAAAGAGCTGAACACATAACAACGGTTATCACTATAGTTCCGATCACTTTCCCAAGGGAAAGAACTTACAAAAACAGAGGAGACTTGCAGAGTGAAGGCTGCCCCAGGCTTTCCTGGGCTTTGAGTGACAGCTCTGGTCCGGTGGCCTGTAGATAACATGGAGCCAGGCTCTGGGGGCTGATGGTCCCAGGTTCTACCTTGGCTTCTCTAGTGTCTAGTGTCTGTGCCCTTGTGTCATTTCCCTTCTCCAAACCTTGCTTCTTCACTTGTCAAAGAGTAGCTGCTGTAAGGATGAACTAGATGATGTGCATGAAATGTGCTAAGGGTGGCGCTCAATAATTGCAATTGTTATTCATATGACTATTAAAGTTATTTGGAGTCTTAGATCTAATTTCCAAATGATTCATACAGAGAAAGGATGGATATTCACAGGGTCCTGGTCCTTTTAATTGACCACTGCTACTACCCAACATCCCTTTCTTAGAAACCAACCTAAATATGACCATTTCCCTCTTGTGTTCACATTTACGACTCAACTTCTCCAAGATGGAAGCCCTGGGAGGATGGAGGGCAGCCATCATCAGCTCATTTTGCACATGGGGCTCCTGAGCATCAAGAGATGAAATGATTGGCCAAGGAGTCAGGAGGTGGCAGAGTAATTTTGGGGGCCCACATCGTCCACTCTGAGTTCCTTCCTGCTTCATCACGCCTGTACAGAATCTCCTTTAATGGAGGAGGGCAACGGGACCTCAGGAGGAAACACATCCAGCTGTTGCAATCCGTTGCCGTGGAGAATCCATGAATGAAAGATCTCTTTGGGGGAAATAAGAGCCTGTGTGGCAGGGTACACAGGACTCTGCGTTCAGATGGGATGTCTTAATTGCATATTATTAACTCTTTTAGTTATTAGGGTATTTTTGAAATTTCCTATGAGGCCCATTCTTTGGATCCCTTAATGGGTTAGGCTAGATAATTGTTCATATATCAAAGGGTAAATTGTTTAGAGACATGGCTGTCTGAAAAGAAATTTTCCACTTCATTCTCCTTCAATGCAATTCATTATTTCCCCCTCCTTCCAGTGTGCTGTACAAATCAGGTTGTAACAGGAAAATAATCCCTTATTTTAGAAGAACACAGAATTTGGAGTCAGACCAACTTAAGTTCAAACTGGCTTCCTGCATTTACTAGTTTGGCCTTGGCTGAGGTACTTAATTTCCCTGGTCTCACTTGTTTCCTCTGTGAAATGGGAATGATCATAGCTATGGGGATGACAGGGGAGAGTTTAGTAACAGCGCCTGGAAGACAGTAGCTGCCTAATGGAGAGTCGTGCTTTATAGCTGTCACCATTCCATGTCTGGGGCAGCACCAGCCTGGAAGGAGCCTCACCATGGTCCCAGCCCTAGGCAGGGAAGGGAAGGAGGAGGATTAACGTGTAGAGTAGTGTAGAGTCGTTTACACTTACAGATGCTTTATATACATACTTCCATGTGATTCTTATAGCTCCCTGCACAGAAAGCAGAATTGCACCCATTTTACAGAGAAGGAAACTAGACTCTAGAGAAATTAACTGACAGCTCACGTATCTAGAAGAGATAGACTTGGGATTCCAATCCCAGGTCAGCGTGACTCCCAGACTTGGCCTCTAACTTCTGTACCACCCCAGGAAACGGAGCCCCAGGGAGGTTAAGGATGCAGTCAAAGTTACTCAGCTCGTAAGAGGCTGGGGTTGAGGCTTCCGGTGATCCAAATCCAGTCCACTTTCCACTAGAATTTCATAAATGGAAACTTTTTTCCACTTGCTGAGTCATGAGCAATAATGCTGAAGATGAGATAAATACCTGTGGTGAATGATCCAGAGACAGGCTCGCTTTCCTCAAAGCCCTTCATGGCGATGACGCTGACAAGGTACTCCGCACCAGGTAAGAGCTTCACCAGCCTGGTCTGAGTCTTGGTTCCATCCACAGTTACCACCGAGGGAGTCCCTGGAACACAGGAAAAGCAAAATCAGGAATGGTGAACCCCACCAAAATTTACCGTTGCCCCAAGAATGGGTGTCTCCGATTTGGAAATGAAACGATATCTTTATCCAACACCATTTTCTCGACTTGTTCTCATTTGCTCCTACCCTCTGGCATAAGAGAAAAGGTCTTACTTTTTGCATAATGCTTTTTCCATCCCTGCAGATGCCAAAAACCGGGCCAGAAGAGGAAAAAACACGAAGTCACAATGTGCTAAAAATGACAAGTTTCCGTTCAGTAGAGAGCTAGCATGTTGTGCAAATTTTATTTATTTTTTCCCACAAAGAATATGGGAAGCTCACCATGCAATGCATATCTGATATAGTTAACCCATTGTCTTAGCTTAGGAAAATACGGACTCCCTTTCCAGCAGAGATTCTACCACGTAAGAAAAGAAGATAGTCATAATCAAGTTTGTGTTCTTATATGTACTAAAAAATCTAAAATTTATATTTCTTTGAATTTCTGGGCTGATGAAGAGCTTGTGGATGCGCTGGTCAAACTCCCCATAGAGATGGTGTGCCTTTCTCTGAAGAGGTTATCAACCATCCTCTCTGTACCTTCTTCCTCGAATGGCGAATTTACCACCTGATGGAATGTCTTCAGATTTTCCCCGTGGTCTCTATTATAGCCCGTGTGCTCTGAACCAGAACTCCCAACTCTACTGAGACACAACTCCTCATCTTATACTGAGACAGACGGGTTTTGGGGACCCAAGGGCAAAACCTCACATATATCCAGGTCAAGATCAGCTTTCAGATGCGTGTACTCAAACAGAAAAAGGCCAACGTATTTAGAGTCTTCTGTCAGTATGTGAAAATAATATCGGGGGGTCTAGTTCTCATCGAAGTTTAGAATTTCAAGGCTGGAAATGGTCTTCATAAAATCACCCTTTACAAGGTCGTTTCTTCCAAGGATCTCATAGCACTTTACAAATGAAGTTTATCTGGATGGTCTCAAACGTGAGGAAGTAGTTTTCCTTAGTCATGATGTTTGGGAGGATGGACCTATCAGGTTCTCTTTCCTATTCCCCCCAAACCCTCCAGGTTCCCTCCCCTTACCCCCTCCATGTCCCCTACCTCCTGCAATGGGCAAGTAAGTAATCCGGAAGCTCTCCACCTGGGCAGTGGGCGCCATCCAGCTGACAGTGGCGGAGTTTTCAGTGATGTCTGAGAAAATGATTTCCTTTGGGGAGCCCATAGCTGTCAAGGAGAAAGCACAGGAAAAATCCAGAACTAGTTAACTAGATAGTTGACTATTTGCTCATCAACGATTCTTCCTGGATTCCTCATCCAGGAAAACTCAGCCCCTAGAGTTTACACCCAAGCTAAGCCTTTGGGATGGAGAGTGTAGCCATCTGTGGTCAAGTTGTGACATGATAGAAACAACCATTCTTTCGTTCAGGTAGGACAGCCATTTCGTTTCACTCAAGGAGGATGTTAACACCACAGCTGGTTTCTAAGGAAGTGAGGGTCAGTGGTTTCACACCTTGGAATCCATGCTCCTTTTGTTTGAATTTTAGCATTTTTTCAAATCTTTGCTTTCTAGTTCCTTTTATTAAATGACACCAAAACCTGACAACTTACAGTTCTTTGCAATTTATAAGGATTAATCCTCGTTTAGAAACCCCTGAGAAGATGGTGTGGTTGTAGCCATTCTACAGAGGAGTAAACTGAGGCTCAGTTCTCCAATGAGCATTCTCTTGCTGTGATCTTTCTGGGTCCCTGGACTGGGCTGCGGAGCTGACGCAGCTCCAGGATTTGGAAATATTGTGCCTACAGAAACTAACCTCGACAAACCCATTCCCAGAACTGGATAGAGGTCTCAAGCCAGGCGACCCACCTCAGGCACATCACCAAAGCAAACACCGTGGGGACGTGGGGTCTACCTTTGGGGAAAGCCATGTCCCAGGGGCAGTTTATGTAAATACCTCCCCCGGAACCCACTTTCTTTTGGCTTTTCTCGGTGTATTTTTTGGCTTACTTTCTGCCCTCTTCAGCTGACCACGCTTAACCAGAGAATGCAGGAAACAATTTTCAGGTCTCCAGGGAGCTCACTTCCTCATCTTTTCCCCTCTCCAACCCACGTTGATCATTAAGTTCTAAAACCCACAGCCCACTGCGGGAAGGATTTTTTTTCTCTCCGTTTCTGTCTTTTTCTCTCCTTTATGGCCTTCTCCTGGGACCTGGTAGCCATCCCCAGCCCACCCCTTGGAAAGCTCTGGAAACCACAAGGGCTCTGGAGCCTGAAAGATCTTGTTTGTCCAAATACCATGGAGAGGCTGGGCAACCTTGGGCCGGTCCCTTCACTTTTGGGAGCCTCATCTGGTCAGTGGGAAAAGTGGTACCCACCTTCAGGGATGTTTAGAGGATTATCAGAGATCATGATGTAAAAACCCTAGCCCAGAATCTGGCACGCAGTAAGAACTCAGTAAACAGGATCGCCCTGCCTTTCTTTTCTTTTGCATATGACTCTTTTCTCCATGGCCACCCTGGATTTTGAGGTGGTCCCCAGCAAAGATCTCGATGAGGCCAGTGGAGCAAAAAACCCCAGTGAGGTGTATAAACTCAGGTATTGAGTCTGTCCTGCTGCCAGCCTGGTCCACTCTGGCCTTCAGCGTGACTGCAGACGTCACTGGTGCAAGTCCCGACACAGGGTAGAAGCTGTATCTTACGGCCACAGCTTTCCCTTCCAGATCCCAGTGTCATCATCTGCAAACAGAAATATTTTCTGCCGTGTCTTAGAAACCATAAGAATTAGTAATGTCAGCCATCGTGCACTCCTGAGGATGTGCTTGACGAAGTGGCAGCATGAAGATAGCCATTTGTAACCCGAAGGAATGGCACAGTGGTGGTGGAATCCAGGCTCAATGAGCATGATACTTTTGGTCAACAGACCTTGCCAGATGTGGAAGACTATTTGTTATTTTAGCATGTCTTCTTCTGCCATAAATAGGGTCCCGAGTCTCCAGGACTATGGCAGAGGAGATGGCCAATGGGAACCTGGAGATAAAGCCCCACAGAGAAACTAAATCATCCTCATTGAAAAGTTGAGACCCAGGCATGGACATACCTCTGTCTCTCTTTCCAAGTGGTGCTCTTGATTTTCAATAAAAACTCCATCAGGGAAACACCTGGAATTGATAGAAACTCTCGAGGTGTTCAAAGAGGGCTTCTATCTAACTACTCTCGGCATAAAAAAGTTACCTCCTCAACTCTGGAGCAAATGTCTTTAGTTATGACAATCATTTTAAAAAATCATTTCCCCTTCAACGTATTTTTATTGAACACTTAATATGTGTCAGTTCCTATGCTAAACTAAGGAAACAGTTCTTGTAGCCTGTACGGTTTAACAGCAAGGATATTAGAGTTAGACTGACCTAGGTTTGAATTCCATTCTGGCCTTACCAGCTAAAAACACCTTAGCCTCTTAGGTCTCAGTTTCCTCGTCTGTGAAATGGGGCTGAAGGTGGCAGTCACTTGGTCTGGCTGAGTCACAGTGATTCAGTGAGGTAGGGTGTGTCAAGCACCCTTCTGCACATGGCATAAGGATGTGCTCTATAACTGGGGACTAGGGTCTTCATGCTTTATGGGAGTCAGAGCTGGAGGCAGCCAGCATAAAGAGCCTGCTTCGTACAGAAGGGGGGATTGCCGAGCACGGGTCTCTGCAGACCTGCTGAGCCAGGCCCCCAGACATAATGCCACCGCCACTCTGTGGTGTGTGGTTTCATGGGCATCTAAACTGGAACTGAGCAGAGGAGCCAAGAGGCTGCCTGGCTAGGAAAGGTGGGAAGAGATGGGAGGGGACACGTTCTGGGAGCTGGGAGAAGGAGCACTGACTACCCCCATGGGTCTCGGGGGTGGAAGGGAGTTCAAGAGGTGTATGTCTGGGGACAGCAATGGGGACAGGCTATGGAAGCATTTCAGGGGCCTCACTAGTCCCATGAGGTGGCCTATAAGAACCTCTAGAAGAGAATGACAAATTTGTCTTCCCCCATGGCTGGATTTTGAACTATGGGGACCCTCTAGATGGTGCACAGATAAAGGTTGGCATTTAACTCCCCAGAGGGAAAGGAAGCGGCTGGCAACTCTGGGCCTCCCAAAAGGGGACCAAGGCTACTGTGAAGCAGTGGCTCAAACCACAGAGGGGAAGAGGAGCCATTGTCAATGCAGGGATTGATTGACAGATGGAGGAGAAAAGTCATAACCTAAGTGTCCATCAGTAGGGGACCGGTTAAATCAATAACATATATAGAGGAATCTCTGAGATCTAGTAATAAGCAAGAAACACACATACACACACACATACTCCACAACAACAATGTGTAAGAGTGGGTACATTAACTATATGCCCCAAAAAGCATTCAAAAAAAGAACTTAGATTTATATCTAATTTTGTCTGTTTGTATAGAATATTTCCAGAACAATCCAGAAGAGTGGTAACACTGGCTGCCTCTAGACAGAGCACCTGGGTGGCAGGGACACAGTAGAATAGAGACTTCACTGTACATCCTTTTTGAACTTTGAATTTTGAGCCAAGTAGTTCATTAAAAATAAAATTTACATTAAATAACCAAACACAACAATAGCTAATATCGTTACAGTGAGTAAGGAAACTCTGCTAAATAGTTGGCATTCATGATCTTATTTAAACATCATGGCTGGCCTTTGAGGTAAAACCTATTTGCCATATGAGGGCTCTGAGGCTCAGAGAGGAAAGGAAACTTGCCCAAGGTCACACAGCTGGTAAGAGGTATGGCCAGGATTAGACCAAGTAACCTGCCCAGAGGCCCAGAGGCTGCAGGCTTAACCACTAGGCTATGCTGCCCCTAACCACCCTCTCTGCTGCCTGGGGCCCTCAGGGCTGGCAGCCTGTGCTCAAGGAGAGGCACTTTGTGAACGAGAGGAGGAGCCACAGCAGGTTTTATAAGGAAAAAGAGGAACGGACCATCACAGACAAGAGTTGACAATTGTGCAAAGGAGGAAAGAGAGAAGTGAGGATGAGAAAGCAGAAGAGATACTTCATAAAGCTGATGACAGGAAGAGGGAAATTAGACATCTGTCTGCTACGCTTGAGGGTCACCTCTCCTGTCCTCCCCAAGTACTGGAGCACAGGCGTGCAGGCACACGTGGGCACACAAACGTGCATGCGTGCGCGCATGCATAGACACACACACACACACACACACGCATACTTCTTTGGCTGTGAAATACAAAGCCTCAGAGCAAGAAATCAAAGAAAAAGTTTTCTGCAAGAGAAGGATCTGCTTTGTCTTTTCTTTTGTTGTTAAAAAAAAAAGCTCATGATTATTCATTCTCCTTTTTTGCTTTAGAGCTGCAGGGCCTCTAGAAAAAAAGATCAGCAAAACAAAATCAGTGATCAGCAGTAAACTTTGAAAAGCAGTGTTTATACACCAAGGTCAAAATCGGGCTCTGCCTCTGATCTCCATTTGTTTTATGGGAAGCCACAGGGAGGAGGAGACAGGACCCACATCCCGGGGATGGGGTGTCTGAGTTAACTAGAAACAGGGTTTTTCTTCTGACTGAACTGCTGCCTGGACTCAGCAGCCCCTCCACATCTGCAAATACCGATTATGATGATTTCCGTAGGTGGCTTCTTGGAGCTCATTAGGTCCTGAAATTTGACATCATAAAATACCCGTCTCCAGACAAAGAGAAGAAGGTTTTGGCTAGTGTTATGCTATGCCTGTCAGAGAAGGCAGGTAGGTCTGGTGGTTGGTTATCTGTCACCCAGCCTGCTAACATTTAACAGTACTAAAATAAGTCAACATTCGGGTTCTACCCCAAGTCTGGCTGTGTGACCTTAGGAAAGTCGCTTCACCTTTCTGGTCCTCTGATTCTTCATGCACAAACAGAAGAGGCTGGGCTGCATCATTTCTCAGATCCCTTTTACCTCTCCCTGTGATTTTGTGATTCTTTCCTCTGGTTCCTTTTGAAGCAGCCATCTCTAGTGAATGCTGTTTCTCCAGCTCCCTCAGTTTCATGAGAGAATTCACCCCACCTCTTGTAAGTCTTTCCTTTTCCCTCTAAAGAGTCATGTTAGTATTATTATTCTAAAGAGTCATGTTATTCACCATCTTCCTCTTTTTCCTTGAAACAACTCAGTGTGGAAAACGGTTTTCATTTCTCCCTCTAGTGCCTTTTAGAGTTGCTATGAGTATCGGACAAAATTAGTGAGCTTCATGAAGAACAGCCTATTAACCTTGCCAGCTTCCTCTTTTTTCCCTTCCCCATCATGGTACTGATTATTCACACATAGCATTTTATAAATATTGATTTTTATAGGTGGAGGTACCACTTTTCCATTATCCCTGCCTAATATAATTTGAACATTTGACCAAAGAACAAAGAAGTGTATCTGTGGATAAAAAATGACGAGATAATGGGTAGAAGGAAAGGTCTTTGGAATTTAAAAAATTCAATGTATTAACAACAATACTGAAAACGTGGATAGCTCTCATTTGCTGAGTCCTTGCTATGTGCCAGACTCTCCACTACGAGCTTTCTACGAATTATCTCTTTTAATCCTCACAATGCTATTCAGAAAATGGTATCATACTCTTTTTGCATAAAGACTTAGCCAAATTGTCTGTCGTCTGTCTACAATCAAAACAGCCAAGATCTGAATGCAAGCCTGTCTGCGTCTGAAGCTCTTGTAATTTCCCAACCCTGTGAGAAGAAGACCCCAAGCTTGTGACTATTCTCTGGTTTCTCCTGGTTATGTACGGTACCTGTTGTTGCTATAGCACTGACTGGCTGGGACCGCCTTCCATTGCTTATTCCATAGAGTTCAATTTCGTATTCAGTGGCCTCTCTGAGACCTGTTATGTCCCTGGTACGTTCGGGGGCAAGTAGGGTTATTTCCAGTGGCTCAGACTGCTTTTTGGTATCTCTGATTTTGAGAACAAAACTGTCGAAGACCCCTTCATCAGCTGTCCAGGACAGACGGAAACCGTCTGGGGTGGCATCTGAAACCAGAAGGTTGTCAACTTCCGGCTCGGCTTCTAGAGGGGGAGAAAATGGTGGAGGGAGGAAAGAGAACATCGTTTACCAGCCTGTGCAATCTTCTCTCCAGTGGGAGTATCAATACGTGGTGATGTCCTGGCTCTCAGAGACACAAGTGTCCTGAGATACAAAAGTAAAATTATTCAACACGAACAAATCTAGTAGGTCGAGGAGAGGGGAAAGGTGGAGTTGACACATTCAACATAAGCCAAGTGGATGCTTGCATATGTGAGTTTTGTCTAAAAGCAATTCTATAAATCCACATCTGGACTCAGCGTTGGCCCCGCCCATGCATTATTAAACAAGTTCAAAGCCAGTAACTTGTTTACATTTGCTCTCTGTCTTCCAGTGGCTGAGTGCCCATCCTCTGCGAGACCTTTTTCTTTTCTTTTTGAAAAGACAAATAAACCAGCATTAACGATCTGTAGAGCTGCCCATGATGATACTGCTGATTATATTTCCCTTGATCCTGAGAAAAATGGCTTTTAAACTGCTGTAAATGTTATAGTCTTTTTGCTTTTTTGGGGAGCTGTTTTACTAAAAAAGACTCCTATTCTTGACTTTCTTGTTTGCTTTTTTTAACCGTTAGTTGAGTACTCAGATGGCAGAACTGAGGCTTGGAACCTCTTGTGTTACATACTTTGGACTCAAGGTATTATCTTGGATTGCCTTAACTAGACAAAACTCAAAGTCAAGGTAAATTTTGACCTGAGTTTCCCAAAGTGCACTCAGAGTATACTATTCCTGTTTGATCCTCTTCCTTAAAAGGTATCCATTGTCAAATAAGTTTGGGAAATACTGCCAGGGTAATTCACTCTTGAAGAGGCACATGCACATTAGGACGTTCTGCAAAGCCTTGTGGTCCAAGATCTTGTCAAACTATGTGTAACTCAGTATTTCCAAAACTTATTTGAACATGGAACTTCTTCACCAAGTGGGACCTTTGAATATTCTATGGAGCCAGTAATCTCTAGAAAGACTTTGGGAAACACATATTTTTGACGGTTAAAGTTGTTAATGCTACCTTTCTCTAGGAATTATTAGCCTTTAGAATATTATGGATTTAGTCTGTGTTGGAGAAGCTCTATGATATTAGTGTTTACCAATATAATAAATTCACACTTGGTTTTCCAAAGACAAGCCCACGCAGCAAGTTTATCAAGGTCACAGTTGAGATTTTGAGAGGGCAAATGTTGTAAATAAGTTTTTGAAATATACTCTTTGGTATATTTCCTTTGAGAAGGCTGAAATTAGCTGAGGACCAGCCAGGATGAACACAGGGGAGGGTGATGTGGAGTAAGCACACAAGAGCAATGGACAAGACATGGTCTAGAAGATTTGGGACACGAAGTGGAAACATTTCGACCTTCTCATTTCTGGAGCGGGAGAAGGGCGTGCTCATTAGAGACATAAGACAAGGGAAAGTGTTGAAGGGAACATAAAAGAATAAGCCACATCGATGGATTAAGTAGAGAACATGGACAGGGATATTAAAACCATGGTGATCTGGTAGATGAATTACATGGAAGGGAACCAGGAAGAGGAGAAAATGGCTCACTTGAATCAAAATACCTGTAACAATCTCAGCCCTCAAGGGCTTGGTTTGGTGCCCTTGGGTGAAGCCAGAGACCATAACCTCATAGCCAATGCCAGTTATGAGGCCTCTGAGCTCCAGCTTCCGCTGGGTTCCTGAAAGTGTGAATTCCTGGGGATCCAGCAGCTTCCCAGAATCCACCACCGTTACTAGGAAGCTGTCAAAGGCATTCTCCGATGCCATCCAGGAAACTGTGAACCCGTAGGGATTAATGTCGGAAATGGTTAGGTTTTCCAGAAGGGGCAGGGCCTCTGAAAGAAGGGAGGGATGAAAATAACTCAGGTTAGCAGCACTGACTCTTCTGGGATAGCACAAGTCTCCACGAACGCTGATAGATACCCAATCAATCATTAAATGTGTGATAGGCTCAGAAATGAATATTTAGTAAGAGCTTACTTGATGCCAAACAACATTATCTTGTGTAAATCTCTTAACAAGCCTATGAGATAGATATTATTCCCATTATACAGGTAAGAAAATTGAGCTTCACAGGATTGGTTGACTTGACCAAAGCCACAGAGCTAGCATGTCATAGAGCAAGGTTTTTAGCTGAGTCTCACTCCAAAGGCCATGAATTTTCCCCTATAAAATTGGATATCTTGTGTTGGGTTTGGACCACTTTCTCTACTTCCCACTGTCTTCTGGTCTTGAAGGGAAACAGCTTTTTTCTTTTTTTTGAAAACATGTTTCTTTTTGCTACACTTCTTATGTTTCTATTTCCTTCTAGTTCACATTTTGAATCCTGTTGATTAGACCAATTAGTGACATACATTCTCGTAAGCTGAGATAAAGGGAAGAGGTAAGACTTTTCATGCATCAAAGTTAACAAGTTAAGGTTATGGCCCAGGAAGAGCCATAAGAATTTACTGATTCTTTTGCTATTTATTTTCCTGGATAAAGTTAGGAGTTAAAGACAGGTCTGAATCTTTAGTAAATTCTGTCGTCATCATTTGTTCATTCATTAACCAAACATCTATATCTCAGGCACTCTTATTTCTTAGGTGCCAAGGGATCTTTCCATGCATCGGGATTCCCCAAAAATGTGAGCTTATATCAGCTAAGTTTCTGTCAATACTTCCCAATTGACAGGGCTTTATGTCCATTATCTTATGGCATCTTCACAAGAACACCGTAAAGTACATATAGCTACCTACTCTCTCATCCCCATGACATCTAAAGAAACAGAGAGATAAATGGCTTACCCAACATCACATAGCTACTAGGTACCTAGCTGGGATACAACCCAGAGCATCTGACTCCAAGTGCAATGTTCTTTCCACACCCTATGCCAACATCTAATTATTCAACCCCATCAGTGCTGGCAATTTCTGAGACATGAGCAGGATTAGTGGAGAATGTCCAGCATCTCCCCTCAAGTAAGACAAAACACACTAATGGTGAATGTATTTCTTTTTTATCGGAGGGGCATGGGGTTGGGAACTCCACGGCCAAAACTGCTGGAGCTGCATAGACTTTACAGCCTTCTTTTCCATTGCAGCTAAATGGAAACTTCCAAAGAGATAAACGACCTTACACAATGTCCAGAGTTTAATCCACAGGATGTAAAGAAAAATATTTTAAAAAGAAGTCTTTGGTGACTGAATGAACAAGTGAACAAATGCCCTCATCCCCTAAGCAAAGATTTAAGTTTTCGTTGTAGCTTGGACTTCCTGTACTTATTTTGAAACACTTGGTGTTTATTTTGAGACTTTTTTTTTTTTTTTACCATGTAAAGACCTTCCCCAAACCATAACTCTATCAAAGGTAAAGAGGAAATCACATATATTGTGCAAACAGGCTTCCTTGTCTGCAAGACAAGAGTCTCAAATGCTGCTGCAGAGTTTTGTTTAGAGAAGTGGAGTTGCTCTTTGATAGCTGGCCTCTTTGCACCTCCATGCCATCAAAGCAAAGGAATTCCGATGAAAAAGAGTGCATTCAGGCTAATTAGTCAATTAAGGGCTTGTTATTTACAGTCTCTCATGTTCAGTTTTTTTTTCTCTTTTTTGAATATGCTTCTTTTAAAACGCAGAAGCTTTTCGCTTCAAGGATTAGCGGAGACAATGCTGTAACCACATCAAGGATTCCCAAGATCAGCTCTCCCAGCATCCCTTTCCTCTCTTTGTTCTGTGGGGGATCAGGCAAGAGGCTACAAGTAAAGGCCTGATGGGATCTGTGGCTGGCCATTCCTCCCCTTCTGGGCAAAGAGATTCTCGAGTCCTGGCTCCCTCCTCCCTTCCCCCAATGCTCCACTAAGGAATTACCTTGTTCTGCATTTGAAGACTCTCTGAATGATTGAGTTCACATTACATAACTGGACAGGAAATCTAAACACTTTTGATCTCATATTAAAACACGTCCAATGTTCTCTTAAAAATAATCAAAAAGCCATGATTGCATAGGTCTATTGTTTCTATCTAGGCTTGTTGCTTATTTTTAAGAACACCACTTTCCTCATACTGTTGGAAGACCGCAGAAAGGCCCCAGCCTCTGTAAAATGCTTACTGGATGCCAGGCAGTTAAATTTCATCATATCCACTTAATGCCTGTGACAAGGCTGCCAGAGGTACCTGTGGGTATCCTTTCTTCATACATAAGAAAATTGGGGTTCAGAGCAGTTAAGAACCAGACAAGGTTATACAGCTAAAAAGATGCGGCAGAGGGTTAGAAACCACTCAGGCTTGATCTCAAAATCTTGGCCTTCTAGGACTCCATGCTGCCTCCAATCAAATATTTAATTGAACTTATTAATATATCTTATTTACAGCAATTTAGACCCTGGGAAAGGCCTGGTTTAATGTGAGAATCAGACAGCAAAGTCAGTCTCCTGAAAATTATCGTTAGTGGGAGGCAAGGGACTTCTAAATATTTTCTGAGGTTTTTCAGGCTAGAGATTTGGTAAATCAACACCATTTGCAGCCTTTGCCACTGATTTAGGATAATCTCAGGAGAGAAAATAGAAAACCATTTCTTTATGTAATTCAAGGAGAAGTTAGAAGTCAAGTGTAATGGATGGGTAAGGTTTTAAACTTGGGACTTCTCTGCTATCCTAGGTTGAACCTTCATCTGTCGTAGATGTTAATTTTCAGAAGAAGTATTTTTTACAAGAAAAAGATAAATTACTATATTTCTGGGACAGGTCGTTTATGGACTGCCTTACCTAGCATGATTTATGGACAAAATTCCTGCCCTAGGCCTTTGTTAACTTAGAACTCACTCTTTAGCCAGAATCTCCAAACTCTGGCTCAGACAGCCTATATAACTGGGCGTGAAAATCCTAGGAAGCTTTATACAACTGTTGAGTACACCATCTCCATTTCCTAGGAGTGGCTGTGAAAGACCCCTCTTTGCAGTAGTCTCTGCTCTCTTTTCACTTGGAGGTTTATATAAGGAGTGAATAATGTATTTTGGATTGAATTTCCCTTTAGAATGCCTATCACCTTTTTCCCCTTACCCCGTCTCAGAATTCTAAACAGACAAGTGAGAACCTTTGAATGAGTACCTGTCACGACAAAGGCAGTGAGGGGTCTGCTGGGGTCCCCAGCCCAGGTGGTCCCTGTCACACTAACATCATAGCCAGTGTTCTCCACCAAGCCGGTGACGTGAGCATGCTGTGCATCTCCTGAGACTGTGAATTGCTGTGACTCATGGAGCGACTGAGAATCACTAACATTGATAACAATCTTTGCAAAAGGCCCAGCTCGAGTGGTCCATGACACGTTGAAGCTGTCAGGAGTAATATTGCTAAGGATTAGTATGCCCAACTGTGGCTCTGGCTCTGAAGGAGAAGGAACATGGGCAGAGAGAAAAAGAGAGATATTATTAGAAGAAGCTGTGGACTTTTCCAGAATGTAGCCACAGAACATGAAAGTATCAATCCCTCCAAACATTTGCAGAAAGGTAGTATATTAGGCTGTGTCTACACCTGCATTGATTATATTCCTAGAGAATATACTGCTTTATCTGCAGAGGTGAATTTGTTTTCTTTTTAACTATAGACATGACCATTTACTAGCTATGTATGAAGAAAAGTGGACAAGCCATTAGAGTGGTAGGTAGGATTAAAGTAAAGAGTATTTAGGCTGTATTTTCGAAGGTTTGTAGTGGAGTGCTGAGTCAGATGTTCCAAGAAAAGACAGCTTCATGGTGAAACACTGAGTATTATATCTTACCCTAGAGATTCACAAAGCATGCTAGCAGGCTCTGAAATGCTAGTTCTGTAAAGAAACCTATTTAATTTAGTTTAGCCCAGCATTTCATTGACTTATGGATCAATGGGCACCTTTTCTAAGGAATATCCTTCGAACATCTCAAGGAGCTGGTGTTCCACTGAGCATGCCTTAGAAAATGCTACTTTGCAGTTTCCTTATTTAGTCTTCTTTTGATCTATTTGGATTGTAGACATTAAAGGCTGACCATCCATACAAGAGAAATTCTCCATAGTATTTACCCACCATGGGAAAACCTACCTCTCAGCCTAAATACTGTCAAGGTGAAAATGGCTTTCATTAACAAATGCCTGGTGCATGCAAAAGGTAAAGGAAAGCCTGAAGTTAGGCATTGCATTTTCTGATTAGGAAAATTCTCTTATTGGATAATTTGGAAAGATGGATGGTTCCGATGAGGTTAAGTTTCTCTTGTCCCTTAAAGTCTAGACAATTAGTGATAAGAGCAATTCCTTTTTAATGTGGGGGGCCTGTACTATTAGTTTAAATGGGCATGTACATGGTCTGGCCTCCTAAATGTGCATTTATCAAATAATACGAACATTAAAATAAGTTCAACTCAGACTGTATTTTAGAGAGAGGCAACAGTCCTGGAAGACTGAGGTACTAGGACAGGGATTTAGGGTTGGGAGGAAGCAAACTATTACTTCCAGGGACTTGGGAGTTGTCTTGCTGGAACTCCAGCATTTGGAGGAAAGAAGGATAAACTTTAACTGGACAACCACACAGCATACTCAATGCCATTAAACCTCTAAGGACAAAAAGGATCCGGCTCAGAAGCAGAACATAGCTGTAGGTAATGGCAAAGGAGTTCCTACTTAGCAATTAGTTTGAGAAGCTAATGATGCGATCATTTTCAGCCACAGCACTGGCAAATTACCTCACCAAAGTAATAATGGGACTCTGTTTGCCCTCTATTTTGTTGTGGAAGCAATCTCCTGAATTAAGAATGCATGTTAGGATTTTTCTCATGCTACCAGACAGAGACTGGCAGTGCCAACACCTTCACCATGCAGAATAAGACCAAGGTCCTCAAGGTCAGCTTTACCTCCAGCTGTCTCCCAAAAGGTTCAACCAAGCTGAAAAGTGAGATGCAAGAAAGAACTCAGAAAGAGAATGGTACTTAGGGGCGGTCAGTGTTCCATGCAAGCTAGGCGCATTTTTCTCTCATCACTTCTAAGCTTTTGACACAATTCCTTGACACGCTGTTCTGCTCCCAGGAAAGACACACATTTTCAAAAATTTAGTGCTCTGAATGTTCACCACACACACTAAGATTTGGACAAGATGATGGAGGAAAGGAAGACCCCGACATGTTGTGACAGACATCAGTGGTTGACAAAACATGCTTGATAGAGTCAATGTCAAAAAGAGCAGCCTGTTTGTAGGGAATGCAAGCAAAAAAAAAAAAAAAATCTCCAGAACAAGATGAGACCACTGGGTCCTCTCATGTGGTTCTTGGGGTGTGTTTTAGGATCATTTCTCTGCATGCTACTGGCATCACTTTTCAAATCTTGGTGGAGAGAAAGAGAATGTAGAACATCCTGACCAAGGAAGCAAAAATGGCATGCATAGACCTCTTTGAATATGACGCAGGCAAACTTTGATTAGAAAGACCACAGGCAGATGATAATGGGTGGAAATGGAAATGATTACTCAAGATCAAATGAAAGGATGGTTTAGAAATTCAACCAAAGTAAGTCAGGTTAACTCTATACAAACAAGCAGAGCAGCTCCAGATGTGAATGGATATTTAGGAAAAGGAGGTTGACATTGAACTTCCTTAATTTGGGGTGAGAGTATTTAAAGTTTTAAACTCTGATTTGAGTGGCCCTATCAAATTTGAGAAGGATGCAGAGGAACTAGGAGGATGAAAAATGGTAGCGGGTGACCTTTTGGAATGTTCCTCAGAGAAAGATCAATGAAGAGTGAAGAACTCATCATGGGAAATACCTGTGGTTGCTTGGACCATCAGGGTCTGAGCACGCTGCCCGCCAATCAGCCCATGAAGGTGGGCAGTGTAATTAGAAGATGCTTTGAGGTTGGTGATGACCGAGCTGCGAGATGCTGCAGGCACAGAATGTACCACCGTCTCCTGGGGGTGGTCAGAATTCCTAACTTCTATAAGAAAGCTATCAAAGGCAGACTCCTGAGCTTCCCACGAGATGGACACACTACCCCAGGTCACGTTTGAGACAGTGAGGTGGCTAAGGAGAGGTTCGGCTACTAAAGCAAGAAGAAAAAAATATGAAAGCGTGTCAATGTAAAATACTATTATAAGGTCAACATCAAAACACATAAGACTAAATCTGTAAAGTTTTAGACTTTACCCTCTGGTAAAGGAACTTGTCCTTTGTTGAAAACCAATTTGAGCCATGAGAAACAAATATATATGGTGGACTAATTTGGCACACTTTAATCTGGCTGAGACGAGAAGGAGCTAATGCTGGCTCTCTGCCTTTTCTGTGGACCACCCTGACAACAATTTGTAGTCTCATGTAGAATGAGGACAGATTATCTCTCAATCATGCATGACTGAAATGATGGGTAATTTTGATACTACCATGTCAACTGTTTTCTTGAATTCTCCAGAATATGAGATGGTGCACTATAAGAAGAAATTCTCCTGTGTTTATTGCACAAGTAACTTTTTTTTCCGTTTGTGATGTCTTACTTTATCTGTCAAAAGAAGGCATTGTCCTAAATGTGCTAAGAATGCTGTTTGGAACAGCGAAGCCTCTCTTTTCTAAATTCACAGAGAGCTCTTTTTTGCTGCAGACCACAGAGCATCTCCCTTAGTATGTATGTCACAGAGACCATGAATTTAAAGTGCGAGTAATTTATGCTTTCACTAACCAAGCTCTTTGTTTAAACACAACTATTTTACTTTTACTTTTGCCATCTACCATTCACTGTTCTGGTCATGTTGTGGTCTTTTCTCCTAGAAGTGGCATTGGAATTAGGGTGATCCGGATGGCAGGGCTTCCTCCTGTATTCCTCTGATGAGTAATGCCTGCTCTTTCTCATCACTGTCCCAGTTGAAAAAAAAAATAACATCACTAAGACAATTTCACTAAATCATTGGGCTATTTGGGTATTAGGAAGCCAAAGGCACTAGGAAGACAAAGACACTAGTATAACACAAAATAAAAATTTTAAGACCTCTTTGACATCTTTCTAAATCAAGGACAATGCTCAATATGGCTTTTCAGTTACTGAAGGGGAGAATTCTTTCCTGCAGATTCTATATGACAATCTAGACCAAACTATATTTTATGCTGCAAATATGTCCTGGTCAGTGATAAATCAGGCAAAGGGCTTAATGGAAGTCCACCAATTGGGCTGCTGCTGGAAGAGAGTTACGTTAAAGAGGCTCCAGCCTAGCATCACGGAAGAGTTAACGCACTGTGGCTTGCGCTTCAATGGGCGAGGAGTGGCTTCATCCTGCAAAGAAGACTCTGGAGAAAGGGTGTTAGAAGTGGGAGAATGCACATATACCTGTGGTGGCTGTGGCACTGATGGTTTTGGTCCGGATGCTGGGAGCAAGTCCCGAGAGGTAGATAATAAAATCGTTACTAGGGCGGAGCCCTGAGATGTGGGCAGTTCGTTCAGCACCAGAGACGTTATATTCCATCGTCTCCAGGAACCTATTGGAATCAATAATTTCAATGGTAAAGGTCTCGAAGGCCCCATCAGTAGCTGTCCAGGAGAGATTGAAGCTCTCAGGAGTTATGGCGGAAACATTTAAGTTTCCAATTTCAGGTTCTCCGGCTGAAAAAGGAGGGGTAGGAGAGAAGAAACAAAGAAATTTCAGTTGATCGGTTGGCTTGTGTTTTAAGATTGAGGTTATTAATAGGACCATAGCTGAGCAGAAAGATCTAATAGTTCAGGGTTATGGCGAAATGAAGCAGTGTTACCAGTCAGTGCCAATGGGAGAGAAAAAGGGGGTTTGTTAAAAGAAGAATAGAAAAAGGAAGGCAGGGTAGTTAGATTTCCCTGCTCTGGAGCTGCCACACATAGTCAGGCTGGTTGAGATCCTGCGTGTGAGAAGACGTGCTGAAGGATGGCAGCAGGAACTGTGCCTGAGTCCAGATGCTTCCAGGAGCCCTACTTCGGGGATGCTGGCCATCAGTCAAAAGATATGAGTGCTGGCAGCTTCCAGTCTCTTGAATTGTACTCAGGAGACCGACATTACTTGGCTTCCTCCTGCAGTCATCCTTTGCTTTGAGGGAACTCCCATCTATTCAAATGAAGACTAAATAATTCTGACGGAATTATCCTCCCAAGGCGGTACCTTGAAGCTTCTGATTTTGTGAGTTAAAGGGAAGTGGTGACTTGTCAGTGTCATTCTTGGTATTTTTGTCATATTTCTGACAAGGGCCAGCCATTTTCATATTCTGCTAAAATAGCTTGTCCTCTCTTAATTGCTTCTATGTGGGCCAAGAAGGCTAGTATTGAGCTGAGCCAAGACAAGGCAGTCAGGGAACCCTATTCAGCCAAGAAATAACCTTTTATCTTGGAGACGGTCCTACAGTGTTTTTCTGAGCAACAGGATGAAAACATGCAGAGAGCAGGCAGAAGCAAGCTGTGAAAAACTAGTGCTGTCTCTCTAGCAAGGAAGAAGGCCTTCCCATCTCAACAGATTTGGTGAAACATAGATCAGACGGAATTAGGGCCCTTCCCCCCACAGACCAACTCATCAGAAGCAAGAATATTGCTATCATTAAAAAGGAAAAAAGCACATAAAAACACTAAAAACACCCAAGCCACAAGATCTACAGAAAAGATCACAAGTGGCAAATGATTTCTCTGCCTACTGGGAAGGGATGGTTTGTGGGTGTCAAGTGAAAAAGCCCTGGGTGCATCGAGCCTCAGCTGCAATTTTTAGGCATTCTGGGGTCACCACTCACGCAGCAGAGCGTATGCTGTACGTTTATCTCAGCAAGAGTTACTGAAATGATTGAGGCTAAAATAGGAAGCTATGCTTTTGCTAGAACCAACCAGGAGAGACAGGTTTGCATGAATGTTTAGTTGCAATAATTATCTAAAAACGGGGCAAATATATGCAAAACCAAACAACACAGCCTCCACTGAGCTTCAAACCAATGGAGGCACATAGGAAGATGAGCAATGGGAAACAGCGTTGGGGAAGGCTGCTCACTTTAGCTGGCTCAGGGGGAAACACTGGCTGCCTTGTCACTGGGGCAGAATCATGAGTAAACTATAATGTACCCTCCTGGGTCTGGGCTGGGAGTGTGCCATCCAAAGGCCAACACTCCAGGGAGCAACTCTTGATGAAGAGAGCGAAAAGGGCATCAGATCTTCGACATTTGCAGCCTAGGACATTCTTGCTTCAAATGCTGCTGTGTGTACTTCCGCTAATGAATGGCTTTTTCTTCGGTCCTGTCTCCATCATAATTGTGTGATTTTTTTTTCCTTTCTGGTCTAGCTAATTTGATGTTCTAACAATGACTCAGTATCTGAGAGAATTGCCCGGAGGAGGGTAATTCAATTCTCTTATTATACTCAGTGCCTTTTAAAGAAACATTTAAATTAAAACATTTCTTTTAAATGCAAGAACCACAGTGCCCATGAGGGATTTGGGATAGTGAAGCACCATTTTCCAACTAGCAAAAAAGACTCTCTAAAGTAAATAATCTGTGCTCCACCAGAATGCACACATGGGAAGGGTCAGCTTGTAGTTATATCCAAGCCCTGGAGAAGAGAATTAAAACCATCAGACTGTGTCTTCTGAAACAGAAAGCCATCATTCAAAAGGGATAAAGTTGTAGGATGGGGCCGGTAAAGTCTGGGAGAGGCTGGAGGCTGGAGGTCAGAAAAGGCAACATCTTCATCCTTCATTCTCGAGATGGCAAAGGCATCTGGACCAAGGCACAGCCCATAGGGAGGTGTTTGAGCATGCACAGCCAGCAGCTAAGGGGAGCAAGGAAGGCATTCTGATGTGGAGAGAAGCTGACTCCCCTTACAATCTCTTGGAGAGAAAGCAGGGAACCCTGGGGGAGAGAATTGACAGGGAGCAGAAGGTACCTGTGAAGGCCTCAGCAGACAGTACTGGTGTTTTATAGCCCCGGATCACCCCATAGATGGTAACTCTATAAGGGGTGGCAGCCTTGAGGCCCGGGACTTCCACTGCCCTCAGGCTGCCGGGCACCGTGAGGTTCTGAGCCGCCTCCACCCTGTTGACCTCCTGCACCTGTATGACAAAGAGCTCATAGGCCTGGTCAGCTGCGGTCCAGTTGAGTTTGAGGCCATCCCAGCCAGCCTCGGTCACGACTAAGTCTCCCAGCTCAGGGAGCTCCTCTGAAGAAGGACAGAGAGGTACTGGTCAGTTCTGCAAACCAAAAACGAGGAAACCAAAAGTCCCACAGCCCACCTCTAGGGAAGAAAGAAAGGGGCGAGAGAATTGTGCGTGCGTGTGTGTGTCATTCTTGGTCTCTGGAAATTTCCAGTTTGAACTGCGGTAACCTGGCCACAGCTTTCCCCAAGAATTGAAAATGATCGGAAAGGGAACATCTGCATTGTTCATCCTTGAAATGGCAGTGCCATCAGGATCACTGCACAACCCACCGGGAAGTCTCTGAGCATGCACGGCCAGAACGCAAAGGGCAACTGGAAAACGTGGGATCGTGGGTCAGAGTAAGGGAAGTGGGACTGGTTCAAAATGCAGGCTTGAGAAGCAGCTGGGTCTTAGTTAGAATTCCAACCCTGATATTTGCTAGCTGTGTAATCTTGGGCATGTCACCCAGCTCATCTGTGAGCCTCACTCTCCTCCCTTTAAGAGCTGACAGCACCATTTCATTGGATTGCATGATGATGGAACAATACTATTTATAAACCTCTGAGCATCATACCTGACACATAGTGAGTGCCTGATAAGTGGCAGCCTAACATATATATCCCTGTTGAGATGTTTGCCCTTGTAACTTCTCCATCATATTGGAGAGAATTACCTGCTCCATTTGGTTACTTGACATCGGAGAGGTCATCTCACTGCTGGCTGCATGCTCTCTGACTGCATTTATAAAGCATATGTTGTCTCAGATTGGCACAAGCCCGATGTTTTATCTCTGGACTTTTCTCGGCTTAAAGGTTTTATACCAGATCCTTGGCTTGATTCTTTCCCTCCCCCATCTTCTGCCAGTACTTTGTGTCTGAATGAAGGATGGCTGCATCACGGAGCAAGGCCGTTTGCATGAGGCAAGTGCCCACTTTTAATTAAAAGTGATTATGTTTTGCTCAATAAATGGTGCAGAGCAGGGCCCACTATTTATTTTTCTACAATGTAGGAAGGAAATTTAAAGTAGTTATTATTGCTGATTTAGAAAGTTTGGCTTCTAGACATGGAAAAACCCACTGCTTAGTGGAATGCTGCGCAGGGTTAAATGCAGTCTTTCAGACTCTCTTTTTAAGGCTGAAGTGGCCATGGATTTGAAATTAGAGAAGAAAATATCTGCAGAGATTTTAGCCAGAAAAGGTGTGAGGGACTTGTTCTCAGGCATCCCAGGGTTCGGTGCCCTGTGAGAGTCTGGGCAAGCCAGCCTTTCAGAGGAGCTGGATGCAGACCATGTTTCACTTAGCGCTTTCGTGGAAGAACTGGGCTGGGGACGTGGGTGCAGGCAGCCCCCTCCTTCCTCAGCTCACCACGAAATGCTGTTCATTTATGTCATTTAGTGGAGTTCCCTGTAAGATTTCATGTGCAAAAGGAGTTCTAAAAAGGAGCTGCTAAAAACAGAAGTTCAAAAACTACAGATGTAGACCATTAGCATCTTGCATCCAGATCACGTATGTCTCAATGTCCCCATTTGCTCTTGAAGATATTCCAGGAAACACAGGACAACAATAATCTGGCCAATTTAGGTGAACTACAAAGAAACCTTTCCTATTTTTGGAACTATGTGTAGTTTCTAGCAAGGACCAAATTTATTTGGTGTATACAAGGAGCAAAACAATTTGTCTGAATTAGGTTTGCGGGAGGCATTATAAAAATAGAGGATATGTGGAGAAGGTATGGGCTTAGGGCCCAGCATAAAAACCCTATTACCAAAATTCTGGCCCATTTGCTCACAGCCTCCTTTAAAGCTCTTTCTAGAAACCTCATGAACAGCACAGTTTTCTATCACAGATGGAGCAGCATATTTTCAGAGGACAAATTGAGATGAATTGTTTTTCCTCCCCAAATGGAATGCAAAACATTGAAGTCAAATGTGGCTGTCCTTTCTTGGCAGCGTCCTTGCCTTCAGTGTCCGTTAAGGGGAGAGTGACTTGGATACTTTCAGCAGATGACTAATTCATTTCAAAGGTTATTCTGTGGAAATTTGACTACAAGTTGGATGGCGATTAGTGAGGCCACTCATGATAAGATTTCTGTAGAAAGTTCTGACCTGATGCTTGTGCCACAGCCTACCTGTTGATGCTATTTTTGTTACAACGTGTTGCTATCTGATCAATTTAGCTGTCTGCGGTTCAATATGTACTATAGGCTGGGCGATTTGCTAACCACTTGCATTCACCATCTCGTTTACTGCTCATGACAGTGTTCTGAGCTGGGGTATGATCTCTGATTGGAAGATGAGTAAAGAAGGCTCAGAGATGCCAAATGACACACCCAAGAATATTCAGCCAGTGAGGTGGAATTCCAACCCAGACATTCCTCAGTTAGAGCCAGTGTTCAAGCTGCGTGCCTGCAACATTGAGATAGAGCGCTGCCATATAGAGAACTTTCTCTACTCCAAAGACAGACTGGCTCAAGTACTTCCCTGGTCTTGGAGGAGGGTCATATACCTGTGATGACCTCGACAGCAAGGGGTCGAGTGCGGCGGCCCCTGACCTCGCCATGCAGGGTGACTGTGTAAGGGGTCCCAGCCCTGAGGTCTGGGATTTCCACGGAGCGCAGGCTGCCAGGAACTGTGAGACTGTGAGCTTCTTTGGCCTGGTCAGCCTCTTGGACCTCAATGACAAACTGCTCATAGATCTCATCTGGGGTGGTCCAGTCCAGTCTGAGGGCATCCCAGCTAACCTCGGTCACTGTGAGGTTTCCCAGATCTGGAACCTCCTCTGCATAAGGACACAGAGTTGCTGAGTTACTAAAAAAGGCGATTGCATGCATGCTGGGATTCAGGTGAGGTGGCGTCTTGGCCAAGGATGGGATGAGTTGTCTGGTTAGTGTTGATTACAGATGCGTGATTTATGGCGGGTAGTGAGCACACTCTCATTGTTGGCACTAAAGCCAGGGTTTTTCTATTCAACCTTTGGGAATGAAAGCTAGTTCTAGGAATTGTTCATAACCTCCATTCTTGACATACAAATGGGGCTTTGGAGAGTCCTTTGGTGTATTCTTAAAATGAGCTCAGACCAATTCTTTTTTCCATTTGCAAATTGTGCTTTCCAACTTCTTAGATATTATGTCTGAAACTTGCTTTGAAAGAAAAGTCACCTCTCACTTTTGTCAAGGAAGAATAGGTGGAATTTTCCATGGAATTGGCTACGATGCCATGTCTAGGACTTTGCCAAATAAGGGATGTGACATTTGGATGGACACAGGGGTGATGTACCGGTATTCTCCCAAGGTGCTAGGGGATGAACCCAGTTTAGAGAGGGAAGAGCTTTGATCCCCCCTGAGTAGTGACAATGGGGGTAAGCAGATTAGTGAACTAGTGCAATATACCTGTCAAGACTTCAACAGACAGAGGGGCTGTGCTGAAGTCTCGAGTGACCCCGCGGATGGTGATGCTATAACGAGTGGATGCTTTGAGCCCAGGCAAGTCCACGGACCTCAGTCCTCCTGGGACTGTGAGGTTCTGGGCTGCCTCTACTCTGTCAGTCTCCTGCACTTGAATGAGAAACTGTTCATAGGCTCCTTCCGGAGCGGTCCAGTTGAGCTTGAGGGCATCCCAGCCCAGCTTGGACACCGTGACCTCTCCCAAATTGGGACTTTCCCCTGGAGAAGGACAAAGAACGAGTTTAATGATCAATTCATGCACCCAGACCCAGGGCATCTTTAACACAAGAACAGGCTTTACATTACTTAAAAAAATGTGACTTTCTTTAGATAAACATGCAGCCTTCCTGAATTTGAGAAATAGAGCAAAGAGGGTGAGATATAGGAAAATATTTATCTTATTTTATTAAGGAATTGCCTTAACCTCCAGTAGAGAAGGAAATTAATTTGGGGGTTGATTTTTTCCTTTTGAGTATAATGCCAGGGGCGAGCCTGTTGGTGAAGCTAAATGTTGCCGCCATTGGGGCTATGTATACAGTCCCCAGGCTGGGCTCTGCAGAACTCCAAAGGGCCTTGCTCACATGGGGTGCAGTGTGAAAACTTCCCGTGGAGCTGTGTAGCCTGATGGCTTCCCATTATTACACACCATAGCGGCTATAACTTGGGGCCAAATGAGTCCATTCAAAAGTGAGCTGTGTCTGATTATCTTCGGGCAGTTTCCTGTTAGGAGAAAAAACAGAAGCTAGAAAGAAAGGTAAGAGGTACCTGTGGAGGCCTCAGCAGACAGCACTGGTGTTCTATGGCCCCGGATCACCCCGTAGATGGTAACTCTATAAGGGGTGGCGGCCTTGAGGCCCGGGACTTCCACTGCCCTCAGGCTGCCGGGCACCGTGAGGTTCTGAGCCGCCTCCACCCTGTTGACCTCCTGCACCTGTATGACAAAGTGCTCATAGGCCTGGTCAGCTGTGGTCCAGTTGAGTTTGAGGCCATCCCAGCCAACCTTGGTCACCGTGAGGTTTTCCAGTTCAGGGGTGTGGTCTGAATAATGACAGAGACGGGGTCAGTTAAACCATTCCTCAAAACACTTTCCTTCTGGGAGCCCAGAAATGGCAAACTGGCTGCCAGTGCTAAAGGACCACGGGGGCCTGAGTGCCATGTTTCACTCACCGCATCCCCCAGTGGTGCTGTTGCCAAAACACACCGATTGAAAAATCAATAGAAGCCTGATTTCGCCATATTGCGTATTTGGATTTGTCTTTTGGAAAAGGTATTTTCCTATTGACCAGTGTCCTGTGGATTTAGAAAACCCCACATGTCTATGTTCGTAATGCTCTGGGCTTCAGTTTCCATTTTGGAAAGTGTCTGTCATCGTAAAGATGAGATCATGAGGAACAGCCTTGGGCTATTCTCCTCATTCTTGGTCTGAGCTGTCGAGCCTTCGGTATTTTGAGAAAATTGGCTTCTCTTAGATCCCCTTCTTTCTCATGCTTTCTCAGTGTCCTCTGGAAGGTCTGTGTTATGGTCTCTTTATGTTGGGATTTTTGTCAGTTTCCGGGGCTCAAATCAGTTTATATAAACCACTTCAGAAGGATCAGGCATAAATTACACAGTACAAGCAAGGCTGAACTAAGGAAGGCGATGGGTCTTTGCAAAACTGTCCCTTATTGGACAAAAAGAAACACTGGCACTGGGAGAGACAGAGCTTATTGAGCTCAATTAAAATTGAGTGCGCCATCTTCATTCATCTCTTAAATGCGCAAAGTACCGTCAAAACACTTGTCTGAACATGCCTTCAAGGTGATCACTTGGCCAGGGCTGAGCTTAAGTGGACTTTGCATGACCTAGGAAGAAGGGATTTTCTCTGGAAACAGATCTTGTAAACAACAGAGGAAGAACCGTCTTGAGTTTATTTAAAATAACAAATTGTTTTTCTTTTCATGCCTCACATTGGCTGCTAATTTTAAATGAGCCCTATGTGTCCATTAAAGCAGGCTTCTCATTTGAAAATCTTTACTTATAATTGGACTGAAGATATCTTTCAGAGGGGACAATGTTTCTTTCCAAGAATTTATTTAATTCAGACTTTTCTAAGTTCTGGGGAACGTTCCTTCCTAATTGCTTCATATCAGCAAAGCATACACTCCTTCAAATCCTATTTGTTCTAGAACAGGGTTCAGAAAAATATGATCTGAGGGTCAAATCTGGCCTGCTGCCTATTTTGGTAACGAGCTTAGCTGAGCTAACAACAGCTTTTATAATTTTAAATGCTTGGGGAAAAAATCTAAACAAGAATAATTCATGACATAGGAAAATATCTGAAATTCAAATTTTTGTGTCATAGATAAAGTTTTATAGGAACACAGCCATGCTTGTTCATTTACCTATTATTGATGGCAGCTTTTGGGCTGCTAAGGCACAGTGGAGTAGTTGTGACAGAAACCATATGGCCTGGAAAGTCTAAAATATCTACTGTCTGGCCCTTTACAGAAAACGTTTGTGATAGCTGATCTTGAATACTTTCTGTGTAGTTCATTTAACCCAAATTCACGTCCTAAATCTCACACCCAAAGTCCCATAGCAGTTTTTAACGATACAAACATGGTCTCAATGAGAAAGAGAGGACCCAAAACTCAAAGTGATGTATCTAGTTTTGGGGAAAGAAAGGGAGAATCAGGCATTCTTAAACCCCTGGCCTTTGTGAGGCCAGGAGCAGTGCTCCAGATATAACAATTGTCTCCTTGACTTTGGGATTTAAACACAACTAAACTCAAGAGCGTGTCCTTTTCAAACATTCCAGCAGTCCTCGTGCATCAAGAGATGCAGGACAAAAGCCAATTGAAGAAAATCTGTGAAGTAAAGGAAATTGATCCTAAGGCCCATAGACTCCCTGTCTTATCCCACTTTCCTGTTTTTTTTCCTCCTACTGTCAAAACTGCTTGTCAGGAACTTAGCTGACATTGATGACTTTCCCTTTTATACGAATTAAATTCACTGTCTTTCCTCTCCATGTAACCGCCTTTTAAGTTATCTCTCTAATTCTGACATAAAACATATTTTTTTTCCATGAAAGAAATTTCAGGTACCAGGTTGTAAAAGATGCGAGGAGAGTTAACTGGGGCAGAGAGGAGGTGATGACGGATTGTCTATTAAGATGTTGCAGTAAAGATGGAGAGAGGAGGGGAGGGGATCCACATTGGAACGTCTCTTTCTGTTGAGAACCATCTTTGCTCTTTGAATCAGCTTTTTTTTTTTTTAATTTGAGGAAGATTAGCCCTGAGCTAACATTTGCCACCAATCCTCCTCTTTTTGCTGAGGAAGACTGGCGCTGAGTTAACATCCGTGCCCATCTTCCTCTACTTTATATGTAGGATGCTTACCACAGCATGGCTTGACAAGTGATGCCATGTTCTCAGCTGGGATCTGAAACAGCGAACCCCGGGCCATGGAAGCAGAACGTGAGAACTTAACCACTGAGCCACTAGGCTGGCCCCTGAATCAGCTTTTTTATATGCCCCTGATAGTCTTATATAACATCCCTCACATCCTGTATCATCTGGTCATAGAGTTGACAGAGTAATTTTCATATAATGTTGTGTCGCTCAGTAAATAGTAATAATCATGGTAATGATCCTTCCATCCAAAATTTTGGCTATTTTTCCACTCTTGGGGGGAGGCAAATAAAGAAAGAGCATCAGTTTATACTTAGTGAGCAGTGCTGTGATGGTTTCTGTAGTGGGTGATTGCTGCCCCACCCAAACCGCTTCATTAAACAAATGCTAGTCAGATAAGTAAAAGGTATACCTCCAAGGAAAAAAAAATCAGTAGATAAATTAAAGGGGGAAGGATAGGAATTATGAAAAGAGAAGGAATAATAGGAATACAATACAGCAGACGATAGTTGAGGTGAGGACCAAGAGGTTCCACATAAATGCAGACTTTACATCTCAACAGCCAAGGACACGCTTGTGGGCTTCCTGCCCCAGAAGCCCAGCGTTTCCGTTGTATAGTTCCACACTGAATTTCTTGGCATTTCTTTATGAAAAGGCTATTGTCTTTTTCTTACAGCTGTGCACTGGCAGCTACCCTCTGAACAATGTCAGTGGACCTGGGAAATCAGAATTTCGAAATCCCGTTTCTGTGCTCATGGTGGGTTGACCAGCTGGCCTGGAGGAATTTCTGGCTGTGCCAACTTTAAATCTTTAGATTTCCACCACCTTGTAGACAGGAATGACCAAGTGCCGGCTGATGAGGAATCCACTTTTAGTGCTCACTGATGAGAGAGAGTGATTTTCCCACAGCAGAGGGATAGCCAAATTCAAGCAAAGGACCCCAAAGCGTAGCTTAAATTGCTTTGATCTCATCTTGTAAAGTTAAGGTAATTGAAATTAAAAGCCTTGCCTGCCTTAAAACTTTTCAATGACTCTAACACTTCCAAGTATGAAGCCCAAGCCCATCAGCATGATAATCACTGCCCTCTGAGGATGGTCGCGATGACGTCTCATCCTTCTGTTCTCCTGCTCCCTCATACAGCAGAACTGGACAACTTGTATTTCACTAATATAAAGTTTCTCCTGTCTTTGAGCTTCTCACATGCTGTTCCTCCTGCTAGAAATGTCATTACTCCCTTCTGCACTCACCCAGCCACTTTTCCTTTTTCAGGGCTCAGCCAAGCCTCTTCCCCAAGGGCCTCTCTGACACCCTTCATTCTCTTTGCTCAGGTCTGGAATGGCTATTTACCCCTGTTCTCCTGTAGCTCCCCCCCCCCCCCCCCAAAACAGGCTAGTTGCATTCTTATAATTTTGGTTCTGGTTCTCTCTTTCTCATCGCAATGTGCATCATTGCTTGAGAGGCAGGATGTATCTTTCTGTTCTGTATACCAGCATGGCCTGACCCATTAGCAGGTATGAAATAAATATTTGTAGGATGGATAAATATTTGAATAAATTTCAGTTTGCTCCTTGAGAAAAAAAAAGGTAAATCAGAGAAGAAGGTTCTTATTACTTGTAGCTGTGGCTAAAAACAAACTTCCACCTTTCTGCTTCCCAAACCCATGAGAATTCCTGGCGGATCACTGTTGAGTCCCACGCTGGTTTGGAAGGATGCTTGGCCTTGTATTTCTACACATCCTCCCTGCTTTGTGTCCTTTACTCCCATAGCAAATTCATGGCCTTCACTTTAAGGAAGGTTTCGTTGAGTTCATCAGAGTACAAACACAGGGGGTCGAGAAGGGGGAGATACTGGCACATACTAATTTTGTTCACTGCTAACAAAAATAGTTCCTACTCTCTTTCCTTCCTTTCTCTCTTTCCTTTCTTTATCCTTCCTACGCTTTCTCCCTCCCTCCCTTCCTTCTTTCCTTCTTTTTCTATCCAGAGTAAGCTTAATCGAAGACCCCAAGAGAGTGACTTCCCTTCCCTTAATCCTTAAAGGAGAGAATTTGGGTCATTAATGCAGAGGTGGAAGGAAAAGGCCAGAGGATACAATGGAAATACAGCCTTGGAGTGGCTGGGGTCCCCAAATGCTCATGAAGCACTTGTCATGTGCTTGGCTATGTTCAAAGCACTGGAGATGCACTATGGATGAGGCCCTGGATAAAGGAGACAGAGTCCTTACATGTTGATGGGTAGTGAGAGGCAGGCCATAGATAAATAAGCCAGCTACTGAATAATATCAGGCCAGAGAAGTGGCAATGAGGAACTCTGGAGCAGCATGAAGGGGTAAATCAGGGTGGGGGCATCATTTTAGATTGGTGGCCAGAGAAGTCTTTTGAGAAATCCCTTGGGCTGAGTGAAATGAGGGAGATGTCATGTGAAGTACTTGGAGAAGAGTTGTATCTAGGAAGCAGGAATAGCATGTGCAAAGGTCCCAAGGCAGGACCAGGCCTGGCATACTTGAGAAACAGTGAGGAGGCTAGAGGGATCATGGTGAAATGAGCAAGGGGACAAGTGGTGGGAGCTAGGTCAGAGAGATGGGAAGGGCCAGATTCCATAGGGCCGTGTAGTCTGTGTAGGGCCTTGGCTTTTATTTCAGGTGTGATGGGCAGCTAGGTCATGCACACTTTTAATTTGATGCCACACCAAGGAAAAGGCTTGTACTTTGGCTCAATTCCATGGCTAGATCCCTGGAATTCCATGGGAAAAACGCTTTGGGGCAGCCAATTCTGCATCTTCTCCATAAAACCCACAGACAACGAGTGGCACTTTGCAGACTTCTGCTATTAAGAATCTCGTGATGCAGAACTGGGAGCCCTGTTCTTCTGAGGTTTGAACCTAGAGTCCTTTGACATTTTAGGACTCATAGCCACATGGTACATTCTCCCAAGAGCGCTCACATTTCCTGTTTCTCTTTTCTTCCCGTGTGTTTAGCCAGGCCAGGTGCCTGGACTGCCCCCTCTTCACATATTCCATAACACACTCCTGTTTGCCTCTTATGTGTCTGTCCAAAAGCTTTCTCCTGTTTTAAGACTTTCTTGATGCCCAGAGGCATCCTGTGCTCTCATTGCGCCCTCCGCACACCCAATTATAGCGAGCAGAGACCTGTGTTGGGGTCTGTCAGTCTGTTTACCAGAAAGCGAATTCCTTGGAAGCACAGATCTGTCTTAATTGATCTAGTATCCCCAGAACTTAGCATGAAGCATGGCTGTATATACTATTGACTGAGGAAATGTAGGAGACGTGGAAAGAGAATTCAGGAGAAGGAAAGAAACGTCCACCCCACTTTTAATAAAGTAAAATAGTTCTATGGAGAAAGCCATAGAGAGAAATATTCTGGAGGCAATGGGGAAGAGTCACTGAAAGGGACTTTGCACATTTTTCCTGTAATGAAGAAAGTCTTTAAATATACAACGCGATGTCTTTGAAACAGGTTTAAGGAGGCCTGGCTGGGGCAACAAAACCACTGAGCCATTGAGATGCCAAAACTGGGCTCTCAGTCAGAGACAAAGTAATTCCAGTTTGTGGTTGGCTTTCATCTCCTTGAGCTGCTGAGGCCTGGGGCTTCCTTACTGGAGACAAGAGATAACCGGGCTATAGCCAGAGGGTAAAATGATTGCGTGGAGATGGGGGGCTCTCTGATACAGCATTTGTCAAACTGAAGGGAAAGTGAAAAGGGAGAGAGAGAGAAAAGCAGAAGAAGCTGGAGGAGGAGGAGGGGGAGGGGGAGGAGGAGGATGGGGGAAGAGGGGGAGGAGGAGGGGGAGGGAGAAGGAGAGGGGGAAGGGGGACAAATTCCCTCTCTTTTGTTTTTCTGATTCATTTGTTGTCCCTTGATACCTTACAACAAGCTCACATTTATAAAGCTGAAACATTCAGATCTCTACCATAGATTTATTTCTTCCTGGTCCTCTTCTGCCCTCCCTCACCTATGACTAAGCTACCCCTCCAGAGCATCCTTGATGATCATCTCATAGCTGGGTGGGAAGCAGGCCATGCAGTCAATAGAATTGACCACCTGAGCTCACTTCTGACTCTGAAGAGGTTGCTCTTTGTCTATCAAATATCCTTTCTCTCTCTCTTCCTTTCAAAAAAACCACAATTTTATGTGGGCAGCAATGTGCTCAGCCAGAAGACTACCTTTCCTAGACTTACTTATAGCTAGGAGTGACCAATGAAATGTGAGCAGAAGTCATTAGTGAGGTTTCCAGAAAGACTCATCTAGGAGGTACTCCTTTTTGGTTTCAGTTTTTCCTCCTTCATGCTGCCTAGAACACAGATGTGAAGGCTGTACTGCAGCAGCCATATTGTGACATGGAGGTGACTTTGAGAGTGGAAGTCAGGGACTAAGAATGGTGGGACAAAAAGACAGAAGGAGCCTGTGTCCCTGATAATTTGGAAATGCTATGCCATCCCTGAACCACCTAACCTCAGATGTATTCGATGAGAGAGGAAACCAACTTCCACCTTGCTTAAGTGACTGTTACTTGAGATTTCTGCTATATGCAGGTGAAGGTATTCATAAATGACAAAGACTCTTCGAGGCATTTCCAAATTTGCCCATCATTACAACTCCTTTTCTGCATATCCAGAGTCAGCTGGAGTAACATTGCTGCCATGACACGTTCTCTGGCTGCTCCTGATTTCCCCAATCATTCTGTTTCCTTGATTAAACTTTCATCTAACATTCTGAATATTGAGTCTTCCCCAAGGATTGTGAGCAGGAGCACACGAGTCAAAATAACAGTGCTAAGTACGTGATTGACTTTCCCCTCAAAGATCAGCACATTACAATGCATTCAGTGGGTTCTCAACAAATACTCATGAGTTAAATTGAAACTAAAGACTATTACTTGTCAAACCGTGAAGCATTAACATTTTTCACCTATATCTCTTGAATATTTGGGGGCCAAAATGAAAATGTGCATATTGTTCATGTAGGAAGAACTGATTTTTTTTCTGATTGTTTTTTTTGATTTAGCTATTGAGGAAACATGGCAGCAGGTATCTAGAACAGAATCATTGGGCTTGAAGGGAGACTCGAGGTCAGGATTAAGCTGTCATGGAAAAATGAAGTCCGCCTCTTAATGACTAAGAGAAAAGAGAAGATGAGAAGGGCTCTGTAGAAGTTCCAAGGACCATATGCAACTTTTCTGACAACCTTAGAGGAAAGCAAAAGACCTGGAATAAAATCATTTAATGGGAAATCACCAAAGCATTACTACCAACTTCTTGGTCATCTTGAAAAGAAATAAAATGCAAAGTAAATTAATTGTTAGGCTCAAGAGGGGGAAAAAGAACAAGAAACAATTTAAAAGGCTCTGTGAAAGGCAGAAAACTTAAAAAAAAGAAAACAAAGACAAACACAGTCTGATGCTTTGAGTTCTTCTAGGAAGAAATATTTCAAAACCACTATCGATTGCCCAGCAAGAGAAATTCGCTGGATCAGTTGACAAGAGGAAAAGAAGAGTGAGTAGCTCTTTCAGAGGAGAATTGAGAGGATTCATGAGTAGAGAAAGTCATATGTCTTTCCAACTGGTTTTCTCAGATGAAGACAACCTGGCTGACGGGTCCGCAGGCCTCAGAGTCAACAGAGGGTCTGCAGGGAGCTCAGAGGCTGGCCTCACCTGTGGATGCCGTTACACGTGCAGGCTTGCTCTTGTGTCTGCCCTTCTCTGAGGTGAGGAGGATGGGGTATTCCTGTCCAGGTTCCAGACCTCTCAGGACGTAGGAGGTGGTGGCTTTGGGAAGCCGCACCTCCACTGGCTGGCCGGAGGGAAGGCTGTAGTTGAGGCGGTAATGGTCAAACTTGGCCGATGGAGTCCTCCACACCAGAGTCAGGCTGGAGTCCGCAGTTTCAGAAACCCGAAGGTCCTTGGGCGCGTCCAGGTCTGGGAGGAAAACAGAGTGATAAGCTTTCCTCTTTAGGCTGCAAGACAGGGCTGCTTCCGGAGCTGGAAGCTGGCTCTGGGCTACCGTCCTAGCTCCGCTGCACAGGGGATGTGTGGCTCCACGTGATTCAACCACCCGAGTCTCCATTTTCACCTCTGTGAAATGCTGTTGTTGTACATGACCTCCTTGGATTTTTTGAAAGATTAAACATAATATAGTGGTATATCCATACCATGAAATGTTACTCATTCAGAGCATTTAAAAGGAAGTGACTATTGATACAAGAGACAATTTGGATGGAACTCAAGAGAACTATGCCAAGCAAAAAAGCCAATCTCTGATGGTTGCGTACTGTATGATTCCTTGCATATAGCATTCTCAAAATAACAAAATTATAGAGATGAGGAACAGATTAGTGATTGACAAGAGTTAGAGAAAGGAGGAGGGAGGGAGGGAGGGAGGCGCCTATGGGTACAGAAAAGGGTAATGAGAAGGATCCTAGTGATGGAACTATTCTGTCTTGACTGTAGAGGTGGATTAAAAAATCTACACGTGATAAAATTGCACAGAACTAAATACACTCCCACACAGACAAAAGTTAAGTGCAGGTGAAACTGGTAAAATGGGAATGAAGTTGATAGATTATATCAATGTCCTGGTTGTGATAGTTCTGGTTCTATAGTTACACAGTTGTTACCACTGGGGGAAACTGGGCGAAGGGCTTACAGGATCTCTCTGTATTATTTCTCACAACAGCATGTGAATCTACAATTACCTCAAAATGAAAACATAAAAAAGATTATGTATGTAAGCACTCAGCATCAGATCCTGCATAATGGGGAAGGTTGATGAAGTGTAATCTGTGTCCTCTTTGCACACCAGCCTCTTTTCTTTACAGCACCTGGGGGAGATATGGCGGAGGCTGGCAGAGAGGTAGAGGGAAGAGCTTTCTTTTATACAAATTTTCCAGAAAAAAACTTGAGGAAAGAATCAATGGCTTCTAATCATATAGCCCCTTATCGTCGTCATCTGGAGACTGGAGGGGCCAGATGCAATGGGATGAGCAACACCTGCCTTAAACTGTGCTCCTGCCACTTATAATCTGTATGAGGAGGGTATACAATAAAAATTAGGTGTTTTCTAAGAGAACTCCCCATCAAGGTGTGTTTTGATTAGTCAATGGCTCATAAAAATTGGAATTGGTTACCAACTTTAGAAAGTGTGTAGATGTTTATAGTCTGTTTTTTTCCTAAAAAATCTCCTTTATGCTTAGAGAGAGTGGTGTTGGCATCATTTAGATGCAGGATGCTGATGGTATTGTAAATGTAGATATTTGGGCTAGATGATCCTAGAGGCCCCTTTCTCCTCTGGGCGTCTACTGTTTCTTTTTAAGTAGGTTTTCTGCCTTCTGGACCCTGTTGTGTTGGCCAGTGCCAGCCCAGTGGTGGTGGGAATCCAGGTGTGCCTCACCTGTGGCCGCGTTGATGGTGGCCGGATCGCTCTCCTTGTCTCCCTTCACAGCAGACACTCCAATTCCATATTCAGTTCCCGGCCTCAGACCTAGAAGAGAATGTGCAGGTTGAAATTTAGCCAAAAACTGGAACAGAGGACCATAAACATGGCCCTGAGCTTGCTCCTGGACAATTTCTCAGCGTCTGGAACATTCTGTAGACTGACTCACTGAAGTCCAAGTGAAAAAGATTGCTGGGAACTGCACTGTTTTCTCTCTTTGGAGGATCGAGGATGTGGAGCTCACCTGTGAGTGTGGTTTTGGTTGTGGCTTGTGGGCTCCTCGGGACTTCGACCTCAGCGTGGTCCCCTCCAGAGATGGGTGCGTACTTAATTCTGTAGTTGTCGATGGCCGCCTTGCCATTCCTCCACTCCAGGGTGATGCTGTTGTCTGTCTGGGAGACACGCCGGAGATTCCTGGGAGCATCCAGACCTGTTTGGGAGAGGAAGAGACATTTGTATTGAAAACACCAGGAACCAAGAGAGTGGGACTCTTCAATGATTCAAACTAAGATATGAAAGGAGCCTGTCACTGGAGAGAAATGACAAAATCGCCCCCACACGCATCGCTGTCAACAGCTGATGCGCAAATGTAAACAAATACTACCTTTTTGGCACTTTTCCTATTATTAATGTGTGATACTTTAACCATTCATATTTTCTTCCAATTTTGTGCTTAAAAAAACTACACAGATACTTACAAATAAGCTCCATGAGTGTAAGAACTGGGTTCTTGTGTTCATCACTGTATTTCTACTAACTCATATGGTGCTTACTGAGCTCTGAAAAAATATCTATGGAATGAATGATTGACATTTTGGTACTTCTAAAAGAATGCCATAGGCTAAGAGGTTAGGAGGCATCCTTGTCATTCATGTTTTCCATATACTATATTTTATTATTAAAATATTCATTTGAATTTTATTGGAATCAGAACTTTTACCAAAAATGTCAGTCCAGCATCTTCTATGCACACACACTATATATATATTTTTTGCTTTGAAAGGTTATTTGGGGTTGTTTTTTTCTTTGAAAAATTAATCCATCAATTGCAACAATATTTTAAAATAGCATTTAAAGGAATGAAAATCCCCTTTCTATTTTCCCTACTGGAAAAGGAGCCTAGAAGACACACCAGCATGGCGTGGGATGGAAGTATCATGATCCTTCCTTTCCTGTTAAGTGAGCAGGGGAAGGCCTGTTACCTGTCGTGAAGGTCTCTTTGGACGGGTTGCTGGACATGTCACCCCTGCGTGAAATGAGGGACACTTCGTATTCCGTGTCTGGCTTCAGGTTCCCGATGGAGTACTGGTTCTCATCCTGTGTGAGATCGATGGTGGTGCGGTCACCTGGCACATCTTTGACACCATAGGTGAGCTCGATGCCGTCGATTTCAGCCAGGGGCTTGAACCAGGTGATCAGAGCAGTGGTGTCTGTGACATCTTTCACCTCGATCTGGCTGGGGGCGTCCAAGCCTGTGACGGGTGAAGACAGAGTGGTTTCAGAGACTGAGGCTGGCGCCAGGGGGTGAGCAGAGAGGGAGCTTGCAGCCATCCGGGTCAGTTCATGTACATTTATGTGCATACTGACCACTTGACCTAATTTATCTTTCTGAGCCTCAATTTCCTATTCGATAAGCTACAAGTTGGGATAATAACAGCTACCTTGTCGGATTTGTTGTTTTTTCAAATATTGAAGGAGATAATGCTTGCAAAGCATGTATCGTAGAGCCTAGAACATGGCAGTTACATGATAAATGGTCGTTACTCTGTTTCTATTACCATTACTGTTCTCATAAGTTGAAGAAACACGCTCAGGAACAAGTTCATTTAGAAAACATTGACTTAGTCTCTCTGGTTTTTCAATTAGGCAAGACTCCCTGGATGGCTGATAACTTCTCCATCAGAATTTGAAGCCGAAAAGTGAGGCAAGGACTGTCTTGCAGTGTATGGAAAGTTACTTTTGATAAAAAGAATTCAGGCAAGAAAGTCATGGCTGTCTCCAGCTGTGCACATCTCTGTAACCTCATCTTGGCCTTCCTCTGGCCCTGTCACTCACCTCCTGCCCATCCACGCTTGTGTCTCCTGCTCTGACAGCAGGCTGCTCAGAGCTCAGAGAGCACACCTTACTGTCTCTCACCTCCTGGCCTCTGCACTTGCTGTCCCTTTGTTTCTTCTTCCTCAGATTGCCCCGATCCCCTCTAAAAATCTCCTATCCATCCTTAAAAATCTGACTTAAATGTCACTTCCTAACAAGAAGCCTTTTTGACCCTACTGCAATCAGGTAAACACACACTCTCTCCCCAACCGGTATAAAGTTTCAGTTATGCAAGGTGATTGAATTCTAGAGATCTGCTGTACAACCCTGTGCCTAGAATTATCAACACTGCATTGTAAACTTAAAAATTTAAGAGGGCAACTCTCATGCTAAGTGTTCTTACTACAATTAAAAATAGGAGTATCCCAATATTGTACTTTTCTCACTGTTCTTCAACAGATTTCTCTGCAGTTTATTCAAACTCTACTATTCAGTTTGCATGGGGTCATTCATTCATTCATTCAGAGTGGATCTCTCTGATCTTTCTTGATCCTCAGCATAGAGTCAGGCTTCCTCGTGTATGTCTTAACTCTATTTTTTAAAATAATGTAAACAATTTTAATGCAAACATTAAAACACACCAGGCATTCAGTAAATGCCTAAAATGAAGACTTGCCAGGCACTCAGTCAATGTCTCATCTTCATTTTTAAAAATAGTTAAGTTTGTGCTCTCAGCATTGGTTGGGGAAACAATATCAAATGAAAGGAGCTTGGTTTTGTACAGAAAATGAGGAGGAGGAGGAATGATTCATAGCTGATTATGAGAAACCTGCAGAGTTTATTTTTTGAATTCTAGGTGTCCATGAGTGAGTCTTGGCTCACAAATGATGAACCTATAAAATGCACAATGAAAAGGACGCTACAAATCAATAGAGAAGCACCTGTCCTGTGTTCTTGTAGGTACCAGCAAGCATCCAAACCATACCTACTCTCTTTATTAGTACCCTTTCATTAAAGAATTTGGGATTCAGTCAAGGACACTGATCTCCCCCTGGATTCAGGACCCTTCAATAGAGCAGACTAACACTGCCTTGTGCCAAGGACGATGCTTTGTTATTTTCATCTTAACTCTCATGACAGCCCACAAGGAGGATACCATTAAACCCATTATTCAGAGGGTAGGTCTGAGGCTTAGAGAAGTGGACCTGCTCCAGGTGATGGTGAGGGGTGAAGCCGGAATTCAGATTCGGGACCGTCTGGGCCCAAAGCCCATGCTCTTCCTCCTTTAAATGAAGATGCTTCTCAAAAACAGTCAAGTGCCACAAATGTTTGGAATAAAACCTTTATATAGAGACTAGAGAGAAGGAGCCAAAATGTTCCGGTACTAGTCCTTTAAAGTCCTTTAAACTTGGGAAGAGTTCAGCTATCAGCAAAATGAACAGGTAAACATCTGCCTCTCAATGTTGGTATTTGTGTGGTTGTGGAGCTCCAAATGTTGGGATGTTTGTCCTGCAATAAGAAGAAACTAAGGAGCCGATCCCCAAATTTAGATTAAAATGAAAAGGACAGATGAAAGAAGTACCTTTCGTTTTTTCAGGGTGCCTGCTCTGTAGCAAATAAGCACCTGCTTCATCTTTTCTATGCCTTTCTGGTGATCTAACAATTTTTTTCCTGTTGGTACCTGCCTTCTACCTACCACAGAGAGATGTTGTCAGGATGATGGAAAAACACTTGCTTATAAAGGACACAATCTCACGAATTGGCTCTGAGCTTGGCAAAGTGTGCAAACATTTAAATGCAAGATGTTCTTTCTTGCTGTTAGTCAACAGATTTAACTTTTCCAACAACCCTCCACCAAGAAGAATCAATTTCTTAAACAGTTGGCACATATGCTATCTTGAAGAAGATAAAGAGGTTTTCCCAAATGGCAATGCAAAACAATTCTATTTATTTATTTTTGCTTTCTAAAAATTTGCTTTCTGGTAGATCAATGCCAAATTTGGATTTTTTTCCCCCACCAATTGATCTAGTTGTGCTGAATCCTATTCCACCCTCAAGACATTCTGACATGTTTAGTATTGAGTGACATTTTATTTAGGTTCCTGTTGAAGACATGGAATCAACATTCTACATAAACCAGAACCTAGTCAATGCTAGTGGTAATGGGGTTCAAGTAATAAAACCATTCCCTGGCTTCAAATTGTGTCCCAGATGGTATTAACCATGTGGTGTTCCTTAAATTGATTTAGCTTGTCTAAGCCCCACTTTCTACTTTTGAAAAATAGTGACTTTAACATTTGCCGTATCTTTTTCAGAGGACTGGGTGCCAATATTAACTTTAGATGATGTGGTAGGTTGTTTGCAACAGTCTCAATTATTTATCTTGCTGTATCCGTGCCCCTTTGAAATGTCACTTTGAAGTGCCTCTCATCAAGAGACAGAGGTGTTTAAGGGGTGCCTCCCCACCCACCAACCTGGACTGGCCTTGAGATTTGCTTTAACAGAAGTAACATAGTGCCAGTTTTGAGCCTGCTCAGCTGCCATGTGAGCAGGCCCGGGCCAGCATCCTGGAGCCTGAGAGACATGGAGCAGAAAGTTACCATCCTGGTTGAGGCCATCCTAGGTCAACCAGCCCCCAGCCCACACAGATGCATAAGTGAGCTTAGTCAAGAACAGAAAAATTGCCTACCTGAGCCCTACCCCAGATCATCACTGTGCAGAACTATTGTTTTAAGCCACTATGTTTGGGGCTTGTTTTTTAGGTAGCAAAAGCTAATTGATACAGATGCTCTACAAGAGGGCATGATTTCCACGAGAGGTGCTGTGAGGGACACTAGCTTTGTCATTGTATTAGTGGCGTTAATGGTGATACTCACGGGTGGTTGTCACCCTCTTCAGGCCTGGCCCCCTCGTATTGTTCTTCACAATGTGCAGAGAGATCTCGTACTCTTGCCCAGGAGCTAGGCCTGTTTGCCGGTACGTGGTCTCTGGCCTCCTTAGACTTTTGGTGATCTCTCCTTCGTCTTCTTTATTCTGAAAGATAGGAGCACCTTGTAAGACCTAAAGGAGGTGCTGACCTCTTCATTTGTGTGACTCATTCATTCTGCATTCATTCATTCCTCTTTTACTCCGTCGTCTATTCACTAGGCATCTACTAGGCATCTGATCAGTATAGGATACAGAGATGATAAAGATCTCTCTCAAGTTCGTATCTCCCTCTTGTAAACCTCTCTACTCACTCCTTGGACACTCAACTCCAGTGACAGGATGTGAGAGCTAAAGCAATTCTGGAGCCACAAGCTCAACGCCTCCTTTGAAAGACTCAGAGGCCAGCATCACAGAAGTCGGGTGAGCATCCCATGGTCACACAGCTAGTGGCAGGGCCTGGGCTGGAACTTGGGAACCCACGTCCTTGCCTCAGGCGTGCTTTTAGGCCCAGAGAGGAGGGATGCTCAATCTCTGATATGCTTGGAGGCATTTCGAGAGAGAGACCATTTCCTTTCTTCTTTGCCTCTGAGTAGAGGTTTGCAAGACTACGAGGGGCAATCTGAACCTAGACATGACTTAACATCTATTCATTTAGGTCTCAGCCTTAAGTGCTATGCTTATTGACTTATTAAAATCACTTATAATATATGTACAAACACACAGGGTGCTAATTAGAGCCTTTTCCCCCACCCAAAGCTAAGGAAATTGAGTTGATATAAGTCTGCAGAAGCTTTGAGCATCTTTTAGATCCTCATGGGCAAATATGCCTGCTCCTCTGTGCTCCTTACCATATTCCGGAAGATGATCTCCCACGTTTCGAAAGCGATGTCCAGAGGATCCCACTCCACTTCCACAGATGTCTCCTTGATGGACTTGAACTTTAGGCCTTCAGGTGCAGGTAAGTCTGTCAGGAAGAGCACAGAGAGGAGGTAAAGATGGCTACATGCGTGTTGGGGCAGCACGGCCAGAATTCCACTAAGCCCTGTGGGTCCACTGCCATAGTCAGGGCCTGATCAGCAGAGCATCTATTTAAAGGTTCTTCCGGGATGCTGTCTACTGTGAGGCAGCATGAAAATTAATATAAGGACCAACCCTATGATTAAATATTGGCAACTGCATATAACCCAATATCAGCACAGGCTTTGACATTGACAGACGTGGGCTACCGTCTAAGCTCCACCATTGCAACATTTCTGTGCTTGAGCAAGTTGTACAAAAAATGCCCTGAGCCTCAGTTTCTTCACACGGGAGAAGGAGGTAAGGATGTCTGTCCCTTGGGAATGTTTTGAGGACTGAGTGATGTATTCCATGTAGACTGTTGGCCATGGTTCCTGGCACCAAGCACAAGTTTAAAACATGGCAGCCAATGATACTGTTACTAAGTGAAAAATGACCAATTTCTAGACAGAATTTCCTTCGCAGATATGGGAGTGATGGTACCGATGTTGGACTCTTAAAGGAATAACTCGAACCCTAATGTTTCTACTTAAAAAAATATGTATATATATTTTCATACAATTATGTTATATATAATATATATTAATATTAGCTATAATATGTTAAGTATATATAGACAGTGAGCACCACAGAAAGGTAGGTGTACAGTAGAGTGTTAAGAGCATCAATTGGCAACCAGACTTCCAGAGTTCAAATCCCATCTACACCCCTTATTAACCACGTGGTTTGGGATGAGACGCCCAGCCATTCAGAGTCTCAGTTTTCTCATCTGTAAAATGGGTTAACGATAGCTCCTGTCTCATAGGGTTCTCGCCAGTTACGTGACTTAATGATACACAGAGTGGTTCAAACCAAATCTGGCGCAGAGTAAACACTTGTTAAGTGTTACCTGTAATGATTCTCTGTGGCAGCAAAGAGACAGGAGAGCAAGGAGGGGTATTTTGTAGAAAATGAAGAGTTTCTTTTGAAAAGTACTCGATGGGCTTAACTGGATTCCAGGTTAATTGGTGTAACTATAGAAAGACAGCCGTAGAGGTATGGGGGCGAAGGGGAGGCAGTAACTCATGGGGCGGGTTGTACGCTGGGTGAGTGGAGGGCAGTTGGGGCTGCCCAGGGGCTTCTGTTCACTCACAAGTGGCCACCCTGGCACTGACGGGGATGCTCTTCTTGTTCTCCAGGATGGCAAACACACGGATGAAATACTCCACGCCAGGCTCTAACTCCTGGATGATGGTGGATGTCTGGTTTCCGGGCACACGGAACTGCATTTCCAGGCCGCCCTCGTGGGTGGGGGTGTACGTGACGAGGTACTCCGTGACCCGCATCTCATTGTCCCAGGCCAGGTTTACAGTCTCTTCCGTCACTTCTGTCACGATGAGGTCTTTGGGAGGGGACACTGGTAGGAATAAGAAAGGACAGATCAATTACGTTCCCCATACATTCTCTCCAGGTTTGTTTCCTGTGACCAGTCTCTTGCACTGCCAGTCTCTGAAGCCTGAAATCCAGCTTCATTTCTTAAAATGCAGAGCTCATCAGGAAGCCCCAGCTGTGATCCATCTTTAAAACCTTTGGTGGCCGTCCTCTGCCTTCATGCTCAAGTTCCGGGTCTGCAGTGTGGCCTTCAGGGTTCTTTGTGAGGGACCCCTCCAACTTATCCACTCCCTGGACCTCAGTTCAGATTCAGGCCATTTGCATGGGAAAGTGCAGCCTGAGCTTGGCTCCCTGCTCTCAACTTCAAGTCCTAGTTCCCTAGGGCTGGAAGGGCATTTGGGGCTCATCCGGTCCAACTCTTTCATTTTCTAGATGTGAGTGTGGCAGAGGGACTTGCCCAACTCTGCTTCTCTCATCAAATTTGGGACTCACATCTCCTCCCCGCCAGCCTGGGCTTCCTTCCAACCAGGCTTCCCTGCCTTGGCCACGTAAAACATAAAGCCATTTATTTATTCTTATCTATCGATACTTTTAATCAAGGCAGAAATTCCCCATCACAACCAGTATAACATGGGTGGATGGAAGAAGAACAAAGAAGACCCCATTAAACCTGAGCATCATGGGTCTTTGTTGTATTTTCACTCATCCCCTGTCTACTGAGCACTTAGTGTGTACCATGACCTGTGCTAACTGCGCGATAATGCCCCTCCAAGGGCATCCCAATGCTCAGGATCAAAGACAGTAAAGGAAAGATGATTTAAGAGATGGGTCTGCCTCACAGGGGATCAACAGTTAGTCTTTAGCTGATCTTTGTTTTATGTAATCTCACTGTCCATTCAATTTAGCTGAACTTTTACTTCTATCCAAATAGAGGGATTTACTTTACGATTGGTTTGTTGTCGGTGAGGAGGAGGGAAGATGGTTGATGTCTAGCAAAAGGGAGGTTATCTTTCCATCTACCTCATCTTAGGCACTATATGTTTAAGTCAGTATAAACGAGTTTGGCAGACTCAAATCCCAGCTGCGGGATGTGTGAGCTGTGCATCCTCGGGACAATTCCATAACCTCTCTGAGCCCCCAAGCCCTCAAATAGGTAGCCCTGTAACAGGTGAATGACCAGGGCCCCTTCAAAAAGTCAGTGTGCGTGTGTGTGCATGTATTTTAGTTAATGTCTAATTCTCCAACACACACTGGGAGATCAGGGTAGTGTTTGCACTGGTACTAACCCTCTGAGCAGTCTTCCCCTGTGTAGCCCTCATTGCAGATGCAGCGGCCTGCCACGCACTGCCCCCAGTTACTGCAGTCATTGGGGCAGGACCTCTGCCCACAGTCTGGAGCCGTGAAGCCCTCCTGGCAGATGCACTGGCCGTCCACGCAGCGGCCCCGGCCGTGACAGTCGCTGGGACACCTCCGCTCCTTGCAGTCTTTGCCCGTGAAGCCTTCGTGGCACACACACTGCCCGTTCACACAGCGGCCCTGGCCATGGCAGTCACTCGGGCAGGAGAGCTCTGCGCAGTCGGGGCCGGTGAAGCCGTCCTCGCACACGCACCGCCCGTCCACACAGCGGCCCCGGTGGCTGCAGTCCCTGGGGCACCGCAGCTCCCGGCAGTCCTCGCCCGTGTAGCCGTCGTCACAGATGCACATGCCATTCACGCAGCGGCCGTGCTGGTGGCAATCGTGGGGACAGCCCATTTCACTGCAGTCATAGCCCTGGAAGCCTTGTTCGCACACACACTTCCCCTGGACGCAGCGGCCCCGGCTGTTACAGTCGCTGGGACACCGTAGCTGGGCGCAGTCCTCCCCGGTGTAGCCCTCGTCACACACGCACTGCCCATTGACACAGCGGCCGTGGCCACTACAGCCGTTGGGACATTGCAGCTCTCCGCAGTCAGCTCCTGTGTAGCCGTCGTCACACTCACACTGCCCGTCTACGCAGCGGCCGTGGTTGTGACAATCGGCCAGACACCTCTTCTCGCCGCAGTCCACGCCGGCAAAGCCCTCATCGCACACGCACTGGCCCTCCTCGCACCGGCCCTGGCTGCGGCAGGCGTTGGGGCAGGTGAGCTGACCACAGTCCTCGCCTGTGAAGCCTTCTTCGCAGTAGCAGGTGCCGTTGATGCAGCGGCCGCGGTCGAAGCAGTCCTTGGGGCAGATGAGTTCACTGCAGTCCTCGCCCGTGAAGCCCGCGTCACACACACACTCGTTCTCCACGCACCGCCCGCGGTTGTTGCAGTTGTTGAGGCACAGGGGCTCATTGCAGTCTTCGCCGGCAAAGCCATCTTGGCACACGCACTGGCCGTCCACGCACCTGCCGTGCTCCGCGCTGCAGGGCACCGGGCAGACCTCCTGGCTGCAGTCGGCGCCGGCGTAGCCTTCGAAACAGATGCAGACCCCATTCACGCACTTGCCCTGGTCATTGCAGTCGCTGGGACAGGCCAGCTGGCTGCAGTCTTCCCCGGTGAAGCCCTCGTCACAGAGGCACTGCCCATCCAGGCACTGGCCTCGCAGGTGACAGTTGCCTGGACATTCGGGCTCAGAGCAGTTGGGGCCTTTCCAGCCCGGTTCGCAAACACAGCCACATCCTTCAGCGCTGAAGTTCCCCCGGCCACTGCAGAAGGGTCTGGTGTCCAGGCGGCCTGCAACGAAGAAAATAGATGCTCTCAGCTCAATTCTCAATTTCTCGATTTCTACCCGCCAAACGCAGATTGAAATTCAGCCAGAGCATGGTTGCATCCTCAGGCCTCATCTGGCTTGAGAACTAATTGCTTCATGCGTTTAATCAGATGAGCTCCCATCCAGTTACACTAGGTAGGAATTCTTAAGCTGCACTCTCTGAAACTGTAGACTCATGTGCAAAGATGGTGTGGGTTTATGTGTGTAGCTCTGTGTGTGTGTGTGTGTGTGTGTGTGCGTGTGTTCCACCCGTGGGGAGAGGATCCATAGTTTTTATCAAATTTTCAAGTAGTCCCAAGACCCCAGTGATTCTGAATCACTGCCTTGTGGAAAGCAGTGTGCTGGGCTGTGTTGCTGCTTCTCCAGGAGGAACATTCGAGAACAATTGTTTCCCACAAGAAATCGTTGTCGAACTGAACTCAATTCTGCCTCTTTGACTCAAAGCGGTGCTGCATTTGGAAAGGGATTTACATGCTTTGAAGCTCAGCTTCTTCATTGCTCATGCGGGACTAAGAGCCCACTTCCTTGGGTGCATCAGGGTTAAACGAGGACATCAAGAACCTACTGCTGTGTGTAGTGTTATTTTCCCTTCCAGAGTGTTTTGGGTTGACTCTAGTTGGTAGACGGCTTTACGTGACCCAACTTTCTAATTTTCCCTAACTGAAATGAGGCAGTGAAGGAGTGGCTTTCTAACTCGGTCAGGACCACTTTCGATTTGGCTACGTCCCCACAAAACTCCTGTGCCTCTCTCTCTCTTTTTCCCTCTCTTTCCCGGAAGCCACAGTGGGAGTGAACCTGAGGAATACATGGTCAGCACCGACATGACTCCACTCTTTGAGGTCTATCTCATGTCTTCACTTAACTCCTCGGACTAACTGGAGTGATCTCCATGGAGCCCGAGGAGAGGAAATGAAACTCATTTCCGTGTTTCTGCACCTAGATCTAGTTGTGTTAATATATTTTATTTCCTTCTTGACAGCAGGAAAGAAGGCAATTAAAAATAAAAGTGGGTTTGAAAACGGAGAATCCAAATTTGTGTTGTGTAGTATGGTGGCCGCTGGACACACGTGCCTATTAAGTGATTGAACGGTGGCTTGCCTGAACTGAGATGTGCTGTGAGTGTAAAATTCACACTGGATTTCAAAGACAGTGTGAAAGAAAAGAATGTAAAATAGCCATTAATTTTTATACATTTTTATACAGATTCCAGGCTGAAAAATGGATAATTTGGTCTACATTGAGTTAAATAAAATAAACGATTAAAATTATTTTTAGCTGTTTCCTTTTCATTTCTTCAATGTGACTACTGGAGAATCTAAGATCATGTGTGTGGCTCGCATTATATTTCTATTGGATAGCAGATGGCATTCCTCTAAACAATCATTCCTACTCACTCTTAAGTGTTAATTCCATTGTGTAACTTCCATCAGCATTTTGCCAGGTAGTTGACGGTGGGGGGGGGGGGGAATTAAACTAATTTATGCATAAAGAAAACTTTTTTTTTCTGCCTTAGAAACCTAGAGTATGTCCTATAGTACTCTCCATTTATGGTAATTAGATCTACTCTTGAAATAATTTGCCCAAGTACTTCCTGGTAAGTTTTTCTGAGTGGCAGAAATAGAGATTTTCACCTCCAGTTTGATGCTGTTGAAACGCCTGTGGTTCTATCAACTTGAGGGAACGGAGATGAAGACATAATTCCAAAGTGGCAAAATTCCTTAAAACAGGGATGTGGCCAGGTACGACTGGGAGACCACAAGTTCTGGAGACACAGGCACATTCAAAGCTCCCATCTCGTATTAGTCTTTGTGTCATCTTGTGCCAGTTGGGTAACTTCTGTGAGTCTCAGTTCCCCCATCTGTAGAATGGGGGCATTTAACCTTATCTCAAGGTTCTTGGAAAGATTAAATGAGTTAATGAATTACAGTGCCTGGTACATAAAGGGGGCTCAATTCATAGTTGTGATCATCATCATTGTTGTTGCCATTAAACGGAACTGTTTTTTCCAATTCCCGCAGAATGTGCACTGCACATTTGTGAGGACCATAGGCAGCACTGTGCATTTTTAAGAACACAGGGGTGTGGAATACTGTGGATTAAGTCCTATCTCGGCCAGTTATTGAAGGACATTGAGGGATCCCACCCTCCTTCTGGGCCTTAGTTTCCCTACTTGTACAACGAGGTGATGGGGCTATATTAGCACCCTTCGGAGAGTGATCTTTGAGTCAGGAATTTCATAATATGTTCATAAGTTTTGGGGTAAAGAATGGGTAGATTTCGTGGTCAAATGAGTCTTAGAAACTAGTAATTAGAGTGGAACAGGGTTTCTTGAAGGAAGACTTCCCAGAAGCCTGAGAATTCCTTTAAGAAACACTTGTCACCAAGTGCAAAACAGCGATGGTTATATTTCCCACATTTATTTGACCACAAAATCTCTTTTCACTGAACACGTGGTGAGGCTGGTTCCCCAGGGAACCCACTTTGGAAACCACTGATGGACCCTGCCATGCTCATCATTTCTCCTACTTGTACAGCGAGGGCCTGGACCAGCTCGTACCTTCAGCAGGCTGGAGACAGCAGCCTGCTCCTGTGGTACACTGCTCCCGCAGGGAAGACACCAGGTTCTCCAGCTCCTCCAATCTGCTCAGAAGCTCTTTGACGTCAGGAGCAGCTGCGCAACCACAGGCCCGGCGGGGGATGTTGATGCGGTGTGTGAAGACGATCTGGTTGTTTCCATCCACTGTGTGCTCCTGGAAACTTTCACTGGGCTCCAATGGCGGGGCCAGGTCTTTCTCCCCACTGCCTGATTCCAGATCCACTGAGCACTGGGACCCCATGGGCAGCTTGATGTTGTAGACATGGTTAAACACCACTGGCTGGTTTTCCTCTGGCAGGGAGATATTCACCCCACTCTCTCGCTTGTGCCGGATGACTTTCTTGAGGACCCCACCTTCCGTAGAGAGGGCGAGCAAAGCTAGGAAGATGCCTGCCAACAGCCGAGTCATGGCCCCCATGGTGGAAGTGGGTTTGGCTGGATGTTTCTGGGGTTCTACAGTCCTAGAGTGTCTCACTATCAGGCAGAATTGGGGATTTGGAAGCACAGAGTAGAACCCAAATCAGTCGTTTCTGATCTTCTTGAAGGAATTCTCTTCTACAAGTAAACAAACAAAATAACAACCTTGTGAGTATCTACTGCTAATTGAATCTATTGAATATCTGCAGTTCCAAGTGAATTTTGATTTTATATCTCCTGCGTTTGATGCTCTCCTCATATTCCTTCAATATTCACTGTAGGTTTGATATAAAATGGTCTCCAAAATAATTTTGCAAACTGGAAGGAATGATTTCACTCACTATTCAACTTCTAGAAATTTAGCAAGTCAACAGGGTACAGAAGAAAGGGCCAAACTTTGGAATAAGACAGACCGGATGTGAGCTTGGATCTCAGCTCTAGCCTTTGGGTAAGATATGTAACTTTTGTTGGTTTTGTTTCACTGGCATACAGTGAAGATCATAATGGCTAATGTCAAAGTTAAAATAATCCTGTAAGTGAAAACATTAATTTGAAACCATGTATTCATGAGTTTCTTCACTATTCGCTAGATGTGCACACTGAGTGACCCTCATAGTGACGTAATGGCCATAGTCCCAGTAGATGTTCAATAACTCCTACCTCTTATTATTGACCCTCTAATCTGAGTTTAACACCATCTGCTGCTTCTCTGCTGCTATCAGAGGCAGAGATTAAAATGAAGGACTCTATAAGGAAACTGAGTTTTAATTCCAGCTGAGTTTCTTACTAGTTTTGTGGCTATTGGAATAGTCTTCTACTTCGCTGAACCTCAGTTTCTCTTCTCCTTGATTTACTTCCAAAACCTTGAAACGTCAAGTTTTTAGAAGAGCCTGACAGAGTGTCCCTGAACCCCTTGTCCAAATTATGATTCAGGGGAAGAGATGGCTCAGAAAGGATGTGTATGAGCCTCTGATGTCTTCTCCAGTCAACAAGTACTTATACTATTCTTACTGAGTATTAGGACAGAACGATGTCCTCTTCTCCCCTCAAATTCATATGTTGATGCCCTAACCCCCAGTGTGACTGTGTTCGGAGACAGGGACTTTAGGAAGGTAATCATGGTTAAATGAGGTCATAAGGCTGGGGCCCTGATCTGATAGTGTTGTAAGAAGAGGAAGAGACATCAGAGGTCTCTCTCCTTCTCTCTCTCTCTCTGCTTGTACACAGAGGAAAGGCCATGCGAGGACACAGCGAGGAAGTGGCCATCTGAAAGCCAAGGGGAAGGCCTTACCAGAACTGAATTTTCCAGTGCTTTGTTCTGGGACTTCCAGCCTCTTAAATTGTGAGAAAGTAAATTTCTGTTGGTTAAGCCAGCCAGTCTGTGATATTTTGTTATGGCAGCCCAAGCAGACGAATACATTTTTTCCACAATAATCAGAGTTCTTTGGATGGTAGAAATAAATATAAGACCAAGGGCCTACCCTCAGAGGGCTTAACAATAGAATTAAGAAGAAAATGGAATCATCCATTTACTATTTAAGGAGCAAAGCAAGAAGGAATGTAAATCATTTATATTGTAGTATAGGATATAAGTGATTATGGAGTTTGAAAGATGTAAAAGGAATTGTCGAAAGAGTGGTAGGGCATGGCTGTTGGAAAGGATAGAATTTAAGCTGATCCTTAAAGAATGAAAATGATTAGATAGAGAGTATAGAGGAGAATACGCTATTGTGAAGCAGTTCTTACATTGTTAAGCTGTCTTAAGGCTATTCACCTGTATGGACAATCAAGGAGCTGAGGAAAGGGGAGTGTTGTGTGCTGGTCTCAGCTTATCAATAACCAATGTTGTGGCTGGACCAGCCCTTGTGACTCTTATTATGATTGCAAGAGGCCCTTCCACAATAACCATCAGAAAATTTTTGGGAAAAAACGGTTTATTACTTAAAGGACATGGAAATTACAAGGCATACCTGGGGCCAAAGAGCAAGGCCATGGGGGAGAGAGAGAGCACAGGCCTGGGCTTCTGCTTTTATTGGGGTCGAGGGTGGGGGCCCAGGGTTTCGCAGGCTCATTCTTTATCGGTGAATTTAAAACATACGAGCAGGAATTTAAAAAGTGGGAAGAGAAACACCAAGCGGCCCAAATGGTCAGTTATTGAAATTAATGGAGATCTCTAAAACATAGAAGCCTCAGTGGGGGAAGGTGCCTGGCTCTTTATCTAGTCTGTGGCTGGCAATGTGTTTATTCCAGATAGCCATCTTTGCAGTGGATGCCTCTTTGAAGTGGCTGCCTCTGTAATCAAAGCTTAAGTCAGGCACTTGCATTAGAAGAAAAAAAAGACTGTCAAGAGTTTACACTACAGGGAGTTGACAGAGGCAGCTGAGAAATTATTGAGTAAAGATAGGAAGACATGGTTAAACTTTAGGTGGTTATAATACTGACTAAAATATTCCTTGAATCTTGTGAGAATGATCTATGCATAGTATGAAGTCATTTATAGTCTTCTTTAATTAGGAAATACACCTGACCGTCGTTCAAGAATGTAATTGAGAGCTACTTATTTTTTAATCAGTCATTTCACAAATTGGTATTTTCCCATGCCCATGCTGCTTACACTTGCACGTTCTAAGTTAGCTATTTATGTCAATTAGATGTGGTATTTAGATTGCTTATCCTATAAGAGGCTTTCCAATTTTTTTTCCAAGGAAGATCTTATCCCAATGATAGAATGTGTCAATATGATGGCAAATGATCACCTCCTTCATGATGACGGGAAAGTCTTTGCAAAACCTGGAGAAGGATTGTAGCATGGAAAATCGAACTGAGAAGCATTTCTGTAGGGCTGGCCAGGGGTCAGGGGACCTAGGAAGCACAACTGTGGATTTAATCAAGAACTTTCTATCCATACCACATCCTAATTATAGTCATATTTGATATTTTACCAACTATCCATGTGATAGCTACTTACGGCATCTACTCCCTGGTTAGGCTAAAAGGAAAGAAAGAAAGAAACAAAAAACTTCTGAGTATGCTGTCTCATTCAAATTAGTTTCCTAAGTAAGAATTTGTGGATCTGGGATGTAGGCAGGCCCACTGAATGCAAATTATTATGAAGAGGAGAACTTGGCAAGTTCTCAAACCAGCATAGCTCATCTTATTTGTTTACTGGACAAATATTTATTGATGGCGTACTCTACTGCAATTGCTTTAACTCTCTTTGCCTTCCACAAAGTCCTTCCTTCCCATCCTCTTCCCCTCAATTCTTAGCTCTCTCTCTCTTTTTTTTTCACGAGAAAGGGCCATGGGCCAAGTTTGAAATGCTTTTGGACTTTTACCCAACACTTTTGTGTGTGTTGCTAAACGACTTAAATTTCCATCTAAAAGGCCAGGAGAGTTGCTGGTGGAGACTCCAAGGCAGTGAGTCTAGGGTAATAATGACCAGAGTATGGGTTGAGTGAGGATTTTTCACTGTGAGTGCAAGAGATGTGCACTGGCACAGCCAAATGCTGCGTTGTTTGGAGGAAGGAAATGGAATTCTTGAGGGCTATGTATTTCCCATTGGCTCATGGTGGTCTGAGGACAGATGGATGTTTTTTGTCCTTTGGGAAAGATCCATTATATCTTTGTGATAAAAAATGCCTAGGCTTTGGAATTAGAGGCACCTGGATTCAAATGACACTCACTAGCTTGGTCACTTTGGCAAGCCATTTATCCTCTCTCAACCTCATTTGACCTCAAATGACCTCATTTGTAAAATGTGGGTCAAAACCCTTCCGGGGGAAACTATGGATTGGAAATCTGTATGTAAAGCATCCAGCACAGAGTCCGCCTATAGGAGGCATACATTAAAAAGTAGCTTCTATTTTGTTGCATTCCTAGGAACAAAGCCTAGCATGACCAGGCCAAGAGCGTCCCTCTGCCTAAGCTTGAGTTTGACCTCTTCATGGAATCCAGTCCTAAACTTAGCAGTGACTTGGATCCAGATCAAAGAGGACTTGCAGAAATCACTGATGGGTGAGGAGGTAAACCTTATAAAGATACATTTACCAGAACTGGAACTATGTACATCGGAGAGAAAAAAAGATAGGGAGCAAATAATAACCTTTAAGAACGTAAAATATTCTCAAGCAGACAACTGGCTGCTTAACGTGTCCTTTGAGGATAGATCTAGGGAAAATTACTTTAGATCGCAGTTTGAGATATTTAAGTTAGACATGAAGAATCACGTTCTGACAGCAGGTCTTTTAAAATTTCAGACTGAACGACTTATTCTATAGTGACTCTTAAAATGCACAAGTAGATTCTTATCTTTATAGGAAGTGACCAGGCAATGGGAGGTCTGGAAAATATCTTGTAGGAGGAAGGAATGCAGACCTGTGCCTATTTATCCTGTAGTTGAAAAAGCCAAGGTTGAGAGGGACATGACTATCATGTACAAATCCTGGGGAGGCAGGAGCCGGCTTGCGCCTTGTGGCCCCAAAGGACAGAACAAGCACTGATGTGTGTGTCTGTTGGGAGTGAGGGTAGGGTTGGTTACGAGAAGACAAATTTCAGCACAACAGGAGAAATATTTTTCGAGTTGGAATTCTCCAATAGAAAGAGCTTCTTTTAGACTATAGCAGCTTCCAAGTTGCTGGAATGTAAATAGAATAGTGCTGAAGAGTATAGGTTTTAAAGACAAACTGTCTTGGGTTGATTCACAGTTCAACTACTTCCTGTCCTTGAGAAAGGTGTTATCTACTACTGTAAGGCAGAGTCATGTTATTGATAAAATGTGATACGAGTTTCCTTGTAGGATGGTTGTGAAAAGTGCGTGGGGTGACGTGTGTCATGGAATGGTACGGTCTTTGGCAGCAGCAAGAGCTCAAAGGGAAGCTTTTGTACTGAAAAATAGAGACTTCAATTCATAGTTTTTTAGGATTTTCTTTCTCCCAACTCTTAAACCTCTTACTTTGGCATATGCAGGTCTGTTTTTTTAAGCAAGGATAAGAGTTCTGCAGTAAGTGGAGACTGTCTCTCTCAAAGATCCCAGGCAAATACGGCCTGGAGATTATCTCTATCCCCATCTCCATCTCTATCTCCATATCTATGTCTATAACTATCTATAGCCAGCCCTGGTGGTCTAGTAGTTAAGATTCGGTGCTCTTACTGCTCCGGCCTGGGTTTGCTTCCCAGTCAGGGAACCACACCACCTGTCCACGGATTGTCATACTGTGACAGCTGCCTGTTGCTGTGATCTTAAAAGCTATGCCACCAGCATTTCAAATACCAGCAGGGTCACCCATGGTGGACAGGTTTCAGTGGAGCTTCTAGACTAAGACAGACTAGGAAGAAGGATCTGGCCACCAACTCCTGAAAATTGGCCATGAAAAGCCTATGCATAGCTGTGGAGCATTGTCTCATATAGTGTTGGAAGGTGAGAGGCTGGAGCAAAAAGACCAGGGAGGGCTCTGTTCCACTGTGCACAGGGCCGCTAGGAGTCGGAATTGATTCAACGGCACTAACAACAAACCTATATTTATACTCATATCAATTTATCTATCTATCTATCTGTCCATCTATCTATATTTTATGGTAAGATTAAAGGATCTGGTGAATCAATGTTTGCAAAGGAGGAGAGTAGGAAGAGACACGGCCTTTGTACGGGCTCAATACACAGATTGTTGGGGCCACATATCCAGGACAAAGTGGCTATTTCTAAGCAATGCAGATTACCCTGCTCTGTACCCAGTCTCAGCACATATGCTGAATGCAGAAAAATACACAGGTGGATCAGACTTTGCTTTCTATCTTTATCAGGAGCCAAAGAAACTGCTATGAATTGTTTTTGTGAGTTTCTTTAGGTACCTCCTTTCCTGTTAACTTCTCAAAACACAATTAATCTGGAGTAAAAAATCTATCATAAAGATTTTCCCATGAGAGAAAAGGTAGAAAACTTAAACTCAAGAAAAAGTATAAAACTTTGAATTCGTTAGTCTAGAGCTGTGCTGTCCAGTATGGCAGCCACTAGCCACCAGTGGTTATTACAATTAAAATGAATTAAAATTAAGTACAATAAAAAATTCCATCCTCGGTTGTACTACCCACATTTCGAGTGCTTAATATTGTCTGTAATATCAGATAGTGTGGATAAAGGATATTTCCATCGTTGCAGAAAATTCTACTGAGCAGGACTGGTTTAGAGGGCTGCTTGGTGATATTAAGCCCATGGTGCAAATGAGGAAACTGAGGCTCAGAGAGGTCAAGGAGAGTCTCTAAGAAAGTTAGCTATTGTTCAGTCTCCTGTCTAACGAAAATGGGTGAGTACCTCCAATGCAGTTGCCAGGAGACGAGAGAGAGAAGATGATACTTTTCATTAACTCAGCTGAACATAAGCAAATAGGTATGTGCACTGTAATTTCCATAGCTTACATGTTCAAACACATCCAGGTACCAATGGAGAATGGTGTTCATGGTTACTACCCTCCTCAAATATGAAGGGATGTCTACCTTGTCCCAGGTCAGCATCCTTTCCCCCCATTCTACCTTTGAGATAGGAAATTTTTTCTTCTTCCTCTCTCTGAATACCTTTGAGTCCCAAGATCTCCATGAGTTTCTTCTCCTCAAATCAAACAAAAGATAGATTTCTCCAGGATCTACTCTGTCCACACCTAACATCTTGACTTACTCTGCCTCACCCTTCTCTTGGGAGCTGGTAGACCTTGTCAAAGTTAACTCATGACTGTCCATTTTTTGTTGACCCTGCACTCTTTTGCTCCGCAGTTTTTGAGGGACTCAGTCCATTTCATTCAGCAGTCTTAAACAATTATGTTGATGAAGCAGCTGAGTGTGGGAGAAAGAGCCTGTTCTTTGGAGAGAAACAGACCTGTGCTAGAATCCAGCTCTTCCACTTAGTAGCTGTTGCCTGTAGCCATTCATTTTTGCCCTCTGAGACTCACTAACCTCATTTCCTACATGGCTATACATGTATCTATTTCACAGTGTTGTGGGAGGATGGCATGAAGTGAGAAAATATATTAAGCTACTAGCATGGTGCCAGGTACATACTAGGAGCTTAATGTATGGTAGTTAAGATAATGGAAGCAACAAAAACAACAGCAGTCAAATAGAGAATAGATCAGAAAGGAAACCTTGTATCCAGAAGGGAAGTATATTATGACTATAATAATGATGTAATAGAAAACAAGAGAAATTGGTCCCGTAGGTGGAGGGAAGCTACATTCTTCTGAGGTGCTCGAGAAAGAATCCTCAAAAGAGATGGCATCTGAAATGGACCTGAAGGATAGGTAGGATTCTAAAACGCAGACGGATACAACTGAGGAGGTGGGTAGAATTTGAAGCCTACAGAAGTCTAGAAAGAGGGAAGAGCATGAGAAAAGTCAAGGGAGTTGGAAGACATGGGTGATGAGGAGAATAAAAAAAATAAAGCAGCTTCCCTTTGTAGCTGCCTGACTTAGAGAAAGGTGGGTAACATGTAGGAATACTGGAGGTCTAGTTCTACTGAGGTGTAAAGACACGTATGTAGGGGAGTGGAAAGGAGAGAGCACGTGGAGTTGGTCAAATCACAGTGAGGAGAGCCTTGAAGGTCAATGTGAAGAGTAGCTGCTGCCTAGGAAGCAATGTCACGTCTCCCTAAGTCTAGGTGCCTGACTGCTCACAGTATCATGAGTTGAGATAACTAGGTAGAATGCAGGCTTCTGTATTTAGCCCTTTGGTCTCCAAATATCTGGCACATTTATGGCACCTGACCCCCACAAAAAATAAAAAAACAATGATCCTGAAGGCTTATTTTTTTTTTTTGGCAGGGGAAGGTGTTAAGATGTTAGGATTTCGTTACTGATGAAAGATAAAATTTAGTTCTCGTTTCAATTTCTTCGGTATTAGACGTTGCCAGAGTAGGATGATTCTCCAGATTTGGGCATTATAGGTTTTTATTCAGAACATTGTTCTGAGGTTACACTTCATTTAAGAGGCAGGGAAACCATCACGGTCAGTAGAGGAGTATCATGGCAGCGGCGTCCCAAGGGCTTTTGGTTAATAATTTTATACTTTAAGGTGCCCCTTGTTATCAAATCTTCTTTTTTTCCTCCCCAGTAGAACTGTTTGGTAGTTAACCTTTTGGAAGCAGCATGGAATAAACTAACGTTTATTTTTAGGCACTCACCACACGACAAAGACCATTGCTAGTTAAAGGAATCAACAATCTTTGGATTTTTTCCTCGGTCACAGCTGGAGAATAAACAACATCACTTTTAGATACAGATAAAACTTCCAACTGCTTAGAATCATATTTCAGAATTAGTTATTATGACTTCATTTTTAGTAGCTCACAGAATATATTTATCTTGTTTATTAGGCATGTACATGAAATATCCTAGGTTTGGGGGAACGAGGAGGATTCCTACTGTTTAGAAATGCAGATGAATTTCTTTCCACATCATTTTGGCAACACATGAGGCAGCTCACACTAAATTTTTCTTCTTGCTCACAGGCAAGAGAATTTTATTGTGCACAGTCAGTTACGCATGGAGTTGCTTACATGGGCGTTCTTAAAGGTTCTAGAAATTCCTCACCCCTTGTTCTTCCCAACATCCATAAATTCCTTTTCGGAATGTGTCAGGAGGAGAGAGGAGCCAGGAAACAGCCTTAAGTGTGGATTTTTTCCTAGGACATCTGATCCTTACCCTTGAGTGAGTCCAGCACAACCTGTGTCTTAAAAGAATTGAGAAAACTCTGCTGCCAAACCAAAGCTCCTACAGGACCTAGATGTTTAAATTCCAGCACTGAAAAGTGCTTATCCATTTAGGTAGCACGGTGGCTTAATGGGTTCCCAGTTAGGATGCTAGTGGATCCAGCAATCATCTTAGTGTCTTGAGGATTAACTCATTTTTAAAACCATTCATTCTTGCATTCAAGAGAGGCGAGTTGAATGAGCATTAAGACCAGGCCATGGGAGAACCCAAGAGGGAGTGAGGTGTTTCAGAGTCCAGTGATGGATAGTTCTTGCTCTCCATGAGTTCACAGTCTAGTAAAGGAAACAGACACGTAAAGAGATACTGAAAGGGAAGAATGATAAATGCTAAAACCGACAAATCTCCAAGGAGAGGCTGTGTAATGTTTGAGATATCTGCTCTAGAATTAGTCAAATACTATAGATTCTGGTTCTGCCACTTGCTATTAGTTTGAATCATATGGGATTTCCATTTCCATAGGCCAAAGATGGTTGGATAGGGGCAAATTCCTATGGTTCCATCGAGTGGCTATGACCTTAGCTATGTAACACTGTCTCTCTGCACCTCCACTTTCTTGTTTGTAAAATGACAACAGTGACAACACTATTATAAAGTTCTTTCAATTGCAAGTGAGAAAAAATGAGATTAAATGAGATAATGCACGTGCAACACTTAGGACAGTGCTGAACAGGAGGTAATAGGTAACAGGTGTGTATTGTTATTATGTGATTTGTGTCTTTTGTTTGAAAGAGACAGTGGAAGGCTAGTCTCTGAAGGATGAGGGATTCATAAGGGAATTTTGGGGAGCTCCCTCTTGCCCTCTGTCACTTTTCCCTTGGAAGTGGGTAATTCTCAGTGTTTCAGTTTGTCAGGAGTCAGGAATTCTCTGAGATCCTTAGGGGGTGAGGAGGCTGTGGCCACACTCCTGGTTTTCCTCCTAGCCTATCTATTCTAATTCAGTAGCAGGAAAAGCAAGTTCACGAGCCTAGGGTGGAGCTCCTTTCTGGGAGATCAGTCCCCTGGCCAAGAGGCAGCGTTGCCACTGGGATGGTTGTCTATGCTGCTCAGCCAGGTCTTTCTCCAGAACAGGCTGCCTGCGGTTTAGTTTTCAAGACACTGCTCCTGACGGGAAACATTGGCTCAGTATTTCAGCACTTTCCATCGATGCAGACAGACATGGGATTGTAAAATCAAGATCAGACTTGAGCAAGGCTTAGAAGCAACTGCAGGAGATCATGGAGTCCAGGGGTGGCAAATCTGTGGCACCCCCACAGATTTGGTGTACGTGGCAGATGTTGCTAATCAATGCCTACACACCTTTGTGGAGCCCCACTTCAGAACTGTTGTGAGTACATCACTCCAGGCAGCCACGTCCAATTAAGTAGAGATATAACATGACATGAAAAAGAATAACTGAACTGATACACCCAGAGAAGGTCACCAGCTAATATTAAAACCCAGAGATCCTATTTTTTGGTCAATGAATTTGATTGAGGTTTATCTCTTCCTGAAGGCCACTGGGAGGTCTTCAAAAATAAATGCATATGAAAGGATTCTCGTAATTATTAGTCTGAGGTCATCATAATAGTCCCCAGAGACAAATATCAGCAATGGGATCTTGGAGAGCATTTGTGTTAAGAGATATCCAGATTTCTTGGTCCTGTGCAGTTTCTTCAGTTTTCCATTCATCCATCTATCCATCCATCCACCCATCCATCAACCCATCCATCTATCCAACTATCCATCTTTTCAGTACATATTTATTAGATACCTACTATGTGCCAAGCCCTGAGTTAAGCATGAGGGATACAACAATGAAGAAGCTAAGCATGTTCTCTCTAATCATAAAGCTTATAACTTCCTCCTGAATGGTCACAAGAAGCAATTGATTTTAAATCCATGTATTGTGGATTCAATATTGGTGATATTCTTAAGTGTCGCTGCAGATTGAGAACATGGCGCACACTCCTAAGTCAATAGCAAGAGTAGAAATGTTAAGATTCTTGCAAGAGCTACTTTCTGTCTACCTACTATGTGCTGCATGTATGCTGGGTGCTGGGGAGACTACCCAGAGTGAGGGTCTAGCCTCTCTTTCCAGAAGTCTCACAAACTAGAAGTGCATACACAGCGAAGTTCAGTAGCAGTGCTGGTGTGAATGAAGGAATAGAGGAAAGAAGTGTTCCTTTGAGCTTGGAAGTTCACAGAGGGCTTCCTGGAGGAGGAAGGCTTAGAATCACTGAACATTAATTGAAAAGGCCTTGAAAGATCAAGAAGAGGTTGAAATGATAAAATAATAATAAAAGTAATAAAGATATCATTGAGTATCATTCACTGAGTGCTTATCTTGTCAAAGCCTGTGCTAAGCATTTTAAAATCTCCAACCGCAAATTCCCACAAATTGATATGAGGTAGTGTCTTTATTCTGGTTTTGCAGATGTGGAAACTGAAGCACAGAATAATTAGAATAGAATAACTATTAAGTAGTGGAGTCAGGATTTGAACACAGGTCCATCTGAGTCCAAAGTGCTCTGAACCACCATTTTATACAGCCCTTTGTGCTGGAGGGCCAGGGAAAGGACCTATGGTTCAAGACCAGACCCAAGTTCTGTCTATATAACGTTCAAACACCTGGCTCAAAAGAGAATACTATCAACACCCTGGAATGAGGGCCCTACAGTGGCAGACATCCTGTGGGTGCTATGGTGATGAAACACACTGACAGACACCTTGCAGATGTCCTATCTCGGTCACTGGGAGAGGATCCAGATGCCTTGAAGGCTCCTCGAAAGCCCTTTTGCCATCTCCCAGTGGACAAATCAATCTGTGCTTCAAGACAAAGCTCAAAAAAAGAAATCTATTATTAGAAATTTTCTCAGGTAACTTTTCCCTCTCCTGAATTCTCTCAGTACTTGATCTGATATTATTTGTATCATATGGCATTCTAAAAATGGTTTTGAGTGGCTTTATGATGTATGTATATCTTCCTCTTTTAGAGCAATCAGCAAATTCTGTCCTGTATTTATCTTAGACTGTAAGCAGTTAGTGTACATATGGTTACTCCTTATGTAGTTAGAATGCATACAGTTAGACTATACATAGACAGTTACGTTCCATGAGGGCAGGGACTATATCTGAGTCATTAATCTCTTTTTCTTTCTTTTTTTGTTGTGAGGAAGATTGGCTCTGAGTTAACATCTGTTGCCAATCTTCCTCTTTTTCCTTTAGGAAGATTGTTGCTGAGCCAACATCTGTGCCAATCTTCCTCTATATTGTATGTGGGACGCCTCCACAGCAAGGCTTGATTAGTGGTGCTAGGTCCGTGCCTGGGATCCAAACCCACAAACTCCAGGCTGCTGAGGTACAGCATGCAAACTTAACCACTACACCATCAGGCCAGCACCTGAGTCATTCATCTCTTAAAACCCAGCACCAAGCACTGTGTCTGGAACACAGTAAATGCACAATATATTTATATTTGAATAAAATAAAATTGAATATATTTCTTGATTTTGAACTTACATACAGCAGGTGCTCATATTTGTGAAATTAATGAATGAACAAGTAGTCTTATTTTCCTGATAGACCTAATGTAATTAGTTCTCCTGTGATCTCTTCTAAGGCAAGATGTATGAAGGAATTCATCATCGCTGCACTCCTGGATTTAGTTCACTTTTATTCACTTAGATATTCAGTGAGTACATACTATGTGCCAGACACCACACTGAGCATGGGGTTATAACAGTGGCCAAGATAGACCTTACTTCTTCCCATGAGATTCTAGTTAACACCCCAAAAGTTCTTGAGAGCCCAGCATGTCTGCTTTGACACAAGCTTTCTATATGAGCAAGGTAAACTCGACTGGACCTTTGGCACAGCATGGACTTGATCAGGCCTGGGATATACTCAGTGTCGAACTCTGGTGTTGGGGTGAAAGAAGCATCTTGGGGGCTGGCCCCGTGGCCGAGTGGTTAAGTTCGCGTGCTCTGCTGCAGGCGGCCCGGTGTTTCGTTGGTTCGGATCCTGGGCGCGGACATGGCACTGCTCATGAAGCCACACTAAGGCGGCGTCCCGCATGCCACAACTAGAAGGACGCACAACGAAGAATATACAACTATGTACTGGGGGGCTTTGGGGAGAAAAAGGAAAAAATAAAATCTTTAAAAAAAAAAAAAGAAGCATCTTGGGTTATTAGTCAGTGACACTTGCAATTTCATTGCCATATTTGTTGTTTGTTAAATTTAGGTCACTCTCTCTTTTTGTATTTTGATTTTTATCACTTATTTTTAAGCTTCTGAAGATTTGAGGCTCTCATGGGGCCACGTAGTAAAACATGCAATAGATTGAAGAGCTAGAAGATGAGCTCTGAGTCACACAACCACTTCTTGTGTGACCTTAGGCAACTCACATCCACTCTCTTGTAAAATAAACAAGTGCGTGTGGCTCCAATTCTAGAGTGTCTTTGGTTCTGGTGATACATGGCCCATTGCTAATTTGGCAATATTTCTACCAAACTTAATTTTGGATTTCATTTTAGACCCAAGTCAAATGGTCAATATTAAGTATAAACTCCCTAAATACTCAGTGTTTCTTTCTTTAGTTGTTTGGCTTAAGCATTCGTGATGCTTCATGGCTTCCTCTCCCCCATCCCCCGAACAGACATTTCATTACCAACCAAATTAAGCCCACAAATCTTAATCCATAAAATATTTCCATCCAGACACAATAATGAGATTCATATTTGTGGTTTAGTATACCTAAGAAAAGCTCAGATGAAGTATGACTAGATCCATTGATACACTCAGACCACAAACTTCCCTGGCGTGGTCTGGTTTCAATTTTTGAAATAAAAACTCTGCAGAACGCTTGCTTTCTCTCTTCTATGTCTTGCCTAGACTGCAAGGAAAATAAAAAGTGGGTCTGACCAAGTGGCAACAGTATAGATTTCTATAAGGTTCTGGAAAATTGTTTCAAAAATAGATTTGAATTCATTTCCCAACGGAACCATGACCTTCTCTGTTTTGGCCTTTGTCCAGAATTTTAAGCAATCTCGTTGACTCTTTCACAAATATTGGAAAGTGGGTTCTTGAGCCCAGGTTAAAAGAATGAAAGAGATTTATCTAAGAAGGACAGGTTATAGATGGACTTATAACTCAACCCTAAATAAGAGATTTTCTGAAAAGGGCTCTGTGACATGGTGGCCTTTGTGAAACTGTCGGCCACCCAATGCCGAGATGTAGCCTTGAAAACTCTTAAGGAGCCACTCTGATGGGAGAGAAGAGAACACAGCCTTTAGAATCAGGTAGACCTGACATCAAATTCCGCTTACCCGCTGGGGAGCCTTGGACAAAGTCCTATAACTATTTTGAACCGTGGCTTCTTTAGCTGTTGAACGGAGATCTTTCCAGGGTTGTTGGAGACAGTGAATGGGGCAATGGAGTTATAAATGCCTGGGATATTAATCATAAACGCTACTAACAAATGTCAGTATCTATTCTCCTTTTCTTTCCTCTTTCTTCTCATCCTCCCCTATTAGGGAGCTCCATGACATTGAACACGTTTCAAAAAAAAGACAATAATTTTGTAGAGGTCTTTCAAGGTTTGGTTAAGAGGTTGAATTGGTTTGGGAAGGCAGTTAAGTTTCAGTTTATGTGTCAACTTCAATTAGCTGATGGGGCTGCCTGGAGCCGCTTTGAGAAAGATTCTGTGGCCATGTTTGGACTCAAGGGGAAAGGTGCTGTGATGGATTAGCAATGTCTACCATGGGTACAGAAGTAGGGGAGTGTTGCTATGTGTGCCAAATATTTGGCATAGCAAGACTGGATAGCTTTGGCAATTTTTCCATTCCTAATCTGCTGATATTCAAATGAATGGAATGCTGCTTGACTGAGGCTTGTGTCAGAAGGAACCAGATGGAGTCACTGACGATCATAAAAGCCTGTTAGAATCAAGTTCAATAAAGTTTGATCCATTTTGATAGAAGTTGACTCCCGAAATGAAAATATGCCTCTAAGACTGGAAGAAGGAAACTGGTCTTTCAGGGAACACTAAGACTACTCCAGTAAGTAGTTTGTGTGATCCCAGGCAAGGCAAACATACTTTCATTGTCTACTTTCTCTTTCTCAAAATGGGGCCATTTAAATGCTACAATAATAACTAACACTGATTGAATACATGTGTGTCAGGAACTGCTTTGTGTGTCTTATATGGATTATCTTATTATATCCTCTCCAAGATCCCTGAAATAGTTGCCTTTAGTTTTGTCAGTTTACAGATGAGAAAACAGATGAGATGCTCACACAGCTCGAGGCCTTGCAACTAGAAAGGGGGAGAGGAATTTAATTGAAGTAATCTGACTCATGTGTCAGAGATCTCATTCCTTACCATCAGCATTGCTGCCATCCTTTAATGATGTCAAAGGGTGGCTTTTGCATGACTAAGTTAAAAGAACTGACTTCAAAAGGAAGCAGTGGTTGGAGTCCAGAATAACTATTGCCAATGAAGGACCTTTACGACTTACAGAGAGAGAAGGAGAAGCTGCACATGAGTCTGAAGCATAGAGATGTTTCTAAACTTGACTTGGGTTTAATTTGGCTGTGTAACTTTCAGTGACATTTTCTAATGTGTAATCCACAACATGTTGACAGGTATTAATGCATGGGAGAAAGAATTCCTAATTAAACATGTTCAGAAAATGCTATTTTAAACCAAGCAAATGACACAACTTTCTTTACTTCAGGATTTCCCAGGGTCTTTAATGTGCTCGTGTTCATTAGAAATCTCCAAGAAGGCGAGAGTTTATAGAGTGTTTCCCAAGCTTACTTGATTATTTTGTGTGTGAATTATGTCACAGGGTTGGGTTTGATGGCACACAATGGCAGAAGTGCAGATTTGGAACAAATCCTGACCCTTTCTCTTTTCATCTCCCTCATATGAGGTGGGAGTAATGATATACCTATGACCTGTCTATGACAAGCATGATGCTCCAGGATGAAGGCTCTCTAGCAATTTAAACTAAAAGTGATGCAACTAGTTTGACATTTATCCTGTACCTGGCACTTTACAGATGCCATTTAATTGTGACACCAACCTTATAAGTTTGAAAGCATTGTTCGTATTTTACTGTCAAGAGAACTGAAGGCTTGAGAATTTAAATAAATTGCCCAGAGGGTAATTATTGGACTCAGAATTAAAAACACAATCTTGTAATTCCAAACTCTATGCTTTTTCTGCTGTACCAAATTATCTTTTGAGGCAAGGTTTATTGCTTAGTTTAAACAATATTTATTCAATAAATATCAGAGGGGAATCCAACATCATTGATCTAAGTAGAGTTGGATTCCTAAAATGGGACCTCTTGGAAGGATGGTGTTGGGGAATTGGGGGTGTATATGATGATTGAATTTACAGTTTTGAACTTGAGGGAAGGCACAAAGCCAAATGCACTACAATATTCATGTCTCGGGCAAGTCTTTAAAGCCCCTAGAAATAGCTTACTCTCCTTGAGTCTGGCCTGGAGAGAAAGTGAGTAAGTGAGAGGGAGATAAAGTGAGAAGTAGCAGACAGGGGAGCTTAAGAATCTCTCCTTTCTGGAAAATTGGGCCTCATGATATGTACTGACTTAAAAAAAAATACGCCTTCCAAGAAATTAATCAAGTCATGATAGCATTTCAGAGGGTCTTGAAATGACAACTTTTATTTTTGAAAGAATGGAGTTAAATGAACAAAAGAACAAAGAAAGAAAAGGGGGAAAATCCCTTCTAGACAGGATCATTAAATTCAGCATGTGGCAGGAAAGTCAAGAAATTAGCCCAAGAGAGATGAAAGTCAGAGGTAGCCAGGGACAAATCAAGATGGGTCATACAAATGAATAGCTCTTCTACCATTCTTCTAAGCTTCCTACAGCTAGACAGTTTGGCATTATGTTTTTAGAGAGACTTACTGGATGAACTTTTATTTCTGATTCAATCTCTTTATATGTATAAGTATAATAATATTCACCTTGCTAGGCTGTGGTGATTAGAAATTATGTATATAACTTTAGCACACTGACTGGCAGGAGTCAGTACATTTTTTCTTAAGTGACCAGATAGTATATATTTTATGCTTTGCAGCCAGACCGTCTCTGTCACAACTCCTCGATTCCACTATTGTAGAGAAAGTAGCCACAGATATGACATAAATGAATGAGCGTGGCTATGTTGCAATAAAACTTTATTTACAAAAATAGGCAGCCACGTGGGACTTTGCTGACCCTGCTGGAATATAGCAGTTAGTCAATAAATGACAACTACTATTATAAAACCACCTACAGATTGAACTGGACAGGAAGGAAACCAACGTCCTGTTGAGAACCTACCACATTCCTGATTTATGCCAAGCTTTATGCTAGATGCTTTTTTTATACATGCTATCATTTATCTTATCATTTGTCATGACACCCTGGTGAGCCTATTTGGAAATTAAATTCAGACTCAGGGAGTTTCAGCGGCTGCATTAAAAGGGAAAGCCAGCTTTTAGACCTAACATGTGACTCTAAAATATGTGTTCTCAGCCTCTACTCTGGGGTGACTCATGAGGCAACTTCCTGCAGTTCATATTAGGTGAAAACTTCAATTAGCACTGCTTGATAAAGAGGGAGATCAGAGCTTAAGCAGAAAGCTTCACCTTCCACTTCCTAGATCTTCCACAGCAATCTGGTGGCTAGCCACGTGTAAGCACTGAAATATTTGACCTCTGTCTTTCTCTCAGAGTCTCTGGCTGGCCCTCAAGTTTTACACACTTCCCCTCTGGAGCGTGCTTAAGCCAAGGTGCATTGTTTGCAAACGCTTATTAGCTTCTGGGCAGATGCTGGCGAGTTTCCTTTGGCCTGCGATGGGGTTCCAGAGTCTGTTGAAGCTTGGCTGTGCTCGTGGATCATTTTAGCCAAAAAGAGTGGCTAATTAGGGTGATGCTCCACTCGTCTCTACCTCTAGAGCTAGGTTTTCCTACTCTGGGCATGCCTTTTTTAGCCCAAGTGGCTCGTTTACCTTTTTACCCCAGGTCTAGATGAGTGAGAACAAATTTACAGTGCTTTTAACATCCACAAAGCTTTGTGCTCCAGTGAAGAATTTACCAGACGATAATCTAAGATGTTTTTAGGTAGATGCCCTGTGGAAAAGGGTATTTTGTAGTCAAACAAGTTTGGGGATACAGGGTTAAACAAATCTGAATAGATTAACTGCTGCAGGATTTTTCTGATCACGTACTCTTCTACCCAAAATCTCCCATTGGCTCCTTGTCACACTCAGCATAAAATCCTAAGTCCTAGCCACTGTCTACAGGCTCATTTCCTCATTTCTTTCAGATCTCTGCTCAAATATCATCTCCACATCCCACCCTATCTAAAGCAGCACCACCAGTCATTGTCTGTTCCCTCATCGTGTTTAGTATTTCCTCTTAGCAAGTATCTACCTAAAATTGTACTATAAGCTTTGATTCCTTTTTATTGCCTACTTTCTTCCACCATAATGTACGCTCCATGAATAAAAGGACCTTGCATGTCTTGCTTTCTCCTGTATCTCCAGCCCTTAGAACCTCGTATTGAATGAACATGTGGGCCATGAATTTCTAAGAATGGGACATATTGTCAAGTGTTCCCCAAATTCATTTGGCCACAGAACACATTTTTAGATGCATCTTATGAGAATGCTATTCCACAGGACACACTTTTGGCAGCTACTTCTCTGGTGGAATCTTATTACTAAGAACTATTTCAACAACAGGTAACAACAACGACGACAATAGAACATTGATATTGAGTGCCAATTTCTGTGCTAATCAATGCACTTTAACTATGTCATTTAACCATCACAATAACCTTATGAAGTAGAGACAACTTTGCCTTTAATACAGATGAGGAAAATGAGGCTTAGAGAAGTTAAATAACTTGGCCAAAATCACATAGCAAGCACTTGAACCCAGAACTTTCTGATACTGAAGCCACACTCTTAATCACTTTCCAATTCTTCCCCTGGGCTGTGAATTTCTCCATGTTTTAAGACAGAGAGCTCTTTGTCTCCATCCTTTCCTTGAGTCCTTTCTATCCTCCCACTAGTTGTAGACTGATCCTAGTTATAACTTCCAGATTTTCTGCTATCTCTTGTGACTCAGCCTTAAATCCCCAGACAGGCCTCCTCTGTCCTTGGTACTGGTTTTTCAAAATCTGAGGCAGTGCATGCTTTGACCCTGGGGGCCACCTCCGAAAGCAAGGACATTCCTTGAGGTCTGTGTCCTGAGACCGTTTCCTGTCCCAGGGCTGGACTGGCTTCTTCCTGTCATGTGTTATGATATCACTCTGAAAAGTTGAGAGCCTAGAGGGCAAAGCATGAAAACAACTTCAAGTTCTGGGCTTTCTGAATAAACTCTGGTGAGAAAGTAGAAGTCCAAATCTGGGACACAGCATGGATTACTGTCTGTTGTTGAAGGTTAATTTTATTCCAGTTGTGTTCGATTACATGTAAGCCAGATACAAATACTCCTTTCAAGAACTTCATGGGCAGGAGGAGTTGACCTCTGAGCAGACAGGCAATTCCAGGATGATAGAGGAATGATAGAAAAAAACATGAGGTGAAATGGAATGAAGTAAAGGGATATCTCATCTACCTGGAGGAGATGGTTCCTGAACTGAATTTTGAAAGGAGAATGAGTAAGTGAAAAACATAGGGAAGGACATTCGAGGAAGGAGGGAATGGCATTTGCCAGGGCATTAAAAACATGAAATGGTTGATGTGAAGAGCATGAATTAGAACTGAAGTACAAGGTCTGTTTGGAGACCAGGAGCCAGATCATGGAAAAAATTGAATGCCAGGCTGGGGATTTGAATTGTTTCTGTGGCCAGCAGAGCACCATTTGGAAATCTTTAGGGCTTGAAATGTTGTGCAAGCCAGGGTTGGGGAATAGATTGAAAGGGAAGGTTGGTGGGATGGGAGCCAATGGGGAAAGAAACTGTTGTAGAGGTCCATCTGTGAGATGCCATGGCCTGAACTAGGATGATGATGGTGAAGCTGGGAAGGCAGTGAACTGATTTACTTGTCAAGACAGTAGAGTCCACAAAATTTGGTATATGGTTAGGTAGTAAGGAGAGAGGTAGAAAAAGTGAAGGAATTAATCCTAGATTTTAGTCTTCATTATATCTGCTGATAGAGAAATAAGTTGGGGATGGGGACAATGGATGAGTTTCAGTTTTGGTCACTCTGAATTTCTTGCCTTTGAATGAAATGCATTTGAAGTCATTGCCTTGAAATATTTTGCCCTGGGAAGATATTTGAGAGGAATCATGGCACCCCAATGAACTATGAAATGTAATTCAAAACACTTGGCTCCACCTTGTAAATTAATAGGAAGCTTAAATAAGACTCAGTCCACCCTAGTGACTACTATAATTATTGTTTGTTCATCAATAGAAATGCAGATGGGTTGGGTGAACTTGTTGTTGATAAGTGGTCAGAAATCAGTGACACTGGAGTGTTGGAGGCAGTGGCAGGCAAAGTCTAAGACGGGCCTCAATGATGCTGCTTCATGCTATTCACGTCCTTGTGTAGTTCCCTCTCCTTGAGTGTGAGATGGCCTGGTGGCTTGCTTCTAATCAATAGAATATGGCTAAGGTGATAGGGCGTCACTTCCACAATTAGGCTACACGAGATTGTGATGTCTGTCTTGCTTGCCAGCTCTTTCTCTCATTGGCTTTGACGAAGCAAATGGCTATGTTGGAGAGACTCAAGTCGCAAGGAATAGATGGTGTCCTTGAGCCAACAGCAAGCAAGGAACTGAATCCAGCCAACAACCACATAAGTGAGCTTGGAAGCTAATCATTCCCCAGTTGAGTCTTCAGATGAGACCCCAATCCTGGCCAATCCTCATGAGAGACCGTAGGTAGAACATCCAGCTAAACCGTGTTTGGGTTCCTGACTTACAGAAACTGTAGGATAATAAATGTGGGTTGTTTTAAGCCACCAAGTTTTGTGGTAATTTGTTAGGCAGCAATAGATAACTAATACAGAAGACTCCTTGGCTCAGTCTATGTGAGTGAAGGCTGCCCAGAGAATAAGACTGTTAATTTTTTCTTTTTAAAAAATGCATTGACTCTGACGCCAGGAACCCTGGCTTCCAAGAGCAAGAGTCAGAAGACCTAGGATTCAGTCCTGACCCTGTTGCCAACTGGCATGAGATCTTAGGAAGACTTTTCCCGTCTCTGTGTCTCAGTTTCACCATTTTTCAAATGAGGAGAGTTAAACCAGACCAGCAATGTAGAAAAATTTTTGCCACAGAACTCTTTCATCAAATGGCATTTTATGAGGAGGCTCAATGTAGAAAACAGATAAAAGTGGAGGGGTTTGGTTGACATAAGGTTGAGAGGAGCCCGTGCTTGGCTTCCCCATCTCTCCATGGCAAAGCCCAGATCACCTCAGAGGAACCTTTTAAATCCGGTCTCCAAACCCCTGGCTTAGTGCTTACCCAGGAGCCCCTTTAGTTTCAACAACCTATGGGTAGGGAGATTTTACTTTTAACAATCTATCTATAAGTTAGAGCACTTTTCTGTGACATCTCTGCCTTGAATTACCTGTGTGGCCATCCCAGGACCCAGGACATAAGTACCTCAGAGAGCGGGCTGCTTCCCTTGGGGCAACTCCTACGTGAGCACATGAGCTGGTTTCACTTCCTGAGCTTCCCAGCAGGTGGGTGCCCTCTGCTGCATCAAAGCTTCTGAAGTATTTTCCTCTCCCAGGCTGTCTCTTCCCTAGCTGGAAAGTCATGGCTTCCTTGTCTGGATGTACTCACACGCTTTGTTATTATTATTATCATCATCAATATTGTTGTTTTTATTTTGTTACTTGGTGCCTCCCTGGCTGTAATGTTCCTAAGGGTCTCTGGCTGGCAGAGAGTCTGGTGTTGCTGTGGGCTCTCTTGTTCTGGCTGTGATGTGTTGCTTTTGCAGTGAGGTGACATGTGTTCATGTCGCACTGCGTGCCTAGAAAAGTTTCCCAGTGCAATGCTATTAGCCAGAGCTACCTTATGATGCAGCTGTAGGCTAGAGTCGTGAATAAAAATACACTGACTTGCACTCAATATTCAGTCTCTGCCATCTTATTTGTCTACCTACCAAGAATGGTTTTACCCCTTAAGACATCCTTGGGTGATTAAATTTGAGCCCTCCTATTTCCACCAAATTATTCCCTTGTCTAAAGTCCACCATTGACAATTCTCTGTATTAAGCATTGCCCTCTCTACCCTTTAAAAATGTAAATATTCCTCTAGCAAGTAGCCTGCTGTCTCTAACTTCTTCTGTTATCTGAAAAATGGGAATAATACTTGGCATGAAATTTTTTTCTTCATTTCCACTTGCGAATAGACTAAAAATACACAAGGAAGGAATTTTCCATTCACAATCTGCTTTCAGCGTAAGCATTTTGCTTTTACTCCATGATGGAGAGTCCAAGGGAGCAGTGATAGTATTGAACTAGATTGTTGCTAAACTTAAATAGAGGCCAGAAATATGAGACAAGGAGGAAGGAAAGAGAAAAAGGATTTCTAAGCATAAGGACATAACTGAAAAAAAAGTCTGGTCACTGGGGTTAGAATCAGGTAGGCATGTAGAGTTTTCTCCTCTGCCAAGACTGCACAGGTGTGTATGGCCCCTTTCTGCTACGTAAGGCCACCACTGTCTTTGGTCTTGGGTGGAATTATTGCCTGGAGTTTGTAGGAGGTTGAGAGGGTTTCCCTCCTTGAAAGGAAGCCTTCATCTAATGTTTCCCACATGTTGAAGGTGTTCAAACTGGCCTGGGATTAGATTCAAGGGGATTCCCTGTGATCTTTTCAAAGTGAGAGGTGATTGAGTTATAAACTCTCATCTCTAAGGCTTCAGGGGAATTTGTGACTCAGAGCCTACAAGCATTTCCTGATTGTCATGGGATTCACTGCTCTGAGGCTGGGCACACCAATTTGGCTTTGTCTCCCCATCAGACCTTTTAAAATCAGGTGCTCAGTTCACCTGGTTCTCAGAGAGGGTGCAGGTCCAGGTCCAGCCCTGCCTTCCCAATCAGAGCTCCCACCTGGAGAGCACAGTGAAGTGTGTGCCTACTTTTCTGGGATGGAAATCAGCAGTAATGACCTGACTGTTACCTCTAGTGTCATTCGTCTCTCTCTGGGGCTGAAATTTGAACTTTTCTGTTTCCAGGCAGAGAATTGCACCACCATGAGCTGACCTTTTCTGAGCATCATGAGAAACGATATACACAGGGCTTTTCTGTAAAACTGATAGACACGAATGCCAGTCGGGGACTTCTCTACCACCTCAGCTAATCACTGAAAGTCACCGTTCAAAGTTCTCTATGAGGTCAGCCCAGCCTGACTTCAGGAGGCAATGAAGCAGAGTGGAAAGAATAATAGGGTTTAGTCAGAAAGTTTGGGTTCAAATCCAACTCTGCTCCTCGCTTGTGGAAAGCCCTCAGATGAGTCACCCAACTTCTTTGGGCTTTGATTTCGCTGTCCATAAAATGAAGCTAGTCATTCATAACTTGCAGTGGTAGAGTCAGAATTAGATGAGAAACCACAGGCAAACCCTCCTATCACATATGTGATATGTAGTTAGCCTCAACATTAACGACTTTGAGTGTTTTCTCATCACAAAGGGACTATATATCTAGAGTCAAGTAAATGTTTGTTACCTGCTTTCTACTCTTCCAGCTACTCTCATAGGAAAACACATCTAGCTTCAGTATGGAGGGACTTGTGCTTAGGTCAGCTGGATGTGTTTTCCTATGAGAAAATATGGCTGGATGTCTATAGAAATCCAGGGGGAGGAGAAAATAGGTGTTCTTAGTTCATTGTGAGCATTAGAAAGGGTAGGATTAAGGGGGATATGTTTTTCATTCTGTCAGCTTGAATTCCCTTTCCAAATTCCATTCTGGTTATATGATCAGGCTACCGCTGTATTTATGGGTGGCCACAGTCTGGCTGGAAGGGCAGATTTAGCCCAGAAAGAAGTGTTTTCTTTCTAAAGGCAGTGCAAGAAGCAGCAGCATTCAGAAGAAACGTGGCAGAATGTGCCTCTTACTTGGGGATCATGGGGACCCGTGTCTGACAACAGGTTTCATCCGAATTCTCGAACTCTGGAACAGTTACTCATTCTCTCCGCTCTTTGAGCCATCTCTTTGTCCAATAGGTACCACTCTTAGAGACATGTTGTGGCTATTTAGTTTGATGATGTACACAAAGGGCCTATAGATTAGAGAGTAGGCTCTCCGTATGTTTTGGTTATTGTTATCATTAAAATTAAGTAATCATCCTTTGTTAAACATTTTAAGCTTCCCACATATATTCCTGTCTACTGTACTACTTGAGGAACTGCTCTAACTCCTACTACAGATGGAGACTCAGAGGGTCAAAAATCCTTGTTGAAGTGCAAAATTGCAGCCTGGAAAACACAACACCCAGCTTCGTGATTCTTCACTGTGTTTGGTGTCATTCAGGATTCTGTGGAAATGTCCCAGAGGCTGAGAGCAATGGGGTGAGTTTTGGACCCTCCATCCCCTCTTCACTCAACACAGCTCCAAATTGACCTGTTGTTTATTGGGGTTTTGCCTTCAATTTCAGTTAATGAATATTTCCACTGCTAAAAATAAGTTTGAGAACCCTGGTCTTAGAACATTCATCTTGGCCAAGTCCTTGTAAATTGATAAACAGGAATACCAAGAAAAGCCTCTATTTAGTGAGTCGTTACTATGTGCTAGGTACTATGCCAAGAGTTTGCCATATATGATCTCATTCGAATATCACAAGAGCCCTGTGAGACAAAGATGGTCATCCTCTTTCTATGGACCACAAAGCCGAGGGCTGGAAGGTAAGCAACCTTTGGTCTGGGGACGGAGCAGTTAGTGGAAGATAAGATAGGGAAGATAGATTTTTCAAACAAAGCATAGAAAAAAAAACTTTAGGCAGTACAACCTGGTAACACCCCTTTCAACCCTTATCCAATTCACACTGTTCCAGCAAACCAGAGAATATTCTTCTTGTGCACCGCCACCCCCCCAAATGTTGTCACCTCCCTGAAACGCACAGAGTCAAAGTGCACTCATTCACTTCTACCACAAAGGGCTTGATGCACAGGATGCCAGCAAACTTTCCACACGTTTCTTTAGCACTGAACAAACCTTTTCCCAGTCCTGAGTTGGCCTTGCCATATCACAGGACTGGGCAGGAAGCTGGCTGGGGTGGGCAGCAGGTTTTTATTTCTAAAGCGCATATGGGAAAGCTCCATAAAAAAGGGAAAAAAGGTCCACCAAAACATGAAAAAGAGGCATTCATTCTTCAAGGGGTGGGGGGGGGGGTCCCCGTCCCACTCTCCCTCTAGACGGAAAGCATTTGCAGAGTCCCCGGCAGCATGGTGCTTTATGGCCGTCTGCAAATACCCAAACTCAAAACCTTGTGCATTCTGGAATCAGAGCCCGACATTTATATCCAGCCCCAGGCTGCTCGCTTTTCTCCAAACTTGTGCCAACACAACCTCCTGATTGTAAAATACAGCTAAGTCTCTGACCTGCCAGCCTAGTGAGACACCCTCAGACAAGCTGAGATAAAAAGGAGAGGAGGGGGACAGAGGGGTGGGGAACCCACAAGAAACAATCCAAGATTGGCTAAATGCCTCTTTTAACTTCCAAAGTGATGGCAGTTTTTGGCAATGACATTGATTATCCAAAATTTCAATTACTAAGCACTCACTCTACTCAACTCTTTAGACCTCATTTTCTCTTCATCATGACAATATAAGTCATTGTCCCCAGTTTAGAGAAGTGGAAACTGAGGCTCGAAGATGTTACATCTTTGGTGGTGGTGGAGGGGATACCAAAGCGACCCCCGGCTTCAAAACCTGAGCTCTTAATCTCCTTACAATACTAATGGGACGGGGAACCCCTGTGCCCTTTCCACAGACTGCCAAGTAGAGTTTCCCGTCCCTGGGGGAAACTGTTTCTCAGGGTTTTCTGCGATGAGAGGTGAGGAGGGAGAGGCGATTCTAGAAAGATATGGGATACTGCTACCTCTCAGCACTCCAAACATGCACATGTCCCCAGACCAAGGGTCGTGAATCAAGAGGCATTCACGAGGAGTCCCCTTGCCCTTCAGAACGGAAGCTGGTGCCCACCACCTCCATCTTGTAGTCTCTAGTTTGTTCATCTGGCCTTAGGAGTCACCTTCTCGCTTCTGTGCCCCAGCCCGTGGCCCTTTCCACATCTGACCACAGAGGGAATGCTGTGGAAGGAGGGGGTGGATACAAAACTCTTTGTAAACTGTAAGGTAAGGGCTGTTTAGACATAAAATTTTATTGTTCTCTCTACAATCCACTATCAGTCTCCCCCTAACCCATCCCAGAGTCCGGCCACGAATAAACTCCACTCTGAAACTCTCCTTCCCTAATCCTCCAAGGAAAATATTCACAGGTGAATCAGCCAGGCAAGGAGTTAAGAGAAAATCCTTGCTATTCCTCTGAAGAGCGGCAGAGATAAAAACTTTACAAAAAGTTCTTTCCGTGTATGCCTACTCATTGAACTAAAACAAACAGACAAAAATGTACAAGACTGGAAGAGGGGCGAGTAGGAAACAGCAAGGTGCATCTGATCATAACAAATACCCCGCTTTGCCAGTGGCGAAGATAAAGCAAAGGTTTTATCATTATGAAACCACAACCCATTTGGTAACAGGAATGCAAACGGTATATTATAACGATCTTTGGTGATGGCGGTGAAACGGACTTACCTTTCCGGAGCTGGGAAACACCTAGATCCTTGAGCGAACCAGCTCCATGGAATAAGCACCTGGATGTGAGCAGCCGCGGGGCTCCCACGTGCGCTGTCCCCCAGTGTCACCCCGCGCCCGCGCCGTCTTTGTGCGGAGGAGAGGCGGGTGTGTGTCTGCGCGCGGGAGAGCGTGTGACAGTAGGCAGGCTGTGGCCAGTGCAGCCAGCTTTGGCTGGCTTATATAGCGAGCTCCTTCCTCTGTAATGGGACGCCTCGCCTCCAGACATCCTTTCCCACTTTTTCAGTTGGTGAGTTAAAGGAACAGCCCTCCCAGTGGAACAGGCTTAGCTTATGAAAGACGCACTCACTCCCTGCTCGCTGCCAAGAAAGGAGCCCATTTGCATACAATTTATGGCGAAAGGAGGAATCCCCGCTTCCCTCCTCTCCTGCTCTCGACACAGAGCAGCTGTTAGTGAAGTGTGATTTTTGCTTCGCTCCCCAAACGGATTTTCTAATTGTGAGACAGAAGCCCAGGGAGCTAGAGGGAGCAGGATGAACGATTCTGATTCTGGCTCTGCTACTCCAGCAGGCAGGCTGGAAATGCCGCCAGGGCTCGCCTGTGCTCTGGGCAGCTGCTGCTCAGTGGCACCTTGGAGAAAGCAAAGAGGCTGAGCCGAGTTCCTGGAAAGAGGAGATAAAGCCCTTCAAAAGCCTGGGGCGTTTTGAGTTTCCCAGGGCCAGCAGAGAGATAACCCAGGATTAGTTCTCAGCAGGTGGGCACTGTGCCTGGAGCACAGATCAGTCCGGCCTCTCTTCTGTGGGAGCCAGCCATGCCCAGCTGCCCGGAGGCGGCATTATCCCAGCCCCAGTGCCCTGTAGGGGAGCAGTTTTTTGACATTGTTCATGCCCAGTGCATGGTCCCGTCTTTGAAGCTGCATCTCCTGGGAAAAGGTCTCTGAGGTCTCTTCTCAGTGCTGGACGGTGTCCATCACAAGAGAAAAAAAGGTAACAACTTAATCTTTGAGACATAAGCTGTGTCTTAGCTCTCCAGCCTGCTGTGGATACTTGCCAAGCTCTGAGTCATCCATTTGTTTGGTGGTTAGCATGCAATGAGTACCCACAGGCACACACAGGCATTTGAGGGAGTGGGGAAGAGCCCGGGGCACGCACCCACGCTTGAGCTTGTCACAGCGTATAGTTTCGTGATAGTGGACAGAAATGAGTCTCATGCAATCTGTAGCTACTGTTGGACCTTCCTTTGTCAAGTCTATATGAGGAGCTGTACACGGTACTTTATGGACACTATTTCATTACATCCTTGCAACCACCGTGTGCGATGGCATGAGTGTTGCCTTCTTTTTACAGATGAAGAGACTGAGGGTCAGAGAAGCATTGTAACTTCACTAAGGGAATACACCTGGGAAGCATTTAGGTTACTACACTGGGCTCCATAATTCTTCTTATTACACATTACTGCCCACGACCATTGTAAGATGATATTTAAACCATGTTTTATGCCCTATTAGATTATAACACCACTTATATAAAAACCATTGCCATATTTGAATATGGAAGATATATTTCTTTTTCCATAGAGCTAATTCAGAGATCCTTGATTTTTTTAAATAAACTACCAATAATGGAGGTTTCCGTTATCCACCTATTTTCAATATTGAATAATATCATCCTCACACTCGTTATTATTATTGCTCTGGGCCTCAGTTTCCCCATCTGAAAAAAGTGGGACAAGATTAGGTCATCTCTAGGGTGTTCTGGCTCTGATATTCTAGGATTCTCTGCTTAAGTGACCCTCCCAGACAGCAAGAAAGCCCATACATAGTCATGTCATAAAACAGCTCATTTGAACTTTTGAACTGTTTTGGCTGATTCAAATGTTGGTTGTTTTGGAAGTTTTTAAATCTGTGTTTTAGCCAAAGCATATTTCAGTAGCACTAGTTGTGTCTTTCAATCAGTAATAAATGCTTCCATGCCTCTTGGCTTTGTGAAGACTACTGAGTTTATCTCCTGGGTTACAGAATAGAATATTAGAAGAGTATATAATACATGTCATATAGACTTACACTTGCATATAATATATAATCAATATATATTTGCAGGACCAGCCCCGTGGCCAAGTGGTTATGTTCGCGCGCTCTGCTGGGGTGGCCCAGGGTATTCCCAGTTCGAATCCTGGGCATGGACGTGGCACTGCTCGTCAAGCCATGCTGAGGCGGCATCCCACATGCCACAACTAGAAGGACCCATAACTAAAATATACAACTATATACTGGGGGGATTTGGGGAGAAAAAAGCAGAAAAAAAAGAAGAAAGATTGGCAACAGTTGTTAGCTTAGGCAACAATCTTAAAATATATTTATATATATATTTGCAATTGTGTGTGTATTTAAATGAGACAAGAGAGCATGTTGGAAAACTGAGTGATAAATATAGTTTCTTCTGAGAATGTCCCAAACCCAACCTCCCACTTAGTAGTATTCCACGATCATTGATTAGGGCCTACTACAAGTGGCTTAGCCAATCACAGGGAAACAAAACCAAATAGGACCAGACTGGTCCTTGACGCAGGAAACAGGCCAGTGGAGCAATCAAACAAGAATATTACTAAGCGTTCAGTGAGCCATCATAGAAGTACATTCCAATAGCATAGAGAAGTGAGTTTTACTCATGAATCTTTAGAAGCAGCTTCTTATAAAATGAGTTTTCTCCAAAACCTATGTGATGTGGCATCTTAAGCCACACCTTGGCTTTTGAGTGAGGGGAGCCCAGACAAGAGCTTGTTTCTATCCGTCCCTGGACCTTCTTCAGCCTCCGTTCCAGACAAATGGATCTGCACACGCTGTGTGCTTTCCAATTTGCTGATGCTGTGCTCTATCTAGGGTCTTCACCTCCACCTCCTCAGATCCAGTGAGATCAATTCTGGTCTAATTTCCCCATGAAGCTCCCTAGATTTCCTCTATAAGAAATGCTTCCATGCACCACAGCATTTTGTAACTCTGTTAGGAAATTCATTGCCTCTACACAGTACAATGATGTATATATATCTAGGTTTTTCTCCTACACTCTCGGTTCCAGAGGACAGTGATTAACCCTACTTTTTCTGTGCCTAGCATAGAGCCTTGGGTATTGTAGAAGCTTTGTAAATGTTTATTGAATGAATGAAGTAACGGAGGAACAAGTGAATGTTTGACATGCTGTACGTTATAATCAAATTCTTCCTTTTTCACCCACGGAATATAAAAGGGCAACTAGATTATTGTGTCTAACACATCCATTGTACAGATAAGGAAAGTGGGCCCAGAGAGGGGCAATGACTTAACCAAGGCCTCCATGGCTTCCCTCCATGCAGATGGTCATCACAGTCAGAACTGAGCAAGTAAACCACGCTAGACATTACAGCAGAGGATGTTTGTGGAATTCATAGCTGTTCATCCTCCTGTTTGGCAGAGGCCGCAACTCTTGGCATCTGATCTCTTACGATCGTGCCCTTCGCAGTACTATAAGCACTTTTTTCTGCATGAGAAGGCAGAGCCGATGCTTGTAAACACCACCTCTGCACGGAGTTCTCAGCCAAAGGCTGATTTTGTTGTTGGTTGTTTGCGATCCTCATTCACAGGTTGCTGGTGGAGACTGTGGTTTGGAAGCCAGAGGGAGCATAGGGGATCACCTTGGGTGAGATCATTCTTATGTCCTTGAAGGTCTGTTAAATGTAATATGTTTTTTCCCCTATAGATCAGCCAGTGAGTGGAATATTGGCCAGGACTGGCATTGTCTGAGGCAGCTGAGTGTCCATTTCTTTGAGAAGTCTGGCATCTACTTCTCATGGGATCCCTTGATTCCCACCCATGCTGACCCACTCCTTTGCTGCTCCCAACCTCCTCCCTCCTTCTCGGAATTCATCTGGCGTGCTAACTCCCATCCAGAAGTCCCATGTGACTCTATATTTGCCAAAAATCTCTCCCAAAACAATGAAGGAGCTCTAGTCCAACACAATCAGCTAGTCCTTTAATTAGATGTATTTGTTTAGAGTCAAGATTCCCCAACTTGCTGTCTGCAAGCCTTTGTTCAGTGTTCTTCTCACTTTTCCTTAGATGTTGAAGGACAAAACAGCTCAAAGACATCATTGGTCTTCGAATGAGTGGCAAGACAAAGGAGAGCTTCATTGACTGATGGAATACGGCAAGTGAGCTGCACAATCGACCAAAATGTAGATTTCTGGTCAGCATGGCAGAGTGGAAAGAGTTTTGGTTCAGAGTGGGTTCAAATACTGATGTTGCATCAACTTCCTGTGTGACTTTGGGCAAATGCCTTCCCTTCTCTGGCTCTTAATGTCCTCGTTACCAAATAAGCAATCCTTAAGGATTTTGGCAACTTAAAAATTTTGAGTAAAAAATTCGAAGAAATAATTTAAAGGCTGCTGAGCCTTTGCACATTCAATTCTCTGTCCCTGGAATAACCCTCCTCCCGCTTTATCCATGTGGCAAATTCTTATATTATTTTACTTCATACTACTCCTAAGAAATTCTCCTTACATTCAGAGAGAGGGGCCCCTCCCCCATGCTCATCTAGACTTCCATTTTTCATTTTTAGCACATTTCATACTTGCCCCATTAGACCACGAACACTTTAAGAGTAGGCATCGTAACTTTTTATCTGCTTATTAACATATGTGTTTATAGCCAGCATCTATTTATGGTTGGTGCCTATGTCAATGAACACGCCACTTGTTTATTACTTTGAATATCATTCCTGCATATCCTGATTGTTAGAATGGCAGATAATCTATGGTCAATTTTGGAGGTAAACAATAAGACTTTCTTGAAATGATTTATTAGATAATTAAAGACTTTATTGTTATCGTTGATTTACTCATCCATTTCCCCAATGAGACTGTGAGAGCTCCCTGAGGACCCGAACTGTGTTTTCCATCCCAAAGCACTAGAAAGTCAAATAACATTTCCATGGAATGGCATATTGACCAACTGATTGGCTGAATGATGGAAGATGTGGAAAGGGCATAAGATTGGCACAAGTAGTTTTGGGTTTAATCCCCTTGACCATTGACAAGGTGAATTAGCTTGGGAAAATCATACTCCTTCTCTGAAACTCAGATTCTTCATTAGTGAGGTGGATAAAAATCCCTACCTCATGTACTACCCAGAGTTGGTGGGACGTCTAAGTAAGAGAGGGGAAAGGAAAGTGCTCAGTAAATTTGATAGCCTATGCAGATTTTTTGATGATGAATGATAATTTTTTCCCAAAAATTCCAGTAGAAAGGTCACACTTTGCATAGCTGTATTGTGCTTATGAATTCATGAGTCCCAGCTTCTGTCTAAAGTATTTCTGGGCTCTGCTGGACTTAGCAGGGGAGAGAAGGGAGTTTAAGCCCCCTGGTGCTGTCTTGTCTGCTAAGACTTGCTAAAGATTGCTTCTTAGCTGGAAGCCAAAGGGCAAAGAGGGAGAGTTCAAAGACCAGCATTAGCCGGCTCTAAGTTAGAAGGTCTGTTCTGTATTCCCTAGAGAGGGCTGGGAGGGGGTTCTGGTCACGTTTTCTGGTCTGAGCCCAGGCTGCAGTGATGAATACAAGTGAGTCAAGCCATCTTGGGCTTATACAGGTCACAGAGGGAATGCACAGCTTTGAAGCCAGTGCAGATTGAATTTCTTTGACTGATTTGCCACAGCTGAGTTAGACACGCGTGAGGAAGTGTGATTTGTCCCTTTTCCTGATGTCTCTCCTTGGTTTTTCTTGGATTTCTTTTGTGGACAGTGACTGATAAGAGCAGCTCGCATTCATTGAGCAGTTCCTGTGATGTAGACACTATTTACGTAGTTTGCGTGTGTTAAGTTCTGTGATCATTACAACGAGCCTATTGGATAGATACTATCATTATTCCCATTTTTCAGATGGGGGTTGTGAGGTATGGAGAGACTAAGTAAATTGTCCAAGACATGTGATTCATAAATGGTAGCAAGAGGATCCAAACCCAAGTTGTAGACTCCAGCCCAACTTCCTATAATTGGGGGTGGTACCGTATATATTTAACTTAACAAATACCCAAAGGCAAAGATGGTGTTCTTAGACTCAGAGGGACTGCCCTGAGTGATTATGGAGTTTGTAAATGAAGATCTAATGAGGCAAGAAGGGCTTTGGTTATGTTTCTTTGGGTACTATGGCAGCAGGGAGCAGTGAAAAGTCCACGTTTGTCTGTGCTGATGCTGGAATTTTGGAAGTATCTGGTGTGGATTTCTTCCCATACTAATTCAACCCCTCAGTAGCTATAACAAGGAGTGGGACCTTGGGCAGATTACTTAACTTCTCTGTTATAGGTCCCTCATTTGTAAAATGGGTACAAGAATAACCGATACTTCCTGGAGTTATTCTCAGGATTAAAGGAAATATACTTAGTCAAATGTTTATGCTTGCCACATTCTAAGTAATCACAAAAGGGTGGCCATTAGTTATTATAGGTAGGGCATTTATTCTACTCTAGACCTTTATGTTTTTATTTTTAAATGATAGAAAAGATAACCTCAGAGCTAAATTCCAGAAATGTGCTCACTAAAATAAAAAGGGTTAATTTAAAAATGTATAGGCATAGAAAAAATATATAGCTCCTTTTGTTATGGACCTTGAGACTCCCAGATTCACCAAACTGAGAGTACTGGTTCCTGTGTTTATTCAAACATGATATATTTCCTCTCCATCCTGCTATGCACATGTGAAACACACACATGCACACAAAAACACACATGCACACACATGAACTCTTTGAAATGAGTATGTTCCTGAAAGGGATGTTGAGTGTTTGTCTGAGAGATTATTTATGTCAGAGAAATAATATTAACTTCCTTTGAAAAGTGGAACTATTTTTGCCTATCCATTCAATAGCAGGCTTCTCCCCTATTTGGAGTCAGCTGTGTGGTATGACTTGCCTTAGAGCTAGAAGCTCCCTCAGCAGGCCCTAGAGGTTGATGGGCTGGTATCACAGAGGTATGAGAATCGCTTTCCTCCTGTGGTGGCACCTCAGGGTTGGCCATTGTCCTGACTGGGAAGTCTTACCTCTCCCCCTTCCCTACCCTGCAGCCTTCCAAGAGCAGGAGTGGCAGCAAATAGACCCACTTATATTTGCTTATAATGTTACGAAGCAGTGACATTATTTCAGTTCTCACACCTGGACTATCCCCATATTACAGTTGAGGAAACCGAGGTGAAGAAAGCTCAAGAGACTTGCTTAAAGTCAGGTAGCCGATGCATGGTTTGATGGAAGGTCAAAATACTGGGCTCTTTGCTTCCACTGCAGAAACCATCTATGAAGAGTATTATTTTATCAGTCTTATGGGGCACAATGGTGTAACAGAAGAAGCTCACGTTTTAAAAGGAGACACACTTGAGTTTAATCCCAGCTCTGCCATTTCTTAAAGCATGAAATGTCTCGAATTCCTTCCCTCCTGTGAGTCCCATCTGTATCTTTGTAAAATAAGAATGAGAATCCTCACTTCACAGAGTTAACAGGACTGCAGTAGGCTGAATAATGGCCCCCCAAGACAGCCATGTCCTAATTCCCCAGAACCTGTGTATATTACCTTACATAGCATAAGGGACATAGCAGAAATGATTAAGGATTGTGACATAAGGAGATGCAATCACAAGTGACCAAATAAAAGGGAGGCAGAGGGAGATGTGACTACAGGAGAGGAGAAGGCAATGTGACCAGAGAACAGAGACTGAAGTGATGTGGCCACAAGCCAAGGAATGCTGGCAGCTACCAGAAAGTGAAAGACTCAAGGAACAGACCCTCCCCTGGAGCCTTGGGAAGGAACTAGCCCTGTGGACAACTTGATTTTACCCCAATAAAACTCATTCTGGACTCAGCCCTCTAGAACTGTAAGAAAATTAATTTCTGTTGTTTTAAGCCACTAAATGTGTGATAATTTGTTGTATCAACCACAAGAAACTAATGCAAGGACTAAATGGGATGATTTCTCTACCTCGTGCATAACAGGGCCTTAAAAACGGGAATTCCATCTCATTAGATTTTTGACTATCTTCTTGTTGCAGCTCCTTGAATATGACTTTTTAGGCATTGGCTGGAACACAGGGAAGGAAAGGGGAGTTGGCGGAAGCTCCAACCTCCACCATTAGCCTGACAGTTTTGAAGTGGCCTCTTGATGTGGGAGCTTTGCGGTGTTGAATGATTTTGCCCAGAGAGAGGAGTAAAACTGGACTTAAACCTTACATCCTTATCATTCCAGAGTCAGCCTGACCCTCATAAGTGTCAGCCTTATCTGTGTAGCTGCTCATCAATAATGCAGAAGACTCATCTACAGCACACTTTGTCAAATTGAAAGAGCTAAGAGATCCTGGTGCTCAAGTGAGAGATAAGAAAAGGAGGCTCAGAGCAGTTGCCCGCTTTGCCCACACACTGTGAATTATGGTCCCCTGAGGCTAAAATCCAGATCTGCTTATTCTTGGAGCAATGTTTCACATGGAGGAAGCATTGTACCAAGATTTCTCTAAGACCCACAAAACCCAAAGGAGTTTATTGCTTAAAAAATCCTTCACGAAAATCAAGCTTCTTCTGCTTAGATAGAAAAGACATAAAAAGGTGGCCGAGACAAGCAAGCAGACACACGGACACATGCCAGACTCCCCACTCCCTCCATGCCTCTGTGCACAATTCGTGAGCCCTGTCCCTTTCTTCCGCTTTGCTCTGGTTTCCATTTCACTCAGTGATCTCATCAGAGGGAGCTGTGGTATCTGGAGACCGAAGGAGCCCCTGCGTGAGATGCCAAGCAAATCTTTCAGGCGCTGTCTCAGAAAGTGGCCTCTTTAGAGACGTTCAAAGGCTTTCTAAATTCTTGGGCCAGGATTGGACTCGACTTGCAGATGAATGGTATGTGGGGCGTGCTCTTCAGTGAGTATAGATGCATGACTCATCATTTGAGGCAGATGATAGAAGATTTCCCCTGTGGAAACACTTTATAAGGAAATGATGGTGAAGCCTTGATCATCTCCATGGACAGGAGGGGGTGGGGGCTAGGATGAATCAGTGAAACAGCTGCTTTGTGGAAGACCAGCTGAGGGGCGCTCACTTTGAAGTCTATTCTGCCAGTAGCTCGTCTAAGCTAGTATAGTCTTGCCAATGAGAGATCTTCTGGGAGCCTGGCTTAATGAGCAGAAATTAGTAATCAATGGATGCTTTTAAAGGAAGTGGAAGTACTTTGGTTCTTTAGAAAGTTGTAATCTTGTTTGCACAGTTAATCTAGTAGGTGGTTTATAGGAAATTGCTGGTATTCAACTGCATTTGACCTGCAAAAAAGACACTTACATATTAGATTAACTAATGAAATCAGCCTTCCTAAGATCTCAGCCCCTTAACTGGGTATGTAAAGAGTATGGCCACTCACTTCTAGGAGTGCAGGCTTGAACAATGATGATATTTGCCATGGCTGGAGAGAAACGAGGCCTGTAACTGCTTCCCAGATGTTCTGGGCCATGTAAGACCCCTGGACTGCTGAAGAAACCAGTATGCCAGAGGGACAACTACCCAGCACAGCTGAAGTTGAAGTTTACCAGTTACTTGGTTATTTTTATTTATCTATTTAATTTTATGGGTTACTAGTTTCTTGGATGAGGGCTTAGAGCAGAATGGCATGGTTAAGAGAAATGAAGAGAAACGAAGAAATGAGATGTTTCTTATCCTCTAATATTGTAAGTATTGTACCTACTACTGGGCTACACACATAAAGCTACCAGCTGTGGCCAGCCACAGACAATGCTAATTTCCTTCTTTCTTTCACGGAGAACAATCCCAAATGAAGTGATAGCTTTTCCTGTTTTCAGGGAAGTTGCGTGATGGTTGGAGAGATGAGACCTACAGGTATGCGAAACTTTCTGGTGCCTTGTATTCTGCTTTGATGGCTACCCTCTGGCTAGGATGCATCTGTGGCTTAATTAACTATTTCCTTTGAGTATCAGATATTCTCTTCTCCAAAGGCGCTGAGACCAGAGGATGAAGAGGTCTCCAAAACTTCTGACCTCCTTTTTGCTGTCTAACCTAACAATCCAATAGGAACATCTGGTTTCCTTGGGGTAATTAAGAAGAGTGTCCAATGTCAAAATCATTCTCTAGGTGTTAAATGAGCCAACAGGATTTAATCAGCACCTTGAACAGTGGCTGGCACATGGTAAGACGCTATGGATATTTGTTTGATGAATGAATCGAATCATTTTTGAAGTGGAAGCTTGGATAAGAAAAATCTGCTTCGCAACTTTTCCTTGTAAAAATGCCAATTTAGTTCAATACAGGATTATTGATTGTTTATGTTTGTCTGGAACAATAAAATAACAGCCCCCATCTTTTGTTCCTGATCGTTGCATGTTGTGTAAGGAGAGTTGGCAGTATTTAGAGTTGCTGAAGTCTAGAATTAATGAGTTGGCTGATATCCAAGTGGGAATTTTGTCTGAGTTCTAATTTGGTCAATGGATGTCCTTTAAGGCATCAGTCTTCATTTTACACATTTTATTTATTGGACATGGACATGTGTCACCCCTTGGGCACAGGTAATGGGACCATGTCACAGGGATTAAAAGGTGATCCATCCAGCTTTGAAGGAGTTTATAGCCCCTGTGGGAGGCAGGTGCAGAAACAGGTAATTACGAAATGATGTGATATGTGTTGTCCTGGGAGCCACCATAAAAGGCCCTGATAAGAACATGGAGGGATAAAAAATCTAATTTTTCTATTGCTTGAATACTTCCACTGTCAGGAAACTCATTATCTTAGAAGAAAATGCAAGGAGAAAGGACGAATTAATATTTTCTATTCACTCAGCATATTTTAAATGAGTATCTACTATGTGCTAAGTACTACGTCAGGTGCTGGAGAGGCAAAGATTAAAAAAGGCATAGTTCCCGCTCTCATAGACCTTTCACACTCATGGGTGAGACAATCCTTAAACACACAAATCCACAAATAAGCATATAATTACCAACAGCGATGAATGTGATAAAAGAAAAGCCAAGTGACTGTGAGATGCTCTGCATTGATTCCCACTATCTGGTCTTAGTTCAGTCCTGAGAGGTGAGTAGTTTAGTCTCCATTTTGATGAAGAGTTAGCTGAGGCTCCCAGTTGTAAAGTGCTTTGCCCAAAGCCACACAGCTGGCAGGTGTCAGAGCTAGAACTCAAACCCAGAACCATCCAATGCCAAGTACATGCTTTCAACTCCAACTCATCACTGAGGAGCCTCCTAGTATATGGACCACCCGACTCAGAGACAGATTAGAAACACAGTCGTTAAAATATATTCTTTCTCTTCAGCACACTATTTACTTTATATGCCTCTGACACGTACCACCAATTTAGGGGTTAATTATGTACTATCTGATGTTGATTTATAAATATGGGTTAGTCTCATTTAAGTAAGGGCACGGAAAGTCTGACTCTTTCACTCAAATCCACCCACCTTCTGGCTAGCCTTATGCTGAATGTAGAAGTTTTTATTAAATACTCAGTGGTTTAAATCATAGACTTTGAAATTTTTATGATGCTGCATGACGTCTCCGTAATAATGGACTAAGATAACCCAATGGCTCTGAGTTGAGACTTTTAATCATGCAGACCTAAATTCAAATCTCAGCTCAGCTGTGTATGAGCTGCATGCTCCTGGGCAAGACGGTTTGCCCCCCGCCCCCCGAACCTCAGTGTCTCCATCTGTGAAATGGAGATAACACCTACATCCTGCGCTGTTGTAAGGAGTCAGTGAGATAAAGTGCTTAGAACCGTGTTTAGGGCATAGGAAGTGCTAAATAGTTGATAATTATTATTGCTACTAGATTTTTCTCTTTCTGAATAAGTATCATGTGAACTATCAAACAAAGCCACCTCCTCAGTTTTTATTTCTAAAAGTAGATAAGGAGTTGGAGATTTACTATATTTTATTTTTCCCCCAACTGCTTTTCCCTGCCTTTAATAAGAAGAGGTTTATGCCAGTGGTTCTCAACAGGGGGGATGTTGCACCCCAGGTGGCGTTTGGAAATGACTGGAGACATTTTTGGCTGTTAGAGCTCGAGAGGGAGTGCTACTGACAACTAGTGGATAGAGGCCAGGGATGCTGCTGAACATCCTACAATGCACAGGACAGCCCCCCATAACAAAGAGTTATCTAGCACAAATATGTTAACAGCGGTAAGATTGAGAAATCCTGGTTTATACCCTCCAGTACCACACACGTGTGTGCACATGCAACATGCACACCCCACACATACATGCTCACACACACCAGCACACTCCAAGTCCCCTTCCCGCATGGAGGGAGCAGTATGTGTGAGCCCCGGTGAGCTCCAGGATGATGTCATGCTGGGGGAGACCCACACCAGCCTGCCTGTGGTGAGACACATTACAAGTGGGGGATCTCACCATTTCCGCGCAGACCCCCTCACCTCGACATCACAGCCGCCTCATATCCTGCTCTGGGCCCTCCTGGGAATTCAGGGAAACCTCACAGCAGATGGGGTTTCGATTAGTCACATTCTCTGTGGCCAGATCAGATTACATCGACAGCAGTTCTGGCTCTGAGAGAACCACAGTTGCCTGGTGCTCTCTGGGCTGGGCTTTCACCTTCCAAAACCCAAACTCATCCCAAGACAGGCGAGGAGAGGAGTTCCTCTGCAGCTCTGTCTATCAAAAGAAAGAAAGCTGAGAAATGGAAAAAAGTCAAAAGGATATTGGTATCCACTTTTGAGGGCAGGGACTGGATATTTCTGTCTGTGTATTTCTTGTGCTTATGATGACAGGTGGTAAGTATTCAGTAACTTTCTTAAAAGAAATGTATAAATGATAGAAATCTTGAAGGCATTCATATTTCATATAAGAGTAACCATGGGTACTAATTATTGAGAAGTTACGATATTCAAAGTAGTATGTTATATGTTTAAGAAGTATTATCTCATGTAATTCTGCAACAGTGATATGTAGATTAGCATCTCCACTTGAGAGCAGACATACAGTCACGTGATGTGTAACCACATTTTGGGCAACGATGGAGCACATAGATGATTGTGGTCCCATAAGATTAGTCCCATGTAGCCTAGGTGTGTAGTATGCTATATCATCTAGGTTTGTGTAAGTACACTCTATGATGTTCGTACAATGACGAAATTGCCTAACAACGCATTTTTCAGAACGTATGCCCATCGTTAAGCAACGCAGGACTGTAAGAGAGGGTGAGTGAAGCTGGCTCCCCCAAGAGCAAGAGCTACTAAGTGGCAAAGGCAGGCTTTCACCCCACGTCTCACTTCCTTCAATTCCTGGGTCTTAACCACTAAGTTAGATGCCTCTTACTAGTGAAGCGAGAGCTAATCTTTTCAGAAAGCATAGCTAATCCAAGACCTCCCAGTCACTGAGGAGTGATGGAAGGATCTAGAACTCCTCTTGGCATTGCTGTTTAGCGACCAGGTGAAACAGGTGAAGTTAGTTCCTAGTGCCTCCCATCTCTCATCTGCGCATGCATTTCACACCTGGCCGTGCTGCTGCTGCCTCTGTCTCAAGCTTCGGGTGTCACCTGCTCCCCTTGCGGCCCATCCTCTTAGAATCCTTGCTCTTATGTTTTTCTGATGAACAGTGTTACAGCTCAGGGGTGACATGAGCAGATAGAGAATATATTTATTGGAGTAACAATGGTTGATGTAACAGAAAAAAACCCTTCACAATTTCAGTGGCTTAACACAATGGAGGTTTACATCCTGCTCGTGTAAAGCCCTGCTAGGGGATTGGCTCTCCTTCAGCAGTGATACCGGAATCTTTCCATCTATGGTTCTCCATCTTGGCTTCCACGGAGACTTCCGTGGAGGCTGCTGGCAGTAAACCAGCAGATGTGGAAAGGGCAAGGAGGATTGCATGAGTGGGATTACGGATCAGAGGCAGTAGAGACATTCTATTGGCTAGAAGTCAATCACATGACTACATTTAACTGCAAGGAAAGCTAGGAAATATAGTTTATCTGGGTGTCTTAAGAAGGTGAGGAAAGGAGTTTTATGAATAGCTAGACAGTCCCAAGGGATTTCTGAACATGTTCTTGAATTTGGCAGAGATGGCCGGGATGTTGGGGAAATTTTGGTGGGTAACAGACCTGGCTGTGCCTCTCAGATCTCACCTTTCAGTTGATGACTAATTCTTTCTACATATAGACCTCCCTCCTGGTAACAATGATGGGCTAGGGTCAGGGTGGTGAGCAATACTTCCCTGGAGGCTAGACCAGGTCAATCAATTTGTAGGATGAAAATAGAACTCTTCAGGAAGAAAGATCACTGGGGCCCTCTTATCTCCATCCATGTGAATCTACCCAGATTGTAATCAAATCATTCGTACATTTATTCCAAAAGCATTCATTTGAGCATACTTCATACAATGCTAGACAACAAGGACCTAAACATGCAGTGTCTGCTCTTGAGGAGCTCACAGTCAGAAGTGAAAGAAACAAGGAACAGGACTGTTACAATCCAGGGTTGTGAGTTCTGTGACTGAGGTAGGGACATGCTAGATGAGGATCATCTAACCCAGGTTGGAGGGAAGATTAGCTGATTTATTTCTACACTGAGTTTTGAAACATCCTCAAAGAAAATCAGTTGGGGAAGGATGCTCTCGTAGAAGACACAGCATGTGCAAAATCAAGGAGTTGTTGAAGAGCATTCAGGAGTGGTGAGCAGTTCAAGAGAGATGGGCATGGGATCCATGAGATGGAAATATGGCTGGACCAGAGCATGATGAGTACTGTGTGTTCACCTAAGGAGTGTGCATTTATTCAGCTTTTCTGACCTTCGAAGGATGACAATGTCTACTTGGGAATAGGAAGCTTCATGGCACACAATGGAACTGGCCATGGCTGGCCCTGATGAAAACTTGCTGCTCATCCATAGTGATTTGGGCACCACCAGCACACCCGTGTGCATATCACTAGGCTAGGGACTTCCTCAAGTCATATGCCCTTGTGACTGTAGTCGACATACAATCTCTGCTACTCATTCTAGTCTCTCATAGCCGTGGTGAGTGTCGGAGATGCCACTGATTCTCTACCCACTTGGATACCACTTTCTGTTTCCTTTAGGATTCTCCAATAAAATGATGTCCTTTCTCCCTCCATTCTTGGGAAAGTGATGGCTATTTCCATTCTCCAGAGAAGAAGATTGAGTCACTGTATAGTCATTAGACAGAGACTTAACACCCTCTACCCATCAGCATTCATGGATGAAACAAACTATGGAGATGTTCTGGGAACTAGGATCTCAGTTTCTTGTTAATAATCTATTTTTGGATAGAAAGAAGAGCCACATGGAAAAGATTTGATAATGTTAACAAATGACACAATAGTAACTAGCTGAGCCAGGAAGTTTTTCTTTACATACTCAAATGATGTGCTTCAGTTACACAGACTTCTGGGAAAACGGCCTTCTCATCTTATCTAAAATGCCATTTCATCTTCTGATGCTCATCCCAAATGCCACCTGCTCTGTAAATCATTCCTCAATATTTATCTCAGAATGTCTCTCTATATTTTACTTATATCTCTATTTCTTGATTACCCACTTTGCCTGGATTCTAAATAATTGCTTCAGTATGTGCCTCTCTCATGAGATTATAAAATAAGGTTAGTAACATTTATTACGAGGCTACATGTGCCAGGCACTGTGATAATTGTTTTATAAATTCAATTTCATGGAATCTTCTCAAATTGACTGTTGGCAGATGTTACTAGAAACAAATGGGGGTTTCTAGATGTGAAGCTCTTGGAGGGCTGAACAATTTATGTCTTTATCTAGCTCGCTTACTCTATCAGCATGGCATAATGATTCCTAAAAATGGTAGGAAAAAAATGTTTTATTGAAATCTTTCAAATTTTTCTTTTCCCTACCCAAGAATTCCGTCTCTATCCAAGGCTCATTTTATGTTGTAAAAAAATACTAGGAAAGCTCAACAGTGGTGTAACCAACGAGTCAGAGCATTAAATATCTTGGGCTTCTGCCATAGGCATTTACCATAGGACGTGTATTGTTCTGTGCTTCATCATGATACAAAGAATGTTCAGTGACATCATGATATATTTTAGGATGAGATTTGCAAAACTTCTCCCAAATGCTGTGTGTCACCATGTAGGAAGGGATTGGGCATCTAGACCACCGTGTGTTTTGTCTCTTTTCATCTTCTTTCTTGACCTTTAGCAAGCCCAGTGTCTCTTTCTCTTGATGAAACAGCTTACGAAACACAACCCTTCCTTGGGTCAATCCCTGATTTCAGAAAGTCTTCAAACATCTGCTTCTAAGTGTGTGTGTAAGGGAGAAGGAGAAAGGAGTGAGGAAGTGGTTTCCAGTCAGCAGTCTTGGAGTCCCCCAAAAGGAAATGTTAGAAGAGCTTGAAGTGGAGTCCTTTCTGTTTTTGGAAAAGCAGATGTGAAAAATCCATCATGTTCTCATCCACAGTCAGAAGGTCTGTTCAGACCTTTAAAATTGCAGAGGGAGTGTTTGTTAGCCCCTGTTTCTAATTAGCTGGATGAGTTGCTCCCCCTGCTAACGGGAATGTGGTCCCATGGAGATGAGGAAGCCATGATGATGAAGGAGAGGGAGGCTGAGTGGCCCTAATGAGTTAATGACAATGTTCAAGCTCATTTAACTTCTACAATCATCCAGTGTGCAAATACACAGCATCTATTGTGAGAACCTATAGCATCCATTACAAGTGAAGACAATAATGAGGTTATTTATTCATTTATTTAATACATATTTACTGATTACTTGCTATGTGTCTCACATTGTTCCTGGCAGTGAGGAATTTAAATGAACCAGGGAGCTTTCCCCTAAGAGGCTTATAGCCCAGAAGAGGAGACAAACAAGGAGAGTGATAATTGTAATCCAGTGTGAAAAGTGCCATCATAGAGTGAAGAGAGGATCGAGGTGGGTGGGGGTTGGGGAAAGGCTTGTTCAGGTTACACCTGAACAGAAGCTTGAATATGATTTAGAGTTATGGAGGAAAGAGTAAGAAGTGAAGGAGTAGGAGAGAGACAGAGGGATCTGCCCCTACCAGCTTGTGGAGATGAGAAACAGCATATTGCATTCTTGAACATTAGCAGAGTGAAGGTGAGTGGTCAGAGAGAGCGCCGGGGGTAGGGCTGGTGAGAGACATGAAAGATTTCAAACTCTTCTCCTATAGGTAGGTGATGGGAGGCCATTCCAAGGTGTCAACGAGGCAGGGGCAAGGATAGAGTCATACTTTATAAATATCATCCTGGCTGCCGTGTGAAGCAGAATTAAGAAGAAGGCAAATTGGAGTTAGGGAAACCAGTGAGGGGCTGTCATAGTCATTTCAGCAAGAGATGATGGCGGTTTGGATCAGGGTGGGAGCTGCAGAGTTGGAGGGAAGTGGGAAGATTTTAGTGATGTTAAAGACAAGCTTGCCAGGGTCTGGTGACTGATGAGATGTGAGAACTGAAGTAGAGAGAAGCAGCATACTGGATGGGGAGCCCAGTGGATGCTAATGGCATTCACTAAAATGAGATTAGGGGAAGAGTGAGGATGACCACTGTTTGACCTTGGTAGTTCCAGCTCAGGAATAGAGGCAATGGTGGCAAAATGACTCCTTTGTGAGCTTGGCCTCAGCAGGACACAGTGTCCAGGCTCCATTCATCTCCAGACTTGGCCTGTGAATACATCTATGTAGAAACCCTTCACCCCTACCAAGAGTAGGCCAAATTCATCTCTAGAGATGCTCTTCCCAGTGTTTGAGTATGTTGTTATTCTCACAGTCCGTAACAGTAAAATAGTAATCATAATACTTACAGAACGATGGTACAATGGTCAAGTGCATACAAGCCAGACTGCCTGGGTTTGTAAATAGTCTAATTCTTACTGCAATGTGACCTTGGACTAGTTACTTAACCCATCTGTGACTTAATGTCCACATTAGAAGGAGGGATCCTTTCCTACTTGAAAATTTTATTGCAGAGAAAAAAAAGTGTAGAACCACATGCAAGGGAGTAAACATCTTATAAATATTGATAAAACAAATGAAGAGTTCTTACCCTATTTTTGGTTCATTTCCTCTTCTTCTGAGTATAGAACATTTCCTGGACGCACAGATTCAGATCCCTGCTGGGAAGTCCCAGATTCAAGGGAAAAAGGGGAGTTGAGAGGTCAACCAAGGTTTTTTGGAGAATCTCTTTGTATCCAGGGCTGGGCTAGGCATTTTTAACATCTTCTAACCCATGGCCGTCCAGAATTATCACCCTAAAATCCTGATCTAGTCATGCTGCTTCCCATTGCTTGAAGGATCAAGTTCAAACTCCACATGCCTCAGCAAGGCTTTCAAGGCCTCTCGTGACCTATCCTCAACTTGCTTCTTGAGCTTTATCTCCTGTCCTCACCTCCTAAATGCTGGCTCTAACCTCTGCTTTCACCACAATGTACTTTCCATTCTTCAAATGTCATGATCGTATATGTTTCCATATTGAAGTGTGTGCTGTGCCTTCTGCTGGGACTTCCTACTTAAGACCCCACTCAAATATCACCACCTCTTGCAAAATTGATCACCCCATCTTCTCTGATCACTAGTACCCTGATAGTTCCTCTAATATAACACTTACTACAGAGTGTCTTAATTATTTGTCCATGAGTTTGTCATTGTGCGAGCTCTTCAAGGGCAGAACCTGTGTCTTCTTGGCCTTGGAAGTCCCACATCCTAACCCAGAACTTGGCACAGAGTGAGTGTTTAGGTAAGGTTTACTGAATGAGTAATGAATAAGTAAACCCCACTTAAAGTTGAAGGGACTGTAGGCAGATGACATGCTTTTTCCCTCCTACCACCTCCTCACCCTGCCTTCACCCCAGCTCAGCAATCTGCCCAGAAAGGAGAGCACCTGCAATCAACCAAAGAAGGAAAGGACATTCTAAGACATTATACAAATATTTATTACTTTGCTCATGTTCACTAGATAAGGCATTGACTCCAAGGCACCAACATTATATACTGTAATTAGAGAGAACTCTCAACAGAGACTCAGAATTTAAAAATCTTTTGATTTCCTAATGCGAGTTAAGACATCCGGTTACAAAGGGCAGCATGGGTCCAGGGGTAGGAACACTGGACTGGGATTGACAAGAAGGCCCAGATCTAGTCCAGTCTTAGCCCAACTTGATTGAGAACAATTGCACTTAGAAAATGTGTCTTCCTCACCTCCTGCACACAGAGTAGTTCATCAGCAAATGGGATCCCCTTGAACATCTACCATTTGATCTGCCCTGTTATAATCACCCAAGAGAATTCACTGTATTAAATATGGTAGTCTTCAAGGGTTTGCTTTTGTATCTTCTAAAATCATCCAGGAAAACTATGTACTTTTTAAGTTGACATGTTTTTATTGCATGTTTAAATAGTTGCCAAGGTTATAGCTGCAAGAGTATTGAAATTACAGTCATTTAAAAATAAAACTGTCTCATCACTCTTTTAAATAGATTTAATGAAATCTAAATTCCATAGTGATTTGATACTACCATCTACCCATTAAGAAATACATGAATAAGATCTTCCTTAATAGTTGAAAATTTACATAGTTCCTTTTTCTCCTTAAATGTGTATTTCCATTCCACTTCCTCCACAGTTTATTCTAAGTAGTGTACTTTCATACTTGAAAGTCTTGCACTGATCATGTTATCATATTCCTCTGAAACAAAACATTATACAAATTGATATTAAAATTTTTCTAATGTTATGTATGTGTAAGGTTCTAGCACAAACATTTCTTCTGTATCAAATTATCATAACAATTGTTAAAAGTACTCAACTGACCGATCCATTATACCTTTATCAAAATTTTGATAAATATTTATGACATGAAGCATAAAGTTTTATTAGAAATACTTCTCTGAATGGGATGAAGTTTTTGATTAGATCATATGTCTGTTGAGGAATATTCAATATTGCTAGCATGAGATGGTATTATATAAATTCTATTCCTAGTTTTCATTTTTTGGTTGTAAGCACTGAGAAACATATTCACACAAATAAATAGATGAAAAAAGAAGGACTTTTGTTATAACAGTGTTATAACCTCGTACCAGGTGATATGCCAAAAATCACATAGGGATATTCTCAAAAAGCATCTTTAATGATTTCTCAACTGATGTTTTAATTAAGTTCTCCTTCAGTTTTGTTTTAACCAAAGCACTGGAAGTCATCTGACTTGCAAAATGATCTGTTCCTAGATCATTCGTCATTCACTTTCTCAATAGTTACAACAGAATTTTGAATTGTGCCTTTGTTTGGTCCCCCAGAGATTTTTATACCCAAAGGCAACTCATGATAAGTAAGAGGGATGGTTTCCTTCTGTAAAGTGGGAGAAAGGTATTTATGAAAAGGAGGCTTCCCGTTGCTCAAGTTCTTGCTTCTTGAGAATTCAGACTCTTGAGAAAGAGTGAAAATGGAAGTTGAGAATCTGAAAATTCCCTTAAAACTATCTGCCACCAAGAGCCCTTGGAAAATCCTGGGGTTCCTCTGGGAGTACAGTGTAGTGCAGTTTGAAAATTGCTATATGAGATCTCTTTTCTATAATTAAATTGTCTCTCCAGAGAGGCAGCATGGTTGTATAGGCAATAATCATGAGATAACGATGCACAGTGGTTACAAGTCAAGTTCATATTGATGTATATGGACCAGATTCTCCAACTCAGAAGTGGAAAAAACTAACTAGTGTTCTATCAATTTAGGTTAATTTTATGAATGACCTGAGATTCAAATGAATCCTTGAATTATGGAAACAGAATGTTAAATCTGGAATAAACTTCAGATATCATCTAGTCTGGAGAAGGGAATTAAGCATTCTCTTTGTATCAACTTGGATTAATTGTTAGTGACTGCTTAGAGTTCTTTATCAAGAAGGATTCAGAGGACTCATCTGAGATCCAGGGGAAAAGAATGCTGTGATTGACTGGTCATGCCTACTGGGGGAAGCAGGGAGAGAAATGGCATTAGTGCTCTGTATTTGCCATCCCTGACCTGGTCCAAGTACATAGGCCATATCACATTGACCACAGGGAGAGCTGAAGCCCAGTGAGAGAAGGAAGCTCTATCAAAATTCCACAGCTAATTAGGGGGACGATGCACAGAATTACTTATTTTTTCTTCAACATTTGGTGCTCATTCTGAATTTGGTAACATTTGGAACTGGAAAAGTTTTGGGATATTTTAGAGCTGGAAGGGAGCAAAGTCTTATTGTGCAAATATGAACTGTTCTTTCTCTTCGGGAACTTTTAAATTCTTTCACATTTGTTCTCTGTGCTGTTTGCTGAAAGAAGGAAATGGGTCATCCATTATAAAGAGACTGAAACTACTAAGAGTATGGTCTTAGTTGCCCATTCAAAGGGAGCTCAGGAAAACTCATAAACCATATAAGCAACTCACAACTCATTTGGCTATCGCTTCTATCTCGCCCTCGCCTGGGAAAATAGCTCTACAGAGTAGAATGAATAGAGGCTTGCAAGGTCTGTTACTCTTACATCTAGCGATGGTATCCATTCATTCCTAGCATCTTGCACACCCATAGGGCCCTACACAAGTCCTTTTGCCATGTGAATATTATCGAAGTTTGGGATTGGGGAGGGGCTAGACAGAAGTACAAGCAGAGGTAAAAGAGGACATAGACATTGTTAGAAGGATTGACTTTACGTACAACAAATGGATTTTACCATACAAAGCGGCCTATTCCTTTCCTCCTTTGTCTTTTGGATCTCTTTCCACATAAATCTACATGTGCTACATTCTTTTTAGCTACAGCGTAATATTCAATTGATTCCAGACATTTGCTAGTGCAAACAATGCTGCACTAAACATCCTTGCGCATTCATCTTGGGGCGCTTCTGAGAATTCATTTGAAGGGTAAATTCCTAGAAGTGGACTGACTGCAACAAAGCTTTCAATTTCCATAGCTACTGCCAAATGAGTCTCTGATGAGGTCACACCAATTTACATTCCCAACTATGGTATATGGGAATGCCGGCTCTCCCACGGCAAGCTAACACTGGGTATTTTCAGATGTGAATAAGAGGAGGACTTGAATAGTTATGGCTTTGAATTAGGCTTGAGGTATCCCTCTCGGCTACCCCAACCTGTGTCTTCTTGAAGCAGTACAGCTGGGTGATGGCTAATGCTGCAGACGCTGCTCAGAAGCCTGAATGCTCCTGCTTCAGTGGGAACAGGGGGTGTTTCTTCAGTCTGTGCCCTACTTGGCTTCTGTCCCCGACAGACCCAGCCAATGTGGGGAGCCAGCCTCTCTGACGGTAAGAAAGAGTGGATGGGAAACAAATTGATCTTTTCACAGCTGGCCATTCTCTTCTTTTCCCTCAACTTGGACCCAGCTCAGAACAAGGTCACTGATGTTCTGCTGCAACAAAGATGGCATTATTAAGGATTGCCTCCTTTGGGGGGAAGCCTCATCCCCCAAGAATTGCTTCTGTAGTGTCAACTATGACGAGCCCAGAGACAGCATAGCTGTGAGTCTCCAAGGGTTTCCAAGGGACACCCCAACTCTCCATCCTGTTGATGGCCATGTACTCTTCTATTGGTGTCCACAACTTCATTTAAAGGATGTCAGATGACTCAATTCAATAGACTATAACCTCTTATTCATCCTTCCTGGGGGCCCCTGGTCAGAGGGTGAGAGAGTTTGGGATACAAAAAAAGCACTATGTGAGCAAAAGAGAAAAGAATCTAGTGTACATTTCTAGCACCACCACTCTTATCACTGTCCATCCTATTACCTGCTTCCTTTACTTCATAGCACTTGTTCCAGCTGAGAGAAATCTATTTGTCTATCTTTTTATTGCCTTCCTCCTCTATCCAAGTAAAGGAGAGGAGCATTGTTTAGTTCATGACTCCATCAGTCCCTAAAGGACCTCCTGGCACATGGGAGATGCTTGACACATGTTTGTTGAATGAATAAGCGAATGAATGAATGAAGTCAATAAGCACATCCTGTGTTGGAAAATTTCATATATGTGATGCCATTTAATATTTAAACTTTATAGAGAGATTATTCTCACCTATGGCTAAGGAAATTGAGTCTCAGAGATTAAATAACACTTCCAATACCAAACAACTGGTAATTGGCAGAACTGAGATTTTTGTTTAGGCCTGACTGACCCCAAGCCTGTCCTCTAGATACTAGGATTCTGATTTTTCAAAGTTTAAACTCAAAAATATTAAAGGATTTGCAAGCAGTGGGGGATGTGGTCCTCAGAGACATTTTCAGGTGAGCGTGATGCATTCAACAGGAGCGGATATTCCTCCTTGCCCTCACCAGGTGAGCAATTCCCAAATGTCAGGTATTTATAAAATACTACTCAACTAGTGACAAGCAGTAGGGCTAGTTTATATGCATTTGCACAAATTTTGGGTCCTCTGAACTGAGTAACAAGGAGATTCTAAAAGACACTTATGTAAACAGTGAGTGAATGTAAGGAAGACCATTAATATTTAACAGTCATGTCGTGCGGAAGGAATCATGCTTTAAATAAATGGTTTCATTTAGTTCTTACAACAACGTTTTCCTGGTATTTTTCTTTTCTAAATTTCCAGGTAAGAATTTGGAGGTTTAGCTTGTAAAGTCATGCATAGTGATAGGACCAGCATTTAAATCTGCATCTACGTATCTCTAGAGTCTCTTCTCTTTCTACCCACCATGCTAACCAGTGTCGAGCAGGGACTGTGGTCTCAGTTGACTAAGTACAGTCATAGGCACAGAGGGTCCTACATAAATGACTGACTGACGGACCTCTGACAGCCTGGTCCCAAGCCAGTGACCCTCAGGGCTACTTGAGATCTGGCGCCATTACCTGGTATGACTTTATCCTTTAACTATTTCTTTTGTCTGCCAACCCCCTGAGGGAGCCCTGTTTCCTCCTTGAAACCCTGTGCTGGAATGAGAGGTCTCCACAAGTGTCCGGAAGCCCACACTCTGTGCTGTGGTTTTCCCTGAGAACTGGCTGTAAGGTAATGCTCTGAGATCAGTCCTTCCAGCTCCCAACTCGAAGATCCACAAACTCCAGGCTCCCAGGGGTTTTGAACTGCCAGTTATGATGAAATATTAGCACAGAAGAAAATAAGTTTTTTTCTATTTTGGTTTTCTAATCAGGACAGCATGATTACAGGATGATTTATGTACTGGTGAGTATTTTCAAAAATTTCTTTTAATATTGTTCCTTCTCTAGTTATTTCTCTTATCACTTGGGCTCAGCTTGATGCTTCTCTGGAATCTGCTTTTTTTCCTCCCATCTAGAAAATGCCAAACACATGGCCCCAGTCTGGCTCCATGAAACTGAAAATATTTGGGGAACTCTTTAGAAAAAAAAAGTCCTACAATTTGTGTGCCTCAAATAGGTTGTACTTGCTGTATTTGGGGATGAAATGAAATTGTCCCTCTGAAATAACAGAAATCCTTAAAAAAAAAAGAAGAAGAAGAAAAAGAAAAGGCATTTCTCCAAATCTTTCTGCTCTTTATTCGTTGTTCACTCATGCAAATATTTGACAAGTACTTATCAAGTACTGTATTTACTCTGTGTTAGACATTGGTTGGTTATGAAGAACGTGGTAGTAAATTTGATAGAATCCCTTTCTTAAGGAGTTCATGGTCTATGCTACTAGCCAACCAAGTAATATGACCTTCAGAGCATTGCATTGCTGACTGCCCCTACCTCTCAAGTCCATCTTTGACAGCTCTTCTCTCCTGACCCTAATCTTCTATGAGTCCCACTTCCTCAACTTTTCCTACCTGTGTTCTTCTCCTTCTCTCTTTTGATCATGCACTTCTCTCCACCCTAGAACATTTTCTGCTTTCTCTCCATCCAACTAACTTATTCTTCAAGTCCAAGCCCAGATGTCACATCCCCCAGGAAGCTGTCTCTGACACCCCCTCCCAAGTTGGGTTTGTGCCCCTTCCATGTGCTCTCAGGGCCCCCTCCTATTACAAGACTTCATATATTCCATTATAATCAGCTGCTTCCTTGCCTGTCTCTCCCACTAGACTGTAAGCCTCTTGAGGACAGGGGCAAAGTTATCTTGTTCAGAATTATGTGCCTAATACATGGCCATAGTGGGTGCTCAATAATTATTTTTGGAACAAACAAATGGCCTGGAAAGCAGATGAGACAAATCAATTTTAAGAGCCTCGCAGGGGTTCTTATGAGGATTAAATGAATTGATATTTGTAACGTACTTAGAATAATGCCTCCAACTAAAAAATATTTTCCAACTCTGTGTAATAAATGCTAGGGTAAACCTTATAAGGAATTACAAAAGAAAAGAAGAGGGCTGCCCTAACACAGCTGGGGACCAGGACAGAGGATGAACTTAGGAAAAATTTTGAAGAGGAGTCTCAAAGGATGAATAGGAGTTACCAAGATGGGCAAAGACGAAAAGTGTCCCTAAGGTAGAAGGAATGGCGTCTGACAAAGCACAAAGATAGCAGAGAACATGACATGTTTGGGGGATTTAGCTTCTCGTATGATTGAAGAGGATTTAGCTTCTCCTGTGGTCGGTATCTGAGTGAGTAGGTGGCAGGAGGAGATGTGTAAATGAGTTACAAACGGCTCCATGGGCCAGTGGAAAGAGCATTGGAGGGAGAGTAAGGGGACTAGAATTTGAACGCAGACTGACATTAACTCTTCAGATGATCTTGTGTGGGACAGTTCACTTTTCTTGACCTTAGTTTTCTCACCTATATGATGTGCACCATGCAGTAGATGACCTGTGAAGCCCCCTTTCATCCTGGACATTCAGGGAATCTGGAGGAGGATAAGAGCTCCTTAAGGGCAAGGGCCTTGTGATGGATGCCTGGCAAATTCTATTACTATTACTAGCATATTTAATACTATTACTTCTTCTTCTTCTAGTACTACTATAGTACTATTTTTAGTGTTCTGTTAGCATGATATTACTACCACCATTATTACTATATAGCTATATCATTCTTACTATTATTACCACTATACAGTTATATTATTGCTACTAATATACTACTATTACTACTACATGACTACTAGTATTATTACTCTCACACTACTATTATACTATAGCACTAGTGCTATTATACTACTCTATCACTATACTATTATACTACTAGTATTATCACTACTGCTATACAACCACTATTTCTATATTATTACTATTACCACTGCTAAAAATCATAGCTAACACCAATTGAGATTCTACTCCTCAGGCACTATTTTACATGTCTTGATTCTCAATCCTCTCAACAAGCCTGGAAGATAGGTTCTGTTATTATCGCCATTTTACGTAGAAAATCGAGGCTCGGAGAGGTTAGGCAATTTGCTCAAGAGGCAGGGGTTGAAATTCAGGTAATGTGACTTCAGAGTTTATGCTTCTCCCAGGGGCTCTGTAAAGGTCTGTGGAGGATTGGTTGATTGAATGCAATTGAGTTCTTCTGTTGCTGCTTCTGAAATATTATTTTAATAAGAAGTCATAGGGAAATTATTATCTACTGGAGATAAAAATAGGGAACGTTTCCTAAGTCAGGGTGGCTAAGAGTCTTTAGTTGCATCTGTTAAACCCTTATCTCTGCTTCCATCATGCAGCAAGCATTAGCTATGTGAGATGAAAGATAAGTGACTTATCAAATTTATTCATAGTTCAGCAATAAAAGAACATAAGACAAGGGTGTGCCTGTGCACACATCGTGAGGTTCCCTGAGACATTCATGGTCTTCTCGAAGACAGTAGTGGGATTCATTTATCTGAGAGCTCCTGGCTCGCTCTCCCACATGCCTGGGGAAAGGGAACTGCTGCCACCCTGTTGAGTGAGGAGTTATATGGACTCCACGGAGTGCTTAGCTCAACTCTTCTAAGGATTGCCAACATTTTGGAAGCATAGTGAGAAGAAACATCATTCCATGTATCACAGGGCCACTGATGAATGAAGGATGTCTATAGGAGGACAAGCACCTTATCCATTCCCCAATCCTCTACAAGCATTCCTAAGAACTTCCCATTGACTCTACTCCATGGTTTTTGCATCTACCAACTTGGAATTTCCCCCCATGGCCCTCTGCTTGGATTTGGAGTCTGTGCTTCATCTCCCTGGATCCTCCGGGCTCTGTCTTAGACTGCTGGAACATTTTGCTCCCACAGCTGTTAGAAGTGACCCGTTGATGTAGCCAGAGGCAGTTGCTCAGCATCTTCACAACAAGACCAAAAGGGGTGAAAAAAAATGGAAGTCGCGGTTAGTAAGAGACTGACTTCATTCTGCAGGAATTCTTTCTGGAAAGGGAGCTGCAGAGCGTTGTGACAGGCGGTAAGTCATCTGTAAGAATGTTTACCATGGAATTCTAGCAAAAGAAACAGCCCGAGAAACTTCCTGGGTAACACAAATAGAGTCTGCTCAGAGGCCTCAAGGGGAGTCCTGGAAAACTTTAGCCTTGCGAAAGAGGCTGTCTATGCCCGTGTTGGGCTCAGCTGAAGCTGCAGCAGCACTTGAGATATCTAAATTGCTAGGGTGGTATTTATAAAAGAATCTTCTGGTTCTTAACCCAGCTGGACTTAAAAGGCTAGCCATGGGGTACATGAAGCAGAAGTGCAAAGTAAGCTGTCATTAACTGAGCATGGAGCTAGGAATTATCATTTCCATTTTATAGAGGCTTAGACTGATGAATGAATTTTCCTAAATTCACAAAGTTTGTAAGTTCCAGAGTCTGAGTGTAAACCTAAATGTGCTTGACTACAAATCCTGCACGGTTGCCTTTCTGCAGAGCCGGGTTAGGCATGCTTCATATTTTTCTTGCTCCGTTGCACTATTCACTGTTGTAGGTAAGTAGAATCCTGGAACATCAAGGTTAGAAGGACCTTCCACATCCCAGGATCTAATATTCTCACTGTGCAGTTGGAAATGGTCCCAGAGAGGGGAAGACTCACACCAAAGCAATGGCTAAAATAGAGATTGGCTGGCACCCGATTCAAAATACTCTCTCCTGACCAGCACATCGCTCTAAATGGATACTTTATATATTTTGCTGGTTGATTTTAAAAAAATGCAATTTATGGCATTGCCATTTCTCCTTCTTCTGAGCAAGTCATTGCTAAATCACAAGAGTTCACCATTTGTCCCGCTACTCTTTTTCTGGCTGGTGTTTATCAGAATTTGGTGTGTCAAACTTTTCCCCTTAGTCCAGTAAACAATGATGCCATGCAGGACATTGGAAACACAAAGACAAATTAGTCATGGTTCATGAGCTTTAGGAAGTTACCAACAAGTGGGAGAGCCAGCCATGAGAGCAGCTCATTTTAATACACTCTACAATCATATGAAATAATACCTGGGGTGGTAGAAGCAGAGATGAGTGCCTAGACTGGGAAAATGGAGAGGCCTCCCTGGAGGATTAATTAATTAAATCAATTAGTTCACCCATTCAATAAATATTTATTGGCTACCTCTTCTGTGCCAGGTACTTTTCTAGGTATTAGGGAATACAGCACTAAGAAAGTCAAATATTCCTTTGGCTAGTGGGAGAGATTGAACATATAAATAAATAACAAATTCAAAGTAGCAGTAATGAAGGAGAATGTAACAAGGCAAAGGTCTAGAGAGTTATATGGAATTGGGCTTTATTTTATAAAGAGTCGCCAGGGAAGTCTTCTTCAAGGGGATGTCTTTTGATCAGGGAACTAATGGAGAAGAATCTTGAAAATATCTTTGATAAATACTTCCTAGGCAGAGGAAAACACAAGGCCAATGTTTTGAGTCAGAACTGGTTTGGTGTATTTGAGGAAGAGCGAAAGCCAGTATGGGTAGGATAGAGTTAGTGAGGGTTACCACGGGAAGAGGTGGGGATAGAGATGTAGGCAAGACCCAGATCACAGGCCATGTAGGTCACAGAAAGTGGATGGCAGTTAAGTGGATGGGGAAAGGCTTTCCAATCTTTTCCTTTCTGGTAGGTATCACTGACGATACTGTGACATCAACACATAGACAAAGACAAAGCTCATGGCGAATGAATCATTTGATTGTCCAACTTGAGATGCTGCTTTGGGTTAAGATCAACGCATTCCTGCCCATAAGGTCGGATTCCATGAAAATATCTCTCTGGAAAATATAGTGCTCAGAATCTGTGGCCCCAGCACTCCCACCCACCCTGCCATGCATACTACATCCATCATTTCTGTCTCTGGTTCTTTGTCATGTTGCTTACATCCCTTGAAGGAGATGGTACAACTCCAAATAAAGCTGTCTCCATAAATATTTAGACTGAATAGATAATGTGCCAAAGATGCAAAGAATCTGTCCAGAGGGAGAAGAGACCTTTCTCTTTGTTGTCTCTTCAGGCTTGTAATTTAATTCATGGATATGTGTCTTTGAATAATACATGACTATCAATTTAGCTAAAAGAGTTCCATAGAAACCTCAGCCTCTTCATCCTTCTGCTGTGCCCTGCATGGCGTTTTCTTCTCATCCTGGGATATCCTTTCCCCTGTTTTTCCTTTATTCCTTTCTTTCTCCTCTATTCCCATGCTTCTGATCACATACTGTGTATCAAGGTCTGTTAAACTTATTCCTGCAGAGTCTATATTCACTACCTCTCCTCATCTCACAGCCACCTGTTGGTTCATTTTAATCAGCCTCCTCCCTCCACCCCCTTCTCTGAGCCTGTTCCCTCTGAGGTCAATCCAGTCTTCATATTACTAAGCCCAGTGGCCATCTTTCTGGTTCTTATTTAACTAGACCTCTTCACTGAAATGGATAACGCTAATTTGTCCTTGCTGAGACTTTTGTGGCATCTGTTTGTACCATCCTTTGGTTTGGGCAGCACTGACCACTCCTTCTCTGTCTCTTAAATTTTTGGCTCCCCTGGGTTGTGTCTTTGGCATTCTTCTTTCTCTAGCACCACCCACCTTTGCTACCATGCTTCTATCCATGCCTGGGCCTCCACTCAAATAGCTTCCAAACCTCCGTGCTCTGCCTAATCTTAATACCTGGCTCCTATCTGTGGGCGTGGAACGCAAAGTCTCAGTCAACCCACACTCTCATCTGATTAATGGGTTTTAAAGTGACCCTTGATGTACCTCCTTATTTCTATTCCAGGGCTGTGAGCCTTCCACCTCCAGCTAACTTCCTAAGTGACCTTGAGTAAATGCCTTCTCCTCTCTGGGCTTCACTTAGCCCCTGTGTAAAGTGAATGAGTGAGACCACTCCAAATTTCCTTCCAGCTTTAGATGGACATGATGTGTGGCCATAAAGAAACGTAAACAAATGTGTCTATTCCTGTGGTTTTAAGGGGCCCAGTAAATGACAATTCTTCCTTCTCTAAATTCAGAACCAACTGCGTAATTAAGATTGGAGTCATATAAAGAAGAGAATTCAAATGTCAGCTTCATTAGGTAAAAGGAGACCCATCTACTGGTTCCTCTTTACCTGTTTCCAAATCCTGCTAGTAGATATTAAGAAGGCAGAGAAATCATGCTCTCCTAGTAATTACATGATGGAAATTATTCCTCTCGAATGTTTGATGATGACACATTTTGATTTGGTTTGGCTTTTTCAACTTCGTGAGAAATTCTAAAGCTGGAGAAGTGTTTAAACTCCTTCCAGCTGCCTGTTTAGCATAAAGAGCTCTAGACCTGAGGGTGAGAAGGACTCTTATCTTCCCCTTTAATCAAATCAATTTAGGCTGAAAAGAAGGCCAAGTTGACAGGCAGCATTTTGTTAGCATTGTCTCTAAGCATCCCTGATTTTTTTCTGCTTTACTTGAGATGAATTGCTTGATTTTAAGGGATTTCAATTGACAAGCACTAAAATACATCATCCAAAAATAGAAAGTACCTTCCAGTTGTCTACAGGTCTTATCACCTGTGATCTTTACAGATGACGACAGAGGCTCAGACAGGTGATGTGACACCTGAAATTTACAAAATGTTAGAAGCCAACATCACCTCAATAAAATAATTTTAAAAAACAATAATAATTAAAAAAAAGAGAGGGGATGTGACATGCCCAATGTCACTCAACTAAAAAAAAAAAATAGCCAAGGTGTACTATAATCCTGATCTTGCAACTCCTAGTACAAAGACTTTTGCCAGCACACGGAGTACCAGAAGATAGTAAACCCCTTGATGTTTCTTTAATGAAGATTGCCAAGTGTTGAAATCAGTAGCAGAGTGTAAGGTCCAGGGCAATGTCTAATTCAACATTGCTGTAATTTCAAGGACAAGAATTGTAAGCATTCTCCTCCTGCCCTGTTTATTATGCTGTTTCATTGTAGGCTAACATATTGAAAATTATTTAACTTTAATTTTAACTGGAAGAGTAATATAACTATTCTTAGGAATTATACTAGTATTCTAATGCGTTATCAATTCTTGTAGTTAATACAATAAGCATAGCATTATTTTTTCTTTATTTTTGTCGGTAAATCAATAAGTACTCCATGAATAAGTTTTGCTAAAAACTTAATGGCTGATGTTGGGAGACTCATCCCTCACTCTGTGTGCAGAGATATCTACTGGAGTCCCTAAAGACTCTGGAGGTGCTCCTTCCTCCCGTCTTACTTGCAGTGAGGGAGAAGTGACTTGAGCAGATTGATGAGTTTGAGAGAAGCTGCTGAGCATACTTACCTGAGCTTCGTGGTTCTCAATGTGGTCCTGGGACCAGCAGTATCAATATCAATAGGGAATATGTTATAAATGCAGATTCTCACGCCGATTGAATCAGAAGCTCTGAGGGTGGGCCCAGCCATCTGTGTGTTAACAAGCCCACCAGCTGGTTGTGATGCCCACTCAAGTTTGAGATCCACTGGTTCGTTGATTTACCCTTCCTCTCTTGGAAGTCTCAGTCTGCAGAGGGGGCTATGTTCTGGTCTGCTTTCTGCCATATGGCTAAAGAATGGGTCGGCCAGGTGGGAGCAGGAGTTGGGGAGGACAAGTGGTTATCCAGGGCTGCCCTCAACTGGGTGCTCCCATATGCTAATTTCAGGTACCGTGTTAAGAAGCCCACAATTTTCCTACCTAAAACATGTTCTCCAACCAAACTTTCACCTAATGAAGCTGAAATTTGGATTCTCTAGTTTAAATATGACTGTAATTTCAATTTCTCAGTTGGCTCTGAATTTGGGGAGAGGGAAAGGGTGTCATTTATTGGGCCCCTTAAAACCACAACAATTGTCAGTTATTCATTTTTCTTTATGGCCACATATCACACCCATATAAAGCTGGAAGGCCATTTGGAGTGGTCTAACTCACTCACCTTACATTTGGGGCAATTGAAACCCAGAGAAGGGAAGGCATTTACTCAAGGTCACTTAGCAAGTTAGCTGGAGGTAGCAGGCTCCCAGCCCTGGGCTCAGACCCATGCATCCAGCCACCACAACACCACCATGATGCGCTGTAACCGGTTCCAAGGGGAAACAGTTAATCTCAACACACTGAAGATTTCCTAATTACATTTCAGCCTGGAAATCATGGATGCTCAGATTTACCTTATTTGCATGGTCCCCTGGTGAATATGGCCTCTATCAAACCTCACATCCTTGAATTCCCGCCCCAGCTTCTTGTATCCAACCTCCTTGACAAGAACTGCAAATGAATTGCAGCTGTTCAGCATCTCTGTGGAGGGGACCAAATTCTTCATCCTAAACTGAGCTCATCCCAGGGAAAACACGTTGTGCAATGAGGAAGCACTCTCTACGACGACGCTGAGCTAACCTTTTCCTTTTAGTCATTTTTGTTTCCAGTCTGCAGTCTAATTATTTTGCCAAATTGGGTTACTTGATCCCCTGCCAGAGACATTTCCTATGACTTAACAGATATAGCTTTCACAATTCTATTTTGACCAATCTGATTTTTATAGACGTTATTTTTTCCTCTTCCCTGATTCCTGTTCTTCATTGTCTACTTGCATGCATTTTTCGTGTTCAAAATGGTCACGGCAGTTCCCAGCTTTGATGCTAGAGACCAATCAGTTTACCTCTATCTTTGTAGTTTGATAATGGTAGCTAAAATTTATTGAGCAATTATTATGTGCCAGACAAAATGCTAAGCATTTTTACTTTTTTTGTCTTAATTGATCCTCACTGCAACCTATGAGGTAGGTACTGTTATAATCCCCACTTTTTAGATGCAAAACTGATGCACAGTGAGGTTGTTTAACTTTTCCAAGGTCCCACAGCTAGCATGTGCTGGAGCCAACATTGCAGTGCTGGTTATCTGAGTCTATAGGTTGCCTTTTAACCATGGTTTTACCTTGATCTCCAGATACAAGGATCTGGAAGATGTCTTTATACTCCTACCCTCTTCTTGATGTGAACTGTTTTCTTTGTTCTATATCTTCTGTGGTGGGGATTAGAGCCTAGGTCCTGAGTTTCCAAGACCATTTCACACACTGAGACATGTTATGGCTCCTGGTATGACCCAACTGGGGAAGGGTTTGCTTGATTGGAGGGCAGTGTAATTGACAGCTCTTGCAAGAGCCAAACAAGGGGCACATTTACTTCAAGTCTGATGCCAAGGGGAAGAACTGGAGAGAGATGATTCTTGGGAAAATATTCAAGAATTTTCCCCTGGGTACAACAACTAAGACTCATTCTCATAAATGTCTCTTGGGTCTGAACATATCCAACAACCTGGAGTATGTGGTAGATCCTGGAGATCCTGCTGCTGGCCTGGTGTTTCAGGTTGACCCCAGGTCACAGCCAGGCCCCTGGCAGTCTATAGATGGGATATTCAAGTTCTGATATGGGAAGAGCTTAAAATGTGCAATCTAGAGAGAATGGATTAGTTGGGGACACCTAGCACACATCAAGATCTGAGCAGAATTTGTTACTAGGAAGAAGTGTACAGAATACAACTAGACCTTCCTAAAAAGTCCATGTGGTAAGTGTATCCACTTAGAAATGGGTTCATTTCACTGATCCAGGAAGAATAGATCCAGGGTTCAAGCTTTGATACACAAAGTGTAAACTTTCAGAGGGATACAGTGACCAAGCTGAGTCTTGAAGGATCAGGAGGAAGTAGACAATGAAGGCAGATGCCAAAGGTTGATGTTCCCAAAACAAACAACTTATTTCCTATATCAGTTAGGATGTGTTTGGTTTCCAGGGACAGAAGACCTAACAATGGGAAAAACAACTCTGAGTTTATTTTTCTTTTACCTATCAGGAAGTCTGGTGTTAACAGTGTCAAGGCTGGTGTCTGCATTTTCTTTTTTCCCATAACCATCTCCCGTTGGCAGTCACCGTTCCAGGCATCACATTCACTTTCAGGTCAGGAAGAAGAGGGAGGGGTGACATTATCTATATTCAGAAAAGCAAAACTTTTCCTAGAATATCCAGCAAATTTCCACTTGTATTTCATTGTCTAGAATCAAATTACAGGACCACTCTTGATTGCCTGTCCAGCTTCTATGGAGGAGATAAGGAAGGGAGAATGCCACCAGGAATACGTGCTAGGTTAGCCAACCAACAGCGTCTTCTGCATACTCATCCCTGACCTCTCGGGATTTTTATGAAGCCACCGTTGGTATTTACTTTATGTCTTTATTTCTCCCAAGTGTAGGGCACAGTGTTATACCCAAAGAAGGGACAACACAGAACATAAATTGCAGGGATAAATAAATTCAGTTCATTTCAATAGGCATTTATTAAGTGAGGTCTATATGTTAGGAACTGCATTGGGTTAGATCAAGCAGCCTAGAACCTGGGGACTGGTGGACAGATACTCAACATATACAAGTTCCAATACGCTCTGGGAGATGTTAGCATTTGGGAACACACAGGAGGCTGTTTCAGGGAACCTACAGAGGGAGGACATGACCCACCTTAGGGGGTTGAAGAAGGAGAGCACAAAGGTAGTCAGAGGTAGTCAGGATAGTTTAGGTTACGCTTAGGTAACAAGTGACCCCTAAATCTCAATGTGAAACTGCAGGGTTTATTCTTTTATCATGCTCTGTGGCTGATTTCGCTTATCTTGGCTTTGCTCCACCTCAGCCACAGTCTGGAACCCAAGCTAAGTGAGCAGCCTGTATCTGGAGCATTGACAGAGGCAACAGAGAATGCAGCAAGTGCACATTGGCTCTTAGAAGCTTCTTCCTAGAAGTAATATGTGTCTCTTCAGTTCACGCTTCTTTGTGCAAAAACAAGTCACATGACTCTTCCAAAATTAACGGGATGAGGGTATATAATCCTCCATGCAAGGGGCATGGGATGGGCGAACAGTACCACAAACAGCCAGAGTAGGGTCAAACTCTGCTCTTTGTTCCTTCTAGTATACCTCCCCATCCTGACTTGTCCTCTTCTTATGGCCAGTCACCAACCTCGCTTGGTGTGGGAGAGGTGTGGGCTGATCTGAGTGGCCAGAGATGAGCTGGAAGAGCCAGGAGGCTGACTTCATCTCCACGTGGTCCAGGAAGGGAGACTGAGGGAAGAGGCCTATATCCAGAGCCAAGAAGCTCCTGGCAGGATGTAGCTTTTCAGGAGGTAGAAAGATGGATTTCATCAGCTGTGTGTTTCCTAATGCTGTGTCCCAGGACATAGAGCTTGTTAGCCCAGACTCCTGAGAAATTCTTGCTGGTGGCCAGCAGTGCCTCAGCACGTGCTAGTTGTGAGGATAGACTCATGGCATGTGTGGAGTTTGGCGTCTTCAGAGACCAGGGCGAGTGAGCCAGCGACAGGGACAATGACAAGACCCTCACTTGTTGTCAGTGGGAATAAATACACACAAGTACAGATTTGGCACACAAAGAGCAAGATTAAGACTCAGCTTGACTTGAATATTTGGAGCTTTGGGGGATAGACCATCTTAGATGTTTTGCCTCCTTAAAGTGTTTCGAGCTCCTTTGCCTTCTTCTTGCCTCCCAGCTGTGTTTGTGTGGCTTGCCTACAAATCCACATTTAAAACCCTATCTGGAAAATACATTTTAAGTTCAACTGTTGTTAGGATACTCACAAACTCTGATTCCCCTCTGTAGGCACAAAGAATTATGCCCTCAGACTCCAGTATGGAGGTAGATAGAATACCTGGCTATGACTGCCTAGAATTTAGTTTCATTCCCGGCTCTGGAATTTTCTGGGACACTTAGCCACTCAACTCCAAGCCTCAGTTTCCCCATCTATAAAATGGAGATGCTGATCATAGCTCTCCTGCCTACCTCAAAGGTCTATTTGGAAAAACAAGTGAGAATCTTCATTTATTGAATACCTACAGGATAGTAGACTTATCTAGGTATAAGATAAGTAGGAATAATTGTCATTTATAGTATTTATGTAAGTGTAAGGAATTTTCATTGTTGTCCTTATTGAATTTGAGAGAATTAAAGTTGAGTCCACAAAGGTACATAATTATAAAAGGTACACCATAATTCTGGCATCAGAATCTCTGCTTAAGTCTTCAGAATATTTGGAAGAATCTCCAATTATCCTGTTTGGACCATGAAACTTCTGACACTGAAATTGCCTTAACTGAGGCCAACATTTCTCTCTTGGATTCTGACAGTAGCCTCATCTTGTTTCTCTGTTCCCAGCCTCAACTGCTCCAATCCATTCTACGTGTGGCAGACAAATCTAAAGACATTTCACTTCTGCTAAGAATCTTTTCATGGCTTTCTGTTCTTCTAAGAAGTCACCGTTTTTAGATTCTCTTTCCATATGCTTTAAAACCTGGCCGAGAATCTTTTCATGGCTCTCTGCTATTCTAAGTCCATGTTTTTAGATTCTGTTTCCATATGCTTTAAAACCTGGCCTATGTCCATCTCTCCAGGCTCATCTCTCGACACGTCTCTTCCTGCCTCAACAATGCTGTCCTGTGCATTCCCACCTACAGACCCACAATCTCTAGTGCAGTCTCTCTGAGTTACCTGAGCCCTTGAAGAGATCCTAGCACCTTGGACTTTGACATACTTCTGTCTAGAACACCTTTGTTCCTGCAACTTCTGAATTAGGTTCAACCTAAATGTTTCTTCCAGATCTCAGCTTGAAAGTAGCTTCACTTACTCTGGGGCATCTTGCATGACATTTCTCTTTCCTTCTTCCTTCATCTTCTGCATCACAACTGACATTTAATAATTATCTTTGCTATTATGCATTGTTGGTTTCCTTTTCAGGTTGACACTAGACTTTGAGCTCTTTGAAGACGGGGAGAGTCTCATTTATTTTCCCTTTCCCTCACCTTTTTCCCTCCTTAAGCAGTACATGAGTTCCTACTTTGGGCTAGGCACTGCATTCTGAAGATTCTCACATCTTTAGACCTAATACTGTGTCTGACACAAAACAAGCAAACAATAAATATGAGTGAAGGAATCAACCAATGAATCAGAGGTTCAGTTCAAATAGGTCCAGTCTGGGCCAGCCCCGTGGCTGAGTCATTAAGTTTGCATGCTTGGCTTCGGTGGCCTGGGGATCGCAGGTTCGGATCCTGGGCACAGACCTACACACCGCTCATCAAACCATGCTGTGGTAGCATCCCACATAGAATAACTAGAATGATTTATGACTAGGATATACAACTATGTACTGGGGCTTTGGGGAGGGAAAAAAAAAAAAGAGGAAGATTGGGAACAGATGTTAGCTCAGGGCCAATCAACAAGAAAAAAAACACACACACACACAAACAAACAAACATGCAAAGCCCTCTCCCCTATCTTCAGCTATTTGGAGGTTCAGGAATATCAACACCAGTTTTCTAAACTTTGCTTTTTGTTATACTGTTATTTTTTTAAATTATTTTATTGAGATCTCATTGGTCTACAATATTGTGTAAATTTCAGGTGTACATTATTATATTTCAGCCTCTGTATAGACAGCATCATGTTTACCACCAAAAGTGTAGTTTTCATCCATCACCATACACATGTGTGCATTTACCCTTCTTGCCTTCCCCCATCCCCTTCCCATGTGGTAACCACCAATCTATTCTCTTTATCTATGTGTTTGCTTGTTTCTCTTCCACATGTGAGTGAGATCATACAGTATTGGTCTTTCTCTGTCTGACTTATTTCACTTAGCATAATACCCTCAAGGTCCATCCATGTTGTTGCAAACGGCACAATTTTGTCTTCTTTATAGCCTAGAGGTGTTCCGTTGTGTATATATGCACCACATCTTCTTTATCCATTCATCCATTGATGGTCACTTGGCTTGCTTACAAGTCTTGGCTATTGCGAATAATGCTGCAATGAACACAGGGGTGCATATATCTTTTCAAATGAGTGTTTTCATGTTTTTTGATAAAATACTACATTAAACTGAAAAGTTTCTGCATGGCAAAGGAAACCTCCAACAAAACAAAAAGATAGCCCACCAATGAGGAGAAAATATTTGCCATATTGCCATTTGTTTTCTGGTCACACCCTTTGACAGAGAGACATCTTAGTGGAAACAGACTGCCGCATTTTCCTAGGATATATCATCTAATTGGTGAATCACCTAGCCCCCTGGTCTAGCTTATGATTAGGCTTTTTTGTCTTTTTCTTAGCTTGCTCTTGGTAGTGGAAAAAGCATGGGCATAGAGTCAGAGGCGTCCAGATGCTCCCATTTACACCATGTGTCCTTTGGGCAAGTCATTTACCCTTATTGAGCATCATTATCCTTATCTATAAAAAGGAAATGATAACATGTAGTCTTGTGAGGAATAATTTGGAAGATGTATAATAAGTACCAGACGCAGTCCTTGGAAGAATGGATAGTCCAAAAATGTGTCTGTCTATATCTTTCATCCAACATTCACCCTGGCAGGGTAAGATGATAAAGAGAGAGGAGGGGGATCATAAACAATAGCAAATGGATATTATCTGCTGAGAAGGTAGGGAGGGAGTCGGAACGACTGGCTAAAGAAAAGTTTCATACTACTTGGGCAAATTATTAAGGCTCATTGTTTTCATGCACAAAATTGAGATATTTTGTTTTCTATGAGGATGTTGTGGTGTCTAAATGAGAGACTGAATGCAAAGTTCTTTGCCAAGATGCTGTCACTTAGGAAGTCTCTGTGAATATTAGTGACGATGGTATTGTGTTATCCATCTTCATTCCATCAATTTGGACAGCTAAGCTGCACTTTAATTCTGAGATTCTTTAACTCTGACAGCTCGCCCAGACTGGCATAGATCCTGGGGGCAGTGACAGAGTCCAGATGCCCTCATGGGCATGACCTACAAATTATATACTTTGACAGGATGTGGTGAGACAAAAACCAGACCATGCATCACTTTATTCTCAAGCCAACTGCTGAGCCCAAATGTGTTTTCTGACACCTCTGAACCTTCCTGGGGATGGGTTTTCTGTGCTGGGTGCTGGGACATGTTGGAATTTGTTGCTGTCCCTCCCTCATGGGTCTTAATGGAAAAGCTAAGTCACTGGTAAGAGAAAACTTGTGGTGTCATGCATTGTTGAGACTTTCCATGAATTGCAGTTACACACCATTTCCAGTTATAAAAAGGACTGGAGATGTTGGGCCTGTTCCCTAACTGTGATGGAAAGGCCTTTTTACCTGAATGCATTTCTCAACATGGCACAGTGGCCAGGGATCCATGGTGGGACCTTGTGTGAGAGGTATAACTTTGCGTGATCTTGATGTTCCCCACTATGGGGAGCGATGGAGACCATAAGTGAGGCAGCTCAAGGTCATGATTAGACCTCGGGCTCTGAAGCGAGAGAGAATCAGGCTTAGAGTGCAGCTCCACACAGAGCAGGGTGTGACATTGAGCACATTACTTGACCTCTCTGAAGCCCAGTTTTCCCTCTTGTTGTTCCCATGAGAGTCGGTCCAGTCTTATAGAGTCAATGTGGGGATGAAATGAGATAATGTATCTAAAATGCTTTAGCCAACTGCCTGGTACATACTGAAGGATCAACCCACTTTTGCTACCATTATTATTAGGAACAAATACTTATTGAGAACCTACCATGTTCTGTACTGTACCATGAGAGCACTGTCACGTCCAATCCTGCTGACAGCACTGCAAATGGGATATTATTCAAAGGTTGAACATGAGAAAAAATGAGACAGAGAGAATTCCAGTAATTCACCCAAAGTCACATGGGGATAAGTGGCAGTGCTGGAATTTACACTGAGGCCTCTTTGATGCCAAAGCGTATTGATGATGTTCCTGCAAGATGCTGACCAGACGACACCTTGCTTTCCCTGACCAACAGTGAAGATCAATGACTAACCAATTGGAACCAACTCATTTCAGATCAACAAATATTTATAAAGCACCTAGAATGTTCCTAGAGCCAGAAGAGATCATAAGAGATGAGGAAAAGTAGACGGCCTGAACCTTGGCCACAGTTTCTTGTTTATTTGAGGATGTAAGACAAGAAGACTGATGGGAGTGTTAAGTACCGCCTGAGTGCTCTGGGCCTCGGCTGCTTCGAAGATCACAGACAGTGTCTTAGCTGGTTCAAGCTCTATAACAAAAATACCATAGACTGAGTAGTTTAAGATTTTATTTTTTTCCTTTTTATTCCCAAAGCCCCACGGTACATAGTTGTATATTCTTAGTTGTGGGTCCCTCCAGTTGTGGCATGTGGGATGCCGCCTCAGTGTGGCTCCATGAGCAGTGCCATGTCCTCACCCAGGATTCAAACCGACGAAACACTGGGCCACCTGCAGCAGAGTGCACGAACTTAACCACTCGGCCACGGGGCCGGCCCCAGTAGACTGAGTGGCTTTAACAACAAACATTTATTTCTCACAGCTCTGGAACCTGGGAAGTCCAAGATCGAAGATTCTGTGTCTGGTGAAAGCCTGCTTCCTGGTTCGCAGATGACCATTTTCTCTCTGTGTCCTCACAAAGTAGAAGGGGCAAGACAATTCTCTGAGGTCTCTTTCATGAGGACACTACTCTCGTTTATGAGGGCTCCACCCTCATGCCCTAATCACCTCCCAAAGGCCCCACCTCCCAAGACCATCACGTTGGAGGTTAGGATTTCAACATATTGAACTTGGGGGAAGACACAAACATTCAGCTCATAACAGCAGTGATTCCTGGCTCGTGTGGTCAAATTATATTCCAAGAAGAGCTGAGGATCTTGTTGGAGATTCTGGGAGGGTCAGGATTGCTGCTGTGGGTGGAAGAATGGTCCCCCATCCTTGGTGGTGTGGAGTCGCTGGAAACCCCCAGGAGCCAGCGCAGGTGCCCCTTCTCTGGGACATCTTCCCTGATGCCTGGCTCCATGCTTCCTGCGTCCTTCCTTTCCATATTCACTGCTTTGTCACTGCCACTTTACTTGACTGTTGCTTCATTAGCTGTGAGCTGCTTGAGAGCAGGCGCTGCATTTTTTTTTTTTCTTAGTTACTCCATGCGTAGCACACTGCCTGGTACATAGCAAATGCCAGAATCTTATTCCCACAGACTTGAAGAGAGGAATGAACATCTGCCTTGCTGGCTGGATTGCCCTGATCCAGGCTGGTAATCTTTCGGGAGATGTTTCCCAGTTGGCCTTCGGGCAGAGGGATAACAGGTGCTAGACCCCAGAGGAAACAGGCATTGAACACATCCTGAGTTTGCCCTACAGCTCTTTGTACTAGTGAATTCCTCCTACTCCTGCAGCCCCTGGTCTTGAGATGTACCTTGAGCATGGCTCCCACATTGCCATGCTTCCTATGTGATAAATTTTTCTCTGCAGCCAGACAGCCCCCTGCCTCAGGAAGCTCCCTGCCATACTCTCATCCTGCAATTTCTCTGGGGCTATCAGAGATACAGGCTTCAGTGTGCTCCAGAACTAGCAGGTAGAAATATAAGCCAAAGTTAACACCCATCCTTCAGTTTTCTGGACATTTCTTTTGCTCACAGGCTCTTTCTCCTTCTCCTCCTCCACTTCGATAATTCCTATGGCCCTTTGAGCTTGGCATAAATCTCCTTCCTTCCTTTGAGAAGCCTGTGTACCTTTATAGACCTCCACTTTGGGCCTCCCTCACCATAGACCCCATCATGCTATAGACTAAGTGTTCAAATATCTTTCTTTCTATATTGTCAGTCCTCTTTAGCTTTAATTAATTTACCAGATGAATTTATCGTCTATAGGACTTGGGAGAATTAAGAGAAACCTTTTACAGGACTGACAGTTTCTGGTGGAGCTCAATAGGAAGTAGAAGGAAAACGTGCCCCAGTGGGGGCCTCTGAGCCTGATAGCATCGAGCAGCTTTATGAGTAAGACCCAGGAGGAGAGGCTGGAGAGAAGATACGCAACGATGGGAAACTTGACTCACTTGAAAATTTGTCCATGAGCTAGCCCTGAAATCACATGCGGTCTCACCAAAGCTCCCCCACCCCATCATAGCCATCTGTTCTTCTGTGCATGTGTGTGTTTGCTTTGCAGACTGCAAAGTGCTGTCATACCATGTTTCAACTGCCTTGTGTATTAAGCACAACAGTTCTTCTCATTCATAAGTGAGGAGTCTAGCATTTGAAGACTCATGTGCCTAAGTCCTGCAGTGTAGACTTATGCCCCAGGCCTCTAACTCCCAGGGCAGTTGGTCTATTCCCTTCGCACACCTTGAATCTGAAAAATCTTCAGACACCTAAGACATACGTATTTGCCTCCACGTCTTTCCTTAATGAATTGAGTGTGTGCTTACCATCTTGAATTTTACCATGAAGGCTTGCAATGTAGTATCATATGGTATTTTTCACTATGAACTAAGATGGCAAAAACCCACCCTGAGAAAGTGTAATTAAGAGTAGGAAATCGAGATCAAGGGAAGAGAAAACACAAACATGCAAACCCCGTGTATGTATGCATAGGGTTGGTGTATTTGAACCTCACTGGGGGCTGTGATTTTTCCAGCATCCAAACTGAAAAAGGGAGACAGATTTAGTCACTTATTCTTAGAAAAATAATAGTTCCTGAGACAAAGGCATCTTTTGCCAGCATTTAGATCTCGGAGAAGTCTTTTCAAGGGGTTTTAGCATTTATTCAACAGATATTTATGTATTAGTTGCTATGTACCAGGCATCACACACTAAGAATGGGTATAGAGGGGAAGCATACATTGTTCTTGTCCCGTGAAGCTTAGTCTAGTGGGAGAGAGACTTTCCAAATCATACTTTTTAATATACCTTTATAAGGGCAGTGACAGAAAAGGGTAAGATGATGGGAGAGAATATGGAGTGTCTTGGTTTATTTTGGGAGTTCTGGAAGGTCCCTTGAGGAAGTGTTGTTTCAGTTGAGAATGGAAGGGTGACTAGGTTTAACAATATGGAAGAATGGACATTCTATTCAGCAAGAATAGCAGATGCAAAGGCCCAGAGGTGGGTAAGAACCTGCTGGGTTCTAGAAACTTAAGAAAGGGTGGTGTGGCCCTCAGAGGGCAAGGGGAGAAGATCCTGAGATGAGCCCTGACAGTAGGAGGGGCCAGACCTTGATAAGCTTTGGCCTTTATCCTGGGGGGAGCCATTAAGACTACTGAAGTATTTCAAGGGAGAAAGTAGCTGATCAGATTTGCATTTAAGACAATCACTCTGTGGCAAGAGAAGCGGTTGGGGCAAGAGTGAATGTCTGGAGACTGTGAGGAGGTTATGGAGACATCCTGGCCAGAAATGAGGGTGGTCTCGAAACACAACGAGAGATGGCTAGACTCAAATCACATTATAGAGCTGGAAACCTGACAAGCTCGGCGCAGCCATCTTACATCAGGGGAAGATGATTGTTGCCCAGAAAAACATCATGGATGATGTTCCTCAAATCCCCACTCCCAGGAGTCAGGACCTGTGAAAGAAGAGAGGGGCAGAAACCCAACTTTCACTTAAATGATTAATAATGTCCTTCTTACCTCAATTTGCTGGGCAGCAGGGGGATATTTAGAGAGAACATCCATACTCAGAGCCCAAATGTGTGCACCACACGGCCATCGCAGCTCACATCTGGGAGTTTTCAGCAAGTCATTGAAAATAAGCTATTTTCGCTTCTTTCCTGTGCTCTTTTTGTCGTCAGCGGGGGTTCAGTCCCACGGTGGCAGTGGTGTGAATCAGGCTTAACAGCTTCTGGCACAGCAAAGCACAAAGACTGCCTGCAGATATTTTCCCTGAGTAATTGGGTCTCCCTCCGTGGGCAGATGCCTGCGTTCCTCCGTGACTCACTTCTGAGGGTCTCAGCCCCGTCATGGGTTCGAAGAAAGGAAGACGCCTGGCGCCAGGCCCAATGCTGGTGACAGAGTGGCTTCTTGTCTGCTTTTCAGTAGTTGCCCCACTGTGCACATCTGTGCCTGGAATGTGTGGGCTTGCATCAAAAGACAATGAAACTTTGTTGCCTGTATCCGAAACGATGACTTCATCATTCTTTTGAGGCGGAGTCAGAATTAGATCGGAGGAGATGGAGGATTAACCGAGTTAAAGGAGCACATTACAAACTTTGAGCTTCTCATTGGATAAAATCTGGAAGGCTTCCTATCTGGGAAGCTGTAAAGCCCCAAGCATTAACTCTGTTGGCAATAAGGACCCAAGTTTCCTCCCATTTAGCTAATTTTAAAAGGAGTTATGAGTCTCCATGTCATTGGAGTGATGTGTGTAGACTTATTTTCCTTTCCTGTGCTGAAAGCATGATGTAGAGCCGTGGCTTTTAAAATTTTTTGACAATGATCCATGGTAAGAAGTAAATTTTATATTGTGACTGCAAACATACAGATACATTGGAAAAAGTTTTGTGAAAAATACCCCTACACTGTATTACACAAAGACAGTTTCTATTATATTTTATTTGTTAGATGACTTCATGTGTAAAAATCTGCTTGTGACCCAATACCCTGGTTTCATGACCCCCGAACAGGTTGTGACCTGCAGTTGGAAGACATCCACGTAGAAGAAAGACCATGGGGTGTGGGAGGTCTGAGGTCAAGACCCAGCTTTCCAATTTAAGGGCCGTGAGGGTTTTCTGAGCTTTCGTGTGTCGTTCAGCATGGGCCACATTATGCTTCAGTAGTAAACCCTCAAATTTTAGTGACTTAGAACAAAGAGATATTTTGCTCTCATTTACATGGGGGTGTCTACTCATTGTAGTGACTCAGAGACCAAGGCTGCTGGATCCCCCACGTCAACCTGCTTCCTCGGTTGCTGTGAGAACAACTTGACTTCCAGCCATGACTCTTTCTTGCTCTGTGAACCTAGGACGCTCAGCACCAGAAGCACCAGGGCTTCACGGGTGTGTGACATGTACAGTTACGCAGGGCCTGGTGCACAGAGGGCTTCGTGCTTGGCTCCCTGCTCTGCTGTCACTGCCTTGAAATTATTAATAATTTTTTAAGAAGCCCCACATTTTCAGGTTGCACTAGGCCCCACAAATTTTGTATTCAGTTTACATACAATCTCTTTGTCTCATTTCCTCATCTGTAAAATGGGTTAATAGTGGAGAACTCCTAGGGTTCTTAAGAGGACTAAGAGAAGGAAGACAAATGTTATGTTAAATAGAACTGTTGTTTTTAACTTGCTGACCTCATCTTCAGTTGCACCCCTATGGAAATCCTCTACTTAGTCAAACTAGACTCCTTACCCTCAAAAGGTGTACTTCCTTATATTGCTCTCCTCCCTCCCTTTAGTTGATCTGAATTTTGTTCATTATTCAAGACTCAACTCTAGTGCCCCCTTGGGGCCGTCTTCCGTGACTGCGCAGGCTGCTGTCAGCACCCCTACACCATGAATCATGGATCCTTCCTTGATGACCTCTCACTTTTGTTCCATCCTCTCCTGACTTCCCCCACCCTAGCTCAGGACCCCTCACTTCTTTCCCAGAACATGTAGCGGCCTCCTAATAAGTTGTTGTATCTCCATCTGGCCCAACCATTTCATCCTCCACAAGACCAGGGTCATTTTCCCATTATTCCAGGATGCCTTTTATATCATGTCATTTCCATATTCAGAAAACCTCAGTGGCTCCTGAGCCCTAAGGGCTTTAGGCCTTTGTTTTGCATTCAGGATTTGGCTCTGAGGCCCCACCACTAGTCTAATTTTCCTGTTCCCCTCATGAACACTGCCTCCCTATTCCATACACCGCCTCTGGAATAGAGCTCACTCTCCTGTCTTTGGTTCTTTGCACATTCTCTTCCTTCTACTGAAGTGACTTGCTTGCACCAACCCTTGCTGGCGAGAATTCAACTCACCTTTCACTGCTCGGTTGAAATCCAGCCTCCTCCCCAAAGACCTCCTGGGTAGGCCCGAGATGAAAACTCTCTCTCCTTCCTCTGAATTCCTACAGCGTTACTTGGAATTTGACATACATCCTAATGTGTTGGGCAATTCACCCAATATCTTGGTTGCTTTTTCACCTGAGTCTGTGTTCCAGAGAAGAGGGACAATAACAAGGTATGTCTATTGTGTCAGCCACACTTTATGGGAGGGCCCTGGAGTGAAGGGCTCCTATGGAGATTGCCTGACTTTTCCCGATCCCCTAAGCTGGTCTGAATCATTGCTCCTCCTCTGGGCCCTCTTGGTACTTTGGATCTTCCTCTGACATAGCACTCACCACTTTCCATTCAAGATATGTCTTGACATGACTAGCTCCCCTACTTGGCATGTCTTATTCATTATTACAGCTCTAATGCCTCTCACAGGGCTTGGTGTCCAGTCAACACTCACAGAATGGATGGATAGAGGGAAGGATAGAGACCCAGGTTGGAAGGGAAGTTGCCGGTTACTGTGAGTGTTGTGACAGGGAGGGACCTGCATGTATCTCTAAGTGTAAGATAAGTTAGGCTGAGATATCAGTTGATTCCAAAATCTTATTGGCTCCAAAGACAGATATTAGTTTCTCATTCAAACTTACGTCCATTGTGGGATGACTGCAATTCTACTCTATTGTTTCTTCATTCTGGGACCAAGACTGATGGAGAAGCCAAGTCTGAGACATGACAGTCTATGGCAGAAAAAAAGGAAGGATGGCGGAGGTGGCAATGGCTCTCAAAGCACCTGGGGAGAAATGGGTCATGTCATTTCAATTCACATCTTGTTGACCAAAGCAAGTCTCATGGACACAGGAAAGATAATAGTCTCAGAGGGATGGGCCCAGTAGAGAGGGGCAGTGGGTATTTTGACAAGAACATAATCTGCCACAGTGGGGGTAGGGCTCCATGTGGAGGGAACTTCATTGGCATAACACTCTTGGTCTCTCTGTGCACCCACACTCATTCTGACTGGGGGAATGGAGGGGCTCCCTCTACTTGGCGAGTTTGAAACCAGGAACTGGGCACTCAGAGCTTTGCATTTTCCTCATCCTTTTTTATTGGGCATGAGCTGCCCATGGGGAGTGTGTTTTCTACCTTGACCTTTCAAGGATCGAGGGAGAGACTCTTGGGTTCTGGGTTGCCTATAACTTGGTAGGAAGGTCTGTCTAATCTTGGGGTCCTGTTTGTTCATTGGTAGAAGCCACAGTCTCTGATATCAGACACACGAGCATGGTGATGTTTTGGTCCTCCTTTGCCTTATTCCTCTGTCTTATTTCTCACTTGGGGTTTTGAGCTTGGATGAAGAAAAGGGTATAATGTTTCAAGACTCCTCTAGTGCCTCAATATCAGAGTTTGCAGAAATACCAAGTTCTGTGATGATGTGTTTATTCTTACTAGAAGAGAGACTTCCATACTGCCTTGTCAGTGTAGTTTCACTTAAAGAACTTCTCCAAGTGCAGAAGAAAGCCTGATAGTCTGAAACACAGTGTCTAACATGCTGCTTCCTGCTCCAGGATCATCTTCTACAAAAGACACTATCTTCATCCTTGGCCAACCTGGTTCCTTTACAAGCAGAAATCAGAGCACGGTAGGAAATGGACATGAGGTGGGGGGACATCTGTAGTGAACACTATCCTTTTTTATCCAAAGCAGACCCTCTGGAAAAATCCTGAAACCCGACTATTCACACTAATCTTGGTCAATACACATGGTAGCCAGAGGTCTTTGTGAGGGGATGTGCTCAGAAGTGGAGCACGTCTATCCTTATGTAAAACAATGTTTTGCAGAGGCTAGACCGGGGATTCATGTGTTTCTGGCAAGTGGAGTTAGTGCTACCCCTCCTTACAGAACGTCTATTTGCATAATTGTTATACATGAATGGTTCTTCAGTTTTTAACTGGAGGAAGAGGGAGACATTCTGATATGGGTGAGTGGGGAGGTATGGGGAGAGAAAAGTGAGGCCAAGTTGAGAGAAGAGATGTCATGATTCATTTCTACTCAGCCTGGCCCCATGAGAGAGTGCGAGGGTGAAATCTAAAGGTGAAGGAATCATCTTTATGAAAAAACTCTGATTCTGGGATGAAGAAGTGCTGTTTCAGGAATAGGCACCAAATTTGGCAATATGCTCAAAGGATTTCTTTTCCCGCTAGTGCCAGAGCTCCGTGACAGCATTTGGCAGGGCTTGTGGAGCAAGGCAGTGACAAAAAGAGGGACAGGGAGAGAAGCAGGGCTCTCACCAAGGGTACCAGCATCTGTGGCACTCGTAAGTTTCCTCTTAAAACTGTTTGTTCATAGAGGATTTCAAAGAGGGACAGATGAACCTGTTTCTGAGAATGTTTGCAGTAACAGGAGAAAATCGAAAAGTAAAGACTAAGTAATTGGGAATTGATGGTGGTGTTGGGGAATAGTTAAGAATCATTATCATTACCCATTGATGAACTTGTGACCTCGTACGTATTCCTAGGATGCTGGACCTTGAAACATTGACTTACCCCTACTCACACGGGTGCACATAAGATCTCAACATGGGGGAGAATGTTTTGCTTTTGATGTAACACTCAGTACTAGTTTCCTGTTGTTGATGTGACAAAATAGCACAAACTTAGTGGCTTAAAAACCCCACAAATCTATTATCTTACGGCTCTGGGGGTCAGAAGTCCAAAATCAGTCTCCCAGGGCTAAAATCAAGGTGTTAGCCAGCTACATTTCTTCTGAAGTCTTTGGAGGAAAGCCCATTTCCTTATATTTTCTAGATTTTGGCCGTCACCTGCATTCTTGGCTCATGGCCTTTCATTTATTACTGAAGCCAGCAATATAGCATCTTTCTATCTCGTTCCTCTGACTCTAGCAGTCCCACCCTCTTTCAGAAGGACCCTTGTGAAAATATCTTCATCTCAAGATCCTCAGCTTAATCACACATGCAAGCTTCCTTTTGCCATATATTCAGCCTAGTTTACCCTCAAAATAGTTTTCATTGGCTTTACTTCAACTTTATCAAGAGGAGACAAATTCAACCTTTATTAACCACCTGTTGTATTCCTTTTCTGTGCTAGAAACTTTCCGTACTTTACCTCAATGAATCCCCACTGTGAACAAAGGCAATGATAATTAAGGCAACCGACGTTTATTGAGCACTTGTAATTCACTGGATGACTTTATATTGTATTTAATTTCCATATCATAACAAATCTTAAAGGAGGTACTACTATCATTCCCATTTTACAGATAAGGAAACTGAGGCTCAGAAAATTTACATAACTTGCTCAGAGCCTTCTATAGCCTTTACGGATGCATATATGTAATTTTGTGTAGTAGAGCTCATAAATGAAAATCCAGAATTTGAATACAGGTGTATTTGATGCAAGACTACTTTTGTGAAACTGTTAAACAGATAGCATCTAAAAGAGTGATTCAGCCTTTGATCTGCTTGAAGGTTGAGCAATGGGTTGAATGATCTCTTCGACAGCCAAGATTTTGGTAGTCTAAGACTCCCTTCCTCTTTCTGAATTGAGTATGTTGTGCATCTACATGAGTCTTTCCAAACACACTGCTCTGTGTTCCTGTCAATGGATCCCTGGTCTACTGCTTCACTTCAAAATCACAGCATTGACTTTATCAGAACTCAGAAGTAACTCAGAAGTGACTTTCCCCGCTGTTGTTTACTGGAGAGTAAATTTCCTCTTTGACCAAGTTCTTACAAAACTCTCAGTACAAGCAAGGCCCAGGACGTGTTTTTAAATTAACAATGTGTGTTGAGTTTTATTTCCCTAGTGTTCATGGAGGGAGGAACAGGAATGTTCCCACTGACCTTATACACTGACTATTGCTATCACTGAAGTTTGGGGATAGGTTTCTGCCCTTGGTCTTGGTTGGCGATGTTCCCTAAGATGTGGCTCCCTCCCCCACTCTCCCACCGGGCCACCATCCTTCCATCGTGGTCCACACCACTACTGTGCTTCGCCTAAAATAGTGAATGACCTAATTGTTCTCCCAGCCTAGATGCTTGCCTCCTCTAATTCATTTCATTTATAAAAAGATTTTTGTATCATAAAATAATAGAAACATATGGAAAAGTATCAAGTAATATAATGAATAAACCATATCACTTAGTCTTAGCAACTTTTAAAATTACATGCACTCATCCATAAAAGTAATGTTATTGTTTTCCATGCATTTAAACTTGACATAAATTGTATCACACACACACATCCTTTTGCAAATTGATACAATTTATGTCAAGTTTAAGTACATTAAAACAACTTTTTTTTCAAGACAACATTGTATCTTGAGAATTAGCCATGTTGTTACACGTAGATAAAGTTTATTCATTTTGAATTGCTGTGTGGAGCACGCTTATGTGAATATCTCACAGTTTAATTTATTTACTCTCCTATTGATAAGAGGTTGGTTTCAACTGTTCCTGGTTACAAACAACACTGTGCTAGGGATCCCTGAATGCATCTCTTTGTGTGTATTTGCATTTTGTCCCTGTAGAGTGAATACCTAGATATAGAATTTCCGGGTCACATAGTATGCCCATGTTTATATTTACTAGAAAATGTCAAATTGCTCTCCAAAATTGTTATACCAATTTACCTTCTCAAAGTACTTTATGAGAGTTTCCATTTCCCTATATCCTTCCCAATAATTGATATTGTCAGATATTGACAATCGGATGGCTTTGAAAAAGTGTCTTGTTTTCTAAATTTGCACTTGTTAATGAGAATAATTTTCTTGCATTTATTTATTACATTTTAATTTTCATTTATCAGTGAGAATAATTATCTTTTTATGTACTTATGGCTGCTGGGATTTCCTCCCTCATGACTTGCCTGTTTGTGTCTTTACTATTTTTTGTCTTGTATTTTTAGTATTTATTTTATTGATTTGTAGAGATTTTTACCCTGTGTAGTCTGCGTATTAATACTTTGTCAGTTAAAAACTGACCAAAACTTGCAAATGACTTCAAGTCTGGCTCATATTGTTTGCATTTTTGTAGTGTCTTTATCATGCAGAAGATTTTTAGTTTTACTGTAGTCAAAATTCTCAAAGTTTTTGCTTTTCATGGTTTGAGCTTTCGTATCTGGTTCAATAAATCCTCAATTCTGAGGTCAAAGAGTTGTTTTTCTATCATTTGCTTATAAAAGTTTTACTTCTTACATTGTGATCATCAATCTGCCTGTAATTTATTTTGCTCTGAAAGACTGTTCTAATTTTGTTCTGTTTCCAGATGGAAAGCCAATTGTCCTTGCACCACTTATTGAATAGTCTATCCTTTCTCTATTTATTTATAATGGCATATCTAATAATGCCAAGTTTCCATAATCTGTTTCAAGGTGCTTGATTCTATTACATTGATTTGTTTGTTTCCTCTTGTATTAATAACACATTTTCTTGAATACTTTACTGTTGCAATAAGGCTCGTATCTGATTTGGTACTCTTATTTGTCTTCAAAAATTGTTCATTTCTCTATTCTTCTATATGAAGAATATAAGTTCTGGCTGGTCAATTTCAATGAAATGAAAATCTTACTGAAATTGTTGAAATTGCAACAAAAGGACAGATTATTTTGATAGAGAACAGGGACCTCTTTAATACTGAATTTTCTCTTCCATAAATATTTATTCAAGCTTTCTTTTATTTCCTTAAAAAATTTCTTAAAACTTTTTCCTAAAAGTTTATTTACATGTTTGTTAGAATTATTTATAGGAGACCTGAAGTTTCTTTTGCTATTATGAAAGTATCTTTACATTTTTTAATTGGCAGCGCTGTTGTCTGGGAACGCTAGTAGATTTGTGAATTGATCTTGTAACTTTCAGAATTCTCTTATCTTTTCTGATATTTGATCTGTAATTCTCTTGGATTTTCTAATCATATTGTCTGCAGGTGAAGGCTGTGTTATTTTTCTTATTGCATGGACCAAGGTTCTTGGACAGTGTTGAATAGTAGGGATGACACCAGGCCTCCTTTGATCCTCCAGATTTTAAAGGGAATGTTTCTAGAGTTCCATCATAGAGAGATCATACAGCATAGCGGTTAAAAATGCAAGCTCTGGGGTTGACAGGGTTTGAATTTAAGTCACTTAAAAGTTGTGTGACTTGGGATATATATATATATATATATATATATATATATATATACAAAATATATTCTCTATATATGTATATACATATATGTATATTTAGAACAGTGCCTACCACAAACTAAATGCTCAGTAAGTATTTAATAATGACGATGAATATAATGACATTTATTTCATATTTTTGGTGGAGCCTTTATATACACAAGGAAATTTTTTCTATTCCTACTTTTTCTAAAGTTTTCTTCATATTTGAAGTTTGAATTGTATCAAATGATTTTTCTTCACCTGAGATGATATGCTGTTATTAATATTCCAAAATCATGGATTACCCTTGATAGATTTTATACCACTGAAACATCATTGCATTCCCAGGCCAGTAATAAACACAACGTGGACGTAACATTTCATTGTTATTGTTACTGTTGATATTGTTGTTGCTACTCTGCGTATTTAAAAATATTTAATTATTATTTTGCATCTGCATTTACAAATGAAATTGAACTATATATTTTACTCTTGCACTGCCTTTTTACATTCTGAACAAGGGAAGAATTATTTGCTCCTTGAAGATTAGTAAAAAGTGACAATGAATTCATTTGGGCATAGTTTCTCTTTGGCGTGCAAACATTGACTACTAAGTAAACTTATCTAATTTCTAATTTTGTGCAGGATTTTGATATGTATTTGAGTAAATTTTGGTAATTTATAAGATTTCCAGAACATCTTTTATCTCTGCTACATTTCAAAATTTGTGTATTTGAAAAGTATACAAAATTGAAAGATTTACAAAAATTAGCATAAATTTTGTAGTACTTTATTTGGTTTAAAAGTATTCTCTTCTTTACCTTTATTTGTGTCCTCACTCTGTTACTATGTATTTTATTTGTGATCTCGTTGTTTTCTAGTTCATTTTTGCTGAGGTTTTATTTATTTTGTGAGTGTTTTTATAAAACAGGATTTTGGTTTTATTTAATCCTCTTTTTACTTCTTTGCTTTCTCTTTCATAAATATCAACTGTTTACTTCCTTCCATTCTTCAATTTTTACTGTTTTTCCTCCTCTACTTTCTTGAGTTGAATGCTTAACTTTCACTCTCAGTCTTCCTTTTTTATTAATAAATCTGCTTTAGGGAAATAAATTTTCCATTAAGTACTCCTTTTTTGGCAACTCGGAAGTTTTGATATTTAAGAGTATTTGTTAATTTTCCAAACACATATTTTTAAAACTATATCCCTTATTGTGGATTTTGTATTTGATAGTTTGTAGTTTAGAAGTATTTTGGTCGAATTTCCAACCTTAACTGGTAACAATAAAAGCTCTAAGAAGGAGTTACATCCTCTAAATATATCAAAACATATACAATAAGCAGTACATTAAAAAATGCATAATCAAATCCAAAATCTTTGGTCCTCTCATGTCACACTAGACACATTTACAAAGGCTGAATCCCGAAGTATCGCGAGAAGAGAGGACATTTGCGTGCTCTACGGTTTTCGTAAACAGCAGAGCCCCAAACAATGAAAGCGATGCCTTTTTCTTTCCACAGCAGAAGTCATTTGACCCTCAGAACTCAGTGTGTCAACCAGCAGCATTTTTCAAAAATGACTTTTATTGAAGAATAACAGACACACGGAAAAGTGCCCACGTTGTAACTGTACGGATCAATGAATTTTCTCGAAGTGAGCACACTGTGTAGCCTGCTTCACTCCTTCTCAAATGAAGAAACTGAACACGAGCCCCAAACCAGAGCTCCCCAGCATGCCTTCCAGTCACGACTCCACCCCTCTCCTGGGGTCACTGCTACCCGGACTTCCAGTCTCGTAGATTCATCGTGCTTGTTTGTGAATCATATGTTCTTTTGCGTCTGTTTGTGTTTGGCTCATCATTATGTTGTGAAATTCATCAATACTATCGTGTGTAGTTCACTCTCACTGTTAATATACTATCCATATATATCCAGACAGATAGATGGAGATTATCTGTATCCATATGTACGTATGTCCCTATGTATTTATTTCAACCAAAGAAACAGAGCCAATAGGATATATATTTGTGTATTATACATGGTTCTGTTTCTTTTTGTGTGTGTGTGAGGAAGATTGGCCCTGAGCTAACATCCATTGCCAATCTCCCTCTTTTTGCTTGAGAAAGATCATCACTGAGCCAACATCTGTGCCAGTCTTCTTCTGTTTTATGTGGGATGCTGGGGTGCTGAAGCAGAGTGCATGAACTTAACCGCTACACCACTGGGCCGGCCCCAGTGGTTCTCTTTCTTTGGTTGAACTCATTGATACAATTGCTATTTAAACTGTAGTATAATGCTTTCTTATTAGTGTTCTTATAATAAGAATATATATATCTCCATATCCAGATAGACAAGAATCTCTCTCTCTCTCTATCATCTACTATCTACATCCGTATCCAGATATTTTGATGGATGGATGGATAGATAGATAAAAAGATTGATTTGTTATAAGGAATTGACTTACACAATTGTGGGGGTTGCCTAAGCAAGTGTGAAGTCCACGGAAAGGGAGGATCACAAGCAGGCTAGAACCTCACAGGCACAAGCTGTTTAGAATCTCTTTTAAGGGATTCACCTGATTGGGTCAGGCCCACCCAAGGTAACCTCCCTTATGATTAATTCATAATCAAATGATTAGGGACCTTAATCACATCTGCAGAAGCCTTTCATAATAGCATCAGATCAGCGTTTGACTGACTACCTGGAGACTATTTCAGCCCAGCCAAGTTGACACATCAAAAGGTCATCACCACAGCATTTTTTTCTTTTTTAATAGTACATGAAATAAGGGTACATATTAAAATTAAAGGAGTCCTGAATTTGATGAAAGACATTATCTTTCAACTTTTTTCTCTCTTCCTTCCTTTTTGTTCCTTACTCTTCTGGTTTGATGTAGATTTATCCTACATTGAGTTTTTAAAAATTGTTTTAATTATTGTTTTTTTATTTACAGATTTTCTATTAGATTCTTTTTTTCTACTCATGAGTCCTGCTTCTATTTACCTTCTTTGGTTCACAACTTCTTCTTCTTTGTTATCTTTTTGAGACTTACGACCTTCCTTAATGAAAGACTTTTACGAGATTACAAAATTTTCCGTTGTTTGTAGCTGATCTCTGGTTATCGCTTTGATTCTTGATTTTTATAGGGTTTGCTGTTATTTTTAATTTTTATTTGGTTTTGGTTTTGGTATTTGATTGCATGCTGGGCTTTCTTTTTTTAAGATTAGCTTCTCGCTGTGTTTTATAATTTTGTTTTGCAGGTTTATCTTACGTAGAAGGAGTTTTGTTTTGTTCTCTTTCCCGCTTCTCTACAAGATTTGTGATGTTTTCTTCCTACAGACGCTGGGTCTGCTCTCCAGAACTGTGTTTTATGTCAACGGTTGAGATTCCTGCTACTTGGACACAGTGGGGATATTTTGATCCTGGAACATCAGGCAGCATGTGGCTTGGTTCAGCTGGATTCCTGGCTGCAAGGATGGATGTGCATTCACCGGCCTATTTTGTCGGGTGATGGGAGCCCCAGACAATGGTCACCTCAGCATTTAATTTCTCATCTCTGCCTATTAACAGGGCATCTCAATCAGCAGGGAGCCTGACTGGAGTCTTCCGCCTTGTCCCATGTTGAACTTTCTCCGCTGTTCTTCCCACAGGAGCAGAAATCCTGAAGGCCTCTGCCGGCTTCTGATGGAGGGTCCAGAGGCTTGTACCTTCAGCCCATTCTTTACTTGTTTTTATTCTATTTTGCATTCACAGAGATGTTTTTGGTGGGTTTGTGGCCAGCTATGTGGTTTTTTTTCCTACCTGGCAGGACTAATGGTTTTCCCTATACTCTGACTCTCTATAGATCATGCCCCTGTTTATAACATCTCAAGGTGTCCCTATTGAAGTTGAGTGGAAGTGCATTACCAGACATGTAAAGACCCTTGTTCACCCAGACTCTGCCCTCCATTTATATGGAGTTGTTTTTAATTCTCCAAATATGTCTTGCTTCCTCTCACCACCAGGCTCACTCAGGCTGTTTGTCCATCTGATATAATTTCAATTCTCTGTCTTATTTGTACTTAATTCTCCTGATCTTTCTCATCTCCCTCTAACATCACTTCCTCTCCTCTTTCTCCTTCCATGTACTTTTATTCTCCTACCCTACTCCCCATATGATAACACTTATCTCATTTCCTTTTTCATCAATCTTTCCTCCTACACTGAGGCTTCTTATGAGTACGGCTCACGTCTCACTCATTTGGTCCTTAACCGCTGCACCCAGCAAATCATAGACACCCAGCAAATATTAGGAGAATGAGTAAATGAAAGGAGATGCAATTCTCCTATTCATCCATTCCTTCCTTGCTGTCCAGAGGTAGCCCTGATTTACATGTAACATAGAGGAAAGAATCATTCTCTCAGCATCACCATCAGCTGACAAGCCCCTGGGGCTCAGCCTTGAATTTCATTAAGGAAATCTGGAGCTTCTTGGAGTGACGGAGTGGGAAGTGGTGGGATTCCAGTATGGAAAGGGAAGGGTCCAGAGGAAATGGGTCAGAATGCCGAGTGCTCTGTGACAAAGACATCCCTTCACCGTGCCTTCATGTTGCTGGGGAGTGGCACAGACTTTCTGCCGTGGCTTGTGTCTCTATGGTGATTATTAGAATGCATCCCCATCTCTCGAACTTGCTGATCCTTGCAGGTTCGCCACTGAAAGCTGATCTGAGCTCCGGGGCCCCGGAGAAGCAAAGTCCCCCCTCCCTGCTCCAAAGCAGATGTGGTTCAGAGCATTTGGACACAGGCCCGTGACCTTGGCTGAAGCCAGTTGGTGCTGGGGAATCTGAGCTCTGCGTATTGATCACCAGAGCAGCTGTTGAGCCTGACTTTCAAGATCATCCCTCGTGGGGAGCGTTCGGCGTGCCAAAATCTCCCTCACTCCCTTTCTTCCACCATTTTTATATGCAGTTTAGTTCAAACACTTGGCTTTTATGTGTAGGCCAACATGATGACTTCATAAAGGTCAGGAAATGGGGGAGCAAGAAACTTCCTTGAAAGATTTAAAATAAATTATTTTTAGTAATCATAAATGGTAAATTGAAAGATTTACAATGGGGGGCCCTGGTGGTTGGATGGACTGAAATCTGTGATGTTTGAGGATTGTTGCCAATCTTTTAGAGGACCCAAGTCGTTTTTGTCCTTGCCTTTTCTCTATCTACGAGCCTTTATTTGCTATCCTTCATATAGAATGGAGATACGTGTAAACGTTTTAACTTTCTTTTTCATTCTGTGGCAATGGGTTGGAATTGAGCCTTATAGGTCCTCTTTCCTGAAATCCCCTGCTCTGCTGTGTGACGTGAGACCACCCTTCAGCCTCAAACTGCAGTGAGGGGAAGAGAGTCACCTTAGCTGAACGATCCTGAGTCTCCTGTGGTTATTTTTAAGCTTATTGGTGAAAGAAGCAGAGGGGTGTTTGGGGAAGAATGTCAGCTTAGGTGGGAAAGTTACCAGCTGTGGTCCCTGCCATACATCTTACCAGCCGTGTGGTCTTGAGAAAGTCATTTGATAGATATAAGCCCACCAACGGTCAAGGCCTGTTTCCCCACCTGTAAACGGGAGACTTGGGTAAAGCCAACGCTAGTCACTTCAATGGCTTGTGAAGAATTTAAGAAAGGAATTTAAGAAAGAAGGGAATTTAAGAAAGCAGAGGAATAGCCGGGACTGTGGTGAACAAGGGTCACGCGTAGCTAAAACAACTCCGGTACATGGTTACTGTGACGAAAAATAGACCAGGCGTTGTCAACACTTCTGATTATTTCAAGGGAAAGCCTGAATCTAGATTTTTATGTGAAATATCTGGATTTCACATCTAATTAGCAACTCATTAAAAAAGTGAAAACAAACAAGCAATACCCTGTTTAGGTCAAACAGACATATCTGTGAGCTGAATGCAACCTGTGGACAGTCAGTTTCAACCTCCGGGGTAGATGATCTTTGACACTAGATTCACTTTCTGTCTTCAGAATCAGCAAACATTCATGGACCCAACCCTAGATGGGGATTCTGAGAGCCTGGTAATTGGCTGCAGTATCTGCTTCCTGTTAGAGGCTGGGGAGGCAGAGTCTTGCCCTGAGAGAGGGTTGATATTTCCTGAAATTTGAAAGGCCAAAGGCAGCATCAGCATTTGCAATGTGGTGGGAATTGCCCTGTGCTGGGGACAAGGTACTCTTAATCCTAACCTTGGCTCTGCCAAAAATGCTTGCCTGGACTTGGTCACATCACCTCCCTTCTCTGATGCTTGGTTGCCCTCTCTGTAGATTTGTAGCTTTAGGTTGAAAACAGTGTCTTTCAAACCTCAGTCACTGATGTATCACAGTGTGATAGCCAGTCTCTAAGATGCTCCTTATCTCCCTGTATCTGCTCCATTGTGTAGTCCCCTCCTGTGTTGAATTGGGCTGATTTAGGTGACTTAGGGCTGATTTAGATGTTGCAGAAGTGACAGCGTGTTACTTCTGAGGTTAGGCCATAAAAGACATTCCATTTCTACCTTGATGACTCAGATCATTTGCTCTGGGGGTACACATACAGCCATGTCATGAGACCCCTCATGCAGCACTGTGGAGAGACCCATGCGGTAAGGAACAGCTAGCACCAACTTGTGGGCTGCATGAATGAACCACCTTGGAAGAAGATCCCCGGCCCCATTCGAGCCTTAGGATGACTGTAGCTCTGCCAGGCATCTTGACTGCAACCTCATGAGAGACCCTAAACCAGAACTGCCCCAAATTCCAAACCTACCAAATTCTGAGAAATAAAAACACTTATCATTGCTTAAGCCATTATGTTTTGCATTATTTTATTATGTAACAATCAATAGCTAATACAAAGTCATGATTATTGCCATATCTGCATACTGTCAATTCTATCACGTATTTTTTCAGCTTTATTGAGGTATAATTGACTAATAAAATGGTACGATATTTAAGATGTACATCACTGTGATTTGATACATGTGTACATTGTGAAAGGATTTCCACCATGTTGTTAGTTAACACAACTATCACCTCACATATGTATCTTTGTTTGTGTGAAAACATTTCAGTTCTACTCTCTTAGCAAATTTCAATTATGCAATACAGAATTCTCAACTGTGGCCGCCATGTTTTACATTAGATGCTGAGATTTTATTAATCTTACAGCTGAATGTTTCAATACTTTTACCAACTTCTTCCTATTTCCCCCATCCCTCAGCTTCTGGAAACTACTTTTCTACTCTTTGTTTCTATGAGCTTGCCTTTTTTTTTTGATTCCACATATAAGTGATACCATGCATTATTGCATTATTTGTCTTTCTCTCCCTGGTTTATTTCACTGAACATAATTCCCTCAATGTCCATCCATATGGTGGCAAATGTCTATTACATATTAATGTATTTCTTTAAATGCTTCACTCTTTTCATTTAAATAAGTTTTTAATAGGAAAAATTTTTATGCTATAAATGGACAATAAACATCAGTAGCCAAAACATAACTCAAAATTTAATTTCTTTGTCAATCTAATTCCTATCTAAATAATGTTGTCTGCAGAAAACACTAAGCCTAAGGTATCTGTTGCTTTGTTAACGAGACAGATGAACACGAGTTTAAGGGATATTAAAGGCGAGGTGGCACCAGGCTTTCTCCCTGAAGTAAACACAAGAATTGAAAGGAAATTGAACAGGGAATAATTTTGTCACAATGAGATTTATGTTAAAATGTCATCTCTATGCCCGCAAACCATCTTGCAGACCTGGAAAGGCATGTTGTTGCTGTTGTTGTCGTTGTTTCTTTTTTAAGAGGTGGGGATTGGATGAGAAGATCTGTGTGGTTTTTTCCAGGTTCAAAACATCCTACGACAGCACATACTTTGTACTGTATAAGTAAAATCATTTATAATAAAAGGCCTATAAAATAGCCTGCCCCAGTTTTGAAGTGTCACTACTAATATAACACCTTTTGGTTATTAAAAGATGTCCCATTTATAAAGCCCTGCCCAGTTCATTGGGCTGTTGTAGAAACCAAGAGAGTAGGCCTGTCCAAGGACCATTGTCCCTAAATTGACTGCTCAGGAGGCCGATGCCCTGAAGAGAGATAGAGTGCACCCCAAATTACTCAGCTAGTAAGTAGCAGCTGGGTTACAGCCTGGATCTCCTGACTCCTCGGCCCCCTCCACTGCCCTATGCTGCCTACACAGAGCAATTTCCCAGCCTTTTGCACCCCAGCTGGATCCCTGAGCAGCTGTAGCCTGTCAGAGCCTGAAGAAAGGGTGGTGTGGCAGTGTCAAGGATGCTTGGGGGGACCGGTGAATGGTTATCAGGAAAGGATCCTTGAGGAAGCTGAGAAGACAGCTGTGTCAGGCTGACTGACGAGTTGTTGCTGGGACACAGGAGGCCGGGGAAGCAGCTGCCTCTGTATCCCAGAGGCTGTCGCAACTCAGAGATCAAATTTGCAGCTTTACAAAGGAAAAAACACGCACAAATGTGCACGCTTCTGCACAAACACACAGGCACAAATACCCGTGTGACATCAAATGCACCCCAGACAATGCTCCAGCTCCCACGGTGATGCTAAAATGTGGTGTTCAAATGAGCACACGCCTCTCAGCCTCTTCAACCCCGCAGGCAACTCCCCAGCCCCTACCTAGCTATTTGACTGTATGATGTTTTTCAATTTCTATAAAAAAATACTTCTGAGTCTTTGTCCATCTTGGATTTGTCCAGGATTAAAGAGAGAAAAGTATATTCTGATGTATGGGAATGCATAGTGTCTTGTGATTTTCTACCGAGAGGAGTAGGATATTTTTTTATGAGTGTTGGGTGACAAAACATTGAGACCAGGTGGAAACCAAACAAGTTAAAGCATTTTGATAAAATAGTTTGGTGGCTATTTCTAGACCTAAAAATACTCCTGTGCTTTCTCAGTTGTGTTCTTTGTCCTATTTAAACACTGACCACCAGAGCTAGCAATTAATTGTATTTTCCTAAGACGTTCTACAGGTCTTGGAACCCAAGACTGCAGCCCTGGAAGGTTCTGATCTTCTCATTCCACCAGAGGAGTGATCTAGGCACAGAGGGGACCCAGACAGGGTGCAAGTGATGTTAGTGGGTGAGTAATTAGCAGACGAAGGAGTAGTTGACTGTATAAATGAAGCCGTATTTTGAAAAGAAAGCACATTTTGATGTCTTTCTCTTCTTTTACCAATTTCAACTGTTAAATGGACTGCCCCCACCACTCCACCTCCCTTCAAGTTTGGAAACCAATTACATTCCAGGGAGGCAGAGATCTGATAAAGGACCTGCTTCAGGTCTCAGACTTGAATCCATTTTGCAACTTGTTTGTAAAACTCTGCAAGTTGGCTTAACAGTGGAAAGGCTGATGCTGTCAAATGCTAAATTGCACAATTAAAGGGACATCCAGAACTCTCTGAGCCCTTCCTCTCCTCCTGGCACCCAAAGGCACAGGTCTTTCCTGGCAGCAGGACAGTCTCCTTGCTACTTTCTGGGGTCAGTACATGGATCTGCTCCGCCAGGTGTCAGACCTAGTTGAGCCAGCAAAGCACAGCAGCTGGGCCAAGACAGTGTCAGCCACTGAGAGCAGAGGCAGGGCTCACAGCCCAGCAACCTGGGAACGGGAGCCATGCAGAACTCACATCAGAGACAAAGACCCAGGGGCATCATTTCATAGGCTGCTTCTGCCTCTGGTTTTCTTCTTTTGTGTTTGAACTGAGGCTTAATCAGTTGAAAGTGTAGAAGGAGGGTATGAAAGTGGGGCTATCCCTTGTAACATTTTTCACCAATTTGGAATAGCAAACCTAGCTCAGACCCTAACATTTTGCCTGACACAAACTTATTTCATTGTAGATCAGCATAAAGGGTTAAGGCATTAAAGGTAGGCCAAATCCTAAAGTATGGGTCTTACTCAACAACTCAATTATCCAGTCTATATCAAGTAAAATAAATGGCTTTTGTCAATAGCAGTCAAACTGTAAAACAGCAAAACTTTTGAGAATACCATTTTTAATGTGATATTTTAAATTTCAACTACAAATAATTATTTGAGCTAAATAGCTAAGTTTTTAACCAGAGACTTTGATGAAGAGATGTTAATAATAACAAGAATAATGTATTTATAAGAGGTAGTGTTTATTAAGTACACACTGTTCCAGCCACACTGCTGAGAAATTTACTTTTCTTGGATGCTGCCTCCATGGCTGCCTCACTCTAAATGACATCGTTTAAATTTTCAGACAATTTTATAAGGTAGTTACAATCGTCTTCAGAAACGTTTATTTATTCAACAGATATTTATTGAATGTCTGTTATGTTTCGGGCATGATTCTAGACCCTTGGGATCCAAAAACGTTGGATAAGATGTGTATGCCTCTTGCCCTGGTGCTTATAGTTTTGTCAGGAGAAAACATCAACTGCAAAATGGTTTTGTTAGAAAGCACACAAAGTGATGAGAAAGACAGAAATGAGGGCCTGGAGGTCTTCAGGCAGAATATGGAGGGAAGGTCTCTCTTTTTGTACAGCGATTTTGAAATCACCTTTTGAAAAAAGGTGTTAAGACTGTCCCAGGCCAAGCTTTGAAGTGAGCAAGATGTTGGAATGTTCCAGAAGCTGAAAGAAGGTCCATGTGCCTGGTGATGGTGGAGAGAGTGTTAAGAGGTGAAGCTGATGAGTCAAGAGGGGCCAGCTTGATCAGGGACATTCAGATCTCCTCTCTGAGTCCTTCTCTCCTCCTAGTACCCAATATGGAGGCTTGTGGGTTCTGGGAAGAATTGAGATAAGGAAACTGAGGCAAGAAGGCATTAAGTCTCTTTTCCAAGGCCACATTGCTTGTAAGAACTAAACCACAGTAGAGTCAAATGGGGATTTCTATCTAGCATCTATCTAATCAATATATAAACATATTAATATCTATCTATTTATCCATCCATCAGCTGCCAGGAATTCTAGGCTCAAGATATGTGACAATAAACACAACTGTCAAAGTTCCCTCTCTCATGGACCTTCCTTCAGTAAGTGCAGTCATGCAAAATAAATAGAGGAAAAGGGATGTAGAGTGAGAGGGGCTCTTTTAGATAAAGTGTCTTAGACAGAGGGTGCTTCTTTGAGGAGAAGCATAAGTTAACAACGAAGCAGCCATCAACTCTGTGCTCTGCAGCTAAAAGAGCTTTGTAATCAGCATTTTCAAAGCAGAGGAAAACATGATTGTCCTCATGAGGTAGTTTGCAACACACCCTGATGCACGTGTGTGTGTGTGTTGGTCAAATCCTCTCTCAGACCAAAGATAGCAAGAAAAGGTCAGCCTAGGTTATGTAAACAAGAAGGATTTGGAAGCTTAAGGTTAATGAAGTTTTGCTAGGTTTGGAAAATCGTGGAACCAGTATTCACGAAAAGAAAAAAAACCTAGCCAGATAGAAGTTTGTGTGTGTTGGAGACATAGAGAAATGCAGCTTTGGTGTCTACACAGCAGGAATCAGTTACACCTGGAGAGACCATTACGGCATTTTCAGTAGAACATTCTTTTGGCTCATTCAAGAGCAGCCCTCCACAAGAGCGAGAGAGATTAATGAGCCCAGAAACAGCCAATAAGAATTCATGGGGGAGACCAAATGTTGGAGTTTTGTTACCAGTGGGTCTGGACAACTGCACTATATCCCCATAAAAGATTGAAGATTAAGCCATATTCCTCTCTCTCTCTCCATTTCATTCTCTCTCTTTCTCTTTCTTTCTTTCTCTTTCCCAACAGAATTTCTGTTGCTTGAAAAGTTTTAACATAGAGCAGAATTCTGAACATGGTTAGGATTAGCTGTTACAGCATAAGGTGAGTGGCAAAGGACCATTTGTCATGTGGAGTCTTTGGAATGTCTAGACATAAATGAAAATTTAAGAGGCATAACTGTTTTTTTTTATGGCTGTCAAGTGGAGTAAACTATTTAGGATTAAATTTGACAATTTACAGGTCAATTTCAACCATTTTTTTGGGCTTCTTTATGACTATGGCCAAGATATTTCAGAGGGTACTAGGTGATTTATTGGGTCTTATGTAATCATTATTCAGAGAAGAAAGATGGTGTGCCTTTGACCTATTGTTCTGGAAACTGCTCATGCATTTCTCCGTGCTTCTGTTCATCCATCCAGAAGGCATTTATGCAATGTCGTGAATGACACAGAGACGAATAAGCCATGACCCCTGTTCCCACAAAGCTCACAGTCTGATGACGAACAAGCGAATAGAGAATTACATTAAAAAATGGAGTAAATACAAGATGGTGGTAGAGATCAGATGCTTTGGCACTGGGGGAAAGGATCCTAAGTAGGATTAGGGTGTTTGGGGATAGATTCTTATAAACATCTACGATTATGCCCATCCTTGAAGAAGAATGTGTGGGAGGTGTGCAGACAGAGAAGGTGAGAAGAGGTTTTCCAAGAAAAGGAAATTGTATGAGCCTGTGTGTAGGTACAGACCGGTAGAAGCGCAACACTTACTCAGGGAACTGCAGGAAGTTGGCACAGTTGGAGTCCAGGCTGCATATTGGGTGTGGTGCTGAGGATGGGTATAGAGGGGGAAAGAGTGGTCAGTAGTGAGGCTCAGAAGCATTGAAGGGCAAGAGTATGAGAGGCCTGGGGACCACTAGAGTGAACTTGAATTTGGTGCTAGTGGCTATGAGGAACCATGACCATATTTTAAACTGAAAGTATCTGGCCAACATTTTAGAAGTTGCGTTGGCCTCTTACAGAATAATCGTTATTATGTGGCAATTCTTTGCAATGATTATCTCAGTAGAGTGAGGCCTAGAGTAAATTATCACAGGTTATGGAGTGTGAGGAAGCCAATTAATTCTCTGTATGTTTGTCCTAAGGGTGTGAGCAGCCCTGTTATGGACATTTGCAAGATCAAACAAATAATCTCAACATGAAATCTTGCAGATAATTTTAAAAGGAAAGGGGGAAAAAACTTGAAAAACTAAAAGGTCTCCATTATACTTCCATGTTACATGTACATTTCTACCATACATCAGTTACCCTGGAAACATGGCCATGGTTTGACAGTTTCTCATTCACAGAGGGAACTCTTCCATTTTGAACCCTCAACACTGCCTGGCACAGCGGCTGGGACAGAGAACAAGCTCAGTAAACGTGCAAGGAGATGATTTGCTAATGACCCAAACCATTCTGTGGAAGGGCCCTTTTGAACATTTAGTGAATCACGTGTGTTAAATATGAAAAATCTCAGTAATAACAGCAAAAGTAGGTCAATAATGGCAACAGCTTTATAGTTATTATTTACCGAGGACCTACTACGAGATAAGGCACAGTGTCAGACTCTCCAGACATCAGCTGACTTAATGCTCACCATGTCCATACAGTATCAGATCCCCCTTTACAGATGGGAACACTGAGGCTGACTGAGTTAAGGCAACACTCTCAAAGTCACACAGATGAAGAACAGAAAAGTAGGACGTGAACCTAGGACTACTTGGCAGCAAAGTCTATGACTTTTCTCTCCTATTGTTATTTCCAGATATTTCCAGGTGTTTCTTGTGAAAGAGGAAGCACATTTATTCCCCTGGCTCCAGAGGAGAGAAAGCAGCCCAGGGGTTCTTCCATGATGGGAAGGAAGAAGACTTTGGCAGGACTTTATGACTTTATGACCACTGCTCTCAGAGAACAGAACTGACTGTTCTACAAGGCTGCGGACACCTGTCCTGGAGACGGGACGTTGATGTGAAAAGTGGACAACCATCTCTCAGGAGATCTGCAGAGTGAGTTCTATAGTGGCTGATAAAATAAAATATATTTACTTCTCTCTTTAAGATCTTGAGATATTCTTTGGATAGTAACAACAGTTCCTGACATCTGGATAATATTTCACATTTGATAAAACAGTACCAGAGAGCATCTTATTTGATCCCAAACAGCCTCCTTTGAGGATAAGGTAGTTGTTGCCCAGAGAAGCAGGATGACTGGTCCAAGGATACACAGAGTGATGGAAGACGTGGAGGACGGATCCGGGTCAAATAATTCCAAGATCAGTGCTCTTTCCCTTATGCATGTTGTCTATGGCAATGGAGCAAAAATTGAGGTCTTGGGACAAGCATCATACAGAGCATGTAGTCCCTTCCCATGATGAGCGTGAGCCACACGCTGAGGCTGTTTTTGAGACAGTCATCCCTTTCTATGTGGGTCAATATCCCTGAGGCCTGGACTTCCCTGTGGGAACAAAGCATATTTCAGGATCTCCCTTACTCATCCTCATCAGTGTGATATGTTGCTTCCTGTCTAACCGCCCCATTTCCATAGGCAATTTATACACCCAGAGATGCCAGAGTCCTGACTTTCACCCCAATTATTTCATGTCTAGGTTATTCTTCTTGACATGCGCGTCCAGGACACGAGTCGAAATCTCCCACTTATGCAGCCTAGAGGGGCCAAGCCCTACTGGGCCAAGAGCATGCTGATTCCTGACTGCGGAAAGTTTGCTTGTGTGCTAAATATAAGCAGATGTCCCCAGCTGCCCAATCGTGTGGCCATATGAAACCAATCACCCACACTGCACAAACATGCATCATCAGACAAAGCCCGAAGGTGCAACTAACTCATCCTGCTTCCCATAAAAGAGTGGTGAGTAGGGGGCGGGGGCTGTGGGGAGACTGGTCAGAGCAGTCCATCTAAGGGCAAAATTTGTGTGGTTTGATGGGATAAGAATGGCAAAGTTGGACCAAAGGCCGTGCTGCTCGAAGTTGTGTTAGACACTCAAACTAGTCCTGTGACATCATCTGAGCACTTTCAACTCTGTACACATGGAGGCACTTAGGTTTGGAGGTGGAAGTGACTTCCTCATGATCTCATAGCAATCTAGTGGCTCAGTCAGGGCTTTATCAAAGACCAAAATGCTCAGTCCATCACTTACTCCCTATGTAAGTCTACCTGTGCCACCAGCTTTCTGGTGGGCTTCTTCATGTTTCTTTTGTTTTGAATCCTGGTGACTTTTAGGGTGATTTCTCTAAGTCGCATAAACTTTCCTAAAGAATAATGATAATTTATGCCATCTACTGGGGGTTGATATTAAGTCAAACTAGACGTTCTATGTACTTACTATATATAATAATCCCCGAATACCATAAAGTAAGCTTTTCCCCTCCTGTTTTAAAGGAGAGGAAACTGATACTCAGAAATGGAAAGAAAAAAATTGCCCAAGGTCACAGAGCTTATAGGTGGCATAGCCTAGATCCGCATAAAGATGGACTCCAAAGGCTTAGTTTAAAGGAATTGAGAAGTTATATTGAGGCGGTCGGTTAGCGCTGAAAGATGGCTGGGTGATCAACATTTATTCACTCAAAAGGAATTTTTTTGAGCGTCTATTGTGTGCCTGGCAGCATATGTGGGTTCAAAGATGCACACGACACTATTCCATCCCTTGGGAAAATAGTCTACTGGTGGAGTCAGAAATACAAACTCATAGTTTGTGTTGAAGCGACTCAATGGGATGATCAGACACAATTGGAACAGAGTAGAAGGAACACATGAGTTTGTCCAAGTGGTAAGACATGGTTTGTCAGAGGAAGTGACACTTTTCTGTCAAACAAATGAAGTTGACATTCAAAGCAGAAGTTAACCAATATGCATAAAAAGATGCAAACAGGACAAACTGTGAATACTTAGGGAAATAGAGATTATTAGGTATTGCTGGTTTGTTAAAGCATAAATGGGAAGCTTAAAATAAGATATCAAATATACAGGTTATAAGGGCCTCAAATGTTTCACTAAGGGGGTTGGAACTTTTTCTGAGGTCAAGTGGGAACCATGCATAGATTTTAAGCAAAGAGTGACGTGATTGCTATATAGTTTAGGATTAGCTTTGACTGCTAGTAATGGGAAAATTGAAATTAATATTGGTTTTAAAACAATAGAAGTTTATTTTTCATATAAAAGTCTGCAGTTGTGTAGTCCAGGAGTGCTATAGTGGCTCTTCTCAGGAATTCAAGGTCTTTCTAGCAACCCCTATGTACGACCTTCAAATTCATGTTCCAAACCCATATCCGGGCAGCAAGATAGAAGCAGAGATGATAAAGATAGCTAAGAGAAGGGTCTCAGTCTGTTTGGGCTGCTATAACAAAATGCTATAGACTGGGTGCCTTATGAACAACCATTTATTTCTCACAGTTCTGGAGGTTGGAAGTCCAAGATCATGGTGCCAGCATGGTCAGGTTCTGGTGAAGGCCCTCTCCTGAGTGGTAGGCTGCCAAGTTCTGGCTGTGTCCTCACAAGGTGGAAGGGCTAGGGAGCACTGTGGGGTTTTTTTTTCATAAGAGCACTAATCTCATTCACAAGGCCTCCACTCTCATGACCTAAGTACCTCCCAAAGGCCCGACCTCCTAACACCATCACACTGGATGGTAAGATTTCAATGTATGAATTTTGGGTGGACTCAAACATTCAGACCAAAGGTTCAACACTCTCTTAAAGAAGAGTCTCATAAGCTTTCACAAAACACTTCTGATTTTACTCCATGCATCAGAAATTAGTCAAATGTTCACATCCACCTAAAAGACGATTGGAAAATGTAGTCTTTACTCTGGTCAGCAATGGGCCCAAACAAAAATCAGGTTTTGTGTTACTCTACAAGAACCAGAGAGTGGCTACTTAGGAAAGTTAGCAATCCACACCACAGGTAGGTCTGAAATTCAGAGATCGCTTCAATATCCTTGTAGTAGATGAATAATGGTATAGGAATATCACCAAAGATATGAGACTGAGGCTGCTGGTGTCCATGGGATCGGGAGGTGCTCACCCTCCCTCCCCCCAATTGCTTAGATTTTGCCCAATTAAAGACACTCCTCTCTTTATTTCCCCATTATTGAGTCAGAGGTGGACATACGTTTCCTTCAGCAAAGGAGTCATACTCAAGTTTGGGCAAAGCTGTTTGGATCTGTAGAATGGACCACAGCATGAACCTGGCTTGGACTGCATCCTTCATTGACTTAAAACTTTGCTCGTTGTACTTCTGACCTCAAATAGATATATCAGATTTCTTATTCTGATCAATTGTAGAGCCAGGATGGGGAAGGGGGAATTTCTATGTGTGTCATTCAGATTAGCAGAGTTAACATGTTTTTGTTTTATGGATATTCACAGAGTTAATTGGCTAAGAGCATGTGCTTCAGAACCAAAAAAATCTGAATTCAAAATTCAGCTATGTCCTTTATCACAGGCTGCCTGATTTCAGAGTCAGTCTTCTTAATCACCATCCCATATTACCTCCTCTCTGGCTCTTTGCTTACTTTTCCCTGTTTCTTAAACTGTTTGCTTTCAAGTAAAGTGGAGGAAGTGGTCACAGCAGCCTTGATGAGTGTCCCTAAGAGGTGGTGGCAGAAGAATGGGTTTAAAGATACAAGAATTTAGCCCTGAGTCCTGACTGTACTCATCTGGCTGTCTACCTCAATGCAGCCCCTTTAAGATTTTACTCCTGTGCCAGAAAGTATGTCTAGGGTCCCATAAAATAAATAGCCCAGCATATGTCCAATGTTGGCTCACCCAGTCCTCACCATCTCCGAGCCATCTGCGCTCACTTTGTATCTCACTTTTTCTGCTAATATCCTTATGCCCCCTCTCTTCCAGAATCCTGCTCTCTCCAGTTTATTCAGCTTCTCCTGACCCTATCTCATGGCTTGATTCTTGGCTATAACGTTTGTAGGGATATGAAACAGCGGGCTTTTCTCTGAGAACTCTAAGATTGATATAGCATAGTGTTTAATAGCAGAGATGCTGAAATCAGATCAACCTGAATTTAATTCTTTCTGCCACAACCACTAATTCTAGACCTTGGGTAGGTCATGTAAGTTTTCCAAGCCCCTACTTTCTTATTTCTAAGAGGAGGATAATGATAATACCTGCCTTGGATGCTACTGTCAGAGTTAAATGAATTAATATTTGTAAATGTTTGGTACAGTGTTGGGGATACAGTATTTTTACGTACCGTATTAGCTATTAATGTTAATTTGGGGACTGGGGGATTAAGAGATAAGGTTGAGAAGTGGGAGGGGCTATATCATCAAGACCTGTTTTACAATGAAGAAGCTAGATCTTGGCAAAAGGGAAGACAGGCTTCAGAGAGAAGATTGTATTGGTTTCCTATTACTGCTGTAGTAAATTTCATGGCTTAAAACAGCGCACGTGGCTGTCCTACGGTTCCAGAGGTGGGAAGTCTGAAATGGATAGGCAGGGCTGAATTCCTGCTGGAGGGTCTGGGGGACAATCCATTTCTTTACCTTTTCTAGTTCTAGAGGCTGCCAACATTCCTCCGCTCCTGGCCCCGCAGCACTCCAACTTCTGCTTCAGTAGTCACATCACCTTCTCTGACTGACTTACCTGCTTCCCTCCTACAGGGACCTTTGTGGTTCCATTGGGCTCGCCCAGCTAATCCAGGATAATCTTCCTATTTTAAGATCCTTAATTTCGTTTCACTTGCAAAGTCCCTTTTGCTGGGTAGGGTAACATAGTCATAGGTTGTGGGGATTACAATGTAGACATCTTTAAGGGGGAACATTATTTAGCCTACCACAGAGAGTAACATGCTTATTTTAGGATTTTCCAGGATCATTCTAGTAAGATTAGAGTTGGGGAGACCAGTTAAAATGCTGTAGTGAGATGGAGGAGGGGGCATATGAGTATAAGCATTAGAGGAAATTGGGATGCTGAGGAAAGATGGTGATGAGAAACTAGAATGCCTAGGACTTCGCCAGTCTTATGGACTAAATGTTTGTGTATACCCCTCGCCCCCAATTCATATGTTGAAACCCCAACCTCTAATGTGATGGTATTAGGAGGTGGGGCCATTGGGAGGTAACTAGGTCATTGCGGGTGGAGCCCTCATGAATAGGATTGGTGCCTTAGGAAAGGGACCCCAGAGAGCTTCCTTGCCCCTTCCACCACATGAGGACACAAAGAGAAGTCAGCAATGTGGAAGAGATCTTCACCAGAACATGATCATGCTGGCACCCTGACCTCAGACTTCCAGCCTCTAGGAGTATGAGAAATAAATTTCTGTTGTTTATAAGCCACCTAAACTGTTACTTTGTTATAGCAGCCCACATTGACCAACACAGCTAGTGAGATGAGGAAAAAGGCCGATCTCTGGATTTTTAGCTCCAGGTTCTGAGGGGATGGTGGAGTCATTAGGAGCTGGCAGACGTCAGGGGACTGACAAATTGACCAAGATTTTCTGAGAAATCCCACTTGTTCTAGCCTGTAGCCATTCTTTATAGAACACAGAGGGCAGCCTGGCCTAGGATAGCATTTCCCACACTTTGCTCATTCTTCACAACTTTTTCCATATCCATGTTTCAAATTCTGAATAGTCTTCTTTAAATAGACTCTGGTAAAAGCAGCCTCATGCTAAGCCATTAGTTTCTTGAAACCACATCTCTGATATGCCTGTCTATTTTGATACACATACAACGTATACATAATCTTTAAAATGGAAATATATTTTCCCCACGTACCACCCACGATTATCTCACGTACTATCAGTACTAAGCATCTCACATAGAGATGAATGTGGTGTCATGACAAGGACACAGACTGGGAGATTCAAACTTAGACTTGAGCGAGTCTCTAGATGTCCCTGGACTTTCCTTTCCTGACATATGAAATGGAGATAACTCCTAACTCATTTAATGACTTAGTAGATAGTGGATGGAAAATGCCAGGCACCATACCTCATAACAGGCACCCAGGCTATATGCATTTATATCATGGATTTTGTGATGATTTCTCCTTATATATTTTAAATAATTCCAAGCCTTTTCATGAGGCCTGCCAGTTAATTCTGATAAACTCACTAGAAAATTCATCATCTTTGCAGTCTAGGTGGCAAAGAAATTTAACTTAAAACCTTATTTATTGTCTCATGAATCTCCTTTACCTCCCCGGCATTTAGGGTGAAGGGACTTTGCGAAGCAACTCATCCCTGTTGACTGTCTCAGAGAGCCTTGGGCCTGAAGATGCTGGACTCTTGGGAAAGAAAAGCTAATTTTCTTCAAAAGTTTAAAGCAGGGGTTTGAGATGGGAAGGCCTACTGCTTTCTGGGCTATATTGGAATCATACCTCTGCTTGTGGTTCTGGGGCTTTTTGCTTACAAGTCCCAGTCTCATGATCCATCTGAGAACATCACTGAGGGTAGGCAAGACTGGACCAAATGAGTTTTAAAAGGAACTCCAGACTCCCTCCTCACGGTACCCCGCCTCCCCAACCCGGCCGCAGTCTAGCAGAATCAGACTCAACGCAGCATTTGCTGAAGAAAGCACTGTTTGCATGAACTTTCCATTGATACATCTGGTTTTCCTTTTGAAAAAGGCCCTCGAACCTCATAAAACCAAAGTCTTTCGAATCAAACCACAAATTCCTTATAGCTAACCTCAGCGAAACTCCCTCCACACTCTGTGTACTTGGTTTTTCTAAACCTCAGTCCTCTTTTCTCTTCCATCTTCATTAAGTTAGCCAGGGCCAAGCTCACAAGGATAAATCAGAGGGTTTTTTTCCCCAATCACTTCATATTAATAAAAATTACAGGTCATTTTTCTGTCTTAGACCTTTGATTTAGCGTAGCTACCATTTATTGAGCTCTCACAACATGCCAAGCGCTTTACATAGTATCCCATTTAATCCTACAACAGTCTTGCAAGGTAGGTGGTATTTTTCCAGTCTTTCCAACGAGGAAAGAGAAGCAAAGAGAAGTCAAATGGCGCCTTCATCGACTTGCTCCTGCTAAGTGGAGAATCTAGTAACACAAATTTAGTTTCTAACCTCTAACGCCATCACTTCTCACGTCTGTCTCTCTACGTAATAAATTCCTAAGACTTAATTTTCAATTATGATTTGATATTTAAAAATAACTCCTCGTTTGCTGCAGAGAATCATTATCCTGATTATTGACTTCATGGTGATGACAAGTATTGCTTTTACTAATAACAGCAGCTACTATTCTCTGAGTGTAACATACCTTGAATACTTACAGTAATCTCTCGAGACAAATATTATCTCCATTTTCTAGATTTGTAAACTGAGATGCCGAAAGGTCATGAAGCAATCAATTAATTGGAGCTGCAAATATTAACAAAAAGCAAATCATTGCGTAGACCGGCAACTTTGAAACATTTTACACCGTTAATTCATTGAGTCCCAACAACGATCTTGTAAGATATGTTTCATTATTGCCTGCTTTGCACAAGGGAGAAACCTGAGGCACAGAGAAATGAAATGACTACTCAAGGCCACACAGCTGGTCAGTGAGATGAGGGGGTAGGATGCGAATCGGTACAGCTCTGGGTCCCTACTCAGAGCTTCTCACTGCACCACCATGTGGCCTGACTGATTTCAGAATCTCTTTGCTCTGAACAGGTGTCTGTGTGAGTGGATTTAAAGCCATATTTCTCGGTCCAGTTCTTTTATTCTCTGGTGACCTCATTGTGTCAAAAGGACAGGATTTGATGCATACCGTGTCAGTGGTGATCACAGCTATTGAGGTGGATCTGTACTGATGTCTGGGAGTTTCAGCTGAATGTTAATGACATATAAAGGTGACCTGCAAGAAATATACAGCTCTCTCAGAAAGCAGAAGCTCTGTTGGGCAAGAAACATTGCAGACTATAGAGGATTCCCCTTGTCAGGCTCTTTTACCAGCAATGTTCATGTGGTCAAGGCTTACCTAAAAGCTCAACAAATCACACTAGAGTCTTCTGGAATGTTGGAAGAGGGGAAGCAGTAAGTATTAGGTATAAGTGGGGGAGGTGGGGGAGGTTCGGCTGGAAGATGCAACACTGAATATAACAAAGAAGAAATTGATGCCGGCCAGTTCTCTTCTCAGAAATGAAAGGCTAAGAATGGAAGAAAAAACAGGGAGTTTTTCTTTAATTGCAGACATGGAACCAGAGAGAGCAACATTCGGAGTCGTCCCCGGTGGCAAGCTGGGCTCTAAGCAGATATTACCCTATCTTTGATTCTTAAGCTTTTTCCTCCAATCGCTCTGCAGCTATGGGGACATACATACGGTCAAGCCTAAAGTGGACTCCTGCACACTGGAAATTTCTTTGAAGCCACACGTCTTATTAATCAAATACCTGCCAGATAGGAATTTACATTTGTGCTTGTTTTAATATGAAATCCTTGTTTAAACTGCTCTTCAGTTAAATTTCATAACTTACTCTAATTTTTAAGTAAAAATGATGCCCGAGGTTTATCACTGGATTTGATCTTTCCCAAGAACAACATTTTACGTTAATGTTCAAGAAGTATCTTCCTGCCTTAGATTTATGGGAAGGTGTCCTCTAGCATTGCAAAGGCTAAGGGAGGCAAAGGGTGAAGGGGACTAATATTTATTTGTCACCTATGGTGTGTCAGGCACTAAGTGTTATGCATATACTATCTCATTTAATAACCACAACAGTCATGCATGGTTCCTATTAATCCCTGTTTTACAGAGGAAGAAACGAACCCAGAAAGGTGAGGGAAATTACACCAGAGCACGTGACTAGAATATGAAGGAGCCAGAATTTGAAATTCAGTCTGTCTGACTTCAAAACATATGCTCTTTCACCAAACATTCCAACACTGCCTCTCAGCGTAAAGCAGAGAGTTGGCACTATTAATTGAAATCCAGGCAGACAATTAGGTCTCTCCCAAGGGAAAAACCAAAACAAAGCAAAACCCGTGAACTTTAATATCCCAATTTGGAGCATACGCTCTTTCGAATCCCATGTTCTGGCCTTTGTTGAGGGTAGAACACGGGCCATCTCATGCTCTGGGTTGGTTGGTGACCTCCATCTGCTCCTGCCAGGTTAGAAAGTCAGTTATTTATTAAGGGGGCATTAATTTTAGTGAGAAATAGAACATATCTCATAATTTGATATACCATGCATTTAATTCATTGCAAATATTTTATGGTAGGTCGAAAAAATGGCCCTGATTGTCTACTCATCCCACCTCAATTGCAATGTGACATTTAACTTTATTTCCCCATTCTTTTAATCTGGGCTGCCCTCATATCTTGATTCGTCCAATAGAACACGACGGAAGTTATAATACACCAGTTCTGAGTCCAGGCTGTAAGAAGCTTGGCGCGCTATTTCCCTCTCTTACTCTTGCATCCCTGCCATGCCATGGGAACAAAATTGGGCCAGGGTGCAGGAGGAGGAGAGACATGTGGACAGCCACACTCAGAAGCAGAGCTGCCTAGCTGAACACAGCTAACCGCATTCTCATGATGGAGCCCAGCAGAAACCAGAAGAACCTTCCAGCTATGCCTGCCTTGAATTGCTGAGCCACAGAATTGTGAGCTAAATAAATGGTTGTTGCTTTAAGCCACAAAGATTTGGAGCGGTTTGTTTCGCAGCAGCAGATAACTGACATCCATTTCCTAAAATATGACTGAGTGCCAACAGTGGGGAATGCTGTGGGGACACGGAAGTGATTAAGCCATGGTCCCTGTTCTGAAGGGACACCCAGTACTCCAAATGGGAAGTCAGACATGTAAACAGTAATCACAACATGGAAGGTCACATGATGAATCCAAGTAACTTGTGAAACCCTTTTAGTGGGAGTAGTTCTACTTCCTCTGTAAAGAGGCCACCATTCTAAGGAGCCCAGTATCAGTCTGTTCCAACGCTTCTTGCAAGAGTGTCAGCCAAACCTCAGACTGCATCAGCGGCCACTCAGCAAGGAGCCTTGAGGATTACCCAATGCTATTTATATATATAGAATCCCCATTAAGCGACCTCAAATGGGAGCCAGGAGCTTGGGGCCAGATCTTTCTGGAAGGATGGTTTAAAGGGATATTATCCTCTGTCTAAATACGGAATCACTAGATATTTGTGGGTACCAAGCAAAAATGTCAGTCTTTTGGACTTTTAATGATTGAAAAAATTAATAGAGCTGGAGGCACCAGAAATCAGGAACTTTTAGAACATCTCTGACTTTTCAGAGGGAAAACTAGGCAGTGGAAAATGGAATAGTATAGAGAAACTAAACCTGGGTTTGAATCCCAACTAAGGTATTCACTAGCTATTTGATCTTTAGCTGGTTCTTCATAAACTTCACGTTACTTGTCACCAAATAGGGATAAAGATATCTGATGTGGGCTCGGCGAGCTGAGGAGTCAAAAGAAAGATTTCTTGGACTCTCAGGGTCTGGTAGTAGTGCTGTTTTATTCAGAGAATAGCATGGAGTAGCATGGGGTCAGGACCCATGGGCAGCGAAGGGCTTCAAGCATGGGGACAGGGCCAATGGGCAGTGAAGGCTGCAAGCACGGGGACAGGACCCATGGGCAGTGAAGAGCTGCAAGCATGCGGACAGGACCCATGGACAGTGAAGGGCCACAATGTTTTGAGGGTAGGGCTAAATTTATAAGGCATGGGTACGTGACTTATTTTTACTAGACAAAGGAAAGATGATGTAAAAAGTCATTAAAATGGTACTGGTGCAGGAAGGGTCTGGTTACTGTGTGGTCGTATCACTTTAGACATGAATTGGGCCATATAGATCGGCATGTAGGCCAGGATGCCTTGGGCTTCTCTCCCTGGGGCAGCCTTGATCCACATCAATATCTACCTTACAAGATTATGATGAGGACTAAATGTGCCTGGTACATAATGAATGCCATTTTCCCATTTCCTTCATTCTTAACTTCCCTTTGCTTTTGTTGCCATTTCCTACTTTTTTCTATGGATCCAACCAGAGCCCTAATACATTAACCTTCATGAAAATGGGTCCTGATTATTAGCAAAATGTATGAGTTTGAAAGCTTCCCCAAAGGCTTCCTGTAAAAGCACCTTTTGAAAGTGGCTTTCAGTGACTGCTTGAGTCACAGTATCTATTCATGATTATGAAGGGCTGAGACAAAAGGCCGAGACAAGTCTCTTTGGAGCCAACTCTTCACATTGAATGCAAATGCACATGTTAGCAGCCAGCCTGTGACTTTGGTCCACAGAAAGTATGGTGGTTTCCTGACATACTTGGCACCACAATAGAATAACTCTCAACTGGCTAGAGCATTAAACATGACCAAGGACGTAGCTGAATAGACTGTCCCAGAACTTTTTCTTCAAATGTAAGACATTCAATGTTCTTACGCAAACCAGAGAGGAAATGGGATATTTTTTTCCTCTTCCTTTTCTTTGCTATTAACCTCAATCACCTAACTCTTGGTTTAATTTTCCTTCTATAGAAAGAATATTAAACAGAAAGCACATGGTGAATTAAACAAAAGCAGAGTGGAGTGAAGCCTGGATCTGTGGACCATATATCAGGACTGGATCACAGAGAAGGTGAACTGACAGCCTCTTGAATACATAGTTTTCCCACCTGTATGATGAGAAGCATCACTCCTGGAGTCAGCATGGAGTTACAGGGAGGCTCCAAGATAATGGGTGTGAAAAATGGTAGCCTCTCTACTAAAACATTTTCTAGTCTCAGGACCTTTGCACTTCCTCTTCTTTGCCTGGAGATTCCTTCCTTTCCTCCAGAGATGTTTGTTGGTGAATCCTTCAATTCATTCTGTCCTCCGCTCACATGTCACCTCCTTAGAGGGACTTCCCTTGCTTGTCTTATCCAAAACAGCCATCCTATCACTCTCTTTCCCCTTATCCTTGTTGATTTTTACTTTGGAGCACTTATCTAACATTGTATCATATATTTACGTGTTGATTTGTTAATTGGCCATCTCTTGCAATAGGATGCTAGCCTCATGAAGGCAGAATTTTATGTTTTGTTCACTCTGTATCCCCAACACTTAGTAAGCACTCAAAACAAACATTTGTTAAATGAATGAATATGCAAGATTATTTTTACATCGAAAAACACAGGCCCCCTAATAGGCATTCTATAACTTTTGGCAGAAATGAGAGCCCACATACTCAGATGTGACCAGAATTGGGGAATCAGGATCTCTAGCAGCCAGTGTCTCCCTCACTTCGCACCCCTGCCGATTGTGTAAGGAATGTCCAGACACTTTCTGTTTCCAGCATGACGTAATGTGGAACGAGAAGACCTGCAGAACATGCGGCTCACAGACGAGACGGATGATCTCATCCCCTTCTTGGGCATTCCCAGGCTTTGCTGTGAAAAGAAAATAAAAAAATAAAACCTACAATGTTCAATTCACAGGTGGTTGTTCCAGCCCTCAGTCATATGTTGGCAAAATACCGGAGCTCATCTCTTAGATCCCTGGGGTCTTGGGGGAGGAAAGCCATGTCGGATATCGTCTGGCCTCTTCCATCAGCCAAGTGGAATGGATTTAGCCTGAGAAACTAGTATATAGAGGGGGAGAAATACATTTTAGCATCAGCCACAAGGGACAAACTGTAAGCAACTAACGGGGGGTGCTGGGAGAGTGAAAAAATAAAAGTAAGTGAAGTGTTTCATTGACACCAGAAGGCTGAGGTTGTTCTTGGGATTGTTTCAAAGGTTTAGGGCCTGAAGAAAGAATGTGCCAAATTTCTCTGACATGGCTCGCTTTTATTTAAAAATTCCTTTGGTTTTGATGTCTGTGTGTATATTAAAACATCATAATTCTGATTTATAGATATTTATTGCTCTACAGTTTGCAATACCTTTTAGCATGCAAATCTTCACAAACGCCCTGAAAGTGAGGGACACAGAATTTTCTCCATGTGTTGTTGAGGAAGCTGAGGTTCAGAAAGGGAAGGTGAATTGGCCGAGATCATACAGCTAATGTGTAGCAGAGCTGGTAATACAGCACTGATCTGGTTATCTGGTTATCTTTAAGTCTGAATCCCTCCAATGAAACCTTTAAGACTTAAAAGGTGACCTCTATTTGTTAACCACAGTGTCTGTTTTCTCCAAATTTTCCACCTCTTTTTCTTCCCTAGTGAGCCACTAGATAACCCTATTTCAGACCCAGATCTGGGGCAGGTGTGGGCAGACAAGTCTGTGCACGAACTAAATGGAAGTCCGTCTGGATGTCTCATGACTAACACATCCAAATGGAACTGTTGACTGACCTCAGAACACACTTCCTCCTTTCTTTGCTATCCACTCTCCTCCCACCCCCCAATCTTTCTCTTCATCCAGAGACTCCTATCACCAGTTGCTCAAGTCCTAAATATAAAAGTCATCCTTGGTTTCTGTCTTTCCATAAGCACTTTGTCTGCTCAATCCTTGATAAAATCTTCCAGTTTTCATTTCCAAAGCATGTCTTGGCTCTATCCATTTTCTCCATCTTCATAGCCATCATCTTTGTTCAGGCCACTGCTCTTACTCCCTAGATTTTTATAACAGCCTCATAGCTGCTGACTCTTTTTCCACTCTTGCCTCACTCATTCATTTTCTCCAATAGAAAGAAAAGTGATTGCCTTAGCATATATCTATTTCTTGTGTTTAAATCTACGAAGAATTCCCGATGTATTTATAAAATCCAAAAGCCTCACCATGACCACAGGCTCTGCTTACTCTAGCTTTTGACTTTCTCTACAAACTTCTTTGTGCCTTTCAAACACGTGCTTATTCTATTCTAGGAGCCACTGTGTGGAGCGAAATGTTTCTTGGGAATAAAATCTGCAGAGAAGAAAGTAGAACTCAGATACTAGGAAACATGGAATTCTGGAGATCTTGCTTGAGCTGCTAGGTCCAGCTGTGCCTTAAGCACTGTACTGAGTTACAAGCCAGTACATCCCTTCTCTTATTATTTTTGTTTTTAAATTCAGGTCAAGTTGATTTGAACATACTATCATTTGCAACATGATATTCCTGGATTTTGAGAAACTCATAGTCAGATGAGGAAAAGTTGACATGTGAACAGTCAAACTCTCCAAAAAGAGATGATTGGTATTCTAAGGGTAAACACCAGGGACTTTTAACCAGCCTGGGAGAGGAAAAGGGTCCTAGAAGGCGTCTCTGTGGGAGACAATGTCTGGTCTGAATTTTGAAGCATGCGTAGTCGTTGACCAGATGTCTCTACCAACCAGAGGATGGGAGAGAGGCATTCCAGAGATCAGGGAAAGCATGAGTCAAGGCATGGTGTGAAACAATATGATAGTTTCAAATAACCACAAGCAGTTCAGCATAACTTTAATGCAGCATGAAGGATGGCATGAAGGAAAGACAAGCTGGAGAGGGAGCCAGAGGCCAGACCAGGAACTGGTGAATAGGTTATCCTAACAAGATGAATATCATCCTGGAAGTTTTGAGGGCACATGGAGAAATTGATTTCTTCACTTTTAAAATGGGAGTGTAATCCCTGCCCAGTCTAACCCTGAAAGATGATGGTAAACGTCTCTTACTAAAATGTCTGTGAAAGTGCTTTGAACCAGGAATGAATTAGCTAATTATACAAAGGAAAAAGGAAAATCCAAATCTGTTTGTCCTTTCGCCAGACTCTGGACCAGGAGGGAGACTCAGGACTCGTAGGAGAAGTTGAGGAGATGCAAGGTGGTTTTGCTGAGCCCCCTGGGCTTTCTGTTCCTGGCAGCAAAGACGGTGATAGGGCACCTTTGGGAGTTCGCAGTTCTCCCTGAAGGGAGAAGAGAAAATACTTCTTATGAACTTAGCCTATTTCACAACTGCCCAGAGCCGGATTTGCTTCCTCTACGTCTCCTTCTTGCATCCCAGCAACAGGATCGCAGAATGGCTTTTCTGATGCTTCAGGCCAAACAACTTCAGCAGTCGGGAGCTTCCTTCTCCCCAACCTCCGTTCCTGTCTTACTTTCTGTGTGTTAACTCTCCCGACCATCCCTGCATCATCACACAGGTGAGCAAAGCCAAGAAAAATGCCACAGCTGCAGGCTTTTACCTAGGCAGCACCAGCTCCAGTGTGCGGAGATGACTGGATTCCGGGAGGCTTTGTGGGCTGGAAAGCAGGATTGTAATAGACAATGCACCAGAACAAGGGTTTGTTCTCCTTGGGGGACCCGTCCATGAGATCAGGAACTCTCAAGCCAGATTCTTGGCATCCGCCTTCTTGGACCATTTACTACAGCCACTAAGCATTGGACTGGCTCTGGGCTGATCGCTTCTGCTATTTAGTGAGCTGGGATGGTGTGCGTGACCTCTGAGATGTTGCAATATGGGTCTGTCCAAATAAAAACACAAAGGGTTGTCACAAGAAATGAAACAATGTGCCTCTTCAGTTTAGAGGGCAATTTGGCTATATTTAGAATTCTAAAGCACCCCCTTCTGTTTCTTAATCAAGGGCAGAAAGTATGCTGAAGAAATGTGCAATGCTTTGATTAATGATTTAATTAATTCGTTTATTTATTCAACAATTATTGAGAATCAGTTCTGTGTCAGGTATTGTGCTAGGACCTGGATAGGATAAATAAGACACTGTCCTGCCCTCCAGAAGCTTGTAGTCCATCAATGGTATTGAGCAGTGGCATTAACTCCTAACCAGAAGCCAAAGGATTGTAATCTCTTTGCAGTTTTGCCACAGAGCTGTGTATGCCCACATATAAGGACACAGCTCTATGTCCATTAAAGTTCTATCTTGGCAAAGAGAAGACATCTTATAATCAAGACTTGACAAGTCTCACAGATTTATGGACAATCTCTTAATTGCTTTATTTTTAATAGCAAAACTATCATTTAGTGAAAACACATTAAATCAATGCAGAGTTTGAATATGTATTCAAACTTTACCTGACCAAATGGCAACGCAGGAGGCAAAGATATCTATTGTATTTTGCAATTATTCCTGATGAACTGCATTGTGGAACTCAAGACTATACATGTCTACAAAATAAATTAAAAAAGAAATAAACAGTGTTCTATTGCTAGGCAAATCCATACTTGTGGTTTATGGATTAAAAAAGAACTAGACCTCAGGGGCTGGCCCCGTGGCCGAGTGGTTAAGTTCGCGCGCTCCGCTGCAGGCAGCCCAGTGTTTCGTTGGTTCGAATCCTGGGCGCAGACATGGCACTGCTCATCAAACCACGCTGAGGCAGCGTCCCACATGCCACAACTAGAAGGATCTACAATGAAGAATATACAACTATGTACCGGGGGGCTTTAGGGAGAAAAAGGAAAAAAATAAAATCTTAAAAAAAAAAAACTAGACCTCAAATGAATTGGATAAATGCAAGGATGATGGCCTCTGGAAAGCTGTTAGATGACTTATGATGGATGGATCTTGATGTCAGGAGTTTGTGTAAAAGTTCATGAAAACTGAGAGTCGGAAGAAAAGGCAATGATTAAATATATTTATAATTTTACGAATTTAAATATACATGGTAACTTAATTGATAAATTAAATGTTTAAGTAGACATTTTATTATTTCATCCACATCTCTAACATTTACATATAAAAATTGGCCAAATAACTTGTCTCTTCGAATCTTCTTGGAAAGATGAGGGACAAGCCCTTATGAGATGCTGTCGCGTGCTTGGGCACACATGGCGAGTGGCTAATAAAGCTGCTTGGTTTTCACAAAGACACTGCCATCTCTGAGCCTCAGTCTCCTTGTCTGTGAAATGAAAATGATGACAGGCCCTGTTTCCGTCCCTCATTTGGAATCATGGCACTCTTCAAGGCAGAAGTCTATGGAAAACCATACATCTACACGTTGGCTTTATTTTGTACCTTCCCCCATCTTATTCCCAGCTAATTGAGTTGGAAAGTCTGTTAAACAAATACACCTCCAGAACATCACAACATCCCCTTCCTCAGGTCTCTAAATGGGAAGAATGAAGAATATTTCTTTTCTCCTGTCTGTTATATAAGTTCAGGATTTATAGGACGTCTCAGGAAAAAGGAAATGATTGTTGACTTTCTGATAAGGTTGCCTCTTACTTGGCCCCATCCAGATGGACTAGGGCAGTAAGTGTTCTGTGAGGAGCATAAGGACATTTAAGGGAGGAGAGATGGGAAGCCATTACGGTTTTGAAGCAAATAAAGTTTTTGCAAACTCAGTTTCTCTGAGTTCAGTTGATCTGACACATTAGCTGTCCCCACGGGATGGATCATTCCATGTGGTCCATAAAGTCTCCTGAGATATTTCCTGTTAAATGTCCTTTGCCACTTCTATATTTATTTATGTTATCCTAGAAACCTAGAAATATAGTTCAGCTATATAGGTGGGCTCTGGCTAGCTATTACTGTCTTCATGTACCTTGATTGAACACATCTGGAGAAAGGAGAGGAAAGAAATGTTTTTATTTACTCTAATTAATATGAAATCTTCAGAACAGAACCATGAGCATTCTAGATTTGTGTACAGCCCATAGCTGCTGCTTCTCTCTGGAGAATGAAAATCATGTTTAATAGCTTTGTTTAAAGGTTTTTGCTTGTTCCAACCTTGTTGCCGTAGAGTCGAGCTCAATCTGTGTGTGTTTAAGAAAAAAAGGGAAACAGGCTGGGAGCAAAATTATGCTCTGGTCCTTACCCAAAAGACCTTTTTTTGCAAACCCTGAAAGTCTTTTAAAAGCTGCTTTGATTAGTTTCCACACCACTCCCCCTATCCAGAGTGAGATGCTAGTTTGTGGCCCAGGATGAGAGAAAGAGAGAAGCCGCGACTCTCACGGGACAGCTCGGCCACTCAAGTCTTCCAAACCCAAGAGACTTTACACAAATCGGAGATGCCCTGGAAGGGGACCAGAAGTCTTTTGAGTTCTTTACCCATCACTAATTCTGGCTCCAGCTGGACTCCGGCTCTGCTGATGAAAGGGACTGAAAGCAGTGGGCCTCAGCGAGCATTTTGGATGCGATCTATTCAGGCTGCATTTACCCACCCTGCATTATGAGGTTTCCATGGCAACAGGTGCATGTTTCAGTGTGTTACATGTGGAGGGGTGTACCTTACAGTCTCCCCTTGTCAGAAAAATCTGATCATGTGCCACTTCCTTCTTAGTTGTCCGAATGGGCTCCACCATGAGTCCATCTCCCCTCTTTCCATGTAATATGCACGGAGAGGAAAGCCCAAGGCCAGCGGCCAAGATCCTGAAACCACGGATCCCACTGGAGACATGGGAGAATGGAGTCTGCTCCAAAGACACTTGGCATGGTTGTGGCAGATCCCTCAGAAATTGAGGCCTGGGCCCCTTTCCTGCCCTCATTTGGCTCCTGACTTTGGCTGGGTTTTGAAGGTGACGAGATGAAAAGATCATCTGGACTTGGTCCATCATGATTCTGTTCCAAGGAGTGTGGTTCTCGAGGCAACTGGGACCAAAGAAAACTTCATGAATAAGCCTGGAATAATTGTCCTCTGTGATGTCTGTCTATTGGTCATTTGACAAACCTGAGAGTTGGGTGTTTGCAAACAGTTCATGGGATTACAGAGTCATATTCAAAGGGAATCTAATTTAGTACCATTATTGTAGGAAAACATATCCTCTCTCTTACTCTCCTGCTCCCATCTACCTTAGTTTATAAAATAATGACCATCTGTTATCCGAGAAGTTTCAGGGAGAAATAACAGGTTCTTCTCACTAGCCCCTTCACTTACTCATCCCCACAGGAGAAGGTGTCACTTATCTGGTGGTGACAAGGGTCTGACTTCTACCTGTCCATGTTTCTCTGTAGGGTGGGTGTCTACGTTACAGATAGTGTGATGTGTGACCTGCCTTGGGTTCTCCTATGTCTTGGTGCCTATCTTCTAGTCTATAATTCTCATTTCTTTATTTATCCAGTTTAGGAATTTCAGTTATGAATAGTTGTAATTCAGCATTTAAAAATCAGTAGCCCTTCAGACAGAGCAGATCCACTGATACATTATTGTTTCACTTGCAGAATGATTATGCAATTTTGATTTAGATTGATTGAGAAATTTTACAATAAAATTCTGAATTTCTGATTTATCTTGGAAGATCTGGCAGCACAGGGCCTACATGGCAATAATCAGTAGGAGACATCCAAGTCTGCCCCTCTGGATGGGGCTGTGCCAGAGCGCCGTCAATACCCACTTCATGTATTTACAATCTCTGACGTGCCAGTGTGCGTTTGAGTGTGTGACGTCTATAAAAGTGAGGTGTGTGCCTGACACTAAGAGAGAGAATCCCTGATTCTCTATTGGGTTCATTTGTGAAAGTTCGTGTGACATGTGACCTGTCCTTTCCTGTGTTTTGGTGGGGTGTGCAGGAAGCCAGGATGTCCCCCATAGCTGACTGAGTTAGGACTCGCTCTGCAGAATGAACCTCCCCTCATCAGAGTCGTGAGGACTAATTATAATACCAGATGTCTAGGCACTGCGCAGATGGCAGAGAAGAAGCAGAGAACAGCTTCACCTGGGAAGAGCAGAGAACGTGGTACTTGAGTTGGATTCTGGAGGATGAATAGGATTTCACTAAGCAAAGAAGGACGAGAGAGGCTATCTGAGCTAAAGGATCATCATGTGGAGAAAAAGAAAAAGGCAATTATGAAGCACATGAAACTTTACATAAATACTCTGGTATGCCTAAAATGTGAGATGTGTGACAGGGACCTGGGAGAGATGGGGCAGGGACAAAATAATAAAGGATCCTCTGGGGTCAATGGAAATCTACTGAAGGTTAATTTTTAATGAATTTGCAGTTTCTTAAGTAATGCACAATTACGTTTTATTTGAAAGGTCTAAAACATTACAGATAAACTTCTTTTTGACATCTACCTAATCCTTATGCCTTCTTTGTCTACCCAGAGCAAGAAGGCTTCTGAATTTTGGTACTACTGACATTTTGGACTGGATGAGTCTTTGCTGGGGGTGGCTATCCTGTGCATTGTAGGACGTTTAGCAGCATCCCCGGACTCCGCCCACTACATGTCAGTAACACCATCCCTCCTCCCAACAGTTTTGACAACCAGTGTTCTCTAGACCTTGCCAAATGTACCCTGGGAACAAATCACTCCCAGTTCAGAGCCACTGATCTAGCAGTAACCAGCATCGTCCATTTGTAGAAGCTCATGGACCTATTTCTATACATTTACCTGTACGTATATTTACCAGTAGCACAGGTTCTGTTTGTCTTTTTCTTTTCTATAATATGCATCAATTTTTACCTTGCTTATTTCGCACACCTTTGTGTTTGGGATATCTAAAGATGCTGGTACCCAGGAAGCTGTCAGGTTTTTTTTATGGCACACTATTACTCAGTAGGGCTATATCACAGTTTATTTATATCTATGTTATTGGACCTTTAGTTAGTTTGTCTGTTTCTTTTTTTTGTATCTCAAACATTTTTGCAATACTGTCCAACACATATTTCCTCATGTCCACAGAAGTTCGGACCAGGAATACAAGGCAGCTTTGCTGTTATTCATCTCCAAAATGACTAAACCATTAACTAGAGTCTTTGTGCTTCTTAAAGACATGATTCTTTCCTATTGAAAACAACCCTCAAGGGAAAAGAGAAAGGGGGACAAGGAAGAGAAGGGCGGAGGAGAGGGTGGGAGCGAGGAAAACAAAGAAGGGTTTACCAGCCGCTCCACTGATTGGAACTGCAGTGTCGCTGAGCAGTAGTTCAGAAAAAGTTTTTTTGGTAAGGAGATGAATAGCGCAACAGGGTATTTCAGATGTCAAAGGAGACATCCTGGCACAACGGGAGGGGGAGAGAAGGATGAAGTTTCCAGATTTGTTTCCCAAAGTTTCTTAAGATTTTGCCTCCCACCCTCTGATTTGACCCACAGCCAAAACCAATCTGCCTCCAATATCCCTTATCCCAAAGAAATGTGTCCCTTTAATTCCTGCTTAAGCGAATTATGTGAAATATGTTTTATGTTTAGAAAAAAAAAATCATACACTTTCAATAGACCCCTTCCTTCCTGGGTTGACAGGCCGGTCTAACGCTGGGTTCCTCTATGGGAAATTAGTTCATAACCCCACCCTTGTTCATCTCACCACATTAGTGGTATTCAGTATCTGACAGCCTTCCCTCTGATACATCCACAGGGAGGAGGGCCAGAGCCTTTGGGATTAATCAGCTCTGTCCTGGGAGAAGCTGAAGCAGAAGGTTCCCATTTTGCATGAGCTCTTGACACGACTGATCAGCAACTGCCCTCCCATCCTTCAAGACCCGGCTTCCCCTGGGAAACATTTAACCCCTTTGCTCTCCTGACTCACTTCCTTGATGCCTCCCCCTATAATACCTTGTCTATTTATTGCTGCCTTAGAACCCCTAAGGCCTTGTCTCCTGTATACTTGACTGTCCCTTGGGTCAAGACTGCAATACCTTGAGGGCAAGACTGTGTCTAAGGCAGCCCCACATTCCGGGTTCTTTGTACAGTGCTGTGTTCCATTGATCAGTGAGTCACAGAGCCAGCCCAAACTCCAAGAGGTGGAGAAAATGACATCATCTCATGATGGGAGGAGCCACAAAGTCATATTGCAACAGAGCCTGGATACAGGGCGAGAATAATTACAGCTATTTTTATAAACAAGGTTCATGAAGTCATTTTATTAAAATTAAAAATGCATGTACTCTGTAATCCAACAATTCCACTTTTCTCTGCCTGAGTGAAAATTTACACTTGTGCATAAGGAAATATTTGTTAGGACATTTGTTGCAAATTAGTTTGAAATAAAAAACAAACAAATTCAGTGTCCAATAACATAGCTATAGATATACTGTGATATGTACATGCTATAGAATGCTATGTCATATTTAAAAAAAAAACTGATAGCTTTCTATGTACCAGCATGTTTAGGTATTTCAAACACATATGCATGTGAAATAAGCAAACTAAAAATTGATGCATATAACATAACAGTACCTATGTGGAAAATAAAAAAAAAGAATATGTTCTATTGGTAAACATATGTGCAGGTAGATATATTGAAATACATCCGTGAACTTCTAAACCAAACAGATAATTGGATTAACACTAGGGCAGTGGTTCACAACTGGGGGCGATTTTGCCCCCAGGGGACATTTGGCGATGTCTGGAGACATTTTTGGTTGCTACAATTGGGGGAAGGAGTGATACTACTGGCAGGTAGTCAATGGAGGCCAGGGAGGCTGCTAAACATTCTACAGTACACGGGATAGCCACCTCCTGCAAAGAATCATCCGGCCCCCAAAGTCAATAGTAGCAAGGTTGAGAGGTCCTCCTCCTCTAGGTAGAAGAAGAAGAGACCAGAATAAAGAGATGGATGTCAAAAAGAAGTTTATGTATAAAATTTCAGACCTTTTCAAAAAATGTTATTGTGAATTTCATGTGCAGTTACAAACTGACTAAAAATTTACCTTCAGTAGATATCCATTGACCACAAAGAACCATTTGTAACCTGGTCTCTTCCTCGTTTCTCCTAGGTTCCTATGATACATCCTACATTTTAGACATCCAATACATATATATAATCCTTCAAAGTTGTGTGTGTTTCATGGCTGTCTTTATTTCACACGGTGTTCTGAGCTCCACACATCTGGAGTGTCTATGCTACATTTCTACCTGGATGTCTAATAAATAGGCCTAAGTTAACCTGCACAGAGCAGACCTCTTGATTTTTATGAGCCCCAAGCTTGCTCTTCTCCCAGTCTTTCCCTCATCAGGACTTGGCAACACTCTCCTCCTGGTTGCTTATTTTCCTCATTTCCCACATTCGCTCCATCAACAGGACCCACCAGCTCTGCTTGCAAACTATATCCTGAACTTACCATATCTCCTGACACTTTCCTGTCACCCTAAGTAGCCATCTTTATATCTGTCTTAAGCCACAGAAAGGAGCCAGAGATGATGAAGGGGGCTGGCACCACATGGCCGGGAAGGCAGATTTTGGCAAGTGAGAAGAGAGCCGAGGAAATCAGAGTCTCTATGAGAGTGTCAGCGAGGACAAGAATATGGAAATTTGCCCCTTTTTTTTGGTAATTGAAGAAAATGTTAAATTATAAGAATAAAAAGCTTTACTCATGAAGACAGCCAGCTGATTTTTCAGGGAGCCTTTCCAAGCTGGTTTTGCATGTGGTAATCAGACTTTATGAGCAGGATTTAGTCAGAGGGCACAGCAGCTCTTTGTTAGTGAGACCACATGGCCCAAGGTTTGCCATGGCAACAGAGGGGGTTGCCCAATGTTCCTGAGGAAGAAGAGAGCAGAAATGTGTCTGCTCAGTGAGTAGACTAGGGAGTCAGTCCAAGTTGGAGGTTGGGGATACAATCTCATCTATTTACGGAGTGAAATGGAAAGTTGATTGTTTGCTGAGCCCTGCAATTGGAGTCAGAGAGACTGTTATAAATTCCCAGTAATGGTATGAGCTTACTAAATCTCTGAAGTTCTCAGTTTCTTTACCTATAAAACGGGTTTAATAATTTCTGTCTAACTTCCATTCAATATAGTACTGGAAGTCCTAGCCAGAGCAATTAGACAAGAAAAAAAAAAGGCATCCAAATTGGAAAGGAAGAAGTCAAAGTATCTCTGTTTGCAGGTGATATGATCATATATGTAGAAAACCCTAAAAACTCAACAAAAACTGTTAGAACTAATAAATTCAGTCAAGATGCAGGATACAAAATCAACATGCAAAAATCAGTTGTATTTCTATATACAAACAATGAATCATCCGAAAAGGAAATTAAAAAACACTCCAATTACAATAGCAATACAAAGAAAAAATATTTAGGACCAAACAAATCAAGGAGGTGAAAGATTTGTACACTGAAAACTATAACATGTTGATGAAAGAAATAAAAGAAGGTACAGCTAAATGGAAAGTCATCCTGTGATTACACATTGGAAGAATTAACATTGTTAAAATGTCCATACTACTCACAGTGATCTACAAATTTAACATAATCTCTACCAAAAATCCCAATGGCATTATTTATAGAAATAGTAAAAACAGTCCTAAAATTTATAAGGAACCACGAAAGACCCAGAATAGTCAAAGCAATCTTCAGAAAGAATAACAAAGAAAGAGGCATTGCACTCTCTGATTTCAAAATATACCACAAAGCTGTAGTAATCAAAACAGTATGACACTGGAATAAAAACAGGCATATAGACCAAGGGAACAGTACAGAGATCCCAGAAATAAATTCATGCATCTACAGTCAACTGATCTATGACATGGGTGCCAAGAATATGCAATGGGGAAAGGACAGTCTCTTCAATAAATGGTGTTGGGAAAACTAAGTATCCATATGCAGAAGAATAAAGTTGGACTCTTATCTCACACCATAGACAAAAATCAACTCAAAATGAATTACAGCCTTAAACCTAAGACCTGAAACCCATAAAACTACTAGGAGAAAATAGGGGAAAAGCTTCTTTTTTTCTTCTTCTTCCTCTCCCCAAACCCTCCCCCCCGCCACACACCACTGGCACATAGTTATATATTCTAGTTGTGAGTGGGGGAAAAAAGCTTCTTGACATTAGTCTGTGCAATGATTTTTTGGTTATGACCCCAAAAGCACAGGCAACAAAAGTAAAAACACACAAGTGGTATTGAATCAAACTAAAAAGCTTTTGCACAGTAAACAATCAACAGAGCAAAGAGACAACCTACAGAATGGGAGAAAATATTTGCAAATCATATATACAATAAAGGCTTAATATCCAAAATATGTAAGATGCTCAACTCTATAGCACACTTATTTTTAAGCGTATTTATGTGTTTTATTGAGATGCAATTCACATACTATAAAGTGCTTCCTTTGTAAGTGTACAAGTCAGTGGTTTTCAGTATATTCACAAAATTGTGGAACCGTCATTACTATCCAGTTCTAGAACATTTACACTACCACAAAAGAAATTCTGTACCCATTAGCAGTGACTCCCTACACCCTCCTCTCAGCCCCTGACAAAAACGCAATAATCTGCTTTCTGTCTCCATGGATTTTCCCTATTCTGGCTATTTTATATAAATGGAATCATAAATACGAAGTGTTTTGTCTCTGGCTTCTTTAACTTACCATGATATTTTCAAGGTTCATTCATGTAGGATGTAACAGTACTCTAGTCCTTTTTCATAGCTGAATAATATTCCATTGTTTGAAAACACATGTCCACACAAAAACTTGTATGCAAATATTCATAGCACATGATTACTCATAATAGCCAAAAGGTGAAACAATCTAATATTTTGCAATTGATGAATAGATTTTTTAACTTATGGAGCTGGGAGCTCCCTGATGGCAGGAACAGTGTCTTATTCAAAGTTTTGTACATAGCAGTATTAGGTGAATGTTTGGTCAATAAATAAATGAGTGAATGATTACTACTACTATAATAATATGCAGTAATTGACTATTACATTAATTACTATGGGGATGACAATATTGAGGATGATGGAAATTATTGCTTGATTGAACTTGGCCAGGTTTTGACTCTTTCTAGATTTCAGTTCCCTTGTTAATAAAATGGGGCTAATAGAGATGGTTTAAATGAGAATAATGTGACCATTATTCTTATATATAAACTTAATTTCCCACTGCAACCCCCCTTTGCCAGGCCTGCCATATATATTATAACAACAAGGAATCACTGGGCATTTAAGATATGTCCTAGAAACCAAGAGTAAAAGACTCCAAGCTCAATAATTTCTTTGTATCCACTAAAACTCCAGTTCTTTTGTAGCTAAAACTACACTTGTTCTCCCAGATGCTGTAAAATTAGTTATAAACTGTTTAAAAATCTCTGAGGAAAGGGTGAGGTTGAAGTTCATGTATTTTAGGATTTTAATGTTTGTTTCATGTTTTCTCAATTTCAGTAAAAATCACTAAATCTCAAGCTTCCTCAGTCAGGGTCACGTCTTTATCATTACGTCTTCAGTGACAAGCAGAGAGGTTGGCACTTAGTGCGTGTTCCGTAAAGTTTTGCAGATGACTAAATAGACAGTAATTAATATAAAGAGTTGTCAGAACTGATCTCAAGGCTCAGTGAGAACAAGTGAGTCCAATGCTTCACAGATTTCACCTGCAAACAAATATAAGCAACAGTGAATTGGAGTAGATCCATTGAAGGACATTGCGCCTTGCAGACATGACCTATTTCCCCGTCTAACTGATTGGCAAAAGGTATGGCTTCTTGCAGGCAGACTGTCCCCGCACTGCGCCATGGCAAGGCCTTTCAGAGACCTAACCTTCCAACATCTGGGCCCCCTGCTTGCTGCAGGAGAAAGTCATGTCATGGGAAATCAAATATACAACTCCTGGCCTTTCACGGAATGAGGGACAAAAGCAGATTATTTGTGGTGGGGACAGAGACAGTTATTTTAGCCAGTATCTTCAGACTGAAAAAAAAAATTCTAGCCAGTCTTTGTGGCTGAGCCCTGGAGAAACTAACCTCGGAGCCATATGGCTCATGAAAATAAGGAGACTAATTGCATCTACAAAATGATAGGCCTGGAGGAGATAATAATCACTCTCATCTCTCCCAGCTCTGACCTGTGGTTTCTTTGAGAAATCCTAATGAAGGGGGTGTGGAATCCCAGAGCACCCATGGCCTGGGAGAGCCAGGAGAGGTCCACACAGCTGCCATGGGGGTCCTGCTGGGGGTTTTCTGACTTTTCTGTCTGCAGCTGTATGCATCCAGCTTCCCCCTCCTTCCACATGCAGAGCTCCTCCTTTGCACACTCATGCTCTCCTATAATGCACACTTTACCTACTCAACAGAGATGCTGACCCTGAGCGAGGAAGGCTTGGAGCCACACTCTAGTTTCTGGAGCCATCACTGTCACTGGTGTGCATCTAAAATAGAAATTTGACTTCCCTCTGTAGATCATTCTAGAGCATCCATCGCATAGAGTTGAAGTCCAAATCCTTGTCACAGCATCCAAGACCCTGGAGTGTGGGGTCCCGGTCAACACCTCCGGGATCATCCCTGGCTCCTGCCTCTCTCAGCTGCTCTAGGTGCTTCCTTTCCTTCTTTTTTTCCTTCACATACACCATGTTCTCTCATCTGGAGCCTTTGCATATATTGCTTTTTATGCTCTTACAAGAATTAAAGTGGTCTTTAAATATGTAAATCAGATCACAACTCTCACCTGCTTAAAACTTCCAATGGCTTCCCATTATATTTAGAATATAATTCAAACATCCTCCATTCTCTGCCTGGTTTTAGAAAAACTGGTCCTGCCTCCTTCCAGTTCATGTCTTCTTTGCACTATGACAGCTGTGATTGCCTTTTTTGGCACCCAGAACATTCCAAGCTTGCTCTGATTTTTCTTTTCTTTTCTTTTTTTTTGCTGAGGAAGATTCACCCTGAGCTAACATCTGTTGCCAATCTTCCTCTTTCTGTACGTGAGCCGCCACCAGAGCATAGCCATTGACAGGCAAGCACTGTAGGTCTGCACCTGGGAACCGACCCTGGGCTGCCAAAGCAGAGTGTGCTAAACTTAACCACTAGGCTGCCAGGACTGGCCAAGCTTGCTCTGAATTTAAGACCTTTGCACTAGCACTTCTCTTTACTTGCATATTACTTGTCTACATGGTTGTGTGGCTGGCCTCTTCTCCTCTCTCAGGTTTTAACTGAAATGGAACCCAGGAGTGGTCTTCTGTGACTACCAGTTCTAAAACAGCTCCTTTCCACTGCACTCTGCTTTATTTTCTGCATGGCATGAGTTGCTTGCTGATATTTTGTTAATTACTTATTATTGATCAACCAGCTGGAAGATCGACTCTATAAAATCAAAGACCTTGTCTGTCATGTTCAATACTGTCCTTTCAGTTTTTAGAATAGTTGCTAGAACATATTAGGTGCTCAAGACTTGTTCATTGAATGAATGAATGAATGGCTGAACATCTCTCATCATCCTTTCTCTCCTTTCACATGTCTAACTTCTATGTATCCCTCAGCTCCTCACTTAGACATCACTTCCTCCAGGAAGCCTTCCCCGATCTTGGAAGACGACCTAGGTGACCCTCATCTGTGTTCCCTTAGCAGTTGCTACTTTTATGAGCAAAGTACTTACGATATTGGATTCTCATTGTCTCTTAACTTATCATTCTCTCCTTGACTATGTTCTTACGGGCAAATCCGTTAACCCGTACATTGCCACATTCCCACTGTTTAGCTTAGTGTGAGCATTTCAATAATTTTAAAAACTCAGAATTAACAGTTTATTCTTTTGCTAAAAATATAAAGTGCTTCCTAGGTAGTCACTCTGCTATCCTCTGGGTTAATTCACTGAAGGATGAGAATCAAGTACTATTTTGGGTTCCTGGACCCAATTCCAATGTGTGTGTGTTGGGGGGTAGGGCTTCCCACACTACACCAAGCAATTCTCAGACACCAGGAGGTTGTCTGAGAATTCAATTCGATTCTCACACTAGCTGATGAAGATCAAGGCTGCCTCTGCCCCTGGGAGAAGCCCAAGGCATCTTACCCTACATACTGATCTATATCATCCTGGGGAAGCATAGGATCTCCTGACTTAATCCAATTTGATTCTTATCTAAAGTTATAGGACCACCTGATAACCAGACCCCACCTGCACTGATACCATTTTAATGATTTTTTTTCATGGTCTTTCCTTTGTCTTGTAAAGAAATCACTCACATTCCTATGCCTTATAAATTTAGCTCTAAACCTCAACACATTGCAGCTCCTACTGCCCATGAGTCCTGTCTCCATGCCTGCAGCTCTTACTGCCCATGTGTCCTGTCGCCATGCTACTCCATGCTATTCTCTGAATAAAAGAGCACTACTGACAGACCTTGAGAGTCCATGAAATCTTTCTTTCAACTCTCGACTCACTGAGCCCACATCATTTCTTCTGGTGGCCCGTAGAGGGATCTTGCTTCATAGTCTTGTGAGCTTAAGTTCTGGTAATTGCCCTTTTTTCCTTGTGCCTTTCTCTTTTTCAAGGATGGATCTAAGTTCACTTCTCCATTGGGAACCATCTCGGACAGGTGTATGAATCCACGTTTGCTGCCCATGGCTACTCTATGGGGCAAATCTTGGCGTTCAGCTTGAAAAGAGTGAGTACCTTAAGCCTCAGGGTGATGAAGAATGAATCAATCCGTTCCTTCCTAATGCTGCCTCTAATATATAAATTTTACATGGGCACAGGTCGACCACTTAAGTCATTAGGATGGTCTCCAATCTCCAAGACTCCCTGGCAGATTTCTTTTCCTAAAGCTGGATTGAGATCCCTCCCTATGGCTCCTGACCACACTTCAATGCACGGGAAAGTCCTAATTGGGACTCTGGTTCAAGGAAAGTACCAAACTCTAACCTTTGGTTGAGTATGGGAACCCCTTCTTGGGAGAATGGCTCCAGGCTGCAATTGAGTAGAATGTCCCCCAGACTGACGGAAAATTCCTCTCTGTTTTTCTCTATTCTTTTACCTCTGGGACCGTTCACTAGGCACCTATTACTGCCAGGCATATTAGAGAAAGTATACAAGGGATACCCCCATTCTCCCTTGCTATAGGAGCCCCATCAGGGGAGATTTCAGGGTAATGGATTCTTTTCTTTTATCTCTCAAAGTTCTTCTTTTATCTTGAGGACGATTCACCAGGCACCTATTACTGTCAGGCATAATATGGAAGGTATACAAGGGATGCAATGCCAAGGGATGCCCCCATCACCCCTTGCTATAGGAACCCCACAGGAGGAATGATGGATAGGATGTTGCCCTAGGTTCAGGTGGGATTTTCAAGGTAATGGACCTTTTTCTTTCATCTCTCTTAGACTTACACTGGCCATTTTGGTCTCCTTTTGAGCTTGGCAGCTGGGAAACAAAGAAATCTTTAAAGAGTAAAAGCCTCCACTCCTGGGAGTCCCAACTTTGGGTTTCTGGGCCTGATCACTCCGGTGACCCCAAGTGGGGTGCCCTCTCTTTGAGGTTGACTCGTTGAGTATTTTACACACCTACTCAGTCGGTTGTGAGGGTAGGAGACCTGTGAGTCATCCTGTGAACTATCCTACTGGGGTTATGTGCCCCGACACGGGAACTGTTGGGTGACTCTTATCTTGATAACCCTCTGGAAGAGGCCATGAGGGTGATGCCTGATCTTCTCATTTCCTTTCTTTGTGTGTTTCATTCATCACCTCCTCTGTTGTCACCAAGTCGAGGTTAAGGCTGGACCTAAGCAGAACCTAGACCTTCTGTAATCGAAAACTAGAAATGCTTTTGCCAGGGACTTAACTCTCAACCTTGGCACTGGGAGCCTCAGCCTCCAGCCAGTTCCAGGCCTTTGTCTCCTGCTTTCCTTGCTCACCTTGTGCTGGCTCAGAGACAAAGTGCCTGGGCTGAGCGGGACTTGACTAAATCTTATAACTACATTGACACCCGCAATCTGGTTCTGTACCCTTCTCCAGTCCTCTGTTAGTTGGACACCAGCTTTATTGCCATGGGGAACACCCCAAGCATCCCCGGAGACTCACTGCTCAGGTGCATTCTAACTAATTAGAAACACTTTCAATTGGATGGGTTATGCCCCAGAAACTCCATCTTGGAAAAAACTTGAGGGGTTTCTCTGTGCCTTTCTGATGTAGTTAGACAGGTAGGTCAACCTAGAATGTCATTTGAGTTACAACCCAGTTTCTGAGAAATCTACAGCAACAGTCCTTGGAAAATCCTTGTAAGGCTAGGAAAGCAGCTCTAGAGGCACTCAGGTTCCACCCACTTCCCTTATCTCAAAGAGCTTGCAAATCCTCTGGGGACTATCTAGCCCATCTCTAATTCCTAAGATTGAAGAAAAAAAAGGGGGGAAAGGAAAAAATGGCCATAAGCATAAGTGCACCCTTGACAAAAAATCTAGCATCTTGAGTGTTTTCTCCACAAATATTGGTAAAAAGCCTCAAAGCAAAGTTTGGATTCATAACTGATGAGCTTTGTATTACTGTACCTGATTCATGGCAGTAATTTTTAAAACAATAGCTGTGGAGACTCTGTGTATGTGTGCCTGTCTGTATGTTATATGTGTATGGTATTTTACCTCCGGATGGTATGGCCAAAATCAAGAGCTCTGTTTAATTAGCTTAAAGTAAGCACTTACATAAATTCTAAATGTAGTAGAAATTAATCCAGCGTCTTTCAAGTTAACGTGATGTGAATTAGCCTTTGGTAAATGAAAGCTTATTTAAGGTTGTTCGTTTGATTGAAATAGTCTTGCTGTCAGAGTTGTCGGTATTTGGATATGATGCAGGCATAGAGCCTGGGTTTACCAGTCAAGTAAGCTCACCTTGTCTGTTAAATTCGTCAGCAAAATAATAGCTTTAAATGATGGCTAGTTTTGTCTAATATCTTATGAGGTTTTTGTGGGCAATCTGAACATAATTGTTGGAAACAAATGGTTTAAATAGATAAAAGTGGATAAGAGTTTGTGGGTACAATAACTTTTATGGCCTGTATACTTGGGGGAAAAAACAGCTTCCAAATTCTTTTTGGTAACAATCTTGAGTTTTGCCAAGTTAAGTTAAATGACAAAAATCTGAGTATCTGGGTCATTTTTGGATTGGATAGAACACTGAAACATTGCTAAACATATCTAAGTTATCTACTTTTGGCTTCTTATTGCAGAGAGGCTAAAAGTGTTTGGGTCCATTACTGTAAAGTGGCATGTTTCTAGAAATTGTGAAGTGTTTAGAATGCTGATAAAAGACAATTCATAACTGCTTATCTTTTTAGTGTTTATTAGGGTCTGTTAAGAGTTAGAAGTTTTAATTAATATATGTGATTAAAGCTACTGGAAATTAATAAGGAAAACAGTTCTGTATACAAGGACGTTAAAATGTATGTTTTCAGTAAAGAGGGTATAAGGAATGGAAGTATTTTTGTTTGTTCAGTTAAGAAAAAGAAATTTGTCCTAATGTACTAATAGGGAAGAAAGAAAGCATGGGACAAATTCTGAATGTAAAAGAAAGTTGTAGAAGGTTTGTATAAGATAAATTCAGAAAGGAGTTTTATGCCTGGTCAAGTTGGCTGAGATTAAAGTAAATCCAATTAAGCACATGAGTTTTAGTGTTAAAAATAAGCTGGTGCAGAAATTAAAATTTGGTTTTCTCTCAAAGGATAATTTTCTTGAACTTTTGTCCTGCTCTAACTCTACCTAAAAGACAGAAAATCTATGTTTTGTTAAAATAATTTCCTATATTCAGACAGAAAGAGGTCTCTTCTAAAATTTTTTGGCTGTGTTTGCTTTTGACTGTTTCTGTTGTCACTTTGAATGGATACCTGAGCACTGTTTCACAGTGAGTGTTATTCACTATTTGAACAAGTCTTTTAAAATCTTTTGATATTTTTGACAAGCTTCTCCCTCAAAAAAAATTCAAATCCTGAATGAAGTCTTTCTTTTTACCTGGTAGAAGGAAGAACATTTCTATGAGAATTTTCAGAGGGCCCCTGAGCCACCTCAAAGAAATTTGCTTTCTCTTCCTATAAGGAGGAAAATACTAACTAATTAGGCTTATTTGGTCTATTAAACTACATGGGAAGCATTGTCAAATAAGTGATGATAAACTTTCTTAGGTGGTATTATGTGGGTAAATGCTATTGATATAGGTGTCTTAAAATGATATAGCATTCCTAAAATTCTGATCTGTCTTTGTTATTGGTCATAAGTTCAGTTATTAACTTGAAGCATTGTATGTCACAGAAGTAGTCAAGTTTCTTTGTCAATTGCCCTTTTGAGTCTTTTGTCCATTTGCAGATAGCTGCTGTTTTACTCTGATGCTTTTTGCTTTTGCAAATATGTTTCGTCTTCAGAGAAATTCCTGGAAAGGATTCTGACACAGGATTCTAGAATATAGATTTCTGATAAACTTTCAGATTATAAAACTGAACTTGGTAAGAAAGTACAGAATTCTAACAGTGAAACTGAGCTCATAAATCTGCTAACAGAAGCTTAAGCTCAAGAATCGATTATACAGGACTGTGTTAACTGATGAGGATGATTGTAATTTTTTATGACTTTTGTTTGAAATGTTGTTTTGATGTTTTGTTTTGTTTTCTCACAATTAAGGAAATCTTTTTCTCTTTTCTCTTATGCTAACTATGACTTTCAGCAATTTAGTGAAATGATACCTGTATGAGCAAAACTGAGACATTTATCTTTTTCTCCCTACCTGATCCCTCCAGAATTTGGAAACTCTTTGTGAGTGAGTACGGTTATTTCGTGGCAATATAGTTATTTGCATAAGTTCAATAAAAATCTGTTCTCCTTATAACAGGACACATTGGTTATCTTACCAAGGCTTTGACTGGAATGTCATATTTGAGAGAAACATACAGGCTCAGATATGACAAGACCGCTTTTCAGGAAAAAGATTGGACTTTCTGGAATAAAGCCACTCGGAAGTATTGGCCTGGTACGTTGTTTACAGAGATTCTGGCAATCTTACCCATTAAGTAAGGAAGCTTGCTTATCTGGCAGGTGCAAGAAACCTTGAAATATTTTGAGGGACCTCGAGAAGAGAGGAGTCCACCCAAATCTGTAGGTACTGCAGGCAAAATCTGATGGCAAGTCCTTGGCTTGGCTTTTCTGGCCTCAAGAGTCTTTAAAGTTCAATCTGCGATTCCTCATAAAAATTCCAGCAAAGCAGATTTAAGAGCCTATATGATCAATTGCTATTCTTGCTGCACTTATGTAAATAATTGAACCAAGTTTTATTGAAACTGCACTTATTTTGCAAGCCAGTTAATCTTAATTCGTCTATCTTTTGTAAAAATGAGGTGATTTTAGAGAGAAAAATTATATTTCAGTAGAAGCTATGGTACTCATTCATGGATATTAGATTCTAGCTCTTCTCTTCTACAAGATTCATCTATTACTAATCATAATGTCTCCTTGTGGCCATCCATCTCTGATACCTGGGAGTTCCCTGGCCACAATCAAACCTTTTCCTTCAACTCTAATGCCCAAATACTAACTATTTGCATTCTCACAGGTGGATCATAAACAACAAGTTCCTAAGGTAAAGTCCCCAACCTATCAATACACAGGATGGACTATAGCAAATTTGGGATGAATATATTTTGCTCACTCCTACTAGTGGTCAATTCAGTCAAAAGGCCACTCTATGTTGGGGAACAAATGAATCACACCTGTGATACGTGGCCTAATAGCAAATTCGGCCTATAGGACAAATTCCCTGTTACATGTGTTCTCATATCATAGCCTTAAAAAATACTGATTGGTTTGGGACTGACTGGGATAGATGGCCCAGCATACATTGGTTAGCCCCTAATGTTACTCAGTGGTTATGTGGCTCCAACTTATGGCCTTGGCTGCCACCTGGATGGATTGGATGATGCACACTAGGCTTTGTCTGGATGCAAGGTACAACTACATTTACTATATCTCCTCCTGCTAACCTACCCAACCTACAACAACACTGGACCCATTCTGTCTTCCACTGGTACAATCACCTTTCCTCGATTTTTATTGCCCAACTGGCACATGGAAGTCCTAAGCAAATTTCTTATCTGATATGAGCAACCAAATTAAATCCATGTCTGACCCTACCCTATCCCTAAGTGATTGGTTGGACTCCTGATCAGGTCCTGGTCTCTTGACTACTATCAAAGCCTTATTCATTGGGTTAATCATGTTGCTTGTATTTCTTATTATAATTTGTTGTCTATTTCATTGTGTAGGGGAGGAAGACATTTCCTCTACCCACTGTGAGTTCTTTTGGCTGGAGAACGAATTAAACTCACATGAGACAGAATAACAGGAGGAAATTAAACAAAGCTTTATAACATGTATACATGGGAGAGTCTCAGGAAAACTGAGCAACTCACCAAAATGGCTGAAGCCCCCACCTTAAATATTATCCTCAGCTAAAGACAAAGGAGGATGTTGGGGGTGGGGGAGGGGGTCAGTCACAGGAGGTTACCAGATTATGCAGATTTAAGTCCTTGTCTTCCAAAGTGATTTACCAAGAGTTTCTAGAGATAAAGTCAACCCCCCCTCTTCCTGGTACAGAGAGGAAGACACCTTCACAGATGGAGATTTCCTTTACAATGCAAATGTTTCTTAACAAAGGGTAAGTAAATTCTACTTTTCAGAGTTGCTTTCCTGTCTGCAGTTTATTAAAGGTAACCAGCCCCAAATAATCCTCATGCCAAAGAGACATATCTTGGGGTGACCAACTCCAGGCCCCCACAGTTGTCTATCTTCTGCATGTCAACGAAGTTTCACCTTCTGGACCACTTCTCATCAAATGACTCTCTCATCTCAAGAGGATCTGTATACCTTGTCAGACTTAGATTCTGTGGGCTCAACCTTCTGGTCCACTGAACTTCCTACTTTTACCCTTATGGCCCCATTTAGGGACAACTCTATGACCCTGTACAGCCAGAAGTAGTTACAGAAGACTGACCATTGTCCATATCCCCAAAAGATTTTGGGTCCAAATGGGTTCAGTGGGGGTGGTGGTTATGATGAAGATCAAGGCTGCCTCTGCCCCAGGGAGAAGCCCAAGGTGCCCTGCCCTACATACTGATCTATATTATCCTCCAGGAAGCATAGGAAGTCCTGATTTAATCCGATCTGATTCTTATCTAAAGTTATAGGACCACCCAATAACCAGACCCCACCTGCGCTGATACCATTTTAATGATTTTTTTCATGATCTTTCCTTTGTCTTGAAAAGAAATAACTCACATACCTATGCCTTAAGTCAGAGAAACATTTTACTTACTAGATCACCAGTTTATTTTAAAAAGGTATAACTCAGAAACAGCCAGATGAAAGAGATGCATACAGCAAGGTATGGGGAAATGACATGGTATTCCATGTCCTCCCCGGGCTTGCCACTCCCCCCAAATCTACAGATGTTCACTAACCAGGAAGCTCTCTGAACCCTGTCCTTCCTGGGTTTTTATGGAGGCTCCACTACATTAGTATGATTGATTAACTCATTGGTCATTGGCTGCTGATCCAGTCTCCAGCCCCTTTTCTCTTCTTTTAGGGCAAGGGTGAGACTGAAAGTTCCAACCTTCTAATCACATGGCTGGTTCCCCTGGCAACCAGCCTTCATCCTTAGGTGCTTTCCAAAAGTCAAAAGCAAGCCATCAACATAACAAAACACCTTGATCTCCTCCCTCCCTTAGGAAATTCCAGGGGTTTTAGGAGCTCTGTGCCAGAAACAGACAAAGGACAAAGACCAAATATATATATTTCTTATTATAAATCACAATATCACAAGAATCAGTAGCCAAATGCCTGCTAAGTTTTGGTGTCTTACTTAATTTTCTCCTTTTCTAACAAAGGCCTTCAATAGGAGTAAAAGAGGACTCCATTTTATGGATGTGGAAATTGAGGCTCAGAGAGAGCAATGGCTTGGTCAAGCTAGAAGATAGTGTCGACGAAAATAATCCATAACCAATCTATAAATGAAAATTTGGGAGAGTTTATTCTGAGCTAAAATGTGAGGACCATGGCCCTGGGCCTTTCTTCCAGAAGGAAGAAAGGGCACCCAAGAAGTCAGGTATGCAGAGTGGTTATATACCCCCAAAACAGGATGTTTCACATAAGATTGAAATGTCCCTCCCACAATAGTCACAAGATTGCCCTGTCGGCACAGCCCTTGTTGGACACATCAGGTAGTGGGTCTGCTATCTTGGCGGGCGCAGCAGGAAGCAAGTCTATTGTCTCAACCTGGGTGGTCACAGGTGAGTGCAGCAATCAGTTCCTAGCCTAAGGAAAGATGCTTAATCCTTAAGGAAATGCCAACGATGGGAGGGGGAGGGAAGTTGCACCTTTATCTCAAGGGCCTTTGTTCTTGCCATAGGGAATGTCTACAGCAGATATACAATGCATGCTCAATGGCCTCAGTCAGGCCCTTTTGGAAACACAAGGTCAGGCTGAATTAGGTTTACACCAAATGGCTTCCTCATATACTCCAATATATCATATTACTTGCCATTTTTATTTGTCAATACAAATAGTGTTCTGACCCAACTCTACGTTTTCTCCTCTTTCCAACACTTGTACTTAAGTAACACAGTGGGGAACATGCAGGAGTCATTCCCTGATGATTTTATTAGCTGTCCTCAAAATAACAGCCTCCTTTACGTAACCTCAGAGAGGAGGCCACAATCAGAGCTCTAGCCTCTAACATGGGGCGGGGGAACCTGGGGCTCTGGTGACAGGCACACTCTGGGGAAGGGGTTGACTGAAGCCAGTGTTATTACCTGGCTAAGCCCCAAGGTTGACATGTCCCCTTCCATGAGATCTCCCACATCTGACCTTAGCAGAGTTTTCTGGTTACACTATTCTGCAAATAGATATGGGAAGAAAATGGAGGGCATTCCTGGCTGGCTGGTGAGGGTTTGCTTTTAGAAAGAAAGGGTATTGGATATGACAAGAGATTTTCACATATTGAGGTTGTAGGGGAGGAAGACATTTCCTCTTCCCAAATGTGGGTTCTCCTGGCTGGAGAACGAATTAAATTCACGTGAGACAGAATAGCAAGAGAAAATTAAACAAAGCTTTATGGGGAACCATGGCCCAGGGCCTTTTTTCCCGAAGGAAGAAAGGGCACCAAAGAAGTGGGGTGCACAGTGTGGTTATATACCCCAAACAGGGTGTTTCACATATGATGGAAATGTCCTTTTTACAATAGTCATGAGGCTGCTCTGTCAGCACAGCTCTTGATGGAAATGGCAGATAGGTCTCAGTGAACACCACGGGGTGGCAGGTGTGTTGCCTCAGGCTGGGGGGTCACAGATGAGCGCTTCAATCGGTTCCCAGCCTAAAGAAAGATACTTAATCTTTAAGGAGATGCCAACGTTGGGAGGGGGAGGGAAGTCAGTTACAGGAGGTTACCAGAGAAGCACAATAAAATGTAGATTTTAAGTCCTTGCCTTTGGTATTGATTAAGAGTTTCTAGAGAGAAGGTCATCTCCTTTCTTCTTCCTGGTACAGAGAGGGAGGCACCTTTTACAGATAGAGATTTACCTTACAAATGTAAATGCGTCCTAACAAAGGGCAAGTTCCATTCCTCAGAGCCTCCTTCCCTGTCCCAGTTTATCAAAAGCAATCAGCCTCAAATAATCCTGATGCCAAAGAGACATATCTTGGGGTGGCCAATTTCAGGTCCCTACAAGGTATATAGGGTAACTATTCTAGTTCAACTTGAACTGCAAAGCCTGACTTAGGGCCTATCAAATGTACATTGTACATCTGCTTAACCGTTAAAGTAAAGAATGCACTCTCTTAAGATAAGAATGCATACTTCCCCTCCTATGCCTTCTTGGTAACACCCTATTGGTAATGCCCCATTAGTCCCTTTCCTGTCATCAGGGTCATGTTGACCTACTAATTTGCAACTGAACACCTCTTTGAAATTTTGATGAAAATGTATCCTGGGTGTGTTTAATGTATGTGCTTTGTTCTAAAAAGACACAGGACTGTACTGAATCCCACGCTTCTCCAGAAATGCCTTCTAAGTCCTTCTGGGTATAATCCTCACTCTGGCTCACAATAAACTCACCCTGATTTTGATTTATAGGTTACTTATGGATTATATGCATCAACAGATAAAATCCTGGATGTATTGATGTCAGGTCCTTTCCTCCCTTTAGGGCATTTAGGCATTTGGGTAGCTGGCAGGGCTGACTGATCTCTGTATGCAGTCACCTCTAGTCTCAGCAGTTACCTGTTCAGCTAGTTAGTGCCTTTTGCTCCTTGACACCCTGCCCAGCCTTGCTGAGTCATCTATCATATTCTCTTCCTGTGATGAGCTGCACCAGGTTCATTTCTGCCCATCCCCTGGAAAGCCAAACACCAAGATGATGAGATTGCAGCAGAGAGAGAGTTTAATCACAAGGCAGCCATGCAAGGAAGTGAGAGCATGAGTCTCACATTTGCTTCCCTGAAATAGGGACTCAGGGATATATATGGGGTAGGGGGGCAAGGTGGTCTGAAATGTGGAGATAAGTGATTACAGGTGAGGAGAGGTGACATAATTGATGATCTGCACAAGTGTAGTCAGACTCCATGTCTCTTCAAAGGACACGTGTTCACAAAATGACAGCGTGAGCATGATCTGAGGGTGTAGCTTTTAGCCTCTTGAAGTCAAGTGGTTGCTTATCAGACATCTGCATGGGCCCAGTTGATGGGTTGGTGGTCTCAACCGGCCTGAAGTGGAAAAGGGGTTCTAATTCCTGAAAAACAACTCACACGCCCATTATCATTGTGACCCAGGCTCCAGGGAGACGTTATCTATAGGAACCTGGCAGGAGTCAGACACCATATTGCCTAAGCAGCACAGTTAACAATGGGTGTGGGAACAACTAAAAGCTATAATCAGTAATTGCAAAAAGGAAAAAAAAACTTTAGTTACTAACTACTTAGTCATCAATGGCTAACTGTTTGCCAGTTTCAATCCTCCTATTCTTTGTTCATTCCTCATTCTTGAGGCATTTAGGGGAGCAACCAATCCAGCTCCTTCCTGATGAATTGAGACGTAGATCTGGGTTAGAGGAATGAAACTATTTAACCCTTATTTGGAAATATTATCTTGTTCCCGGCTTCAGGCTGACATTTTGCATTATTAGAATTTTGTGCCTTGCTCAACAGTTTTGGAAAAACATCTAAAGGCACATTTTATAATTGCGTATCTGACCAGAAGGATAGAAGTATAGACAACCCAAATTTTAACAGTCCCCAAAAAATAGACCTAATCCCAGTGGGGCCTCCATCTGAGCTCCAGGTGGGGGCAGACATCTGGTCTCAGTTCCCGATAATCTTTTGTTTTACTGGACATGCATCAGAGACTGGAGCAATGCCCATCATTCAGTTGTCCTTCATGATGGCTATCAGCATAGACTTTCTGCCTGGGAGTCATCACATTCCTAAGGAACTCAAAAGAACAAAGTTATCAACTTGCAGCAGCTGAGATGGGCCATAAAATCTACAGAGCATGTCTGGGTGAGTTAATCAGAGGTCATTCAAAGTTACAATGTGGTTTCTTTTCTATAATATGGCTTCCCTCATGTCAACTTTGTGCTGAGCTGGTATCATTAGCACCCTCAGAGTTCACGGAAGAGGATTCAAGGGGAAACAGCAGCCAAAACTATGTGGACAACTGAAAGCTCCACATTTTAGACGAGTAAAAGCTGAACTGCTCTGCATGAACCCATGGGTTTCTCTCCCTTCAGACTTCTCTGAAAAGCTCTCTATGGAAACCTCTGCCTTAGCATACCTTTCAGAAGGGTCTTCCTCACCTTCCAGAGTCTGGCCCTTGGGTGCTGACAGGCAGTCAACTTTCTTTTCCAAATCTTGATGGGGACAAATGTCAGAGGCCCTCAGAGGAAGTCAGGACACCTGGCTGGAGGAGCCTGTCTTGCTATAAACTCATTGCGTGATCTTGGAAATGTCATTTCACCTCTTTGATCATTGGGCTTCCAGAGCCATTAATTGAGTGGTTCAGCTACACAGTGGGAGTAGTATGTAGTGTAATCTTATCTCAAGTTCTCTGGCTTTTTAACTTTGTGATTTTGAAACTGTGCTAAACTGAGAGAGAATGCTGCTTACAGTATGTTAAGTAGAAGAAGCAAGTTGCAGAACAGTCATCAAAGTATCTCACATTGGTTTAATTACGTCTTCTTACCATATATTATTTTGGTAATGTAAAATAATTATCTACATATCATAAGTGATCTTTTGTAAGTTTATCATTCCACAAATCAATCAATTCATTCCAAAGGTTGCTTTGAGTGTCTACTTGATATCAGACATTTGGGATACAGAAATGACTAAAACAGAGACATTGTCCTGCTGGAGTCTAACGTCTAGGAGTTTATGGGAACTTATGATTTGTTTTAAAAAGATTTTTACAAAGTAATTTCTCTGCATTTGAGGCTGGCCTGCCTCCGCATCTGATAACTAGAAAAGGCACTGATAGCCCCTTTTCTTACAACAGTGAATTGTTCACGTTCTCTCAGCACCACATCCTCTCTGGAGCTTCCAATGAACTTGCCCTTCTTGAACTCCAACCCAACCTTGAGTGTGTGCCAATAACTTAGTCCTTAATCCACCCAGCATCTTCTTCCCCTAGCTCCACTTCATCACCACCCATTCTCTCCTTAGTTCAATCCAACCATGCTCTGTCCCCTCCATTCCACTGAAAATTTTCTTGTCAAGATTATGATGCTCCAGATGTTTCATTCCACCAAAAAAGGCAAAAATGCACATCTGCAATCATGTCAAGAGGTAGATGGCCTGCTGAAATCCATCTGATGCTGCCTCCTGGATCTGGTAGATGATAAGGTGGGTTCTTTAGCACCATGCACAAGAATTTTCATCCTCTGCTCCTTGTTTATGTTGACAGTCTTGTGTCACTTTGCTATCTCAGGATTCTATGTTCCCTTACTGTGTCTTTCTCACTACCAACTTTATTCATGCTCCTCTCCCTGCCTGGATGACCATCCTCTTCTTGTCCAACTAGAAAATTCCTGCTCATCTTTGCAGTGAACACCTTTCTGTCACCTCCCACCACTTTTTGGTTTAGTTATGCCCTATTCCCTCTTTCAAGAGCACTTTGATTTCCCTTTGGGAATAGTATCTCCCCTATTGTGGCCAGGGATGCTCTGCTGGATCCTTCATCTCACCTATTTGATACAGTCATAGAATGGGCATTGACCTAATCTAGCCCAACTGGACTTTCTCTCCAGGAGCATTCATGAAATGTATGGATCCTTCCATTCTGGCAGATGTCAGACAATTTCTGCCAACTGTACCCTCTAGAGCTGCCTGGATTCCATCTGTTCCCATCTTTAGCCTTCTTCTATGACCTCAGGGCTTACTCTTACACTCCCAACATTTACTTTTTGAGATTTTAAGTTCTCCCAAATTAGTTTCTGCTCCGTGCAATGAAAAAACAACCATAACAAGATTGATGCACCCTTCAAGACTCAGGTAAGCAGTGACTTTCCCTGCAAAGTTCACAGGCTCCCTCCTTTGTCCTTCCTTGACCTCTGGTTGCTCTGGTATATTCCTCTTCTGAGGCATTATAACTGACCTCGCTTCCCATGATAGGCTCCCTGGGGGTAGAGGTTATAGCTCATTCAAAGTTGTGTCCCTAGAGCCTGGGGCACTTTGTCTGGTATACTGCTGAGGTCCAGATCAAGTTTGTTCAAGAGTGAATGAATAATCAGAACTCTTGTACCTACAGGGCTAGTATATTCTCTCTTCTTATTGACAGAGATGACAGTTTGACAGAGTAGTTTTTTTTTTAAAGAAGTTAAAATGTGAGCCAGCTCTGATGGCCTTAGTAGTTAAAGTTCAGCATGCTCCACTTTGGTGGCCAGGTTCAGTTCCTGGGTGCAGAACCACACCACTCGCCTGTCAGTAGCCATGCTGTGGCAGTGACTCACATAGAAGAACTTGAAGAACTTGCAACTATACCCGTAACTATGTACTGGGGCTTTGGCGGGGGGAGAGGGAAGAAAAAGGAGAGAGATTGGCATAGATGTTAGATTAGGGCAAATCTTCTCCTACAAAAAAAATTAAAAAAAGCTGTTAAAATTTTATTTTTATATAATTGTCCTTGTAAGAGGTTTGATAACACTGCATTTAAAGATGTGGGTGCCCTCTGTATCCATCAGGTTCCAGTTAGGAATCTAGGTAACCCAGACATTAGTAACTATAGGAAGTAGCTACCATCCTCCAAGCAGGAGGAAGAAGTGGAAAGGTGGTGTTAGGAGAATTTAGGAACTACGAATAGGATCCCCGCGTGGCTGGTTCTCATACCTCTGGGTGGGCGTATCTCACAACTGGTGCTTCACCCTTTGGGAGAGGCACCCTGTAGCCAGTGCTACATTTGGTGGGGTGCCCCAAGGCTGGTACTTAGACCCCAGCGAGGTATGCTGTGGCTAGTGCCAGAACACTGAGAATGTGAACTAAACACTTGAATTTAGCCTTGGTGGGCCAACTGATGCCGGTACCTCTAATGACGCATCCTACCATGGGTACTGGGAGTGCCAAAGGAGGCTGGAGGATGGAACCACAGATATCTTGCTTCCAGAAGGTATCTGACAGGATCTGGAACTAGCAAGAGAGCTTCCTTCATCCTGCCACCTTCTAGTCCCTTGTCAAGGGACCCTAATGAGAAAGGAGCCAGCAATGAGTCTGAGAAATGTAGTTTGCAGGCTCCTAGTTCCAGGATCGTGGAGTACAGCTGGGAGAGAGTGGGGAGCCTTGTGGGTAAATAACTGACATATACTCTTCTGGTAAAGAGAGACTAAGTAGAGTTGGCTTCCAAGGTAATGTGGCAAAATATAGTCTCCCTATTTTATAACCCATCTCTGATTCCCAATAACTCTTGAGTAAGAAATTGCAGCCTGGGATAGGACCTCTGTGGAAAATTCCCGTGCCAACACGAAAAGTGGCTCCCAAGTCAAAGCATTCCTGTGAGCCCTGACACATGGAGCCTATGATTTATTTTAGCTTTTCCTTATTTTTGCCTTCTTCTGAAGTCCCTGGTTCCAAGAACATCTTCTGGGCCAGATGCTCCCATGGCTCAGATGCTTGGAAACATAGCCATTTACTACAAAGCCTGCTGCTCTTCAGACGACCCTGCCAAACCCCTTGCAGCCACACCCTGTTCCTCCAGGACTGCACTGCTCTACGTGTCACCACCTCATGTGTCACCACCCCTTTCCTTGGGAAGAGAATACCATAACTTGACACATCCCATCTCCAGACTCAATTCCTTTTCTTCTTCATTTTCCACTTCTTTTGCTGATTACGATGCTGGATGGAAGTCCCTGGCTCTCTTTCTAACTACCACGCTTTTTTCCTAGGATGCTACTATATAAAATGTACCCTGTTACAATGGTGACAGTGAAACTTTATGACTATAGGAAGCTTTAGTCACAGAATTTTTTTCATCTACAACCTCATTGACACACTGTTAGGGGGAGAAACAGGTTTCTGGATTCAAGCAATCATATTTAAATCCTGACTCTAATTTAGCTTGAAAAACTTTAGCTACTTAATTCCTCTAAGCTTTCATTTCCTCTAATTTAAAAGAGGACTAATCTTGACTTCTGAAGGTTGCCAGGAATATTAAAAGACACAAGCTGTGTGCTGCATCCGGCACATAGTAGGAAAAGGTAAATCCTAGCTCTCTTTCCCCAAGTGAGAGTGACATTGTTCTCATCCACATGTAGGGAAGGGAGGACAGAGTATTAGGTAAGTCTAGCCTGAGCCATATAATGGATTGTATAATAAGAAAGGATTTAGGGGAAAAAGCTGAGCAATGCTACATGGAGGAGGATTATGTCTCTATTCCTACAGGAAGATGGGAGAGATATTATCATCAGATGAGTTCAGACTGTATACTAACATCCCCCCCAACACACACATCTGCTGTTTGTGTGTGTGAGAGGAGAAATATAGAGAAGAGGGCTGGGAGCGAAAGTGCAGGGCTGGGACAATGTGGGGTATTCCTAGGCAAAAAGGGCAGATTATAGGTCTAGACAGGCAGCTTGGAGTCACACTAAGCAGGTCCTTGAGTGCCTGGATAAGGAGCTTTTTATTTCTTAGGCCATGAAAGTCAAAATCATAAAGAGCAAAAAATAAAAAACCTTATAAAATGGATTTGACATTTTATATACAAAAACTCTTACTTAAAGAGTGACAGGCAAAGAGATTCAGAAAAAAAATGCAAGATCCAGTGAGATTCGTCTTCGGCATTTTTTTCCTCCTAAATGACTTTAGGGAAGATATACTTAAAGGATGTGCCAGAGACTGAGGTGTTCATGGCATTTTATTTTCCTTTTTTCTGTTCACATAGAACATGACTTGCTGCTGTTTGTTTCAAAGACAGGAAAGATTTCACCAATGGACCAACTGCAAGTCTATGTAAGGCAGGTGACAGGGGATCTCATCATGGGCTTATTCTGTTAGAAGCATCTGATCTGGAGCAGGGCCATTGCTGCCTTTAAGGAGCTAACATTCCAACCGAGGAGGAAGATGCATACAGAGATCAGGATAATCAATATGGTAAACGTCATGAGAAGCACAGGGAAGTTGCACCCTCAAGATGGGGCTTGTAAGGCTTAGCAGACGGCTTTCTGGAAAACACACACAATAGAAAGGGATGACTAAGCTGAGTCTTAATGGAAGAGAGGAGTGAACCATATGGAGGACGAGCAGGAGGCAGAGCAGTGAGGGGGAGGAACAACCTGGGAAAACATACAGAGATGAGAAACATCGTCGTATACGAGGGGAGACCACAATCAATTTGTGGTCCTGGAGGTTTATGAGGCGGAGCGTGAGCGCAGAGAGAGGAGCTGAGGAGGTGAGGCAGGACCAGGAAGAACAGGGTCTTGTGTGCTCAGCCAAGAAGCTCGCACTTTATCCTGTAGGTGGCATGGATACGTGAAGGGGCTCTGGGAAGGGGAGTGACATTGTAGAATTTACATTTATTCTGTTCTAGTGGCTGCATGGAGGAGGGAACAAGATGACGAGAGAGACCAGATGGGAGGTGTTTAGCAATATTCTAGGTAGGCATGAGGGGTGGGATTACTGGGGGGCCAAGGAGAGTATGGAAATAGGATCTGGGGAGTTGGTGATTGGTTGAGACAGGAGATGAGACACCCCAGATGTCTAGCCATGATGATTGGTGGACATTGCTGTCAAACACAAAACAGAGAACACATGAGGAGGTGGCACTTTGGGGGAGACAATATGCTCAGCTTTAGAGATGATGAACTTGAGTTGCCTTAAGGATGCAGAGAACTCATCCTCTCAGATGTGCCAATTGCTACCTCTTGGACCTTGGGTAAATGATTTAATCCTCAGAGCCTCAACTTCCTCATCTCGTTTAAGAACGGGAAAACAGGGGCTGGCCCAGTGGCATAGTGATTAAGTTCGCAAGCTCCTCTATGGTGGCCCGGGGTTTGCAGGCCCAGATCCCGGGTGCAGACCTAGCCTCGCTTGTCAAACCACACTGTGGTGGCATCCCACATAAAATGGAGGAAGATTGGCACAGATGTTAGCTCAGCGACAATCTTCCTCACACACACACACAGAAAAAAAGAATGGGAAAATATCTAGTTTTCAGGGAAAGATGAATTTGGCCAAGGAATTTAAGGTATTTCTTTTAGCAAACTCTTTTCATTAGCACCTTCTTGAAATTAACTATAAGGAAACAGACAAACAAGTTTCTGTCCTTAAAGTTGACAAATGCTCTTTTATGGGCCAAGGTTCTGCTTCTGTTGGTGACCTTAAGCCTTGGAGAATCCCCCACCCTGTAGGCCTGGCCCTTGGGCTTCATATGTGTCCGTACATGATGTTCTTTCTGCTCAGTCTTGGTCTCAAAGTGACAGATTACAGTCTGAAGTCCCAGAAATGAAGATATTCCTAGTAAGAACATGTATCCAAAACTTCAGAAGTCTTGAGAAATGAAGATGATCCACAAAGGATTTTGAAATTTATGAGAACTTTGGAAATCATCTTCATTTTATATTTGTTTCTCCCATATCAGATTTCCAAAGATTTTGAAATTTATTTCACCTTTAAATATTATGTCTTTTTCTGTCAAAATAGGGATACAGAATTTTTTATCTTTATAAAAGCCATGTGTTTGGGACCCAAAGTGTTCTGGTGTTTATTTTTTTTTTCTCCAGTGGCAAGACAGAAAGGGGGACAGAACAAAAACCCACAGCCCCCATTTACTACTAATAAGCCATGGAATAAACAAGTCTCACCATTCTCACCACATGTGCGCCTGGAACAAAAGGGATTTTGGTGTCACGGCTCCAATTTTTGCTATGAACTGTGAGCTAGCATATTTTTAACTTGGCTTCTGAGGTTGATGAAAGGAGCTTTCTTGTCCTTCCCTAATAAAATGCAGATGGCTCTCCTTCCCAAGCTTCTAAATCGCCAAAGCTGTGTCTGAGTATGAATCTCATCTTCTTCAGGGAGAAGAATAGATCTGTGATTCAATGTCTCGTTGTGCATCATCCCCATTCCTCATTCCAAAAAAATTTCTAAAGAGCTTGACCTACAGTAAGTATGCATTAAATATGTACTAAATAACTATATGAGAAGGCATCAGCACCAGCCTTAGAATATGAAGAGCTGGGTTTAAATCCTTGCATTACAGGCCACTCTCTAGATTGACAGGGAGTCCTGGATGTCAGTGTAGGATCAAGACCTTTAAGTCAATTGGCTCAGCATTCAAATCTTAACTCCACGCCTTCCTAGGCATGTGTGGACAGGATTTGGGTCAAATTTCATAACATCTCTGAAACTCGATAGGGCACCATGGTTGAGCTTGGAGACTCTGGGTTTGAATCCTGGTGCTGTCCCAAATTATCTAGCGGACCTTGGCAATTTACACAGATGCTCTGACTTCCTCACCTGCAAAGTAGAGGAAATCATGGCACCTATTGTTATGAGTTTGTCGTGCAGGTTTACAAATTAGTATGTGCAAGGCACTTAGAGTAGAGCTTGGCGTACGGTAAGCACTCTGTATGTGTTAACTGTTATTCTATTTTTTTATTATATAGCCTCTTACTGTGCCATTCGGACTCTAAGAATGTACAGTTTCTTCCCAGGGAGAGGTTCCATGGCATTCAACATCTTGGGGGTGGTGTTCGTTTGGCCACCTTGGCTTTCAGTTTGTCAGTGAGGTGATGCCCCCATCCCTTCTCTCTATATACAGCATAGGCATTTGTGAGGCTCAAATAAGATCCCAAATGTGAAAACACTTAGCTGACTCTCAAGTGCTCCATAAATTGGAGTTTATTAGCTGGAACCCTTTCCACTACAAGTGACAAAATCCAACTCAAATCAGCGTATGCCAAAAAAGAGCATTTACTGGCTCTGGCAACTGGATTTTGGGGTAGTTCACAGTCCCCAAGGATGAACTTTAAGAACCAGGAATTTGGGCACCTACACTGACACCCGTTATAACTCGAACACACAGTTTACATCTGTATGTCATCTCTGATGGCTGCATTCTCTCCCTCTCCACATAGGTCTTTTTCGTATAATCAGGAAGATGTCACCAGGAGCCCAGCTTCGTATTATTTCAGTATTCCAAGCCAGCAAAGAGAGAAAATCTCCCAATAATCTCCTGTATATCTCCTTCAAGGAAGAATTCTGATTGACTCTGGTCTCCTGTCTAACCTTGGGCCAATCATTGGGTAGAAGGGAAGGGATTACTAGGATTGCTTGGGCTCAGTCACAGCCCTTTCCTTTTAGCATGGGACAGATGGATATTGTATTAGTAAGGGTTCTCCAGGGAAACAGATCCAAAAGAGGTGTATGTATATATATATAAAGATAGGAAAAAAGCTGATGTCCTGGTTAAATGGAAATCAGGCAGGAAGAATTCTCTCTTACTTGGGGGAAGTCAGCCTGCTCTGTTTAGTCCTTCCACTGACTGGATGAGGGTCACCCACATTAGGGGGTGTAATCTGCTTACTCAGCCTATTGAGTTAAGTGTTAATCTCATCCAAAACAGCTCTCACAGAAATATCCAGAATAATGTATGAGCAAATATCCAGACACCCTGTGGCCTAGACAAGCTGACTTATGAAGTTAACTATCACAGATAGATTATCAGAAGGAGGGAAAAAGAGGGAAAAAGGTACTGAGCAGATTTTTTAAAATTATTTTTCATTTAATTTTAATTTAAAAATTAAATACATTTAAATTTCGAAATAATTTTTAAAAATTATGCTATCAGATTGATTATTAATAGTAATTTCTTTTAACTTCTGTAGAAATGACTACAAGTCTCTGTGTATCTGAAATCCTAGATTAATGATGCCCCAAACTCTTGACTGTTTCTCAGTTTCTAGCAGAGATAAGTTACCAGGATATCAATCTCGTTAGAAGCTGTCTTGGTAGGAAAGATTCCTAGTAGAGTGTTCTTAACCTTGGAAATATTGACATTTAGGCTGGAAAATTCTTTGTCGTGGGGGACTGTCCTGTGCATTGTAGGATGTTTACAGCATTCCTGGCCTCTGCCCACTAGATGCCAGTAGCACCCAACCCCCCCCCCTTCCACCTTATGACAATCAAAAATGTCTCCAGACATTGTCAAATGTTCCCTGGGGAACACCCTCCCTCCCCCATCTCCAGTTGAGAAGAACTATACTAATGGATCCCAGCTAAGTAGTAATTCAATTCATACTTTGTTCTTCACCGTTCATCCCAAAGGATAGAGTCCCAATACTGGCTGTCATGTCTGGTTTTAGAATTTTATAACCTCCCCACACCCTCCATACAAACCCCATTACATTGAAGCTCCCTGCTGCTAGGACACTGAACAGTCATACTGTTGAAAAAGACTGCAGGATATGTCTCTAGATATCTTCGAGTCTAGCCCCTCCTCTGTCACTGACTTATGGTGTGTGGCTGGGCATCTCAAAAGATCTCTTCGGGCCTTGACTTTCCACATTGGCAAAATGAGAAGATGTCCCATAAGTTTTCATTTTACTCTAACGTTTTATGACACAAATTGATCGGATTTGAACTATGAAATGGGAAATCACCATACAGAATTCACTGTTGAGTAATTTGTGACTAAGACCCCAAATTCCCCACAAGGATCTCTTCTGTTTCTTGGAAGTTAAGATTGCACTGGGTTTCTTGGAATGTACAAGGAGCCTGGGCAAAAGTGAGGACTGACCTCTATCAGGATTGCTGCCGCTACTTGACCTTTTGTGTGGGGATGTCTCTAAAGATTTCATGTATGTGCAGAAAAACAGTATCAAGTGGAAAATCATTCAGTGAAGCTGAAGCATAATGTTTGTAAGAAGCGAATTGGGAGATTGTGCAGGACCTTGGCTGCCAGAGGGATGGGCACAGCACTATTACCCAAGATGGGGAGTGTAGAATGCATAAGAAAGCAAATATCCGAATAGCTGGCTGAATTATGTTCCATCTTTGTGTTTGAAGTTTAGATAGATGGTAGAGTGAAATTACCCAGATGTAATTTAAAGTAGGCAATAACTTGTTGCCTTTTAATTTTCCCCATCAAAAAGTTATGGCACCAAATGTTCACTTTATTGATGAGGAAACTGAAGCTCAAAAAGGAGGAGCTACAAGCAATGACCATACTGTGAGTTTGTGGCAGAGTCTAAATGGACAGTGAGGGCTCACAACACCTGGTCCAGAGATGTTTCCACCATATTATCCTCAGGGAAAAGGCCTCATGGAAAAAAAAGTGTTGAAATACCCTCTCCCTTCCAATATTAGAGTTCAATAAAGGGAGTCAGTCTGATGCTGGTTTTTCCATCTTCCTCCCCTCTGCCTCCCCAATCTTGGGTGGGTTTTTCACAATGATTTCAGTTTTATTCTTGCCACTTCTCCTAGCTAGAGGATATCAGATCTCATACTGGGGCCCAGACAGAGCTCATGGAGCAAATGTCTTATTGTCCCATTCCCCTTCCTGCCCAGCTTAAGAAAAAGCAAAAGGAAAGGCACAAAGGCATCACTTGTGCTTTCATAATGATGGTTCTGGAAGATGGAGATGGGAAACTATGCATAGTTTTTGAACACTTACTATATTCTAGTTTCTAGTTACTGTATTAGAGTCCTTTGGCTGCCATAACAAATTACCACAAACTTAGTGGCTTAAAACAACAGAAATGTATTCTCTCCCAGTTCTGGAGGATAGAAGTGTGAAATCAAGACGTCAGCAGAACCATGCTCCCTCCAGAGGCACTAGGGGAGATGTTCCTTGTCTCCTGCAGCTCTGGTGGCTCCAGGCGTTCTTGGCTTGTAGCTGTATCATTCCAGTCTCTACGTTTGAGATTGCCTTTCCTCCTCCACTTTTCTGTGTGTCCCTTATAAGGACACTTGTCACTGGATTTCGGGCCCACCTGGATAACACAGAATGATCTCCTCATCTTAACATCCTTAACTTAGTTACATCTGCAGAGACCCTTTCTCCAAATAAGGTCACATTCACAGCTTCTGGGTATTAGGATATGGATATATGTTTTTGCACACCATCATTTAGCCCACCACATTGTGGGGGACAAGAATTTGCTACCCCAAAATGTATCTCTTCAGCTTGATTATTTTTAGGAACAAAAGACTTAGGAAGAAACTTTGACCTTTCCCCTAAAAGCCTAAAAGAATTTAAGATAGAAGGCCTGTTCCAGGAAGGAGCTATCACCTTAGATAACTACAGTATAATATGAACCAAGTGTGTTAGACAGGGAGGAACCTAGCAAGGCCCATTTGATCAAAGTCCTCTCCGTGTATTATTGCCTTTGCAAGGCATGGCAAACATTTATTTACCAAACATTTGCTTTTCCATCTCCATGTGAATTGCCTTTCTTCTCTTTGAAGTCTCAAACTACTACCCCTAGTATCCCCCTTTGTCTTTAGCTAAAGATAGTATTTAAGGTGGTGGCTCTGGCCGTTTTGGTGAGTTACTCAGTTTTCCTGGCTTTCTCCCACATATACATGCTAATAAATTTGTTTGAATTTCTCCTGTTATTCTGTCTCATGTCAATTTCATTCTTAGACCAGCCAGAAGGACCTAGAGAGTAGAGGAATCTTCTTCCTCCTCTACAACATCTAGGAATTGTGCTTATTTATTTCACACAGTATATCATGGACTTCATATAGGTCTTTGAGTTATGGATGAACACTCCCCTTTTACAGATGAGGAGATAGAGAAACAGAAGTAAATTTATAAAAGGACACAGAGTTAGAAATTAGCAGAGGCAGGGTGCACCTTTGGATATTTTTTAATGAGTCTATATTCTTCTCCAGAATTTTGGATCTTCTTTGGAAAAGCTTAGTTACATTGGCTTTTGTTGTTAATGAAATCATTTCAGTGGGAGGCCATGCAGAATAGGAAGCATCATCTCTAGAGGACATAGGTGCTGACACACTAGGTTGGGTGGGGGGTTCCCCCTTGGGTATTGTATTTGGCTGGATTGTTACCCTCTGGATGACTTAAGGGAATCTTGCTTCAATTCTTCAATTCTGGCCCTGTCTCTATTTAGCTGTGAATGAATTTTAATGTGTCTGTTTACCTCTTGTTCCTCAGATTTTCCAATTGTAAAATGAGCAAGTTGGACTTTGAACTCTCAGTTTGTGAATCAAAACTTCCATCAACATCAATCCTCAAGGATATAGTTTCTGAAGAAATGATGCCACCTTACAAGTATAACTGTTGCAGAAAATATCCAGACTCTTCCTGGTGAAACAAGACCCTATGCTGGGAAGCTTTAGCATTCATTCTGGTGAGGCTCAGCTTCTCTGAAATACTTTTCCCTCTCAGGCTGTCTTCTGCTTAGCCTTGAAAACTTATCTCAAATACTCCTTCTTGGGTCTTCCTGGGAAGAATTAGCTATTCCCCGCTCTTTCTCCTACATCTTACTTCATACACACTTGAATAATGACCCTTATCTTTATGCATAATTATTAGTTTCCTTATCCAACTCCCCTGGAGTGGGAGTAAACAAATGAGGGAATCTAGACCGTTTTTGAGAAGATGTGAAGACAGGGATCCTGCATTCTTATCTTTTTCCCTTGATATCTGATTGAAAAAGTGCCAAAGCCCTAAGAGGGAGATGGCCTGAGTTAGTGAGATACGGAACACATTTTTAAAAGAAAACTAGAGTTTGGTTCTCGGGGAGATAATTATTTCCTTTGTTTCTTCCCACCTTTTTCTCTTTCCTTCACCTTTTCCATTCCATTCCTTTTCTTCCTTTATCAAAAACACACCCTGAACTCTTACTAATTGCTAGATGCTGCTAGATCTAAGGCTACAATGATGAATAAGCCACTGCTCTATAGTCAAATAGCTCATAGTCTCATGGCCAACGTTGTCAAGGAAACAAAAAATACAGTACTTCCTATTATCTTGCACCCTATATATAACATACACTGGATAATATAGTGCACATAGTACATATCATTTTATTATCTATTTTTGCATATCATTCTAAACTATCGTAAGCATCATATTGCCTACTACAAGGGAGATGTGCTAAATTCTTTAGTAGATTTCTTCTTGCCTTCAGGGGAGGCCATACAGGAAAAGTGTTAGAAAAATGAATGTGCGTTTATCAGATAGAGGGGGAGAGATTTAAAATGGAGCATTCTTTAAAGCTTGAGCCTTTGGGCTTGGATGGCAAACTCAGACAGATATATGATAATCCAACAAAATTCTCTGGGGCCATTTTTTTCAAGGAAGATTATTTTGGGGCCACCTGGGTGTTCCAGCATCCATTGCAGAGCCTGCACCTCCCCTAGCTCTATGTGGCAGTGAGCTGGGCAACACCATTATCTGCCCACAGTCCAGAACTCCAGCCAAACCAGACAATAGGACACCAGCAAGCAGAGACAGAGCACATCTCCCTTTCTCACTGAGCACTCAGCCTGGCTCTCATTAGCCTCCCTCCCAGCTCATTTGGACTCCACAGAAACCATGTGCATTTCCATTGATAATTTAATCGGCAAAGCATTCAGCAAACTTCTTAAGTTTCTTTTATTTTCCTGTAATCTGATGTTGCAAATGAAAACAAATTATAAAAAGGGGGAAACTAGTGAATGGATTAAGGTATTGACTGCTGTATTTTAATACCACAAATAGCTGTTAGTTATTAGGCTATGAAAGGACAAAGTATGAGCCATTTTACGTTGATATCCCTGTATCTCTAACAGGGCTTGGCAGAAATTAGGTAACCAGTAAATGAGAATTAAATTAAATTGAGTATTGGAAGACTGAATGAAACCGGCATTATGGATTCTGTTCATATATGAGAAAATGGATCAGAATTTAACTGTGAGGGGAGTTGACTCTCCTCTTTCTGTGGGCTCGTTAGCTCAAGAGCTATTCTTGCCTTCACTGCTAAACACATACAAATTATCCTGTCAGAGCATTTCTGCTGGTGCCTCAATAGAGGTCTGTGTGCATGGCCTCTTTTCAGCCCTCCACTCCTCCATTCCATCTTTCTTCATGCTCTTGGCTGCGAGATCGTTCTGAAATGCAGACTGGATCATCTGTCTTAAATCCTTCTGTTAGTTTACATACCGTTTTATGCTCTCACTCCTGCCTGAGTCTACAGCCCCATCCCTCACACTCAACCATGTATGCCTTACACTTAAGCTGCTGTCCAGTTTCTCCAGTAGCCTTATGCTTTTTCAATCCTCCCTGTCTGCACACATTCTACCACTTTCCAGGAAGACATCTGGACCCCAATTCTTCATTCAGTTAACTGATAATTTAAAGCACAGCTCAGAGCTTACTCCCTCCTGGAGGCCTTCACTGAAGATCCTTGACTTAATTAGGGGATCATTCTTCTCTTTCCCACAGCCCTGTTGTGTTACTTACCATACTAAAGGCAACTGGTCATGTGTCTGTATGTTTTTCCATCTCAGCTCTGAGCTCCGTGAGGATGGAAACCGTGTCTTTCTCTGTTATGTTGTTGATTCTAATCCCAGGATCTAGCATGTATCAGTTGTTCAACTATTGAACGAAAGAAGCAAGGAAGGAAGAAAGGAAGGAAAGAAAGAAGGGAGGAATGAAGGAAGGAAAGAAAGAATGAAAGAAAGATAGAAAGAAAGAAAGGAAGGAAGGAAGGAAAAAAGAAAGAAAGGAAAGGAGGAAGCGAGGAAGGAAGGAAGAAAGGAAGGAAGGAAGAAAGAAAGAAAAAGAAAGAAAGGGGAGATATTAGAGAGGATACTGGGACAGTCACCACCCAATGGCAGCAGGAGACATTCATGGTCCTATGGTCAAGCTCAACCTGAATTATTTTATGTGTTATCTCTTCAGGAAGAATTTGCAACAGCTGCCCACTGTCTGGCTTTGGGGGACCAGGGATATATGGCCACTCAGATACTTCATAAACAGTGCTGGGGAGCTAAGGAGCACTTCACTGTTCACCCCTGAAAGCCAGTGATTGCTTTTGTTTGTTGTGTCTCTGCTGCCATGGCTCCCAGATGACACCCCATCTGCACAAGTGCTGCTGCAAACAGACATGGAGCCGCCAGGTGGGTTTTCTCAAACCCAAGAGCCTCAGCAAACCAGCAGCTGACAAAGGCTAGGAGCAGGCCCCAGACATAGGGGAAGGAATGCAGATTTGTCTTGATCTGCCTCATCCAAGGGGAAATGATAAAGAAGGAGTCATAAAAGACTGGCAGCAGCTCAACTATTTGGCACCAAAATTCTCTTCCAAAGAAGCATTTTCCAAGATGGATCTGCGGCCCTGCAAACATGCTCACGTTCACATGAGTGTTCTGCTTGCCTTTCCTTTTTTTTCTATTTTCTTTTCTTTTCCTATCTTTCTTTAAAAAAAAAAAATTCCCCTGTCTTTCAGTGAAAAGAATTAGTAGATGGATCAGGTCTCTGGCATCAGGTAAAGACTAAAAAAAACAAAAGGGCGGGGGGCGGGGGGAGCAAACAGCCCTCTGGAGAGAAGGACAGGCACGTCCTCTTCCCCACCCTCACTCCTCCAGGCTGTTTCTGGTCTGGGAGCCATGGATGCAAAGCCCTTTGAGTTCTTCCTTCCTACCGTGGTGCTGATCTGATCCCAGAGATTCTGACTCCATCATTTTTCCCTGATGGCTTTCCTAGATGACACCTAGGACACCTAGATGCTCTTTGTCAGCTTTTCTTTCCATCCTGTAAAGTGATTCACTGGTGACAACAGAAAGAGAAAGCAACCCCCTTTCTCCCAGACTGAGTCACGTATACCTCCCTCTATTGCTGCTGACACCTTGACACATTTGCTTATTTCTTCAGTATCAGTCGTCCACGTCCCCAAGCTCTTCAGCTTACAGGGGTCACCTTGTTTGTTATGAGTAAGGTATACGTTGGCTCAAAGCCCCATCTCACAGATGGCGAGGTCCCAGGTGTCATGGGACCACCTCCAGGGACTCACGCAGGTGAGCTTTTGTTTTGCATCCTCACTTCTGGCCCTACTCTCCTGCCTCTCACATTCTCCAACTCTTTGCTTCCCCACCAGCCTCTCCCACCCTCTGCCATTCATCAGAACTTGGAAAACAGCTGCTTTTAATCCATCTCCCCCAAACTCACACATGGCAGCTGTGGATAGCAGACTTTTAGTGACAGTCCACATTAAGAGGGTGTGTGTCTAACTTTAGAGCTCAGGATGGATGTTATTTCAGCACAATCTTCACTCTTAAATGATTCTTCTTCCTCCCTCCTCCTTTGGAGTACCTTGAACCTCCCTCTTCAGGATTCTGGTTTATTTTCTGAGTAGAACAGTTTAGCTGTTTTATCCTAGCCCTGGCCAGTGTAACTTGTTAATAACAAAATAACCCACAAGAGATTTGCTACTTAAAAGCTGTCCTCTCCCTTAAGCACAATTTAATCACCAGTTCTTAAGCTAGCAAGTTTCTGCACTACCCAGTCCCTCAGTAGACAAACACTGGCTACCATTGTGTGATATCCTAGGCACCTATACTGACTACAGATGTGAAAAAGGAAAGATTCTGATTTCCCTCTGTAGTTTCATTTTTTACATAATAATCTCTTCCAAGTCTTGAGGGCAGGTGCCACATTCCATTTATTCATATATTCCTGGCTTCTAGTATCATGCCTAATACACACTGACAATGTGCAATAAATATTTTGTGGCAAAATGGTTTCAGTTATTATTATGATGCACCTTTTACAGTGGGAAGAAGAGACTCAGAAACCTCGTGTAATGAGGACCTAATCATACAGTAAATGGCGGAGCCAAGTCTTGAAATACACAAATGTTCAGACACCAAACATCACACATTTCCTTCTCTACCATACGGGTGGCGTGTTTCCTACAAACAACATTTGCTTTCTCAGGTTTAATACACATGTAAAGTCATTTGTATTCCTTTCATACTGTCACCCGTACCCATAGCTTGGTCTTCCACTGCCCTCTTATGTTTTCACAGGGATGGGTGGTAGGCAAGGAGTGAGGGAGGAGCACATGCGAGTCAGGTATCAGATGCTCCAGCAGTCTCTACAGCTGACTGCTGAAGAAAGCGTCTGTAAATCAGTCCAGAAGAGTTCCTGGGCTCTTTCTTACACAGCTGGCTCTTGAAGACACAACCTTGGTCAGAGTAGCAGAAAATTACCATCTTAGAGGAGAGAAAAATAGACATAGGAATGTTGTCCAGTGTGTTAGTTTTCTACTGTTGTATGACAAATCACCACAAATTAATCAGCTAAAAAATAGCATGTAGATATTATCTCATAGTTTTTGTAGAACAGGAGTCCATGCAAGGCTTAACTTGGTCCTCTGCTTAAGATCTCGGAAAGCTGCAATCAAAGTGTGGGCTGGGTTGTGTCTACATCTGGGAGCTTGACTGGGGAGGAATCCATTTCCAAGCTCATTCAGGTTGTTGGCAGAATTTGCTTCCTTGTGGCTGTATGGCTGAGGGCCCCAGTGTTTTGGTGGCTGTCAGCAGATTTAAATTTCTTCTCTCTGGATTCATTTCCAATATAAATAATATTCCTTCAATGAAGCACTAAACCTCACTCAAAGATCATATGGGCATCAGTTTTGAAGTAGATGTCTGACTATTAAGTTCAATTCGAATAATAAGAACATCAGAAATGTATCTTATGGAGATAAGGGTCAAAATAGAATTGAGGCTTTTTTCTTTAGTATGTGGGTCTGCAAGTTGCACCGAAAGCAGAGGAGTTTCCTGAGCTCGGTTAGAAATTCCCAGGTCTGTAGCTGGTACTACTTTATCACTTCATTTCCCCTACCACATCCTCCTCTCCTACCACCCCTACAGCTCTCCTCTTTCCATCATTTAGGGGGCTCCTACTGCTTAGGTGTCATTCACTAAGGTCCTACTGTGATCTGGATTAATTACTCGACAAGTGTTGGAGACTCAGCTGGGAACCAAGTCCTAGCATCCCAACTCCTAAAGACTCAGTTCAGCTCAGTATATGTTTACTTGGCATTGAATGTATCACAGTTCCAGTACCTGAAACTTAAGATAATTTTTAGGTTAAAAATCTGGCATTTAAGTTGTTATAAATAGTTTATACTTTCCTGGAGTAGAGATATGAACTTGCTTTAGGAGGAAGAGATTATGTCTTTTGTTCCTGTGTGAAGAGGCACCATGCTCGTCAGCTCTTTCAACCATTATAGGTGACAGATTGACAAAGTTTCTTTGTAAAGAGCCAGGTAGTAAAGATATTAGACTTTGTGGGCCAGATGGTCTCTGTTACAAGGACTCCATGCCGCCATTATAACACAAAAGCAGCCCTAGACAATATGTAAACGAATGAGCATGGCTGTATTCCAATAAATATTTATGAACCTTGAAATTTGAATTTTATGTTATCTTCATGGGTCGTAAAATATTATTCTTCCTTTGACTTTTTCCCAACCGTTCAAAAGTGCAGAAAGCATTCTTGGCTCATGGACTATATGAAAATGGGCAGTGGGCTAGATTTGGCTTGTGGTGAATAGTTTCAACCCCTGTGACCTACCCATTGTTCTTGGGAAAAATAAACTCTGTCCTTCACCCCCCTGAAAATTAGTTGGGGCTGCACTCAGAGTTGCAGTATTCTCTCAAGATTCTTGGTGGAATTGTCTCTGAGGTTGGATTTTCAGAACAAGTAGTTGCTACATTCAGAGGCAGCAAAGGAAGAACCTTCTAGACTCCAGGGCCCATTGTAGCTCCATGCAGGACAGCTGGGCTCAGTCAAGCTGTGATTTCAGTGATCTCATGGGCAGGTGAGGAGGCCATACCAGGAAGACGAGGAAGGGGAGCAGCTGCAACATGGGTGAAATCATCTCAGTAGAGAAAGGGGTGACCTGTTGAAGAGCAGATGGTGATCTGGAGACAAATGACTGGTTTATACAAAAAGTGACAACCAGGACAGATTTGCAGAACATTTTAAAGTGTCCCGGAGATTCCTAGCGATACTTAGTGGAGTGTGGTAAAAGAATGTATTTTCTATATTTGACTGGCTTCAGGGATAATGTCCTTATGACTCAGAAATACAAAGAAGTGCAATGTTTCAAGTAGAGTCTGCCTTAGGATGCCTGAGATGTATGTTATCATCAACACTCTTGGTTGCCAAGCAACATCCATCTCCCTATTCTTTCTCTTTTTTTTAACTTCAGAAAAGTTGCAAAATAGGACAAAGAGCTCCCATATTTCCTCCATCTAGATTCCTCAATCATTAGCATTTTTCCACATTTGTCCTAGCATTCTTTCTCTCTTATATACACACAGCACACATACTCATATATACTATTGTTTCTGAACTATTTGCAAATAAGCTCCATAAGTTTGTGTTTTTTCAAAGCAGGGATATTCTCCTTCAAGAAGACAGTACAACCATCAAAATCAGAAAGTTAGCATTGACCCGATATTGCTTGCTAATACATATGCCCATTTGAAATTTCTCTGATATCTGAATAATGTCCTTTTTATATCCTGGATGCAATCCAGGACATGTGTTCCCTTAGTTGTCATGTATTTTTATTTTCCTTTGATTTGAGACAATTCTTCAGTCTCTCTTTATCTTTCATGACTTTGACATTTTTGAAAGGACAGGTCAGTTACTTTGTAGAATGTTCCTCAGTTGGAGTTGTATGATATTTCCTCATGATTTGTGAGCTGTTAGCAGTAATATCTACCAAATATTCTTCTCATGGCATCATATCATTAGGCACCAAATGCAAATTTGTCCATTACTGATGATATTAACTTTTATCACTTGGTTAAAGATGTCTATAAGATTTCTCTCCTGTGAGACTAATTAATAAGTATTTTGTATTCATCAATTAATGATTAATAAAAATGTATTTTGGGGATTGATACTTCAAGTCTTCTACCATAAGTTGGAGCTTTTCCTTCTCCCCCATTTATTTATATAAGCATAGATTAACGGATTTCTGTTTTACGCAAAAGGTTACAACCTGTAAATATCATTATTTTGATTCGCAAATTGTCCTAGATTTGGCCAGTGAAGCCCCTTCAAGCTGGCATCTTGACTTGTCTCCATAATTCTTTCAGCAATTCCTTGCTTAATGATATAAGATGTTCCAGACTTATCTTGAATTTTCCCTTCTCCAGCTATGGATAAGCCATTACTCTTGGGTGTTCTAGTTTTTTTAATGGAGAATAGTGTATAGAAACTGAGAAATAGACATGCTCGTGGTGAAAGGGGTACCAACGTTTCTAGGTCCTTTTAAGGGACAGAAATAGAACATACATACACACGTATATAATCTACATCCATGTATATTTATTTATTTACATAAATTAAAAAGCATGAGTTCACCTCATCACTTTCCATTTCAATCTACACCACTTCATGGGATTTATTCTAGTCTCATCCCTCTCCATAGCTTTGTTTTATTTTTTGGAGGAAGATTAGCCCTGAGCTAACATCTGCTGCCAATCCTCTTCTTTTTTGCTGAGGAAGATTGGCCCTGAGTTAACATCCCTGGACATCTTCCTCTACTTTATATGTGGGCCGTCTGCCACAGCATGGCTCGACAAGCAGTGTGTGGGTCTGCAACTGGGATCTGAACCAGAGAACCCTGGACTGCTGAAGTGGAACATGCGAACTTAACCACTGTGCCACCAGGCTGGCCCCTCATCCCTCTCCATGTTTGTATATCCCTTCTCCAACAGTGAAAAACCAAACTTGCAGCATTTTTGATGCACTTACTCACTTTTTCAATCCCTCCTGTTTATAACCCACACTGAAACATGCATGAGAAAAAGACCACACCTGTGGGTGAATCTCACAGGTACCAGTCCTGATAACTTCAGGTGGCTGAATTAATACCAGCAGGCACCTAGCTCTTGTTATGTGAAGAAGTAAACCCTGTTCATTTAATCACTACAAGTCTAGTAGCTGCTTTTAGCTGAACCCCTGCTGAACCCCTAGTTGAGCAGAGTTTGTGCGTTGCAGGAGAAAGGGACCCTATCTCTAGCTCTGGGGCCAGATTTGATAGATCTCAGGGTAGTCCCACTACACTTTCCAGTAATTGACTTAGGCCCAATTCTGGAAATGATGTGAGAGGCAAAGCTGGCCATGTGAAGAATCAGTCTCTCTCTTCCTCTGTAAGTTATGTGGGTATGAGGCTCATGATTGCTGTGGCCATCTGGCTACGTGCCTGGAGATGAAGAAGACACAACGGAGAGGAACCTGAGACAGGTGGAGCCTGCTCCACCTTTTGACCCTCAATTATTTGAATTGGTACATTTTCTTATTAACTGAGCCAATTTAAACCGGATTTTCTGCTACTTGCTGCTAAAAGCAACCTAACTGATCATGCAAATAACAATAACATGTATCAAGTCCCGTCTTAGCAGTGAAAATACAGAGAGAAATAAGAAAGAAGTCTATGTTCACTGAGATCAAACTAAATGTTATTATAAGTGCCATGATAAGGAAGGTGTAGGACCCAACCAGGGCTCAGAGGAAGTCTGGATGAGGCATTGCCTTAACTAACCAAGAGTTTACAGTGCATAGAAGACACAAAGTGAATAAAGACCATTATGAACAAGATCCTCAGTACAAAGGCATGAAAAACTAAATGCTGAGGCAGCGTGGTGATAAGAGTGTTAACATTAGAATGAAAAGTATGAGATGTTATTGATTTAATGAAGAAACATACGTTGGTCACATATGGGTACAATAAAGAATATCTCTGCTGACTAAGGGGGATAAATATGTGCAGAGGTTATGGGTAACTAAAGATGGAAGGCTAAATGTTCCCAGGGCAGAGGGAAGTTATAGGTTATAAATCCATTCCTCTGAAATGCCTCTTCTTATGAGACTGGATTGTGGGGTGGACCCTACTTCCCTGAAGGGTATACTGAGTTTGATCCATGAACCTAAATTTTCTTCATTGTACTGACAACCCTGTGTTCCATGGACCTGAAAGTAGAGGCCAAGAAACTGTCCATCTCAAGACCAGAGGCTGTTCATACCTCTAATCCATATTGGTGGCTATACCTACATATAAGTTGTCTTCAATGAGGTTGTGAAACAAAATCTCCTGGGGCGAAGCCCAGCCCTCATCTGAAATAGCAGCATCTCTGTTCTGTGGCTTCTTTCTACTGCTCCAGAATTGGCCCCTACCCATGGCACAGATCTGGTGCCATTTTGATTTGATGCTATTGACAGATACATTTTTTGGGGAAAGGGTGATAGAAATCTCTCCTCAGCTGTCACTGTGGACACCAAGGGCACCAATCAAGTCACTCTCCCCACTTGTAAGACCTTAGAAGAGTGTGCAGATTTCCATTATCTGAGAGAAGGGATGAAATAAGACCGTTTGCCGTAGTACTGACAGAAAAACTGACACACAGATCAATAGAATAGAATTGAGAGCCCAGAAATAAAACCACACATCTATGGACAGCTAGTCTTCGACAAAGGAGCCAAGAAAATACAATGGAGAAAGGCTAGTCTCTTCAATAAATGGTGCTGGGAAAACTGGACAGTCATGTGCAAAATCATGAAAGTAGACCATTAACTTATATCATATACAAAAATTAACTCAAAATGCATCAAAGACTTGAATAAAAGACGTGAAGCAATAAAACTCCTAGAGAAAAACACAGGCAGTACACTCACTTTTTGGCCTTGGTCTTCGATGTGTCCTTTTGAATACCGTGTCTCCTCAGGCAAGGGAAACAAAAGAAAAAAATAAACAAATGCAACAACATCAGACTAAAAAGCTTCTGCATGGCAAAAGAAACCATCAACAAAATGAAGAGACAGCTCACCTACTGGGACAAAATATTTACAAATATCCAATAAGGGGTTAATATCCAAAATATACAAAGAACTCATACAACTTTACAACAAAAAAAACAAACAACCCAATCGAAAACGGAGCAGAGGATATGAACAGATATTTTTCCGAAGAAGATACACAGGTGACTAACATTTTTCATATTTGGCTTCCACGCAACTTCCCATTCTCAAGGTGAAATGTACTTACCCAAAGTCAGTAGCCACATCTGGCTTGACTTAGAATAGTTGCTAGTTTGTGAATAGGGAAAACAAAACCATAGCTATATTTATTTCAAATCAGCCCTTTTGTTTTAAAAGTCAAATGCAGAGAATTCGAGGCATTTTGTCTTGGTTGTTCAAATTAAAACTTGAAAGAGTAGGAGAAAGAATTGTGGAGGTCTTGTTTCTCTAACTTAATTGGATTAAGTGTCCTCACAGAGTGAGGGTCTCATGGAGCATTCCTCAACTGTGAATCCCCAAATGTCAGGGCCTTAAGAATCAGTGCTACAGTTCAGCATCCTTCCTGCCTTGTCTTTAATGAAATTTTCCCCAGGAATGGGATCTTTCCATTATCCTTGCTTCTGAGAAATGTGTTTGTGCATAAACTGGAAGGAGAACATGGGAGAGTCTTTCTGGAACATTCTGGCTTTTTTCTAAAATAACCAACGCAGACTTCTTGGGGAATTATTGTACAGAGGATTTTTTAAAAAGGAAACGTAATGTGAAGTCTAGAAATTGCCTCCAACTGGGGATACTAACCTTTAAGAAGTAGATCTCGTTATTTCTTCTTAGATTGATTAGTATTTCACACTTGGTGGGTTAAGAATATATATGGTGGAAATACTATCAATAGCTATATACTGGCAAGGTTTCGGACATGAACGGCAAATGTGATATGATAGAGTAGACAGTACATGGGTTTGGAAATGTATATAACTCCAACATCTGGTTCTCTCACTTATGAAGTGCACAAAATGTTTACATAGCTTCTTTTGTTGACACATAAAATACAGAGTAAGAAAATATAATTTGCCTGCAAGATTTGCCATTCGGCAATTTTTCACATGCCTTTCCTTCTGCCTGGAATGTCTTCTCCTTCTTATATGACCAGATAAGGTTTACTTAAGCTTCAAGGCTTAGCTCAATGTTCACCTCCTGTGAAGACTTCTTTAACTATTTCTCTCTCCCAAGAAGAGTTGATATTCTCTCCACGGCTCCCAGGTCACTTCACACTATTATAAACATTACAGTAAATTAAATTAAATTAAAGATATTTATTTTCCCAGTTGTATCCCTGATTAGACTCTGCCAAGACTCTGTTTTCTTCATCTTCATATCCATAATGCATTGCCTAGTGTCTTATGTTCTGTAGGTATTAGAAAAACGTTTGTTTTGATAGAGTTGGTGTACATACATGGAGTCATTTTCAGAATAAATTTACTTTTGTTTGCATTGTCCAGATAATTTTTCCAATTAGCCTTTGGTGATAGAATTGCACAGTCAAATGCTAGAATGTCAGATCTGACTTATCCAACTAGTTTAACTCCAGTCATTTGTGCTCCCCTTTCAGTCTCCGTCATTTCCACATACACCTCTAGCAGTATTCATATTTTCTAATGTCGATTCTCTTTAAAAAAGTAGTACCTGTAAACATTTCACATACCGCCATGGGTACACAGACTCTCTTTGGGGAACACTGAGCTTTGGGTCCTTCTTATTCTCAAGTGGGGACATTTACATGCTCAGAGAAGGACATGTCTAACCCAGGGTCCCACAGCAGCAGAGCCTGTAAAAAAATACCAGTCTTCTGAGCTGGTCTTCAATACAAGTTGCATGAATTAAGCCAAAAACGTACATTTCCTTGGAGCTCCAGCACTTTAAGCAATCTTTGTCATTGCTCCAGGCCTTCGTGGCTAGGGTGAAAGCAAGACACTACAGAGCTCCCTGCCCGTGCCCTAGCAACCAAGCACAACACAGATGGCCAGCTTGGCAATCTGCCCACCAGAAGCTGATTACATACCTGGCGACGAGACATAATGGCAGCTTCCCCCTCGCAGGGGTAGTGTGTATTTCCACAGTATGACTAGAGTTTATATCAATATGCAACAAAGATTGTACCCTGTGTCTTCAGGCCAATTTACTAGCTTTGAGTCTAGAGGCAATAACTTTCCACTGGTGTAATGACAACTTGTCTCTTGCAGCTGGATCATGTTAGGACAGTAGGAATTTTCTCTTTTGGTCCGTTTTCAATAGTGCCTTGTAATAATAGGGTAGCATTTTCCCAAGATGTTCCTTGCCAGTTGCACACATGTATTGGCTCATGAAGTCTCGAAAATTTCCTGGCATCAAAGAATGGGACTTGTCTCTGTTTATAGGAGAGAACAGTCTCCATTTTACAGGTAGGGGGATCAAGACCCATTCCAATTCAAGAAGTATTTATTGTGTGCCTATTATTATTTGTTAAATTGAATGAATGATTATGTTGTATAAGCCGTTCTACCAGGCCCTGACATACAAAGATAAACAGTGCACAATGTGATTCAATTGGCACTCAGACAAGTGGAGGAGACAGACATTTATGCAAATAACTATAATACAACATGGTGAGTGGTCTAATAGAGGGGTGTATCTAGTAGTGCGATTGCCCAGAGGAGGGGCAACCTCCTGGAGGAGGTTGACAATGAAAGCTAAATTTGAGCTGGGCATTATATTCATGGAAATGCATTCAGGCAGAATGCTGAGAGCTTTTGTTTTCTCTCCTGATGAATTTGTGCTCAAGTTCCTGCTCTATTACTTATTCATTTTGTGGCTTTAGGCAAGTCACTAAGCATTCCAGATCTGTTTCTTTATCTTTAAAATGAGAAGGGAAAGAGTTCCTGCCATATATACGTATATAAAGTGAGAACAAAATGAAATAATCATTATGAAGTGCTTAGTATCTTTTCTGGCATCTAATGCATGTTCAGTAAATATTAGCTCTGGTTGTCATTCTTATCATTACCATTATTATGTGATGATGATATGAGTTGCCTTGCAGGCTGACTTGTGATGTGGTATTATCATTGGCATAAGAAAGCACTGGTTATAAACTTAGCTCTGAGTCTTTCTACGCATCCATCCTTGAGTAGAGTCTTCACTGTTCTGAAGTAATTTATACTAGTTGACCAAGATGGAGGAGTAAATCACTGTAATAAATAAGAAATATATATTTGGTCTTTGTCCCTGGTTTTTGACATACAGCTCCTAAAACTCTTGGTGAGAATCTCTGGAGTGTTGAGTATGTTTTGGATGCCAATGAGTGACTGATAGCTGGGGGCCTCTAGTGAGCTTCAGTATGGGGGCTTGTCTTCAGAAAGACCAAAATATGATTAGTGGGTTGGAACTTTCAGTCCCACTCCAAACCTCTGGGAGGGGAGAGGGGCTGGAGATAGAGTTAATCACCCTGGCCAATGATTTAATCAATTGTGCCTATGTAATGCAACCTCCATAAAAACTTCTAAAAGATGGGGTCCAAAGATCTTCTGGGTTGGTGAACACATCAAGGAGTTGGGAGGGTGGTGCACCTGGAGAAGGTATGGAAGTTCCTTGCACACTGTCCCCCACACACATCTCTACATACTTTGCCCTGTGCAACTCTTTCATTTGTCTGTTCCTAAGTTGTATCCTTTGTAATAAACCAGTAATAGTAAGCAATGTGCTTTTATGAGTTCTGTGAATTGTTTTAGCAAATTATTGAACTTGATGAAGGGGTTGGTTGTGGGAAACTCCTGAATTCACAGCTAGTCAATCAGAGTTCTGGTGATAACCTGGGTCTTGTGACTGGCATCTGAATTGGGGGCAGTCTTGAGGGACTGAGTCCTTAAATTATGGGATCCAATGCTCACTCCATGAAGATAGTGTCAGAATTGAATTGAATTGAATTGTAGGACACTCAGCTGGTGTTGGAGAGTTGGAGAAGCGGTGCTGGAAAAGACACTATACACTTGGTGTCAAAAGTGTTGTCAGTAAAAAACAGTTCAGAACATTTATCTTCACCCACTAGGTTTCTTTCCAAAAGCAAATCATGTGAATCACCTTAATAAGGGCTCATAGGCACTGCTCATTATGTTTTGAATGTCACATTTTTTCATAGAAACACCACAATATGATCATGGCACACTGCATTTTCTGATATGAGTCAAGTTTGGACTAGGTGCACCACTGCAAGATGCATATCATACTTAGAAATTGAATTCTGATGAAGCAGAAAAAATGGACAGAAGTTAGGGTGGTGTCCAGGAAGTGAGGAAGCCTGTGTCAGAAGGAAATAATTCCAGGCAGGAGAATGCTCATAGCTAATGGGAATCCAATGTAGTTGATGCCATAGGGGAGGAGGGGGTGGTGTGCAGTGTGTTGTGGGAGCACAGATCTAAGTCCTTAGTCCTTCCTGGGGCACTGGAGAAGTGAGGTTGGCAGAGTCATGAAACCTGAATCGGAGTCACAAGGTGAAATAGACAAGAAAGAATAGTTTGGGCAGAAAGAATAGAATTACAAATACCTGGAAGTATAGGTATTTGTAGTATATTTAGGGAATGGCAAGATGTGAGTAGTCTGCTGTATCTGGGAAGGAGTGTCAGACTAGACTGGGAAGACTGGTTGGGGGTAGATTTGGGGAAGGGAAGACAATGGGAAACTGCTCTCAGTTAAGTGTCCTTGATGGTCTCCATGACCCCACCCCATCACTCTCCCCACCATAACTGAAAAGTCAATAATGAATGCCAACTATGTGCTATGCATCATGCTAAATGGTTTACACAGTAAATATCTTGTAATCCTCACAAAAATGGAAAGAATTAGTGATTCAACTAGGATTGCATTTGGCTGAGAATAATATTTGCAGTTCCCCACCCCTGAATAACAGTGACATAAACAAGATACAAATTTGTTTTCCTTCCATATGCAAGTCTGGAGTTCAGGAATATAATGGTGGCTCTGGTCCAAGAAGGTCTCAGGTATCTGGGCTCCTTCTATTTTCTTGTTCCTCCATCTCCATGACCCAGGGCATGTCATACCCAAATTTGGCTACTCTAGCTTTAGACATCTTGTCTGCATTCTTGTCAGCAGCAAGGCAGAAGGGGTGAAAGAAAGAGGGCCATGGGAATATCCTAGATGTGTTCTAAGAAAGCTTTCTGGAAGTTGCCTCACAATATTTTTGCTTGAATCTTGTTGTCCAGAAGTTAGTCACATGGCCGTACCTAGCTGCAAAGGATGCTGGAAATGCAATGTCTACTCTGGGCAGCCATGTGCCCAGCCAATAATATGGAAAAGGGATAAATGGATAACCGTATCTACTAGAGGTCGTTATTTTCATCCCTATATTCCAGATAAGGAAATTGAGGTTTAGAGAAGCAAGGCAACTTGCCCATGACAAATGACACAGCTGTTAGATGCCTAAGATTTCAACTGACTTCAGTTCTGGTGGTCCTAACAACAGGACTTGCTTTTCAACATGACTCATATATCCTAGTTTAGGTTTCCCCAAAAACAGAGCCCAAGATAAAGTCTTGGCTGAGAATATTTGTAAGGGAATCATAGAATGACCAACTGTCTTGATTTGCCCACAACTAAAGTGGTTCCTGGGATGCAGGACTTTCAATTTTATTGCTGGGACTGTTGTCTGGGGCAGGGAGTCAAGCAGGGAAAAAAGCCAATGTGAGGGTGCATCGTGAAGCAATGGGGCTCCATTTCATCAGGGCCTCTGAAAAGCATGCAGAATTCCATTCACAATTGTTCACCTGAAAGACAGGTACCTGCATTATGTATCCAGTAGCTCCTTTCCTCATCAGTTGATTGTTGGTCCCAGAGCCATTAACTTCAGAGGCCTTTCTGGGCTGTGCTTGCCTGCACTGTGACTCAGCTTGTGGTGAGGCAAAGAAAGCTCTTGGGCAAAATTTTAAAAGATCTATTGTAACAGTTGACAAGGGGCCTTAGCAGTATCAGGTGAGCGGAAATGGTCGACTATGGTGAGATCTCCAATTGCAGGTGAGCTGAGAGTTAGGTTGTTGCCAGAGAAGTCTGCTACATCATATGTGTTGTCTTAAGAGCTTTGAGAGCTCAGATACTACCTGTAGGACAGTGATTTTTAACCTGGACTCCTTTGATTCCATAGGAGCTGTTTCTGGATCAGGCCTGCTCTGTGTGCATGTGTGTGTGTGTGTGTGTATTTCTGTTGTAGGGATGCTTTAGTACTTTGCTTCTCTTCTTTAACTTAAACCAGAGCAGTTCTAATTTATCTCTTTTCCACTCTGTATTGTAACTTTCAGTTGAAGAAAAGGTTCTTCAATTTAAAATGTTTGTAAAGCATTGCATCGGGTAATGGAGAGTCACTGAAGCGCTTATGTAGCGGAATGAGCTGTCATATGAATGCTTGGGAAATCTCCTTATGCCTGCAGCCTGGAGAATGGGTGGGAAGAGCAAACTTGTATGCAAAGAAAAGAGCCTTGATGCTACAGCAATCACCCAGTCAATGGAGGAGGTAGGACAGGCCAGGGAAAGAGAATGGACTGGATGACCAGTTGGAATTGTATGGCAAAGGAGAAGAGATTGAGGAGGCCCTGCCTACCATAGACTTTTAATTTGGCTACCTTAGGATCAGAATGGTGCCATTTATTGACCAAATATACACAGTGAAAGGAGTTGACTTGGGGAGATAATGATTCACCCATTTAATAAGTAAATGATCAGCCCCTGAAGCCCCTTGTCCTATAGTATGGGAGAGTTTGCAGTTGGGGAGGGCTACGACAACTTGGAGAAGATCTCAAGCCCCTGCCTCCTCTTGGGAATCCATAGACGGAGAATCATCCAGCCAGAGTTTCCTTTGTCCCCAAGGCTCACGGAGAAAGGAAGTCAATTCTTCTTTCTCTGAATAAATTAACCAAGGTGAGCTGCTGAGGGTCCTTAATTCTCAATGCTTGAAGAAGCATGGAACACTGAATTCACTAAGGGTCCTCTGGGGACAATGTCACATGGAGTGAAATTGGTCTTCATTAATTCACTCACATGTGGGACATCAATGGAAAAACTTTGTTGACAAAATTACTTAAAAAAGGACAATGTGTAGGAAATGATATTGTTCCTGGCCTTGCTGAGCTCTTTGGGGAGCTTCCTAGTCATCTGGCCACTTGAGACTTCTCATTGTATTTTGCTCATGGAAACATATACTGATAAAATTAGTAAAAGTGAAAACAAAACAAAACAACAACAGCAAACACTAAAAAAAAATTCATCCTGCAATGAAAAATAGAATAAAAGCGATAATTTTTAAAGCCTACTTGGAAACTATTAGGTATGAAAGGAAGAAAGAGTGGATTTCCCAAAATCTGAATCTAGATGTGTATGGCAGTCATTTTGAATTTTTGAGATATAACACCAGACAGCAAAGAACTTTTGAGATTACTGCTTTAAGGATATCCCTCCATTCCTTTGAAGGCATTTCCTGCCTCAGAATTCACCCTAATCCTGTTTTTTAAATAAGTATTTTGGGGAGAAATTTCAAGAAGTACAGATGTATCTGAAAGTACTTTTAAATTATGTGTGCGTTAAAAGAGAATAATAAAATTTATGATTATAATGATGATTCATTCTAACTCACATCAACTGGCTACACCAGCAAGGTCTGCCAACCAAGCAGCTTTGGGGCCCAAACTATCATTCCCTCTGTGAGACATAGGCCTCCAGGAATTTAGCTGCAGGGCTGCTGTTCATGAAGAGAGTGCTGAAACTCTCAGGCTATCTAGTGCCCAGTTGAGTGGGCAGAGGCTATCATACCTGAGTTACCTTATACTCCTCCCAACTGAGAAGAACCTCCTGTCAGAACCAAAATAAATAGGACTAGGCCTTGTACAAATTATGTGAAAGCCAACACTGTATTAAATGTGTTCCTTCCGCATCACTCTGGGGTCCTCACTCTGTTCTAGCTGTGTCAGTATCCCATGAACGTATACCCCATGAAGCACACTCTCTCTAGACAAAATTATTTAATGCTTCTAAGCCACAAAATCTTTTATTTACATGAGATCTCTTGTGAAAATTTTAAATATAAAATAAATAACAGCAACTCTGCTGAAATGGCTATGAAGACCTTGGAGCCCATCTCCTGTAGATCATCCCTTACCACATTTGGCAGCTCCTAGGAATCTGCAGAACCTAGTTTGCAAATACATGGTGTAAATAATTCCCACTCTTAGGGGCCCATGGAAAACTTGCCTGAGTCAGACTTCCTGGGTTTGAATCCTGGCTCAAATTCTCACTACTTCTGTGACTTTGGAAGACATTATGTAACTTCTCTGTGCCTCAGTTTCCTCACCTTCTAGGTGAATAATATTTTGTTCACTACCAAATGAAGTTGCTGTGAGGATGACATGATGTAAGACATGTGGAAGAACTTAGAACCACGCCTGTCACATAGTAATCACCCAGTAAATATCACATGTCATTGTTTTGATTAACATTACGGATTTAATTTAAATCATCAATTATTACTTAGTGTAAATGAATCAATCCATGCCAGTGTGCTTGTATGCTTATCTTTCCTTGGAAACAAATAATAATAATAACAACAATAACAAGAATAATATCAACAACAACCATGAAACACATCAATAACACAGGAATTGCTTTGCAATGATAACTTTGCTTAGCCACTGTTTTAGAATGTTCTCTGACCTCACAGAGCCCTACAAAGTAAATACTTCTTAGACTCATTTTTACAGATGATGAAATTAAGATTCTAAAAGGTTAAGCCACTTTCCCATAGACAGAGAACTAATACGTATCAGAACCTGGGTACGTAACCAGCCAGAATTATACAATTCAAAAGCTCAAGATCTTTGCTTTTCCATTAAGAGACCCTCCCCCACATTTTTGTTTTTCCTCAAGGAACTTTTCAAGACATGATTCTAAGGATGAAGCTTTTAGGTTCTGTGTCTACATACACGGATGATGCTCAGGAATAAGTGGCACCTTCCTCATTGATGTCTATAAACTCTAAGGCAGGGGCGTGACAGTAGTTATGGACCAAGAGCCCCAGGTCCTTCCTTTTCACTGTTCAAAGGGAGTAACCTCATGGTTGTCAAACGTGAAATCTTACCTCATGTAAATTCTTCTCCACTTTCTCCATCCTGGACACTGCTTTGTTTTAAATTAGCCTTGAAGATCTAGAATTCACTTGGACACTGAAAGATGAGATAATGTAATGTGAACTTTGTTGTCAGACTAGGGTTAAAATAATGCCTTGGCCATGTCTTGCTTTGTAATATTTGCAAGTCTTTTCTATCCCCCAAGACTCAATTTTTTCCTCTATAAAGGTAATTACATCTATCCACAGAGTGGCTATGAGGTCAAATATAATAGAAAGCTCTTAACCCAAGGCCTGGAGTCCTCCTTATATGGGAGCTATTATTGTAATTATTAAGTTCAACATCCCCATCAGTTTCAGGAATTTCTGTTTCCAGCTGCAGTTCACCCAAATGTGAGTTCCTTTCCCAGGAGACTGTGTGCTCTGCATGGTTGAGAAGGCGCCAGGCTATTCTCTGCTCCCTTGATAAAGGCACTTTCACCATCGAATGGCTCCGCTGAATCAACCCAACATTTGCCCCTCCCTTTTCCCCTCTCAGCTAACTACATTTTGGCACTTCTTCAAGGGGCTTTCTGTAATGAGCAGGTTCCCAGAGAAAGCTGTTTCCTGAAAGGCTTATAGCATTTAAAAGAAAATAAGTTTAGGGGCTCAGTATTCTTGCTTTTGAAGAAAGAAAGAAAGAAGCTTAATCTGCAGGCCTGGCAGCAGTAGCAGGAGCCTCAGGCTTTCCTGATCACAAACCTAAAGAACCATCATCTCGTCATGTGTGCTATTTCCCGGATCCTTTTGCAACTTCATCTGGGTTTGCGACTTGCCTGGGGAGTGTTTGCTGGGAAATCCAACCTCGCCCCTAATTCTTTGCTCCTCAAATTAGGGCTGAGTACTGTTGCCATCCCCATCAGATCAGCATAAATAAGCCCTTTCCTTATAGAAGCATGAAATATAGCAGCGTGGGTGTGCTCGCTGTTTCTCAGACAGGCTTAGAGTCTTTGGTGTAGTGGTGAAAAGAAAGCGCGTGCATAGGAGCCACACCAACTTGGGTGTCGATTGGCCACCAGCTGTGGTACCTTGAAGAAATCACTGATTCTCTTTGAATCTCAATTGTCTTTCTAATTTGGAATATCTGTGTCTACTTGGCTTGTGTCGTGAAGACTACATAGGCAAAGCACATTTATGTCTGGAATATTCTATGTGCTTACTAAAGGTCGATTCATTTACAAAGTATGTATTCATTCATTCGATGGAATATCTTCTGAGCTCTTTCCACGTGTCACACAGTATTAGGCATTGGAAATAAGGAAGTCGGACATGGGATCACTGCTTTCCTGGTGGTTACAGACCGGTGAGGTAGGCTTTATACACCGGGTAAGGAGAGATGGGTATAATGACCAGTATGATATAGTCCATCACAAAACCGTTGAATATGAAAGTTCCATGGGGCCTTGGAAACCAAATGATCTCTTTATACATGAGAAAAAATGGTATAGCTGTGAAGAAAAGTGATCTACTTAAAATCACATGGAAAGCCACGGAGAAAACTGGAACTTCACCCCTAGTTCAGTCCCTTTTCTCTGCTCTCAAGAAGCTTATAGTTTCACTGACTTATGAAATGATTTTCAAAAAGAACACACGCTATGTATTAACTATTTTGTTAAAGAAAAACAAACAAACCAACCTAGAAGGGGCTCTATAGTTGTGGAGGTATTTAGGGAAGACTTCTATATGAGGGGAGACCTAATCTAGGTCTTGATGGGTGATGAGTTGGGAGAGAACATTCTGGACAGGGAGAAATCCATGAAAAACACTGATGTTTTAGGACTCTCCCTAAGAAGCTAAAATTGCAGGGAGGGGGAGGATTGTTTCTTATTTTTCATTTTATTTTATTTTTTGTAGACTCTTAATCTCAAGAGTCTTCTTCCCTGGAAGCAGCTCTGCTTAATGTAGATATTTGGTTTAGTGGATGATAAAGTGCAAATAAATGGGCAATATATGCATAAATTTATGTTTCCATGACTTTCTGGATTATAAAAACATTACCCCACAGGAATATTATACTGCATCTCTGATCTTTTTCCGAGGGGCATTGAAAATTAACTTTACTCCAGCCCCAACAGGAACACCTTATTAAAGAGCCATTAAAAAACCATCTTTTCTAAAATCTGTGAATTGGAAAGTAGCTGTACCTTTTTTTCTGATGAGACCTCACACAGACTTTTCTTTAGAAGCCTTTTTGTGCTTCCAGAAAGCATTGTCTGCCAAAAAGAATACTAGTTACTCAGCCTAAATCTATGGGAAGGAGGTAAAAGTCAGCAATCAATGTGATTCATAGGTATTTGGGCCATAAGGAGAATCCATAGACATTAGCAGAATTAACTTAGATAAGAAACATGTAGATTCTTGAATAATGTTTCTTGCTGATCCCAGGACTTTCTCAAGGCAGGGGATTTCTTCTACTGTAATCATACCCCATGGATTCAAATGATGACAGTTTTCTTGGAAACTGGAGTCCAAATTATTTTGGATATGGTAAGAGTTCTTGGAATCTTATCCCTGCTTGTCAGATAGGGCAATTGGCTCTCTTTTGGAAAGCTCCATGTCCAGGTGGACTGCGCCAAGATATCCTGGGCATCTCTAACACTTTAAGGGGTTGGTTTGTAAGGGCAACTTGCCAGCTTCAGCTGATTCTAGCAGCTGCTCGCCACAGAATGATGAAAATGGCGTGTTGGCATTGACCTAGGTTGGAGCTCTCCTAGCCTTTCATTCAAATGTTGAAATAACTTCGGCAAGGTTGCTGAACTGGGTGGGGCAGGGTAGGAGACCACTCTTTATGACTAGGTGGGTACAGATTTTCTACAGTCCAGAGTTAAGGAAATGGGGTTTTCATAAATCAGAAAATTTCTTTTCCCTTCTTGCCAAAGAGGCAATCCAGGAAGAAAGGCAACCGGGTGTAGTGGACTTGAGGTTGACTCTTGGCTCTATCTTCTACTAACTGAGCTCTTGGAGAAGCTCTTTAGCCTTTTTAGGCTTTGGTTGCTTCATCTGTAAAACGGAGACACTGATATCTAATTTAGAGGGTGTTGTAATGCTCAACTAAGAGATGACATGCAAAGCTCTGGGCCATTAAGAGACCTTAAAAACGGCAGTGATTTTTTTTTTTAAGTCAGATTATAAAAGAATTTCAGGGGAATTTAAGGGGAGAACTCTCTAAAAAGTGGACACATTGAGACTCTGAAAGATGCCCACTGGAATGAAACAATAGAGTTCTAAATTTTAGCCCAGCTTTTCTATGCCTGTTGCATTTTGTCCCAGAAGTGATCAACGGAACACATTCACCTCAAACACATTTGCAAGTGACTAAAGTCTGAAGCAGAACAGCACTTTACTATTTATACTCAGAAAGAACTATGACGACCTCGTGGGCTCAGCGGTCACGGCAGGTGGTCAGTTGGTTCTTTCCATTGTACACAGATATGTTTGCAAGGGGATCTAAAACTCTAATATAGAGAGAATGATTAAAGATACAGAGTGGAAAATGGGTTAATTCAAGACTCTCATTGGCTTATGTGAAATACCCATGACTTCCTGGTTGACCTTCTCTAAGGTAGGGACAAAACTACCAAAAATCTGGTGTGATCATGCTGATGGAAGAAGGTCTATCCTGAAACACTTTCTCTCCCTTCCTTTCTTCTGTCCCTAGCATGTTGCACGAGCAGAATAGGTGGGGTGCAATCAGAAAATGACTGTGTTTTCTCTCAGAGCTCCACCTGTGGACCCCATGTTGACTCTTCTGTCCAATGGCTAAACTGCTTACCCTCAGAGAAAACGTGGCCTCTATCCATTTCCAACCACAATACAATCTTGTTTCAGTAATCAAAATGTCCAGCCCCTTTAGCAGTCAAAATGCTGAACTTCATTACAATTTAAGTTTTCTCTCTTCTTAGCTCAGGAAGCCCGCAGGAGGTAAGAGGGTAAGCGTGGGGGTTCTTTGATCAGCTGTGTTTATTCTCTTTCTCCCTCTTATACTTTGAATTCTCCTTCCCATTTGTAGAAAATTCTGTTTATGATTCCTTCAGGAGCAAATTTGAGTCAGGGATGGAGAGGTGAGCTGGGCAGGCAAAGGTTTTGAGACAGAAATTGCTGTGAGCTGGCTTCAGTGTTCTCTGGCCTCAGGAGTTATTTAAAGGTGACTCTTTTATAGGATGTTATATGTGTAACTAGAGACCTCTCTTTGCCCTCATATTTTTTTCAGGGGATCTCTTTCCTGCATGAATGACATGGATAAATGCATCCCCTCTTGGTGGTCACATAGGGGACCACCACCTTCTGCACAAGCTCTGCTGGGTTTTTATCACCCCTCCTGGTACTTCTCTTAAACAAAGCCTGCTCATATGGCTCCTGCCTGGTTAGCTTGCTTCCTTCCTTGGACCCATCACCAGTCAGTGTGCAATGACTTCCAAATCTGCTCTGCTTGGTTGCTACAGGCTGCTTCAGCCAACCTCCTCCTCTTTAGATTTCTAGGCTTGTCAGTCTGGTCAGTCACCAGCCCTCTGAGTGTCCCCCAGACTTACAGGGAAGATGTGTAGGCTCTTTGATCAGTCTTGAAACTCACTTAGCTTGAGGTGATGGGAGAATAAGCCCTGCCATGGGATGGAGTTGGAGGTAAGGCTCAAGGCACGCTTCAGTGACAACCCATCTCTAATGTTCAACTTAAATCACTTATTCCTTTAAGGTAGGTTGTAAGTCACCTCCTTTTCCAGTCCTGCATACATGGCTAAGCATCTCACTTTGAAATCTCCAAGTCCTGGACATTCATTTTTTTGGGGACCTAACTAAAAATGAGTCAGAATCCCAGTAAAACATCCTGTTACTCTTCCTTCTTTTTCTCCTCCCTAATTTTATCATTTAACCTCCTGAAAATATTGCATATCCTTTGGCTGTATGATAGGCACTCTGTTAGATGTTGGGGATATAAAATAAACACAATGGATAAAACAAAAAATAAATGTACTATTATAATTCAATGTGATAAATAATGCTATGGAAGAAAATGTGGGGTTTCATGGGAAGATAGAGGAAGTGCATCTAACTCTGGTCTGTAGTATTGGATGAGGCTTCTATTCTAGTAGGAGACCTTGTTTAAGCTGAGACTTGAAAAACTAATAGAAGTTGTTAAGGCCTATGATTTGGAATAGAGGGAAGCACTGGGTAGAAGTGGGAACGTGGATAGGCTGGAAGGAAGTAAGAAGATGGCACATTCAGACACTAAAAGAAATCCAGCTTGGCTGAAACATTTTCTGAGGGAGAGGAGGGTAGAGTATGAGATAAGATTAGAAGGGAAATTACAGCTAGATCATAAAAACTTTATAAGAGTGCAAATGAAAACATCTATCCTTTTGAAGAAGTGGATCTGTTCAGCTAGTGTGTACTATTTGAGGTAGATTTGGTCATATTCCATTTCAGAGGATCTATTGCATTTATCTTGATTATAATTGGGAGCTTCTCGAGGCTTATCAATCACATTTCTCACATGCCATCTCCTTCTTCCATTAATTTGGCAAACATACATTGAGTCTCAACTCTGAGCCAAGTCCTAGACAGGACCCTAGAAATTCATATATGAAAGAGGCATGTTCTGTCCATCAATTGTCTCAGAGGAGACAGAGAAGGAAATTAATGATGATGGCTTTGAATTCTATAATAGAGGATCGACTATTCTAAATTATGTAGTAGATGTTTTCCATAAGGGATAGAGGAGGCAAGTGGAAGAATATGAAAGAATAAAAATGAAGCCAATTTGGAGGTAGTTGAGGGCAGTAAACAAATGCTTCCAAGAGTAGGTGAAATGCCTCAGCCAAGGACTGAAGAGGTGTGGGTGTTAACCAGGTGAGTGATGGGCTGAGAGAAGCATTAAAGTCAGAGGGAACATCTGTGAAGTGACAGGAAGCACATGAAGGAGTGATGTATTCAGGAAAGTGTAAGTTGCCCAGACTGATTGGAAGATAACATGCATGTATGTGCGGGTTGCAAGAGATGTGGCTGGAAAGATAAATAGAGGCCAGAGCAGGAAATTCTTGTCTGCCTTACTAAGTAAGTGTAGATATTTTCAGTTGAATTCTGAAAAGTTGATGCAGTCTTTGAGGTTTTGGAGGCATCTTTCTGTATCTGTTATGTAGCAGCAACCCTTAATTATTGCTATATGTATGAGGAGTCTAGCTCGTGGAAGGTGGATAGCAGCTTTAGGAGTCACAGGAGAACAGCAAATTTAAAACTGCTCGGCAATAATTTTCTGAGGTGTCTTGTGGAGGAAATTAGCAGGGTAAAGTGAACAGTTGGCAACAGCTCATTCATCAACGCAAGGGGTAGTTCATAGATCTTGGAGTTGAGTGTCTCTGCAAAGTGTGGGGCTCGTGAAGACAGGTTGAAAGCAGAGCCTGTCTAAAAAGATGCTGAGTTACTCACGTTCTTCTACATTAGGAGAATTTGGGAGCCCAAGTTATCCTATGAGAGGCTGGTCGTCTGAGATGCAGATACAATGGGTTCATTGTTTAAAGCTCAGTGCACTTCCAACATTCCAACTTGGCTCATTGTTGCTGCAGGGGAAGCTTTGCCATGGGGAGTCTGTTTTTTCTGTTGTTGTTGTTCCTACCCACTCCCTTTTCTCCCCGTGCCTAGCAACCCCTTGGATACTAGAGCATTAGCTGGTACCCTTAAGGGTGGGGGTCTAGTTGATCTGATTCTGATTTTCAATACTACGTACTTTAGCGTACATATGTATATGGATGAGTGTGTTGGATAGAGATAGATAGATAGATAGATAGATAGATAGATAGATAGATATGCTTGCATGATACCCACAGAAGGGAAAGACAATTATATTTGTTTCCTTTCAAATATGTAGAAAAATTGTGGTCCAGTAAAGAAATCGCTTGAGTGTCATTGATGTTTATTTTTAATTCCCTATTTTACTTTTCCATCTTTTTAACTACAATTCATAGGTTACTATGAATGCCTAAAGTTGATTATATTTTGGACATCAGATCTAAAATTTCCACAAAGTTAGATTTGTCCCAGCATGAAATTAAATTGAGCTATTATTTTAATGGAGGGATGAAAAATAGAGTTCTTATAATCTTGTAACCTTCTCAACCTTGTTTCAATTCCCTAATTATAAATAGATGTTGTATGTTCCTCTTTGAGCCTTTTCTTTCAAGATGCTTAAAATAAGTCTCCATTTTCTAAGATGATACAATGAAATTGCCTATCGTCATCTCTGAAAATGCCAAGAACAAAGTTTTTTATGACCGCTGTCCTTGAAAGTATTTTCCTCTTCTATGGAGTGGGCCAAACCTACCTGATTATGACATGAAGCCTTTGGTTGTATCATTTGGTCAATTTTCAAAGCTCAGTCCTGTCTTTAAAATGTATCAAGATCAACATGATCCACATTGCCAGAATCTGAGAACCCATTCACCTCTTTCCTAACCTGAGTCATGAACCTTTCACCTCTATCCGCCTTACTACTTTCCAACCTGTGTCTGAATTCACTGGATTCTTCCCTCTTGCACCAAGCTCTGAGGCTGAAACCCTACACACCTTATCGTGTGTTGATTTCTAATTTCCTTCTTCAATGATACTCTACACTGTTCTAAGGAATAAATGAGATAATGCATGTAAATTTAACACTGACTAAGCACTCAATTCATAGAAGAATAAAATTCACTTTCTTATTAATAAGTGCCACTAGCCTTAGAATGGATTTTGGTAATATATGGGTCTATCTGAAACCCTACTCAAGATGATTTGACTGGAAATCCCTTCAACTGGGTTCCCAACTGGCTGTCTATTTTCTTTTTCTTTTTTTTCAGGAAGATTAGCCCTGAGCTAACATTGGCCGCCAATTCTCCTCTGTTTTCTGAGGAAGACTGGTCCTGAGCTAACATCCATGCCCATCTTCCTCTACTTTATATGTGGGATACCTGCCACAGCATGGCTTGACAAGCAGTGTGTAGGTCAGCTTCCAGGATCCAAACTGACGAATCCCAGGCCACTGCAGCGGAGTGTGTGAACTTAACTGCTGTGCCATGGGGCCATCCCCTATCTATTTTCTTATCCCCACTCGCCTACCCACCCAACGCACCCACTATCAGTGGGTCATTGTGATGCAAAGTCTAGCTAGCCTCTTCTCAGTGAGAGTGCCCATCAAGATGCCTGAGTTTGAACCCAGACTCTGCTGCTTACTAGCTGTGTGACCCTGGGCAAGTTACTTCTCTGTGCCTTAGTTTACTCTTCTGTAGAGAGGAGATACTAATAGAGTTTGCCTCATAAGGTTAATGCAAGGATTAATTGGGTTAAAATGTGAAGGGCTAAATTAATTAATTGGGTTAAAATTTGCAAATTGTCTGGCCCAAGCAATCACCATATGAGGGTACATTACCACACCATGACCCCCTGCATTTAGTCCAGAACTCATCTGAAGCTCCCTATGAAAGGAAAAATCACACAATGGCTTTCATGAAAGGGAAAATAATTGCAGAACTGCACATCTACACACAATAATGACCAATTTTATTCTATTACACAAAGAACAGTTTATTTCCTCATTGTCTTGAAGTAAAATGGGGTATTGACCTTATCTTTGAAAAGCAAAAGGTTCATTAAAGTGTTGAGTCCCCCTTTCCCCTAGAAAAAGGCACAATCAGCCCTCAAAGGTGAATTTGAACATCTGCTTTCAGATAAACTTGAGAGGTAATTCATTTATCATGAAAATAAAATATATCCTGCCAAAAATATTGGAGGGTAGTTTCAGCTATGGTCCCTGATGACATACAAAATGCATGTGAGATGTAGTGGGTTTTTCAGCAAATGCAGCAGACTCTCAGATAGGATTTGTAATGGTAACAATAAATCGCATTACACTTAAATATTAAAGATTAGAATATATTACATTAATACCAATGCAATCATTATCTATTTTATATTAATATAATTACCTTCACCTTCATTTGATAGTGAAAGAAGATCTTCTATCACATTTTGCACCTGGGGACCTCCCTTGCACTTAAATGATTCCACAACACAGGTAACATGAGCAAACTTGATCAGTATCAGAACAGCTTTCTAAGGACACGACACCTGCATTTAAATTTCACAGGCAGTTTTCACAAGAGCATAAATAATGTACTTTGCTCCTGTCTCATCTCAGTCTCTCTCTCTAGCTCTCTTACATACACACGCACACACACTCTCCTTCTCTTCCTTTTTATCCATCATCAGTCAGTGACTTGAACCTATATTTGAACAGTGTAGGGTCCTTGTGCATCAAGTTGTTGGCACAGATCAATTTTAGTAAAGTCGCAAGGTCCTCATAAACTTTCATAATTAAAGTACAAATATCAAACAAACAATCTCTACATATCTTAAGACATTATTTCAAGATAGAAAAACTGTTTTGTGAGTCTTTACACAAAGGGATCTAATTTTAAGTTCTGTGACAAAATTAGTGTGAAATAGATGATCATACCCCAAGGCTAGCAGATCTGGAGATGCTCTCTACAGTGAAAATCTCCTTAAATTTCTCTTAAACCTCAATCATCTAAATGTTTCTGAATTACTTCGGCTGGCAATTATTTATATTTGACAATGCTGATGATAATAAACCATATGAAAATAGCATATAGAGCCTACCTAGATTTCCTTAATACAAATGCAATGACTTAAGACCATATTGCTCCATTACAAGATTTAAAGAAAGACATCCTTAGATCTCTGTGATGGATTCAATTATGTCCTCCTTCCACCCCCAAACTCACATGCTGAAGAGCTAACCCCCAATGCAACTGCATTTGTAGGGAGACGATTAAGGTTAAATCATATTATAAGGGAGGGGCCCTAATCCAATAGGACTAGTGTCCTTACTATAAGAAGAGGAAGAGACACCAGAGATCTTGCTTGCTTTCTGCACATGCAAAGGGAAGAGGCCTTGTGAAGATACAGTGAGAAGGTGGCCATCCTTAAGGCAGAAGAGAGGCTTTACTAGAAACAAATCCCAACGACACCTCAATCTTGGACTTCTAGTCTCCAGAATTGTGAGAAAATAAATTTCTGTTGTTTAAGCCACCCAGCCAGTGGTATTTTGTTATGGCAGCCTGAGCAGACTAATGGACTCTCATTCATGAATCATTCCACAATGATTAATTATAGTCTTGAGAATCAGACCACATGCTAAGTTCTGGGACAGTGACGTACATGAGATATGGTCCCTTACATTGGACAGGACCCTAAAGTTCCTCCAGTGCTCAGTGAGGGAACAGACCCATGGAGGTGACTGTTTTGCTCAAGCTCCCAGAGCTTGCTGGCTACCAATGCAATTCTTCTGATTAACTTCAGCCTGCCATTGAGGTCCATGGTCTTTTCATGGAGGTAAATGGTCATTTCAGTGATGACAGGGCAGGGTTAAGAATGCCACTTTGGAAAATTCAAAATCCACTCGAGAAAAACTCATTTGAATTAGAGGCTGTTTCTCACAATTTTCCATTTCCAGTTCTTGGTCTTGGGTCTTCCCTGTGCACTCAGAGCTTGATAACGTCTTGGGATCTTTGACTCAAGCAAAGGGACCTGTTCCTCTGCACTAACTGTGGCTAAGCAACAAAGCCTGCTTTCTCCTGGGGATAGAATTGGAACTTGAATTTCCTGTCAACCACGGCCCACACTGGATTTCCCTAGGATTTTCTGGAGGCGAACAGCCACCACAGGAAGAAAACCATAGCATTCAACTGGAAACCATCCAAATTTCCTCATTCTTCGCTCCATCTCCGACAAACCTCAGTGAAAGAGACGCAGACCGCAAGGCTATGACATAATTCTTGCTTGTCTGCCAAAATAGAGAGAAAATGATGAGGAAGAAGAGCTTTATTTGGAAAAAAGACCGCTTGGAGAATTGCTTTTGTTCTTTTTTTTTTTTTAATTTAGGGAAATGGAATTCTGAGACTAAGATCTGTTAGAGTATGACTTATCTAATAATATTAAATCAAGGAGATAAAGGGAGATGTGTGGGTAACAAGAAAAAAAGAAAACTTTAAACCTTAGTGTTTGCTTTGGGAAATGGAAAAAAAAATTTCTCTGCCCTCCACACCATTATCTACATTTTTAAGTAAATGCTGGAGGAAAGGGGCTGGGCCAAGAGGAAAGCACAGGTTTTACACATTGAACTTGACCTGAAGAGTTGGTATGGAACCGCTGCAGATTTAATAAGAGACTATAACCTCAGATCTTCTGATCTTTTTTTGTTTTGTGAAGAGTGGGGACTTGCATGAGATGACTCTCTTGCTGAAGGAAACACACTCGTGGCTCTGTGAATTCCCTACTGCGCCATAACCTGCAAGAGTTACTGATACCCATGTTCTCCTTGACACTTCCCAGGATCCTTTGCACTTAGGTTGGCCACGTGACTGTTTCTGACTGACAGAATGTGAGTGGAAGTAATGTGGTCACTTTCTGGGGAGATGGTTAAGTCTCAAATGTGTCTCCCCTCCGCTTTCACCCCTGAAGCTGTAAGGGGAGGCTTTGAGTTGGCAGAAACAAGATGGAAGGGGTCTGCATACCTCAATCACTGCTTGGAGGAGAGCCATCTAGGAAAGCTGCCAGGCCTACATCAGACTCTGAGTAAGTGATAAATAAACTTTTTTTCTTTCCTTTTTTTTTTTTTTTTGGTGAGGAAGATTGTCCCTGAGCTAACATCTGTCCCAATTTTCCTCTATTTTGTATATGGGATGCCACCACAGCATGGCTTGATGAGTGGTGTGTAGGTCTGCACCTGGGATCTGAACCAGCAAACCCTAGGCTGCTGAAAAGAATCACATGAACTTAACCACTATGCAACTGGGCTGGCCTGAGAAATAAACTTTTGTAAAAAAAGAATTGCTAAGATTTGTGGATTGTTACTAATAAAAAGTATGGATATACTAAGCGCGTTCACATTTTCTTGCACCTACAGCTCTGCTCTGTTTCAGATGTCACCCCCCACCCAATAAGGCTCAGGGAGAATGATCCTATCCTTTGCTCTAGAGGAAAATCCACAGTGGTCTCTTCTTGCCCATTCCCTTTGCTAGTGATTGGTTTAGGGATGGACTTGGTACCAGGTAGTGACACTTTCCAAGAGCCTCTGAAAAATGTTTCTCATTCTTAAGAAGAAGTCATGGATTGAGATTTTTCCGTTTTGATTAGAGATGAAGAGTTGAAAGGAGGGGGGATGTGACAAAGCAAGCTAGCATCGTTTGCTTAAGAAAGTAAGGTAATTTTCATTGTGTAGCTAAAATGACTAAATACAGTTAGTAGGAGCTGTGGAATTGAGGAAGAGAGTAGAGAGGAAAGGGGAGATCCCAGGAGCGCTGTGGTGGGCAGGGGCAGGGACATGTAGAGAAATAGCCCCTAAGGAGGGCAATGGCCTATGACCTTTCAGAATAGTAATATCTGACCTCTGATTTAGCTGAAAAGAAATATAATCAGAGCAGGTAAGCCCCCCCACATTCCAGCAAACCTCAAAAGTAGGCCAGATGGGGAGCGCAGTATTAAATTTGAACATCAACAAAAGTAAAGGTGTACAGAGAAACTATAGAAGGGAGGAAAAGCCACACATTTTGTGCCAGACAGAATTAATTTGAAATTCGGCTTTGCCATTTACAAGCTTTGTTTCATTCAGCAATTCATTTCACCTCTCTGAGCTTCAGAGAAATCTTAGTCATTGTACTTCTATCACTTAACATACCTTTTAAAATTTTTTCAGTATACTCTGTACCATATCTACTTATAAAACCTTATCTAAGATTCAGAAGATCTGCATCTTGGTATTTACTCTGTGACATTTAAATGTTTGCATAAATTGTCTGATTTGTAAAATGAGAAATATGCCATTGGCATGCTTTACCAGGTTATTTGGAGGAACACGTGTGACACACATCTTAAACTTTGTTAAAACATGCAGATAAACTTTTGTTGAAATTATTTCACCAATTCAATCTGAGGACCCCTGCTAAGCTTGATAAATGTGCTGTTCCTTCTTTTCTTTTATAAACAGGCACACTTCACCATTATTTAGACAAGATGTGACAAAGTCAACCTTAGTTCCGAGAAAAACCTGGATCATTTTCATTTGACCTTGTATTTGCACTGGCTTCGGGACCTCAGGAGATGAGAAACATCATTGTCGGAAACTCCGAGAATGCCCTGTCACCCACATGACTTTGCCCATTCTGGCTTTTGAGCCATCTGCCCACCAGCCCCAAGTGGCGGAGGCTTTGGTCAGTGTGGGAGAAGAGAAAGAAATCTGTTTGGCTGAGTCACAACCCAGGCCTGGTGTATGGTACAAAACCAGTTAAGGCCCCCTTGTCTGTGGCCTGAATCCATGACACAGAGACATTGAGGGAGGCAAAATCTCAGCTTCATTTCTCTTGGCAGCCCCTGTGCCCTTGGAAGGCAAGGGGTTAGGGATCCTGTTGGTCATAGAAGATGAATAAGGTACACAGACAAGGGGGCTAATTGCTTCCCCTTCACCCCCACTCCCTCCCCCAGAAGTGTTCTTTGGCCAAACCAAACCCTAGGGCTCCCAGAAGACCCAGCCTACCCAAAGCCAGGAACGACTCCCACCTCCCTGCCGCCATTTACTGCCCCCAAAGGCCTATCCAGAGGTTCTGGTCAGGAAGCTCAAAAATAGTTGAGTGTGTGGTGACAAGCCTTGTGGATTTGCTTTGTAAAAATATTCTGAGCATGGAAATAAACCTTTCAGCAGCTTATTTTTCCACTGCTCTGGGGAGCAGCTCCTACGTTCTGCTGCTGTAAGCATTTCAGGTACCTTGTGGGTGGCTTGTGGGTGGTGGTGGTGGGGGTGGGGGGTGATGGAGGGGGAGGGCAGAACTGACGCAGGGCCTGGATGGGGGTTACTCAGTGAAGAGGACAAGGGTCCTGTCAGAGAACCAGGTGTAAGAGGGTCAGTGACTCCTAGGATCCCAAGGGAATTATCCAGGCAACATAACATTTCTGTACATTCTGAATACAGAAAGAAATGTCATTCCAAGCTTCTGAGTTTTGACATCCAAGGTCCTTCCAGATATAGATCTGTTCACTCAGCATCACCCCTCCCAGGCATAATTGAGTATAACAAACAGGAGTATTAGCAGTTTTCCCATCACATCATGATGCTTCATGCCGACATCCCTTCCCGCATATATTCCTTCTGCCAGCAAGGCCCTTCTCAGCCCTGGACCCTCACTTGCCTCCTCAAACCTCCATTCAATCTGTTCAATCATTAAAATTCAGCCCAGAAGTTTGCCTTCTCCTTGAATTTTTCCTGACTCCCCTAACAGTGAATCACTCTATTTCTTAAGAAACAATTCTGCCATCATTGCATTTATCATGTAGTGGGGTTTACCCTTACAGGGGTTGTGTTCTATTCATCTTGATGCTTTTGCATACTCACACAGGATCTGGCAATAGTAAATATCACCAAACAGGTTAATTGAACAAGATAAAGAGTGTAACATTTCTGCCAAAGACAAGAACGAGACAGAAATGCCGGTTTTTAGGGAGCTTGGATAAATTCAGGACCCTGTGGGGTTGAGAGTTTATGGGATGCTCATGCCCACTTCCTTGCAAGTGGACATTTGTCTCAGTAAATCACTCTTTTGGAGGATGTTCACAAACAATGCTGCAAAGGACTCTGAGAACTTTTGAGTTAATAGAGAACTTTAACATCATTGTTTTCCTTTCCAGTACTCCCTTGAGATAAAATGCTATGATCCTACTTTTATAGGTGAGAAAATAGTTTCCACAGAGAAGGCAGGAGAAGAGGAGAGTGGAGCTGGGGCTCAACTCAGATAACCTGTTTCCATGAATTTTCTCTTTGTACAAATGGCCAAAAATTACTGAAAACAGAAAAATATATATGCAAAACTTTTTCTGATAATCATTACTATTATTTCCAGAAAATGTAAAACCTATATAAGATTTTGTTTGCCCAAATTCAAGAAAACCACCAAGGTCCAAGGCCTAGGGCAACAGAGAATAGGATGTGTCCTTATCTGGATCCCTAATTCAGAAGAGCTTGGCCACCCTTCTTGGTATGATAGTGATGCTGATACTGCCATCCATTGGGAACCACTCTCAAGAGGTGGGGCAGTGTGGTCACAGAGGTCATGCTCTGGAGCCAGGCTGTCCAGACTCAAATCCCAGCCGCCCACCTACTCACCACGTGGGCTGGTACATGCTACTCAATCTCTCTGTGCCTCAGGTTCCTCATCTTTAAACTGATGTTAGCAATCAGACCTAACTCATGGGGTTGTGTAAGTTACACCATCTAAAACATTAAATGATCAGTAGGTATCACCCCTTATGTGCCAGGCATCACCTTGAACCCATCACATTCTTTACCTGTCATCATAATAACAACTCATTCAAGTATTATCATCTCCATTTTACCTACGAAATATCTGGGGCTCCGAGGTTAGGTATTTTTCCCAATGGGAGTTCTGGATTTTGAATTCCAATCTTTCTGAATTTAAAACTAGATGTATACCATCTCTGTTTCTCGGAAACTCTTGGAAACAGTGCTCCTTTGAGACTCTTCTAGAGGGAGTCATGTGGCCTGGATAACCTATGGGGGTCCTGATGCAAGCTGGATAAGTCGGGATTCCCTGAGCTCTTGTCAGCTTCCCAAGACAGACTCAGTGCTGAAAGTTCTGTATGGGGTATGAGTGTAGCTTGCATAAATACCCAGAGTCTTGGGAGATACAGTGAAAATATTTGGAGACAGTGAGCCCATTCAATTAATATGTACTTGTGAGGAATTTTCAAAGCTGAAAGATCTTTTGTAAGTGCCAAGTGATATTAATTATCAGCATGAGGGCAGATCCTGCCAGCAGACTAAGAGGTGCCCAAATTTACTTGTGTGTATGTGAATCATCTGCTGGTGATGCTGTGGGTAACAACCCTCCAGTGGGGGCAAAATTCAGTAAATGGGTGCCCTTGGGGAGTGAGACAAGTAGAGCCTGAACCTCTCCTCCACACAGTGTAGGGATCTGGTCTTGCAAGAAAGAGTGGCTCTCAGTCTTGCCCAAGTCCTGCTCAGAGGATAAAGGTGTTGGTGGGACCACCCATTGGGAATGAGTGTGCTGATGTTTACAGCCTGAGCTGGACCAGCCAAAGCAGGAGAATTGTGGTTAGTGCTTTGCCAAAGGGTAAAGCAGGGCCATAAATGGGAGAAAAATGAACCGTGAGCTCAGGGACGGAAATGATATACAACCTGTCAGGAAGTAGAGTCCAGTGTAGGTCTGGAAAGTGGTTCAGAAGGGAATGATGAATGGTGTGGGGCCTGGTAGCTCTGTGGGTGCTGGATGCCTCCTGCTCAGTGTAGGGTGACCTGGTCTCTTAAAAGCTCTCAGGAGGGTCAGGTAGTGCCTCTTCCGTTTGTGAACCTAAAATCTTTGTGCCTTCTCCAGGTGGATCTCACTTTACATCTCAGGAATGTTTCTGATTTTTTTGTGGGGAGGCGAGGGGCTAGCTAAGAGTCTAGTTTTCAAGGCAGATGATCTAAGTTTGAACCTGTGTCCATTCACCAGTGGGCTCTCTGAGACTGTGAGCAATCAGTTCCTGATCTGCAAAATGAGGAATGGACTGAAAATGTTCCCTAGGTTTTCTTCCAGTGTCAACTTTCCATAATTTACAGAACTGGCACGTCTCTCTTTTTGCTAATTCTGCAGATCTCAAGAGTCTTTCTGAGATGTCCTGTGGGCCAATTTAGCAAATTGGGGGATATCTCGTGGATAGGGCCATGTTCAAAAGAATAACCCTGTTCTTATCTGTTTTAGGGGTTCATTAAAGTTTCATAAGATATGCTTTGGGGGAGAAAATGAAGCATATGTACTCATTTATTTGCATGCATGGTTTATTTCTTTTGTGGGATTTGCTTTCGGGTGAGCTTAATTCTTTAAATGAAATTTATGGCAGGTTATAAAGATAAATTTTGCAAAATGAATATTAATCACTTGCTGTTTTGAAATAGCAAATTTTATTAATAATAATAAGCACATTAGAGTTTATAAAAGCTACTTCTTTGCATACTCTAAGTGATCCTCAAAACCACCTGTGAACAAGACGTTTCCTTTTATTATTTTTTTAAAATAGCCTTATTACTTTTTCAATTGTAAAATGAATAAATGTATAACAGGGTGCCAAGTTAAATATTTAACATCTTTTTTCTCCTCTCATGAAAAAAAGGCAGAAGCTACCATAATCATTCTCGGGAGGCGGACTCCCTTTCGAGGCAAGAACGTGGCTCCTTTTCCCAAAATAGAAGGTGAGGTCTACCACCAGAGGCAGTTGATGCTCCTCGTGAGGGGAAATGAGCTTTGCAAATCTTATTTGTCTCTGTTATAGTGATGTCGATTCTCTGAAAGAGTTCAAGGAAGGAAGGAAAATGAGAACTTTTATTTTTGAATATCTAAATAAGGGAAAAAAGTAGGAGCCTGTGTGGCATTCTAGGATGAGAAGAAGACTGAGCATTAGGCAAGCAGATGATTGAACTACTACTTCTGACACAGCATCTCTGAGAGGGCCCCACCTTGGGCTCCAGATGGAGCTAAACAAGCTGAGTTTGGAGATCTCTGGGCCTGAAAACCTAAAGACATTATGGCCACATGCTTGGGGTCAAGGGAGTGAAAGCTCTATCATTTGAAGAGGCGAGTGGTTGGCCCACACAAGGCACTCGAATCAGCAATGGCCCAGTGACATTTTCATGATTCTATAAGAGGAGTGAGCAAACTTTTACCATAAAGGTCCAGATAATAAATATTTTGGACTTTGTGGGCCATGCGGTCTTTGTTGCAACTACTCAACTCTGTCCTTGTAATATATAAGCAGTCATAGGTGACACTAACAGAATGGATGTGGCTGTGTTCCAAGAAAACTTTACAAATACAGTTAGCAGGCTGGATTTGCCTTATGGGCCATGGCTTGAAATCCTTGGCTTGGGAAAGCCCCGGAAGCAGAATTTCTAAGTCAAAGTGCACACACTTTTCGAGATTTTTCTAGGCATTATCAAGTCACTCTCCAGAAGACTTGTACTGAATCCTTACCATCCACACATCGAAGTACTTGCTTCCCTCTATGGTCCTCAATTCCTGGTATTTTCATTTTTTAAAAGAACCAAGGAAAATAAGTGTAATTTAATTTCACATATGGAAAATGTTAAAAAGAAGTCAATTTTCTTTTCTCACCAAAGATAACAAAGCAATAAATTGACAAATTTAGGACTAAAACCTAGAACTTGTGGCTTCAAATTATATCAGTATGTTGAGTGTGGAGAATCTCTGCAACATGGGATGGGCTGTGGTGGGGAGGGTCCCAAGGGCAGAGAGACGGAAATGCTGGAGAGGGTCACATGAAATGCAGTTGAAAATAACCATTGCTTTCTTCATGATTAAATGGGTATGCAGCTGATCAAGGTGTTCTCAAGAGCCGAGCTGCTTGGGATCCTCATTACCAGGTGGCTACCTAACATGAATCCTCTAGGACATTATACGAGCTATGTAGGCTAACCTCTGCACAAGAAATTCGCTGGCTTGAATCTAAGTGTCTCTTCTCTAGGACCCAGGCACCAGAAAGAAGGAAACTCACTGGGGTTTTAGGCTGAACCCTTTGGAATCTTCTAGGGTGGGAGATATTTCAGCTCATTTGTTAAGGTTCTCTTTTGTTTTCTGAATTTGCCTCTGACAAGCCATACACCAGCCAGAGAAGTATGATGTCAACTGCTGGAGTGGGTTCTTTGGAGACATTCAGATCTGATCTGAAGTTTAGCTCTACCCTACAATGGCTATGTAGTCTTAGATATATTCACTCTCAGCCTATTTCTTCAAATGTAAAATAGAGCACATAAACATCTCCCTTTCAAGATGTTTGTAAAGACTCAATAATCAAATATATGTAGAGTTTCTAGTCAAATGGGAGGTATTATTTGTCCAACCGCAGGACGTTGCTCAAAAACCTATAATCTGGTTTGTAGAGGACTAGGCAGCTAGGGAGAGCAGAAGACTTGAGTTTCAGTGACTACTTCAGGTGGCCAAGGATTGGCTGGGTTACTGGGGCTTCTCAGATTACATTTCATAGGAAACAACCTATGTTGAGAGTGATTAAGAATTACTCATTAAGAATTAGGTTCATCAATCTATCTCAGGAGGTTGATTTGGTCCAACAAACACTTTAAGCGCTAACAATGCCGACAAACACTTTAAGTACTCACAGGACAATAGGTGATGTGTTTCATTCTTGGAATATAGAAGTGAACGAAGAATTAATCCTGGCGCTAGGGAGCTCACATCATAGAGAGAAATAGAGGAAATTAACATGAAATATTTTGAATATAATCTGAAAAAGGGTTTAATGGGGGAGATCATAGGATACTACAGAGGCAAAGAGAAAAAGTCCCTAACCCAGAGGGCTGGGATTAGGGAAGACTTCTCATAGGGGGCACTGAGTTTAAGTCTTACAGAATGAAGATATGGTGTATACGTGAATGTGTTTGTGTGTGTGTGTGTGTAAGAGAGACAGAGAGAGAGAGAGAATAAAGGCACTCAAAAGAGGGAATTCATGAGTGAAGGCATGAAACTGAATGGTATGTATAAGGGGATAGAAGTTTTGTGTTGTAGGAGATGTGAGGTGATAGTTGGGGAATAGCAAAAAAAGTGAGGTCAGTTATGAAAGTCAGGTCAAAGTCTTAAGGTCTTCATTCTTTGGAAGCCATTGAAAGGTTTCAAGCAGGGGAGTGACAAGATCAGACTCACGCTTTAATGCTTTACAGACATCTTGTTGGCTTCAGTGTGGAGAATGGGTAGGGTGGCCAAACCAGAGGTAGAGGTACTCATTAGGAGGCTGTTGCAGTGGTTCATGTGAGAGATGGTGCTGATTAAACTGGAGAAGTGCGGTAGGGAAGGGGACCTATGCAGTCAATGTCAATTAGTAAAATTGGCAATATTGGGCATGGGTTTCATGTGGAGAGTGATAATTATTCTCAAGTATCTGATTTGAGCTCTGGGTGGTTGGTGGGATCATTCCTTGAGACCGGAACAGTGGAGGAGGGGGAGACAATGAGCTTAGAGAGAAGAGAGACTTCAGCCAGGGAGTTCTGGGCTGGAGTCATGTGCTCTGGCTTCTGACAAACTTTGCCATTATCTATGGGCAGATCATGCTCCCTCTTTAGCTTTAGTTTCTCTGGTTATGTCATGAAGGTACCAGACTCAAGAGCGGTTCCAAAAAATATCTCTGTAGCCTCCCAATTATAGACTGATTCAGTAGGTCTGGTGTGTACTCCAGGAACCAGTATTTTCAAAAGTTTCCCAGGTGATGCTGTTGTCCCACAGGTTTGGGGACCCGTGGATCATGAGATCCCTGAGGATTCTTATAGGTCAAATATCTCTGAATTCACTTTTTTTTTTTAGTTCTTTCTCTTTCCTGCTGACTCTGCAGATGTAAGCTGGCATCTGACATCCAGTGTGGCCTCCACAATCACTACCACTGCGTTGCAGTAACCACAGAGTGCCTCACTTCCGCCTCAACAGCCCCCTCTACCACCCACCACCCAGGTCAGGCAGGCGGAAAAATGCAAGATGATTGCTGCTCACACAACTGGCACAGAGGCAGCTCCCTGCCATTTTTTTAAAGGACATATGATTAATCTCCCACGAGGGCATTTGTGTGGTTCATTGGGATGGAGCGTTGGCTATTTTTTTCCAAATGTGGTGGTCAATGTAGCAAAAAAAAAAAAAAGAAAGAAAGAAAGAAAAAAGGCTTTCCTTAAACTTAAAGTTTTAGTTAACAGAGCACATCCAGGAACTGAGTTTTACTCTTCCAGCTATGCTGGGAGGACCTGTTCCCTACCCTCTCTCTTGGTGTTTTCACTGATCCTGCTTCCTGCTACAGATGAGCTCAGCAGACACTGCTGGTAGACACATGGGGAAGAATAATCCAACCCATCTGAGAAATTCATCAGGGCTTGGCCATCAACAGGGAGGCTTTAGGTGTGACTTCTTGCAACTTGCAAGCAATGTTAATTGCACTGAGACCTCCAGGCTGCACCAAGAAGGGGATTCCCTTACACCACACATGGGAGCTCTTGGCTGGAGTGAGACAGCACAGGCCTTTCCCTCACTGCAGGGCTGTGATCAATTCTTGGCCCCCAAACTCAAAAGGGATGTGGGAATCTGGTGGAAACTGCAAAGGCCTGTAATATAAGACTTATGAGCAAAGATGAAAGGTAGTGGGCTTTTTCAGCCTGCAGGAGAATGTAGGATGGCTGAATCATAACGTCCCGGTATAAAGAGGGTTCATATACCTCTGATGAGCTAAGCCCACGACTGGATCCCAAGCTATTCTACAAAAGAGACTGTGTCTTACTTCTTTTTTATTCTTTCCATGGTGTCTGGTACGAAGCTCTAAATGAAGTGGTAGCTGAGGAGGCTGGTTCAGCAACTGTATTCTCAGGTCTCTTTATAGAGTTTATCTTTGGGGTCATTCAACTTAGGCTTGAATTCCAGTTACACCAATTACAAACTGTGTGACTTTGGATAAGACTCTTTAACTGTGTGTGTTGTAATTTTCTTAACCTAAAAAACAAGGTTAAAATACTGACCACATAGGGCTATTTTGAGGATTAAGAGAGAGAGAGTATATCTAAAATACCTAGTGGAGATCCTGGTCAATTTATTAAATGTTCGTTGAGTGAAGGATGAAATGAAGCCCTGGAAAGTGCTCAGGTAGACTGTGGAAGACAGGTAAGTAGAGTGACTTGAAGTGTTGCTTGGCCTTGGGAAGAGCTGGGCTAAGCAGATCAAGCAGACATGCAAAGAGATCCCAGACTGAAGGAACAAGGTGATATCCTTCTAGCCTTAAAAGAACCTTAGCTCTCTGGCTTGTGGCAACTTAGTGTCGTGGTTACGCACAAGCAGTGTTTGTGTGTGAGTGAGCACTTGTGCATGCATGCATGTGATGTCTAATGTCTACTACCTTGATGTATTTTGAGCTTTCTGGAAACTTGGATGGTATCTGACTCTTCTCTGCATTTCCCTCTGTCCTAGAAATACTCTGAGTTTCAATACGTGTGAGAGGAGAGCCAACAGTGATTAAGTACCTTCTATAATCTGAGAACAGAAAACAAACAAATACACAAATAAAATTACTCTCTTCCTCCTATTGCTCACATTCTTCTTCTTTTTTTTTAAGTATGCTTTCTAGTGAGGAAGATTGGTCCTGAGCTAACATCTGTTGCCATTCTTCCTCTTATTGTTTTTCTCCCCAAAGCCCCAGTACATAGTTGTATATCCTAGTTGTAGGTCATTCTAGTTCTTCTATGTGGGATGTCACCACAACATGGCTTGATGAGCAGTGTGTAGGTCCACGCCCAGGATCCAAACCGGCGAACCCTAGGCCACGGAAGTGGAGTGCACGAACTTAACCACTCGGCCACTGGGCCAGCCCCTATTGCTTATATTCTAATGGCAGAGTCAGATTTTTTCTTGGAAGCCCGCCCCAACTATAATTGTTAAATTTGATTCATCATACAATTGATTTATTTAAGTAGTATAGAACATTACAGATAAAGTTGAAGCTCCCTTTTCCTCTATCATCTTCCCTTAGAGGCAATCACCAGTATGAATTTTGTGGCCCCTTTTTTCTGTGTTTATTAGGAAATGCATCCATAAATAATATATGTATTTGCTGTTTTTAAAAATATTTTTACATAATGATTTCATACTATATACTTTTTAACGACTTGCTTTCCCCTCCTTTTTCTGCTCAATGTTGCATTTTTGAGATCCATTCATGTCTTTACACATAGGTCTAATTAATTCATTTTGATTTTTATTATTATAGTAAATTATATGAATATACCACAATTTATTTCCCTATTCCCTGTTGAAGGACATAAATGTTGTTTCCAATTTTTCTCCGTTGCAAAGAGGTAATGATACAATGAACGTCTTGGATCTCCTGGTTCCTATGGGCAAGGATTTCTCTAAAGTGGAATTGCTAAATCACTGGGTATCCACATTTTAAATTTCATTAGCAAAAGCCAAATTGTTCTCCAAAGTGATTGTATTAATTCGTACTCCCACCAGCAGGGTATGAGAGTTTGGTTTTCTCATGTTATTACCAACAGTTGGTGTTGACAGACTCTTTAATGCCTGTCAAACGGTGTGGTGTGAAATGGTGTTTCACTGTTGCTTCAGTTTGCATTTCCTTTATTACCAGTGAGCGTAATCATCTTTTCATATGTTCATTGTCTCTTCTGAATTGTCTGTTTCCATCATTTCCCCACTTTTAAGTTATATTGTTAGTTTACTTACACTGAAATATAACTCTTCTACCTATTCAGGATTTTAATCCGTGTTGGTTTTATATATTACAAATATCTTTTCTAAACCTGCCATGTTTTTTCTTTAGTATGTTTCATGGTGTGCTTTGCAGAGAACAGTTTAATATTTACGCAGTCAGTTTTATCAACGTTTTCCTATAAACTGCTGTTTTGACAGTTTTCCAAGGAATCTGGTTCTTATCTTCTGGTCAAAAATTATTATCCTACATTTTCTTTTAATTTTTTCCCATTTACAATTTTACTTCGCTATTTTTGTATAGGAAGTGAGTTCCAAACGGAAAATTATGCAATTTATTGAGTTTTCTTTTCCCTCCCACGGATTACAATGCCACCTCTATCATATGCCAGTTTCTCACATGTATTTGAGCTATTTTAAGGACTCCAAATTCCATTCCATTGGCCTGGCTTCCTCTCCCTTCTCCAATATCCTCTGTTCTAATTTCTATATCTTTAAAATATGTTTTAGTGGATAAGCAGTTAAGTATTACCTCCTATTTTTTCTTTTTTTCCTTCACTATTATCTTGGCTAATCTTTGGTGTGTGCATATGCAGATGAATTTTAGAATAAGTGTGTAGAGTCGTAGAGGAAAATTCTTGTTGGGATTTTATTTAAAATGTCATTGAATATATGGATGATTTAGGTCAAATTAATAGTTCTGTGATTTTTAACATCTCCATCCATGGAAACAACACAACTCTACATATATTTTGCTTTCTTTTATGTTTCTTAAGAACATTTTAAGGTTTTACATATATGTATTTTTAAATTTATTTATAAACACCTGATATTTTTATTTTGCTGTTATGACTGTACTTACGTTACATTATTACTGATATGTGTACCACCTACTATTTCCCCATACATGCTAGAACCTAAAAATCATATTCTACCTTAGATCGGACTCTAGTTATATTACCTGTCGATGCACTTTTCCCAATGTAAAACAAATTATTATTCTTTTGACACGCCCTTGCTCTTCCAGTTGTGCTTTCAGAGAATTAACTGGGATCCTTAAGTAGAAAAAAATCTAGGTATCTTTCATTTAGCCTACTCATCTTAGCAATGGCAGTTAAATTCCCAGCAAAGTCAAAGAAATATCTTAATCACCTTCCACAGCAACATATCACGAATGATAACTAGTTAAATTGGTAGCTTACTATGCGCTGGACACTGTGCTAAACACTTTGTGTGCATAATACTACATGATATAAAAATCATATGGGATATAGTGCTATTCTCAGTTTAGAGATAATAAAGCAGTTTATGGAATTTAAATAAATTGCTTAAGTGTACATAGGTGGTAAATGGTGATTCTTATCCAGTTTTGACTCCAAATCACATGCTCTTAACCATTTTACTACACTGTGTCCACACGAAGGTTTGGAGACCCTAATGCCATCCATGATTACTCCATGTCAGCATATACAAGAGTTTGATCCAACACTATCTGTTGGTTAACATACTCCTTATATCTTAATCTCTGATTAACAGAGCTCCCAGTCACACACATTTTGTTTATTCATTTTGTTTTGTCTTATTTATGCCTCAGCTTCATTTATTTCTTCTTACACTGCATCAAAGAAATACCTACTCATGCTTTGACATCTTCGTTCTTCTATTTCCCCTTCCTTATGTTCAGTTTCCTCCTTTTCTAGTTATTCTTATTAATGGTCTTTGATTTTTCTTTACTTTTATACTAAAAAAAGGATTCAGAAAGGGAATTAAGGGAAAAGAAAAGAGAAGAAATTGTCCTACATTGAACTATTGTGCTTCCAAGGCAGGAAGCTGATGCTGGATTCTCGAATGCCCTAGAGTCCTGGTTGATGGCTTAAGCTGAGAAAAGGTCAGGGCTCTCATGAAGTAACTTGGATGCTTCGCTACCCTGGGCCTCTCTGACAGGCAACGTGCCTCAACTTTGTCAAAGGATAAGGGTTTCTTTGACTAGCCAGGCATAAGACAGAACATGAAGGCCAAGCTGCTTGCCCAGTGATAAATGTTTTCCCGTTTCTGTAACCTGCTTGCTGTCAACTCTCTCTTTTTCTTTATGATGTTTAATTGAAATCGCAGCCTAATGAGGTCTGGCCAGTCCCTTCCCTTTGGCTGAAGACTTGATGTTACTGCCAATATGTCTGAATAAGAATAGAGCAATTTCTGGAGAAATGGAGAGCTTCAAGTGCTGTTAAAGGCCACTAGAAACAAACTGTTTACTTACTGCATTTCCCCCTTATATTTTAACAGATTAATTTACTATTAAACTGATGTTTCCTTAAATATTGATGATTTTCATTTGACAGTCTTGGAATATCCCTGGGACTCAAGTCTAGCCAGTGAATCTAGATTTTTCTTGGTAGATTTTTGAAGTTCAGGGTCTGTGCTCTCACCTGAATCAGCTCCTAGGAATATGCTTGGAAATTTTAAAATTTGTGCTTTTACATTTCCCCTTTCTTTTCAGCCCAATTCAGACGCCACGTCACTACAAATTTTTCCTTAATTCCCAAATTGCAATAATATGTCCCTTATCTGCACATCTAGAGAACTTCTATTTGAACCGTTTCATTTAATCCTATGCAATAAAGCCCAGTGCAGTAGAGGAGAGGATGTGATTATTGGAGCAGGACAGGAAGGAATGTGTTTAGATCCTGGGGCAGGTGTTTACTAGCTGTGTGATCTTGAGATCTCAATATTTCATTTTCTGTATGATGATAATATTCAAAATGATGATAATAGTACCTGTCTTATCTGTTTGTTGGGAGAATTCAATGACGTCACACATATATTAGACTTGGTACACAGGAAAGACAATCAATAACTAAGATTTCCTCGTTCTTTGAGTTTATCTCCACCATCACTAGTACGTGTAAAGAACAGACCTTGTAGAAAGGATGAGTCTGTCTTTCCATAACACTAAACATGCAACCTAAGAGCTTTTCGTCAGGGGACTCTGTCTCATCATCTAGCATGCCTTTTTTGACACTTAGCCAACCCGATTGACTTTGTTTGAATTAACTTCATAAAGCATTATTTAGTTTCACACAGGGACTCCATTTTTGAAAGTTATTTAATGTTGGTTTTTAAGAATTAGATCTTACTTTGTAGGCACATGGGGAACTCACTATTAAAGTGAGTCATGTGGTTAATCTCATTATGTAAAGTAAAGGAGCCTTTTGGAAAGTGAATAATCCCTTGTAATTATGATGTAATGTATGATGCTTATATTCAGCTGCTAGTGCTTCTTAGTGAGATGCTCAATCCATGTGCATCAAGGACTCAGTACAATCTTATACTTATGAAAAAAAGATTGCCACTAAAACCAGCAATGGGTATACATAGATGATATTCTTCTATTTTGTAGAATTTGTCTCTACATTTTTATGAATTAATCTAGAAACGCGTTGGTATATGTTTGGATTGTCCACAGCACAAACTCACAAGACTTTATGTTTAGGAATGCTCTAAGAGCTAAGGAAAAATGAGAAGGAAAGTAGTATTTGAGCATCTGAATACTAAGCATTGTGGTAAGCATTTTCACCAACACTTCACAATTATTCCTCATCACAATATTATGAAAAACCTTGTTCTAATTTTGTTGGTCAGAAAAATTAGGCTCAGAAAGGCAAAGTAATTTATGCAAGTATCAAAGCCAACATTTGAAATCAGGTCTGCCTGAAGCCACATCCCTTACTAATTCCAGTAAAGTACTCCTTCTTGAGAGTAATATACTGAGTTTAGGCAGGAAGCAAAATGTACGATTTCTGTGGTATTTACCTTACTTTAGGGGTACTTTTAAAAAACCTTATCATGCACTATCTTGGGGCTTCGTTTTTTATTTGAATATGGAAAATGGACCTAAACTTTGGCTCTGAAACTCACTTCAGTGAGGTTTTGAAGGAGTTAATACTTTCCCTCTTTTGACACATGAAACGTGGACTGCTGCTAGAAGCCACAAAGCTGAGTATTTATTAAATACACTTATTTCCCTTTCATCTAGTTGGCCAATGTTCCCAACCATAATCTAATTTCCTCTAAAATTTTCCATGGAGCAGGATGGTGGCTCCAAATCCTGAAATGCTGAAAGAATCATTTAATGACCAGTGGTGAGTTCCTATGAACTCATCCCAGAATTGGTAATGAGTGTTTGGAGAAGACTCATGGGTAAGCTCCAAGTCTCTCCAAATAATCCTGCTAGTTGCAATCAAGGACTCTTTGGGGGTATTTGAAACTCTAGATGACTTTTAAGGGAGCCTATTTAGTTCAGTTTGAGAATATGGTGCTATTAAGGCAAATGGTTTGAGCCTTCTGTCCCATTCTAGTGCTCATAGACTATACTCTTCACTCTAGACAGTCATTTAGCAAATAAATGATGTAGACTTTAACAGGCAAAATAAAAAAAAACAGTGGGGATGGCTCAATGTGTACCGTTAATTCTGTTTACTCATTCAAAATGAGTTGAAAATGAACTCGTTCAAGTTATCAGGAGCTCATTTGGTAGTAAGCTATAGGGATACACAGTCAACTTGAACAAGGACTGCCATTGAGTAAATCACAGACGAAGGGAGATACCTAAATAGATAGTTATGAAATGTTACGATGAGTACCATGGTAAAGGTAGGTATAAATCACATCTGTAAGACTAACAGAGGAAGAGTGTTGATTAATAACAAGTGAAGTTTGTTAAGTATAATAATAATGAGAATTATTATGATGGTGATTATAGCTATCATCATTCATTGATCTCTTAGTGCTAATGCCAGTGCTAAACCTGCACTTAAATTATCTATTCAAACCAACAACCTTGAGACACTGGTGATGATGATGATGATAAGAAAAATAATATAAGGAATATAATATTAAACACTATTTTCAAGACACCATGTTGGATCTTTAAAGACATTATTTTATTGGATTATGCCAGCAACTCTCTGGGGTCAGTATTATTATCACCATTTTGGAGAGGAATAATCTGATGCTAAGACAGTCTCTACAAATTCCCCAAGGACACACAATGATTAGGTAGAAGATTCAAAACCTGGGCTGACTCCACTGTTCATATTCCTGAGTACACTAAAGCCAGATTGTCTTCTGGGAAGGGTACACACTGAAGGGTATTAGGTTAGGTAGGTAGAGAAAGAAAAGGAGGATATTCCAGGAAGAGGAAATTATATGAAAAAAAAGCCATACAGATATTTTTTATAACATGTTAGAGAGGCCACTTTGTGAGAATGTATGGCACAGGAAAGAAAACAGTAGGGGATAAAGCCCCAAATACAGTTTAGTGTCAAGTTATAACGGAGTTTGTTTTGCATTTTATCTTATAGGGTTGTGATCCAAGGATAGGTTTTTATCGAGGGGGAAAAAGATTCAAATCTATGTTTTTAAAGAAAACAGCAGATGTAACAAAAAATAAGTAAGACTACTTGAGAATGAGTGGGAAACCCAAACTCTGCTGGGATTGCTCAGGGTCTTTCAAAATTTTATTGAAAAAGAATTGTTCTTTATCTCTGAAAATCCCATGTGGTTTTTAAATCCCGGCAAATGGCTTCTGTTGTGTGACATTCTCTGAGATTCTTTATTTCTCTGGTTTGGATTAGTTCCTATGTTGGTTAGTACTGACAGATAGCATCCAGAGGCCAAAAACCTTCTCTACCGAGTGGTGTTGACATGACATTGATGAAAATTAGTTGAAGAAATCAGCCTTTAACAAATATCACTAGAAAATCTAGCTTTTGAACCCTAGGTAAATCCATTTTCCCATGCCCCACTTCCACAGATGAGACTAGTGAACCAGCACAAAATTCCTATTATTTTTTATTCCAACTCTACATTTCCAGTTTTCAAAAGAGTTATCAAATGCCAAGAAACTTATCTACTGATATTTTCAACTTGGAAAGAAAGAACAAATTTCCAGAACTGTAGATTCCTGAAGCTGGCTTCTAAGGAATGGAAAGATGAAAGATCAACCTTCCTTTCTTCCTTCCTTCTTTTCTTCTTTTCCCTTTTCCTCTTTCCTTCCCTCCTTTTCTCTATTCATTTCTCCATCTTTCCTTTCTTTATTTTTTCTCTCCTTCCCTTGACTTCCTTTCATCTTCATTTCTGTTGAAGATATGCTATATGCTATATATGCTATATGATTCTCTTTTTCATCTTGGTTTTCCTAACTCATGTTTTGATCACCAAAGGTGTGCCACTGTGCTGGGAACTGGGAATACAGAAATGAGTAAAATACAGTCCCTGCCCTTCTGGTGCTCATAGTCCAGTGAGAAAAATAAATTAGTAAATACGTAATTATAATACAATGTGGTAGACGTTGTGGTAAAGATGTGCACTATGGAATTACAAATGTGGGTCACATGGTCGAAGTTCAAAGTAAGTGAAGTCTTTCTGGAAGTGGTGACTGGACATGAGTTTTAAGGTAATATTTACACTCAGAGAATCACTCATGCAAAGGTTTGACAGATCGAAACAGTGGGATGCTTCGGGGGTCTGTGGAAGCTTTGGGGAGGCAGGAACTAAGGGTGCTTGTGGAGGATCTGGGCAGAGCAGATAGTCATTTCTTAAGAAGTCAGAGTCTTTTCTAGGTTTACTCTTGAAAGCACATGTCATGTCACCATTTCCAGTGCAAGTCACACATGTTCCTCCCGATTGCTGATGACTAGCTTATAGAGCTAGATGCTCAGACCGACTTCCCCTCGATGGCTGCTGTGACAGGTTAATCCAGCATTGGCTCTCCTCTCCACCTTAGTGTAGAACATAAGCAGACCACAACTTCAACAGACATACACGCAAAGAAAAAGGAACTTCCACAATCAGAGCATTTAATTTGTGACAAAACTGTGCTGTGGGTTTTACAAACACAGTCTCCAAGCTCAAGTTCTGGATCTTCACAGTTGGAATACTCTGAGTGGTGGGTTCTGCATGCAGACTGGGGCCAGGGCCGAGGGGCTGAATATTGGGGTGAAGGAGTTAGAAGAACAGTGTTCACCAGTGGGATACTGGTCAGGGTCCAAAGTAGAATCCAAAATACAGCATTCAGAGATAAAATCATAAAACAGAAAAGGCTTTCAAACTAAACCATCATCCTGAAGGGCATTGGAAGAGATTTGAATCCAAGTATGAGTCAGTGGGACAAAAACTCTGGTCCAGACCAAGAGTTTGTCCAAGAGGGGATGGCAGAGATAGACAAGAAAGTTCCTGAGCTTTGGGGACGGAACCACAGGGGGTTTTCATAAGGACACAAAACAGTTTACAACATACTTTAGTCATGTAACTTCTAACTTTAGCTAACTTCTCTGAGCCTCAATGTTCTCATCTGTAAACATGGATCATAATACCACCTTCCAGGATGGCTGTAAGAATTACATATTTATATTTTGGGGTGTGGGCAAGGGGACTGCAAATTTACTCACATCACAATTCAGACATGCAAAGAAAATATTGTTAGTATTGTTAGTTTATTTCATCATACTGATCCCCCTTCTTGTTTTTCACAAACCAAAAAAAAAAAACAAATTTAATTTAATTTAATCCATACTAGTTTAAAACTTAGTTTAATCTAATAATTTAAACATCCTCTTGGTATTTTTTCAGTCTCTCTACTCTCTGTGATTCTTACCAACTCTTTAGATTCCTTCATTTCCCCACACTCCTCTCTAATTTTGGTTTATGAGGGAAAAGCTAATAGCTTTGGAGGAATGGGTTCTCCTGGCCTCACAGCACTTTTCAGTAGTGTCTGCCCTGGTATCCACTGAGGGAGAGTTTGTCCATCACATTTTCATGTTTTGGGACTTCTAGTGATTTTCCTGCTAACTCCCGGCTTATTCTTAAGTCTGGTGATCTCTTTCTTGACTCAGTTAGAGTCAGAACAATTCTCCATGCTGATTCAGCTGCTCCTTAGCTCTTACTGGTACAAAAACTCCTCTGAGACTCTCTCGTGGTCTCCATTTGGATCATGATTTAGACTATTTACTCTACAGCTTCTGCTTTGGGGCTCATTACTCCGACCCCTTGCATCATATCAGGTCTGTGACTTTCATTTCGGTGTTCACGCAACACAGGAAAAAGGGGAATTTGACAGTGCATGCTAGATAATCTTTCATCATATAGAACAAGGACTTGGGGACACCCATATGCCCATTTATCTCTCTCTCCTTCTCCAGTTAACCTTTTGTCCAGAAGAAGCAGGATTTTCCTTTCCCCTCTGATCTAAATAGAAGGTCTCCATATATCGTATTTTCCTTTATGAGGTGACACCTGCCTTCCAATCCACCTTTCCCCCATTGTCTTGATCTGGAAGAAAATGTCTTACTATCATGGAACTTAAATTTGGAAGTAGTTAAAAATGTATTAGTACTTCTGCTTCTGGCTATGAGAAAGTAGTGGAGTCCAGAATTACTCTCCTATCATAAATAACTAGAATACTGGACAAAGTATAGAAAATTATTTTTACACATTGGCCAACATGCAACGCAGGACTGTGGATCCTGCAAGAAGGGAACCAGGTGAAGTAAACTCTCTAATCACCCAGACTTTCTGCCTGGAGGCAATTTCCAGAATGTCTCATAGGGAGGAGCAACCCAGATAGCAAGAATGGTCTTGCTGGGTAGATAAAACAGACTGGAGTTTGGGGAGGCCAATCTCATTAAAATTTATAGATAAGAGTTCCCGAGAGGAGGGAGCTTAGCAAAGAAAAAGTATCAGAAATATGCAAAAGGGTGCCTTGTCTGAATACAAACCTGTTTAGGCTTAGAGTAAAAGCATCAAGCTTAGACAAGACACAACTTCTGGGCAAAGAAATTACTGGGGAATTTCAAGCTAGATGATTCCTGAACATGTTATCTGAGTCCCCACGAGCCGTAATGGAAGGGCCTTGTTGAATACAGGAGGCATTCATTCAAGATCCCAGAATTGTCATGACTTGGAAGTTAAGCTAAATTAATGCTAAAGAAAAGATTATTCTAGAGTCACACCAAAAGAGTAAAAAAACAAACTCAAAGGAATCCTATCAATCTTCAAGTAGCTTAACTGCCTGACATAAGAAAAACTAGCATTCTTCTAAAGTACACAAAAAATATGGTACTCAAAAATGTAAAATTATCAGGGCCATCCCAGTGGTGTGGTGGTTAAGTTTGTGCACTCAGCTTTGGTGGCCCAGAGTTCACAGGTTCAGATCCTGGGTGTGGACCTAGCACTGCTCATCAAGCCATGCTGTGGTGGCATCCCATACAAAGTAGAGGAAGATTGGCACAGATGTTAGCTCAGGCCAGTCTTCCTCACACAAAATAAGTAAAATTTTCAAATATACAATACTTACAAAGAAGCAGCAAACTTGGACCCATAACCCAGTGAAAAATCAGTCTATAGGAACAGATCCAGAAATGACAAAAATGATGAAATTAGCAGGCAAGGATATTAAACACACTTTCATAAATATGTTTCGTATACTCAAGTATGGAGAATAAAGCATACATATAATGAGGAGAGAAATATGATATAAAAGAAAATCACATGGAATTTTCAGTAGTAAAAAACATGTATGAAATTAAAATTTCACAGAAGGGGATAAACTGCAGATTAAAAACTGTGGACAAATATTAGTTAACATGAAGCTATAACAATAGAAACTATCCAAAATGAAGTACAGAAAGAAAGAAAGGCTGAAAGAAATGAGCAGAACTTCAGTGATCTGTTGGAAAGTATCAAGTGGTTTAAATACATGTGATTGGAATGTAAGAAGGTGATTTAAGAAGGTAATGATTGAAAAATTTCCAAGTTTGACAAAAAACATTAATCCATTCATGTAAGAAATTCAGTGAATCCAAAACCAGATAAACACAAAGAAAGGCAAATAAACAAATCATAATCAAGTGTCTAAAGATAAATATTAAAGGGAAAATGTTTAAAGCAGTCAGAAAAATTGTACAGTGCATAGGGAACAAAGATAGGACTAATTGAAGACAACTAGCTTGAAACTATGCAGCAAGAGGAATTATGCAAAACAGTGGAATATCATCTTTAAAAGTCTGAAAGAAAAAGACAATAGTAACTTATTATTCTATACCCAGATAAACTACTTTGCAAAAATGAAGGTGAAATAGACGTCTTTTGACAAAACAAAGCTGAGAGTATTTGTTCCTAGCAAATCTACACTATAAGACGTGTTACAAGAAGTGCTGCAGACAGGAGGAAAATGAGCCCCACCTCCTGGTATTCACCCTTTATGTAACTTCTTCTCATATTGTATCAAGTTTTGTCTGTATAACTCATAAAATAAGGCAGATGTGATGGCATTTTTAAGTCACATCTGTGATAAGGTTATACGAGACAGATCTCTCTCTCTCTCTCTCTCTCTCTCTCTCTCTCTCATCAGTCACTCTGTGGGAAGCCATATACCATGCTCTGAGAGTACTCAGGCTGCTTATGAAAGGGCCCACATGGCAAGGAACTGAGGTTTCAGCCAGTCTTAGTTGTGAATGAGTAGAGAATGTGAATGAACTTCAAAGTGAAATCTCCAGCCCCATTTGACTTCATCCCTGGTAGACAGTTTGACTGCAACTTCTTGAAAGATCCTGACCAGAACCACCTACCTAAGCTACTCCTGGATTCCTGACTCATACAAACCGTGAAGTAATAAGTATTTGGTGCTTTAAGCTGCTAAGTTTCGAGACAATTTGTTAAGCAGCAGTAGATAACTAATACACTTCCAAACTAATGCTACAAGGCCAGTTTTATACTGATAAAAAAAGAGCAATATTCCTTATGAAAAAATACATGGAAATCGTGGACAAATATTAGCAGATTTAATAGAACAATATATAAAAAAGATTATAGCCTGACCAAGTGAGATTTATCCCAGAAATGCAATCTTATTTTTCAATCAAAATAAGACAACAAAATTTACCATATTTAAAGAGTAAAAGAGAAAAGCAACCCAAATGATTAATCAATGGATACAGAATAAGCAATTGAAAAAATTCACCATGTATTTTTGATAAAACTCTTCAGAACACTAGAAGTAGAAGGGTGCTTTCTCAACCTGATGAAAGGCACTTACAAGAAAAACCTACAGCTAAGCTCACATTTAATGGTGGAAGACAATGCCTTTTCCATAAGAACAGGGACAAGGCAAGATTGTTTACTTTGATGACGTCAACATTGCACTGGAAGTCCTGTGCAATGCAGTAGGGCAAGAAAAATATAAAAGGTTGTATTGTAAATTTTTACAACTTCATTATTTTCCTGATGCTTCAACATCCTCACAAACAGGCTGTGAGCACCCCATCTAGGTGAGCAGGTGCACAGGTGTGCTAAAGCTTGTCCTTGCCGCAAGCTACCCTCTTGCTCTCTTCTGACTGTGACCTAGTGACATTCAAATGCACCAATAAAACTGCCATGTTCCTTTTGCTTTTGTGCTCCATCTTGACCCCCAAGAAAGGCACTTGCCTATGGGTCCTCGCTTTCTTTCTGATCCCCACCTGCTTGGTTGAGCTTACTCCCTAGAGCTCCTCCCATATGACCCCCTGAGTGGTGAGCCATGCCTCCCTCTTCTAGGATTTGTTAGTATAATAAATTCTTTAATTTCACATACCTCTCTGTGGTGTTATTTTATGTCTGCACTTGACTGATCATCAAAAAAACCCATTTGAAAGAACATAATTATTCCTTACAACATATCAAAAAAAAGAAGAAAAAGTTAACTTTATTTTCAGCCAAGATAACTGAATACATAGACCATGCCAAGAAACCTACAACAAACGGTACTAGAACTAAAAAGTAAATTTAGCAATGTTATAAGATAAACACATCAATACACAAAAAATAAATTGTATTTCTATATACTATCAATGAATAAAGAGAATTTGAAATTCAGAAGCTATCATTTATGGTAGTTTAAAAACCACAAAATACTTAAGGATAAATGTAACTGAGTAGTCACAAGAACTGTATACTAAAATTATAGAACATTTTACATAAAAAGACACTAGTAAATCAAGAGGTATACTATGTTAATAGATCAGATATCTTAATAAGATATTGGTTCTCCTCAAAATCATCAATGGATTCAATACAGTCTCAATCAATTTACCAGCAGGACTTTTTTTGTAGAATTTTATAAGAAGATCCTAAAATTTATAAAGAAATGGAAAGCCTAGACTAGCCTAAATAATTCTAAAAAAGAACAATGGTCATAGACTTGCTCTGCCTGATTTCAATATCTACTATCAAATATATTAATTAATTATATTAATTAATACTATCAAATATCATTAATTAATATATTGGCATAAAGAGAGGCATAGTGGTCAATGGAACAGAATTGAGCCTTCAAATAAATTCACTTATACATATCAATTGCTTTTTGAAACAGGTGCCAAGGTAATTAATGAGGGAAAGAGTAGACTTTCAACAAATGATGCTGGATCAATGGATATTGATATGGAAAACAATGAACTGACCCTCATTTCACAAATTATACAAAAATTAACTAGAAATGGATCATAGACTTAAATGTAGTAGCTCAAAGTATAAAATTTTTACAATAAAATATAGGAGTAAAATTTTTGCTACCTGGAATAGAAAAACTTTTCTTAGATAAGATACAAAAAGCATGAACTACAAAAGAAAAAAATTAATGAATTATACTTCATCTAAATTAAACATTTCTACTCTTCAAAAGATAATGTTAATAAAATGGAAAGGCAGGCTATAGACTGGGAGAAAATACTTGCAATATATATGTCTAACAAAGGACTGTATCCAGAATATAAAAACTTTTGCAACTGAAAAATAAGAAGATAAACAGCTCAATAAAAATAGGCAAAAATTTTAAAAGACCCTTCACAAAAGAAGACAGAAATGGCCAATAAACTTATGGAAATATGCTTAACATCATTAATCATCAGCAAATATAAATTAAAAACACAAAGAGATACCACTACACAACCATTATAATGGCTATAGTTAAAAAGACTGACACTAAGTTTTAGTGAGAAGTACAAGAACAGAAATCTCAAATGTTTCTAGTGGGAATGCATAATATTTTGGAGAACAGTTTGACAGTTTCTTATAAAGTTAAACATACACTTACCATGTGATCCAGCAGTTCCACTCCTAGGTGTTCACTCTAGAGAAATCTAAACACGTCCACACAAAGATTTGTATCTGAATGTTCATAACAGCCTCAAATGGGAGATGATCTAAATATCCCTTAACTGATGAATGGGTAAGCAAATTGTGGTGTATGCATACAATGGAATACTCTTCTGCAATAAAAATGAATGAACTACAGAAGTGCATAATATCATGAACGCATCTTAAAAACATTATGTTAAGTGAAAGAAACCAGACTCAGAAGACTACACACTATATAATTCTAATTTTACTAAATTTTAGGAAAGGTAAAACTACAATTTTGGCATTTCCAGGGGCTTCAAGGAGAGGAGAAGGGATTTACTGCAGAGAGGCACGAAAGTATTTTTTGCATCAATAGTGTTGCTTATTCGACTGCATACATTTGTCAAAATTCGTTGAAATTTGCACTTAATATTAGTGAATTTTATCTTATGTAGATTATAACTCAAAAAAGCTGACTTTTAAAAGAATAGTCATACACTCATTTAGTAATATATGTTCATATGTCACTGCACAACTGATAGAAAACAAAGTTATAGTTTAAAAATAGACAATTTCTTGGGGCTGGCCCCATGCCGAGTGGTTAAGTTCGTCCGCTCTGCTGCAGGCAGCCCAGTGTTTTGTTGGTTCGAATCCTGGGCTCGGACATGGCACTGCTCATCACGCCACACTGAGGCAGCGTCTCACATACCACAACTAGAAGGACCCACAACGAAGAATATACTACTATGTACTCGAGGGTTTTGGGGAGAAAAAGGACAAAATAAAAATCTTAAAAAAAAAATAAAAAAAATAAAAATAGATCATTTCTTGAATAAATATTGAATGATCAGTTATTATCAAGTGATAATTATTCCAAAAGCTGGGCTAGGTGTTCAAGACAAAGTTATGAACTAGTAACAAATATGATGGAGATAATCACAAGATGTTGTAGGTACTCAGAGACGGGGTACCCAAACCAGTCTTGTCTTGGAGTCACAAAAGGCTTTCTTTTAAAGGTGATATCAAAATGAAAATTTTCTGGAAGAATATGAGTATGTTAAGTGAATGGGGGCATGTGGGTAACAATCCAAAGGGAGGGTAACGTGGCTAGAACCTGGAGTAAGAGAGCAGGTAGTGGCCTGTGGGTGAAATTGAAACTAGATGTAGGCAGGTATATTCAGAATATAGCTGAGGAATAGACTTCAGAGAATTTAATTATCGTTATGTATGGGAGCTGAGGCAAAGCACACAGACAAGGATGTTGTTACTGTTCTAGCTTGAGAAACTGGGCAAATGGTGGCACTATTCACTGAAACTAAAATGCAGGAGCAAAAGGAATGGGTTTATTGAAAGATGGGGTGGGGGTGTTTTATGAATGTTGAATGTGAAGTGCCTGTGAGACATCCTGGTGCAATCTGTAGAATATTATTGAATATAAAAGTCTGAAGCACAGAAAACTGACCATAAATAGGGATGCAGGTTTAGGAAGCATGAATACATTGGCACCATCACAAGAGAAGATGAGATCAACCAGGGAGATGGGAAAACCTGAAACAAGATGGTCCACAATAGGGAAAGGAATGCATAGCCAGACAGGTAGGAGGAAAACTAGGATACCATGTCCCAGAAGTCAAAGGAAGAGAATGCTTTGAGTGACCATCATGTTAAACTGCAGGGAAGTCAAGAAAGATGAAAAGTGAAAAATGCACATTCAATGGAGATAATCAGCCGATTTTTCAAGTGTAGCATCAGTGGTGTGAAGGTGGGGAAGCCAGATACAAAGATCTGAGGAGTGAGTGGGAGGTGATGAAATGGAGATAGTTAATACAGACACCTTAGAGAACCTTCTCCGTGAAAGAGAAGAGAGTGTGTGGAATCTGGAGGAGGACCTGGAGATTGGAGGCGTTGCCATGTCCACATGCTAATGGGATTCAGGCAGTAGAGAGGGAGAGACGGATGGAGTAACATTCCTGAGAAGGCAAGAAGGGATGGGATCCAGTTTGCGGTAAGATAAAGGATATTCCTTCCAGTCCGTCAAGAGGCGAGGAGGAGGGCTGAGTGAAGATACAAATATGTAAGTTTTATGGCAGGAAGTTGAGGGAGTTTTGATTGATGTCTTTTATTTTTCTGGTGGGAGGCAAGGTCATATGGAGACCAAGGGAGAAGTGGGGGTCCTGTGTTTTAGATCAGAGAAGACAGTTTGAAATAGCTGCCTCAGAGAAGCGAAAATCATGGCCTATAGAAACATAATGGGACTCCTGGGCACCATTAAAGGTCTGGTTAAGGTTGGGGACCATGAATTAAGACTATTTTGAATTCAGAGTGATTTATTTTTCCCCACAACTACCCAGCAGCCCAAGTGCAAGTATGGAGAAGACAGCAAATTGAGTTAATCCAAGTTTTGAGTTTTACACAGAACTCACAATATCAATACAAAGCAAGAAACTGAGGATTTTGAGAAAAGTAATTGCTGTGAAGGTCAATGAAAACTTAGCTGGATAATGAAGGAAGTGAGAACAAGGGAGTCCTGGGAGATGAGGAGAAAATAGAGAGGTCCGTATACTGGAGGTTCCTAGAAAGTCTATAAAATGAAATATTGGGGATAAATGAGGTATCCTGAGGATAAATGAGTTGAGATAATAGGGACCAAGTGGAGAGATGGAGATCATAGCAAATAAAGAGGGCAAGTGATCCTAATGGCTAAGATGTTGCACTGTCCAATGCTGAAGTCACCAAAGATATAAGCAATACATGGGGTAAGGAGAAAGAGTGGAAGGCAGAGATGAATCTCTAAAGAATTAAGAGGAGTGACGAGGACAGATGGTCTTCAAGTGACAGTGCAAGGCAGAACTATAAGGCAAACACCTCAAATGAGTAGGAACCATATAGAAAGACTGAGAAAATCTAATCCAGAAGTGGCTGTTAGAAGCAAGGAGGACACAAATTCCCAAGCTATAGTGATGTGGGAGTTAGGAGGAAGAAGAGCCTCCACTTGAGTGCTCTGTCCTGTGGCTTGAATGGGTAGGGTCCCAGAAGAGTTTCCAGACTCAACGTCACTGACGTAAATAGAGCAAACAGAGGCTTTTGGTGATGGGAGTCCTCTTAGGACAGATAAGTGAGCACATAGTCTGGTGGTGGAGCCAGTGAGCTCTGCTGCATTCTCCACCAGTGGTAGTGGCCCAGTCTTAGCTAGAGCAATTAGTGAAGTAATTAAAGCTCTGGAATCAGCCAGACCTGGGTTGAGTCCAAGTTCTGTCATTCACTGCTCATGGGACCTTCTCTGAGCCTCAGATTCTTCAACTATAAAGGGAGGACCATATTATTCATCTCAGAGCTGTCTTAGAACTTCAGTAAGATTATGCTTGTCAAACAGTTAGCATGGTGTAATCAAATAGTAAGTACTTAATAAAGAGTATTGTTATCATCATTATAATTCTGTATATATGTGACGCTGGAGCCCACAAAGAAAGTATTGTGCTAATGAGATAACCTTTCATTTAATCTGGGTGGAAGGAAAGGTGAGGGTATGAGAGTTTGCCAAATGGAAAAGATGAAATTTTAGTGAATGAGACTGTTATTTCTCAAGATAGATCTTTAAACAACGTAAATGTCAAAGAATCTAATCAGAGTGATTTTCCTTCTCTTCTTTAATAACGGATCTGGAAATTCAGGATGATTTAACTTTTCCTTTGTTGACAGGAGCAAAGTGTTTAGAAAGAGGAGCTGGGGGAGAGAAATGTAACTCCCTCAACTCGTTAAGACGCCCCAGCCCTGCTTACGCAGTCGGCTGAACTTGGATGAGAGAGTTGTATTCTTATAACAGACATCATCATCCAGATCTAGACACACTACGGTGGTTTCCAGTTAGAACAAAGAGCACTTGGAAGTGGAAACTTTCCTGAGTTGACTCCTCTGATGAGGGGCCCTTCCTCTGCAGCAACTTGAGTCTTTATGTAATGAAAAGCTCTCTCCTCCTGTCTCTTTATAACCTCCATCTCCCCTGAAGGGCCTTCAAAAGGAAGCAGCCTGCTCAGTGGCCACGGTGCTTTTCCTGCAGGAATGGGAGATAGATTATAAGATTTAAAACACAGCCCTTCCCTGACCCAACTTAACCCCTGCACAGAACTTCCCAGAGCCTGGTCAATGTTCCTGATGACTGCTTGCCCCAGGGGCTCCTTCTCTTCCTTCTGAAACTCCCCTCTTAGATCTTACTATTGTTTCTAACCTTGATAGTTTCTGGCCTACTTTTTGTTGTTTATGTTTTATACATTTTCCAAAACCCCAAAGTTTTGCTTCAAAGTCTACTCATTCATTTATTTTGTAAATAAATGCATTTCTTCATTTTGTAGTGAGGTGGGAGAGGGAAATATCTGGCTGTCCATCTTTCTGTCTATCTGATGAGTATATATAGAAGTTAATAGCACAGACTCTGGAACAAGACTGCCAGAGGTTGAATCATGGGTCTGCCACTATCTATGTGACCTTGAGCAAGTTGTGTAACCTCTCTGTGCCTCAGTTCCCATCTGTGAAATGGGAATACAATAATAACAATCTTATGGAGTTGTTGTGAGGATACAACATGCTTAAAACAGTGCCTGGTGCAACGTAAGAACTGTAGACATTTTGTTATTATTTATCTAATGATCTTAGCATCCAGCATTGGCATGCCTCCTGGGAAGAAGGGTGGGTGGAGGTTAATAAGTCCTTTTGGGGTGGGTGAGATCTTCAAGATGTGGGTGTTGACAGATGCCAAACCATTATAGATGAGAGTGTCAACTTTCTTTGGGATAGGAACATGACTTATCAATTTTGCTCCTTAAGTGAAATGAGTGAGAGATGAGTAATGAGATGAAGAAAGGGAGAAAGGGAATGGAGAAGTCAGCAAAATGGAGAGAGAGGCTGATATCGGGCGCTATGAAGGTTTTATGAAATACCTTGGTAGTGTGATGGGCAGAGGACATTTGTTGACTGATGAGATTCTGTCCCATTGACAGTTGTTTTCCTTGTGGTGACAGAGATTTCTCCTCTGGGGCTCCTCTCCCTAGAATTAAAGTCTACTCTTCTCACGAATGTCTAAGCGGAGTTTTTAGAGACTCAAAGAAATAGTTGGGTTTTTTCGTTTTTTGTTTTGTTTTTTTCCTGGCTGGGTCTTTATGGACTAAAACAGAGATACTCATCTAGACATAAGACCCTCAGAGACAAGAGGATTCTGGGTTCCTGGGAATTTGCCGAAGGACTGGAAAAGATTTTGAGTGTCCATAGGTTGCACAAGTGGGGAAGGTGTCAAGCTAATTTTGTTGAGATCTCAAAGGTCAAGAAGACCTCAGCTGACATCTCAACCAACATTTACTGAGAAGCAGTTATATAGCAGCCATTGAGAGAGGTCCAAGGACCAAGCCTCATCGCTAGTCCTGTGACATGCTTAGTGCAGGGCTAACTGCCAGCAAAGCAGAGTGTGGGAGTGGTGTGGAGGGAAGTCGAGGGGAACTCTGCACCCCCTTGACCTGTCCCCTCACATTCTGTCTCCTTGAACTTCTCCAAACGACTGAGGCTTCAGATCCTATGCTGGTAGAATTTCATATACAACCACATAAAATGTAAGAGGAATAGGTTCATTCAAGCAGATTTCATTTAATCCTTCTAACAACCCCAAGAGGCAAATCATGCTGCCATCTTGAAGAAGGGGATGGTGAGGCAAAGAGATTCACAGTTACAGATGTCAGTGGTCTTTAAAGTCTGAAAAGCTGAAATTTGATTGATTGATGGCTTTGCGATGCTCTGTCTGTGGGACAACCTTGAACAAAGTTCTCGACTTGCAATTTTCTCTAAACGAAGAGATCCTACAGGATAGTGTGAGGATTACAACAGAGTACTGGTCTCTTGGCAAAAACCAAGAAAATAGTGGTGTTATACTTTCGTTATTCCTTTACAGACAATTTTTCACATATTTAGGCATTAAATAACTAATAATTTAGAGAGAAAAATTAAGTAAAATTATCTTCCTAAACTAGGCCACCATAGTCATGTTAACTCCTGCATACAGTTTACAAAGAATCCTTATGTTCCCTATGTGGAAAAATCTGCTTAATTTGTCAGCTCTGCCAGGTTCTTATAAAAACAAAAAAAAAGGTGAGGAGGTAATAGAAGGAAGAAAAGAAGAAAAATATCCTTTATGTGATCTTTTCTGTTGACATTATATATTTCCTCTCCAACAGAGAGAACTGAAACTTTAAAATTGGGATGATTCATACTCAGAAGGAACAAGATCTGGTTTGGAGTGAGCTGGTTCTGAACTGGAAGGGTTAGGTCATCTCAGAATCTTGCAAGGACCAGTACAAGCAGGGTTCTCTGGTTTATTGTTCTTTTTAAAGAAGTTCCAGGTAATAAAGAAGAAAACTCCCCTGACATATTCTGGCTTTGGGCCCCTGTCCCGGTCATGTTGGTGGAGGGTGTCTGTTGTCCGAATGCGTAAGCAGAGAAGGGGTTGCAACCTGAACTCTTGATTGAGAAACCTTTTGTGCTGCTGCAGACTAGGATCTACTTCCTTCCTCCTCCTTCCTCTTGAGGCTGCAATGGGGAGACACTGAGGGCCTCACACAAGACTGACCTGGATGAAAGGGTCTTTGTGAAGAGAAGGCCATTTATCAACTGCAGGGCCATTCTGGCGAATGATTTAACTGCAGTCACTGCACTGCTTGTGGCAACTGATGGCCAAACCTACAGTCCCATCTTTGCCAACCAATTTGCAAGCACATACCTGGTGCGCACCTATGCTGACCCGGTGCTGTGGGGGGCTTTCTCTAGGTTTCCAAGTGTTTAATTTTTATTGCATTTGAGGAACTAGGGAGGAGAGAGGGGGAAAAAAACACTTAAAAAGGGAGACTTTTTCAGGGACTTTAGCCAATGTTCCAAAGAGCTGTGTTGATGCAATGAAGCAGCTCAAGTGAAAACAAATTGAATTTGGAAAAAAAATTTCCTCCACCCAGTGGCAGTTGGTGCTTCCATTCTGAGTTACTTCTAACTTCCTGGAGCCACGTTTAGTTTGCTGAGCAGACTAAATCATTTAATTTGTCAGCTTTTCCTTGCCCCTGCCAGACCTCACTCAAGGAACCCTTCCAGGGCCATGAGAGCTCACTAAGGCCTTGGCATGCCTGAGTCACTCCCTGGGGGCCACGTGTCCACAGCAAGAGGTTCCCTGTCCTAATATGCGACTGCTCAAAGTCAGGGCAGAGCATTTCTTCTCCCATCCACAAAGCAGGTCAGAAGGATATAAAATTGCAATAGCTAATATTTTATGGAGTCTTCCTTGTGTGTAGCAAGCCCCATACCGAGAGCTTTCCATCCATTAATTCATGCACTCTTCGTGATCTTGTGATATGGAGAGCTAATGTTCTTCTGACTTTACAAATGAGGTGCTTGAGACTCAGCAGGTAAGCAATTTGATCAAGGTTATGCAACAGCATCAAGCTTCAAAACCAGGTGGTCTGACTTTCAACTTGGCTTGTAACACTCAGCTCTATTTCTCTGAGGAGATTGAGTATCATTGCAATTTCCCACTGAGCAGCTCACTCGTTCTGGGGTGTGTGTGCAGGATGGTGAGGACACAGTGAGGCATTAGCACAGGCCTCTGCTCAGAAGGAGCAGGAATTCTAGAAGAGAGGCAAGCATATGTACAAACCACAGGATGGAGGGACAGTATGGGCAAAGTCTAGAGGTACTAAGAAGGATGAGCAATTGGCTTTATCTCTGGGTGAGGAAGGGGCCCAATAAAGGTAGACCTGAGAAGGCAATGCTTGGATAAGAACTGAAGGATAAAAAGGAGATTACCTAACGTGTTATTGACAGAGAGACAAGCAGGGTCAAAAGCACAGAGGTATGAACCTGAATGGTGTGGCAGATGAGCACAAGGAGTCTAGAGTTGTTCCAGTGTCAGTAGTAAGGGAATAGGGCAAAGAATGCTATTGATCCCCCAATATCTAATTTTCCAGCCTCCTTAGCTGTTAGGTAGAAAGATATTCTGATTTCATTTCTGGCCAATAGAATGGGACAGAAAGTGATATGCATGTCTTCTAGGTCTGGACCATAAACTTTCCAAGAGCAATCCTTTCTCTCTTTCCCAATATTCTGGCCAACAGAGAGAACTCTGAGAACCTAGAGAGGAGAGCGACCCGCAAGACCAAAGAAAATAAGGGTTCTGAATTTTTTCCCAGGGCAATCGCCCTTGTCTCAGCCAACCCATGTTAGATGGAGGCATGAATGAGAAACAAACTTTTATTGTGTTATTGTGCTAAAATTTTGGGATTATTTGCTGCAGCACTTAGTCTACCCTCACTAACCCTGGGGGTCAGTGAGACGCAAACAGGAGCCTAGTCACTGAGAGCCTTGCTCAAGGGGATGAAGAGTTTAGGATTTATTTTTAAACTGATTGGGACCTAGTGGAGAGTTTTAAGCAAATCAGTGGCCCAGATCTGTAGTTTAGGAAGCTGTGTGTGCAATGAATTGGAGCCAGAGGCAAGAGGGTAGGGATAGAAAGAGGTATGCGTGGCTAGTGGTCTATCTGTGCTGCCCACGAGAGAGTGCCTAACTCCCAGCATCCTATTCTATCTTTGTACACTGTGGGCAATGTAGAAAGAAAGGCCTTGTGAAAGAGTAGATACATACAATGGGAAAAAATGAATGAATGACTTCATCACTGCCAATTACTTTATGCCAGTCACTGTGCTTGATGTTGATATGCATCATCTCACCTATAATTCATGATTGCCATCTAATGGATGAGAAAACAGGGGCATAGACACATTTTGCTACTTTCTCAAGGACCGATAGCCATTACATTCTAGATCTGAGCCTCAAACCCAGGCCTCTCTACTCCAGAGCTCACATGCCTTTCATTACACCCCATTTACTCAGTAATCTTTAAGTAGGAAGGAGCTTTTGGGGTTGAGTTTAACAATCCCCCTGGCGGAGAATCCCTTGTACTACATGCTGTTTATGTAGCTTCTGCCTGGTACAGGTGGTGACTGGGAACAGCCTCAGTTATTGTGAGTTCAATGAGACTTGGAACACTTTGGGTCCTCAGATATGGTGAGCAAGGTTTTCATTTCACAGATGAGGGAAACATAGCCTACAGAAGTGGGAAGGAAAGGGTTACACAAGCTTGCAAGATTCTTTCCCTTTCCTTGGGATGCCCCAGGAAAAGAAATGTGACATGGTCAGATCCTGTAAATATGCTATTAAGGATTCCAGGGAAAACCACTGATGGTATTTATTAGTGACAGAGTTTTTGTCTTTGGGGTACTTTTAGCAGCACGTACTTTATCAGTCTAGGATTACTTATGGTAAATAAACCTGGAGTCTAAGGATTTATGGGGCATGGCTCCCTAAAAAAATATCATGTAAGTTATGTAACTACTGGATTATGAAATAGAGATGCTCTGTGACCAAAAGAGCTGGCTTTTGTGCAAGTGATGTGCTTGTATACATTTTTAGAGACCTATATGCAAAATCTGGATCAGGGCAAGTCCTAATGTGGCAAGAAAGGACCTGGGAAGTGGCATTGGCAGCCCTGGCCTCTCCCTGCTTTCCCTGTGCCTTGTGACTACTTGTAGCTTTGAAATTATTCATAAACTTCATTCTTGGAAAGATATTCATTTCTTGTGGGTCTATTTGAAAATCCAACCCTTGTGTTATTTCCCAAAGATACAGCCCTATCCCAGATTACAGTTTGGCAACAATGGAAAATCCAAGCTCAGATGCTTTGTCTCCTATATCCCAATCCAGTTTAAGTTGAGGTTTCCCCTGCTCCTATATCTTCCTCGTCTCCTACATTTTTCTTCCTGGTTTAGAAGGATGATGATAATGATGACAATGACAACAATGACAGTAGTAGCAACTACCTTTTATTAAATAGCTACTGTGTATCAGACATAATGCTACACACTATATAAAAACAGTGTGAACAACACAAACATGCATAAAAACTCACTATTCATGCAAGACAAATAGATGTGGAGCTTTGGTTAGGTTGGACCTCATGAAACTTCCAATGTTTAACCTACCAAATAGCAATTTCACATGGCTCAACCTAATACTATATGTCAGATCCAAATTAGGCGAGCAAGGGAGGCCTCTCTGAAGATCCTTGATCTGAATGACAAGAGGGGGTCTAGTATATAAAAATCAGAAGGGAGACTATCCCACAAAAGGGAAACTTCTACTGTAAGGGCTCCTAAGAAGGAATCAGTTTGGGAATTTGAGAAACGGAAAGTACTGCAATGGCTGGAGCAGAGTGGATGAGACCAAGAGTGACAGGGGTCAAGCTTAGACAGGTAGGCAAGAAGAAAACCATTGGGCTTTCTAGGCAGGACTAAAGAGTTTGAGTTTTATTCTAAGGAGGTTTTGACTGAGGATAAGAGAGGATAAAGTGAGATGTAATATACATTTTTAAAGACTCTCTGTACCTATCTAGTGGAGAATAGATTAAGATGTGTAAAGGGGATGACAGGGACCCCGTGTGGGATGCTACGGGGTGGGTCAGGTAAGAGCTAACAGTGGCCTAGACTAGAGTCCTAGCAGTGGGGATCAAGATAACTCATCAGATGAGGGATTTATTTCAGTTGCTTTTGATAGGAAGATGTTTCCCATGCTCCCAAAAGCTGCATCTTGAAAGTTCTTGTGGATATTTCAGAGAATATTTGCTAGCAACCTCTTAGCTTAAAGAAGGCTGCAAAGGTTGTACTCACTTAGTCTGATAAATGATTTATATGTAAGATATTGCAAGTTAATTCTCTCCTTTGTCCCAGAGAAGGATTTGCTTTGGGGGGATGGGAGCACTTGACAGGTGGCACTTGTAGCAGCCCTATTACCCAAGGGGTCGGGCTTTGATATAGAGGAAGTTGGAGACTGGAGCTCATATGCTCTTCTCCAGAAGATGAAACTGCTTCCAAATCCAGAGAGAATTAAACAAAAGTCTCACGGCTGCGGTGAGCAGAAGAGAACGTCTCTGATGGGCAGATTCTTGGCATAGCTGTTCAGGATATGCAAGGCTTGCCCAGGGACCAGGAGAGCAGGGGCCACCGAGGAAAACTGGCTGGGGATTAATTGAATGATGAGGAGGAGCATGAGGAGGAGAGGAAAGGGAGGTTGGAGTCTGGGACAGCGCCCGGGCTGCCTTTTGTAGGCGAGTTCCTTAACAACGCGTTCTGGGGAAAGTCAGGGGCTGACTGAAACTTAATTCAGATTCTTTGAATGTGCCTTAAGGAGACAGACTAAGGAATGATCTGATGAAATGCAACGGGAAGCAAAACTTGGCAAGGCCATGGTAGCAAATGAGCTAAGAATATGGGGGGGATATCCTGCCAAGACCCCCTTCCCCCTGGGACCACCGTCAGCGTATCCGGAGGAATCAATCAATTAGACGGGACTGGATGGCTCCCACAGAACAGCAAAGGGGGACCCCTGTGAGGGTTGGGGGTCTTCCATTTACAAACAGGATTTGAGTCTCAACAGAACATTAAGACGGGTCAGTGGAGGCACAGGGGAGGCACTCAATGTCTCTTAATATCCTGTGGGTGACTCAGCGGTGCCAAATGCTATGCCCACTCCTGGACTCTGCCCAGGGAATTATAGCCTTGCCTCCCACTTGGTGTGAAGGCCCTAGAGCAGGGAATGTGACATGATTTCAATGTTCCACCACACTGGTGAAATTTGTAAGAACCTTGTAGAGAGTTCACAAAATTCATCAAGCTCTCAAAACATCCCCTGCTCTGGCTCTTGAGCAGCCTGCTTTTCCCAACGCCGCCTCTTTCCTCTCTTGAATATTCGTAACACTCTTCTCTGAATGTCTAGCTTGATGTATTCTTGCCTCCACTCAGGCAGTCAAATCTCCATGACCCTCTTCCTATGGGCCACTCACAGGTCATCTGCCAGGTTCATGGAAATTAAAAGTTGGAAAGAACTTTGTATAGATAGATTCCTTTTTATATATTAAATTCCTTTCTGCTCCTCTCATTAATTTTATAAGCAAACTTATTTTAAAAAACCCTCTTTATAATATCTAAAGTGCTTTACCCGATATCCCTGCATCTCATTCTAGTTTTGTAAAGTAGCTATCATCAACTCTAACTGCCTAATGAGGAAACAGGCTCAGAGAGGTAGAGACCTACCCAAAGTCACACAGTAAGTTTCAAGAAAGAGAAAAACCTGGAACCCAAGTCTTCTGCTTTCCATGTAGCTCACTCACTCCTATCCAGTGCTGTCTTCATTATCTTCTTTTCTTATTCTGCCATGTCAATGGGTAAAATAGAACAAAATAATATTCCCTGTTCCCATGTCCACCGAAATGGACACAGCCTCCAGTCTGCTTTCCTTTAGCTCAGCTGAGACAAACTCTCATCTGGAAAAAATTTATTTCTTAACATTTCCAGTCTCATTGACTGCCCTCTCCAACCTCATCTTCTTTAATCCAACAACCTCTCCCACCCCAACTACTCATAATGATTTTAAAAAAATCCTAAAACACAAAACTGTTATTTCACACTGCTGTCTGTTCCTTTGCTAAAGCTGTTTTCTCTATTCCAGTTGCCCTCTCTGAATTCTGACTGGAAAACTTCTACTCATCCTTCAAGCCTTAGGACTCTACCCTTGCCTTCCAACTGAGTTGAACGGCTTCTCTTTGCTCCCATAGCCCCTGCTATGTTTCCCCATCACAGCGCTTATCAAACTATTATAACTGCCTGTTCACGTGCCTTGCCTATTCCTCTGGCCCAGAAGCCCCTGGAGGGCAGGGAATTCCTATGTTTAGCATTGAACACACATCTTGACCCATAATAGTAGGTTCTCAGGAAATATTTCTTGCCCTGATCAGAAATCATAAACTACGTGGAGATAGTTACATTTCCATGTAATTAGTTTCTAGTAATTTAATAACCATTTTTTTTGCTGAAACAATTTCATTGGCATTTTCTAACTTTACATATGATAAAATATACAGTTCTGAAATATCCCGTTAGATGAGTTTCCACTTTTGTTTATACCTGGGTAACCACCACCCCAAATACAGCATAGGCTATTTGCACCTGTTTTCTTTCTTGCTTCCAGCCCACAAGAACAGTATTCTAAATACTTTGGCCGAGGCTAAGAAGCCAGTCTTAAATCAGTATCTGAATGCAAGCTGTCTTTTACAAGTACAAACCTTGGCCCAAGGGGATGATGATGGTTGCAGCCAATTGGCAGGGTCCGATGGTAAATGATGCAATGCACGGCATCACTATCCTTAGCAGAAATGGCACTGTTGGTGATGTATGGCTAGATGAATAACATTTTGTATCCCTCTCAATTCATGGTCAATGGTCAGTGCAAAAACCTCCCTTCTTCTGGTCTAAGCAGAGAAGTCTCAAGGAATCCAAATCAGACAGGGACATATAATTGAGCCCAGGGTCTTAAATCATCCTTAGGCTTGAGGCCTGGTTTTCATTTGGTCCTGGAGGATGTCTTTTTCCTTCCATGGATTGCGAGCCAATGTTTCTTTTCCTGCTGATTTATGACCTCCTATAAATTAACAGAGGGCTTTCAACTGGGAACTTCACATCCCTAAGGCATGAATCTTCCATACGTAATTCCTCCCTGAGGATGCCAGTGTTATCCCTCAATTACATACAGTGATGGAGATGCATGGTGGCTGAAATGATACAACTACTACTTATATTCAAATTGGAACTGTCACACCAAGTCATAGGAAGAGAAGAGTCAGATTTGTGTCCCAGAAGCATAAAAGCTTTGCCTGCTCAAGGCAGAGGAATGGGATATTATCATGTCTTTAGTTATATTAAATATTGGTTTATTGAACACCTCCCATGAGATGAGAGATACAGAGACCTAGAAACACGTTGTCTCCTCTGAAAGCATTCTCAGCTAGGAGTGAAGACAGACACATCTAGAATCATACTAAAAGCTAATATTTTCCGCTTGTTTGAAGATTATTTTTACCAATATTTTAGTGACTTGGGTATCTAAATTCATAACGAAATGTAAAAAAAGGTGCTTAAACTCACAATTTTTACTAAGTCTGGTATTGGATTTCTTTGATTCACCTCTTCTTTTCTTCAAATATTCACCAAGTATCGCTAGCTGCCAAATACTGTGCCAGCGACCAGGAGTAATGGCATGAGGAAGAGGTGGTCCTTGCCCTCAAAGGGTTCACAGCTGTGGTAGCTGAGGATCTGTGGGCTGTTCTCCCACTAATTATACATCAGGTGGACATAGGTGTGGATTAACGCGGAGATTCAAAATTTGAAGTAGAAAATTTACTTATAGGTTGTATCTCCTTTAAGCTGATTTTTTTCTTCCCCTACTGAGAAAGGAAAAACCGAGTTATAGCAGAAGAAGTTCAGAACTAGGAGTCAGACAGCCTGGTGTCTACTCCCAGATACTTTTTCCATTAGCTGGTGATTTTATAAAAGCCATTTAAACTCTTAGCCCCAATTCCTTCATATGTACAATGAGGGCAATGCTTACCCTGGAAGTTGAAATTTGGGTGTGTACAAATGCGTGTTTGTGTGTGAGTGTTTGATGAGAATCATCCACTGTACAATTCATTCTTCCATGAATTCACCACTCACTCAATCATGCTTCTAAATAAACATATATCCTATACATTAATTTTTTGTAGCTGCTGTAACATATTGCCACAAACTTGGTGACTTACAACAAAAATGTATTTTCTTGCAGTTCTAGAGGCCAGAAGAGCAAAATTGTATCCTTGGACTGAAATCAAGGTGTCAGCAGGGCTGTGTGAAGGCTCGAGGGGAGACTTTCTTGCCTCTCCTAGCTTCTGGTGGCTGCTGGCATTCTTTCGCTTGTGGTCACATCACTTGAGTCTGTACCCTTGTGATCACACCGCCTTTCCTTCTTCTGTCTGTAATCTCCTTGTAAGATAAGGATCCACCCAAACTGATTGCATGTGTGACTGATTGCATGCATTGATTATAAATGTGATTTCATTCACAGGCAAATGATCCAGGAAAATTTCTCCATCTCAAAATCCTTAACTTAATCATGTCTGCAAAATCCTATTTTTGCCATATAAGGTAACATTCACAGGTTCCTATGAATGACTACTGACTCTGCCGCTTCCTAGCTGCCACTTCTTAGATCTTGAGTAAGCTACTTCCACTATAATAATATGTATCACATAAGATGACACATATAAATTATTTAGCACAGTTTAGGGTATTAAGTAAGTACTCAACAGATGCCAGAAATGATCAATATTGGGCCTTCATGGTCTAGAATTGGAAGACCTCATCTCTTTCATTGGAGAACTCAAGATCTGGGTGAGAAATGCGAAATAAAAGTTTCAGGGAGGTTCGGTAATTGCTGTTAGCAAGGGAAGGTCAGGGCTGTGGGAACCCAGAATTGGGCCATATGCCCTGCAGAATAGCAAGGAGAGGGTGTCTGGGATGAAGCTTGGTGGGTAAGAAGTAGTTAATCCAGATGGAAAAGAGAGTCCAGGTGGGGCAGCTTGTGCAAATAAAAGGCATGATAGAGTGTGAGGTTTACTGGGGAGAAATACGTAATCTGGACAGCACAGGAGAGGTGCCAGGGGTTGGTTCATGTGGGGCCATTAGTGCCAGGCAGGGTTGGCTCCCTGGGCATGCAGCCCATTCAGTTACACACCCTGTACTTAGAAAGGCCTTGTACTTTGCTTAATGCTTGCTATTGCTGTCTTGAAAGTCTTAATTTTTTAAGAAGGAGCTCTATGTTTTCATTTTGCACTGAGCCCTGCAAATTCTGAATTCCACCCTGTGCCAAGCAAAGGAGTTTAGGTTTTTCCTTAAGGATGAGGGCTGTTGTAACAGTTGAGGTTGGAGCGTGCTGAGGGTCTGGCCTAACGTAGACAGAGCAGTGAGAGGAAGGAGGCAACATTGGATTTGATATATTTCATGGGTAGAAGCAATGATACTTGGATGCTGAATATAAAGAGGAGAGAGATTAGGACAATTCCCATCTTTTTAGTTCAAATGATGGAGTAAAACAAGGCCACTGATGAGACAGGGAACCAGGTGGCGAGTGATAAAGTTCTGTAAAGAATAATGCTGTTAAATTGTAAGGAATTGCAATAGTCTCCATCTTCTCCTCCTCTCCCTCATCTCCCTTCTCCTTGACCATATGCCTCTCCTCTCCCACCACCTTCTCTTTCTTTTCCTCCTTTCTTTCATAGAGCTGGGAAAATTGGTATAACCCAATAGGAAAAAGTGAGACAGACTTCAGACTTTACAGAAAGTGTCTTTTCCTGTCTGTCCCCCAGGCAGCTTTCAAGGTGCTAAGCCCTTTCCTACCTAGTGGTTTTTTTCCCTGCCAACCTGATCCCTCTTTCTGGAAAGCTTTGGTCTAACTACCCTCGCCTCCTGCCCCAGAGCCGTACCTTCACACACGCATGCCACACACACGTAGACACTTAACCCACTTATGTCCTCCTCATTCTTTAGCTGTTTAGTTGACAGGTCCTCAGGAAAGTCCTCAGGAAATATTTTTAAGCATTGCCTCCCAAACCTACTACCACGGAGACACACCACACACTTGCACACACACAGTTCACCCTCTGCTATATACTTCCCTGATTTCCTGTCCTTTCCATTTTCTTAGCACTACCACAACTATGATAAACTGTTTAATGATTATTTGCGTAATGTCCTTCTCTCCCATTAATCTACAAGCACCAAGAGACAAAAAACATGACAACTTTGCTCACTGGGGCATCTCTTGAACTTGTTACAGAGCCTGGAAAAGAATAAGTGATATGTAGTTTCTGAATGAAGTAATATAGATGAATGAATGATGAATGAATGCAGTAGATATAACGATAACACAAGGGGCCACTTCCAAGCACACGGAAGGCATAAGGCAAATCTTTGGGAGGCCTGTGCACCCAAACTCTATAAAATTGGACTCCAATTAGAAACATCTAAGACGAGCAGCTTTAATAATGGGATATTAGATTACTTGATTTTAATGAGAATTACTTATTGGTCAGCATTTTACTGTTTATAAACTGTTTTTACTTGGATTATCTCATGGGATCCACAAGGCGATGCTGAATCACAGGAATTATTACTCCCAATTGTAAATGAGATAAAGGAGCCTTGGGGAGATGGTGTCCTAGAGACTAAGTGGCAGGATTAGTATTCGAATCCATGTGCATTTGACTGTGAAGTCTGTGCTTTCTTCTCCACATCTTGGTTCCTCTAAAGCCAATAGACACTGACCAAGCACTGATGCTATGTCAGTCCCTGTCCAACGTGCTCGGCCGCAGCAATAAATGGGACTCTTTGCAGTGAGAGGCAAATGGACAAGTAGACAGGACAGGCAATTCCCACTGTGAAAGGTGCTTGAAGGAGGGGACAACTGAGTCAGCTCTGGGGTTGTCTCAGTGTCTGGGACCAGGACACAGAGCCAGGCAGTAGCAGTGCCTTCCTGAGAGACAGGGCTAATCCCTGGCTAGCCAGGGTGGCAGAGTACTTGGGGGATGATCTCAGAGGCAGACAGGGAGGGCCTTGGCCTTGCTCACTTCGCTGCTGACAGTCACAGATTCTGGACTGCCCTCAAACGGCAGGGGATGGCCGGAGCTGCCCTCAACCTCAATCCTTCTATGGCCTTTTGCCTTCCTTCCAGCCCTGTCTCCCCTTTTCTGGCATTTTGTCTCCTTGGACACACATCTCAGGCCTCATTCCTTGTCTTTGATTAAAGAAATAGCAGACAAGGATTTACAGTGATGCTCTTGTAGAGGATCAGAGAAGGGAATGGTATGTGTTAAGAAGAGGTTGTGTTGCACAGAGATGTCACAGTGACCCTAAGAAGTAAAGCCCTAATTGTGGGATGCCATTCAGTGTGGTTGTGCCTTTTTTATACATGTGAGAGTGAGATCTAAAGTGCAGTGATGAGGTATGTCACAGAGAAAGCTAATTTCTTCTTTGACTTTGGATCAAGGAAAAGAGCATGTCCTTGGAGAGGGGCATAATTTGGTGTATTGCCTCACTCTACCATTTAAGTAAGATCATGGTCAATTGCTTCATCACCTTGAGGCTCAGTTTCTTCCTCTATAAAATGAGGACAACAACAGTACCTCTCTATGGAATGATTGTGAGAATGAAACCAGAGAACATATGGAAAGTGCTTGGCACAGCACCTCTTATGTGACTACTTTTTGCGTAAGAGGAGCTGTTTGTGTGATCTTTCGTTCAACACTCATTTACTCTCATCTGCTGGATACCAGGTGGAGAACGTACAAATAAGTCACAGACCTTGCTCTCAGGAACCAGTTTAAGAATGGAGACAGATACATTAAAACAGTCTCTGATGAGTTAGAAGTACTAATTGAGATAGAGAAATGACAAAGATCTTCGGGACTATAGAAAAGAATGGCACTAACTCTTTCTGAACTGTGGGATAGAGGGAGTCAGAGAATCCTTCACAAAGGGAGTGATGAGCTGAAGTTCTCTGCTAGAGATAATCAAGGGGTGGGACCCTCCTGCATGAGGCCACAGAGATATCCGGTGACTTGGTCAATGTGGGGGCTTCCTTGCAATGGCCCTTTCTCAATCTGATATACAGGAATTTGGAGACTTTGATTTGGGCTGGGAAGAGAACTTAGGATATCTTGGGTTACTGATATGAAATGAAGCAGCCAGAGCATCTAAGAACATGGGTTTTGGAGTCAGAGATCTAGATTCAAATCTGCACTTCACTCCTTTACTTACTAGTTGTGCCATCGGAGGCAAATGACTTAACATTTCTGAGTCTCACTTTCACCATCTGCAAAATCATGGTACTAGATACGAACTTCATAGAGCTTGAACAAAGATACAGGCACAATACTTAGTCCAGCAGCTGGTACCCAGTAAATGATCATTGTGTGCATATGTGTGTGTGCTTGTGCACACATGAGAGAGAAAGAGAGAGAGAGATTTTGCATACAAGTTAGTATTTGAGAGCTTAATCTGTGTGGAAGAAGCTATGCTAATTATTGTGCATGCATGATCATGTGAAATGGGTGCTACTAAGCTCAATTTACAGATGAGAAAAATAAAGGTTCAGAGAGGTCAAGCAATTTGTCTTAGGTCACATGACTAGAAACTGGCAGATCCAGGATTTGAGATTTGGACCAGGTTGCTTGATGAAGAAGCACTTAAGTATTAGTTGTCCTTCTAATACCCAGTCAAGTGCAAGCTGCCCCTCTTGGCCTGGAGCCACTCTCTGTGGCTAAATTTCCAGTTAACTTGCAACCCAATCAGAATCAGACTCTTTGAAGCATAAAATCCCCAAAATAGCAAGTTGGTCTCTGTGGGGAGGAGGGGCCCCACCCAAAGCTGGCTCCAGAGCCTTGGAGGAAGGAAAAAGAAGGGAGGAGAGATGGCTTTACTCAAAAAGGTGACGCACGCTTTCCAGGGGCTGCCTTCAGAGATGGGATGGAGATTCTGAGCATATCGGTTTTAAACTTTTCATTCGACTTTTTGTTCTTGCTTTAGGCCTGGGCAAGGTTGGACAGTTGAGTCTTGAACAAAAATGGAAAAAAAGAAAAGGCTTTAAACTGCAGGTCTAAGGAAATCGTTTCATTGTGCCTGTTTCACGTGGTGCTGCCTGCACACATATAGCAAACTAGCTTCTCCTGCCCTGGTTATCTCTGGAAAGGGGGAACTTATATGGGGAAGCTGTAGGGGGAGAGAGAGAAGTTTGGGAAGAGATAGACTTTAGCTTTGAAAAGATGAGATTTGCTTTGCACAATGAGTTCCTTGAACTGTTTTGCTTGATTGCCCAGCATTTGGGCATTACTGTGTGTTATGACTTGTGCCAGGCACTGGAGGGTCTCCTATGCTAGTGAAAGAGGTACAGTTTCTAAGTGATATGATGGTGGAGTTTGTCCAAAGTACAGAACTAGCACAGAGAAGGGCATGATGAACTAACTCGAGGTTGATTTTCTCCTCTAAGTCTTATTTTAAACACAGGAAAAAAATATGTATCTTTCAAAATGGTCATCTTTCAATGAAGAAGGCTGAGTAAATAACAAGATTCATAGCAAGGAGAAGGAGTGCACCAGGGTACCTGATTCTTAAAAACCGTGTTGGCAAGATAAAGCTTCCATCTTCTCTTCTCTTATAACTGGTACAGCTTCCATACCTCCCTCACACACTCATTCTGGCTTTTCTTTAGCTGGAAGCAGAGTAATGGAAATTGTAAGGGCGTTGAGGTTCATTCTTAACCTGAGGTCTATTGAGCATTCAAAGAAGAGACTTCGGTTTAAACATTGGAAAATCCTTCCTTTAAATCTTCTGAAAATGATAACAAGAAAAAGAAAGAAAAACAGAAGGAAAAACAAACTCTACTCTATCTTCAGTGAAATTGGAAATAGTTACAACCCCAAACCACCCATTTTGATGTATTCCTAAACAGTGCTGTGAAATCTGGTCTGTGGCGAGGGAGTGGATGCGGAAAATATAACTGTGATTCCCTGGACCTGGAACTGGGTGCAGGATTTTCCTAGAAGTGTCACAATCCTGAAAAGACTTTTCAGTTATCTTTTGATTAAGGCGTGAGAATCTAAGATTGTAGGCAATCCTGGAAGAAGAGAGAGACAATGTTGTAGGAAGAGGCAGGCTCTATACAACAGCATCAGTAATTGTTTATGATTTAGCTCAACAGCTCTTCCTTCCCCACCTAGTCTTGTCACTCCATCTCCAAGAAAGAGGAATTGAAGGATGGAATGAAAATGGAATGAAAATTTGTGATTACCAGATCACAAATCAGAAGGCTTGTGACATTTGGAATTTGTATGGGAATCAACTTGATCTCCAAAGTACTCAAAATGGAAAAAATGGACACCTGCCCCCAGCAATGGAAACGTCAAACTTGGTGAAGGTGCTCTGGGAAACCAACCAGATGCGTACCTAAAGATGCCTACGACCTTCAAATAATTTCCCTCTCATCTTTTATTTCTGCACCTCTCACCATGCACAATATTATTCAGCCAATACTTTGTCATATTTAAAAAATTGTCAGAAAGAAGTAAGCGTAAAAATTTATGCATAGACACTGAATAGTCAAAGGGATGAAAAACAAACAAAAAAGAGTATAAATCATTGGAGGAAGAGTTCCAGCAAATGGGGGGTGATGTCAGCACCATGGAGGGAGTTGTTCCCTTTGTCTCTTCCCTCTAAGTTACAACAAGCAGGACATTCAATGACCAACAAGGGACTCCCTGCATGGCAGACCAGAACACCTGAGAGATCTATATATCTACACATCTGAATGTGGGTGTACTGGGCCTCCAAGAGGCAGTGGTACTACGGGGGCAGTCCTCTCCCTGTCCCCTGGCAGTGGTAACTCCAACACTAGCCCTTCCAGCAGTAGGGGCTGCATCCAAAACATGGATACCCCTGGCAGTGGTGGTGCCCTGACCTGAGGTTTCAAAAAGTGCACCCACCAGCACTGGAGACTAGAGGCTGTAGGAGCAGCAACAGCACTCAAGGCTCAACCCCTGCCCTTCCCCCAGCTACGGTAGGTGGCATCTATGACCTGAGGCTCCAAGAAACACAGAAGTGCCAGCAACCTAGCCACCCCCTCCCCCAGTAGCAGCAACTCTGATGTCAGTCCTTCCAGCAGCAGGGGCTGCATCCAAGATGCTGATACTCTCAACAGTGGTGATGGTGCTCTGCCATGAGATTTCAAAAAATGCACCAACATCAGAGACCAGAGGTTGCAGGAGCAGCAACAGCACCCACAGCTCAGTGCCCCCTCACCTCCAGCAGTGGCAAGTGGTACCTGTGACCTGAGGCTTCAGGATCCACAGCAGTACCTATGATCTAGCCCACAGTAGTGGCACCCCTAACACTGGCCCTACCAGCAGTAGGGGCTGTATACAAGACACTAGGTCCCTGGTAGTGGCAGCGACACCTGTGAACCCAGCGACCCTGGCAGCAGTACTGCCAGAACCTCCAGATAACCCAAGAGCAGCAGTGCAGGTGGTGCACGTCGCTGTAGCATCTGAACCTGTGGAGGTCAGTGGGGGAACATGAGACCCAGGCTACCCTAGAAGCAGCAGAGCTGCTTGCAGTCTGTTGATCCTCATGGCAACATTTGAGACTGCAGTGACATTGTACATAGCAAAGCACCAACATCCTCAGAGGCACACACAGCACAAGGAGGGCACTGATGATGCCTCTGGCAGAGGCAGTGGAGGGTGGAAAGTGAAGGCTCTTAAATACAACCAGAAGCAGCTCAGAACCAAGTAACAAAAGTCTTTCCCAAATAAGAAAGATGTTTACTACCACAAATGTGCTGGCAGAGGAATGACTCATCAAGCACCATTATAGAGCTCGAAAAATTATAGTAACATGGTAGCACAGAAAGAAAATGACAATTCTCCAGAAACCAAACTTGAAGTCACAGATTAAAATCTGACAAAGAGTTCAAGATAGCTGTTGGGAAGAAACTCAGCGAGCTACAAGAAAACTCAGAAAGACAGTTCAATGAGCTCAGGAATAAAATTAATGAACAAAAAACCAAACAGAAATTCTGGAGAAAAAGAACACAGACAATGAGATGAAAAATAAAGTAAAAAAGCATTTGAAATAGAGAAGATCATATGGAAGAGAGAATTAGTGAGCTCAAAGATAGAAATCTAGAAAAGATTCATGTGGAAGAGTAGCTAGAACTAAGATTTTTTTAAAATGAAGAAATTCTATGAGAAATAGCCAACTCAGTTAGGAAAAACAACATAAGGACAATGAATATCCCAGAAAGAGATGAGAGGGAAAAAGGAGCAGAGAGCTTATTTAAAGAATTAATGGCTGAGAACTTCCCAAATCTGTGGATGGAACTGGATACACAAGTACACAAAGATAATAGAGTTCTCAATTATCTCAATGCAAAAATACCTTCTCCCAGGCACATTATATAAAAATTGTCAAAAGTCAATGATAAAGAAAGAATATTAAGGGTGCCAGAGAGAAGAAAATAACTTACAAAGGAACCTCCATTAGGCTATCAGCAGATTTCTCAGCAGAAACTTTACAACTAGGAGAGAGTGGAATAATATATTCAACATATTGAGAGACAAAAACTATCAGCTAAGAATACCCTATTCAGCAAAGTGATCCTTTATATATGAAGGAGAAATAAAGCCTTTCCTAGACAAACAAAAGCTGAGGGAGTTTGTCATCACTAGACCTGCCTTACAAGAAATGTTGAAAGGAGCCCTCATACCCGAAACAAAAAGGCAAGGATATTTTTTGAACAAGGTGATAAATAGACAGACAGAACCAGAAAATTGCAACTCTTTATCAGAATAGCTTAGTAGACATATAATTATAACATAAAGGCTAAAGGGAAAGAAAGCTTAAAAAATAACTATAACCACTTCAATTTTGTGACCAACTCACAAGACAAAAAAGGATAATTTGTGACAACAAAAACGTAGAAGGGGAAGAGGAAAAGGATGGAACCTACACAGGCTAATGGAGATAAGATGCTATCAGCAGAAAAAGGACTATCTCATCTATGAGATCTTTTATACAAAACTCATGGTAACCACAAAACAAAATATCAGAGCAGAGTCACAAAACATAAAAAAAGAGGAAACTGAGAAACACTTCACAAAAAAACACCAAAATGAAATGGCAGATAGACATACAAGGAAAAAGAAACAATGGAAATATAGAACAACCAGAAAACAAAAAATAAAATGGCAATATTAAGTGCTCATATATTAATAATCATTCTAAATGTAAATGGATCGAATTCACCAATCAAAAGACAATGAGTGGCTGGATAGATTAAAAAACAAGACCCAACAATATACTGCTTCTAGTAGACACATCTCAGCTCTAAATATGAACATAGGCTGAGTGAAGGGTTAGAAGATGACACGCCAAGCAAATGACAACCAAAAGAAAATGGTTGTAGCCATACTTATCTCTAATGACACATACTTCAAGCCAAAAAAGATAAGAGACAAAGATGGTCATTATATAATGATAAAAGGGACATTCCACCAAGAAGACATAACACCTATTAATATGTATATATGCCTAACATAGGAGCACCAACGTTTATAAAGAAACTATGAACAGACCTAAAGGGAGAAATTGACAGAAAGACAATAATAGTTGGGAACTTTAACACCCTACTTACATCAATGGATAGATCATCCAGACAGAAAGTCAACAAGGAAACCATGGCCTTAGATGAAACACTAGACCATATGGGCTTAATAGATATATACAGAACTTTCCATCCAAAAGCAGAAGAACACAATTCTCAAGTGCACATGAAACATGCTTAAACATAGACCTTATGTTGGGAAACAAAACAAGCCTCAATAAATTTAAGAAGATTGAATTCATATCAAGCATCTTTTCCAACCACAATGGTATGAAACTAATAAAAAACAAACAATGGAGAAAAGAAATTCTCTTCAATAAATAGTGTTGGAAACACTGGACAGCCATGTGCAAAAGAATGAAAGTAGACCATTATCTTACACCATACACAAAAACTAACTCAAAATGGATTAAAGACTTGAATGTAAGACCTGAAACCATAAAACTGCTGGAAGAAAACATATGCAGTATGCTCTTTGATGTCAGTCTTAGCAGCATCTTTTTGAATATAACGTCTCCTCAGACAAGGGAAACAAAAGAAAAAATAAACAAATGGGACTACATCAAACTAAAAAGCATCTGCATGGCAAAGGAAACCATCAACAAAATGAAAAGACTGCTCACTAACTTGGAGAAAATATTTGCAAAATCGTGTATCTGATAAGGGGTTAATATCCAAAAAATATAAGGAACTCCTACATCTCAACAACAAAAAAACAAATAACCCAATGAAAAAACAGGCAGAGGATATGAACACTTTTCCAAAGAAGATACACAGATGGCCAAGAGGCACGTAAAAAGATGTTCAACATCACTAATCATTAGGGAAATGTGAATCAAAACTACAATAAGATACCACCTCACACCCATCAGAATGGCTATTTAAAAAGACAAGAAATAGCAAATGTTGGAGAGGATGTGGAGAAAAAGGAACCCTCGTAAATTGCTAGTGGGAATGTAAATTGGTGCAGCCACTGTGAAAAACATCATAGAGATGTCTCAAAAAGTTAAAAATAGAACTGTCATATGATCCAGTTATTCCACTTGTGGGTATTTAACCAAAGAATATGAAAACACTAATTTGAAAATATATATGTACCCCTATGTTCACCACAGCAATATTCACAATAGCCAAGACTTGGAAGCGATCTAAGTGCCCATCAATGGATGAATAGATAAAGAAGATGTGATGCACACACATACACAAACATACAATGGAATACTACTGAGCCATTAAAGAAAGATGAAATCATGCCATTTGTGACAACATGTATGGACTTTGAGGGTATTATGTTAAGTGAAATAAGTCAGATGGAGAAGGACAATTACTATATGACTTCACTCATATGTGGAAGATAAACAAACAAACATATAGATCCAGAGAGCAGATTGGTGGTTACCAGAGGGGAGGGAGTGGGGAGAGTGAAAGGGATAAAAGGGCACACATGTACAGTGACATATAAAAACTAGACTTTTGGTCGCGAACACAATGCAGTCTATACAGAAGTCAAAATATAATGATGTACAGCTGAAATTTATATAAGGTTATAAACCAATGTGACTTCAGTATAAAAAAGACTTGGAGCAAATAATTTTCCAATTCCCAGTAATTTCAAGGAAATTAGTTACCTTGATATTGCTCTTGCATAAAAAATAATGAACTGTAAGCCAAAAAGCAAGAATTGTAAAAATTAAATAATAGGAAGTGAGAAGAGCTCAAGAAATAACCGAAGAAAAAACTTAAAGTAGTACTGAGATGAAAGCCACATGAAAGTCCCTAAAGTAGAATGAACTCAACTGAAAACATAGTAAAGGACTAGGTTGTGCTTGAAAAAAATCACATAAGGAAATATTTTATAAAATAAAGGTGATTTAACAGAAAGAAACATCACTGTCTCCTCTGCCAAGAAATTTTTGTATAGAAAGATGAGTACAGATCTTAGGAAATTGTTATATTCCAATACTACTATTCCTACTACTACTAATGAAATAAATAATATAGAAGGAAAAAGTTCAGGCTTGCTGTTTGCTTTTCCACAGCAACATGTAACGCCAGAAGACAGTGGAATGGTGTCCATAAAGTTTGGAGGGAAAGTAGACTCCTTAATTTTATATCCAGCTATAGTGTGTCCTTGGAATATTAAGCTCACAGATATACCTCTTCAGACCTGAGAAATTCAATCTTCAGCATGTGTAAAACTTCTTTGGAAGTAAAAGAATAGGCACTAGATGAAGAAGTGCACCCAAGGAAGAGATGAAATAAAAAAACTTAGGAGTAGAGAAGTCATAGTAAAAAAGATTAGAGGTGAACTTTAAATCCATATAAATATGCAACTAATATTAATGACTCTGAGTGTTATTGTTATCTAGTAGAAAAAGTATTATAGAACTTGATGATGAAAAATAGTATTTAAAATCACAAAATGAGGAAAGGATTCAAGAGATACTATTTAGTGTGGAAACACATAATTTTAACAAATGTCTCCAATCTCAACATTTTAAGTAATATTTCCCCTCTTTAACTTTAGAGGGAATTTCAATAAGTGGAATCTATTTTTGCAAAGAAACTTTTATTTCAAGTTCAGTAACTCCTTTAGTTTGAGATTGGGCTCTACTTTCTGTTAAATTCAAGGTAAACGAAAATAAGCCTTTGTATTTTAAATGACCTACATTATATGACTGTAATTTCATTGAGAAGTGACATCTGGGTAGCGGCTAGTTTCAAAAATGTGTTTATCTTTGACATTTTTTCTTGATCAAAGAAGTCATACTAATAAAACCGTAGAATAGAGATCAAGGAGAATTAGGTTGAAAGGAAAGTGAAGAGGGAAAAAGAGTAAAGAGGAAAGAGATGATTGGAAATAAGAAATATACACTATGCCCTTGGACTACTCAATACAGTAATAAGCCAAAATCAATAGCAAAGGAGGATGTTGTAGGAAATATAACTGTGAGTTCTGCAGAGCTTAACAATTCTCATCCTCTATAGGCTTTTTATTACATCTGACACCAATATGCCCTTTGCACTCACAACACAACAGTTTCCTATGTATTTAACCTTTTCAAAGGTCATCAATAGGTCATCAGGACTCACATTTGATGGGATATGCTTCTATCTTCTGAAATATGTAACTAAGGGGAACTATATTATTCTTTCAAGAGTTCTATCATTGGACTCTGGACTTGTATCTATCACCCTGTGACTGGAAGCTCTGGGAAGAAAATGGATTATGTGTTTTTGTATGTTTACTCACCGTCCTTCAGAATCTGGCAGAGTATTTGGCCTATAGTGGAACTTAACTGTTTCTGAATAGAATGAATGAATGAATAATGTACACATGAATATTAAGCCCTATTCCCAAGGTCACCTAGCGAGGCAGTGATAGAACTGGACTTTGCCCCTTGACTTCTCTAACTCCAAACTCCATCTGCTCTTTGCTACACCACAGGCCCTTTCCTAAGCTCTGGAGAAAGGAACAGTAGAAATTCTAATGAAACCCTTTGTCAAGGATCAAGTGACACTTCGGCAGTCCACACTAGATGGTGGGCCTGCCATGGATGATTATCCTTCTGACATGTTATGAGTTCAAGAAAAAAAAAAAAGAAAAATATTAGAAGAGATTCTGTCTGCAGATACAAAAAAGAAAAGATCCTTAGCCACTCACACCACTTTGATAAAGGGCTCACAGGTTGAAAAGACCTCTCCACACACTCTCCACTCAGCTCTGCCTTGGATCCACTAAAGGGTGGAGTACTGAGATTCTATCCTCTTGATGGTGCTGCCTCATCACACAACTTTCAGGGGCGCTGTAAGACTTCTACGCAATGGCGACTTTGGTTTTTTGGAAGATTGTTTTTTTGTAATGAGATGTTAAAACGGGACCTTTTGTGAGTTAGTTTCAGAATATATAGTGCCAACTTCTACATTCTAGAGTGTTGTGTTCAATGATGCATGCAGAACTTGTGAAGAATTAAGTCAAAGGTTAACTGACCATTAGCCCCAATATTCACCCGGAGGGTAGAAAGTGAGTGAAGAGAAGATTTGAAAAGTGAAAAAGGTTTTAATCGGAAAAAGTTGTTAGAGATGTGGCCTCTTGTACATGCGGGGAGGTAAGAGCTCATTCGACCCCATTTCGGGTTGAATGGGCAATGTTTTAAGGAGACTGGAATCTGTAGGCACAGTGGCTGATCCTGGACTTATGCTTGTTAAAGCCTAATGGAGAAAAACTGTGCCTGGTATCTGTTCTGGTGATAGATGAAGAGGGGCAGTCTTACTGGGAAGGACCTGCTCTCCCAGAGTTCACTGCAGCAAAGAATATATACTTTTAACGGACCAGATGGTGGTCAGCAGAAAAGAGGGGGCTAGGAGTCATCCTAAAAATATTTTCCCCAAAGGGACTTCTGGATGAGTTTGGGACCCCAGTAAAGACAGTCTCAATGAGACTACCAGAGGCCAAAGGAGAAGTTGTAGATGGCCCACATGCAGGGAACTGAATGTGAGATATCTAGGAGGGTTGGAGGACTGTCTGTAAAGAACACAAAAAATATACCACCAGAAAGTGCCAGCTCTGAGCATCCACTGAACCTAATCTCAGTTTTTATCCCCCATTATTTCTAAAGGAAACCAATGTCAGATTATATCAGCCTTGATTAAAGGAGACTTTTCCTGGCTTTTGTCTCTTCTCAGTCTTCCACTTCAATCCCGGAGGAGGAATAGAAGCTCTCAATGGGGATAAAGAAAGAAACACAACTACGAGCACCAAACCTGTTGTAGGCCATATCTGGGGAAGAAAGAAACTTGAACTATAAGTGAAGTTAAAATTGTGATAATTCCATAGGATTGAACATATTAATCATTGAACTGAGCTATCTGGGGGATGTTTTTATTATTGGAGAGCAATCAGACAAGCCATTGAGCCAACTCAACATTACATCCATTCCCAGGAAAATAATTAACATCCAAAATATGTCTGAATTGGCGATGGAGAAAAGAACAGAATGCTTTCCCCCCTGCATGCCATTTGGAGTCCTGATCTTTCAACATCTGGGTTATACTTTCATTGTTTCCAGGAGGGAGCTAGAGAGTACAAAACTCACCGGGATTTGAATTCTTTCCATTCTCCTAGGCCAACCATACCCTAGGCAAGATTCACCTCTAATACAGTTAAAACGACTAGTTCCAATTACCGAGCATTTGCTCCATTCCACATACTATGCTAAATGCTTTATGAACTAATTTAATGAATTAATAAACTAATTTAAATGAGCTAATTTAATCTTGTTATTAACCATCCCAAGGAGATAAGTATCCTGATCTCTGATTACAGATTAGGAAACTTATTACAGATTAGGAAAGATAGGGAAGCACTTTAACCAACACCACATGACTAGTGAGTGGCAGAGTCCAGGGTTCAGTGAAAGTCTAACCAACTCAGAAGCTTCATCTATTGACCATAATTCCACCTCCCAACTCTCAAACAGACATTAAGAAGATATTTGCCATAAAGGCTTCGTTACTCTCTCATCAAAGTCTGATGCCTGGGAAAGAACTAACCTTAAACAACTCTTCTAACTGAAATCTCCCATTGCTGCAAGAGTATCCTTTGTAAAATCGAAAACAACTCCGTGAGCTTTCTGCTCGTTGCTATTAGTTCTGCCTTATCACACCACATCAAATAAGCTTAAATACTTGAATATATGAGAATCTTGTTGCTACAATTGCCCTATTAAATATTTTTTTTATCTTTTAAATACCTTTTGTCTTTACATATCTTTTCTCCGGTTGAAACATCTCAGCAATTTCTAACATATGTCATTCTTTAACTTGTTCTTAAGTGATATCAGTTAAATGTAGCTTCCCTGACCCCTCTTTCCACAATGAGGTAGAGACAGCTGTGCTTCCTACACCATACTGTAGGCAATTTAAACATCTATGTGTAATTAGACTTTAAGAGGGAATGTCTGTTTGTTGGTTGGGTTGATGATTGCTCGTCAGATCCTTCTTCAATCCAGATTCTTTACTCTAGACTCCCTGCGGTTAGTGTATCTCTAAAATTGCTATGATCATATTAAATCTTGACTTTGCCCCTGAAGGGATTTGATATCTGTTTTGTTTTGATGAGAACCATGGCCTCCTTTGAGTCATTTAAACAATTCATGCTTCTGCCTTTCTCTTCATAATCCTTAATTCATCCCTGATACATTCAAGCTTGTTTGCTTTTTGACATTCTGCTTTGGATGTAATACGTGACATTCAAATAGAGCAGTTTTCTGGACATTTGGAAACAGAGGACCAGACTTCAGAGGGAATGTTAAGGATAGAGCAACTTTTTGCTTGTTCTCGATTTAGAGATGGATTGATATTAGGAAAATATGTGAATACGAAAAGAAAGATAAGCAGAGGAGGAAGACTAAACTGGAAAAAGAGGAGGGAACCATCTGAACAAGAGAGTTGAACAATCATGATGCCAGTTAATGACAACTTCCATTTACTAAGTTATTGCTGCATTCCAGACTTTGAAAGGGTTTACTCACATTATATTATATAATTCTCAACAGAACATTAAAAGGTAAACATTCTTTTCTTCATGTTACTCAGGAAACTGAGGCTTAGAGATGTTAAATCACTTTCTGCAGGTCTTATAGCAATTAAATTGCAGAGGTAAGATTCACACGTGGTTTCTTTTTAATTTCAAAGTATATCATGCCTCGATTGCTGTGCTATACTGCCTCCTAAGTCAGAAGGAATCTCAAAGAGGATTTTGAAAACAAACAAACAAAAACCCAAAAGGTTTCTGATGTAGAGGAGAGACTGACGAGAAAATAAGACTGCTGGATTTAGTTAGAAGGTTGACAGCAGAGGCAAAAGTGAGCAACATTTTAGCAGCAAAATGGTGGAGCAGAAGAGTGGTCTTCTCTTGATTGGGGTGCTGGAAGGTGATACTACCACTTTAGTCTGAGAACAGACCAGTGGTTTTCAACCTGGGATGATTTTGTTCCCCAGGGCGTATTTGGCAATGCCTGGAGACATCTTTGGTTGTCACAGCTGCTGGGTGGAAAGGGTAAGGGATGCTACTGACGTCTAGTGGGTAGAAGCAAGGATGCTGCTAAATGTCCTGCAATACACAGGACAGCCCCTACAACAATTGCCCAAAATGACAATAATGCTAAGATTGAGAAATCCTGGAATGGACTAAAGTTACTAATCTTTATTAAAATTGTGTTTTTATCTCATTAACATCAAGTAGCACTAGCAGATCTGGAGAGACTGAGATTAGAGGCTGCGAGTACACAACGAAATGGGTTTGCTGTGCAGAAAGAAGGAGAAAAGGAATATACTTTGGGGTGGGACTTGGAGCCTTGGGAGGAATGTGCTAAACATGAAGATGTCACTGTTAATACTAAGTTCTGAGTTAACGACTGCATGCTGGCCCTCTTTTGCATGGGTGGTTTTTGGGTCTAGCTAGAAAGAATTGGCCTTTGAATGAATACTCAATGATTATAGCAGATTTGCCTGTCTCTTGTGTTTTTGCTATTCTTTCTTTATGAAAAAAATCAATGTTCGTTTTAAGTTTTAAAAGGAGGATCTGTTACCTGTTATATTTAGCATCATGAGGGAGGAAAACTGCAGTATTTGCTTTCCATAAATTTGCAAAAAAAAAAAAAAAAGATATTTTCCACCCACCCCACTCATTCCATGGTTTTCCACTGACAGCTGCCTATATGGATATCCTGCCGTATATCTCTGGAGAGAAGGAGACCTGGGAGGTGTGGGCAGGCCCATGAATGGGGCTATTGACTCAGCTTCTCCTCGATGGGCAGACAAGATTACTTTCGGGGGCCAGTTCTCCCACTGTAACTGCATAGCTGGGGGCATAGCCAGTGGAAAGGCTTCACCCAATAATTCCCGGTTTATTCACATTTGGGTCAGGAATGTGGTGGGCAGCATCAGCTGCACTAGGCTCCAAGGGCAACTTTTCAAGTGGGGACTCCTAACAATCATGCCTTATTGATGGAGTCTGGGAGGAAATCTAGGGTGGGTCACTCCAGGCATGAGTGGGAGAGGAAAGGAAAAATAAGGAAATGGCTCCTATGAATTATTGGTTTTTAGAGAAATACAAGCATACTTTGGAGATATTGTGGGTTTGTTTCTAGACCACTGAAATAAAGCAAATATCGCAATAAAGTGAGTCATACAAATATTTTGGTTTCTCAGTGCATATAAAAGTTATGTTTAGACTATACTGTAGTCTAAGTGTGCAATAGCATTATCTCTAAAATAAATGGACACATCTTAATTAATAAATACTTTATTGCTAAAGAATGCTAAACAGCATCTGAGGCTTCAGCAAGTCATAATCTTTTTGCTGGTAGAGGGTCTTGCCTTGATGTTGATGGCTGCTGACTGATCAGGGGGTGGTTGCTGAAGCCTGGGGTTGCTGTGGCAATTTCTCAAAATAAGACAATGATGAAGTTTGCAGCATATATTGACTCCTTCTTTCAAGAACAATTTCTCTGTAGTTTGTGATGCTGTTTGATAGCATTTTACCCACAGTAGAACTTCTTTCAAAATCGGAGTCAATCCTCTCGAATCCTGCTGCTGACTTATGAACTAAGTTTATGTCATATTCTAAATCCTTTGTTGTCATTTCAATAATCTTCACCAGGTGTAGATTCTATCTCAAAAAACTGCTTTGTTTAGTCATCCATAAGAAGCAATTCATCATCTGTTAAAGTTCTATCATGAGATTGCATCAATTCAAACACATCTTCAGACTCCACTTCTAATTCTAGTTCTCTTGTTATTTCCACCACATCTGCAGTTACTTCCTTCACTGAAGTCTTGAACACCTTAAAGTCATCCATGGGCGCTGGAGTCAACTTCTTCCAAACTCCTATTCATATTGATATTTTGACTTCTTCCTGTGAATCACAAGAGTTCTTAATGACATCTAGAATGGTGAATCCTTTCCATAAGGTTTTCAATTTACTTTGCCCAGATCCATCACAGGAACCACTATCAATGGCAGATATTGCCTTACAAAATGTATTTCTTAAATAATAAGATTTGAAAGTCAAATTTACTCCTTGGACCGTAGGCTGCAGGATGGATGTTGTATTAGCAGGCATGAAAACAGCATTAATCTCATTGTACATTTCCATTAGAGCTCTTGGATGACCAGGTGCCTTGCCAATGAACAGTAATATTTTGAAAGGAATCTTTTTTTTTCTGAGCAGTAGGTCTCAAAGGTGGGCTTAAAATATTGAGTAAGCCATGAGCCATGTTGTAAACAGATGTGCTGTCATCCAGGCATTTTTGTTCCATTTATAGAGCACAGGCAGAGTAGACTCAGCATAATTCTTAAGGGCCCTGGGATTTTTGGAATAGTAAATGAGCACTGTCTCCAACTTGAAGTCATCAGCTGCATTAGCCCCTAACAAGAGTCAGCCTGTTCTTTGAAGCTTTGATGCCAGGCATTGACTTCACCTCTCTAGCTATGGAAGTCTTAGATGGCATCTTCTTCCAATATAAGGCTGTTACATCTACAGTGAAAATCTGTTGTTTAGTGTAGGCACCTTCATTAATTATCTTAATTCTGGATTAAGAATTCTGGATAACTTGCTGCAGCTTCTGCTTCAGCACTTGCTGCTTCACCTTGTGCTTTTATGTTATGGAGATGGCTTCATTCCTCAAATCTCATGAACCAACCTCTACTAGCTTCAAACCTGTCTTCTGCAACTTTTCCACCTCTCTCAGCCTTCACAGAATTGAAAAGAGTTAGAGTCTTGCTCTGGACCAGGCTTTGGCTTAAGGGAATGTTGTGGCTGGTTTGATCTTCTATCCAGATCACTGAAACTTTCTTCTTATTAATAATGAGGCTGTTTTGTTTCGTCATTCTTGGGTTCACTGGCATAGCACTTTTAGTTTCCTTCAAAAACTTTTCCTTTGCATTCCCAACTTGGTTAACTGTTTGGTGCAAGAGGTCTAGCTTTCAGCCTATCTTGGTTTTCAACATGCCTTCCTCACTAAGCTTAACCATTTGTAGCTTTTATTTAAAGTGAGAGACCTGTGACTCTTCCTTTCACTTGAACTCTTAGAGGCCATTGGAGGGTTTTTAATAGTTCTAAGTTCAATATTGTTGTGTCTCAGGGAATAGGGAGGCTCAAGGAGACGGAGAGAGATGAAGGAATAGCCAGATGGTGGAGCAGTCAGGACACACACAACATCTATTGATTAAGTTTGCTGTCTTATATGGGCATGGTTCATGGAACCCCCGCCCCCCCAAATTACAATAGTAACATTAAAGAACACTGATAACAGATTACCATAACAAATATGATAATAACGAAAAAGTTTGAAATATTGCGAGAATTACCAAAATGTGATGCAGGGACACGAAATGAGCAAATGCACCAGTAGACTTGCCCAATGTAAGATTGCCACAAACCTTCAATTTGTAAAAGATGCAATATCTGTGAAGAGTAATAAAGCGAACCACAATAAAATGAGGTATGCCTTAAAAGCATGGTTTCAAGGAGCAGATGGAGGGATCTTGACATCATGCTACTCACATTGCTCTTAAGTAAATTTCATATTGCCTAATGTGATTGATTAGGCCTGGCATGAGCAGGTCCTCTCTGTCTCTGGAGCTACTCTTATCTTTAATATCTGCCCTTCAGCCAGGCTGACCATATCTTTTAGTCCCTCTAATAGGCATTCTTCTCTCCTAAAGGTCTTTGCAAATGCTATTCTCTCATTCTGGAAAGGTTTTCCCTCAACCCTTCTCTGGGATAACTCCTACTCATTCTTAGGATGAAGCTGAAGCATAATTTCCTCCACCTCCCAGACTAGGTCATATTCATGTTACATGTTTCCATAGTAACCTGATCTTCTCCCTTGTGGTTATCCCAATTGCAATTCCTTAGCTATGTTTCACATCTGTCTCTCCCATTAGCCCTTGTGGAGCTCAAGGGCTAGGACATATCTGCCTTGGTCATCCCTGTATTCCCAGTACCTAGCCCAGCACCTTGTGCACAGTAGGTATGGCTTAATGTAGTACTAAACAGGAAGTAATGAGGAAGAGAAGAAGGAGGAAAGGAAAGAAGGAAGAAAGAAGAGGACTCCATATGAAAGAAACATTATCAATCATCAGGTTCAACTTCTGGACTTATCTACAAGTCAACGGGAGAATTGAAGGCTAAATTCTCGATCTCCTGAATCTCAATCCAACAAAATAAACAGGCAAGTAAACACAATAAATCTAGAGAGAGTGGTCAGAAATAAGTCAACTACCCTCATACTTGGAGGGAGTAATGAGTTTCTTATGTCTCAGCATGAGCCAATTCCTTGGGGTCTCCTATCAAGGAGCCATATATTCTATCTCCTGTCATTATTGAGAGAATGATTAGGGGCATTAGCATTTATTGAGCAGGAACTCTATAATAAGGACTGTGCAGAGTACATCAAATACAATTTCTTTCTTTTTTTTTTTTTTAAAGATTGGCACCTGGGCTAACAACTGTTGCCAATTTTCTTTTTTTTTTCTGCTTTATCTACCCCCATCCCCTGCCCTGTACATAGTTGTATATCTTAGTTGCAGGTCCTTCCAGTTATGGGATGTGGGATTCCACCTCAACGTGGCCTGATGAGCAGTGCCATGTCCATGCCCAGAATCCGAACCCTGGGCCGCAGCAGCAGAGCGTGCGAACTTAACCACTCGGCCACGGAGCCAGCCCCTCAAATACATTTTCTCATCTTATCTTCAAAACGCACACATTGAGATAAGGATTGTTCCCCAGGGTCTCAGGGTATGTTAGGAGAAGGCACACTGCCCTGGACACCTAACGACTTATTCATTTATTTCCTCTCCTGATCTCCTATACTTGATGACTTTTACTTATACTTCACTGCAAGTGTTATTTTCTCAGGGGGAAGTTCTCCTTACTTCCGTCCACTGGTCAAATTCCCTCTTATAGACTTCCATCTCTCCTTTGTACCTGTCATAATTCTAATTGGGCATTTTTGAGTGATTAGTTGACTACATCTGGAGGCAAGGCCCATGGTTGGACTGGATTGCTCTTGTTTCCCCAGTCCCTGAATGGTCCCTGGAACATAAAATGTTGCCAGCAAGTGCTTATAAGCAAATAAGTTAGATCCTTTTATTGAGCACTTACTGTGTTTTGGGCTCTGTACTGGTCTCTCTGAATACAAAGAATATTTGTAAATGGCCACTGCTTTAAAAGACCCCATAGTCACATGGGGAAAAGATACTACTGAAAAAAAATAAGAGAATTGATGTATTTTTGGTAATAGGGAGCCCAATGGAGTCGTGGGTTGGGAGAGGGTAGAGATAGTCAATTTTACCAGGGGAGTAGATTTCAGGAAATGTTTTCTAGAGAAAAATAAGCTTGGAGGGAGCCCTCCAAGGTGAGAATGCTTTTTTCAGGTGTGCACGGGTGATACATGGTTTGGGGAGAGGAAATGCAGAGGGAGGGAGCAATATGAGCAGAGAAAAAAGAAAAGGAGGTCTGAAGTAACATTGTATGCCCGGCAATTGCAAACAGTTTGGTCTGCCTGAACCACAGGGTTGTTTCAGAGGCACGGCCAGGATGAGATTGAAGAGGTAGATGTGGGCTAGCTGTGAAGCGGTTTTCATGCTTCCCTCAGGCGTTTGGACTCTTTACCGTAGGTGATAGAAAACACATGTTGACGGTGAAGCACAGTTGGAAAACTCCTGAATCATTCATCCGTTATTTGAATACACATTCATTGGGTGCCGATGCCACACCATGCCCTGTGCTACCATCCTGAAGAATGTGTGTAGAAGTAAGACAAGTTCCCTCCTCCAAGAATACTGTAGCTTATTGCATACCTAACAGAAGTCAGGCCCTGCTCTCTACTTTGCCTTGTGAGATGCAAATGCGAAAATGAAGCAGCTTGAGTGCAGTCACAAAGTCATCTCCCACTTGGCACACCCACAGCGAGCGGAACAGTGACAGAGTGAGTGATGGTGAGAGGGTGTCAGGAAAAGAAGGCTCACTGTGGAGAGAGGGTATGTAGACCCAGGAGCTCTTCCTGGAGAAAGTGGGTCGTAGTGTTAACTCTGCAATGCATAGAGAAACACATATTTCCAATGCACATATTTTTATGTTCTAAAATATCTGCTGCAAATTTTTTTTTCCCCCTGTAACTCTGGCCTGAAAAGACTTTCCATCTCTGACATCAGGTGACTGGCCCAATTTTATAATCCTCCCATGTCCTTCAGTTAGCTAATCCTCATTGGGCACCTACTTTTTGCTAGACACTTTCACACACATTTACTTATATCATCCCATTTAAATTACTAACATGTGAGATCAGTTTCACAAACACCATATTACAGATGAGAAAGCTGTAGGAAGGCTAAGAAGGGGTCCAGTAAAAATTTGTTTCTATAAACGTCCTACAGAAAAACCTAACAACTTTCCAATATATCGCATGGCATAACATGTGTTGCAGTTTGGATTTAAGCATATCAAAAAATGTGATTATTAAAACATGATTGAATGTTAGCAAAGGAATTGTCCAGTAATCATTATCCCACAATTATCCATTATTCCTCATGAAGTCAGTAGACTTCATGCAAACCCAACCCTCATCTTTCACATGAGGAAACTGAGGCCCAGGGAAATTCAACGCTGGCCTAGATGACAGAGTGTGCTAGTGGCAAAGCCAGGACTGGGACTCACATTTATAATCCCTGTTCTAATATTGCCACTAAAAGTTACATATTCTAGTGCTAGGTTCACTCTCACATCTCATTTTGTTTTCTTCTTGCAGAAAGGTGTGTTGTGAAGGGTGTGGGTTTTGAAGCCAGTTGGATCTTGGTCCAGATCCAAGATCTACCACTGACTTACTCTGTGACTGTGAACATGTTCTTCCCTGGATCTCAATGTCCTGTCAAATGGGGTGAAAAACATCTCTCTGGTAGGTTTGTAATGAGTGTAAACAAGTTGGCACATGTAGCGTCTAGCACAGGGTCCAACACACAATATAACTTAGTACATGTTAGTTTTCCAAATTCTCTTGCCAGGGGACAGAAGGAGGCACATTTGCCAGTATCACCAGGACACTTGAGGGCACAATACTCCCCAAATATGTGAACGTTCTTTGCTCTCTCCCCCTTACACTGGGATTTACTTTTTATATCTCTGTGACTGTGCCATCTGAGGGGGACAACTAGTTGGAAATACTTTCTTAGACTAGAAAAAGTGGTTGGTATTCAGAGAAGGCTTCTCCAGAGTCTGCATGTCAGTAGGTCTTTAGATTCACAAGTTGAGCAGACAGTTACTGTTCTGGGTGGACCAAGCAATTCCATTATTCATCTACCCATAAAACTCTGTGCTTCCTTGTCAGGGCTGAGGTGTTAGTTTTATGATATAAGGGCAGACTCTGGGCTGAGGCCACTCTTCAGTCTCTTGTTTCAAAGAGGAACTTTTCTTAGAAATGGCATGAACAGACTTGCCTGTTAGTGAAAGGACACTTTGCTGACATAGTGGGGCTTTGTGAGTCCCCGTAGGAATGGAGGTGGCTAATTTCCAGACTTGGATTTGGTTGAAGGAATTTCTGACAGACACATCCCCTCAGTGGCAGCCTTGACCTTACTAGAGCTTTGAGAGCAGGATGAAGCATGTTTTGAATTTTGGGAATAGGAATCGTGCCCTCCCCTCCCTCTCTTCCTCCTTCTTATTTATTCTTTGTAGAAACTTTACTATAGCTATACGTGCAGAAAGACATGCACCTATAGCCTACATTTACAGTGGAAAAGAACAAGATTCAGATGTCTCTAATCCTATAGCTTTCTAGAATTAGGTGATTTTTTTCAAAATTTGAGATGTCTCCTTAACCAGATGTTTTCAATATACAGACACAAATGATATCTTCTATTTTTTTAGCTTCATTCCCCTCTAAAAGTCCACTTCTAAGTACTCCTTTGAGTTATTTTTTTAATAAAATCTTGACCTGCCTAACTCCCTTGGTGAGACTCTGTATGGTACCAGTGAGTGATTGGCATGGTATTGACTGGGATGACAGCAAAGGCCATGAAGCAATGAAGCATTTTCTATGTAACCAAAGAAGGCATATGGAGTGCCTGCCATGTGGCAGATACGGTGCCGGGAGACGAAATTGTAGCAGAGAAGAAGAAAAGATGCAGTCCTTGCCCATAGAAAGCTAACTTCCTGTACATTTTTGGCTGAACTCAAAAAGTTGGGTATTTTTTAAAATGAAGACTTTAATTCTTCAGAGCAGTTCAACATTCAAGCACAATTAAGTAAGAGGAAGGTGCAGAGACTTCCCAGATATCCCTGATGTCATACATGCCTAGCCTCCCCTAGTATCAACATTCCCCATCAGAGTGGTACATTTATTACAACTGACATTGACACATAATAATCATCCGAAGTCCATAGTTTACATTATTGTTCACTCTTGGTCTTGTATGTTCTAAAGGTCTGGACAAGTTTATAATGACAGGTATCCATCATTATACTATCATACAGAGTATTTTCACAGCCTAAAAATGCTCTGTGCTCTGCTATTCATCCCCGTCTCTCCCCTAACCTCTGGAAATCACTAATCTTTTTACTGTCGCCACAGTTTTGCCTTTTCCAGAATGTCAAATAGTTGGAACCACACAGTGTGTAGCCTTTTCAGTTTGGCTTCTTTCATTTAGTAATACGCATTTAAGTTTCTTCCTTGTCTTGAAAGCTCATTTCTTTTTACTGCTGAATAATATTCTTTGTCTGGATGTAGCACAGTTTATTTATCCACTCACCCACCAAAGGACATCGTTGCTGCTTCCAAGTTTTGGCAATTTTGTATAAGGCTGCTATAAACATCCATGTGCAAGTTTTTGTGTGGACATGAGTTTTTAATTCCTTTGGGTAAATAACAAGAAGTATGACTGCTGGATCATATGCTAAGAGTATGTTTAGTTTTGTAAGAAACTGCCAAACTGTCTTCCGAAGTAGCTGGACCATTTTGCATTCCCACCAGCAGTGAATGAAAAGTCCTGTTGCTCCACTTCCTCACCAGCATTTGGCATTGTCAGTGTCCTGTATTTTGACCATTTTAATAGGTGTGTAGTGGTGTCTCATCATTTTATTTTGCATTTCCCTGATGACGTACGACGTGGAGCATCTTTTCATATGCTTGCTTGCCATCTGTATATTTTCTTTGGTAAGTTATGATAGCTTCTTCATTTATAAACCATCTGCTAGGGCAATTGTGAGAGTTAAATGACAAGATCTATATGAAAACCAGGGACCAAGGCCAACTGGTTAAGAGGGCAGTCTCTGAAGCTAGAATGCCCAAGGTTTAAATTTCAAATCTAAGCTACTAAACCTATTTCTGCCTCGTGTTTCTCCTCAGTAAAATGAGGAAAGTGATGATATTTACTTCATACAGTTGCTGTAAGGGAAAACTGAGATAATTTACGAAAAGTATTGTGTCAAGAATAATTACCCACTGATGCTATTTTTTTGGTACATAGTAAATGCTCAATTAAATTTTGCTGCTGTAATTCACTGAAGCCAGAAGAAAATGAAATTCTGTGATGTAGGTAGAGCTGGGTTTGCTCTTGGATCTCGAACTTTCCTAAAACAATCAGGTTTGAGAGGTGTTGTTTCCAACAAAGACCTTAAAAAATATTACACAACTCATGGGAATTTGGAAAAACTTTACTCATTCTTCCAATTCATCTCCCTTAAGAATAATTTTTCCCCAAGTTTCCACTCTCTTCATTGGTGTGGAATTTGCTCAGAGAGACAGATTATTTTCCCCTTAAAGGACACCCTAAGCCAAGTCTTTTTCTTGAGTTTGTGACTAAGCACATGATTTCTTAGGGAGTTACAGGCAAGAGTATTACAATGTTGTTCAGTTAGGCATGCAAGCATCAGGGATTCAACTTAAATGGATTGATTACTGGGATCCCTTGAAACTTGTTGTCTTTTAGGCTCCCTCCAGCCTCTGTGACCAGAGGTAGATGGTGACTCCCAATAGCGTCTTCCCTTCCTCTCAAACCTACCATCACTGGTTCAAAGATCACATAGCCGATTCATTCATGAATCAAATATTTATTAAGCTTACACCATATATTAAACACTCTGCTAACTGCTAAGGATTTAGATATGAAAAAATTATCATCCCGGCTCTTATGAATGCTATCTTCCAGTGGAGGATTAGATAAGGAAGCAGAAAATTTAGCTAGATTATAGCAGATGGGATGGTGGTACAGGGACAGGGCTGGGATACAGAGCCAGGCTCCTATCTCCTTTCAGGGGTCAGAGCACAGAGGATGAGCTGTCTGAGCTGAGGCCTGACGGATAAGTAAATGAAGGACGTGGGGGTTTGGGATAGATCTCAGCCAGGAGTAACAGCATATGTAGACCTGGAGATTAGCAAGAAATGGCAAGGACTGCATGAAAGCTGGTGTACAAAGTTGGGTATAGCAAGAGCTGAGGCTGGAAAAACAACAAAAGGCAAATATTGACAGGCCTGCAGCTCATCTAAGGGATTTGAACTAGCTCAGTGCTTAGAGCATTGGTATATACTTATTGAAAGACTGCTTGGATCAATGAGGTTTATTCTGAGGGCAATGATGAGTCCTTAATTGATTTTAAATTAACTTCCACTTTGTGTTAGGTGATCATATGGTTGAGGTAAACAAATGATTTGCCCAATGCCTTGTGTGGGGCTTGACACAACAGGAATCATCTTCCTTCATGTGTTGCGATCAATGGGAATATGGGGAACCAGGAGAAGGAGCCAGACAGAAGAGGACTCATTCTTGGGAGTAGACTAAATAAGGCAAGTTGATGTCAAGACCAAATAAAGGCAGAAACTGTCAAGTTATCCAGTGTGGATAAGCAAATGAATGGAATGTGTGTGGTTTAAGCCTTCATGAAGAGAGAAAGGGGTTCCAATCCTGTCTCCATCCCTTATCATCTATGGGTATTAACCTTTTTGAGACCCAGTTTCTTCACCTGGAAGACATCCTGGCACAGGGGTGTCGTGAGTTGCAATCCTTTATATCTAATGTCTTTGTATATAAAATTCCTAGTACAGTTCCCATATTTCTGCTGGGATACTCAGAACAAATCATTTAAAGTAAGAAGCCATCTCACAATTTGGATGTTTTCTAAAATACCACTAAGAATAACCACATTTATTGAGTCTTTATATTGTGCCAGGCACTGTTCTAAGGATTGAAAGTGGTAATTGATTTAATCCTTCCAAAGACCCTTTGAGAGGAGCAAGTCTATTATCCTCAGTTTACAAAGGAGAAAACAGAAGCACAGAGGAGAAAGTCTGAGTTCACATGAGGATGCATGGCCAGAATTGGCAGAGTAGGGATTCCAACCCAAGCTGTCTGCTCCAGAGCATAGGGTTGAAATGCTTTCTTACGTTATTAAAAATAATCAGCCATATAGTAAATAAAATAGCAAAACGTCACATGTGAAGCCTCTGGATATGGCAACCCTGACCTCTTGCTGCATCACATCATAAGCTGAAGTCTCATGGACATTGTCTTTTGCAACAATCTTAATCATCTTATCTAGCCCCCTAATACTCAGATCAGAAATAATCCTATTTTGTGTAGATTGTTAGACAATTACCAATAACCAGATTACAGTTTTGCCTAAGCCTTTGTTTGAATCACACAGATTTAGCTGGACTAAGTTGTAGTATTGCATAAATATTTTTTACTATCTAGCTAAGAATCATCTTCTATACACAAAGAAAAACAGGGCTCTGTTTAACATGAAGAGACTTGCCGAATGTCTGGGATCTGTCCGTGAAACTTACTTCCTAACAGAGAAGCTATTTGGGGCCATGGAGTTTGACAAGCAGGAGAGGATATTCAGGTATGAGGTAGTCTTCACCACTGAACTCAATGGACTGTTTGGTTTTATATAACAAATAAATCAAACTTGTTTAGATAATTAAGAGAATTTACTGATGGTTGTATCCAAAAGTTCAGAGGTAAGGCAGGCTTTCTGTAGAGCTCTCGCCAGAGGCTCAACATGATGACCAAAGGCTGTTTTCTGCCTTTTTCTTTTCTGTGCTTTCTACCTTTTCATTACCATCTTAGAATATCAGGTAGAGGGCCGGCCTGGTGGCAGAGCGGTTAAGTTCTCACATTGCACTTCAGTGGCCCGGGGTTCACTGGTTCGGATCCCAGGTGCGGACATGGCACCGCTTGGCAAGCCATGCTGTGGTAGGCGTCCCACATATAAAGTAGAGGAAGATGGGCACAGATGTTACCTCAGGGCCAGTCTTCAGGAAAAAAAAAAAAAAAGAATACCAGGTGGATATAAGACGGTGGTCAGATGCTCTATGTCTGCACGTTTATTCACAAACAGGGATGAAAGAACTTTACTCTCATTAGTTCTCTTTAAAGTGAGAGAAAGTTTCATTCCCAGAAGTCCTCAGCAGATGCCTCCTTGCAACTTGTTGGCTTAAAATGGGTCACATGCCCGTTTCTAAACCAACCATGTGGCTAGGTGGATGGTTAGCATAGATGATTAGCACATATCAGTCAAGGTCTACCTCTGGAGCAGTGGACGAGTCAATCCTACCGAAAATGCATAACTAAAAATGGCAGAGGGTCAGTTCTCCAAAAGAAATTTGTGGAACTATTATCCTCAAGAAAGAGAAAAGGATGTAAACAGTAAACCAAGGAGTACACGGCCATCTCTTTCCAGCAGGAGAGAGCCTAAGTTCAAAAGTCCCAAGCGATGTCTTGAAGCAGCAGTTGTGTGGCTCCAGTCAACATTTACATTAAGAGTGAACATTTCATCGATTGGATCAGACACTCTGTGGTCACTTAGTATGACTGGATCATTTGGCCCATAACTCTCTGGAGGTCTTTCTCAGAGCTTAGAGGAATATTAAGTGTGAATGTTTTATTTCTCGGAAGGGGAAACTGATGCTCTGGGAGAGAAAGTGTCTTGTCTAAGTTCCCCAAGCTGGTAAACACAGAGAAGACATGAGAACAATGCTCTTTCTTGCTGTCTCTCTTAAGTACACAGAGACAAACAAGAGAGGTCCCAACTAGTCATGACAAGTGCCAAACTATTCAAGAGGTTACCCAAACAACTTAGCTAATTCCCTTGATTATTTTAAACACTAACTTACAAATGAGGCAGGACAAGAGTATGTCGGAAGCGTGCACACGTGCTTTAGACATGCGTGTGAGTGATAGCATGTTTGCACTGCTATTTGTTGACATGGCTTAGTATCCAGGGGACATGTTGTATTGTCATTTATCAGAGACGAGGGCTTGAGTTTGACTCTGGCTTAAGTTTTCCATGGTCTGCTCGCTACATTTCTTCCTTTAGGCAGCTCTTCCACAACGGTAAAAGCATTAGGCGACAGCTTCCATCTGGCTGATCCCAAGTTAATTTTCATATAATTCATCATTTTAAGAAGCTATCTCCCAACATGTTGGGCCCAGCTTGACAAGCCACGACTTTTTTATGAGACATCATTCTAACTGTCTTCACATCTTAGAAGAAAGAGCTCCACAATTATCTTTTATGGAAAGACTTGGGGCACGCATTTGAAAGTTGCATGCCCAGGACTTTATGTGCAGAAGAACCAAGGTATCATGTTCTCCAATGTCCTTGGCAAGTGCCTAGGACGAAATTTCAGGCTATGAGATGTTTGTTGTTGATCTCAAAGGTCAGCTTTGACCGCATTTATTAAATTACAAACTTGCTTGTCTTTTGTCATCAAAAGATGGTATGAATTAAGGCTTTCTTGTTCTGGTCACAGTGTAGATTAGAGCCGAAAAACATCTAAAAGAATTAGAGACACCAAGAATATTGAACAAAAAAGCACAATAAACTGTCAATGCCCTTGGGGGACCCCCACACTATTTGATACAACACAGAAAGGTACCATTTGTTAAAATACAAGACAGACCAAATATTATTCCCTTCCTCAAAATACATTAAGATGTCAGTAGATAAGCCCCCTTGCCACTAAGCTTGCCTTCCCCAGTTCCCACCACAATGCTCCCAGTCTGCTCTTACCACTTTTGCAATCAAACAACTTCAATGGGTTTTCTTTACCTTTGTGATAGACTTCAAATGTCTTAGAAGATGTACAAAGCTTCCTGTAGCCCCATGTCCTGCAGCTCTTCGAACTCCCATTTTACCACCATAGAGAAAAAGGCTTAACTTTCTTTTACATGTTATACTTAGTGACATACCTAAGCTTTTGCAAATACCTCAGACTCATTCAAAAAAACAGAAGCTCGGAACCCTGAGTTTCTGTTGAGTACCACCCTCAGTGCAGAATTGCAACTTCCAGTATTGGGGTGTCTGTTTCCTTCCGGGACTCTGCGATCATGGCTATTCTTGCCTCCTCATGAAGGCATGGGGTCTTTAAGGATCACCTCAGGTCTGACCCTTATTTCAGGGAACAGGATTCTTTCCTCTCAGCCCTTCAGATTGCAGAGCCAGCCCCTTCTCTTTGGGCTTCGGAAATTTACTTTCAACCTTTATTTTTCATTTCGATGGCCCTGCACAGACTGACATTTGTGAATTGACACAGATAAAGATAAAAGAAAATGAAAACCTGGTTCTGAACCACATGTTTGAGTCTATAAACGAGACCCTTTCCTGGATGTGTGGAAAATATAACTGCTGTTTTTTTCTCGCCCTCTTGGACTGTGAGTACAAGGGTCCTTCTTTTAGAATGGGCAGGAATGTCTAGAAAGAGCTCTCTTTTTTTCCTTCCTGACTCCGCATTTTCTTGCAGATTATAATTTATATCTGAAAACATTTCCTATGGTTTAGAGATATTTTTAGAAGGATGAGGGTGGCCTTAAGCAAAATATGAAACACTCTGAAAATTTTTTTTAACTCCCAGCTTCTCAATTTCTATCCTTAGCTTCCAACCTGACCTTGACGCCACTCTTGCCCCTTTCACCATTCCAGCTAGTCTTCCTTGTTCCCTGTTTAGATACCTGTATTTCCCCTGGAGGGATACACCTCACATAGGAGCTGGCAGCTCTGTTATTTGTCATTGATAAAGTACCTCCTTTCAGAGATCACAACTTTGTTCTGACTGAAGTCTTTTGTGCCTTAAATCAGAGGAGCGGCGATTTCCAGGTTGAGACTAACAGACACACGTGGGTTGTATACTTGAGAAGGCAGGAGGGGTAGCGGCACAGTGTTATCTTATAGGCAGCCTCCTACCTCATCCATGGGCACAGAAAGGCAGAGAAGACCCTTATTGAATAATCTCTGTGGGAGGGTGGGGTTTTAGCTCTGAAGCATCCTAGATGAATGCTCCTGTTAACATGCAAGGTCCATTATACAATACCCTTGACAAAGGACCATCGAGTCTCTATCTGAACACCTGTGGTTGTGGGGAACTCACTACTTTAGGAAGCTTGCTGTTATCATCTTGTGCTTATCATGAAGCACATTCTTATTTTTATTATTTATTTGTTTATTTTTGAGGAAGATTAGCCCTGAGCTAACTGCTGCCAATCCTCCTCTTTCTGCTGAGAAAGACTGGCCCTGAGCTAACATCCATGCCCATCTTCCTCTTCTTTATATGTGGGACACCTGCCGCAGCATGGCTTGACAAGCAGTATGTAGGTCCACACCTGGGATTCGAACTGGCGAACCCTGGCCCACCAAAGCAGAATGACGAAGCACATTCTTAGAGCTCACTGAGTGCTGGGAGGATTTCAAATCATTTGGAGAAAGTGCAGTGCTGTGTATTTGCCCTCCAGACAGATTATCTTCCAGGCTGAGGTCACCATGTCTAGTACAAAACTGAATAGTGCAAGAGCAACGTGGTGTTCCCAAGCATTTCTACTCACTCCTGGTAGGCTGAGAGAGGCTTTTGGAGATCTGGGCTCAAACACAATTATATATGAAACAGCAAAGTGTGATGACTGAGGATATGGTCTCAAGATCCACAGCACCTGGGTCCACAGCCTGGGTCCACTACTTGCTGTCTGCATAAAGTTGACCAACTGACTCTCTCTGGTGAGGCTTGGTTGCAGTATCTATAAAATAAAACTAACAACAGTATTTTTTCCATGCGGATGTTGAGAGGATTAAATCATTTAGTACAAGCAAGTATTGAGAACACTGTCTAGCACATAGTAAGCACTCAGTAAACTTTTGCTATTATTATTATTACTCTGGCTCAACTACATGCCAGGGCATCCTAAATTTTCAAGTGTAAAATCACCTCATATAGGGATGCAGAACTTGGGTGTTAAAACCCTTGCATTTGCAAAGATCTTACTGTGTACCAAGCTATTAACCTTCACAGTTCTATTTGCTCCTTTCCAAAAATCCTCTCATCTGAGCACATCTTGTTATTACAGATGTTATATATTACAGGTAGGAAACTGATGCTCAGAGAGGTCAGCTGCTCTTCCCAAGGTCTCAGCTTAAATGTCACATCTTCAGAGAGAGATACTGCAAACAACTCAACATGAAGCAGCCGCCCACTCCCTCTTTACGTTTACTCTAAGATTGCTGTCTACATATTACTTAATATTATCTGATGTTTTTCTTATATTTCTCTTTGTGATTTTGTTTATTTTCTTCCACCTCCCAGCAAGAACACCAGTTCCCTGAGAACAGGAGCCCTTCCAGTCTCGCCACAGAATCAAAGTCTAGCATCTAGTTCGCTGCCACCCTTTGGTAAACGTTTGTTGAAGGAATAAATGAAGGACACCAGGAGACATACAGAATAGAACAATTCTTCTGTGAGAGCAACTGAAGGAGCTGGCTTTGCATTCTAGCGCTGTCCCTGATTTCATGACCCTGGGCAATTGACTGCCTGTCTCTAATTAGTGGAATGGGAATAATATCCCTACTCCCTTATAGCTGTGGTGAGGAAAAATGAACTAAAGCTTATAAACTACTTAGCGTAGTGCCTGCACATCACGAAGGACCAATTAATCCCGCCTCTTACTCATCTGAGGAGAGAGGATTTGTGGGGTTTGGTTCAGAATCCTTCCTACCATGGTCTTTGCATATATAGGAAATTAGGAAGAAAAACTTTGATAGACACAGAGAAGTTCCACAGACTGAAAATTATCATCTTTTTGTTCCATTTGGTTACTTCAAATTGGATAGTTATCTTTTAATGGAGAACTGAACCAATGTTCTTATTATTTTCCTTCCAGACCAAATGTTCCTTCTTAAACTAAGTCTCTTAATTCCATCTCATATGTAACCATTTTAATTCTCCCCACTAGCTCAAGGAATGCTTGAAAAGGAATCCTTGGAAGTTAAACTTAGTGGAATTCCAAGAGGACTTAGAGGTTGCCCAATGTGACTTCTTCCTATGTCAGGGAAACTCAGGCCCAGAGAGGGGAAGAGATTTACCTCAGATGACATAGTGGACAAGCCAGGACTTGAACCCTGATCTCTTGAATAAGCTTTCTGCCGCATTTCACTGACACTTCTAGAGAGAAAACAGATCCCACTTATGTCTCCTTCTCATCAACCTTCCATTCTCTATAACCACTTCCAAATGAAGAAGGAGGGCAGTTACAGGAATACACTGTTACTTTTCCATTTTCCATTGCCATCCAGGGACTCCCATTTCTAACATGTTTATGTAAAAGATTAGACTACTCTTTTGCTCTCATTGGTCATTTTTCCACAGAGAAGGAGAGTTGCATCAATATTGCGTTAGCTCAGCCTGAAGCAGGCAAGCACCATAGATGTCTGTTTTAATCTGTCAGGACCAACGAAAAAAGAAAAGTGCTATGGACTTTTTGTTCCAACCTCACCATTTAGCCATGGCTCTTTGAGAGAGGATGTTATTTACTAAACAAACTTGCTCAGTAGCATCATAACTAGTTTTAGATTCTTTTTAAGAGGACTTCACATGACATTTGATCCTTGATTCTCCAATAAAACAACACAGCTGTTTCATTGCAGCTCATCTCTCAGCAGGAGCTGCAAAATCATATTTAATCAACCCTGTTTTATATGGCATCCAATTTCCTTTAGGGCTCTGGCGTGCTTCCCAAGCCAGGATGGCCCCTGCTGACATGTCAACGGCAACAGCCCAGACAGAGGGACCTGCCATTTGTTGAGCACTTACTCATGTGCCAGGCCCTCTACTGGGTACTTTCCATTTAAGATTTCATTTAATCCACCTTGCAGTCCCATAAGGTAGGGATTACTGTCGGATTTAAAGACAAGAAACTGAGACTTAAAAGTGTAAAGTCATTTGTCCAAAGTCAGAGGAACAAGTGAGAGAACTGGGACTCAGCCAAGTACTCTCTAATTCCAAGATCTGAGTGTTTTCCACTTCTTAGTCTGGTTTTCTACATCAAGAAGTACCAAGGAATTCTATAGGGATGAGTGTGAGTCAATTGGATCAGCCTATCTAGCTGGCAACAGAGAGTCCCTGCCAAATACTATAGGTCCTAAATTCCCTTAAGGTTCACAGCTTCACCTTATCACAATGAAATTTCATGTTAGAATGTGAATACTCTTCATGTCATCTTTTATTCCACAATCATTCACTCCCCAAGTAAGGTGGGGGGACAGAGAGATGTAATAGATATGAGTCTTGCCCTCAAGAAGCTCAAAGTCTAGGAATAGAGATACGATAGCAACCTAAATCATTCTAATGAGAGCTAGATAACTATTATAAGTGGGCCAAAGTATTATGGAGGTCTGAGAAAGAAAAAGTCTACTCCAGCCAAGGCATCATTTAGGCTTTATGGAAGAATGTAGTAGTCAAAATAATTAACACCAGCTGCTGTGACATATAGCCCCAAAATATCAGTGGCTTAACTTAGAGTTGTTAATAAGTTACTAAATAACTTATTATGTTAATAAGAATGTCTTCCTCACTTTCTTTTGGGGCTAGCAATGCTCTCTTCTAAGCGGTGACTCAGGATACAGGCTTCTTGCATCATGTGGCTCTACTCTTTGAGAGCTCTACGTTGCTAGCCACAGAAAAGAAAGCAAGTGGAGGATAGAGTGAAAGGTTGAGGAGCCAGGCCTGGAAGTGGCTTACTTCATTGATTCACATTGCAGTGGACAGACTCGGTAACACGGCCCCAAAAAACTGCAAAGGAAGCTGGGAAATGTGTTCTTTCTGTGTGCCCAGGACAAGAGATGTTCCATTGCCCACATAGCATTGTTTCTGCCACGGGGATTTTGGCACAGATACTGTGGAACGGTTTTAATTGAACATGTTGAGGGATAAGCAGGATGTAGATAATGTAGGGAATGTTCAAGGAACACTTTGGTTCAAAAGACACTTGGTTTGGAAAGATAGTTGATACTAGATATGGAAAGGCTTTGAGTGACAAGCATTTCCTAAAATGTGTTTCCCTCACTGTTAGTGAGTACATTGTTAAGAACAATTTGAATGGTCAAATAGATTTTGGAAAAGCTGGCTTATCAATTTGTAATTGTTTTGATTCCTGTGGAAGCTCTCGAGATCTTGGAGGAGAAACATGGTATGTCAATTATAATAAGCCTTTTTGATCACAACATCTCTTTTTCACAGAATACCTTATAAGATTTATGTTTTGTGAAACATGCTTTGCCTAAGGAATCTTAGGCAATGAAGTGTCATTAAGCAGGACTAGCGCTGTTTTTAAAATTAAAAGCCAGAGATGTGTTTCAACTCACTTGCCAGAACTGATCCATTGATGATGGCTGGCAAGAGTGTTACTGGGGGAAGCATCATGAAAACTCATCTAAATTTATCTGGAAAGTGCAGCAATTGATTAACAATGTCTGGAATGGATTTAAAAATGTAGAGGTGTGATGGTTAATTTTATGTGTCAACTTGGCTAGGCTATGGTGCCCAGTTCCTTGGTCAAACAATAGTCTATATGTTGACTGAAGGTATTAGGTAGATGTAATGAACATTTATAATCCATGACTCTAAATAAAGGAGACTATCCTTGATAATGTGTCCCATCCAATCAATTGAAGGCTTTAAGAGCAAACTGAGGTCTCCCAGAGAAGAAGGAATTCAGACTCAAGACTGTCACATATAAGTCCCGCCTGACTTTCCAGGCTGCTGGCCTGCTCTATAGCTATAGATTTTGGACTCAAGACTGCAATGGCAACTCTCACCTGAATTTCTAGCCTGCTGGCCTGCCCTACAAATTTCAGACTCACTTGCCCCCACAATCACATGAGCCAATTCCATACGTATAATCTTCTTTCCTCACTTTAGGTAAAGGTGGCAAGTAGGGTAAAAAGAAAGCTCGGGTATCTGGCAGTGGTGTCAACACCAAAATAGGGAAGGAATTCAGGAATAAAAAGATATGTGTTCAGATTTGAAATTTTGTGCTTTAGATGTCAGTAGGGACATCAATGGACATCCATTAGAAGCATACTCATTCAGAGGTAAAGAGAAGTCAGCCTTATTTGCAGTGTGCAAAGGTATTTTGGTGAGAAGGGCATGACTCCATTAGAATCTTTTGACAGATACACCTGTCTGTACATAGGTTTCCAGAGGCTGAAATCTGAGAGAAATGCCTCCACCAACATGGGGACAAAAAGAGCCACTTTTTTTCTAAAAGGAGGCAGGAGTCATTTGGGGCTAAATGTCCACGACACACCTGAGTGAGGTGTGAATCACAAGAGAAAGGAGGAGAATGAATACAGAGAAAGGAGGACAGGAATGTCCCTGGGGGAAAGCTGGATGCAGCTGAGTCACTGGTCATGACTAAGGCATGACTAGGACTCCAGGGAGGCGGATGAAGTTCTCACCACTAGAAGAGTGGATAATTATTAATACATGTGTGCATGGTGAGCCACTTGGTTATGGAAACCACAGTGGAAGCTCTTCACTGTAACAGCTCCACAATCGGATGATGATTTCCCACAATGCTGAAGGCACTCACTAGACACTGGGGTCACACAGGGGAAAGACAGGAGTCCAGGCTTGTTTTGAGTCAATCTCTTCTCTGGGTTTCACTAGCACCCTGAACTTAAGTCTGTCTCACCACTCATAGGTGTGTATGAGGTAGCTTTGTTCTTACATTCATTCAACAAGGATTTATTGGATTCCTACAAGGAGCTGAGCACTGTTCTTGGATTGGGGAATATATTAGTGAACAAAAATGGTAAGACTTCTCGTCTTCACAGATCTAGCATTTTAGTATAGGTGCCAGAAAATATCATGATACGTAAGTAAATTATATGACAAGATGAGTTGTGATCTGTTAAGGGAAAAATATAAAGCAGCTGTATCAGTGAGGACAGGCTAGGTTATAATGCACTAATCAACAACTCTGGAATCTCATTGACTTTTCCCACAAACCTCATGTCCATCATGGGCCAAGAGGGGCCTCTGCTCCCACCCACATCCTCACTGTCTTCCTCACTCTAGGACCCAGAACGATAGAGCAACGAATATCTGTAATATTGCTGGTAACCTTGGCATATGAAAAAAAAAAAAAAAAACCAGATCCCCCCTGGGTCTCCCCTTGGCAATGCAATACACAACCTGGAGGTAACAGAGATTACTTCTTCACCTAACTCATTGGACTGAACTGATTACTGGAATAGACCCAAAACATGGAATGAGGCAGGACAGTCCCATCATGTATCTAGACTAAGGGGAAACCTACAAATTTGGCAAATGGACAATAGGGTCATTTGGATCATAGTAAGGACTTTGGCTTTTCCCACAAGATGAGAATTCATTGGAGGTTATGACCAGAAAAGTGAGTGTAGAATGAAATAGATGTTTATTGAGTTCTTGGCTGTGTGACTTACAATGTGTGTTTTGAGATACTGTGAACTGGGATGATAAAACCTTACTGCGTTGGTATGAAGATTAAATGAGATATATGTATAATGTCTTGCATGGAATAAATTTCTGTAAAAAGATGGTGATATATTGAATTTACTCTGTATCTATTTGTTTCTTTAAATAAGGATTAATTTCTTCAAAAGCAATATCATGTCTTCTTTATCAGTGAATTCCCAAAGCCTAACACAAGGTTTGGGTCACTTTACTCTCTTACTATGTGTGCTTCATTCTTCAAAGGATGGCTGAGAGTAAGGGGGAGAGGCAGAGGGCAGCTGTGTATGTGTCCTTTCTGTTAAGAATTTACATTTTCTCAAAAAAAGGAGCTGGCACCTTGAATATGAAAGGTCGAGATAGCAATTCATAATCCACAGTTAATGATCAAGCTTGTTCCATTCCAGTTGCTGAATCTGGTAGAGGCATGTTCCTGTGACCTCATTGCTTGAGGGACTGTTTGAAATAGGGTTAGCTGCCACCTTCTATTTCTGAGATAAGATACGACCTGCCCGTAGCTGACACATCGGTCAGCCCCACACAGTCTTTGTTCAAAGAGAAAAGTAGGCAAGCAGCCGTTGCAATGCCTCAGGATAGAATTACAAGAAAGCTGAAAAATCTTGCTCTGGTGTATGTCACAACTATGAACAGAGGCTCCACAGTCCAGGGTCAACCTTAATGCACAGTGGAGAAGTTAGGAATTTTTTTCTTATACTCCTCCGCATGTATCTCCTCTTACTGCAACGTCTCATTTCCACACCCCTCCCATCTTGCTTTGGTAGAAATAATAACTTTGCCCCATCCACTGGCTCTCTTCCCTACCCTCACTCTGGTCTCTTCATAGAGATACTGATCTTTCATATCATTGAACACATTCAGCTAGTGGCTGTGAATTTAGAGAGAGAAGCATATCGTAGCTCTGATGATCATACTTCTTGGTTTGCCTAGGACAGTCACAGTTTTTGACTAATATCCAGGTGTAATTATTAAGAGAACCCCTCTTTGTTCTCAAATTTTTCTCACTTTGGAAAATATGTAGGTTCATGAATCATAGTAGAACTTTATCCTTTTTCTAAAGGGTCACAAAAAGACCAGAAACTATTAAGCCTTTCCAACAGGGTGATCCTAGAGTTAGCTAAAAGATTCATGTAATCCTAGAGGTGTGAGGGGTTTGGTGGTCAACCAGAATAACTTTCTGGGGCCTGGGCAAGGGAGGAGATTGTCACAGTACAGCTAGTAAGTTAGTGGTCTACTCTGTGGCCATTCTCAACTGGAGCTTGACCTCTCCATCAAGTTCAGATATCACATTTTTCCCCTCTGGGAGAAGCAAAGTAATGGTGATACAACACCCAGCCTCTGGTGCCTGACAATCTTGGGTTCAAACCTTGAGTTTGTCAATTAATCTATGACAGTTACCTCTTAATTTCAAGTTTCATGGGAAAAATAACATATGATGTAGCCAAATTATTGTAAAATTTAATCACATAACATGTGAAAACTGTTTAACATAGTGTATTGATACTCAATAATTAAGCTCATTAATATTATTAGTAAAATAATAATTTAATTTTCATGTCATTACAATTATTTGCATCTAAAACCTAGTAGACAGTATGCATGGGTGGATTCAAATTGGTGAAAAAACTGCAAGTAAACTCTTCATCTTGGATCTTGATATATGGAAACAGCATAAATTTCTCCTCAAATTATTTTATTTTGATTAAGACAGGAAAGATTTGGGATGTGGGAAAGAGAAAAATGAATATGAATGCAGCCTAGGCATTAGAATGTGAGGTAAGATATGCGCCTGATCTGAGATCTGCATTTACACAATAAATACACGGATGTGCAGCCATTCTACTGCAAAACAAGAAGGATATGAGGATGATATGCAGACAGTCTTGGAGTGATTGTCAACTGAGTGATCACAGACGTAGAGCAGCCACCTCTGCAAGCAAAAAGTCACCCAACCAAGTCCAGTTGTTCAGAAGTCAAGGTGAGACTCCACAAACTGAGTGGAATCTGCTGCTATTTTAATTATAGTTGGGTTCCCGGAGGAAAGGCCCTCACAGCAGTGTGGTGGGACATGCTCCGGGGTGTCCCACAATGTCACAACAAGGTGTTGGCCCAATCACCTGCAAGCTGGGTTAAGATCTGAGACTCAAATGAGTACATTTAACTCAGGACCACTCCAGCCCCAGGCAAAGCTTTCAAAGCCTTGGTCTTACCTCTGTGATCTTTTTCCCTTCATATGTTTCAGCCTGGTTTGGTATTCCAGGGGCTGGAGCCTACTATGGGATTTGCCCATAAGTGCTAAGGCATCATCTCAAATTTGAGCTTAACCTGTTGTGGGGACTCATATTTGCCTAGGGAGTTGGACGATGTATTAGAGAAATGCAAAGAACCACTGGAGAGAGATATCAAATTATGGTTTTGAGACCCTCTGGGTTAAATTACTTGGAAAGCCTTAAAATGCACATTTCTGGGTCTTACTATCTAATAGAACCCTCTGTAGTAGATTATTTGGGAATGGGATATGAAGATTTATAGGCTCACAGGGTATTGCTGTCTTCAGGAATGTTTGGAAACCACCAGGTCAGTGGCTCTGCGAACAGTTGAACGTGATGAAGGAGAAGAACCTTCATCGAGACCTGATAGTGGTAGGTGGCACTATCTTCATCTGACCATTGAGAAAATTGAGGGTCAGAGGACTCAGCACAAGACCCAAAGGACTTGGTTATAAAAGAGGGAGGTAATTGTCATTTGCCACCTTCCAACTGAAGTGGCAGTAAGATGCTTCCTCAGATCCCCATCTCGTCAAAGGGGTAGAGGTTGTTTTCACAGCCTGGTGAAGAGAGATGATGTAGGCCAAAAAAACTTATTTTGATTATTTGGTGAAAATTTTTATTAAAAATTGGAAAAAAAAAAGATAACCAAGCACAAAATAATCCTACCATGTCGAATGAGTCCCTATAGCCCCTGCCACCTATGACTATATCTAGAAAGTCAGAGGCATTTTCCAGGGGCAAAAGTGACTATCGCCTTAAGCGTGTATTTTTATTCATGTTAAAGGAATTGGAAAAAGCTTAGATTTTCGGGAAACTCAAAGGTTACTGAGCAGATGGCAATTTTCCCTCTGACTGTTGCCTAAAAACACACATTGGGTGCGTCACAAGCAAAGTCCAGCCTGGTTATAGCTCTATTACTCAGTCCTGAAGCATTTGCTTCTGTATTTATCATGCAGCCAAGAGTATAAATATAGATCTCAGACTTTTGTAGTAAAGTGATTTTAGGAGCTGCAGGGGCAGTAATATCAGAACAGAATCTAGAGAAAAAGCATTCAGCTTTGGAACAGGTTTGATTTATAGAAATGAACACTTTGATCCCTTCCCCTACAGCATGATTTTTATCTGACCGGTTTGCTTCTTGACATTGTACAGAAAGCGACCACTCATTTACTCTTTTTCTTATTCAGTCAACAGAGAGCACAGCGTCTGATTTAGAGCAAAGATTCTCAAACTTTAATGTGCACACAAAGCACCTGAGGGCCTTGTTAAAATGCAGATCGTGATTCAGCAGGCTTGAGATTCTGCATTCCTAACCAGCTCCTAGGTGATGTCACTCACGCACGCTGGTTGGCAGACCACACTCAGTGTCACCAGGTCTCAGAACCTGATCATTTGCCCAAGTTCACATCCAATGTTTACCACTCACTAGCTCTGAGACCATGGAAACATCACTGACTTTCTGAGCCTCCATTTTAAACATTTGTATGGAATGTTTACGGATAATGAGAATGCCTAACATACAGGATTGTTTTAAGGATCCAAAGTGTCAAGTTCTTTGGTAATCCATGTAAAGTGCTAAAATAATTTCTTGTAACATCATGTTATATCAGTAAACTTTGCTATCATTATAACCAGGCATTTATTGTATGCCTATCACATGCTAGGGCTCTAGGAAAAGAAATAGAAGATGTGATTCTTATCTTCTTGGATGTAATAGCCTGGAAGCAGTCGGTACAATGGATAGGTGATACATAGGTACACACATCCCCCAGGAGTTAGCAGATGGACTAGTGTGTGCTGCGAGGGCACGGGTATTGGTCATGGAGTCAGGAAGCCTGAGTGTCCTTTTCCTTTGTCATAAAGGATTTTGTGCAAGCCCCTTTCCTTCTCTGGATTGCTTCCATAACATAAAAATTATACCAAACCATATAGGTCCCATATCCCAAGTCAAGACTTACTCGCTTTATGATCTTGGTCAAGTTTCTAAAAACTCCCAGGCCTTATTTTCCTCTTTATAAAGCTGAGATAATGAGATGATAGTTGAGAGGATTAAATAGATTAGTATAAAGTATTTAGACCATTATCTTGTTTCCTTGAACACTCAGTAAATGTCATCATCATCGTCATCCTCATCGTCATCATCATCATCCTGTACTGGCTCTTTTCTCTTAACTCTTTGTTGATAGCTCCACTACCTGAGCCAGCCCACATTAGCCACTACTCAGGGCTTTCTGAAACTGCTCAACTATATAGTGTACTTATTTTTAAATTTTATTTAGAGTGGTTCATAAAACCAATTAAGTCTTTAAACCAGAGATCAGCAAATTATTTTTCTGTAAAGGGTCAGACGGTAAATATTTTAGGCTTTGCCATCTACAGTATGTAAACAAATGGGTGCGGCTGTGTTCCAATAAAACATTATTTACCAATAAAGAGGAGAGCTGGAATTGGCCCACAGGCCATAGTTTGCTCACTCCTGCTTTAAACTAAAGAAACTGTAAATGTTCTGCAATTTATGAGGACGGAAGTTTCATCCAACACAAACCGTTGGTCCATAAAATGCATGCTATTGGAGGAAAGTCTGTGGCTCTGTGCTCTTCTCCATGTATCATCAGCCTTGCCTTCACTGTCAGAACCACATCACCTTAGAACCACAGAGTCTTACCTTAGAGAAGGGCTTCTGAGGTCAAACCTCTCCTTTTTACAGCTAAGGTAAACTGAGGCCCACAGAGGGGAACTTATTTACTCAAAGTCAGCTACTCCAGGGACAGAACAAGAAGCAGAACCTTGGTCTCCTGACTCCAAATCAAAGACCATATATTTTCACTCTTTAGCTTGAAAGGAGGAAGAAACAATTTTCTTCAGGAAAAAAAAAGAAAAAAACCCTTTATTTCCACAAGAGTTTTTAATACAGAAACGGATTTTTTCAATGTTCCTGTTAATGGATATGCCATAGTCAGACATGAAAACACTACTCAGTCTGCTTAATGGAAATACCAGTTCCCTGTCCTTGTCACTTGGATCTCATATTAAAGGTCTCCTTTCATTTCTAGTAAAACAGAAAAACACCCTCTCCCACCACTCACTTCTACTCAGATTTCAGAATCATTTCTTTGGCGGTAAATCAGCAGTGAATGAGACGGCTGCTCACATGCATCCACATCCTCTACCTCAAAGAAAGAAGGCAAACAGAATTCCCTGGAATAGAAATAATCTTTCTTCTGCTAGAATCTGAATGGAAATATTTCCTCTCCTTTTAATGTGTCATTTGTGTGGGATTCCATGGACTCCCTTTTCTGATTTCTTTATCCCAGCCTTGCTGAACTGTGCTGGGTAAAATAAAATAATAATAATAAATAATAATAACGACGAGAACAATCACGATCTATCGAGCGTGTGCTATTTGCCAGGCATGGCACTGAATGACTTGATCACGTGTGGGAGTACCAAGAATCCCGTTTGATAGGTGAAGAAACAGGCGCAAAAAGGATACGTAAGTCATTGCAAGAAGAGGATTACACTCAAATTCTCCTTCAAAATAACAAATAGGTACAAAATTTTGACATGAAAATTAATGATGGGGACTTGAGTGGTTCTATTTGTATGAAATGTCCAGAGAAGGTAAATGTATAGAGCTAGAAAGCAGACTATTGGTTGCCTGAGGCTGGGGTAGGAATGGGGAGGGACGGTAGTGGCCATGAGAGATATTCTTGGGGAGATGGGAAGGTTCTGAAATTGTACTGTGTGATGGTTACAAAACTTTATAAATTCATTACAAATCACTGTTTTATACCTGAAATTAGGGAATTTTATGTATGTAAATTGAACGTCAATAAAACTGTTAAAGATGGCTCCTGTAGAGCAGAAATTGCAAAGGCTTTTCTTCATCTTCATAGCCACGCCTCTCGTCGGGGCATCTTTATTTGTCTTTACAGCCACAGTCAGATCAGAGCACAGGAAGGTCCCTTCTCACCTGGGGACTGTAGCGCCCATTTCTTCTTTGATACAGGATGTGGAGGGGCGAGTGCTGACTTTTCCTTCCATGCTAATTCATTGCCAAAGCAATAATCCTGGAATTCGAGTGGGTGCAAGTGGGGGAAGAGGGTGCTTCCTTGCTCTACCAGAAATGAAAGAAGACTTCTTATACACGAATAGGACAAGAACAGGGGACTGTTTCTCCCATTAAGAGGACACAAGCATATTTTAATATACTGTAGAAATGGTTATTGCAATAAGCTCATTTATGGATTTGTATATTCATTCAACATATATTCATCAAATCCCTGTTATGTGCCAGGCACCTTTCTTAACTGAGAATAAAACAATGAACACCATCGTCAGTATCTCAGTCCTCCTTGAGCTCACAGCCCAGCAAGCAATCTCACCCTCCTCTTTCTAACTTTGTGAAAATCTTACCTATTCTCCCAGGCTCTGACTCTGTCTGGAGTTAACCTCTCCCATACAGTCCCCAACATCTTTTAAAAATTATTATTATTGAATACATTTGATATGTAACGTTGGGTAAGTTTAACTCCACATCATTTTCTCTCTCTCTCTCTCTCTGATGACTCCAGCCATGTCTAAAATATACTGGAGTTGTATGTGTTCATTACCAATTACTAGAATCATCTTCTCTATAAGTCTGTAAAGTCCTTCCTAGTAGATGCCAAGATTAATTCATCTCTTTGTCCCCCAGAGTGCCCATCACAATGTTTGGCACATAGTAGACACTCAGTAAACGTCTATTATAAGAATTTGTTAATCTATTCATTAATCAAATACAAAAGATAACTTTCTAGGTGATGGGTACTCTTCTGGGCATTAGGAGATGTAGTGGTGAACAAGACTGGCAAGGCCAGTGCCCTCTAGGAATGTACCTTGGCATAGATACAGTGAGTTCTGATCACGAAGAACATTACAAAGAAAATAAGCAGAGGGTAGCTCACTGGGATGGCAGCAAGGAGCTGTTTCAGCAAAGCTAGGCAGAGAAGGCCTCTTTGAGGACTTGGCATTGATCTTAAACATGAAAAATGAAAAACAGCCAGGCTTATGAATAGTTAGATAGAAGAATGTTCCAGGTCGTGAGAACAGCAAGTAAAAAGACCCAGAGGCAAGAAAGAATTTGGTGTGTTAGGGAAAAACAAAGAGAACAAAAGAAAGAAACCAGGCCAGTAGCTGCATCCTAGTGAAGTGGGAGGAGAGCAGAGGAATAGGGAGGTAGTCAGGGTCAGATCACTAAGGGTCTTACAGGCCACTATGATGAGTTCAAATTTCATTCTAAGTGTGACAGATGAAGGATGTTAAAAAGCAAAGTGACACTGATCTGCTTTCTAGTTTAATGAGATCATTTTGAATTCTTTGTGGAGAATGTACAGGGGGAAGAAGCAGTAAAGTGGTGAGACAACGAATAAATACTTACAGTATAACATTCCTTGGGTACTAGTCTGGACACCTGGGTCTAGATTATGGAGTGATCTCCGTGTTATCAGACACGTAAATCAGAGTTTAATGTTTTCAAATCCAATTCATGGAGCTTTCTAGAATCAAATCTTCCTCATTAATTTCATCCCTCTCTTTATGCACACTTTAAATTATATATATGTGTTACAACCAAGAATCATCGGGGAGGTCACCCAGAGTTCTGGGCGTCTTGTGATGCTGGGTCATATATTTGGGGAGCTTCTGTGTCTTACTCCCTCTCCAGGGAATGATGCACTTCCTATCTCCCCAGTCTAATTCTAGCTGCAGCTCTCATTACTGTCTTTTGTTGGCCAAACTCTGCTGGCTTTGGCATTCCACACACTTCCTCTCATTAAGAGGAATCCATTTCAACCCAGGCTCCTCATTAGAACAAATATTTCATGTGGAAAGCATCCCATTCCTTGCATCCCAAGATGAGGAAAGAATAGAGAACATTGGATGGGCAGTCAGGAGACCTTGTTCTATTCTCTACTTGACTATAATGCATTGTCTGACAACCAGCTTTCTCTGTGCCTCAATTTCCCTATTCGTAAAACAAGAGCATTGAACTCGATAAGCTGTAAGATAAAGATTTATTTGTCGTTTCTCTACAATATGCTTCTCTTATTTCCTAACTGGTCTTGCTCATTACTGTGCTTTCCTCTCTCTAGTCTTTGGGGTCGTCAGGGGTTGTGACTTATTACATTGCCTAAGCTTTAGCATCTGAAAGAATTGTCAAATTTTTTTCCATCCAACTATCCAGCCAGCAAGCCATAGCCTTATTTGTTCATTTCAGGAATGTCTTTAGAATGTCTACTGTGCATGAGACACTGTGTTCAGTAGTGGGATGCAATACAGTATAGGATACAATCTCTGTATTCAAGGTCTTCAAAGGTGAAAGGGAGGGGAAGACAGACACATCTCCCCACAAGCATAGTGTAGTGCAATGAGTACTATGGTGGAGAAAAGCTCAGGATGTGGAGGAAGTACATGAAAGAGGCATGTAAGGCAAACTTAGAGCAACCCAGGGAAAGACTCCTGGATGAGGCAACTCCTAGGCCAAATGTTGAAAGCACAGAAGGAATGAGATAAGTGAATGAGCCGGAAGAGGTGCTCCAAGAAGATATCACATGTGACAATGTACCAGAGGTGAGACAGTCTATAAGCAGTCCAACATGGCTAGATGATAGAATGAGAGAGGTAAGTGGTAGGAGCCATAGTTGGAGACAGGCCAATGACAGATCATGCAGGGCCTTATATATCACGCTAAAGATTCAGAATGAATGAAAGGTTGAGAGAGGAAAGGAACACTCACTACATACTCTATGAAGTGCTGCAGCAGTGTGCACGGCATAACGTGAAGTGTCTAGCATACAACCTGCCACCTATGAGGCATTATAGCCTTGTGGTAGAGCATGTACTTTCCCAGGCAACCAGCTTGGGGTCTGAATCCCATCTCCACTACTTATCTGCCATGTGACCTAGAGAAACTTCTTTTTTTTTTAATGGATTTTTTTTTTTTTTGATAAGGAAGATTGTCCCTGAGCTAACATCTGGGACAATCTTCCCCTATTTTGTATGTGGGACGCTGCCTCAGCATGGCTTGATGAGCACTGTGTAGGTCCACGCCCAGGATCCAAATCTGCAAAGCCTGGGCCACTGAAGCAGAGTGTGTGAAATTAACCACTATGCCACGGGGCTGGCCTCCTAGAGAAATTTCTTAACCTCAGCATGGCCATCTTCCTCTTTTGCATTAGGGTTGTTGGAAAGATTAAATGAGATTACATATGTAGAGCTTTTAGTGCAATTCCCTAGCTAACTTGTGCAATTCAATAAATGTTAACTACTATTATTAAAAAATGCTACTTTTTCCTTCTCTTCCTTGCTCCCTCGCTTCTTCCCTTTCTTCCTCTTTTCTTCCTTCCTTCCTTCAATCCCTAGATTAACAGACAAGGGTTATGTCAGGCCTGGCTGAGCTCCACCATGTGTTGGGAGGGGCAAGAGATGCTGAGCAGCTGGGTCCAGAGTCTCAGCCAACCCCACTCCTGGGGCAGTAGGAGGGTGACAGAGTTGAGGAACAATAAAGCTTGACATTTAAAGGAAAACAAGGATAAGATTGAAAATATCACACATCCCAAGTTCTTCCATTTTCCTAAAATATATAATAATGGCACATCATTTATCTGGCTCAAATGGCATCTACCATTCAGTCAGGACTGTTCACAACAGGATGATTCAGGTGTGCACTGGTGAGAGTGGAGGGTGGATAGTCAAACCCAGTAGAACTGGAGGCTTTAGGTGCAACTCAAATCTTCCCTTACACTGATTCTTCTATGAAGACAGAAGACCAAACCTCACCCTGTTCTCATGGATGGTTTACCTGACCACATGGATGAAAAGAGAAGCAGGGTGGTTAAATGTATGGGCTTCCCACTCAGCTCTGGGTACTCATCCTGGCCTTGGCTTTTATTAGCTATGTGATACAGGCAAGTTATTTAACCTTTTGGATCCTTAGTTTCTTTATGTGTAAAATGAAGATTACACGGTCCACTCACAGCTATCTACAGGTAGTCCAAGAAAAATGTGTAGCAGAGAATTTGATACAGAGTGAGCTTTCAACGTATGGTGTATGTTATTCTTATTAATTTTATTAATGTTATCTTTCTAGTAGTACGTCTATCAGAGCTATGATGAGTGGAAACCTGAATCTATTGTTAGTGTTACCTAACAATATTGTTTAGTGTTAGTGTTAATAATTATTTTGCTTGAAGAGTTTTTATTATGTCTATTCATATTATTAAGTAATATAGAAGATAAAAATACTCATAGTCAAAGTCTATACACGATCTGTTGTTCCCACGGTGAAGATCAACAACAGGGCAAGCTGAGGTAATCTTGTCAAAAGATGGACCAGGACTAGGTTTCATCTTCTCCACAGGGTCAATCCTCAGGAAACCAGGCTTGAGTTTGCTGTTGTATCAGCAGTCATCTGGGATGGTCTTGTTTGGAGCTAGGGGCTAGAAAGAAGACTGGTAAATGTGCTGGCTGGATGTGTGGGCAGCAGCAGGTGGCTGGTGCCAATCATGATCTACTCAGACTCATGGCACATACCCAAATCAGAAGACACAATTCTTTACAAAGAAGCATGTAGCAGGATTTTCCTGTGAGGAAAGAACTTGTGGGCTCATAAAGGAGGCCTGAAGGGCAGGGCTGGGCTATTTGGGTCAAAATGGATTTGTAGCGAAACAAACACGGTAACTTGTGAGACATCAGAGGGAATTATCTTTAAGAGAAAAACAGGCTTGGCTTAACTCATCTTTCCATGTGGTTAAATTTTATTGGTACTTGCTGGGTGACAAATCATCCATTTTTAGCTTTTATGTAGCTTTATTTTTGATCTTATGAGTTAAGAATGACTAATACCCAAGAGGGTATGACCCTGAAGCAAAGCATGCTGGGAAAGCACATTTCTGGTGCGTGTTCCCTCTGTGCCTAGAGACACAGATTCAAATAAAAGTCAAGACTACTGTCCCACCAGGGGCCATTGCTTTGGAAAGGAAAGCAGGGCTTTTGAATACGTCTTTGTTTGCCATTCTTATTCAAGGTTATCCAAAGAAGAATCTGCTTCAAGAGAGGAGAGAGTAGTAAATTTAATTGGACCTTCCAAATCACGTTCAGTCCAAAACTAAGAAGCTCAAGATCAAATAAGTATTTAAAGTCATTGGCGAAAAACCAGAATTAACGTCTTCAAAGGGCATTACTTCCTGGGTCTCGCTGGCTCAGAAGAGCAAGTGCAAGGCATGAGAGATTCTGTTCTCGGCTAATTCCATTAATGGTCAGGCTTTTGGGGAAGAAAGCAAATCACCTCTCATCATTTTTTGACTATTTTTGTTGTCTAGAGTTATGCCCATAAGAGGTCAATCCTCGATGGCTGAAAAGAAGGAAGCATGTTTGATATCTAGTTGTGAGCCTTGCATGCACAGGCTGTGATGGGCTAGTCAGAGGTTAACCCTATCTGTGGGGACAATTTGATTCTCTTAGTGATCCTGGGAGGGAAGCATGGTTATTAGCATCTCCATTTTACAGATGGGTAAAGAGATTCCCAAAGACTTTGGTGACTTGCCCAAGATCACACTAGCAGCCAGGGACAGAGCCAGAATATGAACTAGAGTTTACCCAGTTCTAGAGTCTATACCTTAATTATCTCAGAGGCCAACAATCTTTTTTAATTTTCAAAAATTAGAAAAATATTTAGTAACAAAACTCTGCATCTGGACTTATTTCTCTTGCCCTATGGGCTAAGATGTCCCCAATCTGCCCTCTTTCTGAGCCACACAGAATTCCCAGCTGGTAACTTCACAATGGGCTTAGTAAAAGCAGGTATGTGAGAGTTAACAAACTGGCATGTTTTACAAGTCATTTGCTGCCATGATTTCCATCCTTAGAGTGCAAGGATGTTGGAGCATGAACAAAGCTTAACACCATCATATTGTTTTACAGAAAAGGAAACTGAGATTCAGAGAAGAAGGGATTGTTCAAGGTCACACAGCTGTTGTGATGTACTGTAGACCCCTACATGTCCTCCAAGAACTTATGAAGTAGCTGATAAAGGAAGTTCAAGGAGACAAGATAAGAAAAAAGAAGCATGCGTTATTGTGAGGCACTCTCTGCCACTTTTTAGCTGTGCAGCCTCAGATAAGTCTCTTAAACTCTGACTCTAAGCTTCCTCCTGTGTTAAATGGCCATAATAATACAACCTACTCTATAAGGTATCTGAGGATTAAATGATGCTGTGCATGCAAGTCTCTGAGTACAGGGCCTGGTCCCTGAGTACTACTGAGCAGGAACTCAATAGCTAGGAGCTGGAATAAAGGCTTTTCAGGTCAGAAGCATGGAGAGAGGGAGTGAGTTTGTGAGGTAGGAACAGTGCTGGTGGGGCTGAGGGAATGATTTATGTATGTCTGTTCCCACACTCCCCGGTTCTATTTAAGAAAACAGAGGAGTGAAGATAACAGGAAAGGGGGGCATGTCCTTGAGTAAACTGTCTATTGTTGCCCAGACGTCACTCCGGTAGCATGGAAACCCCCTGAAATCAGTTTGTCCACAGTTCCAGATATGACTCTCCAGGGCTTTCAGTTCAGGGGTTCCAAGAAGCAGCCAGGAATGAGGCGGTCATGGATGGGAACATGTATTTATTTAAGAGTCTTCCTTTTGGGATGTTCTCAGAGCTTTGGGTGAACTAGAAGGGGTCTTCAGCCAAGAGCTTGGTCCTGGAGGGCAGTTTTCCTTCCACCTTGCCCATGTTTATCTTACTCCCATCATGGGGCAAGATGCCAACTTTCCTATTCAATCAACTAATGACTCTGCGAGGTTTATAAATAGCCTCTGGAAACCCTTTCTGAAACTTCCCTTAGGATTTATAAACTCTCCTTAATAAGGACAGATTTCAAGAGAAAAGAGAAACAATTTGCTGAAGGCAAGTTGATGGGGTTGAAAAAGGGCAACAGACCATAGATAAAAATCATCATAAAAGTCGGAATTTGGGGACAACAATTTTCTTAGGAAAATTTTCTAATTTCATAAATGAAAGCATAGATGATTACTTAGATAGGCTGTGGTTTAGATGGGCTCCTTCATGATAATGGTAATTTTCCCACATCAAACAATAAGTAGTATTAATAGAACCATATGGAAAAAAATAATCTTGTTTGGAAGAACACATTTTTTCAAGCATGTTTAGGCACTCATTCAGTTTTAAGCAGCTACAAACAATCCTTATCTGTTCACGACAAGTAGCCATAGATTTCACTAAGATTCTCGACACTGATGTCCTCCAGTTAAATGTCAACATTCAAGTTCCAGGGGGACGTTGAAGCAGGTTGGGTCTCCTCCAGGTGAGCAGACTTTTACATGAGGATGCGGACTCACAGAGGATGGATAAAGCACAAGAAAGCTTCAATCTCCAATGTTACCTCCTGGAGCTCTAGATGCAACAGAGAGGAAAGGGGAGGATTCTTAGTCAAAACAAGGACTTAAAGATCACCATTGCTTATTTCTTATCAGTCCAGACAAGACTAGACCTCACAGTTCAAGCTGATTGCACTGGTGGACAGCAAAGCTGGAGATGTCAGACAGGCTAAGGGTTCTTTGTTTCCTGACTAAAGAGGAGACAAGTCTTTGAACAGAAGGTCCCAGCAGGGGCACAAACAGCAGCACTGGCCTGGTGTGTCTCCAGTTGTCTTGTGTGTCTCAAGAGAGAACCCTGAATCCTCCTCTGTAGGGCTTCTCTATGGGACCAACTAGGTGCGGTCTGGCTCTCAGCAGAAATAGTTAGGCAAGCAGTGGACAGACAGCAGATCCTCGGGATCGTCCCAGGGACTCTTACCAATTTTCAATCAGAAATCAGATGAGAGCAACATATATTTTTTTGTGCGAGAAGCAGAGTTAGCAAATCATATCCCTAGATATGGTAATTAGTACTTCTGTTGTTAAAATTATGCCCCTTCATATGTAGCTTGTTCAGTGTTTCAATGTTTATAGCAACCTTGACAGGTAGATGAAATAGATACGGTGAAAGTCCTCATTCTGCAGGAGAGGAAATGGAGCATTGCAAAGGTGATGACTCTACCAAGGTCCAGAGCTATTAAGTGCAAAGTCTGGGACTTAGAATCTGTTTTGAAAAACGGACAGTGTCTCAGGGCTTTTTCACTGAGTTCATTGATTTGATTCTGTTGCATAATTCTCCAATTCATTCATTCTTTCCTTCAGCAAATATGAATTGAGTGCCTGCCATTTTGCAAGCAGGATTCTAGGCACTTGGCTAATGTCACAAAACAAGATGGACAAAAATATCTGCCCCTCTGGCCAAATATAGAATAAAACATGTGTAATGTCTTCCTGACCATCACCCACCTTCTTGTGCAACATGACTTCCAACTCAGGATGCGTATTGTCTAGGGGGGTGGGGGACACAGACAACAGATAATAATCATAATACTAGTTTAAATACTAGATAAAAGATGTTAAGAGATCTGGAAGAAAGAGAGCAAAGTAAAGGGGATCAGACATATTGGGTAAAAGGATCATTAAAATTTTGAATAGGATGATCATGGTAGACCTTGTTGAAAAGGAGAATTTGAGTTTGAAGGAAGTAAGGGATAGAGTCATCAGGTAAGAGCTATCCAGATAGAGGACACAGCAAAGAAAGAGACTCAAAGGAGCCTGGCTTGGCTGCAGCATGCTGGTGAGGCGGGAGAGGTAGAAGGTAAGGTTGGCAAGTAGTGGGGCCATATCAAGTGGGTCATGCATGTCGTTGCAATGACTTTAGCTTTTACTCTGCAACAATCATAGAACCTCTGAAGAGTTTTGAGCACAGAAGTGGCATAATTTAATGATGTTTTTAAATGATTTTGTTGGCTGCTGGATTGAGATTAGGTTGAAAGGAAAAGGAAGACATTTCCCATTCTTTTTTTGCAATGAGGTTAGCACAGCATGACTACATTTTGTCCAGAAGCAACGGCACCACTTCCAGGCCTGGCCCTAAAACCTGACATGTGATCTTCTAAACTCTGCCCCTTCTGCAGCACCCCTGGAGACCCATTTTGAGGATGGAAGCATTGTGAAATGAAAGAAGCCTAGTTCTCAGCGACAGCATGGAGCAGGGCTTCCTCCTTTCACACTAGCCACATGGCACTGTGACCTGAGTATGCTTGGAAACTATGAAAAAGAACAAAGAAGAGCATTTTTTTTTTTAAATCCCAATCTCACACTATTTCTCTCAGCTTTGTTGCTAATGATTATTGAGATTTGGTTCCTGTTTTGATTTCCTAAAGCAAGAAGAGCAGTGCACCGACTGTCTGCATCTCTTCTCCCCAACTTACTAACAGCTGCTCAAAACCACACCTATGGACCATCATATTTTGCAACCTTACAGCAAACATCAGTGACCTGAGGCATGTATGGCAGAGAGTCTCTAAGTCACTGCAGTGCTGGATGTGGAAAAGAAGACAACAATAACAAAAATTAAAACTAAAACAGATTTCCTTTTCCTTTCTTAAAAAGATAATAAATTTGTGGCAAGTTTTCCTTGAACATTCTAGCATGTTTACTATTTGTTAGAATTCTTTTAAAAATAGAACATTATTCACTACACCAATCCCTGAAAAATATTCAAACTTACCACCACTACATTCTTATCTATCTATCATCTGTCTCTCCACCCATCTTTCCACCCAGCCATCCATCCATTAATCCACCCATCCACCTATCCATCCATCCCTCTACCTATCCATCCCTCCCTCTACCTATCCATCCCTCTATCTATCCATTCCTTTATCTATCTCCTTTTATCTTCCATCAATTTTTTGATGTTTTATTAAATATAATTTATTTTAAAAATTCCAAAGTCAGAAACCTAACAGGTTTAATGATAGGCAGACAGTGAACTTCTCCAAAAAATATGATCATAGTCTGTCCTTTGACATAGGCAAGAGGAAGAGGGAATTAACACACCTTCTCTGTGCCAGAATCCACACTGGGAACATCATTTAGAATATCTCATTAATCTCTTCAGGATCACTCGCAGTGGTTGGTGGTTAAGGTAGAGGGAGCCAGTACCAGTACCATCTCCCTCTGACTAGTGGGTGAATAGACTCAGAGAGGTGACGTGATGGTCACCATGCCACACCACAGGCAGAGCCTCTCTGGATGTGAGAAACAGAGGGCACCACCAAGATCCTCCACATCTCTGAAGATGCTACTTCTTTTTAAGCTGGTGAGGCTAAGGGCTGAAGGACACTACAAAACCTACCCAGACCAATCGAGAGAAGCAAAATAGGATAGTGGTTTGGGAAACCAACTTTGGATTCAGCCGGAACTGGGTGTGGATCCTGATTTTGTCACTTTCTAGTGTAGCCCTTGACAATGTTGCTTTATCTCCCTTATTCTCTGTGTTCTTAAATACCAGTAGTTGCTATAAAACATTTAGTGCAATATGATGGCTTATCATAAGTACTCAAATTGTAACTGCTGTGGTTATTTCTGTGCCACTAAAAGGTCTCCTGATTCAGAGCGGAGCATCCCCAGAGCATCGTTAGGTCCACATATAGATCTGTGAAATACCACACTTACTTACAACCCCAGCTTCTGCTCAATGCCCTCAACAGGTGGTGACTATGACTGTGACAGCTCCTTGCAGAAGGTTGGAGCCGAGCTAGGCAAGGAGGGTTCTTCAGGGCTTCAGATAAGAAGGTGGACTGGTTCCTGAAGGCAGAGAGGGAACCAGCCTTGGCCATCCCCTGTCTTTGCTTGTCTCCTTTCACATCATTGGGTGCCCTCTGAGTGGGAGTGAGCAGCTGCCTGGTCCTCTCCACACATCCTCCTCCCCCTCCTCCCTGGGGTAGGGAGTGAGAGATGGCAGGACAGGCACGTGAGAACCAGGGCAGTGGGAATATGACTGACACTGGTGAGTTATCTATTCTGGGTAATCTGATGAATATGCCATCAGAGGCAGTGGGGAACAAAAACAACTAAGAAAACAAAAAACACACTGATTCTCATCTTCATCTCTGTAAGCTCTTTATGGTGCAACTTTCAGAAAGAACTTGCCTAGAAGATTTCATTTATTACCACCTCTTACAGGGAAGAGAGTGATTTCCATTGGATCTGCCAGGGAGTTTGGTGGGAGAAGGGGAACTAATAAGTTAGAAGCATGTGCTTTGTGCCACACACTCATGTGCATCTTACTAACATTATTTCAATAAATCTTTACAAAAGATGGCTATCCCCTTTTTAGAGATAAGGAAAGTGCATTTAAAACAATTAGCTAAAGAGTGACATCAGCATCATGGTGAAGAGAACTTGCCCCAGACTCTCTCCCCTCCAACATACAATGAAAAGGGGCATCCATACTCCAACAGAGGACATCCTAACACAACACAAAAATGTCAGAGAGACATGCAGCCACATGATGGAGGGTGGCAAGGCTGGAGTACCCCTTGCAGGAGCTGGAACAGGGTAAGAGAGAACTTGGCTCCCTTAAAGACTGTGATCTGTGAGCACAGGAGGCTCCGTGAGGGAAGGAATGGGGGAGGGGACATTTTTCCCGGGAACATCAAGGACCCCTGAGGGCCTGCGCAGCCTAGATGGAAGACCTCTACTGGGAGGAGAGTTTTCGTTGGGGGTGACCTCATCAAGCCAACACCCAGGAGACAAGATATCCAAAGCAGAGCAAGAAAGCCCTGAGAGCACACAGGAGAAAGAGCCCTTCTCCCCACCCCGCACCAGCTCCGCTGCCTGGGATCTTGGCTGAAGGCAGAAGGCTCAGCATACATGACTCTTGACCCCCACCCAGTGGTGATAGGCGGTAACTGCAACCAAATAATATCAGGATGCATAAGATTTGACCCACCTCCTTTAGCAAGATCAAACACTATATCAAATCTCCAGACCAGAGAAAAACGACAAGTAGTCAGAATTCAGTCATGAGGACACAGAAATATGTAATCTAAATGACAATGAATTCAAAATAGCTATCATCAAAAAACTCAAGGAGGTAAAAGAGAATGTAGAGAAACAATTCAATGAGTTCAGGAACTACTTCACAAAAGAGATTGAAACTATAAAGAAAGATCAATCATAAATATTAGAGATGAAAGACACACTGGAAGAGGTAACACAAAATACAGATTCCCTGAATGCTTGAGTGGACATCATAGAGGAGTGTATCAGCATAATCGAAGATGGACTTGTTGAAATTCTCCAGACAGAGGAGGAGAGAGAATTAAGACTAAAAAGAAATGAAGAAAGTCTTTGAGAAATATCCATTTCAATGAGGACATGCAACATAAGAATTATAGGTTATTAGAAGGAGAAGAGAAGGAAAATGAAGCAGAAAGCATGTTCAAAGAAATAATAGCAAAGAACTTCCTAAACCTAGGGAAAGAGAGGGAAATCTGTGTGGAAGAGGCTTTCAGATCTCCTGCATGTGTCAATGTAAAAAGATCTACTGCAAGGCATATAGTAGTAAAAGTGGCAAAATTGAATGACAGAGAAAGAGTACTAAGGGCAGCAAGGCAGAAGAAAATGACCTATAAAGGAACCCCTATCAGGCTTTCAGCAGATTTCTCTGCAGAAAGTTTACAAGCTAGGAGAGAATGGAATGATATATTCAAATCTTTAAAAGACAAAAATTTTAAACCAAGAATACTCTACCCAGCAAAAATATCCTTCAGATATGAGGGAGAAATAAAAACTTTCCCAGACAAGCAAAGGCTAAGGGAGTTCATAGCCACAAGAACTCCCCTACAAGAAATCTTCAAGAAGGGTCTCATACCTGGAAAAAAAAAAGGGAGAAAGGGGTCACAAAACACAAAGTAATGAGATAAATAGGTAGACAGAATCAGAATAGGATAGCAAATACTCAAATATAGCATTAAACTAAAGGGGAGAAAAAGACCCAAACCAAAGATAATCCTGTCATTTTAACCACTAACTCACAACACAAGATGGAATAAGACGTGAGAAAAACAATTTAGGAGGGGAGGAGGAAAGAGACTGAATTGATTTAGACTAAGGAAATAAGAGGCCATCAGAAAATGGGTTATCTTATACACGAGATTCTGAATACAAACCTCAGGGTAACCACTAAACAAAAAAGCAGAACAGAGACACAAAGAATAAATAAGGAGAAAACAAAGAAACACGTCATAAAAATCTACATAATTCAACAGGTAGATCAAAACATAGAGGACGAGAAACAAAGGAAATGCAGGAAAACTGGAAAACAAGTGACATACTGACAGCATTAAGCCCTCATACATCAATAATCACCCTAAATGTAAATAGATTGAATTCTCCAATAAGAAGACACAGAGTGGCAAGATGGATTAAAGAACAAGACCCAACAATTTGCTGCCTCCAGGAAACAGATCTCAGCTCCAATGACAAACACAAACTCAGACTGAAGGGATGGAAGATATACTCCAAGCTAATGGCAAACAAAAGAAAGCAAGTGTTGCAATACTTATATCAGACAAAGTAGACTTCAAGATAAGACAGGTAAAGAGAGACAAAGTGGGGCAATATATGGTGATCAAAGGGACACTCCATCAAGAAGAAATAATGCTTATAAATATTTATGCACCCAACAGAGGAGCACCAAAGTTCATAAAGCAATTATTACAAAACCTAAAATAAGATATTAATAATAACACAATAATAGCAGGGGACCTCAACACTCCACTCACATCAATGGATAGATCATCCAGACAGAAAGTCAACAAGCAAACAGTGGAATTAAGTGAAAGCTAAACCAGTTGGACTTACTAGACATATATAAAACAACCTATCCAAAAACAGCAGAATACATATTCTTCACAAGTGTGCATGGAACATTCTCAAGGACAGACCATATTTTTGGAAAAAACACAAGCCTCAATAAATTTAAGAGAATTGAAATAGTAACAAGCATCTTTTCTGATCACGATGCTATAAAGCTAGAAATTAATTACAAGAAAAAAGCTGAGAAAGGGACAAAGATGTGGAGACTAAACAACATGCTATTGAACAAGCAATGGATCATTGAAGAAATTAAAGGAGAAATCAAAAAATATCTGGAGACAAATGAAAATGATAACATACCATACCAACTCATATGGGATGCAGTAAAAGCCGTATTAAGAGGGAAATGCATTGCAATACAGGCACACCTTAAGAAACAACAAAACTCCCAAATAAGCAATCTCAAATTATACCTAACTGAACTAGAAAAAGAAGAACAAAGCCCTAACTCAGCAGAAGGAGAGAAATAATAAAAATCAGGGCAGAAGTAAATGCTATTGAAACAAAAAAGGCAGTAGAAAAGATCCGTGAAACAAAGAGCTGGTTCTTTGAGAAGATAAGTAAAATTGACAAATCTCTAGCCAGACTACAAAGAAAGAAAGAGAGAAAGCTCAGATCAACAAACTTAGAAATGAAAGGGGAAAAATAACAACAGACATCACAGAAATACAATGGATTATAAGAGAATAGTATGAAAAATCATATGCCAACAAAATGAATAATCTAGAGGAAATGGATAAATTCTTAGACTCTTACAATCTCTCAAAGTTGAATCAAGAAGAAACAGGTAATCTGAATAGACCAATCACAAGGAAAGAGATTGAAACAGTAATCAAAACCATCCCAAAGCATAAAACCCCAGGACCAGATGGCTTCCATGGGGAATTCTACCAGACTTCAAAGAGGATTTAAGACCCATCCTTCTCAAGCTATTCCAAAAAATTAGGGAAGATGGAACACTTCCTAACACATTCTATGAGGCCAACATCACGCTGATCCCAAAGCCTGACAAGGACAACACGAAAAAAGAAAACTACAGGCCAATATTGCTGATGAACATAGACGCAAATATGCTCATCAAAATTTTGGCAACCTGAATTCAGCAATTCATCAAAAGGATCATACATCATGATAAAGTGAGATTCATACCAGGGACACAGATAAGGTTCAACATCTGCAAATCAATCAACGTGATACACCACATCAATAAATTCAGGAATAAAAACCATGTGATCATCTCAATAGATGCAGAGAAAGCATTTGACAAGATCCAACAGCCATTTATGATAAAAACTCTTAACAAAATGGGGATAGAAGGAGATTACCTCAACATAATAAAGGCCATATATGACAAACCCAACAGGCAAAAACTGAACGCCACGCCCCCCTGAGAACAGGAACAAGACAAGGATGCCCACTATCACCACTCTCATTCAACATAGTACTGGAGGTTTTGGCCAGAGCAATTAGGCAAGAGAAAGTAATAAAAGGAATGCAAATAGGGAATGAAGAAGTGAAACTCTCGCTATTTGCAGACGACATGATCTTATATATAGAAAACCCCAAATAATCCATCAGAAAACTAATAGAAATAATTAACAACTACAGTAAAGTTGCAGGGTACAAAATCAACTTACAAAAATCAGTTGCTTTCCTATACTCTAATAACAAACTTACAGAAAGAGAACTCAAGAATACAATTCCATTTATAATCACAACTAAAAGAATAAAGTATCTAGGAATAAATTTAACCAATGAGGTGAAGGACTTATACAATGAAAACTATAAGAGATTACTGAAAGAAATTGATAACGACATAAGGAGACGGAAAGAGATTCCATGCACATGGTTGGAATAATAAACATAGTTAAAATGTCCATACTACCCAAAGCAATCTACAGATTCAATACACTCCCAATCAGAATCCCAATGACACTCTTCATGGAAATAGAACAAAGAATCCTAAAATCCATAAGGGGCAACCAAAGACCCTGAATTGCTAAGGCAATCCTGAGACAAAAGAACAAAGCTGGAGGCATCACAATCCCTGACTTCAAAATGTACTGCAAAGCCATAGTGATCAAAATGGCATGGTAGTCGTACAAAAACAGATACACAGATCAATGGAACAGAACTGAAAGCCCAGAAATAAAACCACACATCTACAGACAGCTAATCTTCGACAAAGTTGCCAAGAACACACAATGGAAAAAGAATAGTCTCTTCGATAAATGGTTTTGGGAAAATTGGACAGCCACATGCAAAAGAATGAAGCTAGACCATTATCTCATGCCATACAGAAAAAAATAAACTCAAAATGGATCAAAGACTTGAAGAAAAATCTTGAAACCATAAAACTCCTGGAAGATAATATAGGTAGTACACTCTTTGACATTGAACTAAAAGGGATATTTTCAAATACCATGTCTTCTCAGATAAGAGAAACAAAAGAAAAAATAAACAAGTGGGGGTTCTTCAGACTAAAGAGCTTCTGCAAGGCAAAAGAAAATAGGATCAAAACAAAGAGACAACCCACCAATTGGGAGAAAACATTTGAAAATCATATATCTGACAAGGGATTAATATCCATAATATATAAGGTACTCACACAACTGAACAATAAAAAAAAAAAAACAGCCTGATCAAAAAATGGGCAGAGGAAATGAACACACATATTTCCAAAGATGATATACAGATGGCCAATAAATGAAAAGATGTTCAACATCACTAATCATCAGGGAAATGCAAATCAAAACTATGCTAAGATACCACCTATGCCTGTTAAAATGGCTATGATCACTAAGACTAAAAATAACAAATGTTGGAAAGGGTGTGGGGAAAAGGGTTCCCTAATATACTGCTAGTAGGAATGCAAACTGGGGCACCCACTATGGAAAACAGTATGGAGATTCATTAAAAAAACTAAAAATAGAACTACCATATAACCCAGTTATCCCACTACGTGGTATCTATCCAAACAACTTGAAATCAACAATCTAAAGTAACATATGTACCCCTATGTTCGTTGCATCACTATTCACAATAGCCAAGACATGGAAACAATCCAAGTGCCCATCGACTGATGATTGGATAAAGAAGATGTGGTATATATATATATATATATATACACAATGGAATACTACTCAGCCATAAAAAAGACAAATTCATCCCATTTGCAACAACATGGAAGAAGCTGGAGGGAAGTATGCTAAGCGAAATAAGCCAGACTTAGAAAGACAAACACCAGATGATTTCACTCAAATGTGGAATATGAACAAACACAAGGACAAAGATAACAGTTCAGTGGTTACCAGGGGGAGAGGGGTGGGGAGGCAGAGGGGATGAAGGGGAGCACTTATGTAGTGACAGTCAAGAAAAAATGTACAACTGAATTCTCACATTGGTGTAAACTATTATGAACTCAACTAAAAAAAAAAAAACACACACACACACACAAATTAGCTAGAAAGTGTCAGAGCCTGGAGTCTACCCCCTGCTAGTCTACTCCAGCCTCTTAACTACCCTCATCTCTGTTACATCTCCAGATTTAAAACAACGGCTATGGCATGTGGTCCTCCCCTACTGACGGACTGTTGGGTGCTTGCTGTTAGGACATTTGAGAGAGGCCCCACATCTCCAGAGCGGGTGTCTGGACTCAGCCTTTGCAGAAAGAGACAAAACACATCTGCTAGTCTTCAGCACGCATCACTCAAGTTCTTGCAAAGAGTCTGGTTGGAGCTGGTGTTCTTCCCTGTGTGTGACCTCAGGCCAGCCAGCGGCCAGCAAGAGAGAAACACACCGAGGTTCCCAGGGAGGCCTCTAATGAACGACCGTAGTTTTTCCCAGAATTGCTCCTCCTGCCCAGCCTAGTGTGGAAGGAATGAGGAGAATGGTGAGGCCAGAGAGACAGTCTCTGCAGACAGCTTCTTTGTGTCTCTATTATCTTTGGGCTTCACTAATGCCTCCTGCAGGGAGGGAGGTCTGTAAACTGGCAGGCAGGACCCTGATAAAAATGGAGGAAAAAAATTTGCTCTATGTCTGGTTAGGTTGAAGGCTGCAGTGGGGTTCGGTCACATAATTTGCTTAATAATAGTTTTTTAAAATATGTCATCATTTCATCCTCTGAGGCAGATATGGTCATCCTCATTTTACAGAGTAAAAGAGGCAAACCTGGGGCCCAAAGATGTTTGCTTGTGAGTTTCTTGTGGATTTCAGACCAGAATCCAAGTCTCTTGATTCCTGGGCCAGTGCCATTTCCAATATGGGACCTTAGGCATGGTAACAAGAGACTAAAATTTCTCCTTCTTCGAGGCTTGGACAAAGGCTCGGAGCTTCTGCCTAAGTGAAGAGTCAATTCTAGTTTGATATTTCAAAGTAATTTAAATGATTCACAGCTTATGAGTCTCCTTTCCCTATGCTCTAGAAGTGGATAAACATTCTGACCTTGCTTACCTCAAATGCAGAATCAAAACAAAAGATTATGTGTGTCGATGCTTTGGGAGCCCTGGGAATCCAGGCATAGAGAGGCAGGGTAGTTCAGTAATTAATGAAATCTTCAGAGGGCAGAAGTTAACAGTATCGATTATTCACAATTCAGCCATAAACTCAGACATCTGAAAAGGCTCCTGAAAATGGAAATACAGTCTTTAAAAAGTTACAGCCCTCGAACAATGTCCTTTTCTGCCTAGAACAAGTCACAGCCCACGGATTAACACAAGGGTTTGCACAAAGGGAGCCCAAGGAATATTTGTCGATGGAATTTCATAAATGAAGGCACAAACCCTCTGGCTGTCCTGCTGGGTCTCATGAAATCTGATGAAACACACTTTATTTAGCCAAGCTTGGTTGTTAGCTTTTTTTTTTTTTTTCATCCCCCAGCAGATTAAATACAAGTGACTTGGAAAAGGAAGAGGACCTGTCAGAAACGGTGAAAACGTCAATAGAAGACTTCACAACTTGAGAATAGAGGAGGAAAATATGAAAGCAAAGCAGACAAAGAAACTTACCTCCCTGGGCAAGATAACTTTGGGTTCCTGAACTAACAAAAAGTTAAATTAGTGCAGGATCATCAGAGAGGTGCACAGTCTATTTTAGATTGACTTTCATCTACAATATTTTACTTAAAAATGTTTTGACACTTTAAAGAGGGGGTTAAGCCTCAGTTATCACTTATTAGAAAAGTCTCTTCCTATGAGAAGATACAGATGAGTTTCCTCTGAGCGTTTAACTGCATTTCCCTTTAGGGTGTGTGTACAACTTGGGGCTATGGAAGACCACGACCTGGAAGACCCATGTATATCATGTTTCTGGTATAATTTACAGCTTGTGGTTCTTCTCTATTTTAGACAGTCTGGTGAATTTTCAGTCAGAGGTAATGCAAAACCCCTCTTTTCCATTTTCTCTCTGTAAGTCCATTATGGGGCAGTTGTTAGAAAGTACTTGCCACCAAAATTTCCTTTATCACCAGCTCTTACAGTGAATGGAGTGGCTCTGCCAATGTCTATTCTGGCTTCAAGATCTGGTCTTACATCTGTTTTCCTTTTGTGACAAACAAAATACAGAAATAAATCAGCAAACAACAATAAAACCAAAATAAAGGAACAGACATTGACTTATATATAAAGATATATATGTATATTTATATATAGATCTAGAATAATGGTGGTTAGCAATGAATGATGAGCAAATTGTGTGCAGAATGCAAAAGACAGAAAGAGGCCCTGTTTCCACGCTGAACTCTTCCTGATTCCTCAGTCCATAACATGTATTAATTGGATAGTCACTGTCTACCTTCAAAGCCCTGGGATCAGCTGAGACATAAACTCCATGAGTGGCTGTAATCTTTCCCATGAATGAATGGATAGATGACACTAAAGTGGATCATTGGGGACCATAATAGATTTATTGTGCTAATCCACAGGGTTTCTTGGAGAGTTAATCACAAGAAGCAATGTTTAATAATGTCAACATTGGACACAATGATGAATAATAATGTCAATAGTGGAAATAATGACGGCAGTAATAGATGAGTTGCCTTTTATTGGGCATATGGTGCTCGTCTGAAAGTACACTGAGTACTTTACTTGCATTCTCACAACTAATCCTCACAAGAACACAATGAGAAAGAAGTCATTAACTGCACATTATTTATTGGGAAACTGAGGTTCAAGGAAGTTAACTCAAAACCCCTCTCACAAAACAACTCTCACAGCTAGTAAGGGACAAAGCTAGAATTCCACCTTAGATCTTCATCTAGATACTTGTTTTCAAAATACAGTCCTCTCTCTTCCCTTCTTCCTCCTCCTTCTCCTCTTCCTCCTCCCCTTCCTCCCCTCCTCCTCTTTCTCTTCCCCCACGTCCTCTTCCTTCTCCTCCTTCTCCCCCTGTTCCTTCTTGTCCTCCTCCTTGTCCATCTTCTTCATCATCTTCTTCCACTCTTTAAGGCTAACTAACTCCAAAGATCTCCTCTTTGATCCACTACTTCCTAATACCTTTTGCAGGAGTAAAAGGATTCAAATAGCAACATCAGTTTATGAGCATATTTTTACAAGGCACCACGGCATAAAAACTCACAATTTATAAAAGAATGGAGGAAAAGAGCACATATTTATTAAGTGCCTATGATGAGTCAGGCACTATATATTTTATTATAGTACCTCTTAATGTTCTCAACCACAGTGTGTATTTTATCACCATTTTAAAAGTGAAGGAACTGAGGCCAAGGAAGTTCAGGAAGACACTTATCTAGAATCACATATCCAGTAGAAATTCTGACTTGCTTAAATATTCCCTAACCCAGGCAAGATGTCTAGCTGGACCAAGCTATATACAGCCAGAGCTGGTGCTCTGCACTTCCAGGACATCAAGGCTGGGAGAGTCCTTGTGCTCAGGCACATGACCAGCCTCAAATGGAGTGTTTTCCAGACATTCTTGTACAGCATGTGGAAAGTTTAAATTCTGGAGGGGACTTTACATATCAAATATGTAAAGGAGTGTATCTGATGACAAAAGTTATATTTCTATAAATAATTTCCATTATTTTTATATTATATTTGTATAAATAATAGGACAGTTATATTTCTACAAATAATAGGACAGATGCTAAAAATGCATATATACAGTGATATTCATTGTGTGTGTTTATAAACATAATAGTGAAATCTAGAATTGCTGCTCTCTAGAAAATGCAGTTATTTGTGTATTCTATACCACATATTAAATCGTGTTTCAACTATTTCATCATTTCAGGGCCCAGCCATTCTTTATTTCAGATACTCCCCTTTCTTTATTTCTAATAACATGCCTTCAATAGGTGCTTAAAACAAATATTGTATATTTCCTCAACTCCTGAGAAAGACTGTTTCACAAAAATTATTTAGTATCCAAGATGCCATGGGACCTTTAAGAGGTAGAGTGTACAGTTTTCTGGTGGTGTGGGGTATTTTTTTTTTAAGCAATTTCTGTATTGACAAATGTCAAAACTCAAGGGGTTTAATTGAAATTTAACCTCCAAGCCACAGCCTTCAAGTGTATTGGGTTTTATAAGACATAGCACTATTCCTCTGAGACCCCACAGCCCAGTGGGATGCCCTATCATGGTACTTATCACGGCCACTAAAGCAGCTTGGCTTCTTGTGTAGACATCTCATAGACTGAAATCTGAGTCTGTCTTGCTAACTGCTATATTCCCAGAACCTAACGATTCAGCTTCATAAATCTGCTTATTCATAGGATCAGAAAGCCCTCCAAATGCTAATGTTGGATGCAGGATGCCACCTTTTCTCTAACCCCCAGAAAGCTAGTTGAACAATATCGGTGGGGGGTTTCTGCATTCTTGCAGAGAAAGACGAAATCTCTCTTTTGCAGGAGGCTCTTGGGTGAGCCTTTGGAGCCTTAGAGATGTAAGTTCTCACTTCTTGTTCTAGGCAATGTTTAGAACCAAAGCAGTAATGTGAAAGTTTGATGCTTAGCCTAGACCATAAGGTTTTCAAATGCATGATGTTCATTGTAAGCAGGGTACACCTCTCGGGGATTATGATGATGTTCATTGATTTTAATGTTTTTCATTCTTCTAGTGGAGTTAGGAGATGGCTGGGTGAGGTCTCCGATTCACAAAGAGGCGACTTGAGAAAAGGGACAGTTTTTCATGACATCTCAAAAGAGGGACTAAAACATCTGCTAGGGAGAAAGATGACCATAGGAGATGTCCTGTAAAGAGAAATGCTGGGCACTCAAGGAGAGGGTTGTTTGGTTTCTTTTTCTGTATTGTCATTCATCATGCTCAAGCCTTAGTTAAGTTTGATAAAATTGAGTGCATTGTCTCAAGTACTTAAGGGAACAAAGTGAGATAACTTTACCTCCAAACATGGAGGTAAAGAGAGAGCTACAGCAGTAGAGAGAGATGATGGCAAAATGTCCAGAGGTGAAGGAGGAAAAGCTGAGGGCATTGACCTGGAATGAGGGAATGGTCCAACCAAAATAAATTTGTGGACAATATAACCACTTCCTAGCGATTCTAAGAAAAGTTTGGGAAACAGGAAAGCCTTCCCGTGTACAATCAATCCTGGAGCTTGGATTATGTCATTTGGATATGAAAGGAAAGCTTCCCCAAGAAAGAGAGCTTGAGGACACTTGGTTTGCTCTTGGTTTAAGAAGTTTAAGTTTCCTATAGGACAAAGAGAACAGGGAAGATCTGTTAGCATCCAATAACCACAAGTAACTGAATTCTTTATTATTCCCAAATCACTATAGCTTTACAACAATGATGTGATTTTATATTCCCAACCATACAATATAGGGTAAATGTTTCATAGAGCTAAAATGTCTTTGAGAAAACATAGGTTTTCTGAATTGTGATCTCATGACAATTTCATTGAAGCACTTTGGAGCTCCAGCTTGGAAAAATCAAAACTGTGATCAGGGAACTGTTCTTGCAGACTAAGCCTGGTCCTCGCATCAGTTATGAAAATGAGCAGACAATTCCCATGCATTTCTAAGAACAAATTGCAGATATCCCAAGGAGACATTTCAACACATCACCAATTTGGAAACGATGACTGGAAATGTCAACTAGAAGAAAGTTTTAGACATATGTGATGGGCCAGCCATAGGCATAAGTCTCTTAGTATGAGTAAAGCCAAGACCTGAGAGGTAGGGGCAAACGAATAAGTCTACTCAGGATCTTCTTCCCCATGAACCTATGCCATTACTGCTGTGCACCCTCCCTGCCCCCAGCCATCTGGTCAAAGGATTGTTGTCTACAACAAAGCCAAGGATCTGAATGGGAGAAAGAGGTAATTGATTGTCCAACTGATAGGATTTCCAGAGCAGAAGTTGAGGCCTGTGAATACTGACTCTGCCTCCTTGACATCCTCAGCCACTCCCTCTTTCATTGATGCAACACTCAGTGGCCAACAGATAGTTGCCACCAAAGAAAACGATTTCTTCCCCAGCATGTCTGCAGAGCATCGTCACCTCTGGGTGCCCAGCTCTCAAGTAGGCAGGCCTATCAGTGCATGATCTGAGCTGATGTCTCCTACATCCTAAACACCTAAGAGGAGAGATCAAAGGCTTTGAGAGGAGAGCCCAGGCCAGGGGTGAAGGGAATCCTTTCCAAGAGGAAAAGATGATCACTTCTCAAGACTTAATCTGACTGCGCCAGTTAATGTCATTTGCATGTTGCATGACATCTGTTAATCGTGTTTGGTCAACTTGACATTTTGTTATGTTTTAGTATTTATCTTCTAAATAAAACAATGACTATTCATACGAGTGTTATGTATAGACTAAATAAAAGTGTGTAATGACTAATCTACTTAGTTTTCAAGTAAAACAAACAGAAAGGTACACATTAAAGTTAAAATTTTGCATTAAAGCTATTCAAACTTTTGGAGTTTTGCTTTGCTTAGAGGGATAGAAATGTTCATTTTTTATTGTTACCACTCTCATTTGACATATGAAGAAAATGAGACTGGGATTAGCCAGACTTGTGATGATGCAAAGGTGGGTGTATTCCAGGTTAGATGAGATGCAGGCAGTGTTTTACAGTGAAAAAACATATTGGTAGCAAGTAGCCAGACAGATTTGGCTACTGTGCTCGGCTTGGAGACACAGTAGCCAGAAAAATACATCCTTTGCCTCCCAGCAATGTCAGAGTCTCACTGCAGAGACCTCTCAGAAGCAGAAAACTATAGCAGAGTAATACAGTATGGTGAGTGTGACAAGGGAGAAGAACAGGGTGCCGGAGGAGTCCTGTGAACCTCATCCTTCCTGTCTGGGGGTAATGTGATAGGCCAAGGAAGACTTCACAACGGACTGTGAAAACAGAAAGGGCTTTGTATGCACTTTAAGTAAATATTTAAGTGTGGATGGGACACAGGGTATGTGAGTGTAGGCGAGTTGCAGTGTGGTGTCTGTTGAGAGATAAAGATCAAGAGACAGTCAAAGATGAGATTCTGGAAGGCCTTGTGCTTTAATGAATGTGAACTTTATTCTAGGGCAATGGAGAACCATCAATGATTAGGTGAGATTTATTTATGTGTGCACTCACTCATCAAATATTTACCATCTAGTACTTTTTATTTAACAAACATATATTGGGCACATATAGGCACTGGAGATGGAGCAGAAAAAACAAACAAACACAAAAACAAACAAATGAAAAACCAGGCAAACATCCTGCCTTGAAGGAGCAGGTGCCAAGTTTAGATACAGCAGATATGGAAAGACTTATTAAGAAGGTGGCATCTGGGCAAAGGTATGAAGGAGGTGAGGGGGAAAGCCACGTGGATATCCAGGGGAATAGCATTCTAGGCAAAGGGAAAGGCCAGGACAAAGATCTGGAGGTAAGAGAATGTCTGATGTATTTGAGGAACACCAAGGAAACCCACAGGGCTCGAGTGGAGGTGAAGTCAGAGAGATGATGAACCCTGCAGTCTATTGTGTGGGCTTCCATTTTTACACTGAGCCAGATGGGAAGCCACTGGATTGTTCTCAGCAGAGACATGAAGTGCTCAGACTTCTGATTAAAAGGATTCCTGGGGGTTGAAACGGGGCAAGGACAGAAGCAGGGAAACCTGTTAGGAGGCGAACCTGGGAAGAAAAACCAGTGGTGACTTGGATTGTAGCGAGAGAGTGAGTATGGTCAGAAGTTGTAGTGAGAACCAGAAGATCTGCTGCTTGATTGGCAGTGGTGTGCAAGAACAAGGGGGGAGTCCAGAGAATGACTTCATGTTTTTTGTTTGAGCATTTGGAAGCATGGGTTGTCAAGAGCCAAGTTCCAGGCGGAAGACTGTGGGAGGGAAGTAAGGAAGAGGTTCTCAGGGAGCATCAGGAATTTGGTTTTTGATGCGTTCAGTTTGAAATATTGATTAGATATACAAGTGCAAAAACCAAATCAACAGATATAAAAGTCAAAGTTTTGGCAAGAGGTGTAGTCTGGACATATAAATATGGGCATTTTTAGCCTAGAGAAGGTATGTATTTAGAAATAGAAGAATGAATGAGAACACCGAGCCAGGAGCATGAAACATTCATAGGCACTGGGCATCCAGCATGGACAAAAAGAAACCAAATCCTTGTCCTTGAAGACCTCATAATAAAATAAAATCCATAAACCAAACAATACTATAAAAAATAGGGATTAAAACTGTATTAGAATAAATTCTGGATGCAGAGAACAAGGTGGAGGGAAGACCAGGAGGAGTGAGGTTGTTCAGGAGGCCATCATCGTGATTCTCAGAGGATGTCTTGGCTTGAGTTTGGTGTTGGCAGTGGAGATGGAGAAAAGATTTGGGAGACACTAAAGGGGTTTAATCACAGAACTGGATAATTGTTTAGTTCCACCAAAATAACTCACTCTAAAGACAGAAAAACAGTTTTGGTCCTTAAAGAAAACATCCGCAGGGTGAGGCTGTAACTTGCAGGACTGGCTTTGGGTGGAATCCCTGCTCTATTGCTTAAGCTCTTTGTAAGTTGGGTGGATTTTTAACTTTTCTATTTTTCAGTTTCCTTACCTGTGAATGAGATAAATAAGACTTCCCAATGTTTGTATGAGGATTAAAGGGGAAATTATACATAAGCTCTTGGCAGGGTTAGCGTGAAGGGCTCAGCAGGTGTAGGGGAGAAAAAATTTCCTTTTTCCTCTACTCTTCTTAGGTTCATTGGCTGGGGCTCTGCAAATTAGACTGATAAAAGATTAATGAGAGAAAAATAAGCAGATGCTTATTAACATGGGCATCACATATACACATGGGAGGACTTAGTGATAAGTAACTCAAAGGGGTAGTTAAATCTTGAGCTTATATAGCATCTTAGCAAAGAACAATGCATTTAGAGAAATGACTAAACAAAGGAAAAGAACTTTGATCTTCTAGGGGTGGCAAATTGTAGGAAGGCAAATATACGAGGAAACTAATGGCAGAGAGGGCTAGTTTTAGTAAGGTTCGTTGTGTAAATTCCTCTGAGGCCATGTCTGGGATGCTAAGGGTCTAGAGTTGTTTCCGATCCTTAACTTCTATCCTTCCTGGCAGAGAGGAGAGGGGGGTACCTTGACAAATTTATGTTGGGCTTTTAGACAAATAGGGGGAGGAAGAAAGCTTTTCTTATATCTGCTTCTCAATTTTCTTTAGCTAAAATAATCAAAATGACAAAGTGCCACATTCTGCTACCATTCATAAGCATTTGGAAGGTACTACTTTTCTTTTTTATCACGTTAAGAAGCTTAACAAATCAATAAAATACAATACAAACAAAACACACTAGTTCATGCAACCAAAAATATATATACATTGAAGGAATGAATATTTGGCTTTAGGCACGGCTGGATCCAGGGCTATCAGAGCTCAGATTATACTCCTGTCTCACTCTGCATCGAGATCTACTGCTTTTATCACCAGACAGACTTTAACTTCATAATGAGAGAACCTGGGGTAGTAAAGCTGGATGCTAGAAGTGTCAGGCTACCACCTGCTCATCTTTTCATCATAAGGCTCCCCTTGTCCCACCTCAAGCCCAGTATTTGTTAACTATCCCACTGCCCATGTCCTTCTGCTATTGAATTGGTGCTCTGATGACTGGCAACCTCAACAGAAAGAATGTCTCTTTTCCAACATCTTCAGCAAAATTTCCAGATATGACATTCCTTGTCCCATCCTTGTATCCTTGCCTGTGGATGGAGGATGGAATTCTCCCGTTTATCAAGGAGTGAGATCAGCCTCATCCAAACCTCACAGAACATGGATAGAGGAGGAATGGAGAGGCAAGAACATAGGTCCACTCCCCTACCTTTGTTATTGGATTACCCTTTCAAATATCTCAGTTTCCTGGCCGTCAGGCCTTTTACTTTTCTATCTAGTAACCATGCTGGATTTCATGGCTTATACACTATAACAACCTGCCAACCCCTTGAAGGCAGTAACCCTGGGCTTGAGGAAAACTTGCTAAGTTTGTGTCTCCACCCCCTCCCACGACTCCCTCCTCTGCCCGTGCACACACCCCCTCCCCCACCCCCTTCTTGGTTTCCTTCCAGTTATCCACCAAATCCATAATGCATTGAGAAGTAAGACATACACTTCAGATCCACTCAGCCTTTTAATAATTGAAGGTGGAACTGCTGCCATTAACTACAGGATAAATAAAGGGATTCCTAAGGCCATAATCGCTTAGGAAGCATGACAAATTAACAAGCACGTGGCCCTAGAGCAGGAGGGAACTTCCCACCCAGGCTGAATCACCAGCTCACAGTGGGCAACAATTTATTTGATGCAAATGAAAAACTAAACACTTATAACTCAGCTAAATAAGAAGCTTAGAGGGAGAGCTTCTGGGACTAGGAAAAAAAGCAGGGTTTTATTCTTCCTAGGAATTAGAGGATTGGAAACCTATCAGGACTTGGGACATGCACACATCTGGTGTGTGTTACTGGACACTTAGTCACTTAGTAAAGCTTTGACCAACGTGAGGCTTTTGTTTCTGGGCCTTGCTCTCCTACCGTTACAAAGCCTTTCCCCTAATGTCACAAGGACATATTGGAATTGCCACTTCTGTCTTCAAAATAAAGCTCTGATTCACCCCCTCTGTCTATCTTAATGCCCTCACTATAGCTCACTCTATGGCCTAGACAACTGTCTGCAAGAGTCACTTGACAGGTTTTCCTGCTTCTCCTTTTTAAAAAATAAACATTTTATTTTAGAATAATGTTAGATTTATAGAACAGTTGCAAAATTAATACAGTGAGCTACTATAAATCCCTTACCTAGTTTCCCAATTGTTGACATCTTACATTACTATGGCATATTTGTCAAAAATAAGAAACTAAGACGCCAGCCCAGTGGCACAGCAGTTTAGTTCGTATGTTCCCCTTCAGTTGCCTGGGGTTTGCCAATTTGGATCCTCGGTGCGGACCTGCACACCACTTATCAAGCCATGCTGTGGCAGGCGTCCCACATATAAACTAGAGGAAGATGGACATGGATGTTAGCTCAGGGCCAGTCTTCCTCAAAAAAAAAATAAATAAGATACTAATATTGGTACATTATCATTAACTAAACTCGAGATTTTGTTCAAATTTGACCGCATCTGAATCCTGTCTCACAAGGTAGAATGGAAAGAATTCACTTCCCCAGGACCCTCTGAAGCTGGGTCACCAGCAGGTCACCTGCTCTATCAATGAGATTCATCCTTACTAAAGTTTGATTGGGATGTCAGATTTGACCAATTTTTACATGGAAGTTTTTTTTCTGTTCCAGAATCCCATCCAGGATACCACATTGCATTTAGTCATTATGTCCCTTTCGTCCCCTCTGGTCTGTGACAGTGTCTAAGTCGTTTCCTACTTTTTATGCCTCAACAGTTTTGAGGAGTGCCTGGGGGAAGGTATTTTGTAAAATGTTCCTCACTTTGCATTTGATGTTTGCCTCACGATTAGACTGAGTATGGATTTAGGGGAAGAATTCCACAAAGAAATTCCCTTGGTCTCTCAACATATCAGGTGTTACTTATTATCAGCATGGCCTATTGCTGGTGTCTTAGTCCATTTGGGCTCCTATAAGAAAGTACCACAGACTGAGTAACTTATAAACAACAGAAATTTATTTCTTACAGTCCTGGAGGCTGGAAGTCCAAGGTCAAGTCACTGGCAAATTCAGCGTGTGGTTAGGGTGCACTCTCTGGTTCATAGACAGCTGTGTCCTCATGTGGAAGGGATCTGTCTGGGGTCTCTTTTATAAGGGCAGTAATCCCATTCATGAAGGCTCCACCTTTATGACTTAATCACCTCCCAAAAGCCCCACCTCCAATCACTACATCAAGGATTAGGTTTCCACATACGAATTTTAGGAGGGTACAAACATTTCAACTAGAGCAGCTGGCGACATTAACCTTTGACCATTTAGTTAAAGATGTGTTTGCCAGGTTTCTGCTCTGTAAAGTTATTGTTTTTCCCTTTTCCATACTCTACTTTTTGGATGTGAGTCACCAAGTCCAGACCACAGTGGAGTGGAAGTCGGGGAAGAATTTCTTACTTCTACTTTTGACTCAGTGCAAATCTATTATACACACTGAGTAAACTTTAAAACAAAACAAAACAAAACAAATTAGATCAGGCAATGCTCTTACCTAACACCTTTTGATGGCTTCCCACTGTCTTCAGGAGAAACATCTTATTTATTCTATGTCATCCACCTAGAGACTCCTATCAAATCCCTTGAAATTGATGTTAGATTCCCCCACTGTCACTTCTTATAGTGTAGTTTTTCTTCATAGAGATAATTATAAATTATCAACATTTCTAATTCTGTATTTATTTAATTAATATCTACCCCCTCCATGAATCTACAACTATCATGTGGCCTGTGTGTGTTCACTAGTTACACAGCTTTTAGCATAAACAGGATGCTTACATGTAGGCAACAAAGACCAACTCTGAATGATTAAGCAGGGACCAGCTGTTCAAAGGATAGGAAGTCTGCAGTATTATTGAGAGTATTGGTTGCTGGAGAATCATGTTCAGGCCTGAACTTCCAGAAAATAATGCTCCAAACCACGCTGCAGAACTGAGATGACGAGGACACCTCTGTCCCTACCCCTGCCCTGGTGAGTACTCCACAGAGAAAACCTCCAGACTTGACCTTAAAAATACTCCCACCACCAGAGGCTGGAAGCCTCTGACACCTCCTTGCTAAGAAAGGGACTCTGAATGGCATTTCCTTCCATAGTTGCTGACTTTCCAACCAAAGTTTAGTAAGGGTGCGTCTCATTGGTGGAGCAGGCAACTTGCTTGTGACCCAGCTTCAGAGGGAGCTGGAAAATTGAATTCCTTCAGTCCTACCCTGGTGAGACAGGATTCATGAAGCTGGAAATCTCTGAAATCATAATGTGGGAATCCAAAAGGTTCTGGGTAGCAAGAAAATATGAAAAAAATCTCATTCACTAACATGGTTGATTCTCAATAAATATCTGCCAAAGGAAGAAAGGACAATAGGATTGCCAGGTGTAGCAAGTAAAAATATAGAATGCTCAGTGCAATTTGGATTTCAGATGAACAATGAATGATGTTTTAATATAAGCATGTCTCAAGCAATATTTGGAACATACTTATACTAAAAATTTATTTGTTGTTTACCCGAAATTCAAATTTAACTGAATGTTCTGTATTTTATCTTGCAACTCTAGGAAGGAAAGAAGGAAGAATGGAAGGAAGGGAAGAAGGAAGGAAGGAGGGGGAGAATGAAGGAAAGAAGGGAGGGAAGGAGATATGAATCAGGGTACCTTAAGTTTGTGCCATTAGATTTTGGATTCTGACTCCAGATTTACCAAGAGAACATCTGTCTATAATTTGACACTTCATGAGGAGTTAGCCACGGGGAAAGAATAAACAGGTCAGACTGCCTGGAATCTCTAACTGTTAACTGACAAACTGGCTTTTGACTAAGATGTGGTGTACCCTGTAGCTTGGTACAGGGAAGGAATGTACTGACTTCAGGGACAGTCATATTCCAGGCCATGTGACAGTTAGATTTTGCAATAAAATTAATAAAATTCAAATTTTATACTCATTTCCAAGAATTTAATTACTGTGATGCCAATCGAGAGATGAATTTGCACTCCATGGGCATGCTCAGGGTGGGGAATGCAAGGCTCTATAATTACATTGGCCATGTTTTATTTCTTAAACTGGATGGTAGGCATATGGGTATTAAATATTTTATTCTTTTTTTTGTTTTTTGCTTTTTTGGTGAGGAAAATTGGCCCTGAGCTAACATCTGTTGTCAATCTTCCTCTTTTTTTTTTCTCCCCAAAGCCCCAGTACATAGTTGTATATCCTAGTTGTAAGTCCTTCTAGTTCTTCTATGTGGGATGCGACCACAGTGTAGCTTGATGATCTGTGTGTAGGTCTGCTCCAAGGATCCAAACCGGTGAGCCCCAGGCTGCTAAATTGGAGTGCGCGAACTTAACCACTATGCCACTGGGCCGGCCCAATTATGAAATATTTCGATATATGAAATGTTACTAAAAATAAAATAAGTTATTTTCAAGCAAAATGAAATAGAAGGCAGAGTGGTTTAATGGATGAAGGATGCATTTGCTTTTAGAAGATATTTACTTGAGCCCACATTAGCCACTGTTTCATTCCCTTCTATTTTGTACTCCAAGAACATTGAGGTAATCAGATGGTTTCCAGTTCCAGTTCATACTATGCTATTTCTTTTGCATTTCCATGTCTTACGTTTTGCCTTTTGTCTTGGAAAGCCTTCCCTTATCCTTTTGCCTAGCCACTTCTCTCTTTTTTAAAGAAAACCCATAATCATCACACAAGACAATTCAGGAATTCTTTTCCTACTGGCAAAGCTTCTATTTCAGTGTCTTCTCCTGCCCCCGACTGGAGGAGGGTCTGCTTCTGCTCCTGCCTTATTTATATCTCTCCCAATCAGCTGTGTTAGGTCCTCTGTTTCTCCCACCATATTGCACTATGATTATCTCTTTACAGGTCTATCTTGCCACCAATTGGAAACTCCTCAAGTGAAGGAACAGAGCCTTATTCATTCCTCCATCTTCTGAACCTAGCAATATGCCTAGCCCCTGTTTACTCAACTAACTCACCCTAGGAAATGCCTGTCTCTGAGCCTTAGTTTCCTCCATTATAAAGTTGCTACACACACACACACACACACACACAAAGCAGCCTAAAGTAAGTGTTCAGCCACATATTAGCTGCTTATTGGAAAGCTCGCTTCTCTGTATTCCCAAAGCATCAGAGCCAACCCAACTTCCTTCTTTAACACTGAGAATACTAGAGACCAGAGAGGGAGAGTAACTGTACAAGATCATGCAGACACCAGGGGCTGCTTCAGAGCCAGAACCCAGGTCTCTTCAGTGCTTGGATGCCTCTGCCTGTTGCTGGGTGATAAGCAGGTTGTCCAATTTCTCGGTTCCCCTACCTCCTCAGAAGAGTTAGGCAGGAGTGGTTCTCCCTGGCACAGCCCCTCAGCCAAACCAGGTAAGCTCTCCAAAGAGTAGCTTACAGAAGCATCCACAGTCAGTGGTCATTAAGGCAGCATTTTCACGCTTCCCAGTGCCTGGCCCAACCTAGGTGTCCAGCTTCATTTTGGTCAGAAGTCTCAGTGGCAGACAAAGTAATATCCGTGGACTCTTTGAAGGCTTTCCCCCAGAGCCTCATTAGCCTCCGCCACTGGAGGTCTTGGCAGGGGTCGTCCATTCTGTATTCTGCTGACCTGAGGTCATTTGATGTGAATGGAAATAGAGGAGCTGGCTCCGTAGAAATGCTTGCAAAACAAGTTGCTGTATTTTCAAGCTGCAGATTCCATTAACTAACTGGAATGACCTTTATGTATTTGGCATCAGATACAGGCTTGCCCTCCCCCTGCCCCTTCAAAATTTTGGAGGTGAGAATGCTTTACTCTCAGGGATTTCCGGGGCCAATCTGGAGGGAACATTCCATCATGAATCTCCCAGACAGATTGTCCTCTCTTTTGGAAAAATGTCATCTTATTTATCGCCTGTCCCCATTGCTATGTTGGTAGATACACAACTGATTAATCACTGCTTCTCTCCTGGTTCTAGAGGTGGACTCCAGAATCACTCCATTTGGTTCCAGATGGATCAGAATATGAGCATTCTCAAAGCTACAAGGGCTATTTGACCTCACTTGGGTGAATCGCTCATCTTTACAAATGGAGAAACAAGACTGAGAGGGGAAGAACTTTGGCTAAGTACTCACAATTCTAGAACTGGGACAAAATCCAGGTTTTCTGGCTTCCTATCCAGGTCTCAGAACTTGAAGGAATTCTCAAACAAACAACAAAGGGGTCTCAAAAATTGATACTATTTATCAAAAATGTCCTACCTGTTAGTTTTTTCAAATTCTCTCTCTCATTCCCTCTTGCTTTCTTTTATTCATTTCTTTTTTTTTTGTCATTCTTCATCTTTGTTTCTCTTGACTGACATTTTTCTCTGCCTCCTTCAATTTGTCCTTCAAGACTCAGCTCAAACCAGCCCTGATGGCCTAGTGTTAAAGTTCAGCATGCTCTATGTCGGCTCAGCTCTGTGAAGTCTGTGAAGTAACTAGAAGGGAGGGAGTTTGGCAGATTGAATTATTGTTCTCAACTCTTCATTCCCCTGTAATAATATAAACCATCAACACCCTTGTTATGGCCTCATGGTATCTGGAGTATATGCCCCCTCCATGACTTTGGGCTGTTGACTTGTCAACATGATGTGACATGCTCTCTTTTGCTTCTGTCATCACCATGAGCACGTGGCCTGGGTGTCCACTGCCCCTTTAGCGTGGGCTACAGAATGATACAGGAAAAACAGACCTGATCCAGACCTACAGCTGGAAGCTAAACCCAGGAGAGCCCAACAGAGCCCAAATGATGTCACAGGGTCTGCCTGGAAACCTCTGGAAAGAGCCTCTGCATCAGAAGGGAAAAGCAGTACCCAACTCTACATATAAAATGTCCTTACCCTCAGATAAAACAAGTTTCACTATTTATGCATTTATTCATTCAACAAAGAATCACTGAGCACCAACTATAATACTATCTAAGCCTATGACACTCTCTATGTTCTAAACTCTAAAACCATATGTCAAGATTTGCCCATTTATGTATTTTTATGAGAGAATGGTTTATGGCTTTTCTCAGCTACTCAAATCGGTCCTTAACCTCAACCCAAAATGAGTTAAGTTTTCTTGTATAAGGGTTCACTTGGGGTTTGATTTATGTGCTACAAAAGGCCAATACTGAATAGTAGTGTATAGTTGCTCATCTATGAGTACAGACAAAAGCAAACGTTCTGCTGAAATCATTTGAATATTACTGGAAGGGTTGACCAGAAGGGTTAAGTTTTAATGTGCTATTTACTAAAGGAATACAGTAGTCATTTGCAATGATCACTCCTGCTATTTGCAACTGACACTGTAATCATACAACTTGTACCCTAAAATTATAATAAAAATACTAAATGTTTGTAAATATCATCTTAAATTTTCACTATCACCCTAATAATTTTGTAACAAGGGCTCTAGTATTTTTCTGTTAGCACCCTAACAATTTGTACTTTTGTAACTGTTTTCTTCTGTTACACTAGTATAGGCCCCCAGTAGTTCCTTTATGGAGACTTTTTTTTTCCTTGTATAATATGATTTTACGATCCTTCACTGTCACATGCTGTATAACAACGTTGCAGTCAATTACGGACTGTATATACGATGGTGGTGCCATAAGATTTGTACCATTTGGCCTAGGTATATATCAGGCTGTACCATCTAGGTTTGTGTAAGTGCACTCTACAATGTTCGCATGACAACAAAATAGCCTAACAAAATGTTTCTCATAACGTATGCCCGTCATCAAGGGACGCATGACAGTATTATTCTGATTTTGCATTTCCTAGTTTGTCAATGCTCCTTTTAAATGCATCAGCCAAAATTGAGCAGACTTCAAAAAGCAATCAAATGCTTACCTCCTGCTATAAACTGAATTATGGACTCCCGCCCCTCAAAGAAAATTCCCAATGTGTTGGTATTTGAAGATGGGGCCTTTGAGTTGTAATTAGGTTTAGATGAGTCATGAGGACAGGATCCTGATGGTAGGATTAGTGCTCTTATAACAAGAGACACCAGTAAGCTTGCTCTTTCTCTCTCCACCATGTGATAACAAGAAGGCAGCCATCTGCAAGTCAGAAAGAGAGCTCTCACCAGAAACCGACCATTCTGGCACCTTAATCTCAGACTTCCAGCCTCCAAAACTGTGAGAACACTCATTCATGTTGCTTAAGCCACTCAGTACTTCATCATGGTAGCCTGAGAAGACCAAGACACCTCCCTTCCTGCTCCCCACACAGTGTCTAGCATCGTGCTTGGCTTCCATGGCATGATTGTCAGACCAACTCCTAGGATGCCAACGTTAGGAGACCATTCTTGCTTTGCCCAGAATTGACACACATTGATGAGCCTAGCAGGCCCCCAAATTTATGCCAGGCTTTCCCACTGCTGGTCTGTATTTCTGGGCTTTCAGTGCCTTCCTATCCCTGCCAGCCTTTGGGGAGCCAACGGCTTCTTGCGGAAGATCCCACATGCATGAGTAATATGACAAGCGTCTGAGTTGGCAACAAGAGGTGGCAGAACTTTCCTAGGGAAGAGGCCAAGGCTGGCAGATTTCCTGCCTCCATTCACCTCCTGGAGGCCCAGCAAACTCATGTGGCCGTGTCTGGTGCTCTAGGACTCACTGGTGGGAAGATTTAGAGACAGCTGGGATAATATTCTCCTCTGCAGCCACTGGGCAACCTACCCAGTTCCCTTGTCCTTAGGTCTCCTCCAGAAAGGACTGATAAATACCTGCTGTCACCTACACTTTCCCTTTAGTCCCTGAGGCCACCCACAAGGTAGGAAGCACAAGTGAGTCTCTTCAATTTCCTCATCCCAAAAATGGGGATCATGGTAATGAAAATATTGCTTAAGATTATTGTGAAAATCAAATGAGGTAAAGAGGTCACATACAGAGGCTAAATAGAGCTGTCAATCATTTAACACTATCTAAGAACTGTCAATATACTGTTTCCTATAAAGCTGAAAACACTGTGAGATGGACTGTGTTGTGCTCAGATGAGGAAACTGAGGCTTGGGGAATTTATTGACCTGCATGAGTTCACAAAGCTAGTGAGTGTGAAATTTCTTTCCTAGTACTTGGTATAGAGGGAGCACTTAATTTGTACTTATTGAATCAAGGAAAGTACCAGATTTTGTTTTTTAACTCAGGCTGACTCCAAAGTCTATGTCACCAACCATTGTGCTGTATTGCTTAACTCTAAACCGTAGAGTGCTGTTCACCTGTGAAGGAACTGTTCCTGTTTGGTCATCGGTTCTGATCCCCACACTGATTACCCTGTGAGTCGGATCCCAGCAGACCTCCTGGACCTTACATCTGTCTGTTCACATCTTTTGTGGGTGACAGATCTGGTACAGGTTCCTATGTGGGCCAAAAATAAAGGAAATGTTAGTACTGACACTGTGCTTGAGGATATTATGCTCCAGAGGAGGGAAAAGAATAAGAAAAGGAACATTCAAAGAGAATACGTAATAATAGCCACTTACTTATTGAATGTTTGTCTGTGGCAGGCACTTTGTTAAGTATTTTAAGTATAGTCATCATTTTATCCTCACAGAACCTCATGAAGTAGGGACCCTTACTATCTTTCTTTTGCAGATGAGGAATCTGAAAATATTAATTTAACAACTACTCCGTGCAAGACTCTGTTCTTTGGAGAAAATAATCATAGTGAAACCATGTTCTCTGACTTGCAAGTCAAAATGTAGAAAACCCGCCAGCAAGATATAGGGGCTGTGTAAGGGCTCTGGAGTCTGGGACCCCTGAGTTCAGATCCTTCTCCATCAGGGAGTCTTGATGAACCAAAGGGGCTTACCATCTCTGAGTCTCAGTGTACCCACACGTAAAAATGGCAATACTTATTGTACAATAATAAGATGTGAGGTAGCTGTAAAGATTAAATTAGATAATGCTTGTGAAGTACAATTTACCTGGCACAAATTAATGTTCATTGGTAACATTATTAAGCACATGTAATAGAAAAAAACAAAAATAAAACCAAACTAAGCCAGCAGATTCAAAGGACAGATGAAGATTTCAGACCATGAGTTTTTTAGTGTTTGCAGAGCAATGAGAGGCCACTTCCTTCCAGCTTGGTGGTGGAGCACGGGCTGTGATCATCACCCTGCAGGTCTCAAGGGAAAAATCACTATGGAGTTGCTCTTTGGTTGAAGGCCCTGAGGTTAAGTAAGGGGCAAACAGAGAAACAATAAGACCATGCATCCTTCCTAAAGAGCTGATGATTTAGATGCCAACATGTCTACATGAAATCCTAGTGTCTTAAGTTTTTATTGACTACTGGTTTGGAGGGTACAATAATACTGCCTTAATATGTTCAGTACTTTTATAGTTTCCAAATTTCTCTCACATGCATTATTTCACGGGTGTGGCTCCCTCTCCAACCTTGTGAGAGCCCCATCTCCTCTTGGATGAAGTAATTTAGTGGTCACCCGATTCGTTTGAGTGCTCAGTGGCAGAGTTAGGACTTGAACTCTGGTCTGCCTAACTCCAGGTCCAGTGGTCTGCCAGCTCCTAGAAGGTGACAATGAAAGAATTGCCTGGGTAGGGGTGGGAAGGTTATTCAGGAAACGTTCCTCAGAAGAGGGGGTGGTGAGTCCCAATGAACCTACCTGCCACTGATGTGTCCTGGCTGGTATTGCAGGGCGGTCCTTCACTTCAGGGACCAGTGAGAATGGTTGGCCCAGAAGGAGAGTCTTTTTTATTCAATTCCACTGCAGATGAAAAGGGAGTGTTTCCAAATAAATCATTTTTATTTATTGACTCTGCAAGTACTGGATATTCTGTTCTGAAACATTGAGAATCATCTTCATGGAGTGGAAAGAACACAGGCTTTGGAATCAGAGAGATGTGGTTTCTAACACCAGTTCTGATACTTGCAGCTTCATGACTGTGGACAAACCATTAAGCCCCTGAGAGCCTGTCTCTTCATCTGTGAAATGAGGCAAAATACTTACTTGCAGGATTGTTGCAAGGATTATCTAATATAGTGTATTCAGATGCCTAGGTCATAGCAGACTCTTAAAAAAGTCACAATTGTTTTCATTATCTTTATATTAGTAAACTTTACATTATTAATACATTGGAGTTACAAAAAAGACTTGCTTTCTAGATCCTGTGACCTTCACACATGGTGTGCACAGTTATAATACTAGAGACTGTCAGGCAGTTAGCTTGATTTGCAGCTTCAAAAGGAAAGCTGTGTTTGGTGACAGGAAGGGAGAGAAACTCACTAGAGACATGTGGTCAGTCCACAAGTGTGTCAGAGAGAAGCTGGAACAGTAAACAAAATTTTTCAGATCTGCAGATAAGAATACTCTGCAGGGGAAGCCATTCCTTGGGCAACTGGGGATCATTTCTGAAGCATGACATTTGTCACAGATGTTTGGGCTTTGTGTATGCAGTGACTGTTGGATACTTGTCCTGCTATCACATTGTATTGGTGGGATTGAAAAGTCATGTCACCCACAATGACTCCAAACAGGCTGTATCCTTCATATTCTCCTATCTATGATTTGGACAGTAGACTTCAGACCTGGCCACACTGCTGAACACAGCCCCGGAGTTTCACAGGCCCCCTATACCATCTGAAATTATCCAGCTGAAAAGCTGTACTGGGGGTGAAATTTAGTGGGAGACAACATAAGAAAGAAGGCAATTACAACACAGTGCTGAGAGTGCCATACTAGGGAAAGTATGAGATGCTGTGGGAGCTGACAGAAGGACTGCCTAATGCAGTATTGGTGACTGAGGCATTATCAATTTACCCAGAAGATTTACCTCTAGAACGATAATCAGACCATATTAAAACAATAACGAAATGGAGGCAGTGTAAGGAGAGAGGTGGGGATGGAGACAACATCCTTGGATAAAGGAACCGCATGTGCAGAAGCTTAGACATAAAAGAGAGGACGGTACATTCAGGGAACTGAACACGGCTCATTCACAGCTGGAATGTACAGTGTTTGGTGGGAAAAGGGCAAGATGAGGATGGCGAGGAAAAAAATATCTCGTAATAATGAAGGGTCTGATAAACCATGCAAGATTGGACTTCATCCCTGGCTGTATGGGAAGCATTTGAAGTGTTAAGTAGGGGCACGCAGGATCAAATCTTACAGGAACTAATATAGAAGGTGGATTGGAGATGAGATGTGATGGTGATGATGATGATAACAACGAGGAAGAAGAAGAAGGAGCACCACCACCATTAACACTATTGCCACCAAAGTAGGATATGTGGCCGAGAATTCAAGAGCTCCTCTTGTGGCCTCAGATGACTCTACTCAATGCAAAGAATAGGGTCAGCACATGAGAGGAACCTGACAAATGAACACCAGGTGGTACATTTTATTTCATAGCTCTCTCCTTGTGATGGTTGGCATAGCGCTCTCAGAATGTGGCACTGGAAGAGTGACTAATCTAAAAGAATAAGTATCAAATAAATTCATGTATTATTCTTGAAAACCACAGAATAAGTTGTGGTTTTATGTTTTGCAAAAAGATTTAGAAATGAGAGAAGTGTCTGTGTAACCAAAGCTGATATTCTATTCTTCATCTAACAGACCTCATTGCAGGATAGAAGAGTAGAGCAGTAAGGGGAATTGTGGATTATTTTGTACAACCAATAAATTTATTGAAAACATGGGGAAATAAACTCAGGGAAGAAGGGACCTGCTCCTGGTCATAAAGCAAATTAATGAAAAAATAGCAGTAGTGTCTTCTGAATTATAGTCGTTTATTCTTTTGATGGTATCTATGACTCTATCATTTACAAAAGTGAGGATCAGGTAAATTATCATAATAATCTACTCCTTAGGGTAACATGACTCAAGGTATGTTCACCAGGATGCTGCATTGGTAAGCGGTAGTAACTGGTTTGTGTGTATGTGTGTGTGTGTATGTGTGTGTGGCAGTTGGGGGTGTTCTAGTTTCATATACGTTTGGAAATGATGGTAAAAACAAAGCTAAGTAGATTTTTTTATTATAGGATGTTTATGAGCTTTTAATAAGCGAATACACCTTTGGAAATCCTAAAAGGAAGATTTCCATCATCCTAAGGCGTTCAATATTACATCAGATTGACATGTTGCTTTTCATAAATTATGCTCATCATATTGACTTCTTTAGCATCTTCAGGACTGACATAATTCTATATTATATGAAAGCCTCTTAGAGTTTTATTTGCATTTCCTATTATATACTTAATTTAAGTATGTATCTCTCGAAGTAAATCAGTTTCTCTTGATATTTAGCTGGAAGCCTTTGACAGATAAAACAGTCCAATGCCTAAATAAATCACATCAACTTCTCTCAGTTTTCAACATTTTATGATTTACTTCAAGAGATTTGGCAATGTCTACCACCTTAAATTGGATCACTTGTCTTGTGACTGTCAACCTTCTGCCTTCATAAAAATGTTTCATTTCAATGCAACATTGAAGTGTAATCTTTTAGAGGCAAAAACTGAGGACCCAAGTTAAATTTAGCCACATGAGGTCCAACAGATACAAATAACTTGACTGAAGTGATCATCAGATGGAAGGGCCTTACTCATGCACAGCTAAGCTTTGCCCAAGCAAAGCCTGGTGGCTAAAAAATATCATTTGACACTGTGTAACAGGGAACCTAATTTCAGAGACATTAAAATGGGAGGGGGGGGGCATGTGTTAGAATCAAGGAACTGAACATTATGCAACTGACTTGTGTTTTATAGACCACTCTTTGGGAAATGCTGTTTCCTTAGGACAAGGAACAAAATGCTTTAGAATCTTACCAAGCTCTCACCACTTTGCAAACATTCCAACTTGAGATGCATAGAAGTCTTAGTCTGTTCAGGCTGCATAACAAATTACCATAGACTGGGTGGCTTATAAACAACAGAAATTTATTTCTCAGCTTTCTAGAGCCTGGGAGGTCCAAGATCAAGGTGTTGGCGGATTCGGTGTATGGTGAGGGCCCACTTCCTGATTCATAGACAGACATCTTCTTCTTGTCCTCACATGGTGGAAGAGGGGAAGGATCTCTCTGCGTCTTTTTTATAAGGTCACTAATCCCATTCATGAGAGCTGCACCCTCATGACCTAATCACGTCCCCAAGGCTACACCTCCTAATACGATCACATTGCGGGTTAGGATTTCAAAATATGAATTTTCGGAGAATACAAACATTCAGCCTACAGCAATAGATATTCACATAAATCTTCAGGTCATTTCTCAAAGACATTATTATATTCTCCCAACCATAATTGCATCTTTCCTCTAAGGACTCCAGCTATTTTGAATTTTAAATTGATGGATATTTCTTGAGATTCTAAGATTTCTGATACTTAGAAATCTGTAATCTAAAAAATGTAGAAGACAAATGAGACTGCATGTTCCAATATTAAAAGTAATATATAAATCTGTCCTTAGCCTTAAAAATTATTTCACTTTTTCATTTAAAATATCTTACTCAATTTTCCCAGTTTTATTTTTCTCTTTTTGCCGAGTTCACTATCTGAAATGACATTTTAAAGACTGTCAAAAGAGGGAAAATATGTTTTAACATATGATCTTAATTAAGTCTGAATGAGTGTTTTGCCAATTCAACGTTGTAGTCAAGAAAGTTAGTATTTCATTTTAGAGGGAGAAAGTGGAAGCTTACAAGTCTATTCTATTCTTGCTGTATGAAGTCAAAACAAGCCTCTCTCAAGCTCAAAATCATTTATTTTCCTATGTCAGAGTCCCTTTTTTGATAATAGCCCCAGGGCAATCATTGTGAGGCACATGGGAATCACCTGCATTATAAGTAAGCTATTTAGGGCTGTATCTTGAACACCACTAAGTTTCATATGAAACCCTGAAAGAACTTCCCTAATTACTTGTAGTAACTTAAATGATGGCCCCCAAAAACATATGTTCATGTCCTAACACCCAAAACTTGTAAATATGACCTTATTTGGAAAAAAGGTCTTTGAAGATGTAATCAAGGTAACGATTGGATCCTTAAGCGAGTAGATTCTACCTCCAAAGATAGAAGGGAAAACATATGCAGCCACAAGCCAAGAAATGTGTGGAGCCACCAGAAGCTGGACAAGGCAATGAAGGATTCTCCCATGGAGACTTCAGAGAGTGTGGTCCTGCTGACACCTTGATTTCAGACTTCTGGCCTCAAGAACTGTAAAATGAATAGACTTCATTGTTTTAAAACACCAAATTTGTAGTAATTTGTTACGGCAGCCACAGGAAACATATATACTACTCAAATACTCAATGTCTTCCCTCTGCTCAAATCATTAGAGACCAATACCACAGGCTGGAGAACTGATTCCACAAATGTGGGACAATGACTTCAGTTTTCAGTTGATTCTATCTTTTTCTTTTTAAATAAAGCACATAGTGAACTGTAAGCACTGTGTATGAGGTAATTGTTAAAAGTCTTTCTCTGTGCCATAAATTTAGTGGGTCATATTTACTTTGTCTTATTTACAATTAATTTATCGTGTTCTTTTTAAAATTTCCAATAAAAGATTGAGTGAGATGAAAATGCCTGATAACTTCCACTCACCTCCCTGTGCCCCAGTTTTCTCATCTATCAAAGGGAGATCACATGATAATACTGACCTTATGGGGTTGTTGAGAAGATTGATCGAGTTAATGCATGTAAAGAATTTAGGAGAAAGCCTGACACATAGTAACTGTTGTATAAATGTGGATTGTTATCATTATTAATATTATCATTACTATTATTATCATGCTTATCAGCATGCTAATCGTGTCGCAGAAACCCAACACTAGTGATCTGAGTAAATACCTATCCTGTCTAGGTTTGATTTAGCTTGGGTCTCCCTAATTGAAAAAGTCTAGATACTTATTATGTATGGGGTAACTTTCATGGTCTTTCCACAAACTACTAAGCGCAATGGCATCACTGTGTGGTAAAGGGATCTTGGACTTTAGAGCCAGGCATACCTGAGCTCAAATCCTTATTCAAGAGTGAATTTGCTTTGTAACCAGAGTCAAATAACTTATAGTAGATACATCTTAGGCTGTCTGCTCACCTTTCCTCCTCCTCTCTACCCACACGTTAAGAGTCCCAACAGCTGTGAACTAGTCAGAGGTCACTGATGATTGAATCAAGGTTGAGGATGTAATGCGAGCTGAGCTATCAGAGTGCGTTTGTGGGGATTCAGAAAGTGACCAAAGAGAAAGAGAGATGAATTCTCTTCCAGGAAAAGAAAATCCAAAAGTTAGTCTGGAGAAGGAGCAAGGAGAGAGAAAACAAAGTACCAAGAATGAGATAAGACATACTAAGTGGAGCAGAAAGAAAAGAAAAGAGGGCTGCTTCTTTCTCGTTGCTTTTTCTTCATTATCTTTATTATTGTTATGGTCCTTTTTCTTTCATATAAAGAAAAAAGAAACACGAATGACTGAGTTTGTATTTGGATCATAGAAGGGACATCACAATTTTTAAATAAATATGTAGAGACACAATTTTGTCTACTCTCCAAGACTTAAGCCCATGGATTTCATTATAGTTTTGTTTTTTCTAAGAGCTTTAACTAAGATTAAAAGATATCAAAGCATTTAGTCAACCATATTTTGTCTACATTATCCCAAATAAGCATATGTTCCTAAGTCCTTTTCCGAAATTGTTTTGATATGTGCTCACACACTTGGCTACTAGATGGATGGTTCTGATTAGTCTGGTCAATTGAGTCGAATAATCAATCATTCAGTCAAGCAATCAATTGGCCTGTTTCTACCCTTCTCCCCTCACCAAATTGGCTTACAAGATTATATTGTTGATCAGTTTTACATTTAATCTTCATGTATTGTCCCCTAAATAGAAGACTCAGGCATTACAAGGCATACCATAATTTTCTCAATACAAAATAGGGATACAGCCAGGGGTAGAGTTGAGATTTTCTAATTTTCAGAGAAGCCGCTTTTCCTCCACAAATCAAACACACACACACACACACACACACACACACACACAAACACACACACACGAGAAAGAATCAACTCCCTTTGCCCTGAAGGCATCAGGTTATCTTCAATTTACAGGTGGGGAAACTGAAGTTCACAGAGAAGTATGATGACTTTCCTGATGTCACAGAGCATTAACACGCAAGTATTCCAAGGCATCCAGGCATAAACCACATAACCTGGATCTGCTATTCAGGAATGGTACCTAAACAACAGGAGACTGGGCTGGGGCTCCAAAGAACATTTTTTTTTTCTAACAAGATTATACCATCAAAACTTATGGTGGAGAGCTTTTGATAAAAGAAGGATGAGGAAACTCATTACAGAGAAGGATGGTCACTTCTGTAGTCCAACCTTCAAGTGGGAAGAGTATAGGAAAGGAAAATAGATATGAACAAGAAAGGCTGCTCCCTATAGGCTGTCTCCTTTACCTTTATTGAAGAAAAATGAAAATACTATCCAAGAAGTATCATCTATAGAGAATGAACTGGATGGACCATTTGCCGTGAGCTAAATAAGCTAACCAAGTATATTTGTTCACTTCCAGCTATTTCATATTAAATTAATGTTTTCTCCAGTGGCTTATATGAGGCAGAAAACTCCTGAGCCAGGGACTATATCTTCTTTGTTATAACTTTGGGGCTCAGCAAACAGCACAAGAAATATTTGTAAGATGTTGAATGGATATTTAGGTATGACATTCTCTCAGCTTCAAAATTCTGTTTCCTTGTTGCTAACTCTAAAAGGTCCAGTTTAAAGGTCATATCCTCCAGGAATCCTTTCCCATTTACATCATTTCCCTATTAAAATCAATCTCTCTACTCCCTGAGAGTGTTGAGTATATGTCCCTTGTTGTAAGCATTTTATTCTGTTTTTATCACTGCATTAGTTAAATTACATGAGACAGATTGCCTTCTTAGCTGTAAGGTCCCAGAAGTTTGTAACCATTTCCTATCAAACTCTGTTTTACCTCAGTACGTAGGATAGTGAATTTCACTTAGTAGGAAAAAATTGATAATTAAATAAAAGCAAATATAAATATGGCTGTTAAATGTGTTGGGTTGGCTCTAGGCAAAAGCTGGTGAAAATTTGCTCTTGCTATGTCTTCTCAAAGACTTGGTATTTGTGACTTCCTCTTCCCTTCTTGATTAGTGCTCTTCTGCTCTTTTTCCATCCAGGAATAGTCTCATAAGACCATCACAAATTAAATCATGCTACAATATAAAGGACTGAAAAATCCCAAAGAAGGTTCATTTTAGCCTGGAAAAGGTATTAAGTTGAAGAATTATGAGGTCATTGAGCTGACAGAGATGACTTTATTTGGAGAAGCAGATCAAGAAAAGTTCTTCTTAAATTGCTCTATGCTTGTGCATTTTTAAGCATGTTTTACCCCACAGGAGATATAGGTATGGCTAATTATGATGAGAAATAGGGTCACTGGAATCCCGGGACTTGGAGGAGTCTAAGCTGTGTCAATGCGGTAGCTCTGGATCACATAAAATGAGTCTCAGATTCCTCATATATAAAAAGAATTCTGAAATCTTCCCAAAGTTTCTATTCACTATTTCTATGCTATCAGTTGAAGACAAACTTAAAACGTTACTGAGGAATCCAGGGCTAAAATGGAATACTAATCAAAGACAGTGAAATCAAACAACTAAGAAGCTGATATTAATGATCTTCCTGAAATTTTATAAAGGTTTTTTTTCTTTTTTTAATACAAAGCCAGCAATGGAGATGAAGGGGGAATCTAAGAGTACTGGCCATTTCATGTATCCAAAAGTGGGGATAGGTAGGCAAAAGATATGGCAGTAGGTCATTATAAGGTAGGAAGGAGGGAAGAAAGGGGGAGATGGAGAAAGGAAAGAAGAAAGAAAAGAAAAAAAGGAAAGAGAAAACAGTCAAGAGCTAACCTGAGCACATGAAATACCACATGTCATTAACTGTTGGAAAAATAGACATATCCCACAAAACCCAAGTGCATAGTAACCGACATAAATATTTTCTGAAAATATCTACTCCGTCCTGGGTTTATGTCTGTTTATGATTGATGACAGCTACATCTTGGCCCTAGAAGACAATCTTTACTCACATCACTCAGCTGGGCTGGTTTTAATTGCCTAAATATAATTTAATCTTTAGAGTCCGTATTCTTAACTAAGTAATGTCAACATTGGACTTGGCCAATGGAACGTCAAAAGAAAGAGAGCTACCTCCTTCTCAAACTTTCTCTTAAGGTGGATCATAACCAGAAACATCTATTGCCTTTGTTTCTCACTTTTTTCTCCTCTTTGTTTTCCAAAGGATAATCAGAAAATCAGAAATCAGTAATCAGAAAATATTTAATGTTAATTAAATATCACAAACTGTTAGTTTTTTGATCTATGTATGAGGCACTTAAATTATTTGATCTATGTATGAGGCACTTATTATGGGAACATAAATTTTCATTTTCTTTCTCACAGTGATCCAATCAAGGCATTTTTCTGTCTCCCCACACCTCCTACCACCACAGTTTAGAGACAACAATTACAAAGCTTAGAGAAATTGATTAGCTTACCCAAAATCTCAAGCCAGTAAATGACAGAGGTGACACTGGAGTGCAAGTCTGTTAGACTCCAAAATGTGTGCTCCTTCTTATCATGCCATCATACATGTCTTGATCATAAATGTGACACAACTTCTGTTTGAAAAACTACAGCTAGTATTGTCTGGAACATTTTCTTTAGCACTTATTTATAGAGATATTTGGTAATAAAAACTTGCCACAAGAAAGTTTTTTATCAAATTTAATAAGAACTAGCATTAAGCATACTTTACCACTTCCAGAACTCTTGACAAATACATTCTCATTTAATCCTCACAAGTACTAGTTAAGTGAACCAGGTAGGATAGGCTAGGCTGTGATGTGACAAATAGACCCCTAAATCTCAATGGCTTTACACAACAAAAGTTTATTTCTTACTCATATGAAGTCTGATCGGGCAAAGGCAACTCTTCAGGACAGCTTTTTATGTGGCAATGCAGGGAGGCAGGGTGCTCCTACTTTGCGGCTCTACCATCAACACATGTTTTCCTTGATTGCTGGAGCAGGGGAAGAGAAAGTATAGAGACCTCAGCTTTGCATCTTAAAGCCTCCCATTGGAAGACACTTGTCACAGCCTATTGGCCAAAATTAGTCACATGACCTCAGCCTCACCACAAGGGAATCTGGGAAGTCTTCCCATATTCCCAGGAAGGAGAAGAAAACCAGATACAGTAAGTGTCACTAATTTCTACCACAGTGAGCTTGTACTCTTTCCTCCATTTTGCACAACTTACTTTATGCTTCCTTGAAATGTCTGGATTGCTCAGTACCAGAAAGAAGCCAGTTCTCTTTATGACCACTCACAAGCAAGTGCATGCACCATTGTTAGTTACTCATCTCCATAGATCATCTGAGTTGGATACTCAGAAATCTCATTTTCTTTGTTGTCCCTCTTTCTTCTTCTTCCCCATTCTTTTCTTCACAGCCTCCCAAAACATCTTATCATCACCATCTGTTTTCAGGCAGCCTAGTCAGGTTTAGCCTGGATCCTCACTTCTTTAGACTGGCTCACCAACAAGAGAAATAAAACTCTCTAGCACTATATTAATAACCTCTCATAACATAGCATTGATGTCATTACCTTAAAAAGATCTCACAATCAGAGAGAGGATGAGAAGAAATATATAGTGCAAACAGAGAAAGAGCCCTGTCTTCCCACATACAAAAACAGAACTCAGGTTCAGTGATTTTAAGGAATTTGCCTGAGGTCACAGAGCTGTTTAGTGTGGCTGGTGTGAGGACGGTGGTATTTATGAACAGTGGAGGAGGGGAGGGCAAGAAGGGCAACGACCTTTGGACTAAGTCCTCATCAACAATTCCAGGGTTGTTTCTTGTTATTGCAAAAGAGATATAGTTCATCTTTGTACTCCTCAAAAGCACTTTTTGGTGGAAAAATAAAAGGGCAGCTTCCATCATGGTGCAAGATTTCCTTTTCTTGAGGTTCCTGTCATTCATATACACCAACCTCTACCTGGTGAGGCAGTATATCACCTATCCATTTATTTTCCCAACAAATGTTTGTTGAACAATTACTGTATGCAGTGTTTTAGGTGTGAAAGATACAATTCCCACGAAAATGACTGTCCTTTCGATTTTCCAATAAAAATTCTGCCTGTACGGTCTCTAAAATTTCCAATCCAGCTCCTCCAACCCAAATGTATCTTAATTCTCTTTTGAAGAAGTACAGCTCTGGACACATCTCTCTTGGTCGGTGCTCCTCTCCTCTTATCATCTACACTAGACACTGCTGTTTGCCCTTCTCTGCCAAAGAATGCAGGAATTCCCCGAATTAACCCGAGAGTAAGCACAATTAGACTATTTAAACTCAGGAGAAACATGTTTTTCTCATGAAGCAGTGGAAAACCTGACATCATATTTAAACTTAATCCAACTGCAGTCATATTTCTCAAGTAGAGAACTGAAATGTCAGACAGAAAAAAAGTGTTATCCTTTTAGCTACTGTGCTCTGAGCTGAAGGTGACTCATGAAAGACTGAGTGTGTGTGAGCATGTGTGGGTGTGTGTTATCCTCAGATCATTGACAAATTACTAGAACTGGAACTTGGAATTTACAATATAATTGAAGAATCAGAAAATGTGGCCTAATCTGGGATTTCACTTCTTTTTGGGTGGTTTTGAAATTTCCTTGAAACATTGAGAGAAGTAAAAGTAAACTGCAGGCATAAGTGTTCTCTTTTTTTGGTCTAATGGACACAGCATTTTTTTTTTTCCTCAGCTTTCTGGTTTCCACCTTGCCATGGTTAAAATATTCACAAGCAGGCTAGAAAGCTTTCCTGGAAAAGGAGCTTTTAGATTTCAAAATATGAAATTTGCCAGTAAGTAAAGTTTAAGATTTTTTTTTCACTAAATCAAAGAGTTTTTCCATGGGTAAACAGCATATATTTGTATCACTATTTCAAGTCAGTAAAGAACCAATGTCTCAAATTGAGGCATTTGGGAAATTAATTTATTGTATAATATGCCCTTTGTTTACTTGTTCCTTTTTTCTTATTCAGCCAATTTCTCTTTCCTCTTCTTCCTGGCTACTCACTTATGCTTCCTTCACTGAATCTGGAAAATTCTTACCAAGCATATTCTATGTGCCAGGCACTGCTGTGCCCTAGAATTAAAATTCTCAAGTACTTCTTGATTTTACTAAAGAGCAGGTTATGAAGCTAAGTGCTGTGAAGTGTGATGTGGGGTCATGACGAATGGAGAGAGGAGGGGCTGTTGAGCTTGGCTAAGAATTTGGGGGACTATTTCATAGAAGAAGTGCATCTCATGTCATGTTTTGCAGAAGGAAAAGGATTGTCTAGCAGACAGAGCATGAGGACACCATGGGCAACTGAAATTGCTCGCACAAGTTCATCGATGCAGGAGAGGGCAGTGTGGCTGGAACACAGGGAAGGTTGAGTGAGCTGCAGGGGAAGATGCAGCCAGAGGGAGAACATTGCAAAGAGCATGGCAGGCCATATTAAGGTTTCCCTCGTGATCTTGAGTGTGTATTTTGGCCTCTCCATCTTCCAACCTATGAAATTAAAGCAACACAAGCTGGGTATGTTTGAAGATAGGAGAAATGAATGTGGTGTGTCCATGTAACTCTCAAATGGCACACTACTTGGGTGATGAGTTTGGGGCTTTCTAGAGAGTTTCTGTCAGTTCATTAAATAAAATGATTTGCTGAACTCTACTGAGTATTTGCTATACACCCAGCACAGAATCAGAGATTGTGGAAGAGGACTAAGAAATATCAAGTAAGTTTTATTCAAGGCAACACATTTCTTGATCACCAAGGATGTGCAGTCCACTGTGCTAAGGATAGGGGGTACAAAGATGAATAAGACACTGTCCCTGCCTTCAGGAATCTCAGAACCCAAGGCACAGAATACAGGGAATGGAATGGGTCTTCCTTCAATTACTTACTCCATTTGTTGAGTTTCTACTGTATGAGACTCATTGTGTTAGAACCAGGAAAGAACACACTTTTATATCTACTGCAGCATTTACCAAGGAACTGCCTGTCTTCAAGGAGCTCATGGTTTACATAAACAATAATAATACAAGGACTATTATAGACAAAGGGCTTTGAGACAATTTCCTTGAGGGAAATTTGGATGGAGGGGAAAAGGACTGGATATGTATTGAGCATCCTCTATAAAGCCAGAAGTTTTACAAATATAATCCCATAATCTTCACAAGGATCATCAAAAGAGACCACCTTATCTCCATTTTACCACTGAGGAGATAGTTTAAAGAAGTAAGAGTAACTTGCTTGAAGATAACCATTGCTACAGGTAAAGGCTTGAACTCAGGTGTTTCTGCTTACACGGTGATGTTTTCTTTACTCTCTCTGGGCTGTGTGGAATTAAGAGAAGCTTAGAGAAAGGCATGGCATTCATGAAAACCTGATTGCGATGGTCTCATAAAGACACAGCCTTATGTCAGAGACCTGGTTCTTCTAGTAGAAGCTGATCAATCTGTCTCATTGTCCAAAGAGGTCAAATTTAGATAAAAACAGAGCCATGGAAACTTCTAGACTTAGTATATTCAGATGGTCTTGTGTGCAGACGTGGGAGCGCCATGGCGTGTAATGCGTATGTATCCTTTCTGGCTTGCTTGTAATCATCTGGCACCAGTTGTATGGCAGTAACCAGTTTGCAATCACTCCTATTTGTTTTTTGAACATTTATAATAACATTGGATAAATTATTATTAGCCTATGTAAGTTGTTCCTTGCCAGGGAATACATTAACAAAAATCTCCAGTACTTCTTAACTTTGGTTAAGAAGACTTATTGTAGTCTCTGGTATTAAAGATGTTAAGATCTGAAAGCTTACGACATGACGGGACAGAGTGTAAAGGACTTTGGTTTGATGGCCGTCACTTGAAATCTGGACAGAGCCACGAGAGGCCTTAGCTAAAAAATAAATTTGGGATTGTAAATAATGCCTGACCAGACATTTCCCTTGCGGGGACTCGGGGAATGGGGCCCAGCTGCCAAACACGATGCTCTATTGACTTGTAAGGAAAAATAACATTTTTTCAAATTGATATGGTGAGTTAAGATCCACGGCTGAATGCCGTTTATTTCTGTACTTTACAACAATTCAAACCAGATTATTTTATACCAAAGCCACAGGAAAACAATCCCCAATGCCAGCCCCCATCTTTCCTCCCCCCTGACAGATCTGCTCTTTTGCTCTCAAAATACAGGTTGGAAATCGGAGCTGTTTACCAAATTTTTCTAACTGAGGTCACATGATGAAAAGCTTTCCTTACTGAGCCTGAAGTGCTTGGAATACTTTTAATCAGTGGGTAGGATTTTAATTAATCCCGGGGTTGCCATCTCTTCCAGAAGTTCAGGTGCAAGGCTATATTTGTTTGATTGAAGGCTAAGGATCCTTTTCAGAAAAAAGGATAGAAAATACAAAGAGATTCATATTGTGAGACAGAAGACGGGATTTTATCTTGCATCTGTTCTTCTGGGGTTGTTTCCCCATCTGCAGAATAAGGAGATTTGAGGAAGAATGACTTCCCAGTCCACACAGGATACTGTGAATTTATGCAGACATGTTTTGAATTTATCTACATGTGCTCTGAAATCACTGAAGTTAAAGGCTAATGTTATGGTCTGTAAGCTCTACTCACAGTTTTAGAATTCGTAAAGTCAAATCTAGACAGCTATAGTGAAATGAGTAATTCTGATAATTCTCTCTCAATGTTCTTGTTCGTAGAATAAAAGGATGGGCCTAGGGGTCCAGGTAAAGACTCTATGGCTTCCAGAACAAAGGTCGAACTCCCTGGCTTGGCACTCATGTCTCTTCATGATCTGGCCACTAGACACCCCTCCAGATGTACCTCCTACATGCCCGCTGCATATTCCACTGTCCTCAGTCAGAACTCCAAAGATCCATACTATTTTATGCTTTTGTGGCTTCGGATAAGTTACTGCTTCTGCTTAGAATTTCCTTATGTTCATTATTAAGCCAGAGTAACAAATAGAATATTCTGTAGACATTGGCATTTTCTTATGTGAATTCCATGGAACACCGGTCTCATAAATGTTATTTTTGATGTATTGAGCATGTGTTTTTGGGAGAAGGGGAGGCAAAGCCAATTCTCAATGATTGAGGAATTAGGAAGAGTCATGTTTATTCTACCAATCAGCTGAAAAATCACAAGACAGATAAGTATAATAAAGGTTTGGAGAATTCCTGAAAAAGAGAACTATGTTTAAGCCAGGATTTCCCAAATGCACGTGATGACAAATTCCTTCTTCTATGTAAGAGCTACAAATACCCACCAGATCATAGTGGGAAACATCTGTTTGAGTTCATACAGAACATACATCGCAGACACATTATATATAATTTTCAAGGAATTACGATATGTTTTATTCTTATTGAAAATTTTTAATTATTTTTTTAAATTTTGAGATAATTGCAATTGTAACATGAAATTGTAGAACATAATAGAGATATCACTTACCTTTTCCCCAGTTTCTTCTAATGATAACATTTTGCAAAACTGTAGGACAATATCATGACCAAGATATTGACATTGATACAGTAAAGATACAGAAAAATTCCATTACTCCCAAGATCCCTCAAGTTGTCCTTTTATAAGCAGATCCATTTCTCTCCTGCCCCTATTTCTACTGTAACCCCTGGCAACCACTAATCTGTTCTCTATTTCTAGAATTTTGTCATTTCAAAAGTTATATAAATGGAATAAGACAGTATATAATCTTTTGAGATGAGCTTTTTTTCACTTGGTATAATTCAACTGTGGTCAGAGTGTTGCATGTCTCAATAGTTTTTTCCTTTTTATTGCTGTGTAGTATTCCATGGTATGGATGTACCACAATTTGTTTAACCATTTACCTTCCAAAGGACATTTGGGTTGCCTCCAGTTTTAGGCTATTATGAATAAAGCTGCTATAAACATTAGTCTACAGGTTTTTGTGTGAATATAAGTATTCATTTCTTTGGACTAAATGCCCAGGAGTGTAATGGCTGGGTCATATGATAGTTAAATGTTTAGTGTTTTTTGGAAACTACCAAACTTTTCCAGAGTGACTATACAATTTTACATTTCAGTATGACTGATTCAGCTTCTCTGCATCTTAGCCAGGATTTGATGTCACTATTTTTCATTTAAGCTATTCTTATACATGTGTAGTGTTATCTAATTGTGATTTTAATTTGCATTTCTCTAATTGTTAATAATAGTACACTTTTTCATGTATTTATTTGCCACCCAAATATCTCTTTTTTATAAAATAAAAAATATGTCTTTTCATGACTTTTGCCCATGTTCTCTAATTGGATTGTTTCCTTTTTTACTGTTGAGTTTTGAGAGTTCTTTATATATTCTAAATACATTGCTGCATATGTGTTTTGCATTTTTTTCTCCCATTCTCTACCTTTTCTTTTCTGGTCTATATGCTTTTTATTTCCTTTTCTTGCTTTACTCCACTGTCTAGTACTTTCAGCACTGTGAGAGCAGACATCCTTGCCTTGTTCCCAATCTTAGAGGAAAAAGCCTTCAGTGTTTCATCCCTAAGTATAAGGTTAACTGTAGATTTATTGTTTGATGCTTTATATCAAGTTTGGAAAGTTCTCCTCTATTCCAATTTTTTGAGAGTCGTTTCTTTTTTAATCATGAATGGGTTTTGTGTTTTGTCAAAGTTTTTCTCTGCATTGATTGAAATAATCATTTGATTTTTCTGTTCAACCTGCTGGTGTGCTAGATTACAGTGACTGATTTGTGAAGACTTTCTCCCATGGTTTTTTTTTTTAAATCAGCATTTTATAGTTTTATATTTTTTACATTTAAGTCCATGATCCACTTTGAGTTACTTTCATATAAGGTGTGAGACAGGTTGAGGTACGTTTTTTGCCACTGGAGCAGTTGGATAACTGCTGAGCTCAGTTTGTTGAAAAGTCTGCCTTTCCTTCATGGAGCACACTACTAGCTACATAAAATCGAGTTGCAGTTTATCTCTACTTTTATTTTCTTGAAGAGATTATGTAGATTTTGTGTTATTTCTTCCTTAAATGTTTGGCAGAATCCTCTCGTGAAACCATATGGTCCTGGAGATTTCTTTTTGGTGAGCTCTTATAATTATAAACGTAATTTCCTGAATATTTATAGGGCTATACATAGTCTCTATTTCATACTGAATAATAATTTGTGTTTTTTGAGGAAGTGGTCCGCTTTGTCTATGTTAACAACTTTATGCGTCGAGTTGTTTGTAGCCCTTCCTTCATTATCTTTTTGACGTCTTCATGTTCTGTAGTGATCTCCCCTACTTCATTTCTGGTGCTGTTAATATGTGTTGTCTTTTTGCCTTTGTCAGTCTCGCTAGAGGTTGTCAATTTTATTGATCTCTTCAAAAAAACCCCTCATTTTTTTTGTTCAATTGATTTGTGCATTATTTTTCTGTTTTCAATTTTATTGATTTCTCCTCCCAATTATTTCCCTCCTTCTGCTGGCTTTGGGTTCAGTTTGACTTTTCCTCTTTTCAAATGCATGCGTTTAATGCTATAAAGTTCCTTCTCAGCCCTTCTTTAGCTGTGTCACACAAATTTTGATATATTGTATTTTCATTTCAGTTCAATGCACTTTTTGCTGTCCTTGAGACTTCCTATTTGACCCATGGACTATTTAGATGGGTGTTGAAATTTTGCTCTTATCTTTCTGTTACTTATTTCTAGTTGGATTCCATTGTGGTCAAAGAACATTGGGTAATTTTAATTTTTAAAAATTTGTTGGGGTTCGTCTTTGTCCCAGGAGATGAGCTATCTTGGTGTATGTTCTATGGGCACTTGAAAAGAAGGTGTATTCTGCTGTTGTTAGATGTAGTGTTCTTTAAATGTTGATTAGATTCTATTGTTTGATGATGTTGTGAATTCTTCTATATGCTTCTTGATTTTCTGTGTAGTTGTTCTATCAATTATTGGGAAAGGAGTGTTGAAGTCTCCAACTATAATTGTTAAATTATCGTTGTTAAATTGTCTATTCCTCCTTTCAGTACCATCAGTTTTTGCTTCACATATTTTGCAGCTCAATTGTTTGGTGTGTACACATTTAGGATTGCTATGTCTTCTTGGTTTTCATTATATAAGATCTGATGATTTTCTTCACCCTGAAGTCTGCTTTATGTTACATTAATATAGCCACTCCTGTGTTCCTTTGATTAATGTTTTCATGATATATCCTTTCTATCCTTTTATTTTTAACCTGTATATATCATTATATTCGAAGTAAGTTTCTTACAGACAACCAATAGCTGGCCCATATTTTTTAAGTTACTCTGTCAACCTCTGTATCTTAATTGGTGTACTTGGATCATCTACATTATTATACTTTTTTCTATTTTAGGACTTAAATCTGCTATTTTACTTTTTGTTTTCTATTATCACTCTGTTTTTCTTGCCTTCCTGTGGATTACTGAACATTTCTTAGAATTACAATTGGATTTATCGATAGTGTATTTGAGTGTATCTCTTTGTGATTTCCCTACATATTATATTATAATATAGGTAAGTTATCTCAGTCTACTGGTCTCATCATTTTACCTGCTTAAGTGAAGTAGAGAAAGCTTATCTCTCTTTAAGTCACTTTTTCTTCTCCTATTTATAATTGCTTTTAATATTTTTTCTACCTTTAATATTTTTTCTATGTTTTTAACTTTAGAAACGTATGACTGTTAAAATTTTGCTTCAACTGTCAAACATAATTTAGAAAGCTCAAAGAGAGAAAATCTATTCTATTTACACGTATTTTTTCATTACTGTGTTCTTTCTTCCTTCCCGATGTTCCAGGGTTTTCTTTTTCTTTTTCTATTTGGAGAACTTCCTTTAGCTATTCTTTTAGAGTAAGTCTGCTGGTGACAAATTTTCTTAGTTTTCCTTTGTCTGAGAATTTCTTAATTTTCCCTTCATTCCTGGAGGGTATTTTGAGTATATATAGGATTCTGGGCTGACAATTGTTTTTTTTCAAGCATTTCAAAAATATTGAGCTACTTCCTTCTGGCCTGTTTGGTGTCTGATAAAAAAAAAAATTCACTGTTATTCAAATTGTTTTCTTACATATGGGTAAGAAGTCATTTTTCTTTGGCTGCTTTCAAGGTCTTTTCTTTGTCTTTAGTTTTAAAAAGTTTAATTATGATGTGTATTGGTATGAGTTTCTTTGGGTTTATCCTGTTTGCGGTTTGCTCAGATTCTTGAATCCATAGGTGTATGACTCATGCCAAATTCACGATATTTTTAGTTGGAATTCTTTTGAATACTTTTCCAGCCCTGCTTTATTTCTCCTCTCCTTCCAGTACTCAGATGACACAGATGTTCAATCTTTTATTGTAGTCCCTCAAATCTCTGGGGCTCTGTGTAAATTTTCAGATTGCTGTTTAGACTGGGTTATTCCCATTGTTCCATCTTCAATCACTGATTCTTTCCTCTGTCTCCTCTATTCTGCTGTTGAGACCCATCCACTGAGTTTTTCATTTCAGTTACTGCATTTTTCAGTTCTAAGATTATCATTTGCTTCTTTATATCTTCTATTTCTTTGTGAAGACTTTCTATTTCTTTGCTGAGGCTTTCTCTTTTATCATTTGCTTCAAGACTGTTTGGAATTGCTCATTAATTATTTTTATTAGGGATGCTTTAAAATCTTTGGCAGATAATGCTAACAACTCTGTCATCTTGATTTTGGCATATATCGATTATCACTTAGTTTGAGATTATCCTGGTTCTTGGTATGATGACTGATTTTCAACTGAAATTTAGAGATTATATTGTAAAACTCTGGGCCTTATTTAAATTTACTGTTTACATAAGAACTGACTTTCTCTGACACCGCTCTGGCAGAGGGAGAGAGAGCACTACCTAGTTACTGCCAGATGGAGGTAAAAGTCATTTCCTCACTTGGTCTGTGTTGATACCCAAGAGTGGGAGCCTCAATATTAGTGCTAGGCAGGAGTCTGGCTCCCTATGTGATCTCCATGGACACTGCAATGAGGGTATCTTCATGATTGCTGGGTAACTGTGAAAGTCCTGACTCTCCGCTAGGCTTTCCCTGATACTGTCCCAGTGAGGAGGAGAGTGGTGGATTGGAGTAGAAATCCAGGGATCCCAGATGGTCTCCAGTGACACAAGTAGGATGTCTCTTTACTCTCTGTTCCCAACTTGGCCTTGTCTGATATCACCCCAATCTTGGGTGTTGGGGTATTTTGTTACAGCATTGTGAGGGTGGAAGTCTAGGCCACTTCTTGTGTGGCATTTGCTGGTGTGGGTGTGGGTGGTCCATAGGCTTTCTGTGGTGTTTGGTTGTAGTAGGTTGGTTATTGCCTAAAATCTTTATGTCTTGCTAGTGTGTCCCTTTCCTGGGCCTTTGATTGAGAGAAGAAGATTTTTGGGGTGCTTTTTTTGTCTGTATCCATAGGTGTTTCCAGGTTGCTGGCTTCTTCATCTCCCAGTTTTGGAAATATGAGGCAAAAAGAAAACCCAGGGAACGCATCATCCTGTTTTTCCTTGAGTCCTGAGGTTTATGGCTTGTCTGCCTTCCTCTCTTCACGTTCAGAGTCAACTTATGTGTGTCTTACGTATAATGTCTAGAGTTTTCAGTTGTACTTACTAGGAGAAAAGTAGGTCTATTCCATCTTCCTAGAGATGGAAGTCCTTTACCAATAATTTTAAACCATCATTTTGAATGCTTATTACCTCTAGGCATGATATGATATTCTAGTTTTAGGCAATATGATATTCTTTGTATATATTATTTTATTTTGTCCCTAATAAACAGACAATGAGATATCATTATCTCAATGTAACAGGTGAGGACTGAGGTTTGGAGAGGCTAAGGGACTTAGCTAAAGCACAATACAAAGTTAGGATTTAACCCTGATCTCTTGCACATATTCTTTTCTTTATTAAGAGTACTCACTTTTAAAGTCTTGCTGTTAATTCTGCTCTCTACAGGACTGTTGGTCTAGCTCTGGAGTTTTTCGGAAATCCTGAACTGAAAGAGAAATTCTAAGAGAGGGTAATAAAAATGGTAAGAGATTCAGGGGTCAGGACATATGAAAGATAACTGAAGGAAATGAAATAGTGGAGAGAGGACTGTCTACACATATTTGGACAACTCTCAGATGGATGACACATTTGAACTATTATATGGGTCTCAAGAGAACGTAACCGGGACTAATGATTAAATGCTACAAAGATACCGAGTTCAGCTTCATTATAAGGAAGAGCAATTACAGATGTCTGAAATGAAGATAAATTGCTCTAGTGGTAATGCACCCCACCCATGACTGAGTTCAAGCAGGAGTTGGATTAATGTGCTGTTGCTGAGAAGTAAGCAGAGGTCTGGCAGACATGGCCCCAAAGCCCTATCTAACTCTTACAGTCTTAAATGAAAGCTCTGCCATGTACCAACTATGTGATATTGGACACATTACTTCTTTCTGAGTTTAACTTTTCACTTCTATACAATGGGGATAAAATAACACCAGTCTCCTAAAATGATTGTGAGGATTAGATAAGATAGCGGTTGTAAAACATTTAGCGCTGTGCCTGCCATGTGGGAAGCACTGAATAAACATTAGCAGTGATGATGATAATGATAATGTTATAGTGTCTGAAGGTACTGATGGATCTTTGAAGGGTTCATGTTATTGTAGAGAAGATACGTTGAGGAATTGATTTATAGAGTTAAATAATGAAGACAGATGTTAGTAACAAAAACTTTACTGTACCCAACCTGTCCAAGAATATTTTATTATTCTAGAACTGACCTGAACTTATCATTGATACTTGAGTTGTCTTGCATTTGGGATACATCCCTGCATGGAGGAAGTATACAATAAATACTACTCATTTATAGGCATCTAGTTATATGCTAATTCAAGGCCTTCAAATTCTGTCCATTGTGTGAGTCAACCAGTCTCCATCTCCAAATTACTACTTGATCTTTGGCAAGTCCCTTAATATCTCCTAGATTCCAACTTTCTCTTTTGCAAAATAAGATTTAAAGAAGCTCATCTCTAAGCTGTGACCTACACAGCTCTGGGATTTGGTTATTTTCCATTTTGCAATGAGCCCACATATCTTAAAGAGTCAGAACAACTTTGTTTCACTCAATTGGCTGGTCTCTTTTCTTCGATTGTCTGTCTCAGAGTTATCAATCAGAGGACTTCACATTATCAGGCCAGTGGAAGACTGCATTCCAGCCAGATTCCATTCCAATTTTGTTTCAGTTTTAGAAGGAGTGATTCCATGGACCACTGCCATCCCTGATGGTCTTCACTTTCTTAGAAGAATTAGTATTCCCAGCATTTCCTCTTGCAAAATTCCTTCCCCTGTGGGGTGGAAGTTAGCATTGCTTATTTCACTTTCCTCTTGAAAGGAAAAGACTTCAAGGAGTCTGGGAATTGTGACTGTTTCCAAATAGACACTTTCATGGTTAGATCACTTCTAATGATGAAATATTTTCCAGACAATCTGCTTGTACATTTCCATCCATTTAAGCACTGTAGGCATCAAGGAGGTGACTGCTTCCTACAAAGTAGGTCTACAAGAAGTCACAGCCTTCCAATGGCTGTGGGGCATGCCCAGTCCTGAGAGCTATTTCCAACAACTCTATAAGTTAGGGTGTAATACACCTCTGGAGAAACCTTTACATGTATTACCTCTTATCCAGTTGCTGGTACCAATGCTTCCCAATAATGCAAACCAAAAATTTCCCCCACTCTCTCATTCCTCACGATCAATTGGTTTCCATGTCGACTCCATTCCACTTTCTCAGTTTTTCTTATATTCAACTCCTCTTCACCATTAACATTTTCAGTACGCTGGACTATTGCTGAGACTATTGTACAGGCCTGGAATTCGGTCTCTATGCTTCACTATTCACTACGTTCTTCAACATCCTTCACACTACTTGACCAAGCCATCATTTTTAGTCATGAATCTTGGCACAGTCATTCCTTGTGCCAAGTCTTTCAGGAGCTCCTCATCACCTACAGGATAAAGTTTAAATCTCATAGGCAGCATGCAGGATTTCTCATGAGCCATCCTGTTCTCCTTTGCCAATTTGATTTCTCACTAAGAACCCCTTTGCACCCAAAATCCAAAGGCCTGAACTACCAGCATTTCACAAATATGGCATACTCTTTTATTCTTTCGTAATTCTATTTCCTATACCTAACGAGCTCATACTATTTCACCACGAAGAATCACTTTAAATATAACATCTTCTGAAATACCTTCCCTGATCACCTAGCAATTTTTTTCCCTATGTGCTCATTGTGCTTTTATAAAAGAATGGTATTATATTTATTTTATCATTTTTCTCTTATAGACAATGGACAATAGAAGAAAATAAACAATCTCCTTTCCTCTTTTAATGTACAGATCTGGTTCTTTATTAATTTTTTAAGAAACTTAATAAATGCATATCTATTTCTGGACAACTAGTTATCTCTTAATTAGATGTGAGAGCATTTGAGAGAAGTAACTTTGGCCCATTAAGAAGGTGACACCCCTCGGCTGGGGTCTTTTTTGGTGGTCAGGCTGTAAGACTACAAGGGGTCATAAAGGATTCAGTTGAAGGTTGATTCCTATGGTTGTTAGTAAAGCTTGCTCTTATGAAAGTCTTGATTGGAGTAGATTAGTCATCAAGAATGGAGTCATGCCTGTACTTGTTACATTTACCATTCTACTCTTTTTCTGACCATGGAAGAAATATTTTGGCAGAAATAAATATTCAGAATAAAACAGACCAAGAATCTACCATCCTTTCTACTCCTGGAATCCGAGTGTAGCAAATACTATTAACAGTAGAAACAAAGCTGCATTGGGTCCTTAACTCCAAGTATTTGGGAGCCTAGTGTCTTTTATCCCTCACACTGTGAGGAAGAGAGCACAGGTGACTAGAACCCAGACACTACTGTCCCGCCATGTGGTGGCAGCACCAACAGACGCTGTATCTCAGTGGAGAATATAAGCAACTACACTTGTGGTAGCCTTGTAAAGATGAAATTATAAATGAAGAATGAGTAACAGAACAACAGAGAATAAGGAGGGGTAGGTTCTCAAAGTGACTGATCAGCAAGGGAAATGGTGCTTGAAAAAAAATCAGGGCTTTTTGAGGTGTCCTTATAGAGGAGGTTTCTCATGTGCCTCCTAGTTCTCTTGACTTTCAATACCTGGGCAGAACCAGACCCATTGTTAAGACTTCTCCTGGCTTTCCACCCCTCTAGCCTTTCATCGTTTTCATTCCCCCACCAGAAGATTCTGATAACGTTTCAAGTCCTAACTCAAACTCCATCTCTTCCACGAAGCTTCTCTAATAACCTTCTACAAAGCCTAATCCATACCATCCCCTTCCTGGCGCAGAGGCTAAGTGTTGTGGTTCTAGAAGGACCCCTGGAAAACACCTCCTCTCTTGCTAATTGTGCCAAACTGGTAAGTTTACTTGTTCCATAAGCATCTCAAAAACTCTGACCTATGTTTATATGAGAAAACACAGAGATTCCAAATCACAGAAAGGCTTATATCAGATCCCTTTCTTATGTTTGCTGTGATAGAGGCACCAAAGGAAAAACAGAGCTGCATGCTCATTAAAGGTAGAAAGACAGATTTTATTCAGACTACTGCAGCAGAGGAGAGAGACTCCAGTAAAGACTGAGCTCAAGTCCAACTAAGACAAAGGCAACTACGTTTTGTTTTGTTTTGAGGAAAATAGCCCTGGGCTAACATCTGCTGCCAATCCTCCTTTTTTTTTTTTTTTTTTTTGCTGAGGAAGATTGGCCCTGAGCTAACATCTGTGCCTATCTTCCTCTACTTTATCTGTGGGATGCCTGTCACAGCATGGCTTGGTAAGTGGTGTGTAGGTTCACGCCCAGTATCTGAATTGGCAAACCCCAGACTGTTGAAGCAGAGCGTGCAAACTTAACCACTGCACCACTGGGCTGGCCCATAACTATGGTTTTTAAAAGTGAGAACAGATAGGGAACCAAAAGGGACTATGAAGAAGTGAAAAGAGGGAGCAAAAAAGGTGACAAGGGGGATGTGTGGAAAGGGAAAATTAAGAAGGAGGAAAGTGGAGAATTACTGAAAATTTTTTGGCAAGGTGGGTTGGGATGACATTTTGAGGTTTGCCAGCCTTGCATTTTCTTGAGCAAAGACTCAGAACAGGGGCTGGGATCATCTTATGGACACAGCCTGGTGCGGGTGAAAGGCAGGCTAAAGTTTGGTCCAATATCCTAGAACGGTATCTGGGCAGCTCCCTTGTGCTTCATGGGTGCTGTTCACAGAACAAAGAGCAGAACATACAGAAGGAATAAGGGAGGTGCTATTGAGGGGGGTGTGGTAGACAGAACAATGTTCCCAGATATGTCTGAATCCTAATTCCTGAAACCTGTGAATATGTTACCTTACTGGGAAAAAGGGACTTTGCAGATGTGATTAAATTAAGGACTTTGAGATGAATAGATTATCCTAGATCATCCTGTTGGGGCTTATTAGAAAGAGTATCAGCGTTAGAGAAGAAGGGATGACAGAAGCAGAGGTCAGAGAGATCTGAAGATGCTGCTGACCTTGAAGATGGGTAAGGAGCCAAGGCCAAGGAATGAGGGTAGCCTCTCGAAGTTCAATTAGGCAAGAAGACGGATTCTCCCCTAGAGCCAAGAGAAGAAATGCAGCCCTGCTGACACTGTGATTTGAGCCCTGTGAGACCCACTTTGGACTTCAGATATCCCAAACAGTATGATTTGTGTTATCTCAAACCACTAAAATCTGTTTGTGCTTGTGGTCATTTGTTACAGCAGCAAATAGGACAATACCCATGACCCTCAAGGTGCCCGTTTCACCACTCCCCCATATCCTGAGAACTTAACATCCAGGCAACAGAACGAAAGTGTGTGCACTGGAGCTCCTTCCCAGGAGCATAATTTCTTGGTAGAGTGGGAACATAGTTGATATTCATCTCCCCAAGAATGTCATGGCATTTGTTATGTTGCTTGCGGTTTTGATACTAATATTAACAATCTTAATACAACCATCCTTTTATCATTTGGTTGCATTTCCTTGGTGAGTCAAATGACTCCCAAGCTAGTCGACATTTAAAGACAGAGCACATGCTCCCTGTGTTGGTTTACTTAAACAGGAAAAGGTTGGAGTGATTAGCACAGGAGAAAGCTCATTTCTAAGCTCTTTCAGTCGTCTTTTTCACATCTGCCAAAAATCTCTATTCCAAAAGCAATATTGGCCGGGGCACTGGAAGAATGTGCAAGTATTTTCAGACAGGCTGCAAACTACCACCAAAGTTTACTAAGCAGCTCTGTTACGAAAGCCACAGAGACGATAATTCTTTTACTCCAGGGAAATCATATGTTCCCCTTCATTGTTGCTTCTCGCCTCCGCTGTGCAGGTTACAGTGGTCAATATTCAGCACATAAAGTCCCAGAAACGTGGCAATGAATATTTTACCAGCTTCCCCTTCTGAGTCCCAGCTCTGCTCCCCACCAGACCTCAATCTATCACATTGATATAACTGAGTTACAAACTCACGTTTTAAGTAAGATGTCAGCATGCGAATAACTGCCATGATCATTCTGGCTACTGGGAATAGAGGGCATCTTATGTGCCAGAACTGGGCTAGGCATTTTGTATTTATTTCATTTATTCAACTTGAGTTTTCATGTATTCAGTCTGGCATTGGTTAATGCTGTTTGCACTGTTAGTTGGAATCACAAATGGGCTTGGAAAGTAAGAAGCTAAGATTCCTAATAGCTGCTGGGGTTTCAGGAGAATAATGTATGCTTCTGTTCTCTTTGCCCTAAGAAAGAGGGCCATTTCCGTTGTTGCAGGGTGAGTGTGCTGCACTAATCATATAGAATGAATGATGCCAAATGTTGACTGAAGAGCATATGTGTATGTGTGTGCACACTAATAGTTTGAAACACTCTTTATGTATTAGGCTTTTTATACACATGGAGTGTGAACTCTGGAATTAGACTGTCTCATTTGGTCCTGCCTCCATCAGTTCATTCATTCATGAATGCATTCATTTATTAACTCAACAAATACTCATTAGCATCTGTGAGCATACTTCTGAGTTTTGGAGATCCTATGTGAATAAAACAAAGTTGTTTCTTTCATGAACTTTATTTTCTAATAAAAGAAACAGGCAAAAAGTACAACAAAACCCACTTATATAAAATATGTCAGATGGTGATACATATGTGGAGAAATCAGAGAAGGAGACAGGGAGAAATGGACAGGTACATCAGAAGAGGCTTCTCTGGAGGTGGTGATGTTTGAGTGCAGACCCAAACACAGTGGGAGCCGCAGGCCGTGTTTCTCCTTGGGAGAAGAGGGTTCCAGGATGAGGAATAGTAAGTGCAAAGGCAGCCCTGATGCAAGAGAGGGTCTAAGGCCAGTGGGCTTAGGTTGGGTTGCCCAGAGCCCCTTACAAGTGATTCATCAAGGAAGTGCTCTCAGGAGCAAGCTGTAAGGGAGCAGAGGAGACAGGACAGGAACGGGTGAGAATTCAGCAAAGTCCTAGCCTTAGCTTGATCTTCCCTGGAGATTATACAGCTCCTCCGGGAGCCAGGGAGGAAGGAAACTCCTCTAGACTCCAAGGGTAGTCCTTTAAAGAAGGCCACAGGGGTCAGTCATTAGAGGGTATGGCTCGCAGAGGCTGGAGGGTGAACACAGAGAACCAATGAAGAGATCCAAGGGGATGTGGGTGGAGCATCAGCTGTGTCTGCTGGAGTCAGACAGTGGAGCATGGTGAGAAAGAGCAGCAGAGTAGACAACTGTGGCAAGCAGGTGGCCGGGAACCAGATAATGGAGGACTTTGGATTTTTATTTTATGCGTAATGGGAAGCCTTGGAGATATTTTGGGCAAGAGAGTGGCAAGATCTGATGCACATTTTGAAAGGCCCAATTAAGCTATTGTGTGAATCATAGACTTTTGAGGAATAAGAGCAGAAGCACCAAAACTTGTGAGGAAGCTACTGTAGAATTTTAGGGGGAGTATGATCTTGGCTCTGCACAATCCAACACAGAAGCCACTGGCCAAATATGGTGACTGAGCACTTGGAATGTGGCTCATTCCAACTGAGATGTGCTGTAAGTGAAAAACATGCATCAGACTTCAAAGGCTTAGTAGGAAATAAAGAATGTAAAATACCTCACTAATATTTATTTTGTATTGAACACATGTTGAAGTGATACTATTTTGCTCAAATAAAATGTTATTAAATATATTAATAAAATACATTACTAAAATATGCTATTCAACTATTTCTTTTAAAGTTTTTAATGTGACTACTGGAAAATTTACAATCACATAAGTGGCTCACATTATGTTTCTATTAGACATCACCATTTAGACTCAGATGGTGAAAAGTGCCTAGCTTCTATATATAATATGAAAGTAGAGAGGATAGGATTTGCTGATGGATAGTATGTAGGGGTATAAAAGGTAATCACTGAATGATGGTGACTTTTTTAAGATGAAAACCACTGGAGGAGGGGGGAGAACATTGGGGGGGGCGGGAAACAGACATAAGTTGGAGATGTCTAATGGACCTTGAAATCAAAGTGATGAATGGGTGGTTGGATATATGAGTCTGGAGTTCCTTGGAGAGATTCAGGCTGGAGATTTAAGTTTAAAGATATCTAGTACATAAACAGTCTGTAAAGCTATTGGACTGGGTGCCATCACCTAAGGAGTGAGCGTAAAGAAGAGTTATGTGGACCAAACCCTGGAGTAGTCAATCTTTTGAAAGATCAGGAAACAGTGGGGGATCTTAAAAATGAGACTTGCTAGTTGGCTGAACATGGGCAAGTTCCTTGTTTGAGCTTTTGTTTCACTATAAAAAGGGAGTAATAATAGTATAAACTTCATAGGGTAGACATGAGAAGTAACTGGGAAAATATGTATCCACACTTATCATGTCTGGCAAAAAAGAAACCAGTAAATGTTAGCTATTGTATACTCTCCCCTTTATAGGAGTCTTACTGAATCAGTCACCAGGGGGAAGGAAGCCCTCAATTTGGGGGTGTTTGCCCAGTTTTCCTAGTATGGGAAAAATAAATATTGTTTGTCTGCCTACTCTGGGCCAGACAGAGCTAGGCGCTGTGTTTGCCCCTCTGCCTTCACTGCCATTTGGAACTTTTCCAGACAGAGATACTATATCTACATAGGCCTGGAATGGGTTCCAAGGGAAAAACCCTCTTGGTTTTTTAACAAGAACTGGAAGGAGAAGATTCACTTTGGGACCTTGAGCCAAAGGAAGTCAGGCACCCACACTGTTAAAGCTGGAGAGGGACCAGAAGTGTCTTCCTGGTTGGCCCAGTAAAAATCCTAGTCTAGTTAGATAAGTATCCCAAAGGCCAGTCCCCAGGCTGCCATGTTGTTTGGGTAGGCAAGAGGGAGCACACTGGAATGGAGATTGCTTAGGGTGATCTTATGTTGGTAATTGTGCAAGGGAGAATAAAGACCTCCTAAATATGTCCCTGTCCTAACCCTTGAAACCTGCGCATCTGATGTTTTACATGGCAAGGGACTTTGCAGGTGTGATTAAGTTAAGGATCCAAATGGGAAGGTTATCCTGGAGTACCCTGGTATGCCCAATATAATCATAAGAATCATTATAAGAGGAAGGCAGGAGTTTTAGAGTCATAGAATGAGATGTGAAGATGTGGAAGCTGACATGAGAGAGAGAAATTTGAATACGCATGTTGCTGGCTTTGAAAGTCGAAGAAGGGGTCATGAGCAGGGAATGCAGGCAGCCTCCTGAAACTGAAAAAGGCAAGGAGACAGTTTCTCCTCTAGAGCCTCCTCAAGGAACACAGTCCTGCTGACATCGTGATTTTAGCCTAGTGAGACCCATTTTGGACTTCTGAGCTCCGAAACTGTAAGACAATAAATTTGTGTTGTTTTAAGCTACTAAGTGTGTGGTTGTTACTGCAACATTAGGAAACTAACACGCTAACACTTAAAAGTCATGGGCTTTGAGTCATAATTATGGTGAAAATATACCCTTCCAAGATTTACTTTTATAATAATCTCATAAATCTGGGACACAGCAAAGGAGAAAGGAAACAGGAGGCTTCAGAACCATTCAAACAGATGTTATTTATAAACCAAACTAAAGCCCCCAAACTTTCATGGTGCCAGAGCCCATGCATTGCTATTTTAACAAAAATTCCACTCATTTGGCCTGCCACAAATGAGAAGCATCAAATTAGAAGGAGAGGAAAGAACTGTTCAAGGAGAGGAATCTGACAGCAGTGAAAGACATAATAGCTCTCAGCTCACAGCAGGGTAAGGTGTGAGGAATGTGGAAGAGCATCTCAGGGAGCTCTTCTTGTGGGGATATTCAGTGTAGGAGCAAACAGCTTCCCTGCACTGATGGGAACATCAATATACTACAATATTAAGTTTAGTAAAAATAACATAAATGCTGTCTTTGAAAATGCAAGGAAAAAATAGGTTTGGAATGCTCAGCTACCAAAGAAAGAACTGAATATATTTTATAAGGCCCCTGGGGGGAAAAGAAAGGCTATCTTTCATTAAAAAAACAAAAACAAAAACAAAAAATCCTTTGTTTCTCAAAAGTTTTAACCCTAATTAAGTAAGAAGCCATGCTATGGGTATGGCTTGGATGACTTCTCAGCTGTATATATGCATGTAAGCCTATGTATACACACACGCATTAAGGGCTTTAAATGTCAGTTTATGCTTGGATTTGGGATAGCTTGGGGGAAGAAAGATCGATAGACTGAAAAAAGGAGAGGGATGGGAAATTACATAAGTGATGCTTTGTTCCATGCACTGTGCTCTGTACTCTGCATATTTTACTTTACCTACTTCCCATGAATTATCTATACAGTTGCTGCCAATATCCTAGAGGCCTTACAGAAATTGCCCCAGCTCACAGTCCCCAAAAGTGGCATACAAGGCCTTGAATTCAGATCTGCCTGACTTTAAGATCTAGATAATCTTCCACTCCATCATGGAGTTGAAAAATAGTCCTTCCTAATATTATCCCAGAAGTAGCTGAGTGATTGAAATGGTAAATTTTTCCCCGGGGTTAGCAGATGTGTGGGAGGCCCTCTTCTGGCTAATTTTTACACATAGATTTATTTTAGACTTGAAAGAGGCCACGGACATCCCACCCACTCATTTTACACATGAGAGACTCGAAGCCCAGACGTGATTCTTACACCCATGGTCACATGATTCATTAGAATGAGGAGCAAAACCCAGGATACCTGCTGTCCAATACTAAATAATGTCACCTCCTGTCACCTCTCAAAATGAGGCATGTTTAAGGGAAAGAAATTTTAGAACTCACATGGAAATGTAGGGGACAACCTCTTCACAGAAGTGAACTTCGAGGGGGTCCTAATATGAGCCTTTTTATTTGACCACTCTCCATCTTGGGCTGGGGTCAGGGTAGGGGGATGGACTTCGGGTCTGAGCATTGAGAGCTTTGCTGTGAGCTTTCATTCCATGGGGGACAGGAATCCACAAGCAGGCTGCCCTTATGGGAAGCACTTGTTTGCCTAGAGGGGTCTTTTCCCTTTGAACTTCTCTGGGGACTCTGTCCATATGTCAGAGAGAGCTGATCAAAACTTTAAACGAGGACCCTGACAAGGATTTTCAAAATTGCATGCAGATGTCTCCATTTCAGAGAATTGGAAACATAAATCTTTTTCAGATTGCTATAGCAACGGGGGACAGACAAAACAATACATTGCAAGAAGCCATGCCGTGGGGATTGATAACAGTTGGGGGGAGTGGGGTTGGGGGTTTGTAGAGTCTGGGCCAATGTGTGCTGGGGCTGAGAATCCCACCGTGGAATGCTGAGCTTGTGTTCTAATGGAAACCACTAGTCTCCAGGGCACGTTCTCCTCAGTCTGAGCCCCAATGTGAGAATGTGAAAATGGAAAAGGCAGGGGCCAGAAGTAAGGCCGGAGTTGGAAATGCTGCCTTTTTGGCTCAGTCTCCATTTGCCCAAACCAGTTCCCCTAATCCAGACCAGAAGAACACAGTTCCCATGTTTTCTCACATTTATCACTGGAGTTGCTCATTTGGCCATCTCAGTTTAGAGTACGGATAAGTAGGGCTCAGGGACAGACCTAGAGTTGGGATTCTAACTGAAACCCTTTTGGCTCTAAAACTCTTGACACAAACCAAGCCACAGGAACCAGAGAGCCCTTCAGTCACCTCCTTGTTCCCGTGAAATTTTAACTTTCTTCATATTTTGTCTGTTAGACCTCAACCTCCCACTGAGGGGCAAACTGATCCTAGTGGAAGAGGCTCTAGCCTTTATTTCTGAGTTATAAAGTAGGAAAAGGAGAGATTGCAAAGTTCAGGGTCAAGCAGATGGCCAGAGGTTGGGGTCAATTTATAAAATCTAGTTATCTCAATGTCTAAAGGGTCTTTCCAGGTCTTCTAATCTCACTCCCTAATGAAGCATGATTCTTAAGCCACACTCCCAAACAAGCAGCCTCCCAGGCAAAAAGGCTTGAGCCTTGGTTGATTTTGAATAAAGCCAAAATGTTCAAACTGATCACCTGACAAGAGTTGGTTGTACCATCATGACTGTTTTTGACATCATGACATTAACTGGTGTGTTTTACTCCATGGTTTTACATCATGGTGCCCTGAGCTAAAAGTCATATTCATAGAAAACTTGGGGTTACCTGAAGAGGCTGCTTTGAGGACAGAAGTGACCAGTTCAACGGCTCTGTCTACCCCAAGAATTGAGGGGTTCGATATCCCTGCATACCTCATGACTACAACCCCCTAGATGGGGAATTCAGCAACAAATAAGCAACGACAATTAGAATAATTTTTTGTGGGGCAGGTAGAGAGTATAAAAGCTTTTGACTGTGCCTCGTGACTTAAAACAGAGTTGATAAATCTTATTACATTTATGTGGTATGCTGTTTCAAAGGCATTTTAGTTCTTCTGTTTCTATTGCAAACAGTGCTGTCAACACGATGACAATAGCAATAATATAAATAGTGCCTCACATAAATTTATAATAAGGATCTGGTGTGCTTCACATATATATATATTTTCAGTCTTCCAACAATCCTGACAGCTGGATGTTTTCTTTTTCATTTTACAGAAATGAAAGCTGAAGCCACTAAAAGTAAAGAGATTTGTTCCAAGTCACACAGTTAGTAAGACTCAGAGCAAAGACTTGAACTCATATTTGCTTGAATTCAAGGCCATTGCTCTTTCTACCTCAGAACAAGACACTGGGGCAATATTGAAATGGATTTTTCTATTTTTGAGGAAGATTAGCCCTGAGCTGATATCTGCTGCCAATCCTCCTCTTTTTGCTGAGGAAGATTGGCCCTGAGCTAACATCCGTGCCCATCTTCCTCTATTTTATATGGGGGACGCCTGCCACAGCATGGCTTGATGAGCAGTGCTAGGTCCGTGCCTGGGATCCAAACTGGTAAACTCTGGGCCGCTGAAGCGGAATGCATGAACTTAACCTCTATGCCACTGGGCTGGCCTCCAAAACGGATTTTTTGAAAGGAAAAAACTGGCATGTAGTTCCTTATAAACGAACTAATAAAATCAAGAAATGAACTAAATGGAAGTAAAACAGAGATGAGGATGTAAAAGAGACAAATGACTACACAAGGTTGGTGTGAGAAGAAGAAAAGAATTGCAGGACTGCATCAGTTTATTGTTTCTTTTCTTTTCTTTTTTTTTTTTTTTAATGTATTCCAGTTACTATTAGTTCTTACTGGAAAAAGTGTTTTAATGGTCAAATAAGCCACATAGTCTGTCGTCTGGGGCAATTACAAACTATATTATCATAATAAAGGCTTTCTTCAGATAAAAAGCAGTAGTGGAGAGGGTTAGATTTGGTTTAACCTAGTGTTTCCCAAATTTATTTAGCATCATCATCTTTCCTTTCAAAATATTTATTCACATTTCATGAAAGTGGTATTCTCAGGAAGACATTTCGGGAAGATACATATTAGAGAGTGGAAAAGGTTTGCCAAGAGGCCCCAGTATAGACAGAAAATTCTAAGGACCCATATAAATCTTTCAAACATGTCTTTAGCCAGCCACCAAAGTCCACGAAGCTCCAATACTAGGCTAGAGCTGGGGGAGAAGTGTCCTGTTTCCCATCTCTCTCAGGCAAGTCATATGGTATTCCTATTAGAAACTGCCGAAATTTTAATTTCAAATTGCAAACAATTCACGTCAGTACCCCACTACGCTTCTGAAAGGAATGATGAAACTGGCTAGAGCTTCTGATGCTTAAGCCTTTGAGTCATAGGGACTGGATGTGGGTGCAGAGACTTGCGTCTTTCTGCCGTGTATCTTACTGCCCTTGCGTCTTTCTCTGCATGTTCCTGTCAGCTGGGCATGATTACATCTCAGATGTGGACAAGTGATGAGTGAAAGAATTATTGCTACACTACTATTCTGAGAACTTGATGGGCGGGATGAGAGGGGCAATTTGGCGTGGTGTGGAAACTGTGTTTAGACCCAGCAAAAATTTGGGCTGACAAGGACATTCGTGAATTTCAAAATTCCAGATGGACTTGTAGATGGAGAGTTTGGACTCTGCAGTTGGGACTTCCAGATGTGAGACCTCTCAAGATTCCAGAGCAACTGAGGATGATTTCATCCTTTACTGTACCTCAGGCCATACACTGCTGGCTTGGAGCATCCTGTGTGAAGCCAAGGATAGGAAACACGTCCTCACTCAAGGTCAACATCTAAGTCAAAGTCAACTTTCAAGCTGGAGTGGAAAGAGAACCAGAACAGAGCTCAGAAGATCTGCACTCTACTTTTTTACTAGCTTGTCTATGACTTTGGCCAGTGGCAGATTCAAATTTAACACACATGTATAGAATGACTATTGGTGCCAGTGACTGCAGAAGTGATCAAGATGAAGAAACCACAATTCTCAGATTCTGGGTGATTATATTTTAGGGGGAGGGAAAAGAAAATATATGCTTATTATTTGAAGTAAAATATAAACCATTCTTTAAGGGTACAACCTCATCAACTAAAGGAGCTATCAACGCTAGATGTGGTATCTGAGGTGAACATCAAAGGATTTTGTCAAGTAGGGTCATTCAGGCCAAGGGAAGAGCAAAAATCAAAAGGATAGAGGCTTGGACATAGTTAGAAACTTCTGGGGAAGTTGTTATTTGAAGGTAGGATGTTATGGTTGTGATGTTACTTAATAAGAAATGAGAGGAGACTTTACGGGAGGCAGAAATATGACGAGGAAAGGGAACGTCTGGGAAATTTTGAACAATTATAATTGATATTACATTTTAGGAAAAGACAACAATAAATTTCATATTTCCATACCATGCAATGGACCTTAAAAATACAGATTTCAGTACTGTCTCTGTCATTTTGACAAATGATAGGGCCTTAGCCAGGTCACTTCCCCTCTCCAAACTTTAGGCTGACATGAGAAGATTTAGACTTTGGCTCCTTTTAGGCCAAAATCAACACTGCGTAGTCTCTGCGGTGGTCGGTGGTCGAGGAAATGGAGAAGTGAGTGACTCCCTTCTTCTCCTTCTGGAATCTTGCCCGCAGCCATCAGGACAAAAAGTAATCTATGAACTACTACAAGTGACTTTGCATATGGATTGATCGGGCCCAGAGAGCCACCTCTGCACTGGCTGTCTTCCGGTGGAGAGTGATGTCACTGTTCTCACACCAACCCTAATTGAATTCTGAGCCAAGACAATGCCTGATAGCATCCTTTTATGACACTGGTGCAAAATGCAGCTTTGTATTTTAGTTGTCCTTCAGGGACATGCTCTCATCTCGAGGCTGGGTGCCACTTTTGAGGTATGGACTAAAAATTATTCTAAATGTTAATTGGAAATTACATTGGTGGGTGTCTACAGCAAAGTCTTCTTCAAAAGGATGGAATTAGTGTACAATTCCTTAAATGGCATTCCATGTTAAAGATTAGCTAGTATTTTGAGGAACATCAGTGTTTATCCAGGAACAAGAATAGTAATGCTATTTTTACAGAAGCTCAATAGCAAGCAAAACTCATAAACTTCCAAAGATTTTCATTGGAGTTCTAATTTTCAAAATTTCATATGGAACCACTGCATTTGGAAATCTCAAGACAATGGTAAGTATATGATATAACACATGTACCTAAATCATTACTTAGACTGGGGGAAATCCTTCCACTCTCTACTTTTGGTTTGAATCTCAAGTTCTCATGGAAATTTGGTTTTTAAACTAAGATTCAAAGGATAAGTGGGACTTGTGTAGAGAGGGAGGTTCAGGGACAGTATGCCTGACAGAAGAAACAGTGGGTTCAAAGATTAGGATGAGTCTCATTTATGTGTAGAGAATGGAAGAGAGAAAATAATACACACACTGATTTGATTCGCATCATGAGTCCTGAGAAAAATCTGCAAGTTAGGTGTGAGCGTTTAATTTAAAATTCTTAAATAACAAAATGTGTAGCTTTGATTTTTATTTCAGCTTTATTAAGACTCTTCCATGATTATTAATCAGTTAATTTTCACAATTTTGTGAGGTGCGTAGTATCATGCCCATGATAAAGAGGGGGACACAGTAGCTCAGAGAGATGAGCAGTTGTGTCCAGGATCTAAGAGCTGGGAGTGGTGAAGCCAGGACAAGAGCCTAAGCCTTCAGTCGCCAGGTGTCTGGTCTCTTCAAACAGCAAGTAGCCATTGCAAGTTCTGGTTTCAATCGTCTAATCTAACTATACTCCAATGTAAACAAAGATTTTGAAAAGCGACATGGAACCCCACAGAGAGATCCTGGCAAAATATGCCCGGTACTTCTCTGTACATACAACATTGTTTCTGCAGAGACTGTGAAAGCATAAAAAAATAAATACGCTCTCCAGCAAGTCCTTCATAAGGCCACCTGAATTTCTGGGATGGCTCTGTGATTCTGATGTGATGTTTAGGAAATGTTGTGTGAAGTTTATGGGAGGAAATTGCTCCTACTTTTGCTCAGGACCAGCCTTTAATATTTTTTATTTTGAGAAAATATACAAGAAATCTCTGAGCATCAGGATACTGAAATATATGGTGACTGAAGATTATTTTGCATTTTTGATGTTCTTTAAATTGTGTGCATGACCTCCCCCTCTAAGAATATTGCTTGGCAAGCCTTTGGCTCTCACAGAACAAATAACACTATAAAGTAACAGTGCTTCTCTTCTATAGAAAGTGAACAGAAATCATCCCAAACCAACCATCCTGGAATTCTTTCCTGGAGAACACCTAATTCCTAGAGTAGGTCATTTTGGTATATATTTCTTTAATTGTTTTCATATGCTCCTGGGCGTGCTTGGCGAGAGCTCTTAAACACTCCATGAGTATGTTTTAATCAATATCTAATCTTCCAGAGGCTTTTAGAAGCTAGCAGTACCTTGATTGGGACATATACATTCCCCATACTTCAGAGGAGTGTGTTGAGAGGTAGGGCGTGTCCTGGAGCACCTCTCTTCCTTTAGCACAGCTATTGCCTGATTGCAGAGCTGTAGAATCACTGATTTTGCCAAATGCTAGCTTAGGGAAAATGCAGAACAATTTAGGAATCGTATTTTAGAGCAATAGAAGGTGGAGAAGTCAAAGGCATCAGTTCCAAGTTATTGAACACTCACTCATACTATTCATAATTATGGATTATCTACTATAGATATCTATAGTTAGTTAGACAACTAACTGGGTCCTGGAAATGGTATAATAGGAAAGTCAAGTGGATCCTTGCCTTGGAATTTTAAATCTAGTGGCCCGATCCAACCCAGGAATCTCTTCTGAAGTATTTCTGATATGGGGACATCCTACATCCGTTTGGATGTTTCTAGAGACTGAGATCCAGGACTTACCATAGTTTCAAACACATAGTTGACCCTTAATAACCTCTCTCTGATTTAGATCCAACTCTCATTTATTGAAATCTAGTAGGTACTACCGGTAAGCACTTTCTTGTATGTTGCATCTCAATAATTTGAACCTTCAAACAATACTGTGAGGTAGGGATTTATTACCTTTTTTGTTTCCAGATGGGAAAATTAAGATTCTGAAGAAAAATAATACTACAAATTACTCATGGGAAGAATTGAGGCTCCACAACAGAACTACTCTAATGTGTTAGTTGTGAAGATCCAATGAAAATAATGGAGCTGACGTTGTTTGTAAAAGAGACTAATATTGTTTTATAAACAGTAAATAATAGAGCTGAATTGTTCTGTAAACACACGTGTAAGGACTTATCTATATAAATCTCCTGCTAAGACTTCATTTGAAGCATGACTTCACCAGTAGCTCTTCCTCCATCAGATTAATGCTGCACTCTAGCCATATTAACACACGCTGCATTCCCTTCGTAATCCTCACACAGTCTAAAATTACCTTGTTTATTTACCCATTTACTTGATTTGCGTATGCTCCTCCACCTCCTGCAAGCACACAGAGCAAGAAATCTCCATGAGTGCAAAGACTTTGATAATTTTGCTCTCCAGAGAATTTCTCATCCTAGAACAATGCCTGAACCTCTGTGGGTATTTAATAAAGGTTTGAAGAATGAATAAATAACTTTCTTGAATTCTTCAAGGAAGGATTATATTTGTGTACTTGTGCAACTTTTCTTACTATAAATTCAGTTTTAACATGGAAAGGACTATGTCTAAATTATCTCTGAATCTCCGTTACCCAGTATAGGGCCTAGCCTAGAACAACCTCAGTCGGTTCATGTTTGTGAATGAAGGAGCTCTCCCTGAGAGTGTCCATCCTTCTGGTACATCTGAGAATGTAGGCAGAGGAATCAAGCTGTCAATGAATAGGCAGGTAGAACTGTGGTGAGGAAGATGGAGCAGAATACATCCAAACAGAAGAGATAATGAAAGGTCATTGGGAGTATTGTAATCACATAATGTAATTCAGTTCCTCTCACCCAGACTTATTCCAGGGTTTTGGAAATTATGCTCAGGCTCTAGTCATTTTCAGTAAGTTATTTTAGTACTAGATTTAAACAGACTTGACCCTCCCCCTCTATTTTGAACTCATCTGCTCTCTACTTTATTGAGTAGCGTTTTCTCTGTTTGGTTCTCATCTATTCATTGCAACTTTTTCTTTAGTATCTAGCAACTATCTGACATTTTTGATATTGATGTCACTCAGTTATCAGAAGGGGCCCTCTATACCAGAGGACTTGGAATGAATTCTCTCATGGTACCACAGCCTGTGAAAGTCCAGGGCTCTTGTAACAGTTTCTGCTAATTTCTGGGGGACGCATATTCTCCTGTCTGGCACTCCTGCATCCCCATATATGTTATCCTATTGCATGCCTGGTTCTAGGAACAGATCTTAGAAATTATGTGAGACCCTGGGAAGACTCTTCCCATAGAAATGCATTAGTAAAGATTTAAGCATGTTTTGAAGATTTTGTAGAGACCTGTGGGACACCATCAAACATGCCAACATATGCATCATGGGAGTACTAGAAGGAATAGAGAAAAAGCAACAGAAAGAGCATTTAGAGAAAGAATAGCTGAAAACTTCCCAGATCTACACATTCAAGAAGCTCAACAAATTCCAAGAAGGGTAAATGCAAAGAGATCCACGGTGAGACACATTATACCAAATCTATCAAAAGTCAAAGAGAGAATCTTGAAAGCAGCAAGAGAGAAGCAAATCATCGTGAACAAGGGACCCTTAATAAGATGCATGGACAATATCTCAGCAGAAACCACAGGAGCCAGAAGGCAGTAGGATGGTATATTTAAGATATTGAAAGAAAATAAAAAGCTATTACCCAAGAATTCCATGTCTAGTAAAACTATCCTTCAAAGTTAAGGAGGAGATAAAGATGTTTCCAGATAAAAAAAAAAAAGCTGAGCATGTTTTTTTTTTTCTTTTTTATTAGTGTTATGATAGATTACAACCTTGTGAGATTTCGGTTGTACATTTTTGTTAGTCATGTTGTGGGTACACCACTTCCCCCTCTGTGCCCTCCCCCCACCCCCCCTTTTCCCTGGTAACCACCAATCAGATCTCCTTATCAATATACTAACTTCCACCTATGAGTGAAGTCATATAGAGTTCGTCTTTCTCTGACTGGCTTATTTCGCTTAACATCATACCCTCGAGGTCCATCCACGTTGCTGTGAATGGGCCAATTTTGTCTTTTTATGGCTGAGTAGTATTCCATTGTGTATATATACCGTATCTTCTTTATCCAATCATCAGTTTCTGGGCATGTAGGTTGGTTCCACGTCTTGGCTATTGTAAATAATGCTGCAATGAACATAGGGGTGCAAGGGACTCTTGGGATTTCTGATTTCAGGTTCTTAGGATAGATACCCAGTAATGGGATGGCTGGGTCATAGGGTATTTCTATTTTTAACTTTTTGAGAAATCTCCATACTGTTTTCCATAGTGGCTGTACCAGTTTGCATTCCCACCAACAGTGTATGAGGGTTCCTTTTTGCCAATCTAACGGGTGTAAGGTGATATCTTAGTGTAGTTTTGATTTGCATTTCCCTGATGATTAGCGATGATGAACATCTTTTCATGTGTCTATTGGCCATATTCATATCTTCTTTTGAGAAATGTCTGTTCATGTCCTCTGCCCACTTTTTGATCGGGTTGTTTGTTTTTTTGTTGTTAAGCAGTGTGAGTTCTTTGTATATTATGGAGATTAACCCTTTGTCGGATAAGTGGCTTGTAAATATTTTTTCCCAATTAGTGAGCTGTTTTTTTGTTTCAATCCTATTTTCCCTTGCCTTGAAGAAGCTCTTTAGTCTGATGAAGTCCCATTTGTTTATTCTTTCTGAGCATGTTTTTTAATAGGAGATCCTCTCTACAAAAAGGCTAAAGGGAGTTCTTCAGGTGCAAAGGACAGTAGACAGTAACTCAAATGCAGAAATAAAGAACCCTGGTAAAGGTAACTATGTCGGTAAATACATAATACAACTGAGTCCAATTTTTGAGTTCCTTTAGGGTTTCTGTCAATTTCTAATTTTTTCTCTGAGAATGGGCTATTCTTTCCTGTTTCTTTGTATGCTTTGTAATATTTTTTTTGTTGAAAACTGGCCATTTTGAGTATTACAATGTGGCAACTCTGGAAACTGGATCGTCTCCCCCTCTCTAGGGTTTTGCTGTTGCTGCTTGGTGAAGGCTGCAGTCATCTACTTGTTTAGTAACTGTTCCAAACTATTTTTTGTAAAGACTGTTTTCCTTGTCATGTGTGGTCTCTAAAGTCTCTGTTTCATAATCTCAGTAATCTGTCAGTGACCTGACAGAGAGTTCCTTAAATACTCTCCTAGTCTTTCTTCACAGATTGGCTCTGAACTGGAGCACCCCTTCAGTGCTTTGCCAGTGTGCTTAGAACTCTGCCTTAGCCTTCACCCCTGGCTTTCAAGAGCCCAGAAATCAGCAAGACATGCAGGCCTAGGGTACTCTTGGGATTTTGCAGAGTATGTGTCCAGCCCTAGGAATACACATTGGACTAGAGATTCCCTAGTATATGCTATTGCCTTTCAAACCATTATACCTACAAGAATCTTCCTTCTCAGTTTGCTTCTTTCCAGGCTTTACGGTCTGTCTTCTGCTTGCCCCATAAGTCATTCCTTGCCCTAGGTGGCTATGGGTAATTGATCTTTAATGCTTTCAACAGATGCCACTAAGCCTGGGTGAGAAGGGATGAAACAAAGGCAAGCTTCTGCAGTAGTGCCTTAGGGAACTGCCATATAGGTCAAAATACACAACAATTTTTTGTGAACAAAGTCTGTATTTCTCCCCTCCCCCTGGCATCATCAGCTACACCAGAAATGTGGGCCACCCTCCCCATGGCTGCCACCAAGCTGGGGAATGAAGGTTGTTAGACAGGTTAGCAAAAGCACCACAACACTTTCTTACCAAAATGTAGCAGCCTTTTTCTTCAGTAAGCACTCCCTTTGCTGCTGTAACATTTTTACTGGATTCTAGAGTTCTTTAAAAGCTTATTCTGTCACTTTTGGCCCCTTGTGGTTACTTCAGTGGGGGGACCAATTCTTGGAACTCCCTATTCTGCCATTTCTCATGACATCCTCAAAAACATATACCTCTTATTGGAAAACTAACATAGTTAAAATGTTCATATTTCCTAAAGCAATCTACAGATTCAATGCAATCCCTATAAAAAGTCTAATGGCATTTTTCACAGAAAGAGAACAAAGAATCCTAAAACCTATATGGAATACCAAAAAAAAAAATACCAAATAGCCAAAGGAATCCTGAGAAAAAAAGAAAAAGGCTGGAGGCATCACACTCCCTGATTTCAAAATATACTACAAACAAATAGTAATCAAAAGAGCATGGTAATGGCACAAAAACAGACACATAGATCAGTGGAACAGAATCGAGAGCCCAGAAATAAACCCACATACCTATGGACACCTAATTTTCGACAAGGAAGCCAAGAAGATACAATGGAGAAAGCAAAGTCTCTTCAATAAATGGTGGTGGGAAAACTGGACAGCCACATGCAAAAGAATTAAAGTAGACCATTATCTTATACCATACACAAAAATTAATTCAAAATGGATTAAAGACTTGAATGTGAGACCTGAAACCATGAAACTTCTAGAAGAAAACATAGGCAGTACACTCTTCTATATTGGTCTTAGCAGCATATTTTCAAACACCATGTCTGACCAGGCAAGGAAAACAATAGAAAAAATAAACAAATGGGACTACATCAAACTAAAAGTATTCTGCATAGCAAAGGAAACCATCAACAAAACGAAAAGACAATCTAACAATTGGGAGAAGGTATTTGCAAATCATATATCTGATAAGAGGTTAATATCCAAAATATATAAAGAACTCATACATCTCAACAAAAAACCACCAAACATCCAAATTAAAAAATAGGAAAAAAATATGAACAGACACTTTACCAAAGAAGATATTCAGATGGCCAATAGGCACATGAAAAGATGTTCAACATCACTAATTACGAGGGAAATGCAAATCAAAACTATAATGAGATATCACCTCATGCCCATCAGAATGGCTATAATTAACAAGACAAGAAATAATAAGTGTTGAAGAGGATGTGGAGAAAAGGGAGCCCTCATACACTGCTGGTGGGAGTGCAAACTGGTGCAGCCATTATGGAAAACAGTATGGAGATTCCTTAAAAAATTAAGAACAGAAATACCATATGATCCAGCTATTCCACTGCTGGGTATTTATCCAAAGAATATGAAAACATGAATGCATAAAGATACATGCACTCCTATGTTCATTGTGGCATTATTCACAATAGCCAAGACTTGGAAGCAACCTAACTGCCCATCAAGAGACGAATGGATAAAGAATATGTGATATGTATACACAATGGAATACTACTAAGGCATAAAAAAGATGAAATCTTGCCACCTGAGACAAAATGGATGGACCTTGAGGGTATTATGCTAAGTGAAATAAGTCAGAGGGAGAAAGCCAAATACCATATGATCTCACTCATAAATAGAAGATGAAAACAACAAACAATCACATAGATACAGAGATTATACTGGTGGTTACCAGAGGGGAAGCAGAGAGGGAGGAGAGTGAAAGGGGTGACTGGGCGCATACATACAGTGACGGATGGTAATTAGTCTTCGGATGGTGAGCATGACGTAATCTACACAGATATCAAAATATAATGATGTGCACTTGACATTTATATAATGTTATAAACCAATGTTACCTCAATAAAAAAAAAAGAAAAAAACCAAATAAATCTACTCAGGAATAAAACCAAACAAAAGATGTACCTCTTGATTCACAAATTTCTCTTCTAGGAATCTATCCCACTGATATACTTATACACACGGCAAAATGATGATTGTCCATGGTTATTAATTTTGGCATTGTTTGTGATAGTAAATGACTAAAAATAGCCCCAAATCCACTGGTTAAATAAGCCACAGCACATCTGTGAGATTGAGTGCTCCATATCTATAAAAAACAATCAAGAAGATGTCTTTATACTTATAAAGATCTCCAAGATGTGTTAACTAATAAAAACAAGTGGCAGAACAGTGTGTATGGTATTCTATTTAGTATGTAAATTAGCAGCATACCTAGGAAGTGTGTGTGCATGCTTTCTTTTATGTGCAGGATGCTGAAGAAACTAATAACAGCATTGATCTGTGATGAATAGGGTGAGTGGGAACTGCGTAGATCAGGTAGAGGTGGTCTGGATATTTTACACCATATACCTTCTTAAATTTCCAAATGTGTGAACCATATGCATGTCTTCATTATTCAAAAGGTAAGTGGAAAATCAGTGACTTATCAATACCCGTAGAATAAAATTCTAAATAGCATTCATCATCTTCAAGGCCATGCATGATCCCACTTCTATTTCTGCAACCCCATCTTTCCCCACTGTCTCTCGAGGCAGCACGCTCCAACCACAGTGGCCAAATGGTAGTTTTGCCCAGATCCTGGAGCTTTCCAAGTTCTTTCTCCCTCAGGGCTTTTGTACAAAGTGTTTTGTCTTCCAGGCATGTTTATTGCTCTGAGATTCACATGGGTAGTTTTTTCTCATCTTTCAGTTCTTGAAAAGGACTTCTGTCTAGGGAGATTTCCTTTATGCCCAATGTTCTCTCTCAGCACCCTAGTTTTATTTTTCCTTCACAGTAATTACTATAATAGAAGATTATTATTCATTTGTTTCTTTTATTTGCCCTTTTCCACTACTAAACTCTAAGACACATGTCTAAGAACTTGCTCACTGTTGAATCCTCAGCAGGACCCGTACCAGCGCTTGTTCCAGTGAAATATATGAATTGAGTGAATGAATGCATTAATGAAGTGGGGGCGCATACTAAATGCTCATGTATGAATGCATAACTTTTTAAGATCATGTTCTGTTTCTTGTTGCATATTCTTAGTTGTTTCATCTCTAAAACAGGGATGCTGAATTTGCTGGTTTCTAAGGTTTTCAGAGAGACTTTTCACAACACTCCTGCCCCTTCTGCCCTGTCTTTACAACTAGCACACCTGTGAACTTAACCTTGCTCTTTTCCTTAGTGAGACAGTGAGCCTTTGCGGCTCTGTCACTGGAATCAGAGATAGGCAGGAAGCCAGCTGTCTTGAACAACTGTGTCTTCTGACACTGCTCTTCTGCCATACAACCTAGCATGTAGTACTGCCTCCCGGCACTTTCCTCCACTATTTTACCTTCAATAGGCTTCTATCAATAGGGAACCATATTTACATTTTCCTCCACTTCCCCTTTCATACACAAGGTCCAGACAATAGCAGCTTTCAATACCCAAATTAAAAATCTGGGACACATAAAACCTCTGGAGTCATCTGGCTCTGAACAGGGGTACAAGCACTGTCCAACAAACTGCTCAAGCTAATGAATCTTATAAAAGGCAAAAAATAAAAGCTTAAAGTTAATACTCTTGTTTCCAAAGTCCAGAGAGAGAGAGAGAGACCACATGGTTGTAGAGGGACAGGATTCAATTTCCTAGCAACCAAGAGCAGGATGGAGAGACCTGCCAAGCATCTCCTCATTGGTCCCTCAGAAGGTTAACATTCAGGGTGCCATTAGCCAAGGGAGATTTGGGGTACATGAGTATACTGGCTGACAAGGAAGGGAGGGGTCTGACAAAATAATGTGGGGAACATTGTCTTCGTGTATGATCCAGGAGGACCATCCCACTTCCACTGTCTCTGGAGCTCCTTTCAGAGTAGCCACAGAGGCGTGCTGTTCAGCAGATGGCTACTAATTTCAGGTTCTAGAGACAACCACATCCAGCACTCAGGGTGCCCAGATGTCTTTTTGACAAGGCAGGACACCACCCATCATCAATGGGGTGGAAACCATCACAGAATAGCATGCACCAGGCCTCTGGACCTTGGCCAAGAGGTGGACCTTCTTGAGACAAGCAGACATCTATTTCCAAACTGGCTGGCAACTTCTTTGTCGGAGAGTATTCATCTGGAAATCAGCTCAATTCTCTGCCTCCCTATTGCTCCTCAGCAAGGAGCTAAAAATTCAAGGGCCTTGAAAAAGGCCATCATCAATATTGGATTTTATTAAATGGAAAGAGAACAGGTTTCCAGATCTGACAGATGTAATTTCCAAAGTAGTGTTATTTCAAGCAAATAGATTAATTTATTTTCTTTTTGTCTTTTTTTTTTTTGAGGAAGATTAGCTAACATCCAATCCTCCTCTTTTTTGCTGAGGAAGGCTGGCCCTTAGTAACACCTGTATCCATCTTCTTCTGCTTTATATGTGGGACGCCTGCCACAGCATGGCTTGACAAGTGGTGCGTAGGTCCACTCCCAGGATCCGAACCGGCAAACCCCAGGCCATTGAAATGAAACGTGCTAATTTAACCGCTGCGCCACTGAGCCAGCCCCTAAATTTCTTTGAAACTGTTTCTACATTGGTAGAGGAAAGATCTTTCTCACACATTCTTATTAAAGTTAATTAGATTATGCTTGCAAACACCTGACTCTAAGCTTTACAAAGAAATTGGCTTTCCTTTCTACAATATACATGTTTTCATTAAACCCTGTATTTATTTACAGTAAATATTATGAAATATTTCCAATGTAGATAAATTGACACACATTTGCCCCCCAAAAAGGGATTAGGGGTATCCACAGAATATCCTGAGGATTCTTAAACTGAAGTTGCTGGCCCAGGCTCAAATTTCTATCCTTAAAGTTTGATACCTCTTTCACATTTCCCACTTCAAAGTAGCATTTTAAATATATTTGGGCCACACAAGCATTAACCATTCCACCATTTTGAATTGTAGCATTTTTAACCTGTGGCAGTTAGTACCATCATATGACACATTGTGAATGATATAGAGTTCTCAGTGCATAGTTGCATAAAGGACTGACCTTCAGCTTATGTTGGAAACTAACCTAGCAATAATTAGACTGTTATCATATTTCACCCCAACTGCCCACCCCAGGCAGCCTGGTTCTAATTGACCCCACATCCAGTCCTTGTCAGGCCATGGTCATTGCTAAGGCATCCATATCCATTCTTGACTGTCTTATCCTCCAAGTGACACTGTGAATATGGATGCATAGAACAATGAGGAAATGGTTTAAGCCCAGGCTCTTAGGTGGAAGGAGTGGATGTGCAAAGGACTGGTGGTTCCCACTCTGGGAAACGTAAAATAAAGGCTTCCCTGGAGAGTCAGGGGTATTCAAAAAGCATCAAAGAGGGCAGTTCCCAGGATTTGGCCCCAGAGTTACAACAGATGTGAAGTGTCATCACAGTCTCTTTGCTGAAGGAACTGTATCCAAAGAGTTCACCTCCCCTGACAGGTTTCCAGTTGCTGCCTTAAGTGCAGGTGGGGGTGGAGAGAGGGTCTCCTGTTTCTTCTGGTTTATATTGCATTAAGGGGCACACTGGTATTAGTGCCTGCCCAGACCTCTACTGGCTGTGAACCAAACCCGGAGGAGAGAGAACAGATGGAAAATGTCACCACAGGACACACAGGTAAACTGCAATGAGCATTCCAGATACCATCTAACCTCCTGCAGCCACATGCTCCAGTACCTGCTCATCCTCTCCATCGCAAGGAGAATACCCTCCCATCTACACAGTCATTGCTGCTGGTAGCCAGGGGAAAGTCTTGGAGATGCTTTTACCTTGGAGTCAGTTGTAAAGAAATAAAGATGAACCCTGACTGGGCGCCGAATATGTGACATGACTTGGGTTAGGTGACTCATTAGTAGGAGAACCACAGAACGTTGATGTCAGGCTGCATTCGCTTCAGACGACAAGCCTAGGTATCTTCAGTTATAAACAGACCAAATGATCATTTTTACTGATGAAGAAAGGAAAGATAGAGAAAGGGAGGCTAGCAAAACAGCAAAAGAGAGGAGCACAGAGATCATATGTCATCGAGCTGATGGGCAGGACTGTAGAGTCAGATGTATCAGGTTTCACTTTGAACTCTGGACTCTACCACTTACGTGATTTCCACCTTCAGGAAAGTCACATACCATCCTTCAGTCTCAGGGTGCATCAGTCAAATGATTTCTGTAATGATTCAATTAGAAATTATAAGTAGGACAGGGTCTACTATACAACAAATGACTCTGTTCTTACTATTTTTAATTATTTTTCCATTTAATACTCACAACCATCCTGTGAGGTTCACATCTTCTCCATGTTTCAGAGGAGCAAACTAAAGTTTGGAGAAGATAAGTCACTTGGTAAAGTTCACACAGCCAGTTCAGCATGGGATTTGTGCTCTGTTTTCTCTTACTTCAAAGCCCTATTTCCTTCATTATTAACATGTCACTTTGGGGCTCACATAACTGGGTTGGAAAGCTGAGAATCTTTTTGGCGATTGGACTGAATTTACCTTTTATGTGAAATTACTCGGCTCAGTGCAAGGAAGTGGAATCTGAGTTAATTTTCCTATTTCAAGAACTTAGAAAAGACAGGCGCAGTGCCCTGGGCCAGAGGAGGGTTGGGACATACAGACATAGGATCCAGATGTTTGCCTCAGAAGGGGCCATCCACCCCGCCAGGAGGGGCTCCTTGGCCTGTAGCCTCTGTTTTGCTGCCTCGAGGCCTCCTGACCCACATTTACAGGAGAGTAAATCCCTTCCAGATCACAGTCCAGGGTCTGAGTTCCCCAGACAGGGTGAGATCATCCTTCCAGACCTGGCCTGCTTTAATATGCTGGACGACATCCTGAATGAATGAGTACGTAAATGAACAAGTGAATGACTCCATGGGAAGCCATGAACAGAGCTATGTAAGAAGCCATTTAAGCTCCTATAAGATACATCAGTTCTGCTACAGAAGGGAAAATTCACCTGCCTGCCGATTTGGTGCCAGGGTGATTCAGCAACCTGTGCACGGATTAGCTCATTGGCTTCTGAGTTCCTCTATTTATTTCTGCTTTTGTACCTCCTTGGGGAGGCTATTACAGGCTCAAATCTCTCTATAAACTACTTTTGTGGATGCATATTTTTAACTGCTACAGAGAGACTAATGAAGATAAAAATGGATTTGAAATTAGAGGATGTGATTTCAAGTCTACGCTTCTTGGCTGTGTGATAAATAAAAAAAAAACTTCTTTAAAGCTTTAGTTACCTCATTAATAAATGAGTATGATCAAAAAGATTACCTACTTTGTAGCGCTTTCTGAGAATCACATTGGGTAGAGGATAAGAAAATTCCTTGTAAATGGAAACAGGTTTTGAAATTGTCAAACTTTCGATTCACACAACACTTTGGACTCTGACTGGTAGCTATACCTTAATTTATTTAGTCATTTGCTCAATCATTAGTCCACACATATTATTGAGACACTGCTGTGAGTCTAAGATTAAGCTTGGGAAAAATATCAAAATATTTCCTGAGAACATGACACTTAACGTTACCAGGTTGGACTGTGAGATCCATGGGAGACAAAAAAAATCATCTGATTTATTCTTGTGATCCCACCCTTCATCCTTGTCCCAACCTTAGCACTCAGCAACATGCCTGTCACACAACAGGTGTTCAGGATACATGAAATCAATCAATGTATTGAAGGTGGGATATCAATTACCTCTAGTCCGGTCTCCTCCAATCCGTAACCCACATAATTGCCAGAGTGATCGCTCTAAAGGCAAATCAGACACATCTATTCCTTGATTAAAACTCTCCAAAATCTTTCCACGCTCTGAGGAGATGGTCCAGATGTCTTAGCCTAGTATCAAGCCTGTAACTTTCTCATCCATATAGACCTTCTCCTGCCCAGTGACTCGAGATCCAAGAAGAGCTGATGTTCAGGCAGAAAAAGAATGATGACCCAGCTCAGTGCAGTGAGGTAGGAGGACTTTCCTCTCATTCAGCTTTCTTGTTCCTTTCAGGCCTTCAACTGATTGGATGAGTCCCACCAACATCAGGGAGAGAAATCTGCTTTACTCTACTGATTCAAATGCCAGTCTCATCCAAACATACCCTCTCAGAAACACTCAGGATAACGTTCGACCAATGGTTTGGGTGACCATGGTCCAGCAAGTTGACACTAAAATTAACCATCACAGGAATCTTTTGAAAACAAACTTGTCTTGTGTCAGAATTTTCACTGACATCCAGGATCACCTTGGTTCCTTTGTCTCAATTTTGCCTAGTGGTTAAGAGCTACATGATATGCGATATAACTGCCAAGTAGAAACTTCGTTCTGTGGGACACCAAGAGCTAAGATTTTGGGAAAATGAAGAGAGTCCCTGGGAGACCATTTCACAAAATGAAGGAATGATCTAAAATGCAGGGATTACTCAGGAAATGAGAGGGAGAGAGTTACTCATCATTGAAGGTATTGAAGCAGATCTTGACCCACCATTGGAAGGGATACTTTAGCATGCCTCTCAATCACAAACTTCTTTTAATATAGGACCCTGTCCAATCTCCAAGATACAGGGTGGGTCTTAGTCTATTCCAGGAACATGTCCTCTTTGCTTATGACAGCATATCCAGTATAGGGCTCCTGTAATAGAGGTTTGCTTAATAAAAGGATGTGCCAATAAATGATTAATGGGTTGACTTGAAGATGCGGTAGGGTATTATTTTTCTCCCTGCTTCAATATTTGGATTAGTGCAGGTATTGTTTCCATTTAAGCAAATGGAACACATGAACAAACAAAAAAGATACTCCTTGACTAGTGTCACACAGCCAGAAAGTAGGGGAGCCAGGACGCATACTTAGGTCAACTGCCTTCTACTAGCCACTGTTGACTTGAAAACACTAATACATGCAGGCATATGGACAACTTGTGGAATATCTGCAATTTAACAATCCTTTTTCAATATACAGAGTATTAAGAACTGTGAATTGTGAGGAATCTAAAGAGGGTATGGGGAGAGATGTAGAAGATGGAATTTTATCCACACCACAAAGAAATAAACAAGATCAAACACTCATGTGTGACTGGATAGCAAACCTATCTATTCCAGTGAATATTCCAATTAATAACTGGGTTAAGTCAAGCTTCAATTAATACTTTCCAAAACACCAGACAATGTGTCAGCACCTTGCAATATGATCAGCCAACTGCTCATTATAACCATCTCTCGCAGCTTAAAAAGTTAGCCATAGGAAAATCTGCTAAGAGAGTAGATCTTAGGTGTTCTTAGCACATTAAAAGAAGATAATTTTTGAGGTAATAGATGCGTTAATTAACCTCACTGTGGTAATCATCTCACAAAACATACATGTCAAATCATCACATTGTACGCTTTAAATATATGCGATTTTGTTTGTCAATTATACCTCAATAAAGCTGAAAAGACAAGTTAGCCATAGGCAGGGCTTTGGAACAAAAGGACAGAAGAAAATTGTACTTTTTCCGCTAGCCACATCCTCCAATTTCCTCTGGTTAAGAAATACAACAATAGATTGGGTAGCTCAATAGGAAAAAAGGAAACGCTACTTTGACTTAATATTTGCAAATTACTTTAACATCTACAAGATGTTTTCATAAGTGTCACATTACTTGTCATAATAACACTCTCAGGTGGTTTATTTCCTCTCTACCAGTGGGGAAGCTGAGTTAAATTCGGTATTAAGTGGAGGATTTGAATTGAGGCTGCTGACCCTCGCTCCAGAGTTCTCTCTCTCCTACCTAGGATAGGGCATCTTGGGATAAGCAAGAGGATATTATACTTCTTCCCTTCCCCTGAAACCTATTTTTAAATTAGCTTTATTGAGGTATAATTTATATCAAAAAATGCACATATTTAACATATGCATCTTGATGAGTTTGGATAAATGCATACATCCGTGACATCATCATCACAACCAAGGTACTAAACATCCATCACCTCCAAAAATTTCCTTGTGTTCTCATGTGCATGTGTGTGTGTGTGTGTGTGTGTGTGTGTTTTCTTGGCAAAAACACTTAAGATGAAATCTATCTTTTTTTTTTTCAAGGAAGATTACCCCTGAGCTAATATCTGCTACCAATACTCCTCTTTTTGCTGAGGAATACTGGCCCTGAGCTAACATCCGTGCCCCTCTTCCTCTACTTTATATGTAGGACGCCTGCCACAGCATGGCTTGCCAAGCGGTGCCATATCCACACCCGGGATCCTAACCAGCGAACCCCAGGCTGCCAAAGCAGAACGTGCAAACTTAACTGCTGTGCCACCGGGCCAGCCCTGAGATCTATCATCTTGATATATTTTAAAGTGTACAATACCATATTGTTAACTATAGGTACAATGTTGTATGGCAGATCTCTAGAACTTAACATCTTGAATAACAGAAAGTTCATACTCACTGGAAAAAAAATCTTTAATTAGAGAAAAGCCAACTCTCTATGAAATAAACCCTGAAGTTCTTGAATGGCAAATTTATGTTTTATTAAATTATCCAACAAAAATGTCACACTCTTACAAAACAATGCAGTTTACCTTCTAGTTAAAATTAACTTATTATTCATTTCAACACATGTGTTGAAGCTCTACTGCGTGGAAGGACTGGTTCTTAGTTAAGTGCTATAGAGTGCTCTTTAGAGCCTAGCTAGGCACACACTGTGTTTTGAGATGAATCAAATGGAGACCCTGTCCTCCAGGCAAGGTAGATGCTTAAAGTAATTGGAGTGCAATGTAACTACTGTCACAATAGAGGTGGAATTGGAGTTAGGATGACAATTTAACTCTTGGATGTTAGGATGCTCAAGAGGAGTGATCTGAGGGACTCGTCCAGGAAGGGCTGGATGACGAGGTGGTGAAGGGGCATCCCTCATGAATGAATAAATTTGGACAAAGACATGGCACATCATTTGGTATTCAGGGAACTTGAAGCAGAAGGTTATTAGGAAAAGGTAAGGGGTCAGAGGTAATGAAATGAGGAAACCAGTCATGACTATACCATAGCATGCATGTAAGGCAGATTTCTGTGAGCATTTTCCCAGAACCTCCCAACTGTTCCACTAGGAAAACAGAGTTTCTTTTAATGTGAGGAAACTAATTTAAGTGTGTTATCAGTTCTCCAAAGGGTGTTGGTGATCTTATAACTGAGGAATGAAGGATGTCAACATTTTTTCCACCTAGCTTTGTTGGAACATTTTGTTACCACATTTGGAGATGAGAGAAGAAAAAAATTTCCATTTTAGAGCAATCCCCAATGAGAAATTAGTTCCACTCTTATATCTGTATCTTTGCTTTGCCATGGGATACTTTTCCTCAGATGGTAGAAAAGGGAGACCATGACAAACTTTCTTGGGGAGTTGAGAAATTGTTTTAGAAAACTTAAATATCAATAGCTGTGTTTCAAATTGCTTCCCTCCACAAAACTGTAAAAATACTTTTTTTGGTTTTGTTTTGTTTTTGTTTTTGTTTGGCCACCGAAGAAATATGGAAAATCATCCAAGGAGAACAGGAAGCCATGCTAGACAAATGAAGAGAGCTTCAAGAGGTGGGAAAAGACAGTGATGTTCTTTGGCTGAAGAACCAGGGAGAAGATTGTGCAAGCCATCGGCAAGCTCGTGCTTGAGAAATTACCTCTTCCTTAGATCAAACTCCTGGAAAATATTTAGTTTTTAAAAGAAGTTGCAAGAAACTCCATCTTTCTGCCAGCGACTTAGAAAAACAAAATTTATTGGGCTGGGAGGAATCCGAAAAGCCAGCCAATCCAATCTCTCTCACTGGACAGATAAGAAGAATGAAACCAAAGAAATGGTTTGCTCAAGGTCAAACAGGCTACCTCCTGCATTCTTAATCTGAGCTCTAGGAAAGTTAGAACTCAAATAGAACTCTCTTGAAGTTCATGCAATATGGTAATTAAATTATCTATTCTCTCAAAACATAAATTGCCTTTCAGTGACTAGAGCAACAAAATTTTGATAATGAAGTAGCAAGAGAGAAATCAGAGAAGGAGAGAGAGAAGGAGGAGGAAGCTGGGTCAAATTCAAATTTCCCACTTAGGTCAAATTTAAAGTTGTTCCAAAAAATTTCTCAAAATAACACTAAGACCCATCTCCATTAGAAAGCTAGAACACTCTATGATTTGTTCATCCAGTAAAAAACTCTAATGAATTTTTCATCTAACAAAGAGGGTGGTCTTGGACATTGCATGCAACCTGTGGAGAGGAATTTTGCTTGGGATAACTGGAATGTTTATAGGAACTTTGACCAACAATGAAGTCTTGGAATGTAGTCTAAACATGCAAAACAAATATCTCACACTGGCATAGAAAACAAGTGATTTGGAGTCAGGAAGCTAGTGTTCTGGTCTCTGCTCTGAGAGTTGCTCTAAAACATTAGTCAAGTACACCCCACACACACCCCCACTCTGGAGGCTGGGGATTCTAGCTGTAAAATGGGAATTCTAGCTGTAAAATTCTAGCTGTAAAATGTAAAATTCTATCTGTAAAGCTGGCCTTGGAGAACATTAAAATCACCCTGCTGTTTTACACCATCATGGCTTTATCCAAGGATTTTATCTGCATGGGGCATCACTCTTCTTTATTCTTTTAAAATGATCTTTCTGATTCTTCAGGCATTGCCTCCTTCAGGAAGACTTCGCTGTCATATATCCTCACCCCTACTCCTTGATCCAACCTGAATCAAGAGCTCCTCTTTAGTCCCCATACACCATCTTGTGTTTATTATTACCCTTATCACAACACTTTATAAATTATTTCAGATATTCAAAAAGCCATTAAGGCAATAATAGTCACCCAATTAACTACCACCTGACCAAAAATATGCTCTAAGTCCATTTTTGTCACAGGATTTAAAAAAATATTATCTTGAAATTACCTTTGCCCCCAGCTCTCTACTCATTACCTTCAAGAAAGTTTAGAACTCAAACAGAACTTTGTTGGAGTTCATGAAATATAATAATTAAGAGGTATTTCCTACAAACTATAATTTGTCTTTCAGTGACTAAAGCAACAAAAAATTCAGGATGAAGTGGTGGAGCAAAACATAGAGCAGGAGAGAAAGGAGGGATATCAGGGATAATGTTTAATTCATTCCAAAATTATTAGCACCAGACTCCATGCCAGGTACATAGTAGACATTAAATATGTATTTCTGAGAATAATCTGAACTGCGGTCATAGTCAAGTTATCTAAAATAATGAGCTTATAATAAAGGTCCAGTTTCTCAAAATCCCAAGATAAAGAGCGTCCCTTTAAGGATTCCTTTTCAATAACTTAAATGGACTCCTTCGCAACAGCTCCATGGCAAAGCCATGACATCACTGGTGGAGTTTGTGTCATTTATCTAAGCAACGTTTCAATTGTGCTGTTCCCAAACTGTAGCCAAAACAAGCTGTCTTATTCCCTGAGGTAATGGCCAAGGCTTGGAAACCCTGAGTATACACACACACACACACAAATCTCAAGGGGAAGAAACATGTTTAAACCTTTAAAGAACTTACATGTATTTAGATCTTCAAAGTTGTTTGGTTTTCTGGTAAACAGGATAGGACTGTCCAGAGAGACGTGATCATTTAGGGAAGGAGATGTGCGTGTACTGCCTTCAATGAAGGTGATAGCATCCTTTGAAGTATCAAGAGAGTTATGAAAGAAGACTCAGACTGCTTCTCCCAATGTGAGTTCTCATCCGTGAAAAGCATATTGTAAGTCTGCATATGGTCCCATGATCCTATTGAGAGAAACTGCAATCCTTATGATTGTGTAAATCCCTCATGCAGAGGAAAGGGCCTTGGACTAAGAGCTGGAACTATCAAATGTTCCACAGACCTTCTGTGTGATCTTGGGCAGGTTGGTCTTCTCCTTTGGACTTCAGTTTCTTTATCTATGATTTTTTAATAAATCAATGATACGACAGATAGAAAGATAGATAGATATAGATAGATACATAGATAGATAGATAGACAAACAGGTGGAAAGATAGATATAGATATAGGTATCTACCTATATAGATAATTGATAGATGTAGATAGATAGAGATATAGGTATCTACCAATAAGATATCTATACCTGTAACTGTACCTATATCTATACTTATATCTATATCTACATCTGTATTTATATCTATCTGCATATAGAGGGAGCCTGGAACAGGGACTGGCACATCAGAGGTGTTCAACAAATATATGCTTTCCTTCATTCCTTATATTTGGCCACAATGTATGCTCCCATTCCTATACAACATCTATCTACAGGCCAAACTAGTTCACTTACCTCGGGAACTTCAGACAGAACTGTTCACTTCATGTTAGCCTGTAAACACACATGCAATTTCATGTTATGGCCCTGGAATATCTCTGTGGTCCTATCTTTTGGGGAAACTTCTCAGTTTGCTTATTACAAGCTATTTGTGGTTCCCAAAATACATCCTGCATTATCAAGGCTCATGCTTATATTTTTGCTGTACCCTTGGCAGGAGTGCTTTTTCCTAACTTCTCTGCCTAAAGGATTGCCAGATAAAATACAGGATACCCAGTATAACATGAATTTCAAATGGACAGAAGAAAATATTTTAGTATAAGTTTGTGATAAGTATTGCATGAGACATTGTCCACTTCTATTTGCTAATTCTGGCGACAGTACCAGCCTGGTTAATGCCCAGGCTCATCTTTCAAAACACAGGTCAAATGTTTCATTGTCAATGCTGCCTCTCTAATCCTGTCCTCTCTCCTCTCTTCCACGGAGTTGAGTAATCCTTTTTTCTAGGTCTGTTGGTACATCGTCCACATTTCCATGATAGTACTTAAATGTTATATTACAACATAACAACATCCGTGTCTACCTGTGTCTTTATCTTCTTTTTCTCCTTCCCACTTATCACAAAGGACAATGTAGCACTACACCTTTCAAAGACCCAATCTCTCCACCTGTGTTCTTCCCATCCCGGAATATCCTCTTAAGGAAACCACGCTTGCCTGGTTCTCCCTCACCCCTTTGGCTGCTCCATCTCATCCTTTTTGCAAACGCCTCTGCTTTCTTCAGGGAATGTAGGAATTTGTCAGTGCAGTTTCATCCCTCTTCTGCTTCTTCCTTTTCTTTCTCCTAATTTTTTTCTTTCTCTTCTCCTTTACTCTCTTCCCCTTTTCTTATTCTACAGTCCAGCTTTTCAAGATCTCATCCCTCTGCCCACTCGTCCCACATCTGCATTTCCAGCCTAGAGTCTTCATTTCAGTTCCAGATTTGTATATAAGAAGGCCCACCTGACACTCTGCTTGACTACATCACAAGCATTTCAGGCTCGGAATACCAAAAAAGGGATCCCTTGATCTCTTTCCCCACTGCCCTCCCTGTCTGTGTCCTCCTGCAGCTTTGATCATAATCCCCACCCCAGTAATTCATGCCTCCGTTGACACAGTGACTCAGGCTAAGACCCTGAGGATTAGTGCACCCCATTTTCCATCTAACCCTACTCATCCTCCAGGCCTTCGCACTACTATCACTTCTTCAAGGAGACCTTTTTGTTGGGCGGCGTCAGATTGGGACTTATTCTCTTGTTATACACTCACCAAGTATCCTACACTTCTTCATACCATTTAGCACAATTCAAATAATATACTTACTTGAGTGGCTATGCCTTTCATTCTTTAAGCCCCTTGAGGTGAAGATTATATCTATTCTAGGCACTGTTTCTTCAGTGCCTAGGATGGCGTTTGATTCACAGTATGCTCAATGAATATAAATAGCATTTCTGAATGAATGAATGAGTGACAATTTATTTGCATTTCTCCTTCCTTACAGTGAGTCCTTCATATATCTGATATTTTTGCTTTGGATGTCATAATGGTTAAAAATTCAGGCTTTGGAATTCAGTAGACATGGATTCAAGTCTAGTGCTACAACTAAGGTGACTTTGGTCAAATTACTTCATCTTGTTAAACCTCATCTTCTGCATTTGTGTATGAGAGGTAATAACACATGCCCTATAAGGTTGTTGTGAAGATAAAATAAGAGGCATGTTCAATTCTTGAGAAGGTTGGTACATAATTCATTAAATACAAGCTATCATTATGATTTTATTATTTATTTTGTTAGAATCCCTCAACTGTCACCCAGTTCCACTCCATTCTACGTAAGAATGCAATTATATAACTATAATGTCAAATTATTTTAAAATAAATAAAATGGGTAGGTAGAGACTAAATCAAACAACAAAAGATATTCAGCAAAGTCTCTTCAGCAAGAGGTGAAGAGACAAGACCTCTTCTCAAATTGAAGAACTCACATTCTTTAGAAACTAATAGTGTTGAGAATGGAGAGTTCAAGGGAAATAAACGATGCAACTTCTCCATAGTAACAACTCATATTTTCCCCATAACCTAAGAAGATCTATTGAAGTAAGATATTGGCCATTTAAGGGCTTATTTGTCTAGAAAAGATGTGCAAAGGGTCAAGCTCAATGTTAATTATTGTTGGGGGGCACGCTGCACTGTTTGAAAGGCAGTGTACTGTTGAAATTCTCAAGGCCTTACCAGAGCTATCAGTCTACGTGAAGCCCCAGAACCAACTGCAAGTGCATGAGAGATTTTCTTTTAGTTAATATTTCTGAGCTGGCCCAAACCAGTTTTTATTCAAGACGGTTTTATGCTTCCACATTTGGACTGCATCAGTCTGTGAAAATAAAGTGAGAAGGAAAAAAAAAGAACCCTTAGGTCTTATGTCTCCTTTTAAAGAAGAACAGTTAGATTTATTCTAGAAATAGATTGAAGTAGAAAACAAGATTTAGCATTTATTTAGCTAGCACATCATGCACTGAGCTCGGTGGGAACTTCCATGAGTATCTCACTCAATCCTCACTATGATCCAGCACAACAAATATCCCTATTCTCATTCTGGAGATGGAGAAGCCAAGTTTCTGAAAGGTCGAGCTCAAGGCTGGCTAAATAATTGCGGGACTCAGGCAAAAGTGAAAATGCATGGTTCTTTGTTCAAAAATTATTGGGTATTTCAAGATGGCAACAGCAGAATATCAAAACAAATGTGTAGCCCTTCTAAGTGCAGGGCCTTATGGGACCAGACAGGTCACATGCCCATGAAGCTGGCCCTGGGTAAGCAACTCATCCAGTGACATAAAGCTAGAAAATGGTGGACTCAGGAGTTAATATTCAGTGGTCTAAAATTTAAGCCATGATTTCTGCTCCTCTGAAACTCCCAAGTCTTTTAATCTCCCCCCACCAGCGCCACCCTGTTTAATCTCTGTTTAGCTGTTTAGCCTCCTCTTGTTCTATTTGATGAAAGGCCTTTAGGATTTTCAAAATTCAATCTTTTTTTTTTAATGCAAAGGCTTTGGAGGTGCACTGGTGGCTGAGTTGGGCAATATCCCAATATCCTATTTCCACCCTACTCACTGATTTCCCAAGGTATGTATTCACGTCAGCCAGCTCCTCCCATGTCTGGGGCATGAATCAGAGGTTATCTTTGAAAATTAATACCCACAGAAGACTTGCTCCTGAAAGTCGCCTCTTAGATAGTGTAGCTGATAAAATTCTTCTTGGATGTCAGTCACATTCTAGAGCAGCATATCTTTGAAACAGAAGTAATCCTAGTGATTATTCAATCCCATTTTTGTTTTGTATCATTTTAATTCCTTTTTATCATAGTATACTAAGGCCCAGATGAATCCCTATGTAGCCCAAGGTCAGACAGTAAATTAATGGCAAATCCGGGACTAGAATTCAAGTATCTTAAACTAGAAACATGAGATTATATGCCAAAAGTGAACAGTTGATATCTAGATCATGTCTTCCTTGGCTCAGAAAGCAGATTCTTCAAGAGTCAGATATGTTTTTGGATTAACAGATAACCATTTAAAAAATAAAACTTCCGCTGTGCCTACTAGCCAAGACTGTAGAGGTCTCCTGTTCTATGCCTCTTACTCTGCAACACAGAAAGACGTTGCCTGGGTCATCCTGGATGGAGTGGGCACCACTGAAAACATGCTACTTGCATGCTTGAAATCTTAACTCACATGGTCTGTGGAATATATTGCTTTTCCAAGAGAGTCCAGTGTCTCTGAAATTCTCATTAACTGCTGTTTGGAAATACTTCAGTTGCTGCAAAATAAACAGGAACAAAAAGAAGCAAGCTGTCCCCTGTTCCTGGGATAAGCTAGCCATGCAAACAGCTCCCCACCCACAAGAGACTGTAGAGTGCCAGGTAAAGAGTGGCTCATTGAATTTTTGAATATTTCATCTATTGAGTAAGCAAGCACCGTGGCTGTTTAGGAAATATATTTAGTGTTCTTTATAGGTACTACACTATTTGGAGAAAGTCCTTGCCCCTAATGACTCTGCCATAAAATCCTGACTACATTCTCATAAGCAACCTTGATACTAGTGAGATAGTAACTGCAGGCACATAGTAAGTTCATTCTGAGTTTCTTGTCAGATGCCAACTAATGCTATGAATGTAGAAACTGATTACTTGGCTCTCTCTAGTGGTCCAAAATTTATACAGTGAATCTCAGGGACATCTAATTCAGGTCAAGCCTTCTTGTAAACTTAATTATCTCATAAATATTTATCGAGTTAATACTATGCCAGTCCATGTTCTAGAATTCAGCTAGACAGTCCCAGACAGTCTAAAGTTCATCTCTCTACTATTCCCAGCACATGACTTCACTAAGAATCCCCAACGCTTCCAGGAAGCCCTCTTTTCTTCTTGAAGTCAGCATTCATCTGTATCATTTACAGGAGCCTTGAAATCTACTGGGTTGGAAGATCATCCAGCTCAGTGTTTCATTAAGTTGAGGCATGGGTACTACTAGTTGGGGGACAAGGTGGTTTGTGGGAGTGAACCAATAAAGTTAAAAAGATTTAATTAGTAAGTAAATAACGAACCACACAGTGTGATAACTATTGTGATGGAGTCATCATCTAAACCCAGCAGTAATCCATTATCACTGTAATCCAAACAACAAAGTCCATTCAACACTACAAAATCCATTAAGGTATTTTATCATACTGACATATTTAAGGATAAAAGTAAATTTCAATAAAAAAATATTCAATACAAGTTAACCTCTATTTGTGAACAACAATGTGAACTCTCAAGAGGGCAGTGCTTTATTTTTTCATATTGCACTCCCCAGATTTATTGAGGTATAATTGACAGATAAAATTGTATATATTTAAATTGTACGATGTAATTATTTGATATACATATACATTGTGAAATGATTACAAAAATCAAGTTAAGTAACACATCTGTTACCTCATAGTTACCTTTCTTTTTTTTTGGTATGGTGAGAATGTTTAGATCTACTCACTTAACTAATTTCAAGTATATAATCCAGTATTATTAACTATAGTCACCATGCTGTACATGGGATCCCCAGAACTTACTCATCTTATAACTGGAAGTTTGCACCCTATGACCAACATCTCCCCATTTCCCCCATGCCCCAATCACTGGTAACCATCATTCTAGTCTGTTTCTATGAGTTTGCCTTTTTTTTTTTAGATTCCACATATAAGTGAGATTATACAATATTTTTCTTTCACCCTCTGGCCTATTTCACTTAAAATAATGTCCTCCAGGTTTATCCATGTCACAAATGCAGGATTCCATTCTTTCTCATGCCTGAATAATATTCCTTTATACATATATTATATATATATAATATGTAATATAATGTAATTTTATATAATAAAATGAAAAATAAATAACTTTATATAATATATAAAATTAATATTCTATTATATATTATAATAGAATATATATAAAATATATCACATTTTATTTATCCATTCATCCATTGACAGACACTTAGATTGTTTCCACTTTTTGCCTATTGTAAATAATGCTGCAGTGAACATGGGAGTGAAGATATCTATGTGTGATACAGATTTTGTTTCCTTCAGATATATATCCAGAAGTGGGATTGCTGGATCATGTAGTAGTTCTATTTTTAATTTGTTGAGGAATGTCCATACTGTTTTCCATAATGACTGTATCAGTTTACATTCCTACCAACAGTGCACAAGAGCTACCTTTTCTCCACATCCTCACCAACATTTATCCTTTGTTTTTTTGTATAAAAGCCATTCTAACAGGTATTTGATGACTTCTCATTGTGGTTTTGACTTTTATTTCTCTGATGATTAGCAGTGTTGAGCACTTTTTCATGTATGTCTTTGTTATTTGTATGTCTTCTTTGGAAAATATCTATTCAGATCCTGTGCCCATTTTTTAACTGGATTAATTGGAGTGGTTTTTTCCCCCCTATTGAGCTGTATAAGCTCCTTATGTCTTTTGGAAATCAACCCCTTATCAGATATATAGTTTGCAATTATTTCCTCCCATTCCATAGGTTGCCTTTTCACTCAATTGATTGGTTTCCTTTGCTGTACACACATTTTCCTAAGAAGTAAATCCACTTAGTCTCACAGGATTGTGTATCGCTCATTACAGGTTAAATTATATACAGCATGGTGACAACCTCCAAATCTCTGTGACTCAAAACAACATAGATTTATTTCTCACTCACACTAAATATCCATTGGGGATCAGTAGGGACCTCTGCTAACTGTATATCCTTGGGGACCCAGGCTAAAAAAGCAGCAAGTTTTGGACATTACTAGCCACCATGCTAGAGGGAAAGAGCTCTGAGAGTCTTGAATGGGAAAGTAAATGCTCTGACCTAGAAGGGACATGAAATTTTCTGCTCACTTCTCATCAGTCAGAACTAGTCGCATAGCCCTGTGCAACAAGAGGAGGCCAGGGGGTTTATTCCATCATCTACCGAGAATATGAAGAACTCTATATATTTGGCAAATGGAACTAAGGAATCATACAGGAATCTACAAAGATTGTAAAGCTACCTTCATGCTTAATGGTAAAACATTAAAATATAACTTTCCCCATGAAACCAAGAACCAGACAAGATTCAACAATGTACTAATCATCTCAGAAAGGCAACATTAATTAATTAGTTAATTAATCAAATTAAACTAGCAAATAAAAAATAAAAATGCTCATCATATGCTCTATGAAATCTGAAAAACAGATAAGTTTAAAATAAGAAAGCAGCAGAAGCTTGCTTAATATAAAATTAATATACAACACTCAAGTGCTTTCTTGTACCAGGAAAAGTTAGACAATTCAATTAAAATATTATTTTCTAATAACAAATAGACAAGGCCCCTAGAAATGAATCTAACAAATTATGTGCAGGACATTTGTGCAGAAAGTTAGGGAAAAAATTTTGTATTGAAAGAGATTTTTTTTAAAGTCCTAAATAAGTGGAGAGAGGTGACATATGCATTGAAATAGTCTATTAAAGTTATTAATTCTCCCCAAATTAATAGATTTAATGCAATACCAATCAACATCTCCACAGGATTTTCTTTTTTTGTGGAATTGCAAGCTAATTCTGAAATTTGTATTCAACAGCTGACAAGCCAAGACACTCCTGAAAAAGACAAACAAGATGGGATAACTTGCCCAGGCATATAGCATGACTTGTTTGAAGCACGGCAATTAAGACAGTTCAGATGGCTGCAGGTATAGACATGTAAACGAATGGAATCAAACAGAAAGCTGAGATGGGACAGGCATGTATATAAACAGGATGCAACAAAAATGTCATTGCAGAATGATAGAGGAGAGGACAGATATACAACAAATGGGGCTGGCCACTTTACACTACAATTAAAATCAATTCAAATCTTTCAAGTTTTAGAAAAGAGGAACATATGTGTGACCTTTAAGCATGAAAATAAAAAAGACACATAAGTGCAAATGAAAAAGGGAAAGACTGATAAAGCTAACTTTATTTTTTAAATTAAGAATCTCTGTTCATCAATGGTCATCATAAAGAGAGTAAAAATATAAGTCACATATTTGGAAAAGGAATCTGCGACATTTAACAACAACAAAAATAAGTCTTAGTTTCTAGAATGTATGAAGTGTAGAGCATGCAACCACATATAAAAGTGAACAAAGACTTGGACAGACACTTCATGAAAGCAGAAACATGAATAACCAATAAACATTTGAAAAAATGCTCATTCTCATCAGTTATAAAGAAAATGCCAAATAAAATGGAATAAGATCGCCATTCCATACCCTTGAGGCTGGTGAAAAAGTCCGACAATATTGATGGTTGTGCAGGGCGCAGAGCAACAGTAATTCTCTTATCCTGAATGCAAACTGATCCAACACATTGAAAATAAATTGACATTAGCTACCCTTAACTCAGCAATTATATTGCTAGGACTATAGTCTAGAGAAATTTGTACGTGTACATCAGGAGACATTCTATAAGGATGTTTCCAGCAACATTGATTTTACCAGTAAAAAATGAAACATCTCAAGTTCCCATAATCAGTAAAATGGATCCATTGCAGTTTAGGTATTACACTGGATACTAGACAGCAGAAAGAAAAATGAATGAACCACAGTGCAAAAATCAATGCAGATTAATTTGAAAACCTAACGTTGAATGAAAGTAGTAATTCATACGGCAAATACATGTACGATAATTCTTTTATGGAAAGGTATAAAACAGCCACAACAGAGAGAGTAATATATTGGTGGGAAAATCTGCACAGAAAAATGAGGGGTAGTCAACACAAAATTCAGAATAGTGGTCACCTCTGGAGGTTGCGAGAGCACATAGGGAAAGGCACATGGCAGCTTCGAAGTTTCTGTAATGTTGTATTTCTGAAGCTGGGTAGAATATACATGGTTATTTTCTTAGTATTCCTTTACCTATCTACTATCTACACACATTAGATATATTTCTGTATATATGATACAGAATATTTCATAAGAAAAAATAAACAAAAATTGATTAGGAGCTTGCCAGTAAACAGAAAAAAAATACAGCAAAATGCAGAGAAAACAGCATGGACAAAGGCACCAATATGTGAAAAGCATTTATGTATGTATGCATTTTTGGAGAATAATACCTAATTCAACTACGTATTCTTGAAGTTGGAGAAAGTTTCAGAGTCAATGAAAAAGCAGGTGAAAGTTTTGCTGGTGAGATACATGTCCCTTTGCAGGTAGAAAATTGAAGACAAGTCTGCTTGTCTTGTTTCTCCTTTCCCAGATATCTAGGGACAGGTTAGGGAAGATCTACATTCTGCTCTCAGGAGAAAGGGAGCATCTTAAGAGAGGTGGATGTGGGCTGAGTCCCCAGGAGCTAAAGCTTGATTGGGGGAAGAACATGGAGGAAGATAAGGAACGCCTTCCTCAGGTTGGCATTAATAATGTGTCGCCAGTGCTTACTGCACTGCTTGGCACACAGTGATGCTCGATAAATATTGGAGGGAATGAATAAATGAATGGAGGCTTTGACAATGAGGAGTTCTGGGAACGTCTCCTTTGTTAATGCCTTCTTGTTCTCTTTTCTTTTTTGGCTATTCTCACTGTGGCTAGAGAAACTTTATAACTTTTTTCCCCTCTCCTTTTCAGTAGCTAGTAGGGGTGGGAAGACTTGAAGAGGTCCAAGACAAACTGTGAATGGCCTTGATTTCCAATGGTCCTCGCAGAGTGCTGACAGATGTCTGACATGAGAGCAAGATTGGAGAAGCTGCCAGCTGGGGCCAGGAGCCAACCTCCTTTTCTGAGGAAATCTCCATAGATGGTGGAGGATCAGACACTGCCGCATACAAAATCTGTGCTCTTTCTTCCTTCCTCTTCATCCCTCATTTCACCAGCTCACATCTCCTTCCATTCCCTACCTGATCATTCTCTTTTGCTGATGTGTTTTAAATGAGCCCTTTGTGTGCCTTTTTGATTAATTTCTTCTTGTATTCTTTGGACCGTTATTTCTCCTCTTGGCCCGGAGGATACACAAGAAACTGAGGGCATGGCTGAGGCAACATGACTTGATTATAAATCTCATGCTTCTGAGAATTCAGTTTTTCCTCCCATAGTGTAATTTCTCTCTAGATCTAGTTTCTTCTCAGTTTTGAATTTTATTATAATCTTTCTTTAACAGAAATATAATGCAAGTTAATTATAAATGAAATTCAGATAGATATGAAAGAGAAAAAATTGTAAAAATCATCCGGAGATAATGATTGTTCCTTGTAGTTTGGGGAATACTATTCTAGTCTCTCGCTTTGATTTTTACTATTATTTTGCTCATTGGAAATTAAGGATACCACTCATTTAATACTCTTCCTTTGTAAGAAGCATTGGGAAGAAGCACAAAGAGTCAAATGTGGAGCCAATGCTAAGAGAGGCTTAATAATTTCTAACCTGTGGGGCTCTTTATTAAGGCAGGATTGGAGAATGTGGCTGAGATCTGATGTCAACGAGGAGTCCTGCTCACCAGACCTACATCCTCAGATTTACTGTGCAGAGAATTGCATCTGAATGTATTCACCTAGATAGCTGCATGGACAATGGTGCCTGCCTCACAAACAAAGAACAGAACACAGAGGAAAAAGGGTGAAGAGTGGGACTTGGGGCTCACTTCTAGTGGCGGACCCTAAGCCCATCTCCAGGTATTCTCAGCACTTGGAAGCAGGAAAGTCAAAGAGGAACCCAAGCTCTTCTTTCAAATCTAGGAGGTAGAGAGAGGTGACTGCCTATTTTCAAAGTTTGGTACAAAGCAGCCTCACCCATTAGTACAAGTTTCAGTTTGTATCAGAAAGGATCAAATCAGGAACACAGAAACCATACTAATCATTTTCACAGAGAGAATTTAATACAGGGAATTGGAGAAGTAAAAAGGAGAAAAACAAAAGAATAAACAAGGTTAAAAAAAAAAAAGTAACTATAGGAAGCAGGTACCAAGGTTTGAGGGACAAAGAGAAGAGGTTGGGATTATCCAGACACAGCAGCTCAGAGGAGCGGCCCTGTGGGTACTGGCCAGCAGGGACTGGGATGTCAGGAGCTTGGAGGAGGAGCTTCAAGAGCTATGACTTAGATCTCCAAGGACAGAGCCTGGCTAGAGCTGGTCCTTTTAAGGGTGCCTGATGAAACTGGTTCTGAGTGTGTGGGGAAAAGTCTGGAAGCTAGAACTAACTGCCGTTACGTAAGGAGTGGCTACTAGAGCCAGGCTGACACGAAAAGTAAGCAATCCAGAAGGAACAAGCCCCTTCACCCTTCTCCAGACCGAGGTTGTTTCTAGAGCCTAATGGGAGGAGAGGTGGCAAAGGAGGGACGTGGTTTGCAAAGCCCAGATCCCAGATTCACAGTACAGAATATATACGGGTGGTTTGGGAGCTAAGACTTACTTCAAAATTGGGAGGCAGCCAAATGGACGTCAAGATCAGTGTTGTAGCCACCCTGCAGAAACAGGATGGAACCCCATCCAAAATTTGTTTGAGATGTAGAGACTGATGACACCACAAACATACCAAGAAGGTAGGAAAAAATTACTTATATAATTAAGTTTTCTGGGGAGAGCAGGGCAGGCTCCCAAGCTGATCTGAAGACTAGCTTGAGAATGCAGGAAAAGGTGACTGGCTTGGGGTTGTTACTGTGGTCAAGGGGCAGGTGGGATGAGGGTTCCTCTGTGTGGACAGGGGCTTGCATGGTTCAAATCTGCACTGGCCCCAAGGAAGGGAACACCAGGCTTTCTTATAATCTTGCCAGGATGTGGGGCAGAAAGAAAGAGGAAAGACTGAGACTTAAAAGCCATCAGGAGCCAAATGTCAAAAAGTAGAGTCAGACTCTTTATCACACTCAGAAAACAGAATAGCTATGTTTCTTTCTGAAAAGGCTGAAGGTGTTCCTGTTGGCATTCTCCCAGTTGAGAACATTTATGGGTAGATGGTTGCAAGAGAGAAGGGAAGCATTCCCTCTTACAATATCCAACTTGAGTCCATGTGTACACTGCATCTAGGAACTTAAACTTCACAATATATTCTGAACATCTTACCAGGTTAGTCACCATTCTTATAAGACAGTAGTTTTTGATAGCTGCATGCTATTCTATCTTTGGCTATTTGGATAAACCATATATTGTACCAGTTCCCAAACGATGGGCATTTATATTGTTTCTGGGTTTCCTTATACATTTTTGAAATATTTAGTCTATGCCGAGAAGTCATGGGTCCACTCCCCAAGTATTTACTGAGCACTTATTCGGTGCTAGGTACAGGGTGAAAAAAAAATAAAAGCCACCTCTGCTCTCCAGACAGAGAGGACTCTAAGCAAACAAGACTGTGCTGTTGCACCCAGAGGCACATGAAGACAACCAGGAGAGACAACAGATATATTTCCCTTTTTCTTTCTTTTTTTTATTAATTAAATGAAAAATCACAAATACATGCTCATTCAAACAGTTTAAGCTCCACCAAAATACATAGGTGAAAAGGTATAAATGTCACTGAATGCTCGCTCCCCTGAATACCTATCCTTCTAGACTTTTTGGTGTCTACGTGAATAAAAGTACACGCAAACACACACAATACATAGTACGTAAATATATCTTCATATAATTTGGAGATTCTTTGACAATGAGTGGGGCTAGAAAATGGATAGATATATAGATGCACAGATTTATAAATAGTTCTGGCTCTTCAAGAATTCTCAGCTAATATTATATCTTTGCAATTATCTACTTTTTGTCAATGCTGTCCTGTTCTCAAAGGAAGAATCCTTGCAGGTTAACATGACCCTTTCTCCACTCTTGGACACTAAGTCTTCCCATTTTTAAAAATTACAAAAAGTGCTACAATATAAAAACTTTCTTACATATTTATTTTATGTAAACATTAAAGTAAATCTGAGCATAGTATCCTAAAAATAAAATTGTTGGGTAAAAGGATAGATGAAATTTAATTTTTTTAAATAAATTCTTCCTCCAAAAAAGAGTACTGATTTAAACTCTCAGTGAGTGTTCCTCTTTCGAAATTATCTTGCCATGATTGGTTATCTTTATATTTTTAAATATTGCCATTCTAATGGGGAAAGTCTCTGATTGTACTGTTATATTTTTAGATCTTTAAACACATAGATTTTTAATGTTAAAAATCATATTATGTTATCTGTTTGTATGAAGATTTGATGCTTAAGGTGTAGAATGACAGAATTTTATTTCTTTGACCTTGATGTTAAATCAAGAAGAAGCTCCCTTACCACTTTTTAAATATCATTTTGTTTCTAGAAAGACAAAGTTAATGGTTGAATAACTTCTCAAAGAATTCTTTGTAGGGGCTGGCCCGGTGGTGTAGTGGTTAAGTTCGTGCACTGTGCTATGGTGGCCCGGGGTTAGCCGGTTCAGATCCCAGGCACAGACCTATGCATCGCTTATCAAGCTATGCCATGGCAGGCGTCCCACATATAACGTAGAGGAAGATGGACACGGATGTTAGCTCAGGGCCAATCTTCCTCAGCAAAAAGAGGAGGATTGGCAGCAAATGTTAGCTCAGGGCTAATCTTCCTCAAAAAAAGAAAAAGAATTATTGGTGAAACTTGAGGGTAATTTTCTTACTACTAATTAAATATAACACAAAAATTCATTACAAACCATTTTTATATTTTACATGGAGACAAGTGAGCAAGGAAATCTGATTGATTATTAAGTTACTAAATAGCTACCTAAAATGGGTTGGGATGACCCAGTTTGGGTTTTTCTATCACGTGAGTGCCTCTACCTTTTTGTACCATTCCTTATTGATCTTTAAGGCAACTTGATGCACGTCGTCTGCCATCATGATCTTCTTTGAGATATTGTGATGTTTTTCCCCCAAAGTTTGCACTCTCCGTTACAGAATCCCATAGGATCTTAACTTCCTTCATAGTACATAACACTTGTGCAATAATGTGTTTCATTGCTGTTGCCTCTGCTAGACCATAAGCCTAATCAAAAGCCAGCGCTACATGTAATTTGTTCAGCACTGTATCCCCAGCACTTAACACAAGATGTGGTGCACACTGTAAATTCTCGAATCTGTGATGAGCCGTTTGCTTTTGTGAAAGGAAACACAACTCTCCCTTCTACAAAAGTGTTGAGGACAATTGAGCTGCTGTATATATTTAAAATAACAGTAAAATTCCACCCGCAACGTGGTGAGAAGTGTGATTTCAAGATAACTCACTTTTACATGCATGTAGCTCAGCTGTCATTTGGATTCTCTGCCTGAACCTCCTCCTCCCTCCTCACTGATTGCATGACCTGTGCATTTCCATGGGTGTGGAAGTCGAAGGGCTAACCAAACATTCAACAGATATCCAGCGGCTCATTTCGTGGGGCCTCCTCTGCCTTCTGAGCTCCTTCTTTCTCCGTTCTGTTTCTCCAATAACATGCATGATGTCAATTTTAGTGAGACACTCAGCCTTACCTTCAGATTCCACAAAACCCCATCCACACCAGGCAACCATTGACGTGGTGGAGTTTACAGTTAGGATTTATATCAGATTAATTCAAGTAATGAAATCATTCCCTTTAAAAAATATCCCTTCACACCACCAAGGACATCCACTCATCCTTCCTGAACTTCTTTCATTCTCTTATCTTCCCTTTCTCCAAAGGCTCACAAATGCATTCCTCCCCCATTCTTATAAAGAGCTACTTTGCCTTTTTCCTCTGAATTCCTGGAACCAGCCAACATCAAGTCCCCTGGGACCTCGATTTCTATCACAGACATGCAGTAGGGAACTTTTGCCCAGTAAAAGATAACTTACTCCCTAAAGAGGAAACTGAAGCTGGTTGTTAAAACAATAATATTTTGCTGTACTAGCTACATTTACATATTACATCTAAAATCTGGGGACATTTTATATACATGCAGTTCAATTAGGTTTCTGTAAACAAAAGAATAGCACAGTAATTACTGTTCTCTCTCTCCATAAACCACTGGGCAGGCCTATGTTATCATTCAGAGAAAGCAGAGCGTGGATCATGGATAAGGCCCAGAAAAACATGCCTTTCACGCCACAGTAATTTGTGAGAAGGGTAGATTCAGAAGCATTTTGCTGAGAACTGCTAAAAATGAAGCGTGGAAGAACACAAGTGCAGAAGTCATTAATTTTCAAACCAGTAAGGACTAGTTTGGAATGTTAAAAAAGAAGATGTGAATTACATCACAACAAATTTACGGGATCCTCCCCTTGAGTACACACGAACAATCTAGCCATCTTTCCTGAAAAACTGATGTAAGTGACACAGGACAAGGTTTGTCTAAAAATTTTTTTAACATTCCATTGAAGTATAACATAGTTATAGAAAAGTGCACACATCAAATTTGCACAGCTCGATAAATTTCACAAATTGAATGCACACTCGTAACCAGCAGCCAGATGAGAAGCAGAACATGGCCATCTACCCAGAAGCCTCTCTCTTATACCCTTCCAGCACTCTCCACCAAGGGTAATCACTCTCCTAACTTCTGATACCATAGCTTCTGACAGATTCATTTGGCCTGTTTAACCTTATATTGATGGAATCACGTAGCAGGCACTTTTTGAGATGCAGCTTCCATAGTTCAACATAACATTCGTGAGATTCCTCCCTACTCTTTTTATTTACTATTATCATCATTATCACTTAATATTATTAATTTCATACTATAAATAGTGGTTACTGAATTGCAACATTGAATTCCTTCTGTTGGGATATACTTATTTCATCTTTTTTTTCCTATTGTTTGTATTTTTCTTTTTTTATCTAGAAAAAATAATTCAAAATGAAACCACAGAAAACGTAAATCATCTATAATCCCAACACACACACACACTGCACACACAGGTGTCTAATCTAGTCTGTGCTTTCCAGGGAGTGGAACTGACTTCAGTTGTGGTAGATTCCACAGGTTCTAAATCTTAAAGAATCTCTTCCTACTTCTTCCTTTTCCTCTTCTTCTTCCGCTTCCCCTTCCTCCTCCTCACCCTGCCCCTCTCCCTCCTTCTCCTTCGCCTTTTTCTTTTCTCTCTCTCTCTCTCTCACACACACACACACTTCTTGGACCATTCTCTGTTCACTGAGATCAAGTATTATTAATAATCCAACCTAGGTCTCTCTGTGTTTATGGAATTGGAAGCTAAAAGAATGACAATCTTCCTTCTCCCATCAGGACCTTATAGATTGAGGGACAATATTACCCTAGGAAAGGGGATGTTGTTACCACACAAAGGGGGTTGGACAATCAGACTGGGTAGGAGAAAGATATGGACACAACAGTATACCAAGGTCAGTGCACATTATAGCTAGTCTGTAGATGATGTCTTAGTTTGTCAGTAAAACAATAATCCAATGAGTTAAGAACAGAGACTTTTAGCCAGTTCTACACCTAATGTCTAGATTTGAGAGATGTCTATTGTTTGATGTAAATACATTTTTACGAGGACTTAAAGAAAGGTTGACATGACTCCAATTTGGTTGGCTAGGAAGTCAAGCCCCGTTATATCTGTAGAGAGAAGGAGGATGAGCTGTATACTGCCAGACTGAAGTCCAAGTGGCTTAGCCAACCCGGAACAGCACTCCCTGCATTGGCCCTGGAGAAGGCTCAATGCTTGAATAGCTTCCCTGGATACTGATATGCCTACAGGAGTGAGAGCCCAGGCTTATCTACTGCAGACATGCATCAAGGCTCACCAGCTGGCAGCAGTACTAGCTGCACACATGTCTGACTTCTCCATCTCATTAGAGCCTGCTGTCCCTGGAAGATGACACCCTTGACTGGATGGATGAAGGTGGAGTGAGAAGGATAAATAATCAGAGTTTCTCTGGTATCACCATTTTTGGTAGTGGATAGTCCTTAATTGGTACAATTATTGCACAGTCCGCTGTTGTCCACATTTTCAGATAACCAGGTTAGGCTTTTCCTTTAATGGATATTGTTGTACATCTTTTGGATGCAGAGAACTAGTAACATGTAGAGCTCTTTAATATAGTGGATTCTTGGTAGAGGCTTGGAGACTAAAGTCACTGTTTCCTGGGTATTTATTGTAGAAGAATAAATGAAATGAAGGACCCAGATGCTGTGTTAATTTTAAGAAACGTAGAATCATGCTATATTTAAAGGATGTGGAATCCCCATTCATTCATACATTTGATGTGATAGACAGATAGATAGGGTGATGGTTAATTTTATGTGTCAACTTGGCTAGGCTAGTGTACTCAGACACTTGGTCAAACACTATTCTAGATGTTTCTGTGAATTTTTTAGATGAGATTAACATTAAAATCAGTAGACTTTGAGTAAAGCAGATTACTCTCCATGAGGTTGGTGGGCCTCATCCAATCAATTGAAGGCTATAAGAAAAAGACTGACTTTTCCTGAGAAAGAGAGAATTCTGCCAGCAGACTTCATTTGGACTCAAGCTGCAACATCAACTCTTACCTGGGTCTCCAGCCTGCCAGCCCACCCTTCAGATTTTGGACTTGCCAGTCTCCACACTTGCATGAGCCAATTCCTTAAAATCTTTCTCCCTCTCTCTCTCCCCTTCCCATTGGTTCTATTGTTTTCAGGAGAATCCTGACTCAGAGAAAGGGAGAAAGAGAGAGCCTACTAAATACTCAGAACTCTTCTAAGAAGTCCATGAGAATCACTTCACATCATCCTTAGAAGATGCCCAGGGTTAGGTACTGATATTAGCCTGATTTAACAGTTAAAGCTGGAGCTAGAAAAGATAAATTCCTTGTCCAAGGTCTTGCGGATAGTTAGTGGCAGACCTGCATTCTAATTGTGGGATGTGTGCCTCCAGATTTTAAACTCACTTTTCTACAGTGCCCCATTGCCTTTGGGGGACTGAATACATACATGGGTCTCCTTCGGTCTGCTTTATACTGATCGCCCCGCCTGCTCACAGCAAGAGCAAATGCCGCCTCCTCTCTCTGCATGCATTCAGAACAGCTCCGTTCACACCAGGGGCATTCTTCCCAGCTGCAACTCTGGCCTGGAGTCTCTTCACACAGTCTGGTGCTAATAGAGATCCCAGAAGTTTCTGGCTTCACTGACAACATCAGAAGCAAAAGAATGCAAAATAGGAGCAGTGAATATTTTCCAAAGGAAAATGGGCTCCTTGCTTGAGCAGACCTTGCTTGACCTTTTGAGCAAGGGCAGAATGTGGGAATATGGCTGAGAGAGAGAACTGAGGCGCCCCAAGCTGCCATGGAAACATGGGCAGGTGTTACACTGGAGCATTGTTACATTCCTCGCTTCTCCCTTTAAATTCTTACAAATTATCTGCACTATTTTGTTTACTTATCTTTATTGACTCATCCAATCAATATATTTTTCGAACATGCATCATTTGTCAAATGCCACGCTTGGTTCTGGAGAGATGACGGAGAATAAGATGACCCTGTTTACTAGTTGCTAGAGTCTATTTCTCTGGTGAGATACACAGGTAAATAGCCAGGCAAATCCAAAACATTGTGATGGGTGATATGGAAGGGAGAATTGTGCCATGAAAGCATAAGGAGGACACAGAAGCAAACGCCATTCCATGTGAGTCAGGGCAGGCTTTCTCCAGAAGATGACATTTAAGCCAAGACCTGAGGAAATAATGGGGTTCTCCAGTAATAGGGATGGGGATGGAAAGAACTGTTTTCTGGGTGGATAGAAAACGAGCTGAGGTTGGAGGGCTAGATTTGAGAGTGCACTTGATGGTTACAAAGAACGCAGAGTTATTCAATGTGACTTAGGTAAGATACCAAGGGTGGGGCGGCATGCGATGGGTGTCAGGAGATGAAGCAGGGGAAACAGCTTGAAGCCGATTCAGTAAATTGCTTGAAGGCAGAATCTGCAACAAAGCTGACATACACAGAAGCAATAAGAGACGGGAAATGAGGAAAAGCATGAGGAGAACACAATTTGTTTTCCTCACCTGTAGGTGCTGGTGTGAGTTTGGCTTCCATTCCTCACTGAAAGGCATCCCCTCCTCGGGAGCTCACGCTCCACATCTGTCAAAGGAGAATAGTCCTGCCCTGTCTACCTCATAGATAATTATGAAGATCAAATCAACAGTGTCTGGGAAATGACTACACACATCCTGATCCCCTCTCTCCTTGGAGGTCTCAAGCTCAGGATGGAGGTACCACTCAGTGTCCCCAATACTCGGAGGTTTTATTCTTCAGAAGCCAAGAGAGTCTTTCTTTGGCAGTGTTTCCCATGGAACACTCTCAGTCTTCAACCCACTGAACAAGGCCACCAGCCTCTTCCATTCATTCTGTTCATGAACCTGATGCTCTGGCCACACGGCATTTCAAATCTAGTATGCCAAAACCAAAACAAAACAAAGCAAATGAAACATACAAGAATAAAATAAAATGATTCCCTCTATTGGTCTATAAGTTTGATTCTTCACCCCTCCCCCACCTCCACAACAATACAAAGTTAATAAAAAAGACCTGAGACTTGGATACGATCAGGCATCTGTGCCTTTGTGCAGGGTGTGCCCAGTGCCCACACTTCCCCTTTTGGACTTGAGTCCAAAAACAAATTCTTGAGTTCACCTACACTAATTTTCAGACCTCTCTCCTTGGGAAGCCTTTCCTGACACCTGGTGCGGCCATTGTTGGGATGTCTCCTCTATGTGTCCACAGCAAACTACATCTCCAGTATCAGTTAACTTCTATGAATCGCTTCTTGGACTCAGAGTGAAAAATGGTCACACATGTTTTATTTTATTAATTAATCTCTCAGATCCCCATTTACATCATTACTGGATATTACTCGATTATATTACTTCATTATTGCACAGTATCAATTTTATAGAGTACCCTTGCCCCAAAAACTGTTAAAAATAAACAAGCAAAATAATAAAAGTAACAACAACAAACAAAACAAGGGCTTATGAAACCCCAAAGTGAAGTCAGTCCAATCTCTACAACAAAGTAAGAGGAGTGGTGTCAGATATGAACATTTCTGTCATGGCTCTTAACCGCCAAATCTAAGCCTCTGGAAATCCCTAATCCCCACTCTGACAGGCCACGCTGGCTCAGCTTTCCACAAAGCCTGCCTTGTCCAATCGCTGTGCCACCTGCTATGGTTCTTCAAGGGAGAATGTGCTCACATCCTCTGAACTAGGCAAGGACAAGAGGCCCCCACTGCTGGGCTCTCCTTTTGAAAGTCCTCATGCTCAGTTCTTTCAAGCCCATACCCAGGCCTCTCTCAGGTTATCAGGTAGACCCTAGAATTCTGGTCAAATTAATTATGAAATCTGATGGATCGCCATCTTAGAATCCCTGTGCCCTTCTCTTCTTGGAAATCGGCTTAAGAGGAAATTTGGCAGATTTTTCATGCACATGGGCTGGCTTGTTCTTTCTCTATATGAAGAGGTGATACAGCCATCCTACCGAAAGATGTGCCTGTAGTTTCTCAGCTCCTTTTTGAGTGACTCAAACCTCAGTGACTCAAGAGTGATTTACCTTTCCAGTGGGGACTCATCACGTGATTCCAACACATTTACATGTGCATCTATATTTCCAAGGTACCATCCTGCTCTGCTCCTGCCCCTTGAAAGACTGCTCTTGGTGAGTCAAAAGTGGGTTCCTGGCATAAATCTTGCTGAAGAAGAAGAAGAAAAACAAAAATTTAACCTCTGGTATAGATCCTACCACAATAAAATTTATGATTCTGCATTGCAATTATCTAGTTCCTTGCCAAGATGTACTAGTAAACTGCGGATTTGTTCAGAGCAGGAATTATATCTCATTTATATCCTAAGGTATTGCATCTTATTTCTATCCATGCCCACCATTTCTAAGATGGATCCTGATGCAGAGTTGGACTCTATCTAGTAATTTATTCATTTTTAATGAAAGAAGGAAGAATTAATGAAAGCTTTGAATTCCTGCTAGAGTCCTTTCTGGGTACCTTATTCAACATGAAAAAGAATCTGTAGCTGTAAGAATTATATTACTGAAAAAGACATTTGAGTTTTCCTTTGATAAGTCCACTTACATGTTATCTGGCTTCCTGGCTATCTGTTATTGAGAAGCCATGAACTCAGGGCTATCTAACAACAATGCAAACGAAAGTACTAAATGCAAAGCCCTCTAAACAGTCCCAGGATGGAAAGACCCACCCACCATGAAGGAAAGTTGCAGTCTCCTCATTAACAATACCAGGTAAGAGTAATACAAAATCTTTCACACCCAGGCACCTACTTGTCAACAAGGCAGTTTATGTGAACGTGGTGTCCACAGGTTCTGGCTTCACCTCTGCTGCCAACTCACTGGGTAACCCTGGATAAGTCTGTCTCTTTCTGGGCCTCAGTTTCCCTTTCTCTAAAAAGCAGTGGCATAAATATATTATCTCCGTGCTTACGTGGAAAATTATATCCCTATTGACTCAGTTCCTTGAAGCTCTTATGAGCAGCATGCATAAAATTAGAGGTGACATACTGTTGTGGCTCACAGGTCCCTCCCTTCACCATCTACCCTCAGGTGACGACTTAGCCGTGGAAGACTTACTCAATCATTTGCCAGAATGGTGTATCCCGAAAGAAAGGCAGTAATCTGGGACTGGGTGCTTGGAGTTTTCAAAATCCTGAATAGCAGCTATTTACTGCTCCCTGGTGGTTCACGGATGCTTCTGCAGACGTCCAAAGAAAGTGTCTCTCTGAGACGTAGACTCCACTCTTATCTTATTGGAGGGCCTAATGAGCGAAATATGAAACACGCTAATGCAATGCCCTCTACCAAACAGCTGTTGAATAAATTCATGTTCACTTGTCCCTTCCAAGGAAACTGGCTTCAGAATGTTGTGTTTAGAAAATCCTTTAAAAATATTATAGGTATGGAGTAAGAACATAGAGCACATGCTAATAACAAAAACAACAGGAAATAATGGGTATTTATTAGATAACACCAAGAAATTAAGTGACCCAAGCAGAAAAGAGGTAAGGCAACTCTGAAAAAAGAATATTTATATATTCATTCCTTCTTTTATTCATAGATCATGAAGGTGATAAGAATAGGAAAAGTCTAATTCTAGTTTCTGCATCCCCCATGTTTTATGTTTTATTACACTGAATGCACAGAAAAACCTAATGATGTAGGAGTGAGTAGCTTCACCTCCACAGGACAGAACTAAGGCTCAGAGAGGCAAATAACTAGCTGGAGGTCCCATAGTTAATGCATGGCCAGCACCTAGAATTTAATCCAAGTCGGCACTGCTCCAAACGATGGCTTCTCCTAATACATCACCCAGGCTTCTAGTTTTTCAAATCATTGCATCCTCCTACCCCATTTACAGATGGAGAAACTGTGCCTCAGAGAGAGGTGATATTTGTCTAGTGGTGTGCTGGTAAGTGTTTAAAAACTAGCTCAGGGTGGTGGTGGTGACAGGCTGATTATAGTCTATGCTAATTCCCATGGTCTATTTTACTGAACATGGATTTGGGAAGAAACAGGCACAATTGAGCACATCACTGATCTCATGTCTCACAGTGACATGTTACAAGTATATATTGAATACCCACATGTCCCAGATTGATGTGAAAAGAGCTGAAGTGCCTGGGTCCTTGCTGATGTCACCCTGCTAATGGTCTCACCAACTGACAATGCTAACCTCTGATTCCTCCCTTTTCCTACTGACTCAGGCCTCAAGACATGAGGAAATTAAGTACCAAGGTGAAGTGCCAAGATATTTAAGGAGGTTGACATAAGTGGCCACCCATCTAGATTCCTACCTCTAAGTGCAGAGAGGAAGCGCCCTCCCTCATGGTAGGCTCCCGTCAGCATCAGCCAGATCTCTGCAACACACTTTATCCCAGTGGACTGAATGCCCCATAGAATCAGAATGTTTTTTCTTTTTATATACATTGCATCTCCAGCACATAGAACAATGGACTGCTCCATTGTAGGTACTCAATAAATGCTAGTTGAATGACTGTATCTCTGGTCATTATATTAAAATTTCACCATTAAGATGAATTCCTTACTACTCTGTGATATTGGATAGGTCACTCAAACTCTCTGGAAATCAGTTTTTCTGTCTGTAAAGTGAAGAAAATATTAGCTACTACGAGGGTTTGTTGTAGGATTAGACTAACGTGTGTCGAGTGTTAGGTACATAGTAGACAATCAACAAAGAGCAATTCTTCTTCTTCTTCTTCTTTAGCCTTTTCTATTTTCAAGATCACCATAATATAAAGGAGGATCCTTGAGAAAGGCAGATACTGATCATAATACCTTATATCCATTTGGTGGAGACTTTTACATCACGTACCTCAGTTGATTCCCATAACTTCCCTCTGTTAAGATAGGTAGCAAATATTCTATTTTATAGTTGAAGAAATGATATCTGAACAATTAGCTCCTGGGAATTCTTCCACTAGAAAGCTTCTCTACTTGGATAACTCTTCTGTGGCATGCATTAAAGCCAAGTTTGATGGTTCTGATACGTCTTCTGACATCACAAGCATTCTACCTGCTGATCATCCATCTGTCTTAGGCAAGTTCAGATTACTTTCATCTCCCTCAAACCCCAGTGGATAGCCTTCTTCTCATCACCAATTCCAACACCAGGCCCCAGTGCCTGACATTACTCAGTGTCCCTGGCTCCTGGTCATCTTACCTCTAAGTCAGCTCAGCATTGGCCCTTCATTTTCCCTCACCTAGCTATTAGAATCCATCTCCTTCAGGGTCCCAGAAAGTGACTCCCAACTTGTAAAGCAAACCATATTCTATGGCGTTTTTTTCTTTTTCTTTCTTTCCAGCTTTATTGAAATATAATTGACACATAATAGTGTGTAAGTTTAAGGTGTGCTACCTATTGATTTGATAGACTTATATGTTGCAAAATGATTATCACCGTAGCATTATGGAACACCTCCATCACATCACATAATTGCCATTTGTGTGTGTATGTGGTGGGAACATTTAAGACCTACTCTCTTAGCAACTTTCAAGTATATAATAAAGTACTGTTAACTATAATCATCACGTGGTACATTAGGTCCCCAGAACTTATTCACGTTATAATTGGAAGTCTGTACACTTTCACCAACATCTTCCCATTTCCCCCACCCCTGAGCCTCTGGCAACCATCATTCTACTCTCTGTTTCTATGAGTTTGGCTTTTTTAGATATTCCATAAGTGATATCATGAAGTATTTATCCTATAGTGTTTTGAACTAAAAAATTTCTATGATGTTTTATAACTCATGTATCATGAATTACTTTGGCTCCTAGTAACAGAAGCCAAAAAACAAGTGTCACAAATAAATCAGGAGTTTTGTTATTCTCATACAACAACAAATCTAGAGGTAAGAAATCCAGAGCTTCTACAGCTATTTGGAGATGGTAACAGGAACCCAGGTTCTTCCTGTTTTTTGTTTTTGTTTATTTTTTGGTGAGGAAGATTCATCCTGAGCTAACATCTTTGCCAATCTTCCTCTATTTTTTATGTGGGACGCCACCACAGCATGGCTTAGTTGGGTGTAGGACTGCGGCCTGGGATCCGAACTCGTGAACCCCGGACTGCCAAAGTGGAGCATGCAGAACTTTAACCACCCAGCCCTGGGGCCGGCTCCTCTTCCTGTCTTTTTGCTCAGTCCTTCTTTAGTATGTGTTTTCCACCAAAGTAGCTGAACCACTTCCAGTATTACAGTCATGGTCTAGACAAGAAGAAGGGGGAGAGCATCGAATAAAAGGTATATGCTGGCTGAGCAGACCCCTGTTAAAGACCATTCTCTGAAACTCTACCAACAGTTCTGCTTATGTCTGACTGGATAAAATCTAGTCACAAGGCCACTTCCAGTCGGTGCTATAGTTGGGCTATTAATTGTCACACACGGGCAATTATTTACTGAATGTCAAGGTGCTCTCTCTGTATTATTTCATTTACCCCTAAGAGCAGCTGCTTTTAGAACACATTAGGAATTGTATATTTAAGGTAAGTTTTCTACTTTCTAGAGCTACAAGTGATGCACTGGGTCTTCAGCTGAGATAAACTGCTGCCTGTTCCCATGTGCCTTCAACAACTCCCTTTTCCTCCCTCTGAGAAGGTCTTTAATGAAAGACCACATCATCATTTGGGACTAGCATTTTAATTACACTATAATTAAACTTATTTTTCCCTGTGGAATCACATGGTCCCACAAGGCTGAGAACCAAGAAAAGCAGAGAATAACCCAGAGTGCAGGAGCAGTCTCCCAGAAGCTAGTCTCACACTGGATACATGGAGGCTTTTTTCCCCCCAACCTTAGTTCTTAAACGTAATCAATCATCAGAATCAGCTAAGAAGCTTTAGAAAAAATATATTTCTGAGTCCCATCCCGAGAGTCTCTACTTCAGGAGCCTTAAGCTAGAAACCACTGCTCTACTTCTTATATGATTTTACAGATCTCTGTGATTCCCTGTGCATAGAGACTAGCTGATATTTTCCGGATACACAGCTTTTGTCAAGCACATTCTGTTTTCTTTGTGAACGCACAGCCTCACTGAAGCCTAATATTTGTGAGATAGATGGCACTGGTTATTCCCGTTTTCCAGATAATGCAACTGAGGCTTATGAGGTCAAGCCACTTGATTAAGGGCACATGGCTACTGGATGGTGTTTCCAAGATTCCAACCCAAGTCAGTCTGACTCTGAGGCCCAAGGGTTTTTCCATTCTGATATGTTGCCATGTCTGAGTCTGTCTCGTTAAGGAGGAAGGACATCCTTGAGGCATGCCAGAATCATTTCTTACCAGCATCCCCACAGACCCCATGCTGACTAATAAAAGCCTACACAAATCTTGTATCACTGCTTCCCAGCAGTCCCTGACTCCATGGTTTCTCCAGACCCATTCCAAAGGCCCCAAAGTACTGACAAATGTCATCGATGCAAATTGGGAGCAGGTTAAAGGAGGCAAAGGGATGGATGGTAATATCGAGCCAGGCTGGAAAATTAACGTTCCAAACAATTTTCAGTTGGCACAAGTGATTTTTCCTCTTCCAATTTTGTAATTCATGTTTATTTTCATGAAATTCAGTCCATCTGTATCTGATTCATTCACACTTAATTCATCAGCAGACGGCTTCGTCACAGAAACGGATTCCGATGTGTCTCTAGCATTTTACTATGGAATCAGGGTCTGTCTGGAACGCCAGGGCAAGGGGGCTTGTGAGAAACATCTAGAAAAGCAGGTGAAGTGGTTTCACACCTCCCATTCCAAGATGTGCACTCCTCTGTTTTGTTTTCTGTGTGTTTTAGGTAGCTCTGATGGTCTTCACAATTATTTTGCAATCAGGCTTAAACACGAATCTTTCCCCCTCTGCTGGCTCCTTTCTGTCTGCCCAGAAACACGCTCACTTTTCTCTCATCCTAAAACACAAGGCGCCCCCAAAGAAAAATATAACAAACCACAATAACCCTTTCCCACCTCCATTCATCCACAAATACATTTCCATACAAACTTCTCAGAAGTTTGCACTCTGCACTTCATCACCTCCACTTTATTTCTCATTCTTCTGTTATGTACATCTGCCTCCTGTGCTCGGCTGAGACCTTCTAATGAAAGTCACCTTTCAATTGCCAAGTCCAATGATTGTGTTCTATTACTATTTGATTGGTCTCTCTGGTGCATTTGCTGCTGTTGACAATTCCCTCCTTCCTCACACCCTCTGCCTACTGGTTTCCTTCCATCCCTCCCCTTCTCTTCCTTCCCTTCCTTCTGGCTCCACCTGTCTCTGTCCTTCCTTACTCACAAAAAATGTATGCATTATGGCCCCTAACACTTCACTAAAGATTCTCAAGCCAGAATGTCTGGATTCAAAGCCTGCTGTGCCATTCCCAAACTGTGTGACTTCAGGCAAGTTTCTTAAGCCTCTCTATGCCTCAGTTCCCTCAAGTCAAAATTAGGAAAAATTAGGGGCCGGCCTGGTGGTGCAGTGGTTAAGATCGCACATTCTGCTTTGGCGGCCCAGGGTTCTCAAGTTTGGATCCAAAGTGTGGACCTATGCACTGCTTGTCAAGCCATGCTGTGGCAGGCATCCCACATATAAAGTAGAGGAAGATGGGCACGGATGTTAGCTCAGGGCCAGTCTTCCTCAGAAACAAAAAGAGCAGAATTGGCTGCAGATGTTAGCTCAGGGCTAATCTTCCCCCCACCAAAAAAAAGAAAATTAGGGAAAATTTTAGTTCTTACCTCATAGGGTTGACATAGGGATTAAATTAATTTATTGCCCATAAAGTTCTTCAAACAGTACCTAATATTAGAACAAGTCAATAGATTTTAACTGATAAGACCAGTACTAAACCACTCTAATGATCTGTAAATGCTTATATAGTAGGATTGGTGATGTAATGTGTTCTAATGAAATCATTGTGATTCTTTTAGAGTTATGTTGGATGCATATTCTACACCATAGGAGACGAAGCCCAAGCCTATAGATGATAAAAAGTCCATGTGGTTTTACTCACGTATATGCACCTAAAGATAGAAACTACAGTTAAACCATTGACTAATAATATAATAAAAGGCAAAGCAATGGAAAAATACATAACTCACCAAAACTAATTACAAGAAAGCTAGAGTGATCTTATAAATATTAGTAAAAATAGACTTCAAGAAAAAGAGTATTACCAGAGTAATATAGAGACATTTTATAATGATAAAAGGGTCAACTCATTAGAAAAACATGAACTCATACATGTCTATGTACCAAATTAAAAGCGATAAACAAGTAATAAATCCACAACCAGACTGGCAAATTTTAACTCTTCTCTCCGCACTAAAACTGAAAAAAAAACACACGACAAAAAAAAGTCAGGAAAGTTGTAAAAGATTTAAACACTGTCAATCACCACTGGTCTAACTGACATTTACAGAAAACTACTCCAACAACTGCATGATACACATTCTCCTCAATTTCACTTGGAGTGTTCACCAAGACAGATAACATATTGGGTTAGAGAAAGTCTAAATGACCTAGAAAAAAAATTGTTTTCTTATAGACTTTATTCATTGATCTCAACAAAATTAAATTTCAATGTCATAAAAATAAGATAACTAGCAATATATCTTACACATGGAAATTAAACACCACATTTCTACATAACTCTGGGTCAATGGAAAAATAATGAGAAAAAGTAGAAACTATTATCAGCTGAATGATATTGAAAGAACACATGTCAGATATTGTTAGAATGCATCTAAAGCAGTGGTTAGAGAAAAAAAAACATAGTTTAAATGCTTATATTAGAATGGAAAAAAGCTTTAGAATCAACTACCTAACTTTCTACCTTAGGAAGATGAACAAATAAACCCAAAATTGGTGAAATAAAGGGAACATAAAATTAAGAGCAGAAGCCAATAAAACAGAAAGACAATAGAGAAAACTAACAAAGCCAAACCTAGGTCTCCAGAAAAGCATAAAAAATTGATAAATGTCTAATAAGACTCATTAGGAAAAAGAGAGAAACCTAAATTCTCCTTATCATAAGAGAAAAGGCATCACTAAACATCCTAAACATATTACAAAGAGAGTAAGATAATATTATTAACAATGTCATGCCAATAAATTCAACTTAGATAAAATGGGGAAAAAATTCTTGAAAAAACACAACTTAAAAAAACAAATTCAAGAAGAAATATAAAATCTAAGAAGCTCTGTATCTTTTAAAGCCATTGTTTTTAGTCTGGTCCCCAAACCAGGACTATAACATCATGCAGTACTGTATTAAAATGAAAATCCTTTCGCCTCACCTCAAAACTAGTGAAGCAGAAACTCTGAAACAATGCTCAACAATATGTGTTTAAAAGCCCTCTAGGCAATTCTGATGCATGCCAATCTTTGACAACCACTCTTGTAAAGAAATCGAATTTACCGTCAAAAATATTTCCATAAAGAAATCTCCAGACTCAGCTGTTACTACTGGAGAATTCTATCAAATATTTAAGGAATCAATAATAGCAATCACAAACTTTCAGAAAATAGGGGAGGAGAGAACACTTCGCCACTTCTTTTATGAGGCCATTGTCCTGAGAGAAAAACCTGAAAAAACATTCTCAGTAAATAAAATGATAGACCAATATCTTCATGAACTTAGGAGAAAAAATCCTGAACAAAATATTAACAAATTGAATCCAACAATACCTAAGTGAATACAACAATTACATAAAAAAAATTGAGTGACCTCTACCCTAGGAAGAAAAAGTCATTTTCATATTTTAAAAATCAAGCAATGAAATTAACTCTATTAACTGAGTCAAAGAGAAAACACATAATAATATCTTAATAAATTCTAAAAAATCATTTGAAAAAGTTCAATACCTTTTCATGATAAAAACTTTTCACAAAGTAGAAACTTTTGTCAATATGATAAAAGCATCTATGACAGCAATGCTAACAAAGGATGGAGTATCAATAGCCAACAAGCACACAAAAAGTTCTCAGCACCATCAATCATCTGAGAGATGCACACTGGGACCACAATCATGTGCCACTGAAAGAACAGTGACATCAAATATTGGTGCGGTTGAGGAGTAATCAGACTCTCATACATTTTTAGTGGAAGTGTAAAACTGCAGAACTACTTTGGGAAAAAGTTTTGATATTTTCTTATAAAATTAAATACACCTCTACTGTGTGACTTGGCAATTCCAGGTGTTTAGCCAAGGGAAATGAAAATCTATGTTTCCAAATGAGTCATAAAAAATATTCACAGAAACCTTATTCATAATAGCCTAAAACTAGAATGGATAAGAAAATTGTGGTCTATTCATATCATGGAATAACATTAAGTAATAAACACAACAACAACTTACTGATATGTTCAGCAACATGGGTGGATTGCACAGACATACGCTGAGCACAAGAAGCCAGACACAAAAGAGAATGCACTGTATGATTCCATTTATATGAATTCCTAGTAGAGGCAAAGCTAATCTATGTTGAAAAAGATCCAGAGTAGTTATGCCTCTGGAGGACACTTTAACTGAGTCTGGAGAGAAAATTCTAGGTTGACAGTTATATTCTATAAATAGGTATGTGGGTTGCATGGATGGATGCATTCGTCAAACCTGATGGAACTGTATCTTAAGACTGTGAATCTCTCAGAATTTAATTTTATCTTTAAAAAAATCTACACTAAAAAAAATCTCTATGCTCTTTGAATCGACAGCCAAATTGCTGGCTTGGTTGATCCTCAACAGCAAAAATGTTGATTAAAATCTACCTTAAGAGAAAAGATATTGAATGCAACATTATAAAGCTCCTCAAAGTCTTCCATATGTCTATTGTATTTGATTTTGTGTGTGTTTTTCACTTTCTTAAAGCCAAGATCAATATTTATGTGTAACTTGGGAAGCCCTTTCTTGCCAGAAATGTGTAAGTTCTCTTTTCCTCTTGCTAAATGGGATAAGTCCTACCAAACATTTTTTGAAAATGAATGAGTGGAACATTAATTTCCCAATACTTCAACACCCCAGCTTTCCAACAGTATTAACTGTTTTCATGTGTTTAGTGTTTCATTGGTGGAATTATGCATTTCTGAATATAAATCTCCTTTTTTTGGAAATTAAAGAGATATTTAGTTTAGTTTATATATTCCCTCTACTATATTTTTAAAAGTTAATAACTTTCTTTTTCCCTTAATATCACTCAGCAAGAAAATGCACCAGGAATCATCTGTTGGTGCCCACAATTGAACAAATGAGAACACTATTATCTTGCTTTTATGAAATATTGAATATATTGGAGAATAGAACAAGATGAGGAGAGGTAAATAAAATTCTGGTGGAATTTTTTGTGCTGATTTATATTAAAATTTTTTATATATTACATGATATGTTTTCAAAAATTGGAATTTCATTCAATATCAGCTTGCTCTACAGGCCTAGCAAGCTATAATGTTCTATCACTTCAAAAGGTTTCTGAAAATGTATTGAGTCCCATACCTTGAAAACACAGAGATGAAAACAAAATACTATCCAAGAAACACAGTCTAGAATAAGGGAACACACAGCCACTCTAACAACATAAACTTTAATAGGATATGACTAGTGCTAATACACAGAAGCAGTGGGCTTGGGCCAAAATTTTAAGCGACAGCTAACACAATTCCGGGGAAGTACATTTGGAAAGATTCCAGATCCTACTCTACTCTCCTTACCTTTCCCTCCCATCACCTCCATCTTCACCTGGCTTATTTCCATTTCTTTCCAGTATCCAATTATATATCGTGTTTTTAGAGACATCCTTTCTAAACTCTAAGACTATGAGGTATCCTTGTTATATACTTTCATAGCACCATCTAATTCACAACATTTATCACAATTGTAATTGAAGAATTTTGGGGTAATTATTTGTCTAATATTGAACTCACCTGCTGGAGTGTAGGTACCTTGTTTGTTTTAGTCTTTGCTTTATTGCCAATGATTACCATGTCACTTGGTACATATTAGATGGCTGAAAGATTCTTATTTAACAACAACAGCAATAACAACAAAGAATGAGCTAAGTCCTGAGGGACCAATGATTTTCAGTGTAGAGCCATCCAGAGATGTTTTCTTCTCTCACCTAAAACTACAACATGCAGTGGGTCGGCTACTCTGTCAGCCAAAATACTGGTTAGAAGAAGCCTACAATGGGCATGCATACCATGTGAGCAAAATTAAACCTGTGTTGCTGTCAGGTGCTAAGAGTTCAAGTTGTTTGTTACAGCAATATAACTTAACTTAGCCTCACTGATACAATGGTCATATCTCAAATTCACCTCTGCCTGCTAACCCAGTATCAAATATGTGCTGAGTGCTATGGAGGTATATACAGATTACTTAAATGTGGCCCCTCAACTGCTGGGTATCACAATTTCAGTCTCTTCTTTCTAATGAAAAAGAGCCCTCCTTAAGTTCAGAAGGAATGCCTTTTTCATATTTAATATGAAATCGTAGAAATGGGTAGTGTAGTTTGAGTCATAAAGTCAAATAGATCTGAGTTATAAAACCTAGAGGTTAACAAGTTTTCTAACCTCTCCAAAGTTTAGATTTTTGTTATTATCATTGTTAAGATGGGAATAATACTAATCACATAAGGGTTAACTCTTTTAAAGTGTCTATCTTAGTCCAGGCAGTAAATCGCGTTATTTATAATAAATAAGAAAAGAGAGAAGATGATATGCTGTTATTCTAAGAATTTTCTGTTAAGTTTCCCTATATGAAATCATATCTGATTCATTGTTATAGAAGAATTGTGTCTTACTTGTCTTTATATATCTGATAGTTAACACAGAGCTGGACACACTGCTGGCACATGATCAATGAATGTTGACTTGAACTCTGTGAGGATTGAGAGAAGAAAGGGAGGCATTTCCAGTCTGAGGATGTCAGGGGAAATTACAAGATGTCAAGGAAGTAGAAACATTTGAACTTAAATCTTGAAGGCAGGGAAAAATTTTGATATGCTGGAGACAAGACATGATTGCCAGAGAAAATAGCAAACGCCAAGACATGAGTTAGGACCTTCTGGGGTATGCGAAGCAAATAGTGAGTAGTTCAGTTTGGGTCTATGTAGGATACAAAAAATAAGAACTGTGCAAAAGGCATGCCAAGGTAAGAATACAGAGAGCACCTTGAAAGTCAAGTAGGGAGCTGAGCCTTTAGTCTATAGCAAGAAATTTGCTGAGAGTGGCAAAGGAAGAATAAGAGGTGGAAGCCTGTCTTAGAATGTAGGGCCATGTTACGTGCTCTATAATTACAACAGTCCTATGAGATAGAGAATATTATCTTCATTTCATATGAGAAAACTGTAAATAACTTGCCCAAGTTATAACCACCCATAAGAGGAAAAGATATCATTTAAATACAACACTTTGATTCAAGCTGTATTTTTTCCATTTAAGACCCAAACAGAAAAAATTTCCCTTCAAGATTTTTCAAATATATAGGAAAACTCATCTTCATAGATAATGCAGCTCTATGGTTTGTGAAGCAAATAGGAGTCTCCTTAATCTATTTTTTTTAAGATATATTTTGAAGATGATTTGTGAAGCGTACTGTTAGAAGAACACAAGCTGTTACTATCAATGCTAATTGGACAAACTGCTTGGAACAGTGTTGTTTAGACCTTCTAGGTCTTTTCTCACACTAGCACAAAAAAAGAGATTATTAATTTAATTACTTTCTCTTTTTAATCTAATTTGCCTAAGTGCCATATTTACAAATCAAAAATACCATTGATCTCATAGAAATTCATCCCAGTGCTTATCTTTAATTTTAAGTTCTACAGAAGGTTAAAAAGATGTCCAGCCTATGAAAGGGAAAAAATTCCAAGTGCTTGTCTGATAATGGAGACCAAAACTGAGGAATACTTCAGTGGTGCAGGATATGACCTTTTTAGTCCAAGTGGCACAGAACATAGGCAAGGGCTTCAGATGGTTCAAAAAAAATTTAAAAGGATTCCTGCATGTTGAGTATATATTCTTACTGATTCAACACTTACATTCAGAGGATGAGTCTTAGGACAGGGTAAACAGAGGAGGTCAATATCATAATAATTGTCTTTCACTAACCGTCCACCTTGACTGGATCCTTGGTCATATTATTTCTAATCTTCCCAGCATCTCTTCAGGGCATGTATTGCTGTCCCCATTTTGTAGATAAACAAAATGAGAATCAGAATGCTTTAAAAAGTTTTCTACTCTTCCAGCTAGTGTGTGCCTAACTGGAGATTTTTCACACACATTTTTGGAGTCACAAGCACACATGCTTTCTACTCAACCAACTTGTCCAAGTTCCCTTCAACTCCAATATTCTGCACATCTACCCATCACCACATCCAGTTCTTTCTCTTAAAATGGAAAGAGAGGGTGATTGCAGTTGAGTACAGTACAGAGGAGTTAGCTTGTTCCAGCCAAGAATGAACTCAATGGAACATTGTCTTCTTGCTCTTTCCTTCCCAAGCACTGAAACACATCTATAATTCCTTTTCTTCTATGGTTTATGGCCACTCTTTCCATTACACTCTTGATGAACAACTGTTGACATAGAGCTCTATTAGACAGTCAGTTCTGTAAGACCCGAGGATGCCCCTTCTCTCTTCATTCCACTAGTCACTCACTACTAGAATATCTTTCTTTTTGTTCTATTTCCCAAGCAACAAATAACATTTTCAGACTCTCTCTTCACATGATTCCCCAACAACAATAGTCACCAACTGAACTTGAATTTTATTACCTCTGCATTATTTAAAACAAATTCAGATAATCCTCTGCTTATTACCACTCTCCAAAATTATAGACCTATACCTATTAGGGGGCTCACCAGAAAGGGGTGGTTATGCTCATCTCCTTAAACGGCAATTAACCTCATCTTAGCTGGGGTGCTTTATCATTATTTTTTCCCAAAGAAATACTTCCTCCAAGAAAGAATTTGGTGAATGTAGCTTCCCACATTTGATTATATGGATCTTTAATTATTGGGCTGTCTTATTTGCTGGTTACGGAGCATCTCAAATTCTTGGAAATACACAGAGTTTAGGTAAAGAAATAAAATGATTTAATGCCAGAAGTTGCACCAGAACCAGTTGGCCTGAAGTTTCGTGTCTTCTTCCATATGTAGAACAATGGAGGAAATGGAGACTAGATTAAGAGTCTCCATTATAACATATTAAAGGAAATATTGCCTACCATTTATTTATAGTTTCTCACTTACTGTGCTGGGTATCTCCTAAACATGCACTCTTTCATTCCTCACCTTTGCCCTTAAATATAAACTTTATCTCTATTTTATAGATGAAGAAACTGAGACTCAGAGTGGTGGAGTCCCTTGCCTATTTAGGTCTTCCTAGGGAACTGTGCTCTTCCCACTGTGTGCTCTGACACAGCACTCCTCAAATCCTAGCTTAACAGAGAACGAACTATTTGGAGAATTTTTGGCAAATTAATTTTTATTTGAATTAGTTTGGAAAGAATATCACACTGCTCTGTAAGTCTGAACTTTCATGCTTGGGTTTGTTTAAAGTAGAGGTGGCAGGATGTACTCAGATGGGATTATTGGAGATTATCTCCATAGTCATAAAAAATGGGGCTAAAATTTCCAATGTGTATTTATGTATCATGCCATGGGGAAACGGGCCTGCTGAGAAAGCGACCCATCAGAACAGTGCTTCTTTCTGCAGTGAAGCCCCCTTCATTTTGTCATGGGGGATCCCCGGGGCCAGAGGACATCAAAATGTCATACTGGTAGTGGCAGTTGGAGGACGTTTCATTGCAGTTGTATGATTCTCTGGAGTAACCTTAGAATGTTGCAGCTGGCCTACTGAGGTCCCTGTGAAGGGACTTTGACAAATGCCATGTGGCTTTTCTGGGAACAATCACCTCCTTGATTCTTTTCTGGGAAGACTGCTGGTAAGAAAAATCAAAGTGAGGATTGTTAATATTTTGCTGATACTTGCTCTGTTCAATGTGGGCAATGAAACTCAGCCACTAGAACAGTGTGCCCTGGGGACACAGGTACAGGGGCTTATTCATCTTAATGTTTCCCACCCCTGGCATAACGTTTATCGTTTGTCTTTACTCCAGTTCTCCGTGCCTGACAGCCATCTATGCCTCAATCTAGGGAGACAGTAGAGGGAGGAACACGGATTGCCTTGCAGAGGAGACAATGTTGAAATTAATCTTTGAGAGAGGACAAGAGCTAATGGGCAAAGAGGAAGTGAGGTTAGTCGTCTCAGGAAGAGAAAACAGAGCGTGCAAAGGCACTGAGGACAAAAGCAAGATCATGGCAGGTTTGTACCTGTACCTGAGATACGGATGGAGGGTTGATGGGGAGGACCAGGAGACAATGCTGAGGAGCTTGCTGGGAAGTATATCATTGCAGGGCCCTTCAAGGCAGCAAGAGAATTCAGACTTCATCCTGAAGGCAAGGGGCAGTCGTTGAAGGGTCTTAAGAGGAAGGTCAGATTTATATTTTGGAAATCTGACTGTAAACAAACAAAAAATATCCAAACCTTATATACAGCAAAGAATACACAAAGAAAGAAGACAGACAAATGAAATAAAGATTGGCAATAAGGGGAGTAAATATCTCTAACAGGAACAGGAAATTCACAGAAGTGATCTGATTATATACTTGAAAAATCATGCTCAATCTAACTGGTCATCTAGGAAAGGCAAAAGAAAACAGTAATTCATCATCTTTGCCAATCTGATCAACACATTTTAAGATTAAAAACATCTACTGCTGATGAAGGCGTATATACAGTGATGATGAATTTGCTACAGTTTTTTAGTAAGGTATTTGGTAGCATCTATAAACATTCAAAACTTCTAAAACCCTTTGAGTTGACTATCCCAAACTAGCCATCTATCCAACTGAATTAAAAGTCCAGTATGCAAGGATATACATATGATGTTCATTATAACATTATTTGTAAAAAGCCAAACAGGGGGCCAGCCCAGTGGAGTAGTGGTTAAGTTCACGCACTCTACTTTGGCAGCCTGGGGTTTGCAGGTTCGGATCCCGGGCGCAGACCTACATGCTGCTCATCAAACCATGCTGTGGTGGTGTCCCACAAACAGAATGGAGGAAGACTGGCACAGATGTTAGCTCTAGGACAATCTTCCTCACCAAAAAAGAAAAAAAAAGAAAGAAAGAAAAAATAAAATAAAATAAAATAAACATAAAAAATTAGGGAGGAATAACTTCTGCTGGTTAGTGACCTTTAACCTTTCTCATCCTTTCTCAGTCTGTACTGACTAATCCCCTGGGCTCCTGGCACTCTGGTTTCCAACAGGCATCAGAAGATGGGAGAAGAGAGAGGATAGGGTATTTATCCCTCATCTCACTCCTGCCCCCTGACGACACTGGTCTTGATAGTGGATGTGCTTCCCTACTATGACCACAGCTTTACAATGACCATTTCTCTCCCACAACCACACCTCTCACTAGGTTCTGGTAACTATGCTCTGCCCCCTGCCCCTTAAGGTCTTGGGGTGTAATGGATTTTCTCCCTAATTACTTGCTTCATTCAACTTTCCTTAACTCACTTTTTGAGTGTGCCAACTGTTTCCCACTGGAATCCAACTGAAAAGGAGAGTATGAATTGGAGATGGTAAAACTAGATAGGACAGGTGGGTTGGTCCTTACGTGATTCCTATGTGACATGAGTGAAAGAACAGGGACACATTCTAGTGACTTTTTTTTTAGGAAGATTAGCCCTGAGCTAACATCTGCTGCCAATCCTCCTCTTTTTGCTGAGGAAGACTGGCCCTGAGCTAACATCTGTGCCCATCTCCCTCTACTTTATACCTGAGATGCCTGCCACAGCATGGCTTGACAAAAGGTGCCATGTCTGCACCCGGGATCCGAACCGGTGAACCCCTGGCTGCCAAAGCTGAACTTGCAAACTTAACCACTGTGCCACCATGCTGGCCACTCTAGTGATATTCAAGACAATATTTTGTGTAATACATAGTCAGTCTCTTTCTCAGGCACCCTCAGTGAATGGTCAACTTGCTGTTTAGTACACTGGGGTCAAGGAAGGAGGGTCAAAAGGAAGGAGAGGTGCTGTCCTGCCAATGAGAAACTTCCAAGGAGACTTAACTTGCCTTAAATGTGCCCCATCTCTAGCTCTAGGAATACTTGTTAATTGTCCTAAAGATTCTGGAGCTCACAGAGGCAGTGAGAGAGCTTGGGGCTTAAGTATGCAGGCTCCTGCAGCCAGCACCCTGAGTTCATATTCTGCCTCCTCGTTGACTAGCTGTGTGATCTTAGCAAGCTACTTCATCTCCCCATGCCCCAGTTCCCTAATTTTTGAAATAGGAATACTACTAATACCTCTCTGATTTAGTAGTTATGAGGAGTAAATGAGTTACTACATATAAAGATCTTATAACCATGCCCAGCACATAGTAAGGGCTTAATAAACATGAGCAGTCATTATTATGTACCCACCACAGGCCACTGTAGACAGAAGAGAGACAGAGTCCGTGGCAAAGACAAAACGGAGCAAATGAAAATGATGATGACCTCATTCCGCTTCTTTGCCTATGCATGTGGTTTGGAACCTATGACCATATAAAAGAAGAACATGTGGAAACCATTACCCAGGCAGCCTCATTTCCTTTTTTGATAGGGTTACTAGACTGATGGATTGGGGATGGCTTTGGAAGCAGAGAATCTTGATTTTTGAAAGACAATTGATAGGCTTCTCCCCTGGTCCAGTTCAACTCTCTCCCTTTCCAGGAAGCTCCCAGAGCACCTTCAATGGGATGACCTCTCACTAACGTCTACTCCGGGAGCCTTGTGAACTCTCCTTTGTAGCAGGAAGGTCAATTTGCCCTTTGACAGAGTCATTTATGTGTATGCCTCCTAGACTAGGAACTGCTGGAGGTTAGTGTTGCCAGGATTATGTAGTGGGCAGACAGCAGAGGTTAGCACAAGCTGCCACGACTTCACAACCAGATCAACATGGGTTCAAGTACTGGTTCTACCTCTCCCCAGTCGTGTGTTCTTAAACAGTTACTTAGTCTCTCTGAGTTCAAATCCTTCATCGGTCAACCTGAGCTAGTAATATATATATATTTTTTTTATCGCAGCTAACATTTATTGACCATTCATTCTGTTTCAGGTAAGGCCTTATATCACCCCATAATAATGGTACTCTCAAGCCAATAAAACAATATTATAACTGCAAGTTTGTACCTTTTGGCCAACTTCTCCCCATTTCCCCCACCCCCAAGACCCTGATAACCACCATTCTAGTCTCTATTTCTACGAGTTTGGCTTTTTTAGAGTCCACTTGTAAGTGATATCATACAGTATGTGTCTTTCTCTGTCTGACTTATTTCACTTAGCATAATACCCTTAAAGTTTGTCCAAGTTGTCGCAAATGGCAGGATTTCCTTCTTTCTCATGGCTGAATTATGTGTGTGTGTGTGTGTATATATATGCTCCACATCTTCTTTATCCATTCATCCATTGGTGGACACTTAGGTTGTTTCCTATCTTGGCTATTGTGAATAATGATGCAATGAACATGGGAATGCAGATATCCCTTCCGGATTCTGTTTTCATATCCTTCAGATATATACACAGAACTGGGATTGCTGGATCATAGGCAGTTCTATCTTTAATTTTTTGAGGTACCTCCATACTGTTTTCCATAGTGGCTAAACCAATTTTCATTCCCACCAACAGTACACAGGGTTCCCTTTTCTCCACATATACATACACTTGAAAGTTGCTAAGTAAGTATATCTTAAATGTTCTCCTCACAAAAAAGAAATGGTAATTATGTGATGTGAAAGTATTAACTAATGCTCCAGTGGTAATCATTTGCAGTATATAAGTGTATCAAATCAACACATTGTACACCTTAAACTTACATAATCTTATATGTCTATTATATCTCAATAAATCTAGAAAAAAAAGAAAGATACTACCACTTTACCAATTTACAGGGATGAATAAATTGAAGCACAGAAAGGTGTTCAACAAAAGCCCACCTAAGTTACAAAGGTGGTAAGTGGTGCAGTCAGAATCTAGCTCCCGGCAGGTGAAGCTAATATTTCTAACCATTGCACTGCACAGCTTCACAGATAGGCAGTGCCTGGCTTGTTGCAGATGCTTGGAGAAGTTGTTTGTTGAACAAAGGCTTACTGGGATGTGCTTAGATGTCAGGCATAAAGCAGTGATGATACAATGGAGGTCTGATCTCACAGACGTTTCCCTCCAATGTAGAATGCAATAATCAGATAAATAAAAGAGGTGATAAGATAGAGAAGACCGAGATAGCAGAGAAGACCTAGTGCAATATGTTGGCCCTAGTAAGGACTCAAACAATCTGTTAACTTTAAATAAGCATAGAAAGGAGCCACGTAGGGCAGCTGTTAAACGCTCTGTTGATTTACAACTGATTAACTCATCCTTTCCAGAGAATGCTTATCAGTACCTCGCTGTCATAAGGAGAGAGTGCTTACCCTGTCCAGGGCTTGAATCATTCTGAAAAATGATATCTGGTTTAATACTTTACAGAAAGTATGAAGTTAGATTTTGAGATATTGGAAGCTTCAGTCAGCTCGAGTGGAAATGATAGAGAAATGCCTGCTTTCTTTTGCAAAATATTATGGAAGTCATTCATTTTAAATATCCATAAACATCAGGTTTTAAATTGAGAAAGCCCCAATATTTCTATACCTTACCTGATGCTTTTTTTTCTTCATATTTCAGCAATTAGCTAAGAGCAAACAAAACCATCCTGACTAGCCAAGTCTCTTTTCTGGAGCTTCTATATCATTTCCAAGGTAGGCAAAATGTTCCAAGTGCTTTCAGCAAATGATTTCTCATCCACACATCAAGTAATTTATGAAGAAGAAACAATACAATATTTTATGTCATACAGCAGTCATCTTAAACATGTCCTCCCCAACTGGAGCATGCATTATTGGTAGCTTTCAGTTTTCCAAGTCCTTAATTTGGCCCCAGATGCTCAGGCTCTGAATTCCTGGGAGAAGATGTTATCTTGATCAGAAATGGTCTCAGAAATCCAACACCAGCTAACATCTTATGCAGGAGTCAAATACTGAGTCCAATTAAAGATAGTGGGCCCTGTTAGGTTCTAAACATGCACCAGGATGAATGAATTTAGAAAATTAATTTTTATTGGCAGATAAACACCTCATCTATTTTTCTAAATGCCAGTATGTGTTCCAGAATTGAATATTTGTAATAATGTAGAATGCAGAATACCAAAAGAGAATAAAAAGGAGATTGGCCATGTAACAACAGCATATCGGGGGAAGTGGGGGCGGGACTTGGTGGGGGTAATGGTCAGGAGGCCTGTTTGTCAGAGCTGTCTCTGCCACTGACTGGTTCTGCCATTTGGATAAGTCCTTTGCACATTCTGGGCCTCTTACACTCTCGAGGTCTCAAGTGCTTTCTTTGAAAAATAAGAATACAGAACTACATAAGAGGTTGTATTCTGGGTACACAGGAAAAACCTGGTCTGCAGAATTTTGTGTTAGGGCTTAGAGTTTTTGGTTGTTTTTGATTCTCTTTTGAGTTTTGTTTTTAATAAAAAAAAGTTATTTTTTTGATAAAATTTCTACCTTATAGAAAAGTTGCAAGGATAGTATAAAGGACTCCCAAATATAAGACTCATCAATGACTATATTATCCCTGAACCATTTGAGAGTAAGTTGGAGAAATCATTCTCCTTTACTCTAATTATTTCAGTGTGTTTCCTCAGAGCAAAGAAAGCCATGTATATAACCACAGTACACTTGTCAAAATCTCGTGCATTATTATTGTCATACAAACTACACTTTCGACTTGGCTTCTTTTCCCTTTCATAAAATCCCATCATTTTATGAACATTCCTCTACTTTTTAGCATAATATAAGGTTCCAGGTTTCTACTTGAACATCAATATGAGTTTTGTTTAGACTTGCTTGTCTTTTAAAAAATGCATTTCTCATATAAGGGTGGGTGACTCATTTCTCTGGAAAAATCACAATATATTACTGAGCCTGAACTTTCTTGACCGTCTGCTGGAGGCAATTCCTGCTGAGCTAGGGCCTTGTCAGCTTCCACTTACCATTACTCACCTGGTCACCATATTATTCTAGTTTTTCTCCTAACTCACTGTTACCTTCTAGTGTACTTCCCTGGTTCCCAGTGTTTTCCCTCATATCTTAAGCTGGAATCAGCCTCCCTCAGACTCAGTTTTTGGCTCTTTTGTTTTCTTTATTTACATTCACTCTAGCAATGATATCTTCTGGTCTGTTATCTTTAAATACCATCTATATGCCAACAACCCACAAACTTATTTCCAGCCCAGACTTTTCTCATGAACTTGATTTGTATATGCAACTGGTGTCTCAATGTCTCCAATTAGAATTGTAATAGACAGATAAAATTGAACATTCCTAAGATTTTACTTATAGTCTCCAATCGTAACACTTGTCGTCTTTCACATGTCAACTGATGGCAACTCCATCCTTCCACATCTCAGGCCAAAATAAGAGGAAGCATCTTTCCCTCCCATATCCTAACTGCAGAAATTCTGTTGATCTACCTTAAAAATAAATCCAGAATATGAACACTCGTTGTTACTACAACTGCCACAACCTTTGCCCAAACCACTGCAATGTCTCATCTGAATCACTGTAATAGCCACGTAACTGTTTTTCCTCCTATTCTTGACTCCTCCCCAAATCTTCAGCATACAGACTGATTCTTTCATTGTGGAAATCTTGCCTTCAGGTCCTTTTATTTTTCCCACTCTTAAATATAATAGTCTTGAGTATTAGATGGTGTTATAATTTTTGTCCCAACCATAAGATGTAATTTATAAAACTTATGAGGAGAAAGAATTTTTACTGTATTTACCCATATTTCTGCTCTTTCTATTGTTCTTTCTTCCTTCCTGATGCTCCAAGATTCCTTCTTTTATCATTTCCTTTGTTTTAGATACAGAATTAGTGATTGACATTTCTTTTAACACTTGAAAAATATGCTACTTCCTTCTGGCCTCCATGGTTTCAGATGAGAAATCCACTGTCATTAGAATTGGTGTTCCTCTATAGATAGCGTGCCATTTTTATCTGGCTGCTTCCATGATTTTTTTCATTATGCTTAGTTTTCAGAAGTTTCTCCATGATGTATCTTGGTGTGGGTTTCTTAGTATTTATCTTATTTGTGGTTTGCTAAACTTCTTGAACCCTATGTTTATGTCTTTTTGTTAAATTTGAGAAATTTTCAGCTTTTTCCCAGTTTTTAATTGGATAGTTTGTTTTCCTATTGTTTAATATTGAGTTCTTTGCATATTTTGAATACCCGTACTTTATCAGATATGTGTTTTGCAAATATTTTCTCCTAGTCTGTGGCTTTTTTCATTCTCTTGGAAGATATTTTTAAAAGGACTCCAAATCAGCTTCTAGAGGGGGAAACTACAATGTCTGAGATTGAAAAACACACTGTATGGAATTAACAGCAAATTAAACAATGCAGAAGAAAAGACAAGTACACTTGCAGATATAGCAATGGAAAATATTCAAAATAAAAGGAAGGAAAAAGAGGAAAAAGATAAGCAGAGCATCGGTGAGCTTAAAAAATCCTCAAGTGGCTTAAAGTGCATGTAACTGGAGTCTCTGAAGGTGGGAGAATGGGTAAGAAATATTTAAAAAAATAAAGGCCACAGTTTTTCTAAATGTGATGAAAACTATCAATAAAGAGATTCACAAAGCTCATAACCTCAAGACTAAAGAACATGAAGTAAATAAAGCACATTCTAAACAAATTGCTTAAAACAGGTGTTAAGGAGATAATCGTAAAAGCCAGAGGGTAAAAAAGATATGACACATAGAAAGGAAGAAAGATAAGAGTAGCTGCTAATTTCTCACTGGAAGCAATGCAAGAGAGAAAACAGTGAATCAATATCTTTAAATGACTAAAGGAAAACTTTTCAACCCAGAACTTTTCTTCAACCAGGGAAAATCTTTCAAATTTGGGGGCCGGCCCCGTGACCGAGTGGTTAAGTTCACGCGCTCCACTGCAGGTGGCCCAGTGTTTTGTTGGTTCGGATCCTGGGCGCGGACATGGTACTGCTCACCAAACGACGCTGAGGCCGCATCCCACATGCCACAACTAGAAGGATTCATAATGAAGAATATACAACTATGTACTGGGGACTTTGGAGAAAAAAAGGAAAAAAAAAATCTTTAAAAAAATCCCTCATTGACAAATAGAAATGCTTGCTTTAAAAAAATTAAAAGAAAATCTTTCAAAGTTGAAGATAATATAAAGACTTTTTCAAACACAAACAAAGAAGCTAAAATAATATATCAGCATCAGATCTACACTGCAAGAGATGTTAGAGGAAGTCCCTTAGCCTAACCAAAAATATGAGTTTACACAAAGAAATGAAGAATTACAAAAATAGTAATTACATGAGTAAATATAAAGAATTTTTACCATTATTTAAATGATTTTAAAACATATTCAACTCTATAAAGCAAAGACAATATGGTGGTATCTACAACATATGTAACATATGAATATTAAAATGGATCACAACAACAACAACACACAGGCCAGCAGGGAGAAGTTGAAGTAGGCTGTTTTAGGATTCTTATGCTCTGCATGAGGTAGTATAATATCACTTGAAGACAGGCTATGATAAATTAAAGTTGTAGACTATAAACCCTAAATCAACCACTAAAATAATTCAAGAAAAAGTTATAACTAATAAGCAGAAAGGAGACAAAACAGAATCATAAATACTTTCCAAAAGAGCAGAATTTGAGAGAGGGAACAAGAAACAGTTTGAATAAAGAGAAGACAAATATCAAGAACGGATAGATTTAAACCCAATAATGTCAATAATCACATTAAATATAAATGGTCTGAATACCCTAATTAAAAGTCAGGGCTGGTCAGATCAGTTTAAAAAGCAGAACCCAACTACATACTTACAAGAAAACTGCTTTAAATGCAAAGAGACAAACAGGTTAATGTACAGAGCATAAAAAATTATATATCACACTGACACTAATGAAAATAATTATATAGTGCTAAAATTGATGTTAATCTAAACTTATTTCAGAGCAAGGAATATTACTAGAGATGAAGAAACTCACTTCATAATGATAAAAGAGTCAATTCATCAAGAAGATATAAAAATTCTAAAAAATTAGCACCAAATAACAGATACATGACACAAAACTTGACACACAATTACAATAATGAATTTCATTACTCTCCCCTTAATAATTGAGAGAAACAGTAAACACAAAATCATTCAGGATAAACACACTAAGATAAATAAATAAGGATGGATAATACTTGAACAACTCTATCATCCAACTTGACTTAATTGATAGTAATAGAACATTCCACCCAACATCAGCAAAATATATATTCTTTCCAAGGTCACAAAGAACATTTACCAAGATAGACTATATTCTGGACTATAAATCAAGTTCAATTTAAATTAAATTTTCAAATTAAATTTAAATGGATCCAAGTTACACAAGGTGTGCTCTCTGACCAAAATGGAATTATATTTGTTCTCAATAATAGGAAGACATCTGGAAAATCCTCAAACATTAGCAAATTAAATAAAATTCTTATAAATAACAAATAGATCAAAAAAGAAATCAAAAGGGAAGTTAACAAGTATTTTGAAATTAATAAAAACATATATCAAAATTTGTAGGATGCAGAGAAAACAATATTTAGAGAAAACTTTATAGAAATCAACACCTTTTGAAAACAGTGAATATCTTAGGGAAACATAGTGAAATAGAAAACAACAAATCAACAGAAAAAAATCAATGAAATTAAAAGCTATTTTTTTGAGATCAATAAAACATATTAACCTCAGTTGGAATAACAAGGAAAAAGTAGAGACATTACCAAAATCAGAAGTGAAAGAAGTGACTTCTTTATAGACTTTACAGATATTAAAAGGTTAACAAGGGGAATTATAATAATTGTATGTCAATAAATTCAACTTGGATGAAATGGACAAATTTCTTGCAAGACAAGAAATTTCAAAGTTACTCAAAAAGAAATCGATTATTGGAATAGCCGTATATTTGTTCAAGTCATTGAATAAGTATTTTAAAACCTTTCAACAAAGAAAACTCCAGAGTTAGATGGCTTTAACGGGGAAATCTCACCATAATATTCCAGAAAATTAAAGAGTGGAGCACACATCCCAACTCGTTCTATGAGGCACAGATACCAAAATCAGACAAAGATATTCCAAGAAAGGAAAACTACAGAAAAATATCTCTAGTGAAAAAGACGCAAAATTCTTCAGAAAATTTTAGTAAATAAAATCCATCAATATATGAAAATGACAAGACATCATGGTCAACTGGGGTTTATACCAGGAATTGAAGACCAGTTCTACATTCAAAAAATCAATGTAAATCATCATATTAATAGATTATAGAAGAAAAAATTGATTGTTGTAATAAATGGAGAACAAGTCCTTCACAAATTCCAGAGTTCATCCTGACAACAATCTCTCAGCAAACTAAAAATAAAAGGGAATTTTCTCAATCTGATAAAGGACTTCTACCAAAAATCTACACTTAACATCACACTTAATCACAAAAGAGTGAATGCTTTCCTCCTAAGATTGGGAATAAGAGAAGGCTACCTGCTCTCAGCCCTTCTTTTCCATCTTATACTGGTGGTGGTCGGAGCCAGTATGATGAGGAAAGAAAGTAAATAAAAGGCACCCAGATTGGAACAGAAGTAAAATTGTCTTTAATCATAAACAACATAATCATTTTTGTAGAAAATCAAATAGAATCTAAAACAATCTATTATGAATGACAACTGAGTTTAGCAAGATTGGAGGATACAAAATCAATCTATAAATATGAATTGTATTTCTGTTTACTAGCAACAAACCATTAAATATTGTAATTTAAATGACCACTTACAATAACATCAAAAATGGACACTTTTAGGGATAAATTTGACAAAGATGTGCAAGACAAGGTATACTGAAAACTACCAACATTGTTGAGATAATGAAGATCTAAATAAATGTAGATGTATTCCATGTTTATTGATCAAATGATATCCATGAGTTAGGATATCAACGGTCCCCAAATTAACATAGATTTAAAGCAATTCTAATCAAAATGCCAACATATTTTTTTCTTATAGAAACTGACTAAAATTCATAAGGAAATGCAAAGGACCTAGAGTAGCCAAAACAACTTTGAAAGAGAACAAATTTGGATGACTTATGCTATATCTGACCTCATGATTTATTATAAAGCTACATTAATCAAGACAATGTGGTATCGTCATCAAGACAGAAAAATAGATCAATCTGGAAGAGAACAGAGTCCATCTGAGTACCTACACATATGGTAATTAGATTTTCAACAAAGTTGCAAAGACGATTAAATGGAAAAAGGATAACATTTTTTAACAAAGCTACTAGAAAAATTACATATGAAAATGCAAAAAATTTAACTTTGATCCACATCTCACATCATATACCAAAATTAGTTCAAAATGTACCACAGACCTACATGTAAAACCAAAAAGTGTAAATTTCTAGTAGAAAACACAGAGGAAAATCTTTGTGACCTTGGGTTATGCAAAGATTCCTTAGATACAACAGAATAAAAGAAAAAAATGGATAAATTGGATTTCATCAAAGTTAATAAATTCTGCTCTTTGAAAGGCATTGTTATGAGAATGAGAAGACAAGATGTGGGCTTCCAGAAAATAACTGTAAATCATATATATAAGGTTTTATCCATAATGTATAACAACCTTTCAAAACTCAATAATAAGAAAACAAACTACCCAATTAAAAAATATGACATTTTTGAAAGATGCTTTATCAAAGAATGTGTATATCTGGTAAATAAGTACACAAAAAGATGCTCAGCATTATTAGTGCTTAAAGAAATGAAAAGTGGGGGCCGGCCCCGTGGCCGAGTGGTTAAGTTCACGCTCTCTGCTTCGGTGGCCCAGGGTTTCGCCGATTTGGATCCTGGGTGCGGACATGGCACCACTCATCAGGCCATGCTGAGGCAGCATTCCACATGCCACAACTAGAAGGACCCACAACTAAAATATACAACTACGCACTAGGGGGATTTGGGGAGAAAAAGAAGAAAAAAGAAGAAGATTGGCAACTGTTGTTAGTCGCTAACCTTTAAAAAAAAGGAAAAAAGAAATGAAAAATAAAACCACACTGAGCTATCACTATATCTACCACAATGGCTAAAATTAGAACAACTGAGAATACCAAGTATTAACAATGACAGGGAATAACTTTCATGCACTTCTGGTGAGAATGTAAAATGGTACATACACTTTGGAAAACAGTTTGCCAATTTCTTAAAACTTTAAACATACACCATCTATCACATGACCTATCCATTCCACTCATTGGTATTATTCAAGAAAAATGAAAGCATATGCACACAAGTGCTTGTGCTATAATATTTTTAGTAGCTATATTTGTAATAGTCAAAAAATAGAAACAACCAAAATTTCACCAAAGGGTGAATGGATAAACAAATTATGGTGTATCCACACTACAGAATATTACTTAGCAATATAAAAGACCAGCCTATTGGCACACACCAAAACATGGATAAATCTTAAAATAATTATACTGAATGAAATAAGCAAGCAGAAAAATGCATATACTGTAGCAGTCCATTTATATAATTCTGAATACAACACAAACTTACGTATAGTGACAGAAAACAGATCAGTGGTATGCGGGTGTGAGGATAGGAAGGGGATGGGCAAGAGGTGGAATTACAATGGGATGCTAGAAAACTTTTGGGAGACGATAGATATGTTCATTACCTTGACTGTAGTGATGGTTTTACAGTTGTATACATATGTCAGAACTTGTGAAATACTACACTTAAAATGTGCACAATTTATTATAGTTCAATTACATCTCATCAAAGTTGTTAAAATATCTATCAATAAATTTGATCAAACAAAACCACAAACAGCAAGAAATAAATGTAATAGATGTCCAAGACATCAAAAGGTAAACAACAAAACACATCTAAAAGTAAATTAAACCCAAATAAATGGACAGACATACTATATTCATGAATTGGAAGGCTTAGTAGTGTTCAGATGCGTATTGTCCCCAAGTTGATCTATAGATTCATGGGGCAGACTTACAGACTTATTAACAGACTTTATAAGGGACTTCTACAAATCAATTTAAAAAAAGGCAGAAAATGCAATAGAGCAATAGACAAAAGATTTGAATGGCGCATCACAAAAGGAGAACAAAATATATATATATGAAAAGGAGCACAATTTCACCAATCATCAGAGAAATGCAAATCAAAACCACAAGATACCTCTAAACAACCAACATATTGGCAAAAATAAAAGAACAGACATTAGTAAAGGTGGCATTGGACAGAGTTTCTTAACCTCAGCACTCTTGAGACTTTGGGTCCTATTTGTTGTAGGGGCTGTCCTGTGCATTGTAGGATGTTTAGCAGCATCCCTGGCCTCTACCCACTAGATGCCGGTGGCACTCACCCCTCTACCCTCTCCACACTCCCAGTGTATCACAACCAAAAGTGCTTCCAGATATTTTCCAAGAGAGAAAGATCACCCCCTGCCCCATTGAGAACCAAATACATTGATGGTGGAAATGTAAGTGGTGTATCCACTTCAATATTATCTAACAAACCTGAACACATGCATATTCTATGACCCAGAACCTGGGTAGATATTTAAATCCAGGGCAGGTATAAGAATGTACATAGAAGCACTATTTCTAATAGCACCAAACCGGAAACAGTCTATGTTCATCAATAAGAGAATGGAAAAACATATATTCAAAAAATGGAATGCTATATAGTCATGACACATGCATGGATCTCGCAAACATAATATTTAGCAAAAGAAGCCAGATTCAAAAAGAGCATATCAGTTCAGAAACAGGCAAAACAATTTACAGTATTGTAAGTCAGGATAGTGGTTATACTTGACAGGAAGAAGGTAATGACTAGACGGAGCACAAAGAGGATCCTTCGGTAATATCCAGCTTCTGGAACCAGTTTAGGATTATCTGTGTGAATTCACTTTGTAAAAATTCACTGGACCTCACATTTATAATTTGTGTTTTTGTCTGCATTTTTGCTATGATTAAATTAAAATATTAACTAAAGAGGGGAATAAAGATGCAAGAATTAGAAGAACTCTAGGCAGGCCTGTTTTATCTGCTTACATTTTTGTTTCAAGGCTAGGCTCAAGCTGGGTTTTCCTCTTCTGCCTGACTTGCCCACAAAGTGTTCTGCCCAAAGACTTCAACTGTTTCTGTACTTAGAGATTGCTGTATTACTGAAATTTTCTGTATACCTGAGAGTTGAAAAGCATAGGCCAGGACATCCGGCAGGTGGTAGAAAAGGAAGCTGAAAATGCATTGTTATCTAAATGTCACTTACGTCTGTGTGACCTCCTCCTCTTATTGACTGGAAATAAGTATCTCTGAGAATACCTTGCAGCCTGTGGCTGGATGGTGGGGGTAGGAGGGCAGTGGGAAGTTATAAGTCATGTCAAGCAGAGGAGGGTAAACACTTACTATTCTTTCTGCCTGGTATTCATTTCCCCTTCCTCTGGGTCAATATTCCAAATTTACTTTGGGAAACCAGCCTTTCTCTTCTCTTAGTCCATGTGGCACACAGCTGAGGTGGTCTCACATCTGATGGTCTCATGGCCAGGCCTAATTAGAAAAAATGGTGGGAATGAGACTATTTAGTGGGCATTTTGTTGATCTGAACTAAACTGGGATTTTGTTAGCCAGAAGATAGTGGGGACAAATTTTGGGATGGCAACCAATGGTGTCTTTGGGTCAGTGTCTGCCATATGAATAAAATGATGCTTGTTTTAAAAGATACACATATACGCCTAGAAAAAAATACTGGAAATATATGGCAAAATATTGAGTAGCTACATTTGAATGGAAACACAAAGGTGATTTTCCACTTTTCTCCGAATTTACACTATTAGAATTGAATATACAGTCTTGTGTCACTTAACAACAGGGATATGTTCTGAGAAATGTGTCGTCAGACGACTTTGTCATTGTGCAAACATCATATAGTTCATTTACACAAATCTAGATGATATATGGTACTAATTTTATGGGACTTCCATTGTACAAGCTGTCCATCGTTGACTGAAACATCGTTATGTGGTGCATGACTGTAAATACATATAGATGAAAAAATCATTTTAGAAAAAGAAATTAAAGCAAAACACAGCTATACATGAGGCTGTAAGTAACTTATTTGCCATTATTCTTCTCTGTCCAGCAGGGAGAATTGGTACCTATCAATTACTTAAAATATTTGTTGAACTGTAAAAATAATGCCAGCCAGTGCACACTGGCAAGAATATAACAGAAAATGAGCCCATTTGTAAAAAGCCATTGACATTCAAGGCTGAGTCACAGATGGCTGATTATTTTAGTCTTCCAGATTAGCTCATGTTTTAGCAACCAAATACTGAAGGTTAAGAAAACTCTCTCAGAGTTATGATTAGGTGTAACAGTATATGCCAATAACATTATCATTTGTTTGGCCTTATCAAAATGAATTCTTTAAGCCTTGCTCGGTGAGATGGCTTACTCAGATACTCCTGTTCCCATTTGAAAATGGCACAGAACGCCTAAGAGCTGATATAAAATCACCCCAGCAGATTCATGATATGATCAAGGCTAGCATATCCTCAGCCTGCAGATAAGCTGGGAACAGAGCTTTCTCAAGCACATTCTCCTAAAATATGATAATAAATAGCTTAGTGTGATCTGATTCTATTTCTGGTACTGTTCTAAGCATTTAAGATATATAAACTCATTAAATAACCACATCAACTCGTGGCTTATTATATACCTATTTTATGGCTGAGGAAGATGAAGCACAGAGAAGTTAAGGAATTTTCCCAAGGACACATAGCTAACAGCTGGCAGAATTGGAATTCAAACCTAGATACGATGATTTCTAGGCCAACCCCTCCAAATGACCTCATTGGAAAACAGCATTATTTAACATATGTTTTGAGGCATAAAGATAAGATAGTTAAAAGTGTCTCCTTTTTATATGAACTTGCTCCTCTGATAGAAGAACCTGGCAGGGTTGTTTTCCAAGTAGTTGGGTCTTGTTTACTTTTCTTTTTTAAAAAATTTATATAAATTAACAATCTCTGCCCCTTTTTTGGTAGGTGGGAGGAAGATTGTTGCTGAGCTAACATCTGTTGCCAGCTTCCTGTATTTTACGTAGGATGCCACCATAGCATGGCTTGATGAGCGGTGCTAGGTCTGCGCCCAGAATGGGAACCTGTGAACCCCAGGCCACCGAAGTGGAGTGCACGAACTTAACCACTATGCCACTGGGCTGGCCCTGACAATCTCTGCCTTTTTAACTGAAGTGTTTAGGCAATTTACTTTTAATCTAATTATTAATAAAGTTGGGTTCAAACAAAGCAACTTCAGTTCAGTTTTTCAGCTTTGTTGAGGTATAACAGATATACAAAAAATGTACACAATTTGATGAATTTGGACAGATGCATACATCCGTGTTGCTATCACCACAATCAAGGTAATACAAATATCGGTCACTTCCAACAATTTCCTTGTGTCCCTTTGATTTATTTTTTTGAGCCCAACTCTTCGAATTTCAGTTTCACTTTGAGCTCAGAGTCTATCCAAATTATTCACTTGCTTGTTAACTGCATACAATGGCACAGGTCATTTCTGTAAATGGATCCCCCAGCAAGGAGACAACTGTGTGCTAAAACTCAGCTTGCTATCCACCTAAGACAAGCATGCACTGGCTGCATTTCTCTTGGGAGGCCTCCTACCACACATTTTCACAAAAGCTCTGTATGCTCTCTCCATGTTCTTATAGTTAATAATAATAATCAGCAATTGAGTGCCTGTGTACTTGTGTAAATCTTCCATCAGTCCTGAAAGGTCTTATATTGCTTTCCATGTTTTCCAATGAAGGAAGTTGAAACTTAGATACTTTTTCCAAAGCTGCACATCTTTAAATGGAAGATTCTGGATTCAATCCAGATCAGTGTTATTCAAGAAAAAAAAAAAAAAGCCCATACATACAGGAAAAACAAAAGGAGATATACCTCTTCCTATTGACTGTAGTACTTCTGTTAAATGCAGCACTACAACCTCTCCACATAATCTCCTGTCCATTCAAAATATAAACAACAGCAACATTAGTGACCATCCCATGATGGTCATCCCATCTGATACATCATCTTTAAATGCATTACTCTTTTGATTTTTCAGGGGAGTGATGAGAAGGCTATCAACAGCCTGCTATTTTCTGCACAAACAGAGCTATAGCTAATCCTTTTTAGTCAAACTCCAACCCCAGCAGACACCTTGCTTTGATGCATCAGGAATTTCTTAACATGGACACGAGGAATGGGCTACAAAAGGTAAGGATACCCTCTTAATTCTACGTACATTTATTTTTTAATAGTTAATTTTTATTTTATTTTGAGATAATTTCAGACTTGCAGAAGAGTTGCTAAAATAGCATAGATCTCATAGACCCATTATGCAGCTTCCCCTTATGTAAGTATCTTACATTATCAGAAGATATTGCAAAACTAAGACATTAGCCACGGTACAGTACTATTCCCTAAAGTAGAGAGCTTACTGAATTTCCCTTGTTTTTACACTAATGTTCTTTTCTGTTCTAGGATCCAATCTGGAATCCCACATTGCATTTGCTTGTTCTGTCTCCATAGACCTCCCTAATCTTGACAGTTTCTCAGTTTTTCTTGTCTTTTATGACCTTAATCCTTTTGAAGTGTAACAGTCAGTTACTCTGTAGAACATCCTTCAATTTGGGTTTTCTTATATTCTCTCCTGATTAGATTGAGGTTTTGCGTTATTGGAAGGAGAGAGGTGATTTGCCCCTTTTCAGTGTACATGTCTTTCACTTCTTTGCTTAGATTTATTCCTAGGTATTTTATTCTTTTAGATGCTATTATAAATTAAATTTCAAGGAAAATATCTGGCCCTTACCAGGAAAAAGAGGGGACAGAAAAATTTTTCTTTTTAATAAGTCTTCCAAGCCCTGAGTGAGATTTACCTCCAACCGAGATCATGCAGGCAGGATCCGATGAAATTTTCCATTTTGTGAGGCTGTCCTTGCACTCAAAGCAGAGAAATGCACATGGTTTAGACTCTACAAGGCTCTTACTGCATCATTCCAGGGGATATAATGTCAATATGTATTACTGATTGTGTTAACCTTGATCATTGGCTAAGGTGAGTGATTGATGGCATTCTTCACTGTAAACTTCGTAGTTTCACTTTATAATCATGTATTATTTTGGTAAACTCTTTGACGTTGTGCAAATATCCCATGTCTGTTTAACTTTCTCTGACCCCTTTTAGCATCCTTTGATGGATCCTGCCTGTAGTAATTATTGCTGTGGTGTCCTGATGGTGATTTTCTATTTCTCTCCTTCTTTCTACATATATAAAAGGGAATACCTCTGTAAGGAATTGTGTATGTTTCAATGTCTGTTCATGTGGAACCTGGAAAACTGGCTCTAAGTTTTTTTTCTTTGACTTTCACAGGGAAAAATGACCTTAAAAAGTAGTTTTTAAAACTACTATTTGGCAATGAGAACTAGTTTCAAGGAAAATGTCTGGCCCTTTCCAGGAAAGAGAAGGGACAGAAACATTTTTGTTATTAAGTCTTTCAAACTTTGAGTGAGATTTGCCATTGACCAAGCAGGCAGGATCTGATGAAATTTTCCATCTTGTCAGCTTTCCTCAGATACCTCTACTGATAGCAGAGGAACGCACATGATTTAGACCTTTAAGACCCTTACAACATTTCCTCTCCCTTTCCTATCATCTTCTTCTGCTTGAGAACCACATCTTGCTCAGTTATACTAGTGAATTTAAGAATCATTGGCTATAATTGGAGATATTTATTTCAAGGCCCCAAACTCTAAGATTTTTCTAACCTTCCTTTCCCCAAAAGTATCCAGAATGACAAAAGATGACCTTTTAGATTTGGGGAGAGGGTACAAGATAAGTAAACAAAAATCACTTATATTTCTAAACACTAGAAATGAAAAATCCCAAAAGGAATTTATAAAAACAAGTCCATTTACAATTGCATCCAAAAGAATAAAATACCTAGAAATAAATTTAAACAAGGAAGTGAAAGACTTGTACACTGAAATCTACAAAACCTTGCTGGAAGAAATTTTAAAAGACCAAATAAATGGAAAGATTCTGTGTTCATAGATTGCAAGACTTAATATTGTTAAGATGGTGATACTGCCCCAAGCGAGCTACATGTTCAGTGCAATCCCAGTTAAAATTAAATGATCTCTTTTTGAAGAAATAGAAAAGCTAATCTTCTAATTCACATGGAATTAGAAAGGGTCCAGAATAGCCAAAACTATACTGAAAAAGAAGAACAAAGCTAGAGAACTCGCACTTTCCAATTTTAAAGCTTACTGTAAAACTCCAGTGATCAAAATAGTGTGACAATGGCATAAGGATAAACAAATACACCAATGGAATAGAATATAGAGTCCAGTAATAAACCCAAACAGCTATAGCCAATTGATTTTAGAGAATGGTGCCAAGACCACTCAATGGGGAGAGAATAGTCTTCTTAACAAATGATGCTGGGACAACTTGATATCCACAAAGAAAGAATGAATTTGGATTTCCACCTTACACCATACAAAAAATTAACTCAAAATTTAACAAACAAGGTTAAAAGTGACCAGTTGTCTCCTTCCCCTTCTCATATGAGGCACATTAAAAAAAAAAAAAAGGTCTGGGTCTAATCTACAATTCAGAACTTTAAGAAACGAGAAATACAGTCATTAAATTAAAACCTCAGTAGACGGATAAAACAGCAGATTAGGCATAATTCAAGAGACAATTATAAGATAGTTCTGAAAATAATGCTAGAGTACAGCACAAAGAAACTAGGAGAGGTAACATAATTTTCTCCTATTGTATAAACACAACAAAACGAAAGACATAAAAGATTTGAACAACAAAATCAATAAAATTGATTTAATGAACATATAATAATGGATGGCATTTCCAAAATGCTAGGCACTGTTCTACATATTAACAAATGTAATCCTCTCAAAAATGGTATGAGATAGATATTAGCATAAGTCCCAATTCATATATGCTTAAACTGTGGCATGGAAAATTTAATTTATCTGCCCAGTTTTCTTAGCCTCCACTGAAACAGCTAGCATGCAGAGTTGGAATTTGAAACCAGGCATTGTGCTTCTGGAATCTGCACTTGTAACTGTTTCAGTATTTCGCATGCCAACCATATACCCAACAATTAGAGAATACACATTTTTTAACCACTTATACACTCTATACATACTAGGTTATAAAGCAATACTCAACTATCTGAAAGAATAGGCATCATACAGCACATGTTCTTTGACTACAATGAACAATTCAGTTAGTAATCAATTTAAAAAGTATTAACTAAAATATCACATGTATTTGGCAATTTAAAAACACTCAAATAAACAAAAAAATATGTAGTAGAAAGTTTTATCAAAGTAAAACTAAAGCTATTAGTGTAATAAAAACACTAACCTATCAAAACTCTGAGATATGATGAAAATAGTATTTCAAGAGATACATTAGCCTCAAATAATCATATTAGAAAAGGGAAATGGCTGCAGAGCAATAATGAAGGCGTCTAACAGAAAACTATAAGACTAAAGAAAATAGAATTGAGGTGTTAAATAATAATGATATGAACAAAAAGCAATGAAATTTAAACAAAATTTTTTTTTAAAGTCAACAAAATCAAGAGGAGATTTGTTGAAAATGAGGTCTGGATTCAACCCAGTAAACGGAGAAAGGAAAAGGAGGGCTGGCTGGCTGCTTTGGAGCAGAGCCAGCAGAAGCTGCTGCATTGCGACTGCCCTGCAGTTACAGTCCGTCAGGACAAAGAACCTATGACTGTTTCCCAGGGAACAGGTGAAGGTCAAGTGAGAAAAAGAACTAAGTGGGGTCTTAGTGGGTCTTGTCCAATAGGTCTGCATGGAGGAACTGGAACTCAGCAAAAGGAAACTGGTGGTGTACCTATGAAGGCCCAAAGAATGAGGACAGATCCCCAGAGACCTCCTAGAATAGAATTGGAGAAGCCTGGGGTCAAAAAAACTGCAGAGGAGGGGTATTCAATCTCTGAGGAGTGCAGGAAATTACCCTCAAGAGAAACAAACACAAAAACAAAAAGAACGGTTTTACTAAACCTGGAGAGTGAGAAGTCAACCAGGCAGGAGAAATGGTCGATCTCCTTGTCCCTTGTACCCTGTAACCCAGAGGGGAGCAAAACAGAAGCTAGCTAACGGAAGATGCGGTGTATTATTCAGGGTAGGTGAGGTTATGCTGCAGTGGCAAATAACCAAAAGGTCAAATGACTTAACAAAGTTTACTTCTTGTTCTCACCACAGTCTATTACCAGTTGGCATGGGTCTCCGCTCATCATCGTTTGTTCAGGCACACAGGCTGATGGAGGCCCTGTCTTGATACATACTTCCAGAAGACATGGTCATTGTCTAAGCACTGCATTGGACCCCTGTATGATGACTGTCCTTCAGTGGGCCTCAACTGCCCCATCTTTAAAATGGGAATTAATGTTATGGTGCAGGAAAAAGAAGAGTACATCAGCATTTCTTAAATTATGTTCCAAGGAGTGTGTGTGTGTGTGTGTGTGCATATGCACGAGTATGTATATCTCAAATTAGAGAAACTTAATTTAAAAAATATATTTCAGACAGCACACTTTTTCAAAGACCAGAATACAAGTAACTCCTGGTATTTTGTGTTGTCATGACTGTTGTCATCATACTCCTCTAAGACTGTCTGGTTGACCACACAAGATGAGCCCTGGTCAAACAGCATCCTATTTTTATGTTTAGATCTTTAATTCTGAGATGTGGTCATAAACTTCTTGCTTGAAGGCAATCTGACCACTAGAGGGAGGTAACTGCCAGACACAGCAATTTCTTTACAACATGGACAAGTTCATCTCTCTGGCGCAGACACTAAGGGTTTCAGCAAAATATCTTGTTCTGTCAGGGATTCTGGAGTGAAGGAAACTGATTTTTGCCAAGCTCTCTCACTGATTTTGAGCAAACTGCTCTCAGGCTCTCTGTCTCTGGGTCCCCCTAGGCACACATATCTAAAGGAAACAGGAGTGGCTTTTGTGTTTCTTTTCCTAAACTTTCCCACCGGCTGTCTTCGTAAGGTCCTTCAGCTTCCATTTTTAAACCTAACTGTGGAGAAATGGATCCTTCATGGGCTCAGTGCTGACCTTCTCTTTATCCAGCCAGCTTGTCCTCCAATCCTCATGAGGCAGGTCACTCTCCTCTGAGCAGTAGGGGATTGTAGAGACAATGCTGTACACTAAAGCTAACACTCAACCCCACTATGGGCAGAGAAACCAATGACCATTAGATGAGCCAGGGACCTTAACAAAAGCAGATGTCTTTATTTAAATAAACAAGTAACTCTTGGGATGTAAATATAAACAGAAACATTCTTCAAAATTAGAGATGACTAATGAGTCAATGAGTCAGTGGAGGGAGGATTCAAGCAGTAGATCTGTCATCAGAAAGTCTGAATCTCAGCTTTCTCACTGATTTTTGATGTTTGGTAGAGTATTTAGTTTCTCTGAGTTTCAGCTTCATCTGTACAAGGAAAGTGATGATACCTCTATTTCAAAGCTGAATACAATAGTGTATGCACAAAGCCAGGTGCATGATAGTACCTAAAAATTCATCTTAAGAAAAAGAAGAGGGGGAAGAAAAAGCAAATTTTTTTGTGTACGGTGGAGTAAACGAGAGCCTTGGAACATATTAAACTTGTGTTCAAACCCCACTTCTGTCACCTACTGGCTATGTGACCTTGGTTGTGTCACTAAACCACTAAATGGATGAGCCTCATTTTCTTATTTGGAAACCTAAGGTATTGATGGCCAATACCTTAAGGCAGATGACAGGGGATGTGATGTTCCCTATTAGACACTTTTCCAAACGCATGCAGATTAAAATTATATTATAACATAAACTCTCCAAAGCAGCCATTACAGTCCCCATTTTATAGGCCAAGAAACTGAGAGTTGAGTGACTTGTCCAGTGGCAGAGTCTGAAAAGGGACAGTGTCTGGTTTCTGGTCGGATCGCTTCCATGATCTAGTGTCTCGTGATGCCTCTAGCTGTAGTATAGACGTGTTCACCCACGCTGGCTACCAGAGCTCCCGGCTAAGGCTCTCATTATAGGCGCTGTTGCCACTGCAGAACCTCCCCAAAGCTCCGCGGGCAGACAATTCCTCTGACCCTCCCTTTCTCCTCCGGTATGTGCACTGGCCAAACACACCCACTAGATGGTGCCCATATCCCAGCTTTGGTTTACTTTGGTTTCCATCTTCTGTGTGAATTAAAAATTTACCTTCTACATCAGCAGACCTAAATCTCTACATAAACCCCAGCTTGTGCGACTCATATACTTGTAAAGATTTTTTTTTTAAATATTCAGGGTGAACTCTAGAGGCTTAGTTATCTTGCTTAAAAATGCAGACCAGCCCTCTATAAATTCACTAGTGGAGTCCCCTCTATGGCCATGAGCAATCACACTGCTATGTGTGTCTCTGCTCCAGGGTGAGCTGGAAATCATTAGCAGCTTTTTCTCTGAGTGTATAGATCGGTGGGCCTGCGAGAGCCCACCAGCACTTCACGGCTTCTGCTTACTGCTCTGTGAAAGAGGAGAGGTTAGACTCACAGCCGATACCAGGATGAAAGGATATCCCAGGAGATCTGATGACTCCCTTATCCCAAATTCCTCCTCTCTTACTCTGCTACATATATCCATAATACCATCAATGGTTAATGCATTGCACCTCTTTATAATAAAAATAGTAATAAAAACAGCAATAATCCACCTCTGTATAGCCTTGTATAGTTTAAAAAGCATGTCTCTCTCAATTATTTTATTTAACATACCTGAATTATTAGGGTCAACGTTACTTACTCCATTTTACAGAGGAAAAATTCAGCTCAAGAGAATAAGTGAATTCCTAAGAATCTACAAGCTATTCAACTAAAATGCTACAACTTGAACCTGAGACGTCTGATGATCAGTGTCATATTCATGTCACTGCATAAGATAAAAACCTGTATTACATCCTCAGCAATCAACTTATAATGACAGTTCCTCAAGTACTACTCCCTGTCTTTTTTCCTAATTGTCTCTGAATTTCACCTCCCCCCCAAATTCTGAGTCCCTGGTGCGGGAAAACAACCCCTGCCTTCCATCTTCCATTCTAGTCCTCAACCCAACAGTCAGTGTTGTGGGAGGCAACAGAGAAGACACTGTCTGTGTTCCATGGACGGAATATCAGAGCTGGAAGGGATCACTGGGATTATCTCATGTAACCAACCCCTTTGTATGTAAGGAAACCAAGCCAGGGAGGAGGAGAAATATTCCTATATGTGAAGCCGTGGGATTACCTCAAATGCAGTACTTTTCATTAAAGCTGGTCTACACCTTGGTAACCATTAGTTTGGAAACTATGATCATGCCAACCATATTATTCTTTAAAATAGTGTCTAAGTCAAGTTTTCCGCTAACGAAGCTTGCCTCCCCCCCAACATACGCACAATAACCAAGTAAACGTTGTGGTGTGAAATCTCATCAAAGTTGAAATCTTTATGTCATAGCTTTCTTATTTTAAGGTCTAAGGTAAAGTAAGTTCACCAGAAATCTGAGCTGTAATTGGTCTTTTTATTTTTTATTTGTCTCATACCCTCTATTTGTCTTGTAATTACTTCTGATGTTGAACTAATCTTAATGTATCACAGTAGTAGTCTTTTTCATTGCCTGATTCCCCTATGGAGCAGAATATCCTCCAGGACAAGAACTAAATCTTAGAAATCTTTGTAACTCCAGATGCTTAGTATAGTTTTTGGCAAAGAGTAGATGATCAATAATTAATTGCCAAATTGAATTGCATTGCATTGAATTGGACCTGCACATTAAACACCACTTTCCCGGACATGTATCATCAGGATTTTAAAATCCAGATGGATACAGAAAAGGCATCTATTGAAGGATACTTAAGGTTTAAGATCTATTGAGACATTTAAGGTTTAACAAGCAGTTTCCTTACTCTGTCCTCATGATCCTTACTGTCTCACTGGTCAGATGAAGGCAGATGAATTAAAGATTAAGCTACACAGAAGTGCTAATTTAGTAAATATTTATTGAGCACCTCCCATGTGGAAAAGCAAGTAATCAAGAGTTCTAAAGACTGCAAAGTTCCTATGGGCTACAAGAAGTCAGAATACTACCGGTAGGAGGATGGGTGGAACCACATTTTGAATGGAGAGCTGGATTTAGAGAGGCATAGAGGAATCCTTCCAGCATGAATGAGTGTTGAATGGTTTAGGAGTCACAGTGCTCTGACTTTCACATTTGTCACAGTGCTTTGGCTGGGTGGATGTAGAGCTCCATCATTTCAGAGGGAGAAAGGGCTTTATGGTCTTCTAGTTCAACCTTTGATTTTACAGTTGGGGAGACTAAGACCCAGAGAGGGGAGCTGACCTGGCCACCATCCCCCAGCGAGTGAGTGACAGAGCCAGGATCAGAGCCCAGGTTCCTGACTTGCAGCCCAGTGCTCTTTTCACCACATTTCTTGAATAATCCACTGTGCACCTGGTGATGCTTTTCTTTCAGAATCCAGCCACAATTTCGTTTTCTCTGCATGGCAGGCAGCCAAAAACCTTGAACTTCTCCATGTTACCATTTTGCCCTCTGAAGAATGGGATATTAAAGTATTCACTTGGGAGATGGGTCATGGGGTTCCGTCAATAAATGTTTGTGAATTGCTCTGAGCTATTTGGGCCAGAGGGACTCCAGAAATGGGAGACCCCAGTGGTAGTGGTGGTGGTATCTGAGCCTTTTTTGAGGTCTTGCCTTTACTCTGCAGAATTAAAGAGATGGTTTAAGTGATAAACTATTCCTTATGAGCTGTATTTGTGTTGAAAGGACAGCATGAGTTCCCCGAGTGCTTCCTCTCGCATAACCACAGCTATGCACCAATCCTCCTGGGTTCAGAGATGGAACTTTGGTTAAATGCATGGAATTTATTCTTAGTCCTTTTCTTAATTACGGCTTTATTTTTATTTCTCTGGTGTTCTCTAGGGGAGGGGTTAGAGAGGAGAGGAAAAGGAAGAAGGAGGCAGGGACATAATGTTATAGATTCAAAGCTTTTTTTTTGTTTCTGAGCTGCTCGCTGTCAGTAAAGTACAGGGATTTAACGGACCTTGCAGAGATGCAAACCTCATTCCAATGACGCCAGAGCTCAGAAGACAAGTAACAAGTACAATGAAAACATAACTTGAAGTGAAGGCAATCATTATTCGACTAATGAATCCCCCAGGCTGATAGGAAAAAACCTGGACCTTTTATTCATCATTTAATTTAATAAACAAAGAGAGTGGATGTTCAGGGTAAGAAGACTATGGAGTCATGCTGAGGATATTTCAGCAAATTGCTATATAACAAGCAACTCCATTGCTATTCCAGGTTAGTCACGCAGCCTTCCCTCCCGTGTCCAATCTGGCATCTCAAAACACTGAAAACCCTACTCGTTCTCATGCTCTGGTCCTTCTTGTTCAAAATCCAGGGTCAGAACATGTCCCCTGAATGTTAATGTCGCGTCCTGTCTTAGTGAGTATCCTTCAATACTCAGAGCTTCTGTAAAGTACATAACTTGTGTGTCAGCACATTCTGTTACCTTTTCCTTCTCCTCTGTCTCCTCCTCTTCCTTCTCTTTCGGTATCTCCTTTCCCTTCTTCTTCCTCCCTGCCCTTTTTCATTTTCCTTTTTCATCATGATCATCATGCCATATGCTCTAGAACATAGAGGAAGGGAGTCTGCAGAGGAAGACAGTAAAAATAAATTGGACTTTGGAGAGATTATCTTACTTGTGAATCCTGGCCCTGGTTGTCAATGGCTGTGGGAAACTGAGCACATCCTGAAACTACACAAGACTTAAATTTCTCATCTAAAAAGTGGAGGAAATGGTCAATTGTCCAAAGGCACCTTGCAAAGATAACCTGAGGGGGTGAATTAAAACACCACTGTGCAATCTGGGATAGAATGAGCACTTGACACATGTGAGTTTCTGCCTCTTCTTTCATGATGGGCTCAGATGATGGAGCCTGGGAGTTCCATCTCACATAAGCATATTTATGGAGTGTATGCATGGCCTTGGGAGAGTTCCCAGAGGACATCTCCCCAGGTACTTCCACAAACTCCCTACTCTCTTTACCTCCTTTCAATCATGGAACAATTAAACCATCTGACCAGTGAGGTGGTTAGCATGATATTTCACAAGGTAGGTTAAGGAGTAGGAGACAACTGGGATGGAGCCCAGATAGTCCACTGACTAACTCTGTGATGCTGGACAAATGACTCAAATTCTATCTAAGCTCCGGTTTCCACATCCACAAAAATGAGGATAACACCTGCCTCATATACCTTTGTGTTAAGCAGCTAGAGAGTGTGAAGTGCTTCAAATGGTATCTGGCACACAGTAAATTTGGTTACTACTATTTTTCCAAGAGTGGCCCTGAGAGGGTAGACACTTAGTGCCAGGACATCGGTGGAGCAAGAGAGTACAGTTAGTTGGTACAGACCATGCTTTCCTCCTGCCTCCTTCATTTATAACTGATGAGTATTGCGTACACAAGGTTGGCCCAGCTCAAGTATTACCTGCTTCATGAAGCCTTCCCAATTCCATCTCCTTCCTCCTACCCACCTCTAGAAGTGGCCACCCTTTCCTCTGAGCTGCTGGGGCACCATGTGTCTCTTCTGTGTCAGTGAGCACTGTCTAACTGGTACCATAGAAATGGATACTCAGGTTCATTTTTCATGCCAGGACATGAGCTCCTAGAGAGCATAGACCATAGTTTTTACTACTTACTGTAACTCTCGGCCCAAGTTGATTTATTCAGTACACTTGAAACAAAGAGATTGGTGAATGAATGGTCTACCAGTTGCAACTCAAGTGTCTCAGTATGGTAATTTTCTGGACTTGACAGGATTCTTTTGAAGGAAGTGTCATAAGCAATAAGATGTGATGAACCTTGGAAAGTGATTTGGCCTCTTCAAAAGATCCAGTAAGATATTTTAGATAGTGGTTTTGAACTTACTCAGTTCTGCCATTCAGAATCAAGTATGATCATTGATTTGTATTAGCCCCTGTTCAATTCTGAAATGGCAAAGGGATATACTAAAGAAACAAAAAGGGAAGCTTGCTTCTACTCTGAAGTAGTTATTGAAGTTGTCAAAGTAACCCAATGTTGTTGAATACTGTCAAAGAACCGACTGAAAGGAAAACAACTACATCTCAAATGCCCAGCGACTGAATGGGTAGAGAGGTTTCATTGTGTTGGTCATAAATAGCTTTCACAAAGTTAGAGTGCTTACTTGAACCCTACTTGAACTAGCTGAATGCTGGTGCATTCACTACTCAGAGAAGAATTTCTTAAAGGCTTTGGGTTGCTCCCACTTCTTGTCAAGGAGTGAGCCAATTTTTATGTCTGTTTATTACTTCATAGCCCAGCTGGACCCCAAAAGGATAGCGCTGTTGTGAGCACGGAAAATGCACACAGACACCAAAATGAAGCCAGAGATCTTCTGGAGACTTAGATAAACATTTAGTCTCATAAATAAATACATTGTCAGACCACACAAAGCACTTCCTACCCAGTCTCTTCCTCAGAAGTCACAATCCAAATAGCCTCTTTAATTCGCCCAGGTTCAAACAATCAAGATGTACTTATTGATTACCCACTGGATAACCAATCTCAAGCCCCATGTTCCAAGAGACACAGAAGCAGAAGAAATGGTCCTTTGTTTCTTCTAACAATTTAGAATAGCTGATGTAGAGGCAAAATGCACAACCTTAAATCCACTAGTAGCAAATGCAAGCCAGGATGAATACTAATGCGATATATTGGGAAATGGATTGCAAGGTAAGAGGTCCAAGTCCCGGAGCTGCTACCAACTTGCTAGATGACCACTTACTTATCTGCTCATTTGGTAAACAAATAAGCAAGGACTTACTATGGGTCAGGTACTGTGCTAGCTCCTGAGGATATCTTGAACAAATCATGTAATTTGTTTATTTATTCCCTTATTCAACAAAGAGTTAATGATTATATAATAGGTGAAGCATTGAGCCAGCTGCTGGGGCAGGGGGAAAGATACAGTCTCCAGCCTCTGTGGGTCAGCTCTGTTCATCAGTACAGGGGTGTGCGTTGAGGGGAGAGGGTGTTGGATTCATTGGTCTCAAACGTCCTTTCTGCCAAGAATACGCTAAGCAGTGGATTGGAGGATTTTGTGGTTCATTTGCTAAGTCTCAGGTCAAGAAGGTGAATGGTTATTTGTAAAAACTGGAATGAACCACTGGACTTTGAATTGCAGACTTTTGGATGGGAATCCCCTGAGAGTGTCAGAGCACAGTACTTACATGCCTATGTGTTCCTTTAAGAATGCAAGTCAATCCTGTTCCTCCCCTTATACGTATACATTTCTTTACAGTTTACAAGGCACTTCCATGTGGACAGTTTTATTTGCTTCACATAACAATCTTATGAAGTCAGGGGTTTTATACCCTCTTTTTAAAGATAAAGAAACTGAGGCCACAAGTGGTTGAATTTACTTACTAACGACTGTGGGGAGTAGAGCTGGGGCCAGAGCTCAGGCCTCTGCCTTCTCACTCTGGTGCTTCTGCAATAACAACAGTATTTATTCATACGTATGTGTGTTCTGATGGCCAGTTATGGCCCAGGTGTTTGATGAAGTCCTGGGGACGTCGTGAAGAACCAGGCAGTAATCCCAACGATTTTAGAGTCACTTCTCCTCTAACTCATATTCAAAATTAACAGGAATTCATGCTGCTTTGTAGCCTATAGTGTAGTTTTACATGCAATTTAAAGAATGAGCTACTAGATCACGAGCTCTGTGTGGGCAGGTGCCAGGTAGGATCAACAACACTTGATAAAGCACTTCAGTATTTTTATATCAACTCAATTGATACCAACAGCAATGCATATAACATTATTCCTATTCATTGACAATGAAGTATAGATTCTGAGAGACCCAAAATTACACACATGGTTAGTAGAAGATCTAGAATTTTATCCTAAGTCATTTGTCAACCAGCACTCTATTATGTCCATTCCTTAAACAAAGCTCCGTTCCACTGTGCCATATATAGGGCCTAGGAGAGTGCTTTACCTGGAGTAGCAACTCAATCAGTCATTGTAGGATGAGCAGATTGGAAATGGATTAATTTCATCTGTGAATGGGTTACACATTCAGCCCCTAACATCTGTCATTAAGTATAAGAAATATCTTTCCTCCCAGACAGAGGAACTCTGTGAGAGCTTGAGATATGGGGAAGGAGTGAAAAGAAAAGAAAGCATAAAATATGAAGGAATGATATAGGTGGAGGATATAGGTTTTGGGGTGAGACAGACCTGGGTTTGATCTTAGTATCACCACTTACTTGTGTATACCTTCAGGCAAGTGTTTGAACTCTCAGGTATTATGGGGTGAGTGTATTAAGTGCAATAACGTATGCTGAGCATTTAGCACAGCCCCTTGTCTACACTAAATGCTCAATAAACACTAGTTCTTCATTCTAATATCACAAGCTGAGAGAACCACAGGAGCAAATACAGAGTTGAAGGAAGTATAGCATATATTTTTGGAGAACTTTGATGATGATAAAGTACATGTATAAGGACACAGAAAGAGATGAAGTTGAAAGAATAATATAGGACCAGATTTTAAAGGGCTGTCAATGCTATTCTAAGGAGTTAGAACCTATCTTGTTGCTACAAGGGGTCTATAGCCAGTCTTTTATAAACATACTGTGGGGATAGCAGGGAAGAGCCTATACGTAGAAAGATGTTGAGAAGCTGCACGAAACTGAAGTAGCGTCACAGAGCTCCTTTCCTCCTGATCTGCCTTCAGTAATGGCTGATGGCAAAAGTGCTTAGTACCCAAATGTACAAACCTGAACCACTCTGAGTTCCTCCCAGACACAAATCTTTATTCACTGCATGGTTGGAAAAGGATATACACATATATTTTATGATGGATTAGTCTTTTTGGACTGTGGCCACACCATAGAGGGTTTTCTAATCTATTTTGAGTTCTAATTGATTACAGCATTTGGAAAAATGTACAGCAAATTGCTCCGTTAATCAAGGTAAATCAAGCTGATGTCATAGATGCTAAATATATGTCTTTGCAGTAATACTATTTACATGGCTGGAACTGAGGCTGCTGTCAGTGTTTCCACTTGACAGCCCTGCCTTCTCAGAAGGAGCTCACGGCTTATCTCTGAAAGCACTCAGGGGTTCATCTCTAAGGCTGGGTTCCCAAGTCCTTCTCCCCATATCTAAGGAAGGGGTCTTAGGAGAGGGCGAGACTGCCTCCTTATTTACAGACTCAAAGGCATTGGGAATGAGGCCACACCACAAAGGCTAGAAAGACAGAGAAGGAGACACCCAAGGCAGGTGATTTCATGAAGACAGAGGACTCTGGCACGTCACATCCCTTGGCTGATGAGGGAATTGGGGGACAAGTGGAGAACTTTGCTGGGATACACAAGATCACAGTGTGGAAGCAGACTCAAAGACCACCTAGTCCTTCTGATAAGACAGCTGAAGCATAGAGATGGAAAGGAATTTATCAGAGATCACCCAGCAAGTCAGTTTCAGAGCTAAGACTAAAAATCAGGTGTCCTGACTTCTCATGCAGTGCTCTTTCTAAATGATAGCAAACCTTGTGTGGTTCTTTTCTTATTCTCCTTCTTTCTCCTCATCATCCCTAATATTCATCATTATCCCTAATTCTCACTATGTGCCAAGCTGCATAATAAGCACTCAATAATATTACATCCACGTGAGGGTAATATTACTTTTATTCTCATTTTTAAAATAAAGAAATGGTGACTGAAAGAAGTGAAGTAATTTGACCAAGGAAACTCTGCTAATGAGTAGCTATAACGGGGATTCAAACTTGAGAATATCTAACTCATATGCTTGCGCATTGAGTCATCATGCTAAACATCATCACTAATTTTACATCATGTCTGCATACGTTTTTTAACTACTCTTTTAACACAGTGCTATGTATTTTATAGGCAGTATTTTTAAATTCCACAATGATGCTGAGAGACATAGATGATTACTCTCTTGCAAGCTGAAGTGAAGTAATTTGTCAAAGGCCACATAGCTGGGACGTTTCAGAACCAGCCATAGAACCCATGGATATTTATGTGAGTCTGAGTATGCTAATGAGCATAGGATAATGGAGATAAGAGATAAAAGAACTAAAACTCAGCTCTGTCCTTGAATGGCTGTATCCTGATCATGACCAAGTCATTTTCCTCTCTGGGTTCCAGTTACCACATTTGTACTACAAAGATACAGAAGCTCCTGTCATGGTCTGTGGTTCTAATAGAAAGATCATTAGCAGCAGCAACAAAAACAAGAAGAAGAAATCAGAGGGAGAAAGACATCCAAGAGTATGCATACAGAGCTTCTAAAGCCACTAAAGATGATTGAAAGAGAGGGTTTGGAGTGAAAAAAGGGGATCAAAAAAATTATCCTCAGGTCAGTTTTGGAAGGTCGTCCATGACCTGGGTGGTGCCCCATTAGGGCTAGATCAAAAGCAGAATAGTGATGCAATCAGCTGTTTGTGTACAGATGCTGGCCTCTAAATCCCCACATGGGAACATCTGCTAGGGACAGTCACTTGACAAATAAGCAGGCAATTAGGTAGCAGATCCATCTGTGCCAAGAACATGGGACCACCAGCAGTGGGGAGGCTGTAGCAGGGGGAGAGGGCCATGCTCTTATGCTCACGTGAGAGTCATACCATCTAAGCCAGAAGAAGGGAGCTAGGGTCAGAGACAGGATTCAGCAGAGAAGATCATTTGCTGCTTGTTTTGGGGAATGCCTTCATGATTCTCAGTCTTGGCTATAGATTATAATCACCTGCAGATTTTAAATATCCTGATGCCCAGGCTGTATCCCAAAACAATTCAATCAGAGTCTCTTGGAATAGAATGTAGGCAGCAGCATTTTCTAAAGTTATCCAGGTAATTCCAATAAACAGCTAAGGTTGAAAAACAGTGGTCTGGAAGTTTCCAAATTTAACCACAGGGGTTGGTGACAAAGCTATCATCTTTATTCCACTATGCTTCTCTTTGGAACGACTCCAAAAAAAATATATATGCATTTTGGGTTTATACAATCCTCATTTCAATTGTCTATGACTAAAGCAAAGTCCATCTCTTTTGTGAAACAAATGCCAACTACTTCTGCCTTTGCTACTAGCTGACTTCAAACAAGTCGCTTCTCTCTCCAAGATTCCGTCACCTTATCTGTTGTCCTACAGGGTCGTTTGTCGGGAAATAAAATGTGATTATGTATATGCAAGTGTTTAGAACAGGCCTAGAATAAAATAGGAGCTCAATAAATGTAGTTTGAACTTCACTCTGAGTTCCCCGCCCCCCCAAAAAAGGAAAGATTAGAGCGAGTCAGCTTGAGCATTTTTCTTAATGCTATTCTCTCCATCAGACACCATAAGCAATCTATCACCAATCTTGCAGATATTATGCCCCAACTATTTCTTAAGCCTCTTTCTTTCTCTCCAGTCTCACTGCTAGAGCTCAGACACTCATCATCCCTTACCTGAAGCATTGCAACAGCCGAGAGCCAAGCACTCTATATCTCCAACCTAGTAGCCTTGGATCTGTTCTGTACACCACAGATAGAGGAATTCACAAAAAACAAATATCCCTCAGCTCAAAACCTTTCAGGGATCCCCTACTGTCCACAGGACAAAGACCAGGCTCTTCAGTGTAGCATGGAATACTCTCTGTGACCTTGTTCCTGCTGATCTCTTCATACGTACCCATCTGTATAGCTTCTTTCTCCACCCCTGTCCCACCATAACCAAGCTCATATCCCAATGCTCTCAACCTGCTTGTATCTTCCTCTGCATGCACTTGGATGTTTTACACATCAGACCCTTTTCTTATGCTGTTTGCTCATCTCAGAATACCTTTCTGACCTTCATTTTTTGACTAGCTAACATCCTTCTGTTCCTTAAGCTCAACTCAAGTACTACCTTCTCCAGAAAGCCTTCTGTGAATCCCTTTGCCTTGGTTTACATTAGGTGCTGTATCTTGCATTTCCCTCTATCACAACGTTTCACAGTGTGCTGGAATTTTCCAAATATATTTCTGAATCTCAGCCAGTAGACTGCCAATTCTTCCATGACAGAGGCCCTCTCTGGTCCTCTACTATAGATAGCCAGGATATAGAGGATATAGATGCACGGTTTGACTCATAGCAGATGCTCAGTCATTTATAAAATTTCACCTCAGTGAACCTGAGATACTGTAGAGAGCTTTGTTCCCAAGGAAGAGGTGGTTTGCTCTCTCATGTCTTTCTTGCACTTACTCATGGGGAAAGGCCAGGACTGGGAGATCTGTGTTCAAATTCTGCTGGTCAGTCAGTGTCTAACTAAGGCCAAGGTCCTTAAGGAAGTCCTCTGGGAATATTTTGCAGACAGGAATGGAGCCATGTGGGAATAGATCTCAGCCTTATTTCTTTCCTCTGAACCAAACCAGCTCTGAGTAATGCCTTTGCGATCCTGACCACATCCTCCTTTTCCACTGCCAAAAACAAGGGCTCAGAGATAAACCATAGCTCAAGCTCCAAGACTTCGGGGAAGGTGACTCGCTGGCTGGGCCGGGGCCATATTTTAGGAAGGCCCCTTTAACTCCCTTGGGTCTTAGATTAGACTGTGTCCTCCCAGTCTGATAAAAAATGAGCTGTCAACAGCACGTCAGAAAATATTAATGAGGTGGGCAAGAGATGCCCCCCAAAGGGGAAGGATTGCAGAAATTGCTGAGAAAACACTCAAGAGGATGATATTTCTAAAGAATTTGCCCTCTATTTCTTGTGACTTTCATACAAAGTCACTGCTGATTCCCCCAACTGCATTGAAAATATTTCGATTCTACATTTGATTTCAAAAAATTAAGCATGATTTGAATTGGAAGGGATGTTAGAGATAATCTGGGCCAATCCCAGAGCTTTTGTTTTTCTGAGGGGAAGTGGGAGATTTTGTTTTCCTGCTGACCGACATTTTAATATCCTCTGGTAAACCAGACTCCCATTTTCCTTTGGTGGTAGACAGAATTCAAGGATAGTCCCAAATATTCCTGTTCTCATACACACTCCCTGTGTAACAGAACCAATGGAATATAATCGGATGTCACTCTCATAATTAGATTAGTAATCGGTCAACATTCAGTTAATCAAAAAGGAGACTGTCTTGGGTGGGCCAGATCTAATCAGGTGAGTTTTTAAGAGAAGGTGAAGTGTCACACAAACATTTCTGCTGACCCTGAGAAAAAAGAAAACTGCCATACTGTGAGATGATAGGGCCATGTGGCAAGGACCTGAGGGCAGCCTCTAGGAGCTGAGAATGATCCCTGGGCAAAAGCCAGAAAGAGAATAGGGACTTAAGTCACACAGTCAAAAGGAACTGAATTCTGCCAACAACCACATGAATTTGAAAGAGGACTCTGGACCTCAGGTGAGAGCACAGCCCTGCCTCATGCCTTGACTTCCACCTGGTGAGAACCAGATCAGACAATCTAGTTACACTGAGCCTAGACTTCTGACCTACAGAAACTATGAGATAAAATTGCTTTGTTTTAGCTGTCAAGTTTGTGGTAATTTGTTATAAAGCAACAGAAGCTAATACAGGACCCATTCTCTTACTGTTGGCTCTTTGAACAGGATTATCTGGCCTGCATCTCCAGAAATGACATATGACCCAAGTTTAAGCTAAGTACTGTGTCCTATCCTTTTGTCCACAGTGACTGGCTCAAGATTGGCATTGGCACGTGACCCAATTTGTGCCTATGAGAATCAGCCTAAGACTTTTTGGATCTGCTCAGGAAAGAAAATAGCTCTCTTTTCACTGAAATTGAAGTTGAGGGCATTTAGCTCTGGAGCTCATGTCAACCATATTGCCACCATGTGGAGTTTGGGAATGAGGCCAACACAGAGGAAAACAGATTTGAACAACGGAGGAAATAAAACAGATTTCTTGATGAATTTTGAGTCCTGGATCAAGCTGAGCCTAAAGGAGAGACTACCTACAGAGGTTTCAATTACCTAAACCTGTAACTTCCATGTTTGGTTTAAGACTATTTGAGACCAGTCTTTATCTGTTTGTAATATAAAATGCTCTATCTGATATATGGGACAACGTGGGGCCAGAGAAGGAATATGTTGACCCGATCATATAATTAATAAGCTGCATGAATGACATAAAAGGAACCAGGTCTCCCAATGCCCAGTCAAAAGGACTCAACAGTGCCTTATTGCTATGCTGAGTACCTCCCTGGGAACCACAAATTAGTGATTTCTCAAGAGAGAATATAATACAACAACAATAACTGTAGTTCAATGAGTGTTTATTATGGGCCAAGCTCTTTGTTATGAAGTATATACGGTATTTAGTTTTATATTCCCAATAAATCTTATGAATTTGGTATCTCAATTACCTCTATTTTAAAGACAACAAAAGTGAAGCTCAGAAATGTTTACTAATGTGAGCAAGGTCACATAGCTGGTAAGCAGAGGAGCCAGGATTTAATCCTCATCTGCCCGGATCCAAAGTCTATTCTCTTAACTATTGTGTTAATTGTTGCTAGGATAAAACTGAAACAAAACAAACCTAGGAGATGTTTCTTTATTACTTCAAATTTATTGCAAGAATATGTCATAAAGGAATCTTTTTTGATTAATACGGATCCACAAAGTGTGGTGCATATTTCTCAGCCAATCAGCACTTCCATGCTTGAAGAAATCTTTAATCCCTAACACTGAAATATTAAATCACATATCTCTTATTCTTCCTTTATTTTAAAGATTGTACAGGAAGTATATTTGGAAGGAAAATGATGTAACTTGTTATGTGGGAAAAAGATACAAGCTAGCGGTTGGGACACTTACATTCAAGTTGCTCTGTTCCCTCAATTCCTTGTGTGACCTTGGGTCAATCATCTCAGTTTTATGATCTAGAAAATGAAGGGATTTACATTAAAATTGATGAAAAAGCTTTCATGTGTAGAAAACTTTGTTCCATTAGGAAGACATTTTGGTGGGACTCCAAATATTCCAGAAACTTTTTTTTGGCTAATCCAACATTCACTCAAATTTGGATCCCTTGGTGGGGTCTTGGAATAGCTCTGAGATGTTCAGCCATGGAAAAGCCACTCTGTTCAAAGTATAAAAATGCAGTACATTTGTTGAGGACATATCTGTTAAGTTGCTTACAATTTTGCCTACGGCATCCTGACTGTTTATTAAACACACATCACCGATGAGGAAATAGAGCTACTAAACGGCAAGTCACTTCACTAAGGAGCAAAGCAGAAACCCAGGCCCACCTGACTCCAAAGCTTGTCTATCCACCCCATGCCAGGTGATTCCCCTCCCAGCTCCCGCCCCATAACAGCTTCTTAACTTTTAATTTTTATATCTTCTTGTAAGTCACCTGAAGCATTTTCTGGATCAAGACAAGGCACAAGTCAAATGAAGTAAATTATTTCGGTTTCTAGAGACAACAAGGCACAACAGTGCCTAAAGGGATAACAAGAGAGTTGGTTATTCTTAAATCAAATCATTTTTGGCTTCCATTTTTCCTTTGCATGACAACAGTACCTTTTTCAAAAAATAAACTTTACTTTTAAAACCATTCTAGATTTAAGAAAAATTGCAAGGATAGTACAGAAAATAAATGTATATCCCACAACCAGTTTCCCCTACTTAGACTTAGTATGGTACATTTGCTGCAAATAATGAGCCAATATTAATACATTACTATTAATTAAAGTCCATATTTTATTTACATTGCCTTAGTTTTTACCTAATGTCTCTTTTCTGTTACTGGATCGCATCTAGGATACCTTGTTACATTTAATCTTCGTGTCTCCTTTGGCTCCTCTTTGCTGTGACAGTTTCACAGACTTCTCTAGTTTCTAATAATCTTGACAATTTTGATGAGTACTGGTCAAGTACTTTGTAGAATGTCCATAAATTGGGATTGGTCTGATGTTTTTCCCTTGGGTTTTGGGGAAGTAATGTGCCATTCTCATCACATCATATTTAGAATACACATGATCAACATGACTTATTGCCGTTGATGTTGACATTGATCACCTGGCTCAGGTACAACAGAACCTTTTGAGACCTATAGTTTCTACCCTCTCTGAGTTTTCCCAATCCTTATCTGGACTCTACTTGAGCACTGCTTCTCTAGCAAACTATCCTAGATGGCTAGGCGATATGATCTTATGATCTTAGCCAACAGGATTCTATGCCAGGCTGGCATCGGGGGATGGGGGGAGATTTCTGGGACATGTGAAGAGGAGATTAATTTGACTTTCCTGACAGTTTTCTCCATTGCCTCATTTGCCGCCATACAATTAACCCAAGAGTTTACATTTTGATTCTGTTGAAGAGCTAATGGTTTTGAGAAGGATTATAAAGCAGTGGGTTATAAGACAGGTTTCTACTGGTTTGTGCCATAGGATGAAGAATCGGGGATGTGGATTCTGATGTGTTTCCCATTCACAGTATTGGGGAAAGCAGACAGGCTTTCAGACCCTCATTATAATAACTTATATTCATATAGGACTTCAGTTTTTAAAATGCTTTTACATATTTAATCTGCATCCCCTCCTAAATTTGTTGAATAATTAGTTTTTGAATGAATGAATGACTTAGTGAATGGGTACATTCCAAGCTCAGGGCAGCACTGTGAAGTGGGAATGTTAAAGAGTTTAGATTTAGATGGAACTGGGTTTGATTCCTTCCTCTGCATCTTACTGCCTCTGGGATCTTAAGTACGTGAGTTGACTTCCATGGGATCTGCTTCCTCCTGGGTGGTCGAATGCATCTCAAGACAAGGGAGAGAGTTTGAAGCGACAATGTACATAGAATAACGGACACCGAAATGACACCTGATTCTTTTTTTACCATGTAGAAGTGGAGTTAAAACACTGAATAGTGTGTCAACATGGTTGCAGTAAGTTGATGATTATAGTCCCCTCAAAAATACTATCACACAAATAAATAATCTCACAAGGGAGGGGCATTTGTTATTATTGGTATCATCACTGCTGGACAAAGGAGAACACTGAGGCTCACAGAGGTTACGTTGAAGGAGGAAGGAGCTAAGACTTGAACTCAGTTCTGACTCCTGAACCTGTGCGGAAAAGAACGAGATTATAACCATGCACTCTCCTCCTCAGGAGAGAACTTCCTTATCTGATGTAACTGTGGTGCTCTGTTTGGGGACTGCTTGGGGTATGAAGCAGAGCCATCACTTTTAATGACTCAATCTCCTCCGGTTTGAAGTATACCAGATCCTTTCTAGAAGAGCAGAGGGGAACTAAAAATTCCCTAAAAATGGAGATCACTTTGTTCCTCTGAAAAAAAGCACGCTTTATAGCCACACTGTAGAAATCAATCTAGGATTTTTTTTTTCTTCTTTGTTTCTTTCTTTAAGAGAAAGAGAATCATAATTGCTAAGATTTATGCAGGAAACTTTTCTCCAGAGGATTTCAAACAATTTTGCAGAGTTTCTTAACCTCCTCAGCCACCCCCTTGGGGTCCCTCCAAATTGCTGTCTCATGAAAGAAGGAGTGCCCTGCTCAGGCTTTTGAGGAGAATGCATTCAACCATTTCTCAGATGTATCATATACATAAGAGATGGGCGGGAGTTGGCGGGGGGGGGGTCTTCAGGCATTAGATCATCTGGTTTATCCCAACACTGGGAGATTGTTCCCAGTTGGATATCTCAAGTGTTGTGAATGCCTGCTAAACTGAAGAGCTTCACATCTGTTATTTGAGGCCAGCCCTTGAGCAGCAAGAGCTACTGATGGAACAGGTATTGCTTTTCTTTTTTAGATTATTCGTGGAAAGCTTGCTATGTGGCGGTAAGAAAAATACAGAGACCATCACTCTGTATACACTATTAGGACTGAATTATACTGATTTCATGATCTGGTGCTAGAGGGGTACAGACAGTGATGTCCACTCCCTGTCCCTAGCCAGTGAGGAAGGGGGGAGTTGAAGAAGTAAGAAAAAGTAAGAGAAGAGATGTGGAAAGACAGAAGAGAATCCCCCTCCATCCTTTCTGCCTTTGTAACCAGCATCATCCCCATCTGTCTTCTAACGCAGCTCTCATTTCTTCCCCTGCACTTCCAGTGTAACTGAGGATTTGATCACTCAGACAGTGGTAGAATTGGTTGCATTTTCTCTTTTATTGCATTTACAGTGGATGTACAACATGTCTTCATTAACTCTCCATGACATTCAGAATAGCTTGACATGAAAAAGACATTCAATCAAAAAGGAAAAACAGTCCCCCACCCTCCCATCTCCAATCCCAAGCATCCCCCAGGGCATGTATTAATTACTGAAGATGAATGCTGGACCTTCATTCTCAGCAGGGGCTTTTAAATTGTATTGCTCTGTCGGGTCAGAAGATGGTGCTTCATCTTGCAAAATAGTAAAGGAGTCTCAACTTCTTGCGGAAGTAGCAGTTAATAATGGCCTCCATTACTGAGTGTCTATAATGTGTCTAGCTTTATTAGATTCTTTCCATGAATTAGCCTACATAATCCTCACACCTACTCTACAAGACATGTTATTATCCCCATTTGCTGGATGGGGAAACTGACTTCAAACACCATGCTCTTTCCAGTACAATAGGTGGCTCCCCATGGTTCAAAACGGAGGGAGATCTGTAGTTCCTCAACGTCATCTTGTGTCCAGGAAGATACTGTCCGAGTGTCTCCATTGGGGAAGCCTGATGGGAACTGAGTAGATGGTTCTCAAGTCTCAATTCATGCATCAACCTTATAAGGAAGGTTTCCTAGCCACAAACAAGATGGAACTGTTTTCATTTTATATCAAGTGTGGTTGTCACAGCTGTCCACAGAAGAAGCAATGTTCAGGTGGAGTTGACTTGCCTTTGCTTAATTGTTATGTTGCCAAAGTACCTTCTAGATATGCTCCTTTCTTCTCATCCTTGCCCCCCTCACCTGCGCAATTGTCAACATTCCATAGATGAAGCTCAAGAGATATTAAGAGTCCAGAAGTTCAACACTTATCAAAGTGTTTTCTTAGGAACACTAGTCTCAATGCTTGCTTTCAGAAAATACTTCTTGAGAAATCCTGAATATAGCCCCCCCATCTCCACTCATTATCTCAAGAAACATGTGCGTACTGAAGATTCTGAGATGTTCTGTAGGAAAAAACAAACAAACAAAACACAAACAAAAACATTTTCTTGGTTTCACCACTCTGCCTTTTCTTCTACTTTGGAAGTAAAGGTGAGCAGTGTCCTCTCTTGTTCTTTCCCCCCTCTAACTTGTTTTCCCTGATTAAAAAATGTTCCCTACATAAAATTCAAACTCACACAAATGTGGAGTCATATGAGCAACCTTGGATTGTACCAGGATTTAATTCTCATTCTCCCACCACAGTATAAATTCTCTTTTAATGGGCACGTGGCCTGATGCCGGGAATGCTGTGGGTTCTCAGGAGAGGAGAGTTGAACAGGTGAATGAGTTCTGTTTTTATTAATTTTATTCACTCACCTGTGAGCTTCTTGTGGCCAGAGACTCAAGTCTTACTCATCTCTGTTTCCCCACACCTAACATAGCACTAGTGCGTAAAAGACACTCAATGAACCTTTGTCTGCAACAATCATTTGCCCTTTAGGAGAGCTTCTGACCAGCCCTTAAAAGAAGGTCTCTGCAATTAGAGCCAGACACAGTTGTGCTTGTATCTCATTCTGTCATGTACTTGTTGTATTAGTTTAATTAAGACGCTTGGTATCTCTGTCTATTAAATGGGGCTAATACTACCTGCTTTATAGAGGTGCTGTTAGGCTTGCTTGAGTGCACGTGCTTTGTAAACGCTGGTGGGTTACTCAAGTTCGTTATTTTATGATTATAAAGTGGTCTATTCTTGAAATGAGCCAAGTTTATTCAAATAAACAAATATTAACTGAGCATTTCCTCTATGCCAGAGAGAAACAGATAAAGAGATAATGGTAAACTGATCTGGTAAGTGCTGAGGGTCACTAGTGGAATAAGCAGAGGATGCTTTTGGAGCACAGAGAAGGGATGTTTCCTGATGACACAGAGACTATAGATGAAAGAGGTGATGCTGCAGGTATATTAGGAGGGACGACCAGTCCAGGCAGAGGGAAGAGCTTGAGCAGAAAACATAGAGATGGGTAAAACGTACATGTACAGGGAATTACCACTGTTCCAACAGGGTCACCAGACAAAAGGTCCTGTGATAAACTATTCCCTACTTTATGGGATTTTGTGCACAGATTTGGAGAAGAGGAAGTCAAAGGTACTCTGTCGAGCATGTTGCTTCCCGTCTATCATGTGATAGAGCAGGGACCCCACCCCATAACCGCTAGAGGGTTGTTAGAGCTCAGAGAAGACAAGTTACCTGACCAGGATCACACAGACAGTAGGGGCTAAAGATGGGATTACAACTACGGCCTAGACCAAATGGCCCCGTCCATCACACTTCCTGCCTTAAAACATCTCTCTCATCTACTCTGAATTGAAGAGACGAAGGGACGGGAATGCCTTTTATATAATAAGCCTTCCTTTTGAGGTAGGCTTTTGAAGGGCATTCGGGGTCTGAGCTGGGTCTTTTGTTCCAAATGGCCAAGTTAAATCCATTGTGGCTGCTGTGGAAGCGGGGTCCCATGAAACCTAGCTAGCTGGCCGTAATTAATCATTACAAGGCTGCATAGAAGGAGCTCAGGCTGTTAGAACACCCAGGAGGCTGTGGTTGAGGAGTTCCAACGATTCACAATGTCTCTGTAGGAGACTGAAGCTTTGGAAACTGGAGCTCAGCAAAGATTCTGAGGCTTGGGAGCCTTGTTCTTTTGGACACCTTACCCCAAGGAGCTCTCCAAGACCCTGACATTTGGGGGATTGTCAGAGCTTTGGGCTGCCAGAGAAAGGCCCTGTCTCAGAAGCCAAAGTCATCAACCAAAAGGGAATTGAATGAACAGGTTTTTCAGAGGCTAGAAGAGAAACTATTTCAAAAATTTGTTTTGACTTTTGCAGACACTGCCTTTCCCTCTGGCCCTATAATTGAGTGGGGCTGGTGATACTTATTCATCTCTTAGTCTATGGCTGAGTCATCCCCTCCTTCTCATCAAATATTATGAGTATGTAGAGAAAAGGTGTTTATTGGGCAGTCTCACTTCATTTTACAGTGGTACTGGCATTGGGGGTTACAGTTGTTCTCACCAAGAAAATTCCAGAAGGGTCCTACACCTAGCAACCAATAGGAAAACACCAGTCCATATGTAACTTACCTGGATGACTTAGGATCTCTTTAGGTGAGGATGGGAGAGGGGAATCTATTAAGTCAGCAATGTTCCTTCCATTCATCAGGATCTCTTTGACAGTTAAGCAAATACTTATGAAGGTATCAAGCAAATGCTTGAGGTATCAAGTGCTCCATATCTTCATATATGTGCCTCTAGTTTTGTCTTCCTTTTTATTCCTTCCTTTCCTTTCTGCCCAGTTTCTTCCCTTGGATTCTATGTGCAAAACTAGACTAAGCACTAAAGAGCTTCTTTTAGGCAAAGGTCATATATGAGAACAGTGCTGTTGGTACAGATCATGCAATGAATATAATCAAATTATTATTTATGCCCTTGGGTTCTACAGTTAATAAGAAACATCTTATAGCTGTATAGTACCATAAACTTTACCAAGTATCTTCAGGTTCACTACCTCATTCAGTCTGCACTTCAATTTCAGAAAGTAAATAGTATTAACTCCATTTTACTAAACTGAGATCCAAGAACAATTTTTTATTTTGTGTTGCTCTGAATTTTAGCTTGAGACATATCCATCCACCAACTTGACATCACGACTGTGATATTCCACAGGCCCTTCAAACTCAGCACATTCAAAACTAGCCTAATCACCTCTCAGCCCTCCTCCTTTCCCCATCAGTTTTCTTGGGTAAGCTGATCCAGTGGAAAGCCTCTGCTATTCATCCAATCATCTAAGAGAGACACCTTTCCTTCCCTCTGAGCTTCACATCCAGTCAATTACCATCTCTTGTAGAGTCTCTCTTCTGATCTTGAAATTCACTTCCATTGCCTCCATCCCAGTTCAAGCCATCATCATTGCCAGCCTCCCAACCAACCTCTGTATATTGAGTTTGGTCCCACCAAGTCCACTTTTTACACAACAGACTGGGTAACACAAAAGTCAAATCATAGCACTTCCCCCTCCACACACCCCGTGTGTTGAAACTTTCAATGATTTCGTGAGTCTGTAGGGCAAATTCATACATTTGATTACTCATGACCTGACTACAGTTGCTTATCTGTGATCTGAATATTGGTAGTATTTACTCTATTCTAGTCTCAATTTTCATTGGATTCCCATGGTAGCCCATTTTACATCCCATCCCAAGCCATGAGACCCTGTGTTCAACCAGACGAAAACTTCTCCTCACTTCTACCCATGCCTCACTCATCTGTGTTCCCTACTTCTTCTCTGGCTAACACCTGTGTGCTTTCAGGTTTCATACTGCCTCCCCCAGGAAGTCTTCCTTGAGTATCTTTCTAAGTTGTCTCCTCTAGGTACTAGTTTGTGCTTTCCTGTACTATGGCACCTATTTCACTACAGTTTTATTTGTGCCTTTTTTACTTTTTATTTTCTCTGCTTCCTTTGTGAGTGCAGAGTCTATGTCTTATTCAACCTCAGCTCCAAAGGATCTAGCAAAGTCTCGCACATTGTAGATCCTTGATGCATACTTGAGAGGTGCAGTAACCTTGTCTGAGGTCCTCCACTCAGAGGGAAGGAGCTGAGACTCAAACCCAAATCTTGTTTCTCCAAGTCAGGTGCTGCAAGGGGGAGAAAAATATCCAAGAGGCCACAGTGCAGGAATGATCAGAATTCTTTCTGTTCTCAGTTGATGGATGTGATTTAGCATTTAACTGAGAATATAATGAAGTACAGTTGACTACCTAAATGACTTCCGTGAAGAAAGCTTTCCTAGCTCTCATCTTGTCTCCATTCTCTCTCCGCTATCTTCTCTAGCTGTTCCCTTCAGGACCCACTCTCTGCACCCCACGTTGTCTTTGACTCTCTTGGAAGAACAGAGAGAAGTTCCTAGAGATAAGTTCTTGCTTTTTCTGTTTTTCCTGGAAAGGTGAAAGAAATGCAGGTCTGACTAACGAGGCTCATTCTCACCTACTCCTCCTGAAGTTCCCTTACTCCACAAAGGGAAATGCAAACAAATTAGGGGTTGCTGTGTCTGTAAAACCAAACACTTGGAGGAGTGCTTTTCTCCCTCATCATATACTTCCACCAGTGTTTACCTAGCTAGAAACTTTGACATAAGTAAAACAGCTTTCATCATCCCAGGGAGAGCTGCAGAGTCCCATAAAGAACAAGCCTGGTATGAAATCTGAAGACTGTTGCAAAGTTGACCATTTCTTTAAGAAGAAAACTGAGGCCAGAGGGTGAAAGAATGTGCCTAAGGCCACTTAGTAAGAAAGCTGCAGAACTGGGATCCAGGTGTGTGGATTCCCTATTTGCTCCTTCAGCTGTTCTAACAACTCTGAGGATACCCAAGGTTGACAAGCCAGAAAAATGAATTCCAATTACTCTGGATCTAGAGGGAGTTAGCATCTCAGTGAGTTTTTGAGGGCTTTGGACATTTCACTGCATTTTGAGGGATGGGATGTTCCATTAATCATAGAAATTAATAATATGCCTTCATTTGACCAATTTTCTCACAGCCAACACTGAATGTCCACTATTTTTCATTACATTCATAATCTTTCCCAGGAGGGAGGAAGGTGAAGGGGGAGGGAGGTGAGGAGGGAGGAAGGAAAGAAGGAAAGAAAGAGAGAGAGGGAGGGAGAGAAAGAGACAGAGAAAGAAGACAGAAAGAAAGAAAGACAGAAAGAAAGAATGAAAGATAGAAAGAAAGAAAGAAAGAAAGAAAGAAAGAAAGAAAGAAAGAAAGAAAGAAAGAAAGAGAGAGAGGGAGAGAAAGAAAGAAAGAAAGAAAGAAAGAAAGAAAGAAAGAAAGAAAGAAAGAAAGAGAAAGGGAGAGAGAGAGAGATAAGAAGAAAGGAAGGAAAGAAGGAATGAAAGAAGGAAGGGAAAAAGGAAAAGAGAAAGGAAAGATGAAAGAAGGAGAAAAGACAGAAGCAGGATGACTCCATGTGTGTATTGGGCTGTGGTGGGGTGGATGGGCTGGTTTAAATTTGTCAGTTGCTGGCTCAGATGCCCAGTGCCCTGCCTCTGAAGCATGTTCCTGTTGAATTTTAAATGGGAGTGAAATTAGGCCTCTACATAAGACCTTTCACATTTCTATTTCCTTGGGTGTTCCTAAATGGCACACCAGGATGGAAAGCAGTGCTGTGCATTTGACCCTCCAGAGAGGCCACTATGCTCTGAAGAAGAAATTAGTCACTGCCTCTGTGTTATTAGTTGAAACACATCTAAAGCCTGGCCATACAGATGTTAATCTTGGGCAATTTGAGGCTTTAAGACAAATTAGGAAAGAAAATTTAGGTTCTAAGGAATCTTACTGCTGATTTAGCCCAATCTCTTTTTTCAAAAAAGAGGAAAAAAATTAGAGGGCAGAGTGGGAAGTGACATGTCCTAAGGTCATACAGTGAGTTACCGACAAATAAGGATGGATAGCCCTGTTTCCCAGTTAAGTTTTACTAGTGACATGAGACTTTAGGGCACTGAATGTCCCCACGGTTAATGGTAGAGGCTCTGTGGACAGAACAGGACATGGTCCTTTCTCTTTCACTATTTTCCATGACAAAGTATAATCTATAAGGTCTTTCATGGTTCACTCTCACTTTTGTGGACATTATACCCTGCCCAGGGCCCACTGTGCCCCTCTTCCAGGGTCCGTCCCTTTGTTCTCTTCTTTATTCACAATGATTACAACTTCCCCCCTTTTCCTTGGACTTTCTTTACAGAGCTGCACTTAATTGGGTCACTGAAAAGCCTCTTTCCTTCAAACACAAGAGCCTGAGGCAATGCTTACATTCTAATACTTTCTTGGGACTTCTACCCCAAAGGTGGGGTGAGGGGAAGAGAAGTGAAGCAGGGAAGAAGGAAAGGAAAACACAAGATGATGAATTACTGAGCTATCCACAACTTCTCAAAATGATGGCTTCACAGCTGATGGCTAGCTCATGGAGGATGTCTCTGGAAAGGTTGTATGGAATCATCATGTATCAGAAAAGTTATTCACAGTTGAGGGAAGGGGAAGGGAAAGCAACTTATCTGTTTAGTCTTCACCTTCTGCTGTATCTCATTGGTCATAACGTTCTCCAAAGAAGATAATTCTCCAATTTTTCCAGTTAGCATCATCTCACACCTACAGAGATCATGGCAGCAGTTAGAGAATCCATGGATTGGTGGCATCCAAGCAAGGTGGATGCTGGAGCTGCTGGAGCCCACATCACAGTGGGGATGACAGAGGCCATGTAGCATCCTGGCCTTTGCCCCTGGGGAGGGCCCAGGAAAGTCAAATGTTAGGTGATGAGGTTACAGAAGGATCCAGGAAATACCAGCTCGGATCATTGTCTCAAGCAGATCTGAGATGTGCCAACTATAATTAGAAGCTTCTGTATATCCCAGACGGAGAATGGCAGAGCCATGATTTAAAGAGGGGCCTTAAGAGAGAACTTTTCTATCTGAATCCTTCGCTTTGCCAAAATGCGTCAACTTTGTATTGACCCATCTGTTCTCTTGTCCCTCTGTCCTTCTCTCATTCTCTACCTCTCCCTTCTCTCTCCTCTATATTCCTATCTCCTTAGATGAAACTTCTTAACCTTAGTTACTAAAGATGGATCGATACATCTCCCACCCCCATTGTCAAAACTAAGGAAAAGTTTGAAGAGATAGACTGAGGGTAGAGTGTCTCAGAGTTTGGACACTATTGGTCTCTAGTGAAGAGTGACACTGTACTTCTGCTCAGAGCAATCCTCACCCCACCCCCATGTTGCAGATCCTTCCTTTTCTCTCCTATAATCCAAGTCCAACATATTTTCCACGACAAACCTAATGTTATCACCTCTGTTTTTTTCCCATGCTTCCACGTAATCAGTAGTTAGTGAGCACCTACTAAATTGTAGGTACTGGACAAGTTTCTGGGACTAGAATGGTATCCTAATGCTGTTTAAGTTTAGCAGGAAGAACTATCAAAAACAGAAAATTACAGTCTACTGTGAAAAATCCTGGACTGTGGGAGATACTGGGTGCCCACAGGAGGGGCCCCTGAACTGCCTTGGAAAAGATTTAGGAAAGACTCCTCAGGAAAAATGGCATCTGATGCGTAGAGTGAAGGATGAGAAGGGGTTAACCTAGATCCGTGTAGAGGAAACGATGTGTCATGGCTGGGAGGCAAAAGAGGGCATGGTGGTTTTGAGACCTCGATGTGAACTGACCAACTGAAATACTTAGAGCATGAGAAGTGTGGTAGTCAGTCTCCAAGATGATCCCTGATGATTCTAGTCTCCTGGTATTTATTTACACTCTTGTGTAGTTTCCTCCTACATTAAAGAGAGTGAATCTGTATTTTGGAAATGATGGTGTGTGACTTCTGAGGCCAGGTCTAAAAGACATTACAACTTGTACCATGCCCTTTCTTGGATAAGTCAGTATGTGGGGATGCCAGCTGTCATGTCATGGGGATACTCAAGTAGTCCTATGGAGAGGACCAGATAGGGAAGAACTGAGACCTCGTGCCAAGAATGAACATTCACTTGACAGGTGTATGAATCAGTTACATTGGAAATAGATCCTCCAGTCTCAGTCAAGCCTTTAGATAACTGCAACCCCAGAGGACTTCTTGATGGCAACCTCATGAGAATTCTGAGCCAGAACTCCCCAGCTGAGCTTCTCCTGGATTCCTAACACACAAAAATTGTGTGAGATAATAAATATTTATTGTTTTAAGGTACAAAATCTTGGGATAATTTGTTACACAACAGTAGACAACTGATACAGAGGAAGGAAAGCATGCACTAAGACTGGGGAAGTAGGCATGGGGCAAATTATTTAGGGATCTATAGGTCCAGTTAAGATGTTGGAACTTCTGGAACAATAGCAAAACATTAATGGGCTTTAAGGAGAGGAGTGATGTCATCAGGTTTATGTTCCTGTGGACTCTTCAAGATCAACCGTGTTCTTAAGTTTCTCTTTCTTGCATAGTGTTGAACACAATGCTTTGCATTAGGTGTGACCAATGTAAATTTCAACTGGAGAATGACACACTGTAGACAGCATAGGATCTCTCAGTAGCAGCAAGAAAGGAGGATCTCTGGTTCCCAGACTAAGTAAAATTGATGGAATGCAGCTTTTACATGCTCCCACTCCCCACCAAACGTATATTTATGGATGAGTGAAGTGAAACGCTTGCTGTCAAGCATGTTCAGTGCAGTCCTTTTACAACGTGGGTGTGGGGGAACAGGAAGAACATCTGCCTAACAGACATATCATAATATCACATGATTTTTCCAAATATATTTATATTCTTGGTGTGGGAGTTGGAGTAGTGATTTGACCCCAAAATGTCAAAATATGTGAAATAAAACTATAGCATCACATGGTCTTAGAGTAATAAAGAGCCCGTAGAAGTAACTTAGTACAGTTTCCAGCCCAGTGCTGGATTCATCTATAGAGAGGCTAATAATAGCACTTACAATTTATTGAGTATTTAACTGTTAGGCACTCTGCTAAAACCTTTACTAACATGAGTCGATTTATTGTTGAGGCACACCTGAGAGGTAGATATTATCATCACTTTTTTAATGAATAAATAACCAAGCCAAGGTATAGAAAGCCTAGGCCAGTGCTTCTCAAACTCTAATGTACATATGAATGGCCTGAGGACCTTTTTCAAATCTGGTTCTGACTTAGTAGGTCCGGGCTGGGGCCCCAGTTTCTGCATTTCTGACAAGCTCCCAGGAGATACTAGCACAGCCTAGGTAAACAACACAAATCTCAAGGTAGGGATGTGGTAGATTCAAAGCCTCTTCTACCTGACTCCAAAGACTAAGCTCTTAACACACTAACCGCGCCATCTCCTCCCCACCAGAGTGGTGGTTATCCAGTCTCTACTTGAATGCTTCCATTCACTTGGAGTCCTCTACTTCACAAGGTTGCTCCCCTTCCCAATTCTGAATAGCTATAAAGTGACAGGTTCGTTCTGGTGCTGAGTCAAATTCTGTACCCACGGAACTTCAGTGGACCACTATTGAACCAGTGCTAAAGAAGCATTTGTGTTAACATCAAATTATCGTTCCTTCTGATTACTCCATTTGTCAAGGAGCCACAGAGAGGCAGAGGAGACAGTTTGGATACCAACACATTTCTTGAACTCATAACATTAATTAATGAATGACTGGATAAATTATGGGGGACAGAGGCAGAGTATTCTAGAACAAGTCCAGGTATTTACTAACCTGAGCCAGAACTGACACAATGGTAACGTAGAAGAAGGGGCCAATTGTAATCACACTATTTTTTTCCCCCACACTATTTCTAGTCCCCAATAGGGATATCACCTTGAACATATTGATAAACAAAATATTTTACGAGTTATATTAATCAGATCTATTCATAAAAATTGGCCCTGTTGATCAACTGAGTCTATCTCTTGCTCCCATTCATATAAAATAAGGTATGAAAAGCTGCTCACAAGACAATGAGTTAGGGCTCTCATGGACTGCATTCACAAGCTGTGAGTAGTGAGAGCAGCTGTCCTATAAACTGGCTGTATGCTCTCCACTACCAAGTTAAATTATCTAGTCTTGAGGAGAGCAGAATATTATATATAAAATACATCAGGTTGGGAGTCAGAAAACCTGAATTCCAACACTGCGTCTCTACAGCTAATCTTTTTGTGTCTTCATTTAACCATCTGCAAAAAGAGGGGTGGGTGAGAATCAGACCAAATAGTCACTCACTTCTCTTCCAGACTGGAAATTCTAAGCATCAGCCTCAAAGTGCAAGCAAATCCTTGGGTTCCAAAGGAGACAGGCACGGAGCATCTCACAACCAAGAACCAAATTGCCCATCACTTTTCTTCACTTTCTAACAACAGCAACAGGGGAAAAAAAATCAGAGATGTTAGAAAAGAAACAGCAATGTTGATGGAGGATTCTAATGTTACTCACTTTTCCAGGGGAAGATGTATTTCTCTCAAAAGCCAGCCAAGATAAAAGATTCACAGACGGATGATGGCAATTCATGCCGTCTTGCCACTCAGTTCAGAACGTACTGAATTAATAGACACTTGGAAACCTCTCTCAGTTCCATATTCCCTATTCACAAATAGGAATTATGAGGTCTTTGACATCCTGCTGATATTATATTGTTTCTTGATGTTCTTTGGGTAAATTTCTTTAAGTGTCTCTATCCTTGGTTGAAATGATATCTTATAATTTTTTCCATCAATAATCCTTAGTGACTTGTAGAAAGATGGGCCCTAAAATGCTGCCATCTACCATAGGGAGACCAAGTTTCCATTTAGATGATAAACCACAAGAATTTTAGAAGCTATGGGCCAACTTTTATGGAGGTTTCTTGTTAATATTACTCACGATATATTTTCCCTCTATTACTCCAAAGCCATATCCCTTTCAACGACTGGAAAGAGTGTGTATTGTCTGAGTTTTGTGTCTGTAGAGGCAGAGGCTTGGGGAAAATGAAGCTTCTTGGGTGTTGATTCAGCACCAAGAAAGTGCTTCGATTATAGAACTTCAGGATCAAAACTGTAATAGAGCTAATTATTTTAAAATCAGACTTTAGAGAGTGAAGGGCAAAGAGCAAAGAGATGCTCAGGTTTATTGGACATCAGCTATGTGCCAGGCATACGCTAGTACCTTTATCCATATCTAGCTGTTTGAGTCCTGAGAGGGAGCTCTTACTAACTCTGCTTTCAAAGGGAGGAAATTAAGTGAGACTGTAAGAGTTTAAATAACTTGCGCAAAATCACACAGTTAGCAAGTTGCAGAAAACCAGTGACTCCAACAGGTCTTTTGAGATCTAGAGTCTAAACTCTTTTCAACATTCCTGGCCCTGCCACTTATTTGCTAAGCTCCCTTGGATGAGTTACTTAACCCGGCAGAGCCTCCACTTCTTCACTTATAAAAAAAGGAGTGTAGGGTGCTTTTGATGCTTTTACCCAGAGTAAACAGAGTCCTTTGCAACAAATAAGCACATTGAAAACTGTTAACTATTACAGTTATCAACATCATCATCAATGCAGCAAGCTACTTCTTTTAAATAAATTAATTAATTTCATTTAATATAAGTGCAGTGCCAAGGCAGAGGAGGAGAGAAGAAGAAGAAATACAATGCTATTTTCTCCCTGGATTGTACGCTGACGTGTTTGGCTTCTGTGGTCATGAAAGTGACACTTCAGGACTCCACCATGTGCTTCTCGGACCTTAATGGGGGCAACATTCATAAAGAAAATCCCTCTTTTCCTCCTTTTATTTCCCTCCATTTACACTCTCTCTTCCTCACTTCTTACTCTCTAGCCCCTTGTTGATTTGTATGAGGCCTCCTCGTCCTCTCTTATCTCTGAATGCATTCGCATCTTGAGAGATGTGGGATATCCACGCAGAGTGGTCAGGAGGTTAGAAGCGACTGGTCAGATTCATGTGGGTGAGAAGAGCCCTCACTCAGAAAGAAGGCAAAGGAGCATAGGTTGTCCAGATTTGTCCAGAATGATCCAAATTTAGCTTCCTGAGTGGCCAGTGTTGAATAGAACTGTGAATGAAGGAGGGTCCTCAGAGATCATCCAGTATCCTTGGTCCATTTTACAGATGATGAAGCTGAGGCACAAGGCAAGGGACTCTCACCCCAGGGAGTGAAGGCAAAGGCTGCTGGCTGTCAGTCTTCTTCTGATAAAGTCTGGTGCCTCGGTCCCTATTTAATCTTCTCCTTGGAGATGTGCCACCGTGACCTCAGGGATTTGAATTGTCACTTTTGTCTCTGTCCTTTGACCCCCAGCTTCCTGACTTGGGAGCTCCAAAAGATATTCATCAATCTTACTTTCTTTATCTACTCCAAAACAGTCTAACTTTTCTCAAAACAGGTTACTCCCTTTTTCCTATCCTGAATTTCAACCCTGGAATATTCTCTAATAAGAACTCAACTGAGGGAAGTCAATCGAAAACAAATAGGTTCCAGACATATAAAACTAATATCTGTGTGTACACATTTAAACACGTGCATGTGCATGTGTGTGTTCCACAACATACTTCCTATTGGCGACGGACTTGCTTTTGATCACTGGACAAGCAGGTCCACATTCTTTTTTCAGAATTTAAGCCCTTACAGATGTGAGGGTTTGGTTAGATTACATTGTTTCCATCTTACCCGAAAGTCCAGGGTGCGTCTAACTTGGTTGCTATATTTGTGAGTGCTCTCTTTTCCAACCTACCACCTTGGATTATCAAATGTACAGATCAAGTTGGCCACCTAAGGGATGTATATATCACCAGGTAGCAGAGGTGCATTTCAGGGAGCTCCAACCCTATTTTTTTTTTTTTAAATGTTGAAGTCCCAGCATCGAATGCCTTGGAGAAGTTAAAATAAAAATGATAATAATAAAGCTAATGAATTCACGTTGTATTCCATTTGGAAAGCTTTGTATTCTCTTTGGTGGTGTTCCTCACCCCTTTTTAGAGATCAAAAGCTCCTCTTTTGGACCAAGGGAAAAATCAGGTTTTAGAAATTGCCACACTTTCCCCACCCTCCCTCGGCATAGGCGGCAGCTTCGGCCTCTTGGATCTTAGCAATTGCATTCCCTCTTTGTCCCTGAGGTGGTACATGGGAGGACCCAGGCCATTGTCTGAGGCTCCAACCTTTGTTGGATTCTTGAGAAAGAGCTGCTAAGGCAGACGTGAGGCCGGCTTTTAAGTTTTCCCGCCTCGAAAACTCTATTGAGGCATTTTGTGTGTTACTTGTGGGGGTCAGCCTTCTGATCTGACCCCTCACATCCCTGGGTAATTAGAGCATGCAGAATAGCACCTCCTCCCTGCCTAATTGGCTCCCTCAATGAACCCTTCAGAGAGGAAGTTTGTCTACGACTCACTTGCCCTCCACAGCAAACTTTAGGCACCAACACATTCATCTGTCTATGTGATGGGATGGAGACTTAGGAAGTGATTAGACGTGGGATCAAACAAGCCCCTGATTGCCCTATTAGGAATGGGGCCCATTAACTCTTTGAGAGCTTTCTACCACCCGGGTGGGAAACGGACTGCAACTGAAGACACTTTCTCAGGCTTGGTGATGCTAACTTGTTTAAAACTTATTCCCAGAAAGCATGGTAGCTCCTGGGATCGATCTGGAAATCAATTAGTATGGTATAAAAACAGCAACATCTAGCTTGATATTAATAAACACTTTAGGAAAAGACAGGAAGCTACCAGGGAAGGGAGTTGAAGTAGAAAATATTTATTTTAATAAATCACGCTACTCTGGTGACAGGAATGGGGTATAGAGAGGCAATAAGGATTCCGTTCTGTGACTGTCATTATGGTCACCAGCTCTATGCAGTTTTGTGCAGTTTAATTCAAGGAAGCAAGTGTGAATGCTCCTGAATAGCCCTAGACACAAACCCTCCCTGGACACAATCCTTGCAGACTGCCCTCAAGTCAGGTCACTCCATCTGGTAATGGCCACATCACATTTCCTGCTGGAAAGACTCGGAAGGATTTTTAGCAGGCTCTGGTGCAGACAAATTAGGTCCTGGTTCTGTAGGTCATCTCTTGGTTTTCATGAATGATTTACCTCCCACTTCCCTGGCTGATGCCCAGGTCATTCACAGACTGTAACTTGAATCTTTCCTGACAGGTTGTGACTTTTAGGAGTTCTTAAGTGGTGACTTATGTGAGCAAGGAATGCTAAATGTTAAAAATAAAGACAAACACCAGGCTGTTAATGCTGGTTACTTCAAGGGTGGTGAGGAAGGAAGGAGGAGTGAAGGGGTTGGAGAAGACTACTTTTTCTTTATACAGCTTGGAGTATATACTTCTTATGGTAATGCAATAAGTTTTCATTTTGAAAATGTGAGCAAAACTTTAAAAAATGTGTTTATGTATTTTTCATAAAGAGAACATATAAGTTGGCTTTTATTTATCTTGGCTTTTTCATTCAATGCATCTTGTGACACATGAATTAATAAACATTAGATTTTGCTAATGATAAAAACTCATATTTCAGAGTTCATATAGGCCATCCCATATATTTGCACATTGAATCTCAGTTCCACCACTTATTTGCTGGCTAGTTTGGGGCAAGTAGTTTATTCAATTTCATCAAAGATCCAAGATCTTAAACTAATAAATAGAGATATTATGTAAATATCTTAGGGGTTGATATGTGGATTAAGAAAAGACAATGCATATATAGTGTCCAGAACTGCACTGAATACTAGGCTTTGTCAATGGAGCGAATGTTGGTGTTCTCATCAGAGTTGAGAGAACTGTGGACCAAGGGAGTTAAGTAAAATCAGCCAAGTGGATACAGAGTCTACACTCTAGGTCTTCTGACTCCAAGCTTGCATCCCTCTCAGGACTCCAGGTGGGTCCATCTATGGATCCTTCTCTCATCTCAGGAGTTATACAAGGCATGGTTGCTTTATCTCCATTTAAGAAGAAATAAAAGACAACTTCTAATGCTGGCTCAAATAGCCCAGAACTCTCTTCACAGCCTAATCAGTGTTATATTTTCTCAGGAATCCTACTGTTTTTGCAACTGAAAAAAAAATTCACATTTTTAGGGTACCACAGACGATTTCCCCATCTGGGAGGGCAGTATTTTTGTGATTTTTCTCACTGTGGGATTTTAACAAATTAAATCCACTAGAAATGGTTGGACCCCTTTCCCCCACATTGTGGGCTCCTCGAAAGCATGTATTATTCATCTATTTACAGTGCCTGACACTTGTCATAACTTTTGGATGGGCAATAATAAAGGTTTAAACGGTGAAAAAATTTAAAAATTAATCAGTCCACGGATATAGTGTAGATAATTTTCCCAACTAGATTTTAAATGCTAATGGTGAAACAGAGTCTTATTCATTCTTATATCCCAAGCAACACGTGCTGTGCCTGGGGCATAGTAAAGGCTCAATAAATGCTTGTAGAATTAATTCTAGCTACTATTTAAAATCTAAAAAAAAAAAAAAAAATGAAGGCATCTAGGAACCACGACTTCATTTGCTACCTGCAAAGCATGTCCTTGGATGATCATCCAGACAGGAAGCCAGGGCCAGGCTTTTAATCCTTTTGACCAAAGGAAAGGTAAAGGAGGGAGGAGAGAGGAGATAGGGAGCTGGAGGAGGAGCAGGAGGGGACTATGTGGAGGAGGTGGTGAAAGAAAGAGGAAGGAAGAAAGGAGGAGAAGAAAGAAAGAAGATTGGTGCCCTAAATCCTGTCTTAAGAAAAATGCATCCAAGGGGCTGTCATGCAAATGAGCCTTGGCATGTGAAAGGAACATGAAAAAAGGTCAGAACTCTCTGAATTAACAATAGAGGTGTTTGTGACATGCTCAGTGAAGGATGTGACAAAGACTTTCTATTTTCAGGCCCTACTATAAATTCATGCTCATTTTACACACATGCATACCAACTTCCTGCTATTTTCTCTCTTCACATACACCCAGGCACATGCACACACACACTTTTTATCTTCATAAGTATATACTTTAGAGGCAGCAGTATCTACTGGAAATTTTCTTAAGTTTCACATTCAGGTTCATGGTTCAGAAAAAAGACCAGGACTGGAATCAGTTGATGGTTTTCTCCCTGTCCATTTAGCAAGGACTGTGCAGTCTGTGAGCCCTTAGAGGCATAATGCTGCGCCACAAAGTGTACCGGCCTAGAGTCAGGAGACCAGCTTTCCAGTCCTTTGAGTTCTGGCACCACTAACCTGTAGACCCAGACTGATTCTATCTTTTTCCCTTACAGCTTCAGTTTTGCGCTTGTGAAGGGAAGAATTCAGATTAAAAGATCTTTAAGGTTTCTTCAATTTTGAAATCTTCTATGTTGTCTTCTTTCCATGACTGCTTAGGCTGACATCTTGGAAGGAAGGTGCCCCAAGGGTTGGTAGCCACTGTCTATTGAGTGTGTTTTGTCAGGGTTCATGCTAAGGGTTTTATGTGCAATATCTCATTTAATCCTACAGCAACCCTGAAAGAGGCCATTGCTCTCCCATTTTATAGATGAAGGCCAGAAGGTCAAAAATGAAGTTTATTGTAACTCTTGAGGGGGCCCTTCTTATAGGAATGCTTTGATAGGATCTTCATGGGCACGAACTCTACTCAGGTATCAGCTGACTGCCTTCCTTCCTTCCAAGTTCTCTACCTCATGGACCACCCAGCTACAGAAATAATAGTAATGTCAAGTCAATGCCCAGGGAGCCATTTGTTAATTTCCTTTCCTTCAAGAAACTGCCAGTGCAAAGTCTGTAGTCTGGGAAATAGGAGACACAGAGTTTACTTTCTCTCCATAAACTCACTGTTTGTCCTAGAGAAAAACAGTCCCTTCTCTCGGATTCAGTTGTCCCAATTGTAAATGAGGGGGGAATATGGCCTTGATCTGAGGCATTATAGTGTAGTGGATAAGAGCACAGAACGTTTAAATCCCAAGTCCCTCCTTTCTACAACTATGTTCTTTGCAAGTTACTTAAACTCACTGGAACTTAGTTATTCTAGCTATGAAATGGGAATAATACAACTTAGTGCCCTGCAGGGTTCTGGCAAGTATAGAGTGAGCTAATGCATGTGAAGTGATCAGCAGGATGCGTAGTACCTGGTGAAGTACTAATTAACTATTACCAGCATCCTCGGGACAAAAGTGCTTGTGAATAACATGTAGAGACCAGCTGATTTCTAAAAACTCCCCCAATGTCATTTAAGAGTGGGTTCTGTGTACAGGTTTCGAACCCTGATCCACAAGTCTAGTCATAAATTGGGGAAGGGCATTCTAAGAGGAGGGCTCAGCATGAATATAGGATGGAAGCAAGAGAGCAAGTTATGCTGGGAAGTAAAAATAGTTCCATACGGTTGGAGCACTGAGCATGTGCCTGTGGAGTGGGGTGGGACTCAGTGCAGAAAGAGACTGGGAAAACAGGCAGGGGAGCATCATGGAGAGCCTTCAAGGGCAGGTTATAGAGGCAGGGCTGTATCCTGAAGGCAGTAGGGACCAGAGGAATGTCAAGATCAGGTTTGCACCGTAAAGTGAAGAACAGTGGTGATGTACATATTTCTACAGAGCACACGCTCAGCTAATGAGCTGGTTTTATTAAATTGTGCATGGATTTGGGAATGATTTGGGAGGTTGGGCTTGAAAGAGTGATGAGGTATCCTGGGGGCTCTCCTCAAACCACTTCTTGGCACTGCGGCTGGTGGGATTCAGAGGGAGGAGAGAGAAACTGGACCCGGGGAGGCCTGCACAGAGGCTGTGATAATCCCCGGAGAGATGCTGTGACTCAGGCAGTGGCCATGGGCACGTGGAGGGACAAGTCTCAATTCACCATCAGGTTGGAAGGGCAGCCTCTCTCGAAGCTTGCAGCCAGTCTGGCCTTCATCTTTTGTTTCAGAAACCTGGCTGCCGAGACATGTGCCCACCCTAGGGCTGCTCTGTGGACCCAAGGCCCAGCCCAATATGAAGGACAATGAGCTTAGTGCCCAGGCCCCTGGGGACCAGTGCCTGCAGAAGGAGAACAGGCATGCCAGGTAGGAGTTTCTCAAAGGCTCTTCTTCCTCCACCCCTTGATTTTGGGAACGCATAGAGAACCACTGTGGTTTGGATGTGAGACTTGGAGCTCAGCAGCCAAATGAAGTCAGGCTGTCCGTCTGTTCTAAATTTAACTCTGTAACCACGTTTGGGCACAGTACCTTGTCTGAGGTTGTTTTCTACCCAAAATGTATAATGTCAGGGCGTGCCAGGGAGGGATGCGGACGATGACGGCAAAGGGCCTAGGAGAAGAAAATACGGGCAGCCACTACAGCCAGTCTGATGAGCGCATAAACTCCCAACTCTACCCTCCGCCCTGAAACCTCACTTGGTCAGCGATGACTGACTGACTACAGGCAAGCTGCCTTCTTTCAACAGAATTTAACAAAATTACCATTTCAGAGTCTCTGTGCCTAAGCGTGATTCAGTACTGCTTTCCTTAGCTTCTTTTAGGAACATAAAATTTGGAAAATATTAATAACTGCTATTTTAAGCATTCTCCATGTACAAGGCACTGGGCTATGCATTCCCTATTTGTTATCTCATTTAATCCTCACGGCAACCCTATGAATTAAGTACTATTATTAGCTTCTTTCTAAAGACTGGGAAAAAATTAATCTTTGAGTGATTAAATCACTTGCCCAGGGCCTCATAGCTGGCCAGTAAAAGATTCTAGACTTGAATTCAGTATTATCTCAAACTGAACAATAGGGCATAGATTCCCAAGTAGAGGGAGGCACCGCCATGGACCATCTGAGTCAGCCTGCCGGTCGTGCAGAAGTAAAATATCATCATCCCATTATAGAGATGTGGAAAGGAGGACCACAGAAGATTTAGAAGCCCTAAATCACACAAGAAGTGAGCAGAAGAGCAAGTTCTGGAACCAGGATGCCTATCTCCAAGAAAATGACTCAGAATAAACAGCCAGTTTGTTGTCAGGTATCTTAAAAAAAAAAAAAAAAAAAAACTTTTTATTTTGAACTACTTTTAAACTTACTAAAAAGTTGCAAAAACAGAACACAAAGTTTCCATATATCCTTTACCAACCTCCCCCAATGTTAACATCTTCTATAACTAGAGTCAATGATCAGAACCAGAAAATTAACATTGATACCACACCATTAACTAAACTAAAGGCCTTACTGAAATCTTACCTGTTTTTCCACTTATGTTCTTGTTCTGTTCCATAATCCTATCGGGATCCCACATTACATTGAGTAGTTACTTCTTTTTAGTGTCCTGCAGTCTGTAACACTTCTTTAGTCTTTCTTTATCTTTCACAACTTTGATACCTTTGAAGAGTATTGGTCAGTTATTTTGTAGAATGCCCCTAGTTTGTGTTTGTCTAGTGTTTTCACGTAACTGGACTGAGGCTCTGCATTTGGGTCAAAAGTGATGTTGTATCCTCCTTAGTGCATCATATCACCAGGTTTATGATACCTCTGTGTCCTATCACTGGGGACGTTACCGTTGACCCCTTGGAGAAGGTGATTTCTGCTGGGTTGCTCCAGTACAAAGCTGCTGTCACTCTCGCCCTTGTAGTTAGGAGATATCTTGGAGGAGGTACTTTGCGACTTCATCTGTCCTTTCTTCTCCTCAAAGTTTCACTCATTAATTTTAGCATCCATTAGTAAAACTTTTATGCAACAAGTATCCCTGTGCTGTTTGCTCACTCCTAAATTTCAACTTCTCTCTTTCCTTCTACTTGTATCATGTGAATTTTATGTAAGGAAGGACTGTCCATTCACCCCCATCTACCTATTTAATCAAATATTTTCTATTATCCTATATTATCCTCATGAACCCATGGATATTTATTTTATTCTGTGGATCATAATCCAATACTATCATTTTCTATTTTGTTGCTCAAATGGTTCAGCTTTGGCCATCAGGAGCTCCTGAGTGTTTGCTGCCAGATCTCTTGCATCACAGTGCTCCTCAGCCTTCTTTTCATTAATCGCAGCAGATGCCTAAAATAGAAATAGCAGTAATTTCTTTGGTTCGTCTTTTTCTCTTATTTCCTACACCCTCTTCCAACTTCATTCCTTGTTTCCAAAGCCTGTTAGTTTCAGCTCCAAAATGTCTCTTAAATCTCCCTAGATAGCCTCCTCCCAGTTTGGGATGCATCACTTCTCATTTAAACTACTATGACATTTTGGTCTTGCTCTTTCCAGTACCCTGCCCCCAACCAATCCCTTTTCCACACTGCAGATTAAATAAAGTACTGAAAACGTGAAGATCAGATTGCCCGCCTACAAAGGCTCCTGCTTGCTCTCAAAGAGAGAACTGGTATTCCTTAGCCAGACTTGTCAGACCACCATGATTTGGCCACAATCAACTTCTTCAGTCCCATCTACTGCTTCTTCATCTGTTTTGTGATCCTGTCCCCTGACTTCCTCACCTTTCCCACAATAGGCTATGACATTTCATGTTTTTGTGCTTTTGCATATGCTGTTAATTTTGCTTAGAATGCCCTTAAAGAGTAGATAATAAGGGAAGATGACAAGGGAGGTTTCTTACTGAGTTAGTTTAGTTAGTGCTTTCTCTATTAATCATGCAGATATTTTAATATCCCAGCTCAGAGCTGGTTGCAATTTATGGAATCAATGAAGGAGATTCTCACTCAATGGATATTCATTTATTCAAAGGATCCTCAACTATTTTCACAACTTTGTGGACACCTAATTTATATTTTCTGGAGAAGAAAGGAGGTTTTATGGAATATCCTTAATTATTCTATTTGAATTGCAAACTTATGGCAGAGCCAGCAGAATTGTGGACTGTGACTGAGGTTAAATTCGTCTTTTTTGAATCGATTGCCTCTACTTTTGTGGAAGAACACCATCACCACTCTCATTATCACCTCATCATCTCCATCATTGCCTAGCCACTACTACCAGCACCAAAAGTTCAAAACTACCACAACCACCACCACCATCACCAATAAAATTTGCACTACCATTATGACTGCTACCACCAACACTATCAAATCTAAGACCCAAACTAAACAACCATCACCTCACCACCTCTATCACCATCATCACCAGGCCCCACCACACCACTAAACCACCAAGAACTAGACTTTATTGAGTATCAACAAGTGTGCTAAGCATCTCACATATGTTAACTTATTTATTCCTCACTTCTTATATATATATATATAAAGATATATATAATATATAAATAAACTGAGACATGAAGAAATTAACCAATCTGCTCAAGATTACTCTATTACTAAGGGTTGGGAAAAATAATAACATTGAATATAAGTACTGAGTGAATTCATATGTCTGCTGATTCAACTCTCATATTGTCTCATATTCAACTCTTATATTTTACAAGTGGAAAAAAACCTGAAAATAAGAGAAGTATGGAATGGTTCAAATTTTGCTCCGACTCTTAAACTAGCACTAGGTTTACTGTGCTACATAGACCCATTTTCCCCTCTGTGCTCTGAAGTTATGTTTAGACTTTTCCCATTGTACAATTCTATAGCATCTTATGAATGCATGTACTGGAACAAATAATAGAACGAAAGAAAATGAGCACAAAACCCCAGATTAAGACTTAAAAGACATGAGTGATTTTTCTTCCTCCCAAAACCCCAAAATTAAACTTGACAGTAAGTGAATTTTTTTATTTTTATTCACTTGAATTCACCCCATTAACACTGTATGATCTTCATGTGCTGTCTCAGAATGAACATCGAGGCATCACTTAGTCTGCCAGATCGCAGCTCAGCGTCCAAAAAAGAATTCTGAGTCCATGACTAGAGAGAAAAGGCGAAGTCTTCCAATGTGATTTACACAGATGGAGAGGCAATGAAGCAGAGAAATGAAGGGAGGTAGCGCCAGAGGGCAAGGATGAGTTTGGAGAGTCCTCTTTAATCTCAGTGGTGGGAAAATGTTTGGGCTTGAGTGACAGGGATTAGTTGCATATTTGAGGGATGAAATGGTTTGAGGCTTCTGAATGGCTTTCTTCTTCAGGTGAGGCATAGCCAGATCCATGGGAGAAGGAAGTAAAGCTGACATAAATTGAAAAGAGTTTAGAACTGGGGCTTCCGGGAACTGGATAAGGAGTGTGGGCTGGCCATAGAGCCTCTAGCTAGGTCTCTGAGACATTCTGCTGGGCAGGTTATGAAATTCTGACTACATCCTACCCATCTCCCTTTTGTAAATTCTGGTTCATTCATGGCCCTCTCTGTAGTAGCCTTTCTAATGTGCCCATTCCTCTGGACACTGAAGTCTCAATTGAGGCTAAGATCAAGACTTAATTGCCTACTCTAGATTCACTGTGAACACCTGGTCGACCTCATAGTCATCTCTCATTTCTATATCTCTATTAGAATATTAATGGATGTAGGAGGTGGTAGAAAGAGCACCAAATGTAGAGACAGAAGGCTAGAACTTGGTTCTGGAATGAAGAACACAAGAATCTACACACAAGGCCACATATTAATTTTGAGTCTTATTAAATGTGCAGTTTTTTCATACAACTTAAATACTTTCTCTAGGAAACTTTACTGGCTCCTAATTTTGCCATCACCCACCAAAACTCTCCCTCAGTATTTTGGTCTTAGAAAAATTTTGTACCTCACATTGAATTTGTCATTCAGATGGTCATTAAGTAATTTTGTGACTCTACTATGCCACCAATATAGTAAGAAGGAAAGAGAGAAAGAGGGAGAAAGAAAAGGAGGGAGGGGAGGAGTGAGAGATGAAGGAAGGAAGGGAGTGAGTCATGGTGTGCTGCCTTTAATGAGATTATAGTCTAAAGAGGAAGTCAAATAATAATGAACAATTATAAAAATTTGAAGTGCCTCAAGTATTGTGAAAGAGAAGCACAGAGAAATTTTTTCTTGGAGATCTAACTTGGTTAGGAGAGTTAGGATGGCTTTTTCTGTGTAGTCACATTTAGACTGAGACATGAAGGATGAGTAGATTTCACCCAGATGAAAAGAGAAAAATTGTTCTAGGAAGAGCAGAAAAGCAATGAGTAAGCCTAACAAATGAAAGAGAACATTAGAGGAACTTCACCTGTGGATGTGGGACTATCAGGGTAGGGGTAGGCGGAGTGGTGAGAGTTGAGGAAGGACGACTATGCAAGGTCTAGACCATGCAAGGCCTTATACGCTAGGTAAAGGATGTTCGACTCCAGGCTGGTGCTGTAGTTGTGTTTACGGGTCCAGTGCTTAGTACAGCCTTGCACATAGTAGCTTCTTAATAAATGCAAAGTTAAATGTGCACGTGAGGCAGCAGTTGACTGAGAAGAATACACTGAAGTGTTGCTCTCCATTCACTACTCACACAGACTCCTCTACTGTAATATAGGTATTACAGAGAATAGAACTTCACATACCTGAGCCTCAGTGTCCTCATCTGTTAAATGGGGCATTGTGATAATCACAAGAGGCAGTACAGGAAAAGCACCAGGTTCCTAGCAGGTTCTAAGTAAAAGTTCTTAACCTTTGCCTCCCTCCCATGTTTTTAAATTGAGATAATCATTAATTCTGTCTTATAAAGTAAGAATTACCCTAAATTGTTAGGTAAAGTATAAACACCAGAAGATCCCCAGGCTGAGAGGGAAAATTAAATAACAATCTTACTAATAATTATATATATCCTGTGTTCTTTACAAAGCACATTGCTCTTAGGAAGCTAAAGCTTAGAAAGTTGAAATGATTCAACTGTCACTTAGCGATTTAGTGTTAACACTGGGAGAAGAATCCAAGTCTCCTTACTGGTCTAGGCCCCCTCCCCTCTTATCCCTCTCATCTCCAACTTCTCATCTCCAATCTCCTTCCATCACTACCACTCAAACCAATGCTTAATTCCCATTTTGCTTTTAAATATGTGACCCTAGGCTAGTCACTTGGGTGTTTTTTGTGCACCTCTGTTGTGTCTTCTGTAAATTAAGCACCAGAAGACCTTATTCATGTATTCTCTTCTCAGACTGGCTAAGGTGCTCACAGGAAACAAAGCAAGTGAGAGAATAAATTAGACTGTCAGTCCATCGTGAATCCTTACACAGCTATGGTCATGATATCTGTGCTGCACAGTCCTGTAGGAAATGGACAAGAGCGGAAGGAAGAGAAAGGACATTCATTTATACCCCAGGGAAAGTTAAGGTCTTGTCGCTTACATGTAGAAAAAGAATAACTTGGAACCCCAATAGTGCTTTGGACTGAATTCAAACACTAAATGTTCTAATACTAAGGGCCTCTTCCAATTGAAACCTTTCGTCTCAATTTGGTCTATAAAATCTGGCTTCCCCCATATCCAATCCCTCAGCAAATCATTCCGATTTTACCCTTCAAATACCTCTCACATCAGTTTTCTTCTCTCCACCCATTTGCTGTTGTTATGATCCAAGGTCTCATCCTTTCCCTAGGTCTCTGCACCTTATGTTTCTCCTGTCTCAATCTATTGCTATACTTTGCCAGATGAATCTTTTTTATATCCCAGTTCTAGTCAAGTCTTTACCAAAATAAGGATATGCTTCCCAATCAGCTATAGCAGAGGTTATAAATTCCCAGGCCTGGAATCCCAGGCCCTTCACAACAGTTCATGCTTTGCCCTGTCAACCTTCTCAGGCACTGGTCTCCTTTACTTTTCCCTAAACTTAAGCCAAACTATTGCCTTTGTTTCCTAGCCCTGTTCTTTTGATCAAACAGCTCCTTCTGCCTGGAGTCCTCCCTACCCCATCCCCAAATTCTGCTTGTTTACATCCTCAGCTCAGATGTCTCTTCTTCCATGCAGACCCCAATGATTCTACAACCTTATCGCCAAACACCATTCTCAACTTTCCAGCTGGAAACGTCCTCCAAAGTCTTTCTAGTCCCTTCTCTTTTTCTTGATCATGCAAAACATTGGTTTACTCATTTATTTAAAAAGATATCATCTGTGGCAATTTCTTGTCTCTGATTTTATACTAGGATCCCCTTGAGGACAGGAGCTATATCTGATCTTCACATTATCCCCAGAGGCTAGCACAGTGATTGACACACAAGAACCCAATACATCTCATAGGAACGAATTGGCTATTCTGAGTCCTTCCTGTAAAACGCAGCAAAGAGAAAGTCTGTGAAGAGAGCTGAAGGTAGCTCTGATGGAAACAGGAATAATTCCTGAATAATGGCAATTCATAACATAATTTAGACAGAGAGACGGCAAACTCAGAGAGGGTTTTCTCTCTTCATGTTTATCTTTAGAGGCCTTGTGTGCATTAAGGCTATGAGAGCCTGGGTCTTGCTCAAAATTGTTTTGTTTTTCTTCTTTTTCCTGGCCCTCCCCCACCTCACTTTCTTTTTACAATGTTCTTAAAAAGTTGAGAATGATTTATCTTAGCATTTTTAAGTTTATTTGTGGCTGCAATTGCGAAGCTCATCATGGAAGTTTTATGAGAAGTCTGAGTCCATTGTCCTTAGAAAACGAAAATGATTAACATTGATTTGTTTTGTTACCCAATTGTTTAAATTATAATAACTCCCCATCAAGGTTTTTTAAGTACAGCTGTGTTTATGGATTAAGATCTACTGACTCAAATATTTACAGTGTTCCAAAAATTACGAGAACATACAGTGTCAGGAATTTTCCATAGGCTGCTCCTTCGAGCTGGAGTGGGTTTCTGTTCAACTTGAAGCAAAGGCTTTAGGACAATTTCAAAAGACATCGACAGGTCTATGTAATTGTATCCCCAGACAGTCACCAACTGGAACAGCTCCAAAGAAGGGAAACATTGGCTAAAATGTCCATATTAATAATAATCCATGGCTATTTTAAAGGAGCAGATATAGAAGGCTTGAAGCCCTAAGACTGTGAAGGACAGACCCTACTAGCTTATAAAATCTAGCCTGTTGCTTTCACTTAACTCTTTCTATATTGCTTAAAGATGCCTCTGCCTAGACATATTTGAAGTTTGACTGACCTGGAAAAGAAACAGAGCTCCTCTATTTTCTAATTCTAAGACTTGGGACAAAGTACTTCATCTTTCTAGACCTTTTGTCTTTATCCTTGGAATAAAGGTACTTATGGCAACATGGGAAGACAGCACGATGTTCTGCATGTATAAGTGTTCGATGAATGCTTAATGGCCTCCTTCTCCTTTAAGCCAGATTCTGCCCTTGGAGACATTGTTTTTGAAGTGGTATTTTTCCCAAAGGAAGCTTATAAAAGGGTAGAAAGAAGACTGCCTTGTGAATATGAAAGTGAGGGCCCAGCTTGTCTCTGCAGTCACCTTGCCATATTCTTTAGTTAACCCACTTCTCTTGATCCTGTCATGTATCTACTTTTTGTGCTCAGCTATAAGCTTCCTCAGGGCTGGGGCTATGCCTTATTTGGCCTTGTATGCTGTGTCACAGTGCCAAGTCCATGGTAAGACCTAAAGTGTGTTTTTGGAAGAAATGCAGACAAGGAAGGAAAAGAGGGAGGGAAGAAAATGCAAAGGATGAAAGGGTAGGAAGGAAAGAAGGAAGGAAGAAATCTACAAATCTTGGATAAGCAAACTTGTCCTACCTAATTCATAAGATAGACTGAAGATTGAGAGAGAAAATAGAACCACACACATTATGTTGAATGGTAAAATCATAAAAATAACCTAGCAGCCTATTACATCTTTATCGTTCTTTATAGTCTACAAAGTACTTTCAATCCATTCTCTAATTTGATCCCCCAAAGTCCTTTGAACTAGGTTGGACAGAGATAATTACATCCACCTGATCGGTGACTGCACTGATAGATCATGAAATTATTCACCCAAGGTTACCCAGGTCAATTGTGGGTTAGCTCTGTGGCCCTTATTTTCTAACTTGAAATGCAGAGCTCTAGTTAATACACTATACAAGTTAGATGCACCTTGAGAATTCAGAGAAAGAAAATATAAATTTAGCTAAAATAATGAGAAAAGAGACAATGAGGGATTACAACATTTTAGGTGAAACGGTCATCAAAGTGTTAAGTGTCCAGAAAGGGAATTAAATTCATACAAGATTGCAAAAGTAATTGGCAGAAAATAATGCTTATCCTAAAAGACTAGACAAATGCAAATAACTAGTACTGCTTGTGATATTTTGATGAAGGGTAAAGAGGAAGGATTTGAAGTCAGACACACCTGTTCTTCAGTACTAGCTCAGCTACTTGTCCATTCTGTGACCCTGAGTCGTGTGAACTTTGAGGCTCAGTTTTTCAATCTGTGAATGGATATAATCCATTTATAATACCCACCTCACAGAACAATTATGAAGCTTAAATATAGTAATCTATGGAAAGAATTACGCATGTTAATAATATGGCCATTACCAATGGAGGGAGAAATATCTTTGAGAACCTCCTTGCATGTCTGAGGTGAAGTGAGATTTTGTCCTGTCACGCTATCATTCTAGGCAAGAACTGTGTCTTGTCCCTGTCCTGGCATTCTCTTCATAGCCATATAACAACAAGAATAATCCCTGTCAATCCACCTGACAACAGATGTAATCCTGAAAAATGCTGAAACAGGTAACTCCCCTGCATGGGAACATTCTGTGCCTGGCAGTAGGAAAGGCTTCGAGGGTGGCGGTGGAGGCTTGTCCAACCCTGCTTCACCAAGTACCTCATCCTCCTGGAGACACTCTCACCCAGGAGTCCTAGTCAATATCCTAGCCCCTGGCTCTGGCTCCCTTTTGTATCAACCTGTGTCTGCCTCTGATTTCTTTACGACGGTGAATCTCACTTGCAAAAATTTGTTCATTCACCCGTTGTTTCACCCAGTCATTCATGTAACCAAAACATGTTCACTGCTTCCGTGTGCCTGGTCTCATGCTGATTTCACACATCAACAATGAATTTAAGGCCAGAGTCACTGAATCCTTATCCTAATAGCTGAGGCCTTAAAGAACTGCCTGGTTAAAGGAAAGGTTGTAGACTTGAGTAAAAGAGATGTGAATCTGAATTCTCTCTAGAATTACAAATTTGGAAAAGCAAGCTATTTTGTCTCTATGAGCCTCAATTTCTTCACCTGATAAAAGGAGGTGGTCTCTTCTCTTAAGGGTTCCTGAAAGGATCACTGAAGAGAGGTGCTTGAAGTACCCAGCAGAAAACAAATGTTCATCACGTGTCTCTTGTTCCTCGACATAATAATTCAGATGAAAAGAGACTTGGTTGTATTAAACGAGGTAATAAGAAGACTAAAGAGCTGGCTAAGACATTTCTCTCTCATTAGCACGTGCACAATTAATTATTTTTCAATGAATGATAAAAGAGTGAGAATCTTGAGGGCCCTTACTGTGTCTTTACTTCTGTGTGTTCTTCAACACTTCTACAAAAATAAATCACTCAAAAATGTTTGATCATGGAGACTTCATAAATTCTGAGAAGCAAGGAATTACAACATTTTAGATAGAGAGGGGTCCACAGAAATGGTCTAGCATATCCCCACTTTTTTCAGGCAGGATCAACATGGCACACTTAAAAGGGATATTTCAGAAGAGGTTAATGAAGAAACGATTTATGAAGGCATGATCAGGGTCAGAGGAACCACCAAGAGATGGTGCAGCACCATGAGACTAGCAATAGCAGGGAGCTACTAGCACCCTCAGGTGCCTGATGGGGCGAATGGAGGGAACAGTGTTACCGGACTCTAGAGAGAGCAAAATATGTTTGCAGGAGGTGACCGCCGACAGGGGCTAGCCACTGCTCTCATGTGGCCTGACAGGGAACAGCAGAATAAAAATCGCAGTCTCAGTCTTCTCCCTCGCTTCAACCTCTTGTCAGTGCCTCCTATTAGCCAAACCCAAGTGAACATCAGTGAGCAAGAGACCTCACTGATATAGCACATAGAAGTCAGCCTTGGTAAGAGAGCAGAGGGGAAAAAGGAAAAGGGTGGTGGTGCAAATGAGGAACAGTCAACACGGCATCATAACTGAGAAAAAATGAGGCTTGGGGAGGAATGGTGACTTGCCACATGAAGGTTCATTAGCAGAGCTGGGGACCACAACTACTGCTTTTACAGAGCAGCTACTCCATGGCAGGCACTATCCCATATGCTATTACTTGTATTAATTAACTGGTTGAATTCTTACAACAATCCTATGAAGTAGCACTCTTATAACCACCAAGTGAAACTGAAGTATTCCATATTAAGTTGTTCTTGATCCAGTTATATAAAATGCCAGAAGCATTTAATCAGAGTTGACAAAATGTTGATAGTGGGGGAAAAACTGCAGTAGAGCATGGAGGATGCAACTCGAAATTCCAAAGCTCCTCATGGATCAGAAGTGGGGGCGTTAGTCACCCAATGGGACTGTGGGAGACAGAATAACAGCTCTCCAAAGATGGCCATGTCCCAATTCCTGGATCATGTGAATATGTCACATTACATGGCAAAAGAGACTTTGTGGATGTGATTAAGATTACAGATTTTAAGACAGGAAAATTATCCTGGCTTATTTAGGTGGGTCTTAATGACGTGGACTCTTAAAAGCAGAGAACTTTCTTGAGCTAGAAGTAGAAGAGCTGTGGCAGAAGGGTAAGCCAGAGAGACTGCAAAGGTGAGAACAATCCAAAAACAATTGCTGGATCTGCGATGTAGGAGGCTATGTGCAACAGCTAGAAAGAGACCTCTAGGAACTAATGGTGGCCTCCAGCTAACAGCCCAGAAGGAAATAGGGATTTCAGTTCTACAACATCAAGGAGCTGGATTCTGCCAACAACCTGAATGAGCTTGGAGTGAATTCCTCCTTATAGCCTCCTGATAAGGATTCAAGCCAGGAACTTGATTTCAGCCTTGCGAGACCTGAAATAGAGAATCAGCTGAGTCTACTCATATTTCTGACCTAGAGAACACTGAGATAATAAATGTGTGTTGTTTGAATTCACTAAGTTTGTGGTAGTTTGTTACGGCAGGAATATAAAACTAATACAGGGGTGCATATAACTTGGATTGGAACGCCAGAAGCTCTGAGCTCTGTGGAGACATTCTTGTCCAAGCTCTTCATTCTACAGGAATCCTTGCTACCATATTCCTGTTAAATATTGCTTAGACCCACCAGAATAGCCCAAATTAAAAAAATAACTGTTGACACCACCACATGTTGGTAAGTATGTAGAGCAACTGGATATGAAAGTCTAAAAGAAGGGGGATGTGGCAGATCCCAGGGCTAACAGGCCAGGGAAAGAACTTCAATGGCATTGGTCAGCACCTGTGTCAGCACGCCTATACTGGGTCGCAGCAGTGGCCACCACCAGTGTCTGGGTCTCTGGAGAGGTCTCACTTCTCACCGAGATGTGCCCAGAGCCTACCAGCGACCCTCCCTGAAGAGCGAGACATTCTTTGGCAACAGTGGGGGAAATAAGAGAAATTCTTTAAAAGTTTCATTACTTCTACTACTCCTTCTACCATAATCTCATTTTACAAATCTTAAGATTGGCCAAAACACACTATTTCTACTCCCATCCTTCACCCTTGATGGAAGGAAGCCATAGGGCTTCATGGTGTCTTCCTCGATCACAGGGAAGGCTTTCATCTGTGTGGTGATGCCGAAGTCAACCTTGGCACGGGTGAGGAGCATACCTGTCTTATGTAAACCTTGAGAAGAGTGATTGTGGACACGGGTTCCTTTTCAAGGAATAAGTTTTAGGAAAGAGGATATGGAAACCGATTATCTTCAAACCTACTTGTTTTTCCATGTGCCTCCAGCAATTCCTGTTTGAAGATCACTGGCCTAGCCTAACTTTACATTCCATGTTCTAACCTATAGACAATCCTAGCCAGGATTTCTGACCTCAACATTTGCCTGACCTCTTATCCTAACACTCAGAAGGGCTTCATTTGTTTGCATTCTGCTGCAATTATGATTCATTTTCGTCCTCCAGTTTCATGTACTGTAGTGGGCTGAGTTGTGGTCCCTCAAAAGATATGTCCATGTCCAAACCCCTGGAACCTGTGAGTGTTACTTCATTTGGAAAAAAAAGATCTTTGAAGATATAAGTAAGGGTCTTGAGATGAGATCACCCTGGATTACCCAGGTGGGCCCTAAATCCAATGACAATTGTCATTATAAGGGAAGAAGAGGAAAATACAGACACAGAGGAGAAGGCCATATGAAGATAGCGGCAGAGACTGGAGTGACACAGCCAAGAATTCTGACAGCTTCCAGAAGTTGGAAGAGGCAAGGAAGGATTCTCCTCTAGAGCCTCCAAAAGGAATGAGGCCCTGCCGATCCCTTGGTTTCAGACTTCTGGCCTCCAGAACTATCCAATTGTTTCATCTGTGTTTTGCCACCTATTTTATTTCCTACAATCTACCATTTGGATTACTTCAAGGGCAAGCCCCATTTATTGTTTCTAACTTTTAACATTCTCTTAGTTATTCTAATATACTTATTTTTAGTATGCTAAATTTCACTTTAAAACTCCATTGAATGACAAACATGCCAAGACAATTAAATGTGGGGAAGAACAGTCCTTTCAACAAAGGTGCTGGGACAGCTGAATATCCACATGCAATAGAGTAATGTTGGACCTCTACTTCACACCATCTACAAAAAACTTAACTCAAAACAGATCATAGACCTAAAAGTAAGAGCTAAGACTATAAAACTCTTAGAATAAAATATGTAAATCTTCATGATCTTGGATTACACCAAAAGGACAAACAATGAAAGAAAATAGATAAACTGGACAAATCAAAATTAAAATCTTTTGTGCTTCAAAGAACATCATCAAGGAGTGAAAAGACAACCCATAGAATGAGAGAAAATATTTGCAAATTATATATATGATAAGGATCTAGTATCCAGAATATATAAAGAACTCTTACAACTCAACAATAAAAAAACAAATAACCTAATTTAAAATTGGTAAAGGATCTGAATATACATTTCTCCAATGAACTTATATTTATACACATGTATTTATATACATACACATCTCACAGAAAAAAACAAGTACTGACAAGTATGTGGAAAAATGAGAACCCTCCTCTGGTGCTGGTGGGCTTGTAAAATCGTGCAGCTGCTTTAAGAAACAGTCTGGCATTTCCTTAAAAAATTAAACATATGACTCAACAATTTCACTCCCAGGTATATACCCATGAGAACTGAAAACATGTCCACACAAAAAAATTTACACATGAATGTTTATAGCAGTATTATTCACAATAACTAAAAAGTGGAAACAACCCGGGGCTGGCCCCGTGGCCGGGTGGTTAAGTTCGCGCGCTCCGCTGCAGGCGGCCCAGTGTTTCGTTAGTTCGAGTCCTGGGCGCGGACATGGCACTGCTCGTCAGACCACGCTGAGGCAGCGTCCCACATGCCACAACTAGAAGAACCCACAACGAAGAATACACAACTATGTACCGGGGGGCTTTGGGGAGAAAAATGAAAAAATAAAATCTTTAAAAAAAAAAAAGTGGAAACAACCCAAATGTCCAGCAATTGATGAATGGATAACAAAATGTGATAGATCCATACAATGGAATTTTATTTAGCCCTAAAGAGAAATGAAGTACTGATATATGCTACAACATGGAAGAACCTTGTGAACATTATGCTAAGTGAAATAAGCCAGCCACAAAAGGCCACGTATTCTGTGATTTCATTGATATGAAAAGGCCAGAACAGGCAACTCCACAGAAAGAGAAAGTAGACGAGTGGTTGCCAGGGGCTGGAGGGAGAAGGGCAATGGGAGTCACTGCAATGGGTAGGGGGGTTGTTTTTGGCGTGATGAAAATGTTCTGAAATTAGACAGTGGTGAGGGTTGCACAATCTGTGAATATACTAAAAACCACTGAATTATACAACTTTAAAAGAGTGAATGGTATGGTATGTGAATTATACCTCAATAAAGCTATCATTAAAAAAAAAAGAAAGTCTACTAGAGGCAAAATTAAACTATGACGGAAACAATTCAGAAGAGTGGTTGCCTCTAGGATGATAGGGGTGGAGACTGACTGTGGAGTGGCATGAGAACATATTTTGGTATGATGGTAATGTTTTATATCTTGATAGAGGTTTGGTTCACACAGGTACATACATTTGTGAAATCTCATCAAATGGTACACTTGGGATTTGTGCATCCATTGTATGTCAATTTCACCCCACAAAAAAAGGAATGAATGCATAACTCCAGTAAATGATATGCAGGCTAACATATTTAGAGGGAAGCGCACTGATGTCTGCAACTTAGTTTGAAATTCATAAAAAACAACCCTGTATTGTCAAATAAATAGAAGGATGAATGAATGAATGGATATGGGATAAAGCAAGTATACTAAGATGCTAATTGTAGAATCTAGGACATAGGCATAGGGTATTCACTATACAGTTTTTACAATGTTCATTTATGCTTGAAATATTCATAGTAAAATGTTAGAAAAAATATCGCTTGGTTTCTGCTCGGCTGTTTATAATGATGGGGTACTCATCTCATAAGACAGCACATATTATTGTCCATCAGCTCTTGATGTCAGAATCATCTTCCAGCTATCGAGATTTTTGCTTTACTTCCATCCAGTGGTCCTTGTTTCATCTTCTGGAGTCCCATAGAGAAAGTCTACTCCCCAAACCCTTCAGAAGGCTGCCTGGAGGAGTGTAGGAACACGGGCTATGGAGGGCGCAAGACCTGGCTCTGCCCCTGGGGCCTCACTACTCTAAGTGGGCTTCTCTGACCAGCAGCATAGACATCACTTGGGAGCTTGTTAGAAATGCGGGATCCCAGGCCTCATTCCAGGGCTCCTGAATCAGAATCTGCAACTTAACAACATCCTCGGGGATATGAATACAAGTCAAAGTTCAGGGAATGAGCCAGGACAATAAGGCAAAAATAGAAATGGGGCTTGTGCCAGAGTAGTAGCATTAGGAAGAGAGGGAATTCAACAGAATAGAGACATATTTAGGAGGAATAACTTATAGAACTAGGAGATTAGTTGAGTGAGAGTGAAGAGGGATAAGGGGAGTCAAAAATGATCCAGAAGTTTATAGTGCGGGCGACTGGGTGGGTAAGAGGGAAGCTGGACCTAAGGCAGACACAGGGTCTGCTGCTTTGGCTGACATAAATATAAGGCCAGACCTATAGGAACATTGCCTATACTATACCTGTAGTACTTAGTTGCTATACCTCTTGTGCCTTACTCGGATATCCTCTCCAAGTATAAAACCCCTGCTTCTCCCTGTTTGGCTCTTCTACAAACAAAACTCTTGTGACCCTCTCTCCCATGGGTTTTGCCCTTGTTTTGCTCATTCAAAGGCACTTTCTGAATGAATAATATGGCTTCCCTTCCATTTCCTGCCTCCTCCTCCTTCCAATTATATAAGCACAACAACCAGTGTTATAAGCATTACAAAAAAAAAAAAAAAAAGGTATAGATCAATTCATCAATATTTCTAAATGAGGCTTTTGCACGACAGAATGTCTGCCCAGGGACTAGGGCTATGCTTTCTTAATACTGATGACCTTGGTTACCAGGACTTCCTGGAGGGTCTTTTGTTTTCATGTGGTTTTAATGAACACACAACACTATTTTCAACTCAGAGTAAATGTCTAGCAACACGTCCCATCCTCACCCTTCATGAGCCCTTCACTGATTTTGCAACTTCTATTAACTCTAATGGTCCTTGTTGGTGGTGAATGTTCCCTCTGAGCATGCTGGGAGCTCACCTAATTGGGTCTACCTCATTGTGGCCTGAAATAGTACCAGGGAGAGTGAGGACCTCGGACTAACTATCCGGATATCTCATCCTTTAAGGTTCAGCTCAAATAGCTCAAATAATATATGTTTAGTGAAGCCCTAACTTCCCTCCCTGCCTCTAAATGTGGCTCAGGCAGTTAGTAACCTCTTGGATTATGTACACACTTCTCTTCTAACTGTAGGGGGGGAAATATATACATTAACCTAACAGCTGACACACAAATGCTTCCTGGGGTGGGAAATGTTTTGTCTAGTCTATCAAAACCTTGATTAACTCCTTGGGTTGGAAGGTAAGACCCTGAGGGCATGGTTAGAAAAAGTCAGGATATAAAAGAGATGCATAAATTGCTCAATATTGGAAAATCAGTGAAATTGAGGGATAGAAGAGAGCAGAGAAGCGACGGGAAATGGGTAACAAGGCAAGGGATTGGAGACTGAATCCTGGGCACATCTGAAGCTTGAAGCTTGCATTCAGGCCATCTGAATACTAGGAATTGATGGCACACCTGTAGTTCTCTATCTTTCCCTGGACAAGAAAGGGCATGAAATCTTTATGCAGACACATTTATAAGCACAATATCTCACTTATTTGAAGATAATTATTTCTTTTTCTTTTTTAGAAAATTCTTATTAACTTATTTTTTATGCTTTTTTGGTGAGGAAGATTGGCCATGAGCTAACATCTGTTGCCAATCATCTTCTTTTTGTCTTTTCTCCCCAAAGCCCCAGTACATAGTTGTGTATCCTAGGTGTAAGTCCTCTAGTTCTAGAAGCTTCTCCACAGTATGGCCTGATAAGTGGTGTGTAGGTCCGCACCCAGGATCTGAACAAGCAAACCCCAGGCCACCAAAGCAGAGGGTGCGAACATAACTTCTAAGCCACCGGACAAGCCCCCTAAAAGATAACTATTTCTAACACAGCCTATGACCTAGGGATAGAGAATGAAAGTCTTCTAAGTAGCTGACATAAGAATATAAACAACCCCCAATAATAATGCATAGCTATCATTGACAGAGCTTGGATAAGGCATGAGACACTTTGCCAAGAGTTTTTCCTCATACATTACGTCTTGTAATGTTTGAAAAAACTCACATGCATATTTCCCATATTCTTGATAAGGAAACTGAATCTTGGGAGGCTAAATGGATGCCAAAAGTCTCAGAGTTAGAATATAAAGGAGCTTGTACTAGAAATCTAATGCCAAAAGGCCTATTCTTCACCGAATATTCTTAACCAAAAGCATCTTCTCATGGTTAAGCAAAAGTGCCTACTAAACCCAATCTCTGTCTTTTTGCCATGTAATAGCCCCTAGTGTTCCAGAGTAGAGCATATTTACACTTACTTTATACAATAACTTAATGATGTCTGACTATCTCATCAATTTATTAAAACACTCAAAACTAAAAATTTAATGAGGAATAGCGGTGAGGAAATCTGAAAGGTAGATCCACAGACAACCCCAACAAGTACTGGGAAACTGAATCCCAATGAGTGAGACAAAAAGAGCAAACGCAAAACAAAAAACGCAACCCAAACAAACAGAAACAATCTGTGAGAAAATTAGAGGTCTGAGTCAAGCAGTCGGAGCTGTCACTGTACTCTGGTGCAGAACGTTGCAGAATGTTACAGAATAAAATATATTTCAGGGGGCAATAATCCAACACAAATGGCTAAAATTAACAGTGGTGGGGTGAAAGAGCTCTAGCTACGAGAGAGGAGACAAGTGTTCACCCTAGGCTTGCACATGTCAGGGCTGTGTCCTGGGATCTCACCATTCTGAGTCATAGTTTGCTCCTCTCTACAGTGGAAATACTAACTGTATCTGTTTCTGAGGGTCCTTGTGAAGAGGAAATGGATGACATATATAACATGCTTGGCACATAGACTATGCTCAATACAGCTATATTAAATCACATTTAAGGACAGCTTTGGAGCCCAAATGGGAAAGTTCTGACAACTGGAAGGGTTTTCCAACCTGGAATAAGTCTCCTCTGAAAATGGTATCTGCATGGTGCATTCACTCATCATTAGGAGAAAACAGGAGGGGCTTTCCCACTCCTGTGTTATCTATCTTGACTTTGTGGAGAGAGCCATAACGTGTCAGACACACTAGCTCTCGTTCTTCATATCCGAGGCAACATTGCCCAGGAGACAGAAATAGCATTCATCGAAAGTCGCAATTACCTCATTTCACTGGCCCGTTTTTGCGAGATGTGCCTTGCCTCCCAGTGACTGCACGAGGCCAAAAGTCCAGCAAACAGAGCCGCTGCTTGTCCAAGAAATGGCCCTACAAAGAGGAGAGGACAGCATGTTCCCTGAGCAGATTGGGACCCTTGGCTGTTTCACGGGTGTTTTTGTTTTTCAGGCCAGAAACAGTGTCTGAAAACTCCTGGGGATTTCCCAAGCCCCATTCGTCAGCCCCATTCGTCAGCGGCAAGGCTTCCTCTGACATCATCTCTGAATGATGAGGTGCAGAGAGGGGGTCACACACAAGGCAGTCCCGGGGCAGCTTTAGCACGATTGCGGGAAATTAGAGAGCTAGTGCCAGAGTGGTCAGAAAAACAAGGAGAACTTTCCGAAACAGTGTCTGGCACATGGTTGGCATTCAAGGAGTAGTTCTTGAATGAAACACTGAGAGATTAAATGACTTGACTTCCAAATCATGTATCCAGTATACAGTAGAGATGACATTTCAACTGGGATGACCAACTCTCCTGATTTGCCTAGGACTAAGGGGTTTCTGTGTATATGTGCCTTTGAGTGCTAAAATCAAGAAAGCCTTGGGCAAATTGGGATGAGTTAGTTACCTTAATTTCAACCGAGGTGTATCTGATTCCAAAGCTCATGCCTTTAAAGATAAAACAAAAACCTGTCTTCAAGGACACTTGAGTTTAATAGGAAAACTAAAACATGGAAACAGACAACAATCTTATAAATTGAAAGGGCCTACTCGCTTGAGAGGAGGGGTCAGCAGTGTAGCCAAGCATCATTTGCCAAGGACCATCACTCCTCCTTTCTCAGAGCACTCCAATTTTGCTCAGGAAATCCTTCCATTAAACCTGTGCTTCAGTGAGTCAGTCACAGAAACTGCAGCCCCCTTGCCAGTGAATGGTTTAGGAACGAGCATGTGACATACTTTTGGCCAATGAAATATGAGAAGAGGTCTGATGGGCAGATTCTTGAAACGGTTTCCTGGTTCTTCAAAAGAAACCAACATCAACAAAAGTTCTTTTCACCTGCTGGATACATTTATATCTGGGAGTGACACTTAGAACTGTGGTGGCTGTTTTACACCTACCAAGGGAACTAAAGCTAGGTGGGAAGATGGGGAAAGTGGAAAGGATCTGAGTCTTTTATGACATTGTTAGCTATTAAATTAACTAACCTGCAGTCATCTTACCTCAGGACTTAAGATAATATATTGTCTTTATTATTGAAGCTATTTGAGACAAAGTGTTCTGTTATGCAATCAATAACATCCTAACAGATACAATACCCAAAATGTGATATGCCATCAGAGGAAGGAGAGATGCTCATGGATGACAGAGCCAGGGAAGCACTCATAAAGGATCCAACACTTGAATTGTGCTGTGGAGGATGGATATGCTTTCAAGAGACAAACCAGGCCTAAGAAATAGCACTAGTAAACTCTAGAGGACGTATAGCTCTGGGTAGAGCTGGAAAACGCAAGGAGTCTAAAACTCTAAAGCTAGTTTATGGAAGAGACTCGTGGAACAGGAAGCAGGAAATATAGGTGGGATGGAGAGCATGGGAGGCTTTGAATTCCAGGCTAAGTAAACTAGATTTTCCCCTTAGATGACAGAGAGTCACTGAAGAGGGATGGCTAGAATGTCATCCTACCTCTGCCTAAAATTACTGCTGACCATTCTGATTTCTCCTTCATTTAAATTCACTTAGTATTTAGCGCCATAATTCTCAACTTTAGAGGCATATTATAATCACCTCTCTCTCTATATATATGGCATATATATATGTGGGATGCAAGCAGAGTATATTGCTCTGGAGAGAGGCCTGGATGTTTTTTATTTTCTATTAAGCTCCTAGGGGATTCTAAAGGGCAATCATGTTTGAGAACCACTGACTTTGTCATCTATAATTTTGTATATTTTCAGCTTATTTACATGAAAAGTCTACTAGAATGTTAACCTGAAGGGAATATTGGATATTTTCTAAGCAAAGAACTTTCATTTTTGGCTTACTACTGTTCCACCTACCTCTAAAATAAAGCAAAGGCATTGCAAACTCTAAGGGGCCATGAAAATGTACCAGGTGTCACCACCACCACCATTATCATTTTAATTGGGATTAAAAGAAAATATATAGATTTGTCCAAAGCAAATCTGCATATTAGTATCAGATCTGGGACTGGGAACAACATTTCAAAATCACTTATCTAGCATTCTTTCCACTAAATTGAATTGTTGACATTTCAGTTATGCACATTTCCCATAATGTTCTGCATTTTTGTGTAGAAAATATGCATTATATTTCTTTGCATCCTCCCAGCTACCTCCTCCTACTGTAGTATTCCTGGGTACCTGCTTCTTATATGATTAATTAAATCTCATTTATCCAGTGGTTCCAACACAGTAGCATGCACTGGAATTACCTGGAAGGCTTGCTAAAACACAAATTTCTGGGCCCCACACCCAGAATTTCTGATTCAGTAGGTCTGAAGTGATTGACAGTCATGAAATATTCCCAGGAGAGATCTATGCTACTAGTCCAGACATCACATTTTGAAAATCAATACACCTGTTCAAGTCCAGAGGTGGATTTTTTGTCTGAGAAGAGCCATTTTTTAATCAAATAAAACTGGTTTGTCTCCTGGCTCTGGCACTTTCTACCTGTGTGACTTGAGCAAATTACCTCTTCTATTTAAATCTCAGTTTTCAAATCTATAAAATGGAGCTGCTAATAAATGCCTAGAAAGTTTATTAAAGACAACACAACGTGCCTAGTACAGTGGTTGGCACACAGAAAGGACTCACTAACTATCCATTTCCTAGTTCCTTTTCCCTTTGCTGACTTTCCCTTGACAATCTACCTTTCCCACAAAGAGAGATGTTATCTAGCTCCAGTGGTAGAGTCATGACTCCTCTTTTGGCTGGCTCTCCTTCAATGAGCTTGAGTTTACATTTCTTCCACCAAATTACTAACATGCATATGGAGCCTATTTCTAGGAAATCTTATGCAAATCATTTCAAAGGGGGAAAATATGATAGACAAATTATGTCAATATTTTCCTCAAAGCAGTATTTTGGAGATAAAACCTACCCCATATGTTCTGTTTCACTTACTTTGGCATTTTTAACAGTTTAACCATAGCAGCTGCTCCTGATCACTAACTGCCTGCAACATTAAACAATGGATGCCTATCAGTTCCCAGATTTTCCTTCTGTGTCAACTTCAGAACTTCCAGAGACTTCCAAGTTTCTCCAGGTTGCTTCATTCCTCTTGTGCTAAACTCTGTCAGCCTGTGATTGAGCAAAAGATGGTGTGGGACAGATTAGGTGACCTTTGACACGAGCCTTGGTGAAACCAGAGCAGATACAGATGGGGTTCCAGACCCTGAGAAAATCTGGCTCCACACACAATCTTTTCATGACTCAAAAGACCTTGACTAAGTTTCCATCACCACTGCTGATCAACGGGTGATTTTCCCTGTGAATTTGCTGGGACCTTCTTCATTACAAACTATCTATGGCCACGAATCTGGTCCAGGCTAGAAACTTGAAATTCATTGTTGATTCTTTTTTCTAATCCACCATTTCAAGTCGGCCTCCAAGTCCTGTCACTGTTTCCACTTAAACTCTTGACTCTGTCCGTTCTCTCAGTCTCCACTGCTCCTACGCAAGCCACCATCTTTTTTAGCTAGGATCACTGCAACATCATCCCAACTCATATTTCCTGACTTCTGTTGAACTCCACTCCACCCGTGCCTCACCCAGTTGGGATGATCTTTCTAAGACACAAATTGTACTGTGTCATTCTTTTGAATCCCTTTCCAGTGACTCCCCACTTGCCTCAGAAACTAAGTCCAGTCTCATCATCCTGGTTGACTCTAAATCTGCACTGTCCAAATTGGTAGCTGCTAGCTATATGCGACTATTTAATTTGCACTTAAATTAATTAAAATTATATAAAATGTAAAATGAAGTTCCTCAATCACACTAGCCACATTTCAAGTGCTCAATAACCCTGTGTAGCTAGTAGCTACTAGTTTGGACATTGAAGATATAGAATATTTCCTTTATCACAAAAATTTCTATTGGAAAGCCCTGCTCTAAATATTGAAAGCTGGTTAACATTATTTAGCTTATTGTAATGCTATACATGGCCATCATATGGAGAAATGGTGTCTGTAAGCCCTGCTGAAGGGAATGTAAACTGATGTGAGCATTCTACAGTGCAACAATTCTAATGAAATTAAGAACGTTTTATAAGCTCCAAAGAACTTTCATACAGCTTTCAAAGGGTATGCACTCAAGGATGTTTGTCATGGCATTATCTGCACTAGCAGGTTATGAGAGACAACCTAAATGTTCATGACCATGGGACTGAATGGGTGAAATATGAAAGATGCATAGTCCAGAATACTATGAAGCCGTCAGAAGCAAATTACTAGATGCACACACATACCTAACTATAAACATGGCATTATATTCTTACTGTGGAATATTACTTCGCAGTAAAATAATAATTAAAAAATTACTAATACATGCAAAAACTTGGATGTCTCTCATAGACATTGAGTAAGAAAATCCAGACATAAAAAGTACGTACTGTATGATTCCACGTTCGTGAAGCTCATTGAATATGCAAACTAATCTATGGTACTAGAAATCAGAACAGTGGTTGCATCTAATTGGGGGATTTACTGTAAAGGAACAGAAGGAAACTTTCTGAGGTGATGAGAATGTTCTATGTTTTGATTAGGGTGTCTATTACATGGGAACGTACATTTGTCAAACTCATTTAACTATATGCTTAAGATCTGTATATTTTACTGTATCTAAATACACCCCAATAGAATTAGTTATTTTTTAAAAGAAACATAGTTTTAAAGGCAGAGATTAGTTTCAGATGAGATCTATAGCCATGTATATATGCATTCAAAACCACAATATGTATTTTACAATTATATTCATATATAGAAGGACATATAACAAAAAAAATTGAATCAATATTTTTGGTGAGGATCAGGGGAAGTAAATGCTAGTAGGGATTAGGGATGAAAGAGACAAAAATTAGAATAAAGTCAACTAGAGAAGGTCCTTAAATGGACTAGAAGTGACTGAGCCACGACTAGGAAGTGCAATCAACTCAACTCAACTTTCTGCACCCAAAACCAATAAGACTTTCACTGGGAGAGAATCTGTCTCTGTTCCAGCAGTGGCTAAACTGGGATTGTATAATACTGGCATTGTCTCCAGCCATGCTTCTCTACTCCCTTCTCATGGAGTGATTGTAGTGGTAGAAAGGAGAAATGAGGTGGAAACAGAAGGAAGTAGAGCCTAGAAGAGAAACAGGGGATGGTGAAACAAGAGAGATGGAGATACAGCAGGTGGGGGAAAAGGGAGAAGGGGAGAGAAAGAGTGAAGACAGGGAACATGTAGACATTTGAACCTTCAGAGTTTCTGAGCTAGCTCTATCTCTGGAATTCTCAGTAATATAAATAAATACATTTCCTTTTTTTTCCCCCTTAAACTGGTTTGAGTGGGTCTCTGTTATTTGCTCTTAAAAATGTACTAATGCCATAGTGTAGTTTAGTATTTTAAAGACTCTGTGTTAACCCCTACTCTAGCATTTTAAAAACTTTTTATCATGGAAATATTCAAACATATACAAAAACAGAAAGACTAGGGGGCCAGCCTCGTGGCATAGTGGTTGAGTTCCATGCACTCTGCTTTGGTGGCCTGAGCTCACAGGTTCAGATCCCCGGCAGGGACCTACACCACTCATCAGCTGTGCTGTGGCGGTGACCCACATGTAAAGTGGAGGAAGACTGGCACAGTTGTTAGCTCAGGGCTAATTTTCCTCAAGCAAGAAAAGAGGAGGATTGGCAACAGATGTTAGGTCAGGGCTAAACTTTCTCAGCAAAAAAAAAGAAAAAAATAGAAAGGCTAGTAAAATAGAAAGGCTAGTAAAAGGACTACTCAGCTTTAAAGAGTTGCAGTATATTGCTAATTTTGTTTCACTCATCTCAACTGTCTCCCCAACTCCCATACATTCACACACTACTGGGTTAGTTTGAAGCCAATGCCAGAAATTTTACCCTTTCAAACATAACTACTTGAATATATATCTCTAAAGTTAAGAACTCTTTTTAAAAATATAACTGCAATACCAAGATCACACCAGAAAAAAAAAAAGACAATTTTCCCTTAACATTACCAAAAAGACAATATTCAAATTCCTCTGATGGCATTATAAATATAATTTTACCATATTTTTTCAAAGCAGGATCCAAACAATATCTAAAAGAATTAATCTGGGTAATATATCTCTTAAATTTAGTTTAATTTACAGGTTCTCTGTCCCTCCGTGTATGTGTAAATTACATGTGTACGTTGCATGAGCCTGTATGTAAATTATTTGTTGAAGAAACTTGGCGATTTGTTCCTGCAGAATTTTCCTGATTCTGGGTTTTTAGACTGTGTTCTTGCATGATAATTTACTCTTGTCCTCTATTTTTTATGAACTGATAAGATTTATTTCAATTCTCTGGCAAGAATACTTCACAGGAGGTATTCTGCAGTTCCCTTTGCATCACATCAAAAGAAAATTACTGTCTGATTCCATCTCTTCCTGTGATGTTAAGAGTGATGAGTACATTCAGGTGTTTTCAGTCTGATGCATCTATTTTAAAGCTCTTTATCAGCTTTTTGCCTAAGGCTTGAGAAACCATTGATGATCATTCATTATTTCATTAGAGGAGGCAAAATGTTGATATTCTTTTACCGCTACATTTAATAGCTGCAATTGTTCTGTGAAGAAGGGCTTTCCTTCCACATTATTTGAATACATAATGTACATTCTTATGGGAAAGATGAGTTAATTCCTGATTCTCCCCCATGTTTAATAGTTTTCAGAGGAAGCTGGTTCTGATAAAAGTAAAAAATGAGAGTTTGGAATTTTTGTTTAAAAAATATCTTTATGAGCTCATGGATTATAAAATATTTTATATGTTTTAATCTGTTTAGTTTATCATTCTCTTTGTGGCCCAAATGTCCCATTTTCTCCAAGGGCAGCTCCTGAGCCCTTTTGACACAAGCTCATTCATTGATAGACTTGCTTTTGAGTACGATAAGATGTCCCAGCCTCATCTCCTATGTTTCTGACCCTAGATCTGGAAGTAATTAATTATTTCTCCAAGGTGCCCTTTATCTTTTTAGAAGGAAACGGCATTTTGAGACCACAACCACCTGGGAACTAAGGATGTTCACTGTTGCTGCTCAGTACTGATCAGACATTGTTTATTGGCCTTTTCAATTGGACAGAACTAGGAAATATATATCTTTTTAAGAGAAAACATTTCCTTATTTCCAATCAAATTTAGGTGAGTTGTGGTTTTGCTAAACATCTTGATTTTAAACTTTTATTTCATCTGCTAAAAAAATTTGATTCCTAAGTAGTTATCTGCTTTATCCAACTATAGTAGACAATAGTAGTAGAATAAGAAAATCAACATTATTACTATCAATATAATTGTTGAAAACAAATACGATTTTTTTCGCAGTTTATTTTGTCCTTGGTATATATTACTACATTGTCATATTTCATAGTCAATTAAAATGTCTTCCATGTGTAGCTAAGTGTAGCTTAGCTAAGCTAAGCAACTTACACAGTTAGATCCATTTGCTACATTTTGCTTTTGAGTTTTATGGATTGCTATTTTTCATTTCTGATTTATTTTTTTAAATATTTAAAATATTTGCATGGCTCCAAAGTCATATTTACAAAATGAGACATATTCAGACAAAGCTAGATTTTATTGTAACTTCTACTTGTCCTCTCCCTCCTCCCTATAGATAACCATTTTAATTGTTTATTTGTGCATATTCTTCTATTTTTATAAATGTGCATATGTGGATCTTAGATAAGAGGTAACATACGCTATATATGCTGTTCTGGACATTGTCAACCCTTATTTCAAAAATGAGGAATCCTTCCTTTGAAATCTCCTACTTTTCTGCACCTACCCCAATTATTTAAGTAAAAGTAGTGGCTTATGTGGAGCAAGTTTTCTTAACAAAATGCACACTTATATTCTGTAGCCAATGGGAAAAGGACTTGAAAAGTTAAGAAAGTTCCTTTGAAGGCTAATGTCTAAAACTATTAAGATTCACAGCAGAATTTCTTTCCTCTTTGCAGTCGAACAGATTTTCAATGAAGAAAGTGTAGGTTTTACTAATGGAAATGGCCTTCTGTGTATACCGAACTGAGTTTGTGGACATTAAAAGCTATTTGACATGCACCGATCTTTTACCGGTAAGAATTTGGGAATAGCAATTTCTTTCCTGCTTGTTTGATCTCCTCTCAAATCCCATGGTGGTATATTATGGCTGCAGAGAACTGTAAATGTTAGCAAGCAGCAATTTGAAAGCCCTAAAAAATGTAGTTGCAAAGGCAATTCAAACATCAGGTATCCTTCTCATCATCCGGACTCTGGTTTTAGAGCTATTGAGGGAGTTCTGTCAAATCTCAAACTGCATCGGATTGCTGATCTGGTATGAATACTCAAGTTACTCTGAATAGCTGCATTTTCAATGCATGAAAGCAGCTGTTACTTTTCTTCTGCCCTTTCCTTAAAAAATGAAAAAATACATATACAAATACACGCACATATATATATACATATGCATGTACACACATACACATATTTCACTGAAAAGGGGTTTGTTTCTGAGGACAAACATGGCAGTTTTGAATAAGGAGGTTGAAATCTACCCAGTCTAGATATATGTCTGATCCCTGATGTTCTCTCTTTGAGATCTTTTCATACCCATCTGCAGTTTGGGAAGCATCTTCAGTAAGTGTGTTTGGGGAGGTTGATGACAGGGAAGAGAGACCTTGTACACCTTCTGCTCCAATAATTGTAAAGAAACTGAAAGATAATAGAAAGGATAATTGAAAATTCTATACTCTCTTTCTCTTCCCCATACATAGTACAATAGAAGATAAATACATAGTTTATTTTTAGCTGTATAAAACAAATTTTATTTTACTAATACTGTTCACACCCAAAGACATACACATTGTACATTTAATATCTCTAACTCTGTCGATGCTATTTATTGGGGTTTCCCATCTTCCACCACCCTGAATTATCAAAAAGCAGTCTGTCTTTACAAAAATGGAAGCTCCTTGCTTCAGGGAAACTGAAGAATGAGGAAGAGGGTGATGGTGAGCATCCAGTTTTCCTTAAAGATCTTTGTCACCAACAGTTAAGGACCTTTTTGACCTCAAAACCCCTCAGTAGGTAGATAAAACAGATATTGATGTCAAACCAAAGAGCTGCCTCCATATATTCTAATCAAGTAAATAATAACTCCAGAAGAGATTGAGCTGCTGTTTATGGTGTCCTTTGGAATTTTAACACTGTTTGGTTAAATATTTGAGGAAAAATGCCTTTTATAATCTGACCTACTCACACTCTATTCCTACTAGATCCTTTCCTGCCCTCTTCAAACCACCCTTACTTCTCCAGAATTAAGAGAGACACGATCAGGAGAGACCGATGAACTAGGAGCTGCAAGAAATTTTTGCTCAACTAACAACTTGCTGTGTGACCTCAGGCCAGCACTTTTCCTCTCTGCACCTCAGTTCCTTTCACCATAAAATGAGAGCCTTGGAATAATGATCTCCATGGCTCCTTTCAACTCTGACATTTGGGAGATCTACAAAAATGCTCCAAGATATTAGAAGCGTTCCATTTAAACACCTGGCCACTTTAGAAGGGCTTTGCATATATATTATATTTCACTTGCTAAATCGCCAAATAAACCTGACACGAGTGAGCCCCAAGAGGACACAAGACCAAATTGTAAATGTCTGTTTGTGATGACGGAGGTCTTGTCATCTGAGCATTGATTTTAGAAAGCCGTCGGGTGCTTCTCAGAGTAACGTAAGATTATAAAGTGATGTATTACCCATGAGAAATCCTTTCCCATTTACATTTCATTTTCCTCTGTGGTATTTAACTTATTTTTTTATTACGTGCAGCCATCATAAATATTTATACTGCAATGTATGATTGGTCAATAAAGAAAAATCAATACGGGTTTTTGCTGCCCAGGAAAGAGACTGTGCTTTACCTGATTCTAATCAAAAATCTCTCATACACACACACACATACAAAGCACAGGTGGGATAGGGACCCAAGAGAAAAAAGGAAAACATATATTATTTATCTTATATTTTTATATTGTATATATTTTACCCTTACACACACTTGTACTGATGCACAAAGGCTTTTGGTTTAAAATGGTATCTTGTTAGTAATCCTCAATTCAGTCTAATTGCCTTCCTATAGTACCTATAAACTACAGAAAATGATAAACTTTAAATAACATAGAAAGTTAACCACCACAGTCACCCCATCATAATCATGGTTGTATCTGCCATTAGCTATAAGGAAAATGAACTTTTACCATTTCTTCTTAACTGTCTTCAGAGGACTTCACAGCTAGCCCATACAATGAGGGCCATTAGGCTAGAAGTTAAAATGAGGAATGAAAGAGGAGACATTAAAATGGATGCCTCATAAATAGAAAGAATCATAAGGGACTATTATGAGCAATCATATGAGAACAAATTGGATAACCTAGAATAAATGGATAACTTTCTAGAAACATACAACCTACCAAGACGGAACGAAAAAGAAATGGAAAGCCTGAACAGACTGATAACAAATATGAAAACTGAAGCAGTAATAATAAAACATCCCAACAAAGAAAAGCACAGGATCAGAAGGCTTCATGGCTGATTTCACCAAACACTCAAATGAGAAATAATACCAATCCTTCTTAAAGTCTTCCCAAAAAATAGAAGTAGAGGGAACACTTTCAAACTTATTTTATGAGGCCAGCATCACCCTGATATCAGAGCCAGACAAAGACACCACAAGAAAAGAAAACTACAGCACAATATCTCTGATTAACTTAGATGCAAAAGTCCTCAATAAAACACTAGCAAACTGAATTTAACAACACATCAAAAAGATTATACATCATGACAAGTTGGGATTTACCCCTGGGATGCAAGGCTGATTTTAACATACTCAAATCAATTAATGTGATGCATCACATTAACAGAATGAAAGATAAAAAACATGATCATCTTAATAGATCTAGAAAAGGCATTTGACAAAATTCAACATCCATTCATGATAAAAACTCTCAATAAAATAGATATAAAAGGACATTTCCTCAACACAATAAAGGCCATTTATATAAAGCCCACAAATAACATCATAACTAATGGGGAAAAGCTGAATGCTTTTCCTTTAAGATCCAACATAAGGAAGAATGCCCACTTTTATCTCCACTTTTATTCAACACTATGTTGTATGTTGTACTGAAAGTACTAGCCAGAGCAATCAGAAAGAAAAAGAAATAAAGAAAACATAGGGTAAAACTCCTTGACACTGGCCTTGACATTGATTTTTTGGATATGACACCAAAAGCTTGGGTAACAAAAGCAAAAATAAATAAGTCAGACTATATCAAATTAAAAATCTTTGTACAGAAAAGGAAACAATCAATAAAATGAAAAGGCAATCACGGTTGGGAGAAAATATTTGCAAACCATATGTCTGATAAGAGGTTAATATCCAAAATATAGAAGGAACTCATACAATTCAACAGAAAAAAAGCAACCCAATTGAAAAATGGGCAAAGGACTTGAAGGGACATTTTTCCAAAGAATACATACAAATGGCCAATAAGCATATGAAAAAATGCTCAACATGACTAAAGATCAGGGAATGCAAATCAAAACCACGATAAGAAACCACCTCACACCTGTTAGAATGGCTACTGTCAAATAGAGAAGAGATAACAAATGTTGGTGAGGATATGGAGAAAAGGGAACTCTTGTGCACAGTTGGTGGTAATGTAAATTGGTACAGTTATTATTGAAAACAGTATGAAGCTTCCTCAAAAAATTAAAAATATAACTACCATATGATCCAGCAATCCCACCTCTTGGTATACATCCAAAGGAAATAAAATTATTATATCGAAGAGACATCTTCACTCCTATTTTCATTACCACATTATTCACAATAGCCAAGACATGCAAACAGCCTAAGAGTCCCTGAAGAGATGAATGGATAAAGAAAATGTGATAGATACATACCGGGCTAGCTGGCTGGAATAGAATATTATTTAACATTAAAAAAGGAGGAAATCTGCCATCTGTGACAACATGGATGAATCTGGAGGACATTATGCTAACCGAAATAAGCCAGACAAGGAAAGAAAAAATCTTCATGATCTCACTTACGTGTAGAATCTAAAAAAAGTCAAATACATAGAAGCAGAGAGTACAATGGTGGTCACTAGGGGCAGAGAGGTGGGGGAAATGAGGAGGTGTTGGTCAAAGGGTACAAAAGTGCAGTTATGTAGCATGAATAAGCCTAAAGATTTAATATACAGCATGATGACTATGGTTAATAATAGTGTACTGAAGCCTGGAAATTTGCTAAGAGAGTAGATTTCAGGTGCTCTATCCACACACACGAAATGTAACTATGTGAGGAGATGATATGTTAATTAGCTTGACTGTAGTAATCATTTCACTATGCATATGTATATCAAATCATCATGTTACACACCTTAAAAATGATCAATTTTTACTTGGCAACTCCCTCAAAAGGAAATACACCTATTGGGAGTGTCTAGTCTTTCAAGCTGGAAATATTCACCCCAGGTATAAAAGTTCTGTTGTGAAACAAGAGTTTGGTGACTTCCTCAGCTCTGCAGGACTTTATCTGTATTGAGGATGTTCCCTGAAATTTGTCTCCATAGGGCAAAACCCCACTGAAACATGCTTCTTAAGTTCCTGCACTACGTAGCCTCCTCTTTTTAAAGTTCTGTAAACTTGACTAAATAAATTTGACATTTTATTGAGAAAAAAAGAGAGAAGGTAGGTGTCTCACATAGATATTTAGATATTTGGGAAGGATCACAATATGGTGTGGTTTATGTGTGGTGAGTTCTGGATGTGTGACCCTAGAAGGACCTAATCTACGTGAATCAGCTCCCATGTTCCACCCTATGTCAAATCAGAAGAACTTCAGTGCAAAGATAAATGGGCACATATGAGTGTTGGTAAATGTGTGTGTGTGCGCATGCACACACACACACATACATATTTACAGTGGTGTAGAAGAAAGAGCATAGGATTGGAAATCAGATGGATCTGATTCAAATCATTTTATTCTCTAAGCCTCAGAGTTCTCATCCATAAAATAGCATTAATGAAAACTGCCTCATAAGGTTGTTGGGAAATTAAATGAGATAAATATAAGCCACCTAGCCCCATGTCTGGCACAGTGTATGCGCTGAACAAACACTCAGTTAACTTCAGTTTAATAAAACAATATCTTATCTACACCTGTTCTATGAAAAAGAAAACGAGACGTATTATCTCTATAACCAGGAGAGATTCTTTAGTATCATTTAACCATAGACTATGAGAAATAAAATAAGATTACAAAACATTTATTTTATTATCATTGAAATGCCAGATACATTTTGGTGGGACAAATGTGTGGTATAAATAATAAATACATGAAGTTAATATACTCTTAACAAATCAAAAGTCTCTTGGGCTTTTCTTGTCATTGTGGCACAATTCTGCCTGCCAGAGGAACAGAAGGAATAATGCTCTGTCAGTTCCTGGGTTAATTACCAGTCATCACATTGGCTGTTTTATGAGAAAAACACGTATTGTAATTGTCACATGTTCAGATCTAACTTTGCTAATGACTCTTTAAGAAGATCTTTGTTAATTATCTAATTTGTCTGGCAAATTAGTCTGATTTAAGACCCCAATATGCCTGCTACATAGTCTAAAGGCCCTATAGTTTAAGATTTTCAGAACTTATGTGAAAATATTATTGGCTTTAGTTTTCCATTATGGAGGCCTAATTCTTTATTACATTCTCTCCCACCGCCCATCCCAATTCCTAAATTACATCTGAGGAAGCATGGAGACAGGACATAGGAGAGGCCCACTAGGGGCTAAGCTAAATGAATACTGCTGTCAAAACCAAAGAATCATGAGTCTTGAAGGTATTAGAAGATGGTGCAGAGAAAGCAACAACAGCATAGCCAAGAACAAGAGAAAAACAAAGAAGAATTGAAGGAATATTAGCGAAACGATCCCTTCAGCCAGGGCAAACTGAAGCACACTGTCCCAGCTCATTTGCCCTTGTCCAGCCACACTGACTTAGCCCTCAAGGAGGGAAGGTCTTGAGGAAAGAAGGGAAGATAAATGATAAACAGCCTCTCATCTGACGTAAGGAGTGTTTAAAAAGGAGGGAGTGGTGGAGTTTTCCTGGTAATATAGATTGAAAGACTTCTCTTCCCTCCTACCCTTCACCCCTGAGTCCTGCATAGCAAGACGACAGCATCTTGAAATGGATACTTTTGTGGCATTTTCTTATAGGAGAGAGAGGAAAATTCTTATATTTTAGTCTTGCCTGAGATGTGACAGTAATCCATATCCCAGTCCACCCCCATCCCCCCACCTGCTCACTGAGATATAAAGGCACATGCTCACCTTAGGCCTGTCCTCTCCTAGACTGAAAGAGAGTAAATCAAGGGGTGAAGAGGGGAAAGCCTTTTAGACAGCAGAGCAGGAGACCTGAGTTGGAGTCTGGGGTCTGGCTCACCACTAAAAATGGCGCCATGAACTTGGAAGATTCCCTTTCTTCTCACCTGCGGTGTCCTCATCTGTTACATGAAGGGGTACAACAGTTTGAACTGCCATGTGATAGGCCTACAAATTCCTGACTGCTAGCTGAATTTCACTGAGGGGGAAGACAGCTTTCAGCAAAGCAGCTTTTATAGCATCTGGGTGCAATAAAGCCCACACTTTGGAACACTTTAGACCTGAGTTTTAATTCTGGGCTCAAATCTTGGGTAAATTAAATAATCCTTCAAGTGCCTTGCCTGTAAGGTCTAGAAAATATCACAATTTTCTCAATGTTATTTCTTGTGTGTGTCAAAAACTAGACAAACACAATGCTGGACGCAGAGTAAGTCTCTGATAAAAAGACAGAGGTTCTTATAGAACCCTTCACCCTGCCCTCGGACACTAGTTTGAGCATGTGGGGGCTGGTGCTATAGAAGCTGTCTTAAAACCATGAGATAATAAGCACATTAATGAAAACCTGGGTCCTTGATACTATCATTGAGCCAGAGAACCAGCCCTGCAATTGTTGATTACCAGTCTTCTGGATAAATCAGTTAATAAATATCTGTATTGTTTCAACTACTATCACCCAGAACTTGCTTGTTTCTAAGCGGCATCCCAGATGGTACAGAATAAGTGCCTCGTTGTGGAGTGCTCATGGAAAAGACTCAACTACGGACTTTTAAAATTATAAGTATTCAGAATGGTAGTTGTAATTTAAGTAGTGTGTTGAGGCTTTTTTCTGCCTTTCCTCAACTTGACTGTGAGCTCCTTGGGGGCATTAATAATTTCTGTCACGCTGAGTCCAAACTGCAGGTGACACTTTGTAAAACTTTCGGTCTATTGACAGGAAGCAAATTTACCTCTACAGTGTGATTTTGTTCTGAAGACTGATGGAAAGGATGTGAATCCTGGGTTAGAATCCCAGGCACTAAGCCTTTCCTGCTGTGTCACCCTGAGAAAGTCACTGGACCCCTCTAACCCTTAGTTTCCTCATCTGTAAAATGGTGACAGTACCTTCCATGTCCCAGAGCTACAGGGATTCAGAGATATAAAGTATGGAAAAGATGATACAAATGTTATAAACTTGTAAAGGGTACCCCTACTCCTATTTTAGTTATTACCCCAAATATGACCATTGGAACAAACCAGAAGAGTGAGATTCCTCTTCCAACTCTGGGTCTCTAATGTGGCTGACTGTGGTCATCACTGTACATTCTCTAGCATGCTTGGAGGCTTTGCTCCAAAACATCTGGCTGTTTTATGACTTTAATCCCAATTTTGGATTCCACAATACCTCATACAATAATTTCCCTTTAACCAGAAAATACTTTACATCAGACCAGATAAGAAAAGCAAGAGCGTGGAATGTAATCCTTTCAGTTATCTTTGACCTCTCTTCGACTAAGAGTTCAATGAACAAGTCACTTTTCCAACATTAAAACAAGGCGGTTGTACCAAAAAGGGCCAGCGATTCCTTTATTTCATAGTGGTAAAAGCATTTTAGCAAGGAAGCAGGCTTAGGTTCCTTTTCTGTCACATATTCACTATGGTACCCAGGGCAGGTAACTCGCTGAACTACTGTCTTCTCATGAATAAAATAACAGAAAAAATATAGGCTTCATGTGGGAACAAAATGAAATCACGCATGTGAAAGAAAGACCCAGTAAACAAAGAAGTTCTGTATGGTATCATCTGTATTAAAATCACATGATTTGTGAATCACTTCAGTGGCCTGTGTCTTTTTTTACAAAAAGCAACTGGAACAACGGTTTGCAATTCGCTGTGGGTGCTTCCCCTTAGTTTTCCCAGGAAATTTATTTTAAGAACTCTTGTTTGTGTAATGGAATCAACTGATCCAGAAATGGCCTGAAAAATAGCAATCGGATATTAGCCATTTTCTTTTCATTCCTTTTCTATCCAGTATGTGTAGAATCTCCCTGTTGAGGCACATCTTGAGACTAGAAGGTAACCTAAAGAAAGAAAAGTATACTGAAGCAGCTATAAGTTATGAAAAAAAAAAAAAAAAACACAGGTGTATTCAATTCCAAGGGCCTCTGAAACAAATTATGACAAAGTTGGTGGCTTAAACCAACAGAAATTTCTTCTCTGGAGAAGCAGGTCTGGAGGCCCAAAGTCTGAAGTCTGTGTGTTGGCAGTGTTGGATCTTTCTGGAAGCTCTGAGATAGACTCGAATCCCTGCTTTTCTCCCAGCTTCTAGTGGCTGCCAGCAATCCTTGGCATTCCTTGGCTTATAGATACATCACTCCAATCTCTGCCTCCATCTTCACATCACCTTCCCCTCTGTATGTCTGTGTCTTCTTTTTGTTTCTTATAAAGACATTTGTCATTGGATTTAGGACCCACCAGGTAATCCAGGATGATCTCATCTCAAGATCCTTAACTTAATTACATCTGCAAGGACTCTCTTTCCAAGTAAGGTCACATTCATAGGCTCAAGGTTTTCTTCTGGTATAGGTGAAAACCAACAACAAAGATGTAAACAAATGGACAAGATAACTGCAGATAATGATAAACACCAGGAAAACAAAAGGCAGCACAGTGAGAAAGTGACTGGGTTGATGGTCCTTAGATTGGGTGGTCAGAGAAGTGTCCCTGAGGCCAAGACATTTGGCTGAGACTCGACTGAGCAGAAGGATGCAGCACTGCAAAGACCTGGGATCAGAACTTTTCCACCCAGGGAAACAGCTGAAGAAATGCCCCGAGGTGGGAATAATTGGCTCTTGAGGAACAGAATGAATGTCGATGTGACTAAAGCAGAGTAAATAGGTGGGGAGCAGTATGAGCTGTCCTCTGAGTGAAGACAGATGCCAAATCATGTAGGGCATGAGCAGCCAAGCTAAGGAGTTTGCAATCCAGACAATTAGATACTTTTAATCAAGGAAATGATATGGCATTTTTAAGAAATCACTTTGACTGCTTTGGAGAAAAGACGGGGTAGATGATAATCCTGGAGACTGAGAAAGCAATTGATGAACCATTGTGATAGGCAGGGTGAGAGATGAGTATGGCTTGTACCTGGATGGCAGCAGTAGAGATAGACAGGGGAGGAGAGGTTTAAGGATATATCCTGTGGGTGGAGGAAGTAGGACAGACAAACAGATTAGATGCAGAGGGGGTAAAGGAAAGATGAATCAAAGATGACTCCTATGCTTTTGGCTTGGACAACTGGGTGAGTGTCATATGAAAGCATCTTCTGAGATGGAAAGCCTGGAGGAAGAAGGAGTTTTGGATAGATAACAAATAGCTAGCTCCTAAGGTGAGTTCAAACTCATCTCTAAGGAACCAGGGAAACTGTTTAAGCTTTAAGAAACATCAATATGTTCACCTTTATATGCAAACAAAACAATTTTATGTTTTCTGTCTCTGCTAGGTACCTCATTGTGGTTCAATCCCCAGACTCAGAACAGGGCCATACATTGAGTGGGCCTTGAAGATAAATATTAGTTGAACTGTATGAGAGTAAAATAAACTTACACTGGTCACAACTGGAGTTTACAAAGCTCTTTCCCATCTATATAACCCCTTATCCTCACATTAACCCTACAGAAGAAATAATATCACTGCCCTTATTTTACGGAAGAGAGAACTGAAGCCAAAGAAAAAAAGTGACCAGCTCAGGCTTGTATGATTCCTCTGGGTAGGCTGATCCTGAAATGCAGGTAACCCGACCCTCCGGTTGCAGCCTTTGTCGAAGGGACAGAGTCCTGGAAACTCTCCCAGCGTATAAACCTCCAGGAGCTTTTCCCTCCATCAATTTACATCAGCCAGACTCTGACTCACAGCTGGAGAATCAGCCTCCTTATTATGTACTGAATTCCATGAATACACATCAAGCGCTGTTTTTTATAACAGGCTGAAGTGGCGTCCTCTCTCACTCTCCTTCTTCCATTAAATAGAGAGGATTTTTCCTTGGAAAACTGTGCCCAGGTTGAGGGAACTTCTCCCTGACTTTGTGTAGACTCTGACATGCTTTAAATTCAATGACCTTTGTTCAATCCCTGGGGCCTCAGGAACAGCCAACCCACATGTGGTGGGAAGCGAGGCGAGAGGGAAGGAGGAATGTGAGGGAGACACAAACACAGCACAATGTTTTCTTTCTGAGAAACTTCATCAAGGCTCTGATTCCAGTGACCTCACCTTTAAGCAATGCCAGCTCCTTTGCTCTAAATCAAAGTTGACTTGTGGTGGTGGCTCACATGTTTTGAGGCTAATGAGCCTGCAGCTTTTGATGCTACAAAAGAAATCCTGAGGGTAGTCAGCATCTGCCCTCTGAGATCAGGATGGTAAATGACTCTGACATCTGCCGATTTCCACCTTTCAGTCCAGAATCCAAAAGGAAGGTGTACATGGGACATTACGCTGTCCATATGGTGAGGACCATTCTGATTGAGACATTTACTGCAACCTACCTGGGCACATTCTGCACTCTCCTTTCAAAGAAATGACACTGAATTATAGAAATAAACTCTCAATGGATCTCCTTGCTTTCATTCTTGTCTCTCACTCTTGAGTCTTCTCTCAAAGCGCTTCGTGTCACTTCCCTGCTCAAATTCTTCTAGAGCTTACTTGTCACAAATAGAATATAATCCATGGTCCTTTTGATGTTCTACAAGGCCAGTCATCATCTGACCCCTGGCTATATCTCTGATCTCTTTCATCACTGCTTCCAACACACACTCACATTCAAGTTACTCCAGCCTGCTTGCTATTCCTAGAGCATGTCAAGCACTCTCTGACTCATAGTCATTGGAACTGCTGTTCCTGTTGTAACTGAATGGAAGGTTCTTTCTACAAAAGTCTTACGGCTCATTCCTTCAGTGAATTCAGGTTTCTGCTCAAATATGACATCTTAAGAGCATCCTGGTGCTGCCATGGTGAAAATCTCTTTCCTAAGATTTAATAGTACTGTGATGATTAATTTTAAGGGTCAACTTGACTGGGCCATGGGGTGCCCAGATATTTTCACAAACATTCTAAGGGCTTTTTTTGGATGAGATTAACATTAAAATTAGTAGACGAAATAAAGCAGATTGCCCTGCTTATTGTGGGTGGGTCTCATCCAATCAATTGAAGGCCTGAATAGAAATAAGAAGGCTGACCCTCCCATGATAAGAGTGAATTCTTCCTGCTTGATGGCCTTTGGAACTGGGAAATCAGCTGTTTTGCTGCTTGATGGCCTTTGAACTGGGACAACTGCTTTTTTCTTGCCTTCAGACTGGAACTGAAACGTTGACTCTTCCTTGGTCAAAAGCCTGCTGGCCTTCAAACTAGAACTACATTATTGCTCACCTGATTTTCAGTCCATGGGACTTGGACTAGAGCTAAACCATTGGGTCTCCTGGGAATTGAACTTGATGACTTACCCTGCAGATCTTGGGAGGTGCCAATCTCCATAACTGTGTGAGCCAATTCCTTATAATAAGTTTATTTACACACACACACACACACACATATGTATGTTCCCACCATCCTCAAGTTCTGCCCCAGCCCCTCCTCCCTGGACCCCCAAGTCCCACCCAAATCCCTCCCTGTCCCCATATATATGTACATAAGGCCTCTTGGTCCTCTTTATCTGGAGAACCCTGACTAATACAAGTGTAAATTAAAAATAAACGGAGCTAAAATGTGGAACACACTCAGTATAGTGTGCCCGGCATGATAGTTACTCAATTTTTGCTTTGTGTTCTAAGTAGGAATAGGGAGGTAGGGGGAGAATAAGGATGGACAGGGACACTTCTTCAAATAGGAGAGTGAGTAGATGTTCTTTGATAAGAAAATCAAAGTGCAAAACAGTTCCCAAAGGATTCTGCATATGGTAGAGAGATTTTTTTTTTCCTTCTTATGTCTCCAAAGCCCCCCAGTACACAGTTGCATATTCTAGCTGTAGGTCCTTCTAGTTGTTCTATGTGGGATGCTGCCTCAGCATGGCTTGATGAGTGGTGCTAAGGCAGCACCCAGGATCCAAACTGGTGAAGCCCTGGGCCACCGAAGCAGAGTGTGAGAACTTAACTGCTCGGCCATGGGGCCAGCCCTGGGAAGAGAGATTTTTAATTTCATCATTCTTAAACAAGTATATTTTCCCCAAAGTGATTGGCTGAGAATAGGAGGTCTCAGATTCTCCCCAGAGCTTACAGTGAGAGGCTAAGAAATCCCAAAGGTGGAGATTTTTTCCAAGCATTATGTTACAAAAATTTTCAAACATAAAGAAAAATTTAAAGAGTTTTTAACTGAACACCTATATACTCATCACCTAGATCCTACTATTAATAATTAATGAAACTTCTCTCCTCTGATACAAATCTGAACTCCCAAAAGAAGTCCAATCTGTAATCAATAACTGCAACAGCCTAAAGTTATGTCTTTTAATGATTCTAAATCTGTCTTCAAGTTTCCATTTATCACTCTTAACAAGTTTGTTCATTTACATACTAAATCACTAAGGAAACATCTTTTAAATGCCATGCCCTAAGCTGATGAAAAAGCAAATTAATTTAATTCCTCTTTGTCAATTTTATATAAATTTAAATACATTTTCTATAAAAGATTTTTCTATTAAAATGCCTGCTAGGACTTTTAATTAGATTGCATTGAATCTATAGAGCAATTTGGGGAGCACTGATATTTTAATAACATTGAGTTTTTGACCCACAACTAATTTCTACATTTATTTAGGACATTAATTTTCGCAGCAATGTTGTGGGATTGGCAGCGTACAGTTTTTTGTCAATTTCATCCCTAATTATTTCACATTTAGATGCTATTGTAAATGGTATTCTTTTTTCAATTTGAATTTCTGACTTTGTTGCTGATATATAAATTAAAATTTTAGTTGTTTGCATTATTCTTGTATCCTGCAAACTTGCCAAACTAACTTATTAAGTCCAGGTTTTAATTTTGGGAGGTGTAAATTTTACTAAATTTGCTACTTAGAAGTTATCTGTAGATTCAGGTAGTTTACTTTCCCTCTTCCAATCTAGGAATCTATATTTTCTTTTTCTTATCTTATTATATTTGCTACAACCTCCAGTACAGTGTCAAAAATGAATGGTGAGAGTAGACATCCTTTTCTTGTTTCAGATCTTAGGGGAAATCAGTCTTTTACCATTAAGTACAATATTAGCTTTAGTTTAGTTTAGTTTTGTTTCTTGGGTTTTTTTTAATTGCAGTAACATTGGCTTATAACATTATGTAGCTTTCGGATGTACATTGTAATATATTTCGAATTCTGTGTAGATTACATCATGTTCACCACTCTTGGGGATTTTTTCTTGTTTGTTTTTTATAGATGCCCTTTATCAGATCGGGAAGTTCCTTTCTATTCTTAGTTTGCTGAGAGTTTTCATAAGGAATGAATATTTGATTATGTCAAACGCTTTTTCTGCACCTACTGATATGATCATGTTTTTATTTTTTTACTCTGTTAATATGGAAAATTATATTATTTTCAACTATTAAACCAATATTGCATTCCTGGAATAAATCTCATTTGGTCATTATGCATTATCCTTGTCCTATATTGTTTGTTTTATTTACTAAAAGTTTATTTAGAATTCTGTATCTATATTCATGAGGGATACCGGAATGTAGTTTTCTTTTTTTGTAATGTTTTTATCTGGTTTTGGGATAAGAATACTGCTTGGCTCATAGAATGAGTTGGGCAATAGTCCCTCCTCCACAATTTTCTGGAAAAGGTCATGTAGAATGGCAGTTATTTTTCCCATAAATATTTGGTAAAATCACCAGCAAAGCCATTGGGGACTTTCTTTGTGGGTTTTCTTTGTGGAATATTTAACTACAAAATCAATTTATTCAATAGATGTAGGTTATTTGCTTTATCTGTTTCTTTTTGAATGAACTTGGGAACTTTCTGTTGAAGGAATTTTTCCATTTCATCTAATTGTTGAATTTATTAGCATAAAGTTTCTATAATATTCCCTTATTATTCTTACAGTATCTGTAGAATCTATAGTGATGTCAATTTTCTCATTCACAAATGATAATTTGTGTCTTCTTTCTGTCTCTCAGTCTTTCACTGTCTCTCTGTCTCTGTCTCTGTCTATATCTCTAAGTCTTGCACTGTTAATTAATTTTATTGATATCCCAGAAGAAACAAATACTGGATTTAATGATTATCTCTATTATCTTTCTGTTTCCTAATTTATTGATTTCCAAGCTGATTTTTAGCATGTCTTTTCTCCAACTTACTTTAGATTTAATTTACTCTTCTTTTTCCAGTTTTTAAAAGTGGACCTGATATCACTGTATTGAGATCTTTCTTCTTTTCTAATGTAAGTATTAGTCCTCTAAATTTCCTCTAAGAACTGCTTTAGCAGTAGCTCACATATTTTCATAGATTGTTTTTATGTTTGTTCAGCTCAAAATTTTTTCCAATTTACCTTTTTCTTTCCTCTTTGTCCTATGGTTATTTAGCAGTGTGCTATTTGCTTACCAGACGTTTTTGTATTTTATGGATATCTTTCTAATTTAATTCCACTCTGGTCAGTGAACATACTTGGATGACTTGAATCCTTTGAAATTTATTGAGACTTGTTTCAAGGCCCAGAATACAGTCTATCTAGGTAAACCGTTTTGTGCACCAGAAAAGAATGTTCATCATCCTGTTGTTGAGTGAAGTGTACTATAAAAGTCAATTAAGTCAAATTGCTTGATATTTTTGTTCAAATCTTTTAAGTTTCTTCTTGTTTTGTGTCTTCTCTCTCCATCAATTATTGAGAGATGGGTGTTGATGTCTTCAACTGCAACTGTGGATTTGTCTACTTTTTATTGTATTTCTCTTGATTTTTGCTTCGTGTAGACTGCAGGTCTGTTATTAGGTTTAGGATTGTCATGTCCCCTTGATGAATTCCTTCCTTTTATGAAATGACCTTCTTTATCCCTTGCGATATTTTTTACTCTGAAATCTACTTATTCTGATATTGATACAGCCACTTTAGCTTTCTTTTAATTAGCGTTAGCATAGTACGTCTTTTACATCCTTTACATTTTAACCAATTTGTCTCTTTATATTTAATAAAGTGTGTGTTTCTTATAAGCAGCACATACAGTCACGCACTGCAAAACAACAGTTTGGTCAATGTTATGGACTGCACATATGACAGTAGTCCGACAAGATTAGTAACATAAGCCCAGGTGTGTAGTGGGCTATACCACCTAGGTTTGCGTAAGTACACTCTACGATGTTCACACAACAATGGAATCATCAAACGAGGCATTTCTCAGAACGTATCCCCATTGTTAAGTGATGGACGATGTAGTTGGATCTTGTTTTTTCCTCCATCTGAAAATGTCTGCCTTTAATTGGGGTATTTAGATAATTTATATTAAAAGTAATTATTGATATGATTAGCCTTAAATTCATCATTGTTAATTAAATTGATATTTGTTTTCTATTTGTCACATTTGTTCTTTGCTCCCATTTTCCATTTTTTCTTCATATATTTGGATTAATTTTTTTAGGATTCCATTTATTTCTTTTGTTGGTTTATAAATTGCAACATTTTGTGATTTTATTGGTTGCTTTAGGATGTGTATTTTTAACATATCAGTCTATCTTCAAGTGATATTGTGTCACTTTACCCCTTTGGAGTTTTATTTATTGTTGGTACACATTTTACTTTTACATATGTCATAAATCTCACATTATACTATTTTTATTTAATTAATCAATGATCATTTAAAGTACTTTAAATAGTAAGAAAAACTCATCTATTTACCCATGTAGCTACCATTTCTGGTGCTCTTCATTCCTTTGTGTCGATCTGTACTTCATTCTGATATGCTCCTACTGTCTGAAGGAATTCCTTTGACATTTATTTTAGTTTGGGTCTGGTGGTGGTAAATTGTTTCAGCTTTTCTGTGTCTGAAAATGTCTATTTATTTCTTTGTTTTACAAATACATTTTCACTGCACATAAAATTCTAGGTCAACAGATTATTAAACTATAATTTCAGTACTTTAAAGATGTTGCTCCACTGTCTTCTTGCACGACTTCTTACTGTTTCAGCGCCTTTGCCTGCTACCTCTAACATCTGTGCCAGTTCTTGTTTCAGGTGATTAATTTTTCTCCTTATTAGGGTCATATTTTCCTCTTTCACTGCATGCCTGGTAGTTGTTTTTTTCTTTTTGAGGAAGATTAGCCCTGAGCTAACATCTGCCGCCAATCTTTCTCTTTTTGCTGAGGAAGACTGGCCCTGAGCTACCATCCATATCCATCTTCCTCTACTTTATATGTGGGACGCCTACCACAGCATGGCTTGCCAAACGGTGCCATGTGTGCACCTGGGATCCAAACCAGTGAACTCCAGGCCGCTGAAGTGGAATGTGCAAACTTAACTGTTGCGCCACCAGGTCGGCCCGCCTGGGAATTTTATATTGGATGATAAACACTGTAAATATTACCTTATTGGGGGCTAGATATACTGATATACTTATAAATATTAGTTAGCTTTTTTCTGAGATGCAGTTAAGCTAGTTCTGTGTCTTACTTTTAAGGTTTTATAGTTGAGACCAGAACAATCTGCAGTCTAGGGTTAATTGTACCCCAGTACTGTGGCAAGACCGTTCTGTATTTTCTACCCAACGCCCCATGAATCACATGGTTTTCTAATCTGGCTGATGAGAAACCACACTATTTCTGGTCCTGAATAGATATCAAGTACTCTTTCCTTTAACTTTTTTGGTTGTTTTCCCTCAGTTTCCAGTATTTTCCTTACACGCAAGCAATGTTCACTAGTCAACTGAACACTAGAGAAGAATCCTCTGCATATTGTGAATTCCTTTCTACATGCTGCTCTCTCCTCACCAGCTCACCAATATTCCATTCCATGAACACTAACCACTTTTTTCTCCGTTAATTCACCACTCTATCACCTCAATTCAGAGAGTCCATGGGGCATTGTCTGTATTTCCCCTCTTTGTGCTATGGCCCAGAAAATTTCTCAAGACAGCAAGCTCAAGAAATTGTAAGGCTCATCTAACTGTGTCATCACTGTCCTTTTTGGCCTAATGTCCAGTGTCTTGAAAATCATTATTTCATGCATTTTGTCTGTTTGTTGTTGTTGTTTTAGGTGGAAAGGTAAGTTTTCTCTGTTACTCCATCTTGGCTGGAAGTGGAACTCATATAGACTTTCAGAAGAAGGAAAGCAAATAGAATGAAAGGATTTAGAGATCAGATTTAATTGGATTTTATTTCTGGTTTTTCCACTTAATCTATAAACTTATAAAAGTGTTTTTTCTCCTTTCCATACCTCAGTGGTCCAACTATAAGATGGAGAAAATAATACATCTCAAATGATTGTTGTGAGGACTAAACAAATTGGTAGTGATCATCCAACAGAGTACACAATCAAGGTCAGCTTGTTCCTGTTCTCTTGGTGGCACACTGTATCTTGATTTGTTGAACTTATGTCAACTGATCGTAGCCCTTTCCATCAGTGTTCCTGCTTAGAGACAACTCCTCAAATGGTTCTTGTGGGCTCAGTAACTTGAACTTGACAGCAGGATTTCAAATTTATTTCTGCTAAATATTATTCTGTTAGAAACAATTCATCCTGGCCCCACTCCATTCCTATTTCTCTCGATACTGACTCTGATGCTAACTATTTTCTCTCTACCCTCAAGACAAAACTGTCACTTATAAATTGGCTAAGCATGCCTTCCATGTAAAGTGTAATGCTCCATCTTGAAGTGCTGTATTGTAATAAACACCTAAATATCTCATTTGCCCTCATATTCTGATCAAAAGTCACAAATATTGAGTGTATTTATAGTTTCTAAAAACTATAAATCCAGAAAAATAAGACCACTCATCAAGGGCATGATCAATGCATTAATTCCCATTCAGAAAATGCAGCCAGCTAATTTCTCAACATGTGACATCAGAATCAATAAAGAAGCATCTTTTGACATTGAACAGTGTGAAGAATGACTTGCATATTATGAGCCAACATGATCTTTAGATGGCATTAATATCAGACAGATGCTGCAAAGGTCTTCAATAGCAGCGTGAGTAGTCAGATAAAAAAAGAAGAGACTTCAGGAGGAAGCTGATAACACTTGCTAGCACTGATCATCAAATGGTTGCTTGGAGCTTTCACTGACACCAAGTTAAAACACTAGTTGCTGGATAATACTTCCTTTTAGAGTGGGAAGCTTCACATAAAATAAGTAATTGATATTGCATAGGTACTTATGGTGAAATGACAGAGTTATTAAAAAAGTGGGGTAAATTCTGCAAATAGAGGTATAATAATGAAAATAATGGATTCCATTATAATACCTAAAATTTATATATTCTTTTCAACTTTTCAGAGAAGTGTAATACATATATCCAAAACTATAGAGAGCATTTTTACATATTATAAATGTTTTCCATGAATATTTGAATCCTCGTTATGAGCTTTAAGTTTGAATAATGTTATCCTGAATTTAAAGGTACAGATACTGAGCTGAGAGAGTTTAAGCAACCTGCCTAATAGGTGCCATTACTATTAGGCATATGAGTTAGGTCTTGATTGTGTGTGTTTGATGATTCCAAAGCCAGTGCTCTTTACCAAAGTTGTCTTCTGGCCCCTCTTTTGTGAAATGGACATATTCTATCAAATTTAATTATTACAGAAACTCTATCAGCAGATAGTATTCTCTATGCTTTACAAATAATGAACCCAGCATTCAGTGTGTTTAAGTAACGTTCCTCACACTCCTATCGTCTGACAGAATGGTGGTTCGAACCCAGATCTTTTTATTTTCTTGTAACACAATGAATGACTTCAATCCAGACCAACTAAATTATCATTTTTGTGCTTAGGACGGAAGGCATGTATCTAATTTTTTTTTCAAATATCTCCGGGAGGTTCTAAGGCGCATTCAGTTTTGAGAACACTGAATTACAGATTTGAGGGAGGGCAGTGAGCAGAGTAAAAGTGATATGAGAACAGTCATCAGGGTCCCGATTTCATCCGGACCTGAAAGCCATGTAAATATGTTGGGCTTTATCTGAAGGGCAGTTGGAACCACAGAGGAGTTTTAAGCAGAGAAGTAACAGAATCCCATTCACCTTTGAAGCTGCCATGTAGAGAACTCACGGATCAGCAAGTAAAACCATCAAGAAGAAGAGAGTTGCAAAGATGATGGTGGTGAGACAGACAGACAGAAAGGTAGATAGATCCCAGGGATAGAAGGAAAGTAGATTTGAGAAATCTTAGATATTAAGATCATAAATACCTGGGAAATGATTTACTGTGAAAGGCTCAGCAGAAAGAGGAGTCAAAATTAATGCTCCACATTTTCGTCTTGGTTTTGCCGTTCACTGAGATAAGGTAAAGTGGATAATGGAGCAGGTTTGGATAGAAACTGGTTCAGTTTTGAGCATTTCAGTTAGAAGTACTTGTGGGATATGTAGGTAGAAATGTCTGGGAGGTAACCAAGTACACAAGACTGAAGCCCAGGAGGAGAGAGATCTAGCCTGGGTCTATGGAGTTAAGAGTCCTTTGCAATAGGTGGTGATTGAAGCCATGTGTTTTCTGTTGTTGTTAGTGGTGGTAGTTGGTTTTTAAGGATTTGCATTTGTTTGGTTGGTTTCCTTTCTTTTTTTCTTTCTTTCTTTTGCTATTTGCTTGTTTGTCTATTATTGTTGAAGAAAATATTCTGAAAAAGAGAGAGCAAATAGACTTTACAAAGTGTACGTGCTTGTAACTTGCTGCTTTGTTGTTATTTTTGTTTTCTTCAGAAAGAGAAAAATAATTCAAACTTATACATAGGTTTGATTAGGTTTTGAAATCATCACGTATGTGATACACATGGAATAGTAAATGGTGAAAAATGAATTTTTTGGAGGTGGTAGGAAAAACGTCTGAATCATGAACATGTATATTCAGTCTGGTCATAATGGAAGGTAAGGATAAATTTCAAAAATCAACATCTGCTCTCCTTGCAAATGTTTCCAAGTAGAAGAGTTTATCCGCTTTCTGCCATAAAACCAACCCTTGCTTTCTACACTATAGATACCATCAGACATTTTGCAAAAGAATACCATGACCTGGATTCTGTGCCTGGGACATTGGGTTTAGCAGGTAACCATTTCTTCTAGGATTTTCTAAACTGCTCTGGGAAATGCCTGAACAGTATTTAAGTAGTTGTGAAGATGTGGGCAATTAAAGAATACTACTCTGACAAAAATTTAGCAAAGTGGAAGTAAAACATTTTGAATATTTTGAAGAGATCTTAATCACATTGGATACTCTCATTTTACACATGGGGAAATTGAGTCTAATGAGGGGAAGTAAGGTGCCTGAGGGTGCAGAGCTGGGATCAAAGAAGGATCTGTCTGGATCCAATGTTCTCCATTATTACAAAGTCCCTGAATTGGGAATAGTGGGTCCAAAGTCCTGGCATAAGTCAGGGTAAAGAATAGTAGACAGGATTTAGTTCGACTCAAGCGGGCCAGATGACAGGATAGGGAGCACAATAAATCACTGCTGTTCTAATTAAACTATGCAGGATGCCACTCCCACTGACAAGAGCTTTTCTTCTCATCATACAATTGTAGAGAAAAGAAGACCTCACACACAATTACATTAGTGTTTGATGATGTCAAATGTGAATCTGGAAATGGAAAAATGAGATTAAATCAGTAAGTGAGGCTTAGTCACCTACTGGGTGGAACAAAACCACTCAGGAGGTAGAAGGAAGAAAGTCAGGGGGTGGGCCTGGCTGTCCACTTTACACTGAAACATTGCACTTTTTAAACCAGTGGACCTCATGAATTTCCTAAGAGAGGAAATACTGCTAAAAGGGAATATAGCCCTTCAGATGGAAAGAAAACATATGATTCCAGCACATTTGTTTAGTCTTTCTGCAACTCAGATAAAGCAAAAAGCTCATTAATTTAGAATCGGTGATAATTTGTACAGGGCCTATTCTGAAGTTTACCTTTGCTTTATCTGGCTAAAAGGATTTGGAAAGCAAATTAACAGTGTAAACAGGATGGCTGGCAGCAATATTTAACCTCTTTAAGAGAGCAAACTTTCTCCCAATATCTTTAAAACACAATTTATACATACAGAGATGACATGTTAGTTACAGATTATTCTTATCTATCTATTATAGTAGGTCCCTGATGATTTCTACCTAGGACACTTAGCTTACTTTGACCCAACATATGCGTTTCTGAGAGAAGTCAATTTGCATTTGTTTTATAATCAGCAAACTTTTAAAATATTGATACTAACTGGGACAGGACTTGAGTATCATATTAGTTCCACTTAATAACCTATGACTTTACTTCTATCAAGAAAGAAAGACAGGGTTTTAAGCAGCATATGGTGTAGAATAAAGAGTGGATACGGAACCAGAGGTCTTAGGTTCAAGTTCATGTTCCTGTGTTTACTAGTTATGCTACCTTGCACACATTTTAGGATAGATGGGGATTAATCTCCCCTGTAAAACCATCTCGAATGGGGATAAAGACAGCTCTGCTGTAGGACTCATAGCACTGATACAAAGATGAATTTTGCTAACAGATATGAAAGCGCATTATGCACTATGAGGCAGTATTAGAATGCAAAGTAATTCTATTATTACTTTTATCATTATTAAAGACTGAAACTCAAAGCAAAAAAAAAAAAAAGGCTACCTTTTATAAACCAATTCATTATGGAAATGCCACTGTTTGGCACTTTCCTGCTAACAGATTTCCAGGTAGAATGGCACATTTCTTGGAGTAGTTAGCTGCACTAAGCTATTACTAATCACTGCAACCTTCACTGGAAATTCCTTGACTTAAGGAGTTCAGATGCCTTTCCTTCCTCTTGCTCCACTACCCAGGCTCTCTCTAATGGCTGTATTTGTACTTGGACAGACTTCTACATGACTACCCTAATTTGCCTTGTAAATCTTCCCTTATACTTCTATATCCAAACCAAGACTATGGAATCCTTGATTTATGCTCTATGTCTTATTCATCTCTGTGTCCAAAGGGCTTGACAAATAGTAGGCACTCAATACAGACTTATAAACAAATAAATGAATAAGACAAGAACATATATGAGATGAATGGGAGAGAAAATTTCATATTGGGCACACAATCATGGTACAAACAGCTTCTCAAGCCCCATTTGAAGAACAATGCCCCACTCACAGTCCCTGCCACATAGAAAGCTGCTGTTTCTACCATGTAAACCCTTGACCACAATTTATTGGACTTAGGGTGGGTGCCAGACCCAAGGGCAGACATATCCATAGGTGAACTAGACAGCAAGGTTGGGATCTCATCTTCCCTGGCCATAGAAGAATGGACAAGAAGTGGCCACTCAATCCAAAGCCAGCTGAATCACACACCATTACCACCAACATCCAATTCCACCTTTTCCTTGGTAACCCAATCTGATGTTTGTACAGGTATCGATCCTTTAGGAAAGTTGACTTTACCTCCTGGTCTGAAGTAAAACCTAGGGTGATCATAGTGATCTCATTTCCTTTACCATCATTTGGTTTAGGCATGGCATGTTTCAGAATTCCTGTTGACGAAATGTGAGGTTGATGTGGGGGAGTTTTCTGATGAACTTATGGAAAAAGTGTCTTCATTCTTAAAAAGAAAACTTAGTAAGTGTCATCTTCTACAGGCTGTTGTTATGTTTGGATGAGATGTTTAGATGAGCTACAACAATGATCATGAGGGGGAGTGAGCCTTGGAATACACACAACATGCTGAGGAGAGCAAAGCAGACTGATGTAAAGAACCCAGATCCTTGGGCCATCAAAGAGAAACTGAATTAAATGACCCAGGAGAGGTGCTACTTCAGGACTTCACATTACTAGACGATAGGCTTTTCTTATTGTTTAAGCTAACTGAATCAGTTTCCTGTTATTTGTAATCAAAGGACACAGATGAATCCCTGGAGTCATCTCCAAACATATAGATCAGTAGTTATCAACTAGAACCAATTCCCCCCCAACCAGGGGACAGTAGGCAAAATCTAGAGACATTTTTAACCGTCACAATATGGAGTTGCTACTGGTATCTAGTGGGTAGAGGCCAGGGATGCTTTTAAATATCCTACAATAGATATAACAATCCCTTGTAAAAAAGAATTATCCAGCCCATAATGTCAATAGTGCCAAAGTAGAGAAGCCTTGACCTAAAAGGGGTCTCACACATAGTAGAAAAAAACACCTTTTTGCAGGAGGAGACTTGAAAACTGCTGTGGTTTTGGAGCGTTTCCAATAAGACCTTCATATTTTCCATTAGTAGAAGGACCAGGTATTGATTAAATGGTCATGTATATAATACCTTGTCCCCAGGTCCTGAAATAGTTAAATTGGAATAACTTGGAGATCAACCAACAGTGGAACAAACAATACTGAGGAAGAGGTGCATCAGATACACAGAGGTGCTTAATTAACAGTTTTCCATGCTTTGGAGTTAAGCCATTTGCAATGCAGAGAAAGCTCTCCAAATGTGGATACATGTTCTGGTCTCTGAGCAGATATTTCATGACTCTACTTTGGAAATGCCTGAATCATGTCCTTGACTTTGTTCCTGCAGTGGATATCTCTTGTTTTTGTCTCCTTAGCATCCCTTCCCTCTTCTTTTGGGAATAGCACTCAATTTTCCTTTGGGAAAACACTTCTCCCTATAGGGGTACTTCCTAGAAAGTCTTGATGGAACTATCAGTCAGGGGGTCTTATTCATACTTTCTTACAATGTGTCTCAAGCTAAGCCAATTAGTCTTCATCTCCTTGGATTTAAATCTTGAGTGCAGTAACATAAGAATGGGAAACATCCGAAGCCGACTCATACTGAATTGGGATGATGTCCTAAAGAGAATGCCTGCATCTCCTTCTACCTAGATCGCTAATTGCTTCTTGTTTCTAACCCAATTATTCAATAAACCTCTCAATTCTGTAAGTGGCACTCACATATTTTCATTTCCCACTCCCTCCCACTCAGGACTAGTTTCAGTTTCTTATATGCAAAAATCCTCAACTTGTACAACCACAGAATTAGGTACTAGGTAGTGAGTCAATACATTTGCATGCTCATTCTAGCTTTGCTCTTAATTGGCTCTTAGGGTCATGGGAAGGATACCTTTCCTCTCTGAGCCTGTCTCCTCATCCATAAATAGAAGTAATGGCCTTCCTAAAGGCCCTTCTAGCTCAAAAATCTTAAATTTCCAGTAAATATTAAACCTTCTTTGACTAGAAAACACAAACTAAACTTTTAAGATAGCCAGGAGGTGGTGCTCCAGTATCAAGATGATACAACCACTAACAGTGTCCAAGTAGGACTGCCCCTGTTGGGGATAAGGTCTTCCAAGAATCCTGCAGGGTCATTTACACACTGTCTTGTTGATTGGGCACATTTTCCTCCTCTATTGCTAAACACAACTCTGTGTGTGGCTAATGTGGGAAGTCTTTGCTAGGTCTCTGTTGGGATGGATAAGTATTCTTCCTCAAATATTTCCCTATTGGACAGTGGAAATATTTTTTATCAATATACTGAAGTTACAGTGATGTTGGGTGGAGATGGGTGGTAGAATTATGCACGTGGCAGATACATCAGAGTGAGAGAAGTAGCTCCAAACCCGACAGAACGACAAAACAAATATGGAACTTGCATTCTGGTACCAGATCTGCCATGTATTTTCTGTGTAACATTGGAAAAGTGATCCTGTATTTTCCTTCAGTTACCTCCTTTGTAAACAATTACATTGGATGAGATCAGTGGTTCCCAAATTTATATTTTGTCAGAGAAAAACAGTGGAAAAAATCTTTCCTCAAAGAAAGTCATACATGAAATCCTCATATATAAATACTTCTCAAAACTCTTTACATTACAAGTGGCAGAAATGGAATTCAAACAAGCTTCAAAGTAAAACAGGGGGAAAAGAAGTAAAATATGTCAGACATGGCTGATTCAAGGATCAAAAACTGTCATCAGAGATGCATCTCTCTACCGCCCATGTACCCATATCTACTTGGCTTCATTCTCAGCCAGACCCTCAATGTGTGGTAGCAAGACTGTTCTAGAAGAGAAAGGAAGAGGGAACAGTTCTCTCCCCTACCTCTAGTCCCTGTCTCTTATACTCTGAGAAAGTCCAATGGAACGGCACACCTCTGTTGTTAAAGAGACAAGGCTGCGTGCTTGCCAATTCTAAGGAAAGATATCCAGGACTACCAAAAAATAAATAAATAAAACCAGAACTCCTCTGATTGGAGGAGGAAAAAGACTCATCCTCCCACCAGGTGGTCCCCCAGGGACCTCCATAGAATACTTAAATTTTGAGGAACAGAAACAAAAAAAACATAGGACTAGGGACTTATAAAACTTCTTGCAGCTCTGAGGGTCCAGAATTCTAAATTGAGAAAAAGGTGACACAGTTCTATCCTCACTCTCTCTTTGTCGCATTAAACCTGCAGTTTCCCCATTTTCTATGGGCTATTTATTTAGAAAACACACTGATGACTTGCCATCTTTGCTTGAGTATTTTCTCATTCTCCAAAATGATCTGTAACTTTGTTTATACTATGCTCTTTCTTTATACATAGTAGGAAACCCAGAGATGATTCTATTATTTAAATGATGCAATTGAGGAATAGATAAATAAGCCAGTTACCAACGGATTGGTATAAAACATTATATGTATAAGAGCCAAATGAAATCAGCTTGTCTGACCCAATCATTTCTCATCTGAGGAGACTGCGATCCAGAAAGCGGAACCTGTCTTCCCAATGCCACGTAATGATTTAGTTCCAAAGCAGGAACTAGAGGCTCAGATTGCTGCTTCCAAATCCATTATTCCTTCTAATTGGTGCTTCAGTGGGTGTTGCAACTAGTGATATTTTTTCTTAACACAATTCTGATCATGTCACTTCTGTTCTTAATTACTTTCATGATTTTCATGATTTCCCATCTTTATGGAATGGTACAAATACTTTAGCATAACAATCAAGAAGCTTTTTGACACAGGTCCCAGCCAACTTGTCCAGCTTCACCCCTACCACTCTTTGCTTTTCCCTTTATGTGCCAGCACAACTGGCTCTTCCAGGCATCTGTCATACATTGTGGTATTTCTGGCTTCCAGTATTTGCTCAGACAATCCCTCTGTATAGAATACCACCCTCTCTCTCTCTTTCATCTCATAAACTCCTTCTTCTCTAAGGCTCAGTTCAAGTTTTACTCCCTTTGAAGAATCCTGTGACATGTCCTCTTCCAGTAAACTAGTTGTGATATCACTCTTTGCTTCTCTCATGACATCTGATGCTTATTTTTATGGTTACTCTTACCAAATTCAGTAGACGTCATTTTACAGACTAAGCACTGTGCATGTCATTTTGAATAAATAAATTAAATTGATGTTAAGCATTGTGAGAGAGAAGGTTAGGGACAAAAATGCTTTTCCAGGACCTCTGAAAATACACTAGAACAGGCATCATGAATAGTTCTCTTTCTTGAAAGCCTGAAGAAAACATCAAAATCCTCCTCTACACCATGATCGAGCCACCATCATTTAATTGAAGTTGGTAAACAAGTGGAAACTTTACTTACTATCCCCATCTATATCTAAAACAAAAGTTGAAGTATATTTCTTCTAAGGTGTCATATCCTTGATCCTGCACTAATGAAGATCTTGATGCTTAACAGCAAAGAACACCATGATTTTATAGTGATGTCTGCCAAAGTACAGGAGGGGATAATAATGGCACACATTAGGTCCATTTGCTCACTCCACCTCAATTCAATATTCTCAATCTTTTAATCCCAGTTCCACATTTGAGAGCTAACTTTCACATGCCTGACACACTCCAATCAGATCACAGTGATGGCTCACTATTGGCCATCTTTCTAGAGGTAAAACAGACTGCAATTTACATGCAATCCCCACCTCTAACTATAACAGCACTCATTCCTCTCCTTCTGAAGAAAGTGAAGTCAGCCCTAGATCGCGGCTACAATGCAAACCGTCTACTTATCTGGCTCTCTACTGAGTATCCTAGTGTTTTATGTTCTCTGCTACCTCAAGTGGAGATGGAACTGAAGGATATAGTGAGCACCTTTTCCACCTTTTCATCCAAACTCCCTCCTTATATAAGATAAGCTCAAACTATTTCACACGTTTCTGTCCTTGAGCTAGCACCTTACAAACGTGATCTTATTTCATCTTTATTGCAATCCTATAAGGTAGGTATGATTATTCTCACTATGCTGGAAATCAGAGAAAACAATTTATTTACTCCAATCAGTTTATAAATTCAAGAGCTGGAGTTTGAATCCATGTTATTCTAAATACAAAATGTTATTTTAATTCTGCTTAATGAATATTTTCCAAATGACCAAGTGGATGAATAAATGGGTAGTCAGGCTGTAAGCCCTGTTTGAAATATTTTCCACCTGTAGCACAATTTATGTATTTGACTGCCCATAATTTACAAATTGTTCTAACTTTGAGCTCATGCCAGAGAGACAGCAGAGTATAATCCCACTTGGAAGTTTATCTATATCTTTCCTGATGTCTCTCTTTATTTAAAAGCTATCATATCAAATATACATAGCATACCAAAAATCAAAAGATATACAAATAGACAATAAGAACGTGAAAAGATGCTCAACATCATTAGTTATTAGGGAAATGCAAATCAAAACCACAATGAGATACCACTTCATATTCACTATGATAGCTACAATTTAAAAAAGAAGAAAAGAAAGAGAGAGCGAGAAAAAGAAAATAACAAGTGCTGGCAAGGATATGGAAAAATTGGAACCCTGGCACATGTCTTGGAATGCAGAGTGGTTCAGCCACATTAGTTTGGCAGTTCCTACAAAATTTAAAGATAAAATTATTATATAACCTTGCAATTCCACTCCTAGATGTATACTCAATAGAACTGAAAAAGGTACTCAAATAAGTGCATGTACACACATGTTTATTGCAGCACTAATCATATAGCCAAAAGGTCCAAATATCCACCCAAATGTCCATCAACAGATGAATGGATAAACAAATTGTGGTATACACATGCAATGGAATATTACTCATTCATACAAAAGAATGAAGATTGATAAATGCAACAATGTGGATAAGTGTTAAAAAACATTATTCTAAGCAAAACAAGCCAGACAAATCATCACATACAATATGATCCCATTTATATGGAATATTTGTAATAGATATATCCACAGAGGCAGAAGAAAGACTGACGGTTGCTGGCGCTGGGAGAGGAACGGAAGTGGGGGAAACCAATTAATGGGTAAGAGATTTTACTTTGGAATGATGGAAATATTTTTAAACTTGATAGAACTGATAGTTGCACAACACTGTGAATATGCTAAATGCTACTGAATTGTTCACTTTAAAATATTTAATCTTATATTGTGTGAATTTCACTTCAGTAAATTATTTTTTGAAAAATAATTTATTTGTATATATTAACAATAAACTGAAAATTAAAATTTTAAAAAGTACCGTTTACAATGGCTTCAAAATTATGATATACTTAGGGATACATTTAACAAAATATGTGCAAGGACTATACACTGAAATCTACAAAACATTGCTGACAGAAATTTAAAAAGACCTAAATAATTAGAGAGATATATCATGTTCATAGATGAGAAGACATAATTCATTAAGATAACAGTTTTCATCAAATGGATTCAAAACAATCCCAATCAAAATCCCAGCAGGACTTGTAGAAATAGATAGGCTAGTTATAAAATTTATATGAAAGTGCAAATAACCTAGAAGAGCCAAAATGTTATTGGAAAAAGAACAATGTAGTTGAAGCACCTACCCTACTTGTTTTCCAGACTTACTATAAAGACATAGGACAGTGTGGTATTGACATAAGCAAAGAAATACAGATCAATGGAACAGAATTGAAAATCCAGAAATAGACACACACATATGTGGCCAATATATTTTTGAAAGGGGTATCTTGGTAATTCAATAGGTGAATGACTGTCTTTTCAACAAACAGTGTTGGAGAAATTGGAGATCCATGATAAAAAGGAAAAAAAAATACACTGACCCTTAACTCACACCATTACAAAAGTTAACCTGAAATGCATCATGGAGCTAAACATAAAAGTCAAAGCTATAACATTTCCAGCAGAAAACATAGGAGGAAAGTCTCTCTGACGCTTGTTTAGAAAAATATTTCTTAGGACACATAATCATAAATCAAAGTAAAAAAAATACATATAAATTGGATTTTATCTAAACTGAAAATTTTGCTCTTTGAAAGACATTTTTAAGAAATAAAGAAAGTAAATCAGAATAAGCAGGAAGAAAATATTGGCAAAACATACATCTGGATAAGGATTTACATTCAATAAATATATTTTTTTCCTTACAACTCAATAACAAAAAAACGAACAGTTCAGTTGTTTAAAAAAATGGAATGGCCAATAGCACAGGAAAGGATGTTCAACATCATTAGTCATTAGAGAAATACAAATCAAAACCAGGAGATAGCACTATATACTGACCGAATGGATATTACTATCTTCACTGACAATAACAAGTATTGGTGAAGATGTAGAGTAACTGAAACTCTCAATCATTACTTGTGAGGATGCAAAATGGTAAGCCACTTTGGATAGTAGTTTGGCAGTTTCTTACAAAATTAAATATAGATTTACCATACAATCCAGCAATACCATTCTTAAGTATTTATCCAACAAAAATGGAAGCCGATATTCATACAAAAATCTATACTCAAACGTTTACAGCAGCTTTTTTTTTAATAGTCAAAATGCAGAAATGCCCATCAATGCATAAATGGATACAGAAATCGTGGTATACCCACACCAATGGAATACTAATCAGCCATAAAAAGGAACAAACTACATTTCATTGATGAATTTCAAAAGGATTATTCTAAGGGAAAGTAGCCAGACACAAATTCCTACACACTATATAATTCTATTTGTAAGAAATTCTAGAAGGGGCAAAACTATAGAACAGACAGAAAATTTGTATTTGTCACAAATCTTTGCTGGGCAGAGGGGTTTGACAACTAAGCGGCAATTAAAATGTTCTTATCTTGATTTTAGTGGCGTTTACATGATTATATAGATTTGCCAAAACTCAACAAACTGTACACTTAAAATTGGTGAATTTTATTACATGTAAATTTTACTTCAATAAAATTATGTTTAAGAAGAGATTGGGACAATTAGACTAAAAGAAACAAAAAAAAATTTGTGAGCTCTCCATGTACCAAATTATAATCTGCTCCATTAGATAACCCCACACCTATACATCTCTTCAAATCAGAGCTTTCTCTACTATGAGTTTTGAATTGGGGTGGTGTGGGACAATAGTCTTAAGAGTCTCAGAACCATGGACTGTCTGAGGAAAGTTTAAAGGTAACAACTTAAGAACTTCCAGTGTCCTAATAACGAGTCGTATAACAACACCTTTGATTTGATCATGATCCCATCCTCACATTTCACTAACTGAACCCAGAATTTGATATTTCCCTGGGGCCATTCTTACTTTTCTACTCCTATGCCAACTGGAGTAGATGGGAGTGAAAAGTGGTTTTATTCTCCACCCCTGTATGTCCTAGACTGGAAATAGTTTCTCTAGATTCTGCTTGGAAACTGAACAGGTCTTTGGTAATTTATTTCTCCATTCCCCTAATTTATCTTAGCAGATAAAAGAAGCCAATTAACACTGTCAATATTCTTCCTAAAAATGTCCTTGGCAAGATTCACAAGTTCATTAGGTCCTTTTCTTTGTAAAATTTCTACTTTACTATCGGTGATAATGCTTCCATTCATAATACAGGTGACCCTTTTTCCAGTCTCCAACAGCAATTTCTACACTTCTTTGACGTCTTCCACTAACGGTTTCTTCACCACCCTTCTAGCCGCTGCTTTCAGCCTAGTCCCAAAGCTAATGCCAGATATTTTATATTTTTGTTACGGTAGCGCTAATTTTTTTTTCAATTATCTAGTGTTATCTAACATACTTCCCAACACAGTGGCTTAAAACAACAATTTCTTAATTAATTTCTCTAATTTTTGGATCAGCTGGTGGTTCGTCTGCTCCACATGGTGTTGACTGGGGTCAATAAGGGAGCTTCATTCAGTTGGGGGCTTGGCTGGGGCTAGAACAGCCCAGGAGCCTCACTCAGAGCCTCAATTCTCATCCAAGTGGCCCCTCTCTTCCTCTCCCCACACCTCCCTCCCTCTTCCTCTCTTTCAGTGTTCTCTTACCATTCAGGAGTCTAGCTCCAGCTTATTTACATGGTCCTGCATTCCAAAAGAGCAAAAAAGGAAGCAATCAAAACTCTTAAGGGCTAGACCCAGACTGGAACAGGGTCACTTCTGCCACATTTTATTGTAAGCAACTCACAAGTTTAAAACAGAATCAAAGGTAGGAGAAATAGAATCCACTCTCTGATTTTATAGAGTGACATGAAGATACAGAGATTGGAGGAGTTCCTGGTGCCCATCTCTGAGACAAGCCACGATGCTATACTATCCTTGAAATTTTCAGGTATTATAGGCTAAAAGATCCATTTTCAACACATTCATTTTTTTTTAATAGTTTTAATTAGGTTTCTGTAACTAGAGACTAAAAGGGTCCTAATACATGCAAAAATAAGTGAATATATGGGACAATTGGCTAAGAGTGGAAAGTAAGATTAAAAAGAAAAAATCCTGGAAAAGTGCCAACACTGAATGTGAATTAATTATCTGGAATTTCAAGTCACAAAGCATGGTGTACTCTCCACAGGACCATAGATTAAATCCCAAAGAAATGTTTGAAAAGTCCTTCATCCAGTCTTTCCTAAAACATTCTTTAGGACCTTGTTTCTACAGGATGCCTTTAAGTGATTCCATGGAAAAATGAGTTTCACCGCTAAAGGACTCATTGGGGCTTTTGATAGCTAATATGCATCATGAATCATAAAGTCTTATGTGTGTCATAACGTCTACCACACTCATTTTACCACAGGTTCCGTATTTCAGCATCTTGAGAAGTGATGTTCTATGGGATACGCTCTGTGGAGTTCTAGTATACTTTGAGCTCCTCACTTTAAATTTGGGGGATCAGAGGCTCAGAGAGTTTGAGTCACACGCTGGACGTAAGTAGGAGCAGAACTTGGGGGCTGTCTCTGACTGTCGAGTTTGCAGTTCTATTATCCTCCATATGGCTGAGGTGTGGACACTGTTGAATTAATTAAACAAGGAGGCCGTTGGACTGAGGCAGCTCTAATGGTATGGAGGGCTATGTAACCAAACCAAAACCCAAGCCTGTAAATGCCTCAAGGTTACGAAATTGAAACCTAAGGATGACCAATCGCAAACAGCCAAGCAGCTCTAAGCTATAGCCAATCAATAATTGCATTATTTTTCTTCCGCCTTTTCTCTATAAAAGTCTCTCCCCATCTCCTGTCGGTGGAGCACTCCTGACCACTCTTGGTTTGGGGCTGCCCGACTGGAGTTGACCTTTGCTCAAGTAAATTCTTAAAAATGTTAATATGCCTCAGTTTATCTTTCAGCAGCTCTGGTGACAGAAGAGGTGAACCGAAGGAGAGCCCTGAGGGCCTCCTCCCCGGCCTCATCCCAGGATAAGCAACAAGGTGCAGGTACCTGTTGAGCTCTGAGCTCGCCGCTTTCCTCCTGGCTCTGGAGCTGGAGAGTAAGTCCCTCTGGGATCCTGGACCCCAGCTCCACAGCTTTTCCATCATGAACTTTCAGACTTTACTGGAAGTTTCTTTTTCTGGACTGGGTCCAAAACCCGCTGAAGTCAGACTGAGACCGACTTAAAAACCAGACCGGGTCTGGGGTCGGGGTGGGTTAGAAACCGGACTGGATTCCCGTCGGACTGGGTCCAATTTAGAAACCTGACTGGTTCCGGATTCAGACTGGGTCTAACTTAGAAATCAAACTGGATCTGACTTAAACTGGACTGGGTCCAGTGTGAGGCCTCAGGTGAATAAAATTGTGTTTTAAAGCTAAACAAGTAGGTTAACCTTATCAAAGATAATCTTGAATTACTGTGACCACAGTGGAGAACTTGGAATCATCTCAGACAAGCTGATCCATTTGGGAGGCGCTCTAGAGAAAAGGATGCCTCAGCCAGGCACTCACTATAAAAGATAGAGGGAAAATTATTCTTCCTCATCTACAGTTTCTGGTGACCAGGATGAGACCTGCTGGGGCATCACACTCCCTCTGGACCCTGCAGGCAGCATCCTGGGAAAATTGGCAGAAGCCAGCAAGGCTTAAAAATTCTTAGCAAAATCGTGCCAATCCAGATTCAGATTGGCAGATAAAACCATGGTTTATCAACCCTGTCTCTCCCAGGGACAGCTATTGTCTCTTGTTTGTCTCATTGTCTCTTCTTGGCTTGGCAACCATCAGGTTGGTGGCCCCCCAAATATTGCCAGACAGAAATGTGGGTTGCACTTCATTTGCAGCTAGGGTCCTACCAACTTTTGCCAGTTCTCAGGGGAATTGTCTTTTTTTCTTTTCGTTATCTTTGGGAGTGACTCTGGATCTTGGGAGAGTAGTATCTTTTCCATCCTCTTTGGGGAACTCTTGTGTCTGTGTGGTTGTTCAATACTGCCAGGAATACTTACTATTTGTCTGGGCTGAAACCTGGCAAGATATTCAATATTCAAAAGGTGTTTTTTTTTTTTTTAAGTGGCTCTATAGTCAGAAGTTGGCCAAATTGGAAGCTAATGGTCAGAGTGATAGCAACTTTTTTTTAAGACCTCTTCCCCTAAGCTAAAATGACACTATGTACCCAGAGGGAAATAAAAAAACATTGCAATATTGCACCTGTCTCATGGCTAAAATTTTTAAATAAAAGTTTTAATATCTCTGCATCTGTATGTTTATGTATGTCTATGTATGTGTGTTATAGATGTATGATATTTTTCTGCCTCCAATGGTATTGCCAAAAGTAATTTTTAAAAGCTCTATTTAATTGGATTACACACAAATAAGCACTTATATAAATCAAGTATACTCTCAGAAATATAGAAACCAACCCAAAAGCTTTTTAAGTTCATGTGATTCAAGATAATCTTTAGTAAATAAAAGCTAGTTTAAGTTTGTTGGTTTAATTGAAACAGGCATGTCTTTGGAATTATCAGCATTAAATATTATACTTTATCCTACTTAGATTTACTAGAAGCCAAAGAAGCTCATGTTATCTCTGTTACAGTTTGTCAGCATGGAAGATAAATTAAGATGATGCTTAGCTGTTTAATATCTCATGAAATTTTCATGAGTAATCTAAACATAATTGTTAAGAAGAAGTCAATTAAATAGCTGTAAGTAAGATAGTTTATAAATGAACTTTTAGACACAAATTATGCTTTATGGTAAGTCTACTTAAAAATTGCTTCCAAAATCTTTTTGGTAACTTGAAACTTTAAAGTTATACTGAGATAAGTTAATGATGGATGTTAATTGAATATCCAGATCATTTCCAAGTAAGATAAAATAGTGAAACATTAATTACTGAACATAGGTTTATCCACTTTTGGCTTCCTTTTACAGAGGAACTAAAGATATTTGGGTCTATTAGTAAATGTGTTTTGTGCCACATTGAAAAATTTGCTATGAGGAAGAATATACTTCTAGAAATTGTGAAATGTGGTTATAAATTTGCCAATCCACAAAATGCTAGGGTAATAGACAGCTGACAATTGCTTACTTTTTAATTTTAACTAGGAATAAAGGAGTCTAAGGGCTAAGAATTCTAATAAATACGTGCAATTAAAACTGCTTAGAAGTAATACAGTGAAAGGAAACAACTGTGTATGAATAGGTAAGGAAAGTAGAATGATTGGTTGTTCCAGAATGAGAGAGAAAGAAAAAACATAGGACAAAACCTGAATAGATAAAAAAAAAGTTTACAAGATTTGTGGTAAAGGAATTTTTTGTGGGGTCAAACTGACTAAAATTGGAATGGCTTTATTTAAGTTTTTAAAGAATGAATTTTAATATCAAAAGTGCACTGGTGCAAAATTAGAATTTAGTTTCCTCCCTGTTCAAAGGACAAATTTTTCTTGGACTACTGGTGTATTCTTGATAAGTGATCGTGAAAGGTGTTTTTTAACCTTTTTGGTTATCTACATGGAAAGCAAAGATTTTGTGTCATACCAAAATAATTTATTGTCTTTATCACATCTTTGATTACTTAAGAAAACCCAATCTTCTCAATATTAAAAGAGCTAAGTTTTGTTCACAACTATATAAACTTCTGTATTTGCTTTTAAAATTTTCTATTGTCATTTTAGTTAATAAGTAATTAAATATTATTTCATAATAATTGAGATCTTATTTAGTCAAGTGTTCAAATCTTTTAACATTTTGACAACTTCCCAAAATTAAATTCTAAATAGAGTCTTTTTGACCTCTAAGTAACTTTCAGATTTCACAGAGGGCCCCTGGGAAATCTCAAAGGATTTGTCTCTCACATTGTAAAGGAGAGATGTTAAACTAATTAAGTTTATTTTGTATGTTAAATAACATGGGAAGCATTGTCAAATAAGAAGTGATGTTAAACGTTGGGTTTTATGCTCAATGATGACTATAGGAAACTAACATAAGCATTGTAGAAATTATTTAAAGTTTCTAGAAATTTGTCAATACTCCCATTGTCCAATTATTATTCTAAATTATTGTTTGTGATGAAAGTAACTACATTTCCTTATTAAATGAACTCTAATCAGATCTTTAACCATGGCCATTTTGTTTAAGTCTTTTTGTCATTTACAGTTATTGTTTTACTCTGCTGCTTTTTCAGAACTGCTTCATCTTCAGACAGACTCAAGGAAAGAACTCTGACAAGTACTCTAGGATATAGGTTTCTGATAACTTTAGGATTATAGAACTGAACTGGATAAGAATTTCCGGAACTCATGGAAAAACTGCATTTGAACGGGAGAAGAATTAAAAATATGGGATTGAATGAACTGATGAGTATGGTTATAATTAGTTTCACAACATTTTCCTTGAAATTTCTTTCTTTGCTGGTTCCTTCATGTTTTATTTTTCCAGGTTTAAGGAAAAGTTTTTCTCTTTTCTCAAACTATCTATGACTTCCCAGTAACTTTGTAAAGTAAATTTCTATAAACAAATTTGAAAAATTTACTTTTTCTTTCTACCTGATCCCTCTAGAATGCAGAAACTTATTGGCAATATATTTATTTGCATAAGTTTAGTAAGAATCTGTTCTCCTAATAACAAGACACAATTGGAAAGATTCCTTATATTACCAAGGCTTTGACTGGAATGTCATTTTTGAGAATATGCATAAAATCAGACAGAGCTAGACAGTTTTAAGGAACTAAGGTTGACTTTATGGAGCCAATAAAAGCCCCTTGGAGTAACCAGCCTGGTACCATGCTTACAGGGTTTGCAGCAGTCTAACCAGTTGAATAAGAGAGTCACTTCCTGGCAGGCTCAGGAACCTCAGGATATCTTCTTGAGGTCCTAGGGACCTCAAGAAGGGAGTAATTTACCCAAATCTGTAGGTATTCCAGGCAAAGTCTAATGGTGCATTCTTGGTCTGGCTTCTTAGCCTGGAAAGTCTTTTAAAATTTCAATCTGAGATACCTTATGAAAAGGTCCAGCAAAGCAGATTTGAAAAGAGCCTGTATGGTCAATAACTGTTCTTTCTTCACTTATGTAGATAATTAGGCCAAGTTTAATGAGACTAGACTTATTTTGCAAACAAATTAGTCTTACTGTGATATATTTGATAGAAATTAGGGTGATTGTAGAGAAAAACATTATATTTCATTAGAAAATGATATCACAACCTTGTGGATATCAGATTCTAGTTCCATTCCTTGTCTTTGAGGTTTTGTTATATATCTATAAACTGAACTGGATCCTGAATTCTTCTAGTTTCCTCAAATAACTGGCTACAGCTCTCCAAATTAATGTTTCCCATTTTCCTCAACCCTTCTGATTTGGGATCACTAAGAATAAAGACTGCCTTTGAACCTCCTTGGAAGGGACCATATCAGGTGCTCTCACTACCCAGATGGCTGCCAAACTTCAGGTACTTGAACCTTGAGTCCATATCCCTCAATTTAAAAAGGCTCCTATAGACTCTTGAAACATCACACCAGCTGGAAATCTAAAATTAAAATCGACCTGGGAGGTTCTTTGCCAAAGGCGGACAACATCTTATAGTGGACCACTCTGCCAGGATCATACATCAAGATCTTCATCTCCATTTCATCTCCTTTTGCCTTTTCACGACTTGGTTTTTCTGTTAATGCATGGGAAGACAACGCTCCTTAACTCTGGCAACTATTGCTGAATTTGTTGCTAAGGTCATAGCTGCATGACAAAACATCCTAGATTTTCTTGCTAGGGTGGTTTTGAATGATAGAATTGCTTTACATTACTTATTGGCTGAACAAGGAGGAGTCTGTGCCATAGCACATATCTCCTGCTGTACTTGGATCAGCACCTTTGGTATTGCAGCAAATATAAGAAATTAACAAACAAGCCACTTGGCTAAAACGGGTTGATGCTCCTTCACGTACACTCTTTGGATTATTTGATACTAACTTGTTTGATTTGTGGGGGCCCTGGCTAAGCAGTATACTTCAGTCTGTAGATATTATCCTGCTAATAGTTATCATTGTAGTCTCCCCAGTTATGCTATGTTCTTTCAAAGTGTTAAATGCCTATTCATAGCCATCAGCAGGACATCAGATGGTCTCATAGCACTTGGAGAAACAGAAACAAGATGAACAGCAAAAACAATTCTTCCAGGGATCTGATGTCATAACCAATGAGTTTCACAGAGACAAGAGCAACTTAACTCTGACGGTGACTTAGAGTGTTGCTAATAACAAATTTTTGGTCAATCTCATGTATCAGAGGATGACCAAAAGGAGGAAATTGTTAAATCAGTTAAACATGGAGGCCATTAGATTGATGTGGCTCTAATGTTATGGCAGCCTATATAAACAAACCAAAATCTAAGCCTGTAAGTGCCTCAAGGTTAAGAAATCAAAACGCTAAGGACAACCAATCACAACAACCAACTAGGCTCTAGGCTATAGCCAATCAGATAATTTCCTTTCTTTGCTTCTTCCTTTTCTCTACAAAAGTATCTCCCCAGCTCCTGTTGTTGGAGCACTGCTAACTACTGCTGGTTTGGCACTGACCCATTTTAATCAATTTTTGCACAAACTTAAAAATTGTAATATGCATCAGTTTATCTTACTTTTATCATACCACAGGAGTATGATGTTTCTGGCTACTTTCAGGTCATTGAATCCTCTTTATTCACCCTTTCCATACCCAATCCATTCTGTAGGATTCCACAACTGTGGAACAACAGGAAGGGAGGCTCATACAGAGTCAACATATCTCAGGCATTGGTGGGTATCCTGTCGGAACCTCAGTAACAGGTTTCCCCATGGTTTAACGTGTCATGTGATCATTAAGAAATACATGAAATTAGTACTCTCTTATTACCAAAGGTCTTATAAGACAGATTCCTTTCCATAGCTCATTCTTATACTTCATAGCTCATCGCCTTCCACATACTTTTTAGGAAAACCTCCATTGTACTAAACCAACTTCTAAAACCTCCATCCTTCTCCATAAAAACACACACTTTTGAGCACCTACGTGTGTTTTCCAGACAACCTAAGTGCTTTGGAGGCATTATCCTTGACCAACTTGGAGTTCTGGTCTTGTGTGAAAATATTCCATCCTTTCATGTTTTCCAGACAGTGTCTAATAGGAATGGAAACTAGCACAGAATTGGGTGTTTGGTGAAGGAAATGACATGTGGCCCTCTTAGAACTAAGGGATGATGTCACTTACTAAGGTGAAGACTCTGTTGCCTGATGTCTTTATGGCCAGGGATTAGCGAGGTGTGGTGGAGAGAGCACTGGACTAAGAGTCAGGAGGCCCAGATTCCAGTCCTGGTGTGGCTGCTTCCTCTCTGATCCTGAGCATATCACTTTGCCCCAACTTTGTTGGATTACTTGTCTGTACTATAAGTCCTCCCCATTTGAGTCTTATTTTCACTAAGCTAGATCTATCAACTTAGAAAGTATTAGTGTAGGGGTTAAGGGATATACAGTTTGCATGGAAATTGCAAGGGAATTGCAAAGAGTGAGCTTACTACACAAACGCTGGATGATCAAGAAAAGGAAAGTTTTGTAGAAGAAACAGGAGGAATCAGTTAATTCTGCTTGATGGGTTCATTCATTCAAGAAAATATTTATGAGGATGACTGACCTGATTTATATTTTAAGAGATCTCTCTGGCTTCTGTGTAGACAATGGATAATAGAGGGCATTAGAGGAAGCAAGGGTTGCAGTTAGGAGATTAGTCATATAGTCCAGGTAAGAAATGATGGTGGATTGGGCTATGGTGATGGCATTAGAAATGCAGGCTATTTACAGTAGATACTGAATGGGGAATTATTAAGACTTACCAGTGGACTGATTTTGGCTAGTGAAGAGAATGATGGACTGAAGAATGATTCAAGGATTTTGGCTTTAACAATTGAGTTGGTTTTGTTTCCATTTGCTGAGATGCAGAGACTGGGAGTAGACTATGTAGGAGGTGGAAGGGGAGTCAGCATTTTAGACATGTACATTTTGCAACTTCCAAGTGCATATATCAAACAGAATCTTGAGTATATGAATTTGGCTCCCAGAGAGGTCTGGGTAGAGATAAAATCTGGGAGTGATAAACATTTAGATGATATTTGATAAGCTTCAGAGACTGGTGTCATTTGAACTGACTCTTAAAGGATGAGAAGGGTTTTACTGATGATTGAGAATGGGGACAAGGGAAGTAAATAAAAAGGGGACTGAGTGAGAAAAAGCAGACAGCTGAAGTGGTCAGGTCAAGGTCCACTGGGCTCTCAGTGCCTGAGCTCAGACCACTGCACAGCACTCTCTCTAACAGCAACACTACCTTCTCTCTAGAAACGTCCACTAGCCATCTTAGATCCCTGGATATTTGGCTTCAAAGCCAATAAAGGATTACAGCTAAGAGTGGTTTGCTTAAGGATAATAAGAGAGCCTACAAGTTATTCATTTTTTTCTCAAACTGGAGAAAATTTCCTTTTTTTTTTTTGCTGAATAACATTGAATTCATCAGTGTTTGTCTTTTCCCAAGTCTGGCAACCTCATCCAGCGTAATTCAGTTCAGACTTCAGTGTCACTTCCCGAGAGACTAGGGTAGATTGTAAGCAATTTAGAGATTCCTTGTCGCACTTAATTTGTCTTTGGCCAGGGATTTTGAGTTTATTTCTGAACTTTTCCCTTTTAAGTCAGTTCCAAGAATAAGGCATGATGTCCTTCTTTTAGACTCTGCCCAGCAGAAAGTGCTCTTATAACACAAGCTTCAAGGAACCCTCTAGCTCCATGTTACCTTAGCTTTTAGGATCTCAGGATGTTCTCACAGTTCTCCTCTTTTCTAAGCAGAGTTCTCACTCTCTCCAGTCTCTTTCTCTCAGAGTTCATCTGCTCCTGCTCTCATTGCCTCCTCATGCTTGCCCTAGTAATCTAGAAGAAAACCGATACCGCCCAATTTGATGTTTTCACTTTAGAGGTGATGCATTACGTTTCTATTGCTCCTGTAACACATCACTATAAACTTAGTGGCTTAAAAGAACTCAAATTTTTTATCATACAGTCCATAGGTCTAAAGTTTGGCGTGAGTCTCACAGAGTAAACACCAAAGTGCTGAAACCTGGTTTTCCTTTCTGGATAGTCTAGGGGAAAATCCAATTCAGTCCCATGTGGCTGAAGCGCTTAAATGTATTTTCACTTGCTGGGGACCTGTCTTTGCCCCCTCCATCTCCGAAGCAGCAACAGGGTGTCAAATCTTGCTCACATTGCATCTCTCTGGGCTATTCTTCTGTCTTCCTTTTTGACTCTTAAGGACTCATGGATTAGATTGGGCCCACCCAGATAGTCTCGGATAATCTCCCCATCTCAAGGTCTTTAACCTTAATCACATTGATAGTCTGTTTTGCTACGTTACCTTGTAACATATTCACAGGTTCTGGGAACGAGGGCCTGGACACCTTCAGGGGACATTATTCTGCATGCCACAGTTGAGAAAACTGTGGCCCAAAGATCAGCATGCCTCATCCATAATAAATATATAATAAATTTGAATCTGGGCAAGAGATTTTTAATTTCGATTTCTTTCCTCTATAAAAAGAAGGCATGCAGCTTAAGTATGACTTCAGGTCTCTCCTAAGAATAGAACGATGTTTCTAATACTATCTCTATGATAAGGTAATACTATCTCTATGATAAGGTACACATAGATTTAGAAAATTGTTCCTCCATGCACTGACCACTTGACATTGAGCAAATCAGTTTGTCTCTCTGAGCCACAATTTTCTCATCTACAAAATGAAAATGATGGGACCTGTGTTGCAGGGATTTAGTGAGTATTTAATAAGATATTTCTTGAGCACTTAGCACAGGGTTTATATAAAAATTCACTGAAAAAGCCAATTTGAGTCCCTATATTGAGCAGATGAGAAAATAGGCTCAAAGAGGAGGAGCAATTGGCACCAGGTCATATAGTGGGTTAGTGGCAAACCCAAGAATAGATTACACAAGGACACGAGAATTTGGAGGGAGAGTAATTACAAGAACGAAATTCCACACCTGCTTTCTACAACATTCCACAACCAGCCCCAGGGCTGAGCCTCTCAATTCCCTAACTCCAGGGCATCCCACAGGAATTAGAGGCTAAAAGGCAGGCATGCTGGCTTCATCCAATGTGACAACTTTGGTCTTCCTCTGGATTTCCAGTTCTCACATTCCTTTATGAACCTCTGCCCTAGAGCCCAATCGATGTCAGTTCACTTAGTGCTAAATGTTTCCTGTGCACCGAACCATTTTGTGCTCTCTTAGTAAAAATGGAGCCATCCAGCATCAATTCACATGAAATAATTTTCTATTTCATGTCAACTGATAATCACCAATTTCCTTCTGCAAGTGGCGCTTTGTACTGGGAGGCACTTGGAGTTATTACAAGTTATCATGGCCTACGCTGCTTGCTTTTGCGTGACCAAATCTTGTATCTAGAGAGAAGATGGATCAAAGCTCTATTTTCATGTAATGAAATATAAGGATTAAAATATAGTCCATCTTCCTATCAAGCTGGAATCTTAGCACCACCTGAAGACAAAAAATAAATTATCATTGAGTTTGTAACTCCAATGGGGCAGGTCAGAGCAGAATCATTCATTCATTTGGCAAGCATGTAGAGACTTCCTGTGTTCTAGGCACTCTCACAGATACAAAGATAAATAAAATAAAGTCTCTATTCTTAAAATAATCATACAGTCCAATAAGTTAAATGTGGATACAGTCAGCAACAATAAAAGGCATATTTAATTATATGCAGCTGTTAAAAGTTATGGCTTACATTAGTAATATTCAAATATTTTCCACTGTGAAAACCTCCATTTAAGTGAAATTTCACAAGAAGCCCAGTAAATAAAACTGATGACCTGCTGTAAGTGAAGTGGGAACAAGAGACCTGGAGACCTAACCATTAAGCCCCTCTCCTCCCACGCTCTTACCAACACATCATAGTTTCTGGTAGAGGTGTTCATAATCTGTTTAAAAGGCACTATTTTACAGTTTTTGTGACTGGCATATTGAATGTACTGACTTGCAGGCACAAGTAGAAAGTAACTCTTTTCTTTTTGTCATTACCTCTTTAACTTACTCTGTAGATTGACTCTTCCCATGCTCCTGGCTTGTGTCTCAAGGGGATCCCACAATTTCTCTGGTCTTTGTCAGGTATTAATATATAATCTCATTTCCCAGCTCAGTGTAGAACTGAAGCCAATCTCAGCCAATTAAAAAAATTTCGCTTTCCCAAGGGTTAGTCCACATAATTAGAAAACCTATAGAAAAGTAAAGAGACTTGTCACCAACCTCTTCACATTTCCCCGCCATGCTCTTCTGTTCCTCTTCCCCAAGCCATCATGACTCCTTTGACCCCTCCTGGAATGGAAAAAGGGTTAGAGTGAGATAGCAGAGGAAAAAGGCAAAGGATGTCTTACTTTCCCACCAGGGCTGCCACATACAGTTGCTTGGGTTACCTACTGCACACGGGTACCCAGCCAATGGAGCAAGGAATCTAATTCACTCTGCTTGGGAAGCCATGTGCTCTTATGTGGAGCTGCGTCTACCAGAGGAAACATTTTTTAAATTATCATATAGTTTATCACCCAGTTCTATGCTGCCTCCAAAAGGAGGGGATGTCTTTTATAAAATTTTCACAAGGTGATAGAGGGATAGAGGCAATCCTGTTGACCAGCACAATTTAAAGCCAACGTTGTGGCATGTGTTCAGAGCCTGGCTCTTTCCTTTGTGAGGTGCTGTGGGAGTGATTAGGCATTCTCCCACTCTAGTCCCAGAATCACCCATCTGATGATCTCTAATTCCAATGCTCCTCAGGATGAGTATTTCTGACCACACTACAGCCCTGCAATCCATCTCTCCACCCATACAGAGTGTCTCTGTTGGGGTTCCTCACCCTGCAGGCAGTCTTTGAGCAGAGTACGTTTCACACCTGGAGGCTTATTGCCTTGTCTGCCCCAGAGGACGTATGTGCCTTTCCCCCATCATAGTAGAAAGTGAGACTTCAACAATGACCCCCACTCCTAGCTGCCTGACTCCTTCAGCAAGTCTCTCCCTGTTAGGCTTTTCAGGCACTAGTTAAGTTCCTGTGTCCAAATTCACCAAAGTCCAGGGTGCATGTAAGATCCTCTGAAGCCTCCTTTATCTGAGTCAACCATCTAGAATCTCCTCTGTCCCCATTTGAGGAGGATAAGCCATGTGGCAAGACTGGGTCCACAGGTCTTACCCTATCCTACATTAACAGATGGCAACTGATGATCTGGGTCTTTGGAGCATCTCCTGAAACTCAAAGACAGAGGAAAGGTCTTGGCACATAATGCTTAATAACATGGGTAAATTATCAAGTAATATTAAATAGAAAACCAGATAAATACATAAACTTGAATATGTGTCTATATATGTGTGTTTTTACATGTACAGTCATGCACCACATAATGACATTTCAGTCAATGACAGACCGTGTATACATGGGACGGTGGGTGGTCCCATTAGATTAGTACCGTATAGCACAGATGTGTAGTGAGCTACGCCATCTAGATGTTTGTGTAAGTATACTCTATGATGTTCCCACAACTATGAAATTGCCTCAAGACACATTCTCAGAACATGTCCCCATGATTAAGCAATGTGTGACTTATATCTGTTGTTTTAATACCAGGTGAAGAGGAGGAGTAGAAGAGATGTTTGAGATCATCTCATTTAATAAATGATTTATGTAGCACCTGTGGAGGTCACTTGGGCCCTGCGTGACACCTCAAAGGCACAGGATATAAATTCTAGATGTTAACTGTATTAGATTCCTAGTGCTGCTGTAATAAATTACCACCAACATAGTAGCTTAAAACAGCACATATTTATCATCTTAATGTTCTGGAGGTCAAACATTTGAAAAAGCATCTTAACAGGCTACAAAAAGGTGTCAGTGGAGTTATAATTTCTTCTGGAGGCTCTAGGAGAGAATTTATTTCCTTGCCTTTTATAGTTTCTACGGGCTGCTTGCATTCCTTGGCTCGTGGTCCCACGCCACTCCAACCTCTGCTTCTGTTATTGCATCTTTTCTCTGACTTTAATAACACTCCTGCCTCCCTCTTATAAGGACTCTTGTGACTTCATGGGAGTCACCCACATAATCCAGGGCAAACTTCCCATCTCGAGATCCTTATTAATCACATCTGAGAAGTCCCTTTTGCCATATGAGGTAATATATTTACAGGTATTGGGGATTCGGACATGGACATCTCTGATGAGGAGCTATTATTCTGCCTACCACAGCATCCTTAACAGGAGGCCACAGAGAAAATGAAAAATGGTAACAAATATGAGCGCTTTAAAGGATGAAGTTGGGTAAATGACTTAAGTCTTCTTAGCCCTTAGTTTCTTCATCTATAAAATGAAGATAATAATAGTACCTGCCCCATACAATTGTTATTAGTGTTAAGTGAGTTAATATTTTCAAAATGCTGAGAACAATACTGGCTCACGGTAAGTGCGACATAACTGTTTTTAAAAAGTCACAAGGGAGGACACTCTACAGTGCAAAGTAGACTTGGGATCCAGCTGCTTCTTGTTTGGCGAATTCTGTGTTACATATTCCAGGATTAATAGCAAGGGCTTATTAACTTAATGGATGTTAATAAATCTCTGGAGTGAGTCTGCTACTATAGCATATGTATTTACTATATTTCCACAAAAATGTTCTAACATATGAACAGTTCTCATTTGGGATTATGGGTCATTTCTGTTGTTAAAGAACAAAAATTCAACCGAGTAAGTTTAAAGATCTAATTGGCTTTATTCAGCGATTCGTGAAACAGGCAGCGTCCCATGAGCAAGTAGAAAGGAGCTCCGAGTAGTTGTACAAAATTGAAAGTTTTCATAGGGAGAAGGAGGGTGGGACAAAGAAGTTAGAAGAGTGGATTATTTCAGGCAAGGTCACCTTTCTTTAGGGGATGGCAGGAGTTCTTATCAGGCAGATTACCTCACTAGTGTTTATCAGAAAATTTCAGACTGAATGATTTAAAGTTCCACTCCTGGGAGAGGCTGAAACCACAGTTAGACTAGGTATTAAATCTTGGTGGGGCTTAGCATAGAGGACTCCATTTTGGGCCTGTTGTTTCTTTTTAACGTTATGTTCTTCTTTATACTTGATCTATGCCCTACATTTTCTTCAATTAACTTATACACCAGTTACAATCAGAGAAAAATAAATGCATGTGATTAAAAATTATATATCATATCTATATTTATATATAATTATCTATAATATCTATATATCTCTCTCTATATAAGTGTAAAGAGATTAGAGCCTTTTTAGGTTCCTGGACCCAATTACCCAATTTCCAATGTGTGGAGGCAGGCTTTCCCAAACATCCAAACAATGCTCCAACACTAGCTGGGTGTACTACAATTCAACTCAATTCTGACACTCTCTGGAGATAGCATCAGATTCCACAGGTTGACGGCTCAATTCCACAAGACTGCACCCTCCCCCTCTTCAAACACTGGTCACAAGACCAGATTATTACCTGTGCTTCTGACCTACTGGCTATAAATCAAAGATTCCCAAGACCTCCTCCTTGAGTTTGATTAATTTGCTAGAGTGACTCACAAAACTCAGAGAAACATTTTACTTACTAGCTTACCAATTTATTATAAAAGGATGTAACTCAGGGACAATCAGGTGAAAGAGATGCATAGAGCAAGGAATGAAAAAGAGGTGCAGAGCTTCCATGCCCTCTCGGAGAAGAACATTCTCCTCAAAACTCCCCAAATTCACCACCCAGTCCTTTTGGGTTTTTATGGAGGCCTCATTACATAGGCATGATTGATTAAATCATGGACCACTGAAGATTCACCTCAGTCTCTATCCCTTCTCCCCTCCCCAGAGGTCAGGGCGTAGGACTAAAAGCTCCAACTGTCTAACCACTTGGTTGGTCCTCCCAGCAACCAGCCCCCATTCTTAAGTGTGGTCCAAAAGTCTCCTCATTAACATAACAAATGACACCTTTATGATTGTGGTCACTTACGAAATTCCAAGAGTTTTAGGAGCTCTGTACCAGAAACAGGGACAAAGATCAAATATATACTTCTTATTATAAATCGCAATATCATGAGTCATTGGAGAAGAACAGAACAAAAGGTGTCCCCACTCTGTTCAAGCCACATAAATGAAGCCACAACAATAAACCTTTTTTTTTCTTGCTGTGGAAGTTTCACCCTGAGCTAACATCTGTGCCAGTCTTCCTCTATTTCATGTGTAGGTTGCCACCACAGCATGGCCACCAATGAGTGGTATAGGTCTATGCCCAGGAACTGAACCCAGGCCACTGAAGCAGAGCGTGCCAAACTTAACCACTAGGCCATGGGGCTGGCCCCATCAATAATCCTTAATGGAACTTCATTGACCATTGGATACAGTCTAGACACCCAGACCTAGCATTTAAGACTTTCTAGAATCTGGTTCAAATCACCCTGCACACCTGTAATTCTTCCCATCCCCTTGTTTCTGTGAGTCAATCCAGCAAAGCACTATTTAGCAACTATGATATGAAACTGCATTGTGTGTTGGGTCTACAGCTATGACAACAAACTATCTCTGTTCTCAAGTAGTTAATAATCTAAAAGAAGGGGCAGAGTTCTATACAACAAAAGACAAAAAAGTGGTCTCAATGGCATTTTTGTTATTGTTATAATCAAATGCTATTAGAATACAAAGGTGGGCCTGAGCAATCCTAATAAGGCCAGGGCCAGCTTCAGGGATGCGCCACCTGTGCAGTCAGCACCTGAGCTTAGTAGGGTTCTGTGCTTAGTTTAGTGTTCTGCCACTGCCATCCTGAAATTCTTGATCATTTCTGAACAAGGGGCCCTGCATTTTCATTTTGCACTGGGCCCCGCAGATTACGCAGCCAGTCCTGAAGAGGAGTTTGAGGTTGGGGGGCAATTGGAAGTTGAAGCTCCAAGTACATTGTCACTGAGAAATACTGAAGATCAACAAGGTTTGCTGTGCCTCTCCTATGCTTTGGATGCCATACTAAGAACTACATATATGTACAGTCATGGGTCACTTAATGACAGGGACATGTGGCAAAAAATGTGTCGTTAGGTGATTTTGCCATTCTGTGAACATCATAGAGTGTACTTATACAAACCTAGATGATATAACCTACTAGACACCTAGGCTATATGGTACTAATCTTATGGGACCACTGTTGTATACGCGGCTCATCGTTGACTGAAGCATTGCACGTGGCACATGACTATATATGTATATACACACATGCATATAAATCTGCTTTATATATCAGTATATATGCACATACACTTAAAATTTCACCAATTCATGGCTACCACCAATTCTTCTCCACTCACCATCTATCTTGCCAATTATTTTTCCATAGCTGCAATAGGAAAATGAAGTTTTCTGGGAGTGTAACTTCCTTTCCTTTCCCACTCTTTCTTCCTCCCTCTCTCCCTTCCTTGATCCTTTCTTTCTTTTCTTCTCTCTTCCTTTTTGTTAATTTTAATGAGGGTCAATGAATCACAAGTCCTTTAGTCTAACTTCAGTGGACATCACTTGGACTGCTAATTTCAAAGGCAGATTTTTACCTCAACTCTAGAAATTCTGATCAGTAGGTCTGAGTTGGGGCTGCAGGTGTCTGCATGAAAACACACACACACACACACACACAGGTGATTCTGTTACCTACTCTGAGGAACGTTACTCAAATCTGATCTAATCCCCTTACCTAATGGTTCTGAAAAACTGAAACCCAGAAAGAGAAACTCACCTCCCTAAACATCCCATGTCCATTTCTAGCAATTTTGAAGAAGAAAGGCCCATGCCTGGTCATTTGGTGCTGACTTCAGAGCCCTTAAAAATGTAGGGTTTTGAAATCATAGAAATGTGAATCTCTAAAAGCGCTTGAGTGTTTCCTAGGGAAATGCAGTGTGTGAGGCAAATCTCGCCTTTTCACTTTCTTGTTCAGTGATTGAAATCAGACTGAAATGAACATGTGGGAGCATCCTGGAAGGAGAAAGAAATCAGAAAGGAGAATCTTGCAGCCCTGCCCTGGTGTGGATATGAGAAGGATGGCTTCCCAGCACATCCACGCTGCTTGCACCAGGCAGAATGGTCTCTGAAATACAAACCGGCCCCGGTCACCCTCCACTCTGGCACAGCACCCTCCATTCAGAGGTTGGTGTGATGGGTCCAGCATGAACACTGGGATCCTATGGCCTAGAATTCAAATCCTGCCTCTGCCATCTTCAACCTGTGTGACCTGGGCAAATCGCTTCAGCTCTCTGCCTTGGTTTCAAGATTCGTAAAAAGGGCAGAATGATAATGAACACACAGGGTTGTGGCTGAGAGATTATGTAGTAACATGTTAAGAGCGCAGGCCCTGAAGCTGGACACCTGAGTTCAAATATGGGCTCCTCTTCTTAATAGCCACGACTTGGAGCAAGTTACTTAACTCTTCAGGATAAATAAGGATTATGATCATATACACCTTGTGGGTCATTGTGCAGACTAAATGAAATAACATATCTAACACCCTTGACTGAGCACAGGGCTCCTAATCAGGGCTCAGGAAATGCTAGTTATATGAACAACGGGTAGACACTTGGTAAACCAGTGGTAAATACAATGAGTGGGGAAGAAAAGAAGTTTAGGCAAAGCAGTCACACAAAGCAATATGTCTCTTCTATAAAAACGCTCTCTGAACCCAGTGAATTTCCACTGTTGTGGGAGAAGGAGGGATGGCAGACCAGATTAGGATAATTGTTTTCCTTGGAAGCTGAAAAATCAGTTTGCCTTTGGCACCTCTGTGACTACAACTCCAATCCCCAAATCCCACTGAAGGAGTGAATGAAACTTAAAAGCTGGAAGAGAAGAGAAGGAAGAATTAAGGAGAAGAGCCAAAATGCTTCAGGCTTCAGTTGATCCTCTCCTGCCATCTCCCCACCCTGTCTATGGCCCATGCCTCTGCAAGCTTCCTCTCTTTCTGTACCTTTTGGAGAAAACAGTCTTTGTCCTTGGAGTTGGCTGTGGGAAGCTTTCCTTTTTTTCTTTATTGCCAAGTGTAGGAGAAGGGTAAGCATGCTGAGGCCCTGAGAGGGAGACCCCAGAGGAATAAGAGAGCAGGGCCTTCATCCCAGACTGAAAATACAAACAATACAGCTCCCAGTCAAGGTTCTCATCATGTCATCGGAACTTCCTCTTCACCTGTTTGTGCTTTCACCACGCAGGGGTGTATTCGGACCCCAGTGTCAAGATCATGAGCAGCCAGCCTTGAGTCGGGGCCCACCCCCAGCTTTACAGTTAATCTGTTGGAACCTCAGGTTCAACATTTGTAAAATGGGGTTAGATGCATAAAACACTTGGCACCAGGCTGGATAAAATGCCTTTCTCTCCTCCTCCTTCTTGCTCTTCTTCTTCTCCTTCTCTTCCACCTCCTCCTTCTTCCTGGCCTTTTTAATCCCCATCCTTTTCTTCCTCTTTTCTGTCTCTGCTACTCAAAGTCGGGGGCCATGTCTTACTCAACTCTGCCTCCCCTAAAACCAGGCACACAGCAAGTGCTCAATGGATATTTGTATAATGAAGAAAGAAAGAAACTCCTCTACTATCATTTCTCTGCATGTTAGAATGCACCATCATATCTGTATTCTTGCCAATGGGTACTAGCTAGTAAAATGCAAAACTTCCAAGTAAATACTCAGAAAATCAGACAAACTTAGAACAACCCATACAGTGGCCTCAGCTCTAACTCTGACTTTACAGAAAAGACAGTAGAAGTTCAAAGAAGAGTAGGGACTTATCCTTGGTCCTCATGGGGACAGGGACAAAGTAATCTGTCTTACTCCTCATCCGTCTCCCTTTCTCTATATCACAACACCTCCCTCTATGCAGGAGGGTCTCTTGATTGTCCCATTCAAACATTTATTCATTCATCCAGTGAAGAAATGTTTAATAGCATTACAATGTGTCAGGCAAGCATGGAGCTAGGCACCAAGGATAATTATAAGTAAAAACAGGTCTAATTTCTTCCCTCATAGGGCAAACTCATAACCTAATGGAGGAGACTGCTGTTAACTGAAAACATGTACACCCCACTTAACTCCCCTCAACATACACAAATACATTTTCAGTTTTTAATAATAATAATGTGCTTCAAGGGAAAACTGTAGGATGCTATGAGAGAGGAAAAAAGAAGTGGACATGACTGAATTGAGGCATTGAGGAAAGCATCTTTGCAGGAATGACTTTTAAGAGGAAGCCTAAAGATTAAAGAATATTTTTATGAGCAATTTCTGCTAGTCCTCAATACCACTGCTTATGCAGCTGGCCCATCTAGAAGGCCCTCTCTTTTCTCCTTTCTTCATCTAAGGCCCATGTGTTCGTCAATCCCAGTACAAGGGCCACTGATTCCACAAGTCCTTCCCCTTTCATCTTAGCCCTGCCCTTCCTAAAAAAGATCAAGGTTTCCCTACAAGGATAGCTTTTAACTATTTCAATTCATATTCATCAAACACTTTGTCAAAGATAGTTGACTCCATTTACCAAGGAATCTATCGGTATTCTTTATATCTGATGAAATGGGTCCATGTTTATCTGCCTAACATTTATTGAAGCATATTGGATTTGTATGAGCTGAGGCCTGGTTTGAAAAATTCCACAAGCAACCTATTACCTAATTGCATCAGACACATATGTCACCAGGTATTTTATACTGACATTTTGAAATTAGCTGAAAAACTAGGAAATCTTAATCCATAGGTTAGAAACGACTGAGCAGAGAGAAAAGAAGGATAGATTTGAAGATGAAAAACTTGAATTTAGTTTCTACTTCTATTTCTTAATGACTAACAACAATAACAATTAGAAGAATAATCTCTAGGCTTTATGGAGCTCTTAATATAGTCTAGGCATTGTGCTAAGAATTTCATGTACATTATCATGTTGTTTCTTATAGTAACCCTATTAAGCAGGAATTATTATGAGTTTTACCCCAGGTTTACAGACGAGGAAACTGAGGCTTGGGGAAGTTAAGTAGTTTTTCCAAGGTACCACACTTCATAAGTGAAGAATACAGGGTTCAAGCTAGGTGGCTTACTTCTAGAATCCACAGTACTTAGTCACCTGCAGGTGCCGGGCAATCTTAATAAGTCATTTAGCTGTAGCTTGCATCAATTTTTCTAAACTAACAAGAGGAGTGGGCACAGTCAATGACTTCTAAAATGTCTCTGTTCTAAAGGGCCTGCTCTTGTTCTTTCAAGGCATGGAAGGATCAAGGGAGGCTTCCTGGAAGAGACGTATGAAGACCTGGAATGTGGAGAAATTCTCAGTCTCCTGGGTTCCTTTCACTTCATTCAAACCCCTATCCTGCAATTCTTTGATTATTTATAGAAGATACTCCCAAAGGAGTGCAGCTCCATACTCTGCCTTGCAGATTGCAAAGAGAGATAAATAACACATTCCTCATTCTCTTACTCGCTGGGGAAATTGGGGGCTGTGTTTACATCGCTTCCTTGGTATTTATCCTCCTGCTGGCTGTTCCATCCCCTCTATTTCATGTTGTTATTTTACTTCCATTAGGGGAGCAGAGAAAACATGAGAAGCCATTCTGATCCACCCCAATCCTCAGAGGGCACTGCTCGGTCAAAGTCAGCATCCTCTCCCTTGTAATTTTCCCTACAAACATCTCATTCAAGAGGCATTTTCCTCCCTCTGAGTACTAATGTCCTGATGATGATAAAAATAAATAAATATCGCACACACACACAAACGCTCACTCTCACACACATCAAAACAAAACAGAAGGTAAAAAAAGAGAGAACAGAAAATCAATTGCATGCTTGGTTCATTTCATGTTTATATCCTTCTGGATTTCCTTCCTGGGCTCCTGAGAATTGCCTACTTAGCAGTTAGGAAGGGCTAGCTGGGTCGCTGCAGTTTTAATGTGGCATGCCTGTCTTCCATGGCTTTTCTTCTTTGGGAAGGGGTTGGACTTTATTAAGAAATTTTCTGAACATATGAGCTCCGTTATTTACCCACCAGGTCCATGGAGACGTTGATGTAGTCCACTTTGTATGGGGAACTGACAACATTATTTGTTATTTTTCAGTATTTTTCCGGAAATGGAGGCTTTGCTTCAAGAAAATCCTGTGGTTGGTCAAAACAATTTTGATCACTGTAATCCTTATTTGGTTAAATTTTCTTTACCCTGGCTCTTCAATGAAGGACAGCATACACTGAGCATCTAGCTATGTGTCATGTGCTATGCCAAGCACGTTCCATGTGTTATTCCATTTAATTTTAAAAAAAGATATTGAAGAAAACAGTAGTGTCCTAATTCCATAGATGTAAAAACTGAGACTCAGAGTATAAATACGATTCTGATTGGGAGATTATGAGACATCTTTGCAGCTCATTGATATATATTTACTTCACTCTGCTAAGTTTTAAAAGTCAATGTGGTACAGCTTATATTGCTGGATTTTAGAATACTAAATTTGAGTCCCTTACAAGATGCACGACCTTAAGAAAAAGTATGAAGCTCTCTGAATCGTATTTTCCTCCCTTCTGTGGTATAAAATAGAATGTATGAAATTTGGATACAGAAATCAGAGACAGAAATTCTGGCTCCATCCTTTACTAATGCTATGTCTTGGGTTAGCTTTCCCAAAAGCAATGTCTGGAATGAGGATTTATGCACATGTTATTTATTAAGGAAATGCTCCCAGGAGAGACTGATAAGGGAGAAGCGGGAGAGGAATGGGATGAAATCAAGCAAAGATGTGATTTCAAGTAAAGTCCCCATCTCAGCCTGGTTCCACAGGGAGCTCTGGAGCATGGGACTCCTGAGAGTTTGCTCTGTCTCAAGGCAAAGGACCTGGGTTTTCACACTCTGCACCCATGTGTCGTTGGTAAGTGCCACCGGGAAGGATATGAACTCTCAGGTACTTCTCGCTGTCTGCTTCTGCTGGGCAGTGGCCATAGGTAAGACAGACCTAAGACGATCTAGGTGGACCACTCCATGATTCTGGGTAGGACATTTTACTTTTTTATTTTATTTCCTTTAAATTAGTCAGCTAGATTCTACAATTTCAATTTGTATATGTAATTGAAAAAGTTCCTCCTCCTAGAACTTAACATTCTTGGGCCAGGGATCTTGATTTTATTCAGTAACATAGCTCATATTCCTACAAGAGTGACTAGTTGTAGAAGGAGCTCAATGAATATCTAACAAAGGAATGAGTGATGAACAAATTGGTATTCACCAATTGTTGGAGAAGAGTTGTAATCATGACTATCAGGTTAACCTGTTAATTATATCATTGAAATATTCTCTATTCTTACAATGTGCTTTTCACACACATCATAGTGCTGTAATCATTAGAAACACACCAATGGACCCAGAGAATGTAAAGTTACCTTAATGAAAAGGGACACAGAAAACATACAGAGATATTTACTTAAAGAAGAAGATAACACAGTATACCCCATACCAGATGTAACTTCCCAGTCCCCAGGCTCCCCACAGGAACAAATTGCTATGAATGATACCACTGCTTAGAATTAGGATTACTGAAGGTATAAAAAGTCCCCTTTTCCATTTCTAAATCCCCATTCCCAGTGGGAAACAATAGCCTTCCCATTAGGTACAAGAAACTGGAAGTGATAACAACCCCAGATTCCATAAATATGGACCTGAACATCATGTGGGTTTGAGGATTTAATTTATATAACTAGCATTGTCCATTAATCCTCATGCTGAGAAAGTAATATAAAAATATTTTGCTAAGTGGGGCTGGCCCAGGAGAGCAGTGATTAAGATCACACCTGCTCCACTTTGGTGGCCCAGGGTTCGCAGGTTCAGATCCTGGGCACAGACCTAGAACTGTTTATCAAGCCATGCTGTCACAGGCATCCTATATATAAAATAGAGGAAGATGGGCAGAGATAATAGCTCAGGGCCAATCTTCCTCAGCAAAAAATAAAAACAGCATCAATAAAAAAATATTTTGCTAAGTGAAAGAAGACAGTCACAAAAAACACATATAGTGTATACCATGTATATGAAATGTTCCAGGTAGGCAAATCTATAGAGACAGTAAATAGATTAGTGAGTTGAGGAAGAGTGGGTAACAACTGCTGATGGATACAAGGTTTCTTTTGGGTGTGATAAACATGTTCTGAAATTAGATAATGGTGATGGTTCCACAACTCTGTAAATATACTAACAATCATTTATTTGTATACTTTTTTAAACAAGTAAACTTTATGGCACATAAATTATATCTCAATAATGCTATTTAAAATCACCAGTGAAATATCCAGAATATCTAATACAGGCAAATGAAAATCTCTGGGAGGGGGCTGGCCCGGTGGCACGGCAGTTAAGTTTGCATGTTCCACTTCAGTGGCAAGGGGTTCGCCGGTTCAGATTCTGGGTGCGACCTAAGCACTGCTCATCAAGCCATGCTGCGGTAGGCATCTCACATATAATGTAGAGGGAGATGGGCACGAATGTTAGCTCAGGGCCAGTCTTCCTCAGCAAAAAGAGGAGGATTGGTGGCAGATGTTAGCTCAGGGCTAATCTTCCTCAAAAAAAACAAAAAAAAGAAAATCTCTGGGAGGACATGCTTTCATCTCAGGTTCTGCTGGATTCTCTCAGGTAAAACCTCACTGAAGATGAGCTCACAATCTTTAATTACAAAGCACACAATAAAATAATTCTACATGTGTGAGAGTCAGCAGACATACTAAACAGAAGGGTTAAGCCTTTAAGTTCTGTATCAATCATTCAACCTCTCTGAACTCATTTTGTCCTCTGTATCAATGGGGACAATAATACTTCCTACCCTATAGGATTTATTATAAGGATTAAGTGAATAGTGGCAAATCAAGCATTGAAAAGGACACTGAGACAGGCATGCTGTATAAATATTAATTATAATTAACTATCAACAAGAAAAACAAGGGAAGTAGCTGAACTGAAAAAAGAAAATCGATGCATAGACATGTAATAATAATTCACAAGTGATACAACCATAGTTGAAACACGTATGGAGGGATGTTGGACTTCATAAAAAACCAATGGCATGCACCTTATATTTAAAGAGGTATGTTACTTTATTCTAATAGATTGGCAAAGATTAAAATATTTTTTGTCTAGTACCAGGGGGTTGGTAAGGAGGGATAGCAATGGGCTTTGTCATACACAGTTGGAGAGAAAGTAAATTGGAACCAATCTTTCTAATGAACATTTGGACAACTTTATCAAAAAGCATTTCATATCATTACGAAATCTCTCATTATATTTTTTCCAACCAAGAGACAAGAACAAGAGATGAGCTTCCTTTAAAGGAAAATGATACAGGACATGTAAAAGTATTTACCTAAAGAGAAAACAGCATACTTGAGACTAGCTTGTAAGTTCCCAGCCTCCACGGGAACACACTGCCAGCAATGATACTGTGCCTCGGGAGGGCAGACTCAGGGTTAGTCCACCTTTAACTGATCGGTGGAATTTTGAAAGCCCTGGCTTGATGCAGAAATCTAAATTTCAACTCCCACCCACAAGCAGGCCCAAAACCTCCTCTCCTGATCCTGTGGGGGCATTTAATCCCAACCTTTACACTCCTTGGACCCCATCAACAGCCCCTCATTGTTCCCCGCCCTGTACCCCACCTTCCTAGGCCAGCTGCAGCATCCACTTATTTGCTCAGTATCTGGATCTCAATTCCTTCTTTGGTTGTTTTTGGTCCTTATAAATTTCTCTTATTTTCTTGTGAATTCAGCTGTGTATTTCAAAGGACCTTTCATATTATATCTGGGTTTCTAAATATCGTGTAGCTGTGGAGTTTTCAATTCTCTAGCCCATCCTACGGGCAAAACCAGAAATATGATTTTTAAATCTTCTACAAATTTGCCTGGTCCCATGGTCTCATGATTCTAAGAGAAAAACCTAGAATCAACCACAATTAAAGTCTTACTTGAATGAGAACAAGCATGAGAGAAGAAGGGAAGCCTACATTTGGCCAAGCACTGAAGCCCTCCAGGTTTTCATTGTCTTTCTGTGGCTATCTACGTAGTCCTCCGCTATGCTGTCTTTGGCCCCGGGTGCACCTATCGAAGACTGATTCCACTGTCTGGTATTGTCAGTTTATAAGTCCGTCTTCGCTGCAGGACTGTCGCCTCTCTGGAAGCTAGGGTGCTCTGTCCTAGAAATCTATATCCCAGCTCCTGGAACGATCTGTCCAGAATATGTGCTCTGTGCACGCTTATTGAAAGGATTAATGCCTTTCTTTTTAGAAATACATCTGATGGGTGGTAAGAAGAGAAGGTCTTAGATGAAATGCTTTAGATCACTTGACTAAATGATACATTTTTCATTTCACAAATGTTAACTGAACACCTAACATAACTGTAGCCACCTTCTACGTCCTGAAAGATAAGTATGCTTTGTTTGATGGAATAGCCCTTTTTGTCAGGATTTTCATTTAAATTCCATTTCAATAGGAAGAATTTCTGTGTGTGTGTGTGTGTGTGTGTGTGTACGTATGTGAGAGAGAGAGAAAGAGAAAGAGAGGGGAGAGAGAAAAAAAGAGGAGGGGGAGAGAGAGAGAGAAAGAAAGAGAGGAGATTTCTCCTTTGCAAATAGTTGGTGTGTTTTATATATGATCTGAAGACAAACGCTTCAGTGTGGTAGCAGAAACATCTGCTGGACAAGCCTTCCTGGGTTAGATATTTTCTAGCTATGTGACCTTCAGCAAGTTACTTCCCTTCACCAAGTATCAGTTTTCTCCTACATGCCTTCCAGGGTTGTTATGAGAATTGAGAATTGTAAATAACGTCTATAAAATACCTGGCCCATAGTAGGTGTTCAATAAATCACAGCTGCTGCTATTACATCATAACATGGGAATCCTTTTCAAATGTGAGGTTTAACTCTCTTATTGAATCTGTTTTCCAAGTTCAGGGCCTGGACACTTGTTTTCTTTAAAGTAGGGCACAGTGTGACTTCTCGTTACTGGTTCTAATCCTGTGAAACCCATACCGTGATGGATAATTATGCCACTTAAGACAAGATGAGATCAAGCTTGCACATTTTCTTTACACATCAAGTAAGCATGAAGCAAAGCTTCTTTATTGGCATTTCCAAATCAGAGCCAGCACCGGCAATAAAGATAGTGCCATCACATTGACGCCTTGAGATTCTCTAAAATGCAAACCTATTTGATGTGACAAAAAGTCGACCACATTGGTTACTATGTAAACCTCAGGATGTCCAGACAAGCCCTTAGGGCATCAAGGGCTAGGGTGTCTCATTGCCCCCGTCTCTAAATGGATAGCGTCTCACAGAGACATTTTACCACATTACCACATTGCTCTCATCTAGTGCCAAGAATGTGCTGGAAAAGCCAACAGGAAATGAAAACTAGCCAATTTGTAAAGTTTTCTCATGCCTTTTTTATTTCCCAATGTATACTTTCATTGATCTCCTAGAGTTCTTGAGGCTGAAGTGAAGAACAATAACCTCAGGCAATGCATGATCTGACCCTGAATGAGGTCTTCCTTTTGCCTTTCCAGGTCGCAATGGGTCAGATTCCCATGAGTGAGCAGCACAGACACAGAAGAATCTCATCTATTGCTCCTCTGTCTACTTACTGAGAGGAAGCCATGGAAAGGGGTGGTGGGGAGAACATCAGACTTGGAGTTCTGCTGCTCAGGAGCTTAGACGTCTTGGGTAAATCATTTCATATGCCCAGGCTTCCTTTCTCATCCATAAAATGGAGTCAGTGTCTAGCTTATGGAATTGAAAGTTAGGATCCTCTGAGGAAACATTTGTGAGAATCATCTGTAAATGTTAAATCCCTATACACCTGGGAGGCTTTTTACTTTTGCCAACTCTATCACTAGAGGGAAATGAAACACCCTCTGTTCATCTTTCAATCTAATGTCATTTCTAACATTGTTACCCACAATATGGGCAACAGGCTAGAAATGAGACTGTGAAAAGACCTTTGCTGCAGAGAGAGAAAAAGAGAAAGAGAAGAGTGAGAGAGACAGCAAGAGAAAGTGATGTATTTTAAGGAACTGGCTTACGTGAGGGTGGGGACCCTGCAGTCTGAAATCCAGAGGGCAGGCTGGCAGGCTGGAAATTCAGGTCAGAGTTGATGTTGATGTTGCAGACTTGAGTCCAAATTCTGCAGGACAGCAAGCTGGAAACTCAGGAAGGATTTCTATGCTGCAGTCTTGAGGAGAATTCCTTCTACTTTGGAGTACTTCAGTCTTTGCTCTTAAGGCCTTCCACTGATTAGATGAGGCCCACCCACATTATGGAGGATTGAAAGGCTATGATTTGAATGTTAATCACATCTAAAAAATACCTTCGCAAGTATTCACATTCCAACTGGTGCTGACCGAACAAATAGGTACCATAACCTAACCAAATTGACACATAAAATTAACCATCACATCACCCAATACTGCAGAGGATTTCCAAGTGCAAAGGGCTGGGTGGTGGTTTGGAAACAAGAAGACTTAGGAAGCACATGATCTCCAGTCTGTGCCATCTAAAAGGCAGTTGTTGAGCATGACTTGCTTTTAGAGGTCACAGAAGGCCCAACAGTGACCAAGTTCAGCTCCAGAGAGGCCAATTCTGGCTGAAAACAAGGAAGAAAGTTCTATCAGCTACATGTGTTGGATACTAGGTGTTTTGTGTCAATGGAAGGATTCAAAATACAGCTGAGCTGTTGCACTCCTTGAATGCTACACTGGGATGGGAGGCTGCATTGCATGCAATGGCTCTAGGTAGCAACCAACGTCCTCCTAAAGCATAGGATTCCATGGTGTCAAATAGATATTCTGAATCATTTAGAGCAGTTTTCAAATCCCAGTTCATTACTACATGAGCTACCTTCCTCTTTTGAGGCCACATATTGCCTCCTTTCAAGAAGGAAATGTAAACGTTTCATTTATTTAATGTTTTACTTTTCCCTGGTGGCATTTTTTTTTCAAAGGTGCTGATTCCTATCTGACATTAGATTCATTTTTCAGGCTGACTGTTTTCTTGATATTATGACAGAGCAAGGCTGAAGAAAGTAAAAGACGGCATTACGTTCTTGAATTAGCATTCTCTTTCTTTGGTGTATTGATCATTTGCTATATAAGCTTGAAGACTGAAATTGAAATTGTTTTAATCATCCTTCAAATTAATGCCCTCAACTATATGAGAGACAAATATGATTATCTACCCATATATTTTAGGTTTCCCTAAATTCGATAGTATGGGTTCTATTTTGTCTCTGACTTGTTCTCTGGTCTTAGGCAACTTAATTTCTCCATCTCAGTTTCCCTATCTGCAAGATGGATATGTTGGAGTTACTTGATCCCTCAGATTTTCAGGTTCTTTCTAGTTCTTATCTTCAGTGAAACTGACTTCAGGTTGTCTTCAGAAATCTTCTAGAATGCTATGAAAGCTTAATACATGGCACTATTGATAAACCCTATGTTCTCTGGGATTCATCAATATTTTCTGCTTGCAAACCAACTCTCTTTGAATACCAGAGCTTCTCAGACAAGTGTTGGCCCAGTGCTCAATCCTGGCATCATAAAGAAATCGTGGTATTTTTCTGTTATTAAAAGGAAATACATTAAACAGAACCTGCCGTATTTTCCCCTCAATTAAAAGATATTTAGAGGTGCAATTGTGTCCCTGGGTAGTGAGCTTATTGGAAAAATTATTCCTAAATGCTCCCATGCAATGAATCTAAGTGCATCCACTCTCTTATCCCATGGTGCTCATCTTCTTCTGTTGTGTATGTCCCTTTGTGAGGTTCATGTATTCTTATTATTTTCCAGGTTTTAGATTTCTTATTTCCAGGGTAGAATTACAAGGGAGGGAGCAATTGAAAACATCTGCTCTGCTTTCAGATACTGGGCAGGCGCCTCCATCACACACCTTTATGCTGCTGTATAATTAGGTACAACTTGAGGCAGAATTGTTTTCACCTCTGACTGGGATCCTCTTCTTGGCTGTGAATGAATGAAATGCACCGGATGGAGCTCTCTTTTCTCACCCACTGAACGGATGTGCCTGTCACTCACTCTGATTAGGAACCCCCATCCCACACAAGACAGGAGTGGCAGAAATCTTGATTAGTTGAACACTCTAAAGCCTCTGTTTGTTTTCCTAAAGCTTGGGCTGTCTTGAAGGCAGTGTAATAAGGGATTTTGTCTATGTTGCCATGTGGGATATAAAATAAAGAAGAAAAGAGCTGCTGCTATCATGCATTCCCAAAGTGAATGAAGGCTGTCTATTCCAAACCAACTGTCTACAACACTGCATTAGATTTAGGCTTGATAGCTGTACTGAGAGTCAAGCACACAGCTATAGACTATCAGAGCTGGAAAGAGTCTGGAGACTTCTAGTCCAGATATGTCCATTCATAAATGGGCAAACTGTGGCCCAGAGGAATAGATGGATATAATATTATTAATAACACCCATCATTTACTGAGCACTTAGCATGTTAGGTACCACGGAAAGCACTTCACAAAGACAAACTCAATTCTCATGAAATCTTTTAGAGTTGGTACTATTTTTAGTTCTTTATTTTATATATATTTTTTCAGATGAGGAAATAGGCTTTGAGGCCAGGGCTACACAGTTAAAAAGTCAAGACTCAGGAGCCAAACTCAATTCCAACTGATGCTGAAATCTCTAACTACTACACTGAAGACAAATATGCCTGGGTTGAACAGCAGTTCTACAACCAACTTGCCCTGGACTCTGGGCCGAATATCTCATCTCTCTCAGGATCAATTTTCGAATCTCTAAAATATAGATGATAACAATTGTCCCATACGGTGGTTGTTGGAATTAGTAACACTGAAATGCTGGTTTTGGTATATGATGGGTCCTCTGAAAATGAGCAGCAATTCTCCTTTCTGGAGATGTTCAGATGGGCAGGTACCTGGTAGATATTTTAGAGAGCATTACTACCTTCTGTGTATGGAGGGGACGAGGTGGATAAGATGGCATTTCTAATGCCTTCTAACCCAGAGCTTCCATAATGCTGTGAGTCATTTGCTTAGGATAGAAGGAACGTGTCCTGCCTGCTTCCTAGCTCTGGAATCTTACTCCAATCCCAGAGGGGTCAAAAAGAAAGAAGGCATAAATTGTTGCCCAAACTTTTCTAATAGGAATACGAATTCTCAAATCTAAAAGCTTTACATTTTCAACTGAAATTTCAGTCCCTTCAATATACACTTATAAAACAAAAAGCAAACTTCTACCCTGAAGAATTAATGCACAATTGGAGTTTTTCCTTGGGAAAGGAGAAGCACAGATGTGGGAGAGAGGGAGCTGGAATGGAGGTTAGATGTTGTGGCTTTGCATCTGGGCCCTGACACTCTACTTGTGTAAATACACCCAAGACCCATACCCAGACGTAGTTTTCTCATCTTTTAAGTAAGCAAATTAACCTACAACTAGATGAACTCTTAGAACCTTTCCAATCCAGTAAGATTGGCTCCCCCATCTACCTCTCTTCCAGAACACTTCCTCAGACTTTCTGCAATCCCTATGGTACTATAATGGTAAGGTTTATATGTCAACTTGACTGTGCTATGGGGTGCCCAGATATTTGCACAAACATTATTCCAGGTGTTTCTCTGAGGGTGTTTTTGGATGAGATTAACATTCAAATAGATAGACTGAGTAAAGCAGATGCCCTCCAAAAGATGAGTGGGCTTCTTCCAATCAGCTCTTAATTTTTCTAGCATCTCTCTCCCACCTATCCTGAAACACTAAAATTTAAAACAATCCATTTTAAGATGATAGGAATGATTTACAATGAAGTCATGATAAATAACATTAACAATATACAATTAAACACTTACAAGGCATTCTTTAAACTCACTTGTTTCTTGATCTTCCTAATAGCCATACATGATAGACTTTATTAATCCTACTTTTCAGATGCAAAAAAAAAAAAAAAAATGAGGTTGAGAGAAGTCCTTGGCCATGCAGGAGGGATAGAATTAAGACTGCTGTCATCCTGAGTAAACGGGGACATGCCTTTCCGTTGTTCCACAACAGATTCCCAACTGATAGTTACATTTCACTGAAGACTTCAAAACCTCTCTTCAAAGCAAGGAGTAATCTAAGTGAGACAGGAAGAGTAGCCTGACAGAGGGAGAGATGCCTATGGTCTATGGCTGCTTTTCAGTGACGGTCTAGCCTTGGCACAGGATCTGTTCTTAGGTGCAGATAATTCCACTCTTGACCACCCTGGTCCATGGAGATCAGAGTGGTAGGGAAGCAGTTGAAAATACAGCAGAATGGACTGCTTGTCTTATCTTGGACTCTGATGCCAGAATTCCTTTTAGGGATAGAATTATCTTTCCTGTTTTTATGAAAAAATACCTTGATAAACCCTATTGGAATGGCCCAGTGGAGGGAAAAATCCAAAGGCAATAGTTTTAATGCAACAATATATGATCCCCCAACATGCTGAATTAAATCAGGATAAATTTTTGTTTCATTCTGAAAATAAGAGCCAGGGGTGGGCTTATGGGGCTGGTGTTAAAGACAGGAGGCAGAAAGATCAAAATAGGTTGAGACTATGAGGTAAAATGTTACTTACAATATTTTGGTGGTAGAACAACTGAAAATATTTCATCAAACTGCAAACTAGAATACCTTTGGAAATTGTTGGCTGTACTGCCTTTTAAATACATTCTTGGGCCGGCCCGGTGGCGCAGTGGTTAGGTTTGCACGTTCGGCTTCTCGGCAGCCTGGGGTTCACTGGTTCGGACCCCGGGTGCAGACATGGCACTGCTTGGCACACCATGCTGTGGGAGGCATCCCACGTATAAAGTAGAGGAAGATGGGCACGATGTTAGCTCAGGGCCAAGCTTCCTCAGCAAAAAAGAGGAGGACTGGCAGTAGTTAGCTCAGGGCTAATCTTCCTCAAAAAAAAATTAAATAAATAAATAAATAAATGAATACATTCTTGTCTTTCCTCCAGATAGTTAAGTATCAAACTTGGGAGGGACTTGCGTCATGGGATTTCACGGTAAATGAAAAGAAGTGAGTTAACAAGATGTGGTACAAGGAAGCACCTATAGATGCTGAAGCCAGGAGACAGAGATGATATTGAGAACAAAATCTCACTAGGCACTCACAGAAATCTTGGCATCAGCTTTGGATGTGAGTGTAAATCCAGGGCATGAAATAAATATGATCAAAATTTCAAGATTCAGAGAGGCCTTGTCTGATATCTTGACTACAGTTCTACACAATTTGGTGGGTAGAATGATTCCAAACTGAATTCATCTCTTCTAGTCTCACCCTGTAGTATCTATAGGAGAAGTAGAAAACTCTAGTCTCTCACCTAGATGGTAGGAACCATGTAACAATATCTACATGTCTTGCATTGAAGTGGGATTAAACCCCTCTCAACCTACCTAGCATTATGTCATTTAATCCTTGAGAGCATCTAGTGGTGAAAGTGATTTAAGATGACAGCAAAGCTTATTGTTCTAGTCCCCCAAATCTTTCCCACGTCCATCCTGACCACTATAAAAGTATGTCTGGCATATTGCATTCCACTGTGGTTGAAAGATGCATCCGGGGTCTGTAGTATATTCCCCTTCCTCATGTTTCCATTACTCAGGGAACATTTTCAAAAGATGAGATCTGCTCGCTTTTCAAATAGTTTCCAGAGGGATGTGGCAGAGGGCCACCTCATTTGATTTACTTAAAATTAGCCCAGAGTGAGGAATCCCAGTGTCCCGCTGGGAGCAGTTCTGTACCGGTGGGAGAACAGGAGACGAGATATGCCCATTTGCTGCTGGAATACAAGGACTCTCCATCATTGCCTCACATGTCTTCCCAGTTCTGATGATTGTCATTTCCAACACTGACTCTCTCAATGAGAATACCATATAATATTAATTCTGAATTCCCTCTTCCCTGTGTCACCTCTCACCTAGCATTATCATTCTGGATTCATTGATATTAATTCTAGCAGAATTGGAGAGCACTTATTGGAGAAAAAATGTCATTGCAAATTCATACCCTATTCCCCCGTCTCTAAGAAGTCAACTATAAGTTATATCTGTTAAAGACAAAATGCCCTCACATTGCATATGGGATGTAATTCTGGGTATATGAGTCAGCTAAGGCTGCCATAACAAAATATCAGATTGGGTGAGCTAAATAACATAAATTTATTTTCTCACATTTCTGGTTGCTGGAAGCCCAAGATCAGGGAGCCAGCAAGGTTTGCTTCTGGTGACAGCTCTATTCCTGACTTGTAGATAGTTGCCTTCTCACTGTGTCCTCACATGGCAGGGAGAGTGACACAGAGAGAGAGAAAGAGTGCTGTCTTCCTCTTCCTAGAAGGACACAGTCTATCAAATTAGAGGCCCACCCTTGCAACCTTATTTGACTTTTACCTCCTAAAAGACCCTATCTCAAGATACAGTCACATTGGGGGTTATGGCTTCAACTAAAAAAATATGGTAAGGTGGAGGGAGATAAAATTCAGTTCATAGCACTTGGATTTCCAAAATCTTCTTTATTTATTTCTGAATCCTCAGAGATAGGTCCCAAAAGAGAAAATAAATTTGGCTTAGATTTCCCAAGGATTTTCATGCTTATATACCAGGAGAGAATTTGAACTAATTTGTCTGAAAAGGGTAAATTCAGTGATCTGATTTGTTCTTTTCATGTGCCCATTTATGGGTTGGAAAGAATTCAATCTTTGGAGACAGCAGATTGAGTTCTAATCTTGGTAATATTACTGATCTGCTTTATGACCTCAGCTTTTTCCATCTGCGAAATGAGATCTTCTCTCTAGATTCCTTCCCACTCTGATATTCTGGGGCTCTGAGGCATATGGATTGGCATTTGTGTTCCTGTTAGCATAGATGTTTGCTATCAAAATCAAAAGGATGCTCCAATCTCATTGGGTCTACATTTTAATTGGCGTCATGGCCAGGATAATGGAATAGAGATAACTTAAGCAGAATACTGGAATCAGACTTTCTGGAGAGAGATAGAAGACAGACACTGAGCCACAATCTAGAAGTGGAATTGGAGGCAGTCAAGTGAAAATATTTATGAGTCAAAATGGGCAGTGTTTGAAGTGTTCTTCCTGACTGCTAGTTCCAAACTTGTGGGGTGGTTGGGATAGAGGACACATCACAATGATTAGAGTCTAGTAGTTTGGTAAAGGACAAAATAATGACAGATGCTTTCTTAGCTCACAGGTATTTTCTAAGTGCAAGACATTTATAAGCACTTTACATTTACTATTATATTCAACTTAGTTCTAACCAAAAACTTTGAAATAAGTATCATTTTTATTCTTAAATTCCAGAAGAGGAAAATGACACTTAGAGAGCTTAAAGCCAAAATCACATGGTTGGGGAAGAACAGAGGTCAGATTCCAAACAAGTCAGTTGACCTTAAATCTCCTAATGACTACTCCATTCTGCCTTGGCAGGAAAACTGAGGCTCAGTAACGTGGTCCATGCCTTCTCCATCAGATAGTGTTCCAAGAGGGCAGGGATTAATGCAACCTTTTTCTTCCAGCATTTATACAGTGTAAAAAATACTTGGGTATAGAAAATACAGGATGGTAGCAAACTCCACCTGAGGATCCTCAAACCCAAACACAATCAGAGCATCTTCAAGGAGGAAACAAAGTCTAAAATGAGACCTAAAGACTAAGAATGAGTTAGACAGGTGAGAACAGGTGAAATACAGAGGGAGAAGAGGGACAGGTTGAAATATTCCAGGCACCAAGAAGAGTGCCTATACCAGAAGGAGTAACTCTTAGTTTTTCCAAGATCCCAAGGGCCAGATGTGCTCAAAAGTACATTCTGAATACCAGAATGATTATCTGTGCCATAACATGCTCATCACATTGTAACTGCAGGTTTGTGCATCTGTCTTTACTGATAGTGAATTCCTTGAGAACATGGCCCTTTCCTTATTGATCTTTCTATTCCCAGTACCAAGAATATAGTAGGTGTTCAATGCTTGTTGAACTCTCAGTGCTTGTTGAATCACTAAATGCACTTAGGATTCCTGACCTCCCCACTGACTGGCTATTTGTCTTGGATTTACCATTTAATCTTATCCAATCAGCATTTTCTTGTCACTCCATATGTACCCGGTAGCTCTGCTAGGCATTAGAAGGGTTAAAAGGACACAATGCACTGCTTTCCAGGAGCTTCACCATCTGGAGGGGATGTAGACAAATATGCACGTAACTGAACTTCAATGTCTCTATATGTAGAATGGAGATGAGAAAACCTCTTCCAGCTACCTCACAAGATAATGGGAGTGCCCAGTAAAATAATGTATCCCAAAATGCTTTATAACTTATAAAGTATAACTCATATATAAGTTAATAGTTATAATTGTGCAGAAGGCTGGCTCTGTAGTCCAACTCTTCTGGATTCTCAATTATTGAAGAACATATACAAACCTTGCTGTATAAGCTGTAAGAAGGGGTTTAGCTTGACATTTGAGTAACTTTATTTTTTAGCTATTGCCTTTCATTCTTACGACCCTATGTTTATGTGGATTCAATAACTGTCTACTTACATTCTCCAGTTTTATATCTTCAGGTTATTCTGTACTTAAAAACACTAAAAATAGGTGCTTTACTCTTCTGTAATATTTCTAGTATATGATCATTCATGTAATAAAGAAGGCAGCATAAATTAATACACATATATCTGCATGTTTTTTCACAAAGAAATACAGGAAAGTAAACCAGAAACTAATGAGACTGACTGCCTAGAGGGTGGATAAGAAAGAATGAGAGGATGGGCTGGAAGAATGAAGGGCAAGTGACATTTCCTTGAATATTCCTCCTTGTAAAGTTCCTACTTTTAGAACCAAAATAGTGTATCACACACCAAATGCATGCATACATACATGCGTACATACATACATGCAAACAGACACCAGGATTTGGAAGGAAGGTAAATCTCAAGTGGAATACGAACAATAACAGATGAAACAACTGCATTAAAAATAAATAATATCACAGCAAAGGGGGTGAAGAGAATAAGGACTAACCTCAGTAATTTTGGAAAACAGTATTTTCACTATAAATTGCAAAGCTAATGACAAAAATAACTGTACACAATACTATATTCTAGTTAGTAAAGCTGTTTTCCACAGAGTTAGTAATTCTGAAATTATATGTATTCTAGGATTGAGCAAATAAACAAATATGGTGTGGGGGCTGGCCCAGCAGTGCAGTGGTTAAGTTCACACGTTCCACTTCTCGGTGGCCTGGGGTTCGCCAGTTTGGATCCCGGGTGCGGGCATGGCACTGCTTGGCACGCCATGCTGTGGTAGGCGTCCCACATATAAACTAGAGGAAGATGGGCACAGGATGTTAGCTCAGGGCCAGGCTTCCTTAGAAAAAAGAGGAGGACTGGCAGTACTTAGCTCAGGGCTAATCTTCCTCAAAACAAAAACAAAACAAAAAACAAATACATTGTGGATAATGAGATCCAAGCTTCTCATTCTTGAAGAAAGGAGTTATAATTAACAGGAGAAGAAACTTTGTACTGGTGGATTTGAGTCTGAGGTATTAGAACTCACGTGTGTGTGTGTGTGTGTGTGTGTGTGTATATACACTCTTGCACATGCATATGTATATATACAGATAATTAGATGTAAAATAGATAAATGTGTGTGTATGTATGCATCCTTATATTTTCTAGCTCTATCTGCTGGGAAGAGCTAGAAGCAATGACACCGAAGTCACAATGAGCACACCTAGAGCCCAAAAATGGTCTCTAAATACCATTCTTCAATAAATTGTACACAGACTCCTTGCAAAATTGGATGATTCCAAGATTAGGATACAGAAAATATGAGATGAGCCTGGAACAACTTATGGTGCCAGAATATAAGAGAATGCTCCAAAAATCATGGAGACATGTAAAAAGGACATAAGAGCCAACTCAAAGGAGCTTCCAATGGCCAATTTCATGACAAAATAAGCAACAAAATAAATAGTGATATTAATGGATTGTAAGCCATAAAATAAACAAAATATTCATTGTTCTATACTGATATAAATAAGTAATTTAATAAATAACTAAGTGGAGGAGAAGGAAAGCTCTTTCCTTACTAGAATTCCAATTAATAAACGAAGACACATAGAAGGACATCATCACTTGGTGAATACCACAGCAATAAATTGTTGCCGGCAAGATTCGTCAAAAGAAACTAAAATTAATGGGCAAAGTTATCATGAGAGACAGGATGTCTCAAACTATTTCCCCACAAGATACTTATTAGAGGCATGGGAGAAAATATAGTAATGTTACATTGGTAAACCAGGCAGAAACCACTTAAATGACCAAATTTAACATGGTCAATAAAGAAACATGAGGACATCATCTACCTCCCAATGCGATACAAGGAGAAGGACGCAGCATCATTTTTATGACATTCTTGCCAAAAATACATTATCTGAATTTAAGTATGAGGGAACAGCAGATGATAGGCATTCTACCAAGTAACTGACCTATATTGTTTCAAAGTGTCACCATCATTAAAAAAAAAAAAAAAAAGACTGAGGACTCTCCAGATTGGAGGAGACTAGAGAGACACGACAACTAAAAGCAATGCATAATCCTGGTTTGGATCCTAGGCTTGAGAAGGGACATCCATGGGACAAGTGGAAAACTTCACATAAAGTCTATAGGTTGGTTAATAGACTGGCATCCATATTAATTTCATAATTCCAATAATTGTACCAAGGTTATTTCTATGTTAACATCTGGAAAAGTCTGGTGAAAGGTATACAAGAACATTTTGTACTATTTGTTCAAAAGCCTAATTCTTTTCCAAAAAAAAAAAAAAATAGACACTTCATTCATACATCCAGGTCTCTGAAGTTAGAAAAAAGTCGTCATGAGATCTGTTGCCAGCATCCTGAGGGAGTATTTTGTTGTCCCTATAATTCAATGGGATTATCTGTCTGACTTCCTCAGAGTCTCAGAACCAACAAATTCATTTTCAGAATCTTTGGGGGATAAAAACAGAAAAACACCAACACACACTGAGCCAGGCCCTGTGCTGACTGCTTTATTTACGCCCTGGTGTTGCTCATAATTTTGCATCATGTCCTTTTCATGTCCTCTACCTTGTACCATAATTTTAATTCTGTTTTATAGAAAGAGGTCTAAACCAGTTCATTCCTCCTTCTGAACACAGAGAGCAAACAGCTTAATTGGAAATTGCTGTTTTTCTTCTCCCTGCAATGGTAAAAATCATTTTCCATTTCTTCAGGCAGTTGAGAGTCACTGCCCTCCAGGAAATGAGGAACGTTTCCCTGGACTTTATTTTTCTACATGCTATAAAATTAATTACAGTTTTGTTTTATTTCAAGGTTGAGGTAGGGATAACAGAGGAGGAGAAAGGCATTAGGCAAAGGAGTAAATAATATAAAAACCTATAACGTGTTTTGAAAGCTTGCCAGAAACCAGGTGAATTATTGATAATGCTCTGAAGCATCCAGATCTTTCCTGTGAAATGGTCATTATGCCCAAATAAATTGCAAGCTATCTCGTTCTCTTTTCCTTTGTGCGCGCGCGCACACACACACACACACACACACACACACACACACACAGAGTCTGTTTATTGAGCCCCTCTCACAGATAGGAGACTTACAATATTGTTATTCATCCACTGAGAATGTCCTGAAAGTCAGACTCATTCACCTCTTCCCTCATTCCCAAGCCCACTGCCTTTGCCTTAATCTCGCCCTCACTGTCTTCCCTGTAGTCGTCCGCTCCTGGTCTCCCTACCCATATCTGGCTGGACTACTGCCTCCTAAGGAGCTTTCCCTGTTCTGATCTTACTGTGCTCTGCTCAACAAAACCAGTCAGCTCTGTCCTCAACGTCTGCCTGTGGACAACAGCCCACCTGTCTTAACGTGTTATGCAAGGTCTTCTGAGGTCTGGCTGGCTTCTGACTTCGTTTTCACTGCACAGCCACTGCAACCCTGAGGATCTTTTTGTTAAATTAATATTTATTCCCTGAACATGGCTGACATTTCTCACTGCCCCGCCTTTGTCTCCATAGCCTCTTCCACCCAGAATAAATGTCTCTTGCCCTCATTTCAACCTACCAAAATCCTATCTCTCACTCTCGTAAGAGCTACCTCTTTCTTGAAACCCTCCCCAGATTTTCCAGGTGAGAATTCACCATTTCTCTTTTGTCTTCATGTTCTTCTTTCAATTATCCTCTTAGTAACCTGACTCAGACTTCTTTTGTAGGCAACTGTCTCTATTCCTTGACTGCAAACCTCTGTAGGTGGGAAGTGTGTATTTTAGTATCTATTTTTCTTAAGAATGCAGAGGTATAGTTCAGAAAGATGGTGAGTAAAAGATTTTAGGAAATGCTGGGATATATATACATGTATGATAAATAGTTCAGTAATGTGGAAAATCTACTTCTGTGGAACATAGCATGCCACCATGATTCTGGAAAAATGCAGGGCTGCTCTGTGTACATTTTCATAGCATTAATTTACAGCATTTTTCTGCATCATTAATTCTCAAAATCCACTGAGCAGAGTAGGTTTGATTCTTCTCATTTTTCTGATGAGCAAACTGGGTGTTGGACAGGGATCAAGTCTAGCCAGGGGCAGAGGGAAGACTGATTGCTGTACAGAGTTAGGCAAATGCTGGAAGAGGAAGACGCAGAAAAGGGGAATACACCAGACTTAGAGATCTGCAGACTTACTTTCCAGTCCCAGCTCTCCCATCTAGGAGCTCAGTGGTCTTGGGTAAGTCATCTGGTTTTCCAGGCTTTTGCTTCCTGTTTATAGATCTACAGATGGAATTTCTAGGGTCACCTTCCCTTAAAAAGTGACTCCTTGACCAGACACACAATTTTGCTGTGCTATATCTGTAGAGGAGGCCCCATTCAGGTAGGCTGAGAGGCCCCAAGGTCTCTGAACTGTTAGAGATTCGGTCCTTTACATTGATCTTTGCCCATCAAGAGGCCACACATTAGCGGTCAACGTATCATCTTTCTTCATGCAACTTGTGAAGAATGGGCATCGCTGTGGTCTCAGGAGACTGTCTAGTGCATGGCTTAAGAACACAGCCTGTAAGGGAAGGTTGCCTGGGTTTGTACCTCAGCTCTCCCCCCAAACTACCTGTGTGGCCTGAGGAAAGTTGCTTACCTTCCCTATGCCTCACTTTCTCCATCTGCAAAATGGTAATAATAGTATTTATTTCAAAGGACCGCATGAGTATCCATGAGGCAAATCTCTGAGAATAGTGCCTCTTGTAAATGGTAGCTATTTTTACTTTTGTGCCAACCACTCAGGCTCCTGGGAAGATCAAATGAGAACAGTTTGTAAATTTTAAAGTACTAATGGAAAATAAAGACTTAGCAGAACTAATATGCTTTTTTCTCTAAAACTGGGGGAAAAATGTGCCCTCTTATTCCAAAATCCTTCTGGGATCATAACTTAAAAAACCCAAAGAACTATTCATACCATTTATGGGACATAATTTTCTTCCAAGGCATTTTCAAAGTTAACTTTGTAGTAAACTTTCTCCAAAATGTCTTTTGTTGGCATCGTTTTGCAGCCCTGGGTTTTTGAATACTTTATTTTAAATATTCCTTCCTTCCAAAGTTAAAAAAAAAAACTGTTAGAATAAAGAAATAACATGAAATTACAAGTTATAGAAGCCATTTTTAATCTGTGAAGATTTGTAACTTGAAATCGATATATCATATACTCTCCATAGATGGCTTCTTCCTGTAAATTATATATTCAAATAATAACTTTAAGCCATAAACTCAAGGGTCAGTAAGGGAAAGTGTCCTTTTATTTTGGAAGCACATTGGTTGTAGATGAAATGGATGGCTGACGCATACTGTTCCTGCTGCTTGCAAGGTACTAAATAAGAGCAGAATAATAGTGTCTTAAAAAGGGCACACCAATATAGAAGCACCAACTGAGTATATATGGGTAGCAGACTACTTGGGAAATGGCTTAGGTCGATTTCCAAACTGGTTTATGGTCACGGTTTGGTATAATCTCCCAATTTTTAGTAAAACTAGAAGGGAATTGTCTCGGGGACTGGGGAGGATACAGGACAGCTTGGATCTACTAAAATAAAATATTGATTTTAATCCAAAATCCACTTTTATTGACAAGCTCCTATTTGCAAGTCGTTATACAGAGAACAAAACTGATATGTGCCATTGGAATATTATAAATAGATAAAGGAATAAGAACTGCTGAATCACCTGCTGAGGGTGAAATACTTTCCTCTTGGGGACACTGGGGAGGGGTGGGAGGGCTTGTAAAGGGAAATGGCTGTGGAAGTCTTCAAAAAGTGGAGGAATCTGACCCAGGCCTTAGGAACAGGATTTTTTATTGTGATGACTGTTGGAAAGGAGGTGACAAGAGGAAGTTGGGAGCAAGGAGAGGAAGAAGGTAGGCATTTCAGGAGGAAACAGCAGAGATAAAGGAATGAACAGGAATTGGGGCTCTGGTCCTTAGGAAGTGTGTTGGAAAGAAAACAAAGGGTAAAGAACTGGAAAAGATCAAGTAAAGCTCCTTGAGGGGCTTTGATCTGACTTAGCACTATCCATCCTTAAATGTGTCCACCATTAGCTTCCCATCATTTGCTTCACTTCTGAAAAGGAAATAACTTTGAAGACAATTTCCACAGATTACTAGCTCCATGTGATGTTACATTAACAACATAAATTTCTATGGGCCAATAAACTTGGAAAAATTGGCATAAATTGGGTTAAACATATTTCATTCTTACAGGACTTCTCAGAGCCTTTAATAAGTTCATATGCTTTGTGACTCTCTTAGCAGGAGATAGAGGATGTTGTATTGCCCCAACACATTAGATCAACAATCTCTTGCCTTTTTTTAAGAGTATATCCCCAGACTAGTGTTCTGCAGAATAATTGGGGAAACATTGGATTAAGACATTAGCTTAGATTTATTTGTTCAACGAATAGGAATCGAGTGCTTTTGGTGAGTCAGGCTTTCGTGCTGGGTAATGGAGATACAGCTGTTAACACATAGCCACTGTCCTATTCTCATGCAGCTCACATCTGGGAAGTGTGGTCTACAAGCAGGAATATTTTAGCAGAGGTGTGAAAGGCTGGAGCACACCTTGGAGGAAGGGGTATGTCTTAATGACTTTTATGTCACCAATGCCTGACATGTTGCCTGATGTGGAACCTGACGCATGGATGATGTTCAACAAATTGTTGGTGAAAAGATTGGAGGGGGAGAAAGGACCCAAGGGAGGCAGGAAGGAAAAGATATGGGGAAGGAGAGAAAACAGGATGGGAAGAGACCAGTCTGGGAGCATCACTGGCATGTAGGCAGGTGGCTGACCAACACTGAAAAATCCTGAGAGTTTCTAGACGATCTGGGGCGATTCCTTCTGGGAAAACTGAGGGTAGCAGTTAAAGTGAAATATCCTAAATCACAGAGCTGCTTTAAGTGGGTCTCATTATAGATACAGACACACTCTAAACCATAGAGTCAGATAGTCTAGACGGTTACTGTTGGAAGAGATCCTGGAGATGTTCCAGCATGAACTTCTCCTCTCCCTGATGTCTTCATATGACCTCATACACTCACTCTCTTATGTTGTTTTTTAGCAGACAATGAGATCCACTTAATGTATTGGCAGCCCCTTCTGCTCTGCCCTTTAGGAAGCTCAAAGCTTAATTTAATATGCAATCACACTAACTGTTACTGTCAAGTTCCAGTTAAGTCCATATCTCCCCTTCTTGTCAAGGCATCTAGAACGGCCACATGGCTCAAAGACTCTCCTAGGCTCTGTGATGGCTGTACCTAATGCCTCAAAGAGCTCTGACTAGTAAAGAGAGATGCAACTTTTACTTATTGATTCATTCGTTAACTCATGAAGTTACTGACTATCTATCATGTGCCAGAATCTTTACCAGGAACACTAAGTAAGACAAGGATGTAAAAACAAAAAAGATTTTCAATATTCTTTTTTCTAATAGTTTACTTAATATGCATCTATTGATAACGAATTATGTGCATGCTCAAGTTATTTCAAAACTTAGTTATGATGAGTGTCCAAAAAGATGTATCATTTTTACTGCAGAAACCCTTAAATATTACAATAAGTACAGATTCGTAAAATCCAAATAGTAAAAAGGCACAAATCTAAGTGCATAAAATCTAAGTGGGTATAAATTGTAACTAAAGAGTCCTAAAGCTCTTAAAAATTATGACTCGCCCATTGTCATGTATCTAGTTAGTTTCCCAGCCAGATCTCTTCTATTGAGTTACGTTAGCTTTGGGATAATTATCCAAGGACGTTTCCACCATTGCAAAGGTAACGTCAACTCATTCATTCAGCTTATGTTTGGAGAGTCACTACCAAGTGCCAGGTGCTGGGCTGGGCAACAGGACACAGGTTGCTCTGGGTTTCCTCATTGAGCAGCTCTGGATGAGAGCACTCTGCCAATCACTACTGTAAATATCTAAGTGCTCAGCACAGGGAACCCACGTTCCAATTTTCTGATTGAGTAACCACTGTGACCAATCTCCGTGCAGACCCATCAGGAAATAACTGCTATTCAGCTTCACATTTCTTTGTTGAGCTTGCTACTCTCACAATAGGAGGATTATATAAGGAAGGAAGAGATAAATTGACAACACTTAACATAAACACAGTCTTTTCAGAATGGAGCAAGCTACATGAGGAGAGACGCGGCAAGTGTTTCACAGAATTTAGTAAAAAAAATTTAGGGTGTGGATCTGACATTCTCTGACACTTTTACCTCCTCATCACTGGCCAAAATAGTCTGTCAACAGCGTTTTCTTGATGCCCACAATGTACAGGCTTGTGCTTGGCAGAGAAGATGGAAAAAGTAGAAGAGATTCAGAGATACTTCCAGGCACAACTCCAGAGGGTACCAGTCACAGGGATTACAGCATAAATGGCACCCTCTAGAGTTGTGCAGTGCACAGTCTTTACAACTGTGTAAAATGAGACTAAGAAACATTCACCACTACCATATGTTTATATATGAACAACAGGAATTAATGAGATGAAAATACAAGGTTGTGTGCACAGAAAACATTGATGAGAGAATGCCGCAAATTGTACAGCTGAGGCTTAAAGGTGGGGATGATAGATTTAGACTTTTCAGACTCAGATTTGAGTCTAGACTGCAGAGCAATATTAGGAGTCTGTGATGCAGGATGATGGAAAAATAGACCTGATTGGAAGGTGAGATTGAGATTAGAAACTTGAGTTTAAGATTTGTCAATAGAAAGTTGACAGCCCAGGAAGCGCGAGGTGGAGTAATTTCTCTCATGAAAATAGTGCATAGAATTTGAATAGAAGTAAAAGACACTGAGACTTTGGCAAACCCGCTTTTAGGGAAAAGGATTCAGAGTAAAAGGACCTAGAGAACGAGCTGAAAGCTTCCATCCCCTGGAAAACACTGTTCAGTGTCACTGGGTGAATCGCAGTGGCATATCTCAGACCACAAGGACTCTGTGGATTTCAGAATCTTTGTTTGGCAAAGTCTGGTTTGCCATATAAGGGCACAAATTGTCATTTTTCACAGATTCCAACCTTCTGTTTCTTAAGATATGCCTCAAGTGCATTCATCAATTTCATCAAGGATGTTTCCTGGTGGTGAGGGAACCGTAAATCCCACAAAGTCTTAAGAATCCTTTTTTAAAGGAGACATTGGTTATTTAGAGAGTAAAGAAGTTTAAATTACCCACTGTTTTCATATTCAAGGGGAGCTTAGACTCAATAAACGTCCTATGAAATGCAATAGACGGGCATAAATTCACAGAAATTCTTTCCATTCAGTAGGTATTTAATCCAGCTCTAACCACGCAACAGGGTTAGGGGCTCAGATAAAATGAGGACCAGGCTGACATAGTCCTGCCCTTGTGAATTCACATTCTGAGGGCAGAAACACACAAAAACATAAAAATGAAGACAATAAACAAGCACACATATCAAATATGTGATAAACATTGTGAACAAGGAATTAAAATAGAGAATAACAGAGGCTCACCCTTTAGACAGGGCAGTAAGAGAGGGCCACTCTGAGGATACGCTAATGTAGCTGAGGCGTCAAAGATGAAAAAGTACAGCCTTATGAAGAGACTGAAGAAAGAACATTTCAAACAAAGAGGATGGCATATCCAAAGGCTCTGAGGGAGGAAAAAGCTGGATAAGTTTGAGGAATTGGCTGAATAGGGAAAGAGTGGAGAAAATTGAAGTGGGACAAAGAGTCAGGGGTGAGATTATTGCCTTGTATGGAGAAGAGATTAAAGATGGATAATAAGGGACCTGGAAATCATGGTGGGATGAGTATCATAGCCATCCAGGAGCTTCTGGACTAAAACACGGTCCATTATCCAGAGATAGATGCATGGATGGATTCAGTGATATGTGTGGAGACAGAATTTACAGGACTCATCTATGGATCAGTATGTAGCATCAAAGACAGGACAGAATCAGAAATATCTCTCTGGGATTTTTGCTTGAGAAACAAGGCAAATGGTGGAGCCACTTGCTGGGATGAAGAGGACAAGAGAGAGAGCCATGCTTCTGGAGGAAAAGCCAGAGTTTTATTTTAAACATGCTCAGTTGGAGATATTTGTGAATGATACAGTCAAAGACAATACAGCAAAATTTGAGTGAAAAGGGACTCTTTTCCCTGTGATATGAAAACCAATAGGACTCCCAAAAGCCGAAAAAAATGTGATCAGGTCACTTGTTGGCTTAAGATTGTCTATGGCCCCACTTTACCTCCTGGATAAGGATCTTGATTCTTAACCTGGTGTTTAAAGCTCTCTGTGGTATGTCCCCTATCTCTACCTCTACTTATCCTATGCTCCAACACTACCAACAGTCTCTTCTTTTACAGAGCATTCATTCCTGAAAACATCCAATACTTTTCTTTCCCCTTTCTCAGATACATGTCATCTAAATAGAGTGATGTTGGGGCTGGCCCGGTGGTGCAGTGGTTAAGTTCGCACGTTCCACTTTTTCGTGGCCCAGGGTTCGCTGGTTCCGATCCCGGGTGTGGACATGGCACTGCTTGGCATGCCATGCTGTGGTAGGTGCCCCACATATAAAGTAGAGGAAGATGGGCATGGATGTTAGCTCAGGGCCCGTCTTCCTCAGTGAAAAGAGGAGGATTGGCAGCAGTTAGCTCAGGGCTAAACTTCCTCAAATAAAATAAAATAAAATCTTTAAAAAAAATAAATAGAGTGATGTTATGAAAAAGAAGAGAGTGAAAAAGAAGGGAAATATTGCTTTATTGTGATCCAGAAATAATTGACTTATGGCCCAAGGCTGTTGTATTAGGGATGATTCTGAAAAGCAAAAATTAAATACTTGCTAAGTTTCTGATTTTGTGCTTTTTTTGCTGTCAGCTGACAAGCTCACTGCACGGACTAGCTGGCAAGGGTGAAGAAGCAGTTACTAGATAAACAAATTGCCAGAATGCTAAACCCTTAGACCTTCTCAAAGAAGTAGGAGTGAGGTTATTGATAGTAATAGAAATATACAGACTGTGTGTCATCAGGAAAATGACCTCCATAACCCATTGGCTGATTTCCTGGCAAAATTCAGCGCAGGGACTTGACACTCTAAGGGGAATCAATGAATGACAAGGGAGGCACAACCTTCTTTCTCAAAGCACTTGAAGCATCCAGAAGAGAATCATGCAGTATGACAGAATACAAGGTTCAAAGGTATCAGACTCATAAAGCTAGGACATATAAATTGCTGTTGGAAACAAGGTGACAGAGAAAGAACTTCCGGCTGAGAATAATATGGAAGAGCTTCATGGAGGAGAGCTTGTTTGAATTGGGCCTTAAAGAATGGATATCACTTAGAAAACATGGAAAAGGAAAGGCATTTCAGGAGGAAAGCAGAATGGAACAGAAGCTGGAAGATAAAATTGTGCTTGCCAAACTAGAAGTAGTTCAGTATGCGTGGAAAGAACAAACCAAAATGGGAGGTAAGGATGAAAAAATTGGTGGGGTCTAGAAGTTGAAGAAACTTATTAGTTGCTTCTCTGGTATCCAATCTACCAATCTCCACATTTCTGAGCCTGAAGATTTGACAGGATTAGCTCCACTCCCAGGTCTGTGGGGGCAGGTCCTGATTAAACCTATCAGTGTATCCCTTTTCCTTACTCAAAATGATTGGTTCAGAGGTGTTAGATGGTGGGAGTAAAAGAAAGATACTCTTCTATTGGTTTTATGCAAGAATACCTCTTTCTCTTCAATGTGTACTGTAGGATAAGGCTTTCTCTCTTTTTTTTTTTTTTTTGAGGAAGATTAGCCCTGAGCTAACATCTGCCACCAATCCTCCTCGTTTTGCTGAGGAAGACTGGCCCTGAGCTAAAATCCGTGTCCATCTTCCTCTACTTTATATGTGGGACACCTACCACAGCATGGCTTGACAAGCAGTGCGTAGGTCCGCACCCAGGATCCGAACCAGCGAACCCCCGGCAGCCTCAGGGAATGTGTGAACTTAATTGCTATACCATTGGACTGGCCCCCGATAATGCACTCTTTTTCCCCCTGCATGTGGACGAGGAAACGTGAAGCTCTGGGAGCTTCTGACAGTCATCTTGGGACCAGGGGGCAAGTAAGTGTAAAAACAAAAAATAAAGCTACCACTGAGAAAGCAAAGCCGAGAAATGAAACAAGAGAAAAAGTGTGTCCTAATATTTTCCTTTGAGCCAATGGGTCAAGCTTCACATGAGAGCAGTACTGTTTCTGGACTTATATATTACGTGAACCAATAAATCCCCCTTAAACCAGCTTGACTTGAGTTTGCAATTATTTGCCATTGGAAGCATCTCGATACAGAATCCTTGAAAGGCACATTAAGGCTTTGGTGGGCAATAGGGATCTGCTGATATTCATGGCCCCAAGAGTGCCATAATCTGGAAAGTAACCCTCATGGTAGTGAGCAATGCAGAACATCACTAAATCAAGGTAGCCCAAAATAGAGGCCACAAGAGTTGGACAGTCTTTTAAATTGAGATTACTCTTATTTTGCTCTCATCCCCTGCCTAGTCATTTGACTTCTGTCCCTGTCTCCCAGAAGAGGAAAGGAAGTAATTCTACTTAAGTCTTTCCTTGAGAAGAGCTGCCTCCCCTGGGCTTGGATCCTAATGCCATTTTTCTCTCTTCCACTGACGCCATAGATGTATTCGTTTCTCTTTGGGTGTTTAATGTAAACCAGATAAGCCACAAACGTATAATAACTTTAGTCAATGTCAATTCTAAGGCAAGTTGAACCACTGAGGCCAATGCTTCAAATACAAGATACTGTGATTTCACCGATGGCAAGACCGTCTGGGGAATTGCTTTCTCAAACTTTCCTTCCCGTGTTTAGATTATGGCACGCAGTGCAAGGGTATATTTTGAGTGATCCTCTTGAACCTTGTCAGAAAGTCCCAATAAATCACATTCAAGAAAATATATTTAACTTCCGTATACATATATATGAAACTTAAGAGCTTAGACAAGTGGAATGTATTCTGACCTGTCAGTTTACAGCCGTAACTTTCCTTTTCAATTTGGGGATTGAAATTTTGGATGAGAAAGCTCTAATGGAAATAGTGTGTTCTTAGAGAAACCAGAAGGTCTGCCTGACTTCTCGAATACTTTATATGGGATGATATTTAATTTTGGAATTTTAAAAAGCTTAGGTATGGCTCTAGGTATTTGTGGGATTCCAATAGATCCCAGCTGCTGAGCCTTAGTCTTTCATCTCTGAAATGGGTTTAATCTTTCCACTTTATGCTATGATTATAAAACAGAAAATATTCTCAAATAAATACAATATTTACAATTGACTGTGCTCTTAATATATGTCAGATGCTGTACTATAGACATTAGTAGTCATCATTTATTTAACTCTTAATATGTACCGGGCACTAAGTATTGATGTGTATTAATACTTAACATACTTAACACTCACACCATTCAAACATTACAGGCACTAGCATTATTACCATCTTATAGATGAACAAATTGAGGTGCAGAAATATGAAGAATTTGCCCAAGGTCACACAGGTAACATATGGCAGAGCAGAGACTCAAAAGGAGGCAGTCTGCCCTCTGTATGTCTTATTATTTTTACTCGTATTAATAGCACCCAGAGTTGGGTATTGTGAATATCACTTTCCAGATCAGAAAATTCAGTCTCACAGAGTATATATAACCTTCTCAAGGTCACTCAGCTAATCAATAAAAAGACTAGACTTAAAACCAAACTCTGATATTCTTTTTATCTTTTAGTTCTCATAGTATTTTCCTCATGAGCGCACTCTTTCTATTTCAAAGATTTCCATTCCATACTTTCTTCAAATTACATTTTCAGCATTCTCCTTCTGATCTAGAGTTGAGTGACATCCAAGAGAGGTTGAAAACTAGATAAATCCCAGATCACTAGATATACCATAAATCCATGTTACTTTTAAGGAAATTGTTGGAAGAACTTACTGTAAACACATGTTATGTTAACACAGTTGTATATCAATTTTAAAATATAATCTATAATTTCATTTTGAAGTTGACTATGATTTTTGATTTTTTTAACCACATTCATGACTAAATTAATGTCTTAAAATCATTAATATATTATCTTAATAAAGGGAATGCTCATTGATTCCAAACTCAAACTTTAATCAGGATTAGGATTTCTGAGTTCTCACTCTTTATCATTGGTAAGTTGTGCAGTCATATGTAGAACTATTCTGTGGCATTGTATAGTCAAGTTTGGTAGAGTCTCCTAAAGTCCTTTTTCTCTAAGATGGAAAGTATAGAATAATAGTTAATATTTCTAGTGTTTGTCTAAATGGTTGTCACCTCAACCAACTTTCACAGCCCCATTCTCGTAAAAGTTATTCAACAGGCAAGGTGTTAAGCTATAAGACATCATGAGTTGACTATACTAGCTCAAAGAAATTTGTGAGTATTATGAAGCCACCAAAAATGCAAAATATAAATTGACCATATTAGAACAAGGACAAGCTCTAGAAAGTGATTGAGTATGGAATCATCAGAAATAGAAAGAAGGCTATTTTGCAACGACTCTGCCTTGGATGCTCACATGAATATTATGTTTCACAGCTTGCAAAGATCTTTCAAATCTCTCATCTCATATAATGCACACAATTATGCTGTGAAGCAGACATTCTTTTTTAAATCTCCTAACAATGAGGATCAGAGGCATGATAGAATTCCCCAAGTGTCTACAGTTAGCAAGTAGTGGGGCTGGGTTATGAATCAAATTCTCACTCTAGAATCCAAGTAGACAAAGGGTTAAATTCCCATGGGCTTTCATTCTGTCTGCACTGGTCCTGGAATCTACTGGGTCCCCACTGAATGGCTTTGGTTTTTCTTCATTTTCATCCCTTTTTTTCTTTTACAGTTTCCTTGGCCACATTTCATGGGAAATGACTCCAATTAAAACTTTGTGAGGCCAAAGCTGGTTAATGTATCACTGACCACAGATTCTCCAGGATGTGGCCAAACTTCAGTTCTTCAACTGTTTGCCATCCACCCCCATCCTGTCTGGTGCCCTTCAGGACCTTCTATTGTCAGGGCTCAGGGCTAGTCTCCTTAATTGGCCTTGGCCTCCATACCTAGAGATTGGACACCTAGTCCATGGACCCAGGTGGCTCCGCTTTTGTACCCTGTTTTTACATGAATATTTTAAAAGTACAAAGCCCTTTCACTTTCTCCAAAGATTCTTTTCTACCTTCCCTGTATGCAGGGCACATCTGCAAGCTCCTCATCTTTTTCTGCCTCAAGTTAGTGTCTTGGGTTTAGAGCAGGGCGAACACTGACTCAGCCTTTGCTCTAGCATCTTCACTTTCCTTGTAGTCTTGTGCCCTGAAATCTTGGTTCTCTAAGACCCTGAGCTCTAACAGACTATGTCAGCTATATCCTTTGACTTACTTAGCTTCCAAAAAACAAGCAAACAAAAAATGCTACTCTATTACTATCCACTGTTGTTATGATAGGATTTATATGAGATAGGAGCGGTTTCACATCTGGCTCCACTCTTCAAGTAGCTCAGTTGTATCTATATTCCTGTCTATACCATAACTACTTACATAGAGAGAAACAGTATAGAACCCAGGTCTGTTGGATGCTAAAGCCCAATACTCTTTCTATCACTTTAGAGTAGTACTTAACCTGCGAATTGAAATATGAAGAGCCAAACACTTCTAGTTGCTTTTCCATATCCATTCTGTTAAAGTCCTCTTTAGCCAAGACGAAAATTCTAGAGTAATAGTTAGGATTTCTACTTTTGGTCCTAATGTCTGTCAACCAAGCCAGTGTTCATAGCCTCATTCCCGGTAACATTGAGACACAACTTTCAGCTTAGCACATTACCACCCACCTATAAGATTACATTTCCCCTCCTCTTTCCTCTTGTGCAACTAGGTGTCATGATACAATGAAGTTTTAGCTAAAAAGACGTAAACTGAAAGAGTGTGTGGAGGATACTTCTGGAAAGTCTTCTTAGAAAGGAAGCTATGTGCCCTTCATCTCCTTTTTTTCCTTCTTGATGCTTGGAACAAGGTTTTGATGAGTGTTATCATAGCACCCAATTTGGTCCACGAGAATGAGGAACACACTCAATGGACGTGGAGTGGAAAGGTGAAAGGATCCTATGTCTCTGATATAGAGCTATCATACCATTTTCAGACCTCCTTCCATCAATATGCTTTAAAATGGAGAACTAATCCTCTGTCTTATCTTAAGGTATTATTGTTTTCTTTTTTTGAGGAAGCTTAGCCCTGAGCTAACTGCTGCCAATCTTCCTCTTTTTGCTGAGGAAGACTGGCCCTGAGCTAACATCCGTGCCCATCTTCCTCTACTTTATATATGGGACGCCTACCACAGCATGGCTTGCCAAGCAGTGCCTTGTCCACACCTGGGATCTGAACCAGAGAACCCCAGGCCACCAAAGTGGAACATGTGCACTTCACCGCTGCGCCACGAGGCTGGCCCCTTAAGGTATTATTATTTCCATCATTTACAACTGAAACCAATCCCAACTAATATCAATGATAGATCTTAAAAGAGATGATTAAATATGAATAAAGGAAAGGAAATTGGCATGAATGGAGGTGATAGACTTTTGCTATTGTAGGCTATGTCTAGCTAAGAGAAAATAGTTGAGCAATGTAGACTTATGCAGTTACCTGTTATACCTGCATTCAACTAATTTACACATAATACTTTCCTTGTCTGTCCTTCCAGGCCTCTCTGAAAGGACAAAGTCTGTGGTCAAATCTCCAGAATCTCCACTTGCAGTGTGATATTGGATGAACTTATTTATCTCTCAAAGCATTATTTCTACGTCAATGAAATGGAGTACGAGTTATTAATAAATTATGGTATGCAAAGTATTTATCATAGCACCTGGAACAGAGAAGCACCCAAGTAGTTGGAATTCCCATAGAGTCAGACACTCTCTTCAATTCCTGGAACTTCATTTCTGGCTAGCCTTAAAGGAGCTAGCCGACTGTATCCTGCTGAGAAAATCTGTCCCCCATATTCTCACTTTGTTCCTTTCCCTCTTTGGACACATAGAAAGATAAGTTCCAGTGATTTCACTAAGATTCCATTAGCATTAAATGGAGTGCACATGACCCAGGAGAATTGAGACTGTCAGTGGAAAACTCTAAGTGGAAAGGTTTCTGTCCATGGAGCTGTTGCTTTAGAGACCTTGTCAGTAAGAGCTTTTGTCTTAGGGTTTGTAAATATTTATATTTTCAAACTACTATGAGAGGAACAACAGCCATTCCACATGAATGGATTACGTTAAATGTACCCAAAGTCTGTAATTCAAGCTGTCAAACGTGAGGAAATGCCAGACTTAAGGCTGCCATTCCAATCTGCTCAGAATAAATAAGGACTCTGGGCAGAGCTCTTTAACACAATGGCTCACAGACATATGGAAGACGTTACTAGCGAGGACGACTGAAGAGAAGGAAAAATACACTGAACGAATTCAAGAAATACCTAGTCTTTCTTCCAGAGAGGGAAAGGATTGGGGCTTGAGGGAGAAGATTGTTGGCCTAGAAGCAGGGAAATGGGATTAACATTAAACCAAGAATGAGGGGTGGCACGTGGAGGCTTTTCCTGTTCCTAAGACATTTGTCTGTTTTTCATTTATTGTTTTGAGGGTCTGGTGATATGACACCAATATAGGAATCAAAATGTGTGTCTGGACAGACTGGATGAAGGGTAGGGGATTTATTTACTGTGGAAGTTCTGCGTTAAGAGTGCCGTGGAGTTTCCTAGCCCACAGAACACAGGTGGAAACTGTGTTTATTGAACAGAAAAAAATGCATTTCAGGGATAGATTGACCAGTGGGTCATATAAATTTGATTCAATTCTACAAGCGTGTACTAGACACCTACTTTGGGCCAGACATAGGTAATGAAGCTTGAGAAGCAATCTGATTTAGTGGAAAGAGTTTTAGCTTCTAGTCCTTGCTCTGAAGCTCACAAGTTTTGCAGAGGAAAGCAAATCTCTTCCCTTTTCTGTGCATCAGCTCAAAATGCCATCTTTTTTCTTTTAAATGACTATATACTAAGTTAGATGATTTGGCTAAGGTATGGGACTAAATAGGCTTGTTAATGCTCTCTGTTTCACCCTCTGGACTAGACTTTAGGAGAGTTCCCGGTGTGGTATTTTGTATTGTGACATTGTATTCATTCAAATTTGGTGCCCTTCTCTGTGTTACCCCTACCTGTGACAGGATATAACACTCCACTCTTTTTAACTCAGATGTGACCAAATGACTTGTTTATCCAATGGGATGTAAGCAAAAGTGCCATATGTCTGTGAGAAGCTTTGAGAGTCAGTGAGAGGTTTGCTGTATCAGTATTTTCTTCCCTTCTGCCCTGATGATAAACAATGGTCCAAATAGAAGCTAATTAATCAGCCTGCGTCTGGACTGAAGATGACATGAAGCTGTGCTATTGCTTACCCATCGTGGACATACAACATAAGTGAGAAATAAATATTTACAGTTTTAAGTCACTGAGATTTGGGAGGCCTTTTGTTATTGCAGCAAATCTTACTTATGCTGACTAATACTTACAGAATAGGAGTATTGGATGCATTCCTATCTTAGAATGTCCTAAGTCACAGTGCGTTACATCACACTGATCACTGGCAGAGAGAGAAGAGCAAGCAAATTCTTAGTGTTCATGGTTTTTCAATAGATTAGCTTCACTCATTCAAAAAATGAAGGTCAAACTCTATCACCCAGCAATTGGTTTACTCAATTCTCCTCTATGGGAAGGATAGAATAAAATTAGGCTAAGTAGCAAAGTATGTTACTTTAGTAGAGTCTCCCGAAAATGGAAATATGATGACTATTCCCCTGAACAGCACTGAAGACTGTTTAAAGAGTGAAGTGCCACACTTGGATCTCTTTCTGATCTCTCTCTGGATGCAATTTGGAGGATAGACTGGAATAAACATGACAGCAGTTAGGTTGACCAAGTCAGAGGGACTATAGTAATGAGTAGAAATGAATGAGGAAGGAAATCTTAATAAAGACAAATGCAATAGAGATGAAGAGGAGGATGCAAATACAAGAAGCCTTTTGTAGGCAGAATTGGCAGTGAGAGTTTAGATGTGCGGAGGACAGTGACAAGAGAATGGCTATGTCATTCATAGAGAGGAAAACTGTATGAGGGGAACCAGTTTAAAATGCTGGGTAAGGTATTTAGTTTTGGGTTTTCTCTAGGGCTCCTGCACAGAATGTCAGTGATCACATGGTTCTACTCTTTGAGACCATGTTCAGACACAGACCACTAGGCAAGATGCATCATTCAACTGGCCAATTGTGGCCCTTCTAGTAAATTCATGTCAGATTTACTGGAAGACCATATTGTTTATGGTTCGTGGGTGGTATTCATGGCAAGTAAAAGAAATAGAATTTTGACCACAGCTATGCACCCTGAAACAGGAGACAGTTGGGCAGAATGCCAGGAGAATGGCCTGAGAAATTCTACAGACTTGGGTTCAAAGTCTAGCTCTACCACTTTCTAGATGTTTGGTTTGGAGTAAGTTACTTAAAACTGCTGAGTCTCAGTTTTCTCTCCTATAAAATGGGGTACACTAATATGTACTTCAAAGGAGTGTTGTAAAGATCCCAGGACTTAATCAGTGTAATGTGACCAAAACATAGTAGGTATTCCATAAATGTTACTTCCTTTTCCTTTTCCTTTCCCACATACCACTTAAATGATGTGGAATGAGACTGTCTCTGAAAGGCACCATTGAGTGGTATGTTTGTCATTGGTCAACTCACCCTTTCATTTGGGGAGTTCAAAAACAATCTTTTATAATAATTCAAAGGAATTTTGCCATCAAAGAAAAGAAAGGGACCAAATATTTTTGGTTCATTACCCAATGAAAATAGCTTGAACCAGAAGGACATTTTGCCTGGAGGAGAGATGACTTGTATTGGTATGTGTGTTGGGGGGTGAAGGGGCAGATAGAGGGACAGGGAGGCAGTGGTCACCATTTCCAAATATAAGATGATCTTAATGGTAATGTGCTTTGCGGTCCAGACAAGAGAACTCTGGCCAATAGGTCAAAGTTATCATGAGGCATTTCTCTGTTAAATTCACTGCAGCTAACAGCCCCACAATGATTCCCAGGAGGTAGTAAGTGCTCTGTTCCTGGATATTGGGAAGCTGAAGTTGGGTCAACACTGGCCAGTTAAGCAAGCAGTAGAGATCCCCACATTTTGTGGAAGGTTGGACTAGATGCAATTCAAGGCAGCAAATGTGTAATGAAGGTTTAGTACACATAAGGCTCTGGCTGCAACCTGGAAGAAGAACAGATTCAAAGGAGACCGTGTCTCTCCTCTTAAGCACACATGGCCAACTCTAAAGTCTTTGATTCTAGGATAGACTTAGTGACTCGACCTTTCCCAAGGGTTAGTCAGTTCAATCACAGGCTAGATATTATAAATTGTCAACTCTGTGTACTATTTATTCTGATTCCTTTAAGTAAAATTATCCAGAATTTGTTTCCAAAAAAAAGGTGGTCATGCAAACTTGACTTTTAATAGAGGTGCATCCTCAAGGGTAACCATGAAATTAAAGCAAAGAAAGGCAAGTTAATGAATTATGTCAAGGCATATCTAATGGAAAAGTGGAAATGTTATACCAGGAAGGACTTAGAGTTTGTAAAAATGAGATCTAGGCTTAGTTTGGATAACAACTAGCTGTATGATTTCTTTGATTCATTTCCCTTCTCCGAGCCTCAGTTTCCCCGTATATACTGGAGATTGAATTTAGTAATGTTCATGTTCACCTGCTACCCACATGCGAATGTTGTAATCATGTTAATCATGTAATAAATATGTACTAAGTGTATACTGTAAGCCAGATACCATCTGAGGAAGTGGAGTAGGGAAAGTAACAAGACACAGACCCTGCTCTAGAAGAATTCACATCTTGTAGACAAACAGCTAATAAATACACTATTGGGAGATAAGATATAAAGACTTGTAGGTGCTAGGTACTATGTGACTGAAATGAGGGAACAAATTGTTTTGCATTGAAGGAGTGAGAAAGGCTTCTTTGATGGGGTTGTATTAAGTTTCACATAACAGAATGATGTGGGAAATCAAGGTGACTCTTGATAATATAGATTCTTACATGTGTTTTAACCAGAACTATTTAGATACATGTCCTATAAGCCAGAAAAATGAAAGCCAGTAAATAATAGTGAGAAAAAATTGAGTGCCAACTACAGACCATACACTGAGATATGTTAATTCATTAAGTCCTCCTGATAGCTTATGGTAGATGGGACCACCTCCTTTTTCATTTTACAGACAAGGAAATGGAGACACAGTATTTAAATTTCAGTTAATATTGTAACTCAGATCAATGGTAGTGGCTAACCATAAAGCTGTGTTGAGAAGGATTCTGAAGTCACATTTGAAAACAATAGATAGAATGACATGCTTAATTAGCAATTCACACAACAAATATTATTGAACTCTTTGTATATGACAGACATTGTTGTAAATGCTGGGGACACATTGGTGAACAAAAGTAAGCATGACTCCCTGCCCTTTTGTTGCTGATATTCCAAAGGAAGACACAAGGAACAATAAATATAAAAAATAAAACTGTATAGCTTACTCTATATTAAAAAGAGCTGTGGAAAAAGATGATAACGTAGACAGGGCCAGTGGGCTCTGTGAGCTGGTAGAGGTGTTGCAAGTTTCATTATGGTGGATGGTGTGGGCCTTGTTGAGAAGGTGGCATTAATCAAAGACTTGAAGCAGGTTCAACAGTAACAATAACATGAACATGGAAAAGGTGACACATAAGACAACAAACTAGCAAAAGGGATGGTAAAGTTAATCTCTAAATTATAGGCCCCTATGACTCTAAAGCTTAAATAATAGAATTCCAGTCAGGAAAACCAAGAGTTGTGAGTTCAAATCTTACTAGAATCTTTTAAGCTTAAGATAGATTTAATTTTCAAGCTATGAGAACTTGAAAACAGTGACTTTTCCTCTCTGAGCTCACTTGCTTATCTGTAAAATGAGCATCAGAATATCTAACTCACTGAGCTCATGTGACATAATGATGAGATAATGACTAAAGAACCTGGCATGGAGCCTGACGGAGAGTTGAAGCTCTCTGTGTGTTTTTTTCTGCCTTCTCTTGAAACTTTCTGGTACTAAAGGGGAAAGAAACAGTGAATGTTTTGCTTTAAATAACCTGCTACGTTTGCAAATGTTTCTGAAAGCTGCAAACCGCCATCCACCTGTTTAATTGCATTGTTGCAGGCACATGTCCTTGGTGAGCTATTGACATAGCTTTGACTCACTGACACTTAGGACCACCAGGAATATTTTTCTTTCCTCTTCTCTGTTGGACCAAGGACTGACATGGTATGAATCAGATATTACTGTCCCCTTAACAACTCTCCTGATGGATGTCTATTTGGTGGATTTAAAGAGTATGTCTACCATCATTGAAGTTTAGCATTTTCACAATTTTCTTTTTATGGGTCAAAAAACAAGGAAATATAAAAATTAGTGTACAATTGAACTGTATCATATGAAAGAAGTTTCAAGTACAAAGAGTGGATGAGTTTGCTTTGTAGGCTAATGAGGGTTCACATTCTCAAATGTAAACTCAACTCATTGAAAGATTTTTTCAGATACCTCTTTGGAATTAGGGGCTCTACCTGAGATGGTTCAAATAAACCACACCAAAGGACATGGGAAGTACTGCTTATGAACTTCTGCTTTGGTTCAAACCTCACTTACAATACCTATTGTGCATTTATTGAGATCCTCTGCATTCAGGCCCTATGCAAGGGATTTTAATATCCCATCTAATTTAAGCCTTACAACATCTCCATGAGATGGGAACTTTATCCTTTTATATAAGGAAACTGAGGCTTTTTATATCCTTGCTATATAAGGAAACAGGTTTATTCTGGTGAAGTTTTTCTCAAGGTCAGAGAGCTCTAAACCTTCCGAGTCAACAGTCAAACTCTGAATCCTCCTTACTCTTATGTTTTTTCCGTGATAGATCAGTGTATATTTTTAATTAAACACATTTTGTAAGAGAAATTCAAAGCATAGATTTGTAGTTTATGTCACACAATTCGGAAAACTGTTTGAGGAGAGAATTTTCACAGTGTCATAGAATAATTTTAAGAGAGGGGTGAAAAGCTTTCAAATATAAAAGTTATCTAAAGCAAGAGCTAAGTTTCAAGGCATCAGCCTCTGTTGCAGCATGACATCTTAAAGTGACATGTTATGAATGCCATACCAGCATTTTCTACATCTTTATTTACTATCCAGGCAGAAGTGTAGACAGATGAGACTAGAGAAATGAGGAAGTCTTTATCTGAGTAGTTTCCAGGAAAAGAGGGATAAAACAGAAAGACAGCCATCCTGGGAGTTAAGAGGCATCCATTCTGGTCCCTAATTGGCAAGTAACTTGTTTTGCAAAGATCATGAGCAAGTTGCCTTGTCCTCTCGGATTAAAAGAAGATAATGTTTGCCTCCCCAGCTTCCAGTTCCCACCTGCAGTTTCCATGCTTTCTCTAGGACTGAATGGTTGTTATCTGCTCCTATGTGGAAAGCTTTTCAGACTGGCCATTGGGTGTAGCTCCCTTGATTAGATTCTTTCCTATTGTAAACACTAGAAATAAAGAGGTAAAACTGTCCCTAGACATCACCTAGTCCTACACCTTAATGATCAGATGAGAGACACTGAGGATCACAAAAGGCCAAGCGTGGGCTCTTCAAGGCCACACATCAATTCAGTGCAAGCTGGGGCCAGACCCAGCCACAGCATCCCAGTCCACTGACCTGCTTTGCCTCAGCATGATTAAATCTGACGTCAGACCTCATGGAGAGGCGATGTTTTGTTGTTTTGTTTTGTTCTATTATGTTAGTCCAGAGCATACAAGTTTTTCCTCCATAATGAAAAATGATCACTCTTCTTAAAGAATAATGGAGATGAAAAAGGCAAAGTAATCACACTGCATCTGCAGATATTGGCATTTCAGAACACTGAGTGCATAATAAAATAATCCTTAAAGAAATTAGTTATTGTCCAAGCACACTGGCTGCTTTGACTTCCTCAAATTCACTCTCACCAGTATTAATATTGTGTTGAAAAATATTCAAGGTCTTCTTTCTTTGGTCTGCATTACAATGTCTGAGGAAAAGTGAGATGTTTTAATATATAGAGTAGTTGAATTTAATAGAAGTATAATGGCCAAAACCAGGGAGGTAAGACTCCAGCTCTGCAACTGACCTGGAATTATATTTATCTGCAGACCCTGGGCTTTCTGGGAGACACGCAGGAGTGTTGCATGATAAAGGGCTATGGGGTCATATCATAACATATCAGGTTTGTATAAAGAGGGAAGAACAGCCAATGCAGAGTAGAGAGAAGAAGTAGAGTATATTGATTGCCCATCATGGAGAAGGCTTCATGTGCTTTGCCTCATTTATTCCAAAAACAATCCTGTGATGTAGTTATTATTGCCTATTATTTTAGAATGAGGAAGTTGGGGCTCATCGACATTAAGTAGAGAGTTCAGGGATCAAAGTCATTAATGTGTGGATACAAGACTAGGTTTTAGAACTCCAGGACTTTTTTTAATTCAAAGACAGTGCTTTATTTGGTTGTTCACATTACTTCCAATGAAGGAATAGAGAAGGTTTACGTTGAATAACTGAAACTCTTTAGAGATGGTGGAGGGAGAAGCTGTTTTGTCTTCAAAACTCAAGATCACTTTAGAGGTGAAAGAACAGATTTTTTTCCCTTGTATTTTCAGATGGGAAATACAGATGGGTTATAACAGAAGACAGACTTTTAAGAGAAGACAACCATCCTAATGATAAGAGATGTATGATTTCGATTGGTCTGTCTCAGAAATTGCATGCTTTTCATAATAAGTATGATCAAGGAGCTAAGCAATGACTTCACACATATAAAGGGAAGATTGAACTCTTATATGGACTGGGAAACCCCTAGGAAGACGTCAAGCTCTACCTTTCTGTGATTTATCATTTGATCTGTAGCACTTTGGTTAACATAGAAGGTACATTCAATTCCTGTAATTTTAGGTTCCTAAGTTTTGTCCAAATGCACATTTTTGCAAGAAAAAAAACCTCGGCAGTGTTATATTATGGCTTTTGGCTGAAATCTCATGCCTAAAATGTGCAACTGAAATATGGCTTTATGGAGGAGCTCCAAGTTTTTCAGAATTATGTACTGTTTGAGAGGGGTCAACCACAGAACTTCACATCTCTGCAGTGTCTTCAAACACTCTGAATTGCTGAGGTCTGCAAAACTAATTTGGAAACCTTCAGAATGGGAGGTCCTTCTGGCTTCCTGTCCTCAAGCTGCTATCCAGGAGCATAGGAACCAGAAAACAATATGCACTCACTCAAAGCCACCAGTTTGGGAACTGGCTCGCATTAGAAGACGGCAGGCCCCAGAGAACTGTCAAGTAGGTGAAACTCCTCTTTGATGCCCTGAGGCCTCCATAAAACCACAAAATATTGGAGGTGAAAAGTCTCAGCAATAATTTCTTCAGCCAGCAACACTAAACTGAGGCTCAGAAAAAGGAAGGAAATTGTTTAAGAAAACACAGTGAATTCATCCCAAGATTAGTACTAAATTCTAAGTCCCTTGGCTCATTTGGTGCTTGAAGAATTACAGAATTTCAGGATGAGAGAGAACGTCAGAGGTTATCACCTCACCAGCATTCCCTCAACTGAGTATTAGTAGGTTTCCATGGAAAAGGGATTTCCTGATCTAGTAAGTTTACAAATCAATTCCTGCTATATTAATTTCTTAGACATCCATAATGCCCATTTCCAAAGCCCTGAGAAGTCTAGCAGAAAAGAAACTCATTTGGTTTTAATTGTTTCCCAAACTTATTTGACTGCAGAACCATTTTCCTTCTGGCCATGTGTTGACATGCTGGGAAACACTTGGACTTTGCAAAATACAATTGGAAGTTCTGGGTTTGACCATTCTCACTGGATACTTGGTTTCTGCACCAACGGGGCTATCACATGAGTGTCCAGCTTGAGTGTCTGCAATAATAAGGCACTTACTTGATAGCCTATCTCCCTTTACCAAACTGTAAGCTCTTTGAGCAGATGGTTGTGGTGTATTAGATGATTGTGCTACGTTCCCAGTTGTTTCTCCTATGCATGAAAGCAAGGGCTGAATAATTATGTGATTATTGCTCCCTCCGGCATCCCCGCCACATTTTTCAACCATTCTAGTCATCAGGATGCCAATCCTAATGTTCAGCTCCAATTGCCTTGCTGAAATCCTGGTCCTCCTCAATACTGACCTTTTCTCCATGCAGATGATAGCCTTGCAAAAACTTGAAAATGCTCATAATTTCTCCCCTTCTCTCAGAGCCTGAAATACTCCTTGCTAGACATCCCTTTGTCTTTTTTACTGCTTATATATAGCAGGTTTCAAGTCTCCTCACCATTCTGGCCACTGATTCCAGTTAAAACCATGGGCTTTTATACCATTACGCAAATCTAGGTTCAATTTTTAGCTATTCCACTGGGTAGATGTGTGAGATTCTTGAAAAATTCATGGCCTTTGTTAATCTCAATTTTTTACCTAACTAATAAGAGGTGTTTATCTCTGATCTACCTTGTAAAACCAACCCTATAAAGCTATGGTAATAAATAAATGAGTATGTGTGTGTGACCTATAATGTAGTATTCAACATATTTTAGCCCTAGCCCCTTTATTCCCAGAACCTTACTAATTTGTAGGAATCTATTCCAAAGCGACATCATTTTGGCCTATCTTGTGAATATTCAGTTAAATAAGTAAAAAAAAGAGGGCAATGTTAAGTGAGGTGATTTGTCCCTCTATTTCTGATCATTTCCAGAGAACTGAGTTCTAGTTCTTTCTCATATGTCACCAAGTTTCAGTCTGACTCTTTGTCCACTACTGCTCCTCTCACTCCTGTACACCTGTTTCTGAGAACACTCCCCAATAAAGCACCTGCATGCAAATCTCTACTGAAAGTCTGCTTTTCAGGGCACTTGACCTATAACACCCAGAAATAGCATGGCAATTCTTGGGGCGGGGAGGGGAGCCAAACTGAGATCTTACAGCTACTATGTTAGAAGGAACAATGAGCTAGCAAATTTCAGGTCAACAATAGCAATGTGCCCTCACTTCACATTCTCTTGAGGTAGAGAAGTCTGGAGAACACATATGCTAAGTGGCCTCTTTGTCACTTGAATTTAATTCAGTCTCTATTTGGACATAGAATTCTTGTCTTCTCTAAGTATGTTCAGATTTCACAAATTCGGGGCTAGGGACAAGAGATAGGAATGCAGTGAGCACTACTTAGATCATATTAGACCAGTCCTATTTTTCTCTATGTGTCTCAATTCCCCACCAATAGAACAGATAGGTTGAACCAGATAATTTCTGAAGGATTATGTGACTCTGGCCTTATAACATTCTGCTTCTTCTCCAGAATGTCATCAATTACTCTCCTACCACTTACATGAAATGTTGAGCTCTTTCATACAATTAACAAATACAGTGCAACTACCATGTGCTAATCCTGTTGCTTGGTTTTGAAGAAGTAATAGTGAGCTTTCAGAGAAAGTTTAGAACTTCATGAAGATTAGAATCTAAGTGACAAGACATACAGTTAAATAAAAAATATGCAAGACTGGTGAATAATAAAGAAAGCCCAGGATGCTACAGAGGGAACATAGCAAACAAGAAGAGAGGAAAGCCTTCTCATAGGAACTGTTCTTTAAACTGAGGCTTAAAAAATGAGCCACACCAACAAATAATGAAAGAGGATCCCGAGAAATAAAACAGGTGGAAAATCCGAGAGACTTCAACATACCTGACTAGTTTCCACAAGTGAGAAAAAGCATTCCTTGCAAAAGATGGCTAGTTCTGGTGAAAATTATGAAAATAAACAATGTGCATCTGAAAAAATGGTCATCTGACATTTTGTCACCTAACTTAAATAGCTTCCACCATTATTTGGATATGTGGACCAGCACACCTCCATCACCTAGAGTTTTCTGAGAAATACAAATTCTTGGGCCCCACCCCAGACCCACTGAATCAAAATCTTCTTGGTTGGGGATCCAGGAATTTGTGTTTCAATAAGCTCTTTGAGTGATTCTTATGCACAGTAAAGATTGAGAATTGCTGTTCTACATCATTTCAGAAATCACACTACCCTTCTGATATATCTGATTCAAATCTTGGCATTTGAATTTGCATTCACAAAGACACAGAAAATCAAACATCCAGTCCTGAATATTTGGTATTCCGAAGCCTGCCTCATATCCAGAACTCCAAATCCTCTTACCAAGTCCCTAAAATTTGTGAACAAAACATGAGCTCACCAGACTCTAAAATATTGCTCTCTAGAGAGCATGATGTTTATAAGATTTGGGAATATCAATTATATGACAAAGACACTTTCCTCTCTGCATCCAGCCAACAATAGCCCTGTTTCTCCATAAATGTCACTAGCAGGGCGGGTCAGATTTGATTTGGTTGGTGCTGCCATGTGAAATACCTTTTATGTGTCATTTTTTTAGGGAAATAGGATAATTTAGTATCACCCTAATATCTTACATTAGCATGCTGAAACCTAGACCCAGATAAGAAAAACTGCCCTCCATTGCTAAGAGTCATGTTAGCACCTCTTTAGGGCAGTAAAGGAAAAGATAAATGATAATGGGAGAAAAAAACCAATTTCCATAGTGCTTTCAGCCATGACTAAAGCCCAGTGTATGAGGCAGAGGCTTTTATTCAGAGATCATAACAGATAATGCATCATAAACCCAACAAGCATCGAGAAGGACAAATGGTGTATAAAGAAGAATGCCCTTCCCTGGTAAAATACTTTGTTAGTATACCTGGAAAATCCTTGGGGTAAAGGGTAATTCAAGCAATAATTTCATGCATGGAATCCATAACATAAAGTCAATTTCATCTCAAATGCTATTGTTTTGTTTAAGGCCCAAGTTAATGCTTCCACTTTGCTCTTCTTATAGTTCACGTGACAATTAAATACTTAAAGGAAAAAAAAGCAGGTTCTATAAGACTCCTAAAATAAGGAAATTGTGAAGTAAAAGGCTTTAGGTAAGAATGTTGCTCTCTAGGTAAATTCAGTGAATTGGGTCTTTATAGTTCCTATCAGTGAACTCAGCTCCAAGCCTTCTTAGTATATTTAAACCCAATAAGATGCTCTGAACAACTAAAATGCTTCTCATTTGGCAGGCCCTGCTCTCTTGAGAAGGCAATTTTGGTTTTAAATATCAAAGATTTTTCTTCACCATACACCCATAGATAATTTATTTTTATACTTGTTAGTTGGCCTTGTTGTAGAACAACTGGATATTCGTGTGGATCTTCCCCAAACTAGATTAGAAGTTTTAAGACGGCATTCACCATGACATAGACATCTCAGTTTTCCTTAAAGCACCATGCATCATGCTTAGAATATAGAGAGTTCTAATTAGTCTTACTTTCGTTCAGCTAAATCATGTTCTTGGATCACAACACATGAAATTCTATCTGGGTTCCAAGGAAAGGTTTCAAAGCATCAAGTTAAGTTAGAGCATTGACTCTTGTTTGCTTGATGCATTCAGATGTGTTGGTGATTAATTAAGCTATATTAATGGCAGGATTTCATCCAAAGTGGATTGGCAAGCTCAGTGATGGTTATAACGAGGACAAAGAACCTGTAGCTGTTCCCTGTATGAAAACTGACTTTTCCTCAGCCACCTATGGCAGAGTATGGCATCATCTAGTTACTTTCAGATTAAACTTCCTTGGGTTATAAAATAACTATGCCTATGGATGTTTTGTTTGTTTGTTTTGGTGAGGAATATTTGCTCTGAGCTAACATCTGTTGGTAACCTTCCTCTTTTATTGCTTGAGGAATATTAGCCCTGAGCTAACATCTGTGTCAATCTTCCTCTATTTTGTATGTGGGTTGCTGCCACAGCATGGCTTGACAAGTGGTGTACGTCCACACCTGGGATCTGAACCCATGAACGTGGGCAGCCAAAGCAGAGCATGCTGGACTTAACCACTACACCATGGGGTGGGCCCCTCTATGGATGTTTTTAACGCAAATTATTTGACCTGGTAAAGCAGAGAGAGCACCAGAGTGGTTACCAGGGTCATCTGGGATCTCATCCCAGCTCTCTGCTGTTTGTATGAGTTTAGTAAATTCCTTTCAATCACTGGTCTTTGTTGTACTGATCTGTACTGATAATAAGGTGATAGCAGGAAGTAATTGCTAAAGTCCTTTCAGCTGCAAAGTTTAAAGATCTCTGTCACTTTTGAAATCACCTATTTTTGGTTTTACCATTTTTACACCTAATTTTGCTGTCTCCTGTAAGGCATGGGAAGCTAAGTGTTATAAATGTAGTGTGATGGATGTTTAAATTTTCCATTAATAACACTATTCATCAAATGCAGGTTGTATTAGTACAGCAACTAAAATAGAACAAATGCTAATGTTAATGCCTTATAATAAAGAATGCTGATGGGATGATGGAGAGGAAGGTATATGAATATGAAAACTTTAATATGAGATAGAACAGGCTTGTTGCGATATATGCACCATAGATAAAATGAAAGGGGAGGAGGGTTCAGAAGAGGAGATTGCTTTCACACAGTGAGAATCAGGGGTGACTTGATGGAAGAAGTGGCATTTTAATTGATATTTGAAGGATCTGTGTTTCTTTGTTTTTCAAGTAGGAGACCTCCTAGAGTTATGACAGACAGGGAGAGTGTGATGAAAACAAGAGGGTCATCAAACTGGAAATGAAGGTTAAGGCTGAATCATGAAAGGGACCTAAGGTCAGCTGTAGGAGTCTGGAATGTTTTTAAATTAGTAGCTATGAACCTTGGCTGTACATCAGAGTCATCTGGGGAACATTTGAAAAATATCTATACTGGGCAAATGTATTTCATGGTCTATTTTGGAACGTAAGCATCAGTATTTTTTTAAACTCCTGAGATAAAAATAACATGCATCTACAGGTGAGAATGAATCATTTAGATTATGTTGGGGACATGTAAGGTGTGAGGCATGTAAAGGATATAACTCTAATAGTCTTGTAATGAGTTGGGAGCTATGTATTCTCTTGACCATTGATATATGAATTACTTTGGAGGGAGAGATCTTTGTTTTTAAAAGACGCCCTTTACACTGGAAGTCAGCCCTTGTTCCTGGCCAAGTATCATAAGAAAGAGAGTCTCCTCTGCATAATTAAGGTGAGAGGAAGACCAGAACAAAGACTGGTATTGCTTGGAGGAAGAGGCAGCATCAAGAGATGGGAGTGTCCTTTGTGGGGCTGAAGATGAGGAGACCCTTGGCAGAGGAGACACACCTAATGAGTTTACTTCAAGTGAAATGCTGTTGCTATACTATATTACTCTTCCTCAGAACCTCATAAATCTTCAGTAAAATATCTAAGAAACAAAAAATGCTGGCTGTGGTAGGACTTCCTGTGGAAGCCCATGAAAGCCTAGATAGTTGTGTTGAGGCTTTCACGGTGCTAAAGAGCTACTGTGAACAAGTAGCTTAGTACACTCTAGGTTAGTGAACTCTAGAAAGCTGACTGGTATATCTTAGAGAAAGTCCTCAAACGTGACAGAGCCACAGAATCAATGAAGTAATTAATTAATTAATTCTAAATGCAGATGCCTAGGCTCAATGGCAAAACTTCCATTCGCCATGCTGTGGCCCAGGATTCTGTACTTCTAGCCAGTTCTGCAGGTGCAGCCTGCGTCGGAGGTCCTGAGTTTGGTAAAGATTTATATGGAGGATATAAAAGAAAGTGGGGAGATCTGAAGGCAGGGAGTTAGAGAGCAAATTAGAATTGAGGAGTTCTCCTAATAGTTTAAGAAAGAGGAAAAAAGAGGTGCCTTGGGTTTAGGTAGTCATAGCAGGTTTGTATGTAGAGGATAAGATGGCTAAAGAACTGCAGGTCATATGAAACAAACATTTCCAAGTATCTAGGCCTGGCCAAAGACATAACAAAACATCTTTTTTTTTCTTTTCTATTTCTGCTGTCTCCTGGGACAGATAGCTTTGGGCCTCATGGAGTTATGAATCAGAGCGTTCTGACATATGCAGCTAATAGAACATGCATTAGCTTTAAAATTAGGAGCTCTCTTCTAAGTGCCCATGATTTCATTCTTTATTCCAAGAATATTAGCCTCTCCTAATATAGAAGAGATGTGAAATTTTCCTACAAGTTTCACTGACTCTCTTACAATGTATCCCCTACCCATTTAGTCTGTTCTCTGCCAATTCTACTCTCTCTACCCAGGAATCGGATTATAGAAGTGATTCTATACCAATCTGATTTCTGAACCTCTAAGACTGCTAACCATAGTGTCTTTAAGTGAAGAGTTCTCGTTTTAGAGTGTATACACTACCTGCAATTAAGCAAAAATGTGTGTATGTGCGTGCGTGTGTTTATTCAAAGTCCCCCTCCCGTCAGGGAGAGAATCCATGAGATTTTCCAAGAAAGCCACAACCTGCACATTATGAAGTGCCTCTGGTATGTAAGAAAGAACACTGCTTAAATTCAAATACTGGCTCTGACCCGTGTGTGTGTGTGATTTTGGATGAGGCATCACTCCAAGTCTCATTTTTCTTCCGCACAATATGGGCTGTGAATTCAAATTATCCAATGTACTTAAACATGCCAAATAGAAAGCCATAGAATGCAGGGGATTCTTGTACCCCATAAGCAATCAGATTCACACAGAGTCTGGGGCACCATAGCTGAATCCAACACACAGTCCATTTGGGAGAAAAAATCCATCAACAGAATGAATTTATGTACATTATTGATCTTTCTAACTGCAGTATTGTGTCCATATGCGTTAAAGTATAGTGCTCTCCAATTCATTCACCATCAGAATTACCACAAACATAAATATAAAAATTGTCTGTTCACTCAGGGACCACTGGAAGCTCCTCAGGTGAGGAAGTGGAATTGACCCGGACACTGGCCCATTTGACTCAGATTCGGTAGTTCGTCTTAAACAAAATCATAGCCTGATTCTGTCTCAGCTCCATCCTCAGATAAATGGTTGTTGCAGTGCCTGTTGCTGATCTCAGATACAGATGATGCTAGTAAATGCTCTCAGACCCTTGAGGATGATCACCTGAAAGGTGGTTTTGGGCTATGGCCCATAAATTCGTGAACTTACGGATGGCACGATGACACTTTCTTCAAAAAGTAGCTGGGAGAATCAAATAAGAGAATGTATATAAAAATTGTTGGGCACAGTAGCTGGCACGTAGGAAGTTTTCAATAAAAGTTGAATCCAGTTCTGTTCTGATAGGCACAGAGATGTGCTGCCCACATCCCCTTTTGAGGAAGAGCATGCTACCCAGGTATTGGGAATGCAGTCAGCAGGGAGCCTCCCCTGTCAGCAACTCTGGGTCCACCTCAGCTGCAGAGAACTGTCTCATGGAGCTCGCACTCTCCCTGGGACAGTCTGCATCTAGAGACTGAGAGAGGTGGGTACAAAGTCTCTGCCATTTTGGCCTAATGTGGGACACTTGTTAGCCCCTCTCTGGACTGGCTGAGCCTTGGTCCGGTGAGCATGGCTGTGCAACTTCTTCCCTCTATCAATCCCATACCTTCCCTCTTACTTTCACAGTTATTGATCCCTATTGACCATCTTGCATTCCAAACTCCATCTCAGTGTCTTCTCCCAGCAAACCCAACCTGCGACATGTGCCCGTATCCCACAGACACATATGTAAATTGAAAAGATTTTCATTCCAGTTTCCTAGTGTGTGGTACTTGAGCTTGGGTATTTCTCTAGCCTTTGAGTAACTAGTTTATAGCAGGAGAGTTTGGGCCAAATAACTTCTAAGAGTCCTTCCAGTGCTGACATGACATGAGCTTTCATTTCTTCCATTCATATTCTCATCACACCACAAGAAGCCGCCTCTGTGTCTTGTTTACTTCCCTGTGTTCCCAAAGTATCCTGTGTTCACAGCAGAAAACCTTTCCTTTGCATTGTCATTTAGCTTTAGCATGTCTATCTTCCCTGCTTGATCGATGCCTTTGGTTCAAAGATACCATCTTTCACCTTAAAGTCACCAGCAGCCCCTGCTGCCTGATCTTGAGCCTTGAAGTATTTGATAAATGGGGTTCAATAAATAAACCCATACACACTCTCTCTGGGTTACTCTGACTGAGGAGTACATAACGAATGGCACTCCATAACCCTCTTTCCAATTGTCCTCTTCTTTCGGTAAACCATATTCCACTTAGAGAAGATCAATTTGTTTTCAAATGAATTGCTGCCGGACATAAACATGTCTTAGTAACTGGCCCCGTAAATGAAGACATGGCACTGTATTTTAGTCAACTGTCATAGTCAGGTGGTGTAATACAACAAAATATCACCCTTTTCCAACCAAGTATGTCTTTTTTATGAAATTAGAATTGCTTTTTATTAATTTATTTCATTTCCTGGTACTAAGCAAGGATGAGAGCTGCCAAAGACAAAGGGAGATGAGGTAGCTGGCATGGGACAGACCAAAAGGTGGTAGGAAAATTTGGGAAGGGAAAGAAAATTATATGTGTTAAATGCCTAACACATGCCAGGCATTGTTCCAAGCCTTTAGCATATATTTAATTTAATAATTATATTTAACGGACAAGAAAGCTGAGGCACAGATGGGTTAATGATTTACCATGAGTCCTACAAGAGTGGTTACAGAGGTGGAAATAGAAACTCAGGTATTTTGCCTCCAGTGTGTGGATCTCTTTCAACAAATAAATGCAGATGGAGAACTGAGAGGTGCCCAGCATATCAAATGATCAAGGATGGCCTGTGTAGATTGTTCAAAGGGTAATAAAGGGGCAAGGAGGAGAGAAAGAGAAAAAAAGTCGAACTCACAATAACAGAGTAGAACGGTGTCTACCAGAGGCTGGGGGGTAAGGCAGCTATTGAGCAAAGGGCACAAACTTTCAGTTATAGGATGAACAAATTCTGGAGATCTAATGTACAGCACGGTGAGCATAGTTAATAATAAAGTATACTTGAAATCTACTAAGAGAGTAAATCTCAAAGGTTCTCACCACACACAAACAAATGGTAACAAGGTGAGGTGATGGTTATGTTAATTAGTTTCATTGTGGTAATCACTTCACAGTGTATACACATATCAAAACATCAAGTTGTACAAAAATATATATAATTTTTATTTCACAAAAATAAATAAATATTTTAAAATACTTATTGCATAGAAAGCATTGGCCTGTACGGGAGGAGATGTATAATTGCAAAACCCATTTCCTATGCACAGAGAACTTCCAGTACATAGTGGAGGAAACAAGACGTAAGTACATAAAAAGAGAATTAGCTTCCCAGGGCACTAAGGCAGGGGTATGACATCCCCTCTACAGTAAGTTCAGAGTCAAGAGTCTATTTCAAGTAGGGCAGTCAAGATTCACTGGAAGGAAGACCTCGCCTCACTCCTAAGAAATCTGGTGATGATGTAAATAGTGTCCTGTTTCCTCATCCTTTCTCTGATGTCCCCTTTCAGTGCCTCCCCCTCTAACTCATTCTCCGCGGAGTTATCAGAGGGGCCTCCTGAAACCACAGGTCACACTATGACACTCCATAGCTAGCCGTTCAGTAGCTCCATAGCCACCCCAAGGATAAGGCATCCTGCTTTGCACAACCATGAGGCTTTTACGTGTCTACTTACTAAAGCAGTTACTGCCAATCTATCGCAAGAGAAGAAGAAAAGAATATCCAGGTTTTCTGAAATCAGCCCTATAGCCAGAGAGGATGCCCCATTTCAAGGAGTCATGTGCACACTGCCCTGAAAATTGTTCACATTTTTTCATTTTGCTTTCCAAAATGAATTACCACGTCGGCATAGAATTTGCCTGTAACCATATCCAGCTGTGTACCGTGAGTATTTTAAAAGAGAGAATATATAAGATGATATGGAAGACTCATGGAAACAAGGCTCCCCAAAAAACACTATTCATTTCAAACAAAGGCTCTTAGCAGGAGAAAGCCTTTTAGTTAGAAGACCAGGACTCAAAAATACAAGGCTGCTTTAAAGCTAGACGCTGTTCTGGTAAGAACCATAGAAAAGTCAATCCTATCGGTGAAGATTTTGCATATGGATGAGTAATACAGACATAGAGGTCCGATTTTCCTTGCAGAGAAGGAATGTAGCGTTGTGACGTTTCTGAAATTCTAAACCCGAACAGGGGTCGGGGGGAGGGGAATCATTAGAGTCTAAACATATATGCCAAGGTATGCTTTACGAATGCTAAAGCTGAAAGGATGGCTTTTAAGGACGTACACAGGTTTCCCTCCTGGCCACCCTGCATCCGGCCTTTCTTAAAGGGTCTCTCTTGGAAAATAAAGTCAGTGATTTTGTTTTTTTTCGAATGGGCCCACAAAGCAGGAACAGATGTGACACGAGTAACCTCTGCTTTGTGCATACCTCAGAGAAAAACGACACGAACTGAAGCAGGGGATCTGGCTCTAGGCCAGAGAGAAGGACAATTGGAGTTTAGGCCTAGAATGACATGGTTCACCTCAGCTCACTCCTTTGTGCTCATGTAAGCAGTGCAGGTGGGGGTAAAAGGCTGTCTCCTCATTGGAAGCACAAATGAAATATTTGCAAAAGGCTGCCATTTTCCTCAGCTCTGTATCCTCTCTTTACTGCATCAGAATACCCACAATACTTTAGCTGACCATCTCTTAATGCATGGAAGATGTGATAAAACATAATGCTCGTGGCCTGCGTGTCAGAGTTGGACACCCTGAGTGAGACCTCTCTCTGACTCTACCACCTGTTAACTACAAATTTCTAAAAAGTTGGGGCCGGCCCGGTGGCGTACTAGTTAAGCTCATGCAATCCACTTCGCTGGCCCAGGGTTCACCGGCCAGATCATGGGTGTGGACCTAGCACTGCTCATCAAGCCAGATATGGCAGCATTCCACATAAAACAGAGGAAGATTTGCAGGGATGTTAGCTCAGTGACAATCTTCCTCAAGCAAAAAGAGGAGGATTGGCAACAGATGTTAGCTCAGGGCCAATCTTCCTCAAACACACAAAAAAAATTCTAAGAAGTTACTTACACTTTCTGCACCTCTTTCTTTGTTAAACACACAAGGATAATAACATCATGTACTTCACCCAGTCAGTTTTAAGAATTTGATAAGACAGGATATAAGGAGATCTCAGAACAATGCCCAACACATAGCAAGTTTTTGCTAAATGTTGCTATAATTATTAAGAATAACTCTCATGTTTTATGTTTATTTAGCCCCATTTCTCATTTTTCCTCATCAGAAAGCAATCCCCATGAGTGCAGAAAACATGTCAGATTCACCTTAATATAGTACTGTCTCAACTCAATTTCAATGATGTGCTGGTAAATGTTCAGCAACTGGCTCTCCAAAAATGGAAGCACAGATTTGTAGTGTCTGCCAATTTTGGTGGTGTAAATACTCCCACCATGGTCGTTTTCAAGCTATCAACATGACGTCAACTCATCTGCAAAATTCCTGAAAATTTAACAATGGTCTCTTGTGAAGCAACACAAGCCAGTTTCAGGGCACTACTGAATGCACATACAAAAGAAAGATGTGACAGAATAAACACATGAAAAAACAAATAGGTAAACTAATCACTCACATCAGGATTCTCAATGGTAAGACAGCGATTTACCATTTAAGGTGTACAATGTGATGTTTTGATAGACCTATACATTATGAAATGGTTATCATAATCAAGCTAACTAACACATCCATCACTCATGTATCACTTTGTTCGGTATAATGAGAACACTTAAGATCTACTTTCTTAGCAAAATTCAGGTATACAATACAGCATTATTAACAATAGTCACCATGCTGTACATTAAATCCCCGAACTTATTCATCTTATAAGTTAAGGTCTGTACCTTTTAACCAGTATCTCTCCATTCTCTCTACCCCATAGTCCTTGGCAACCACCATTCTACCCTCTGCCTCTATGAGTTCAATTTTTTTAGATTTCACATATAAGTGAGATGACAGTATTTGTCTTTCTGTGTCTGGCTTATTTAACTTAGCATAATGTCCTCTAGGTTCATCCATGTTGTCACAAGTATTAGGATTACCTTCTTTTTACAGCTGAATGATATTCCATTGTATAGATATATACACCATATTTACCTTAGCCATTCATCCATCAGCCAACTACTCCGGTTGTTTCCATATCTTGGCTATTGTGAATAACGCTGCAATGATGGGCTTGCAGATATCTCTTTACTACAGTTTGATGGGTTTTCCGATAATCAAGTCTATCTTCTTAAAAGAGTCATCTGACCAGCAGGAATGTTTACTGAAGGTTTCTACAGAACATTGGTCCGTTGTGTTGTCCCAAAAAAAGAGAATCGAGATCCAAAGACCTTGGTTACTGTCACACATTATATGTTTCTTATGAAAATTCATAATGCACATGGGTATATTAAAGACACTGATAAGTCTTATAGTAGGGAAACCCATTTCTTTACTGTAATGTAAATATAAAGAAGCATTTTTCAAACATATTTGACCCCTAAAACTGTTTTGGCTGGGTAACTAGTATCATAAGGAATTAATATCCCTGAAGAACACACACTGGAAAACACTGACAGACTCCTTTTTTAAAAAAGGAAATGTCTTTAGTAAGTTTTGGAGAATATGTTTTTTTTAAACTTGGAACAAAGCGCATCTTGGATATTCATCAAAAGGAAGAATGTATTAATAAAAATAATAGCTACTGTGTGCTAAGGACTGCCAATGCTCAATTCTGCCAAGCAGATAAAATTACCCCATTATACAGATGACAAATGGAGATTCAGGAAATTTAATTAATTTACTTTCTGTCACACTGTTGAGCAGAATTCAAATCCAGATCTCTCCATCTCCAAAGCTAGCATTTCTTCTATAACATCAGACATGTGATGTCATTAAAAAGATTAAAAAGTGATCATGGGTGTCAGCTTAGCCTTTCACTCTTCAATCAGTTGTTTCCTTAATTTACTTTTCCTTTTCTCCATAACTATTTCAAATTTCTACATTCTGTCTGCCATCATACTTGCAGATTATATCACTTCCTTTTGCCAAGTATATAAAAATATTGGAAATAAATCCCACAACCTGACCTGTAAATTTAGCTTTATGTGCACCACACTCCCACCTTTCCTCTGTTTATGTCAAGAAAAAAAAAAAAAAGATACTCTTTATATCTGTGCTACATACCCCAATCCTTTCTTGACTTTTCAAATTCCTCCCTTAGCCACATCCCAGTCTCATTCTCTACTCCTTCCTCTCCACTGGAATTTTCCAATCATTTTTAACATGTTTAATTCTCTCCCTCTAAACAATCTAGAACAATCCTGTTTCTTCTCTTTTGCCTTTTGCTTCCCCTCTTCTTTTCCAATTCTGTCTTCCCTCTCCTTAGCCAGGCTTCTTGAAAATCTTGCCTACACCAGCTGTCTACGTATCCTCACTTCTCAGCCACTTTTCAAATCTTTCCAGTTGGGTTTCTCCCACCGCTCCAATGAAACTCTTTCAACAAGGTCATCACTGACCTCTTTGTTGCTGAATCTTTGGGCATCTTTCAATTCTTTATTAAATCAACCCTCCTTTCTTCTTGAAAATGCTTTTTTCTTTGCTTCACTGATAACTCACTTGACTTGTTTTCCTTCCACTTCTCTAGTGACTTTGTCTCAAACTCCCACAGAGGCTTCTCTTCCTCTACCTGTCCTCTAAATGCTGGTTCTCTTCAGAGATGAATTTCAGGCTCATATTTCTTCTCAACAGTCATGCTCTTCTCGAGTGATATCATCTACTCTCGTGGATTCAATTACAGCCTTTATGCTGATTATTCCAGATGTACATGCAGTCTGGAAGGACCCATGGCCTCAAAGCACATCCAATTTCTTATGTGAAATTTCAACTTGAATGACCTGCAGGTATCTCAAAATCAGCATTATTGATAATCCCCTATTCTCAATATGATTTACCACACGGTTCATTTAGGAAGTAAATTTCACTCAGGCTTTCACGCCAAATGAATGAATGAATGAACGAGTAGTCATCCTTACTTTTCCCTCTCTGTCTTAGCTCAAATTTAATCCATTAACAAATCTCTTTTCTTCCCCTATCTAATACTTCTAAAATTTATCCATTTCTTTCAACACACCATCAGCATACCATGATCCCATCTTTTCCTGCTTGGGTATCAGCAGCAGTCTTCTATCTGGACTTTCAACCCCTGCTCTTGCTCCTGTACAGTCTGTTCTGTATTTTAGAGCTGGAAATATATTTCTAAAATTAAAATCTGATTTTTGTGGTCTTCTTTTTAAAAATCCTCCAGTGGTATCTCTTTGTTCTCCATCCATACTTAACATCTCAAAATTCTTCAACGTATGTTGGCCTTTGGATGAAGCACTTTTTTCCCCAACCCATTCAACTCTATACCTCCACTAAACACACACACACATACACACAACTCAACCCAGTTATCCTGAGCAATTCTTACTCATTCCCTATGTCTCAACTAAAAGTCATTTCCTCAGGAAGGACTCCCCTCCTCCAGATCCTAAGGTCTCCTTCTCATGTATTCTCATATATCCCTGAACTTCTCCTGGCATAACATTCACAAGCACTTTTTGTAAAATCATGTGCTCTGTCTTTAATATGCTTGAGTCATGCGTTTTTGCAAAAGTGGATGAAACTTAAAAATGCCTGTATAGAGTAGTTACCATAAGAAATAACAACAAAGGAAGGAGTTCCAGGATTTCTACTGCATTCTGCACTTTTGGAGATAATACATTTACATTATCTTAGTCTATAGTCATATTATTCAAATAGCTTGCAATGCGTAATTTACCTTATACAAATTTGTATTATGTGAATAAAGAACAGAAGAATTTCAGTTAAAATGGTAATCTAGCATGTGTGTTTTTCTATATTTCCTTCTGAATCACCATGAAAATAATAATACTGAAATTAAAATGTATAAATTCATGAGGGTGAAGAGAACCAGAGACAAGATAACCTAGAAAAGAGACATTAACAAAATTTTGGAAGATGGAAAGCAGATGAATAAGCAATAACTGACCTAATAGACTGGAAAATCATGAAATCTGAGTCCCTTTCAAAAGTGATCCTAATAAAGAAAAAAAAGCTGATTTGCATCATAGAACCCTGGAAAAGCTCAAAAATTGGAGGTACTAGATAGCTTGGAAGGCGTAGGGCAGGAAACACAGACTGAGCAAGAATCTACACAAGGAGTTAGATGCCCAGATGCTTTTGCACACCCTGTGTAGCCAGGCAACTGTTCCTTCATGACCCTAGCAGGAGGCAAGAATTTTATTATGTGGGGATTTAGAATGAGGGAAGCTTTAAAGTGGAAAAGCCAGTCAAGCAGAGGGTAGAGGTGAGATGCCACTTTGAAAACAAGGAAATGAAGGGGATATTCTGATGGTGACCACACCCTCCCTACCCTTTTCAGCCAACTAAAAGGCAGACAGAAGATGAGGTTGGGGGGGTGGAAGAGGTTTCCTCTCTGGAGATCCTGATTGGCCCAAAGGAATAAATGAATAAATGAAAGGTAATGACTTTAAGGATCCCAGTGAAACAACTGGGTTGTTAATAGATCACCATGCAGACAGGACAACCCAATAATCAACAAACCCTACCCATGCCAGATTTTTATTCTTTATTCCTAAATGTAAATGGATAATCTAGTATTCCCAGGCATTTGAGGACAGGTTCTACCGTAAAAGACAACACCCAAAATGGAAAACTGTACTTAGAGGCTCATAATAATTGCAAAAGAAATTATTACATCCAGAAAAAAATATATAATGCTATAAAAAGGAATGACCTGAGAACAAAGAAGTTACTGGAAATTAAAATCATGATTGCACCTCAAAAATATTTTCCAACTGAACTGAAAAATATTCTTGAGAAAATATTCCATTAGGTATTGGGGATCAAAATATCATCACAGTTATCAACACAACACCAGACACTAGAAGAAAATGGAGCTAGGTCTTTAAAATTGTAAAGCATTTCTAACATTTAATTTCCAGACTCTAATTGAAATGTGAAAGTAAAATAAGCACAGGTTGAGATATGCAAAGACTCAAAAAGTTAACTTTACACAAGGAGTTCATGTGTCACAATAAAATAAGGAATTGAAATGTAAACAAAAAAAGGATGGGATTCAGAAAATAGTGCCTTCGCTACTGGAGAGAAGATTAAAGGCATCCACAGGATGATGATGAAGGCAAGGTCCGAGGTTGGAGACGATTTGAAAAGCCTAGAGAGCAGTTAGTAGCCTGTCAGGACTAGAGCCTAAGGATGGTGGGCTCCAGGAGAGACATCTCCAAAGGGAAAGAATAGAATACATAGATAGATGGATAGACAGATAGACAGACAGACAGAAACATATGTACATACAACCATACATAGATACTTTTTTTGTTTTCTTTTTAACCAAAATAATAAAAGTTTTATGTTCTGGTGGATATTTGGAGGCTTAAAAAATCCCTGAACAAATGGATTATTGAAGCAATTTTAAACCCGAGGGAAAGAAAATTTATACAAAGAAAGGAAATAATTATGCTTTATTTCATGGCTCAGCTCTGAAAGTATTTACATTGTCTAATAATATAAACACTAAAAACGTTGATTTAATTCCAGCTGTACTAGAACTACCCTGAAAAGTTAAGGGAAGGAAAATGTTTGTGCTTATGTGTTGGTACAGGGGATGGGCAATGGGGCACACTGGAAGACAGCAGCCAAATCTTCAGCCTACATAGTCAAAAGTCAATGAATAATGTCCAGAGTTAAGACTAAAAATATATATTGCAAAGTTTAGAGAAAATGGAAGCAAATGCCCAAAGAAATATTTTGCAAGTGTTGAAGTTGTGAGTTTCAGGGAAGTAAGACTCGGTGGTGAGAAGGGGCAAAGAATTATTTTTTGTTAGAAGTCTCATAATAGGGTTTAACTTTTTAAAATATTTCCATATGCATAATAAAGTGGAGGGATGGCAGGGGGAAGAATGCACAGATAGATGTGAATCCAAGGTCATGTCCTCATCCTTGCATTGGGTGCTAGGTTTAAAAGTGCTGATTATATTGCTAGGCATTATCCACACATAAAGCTTACAAATATCATTTTGTATGTATACATCAATACCTAAAAAAGTATTTTAATACAGTTCATTTATTAAAGAAAATTTACTAAAAGAAAAACTTGAAAATAGGAAACTTCATCTGTGCTAAATATTGAAGTTTTTGGCAATGGGGGAATGGATTTCCCTAAGCTTCTAGAGACTGTTGGTGGCAGAGTCTCCAATAAGCTTTTTTTCTCTTTTTTTCTGACTAAAAATGTAAAACAGTAACGTGTCAAATATCTATATTACACAAGTTTCTGGTAAACCTTCCTGGGTAAATCAATCTTTGATGTATTTGAACAAAAGCTACCACTGTCACACATAAGACCATGGAAACCACAGGGTGGGAGAAGAGAGGGCAGATGCTGCATTTCAGCAGATGTCTATGCTGTTGCTACAGACCCTCACATAGGGTGGCTTGGGGTTGCACGTGCTTCTCATCCTGGAATTTGCTGATAAAAACAGTGGTAAACTTATATCAACATAGATCTAAACATTAGTTTTCTACTCTTTCTAATGGATGTAAAACTGAGCAAAGCCTATTCCTACTTAATTGCTACCTTCCCTGTCTGTTTGCCAGCTCCGTGCAGCTTGGGACCTTGTGTCTTGTTCCCTCCTGGACACCCACTGCCATTTACCTAGCACATAGTGGGAGATAAATAAATAGTAACTGAATGCATGATTGAACCACAGTTCCTATGGATTTTTTGGTTTTTTTTTTTTTTTTGCTATTGGTTAACGTGAGGTTTGGCCTACTAAAAATTGTGTAGATCATAGCCAAACTTTATACTTGCTTATTTCTCTGCTTCCCTCTAAAATAATATAATGTCAAGACCATAACATTTAGTGACAGAAGACTGGAAGTTAATTCCTGGTTCTGTCCTTTACTGACTGAGTCATTTTGAGCAACCCTGTGTAGCTCTCTGAGTCTAAGTTTTCTCATCCATTAAATGATGAAATAAGACTTTCCTCATGTTATGAGGAGGGAATGAGCCAATAAATGTGTATTTTATAGGCTGTTAAGTAATATATAAATGTCAGTTGTATCTATGACTGAAGTCTTTCTGATATATATTTTCCACGTATTGTTTCCATTTTATTCCTCTCTCTACCTGTTCTTTTTCCAAACTGAATTTACAAGTGAGAAATTCAAGCACAATGCTGGTTTTCATGAGTTTATATTAAGAATTGTTAAGTTAGGAATTGCCACAAATATTTATATCTATCTATTTGAGTCACAAAGCCTCAACTATGTGAATCAACTACATTTTCCCCAAGATACAATTTTTCCTGATAAATCTACAGAGTTAATCAGTTCTATGTAAAGTTAGTCACTAAGGTGCAGGAAAACATTGAATCATCTTTTATTTTCTTTTTTAAATTGTCTATGTTTTGACAAGGGCATGCTGTATAAAGTTACAGATAAAGTACAACGAAGTTTAACTACTGAAGAACAAAGAAAGCATTATCATTAAATTACAATTATTTCATTATTAGATTTCTATGTGTATTGATGACACCTCTGTTAGATCAGTTAACACCTTCGCAGTGTAACAAAGTTCAGACCGCTCTGTTAATTATTCATAAGAGAATGTGATAAGGTAGAACAAACTAAGGTTTTGTAGTGACATGCCCTGAATTCGAATCCTGACTCAGTCACTTAATCTCCCTGAGCCTCAGTTCCCTTCTATGGGAAAAAAAAGCATGGAGATGCTTGAGAGGATGAAAGAAACTGTAGGGGAAGTACCTGATTGGCACTCAATTACTGCTAGCCATCACTGTTGTTGTAGAACCAGATTTTAGACTTTTGAACCCTTACTATTTAGCTACCATTCTCCTGCTATGGTGTATTTACAGAATAAATTGGATTTGAGCAAAGTATTTGATACCAGCTGGTTTCCCATAAGAAGACATGTGAGTTCCCTGGGTAGGTATAGAGGGAGTAACATCTCCAGAAGGAGAGAGTGGCTGACTGCATCTGGGGAGCTGCTGTGTCACATATGATCACAAAGCCACAGATGCCAGGACTGTGCTAGGGGCTTTACATGTGGAACAAGAATGAAAACAAAGACAGACAGCAAACCAAGAGTGTCTGCTTGCTATCCCCAAACCACAACTGCATTCAAAGGAGGGTCTGTCAGATAGAAAGAGGTTTGTTCTGAAAACTTGGACAGCTTTGGATGTGCATGTTTGGTATGAAAACCTGAGAAAACTTACAAAGCCCTGCTTTTAGGGTGCCCAGGACTTTGCAGGATGGAGAGGGTGAGTGGGAGAAAAATAAAAGAGAGAAACAGAGAAGCAGGAAGCCTGATGATGACAGAGGTCTGTGCATAGCCTTTCAGGGAGCCCCCAAAATTCTCCAGTAAAGCCTACCAAACTTATGCATGCTGGGATGAGTGATTCTGTTGTTACTGTTATGGAAACTAAAGGAGAAAATGATGCCTAGGTCAACACAGCGAGTGGAAAAGGTTGGAGGCAGAATATCAGATCCCAAGGGAAACTAAACATCTTCCAGGGCATCTACAAACCTTGGGCAGGTCTTTGGACTTCTACAGGCCAATTTGGGAATTTGAAGCAATCGGCTCAATTTCCAGTGTGCACGTGGGGGACTCTGAGCTAACCCAGAGGTTATACACAAATCATACTATTGTTATCTCTACTTTACAGGCAAGGCTGGAAGATGTTTAAATGACTTGCCCAAGGTCACCCAGCTAAGTACATGGAGGGGCTAATATCTGAACCCGTGCTCATCTGTTCCCAGAAACAAAGCCCTTAGTTACCATGGCTGGTTTTCTCTCTAAGACCATCTTTGGAGCATCTAGTGGGGGTTAGCTGGGCTGGCTCCATCATAAACCACATCAGAGCTTTTGAATAACAGAGAAAAGTAGGCCCCAACTATGCATATTCTGATTCTTTAAGTCTAAATGACAACACAGGAGTCTGTATTTCTGAAAATTTCACCAGGTGCTTCTAATGGGAACTCAGACTTGGGAATCTAAAATGATCTAATCTTAATACAGATGTGGGAAGCTGAGGGCCTCGGCTGGGAAGGGTCTTCCACAAAGACAAACATTGAGAGCTTGGCTCTATTATGGAGTAAGGAATAGAACCTCTTTCTCTAGACTCAACCTCCAATGGGAAATACACATGAACACAAGCCAAAAGTCCACACAGCATAGAGCTTACAGGGATCAAACGACAAAAAATGGTTTAATGAAGATCCTTTCTTTGTAAAAAACAGAAAAACACTCTAGAAAGTCTAAGAACACTTCTGTAATTTTCCAGGTGCCAATTCCGTAAGATAAGAATTAGTCCTTATTTTGTCAAAAAGGAACCTAAGACTAAGAGAAGGAAATGATTCTACTAAGACTACAGAGCTAGTAAAATGCAAACCAGGATTCAAATCCAGTTCTATTACATTAAAAAGAAAGACTACACATTTGATAAACAACACTCTCCTTTTCGAAGTGCGTATGTATTACACGAGCTGCTCTTAAGGTTGTAAAAACAGGGTCATTTTGTGCGTAATAAAAAGAATTCCTCTGGCTCTCACTCCCACCCACTGTTGTGCAATCCCCAGTCTGTCGTAGAGTCTCGTCCAGGTACTTCTGGGAGGTATCCAAGAAGAGCGTGCTATGCTCTCCTTACCAGCCTTCTCGGCCCTCAGTTTGAAACTAGCTTAGCAAACTGAAAACTCACAGAGACGATGAAAGGCAGCTCTAATGAGACAATATGTAATTGAAACGAAAAGCAGACCCTTGGATAAGCAAGAAGCTGAACGTCAGAGGGTGGAGGGCCCAGCTAGGGAAGTGTTTAGTGGAACCCACTCACAATAGGTTTTACTGTTAAATGTCTTTTATATACTGAACCAGAGTGGACACTATACCAGTGTCCACATAGCTATAATTTACCAACTGTTGTCTAAATCTGGACCTTGAGCTTCCTTACAGCTATAATAAAATCTCCCCTCCCTCTTCCTTTCCTTTGCAGAGGCATCAGCATGTCCTGCAGGCAAGGAAATAGAGTGGGGATGGGAGTGGGGGCACAGAGGAATCAATTCAGCTGGCTGCTCGGAGGTGCTGATGTGTGTGTGCAGTGGGGAGAGTGCACGGAGGTAGTGGTGTGCCCAGTGGCCAGTGGGGCAGAAAAGGAGCAGAAGACAAAGCCAGTGTGGTTGGGACATCGCTTACATTAAGCAAATAAATCAAACGGTTGAGCAAAAATGAGTAAATATTTTGAGAACAATGACAACCAGTTCTCTCAATGTTGGAAAAATAATTTATAAACATTGAAAGGAAGAAATCTAGAAAGAACCCTGAGGTACTAGAACTGGTAGTTGTTCTAGTTATTAATTGCTATATGATAAACTATCTCCAAATTTAGTTGCACAAAACAATCACTTTTTCTGTTTGCATATCCTGTGGGTCAGGAATCCAGGCAAGCACAAGAGGCTCTGTGATGACTGGTTCATGATGTCTGGGGCCTCAGCAGAGAACACTTGATGGTTGGGGGTGACCTGACTACAGGGGACTGGAATCATCTGGAATCCCTCTCTAGGAATTGATGGTTGAGCTTCTTACATGCTAACACAGGGCTCCCACGGAAGTATTCTGGTGAACAAGGTGGAAGCTGCATAGCCTTTTCTAACCCTGCCTCAGCAATCATGTGGCATTTCTGCCACATTCATCTAGTTACACATGAGTCACAAGTTAACCCACATTCAAGGGAAAGGGACATAAACTTACCCTTTTGTAGTAGGAGTGACAACAAATTCCTGGATGTTTGAAACAACCAGAGAGATTGTCATAAGCTTGTATATGTATGTATATATACATATAAGTATATATATATGCATGAATATATATATACACACACATACTTACATACATATATTTTTTCCTACGTCTGCCCATTGAGAGTTTCTAGAGCAAAGACAGGACATTAGCAATGAGCACACTGAACAGGCACATGATCTTGGCTTAAAATCCCTTTCTCCACTAAAAGGAATAATGAGTCCTTGTAGAAATAGTTGATTCCATGGCTAAGAAAGGGAAATTATGAGATAAGCATGGGCTATCTTGTTTTGCCATAAATTAAGGAAACTCAAAGAATAATGAAACGTGTCAAAAAGACACAGGAGTCAGTTAGAAGATGCTCCCAATGACCAAAGATGGGACATTTTAAGCATCAAAATAAATAGTGGTAGAAATATATTGCAATTCATTGAATTAATTGGAATTCATGAGTCCACACTGATACAAACAAAAAAGCAAACACACATGTAAATAAACAGAGTGAAGGGATATTTCTTCTTTGTAGTAAAATGCCCACGAAATGTAGAAGGAATGATGGAAATAGAAAAATCACCACTTGGCAAACATGATAGTTGGGTTTGGTTTAGGCAGAAGTTATTGATGGATGTTAAGGAAATAGGTAGAGTTCTGGGAAAAACAAGATGTCAGGGTAATCTCTGGATATCTGGACATATTGATCAACTACACAGGAAAAATAGTGACTTCAGTTAGCACTATGACCAGGTGATCAAGGTTTATATGACCAGCAGTAAAATCATTCAACATCGAGTCTCTTGATGTGAATCACTGAGAAGAAAACAGTGTAATTTCTGTGATAATTCTTATGAAGAAGTCATGGCCTACATCAGGTCATAAGGAAACATCAGGCAGACTCTGGTTCAAGGTTATCCTACAAAATGAAATGATTATGCTCTTAAAAGCTTTTAGGAACATGAAGGATGGAAAAAGGCTAAGCAACTGTTCCAGATTGAAGAAGTGATGAGATCTAACAACTAAAACAAACATAATCCTGAATAGGTTCCTCTGCCAGAAGAAAAAAGGGGACACTGTTGGGGCAGCTGGTGAAATTTGCGTGGGGTATGTAGATTAGATGGTAGTGCTGTTATCAAGGTTGATGTTGGGATTGGAGAGTTTTTTGGTGAGGATGTAAGAGAGTGTCTTTGCCTGGGGGAAATTCACACTGGAGAATTAAGGAGTCATGAGGCATCATATCTGCTCTAGCTCTCGAAGGATTCGGAAAAAGACTAAGGGCGATGAGGGCATGGAAAGAAGAGAGAAGACAGGAGAGAGTAAATGTGGGGAATCCATGTGCTACAGGTAGAATTATGTCCTCCCTCTCCAAATTCATATGTTCAAGTCCTAACCCCCAGTAACTCAGTGTGTGACCTTATTTGGAGATAGGGTCTTTACAGAGGTAGTCAAGTTAAAGTGAGGTCGTTAGTGTGAGCCCTAATCCAATATGACTGGTATCCACACAAGAGGAGAAATAATGACATAGAGACACGCACAGAGAAATGACAACGTGAAGAAACATAAGAAGATGGCCCCTACAAGCTAGGTAAGGAAGACTGGAACAGACCCTTTCCTCACAGCCCTCAGAAGGAACCAACTCTGCCTGCACCTTGATTTCAGACTTCTAGGCTCCACAACTGTGAGACAACACATTTCTACTGTTTAAGTCATGCAGTCTGTAGTACTTTGTTACAGCATCCCTAGCAAACCAATACGCCATGTGCCAAGGGTACAGAAGTTCTTCAGTTTTTTCCTCCAAATTTTCTGTAAGTTTGAAATTACTGTAAACAAATTATTTTTAAAATAGTGGTCAATTATAATCTCACATGTGATCATCTAGTAACACTTTCACACATGCTATCTCCTTTGATCTTCACTACACCCCAGTGAGGTAGGTGAGGTGGGCATTATTAATTGATTGATTTCATAGTCCAGTAGTCTCTGTCTCAGTAGGTTGCAAAAGGGTCTTTGTAGTTAACAACAAATGGGAAAATAGTAACAGGAGGTGTTCCCTGAGCCTCTAGAGTTGGCAGTGGGAGAAGTTAGTGATACATTCATGTTATCATTTTATCATATTATCATTTTAATAGTTATCAGAAGGAGAAAGGCAAGAGAGAGTCTCCTTTAGACTAAAGATTTACAGATTTCCCTTAACCTTGTTTCTTTAAAGAAAAGACCTAGAAAAAGGATAGAATAAAAGAGAAGAGAGTTGAGAGGCAGAGAGAAGTGGGATCCAGGAAAATGACGGAGGAGAGAGATGGGAAGTGATGATCTCCAGCTGCTTTTGGTTCCCACTTGAAAGTTGATGAGCAGGAAGATGGGAGGCAAAGGGAAGTAGGGGTGGTCCCTTCCTCCTCTTTCCTTCAGCTTGTTCATAACCTCTCCAGAGGGTCATTTACCATGTGGTACTGTTATTTAATGCTGTTTGCCTCTTCTCTACTAGAGCCTGAGGTCTTCCAGGTTCTTCTGCTTCTTAGTTATGGGATGTTCAATAAAAATGCCAACATGAGCCTGTAAAAACACAGTTTTATGAAGCTATTCCTGTGCCCCAAACCCACCGGAGGCTCTCAGTCTCATTCAGAGTAAAACCTAAAGTTATTCTCAAACGTGTCTGGTATTCTCGCCATAGCAGATCTGCCGTAAACATTTTTGCTGCAAACATTTTTGCCAAATAACTAACTGTCCATAAAGCAATTTTGTCATAAAAAAGATAATAACTGGTTGATAGCTTCATCTCATTTTGGTGATAAAAGTTACTACAAGCATGAAATAATAAGAATGTCCAGCCAGAGTACATACTATCCTAGAAAACTATCCACGCCAGTTTTCAAATCCTTGCAGTCACAATGCAATGCAAAGCTCAGTTACAAATACGCACCTGTTTTGAAACTGATACTTCTCTTCATGAATGAAGACATTTGAGTGAAAAAGAAAGAAGTGTGATGCCCAAGGAGGAGACAAATCAACAAGCCTGAAAAGTATGATACTATGAACGAAAGACTTGGAAGACAAACGACACGAAATAAAATCAGATATTTGCACTGTATTTGCCGTGTCTACACACATTTTACATGTCTTCAAATATGTTTTGTATTTTCATATTTTGCAACAAAATCTTTTAAATATTACTATTAATTTGTCACTTTCCATTATGTCCTTTTTAAGATACCTCTCATATTTTTCACTTTATGGAAAAATTGCCTTACGTTCAATTAGTTATGCTGCAAAAATGCTTGTGGCAAAGATGTTTATGGCAAAGCTTCTTATGGTGGGAATATGGAGAAGCATTCCCAAAACCCACGTGGCCTTAAGTGATCTGTCCATCTATTACCTCCCATACCACATCACCTCACTCCAGCCTCTGGAGACCCTCGAGGTCCTCAAAGTCACCAAGGTGAGTCCAAGCATCAGGGCTATGTACTTGTTCTCCCTGCCTCGTATGTACTTCTTGCAGATGTGCAGAAGGCTGGTCTTCTTACTTCCTCTGGCTTTTACTAAAAGTCACCTTCACAGGCAACCCTTTCTAAGATACTATCCAAAAATGTCCTACTTCTCTTTTCCTACTCAGTTATTGTCTTTACAGCTCGCCATTATGTAACATACTGCAGTTTTTACTATTTGCCTTTCTTGTATGAATTGCCCGCCTTCCTCATTAGAATGTGTTCCACAAGGCCAGAGATTTTTCTTTTATTTGCAGCTGTATCCTTAGCACATAGAATAGTGTTCAGCTCAACAAATACTTGTTGAATGAATAATTGGAGTTACTTGCCTGTCCTGTGTCTCAGTTACATTATCAAAAACAGTATAATAAATATCAAATGCTGGTGAGAATGTGGAGAAACTGATCTCTCAGACATGGCTGGTGAAAATCTGAAAAGACACAGCTACTCTGGAAAAGAGTTTGGCAGTTTCTTATTAAACTAAACATGCAATTACCATATGACCCAGCAGTTGTACTTTTGGGCATTTATGTCTGAGAGTGAAAACTTATGTCCACATAAAAAACTGTACACGAGTATTCATAACAGCTTTATTTGTAATAGCCAAAAACAAGAAACAATCCAGATGTCCTTTGATGGGGAATGGTTAAACAAACTGTGGTACATCCATACCATGGAGTATTACTCAGCAATAAAAAAATTAACTGTTTATACAACTTGGATGAATCTCAAAGTGAAAAAAAAGCTAATCCCAATAGGCTATCACACAGTATAACTGTATGATTCCATTTATGTAACATTTTTGAGTGGAAAATTAAGCACATGAAAAACTGATTAGTGGTTTCCAGAGAGTATGGATGGAGATGGTGGTGGAAGGAGAGAGGTGGATGTGTTTATTAAAGGCCAATATAAGGGACACATGGTGATAAAACTGCTATTTCTTGATGGGTGGTGGATACACAAACGTTCATATGTGATAAAATTACATAGAGCTAAATACACACACATGTATACACACACAAGTAAGTACTTATAAAACTTTGGAAATTTGAACGATATAGTTGGATTATATCAAGTCAGTTTCCTGGTTGTAGTATGGCAAGATGCTCTCATTGAGGGAGACTAAATAAATAGTACACAGAATCTCTCTGCATTATTTCTTACAAGTACATGTGAATCTACAGTTATCTCAAAATAAATGTTTAATTGAAATGATATAATATTATTTAATTCTGAAAATGTGCTTTGAGTATTCAATGTGTGCCTCACCTTTTTGGGGTAGTTGTAAACATAAATGGATATATATATACGTATACTTGTGTGTGTGTGTGTGTGTGTATGTGTGTGTGTGTAAAGCACTTGAATGCTGTTCAGCATATAATGTCCAATGTATTCAGCTATTATTATTCCAATCTGCCAGGGCAGAGTCTATGTTCAAGTCATCTCTGGTTCCCAGTATGTATATTGTTTCTGATGTATATTGCAAGCCCTGGTCTATGTGAGCTGAATCTATGATTTTTCCAATCCTTTACACCAGTCTTCAAAGAGCATGGTCAGTGAGAGTGTTCTTTCTGTGAAATCCAGAGTAATCAAGAACTCTCAACAGGAAGACAATAAGATTACCTAGGCTCCACCTCCAGCTTTGCCACTAATTTATTGTAAAGTTTTGAAAAGTCTATTTTCTTCATCAAGTCTCACTTCGTTCATTTGTGAGAAGAGGGATTGGAATTGCATTATTTCCATGAGCCTTTTCCAATCCTTAAATATATGTGTCTCTACGTTTTACAAGTGCAGAGAATTAGCCTTCCTAAAACTTGAGCACTGGTCTGGGAGTCCAAAGGTGATTATATCTTGACTCCAAAATTCTGGCGTCCAGTTCCTTTTGGGTTAAGTTGACTCTTCTGTTTCTGGCCCTCATTGAAGCACAGTTATTAGCAACTGGTTTCTACCTTTATAGTTCTTTGAAGTATGTGGTAGTCAGAATATCTGTAGATGATAGCAAGCCAAGACTTTGTAAACCATTACAGTTTCCAAATTGTAGAAATTTAAGCTATAATTATAGTATTAATCACTACCATTACATCATCATCCTCCAAAGCCAAGGGGAGTTACACTTGTTAAATTTAAAAACAATAAAGGTATGTTGTGATTTATGAAAGCATAAAAAAGCCCTCAGAAAAATACCAGCATGTTTATTTTATCTACTATTTGTAACATAGCCTAATGTATTCACGTAGTGTTTTTGAGAGGACTCCTGGGTAATTTTCCATGCCAAAGGTTAGCCAATAGCTGACAAATGTCCTTACTCAAAAAGGCCTGGTTTTACAGTATTTTGAGCATTTCATGGATCATTCTTACCCATCTTCTTGCTCTATGTCAGTGCATCTGGAATGTCTAGCCACTTCAGAGTTGAAATTGCTTATATGTTTGTACCAACTCGAGATTCCTTGAATACTGAATCATTGCGTGTTTGTTGACCACCTTGCATGAACTCACCCCTGCAAAGACATTATGAAATAATTATAATGAAATACACAAGATTCTCTAGTAGTAAATACAACCAGTTGACGAACTACCAAAGGCCCCCATTTTACCCACTCTAGCTCACCTAATTTAACTCTGACAACTCTATCAAAAAGATAGTAACAGCTCTAGTTTGCAGAGACAGCAAACAAGATCAAATAGGTTATGTAACCAAATCCTAAGCTTCTTCCAATGTAGTAGACTGCTTCAATCAAAATACTTCTTAAACAAATCAAATCAAAATAAATGTATGGATGCTGGCACTTAAATTGTAATGACAAAAGAAATAGAAATCAGCTAGGACTACAGTAATTGATGAAGATGGTAAAATACTTCCATAGTGTTGAAAAAAATTGATTGGATTGTATTGCCCTCAAAACTATCTTTTAAGAATGAGGCTGACATAAAGACATTTTTATATAAATAAACAATAAATAGCTTATGAATAATTCTCATGAAAGAAATTTATAGATGTATTTATGGAAAAAAAATAATCCAAGTAATAATATCAAGGATGAAAAGAAACAGCAAACATTTGGGCATACTCAAACAAACACTGACTATCTGAAAAAAATGATAGTGTTTAACTTGAGGTTAAAAAATGAAAAGCAGCAGAGATGCAGCTTAAATACTGGACAACAATAACACATGCATTGGAGAGGAGTAAGAAGAGTAAAAGCATTTTAAAGTCCATATATTGTTCAATGTGGGAATAAAACTAGCTGTTAAGTGAGGACGTTGTTAATTATGAATGTAATTTTTAACATAACCACTAAAACACTAGAAAGAAGAGATTAAATTTTAGAGCTCCTATGTTTGAATGCCCCAGAGTAAAACAAACAAGCAAACAAAATCTACCAAAACAGGACAGTAAAATTTCCAGGCCGGAGCAAGGATGAGTAAGGCTATCAATGGAAACGAATAGAAGGGAACTTATGCATTCAAGAACCTCTCAACGAAGACAGCATATTGATCAACAGACCTCCCATTGAAAGGGTTCTGTACAGTGGGGCTTCCAAGCTCTCTTAGCTGAGGACCATTTCTTAAGAATGTAAACAATGTAGATGTTCCAGTTACAACTTACCTGGCCAAAGAGGTGGGCCTACATCAATAGTTCTCAAATGTAGGACTCTTGATGATACTTCCAAATATCCTGACTCCATAGGGGCATTTTTATCACATATCCCAGAGACAATGAAGTGGATGCCTGAAGACCACATTTGAGAGTCTCTATCCTGCATGAGAATATTGCAGTTACCTTGGCAGTTCTATTTCTCAGTGCAAATTAATACCAAGGCAGTGGGTTTATAGCTCCATCTCTGGGAGAGTTTGAGAAAAAAATATATTTATTTTAATAAGGCACTTCACTTCATATTGAAAAAAACAGATTTCTTGGCTTAAAAAACAGACCTTGGTACATTTGCAAGTTAAGTTGTATGAATCTAATACCTTGTGGGATGCTGCGCTGCCCACCTGGTCTTTCCTGGTGACAGCCAGACCCCAGCTCCCGACATTTTTCTCATTCCAGCAGAGCCAAGTAGGAGAATAGATCTTCCCATTAAGTCCAGGCTATCTTGTTGAAGGCCCCAAATTCCAGTCTCAGGAGCAATAGAATGGTCAAACCTCAGACAGTCACAGAACTAAACTGTTCTTGAAGTGGGAGCTCGCTTCAGCATCTTTGACTTTGTAGACACAGAAAAGTCTAATCCTTTGTCTGAGTCCTAATTCCTACAAAATGTGGGACTTGTATTCTTTTATTCTTGAAAACTTGATTTTAATATGTTTGTTGTGTATATTCATTTAGTCAATCACATATTCATTTACTTTTTTATTCACTTCTTCCTCTCCTATGTTTTCATTCACATACTCATGTATCAACTTACTGGTATTTGATTATCATTAACTCATTCATGACTCTTAATCACTGATCTTTCATTTATGTACTTATACTGTTTTTTCATAGTCTTTTCACTCTTTGATTCTCTAGTTCATGTATTTGTTTACTCATCCATTAATTCATTTACTCATTAATTTAAGATACACACAATCTTCATGCAAGCTTCTTCTCTGCTAGAGCCACAGGCAGATTGGCAATGTACCCATGATTCCTTCTCAAAGTTTGAATTGTTTCCTTTGAATTTGTCTTTCCCACATGTCCATGTATGAATGCACTGGAAAGTCCATTCTACACCAACAAATGCAACTCAGACCCTTAGTTCATCATAGGGACAAAATTTACAGCAGCTTCTAGATGCCAATCAATCAGGCCGGGCATGGAGCAAAATTCTGTTTCCTCAAGTCAGACATCAATCAGCCCAGAAACTTTGACCTAGCTTTAGAACTCTGGAAAGGGAAAACCTGAAGTTTTTCCTTTCTATGTAGGGAAAAACCCAGTTCTTCCCTACTGTGTGTTTCTTCCCCGTGAGTCTCCTTTACTACTCACATAAAACACTTCACTTCTGACTCTTCTGGTCACCAAATGTGTGGAGGACACTTTTCCCCACACCAAGCAATTCTCTGCGACATCACCTGGGTGTCCTACTATTTAATTCCATTCTGGAACTATCTACCTGGAGATAGTGTCAGATCCCACAGGCTAAAGGCTCATTCCCACAAGACTGCCCCCTCCACCGCACACACATACACACTTCAGACACCAGCAGAAAGCCCAGGTTCTTCTGACCAGCTGGCTATAGAATGGAGGTTCCAATGACCCCCTCCTTGGGCAGCTCACAGATAATTTGTTAGAGCGGCTCACAGAACTCAGGGAAACACTTACTTACCTTTACCATTTCATTGACTGACTGATATGGTAAGGGGTAGAGACATACAGCCAGATCTAGGAGGGTCCTGAGCTCAGGAGCTTCCATTCCCACGGAGTTGAGGTCCGTAACCCTCCCAGTGTGGATGTGTCACCAACCTGTAAGCTCTCTGAACCTTGTCCTTTTGGGTTTTCATGGAGCTATATTATATAGCATGATTGATTGGCAATGGATTCAACCTCCAGCCCTTCTTCCCTCTCAGAAGGTTGAGGGGTGGGGAGTACTGAAAGTTCCAACCCTCTAACCACTTGGTTGGTTCCCCATCCTTTACCAGCCCCCATCCTTTAGTCACCTATGTGCTTTCCAAAAGTCTCCTCATTCGCATAACAAAAGACACCTTATGGCTCTTATCACAGGAAATTGCAAGGGTTTTCTGTGCCAGGAAAGACACTAAGATCAAATATATATTTCTTATTATAAATAAAAAATATCACAGGCTCCCAGAGCTCCTGTCCCTGCTTCAAATGGGTGAGTCTCAATCATGACATTTGTGGTGGCTGTGTAGTCCCTGAGTTCTAGTATTCCCTTAGCCTTAAATTGACCTATGTCACAAGAAGAATGTTTACCCAAGCTCCCTTCTCCATGATTATATTATATTATGTCATAATCCAGTACAAACGACCCTTGGCTTGGTTAATCTCAAGGACTATACTTTCAATGTACAAAATATTTTTCTTAATAACCCACCCAACTGTGATTGTTTAATATTTGCCTTTACTGCTAGGGAGTAAGTTATAAGATGGTAACAACTTAGATGGTGCTATTTATCCATGTATCCCTAGCCACCGGTATAGTGCTGGGCTTAGTGAATATTTTTTAACAGAAATAAGTGTGGCAAGTGTTGTAACTGAGAAGTCAATGTAAAGGGCCTAGGGAGAGAAGATATGGAATAAACTCTGCATTTGAGGGATAGGGGAAAGGGAGAGGATGCACAAACACTGTGCTTGGATCATAGTGCACAAGGAAATGGAATTGGAATGGAGAAATAGTGAGGAAATAAGGCTAGAAAGGAAAGCAGAAACCAAATCACGCAATGTATAATCCATATTAGGGAGCTTGGGCTTAATTCTGAGAGCAAAGGAGTGGCCAAGAAGTGATTTATACATGGGTGTCATCTGCCAGAGGGATTTTTTTAATTTTTATTTTGGAAAGATCACTTATGACCAAAGCAGGATAAGTATGGGGTTATAGACCAGAAAATAGACTACCTTGTTTTTTGGGGAATGTTGTCAGAATAAAAACAGTTTGATATGACTCCGAGCCATGCTTATATCTAAGAACCACATTTCAGTCCTAAGTATGGGTTCCATACTCTATTTTTCCTTGACTCACTTCTCGTATATGTTCATGAGCATATCCTATCATTTTTACACCTTAAAATGCTTTTAAAACACATCACCTTCTCTTCATTCCTGTTGCCATTTCCCTGATTCAGACACACATCATCCCTGACCTGAGCTATTGTTCCTACCCCTTCACTATTTTTGTTGCCTCTTCTTTTTTTGAGGAAGATTAGCCCTGAGCTAACTGCTGCCAATCCTCCTCCTTTTGCTGAGGAAGACTGGCCCTGAGCTAACATCCGTGCCCATCTTCCTCTACTTTATATGTGGGATGCCTACCACAGCATGGCATGCCAAGCGGTGCTATGTCCGCACCCGGGATCCGAACTGGTGAACCCTGGGCCGCCGAAGCAGAACGTGTGCACTTAACCACTGTGCCACCGGGCCAGCCTCTTTGTTGCCTCTTCTATCTTTCCTACCCATTTGTGTCCCCCAGTGGCTGTCAGAGTGAGCATGCTAAATGGATTCAACCCTATTTAATTTTTTCCAGTAGCTGCCTATTATCTAGAAGATCAAGTCTGAACTCTATAATGTGCCCTATTTCATGGTGACATCTCAGATGACTTCTTCAGTACAATTTCTTCCATTATTTAATTATTGCATTTTCAAAAAGCAGATCAAATCACCTAAATCAGAACTCCTTCCTTACAGTCTGCTGTAAGAAACAACCACTCACTCCTTAATGCCATCTTCATATGGTGTACACATGTCTGTTGTCACACTTATTTCATTGTGTGGATATTTATTTGTGTGCATGTCTGTCTTTAGCCACTAAGTCTGTCTTCCTTGGAGACAAAAACAGTATCTTATTTATTTGTAAACGCCTGAAGTCTGGTACACTGTCTGTTTAAATAGATATCTCCCCTCCTCTCAATGTTTTTAATGAACAAATAAGTGAATGATGATTAAACAAATGAAAAGAATGAATCAAAATAGAGAAATTGGGTTGGGTTCATCTAAGATAGAGAAAAAAATCATGTGTTCTGGTATTTTGGAGCAAAGTAGTTTTTTTCAGCTTTCTTGGAAAGGTACTGAAGATCTTTTACTCACTATTACTCATCCATTATGTGTTTCACTATTAAAAAATATAAATATGGTATGATGGCTTTAATATTAATCAACTCTACGCATATATCTGTTGATACCTAGGGAGAAATTGACTCACAGGGTTTCCAAGTATGTGGCTAGAAAGCACTTTGATTGGATAGTCACTGGGGTCAGTCTTGGATGAGCCAAGAAACCCAAGTGTTTTCCTCCTATCTCCTGCTAGCTTTCTGATGGAGTCTAATGAGAGCTACTTGGGTTCATCCCAGATAAGGTAACTGTGAGTTTTCAAAAACCAGATTAGGTGGGAAACTCTTCACAGACTGGGCCTAATGACCTGAGATAATCAATGACCAATGAATTGGAGAGTCCTTCAGGTCCAGTGGAGAATGTGAATGCCAAAGAGGAAATGAGGAAAAACAGCTGGAAGTACTAAGAGAACGTGAGACAAAGGGGTTGAAATGACTGTGGGGATAAGCAGTTCTCTAGGAGAGAAACACAGTTGAGAGAATCAGGAGGAAAAAACAATTTGGAGATGAAATTTTAAAATTGCGTGAGTGTATATTCTGTCAGTTGATACCCTATGACATTTTGGAGATGACTTTGGCTCCTAAAGGCAGCTGGTCAATGAGGATGGGGAAAGGAGGTAGTCAGAAAGAGTATTGACTCAATACTTGCTATGTGTAGGGTGCCATACTCAGTGCTGGAGATAAATCTTTAGAAAGACTTGACTTTGCCCTAAATGAACTTTCCAACAGCCTAAGAGGTAACTATAGTCATCTCCCACTTCTAAGTAAGATCGAACTTCAGAGAGGTTAAAGATTATCTAGAAGACAGAACTAGACTTTCCAAGATTCTGACTAGAAGAAAGGACTAGAAGTAGGTTGTTTTCATTAATTAGTTACTTCTTTTGCCTATGACACAATGAATCCTTAAAAGATGTTACATTTTTCCTTTCTGAGAGACATTATCAACTGTGATGGGGAAAGATGCAGAAAATGGCATTGATCTGTCAGACTGAACAGTGCTGTGGAGTCAGAAACTAACTACTTCAGTGTTGCTATTCTATGTGACTTTGAGCATGTGGCTTTACACCCCAGATTCCCTCAGGAAAGAAGGGAATAACAATTCATGACCCCCGCTATCTTTAAGGCTTTTCCAAGAATTGGAAATGTTCCAAGCTTACTGTGGTATTCCTGTCAAAAGGAAAGCTTTTGTTTTGACTAATTCTTCATCCTGTTACTGAGTTGATACTGGTCTGTTATCATCACTTTAGTAAATGTTATGGAAAACTTGACAAAAGCATAGATGGTGTGGCACGAACTGATAGGAACAAAAATACATAATATTTTAAGCACCAAAGATGACTTTTGGTTTAAACTCGATGATTTAATACCCCAAAGTGACTACGCCCATACAATTTCCAAGTCTGCTCAGCGTTATGCACTCATAGCTACAATGTGTCTGAAATCCAAAAATACTAGATTTTTCTGAATTAAGTCAGATAGGTCAATGTAACTATAGAATGTAATAGAAGAAGAGATCTTACAACTTATCTATTACTGTTTAACTTATTTACTTTTTGGTCATTGTCCCCGTCGATACCCTAAATTTAATTAGCTTTACCTATGGATCTTCTCCTGCAGATAGGGCTGAAGTGAAAAAAGCACACACGTCACTATTCATAAAATCATTTTAAAAATTCACTAAATTCATGAATACCTTGAGCTTCATCAATTAGTTAAGAACTGGTAAACTATATTTACAGATGGAAAATTGAAGCCCACAGAGGTAAATTGATTTTCCACAAAACACTTTAGCAAATAACCACAGGATACAGAATTTGAACTCAGTTTGAGTTCAATAATTTTTCAGCTGCACTTTGCCCATTTTCTTTTTTTTTTTTTTTTTTTAAGATTTTATTTTTTCCTTTTTCTCCCCAAAGCCCCCCGGTACATAGTTGTGCATTCCTCGTTGTGGGTTCCTCCAGTTGTGGCATGTGGGGCGCTGCCTCAGCATGGTCTGACGAGCAGTGCCATGTCCGCACCCAGGATTCGAACCGACGAAACACTGGGCCGCATGCAGCGGAGCGCGCGAACTTAACCACTCGGCCACGGGGCCAGCCCCACTTTGCCCATTTTCTTAGCAGTAGCGTTTGACTTTTTTAGTATGTTCTCAGTCCCTGGAATTATTTTTTGCAATCTGAGAAACTTGTAGGAAACAGTACCACATTTAGGTGACTGAGAAGCAAATAAGAAAAGATAATTCATTAACGATAGAATTTTTAACAAATAATCCAAGCTGTATGTAGAAGCTTGAAACATTAGCCAGAGCAGTTTAAAGCACTGCTGAGTCTTCTGGGTGGACTGGTCTCAGTGTGGAATATTGCAGAAGTGACCCTCCATATGAATATATTCAATGATTATCTGGCACTTGAAGGAAGTGGGAATTCTGAAAACTGGCCCCCTCAAAAGAATACTCTATCCATCAGTCAGCTCTAGAACTTTTGAGGTTTTATGCTTAGGTGCCCATCACAGACACCTTGGAAACACTCTTATTTGGTGGCTTTCTGCCAGGGTTGACGACCAGCATGACTTGGAAACGCTTCTCCAAATACAAATGCTTAACTCCCACGCATGCAGATTATGATCCAGTAGATCTCAGTGGGCTTGAGTCCTTAGAAATTCTCACCAAATAACTTTTTGAACAGACCTTATTGAGAAATAATCCAGGAACACACACCACTCTTTTCTGTTTTGTAGATAGCAAAATGCAAACCGAGAGAAATAAGAATCTCTCCAAAATTCTGAGTTCATTTAGTCTATTGCTCAAGAAACTCCAGAATGTGAGCTGTACACAGGGATCTCAGGAGTCAGATGTGAGCTGGAAGCAGGCTATAAATCAAAGGGGAACTGAAGCCTGAGACCCAGATGACATGTCTTCCAGAAAATAGTGACCATCCAGAGCATGAAGTTCCATGAGACAAGTAGAGGCAACCTTCTACACTAGGAGTGAGAGGTCAATTCTTGTTGTCGGTAACAAAGAAGCAAGTATGACTGAGAGGCAGAATTAGGAGAAATTTCCTAGGTCAAAGGAACAAAGGAGGAAGGAGCCTTTCTTCGCCCATGCCAGGTCTAGAAATTGCTATCAAGTGACTAAGCCTATGTGAATAGCACTGAGAACTAGAGGTGAACAAGAAAAACATTCTGCTTTCCAGGAACTCACATTCTCCTTTGATAAGTGTATGCAATGGACAGTGTTACAGGTTAATTAACAGAAGGTTTCTGATGAAGTTATTCAGAGTAGGCCATGACCAAGTACCATGGTGGAGGATGTTTCATGGTTTACCACACAGACATGGTTAGCAGATTGAGGGCATTCCTGGCAGAGGGAAAGCATATGCAAACTACAGAGCAGTGAAACAGGATGACATGTTAAGAGAGGTACAAGTTAGTGCCAGTGCTCAGAGTTGAAGAACACGGAGAATTTTTGAAGGATGGAGAGATAGCTGGGTGATGTCTCATGAAACAATTTAGATGCTATGTGAAGACATTTCCTCTGCTTCCTGTAAACCACTGGTTGGCAAGAATGTGGTGTAAATTCTGTCCTTCCAAAGGATACAGCTGCTTTGGGAAATATTAAACTCCCCATGGTTGTTAGCATTCAAAGTATTTGAGCATCAGACTAGAATTTAGACTATCTGACATTAAATATTTTTTTCCAGCTATAAGATATTCCACAATATCTTTTAGGTATGGTGGCCCTTCTGAACAGGCATCACTCTTGAGGATGGGATGTGAATGAAAAATAAGAAATAAAAATAAATAAGAGAAATAATGAGTTATAGGAGCAGTAGAAGAACTGAAATGGATGGTAACAGTTACAGTGGAGGCAAAGCTAGTCCAAAACATTTTATCCTGCCTGGACACTCAGAAATCTGTTAAGTGTTCTCTCCTATCTATTCTTGTTCCTCTCTGATCCAAGATCAGACAGACATCCAATGCGTCTCCATACTGTAGCCTGGGTTATTTTAATAAAACGAAACCATACAATGCCATCTCTCTATCCTCAATCCTTTAAAAGCTCCCTATTATTCTTAAAGACCAAACTATTTTACATGGGCTACAAAGACTTTCATAGCCTGCCCATGTCTGTCTCCTCAGTCTCATTTGATACCAGATTCTACTACATTTAACTGTCTCAGCATTGGCACTATTGACTTGTTGGACTGGATAATTCTTTGGGGCTATCCTGAGCATTCTAAAATACTTAGTAGCATCTCTGCTCTCAACCCACTAGATAGTACTCACTGTTGGTTATGACAATTAAAAATTTCTCCAGATTACCACATGTCCCCTGGGGGAATAAAAATGCCCCCAGTTGAGAACCTCTGGTCTAGATGTTTCTTCCCCATCACTGTGTTTATTCAAATGAACCATACTCCCTCTCATCACAAAACTTCTGACCTCTCCAAATCCTTTCTCTGAAATAAGCTCCCTCTCCCAGGCCCCAAATTATCAATGTCTAATCATTGCTAGTATCTATGTGTCATCATCACTTCTTCCATGGAACCAACACTAATCTACCAATCACAGTGTTGTAATAACAGCCTTTCCTCCGGGGCTTCATTTGTAGCTGTACATTCATCACTGGTATTATTGGAATAATTTTTGACTCCTCCTCCAGCCAGTATACTTCATAAGAACAGGGGCCTTGTTTTTTTCACTCACCATTGTGTCCTCAGTACCTAGCATGAAGGCTGGCCCATGAGAGAAGCTCAATAAACATTTACTCAATGAATGAATGAAAAGTGAATTTAAAAAGTTCCAATTATCAGAAAAGTGAAGTCAGACTTAAAGCTTCTGAAGCCAACAACTATTTTCTGAGCCCTGATTTTGCATTAAGCAGAATGCAGAGCCCTAGGACCACAGTAAAGAGTAACACACAGACAGCCTTTGCCCTGGGAGGCGTAGCATTGGGGAATAAATTGACTTGTAAGTAGAAAGGAATGATAGAGTATCCCGAGGGATGAGTGGAGGTATGAACAACCTGAAATTGTGTATATACAAAAGAGTTCCAAGGTCTGCCTATGAGAATGAGAAAAGTTTCCACAAAGCAATTCTTGAACTCAGGCTAAAGTGTTAGAGAGAAGTGGCCAGCTGGACAAAGGTGGAAGAATAAAGAGGTGTGCTAGGTTGGAAATCAGTCACAACAATGAGCCAGGGGTACAACAATCCAGCCAGCTGATAATCTCCACAAAGTTCTGGGAAATGAGTTTGAAGACTTAAGCAGGGATAGAGCATGAGAACTTTTTGTGCCAGGCTCAGAAATTTGGACTTTGCCCTGAAGACACTGGGAGGTTATAGAAGGATGCCAAGCAGTGGTGTGAATCAGATCTGAGATTTCAGAATCATAATCTGAATGTTTGGCCAGTAGAGAGCGAAGAGCACAGCTTTGTAACTCAGGGTCTCATTTAAGAGAAAAACAAACAACATTGAGTGGCTGTGGACCTGGAAAATGGTAACTTCTCAACAAAGAAAATCTGAAAGAAACTCAGCATGAAGTCCAAAGATGCAGAGACCTCCTTCTGGCCAATAGGAAGGCAAAAGCTATTGCAACCAGTGACTCTTTCTACCCTCTCTCTCATGAACCCACATTTTATTTTTAGTGGCCAGATACGTATTGGGAGATACAGGTATCAGGAGGCCAGCTCCAGGCTTCAGGGAAAAAGAGACGAGCATAGGCATTTTCTGGAGACCACGGCATTCTGAAACCCGATGACTGAGTGTTTGTTTTCCCATTGTCTGCATTTCTGCCTAGTCCTCCAACATGAATAATTGTCAAGGTTTTGCTAGGCCGAAGTATATTCCAGGGAAATCGGATCTGCAATTTTGCAGAATTTCACAATGCCTTTTGCAGTTCTGTGTCAAATTGTTTGTTTAAATCTAGTTTATTTTACCTTCTTGGTCCTGGATGTACTATCAGCTGAAATATTTATATCACTGCCTCTTAGGAGTTGTGCATTTCCCTTGTTCTGTGAAAAAATGTGCTGACCTGCTCTATGGATATGAGTAATTGTTTTTATTTTAATTACTTGAGTGCCTGTGGAAGGACATTGGTTTGTCTGGCCTGTTCTCTCCTTGACCATTTCTTGCCTTGCTTTCATTCACTCCCTTTCACCAACAAAGTTCTTGCATGGGTGCCAATGATGTCTTTGGAGAGCATTTGAAGTTGGAATCTCCATGCTAAATCTAGCCTTTTGAAAGGAGATGTGGAGGAAAGCTAAGGAAAGAGGAATGGGTAGAGGAGGCGAGCACAAGGGAGGAAAATGTTTTAAGTTTGGAGCTGATGTGTCATTGGTGAGAGACTCAACTAAGGAGATAAAGACCTGGGTGGTATTTTCTAAAAATCTGGTTTCTACAACAGTATGATCAGACACACTTATTTTCAACACCAGCTCCAACTCTTCATGGCCGTTTTGTCTTGAGCAAGTTACTTAACCATTTTAAGGCTGTTATCATCTAGTTCATAGGGTGAATGTAAAGGTTGAATAAGATAGAGCATGTAAATTGTTTACACGCTGGCTAACACGTGGTAACTTCTTGATAAATATTGTCACTTTGTTAGCTTTATTGTGGGGCATCAGAATTGGCCACCCAAAAATGTGTCTCTTGGGTTTATTTTTAAGAACAAAAGATTTTAAAAGAAACTTCCACTTCCCCCTCTAAGTGCCTGAACGAAATTTAAGATAAAAGGCCTGTACACAGGACAGGCCATCACCATAGATACCTCTGGGTATCAGTAGAGTGTGAAGGTCCTTGCTAAGCCCATTCTTGTCAAAGTTCTGTTTACCAAACTTTTGCTTTTCCATTTCCATGTAAATTGACTTCCTCCCCTTTAAAGCCCCAATCCACTACCCCCAACATTCTCCTTTGTCTTTAGCTGAAGATTGTATTTAAGGTGGTGGCTTCAGGCATTTTGGTGAGTTACCCAGTTTTCCTGGGTCTTTCCAATGTATGTGTGTTACAAAGCTTTGTTACAACTTCTCCTCTTATTCCATCTCGTGTCAATTTAATTTGTAGCCCAGCCAGAAGGACCTAGAATGGGTAGAGGAATCCTTTTCCTCCCCTACAGTATCATGATTATCACCATTATTATTATTATTACATATTTTTATCTCATCTTCACCATGCCATTATTATTTTTTCCACTCCATTTTGTTAGTTTTGTTGTTTAGTAAGGTGATTTGGGATCAGTATGTTTCTGGAAGCCACCAACTCTGGATCCTCTCTCTACCCATCATCTCTCCTTCCATCTCTGTCTTTCTTTTTCTTCCCCCTACCCTCTCACTCCTATGGTTGATACTGCACCACAATTGGACCCCAGGAAAAGAACAAAGGATTGTCTAAAATAATGGAGTTCCAGGTATTATTACTTCCATGCCAAGCTTACATAAACAACAATAATTATGTATAGCTTACTTGGAAATTCACGTTAGGATACTCCATCACTTATGGAGGAAAATAAACAGAGCATAAATTATAGGTAAAATAATATTTCTCGCCTAGCTGTCAACATTGAAGAGACTCTTCAATTCAACTCTGGTAATACTTCTCAATTTCTCTGTATTTCCATATTCATACTGCCATACCTGAAGTTAGAATTCATCTCCCATCCAAAATAGGGTGATATCATCTCCAATGCTCTGTCTCTCTGCTTCTAAACTCGCCTGCTCCAGTCCAGCTTCCACTGAGATATCAGAATGTTCTTCCTAAAACACCACACTGATTACTCTTTATTTGTGTTTGAAAACCTTCAAAGATGCCCTATTTTCTGAATAATAAGCCTGTCAGGGCACCTTTCATTGCAAGGAATAATCACAAATTCATATCACATTAAAAGATAATAAGAATATATTTTTTGACCTATCTGAAAAATCCAGAGGTGATTTGCCATTTGGGAGCAATTTGGTCAGGACTTTAACTCTGTTCCTCTGTTACTCTCCTGATTCCCCTCCAAATGTCAGTCTTATTCTCTAATTGGCTTCTTTCATGCTGGCACAAGGCTTAAAGCAGTCTTAGGTATCCTATCTCCACCACACCATCCAGATACAGAGACACACAGACAAGTCAAGGATTTCTTCCAGTTGCTCCATCTTAAGCTGTGGACCCACCTCTGAAGCAGTCACTGGGTCTATGGAGATGTCATGAGCTGATTGCCTTAGGTTTGAGTTCAACATCATCTCTGATTTGAGCACTCTGGGAAGGTATGTGGGCTTACTGTAATGTGTTGTTTAGAGGAATCGGGACCAACCCCTGGAGTGTGAGTTAAAGGCATTTCTAGCCAAACAACATGAATCATTGTGGAGAGGTACAGTAGCTTCTGGGAAGGCAAGCAATGCAGTCCACTCTGAGGATGTCCTTCAAGGATTGACACATCTAACTTTAGTCTACAATTCCAATTTTTCATCGTTCTTTTTCTGGCATCACTCTTGTCAGACTGAATTAAGTGCCCAAAGCTTCCATTTCTGTGCTTTTGCTCCACATTGACTTTCTGTGTGGAATATCAAGCTCCTGCCTCTGCTCCCTCTTCCATGTTCCCTTCTCAGCCAGACAGAACTCTACCTATCCTTTAAGACCCACCTGAAATGTTATCTCCTCCCAAATCCTGTGATATTTTCCCACCTCTCTCTTCAGCTGTAGTAAGGTAAAAAGCACTGAAGTTGTAATCTTCTGAGTTGGGTTTGCCTTCTGGAGCTTTCCCTAACTCACAGAGTGGTTGCCCTGCCTGCTTTGTCTGTTTCTCATCTTATTCAAGGACCTGTTTTCTCTATTTTTCATTTTTTATCCAAGAAAGTACCAGTGCTTTGCCTTAGAATGTTTCTCTATAGATCAATGATGTCACCTCTTATTTAAATACCTAAAATACCACTGAGTTAGATTTTTGAGTGAGAGTTTTGGAAAACCTGGAGGGCTACTTATTTTGTCAAAGGGATAGTCAAAGAATTACAACCTAATAATCTATAAATCATTACTTAAGAGCATAAAAACTAATGAGGGAAGCCTACAAAAGTTACAGTTCACCAGAGTCCTATCCCTGAGCCGTCAGTATATATTTTTCTCCGATCTGCAAGTAAGCCTTGTTCAGTACAACAGCTGTATTTCTGAGAAGTCATTTGTAAATCAAATGTCATGTTCTCATTTACATACATTTTAATTGGAAAGATGAATCATAGATGTTTTAAAAATTTTTTAGTGGCCTCTAATATTTCAACTTCTCATCAAGTCATTAATAAACTCTAAATACATATTTAACTGAATCTTTAAAAGGTACATTTTAATGAAGCAAAAATACTTTGGACTGTATGGTTAATACTTACTGATTTATTTGTTTTTAAGTTCAAGCTTTGGCTATGATGAGTTTTTATCAGTGTTGGACTCGTTTATTCTGATTTCCTTTTAGGGTAAAGGCATAAGTAAATGATGACATGAAGGAAATATGAGATGAAATTATGGTATAAGATGTCAATCCCACTTGTGAAGTAAGGACATTTCAGGAACTCATATGGTTGCCGTTTATGTCAATTCCAAACATTAGGGATGAATGACTATGAACATCCTTAATCAAACTTTTAAAGATATGAAAATTTATGTGGTTTTTAATATCTTTCCTTTTTATGGGCTATGCTATTTTTTTTGGCAGCATCAATTTCACCAGTAATGCTCAGAAGCAACTAAATATGTAAAATCTGCTTCATGGAGGTCAATATAATGTTGGCTTAAGAGTGCAAGAACTGGAGAGGGAGAAAGTGCTCCATCAAATGATGGAGACATATTGAAAGGAAATAGGAGTCAATTTGAAGAAATTCCTGATGGTCAGCTCAGGAATGACTCAAGCAATAAAATAGAAAACGGTAGTGTTGAATTATAAAACGTAAAATAAATATCCACAAGTCCATACTGAATAATAAATGAGCAAGGGAATGAATGAATGAGTCAATAAATAATGGACAGAAACGATCACTCTTCTTTATGGTATAATGTATTAGTTTTCTTTTGCTACTGTAACAAAGTACCACTAATCTAATGGATTACAAGAACGTAAATTTATTTTAATTTTTTTTTAAAAATGACAATTTTGAGATCAGAAGTCTGAAATGGGTTTCAGTGGGCTAAAGTCAAGGTGTTGAAAGGAGTGCATTCTTTTCTGGATGCTTCATTTTCTTGCTTTTTCCAACTTCTACAGACTTCTTGCCTTCCTAAGCTTGTGCCTTCTACCTCCCTACATCCTTGAAGTCAGAAATGGCCCATAGAATCTTTCTCACATCATGTGACCCTGACGCTAACTCTTCCACATCCTTCTTTCCCATTTAAAGGACCTTTGTCATTACCTTGGACCTCCTTGATAATTCAGGATAATTTCTTTACTTTAAAGTCAGCTGATTAGCAACCATAATTCCATCTGCAATCTTCTTTCTTCCTTGCCATGTAACATTATGTATTCATAGTGTCTGGAGTTTAGTATGTAAACATCTTTGAGGGGAGGGGTCATTATTCTGCCTATCACATAGAATTACATTTAGTAAATGTAAAAAGGAATGAGGGAAATAGGAAATTACCATTTGGCAAAAACCATTGTAATAATTATTGTATGCATCAATTGATACTACAGTTAGCAATGATGAGAAACAGAACATTTGAATAACTTCAAAGTATTTCCCCACAAGGTACTTACTAACCACAAAAGGGGTAGCTTTAAAGGCGTAAAAATGACAGATACCATCATAATTATGGAGCTATGGAACAACTGGCAGCAACTGAATATATGTGTAATTGGAGTCCCCAAAGGAGAGGATAGAGAAGAGGGTTAACAAACGAAAGTATCTGGAGAAATAGTGACTGAAAATTATGTACATTTGATGAAAACTATAAACCCACTTATCTGAGAAACACAAAAAACCTCTAGGAGAAGAAACATAAAGAAAACTACACTAAGGCATATCATAATCAAATTTCTTAAAACATTCTTGAAAAATCTTAAGAGCTGACAAATTAAAAAACACAGTATGTACAGAAGGTCAAAGATAAGAATAATGCTGACTACTCATCAGGAAAAATGGAACTCAGAGCACAACAAAGCAACATTATTAAAGGATATGAATGAAAAAATGGTCAATCTTCAATCTAGAATTTTATAACCAGTAAAAATATTTTAAAAATTAAAGCAAAATAAAGAACTTTACAGATAAAAAGAAAGCTGAAAGAACTCATCTCTAGCCAACTATCTCTAGAAGTAATGTTTTAAAAAATTGAAGGCAAGCAGACAGAAAATAATACCAGAAAGGAAGGAATACAAAGGAATGCAAAACATTGGACTTGGTAAATACATATATCAATAGAATAGTTTACCCTATTTTATTAAATTTCATTAAAAGATAATTTACTGACTTTGGTTTCCTACCAAGGTGTAAGAGAGATCATATTGACCTTATCTCACTGAAATGAAAAAACAAACAAAGTATATGAACTAATGGTTTTGAAGACATCAGACAACACAGGACAGTGGTCTTTCAGAGACAGGAAACACATAAGGTGAACCCTCCAGTTGTCACAGCTTGCCACCTTGAGAGAGTTTCCAGGCATAGCAGCAGGAAATGGAACACAGTCTGAGCCAAAAAGACTCCCTGAGTTGAGGAGATGGAGCTGAGAATCCCAGAAGACCGAGGTGGCTAGAATTCCCAGTACAGAGTAACAGAGAGAACGCTCTAAACATACACAGAGGGTGTCCTTCAATTTTTTAGCTCAATATCGTTAGAATGTTATCTTCCAAAATTGACCTATGGATACGATGTGATCCCAATAAAAACTCTAGCAGGAATTTTTGTAGAAATTAACAAACTGCTTCTAAAATGCAAATGGAAATGCAAAAGACCTAGAAGAGCCAAAATATGTTTGAAAAGAAGAAGAAATACGGAAGACAAACACTATTTGATATTAAGACTTGTTACAAGGTTGGCATTTTTTCAGAATGCAATTGTTGCTAATGCTTTGCCTCAGAGCTCACATCTTTTCAGTCATTTGAGCCAGAGACGTGGAGACATCTGTTTCCCTTCAGGGGCCTCTTCAGTAGCAGTTTTCTGCCACAAAGTTACGTTCCATATTTCCAAATACGTATAAGCTTGTTCTAGTACTGCCTGTCCTCAAATTGTCCTTTTCCCTCTTTTTCTCCTTCTTTCCATCATGGGAATGCTAAAAAACATTGTAGATACTTTCAATGTTAGGTAGATGGGTGATAGATCTATCTATCTTGGGGTAATTAGAGGTAGCTGGTTTGGAAAAGTCGTGATTTCCTAGAGCTGTGTAAGGATTCACGTTACTGAGAGCCATGGCTTCTAGAACCTGGCAAGTCTTCCACTGAACTTAATTCTCAAAGATTAGCTCAAGACTTCATTAATTATTTCCTGTAAATAACTGGAAATGTGAGATTCTTGATTTTCAAAAAATTCTATGTTACAGTCACGATATGACTACTTTGTATTTCTTTTATCATTTCTTCTCTCCTTGAATTATCACCTAAGCATATCCTTGCCTCTATACTTTACCATAATTCAAATTTACTCCAATAATAGACATCAACAGAAACTTTAAAATAATCTTATTGTTGGACACAAAATTAATTTAGTTTAGTTCCACCAAAATTTCTAAACCCTATTGTATTTTTGGCCCTAAGTTACACACATACATAGTAATGGTCTTGCTCCACAAAAAGGAACAGAAAGAAAAGAAAACGTGAATATTAACTTTCATTGCAATTTCTCCAGCCTTCAGATGTAACTTCATACTGCCTCTCAATTTCAGAAGGTAATCGTAAGACCCAAAATGCAATAATGTATGAATATGTGATCTTTTGCAGGATGAAAGCTATATAATACAGGCTAAAGAACATGGCACTTCTGGGTTTCAATCTTAGCTCCAAACTTCTTAACTGTGGAACTTTGCTACTCCTCTTTCCCTTTCTTGGTCTCTATGCTTACATCTCTAGAATGAGAATAATTATACCTGTCTCACAGGATTGTTATGAAGGTAAAAAGAGAAAATCTATATTAAACTCCCAATCCAGGCAGGACAGCCTGGTCAGTGTTCAATCCAGCAAATTCCCTTCCTCTAGAATGGAACAAGGGACTGTCTGAGAGGCTGTTGATCATCAAGAGAAGGGAGAAGGCTGTCAGCTGTAGAACATAACAATTTATAAATTTCTTATTTCACAACAAGCTCTGGGACATCCATCGTCCATGGAAATAAACAATCTCTGATTCTGGGGCCAGTTCCCAGCTGCAGAGTCCAATGCAAATGCACCTGAATAACTAACGTGTGCTGAAAACAACTCACCAACCCCTGACTTCAATCTGGGTCCATCTGCTGAACAGGGCCAGCCTCCTCACCCAAAAGGGGCTCATGAGGACTTCTACAGACCATCTCTTGGAAAGAGGGAACTCTGCTTACTCTTATGATGTGTTAGTCAAAGCCCATATTCCAATTATTTAGCAGGCTGTGTGAAAGAAGCAGGCACGTTTCTCCAAGCATCTTCAGAGATCATCAAATTCCAATCCCTCTCTTAGCAGAAGTGAAAACTGATTTCAGGAAAGTGAGGCGTGACTTTCCCAAGGTCTCATAGACAGACATCCAGATCTCTTTTTCTTTAATCTGACACATTTCTACTTTGCAATGTGCAGATCAGACAGGCATTTGCTGAAATGTTTTTATCTTGGAAGTTATAGAATGGGAATGGAATGAAAATGATGATGAACATGTCCCAAATCCCTCCAAGACCCAACTCCATATCTTCACATGCTGAGAATTTTTTCTGGATTCCTAGACACATGCAGTCTGATCCGTGGTTGCTGAACTACCCACTCATGGCTTTTCTATCTCCGTCTGCTGTGATCTTTTGAATCCCTCTTTGCAAGAACTCATTTAAATGATGATGCAAACATACACTTTCATCCACTCACTTATTCTTAGCAGATAATACTGATCAGTTGCAGCCCTTTCTTACTGAGACTGGAAGTTACTTAAAATACGGTCTGAATACAGTCCTGTAAGTGGCTGTCACATGTGTGAAATATTTTCACAGGTACTCAGTGTGCCATCACAAAGAGAGCTAGAGTTTCATTAAATAATGTTCTCCTTCAAAGCAAATTCACACACACACAAAATATAATTCTATTATAACGATGCATCTTGGGCTTTGGCACATTGTAGGTGCTTGAGAATTATTTGTTGAATGAAAGACTGAAACAACTGAATTAATGTGGTACGTGTTAGATCAGTTTTCCCAAATAAAAATTACTCTTCTAGAATATCTCCACTACAAAACGGATGTTACTGATCAGATGGAACATCAGAGATTCAGAGAGAGAACAACTGGGTAAATTTTTTGTTTGGCGATTGTAATAAAAGCAGAATAATACATAGGCTTTTCAGTAGAAGGAAAATTAAAACATCAGACATTGAACAGGGGTGGAGATCCTACAAAACTTTACTCTACCTATTTGTCCATAAAATCAACTTACTTTGTATGGATTTTTAATAGTGAATAAACCCTAGAGTGTTCTCTAAAATGAAAACACAGTGACACACACACACGCACGCACACACACACATTGGATCTTGCATATCTGTTTTCTCCATAATTAATAAAAAACTGGGAAATGAAACTGTCCACTGTGTTTTGTTCCTTTTTGTAAGGTTTTGAAATATATATGTTTATATATGAATATTGTAGTGTGCTTAAATGAGAGATTTGGCTTGTTATGGCTTGTTTAGTGGAATTGGCTGCTTCTCTCACCTTGAGATGAATACAGAAATCATGGTGTCCAGAAAAAAGAGAGTGAGGAGAAATAGGATTTTTGGAAAATGCTGCTACTCCTTCTTTAATGCAACGATACTTATTCTCAAGTGTGGTCAAAAGCCAATGACTCATCTTTATAACAAAACTTGCTAAGGAATCCCAGCTGACTCAAGGGTACACTGAAGACCTACGGAGGAACTGTCTGGTTTTCCCATCAGACAGGCTTTCCACAAATGGCTACACTGTTTTGTTTCGTTTTGTCGTTTTAAAATTGATTCTGCTTAGAGAATTTTATCCTGGATTTTTAGGGAAGAGGAAGGAAAACATTTTAGGTAGAAGACCAATAATGGAAATGAATAAGCAAGTTCTTACTTGAATGGTTCCGAAGAGGGAAGGGGAGTGGGCCATTGTGCTGGCAAGAGCACTAAGCTTTGGAAAGTTGGCAATATGGGTTCTGGTCCAGGCTCAGCTCTCTTTTTTGGTAAGTCCTTTCTCTCTAAGGACCTCACTTTTTCCATCTGTAAAAGTGAAGGGATTTTGTACAACCACTTTGGAACATTCTTTGGCAGCATCTCCTACAGCTGATTATATGTATACCCTATGATCCAGCAATTCTACTGCTGAGTATATACTAAGAAAAACAAGTGAACAAGATCACTAAAGGATACACACAGGAGAGTTCATAGAAGTGTGACTCGTAATAATAAAAACTGGGAATATCCCAAGTATCCATCAACTCTAAAATGTGTTAGTCATACAGTAGGATATTATATAGCAATGAAAAGGAACATGCAAAACCATGCTGAATCTCATAATGTTGAGGAAATATGCCAGGCACAAATGACTTCATGCTGTATGATGCTATTTATGTACAGTTCAAAATTAGGCAAAACTAATTTATAGTGAGAGAAGTAGTTTGGGATTAGACAAATCTGTATTGGAATCTTGAATTTACAAATTAATGGCTGTGGGGCTTTGGATAAGTTGTCTTACCTCCCAAAGTCTCGGTTTCCCCATTTGACACATGAAACACTTAACACAATGCCTTTCACATAAAAAATACACGGAAAATGGTAATTGTTGTTATTAGTATTCCGAACTCTGACATCCAGGGTTCCTTTGAAATACATTATTCTAGAAAGAGAAAGGAATTCTTAAATCTACTGCTGTAGGTCACTATCCTGTTCCCTGCCACATACATATTGATTTTTTCTTTCCTTCTTTCTTCTAGCTCTCTTCCCATTCTCCTTGCCATTCATTTCTCCCTTTTTTTATTCCTTCCTCCCAATGTTTCCATCTTGGTTGCGTTTGACATTTCTGTGGCTCTCTAAGGCCCGCATGGATACAATCCCTTCCAAAACTCTTCAAGATTAAAAGAAGTGGCTGAAATTTTCTCTTTATATCTCACTCTCTCAATCTATCATTCTCCTGTTTTCTATTTGCATAGTCATGGACACCACCAGCCACATTTTTGTGTACATGTTATAATTCCATGTAGATTCATTCCTGGGTTTAAGGTACAAATGTGTCACAGCACAAATGTTTCATGGCATGTAAAGAAGGTAATGGCATCAATTCTATGGCTCATTTGACACATTCTACTTGGACTGAAATACTGTAAATCCTTCACTCCCCAGTCAGCCTGCTGTCTCAACCACCTTTTCCCACTATGACAGTGCACATCTCCTAAATAAATGTTTCTTTTTTTTCCCTTTTGGCCATGGGTGCTGTCCTCCCCTGTTTTCCCCTTTGCAATGCTTTACTACATTTTCTATTCAGCAATCTTTTTTAAAAGTGTAAATCATATCCTATATCTTCTTTCTTTAATCCCTCCAACAATAGCCCCATGGAATTGGAATACATCCTAAGTTGTCACCGTGACCTACCAGGTCACCTATGACCCTTCTCAGTACTCACCTAGTCTCATTCTCTGCCTTTGTTGCAATGGTCTTATTTCTTTTTCTCACATATGTTACACTTACACCCAACTCAGGGACTTTGCACGTGTCTAGTCCTCTATTAGAAAATTCTTATCCCAGAAGATTTCATGGATAGCTCTTTATAATCAGTCATTCAAGTCCAAGTATCATCAAAAGAAAGAGGCCTTATCCAAGGTAAGACTAGCTAAAGTAACCTTTATCCCACCCCAAATTACTACCACATAATCTTATTATATTTTCTTTATAGCAGTTTTTACTAACCTCATTAATCTGCCTTACTTTTTTATTGTGTTTATATACTTATTGGGGTAAATGTTGGAGTAGGGGTGTTGAGGTGGTTTATAGGTGATGCCAGTGGTATTGGTGGTGCAAGGAGTAGCTATTCAGTAATGGTCTTCTTGCGGTCTGGGATTTTATTACTCCTACTTATAGTTAAATTCAATAACTCCATGATCCAGCCAGAAGAATTGATGTGGGTTAAAGAAGGAATGTGGCCTCAGACATCTTCCTCCCCTCCTCTCCAGTTCTGACATGATCACATTCACTGGCTTCCACTCACTGGGTCAAGCCACTTTCCAGGCTCGATTTGAGAATGGGAACTTTACAACTTTCTCCCTCCTTCTTTACAGACTTTAGAATAATCTGAGCAAAGAATTCTCTGAAAAGGAAGGATATTCTTAGCAGGTTTGTAGAATATTAACATGAACATCAACAGCTGAGTTCCAGTCAGTTAACTTCTCCCTTGCATGGTGTATCTTGGACAGAATAAAAACATATTTTTTGGTACTTTGTATTTGTTTTGTTTTGTTTGTTTATTTGTATTCTGCTCCCAGAGAGCCCAAGTGCTCCCAATAACAGCATCGAGAGATGACAATTTGCTGCTATGTATTGTAGGAATGCATAGAAACACTATGAGTGCTTAATAAATGTATGCACCCCCAAAATTTGAACTTCCTTTAAAACTTTCCAGTGCTGTGTTTATTGAATATTTATTCTGCAAGCGTACTCTTAGGCAGAGACTGCAAATGATAACTCCTCCAGCCCCTCTTCTCTTCCATAAAAGCACGTATGGGTTTAGAAAAAAAAAAAAGATTGGCATTGAGATGTAGTATAAATATTTAGGAGTTTGATCTGAACTCAAGTCTTGGTTCAACACATAGTAGCTGTTTGACACTGACAAATTATTTAATGTCTTTAAGCCATGATTTCCTCAGTCATTCAACAAGGCACATAACACCTGCTTTGCTTTTTTGTCCATTTGTTCGACAATGTAAATGAGTTTATTAAATCTTTGGGCATTCAACAAATGTCAGTCCTCTTCATCAACCAGAAGACACCACAATAATGGCCCTTACTTGGAATGTAGTCAAATGAAGGAGCTAGGTCTTTCTGTTGCCCCTTGTAGAACAAAATTGCCCTACATGAATGATTGCAGCTCTTCTGCTGTCACTCTGGAGAGTATGCATCTCAGCTGCATGAAAGCTGTGGTGTAAATATGCACCCACTGAGGAGTAGGAGAAGTTTGCAAACTATTATGCAAATATGGCCACATGCTTTTCTGCAGACCTAACCACAACATGAGCGCAGATTAATCAATGTGGACACTGTTGGCAAATGGAATGTTTCATTCTGTTCTTCCTGAGAAATAAGAATTAGCGTCTAATATTGAGTCTCATTTCAGCTGTAGGAGTAGGGTGGAGAGGAGGGCTAGTTGAATTATCTCTGTCCTATTTCAGATAATTATCCCAAAAGTAATCTTAACTGTTAAGCACAGAAGGAAACTAGTAGGGTGATGGAAGGGAGGGTGAGCCAGAGAAAGTTTGTGAGTACATATTATTCCATGGTAAATATTAATAGAAATGTCTATCCTATACAACATGTCAAAATCAGCCCCCTGGGCTACTATTATCTTTTATTTCTCAGATTTCAGTGAAAGCATAAACCCTGCCCTGTATGCAGAAGGGGGAAAAGACTCTTCTACAACTGTGAATTTTTATTCTTTAATCAAGTAGTGTTGGAGGAAAAAGGACCACTTATGTTTATATCCTAACATGTTATTTTGTATATTATAACCAAATATATATATCATACATATACATGTATTATAATATCCAAACTATTGAGTGACCATGGAGAAGCTGTTTCATGTCTATGAGCCTAAGTTCTCTCACTTCTACAATGGGAATAAATTATATGAAAGTTGTCTTTTAAGGGTAAAATATTCTAAAATTTAGGAGACTATTTTCATAATTATTATTCCTATCAAAGGCATACTCACTTATTTGGATAAGAATTTAAATTCAGAAATTTATCTTTTCAACAAAATTTTATTGAGTACCTATTATGGATCAAGTTCAGTTGTAGGCACTTGGGATAAATTATTGAACTGAAAATACAAAAATCACTGCTTCGTGGAGTTTGCATTCTAGCATGGGGCACAGACAACAAGTTATACGTATAATTTATTTGTACATATATATAATTTATTTATACATGCACACACACACACACACACACACCTCATAGGGTAAATTCTATAAGTTTGGTGGAAAAAAATTGAACACGGTAAGATTTCCTGAGAAGGTGATATTTAAGCCAAGACTTAAATGAGTTGAAGCCCCTGAATATATAAAGATAGGGGCTCAAAGACCAAGTGAATTCTACATTGAATACGTTGAATTCTTTGTGTCTTTACTTCTCCATCTATCTAATAATAGAACTTCCCAATTCCTTTAAGACAAGTAAACCGAATGCTTAAATTATGCTAGAGAAAATATGTAATAAAAGTCATTTCAGTATGGCTTACATAGAAGGATAGTTTCAAAGACAGCATTGTAACTAGGGAGCTGCAAGATCTCTGTGTTCTAATCTCCCTCAGGGTGTAACTACCCCAGAAACCTGAGAATTAATCTGAACTTCTCTGTCTCTCAGTAGCCTCTTTTTTTTTTCCCCAAAGGTATCTATGGGGATCATTTGGGCATAGAATAATTGCACAGTGAAACGTGTAAAAGTCCAATATGGATGCACGACAGTTTAAGATAAATTATTAATTTCTCAGTAGACTATAAGCATAAATAATGTTTTATTTGCCTGACAAGATCTCACATATTATAACCAGACTGCATCTTTTCAATAAGTGTCTTATAAGTTTACTGTCACAAGTACAGAAGCTCATCTGCTAAAGAATTTTCAAATTACATGTGTTCATAAGTTTTAAATGAGGCTGCCCACCAGAGAAAAGCACATTGACTATATCCACCACAAGCAGATGAAACAGTCACATGAAGTAATTTTAGTCTCATCCACTGTTTTTTTTCAATTAGTTTATGTCATGTGCCCTGTTTGAAGTAGCATATTTTTATATCATTTCGTGATGAAGAAAGCCAAAATGCAAACATCTGTGGATATATATTTTAAGAGAATTAACAAGAAACAATGATTTCAATTTAATACTGTCAATGTCTCTAGTTCTGTGAAACTTAACTTTACAAAGGCGTTTCACAATATTTTGGACATGTTCATAAATGGACTTTTGTACAGCTGCTTAGAATCTAGCCTTTTCTAAAAGATTCACCTATGCTCATTTTTATAACTATTGTGGAAATCATGGACATGCACAAGTAGATACTGTTTTTAGGTGTATGTAGTCGGGTGAATAATGGCTCTTCCAAGATGTTCATGTGCTAATGCCCAGAACCTGTGAAATGTACCTCGTATGGTAACAGAGATTTTACAGATGTGATTAAGTTAAGGATCTTGAGATGGAGAGATTATCCTGTATCATCTGGATGGGCTCTAAATGTAAACACAATTGGTCCTAATAAGAGAGACACAGAAGGACAGAAGGAAATTTGACCGCAGAGACAGAAGAGGAGAAAGCGATGTGATAATGAAGCAGAGAGATTTGAAGATCCAAAACCGCTTTGAAGCTGGAGGAAGGGGCCATGAGCCAAAGAATGCAAGAATCACAGCTCTACAGGTTGGAACAACCAAGGAAATAAATTCTCCCCTGAGAGCTTCCCCAGGGAACAAAGCCATGCTGACACCTTGGCTTTGACCCAAGGAAACTGATTTCAGAGTTCTGAGCTCAGGAACTATAAAGGAATAAATGTGTGTTGTTTTAAGCCACCAAATTTGTGGTACTTTGTAATAGCGTCAATGGGAAAATACAATGTGATCTTCAGGTCATTGGAGACATCCCCCCGGGAGATGAAATTTATAAAGCCAAAATAGGGCTAGATTCTGTTAAACAAGATTCAGACTCACTGGACCCAGAATCTTGAGAGCATCTGCTACATCTTCAGTATTTCAGAAGGCAGAAAATTTCTGTTCTGTAAGCAGATGAAACCAGATTAATACTTTGGCATGACTGAGAAGGATACAGTCTTCAAAATATTGCTATAAAAGGGAGCTAATAATAATATCTTTACTCACAAGGTTTAGGTCAAGATGAGATGAAATAATGCATGCTCAGCACTTAGCATAGGTTTTTGGCATATGTTATGTACAAGGAACATATTAACTTTTTGTTCTTGATCACAGCAAAGCCTGAGCCAGGAGGCAGCAGTCTATTAGAAAGATGAACATCTTCTCTAGACACAAGCTAGGTGTCCACAAACACTAAATGTAAAACTCAAAGTAAAAAGAAAAAGATATTGACTATTTTAATTATTAACATTTATTGGTTGGGAGCTCCTGTCCAGACGACCCAATGCTCCTTGTTTTCACTTCTTTGCCTGTGTGTTACTATAAACTCTAGTTACAGAAATGCCCCTGAAGAGCCCTGGTGACCACACTTAACGTTGAAGAGTATCAGTCACTTTGGTGGGAATTATAATTCAGATCAGAGACTCTATCACTCAGTAGAATAAAGACCACTGGAGAGTGATTTTTCCATTATGTGCCTCAATTTTCCTATATGTGAAATGGAGAGAGAGTGACGTTACCTGTGTCACTGGGCTATTTTAAAGGTTCGATTCTATTTGAATCCACAGAATTTAGGAATATAGGAAAGCACAGCAGTTAAAACATAGTACCAGCTCAAAAGACAATAATGAAAAATAATAATTGTTAGACACTAGAGATATAAAATCAATTAAGATTTGTATGATATACTCAAGGATTTTATAAGTCAAGGTATCAAACTTTGAGTGCTCACAGTAAATAGATGGATTGATAGAGAGATGGATGGATAGATAGATAGAAAGAAATATAACGTGTACTAGAAATCATTTTAACTTTTCTAGTAGCCACATTAAAAGAAAGCAAAAAGGGGCTGGCCTGGTGGCGCAGCAGTTAAGTTTGCACGTTCTGCTTCAGCGGCCCGGGGTTCGCTGGTTCGGATCCCAGGTGTGGACATGGCACTGCTTGGCAAGCCAGGCTGTAATAGGCATCCTACATATGAAGTAGAGGAAGATGGGCACTATGTCAGTTCAGGGCCAGTCTTTCTCAGCAAAAAGAGGAGGATTGGCAGCAGTTGTTAGCTCAGGGCTAATCTTCAAAAAAAAAAAAAAAGAAAGCAACAGGTGAAATAATTTTAATGATACATATTATTAACCCACTATGTCTAAAATATTATCACTTCAACAAGTCATTAGCATAAAAATATAAATGAAATATTTTGCATTCTTTTTAAAAATACTTTATCTTTGAAATCCAGTGTGTCTTTGCCCTCAAATAAGGTGACCAGCCCATCTGGTTTCCCTGGGACTGTCCATGTTTTAGCCCTGGAAGTCCCCCATCCTGGAAAGCCCCACAGTCCTGGGCAAACTGAGATGGCAGTTTACCCCACCCTTACAGCACATCTTAATTTGAACACTAAATTGTCATCAGAAATAGCTGATCTATATTTAGATTCCATCAAATCCACAGTTTGAAAAGGAAATTCCCATATCAAAGCTCTTCCAAATATACTTGAAAGATTTTTTTTTTTTTTTTAAAGATTTTATTTTTTCCTTTTTCTCCCCAAAGCCCCCCCGGTACATAGTTGTGTATTCTTCGTTGTGGGTTCCTCTAGTTGTGGCATGTGGGACGCTGCCTCAGCGTGGTCTGACGAGCAGTGCCATGTCCGCGCCCAGGATTCGAACCGACGAAACACTGGGCCGCCTGCAGCGGAGCGCGCGAACTTAACCACTCGGCCACGGGGCCAGCCCCTTGAAAGATTTTTAATAATTGAATTGAGCACCCATTTTTAACTTTAAATTTAAATTAGTTAAAATTAAAATTTTAAAATGCCATTCCTTAGCCTTAGTAGCTACATTTCAAATGTTCAAATAGCGGCTACTGCATTGGGCAATGCAGTTCTCTTATTATAAAATTACACACCAAAGAGTCTTTGCCTTCTGTAGGTTTTTTCTCCTAGATTATTCAAGTGCCATCCCAGAAATGAGCTGGGGAATTTATTATTGTACTGTATATATTACTGAGTATTAAATTATTACATGGTACCCTGCAGAAATCTGACCACTGCTTTAAAGATGTAATAGTATGCTCCACAACTTTATAAAGCATTGGCTTAAGAAATGGTATTTGAAAAAATCTTTTGAAGGAAAGTGGTGACAAAGACAGGATAGCTGGAAAGTGGCAGTGAAAGTAAGCTATGGGGGAAGGAAGTATAAAGTAAATAAGGCATGTGGATACTCATTCACTCTGTGGTGGAATTAGGAGGACTAAGCCAAGAACCGGGAGACCTGGCTCTGTTGTGGGCATGCTAAAAACCAGAAGTTAGCCTTTTTCTCTTTCTGACCTGTTTTCATACCTCTAGCAATATCATGGGCTGAGTCTCCAGAGACCCACACTTACTCTGAACATGTGGATAGAAATACTGCATTAATTATAAGAACAGTAATAATATAGTGGTACATAGCTAAGATTAAAACAAATAAACAAATTCTGAAAGATGTGAATTAAGAGATAGATCTGAGCCAAATGCATATGCTTTCAAGTTAATACAATGGTGACTTAAAAAGATAACAGAGAAGATAGAAATTGAATTCCCTGTAGAGAGAGAAAGTATAGAGTTATGACTGCAGGACCTGAGAACTTTAACTAGGTGCTATACCTAAAGGCAGGGCCCTGAAAGATTGCAGGATCCAGAAAATAAGAAAAAGCCTGATAAAGTAGCAAGAAAGCTTACCTTCTGCCTATGTTCATGGAGGAAAAAGAAAAACATCTACAGTGAGAAATGGAAAAACCTAGTATGTGACATGCATGCATGTTGGGTCAGAATTTATGTTATTCATGTGGTGCAGGGATCACAAGTGAGGAAAATAATGCAAAAAACACTCTAATACCATTGTAAACCCCGTGGTTTTGGCAGAAATAAATGAAAGAAACTGCACTGTGGAGACACTTGCAAAATCCAAGAGATATGTGCCTCTCATTGACAGACGGGGAGAGTTTGGGGCAAAGACCACCAAGGAAAATAAACACATAATCCAAAAAGCAAATTACTTGAGGAAATGATCTACCACATAGGAGATCAACAGAAACAACAAAGCAGAAAATTAATACCCCCAGGAACGGAAAATACAGAACATAAGAAAGGGGCTATCAAATAAATACATTTAAAATGATTAAAGAGGATATAGAAGGAAATAAATTAAAATGAAAGAACAAGAAATTACCAAAAAAAAGAATGATTAGAATTAGAAAAAAGATAGATTTTATAAAGGAAAAATGTGTATAAAATTAAATTAAAAAAATCAGTGTCTAGGCTAAATAGTAGACTAGTCATAGCTGAAGAGAGAAGTAAAGAACTGGAAGATAAAACAGGTGAAGTTACCTAGATTACAGCGCGGAGATATAACCAGATGTAAATAAAGAAAACAAGGGGTAAAGGGTCATGGAGCAGAAAATTAGAAATTTCAATCTTTTATATTGGGGATATATTATTAGCTGCCTAAAACAACATGTGGCACAAGAAGGTATTCTAGAAATATTTGCTAAAAAAATGAATGAATGAATAGAAGTTCCAGAAAGAGAAGACAGATAATGCATGGCAAAGAAGTGAAAATTCATACCTTTGAATTTTTCAGAATTGAAAAGAGATATGAGACATCAGTTTAACAAAGCACCGCTAGTATGAAAGAGGAAAAATAGAAATAAACTTACACTTAGACACAACATAGTGAAACTGTAGACACAGTAAAAATCTGAAAAAGCAGACAAAGGAAAAAATAATAATATCAAAAACAAAAACAGAAATTAGATGTTCAGTAGACTTATCAGCAACAATAGAAGCTAGAATGAAATAATATATTCAACACACCAAAGGAGAGTAATTTTAAGCTGATGACTCTCTAAGACGTCAGTGTCATTCAGGATTGACAGCAAATTGAATAAATTTTCAGCAGACTGAAGACACAGATCATCACAAAAAACGTCACTAAAGAATGTATTTCAGAAAGTAGCAAATTGTATCCAGAAGGAATTAGAGATGCACAAAAAATAATGGTGGGTAAAGAAATTAGTAGACATGCTAGTAAATCTGAGTAAACAGAAACAAAAACAATAATAACTACTTTGAGGTAATTACAAATAAGGTGGAAAGAAAGTATTCCAAAATAATAACATGAAAGACTGGGTGATATGAACAAAATAAAATTTTCTAGACTCTCTGAATTCTTTGGCAGGAGTTTAAAGATATTGATAAACTTTAGACTTTGTTGTTATATATGCATCCTAACATTTTAAAAGTAAACACTAAAAAACAGAAATGCTAGGTGTGTGTGTATGTATAAATATATATACATATACCTTCAAAACTAGTAGAGGAAATAAAAGAGAATGAACAAAATTTCATTTATCCGAATGAAGGCAGAAAAAGAGAAAAAAATGAAGGAAAATATATTAAATACAGAACACATAGTCTAATGATAGACATAAACTCAAAAAGTCAGTCATGATCGTTAATGTGACAGTACTCATTTTACCTGATTAAAGACAGAAATTCTCAGATTGGATTAAAAAATGACAGATAATGTTGTAGACAAGAGATTCAAGTAAAACCAAAAACTAGAGAAATGTCAATAATGAAAAGATAGAATGAGATACACAAGGCACACAGAACCGAAAGAAAGCTGGAATAAGAAAACTCATTTTACACAGAAAGAGTTTAAAGACGAAAAGCATATTTGAAATTAAAAAGGGCATTAATTAAGAATAAAATGATAATCCCCTTCCTGGATATGGAAGCCCTCTCAAGCATAAAACTCCTGGATGTATATGCCCTTAACATCATAACTTCAAAGCATATTAAGTAACAATTAACCTAATCATAAGGAAAGAATTAGATATTCATAATTATAGTGGGAGATTTTAATTTACTTCTCTCCGAAACTGGTAGGCAAAGAAGGAAAAAGAATAGTTAAGGATATGAAATGTCCTTAAAGAATATTTCATAAACTAGGCCACACAAGAATTCTAAGGAACTTCCAAAAGAACACATTATATAAGTGACCAGACTGCAAGCAAAACAGAAATTCATAGCAAAAAGATAACCAAAGTTCTTCTCATACATTTGGGAGACTGAAATTAATTAAATTATTAGTTAAGAATGTTTAATGGAAAATAAGATGTTTAGGTGTGAACCACAATGACAACACAAATTATTAAATGTTGTGTGATATGGCTAAAGCACTTATTGGGGGAAATTTATAGCCTTAATTAAGAAAAGAAGATTAAAAATAAAAGAGAGAGAAAGAACTCCTGACATTTACGACACCCTGGAAGAACCTGGAGGACATTAGGAAAAGTGAAATTACACAGATACAGAAAGACAAATGCTGCATGATTTCACTTATATATGGAATCTAAAATGGTCAAACTCATAGAAGCAGAGACTAGAATGGTGGTTGCCAGGGGTTGGAGGTTGACGGAAATGGGGAGATTTTGGTTAAAAGTATAAACTTTCAGTTATAAGATGAATAAGCTCTGGAGATCTAATGTACACCATGACGATGGTTAACCATACTGTATTATCAATACGGTATTGTATACTTTACTTGAGAGTGGTTCTTAAGTGTTCTCACCATGGAAAGAAAAAAGAAAATGGTAACTAGGTGTGGTGATGGATATATTAATTAGCTTGATTGTGGTGATTATGTCACAATACACATATACATATATCAAAACATCAAGTTGTACACTTTAAAGATATACAACTTTAACTTGTCAATTATACTTCAATAAAACTGAATAAAAAGATAGTCATTGAATTAAAAAATTAGAAAGATAAAAAATGTAGAAGGAAGAAAATAAGGGCAAAGCATAGGAAAAATGAAAACAAGGAAGCATTTGATGTGATCTTATTCTTGAAAGGACTAACACAATAGAACTAAACTGTCTGAAGAAGAAAGAGAAAACACAGGTAAAACTCTAACCATTAAGTGATGAATTTCAATCCTTATCTCACATCACACACAAAAAATAACTTGAAAGAGATCATAGACCTAAATGTAAGCGCTAAAACTGTAAAACTTCTACAAGAAACCTAAGAAGAAATCTTCATGACCTTGGATTAACTAAAGAATTCTTAGAAATAACACCAGAAGCTTGATCCATAAAAGAAAAAAATTAATGTTAGCTTCCTCAAAATTAAAATATTTTTACTGCAAAAAGAAAAAAGATTATGAAAATTCAAGTTACAGAATTGGCGAATATGTTTGCAATCTTATATCTGATCAAGGACTTTTATCCAGAATATTAACTCATATAACTCAATAATAATAAGACTATCCAATTAAAATGGGCAAAATATTTTAATAGACATTTTATCAAATAAGATAAACAAGTGACCAATAAGCACTTGATAAGATGCTCAACATTGTTAGTCATTAGGGAAATGCAAGTGGAAACAACAATGAGATACCATGTCACCTCCATCAAAAAAACAGACAATAATAAGTGTTGGTGAGTATGTGGAGAAATGGGAATCTTCCTATTCCAATTCCTATTGCTGGGAATGTAAAGTGGTGCAGTCACTTTGGAAATCAATATGGCAGGTTCTTAAAAACTTACCATATGACCCAGCAATTCTACTCTGAGGTATATACCCAAATAAAAACATGTGTCACACAGCCTGGCATGTGAATGCTCATGATAGCATTATTAATAACAGCGCAAACATGGAAACAATGGAAATGTCTGTCAACTCGTGAATGGATAAACAAAATGTGATACATCCATATCATGGGATATTATTGAGCAATAAAAAGAAAGGAACCATTGCTACGTGCTACCAAGTGGATAACCTCAAAAAACATACTACGTGAAAAAAGCCTGACATGAAAGACCACATATTGTAGGTTTCATTTATACGAAATGTCAAGAAAAGATAAGCCTACAAAGAAAGACACAAGGGGCCCTTTTTGAAGTGGTTGAAACATTCTAAATCTGGATTGTGGTGATGGTTGCATGATTTCATAAATTTACTAATAATTCTTGAATTGCACATTTAAAAATAGGTGGAATTTATGGTGTGTAAATTATGCCTCAATAAGGCTGTTAAATCGTCACAAAAATGTAAACCATAAGGGGAAACATGATTATATTTGGGTTTGCATTATTTATAAATAATGTAAATTATTTGATATTCATTCAATTTCACATCCATTAAAATGCACAACTACTGTATATAGCTCCCAGAGAACATCTAATAATATGATGGCATTCTTGAGAATTCTCAGCTCCCATGTCCCTAATCTGCTGGAGGCATAACGGCATAACGGAAAAAAGATTTGGAATCCTAGGTCTCAGCCATACCGTTTAAAAGCTGTGCAAGTTACTGATTACCTGAGTCTCATATTTCCCATCTTTAAAATGGCCTAATACCATTTTAATAGTGAAGAATAAGTGATGCAGCATATGGGGTAAATATTTTGAAAATTGTAGTCTGTATAAAATACTAAATTGCTATTCCTAGTATACTTAGGTAACTTCTATGTGCCCGGGCTTCTTTCTAGACATTTTACATTGTATCTCATTAAGTTCTCAAAGAAAAAAAAAATTATGAAATAAGTAATATCTCCATTTTACATTGAGGATAAAGAGTTACTGCTCAAGGTTACTAGCCAATGTGTAGCATGGATTGGGTTTAGCTTAGATGTGCTCGAGTCAGAGCACCAAGCTACCTTGATACTTTACAACAGAACCAAGAAAAGCAGGCACATTCTCCAAGCTTGAGGACCGGCTCTTAAGTGGAAAGCTATCCAGAATGCACAGGTCACATACAGAATCCCAATTTAGACTCAAAATGCCCATATCAAGGTGTCTTCCAAGTATTCAGCAACCTGGACATTTCCACATGATTGTTCCACTAGCATGTAGTCCTCATCTAAAACTCATCTTTGTCTTCCCAAATCCACTCTTTTATATCCTCCTTCCCATTTTTTTCCACTGTACTTTCAGGATCCCAAATGCAGAGATTTGGACTCATCACCATAACTAACTAATCTCAAAGACTTACTGAGTCTTCATTTTAACTACTTTTAATTGTGGTTCTCTTCTCCTTTCCAATGTCAAGAAACCAGATGAAACCTTTGTCGCTTCACACCCACAGTATCATAGCAACTTCCAAATCATTCTCCCCACCTCAGTCTCTCCCTTACCTCTATCCCTCTTTTCAGTTACACAGATATCCCCAAAATGTCATGGCCATCAAGAAATTTTCTTGTCCATTGAATTTTATTCTGTCAAGATTAAAAGGAACTTTAAAGGCCACTTAGTATAATGCCCTTTCTGAAATACAAAAATTCCTAATTTCTAGAATTCTATAGTTTGATGACTTAATCCTCTTTTCACTAAGGCAGAATTGGTTGACAACCAGATGGCTGGTTCAGAGAGAGAGAGGAGTAAATATGGAAGAGGACACCAAGCTCCTGAAAGGTGGGAAAAAGAGATCCTGTGCTTTTGTCCAAGTGGTTCCATAGACATGGAAATCCCTCTCTCCTTGCACTGTCTTCACCTAGATAAGGCTTTCTTATCTTTCAGATCTCTGTTTAGCCTTCCCTTCCTCTAGGAAGATTTCTCGCATAGCCTAAAGCAGGCTCCTCTGACACAAGGTCTCATAGCTCTCCAGTTTTCCTTCATAGCCATATGTAGTGAGTAACTAACTGAGTGCCGTATCCAGGTCTACAATGTGAGCTCCAGCAGGGACACTACATCTGTGCTACTCACCATTTTATCACCAGTACCTACCTTAGTCCCTGAAACACAGTACGTGTTCAATAAATTCTCAATTAATTAATGGATAAATGAATGAATGAATAAATGAAGAGAAAAGGGAAGATTGATTTTGGTGATAACTTCGTCGAAAACCTTGGGAGCTCTCAATCATTACCTGTCTTCTAAAACCTTGTTAAAAGCTACACAAACACTGCTTCTAGTCCTCAGAGCCATTCTGAAAGGGAACAATTTATAGTCCTATTTTATAGAAGAGAAAACTGAGACTCATCGAGGCAACATGGCTTGCCCAGATGATCACCATATATGAGACATACGCATTGTGATGCAAACCGTCAAAGTTTACATCCAGAGCATGGATGAGCTGCCAAAAGCATTTCATCATAGAAAAAATGCTTTTCTGATAACTACCGGGATGTTACTGTGATGGGTATGACAAGATGGTATTTTCAAACTGAATGTCACTCTTACTTCACATTTCAAGGTATACTAGTTTATTTCCCCTATAACTAGAGGGCCTATAAGTCTTGCTTTGCTCCAGAAGGTCTTGGTTTAGATCTTTGTCCTGGTGTCATTATTAGTAGCAGTCTCTTTCACTCTCAAAAGCATTCCACTTTCATGATAGATTATATGGCCACCCTACTTAACACGCCTTTATCAAAACCTTGGAGGCATATCTGATACTCATAAAATACTTGGATAATATACTGTCAAGTCAGGCATTAGAGGTTTTTTTTTTTTTTTTTTTTTTTTTTGCTTTTTCTCCCCAAATACCCCCAGTACATAGTTGTACATTTTAGTTGTGGACCCTTCTAGTTGTGGCACGTGGGACGCCACTTCAACATGGCCTGATGAGCAGTGCCATGTCCACGCCCAGGATCCGAACCTGGGAAACCCTGAGCCAGTGAAGCAGGCTTAACCACTTGGCCACGGGTCTGGCCCCAGGCATTAGAGTTTTTATTCTCTCTCTCTGCTCCTCTCCTTTCCAGTCACTCCCTCCTTTACCTCTTCTTTCCCTCCTCTCCTCCCATTCTTCCATGCTTTTGGATTTATAGAGACCTCCCTCCTTGCCCAGACAAGCTGGTGAACCTTAGGCTTCTTACACCTTCCAATGGCCAGAGGGACTAAGAGGAGTCAGACTAGTTACAGATCTCTGTCTGCATCTTGAAGAATTCTGGGTTTATTTCACTTCACAGTCAATAAAAATCCCAAATGTATTTGGTCAAACACTCTCTCCTTTTATTTTTTAAATCCCAAGTTCAATTTAAGGAAAACTTAATCCTTGGACTTGATTCACAAAATGTGATTTTCTTTAGAATATTTGATATCTTCTTTTAAAAATATACATTTAAACTTTTTTTCTTTCCTTTCAAATACCAGAAAGTAAAGTTGATAGATTTTGTTTTAAAAAATACAAACCCAAAATTCTGAGAATTCTAAATATGGATAAATATACTTGGGCTTTGAAGGTTGAAGAGCAGCCAGATTTACATAAAAATTTCAAAGATAGTACAGAGACCTCCTGTATATCCCTTACCTGTTTTCTCCTACTAACGTGTTTCATTACTGTGATACATTCGTCGCAACTGAGAAGCTAATGTTGGTACATTACTATTAATTAAATACCACTCTTTATTTGGATTTCATCAATTTTCCTTAATATCCTTTTCCTGTTTCAGAATTCCATCCAGGAGACCACATCACATTTAGTTGGCAAGTCTCCTTAGATGACTCTATCCTGTGACAATTTCTCAGACTTTCCTTGTTTTTGATGATCTTGACAGTTTTGAGGAATACAAGTCAGGCATTTTGTAGACTATTCCTCAGTGTGGGTTGTCTGGTGATTTTCTCATGGTTACACTGGGGTTTGGGGTTTTGGGGAGGAAGACCTCAGAGATGAAGTGCAATTCTCATCTCATCCCATCAGGGATGCATGCTGTCAACATGATTTATCACCAAGGATGCTAGCATTGATGACTGGCCTATAGAGGGTTTGCCAGGTTGGAAACGGATTACTTCTCAACAAACTCTTCTTTAGTATTCAGAGAGGCAAAAAGGGAGAGGATTGAGGTGTCTGATCTCAAGTCAAGAAGTATAAATTCTTAATCCTGGTCCTGCCACTAATTTCCTGTGTCACTTCACCTCTCCAGGTCTCACCTATAATCCATGAGGCTAAGGGAAAACTCTAAATGGAAAAAGGAAGACTTCTGAGGTCTTCCTATTCCTAAATTCTATGTGCTCATCTTTTGTTTATCCCATTTGATTAGTCAGAGTCCCGGTAGAAATAAAGATGGGTAATTTAAGGAGAATTTGGTAAAGAAACTATTGACACAGGTGAGGGAAGGGTATATGGAAACCCCAAGCTTAAGTGCCAGCCTCCAGGCCCAGTGCCAGCAGGATGCTTGCATCACATCTAGAACTGAAGGGTGGAGGAAGGAGTGCTTAAAAGACCCTTGAGACACCAAGACCCACACAGAAGGAGAAGACTGCCTGAAAGGAGCTGTGACCATCATCCAAGGAACACAGCAACCTCATGATAAACCTGTAGGCAGGGAGCTGGTGGAATAAATTCCCTGACCTCATGCTTCTCCCTCCCTCTAATCTGAATGTGTTCACCACTGGATGAATCTAATCAGAAGCTAGACAGCAAGGAAGCCCAAAGTGATAAGACACTTGGAGCACAGAGAAGGATGGAGAAAGTTAGAAAGTGTGTCTGGAAGGACAAACCAAAGATATCCAGCACACCTGTATTTTGGATGCTATGAGTTACAACTGAATCAACTCAACCCAGCAGGTAACACCCCCAGTGTTATTTAATACAGCTATTATTTAAGTATTTGCGGAGACAGAGGACTCAATGAATTCCCAGGCAGCCATGCCAATGTGTCATCGTTCTCATTATTGCAATTTGCCACTTAGTCTTCAATCCATTCATCTCAGCAATAGGCATGATCTCTCTTCCATGTCAAAATTTGAAATACTTACAGGTAGTTCCAGTGGGCTCTCTAGATCTCCTGGTCTCCAGCCAAATAGTCCAAGTTCCTTCCCAACTAGCTGGAAAATTAGACCTGGTTACTCTAAGGAATCACCCAAGTTTAAGATCTGTAATTCCATAGGAATACAAACCACTTCCTTGGAAAGATTTATATCCCTAAGGTTCATTAATGTTGCATTGAGAATTTACACAGAGGTGAAGAGAGGAGACCAAGATTGTGAGGGACTGGGTAAAAAACATAACTTTAATTGCCTTTATCAGAGTCACATAGAATGAAACATCAATCAAAATGGCATGGGAGAAATTGGAGGCTCCCCTTGCAAGTGAGTTAGAAATCTCAAGCTGCCTCAGATAAGCATTTGTCCATTGCATACCAACGATTCCATCTTAAATATAATTCTAGGAGGGAAGAAGGTAATAATAAAAAAAGAAACTGCAAATGTTGTTTTACGATTGACAAAGTTTTAATATTTCTTATGTCATTACAGCATTTGATATAGAGATTATTATGCCCATCTGAAAGATGAGGAAAAAGAGGCTCAAAATTATTAAGTACTTGGTCCAAAGTCACACTGTCCTACCACAGGGCCAGCCACATATTTGACACTCAGCAAACAAATCTGAAGAAATGAAGCTTAATTAGCTAAAGTGCTCAGCTAATTTTCTAGAAAGGGCTGCCCAACACACTCTACCTCCTGGCACAATTGTTGGGCACAGAGAGAAGTCAGCCAGGGTTCCTTTTTCATGTTCTAGCCAAAGAAACTCATTTGGACACCTTACTGAATATAATTTTTATATTCTGTAATAACTATAACTCATTTTCTATTACTTAATAAATGTGATGAAGAGAAGAGTCCTTGTGAAGCCAGAGAGCATTTGCAAACGGGCCGGTGTGATTTGACGGATGGATTTGGGGCCCGAAGCAGAGAATACAGTTGCTGAAAGCTGCAGGTGTCGGCAGAAACTGACTTCCGAGCCATTTCTCTTTCGTTGGATGAGGATAATCTGGGCTTTTTAACTGATTAGAAAATCTAAAAAGTGCTGCTTGATTTTTTCAGTTCGTATGTAAGAATCAGCTAACTGTTGAAATTCAACTGGATTTTCTTTACTTTTCTCATCTAGTTCTAGCTTCTCACTTCACTTTGAAGATTGTCTAGCACCTTGGAACTAAGATCATGAGACCTAAGAGATTCAAAAGATCTGCTTAGAGAATATCACCTATATTTTTGTCAGGAACTAGAGAACTCAGGAAAAGCCGAAGCATAATTATTTCTACAAGCTACACATTGTTTATTAAATCGAGAATTTTAAAAAGTATTTTAAGCATTTGTTCTAAGAAAAGAGGGACTGTGTTCTTTAAGTACTGTGCTGTGGTGAGTATAATGGAGAAGAACCTGAGTTTGGACTTAGTCTTAGGTTTGATTTTGAACCTATCACTTAAATTTTTTTTTTTAACTTTGGGCAGTTTTGTTTTTAAACTCTCTGTCCTTTAAGAGAAAGATAATCTGTTTCAAAATTCATCCTCTAATTCTCAATCTTGGCTGCACATTAGAATCTCCTAGGGAGCTTTTAAGAAATATGGATGGGTGAATCAATTAAATGCCTGTGTGTGGGACCTAGGTATTTAAGAATACAACTCGAATGGGCAGCGAGGATAGAAAATTACTGCTTGCCCAAGCAGAATGGAAGGGTCAGTTTTTCAGGAACACAGAAAATTGCAAGGTTTACTCTAAACCTCCCATGGATGGGGAAGTTGAAGCTCAGGGATATTCCTAAGGCTGCTCAGAATCACATAAGTTAGATTAGAATTCAGGTCATCTGAAATCTACGTCGACATATTTTCTACAATATTATAACCTCTTCTTGAGCTACTTGTAAGCTACTCAGAGCAGAAAACAGAGTTTGAGACACTCATGTCTTAATGATAATAACAATAATAATAATAGTAATAAAGAATACGGTAGTCTCCCCTTATCCACAGTTTTGCTTTCTGTGGTTTCACTTACCTGCGGTCTGAAAATATTAAATGAAGATTCCGGAAATAAGCAAGTCTTACATTTTACATTGTGTGCCGCTCTGATTAGTATGATGAAATCTTGCACCCTCCTGCTCCATCCCTCCCTGGACGTGAATCATCCCTTTGTCCAGCACATCTGCACTATATATACGCTACCCACTTGTTACTCACTTAGTAGCCATCTTGGTTATCAGATCAACTGTCCCAGCATCACAGGGCTTGTTTTCAAGTCACCCTTATATTACTTATTAATGGCCCCAAAGCAAAAGAGTCGTGATGCTTGCAATTCAGATATGCCAAAGAAAAGCCATAAAGTGCTTCTTTTAAGTGAAAAGGTGAAAGTTCTCAACATAATAAGGAAAGAAAAAAATCATATTCTGAGCCTGCTAAGGTCTACAGTAACTTTTTGTGAGGAAGATTGGCCCTGAGCTAACATGAGTTCCCATCTTCCCCTACTTTGTATGTGGGATGCCACCACAGCATGACTTGATGGGCAATGTGTAGGTCCATGCCCGGGATCCAAACCCATGAACCCAGGGTCACTGAGGTGGAGCACGTGAACTTAACCACTATACCACTGGGCTGGCCCTGATGGTAACTTTTATTACAGAATATTGTTGTGATTGTTCTATTTTGTTATTATTGTTGTTAATCTCTTACTGTCCCTAATTTATAAGCTAAACTGCATTATTGGTATGTATGTGTAGAAAAAACATAGTATATAGAGGGTTTGGTGCTATCTGTGGTTTCAGGCATCCACTGGGGGTCTTAGAGCATGTCCCCCATGGATAAGGGGGAACAACTGTACTAGAGGCAACTTGGCAGTGAGGTTGGCCTTAACATGGCCTACACTCTGATCACCCATGTACCCAACCTTGGATTTAGCTCAGACTAAGAGTTGCCGACTCACATATCCACCAAGTTCAGGCAGGCAACTGACCCGGTGCAAGTCAGTACAGAGAGGTGGAAGCTGGGATGAAATGAAGGGTCAGTTTTCCAAACTGAAATTTTTAATAGATTTCACAGAAAATGAAACACGCTAGTTGCCCAAATTCTCTTTAAGGGTGCTGGTTTACAAGCCTCAGCTTCAGTGCCCACCCATGTATCCCAAAACATAGTCCCAGATTTTAGGAAGAACCGGACAACATGATCTGATCCTGAGCTTTGCCTTTGGTCTGATGCTGTTGTGTCATCTCCTTTCTAGAGCTAAGGAAACCAGAAGCTGGAGATATTGAGTACCGGTCCAAGCTTTCAAGGTGACAGAGTGGGAACCAGACGAGCAGTCTTTGGATTCCCTGTCTCATGCTCTTCTGGGTGTTGTCAGAGCATGAGACCTAGAGTTAGAGAAGAGGTTCAAATCCTGGTGACACCACTTCCAAGCTGGGAGATCGTGGTTAAGTTACTTTCTCTTTACTAAACCTTGTTTTTTTTCTCACTGTAAAAATTAGAATAATAAAACTAGCTACCTCAGACTGTTGTTATGGGGATTAGTAAAATAAAATAATGCATGTTAAATGTTAGCTCAGTGCCAAGTACAGAGGGAAGATTTCTTAGCTGATGCTTTTGTCATCATTGCTGTTTGGTGGTGCCACATCACTTCCTATCTCAAAGTAATGAACTTTCAGAGTTCTGGATGTTTTTAATGAGCAGATAATTTCAAATTGGCTCTCTCTCTTCTTGCAAGCCTGGTCTCTTTACCATCAGAGTGCAGATACACTTGAGTTCACTCTACTGAGAGCTCCATACACAGCCAATTCTAATCTGCAGCTTGGTGTTTGGAACTAGGCTATCACGGCTTTAGGGCTGGCTGGTGTGTCACTGAGGCCAGGGACCTGCTATATGGCCTCCCCGGGATGTCTCAATTCCTTTTTATAATGTATCCATGAGGAAAAAAAAAAGTGGTTATAAGAAGAAGTCAATGGAATCAGAAGCCTGAAAATATTCAGACCTCCAGGACCCTGGAAACAACGACATACTTTTCCCATAGCCTGAGTAAGAGGAGCTAGGCCTGGAAAACTGGCTCGTCTTCTCTCTGTCTGTCTCAAGTGTCTTGCCCCGGCCTCATTCCATCTGTCATCATCCAGCAGACTTAAGGAAGGGCATGTAAGTGCCGAGTGATGGGGGCGGACACATTTTCCAAGCCTCCACACAGCCCCAAACTATGTCATGAGAGATCACTCTTGGTGTTTCTAAGCAGGATGAGGTTTCCAAGGGCTGTGAGTCTTGGGCTTGAAAGAAAACTCCTGTCTCCCGTTCATTGGATCCAGCCTCAGGTGGAGGGAAGGGTAAGCACTCCTTCCCCTTGGTCATCTTCTGACCTGGCTTCTGTGTTCCTGACCATCCCAAAGCCTGCTTGTCTCTAGTGCGGTCCTTGTTGATAACCACAAGGTGGCATTGCAGATTAAAGGGAAATACCGCAAACCTTCTTCCCGCTCCCAGGTGAGGCCCGGGTACTCTATACCTGGGAATTAAGAGGACGGCTATCCAAATCTGCTCATTTTACAGATGGTGACACTGAGGCTTAGAGACAAGGCATCGCCTGCCCAGGGAGTTTGGGTGTAGAACATAAATCTCCCATGCACTAAGCAGGCTGGGAAATGCATGACTGGTCGGTAGGTACCCAGATCATGGAATTTGTCCCTCAATTTAGCAAAGTGTGGAATACATCAATGTTTTTTAAAGAATAATTTCCTCTATTGAAATGGGAACAAGAAATTAGCATGTAAATTCCATGAAGGCTGGGATAGTGTCTCTTTTGTTTGCCACATACGCGGTCCCAGAGTCAGTTCATAGAGTACTCATTTATAATTCCTAATACATGTTAGCTTCCTTTCCCTTCATAGCTTTTCTTTTTAATCTTCAGACTAGATTTTTAGAAGTTAATGGGGCAAAAATTACTTTCTCCTTTATCTCTCATTTACTCAGTTAACAAATGGTCAATGGGACCCTACCAGGTGCAGGGGCTGGGCTGTGCACCTACTAGGAGCCTTGCCTTGTGTTTGATACTGAGGAGGTGACAAAGGGAGCCCAAGGGCACTGCCCTGCTGTGATAGGTTCACTGCGAACTCACTCATTGACTTTAAGTCACTATGGAGGTTGAGCAGGGGGTTCGGAATGTCTTTCTCCTTACCCTTGTCTCCTCTTTGGTTCCTCTCCAGAATTCAAGGTCCAGTTTTGCTTCTGACTCTTAGGGATGACAAGTGGCCTCTGAAGTCCGATGACAGAGTCATCGTGTGACACCACTCTACTTTTCTATTACACAGGGATTACCTCTCGTACCAAGCTTATCACTCTCTAAGGAACCTTGGGAAAGTTACTTTTCTTTGGGCCTCAGGTTCCCCTGTCTAAAATTCCCTCAGAGCCTAACATGCTACAGTTCTAGATCATCTAACACCCTCCTGTCATGAAGCTTGTTAGCCGTTGAACTTTCTCCCCGACTGCTTCTGTTTGGGCTCCTTCGTCCAAAACATTGGCTGTCTGATGAGGGGTCCCTGATGACTGAATCTGGAATGTGTATTCTTTGGAAAGCTCTGAAGTTGAGACTTCAGGGAAAAAGAAATGCCATCACGCTGTGTTAGAAAAATTCTCTCCCACCAGAGGAAAAAATCAGTGATTCTCAGTAGGAAAAACAAAAAAACAAATCGCATGCCCAGATGAAGCTTCTTTACCATTTTGTATTTTAATGCTTATATAAGCCAAATAACCTCACCTGGGACCCTCAATCTGAGTGGTGTTCAAGAGTAGACAAGAATAAGTGATGTTTAAAAGTGGATCAGATTTTCTGATCCAAAATTTTAAAATCCCTACAGGTAAAGATCCCTGAAAAACCACCGTGGGAGAAGGGTACTAAATGAGATGGTCCATTTCCAAGGGTATGTACAGAATCCTCCCTTCCCATAACTTTGCTCTAGATTTGTCTCTCAAGCCACAGGGCCTTCAGCTGACCAGTTCTCATGCTGGTGCCTTGTCATCACCACCCCAACTTCCATTCTCCTAGTTTAGAGCCCTTTCCATTCTTTCAATAGGTCCTTCCAAGACGTGGCTTCCAGGACCTTCTCCATCTACTCCTGCATTCCAGTGTCCTTTCTGAAGAGTGGTAGCCAGAAGTGCATGGTCCCCCATGAAAGCTCCCCCCACCCCATGCAGCTTCTTCGTGCTCATTCCTGTGCTGAGCAGGGTAATAAGGAGATGAAGAAGATGTGGCCTGTGTCTTTGAAGAGCTCATCCTAGAAAACAAAGGTATCAAAACAAAGGCATCAAGTGTCGTGAGCACAGAAAACATAAACGAAGCGCCAAAGGTTTAATGTCGTTTTCCATGGATGGGACAGAAAATAGCACATTTAAGAGACATAGAATTCTTAGCATGTGATTTGTATTGTCAGGTTTCTGGATGTTCTTATTCTCTTCCTAAGATTTCATTAAAATGGGTGTCTACATTTATTGCCACTGAATGTCACCCGCATGAATATTAAAGGGAAATGTATTCTCAGTGGCCAGGCCAGTTACTTCCTTCCTTTTGTGTGCTTTCTTTCCTCTTTTAAGTCAGGGATGGCTGAGTACTCAAAGCAGAAATTTTGTTTCTTTAATCCCTTTCTGTCGTGCAAATTGACACAGCTGAGACTGAGGAGAGAACCGTGTTTGCGCCCAACCCAGGATGGATGATGTGCTGGATTCCTCTTGCAAAGGAACACATCTTTCCAGCAAGAGCTTGTTTCTTTTTTGCTGCTGATTGGACCTGCGAGATCATTAGGCTGAGCATCGCAGTGGTGCCAAGACAGGGTGTGAACGATGCTGCCGCCTGGTAATGAACTCTTCCTCTGTGTCTCTAGTGGCTAAGCCTTACTGTTGGCTCCTCAAGGCTTCTCTGGAGGGGGGAATAATTCCCCAGAGAATTCGAGGTCCGTCTGCTTTTCTCATACTTAGAGTAGAACTCACTCTTTACTGTACATTTGCACAACATTCTTCTGGTTATAGAGCAAGGTTATATTCATCATCTTGCTTTCTCTTCAAGACAGCCCTGCGAGGCAGGTGGGGATATTACAGCTTATATCCAAGGACGCTGGAACTGTGAAGTTGTAAGAGGTAGGTCTTAGATCATGCAGAAACAATCAGGTCAATAGGTAGAGGCTGAAGTCGAACTCAGGGTTTTTGACCTCAGAGCCCTCAATGATTCTTCACACCCCACACTCACCATGCACCTTTGTGTATAATGTGGCTATTTGAAGCTGTAGTCACATAAATCTAGTTCATTTATTCGTCACAACAACCTTATGGGGTTGGTATGAGTGCCCCTACTTGACAACCAAATTGTATAACTTTCTTTAATTTTTGTCCTTCATGTTTAGGAGAAATACGGTAACTATATAAAGCTGAAGGATGGAATTGTGCGTGTGTGTGTGTGTGTGTGTGTGTGTGTGTGTGTGTTTAATTAGCACAACTCCCCTTACCACTTCAAATTCTAGAAAACACGGTGGGGCAAAATTAGAATAAACCCAATTCCCTCTGCTTCTCTTTATTCCAGGACAGTGAAAATTTCCATTCACAAAAATGTTCCCAAAGCCCTGTATGATCTAAAACGTTTAAACAAAATTTACATTATTTTCAATATGATCTGTATCCCATGAGTAAAAACTGGAATTATGTGGTCTGTAAAGATGCTAAATATGCAAATCAAAGTTTGACTCTTTCAGTTAACTATAATTTATGTTTATTGGTAATTTACAGTTGACCAAGAGGTTTTGAATGTATCATGTTTAATTCTTCCAGTAATCATACAAGGTAGATATTATCTGCACTTTACAGATGTGGAAACCGAGGCATAGAGATGATCATAAATTTCTTAACCACTGAGTGACAGAGCTCAGTCATGCAGAACTCGGGGCTGCTAGATTCAAAATATCATGTACAACTTCTTGAAATCTTCCATAAGGGACAACTGCATCTTTTGCTTCTCTGCCACTGGAAAATCTTCTTTCTCCCAGCAATTGTAAAGGTCTCAGGAGCTTTAGTTCAGGGAAGGTCTTAATCTTTTTTTAAAAAATTGGGTTGCTGGAGATGGGACACAAAATAAGTGAGAAAGGAGGCCTTGTTCATTCTGTCAGCTCAACTTGTAGTCACCTTAACATGTGAGAATTACAGGTGACAGTTTCTCTATCTGTGACTTGGAGACACTCAATCATAAATGTGCCTCTCAAGCCTTGCTGAAATAGCAGGGACAATGTCTGTTCAAGCGCTGCACTGGTAAGGAGTCAGGACTAAGGCTGGAGGAGTTATCAGCTTAAGGAAGATTCACTCCACTCAGTACTTGGGGCACCCAGATTTGTCAGGGAACTACTGAGAGCCTGTACTTGGGTGGCACCAGTCCCTGGAATTAGAATAAAGCCTTCAAAGAAAAATACGAAAATCACCAAAGCAAGTCATCTTATAGTTTGATGGATTTAATAGTACCATGTAATTAGAAGAGGCTTTACCCATCTTCCAAACCAATCATTTCTATAAAGAGAAGGGACCTGCTTAAGATACCACAGCAGATCAGTTGCAAAGCTGGATTTTTTGATTCCTAAAGAAGATTCTTTTCCTTGCATTATTCAGTGAAGATTTACTGAAAGCCTAGCACATATCTGGCATTAAGGATACAAAAAAAGTAAGACATAGAGCTGCCATTCAGGTTGATTAGAAAACAGAGCAGTAAATAAAATTATAATACATGCAGAAAAAGCTACAATAATATAGAATAATAATAATAGCCAATACGTATTGAGTGCACTCTCTAATACTTGTATTGACCCCAAGGGGTAGATGTGTCCTTGTTTTTAAAGACATGAGAGGAAACAGGAATGTAGAGGTTAAGTATTTACCCAAGTTTATGTCCAGTAAATGCATAACTTGAAGAGAACTCCAGCAGAAGCTTTGGATAATCAGAAGAGGAGAAATGGCCAGGAGACAGGAAGAAGTGATGCCTGAACTGAGGGTTCAAAGAAAAGTAGGAATTAGCCACGTAAAGAAGGGAAAAGGATATTGGATGCTGTGAATTGGTATAATATTGTTTGATGGTAGACTGCAATAATGCAAAGAAGCATATTGTAAACCCTAGAGCAAGGACTAAAGAAAATAATGCAGAGTGACCTGAGGAAGCAAATATTGGAGATAAAACGTAATACTGAAAGACATTCATTTGCTCCAAGCTAAGGCAGAAAAGCAAAAAAAAGAATAAAGGGTAGATTAGACAAATCCCAACAGGGTAGTCTTGAACCCAACCATACCAATAGTTACATTAAACATGAATGATCTAAGGCTAAAAACACTCCAATAAAAAGTCAGAGATCATCATGTTGGAAACGAAGTAAGATCCAATCAATTTCTGACTACAAGCAATGCACTTTAAGTTTAAAAACACATATAGGCTAAAAACTAAAAGTATAAGTAAAAAATTAAAGGTATAAAAGTAAAACAAATGTACACAATGCAAATATTGACTATAAAAAACTAGAGTGGCTATGTTAATGTCAGTCAAAACAGACATCAGAAAATTGAATATTTCTAGAGATAAAGAGGGATATTTCATAATAATAAAGACAGTCAAGTTAATAATCCTAAATGTGTATGCACATAATAGCAGAGTTTTAAAACGTATGAGCAGCAACTGATAGGAATGCAGAGAGTAACATGCAAACCCATTTTGGAGATTTCGACATTACTCTTTTAGTAATTGATAGAGCATGTAGACAGAAAATTAGTAACAATGTAGAAGATTCAAACAACACCATTAACAAACTTACTCTAATTGACATTTATAGAACACTCCACCCAACAACAACAGCAAACACATTCTTTTCATGTACACACAGACCATTCACCAAGATAAACCATCTACAGGACAAGAAAAGAGTATCAATAAACTGTAAATGATTGGGTAAGAAATGAGAGTAGCATTTAGATCTGTTCTCATTCTTAACATAAACTGACTATATCTGCATTATTTCAGTAGAATTATTAAATTATTATTATTACAGTTCAAGCCTGTTATTTTATTAACTTACTATGTGACAATTGACAAGTTTCTTTATATCCCTGAACCTCCGTTTTTCCAAACATAAATGTTTGGTATTAACTAGACAATATTTCCTTAAATTATTTTCCACTATTGTTTATGAAACTAGCCCCTACCACAATGCCTATTATGTACAAAGGTATCTCAACAAATATTTGTCCAAAAATTGTTAACCGAATTAATAAGTAAGTGTTCTGAGTTAGGAAATGCTTGACAACACTCTGCTGCATTTCATCCCTAACATTTCTGTCTTTAAAATACATCTTCTTTCCAAAATGCAATAGACTAGGGATTGAAATTTCTTGTCCTTACTTAAATAATTACCCTTACTTTATTGTGAACTATAATAGATATGTAGATGGAGTACAATTTTCAGTTGCCTGCTTATTGCAGTAACAATCTGATGTCTTTAGGTAAATGGCAGTAATGTAAGTATTCGTTTGTTGGAGCCGTGTATAAGAAATATGCTGACCTATATGTTACACAGAATGTTATTAATGTTTGCAAAGTGTGAAGTACCAGTAATGGAATTTGTGTAGAAATTTCAGATTATTAATTTATTTTGTCTTATGTATGATATCTTACGAAGTCCATTTTGCTGTTGAAAACATGAAATCCATAATATGGTTATTTACAAGTATCATTAACAATGTATAATTGTTTTAAGAATAATATACAATATGCTACGATTTTGCAACTATTTTTGACCTAATCGTAGGGTGAAGAATATTTAACTCAATATTCTTCAAAGTGCATTCTGCAGCCCCATAGTCACACAGGCTATAAGTGCTGTAAGGAAATCAAGAAGGAAGGAATGCCAGTTTCAAAAAAAGAGTTTTGAAACATTGACCTAAATAAATTCACAGACTTTATAAATCTTTTAATATATTAATGTGTATTACAAATCTCAAAAGGGTGGGAAGTGGGACCATTGTATAAACGGCTTCCAAAACATTTTACCATGCCTCTTAGTGTACTGTGGCTGATGTAACAAATTACCACAAATGTAGTGGCTTACCCCAACAGAAAATTACTGTCTTACAATTCTCATAGCTAAAAGTCCAAAACCAGTATATCAGCAGGGCCACCCTTCCTACGAGACCTCTAGGGAAGAATCTGTGCTTTGCCTCTTCCAGCTTCTGATGGATTTTGACATTTATGGGCGTGAGCTGCATCACTCCAGCCCTGCCCTCATGATCACGTTGTTTCCTCCTGTGTGTGTCTGTTGACTCTCCCTCTGACTCACTCTTATAAAGATATTTGTCACTGTATGCAGGGCCCGCATAGATAATTGAGGGCAAGCTCCTCCTCCCCAAATCCTTAACTGAGTCACGTCTTTTGTGATATAAGGTAATATTCACAGGTTCCAGAGGTTAGAAGGTGAATGTATCATTTTCAGGGCCACCATTCAGTCCACTGCACCATGGAACCATTTCATGGAACTTATCTTTTATTCATTCACGCATCATTCAACAAATATCTTTTGAGCCACTACTATATGTCAGCTGCTATTCTAGGTACTAGAAACTCAGCAGCATATAAAATTTTGGCAGAATGAACTTGAGAAAACTTTCTGAGTAATCAATAAATCTGCTTTGAAAATGCTAAAGATTCATTAAAACATTTGAAAAGCTACATAATGATTACAATTTATCTTTTCTTTCATGCAATAATTTAGCTAATTTAGGAAATATTGTTTGAATTCCTTATATTTGTCAGGCACGGAAATATAGAAGTGGGTGAATACGACATGGCCTCTGCCTTCATGAAGTATGGATCTGTTTAAGAAGATAGGCATAAGCATAAAAAGTCATACCCAGAGTGAAAAGAAAGTCTCTTAAGAATATAAAGCAAGAAAATAAATTATTTTAAAAATTGAGCTATCAGGCAGGCAAAATGAAATAATTGAAATAGAGTTCTCATAATGAGTGAATGACAGAATGGATATAGTGAAGGATAAATGGTCCACTGGAAAAGCAGAGCAAAGAAGACTAATAGAAGGCATCAGGAAGAGATAAAAGATGAAAAATATTATTTTAAGCTAAGAAATGTGGAGGAAGAAAGAAGAAGTATCAGTATTCATGTAACAGGAGTACCAGAAAGGAGGAAAAACTGGAGAGGAGGTCATATTTGAAGAAATAACAGTTGAGAATGTCCCCAGATTTTTTTAAATGTGGCATTTCAGATAGAAACTTCTCAAAGTGCTAAATAAGGTGGGTAAAGAAATCAAAGAAATAAACAAGAAACAAAGAAATAAATAACCTATCATAGTACAGTAAAATTAAAGACATCAGGAAAAAAAAGAAAATTCTGTCCTATTCTGGAGAAAAAAATACATGATTTACAAGGGAATAGGAAACCAGGTTAAAATCAACATTCCATGTGCAGTACTGGATTCAAGAGGACAGAGGAGAAATATTTTCAAAGTGTTTTTAAAAAGCACTCGTATATCAAGTTCAAATGTAAAAGCGAAATAAACAGTCTCAGGCATACAAAGCCTCAGAAATTTTAATACAAAAATACTGTCTTTGAAAACACTTTCATAGGAAATATTACAAGTAGATAATTATTTATCTGAGGAAGTTCTGGAGGACAAAGTTAGCTAATTACCTTAGGAAAAATTCTTGTCTTAGACAGTGATAACTCTCCCACAAATAAAAATGTAAAGAAAAGGCAAATATATAGGAATTCAGACTAAAATTCGATATGATACAATGAGGAGGTGGAGGGGGCAAGATTAAGGAAGAAGAGAATGGGCTAAAGTGTTTATCTTGATCAGAGGAAGATACACACATTGAAAGTCTTGAGAAGTGATGAGAAAATAAAAACAAAATAGTTAAAATTCTTAATAACTTGGTTCTAATTATCTGAAAGAAGTCAATAGAATGTATAACTTTCAAAACCGCAGAATAAAATTTACTCTATTGACAGTAAGACAGGAGAAATGAAAAGAGAAAGACAGCATGGCAAATAGAAAGTACAAAATCAATTTGCAGAAGTAAGTGGCATAATACCAATATAACAATGATACATTAAATGTATATGGTTTAAATTCACTGCTCAAAAGCCAGATATTTTCAGATTGTATTTCTTATGCCAAGATTCACTAAGTTGTTATCTTTCAGAGGAAATTTTTTGAAACAACGGGATAGAAATAGTGTACATAAAGGTAAAGAAACATATATATAAGAAAGGTATGTACCACAGGAGATTGAGGTAGCAACTTTCATAACAAGTAAATATAAATTGAGATGAAAGTGGGCATAAAAGAACAGAATAGTTACAAGAACAATAGGTCAAAAAGAAACAATGTATCTTATACAATGTATCTTAATCGTATATATACCTAAGAAGATAGACTCAAAATTAATAAACAACACTAACAGAACTATAGGGATAAATAAATGTGGCAACAATTTATATATTGAGATTTTAAAACATTCCTCTGATGGATCAAGTAGACTCTAAAAATAAGCAAAAATATTTTTTAAATTGCAAAAATATAGTTAGTAGGTACAAACTAATATATACATATAGAACCTATACTCAACAGAGAATATGCATTTTTTCAAGGACATATGAAACAGTCTGAAAAATTAACACATAAGAGATCACAAAGTGCTACTAAATATGCAGGTTTGTCAAGGCATGTACTTGACAAATTTATTCATAAAATATGTGTGGTAGTGGGGAGATAGAACCAACTTAAATGTCTATTACCAGCAGATTGGATAAATTAAAAAGGAGAGGATACTCACAATGGAGTAGAGTCACAGTCAGAAGAGATAAATTAGATGCACTTAGAGGGATAAGATTAGCTATTAAAAACATAGTATTTATTGAATAAATTAAGAAATACAATAAAATAAAACAAACAGGAAATTTACAATTCTATTTATGTAAATGAAAAATGTATACATATAAAATATTTTTCAAGATTGACTATATATCTAAGGAACATCAAATACACTAGTCTGAATGCTTTGGGGAAGAAAGGGACCAGGAGGAGGGAGAGGAAATGAATGGATCATAAAGTATAAAGTAAAATAAAAGAAGGATGGGACCTTGAAAGATTCAATGATAATTACCATGAAATAAAAAGTAACATTGATTCAATTATATGCCTCATCTGAAGTTGAAAAAAACCAGTACTATATAAACAAACAAAAAAGCTGAATATAAAATTGTAAAAGTAGTATGTAAAGACAAAAATAAGAAGCACAGACTAAAAACTAGGAAGAAATAGGCCAAAATATGTATAATATTGTGTGTGTGCACAAACACATCCTTCTGGTTGGTGGTATGTGGTTGTTTTATATTATTTTTAGAACTTTCTTTATTTTTCACATTTTCTTCATTGGACCTCTATTCCTTACATAATCAGGAACAAGGAGAAAATTGAAAAAGAAAAACTTGTGCCTAAGGCATCTATAGTCCGTTCTGACATTTTGGTTTTTAATGTCATAACATATGAAAGAAACACAATATGAATTAAAAGAGATCAAACAAAGAAAATGGCTGATGAAGTTATTAAACCAAATAGTCAAGGAAAAGCAAAGTCCTAAATTGCTGACATGCATACTCCCCAATCCTAAAACCAGTGTGCAGGCTGACTCTCTAGTTTTTGCTGCACTATTAGCTGTTTCTGTAGCATATATCAAGTTGAACTTTTCCCCAGGCTCTTTAGTTGAAGAGTTATATAAGAAGCCTTTGGTTCTCTCCTAAAAGGGCCTCATCACGAAGACTAAAGTTTAAAAGGAGTGTCATTACTAAGACTGCAAAAATGGTCATGCCAATGATAAGATGGAAAAAAACAGACTTGGCACTTTCTAAAGATCTAATACTTTTTTAAAGGATAATTCCCTGAAGTCATCTTGGCTATTTTTAACTTCCATGAACTATTTTAAAAAATCAGACTTTTGAACCTAAATCAGGAAATCCAGTTCAGACCCTTGCAGTTATGCTGCCTTGGGTCACAGAAACATAGGCCATGGCCATCTTGGAATTCCAAGAAATTCACAAGTATAGAGCACTTCACCCTAATAAACATCGACAGGACTTTTTAAAATCATCACAAGGGCAACCTCATCCCGTTTCCTCTTATGGTACATAAAACTCACCAGGACTGTTCTGGGCTGAAAGCTCTACGAAATATTTCCAGTAATAGCATTTTCTTTGTCTCAATAACATGGGTATCATATTTTATGCTTCTTTAGAAAAATCCTTAAATTTTCTTATCTTTCTATAGCAATTGAATAATTCTCCTAACCTCCTCCTCCCCATTTACATCAAGCATAATTGACTTTCCACTTTAATGCATTGACGTATCTTTGTAATATCATTTCGGTTTACCATGCAATGATACTGTCAACTTAAAAAGCAAATTTGCCTGTTATTTTATCTCAAAATGAGTTTATTCCAGAATAGCCCAAAGAATTGCAATTCAGGATGTGTATGCTATGGCAAACCATAGGCAAATCTGGAAACGAAAGAAGAGAAACTGCCTTTATCGAGAAAAAGGGAGAGTAGAAAGAGGCAGTTCTAAATGAAAGTGCACTGGGGGAAGCAGCAGCTCAAGGCTGCAGTGGCTTCTCATCGGCTGGGCTGTGGCTGGGAGGGGAGGGATACCTTCCTTCAGGAGTAAAGTAGTTTTCCTTCCTGTCTGAGACTCAAGCTTCTGCCTCTTCCTGTTTGGTGTAATTGACAATGTGTGATAGGGCATGAGAGCTCCCCCTGCAGGCCTTCCTGACTCCAATTTTGTTAAGATTTCTTTGATTAATTTCCACAATACATTATTTTTAACATGCAGACTTTGAAAATTTCCCTATGTGTTTCTTCAGCCGGACAATATATGAAGCATGTTATTTTGGATGTGTCTTCCAAGAATTTTAACTTTATAAAAATGAGGAATTCTTGTGAGCATTCATGTGAACCTATTATAAAATAACAGCTTGCAATTTCTTCCCAGTGGCATACAGAGGATAGTATTTCAGTTTAGTCCAAGAATCATCATTGATCATCTATTATGAGAAAGTCACCAGGAAGTCTTTGGGGACACAGAGGAGGATAAAACAGTCTTTGGTCTCAAAAGGAAGAAATACACAACACTAGAGAATCACAATTAGACGTGGCCCATGTCAAACTAGGGGCAAGCCCAGGGAGCTTTGCCAGCACAATGGAGGGGCCCCTACCCCACCCTAGATGTGCAAGGTTGGGGAGGGTAGTAAGGGCTATTCCCTGGAGAAGGTGATTAATACTGAAATTTGAATAGCAAGAAAAAGTCAGTTGGATGAAGAAAAGAGAAGAAAGCCCTTAGAGGAATTTCTGTGAGTCAAAGGTCCAGAGGCAAGAAACACACAGGAAATCTAGAGGATTGTGATTAGATTGATTCATCTCAAGCATTGAGGTATTGTAGGAGGCTGGTGAGAAATAAGGTTGAAAATATAAGTAGGTATTTTCCCTGTAAAAGGTCCTGTAAGTGAGACTAAGGAATCAGAACTGAATTCTCTGAATGGGTTCAGAGAGGGAGGACATTGTGATGGGACTGTAATTGGAAGCCATGTGATCAGTAGTGTCCTTGTCCTTTCTCTATTTTACAGAGGAGGAAGCTGAGTTCCAGAAAGAGAAAGTGACTTCCTTCAACTCACATATTCACTTAATTGGCAAAGCCAAGTCTAGAACTCAGATTCTTTTATGTAAATTTATTCATTTAGCCATTCGATAAAGAGTACTCACAAACAGTGAGAAGGATATGCAAGACAGAATCTTGCCCTGATGGGCTTACCTACCATGAGTTATTTTTAAATAATTGCCATTTATTGAGCTATTACAATGTACTATGTACAATGAACAAAATAAATCACTTTCTTAATTGATGGCTTTGTTATTCCCATTTTTTCATTAAGATAAGCAATTCTGCTGACTCCCAGGCCAGTGATGTTGACTTTGAACACACCTTCCCTCTCCCCATTCTCATCCCACCCGACTCTCTGGGAAGAAGGGGCAACAGCCACAAAAATAATCCCATTTTCAAAGACCTTGATCTTTCCTCCCAAGGCTCTGACACAATCCCCAGAAGTGCATGGAGCCAAATGTGTGTCCCAGCAGCCTCTTCTAAGAGAGAGGGAATGGTTCCAAAGCACGGCTGTGCAAGTGGTACCCACTCTAACACCCAGGAGACAGGACTTTGAGGGGATGTTCCATGTTGGGACAGGATGGTTGAGGCCTGTGGGGGCAGATTCCCAGGGGACTCTGGAAGAAAGCTACATATGCGTCTAAGGGTGGTCACAAGACTCCACCTCCCAGGCTGCTGGCCTGATGTGCAGACTGAGATGTGTGTTCTGGCAAAGCACATGTGTCTCGACTCTAACTTTGTGCACATGCTACTATTTAAATCCTCTAAAGGTTTCATCTGGGCCCCACGGCTGCTTTTACAGGATTCTGACACACAATTGGGACCATTTGACCTCCCCTTACCCCCCTCCATTCTTTCTCCCTTCCTTGGCCAATCTTCCCCACAAATCCTCTAACTTCACATTAAGCGCAATTTGTAAAATAATAAAAGAGCATTTGGAATACTGTGGAGTCACAGAGTCCTAATGTTTCAAAGGATCTGAGAGGTCACTGAGCCCGATGTCCCACTAAATGCAGGGAAAATTATCCTTTTGAAAAGTGTCTTAAAACCTGGAGGGTTGAAGCGGTGTAAACAAAATTAATTGTTTGTTAATAAAATGTTTAGTTTTTATCTCAATACATTGAATAGCTACACCCACAGAGTGCTAAGCAACTGGTAACACCCTGGTTAGGTTTTCTTAACCTACAGATATCCAGAGCGATCAACAAGGTTGAGGATGGAGAAAGAGGAAACATTTGGTAGCAAGATTGGGAACAGTGAAGTTTTTAATTTGACTGTGCTCAGAGCTAGCTATTGAGTGAATCGTTTGCAAAACTTTGCAAATAAAATGGAAAACTTCATATAAACAAAATCATGGTACCCCTGACCCCTCTGACCACAAAAGATTCTGAGGTTCTTTAAAGTGACTGAAACACACAGGACTCAGAATGATTAGAATCTATTGAATTATCAAAAGAATATGTCAGACTTTTTGATTTTTGCCAAGCTGATGAATATAAAGTGGTCTGTTTTGATGTTGTTATAGATGTTTGTTTCTGTTTTTGTTTTTTACTTTTCCCTGATTACTGATGAGGTGGAGCATATTTTCATAAGTTGTAGGACTTTAGGCCATTAAGTTTTTCTCTTTTGTGAGTTGGTTATCCATAACCATTACCCATTTTAATGGACTTATTTTTATTGATTTTTCAGGTTTTTTAAAAATTTGGATACGAATCCTTCATCTATTTGTCTATGAAATATTTTATAATAAAAAACTTTTTTAAAGACAGCTGTCGCAAGCCCATTAAAATGTTTGTTTTCCTTAAAAGGCATATAAGGTTGTTAGTATTTTTTGTCCTTGAAGAAGATGAGGGGCAATTAATAACATGTTGATTATATAGGTCATATCCTTGTCGCCTCCATGGATGGATGAGCCACACAAAATAACATTTATAATTTAATAATCACTGTTCGTCATTGGCTCTTATCTCATTGGATCTTCCTAGTAATTGCATTAGTGTTATCTCCATTTTACAGAAAGGGAAATTGAGGTAGGAAAGGGTGTCTGAGTTCATACAGCTAGAAATAAGCAAGGCTGGGGTTCAAATTTCTGGTCTTCCAGTTCTAGATCCTTCTCTCTGTTATTTGAAGGCAGAGGCTGTTTTTTGATGAATTGTTGTACACTCTGCTTCTAGCAGTACATCAGTTCACTGACAGAGCCACAAAGTATATTTTGTAGTACACATTGCTTGTCCTACAGAAACTGCATTAGCTTTCCCAGACTTTAAAGGGTGAGGGGATGGGAGCAATAATCAGTAAATTATAAGTGAAATTTTCTGTAAACTATGCACAAGATCTCAGATGTGCATCAATAATTTTTGAAGGTCATTCATACAAGAATCCTTCGCTCAACACAAACAGCCATGGTTTGTCAATTAAATATAATAATAGTAATAGTAAGAATAAAGGTTGCTTTCTTCCTTCATCACTAACCAGCACCTGTACATAAGTCATACAAAACTGTTTACTTCCCTCATGGATACATTTTGACATCTGTATTTCTTTCTCAGAGTGAAGAGACTTCTGGGATAGAGACAGGGGCAATAGATGCTGAATTTTGGATTGTGATCATCTCACAGCTGTTGCCCAGTGCCTGGCTCTGTGAGGTCTTTGTTGATCCTGGGGCCCACCCGTAATGCTGCCCCTCAGAACCTGAATAAAAGCCCATTGCTCAGCCACAGCTTCCAGAATTCCCTCTTCTCATGGTAACAATCCTTTTATTTTTTTCTCATGGAATGCCCCCATTCCATCTCATCTCTGCTTGTTGAAATACCACATTAAGATTTGTCTCAAATGAAAAATTAAAGCCTTTTCCAACTGCTACTCCTTTCCTTTTGCATGCACAAATGGCACTCTAGAATTCATTGCAGCCAGCACACTATAGCAGCTGCTTAGTAAGGTCTCACCTACCCCATGAGCAAGCTCCTTGAGGGAAGGGACTGAGCACCATCTATAACCTGGGCTATGCTGACATTAGTGCTCTTGCTACCTCCTTGGTAATGGGGAGAGTCAGGGTCATGCTGCAAAGGATGTGCTGTAGTTTCCTGCACAGGGCAGATGCAGCTTCTGCTCAGGTTCTTGGGGTCACAAGTGATGATCACAAAGATATTTGACCATACCCTTCTCATCACCTCAGCCGGTGGGAAATTCTGATCCCAAAGGGAAGACAACCACAGAGCATTCAGGGTAAATAGATTGCTCATTCATTTGACAAATGTTGAGCACCTTCCATGTACCAGACACTATTACAAGGGCTGGGAGTATGAGGCTGAGGGAGGGCCCCAGACAATAAACCAAATAAATAAGTAAAATACATAACATGTTGAATGGGGGAAGTGTTACACAGAAAAAAAAAAGAAAAACAGGGAAAGGAGAATATCATTCTGTGGTAATGTTAAATAGGATAGTCAGGATGGGTCTTGTTGAAAAGGAGTCTTTTGAGCAAAGAACTGAGGAAGTGAGGAAGGGAGTCAGGAATATATCTAAGGAATGATCTCTCCAGGCTGAGGAATGGCATGTGCAAAGGCCCTGTGATGAAAGCAAGCATGGCATGGCCTCCATGCCAAGGACAGGCAAAGAGGCCAAGAGAACTGTTGTGGAGAGAAGGAAGGGTTTTTGAAGTTTTGGGGAGGCTGATCAAAGAGAGCTTTGTAGGTCATTTTAAGGACTGGCTTCTGCTCTACGTAAGATGGAAAATTTAAGATGTTTTTTAAGCTAAGGAGAGATGTCATATGATTTAAGTTCTAAAAGAACCACTCAGTCTGTGGAGCTGAAAAATAGGAGAACAGAGAAGCAGCAAAGAGACTAGTTGGGAAGCTACTGTGGTAATTCAGCAAGAGAAAATGGCACCATGGACCAGAATGAGAATTGCAGAAGAGGAAGAAGTGAAGTGATTCTGGAAGGGCTGGTGGGTTAGAAGTGGGGGTAGGGGAAAGAGGAGTGGGTCGAAAAAAGTGTCCAAGATGACTCCGGCAACAGCAGGTTGGAATGGTCATTTTCTGAGATGGGGAAAGTACAGGAAAGATTTGTTTGTTTGTGGAACGTGTGTGGAGAAGACAATAGTTTGGTTTTAGTCCTGTTAAATTTGAGATGCTGATTGGACATCCATGTGGAGATACTGGTCAGGTAGGTGGTTGAATACACAAGTCTGAAGGTGAGGAAACAGGTCTGGCCTAGAGAAATATGTTTGAGATTCATTGGCAATAGGAATATTTTCCTCCCTCCAAAAATTGATCCTGGATGAGAAAAAGGTCCAAAGACTGAAACCTGAGCATTTCAATGTTAAGAGGTTCTAATAAAGAGAAACGAGAAAAGGAGACTGAGATGATGTGCGCAGGAAGAACAAGAAAAGTAAGGAGAGTCTGATATTCTAGAAACAAGCAAGGAAGGTATTTCAAGGGAACGCCATTACAGGATAGTGTGTTAACAAGCTGGCCACAGCTTCTCACAAAAACACAGTTGGTTGCTTGTCATTTAGGACCTCTCCAGAGAGGTTCCACATGGAACCACTCTATCTCAGAATAGCCTGTCAAAGCTAGGATAGAAAAATGGAAAAAGGAATTTATCTACTGGCATCCTCGCCACTTCTCTTTTCCAATGACAAAAGTCCTGTCTGTGGGCATTACTTTTGGGTTGTACCACTCAGCCCATCTTTGGAGCCAGAGGCTCCATGAATCCTATCATGGCTGAAGCTTCTGTGGCTCTAACTATGGCAGGCCCAATGGGGACCATGGCCAAAGCCAGAGCTTCGTGTGGGAAGAGGTGAGAGCTGTGCTTTGTAACCATAAACATATTCTGAGCCTTCAGCAGGGCCACTCTGGCCTGGAAGCAAGGCAAGTGGCTGTGTTTCAGGAGGTATTCAGTACCATGTTGATATAGGGTATGCATTAACTGTGTTAGTACATTTTGTGAAACGAAAGGAAGTCTTCCATTGCATTGCTGTGTCTTTCTCAGTCCCACCAAAACCAAAATCTTACTCATCTTTCATACTCAGTCCATATATCATGCCTTTCATAAAGCCTTCCTAAATTATTTCAGCCTTTTTTCCTCTCTTCTTTCTTAGTGCCTACACTGGTCAATCAAGGCCTTGATTTCAGATTCAAACATTCTGAGATTCCAGGTTTGGTTCCAGGAAAAAAAGAGCAATTTTCCTCTCTCAGTGTCACTTGAATCATGAACAAGCCAGAGAAAATTCTATTTGTTCACAGTGTCACCTGAAAAGGTTTATTTAGGTTACAGTATGTGATAATATTTTGATAAACCGTAACATTGTGTGCATCATCATAATCATCATCATTCCATCCTTATTTCATACAATTGAGAGCTTGAAGCCAAGAATCACACTTTTTCTTTTATCCCCAAAATTTCCAGCACAATGATAAGCTGGTCAATGAAAACTTTTGGCCTGACCAAACTTGGAAGAGAAAAAATTACAAATCCTTTGCTTCAAATCCTTTTTGGAACTCAGCTAACCATAAATAAATAAATAAGCACGTGAAAATAAATTATAAACCCAACTGCGTGCCTTGCTCCAAACTATGTGTTTGACGTTAAAAACCAAGCCTTCCTATTTTAAAATTGAAATACGAAACACTGTGTGTGCTTATTTTTTCCCCTTTTAAAAACAGAGCCATAGATGCAGAAATAATTTAATACACTGCTCTGCATTTCCCCTGCAATTGTGCCGATTCTGATTACATGTTTCCAGATGCTGCTGTTTGTTGTGTTTCTTCCACTGCTACCTGGCCAAGGAGCTGAATGGCTTGTCTCTCCCAGCAACTCTGGCCAGGAACATTCAGCTGATATGTGCTCTAGGTAAAAAAAAAATACCTGGGTGATTGTTTGCCCTGGGGTCAGTGTTCTGGAGCCATCTGGACTCCCAAGCTCAGCACCTGTACCTCATGTTTAAGAGCCAAGAGATTGAGGAAGATGTTGAACTGGCCAAGATAGGACAGTAGGCAACAAGCCTAAAACAGATTTAATAAAAGAGCTCATTCCTTTCCACTATGTTTTTGTGAGATATTTCATGGGAATCGCCACTTGAGAGACACTGAGCCAACCTGGGGCATTGCCAACCATAAGCAGGTTAAGGCCTTCGCAGGTTGACTCCTGGTCTCTGCACAGAAAACACTGAGGAATGGAGACCTCTTCCATGGTGCCCCAGCCATGGGCTTTCTGCAGAAGTATGGGAGTGGGTACCAAAAAGTACACTGGGGACAGAGGCTTGCATTGTAATTCTAATTCAGCCATCCATTTGCTACCACTTGAGAAGTCCATTTCTCTTTGTGGGACTCAGTATTCCCACCTATAAATTGAGGAGCCTTGGGTTTCTAAGAAGTCTTTCAGTTCTATTCTTGTTATACTCCAGTGTTACTCTCTGTGGAGGTGAACAACAGTGTCATAGGGAAAAACAGCATTCAATTTGGAGCCATGCACCATGGGTTCTCATCTGCTACGGGCTTTGCTGCCTTCTGGCTGTGTGATTTTTATCCAAGTTGCCCTCTTCCTGAGCCTCACTTTCCCCAAATGTAAAATGAAGGACCTGAACAAACTTGCTGGGCCCTATTTTGATGCTCTGGCATCCTATTCCACTCTACCCTGTTGTTGTACAGGAACTCTATGCCCCACCAACTCTCACACCAAGAGAGAAAGAAACCCGTGGAAACGTCCAAGGGGCATTCAGAGATGCCTTTTTTGAAGCTTTTCTCCTCCACTCTTTTCTGATTGGAACTTCTACTCCAGAGAGAGGACTAGCTTAAAGTGCTAGCTATAGAGATGGAGGGAAAAGGACTGTCTGGAGGTAAATCAAAATCTGCACCTTCTCCTATTTTTGGTTTTGCCTTTACTAGTGTAGGAGTGGAGACTGCAGGTGGGGTGCAGACTCAACATTGACTTTCTGATTCTTCCATTTATAAAGTGCTGTCCACTCATGTGTGTACTCAGTGCCACTCTCCTGACACTACCTCTTGGGTTCCAGCCCAAACACATTTGCTCAGGTTGCACCCATTATCTAGGAAATCTATGCACCTTTTTCTGCCCCGTTCCCTTAAGTAACAGGTAACCACCATCATGTTATTACTACTACTGTTACTGAGCCAAAGTGGGTTCACCTCCTGGTGAATAATTCAGACTCTCCAGAAGTATTTGTCTCACAAAGTACAGAATATTTGCAGCAAATAGGAAACCATGCGGAATCACTTCCAAAGTCATGGTGACCCAAAACAAAGGGAAGCAGGGACTTTTATTTCAGATGAGGAATGAATATTCAAAAGGGTGAGGTGAGTATTCGTTTGTGCAGGCTCATCTGGAAAACATGCTTCCACATACATGGCAGATTTTGGTAATAAGGCCTAAGCTCCTCCTGGAGAGGAGATCTTAGAGTTAAAAATAAGGCAAAGGTCATAGGCGGAGCTCTTGTGGTGAGGCTGGGTCTGGTCCATGGTGCTTGGTGATTGCATCTCCTTAACAGAACAAAAGGAAGAAAAACAATTTGTAAAAGCAATTAAATGCTTCCAAACCCACCCTTGAGTTCCTGCGGCAATTAGTAGGTGAAACCACTATAACAACGATAATAAAAAAAATGACTGTCACTTATGAAGTAATCATTGAGAGAAAACAATGCAGCATGATTTACATACATATCTCATTTATTCCTCACAACTGTCCTGCAGATAGGTCTTATTTTCTCCACTTTATAGATATGGAAACTGAGGCAGATGGAGGCAAAGTGATAATGTAACTTTCAGTGCCTGAGGACAGACTTTCATTTTAATGTGTCTGAATTTTCCATCCTATCTCTCGAATCTAACCATTTAATGCTTGTATCCCTTGTGTTGCTATTTACACATGGAGATAGACCTTCCCCCCACAATATCTCCTAAGGTTAGATTCTGTGTACTTTGTAGATTTTTCTGTCTCTCTCAAATATCTCTCACCTTGCCTGGTACATGGTATGTACTCAAGAGACAGTAGATTCAGCCAGGTCTTTTAATCACCACATTGGATTGGAGGAGAAGATGTTAAGAGACGTTAAAAACCTTCTCAAGGTCACACAGCTAATGTAAATGGCAGAGCTGAAATTCAAACAGAAATCTGTGAGACTATAAATTCCATGAGGTTCTGTATTGCAACAAATACTTGTATAAACTTCAAGCTTTTTTTTTTTTTAATCTTTGGGGGGAAAAGTTTCAGGTTGTAATGAGGGCATGGCAAACTGGGAGTAGTGAGTGAAAGCAACCTGGATCCAGAAGTTTCTGGTGGTTTCTATTTGTGTGTTTTGTTAGCAAGATTGGAGGGAACAGTGTGCCTGGTGGTAGAAATGTTGCTGATGAGGATTTTAGGCTGGTTATTTTTAAAACTACAGATGAGAAGCAGGCTCCGAGGACTGGAATTTTGCTTGCCCTTTTGAGAGACATTTGCACTTGTGAAGGAAGGGGGCATGACCTTGTAGGGACCTGAAATTGGCCACCCCAAGATATGTCTCTTTGGCATCAGGATTGTTTTGGTCTGATTGCTTTCGATAAACTGGGACAGGGAAGGAGGCTCTGGGGAATGGAACTTGCCCTTGTTGGGACACATTTACATTTGTAAGGTAAATCTCTATCTGTAAAAAGTGCCTCCCTCTCTGTACCAGGAAGAAGAGGAGAGATGACCTTGTCCCTAGAAGCTCTTAATGGGGAAGGCAAGAACTTAAGTTGGTTGCTGTCTGGCAATCTCATGTAACTGGTTTAGGGTGGTGGCGTCTAACCTTTCTAACCTTTACTTAATCCGATTTGATTCTTGTCTAAAAGTCATGGGATCACCCAATGACCAGACCCCACCTGCACTGATACCATTTTAACTTTTTTTCATGTTCTTTCCTTTGTCTTGTAGAGAGATGAATCATATACCTATGCCTTAAATTTAGCCCTAACGCTCAACTCGGGGCAGCAGCAGGAGCTCTGACTGCCCGTGGGTCTTGTCCCCACTCACCAGCTCTGCCTGCCCATGGGTCCTGTCCCCATGCCAGCGGGGGCAGCAGCAGCGGATCTGCCTGCCCGTGGGTTCTGTCCCCATGCCAGCGGGAGCAGTAGAAGCAGCGGCAGCAGAAGCGCTGACTGCCCATGGGTCCTGTCCCCATGCTATTCTATACTATTCTCTAAATAAAAGAGCACTACTGCCAGATCTTAAGAGTCTAAGAAATCTTTCTTTCAACTCCTCGGCTCACCGACCCCGCATCATTTCTGACATAGAATTCCTTTACCTTCCACTTGGCAGTTCTCTCTCTTTTAAGTACATATTGATTGGAGTCCGAATACCTCAATTCTATTCTTAGCCCAGCACTTTAATTACAATGGATTCTCAGTTAATTCTGATGGTTCAGTTTGACGCCATCTCCATCCCCAGCCTCTTTTTCACATACAGATCAGGATAATGCATTGGAATGACTTTCTTAAAAAAAAGTCAAATCAAAGATGATCTGCAAGCAAAATATATTAACAATAGTATAGTCATTTTGAAATTGCCACCTTAATGAATGACTCACAGAGATTTTCCTTGACAGGTTGATTTTCAGTGTCTAACTTTAAAAATATAGCTGTATAATATTTATAGTTATATAATGATATTAACAACAATGATAATATTAATCAGCCTTAAGCACTTGCTATGTGCCAGACACTATGCTAAAACAAGTCTACACATTAATTCATTAAATCCAATCAACATTCTATTTAGAATGTACTATGCAGTCACAAGCAGCATGATGAAGTTTCAGTCAATGACAGAGTGCATACATGACAGTGGTCCTACAAGTGCCAAATAGCCTAGTTATGTGGTAGGCTATACCATTTAGGTTTGTGCAAGTACACTCTATGATGTTTGCACAACAAGGAAATCACGCCCTTGTAGTTAAGCGATGACGTAGGACCATATTCTTACTCCTACTTTGCAGAATTTGTCTTTGGAGAAGTTAAGGAATCTGCCCAAGGTCACGCAGCTTTGAGTGAAAGAGTCTGGAAACTTTCCGGCCCTAGAGGCTGGGTTCTTAATTATTAACATAAACTGATTCTCTTAGTGAAGAACAGGATTATGATTCAAGAGCCATACAACATAGATTTGGGCCTCAGAGGGGTTAACCCCACACGAGGAAACACCCGTCCTAGGAGCAGAATAAGAAAGTGTGTATGTGAGTGCCTTTTTTGTTCTGGCTTAGGGAAATTTAAGTGACTTCTCTAGATGTCAGAGGACTTTACAGCAGAGAGCAGACCTCAGTGACCACCAGCAACAGGTATTAATAATACCCCTTTTATTTCAAGATAACTTCATAGTTATTTTGCAAAGCTCATGTAATGCCATAATATTTTGTGAAGTGGCTTGCTCAGATGAGGAGCTTTTAGCACAGAGTTGAAATGCCTTGCCTTAGGTCACAGCGTTAATAAGTAGCAGACCCGGGAACCAAATCTTTGTCTTCACGTTCTAGGTATAGGACTCTTCTTTGCAGATAAGTGAAGAGTCTGAGGAATTTTAAGAGTCTTAGCCAAAATCATGATCATTTGGTAGCAGAGTGAAAGCTATTGTTAGAGACACTGGGTAAAAATCAGATAAAAAATGTGCTTTGGGTAGTTCATCAGAAATACAGTCATGTGCCATATAATGATGTTTCAGTCAACAATGGACCCTATATATGATAGTAGTCCCATAAGATTAGTACCATAGAGCCTAGGTGTGTAGTAGCTATACCATCTAGATTTGGGTAAGTACACGCTGTGACGCTCTCATGTGGAAATCGTCTAACTACGCTTACCTCAGAAGGTATCCCTATCATTAAGCAACGTGTGACCGTACTGTAACACCATTTAGGCCTTTCAAGAGAAATGAAATGCTGTTATATGAGCCAAACCACAGTCAGCGAAGATCTAGATAAAGATCTCGATCATGAAACTCTGGCTTTCAGGACTGATGTTGTGTAGCTCCTCCTGGACATGGGGAAAGGATCCAGAATTTTCTTTCCTCATGAATACCCAGAAATGAGATCTCAGAAGATAGTAAAGTCAAGATTTTAATCTTGCACAGTTTTCTCTACGAGATTGTGAGATTCATCACTAAATCCTTTCAGGATGTTAAAGCTGAGTTATGAGTATGAATTCAAACAACAAGAACCAATCTGTGTTGAGTACCTCTACCAAAATTTTCAATCCAAATGGATTCCAGATCATAGAAGAAGATGTCTGAGTGGCAGTGTTATTTACACCACAAATTATTTTTTCTTTCTGTTTTCTAAATTCTACTCCATAATGAAACTTTCAAGTTGTGGAAATATAAGAGATTATTTTCTGTTAGTGATTTCCATTGATAGGCTAAAATAAGATGAAGACTTAGCCCTTAGCTTTCTCTTGGAAGCTCATTTGAGATGTCAGTTCCAGGCTTGTTTGTAACTTAGATTTTATGTGTATGTATGTTTTTTATTCTAGCCTGGTGATTTTTTCCAGACTGAATCCACTAATGTGGTTTCTATAGAAAAAGAGGATAGCTGGAGTAAAATGCCATGGTATGTATAGTTTGCTGTTTTTGTGGGAAGTTAGAAAATGAAGAGGGATATAAAATAGCATGGGGTTACCCCATCTGAGTAGAGACTCAGGGAACGACTAGGGAGAGGAGGCCCTTCCTTGTAGGTTGGTAGAGAGGTTAGTAGAGAGGTTGTGCTACACCTTGGTTACTTTCTCTACTAGTCTCACAGTTTGACACCTTTCTGCTCCTCAAATATGACAAGCATGCTTCTGCCACAGAACTTTTGCACTGGCTTGACTTGAAATATTTTTCTGCTAAGCTGGCTCCCACATCTTCTTCAACTCTCATTCAAAAAAATGAACTCTCATTCATTTTCTCCGTGAATCTTACCCTGACCATCCTATTTGAAAATACAACTTGCATCCTTCCTAAAAATTTCCATGTTTTTCCCTATAATTTTCTAACATTATCTATCTATCTAAACAATTTAAATAAATAAATAAAAGACACATGTATTTATTTGTCTATTTAAATTGTTTAAATACGTAAATACCTTTTAGAAGATGTGCTCAGAGAGAAGAGCACCATCTACTTTGTTCACCGATGGATTCCAGGCACACAGAACAGGTTTGGCACAGGGTGTAGGTGCTCCAATATTTGCTAAAGAAATGATTGTTTATTTCATATTGCTTCCTCCAATTACTTTTCATTATGTTTGTAAAACCTGTTGATATATTGCTTTTGATTTATTTTTTCAAAAAGCAACAATTTTGGGAACATGCTCAGGGGATGCAACTTTACCTGCCCCCAAGTCATGTCAGTTTACAGATATGGAATTAGTCAAACTGATCAAAACGTGACTGATGAATGAATGAAAGCTAAACTGATGTTATATAACCTTTAAGGTGAAAAGGTGAGGAGGCAGAGGTTATTTGCATGTATTATCTCCTGAGAGCCAGGCTTTGTCAATCACCATATTGCAAAGGAAAACCTGAGGTTTGGAAAAAGTAGCTACCTATCTGGGTCATCTAGCAAGTAAAGGGAAGAGGCATGATTCCGATTTGTTATTCCTGACCTCAAAGCCTATGGTTAACTACAAGACACTGCACCATCTTCAAACAATGAATTCTGTAGAGATAATAGTTATAGAGAATTGGTATGTTGGATGTTGTGGTGTGCCAGGCAGATACCCTCTGTTAGGGCTAAAAGACTCATTTGCCCGGATGTTGAGACTGCTGGTAACTGTCAGCTCTCCAGCTACCAATTGTCCTCCATGGAGGGGAACCTCCTCAGCCAAGGTCCCAGGGTGAATGACTCCTTAATGTGGGATTCAAAGGCATGGCCCACTTACCTCATATGGAATGATTCTGCAGGGCCAACCAAGCTCCAGGGCTCCCCGTGGGATCTGTTGAGGCCTCTGTTGTGGCTGAATCACAACTCAATTCCTCGCTCTGCCCAGTTCTAGCACCTTCACTCCCCACAGGTTTATCTCCCAAAAGCACTTCCTCTGACACGTAAATCTGTGCCAGAGTCTCTTTCCAAGGAATCTGATCAGAATTAATTTATTAGGTAGTATTGTTGCGTTTAGAGATTTACAATAATGACACTAGCAGCATACTCCTTAAATCCAGCCTCAGAGTGTAGGGAGTGGTAGGAACCCATAGTTCCACAAAGTTTGGGGTACTTTCTCTTAATTTTCAGAAGCATGTTGGAGAAAACAACTGTGATATACAATTTGACCCTTGTAGAATCATCTGCTTCTTTGATTAGCTTGGTTGAAATGTCACCAGCTTGATAATCATCACAGCTGGGAAGAAATTGTTTCTGAAAACTCCTCCATTCAATCAGTAAAGTCCACTATGTGCTGGGCATTATGCTTATTACACTCAAGAGAATCAAAGATGCATAAAGCTACCCCTGAAAGATCTTCCATTCAATAAGTAAGACCCATTACGTTCTGGGCATTAGGTTGCATTACACTTGAGAGAATCAAAGATGCATAAACCTAGTTCCTGCCCTCAAGTAGCTCTTGGTTTAGAAGGTAGTTGTCTAACTTCTGTGGATCAGAACCACCCATAAAACTTGTTAGAAATACCCATGATTGGTCTTGGAATGGGACCCAGGAATTATTCCTACTTAATTTTTATATTCTGTTACAAATGGTCCATGAAACATTTATGGAGAAACTTGAATTGCAAAGATGATATAAAACACTCATTGTTTGATCTACTCTTACTAAGTACCAGGTGCTATGGCAGGATCTTGAGAGAACATCTATATAGAGAGACATATCCATGATATATGTATATATATTCCAAACTTACAGAACATAGTCCACAATATATAGAAGCACATACTCTAGTAGGGGAGCTAATGTTCCAGTTAATCTATATGCATTTATTGAGAAACCATTATGTGTCAGATACTATGATAGGCTTCATGGTAGCGCAGAAATGAAAAATGCATTGTTCCTTTCCTCAAGAAGCTAAATTAGAACTAGATAAGAGTCATTCATTTCTGCCTTGATTTATTTACCTATTTGTTTCATCAATTAATTCCTCACTTCATTCATTCCATAAAAATTTACTGAATACCTACTAAGTGAAATATGCCATCAAATTAGAAGTGAGGAAGTATGTGATAAGTACCTACACTGAAGTACCAATACCCTACAATGGGAGGGTTGACACTTTGGCTTCTACAAACTCTTCAATATTTAAGGCTGGGTTAACATAAGTGCTTCACATTGCAATGAACAAGCAGTTATCTCAAGGTGGAAATCACTGTTGAGATATTTGTAATTGGACCATCCCAATTCCTTTTAGTTCACAAGTCGGAACTGGGGATGGGGGAAGCTGTAGTAAGATTTCTCTCTAGTTTGCTTGACTCAAATGAGCCATTTTTGAATTTAGAGAATTTCACAATCGTCAGTCTGACTGGCCTGTGCTAGCAGTTTTCTGGTTTTCTAGGAAAATCTCTGGTGTGTGTCATGGTAAAGAAATGTTCAAATGAGGAAAAAGGGTAAATGAAGAATCATAATCATTTAGAAAGAATTCACCAAGAAATAGAGGTCTGTGTGGTGTAACTGAGAAATTTCACAATGTGGTTGCAGGAAACGCCAGATACACAAGGTGGGGCTGCATTCTCCCCCTCATCCGCCCAAGGCTGACAGCATGAATCCAGCCTGGCTCTCTTTCCTATAGAGGCAGATGGGACCACAGAATACTTCCACAAACACTGACTCCAGACATCCATCACCAGATAATTATAATAGGCATGAGAAATGTTATCTAATTTCCATTCCTAGTGTGGTGAGTTGCATTTGAAAGTGTGGGAATTTGGAATTTAGGTCCAGTTCTTCTAGTAACCAGAGATTTTTATCAGACAGGGTCTCTGGACATCAGTTTACCAGTCTTTCTAGTGGATTATCTATCTTATTGATGCCTCTGTGTGATTATGAAAATTAAAGGTGTGAAAATACAGGAATGAGCATTGAGAAAAGAAAGTCTAAACTGCTTACAAATACAGTCACACCCCACATAAAGAAGTTTTGGTCAACAATGGACTACATATACAATAGTGGTCCCATAAGATTAGTACCACATAGCCTAGGTGTGTAGTAGGCTATCCCATCTTGGTTTGTGTAAGCATTGTAGGGGAGGAAGAAATTTCCCTCTACCCTTCTAGGTTCCTCTGGCTGGTCTAAGAATTAACTTGACATGAGATAGATTAACAAGAGAAAAACAAACAAAAGTTTAATAACATCTATACATGGGAGAAGGAAAAGTGAGTATCTTGACAAAATGGCCAAAGCCCTCACCTTTGATACCATCCTCAGCAAAAGACAGAAGATGTTGGGAGTGGGGAGCATCAGGGACTTCAAAGAGAAGGCAAGAAATACATAGGTAGGTGAAAGGGAGCAAACATTTGGATAACAAGTGTTTGGCCACACAGAAATAGAGGAACACAGAAGGGAGCCCAACAAATACAGTTTTCTAGGCTCCTTCCTGTCTACCACCTAGTTCATGTTATGCTAATGTGATAGCTTGCTTCCTGAGACTGGTGTTTTTTTTGGTGAGGAAGTTTGGCCCTGAGCTAACATCTGTTCCCAGTCTTCCTCTATTTTGTATGTGGGATGCTGCCACAGTGTGACTTGGTGAGCAGTATGTATGTCTGCACCCAAGATCTGAACCCGTGAATGCCAGGCTGCCAAAGCCGAGTGTGTGAACTTAACCACTATGCCACCAGGCCAACCCGAGATGGGTTTTTTTTAATCTGAATTCATTTAGGCAGTGAAGGGAGAGATAATAAGAAAAACTTTCTGACTCTTGTTTCATAAAAATAATCAGCCTAAAATAATCCTCATGTTAAAGAGACATATTTTGGGGTGGTGTTTTTTGTTCCCCTTCAGTACACTCTATGATGTTCGCATAACAATGAAATTGCCTAATGATGCATTTCTCAGAACATGTCCCCAACGTTAAGCGAAATACGACTCTAACAGGATTCCACTTGACATGCCTCCCTCAACCCTGTGCTCTCTCTCCTCTTGATGCCCCTGCCCATTGGCAATCTACTTTTTTGGCTGTTTTGAACTTCAGTCATTTTCCTGAACGTCCTTTCACTCTTGCTTATATGCTGTAATAAATGCTGTTCCATCTACCTGGGCAAACTTCTCCCCACCCTCCTCATCTCTTTCTCTACTTCTCGCCCAGTGCCAGGCTACTTGTAACTTGAATGCATGATTTATTCCAACTCATTCTTTAGCTTTACTGGTCCTTCCTCTGGGAATTCTCTGATGACATCAATCTAGGTTGGACTATGTTCTTCCACAGCCCCCGTTAGTACCTTTATTTTGGCACTAGCCTTTGATTTCTTTGAGTGCAAAGACTGAACCTCTTGATCTCCGTTCTTTCTGTGGTACCTCACATGGTGTCACCACATAGTAGGAGATCAACAAATATTTCTGAATTGGTGAATAGAGCAGCAAGCATTTGTTGCTGATAATGATGAACATGATTTTATTTATACTAGTCTCTTTTCAACTGTCCTCTGCATTATCCCATGTTTTATGGAATGCATATTTATTTAATAAAATTATACATTTTGTTTAATCAAGCAGAATATTTTAGAAGAGACTCATAAAAGAATGAGAGAGATTTGTTTACATATTTATCCCATTAACATTTATGGAGTAACTTCTGTGCCAGAAAATGAAGAAATCAAGAAAAAAATGGCACTATATCTTCCATCAAAGAATTCACAGTCCAGCACTGGAGACACACACAAAATATTTGACTTAGAGACCATGAAATGGGTGCTAATTACATGTTCCTATTAATTGAATACCTACTATGTGCCTGGCACTGTTGTAGGCAGTGGGACATACAAGTGAGCAAAACAAAGCTCTGCCCTCAGTGAGCTTTTATTACAGAGCTGAAAGGGAGGGGAATTTGAAGAGATATGAAGCATGCAGGAGGAAGAGGCAGCTTCTAGGAGGAGGTGACATTTTTCCTAACCTGAGAGAAGCCAATGCGGTACTAACTCTTAAGGATGAAGGAATGCTTATTTAATTATGGAACATCTAGTGCATGATAGACATGGTTGTAGGAGCAGAGTTCCTGGCACCAAGTGTCGCTTGATAAATGTGTCATTCTGAATAAATAATCCAAACCCAAAAATGAGTAAAATGTGGTCCTTTCCCTCAAGGATCATGCATTCTAGTGGGAAAAGGATGAGGTAAAAGATGGTGAATGAGAGGAGAAGCTGAGAGAAGACTGAGTTGAAACTCAGAAACTCACACATTTGTCTCCTCCCACCACCCTCCCTTATACCCACGGGTCCTTCTGTTCCCTCCTCTGAAAACTAATATTCTTCTTGGGAGTTCTAAGTTCTCTGGTGTATCTGTTTCCTCTGCTGGGTGCTCCACCTTGGCCTCCTCCCAAATGCCTCCTGCAAATGTTTATTTTTATAAATGTTGCATACACAGGGCAGGAGATAGGGAAAGGGGTGAGCCAGAGTCATTTACGAAAGCACTTTGGCACTCTGCTCCGGAAATCATTTCCGCGGGAGGCTGCCCTGGACAGAGTGCACTTATTCTCAAACCTCCTATCCCCGCTTCCAAGCAGAAGCCATTGCAACTTTTATTTACAGTCAGAAGCTCCATGAGGTTCTGAGCCAAAGCGTTCTTTCCTGAAGAGCCGGTGGTGGCCTCCAGCATTCTGTCCTCACCTTTAACAAGAGTGCTTTCCTGTTTGATCCAGACAAATAACCAGATACCTGGGCCAGAAGGAGAGTTGTGGGCCTAATTCATCCCCATCAGTGGGCATTTAATGGGTGCCTAGTTGGGCTGATCCTATCCGAGTCACTGAGGGAACAAGACATAGGGTCCTGAAAGGGCAGGAAGGACATGCCACATATTGTCATGATTTACATACATAACATCATAAAATCCTCATGAAATAGATATTATTATCCCACTTTATGGATCAGGGAAGGAAGGAAGAAAGGAGGAAAGAAGGAAGGAAGGAAGGAAAGTAGAGAGGGAAGGAGTAAAGGAGGGAGTAAGGAAAACCAGAGGGAGGGATGAAGGATTTGAGGTTCCTTCAAATCCTGTAGGGCACTTGTATAATGCCCCACAGCTGGTGAATAGGCTCTCCACCCATACCCATTTTCCCCTCATCATCTCCAACCAAATTTCACCTCCACCTCTTCACCAAAATTATTCTTGTCAAGGTTATCATTGACACTCACAGGGCTAAACCAGATAGTCAATTCTTAGTCTTCATTTTGAGGTCCACCACCTGTTAGCAACATATGATACAGTTTATTGCCCCCTTGTCCTTGAAACAATTTCTTCACTTGGCTTTCAAGACAACATAGACACTCTCCTAGTTTTGCTGGCTCCTCACTGTCATCTTTTTCTCGGTCTCTTAGCTGACTTCTGCTCCTCCACCTGATGTCTTGATATTGGAGTATCTCAGAAATCAGTCCTTGGTTAGCCTCTTTTCTCTATCTGCATTCACTCCCTGGGTGATGTTGTTCCCTCTCATTGCTTCAAATATCATCTGAACACCAACAGCTCTTTGCTTTCCACTCTGAACCATTTCTCTAAACTTCAGTTTGGTATATACAACAGGGTACTTGATATCTCTTCTTGGATGTCTCAAATTTACCATTTTCAAAATTAAACTCCCCATCTTTTCCTATCAAATGCACTCTTGTGATGGACTCCCCAGTCTCAGTTCATGGCAGCTCTATCTTTCCTATTGCTCAGAACAAAAAAACCTTCTCTTTTGCTCATACCCCACACTCAATCTTACAAAATATCTGGTTTGAGTTACCTTCAAAGTACATCATGGGATGAGACACTCCTCGCCATTTCCATGGTTACCAGCCTGGTGCCAGTCTCCATCCAAGCTCACCCAGATTACTGCATGTTCTCCCCTCCTTTGCATTTGTCCTATAAGCCTGGTCTTAACTTGGCGGCCAGATTGACCCGGGCAACCTGTCAGTTCACTCCTGTACTATTCTCCAAGGGTTTCTCGTCTCACTTAGAGTAAAAGCCACAGACCTTAAAACAACTGACAGCGTCCTACTCCATCTTTCTTCATGTTCCCTCCCTGAACTCATCACCGCTTATCTCACCCCACGCTCCTCACTCTACTCTGGCCCCACTGGCCTTCTGGCTGTTCCCCTTGCCTGGAACTCTGCCTCCAGACATCCTCAGGGCTGATTTCCCCAGCTCCTTCAGATCTTTACCTAAATGTGACTTCTCAGGGAGGACGGAGTTGACCATTCCATTTAAATTTGCGGCCCTACCCCAGTATATTCTTTTCTCCTCCGTTGCTTTATTTTTCTTCTTAGAGCTTACTACCATCTTTTATTCTACATATCTTATTTGTTTTGTTTATTACCTCTTTCTCTCTCTCTCCAAACTAGAAAGTAAGCTGCTTGAGGGAAGGGCTTTCTGCTGGTTTTCCCACTGTTACATTTGCAGCACTTCAGAGAAGTGTATATAACATATTGAGCCTTCAATTAATATTTATTAAGTAAATAAATGCAAATAAGTAAGGAAAAGGGAGACATCAGTGAGGTTTGGCATAGGCAAGGAAGGCTTCATGAGGAACAACAACAAAAAAATTTGTTGAGTACTTACTTGTGTGCCAGGTATGAAGTTAAACATTTTATATCTATTATCTCATTAAATTCTCCTAACAACCCTGTGGAGGAAGTATTATTATTGTTTTCATTTTACAAATTAGAAAACTGTGGTGTCAAAAGGCTAAGGCAGTTTCTCAACATCTCTACAACAATTTGCAAAGAAATCCAGGAGCCAGTTCTTTTTCTCCTGGTTCCCAACCCTGGGATACAATTTTAGAAATCTTTCATGGGGATGGAGCTATCTTACTTGAATTGAAGGAAGAAAAAACCCAAATGAAGTCACATGGGAAAAGGTCATCTAACCGTTTATTAATATATTTCTTTGTTTTTTCAATTACTGTTATGACTTAATCCTTATAATAATTCTATTATAGTATGTGCTGTTTCCATAGGGGAGAAAAATGAATGGAACATCCCTTGCCCTCAATGAGCTCACAAGCTAGCAAAGCTCACATTAATATAAAATTATAAGTGTTTTAATAGGTTTGTGATTTAGGAGCACAGAGGAGGGAGCAACTGATTTCATGAGGATGGAATCTGCCAAGGAAGACCTCAGAGAGAGACGATATCTAAACTTAATCCTACAGGATGGGGAAGACTTCATTCTACAGAAGGCTGCAGCAGGAACAAAGGATGGAGCCAAGGTAGTATGGGATCTACTCAGGGGAAAGAGCTTAGCAGGTACAATAAAGAGAGGAAAGTGGATCTGGGACTTTGCCCTAAGGACAATAGGAAGCCATAGCCAGATTTAATCTAGGAAGTGACCTGATCAGATCTGTGCTTTATTGAGATCACTCTGACTCTCATCATGGAGTATGGATGTCAGGGGATAAAACAAGGGGGACAGTGAGCCAGTCCAGCAGTGTAGTGGTTAAGTTCGCATACTCTGCCTTGGCAGCCTGGGGTTCATGGGCTTGGATCCTGGCCATGGACGTACACACCACTCATCAAGCCATGCTGTGGTAGCATCCCACATACAAAATAGAGGAAGACTGGCACAGATGTTAGCTCAGGGCCAATCTTCCTTACCGAAAAAAGGGAGGTGGGTAGACAGAATGCTTGGATAGGGGACCTTGTAACATCTGAGAAAAGATGATGAAACCAACACTTGGTCAGGGGAAGTGGAGACGATGGAGGAAGACATAAGTATGTATAGAGTGTTAAAGTCACTTCTCAAATTTGGCTGTCCATTAAATCACTCAGGGACCTTTAAAGAATTCTGATACCCAGGACACAGCCAAAACCAATTGAATCAGAATTTCTGGGGGAGGGGCAGGGTGCCAATACTTTGTAAAGCTCCCTAGGTGATTCCAATGTGTAGCCAAGTTTGAGAACCATTGGTTTATGAATTACAGGTCTGGATAACTAATTGGACGTGACCAGGAAGGAAGAAGGAAGAAGGAAGACTGAAAGATAAGGTTTTCTGGCTCACACTCTTGAGGAAAGGCTACTGTTTCAATGTCTCTTCTATACAATCAGCTGACTACAACTGACGCTTGATGAGTAGCCTTGGGCAAATGATATACTTCTCAGCTACAGAAAATGGTGAACTTACTTTATAAAGTTATTGTGAGGAGTCAATGAGAGAACCCATTTAAAACACAGGGCACAGTGCCAGGAACATGGTGAAGGTTCAAAATTTTTAGTTTATTAATTATTTAATTCTGTTAGGCAAGAATGAGTCTACAGTAAAATAAATGGTTCCCAGGTGAGGGATACTCAACATATTTAATCTAGAGTGTCTGTAGGTTATTTGGCGGTCATTTGCAAATAATACTTTCATGCTCAGGAGGTAGTTCAGAACTGAAGGTGCAAATCTGGTACCATTGAGTGCTCACATTATTGCTCAAAACACATGGAGGTTTATCATATCATTCAGAGAGAGTACAGCTGGAGAAATAGGTGTCTATTAGGTAGATGCAGATCACTCTAAACCTCAGTTTTCTCCTCTGTAAAGTGAAGGTAGTAGTAAATCATGTTTCAGAGTGTTTCTGGGAGAATTAAATATGATGATTCAGGTAAAGCACATTAAAAATATGGAGAATAAGAGGCATCAGAGTGCAAAAAGCCAGGACAGAAGAAAGAGAAAGAATTTTCAGAAGAGTACTTTGTGAAGGAACAAAAGGTCTCCAAATTTGAGGGAAAGATCAATTGTGTCAAATATATAAAATAATCATTTGGGGCCACAGTGTTCTCATGGGTATAACAAGTGCTTGAATAAAAGGGTATTTACATAAGTGGTAATTTATTCTCCTGCTTTAAATATGAGCTTCCTAGCACAGAAAACAGAGAGAAACGCAGTCAGTTACAAGATTCAAACATCAGTTCTCAAGAGGAAACAGTTACTTGCTGGTTTTCAGGCTGTAATCAATTTCTTTCCTGACTCCTCATTGAAAAATTAACATGTGGATATAATGGGAGGAGTTCTTTTGAATATCTCTAGAATGCTTTTAAAAATGAGTTTTATGAGGCTCCTTCTCATAAAGTCTCTCTGTTTACATTACTCCATAAATACATATTTACTAGAGACCATTACTAGTCATTAATAATAGTGTCTAATATTACCATAATAATGAAATCAGCCACATTTAGGGAGCATTTATTATGTGTCAAGCACTGTACAAAGTGTTTTATTTACATTGTTTTAATGCATCCCCAGAAGAAGCCAGAGGGCAAGTATTATTATCCATGATTTCCATATGGTAAATCTGAAGTTCCAAGAAGCTGAGTGACCACACAACGTCAAGCCACCAATAAGTGGTATGGCCGGGATTTAAAACCAAGTCTGCTTACCTCTAAGATCTGTGCTTTTAATGCTACTCTGCTCTAGAGTTTAACCTACTATTTTGCAAACACGGTTTCCAACATGAGTGGTCAAGGCAGAAATCAACTGATTTTATCAATGAGGGAAAAGGGCTTTGAAAGGTGAAATGTGTTTCCTAGGGTTCCACGAGTCTTTTGACATGAGCTGCCATGTGTTCAGCCTCCTCCAGCTGCAGCTGTATTGTGCTCTGTCCTGTCAGATATAACACTAGTTGACATGAACAGAGAAGGGGATTCTTATGTTCCTGCCCTCTATGAGCAGAGGATGTTTTCAGAGAAGTATAAAAAAATGTCAGGCAGGTTAGTTTAGTTATAACTCCTGACCCCTAAGAGATCAAAAACAATCTTGCTTTGTACTTATTCTTTCTGTACAAAGCACCAATTTTACTTTTAAGGCGGACCAGTGGCCAGTAGGAGAAGACTGAGTGGAGGAGTCTTTACCCACATCATTTGGTTCAATAACACATAATAGGGGCACACCCTCTCCAGGGGAACGTTGTCCACCAATCTCCTTGCTCTCACAATTTACATTCTTTGTACCTCCTCAGCTACAAAGAAAATCTCTCCTGCACTTCAAACAGCAGAGCCCTGCCAATACTCTGCCCTCATCCATCTCCATTCAAATGCCAGCAAAATGACCCCACGGATAAAGGTAGTGAGTTAATAAATCAGTATCCTTTTAAAGAATTTTCTTTTAGCTGACACAGGAAATTGGAATGACCACCTTGGAGAAAGAGACAGTGATGTAATATAGCACATTGTTTAGACCTTTGGGACCTTCTGACAATTCAGATTTCACAGCTGGGCCCTACTGTTTACGTAGAATGTGATCTAGAGTGGATTCCATACTCTCTGGATCTCAGCTGTTTTTTTTGAGGAAGATTAGCCCTGAGCTAACTGCTGCCAATCCTTCTCTTTTCGCTGAGGAAGACTGGCCCTGAGCTAACATCCGTGCCCATCGTCCTCTGCTTTATATGTGGGATGCCTACCACAGCATGGCGTGTCAAGCGGTGCCGTGTCTGCACCCAGGATCCGAACCGGCAAACCCCAGGCCGCTGAAGCGGAATGTGGGCACTTAACCAGTGCACCACCGGCTGGCCCCTTGAGTCTCAGCTTTGCCATTTGTAAAAAGGGAAAATTAATTGCACCTATTTCCTATGATAGTTGGGAATATGGGTTGTGTGTTTCCAAGTGGATGGACGCCCATAGCAAACACTTCTAGGTTCTCTTCACCCTTCATTTATCTAATTGGGATGAAGAACTAGGAATTCATAGCTCAGCCCTTCCCTCTTGTTGAGTACCAATGCTCTGGTTTGCCTTCTGTCATGCAATAAACTAGGCAGTAAAGGCCCTGGATGTGCCCAAGAGACCTGGGGATGTCCAGGGCTGCTATGACCAGGTGGACTCTTCTGTCTAGCTCTGGAGGAACTCCCCGCACATTCTCAAACAGCTCTTTCAATAATGAAGTCAACATCTTGCTCTCTGTCTGCCCAACTCCTTTGTATAACTTGGTGACACAACTTCAGAATCTGGAGACCCCCTAAAATCCCAACAATGTTTAAATAAAATAATGTGGAGCAAGTGATTAACATGGTGTTCTTAGATCTGCTTGAGAGCTATATTTTCAAGCATACTCTCTTCTAATGTGGACTTTATGTGGCCTGAGATCCAGCATTCCATTCCTCATTATTAATAATCAGTAACTAACTATTGAGAATTTGTCAGGTGCAGAGTTCTGTGTTTGGGACTATGGATAATGAAGAGGTGAAAAAGAGCGAACCTCATCCCCCAGGGATTCACCAGGCTAGTGGTGAGAAAAAGAAAAATGTATACATATTTATACCACCAGGTAGGAAAGAAATATACCACGAGAGAGAGTCAGGTGAACTGCTATGGGAAGCTAGCACACAGCAGGGGCAATTAATCGTTTTTACTCAACATGGAGGTAGTTTGTTTCACTTTTAATAATGAAATTGATGTGAGGCCTTCAGTAAATTTCTTTTCTTTGGGCCTCAGGTTCCACATCTGAAAATAAAGAGTCATTGAATGACATGGTCTATTAGGGTCTTCCCAGGTCTGACATGATGTAATCCAGTCTCTTCTACTATCTCAGGGCATTGTGAGGGCAAAAATGTAGGGTGGATCCTTAAAAGAGACCTTGTTGTGCCTTGGAGGCTGGGAGGCATGGTAAGAGAGAGCCCTCCCTCCCTGAATCTGCCTTATCTCTTGTGATCTCATTTTGTCCCAGGGCGTCCCCCAGAGGAGTGATTCATCCCTCTTCTTGATGATGTGGCACCATTCATGTTCTCCTGAGCGCTAGCTTTACTGTCTTTAGTCAAAGCTAAAACCAGCTTCAGGGAGAACAAGATGTATGCCTGGTCTTGCCCAGGCAAGCCACAATGGAGCAACACCAAATTTTGGCTCCATCTGTGTGTAAGCAAAGACTCCCCAAAAATCCCAGGGGAAGCCCCAACCGGGGTAGAGAAGTTGGCACTTCCACAGGAGAGGGGACAACCGTGGGATGGAAGGAGCACACTACGTTCAAAATAGCCCAACTCTTTAGTTCAGTACTGCAAATGCTCCACTCTAAGAAATTAGGGAATCCAGCCGACCTCTCTCCCCGGTTTCCTTAACTACAGAATGGAAATAAACAACCCCTACCCACACTCCCACCCCTCATGTTGGAGGCCAGGTTAGGGTAAAAGAAGGAAAAGATGCAATGAAGATAATAGTGATTACTTATTGAGTAGCTACTATGTGCCTGGTACTGGTCTAAATGCTTTATATCTCATTCCATCAAATCCTTGAAACAACACCGTGAGGTAGTTACATTATTATCCTAATTTTACACATGATCAAACTGAGGTACACAGAGTTGCAGTCACTCATTCAAGGTCACAAGTATACTAGTAAGTGGCCAAGCTGAGATGGAATTCTTGTCTATCTCCAAAACCTCTGACCTGTATCGCAGTTCTATATGATATCCCTCCAATGAGGTCCGTGTGCAAGACAATTTTTCACCACTGGCCTGTTTCCTTGTGTAAAAAATGGCTCTTTCCCTCAAAAAAACCTCTTTTGCCTTCTTCCCTCTATCCTGGCAACATTGCCCTGGTCCAACGCATTTTTGCCTTTCATCTAAACTGGATATTCTGAGGCTGCTTCTTATCCATTGACATTCCACAATGAAGCATGTGGGATATTTCTCAAAATCAACCCTGGCACCAGATCTAATGCTTGCCTACACTCTTCAATGGTATATCTCCTTTAACATGTAAAACAAGTCTTTCACATTCTAGTTCTGGGTACCCTTTCAGCCTCACTCCTTGCCACCTTTTCTTTTAATACATCGTATTCTCTACTCAGAATAAGTTTCCACTGCTTCTATTGAATGGCATAATTTTCCCTTAACCCTGTGACTTAGCGTGTGCTGATCCTTCAACCTGATCATGCCCCATTCCCAATGCACCTCCACCCTAATAATTCCTCTTTATCCTGCACCTGTATATAAGCTGTCATAGATGTCACCTCTACAGGTATCTCCCCTGCTTCTCCTGACTCGGGTTAAGTGCTCTTCCCAAGTGCTTCCATTGCAAGCTGAAAATACCCTTGTTACACCTTCTCTGCTGTCTCCATATTTTTAGTTCTTTATTTGCCTCACCAGATTGCTCCATTAGAGCAAGGGCTGTGCCTTATTTATCCTTGCGTCCCCTGCCCCTAATTCCATTATACTTGTTGAATGAATGACATAATAAACAAAAGAACAGATGAGAGAAATTCAGAGTTTGGAAAGCATGGAAATTAAAATCCAGTGCAATCATTTCCCTTGTACTCCAAAGGTTCTCAAAAATTTGAAATATCAAAATGACTAGCAAAGAGGGAATTGCAGCTTGCATTAAAGTCACTAATATCTCCACCCTTCTGATTAGACTCTTGCTTCTTGAAGACAGAAGCCAAGGTGCCTGAACGCAGTAGGACACTCAGCAACGTGCTCTAAGCAGGTCACACGTCTGTCTGCAAGTATTAGAGCTGGATGGATTAATAGCGCATTAATAGCCCACGGTAAAATACTGTAAGTATTTTAGATAACAGGAAAGAAGCCCTTTTGCCCTTGAACGCACTTTGACATACACTGAGGCAAGGAGAATCCCTCAAAAGCAAAGCAGAAAAAAACTTCAAAGTTCTTATACCAGGGAAGATTGAAATTTTCACACTTCACCTCGTTAAGAATCATGTGCAGTCTTAAGTCCTCTGAAGACCCTCAATAAATATTAATTGAATGTGAATTGAATTAAGTAAAAAACCTATTAATGACTTCTTTTTTTCCTCAGAGGAATTTAAAGGACACTAATAGCTGCCTATGACCCTTGGAAAATGGAAATTTCTAGATGTCGCTATAGAGAGGGAGGGAAAGAGGTGAGATGGGAGAGAGGAGAGATTAGAATCAAACAGATCTGGGTTCAAATCCCAATTGTGCCATTAAATGGCTGTGTGCCCTCAAGGGACGTACTCAAATGAGCTTTGATTTGCTTGTCTGGAAACTGGAGATATTGATTCATATTTTTTGCATATTATAGGGTTTTGTGAGACTAAAATGAATGAGTACTTTTAACTCTAAATTAGAATCTACAGTAAAGAAATCTTTCATCTATCCATACAAGTCGTGTCAGCATACTATCATGTCAACATGTCAACGCAGTCAGACTTATCCATTTCCTAAATCATCTTAGAGTTACTGTGGAAAGCTTAGTGTGTTCTCTCTCTCTCACTCTCGCTTTCTCTCTTTCCCTCATTCTCTGCATTTAAGTACACTTTATTAAAAATAAGTGATAGTCCCTTCCTAGATTTCTCTCTCTGGGCTAATGTCTTGGAATTGATTGTTCCGTACCAATTTGAGGACTCTATTTTCACCTCCTAACTTCTCCAGGTTTCTGACAGCACCAGTCAGTTATGTGGGGAATATAATTCCAACTCTAGACTGAGGGATTCCTGGGGTTGGGGGCTTTTGGTGCTAAAATCAGGAAAGTCCCAGGCAAACTAAGATAAGTTGGTCACCCTAACTCCTAGCTTTGGCTCAGCTGAAAAATAAACTCATAGGGAACCAAATCTCTTTTACAGCTTATCATATGGCAAAACAGCTGAGAAAAGCAAACATATCCTAAGAGTAAGTTAGTCTAAAAGAGAGAGAGTTGCCAGGCAAGATGGAAACAGTGATCTTTAATCCTAATTGTCCAGTAGAATAACAGGGCTCATTAGAAGTCAGACTCTCATTGTCTCATTAATCAGAGAAGAATGAGTAAGAGACAGAATGAGTAAGAGAGGGGAAGAGAGTCTGGGATATTTTTCTCTTTCCAAAGTCCCTTCACAGATCTGTGAGGAACTAGGAAGTGGACTGCTTGGTTAGGACACTGGCTTTTTCAAGTCTCTGCCTGAGAGGATATAATATAGCGGGGCAGGATGAGCAGTGGCATTGGCAGGAATTTAGGTCAGCAGAAGACTGAGTTTGAATGCTGGCTTCTCTGATTCCCAGCTGTATGATCTTAGGCAAGTCATTTACTTTATCAAGGCCTTAGTTGTTGTGGGGAATTTAATATATAACCTACTTAAAAGAGCTTTTCAAAGCACTGCATGAAAGTATTGGTTCACGTTATTTAAAGAAGTAGTTCTCAACTGAGGGTAATTTTGCCCACACCCCATCCCAGGGACATTTGGCATCATCTAGAGGAATTTTGGGGTGTCATACTGTTGGGGGTAATACTGGCATCCAGGAAGTAGAGGCCAGAGATGCTATTCATTGTCCCACAATGCACAGGGCATCCTCTTTTCACCCCTCAAAAAAGAATTATCCAGGCCCAAATTGCAGAGGTTGGGAAATCCTCATTTAAAGGTTGATACATACTGATTATCTTCTACTCCAATATTTGAAGGTAGTGTCTGAATAAAAACATTCAAGGACTTTTGTTTTCTTCTTACCTGACCAATAGATTACAGCCATCCATAGTTAGATTCATCTCTTAGTCTCTTTAGATTCACCTATATCTGGGATGACCTAATGGCTCCTCAAAAGAACATGTGTGCATGCGCATGCATGTGTGTGCATGTGTGTGTTCACTATCCTCTTTGAATATTTTCTGGTTTCACCTATAAAGTGACAGTTAGTGAAAGATCATAGCAGGCCTATGAGTCTATCGAATAATATTTTATGCTGTGCGTCTCTCTGGGTAAATGATGCTGTCCATAAACCTTTACAGCTTTGCGCATTTACCAGGATCCATAAAATCTTCACTTAGCTGATATTCAGAATACCCCTTAAGGTAAGGAGAGCAGAAAGCATGATCACCATTCAAAAGCAAGAAAACTGATATCCGGGAGTTCCGTGACTTAACTAAAGTCACAAAGTTACTAAGTAGTGAAGAATTTTTGGGTCTCAATGATAGAAAATTAACAGATATATCGAAGCAAATACAGATATGCATTTGTACTAAGATTTAGTATTTGTTTTGGTTCAACCTTTCAGTTAAAATCAGCAAACATTTGTTCGGCACCGACACTAAGTTTGAAGATAACTAAATGACACAATTCCTGCCATCACATTTTCAGAGACTAGTAGAAATTTTTATCTAAATATTGGGTGGATATAATAAGATTACTGAAAATTTTGTTGGTTTTTAATTTACTAGAGGAAGCAGATGTTCAAACGAATTTGCTAGAAGAACTGTGTCATCACATGAAAGTTAATGAAAAAGTTAGCATTAATTAACTCTTTCCAACACAGTATATGTTATATACTCAAACAGGCATATATACAGATATGTTTTATATTCCCAGTTGGATATTAAACTCTTTGGAAGTAGTGACCTTTCTCATAACATGCGTAGAATGTTTCCTAGCTCATATTTGGGTTGTAATTTAAAGAAGATGCTTGTGAGGGGAGGGGAGTAATGACTGAATATGTTGAAAAGGTGGCCTAGAAAATGAAGGAAGGACTATAATGATAGTTACAATTATATTTAAAACATATGATGGATTACGATTTTTAAAGAGTTTTCTATGATTAATATCATTCCTCCAAATAAGTAGGACTCTCTGAGCTGAACCAAATGTATGTGTACTCATATAAAAATTGAATTATCTATCAGCATGGAATGGAGAAGAGTTTAACAAGGAAGGCCTGGATTCTAACCCTGTACTTTGTAGTGTAGTTATCCCCAAACTCTTGGAACTTCCTTCAGGTTTCTCCTAGCGCTTTCGAGTAGATTCTTCTTTTTGTCTCAATTATGGGACAGGGTTGTTGTTAAAATCGAATAAGAACATCTCTGTTAAAGCCAAGCCGTGAGTTGACCATGTAGAATACTAAACTGGCCTAACCCTTATCCAACTGCCAGTGAGTTAACAGATCTCCAAGAACCAATGAACTCATCCATCAAGAACATAACCAACTGGGCAGAAAAGCAATTTTAAACAACCATCTCTTTAAGAAGGAGAAGAAATAAAAGGAGAAGCCTAGTGGGAAGGGTGGGGAGTTAAAAACAGATCAGCAGAGGGGATGGAAACACCTACAATTCTTTGACCCCTCTAATTTCTCCCTATCAGTCATGCCAGTCTCCACTTCCTTCCCACAGCTTAGATTCTGGCGGCTCACTTTAAAGGATTCCTTTATCAATAAAGTAGTTTCATTTCCTTCACCTTGGAACATTCACTGATCTCTCTAGGAAAATTGTCTTGGATAAATGCAAAGATCTGCCTTATTGGTGTTGCCATCTGAACACTGCTGCTAAAAGCTGGGGGGATAAAAAAATTGCCTGACACTGTGGATTGAAGCCACAACAAATTGGTGGTCCTAAACCTCACTTGAGCCCTCAACACTGAGGACAATCTTTTATGATGCCCCTATACACTAGTAACTTCAGTCTTCCTTCTTTGTAACTATTTCACCACCTCCACTTGTGTTTGGAAGCTCCACCAATTCTTTCTTGCCTCTCCACAGATGAACTCTCCCTTACAATAGAAGGCAGCACAGGGGAATTCCTTCAATGTTCTCCCACAAGTCTTCAAGATAAGCTGCAATTCCACCCATCTTTCCTCTGTTCCTTTTATCACACAAAAAATTTGCTTATGTCCCTTCCTTTCTATCTAAAGATAATTCCTTCGTCAGTGGTCTGGTGAACTTCTCCAGAACTTTGTGCTTTTAACTATCTCCTCCCGAGTATGTGTCATCAACCTCATCCCTCTTTCTCCCATGGCTTGTTCCCATAAACATTAAATAGAGACAAATTCACCCATGTTAAGATATTGAAGTTTCTCCCAGATTAACAAACTGCAAACAAACCTAAATCTAAGTCTCCTGATTATTAACATATTTGTTTCCTGCCCTTCACAGCCAAGCTTGTATAAGGATTGTCTGTACTCTCAGTCTTTCCTTTCTCATCCTCCATTTTCAGTTCCACCCATTACTGCCTGGTTTCCTTCCCTTCATTCACTCCTCATCCCAATGACACATGTTAACATGTAATATGCAATTCATAAATACTGGTTGATGAATCAAATTTGCTTTGTCCCGCTTCTCCACTATCTTTAGTCAAGTTCATCAAAGATCTCACTGTTGTTAAATCCCATAAATGTTCCTCATTCCTTATATAACTATATTTATTCACAGCATATGACACTGTTGTCACCTTGTCTCCTGATTTCCTCTTTTTTTCTATAACAGTTCTATTGAGATATAATTCACACTTCATAAAATTCACCTTTTTTTAAAAGTGTACAATTCAGTGGGTTTTAGTCCACTTACAGGGTTGTGCAACTCTAACCACTATCTAATTCCAGAACATTTACATCATTTCAAAGAAACCCCATATCCTATAGCAGTCACTTCCAATTCCCTTCCTCAACCCAGTCCTGGCAACCACTAATATACTTTATTTTGGCTATTCTGGACATTTTATGTAAGTGAAATCATTCAATGTGGTCTTTGCAGACTGACTTCTTTCTCACAGACGATATTTTCAAGGTTCATTCATGTTGTAGCATATATCAGTACATTATTCCTTTTTATGGCTGGATAATATTCTATTATATGGATATACCACATTTGTTTATCCATTTATCTGTTGATGGATATTTGGGTTGTTTCTACTTTGGGGCTTCTATAAATAATGCTACTATGAACATCGGAGTAAAACTTATTATGTGGGATATGTTTCCATTTTTCTTGCGTATATTCCTAAGAGTAGAATTGCTTGATCATATGGTAACTCTCTGCTTACTATTTTGAAAAAGTGCCAAACTGATTTCCAAAGCAGCTGTGCCATTTACCATTCCCACTAGCAACATATGAGAGTTCCATTTTTCTCCGCATCCTTGTCGAACTTGTTATTATCTGTCTTCTTAAATATTAGCTATCCCAGTGAGTGTGAAGTGGTATATCATTGTGGTTTTGATTCACATTTTCCTCATGGCTGATGATGTTGAGCATCTTTTCATGAGATTATTGGCCATTTCTATATCTTCTCTGGAAATAAATGTCGATTCAGATCTTTTGCCAAGTTTTAAATTGTGTTTTTTTTTTTTTTTTACTGTTGGGTTGTAATAGTTTTGTATATTCTGAATATAAGTCCTTTATCAGATATACGATTTGCAAATATTTTTTCCTATTCTGCGGGTTGTCTTTTTTTTTTTTTTGATGATGTCCTTGAAGCAAAAAGTTTTTAAACTTGATAAAGTTCAGTTTATCTATTTATTCTCTTTTCATTTATACTTTTGGTGTCATATTTAAGAAATGTTTGCCTAACTTAAAGTCATGAAGATTTAATAGTATGTTTACTTCTAAGAATTTTGTAGTTTTTTTTCTAATATTCAAGTCTATTGTCCAGTTTAGGTTAATTTTTCTGTGCAGTGTGGTGAAGGGTCCAACGTCATTCTTTTCCATGTGGATATTCAGTTGTCCCAGCCCCAGTTGTTGAAAAGATTATTCTTTTCCTATTGGTTAGTCTGGGCAATCTTATCAAACATCAATTAACTATAAACATAAGGATTTATTTCTGGATTCTCAATTCTATTTCCTTGGTCTATAGGCCTATCCTCATGCCAGTCCCACATTTTCTTGAATACTGTTTCACTGGTGTAAGTTATGAAATAAAAAATTGTGAGTCCTTCCACTTTGCTCTTCTTCTTCAAGATATTTTTGGCTATTCTAGGTCCCTTGTATTTCTCTATTAATTTTAGGATCAGCTTTTTTCTGCAAAAAAGGAAGCTGGGATTTTGACAGAGATTGCATTGAATCTGTAGTTCAATTTGGGGAGTATTGCCATCTTAACAATATCAAGTCTTCCAACTCATGGACATGGGATATATTTCTATTTAGTTAAGTCTTCTTTAATTTTTTGAGCAATGTTTTATAGTTTCAGTACAGATCTTACACTTTAAAAAAATTTATTTCTTGATATTTTATTCTTTTTGATGTTATAGTAAATGAACTGTCTTTTTTTTTTTTTTTTTTTTTTGCGAGGAAGACTGGCCCTAAGCTAACATCTGTTGCCAATCCTCCTCTTTTTGCTTGAGGAAGATTGTCACTGAGCTAACATCCATGCCGATCTTCCTCTATTTTATGTGGGATGCCACCACAACATGACTTGATGTGTGGTGCTAGGTGTGCACCCAGGATCTGAACCTGCAAACCTTAGGCCGCCTAAGTGGAGAGCACAAACTTAACCACTACCCTACTGGGCCAGCCCCAGTTGTCTTCTTAATTTTACATTTGAATTGTTCATTTCTAGTGTATAGAATATATCTGATTTTTGCATATTGATCTTGGATCCTGTAACCTTGCTGAAGTCACTTATTTATTTTAATACTTTTTGTGGATTCCTTAGGATTTTCTATATAAATAGTCATGTCATCTATAAATAGAGATAGTTGCATATTATCCTTTCTAATCTGGATGATTGTTTTTTTGTTTTCCTGACTAATTGTCCTTTTTAGAACCTACAGCAAAAAGTCAAATGGAAATGATGAAAATAGGCATCTTCGTCTTGTTCCCCGATCTTAAGATTTCTGTCTTTTGCCATAAAGCATGATGGTAACTGTGGGTTTTTCATAAATGCCTTTTATTAGGTTGAGGAAGTTCCCTTCTATTCATAATTTGTTGAGTTGTTTTATTATGAAAAAGTATTAGATTTTGTCAAGTCCTTTATATGTGTGCATTGAGATAATCTTGAGGGTTTTATCCTTTATTCATATGGTATATTACAGTGATTGACTTTTAGATATTAAAATAACCTTACATTTCTGGAAGCTTTGAGTCAGGCTCAATAAAGACAAGCCCTGTGAATGGGGTATTCCAGGAGGTGCCAGACCAAATAGTGATAATTTTCTGGGAATGGGGCTTTTCAGAGTTCTCTAAACTCTGTCCCTACTAGGCTGCTGGTGGTTTTCACAGCTACCATAATTGTGAGCCTGTTGGTTTTCATGGCTACTGTTTCTGAAGAAGAAAATAGGAATAGGGCATGTTAAAATGCCACAAAGCTACTCACTGTTCTTATAAAGTTTCAGCTGATTTTATTCAATAAATACTCTGCAAATTATTGCAAGCTTTTGATTAATTTTTAGAATTCTGAAAAAGTTGAAATTTTTCCAGTGTTCTCATTGCTTTGATGGAGGAGTAGATTTCCAGAGATCCTTACTCTGCCATTCCCGAAGTAGTCTTCCTCCTAATTTCCTCTTATCTTCCTGACTACTCTTACAAAACTTGAAGGCATTCCTCTTAATGTGTCTGACCCATAACTATCATTTTTGTTTCTTTTTAGGGTTCCATGTTAGACTCTCTTCCTGCTCTCTCCTCTTTTATCATCCCCTCAAATGTCCTGATCCATTGCTATGGCTTCAGTTAGCACCTGTGCTGGCGACTCCACATTTGTAACTCCAGCCCAAATTTTCCTTCTGAACAACACAGGCATACATCTGAGTGTCTACCAATATCTGTTGGAGGACTTACAATCACCTCTAACCCATCTGTCCCAAAGTAAATGCCTCATTAGCCTATTCCTCCTACCTCATATCTCCCATTTCTATGTTACCTATCACAGTTAATGGCATTACTACATTCATAACCAAGAAATCAACAGTCACCCTTGACACTTTCGTTTCTCTAACCCGTACAGCAGACTGAATGATCATTTTATCTAATCATTCCATTTTCCTGCTCCTTGACAATGTCACTTCTCCTTTTGTGGCTCGTTGCTGCATTTAGAATTGAATCTGAGTGCCTTACTGGGGTCTACAAAGAACTTCAGGATCTGGATTCTGTCATCCCCTCCAGCATCATGTCTCCCTACTCTCCCAGCCACCTTTAATTTTCTTTCCCATACTTACATTATCTTTTGCACATGCTGTTCCAAGAGAAATCTCTGTGTGCTTTTATTAGTTCTCACATTTTTTTGTTTATGCTACCTTGAATTGGATTCTGTTATTTGCAACCAAAGGATCCTCAATAACACACTAACCTTCACAGCATAGCTGTGGTATCAGTAACCTTAATTTACTCATTATTCTAATTTTACTCACCAACCTATCTATACTCTTAGCTGAACTCACCAAGATGCTATCACACCCAGTATTGTCCCTACTATTCCAGTCCATCTTCTTGATATGCCCTTGACAGATCTTATCAGCAAACTCTCATCTCCCCTTATACTATGCTAAGAGATTGGTCCAACCCATTATTTTAACCCCTAAAGAGAGAATTTCTTTCTCTCTCATCTACTGGGGTTCTTTTGTTTTGTTTTTTTTGTTTGCTCTTCTCAAATAAAATTCCCCCTCCTGATCACTTCTGTCAGGAAGGGAAAAAAACGGGTGTGTTTACTGGCTAGAATTTACAACTGGTATATGAAATATCATTGTCCTAGAGGCAAAACCCTTTTTGGCACTTTTACCTCTTCTGCAGCCAATACCTGTACATCATATAGATTACATAACCCCTTGATAACTGTAAAATGGTGTACAATGGTTGTTATTTATTCTAACTGTGGGGGGATTTAGGTTCTGGGTTTCTTCTTTGTTTAAATTCATGCTCATTGGTCAGGGGCATCTCAGCGTAAGAGTCCTTGGTCTTTGGATGTGGCAGGCATGTGTTGCAACCCTATGTCTTCTTCCTTGATAGTCCTTGACCTTGAGATAGCTGTTTTATCACTAAGTGTCAGTTTCCTTTTTTTAAGTTTTATTTATAAAATGAGGCAAATTCAGTCCAAATTCAGGATGACTGGTAGAGTTAACTATGTGAATGGATGTAAAAAGTCTAACCTGAGATCTTGTTAATGGTTGCCACTCAATAGATGGCAGCTTGCTTTATTGTCATCCTCGCGATTACCCACACTGCAACTTCTGCTCTGTTAACAGATTTCAGCCCCATAATCTTTTGTTTCTTCATCCTAATCCTTTACTTCCTCTGACTGTTACTTTTTGGTTCCGAGCAAGCAGGCTGCTTGTATCTGGATCTGGCAGACCCTGACATCTCTTCTTGGCTTTGTCAGGCAAGTTCAGGCATGTACAGACATGTCCATGAGTTTCTCAGAAGGTTGACTTTGCCAAAGCCAGAACACCACTCCCCCTCCCTTCCCACTGGGTCCTGTGCTCCAAGCTGTTGGACATAAGTTCATGCTTTCGAAACTTCAGTATTTACACAGAGTCTGTGCCTCTGATTTACCCAGTGTCCAGCTGCTGATACTTATCTTGAAATTTTTAAGTGCAAGACTGCAATCAAAGCGTCAGGGCACAGAAATGAACAAATAAAGATGTTTGGGGACTGCCTGCTTTTCTCATGCGATTTGCACATTTTTCTTGGCTTGCGTAATCTGAGGTGGCTGGGACCATGGGCCCCTTCATTCCTTGGCCTAGTGGTACAGCACATGGCAATGTTACAAATACAGGAGCTGGACATGCAGGAGGGGCCTCACCCCTGCTAGGAAAGCATCCACCTCTGTGCCTCCCAGACAGTGTTGACGCATTCAGACAAGCTGGACAAAGAACGTACAGTCTACATTCCCTGGCCTTTGAAGGGAAGATGTTGCAATGTACAGGCAATTGCAGTGTTTGCCTAATTCATCAAAACATTCACATTTGCTAGTAATACAATGCATCTATGATGAGAAGGACCCAGGGGGAGCTCTGTGGATTAAGGGTAAAATGGCTTGAGTCTCCTAATTTCTACCATTCAGCTAGGCTTTGAAGCAGCCTTCCCTTCATTCATGAAACTGTTGCTGTGCTGTTTAAAATGCGTAGACTTTGGAACCAGATGGATCTGTGGCTCAAACTTACTAGCTGTGGGATCTAGGGCAATACACCCTTTCTAAAGCCTCTATTTTCATCTGGAATGTAACGGTAGTAAAACTAAGCTCTTAAAGCTGTTATAATGATACTTTGAGACAATATATAGAGCTTAGCTGGGTAACAGACATAGTGAGTGCTATAGATGAACTTTTATCATTCATCTACTTTTTAAGTGCCTACCATTGCCAAGCACTCTGCTGGGTACTTAGCATTTCTTTCCACCATGGAGTTGGTTGAACATTTGAATATGAGTTGGGAGACAGGGAGAAGCATATTTTGCAAGAGGCGAAGGAGGCTTGAGTTCAGTCTCAGCATCACTTCTGACTAACCTATGTGCTCTTGGACAAGCGATGTCTCTCTAAACCTCAGTTTCTTCAGCTGTAAAGCAGAGTAGTTATTCCTATTTCAAAGAGCAAATGGGAAGATCTAATTATAACTATTACTATAGTTATAATAGCTAGCATTAATATAGAGCTGCTTAGTTTTCTAGCACTTTCTAAACATTTTAAATTTACTGTTTTATTTAATCTTTACAACATCTCTAAGAAGAATTATTACACCAGTTTTACAAATGAGGGAACCAAGGGATAGAGAAGTTAAATGACTTGTCCACATCTAGCATCAGAAAGTAACTAGTCTGGCTCCAGAGTCTATTCTCTCAGTCATCACACTTTGTGTTTGTGGACTATAAAGCCTTGTATAAATATGGAGATTTATTATTATTACCACTCTGGAAAATTCTACCTAATGAACTACGTTTTGTTCTGATGAATGCAGGATCCAGCATTATTCTTTTTAAGGGAACTGAAGCAATTGCTCCACAATACATTTTTTCCCAACATTTTAGTGTGAAAATTTTCAAAATACTGAAAAATTGAAATATTTTTACAGTCAACATATATTTACCTACCATATGGATTCTACAGTTAGGATTTTACTGTCCTTGCCTTACTGCATGTCTAGCCATCTCCAGACCTCTCTCCCTCTATTAATCCATTTTATTTGTGATGAATTTCAAAATGGGTTGTAATCATCACCCTGTTACACCAAGTACTCCAGCATGCATATTATTAATTAGATTTTAATATACTTTTAAGATTCTTTTTTTTCTTTTCAAAAATGCATTTGAGGTTCCATATCTAGGAAGAAGATTTGGCAACCTCAGAAAATAATTAAACTAACATCAAACCATGGTACAGTCTACTTTTAATGTTATCACTTTATTATTATTGTTGTTGTTATTCCTGTTGTTGTTGATTTGCACACCTGCTTTTTCAATACTAAGAGCCAGCCTGCTGTTCAGCTGCCTCCTTCCCTGCTCAAACCTTCCATTTCATCCCAGACATAATGTCTCCTGCTCAATTTTTCCCACTCCCACCCGCACCCTCTTGTGCCCAGATCCAACCACAGTTTGCTCTCTGCCAGACCTCCATATATCCAGTGGCATTCCAAGGCTGCCACAGAGTTCCACATGGGATCCAAGTATCTGCCTGACCCAGCCAATTATTACAATAACACCTTATATTTAGTTGGTACTGGTTCATTATTTCATTCAGTAAGCATTTATCAAGATCCTATTTAACCAGGTGACCAAGAGAGGGGGAGGCAGAGAGTGGGCAGGGGGTACTGAGTAACAAAAGAACTGAATCAATCATCACACATTTATTGCATGACTTCTGTGTACACAGCACGCCCATCAAAGAGTTTATAGTCAAGTTGAAGGAAGAAAACAAATGCACAAGATACAATTGGAGACCAGCTGTAGAGGGAGAAGCAAACAAAAGTTCTATGTAGTCATGTACATCTGTGTGTATGCACGTCTGCCAAGGAGATGTAGAAGAAAGTTGCTCATAGGATTTGACTGGGATTTCTGGAGAAAAAGGAGGCTGTAAATAAATATTGGATAGACCCAGGGCTAGGCACTAGTGAAGGGATAGAAGAGTGCTGTTTTGAAAGGAGGAAAGAATTATGTTGGGCAATTGTTAAAATATCTTAGAATGCGTGGAGGAATTGAATGATAGAGTCAAAGATTTACAGCTGCAAGGGATTGCCTCAGGATAGATTCTATAGTATTATAAAGATGGCTCTGTTGCAAAGTTGAGAGCTTTTCTAAGATTATCAGAGCTGAAATTGTTTGGTAACAGGCTATGTGCCCCAAAAGACAAAGGTGAATAGTGACATTTTATTGAATTGATGAAAAAACAGTAAACAGGGAATTAAAGAGAGGGGATGCCAGTAAAGTAGCCAGTGGGAAATGGAACAGGAAGACTCCAACAATCATAAAGGCCAAGAGGACTATCTGCAGCAAATCCAAGAAGCAGTATACAATGAACACAAGTTGGTGCCCCCATTCTGCTGCCTTCTAGGTGTAAGAACCACGGTTTTAGGAGCTCCTGTCTTTTAGTTATAAAACTAGAATAAAATTTACTCTTGAGGGATATTGTGTGGGTTATATGAGCCTAACTGGAACACATTCAACATAGCGCCTGTTTCAGAAAGCTTGCTTACAATGTCTGTTTGTTTTTTGCACATGGGTCCTTTCAGTGTAAAGAGTATAGAGTGGTAGGGACTGTCACTGAGCCTAGCCCTTTTCAGAAGTTTCAGAATTACAAGTTCAGCACTGCCCTTGAGCACACATGGTAGCTTTTAGTGAATAATAATAATAATAATAATAATAATAAGGCATCCTTTAGGGCAAATTAATTTTTAACATTGCTCTTTCTTGGAAGATTAAAGAAAAGATAAACAAACAGCACCATTTCACCAAGCCCAAGCGCACAGCTTGGTGAATAGAGCACAGACTGGATTTCAGCCCCTGTTCATACGCATCTCAGCCATGACAGCCCTGCCCATGTTTCCAAACAGCATTACTGGGAGAGGAGAGAAATGAGACTACCTTGATAGACCAGAAAAAGAGTCAGTAGGTCCCATCAAAGGAGCCATTCAGGGACTGAGACCATCTCTCTGTGTGGCTGTGGGGTGGAATGAAGACATTAGAAAACCTCCAGTGCCCTCTCCATGTCTAGGATTTGGGGGCTAAGACTCTATTCTATTGTAACGTCAGTGTCCCCACATTACACTGCCTTTGTCTATAAAGGGCAGAGCCCTTCATATATTCAAATACCTTTGTATATTCAAACCTCTCCTTGTTAACTCTCTGAAGACTGCAGGAGACGCCATATATGGGTTCACAAACAAGCCCATTCACTTCAGTTGTCACTATGCTCTTCCTTTACTACCCCACCCCCTCTTTATGTTGGATGATGATGAATCCACTTGGAGAGGGACTCTCAGCACTTCCAAGGATACTACTGTACTAGGATGCTCCTAGAGCTGGTACTTCCAGACTCTCTACATTCTCAGGCATATTCAAAATGCCCAAGTTTGACTGTGTTCTAGCCTACAATGAGGAGGAGATTATTCGCACCCGTTCTGTGCGATGTTTCATCTCCTAGGCACCAAGGATGCCTTCTTTGTATTTTTGTGCCCCACAAAAGCTTTGAATAAATAGCTCGTTCAACTTCAGTCTCTGGACCATGCCAGACACATCATAGCCACCCAGTTGTTCCCACACCATTCTCCTTTCTTCTTTCTCTGTAGCCTTCCCCACTCCATCCCCTCCAACCAGTACAAACTACACATATAAATAAACATGCCCCCGGCCAGCTCTCCAGACATGTATGAATCCCAGTGTCAACCTCAGTTTGGGCTCATATTGCTACACAGTAAATCTATCATGAGTATTTGTGAAGTCTTCACAGGATGTCCAACTGAATTGAGTTCTTGAGACACATTTTAAATGGAAAGTCAGTGGACCCTGCTGTGCAGAAGTGCAGTCAAATAAGGACAGGTTTACTTTTAAAACATAACTTTGACTTTTTTTTGTTTTACAAAATAAAACAGTCTCATTTTAAGCAGATTTAAAAATTCAGACAAACAAAAAAAGAAATAAAAATAATGACTGAAAACTCTCACTATCCATACAAGATATCTGTTAATTTTTGATTTGTATCATTCCAGGACTTTTCATACTTTATTTAACCAAGTGGGAAGTTTCAGAAATACAAGTTATTTCTAACATTTTGTCATTTTAAACGACGAACATTCTTACAATTGTACCTTTGAGGAGGTCCATGATTATTACCTTAGAATAAATTGCTAGAAGTGAAATCAGTGCCACAGATCTCCATGGTAGATCATCTGGCAAGTTATGCCAGCTTCAACTTCAAATTTATCCTGAATTCTAGAACTGCTCACCAATTCCACTTCCACTACTCTACTCCATGTCCCCTTACACCATCCCCCTGGTCCACCTCCCCTTAATCCATCCCCCTAGCCCAACTACTCCTTAGTCCATCACCTTAGTCTACCTCCTCCTAATCCATCCCACCAATCCATCTACTCCCTAGTCCATCACTCTAGAACATCGCCTCCTGGTCAATCACCCTAGTCTAGCTCCCCCTAGTCCATCACTGTAGTCCACCTCTCCTCTTTCTCTGCTATAGCTTAACAGTTGGTTTCCTTGTTTCTACTTTGATTCCTTTAGGGTTTTTTCCACTTAACAGAATGAGAAATCTTTTAAAAATAAAGTCAGATCATGTCAATCTCCTACTCCTAGAACACTTAGAATCAAGTCCTCATATGTCCTTCAGAGTCCTGTGTGATCTTGCCCCTGCCTACTTCTATGGTCTCCTCTTCCTGCCACATGGTCCCCCAGGCACATTCCGCTCCAGCTATGGTGGCCTTTCCACTGTTCCTTGAATGAACCAAGCTCATTCCTGCCTCAGCATCTTTGCAGTGGCTTTTCCTCCTCCTGAAAACTCTTGATCTAGATCTTCATACGAGCTTCTCCCTTAATTCATTCTAAAATACTTCACCACCCATCACTCTCCCTCCCCCTCCTGTCAACACCCTGCTTGAATTTCATCATAGCATAAATCCTTTTATTATATTATAAAGGTACTTTTCTGTCTCCCCATACTAGAATGTAAGCTTCATAAATCCTTAATCATTATACTCCAAAAAGCTAGGAAAAATATCTGCACTAGTAGATGTTCAATAAATAAATATCAATTGGATATACAGACGAAAGAATGAATGTATTATTCTATTAAAGTGTATGCTAAATGTTAAAGTTTTTAATACCTATTGCCAAATTGGCCTTCATGAAAGTATTTCTTACCTCTACCCCCTCTAGTGGGGAATTAAAAGGGATAGTTTTAACTTGGTGTGCCCAGATTATTTTCATGTTTGTTTTCTTACCATCACCACAAATGATGATCTTGAAAGTGCCATTAATTAGGAAAGAAGTACATTAGCTGTTTCATCTGATTATGACTTTCCCTAAAAATTGACTTAAAATAAGTGTGATAGAAAACTCTCTGACGAGTAAGGATATTTTCCCCCATAACTGAATTTCCTTCTCTATGTATATAACTATGTGTGTAAAGGAAGGAAGTGAAAGAAGAAAAAAGTCAAAGTAGGTAAAACTCAAAAGACAGTTTGGAATATGGGAAAAATCTTGATCTCTGGAAGCAGACTTATCTGAATTCAAATTCTGGAACCACCATATACTCCCTGAACAATGGGGGACATCCTTTAACAGCTCCTTGAGACTCAGTACCCTCATCTACAATATGGAAATAATCATTATTTCCTTTTCTGAGTTGTAGTTAGGATTAAATAAAATACCAGGCAGGGTATTTTATAGAGCACAAATAGAACAGGGTCCATAAATGAAAGCTATTTTTATTTACATTATTGTCATATTGATGGCTTCATTTGTTCATATCGAAACCTTACAAAGAAAGAACATCGTGGGATACAAGAACTGTCCTCCAATATATGACGAATCATTTTTGTGGAGGAAGGCATTGCACCTAGGAAAGAACTAGAGTTGCAGTTTAACAGACCCTGGTCAATAAAAGAACTTGGATCTACAAGCTCGAACTGTCCAGCAAACATAGTGAGGTTCCTCATGAAGCAGTGTACACATGAGATGCTCAAGAAGAGGCTGGAAGGACAGTCGTAGGTAAAGGTTGGCTCTGGGTAATATCACCCCTGAACTGTTGTTGATCCTCTAAGTTCCTCTATCAGTGCACCTGTTTTATTTGTCAATGACAGAGATATTTAATGGAAGAATTTTCCAATGGCTTCTAGGACTGTGCTTCTCAAATAGTCTCCTTCTCCATTGATAAAGACACTTGGAATTGGGCCAAATATCTGCAATTATGGGAGAAAATGAACCCCAACATTCTTTCCGAATGTCTTAGCAGTTAACTGAGCATGTAAAAATGCCAATATTCTGTGAAAACTCTTATTTACTAATATAATTTTCAGCTCCCAAGTCCTTTGGTTGTTAGCAAATTACAGTAAAAATAAAATCACTTCTTTTATTCTGGTACTCAAAGGAAATCCAACCCATTGCCCCCTCTTTCTTCTTCTAACACCTTCCAATCTTTAATAGTGAAGTCAGTGGACTAGGCAGCTCATTGGCCAGAGACTTAACAAACAGAGGATTTACTGGCACCTGCTCAGTGAATTGTATAGTTTTGGATTTTCTCCAAAATGGCTTGCACATATCTATATCATAAGTCCTATAGTAGTTCATCACCAGGTTTCATCTAGACTTCTCAGCCAAAACATGTGGTCTAAGAGAAAGAGATAGCTCTAGCCCCTATGAAACCCCTGCCTACTAAGTGACTTGAGCAAGTTCTCTCTCAATCTCCAAGCATCATGATTAAGAGTGCAGGCTTTGAGTCACACTGAACTGGGTCCAAATCACTCACTAGTTTCGTGACCTTGGATGATTTTTTTAAACTTTCCGAGCCTGAGTTTCTTCACCCCCAAAATGACTATAACAATAATTGTTCATTCCTCATAGAGGTGTTATGACTGTTAATTGTGAAACCATAATCTACAGTGCTTCACCAAGTGCCTAGAACATTGAAAGAGCTCAATAAATGTTGCATTATTATAATAATTAGATGAATATGCTCTATTCCTAGAGAAGCCTTATGTGTATCCTCTAGTCTCCTGAATTCTGCATCATTGAATCCTGGCTGCAACACGGCTATTCTCCCAGTTACCCAAGCCAGAAATGTTTATTCATTAAACAATGGGTCATCAGGGTCCTATCATGAGTCAGGCACTGTCCAGATTGTGGGAGATGTTGACCTCAAGACAGATGTGCTTCTTCCTCCCATGGGTCTTAGCATTTGCACAGTCATCTTGGATTCTTCCTCTCGGACACCCCTCCCCCAGTCAGCCCACTAAATTCAATTGATTCTATTGAATTGATTAAATTCTGTTGATTCTGTCTCTCAATCTTACCCTCTCCTCTCACTCCATCTCCCTCTCACCAACTCCTAAGTTCTCATTTCATCATTCATTGCCTGTATCATCTCTTGCCCGTATCACTGCAGCGGCATCTTCCCTATTTTCCTTGGTTCCAGCTTCACACTCCTGCCAGCTACTCTCCACAATCAGTCACAAATGTCTTGCTCAAATATAAACCCCATCTTGCTCAGAACAAAACCCAAATTCCTTGGCATTTCATGTGAGGTTTTCATCATCTGACTCTGTTGACGTCTAGAGTGATTTTGGCCCCTTTCCTCTAGGGGCAAGATCTGACCACACAAAGTAACTTAAAATGACCTGAATATGCATTTGCAATTTCATGTTTCCTGCTTCTGTGCCTTTGCATATGCAGTGTCCTCTTTCAGAAGGCCCTCCCCCCTTGCCTCCTGGGAAAACACAATCTTCGATATTTATTTCAAGTGTCACCTCTACTGTGACCCATTTTCAGAAAAGTGGTCACTTCATCTTCTGAGCTATCTCTATACCTTAAACCTACTACTTTTGGTTTCTCTTACTTATTCATTAGTCATCAGCTGAATGTCACCTCCTCAAAGAAGGCTTGATTGACCACTTCCTGCACCCTAAAGAATTCCATAGCCATAAATTTCTGCACCAAATTATTTCTCCCACGACTTCCTGCTACTTACAGATACAGTTCACTGAGTCTTATAAACAAGCTTTTGCAAATCAACCACATAATTATCTAACTACAAAACAATTATCAATTTTTCTTAGACTAAAAATTAAGGAAAAAAATCATGTATTTAATTTTTCTTGCGAAAACAAAACAAAATCTTTACCATCACAAGGAAATACTGACTAACTGTAAAATTCTCCACATTTTATCCTTATATTAAGCCAGATCAGGAGAAAGTCGCATCCCTGGACCATATTCTTTGAGCCCGCTAAAGAATTGTCTATTTGGAATTACAATTTAGCACTATTCTCTCAGTGTTCCTCCAGGCTGCTGCTATTATAAAAAACAGATGTTTGCAGAGTATCTTTTAGACTCTTGATCAAAGTGCTACTGAGAACATCTTCCAATGTATTGCTCAGTGTCTTTCGTGACATTCTCATCTCAGAAGTAAAATCCAGGACCACATGTGTATCTATCTACGTTTTCTTCTACTAGATGCCAAGAGATGGACACCCATCATATTTCTCTCTTTGCATAGGCTTCCAGGAAACTCAGTGCTAACTTTGGCACTCAATTGCTATAACTTTACTCAACTTAGATTTTCTTTAAATACACTTTTATTTTCTCTTTCCATTACCAACTCTGCTGCTTCTTTTCCAGCTTTTAATATGTGACTTTTTCCACCTAATGATTAAAGGATTTGTGGCAGAAAGGATGAAGTGTGTGGTAGTAGAAGAAGTATGCATTTTGGAGTCACACGATATTGAGTTTCAAGGTCAACTCTGTCTGTTACTAGATGTATGACCTTAATTGCCTCTCCTCTGCTATCCCAACTCAAAAACCAAAAAATAATGTCATGTAGGTGTGGTTATGAATATTATATATGAAAAAACATACACATAAGCATACCTACTGCAGTGCCTAAAATTTAAGAGGGGGTCTTTTTATTTTCTTTAAGATTGGCCCTGAGCTAACATCTGTTGCCAATCTTTTTTTTTTTTTTCGTATTCTTCTTCCCAAAGACCCCCAGTACATAGTTGTAGATTCTAACTGTAGGTCTTTCTGGTTGTGCTATATGGGATGCTGCCTCAGCATGGCCTGATGAGTGGTGCTAGGTCCGTGCCCAGGATCTGAACTGACGAATCCCTGGGCCAGTGAAGCAGAGCATGGGAACTTAATCCCTCAGCCATGGGGCTGGCCCAAAGGGGTCCTTTTTCAATTCTATTTGTGCCTCTTCAAATCCTATTGGAAAGTGGGGAATAAACGCATGGACAGACAAATGATAAAAGAGTGAAACAACAATAAAAATGAAAAGACTGTCTATGATCAGGCGTGTAACAGATGATAAGAATTTGATCTTGGATGACTTTATAGAGAAGACAAAACACTGGGCTTTAAAGGATGCACAGGATTTACCTATAGGAAAAATAGACAGAGAATATTCTGGGTGGTGAGACTTTGGTGGAAAAGAGTGAATTGAGAAAACCCAGGAAGGCAGACCTGAAAGCAAGTGTATCAACAAAAGCACCAGGTCATGTATTATAGTGGAAAAATTAAAAATTCAGAAATCTGTTCATTTAATTGAGAGTCACTGAACACACAATGAAAAGTTAATTTCTTGGAATATTGAAGGGAACAACAGGATGCTGTTTGGAACATTCCTCTGCCTCATCAAATGTTTAACAGTTAAAGATACAGAAAATGTAAACAAGAGTAGCTCTAGGAACCCTAGGATTATCCATTCACCTTTCAGAAGCCAAGAAACAGATTCATGGAATCAGAGGGTAGAGGAGCTAGATTGGGTGCTCAGCACCAGCTAGGGATGGCCACCTGAAGAACAGAAGAGAGAGGTCCAGAGTCTCATAACAAGATAGGGATGGAACATGAACCAAAATCCACATTCCCTACTTTTAGTCCACCCTGGGACTCCTGCTTTGTCTGCATACCAGGGCTTCTCCATCTCCGTCTTCTCCACTACATTCTATCCTACCCTATCTGGATATGTGAAAGGGAAGCTTGTTTTTAAAAAAAAATCTTTTTCTCTTCCATCCCTTGATTCTTGATCCATTTTAGTGCTAAAATTTATAGTGATCAATGAAGCTGAAAAGGTCTGTATCCTGTGTGGAGCATGATCCTTGTACATTTGCATGGGTGGATCTGAAATACCAGAAGAAAGGGTGTTTGGAGAGTCTGTCATGAGGTTGCCAACTGACTGTTTGTATTCAGACTGATCACATGCAGCACTTCAAAAGGTTTTCGGCTCAGTATCCAAACATTTGGTTTCTTATCTACACTAGTTCCAAATTTTATAAAGTTGCTGAAAGTTTATTGTGGATAAATTCATATACGCCTGAAAAAGAAGCAGCTGAAGTAGGTTTCACTCATTGAGTGGGGCTGGGACTTGCCTTCCAAAGGAAAATGTTTAAGTGGAAGGAAGAGAAATACTTCCTTCCTGGAAATAGAATTTTTAAAAAATCTAGAAAGTACATAAAAGATGAACTGTTCTGAAGATGAACAACAGGTTTAGTAGACAACTGCTGTCTAGTGGAATTCATTGAGAATACTGAAGCCACACTTGCAAATCATGAGAGAGGGTCACAATAGATTGGTGATGTCTGCCACGAGCATGGAAGGTATTGGTGGCAGCACATGAGTCAGACATATGCCATTTCTGGTCTGACCTAATGCAATCCTTTTCTAATGCCAGAGAGAGATAGTGAATAGACAGAAGTTATCCAGGTGCAGAACCAAGATTTCTTGACTTCTCTTACGTGGCTCTTATCATTCTGTGATATCTTCAGACTTGGATCTTCCAGTTTCATAGAGAAGAGATGCACTACCTGCCTAGCAGGTTCCCCATGTGTTTTATTCTTTGAAGCAAAAACAAAACTATTAGTGAAATAAGATTTCCTCTCATTCAAGAAGAAATGACCAGATTGGACCCTAGATCTCAATGTGGCCTTGTCACAACATCTAAACCCTGCCACACTCCATGGGAATAACTTGTGGATTCTTCATAGATGTTCTCAAGTTAGAAGGGAAAGCCCAGCTCCTTTGGCCTTTCTCTAACCAATGCTTGTTCTTCAAGATAAGTAAATAAGGCTCGGATTTTTATTCATCTGTGGGGATGTGGATAACTTTTTTTTCCTTGAGTCTGCCAGCTTCTATATTATATAAAGGAGAATTTTAGAAAGAGGAACACTGCCTTAATTCAGGGAGGAACCAGCCAGGCCAACAGATGGGAAGACGCTAGAGCAGGCATGAGCAGTGCTGGACAGATGTGCTGAGGAGGGGCAGTGGAGGAACAGAATCCTTCCTCCATTTCCTAGCTCTTCCAGCTGATCCCACCCAAACAAACCCTTCTTGGCATTTCAGAGCCACAAGTGGACAGAAAGTTGCCCATGCCTTCTGCCTCTTAGTTTCTCATCCTCTTTTTTCCCTTAGTAGGCTCTGAGCTTCCCTCCACTAATTCAGAGCATATTTTAGGCTTCTAGGGAAACACATCTCCCCATGAACATGCATGCACAGAAATAAACATCTAAAACAAAAAAATATAAAAAGCTGCAATTCACTCCAATTTTTAAGATCCACTGTATTTTCCAAGGAGGGGATACTAGTGTCACCTGGGCCTATATGGAAACTAATCCTACAAGTTTAGAATATAAAATTCAAATGATGAAGATTGAGCAGCCCGGGTATGTGCTATGTGGGTTCGACTTGACTTTAGAAGATCTGAACACTAGCTCTGTTTCTCTCTCTCTCTCTCACACACACACACACACACACACAAACACACACACACACACAAACATACACTCATGTTTATAACTTGGAAAAGTTATTGTCCTTTCTGGGCCAGAGTTTCCCCCTGTAAATTCTCTCTGCCCACTGCCCTCCTTGTCTCTCAGTAGCAGTTGCTCCTACAGAGTCTTGTACTCACTTCCCTTATCCAAGTCTTCCAGCTGCATTGGATTGTGATTATGAGCTTTGTCTGCTGTCTGAGGTGAGAGAATCTGAGCTTTAGAGGCAGATTTGGATTGAAAGTCTGGCTCCACCCTCTCAAGTGTATGACTTTGAGAAAGTCATTTAGCCATGCCTGGTTTGTATAGAGGGAGGAAAACGTGGTGAAAGTAATGTCTACTGACCAAGGTTCCTTTGAAGGTTAAAAATGAAAGCACATATGAAAATGCCTACCTATGGGTAATCTCAAGGTTCAGTCAATCTTAGTTTCCCTCATGTTTCCTTAATATTTAGCATGAACCTGGTGCATGGTGGGTATTCCAAAAATTCCTGTTGGAAAGAAAAAGTTAAGAAAGGGAGAGAGAGGGTAGAAGGGAGAGGGAGAGAGGGAAAGAAAAGAGGAAGGAAAGAAGGGAGGGAGAAAAGAAAAATAGAAAAAAAAGGACGGAAGAAGGATAGGGAGAAAGGGAGGAAGGAAAGGTGGAGGGAAAGAGGAAATGGTATTAGTCGTGCCATCTTCATTAGCCTGTTAGTTCCTAAGGGGCCATCTGTGGCATACTCACTTCTATACCCTTAGTTCCTCGGACTGTCATTAGCGTATCATAACTACTCAACTAATGTTTGCTGGCCATATTTTATTCATCTTTAAAATGGGGATAATGATACATGCCATGCTTTATATAAGGCTTCAAAGAGCATCTGATGAAATGTGGAGTGTAAATATAGCAAGTGTGCTGTTAACTGATCTGAAGTCTGGTATGTGATGTCAAGCCACACTGCTTGTCTATTTGCATATTTTCCTATTTGCATAACCTAATAAATTGGGGACTAAGGAGACTACTTAGAAAAGGTAGCATCCACAGCTTAGGTACAGACATGTACAGACAAATATCATAGTACTCTGTGTGTGGAAGGGACGAGCAGAGAAGGGAGCTGAAAACTGGATTATAAGAAAGGATTGGACCATGGGTTTGCTGAGAAAGAGTACATCATAAAAGAAGAAAGAGGGGCTGGCATGGTGGCATCGTGGTTAAGTTCACACCCCGCGCTTCAGCGGCCCAGGGTGTGCAGGTTCAGATCCTGGGCACAGATCTACACACTGCTTGTCAAGTTATGCTGTGGTGGTGTCACACATACAAAATAGAGGAAGATTGGCTGAGATGTTAGCTCAGGGACAATGTTCCTCCCCAAAAAGAAAAAAAAGAAGCAGCTTGGAAGGACAAGACGACTTGGGGAGTGAAATGGTGGATAGAATGGAAAGAGTTGTATAAATAAGCTCTATATCACTTTGGGACCCAAGCAGCCCTGAGGTGAGCCTTCCCCTAACGAGGGAAGAAATAATCTCCTCCCTTTGCAGGAAAGTGATGAGCTGCCACATAACATTGGGATCATGATAGACCAGATAAAGAAGTGTAGATCTGTGCCAAAGATGCTCGTGTGGACCACTTTGTGCAAACACCACAGTGCAGAGGCTAGAGATATTGATGTATCACAGGTCTTTATGGTAGTACCAGTGTTTCATGGTAGATAGCCAACACTGATTAACAGACGTGTAAGACAACCCTCGAGGATGTCAAAAATTATTGTTGTAGGGAAGGGTGTACAAGGTAAAGCAGTAGAAGAAACTAATACAGTTTTCTGAAAAGCTGTGTTGTATTCGAAGCCAGATTTCATGTAACCGTGTCTTTTCTACTCTGAGGATCCTGAAAAACGGGGACTTCCATGGTTTTGTAAAGTAGTATGGTACGTAAATAGGATTGTTGTGCTAAATAGTTTAAATTCTCTGACTTGGAGTTTATATACTTCTCTGGGTATAGGAACCACACATAAAATTTTATATCTCAGCCAGACCAGCTGTCTTATTGGAGTGAGTAAAGGAGTATGGATATAGAGAACTAAATCTTAAAATAGAATGAAAATTATGCTGGGGCTGAAGGAGGATTCTCTTCCTAGGAAAGCAGTATATTCTTTATGGAATGGATCCCAGAACATTTTTGCATTCATAGGTGGCCTTTGCCGAGATCAAGAAATATAAAGATCATTAATTTAGTTGTCTCGGTTGTCCCCATGGCATTGTAGAGCGCATGTTTGGGGAAGTAAGATTGTTTTTTCTTCTTCACCTGCTCTTCCAGAACCAGGATGACCTCAGGAACTACCTCTCATAAGATAAAATGCTTTTCTAGTTGTTGCTTACAATCTGTGGAGTCCGGCCAAAGGGGGCATGAGTATCTCCTAATGGTCAAGAGCACAAACTCTGGCCTCAGGCAATACATGGATTACTTTAGACAGCAGATACTCATCTCTAAAATGAAGGTGACCATAACTATCTCAACAAGGAGCCGTTAGGATATGTGAAATAAAGATGCAAAATAATTAGACCAGTACTTAGCAAGAGTAAATAGTCAATAAGTCGTTAATATCAACACTATTGTTATTAGTATGGCTATTGCCAACAGAGTTAGGATAGAAATTTGACAGTAGGACTTACGGGATAATTCTACCCTACTGGAAGATGCCTCCACTCCATTCACTGAAATTTCTGAGCCTTAATATTCGCAAGGCATTACAGGGTTATGAAGATTATTGAGGCTTTCTTGTTTGTTTAATCACAGAAGCTCAGAATTCATGAGATGGGAAGACAATTAACAAAAATACTTGTGAGATAGAGCAAACAGTAATTATACCCATTAATGTTCAGAACTGTTGTGACCTTTTCAGAAAGGGGAATTATTTTACCTAGTGAGAAGTTCGCGGAAGACTTCCTTAAACAGGGAGGTTTTTGACATCCCTGAAAAAAAGCACAGAATTTAGACAACACGGATATGAAAGAGAAAGGATAGACATGCTAGTGTGAGGAAGAAGGAAGTGCAAAGATACACAAACTAGTTTATGTGTGACACAAGAACTGCGGGATGAGGCTGAAAATGTAGGCGAGGAGCACATGGCAGAAGGTCTTAGGAAATTCTTAATTCCATAGGCAATGCAGAAGCATTACACATCTTTCCTGAGAGAACTATAAATTCTCTATGGACAGAATATCTAGTTTTTGTATCTGAATTTCTAATGATCTTAATATAATGGCTGGCAAATAGTACCCAACAACTGTTTGAGTAACTATGTGTGAGTGGGTGAATAGATGGATGGATGAACAAATTAATTAAATAATGGTTATGGAAGATATTCACTCAGCTGTCTTGTATTCATCAGTTTGTTCATTCTCTCTTTCATTCAGTACTTAGTAAATATTAAACGAATTGATATTTCAGAAACAGTGTCACACACTATTTATGCCTTAACTTAGGAATACTCCTCATTACCATAATAAGCCCAGGGAAGACCATCTTGCCCACCTTGTGGAAAGATTAACTTCCCATGTACTATGCTCTACCCATTGCAAGTCAGGAATTTATTTTTTCTGTAGTCATTTTTGTTGAATCATTGAGTTGGTTTTGAAAAGAAGGAGGATAGTTCTTTAAACATTCGGAGCCCCCTCAAAGCCAATTTTTATGTTTCCCCAAGCACTTCAATTGAGGCTGCTCTGCCTGGCTATTAATACTCTAATGGAACAGTGTGCCCTCTTAGAGGGAAATCAGACATTGTGCTGAGCTGATTAGAAGTGATGGCTTGGAGCTTCTTCCTGAGAACGGAAGTCCTGTAACCTCAAATACCAAGGACTATAAATCTCAGCAATATATAATGGTAATTGGTTTGAAAGGCCTAATCGACACAGAGAACGGAAGCCAAGTGCAGAATGCTCAGGACTGGAAGCTCTAGGCCTCCGCCTGCTTCCAGAAGGAGATGTGTCATTTTACCCATCAGTGCTGGGAATAGCAATAAAGGATTTCAAAGTTGAGCCTCACTGAATGCCAGACTGGAAGCTCTGCCTGATGGCTGGCAGAGTCTAAAATTGAAGTCTATCTGCAGCACATTAATCTGGGAAGCTGGTAAAAAAGTGGCTTCCTAGTTATCATTTTAGACATATTGAATCGGAATCTCTGAATTTGGGCCAAGCAGTTAGTATTTTGAACAGGTTCCTAGGTGATTCTTAGCACAGTGATGTTGGAGGAGCACTGCTGCAAATATCAGTCTCCGTATCCTCCATGAGTCTTCCTCAGTCCCATGTCCCAATGTTATAATGAAAACACCTCTGACCTTGAGTTAGCCAACCCATGTTCAAATCTCAGGTCAGCCACCTACTCACTGAGTAGCTTCAGGCAAGTTCTGCTTTCTTTCCTCAAACCCCATTCTCCTCATTTGTAAAATGAAGGAAACAAAGTCTATCAGGCTAGATTCTTATAAGGTCCTGAAAAGCTAGACAGTATATAAAAACACTAGGACATGGTAAAGAATCACTATTACTGGTCATGAACTTGAAACATGCATAAATTTGGAGAGTGCAAAAGAGGGATTTGATATTATGCATGCCTCAATTTAAGACTAACAAAGTCAGATCTTTTTGAGCCCAGAGGCAGGATGACTGAGATGCAAAGAGTTGGACAGACCTGGACTTGATTCTCAGTTCCATTGCTTATCAACTACAGAGGCTTAGACAGGTCACTTTGCATCCCTCCAACTCTAATTTGTCATCTGTAAAACGGGTATAAACCATCTGCCTCTCATAGTTACCGTGAGTATTAGTGATACTTATGTAATGTACTTGTCACATATGAATACTGATACATGAAATCAATAATGATGCCTTAGAGAGGTTAAGATTGTTTAACCTCTCTAAGCCTCACTTTCCTCCTCTGCACAATGGCCATCCTAACTCTACCTCTATTGGTTAGGATAATTAATGCCAAACGTTTAATAAGTGATTCTAACAGATAAACCTTGAAATCCTAGTGACATCCTTACCAAATTAAAAGATTATTATTTAGTCACATCCTAGTCAAATGTGAATGAGCCAGATTTGGGAGATATTTATCCATGCAGGTGTCCAGGAACCCAGTCTCCTTCCACCTTGGGACTCCCATCTTCAACCTGTTGTCTCCAAAGTCACTGCAGAAGAAGAAGGGAGACCATGGACACAGAATGCCAGAGACTCAGGTGCCTCACCCCAGAAGTGACACACATCACCTCTGCTCATGTTTCATTGACCACAGCTTCTCATACTGCCCCACCTAGATGCAAGGGGGGCTGGAAAAAAAGTCCCAGGCAAGTGGATACTTCTCAACATCAACTTTATATTATAGAAGGAGAGCATAAATCTCTGTCTCAGCCACTGCTACTAACTCATAAAGTTGCTGTGAGGATTAAATGAGAAAATACACATCAAATGCTTAGCACAGGACCTAGTACATAATCGATAAATGTTAATTGAAGCCATCATTCTTAAAACCACAAGGTTAATTTATTCTTTGTAAACACTAGTGGAATCCTTTGAATGTTAATGACTGACTTAAACACCAAATTGGCTGTCATGATGATCTATCCTGATTTTAGGCTAATTTTCATTAATTCATTCAACTCACACTTATGGAGTGCCTACTAAGACTGGGCACCATCAGTAAACCAGACTCTCCCTATACTCAGGGATTACATGGAATGGTAGAAAGAATGGACATGAACACTAAACAGTTATGTAAATGGTTATTTAAATTATAATTGTAATTTACAGAGTACTTTAAAGAAGTACAGAGTACTAAAAAAGTACATATGAAGAGTACCAACCTAGGCTGTAAAATTCAGGAAAGCCTTCTCTGAGACCTGAAGAATGAATGGAAATTGGCCAAATGAAAAAGTGGGGAACAGATTGTAGGCAGAAGGAATGGAGTAGAGCCTCCGCTTCCAGATCTCACTAACTCATTCAGCTTGGACCATTCAACTTGGACAGCAGGCCTCATGGAATGTTCCAAAGCATCATCAGCTTAAAAATACAAATAAATAAAAGCATCTTGGTAAATACGTCCACAAGGAACACCAACAATGTAGAAAGAACACACAACATCCAAACACTTTAGCAGCTCCAAGGAATTTACAAATATTTTTATCCAGTTAAAAACATTCCTTCTCTCTTCTTTGGAATCTTCAACGAGTCTTTGTACATAACTTTTCTCAGCTTGATTCAAGTCACTGAATGTGTTTGAAATAAAAATATTTCTGTGATTTATACTGCTCTTGGTTGAATAGCCAGTCCTTACCAGTTCCTCCCACACTCCGCAAAGTGCAGGAATATGATCTTTGTTAAGTGTTCTTATGACAAAATAATAATAATAACAACAATAATAAATAAATAAATCAAAAGCCAGGGGGAAATTTCTGGAGATGATATATAGGTTTGTGCATAGATTGTGGTAATGGTTTCATGGATGTATACTTATCTCCAAACTTACCAAGCTGTATACATTAATTATGTACAGCTTTTCGTATGTCAAAAATATAATAATTTTAAAAAGTGAAAAACTTCAGAAATCACGTACGCGTGTGAACTCCTAAGCACACACATAACCACACACATGTATGTGCACACACATGCACACACAGAGTGGGAATGCATCACTGGAAAGGACAGACAGAACAACTAAGTAGATCTAAGGATTTCAGGCCCTGGCTCTGCCATTTGCTGTTTGTGTGATCCAAACTCCTCAGCATGGCATTCAAAGCCTCTCATGGTTGGAACATACCAAAATCTGAGAGCTGAGCAACTTCCACCATTCTTGCCTGCATGTGCCCCCTGTTACATGTTAAATTCTTGCTCCGTTACAACCAGAGCAAGCATTTAAGGTTCCTGGAATGTCTCTCATGCATCCGTTATTTCATACATGATGTCAACATCCACTGCTTGAGATGCTCTCCATAAGCATGAGCCTCCTCTCTACCCTCTGCCACACACACACACTTCTACTTACCTCCTACTCAGTCTTAGCATGGATCTCAGTCTCTTTAATTAAACTTTTCTTGATCTGGATTTTGCCTCATTCCCTGTGGTCCTACCACTGTGCTAAATAAATAAATATATAAATAAATATATATACTATAATATATATATTTATTCCCAGCACCTAGTGCAGTGTCTGCTACATAATAGATATTTAATGTGTTTGTTAATCAAATGTCTTTCCTAATCATTTGTCTTCTCTGAGGCTCAGTTTTCTCAACTGTGGAAATGAAAAATAATACTTGCCCTACTTAGTTTCTCCATCCTCCTATTAAATGAGAAAATGCATATATAGTGCTTAGCAAAGAGTCTGTCACATAGTAAGTGTGATTGATTGATTAAGTCAACAAACATTTGAGTGCCTACTATGTCTTGGATCATGAAAGTAAAAAGCCTTTGCCAACAATTAAGCACTCCGAGAATAGAGGCATACGGTTTATAATCATAATGTGATTGTTGCAATATTAAGACAAATATGTGTATACATTTCTCCTTGTTTAATTATAATAATGATAATAATATGAATAACCTGTTCATGTTCTTGAAGAATAATGAGAAAAGCAGGGAATGTGGAGTTTGCAAACATCGGGGTTCTGAACAAGATGATAGTCCTTGATGCATAACCAGTTATGAATTCCAGGGTCAGTGAATTTAATACATTTTATATCATTGCAAATGTTTGCTCTACTCCTAGGGAAGATTTAAAAAAAAATTCCTGTGTTTGGCTCAGGAGTTGCTTCTCTCCTGGCAGTGTGCATCAGACTAAATGTCACAAGAATATTTCAGCATATGTGGGTAAATATTTACACTCATTTTAAACAGATATTCCAAATTCCTTGTTGTTTTTCAGCAGAGCCCGAAACCTGGTGGTAAAAGTCATGAATAGAACTTTTTCATTCTCACTAAGTGAGAAGGGACTTTTCAAGGATTCTTGCCTCCAGGGTGCTCTATTTTTCTCCTTCCATTCTCTTTGGGTTGAGCTGTTGGAAGGGGGAACTGGCCCTCTGCCATGGAACTCTCTACCAAGCCACTTCGAATTATTGCTCCGTGGTCCCCAAGAGCCAGTAGAGATTCAGCTGTGATCTCAGGGAAAAAAAAGTATAAAGGAAAGAAATATAGAAGCTGTAATATGAAGAAGCAACTTTTAGAAAAATGTAAAATGCACAGTGTTATTGCCTTGGGTTGCAAATGGGTAGACAAGGACTTCAGCAAAGGAAGAAGCTAGGCAAAGCTTCAGCCTCATCTAATGGGCTACTCTAAAGCATGGTTGCCACAGAGTTGCCCCATCTAAAAGCAAAGGGATCCAGTTTTAGGACCCTCTATTAGTTAATTCTTGGCTGCATGATTTCCAAGGGGTTTGGAGGTGAGGGCTACTTCACAGGCTTCCTGAATACGGTAACTCACCCTTGGCCAAGGGGAATTCTCTGTGAGTGCTATGAGCTGTTAGCAACCACGCCCCTCAACTGCTGAGGGATGGAAAGGAATCTGTGTGGGCACCAACAGCAACTACCATATCGAGGTTGAAATTTGCAGAGGGGCAACTTAGAATCATAGAGTACTGTAGATTCAGAGACAGAGGAACTGATTCTTTCATTCTACATTTATTGAGCATCACTCTGATATTAATACTACTAGGCACCAGGGATACAAAGACCAGAGGGAGCCATTCTGTATTCTGTATCCTAGTATAATCAATGTAAGAATTCTGTCTTAGGATCCAATTAAGGGGAGAAAGGGAAAAGACACAGAAGGTCCTGATTACAGGACAGAGCACATGTATTGCTAAGTGAGCAGTTCTATACTTAGTATTATAGAGGCAAAAAAGATGTGTGAGCTTGGCTTCCACCTTTGGGAAGATAACGAGTGAAAAGGACTTAATAAAATACAAGCCATCATGTACTTAGTATCTTGTAAAAAGCACGAAGATTAAGTACAGGAGAGCCCGGAGGGGAGACAGATCATGAATGGGAGGAATCATAGAAATCTGAGAAGTAACTTTGGAGCTGATTCTTAAAGGATGGGCAAAATACGAGCATACATCAATGAGGGAAAAGGTATTCCAAATAGCGGGAATGGCTTAAGTAAAGAAAAGGAGGAAAAAAATAGAATCATATAAGTTGTGCTATGTAATTGCCACATAGCGAAATTTTCCTTGAGTAGTAGGGAAAAAACTAGGGAAGCCATAGGAGATGAGCCTGGAGAAGGAGGCAGCATGTAGAGGAACTTCAAATCTAGGCAAATAAGGATTTGGGACTTGATCCTCAAAACAATGGATAGCTATGAATGGATTCTGAAAAGTGAAAATTCATAATTACAGCAGCCCAGTGGGAGAGAAAATTTGGCAACGCTTAACACGTACACTGAAACAGGAAAAGTTAGAAGAGGCTCAAGTAAACTACTTCACAATGCTGCATGACATGCAGGTCACCTGTCATGGGATTGTTAGAACAGAACACTTTAGCACAAAGAATGAACCCTAATGTAAACTACGGACTTTAATTAATAATAATTTATAAATATTGGTTCATCAGTTGCAACAAATGTACCACAGGAATGCAAGACGTTAATAATAGAGGAAACTATGAGAAGAGGGAGAAGAAGAAGAGGTTTATGCGAATTTTCTGTACTTTCTGCTCAATTTTTATGTAAACCTAAAACTTCTCTAAAAGAACTACTAATTTTAAGAAAAACCTAAAAAAAATAACACTTTTACCAAGCCCTTTTACCTGGCCAATTCCTAATCCTTATTCAGAATCTCAGTTTAAGCATAGAGCATTTCTCTCTATTCCTCTAATGGTCTAGACCCCTTCTATATGGCTTCATACCACCCTGAACTTATCCTTGATTCTGTTATTATTCCTATAAGTTTGGTGACTAGGAATATTCTCCTTACACAGTGATGTAAATGAAAAATACATTTTATTGTATTAAACTGCTGAGATTATTGTGTTTGTTATTCATTCTCACGTAGGACTGTGTTTGTCTTATTCACTCTCGTTTTTCCAATGGCTAGAAGAGCACCTGACTCATTGGAAGTACTCAGTAAATATTTACTGATTGCATGTTTCATTACAAATTATTTTATCATTAACATGGGATATTGGTTTAGAATGTTGGCTTGGAAATGACAGTCCTTAGTTTAAGTGTTAATTCGTCCTTTCAATTTGCTTGGTGATATTGGCCAGTGCATTTTACATCTTTACGCTCTTCCTCTCTGTAAATTTGGAATAAAAATAGTTCCTATGCCATAGAGTAGTTCTAAGAAGTAAATATGATATTGTATGGTCTTAGCCTGGGTTCCCCAGCAAATAGAGCTTGAAGCAAGAACTAAATGCTAATGCTTGATTTTGGTAGCTGCAATACTAGGGCAGCAAGACTGTGGGAAATGGAAAAGAAGGCATGGAAGGATGGACATAAATGCAGGGTGATGCATTACTATGTTGTCCACTGTTTTGTGATCAACCAGGAAGAGATACAGCAGTGCCATAACAGGTGCATTCACTTGGTCATATGAGTCATCGCCAGGCAGTCAATATAGAGAATCCATACCTCAGAAGAGTCTGTGTGAGGAAATAGGACTCATCCCTCTGCATTTTATTTCTCACAGTTAACACCCTATACTTAATACCCTATACCGTCCAGAAGACGGCTGTATCTGACCTGTATCTTTTCTACAGCTGCTCTGAAAACCTCATCTCCCAACCTGTGCTGTGCATTTCATCCAAGTCTGGAAGTAGCAAGGAAGACTTCAAATTCAGCACATGCAGCTGGTGAGTCTGGCTTTGCATGGGCAACCAAGGGGTGGGGGGCTCACCCTCCTAGGGAAGCTGCTGGCCAGCTCTGAGAGACAGGAACCACGCAGACCCAAGCAGGGGTGCTTGGACATAGTGGCACTACCCCTTGTGGAGGAGCTGTGATAGTTGAGGTAGTACCAGCATTTGAGGGTCAGCAGAAAGTAGCACTGAAAGAATCCAATATGGTGCAGAAGATGTGCTCAATACAATATGCAAAGAATTGATCACAGTGTCTGGCACATAGAATGCACTTAATAAATATTAGCTACTATTTTCTCTTCTATTATACAGCTAAGAACTTTATTTAAAATTGTCATATCTGTGCCAGAGAAGATAGATTGAATAGGGGAGAATGAGACTCTCGGCAAACCTTAGAAAGGAAGATAAAATATTTTTGGATTATAAATTGTATTTTTGTGAGGACTCCATGAGATTATCTATGTACACACACTATATGAACTCACAGTATATGGTAGACAGTAAGGGCTGAATAAACACTAGATTTTATTTGAAATATTTGCTGAATGAATGGATAAATGAACAATGAAAGTCAAGTTTTGCTTAAGTCTAGAATTCTAGGATATTAGAGCTAGAAAGGGTCTTAGAGATTGGCTATTCCAAATTCCTCTTTTATAGAAAACAATATTGAGGCAAACTACTTTTTTAACATTTAACAGCTAATTGGCAGGCATTCAAGGATTATTTATAATTGCTTCATTCCTTACTCCAATAACTATTGATCATACTCCTGTAATGCAAAGGAACATGATGATTATAAAAATGAGCTATCCTTTTTTTTAATACTTACAGGGTGTCTGCCTATCCCTATTTCATACATAGGAAAACCATGGTTTCAGGTATTGAAGTACTTTACCCCACTATTAAAAGGGAGTGTCAGAAATTAAGCACAAGTTTTGCCATTCTGGGTATTCTTACCTTCTATCTCTACGTTAACAACCTGTGGTGCGTGATGATGAATTTTCCCTCTTGCCATTCTTACAAAATTCATGTGAATTGAGGAAATGGAAGCCCCATAACAAAAAACAAGGAACAAGGGCACAGAGGGAAAGGAAGAAGGGTGAGCCATGGACCAGCAGAAAATTTAAAACCGAGATTCCCCCTCCCTCCAACTGCTGAATTTGTCATTTTTTACAAGAAAAAGTCCCTTCTGGGAAAGACTCACTCAACTCTAGATACTTTTCCAAGGAATTCTTGGAGCTGAGACTAGAATATCCAATTTGGAAGCCCAAAGTGTGATTTTAATTAGGCCATTTTCCTGTGGGGGCTGGGGGCTCTGTTGGTTGAACTTCATAAAGGAGCCTGTGGGTGGGCAGGGCTCAAGGAGCTCAGAGGTGAGAAGCGTTCAAGACAAGCCTCCCTGAGGGGACTGGCTGTCATGTCATGAAATTTCCCCTATTTCTTCTTCCTCCTAAAGTAATTGGAAATTGATGCAGCCGGGGAGAGATGTGGCCTCCCTCAGATAGGAAAGGGCTTTAGAGCTCTTGGATCAGAGCCAGCTAATATCCAGGGCATTTGTTTTTCAGCCACAGGGCCCCTGTGTGGATCAGTCACTCAATCCAGACAGGTGTCCACCTTCCTTGCTCCATGGAATCACTTTGGGGCCTAGAGAGGCTGCTTGTGCCACTCCCCAAGTGAAAAGTTCACGCTCCTCCTGTTCATGAAATAATATGGTCCCAAGCATCCCTCCTGGGGTGTGTCCAGTGATTTAAGGCTTTTGACTTCTACACTGGAGAACAGGACAGAGATAAATTGTTGGCTGCCGACAACATCTCTTCCATGCTGGAGAAAGCTAGGGCAGTGCAGCTGGGCTTGTGGGTGGGCCTGCTCACTTAGGAGGGGCTGGAAATCCAACAGCTCCCAGAAAAACTGAGACCTGAAGGAGAACCCAGAAGCCACCTTCTGTTGGACTTGCTTGGGTTAATTTTGCTCATTCTTCATATCTTACATTAGAAGTTACCTTCTCTGGAAAGTCTTCCCTGAGTATTCCTCCCCAACTCATAGGCAAAACTGGTAGAGTTGACCATGGCCCTCCAGATCGACCTGTTTCGACAGCTATTTTAACACTTAACGTACTCTATTGTAATTACTTGTTTAATTTGCCCTCCCTCCTCCATTCACTGTAAGCTCTGAAACTAAAGACCAGGTTTGTGTGTTCTTTATCATTACATTCCTAGTTCAGTGTCAGGCATATTTTGGGTAATCAATAAATATTTTTTAAATTAATAAATGAGATCCCAAAGGATATCCTGTTAAACCTTCAATGGTCCTCATCATTTCCTGGGCATTAAATATTTAAATACTTCTCTTGAAAACCTGCAGAATCTAGGGGATTGGTGCACCTTTTCATCACCAATTTACAAGCTGACCATAAGGACTGTTGGCATTAAACACCGAGTTTTTGTTAAATTTTTCATAAACACTCAGTTTTGATAATAATACTTTAAAATATTGATATGAAGTATGGCAAGAACGTGTGGTTCTGTTAGGTCTGGAGTCCTGTCTATGTAGCTGCTCACAGGAATACACATGAGCACATTAATTGGCATGATTGTCTTTTGTGATCATGTTACACAACTAAGGGCTTAAGGTATAGGAATGTTTGTAGAGAAGAACCTAGGCATTTCCAGGAGGTCATGAGACCTTTCTTAGTGGGGTGGCAGCTGGCCTTCTGTGCTTTTCCAAGTGTAGAGAGTTGAGCTGAGCCTAGAAAACGATTCAGCAAGGCGAAGAACCAGGGGACTGTCAAAAGAAGAATCTGGCTAAAGGAAAGCTTTTTGTTTGTTCGTTTGGAACAAGATAATAAGAAGGATAGCTGGGAGAAAGGAATTTTTCATAAATAAATTTCACGAATTTGGTCTTTCCATTCTGGGCAGCATCTTATGCTTTATGAAGCATGGACAGACTTCAAAGGTACCAGATAACATGAAAGTTGTTTCATGGTCAGATCTTCCTCAGTGTCAACTAGACCGATGGCAGAATGTGCCATGGTCACATTGAGATGGTCATAGAGCTAAAGACTTCATGAAGGAATTTATAACCATCAAACAGAATGCTGACAATTGACTTCCAAGCTCAAATGATCACCATGACCCAGGTTATCTCTCTCACTTGCTTCTTTTCTATTACAAGAGTTTTATATCAGAAGCAGGAGTAGAAGTGTCAGAGATCCCCCATCTTTTCTCTTCTTAGGCACCCCTAAGGCCCCTTAACTTTAGCAGAAATTAACAATATTTCCTCATAAAAAATAATGGGCATAAACCTTTCTATTTTCTAGTATAGTAATCCCCAAAGTGATTTCCGCAGAACATCTGTTAGGAGAGATGTTAATAGATGCTGAGTAAAAAATGGTTCCAGGCCAAAAAGTTTGGGAGATGATACACATTATTGCCGCCTCTTAAAGATCACATTGCAGCAAAGGATATTTAAGACTTTGGTGAGTCCCTTTGAAGAAAACGATCAGATACTCCTACATTTATTAAACAATATAGCTTCTTTTTTCAAGAAATGCTAAATTAATATTCTGCTGAAAAAACCTTTAGGGAAACTCTAGTACCTTATCTGAGGATTGTCATCCTATGCACCCAAATATCTTTACCCAGTATCCCATTTATAAAAATAAATAAATAAATAATTTGTCTATTGACTTACCAAAATTTATGTTAATTATATGATCATCTATTATTATAAATTGTTTGTGACCTATTTTGTATTGTCTCTGCTGTTTTGGATAAAACATATTTTCTGCTTTATTAGTAACTAGAAAATCAAACTGGACAAGCATTTATATAATGCCGTCTAAGTGCAAGTTGGTGAGTTATACATTAGCATGGGAGACAGTAATGACAAGAATAATCTTACAAATTGTAATAGCTATCTTTTATTGAACGCTTAAACATGGATCAGGAACAATACTGGGTACTTTTATAACCATTTTCTCATTTAATACTCCCAGTAGCCCTGTAAAGATGGTTGCTGTTATTTCCATTTTACAGATGGAGAAACAGAGCCAGACACTTTCTTACTACACATCTAGTAAGTAGCATAGTCTGTCTGATTACATAATTGGTGCTCTTGACCCTCAAGGAACTAGTCATCTAGACTGTAGAAGTGAAGGGGTTTATGCATACCTGGTCTGATTTTTGTTGCTTCTGAGAAAAGGTACTTCTTATTTCATCTAAGACCAGTGTGAATTCTCTGCCTAGGCTAAACAAAGCATTCGAGAACCTCCCAGCCTTCATTTAAGCTGTAACATTTAAGAGTAGGATGCAACAAATATAACCCAGGCTGGGCCACTGGCTCCGTGGACGAACAGTCTCTGGTAGCGCTCAAAAGAAGACTTCTTCAAATGTCTGAGAGTATGCAAGCTCTAGCCAAGTGGCTTTGGATTCGCCAAATTAGAAGTTGTGCTTTGGGGTGTATTTATGGACCATGAATTATACACAATTGTAAATAACCTTCTGAAATGCATCTGAGAAAATGCATCAAATTCAAAGCAAAATGAACAAATTAACCCTGGGCCAACTTGGAATTCTGAAACAAATGAAAGAGGTTTTCTTGGGTGCAGAAGCTTCACATGGGATCTGAAGAACCTTCCTTCTTTTTGATTAATGGAAGGTCTTTGTACAAACATTTCAGGGCAGGAGAAGTGACTTCAAATAAAGAATCCTGTCTTGGATGTTTACTGTGTGTTTCATTTTAAGTTGGGCAGAATCAACAGGACTCCTATAACCTACACTCTCCTCTCACCCTCTACCCCAGCAGACAGACTTCCTGGTCTGAAATATGAATATGATCATGTCATCCAATTCTCAGAACACTCAGTGGCTTCCCATCACACCCATTGTCATGAATCCCCTATTTAAATTATGAGAACTTACGTCATCGGTCCTTATTTAACCTCTCCTGGCACATCTACCATGGTATACCATGAAGATATTTGTCAGCACAGTAAGATTTTGGGCTGTTCTGTCAGGAATGGGAAGTATTTTGAAGTCTTAAACAAAAGAGTAACATGTTCAGATATTTTATTTACTTTGTTTTTCTTTCATGTGTCCTGATTGCAGTCTCAGTGCCACCAATTGTATGTATGTTTTATCTCCTTTGTCTTCTATAAACATTTTTTTCTTAATTTTTGAAAATTGCTTTTAATTTATTTAGCTCACTTTCCTCAAGTCTGCAGTACATGGCTTCCATAGCTCTAACATTATTTCCATCAAAAGAGATGCAGGTTTCACGATGGTTCTATTTTTCACTTTCGTTTTATTCCCAACCTCACTGTTTTGTTCATTTATCTTATTGTTATTGTTCTTTGAGTCTCTAAATCTTTTCTGAGATCTTAATTGATAAACATTTGTGTTTACACTTTATTAATGCAGCAAAATGTTTGGTGACAGATATCGTTTCATCTGTGGCAAGATTTTGGGGAGTATTCTTCACGTCTGTCTTTTATCAGGTTCCAATTCCTCTTTCTTCTCCCAGATATTGCAGGAGATTCTATGCTGACTTTTCTTGTATTACCATCATCGTTGAATAAGGTTAGTTTTTCCTCTTTCGGTTTTTGTGGGAAATTAGTGGTGGTGGGAGAGAAGTGTCACTAGTAGGAGGACTCACCAACTCACGTCTAACCCCTTTTAATATGCCATTGTGTGTGTGTGTGTGTGTTGGAGGTGTAAAATGAGAGAGAAGTATAAAGTTTATTGAATTCCTGTTGGTTTTAGAGAGAAGAATGGGATCAGAAATGCATTTACTTTCTTTCTTAAAAATCAAAATGCAGCTATGTAGTTTCTTTGTGAGAGGAAGATTCACTCTGAGCTAACATCTGTTGACAATCTTTCTCTATTTTCTTTTTATGTGAGCCACCACAACAGCATGACCACTAACACATGAGTGGTGCTCCACTCCCGCAAACAGAACCCAGGCCACCAAAGTGGAGGACACCGAACTTTAACCACTAGGCCTTTGGGGCTGGCCCGTGCAGCCATGTATTTTCAAAGAACATTCTAGCTATACTGAACAGGTTGAAAGGAGGCAAAAGATGAAGTGAGGAAGCTTTTAGGAGACTACTAAAAAAGTGTATATAAAATATGGTAGCTGGTGGCATTGGAGATGGAAAAGAATGAGGTAAAATCAACAAGACATGCTGATTGTTCCAGGCTCTGCCCTCAATAGCCTTGATCTTTTCAGAGGCTGGAGATATGTTTATCCATCTATAAATTCCCCAGGAACCTAGAGTAGGCACCAAGTAAATAACAATAAATATTTATTGCAACCAAACCAGAGTGAATATTTTCATTCCAATTAATCAAAATACTGTCTTGAATTAAATATTTCCATTTCTCCCTAAAACTGCTTAGGTCACAGAAGGAGAGATTTGTGTTAGATTTTTGGGGATGGGGGTTGGTGGTGAGATATTTTATAGCTGTTTGTCTAAAAGCCCTTTAATGCTTTGGAAGTAACCAGTGTGGATATCACTTCACTCTAAACATCTATTTTCCCCGTTTTTAAAAATGGAAATAATAATAATAATAAAATACTCCTATTACTACTACTACTACTAGCTACTTGATGGGTCTTTCTTGAGATTAGTGAGTAAATGTTCAATGTGCCCCTCACATGACTGATTTGGGCTAGGCACTCCCGAAGGGAGCTCTCACTTAACCTTTCTCTTTCCTTTCTGCAAAGAGGATCTCAAGCTTGGTTAGAACCTCGTCTTAGTCTTCCCATTATAGTTTTTGTTTGTGTTTATTGTAGTCCTTGGCATAGAATATTACAGTTATATGTTTATGTGCTTATACCCCTGTTAAGCCAGGGATCATAAGCTTTTATCCTCATATCTACCAGTAGCAGAACATATAGGTCTTCAATACATTTTTAATGAATAAAATAATTGATTCCCATCATGTCTGGGGTTGCAAATAGCCCTCCCTACTCTCCTTCTTAGAAACCTAAGGATTAAAGCAAGGCCACCCATAGCATTTGATTCTTGGGTGGAACAGAAAGGATTATCAGTAAAAGAAACAATCCAAATACATCATATTTGGAAGAGCACATTTCTCAAACACACGGGCTCTCTAAGCAAGAGTCACAAGCAATCATGTTTTGGTGAGTTGTAAATGGCTTCAGCATCCACCAGTTCCAGAAAAAAAGCAAGAAATGGCTTTAATTCATGAATGAATACATTCCATGAAAGAAATGCATATTTCTAAAGCAGAATACAACATCTTAGGAAACACAGTCTCTCTCTATAAATGTATAAAATAAAGCAAAATTGTATTATCATCCAACAGCTAGATTTCTTTTTTTTTTTTACTCCTTAAAAGTGTAATTTGTTCCTTAGTAGGCCCCTTATTTTTATTTGGGAAATTGAGTAGTTGTAACTAACCCAATGGAATTGTGCTTTGTCAAAGTTGGCCTCCTACAAATCAATTTCACTTTCTTGTCTCTGGTGGTGCCATAGCTCATCCTAGCAAGACAGTCAGTTGGCAATTGTTTTCAGAACTCCTGCAGGGTTCTCGGCAGCACACTAAATGATGGATGGCTAGAAAGTTGACAACTGAGGATGGGGAGGGGAGCGTCTACTCACCATTTTATTGAAGCTGGCAGAAGAACTATTGCCATTCCTGAAGTCTAGCAATTCTTTTATGAAAACAAGCATTTTCATAAACTAATCTATTTTTATAACCAAAATAAATGCTATTAACCAAACTAAAATTCCAACTTGGAATTTTACCTCTGATTTATTGTAATAGGGGAATTAGCTATGTTTTCGTGAAGGTTTACTATGCACTAGATACTTTGCATGTTATATCACTTAATTCTTATTTAAAAAGAAAAGCTTGCGGGAGAGCACAGAGAAATTCAGCCCCGTCCAAGAAAAGTCAGAATTATCTCATTTGATTGATAAATTTATTCTATTCTCCTTTAGTTTTTTTTTTCATTAAATTTTATTAAAGCAATACATTACGTATTTTACAAAGAGGAAAATTTTTTTTATAAAAGGGTAGTGGTTCCTTTTATACCCTACATTATCATTCTTGGAAAGGCAGCAACATTTTAACACTCACCTTGTTTTTTTTAAATTTGGATTATTCTACAGTTGTAGGCATTTATTTCATACTTACAAAAGATAAGAATTTATATTTTTTCACATGAAAAGACACAAACATTCTCACACATCTTCTAATTATGACCTTCCAAGAATAATTGTGTCACAATAATACCTAAAGCACTCTCTTGGGTCCCTGGCATACTTATATTAAAGATCTTGCCACTGTACCAAACTTTCTTTATTCTATTGGCTAAAATTGAATTTATACCCATAAAGTTACTTAGTTATGTAAATACTGTACCCAGCGGAGCCACCAGTTTTTACACCATGATTACATTTCTGTTTTTGTATAGTTTTTTTTGTTTGTTTTTATTGGAGTTAATAATTGCCTTTATAAAAGAACCTTTTATAATTTTCTCAGTTTTTAAGTGCCTACGATTAAGTTAGTCTGCATTTTCAATAGAATTGCAAAGCTCCTTTCAGTGTGAACAAAAACACTACTTTGTTCAATCAGGTCTAGTTTTTTAAATTTGAATATGACCCTTCCGGAGTTCTCCGTCTTTTGGCTCCTATGTGGAACAGTGCTTCCCTGGGCTGGTTATTTATATATCATCCTGAGATTTTTCATCTCCATCATCCTAGTGGTTCCTTTTTCCTCTCTTCTTCATTGGGTCCAAGTTTTCTTGAGTTTTTATCTTCCTCCTTCTTGGTTTACTCCCTCAATTTTTTGGAGCATGTCCTCCAACAGATTCTTTAAAAAAAAAAAGATGAATAGGAGGTAAGTTCTTCAAAACCATGTATGTCTAAGAAGGTTTTCACATAAAATAACGTTAATTGATAATTTTCATATAGAAGTTCAGGTTACAAGAGGAAACATAACAGACAACAAGGCTAGAAACGGGAGGAGAAGCCAGAGCATTGGGATCTTCTGGGCTTTGATAAGAAGTTTGGAATTTATTCTGAATGAGATAGAAAGCCACTGGGCAATATTGAGTAGCAAAATGTCAAGAAGTAATTTTGATTTCTTAAAGTATCCTTTTGCTATCATATAAAGACTAGATTCTAGGGGGGTTAGAGGTAAAGCAGAATGACCTGTTGAACAGGATTGAAATAATCCAAGTGGAAGAAGTTTGTGTCTTGAACTTAGTTGGTAATGGAGGAAGGATGTAGTGGGATGGTATTAGTCTGGTGAAGAGAGTGATGCCATTTGCTGATATAGAGAAGACGGAAAGAGAAATAGGCTGAGGGGGGAATAAATGGATAAAAATCATGAAATTTATTTCAGTATATGTTACTTTTGAGAGGAGATGTCAAGTGGCAATTAGATAACTGAATCTAGAATTTAGGGAAGTTAGACATGATATTTAAAGCTATGGGAGCAAACGAGATGATCTAGAACAGGTGTTAGAAAACTGCAGCCTGTGAGCCAAATCTGGCCACTACTTGTTCTTATAAATAACGTTTAATTGGAACACAGCCACACTCATTTTTTAATGTGATGTCTGTGGCTACTTTTGTGCCACAGTGGCAGAGTTGAGTAGTTGCAACAGAGACCATATGGCCCCAAAGCCTGAGATATTTACTACCTGGTCCTTTACTGAAAAAGCTTGCCAACACCTGACCCAGGGAATAAGTATAGGTAAAGAAGAAAAGAAAATCAAGGGTGAGCTCTGGGGCTTCCTAACATTTAAAGATTGGGAAGATGAGTGTGATTCAGCAAAAGACACTGAGAAGAAGCATTCAGTGAAGAGAGGAAAACCAGGTAAGTGTGATGTCTTAGAAACTAAGCAAAGACAGTGTCCTAAAAAGAAGGGAGTGTTCAATTATGACAGATGTTGCTGAGTGGTGAACTAAGATGAGGATTAAGGTTTTATCACTGGATTTGGCAAGATGAATTGTATTGACTTTGACAAGAACAATTTGATAAGCAGTGCATTGGTCCGCGTCCAGGATCCAAACTGCTGAACTCCTGGCAGCCAAAGCAGAGTGTGTAAGCTTAACTGCTATGCCACCAGGCTGGTCCCAAGATCTACCGTCTTAAATTTTTAAGTGTATAGTACAGTGTTGTTAACTCTAGGCACAAGGTCTGTATAAGTGGTGCAGCCACTACAGAAAACTTTATGGAGCTTCCTCAAAAAATTAAAAACACAAATACTATATGATCCAGCAATACTTCCAGGTATTTATCCAAAAGAATTGAAATCAAGATCTCAAAGAGATAGTTGCACTTGCGTGTTCATCACAGCATTATTCTCAATAGGCAAGACATGCAATCTACATAAATATCCACTGATGGATTAATGGATAAAGAATATAAATAATCTTTTGAACTTTGCTGTAAAGACAAGCAGAAAAATGAGGTGATAACTGAAAGGAGGAAAGGAGTCAAAGAAGGTGGAGCAGGTTGGTTTGCCAGGAAGTGGAGCTCGAAATGGAGATTGGCATGCAGAAAGTTTACTAGGTTGTGATTTCAGAGCCACCGTCTTTGGAGGGGAAGGCAAGATTGAACAGAGGGAGAAGGTGGCTGAGATGAAGTCCATCAAAAACTTTGGCCAATTCCAGGGAGAGCTTTCAAGTTGAGATGGCCCTTCAGAGTTGTCCCTTGGTGAATGGGGGGGGGGGGGGGTCAGGCCTATTTATACCTTCATTGATTAGTCATTGGATGAGGGCTGCCCCAGGACAGGAGGACACTCTTGGTCAAGGTGGCCTTGCTTTGTGAAGGCAGTTCTTTAAAAGGCATAACAATTGAGAGCTGTTGGTCAGCAGCATTCCTAGCAACTGAAAGAATAATTCTTTCATTCCTAAAAAGGGACCTGGATGGCACATTCTAGAATTCACTTCAGAAGGGGTTTTTAAGTATGGGACTCCCTGCTTTCTTTTTTCAGTTTCTTCAATGCCTCTCCCAGATTGTCCTTCACAGTTCTGAAAATCATAAACTTTACCTTGTGACTGGACATCAATTGGTCTCCATCTTATACCTAATCTAAAAAGGATGGGAAGTAAAGTCTGTCTTACTAGCCTGGCTTGACTCTCGTTCAATTAAAGGACATTAACATGACTATTAGCTTTTACTTAAAGAATTAAAGATTATTGTTTTAATCCAGAGGTATTTCTCAAAGATTTCTTGTCCTGCTCTATAAAAATCTAACATAAAAGAGATTAAGTGTAACATGAAATAAGTGGTTGGTACCTTTGGCCTTTGGAAATAGAGTTGGGTTTAAAACTAGAGAGGAAGGAATTTTCATATTGCACAATGTCTTTTCTTAAATAGTTTCTATTATGTTCCTTTCATCTAATAAATGTCCCTTATTTATGGCCTCTTTATCAATTTGGAATCATAGGAGGAAAGAAACTCATCAAGCCTCTAATTCAACGATCTCCCTAGTACAGAGAGACCTTCTTTAAATGATTTGGCTGGTGCTATCCATCTCTGCTTGCATGCATCAAGGAGTGAGGACCTCAGCAAATGTATGGAGAAAAATGATTCTCCCTAGAATTTCCACCGTCCAGTTCCAGTCCTACACTTACACAGTAGATACAATTTCTCTTCTGAAGCAGAGCCTTTTAGAGATTTTTGGTAGCTTTCAGTCCTCTTTTTCTACCTACTTAACCTTAATACTCCTCTTTTGGTGGCTAAAATTGTCCTTCACGTTCATTCAATTTAGTCAGCAAGCTCGTATTGAGTCACCTGTCCTAGGCCAGGCACAGGGCTAATTTCTTGGGAGAAACATGCACCCTAAACACCAGGAGATAATAAATAGTATTTTCATCATTCCAGTTGCTCTCCTTTGCCATTTCTAACCTAAAATGGAGTGCTTCCTCCTGGTTAAGGATTTATTCCTTGCTCCTTTCTTTCTCATGTTAGATTCTCTCCATAGAAAAAATATTAGTTAACAGATACCATTTATTGAATGCTTACCACATGATAGGCATTACACCATGCACTTTACAATCATCCCCTCATTTAATATTTACAAGAAACCTACAGGTAAATGCCTGTATTATTCTTATTTTACAGGTGAGGAAAATAAGTCTTTAAAAGGTTAGGCAATTTGCCCAAGGTCTTTGCTAGTAGGTGGTAGACAGAAGCATCAATCCAACATCTTTCCGACTCTAGAACTTGTGCTCTCAATAACTAGGCTATAATTATCTCTATTACCATAACTTTAAATGGCATCCAAAGCCAGTCACCTCCCAAGTGGATGTCACCCAGTTTTGGGTTGAATTGTGTCCCCCAAAACGATATGTTGAAGCCCTAACCCAGGCTTCACATGCTTAGGATGTGAATTTATTTGGAAATAGGATTGTTGCAGATCTAATTAGTTACAATGAGGTCACACCAGAAGTAGAGTGGACCCCTAATGCAATATGACTGGCGCCCTTTCAAGAAGAGGGAAATTTCATATAGAGAGAAGATGACCATGAGAAGAAAAACACAGAGATTGGACCTATGCTGTCACAAGCCACAGAATGCCTGGGGCCACCAGAAGCTGGAAGTGGCAAAGAAGGGTCCTCCCCTAGAGCCTCCGAAGGGAGCACAACCCTGCCAATACCTGGATTTTGGACTTCCAGCCTCCAGCACCGTGAGACTATAAATGTCTCTAGTTTTAACCCACCCAGTTTGTAGCCCTTTGTTATGGCAGCCCTGGGAAACTAATGCAACCCTCTTTTAGGCCTCTATTCTGTGCTTTGGACTCATATTTCCAAATGCTCCTCAACATCGTTCTTTGACAGTCTCCTAGGCAGACACCACTTGAAATGTCAAACACTGACTCACACCCTTGTCTGCCCTCTGGACCAAGCTCACCTTCCAGCACTGCCTCTGCTCAGTACTTAGTGCCCACATTCAACAGTTACACCTGAAAGATTGTTGTTGACCTCTCATTCATTTTTAGATATTTATTGAGTGCCTACTAGATGCCAGGCACTGAGAGAGGTGGTGAGGACAAAAAAAGACAACAATTGAAGTAGCTGTCACTAAGCTAGTGCTTACTATAAACATGGAACTCTCCTAAGGCCTTTGAATATATTACCTAATTTATTCCTCACAACAGTCCCATGAGGTAGGGCTGGTAGTCCACCCATTTAACAGGTGAGGAAACTGAGGCACAGATAAGTTGAGTAGTTTGCATGAAATCACACAGCTGGCCAGTAGCAGGACCAAGATATGGACCCGAACAGTCTGGCTCCAGACTTAATGACTGAGCTTTCCTGTCTCTTGGGAGGAAACAGCTCCTGCTTTCAGAGATGATACGGAATTTTAGAGGAGCTAAAATATTAAAGAAATAATTATGTGAATGAATATAACGTTTTAAACTGTGATAAGTGATAGGAAGGAAAATTAAACAGCATTAGGAGAGAGGCTGGAGGATCAAGTTTCCCTGGAGAAGAGACACTTAAGCTGAGATCTGATGAGCGAGTAACATTTTTCCAGGTAACGAGAGCAGAGAAGGGAATTTCAAGACACAGGGAACAACATATACAAGGCCTTGTGATGGAATCAGACTGGACATTTCCCCCTCCTTCATGCCCCAAGTCCAGTTGGTCACTGAGTGCTGTTGAATCCATTTTCAAAATATTTCTCCATCTCTCCACCATGTCCATCATCACTTCTAGACAACCGTACTGGCCTCCTACAGGCTCTCTCTGAGTCCACACCTGATTCCCTGCCAAAATGCCACTCAGCAACCATAGTTATCATTTAAACGCAAATTTGATTGCTCCTCTCTTCTGCTAAAAACTCTTCAGTGGGTTCCCCTTGCTTTGAAATGGATTCCCAGATATTTGTCATGGTGCTGTGAACATCCGAGATTTCAGTCTGTCTGGTGTCCTTTCCTCTGCTCTAGTAAGAGCAATCCATACTCCCCATTTTGCCTTTGGAAAGCACTTCTATACCCAATAATTCAGGAGATCATAGTGGCTCTATCCATTACGGGCCCTTGCTCTCCAGGCCACAGAGGTGAGCATACCACCAAGAACTGATCAGTCACTGTACCTCATCTCCTTAGTCACAATGATAGATAAACAGTGGTTTCCAACTTGAGTGTGTACCAGAACCACCTGGAGGGCTTGTGAAAACATAGATGGCTGGGCCTCCCCTTAGAGTTTCTGATTCAGTTGGCCTAGGATGGGGGCTAAAAATTTACATTTATGACAAGTTCTAAGCTGCTGCTGCTGCTGCTGACATTGATGCTGAGGGTCACATATGGGCCAGAGATAAGCCATAGAAGTTTATATGCACTCAAGAGAGGAGAGGAAAATTCTCTCCTTCCTTTGGAATCTATTGCTAAGAAGATGTTTGGTGCCATCAGTGACCCAAACCTCTCAACTCCTAACACTTGGAAAGAGTCTATCTGCAGGATGCAATAAGGTGGCCAAAATAAAGTGGAAAATAGACCTAAGGGTTAAGAAGAGTCTATGCAGCGTGACATTAATCCCTGGATCTAATTATCACCCAAAGTAGTGTTACTACTATTTTTATTTTTTAATATGAGCAAATACACTCCTTGATACCTAGCCCCACCTGCCACCCCCCATCCCTCACTCCTGCCCATGCACACTTTCTTATTCAAATGAGAGTTAGGCTATTTTTTCAGTTATTTGCAATAGATTGGGCTGATTATAAAATGCATGGCCTTCAATACCCTGTCTGATCTGTTTCCAGTCTGTTTTACTCTGCTTCACGCCCTTTTGGCAGCGTTTCCGATTTCCTCACCTCCCTCAGGGCCTTCATACATCACTGTGTTTATCCCAGAAGTCTCTCCCCCAACACTGCTAACATTCCTGCCAACCTAAGTCCTGTTGATCCCACCTTCAGGTCTTCAGGAAGCCTTCTCTCACCAAATAGTCTAGATCAGCTTGGTCTATCCACTCATGGTACTAGTTTTAATTATCAATCAGTAGCTAAGCACTTGGGTAATTAATTGTTTAATTTATGTCTCCTCCACTAAAATTAAATACCGTAAAGACACAGAACTATGTCTTATTTAAAACTCAATGAGAAAGAATAGATAAATTGGACTTCATCAAAATTACGAAAATTTTTGGCATCAAAGGACACCATCAACAGAGTGAAAGGTCAGGCACAGATTGGGAGAATATATTTGCAAAGCATATATCTGATAAGAGATTAGTATCCAAAATATGTAAAGAACTCCTACAGCTGAACCCAAAAATAAGGAACCTGGTTAAAGAATAGACAAAGGACTTGAATAGATATTTGTCCAAATAAGGTATACAAATGGCCAATAAGCACACGAAAAGATGATCAACATTCTTAATCATGAGGGAAAAGCAAATCAAAACTACAATGAGATACTACTTCATAACCATTAGAATGGCTATTATCAAAAAAACCCCAAGAAAATAGCAAGTCTTGGTGAGTATGTGGAAAAATTGGAACTCTTGTGCACTGCTGGTAGGAATGTAAAATAGTACAGCTGCTATGGAAAACAGTATGGCAGTACCTCAAAAAATCAGACATAGAATTGCCTTACGATCTAGTAATTCCACTTCTGGGAATATACCCAAAAGAATTGAAAGCAGACTCAAACATATATTTGTATATTCATGTACATAGCAGCATTATTCACCATAGCCAAAAGATGGAAGAAACCCAATCGCCCATCAGTGAATGATTGGATAAACAGACATGGTATATACATACAATGGAATATTACTCATCCTTAAAAATGAAAGAAATTCTCAGGCATGCTGCAATATGAATGAAACTTGATAACATTGTGCTACATGAAATAAGCCAGACTCAAAGGATAAATATCGTATGATTTCACTTACCAGAGTAGTCAAATGCATGGAGACAGTGGAATGATGGCTGCCAGAGGCCAGGGAGAGGGAGAATGGGGAGCTATTGTTTAATAGATACAGAGTTTCAGTGGAAAGATGAAAAAGTCCTGGAGATGGATAGCGGTGGTGGTTATACAACATTGTAAATTTACTTCATGCCGCTGAACTGTATACTTAAAAATGATTACAATGGTCAATTTTATGTTATGTACAATTTTACTACAATTAACAAAACAACCTCAATCAGCAGTCCTACTATAATGCTGGCACATAACAGGTGCTCAATAAATACTGTTGAAAAATGAATAAACAGTGAATGAATCAAAATGATAGATCAGTGAATCTACTTTAAAAAGTAAATTTATAAATATTGACATAGAAGGATAAGCACTTCCTTGAATGCCAAAAATAGCTTACAAGATATTATATATACTAGTATAATTTTATTTTCCTAAGAAAAAGTACGGTCAAACATGCACACAGGAAAACGTCTTCAAGTGCAATCCATTAATTGTGTTTATTTCTGGCGTAGAATCATGAGTGATGGACATTTAGTTTCTACTTTATATACTTCAATACTCCTTGAAGGTTTTAAAATAAGCACAAATTACATCTTATATTAAGAAGCAATCAATACATATACTTTCATTTTGAAAAATAAATGCAGAGTTTGAAATGAAATGCAACACTTTCGATGTGGTCTGACCAGAGCAGGTTGCAGGTGGCAATCACTTGCCAAGTTTGGGAGGCTGGACTTCTAATTTGAGAGGGATATATCATATGCCAGGCCCCCATCAAGGTGTTTTCTGACTTCAGGTTAATTCTGGAAAGGTTAATTACTCCCACAACCTAGAAACCCACTCTCTGCAGATTTTTCTGGACAGAGCATGGTTTTCAGTACAAAAGAATAAGGAGATTGGAACTTCAGGAGACTAAGCTTAGAAGTAACCTTTTGTGGCTTGGCTATTTTCACCCTCCCTCATCCATCCCACACATTGCACACAAGTTTGTCTAACCAGGAAACCATACCCAGGAAAATCAGGCCTCAGGTGGAAAGTGAGGGGTGGCATTCAGCCTGGCAGGAAGGATGTTATTGTTGGTGAATCATGTCCGGTGGGAGCTTAAGGGGCAGCTGAGGTACCTCCCTGTCTTGATTTTGTCACCAATGGTACATGAAGTTCACAATGAGATCGTGGATGAGAATCCAGGGGCTGTTTGGGGGAAAAATAGAGTATGCAGAGAAAGAAATGGATTTTTCAATTATGCTGTGGGTACTAGTGAATGGGAAGACTATGGAGAGTTAAGTTCAGGTGTGGGTTCGTTTTGGCGAGAACATGGTTGCGGGGAAAGGGTGTTGAATGGAGAGAGTCCTTCACCTGCAAGTCAGACACACTTGGCTCTAGTTCCAGGTCTGCCATTAATTAGCTCTGGGATTGTGGGAAAACCATTTAATCTCTTTGAACTTCTGTTTCCTCTGTGAAGTGAGGAATTTGAACAGGTGATTCCCAAGGTATACCTTAGTATAGCAGCAACAGTTTGATTGGGCTTCATCTCCCAGCTGTGCTACTTACTAGTCATGTATCCTACATTTAGTCCTCTTGCCTAGCAAGGTAGGCCAAGTGTGTAGCCTTGTTCACAACATATTAGATGCTCGCGACAGTGCCCTCCACGTTACGATTAATGAAATTGTATCTTACCCACCACATTGCCTTTTAAGTGGCAATAATAATCATGTTTTTATATGCTTTTGTGTTTGTATATATGGACCACCCAAGTTGTGACTAGTCATGGACATGGTGTGTGGACCTGATAGAGTGTTCACACTCCTTTCCTTAAGGGTCATTCTCACTCATCAGCTAATGGAGACACAGAAAGGTTAATGGATTTTTCCAAAGTCACACAGCTAGTAAGTATAGCAGCTGAGATTTTAACCCAGATTGTGTATTTCCAGATCTCTTGCTCCTAACCTCCACATTACATAGCTCCTCCTGAGTAAAATGTCTCAGGAGCAGCTCATTCTTTTTTCCTGTGCTTGAAAAATTCAAGGCAATTTAACATGAAAAAACACCTTTCAGTTGCCTTGACATTTGCACTACTCCAGGTCTTTCTGGTAAATTTTCACACTCCAGCCACTTTGGAATAATCTTTGCTTAGAGTTTGCATTTCAGAAGGATCTGCTTGAGCCATGGCACACATTTGATGTGCATTTCTAAATGTGTGGGAGTTTTCAAAATATTCTAAATCACTTCCCTAAGGAAAGAAGACAGAGGAAATGAACAAGTCATGCTGATTAATATTTGAACATAAACAATTATTAGGAAAACCTGCAGAGAATGTGGGCTTGGAGAGTTCCTTTGCCCCCATACATGTGTTTGTAAGTCATGGGGATTTGCCTTCCTCCATATTTCCTGTGTACCCTTCACTCAGTCTCCCTGCTGCTTCAGCCTCAGACTTAGATCAGACCTCATCACAACAACCCCCAGACGTGTTTCTCTCTCCCTTACTAGACCAATTTCGGTTGCAGTTGATTTCTTGGCTTTGCCACTTATTTTGTCCAGAACCATCCATGGTTCTTCTTTCTCTGCTGAACTTGAACTTGTCATTTAAGGTCTTTGTCATCTGGCCCCAAGCGACAGTCTGTACATTGTGTCCACCTATTATTATCTTTTACATATCCTTTGCTCCAGCAATACCTGACTATTCCATGTTCATAGAACGTGTTCTCCATCCTTTATGCTTTTGTGTATGCTATTGCTTTTCCCTGGGATGTCCTTCTCTTCATCCTGCATTCCCATTCCTACTTTTCCTCCAAAGCCTAAGTTAGTGTTAACTCTTAGAGGGCCCCTTGCCTTAATTCCATCGCTGATTCTATCTCTCAGTCATTTGAGCCTCAGTCTGCTTGGCTGGTTCCTCTGTTACAGCTCGTAGAATGGAAAGTTAGGACCTATGAGAGCCTTAACACTCCATCTACCTGCAGCCCCCTCACCTATCCAGTACAAAAACAGATCATGGTGAATGTCAGGCAAACTGGACATAGGACCTAGATATTTTGACTCCTATCCCTGCATCAAGAATATGACTCAACATTCATTCAAAACATATTTTTGAGCACCAAGAGCTGTACCATGACTAGGAGATCTCACTCAGAGTAAAAGCCCACGGCTTTCAGTAGCCTTTAAAGCCCCGTGTGATCTGAGTCCTCATCTCTGCTTTGACCCTCCCTCACTTCCATCCAGCCACATTGACATCCTTTCTGTTCCTTGAACGTGTTCACACCTCTGTGTTTTGTACTTGCTTCTGCTTATGGTTGACCCCACACCCAATCTGAGAAGTGTTCTGGTAGGGAAGTAGAGACAGCCAGCCCAGACTAAGACAGCCAGAGAAAATAAACAAGTCATTGTCCTTGCCCTGAAGAAGTTGTAGCTTTCCAGAGGAATAAATAAATTAACAAATAAAGAGCAAATAATGTGAAAATGACTTTGCCCAAGGACAAAATTAACCCTCTCTTGTGCATATCTTATCCCTTCCACCTGTCTATAAACTCCTTGAGGACTTGGTTCAGAGCTAATTTGCCCTTTTTACCCCAGACTCCTTCCTCCACCCCAATCCACCCCCTCAGCATTCCCCAGGTACAGTGCCTGGAGGCAGGGAGCTTGCAATTGATGGATGAATGAATGGATCCTGAAACAATATGCGAGCATGTGTTCCCTCTCCCCCTTAAGCAGTATAAATGCCAGTGGAGATTTGGCTGTGAGATGATTGTATTTTCCTGTTTATCCATTTGGCTGGCACAGTAAGGCAAGGATTTCGCCGTCATTCACTCACTGATATATTGCGTGATAAAAGCAGGCATCTCCCTGTGAGGAGCAGTTCTCCATAAAGCTATTCTGAGAAAAACAGGTCCAGTAAGCTGAGCTCACGCCCATTACTGGAGATATCTCCAAATTTATTACTGGAAGCAGTATTAGGAGGAAAGTTGACAGAGCCTTCTCCTGGTCAATTTCATCAATGGTGATTTGGAGGGCATGAGATCATCTAAGTCTTGGAAACCTTGTTGCCCTCATCCACCCACTGGAAGGCTAACGCAGGCTGCTGGAGTCTGAGGGAATACTGCTTCCCTTAAGATGACTTCCTCATCTTGAGATTAATAGATGAGAAAACTGGGACCCAGAAGAGGAAGTGATATGTGTAAAAACCACAGGTATGTTGTGGCGGAACCTGGACTAGAACCCACCATTTGATGTATATTCAGCACCTAATCATTGCTTACACACTTCCAATGACAGAACTTGATTATCCACTTGAAGCTTCCAGTTTTTATACTGATGTGACTAATAGAACCAATATTTGGTTGAAAGCAGTCTCTAACATGAGCCTAGAACAAAACTAATAAAAGTCCAGGAAAGCCTAATTAATTCAAGAGATTTAGTGGCAATATTGGATACTGATCACTTCATTATTTCATCTATTCAACATATATTATATATCTACCAGTGACCCGTCTTGGGGACTAGGGATGCAGAATTGAATAAGACATGGCATCTGCCCTTCTGCCAAAGTGGTTTGGAAACGTCGTTCTGAGGGGCATTAGTAGCTAAAGTAAATAAGGAAGTTTAACTTATACATTCATAGTGTCCATAAGGACTGGAGAGTTGTGAGGTGGGAGGGGACCACAATTCAGGGCAAGAGAGATGCCCAAGAATCATGACTGGCTCCTCAGATGCCCAGTCTGGACACCTAATTTCAAACTCCCCGAAAGTGTGTTTGAGATAGTTTGGCTAGTCAAGGTCAAGAACTAGAGTATAAACATCCCCAAAGCAAGGACTATGCCTGATTTACTCCTATCTTTCCAATGACTAGCCAGACGACACTTAGATGATTCTTAGCACATATATTGTGAATTGTTGAATGCAGCAATTGACAAATTACACAAAGCAGCAGAGAATTAAGGGCCAAAAATACGTGGTTTAGACTCCAAGTGCCAATAAGATGCAGACTCAAGTAATTAGTGAGGGATGGAATATCAAGAGTGGTGTGGTTCGGTTTGTGCTAGATTTCGATCAATGATCATCCTTCTCATCTTCTTGGTGATTTAGAAAGGCATTTCTGTATCCACAATATCAATCTAATTCACAACAAACTGTAAAGTTGGCAGGGGTTATTTACTACCACCACTAAAATAGGGGCAACCAACTCTTGAAAGGATTCACCCATAAATGTGCCTCATTGAAATATTATTTGTACCTTACATCAGCATTTTGCCATTATTTGATTCTTAAGATGTTTTAAATGTAAGCAGAAATTACACAATGTAGTAAATTGTTGGTAAGATCGTTACAACAATCCCAACATCCCTGTATGTCCACCTTTTCCAATATGTCTTTGCCACTTCTCCCATTTAGAAGTGGAGTTTATTTCTTCACGTTTTGAATTCGGGCTTGGTCATGTGAGTTATTTTGGACAACAAAACATCAGCAAGTGTGACAAAAGCAGAGGCTTGAAAAGTGCTTCTGCATCAGAGCTTACACTCTTTGTTTCTGTTGGAATTCTGAGACCACAATATGTAAGAACTCAAGCTCACCTGCTGGAGCTGTGTCTTAGTTAACAGCCTGCCAACTGCCGGACCTGAGTGAGGCCGTATGAGACTCTCCAGCTCTAATCAAATTGTCAGTTAACTGCAGTTGTTATAAGTGACCCCAAGTGAGATCAACAGAAGAAACACCCGAGAAAAACCCAGCCCAGGTTTCTGACCCACAGAATTGTGAGCAAATGAAGTAGTGTCCTTAGCCTCTGAATTTTAGAGTGGTTTTACATTAAGAGATGACCCATACAGAAGATATCAGTATAACATTAAACAGTTAAGATACAGACCCATCTTGGAATCCTTAAGCCATGTATGCGAATGGAAGAAGAACAAAACTTAAGTAATTCCCTTGTGGTACAAACAGGAGAAAAGTCATGCTGTTTTATGATGAAACTAAACAACATGGGACTGTTCCACCTCTCTATTCACGGCCATAATAAGGTGGATTAATCTGGAAAGGCACTTCTGTCTCTGCTATTAGGAAGTCTCTATAGCAAGTTATTTGTGTAGGATCACTGTAGCCAGCATCCACTGAGAGTTCCATTCCAGAGAACTGATCATCCAACGAGTCTCCAAATATAATTAACTATTGGCATGGGCAGGGAGGCAGTATCTGGAATAGATTTGGGGGAAAATATCTTTCATTATATCCACATTCGTTAAAGCAGAGGGACGACAGATAGGAAAAAGGAAAAAGAGGCTTTAAAAAATAACTACATAATTTATGGAGCTCACTAAGACACTAAAGGAAAACTAAAAGTATTAAACCAATTATATAATTATTTTGATTATATAATTAATTCATATATATTTACAATTATTTACTTTTATGAGCTCATATTGATTTATAACATTATATAAATTTCAGGTGTATATCATTATATTTCAACCTCTTTACTGACTGTATCATGTTCACCAGCAAACATCTTTTTACTGTACTAGTAGACCTAAAAAATGGTACTATTCAAAAGTTATTTTCAAAAATTAAATTCTTTTTATAACATAACAGAATTTCACATTTCAGGAGTGATTTTTAAAGTCCACGTATTTATTATCTGAGAAAAGGAAAGAATAATTTTTATCAGTAAATATTTAGATAATGTAAATGACTTTCTTTGTCATATCTATGTCTGATTTGGTATCACTGATATTTTCTGAAGAATGTCTTTTGCTGTCAGTATGGTCTTTTTAGTTTTGATATTTTTACTAAATTGCTTGCAATCTTTCTCAATACTACAGTTAAGAAACTTAAAATCCTTGACACCTTCAATTGACTCTTTCCAGTAGGCCATAATACTGAGAAAATACTCTGTGAAGATACTAAGATACCTGAGAAGCTTAGAACAATTTTTACAAAGTAGAGGAAATTACCAATTCTATTTTTTCACATTAAAATGTGTAAATACTTCAGCCCAAATATGTTTTACAGGTTCTCTCTTTTCCCTTCAATTTAACCAGATGGTTTTTCAACAAATATTTTAATAAGACAAAACTCATCAAATAAGTGTATCAATTTATGATATTAAACTTAGATGCTGCAAAATTGTACATCTTCTTAATTTCATTCCAATCCAGTACAGAATATAAATTTAGCCAACTAACAGTAGAAGCTCCTTCACAAGATGGTCGTTCTAAATCTAGATACCTGAAAATGACATTTAACGGTCCCTTCTGCCACTGCCCATGTTCAGTTATCATCATCTAGCGATTATCTCAAACTAACCTTTAAAAAATCTTTTGAAGTAGATTCAGAAAATTGGTACTTAATTTTTGTTTTACTTAATATGGACTTCCACTTTTTAATTTTCTTGATAATGAAAGGATCTATTGCAAATTTAAAAAGCATTACCACACAATTAAAGCAACGTATAGTTGTAGATTTACACCATATCATAAGTCACAAAAACCCCTGTAGCAAGTGTGTTTCGGACCACTCTGTGGAAGGATCACTTAGTCTTTATTTCCTACACATATTTCATACATACCTCACCTTTTTGTTTCTCACTAATCTGCCTGGCCATTTCCTCCATCTCATAGCCTGAGGCAGGAGTCATGGCATTGCTGCATGGTACACGAACTGGCCAACAAGGAAGGCACTGTTGAATTCTTTTTCCAGCACCTCCGGACACAGGAAGGATGCGTCTTTTCCTAGCTAGTCCTGTCTATGTGCTGAGTCTAAAAGGGAAGTCTTGGTTATTTTAAATGTAGAACCTGAAAAGAAAAATGGGCTGCAGAGGATTGTGATTCAGACTTAACTCTAAGTCAAAGGAAGACTTCAGCGTATACTGTGTCTCATGCTCTATCAGATGAGGTCATAGTGAAATCTAGAACACAATGTGGAAGTCTTCCACACCATTCCAGCTAATTTAAATGCAACTATTAATAATAATACTTTACTAAAAATGAAAAACCTTGGACAAACGGTAAGCTCAGACAATAGGTCAATTTACCCTGGGTAAATTGAGTTCTATGGTCACCTTACTTTAAGGTGTTGACTTTCTGGCAGCCATATGCAAACAAATGGTATTTGACTTAAAATCCTGGTTGAAAATAATCTTATTTCATTGGCCTTGAAGAGGTAAGGAGAAAAAAATAAAATTAGTATAAATAGCAGGAACTATAAAATATTTGTTTTCAAAACTAAAGCCAGACCATCTTTTACGCATGTTCTACATATGTCAAAAATATGTTCAGAAAGGAAGAGTGACTTCCCTCACATTGCATAAGTGTGCTGCAGATGACAGCTGAAATACAGATCGTGTGGCTCTTTCCAGTGTTTTTTTGTTCCTTTATTGTTTTGTTGTTGTTATTTTAAGCTGCTTAAAACCTTCAATCGATGCTCCACAGTCTTGAGGTCAACATTCAAAATCCTCAGCTTGGAATTCAAGATCCATGATCATCAGGTCCCCATCTATTACTCTAGGCGTATCTTCCTAGAGCATCTCCTTTATGTTCTTTCTTCTAGCCAAGTATGATTTCTTATAACCTATTTCATGCCTCTGTGACTTTGCACATGCTGTTGCCTCTGCCTATAACTTCCTTTAGTCTATGTCTTTTTTTTATTTAGGTAGTATTTATTGAGTGTCTATGATACTGAAGATTCTGCACTGGGTATAGTGGGTTGGCATGTTTTTAATGAGTAGATAAATAAATGAATGAATGAGGCACACATCAATTTGAAGAATGGGCAAGAACTACGGTGGGGTGAGGCATAACATTCCAGGTAAAAGGGGTCACATGAGCAAATAGCTTAGGGGCAGACTCAGAGCTCCCTTCCTCCTTTCCCCTTACTCTTTGGCATTCTGTGTTTTGGTTTATCACAGGAAAAAAGGACGAAAACAAGAGTGAGAAAGTGGTCCTGACCTCATACCATTTAATTGTTATTACATTCCAGCTGGTTACACTAGATACCTCAATATAAAGTTAAAAAACAGACAATGACACGGGTACAAATGGCAGAACCAATTTCATATTCCAGGACCATATTAAATGCACTTCCTCCAGGTAGCTTCCCTTCATGTGCAAACCCACTCCTAAAGGCCTGATGTCCCCCGCCTTTTTGTCCTCCATAACACTTTATATCCACGTTTTTTAGCATTTATTTATTTTTATCTTATATTTATAGTCATTTATAGCTCCTTCTTGTGTCCTTACATCCTTTAGCGTATTGTGAGCTATCTGAGGACAAGGCTCCAGGACTCGTTCATTTTTTCAATACCTGCCAACATGTCCTTAGTGTTCTGTCATTTGATTGGAAAATTAAGTTTATTATTTGGATTCATTTTAGCTTAACCATTTTCATTCAGTTCCTTGCCAAACATAGAACTGTTATTTCTTATATGTGGGTAACTCCTTCCAACCCTTTCTTCATTGGCCTCCAGCTATATCAGTCACCGTTTGGTTCCTTAAGAACACCAAACTCTTTCCCACTTACTGTTCTTCACACAGATTGGTTCTTCTGCCTGAGACACCAGTCTCTCCTCCTGGTACGTGTACACACACACATGCCATACACCATACACACCTTCTGCACAGTTGGTTCTTTCTCGGCCTTCAAGCCTTAATATAAATGTCAACTGCTCAGAGATGCCTTCTTGGACCCCTTTATGCAGACTCTCCATTCCCCGGTATATTTTCTATGCTATGATACTCCCTCCTCTCCTTTCAGTGCATTTGGAAGTTTGTAACTATTTACTTATTTATATGTCTACTGGTTTATCATATGTCTCCCCAACTATATTATAAGTCTCATAATGGCATGTAGGCTATTTTATTCACCACTGTACACCTAGTGCTCAGCACAGTATTTGACGTGTAGTTGGTGTTCAACAGATACTTGTGGAATATTTGAGCTTCAAAGTGCTTTTACAAAACTTGCTTCTTCTTCCAAGTCTTCCTACAATCCTGGAGGTTGGAGATAGGCAATGGGAACATTTCTGTTTCACACAGAAGAATCCAGAGCCATAAAGGAATTATTAACACCCTGCACTGAATCTGTGAAGAAGCTGTTCTAATCTCCTGATTTTTAGCCCATGATGTATAATCCTAGGCCAGCTATCCCGCTCTTTACAAACTGGAAACAAAGTTAACAAGTGTCTTTAGCATGACTTTGACCAAGGACTTCTCAGAAGACACTTTGAGGGATCTCAAATGCCCACTTAGGCAAGCAGCCTTCAATCAGAAGCAGGCACGTGTTGCAGGCTCTGAAAGGGGAAACCTTCTCTGTGTCACAGTTGAAAGCACCACTCTGGATATTTAAAGCAAGCCCTCTTTTAAAAAATTAATGACCTGAAAGAGGAGAGAAGAAGCTGGCTATGTAATGTGGAAAGAGGAGCTGGATGACCACAGCCCTGGTCCCTCTCCAGGTGATGTCATCATCAGTCTAGATAATAAATTTGTAACAACGTGGCTGAAAGAGATGGGGAACAATTTCTATGTAAGTCAAAGGAGCTGGTGGCAGCAGAATCTAAAGGGTGGAATTTTTAAAACTCTGGCTGACATACGGTTTTCTATTCCCTGAGTAATTAGATTATCCAGAGAACAGAGCAAAAAGCCTAGTAACCTCTGGCTCTGGAGCCTGGATGTCCTCAATCCATCAGAACAGGCAGAGTGGCAAGTGGGCCCTTTTCTGTTTTGTGCATGCTAAGCATGCCCTTCTAGTTTGAAAGAGGAGAAATGGGGAAACACGTGATTTGTTTTTTCCAGCCACTCACTCAACATGTATCATAAGACATGACACCAGAGAAGGTATTTCCCAACCATATGGGACTGCATGCCCATCTTTCTTTTTCCTTCCAGGATCTGATAATTGTGACTTTTCTCTGCATTTGGTCTGGAGTCTGCCATCCCTTACCATGTTTATGTTGCTCTTGGCTATTTCACATATGCTCTGAATTACTCTGGGGTGTCTTGTTTTAAAATGTTTTCCATTTCATGTATAGTGTTAGAACGGAATAGAGCTTAGTTATGGTGACAAATCGAGTCCTAAGATCTTATATGAGAACATCCTCTAGGGATTCTCATAGATCCTCGTAACTATACATGTTGGATAAGGAAATGAATGAATGAGTGAATGAATGGGGTTGCAAGAATGCCTGAGGATTTAATTAATTGTAAAGCACATATCACCACCTCTTTCATGTCAACTCTGATGCTTTCCCAGACCAAAAGATATTGGCCGGCAGTGGGTCCATGTTTATGACTCAGTCATCTCAGTTGAGCACTTACAAAGGGTGTACTGGCAAGGTCCACTTCTGTCTGTTATATAGCTCATATAGCCAAGGTCATACAGCTAGAAAATGCCAGAGCTTGCATTTAAAGCCAGGTCTGTCCAACTCAGTAATCTGTTTCTTTTCCAGTTCACCACAGGGCCTCTTCTGACTACAGTCATGCACCGCATGACAACTTTTCAGTCAACGACAGAGCACATGTACGATGGTGGTCCCGTAAGTTTAGTACTGTACAGCCCAGATGTGTAGTAGGCCATATCATCCAGGTTTGCATAAGTACACACTACGATGTTTGCCTAATGACGCATTTCTCAGAATGCATCCCAGCGTTAAGCAATGCATGACTGCATTTAGAAGTAGTTTTCCTGCAGCCTAGGAATAAGTCAATGATTCAGAGGACGCACTCTATGGCTGTAGGGCAGGGTGTAATCCCATGGACAAAGGAGAGAGTCACGAAGGAGGAGCTTTTCACAGAGGAAAGAGGGTACTCTGTGATAGAGTGAGGGGAGTTCTTTTCCTCCCTGGCTGAGGTATAAAAATGGAGCTCATTGATGTTTTCCTGACAGTAAAAACCGAGTTATGATGGTGTGTTAATAAGTAGAAATATTAGAACATAGGGTGTAAGTTGTAAGAAAAAGTGAGATATCTGTCTTTTGAGGATCTTGCCAAATGGCTGGTAGAGAAAATCTGCCATGAAACATGTGGCAAGAGTTTCTCCACATCTGTAGCTTCCCCTACCCACCCCTGCCCAGCCTCAGGAGAGTGCTTCCTATAGAAATGTCTAAAATTGGTTAAAAATCAAGTATTTAAAGTCAAATGATAATCTTCCTTTTTTACCTGTTTTTATTCTTCTAAAGCATCTTCAACAGGACTTTATGAATTTACTTTTATAATTTTGTAACCTTTTGAAAACTTGTACATCAATTGTGAATCATCAACACATATGAATGAATGAAGTTTACCACTGGACTCTTCTGAGAGAAAAGATTTGCTTAGGAGTAAATAACTTTGATATCGTTGGAAAGAATGTTTAAACACTATAAGAGAACAAGCTATTCTTGAGCACTTTACATACCAACTACTAGATAAGCTTGTCACAAATCACTTCTCTTTATTTACTAAGATGTCCCTAGAGACACCTTCTTGGCAACTCTGGCTTAAATTGATAGATCTTCTTTAAAAGATAATCTGCATTTATTTTAAAACTTTGTGTAATTCAAAACCTTACAGATTCATACTGATAGATACCTATTAGTCAGAATTAGAAATGCTTCAGAGTGTTTACGTAATCTTCTATTTGGAAGTCTGTTCAAGGGCCACAGAATCTCAAGATTCTTTTCTTTCTTTCTGTGTCTCTTTTTTATATGCCCCAGTTTCTCATGCGTGACTCTGCTCACTGTGACTGAATGCTTGGATCCACAAGGGAAGGTGTTCAGAGCAAAAACAACAACAAAACCTAAGTTACATATCGGATCTTAAAGTTCAATATTTTAGATTCTAAAAAACTGACCAGTATTTAAAAAATTTTATTCCAATAAAATGGTAAAATGTCAATTATGCATGTACCACTGTGTAGGCACTGGAAAGATATAAAGAACTACATCTCTAAATCTTTGAGAGCTTACTCTTGTTAAGGAAACGACATCTTGACATACATATACATTGATATAGATCAGTGGCAATTTTGCCCCCTACCAACCTGGGACAGTTGGCAATGTCGGGAGACATTTTTGGTTGTCACACTTGGAAAGGGATGCTACTGGCATCTAGAAGTCGAGGCCAGGGATGCTGCTCAACATCCTACAGTTGCAAGGACAGCACCCACAACCAAGAGTTATCTGACCAAAATGTCAATAGTGCCCGGATTGGCTAACCCTGATATAGATATTGAGATAAATTCACTAAAATATGAGATCATCTCTGAAGCTCCAGCACTGAGCTAAGAGCCTTGCACATTTAAGCAGTTATTATATATTTGACTGTTGTATGAACAAATGATGAAATGGATGAGGACAACTGAGACATGAAACAGAAGGACCACTAATCAGTATTTTATTTGTCATCAACAAACTAGTTATGAGGGTCAGAGTTTTTTCACGTAAAGGTTAATTTTCAGGCCACTACTATTACTACTTCTTCCACAATAACTGCCTTTTGTTGGGAGACCGCTATTTGGCAGGCACTTTATATCACATATATCCAAAAGTAAAGAATCCACAGATGTACAGAAATCTTTCATTCCAAATGAAAAGATTAAAACAAATTTGACCAAGTTGAAAATATTGATTTCAGTAATGTAGATTAAATGAATATCTACTTGTATAGTTTATTCATTTAGTTAAATATTTTAAAAATTATATACTATGTTAAATAATATGTTAGTTTAGAAATATACTGTTTTCCACACTCCTTTATTTCATAAAATAATTTTATTCAAAAAGTTTACATAAATTTTTCAATATTGTTTGGTCATTAGTAGGTCACTTTTTAAAATTTCTTCCTTCAATGTTGTTTCAGATTCAGTAGTTTTTTAAACCATATATAATTCTGTTCACTGGGACTTTTTTTCTCTAAGCCAAAAGCACTCATTCATGTATGATTTTGAAAGGATAGTTTTTCTTCCTATAGATGATTATTAAGATTTTCACAATGGAACCTCTTAGTGTATTACTTTTTAATATGCTGTTTACAGGGCTTGTTTATTTACAAATCTTATCATTGTAAGGACATCTTGCCTCTTACCTCATTCTCCCACCTACCTGTCCTCTCCACCTCCACTTCACTCCCAGGATGGGGCAATTACGAAGTATTTATTACATTTAATTGCCTTTTTTTTTAGTAACTACTTTTGTTAGATGATTTCTATAAGCATACAACCCTAGAACTAATCAAGACAGTTACATGATAATGTGCCTTCCTCAAACAAAATTTCTTCTTCAAAATACAGTAGTTGAGAGAGCATCATAAGCTCTCAAATGAAAGGAGGCTCTACTTTATGAGGCACAATTTTGAAGGGAAAACCTTACCTGGTCTTGAGACATGTGCAGTGCATTTTCTCATTGAATCCTAACAGCAAACCTATTAGTTGTCCTGGTTATTTGCATCCTGACGTTATGGAGCTTAATGTTGTGCCTGCACAAAGCCAAGGCCTTATAACTATTAGGAGCTTAAGCACAACCCACCCTCAGGTCTCTTAAGCCACAAAGACCAACCTACTTATCATTTGCCTCAACAAAGTTTTCATGAGTGGAGACCAACGGGGAAGGCATTGCAGAGGGAAGGTAAAAGCATAAACAAAGAGAAGAAGTAAAGATTCCCGTGATACTTCCTCTCCCATGTGCAATTTTCTTTCCAGTTGGTGTCTAAGGCACTTGCTGAAATAGTATTTTACTGATTTTTTACATTAGATTTGACTTGTTCAACCATCCTTAAAAGTTAAGAAAAATTCATAGAAAAACTTAAATAAGACCTATGTACCAAATGCCATTAACTCCTGAAATCAAAGTTAGGCAAAAATATTTATGGTTTTCATTTCAAAAATAAACACACAAAAAGAAATAGAATTTTAAAACAAATTCAAGAGACTAAAATATTACTTCCATCAAAAGCCTTTGAGTAATTTCCCTTTTCCAGGGATAAACTTATTTGATATACCCTTCCTAAATGTGATTTGAGTTGTAGGTTTCCTCATCAATAAAATTCTTTAACCACAGCACTGGTGTGAGGTTAGAGGAGGTAAAACATTTGAAGCACAGTGCACTAGACCGGGTTCACAGAAAGCATTCAATCAAAGTTAGTTACGCTGCCTGTGTTATTTTTTTTTCTGTTCCCTTCCACATTCAGACCAATAGTGATACCTGAGGGAGAGTAGCAGAGATGAAGCTGAAGATGTTGTAAGGGTTCCAAATGGAAAAAAAATAAGTTAACATGAATATCCTTGTGACCTACAACACTTGTGTGAATCTTAGTTATCATTTAAAGAGGATCTTAGAGACTAACCCAAAAGCCATACCTTACAGCCTCAGAGATTGGAAGTAACTTTCCTGAGGTCATCAGTTCTTAAGTGATAAAGCTAAGGACGTTTATTTCAGATAAATCTGTGGTGCTATGACTTTTTTTAATTGTCAAAAAGTTCAAGGTCTAAATTGTCCAAAATCTTGATTCCAATCTAGGATCTGGAATTCAATTATAAAGCTTCCCCATCTTCAAAACTTCACTCACCCATTGGATTCTGGTTCCCAATTCCATGCTGCTTAAACTTGGTCATAGTCAACCAGCAGAAGGCAACACAGCTTCCTTTCTAAATCCCAGTACAGATTGGCAAGAGTGTTGAACTTTGATAAATTTCAGACCTGTTTGAGGCAGTGATAATAAAAGACAAAACAAGACCATTGAGTTGCTAGCAAATGTCCTCAGAAGGATACATCAGTTCCTTCGATGCAGTAAAATAAATATTGCCATTGCTCTCCAATGATTAAGAGAACAAAGTTGCTGGAGGAGGTCTTAGAGATTACCTCTCTAACACAGTCGTGATGCAGATGGAAGAACAAAGGTCCAGAAAAGAAGAGGAACTTACCCAAGGTTGCACAATGAATCATGACGGAGCAAGAACTAGAATTCATATATCTTGGGTCTCTAGTAACTAACTAGATATAAATACATAGATACATGCATATGGTTCATAACCATTCCCTAAGAAAGCACCCTCAGGGCATAATTCCACTTTGACATCTTCACACAAAGCCTGTTGTAGAGTTATGACCTGAATTAGGAAAAAAGTGACATCACTTCTAGGACATCTGCCCCTAGTAGGTAGCATCTAAGACCCTTGCCAAGGATACCTCCAATCTCCTTGGACATGCTGGTTCAGCTACTTGCTTGGCTGACATCAGCCTGACTCACAGCTTCAGAAATGGCAAGATGTGCACAGTAAGAAATGAACAAACTCATGCCCAAAGCTAGGTCAAGTTTGCCAAAATCATCCCCAAATCCCTTTAGCTAATTGGAAACTGCTGCAGAAAGCTTACCTCCATTTTGCAGCTGAGCAACAAAAATGACTCCTTTGGAGGCTTTACCTCCTAGAGGTGAGCTGAGATCATTTTTGGCAAAGAAGTACTCCCTGTTTATTTTTAGATCAATAAAATGGAGCTCATTGGTTGACTGCTGGGCACACACACATCATTTGGAAACTACAGCTCTGGAAAGATGTCTTCCAAATAAGTGTTCTTTAGTTTGTTTCTGTCTGCATTAGTAAGAAAATAGATTATGATGTCCACCAAGCTCTGCTTTATTATTCTGTTCATTGTGTAAACATGGATATGTGTGAATCTGTGTGCCTTCTTCTCTGTGTTGAGATGATATGTGTAGGGTAGAGATTGGCCCTAGGGGACAGTTGGTAATTGTCACTTCTTTTTATGCATTTATTTATGGATATTTATTAAACGACTAGAGTGTGCATTTCACTACATGATGTTATCATGAACTGTTGGCTAAAATAAAATAAACAATAGAATAATTTCCATCATTAATCAAACAAATAGTTACTGAATGCCTTCTATGTGGTAGCATTGTGCTAAAGTCTCAGGATGTAATGCTAAATGAAATAGAGTCCCAGCAATGGAAGAAGACACAATCTGGTGAGGGAGGTAGCCATGTAAAGAAAAAAGCGTAATAACAACATGCTAAGTGATTGAATAGACGCTGCATAAAGTGCTATGTGAGCAGAGACAAGTGGGGAATTAACTCTGCCCAGGGAAATTAGAGAAGATTCCTAGAGATGACAATGGACCTAGGGTTTCCCCATGGTGATGAGGAACAAAAAGTTAACAAAAGAGTTTTTCAGGCATGAGAAACAGACCAAACAGACCTAACCTTTCTCTGGAGAATTGAGGCTTCCTGGGAGAAGAAAATCTGAGAAAGCCCCTGAAGATGCCCTCCCTGACCTATGACCAGAAAGAGAACCTCTATGTCTCCAGCCCTTTCGATATGGGCATCTTGCACCAGTCCAAAAATTGCTGCCATAGGAAAAAAAATGAAGGAACCCATGTGGGTTTGGAAGGTACTTTCCCTCTGAATCACTACTCTACAACACCCAAGCAGAACCTCAGGCAGAGGCAGAGTGGGTTTCCCTAGCTCCAGCCAAAATAAAGCCTTGTTCAAACCTAAGCTTTAGAACAGAAAAATGAAGACTTTGTGTGTCTGATGCTGGAATAATCAACCTCACCTTTCTAAATTCAGTAGTGCTATTATAATATAGACCCCGAAGGACTTGGAACTGTAACAAAGATGTTGGGGTACCCAGGAGAAGGATTCCAGAATTAAGAAAGCTGAGTTGAGCCCTGGACTGAGATTTTGGAGAGCTTTGCTCTATTATCAGTTCTACCACTAACTGTCTGGTCTTGGGAAAATGACATTCTCTTTTCTAGGTCTCACTTTTCCCTATTAAAAATGGTAATCAGATTATACTTCTTGGTGTGATTCTTAAATTTAGGATTCTAAGAGTTTGTTTAGACATCTCTGTAACCTATTGGATCTCTGTAGATTTAGACCATTCATTAGGAATCCCAACCCATTTTGGCCAGCCCATCATGGGACCTGTCTGTACAGGAGACTGGCGAGCCCAGAACTTCACAGACATTGACACCCCCCAGTGACTGGGGTAGATCATATTATTTGTTTACTATTATTCCTTTTCTTCCTGCCTTTGCTATGTTTCTTCAGCAGTGTCATTCCTGGACCCAACGACTTGGGTTAAATTTTATGACTTACTTGGGACTGTATAATGTAGGCAGAAGTAACAGTGTGTCAGCTTCAATCCGAGACCTTAGGAGGCATGACAAATTTCTGCAAGCCTTTTGGAGCTTCTTCATTCTGACAGGAGATCAGCATGCCCCTTCAGGAGGACAGCCATTGTTCCTTCAACCTGGGTCCTGCAACGAAAATTCAGCTGCCCTGAGCCCATCTTCAAGTCTATAGCCCAGCATGGCCCAGTATAGCTCAGAATAACCCAGTCAAGCTCAGTTAAACCCAGTCATATGATGATATATGGATTAATGTATATACTGCAACTGAACTGCATCAACCTATCCACCTATGAACCTGAAATAGATTTTCATTGTTTTAAGCCATAGACTTAGGGGTTGTTTGTCATGCAGGAGCATTATTTCAGCCAAAATCTGACTAATGTGCTCATTCTCTTTGGATTTAACTTCATAGATTGCTATGCAGTGCAGTGGAATAGGGCAATGTGTTAGTTTCCCATGGTGGCTGTAACAAATCACCACAAATTTATTCGCTTAAGCAACACAAAGTTATTATCTTATGATTCTAGAGGTCAGAAGTTTGAAATGAGTCTCACCGGGCAGAAATCAAGTTGTTGGTAGGGCTGCATCCCTTCAGGAGGTTCTAAAGAAGAGTTTATTTCCTTGTCCTCCTTCTAGGAGGATGTATATGGAGGCTCAGTTCACATAGTTCCTTGAAGGATCTCAGCAGGACTGCAATAATCATCAGCTCAATAACGTACCATTGATTAGATTTTCCTAATTCCCTGTTTCTCTCTCTCCTACTTCCTGGATTACCTCAGAAATAAACTGCCTAAGACCCAGAACTTATTTCAGACTCTGCCTTTGGAGGAAACCAATCTAAGACAATATTTGGTATTGACTGAACAACTATGTCTCAAGGTTGAAAGATCCCTAAGCAACAACCAGTCCAGCTTGTGTAGAAATATCTAGTCCAGCTCTTGTAATTCAGGAAGGCCATCTAGTCTATAACATCTCTTACCAGAGGTTGTCCAGTCTCTGATCATGAACCTCCAGGGATGGAGGAACCACTGTCTCATGAGGCAAACCATCTTAATGTAGGACAGCTACCAATGAAAATTTGCTTCCTTGAGAAATGCTCTCATTACTCTCAGTTTAATCTTTTGAATCCTGCCATAATGTCATATATTCTTTCTTATAAAAGTGTTCAGAGACTTAGAAACCAAAAATCAAGGCAAATGAAGACTTCCCTTCTTTTTATTAAGCCCCAGAGCCTTCAACCATAGCATACAAACTCAAATGTTCTTACTATTGATGGAATCCTCCTTGCCAATATACTTAAAATTCATGAGCAAAAAATGTGACTTGGTAGAAAAAGCTGAGTTCAAAAGTCATCTATGCCACTTACTAGCTCTGTATGCATGGTTAAATCTGCTTCACTCACAAGCCTCAGTTTCTTCATCTGTAAAATGGGGATGATGATACTCCCCTCAAAGGGTTGTCGCAAGGAGAAGATCTATTAACACACGAACTACACAGAAAAGGGTCTGAAATATTGTCATTGTTCAAATAAATGATTCATTTGTTCAATTTCAGTTCAACTTCTAACCAAGGAATGAAATATCTTCACAAAGAACATGGAAATAGAGCCAGATTTGCAATAAATTATGTCTTCACATTGAAATGATTCAGATATTCTATACTGAAATGACAAAGGACATGGTGAATTACAGAGCTGAACTTCTATTGTGTCTTTAGGTTTTATTTGGTTACTGATAATGTGAATCAATCATATTATATGGGACAAATGCCATTCCATGACCTGACACTTTGCAGTCTACAAGTCATGGTCCTCTCCACCCTTGCCCACATAGTATTTCTCTTATATAATAATAGTACAACATATTTCCTTAGAGATCATCTTACAGGGGGAAAAGTGGAGATTCAGAGAGGGAAAAGTATTTAGTGACTGAGTTGACTGGTGGCAAAAAGCCAGTTGAGGATCTGAGGCAGTGCAGTGCTGACCAATGGTACAGCAAGTACAAAGGCCCTGAGGCCAACCTAGGCCATTTCATAGTAGGCCAGACCCTAGTGTGTCTCTAAGGAAGGGAGTAAGGGGGATAGTGTAACAGATGAGATCAGAGAGGTAAGCAGGGATCAGATTATATGGGGCTTTTAGGATATGGGGAAAAGTTCATAGTTTATTTTTAGTAAGATGAGAAATCTTTGGAGGTTTTTGAAGAGAGAAGTAACATGATCTGAAATCTGTTTTGCAAATCATGCAGCATTGATAAGTGACTGTGGAGAGTGGCAGTGTCCCAGGGAGGCTGGTTAGAAGACAATCACAGTAGTTAGTCTACATGACTGATGATGATGGCTTGGAATAGCATGGTAGTGGTAACAATAGTCAGACTGAGGACATATTTTGAAGGTAATGCAGTTAAGATGTGGGTTTGAATTGGACATAGATTGTTAAGGAATGAAGGGATCAAGAATGACTCCTACATTTGGGGTCTGATCAATGGGGAAAACAGTGGTATCATTAACTTATAGTGAAAAACTATGTAGAAACCATGGGAAGGAAGTGCAGAGGGAGAGAGTGGAAATCAGAAGTTCAGGTTTGGACAAATTACCTGTGAAATGTCAATTGATGTTCAAGGATAGAAGTCATTTATGTAATTAAAGACATGAATCTGGAGATAATTAGTGAGGCCACAGTAAGAGAAAAGAAAATGTGAGAGTCATCAGCATATGCATGGAATGAAGCTCCATCAAGTCAATGCGGCCACTCAATGAGTGAGTATTCCCAAGGTAGGGGAGGGCCTGAGATTTTGGTCCAGTCTCCCCAGCTATGGAAGATGAAGAGGAAGCCTGTAAAAGATGCTGAGAAAGAGAGGACAATGAAATAAGAGAAAGCAGAGAGGGTGGCAACCTGGATGGATGCTAACCGGGGAAAGTGTTTCAAAGAAGGAGTGGACGACAGTGTCAAATGACGCTGACAGAAGAATTAACAGGATGACCGAGAACCTACATGACACAGGTGAGCAAATCACTGTGCCCTGCAGGAAAAAGATCTCTTTAACTTTACTGAATCCGTTTCCCTAATCCATTTGTCCAGACAACATTTTTCTCGTTAATATCATTTACCATGCCTGGAGTACTCAGTTTGTAAAATGATGGTCTAGATATAAGAAAAAAAGGACCTGTCACCTTTACCTCCTGTTTCCACCTCTTTCTTCCCTTCCTAAGGGAGTTCCTTGAAAATGGTAAAGAAGGGCAAGATGGCATGCGTTCTTGCAGATGTGTGTGGCCTTTCTGTCTGATTTCGATTAGGCAAGGCCTGGTTTCCTGGGTATGAGAAGACCTCACATATGAAAATCAAGCCACAAGCAAAATCCAAACCACAGCATTCAGAGGTTTTCTTGTCACAAGCCAGGTCTGAACTTTGGCAGTGGTGCTTCAGAGAACCTTATGCAGTGTGGGCAAGACCTTGCCTGGCCTCAGTACCACCCTCCCTGCCCGGAGTCCCAAATTCCGCTGTTACTTAAAGAGAAGTGTCAGGAAAGATTTTTTCTTTTCCAGATTGTTGGCAAATGTTTGCTCAGATCTATTTTGGGGGCATTAGCTCAACATTGCTGTCTTTTCTTCCCAAAGAATTAAAAGAGTATTTCAAAAACACATTGATTTTCCCTCTCTCTATTTTTTTCCCCTCTGTTGCCTCCTATTTTTTCTCCTTACTTTTGTCTTTCTGTGCTTTCTTCCTTGACCTACTTGGATTCAACATGGATTTTATTATCTGTCATAGCACGGAACAGGCCTGTTATGGCCAGGGCAGACTGGACTTGCTCTGCTGCAATACTGCCTTGGCTTTCTCAGCATCCGTTTATGTTGCAAACTGGAGCAGATGCAACTCATGGAGAAACTTCTGTCAACCAAGTCAGAGCCACAGACCTTTGTTCAATGCAAAGCTTGTGCTGACTACATGTAAGCACTAAATATGAGACAGGATCTATATTGATCAAAGGGAAGAGAGATGGACAATTATTGAAAATATGAGATGCACATTTCTATGCTGGTTGCTATCAAAACATTCTCACTGAATCCTTACAACCACTCTGTAAGGTAAACATCATTATCTCATCTTACAGTTTAGGACACTGAGGCATATTGAGGTGAAGGGAGCTGCCCAAGATCAATCAGAACTGGTCTGTCAGCCCAGGATTTCCTTTCTCTGTGCCCCACGGTTTGCACTTGTATTGACTGAATGAGGGGTGAGGAGAAAAACCAGAGGACAATTAGTCTTCGAGGAGGAAGGGAAATTTACTTAAGAAAGGTAATTTATTTAAGAACATGAGTTAATATAAGATCAATACTTGTACCATTTTGGTCAAGATAGACTAAGCACATCCCCTTGTTTTTCATCTGTTCATTTTTCATGTGGTTCCTACCTACCAGGCTGGACACTTTGCATGATGCCTAAAAGTCAAAACAACCTTGCCATGCAATCCTTTTATGTAAATAGAAAATGTATAGTTTCTTCCTTTCTTCTTTACTTTCTTCCTTTTGTTGAAATTCCCCCCTAATGTTTTTTTTCGGTGACATAGAATATTTTAATGGTCATAATGGCCAGAGACATACTTACCCTAGAAGAGTAATCAGCATTTACTTGCAAATTCTTTTTCCCAGATTGGAAAAGCTTTCCAGTGTTCCGATTTGACATCTTAAAAAATCGTATTTACTAAGAGTGGTGTGAAAATAACGTTTTTCTTCATTCTGAAACATTTTCAGCTTTTTTTCCCCATTTCTGGGCCAGAAGTTCCCCCTAACTGAGCATCACAAAATGAACAAGAATGAAGGAGGAAGCTTTTAATTCTCCTAGCAAAATATGATCTACTCCTATTTTGAATCACCTTCAAAAAACTAGACATTTCTTCCTACAAAGTCGTGTTTCAACTGCAAAATATGAGGATGTTGACATCTTGGTGAACTGCAGTAAATATTAGATTCTTAGGGCTGGATGGCTTCTCAAATCGTACCAGCAGCTTCAGTATCGGGCCAGCCCATATTTTAGTCAAGGCAGCTAGCCACTCTTCACTCCAGGGTGATATGCCCTTAATGTGTGTATGGACCATTCCTTCCTGGCTTCAAAAATGAGGCAGAGGGATCAGATGTGACTACAGAATGAATCTAAAGCGGCAAAAAAAAAAAAAAAAAAAAATCAACAGCCCAAGTTTCTTGTAAGTTTTTTATACTACAGCCATTTATCAAGACATCCATTGTGCACACAGCTAAAGAAGAATGAAAGTCATCGGCTTATTCCTTCTGGAGGCCGACTAATCCTTCTTTAATGGCTGGCACAAGGATTTGTTCCTCTCCCGTCAGTTTTGGACTCTGAAGGGCGCCCACGTGTTCCACTGAATTATACTGGATATATCAAATTAATTCTATTAACCGACTTATCCTCTCAATCTTTAACCAGGCCCTGATGTATATACATTCACCGGTGTAAATGACTTCAAGCAATTTCAGAGACTGCTCATTGAAGCTGTAGCTACAGTGAAAGGTGAGCCAGTCTCTGACCTTACTGCATTCCACAATGCTAAATAATCGGCTAAATGGTTACAGCCCTTTCTCAGAAAGGGGTGCTGCATTCTCCTTTTACCCGCTCCCACTCCCTTGTGAGCCTGCAGTTGCCTCCAAACCAACTGCAGAACCCATGAACTGTAATGAGTGAAAGAAAGAGATGTGAGAGGCACGCTCTCCACTGAAGGCTGAATGTAAGAGAAATCCAAGAAAGCTGTCTCTAAGTCCTGCCCTTGTCCCTGTAGTCCCCTAACCCTGCCCCTCTGCCTGGAATATGCTCACTTTCACTGCTTTCTAGGAAGCTTTTCCTGTCCACCCACTGCAGCTTTAGTCAAGTGCCCCTCTGTTTTCTTACAGCTACTTATCTCTCTCAAAAATAATCACAACGATAATAGTAGCTAAAATTGAGTCTTTATGATGTGCCAGATGCTTTTCTAAGTGCTTTATAAATATTAACTTACTGAATCCTTGTGGCCACCCTATGAGGCAGGTACTATCATTATCCCACTTTACATATAGGAAAACTGAGGCAGAGTGTTGTCTTGCTCTGGGTCACAATAACTTGCTCAGGGACAAAAAGCCAATAGATGGTAGAGCTAGGACTGGACCCAGGCCAGTGGTCTAATTCAATCATGCCCAACGAACACTGCTGAGTGCTAGTTAGGTGCAAAGACTAAGTTGTTCATGTGCTTTCTTCCAGTTCATTCTCCTAGAAGTCGTGTGTAGTAGGGACTACATAGTAGCCCCATTTTACAGATGCAAAAATAAGGTGATGTGTTAGAGTCCACATACTGAGTAAGCTTAGAACCAGGACTCAAATTCAGGTCTCTCTGTTTCCAATGCCCAAGCTCTCCATCACTCTGCCTTAATATATCATTTTATAGTTGATTATTTATTTTTCCAAGACCTTTCCTTGTGTGCAATCTCAACATGATTTCTTTTTCTGTGCTGACCCCCCTACACAGTGTCTATGATGTGCCACTTTTTATAAATGTTTGCTATATTCACTTCAACTGAATTTATTTTGAGGCTTAGCCCTGTAAATTTGCCTCATCAGGGGAAAGAGAACTTCAAGGAAAAGGAGACCATCTGTTTTAGCTTTGCCCATATATTTGCTCTGTTCCATCTTCCTAAAAATGGATGAATGTGTAGAAACATCCATCCCCTCTATTCCTGTGAAAGTGCTCAAGCTGCGTGTAGTGGAACCCGTTATATAATAAAGGGCCATGCTGGTGTGGTATGACACAGATATCTCACAATATCTGATGGCGGTTCATTGTTTGCACCAAAACTGCACCAGCTGATCTCAGGGGACTTAAAGATGATCACAAGAGACTTCAGAAGAGCACAAGTTGTAAACTCAGAAGGTCCCACATTTTAGCCTATTTTTTGAATGTCTTACTCTGTGTTAGTTACTTAATTTTGCTGTGCTTTGGTTGCTGGTATGAAAAATGGGGAGTAGTACTTACCTTATAACATTCCATGGTGAATAAGTGACATAATATTCATGAAGTACTTGACACAGTGCCAGGCCCTTAATAAGCTCCCAATAAGAGGTAGCAATTATAATGATCAGGCTAAACAATCTTTGGTTTGGACACTTTCTTTGCTGCTATATGCCCGGATATATTTAATGTGTTGTTGTATTTTCAGAACATTTGATCAGTGAGAAGCAAGAAACTATTTCAATAATAACCTTATATTTATTGAGTCCTTGCTACGTGCAGCTACTATGCTGAGTACTTCAGACAGATTAACACCTTTAATCTTCACTACACTCTATGAGGTAGGCACAGTTATTTTCTCCATTTTACAGAGGAGGAAATAAAGGCTTAGAAAGGATAAGCAGCTTGCCCAAGGTCATGCAGTTACTAAGTAGCAGGGATGGGATTTCAACTGAGGCAGTCTAACTCCAACGGCCCTATCCCTTAACCAATCTGGCATGCTGAAATTCCCTCTGTGCAGTCCTACGTTGGTTCTCTTCTTGTTTAAAATGGGTGACAAAGAAGAGCAAACACTTGGAAGGTCAAATTTACCCAGCTGTAAGCAACATTTGGGAGTTGGCTTGCCAGCATGGAAATCTGTTTGTTTGCAAGCCTTTATGAGTAGCATTGTTGAGTCCCTTCACTGTCTGTCTTCTGTGTATTCTTTACAGATGATCTTCAGTGAACTTTTGGGTTCTGGGAAGCAGCTGGATGGTTTGCATAACTGCCTTGCACTTTTCTGGCACAGATGTCGAATGTTCTTAAACTTGACACAGATAAAACTTAGTGGTTATCGATTGGACTCTAGACGCAGCGCTCTCAGGTTTTTCCTTCTGTCATAGTTGACTACATCCCACAGTGATGTTGGTGACCTTCTAAGCTTTCTTTGAAATCTTATTGATCATGCAATTAAATGATCTCTCAATGTGTGTCAGAAGTTCTATTTGGATGAAGCTCCTGCTGCCTAGTTCTTATAGTTTCAGTCCGCAATTCCAAATAGATGCCTTTCTCAGATCATCAGCGATCGTAATTAAAATGGATGTAGCGTTTGAAAGGGTAACTTTAGGATGGGTGAGAGCTTGCATTACAGGAAAGATGCCAGCATGCATCTTCTCATATGTTTCTCCCACTTCCAGGAAAGCAGTATTCTGATGTTGAATAGTTCCATGTTCAGAAGGCAGTCCAACTGGAACAAAGAACACACATTCCAAAGCAGACTTGCAACTTCTAAAAGGCATTTGTATTTGCTTTTCATGGCAAAATGGCTCAGTGAGGGACCAAAAGAGTTATGAGGAAGCCATAATTTGAAAGATGGTGAATGTACCTTGTTCTCCCATTGATTAATTGGATGGGTTAGATGCAGCTGAGATATGAGCCACATTTAGAAGATGGTACGGTTAGTTAATCCACAGATGACCCACCATTTGGAGTGATATCAAAGACTTTCATAAATGAGATATGTCAAAGTAGGGAAAAAAGCAACGCTAGCCTATGATTCAGGACATATGAATGTAGTCTTCTGTAAATTCTGGTGTAACCACAGCAAATCCTGCATTCTCCTTGGGGCTCAACTTTATCATCTGTAAACTGAGAATGTAGGTCCTGAGATCCCCTCCGTATGAACAAGTTTCTTGCTCTATGCAAAGCCTGCACGAGACAGTGTGTATGCCCCTTCTCAGAGTAGTTAAAAGTCTGAAATAACTAGGAGTGAGGAAGAGAGGAATGACTTTCAGTTCTGTTTTCAAGGAGAAAAACCTCATCACTCATTGGCCCAAAGGGGCAGCCAATGTTTCCAGAAGTCTGGTGTTAACTGATCTCAAATCTGAACACTTGCACATTATAAGGCCAATTTTCCAATCAATTCCGGCTGAAATTCAGAACGCTAGTTGAGATTTAGAGGCTGGTGAGAGGACTGAGCTACAGTATTGCCAGAGATAATTCCTAATGCCGTATTCTGGACCCAGAACAAGTTCTAGTAATAAAAAAAGAAAAATATTGGCAGTGTTGCTGAGTAAAAAGAAGAGTAATCCAATCTGGATGTAAGGAATGCATTCAAGCCCATTTTCAAATCAGCAACAGGCAAGCAGGATTTAATCCTTGATGTATTTTTAACATCTTACAAAAGGCTATTGCTTTTGGTGTTTTGTTTGTTCTTTAAAGGGGGGATACACACTCAACAGCAATGGCAAAATTTTCCACCAATCTAGAAACAGGTCACAGAGAGCTTTCTGACGTTAGTCCACCCAACTAGAAGTTGGTGGTTTTGTATTTACTGCCACTATATAAGGTTAGTACTTAGGAATTGGGACTCACCCAACCTCACATCAGTGTAGGGCTATTCAGTAGTTCCAAGAGACAGTTAAGAATTCAATAATCATCCTTATGATGACTACCAATAGTTAAAGGCCTACCGTGTACCTGGAACGGTGATGAGCTCTTCACGTAGAGCTCTAACTGCTTGGGACACCATGAGGAGCTGTTATTATCCTGTTTCATAGAGGAGAAAACTGAGACATAGGGCAGTTAAATTTATCCAAGGGCGTGTAGTTGATAACTTTGAGATTTGAACTCAGTTCTGTCTGATTCTGGAACTCATGTTAATTCTGGAATTCTGTGCCAGCACTATCGAGTGCCTGTGACCTGTTTTCTGTGACTATGAATTTGACACCTTGTACTATTTGAGGCCTCCCCCACGAAGCTCACCCTTCACCCAGTCGTGGTGCAGAAGTAGTGATTGGCTAACTGGCTGATAAAGACAGTAATTGAGTATGAAAAGTCTTGCTTCATTTTAAATAACTTAAAATGTAGTGTACAAAGAAAAAATTTTTCTAGTTATAAAAGCAATACATATTTATTGTCAAAATTTCAGAAAATCCAGAAAGTCATAAAGAAGAAAGTAAAAGTTATCCCTCATCCTACAAATATGAGAAAACCAAGGCTCACGGTTCTTTTCCTGAATTACATAATGGTTAGGTGCTCACATTCTGGAGCCACACAGGCTTAGGTTCAAATCTCAATTCAAGCAATTATTAGCTGAATGGATTTGCATAGATATAATTCATCTTTTTGTTTGTCTATTTTAACTTTAAAAAAATAACATGAATTAAGTCACATCACTTAAAATAATAAAACTAGTAGCCAACAAGTCTGTAACATTTACTCTGTGTTAAGTGCTATTCTAAAACTTTGTATATAAACTAATTTTAATTTTCACAAAATTCAGGTGGGTCGAAATGTTGTCCTCATTTTACCGATGAGGAAACTGAGACAAAGAAAGGTAAAGTAATTTCCAAAATTATGCAGCAGAAAGTGTTCAAGCTGGGATTTAAACCCAGGAGTCCTAATGCCAAAGCCTATGTTCTCAACCATTAATGATACTACTTCTGGTATCATTTAATATTATTGTTGTTTCCTCCATAATTTCTATTTTACAAAATTAGAAACATACTGAACATATTGTTTTGTTATCTGCTTTCTTCGTTTAACAATATGCCTTGAACTTGTTTCCAAGTCATTAAATACTTTCAAGGGACACAGTTTTTTGATGTCTGCGTGGTATTCAAATTGAATGTCTGAAATGTAATTAACTTAGCCAAATCTCTATTGTTAAGCCTTTCAGATGTTTCTAATTTTTCACTCTAATAAACAATGCTGAGATGAACATCATTGTACATGCATTCTCTGGTTATTTCCTTTGGATAAATTCCTAGAAATAGAATTGCACAGTCAAAAGGGTATGACGTGTTTTATGTGGATATTGGTGTTTTTTGTTTGATTTTTGAGAAGTTGCGGGTGTCTCTATAACCTCACCACATCAGGCATACTACTGTGACAAGGGAGCTATTAAAAGTCACAAAACTAGAGTTAGGACACACACATTACACAAACCCAATATTTATTATATATAAAACCAATGGTTCATCAGACCAGAACACTTGTTAATTCATGGTTGGAAAATGTAATAGTTACTTAACCCTACACATTGGGACAACCCTACTCCAGATTCTGGAGGCAATCTGGTTCATGGTGTGGTAAAGGAAATAGTGCTGTACAGAACAATTACTATGTGTCAGCAGTGATTTAGGTGCTGTGATGACTTTGCATTGGGCAATGGGAAACCTATTTCACAGATACGAAACTGAAAGGTTACATGACTTGCCCAATGTCATAGAGGCAGTGAGAGACAGTCATCGTGAGGCCCAGCCTGCCTGTTTTCACTTTGCCCCTTCCATATGCCACCACTCTACCCCAATAGTTCAACAATTCTATATCAGGACTCGTTGGAGGCAATGCCACTGTGATCTTGGGGACCTGTTCCTGCATCTAGACTTCAGATTTGGGTCTAGAGCTATTATGCAGGGCTGTGCTTCTGCCTTTTAATCTTCTTCTTGAGACACGACCTAATCGAAAAAATCTCACTGCTTGGATCTCTCCGTCTTGTCACTGGTCAATCTCTTTTTCTGTTTTTATTTTTTTGAAAGCCACTGACTTTATTGATCTAAAAAACTTTACAAGGACAGTGACTATTCTGCTAAAAAAGGAACCAAATGGAATAAAACAGACGAGAGATGAGGGTAGGTGTGAGGGAAAGGACCAGGAGTCCACTCAGAAAAGCTAGTAGTTGTGGACATGAAACTGGCATGGGAAAGAGAAGGGAGATGCATGCAAGAGCAAGAACTCCACCCAAAAAGTTGAAATGGTGAGGGGAGAGAACTCCCAAGAGATCCCAGAGTACATCGGAGGTGATTACAGCAACAGCAATCTTTTCCTTCACAGAGGACGGGGAGGAGTCCCTACTGGCTGCAAGGTGGAGTGTGTATAGGGTCACTGACTCATCCTCATTTGTGTGAGACTTTCCCAGTTGTAGCACTGACAGTCCTTCAGTCTAGGCAAACCAGGGCAGTTGACCACCCTAAGTGTGTAACTAGTCAATGAATCCTGGGTGAGACATTCAGAGATACATTTTCTTGAGAGTTGATTAATTCATTCTTTCATGTTCATTCATTCACTGCTTCATTCATGCTTGGTTACTGAGCAGCCATCTCATTGTCACTTTTCTACTCTAGCTAGGATTGAGACAAAGGTAAAATTTTCATCCATTCTTCCCTTGGTTAAATGCTGCTAAGAGGAAAATGACAGGAAAGCACAATTCCATTGTGGGATAAATGCTACAATATAAATATGGAGTAGGCACTGATGCAGCACTGGGAGACCCTACCGTTTAGGAAGAGAAAAGGCTTCCTAGAGAAGAGGTATTAGTGCTGAGTACAGAAGGTTCTATATGACTTGTGTGGCAGAAAGGATGGAGTAGCTACTGAGAAGACAGGATGATCCGGGTAGAGGGAAGAGCAAGAAGAAAGGCTCAGAAAGAAAAGTATGATTCATTTGGGAAACTTTAGGAGTCTGGACGTGGGATAAGAGACACACAGTAATGCCAGGACCCTAGTGAGAGACAGAAGGGAAGTAGAGGGAAATGTTTGCTGAGCAAATTGTTGTCCATTGCAGAAAAGGCTGAGATTGGGAAGAGGAGCAGAGATAGAAGATCATAGTAGGAACTCATGCAGAAAACGAAAAAAAGTTGGGGCCTGGTGTTTCGAGACTTTATTTATAAGGCAATGGTCAGCCTTTGGTTTCTTTATTCTCTACTTTGTTCATGAAATAGATATTTATTAAATATCTACTATATTTCATGTTACTATATGTAATTGTTCTAGATGCTGGAAATATAACAGTGAATAAGAAAGGAGCAAATTTCCTGCTCTTATGTAACTAGTATTCTGATAGGGGTCTGACAAAAAACAGACAAATGCATAAGTAAAAGAGCTCATTTCAGATAGGAACAAATATTGCACAAAAATTAAAAAATAATAATATGATGGCAAGCAGCTGAGTAGCAAGTACAAATTATGTTGTCAGAGTAGGCTTCTCTGAAGACATGTCATTTGAGATGGAACCAGAAAAATGAAGGAGGTTAGCTGTGCTAAGATAGTAGAAGATGGTTTTAAGCATGAGGAACAGCAAGAGCAAGACAAGAGCAAGCTCAGCATGCTGGAGGGACATAAACAAATCCAATGAAACTGGAAGATGGGAAATGAAAAGGAAAGGGGACAGGGATGATGCTGGGGAGATCACCAGGACCAGATAGAATAAAGCCTTGAGGAATGGAAAGTGATTGAAAGTTTATTAATGAAGGAGTGACATCATCCAAGCTGGGGCTTTCTACACACACAGCATCACATACACCCCGTGGACCACCATTCAGTTTCCTGTATTATAACTTTCCAGCTTTATGACCATGGGAAAGTCATTTAACATAACTTCTATACACAAGGCTTATAGTGGTAAGGAAAACAGACACGGTTCTTACCTCCATGGAACCTTGTCTCTCTGAAGCTTGGGCGTCTGACCCAAAACTGTGGTGGTAATAATTCTCATGTTGTAAAGATACTGCAGTGATCAAATAGGATTATAAGAGGTAAACACCTAGCCCAGTGTCTGGTACATAGAAAAAGTCTAAAAAATGTTAAGCACTTTCCCTTTCCATTAGGAAACCATCACTCTGAGGCCAGCTCAAGGTTTTTTGCTATTTTTAGTTATTGCTATCTTAGTTCAGTTAAACTTTTCAGTAACAGATGCTCCATTAGAAGAGAGGCATCCACACTTCAATATTACCATTACTCCCTTAGACTTCCAAGGGCTACTCATTCATGATAACCCTAATTCCTGTTGTTAAAGAATCCATTACAAAGTTAGAAAGACAGTGAGGATGACCAAAGGTCAGCATGTCACTAGATGTCCCTGTATTGATGGCCAAAAGCAGGTGGCACACAGGTACGTGCAGGGTAGATGGAGAATCTCTCTGGCTACTAATTTTTGTTTATGTAGCATCTACTTACTTCACTCACTGGAACCAGCATTATGCAGAGTCACACACTATACCCTAGCTACCAGGAATGGTTACTTATTACCAGCTCAGTGGGTGAACAGGGCCATGTCATTTCCGAAGGAAGTCATCTGAAGAGTTTTCCTACACTTACTTTCCCATGTTCAGGAATTCTTAGAAAAGTGAATGATTGCTGATAGATTACAGAATTTATTCTACTAGAGCAAACTCCAAAGGGATTTGGAAGTTTGTCCAGCCATGCAGGCTCCTGGATTTGGAAATCTAGGCTCATCAAGCAACCACTCCTCAACTCCTACTGTGTGCCAGATGTTCTGTGCCGGGAAGTGGTTCACAAAAATGATATGAACTAGAGTTCTGCCCTCAAGTCATTTATATTCCAGTAAGCATGGCTTCCCACTGCCTTTGGACTAAAGCTTAAACCCTAAGTGAGGCCCTTGGCAGGCTGCCTCTGCTCCACCTTCACACCTCCTCTGGCCAAATAAAGGAGTTCTCTTTCCCTGGACATTTCTTGTCCTTTACAGTCACTGCAATCATGCCTTTCTGAATTGACTTCCCAGAAACAGTTTGAAGTAGTGACAAGATTGCAAATGTCAAATCCAGGCTCTGCAACTCACTTGCTGTGTGTTCTTCAGCAGGTCAGTTTCCTTCTCTGAGCCTCAGTCTCACTGTTAAATGAATGGGTAGGGTGATATCATCTCTACTCTCCCTTCCATCACAGATATTCTAGGATTCTAGAGCTAAGTATAGAATTAATAGGATATCTCAAGAAATGTTACAGAATGTCTTCTGAGACCAAGAAAGAAAAAGTATCTTCCTTTTGCTTACTCAATTTTATTAGCCAGAATAGTGAAAGTGAAGTCAGCAGAGCTAGTCCAGCATCCTATGCATACTATTCATCTGCTTCTGTTTGCTGGTGGACCTCTAATAACACTGGCTGAGGGCTCACTTAATGTCATTCATCAGCTCTCACAGCCTTAGACAATCTTGAAAAGTGGATTCTTATTTCTACGTTACCTGTGGATATATGAAGGCTCAGGGAAGACCCTTGGCTGCATAAGGAGAAAAGTCTCTGCTACTGCGTGCTCTGCCAACACACGTTTACACTGACCGGCTCCCCTCTCCACAGGGGGAAGAGGATAATCTGTATGTGATATAGGGAAACCACAACAAGGCAACCCCTAGAACTATAAAGTAAAATTAAATCAGGGATTCTGGCTGGTGGTTTAAACGTCTTAGCCGCTATGATTTCTCTAGAGAAGCTGGGAGAATGAGCCAACTCCCGTCATGCACTCTCTCCCCAGTCACAGCATGTTTTTGCCCCAGGTTTTCAATCTGGTTTAAGTTGGTCATTTGGGGAGGAGAGAACTTCCCAGGCTCAAAGAAAAGAGTGCTCTCTGCGCTTGGGGAGGATCTTTTTTCTGCCACTCTGCTAACTGTGCTGGGAAGGCTGGGATGCTGATGGGCTCTGAAGGTGAATAAGGAGGATGGCTCCCAATTACTGAGCGTGGGCGGCACTTCAAGCATGTCACACCTGCTAAAGCCCACAGCAGTGCCATCACAGCAATACAGGTAGGCATTGTCTTCATTTCCAATTTAATTTAAAGATGAGAGAACTGAGGTTCAGAGAGAGAGAATAACTAGTCCAAGGTTGTGCAGCTAGCAAAGATCGATCCATGTTTAAAATACTGGATCATATAATTTGAACACCTTTCCTTTTAAATCACATGGCTATATCATCTTCACACACACCACGTCCTAGAGTGTTGTCTGGATCTCTGAAGAGAAACTGAAAAAGAACAGTCTAAACTGCCCCAAAGGAGATATTAATTTACAGCTACCTGGATTTATTTTTAGGAGTAGGGGAACACACATGGGTACTTACGACAAGTTTTCAGAATGACATTGACACTCATATAAACAAAAATTCCCACTACAAATCACTTGGCAGGAGGAAGTTTCTCACCAAAGGAGATTTAAAGAGGAGAGAAAGGGAAAAGCATAGAGTTATTACATGTATTTTATAATTGATAAGAGGTGATATAGTAATTAAGCTTGGAGACTCTACAGCTGCCTATCAAGATTGAAATCTCAGCCCCACTCCTTCTTGTATAATCTTCAGAAAATTATCTAACCTGCCATCCTTTGTCTTTATCTTTGCAGAGAAAATAATAATATTGCTTCCTAACAGGGTTGTAGTGAAGATTAAATAAGTTACTATCTATAAAGAGCCTAGAAGAGTGCCTGACACATAGCTAATGAAATACACGTCTGTTGGTATTATTTTTAACAGGCTTATTGATATATAATTAAGATACCATACAATTCACTCATTTAAAGTGCAAAATTCAATGGCTTTTACTATATTTCACAGAGTTGTTGAACCATCTCACAATCAATTTTAGAACATTTTCGCCATCCTAGAAAGAAACTCTGTGTCCATTAGCAGTTACTGCTTATTTCCCCCAACTCTCTTGCCTTAGACAACCACTAATTTCGTTTCTATCTCTACACTTTGGCCTATTCTAGAGGTTTCATTAAAATAGAGTCGTACAATATGCGGTCTTTTGTAACTGGCTTCTTTCATTTAGCATACTGTTTTCAAGGTTCATGTTGTAGAATATATCAGTACTTCATTCCTTTCCATGGCTGAATGATATTCTGTTGTGTAGATAAAGGTATTTATCCCTTTGTCTGTTGATAGACATTTGAGTTCTTTCCACTTTTTGGCTGGTATGTATAATAGTGCTATTAACATTTGTATATAGGGTATTTTGTGGTCCAATGTTTTCATTTTTCTTGCATATAGAGCCAGAAAGCGAACTGTTGGGTTATATGGTTACTCTATGTTTAACTTCTGAGGAGCTGCAAGACTGTTTTTCAAAGCAGCTGTACCATTTCATATTCCAACCAACAATGTATTCAGGCTCCAATTTCTCCACATCTTTGCCAGTACTTGCTATTGTCTACCTCTTTTATTTTAGCCATTTTACTGGGAATGAAGTGTCAACTAATTGTGGCTTTGATTTGCATTTCCCTAATGGCTAATGATGTTGAGCATCTTTTCATGTGCTTACTTGCTATCTGTATATCTTCTTTGGAGAAGTATTTATTCAGATCCCTTGTCCATTTTTTCAATTGGATTATTTGTCTTTTTGCTATTGAATTACAAGAGCTCTTTATATGTTGTAGACATAAGTCCATTATCAGACATACTTTTTTCAAAATTCATATTATCTAAGATCTTGGGTTGCTGAAAGCAAAGGGGTTATTCTTCCTATGGATCATAAGCTTTGGAGTCAGTTCTGAGTTTGAATGCCTAACGTGATCAACTGCTAACTGTTTAACCTTGGATTGTTTACTTACCTTTGCTGCTCTAAAATGAGGCAAAGTTCTGAAAATTTCAGATAGTGAAGATTAGAAGAACTAAGGTATGCACCTCATATGTCAAAATGCCGAGCATATAGGAGGTATAGAACAATCAAAATCTGTTATTATTGTACATTTCATCAGAGAAACCAAGATATCTGATAAGATATTGATTATTATTATTATTTCATAAACTAGATGACTTGCTTCAGGAGGGTGAGTAATAAGCCCAAGAGAGATAGCGGCTAAATGACAGATCCAGAACTCAAACTGCTTTCTTCTGACTTGAAGTCTAATACTGTAGTCAGAAGACTTGGTGGGATGCACAGTTGTTTTGTGCCTAACTGGAGAATGGATACTTCTGGGAATTGAAAGAATAACCCAGGAAGGCAGGTCACAGGCAAGCAAATTAACACATAACCAATCAATCAATCATATCGCTTCTGACCACAACAATATCTTCCACCCTGAATTCTATCTTGTAATGTAAGCTTGTAGTTCCTTCATTAAGAGGTAATGTTCCTTTCCCTTCATTTAAATCTGAACTGGCCCTTTCACTTGATTTGACCAATAGAATATGGCAGAATTGATGATGTGTAATTGCCATGAGGAAGCCCAAGTGGCCACATACAGCAACCCACATGGAGAAGAACCATGACTCTTGGCTGATAGCACCAGATGAGCTTCCAGCTAGCAGCCAACACCAACTGCCAGCCATGTGAGTGAGGCCATTTTGGACCAATCCCAGCCAATAACAAGTGAAACAAAAGAATCACTCAGCCAAACCAAGCCCAGCATCATGATCAAATAAAATATTTTTGTTTTAAACCACTAAATTTTAGGATAAATAGTAACATAGTATTAGATAGCCAAAACAACCTGAAATTCTCAGGTAGGAAATAATGTCATAATATTATTTATTCACAGTTTTATATAGCTAAAGAAATACAAACATTTTCTACTTTACTCAACTACTGTATAAGTAAGATTTTGTTTTACTGTATCTCCAAGAATTCCCGAAAAAGATAATCATATTCATCCATCATATCCATTCAATAAATACTTAATGTGTGTCTACTAAGTTTCTGGCACTGTTTTAGACACTGAAGATATAGAAATGAATGAGAAAACACAATCTGATCTTGTATATGACTAAGGAGAGGGAGTAGACGTTGAAAAAGTAACTATAAGTTGACAAACTGGAAGGAACCAGATAACAGGAGTACTTATAAGAGAGAGTTCTAGACTTTTCTAAAGGTCAAGACTAGTTCTCCTATTAAGGTCTTGGAGTGCTGAGAATGTGGCTACCACTATTTCAGTTATTATTGCCAGATAATAACAACCTTCCCTGTCCCACCGCCCACCCCTACAAAAATAGTAACATAAAACAAAACTTTTATTATTCTCATGAATTCTTTGGGACTGGGAAAAGGGAGGATGATCTGTCTCTGCTCTGTGATGTCTGAGGAGTCAGCTGAACAGACTCATAAGCTAGGGATCACTTGATAGCTGGAGGCTGGAAAAATCTGGAGATATCTTTACTCATACGTCTTGCATTTGGTGCTGGTTGTCAGCCAGGACCTTAAATGGGCTGTCAGGCACAACTCCTACATATGGCCTCTCCACATGGGCTAATTTGGGCTTCCTCACATCATGGCATCAGGATTCCAAAAGTGAGTTTCTCAGAGGAGAACTGGGTAGAAGCTAGGGAATTTTCCTCCTTTGTCTTAGCCTCAGAAGTTACACGTCACTTCTATCACAGTGATGTGTTCACTCAGATTCACGGGGAGAGAACACAGACCCACCACTCATCAGAAAGCTGTCAAAGTTACATTGTGAGAGGAATTTGTGGGATGGGAGAAATTGTTGCAACCATCTTTGGAAAATACAATCTGCGTAAACATATATCAAAACAATGTTGCTTTAGACATTCAAAGATAGGGAAAGCATATTCACAGCCCTTAACTTTAGCAGCCACTCATATGCAGAAGCCATCTGAAGGTTTGAGAGATTCCATATCTCCAAGAGTCAGAGTGCCTCAAGAGCATATTCCAAGTTCAATCATTAATACAGCCCCTTCCTGAGAAAAGGACGGAAGAGGTCTGTCTCTTCATTCACAATGAGATGACAGAAAGGTTTAGATTCTTCTAACTGACCATAGTTCCTGAAATAAAGCAATCACCCAAATTAAAAGAGGGAGGATCCATGAGGACATACACTTTGAAGAAACCTCAAACTTTGTTAGATCAGGAGGCCTAAAGGAGTTACCACGGATGTGATTTCCTCAATTCACTCATCAAGTTTATCTCCAGGAAAATCTTCTCGGCCTCCATTAGATGACTCTCTTGTACTCCTCTCTAATCCTGGGATTGCCTGCCACAGCATTCACTCAGTGTACTGTGATGCCTGCTTATTTGTTTGCCTCCTTCATTAGACTGTGAGCTCTCTGAGAGTAGGGACCAGGTCTCATAAACTATAGTATCCTCAACATCTAATTATCTCATTGCTTGGAACATAGTAGTGTTTATAAATATTTACTGAACAGATGCACAAGATTTTCAGTATTAAACACTGGAGATCATAATCATGTGTCCTGTCTCCTGCTAACTGCTTTTCCTGGGCCCAAGTTCCACTACCCGTGTCTACTATATACACAGTGAAAACTTTCCCATTGGGAGTATTCACGTCATATCAAAATCCCCAGGAAGAAAAATGGCTGATGCTAGGACAGGGGCAGGAAATATACAAGATGAACCTGGAACATTTTGTAGTGCCAGAAAGTAAGGAAGTACTCAAAATATAAGCAAACAAACAAATCCCACAGTGATGAGTGTGTGTCGGAGGGACACAGAGCCAACTGAAAGAGCTCCCAATGGTCAGAGCTGGGACAATTTGAGCAACAAAATAAATAGATAGTCCTGGATTTTAACCCTAAGTATGAAATAAATATCCACGAGTCCATATTGATGTAAATAAATGATTGAAGGAATAAATAAATTAGGGCAAAGAGACAAATCTCCCATGTAAAAGAATTTCAAGTAGTTTATGTAGATTACTTTGCCCTTAAGGAGGTAGAGCTTAGTTCCCACTCTTGAAGTATGGGCTATATGGAGTGACTTATTTCCAGTGAGTACAGAATGGAAAGAGGGAAAACAAAGAGTAACTTTACAGTGGATAGCTCTGACAAATGGGACCTCAGGAGGTGATTAAGGTTAACATCAATAGCGATGTCATGTTCATAGTATGTACCCTTAATATGATGAGAAGAAAATGGAACTTTATCTCTGTGATTTTCCTCCCCAAAATACATAAAACCAGTCTAGCCACAAGAAAAAAAAACTCAGACAAAGCCCAATTGAGGGACATTCTACAAAATATCTGACCAGTACTCCTAAAAACTGTCAAAGTCATCAAAAACAAGGAAGGTCTGAGAAAGTATGACAGCCAAGAGGAGCCTAAGAGGACATGATGACAAAATGTAATGCAGTATCCTGGATGGGATGCTGGAACAAAAAATCACATTAGGTAAAAACTAAGGAAATTTGAATAAAGTATGAACTTTTGTTAATAATTCTGTGTCAATATTTGGTTCATTAATTATGACAAATGTACCATATCAATGTAAGATGTTCATAAAAGGGAAAACTGGGTGTAGGGTATATGGCAACTCTGTCCTATCTTCACAATTTTTCTGTAAATCTAAAACTAAAAATGTATTTTTAAAAAATTCTGAGGAAACGTTTTAAAATTCCAAGTTTCCCAGTTGAAAACAGAACTGATGTAAACCACTAACACAACAAAGTCAATCAGTAAAGGAGTCATTCTTTCAACATGCTGAAGAACTGGCAGACCTTACATTCTGATTCTCATCTTGTTCACTGAATGAATTGCAGCAGGAGACTGTAGGAGGTGGGCATGAAATTGTCTGAAAACTTTTGCCTTAAGGTCTGCTGAAAAAGATTGTCTGAAGTCTGGAGTAAAAACAGTTTGAATCTATGTAAATATCAGGAAATTAAGTTTCATATGTTGCATGCCAGATGCTTTCAGCTGCCACAGCTGTGCACAAACGGTGAGCAGACAGTTTGGATTGTCAAGCAGGAGAAGTGTCATTCTTTGCAAAGCAGAAGGCTATGACTGCCAGTTGGAGGTCAAGGGGTAATATGTATGAGTGACTTGATTCCAGCAATCTGACAAGTTAAATCATAGGACAGTTGGGATTTCCATGTGAGGCTTAAAAGTTGGAAGAACTTGTTAAGGGTGTCATAGTCTTTGGAACCCAGGGATTGCCTTTGAAACATATTGTTTATTCTAGAAACCATATTAAGAATGCACGTGTGTAATGAGGACAAGGTAGGAGGAAGATTTCATTGTAATTAAACATGAATGGTCATTGTAGAAAAAAAGAACATCATCAACTATAAAAAGAAAAAGATAAAATGTGCTTATTACAGATAAAATTGATACATATGGGATAACTTTTAAGCTTTCAACAGGTGTCTGAACTTTCTCTAATGCCTGTCCATTTGGTTTAAATGCTTTTTACATCTGAAGATAGCACTAAGCTGGAAGTGACTAATATTTCAGAAATGAATGAGAGAGCATGAGCATTTAGGGATTAGACATAAAAAGTGATATATAAAAGTTATAGGTCTAGCCATCTGTGGAAGGATGGGAAGCTAGGAGGTCTAAGAAAGGGACTAAGCTTTCAGGAGGAGCTCTCAGAATCAAGAGACTTGAATTCCACTTTGAGTTCTTCCACAAGATTTCTAAACAGATTGTTTCTCGGCTGTGGAGCATTAAACAGAGCTGAGGCACTGGTGATTCAATTCCTGAGTTTGAATCACAGCTTTGTAACTTGTTAACTCTGCGACACTTGACAAATAACTTCATCTCTCAGTACCTCGATTTCTGCCTCTGTAAAACGGGCACCACATCTCTCTCAAATGTTGTGTAGAGAACTCAGTGAATGCATTTAAAGACCTTACCCCGGTGTTTTGTACTTGCTAAAAAAAACAGAACCTGTTTTTCTTTTCTAAGACTTAACACTCAAAATGACCTTGACAGACTAGAAAGCTAATCTGAAACCAACAAAGACGTATTTTAAAAGAGTTAGTGTGAGACTAAATTTAATCTGAAACAAGTCAACGGCACAAGGTTGGATGGTCCTTTAGATTTAGGTATGGATTTGTGGAAGGAGAAGCCTAAGTCAAAGTCACATTTCCAAAGTTAACTCCACTTGATTAGTGTAACAGGGTGTCTGATCATTTATGTAGTCAGAACACACTTAGAACGTTGGTTTTAATTCTGAACGTCTCATTTTAAGAGGGATATTGACAACCTAGGGTCCCAAAGAAAACTGAATAAGATCATAAAAATTCTGAGAATCTTGTTACATGGGACAGTTGCTGGAAAAGTTTTTAACCATAGAGAAGAGGTGATTCATGAGGTATATGAACGCCCTCTCCAAATCTTTGGAAAGTACCTATATAGATAACTCTGAAAACCACTGAGTGACACTTTGAGTGACAGATTTTGAGCCAACGCAAAAATTCTCCATATCTTATTTTCTCCTCTCTTCTGAAATAGCCAGAGCTCTTCCTCCATCCTCACTCTCAGCTGGGAACTTTGTTTGATATTTCATGAAGAAAATAGAACCAATCAGAAGACAGTTTTCATAAGCTCCAACCCTCACATCCACCTACCTCTCCTACATCTATACCAACAATCTATATTCTGACCTACTATAGACTAAGGGATTAGACATAAGAAGTATGTCTAAAAGTTATAGGTCTAGCCATCTGTGAAAGGATGGGAGGCTAGGAGATTTAAGAAAGGGACTAAATTTTCAGGAGGAGCTCTCAGAATCAAGAGACTTGAATTCCCTCATATTTCTAAGCCAAGACCAAGATATCCACCTCCTCAATAGATTATCTTCTCTTTCATTTAGTCACAGATACTTCTCAGGCAATTCTCCCTTCTTTCCTCCTGCATCATTAGTTCTCCCTGTCTCCAGGATCTTTCCTTTGAGCATGCAAAATTGTTATTATTTCTCCCATTAACCAAAAAAATGTTTGACCCTGTTTTTTCTTCCGTCAGCTCCCACATTTGCCTCTTTTCCTTTATGGAAAAACTCGAAAGAGTTTCCAATTTCTCTCCTCTCATACTCTCTTGAACCCATTTCAGTCAAACTTTTACCCACACTACTCCACCAAAACCACTCTTATCAGACAAATCAATGATTGCTATGATTGCTATGTTGCTAACTCTAAAGGTCAACTTTCAATTGCCATCTTGCTTGACTTATCAGCAGCAATTGACAGGGATGATCCCTCTTTCCTCTTTGAAACACTTTATTGTCTGGCAGGACATTCCATTCACCTAGTCGTTCCATTCACCTCCTTCCTTCCTCTCTGGATGCCCCTTAGTCCCCTTTAAAGATTCTTCCTAATCTCTTCCATTTCTAAACATTGAATGCCTAGGACTCAAATCTGGGATGGTTTCTCTTTATCTATACTCACTCACTTGTTAAGCTTGTCCCTTTCTGAGCCTTTAAAACGCCATCTCTGTGATAAGTCCCAGATTTTCCCTGCTGCCTGGTGATAAAACTCTCGAATACCAGATTTTCATAACCGTCAACCTAATATCTTCAGACAGATGTTTCATTTGGTATTTAAAGTTAACTGTCCAGAGCTGAACTCTTAATATTGTCCCATCACACCTGCACCAAACCTACCCTACCCATAGCATAATTTTCTACATTGTAGATCATGGACATGCCGTTTTTTTTCTTTTCCAAGACTAAAATAGTTATAACCTTATGATCTCTCTCTCTCTCTCATCCATCAGTCATCTTGACTTTACCTTTAAAATATGCTTATGATGATATCACTTCTTACCACTTCCGCTGCTAACCCCTTGGTCCAAGTTTCTGTATTCTTTCACCTGGATTACTTCAATAGTCCATGATCTGTTTAACCTTCCTACACCCCTATTCCCTTCAAAATGTTCTCAACATAGCAGCTAAAGTAGTCTTTTTAAACTTAAGTCACATTCTAACACTCCTTACTTAGAACCCTCCAAAGGTGAGCTCTCTCACTCAGATAGTGAAAGCCAATGTCCAAAACATGGCCAATAGGGCCCTCCATGCTCTGCCCAGTGCCATCGTCTCTTTGAACATCTGTCCTAATAGTCTTCTTTTTCTCTCTCCACTTCAGCAACATTGGCTTCCTTAACACATCAAGCATCTTCTCACCTTTGAGTCCCTGTATTTGTTGTTCTATCTACTTTGAATGCTATTCCTCCAAAAAATTTCATAGTTTACTTCCTTCAAGTATTAATACAACGACTCTGTCTCAATTTGACCCTCTCTGGTCATTTACCTTGCACACCTCTAACAATTACAATTACAGCCGCTGGCATATAGTATGTATTTAATAAATATTTAATGAGTAAATGACTGACTGGAAGGATGGATAGATAAAGCAGACTTCTCAGGGAGGTGGTACACTCCCTGACATCAGGCATGCATTATTCAGGGATGCTGAAGATAAGAATATTGCATAGGATGGGCATTTCCAGCTCCATACTTCTATTAATGAGTTACAACTTAAGTGATTTGAAGATTTGGATGTAACTCTGTGATCTTAGAGAACAAAGCAGCATGACTTAAAGTTTACACCTTAAAATCATCAAGAAATCATAAGATGGGCATAACTCCTTTTTGTGAATGAACCACTTGTGTATCAGAGGTTGCAAGTAATCTGTTCCATGTCATGGCTAACAAGTGACAGCAAAGAGAACTAATGGAAGTAGCTCTCTTTAATAAACCACACTTAACACAGGCTTGAAGACTGGATTTATGTAAAATCTTATGGGAAATAATTTTTTTTTTTTACCTCTGCTCCCATGGTGAAATTTCGGTAAAAGAAGACTCATTTTTCCCTAGTAATTAGTGATGTCAAACATCTTTTCATGTGCCTGTTGACTATCTGTATATCTTCTTTGGAAAAATATCTGCTCATATCCTCAGTTCACCTTTTGATCGAGTTTTTCTTTTGTTTTTGTTGTTGTTGTTGATGTGGAATTGTATGAGTTCTTTATATATTTTGGAAATTAACCCCTTATCAGATATATGATTTTTAAATATTTTCTCCCAGGTGGTGGGTTGTCTTTTTGTTTTGTTGATGGTTTTCTTTGCCAAGCAGAAGCTTTCTAGTTTGATGTAGTCCCATTTGCTTATTTTTTCTTTTTTTTCCCTTACTTGAGAGACATGATATTCAAAAATATATTTGATAAGACTGATACCAAAGAATGTACAGCCTATGTTTTCTTCTTAGAGTTTTATGGTTTCAGGTCTTACATTCAAGTTTTTAATCCATTTTGAGTTAATTTTTGTGTATGATGTAAGAAAATGGTCTACCTTCATTCTTTTGTATGTGGCTGTCAAGTTTTCTCAACACCATTTATTGAAGAGACTTTCCTTTCTCCATTGTATGTTCTTGGCTCCTTTGTTGAAACTTAGGTGTCCATAGATGTGTGGGTTTATTTCTGGGCTCTCGATTCTGCTCCATTGATCTGCATGTCTGTTTTTCTGCCAGTATCATGCTGTTTTGATTACTATAGCTTTGTAGTATATTTTGAATTCAGGGAGTGTGATATCTCCAGCTCTGTTGTTTTTCTTCAGGATTGCTTTGGCTGTTTGGGGTCTTTTGTTGTTCGATATAAATTTTAGGATTCTTTGTTCTATTTCCATGAAAAATATCATTGGGATTCTGATTGGGATTGCATTGAATCTGTAGATTGCTTTAGGTAATATGGACATTTTGACTAATTATTAGGGAAATGCAAATTAACACTACAAAGAGATATCATCTCACATCCGTCAGAATGGCTATCATTAAAAATACAAGAAAGAACAAGTGTTGGAGAGGATGTGGAGAAAACGGAACCCTCATACACTGCTTGTGGGAGCACACACTGGTGCAGCTGCTTTGGAAAACAGCATGGAGATTTCTCAAAAATTAAAAATAGAAGTACCATACAATCCAGCTATCCCACTTCTGGGTATTTATCTAAAGAACATGAAAACATTAATTCAAAAAGGTATTTGCACCCCTATGCTCCTTACAGCTGTATTTACAATAGCCAAGACTTGGAAGCAACCTAAGTGCCCACAACGGATGAATGGATAAAGAAGATATAGTATATATACACACACAAGGGAATACTACTCAGCACTAAAAAAGAAAAATCATGCCATTTCTGATAACATTGATGGGCCTTGAGATTATTATGCTAAGTGAAATAAGCCAGGCAGAGAAAGACAAACACTAGGATTTGACTCACATGTGGAAGATAAACTCATGGATAAGGAGAATAGATTGGTGGTTACCAGAGGGAAAGGGGATGGGGAGGAGGACAAAAGGGGTAAAAGGGCACATATGTATGGTGACAGATAAAAACTAGACTGTTGATGGTGAACATGATGCAGACTATATAGAAACTGATATATAATGATATACACCTGAAATTTACACAGTGTTGTAAGCCAACATGAGCTCGATAAAATTATTTTTTTAAAAAAGGTGTGACATGATATATATAGATGCATATGCAATGGAATACTATTCAGCCATAAAAAAGGTGAAATCATGCCATTTGGGACAACATGGATGGACTTTGAGGGTATTATGCTAAGCAAAATAAGTCACATAAAGAAAGACAAATACTGTATGATTTCTCTTATATGTGGGGGGAAAAAAACATAGATATGGAGAATGGGTTGGTGGTTACCAGAGGGAAAGGATGTGGGAGGGAGGAAAAAGGGGTCAGGGGGACATGTGTATAGTGACAGAAACTGGACTGTTGGTGGTGAACATTACACAGTCTATACATAACTGAAATATAACAATGTGTACCTGAAATTTACAAAATGTCATAAACCAATGTGATCTCAATAAAATTTTAAAAAAGGAAGACTCATCTGATATTGTTTCTGAGAAAGTGTTTCTTGTATTAGGCACATGTGCTTTTTTACCTGAGTAAATTATTTTTTTAAGTATTCATTTATTACTAAGAAATAGTGTTTCCTAAGAAAGAGAAAAAAGGACTCTAAAAGGAGTTTCATGCTTTACTGAAGTTATTTTATATATGGAAGGGGGAAGACAGAGCATTTGAAAACATTCTGCCTTATTGCCCTTAGCTAAGTGGTGAGAAAGAGGTCCCACGTAGTTACTTTTACCAAAGGTTATAGATTTGATCACAGGAAGGTGAGGTAATGAGGCCCAAGGTGGTGATGATTCAGCAGCTGAACCACAAACAGAACCTTAAAAACTCCTGAATTGGAGACCAGAATGCTCACTTTCTTCTGTGGTGACAAGGGAGTGACCTGGGGTTTGCCTCATAAAATCCTCGTTGCTTGGGACTTTGTGAAGAGCACATGCAGCTACAGTCTTGGGTAGCTGAATCCTGGAAGGGGCAGGAAGAACAGCTCAATACTCATGTGGTGGTTCCTCCCGTTAGGTACAAAATATACTTTGCTGGTGCTTTGCAATGGAAAGGAAACCACATCTTCAGCTCCTGAGGGAAATCCAACATGCTCAAAATCAGGGATGGTCATATCCTGGGTGTTGTCCCCTATGTCTTTTTAGGATTCAGCCTAGCCACCTGGCCTCCTTTCCAGCCCTAACTTCTGGCTGGTGACATTGCTGGCCAAGTTGGCCTTGTATCCCAATGATAATTTAAAAACCACATCTTGACTGACACCATCCATGCTGAGAGACTGAGCAACTACATCTTGCCCTGCTCTTTTTCCTATTACCTTTTTTTCAACCCACATGGAAAATTCTCTCTCTTAAAAAAGGAAAAATCATAGGCTTCTGACATCATTATGGACAGTGCGTGGATCAGAGTGTAAGGATTGTGATGCATTTGCTTACAGAAGGTTGGGAGGAACAAGGGGCGTGTATGTGAATCACTCAACACAAGGTGAAAATATTGGTGGAAAAATCCAGCCACCTGATGACTCTGAAATTTATTTAAATATAGTATCCATGACCCATGTTTCCAGGGAATTTAAAACAGTGGTTTCCATTGACCACACAATCCAAATTCCAAAGAATCACATACTTAAATGTTCTTTTATGGATTTGACACCAGAGGAGGAACCAAAATAGTTCAGAGTGATATGTAAATAGCTTAGGCATGCTGGGAGTGTGTGTGTGTGTGTGTGCATGTGTGTATGTGTTCTAGAAGCTTGTTGGCCTCAAGGGGAATACAAAATACTTGGGGCCTGCCAAGGTATATGGTTTCTTTTACATTACTCTATCACACTGGGAAATCTCTCGGTCTCCCCCAGCATCCAAGACACAAAGAGCTTAAGACACAGCTTTGCCAACAAAAACTACCGTTTCCAATCTAGCTCCTGTGGGGCCCAGCTCAACAACACTTGTCAAAGTAGCTTCCTGCACCCATTGCTCACCAAATGTCTTTTGTCTTTGTAACGTGCTTGGCTCAGTTTAGAAGCCAACATTTTTAACTAGGGGCTTTCTGTTGATCCTGGAGGGGAAAAGGGCAATACAACAAGAATAGGTTTCCTAAATGATTTTGAACTTTCAGTCTGCCCTGGACACAAAACCTGGGATTCTTCAGCTATTTTGTGCAACTTTAGAGTTTTGTAGAAACCTCTTGGCCGCCCCCCAATTTTATCTCTGTCTTGTTGGATGTGGGTGATCTGTTATGACACATGTTCCCAATTTCCTCTTCTTTGATGAACATCCTAATATTATTTACATTCTGTGTTTCCCCTTGTGCGCCATATTGGAATTATGAGATTTTTGGTTTTCTGAGTTCAATTTTCTGGAACCCATTTCTTTTTTCAACCAGATTTCATGCTCTGTTTTATGTCTGGATTTTTAAGAGCAATTGAGGTGGGAAGGTGTAGTTGATCTCTCTGAAAAACGGTCAGACTATCCTGATCTACAAATCTTCATCTTATACCTTTCCTCTGTTCTGTTCAAATTTTTCTAGAAAAGTAGATCTTTGATATCTTCAACCTTACTTTTACTGTAACTTAAATTAATTATATATAAAGTTTTATGCATTCATTGAACCCCTATTATGAGTTTAATTATTGTTTTCTCCTCCTGATAGTCCTTCTGCCTTGAACAGTTTAATCTCTCAAACCCACTGCATTTAATAAATATAAATCATTTTCCCCCTGGAGATAACCCATATCACTACAATGAATCAATATGATTCTAGTCTAGAGTACTCAAATGTGACATTTTAGTTAGTCTTGGTGACCTGAATAAAAATAAACACCTTATTCCATAAGGCTCTTTAGAACAATAAGAATAGTTGGTAAAACCTATATAACCCTCAGTAATAGCTGGTTTTCCAGTTTGTCCAGGGATAACCTCTTGCAATGTTCATGTTTTCAATTATATCACAAGAAAGATTTAAATGTCTCAGTCCAAATTAAGTTCAGTGAACCCTTGTATCGTTTCAAGTCTAAGTTTCTCACCTGTTTTTTTTTTTTTTGAACGAATTCCATAACTGCATAGTCCACTATTTACTAGATAGCTCTCACTTGGATTTCCATAGGAATTTCTAACTCGGTATGTCTGAAACTGAGCTCATCCTCCTCCCCATCTATTCCCTATCCTAATGGATGGTAGAACTGTCCACACAACACTTAAGCAGAAACCAGGATGTTATACTTGACACACCATATTCTCTACCTCTTGCGCCCTACTATTCTCAGAATCCTAGTAAGGATAGCTCTTCAACCTTCCTCGTATCTGACACCTCCCCTCCATCTTGCAGGTGTGAGGCCTTTCTTACCACTCACCTCAATTACAATGACCTCCTAACAAGTACAGAGACACCCCTTCTTCTCTACATAGTAGTCACAGTGGTCATTCTTAAGCACTAATTTGACTCTGCCACTCTACTGCTTAAAACCCTTCACTGAGAAGTTCTTCATTGTTCTCAAGAGACTATAGAATGATACATTTTATTAGATACAGGCCCATTTCTCTCTTGGATCTCATTGCCTTCAATACACACTCTCTGCTATACACATCTTAATCTCTTTTAATTCTTCATACCAGGGATACTTTCTCACTCAAATGTATCCATGCATTTCTACACACCGCTTGTTTCGCCTTGGGACAATCTTCAGGAGCACCAACCCTGTCACTCCCTTAATACCAACTCACTCAGTTCATTCATCAAATGATTATTGAGTCACTCCTCCAGGTCAAACACTATACTAGGCACTTGGATAAAGGATCAGACACTATGCTTTTGTTTCAAGGGTCACAGTGTAAAAGGGCAGTAAGAGAAGACTATAAATTACTATAATGGATGGTAAGCTGGAAAGAAGGGGATAACTTAAAGGAAACTGTTATAGGTGATAAAGAAATTTAGCTTTCTAACTAAACAAAGCAAAGAGACACAGAGACAGAAACTGGTGTCAAAGGTTTTACAAGTTTGAATGCAGGTTGCTCCTACATGCCTAAGACGAGTACATCCTTACTATAGTAGCAACTGGGAACTTTGGTCCATGATCAGAGTGTAAATATTTGTAGCAAGGGCTATTGCTAAGGTTTTTTGACAGTTAAAAAAATAGGGAATCTTGAGATTAGACCAGAACTTGAAGTTCATCTATCTTATCCCCCAACAAATGCTTTCATCTCCTCCATAAAATTCCCTACATGTGGTCTTCCAGTCTCTGTATGAATATCTCCTATTTTGAGGATCTTACTCCAACTTGAAGAAACAAAGAGGGCTGGATTGAGAACGAAATGATATGTGTTCAAACCCTGCTTCACTCATGCATTGATTGTCAGAATGCAGCCACTTCAATTTACTCTCTCTTTGTTTTTCATCTATATATTAGAAATGAACCCTAGTTTACAGGGCTACTATTGAAAAATAGAGAGACAAGTCTGTGAAAATTCTCAGCACTGCAGCTAACACTTAGTAGGTGCACAATAAACAGTAGTCCCTTGCACTGTGAGATGTTCCCTCCTTCATAAAATACCTGTTAAGACTTCACCCTTGTGTGGCATTTCTGCTTTCATATGTGGCTAGTAGCTATAAAGCTTGCCATCTTGCTTATTAAATCTAACTAACACCCCCCTAGAGATACATAATCAAGTGATTTTGGCATGTGAAATAAAATACAACAAATGTTATTGCTATGATTATTCAGCTGCCAGGATGTTTTATAGCAATACTCAGAGGATGGGATACATAGGAAGCTCTGGAGTAAATAAAACGAGTTTTTGCAAACTTGTAAATGGTTCATTTAACCTTATTCTTCAGGGAAAAAGAAGAAAGCCTTCACCTTTCTCCCTCTTGATAAAATACCCTGCCAAATCTTGCATTCCACAGCTCAGGAAGTGTTTTTTTGTTTTTATATTTTACTTTTTATGAAATATATTTCTTCTTAGCCTCTGGACACAGTCACAGAGATAAGGGAAAATAAAAATATTGAAGTGTTTTCATTGTCTTTTACAAATCTTACCGCTACTGGAATGTTAGTTTTGTAAAGATGAGAACTATATGTATATTCTTCCATGTACTGTCGCCAGCAACCTAAACAGTGCTTTGTCTGGAAGTAGTTTCTTGAGAATTATTTAATAAAATAATTCTTGTGGAAATAAGATGATATTCTCATGCCAAGTAAGTACTTTAACCAAGCAGTCTTCATTTTAAGGATGGTGGGGAGTTGAAATGGGAGGAAAGGATGAGTATTCAGACACACGTAACGTACACAAGGTTTTCATCACATCATCTTATAGGAAAAAAACAGAAACAGAAAAATTTAAAAAGTGAAATAAAAATTGGAATTTCCAAAATAGAAGCTCACAGTTAATCTGTAAAATGGTTTTCAGCCTCTTAATATGATGATATTGATAGATTTGCTGTCATGAAAGAATGCTAAAAATACAGTTTTGATGGAGGAAAGGCATTTATATAATGACACAGCACATTTTTTGTCTTCAGATTGTGGGATGGGATAATTTTATTTCCTTTCCTTTCATTATTCTAAGTATAAAGTTTATATTTTTAAAAAATTCTTTTATGTGATATTGATTAGAGAAGAGTTTTCCATCAGGAGAAGAATGTCTTATCTGTTTAATTTGTTATGAATATAGCTTTTGCAGTTGGTGCTGTGCCACCCCAATTTCCCCCAAAACATTTTCTTGACATACACTTTGTTAAACTACCCCACATGGCCAAGATCATGTCAAAAACTTCTGAATGTTTAGCTCTTAATAATCAGTTTTATTGGGTGTATTTAATACACTTCTCTTTGGAAAACTCAGTTTGAACATGTAAGGGAGTCGACTTGGATTGCCCTATCTAAAAAACAATTCTTTCTCTCTTCCCATCCCAAACCACCCCCATTCTTTAGAATGGTGCTGGCATAAAATCCACATTCCTTCTAACAAAAAAGAAAAAAAGGGAAATTCGTTATTCTTCAGCATAAAAAATAATGTATGATAAAAAGTATCTTAAATCTGAGTTTTGATTATGAGAAGACACAGAAAAATAAATTTAGGCAAAAATCTTTCTTCTATTGGTGGAAATGAGACGTGACCTTTATTGTTAATGGTATTTTTTAAAAAGTCAATTCAACATTGAATGCTGGGGGTTGTGAGGCATATAGGGACAAATATATCATCATCCTTGTACTTGATATATTCTTATACTCTCCTTAGCCCTGGAAACCACCATTTTACTCTCTGATTCTGAGTTTGACTCTTATAGATACCTCATATAGGTGAAGTCATGCAGTATTTGTCCTTCTATGACTGGCTTATTTTGCTTAGCATAATGTCCTCCAGGGTCATCCATGATGCTGCATATGGCAGGATTTCCTATGTTTTTAGCACTGAATAATATTTCATTGTATGTATAAGCCACATTTTCTTTATCCATCTATCTGTCAATGGACATGTAATTTGTTTCCATATATGAATTGCCTATTGTGAATAATGCTGCAGTGAATATGAGAGTGCACCTATCTCTTCGAGATCCTGATTTCAATTCTGTTGGATATATACCCAAAAATGGGATTGCTGGATCATATGATAGTTCTATTTTTAATATTTTGAGGAACTGCCATACTGTTTTCTATAGCAGCTGTGCCATTTTATATTCACACGAACAGTGTACAAGGGTTTCAATTTCTTCACATCCCCACCAACACTTATCTTTTATTTTTGTTTTGACAATGGCTGTCCTAACAGGCGTGAGGTGATATCTCATCGTGGTTTTGATTTGGATTTCCCTGATGATTAGTGATGTTGAGCATCTTTTCATATACCTTTTGGCCATTTGTGTGTCTTCTTTGTTCATTCAAGTTCTTTGTCCATTGTTTTAATTGGATTATTTGTGTCTTTTCTTATTGAGTTGTTGGAGTTTGTTACATATTTTGGATATTAACCTCTCATCAGATAAATGATTTGCAAATATTTTCTCCCAGTCTGTAGGTTGCCTTTTTACTCTGTTGATTTTTCCTTACTGTGAAGAAGCCTTTTAGTTCGATGTAATCCCATTTGTCTATTTTTGCTTTTGTTTCTTGTGCTTTTGATATCATCTTCAAAATATCATGGCCTAGACCAATGTCATGATGTTTCCCCCCCCGCCATGTTTTCTTCTAGGATAATCATGCGTTTACATAATAAATGTTAACTGAGTGATTTGATTCCAACTCACTCCTTGATGGGTCATTGATGGTAGGTGTGATAATTAAACCCCGTAGTCCTCTATTTGCACACCTAGGAAATGGAAGTTGCTTCTGACCCACACTTCTCAGGGTTATCGATAGGATTTAATGAGATGCTGTCTGTAAAATTGTACTTTGTAAGCTGAGAAATATTCACACACAGTGAGACAGTGCACTGATGCAAAACTTAACTATTTGTTTTGTTGAAAGAAAAACAGCTTCACTTGAGGGAGCTGTTATTTGCAATTAATGAGGATTAAATTGATTACAACATTTTAGCAGCAAATTAAATCAATCACCAACCTCAAGAAGAACCTCTCCCAAGTCATGTCCTATCACACCACTCCTTGATTCTCATTGTCGTACTTTTCACTACTTGATATTTCATGCATATTCTTTTGATATATCTGTTTCTCTGCATTATAGTGTGTCTGCCACATGAGTGGAGAACCTATTGATCATCTTCAATGGTCTATCCTCAGTGCTTGAAATAATCATGGTCGCAGAGTAGGCACCTCATATGTGATTATGGAATACACAAACAGATGCATGAATAAATAGACTTGAATTTTCAGAGCACTCAGAAAACCTGAAGGAAGAAGTTCTTATTTCTATTTTCCAGATAAGACTCAGAGAGGTTGAGTTACTTGCCCAAGTAGTTAGAAAACTACTCAACTCCAAATCTCATGTCGTCTTTTTCAATGCATCATGAGCAGTTCTCCTCTTAGGTGATGTATTAATCTGCTACAGTTGCCATGACAAAGTACCACAGACTAAGTGGCTTCAAAAACAGAAACTTATTTTCTCACAAGTCGGGAAGCCAGAAGTCCAGGATCAAGGTGTTGACAGGTTGATTTTTTTCTGAGACCTCTCTCTGATATGTAGATGGTCATCTTCTCCTTCTGTCTTCACATAGTCTTCTCTCTGTAACTATCTGTGTCCAAATTTCTTCTTCTTATAAGTATCCCAGTCATACTGAATTAGAGGCTACCCTCATAACGTCATGTTAACTTAATTACTCTTTCAAAGACCTTATCTCCAAATGCAGTCACATTCTGAGATGTTAGGAGTTTAGGCTTCAATATATGAATTTGGATCGGGAGACACAATTCAGCCCATAACAAGTGGTGATTTGAAAAACCTCAGTCTAGTCCTGGTCTGTCACTGGTACACCTTGCCTACTAATGTCTGATCATTTTTAAAGACTTTCTGTAAGCATCATCACCAATGGTTCTCATACCTACCATCTGAAGTGTTATGGGAAGATCTCCTATTGAAAATGAAGACAGCTCTTTCCTTCTTTTAAAAACTCTTACCAATCACCTACTTCATGCCACTCATTGTCCTAGTTAAGGGACCAAGAGAGAATAAGACACTCAGAGAACTTACTCTCAAGGAGTACCTGGAGAGGAAGCACAGAAGTCAACAAAGAAGGACAATGTAGGATGTTCTTTGCTATAATATAAAGAAACATGGTACTCTGTTGGAGAACAGAAGGCCAGCCAGCATGAATTTATGGTGAGGAAAGCATTCCAAAAGGGAGTCATTCCTAAGGAGACTTGAAAGGCAAGTAGAAGGTAGGTAGGCCAGGGTAGAGAGAGGTAAGTGTAGTGGGCTGAATAATGGCCCCCAAAAAGATGTGTCCACTGGAACCTCAGAATTTAACTGTATTTGGAATAAAAGTCTTTGCAGATATAATTAAAGTAAGCATCTTGAGATGAGATTATCCTGGATTAGAGTGGGCCCTAAATCCAATGACAAGTGTCCCTATAAGCGACAGAAAAGGAGAAGACAGAAACAACAGTGGGAAAGGCCATGTAAAGTCAATGCAGAGAGGTTGGAGTGATTTGTCTACAAGCCAAGGAACACCAAGAATTGCTGGCAGTCAGCAGAAGCTATGAGAGAGGCACGGAAAGCATCTTCCCTCAGAGCTCCAGAAGGAACCAACCCTGCTGATACCTTGATTTTAGACTTTTCAACACCTAAACTAGGAGAAAATAAGTGTCTATTGTTTGAAGCGACACGATTTTATGGTAATTTGTTACAACAGCCCTAGGAAACTAATACAATAAGTATTCTAGAGGAGGAATAGTATTGCAAAGTTTCGTGGAAGGAATCTTGGTACAGAGCTGCAATAGCCTAGGCTGACTGAACACAGTGTGGATAAGTGGTGATAAGGGAGCACCCCAAAAATAAGAAGGGGTCGCATCTTCATGGGAAAGTGTCTTAGAGTAAGTCATCTCCACATTTTAGGGTCTGAATTTCGCTTTCAATAAAATGAATTGGTTGGATTCAGCATTCTTTAAGAGCTCTTTAAATTAAAATAAGATCACTTTTACAAAGTTGGATAAACAAAATAAATTTGGATTTTTTTACCCTCAGGAAGAATGGACCAAAAGTCCAAAATAAGTTAAAATCTAAATTCTTACTAAGAAAATAAAGCAGTATCTGACAGCTCTTGCATTTTTTCTTTGTCTTTCCATGTACTTTTTCCACTTCCGCCCAGGCCTTCGTTAATGCAGGGACTGAATTATAACAAGATGAAGGGTGGAAGGCTGCATGTGAACAGGCCCTGCTGGAACCAGGACCCAGGATCAGATTTTCATTTTTACAATGTCTCTTGGAACCATCTCAGTTCCCTCTCCTTTCCTGGTTTCTCTGATGAGTTCCCAAGCCCTGGGGAAGAATAAAGCACCATCACTGGCTTGAAGGAGCTGTGAGTCTAGTGGTGAAGACGGGCAGGGAGTAAAGATTTGCCACAAAAAGGAATAAACATGGCATAGAGGAGCAACAGAGAAGGGGAAGGAGAAATCCAAGAAAGCTTCTCAATAGAGGTTACCCCTGAAAATGGAAACCACGTGAGCAAAGGCACAGAAGCTTACAGTGGCAAGGTAAGTTCCAGCAGCATTCAGGCAGGTGCCTATGTCAAGAAGACACAGTCGTAGCTGGGAAGTGGTGAGATGGAGAAAGGGGATGGATTTCTTATGACTTCGTCAGCCACTGAGACTTTTTCACAACTATCTGATCTGGTTCTTGGATTTCCGTGAGACATCTTCTAAATATGTTGCCCTTGTTAGTCCCATTCATCCTCTTACCTTTGTTCATGAATTCATTATACAACCACAGATTCTCCTCTCTCAATTCTGAGTTCAATCTTCCTACACCATTAATGAGGGCACTTTTTGTTCCCAGGGACAGAAAACCAATTTGAATTAACTTATGCAAAAAGAGAGAGGTGTTTGTTTGTTTTTGTCTGATGTAACTGAGGACAGGAGTTGAACTGGAAAAACTAGAAGAATGGTTTCCCCATGAAGCCATTAGCAGCTTTCAGAATCAAATCTTCCCAAGGAAAGAAAGGGAGAAGTTTTTCCTCCTGGTTTCAGTTAAAAAGAAATCACAGTCAAGAACCTTGATTGTCTCAGCATAAGCCATGTCATTGTGTTGAGTGGCATACCTCTAGACTACGTGCTATTGAGGCTGGGGAAGGAGGGAGGTGGAGGAAAGAAGGATGGTTGGATGGTGGCTCAAAGAAGGGAAGAGGACAGCATAGATATGGACTCTGGAACAATTATCACAAGCTGGGAAACCATCCTAATTTGTGTCATTGCTCTGTCCCTTCTTACTCCCACTAAGGGCCATCTTCTCTCTTCCCCCTTATGATGTGTAGTCTGTGTCTCACAGACTGCAAACCCTGAACACTATCATGAACAGGGACCTTGAGATCAGGCTTAAAAACAGTTACTAATCCAGAAAGCTGAGGTAACAATGACTTTGGTGTCTGAAACCCATGGTTCAATACCTTTAATACCTTGAGTCTTCACACAGAGCCTATTGCCAAGCCTCAGAAACCTTACTGAAACACAATCTTAATGAGTATGTAAAGCTGACTTTGTGATCCGCAATGAGCTAAGAGAAGACAACCAGAACTGTGGGCAAAGAAGTTGGAGGGGGCATTACTTCGAGGTAAGCAAGAACAAGGGAAGAGAGGAAGAAACAACCACAAAAGTAGAACCATCATATCCCCTTAATGGAAAAGCAAATGACTCTGCACCCCTCAGTAAGGTCCTGAGATTATCTCTGTGGGGCCAGCAGACGTCAAATGTCTCTTCAAGATGGAACACTCAGTGATGCTGATTCGTGGTTATAGAAGGAACACCTCACACGTCTCTTACTAGAGTATAGGATCACTGGTGGCTCTGATGGTACCCCTACATACACGGCAGGCAATGAAAGTCAGGGATACCTTCTCTAGAGGGCAACACAAGGTCAGACTGGCTCATTATTGAGTTCAGACCAGGTTTTTGGAGTCAGGTGGGTGTGTGTAGATATTTTTAAGCTACAAGACTCAGTGTCACCAAAATTGCCAAACAGCTGAGCCTTTCTTCCAGTTTCCAGAAGACACACGTCAGTGTACAGGTTTGAGTGAGGAGTATGTTCCCTTGGCCTTCGGCCCAGGCCCCTCTATGGCTCTGCCAGAGGTGGGGATGAGTGGGAGGACACAGCTCATTGTGGCAAACCTCAGCTCCCCGGCATGTCTGGCTCTGGCAACCACCAAAGGTTAAAATAATTTTAATAAAGTCTTAATGAACAGTTCAAAGCCTCAGAGTTATTCCTAGGTCAATGGAGTTTAAGGCAAAATTCTGGGATCAGTCCATTTTGTCAGAGCCATTTACCATCATGGTTCATGTCAACCACTCACCCAGGAAACATTTGCAGAGCTCTAAAATCAATATTTATAGTAAGTATAATGACTTTCACCATGTGCCAAGAACTGTGCTAAGCACTTTGCAGACATTATCTCATTTAGCCCTCAAAACAGTGCTATGAGGTTGCTCTTATTGTTATCTCTATTTTACAGATGAGCAAACTGAGGCTTGCAGAAGTTAATTAACTTTCCCACAGTGACCTGGAGTATTAATGGCAGTGACTGGACTCAAAACCAAGTTTATCCAACTCCAAGCCCGTGTGTTTTTATTGCTATGTAATATGGAGTCCTTACATATGAGTCAGACCTCATGTTAATTATGGGGGACTCACAGAGAAATAAAATCAGATTTCTATCCTCAAACTGCTCACATTCTAATAAGATAGATCAATAAGTAAATAATTACAATATAGTGGCATTGAATAATGTCCTAAGGCAAACCTGGAGAAGCTATGAAAATGCTGAGGAAAAGCAATTAACCCAGTCTAGGGGATCAGAGAAGGTTTCCTGGCAGAGATGATTCTGAGCGGGGTTTTGAAGGATGAGTAAGACTTTTGAAGGATGAGTAAGACTTAGCCTGTGGACAAAGCAAGAATGGAGTGATCAAGACATAAGGAATCGAGAACTCGGTGTATTTAGGGAACTTTCATGTAGTTCAGTAAAGCTTGAATTTATGTTAAGCCACAGGAAGCTGGTGAAGGAGTTTATTTGGGCAGAGCTCAAAGCTGCATATTCGGAAGAGCATTCTGGCAGCACCTTGGGCCATGGGTTGGCAGTGGTGAGCTAAGAGCTGGGACTCTGTCTCCTTTGGCATCAAGGGGCACACTGCCTGTGTGAGAACTGATGCACGTGGCCAGCCCTTGGTTCACAACCCACCTGTTTTCCATCTGCTCTTTTGCACCTTAGAGGGTCGGACTAGTCTCTTGTAGGTCCCTGCAAAGTTATTCAGGCATGGAAACTGAAAAAAATATCCTGAAGTTTGGTTTTTTGTGGCCGCAGCTGATTAAAACCACATTTGACAGAGTGTAAGGAGGAAAATCCCCCTCTATTTGAAGGCAGCGTGTCAGGAGGGAGGTGAAAGATTAGGTGCCTTTGTCTGTACTATGATATCCCTTGCTGATCCAGAAACTGGCCTGCTGGAATTTTTCCTGATGCTGGGAATATAAGGAAAGATCATGGTGAGTCATGGGAAGTTCTCCCTAAAGCCTCTCCCACCTCTGATGGGACGGTTAAGCTCCTAATATCTTCCCATGAGCCCACATCTTTCTTCTCCCACAACTCCTATGAGTGTGGCAAAGTTTTGTTCACATCCTGCTTTACTCCAATAGGGGAAGACATACAGTAAATCACTCTGTGGAGGAAAAGGGGCTGGTGTGATTGATTTATGAGAAAAGAAAGGTTAAATGAGCTATGTAGTGCCTAGTTGGACAAAGACTTAAGGAAAACAACATGAAAGTTCGCAGGTTTGGAGAGCAGCTCTTGGGATATGTCGGGAAAGGTAGTATAGAAGATTGGAGATAGAATTCAAAGAAAAAGAGAGGAGAGATGAATAGGTACTGCCTGTCTGCAGATGAGAGGTTTAGGTATGTTGATTCTCTGATTCCTCATAGTAAGATTGTGAGATGAGTATCATTAGCACTCAGAGGGGTTAAATTACTGGTCCTCAAAATAATGTAACTATTAAATGGTGCAGGTGAGTTTTGAGCTCAAATCTGTTAGACTCCCAACCTCTTGTTCTTGAACTTACCACATTAAAAAAAAATCTGTACTTCTGAGGTTGGCTAATGAGGTGTAGACCTGATAATTTGGTAAGTCTGATTTTAATACTCTACTACTCTTCTATTTGTGGAACTGGGATTTTAGTCCTTACTATATACTTCAAACAAATAAAAAAGAAATGTCATTGAGGAATCAAGTCAAGAGGGAAATCAAGTCTTCTTTCCCAAAGACTTTTTACTCCCCAAACAATGAAAAACGGCCTAAAAATGATCTATCTCATCTTTTGGAAGAGCAAGTGTGATACAGGGAAAACAACTGGCAGATCAGGGGCTACACCAGTGGCATAGTGGTTAAGTTTGGTTCATTCTGCTTTGGCAGCCTGGGTTCACGGGTTTGCATCCTAGGCATGGACCTGCACTACTCATCAGCCATGCAGTGGTGGCAACCCCACATATAAAGTAGAGAAATATTGGCACAGATGTTAGCTAAAGGCTGATCAGCAAAAAAAAAAAAAAAAATATATATATATATATATATATATATCATATCAACCTGAGTTTAAATTATATCTCTTCCCATTTTCAAGCTGGATGAACATGACCATGTTATATTTTTTCCTGTCTCAGCTCAATGATTTCATCTGTAAAATGGAGATAATATTTCCGACCACACAAGTTGTTCACTAGAATTAAAAGGAATCGTTTTGTAAAGGAGAAATGACTAATACAGGTCCTGGCATACAGCAGGTACGCAATAAATGCCTAGTGACGTTACATTGTTGTTGGCAGGATTAAATTTTGATGATATCACTGTTTCCACTCCTCCTATTATTGTGCCTGCTTCTAAAGTCTTTTGCTTCTAATAAAGAAATTCCCTTGATTACTTCTAATGGAAACTGAATGTCTCTTTCTTTTATTCTCCCCTCCCGCATATCCCTTTGGCGTTTTTCCACGAAAACAGAAGGAGACTGTCAGAGAAAAAATACGCACACACACACAAATACTTGACAGCCAACATGGCGGAATGCATCTGCCAAAAATCTACAACTTTACACCAGGGGCAAACATGTGACTTTATTTTCCCCCACCAGGATGGACTTGTGCTGTCACAGCAAAAATTGATCTTCCGTTTGTGGGAAATTATACACAGTTCCCTCTTGTCTGTGCTGGGGAAAATTTAAGTCCAAATCCTTTCTCAGAGATTCTAGCAAATGATTCCTGCTTTATATCTGTTGATTTTTACCCCCAGAATATTTATTGAGCATCTATTATGTACCAGGCATGAAGCTAGTCATGAGGAAAATGACATTGAACAAAAGCACACCCCCGCCTTTGTGAAGCTTATCATCCCAGGGTGTGGGGAAGAGGGAAAGATAATTATGAATCAAATATTCATTAAAAAAAGTGATTGGAGCTAGGATGAGAAGGACAAGTAGGACTTGAAGGGTAATGAGAGGGAAAAAAATGTCTCGGTCCCAGTAAAATCACCTATTATCTTTTCTAATTTATAGGAAATGCTATAAATCCTAGAGAATAAAAGCTTGACAAACTAAGGGAAAGTAATCTGAGTTAGAAAGGGCTTAGGGCTTTGAGGTCTGACCTGGGGTCTAATCCTAACACTGCCACTTGTGGTTTAACTCAGTCTCTGTGAACCTCAGTTTCCTAATCTGTTCAGTGGGAATGATCTTTACAAGGCCTAAAATACATAATATGTATAAATCTGCTCTCTCTGTCTACACACCTCTCCATGCCTCTGCTGCCTGGTTAACTCCTATACTTGTGTAAGGTTTAGTTTTAAATGCCTCTTCCTCAGGAACGTTTTCTTTGACTCTCCCAGACTCGGCTAGATCCCTCTGTTGCACACTCCAATAGCACCATGAACTTGCTCCTTCTGCGCTTACTGCCCTGAGGATAAAATACGTGCTCATGTATATAACTCTGTAATGTCTGTCTCCCCCACTCAACCTTATGAGGGCAGGGACCAAGCCTTCCTTGGTCATCATTGTACTCCCAGTTTCAGGCACATGGTTGGGCCTCAATAAACCTGTTTGGAGTGAAGTTGAATAAAGCCCCTAATACATGCCTGGCACAAAACAGGCCTTTAGTAAATGGAATTCATAACTGTTACATTGTTTGGTGCCAGTGGTACAGAATAATTTTGCATAATGAAAATCACTGCAACAATAATAAAGGTTAACCAGACTTAGGTTTCTGATGATGCTTCCATGTTCTCTTGCAGTTTCCAGCTTTTCTGCCTTTGTCACCTTCTCGGAGGCAACTATTACCTGAACTGCCACTATTTTTACTGTATTGTCCTGTCTACCCTCTGACCTTACTCTGCTGAGTAGACCCTGAGGTCCCTGAATGCAGAAATTTCCCTATTTATTCCAGTACCCCAAATGCTTGCTCAATAAACTCATGAGATGGAATCTGAGTTACCCAAACTCAGCATCAACTATAAACTATTATAACCTTGCACAGGTCCAGCACTTATAGCCTCAAAAATACTTATACTTATCCTTTCACTTAATCCTCACATTATACCCATTTCAGCAATAAAAGAACTGAGATTCATTAATGAAACTGGAGTGCCAATGCCCAAGGCCCACCGCAAATATTTGAAATCTGGGATTTCAAACGAAATGCCCTTCGGAGCCAGGCAGGTAACTTAATGGGCGACAGTGCGCTGGGAGGGGACTGGAGGACCAACATTGGAAGAGGAGCAGTTCTCAGCAATTCTTGCGGGCAACGTTGCCAGATACTCCATTTTTAAAAAGCAGCAATGAGAAATCTGGATTTTTATTATAATCTCACCACTTTTCAATGTTGGCATCTGATTCAAATTCTTTTAAAACATGTTGTAGTCCAAACAAAGCACAGCCATGGGTCAAATTTAGCCCCTGGACCACCAATTTAGGAGCTATGACAAACTTTAGAATCTTCAAAAATAGTTCGCTTTGCCTTTCCCAGAGGGTTCAATCTCAGAGCCAGGCAGTCCTTGGACCCTGGGGGTGGCTCCTAGGTGTAGTCCACTGGGTGGCAAAAGGAGACTAGAGTGTAGTGGGCATGTTAAGGTCCTGACTTGGTCAAATTAGGAACATGTTGCACTCCACTCTTGATTTTCTGAAAGTAAGCTAATCTGTGAAATCCGGAAGTCTGGAAACCAGTGGGTTAGTACAGCCCCCACTTTTTATGGTAGAGAAGACAAAGATCCATGGACGTTAACTTGATGAGCCCAAATATCAAGGTCAGGAGTGGTCGCCTCCTGTGTAAGCCTTTTCCATCTCCCTTTGTACAACTCTTAACATGTTCAGGACTATCTACCTCCTGCCTCTGCCAGAAAAACTGATACCTCCTTAAGGGAAGGAGTCTTCCCCTCCTTGCACATATCACACAGGGAAACACATACAGCAGGTGTTCTTTCCATTCTTGTAGCTCAGATTCCTTCCTCATTGTCTTCTGTGAAGTCTTGCTTAAATGTTTCAAGATTGACTGAAAACCCACATCTTCTACAAGATTTTCTCAAATCTCTTCAGTTAAAATTATGTGTTTCCCTTCTCTGTGCTCCTATGAAGTATTTCTGCTTCTCTCTCATAACCCCAGCCTTGTGCCTAGAGGTTCTGTGGATTTGTCTGCTTCCACAGAAATATTGCAAGCCATTGGTGGGTAGAGCCCATGACTCTTTCAACTCTGCATCCCTCCTACAGAGATGAGCTCAGCATCTTGTCTGAGGGAAGGACTCAACAAAGATCTATTGAAGTGCCTTCCTTGTTAATGGTCTGGCAGAGTGATGGCACACAGTGGGTACTTAATAACGGTCTTTTGATTTATGTTCCCTTTTAGGAGCTAGCACAATGCCCGTAACTTGGTAGACACTCAACAAAATTTTTTGAATGGATGAATGGAAAAACAACCTGTCAGGCTAAACACAGGTCCCTTTCTTGAGAAACTCTAGGGAATTTCCAGGGACTTACAATCTCAGTCCGAATACCCCTATTGTGAAGTTTGAAGGGGAGTTTGGTTCTACGCAGTCTCTTGATAATGTTTGAGGTAGGGCTGGGACAAGGGTGAGGCAACCAGGGGCGTAAGGTGGAAACTTAAGAAGGCATTCATTTCTGGGGCTCTGCAAGCCCCCATGATGCCCTTGTGATGATGGAGGGAGTGCCTCACCTGCCTTGAACTCCCTCATTCCAGCCATAGTCTAAGGTATGTTGTTGGCCCCAATATTAGTCAGCTCAGGCTGCCATAACCAAGTATTGCAGACTGCTTAATTGATAGAAATTTATTTTCTTATATTTCTGGACGCTAGAAGTCCAATATGATGTCTGCAGGTTTGGTTTCTCCTGAGACCTCTCTCCTTGGCTTGTAGATGGTGACTTTTTGCTGTGCCTTCACATGATTGTCCCTCTGTCTGTGTGTGTCTGTGTCCTAACCTCGTCTTCTTATAAGGACCCCAGTGATATTGGATTAGGGCCTACCTGTACAACCTTGCTTTACCATAATTACCTCTTTAAAGGCCTATCTCCAAATACAGTCATAATCTGAGATACTACGGAGTTAGGACTTCAACATAAGAATCTTCAGCAGAGGCACAACTCATCCCGTAACAACCTCCCAGGCATCATAGCTAACAACTTGTTTGTTCTCTTTGAGATAGGTGTTACTTTGAGAAATTGGCAATTATAATTAAACCATTAACAATTGTCCATAAAAAGCCAGTTACATGGACTTTTATGTAATTTAACAGTACTTGCTCCTGCAAGAGATAAAACCTCTTCTTCCTGCCATCAGTCCCTGTACCAAGCCAGCACCTTCTTGTACATCCATTCTCTACCTGCAGCATCAGGCAAAGAAAATTTACTATGTGCTCAACATTTCTGGATATGATATATGAATTTTTGTGATGCGAACAGGCAGGGAAAGAAGAGAAAGCCCCAGAATCATTTATGTTGCCCATAAAGCATGTTACAGATGGTACCTTGGTTTAAGTGCCCATAAATTCTTGTAAAAATGATTTAAATTATAACAACTCCACAAATAACTTTAACTAAGGGATGACCAAATGTTTAATTCGCTGGTGAAAGTTGTCTGTGGATCCCGGCTGGTTGAAGGAGACAGAATTATTTGTTTGGTTCATCTTTAACTTTGATGACTGCTAACCATGCGAAAAAAATAATAATTTTTTAAGTATAAGGACAGAATTGGGAACACTTTGAAGTTAAAGATTTATAGCTCCATGTAGCTTGGAATATTCCAGAAACGTGCTGTTGCACTTTTTTAGGACATACATTATTACTTAAGTCATTCAAGTAGTTCTTGGAACCTCTCCTGTCTTTCCTAGCGTTGGAATCTGCCTCAGCTCCGGTGGGCCTGCCACTTTTTGGCAAGAAGGATGGATTAGGAGGGCAGTAAAGGCAGTCTGAGGTGAAAAGAACGACAAGGAGCGGAAGACGTTAGTTGGGCAAAGAAGATTGAAGTGAAATGAAGCTGGCCAGGCCCTATCAAGCTGTCCACCTTCAGTGTTCAGTCTTGTATTGAGAGCAGCATGAAGACATGACCTCTGAATGACCAAACAATGCAGGCTCTCTGTCTCACAACTTGACTTTCATATTTTCTAAATCTTTGAATCAATGTGCCACATTTTGAGCAATTTTCTAAAATTTATTTTCTGTTTTACCATTTCTTTCCCTAGTTGTGTCTAAAACTCTCTACTGGCTTTATATATTTCAGATCCTGTTTAATTTTTATATTTTAAGTTCTCTTTTGAAAAATTACTTGGATTTTATAATCTCATGTAAAGTGTGTGTGTATATATATATATATATATATATATACACTACAATATATAATGATATATGTATGTATATACAAATACATATACATACAGACACTATACATGATATATTCTTATGTATGCGTGTGTATATACTTATATCCTGACTGTTTTATTATCTCATGTACTGGGGGTTGTACCTCTTCTGTTCAGTGTCCTTTATAGTGAGTGTTCTCTGTACATGATTTTTCATATCTGTTTGACCTCATCCTCTATAGAGGTTTCTTTGTATGTGTCTAGGGGAGAATTCTAATGGGGCCCTCAGGGCATAGGGGCAAGCCTAGTCCTGCTCAAAATTTTCAGCAACAATTTAAAGGAGGATAACTTGTAATGCTTCTCAGGTTCTGCAATGAGGATTGGATAAGAAGCATAGTTAATACACTGGACTAGAGTCAGGGTCCCAGAAGTTCCAATGGGTCAAGTTCAACAAGTCTGGGGCAACAGGAATACCACACTTTAGCCGTGAAAATCTGCCTGCAGTTTACTGAACTTGTCGATTGCTTTTCTCCATTTGGAGTTTGGCACACAGTTCCCTTCCCAGCCCTTCACTTTCCCCTGGTCAATTGCTGCTAACCCTTTAAGGCCTAAGTCTCAATGCCATTTCCTCTGCATAGTCTTCCCTCATCACTGTCCCCAAGACTGGATTGCATGACCTTCCATTCCACCATAGTACAATGGTATCCTATACTTTCCTCCATCATGATGTGCATTGTATTCACTGAGTCTTTCTATCTCTCCCATTATTCAGTAATTTCACTATTAAGTAACATTCATAAGAAGAGAGTCATATTTTTTTAACAATGATTTAAAAATACAGTATTGAGCACTCACTTTATGCCAGAAAACTAAAATAAGTTTTTCATGTATATTTTATCTTTTACTATTCACAGCAAACTTATGAAGTTAGGCATTTTTATCTCCACATTAAAGATGGTGAAAAGGAGACTCATAGAGATCAAGAAACTTGCTTAAGATTATTCAACTAATAAGGCAGAGATGGGATCCAAATCAAGATCCGTCATCCAGACTCACATTCTTAATAATGTGCTATATTCTTTTTTCCATAACTGTATCCACAGTACCTCCAGCATGGGTGTAAGATGCATATTTAGTTAATAAATCCCTGTGAACTCCTAGATACTGAAATAACAAAACTTCCCAAAGGAAAAGGAAAATGTGGAAAATGCAAGATTCTGGTTGAAGGTTGCTGCATATGAAACTACCCCTAAGCCTTAAACCACAACTCTTCTTTCATATGTCAAGATTTTGTGAGTCAGAAATTTTGTAGGGTCCAGATGGGCAGTCCTTCCACTCCACATGACATCACCTGGGGTCACTTGATGGTATTCAGCCAATGGCTGGTCTGGTCTGGGGGACTTCTTGGTGGGGAAGTCTGGAAGGTCGGGTTTAGCTATGTTCCTCTCTCTCTCTCTTCATGAAGTCTCAAGGTTTCTCTACGTGGTATCTCCAGCAGAGCAGTCAAACTCACATGGTGGCTCAGGGCTCTGAGAGAGCAAGGGAGAATCCGCCAGTCATCATCAAAGCTAGGCTGGGAACTGGCACAGCATTACTTCCGCCATATTCCATTGGCCAAAGCCCAGATTCCAGGGGTGGGGAAACAGACACTGCATCCCAGTGGGAGAAGAATCAAAGGATCTGTGGCCACCTTTCTTTAGTTACATATAATGAATTAAATGACAAAAAGTGGTGCTGTGTTGTAAAAAAGAAGACTTTGAATTTGGGGTCCTCAGTGCTTATCTCTGGGCTAAATCAGATTCCTCACTATCTTCTTTTACTGCACCCTGATCTTTTCTTCCACTGTCCCCATCACAGAGTGAAATGATATGTTTCACTTGAGATTACTTGACTAATGCCTACTTCCTGCTCTAGATTGCTAGTTCCATGAGGGAGAGAGCATTTCTGTTCTATATTACCACTGTACACCCAGTAGTTAGCACAGGGACACGCACACAGGAACAATGGGCACCTCAAGAAGTATTTGTTGAATGGGTCGCTAGATGGGAACAAGGATGTGTGAATGGTTCTTCTATCTACTGGACTAGGTGACTAGACCTCAATTCACCCTTTATCAAAAATGGTCTTTGAGATTCCTTCCAGCCCTGACTTCCTGTAATTCAGCAGCTTAGGTATATAAGGTGACTGCAAAGAAGGCATGGGGCAATGACAGGATAAGTCTGCCAAGAAAGCTAATGGAATTTCAGGCTCTTATGAATGAGAATGTCGAGTCCAGGACAGTCTGCTGGACAATGTTCTGCCCTCTAACTGGAAACCACCTCCACTTTTGGGCACAGTACTTTTGGAAAAATAATGACAAATTGGAAACTGTCCAGGTGTCACCATACTGATGGGTGAAGGGCCTAGATGTCATAGAGAAGTTGAAGAAACCAAGAATATTTTGCCAGAGAAGAAAATAATTAAGGCTTATCATAAATGTATTTAAATGTTCAAGTTGTAGCCTTGAGGCAGAACAAGTAGCATTATTCTGTGCGAACCCAGGGAGTAGAACTATAACCAATGGGTGAAAGTGATATGAAAGGAAATTTCTACCCAACAGAAAGAAATTTCTAACCAAGGAGCTGCCTTACAAATGCTATAAGTTTTGGAGAGAGGCGTGAGTTCTCTAACACCAGAGTATTCAAGAAAAGACTCTCAGTGCCTAAATATAGATGTTGAAAAGTGAATCAAAGCACAAATATTGATTGGAGCCGATGCCCTAAACTGCCAAAGTATGATGCTAGGTGATATTAGTGGATTTGGAAGAGGAGGACCGGGGTTCAAATTGTATCTCTACCACTTTGATGTGATGTCAGACACACGACTTTACCTGTTCAAGAAAGGGCTAGTGAGAATTAAATAGAACAATCCTTAGAAGTACCTAGCACGTCAAGTAGGGCATAGTAGACACATGGCAGTATTTTTTATTATTTCTATGTATTACATGAAGGGAAGAAGATGGTGAATATTTCCCGAACATCTGCCTTAAGCCAAATCATATGGATATGAAACTGTCTATGTAAACTTCTTTTCTTTTTCATGACCCTATGATGGAATTAGCTGTTAAAATTCTCCTTTTACAAATGAGGAAACTGGGACTCAGAGAATGGAAACAACTCGCCCAAAGTCACACACCTAGTAAGGGGAGTAAAGAAAGATTGAAACCCAGATAGTTTCACCCAGAACCTGATCTGTTGAAAACTAGCTCATATCACCTTCTGCAAGTGTGTTTGCTTATCCTAATGATGTCATTTTTGTTAAGTGTTATTAAAAATTTATCTTATTTCCTCCACTAGGCTGAGACCTTCAGGGGCCAGGGATTATATTCATGTGCTGTCTATACTCTGTATCCCTGACTCAGTTCTAGGCACATAAAGGATCTCAGTATTTCTCAAGCACTGTAATTTTGCTGCGAATTTATTTCTGTAGAAGATTATTTCTTATAGTATTTGTGTGGGACTATGGGAGGCTAGACATGGAAAGTATACAGCCCATAACCATAAATATTTTAATATTTCTTTGGGTGGTCCTCACCCCATCTACTCAACTGGATCATGCAAATGGGCCTCCCTCTAGTTTCATCTGTCTGTGCTTCCAATTCAAAGCATGGGTATTTCAAGTTAATTTAAGGGACACAATCTTACCTACTGCTAATTATATGACTTTGGGCAAGAGACTTAACAACTCTAAGCCTCAGTTATCCCATTCGTCAAGTACATATACTAAGCCCTCTCTTGCAACAACTTTGTGAAAATTAAATGAGATAATATCACAGAGGCAAAACTATGTGCTCAGCAAAATTTTTCATTTTCTTTCTGGGAACATAAGTAGTTTTCCCAGCCCCATTTTATCTAACTGAGGGCACTGGGGCCTAAACGCATCCAAAAGAATGGGGCAGTTGTGATACAGGCCATTTCCAGCTCTGGACCTCAGAACCTGCTATTCACTGATTCTTCTCTAGTTGTCAGCTGGATGTAAAAAAACCACTGGAGGACTCTGAGGTCATAAAGGAGGCCTGAGATGGAAGGTGTCACTGAGAGGGAGAAATGCTGCTCCAGGCACATGGGACTGTGATAAGAGCATAAATGTTTATTTGGGGATTATTACAGCAACTAGTATTACTTGCCCTGACTTACACAACTAATAAATGCACTGAGCATAGTGTCTGACACATAATCACTCCTTAACTGCTTGCATCCTTATTTTTCTTCCCATTTATCTAACACCACAATATGCCAAAATAAGGACATTTTCAAATGGCAATACCATTGCAATTTGCAAAGCTTCTCAGCTATGTGCAAAAAATGTATTTATGTGAATTCTGCAACTCTTTATAACTAGCAGGGGATTACTGCCTTCATTTTTCAGTTGCAGAAACCCAGAAAAATTAGGAGGAAAGGAAAACTCTTCTTGTATGAGCATCATCTGTGGGCCCGTTCACCAAGAGCTTCATTCAAAATGTCTCATATCTGGTAATGCAGATAGTTAGTATTACTCAAACATTTCAGATGAGGTCAATGATACTCAGAACAGACTCCAAGTTTGCATAACAGGTAAGTGATAAAATTAGAAATTTAACTTGAGCAAGAGTATGTCCATAAACTGTGCCCTTTGGAAAAAGCAGTCTACCCTCTCAAAAGTCACCCAACCAGCCTGCTACTGAGCTCATAGAAACTACAAAAGTGTTGACTCCTAGCTCAGTTCCTCTTTCACCATCCTACACTGTCTTCCTCTGCAGTTAAGCCATCTACTCAGTTATAAGTGGTTTCCCAGCAATCCAAAAGGTTAGGCATCTCTTCTCAATGCAAACACTGAGCAGTGGTTGGGCGGATCAATCACATTTCAAATATTTAGAATTAACTGTGACGGCTCCTTTATGAAATGAAATAAATGAAAAGAAATGTGCTTTTTACATCCCGAGAAATACATATATCTTCCACTAGGGAAAATATGGGTGCCATTTGCTGTTGAGTAATATGGTAACAGATGGAACTCAGCGTGAGGCACAGAAATCCATGGGTGTTTCCTGGTGGAGATGCTGTTTGCCAGAAGAAAGCTGACTCGTGAGGTTGTTTTATAGCAATAAAAATAAACAACGTTATTCAAACATAATTAATCTTCCCAAAAATATTCTTCCTTCCTTAGTTGTGGTGTTCTCACCAGTGTTTGAGGAATCTCTCCCTAGGTTTGACTCACCAAACACCTATTTTGATTTTTTTTAATGTTTTATGTTTAGATGCAGACATGTCATTACCCACTGAGAGGTTAGTCATCCTTTCTTGGGGTCACACCAGTGCCTCCACCCTTCCCCAAGTCTAGCTTTCCAGCCTCAATTACCCCTATATCTTTATATTCACCTTTGACCATAGTTCATCCAGCTGACAACTGATTTCTGTATATGGATTGTACCACCCCTTCTTTGCATCTTTATCTGTGCTCCCTCCCTTCTGGTTTTCTCACCTTCACAGCATCCTAAGAAAGCCCCTTCATCTTCCCACATCATCTCCTTTTTACGAAAAAAGTTTTTGTTTATTTGTGTGTTTCTTTGTTTACTCTTTATCTGCAATATTACTATAAATGCTCATTTACCTTAATTCTTCCAATTCCATTAGTTTTTGACATGAGAAAAAAAAAGTAAAGGCATGTTTAAGATTTACTGAGAGTCAAAGGACAAGAAAGCAGGAAACCAATATCTTTGGGGCACTTGCTCTGTGTCTGGCACAATGCTTTACACTTTACAGATCTTACCTAATTGAATGCTCATGATGACCCTGTGAAGTATACTGGCATGTTCCTTTTTAACAAACAAGGAACATAAGACTCAAAGAGTTTACGGAATTTCCCAAAAATCACCCAGCCATGAAATAAGTGGTGGACTGCAGGATTTGGGCCAAGATCTCTTTGCATCTAAATCCCTTATACCTCCCAGGACACCATTATATTCAACTTCTTTCACTGAGTAAACCAAGAATATAAATACCAATAGGATTGTTAAAGAAAAGAGAAACATATATATTTAGCTGTCTAAATTTCTGTATGAACCACAATGTCTGTCCTTAGTTTCATGAAGACTTGGATTCTAAACAACGCCTGCATGACATAGCAATGCTTGCTTGACAAGTCAAGCATCCCACCAGCTTCTTTATTGTCTCTCCCAATTTGAGTCAAAAAACTGTAGAGATTAGTTAATTTGATGCCCCATAGGAGATCTGGCTAACTTTCCCTTTTATCTATTACTTTAGAGTCTATATTAGATTAAACTCCAAGTAAATTCTCAACACTCGACGCTCAAGAAGAAAGAGGTGGCGAGAAAAGAGACAGAAGAAAAATTGTACATGATTACTAGTTTTCATACAAAACACTTTCCCATTCAATTTTTTCTTCCTTGAAATGGTTCACCCATCAAGAGTGTGAAGGGGTCCTCCTTTGGAAAGCAGGAATATTTCTCAAGAAAGGAGTGTCTCATATACATAATGAAGTTCTCAAGAAATACAAATGTGGTTTCTAATTGACTGTTTTGTCCCCAAACACTTATTAAATATTACATGAGAGGTCTGTTGGGATGCTCACTGGAAGTTATAAGTTTTTCAATGATCTCTATTTCTTCACACATTAAAAAATAATTCATCTCTTCAAGTATATTTAAATCCATGGTGGAAAGAACTCATTGGTCAACTTCAGAGTAAGATTGGAATATGATTAATACATCATCTTAAAAATTGATAAATGGAAGGAAAGACTCAAGAATTCATCCTGCCCTTCCTATATCAACTGTACCACTGGGTAACCAAAGAGTGGGTAATGGGAAGTGTGTCATTATGAGAATATTTCAGTTGATAAATGCAAAAGAAATAATAGAATTAGAGCATCACTATCCTCTCCTCCTCAGTGAATTAACAGATGTAGGCAATGATCATCAACAGCTATGGACATCACAAGAAAGACCAGCATTCGTGATGCATCTTTTTTTTTTATTGCGGTAACATTGGTTTATAAGATTATATAAATTTCAGGTGTACGTCTTTATATATTTCTATTTCTGTGTAGATTACATCATGTTCACCACCCAAAGACTAATTACCATCCATGATCACACACTTGTGCCCTCCTCCCTCCCCCCTTCCCCTCTGGTAACCACCAATCCAATCATCTCTCTTTCTATGTGTTTGCTCATAGTTTTATCTTCTACTTATGAGTGAGATCATGCGGTATTTGACTTTCTTTCTCTGACTTATTTCACTTAGCATAATACCCTCAAGTTTCATCCATGTTGTCACAAATGGTTGGATTTCATCATTTTTTATGGTTGAGTAGTATTCCGTTGTGTATATATACCACATCTTTATCCATTCATCCCCTGATGGGCATCTAGGTTTCTTCCAAGACTTGGCTATTGTGAATAATGCTGTGATGAACATAAGGGTGCATGTGTCTTTATGCATTTGTGTTTTCATGTTCTTTGGAAAAATATCCAGCAGTGAAATAGCAAGATTATATGGTAGATCTATTATTAATTTTTTGAGAAATCTCCATACTATTTTCCATAGTGGCTGCACGAGTTTGCTCTCCCACCAGCAGTGTATGAGGGTTCCCTTCTGTCCACATCCTCTCCAACTCTTATTGTTTCCTGTCTTGTTAATTATAGCCATTCTCACCGGACTGTGCTGATATATTATTGAAGTTTTGATTTGCATTTCTTTGATAATTAATGACATTGAACACCTTTTCATGTGCCTGGTGGCCATCTGTATATCTTCTTTGGAGAAATGTCTGTTCAGATCTTTTGCCCATTTTTTAATTGGGCTGTTAGTTGTTAGTACTTCAGATGTATGATTCTTTGATTATTTTGGATATTAACTCCTTATCAGATATGTGGATTGCAAATACCTTCTCCCAATTGTTAGGTTGTCTTTTCTTTTTGTTGATGGTTTCCTTTGCTGTATAGAAGCTTTTTAGTTTAATGTAGTCCCATTTGTTTATTTTTTCTATTACTTCTTTCTCTTGGTCAGACATGGTACCTGAAAATATGCTGCTGTTACCAGTGTTGGAGAGTGTACTTCCTATGTTTTCGTCTAGAAGTTTAATGGTTTCAGGCCTTACACTCAAGTCTTTAAGTGATTTTGAGTTAATTTTAGTGTATGGTATAAGATGATGGTCTACCTTCATTCTTTTGCATGTGGCTGTCCAGTTTTCCCAGCATCATTTATTGAAGAGACTTTGCTTTCTCCATTGTGTGTTCTTGTCTCCCTTGTGGAAAATGAGCTGTCCATAGATCTGTGGGTTTATTTCTGAGCTCTCGATTCTGTTCTATTGATCCGTGTGTCTGTTTTTGTGCCAGTACCACGTTGTTTTGGTTACTACAGCTTTGTAGTATATTTTGAAATCAGGGAGTGTGATACCTCCAGCTTTATTCTTTTTTCTCAGGATTCCTTTGGCTATTAGGTGTCTTTTGTAGTGATGAATCTTCTAATGGGAGAACTCATCACCACTTACAGTGTTACCAAAGGGATTGAACCGAGTCTGATCAGGCCTAGGGATCCAGATGCCATCTTGCAGAAAATACAGAAGACAGGGGACCATTGTTCTGTGGCATAAGTGTGCAACCCACAAAATCCAGACTATGAGAGACTCCTCAAATGCTCTAGGTTCTTCCACAGATGAGGTGTAAGAGAAAGCTACGAATAAAAGGTGGACTTACAGAATAAAAGGCTGATCAATTTTTTTTTTTCTAAATAATGGGAAAGACTAAAGTGTAGTCTCTAGGGATGCACATTTGAGTGACAGAACTATAAAGAAACAGGAGGAAGTGACTAGAAGGAAGTCAGGTTAGCTGTTAGTTCTGTAGGGGAGGGAGAGAAGGACAGGACACAAATTAGGCTTTCTGGAGCAGTGTGCAAAATTCATTTTCTTGACCTTGGCAGTAGTCACAAAGATGTTTGTTTTATAATAACTCATTAAGCCATACATTTGTTCTGTGTGGTTTTCTGAATCTGCCTTATATTTTACAATTAAAAGAAGAAAAACTCAATTAAGCAATTCCCTGAGCCTCTAACTACAAAATTGAAAATTCATCTTAACCATGTATTGAGTTCAATAATGGAGAGATTTCCTCAATCTAGAGAATATTACAGGAAAAAAGTAAGGCAAGAAAACATTTTCTCTCATGAAATTTGTAGTCACACATGCCTGGACTTCATTTATTAGCTCTGAAATTTTAGATGTTTCCCTCCACCTCATGGTCCACTCCTCTCTCAGAACTTTAGTTTCCTCATATTTAAAATGATGGCAACTATATCTTCTTCAAACACTTTTTGTGAAGATTAAATAAAATATCATGTAAAGTAAACTAACTTTAAAAACATCTGAAATAGTGCCCCCATGCAGGTAAACCTCAAATGCTACCCCTGCTTATTAGAGAGAGATAAGTTTCAAAATATCAGGCTTTTGACAGTGAAACAATTTCAGATACAACATAAGTTACAAATTAAGGCTGCAAAGTAGATTTACATACCTCAGCTCAGGATGCAGATGAAGATCCAGTGCCCAAGTGCAGATTCACAGGACAGCCAACAGGATCCTGAAATAGTTATCTTCAGTGGAAAACTGTATGAGAAAGCATCGCCCAGTAAAAATGATACAGACCTGGAGGATAAAACTAAGTTTTCTCCTCAGAAGCAGAGGTTTGCATCTCTATCTGGAAAAAAAGAGTGCTACCACATACTACCTAGAAAGGGATTGAGTTTGCGGGGCTTGGACTTCATGAAATAAACAGTCAACTTCTTATCAGGGCTGTTGTTTCTGTAACTCTTGCCCTGGCAAAGAGTTAGCCTAGATGGGCTACCCTTCTTTCAAACTCTGGTAGAGATGTGTGACATGAAGATGTCCACTCTTATTTCATGATGTTCACTCTTATTCCATATCTATTATAAGCCAGAAATTGTGCTATGTGTTAAACATGCATCGTCTATCCTCACACACACACGCACACACACACACTAAGAATAAGATATCATGGCCCCATTTTAGATATGGAAAAAACTGAGGCTCAAGAAATGTAGACTAGTTGTCCAAAGTAGTCTACCAGAACTAGTGTACAGGGGATTGATACTAGATGGTGGTGGTGCCAATTTCTAGGCTATATTGCTTCACTTAACATTTCCAAAATACATGATACCATTCTAGGTTATAATGCTAAACAATGGTGCTATAATGAACCTTTCTAGGCTATTCTGCTACACAATCTCTAGGCTGTACTGCTTAACTTAACATCTCCAAAAATACATAAATACATATTTACTTAATATAAATATGTATGACACAATATATACTGACCCAATGCCGTGCAGTAACTAGATAAGTACTACATGATGGAGACAGAAACTTGACCAGGCAATGTGATAAAGAGACCTAACCTATATTCATACTACGTGATGCCTCTAAACAGAACACCCTCTGCACCCCAGTTTGTTTGTTTGTTTTTTTTTTTGAAATCAGGGAAGCATAGCTTTAAAACAAAGAATAAGGATGAATAAGTAAGAATATCTGGGAGTTAGGCAACCTCAGCTCTTATTCTGGTTCAGGAACTAGATTTCTGAGTAACTGGGGCAAGTCGTTCTCTCCTCACTCTTGCTCTCGTCAGTGATTTTCAAACTGTCAAGAGAATACTGTGGGCCTCCTGAGCTTCCCTAGGGCCTCTGAAAGGGTAGGGGTGGAACTAGTTGTATAAAGTCACCAGAGAGATAAGGAACTAAGATAGACTTAGTGAGCCCCCCCCCCAAAGCTTAATAGCGCATGCTCCACACCTATTATCTCATTTAATCTTTTCAGAAGCCCAGTGAGGTAGATATCATTTTCCCACTCTACAGATTAGATAAGAAAGGCGTGGAGAAACTGAATAAGAGGATCTGAAATCCAAGTCTTGCTGGCTCCAAAGTCAGTTGTTAACCCACCCCATTAGTCTGGAAGCAGATTCTTTCTTTCTGAAGTGTCAGAGGTAGAATAGTTCCAGACAATGAGCTGCTGGGCCCCTGACACTGCATCCATGTCATCTGAGGTTTAGATTAATAGTATAATTCCTGAGTCCCACTACAGACCTACTGATTTGGACTGTCCTGGCTTGTGTCCCAGAGATCTGCATTTTAATGAGCTTTTTGGGTGGGGCCTTTGAACACTGATCCTGAAACACCACTTTGCAAAAGGAACAATGGATGGAGAACAGGTAGCCTCGTGCTGTGAATGCAGAGGTAACCATGGGACCAGAGGAGGAAGGCAGATGCGCAAATGTGCATGCATGTGTTTATGTGTGTATGTGTGTGTGGGTAGGTGGGTGCGTGTGTGCATGTGTAAGTGCGTGTGTGTGTAGTGCTAAAAGACACCAAGGAGAAGAGAGAAAAGAGAATCCTGTGTCTCAAGGAATTGACTCAAGTGTTCACTCACTTGACTCAAGTGTTCACTCCAGTGTCAATTCCTCCGAGAGACTTCTTGGACCATTCTATTCAAAAGCTCATCTAGCATTGTTCTCCATTGTCCTCACCCAGCTTTATTTTTCTCTCTAGTGCTCACGTTGTCTTCATCTTACATTAATTCTCAGTGCCTTTGCTTATCGTCTCTCACTCTGCAGAATGTGAGCTGCATGAGGGCAGGGACTTCGTTTTGGCCACTGCCCTACGTCATCATCGGGACAGGGCCTGGTACGTAATAGAATCCCAACAAATACCTGTCAGGTAAGTGAATACTAGCCGGACGTCTGAAGTAGCATAACTTTCTGAGTGTAGAAAATCCACTGGAGCTGGCCATAAGAGAAGGATTATGCAAACTTCCTGCCAGATCAATGGGAAGGAGAGGAAGACTAGAGGACTCCAGAGGAAGCAGCCCAGTTAAAGAAATCAAAATCTCTACCACCTGAGAACCTTTAACAAGTTAATTCTTCTTTCTGAAAATGAGTTTTCCCATGAATAAGCACATCTGCCTCCTGGGGCAGTTTTAGGGGGTTAAACATGAAAATGCCACAGAGGATATAGCATCATGTTGAACAGGAAAGAGAGGCTTAGCACGTTTGTTTCTTGGGGAGACAGTATAAGGAAGTAAGCAATCTAGAGCACAGCTCTGAAGTCATATCACTCATATTCTTGTTCTGGCTCCACCACTTCTTTACTGTGGGACCTTTGGAAAGTCGCTAAACCTCTCTGAGCCTTGCTCTTTTGTCTGTAAAATTGGATAAAAATGATACCTACCTTATAGGGTGAATGGGAGGAGTAAATAACAAAAATCCATGGAAGACATTTAGCATTGTGCCTAGTCCAGAAGTAGCATTTTTTAATGATTATTAAATGCTTTAATTTAATGCTCATTTTAATCCTTTCTCTTCTCTTTGTTTTATTGAATTATTTAGGTAAATTCTCAGCTCCACCCTTGTCTGTGTAGAAAAGAGGCAAGCAAAGTCTCCCACGTGAAATCAACGATCTGTGTAACGTGCATGACACTGACAAGAGTGAACTCAAGAGAAGAGCCCCTAAATAAATCACACAACTTTCGAGCACCTCTCCACAAGAGAGGACGCATTGTTCAGTACATGCGTTGGGTGCACATGCTGCTAGTAGTCAGGGTGACCTGGTTCACCTTTTTGAGCTTTGTGGCCGCATGGAAACTTTCAAACGGAATCCTGGATGAAAAATCTACCCCAACCTCATCCACAAAAAGGGGAGTCACAGAGACTGATTGAGTTATAAGTGGAACATGAATTTGGAATCTGCTATGTTGAATTTGAGACACCAAAAGAATATTCCATGTGAGGATATGTAGGATGTAAGGGTTGTATATTTAGAAATAAGCTGCATATTTGTGCTGTTTGAGACCTTAAGAATACACGGGTTTGCCAAGGGTAGAGTTAAGTAGAGTATATTCCAATTTGCTTCAAAGTGTTTATTGGGATTTTCTAAGATGAGAATAATGCAGCTAGTGTTTCCCAGAGTTTGTTCACCATAAAAATCCTTTTAACAGACAACCTTCTCAGAACTAGTGTTCAGAACTAGAACAGACTGAGAAATTCTGATCTAGACCAGCAAAGGGAAGAGGGCTCCACTAATTAAGACAAACTAGGTTTTGCTCCAGTAACATCTAACCTCCAATTCTCAGTAGTTTAAAATAACAAGGGTTTATTTATTGCTTACCTATCATCAGTGGGTAGAGGGACCTTACTAACTGCTGTTACTCGGGGAGCCAACCTGGTGGAGCAGCCACCACTTTTAATGTTGTTGGCCTCTGCACCAGAAAGAAAGAGACTTCTGGTGTGTCTCAAGTTCATTCATTAAATTCTCTGGCATGGAAGAGAAACATTCTACTTATCTTTAATAACTACTTGGCCAGGACTATCTCGTGTTGCACTTGACCACAAGAGAGTTTGGAAGTGTCATCCTACTATGTGCCCAGAAAGTTTATCCTACCATGTAATCAGACGTATTGGTGGGCAGCAGTAACACTGATCCAAGGAGAAAATCTTGAAGAATTTGCCTACTTACAGAGCAAGAGAAAGAATCTTGAACAAAGAAATAATAAAAGAGATGGATAAAGGATTTCAGAGTATAGCTCAAGACACAGATTTTTCTTGGCCTCTGATAATTGAAACACTCGTTCTAGACTTGTCTTTCAAATTTCTTTCTCCTTGGAAGGGGCAACAGGGATTACTGGAAATTCTGTGCTGGCTTAAGTTTGGCCATGATATTCTAATTTTTCACCATTTCTCCTCTTTCCCGTCTAAGGTCACATATTTTTTGGTTGGAGATGTTGATTCACCATGTCCCCAGCCCTTACCTCTGTCACTCTTTCTTCCTGAAATCCATCATGGTTCCTGACCTGTTTCTGGTTTGTGATCAACTTTTCCTTTCTCTAGTGGTTTAAGGAGTTAGACAAGAATCATCTCATTTGACCTTTGTGGGTTTCACTCCTGGTGTTCTCTTGCTCAGACTTTGGTGCACGCCTTCGAGGAGCCCCACCCCTGAATGGTAGATGGCCTGTCCTCCTGTCTCAACTCTTATCCCAAAGCCAACCACTCTGATTAGCCAGTAAACCAATCTTTTCACCTTATTTAACATAATATGACATAGTATAATGTAGACGGGATTTGGATTCAGACACTAGGTAAAATCCTGACTCCACCATTTCTAGCCCTGTGACCCTGGATGGGTTACTTCTCACCTCACGCAATTTTCCTTTTCTCATATGTAAAATGGGGTCAATGACCAAAAACCTCACAGACCAATTTTGACAGTCATAGAAGATAGTAGTACGTGAATATCAGTTCCTGTATCAGTTGTCTATTACTGCATACCAAGCCACCCTAAAACTTAGTAGCTTAGATCCACTGGGAAGTTCTGATCACGTCAGGCTTAGGTAAGCTCAGGTGGACTCACGTATGTTTTTATAGTCTGTTGGTGGGTCAGCTGGGGCTGGCTAGTCTAGGACGGCCTCACTAATTGTTTGGCAACTCACTAACTGTTGTTTTGGGCAACAGGGGTGACTTAACTATGTACCTTTCACCTTCTAGCTGGTTAGCCTGGGATGGTCCTCATGGCTGCAGCAAGGATCCAACAGAGAAAGTAGAAGTGTGCAAGGCCTCTTGGGCCTAAGTTCAAAACTGGCACAGGGTCACTTCTGCCACCTTCTATTGGCAAAGCAAGTCCCAAGGCTAGCCCAAATTCAAGGGTTGGCGAGAGAGACTCTACCTCTTGATGAGGGAAGCTGTCAAGTAGCATTACAAAAGGTGTTGATACAGGAATGAGTGGGACATCAGAGCCATTTTTGCAAGCAATTTACCAAGTCTAGTCTTTCTTTGCCTCTCAAGTGTTTCCTGTCCTGCTCTAGTATTGGTTCAACTGATTGTGAGCTTCTTGAGGGCAGGGACTGTATATTATACATCCCTATGTTCTATATTTCCTGAGCATCGAATGAATACCACCATTATCATCACTACCATCCATTAAAAGCTGAATTTTTTCCAGGCTCTGTTTTAATCACTTTTCAATACATATAATGTATTGTTTATATTGTCCATATAATGATTCTCCTTATAATTGCTACTCTTGACCATCTCCCCATTCCCATGCACTTAGTAGGTGTTCAATAAAAATCTATTAAATGAGCCTTATTTTTTTCTGCCCCAAGCTATTTTGTGGGGTTAACACCTGCTTTGTGGTTCCAAGAGATGGATCCAGAAGTAAGACGGTGAGTCAATCATTCCCATCTCTGACTTCTCCCAACACCCACTTCTGTGGCTCACCTGTCTCACCTTCAGTTCACCCCACAGACTTGTTATCCTGGGTTGAATTCAGCCCTCCATGAACTCTTGTAATATTTCTCATGCCCCAAAGTGCCCATATTACTCATCTTGCTCGCCCACATGCCTCCTACTCCACTCCACTCATGTCTTTGCTTACAATCCTCCCAGCCCTTTGCTTATGTGAGTTTGTCACAGTTATTTTTCAGAGAGAGGTATCATAAACATTTATACTTAGTCATAAAAAGCAATAATAATAGCAATGTCTTTCCATGGCCAAGTACTTGTCCTGACATCTCTTGATTTCTGGAACCACCCTGATAGATGTGTGATACAGGTACAATTGTCCCCATTTAAAGGCATCAAAACCAAGGCTTAGAGAGGTTTGGTGGCTTGCTCAAGGTCACACAACACAATGATGCTCCAGATCGGAAGAAAACTCAGGGTTAATGATTTATAGGCCAGCAGTGGTTCCATTCTCTTAGCATTCAACCTGATCTATTCTGAAGTTTCTCACATTTCACCAGCTTTTCGGTCTATTGTGCAGCAATGCTAATTCAACATAATCAAAGACCATCTGATGGATGTTGGATATGTGAGGCACAATTCCAGAATGGATGGCATGCGAAGTCTGTCCATCTGTAGAGAAACACTGCTGGGTTGTATATGGGAATGTTTTGTGTTTAGATAGTCCTGGTTTTTAAGCAAATTTCTCTCCCTTGCTTGTTTTACAATGTTGAGTAAATTGCGTAATATGTTTGATCCTCAGTTTCTTCATCCCTTAGAAGTGCATATTAACCTTCACACCACAGGTTTATTAGGAAGATTAAATGAGATGATGCAAATAAGGCTCTGACACATAGGAGCCATTCCTTAGGCTATTATTATTTCTGTTGTTGTTCTTAATAAATGTGAATGAGGTAAGAGTGAGTCATATTAGTCAATTGCTCAACCCGCTCCTATTCAATATTCATCATATTTATGTCTCTGTTTATTCATTTCATGTTTATCTGCCAAAGATATAAACGTTTTTTGCTTCACATGCCTAATTTCAGGATGACCCTTCTGCTGAGAGGGGTAATTTGAAATGTGTGACACATTCAGGTCCCTTAATTGTCTTTTTTCCTCTAAGACAAAGGTGTATATGAGCTGGAAAGAATGATAGCTTAGAGAAACACTCATATCCAAAAAATCTAGAGAGATGAAATAGTAAGTCCTTGATCTCTGGACCTCTGTGGGACTCAGTCTGTGAATAGTAAACACAGCAGCCTGGACTATGATGCTAAGGAGAATAGTCAGAGTTAAAACCCTCATGATCTAAAATTCCTTGAAGTCAGTTTTACATGTATTGTAGCTTTCTTATTTTTTGAGATGTCTCAAAATCCACAAAAGTTAAAGACAAAATCTAGACAAACTGGAATACCTTCCCTCCATTCTTTCATCCTCCACAATGCTGTAATAATAGGTAAATCAACATCTTTCTTATATGCATTTTGTGCTTCTTTGTTTACAACAGGTTTGCATTTATTTCTTTCTACTTAGCCCTCTCAACACCCATATGAGTTAGTTAAAGTGATATTATGCCTCATTTGTAAAATTATAGGTAAAGAAGTTGGACCCAGAGGGATGAAGTGGTATGCTCAAGTTTGTGGAGTCCACGGTGAGAGAACTGTCAATGACACCTCAATAAACTCTTTTTAAAAAAAAACAACTGGAACAGAAATGTGTGTTCCCTGACACAAGTGCTCTTCCGCTCCAGCCCAGTCACCTCTCTACTCCAGTGGCTGTGCTGAAATAAGATAAAATGGGACCAAAGCTGGTCTCATCAAGGAATTTTCTTCCATGCTCAGCTATGCAGGAAAGCTTGTAAAGCATGACTCTCTTCTTGAGGATTGGAGAGTTGGAAAGAGCTGAATGGAACCATAGAAGACAGATCACTCTGAAGGAGCAAGGAAGGGACTGAATAATTCAGTGAAATTTAATGGACTTTTCAGAGCATGCCAGCAATCCGTTCCCATTCCCAAACCAGATGCCACCGAGCCAGCCCTCTTCCTGTCTGTCTGATCTGTTTGGGCAGTCTCACTGGGGAACAAATGGAAGTTCTTCTAGAAGGTGGAAGCCTCTCTCCTTTGGAGAAAGGTGGTCTTCTGGGAAGCTCTATGTAGAGGCTGAGGGCTATTTGCCTGGATGTTGGAGGGGCTAAGCGAAGCAATAAGAATCTTCAGGAATTCCTTTCTTTTGGAGGCACTGTGATACACTAGAGCAGCAGAGAGCTACTAGAGGGAGTTTCCTGGCTTCTCACAGCCAGCTCAGATTGGTGATGTCACGATGTCAGTCACCATTCTGGATGTCAGTTTCCCACCTGTAAAATAACAAAATTGAATCCTTGTTCCTGAGCATCCTTTGCATCCCAAAATTTCTCGGTTCACTTAGTAGAGTGAACAGCTCTTATCAGGGTTCATTCTGATGAGACAGTCAAGTTGTAACACCCACCTTGGGCAGATTAACCTAACTGAGCCTCAGTTTCTCCTTCTGTAAAATGGGCATTAAAAAGAAGACAAATCTCATAGATTGTTGAAAGGGTTTAATCACTTCTTTCCTGTAAAATTCTTTGTTGTAGAGTTTAGCACCTAGCACTCAAATTTTAGCTGCCATTATTATCATTGTTGTCTTTGTTCTGATTTTGATTCCTTTTCTGCTGCCCCATGAGCCTCTGAGGCCAGAGCAGGATACAAAGTGAAATAGCATCCCTATGGACTTCTTGAGCCTCCACTTCACATCCTCAGGGCTATCAATTAGCAACATTTTCTACGGAAATCAACTCCCTGAAAGAAAGAGAAGTATTTAATTTCAAGCATGAGACAGAGAAGGCAACAAAGATTAGTCACAGCTCTAAAATGTTCAAATGCCATCAATGTTATTATCTCAGCAGCCAGGTATCCAGCACTTCCACAGTTATTTAGCATAATGGATAGTTGCTGACAAGCTTCTCAGCACAGCTCTCACTTGCAGGTGTATAACCACAGTATTAGCTGAGACTTTATTTGAAAAACATGCTTTTCTCATGACTAAATTGTAGGGCTTTTACTTTCAGGGCACAACATCTGCTTAATATAGAAATGCTGGTTTTCAGCTGCTCGTATGTCTCTGCTAGGAGATCACCCAAGAAGACTCAAGCTCCCTTTCCCCAACACATGGGGTACAAAGTTCTGTCAGCTGGAATAGAGTCAAGTCCCCTTTGGGCTGGTCTCTCTGCTCATTCTGCAGTGTTTTATCACCCAACAGGCTGAATTCCTCACTTGTCATATGTTCTGTTACTCAGACAGTGAAAATGGTGAACTTAGACTGTATATCTCCTTTATTTATTTGATTGAAAACATAAAACATACTCTGTAAGAGAAGCAAGCAATAGAGAAATATGTCCACAAAAATGTAAAATTCCTTAGTCAATCATGTACCCTAATCTCTACAAGCTCAAACCCCAAAGACTGTGATTAATAGTGTGAGGTATACCCTTTCATATTTTGTGTATAAATTTATAATCATAATTAGATGAGAAAAGCTGTATTCATTGGAATACATTGCATAAAAAGCATTTGTTTGACAATGTGTTTGAGTTAGAAAATGAGCTCCTAAGTAAGAAAATAGGAACCCCTAGTATGGCTGGAAGGATTCGGGAGGAAACAAACACAAGAGTTAGGTTGTTAACCTAGAGGTCGAGAAGGGTAGAGGAGAGGGCTGGAGGAAGGGAGAGAAGTGATACTGAAGCCCCCAAGTAGCAGAAGTCCATACTTGTTCCAATGCCACTCTATATACTCAATAATAACTCTACAAGCTATGAGTTTTGCATCCTAAGTTCAAGTGGGATAGAATGGAAGCACCATGAGCATGTGTAGAAACATGAATATGGAAAAAAAAAATCATGAGGGGAAGTCCTAAAACTTACAGGAGTCATGGAGAAGGCTTTTAAGTCTTAAGACCTGGAATTTAGATCTGGGCCAAGGTTAACGACCTTTCAAATGTTAAGGGTCTTAGGCTACTGATACACACACACACACACACACACACCCCTCCCTATATAGATTGTATTGTTTTATATGTGCATATACATGTATATGTGCATATTATAAATACATACACACGTGTCTACATGTGTATATGTGCATATAATATATACACATACAAAAATTTATATGATATTGTTTTGCAACTTACTTTTTTTCACTCAGAAATATATCATCATATTGATTCATTGTATTTCAAAACATTTAGTGATTGCCTACAATGAGCCAGGCACTATGCTACAGGCACTGGAATACAGCCATGAAGAATCTTTTCATGTTAGCACCAGCAGATCTATATCATTCTTTTTAATGACCACATCGAATTCCACAGTGGAAAGTTTTGTTTGTTTTGCTCTGTTTCATTTTGGTAACAAGTCCTGTAGTAATAGACACATATTATTTTTAGTCCTTTGATGTTATACACAATGCTCTAGTGTACTGGTATATTTGTGCATATGTACAAATATTTTTGAAGGTAGCTTCCTTGAAGAGGATTGGAGGAGTCAGGACACATGCATATTTTAAAATTAAATGGATGCTGCCAAATTCATCTCCAAAAAGCTAATGTCATAAAAATTTTACAGTATTAAATATCAAGTAACTAAAGACTATTGTAGAAGCAGAACCCCTATCAGATCCTGTCAAGAGTATTGGTGATGATGATGATGATTATAATGTTGATGATGATGACAGTTAACATTTATCATATTCTTACAATGTACCAAGTAGTATGCTCTGTACCTTGCAAATGTTGCGCGTGCTGCTTATAAAATAAAGGAAGCTCAGAGAAATAAAAGTAACTTGCCCAAAGATACATGGCTAGTAAATGACAGAGTGAGGATTTGAGCCCTTTTCTTTCATACTCCAAAGCCCACTCTACTCCTCCATAAGGATTTGCCGTACACTAGTATTATGAGGTGTTCTATCAGGAAAAACTGCGTAGTAAAAGAAGGGGTTCTATGATCAAACAAATTGTGGAAACATTTTATATAGTCTGTACCTTTTTGGATAGTCACAACATTCATTAACTAAATGAATCATCGGGAAAGATTTTTTAACCAAGCCAAAAAAGCATTTCTCAAACTTATTTAATTGTGAAAACTTTAAATTAAAACCTATCTATTCTGAGGAACACACTTTGAGAAATACTGTCCTCATTGTGCAATACCTCTGTGACTCATTCATAGAATCTCAGGCATTTTTAAGGTTTTTTAATATCACTTATACTAAAAGATAGACATGGATAACATCCCTTCTTCCATCCTTTGCTGTAAGATCTGCAGAAGTGGGAGCTTACTACCTCATGGGCCAGTCAATTCCATCTTAGGATACATCTGTTGTTAGAAATTGTTTCTGATATATTCCAGCCATTTATCCCAATTTAATCCCTGACTCTAATTTTACGCATTTGCAGTTTCACAGAGTATATTGAATCTCACTTTCCCCTTCAAATTTATGAAGCCAATGATCACATCTTAGTCCATCCCTCATCATCTTATCTTATCCTTTATCCCATTTCATGGTCCAAGTTTTTCACCTGCTCTTATCTGGCTCTTTTTATTCTCATTGCCTCACTTTCAAAATAATTTTCTCTTTAATATGTTACTATTGGTCTGTGTTGCCATCAAAGTGTCATACTCAGAACTGGACACTCCATTCCAGCTGTGGGCTGACCAGCGTTCCGGAGGATAGAATCAGACTTTCCTTTGCTCTAGACATTCCATTTCTATCAACATACCCTAGTTTGGAACAGTTTGACTTTGCATCCACGGCACACTGGAAATTCCAACTGCATTTAATAACAATTCAACCTCCTAAATAACTATTACTTTGGGGGGGAGGGGGTAGTTGTTGATAGTGGCAACTTTTGAAGAAAGCAGACATGTAAGTGACTGTGAAGTTTGTTCAGTATTATAGCTCTGACCCCAAAGGAATATTTAACCTTGTGGTCTCCTGGCTTAAAGAGCTCTCTATACCTAGAAAAGTTGAAAAAGGGCTGGGGGGAGCGGGGCAAGGGGGAGATAAAATGAAGAGTAAAGGATAAATTAAAGCAATTATTTTGGCCAATTTTGCAAGAAAGATAAAAATATTAAAAGTATAGACTAAAAGAAAAGAATTAGAAATAAGAGTAAGAAGAGAGTGCAAAACTATTCTGATAATGTTTTATATCTTTCTCTTTTAATCCTTATAACATAAAGGAAAATGTGACCCTTATTTTAAAAGTGCAGAAACTAAGGATTTGAGAGGTTAAAAGACTTGGCTAGTTCTAATCAGCTAGTAGGTTATGGAGTCAAGATTTCTGCCTAGGTGTATTCAATCCTAAAACCCTAAAATTCTATAATTCCAAGACTTTTCCCTCAAAACCCCTAAATCAATCCCAGTGGTGCCAGGATGGAGCAGCAAAACCCAGGGAGCACTGTTTCTGAGATGTGCTAAGAGGAGAGGGCTGGGCAAGGAACAACTTACAGGGACCTGAAATAGTCATGAGTAACTGCCCAGTAAATCTACCCTCTGCAAAGCCTGCCGAAAAGGGACTCTCTCTCAGCTCCCCAATGTGAATTAATTCTGAAAACCAAAGCATTATGGAGAACATGTTGGAGACCTCCTATAAGACTGCTTGGATCTCCAATTCTACCTCTGAAATTCTTATATGGCTTCCTGTAAGTCCCTCAGATCCCAAGGATACCCCTGCACTAATGGAGAAAGAGCTAAACAGGCCTAGCTGGTACCATTTTCCTGTGTACTGGTTGGAGTAGGCCAAGTTATTCACCTACGAAATTGATTCTATCAACAATATTAATAGACACTATTTATTGAACACTTACAATGTGTCATGCATTGTGCTAAATGATTTCTATATGGCATCTCATCCAATTATCAAAAATCATATTTTGAAGTAGGTATTATTTTTGTTATTTTAAATAGCTTTAAAACAACAAGAACAATAAAAAAGAGACAAGAGGAAACTTTTGGAGGTGATAGAGAAGTTTACTACCTTGATTGATGTATTATTATTATTATCCTCATTTTTATCAATAGGGAAACCATAAACTTGCCCAGAGTCTCACAGTGAGTAAGAAGTGGAGCCAAAATTCAAATCCAAGTCTGTCTGAAATCAAAGCGTAGTTAACCGAATACTTACGTCTGAAGTTACCCCAATACTTCCAAAGTCTGAAGCTTCTCAGACCCCTGTCCAGACTCTGACTTAGTGGATCTACAGTGGGCCATGGAATCGACATTTTGACAAGCACCATCAGATAATTCTGAGTGCCGTATTTGCAAAAAAAAAACCACTTTGAGACTATAAGTAGAGCCCTTTCCAGCGTGAATTGTCTCCTTTCCTCAAAATGTGAATACGGTGTCCTTCCAATGAGAAAATAGCTGGAAAGCTAAAGAAAAAAAATAGATCCTTGTCCCGAGAGAGGAAAAGTGAATGAGGTTGAGATGATAAAGGAGGATGAAATGATCCATCCTGAAATCCTGACACTCAGGGATTTCTAGAAGTTGAGCTTACCCAGTGGGTTCTGATCATAGGGATCTTCTTTGCTTTGTCCCACTAGCTTCATGCACTGCCGGTTGGAGCATTCCCCAGACCAGAGGCAACACAGCCTCAAGAAGAAGAGAAAGCAATGACTAGGCAGGGGCTCTTACAAATCAATCTCCTCTTCCCCTCCTGCTCCCTTCCAGATTCCTGCAACCAAAAGGAGTGAAGAGAATCATGAAAAAAGGGGCCAGAAGAAGAGCAGTTTCCTGTGGGATATGAGATGTATAACTTATGCCTTGCCTGGAAATGCCATAAGAAATTAATATTTGTTACAGAAACAGCGGGGCTGCATTAATATTTTAATGGTGAATGAATATTTAATCCAAAACTCTGGATGGAAAGCAGACAAGACAACCATGGCAGGAATAGTTACACCACCCAGTTAGAGATGTTAATGATTCATTGGCTCTGTCAGTAGTAATAATGCCACACGGTGTATCCGTTATATAATCCTTTGAAATATTGGTAAGTCACTCTTCAGAATCAGAATCAAAATCAGGAGAAGTGTTATTTATTCTTTGAGAGGCAGGATGAAGCATTGAACACAGCAAGTCTTTGGAATCAAGGGATCCTGGAATTGAGTACCACAACTAGTTTACTGGCTGTGCAACTGTAAATAAGTCCATTCACCTCCTTGAGTCTTATCTTCAAGATGAGATAAGCATCTGCTTGATAGGATTGTTGGCTGCATACACTATTCACTCAATGTTTACCTTTTCATTTCTCCTTATTTTTACAGTATAGTAAAAAAAATTAAAAGTGACTGAAATGTCTCTTAATTTAGCCCCATGCTTATTTCTCAAAGAAAGATAATGAAATTTTTATTTTCCTATTTCTACTGGATACTTGTGTCTGTCATCATTCCCATTCACTGGAAATTTCTGTAAATAGTTCAGAGAACACTATTTTTCTAATTAAAAATGTGATTCTATCTATGACCCTTAAAATTAAATTAAAATACCTTGATGATATCTGTTTTTTAAGGTGTCTCCATTTGGTCCCACAGTTAATGGTCGTGTTTACAATATAATCACAGTGACTCAATAAGCTTCTTCTAGCAAATAATTCTCCCTTCTCCAAGGCTAGAATATGGCCCTGTAGAGCAGGGTCTCACTTATCTTCCTTCTGTGGTCCCACTATACTTTATTAGCTTCTTTATTCTACCACTTGGGACTTTCTATAGTTTAACATTTAAACAAATGGGCTTTAGAGTCCAATAGCCCTTAGACACAAGGCTCCACTTGGCCTGTTATTTGTAGTGTGATTTTGAGCAAGGCAATCAGTCAACTCCCTAGGTCAGAGGGTCTTCATTAGCAAAGTTGGGGCAAAGACATTTGCCTCAATGCATTACAAGGATCGATGAAATGCACATATAAAATGAAATATTTTGTACCATTCCCATTTTTCAGATGAGGAAACTGAGATGCAGAAATCAAGTAACCTATTCAAGGTCATTCAGGAAGGACTAAAACCAGGTCTTCAAATGAGATGGTCTTGAATCCACATCAGGTGTAAGAAATCTCTATAAGATACTAAGAAGACATTTTTAAATACAAGGTTGCCATTAAGAGTTAACAACACAGGGCCAGCCCAGTGGCGCAGCTGTTAAGTTCACAAGTGCCGCTTCTCGGGGGCCTGGGCTTCCCCGGTTCAGATCCTGGGTGCAGAGATGGCACCGCTTGGCACGCCATGTTGTGGTAGGCATCCCACATATAAAGTAGAGGAAGATGTGCACGGATGTTAGCTCAGGGCCAGGCTTCCTCACCAAAAAAGAGGAGGACTGGCAGTAGTTAGCTCAGGGCTAATCTTCCTCAAAAAAAAAAAAAGAGTTAACAACACAGTACCGTATAATGTGTTCTCTCTGAGAACAATGGCTTTAGGTTGTGGCATTTAAATGAAGTGTTGGAGCTGCTTACCTCACATGACCCAATCTAGAAACCAGCACATTGAACATAATGCGCTTGTCATAAGAGCTAGAAAGTTCCTTTTACTGCTTTTATTTATTTTTTTTTTATGAAGTGAAGTGTAACTGACCTTATTAGTCCTTTTCTTATATTCACTTTGACTAAGGAGTATTGTAGTAGCTAAATGTTTCTCCCAATCCTAGATAGCTGTCTTTTTCTGCCGTATGAACCCAAGGCTCTGAATCTTATATACCTGCTCCTTAAAGAGAATATGTATAGTGATGGCATCAGACTCTATTCAGTCCTCACCTCCCTAAGAAATTCCTTAACAGAGAGCATTAAGAAAAGAACAATAGAACTGCCTGTGTGGAAGATCCCAATGACACTCCATAAGAACTGCTAAAATTATTAGATGAGTTTAACATGCAGGATACAAGGCCAACAGAAAACAAATCCAATCATATTTCTATATTCTAGTGATGAACAATTAGAAATCCAAATAAAAAACACAATATTGTTTACAATAGTTCTAAAAGACTTGAAGTTTTAGTTATAAATCTTAGATATAATACGTCTAACAAAACACGTACAGGATCTGTATTAGTCGCTGAAAAACTAGAAAACACTTGTGAAATAATTTTTTTTAAAAATATCTTCAGTGGAGAAACATACTATGTTCATGGATTGGAAAACTCAAAGAAGTAAAAATGTCAGTTCTTCTCAAATTGATCTATAGGTTAAATGCAATTCCTATCAAATCCCAGCAGGATTTTTATAGATACAGACAAGCTGATTCTGAAGTTTATATGGGACTAGAATAGCTAAAATAATTTTGAATAAGAAGAATAAAGTTGGAAAAATTATAGTACTTGATTTTAAAACAATATATAGTTACAGTAATCTATACAAGCATTGTTGGAGGGATAGACACATAGATCAATGGAAAAGAATAGGGAATCTAGAAACAGATCCACACAAATATGCTCAACTTACTTTGAACCAAAGTGCAAAAGCAATTCAATAGAGAAAAGATATCTTTTTCAACAAATGGTTTTGGGACAACTGGACATTCATAAACCAAAAAACAAAAAAAAAGAAACTTGAAGTAAACCTTACATCTTACACAAAAATTAACTCAAAACAGATCATGGATCTAAATGTAAAATGTACAACTATAAAACTTTTAAAATGATACATAGGAGGAGATCTTTGTGATCTAAAGTTGAGTGAAGAATTCTTAGATTTGATACCAAAAGCATGATCCATAAAGGAAAAAAAATGATAAATTGGACTTCATAAAAATTTAAGATGTTTGCTCTGTTAAAGACACTATTAAGAGAATAAAAGAGAAGCCATAGACAGGAGAAAATATGCAAATCACTTATCTGACAAAGAATTTGTACCCAGAATATACAAATAATGGTGTAAACTCAACAGTAAGAAAACAAGCAATCGTATTAGAAAATGAGGATGCAAAGCAAGAGGATATTACATTGCTGGAGACAATGTAAAATGTTACAGCACTCTGGACAACAACTTAGCAAGTTTCTTATAAAGTTAAACATACACTTGCCATGTGACCCAGTAATGGCACTTCTGGGTATTTGCCCTAGAGAAATGTCTTATGACACAAAAACCTGTATATGAATGTTCATATACCTTATTTGCAATTTGAAAGCATTGGAAACAACCCAAATGCCTTTCAACAAAACTGATAACCAAACTAGTACATCTATACAATGAAACACTACTCAGCAATAAAAAGGCACAGACTGTTGATATAGCGAACAACTTGGATGAATCTCAAAGGCATTAGGCTGAGTTTAAAAACAAATCTTAAAAGGTTACATATTCTATGATTCTATTTATGTAACATTCGCAGAGTGACATAGCGATGAACAATAGGTCATGGTTGCCAGCCTCAGGGTTGGGACAGGATGTGACTACTAAAGGGCAGAATGAGGGAGTTTTGGGGGATGATGGAACAGTTTTGTGTCTTCATTGTGGTAGTGGCTGTGCAAATCTACACATATGGTAAAATTTCATAGAAAATGTACACCAAAAAAGTGCATGTAAAAGCTGGTGAAGTGTGAAAAAGGTCAGTAGTTTAGGAGTGTTGTGCCAATGTCAATTTCTCATTTATCTCAATGTGCTATGGTTACGTAGGATGTTATCATTGAGAGAAGCTAAATGAATGGTATATTGGAACTCTCTACTATTTTTGTAACTTCTAAAATACGAGAATGAAAGAAACTTGAATATCCTGCATTGTCATTTTAACTTTAATTAGCATTGTTTTTGGTATTTCCCTGCTCCCATGCAACCATAAACTACTGTCTTCTGATAGTCTCACCAGTTTCCCCTCCACCTTTGCCCTGGTGTCATAAAGAGGGTTTTAACAACAACAAAAAAGTGCTACTTTGGATTAAAATTCACTAGTAACTAAGCTAAAAATAAAAACACTGCTCCCTACGAATTATGGATCCTTTCCTTTGATAGATCTTCATTGAATGTCTACCATGTGCATACGTTTCAGTAGGTGTAAAGATGGAAATGGAGGCAGAGACAGGGTTATCCAGATGAAGAACCAAGGAAATGGGATACACAGAGCACAGATTATTATAATACAATGCAGAAAGTCATTCTTGGAAAGTGAGAAGAATATATGGCAAATCAGAGAGAAAGTAGCAACTTAACTTTTAATTCACACATTGGGATTCTATATAGCATTTCACTGGGAGGAATAAAAGTGTCCACTGGTAAGAAACAATGGGAAAAAAGTTCAAAAACCATTATGATAGATGATGTCAATGAACTACAACCAAAGTTTAAGCATCCATCACTCAGTGCCTTCTTCTGGATAGAATTTAGTCATGGAGCAAATTTCTGTGAACGCTTACCTTTTTGTTTTTCCTGGAAAAATGCATGAAGTATATGTGGGAGAGGGGGCATGATGGATGGACGCAAGAAAGAGAAAAAACCAATAGCCTGTACTCAGAGGTAAGAGTCTGCAGCTCTGTTCAAAAGTTTCGGTTTGTCAAATATGGGAAACAACCATGCGATACCTTGCCAGAGGCTGTACAAAATGCCTTACATATCTAATTTCATTTAATCCCCACAAGAACTCTAGTAGGTTGGAATTTTATCAGCAATAACAGAAGTCACCTCTACCACTCTTAAGCAAGGCTGTCACTGGGCAGCAGACACAGAGGCCTCTGTAGGCCTCTACTACCTGTGGATGCAATCTCTACCCCTAGACGCCTTTGCCCCAACTGAGAATCCCTCTCCCTCACTCCTTCATATCTGAACCTCTCACTCAACCTCCAGAGTCCAAGGAAGGAGTATCCAATCAGGAAGAGCCAAGTTGTGCCTTCCAGGATACACCTAGGGATGCAGAGCCCCACACTGATTTCCCTCCTTCCCTCCAAAACTCACAGTGAAGTCCCCCAAATTAACTAGTCATTCTCCATGGCAGACCAACATGACAATTACCTACTGCAGGTATTCTCATCCCAATTTTGTAGATGCAGGCATCAATGCTCAGAGAAGTATAAAAATTGTCCTAAGTTTGTATAGTTTTTTTAAAAAACACTTTATTGAGGTATAATTGACATGTAAAAAGCTGTACATATTTAATGTATATAATTCAATGAGTTTGAGGACAAGTATACACTTATGAAACCATAACCATCCTCAAAGCCATAAACATATCCATCGCCTCCCAATGTTTCCTCCTACTCCTATTATTATTATTATTATTGGTAAGAACACTTAACATAAGACCGACCCTCTTAGAAATTTTAAGTATGCAATGCAATATTGTTACCTACAGGCTCTGCAGGATAGTAGATCTACAGAACTTATTGATCATGCATAACTGAAATTTTGTACTCTTTGACCAATAGTTTGCCATTTTCCCCTCCCCCCAGCCCCTGCAACCACCATTCTACTCTCTGCTCCTATGAGTTTGGCTATTTTAGGTTCTACATAAATCTTTCTGTATCTGTCTTATTTCACTTAGCATAATGTCTTCCAGGTTCACCAATGTTGTCACAAATAGCAGGATTTCCTTCTTTTTCAAGGCTGAATAATATTCCATTTTAATGTATGTGTCACATTTTCTTTATCCCATTTATCTGTGGATGAATTCTTGGATTGCTTTCACTTTTTGGCTTTGTGAATAATGCTGTTATAAATATGAGTGTGGAGATATCTGTTTGGGTCCTTGTTTTTAATTCTTTTAGATATGTACCCAGAAACAGAATTACTGAATCATATGGTAATTATATGTTTAATTGTTTTGAAGAATTACCATACTATTTTCCATAGTGGTTACACCATTTTTATATTCCTATTAACAGTGCTCAAGGGGTGCAATTTTTCTACTTCCTATCACTTGTTATTTTGTTTTCTTTTGTTTTTTTTTTTTTTTGATATTAGCTTCCTAGTAAGTGTGAGGTGGGTTCCATAGGATAATTTTTAGTGCATGTTCAACACTGGCTCCCAGAGTTCCCTGGTGGGATAAGAATTCCAGTTGCCCACACACACTGGTAACTTGCTTTATTGGTTTCCTTCCCTTCCTTGTCATAATTCCCCATGATTCTACTGATGTTTCCTCAAATTACCCCCCAAATAAACTACTTACACTCAAACCTTTGCCTCAGGGTCAGCTTCTGGGGATCTTGAACTGACATTGAGATTATTCCTTATCCCTTATGATATTTATTGACAACACCTACCTTGATCAGTTATGTTAGACTAAGTTGCTTCTCAACCTTAGTTTTACAAAAGATTATCTGTCTCCACAAACATTATGAGGGCAGTAGCTTCCTAAATACTAGTTCGCTCCATGAAGATAATCCACACTCCTAAAGACATACCAGATTCATTCAGCCTGTTCCATAGATAAGAAATCCCTCTATCTTTAGTATACTCAAAACTCTTAAAACTGTACAACTTCAGAGGTAAGTGGGAGCTCACAGATCCATAGAGCAGTTGTTTTAAAATTATGTTCCATGGATCTCCAGTGTTTTCAGGATTCTGCACGTTTACTTTGTGCTATATGATAAATAAATTGGTTCTATGCTAAATATTAAGATATGTCAAATGGGTTCACTTGAGTTGCCAAGTTTGCTGCTTTTGGTACAGAACTCTGGTCACAATTTCCCCAATCATCTCTGTTAATGAAAAAATAGCCAGAGTCTCCAAGGCAAGTGTTTTTTTTGTTTGTTTTTTTGTTTATGTTTTTTTTGGAAGATTAGCCCTGAGCTAACTGCTGCCAGTCCTCCTCTTTTTGCCGAGGAAGGCTGGCCCTGAGCTAACATCCCTGCCCATCTTCCTCTACTTTATATATGGGACAGCTACGACAGCATGGCTTGCCAAGCAGTGCCATGTCCACACCCGGGATCTGAACCAGTGAACCCAGGGCTGCGGAAGTGGAGCGTGCACACTTAATAGCTGCGCCACTGGGCCAGCCCCCCTTTTTTTTTTTTTAACATTGTTGTAGACAGCCACATATCTTTGTCAATCAGTATTTTATCAATACGGTGTCATCATATCAGAACTCCAGATTTCTCATTTTTATGTTAATCAAGGCATATTCAATCAAGAAAATGTTAATCAAGAAAATATTAGATCTTATCCAGAAAAAAATGCATTGCTGCTCTTTTATGTATATATATATATATGCTGGGGGTTCCAGGACAGTTTCCTTACCCATTAACAAACAAATAGGAAGATTCCCATAGCCATAAAAGTTGGTAAACTATAGATCTAGGCCAAGCCTTCATCCAATTCATAATTTCCCTCAACAACATCTTGACATGTGTGCTGAAACATGACGAGTTAAAGAAAGCTTCTCACTCCTGAGGAAATCTGCTTTATTTTAGGATGTTCCTGATTGCTATGAAGATTTCCACTTTCCCTCCTATTGAGCAGAATTCTGCCTCCCTGCAACCTCCCCTCTTCCATCCAGGAGAGATTTTTGTCTCCTTACTCTTTCCAGGCAGCCTCCAGACCTTGTTGGGGTTTCCCAGTGTTCTGCACAAGCAGAGAAGAACCATTAAAAGCATTTGAACTCCTGCGCTTTTTGCACCCAGCAAGGAGAGAATCCTCCTTCTCCATTGGGTGGCAGAAAGCCCTCCCTCTCCAGTCCATCTGTAACATATAGGAAAATGATGGCAAAGATATGGATTTCACCAAACTTAATCAGAGCCTTAAGTGAATCAACAGAGGTGGGGGTGGGAGGGAAGATGGGGGTGCAGAGAAGGGATGGGCAACTTTCCAGCTCCACAACATATGGCAATAGTTTCATTGAAAGCTCAAGACAGTATTTATTTCGTGCAGCCACGTCACCCCAAGTAGCACACAGGCCAAATTTCTAATACATGAACCCTAAATCCAATTTTTCAGATCTCCTCCTCTTCCTCTGGTGTGCCTTCCCCCATCCCACCTCCTTCTGTGCTAGTTCCTCCTCTTGACTTTTTTGAAGATCCTGTTCTCCTTGAAGGCTGGGGCAGTATGAATGGAATGTTTTGATTTACTTCAGCCCCCCTGAATTCTACTTTCCCGAATCAATTAATTTCCACACATTCTGACAACTGAGGGGTAGGAGCAAGGGCTGAGGGGGGCAATGGTTGGGTGGTGAGAGGTTAGGGTATAGCAGGGGGTGAGGCGAGTGGGAGATTAGAGATCCCTGGAGGGGTTTAGCCAGGGGAAGATAAATTACCCTTGTGCTTGGTGTTGAGAGAAAGGGGCTGGGGGAGAGCTTGGTATCTGAGATGAGCGCACATGAGTGCTGGGGGCAGGGGGGATTGGCTGTCAATCAGAGGGTTAAAATAATAGAAAAAGAAAAAGGCAACTTCAGTCCAAGAAGAGAGGGAACTGGGGGATTAGCTGGCCTCCCCTCCATCCCTGCCCCAGGTTGCCTGGGGTCATAATTACATTTTGTTGCCTTTGCATCTACTCCCGCAGCTGTATTTCCATCTAAGGTGGGCAGCATTATCTCTCGAGAGCAAACATTCAAGAATTCTGGTGGAAAAGATGGAAATAGGAGTCTTTTTCTTTCCATCTTCCTTTGTTTCTTTCTTTCTCTCTTTCAGTCTCCTTTCTTTTATTTCTCCTCTTTCTTTCTTTTGTCCCTTCCTCCCATTCTCCCATTCTCCCTCCCTCTGCCCTCCCTTCCTGCCTGCCTGACTTCCTTCCTCCCTCCCTCCCTCCCTTCCTTTCTTCCTTCCCTTTTCCCTTCCTCCTTTCCTCTTTTCATTCTCTCTCTTGATCTCTCAGTTGTTCACTCTTCTGAAATGTACTAAGCAGCTATTCTGTGTGTGTGAGACTCTATGTTACTTATGATGAGAAAGAACAGACTTCTAAGATATGGTACAACTCAATTCAAGAGACACTGACTTATCAAGCTCTATGCTAGATTCTGGAGATACTGGGTCAACAAAGGGGAACACAGCACTGACTGTGACCTCAAGAAACACAAGGCTATGTCGGGGGAGACAGACATATCATCACTCATTTGTTTGTGTGTTGAATCCATATGTGAAATGCTGGGACTGTTGGCTATTTTTGAATCTAAAGCATGCAGAACAATGCCTGGCCTCTACTTGACATGAAATAAATATTCAATGATGAAAACAACTACATTTATTGGAACATCTGTGAGGTGTCAGATATTTTGCATGCTTTATTATTAATCGTTCCTTCAACCTTGTAACAAAGAAATGGTTATTCCCATTTTACAGATGAGAAATAGAGCTGTAGAGGAATTTGGCAATTTTCTAATGTTAATCACCACATAGAAGTAAAATTGCGATACTGATTCAGGTCTGCCTGATGCCAGTGCAGAATATTTTCTTACTCTTCCATACCACTTTCTGAAAAAATATGTTAATAAAAAAACACTAGTTATTATTTATTTCAAGTTGATGGGATTAAAACCTTGCTAATTCAAGAAAGAAATCTTATCCTAATTGGTAGGAAGACTAGGTTGTAACATATTTTGCAATATGTGAACCTTTACAAATAAATATGTAAATAAAGAAGCATGTTCCATGTCATACCAGCCTGAGGTCTCCATAACGTGAACACCCAAATTTTGCTGTTTCAAACTTCCACCTACATGACGGTAGGACTTCAACACCATCCAGCTGAAGTCTCTTACCAACTATTTTTGGTGTCAACATATGCTCAGTGGTAAGTTAACTCTCGACCTTCTGTTCTAGTCCCTTTGTTGGTGTCTCCTACACAAACTCACTTGGGGCAGTTGCTCACTATTAACATGGCACACAGGACTCTGAATGGGAATACAGTCATGCACCGCATAACAATATTTCAGTCAATGACAGACCATATATACGATGGCAGTCCTGTAAGATTAGTACCTATAGCCTAGGTGCATAGTAGGCTATACTCTCTAAGTTTGTGTAATACACCCTACAATGTTCACACAATGACAAAATCACCTAAGGGTGCATTTCTCAGAATGTATCCCCCTCGTTAAGAGATGCAGTACTGGAATGTGCTCCTATTGAGGATGATTCATCCCAGGGTCCCCCAAAATACACAACCAAAGATTTATGTGCTACTCCTACTACATGCCCAAAGTGGATCATCAGGGAAGTTCTGCTCATGGAGTAACTGACTCATCATATGCTTCCCCCACCGTCTCAGCAATGGTAGAGAACTCCTTCCATTGCCAAGCCCTGCTGCTTTTTCTATGGTACACATTACATCAAAGCTAAACTGTGTTCCTCTCAGAAATGAGGAAAATGCTCCACTCTTCATCTCTGCTCAACTCTATCCCCTGAGCCTTAAGAAAGTTTGTTTATATGCAGTAGATAGACTGCAAAAGGTTTCACTCCTCCTTGAGTCCATATCCTTTGGTAGTAAACCCACTGACTCTGGCTTTGGGCCATGTGACTGACCTTGTGCAATGAGATAATAATAAACTTGATGTAAGCAGAGGCTGGGAAACATACTTGCAAGAACATGCCTGGACCAGAATGCTAGAGAAGGAGAGGAGTGGAGCACAGGTATTGGCCCAGCTAAGACTATTGTAGATTCACCAACACTCTGCTGATCACCTGAGTCCCAGGAAGACCTGAAGAACTGCCCGATCAAGATCAGTCCAATTCAGCAGAACTGCCCAACCAACTCATAGACTTATAAAAAATAATATAGGATTGTTTAAAACCACTGGTTTTTGGGGTGGTGATGTGTTATGTGGCTACAGCTAACTGATATATTTATTGCGAGTTAAGCCTCACAAATTATCTCATGAAAACAGATTGCTTTGCTTGTGCCACCAACACTTCTTTCCAAAGAGTCAGCACCCGTCTGAGAAAGCAGAAACATCCTCTACTCTCCATCTCCTGGATTCCCTCTCCTCCCCACCTTCTCCTCCCAAGTTCTGATTGAAAACTAACCTAAGGTGCTATCAAGGAGCAGATGACTTGTTCCCCATTCTCCTCTTCTACTCTTAACTCTTGTCTCTTCTCCGTGTCCATTCTCTCTGCATTCACCAGGGTACCAACCCTCTCTCTCCTCCTTCATTAAGAGGAAAAACTAAACACAAGGATCTCATATAAATTAATTCATGCAAATAAATGCCTATGGGTCTACCAGATCTATCGCCTCATTAGGCATACATAGAGAAGGCTAAATTCCCTCCAGACAAAGCCAGGATCTCACTACAGAAAAAAAAAAAAATGTAAATGTAATTGATATACACTAGTATATCATACACACACACACACAAATGTGGCTTGTACGAATTACACAGACACAGTAAGATTAAATCAATAAGAATAAGTAAAGGATATTGTGAAGAGTAAATCCAGGGAAGACTGCATTATGCAATAATACATTGTTACCACTAACAGCAGATATTACTATTTTGGCCTCTATCATACATTAGCATCACATATACCATCTCTTAATTATAGCAGATTCTAAATTAGCAGGACATGAATTAACCATGTTTTTGTGCCTGCATCCTGCCTTATGATTTTGACAAGGATACATAAGAAGTTTTGACCTTCCAGAAACCCATCACTGGGTACCTGGTAGGGGACCAGCCCCAGCTTTGCCAGGTCATCCTGGTGGCATCAGAGTAAATCAGTCCTGCTCTTGCTGGCATATTTCTAGGAAGCTCTTTCTTACCTCCATGACAGCCGCAGACAGGCCCTCTTTTCCTTTGATCCATAATTTTGTTTTACCTATTACAACCCTCAACATCAAGAACAGCATATCTTCCTTCCATCAGTCAAAAAAAAAAAAGTCTCTGAATTTAATGAGCAGTGCATTGCTTGTGAAATATTCGATGTGGACCAATTCTGAGCATGTGAGTGCAGTAAAAGGAGGGCTGGGCTAGAAGTCAAGAGGCACAAGTTCTAATCACAGCTCTGCCCCCAACTTACTTGGTGCACTTGGACAAGTTACTCCAGGCTGGATCTTATCTTCTTGTCTCTGAAATGCAGAATTGCATTAAATATTCTTTAGTACTGTAGCTTCAAAAATTAAACTGAGGTCCTCAAACTGTGCCATGAAACTTGAAGTTGTAGTGTTTGAGAGATTAGATCTTGGACTCCATCACTGGACTCCAGGACACCATGGACTTTTGCCTGAACCACTACAATAGATTCCAATTTTGTATTTCTGTTTTCGCTCTTGTGTTACTACAATTTATTCCTCAGATAGAGTTCAGAGTGCTGTCTGTGAACAAATTAGACCACGTCCCTTCCTTGCATAAGTCCTCCAATCATTTTCCATTGAACATAGAATAGAATTCAAACACCCACAAGGCACAATCTGGCTCTTGCCTACATCATCAACTTCATTTCCCACCACCCTCCCAGGATGACAGCCTGCAAGGAAGCAGGAACTTCAGTCTTATAACCACATGGAACTAAATTTTTCCAGCAACCTGAATAAGCCTGGAAGTGGATCCTCACCCAAGAGACTCAAGAAGGAACACAGCTCCACTGACACCTGGATTTCAGCATTGCGAGATCTTAAACAGAGCCCACTGGACGTTTAGTAAGACCCAGCCAAGTCAAACTGGACTTCTGACCTACAGAACTGTGGGATAATACATTTGTGTTTTTTTAAGCCACTAATGGAGTAGTAATTTTTTTACAGCAGCAATATAAAACTAATAAAACAAGTGACAAAGTTCATCTGGGAAGACTCCACGAAGAAAGAGATCCCAAGTCTTCTTCCATCTCTCCTGTCTGGTTTTCCTCTTAGAAACTTTTATTCTTCTCTCAAGTAACACAAGTCCTAAGATTCCAGCTACTCTCAGCTTCTGGATGAAATCCTACCTGACATTACTGACCTGCCATTACACATAGAGACATCAAAGTCAGGCTCTAGATATACCATGCTGATTTCCCTCAGAATCTTGGGACTCACCCCTTGTACTCCACTTGAAGAAGGTAAAGACAGAGTAGGACATGTCCAATATGGAAATGGGTGTGAAAATTATGAGATAGAAGAAATTGGGGAGCATTTTGCCTAGAGAGAAGGGAGCTCAGGAGATGCGAATGTCTATGGGGTTCTCTGAGAGGTGAGGAAACAGACTTCTTTTGCTGCCAAGGAAGAGAAATTAAACTGATGGGTATATAGTCTAGACAGCTTAGTGACAAGGAAAAGAAAACCTAACCACAAAAGGTGTCCAGGATTGCCTTAGGAAGTGCGTAAACTGAAGATGTTTTGCTCCAAACTGACAGAAGCTGGAGCACTTCAGAATCTCTGGTGCAGCATTCTCATTTTATCAATGAGTAAACCAAGACCCAGAGGGCAAGACTTGTCCCATGACCTTTAGTCTTTTGTCACCAGGAAATTCTGTTTAAATTGATTTAAAATATGTTCTATGGAATTATGAAATGTCCATGGAAAGGCCATCTAAAGCAAACACCTTGTTACTCTTTGGGTCCCCGTCCTTGTTCCCTTCCTCTCTAATGCAGACCCCAGCTCACGGTACCTTTACAGTGACCTACTCCTGCCCATGTGCTGGAAAAAAACATAAGGCAATCCCAGTTCTTGTCTGACTCCTCAGAGGAAAATCCTTCAGACTTCAGTTGTTTCTGAACTCATATTTTCTTTTGTACTGTGTCTTGAAAAGAGATTTGTACAGCACAATAAGTCCTCAATCAAGATGTTCAAATCCTGTTTCACCTACTGAGAGACATTCAAAATTTCATTCAGTTATTCATCTGAAAAACATTAGTTCCTTCTATGCTAAATACAAGTATTGTAGAAATGAATAAGGTGAAATCCCCGCCCTTAGTAGCTCACAGGGAAATGTCATGGGAAGAGACCACCATATAATACTATGTCATAAGTGCTATAGTGAGGGACTGTGTAAGGTGAAGATGAAGGGAATAGGAAGTGCAGAGTCCTAAAGCATCATGGATAGGACATGTTCCATGTACAGTTTTATTGTTACACAAGGAGCTTGGGCATGGATAGACTGCCAGCAGATGAGATTGGGAAGGTTGGCTGAGACCATGCACTCCATGTTAAGGAACTTGTATTTTATTTTGAAACTAATGTACATTAAAGGATATATTTAAAGGAAGGAAAGGACACATTGACATTTTATTTTCAGAAAAAGACTCCTGGTACAATGGGAAAGACCAATTTCCCATAATCCCTTAGCAACATCCAATTTCACGTTGGGCTAATAATTATTCGCTTCATTACAATATGTCCAGTGGGCTCCTTTTTTGGCTACATAATATTAGCTATTAATCTTTGATTTCAAAGAATATGTATCTGTGATGATTTTAAAATATTTCTATACACCCATATCCATAGCAGCATTATTTATAATAGCCAAAAAGTGGAAACAAACCAAGTATCCATCAATAGATAAATGGATAAACAAAATGTGGTATATACATACAACGGGATAATATTCAGCCTTGAAAAGGAAGGAAATTCTGATAAGTGCTGCAACACAGTTGAACCTTGAAGACATTATGCTAAGTTAAATAAACCAGTCACAAAAGGGCAAATATGACATGATTCCATTTATATGAGATAGTTAGAATAGTCAAATTCATAGAGATAGAAAGAGGAATGGTGTTTGCCAGGGGCTGAGGGAGGAGAAGATGGGGAGTTAGTGTTTAATAGATACTGAGTTTTAGTTGGAGAATATAAAAAAGTTCCTGAGATGGATAGTGGTCATGGTTGCACAACAATGTGAATGTACTTAATGCCATAGAACTATACGTGTAAAAATGGCTAAAAGGGCAAATTTTGTGTTATGTATATTTTACCACAATCAAAAAAATTTATAAAACCCAAGCAAGAGGTAAAATTCAAATCCAGTTCTGAGAGAGTCCTGAGGTAGCATCCTACCCTATCCGGCTTGTTGGTGATTATACGGTCACTGTCTTCGTTCCATCTTCCTCTGGATTCCTTCTCAGCTGCATTTCTCCCCTTAAAATGTGACAGACCTGTCCTCTTCTGGCCCATATAACACAGGGACTAGCTCTACTGCTCATCAAACCCAAAATGACAAGAGAATTCGTGAGATCATTTCATACATCCTGCATCTTTATTTGTACCAGGAGACAAACTCAGGCCAACTCTTGTCCATTTTGCACTGCTGAATCAGGGAAATCCTATCTTTCTTACTGCGTGTGATCAAACTACTAGGGCCTCAGGTAGAGGGAAAGTCTGCCAGAAATCTCTCTGTCTCTCACCTTCTCCCTCCTATTTGGCATGAGACCAGGAGCTCAGATATTTCCAAAAAGAGGGAGAGGGAACACCTGTGAGCAGAGCCAGCACAGAGACCCAAGTTGACCACTCTTGGTGAGAAACCAGAAAGTATGTTTGCTGCAGACTAGAACCCCAGGAACCTAGTCCCTGCTGAGATAGCCCCAGAAGGAAAGTCACCTGAATAAATGGGAGGTGATGTCAGAAACATGCATAATGAAGAATTAGAGGAAGGTAGAGCAGCCCAAGGGCCACAGGAAGAGCACTGAATGGAGCCAGGTGGCCTGGGTTCAAGGCCTGCTCCATGACATTGGACAATTATCTTCACCTCTATGAGCAAAACGAGCCTTACTTGTAAAACACACACACACACACACACACACACACACACACATTACTCTATAGAGTTATGATGTATAATAAATAGGATAACAAAATATAAAGTGTATGATATGCTATAGGTGGCCACAAATATTAGTTCCCCTCCTTCTGGTACGGTATCAAGAGGTAGTCCATCTGCACAGCAAATGAAACCATCAATGAAACAAAAAGACAACCCACCAACTGGGAGAAAATATTTGCAAATCACATAGCTGACAAGAGTTTAATCTCCAAAATAGATAAAGAACTAATACAAGTCAATGAAAGAAATGAACAACTTGATCAAAAAATGGGCAGGGAATACGAACAGGTATTTTTCCAAAGAAGATACACAGATGGCCAAAAGGCACATGAAAAGATGTTCAGCATCATTAATTATCAGGGAAATGCAAATCAAAACTACAATGAGATATCACATCGCACTGTCAGAATGGCTATAATTAATAAGACAAGAAATAACAAGTGTTGGAGAGCATGTAGAGAAAAGGGAACCCTCATACACTCTTGGTGGGAATGTACACTGGTACAGCCACTATGCAAAACAGTATGGAGATTTCTAAAAAAATTAAAAATAAAAGTATCATATGATCCAGCTATTCCATATTTAGGTTTTTGTCCAAAGAACATGAAAACACTAGTTAGAAAAGATATATGCACCCCTGTGTTTACTGCAGCATTATTCACAATAGCCAAGACATGGAATGAACCCAAGGGCCCATCAGTGGATGAATGGACAAAGAAGATGTGTTATATATATATAGTGGAATATTACTTAGCCATAAAAATACAAATTTGTACAATTTGTGGCAACATGGATGGACCTTGAGGATATTATGCCAAGTGAAATAAGTCAGACAGAGAAAGACAAATACTGTATTATTTCACGCACATGTGGAAGAGAAACAAACAAACACGTAGGTTAGCAGAACAGATTGGTGGTTACCAGAGGAGAAGGGGGTGGAGAAGGGCACAAGGGGTAAAGGGGCACATGTGTATGGTGACGGACAGAAACCAGACTTTTGGTGGTGAACATGATGCAGTCTATACAGAAGCTGAAATATAATAATGTACACTTTAAATTTGCAAAACGTTAGAAACCAAAATGACCTCAATAAAATAACTCTTTTTAAAAAAGAGATGATCTAGTTCTACATTATATACAGGTCTCTCCTCGACATGCGTCTGTGCAGCTCTCCTGCAAAAGATAGCACACATTTTCCCTATGTATGTTGTCTCATTAATTGCATACTGTGTGTTAGATATTCTGCTGCCCGCACGTCTTATGTCTTATTCTAGCCTTTACTTCTGATACTTGAATTGCTTTTGAGACTTCCCTCTGACGTCTTTCAAGTCCATCTTGTCTTGCAGGTTTCAGACCATGCCTTGGGATAAGGATGGCTGTTGGACTCTTGGCTAGGGCTAGGTGATACCAAAGGATGCTTTCAGGCCTCCTAGAGCTCTTTCTGACTCATACTTAAGTGGGCTTGCATTTCAAGCTTTCATGCTACTCACTGCTCTTAATTATCTGGTGAACAGGTCATGCACAGTGGAGAAATAGCCAGGGCCTTAGCAGTCAGACAAAATGATCATTTCATTTCTCCACATTATTCCAATTCCCCCTCGAAGATTTTTTAAAGTGATATCTTCAGAGGATAATAAAAAAATATGCATCTAAAAAGTGTTGATTTTATTGGAGAAAAAAAGCATCAGTAGTTGATGTTAGCTCCCCACTATGTTACATAACCAGGGACTGGTCTCCATAGATTTTAAATGTGGAGAAGATCTTTGAGATCATATGGTCCAGATGAAGTGAACTTAAATGCCCACCAAGGCCAGGAAGGGGAGATAAATGAGTGACACCAGTCAGGAGAGTGAACTGGGGAGGCCAGGCTTCACCTAAAGAGGAAGTTGCTACTGAGATCCCATGATTGATGCCCCCTATGATCATCAAGAGGCTTTAATGCATCCAGATTTTGATATGTTGGCAATCAATATATAAAAAATATTAATGTTGGCACTAAATGCAAGTGTTTTAAAGGATATTGTATAGGCCAAACCCAGCAGTCAACATAGCCCATGGACTACTAGTTTGCAATTAGTTACTTCTTTGTCCAAATCCTTCATTTTATAGAGATTCAGGAAATAGAAATGAATTGCCCAAAGTCGCACCAAGCATTCCTGGCAGATCTGGAATGAGGACTTAGCTATAAGGCTGAGCCCAATCTTTCCACGACACTGCCAATCGTGTGGTGCTTCCTTCATCCCATATGGAAAGAGGTTGAAAAGAAGATGAAGAAGAAAGGGTGAAACATTTAGAAGGGGAAAACAAAGCAGTCCCTATGATAGAAATGTGATATCTTTCTCAAAACTTCATCAACTTGTCTGTGCTGAACAAATGCAATTCTACTGACCCTCTATTGAGCGCTAAGGACTCAGTGAGGAACAGTGCCTGGTACCTGGTAGGCATTTAATACATTTATTATTACAACTGTTAGGGAGATTGGATTCAGTGATATTTAAGTTTCTTCCAATGGTGGGATCACAGGATTCCAAAGGACGATAATAAAATCAGTAGGTCTGATTGTACATGCAGTGGGCATGGGGTGATAGTAAAAACAAATTTAAAAAGTTAAAAACAAACCTACGAACAGGAATCCAATTGGTAGATATCTGAGAAGTGTGAGACATTACTATTTCTGCTTTCAATGAGCTCCCAATCCTTTTGAGAACTTGAGAATTGTTCACATGAACAGGAGACTGAGAGAGAGAGAGAGAAGACAAGTGATGAGAATTTCCAAGTTGGAGGACCAGAACTAGTTTGTTCATTTATTCAACAACCATTTTGTGAGCATCTCCCATATGGAGAGTTGTGCTATGTGCAGGGACACATGAAGGATTAAGATGCAGTGAAAGTGCTAGCATAAAAGACATTGGGAGGGAGCCAGGTGCAACAGAGAAGGTGCAATTAATGCCGCCTGGGATGTGTCCATGTCTCTCTCATCTCTCATTTGAATTCCTGCAACAGCCTCCTAAGTGATTTCCTTGCCTCCTGTTTGTCCCTCCTAACCCAGTCTCTCCACTGTACAACAGATGCCTTTAGACAATGTAAATCCATGTCACTCCGCTACTTGTTTAGTGTTAACATGGCTTGGCTTACAAGATCTTACAGCATCTGGCCCTGGTATACTTCCGACACTTCTTGTCACTCCCCTCTCATCATCAAACTTCCTTCAGTTTCTTGAATCTTTCATTATCTCACCTCCCGACTTTCACAATACTGTTCCCTTGATGAAAACAGGCTTCCCCTGACACTGCCTGGCTAAGTCTTACTTATCCTTCAAGACTCAGCTTAGATTTCACTCCAGGAAGCCTTCTGGAATGCTCTCCGATATGCACACACACCTATTTGCAGATCTGGATTAGGTGACCCTCCTCGAAGACCCCTCAGCACCCGGTACTTCCCTACTGGAACACATCACAAGGCATTCTAATGTCCCTTGTCTCCACCAAACACTAAGCTACACACGGGCACATACTGTGGCTGTCTTGTTCACCACTTACTCCCAGCATGTCCCACAGTCTCTAGCACAGAGCTCAGTAAATGTTTAGTGCCATGCCCCTCCTTCTAACCATGACAACTGAAGACCATGTGAGCTTCCCCGATACCAGCCTCTCGGGTAGATCCAGCATTTTCCCTTCCCCCGGGCCGGAGAACCTAATTCCCCTCCACTAGGACCCCCTCCTTCTGCCCAAATCGTTTTCCCTCTCCTTCTGTGTCACCTCCCATCAGTTCTGGAATCAGTCCTGGCTTTATTAGGTTTGTGCTCACTTTGAAGCCGCGGCTACACATGGCCACACAAACTCTGGCATCCAGGCCTCCAATCATCCAGATCCTTGGTGACCCGACAACAAAACATCTGGGCAACTGACTCATCTTGGTTTTCTTTTCATCCACATGGTTTGGCACCACTTAGGCACTGCCTGAAGGTCGGGCACTGAATCCCTGATGCCGTGACAATTTTCCTCTGGTCTCTTGAAATCATCAAGGGCTTGTATACATGGTCAAGGCTTTTTTAATCAGGGAACAGCTGGTTGTGGTGGGGGATCTATTTGTTGCACCCACTATTAATTAGTAACATTTTAGAAAGCAGAACAAGCAAAGGGAAAAAGGAAAGTTTACGACTGGGAGAGAGAAGTGGAAGCCATATGTAAAACCTGTGGGCGATGAATGTTGCATTAACACGGCATGATTAAAGATTCTCAGGTGAATGACAACAATTTCTTCTCTATGACTTTAGAGAGTGAAGCCATGATCAAACGTTTCAGGGGAGGTTATTTTAGACTTTATCCTTTCAACAAAAGGACCGAATCTGAAGATGTTCTTTCGCTGTTGTTGTTTTTCAACAAATATTTATTAAACTTCTATGTATTCTGGGCCAGTCCCTGAGCAAGGTATGCGATGAGCAGTTATAAAACAGTTTTCACTGTCAAGGAGATTACATCCAAATGGAGGAAACTGACATAAAACCAGAAAAGAATGATGACGCGATGTTTAAGTGCAATGGCACACATACATATGCATCGTGGGAGCAGAGGGACAGGTCACCTTTTGGCGATTTCAGACCTGGTGGTACCACTTACTGATGCAGTGATCTCGAAGGAATCTCGTAACCTACCTGGCATGATGGTAGTGACCCTAAAAGGATTTAATATAGGTAACAGAATTTTGAAAACTGAAAATTGACTTATGGGTGTTAATGTCCACCACTAAACTTTCCCAAGTTCACATAGGACCATCTTAGGTTATGGAGCTTCTAGTCATTGGAAGTATTTCAGGAGGCCAGATGGCTTCCTGGATAAGGAGTGTTTAAAGGAGAATTCATGCCCTGGGGAGAGGCCTGTAAATGCCCCAGGATCTCTTATTTATAGCACCTTGTTGTACATAAGACTAGTGAATTTGATTCTTGTTCTAGAACATGGGGAGTGTGTCATAGGAAACTAGCCGCCATCTGGCACTGAAGAATAATCTACCCCTGCCAATGGGATAGAGAGGGCCACCCCTGACTCTATCCTGGCCTTGGTTTCCTGATTAAGAATATTTAATCTAGACCACCAGTAAGGATGAAGGATGAGTTTCTCTTCATTCTGCAGTACCCCTTCATTGAGTTCCAGAGTTACCTCCTCCTTCTGTCTCATCCTTCTTCCATTACAAATTCCTATTGATTTTACTTCCTGAACATATTTTTATCATCCTCCAGGGGTTACCTTTGTTCAGGCCTCACCATGTAGACATTAGTCCTTTGGCCTCTGGTCTATCATAGTCCATTATTCAAACAATAACCAGAGTAATCCTTCAAAAGTGCAAATCTTATAATATCAACCCCTTATATAAAATGATTCAATATCTCTCTTTGGCCTCAGGATCAAATCCAAGCTTGCTGAATGTCTCATAGGGGCAATTCTCCAGCTTTTTGTCAATGTGAACATTACACTCTGGTCAGCTAACCCAACTATACATTTCAAGTTATCTGAGACCTTCCACAGGACCTTTGCACATTATCTCTGCCTGGAATTGTCAACCTTCTCCCTATATGATTAAACTTGTGTTTTATTTCTCTTTAAAACTTTCCCTAATCTTTTCCCTCTTTACTGTTTATCTAAGAGTTAACCATTTGTCCCCTGAGGCCCCACAATACTCCATGTACACCTCTATCAGAGCAGTTTCAACGCTTTATTGAACACATTTCTTTACAAGATTATCTTCTTTCTCCCTACACTGCAAAGTATTTGAGGGCAAAGACTACTTTCCCAGTTGCCTGAAATACAGTATTTTTAAACTAAGAAATTGAAATTGTCCAAACTACCACTTGGTGTTAAAAAAATATCAGCAAATTTATCTATTCATTCTTAGGCTCTTTCATCCTTTTAGAAGTTCCAGGCACTGAGCATTGAGCCAAAGACAAAATCAAGCAAATTTCAAGATTTACCCTCATTCTTCAAGTAGCTCACAATCTCCGGACAGGAGCCTGCTAATTAGACTATATAATTAGTGTCATCATAGGGATATGAAGAATAATCAAGTGAGGTGAGATTTTTCATTTTCCTGTGCCACCTGAGGACATGGAAAGCAAGTATCTGAAACCACATCATGAACAAACATTTCTTCAATCAAGAGATAGTCCTGTTCACGTTCCTGTGGGACAAGGGCATAGATGAAGGATGAACTGCTGATCTTTAACAAAATCTCCACTCTCCCCATCAAGGTTCAGGCAGTGGGCATGTCGGCAGCAGCCAGTGTTTCCATCCTCCTCTGTGGAAGCTGCAAGCCAGTGGCGGTCTGTCCCACCAGGGGCCCTATTGCCATGAAGGAGGAGGATTCAAGGAGCACATTCAGTCTTTGATGGGTCACCATCTGGAGCTGTCAGATTTCTTTCCCCCAGGAAATAAAGGTGTTGTTTGGAGCTTATTAATCCAGAAAAATAACAACAACAACAGTATATAATTACCTCAAAATTCTATCTGAGTGGGGTGGGAGTTTCAGTGTCCAGGCATAACTTTCCTGAGAATCTGAGCATCCCCTGAAAAGAATATCAAGGGCATAATAGTCACTCTTCAAGGACAAGGAATACGAAAGAGTACTTTAAAAATGGCATGTTAATCTGTGTGGCAACCTTCCTTCTGCATTGTAGAGATGTATAATTCTTTGGATGGGAACCACATCATTTGCAGGAGTCATGGAATTCCTAATAGTGTCATTATTATGATTGACAGCCAGCTGGGGGTATTCATTGTCCTAACAATGTTTCTACGCTTTAAGTGTGTTTCACTAGCATGTTCCACCAAAAAGATTCAACTGAACTAGTGCTGTCCACAAGAATTATGATAGAATAGATTGGGTATTTTTGTAGGACTTATCCCAGTAAAGTCTAGGGTTAGTTGACATTCCTTTCTGTTCTTCCACTTTGCTGTCTCTACAATGGGGATGGGAGCTGTTGGACAAGATAAGCTTCTTTCTAGTTCTGCCTTTCTTGGCATCTACGTTTCCATGGCTTTTGTTAACTCAGTGATATCTCTCTCAACAATGACACTATAATAGAACATTGTAAGGAATCTTTAGAGAAATTTCATTAGAACATCAAAATTTCCATACTGGTGAGATCAGGAATACATCACTCTGGGTTCTGCGGCACTTAGAAAGAAAACCCTATAATCAGCTTTAATGAAGTTTGACATTCATTGACGTATTTGTAATGTCCGATAACGCAATGACAACCGTGTCAAGCAGGTTATAGAAAATATTCATTACACAACTACTGTAGCTGTAAGGGATCAGATCAAGTAATTTTACTTAAGTAGATCAGTTCCCATTGTGGCCTAGAACAGTACTGTTAATAATAATAATTCCTATCTAGCTTTATATTATGTTAGGAAAACTTGTAAATTTGTACTTGGTATTTCTTAGTGGATAAAGACAGCAAGTTACTCAGGGTTGAGTCCTCATCTTACAAATACTAGCTGTGTGACTTCAAGGGAGAATGGTTGTGAATTTTACAGCATGGGGTCTGCCGAAGAAAAGTGAGGGCTCTGTAAATGTGGGTTTAACCGTTGTCATTTACATGAGACCTGTGAGGCAGGCAGGAGGAGGAATAGGCAGATCCATGTCCCAAGTGGTCCATTAACCAAGTCAGCTTTGGAGGCCAAGTCTCCTCACTTCTGAGCCTATGTTTTGTTTCTATAAAGGCACATTACATAGGAAGAAAGAAGGAGGGTGAGAGACAGAGAGGAGGAGGGAGGTAGGAGTGGGGGTGGGGGGGGGGGGTTGGGAAGGAGGGAAGGAGAAAGGAAGGAAGGAAGGAAAGACTTGAGGCCAGTAGTATTCTTTGCCTGTGCTCCCAAGTAAGCAGCATTTCATTCTTCAGATCTGAATGTCAGCACCTCCTGCAAAGGTTCTATGGCCATTATCAAACTAATATTTAGCCTCCTTGGTAACAGCAAAAAGGACAAACCTGTATTTACAGCAGAGCATGATGTCTGGGCAGGGAATTTGGGACAGCCGTGTTAGTGAACAAATCAAGGACACAAATCAAGTACAGTTGCTAAAAGGGAGTCTCTGTTTCTTCTCTGCTTGCCTGGCATGGGAGACACATGATGCGGCTCAGAGAAAATGACAGCTAGAAATCTAGCAATTTTATATTTATTTGCATCAAGTCCTTGCCTCCCTGGTCCCTCAGGAGTCTGAAATTTAAAAAAAGAAAGAAGAGAGAGAGAAAAAAAGAAAAAGTTCCAATGAAAATAGAGAATGTCATTTCTCTTTTTCCCTCATGAAATATAGACTGAGGATGAATGAGTCCATTTGGATAGCATGGGATCCCTTGGAACAAATGTCTGTGGTTGGAATTGCTCCTTTAAAAGTTGTGTAACTCCCTGTCTATCATTCCATGGGTTGCGAGGGTTGGCAATAGGCTAGGCGCGGCGTGAGATACAGATACCTAACGCAGACAACCACGTCTCTGAGCACGTACTCTGGGCCAGGCGCCCTGCCAGGGGCTTTAGTGCCCCATCTTATTCGTGCCTCACAATAACGCTGTGAAGTAGGTAATTTTAAGCCTATTTACAGATGAGGAAACGGAGACCAAGAGAGAAGTGAGGTAATTCACCTAGGGACATTTGTCTTGTAAGTGACAGAGCCAAGAATTAAACCCATGCTTGTCATGCTCCAAAGCTTGTTTCCAAGACACAAACTTTCTCCAGATCCTTACATCCTCCTTGGCCAGAGGGGGCATTGACACAAGACTGCAAAGCTAGGGAGCTGCTTCTGTGGGGATGATTCCTTTGTGCAGGAACTTTGGGTAAAACAGATCCTATCATTTTTATACCCACACTCTGTGAAGTGAAGGAGGCATTGCTATTCCCATTTTCCAGATGCTGAAACCCAGGTGCAGAAGGATAGAGTGATTGTCAGAAGGATCCTCGCGGGACAGTTGCTCAGGTGTTCAAGAAAGCTTTCCTCAGGAGTTGGCCTTGACGTTGAGGTGATGGAGCTCTATTTTCTCCTTCTGATGACTAGCAGTGGAAGCATTAGTGGAAAGTAGTTAAAAGCATAATCTCTTTAGTCCAATGGCTTTGGCTGAAATCCTCTCACAGCCTCCCGTGAGTTTGTTAGCCTCTCCTGATAAACCCCAGGCTCCCCATCAGGAAAGTATGACTAAGAATCGTGCTTATTTCAAATGAGCATTGAGAAGACTTGATGAGTTAAAGCTTAGCAGAATGCATTGTCTTAGCAAGCACCCTAGAAATTTTAGTTATCATATAATTGTCATTGTCATCATAGTTTTTTTTCTTTTTTTGAGGAAGGTTAGCTCTGAGCTAACTCCCACCACCAATCCTCCTCTTTTTGCTGAGGAAGATTAGTCCTGAGCTAACATCCGTGCTCCTCTTCCTCTACTTTATATGTGGGATGCCTGCCACAGCATGGCTTGATGAGCAGTGCACAGGTCTGCGCCCTGGATCCGAACCTATGAACCCTGGGCCACTGAAGTGGAGCACATGAACATAACCGCTATGCCACCAGCCAGCCCTGACATCATGTTTTATTGTGTAGCAGTGATGGGAACCTGCGTTAGCCAGCCAAGATAGAGCAGGCTCAGGAATCAAGGTGCACATGAGAAATCCCAGGCTCACTGGCTCTTAGCTGTTTTACCCTAGGTCACTCAATGGACTGCTATGAGCTTTAATCTCCTCACCTCTAAAGAGGAGCTAGTAAAGATTCCTTCTGTTTCTCCCACCTTCCAAGAAGTTCCCAAATTTCAAATGAGATCATGGAAGAGAAAACCTTTTTGCAAACTCTAAAGTGTACTGAGTATAGAAAGAGTCTGTGTTGCTAATTCACCTTTAAGCATTTTCCTATGCTTTTTAATCAAAAATTCTTGCACAAACATACCTCCATTGTAAATGTAGAAGACAGACGATACAGACAAAGCAAAAGTCCCTTTGACTTTTCCCTGTTTGCTTGCTCTTAGCTTGCTTTATCTCTCCCCACAAGCGATTACCCAGTGTGCCCATCCCAACCCATTTCTATTACACTTGATTGTTTTTCAATTATTTAATGTCTTGCCTATGCAATGAGCTATGAGGCCGAGTGGTTGAAGACTGTGTTCAGAACCCAAACTGCCTGCGTTTGAATTGTGGCAATATCATATTTTAACAACATGGATAAGTTGTTTATTTTTTCTGGGTCTCAATTTCTTCCTCTGTAGAGGGAGGGCCTTATTGGTACCTAACTCAGGACTTTGTTGTGAAGATTGAATACGTTAATGCAGCAGACACGCAAACAATGCCCAGCACTTGTGATTCTCAATGTGTGTTCATTAGTTTTATTATTAGACAAGAAAGCTCATGAAGACATGGGTCAGCTGAATCCTTGGCACATAGCCTAGCACCTAGCGCCCAAAGGGCAACTGATGAATAGTTCTTAAATTGGTAAGAGAAAGCTACATTCTTTTTCTTTTCTTTTTCTTTTTAGTGAGGAAGATTGGCCCTGAGTTAATATCCACTGCCAGTCTTCCTCTTTTTGCTTGAGGAAGATTGTCTCTGAGCTAACATCTGAGCCAGTCTTCCTCCCTTTTGTATGTGGGATGCCACCACAGCATGACTTGACAGTAGTGTGTAGGTCCATGACAGGGATCTGAACCTGCAAACCCCAGGCCACCAAATCAGAGTGCACAAACTTAACCACTATGCCACCAGGCAGGCCCCTACATTCATTTTTTATTTTGTAAGGAAAATTAGCCCTGAGCTAACATCTGCCACCAATCCTCCTCTCTTTGCTGAGGAAGACTGGTCCTGAGCCAACATCCGTGCCCATCTTCCTCTATTTTATATGGGACGCCTGCCACAGCACAGCTTGACAAGCAGTGCGTAGGTCTGCACCCAGGACCCGAACTGGCAAATCCCAGGCTACTGAAGTGGCATGTGAGAACTTAGCTGCTGCGCCATCAGGCTGGCCCCCTACACTCATTTTTATCTGGGTGCTGCTAAGGAGTGGGGAAAGCTTAGGAGAAAGACCACTAAAATAAGGCTAGGTCTCACTACTTGAGCATTTACTCTGCGTCAGATAAACTCTTTATGCATAATGTGTATTGATTCATTTAATCCTCACAGAAACCCTTCTAAAAGATAGATCTTACTATTACTGCCTTCATTTTACTGATGAAGGAACTGAGACACCAACAGGTTAAGTCTCCTATACACAGCCACACAGTTAAGATTCAAACCCAGTCTGCGTGGGCCCAATGTGGGCACTCTTCATTTCTCTCCAACTTTGTCTCTCTCTCCAAAGGGTTTGTTAACTGGTTTCCCATGAAGATGTTGAGTGACTTGGGCCCGTAACAGCCACCCAATGGTTTTCTCACTTATCTTTCTAGGCTGACAGTGCTTGCCTCTTTCTCCTCTAAATGGTGAATATAATGATGTGGGACACGAAGATAAGTTAATATTGTCTTTGAGAACATATGTGCTGGAGTGGCTCTGACAGTTTCAGCAAGGTGTTGAGACCCTTTGGTGGGCTGAAGCCTGGCTGGCTGGGGAAGACTGCTGTCCAGAGAGCCACTTCTAACCCTAGAGCCCATTTGACTTCAAGAGCTAGCCCACCACTCCGAACTGCATTAAACAGTAATGTGGAGTGACTCCAGAGTGCTGATGAGAATCAGGGAAGAATTGAGTGGGGAGGACTCTTAGGGGACACATCATCCGGGGGGTTTAGCGGGATTCCCATTGGAATCAGGATGACGATGATCAAGCCTCCAAGATGTGAATTATCAACATGGGTTGATTAACAACTGGTAGGTCACAGACATCAATCAATCACAAAGAACATTGTCCCTAGAGAATAGAACAGACAGTGGTCCTAGAGCAGAGGTCTACCAGGGCATTTCTATTGGCTGGCTGTTTGCTGGCTGACAAGGTAGTTTTCTACCTCCAAAGTCTGACAGATTCTCAAAGGGAAAGGGAGAGGACTTATCTCAGACAGCACAGGGACGAAGTGGAAAAAGTGAAAACAGAGCCTGGACTCTTGGCTCCTATGAGTGCTTCTCAATCAGTCTAGTCTACCTCATGGCCCTTATTGAATGCTACAGGAACAGATTCAAGTGGAAATTTGTCATTTCTCAACATGACACTACACAGTAAGATTATATGCCCCTTTCTTCTGAGGAGCACAAAGCTGTCCACATATACTAGGTCCATCATCTAAGGCTATTGTTGTTGTTATTATCATTTAGTAACTGTTTAAAATCAGTGCTTTCATATGTGGTCCAAGTCAGACAATGGTCTGTATGTTCCCAGATTTGAGTGGCATTCTCTCTCAATGTTCATTCAAAAAATGCCCATTGACTTCACTGTGGATGGCCGCTGCTGGTTCTCTGTAGCCATGAATTTAACCATAGGCTATGGGTACTGCACAGTAAATCTCCAGTTGTCTGGAAGGAACTTTCAAATTTCTCAATGCTGTAGTTCATCCCAAAGGTTAAAAACATGGGCTTTGGAGGCAAGAGTACCTGGTTTTCGGGTCGTTACCAATTCACACAGTGTTCTAACGTTCTTTTTCTCCTCCTGTAAAATGGAGGTAGAGGTGTTATAAAGATTACATGATATAATGTATAAGCACTCACCACATATAAGCAAACAATAAATTTCAACTATTAGTGACAAAGATAGTAATTTGAGGTACAAAATAGTGCTAGACAGATCTTGGCGCAATGCTGGGCACATAATTGGTAATTGATAAATAATTGTTGAATAAATATATGGATTATCATCTTCAATAAGAGAGGTAGAACTTTAGTAGAAAGAATATTGGTTTGGCAACCAGGAAACCAGAGAATTCTCACTCTGGAATGGTTTGGATGTGTGACTTTGGGGGAACCCCTTCCTCTCTGTGAGTCTTCATCTGCAAAGTGAGAGTGCCAGGTTTAACGGGCCGTAAAGCACTATCTAATTTAAAAAATATATGTGACAATGGGCTCGTGCAGCACATACTAACATCATCCCCATATGCCATCTAGGTAGGGTTATGTTCACATGACGATGTATGTAGCATGATAGTGCTGGCTGAATGGTTTGAAGTTAAGACACAAGAGAGTTTCAGAAGAGAGGGAGATCCATTCTGATTGGTGGAGGGCATGAGTAAGGTTTCCTGAATGAGCCAGGACTTTTTTCGGCTGAATTTTAAAAATTCAAAGGACTCAAGTGAAGATAAATGAAAGAAGTAGGGCATTATTCTGGAAGTCACACATAGCTAGGAGTTATGGAGGTCCCAAGGAATTCCCCAACTGTTCACTCAGCTCCCATTCAGCGTGAACCATGGGGGGATTTCAAAAGGCAGAAGACTCAGGTCTCATCTTCTAGAAGCTTAAGATCTGGCACAGAAAGGAAGACAAAGACATAAATCCAACAATATAGGAGAGGAAAAAAGCTCAATAATCCTCTGGGGATGATTTATTTTAATGTTTAATAAAGAATAATGTTATGGAGAAGGTGACATTTGCACTAGATTGGAGAAAAGCACATAGGTTGGAGTTTTGGTTTGGATATATATCTTCTAGCTAGGTGATTTGGGGTGAAATTGCTCCCTCTTTCTGAATTTGAGTTTCCTCGTCTTTTATTTTATTTTATTTTTAAGATGGGCCCTGAGCTAACATCTGCTGCCAATGTCTTAAAACAAAGCAAAATCAACCTAATCGAATTGTTGCAAGAATATGTGTCTGCTGGTCCATGCATGGCATACAGAAGGCACTCAAGTCATGTTAATTGGCATCAGAAAGCTTTGCTCGATTAATTTCCCATGGAAAAGTCTTCACTGAAGAACAATTAATTGCACATCTCCAATCTCAGTTGATACAAAAAGTGGCCAATTGGACAGTGATTCTGCAATTTCTGGAAAAAACACAGTTGAAAGCATTGTCCATTATGTGACTCAAAGCCTCTTCTCAAATAAGCCACAAGATACATTTGTCCTGGAATTAAGCTGAAGGGCTTACCAAACGCTTTATTTTCCGTTCAACAAAACACCGTGAAACTGAATGCAGAGAACGCCCACCATTGCCCATTTCTGATTTCTCACAAAGCTTCCTTTTCCAGAAGATTATGAAGATTTTTTCCTGATTCCAATTTAAAACAATAGAAAGATTAAAGGTAGATTAGAGGCAGGCTAACCAAGCAGTTAAGAATGTGGACTTTGGAGTCAGATAGACTTGGGTTCAAATGTGTCATGGAATCCAATCAACTTTACTGAGCCTCATTTAAAAAAAAAAATCTGCAAAATTGGGCTTAGAAAAACTACAGATTATAGTTTTGAGGATTAAATGAAATAATATACATAATCACTCAAGATAGTGTCTCTCATAATAAATTATGGCTAATTACAGTCATGTGTTGCTTAACGATGGGGATGTGTTCTAAGAAATGTGTCATTAGGCAATTTCCATCTTGCAAGATCATCATAGAGTGTACTTACAAAACCTAGATGGTATAGCCTACTACACACCTCGGCTATATGGTACTAATCTTATGAGACCACCATTGTATATGCAATCCATTGTTGACTGAAATGTTGTTATGCAGCACAACACATGACTGTATCATGACTAAGGAGAATAAAAAAATAAAATAGCAAATTCATAAAATTTTATGTTTTCTACAAATAAAAAATGCAATGTCAAGAGTTATCTTCATCTTCAACTCAAATTCTAACCTTAAGAAATGCCTCAGGGGGCCAGCTCCGTGGCTGAGTGGTTAAGTTCGTGTGCTCCGCTGTGGTGGCACAGGGTTCGGATCCTGGGAGCGGACATGGCACCGCTCGTCAGGCCACCACGTTGAGGTGGCGTCCCACATCCCACAACTGGAAGGACCTGCAACTAAGATATACAACTATGTGCGGGGGTTTGGGGAGATAAAGCAGAAAAAACAAAAAAAAAGATTGGCAACAGTTGTTAGCTCAGGTGCCAATCTTTAAAAAAAAAAAAAGAAATGCCTTGAACACCTGAGATGAGCAAAATGAGGCTCTTTGCAATGCATCAAAGGACTAGGGTTGGAATCTACAAGTTGCTGTTTTAGCTTCCTAGTCGAAAGCCTGCAGGAAGACTGAGAGAGGACTCCAGTTCATCCCAGAGCTATCCACTGGTGGACACAAAGCTTCAAAAAATACAGAGGGAAACACCTGGAGCTCACCAGCTCCACCTCTAGTCCGAGTGGTCCCTAACCCCCCTTGGCCCACCTCCATCTCAGGTAAACAATGGGGTCACTGGCTCTCTTTTCTTGGTAGCTTTGTACAACAGGCAATTATTACATCATGGAATTAACTTTTTTCAGACAGAGCTTGAAGATGCTAAAAAAATACTCAGGGCTGAAAATAAATTTATTTTTTAATATGATTTAAGAAGATAGAAGGATAGACAGAAAACTGCTGAGCAATTCAGACAGATTAAGTTCAAACCTACCCCCTAGTCCTATGAAGAAAAAAGTTAAAAACTTAGTAGTGTGTCTAACACACAGTAGGTGCCCCATGCAGGTGAGTTATTATTACTGCTGGCATGAGTCTTACAACTGTCAAGTCTAGTGCACACGTTAAATTAATATAACTGAACTACTGTTGGGGAGAAAGTAAAGAATCTAATATTTATCCAACACCCACTGACATATGTACTAGTCACTATGCAACATGATAGCCATCGTCTCATTTAATCTCCCAGATAACCCCATGAAATCTATAAAAATGAAAAACGAGATTCAAAAGGTTAAGTGATTCTTCTTAGCCCCTAGAGCTAGAATAGAAAGTGCTAGAGCCAGATTGGCTGGGCTCTTCACTATTTAGTCAGTCTCTGTGATTCAGGTTTTTTTTTTTCCTGTAAAATGGGATGATTATTGGACTTTTTCTGTGGGCTCGTTATGAAGATTAGATAGGATCATTCCCATAAAAAGCATTTAAATATTGCATGGAATATAGTGCATACGCAACGAACATAAGCTATTAGAACCGTTGTTTAGCAAGATAGGATTCGAACCCCATTTTTGTCTATTCCAAAGTCCATATTTTTTGTAGTCACTCTCACTTGGGCAGCCAGTGAATTTTGGTGTATCTATCTTAGTGTCCACAGATACATTTTCTGGGAAAGGGGAGGCTGAAAAAATGAGGAAATTAAATATTTATTAAGAAACTAATATGTTCATAACACTGAATATATTGGCATCACAGGAAAAACTAAAGAAGCCTAGAGAATCAAAAGTACACGTACATACATACATGTATGTGTCTACATAGACTCACAAATCTCTCTCTCTCTCTCTCTCTATATATATACATATGTATACATTTAACAGTTCTGAACCAGGAACTGTGTGCAAAGTTCTGGGCTAGGCATTTGGGGAAACACAAATACGAATGCAACAGAGTCTCTGTCTCACATGGAAAGGGGACACAAGCAGGTACGTGATTAAGTGTGATAGCTGGCTTTGGGGATGTGCCCAGAGAAATTCAGAAGAAGTTCTACAAGAGCCCAGAGGAGGGAGCCCTTCAGGCTGGTGGGGGAGTGTGTGGGGACAGAACTGGCCCTTGAAGATCCTTGCCCTAGAAGGGTTCTAATCTTGGAGGAAAGTCGTAAACAGGACACCAAGAACAATGCCAGGTCCTATCTAATCGAGTTCCAGACCCTACTAGACAGACAATGCTTGCCCAGGACTTCTGAGATGAGCACAACAATCCTTCTGGCTTGGAGTAAGAAGTAGGAAGACCTTGGGCTCTAGATGAAAGCGGGCAGCAGCTCAAGGGACCATAAAATTTAGACCCCTGGAAAGGGAGGGAGGGTGCTCATTTATTGAGCACCTACTATGTGTCACACAGCACATGACAGTTCCAGGATAAGGTCACTGAGACTCAGAGAAATTAAGCAGCTTGTTGAAGGTCATAGGAACCCAGGTCAGTATGAGTCTGAAATGTATGCTTGGAACTACCCTCACTCATTCAAACCCTTCCCAAGCTTTAGGGCTCCACTCAGGTGTCACTCTCACAGCTTCCTGTAGACCCTGATACCCTCCCTGGAAAAATATCTTGCTTTTAGTTGTTACCAAATAAAATGAATATTAAAGGAGTATATCCTAAGAGTGGAGGAAGAGAACTATTTTTGCTCCAAAAAGTAGTCTTTAGGATAAAAATCCCCAGAAACAAAGGACTCCCTGGGGAGTGGGGAGAATTGACCAAATACAGGATGATTAGATGGGAACTATTGCCATGCTCCAATAACTGCGGGCTCCATTACACTTCAGATTTGGAAGTGATCTTAGGAATCTTCAACTCTTCTCTTTCATTTTACAGAAGAGCAAACTGAGGTCAAAGATTCCACACAGGTCAGAATTAGAACCCGAGTCGTCTAACTCTCAGATGATTGCTCTTTGATTACAAACGATAAAAGAAGGGACAAATCCATGAACGATCAGGAGATGGAGTAAAAGAGAGATAACAGCATATGATGTATTACTTGTTACATGTAAATAAATAAGAATGTCACGCACAGACCAATGATTAGGGTGGATCACAAACCAAGTGTTACAATTCATCCAGTTCTATTCACTCAGTTAAAAACAAACACATACATACATACATAAAAGTGGCTTCCAAGACAGGTGGGGTAGATTGGTAAATGCTTGTTCAATGAAAAGACCAGCGAAAGGCTCTTTGCCAGTTCCTCCTAATGCATCTAGGGAGTGAGGTCAAGAAGCTCCAGATGCTACAAGACTTGGATTGCTCTGTCCTTCCCTCTTTGTGCCCGCCACAGGAGAGAAATAAGTTGGCCTTCGGAATTTTTGTCTGTCTTTAAGAACCTAGGGACCACTTGGTCCTTGACAACAACAGTAGGATATTTGGTATTTATATAACACCTTTATAGTATACACAATATTATACCCCAAAGTGTATTTTTTCCTCAAAATGAATTTGTGAAATAGATATCCCCATTGTAAAGGTAAGGAAGTGAAGGACTAGTGAAGAAGCTCACTTGGGGCAGAGCACTGGTGTGTTTTGGAGTAAGTGGGGACTCGGAGCCATCACTCTCATGTTCTGGCTCTCGGTGGGAGAGTTGAAAAAGTCCCAAATGTCTAGAAATATTCAAAACTATTGTATACAATGACTTAGAAGCCCCTGGAAGAGACACAGTTTCCAAATGCCTGATTGCCACCATTGAAGTGATTTAGCAGTGATGCTCCAAACTCTATTGAGCAAAGAGGGGGATCTTGCAGGATATAGTTTATGTAGTTCAACATAGGTCTTTTTAAAATGGAATGTCAACCTCATGACTTTTCTGAGAGACTTGGAGTTGCAGAAAGTGGAAGATTTGCTTAGGCAAATTTCTTATCCAAGGCATTGTGCACAGAAGAGCCTCTTCTTTTAGTCAGTCTCTGGAAACGCATTTAGGATATAATGCCATTTTCATTTTATGACTGGAGAAACTGAGTTCACACATTCTTGGCTTAATACTATATAGCAAGTTCTTCCCAAACCAAGAAGATCTGAATCCGAGATCTCCCGTTTTCAGAATGGTGCCATAATCCTTGCATACCACATTCTGGTTTTTATAGAGGGGACGTCTGAGTCATTTACTCATTCTACAAATCTGCATACTTTCACCAACACATATTCTCCACGGGTGTTCACTCTTCCTGAAGCGTGCAGGAATGATCCCAGCTCTCAGGAAGGATCTGGAGCAGCCCCGAGGACAGGAACACAGGGGGAGGAATACTGTACATTAGTGGAGTTAATTTCACCTTGGGCTTCTAGCATGCTCTCCACATGCAAACCTCACACCAGATATTTTTATCACTAACTTACCTGAACAGACTGGTAACTCATAATTTGCAATCCACCACTGCTAACTCATTTTGACTTATTAAACACTTGGAGAGAAAAAAAAAGGAACTGATTTGCCATAAGGGGGAGCTTTTGAGTTCTATAAAGAGGGGGAAAAAGAAGAACAAAAATACATTACATATATGTCCCAGTTCAAAACAGACCTACAAAGCCGCAAATGGTCAGATCCTTACCTGTGACTTGAACAGTGTCAAAGGACCTGAATACCTCAGGCTGAAAAAGAAGGCAGGTTAATATTTTTCTCTCATTTTTTTATATAAAACTAAAATCATTTCTAACACCCGACAGAGTATTTTTAAGAGTGTTCAAGAGCATTGAGAGACCTAGTTGTGCTGAGTCTAAAGCTTCGGAAAATGCCTTTCCTCTGCTTGCTTCTGATCACTCCGTGAGGACTTTGGAGACCACGTTTGGGCTAAGTGAAGCCAGCAGCATCGGGGGCTCAGGGAAGAGGAGGATGTTCATCACTGGCTAACTTTAAGGGAATTCCAAGAGGGAAAGGGAGAAGAGCAAAGGGAAGACAGGACAGAGGGGAAAGAAGGGAAAGAAGAAGAGCGAGAGAAAGGGAGTGGAGGGAGAGAGAGTGAGTGAGAAAGAGATTAGAGTGAAGAGCTAGAGGGAGAAAGAGACAGCGTTACAACAAATCTGAGAATCAAGTTTCAAGACTCTTTATGTGCTATAGGGAAGGATGAGGTTTACCAGCAAAGTGCAAAGGGGATCCTGAGAGGAGAGAGAGATTTTTCTCCCGCCAGGAGAAAAAAAAAAAAAAAAAATAGGGAGGGGGTAAAGGAGGGGGAAAAAAGCAAGCAAAACAAAACAAAAACAGGAATGTGTGTTTGGAGCAGGAATGAGGAGAGCTGGGAGGACCATAAGGGGGTGTGTACAGAATTTCATTAAATTGTTACTTTAAGATTGTCTTCTTTAAAAAAAAGCGGGGGGTTGGGGGGGTGGAGGCGGGAGCGAAGGAGGCAAACGGCAAAGTGAAGGAAGGCTGGCTAGCTCGGCCTCTCCAAACTGATTGATTAGTCATGATCCCCGCAGTTTTAACAGGGACTCATTCAATTGGGAAGGTGGAGCGCTCGGGAGCAGATTAGCATACGCTTGTTTACTCATCTTCTGAGAGATTTTTCCCCCCTCTTTCCTTTCATTTTGTGAAGAAGGAGGGAGGGGAGGGGGGACTGGGGGGGGGGAGAAGGGGGCTGTGGCTTGTGTTATAAAGGACGCAAAAAATAAATAAATTAGAGCATCTTTTGGGGGGAGGGAATTCAGCGAAACAGTGTCTTAGAGGAGCTTTTTTTTTGTAAGAGCGAGAAATCATATAAAATAAAATGAAATAAAACAAGAAGGAAGGCAACCAGCTGTTAGAGGGGGAAAATAAGGCAGATAAAGGAGCGGGGAGAGAAATTAATTGCCAACCAGGAGGAGTTGGGCTGTATTTTTCAAAGGTGGGGGGAGTGGAGCACACACCTTGAGGAGGAAAGCGAGAAAGAAAAGAAAAAAGCAAGTGGAAGGGGGGGCTCGCCCAAGAAGGGTGAAGAAGCGAAGAAAGTCGAGGCGCTGAGGCTCCCAAAGCTGGCAGCTCCGGGCGGCGGTGCAGGGGCGAAGGGGGGGCGGGGGGGACCGTCGGACATGCGGCTCTGGAGTTGGGTGCTGCGCCTGGGGCTGCTGAGCGCCGCGCTGGGCTGCGGGCTGGCCGAGCGCCCCCGCCGGGCCCGGAGAGACCCGCGGGCCGGCCGCCCCCCGCGCCCCGCCGCCGGCCCGGCCACCTGCGCCACCCGGGCGGCCCGCGGCCGCCGCGCCTCGCCGCCGCCGCCGCCGCCGCCGCCGGGCGGTGCCTGGGAAGCCGTGCGCGTCCCCCGGCGGCGGCAGCAGCGGGAGGCGAGGGGCGCCGCCGAGGAGCCGAGCCCGCCGAGCCGGGCGCTCTATTTCAGCGGGCGAGGCGAGCAGCTGCGCCTCCGGGCCGACCTCGAGCTGCCCCGGGACGCGTTCACGCTGCAAGTGTGGCTACGAGCGGAGGGGGGCCAGAGATCTCCGGCAGTGATCACAGGTAGGCGAGGGCGCCGGGGTGGGCGCCGCACCGTCCCCAGAGGCGCGCGGGTGCTTGGGCGCGGGTGGCGGGCTGGTCGGGGGCTTGCGGGTGTATCTGTGCGGGAGTCGCTCCGCCGGCGGCTCGGCGGCACCCGAGGGGAGCTGTGAGCCTCGCTTTGCCCCATCTGCGGAATGGGCGCACTCGGAAGGCGTCTCCGCCTACCTCCCGGGAGGAGCACGGAGAACGCTCCTGGCTGCCCCGAGACCCGCAGTCAGTGAAGGCTGGTCCCCGGGGAGCCTAGTGCACGCAAACCGTGTTCAGGATGGTCAGAGGTACTGTCTGTGTTTGAGATGGAGGGGAGGATGACCCAGTTGGGATGCATGTGTGAAGAGGCTCGGGGACCATTGATTTCTTTGACTTTTTAATGGAGGTGACCTCCCTTCGCTTGGCCGCGTTACGCTGAAAGCCTGCAAAGACAAGGTTGTTGTGATCGCCAGGACTTAGAAGTCCTCGAAGTGCCCCAAAGTTGCTCTCTGCTTGATGCCGCCTCTGGGATTCACCCGCTTCCCCCCAGCCGCACACACACACACAGTCCGCCTGCCCATGTCCTGGCTTTTAAAGCCCATTGCCTGTCACTCGGGGCTGAGGCGAGACCTTCCTAACGCACACTCCGCCAGTCTTTCCCCGACTCGGCTGCGAAACGGGGCGCATTTCTCATTTGGGACTTTTATGAGCCCGTAATGAATTTGAGTTCTCCCTCCTCACCCTCCCTCTCTCTCCCCTTCGCCGTTCCACAGCAAAACCCATAGTGAAACCGGACACTTTGCAAGGGTTGCAAACCTTAGAAATGCTCCAACATCCATCCCCCCCCCCCAAATGAATCTATGGCAATGCCTTTAATAAAACTGGGGGGCGGAGGGGGGCGGCGCTGGAGGAGAGAAGCAAAGTTTTGCCTCTTCTGGCTGGGAGATTCCCTTCCTGCACAAACAGTCTTGCCATGTCCTAGGACGTCTTAAATTGAGAGTAGGGGTTCCCCCTTCACTCGAGCCAGGAAACGTGTGGAGGCGTTCTGCGATTCCACCCCTTTACACACACACTTTCTTAGAGGGGAAAGCTCTGAGCTCTTCCGGCAGTTCTGCTGCTCTCTGTCTCGGCGTGGGCTTTCTCAAACGTTGCGCTGACTCCATCCTATTTACATGAAGTCCATTTCGGGGGACCCAAACTCTAGCGCTTTACCAAGAATATGCCCCCAGAGCTCCCACTCCGCCGCTACCAGACAGAGAGCAGGAAAGTGACTTTCCCCCACATCTGACGTCATCACTTGCTATTTTTTCTCTTTTTTTTTCCCCAGGAAGGAGAGGGAAACTGAGCTCATTCACTTTTAGCCCCCAAGTCCTAGTCACTCACAGTGGGGGTATATATAACGTATAGAGGAGAAACCTTATTCATAATAATAATGATGGTGGTGATAATTTAGGGCTGTGGTCGTTATGTTCACTTCTCTTTCGGAACGTAGGGAAGGCACAGAGCCTACTGCTTGGAGATGATTAAAAAAAAAAAGTAGATCTGATTTTTCCTAGTCTTTATTTGTCATACCAATAATTTGGAAGGCTTCCCCTACGGAGGGGAGAGCCCAGGGCTGAATAGGTATCATCAATGAAAAGGTAGTGAATGCATTTTTTTAAAATATATAACACCTGGGATTCCACAGGAGCCTGCTTTATAAATGTCTGTAATTCAGACAAGGAGCCTCTCTTCACACGCGTTCTCTTGAGCAGTCATTCACTCTGTCACACAAAGATTGTGCAGTAAAATACTTTAATTGGATGGGGGATGTTAGGGTGTTATTGCTTGTATAAAATGCCTGGTCCATTTTATGTGTGGAAATAACATTCCTCTCAAAACGAGGGGAAAAAAAAAAAGGCACAGCCTGTCGTGTAGCACGAGAAAGCCAGGAGCTTTTCTCCCGAGGATTCTGGTGGATTTCTTTTCCCTCCCCCAGTTGAGTCTGAGCCAGATTTGGCGGTGTGTAAACACCTGGCCCTGAGCCAGAAAAGACTCATTCTGCGTATCCTCCACACAGTGCAGACTGTTGGACTAAAAAGAACCTGCTTCTCCTTGAATTAAAAAGCAAACAAACAGGGAAGCACTTTTTCAGCTCCTTTCTTTGCGTAAGTTCGGGCTGGGAGAGGCAGGCCCGAGGTGGGCAGTGGGGATGTGGGTGCCAAGCCACGTCCTCCCGCGGCGACCTCGGGTGCCCAGTTTGCTGCCTGACCTCTGCTGCCTCTCTCTGGCTGGGCGTCGCCACTTTCGTAGGAATCCCTAGTCACCTATCTTGAGAGAGAGAGAGCAGGCATCTCTCAGCAGGGACCGCGCTGCTATTTCAGGCAGAGGGTTGCTGCCTTGCTGTCAGGCCAGGCTGCCTGACATCACTCTTTGCTGCAGGATTCAATTGGTTTTCGTAAAGGTCTAATTTTACGGTGCTGTTAACCGGGTCTGTCGTCTGGCAGAGGTAGGCCTTGTCGCTCCTAGTAGGCGGGCTGTGCTCCCAGATCCGCCCGGGATGCTATTTCTGCCCCGGTTCAAACTTCACTGACACCAGTTCAGACAGGCGCTCGGAGATGCAGAGGGAAGGAGTCAGGAGCAGTTTGCTTCTGAAGCTCAGAAAACATGCCTTTTATTTTTCTGAAAGGGAAGAAGAAAAAGTATACGTGTTAATAAATAAAAAAGGAAAGGCTCATGCAGACAAAAACAAAGACAAAGTTAGAGAGTGCCTGTGTGCTGGATACTTCGGAGGGCCCACCAAGGATAGGTGGTCTTTAGGAATCCTTTAAGGCTACTGTGAAAAGGGTCTTCAGAAGTCACCCAGGCCAGTTCTTTCTTTGGCCAAATAGGAAGACAGAGACCCGGAGGGGGGAGGGGTGTGTGTTGGATGACACAGCTCCTCAATGACAGGAACTAGGAGTTAATCCTGAGCATCATGACTTCGAGGCCTTAGCCCCTAGACTGCTGAGAGAGCTTGTCTGATAAAACACTATCACCTCTCACCCCCCACACACCCACCACCCAGGTACAGCCTTAAGCCTTCGTGCACGGCAATTTGGGCTCCCTTTCAAGTCCGGAGGTGGGGGGCCTTCTGACACATCCCTTTGCTTTTGTACCATACCAGGCGGGATCCAGCTCCCTGCCCATCATCCCCAACCATTCCCCCCACCCCCGTTTGAAAGAAAGAGAAAGAAGCAGAAGAAAAAGAAAACAATAGACTCAATTTGCTCCATCGAGCAGGGGCCCTGAGCAGCAGTTAATCTTGTTAAAGTTTCTCCTGACCTGTTAGATAAGTGCAATGTGGACCCCACAAGTGCTGCCCTCCTCCCACCCCCATCCCTTAGTGCCAGAATCCCTGCTCAGAAGGAGAAAAGGATTTACCTGAATCCCGTCCAGCACCTCTGATTAATACGCTTTCCTCTTTTGTTCTAAATGTTGGACTGTTGAGTTTCCTGGCTCCTCTAAGGAATCCTTTTATTTCTACATGTCTGCAGCCCCCACTTCCTACTACCGAGATGACCCCCCAAAAAGAGTGCCCACATTTTACCAACTTTAGAATTGCTGTGACAGGGGAAGGCTAGGTTTCAAGGAGTCTATATACTAACATGGCTCTCCCAACAAGATTTGTAGTCACACCTGGGGTCTAGAACATTGCAATGGCTAAAAACCAGTTTTAGTAGTCAGTTTACCTGTGGAAATCCACTTCTGCCTCTAACTGGCTGTGTGACCTTGGGCAAGCTAGTTGATTCCTCTGGTCTTCAGCTTCCTTATCTATAAAGTGAGGATGGCATGAATACCTATCTCATTAAATGAGCTCACACCTGCAAAGTACACAGAACCGGACTTGGTGGATATAGTAAGCACTCAGTAAACTTCTCTCTTATTATTGGACATCATTTTCCAAAGATCTCAGTCTTGGCTTTATGGACTGGGGACACTGAAGGGCAGGAAGGAAACCAGCACTTCCTGGGTGCCTCCAAGGTCCAGGCATTGTGCTAGGCGCTTGCCTTGTGCCTCTGAGTTTCACTATCACAATCAACCTGGGAGGTGGGCATCATCTATCACCTCTGTTTTACAAATGAGGAAAAAGAGTCTCAGAAAGTTGGAGTGACTTAGTCCAAAGTCCCACAGGCCATTGGGTTGACAGAGCCCAGGTATGAGCTCCAGTCCCAAATGCCTGTTTCCTCTTCAGCTGTCTTTTTAGAGAGAAAAGAGCTGACTCCTGTTCCCTTCTTTAGTCCCACTGCAGAACGTTCCTATTCCTTCTGCCTCTCTGGGTGCAGACCATACACCTACAGACTAAAGAGGACAAAAATGGGTACAAATCTTACGTGGACCCTTGGATTTGACTTAGCAGATCCGTTTTCCCTTCACATCAAATTCTCAGACAGGCTGGGCTTGGAATTTCTGTTGCCGGTTACTTGCTGTGTGATTTGCCTGAAGAGACTTCATCTCTCCATCCCTTGGTTTCTTCATCTGTAAAATGGGCATAATGATATCAGGATATTGCAGTGAAATAAACATGCAGAAAGTACCTGGCACAATGCCAGCTCAGATTAGGGACTCGGTCAAGGGGAGCTGGATCCAGTAAGTCAGTCTGGTCCCTTTTCCAGTTTGCTAGCTTGGCCTTCAGACAGTGGGGTGTGTCTGGGCACTGTTAGGACTTCCCCTCTCCAGTTGCTGGGGGGGGGGGGTGTCTATCTTGAGTATACAGTGTATCTTGGGGAACAATTAGACCCCCTGAAATCCCTTCCTTGTGCTTTGATTTCCTTTTCTTTGACCTAATGGGATGACTCCGTGGTGGTAAAGAGCCAGAGGAAGTCCAGAACTGCTGGACCAGTGAAAAGGAAAACCAGTTATCCTCGAGGGGGAGTATGCACCCTCAGGAACAGAGGCCAGACAGTGGTCACAGTGGAGTGCAGGTCACACATCTACTGTCACATGCCTTCTGCTCCTTCCCCAGATGCCCTCCAACTTCTTCTTTTCCCAGGCAGCGTTCACGTGGACAGATGGGGTGATGGAGGCTGCGTCACCCTTGCCCCTCTGCACAGAGGAAAGCAAACGAGGCTCAGAGGTGTGGGGCTCAGGAATGTGAGTCACGCATGGTCAGCCCAGGCACGGACTGAGCCAAGCAGCTCATTATGGCACAGGGAAACTGAGGACCAGGGTCACACAGGGGCTAAGAATTAAACTATATTCACAAACTGCCTCCTCTCCAAGGGGCCTGGGAGATCATGTGGTTCAGTAGTTGCCTTCCCTGGCAACTCTTGGAATCACCGGCTTTTAAAACATCCTGATGCCCAGGCTGCATCCTGGGATTCTGATGTCATGGGTCTGGGGTTGGCCTGGGTGCTGGTGTTTTTCAAAGCCTCCTCAGGTAGTGTGGAAGGACCACCAGTGAGGAGAATCCCTGATCCTGTCTGATGTGGTCTGATGTGGCCCTGTTCTACAGATGGGGAAGCTGAGCCCCAAAGGGGAAGTAGTCTGCCCTGCCTACTGAGCTGGTTAGTGGGTCAGCCTTCAGAGAAATTTCACTGTCCCATTTCTGAGTGTCCAAGCACCAGGAAGGACTCTTCTTCCATTCTCTATTCTCCTGCTGACCCCAAACTCCTAGGTGCTGTGGCCCTGACATTCCATTTTTCCAGACCCATTCCTGAGTGTGAAACCACACCTTCTCCTTCCACTGCCTCTTTCAAGGTACTAACACTCCCGTAGAGGGCTAGCCCGTTGAATTCTATGTATCTGATTTTAAATGAATCTCTGCACCTGCTTGCGAGGGGAGCCTCTCTGAGCAGAAAGAAGGGAAACTCAGCTCTAAGGCATTCCCCGCTTTGGGCTGGGCTCATCCTGCAAGAAGTGGTGTATCCCTATTCTTTCAAAACCCCCTCACCTTGAGATCACTTTGAAACCAGTACTGGCTGCAGGTGTCTCAGATGAGGAAGAGAGACGATCCCTAGGTATGCCAGGTAGGAGGACTCCCACTATTGCCACTTGTGCCTTGTCTACCTATGGTCAAGGACTCAGGAATCCAGCAGGTGCCTATTTCTCCCCTCATCTGCTGCCCCTTGTATGGAATTTAATTTCCTTTCCCTCAATGTCCCTTTATCTTTCTTCTTACTGCACTGAGGGCTCCGCTTTGTGCCTTGATGTACTTATTGGAAATGCTTATTGAGAACTGACTTGTGGATCTTGGCATCTTGGCTCCTTTGAAGACTTGAAACTGGGACTCAGAAGCTCTGAGTTCAAGTACTGTCTTGGCCTCCTCTGAACTGTGTGGCCTGGGGCCTCTGACTCAACCTCAGGGGAGAGTTTCAAGTGTGGTTACATTCAACATCCCTGTCTCACGAGTTGCCATAGGAACCAGGTGAGACAATGGCGGCAGAAGCTCTTGGCCAAGATCAGAACCCAGTCCACGTGTCAACAGTGGTAGGAGGAGCCAGAAAGTGAGGGATGTGAGGGATTTGTGCAATGGAGGTCATTCCTGGAAGGTGCCTTTATTATCGTTATTCACACTGTAGATGATAAATAGTGACCGAGTTAGCAAATCTTTTCATACCTGTGACCTCACTGGAGTCCTTTGATGTTGGGACTTCACAGGTGTACTGAAACCTACCACTTACTTGCTGTGTGACCTTGACTGCTTAACTGCTCCTCTCTGGGCCTCAGTGTTCTCAGGGTGCACACCCACACAGTGAGGGGTGGGGTAGAATAAGGGCTTTCAAACTGTGCCCCACAATCTTAGGGGTCCCCTGGGGAGAGGTGGAAGAGCAGGTCTCTGCCTCCCCCTCCTTCATCTTATTCTGCTCAAATTTTGTGATTCTACAAGATTCCTTTGAAGGAATGTGTAAGCTGCTCCGTTACAGAGTTTGGACATGGACTGACTGAGGAATTACTGTTAACCTTATTAAGGTGTGATAATGATATTGTTATTATGTATTTTTAAAGATCCTAATCTGTTAGAAATGCATACTGAATAATTTATGGGTAAAATGATGTTATATCTGTTTTATTTGTTTAAAGTGCTCCAGAAAAAAAGTAAGATGTTGTGGGGAAGGCAGTAGATGAATGAAGGTTGACAGAATGATAACGGTGAAACCAGGCGACAGAAACGAACGACTTCAATACATTTTTTGTCTGTCCCTCTATGTATGATTTAAGATTTCCATAATAAAAAGTTTGAAGAAATTAAGAGTTTGGGAGTCAGAGGAGGAGCTGAAGTCTTAGGTTCCTGCGTGTTCTGTGAGCTGGTAGGTTTCCAAATACAGAGGTGGCAACTTGGAGGGGGTTAGGGACTCTCCCGAGGTCACACGGAGATTAACTGGAAGTCAGGATGCAGTTCAGGCTTCAGACACTAGGAGCTCTCTCTGCTCTCCTCTCTGCACACCTGCAGACTCAGCTGACTGGCCATCCTGGGAGAGCTTGAGGGGAAGGAAAGAAAGGCGTGGAGCCTTGCTGGGCAATAGGAAGCTTTTGAGTGAGGACATTATTTGCTGCATGGAATCATCTCACACACTGTGAAGCATTTAGCATCCTTGGTTCTGTGCATAAGAATCCCCTAGGATCTGCCAGTCATTGTGACACTCTAAAACATACTGTGACAATAGACACACACTCACATTTCCACATACCCCTATTTCTCATTTTTCTGGCTCTTTATTTCTCTCCATCTCCAATTGCCCTTGGAGCCTTCTAGAACCTTCTAGAGCCTTGTGCTTACCTCATCTCAGAAAGAGTTGACACCATCAGGAAAGAAGGGAAAGGTGCATGTGTTTACCGAGGGAGTATTTTGTAGTGGTTGATCATAGGACTCAACAGTCAGACTGCCTGAGTTTGAGTTCCTGACTCACCCACCTGCTAGTTGCGTGACCTTGGGTGAGTTACTTAATATCTCCAAGCTTCACTATTCCCATCCGTAAAATGTGGATAATACTGGCTCCTGCTTCATACGGTTGTTTTGAAGATTAACTGAGCCTCCATGTGGAAAATGCTTAGTGATGGAATCTAGACCATGGGTGAACACCCAGTAAACGTTAACTCATACTGGTATGTGTGTCTGGCTGTTGCCACACATTATTTCTAATTCTTTCAATCACTCTATGAGTTCGATGTGCTTATCTCCTTTGGCAGGGCTGGAAATTAGTTTTTCCTCCCTTACCACTCAGGAAAGATACATTGCTATCAACTTAATGTAAAACAAAGACTAAATAAAAGACGGAAATGTAACCACTTTATTGTTTCATGTTCTAAAAGCAATGTATTCTCATTGCAGAGAATCTAAGAAATATAGATCAAACAAGTAAAAATTTGTCCATCCCCTGCCCAGGCATTCAACAAGTATTTATGGAGTTCCTGCTACATACCAGGTACAGTTTTAGGCCCTTAATATAGAGCAATGAACAGAAGAGGAAACTATCCCTGCCCTCAGGGAGTTTATATTCGGGTCACATAACATTAGGTGAATGTTTATGAAGCTAAGTAGAGAAGGGCATCTGGGGAACACTGTGTGGGGTGGGGTTGCAGGAGGAGTGAGTTTTAAATAGGGTGCTGAGGTGAGGCAGTAATGAAAAGGGGCATTGAAGGAGACCTGAGAGTAGACCCAAGGCCATCTAGGGAAGTCCCTGGTGTGTTGGAGAAGGAAGAGCAATGGACTAGGAGCTTGGAGATGTCAGTTCAGTCACCGGCTTGCTGTGTGCCTTTGGACAAGTCACTTTCCTTCTTGGGGCCAATTTTCCTCACCTGAACAATGAGGGATCCTTCTGGTAGAGATCTCCTAGGATTCCATGATCCTAATCAGAACCATCCTAAGACAAAATTGCAAAGATGGCAATAGTTCTAGTTTTCTTCTCTTTTTTGGTGCATTTTCCACCACTAGGTGGTGCCTGTGCCTGTCCCCCTCAGGGGCCAAGAGCCCACACACTTTCTGCTTCCTCTTCCCTGGCAATACTTATGTTTGAAAAAGGACATGGTGTTCCTTCTTGCTGAGGTATCATTGACTGATAACTTTGAATGCTGCTCTTCCATAGACATAGATACTTCAGTGTCTCCCCGGAAAGCTTTATATTAAAAAGCAAAGTACCAATGGGTAGAATTTCAGTCAAAGACTGACTGAAGACATTATTTAGGGAATATTGGTACTTCCCAATAGCTGGAAACCATCTCATTAATAACATTACTAATAATAGCTGCCATAAATATCACTTACTTGGCTAATGGTTAGAGTACTCAAATTTTGTAATTTCTTACTATATAAAAGTCATCCCAGACAACTTCCTGGACATCAGAGTAGGCCACTGGCCTTTTAGTCTTGCTTACCATTTTAATCAGATGATTTCATGAATTAAAATACTAAGACTCTGGAATCTGTAGCAATCTGTTAGCCTATTTTCCTTCTGGGCATCCTCGGTACTGTCATGGATAAAATACCTCTTGCTCCCTTTTGTTCTCCTCTCTTCTCTCTCTCTTCCTACTTCTTGTACCTAGCACATTTACTTTGGCCACTTAGATTTTTTCAAACAAGAGAAATAAAATTTGTTTTCCAGTATTATTTACCATAAACGCAGTGTCCACAGAACCTGTAAGAGTAGGAGAGGTGACCGTGTTTCAGTTTTAGAGAATCTGAGAAGATCCCAGGTTCCAGTTCCCTTGGAGGAAACAGAGACAGAAAGTCTAGGAGGTGAGAGGTCACATCTTGGGATCCAAGTATCTGGATTGGGAGAGTATGTTACTAAATACAGTGCCCTGGTCCAGCCTTTTGCCTTCAAGAAGCTTCTGGTCTAACCCATACCTATCACCTTTATGGTCAAGAAGTTATTCCTATATCTGTCCCATATCCTTCTTTCCTTAATTCCTGTCGTTCTATAAACATGAAATGTGGCTGGGCAGAATATGAACAAATGTGTTTGTATAGAAGGGGTTATTTCTCCTAGTGAGATTGGAGATCTTTCAGCTACAAAGGCTGATGAGAAATAGAGGCAGATATGACAACAGGCCAATAAGGAACAAAATGGCCTTGTTCAAAGAGATGCAAAGTACATAGACAGAACACATAAGAAACGAATACACACTGTACTGTTTTGTGAAGCAACATTCATGTCAGTCCAAAGAACTGAGGTCTGAGAGAGTCAGCAGCACTCATCTAAGCCATTCATTTCATAGGTGAGGAACTGAGGGTTGATGAAGGAAGTGACTTGTCCAAATCAGTGACCAAGGTGGGTAAGATCCTCTCTCTGTCTTGTGAGTCTTAGGCCAGAGCTGGATCTACTTGTCTCCTGACTTTGCACCCCATCCCATGGAGTAATTACCATCTTTGCTGCTGAGCATCAATTATCTCCAGACTCTGCTGTAATACAGACTCATAGATCCAACAGTCCCCTGGAAATGTCTGCATGCACTTCAAACTCAACGTGTCCAGAGCTGAAGCATCTTTCCATCAAAATTCCTTGTGTCTTCATCTAACATCACCCACTCTAGATATATTACCCATCATATTCAATCAGTCATCAATTCCTGTCTATCCTGCCTCCTTAACATTTTTATAGCTAGTCTTCCATCTTGTTAGCTTAGGTCCTCTTCATTTCTTGATTTGACCACTTCATTAGTATTGCAATGCCCACTTCTCTGAGCCTCAGCCCCTGCACCGCCTTCAACCTATCCTCCAACATCCGACAGTTAGATCTTTCTAAAATGCAAATCTAACTCTATCACCTCCATAGAGGCCCTTCAGTAGTGCTGGGATTATTTGCAGTTCCTCCAGATCCCTTAGACTTTTTATTCATATCATTTTCTTTACTTAGTGTGCCTCCTGTATCCCCATGCACCATTTTGCAGAACACTTAGCCCTCTATAAGATTCTGCTCAAGAGTCTAATCTTCTTGAGAAGCCCTCCCTGACTCTTGCCCAAGTATAACTGGTTCCCTACCTCCGTTATCCACCTGTCTTCACTATACCCTCTGCATGCATGTACCAAAACACCTGGAATTCTTTATCACATTTAATTATGTGTATATTTGGGGTCATCTCAACTTCTCCACTGTCTAGCACAGTGCCTGGCTTATAAAGGAGCTCTATGTATTTTTGTTTAGTGAATGCATGACTGAAGAAGAGAACTGGCTAAGTATCTAAAGATTCTGGGAGAAAGAGCTCAGGAACCTCAGGCATGTTGCATTACGTAACCAAAGCACATGACCTACCCTGTGCGTCACACTCAAAAACATTACACAGTGGTTAATTCCATTTCCCCTTGAGCAAAGAAGTCAGAAGGAAAAAGAAGCCTGGCCTTCCAAAACAGAGAAGGGAGGGAGCAGCGTATTTAAATGCCTCTTCAGCTCACATTTCGGCCTTTCTAATCCAAGCCACATTTCAGCCTTGGTCTTCCCCAGTCAGCCCCTAGCCTGTTTGCAAAGCATTTGTTTTGTATATGCCTTGCAGCACATAATCCCAAGCTCTGCTCTCCTCTCAGGTTTCCCCTCTCCCCTTATCAGGGTCTTACTGGGCCTCGAGTGTCCTGGAAGTCCTGTCTGTTGCCTTTTTCATCCGTTTCCCTCCTTCCTGATAGGGGGGCCCTTCCGTCTGCTTCTCTTGGTCTTGTGAGACCTTGTGGTGACCTCGGGATCTGGAATCCTCTATCCACTGTTTATATACCCTTGGGGGAGAGTACGTATTCTCAGCAGTAATAACAGTAATAAAAGCAGCTAGCTTATAATGAGCACTTACTGTGTGCTGGCACTGTACTGAGTGCTACTCTTTGAACCCCTCTGAATTAGGTTTAGAAAGTTACATGACTTGCTGAAGGCCCCACAGCTAAAGGGTGGTGGAACTGGGGTTCAAATATAGGCCACTTCAATGTCATCTCTATCCACAGGGCCTAACGCACTGCTTGGAACACAGTAGCTGTCCAGTAAATGTTCCATCAGAGGATGAATATATGAATGAATGAATGAATGAATAGATGGATGGTTGGATGATGGTGCCCCCAATGGCTAATGCAAATATTTAGAGATTGTAGGAGGAGAAAGGAAGACAAGGGAGGGAGGGAGAGAGGGATCAAGGGAGAGAGAGGTGGAAGAAAAATTTAAAGGAACGTTATCAGAGATTGGCTAAGAAATATCTTTGATATGCAAAATATATTTTATTTGCAGGTGACTTTTGAACAAAAAGGCCATTTACATCCACTAGAGTGTTTCCCACCTTTAAGTAGTCTACTGGGAGATATACACTTATTTCAAAGATGCTCTCTGCCAAAGACATTTCTAGATTTCTTTTTTGGGAATCAAAGCCTGCGGCATGTTCCCCAAAACGTGCTCCGTGGAGACACAATGTCACCCTCTGAGGAGAGCCCTGATGCATTCTGAGCAAATCTGGGACATTTGTAGGTGATTGTGCTGCATGAACTATGGGGTTCTGAGTAGAAGAACGACTCTGGAGGAACAAGGCTGATTTGTGACATACTCTTGATTTGTGATATACTTGGAGCCGATGAAGGCTCATAGAGCTGGTATAAAGCTCTCAGGATGACTCCGTTACAGAACAGCCACACTGGGCTGATTAGATCTTATCTGCTAAAAACAAACAAATACCATATCTTCTTCATCATTTCCCCAATGATGGTAGAGTCTGATTTATCAAATCTGCTCAGTTTACAGATGGAGAAATTGAGGCCCACGCAAATTAACTTGTTAGATTAAGCTAAATGAGTAAAGTTAGCAGCAAGTTGACAGCAAGAATGAAACCAGAATTCAGGTATCTTGACTCCCAAGTCAGTGATCTTTCCACTGAATTAGTCTTTTTGGTAACTTTCCTTAAGCATTTCTTATGTGACAAATCTCTGTCCTAGGCATTCTGTGAGATTTAATAGGAAATGGCAGTTTAATAGGAGATAAATCTTCCTTCCTTCCAACTTTCCATCCTTCCATCCATTTAACAGATAGTTATCAAGCAATTTTTATGTTCTTGTGTATTACACATTGAGCTAGGTGATTGGGATTAAAAAGAACAGGGCACAGTTCCATCTCTTGAGGAACTCCCAATCCTAGTGGCGGAAGCAGACTGGTAAACAGATGCATGACATCATGGTAACTTCTATAACTAAGCAATTAATAAAGTCCTGGGGAAACACAGAGGCAGAAACACTGTGTTGTTGAACACTCATGTTTATTATGGAGGCTAGAAAGTGCTTTGAGATTTTAGAGGCATAAGAGGTCCCTTCCACCTCGAAAGGTTGAAGACTTGTTCATGAAATAGGTGACGTGTATGTATGTGGAGTGTTCACCTTGTCTTGCTTGTGGATGTATCATGCATGTCATTTTAAACGTAGAACCATAAATCAAATTCAAATAATAAACACTTTTTGATTCATGCCTTGACTGAGGACATTGACCCAGAGTAGCTTTTAGGAATGTGACACTAGAAATGATTGGACAACTCAATCCATCACCATCCAAATCAAGTCTAGCAGCCCCTTCTATTCCCTTCTCATTGCATTTGTCACTCTATTGTGATGGCCTTCATACTTTTCTGTCTCTCTCCACTTATCTCCAAGCTCCTTAGGAGCAGAGACCACTTCGGTCTTCATTCCTACCTTTTCACTTTATCAGCCCTGCCAGTTGGTGCTCAGTAGACTTTGTTAAATGAATTGGAGATGGCTCCAAATAAGGGAGAAGACAGGGTGAGTGAAAGTGGTACAGTGAAGTGGGTGCTTTGAGACATGATATCATGGATCTTAGGAAAGACCAAGCAGTGAACGCATGCATGTTAGGAATGGAATTAGCCGGCAGATATGGCCTTGGGCTCTCTAAGCTGACCAGTTACCTGTGTATCTTCTTATCACCTTTCCCTGTCACTCTGCCTCCCTTCCTTTCTGCTTAGCCAGTGTACCGTTCGGTTGGCTTTAAGTCCTTTCCCCCATTGTTTTCTCTCAGCTTCTCCAACCTCATCCCTAGAGATTGCTGCTGAAGAACCCAGTGTAATTGTGTGAGATGTACCTATGTTCTTTCTGCAACCTTCACCTGAGCCTTGGAGACCTCCCAGAGGATAGGAGAGCAGAATGATGGCAGGAATGTCTTCCATGCTCAGTACACCCTCCCAGGGCTAGCACACTGCAGGGGTTCTACAAATATTTGTGGGTGGATTTCTAGATGAATAAATGGTATAAATTCACAGTGCATCTGGTCCAGTCTCCTCAGTTCACAGATGGAGAATCTACTGTCCAGAGAAGACCAGGAAATCATCACAAGTTCCATCCCAAATTAGAGACAGAGAAGTACTGGATCCCAGTTCTCCTGACCATTCCTTCTGTCCTGCCATATTGTCTGGGATTTGGGCCTAACTCTTTTGAACGTGGTCACAAAGATTTCAGATCATTGAATCCTGTAGTTGGATAGTACCAAAACTATCCTTTTATAAGTGGGAAGTCTGAAGTCCAAAATGGGGAGACATTTGTCCAGGGTCCCACAGTGAGTAGTGACAACACCAAGAAAACCTCTATGTGTCTCCATATAGTCAACAAATATACAGTGTGTGCCTGACACTGTTAGAAATGCAAGAGTGAGCAAGACAGAGCAGGTCCCTGCTCTCCTGGACTTTGTATTCTTGTGAAGAGAGACAGACAACAAACAAGTAAGCAACTATAAGGATTTATGTATTAATAATGATAAGTAATAAAAGTGGTGCTATAGGGAGTGACTGGAGTAGATGGACATTGATTTAGGTGACAAGGCTGAGGCTTGAATGACAGATGAAAAGGAACAAGCCATATGAAAAGATAAATGAAGAAAGTTCTAGAAAGAGATAGAACAGCTAGTGCATAGACCACGCAGCAGGGCAAGTCCAGGATGTTGAAGGAACAGATGAGCAAGCTGGGAGACGTGTGTGTCTGGAGCTGAAGGCAGCCCAGGTCATGGAATCTAGATTTTAATCTAGATGAACTGGGAAGCTGTCAGGGAGTTTCAAACAAAGAAGTTACAGGATCTGGTGTAGGTTTCTGAAAGATCACTCTGACCTCTAGATGGAGAATAAATGTCATGAGCCCAAGAGTGGAATCTCAGTTATACTATTCTCATGATGTGAGTTGAATGTTATGTTATTATTTTAGTTAGGACTTAGTATTTTGGTTGATAGCATTACCCTTAATTTCCTTGCTAATACCATTCCCAACTGAAATACCTGAATAACAGAAATATTTTAGATCAACAGAGGAGAGGAGGGTTTCTTGCACTTTCGTCTAGGAGAACTTGAAGAGATTTGTGAAGACCAAGACATTTTCTGTAAAAATTTGAGGCTATGCACATTTTTCTGGGGAGAGGGTCCAAAATTTTCATCAGTTTCTTAAAGGGATCTATGGACCCCCAAATCATGACTTAAATGCCTAAAAGCAGGAGGCATACGAGGTCATTTCCTGAAGCCTGTTCTCAGCTGTAAAATCTGAACACTTTAGGAGATCTGTGAAAATGAGAATGTTGATGTTGAGTTGTCATTTCAGACTGAGGAATTGCACTTTTCTTCATCTGTACCCTTGTTGGAGTAAATAGAATTTGGGACTTTTTTCCCTCTGAGGAGAAGTTAGTTTATTCCTTAGAAATATAATCTACAACTTTGTTTATTCAAACTGTGGTCTCTGAGTTTTAAAAGTGAAGCAAGTTCATGTCAAATGTGGCCTGAGGTAGTCCTGACCATAATTATTCACTGCGGACTTTACCCATGAATCTATGAATCCAAATATCCATCTACTATTCCATCCATCCAACCATCTACCCTTCCTTCCTTCCTTCCTTCCTTCCTTCCTTCCTTCCTTCCTTCCTTCCTTCCTTTCTTCCTTCCTTCCTTCCATCCTTCCTTCCTTCCTCCCTCTCTTCCTCTTATACCTACATTCCTCCATACCTTCATTCCTCCATCATTTCACCTCTTCACCCTTCCATCAATGCATGCCCTCATCCATCTACCCTTCCATTCATTCCATCTTCCATTCACTGGGCTCAATGCTAGAGCTTCGGCAAGAGTTAGGAGGCTCCAATTCTTGTTCTTATGCCACTGTGAGTCCTTGGAAAAAATCCCCTGAGACACCTCCACTGAACCTTTTGCTTCTACTAGGGTGCAGTTTGAAAACCCCACTTCAGAAGTTGAAAACTACCTTGAAAAAATTAAAGTACTCTAGCTGTGTAGTTATATAATTATTAGTATTCCTGGTAGTGCTCTGAGTCTGGGTCTAGACTACTGGAGTCTCCTTTATACTAATATTTTAGATCAATAACAGCTTCTCCTCTTAGGTCAAGAGGGGTAGGAAACCAATAGAGAATGAGAAATAGAGGCAGGGTTCTCTGGGCAAGGGCAGGCTTCATAAAGGGAGCTAACAGTCACTTAGCCCCTGGACTCTCTTTGCCCACAACCCCCAAAGTCCTTGTGTAGTGATTCCGAGCCTTCATGATCTGTGTGCGCCCCTGGATGCATGATGTAGCAGGAAGCCCTCGTGGCATGGGGTTGTTTCAGTTTCCGAAGCATTTTCGACATGTACCTATCATATTCCCACTCGCCTTGTAAAACAAGCATTTTCATTTAATACAGTGAAGTCTTTGTATTCTCAACAACAAACACATGGTCTAAGGCTCGCGGACACAACCTGCCTTTCTCTCTAACACCCTCCCCCCACAACTCTGTCTGCCCTTACAAAGCCCAATGTCAGCAGAAATATCTATTTACAAACAAGGGCTTTCAGGGAACAGTATTGGTAGCTCACACAAATCTCTAAAACATGCCCCCACTCTGTCCTTGGAATCCCTGTGAACAGCGTGTATCACTGGCAGCAGCTTTCGTGGAAGGCTTCCTGCCTTTCCATCTTTCCATCTGTCTTTATGTCTGGCTTCCTCTGTCTCCTTCCACTTATTCATTAAAACCGTGAGGAACCTGGACGGGAGAGGCAGTCGGATGCTGGCCTGGGCCTCATGGATATCTGGAAAACAGAGCCCAGACAGGGAGTTGCTTGCAAACAGCAAGAACGACCCAAACACATCCAGCCTGCAGTGTCATCTGAAGCAGACACTGACTGAAGAGGGATTATTAATGGGGTGGATGTAATAGTCACATGATGATCATGCAGCTCTAGATCATTTTTCTAGGATTATCAGCAACTGAAGGGAATCTTTTGCCACTCTCTCAAACTTGAGTCTATTTTAGCTCCCTATTATCCACACATGGCAATGATAATAGCTAACATATTTAGCGCGTCACATGTGCCAGCTGCCGTTCTGAGTACTTTGCATGTGTTAACTCTTTGTGTTAACTCCTCACAATGACCCTCTAAAATAGGTACTTTTATAATATTAGTTTCCAATATGAGAGAACTGAGGTACAGGAAGGTTAAGTGAATTGCCCAAGGTCACACAGCAAGTAAATGGTAGGATCAGTCTCCAAAGTTCACGTTCTAACCACTCCTCCACAAACCTCTCTAGATCAGATCAGTATTCCTTACCCTCACATTCAACTTCCTCCCCAAACATTATTTCCTACCATAACTTTTCCTAGTTCGTTATATCAGGGTTTCACAACCTCAGCACTGTTTACATTTTGGAATAGATCTTTGTCATGAGACTTTGTCCTGTTTATTGTAGGATGTTTAGCAGCATCCCTGACCTCTATCCACTAGATGCAGTAGCACTTCCTCTCTAGTTGTGATTAGAAATGTCTGCAGAAACGTTGCCAAATGTCCACTGGTTGAGAATCATTGACTTCCGTGGATTCTGCCGATTAAATGGAATAATCTGGTGCTCCTAGAACATATGTCCCCACCTCCATGCTCTTTCACCTTTGGTTTCCCCCTTGACCTTGCAGTGTCCTTGGCCTCCCTCCCATCAGTCTTCTGTTCCAGAGTCTTTCAGTTCCTCAGCATCTTTTATAGCCAGAGAGGAAATACTAGCCTGTCTGGGTTACTGATCTGCTTGTTTTTATGCTTTCTTATTTAAAAATGGTCATCGATTCCAAACTTGCCATTTAAATCCCCTAAAGATTCCACAAGAGTCTTAAGTTCAAAAGTTCAATTCATTCCAAATATTCAATAGTTATTTATTGGGTCTACCTTGTGTCAGATCCCAGGCTAAGCACTCAGAGTGTGGAGTCAAAGGAGATATAATACCTGCACCTCAAGAGTTTATGTGATAGATTATCGGAGCTAGAGAGGAACTTGGAGATCCACTCTCCACCCTTTGCTGGTTGAGGAGATGGGGAAACCAAGCCCCAGAAGGTAAATGATCAAGATCAACTAGAGACCAAGCTCAAGGCTGAGCTAGATCATCCTCCACCTCGTGGAAGTCCCAATGTGCATCTAAATACCATTTATCCATCTGGAGCCTTAAAGAGCTCCTTTGAATTAAATTATAATTCACTATTTTCTAGTGGATGTTAAAACAATTGAAAATTAATATCCAAAAAGTCTATCAGCCCTCTCTCTTCAAAATTTTGCTTACATTCCATGCTTTTCATTGTAGGTCTTCAGGCTGAATGACTCCAGATTATCAATGAGCACTGGGCACAGAGTCCAGAGACATGAGTCTTGGTTCTTTCAGCTCTGTGACCTTATTGATAAACATCAAGAAATCACTAGCTAATGATGCCCATTTCCCATGACTCTTTTCCCGAAAAACCACGCAAGATTCCCTATTGTCTATGGAGTACACTTCAGATCTCTTGGCATGCCATTCACAGTCCTTTGCCATCTACTCTCAGATAGACCCTGCTATTTCATTTCCTTCCAATACTTTGTGCACCTTCAGTTCTATCAAAAGCAGATGTCTTGCCATCTCCAGGGTCACCTTCTGGTAATGTCACAGCTCTTGCTTTGCTCATACTTCACCTTCTGCCAGAAGATCTTTGCCCCGCTTCCCCCCACCAAATTCCTGTTCCTTGTGCAAGGTTCTGTTCTTATGTCACTCGTCCAGGAAAACTTCTCTGAGCCTTCTTGTCTGAATCAAGTGTTCCTTCCTCTGAGCTCTGTTTGCTTGTACCTCTATCAGGACTTACTCTATTATGCTTTATTGGCTTATAATTAAAAACTACCCCTCGTCCTCATGTGATCAGTTTACCCCTGGCTGGGCAGCATAACTTCGAAGTTAAGAACGTGCAATCTTGGGTCTGATTGCCTGGCTTTGAACCCCACCTCTGTCACTTGCCAGCAAGTCACTCAGGTTTAGACAAGTTATTTGAGCTTCTCTGGGTCTCAGTTTCCTCATCTGTAAAATGGAGATAATAACAATGCCTCCCTGCTTGGATTATTGTGAAGGTTATATGAACTAATCCATGCAAAGAGTTTAGCACCATGCCTGGCATGCAGTGACTGCTCTGCAAGCATCAGCTATCATTGCTCTTCCCGCATTGGAGGGTAATTCCGGATGGCACCAGCCCTGCGAAGTGGGGATCTGCCTGTCTGGCTGCATCCCTTCCTTATCTCCCTTTGCCATCTCTCTCTCTGAAAGGCTCACCCCTGGCTGTGTGGGCCAGGATGAGGTGATGGCAGGCTCACCCGAGAGAGGAGCTTTTGTTTCCGGAGCTCAGCCCACACTGTCTGGGGTGCATTTTTTCATAACTTGCTGTGGGCCTGCATCAGTTATGAAATTTACATCATTTGTTTCTCCCATGTGGGAACCTTCCTCATCACCCTGAACTCCTTGGATTGGCTACAGGTTCTCAGTGCCTCCTCCCAATGCTATTTTGTAGATGAGGATCTGAGGTCCAAAGGTGGACCCAAGGCTGACTCATCCATTAGGCGCAGTTGGTGCATTGCCTGAGGTCCACAGTACTTTCAGGGGCCCATAAAAAGGGCTTAATTTCTTTTCAAATCAGAAGAAAAAAGTTAATATAATAATAATACATATGTAACAATGAACCTAGCCTCTTGATTATATATATCTTTATATCAATGCAATCATAAAATGTAATTATATATATTTATGGAGGAAGTAAAAAGTGCCCTGGGTCCATGAAAGTCCTGATGTGACCCTGGATGAAGAGGAATTTGCCCAAGATAAGTAGTACATTCGTGGCAAATCAGGGCAAAAGTTCATGTGTTACCATCCCCAATTTAGATATCTTTTGCTTACATCTTCAAGAAAATTCCTAGAAGTTGTTTCACCACAGTCTTCTCCTTTCTCAGGTGAGAAAAGGCAGCCGGAGAGAGGATGCAACTTGCCTCAGGTCACACAGCTTAGTCCAGCTAGCATACAGCTGAACTGTGCTTTCCTGACTCCTTCTTACTCCTTTAGTATTTTACACAACAAAGCTAGTGACCACTCATGCCACCCTCCCATTGTATAGATGGAAAAACAGAGGGCCAAGAAGTGGAAGAAGGGGCTTACCTAGTGTCACAAAGATGCTCACTCCTGCCTCCAAGTCAGGGCTCTTGTTCCAGGGCTGTAAAGATGGTTCAAAACCTCAAAATCTACTCAAATTGGGTTTCCTCACAAGCCGTGGGCATATATTTCATTCATTCATTCATTCATCCATTCAACAGATATTTATTGAGTACTGATGTCCTCGGCACCACATGGAAGGCTCTAGACGCAGAGTAGTGAACAGACACGTACTCTTTACTGTCTCAGAGCCTCACTTTCCCCATTTGTGTGAACAGGATCGTAATTCCTATTTTGCCTCCTTTCGAGAGTTATGGAAGAAGCAAATGAAATAATTAAGATGCTCTGTGTGCTTTAAAACTTCAAGGAAACTTAAGAATGCTTCCTGTATCATTATAGCAGAGTATATAACCAATGTGGGGAAGATTTAAAAATTGACTATCTAAAGATATAAGTATTTCAATCAATTTTAAAAGAACATTTGCTTATTTATCCCTAGAAAACAGAAGGCATTGGTTAAGCACCTGGCTTTGGAATCAGAAAGCTGTGTTCTAATGCTATTCATGTTATTACAAGTCAAATGACCTTTTCCAAATCAGTGCAACTCTCTGAGTGTCAGTTTTCTCATCCATAAAATGGGACCAAGAGAACTTATCTCATAGGTTAGCTGTAATAATTCAACAAGATGATGCACATGAAGTTCTTGGCCTTGTACATGGCATGTCATGAATAGTGACTCTATTTGTTTCTCAATAAGTTCATGTGGCTCTGAGTGGCATTAAAACAAATCAGAGTAGTGATCCTAGGGATAATGTCAGGAGGCAGGTATGGTAATAATAGGTCTTCCTAATTGTATAGTATCAACTCCTATTGTATCTACGTTGCATCAACAGAGGACTGGCACTCGCATTAGGAAATAGCAGGTCTCTCACCAGAGGGTGAAGCCTGTGACTGGTCACGTTCCATACCCTGGACTCCAACTAGGACCTGATACAGTTGATGCCCCATGAATATGGGTTGAATGAATCAGTGAATGGATAAATAAATGAGGCAGGACTTGGGGATATTAATTTGGGAAATAGAAGAGCCAGGGGTAACACCATCAAAAGCCTTAGACATCTCCAGTGCTGTCCTGGGGTAAAGGGCACAGAATAACTCTGTGGATTCCTGAAGACCAGATCCTGGACCACTTGGTGGAAAGGAAAGGGAAGCGATTTGGGTTCACTCTAGGAGAGCTTTGAGAAATGCCCAAGGGTGCAAAGGCCTTCCTCAGACAGCAGGGAGTTCTCTGATTCTGGAAATATGAGCAGTCACTTGTTGAGATGTTGTACAAGTGATTCAAGCAGGCGGTTGGTGGTAAAGGGGGGGATTTAGCGACCTTTAAGGGAACCTCCAGCCCTGACTATGCCTGGTTCCATGGATGATGAAGGGTAAGGGCTTGGAGCAGCTGTGAAGAATGTGGACAGCAGGATGCAGTGGTCTTTGACAATTTCCTGAGAAGAGGTGTCATTGTTTCTGAGGTTTGGTGAGTGAACGGGGAGAGCTCGTAGGTCCAAATCATCAAAATGACCAAAGGTAGGCTTTCCTCTCCAGGGCAGCTTTAACATGAGCACCACTCAGTGTACCAGGGTCTGGTTTGTGCTATGGGAACGTTTAAGGGTGAACAAAACAAAAATGTGTAAATCATCCTCTTCTCCTCCACCTCCTTCCCTCCTCCTCCTCCCCCTCCTTCACCTCTTCCCCCTCCTTCTCCTTCTGCTTTGTCTCTTTCTTCCTCTCCTCCTCCCACATTCTTTTTTTTAAGTTGATATGCACCAATTTCATTGACAATATGTGAAAAAGAGAGCAATGAACACGTCTCTCTATTTCAGAGAACAGTGTCAGAAAAGCTGAAGTTTAACAGCACAGAAGAAGGAAAAAAACAAATGGTCTCGATTCTGAGGAAAAGGAACAGACATTTATTATTAATATCAATAAAAAGTGCAGTTAACATTTATCACGTGCTATGCAAATAAGTATTTGCATTCTCTCACTAAATCCTCAAAATGGCACTATGTGTTAAGTACTGTTATTATCAGTTTACAGCGGAGGGAACTATCAGGGAGGTGAAGGGATTTTGCCCAAGGCTACAGAGCTAAAAAGAAGCGGAGCTGGAATTCCAACAGATCAGACTCCACAGTACACGAGCACACGTGCTGAACGCTTGTTATGTTGCCATGACCATGGGCCAAGTCCTGGTACGTTCATTATCTCATAAGTTCCCCCTGCAAGCAGCAGAGGTAGACAGTATTATCCCCATTTTACAGATAAGAAGACTAATACTAGGAGAGATGCCCTGACTTTCCCAAATCACATAGCTGGTGAATGGTTGAGCCAGCATTTGAATGCACAAGTGTTGGTCTGTAAGACCCTGACCTTTCTATGTCTGCATAGCCAGCTCACGTGTGAGTAAAGAAGGTAGGCTGCAGAGTCAAGAGCCAGTGGAAAACACAGGTCCATCTTGAACCCTCAAAAGCACTTTGCCATCCCAAATGCACCACATAAGCCCGTGTATTAATAAAGCTTTGGCATACTCCTGTCAACCTTGCCTTACATCTGGATCACCTTAAAAAGTTTACAATGAAATATGCAGACATTTATCTCTTTTCTCTCTTAAAAGAGATCTGTGAAGTATACAGGGTAAGACTTTTTAATCCCTGGAGTACTTATGGGAAAACTGAGGCTCAGAGAGTTGAGTGAAGTCATCTAAGGTCACACAGCTAGTTAAAAAGGTAAGCAGACCCATGTAGTCAGAGGGCTTTTAGGCGGTGGTTCCCAGGAGGAAAATGAATACAGACAGAGCACAGACACAGATGCCATCGTGGATCTCGTCCCGCTATTCCATACAGTCCTTCAATGGGAAACCTGGCCCCACGCATTCACTTGCATGGCCAACACATAGCTCATCGGAGACACTTGAGCTAATCTTGACCTTGTGACTTCCTCCAAAGGGTTACCCTTGATGCACCTGCCTCTACGCCAGGAGACAGGAATGTCCAGAACTCAGTATAATTTGGGATAAGCCTCCAGCCAGGTGTGATTTATTTCAAGCCTCCTTGAAAGATCAGTCCTTTGAGCCAAGATGGGCTGGGAGGGATGAGGATGCTGAGGAGCAGTCCCTCAGGTACCCTCTCAGTGACATCCCAGCCTTCCTCTGAATGCCTGGTGCTGCCGAGTCCTCCAGGGTCATTTTGGCGGTCCTCCCCCCGACTGAACCAAGCGCAGGGACCATGGGTATACTTAACCCAAATCTGTCTGTTTTAATCACTCTCCTTTAGACGGATAAAAGCTTTGCATAGGATTGCTCTCTCAAGCATTCCTCTGTGGCTTTGATACCAGCCATTAAATCATGGAAGGGAAAACAAAACAAGACACAACAAAAAAGGGGCCAGCTTCAACCTTTAGCTTTTAATTTTTTTAGCGTCCTGAAAGAAACCGGATTGTTGACCTAAATTTCCCCTTTCATCCCCGCATCCTCTCACCTCTGCCTGTATTCCCCTGGAAGACATGCCATAGCTAGTGGACATCCTTAATTTGGAGGTCCTGAAATGGTCTTCTCTTCCCTCTTCCCCCTCCTCCACGACCGTACATCTCCCACAGTAAGAACCAAGACTGGGATGTCTGAGGGACCCAGGATCTCAGAGTCACAGGGAGTCTGAGGTGGAAGGGACCTCTATGGCCATGTGGTATATCCCTCCCATCTCAGAGGTCAGGGAGGTGAGGGAGCCCAGAGAGGGGGGCTGCTTTTCCAGTGACCTACAGCAAAGTAGTGGCTGGGCTGGGACACAAGAACCTTGAGATGGGCTAAGAGTTATTCCCATTAAAGGAAGGCATCCTGGAAGAGAGCTCTGGCTTCAGAGTCAGTCTGACTGAGATTCCACCACTCTCCAGCTTGGATCCTTAGGGGGAAATCACTTAGCTCCTGTACTCCTCAGTTTCCTTCTCTGTCAAGGGAATTTCAGGAAAACCCACTTCACTGGGTCCATATGAGCACTAAATGGGATGTTTGTGCTTACCAGAGAGACTGCCACATAGAGGTTTTCAGCAAATGCTCGTTACCATTATCATTATTTAATTGAAAATGCTACTTTGTCACAGGCAGAAATGACCCCGATAGAGTTTCTTCTCATTCCGCATCCACTCTCCCAATGAGAGAAAACAAATAATAATGCAAACTTGGCATATACTTGCCATCCTTTGCTAATCGTCCTCCCCAGACAGCGATGAAAGTCAAATGTTGTCACAGCTAATTTTGTGTTGAGTTAAACCATCCCAGGAAAACATCCTAGGGAAAAACCCCACAGGATGGAGGCATGGTTGAGGCCATCCTTGTCTATAGGGGAACTGAACTTGAAATCAGGGGTCTTGAATTTCAGTTTTTCCTACTGCTTAGTGCTGTGTGACCTTGAGCAGGTAACCTCACCTCTCTGAGTCTCAGTTTCCTCACCTGTAAATAGCATCTGTTATACAAAGTTGTTGTAAGGGTTATGAGACACCTTGGCATAGAAGCAGCTACTGACTTGCTCAACACACAGCAGGGCCTTCAAAAAAGCACATTCAAGCTGAAACAGAAACACCCCTCCCCCGTGAGGAACATGCCTGTGCGTGGTGACCACACCACCAAGGTTTGTATTCTCCTAATGCACCTTGCTCTGCTCAGGATAGGAACTGAGTAAATTAAGGCAATGCATCATAAGCAGAGAAGGATTCTAAACTGTGCACAAAGCAGTGAAAGATGGCAGAGAAAGATTTGAGAGAGTCATTGAAGATTTCAGTTGTAGAGCTTGGAAAACTTGCTGAATGATGGTGATATAGTTTGCTAGGGTTACCATAACAAAATTCCCGGACTGAGTGTCTTAAACAACAGAAATTTATTTTCTCACAATTCTAGAGGCTAGGTGTCCAAGATCAAAGTGTCTTTAAGGTTGATTTCTCCTGAGGCCTCTCTCCTTGGCTTGTAGATGGCTGTCTTTTCCCTGTCTCTTCACATCGTCTTTCCTCTGTGTATGTGTGTGTCCTAATCTCACCTTCTTATAAGGACATCAGTCCTATTGGATTAGGGCCCACCCTAAGGACCTCATGTTAGCTTGATTACCTCTGTAAAAACCCTATCACCAAATCCACTCACATTTGGAGGTACTAGGAGTTGGGACATATGAAGTTTGAAGGGACACAGCTCAGCCCATAACAAATGGAAAAGAAAATGAGAGGTAGCCAATAGTGTGACAACAACCATGACAAAACACATTTCAGTATGGACCCTGGAGGTTGGAACAAAGCTGAGTCAGAAACCAACAGTCAAGGAGGCTGGTGATGGAAGTCTATGTGCTGAAGGACCAGCTCAGGAAGGCATTCCGAACTCCAGATAGACAACCAGGCCCAGGCAAATCTTGGATCCCAGTGAAGTGGGGCGAGCCAAGTAGAACAGATTAAGGGCTAGTAATAAAAAGCCACTGATCCTTAGTCAACTTTTTAGACCCGGGCAGAAGAATGACATGGAAAACTGTTTCCTGGCTTGCAGTTCAATTCAACTTGCTTGTGTTGGTGCTATGGGACTTATAGAAATATTTTTGGAGGGGGCCTTCAAACAGCCCACAATAAAGTGTTTGGCACTTGGCACTTAATGCAGTGATGTGATGAAGAACCTGGGCCTGGGAATCCCATAGGCTTGGGTTCCAAGCTGTGTTACCTTGGACCAGCCACTATCCCTTTGAGCCTCAGTTCTCTCTGAAGAATGGGAAAGGCTGATAGTTTTGTTGTGAGATTAAGTGAGAAAATTAATGTAGAGCATAATGGGACATAGTTCTAAATAAAAGGTAAAGGTACCAGGAGCTGTGTTGGATGCTGGGCATGTAGAAACGAACTGAACTGACATATGTGTGGGAAACAGAGGCATTGGATGAGTAATTACAGGAATGATGAGTTTTCGGACAGAGAAGAGTATGATGAATGTGTGGGAGGAAGATTTGTCTGTACCTGGGGTGGAATGGAAGGGTCACACAAAGCTGCCCTGGGATAATGCCATTAAAGTGATCCTTAGAGGGTGACCCCAAATCCTAGAAGATCCTCTCAGTATAGCCCTGGCCAAGGTTTTGGGAGCCTCCTTACAAGCTTTTGCCTTTGGACTTGCCTCCTTCACACATGCTGTTCATCTTTGGGATGAGGTTCAGTGGGTAGATGAGAAGAAAAATAGACAGTGAAAATAAAGAAACATCAAGCTTCTAGGGGTGGGGTAGGGGGGATATGAAGTCCTTTGCACAGCAAGCTTAGCTGCAGGAAGATAGGGACACATTAGAAAGGCCAACTGACCAGGGTTTGAGTGACAGGTGATTACCACGAGGCCAGGGCAAGCCCCTTTCCTGGTCTGTGCCTCAACCTCTCCATCTGTGCAGTGTGCTCCAGATACCTCATCAGCCTGTGAATGGGCTCTCCCACATGTTCCCTGTCTGTTTCCAGGCGCCTGTAGCTTTGAGGGCAGGCTTAAGCTAACTAGATGTATATTGCGTGCTGGATTGCCTGTGGCCTTCCATCTTGCCACGGGGGGATGTGTCCCCCTGGATCAACCTCTAGTACCACACAGATGGTGCTGACTTGAGACTGACTCTAACTGCTTCTTTCACTGTGTCTCTATCTTCCTGGAGAATCTTCTTGTGGAGGGACAGAGTGGAGGTGAGGAGGGGTACCCCACGTCCTCCAGAGAGCACTGCCCCATGTACCATATGGAGATACAGAGGAGAGAGGCGTAAGCATGCCAGAATTGGGAATGACATGAGGCATCCGATTCAAATCAACACGTATTTATGAGCACCTCCTACTTACAAGGGACCATTCTAAGAGTGAAGAAAAGAGCTCTTAAATTGTAGCCGGGGATCATTTAATCCAAGCCCCTCCTTTCTGAGAGAAAGGAAATGAGACCCAGCAGCATAAGGGGTGGTGTGAGTTGTCCCAGGGTAGGTCATCTGGCAGTCTTAGCCCACATCTCTGGTTCCAGATCCTTGGTTCTGGGCTGGTGATACAGCAGTGCCTCCCTCCCAGCCCCCCTGAGATGTGGCTACTGTTGATTAAGTTATTTTCATGCAGAAATAAATCCCATCACCACCATCCTCCCCCCATCCCTATTGAAGTTCAGTGATTTCCTTTCACCACTTACACTCCAGGTAAATATTTCCCTCTGAACTTCTGAAGCCACTGCTTCAAGGTTCTCGTTTCCATTAATGTGTTTCCTCCTGGTTCCACTGAAAACCCTCTTTGCCCTTCCTCTCTGCCTCCTGTGGCCAAGGTACCTCTTAGTCCTCGGCTCTGTGTCGCAGAGTCTGGTCTTCCTCACTGCTTCCCTCTTCGCTCTCAACTGCAAACAGAGGTGGCTTGAGTCTGGGTCCCAAGCTCCAGGAAAGTTCTGAACTGAGGGCACCCTACAGATGTGTAAACATTTTACCTTGCTAGCCCAGCCAGCTGCTTTCCAAAGGCAACAGGAAAACCAGGGACTGAGAGTCCCTGGCAAAATAAAAACCTGCACAGAGAGAGAGGGAAAAAGGATTCTGTTTCAGATGTTAATTTTCTCATTAGAAGAATTTTCTGTTTAAGAGGGAGGGAGTTAGCCAGGGGAGGAAGAGAAGGTTAGCTGAGAGGTGGAGTGGGGGACACAAGAGTGGGGGCTCCAGGAACCTTTGCTCCTGCTGATTCTCTTAGCAACCGGCCACAGATAGATCTGGGGCACCTCATTCCAAATCTGGAGTCGAGCTTTGGCTTTTGAGGGGTCAGTGGGGAGATAGCTCTTCACATGCAGCCTCTTAATAGCCACTAAGCCAATAGGGATTTATGATTTTGAAGTAGGGTTTGCCCATAGATTTGAGGAGGACTTGTGCTTTCTCAAGCCTTCATCCTACCAGCTCTTGATACCTCGGTCAGGATACCTTCAGGGTACCTTCTCTCTCTGGCCTTTCTGTATTTTGTTTCTAGTCAGTTCCTACTTTTCATCCTTGACATCACTCCCAGACCCTCCAGCGTCTTAAAAATGAACTCCCATTTAGACAGTCAGTGTATGCCAAGGACAGTGTATCTGCTATGTCTTTTATACTTAAAGAGAGATACAGATGAGAGAATTTAGATCCACAGAGGTGAAGTGATTCCTCAGATGTACAGCTAGTAATTGCTGTCCTCAGAATTACCCTGAGTCCAAAGACCCTGCTCTTTCTACCCTACCGAGAACACAGTCTGTCTTCTGATTTTCTCTGTCCTTTAGCCACGGAGACATAAATTAGTGCCTGTGATGCTATCTCTTTTTCTCTTCTCCCATTCTGTTTAGAATCACTCCTGTGCTCATTCATGAGACACTGACCCAGTGCCCGCTGTAGGCAATGCATGGTGCAAGGTGCTGGGTAGGGTATGGATAACCCAGACAGAGTCATCACTCTCTAGAAGCATCAAGTCTAGGAGGGACTCCAAAACCAGAGAACAACTGTCCAGTTTCCTAGAAGTAAAATGAGTTCAGAGGAGAGAAGGATCAGTCCTTGCAGGACTATCGGGGAAAGATTTTTGGAAGAAGTAGTTTCTGTTTTAGCCACTGGAAAACCTGGAATCACAGAAAAGCAGACACAGACTGAGCATGTGAGGGGCACCTCAGTCAATCCCTTTCTTTACCAGTCAGAGGACCAAGACCCAGAGGAGGTACTTGGGGCTTCGCCAAGGTTGCCCAGCCTGTGAGAGCAAGTTGACTTTGTGTGGAGACTCTGGCCATTATGACTGCTGGACAGGGAGTGAGAAGAGAGATGTAGGTGGACTTAGATGTTCAGCCAAAACTGCCATCCATGTCAGCTGCTAACAGAGAGATTTACACAAATTCTAAGGCCCCAGTGCCCACAAATGAGTAAAGACTGTGAGGCTCGTCTATTGATTTTGCTGGAAGCTCTCCATGCTCCTTTGATGAACACTAATGGCAGATAAATGCCCAAAGTTATGGTGACCGCAACAATTCTCCAGCTGAGAGTAGGGACTGTCCTTCTAAACAAGCATCTTCTATTCATTCTTGTATTCCTCTGTCTCCCCCCACCTGGCCTCACACATCATCTGACACTTAAAATACTCTCTTAATTAGAAAGTCCTCTTCCCCGTCCAACAGCTTTGTCTGTGCCAAGGACACTGGGTATATTCCAGAAAGACTGGGGAATGGGAGTTGATGAGTATTAAGATAATTAGATCCAGAGAGAATCTGCTAAGCGAGTTCCCGGGGTTCCCAGAGTAAGTCTAGAGGCTTCTGGCTTAGAACTTTCCCAAAGACGCAACTAAAACTTGTGATACCTCCAGGTAGATGGTGTGATCCAGATCCCTGGTGGCATTGAGGGAGGGGAGGTACTATAGAGCTAGTGCAAAGGACAGTGAATTGCAGAGTTTGATGGATCTGGGATCCACTTACCAACCAGTTGACCTTAAACCCATCCATTCCTTTACCTCCTTTAACTTCCATTTCCTCCTCTGTTAACATAATAAATATCACCACCTTGGGGGTATTACATGGATTAAATAAATTAACGTGTACTTAGACCTTAGCACAATGCTGACCTGCCATAGGGGCTTGGAAGACCTTACTTAATGAAGGAGTCTCCAGCATCTTTTTATGTTAAGAGGATGCTTTTATTTTATGTTTTTAATACTAGCCTTAGTGCTAGAGAAAAGCAAGCTGAATTTGGTCTTAGGGGATTTGTCAACGACCCTGTGTAACCTGACAAATGCCTTCCATTCTCTGCATCTCAACTCCCTCACCTGTCAAGTGAAGGAGTTGGAAGTGGCAATCTTTAAAAACCTTTCCAGCCTGGATATTCAGCATGACTGCCTTTCTTTGGGGATGAACACCAGGGCTCTCCAGGATTCCTGTTGGAGATAGAAACACTAGCTTTGCAGTCCTTGACCTTCACTTCTCCTGGCCAACTTTCCCGATACTTTGCCACCAGCGATCATTTGAGTACTGCTAATGGCTGATGTACACTCAAAGTTATGGTGACTGTAAAGGGGCTGTCCTTCTAAATGAGTATCTTCTATTCATTATTATCTTCCTCTGATTCTCTCCTCACTTCCTATATTACCCAACGCTTAAAATACCCTCTTAGAAAATCCTCTCACCCATCCAACAGCTTTGCAAAATCAAAGGTTTTCAGATTTTCATTGTTATTACTGCTGTTGTTGTTGTTTTCTTTAGCTCAAGAATACATTCTTCAAACAAAAGTCTTTCCTCTGTGTTTCATGTTAAAAACCAGTAAGTCAAACCACTTGGGTTAAAGTTGTGGGGAGAACCCCTAAAGCCAATTCACCTGTCTTCTCAGTTCCTCTAGCCCTCACCCTATCCTCGGGTGGTCCCAGAGGCACCATTAGTAACTGCCAGAACCCCACAGAGCACAGTTTGAAACTGTTGATCTAGGACATCCTGCTATAAATTTTATCAGAGAGAAATAACTTATCCCCTCTTCTTCCATCCTTTATTTATTCATCTTTCTCTTTTGGGGTCACATAGGGCTATATGACAAATGTTCTTATACCTCACGTGACCGAGGATGGGTCGTGGGCATTCACACCATCAGTGATCAAGGCAACAGAGACCCACGCTACTTCTTCTCCTTGAAGACAGACCGGGCTCGGCAAGTGACCACAATCAATGCCCACCGCAGTTACCTCCCAGGCCAGTGGGTATATCTAGCTGCTACCTACGATGGGCGGCTGATGAAACTGTATGTGAATGGTGCCCAGGTGGCAACGTCTGGGGAGCAGGTCGGTGGCATATTCAGCCCATTAACCCAGAAGTGTAAAGTGCTCATGTTGGGAGGCAGTGCTCTGGATCACAACTACCGGGGCTATATCGAGCGCTTCAGTCTGTGGAAGGTGGCCAGGACCCAGCGGGAGGTACTGTTGGACATGGAAACCCATGGCCTCCACACTCCTCTACCTCAGCTCCTCCTCCAGGAGAACTGGGACAATGTGAAGCGTGCTTGGTCTCCCATGAAGGACGGCAACAGCCCCCAAGTGGAATTCACTGGTGCCCACGGCTTTCTTCTAGACACAAGCTTGGAACCTCCTTTATGTGGGCAGACATTGTGCGACAACACAGAGGTCATCGCCAGCTACAACCAGCTCCCACGTTTCCGCCGCCCCAAGGTGGTACGCTACCGTGTGGTCAACCTCCATGATGATGGCCATGAGAATCCCACAGTGAGCCGCCAGCAGATCGACTTCCAGCACCGGCAGCTGGCTGAGGCCTTCAAGCACTACAACATCTCCTGGGAGCTGGAGGTGCTGGAGGTGAACAACTCCTCCCTGCGCCGCCGCCTCATCCTGGCCAACTGTGACATCAGCAAGATTGGGGATGAGAACTGCGACCCTGAGTGCAACCACACGCTGACCGGCCACGATGGTGGGGACTGCCGCCACTTGCGCCACCCTGCCTTCGTGAAGAAGCAGCAAAATGGGGTGTGCGACATGGACTGCAACTATGAACGGTTCAACTTCGACGGCGGAGAGTGCTGTGACCCTGAAATCACCGACGTCACCAAGACATGCTTCGACCCCGACTCTCCATACAGGTAAGACCTGCTGGGCAGATGATGCCCAGTTAAGAGCTAAACGTGACCCTGATTTTATCAGCACAGCACCTGAAACCCATAGGAGTTATGGGAATTTTCCAGTTCACATGGCAGCCTCCTGCTGAGGCCAGTCTATTACTCAAGTACTCATGAGGACTATATGTAAGTATAGTCTAGCAAAAATATTGAGAGTATACTGTGGACTAAGAAGGAAAGCTCAGACTCCTGTCTTCTCAAAGAGCTCAGAGTCTATATTAGGTGACATGAGCTGCTTTGCATTCTAAAGTATGTGGTAGAGTGTGTTAGACCTGCCCTATCCAATACAGTGGTCTCTAGCCACATGTGACTAAATTTAAATTAGGTTAAACAAAATTTAAAATCCAATTCCTGAGCTTCACTAGCCACATTCCAAGTACTCAGTGGCTACATGGGGCTAGTGGCTACCATATTGGACAGACCAATGTGGAACACTTCCATTGTAGCAGAATGTTCTATTGGACACTGCTGGTGAAGTGGAGATCAGCTGGGGTCAGACAGCCTGGGTTCAGATGTCAGCGATACTACTTCCTCACCTTGTGACCTCTTTGAAGCTATTTCCTCATCTGTAAAATGGGAATAACAATGGTATCTACTTTGTCGAGCTGCTCTGAGGATTGAGAGAGAGCATTGGCAGCACAGTCTCTCTTAAAGTGCCTGGCAGCTTGTTGACTCTCAGTAAGTCTTTGTCATTACGTGTCTAATGAAAGATAGCATGTGCTGTGGTTTAGGGAGTGTCATAGGAGATCCAAGAGAAAAAACTGACTTGCAGTTTGACTATCTTGGAGAAGGCTTAGGTACAATGTGGACTTCAGAGTTGGGTCCGGGCAGAAGGGAGGACACCGGAGGCAGAAGAACTTCTTCATCTACTGCTGAGAAGAGGGCAGAAAGAGGGTTCTTCTGTCTAATCTCCCTTAGTCTCTGCCTAGCACTATTAACTCTAAGCAGCAACCCCAAAGGAAAACCCAAAGGCGAGCCCGTAGGTGATCTATATTCAGTGTGGGACCCAGAAGAACTAGTTCCAACCCAAAGAGATAGTCAACCTCCACTTTCCTGATCTCCCAGATTCATGCTGAACTTTTCCATTCTGTCCAACACGCAGGACCCTGGACTTGCTGATAGCTCCAGCCCATTTGTCGACCTCTGCAGGTTTTCTGCTGACTCTTCTCTTTATGTCTCTCAAAAGAGCAAGGGCCTCCCATGCACAGACAAAATACCTATGTGCAAAGGAATGATGATGCTGGCTGGAGAATGTCATGCCTGGCAGCAAGCCAGGAAGCACGTCAGCTCAGCCTCCTGGCACGAGGCAGGCCCCTGGACTCTCACCTCGGCTCAGAGGCATGAGCAGCCCATGTGAGAAGAAGCCTTGGTGTGTGGCCAGTTCCTTCCAGGTCACAATGCACTTTCATCTCTGTTCTCCTTTGGGCTTTGACGGAATTTGACAAGGAAGACAAGACGGGATTAGCATTTGCATTTGACTGATGGGGAGATAGAGGACCTTGGAGAGTGAAATGGCTCGGCCAAGGTCAATGGTCGGGAAAGTCATTCGACTAAGTCACAAATGCAAGTCTTCTGGCATTAATGCAGTGGTGCCCTACTGAGCTAGACTCCCAGGAGTCACCTGTGTGCCCAGGCAGAGTGGTACTGGGGAAGGGTGAAGGGCCACAAATAGTTGGAAGTCATTCACCCATTTATTCATTCATTCAGATGTTTCATTCATTCATTCAAACATTCATTCAAATGTTTGTTCAGTACCCCTTAGCTCTATTTTGCTTCAGGAAATGCAGGATTCAGAATGATGGAGGGGTTTACCCAAAGTCACTGAGGCAATAAACGGAAAGCTTGGCTTCGAACCCAGGTTTATTGACTCCAAAGCTCCCACTGAGGGGAGGCGTTTTTTTTAAGTCCGAGGAACAATAAGAAGTAGAGTTAAAGGACACAGGTGACAGGCAGGGTGGCTTTACTAAAGCCTTGGAAGAAAACTGCCGTCTGATTGGGTCAGGACCGAGGGCAGCTGGCCTCTGCAGCGGGCAGGCATGCTCTGCTGGTGTGGAGGGGCCGCGGGGCCCCAGGTCCCAGATCCCTCACAATCAGCAGACAGAGCTGGCAGGCTCCAACAGCCTCCTCTTTTCTAAGTCACGAGACAGCATGCCCAGAATGTCCGTGAGTGGCCATGTGCCAGCGCTGTGACCACTCACGCCACGGCCTGTTTGTTTGCTGGCTGGGAAAGTCGTGTGCCCCGGGTGAGCCTGATGGGGCTGGGGGTGACAGCTTTCTGGCTGAGTCAGCTCTCTTGTGTGCAGAGAGAAACCTGTGGCAGTTTGCAGAGAAGTATTTACTTTGTGACTTTAAAAAAAGGGAGAATGGGAAAGGAGGAGGGAAGAAATGAGAAAAAGAAAGATAGAAAGAAGGTAAGAGCCTTTAATACAAGCAGTGAAAATTAGATTGACATTATCTGGGTGATTTTTAATAAATAGCTGAACTTAGTTCTCATCCAGGCTGTGCTTTTTCTCTCTCTGTCTCTTTTTCTTTCTTAATGGGTAAAGACAATAAAGACAATATTTAAATTATTACTTCCCCGTCTATGGTAATGGACCAGTTTTGTTTTATTTTTTCTCCTATGTGTTGAAAAGCAATATTTTTGTAATATACAGCCAAAATGAATTAATATAAAATAAAATTCCACAAGAATGGTGAAGTGATGTCAGATTTCTCTAAAAGTTTCTAAATGCTTACTTTCCATTCTTGTACTCATTGCACCATAGACTGGTAAGAAACAGTTCATGCCCTGCCCACTTGGAGTAGCACTGTTTAAAATTCATCATTCTGACAATTTATGTAGCAGTTCCCTGGAGTAAAATAAGATCCACCAGTAATGCAGCTGGGCAGATTGGCAAACTCCATCGGAGAAGTACCAATTCTTCTAACACTTTTAAACTCATTCTTTATCTAATAGTCCTTGAGTCCTTTAGTCCATGTTCTCAGGAATTTATGTGTTACAGGAGAGCACCCAGTCCTAGCAGATGGCTGCAGAAGACGTCATAATAGCACCAAATGTCAGACCTAGAAATATCTTCAGAGATCGTTGGGTCCAAACTCCGTATCCCCCATAGAGGGAAACTGAGGCCAAAGCTCACACAATCCATTAGTAGTGAAATTGGGGTTAAGGGTGCTCTAAATTTCTGACTCCTGGTCAACTGCTGTGGCACAGCTTCCCAGCACTGTCCTGACGTCCTTGAGGCCACAGATACCTGCCCCTTCACGTTTTGTCCTCGCTCTCCTCTTCTTCCCAACTATTCCCAAGAGCTTGAGATTATGAAGTGCTTACTGAGTGAGTTTGGAAGAGAGTTGGATAACAGCCTTGGGTTTCCATGAACCACTGCAAAACTATTAGAGCTACATTAGTGGTGAGTTTTCTTTATTAAGAGGCCATGATAAGGACAGTTAACTGAGGATGTGTGCAAAGAGGAGGACTGGGACAGTGAGGGGCCAGGAGCTGTATCATATAACCACTTGATAATGTTTGGCCTGGATGATAAAATTCTCACAAGGCCATGACCAGAGGGCCATGACACATGCATTTCAAGTCTCTGAAGGCCTGTCCTGTGGAAAAGAGAGTAGAAGTATTCTATGTGGTTTCTAAGCCGTGGGTGGGCCCAGAGTGTTGCAGTTACACGAGGCAGCTTTGAGCTGAGTAACAGATTATGCCATCCCCAGGCAGAATGGTCCTTCCAGGGGAGTGCTTCTCTGCAGGTGAGTGAGCTCCCCATCACCTGAGGCATGCACAGTTAGGCTATAGCGAGGATTATAGCAATGGTGGAGGAGGTAGCCTTGATGGCTTAAGACTGCACAGCCCAAGGTTTTACAAATATCTTATTCCAAGTCATTTTAGGGAACTAAGTGGTGACTATATCTGTCCTATTTAACAGGCACTTATTGAATATGTCTACCCCTGCTGGTCTCTCTGCTCTTCACTGAGGATATTGCAATGAGTGGGACGTGGTCCTCACCATTGAGGGGCTTCCGCTTTAGTGGGAGAGTCATATTCAAACATAAGAAACTCTGACCTATGGTATTAGAGGCACACAGTGGGGCAGGAGACCTAAAAAGCAGAGATTTAGTCTGACTAGGGAAAACGAGGCAAGTCTGCTAGTGGAGGCATGATTCGAGTAGGCATCCAGGAACAGGGAGCACGTTGACAGGTAGAGATGTAGCCTGCATCAGTCAGGATCCTGCCAGGAAACAGATGGCACATTCAAACAGAATAATTAAGGAGAGTTGAAGGAGGGGCTTTTTTGAAGGAAAGGCTATTCAAAATGGTGTGGGCAAGGTTTAGGTATCCCAACCAAGCCAGGGTCAGCAACAGTGGGGAGCTATTTCTATCCTTTGACTATAGGGGCAGGAGGAGGGAGAGGTTATGGAACCCAGAGAGAGTGGCTATGTGGAGAGTGTTCCCTGGCAGTAGCTGTGATTCTCAGTAGAGAGGAGTAGCCAACCTAACAGCCCCCTGGCCAGAAGGGAGCTGGGAGAGTTAATTCTACATTAACATTGGCTTCCACCTTCCAGTCTCCTGCCAGTGATTCCCATTGGGGAACCAAACTGGAAGTCACAAGGCAAAGGAAGCTGTTGATGGAACCCAAAGAGGCCAGCCTCCCGAGGGCACAGAGCAGGGTGGGGAGGGGTTGGAAGTGGATATGGGTGAGCAGACAGAACATGTCCAGAGCACAGAGAAAGCCAGCCCGTGCAGAGGGTACAGCATAAGCAAGGGGGAGTTGGGGGAATGGGGTGTGGAAGGGCTTGGAGAATAAGGAGTCATTCAGTATGGCTGGGATCCAGACCATAAGCAGAGAAGGATTCAGTTTGTCTCACAGAAAACTCCAATATCAGGCTAAATCCTTCCTCCTTGTCTCTCTATCTTTCTTAATTTCTTTCCCTTCTTCTTTCTTTCTTTCCTTCCTTCCCTTCCTCCTTCCTTCTTTCCTGTATCCCTCCCTCCCTTCCTTCTTCCCTTCCTCTCTCCATCTCTTCCTTCCTTCCTTTTTTTCTCCTTTTCTTCTCTCGATAAATATTTGCTGAATGTTCCCTCTGTGCCAGCCCGTCCCTGCCCTTTTGGAGCTCACCATCTAATGGATAAGACAGACAAGTGAAGATGCCGTTGCAATCACTGGTGTGAAAAGACCCCCATGTCAGCCAGGAGCAGCAGTCTGTGTGAGCAGTCAAAGGCTTTCTATCAGACTGGCCAGATAGAAAAAGACATTCCAATGAATCTTGGCGATTCTCTATAGTGGTGGAGACGAGCCAGATAGGCAGAACTTCTTCTACAGCCATTAGAGATGTCTACAAACAAGGTAGAATGCACTTCACATGCCTTTTTATAAAGAAAATGAAAAACTTGGATATTAATAGAAATCCCCAGTATCAGGAAATCCAGGGGCTGTTGCCACTTTGGGCTGTATACACCCTACTGCGTGAGGATATTGCAACAAGTGCACCAAGTTCCTGTTTGGACCCCTCCAAACTGCAAACTCTAGCACCGTCAGGTGAACTTCACCTTTGTCCACGAGTATCTATTCAGATGGCATAAGGCAGACAGAAAAAAAGAGACTTCCCTTACATACTGCTAGCTCATAGGGAACCATTTTCTTTGCCTTCTCTTTATTATTATTATTATTATTATTTATGTAGCAAGGGCATTCCCCTAGGACCATATTGGGTTTTTTGGGACCTAAGATGACATTGCTGGAAGTCTTTGGAAAGGGCTGCAATAAGCCTTGAAGTAGCCTCCTTGACCCCTCTGCTGGCAGCTATAGTCCTCCTCAGTCTCTTCCCCTGCTTTACCAAGGCCATTAAATGATTTGCCTTCACTCATTGGGGTCTCTCACTTCTTTTCTGAGATGATCTCATGGAACGTATACTTCCTTCCTCCAAGTTCTCTCCAAATCTGGAAAAGTTTCATGGAATCAGGGGCTCTCTGATCTGAAAGGAGCAGTGGAGGGTCCAGCCCCTCTTGCTGTAGATCAGGAGACTGAGCCAAGAGGGGCAAGCACTGACCCAGGCCTCACAGTGAGACTGGGGCCAAGCTGAAAGCAAGATCCAGGGTCTCATCTGCTAGTCCCAAGGCATTTTAACTCCTGCTACATTGCCTTGGCATCTTAGAAGCTGGCAATTTAAAACTTGGAAAAATTTTATTTAGTATATATAGTCATATTCTTACCCATCACTCATATTTTGTTAAGACACTTTAGCATCCAAGGCACTGTGATGAATGCCCTAGGAATCTAAGATGTAATCTCTGTCCCAAAGGTGTTTGTATGCTGTGGTTTAATGACATTTTGTTACAGTCATTCAGGAGACAGCAAGAAGGCAGATGATTACTTTCCAAATGAACCACACGGACGATAAGGCTTACGTGAGCTCTGAGAAAAGGCAGGATCACTGTTTCGGAGAAATTAGGAAAAGTTTTCTGGTGAAAGAGCCTTTACAAACAGGCTTGCAACATTGACAGGCTTCGTAATGGTAGAAAAGAGGTGGGTGGGGGCAAAGAGATTGAGGTGGGAAGCTGTGGGTGGGGTACAAGAAAGAAGCAAGTCTCCCTGGGACTTCATGCAGGTAGATGACGCCACGATTTACTCTTCAGGTTGCAGAGCTCAAAGAATCAGACTGATGTAGAATGCAAAAAGAATTCAAGGGAAATAGATTCTATCCTTGGTTCAGCAGTTTCTTAGCTATGCAATCTTGGGCAATCTCTTAATCTTCCTGAGCCTCCCTTTCCACATCTATCGAAAGGGGTCATGTAATAATAATATCTCACTGCCTGGATCACATGATTGCCTTGAGGGTCACATAAAATAATACCCCAGAAAGAGTTCTGGGAAGAGTTAACCAGCATGCAGATGAAAGAGGACATTGTTATTTTTTCAGTAACTTTGTTCATTCTTTTCCAGTAATCATGTAAAAGAAGTTGCTTGGAATTTTATAATCAGAATATCAGAGTTTATTTAACGTGACTAATATTCATTAAAGCAATAACCAGAGTCAGGCCTGCTGTAGTGGAAAAATGATGGGTGTTGCAGACTGACAAGGGTTTATATCTTGGTTCCATTCTTCATTAGCCATCTGTCCTTGGCCCATTTCTCAATAAAAGTTGATGGTTTCTCATTTGTAACAATTGGGTGAGAACAGTTTATCCTGTGGCATGTCATGAAACTGAAACAGAGTCATCTGTGTGAAACACCTGGTCCAGCGTGTGGCACACTGTCCTTGCTGGGAAAAGTTTCCTGCCTTCTCGAGGGCACTCATGGACTCCTCCCTGTCAGCATTGTTTTACCAAGACTGCCTTCCTGCAGGATCATAAAGAAGGCCTGGATGAAACTGCAGTACACACACCGAGGGCATTTACCCAGATTACTTTCATTCTTAAAATATTAACTTTTTTTTTAGGACTGGCCACAGAATTGGTATTTTTAAATAAAGACCATATCACTTCTATCAAACTCATTGAGTTTGCACACTAGTTTATTTTGAAAGTGACCCAAGTGTCTAACTGTATTAGAGGACATATTTCCGCAAGGAGCAATCCCAGACAGTGTTGGGATTGGTCATAACAGGTGGCATGCCAATTTGGTTGAAGTTCTTAGATTTTTCGATCATCTCCAGCCCACAACCCTGCTTGAGTGTAGTTACGCAAACACACACATTCAGGCGCCTTGTCCACATGGTCCCATTTTCTCTGATTCATTCTGGCTTTTCCTCATGCATTTCTTCTGAGCAAAGTCATCCTTTGCTCGCGGGTCCCATCTGTGACCCTTGTGCACATGTGACTTTGATCTTTGAGAGCAGAACAGTGGCGTGAATGGAGAGCAAGAGAAGAACTGTTCGTGGCCCCTAAAGATGAGGTTGATAAAGAGCTCAAAATGGTGACCCATGAGATCAACCGTGGAGGATCAGCACAGTCTAGCAAATAAATAAGAGCACAAGTTTTGGAGACAGAGTATATTTGAATTAAACCACTTAACATTTTTGTGACCTTGAACAAATCCCTTCCTTTATCGAAGACTTAGTTGCCTCCTCTGTAAAATCGGGGATGAAAGTAGCACAGTCAACTGCACTGGGTGATTTAAAGGATTCAGTGAAATAATACACGGTCAACCCTTAAGGACAGCGCCTGGCACTCAGTGAGGATGCAAAATAACAGTGGTGATTTGCGGGGGATTTTCCTGTCTCTGGGAAATCTCCTGACCTCTTACACACATATCCCCTAATTCCCAGCCCCCTCTCGATTCTGAGCCCCTTCACTAGAACCTCCGGGCTGGAGTGGCAGCTGGAGATGACATAATCACTCTTTACTACCAAGGACCTTTTTATTTTAGCTCCTGCACGTTCCATTTTTAAAAGATTTTCTTTACTCCAGAAGCCCTCCCCATACTAAATGCTAATGTATACATTTTCCCAAGAGATGAGCACCATGCCATACTAAGTATATGCGTTTCCAACAAAAAGCAAGGCATGTCTGAGATCCCAGGATGGGGCTCACTGAGTAGTTCATGTACACACATCTGAGGGAAGGAGCTGGAAGCCAGGAGGGTGCCCCTTACACGCCCAGGACCTCACTAAGCAGTATAAGAGGTGGGTAAAGCCCCTCCTGGCTGGGGATCCCTGCCACAGCACACTCTATCTTTCAGAGTTTAAAGTGAAAGTTGGAACCCTTTCTCAGGGATACATCAGGGAGGCTCCCAACATGGTGGGATCTGAGGTGCTCCCTCTCTCCGCTCTTTCCTAGATGTGTATTTCCTTCTCCAGTTCCCTGGATAGTTGGAAGCGCTTGGTGCCCTTTCGAGGGCCTCAGTGGGAGGCAGTTGGGTTTTTTCCACCCTGGGTTTGGCAAGTCAGCACTCTCATTTTCCTTTCTTCATCCACTGGTGACACTGACCACTCATGACAGCCTCAGCGCTAGGTCAGACACCCTTCCAGTCTGGGAAACAAAGTGGTGGGGCTGTGAGGGAGAGTCGAATGGACAGACTCCAGGACGTTTTGTTTTTCACACACATTTCCCTAAATTGATGATAGCTAAGCTTGTACCTTCAAACTCACAGCTTGCCAATTTTCCACCTCCTGAGAGAGAACCTCCGCACCTCCACTTTCACTTCCTGGAAACACAAACCTAGTGTGTGAACAGCAGTGCTCTTTGCTCATGGGTTTGTTTGCATCAATGGAACAGCTCCCCTTTCCCTGGGTTTTTTTTGGAGGAGTATTTTCTGTCTTCCTCCTTCCTTCCCTGTTTCTTTCTTTCCCTTTTCCATGTTCTAGGCTGTTTTGGCCATCCGGTAGTGGAAGGCGGAGGGTGAGGTGATTACTGTCTCTGTGTCAAGCTTCTGATGTTTGTGATTCCAGCCTGTTTTGAGTTCCGACAGCCACTTGCAGCTCTTAGCCTTGAGTTTGACTTCTGAAAACTGAACTATTTTTATGCCCCAGAGGGAAATAGTGACTATAACTCTACAAAAGTACAGAGTATCTCAAAATGTTGCAGAGGGTGGAAGAGAGACATGACAGAGAGCTCTTTCCAAAGAGGATTAATGGTAGAAAAACCTAGTTTGCCTCTGGTTTGCATGAGGAAGGAAATAACTAGATATTTCCAGTAACTTCTTAGCAGCATAGAATAAGTCACTTCTCTTACTTCAAATGCTTCCTCTGTACAATGGGAGGAGTTGGGTAGAAGAGTTCTAAGATCTGTTCTTGTTCAGACATTTTCAAATTAGACCTTGTAATCCTGGTTCCAGGCTTATGGGGGCTGGCCAGTCTGCAAATGGTGCAGGGAGGGGTACCTAATATTGAAAAGGTACAAATAGTGCCATGCATGGACACTGGGGACATCCAGGGAAATAAGAGACAGTCCGTGCCTTCAAAATATTTATCAGCCCCTATATCTTAATTGAGTATGATGTGTTCAGATTAGCAATAAAGGAACAATTATACTCTATGACAAGCTGAAAAAATCCTACTTCCATTACTCAAGTCCCAGCAGTAGCCTCATGATGGAACCCCACCTTGGGCAGTCTGCATGTCTGCTATTTTATTTTCCCTCAGGCCCTGAATGTGGCATCCTCTTTCCAAAAATCAATTTGAATTTAATTCTACTTTTGACAGGCTGACATACAGTGTCATGCTTTCCAGCGTTATTTCTCCATACTTGAACTCTTTGATTGTCACCTGACCCTTTGAAAGCTATCTCTTTTTTTAACCACAGGAGAGACCCAAATTTGGAGAAGTCACTAGACTCGTTCAAGGTCATCCAAAGAGATCTACATCTACTAGAACCAATGTATAGTTCTAACTTTAGATAATCCTGTTATTTGCCTAAGGATTGGTGATTTGTATGTGGCCACAGTCCAAACTAAAATCCAGATGTTGCCATATTGACACATATTGGTGAAGATGTTGTAATTCTTGCTCTATCCTAACCAAACATAATATTGTTCAGTCAATCTTCACATCAGTTATATGGTTTGCATGGCTAAAAGAGCCAAACTGGGTAGTCTCCTGAAACACTGCCTGTACCTAGAACATTGTGGCTGCTACAACTTATGAAATAGAGGTGGTTTGTCTTTATTTAATTGTGCTTCAAGTATAAGACAAACCACAGGGCTGTCGGGGAGCTGTGTATATTCTGCTCAATATGGTCAGTTGTATTATTTATCAACCGTGGTTTTGATCCTCCAAGAAGAAAGTGAGGTGGTGGGAAGAGATAGCTGTGTGCCCTGGAACTACATGCTTCTGTTGTAAAAGAAATGGTTTGACCTTAGATAGTCACATTACTGTTCTGCTGCTTTTGAACACACCATCATGCTTCAAATTATTGCTTGTCCTTCCTTACCAGGGTATTTTTCATGCTTAATGGCTTCCCTTAAAACAAGTAAACTGGGTTCCTGGGCCGTCAAAGCAGAGATTGAAGAATCCCAGGGAAAGATCTTAGGGAAGGGACTGTTCATTCATGTGTGTGTGTACATGTCTACTGTGTGCAAGCACAATGCTACGTGCTGGGGGTACAATAATGAACGTTTCACAGGATAGGTGTGATTCTGCCCTCATGGATTTCCCTGCGGGTAGATAAGTAGGTAATTTGATGAGTCCTGTTATGAAGAAGTCCAAGGTTGGAGGGAACACAGAGGATGGGTACTCGACTCATTAGAGGTCAGAATCACTTCTAGGCTTAGTCCTGAAGGAGGAGTCTTGTTCACCAAGTGAGTGTAGCTGAGTTTGCCAGGTTCCAGGTGTTCTGACACTTTGCCTTCTACCCAAGCAGTATTTAAAAACTATTTTCAGAAAGGCAAATGAGAAAAATAAGAACTGAGTAGTTCCTAGTAAAACATATTCATTTTAAATTAGTGTCCTTTATCCTGAGATTATTTTATTCTCTTCTTTGGAGTACTACTCTAGTATCCTTTATTTTATTTTATGAGAGACATCATAGATAGTGGGGCATTCACCTTTTGAATGCTTTATTTGTCAAAATTAAAAATCACTACTTTCACTCCAGTTTTTTAAATTGGTCCAGAGGTCTGAGGACCTCTCTATTGATCCATGATGCCTCTTTGAATCAGCGCTTTATCTCCTCCCATCCAAATCCTCAGGATTCTTGATCCCACCCATGTCCTGGTCTCATCATAATCCTATCCCACAGAGAGCCGTAGGCCAGAGGTTTTCCTAAGGGTTGACCTTCCACATGACTCAGCAAGGGGCACAACCCCAGGGAGACAGCTCTCCTGATGGGCCTAGAGTTTAGGGCAGCTTTAAGAGGTGTTTTGATGTATAGAATCTGAGAATCATAACGGGGAAATACTACAGTTAGACCAAGTTAAAACCCGGACCCATCATTTCATCTCTTCTCACTCCCACCCGGCTTAGCATCAAATTGTTCCCCATGCATAAATACCTCCCCTTCTTGGATATTCTCAAATGTGCCTCCTTTTCTACAAGCCACTGCCCATGCCTTCTGCTCCACTCTCATCCCTCCTACAGACCATCTCCCACATTCTTCCCGAAAGCTCTTTGGAAACATGAACCAGATCATTTTATTCTCTTCCATAAAATCTGCCAGGGTCTGCTTACAGCTTTCAGGACACTGTCCAAGCTCTATAACCCAGTATACAAGACCCTTCTTGATGTGGCCATTGCTGACGCTTCCAGCTGCATCTTGTGAAATAGCTCCCATGTTCCCAACTTTGCAACCATACCAGAGGACTTGCAGTGTCTCACTCTTCTCATGCTCTTTCAGGCCTCTTGGCTTTCTGGAGCTTCTGCCATTTTCCCTGTCTCCCACACCTGGTCCAATATCTGACCAAGGTTTATTCTTCATGTGAAAATCTCAATGATATCTTACCGACCTTCAGCTGGGTAAATGTCATTCCTCTGTGCTTCCATCACATTCAGCATCCCCTCTATCATAACACATATCATAAAAGAAGGTAAGAGACTAATGGTTAAGGTTATAGTCTGTAGTGTTCAACAGACTAGGGGCCATATCCCACCTCTGACACTTATGAGTGGGAGGGGATAATCTTGGAAGAGTGGTGTCAGCTCACAGAGCCCTAGTTTCTTCACCTGTAAATTGGGGATACTCACACTTAACTTATAAGGTTTTTGTAAAGCTTCAAAGAGATAATATAAAAAAAAATATTTCAATGGTGCCAATGTGTAGTAAACTCACCCAAATGGTAGGCTTTATTAGTATTATCTCATTATGTTGTGATCATCTGATAATTTGTCTCACTTGCTTCATAAAACTGCTAACTTTCTGATAATCAAAAAGTGTTTCTCTTTCATATTTGGGTGCCAAGTTTCTAGCTTAAAGTATAATAGATGATAGAATTTCAATAAACGGTGGTGCATGAAAGAGGAAAAGACTGAATGTATTATATGCAGGGAGGAAAGAAGTTAAGAAGGAAAGAATGAAGGCAGGCAGACAGAGGGAGGTGGGGAGAGTAGACGGGAGGTAATGAAAGAATGACTTATTCAATAAATGAATGAAAGAATGACCAATTTTTCAATTGATCTTTGATTGATGCTGTTACATTTTTCTTAGATTGTGTGTCAAGCTTCTATATAAAAGCTGTTATTTTGGAAACCAATCATTCAGGATTCTGAGAATTTAATAAACTCCTCAAGCACTTTTTTTTTCTGTGCCTCTTCTTACAGACAAGCGAGACAGATTTAGGCATTTCTGACAATGAAACTAAACAGGAGAATAAAGTCCAGATCATTAGGGCCCTTGGGATAAAAGTAGAAAATCCAGGTTTTAGAACTGGTCACAGCTTGGAGAAAGCTTGTTATTTGGAACAAGGATATGGATGCAATAAACATTCTGAGGTTTATCTTGCTTTAATGACTTGCCTTGAGTGGCTTTGATCTTTATATTTGATAATCACTTTCAAATGGTCTAGTGTGTTTTGAAAGTGGAGTATTGGTTCACGGACTTGAGATCCTCCTTGGGAACGACAGGCTGGAATCAGAATTTGGAAACAGACAATGTTACAGGACTTGCTCTATGAGTTGTAGAAGCTGGGCAACTACCCATGAGGAAGATAAACACATTGGTCCAGTGATGGGAAGCAGAGTTCACTGATGGAAAGGAGACACAACAGGCATGGGGAGCTAAGGCCAGTTTCCTCTAGTTTCGTGAGCAATCCAGAAAGAGAATTGTGCATCCTGGGGGCTTTTCATAAGTTGGCCACTCTTCCAGCACTTTCTCATGTTATCACCTCCTTGAAGTTTTATATTCCCCTTTCTAGGTTGAATTTTATAATCCCCATTTTACAGATAAGGCAATTGAGGTCCAGAAAGATTGAGTCTCTCTCTTAAGATGTGGCTTTTTTCGGAGCCAGCCCAGTGTTATAGTGGTTAAGTTTACATGCTCTGCTTCACTGGCACGGGGTTCGCACGTTCAGATCCCGCATGTGGACCTAGCACCGCTCATCAAGCCACACTGTGGTGGCGTCCCACATAAAATAGAGGAAGATTGCCACAGATGTTAGCTCAGTGACAGTCTTCCTCAAGCAAAAAGAGGAAGATTGGCAACAGATGTTAGCTCAGCCCCGGTCTTCCTCACAAAAAACAAGGAAGAAGGATGTGGCTTTTTGAAAAAATAGTAAGGCCAATGATTACCACAATTAGATATTTCTTGGTGTGGCAATACCAGAAGAAAATAGTAAATACAAAAATGTGTATAATAAACTTTGATATACTTATTCCCCACTTTCATATTATTGAATGAAGAATAGACTTCACTCCAGAACAATTCTATCTAGAACTCTATCCAAGGACATTTAATTATGACAGTAACAGAGTCTTCCTATATAAGACAGTCCTCTGCATGGACTATAAGTAGAGTAAAGGGTCTCAGGTACTCTATTTAAATGTTATGCTGTCATATTTAAATAAATTTCACTCAAGGAAAAAAAAAAGTATGGCTTTTTTTCTATGGCACTGTGCTGCCTTTTAGCTTAACCAGAAAGAACTGTCACCAGCTTCTAGCTGGGAAGTAGCCTACTCCAAGCCAGGTTCAGCTCAGACAAACCCTCATCAAATTGAGGGCATCAGCCCATGACCAGCACCATCCCTATAACCAGCCTACACCTCTCAAGAGCCCGAGGAGCAGAACTTTGGCATGATGCTTCTCAAAGATCTCAGCTACCACTTCTGCAGGGGAGAAGTTGGTCTGTTCTGAATGGAAATAGAAATAGACACTGGTCAGTCTTGATCTGGGCTCCCTGTGAGCCATACCTCAGACTACCCATCTTTAAAATGGGAGAGCCAGTGTGTTATGCTTCTAGAACTTTCCATGATTTCATGTAAGAGATTTGTTGTTGTTCTGCATTTTGAATGTAGTTCCCTTTTGCTTCTCTTTCAATAAAACAGGCCCTGACAGCCCTCTCATTGAGATTATTACAGAGTTGTACCATCTCAGGCCAGTGCATTTAGGAAATATGTTGTTGGCACTCACCAGCGAGTGAGATGCGTAAAGAACATATTCTAATGACAGTTGAGTTGAGAGAGCTTTGATCTCCCTCCAGGACTGCTCTCATGCCTTTGAAATGCAGTTCTGGCAGAGGGGTAAAGTCTGGGTGCCTTGGCACTTTGTGGCTGGGCCCCCTGAAACTGACATTCCAAGGGACCTGCAACCTTCACAGTAGGATCCAGGTGCATGGGCTGTGCAGGAAGAAAGGAGACACTGAGACACCTCTTTTGAGAGACAGCTTGGGGAGAGTATCAAAGTTAGGAGGGACTTTCCCATTTAGACCAATTGTGTTGGTTCTGTTGTTATTTGGTTTTTGGCAAAGGTGGAGGTTGGGGTAGGGGGAAAGGATTATGCTCACATATGTTTGGGAACACTTCGTACACTATCTGCCCTACTATTTTGCATATTGAAGGCTTTGAAAACTCTTACAATTAAAAAATATATGTATTTAACTTTGTTTAAAAGAGCATATCCTAAACCATTAGACTCAGAAACTCTTTTCCTGTAAATATGCCTCTACTTCTTGTGAATTTAGCCTTCTATAGACTGTGACTTCGAAAAGACTGATCTAGTTCACAAGCTCACTGAACAGATGGGCACTCTGAGCTGCAGACCAGGCAGCAGAAGATAGTGGGAATAGGCTAGAAATTCAGGCAATGCAAGCCCTGCACAGAGGTGTCCAGCTGAATGAGAACATGGGGGCTGCAGTCCATCTCATGCTTGACTCTCCAAGCTATGCACCCTTGCAAGGAACTATGTCTACCTCTAGGAAAAAGCAACTTTACTAATTGGTATAAAAGTGCTGCCACGCACAGGCTAGTGGATAAAGGCTTGTTGTCAGGCCCTTCTGTGCCCCTGATTTGATATCTCAGACAAGTCGCTTCACGTCCCTGAGCCCTGGGCTTCTTCATCCTGTTTTGAAGTTATGCAGTTTAAGAGAGGTGCTCAATAGCTGCCAATCAGTGGTAGCTCTCTTTTGAAGGAAAGTTTTAGGGAACACAGAGATGATAAAGGATTGGCCCCCACTTGCTTGAAGTTCATAGCCTGATGGAGAAGACAGGTGCTGACACAATGAAATAATACAAAGCAGAGTGGAAAATACTAGAATCAAATGTAGGGGGTTCTGAGGAGGAAGAAACCATTTTCCGCTAGATGATTTCAGTGTTGCTAATAATTATCATTGTAATAACACTAATGCAACAAAAATAGCCTACACTAATCATGAGTGCCTCTACGTGCAAGGCACTTTCTCTGTGTTGCCTCCCAACAACCATGAGAGATGGACATGATCATCCCATTCTAGAGGTGAGGATGGTCAGGAGTGGATAGATGGAGTACATTACATGTATGCTGGGCTTAGAAGGGAGGATAAGATTTTAAAAGTCTGAGATTCAGGAAGAAAGGTTGTGAGGCAGAGGAAAGAAACTAATGGACATGCTTAAGGAGTGGGCATAATTGCGGAAAACCAGAGGTTCTTGGGATGAGGAAACCATGAGAACTTGAGTGGTTGAGCCTGCAGGAGGAAGAAAAAGGTTGGTTGATGAAATGCTGAAGAAAAGCTGGGGATCAGATGCTAAAAGGCAAGACTAGGAGAGCCTCCCAAAGGCAGACTGCCAGTTTAGGTTTTTCCCAGTAGGAGAAAATAGGGGAACAGGATGTGGAGGAGAGTGTGGGCCAAGACTGTACTGACCTGTCTCTCATAATCCTCCTGGTATCCCCATGAGCTAACAGACTCAGAGAGGTAAGGTAACTTGTCCATGGACATAGGTCTGTCCATCCAATTCACAGCAGTACTGGCACATAATTTATTAAACACATACAGTTTTGAATTTGGATCGATTTTCCTGGGGTAATGATTTTTTTAAAAATAAATTTGACCAATTTAGAATATACACAGAGGGCCAACCTTCACAAAGTGGCAAAATGGAAAGCCAAGTGGCCCTGAGCAAGTCCTTTTCCTTCTCCCATCATCAATTTCCTAGACTCTAATGGTCCTGCTCAAGTTGGCCTCCTGCGCTTTCTCATCCATCCATTGACAGAGGGAATAAACATTATTTTAAAGAGATGGGAGGAGGGAGGTAATATCCACATGGACTCCTGTCTGCACGATTTTCCCCTGATACATTTGAGAGGTAACCAGCTTGGCTCTCAATTGGTGGGAAGACCTCAGCCAGCAAAAGGAAAACTTTTAGCCAGAGAGCTGTTTGCCTTTGGGTGGGTCCCCCCAAAAGAGGGGGAGAGGACAGGGGCCAGTGGGTCAGGGGCCTGGATGGCTGCTGTGGTTCTGCCTCTTTTGGGAAATGGAGGCTTCTCAAAGTGTGGGAAAAAAAACCCCACATACAAACAAGCGAGAGAGAGGCTTCAACATCCCACATCTCTACCTTGGGCCAGAATGAATACCACCCCCTGAAAAGATTGGTTTCTGCAATTACAACTGAATAAACAACCAGTTAAAGTGTTGCCCCCACCCCTACCCCCCACCCGTCTCTTCCTCTCCTGAAGCTTCCTCAGCCTAGAGCAATGGGGCAAAGAGGTGACGTTCTCTAATAACATTTGTGTTCTCTGCCTGGGATAAGGCTTGATGGAAATGGACAGATCAATTAGAAAATAATAAATAATGTGGAAAGGGCTGATCCAAGAAATTCTCGGCTTCTCTGTGTTTTCATTCTCCTCCCACGCATTGTTTCCCTTTTCACAGAGGCCCTGAGTGAGCTTGGAAATGAGGGTGAGGCTGTGGGAAGAGCTGGACACGTCTAGATTTGCACTTGGCCTTGTCACTATTTATATGATCTCTGAACCCCTGTTCCTTCATCTGTAAGATGGGGATAAATAATAGGAACAGCTAAACATTTATCGAGGTTTTCTACATGCCACGGATTATTCTAAGCCCTTTAGACTTCCTTTAGTAATGTCCCAAATCCTCTGAACAATTCTATGAGGTTAACATTATTGTCATCGTTGTTTTGTGTATATAGAAACAGGGGCACAGGAAGCCAAGTAAATTGCCCAGGGTGACCCAAACATCAAGTGGAAGCGCTGGATTCAAACCCAGGACTCTGGATTGATAACAAGCCTTCTCACCCACCCTGCTGCATGGCTTCAAAGAATGGACAAAGATGGGACAACAGGTGTAGCTAGCACAGGGGCTGGCATACAGAAAGCGCTTAATAAATACTGGCTTTTTCCTTCTCTGATCACTAGTTCAAACTCCCTGTGAGGCTTCCAATCTAGGAAGCTGAAGGTGGGATCTCGGGAGAGAGAAGGCACAGCAGCAAGATTTCAGGTCAATATCTGAGCTTGTGCAGCTGTCCTTGGAATTAGTCAGTTCAACCCAGACATAGATGTAACCTCTCCTGGCCTTGCCTGTATCTCCAACTCATGTTAACCTGTTTTTGAAAAGCCAGAAAAATTATGGTCATGTGACCAGTTATAGGCTCTTGATGACGTGGGTGGCCAGGAGGGCTCTTTAGGTCTCAGACATATCCTAGTCTAGCGTAGTAAACGTATAGGTTTGTGATCCACAGAAGTGCTCTGTGAAGCACCAGGCAGCTGTTCTGAAACCGAGAGTATTGATAAGGAAACTGAGTCCTCATAGGAAGGAAGTGCTGAAACTGAAACTGGGACCTAAATATTTTAGCTTTTCTCTTTCGCCATGTAAATTCAACTCCATCAGCATCTACTGAATACTCATCCCGTGTCAAGCTCTGTGCTGAGAACTGGGTCAACAGAGATAAATAATGCACATTCCCTGGCTCCAGAGAGCCACAAACAGTGATAGATATAGAAGGTGAAGTGATTATTTGGAATGAAGTGAGAGTACATACAAATAGGAGGTGGATGAGTACAGAGAAGGTCAAGGGGGTGAAGGTGAGGTGGGAATCAGGCAAGTCTTCCTGGAGGAATGGTACCAGAACAGACTTTGGGTTTGTTCATCAGAAACAAAATGGGAAGCAGAGTCCCGGACAGAGGGAACAGCACGAGTAAAGGCAGTGAGGATAGTGCATCATGGTGAGCGCTGCCAACGTAAAGTGGGAAATTCAAGAGAGGGAACAGAAAGAGATGATGCTAAATGGGGAGGCAGGGTCTTGAGGGCATGCTGGGGAGCTTGGACTTGACTCTTTCACTTATGGGGAGGCCCTTCTATGACTTCGGGAGTGAGAGAGAAGGGAACCGTCATTAGTGTTCTACTGGCCAGGCACTGTGCCAACTCCCCATGGAGAGACAGCATTAGGACAAAGGAAAACAGTTCCAACTAACTGTGTGACTTTAGCAAGGTATGAAGATTCTTTAAGCCTCTTTTTCCTCCTCTGGAAAATGGGGATAATAATTCTACCTACCTCAGTGTTATTAAGAAGATTAGAGGAGATAATCTATGTAAACCAGGACCGTGTAGAAGGACCCAACAAACATTAAATATCATTATTCTTAGACTTTGTCTCACCTACTACCTCAAGCTGCCTGCTTGCTTATTTATGTATGTTTTTATTCACTTCCAACTTTACTCAAGAAATGATTATCAGTGGCTCACAGATAAGATAGATGATGGTGGACATAAAATGGGGCTGAACGAAACAGGAGAGGGGAGCAAGGTGCCTCTCTCTATTTAGAAAATAATCCATTGAATAATAAACCTGTGGCTGATCCAAAGCTTTACCATTTCTCTTCTGATGGCAGAGCCATACTCTACAATGGAAGAGTTCTTATTTATTGAGCACCTAACATATGCCAGTCTCTTTCCAAATACCATTTATTTCTCTCTCCAACATGTGTTTGTTCCGTGTATTAAAGAGCTGACGCTTGTAGCAGGGGGAATTAATTCACTTTCCAGATATGTCACTCTACAACAGCAGCCACCCCAAATACAATATCCCTTTCTAATCTAGTTTACAGACAAAGGAATAGAGGCTTACAGAATGCAGAATCATGTACGGGAGGCAGCGTGATGCCCCGGTGAAAAGAGCATAGGTTTCAAGCTAGACAGAATTGGCTTTGAAACCCAGATCTGCAACTTTGGCCAACCTATTTAATCACACTGGGCCCCATGTTGCTTATCTTGAAAACAGAGTAATAAGGCCTCCTTGCAAGGTTGGTATAGATATGCAAAGCAAGCCTCTTAGTGCCACTCTGTATTTGCCAAATAAATGGTCCGAGGTCCATAATGAATGAGTGAAATAGGGAAGAAGCCAATACTAGAATACATGTTGTCTCTTTCATGATCTGTGTTCTTGGTCTATATCTACTTTATGTGGCCCTGTCATCAGTCAATACAGCAGAGTCCTTAGGGGCGCAGATGTTGATCTTAGATAAATATGGGTTCTAAACTGAACTGTGGTATTTATAAGCCAAGCAATCTTATCAAGTCTCTTAAACTCACAAGGACTTAATTTTTTTACCTTCAAAATGGGATCATCACCCTTACCTTATGATAATTTTGGGGGAAGTCGATGAGGTGATGTTTATAAAGTGCTTAGCCAAGTGCCTGGCACAGAGTAGCTCTTAATTAATTGAGGAGTACCTGTTATTTGAATAGTACCTTTTTTGGATGGTGATGACAGCCAAGGTTCTTTTTCTATTACAGAGCATACTTGGATGTTAATGAATTGAAGAACATTCTTAGACTGGATGGATCAACACACCTCAATATCTTCTTTGCAAACTCCTCGGAGGAGGAATTGGCGGGAGTAGCAACTTGGCCATGGGACAAGGAGGCCCTAATGCACTTAGGTGAGAATTAGAAACTTCTTCAGGAGGAAGCTGGATTAGAACAGGAATAAATTTCATACTGACGATGATGATGAGGTGGATCATGATTATGATGGTGGCGGTGGTAGTGGTGACAGTGAACAACCCTTTTATTTATCATTTTTTAATTTTACAAAACTCTTTAGCTTTCCTTATCTTTCAACTATCAAGCAATGCTCTGAAAAATAACACAATATTGTTAACCCTGTTCTACCAATGGGGAAACTGAGATCCAGAGAGGGAATGGGGCTTATTCAAGGTCACACACAAGTCAGTGGCAGAGTCACGGTTGAAATTCAAGTTGCCAACTCTGTTTATTGATTGCTTTCTCCTGATACCCCTTGCATCTTAGTTTATGCACATATCTTCTCAGCCTGGTAAGCACATCATGCTGGCACAGCTAGTCGTGTTGGTTTGAAAGACACCAAAGGGGCAAGAGAAAGTGAGTTTGTAAGAACTCCTTGTTCTTCCATGTTCCACCCACAAACAACACCAGGAACTCTTCTTACGTTCAAATTATGCATATCCATAAACAAGACACGTGTTTATACAAAACAATCACCAAAACTCAGAAATGACAATGGTTTCTGAACCAGGCCCTGTAAGTAAACATCGTAGTTCTTTAATTTTGATTTTTCCATGCTCTCTTCCAGTACACGTCTATATGTAGACGTCTTTTTTAACTTATGCATACTTGGAATCATAGCATAGATGCAATTTTGTGCTCTTTTTTCACTTTATATTGTGCTATATAAATTTTTCCATGTTATAGCAGTCTTCATAATTACTTCCCATCCAACTTTTTTCACTTAATATTACAAGAGAAAAGTGTCACTCTGGGTTATTTGTGTTTTTTGAAAGATGAGATTTTTAATGACCACGTAATATTCCGTTGAGTGAGGGCACTGCAATTTGCTTAACCATTTTCCCCTCGATAGAATGTTCCTATTATTTACACCAATGAATAGTGATGATTCAGTGGGCATCTCCATCTGAGAATGGTAGAGCTCAGCAGAGTGACATTACTGGATGTTTCCTCATTCTGCCTGGTCTCTCAGTGCTACACCCGGAGTGCAGTAGCTGCTCTAAACCTCTGATATCTTGGAGATGAGGGACTCTGCAACTTCAGACAATGAAGTTGTGCTGAATCAAACTCTAAAGTTAGTTTCCTCCAGTTTGCTGTCATTTCCCAATTGCTTTTAAGAGAATGAGACCAATTTGTGGGTGTGTGTTCACATGTGTGTGGTTGTGTAAACAGACAGATAAAAAGACAACTATCTAGTGGTTCTCAACTGGGGGGTTTTATCCTCTAGGAGACATTTGGCAATGTCTAGAGATATTTTTGGATTTTCCAAATGAGGAATGCTACTGCATCTAGTGGGTAGAAGCCAGCAATGCTGCTAGTCCCCTCAATGTCCACCAGAAAGAATTATCCAGTCCAAAACATCAGTAGTGCTGAGGTTGAGAAATTCTGAGATAGATGATGGATACATAGATGGGCAGACAGACACAGACAAACAGGGGTTGGACAAAGAGAGTGTGCAACTTAAGCAAGCTTGAAGGTGATCAGCTTGCATCACGTGCCTAGTGTGATGTACAGAAATCATGCTGGCTTAGAGCCAGAATACATGGTCCTTCTCAGCTGCGACTTCACTTAGCAGTATGGCCTTAGGCAAGTCTCTTTCCTTCCCCAGGTCTCAATTTCCTCAGATTTTGAATGAATAGGTCAAACTAGACGGCCTCCAGGGACCCTTCTCAGTGCTGAAATTCTGTCCTCTTGGAAAAGCAACCAAAAGGGCCTTGATCAGAATCTTAGAAAGGTTGAACAGCAGGCTTCTAAAGTTAGGGGAAAATGCTCCTGATAATTCCATGAATTTCAGAGACTGGCTCAGGACCAGGAATACGGAAGGCTATAAATCCATAGCATGTTATAGTATTTCAGGATGATGTCAGGCTCAAGCTATTTCACCTTTTAAGAGAAGCAATGAAACAAGATTCGGGCCCTGTGCTGTCGCTCTGTGAAGAGGGGTGAATTGGGAGGGGATGAGGTAAAACAAATAGAGCCAGCCTGGACATTAAGTCTGCAACCCTATCGTGATCCCTGGAAATGCCTGTGGGGTCCTGCCCACTGCCAAGCCCCACCCCCCAAGCATTACTTCAATGTTGAAGCCTCGTGGACAGACAGAGAACCACTGGCGTTATTACAGCTGTTTATTTTAGAGCTCACCAGAGATGTAAAGTCACTTTCCCAAGATCACACAGCCAAGGCAAAGCAGAAGGAGGACGGCAAAGCAGAAGGAGGACTGCAACCAGTGTCAGGACAATTCCAGCTGACATCCAGGCTGCCACCTCCCCATCCTGAGAAATGGTGATTGTGAGCAATTCCTCTGCAAGGTGCCCCAATCAACCCAATTTATTAGAACCATTCTTTTTTACCTTTCTTTTTTTTTCTGCTGTTCCACCATGATCTCTGGAAGAAGCCTTGGGTGGGAAGGGGATTATGTTTCATATTATGATTGACAGAAAATAATTGAGAGAGATTTCCTGTCTCAATTTCTCTTCCTCCCTGCCTTTGCCTGCCCCTTCTCACACACCACGTGCGCGTGCACACACACCCCCACACACCCTCTCATACGTCTTTATCTTTGTGCTAGAAGGCTCTGAGCAGTTCAGAATTAATAGACTCCGTGAGCCCCATGACTGAGCAAGCTCACCCTCCCGCCAGTTCCATCTGAGATAAAACTCCCCCCACGCCTCCTTCAGGCTTGCCAGTACAAATCAGCAAGGTCCTGCCTCCTCATCATTCTTTTGTTAAGACGCTGCTCTGCACTTAGTTACTACTTGCAGGGTGCTCAGACCTGAATTTTAACCCTCCCTTAAACACACTTGGATTTTAAAATTTAAGTATCTCTTTCTGCCAGCCTCTACATATTTCTCCACTGCCTAAAATGAACAGGGAAAAATGCTGTCCATTGGTTCTACTGAGATCTCTTCCATGTATCTCCCCAAGCTAAGCAATCCTCGATCTTCGAAGACATGTGAAGCAGATCATCACTTCTCAAATTAGAACATACAGACAAGTCATCTGAGGCTCTTGTCAAAATACAGACTCTGATTCTGTATGTCTGGGATGGGACCTGAGATTCTGCGTTTCTAATCACCTTCTGGGTGCCTCACTCTGAGAGGCAAGTAGTTAGTAAGTAAGGTTCTCACTGTATGTCAAGCGCTATGCTGGCTGCTTACATGTCATTAGTTAGATCTCAGGAAACTTCTTTAGTTGGGTCAGCATTCAGCCAATATTCAACATACATTGAATGAGATGCCATATTCTGGGCCCTGTGATACACATTAGCAGTAGAACTCAGATTATGAGCCTTGGCTTTAGAACCCAAGGATCTTGGGTTCAGATTCCAGCTTCACACTTACTGATTCTTGATCATGGGTCAGTTACTTCACCTCTTCATGAATCCATGGCTCTCTCATGGGGTTGTGAAATGATGAAGTGTGATTGTACGTGTGAAGCACTCAGCACAAGGCCTGAGGATACTTAATAAACACTCGAGAAACATTGGCTACTAGGATCAGTGTTATAATGGTGGACACGACGTGGTGCTGACCTTCATGGATGTTCATGCTCATTGAGTACAGAAGTGAAGCAGTGGGGTTCAGAGACAGTAATGGACTTGTTCAATGTCCAAGAGTTGGTGAAGGCAAAATGAAACCTGGAACCGAGGTGTCTGACTAGGAGGGCTTCCTTTAAACAAAAGCACTTAGAATGTTTGTAAATCAGGGTGTGCCTTTCTTTCTAGGGAAGAGGTTGCAGCAGAAATGTTTACCAGGCCAGAAATCGAAGTCCTTGAATCCTAATCATGCCATTCCTGTTAAGTGGTTTGAAGTCATCTTAGATAAGTTGCCTCACCTCTTTAAGCTTTAGTGTTTCCATCTGAAAAATGAGGGGATTGCACAAAATGACTTTTGAGACTCCTTCCTACTCCACTGATGATTCATAGCACAAGTCGTAACAGCTTTCAGGGTAGTGGAGTCATAGGGTGGAGAAACCTGTGTTTACTTTGGGAAGCACCCCATTTGCCCTTGATTGGTTTGGGGATTCCTGCACTAGGAAGCACAATGCCCAGCTTGCTTAATGCTCTGGTTTTCCCCTTGCAGGTGGCATTGTCTTGAACCCATCTTTCTACGGCATTCCCGGGCACACCCACACCATGATCCATGAGATCGGGCACAGCTTGGGCCTCTACCACATCTTCCGAGGTATCTCGGAAATCCAGTCTTGCAGCGACCCCTGCATGGAGACAGAGCCCTCCTTTGAGACCGGAGACCTCTGCAGTGACACCAACCCAGCCCCGAAACACAAGTTCTGCGGCGACCCGGGACCAGGGAATGACACCTGTGGCTTTCATAGCTTCTTCAACACTCCTTTCAACAACTTCATGAGCTACGCAGGTAGGGCCATATACTCTGTAGAGTGCTTGGGGCTGGATGTCAGATGTGGGCTCCACTCCTGGCTCAGAGTAGCCTTGAACAAGCTGCTTACATTCTCTAAGACTTCTTCATCCCAACAATTCCTCATCCCAAACAATCGAGATAATATTCCTTCCATGAGCAGCTCAGGAGTATGAGGAAGATGCTGTATCTGAAAGTTCCTCAGGATGACACTTTAGGAAGTTGACTAGGACTGAAAGTCAAGAAACCTGAGTAGAAGACCTAACTCTGCCACTAGGTTACTTAACACCTTTGGGTCTGCCATGTGTCCTTGCTGGGCTCACTTTTCTCAAGAAAATTTCTATTTGGATTTGATCTCCATACTTCCTTCTAATTTGGCAGCTGTATATTTCTAAGCAAATGGTTGTTGAATCTTTTTGTAAAACATAAAACTCTCACACTCTGATGTTTTATTATCAAAAAAAGAGTATGCTTTTGGTTTTGCAAATATGAAATTATTACACGAGATGGGTGTGGTTTTCTCCCAACTGCGTATATCCTATCAGCGCCCTTTTTTAAGGACTCATTCTTTGGCTTCTAGGATACCTGTACTTTCTTTTAGCAAATATCAAGGCCACTTCTAGCTCTTATAGCATGTTTGGCAAATTAGAACAAGATACCCCTTCCTCAGCACAGTCAGAGCCCTCACCACTGGCCCCTTAAGCCAACAGTCCTTGGGTAAGACATGATCCACAAAATTGCACATGGTAACCCAGTGTCGAATTCTATTGTAATATTCAATTTAGATGTCTCTTTCCCCAACTAAAAGAAGTGAGTTCTGTGAAGGCAGAGAATGGCTCTTGTACATCCCTGTATCCTTAGCACCTAGCATAGGGTCTGATACTTAATAGATGTTTGTTAGGAAGAAAGAGAAGGAGGGGGAGAGGAATGGAGGGAGAGAGGCAGTAAGGGAAGAAGATGAATAAATTCTCTTAGAACAGGTATATAAAATCGATTCTTGTCAATAACCATGTCTCTACTTCTGTAAAAGTTTTTTGTTCACAAAGGACTTTAATACACACCGTCTCATTTAATTCTCACACAAATCTATGGAGTAAGAACTATCCCCGTTTTACAGATGACAGTGCTGAGGTTCACCAAAGTCATTTGCCCCAGGTCACACATATGATGCCAAGTATTGTTTTTTTTCTCTTTTACTTTTGTGACACTCTTCAAAAGAGGCCTAGCTGATGGTTGAGTGGGATATTGAGCAATTTGGGTGGGTTTGGCACTCTGTCTCACAGGTCTGCCTTGGCAGGCTTCCCCAAGTGGCTCTGTGAGAGGAGTTCTAGGCCTCTACCTCCCCTTGAACCAGGAAAGCCCCCTTCTAACAGTTTTTCGTTTCTTTTGGGGTTTTGCCTCAGATTGCGTTTGAAGAGAGGATTTCCCTACTGAAACCCAATGAACTCAATGATCCCCATTGGGTCTTCCTGCTTTCCTATCTGGGCTGATGACTTCTGAGGGCCTCTCCAGTTTAAGATTCATACAGTTCAAACCTGAGGTCTCTTGAAGGTTCGGCAACCCACCCTTGGCACCATAAAGGGTCTTTAGGTTTATGTCTCTATAAAAGACCAGAGTGCTGGGTATTTCCTCAAAAGCAGATTCCCACTGGACTCCCATTCCCAGCCAAGCTGACATCCCACATCCGGTGCCCTGTCCCCTCACACAGCCCTGCTTACGTTCCATTTCTGTAGCACCTTTCCTTGGCCAGCTCAATGCACATGGAAAATAAACAATAACATGAGTTTGGAAGTTTGCCGGCCTCTTAGAAGCCTAGGAGCTGCCACTAGCTACCAGACCCCCATAAACTAAATCTTTTTTTGTTCCCCTTTGTACAGATCTAAAGGGTGATTGATTTACTGTTGTTTTTTTAAAGGAACCCCTCAGCTCAGTGACCCATTAACAGCAGAACTAATTCACTGAGCTACGATAACAAACTTACACCCGCAAAAGCGTATTCAAGGCGACCACGAGCTTTGAAATGTTTGTTTTCCTTAGGATCTCTGATAGATGAGGTGACAAAAGCAGCTGGATGAAATTCAAAATGCAGAACGAAATCGGGTTCTCAGGGCTGAGGAGAGAGATGCACAAGGGCTCTGCCGTCAAGGCAAGAGGGTGGAGACTATACTGGGTCCACTGCTTCTGGATCCTTCCTTCCTGGGTGCTTCTTCCTCAGGCTTGGTCTCTAGCTGGGTGAAGAGTCTAGTGCTGTGCTATCTAATAGAACTTTCTGTAAAAATGGACGTGTTCTGTGTCCGTGCTGTCCAGTATGATAACCATTATCCATATGTGGCTACTGAGCCCTTGAAACATGGCTAGTAAGACTGAGCAACTGAATGGTTAGTCTTAAGTAATTTTAATTAGTTTAAATTGATATAACCACACATGGCTGGTGGCTGCCATATTGGTCAGTGCATACATGCAATAATTATTGAGTGCCTATGATATGCCAAGGCAGTTCATAGGTTTGTCTCATAAAATCCTCAAAATAACCCAATGAGGTAAGCGCTGTTATTATCACACCCATTTTGCAGATGCAGAAAGTGTGGTTTAGGTAGCTTAAATAGCTTTCCCAGGGCACACAGCAATAAGGCAAGCTTTTCTTACTGTGGAGCCTGTGGTATTAATCAGTAATTATCTGGCTCCCTTTCTGATACTAGGGGAAGATTGAGAGGGTCCCGTGTGCTCAGATCAAGCAGGCACGAGGTAGCTGATGGGACCAAGCCTAGTTGAGCACAGGTGAGTGTGGTCACGCTGAACTGTCAGATAAACTCTGAGCAGGTAGAAGAGTAGCAGCTTGGACTCCATTTCCTGAAGATAGTACGCCATAGGCAGCCCACCAAGAGTACCCTCTCATCAGGGCCTCCTTAAGAGCATGGAAGCCAGACCTTCTCCAGTGTCTTGTTACTATCTTTCTGTCTTTCTGTGTATCAGGACCTTTTTTGTGTGTGAGGATGATTGTCGCTGAGCTAACATCTGTGCCAGTCTTCCTCTATTTTGTATGTGGGACACCACCACAGCATGGCCTGATGAGCAGTGTGCAGGTCCGTGCCCAGGATCCGAACCTGCAAACCCTGGGCCACTGAAGTGGAGTGTGCAAACCCAACCACTATGTCACCGGGTAGGCCCCCTGGACCATGTAATATGCACATATGCTTTGACCCAGCAATCCCACCTCTAAGGAATCTATCCTCAGAAACTAAATCAGTTGATGTGTTTAAAGATTTAGTCCTAAGAATGTTCTTAACACTCTTCATCCTCCAAATATTAATTAGGCATTTACTATCTGCCAGGCAGAGAAGAAAAATGCTTCTATGTGTGAATAATTGGAAACTGCTTACAGCCCAAAGAGAATAAATTGCTGAAATAAGTCACAAGGCATCCATATGATAGAGCATTATGTGGCTACTAAAGGTGACACAGAAGACGATTGAGGGGCACGGATAGAAGCAAGAGTAACATAGTGGTACAGAGCATGAAATTTGGAGGCTGGGGACCAAACTTGAATCCTTCGTGTGCTAGCCTTTGACGCTGGACAAGTTACTGCTCCTCTTTGAGCCTCAGTTACTTCGTCTATACTGTGGAGGATCCTCATACTTAGCTTGTGTGATAGTATCTGTAATCATACAGGTAAATAACTTAGAACTGTCCTTGGTACCATAACTAGTGCTCAATAAATGACAACTAGTAGGATTATCTGTTAACTACTTAACATGAAAACAGTCCAGAGCCTTATGTGTCGTGTCAGACCTGGCATATATATTGTATATATAGAAATATATATAAATAAATATAAAATATAAATAAATATTTATAAATATATATTAAATGTAAATATACTTATTTGTGATATATATGCTTGTGATGATGAGAATTATAGAAATTCACTGTAGGTATTCACATAGACATGTGAATACATACACACTAAATATTAGTTGTATTACCTCTAGGTAATGAGTTTAGGGTGATATTTATTTCTTTGTAACATTTTTGACAGATTCCAAATGTTCTACAGTGGATATGATCATTTATTGTTGTTACTATTATTATCATTATTTTTAAAACAACAGAAAAATATGGATTTTTACAAAGGGCAACTTGGTTATTCTTGCACTAGACATGGGTTAGCTAGTTAAATGCTCTCCTCAGCCTTAGGAGGCAGGTGGCATCATTGCTCCCTATGTTACAGTGGGTGAAGATGAGGCTGTCCAGGGTCAGCATTTTGCCCAGGTTCCAGAGGGACTGGAGGTACTGAGTTCCATGCCCTGAACCTCCGTGCTTTGTGGCCTCCCAGCTGGAGATGGAGATGTGTTCTTGAGAGCAAAGTCCAGTTAGCAAACTCAGGACACAACATCAACAGCATGGAGACTGATTCAGGCTCCCAAGGCGCTGAAATCCCCCAAGTCCTTTCTGCTTAGGGACAAGATGGGGACAGAAGAACAGGGTGGGGCTAGCGGGTCCTGGAAACTGGGATCAAGTAGCCACGGATGTCAGGAGGGGAAGAGTGTGGAGGCAAGAAGCCAAGCGGGGCTGGCTCTAGACATTAGCTAATTGAGACAGAGCATTTGTGATAAACGGAAAACCCTTTGGTACCTCACCCAAGATTCTGATAGCAACTCAGTCTCTAAGTGATGGATGGACCCTGGGGTAGATAGTTTCTGCCTTCAGCTTTAAAGTTCAGATAGATTCCTGTTCCCCTGCCAGATTCTATCACCTACTCGTTTTTCAAACGCTTTTTTATTGAACAACATAGAAATGGCTAATTTTTAAGTTATGAAGGGAAAATTCACTTCTTTGGGAAGAGAAAAGCAAACAAATCAGAGTGTATAGAGAAAAAAAGTACTCCTTTTCCGTCTCCATTCATCTTGATAAATGCTTCATGTGCTTCAGCTCATTGAATCCTCTGTGTAGTGGGGTTGATTTAATGTCTTCAATTTATACATGAGAGACCCGAGTTTTAAAGTTACTTCCTTCTTTTGGAAATGACTGATTCGTATTGTAGTCTATGCATGCACCTTAACATACACGGTGATTCCCCTATTAAAGTGGTATTTTTAATATTTTTACTATATAAATGATGATTCAAAAAAATCCCTGTACGCATATATTTCCCATGTTTATTCACAAATATCTACTATTGAATTCCTAACTGTGATATTGCTAGATCAAAGAGAATGAATACTTTATGTTCCTTTTTTTTCTGCTTCCTGTTTTCCAGCACTCACACACACAAGCACTATGCCCAATCATGAGACAGTGAGCATGTACTGAGCATTTATTATGGTTCTTGGTGCTCCACTCTCCTTAATTCGCAGCTGTCTTCTGAAATAAGCACTCTTGTTATCATCATTTCCACTTTACAGGTGGGGAAACTGAGACACTGACAGCGTGAAATATCTTGCCCATTTCACTCCAGATCCTTCATGCACTAATCTAACTATATAGCCCAATTTCCTTAGCCATCATACCCTTCTCCTGCATCTACCCTATCCAGTGGCTTTTCCAAGGCTTTAGGGATGAAGTGTAAAGTTCATAGTAACCAAGAAAAACATGTCCAAACTGAGACATTTGGACTCCAGGCAATGGGGAGCCATAGAATGTTTGGTATCCAAGAAGTTACATGGTGGCATCTGGGCTTGAGAGCGATTTATGCAACTAGTGCTTGCTAAGGGACACCAGGCTCTTCCACTTCCTCCACATATATGAAGGACTTCCCCAGTGTGGTGGAAAGGAGACTGTCAAAAACTACTAAGGGGATTGGAGGCAGCTTCTGTGTATAACCTCCTTGAACCCCCGTCCTTTCCCCGAGCTAGATTCTCAAGGTCACATCCAACTGCCCAGCATTCGCCCAAACTTATTTTCTGTTTGTTTGATAAGGGGAAGTGAGTTTACACTGAAGGATTCCCAGTGCTGGATTTATTTTAATATCTGGCGAGCCCGGGGCTCCTCCGTCTGGGGCCCAGCTGCAGAAATCCCGACCAGGCAGACACCTCTGGGAAGTGGTGTTTTTGGAAACCAAGCCAAAACAATGCCTCGCCCTGCCTCTGGGGCAGCTGAACAAAGCTGTTGAAGGGAGAGATGGGAGGCAAGCTTCTTCCTAGGGGGGCGAGTCTTGGGTCATGGCCTTCAGTTGGCATCATAGAAAAGGGAGAGTAGGACTGAAGGTCATTAGATTTGAAGACATTTAAGAGATTGTATTCTGGCTTCCTCAGACTCAGGCTCAACTGCTGTTTATCAAGCACCTGCAGGATACTTTACCCATACAAGCTCTCATTTACACTCAGACAGAAGTTCTCCTATTGATTAGAAGCCTGGCCTTGGAGTCTTGACTTCCCAGGTTTGAATCTCAGATCTGTCCCTAGCTCTGTGATCTTAAAAAAGCTGCTTAGCCTCTCTCAGCCTCAATTTCCTCCTCTGTAGAATGGAGAAAATGATAATATTTACTCCAAAAATAGTGGGAGAGTTAAATGTGTCCAGAGCACAGTACCTCATGCCTGGTCATACTAAGCACAAGGTAAGTGTCCCAAAGACAGTACTGTGTGGAAGGTGTCATTGTCCTCATACTCCCAGCATGGACACTGAGGCTGGATTCTTCCTAGGTCAGCCTGACTCTGTGGCCTGCGCTGACTGCATAGGACACCATGCCTCTATGGTCCTCCAGCTCCCTCCCCTGCAATCCTTCAACCTTCTTTCCCAATCTTAGCTATGCAATCTGGTAGACCTCAAGTATCTGCTTCTTCAGAAGCCTTTCTGGGTTACCCTCTTTCCGCAACACGCTGTCTCCTATTTATCGGCGGTCAGCATCAAAGAGTTTAATGCCCTTGTAATAACCTTGACTCATACAACAAACTGGCCTTCAATAGACTGGTCACTCTTCAAGGGCAGGAATGTTTTCAGTTTCATCTTTCTGTGGCCCTTGGCACTGAGCAGGGAATATGTAATAGATGCTCAGAAGGTTTGTTTGAAGAACAGTGTCACTCCATAAATAAATAGCAGAATGAATGAATGAATGAGTCGATGAAAGAATGTGAAGGAATGAGAGAAGGAGGAAGTGAACGCATAAAGGAATGAGTGAATAAACAAGCAAATGAATGAATGAATGAGAGATATTGAATGAGTAGTGCGGGAGGGAAGGAATAAGGGAATGTGTGACTTACTGGATTTAGGATTACTGGGAGGATTTGGAGCCCATGGAGAGCAGCTTGTCTTGCCCTTGTCCTTAGCCGTGACCTCTGGGTTGCTCACTCTCCAGTCTCAAATGTACTTTGTCAGTTCCATCCGGCCTCCCTTTCCTCCTGTTCCCTCTCACCTGTGTCCAGAAGTGATGACTACCCTAATTTGTTCACAGATCATTAACTCTTGAGCACTGGGAGAGGCCAGCTCTGACTTGGCAAGGACTGGGGTGCTGGCTCTCTGGCCACCAGGTGACGTCACAATGCTCTCGCATGCCGGCCTGTGCAGCCAGGTTCTTATCTCTGTCTCTGCCCGCTTGCAGATGACGACTGCACGGACTCCTTCACGCCCAATCAAGTCGCCAGAATGCACTGTTACCTGGATCTGGTGTACCAGAGCTGGCAGCCCTCCAGAAAACCGGCGCCTGTCGCCCTCGCCCCCCAGATTGTGGGCCACACGACCGACTCTGTGAAGCTGGAGTGGTTCCCGCCCATCGACGGCCACTTCTTTGAAAGGTGAGTGTGGCCTGTGAAGTGTTGATCTCTCTCTCTCTCCTGCCAAGAAGAGGGAAACTTGGAAGGGAAGTGGCCTAGTAGAGGGATTTTGCTGTGTTCTTTGTCCTTGCTCTTGTTCAGTGGCTGCTACCACCACCTAGCACACGGACTGGGCCATCTAGGCAAGCTGTAAATTTGGGGGTCAGGGAACAAATGAACAATGGCTAATAGAAAGTAATAAGTAATAATACATATTTTAAGCAAATGAATATTTAACTTTATTTTATTATTGAAAATTTGGAATCCTCTATTGCCAGAACCTCCTCTGGGATAGAGGTACTGGTCTCCTCTCCATGAGCTTGGGAGTTGAAACTGTCTCTGGTCAGTGGGAAAACATCTTCATATACATATGATATATTATATGTATATATGTATATATATGTGTGTGTATATCTGTGTGCATATTCATATATGATATGTGAATACACATGCAAGTATATAATATACATAATTAGAATCTTGAACTGTGCCTAGGGTTTCTTTGTAGAACTGAAGGTAGAATTTTTAGAAGACCAGGGAATGATATACTGAGGCACAAGATACCTCAGTCCTGCTCCCCAGTCTGTCACTTACTAGCTGTGTGGCTTTGGGGAAGTCACTTTCCCTCCCTGGGTTTTATTCTCCTCCCCTGAAAAGTCAGTCTAATGATGCCTCCGTGGCCGGGAGGTGGAGCTCTGCATCAAATGGACTCTGTGGTGCCTTTCAGCATGGAGACCCCTTGAGGAGCTCAGGCTTAAAGGGAACTAGATTTTAAAGGGTCATGAAATGGACTAAGCCATTGACACCTGTCTTGGAACTTAGCTATAATTTAGGGATTATAGGTATATTACCCTTCTCGGCTCTTGTTGGGGGTGCTTTATCCAATAATGATGATGTAACATTGATGATGTTGAAAATAATAACCAGCTAATGATTAATTAATAGTACTCTATTATTGTGGTTGCCGTCATTATCAAGTGCTTACTCTGCGTCGGATCCTGTACTCACTTAATCTTTCCAGTGACTCTATAAAAGGGGAATCATCTTTTTCATTTGCTGGATAAGCCTGGAATTGGAGCTTAAAGAGGCTGAGATATTTGAACAAGAGCCCAGAGAAGGTGCTGGGGGCTGGGCTCCGACTCACATTTTGCAGTACTGTGTCTCAGGTTCCCATTGCTTTTGTTAAGTCCTTCCAGAACTCGAGTTATGAAGGAGGTGTTCCCCCTCCCCTCAAAAGAACCACAGAAGTTGGCAGGGAGCTCCCATTTACCAGTGTGTGCGTATGTATGTGTGCGTGTGTGTGTGTGCACATTTTGTGTCAGTATAAAAATATATTAGACCATGGCACCACATTAAATTTGGGCTGTAATTGCCCACACTACCATCAGTCCCTGAATCTAGAACGTTCCTTTGGCAGCTGGGTGAAGCAATCGAGGGGCAAGGAAATGCTGTCCCTAGGCTCTCTGTAGAAACCCCCTTCCCCCTGCCTCAGCCGCCCTCACTGGAAGCTCAGAGCTGGGTTTGGGAAACCTCATGTGACACTTCAGAACAGGCTTTCCAGCAGCCTGTAGATTTATTTATTTTTTCTGTGGCGATGAGAAGTATCAGACTTTTGGTCAAGCCTTGGCCTCAATTCCACTTACAAATGGAAGTTTTGTAAATGAAGCTTCCTGTGTATGTATTCAATTTGTATTTCATAAAGCAGTTATTGTCCATTAAATAAATACCATCTGATTGTTGGAAACCTATTGGAGGGTTAATTGTTGTGTAATGAGATATGTCTCTATTACATAGTGCCCTCAGCTTCAATCAATATGTTTTTAATAACCTATAGTCAGTTGGTACTTGAGGTGCATACAATAGCTATTCTGTTCAGTCTGATTTCATAATGGAATTATCATATGTTAAATTAAAACTGACATTTTAGAAACATGTCTAATTAGGGTTAACAGCTACGTAGACCATAGTCTATAGCTAAAGGAAGTCGGTCAACAAGTTCAATAAATTGTTGTAAAGAAATGGAACAATCACTCTCCCATACACACAGAGTTTATACTCTGTAAATTGACTTAGTATGAAGTGCATAAGCTTTGATGTCAGATTGTCTGTGTTCTGTTCTCAGCTTTACCACTCCTAGTCTATGCCACCTGAGCAAGCCATCTCACCTCTCTGGTCCTCTATGACCTTCTGAGTCTTCTTTCATAAAAAAGGTGTTAATTGTACCCACTTCATCTGGCTTTTGAGGGGAATTCAACAAGATGACATCTGTGATATGCCTAGCACGCACATTCTATGTTCAAGAAATATTAGCTCCCATCTTGTACAAAGTTTTCCAGGGCTGTTCAGTTACTTGAAAATTCTCTTTCCCTGCAAAATCTCTGGTGTTTTCCACTACATCCATCAATGCCAACCTCTTGCCCCTGGCCATCCTCATGTCCTCCTGCTGTTCCTCACATCTGTAGTCTAAGAGAATATACAAGGGTTTTCCTTAAGAAAACATATTCAGATCCTCCCACAGCCTGTGTCCTCACACATGGGCAACTGAATAAATAATTCAAGGCCACCCTTGGCTTTTTTAACTCCTTTATTTTTATCTGTCTTGCAAACATGTGTTGACTGGATGGTTTCAGTTATCTGAAAAATCAACTGTGGTATATTGGAAGGAGTACTGGTCTGGGAACTGAGAGACCCAAGTCTGATGTCTTTGCGATGTCATCTGTTTCCTTTTCCTCTTCAGCCTCAGTTTTCTGATCTATAGGCCAGAGGATATCTAGCCTTTCTCAGCCAAGATTCCTCTTCCGAATCTCAGAACACAGACCCGAGTGACTATTTCCTCAATTCTCCAAGGATGGTACATAACTGGTACCATTCTAGATGCATTCGAGAGAAGTTAACTCATCTGTGGATGCCTTACAGAAGCACTGTCAAATAGGACTTTCTGCAGTAATGGCAGTGGTCTGTGTCTGCACTATCCAATATGGTAGCCATTAGCCGACTGTGGCTGTGGAATGCTTGAAATGTGGTAAGTGTGACTGAGGAACTGAATTTCTAAATTTATTTCATTTTAAATTTAAATAGCCACATGTGGCTGGTGACTGCTGGTTCAACAGCACAGACTTGGAGCTTTAAGCTTTGATTCTCATGGAACCTGGGTAAGAAAGTTGGTCTCTTCCAGTGTTAGTATCCTGTACTTCTGCGATTTCATTGTGTGTGTGTGTGTGTGTGTGTGTAGGTGCCCATAAAAATCAAATAAATAAGAACTCTAAGGTAAGAAACATGTATTATACACTCTCTGGATGTGCTGGATTTGCCGTCTGATTTTGATAAAGCCCATATTGACTGCTTGACTTTCCTAGCTATGACCTTGGTGTGATTACTTAGTAGTCTTGATCCTGAGTTTCCTAATCTATAAAATGGGACTATCACCCACCACACCCAGAATCACACTACTGCTTTTTAGTTGCTGACTTTGCTTTGACTTTTGTCCTTCTCTCCCCAATCCATTCTTCATTCAGCATGCAGCCTGATCTTTTAAAAATGTGAATCAGAACATATCACCCCATGCTTTACAACTCTCCAGTAGCTTCTCATTATTTTATGTGTAATCTACACGTAGTCTGCAGGACCGTCCCTGATCTGGCCCTTGCCTACGTGTCCAACTGCCTTTCTTACTGCTCTTTCCTTCATTGGTGACTCTTGCCACTCAGGCTTCTTCCTGGATCCCTGTGGACTAAGCCCTTTTTTCCTACTTAGATCTTGTGCATACCTTGAGACTGCACCTGGAATGCTTTACATCCACTCTTTGTGTCATCCTTTTGTGTCATTTAGCTCTCCCCATAAATGGCATCCCCTCACTAAGGTCTTCTATGACTGCACCAATCTTAATTAGCCCAGTGTGCCCCGTCCCCCCTTATTGTCTCCTATATCATCCATTTACTTTCCTTCAGAACTTATTGAATCTGTAATTTTATATCTGTTTACCTATTTGTTTATGGACTGTTGCCTCCACTAGTCTGCAAGCTCTATGATGGCAGATACCACATCTAATTTACTCACTGTTGGTGGTCAGTGTACAGTGCTAGTGCTTGTACAGTGCTAGTACCTGTACAGTGCTAGTACCAGAGGCTGTTCAATGACTATCCATTCAATGAATCAATGAAACAATGAATGAACATGTGAATCAATGAATGGACATGAGGGAATGCACTTTGTGGAGCTCTGTGCAAACAAGGCACATTTCCTGTCCAATGGATAATGGTTTGTTCACTCATCAACGTATTTATTGGGAACCTAGGATGTGTCAAGAACTCAGTGAAGTGCAGGTGACTGTATGTGTATTATCTAAAATAAAGCATCTAAAGAAATAGAAAGAAAGGTTCAATGGCCGTTAAGATCAGTGTGGTTGCTGATTCCCTCCCAGGACGTTTGTAATCTCATTGTCATCTTAAAGCCAGTCATGTGACTCAGAGTCATGCACAGATTGTGGTCATTGTAATGGAACTCTGCCCTCCACAGTGGTACTGAGAAAGTTTCTCTCCCCACTCCTTATTCCCTGCCTACAAGTATATTTGTATGATTAATATTATTCCTAGTTCAGAAGTAACTCATACATATTCAAAATATGTAGAAAATTCAGAAAACCAGAAGGAATAAAAATGGGGTGAAAAATCATCCTATGTTCCACCACCCAGAAATTACTGCCAACAATATTTTGTCACATAAGGTTATTTGAACAGCATTGAGATGCTGCTTTAGATTCAGTTTTGAATATGGCTTTTTCACTTAACATTATAGTTTATACTTTTTCCATGAAATTCCATAATCTTTATAAATATTTTTGTAATAGCTGTTTATTATTCCCTTGAGAAGATTAACCTTATGCTATTTAATCATTCTCCTATCACTGAATATTAGCGTGCTTGCAAAATTTCTACCTATGTGTGGTTTCGTATTTACAATGCTAAAGATGAGGATGCAAAATCTGCAAGTTGATGGCCTCGTCTAGGTTAATCATGAGTCTTAGCAACATGTCTGAGTGAATGTCATTTATCCATACATCCAACCATCCATCCATCCATCCATCTATCCATCTATCCATCCATCTAGTCCTTCAGCTACATATGTTGCCCACTATCTAAGCAGATAAGCCGAGGCATGACCTGTTCAGATTTAGGGTTGGAGATGAGCTCCCTGGAAGCTGTGTGGAGGAGGAATGGGGAGCACCAGAAAACTGCAATGCTCACAAGCATGCTCTTCCTTACCATGCGGGCATAGGGGCTACAGAGCTTCTCTGTGAAGGGAAAGCCCTAAAGTTTGAGATAAGGCTCTGCCATTGTGTCCTTTCAGGTAGCCAAAGGACAGAGATTCTTCTAGGAATGAAGAAAGAGATCTTGGCAGGACTGTTGCATTTTGAGAAATAATGGGTTGGCCTGGGACATTCCTGACAATCTTCCCTTTCCAGTACCTCTGCAAAGCTTGTCAGATTTGCAGAATTTCGGGTCCACAACAGTACAGAAGGAGAAGGCTTATTCCTCTCCCTTCCCCCCAGCTGCCTCCTAAACAGATGCCAAATCTGGATGACAAGTAGGATCCTGGAGGCTGTTGTGACTAGAAGGAGATTGAATTCAGAGACACAAGACACTAGACAGTAGAAGGAGTCACCATAATATTCCACTTCTGGGCCTGGTCTCTCTGAGAGATTAGCTCACCCCTTGGAAACCTGCTAAAATGAATTAGATGGCATGGTAAGGAAAGTGCTTTTGACTGTTCAACCAAGGAGTGGCTCATCCATCCCCAGAAGGTCAGGACTGGAAGGTTCTTTCTGCATCATCTAGTTCAGCCTACTCATTTTCAGATGAAGGAACTGAACCATGCTTTCTTTTTATTTAATACCTAAGACATAGGATGTTACCTGGCACATAGTAGGTACCTGATAAATATCGTTCAAAGAATAAAATTTGAGGCCAAATGGGGCAAAAGATGTTCTCACAACCACACATCAAATTCTCGGTGGAGCATTGGATGCCTGATGAAATTAAGATTAGTGCAAGTTTTGAATCTTTGGCCTGTTGATTCCGCACTGCTTGAAATTAAAGAAGTGTATCCACCATCAGAACAGAAGCTGCTTAGGCTCAAACAAGGTGCTTGCTGGGCAGTGTGGAGGAATTTCATTGATAGTCATATTCTGGAAGCTTTGGCATGGATAGGGAGGAAGTAGAGTAACATAGGATTGTGGTGTCCTCTGCCCTATTGCCTTTGTTCTAGTCGAGTCAGTGGCTCATTCACCTGTTCCTAAGTCAGTGCATTTTCCTTCTTTCCTTGGCCTCCTAGAGAATTGGGATCAGCATGTGACCTTTGCCTGGAAGGGAGAATCCTGGTGCAGTATGCCTTCAACGCCTCATCCCCGATGCCCTGCGGCCCATCAGGACACTGGAGTCCTCGGGAAGCAGAAGGTAAGCCACCCTGGAAACTCGTTTGCAAGTTGGGTGTGCAAAGAACAACTCTTTATGATTTTAATGGTCTTTCCCACGTACCATCTCATTTGATCTTGAGATTGCTCTGCAAAGCCAGTATTTTTATTTTATTTTTTTCTTTTTTCTAGCTTGATGGAGATAGAATTGACATACAACCTTGTGTAAGTTTAAGGTGCACAATGTGATGAGTTGATACACGTATATATTGCAAAGTGATTAACTCAATAGGATTAGTTAACACGCCCATCACCTCACACAATTACCTTTTAATTTTTTGCTGAGAACACTAAGATCCACTCTTTTAGCAACTTTCAAGTATACAGTGCATTACTGTTAACTATAGTCACCATGCTGTATATTAGAACTCCAGAATTTATTCATCGTGTAACTGGAAGTTTGTAACCTTTGCCCAACATCAAGTCCAGTATCCATACATTCATTCATTCAACAGACGTCCTTTGAGCACCTGCACTGTCCTAGGTATGTCATCCCACTTTTCATATGAGGAAACAAAGGCACTGAGATACGTGCTCAAAGCCACATGCCTGATAAAAACGCGGTGTGTGTTTGTGTGTTTATGGATTCCTCCAGACCCTGACAGCCTGTGGGTACAAGCAAGGTCACCCTAGAATCAATACACATATTTGGGGGCTTCAAGGCATTGATAGTCTTTGATTGTTCCTCTGTTATTTCTAGGAATACCTAGGACATTATCATATGTGTCACAACTTATTCTGGGTTTTTTTTGCCATTATCCTCCTTTTTGGGATCCATTTGTCAACAAGACACTTGAAGGAAGCGCTGGATGATTGCCACTGTTGTGGGCTCCTCCCATGCCACACCCTTTCTTGCTCAGAGGTGGAGATGTCTCCCAGGCTTCCCGGGGGGTGGGGGACAGCAATCTCTGTGCTCCCTCACAGTACCCTTCACTGCCAGATCCACTCGGTTTTCTACAGAAATGAAGGGAGTGCCTTTCGCCCAATGTTTTGCTGCACTGTCACTTGGCCCTGAGGCAAGGTTACTTGGAACTTAGGGAATCTCATGGAAAATTGCCTATCCAGTTCCCTTCTGCAGTCTCTCTTTCTCTAGGGTTCAGATCTAGTTCCTGAAGCCAGTCTGGCAGAGACCCCATGTTCTCCTCTCAGTTTTCCATCTCACCCTCCTTTGCCCTCAGATGCTTACACTCGGAGCCCCTTGCCCCTGTCCCTCTTGTTCCTCTGCAGGTCAGCTCATGCCAGCAGTCCCTGGGTGGGGACACTAGTCCATCAGAGGGAGCAGAATCTGGTTCCTCACTGAGGTTCAGTGAGAACTCCTCCGTTTTCCTGTATATTTTTAGAAAGAAGGTTGAAAAGAAAAAGCCATAGATAGAATAAAGCAAGGGAGAGGGATCAGAGAGGAAAGTGAAGGAGAAAAATGACAGTACTGTACTTTGTTGTCTTCTGAAGTAGCTTAAAATAAAAATGAGAGTTAAACTTGGGAACTCTAAACAAATTCATCTGGAATGTAAAGCAAGAGGGATGTCTGGGAGAAACCCTCAGTTCAGCCTCACAGAATCACAGTCTGTCAGACTCAGAAGGGATGCCTGGGGTCATCCAGCCCTAATCCCCACCCATTGCAGGAATCCCCCTTGTGCCCTGCCTCACTGGGGCTCTCCTAGCACCAGCTCATGTATTTCCTTGGCCCTCCTGTTCTAGCTCCAGTTGTTAGAAAGTTCTTCCTGAAATCTGAAAGCGTGACTTTTCCACCCAAACTGAACCCACCTTGGGTTCTCACAGAAGAAAGTGTGCGTCTCTTGCACCTGAAAACACTTTGTGTACAGGCAGAGGGTGATCCAGTCTCATCTATGACCACCATAGGAACGTTGTGCCAGGCACTGTGCTGGGCCTGGGCACATGGACAAGGCAGAGTGGACCATCTAATAGGGGAGTCCGATGAGTAAATGGACGATTACGATCGGGTGTGCTGAGGCCCATGCTGATAGCAGTACAGATGCTGGGGGACCAGTAAGAAGGGGATCTTGCCCAGAACTGAGACTCAGGCTACCTGGGAAATGCCACCACTCCGGTGAGCAAGGTGCATTGGAGAATGTGTAAGAAGTTTGGTATATTGAGAGTGGCTGTTTTCTTAGGGTGATCTGGAGCTTATAGTGTTCCTGGAAACTTTTTAGGGTGTCCTCAAAGTCTGAAATTATTTTCGTAATAATGCTATGACATCATCTACCTTTTTCACTCTCATTGTCTCCTGAGAGTACAGTGGAGCTTTCCAGTGGCTGCATGGAGCGTGATGTTATTACTGCTCTGATAGCTAATGGAATGCACGCTTCTGTGTTCTTGTGTTTTAAAGTTTCTCAGTTTTAATTTACAATATGCTAACTACAAATAGGTACAACCTACATAAACAAAAGCTCTTCAGTAATGACAGAAGAACTTAAATGGGTTTGAGGCATGAAGAGCAAGATGTGAAGTGGGGAGAGGTTGGACTAGGTGAGAGATATATTAACCAGATGAAGATGGATTTGGAGTTAAACTGAGGGCAGTGGGAAACACCACGTGCCTTGGCAGGGGTCTGGGATGTGGTGAGATATGCATATGATAAAGATTGCTTGGGTGACTGTGGAGAAGAGATTTGGGGAGGAGCAGCTAGGTGGCTATGGCAGGAATCCAGGAGAGGGATGGTGGTGGCCTGGATGAGGCTGGGGGCGGTGAAGGTGGGGAGAAGACAATGGAATTGAGAGATATTTGAGAGGTAGAACCAACAGGGCTCTCCCCTGAGACTTCTCTGGCTAAAATCATCATAGTTTATGCTACCACTTGTGAGAATGAAATAATTTCCAGACATCTCCCCACACCTCCATCCAATCCAACTGTCAATTGGTTAAGTCTGTTCCTGGTTTGTCCCTGACCCACTTAACACGTGATACGCAGAAGGGAGTTAAACTGGAAGCGCTGAGCTCCTTGGTTCCCTGAGCTGACTCAGGCCTCCAAGGAAACCCAGCTGCCCTGGGTTTTCCTTCAGGATATGTAAATTTAGTACATTCAGGCCAGGAAAAGACACTGTTCTTTTTTTAGAGCATCCTATTACAGGCTCTGTGATCCGTTTGGCTCAGACCCTTTTAATATCCTTGAAGAAATAAACTTTTCCATGAGCCAAACTCTGTAATTTATTTCTCAACTCATTTTCATCCTATTTGTCTTTGTGTGTTTAAGTTTTTGGGCTTCCCAAACTAACATAAAACTCCTAGATCCATGAGCAATGCCAGACGTATCTTTAGGGGGAAAGAGCGTGGGGTGGGGGATGCATGAAGAGGAATGGATCTTGGTCCCAGCCTGGCCATCAAGATGCTCCGTGCTCTTGAGTGATCTTCTCTGAAGATAGCATCTTATCCACAGAATGAATGTCCTTTCCAACTCTAATATTCCATGGAGTTGTAACTTCTTTATTTTAACTCCATATTAACAAGATGGAAGGTTCTTCATTTAACACATATTTATTGAATATCCACTATTTTTCATTAACTCCGTTTCATGAACTTCCAGTAAATAGTCACAGAAATTGTCACCATTGTCTACAGAAAGTGATTATCATCAAAGGAAACTGTGCTTTCCTATCTTGTTAGCAAAAACTATATTTCATAGATGAGTTTTTCCTGAGATATTCTATACCATGCTACACTTGCAGCCCAGTAATTATACAGTTAGATCTGACCGACTTATATCCCAATTAAGATCACTAATGCAAGCATGTAATATATTACAAGCATTGGATTTTCTATGAGAGATTAACAGATAGCACTAGCTGTTTTCATTTTTTCTTATGTGTGTGAGTCTTTTCCCCATTTTTCTGCCCAGAATATTTCAGGTGTACTGAAGTATTCACCTGGAAAAAACTTGGCACCAAGTTTTTATGACATATTTGTGTCAACAGCTGCAGTGTATAGACACAAAGATATGTAAGAGACATCTGTATAGATCTTTATAAATATAAATTTAAATCAGCATAAGTATGTATAAATATATTTCAGACACATATATGGCCCCATTTCTAGTGGCCAGCTTATATAAACATGTACCTTTTCATGTAGTCACCATATATACAAAAGGATATGTGTTTATAATGCAGTAACAGTACTTTTGCACTTTTCATTCTTCCTTCCTTTCTTTCTTCCTTCGTTCCTTTCTTCCCCCCTCCTTTCTCTCCTCCCTTCTTTCCTTCTTCTCTTTCTTTTTCTAGCCCTTCTCCCTTGCTCACCACCACACATCCAATCAATTTCCCAACTGTGTCCATTTTTCCTCCTTAGAGATTCTGATTTGTGCTCATCACTCTTGATGTTCCTTTGTCCACAGTTGTGTATTGTCTGCATTAGTATAGCAGTTTCCTAACTGGTTTCATTGGACTAGAAGCTCCTTGTGGGCAGAGACCATGTCTGTAGAAACCTGTTTCCCCAGAGACTAGCCTAACACTGGACACAGACCAGGCAGTCAATAATTATTCTTTTGATGGATGGATGGATGGGTGGGTGGATAGATAGATAGATGGATGGGTCAATAGATAGATGGATGGAAAGCATTTGTGACTCTAAACAGTGGTTTTTCTAAAAGACAACTTTCACTTGTCTGCTTAAAATTCTTCAGTAGCTCCTCATCTGTCTCAGTATACAATTCTGTTTCCTTAACGTGACATATAAGACCCTTCATAATCTTGATTCTGCTTAGTTTGCCAGACTCATCATTTGCTGCTCTCCTGTTGTACTCAAAACTGTAGTCACTTTAGTTCACATCTTCTCTCAACTGTTTTCTTTGCTTAGACTATCTCCTCCTCCCAAGCTTTTCCTTGTTAATCCCTCTTTATGTTCAGATCAGAGCTAATACATTTGTGAGCATCTATGAAATATCTCATCCCATTTGAGTTTTACAGCACCCCTGTGAGGTACGTATCATTACAGTAGGTGACACAATGAGAAGCTGTATAGCTGATGTTTTAACCCAACTTTCATTGCTTCAAAGCTTGGCATGCTGCCTGAACCAACAGTATCACATAATATTCTACTCCCCACCAGGAAATTGTTTAACCATCTGAGTCTCAGTTTCCTCTTCTGTAAAATGAGTTTCTTAAGATCTGCATCATAGACTCATTGCCAGGATGAGAAGAACTGAGGCATGTAACGTGCTTGGCCCAGTGCCTAGCACACGGAGGATGGTCAATTCATGAAGCCTGGTATGATTCAAGGGATTGCTGCGTTGGTGATGGGTTGGACTCAATGACTCTTGAGGCTCCTTTTTTATAACTACAAGATTGTCTCTGACAACCAGACAAGCACAAGCTTTGCTAAGATTTCTATTCCTGTTTACTCACTTGAGCATAATGACCAGGCTCACCTTCCTGTCCTTTGGAAAGCATTTGGTCCCTCTGTTGATTAACAAGAAACCAGGGAGAAAGCATGAGCCAAACATATTTGTCATCTTTTCTCTCCTGTGGCTTCCCACCACTGACAAGGAAGGGAGAAAGATTGCTCCATCCCTTGCCAATTCCAGGAAAAGCCCATGGAGGGGGTGGAATGTTCACCTGGCACTCACCACAACACAGCAGGCTCTAATATTCCATGGAACCTTAACTTCTTTTTTAACTCCATGTTAACAAAATAGAAGATTTGTCATTTAACAAATACTTATTGAAGGTGTACTATGTTCACTGTCTTTGGACCAGGCACTGTATTAAGCAAAGGCCATATGGCATTGAGTGAAACAGAGCTACAAAATCGAGACAAAAAGGAAAACTTTCTCACAGGATTTGGGTGACAATTAGATGAATAAATTAATGGCTAGAGAATGTATTTCATGTGTATTAAAATGCTGCCCTAAATAAAGCTTATTGGATGAATAAGTGATATATGTGTGCCAACAACCCACAAAATCAAGAGAGTCAAGAACTCATTGGGTTAGAGACTTGACAGGAAGAAAGGCGTCAGCTTAGGTAGGGCTCTTCTTTGTGCCTTAGACTTATACTACTGGTTGCTTCTAGCCAGCATTTGCTGTAAGTCATGAATGAACCTAGCTAAGGAGAGGTGGAGGGTATCTTGTAGTTATATCCATCTCTTCTGGTTCTGATGTTCATATCTAAAAAATCTTTTGAATTTTCTTTATCCTCCTCTTCTTCTCTTCTCTTCTCCATCTCCACTTAGTGTCTTCTTTCTTCTCCTTTGGCTGGGCAGATGCAAGGGGATTGGAGGCATTTACTGCCTTCACTGGAATAACTTTTCCACCAAAATGGCTTTCTAGTGTTCATGTTGTGGTGACTCCTGTTATGCTGTAACATTACCACAAATCCTTTTCAGACAAAGATTGCTTTTTCTCTTTTGCTTTAGAAATGTCCAGCATCCCCACCCCCCATCAACCACTGATGCTAAAGAAAAAAACAATAATGTGGCTCATAGGACAACTTGAGATCAGATGCTCCATCCTACCCACACCAGCTGAGCTGTATCTCTTGCTAGACTCCCTTAAAGAAATTAGAGCCAATCGCTACATTGAGTCCTGATTACTTTTTTCAGCAGTGCAAAGGAGAGCTCTCTGAGGGTCTAGGACTGATGATCTCAGCAGAGAAAAATTCAGAAGTCGCTGCAGGCTGATCAGTGGGGATGAGGCATCGTCTCCCTGGGGAAAGGGTAGAAGAATCCCTCCTTCCTTCTCCTCCCTCCTCACACAACCCTCCCCTTCCTGAGTCAGACTGGACAGAGCTCTGAGAAGCTCAGTGGTATGGAATGACCTCATGAGGAGAAGAGGAGGAGGAGAGATAAGATGGCTCCAGGGCTGCCTTCCAGCTCTGTCATTCATGGTTCTAGACAGTTTCCTCCCGGAATCCTCAGTCCAAGGGGCAGAAGCCGTCTGTGCTCACCTCCTCTTTGGTGGAAGTTTCTGTCCCTCCTGTCATTCCAAGCAAGTTGTACCAAAGGCAATACCACAGGAATGCTAGTTTGTTTCAGTGACTCCTGCATCTGATAGGGAGAACAAAGAGTACGAACTTCAGGATGAGACAAAAGTGGTTCTAATGCTGACCTTTACACTTCAAGCTGTGAGACTGTGATCAGTTCACTCCACATTTCTGAGCCTTAGCTGCCTCACCTCTGAAATGAGTTTTTGCAAGAATTAAACAAGTTCAGGGCTCATAGTGGCGGTTTAGCATATGTGTGCCCTTCCTTCTTTTCGTCTGAGGCAGCAAAGCCTACAAGTGGGAGATTAGGAAGGAAAGTTTGGGCATTAACTCAATAGTAAGACACTTACTTGAATGTAGTTTTGATCAAATGTCTGGTGATTCATCCAAGATCTGGATAGCAAGGGTGGGGACAAGCTGAGTGCTGTGTATACAGTAGATTCGCTAAGACATCAAGAATCTTTCCTCTCTTTTTCCCCTCTGAGTTTTAGTCAGGCCAAGCTTTTCTAGGGTCTACAGGAAACTGAGGATCAGACTGAAGGTCTTTCAGGAACTCATGTCCTCATCTCTTCTCTATAGGTCATCCAGATGTTGAACAGCCCTGTAAGTCCAGTGTCCGCACCTGGAGCCCAAATTCAGCTGTCAACCCACACACGGTCCCTCCAGCCTGCCCTGAGCCACAAGGCTGCTACCTTGAACTGGAATTCCGCTACCCATTGATCCCTGAGTCTTTGACCATCTGGGTGACCTTTGTCTCCACTGACTGGGACTCTAGTGGGGCTGTCAATGACATCAAACTGTTGACTATCAGTGGGAAGAACATCTCCCTGGGCCCTCAAAACGTCTTCTGTGATGTCCCACTGACCATCAAAGTGCGGGATGTGGGCGAGGAGGTGTATGGCATCCAGATATACACGTTGGATGAGCACCTGGAGATTGATGCAGCCATGTTGACCTCCATCCCAGACAGCCCTCTCTGCCTAAAGTGTAAGCCCCTGCAGTACAAAGTGGTTCGGGACCCTCCTCTCCAGGCGGATGTGGCCTCCATCCTACACCTCAACAGAAGATTCACAGACATGTAAGTGCACTCTCTGGAGAGGGAGATGATCCCATGGGTGGGCTATAGAAGGGTTTAAGGAGGGTAAGACAGGCCTGAACTGGAAGAAGGTTCATCACAGCCAGACTCACTTCTAGGGATTTGTAACCTGACATTAGGTGTAGAGTTGTCTTAACAAGGCAGAGTTGATATTGTGGGAAGAACAGTGGACAAGGAACCAGGAGGCTTGGATTTTGGTGACAACTCTAATGTGTGACTCTGTGTCATGACCTGTCTAAAACTTAGTCTTTCCAACAGTAAAATGGACAAGGTTGGATGAGATTAGCAATGAGAAAGTCATTTGTTACTAATGAAAGTGAAAGAACTGAAATTTGCTAATGATTTCCTTTTTATATTAAATTGAAAAAGATTCATGCATTGTGATTGCTTTTTCAGTGAATGAGAAGGGGTGAGGTCATAGCAGGTTGGCTGGGAATTGAGTATGTTTCTGGGTATTTACCTGAGACAGTTGCTGGGAGGTGAACATCACCAGTCACGGTTCTTGTTTTGGTTTCCTTTCTGTGGTGGAAGAGAAGTTCAAACCCATTTGATCCTTAAGGGCCCTGACAGCTCTAGAGCTCTATGATTCTTTTGAATATTAACTCCTTTTAAGTGCCTGTCCTTAATATTCAATTCTCAAGCCACCTCTCTTTTCACCTCTTCCTCAGACATCCTCAGGATTTGTTTTATGAGAGAAGCCACCTTACAATGAAGTCACTAGTGTTTTTCCTATATGCCAGACAATGAGCTAAGGTCTTTGCATCTCTTACTACTTTCATCCTCTCCACAACCACAGCCTTATTATCTTCTCATTTTGCAAAGGAAACTGCAGGTAGGAGTTGTGAAGTCATGTATCCAAAATCACACAGTTAGGAAGTGGTGAGGTCAGGATTGGAATTCTGTCCTGACTCCTACTTCAGCACACTTAACCAGTATTCAATTAAAGATGTGACTCCAACTTTTGCTTTAAGCTAACAAATGAAGGATCCGTAGTCATCTAATTTGGGTACCAAGAGTCTATGAAGTCAATCACCAAACATTTTTGAACATCTACTATGTGCAACAGACATCAGTAGGGAACATTCTGAGTATTCAGAAAAACACTAGCTCAGAGTCAGACATCTTGTGTCTAGTCCCAACCAGTCCACTTACTAATGTTAAATCAATCAGTCAATCTCTTTGAGCCTCAGTTTCATCTTCTGTGTGATGAAAATGTTGAAGTCAATGCTTCTATGGCCTTTTGTGGCTCTTTCTTAGGTTCGAAGATTATATAAGACACAGTCTCTGCTCTGTCTGCTTGAAGATATTCACTGAGCCAATCGTTAATAGAAACCAAGTTCTGGAGGAAACTTTTAATCTTTTTAAGAGACAGAACCACTTTCAAACACTTTACCAGCACTTCCTTTTACATGCCAGCAATTAACGTGCACATCACAAGCAAAGCCTTTCCCGTTCATTGACATAGAGATGAAGAACATCTGTCTAAGAACTCAGAGGGAGCACTTGGTTTGTATTTGAGAATGTACTTAAAATATTAAGGATCATCTTGCCTTGAAAATATTCCATAACCCTGTCTCTTCCGTCTCCTCACTTGTCTAGAGGGGTAAAGTTCTATAAATATGCATCCACTTAAAATTTCTTCATAAAACAATGGAGAGAAGAAAGAATAGCTGTCTTAAAACCTCAGTATAAACACAGCTTTCAGTTTTTGCCCTGAGTTTTGAGCCTGTGGGAGCTGACATGGGTTGATAAGTGTGGAATGGTGGAAAGTAAACTGAAGCAGCAAAATCATTCTGACTTCTAGTCTCAGTTAAGTGCTAACTAGCTCTATGATCTTAGGCTGGTCATAGGGTAACTTAGGCTGGTTACCCCTTCTGGTCTTCAGAAGCCTCCAATTTACAGGGAGGAGGTTTCACTATATTTGTGGTTCTCAAACTCAGTTGCATATTATGAAATCTTGGGGCATTTTGAAATCCCCTGTGTCTCACTTACATCCCCTCCCCTGTCCCCAACAGGTATTGATTTTGTTTGTAAGGATAAGACCTGACCTTTAGGACTTTTAAAATCTCACTGGGTAATGATAACGTGCAGCCAAGTTTAAGAACCACTGCACCAAATCAGGATCTTGAAGTGGGGCCCCTGACCAGCAGCATCAACATCAACTGGGTATGTAGAAAGGCCAGTTTCTTAGGCCCCAGCCCAGATGACTGAATCAGAAACTGAGTGCAGGACCTCTCCAGATGACTCTGGTGCTGGTTAAAGTTTAATAGCCACTGCTCTAAAATGTCTCAGGCCCAGGAATCTCCAAGTTCTCTTACACTCATATGACTACTCATTCAATTTGCAAATTGAGAACATTCTATGTGCCAGAGTGTGTCCTGGGAACTGGAGGTTTCAGGGATGACTCAGACCCGGTCCCTTTCCTGTAGACACACTTTAGTGCTGAAGGCCTTAACCGCTTGATGAAAAAACCAAGTCCTGTGCCAATTTGCTTCCAAAACCACCGCTATTCTGGTCCATGCCTTTATGTACCATTTGTTGTTTCATTCACTCAGCAAGTATTTCTCTAGTCCTCACTATGTGACAGGCACAAGGGGTAGATGGAGGGCTTCACTAGGCTTCCTCTTGGTCTTTCTTGAGTCCCAGGGAATTTATTGGAGACCTGGGCTGGGCTGGCTTCTACTTTCTGACCTGAATGTTCTCTGAGACTCTCAAGAAAGTAAAACATCATTCCAAGTCAACCTACCACTTCAACTCCTTTATCTCTTGGTAATTGGAGTTCTGAACTCCAACACAAATACCTCTTTGTGTGTGTGTGTGTGTGCATGTGTGTGTATTTTGCTACTTTCACATTTTTTCCATATCAAATAAATTGGCGCTTGTACAAGTTCTAAATAAAGACTGTTTTGGAGAAAAAGAGGAGAGAGAAAAAATGCTTTCTTTTTCTTGCCTGACTCAACCCATTACATGATCCCCTTTGACCGTTGTCTTCATTTTTTTCTCTCAACAAAAATATTTATTCTTTCTGTTATCTATACTGAAGATAGTTTTCCAAGGTATGACATTGATGAAGGGAGAGGCTTCTGTGCTTACCCCATAGATGCTTTTAGTAGACTGATTACTTTTGGCCAGGACAATGAAGAAATATGAAACATCTCCCATAAGTGGAAACCTCTCCATTGAACGCGAACTGACACCAGCAGAGGGAAAGGGGACCAGCGTTGACTCTGCTACTAACTCACCATGTGACATTAAGACACACTGTCACCTTTTGGGCCTTCAATTTCCATAGCTGTAAAATGAGGGATTGACATGTTAAGCTCTTCTCTGTGGATAGATGTTGTTCTTAGGTGACAGGTGTGTCATTCACTTTTTTGTGGTAAAAGGGACTCAGCAGAGATTGTCTGTAAGAATCAGTACACAGAGGGGACCTCACTGGTTCTGGATGTCCTAGGGAAATGTGCAGTGTGTAGGTAATAATAATAACAACCATTTATGTACTGAGTATTTACTCTGTTTTAAGTGCCTTACGAATACTTAAGAGGCAGATGAAGCTCAGAGAAAAAGCTAAAGCTCAGAGAAGTGGCTTATCTGAACTCATACAGCTGGTAATGGCAGAGCCAGGTTTAAAACCCAGGTCTAATTCCAAATTCCACTTTCCTAACCACAACACCACACTAGCTCCTGTCACGATGATGCAAAGGCATAATTTTAGAATTCAGACATGCATCTAAGCTGGCCATAATTCTAGATACACAAGTAGAAGGCAGGATTACAGCTCCCAGACCACTAGCCCACCATCAACTCCTGTGACCCACTCTTGGGATCCAGCAACACAAGTTACACAGCCAGCCTTTATGCATCTGACTGGGAAGAAAGAGCAGGAAAGATTCCATTTCTTAACTTAACTGTCAGATGCCTTTGCACTGGGCACCATGCTCCTTGTGCCTGCATAGATTCTTCAGATTTCTCTAAGAAGTGAAGACTCTGGACAAAGCTAAGCCTTTTTTTTTTTTTTTTTTTTTTTGGCTTAGAGGAAGTGAGATATAAAGCAAACCAGGAACACTGAACAGCAGCTCACTCTCATTATTCATCTACTCACCTGCCACCCATCCATCATCAATTGGTTCAGCAAATAGTTACTGGGTATCCATTAAATGCCAAGCGCCATGTTTGGAAGTGGTGATGCAGTGGTGCCAGGACAGGCGTAGAATCTGCCCTCATGGTGCTCACACTCTATGGGAAGAGAAAGAGTTAGGCAAGCAGCATCAGTGCAGTATAGTAATGCCCTGATGGGAGAAGTGAGGACAGAGAGTCAGAGGCCTCTAATTCAGACTTGGAAGAATTGAGACTTAATTGAGGAATATAAACTTCCTGAGGACTGGATTGTTTTTCCCTGTTTGTCTGCTGGTACATTCCAAGAGCCTAGAACAATTCCAGGCACAAAGTAGTTATTAATAAATATTTTTCAATGGCTCTTGAATGAAGAATGGGACAGAGTTTAGCAGTTGAAGAGAAATGAAGAAGCTATTATTTACTAAGCATCCACTGCGTGTCAAGCACTTACTAAGGGCTTTACTTAGATAATCTCCTTGGATTTAATCTGCACAACAACCCCACAAGCTAGGTGATTTTATCCCCAGATTACAGATGAGGACCTGAAACGCAAGAGTTTACACAGCTATCAAGCAGCGTAGCTGGCGTTTGTACATAAATCCATCAACTCCAAAGCTGGTACTCTTAGTAATTTATTTTCTAGTGTAACAAATATGTTTCTCTTGCCTACTTTGTTTGTGCCTCTCTCTTCTTAGGATCTTAGATTTAGAGCTGGAAATAACTTAGGAGTCATGGCTCCCAAATGGCTTGTTTGCGTATCTGATTAACTAATCTATTGATTCTTCTCTCACATTCGGACCTGTTCAGCTGCCAACACAATCTCTGTCTATTTTACCTCACCTCCTTGGTATTCTCAATATAATTCTTGGGGGAAATGAATAAACCTAAGGAAAGGATACATTCATTTGATGTGGGTTGGAAATTCTTGTGAATGTGAGTCCAAATTTTACAAATCAGATTCCAAATATCCTCCTCTGGACTCCACATGCTCAGAACCACCATCAATCAGCTCAAAAACTTGAGTTCATTCATCACTTCATTCGCTCAGCAAATACTTGTGGATTCCCACCATGAACCCAATTACTTTCTAGGCACTAAGGATGCAGTAGTGAAAACAGCAGAAAAGGTCCTTATTCTCATGGATTCCTACAACGTAGTTGGAAGAGACAAACCAGAAACAATTGCTTAATATCCCAGTTGAGTAAGATTTGGTGATTTTAGATAGGTAGTCAGAGGAGGCCTCTCTGGTGAGGTGACATTTGAACAGAGACCGGAAGTATCTCCTAGTGACTCATAATAAAGGCTAGCTGGGCTGCCATCGTTGAAATCCTACCCTATTTGGAACATGGATGTCTTACAACATGATCCTTGGTACTTTTCTTATATTGTCTTATATTGAATTGCACTTGTGTTGTTTTCTCTCACCTGGTTCAGATTCTTATGTTCAAAATTTAGCACGCTCACAAGTAACAGAATCAGGGATCCGTGAATGCCTGTTGAATGAATAAATGAAGAATGAGCAGTAGCACAAAGTGTAACCTCTCAGAAGATGGGTCTCTTACTTCCAGATCTTAGCCATAACACTGGCATGTGATGCCATTATTAAGCATCAGAGGATTCGGAAAGTTTAGCCCAAGTCATAGCCAACTGCAGGCATAGGTGGCTCTTTAATACTCTTTCTATGGCTCTCAAGCTGAGTCACCACTTCATTTTTTTTCTTAGCCACATTTCTTTTCCTGGGCTCTTTCTGTATGTCACCTAGTCATCCATTTTTTATTCTCGTATGTCTTCATTTATTAATTCACGTATCAACCAAATACTGAAGATCTAATGTAGTTATGTTCAGTAATACTTGCTGTTTCACTTAAATATTAAGTGTCTGTTCTGTGCCATGCACTGTGCTGGAGCTAGGAATACAGCCCTGATCCCTGGCCTCATGAGCACACAGTTTAAGGGGGAAACAAGCAAGGAATCAGGTGATCATCTTGCAGCATGAAAAGTGCTATAGTGTGAAGAGCATGGGAAGCTGTGAGAAAACAGAAAGGGTGTCTAATCCAGCTTAAGGTGGTTAAGGGAAGTTTCTTGGAAGAAGTTATGTCTAAGCTGAGACCTAAAGGTTGAATAAGAGTTGATCGTTGAGGAGGTTTGTCACAGTATGGATGATTGAAAGTGGATGCTCAGCTTGGCAAAAAGCCATGGTAGGCGTCCCACATATAAAGTAGAGGAAGATGGGCACGGATGTTAGCTCAGGGCCAACCTTCCTCAGAAAAACGAGGAGGATTGGCAGCAGTTAGCTCAGGGCTTTTCTTCCTCAAAAAGAAAGAAAGAAAGAAAGAAAGTGGATGCTCAGCAAACACTGATAAATGAATGGATGAGTAAACAATGAATGAATGAATGAACCAATGTACCATACTTTGTGGCAGAAGCGCATGTTCAATCACAGTTCAAATGTAGAGCATTGAGGGAAGAAATGTATTAATCTAGGCTATCTCTCCACTTTGGTTCTTAAATCTGCTTTATTCTTTTTAGCTGCTGTATAGTATTCCATAATATGAACGTGCTACAGGTTATTTAGCCATGCCTCAAATGCTGGGTATCTAGGTTATTGCATACATTTTTCTATTGCAAACAAATGTTGCATTGAGCACTCTTGGATAAACCTCCTTGTGGGCACTTATGAGCATTTCTCTAGGGTTGATACTGAGAAATAGAATTGTTGGGTCATGAGCTATGGGGCTTTTTTATTTCAATGGATACAACCTATGGCATTCAGAGAGGGTGAACTAACTCACACCCTACCAGCTGTGTATGGCAGGACCTGCTGGTCCACATCATCACTACTACTTGACAAAATGAAAGTGCTTTGTCTTTGCCCATTTAATGGGTAAAACTTGACTTCTCATTGATGATCTCTGATTGAAGATCTTGAGCGAGCATCTTTTTAAATATTTACTGGCTACTTATGTTTCCTCTTCTGTGATTGTCTATTAATATCTTTACATTATGTCTAGTTGTTAATCTTATCACACCTCAGTTTTACCATGTGTTAAGTTGGAATTTTAATGTCAGCCCTCCTGCATATCCATAAATGTTATTAGAATCTAGGGTGAAACAGGTGGTCAAGGGGGAAATACCATTTATGAAGAAGTTACTCTTAGTAATCATTTATACATTGATATATTTATCAAATGCAAATTTAGTGTCCTCCTTGGCTGGGAACCATGCTACATTCTGAAGATGCGGTGAGTAACAAAAAACAACCCAGTTTATCCCTCAGGGGAGCCTAAGTTTAGTCACCATGATATGTCAACCACCATCACATATGCAGGTAGCATCTACTAATAGTAGAATTCACATTACTACTAATAATAACTACCGTGTAGTGAATACTACATATTTGCTCAGTATTTTTTATAAGCCTATTGATGAGGTACGGGTATCAGTATGCCTTATTTTTAGATAAGGAAGCCAATACTTAAAGAGGTAAAGTTGTTCATTTAAGGTCCCATAGTCAGTAGATGCTAGAGTCAAGTTTTACATCTGCCTGCCTGACCCCGAAGGGTGTGCCTGGCACACTAGAGAGCATAATCATTGTTATGACAGGCAAAGGATGAAGTGGCATCCTGATGGATGGAGAAAGTAGATGTTAAAACTAGCTTTTCTTATTTCCAAGAAGCAATAGAATAAACATACAGAAGAGAAGAGAACACACTTTTTAATTTGTTTTTTGAACATTTAAGTAGCTGAGGAGGAAGAGTCTTGACAAAATGTGGACATTAACCTGTTGCTGAAATGCATGCTCCAGGGGTGACCCTTTCCTGAGGAGGCCTTCTCCCATGCCTGCCCAACGTGCCTGCATTCCGATGTTGTGCCCGCCAGCACAGATGAGCAGCATCAGGAGTGAGGGCTGTTTCTCCAAGCCCAGAATGAATACCTCTGTTCCTAGCCCAGGCTAGCAGGATGCATAGTCAGCACAATCTTACTCTATTTCTAGAAGCTGGGCATCTCTACCTACAACTCCCTCTCATCAGCCTTAGGCCAAGTACCTCTCAGAATGAAATACGGGTTCTAGGAATATTAGGATAAGCAAAAGAGTTTACCAAAATCAATAGATCTCCAGGGTCAGCAGCAACCATACAAGTGCTGACTATCTCCAAGTACCTTCGTGATTTTGAAAGCTTGAAGGGCCCCTCTTTGGCACGAACACCACTGAAATCAGTTATCCAAGTTTCTGTGGATCAGTATGATACACGACTGGGGCTTTAAAGTGAGTGGGCCATTACAGCATCTCTTCTACAGATCTTAAATAAGACCCACAGAAGTTAAATTATGGGCCAAAAGCTCTGTTGATAAATTTATTCATTCCATCAGTCAGTCATTTAAAAGCAACTGCTGACCGCATGTCAGTCTCCATGCTGGCACTGTAATTCTGAATCTTATAATGGCATAGGAAGACTGTACTGAATAATAGCCCAACTAAAAATATGATTATAAACTGAAGGCTATTATTACAAGAGTTTATAATAGAGCATAATTTCCCCTAAATTAAGGGTGAAGATATATAAGACAAGACTGGAGAGGTAAGCAAGGGCCAGATTATGAAGACGTTGTGGCCCATGTTATGGGATTGGACTTACTCATAGGAAAGTAGAGGAGGAAACCAATCAGATTTGTGTTTTTATAAAATTGCTCTGAGTGCTCTGTGAAGAAAGGACTGAGGAAGAGTGAGAAAGATCATTTAGGGGTTATTGCTAAAATCCAGACCAGAAATTATGATTATTTGCATAGAGAAGTGCATGAATTGGAGGTATCTTTCAAAGAAGGAATCAACAGGACTTGGCAATGTATTGGATGCAAGGGTTTTAAGAAGGAGCTGTCCAGGGACTCCCAAGTTTCGAGTTTGAGTATTTGGAAGGAAGGAAATGTTATTTTCTGAAATGGAGGAATAGATTTTAATTTAGTTTTTTATTAGAGGGTGGGGAAGATCAAGAGTTCCTTTGGAAAACAATGAGTTAGTGAAATCAGGTTGCAATGGGTGTCCAGATGTCACCTACTTCTTTGTTCTTTTGCTACTTGCCCTGGGGGTAGGTAGCATGGGCTGGGCTTAGTTGTGTGGTTCCAATTCCTGATTTTTAAGAAAACAAATAATGAACAGGAAAGAGAAGGAAAATAACAGCCGTCAGAGTAATTACAGATGTGGGAAGGTTGGAGGAATTTATCTCACACTGGGCATTGGCAAGAGGAGTGGACAAAATCCATTCAGTCTGTGCTCCGAGACGATGAAAATCCTTAGGACAGGTCTTGGTGGGTGTATGTTGTGTCTGCTAAAACAGGAACCTCAGACATTACTTTAGAGATGCTGAATTTGGAATCAGGAGATCTGATTCCCAGGCCAGCACATGACTGCCTTGCTGTGTGACCCTGACCAGTTCCTTCAATAGTTTGAACCTCAGCATCTTCTTCTGGAAAATGTGGGTGATGACTCCTGTCCATATAGTCTCACATGGGGTGTCCTAAAAAACTAATGAGATAATGGACTTGCAAGAATATGATGCAATCTGGGGAACTATAAAGATTTAAATGTTCAAGATTCTTTCTATTGTTTGGTTTTCATTAGGCTTGTTCTTGGCTAGGGCCAAGCCAGAGAGCATGTGTGAAAGGCAGACACAGACACGCAGACACACACATGAAACAGTTTCCCATTAAACTCTAACCAGAGTTGCTATGGTTCAGTGTTGGATTAGAAGAAAGAAAAGATAAATTGCACTTTAACTTCTGTAGCTGAGCTAAAGAGAGAAAGAGAAAGCCCAGCAAAGTGCTGGCCTTGGAACCAGGAAGCATGGATTCCAGGACTGTTTTGAAATTTTCCTGTGTCCCTGGTCCATGACTCCCCATCTGTGGGCCCAAGTTCCCTTTCTATAAAATGAAGACATATGTAGATGACTCTGAAGGTCATTTTCAGCTCTGACATTCTGTTCAGACCTTCCGTGAGATCTCACCTGCGCTGAGTGTGTCTAATTCTGTATGGGTGGAGGGAGCAGTTTACATGTCATATTGGCAATAAGTCTGGACTGTGAGTTCAGAGATTGGCCGTCTCTAAAGAAAGCCTTCCAGGCATGCTGGGACTCTCAAAGCCATCTCCTTAACACACATTTTGTTTCTTAGGCTTTCCTAGCTCTCCCTTTGGGATAATTTCAGAATGTATTGGTGCATTTTTCCTGTTCAGTGGCATTTTGATATGACAGTGAGATATTAGAGGTGGGGACTCAGTGGTATTTGCCGCATTATCCTCAGCCTCTTGTGCAAGGCCAGGCATCAAGTAGCTAGTCAATAAATGTAGGTAAATGAATGCGTGCATACATAATGAACGAATAAGTAAATCCTGTGGCAGATCAATAAGTGGTCAGAATTCATGACCATACAGATGACATCTGGCATATTGGAGTCCTTTCCTGTAACTTCTCAGATGGATTATTTTTTATCAGAGAATTGAAAGGACAAAAGAGAATCTTAGAACACGGTCCCTTCTCTTCTTGGGGCCCCAATTTCCTTATCCTTAAAGTGAAGGGATTGGGCCAGATGATGTCAATCAGTCTTTTATTCATTCAACAGGAATTTATTTAGCACTGTCTTTGTAATGGGTGTTCTGTGCTAGGCAGTGGAGATTAATAAACCAGGCAGTATGGGAGTCCCAGTCCTCTAAGAGCTGCATCTCATTAATATGAGAAGTGAACAAATAAATAAATGGTAACAAAACAGTGAGAAAGTGTTACCAGACAGAGTGAGTCCACCCTTGGCAAGTTAATCAAACTACACCAGAAGTAGTTGTCACACAAAGCCGAATTTTATTTGCACCATGCAGCAAAGAAAATGGAGACCATATGGAATAATTTCACAAAGCTATGGCTCCCTGAGCATGGGGAGGTGGGTACCTTTACTTGGTGTTAGGAATGAATATTCAAAGGGGAAGTTTCATCATTGCATGTAGAGGTGAGTATAAGCTTGCACGTGTGTGGTTTGAAAACATGTTTTTACATACATCACATTATCTAAAAATGGCTGCTTTGCCCCTCCCAGAGGAGGAGAATTTAGGCTGTTAATGAGGGCAGTTTATTAGTACAACTCTCTGCCTATCTGCACACAGGTGTCATTCTTGTGGTTGCAATCTGGGCTGGGATGGTCCAGTTCAGAGCAGTTGGGTCTAGGGCAGTTCTCACTTAGAGCTTCTTCCTAGAACATAGCTGAAACCATGTAAGCTCAAGATCCCAAAGTCGTTAGAGAAAGGAACATCTGCACCTTTCAACAAGACAAGAGAATTAGGTCAAACACACAAAAAAAGGTTAGAGTTTAGGCAAGATAAGAGAAGTAGGTTAGAGGTCGGCCCAGTGGCACAGCAGTTAAATGCACACATTCTGCTTAGGCGACCTGGGATTCGCCGGTTCAGATCCCAGGTGAGGATGTGGCACCGCTTGGCATGCCATGCTGTGGTAGACATCCCACATATAAAGTGGAGAAAAATGGGTATGGATGTTAGCTCAGGGCCAGTCTTCCACGGAAAAAAGGGGAGGATTGGCAGCAGTTAGCTCAGGGCTAATCATCCTCAAAAAAAAAAAAAAGAGCAGCAGTTTAGAGTCCATGGCTGGTAGCATAAGGTGTTATGTAGGAGAAACACATGGGCTGGGAGCTCCTCACTCAGCTTAAAGAGTCAGTGAGAACCTCCAGAAAAAGATGGCATCTAAGCTAAGGCCAGGGTATTTAGCTGGGGAATGGAGGTGAGACTGTTTGCTTATGGTGGCTAAGCAGTAAAATTTGAGGAGAAAAGTTTGACCAAAGAGGCCAGAGATTTTGAGAGGGGGCCAGTCATGATGGTTCTAGAGTGCCAGGCCAAAGGGTCTGGACTTCCACTTGAGGATGGTGAGGAGCCACTGAGTGTCTTTAAGTAAGAGAAGGCGCTGATTAGGTTTGGTTTTAGGACAGCTTTTTGGCTGTGTGGCTACCTGGGAGGATGTAGGGATGGAGGTACAGATTGTCAATGATAAGGGAACTAAGACAATGTTGCCAAGACTAAAGTAGGAGATGATGGTGCTGGTCTAGGGTAGTCCAGTTGGGAATGCAGAGAATTGGATGGGGCTGAAAAATACTAAAGAGATGAAAGTACGTGATGACGGGTCAGAGGGAGGAGGCAGGTGAGTGGGTCATGGAAGATGTCTAAGCTACTGGCATCACTGAAACAGAGAATGTGGAGATAGAAGCATGTTTGGGTTGGGATGAGAGGAGAAGGATGAGTTTGAAAGTGCCATCCGTATCCAGCTATGAATCAGTGGCAGGCTTACAGCTACAGTGCACTTTGAACCATAACATTTCTTCCCTGAGTAGAGATGTAAGAGCAATTGAGGTAAGATTTGTGCAGGTGCATATGCACGTGTGAGTGTGCACACATGCATGTGTGTGTCTGCTGAGTGTGGGCAGACAGGACCTGTGAGTGTGCACACATGCATGTGTGTGTCTGCTGAGTGTGGGCAGACAGGACCTGTGAGTGTGCACACATGCATGTGTGTGTCTGCTGAGTGTGGGCAGACAGGACCTGTGAGTGTGCACACATGCATGTGTGTGTCTGCTGAGTGTGGGCAGACAGGACCTGTGAGACCACCTGTTTTCATCATCCATTGATTCTCAAAGTGTACTCCAATGTTCTGAAAAGGTCCCCCGGGGGGGTCGTGGGGTTAATCTTCCGTAGCACTAATACCTATAACGTTACAAGGCATGGGCTTTGTTTTCAACCCAGGATTAATCATTCACTCATGGACTTTAATACAAGCCAGACACCAGCTCACTGTGCCTCATGCAAAGCAATGCCAGTCCCCTCTTCCATTCTCATGCTGGCTTTCGCATTCTTGTTGTCAGAGTGGGAAGTAGGTTTTTGCCCCAGCTTCAATATCCTAAGAACTGAAAAGTTTGCAAACTTCCATCCAAGGATGTTAGTCAAAAATGCCAGGAAAGCTAGACTCTGCCATTAATTTTCTGTATGACTTGGGGCAATTTATTCTCCTTCTCTGGGCTCTAGTATCCATCCCACAATGAGAAACTTGGAGTAAGGGATAGCCGAAGCCATCCAGCTCTGATTTCTACATTTTTCTGTTTTCCCTCTTGAGCTAACTTTCTTGTCTACAAACTCAATCTGCAAAAGTTTTAAGTGGAGAGAATTATGAGGTGCTCAAACCTCCTAATATCTAGGAATTAGACAAAAACTCTCAGACATGGAAGGAGCACTGAAGCACTGATACTCTACAAATGAGAGAATTGGGCCCAGAGAGGGGAGGCCACTTCCTCAGAGTCACACAACCCTTTGATGGCAGAACAGGGAACTGAACCTAGGGCTCCTGATCCCCAGTTCAGGTGCTCCTCCCCCCACAGAACAGAGTGCTGGAATTTGGCCAGACCTTGGGATTCAAATTTGAGCTCGGCTCTCTCTGATCATGGAGAAGTCTCTGTTGGTTCCTCAGAGTGAAATCATAGAGAGCTGACATTAGTAACGTCATGGCAGCTGGTGCTGGTGAGGGGGGTGGTATAGGAAATGAAAGAACACATTTGGCCAAGCTCAGGGTCCACGTGACCCTTCAAGAGCCCTCATTTCAAAACAAACTCAACCTTTTAGGTTCAAATTCTCCCTCTCGTCAGAAACGTGACTTCCTGCTTCTAAGAAGTAAGGCTTACAAAAGGGCTCAGAAGACCTCGTAGACATCAAATAGCTCTTACAAAATAGCGTTTTGATGAGTTAAGTGTAAATGAATCAGAAACATAAGGATTACATTTTCCCCAAGTGCACATGGGTTTCAAAATTTGAGGGGAAATGGAGTTTGCTAACTACACGCGGGCTTTCACCGAACCCAAAGCATTCATGGAGAGGGTGAGGGGAGAGAAGAAAGAGAAGCCCAGCCCCCAAATGGTTTTAGATGTGGTGCCAAATTCGAAAATGCTGTTGGGCTCGCCCTCTGCCAGTAATAAAATCGCTGGCCACCCAGAGAGGCCACAGGGAGGAGAAAGGAGATTGCTTTCTCCACTGGCCCCTGGTCCTCAACAACTGTGTTCAGTTAGTGCCGCTCAATCACCAGCTGTCACTGGGTCCCTCCACTCTGCTCACTGGCCTCAGCTTGGCCTCGATTTTCACACTGTGCTGCATACCTTGTTTACCTCCAACTGTATCTGGTGTTTTGGCTCCCAGAGGCCTTGGCGACCGGTCAGCTTGTCACAAGCCCGTGCTCTGTAATCAAGAGACCTGTCCATCACCAGCAGGGGTGTTTGGGGAAGCTGTCACACATCGCCTTTGGTTGCATTCAGGAAAAACAAGAGTCCCTTGTAGATCGTTTCCTCTCTCCTTTCTTTAATGCTCTCCAGGTGTGGCGTTTCCCCCAAACTGGTAAATGTCTTCCCTTCAGATCTCAGCCTCACACAAACAACCAGTTAACTCTCAGGACTGCTGTTACCTTATCCCAGGATTGGAAACTCTGGATCTTTTATAATTTCCACATTGTCTCTCCATTCTTTCCCTTGTATTTTATTTCATTGCACCAAGAAAGGAGAAAATCATTTCAATTGGTGGTAAAAGATGATTAAAACAAAATAACAAAGGCCTTGGCTGCAAACTGTTAGTTTTATTAAATTTGCTACTGTGTTTTAAATTGGTACCAGGGCAAATCTTTGGACAATTATATCAAAGGCTGCTGGAATTAATCAGCTGCATGTAAATATTTGCTCCTTCCTAAGCCTCATACAGAGGGAGAGTGGCATTGTCACTATGAAAAGAATGAGTTTTGTGTTACCTGTGTGAAAGAGGTGGAACTTCGTCCCATTGGGAGGGATCTGAATGCCCACTGGATTCTTAGATCCCTGTCATCTCATTCTGCGTTCATTTAATCCAGACCATGGGTTGGAGCTCACAGTGGTGACCAGGAAGAATAAGTGGATGGCTATTGCAAGACAAAAGTCCATTTTCCCAAAGATTCTTTTTCTTGGCAATGAGATCTCAGCATCACAGCTTTGCTTTAATGAAAGGGCATGTGAAGTGGAAAGTGCTTCACTCTACTGAGTGCTGGGGCCCAGCAGGAGGGAAGATGGGAGTGGAGGAAGCCCAGGCTGTCTAAAGAAGTGGACGCTTGTGCAGAATTTCAACTATTATTAACACATCTAAGTTATGACTTCTAAGGTGGAGGTGGAGAGGGGGCTTAGAACATCATTGCACCCAGTCGTCTGCTTTTACCACAGTGCCTGTCCATCACCCGATGACCCACCATCTTGCCTCAGAGCCTTCCACCACCCACTGCACACTCTCACCTGACCACTCTAGTAAAACTTTGGCACTTCCTTTGGCTTACTCTGAAGCTCAGTCTAAATGAACTCTTCTTTATCTAAAAAGTGTTTTAAACAGGACATAAACCTATGTTCTGTTTTGTGCTGTTGATACTGCTCAGAAGACCATACTCATATTTTATGTCTTCTGACATTTTCCCCACGTGCATGGTCTCAAACTATTAATTCACTCAACAGATATTGTTAAAAACCTATTTTGTGCCAGGCACTGTGCTAGACACAGAGATATGGCAATGAAAGGCTAACATGTTCTCTGTCCTTGAAGTGCTTAACATACCAGGGGAAGACAGGCATTCAAAGTCTGATTGCAACAAAGTGTTCTGAGTTTTATAATAAAGAATGACGTGCTATGGACACCTGTAGAAAGAATCAGTGTAATCCAAGTGTCAGAAGTCTCTCGAAGTCTTTCTCAGTCTTCCAGCCACTATTTGGCCCTCCTTTCTGTTGGTGCGCTTCAAACTCTACTGTGTGTTTCAACCATGCTGTACTTAACTTATCCTCCCTTTTGTCCTTTGAGCTGTTTGAGACCAGTGGTAGTATCTTCTTCGTCATTGGGATGACTCCTACTGGAAACTTTATATATGCTTTTTATCTTTTTGGAATTGCACAAAGAAAGTGAAGTCCAGAGAGGAGAACTAATTCATCCAAAACCACAACTAAAGTTAATGGAAGAACCATAGTCATTTTTCCTGACAATGTGGTTCAGATAACATCCAGAATGATGATGAATTGCCTCTCAAGTTATCCCTTCCTAAGGGCATCTGATGCTCTCAATCCCAAATTCTTAACAGCCACCCTCTCCCAGTAAAAAAATAAGACCAAAGTACCTCTCAGCCTAGAACAAAAGTAAAGTATTCTCTTAAGAATTCAGAGTGACACCCAGACAAAATTAAAGAGTATATCATTATCACATGGAGGAAAAACACTGAGTGTGTGTAACCTTAATGTATGAATGTTAAGAATTAAATTCTTTTGAGAAGACTACACACAGCTCCAGAGTCATTCAGTGAGGAAGGATATTTTGTTGTAAGTTCTAGTTCTCTTTAAACAAAATAAAATATGAAAACATCTGGCATAGTGCCAAAACCCAGTAGCTACTCAATGTATACCTGCATCTTCCATCCCACAGGGAATATTTGGTCTCTCTACCATCAGGTACTTCCTTTCCCCCTTTTCCCCTAAACCAGTTATCTATACTGCCACCGAAATTGTCTTCCACAGAACAAATGTGAGTAGGTCCTTTGTCTAGAAAGCCAGTTCCCTGTTTCTTCTCCTGATTTGGCGTCTCCTTGCCTTTCTCTAGTCAAGGCAGTGTACCTCCTTTGGGAAGTCTTCTCAGACTCTCTCCTCTTCAGCCTCAGACAGATATCTCTCCTCTGTGCTCCTACAAACTCCTACACTTATAAAGCCATCCATTTTAATGTCTTTTCTTCCCCACAAGCCTATGAGCATCCTAAAGGTATGACCATACTTTGTTGATCTTTGAATCTCAGAAACCTAGGAGAAGCTGGGATGATTCCATGAATGCTATTTGGATGAATCAGTGGGTGAACAAATGAAATGATATAAATATATTTATCCATAATTTGAAAAAGTGGTAAAAGCCATAAATGTAATTAGCTAGCCTAAAGCTAACTAGCTGGATTTACTTCTCCTATATTCTTTTTTCATGAACACTAGAGATAAAATGATATTACAGATTTGTGATCTTGTATTCATGGAAAATTGAGTGCATTTTATGTAAAAAGGTACATAGAAGGATGCCCACCAAAATGTTCTTGGTAGCTGCCTCAAGGTGGTGGAATTTGATATGATTTTACTTTGTTCTAATTCTTTTCTATAGTGCTCCCAGTTTTTAAAGCAATCATGGGTGATCTTTATGGTTAGAAAAAAAATAAAGCTATTGTGATAATAGAATCTCACTTCTCAGTTAAAAAAAAGTCAGCTCTCATCCTAAAGATATGTTAGAGCTGAATCTCTACAATTTCACCTAAGAAATAAAATATAATTCAGCCTGAGTTGCAGTTTCTGAAAAGACTTTAGGACTATGAAGGGGAGCTTGCCTAATCTTGAAGTAGTTTTAGTGTCTGTATTTGATTGGATATTATACTTTTTCATTTTCTTTTATCTTTTTTTGTTGGTGAAGAAGATTAGCCCTGAGCTAACATCTATTGCCAATCTTCATCTTTTTTTTTTTCCCCAAAGCCCCAGTACATAGTTGTATATCCTATTTGTAGGTCATTGTAGTTTTTCTATTTGGGGTGCTGCCACAGCATGGCTTGATGAGCAATGTGTGGGTCCATGCCCAGGATCCGAATCTACAAACCCTGGGCCACTGAAGTGGAGTGCACAAACAACACTAGGCCACGGGGCTGACCCCTGATTGGGTATTAATACATTGCTCACTAGTGTGTGCTTATGCAAGGAGTCAGCTCAATGCCATGGAAAAGTCAAGGGTTCTAGAGTCAAACGGCATGGTTTAAATTCTGCCTTATGATTATGATCTCCCTGATCTTGGGCAGACCACTGAACTTCAGCTGAACAAGTGCAAATGATTTCTACCTTTCAGTTATATTAGCAATGGTATGTGGAAATTTGGTGGACTAGCTAATCTAAAAATATTTCTAATACAAATATCTATCCAAACATTCTAAATAAAATATAACTGATATAACTAGCATCCTTTAAAATGCATGACTGAGATCAGAAAAACAGAAAAACATGTTGCTGGGGGCTAGAATTAAAATGGAACTGAGAACAAGACAGGTATGTGCTGAATCTAACGTTTTATTGGTGTAGTTTGGATAGGGGACAGCCATCAGTTTGGGCAACTGAGTGGACTGAATATTCTTGCTTATTCCAGGAGAGGATATTTGCCCTGCAACCCTGTGAGGTGGGGAATTGCAACTTCAAAATAACATTCGGACCTCTGAAAGTCTACATGCTTAGTGGAAGGGTGTCCTAGGGCAAAAATATGCATGTATATATCCTATACCTCACAAAAATTAAAGGGTTGAATTTATACTGCTCAGTATGGTCTAGGAATGCCTGAACTAAGAAACTAACTGAAAAAGAGAGAAATCGTTTAGATTAGTAATGTTCCAGGAGTACCTAGAATTTAACATAAAATCACTCTGGGCAAGGATATAGACTTGACCCAAGGGGCGCATGATTCCCACAAACTAAAACTCAGTGAACATGAGTTCACACGTCAAAATTAAAAAACGCAAAAAAGTAAACAAGATCTCAAGAGTAAGAGTCAGCAGTCAACATCAGGGTTTTTATTAAATTTTTGTTTTGATAACAGGGATGGATATTAGTATTTTCGGGTGCAAATGAAAGAGAAATCAAATTAGAAAATATAATTTCCAGAGGCTAGATGGCCTAAGAAAGGGAAAAGAGCAGAAAGAAAGAAACCCAGTAAATCCAAATGAAAGCAAGAAAAGGGGGAAAATAAAGAAGCCAAGAAAAAGGAATGATAAATGGAAAGCACAAACAAGATGGAGAAATAAATCTAATAACAGTCATCACTCTAATCAGATTAAAGTCAATTATGAAGATGGAGATTCTCAGGTTGGATTTAACCAAAGATCAGTTCACGGAAAGGTTAAAGGTAAAAGAATGGAAAATATTTACCTGGCATATACTAACCAAAGCAAATTCATTTTATTATCAGACAAAGGAAACAGTAAGGCAAAAAATATTACAAAGATAAGGAAGTCACCATATACTGATGAAAGGAAGTTATATAATGATTTTGAACTAGAATATACCAAATAACATGACCTGAAAATATATAAATGAAAAATGACTCTTACCTAAAAAAAGTGATAAATATGTAATGATATTATGATATTTTAGCCCATCTTTCTCAATAATTAATAGATCAAGCAAACTAAAGTAGAATTATTTATCTAGATTTTTATTCTAAATAATCTAGAAGATTTTGAACAACACAAAAGATTTTTCATCTGATAAAAATATATAGAACCCTGCTACTGAATTAAAATGTAAATATTTTGTTCTAGGATATGTAGAATATTTTTTAACTTACCATGTCCTAGTCCACAAAACAAGTCTCAACAAATATCAAAGATCAGTATCACATAGAACATTATTTCTATCTATGATGCAACACGCAAATAAAGAAACAGAGAGACAAATGAAAAAGGTGAAACAGATAAAACTTTTGGCCAATGAAATATATGACCAAGAAGCAAAAATCTTATATATTAGCACAGAATTCAGCAACGTGTTAAAACCCACACACTCACACAAATGCACACATTATGCCAAAGCTGAGTTATCCCAGAATGAGAGGAGAATTTAATGATAGATGGTCTTTGAATGTCGTGTACAATACTAGCATATTAAATGATTTTTTAAAACAACATTGTCTTACTAGATGCAGAATTTAAAAACTCAATGAAATCAAGTCCCTTCATGATAAAAAAAAAACAAAAAAAACACAGAGTAACCTGGGAATAGAATGGAGCTTTCTTACTCTAAGAAAGAGTATGTACTGCACAAAGTAGGCATTATGCTCAATGGTAAAATATAAGAAGCACTCCTTCTGATCCCAAGGTGAAACCAAGAGTGCCCAGTAACACCATTGGTCCTACCTAGCACAGCTGGACAACAAATATAAACAAAAATTTTGAGGATTAAAAAGGAGGAAACAAAACTATCATTATCTTTATCTGTAAGACTACATAGAAAAATTAATAAGAATCAACGAATTATTAGCACTAATAAAACATGTCTATGAGGACCTCTAAATAGAATATTCATTTATAAAACTCAATTATTTTTATCAGCCCCCAAATGTGAGAATACTAATAGAGATAGACATGTACATTTGTGTATATATATGGGAGAGTAGATAGATAAATAGATAGATAGATTAAAGCCACCACTTACTATGGCACTGACATCTATAAAATGCTTAGTGTTAGGAATATATTCCTAATAAAAAAAATCATCACAATTTTTATGAAGAAAGCTTTAAAACTTTACTGAAACCATAAAAGAAGACATAAATAAATAAAAAGATAAAGTGTGTGTATAAATGGGAGGATGTGATATCATAAAGATGTCTTTTCTCCTCAAATACATCTATAAATTTAATGAAATTGGAATCAAAATCCCAACAGGCGTTTTAAAAAATGAAATGAAATTCACATGGAAGAGCAAGGGGTCTTTTGAAGGAGAAAACCAAGTGTGGAAAGGTCTTGTAGCATAAATCAAGACTTTTATAAAACTACGGAGATTAAGACAAATTGCTATTGATAACATGAAGGAAAAAAATAGACCAATGAAACAAGATGACCCAAAAACAAACTTATCTAAATACTGAATGATATATGCAAAGATGGTATTGCAATTCGGTGGTGAAATTTATATGTTAGTTTTGTATAGTTTTAGTTTATGTATTAGTTTATGTATAGTTAAGCTATTACATAAATAATGTGAGAATGTGGGACAAATGATTCGTCCTTATTTGAGGGTAAAACAGTCCTTACCACACATCATTTTCAAAACTATCTTGTAGATGATCAAAGCCATATATGTAAAAATAAAAATTTTTAAAGTATTAAAAGGAAATAGAGGAGAGTATTTATGACCTGGAGTAGAAAAATATTTATTTAACAAGACATGAAAAGCACAAATCATGAAGGAAATGATTAAAAAATTCTATTCAACAAGCAACATAAACAGAATGAAAAAAATAAGAGTCACAGACTTGGAAGTGATATTTGCAGTACCTTTAATTACAAAGGATTAGTATCCAGTATATGTAAATACTTACATGTCAATCAAAAAAAAAAGAAAAAAAACCCAATTTAAAATAGGCAAAAGTGATGAACACACAGTTAACAAAGCTAGAAACCTACGTGGTCAACCAACACATGAAATGATACTCAGACTTATTAATAATCAGAGAAAGGCAAACTAAAACAATAATTAAATATCATTTAATAACCATCAGATTGGCAAAAAATTAAGTGTTTGGTAGAATCAAGTGCTGGTGAGGACCTGGAGCAATGGGAAGTCTGTTGGTAGACATGTTAATTGGTACAACCATTTTGGGGAATAATTTAGCAATATCTGATAAAGTTGAGATGCAATTACTTAGTGATACTACTTTAGATATATTTCCTTAGAAAACTCTCGCTCTATGTACAAAGGAACATGACCACAAATGTTTAAAGCAACGTTATTGTAAATATACAAAAAAGATCAAGTAGTAATGATAGTACTAATAGTAGAAATGACCTAGGTGTCTATCAAGAAAAGAATGGTCCAATATAGTGTGGTATATTCATACTGTAAAATACTTATGTCAGTGAAAATAAATGAACTAGAACTACACATATCACTATATGTGACCTCAAAAACAATGCTGGGCAAAAAAAAAGCCAGCTGCGTAGTATTAAAACATTTATGAAGTTTAAAATATGCAAAACAATACTTATGTACAAAAAGTATAAAAACATTCATGGGAGAGAGGAAAGTGGGATAGAAGAAGGGCCCACAGGTGGGTTGAAAACATATGTACAAAACAGTGTGTTTTACTCCTTTTACATCAAAAATAAAAGATATGAAGAAAATATGGAAAATATTATAATTTGACAAAGCTGGGTAGTGAGTCTAAGGACATTTGTTATCGTGGTCTCTACATTTGAAATATTTGCTAATTGAAACAATAATGATAGCATGTATAAAGCCCCATGGCTCATCATCTCAAGCTCAAAATAATGATTGTTTCCTTCTCTTCCCATTCTTGGCTGGCAGTTGGTATACAAAGTGCCCAGGCATTACCCTCTCATCCTTAGCCCAAGGCAGACTGGAATTCTTGGGCTCTTCCTGAGCCAGAGGCATCCTAGGTGGTCCCCCCACCACGTCTTCCAGCTCAGACAATCTGGGTGGTAGATCCTGAACAACACCCATTCTCAGTTCAGAATTTGAACTGCTGAGGCAGCTTCTAGCCTGCAGAAAAACTCATGAGGGAAAGACGCAACACTACATTCCTCAGTCCTTAAATTAGGACCATGGACTGCAGAGTTGATCATCACATTCTTCCCAAGAATCTCATCCATAGATGAAGAAATGGATGGTCAGAGAGAGGAAATGACTTGCCCACAGGCAGTCATTAGTAGTGTTTAAGAGAATGTGTCTCTCCTGACTTGTAGAACCTTCCAACTGGTTTCTATATGAAGACTCTGCTTGGTTCAAAACTTTTTTTCTTTTACCTTCTGTTCTGCTGTATTTTCCAGTTCCTAACAGCTGGGGGCTTCTGCCTCCAGAAAGCACTGAGTTGGGATGGAGTTAGACCTGGCTCAAGTCCCTGCCCCATGACAAAAGCCGTTTGACTTTGGGCAGCAGTTTAACCTCTCTGAGTATTAGTTTCTTCAACTGAAAAGGGAGATAATAATAATTATTCAAGGGATTGTTGTTTTGATGAAATGAAATTATTCATAGAAAGTACTAGGCATAGTGCCTGGCATATGATAAATAGACAACAAAAATGGAAACTACAATTGCTATTACTATTGCAGAAGAAAGAATTTCAAAGAAGTATCACACAGTTTAGTTACACAGACTGTTTGGAGAGGTAGAGTGTGATAAATGGATGCTATGACATGGAAACAATAGGAGGTCAATAATAAGTAATCAAGAGGCTCAGAGAGGGTTTCCTGGAAGAAGCAAGATGGGATATTTCCATAATGCAATAAGACTCTCTCTCCCTCTTTTCTCCTATTGTACTTTCTAGTTCTCATTTGACCTTCACATTGATATGGGACAAGAATTATATATCCTAATTAAAAGGAAGAAAAACAGACCCAAAGAAGTGAAGTGACTTGCTTACAGATATAAGATGGATTTTAATTGACCTATCATATATTAACTACACACCAACACTTTAAGAAATATGCATTTTTGCCAAAATCTAAGTCATAGAGTTCTCAGCCTCCTTATGTATGTAAATGTGCATATTAATAATCTTGAGATAATTTCATAATCTGTAACTAAATTTTACTGTAAGACTGTGCTCCAAATTTGATACACATTACCATGAATATGACACTCCTGAGGAGGAAACTTGAAAAATAATACCAGTTAGAAATGCCAGTATTTCTGTTCCTAATTGCTAGAAATGCAAACCTAAGACAGATATGTCATTTCAGACATTTGTGAAAGAATGATGGCTAAATGTTAAGAACATTTTTTTTAAAAGTCATACATAGAATACAAAACAACCCTTCAAAATTAGCCAATAGATCTCCTCACATTTAAATACTGCAATTTAAATTTATTAGGTAGAAACATCAAATTAATGAGATACAATTTGAAGAATTGGTGATTAAATACTAATGGAGGTTAGCTTTTAAAAAAATTTTAAATGGCATTCAGAATTCTATGAAGGAAACAGAGATGGTGAAACTAATCATGTTTCAGATGAAGTGGTAAAATTCTATTTCAAAGCGAAGGGTAAAGAGGAAGTGTCAGCCTGGTAGCATGCTCCCATCACTGCACTCAATGAGAAGATGTTGAGCATGGAGAGTGGCCTTGCATCCAAGAATATTCTGATGGTATTGGTAAGATTGGAAAAAGGAGATACTTGAGGCAGGAGGGCAAGCCAGAGGCTGCCTCAGTCATCAAGGTTGAGATGCTGGTGGCAGCAGGGATACAAAGGGAATAACCTGGAAGCTTTTGGCTGGGGAGAACTGACAGAGCTTAGGGTCTGCCTGGAAGTGGGAGTTGCAGGCAGGGAAGGAGTTCCAGTGACAGCTTAAGACTTTGCAGGCGATTTTAGGAGAAGCTGAAAGGAACAACTTGATATGAGTGTCCTACTTTTAGACCAACCATGAAATAGGTCCTAACCTCCTGCGCAGCTTTTAGAATCCACTAGCTTCTATTCTATTCTACCCAGGTTCTTGAGTAAAGGGCCCTTGTTTAGCATTCATCTTGACTTTAACTTGGAGAAAGTATAGTTTTATCACAGAATTCTTCAGTGGAAAAACTTAATCTTTTTACTAGCAGTGGTACCTTTTACCCCTTCCCCACTTTTTGACAAATGGAGTGACTTGCCTTCTATTTTCCTATCTGAAAATGTGGGAGAACAACCCCTACTCAAAGAGGTGCTGTCGGGGTTTCATGCAATAATAATACATGAACCATGCACACACAGTTGGAAGAAGGAGGATTATTAAGCTTTCTTTACCACTCAGGCGTGTTCTATGTGATGATAGTGGGTAAGAAGTAGGACAGTGGGTAGATGTTATTGGGAGACAGATTTTGCCCCAGAGTAAAGATAAACCTTCTGGGATCCGGATTTTGAGAAGTTGGAAGAGCCACCTAGAGAGAGAGCAAGCTACAGATGCTAAGCGTGTTCCAGCCAATGATGTGGTAGAAAAGGCACTTTTCATCAAGCTATGCCACACATGACAGGTCGTGGCCACTTCTTCATGGCTGTACCCAACCAAGGTTATGTGTGGTTATCTGTCACCTCCATCCTTTCTAGAATAGAAAGTATATATAGCATAACTACAGTGAATAAGAATGTTGATAATTAAGCATTAATAGTAATGGGTTAGCATTTATTAACTATTTATCATAGGTGGGATACATATGTGCTTTGTATGTGTTCTCACATTCAATCTGCAGGAAAACGCTGTGAGGCTAGGTTTGTGACTAATTTGAAATAGGCTTAGAGAAGTGAACCACCTGCCTATGATTTCTCAGCTAGTAAGTAATGAAGCCAGGATAGAAACACATATTTGCTTGCCTCAAAGTTGTGTTTATTGAGAAGGAGGAGGAGGAAGATGGGAGGAGGGAAGGCAAGGAGCGGGGAGGAGGAAAACATTCACAAATATTAGCAGAGCACCTTAAATATTATCAGCCATAAATCATTTGTGACACACACCACAAGTGAAAAACACAGTGTAGTGAAGTACTTTTTACAGTCGTACACTTTTCCACAGAAGTGCTCCAACTGTTTCTGACAGTGACCATCTTCCCCCAGTGGCCTGGGATGTAGCCTGAAGAAAATTTCTTATTTTATTCCGTAACACGGCCATATAAAACGTACCTCCATATTTTAGACGAAAATGAATGTGCATTAGAATGTGTGTCATCTTTATCTTGTGCCTTCATGTGTCTCCTGGGAAAACCACTCTTGCCCCCACAGAATATTCCAGTTTTAGAAGCACCACCAGAAATATACATTCATTAGTGTAGAGGTTGATAAAGTATACAACAAACTAAAAAAAAAAAAACAAAAAGAAAAAGAAAAGCCTATGATTATATCAACAAATTAGCATTCCAGAGGTTTACAAGGCAACAGTTTTTCACACATTCATATACTATCTCAAGCTTTTTATGCATGTCAACTACTTATTTTTCACTGACAGAGCACTAATGAAATCCCCAGGGACTTCTGGTCTACCCCTAATATTGCTGTCTGCTCCAGCACTGTGGAAACCAACTCGCTTTTAGGTAATAAGCCGAACATTCTCAGGAAGGCTATGTTCTTCACCGGAGTCCTTCAGTGCTCATTAACTCCAACCCATCGTTGTGTTGAGAGTCAGGAGACGTTGTCTATCCTTTGCCCCGGCACCTGTTATCTTATTGGCCTTATCCGAACAGCCCCAACCCTAACAGCAGCTGAAACAACAGATGGGCAGGAGAACTTGAGATTTTTTTGACATCGTCCTTTTATGAATTCCTCCCCCCCACCAACTCTGGAATCTCATAGGAATTCTCTTCATTATCATTTTGTGTTTTTTCCCATAGCACTTTTTTATTATTAAAAAGTAAATTATTGACGTAGAGGGAGGTGAAAGACAGGAATAACATCTCCCTTTGAAAATGGTCAAAAAAGAAATGGGGATGGTGATTCGGTCATGTGGAATAGACATAAATATATCTTTGCCTTGGAGGATAATTGGCAGTAGCTAGGCTCAGTTGTTGGTAGGATGGGCTCAAGCAGGGAGCTGAGAGGGGCTAACCAAGGAGAGGGAAGTAATCTGGTGTAAGATTGAGTGTGAGGAAGTGAGACTAGGCATTGCACCAGGAGATCTTGAGAGCAGAGGAGAGATGTAATCTAGGCAAGTTGGAAATCTGGCAGGAACAAGTGCCTGGAATTGCAATTCCAGGACAAGATCTCCCTTTGCAAGGCATGAGATTGTTAAAACAGGCCTAAACTAGGGATTAGGAAGGCTGAATGCAGGATATTATTTAATGGCATGTGATTGTAAGCAAGTTGCTTAACCTCTCTAGGCCTCAGATTCATCATTGTAAAATAAACATGAAAATACTAATACACGTGTAGGGTTGTTTTGATTCTCAAATGGGAAAATACATGGAAAGTGCTTAGCCCTGGGTCTGATATTTAATTAGTGAGGCTGCTACTATTATTATTTTAGTCAAGAGTGAGAAACATAGGGAGGAGCAAGTGTTGGGGAGAAGGAGAGTCCCTGGATGTGCTCATGTGTAATGAGGTTCCGGCTCAGGTCTTAACATGAGGAGAAAGTATCAGACAGCACCCACAGAATCTGGCATGGGACTTTCCCACCTCCTTGCCTCTGCTTATCTCTCTTGTTTTTCCCGGATGCATTCTCCCAAACACCCTCATAATGGGCCACATGCTATCTGATTCTTATCCACCAGCATTACTGTAAAGGTTAAATTAAAGATAAAAAGTACCTAGTAAGAGGGCCAGCCTGGTGGCGTAGTGGTTAAGTCCACACGCTCTGCTTCAGAGGCCCGGCTTTCATGGGTTTGGATCCCAGGTGTGGACCTACCCACTGCTCATCAAGCCATGCCGTGGCAGTGTCCCACATACAAAATAGAGTACATTGGCACACATGTTAGTTTAAGGACAATCTTCCTCACCAAAAAAAAAACAGCCCAAAAAACTACCTAATAATATGCATGTTCACATGTCAATTGATGTGTTATTATTGTTATACATTTTGATGTAGTCCATCATGTGTAAGAGAGCATCTTAGCCACGGTAAACCTGAAAAATTATTGGATAACTGAATGTGCATGTGATTTCAAAAACAAGTAAGACTGATAGAAGAATGCACTCAATGAGATCAGTTTGTCTGCCCCCAGCATTGTGTCTATATAGCTAAGAGTCTTCTTTATGTTTTCCAGGGATCTAAATCTTGGCAGTGTGTACCAGTACCGTGTTATCACCATTTCGGGAAGTGAAGAGAGTGAGCCATCACCTGCTGCCATATACATCCATGGAAGTGGGTACTGTGGCGATGGCGTTATCCAGAAGTAAGTAGATCTAACTCAAGAAAGGGGAGGGGAGATGCTAATTAGACCAAGAGATGATCAGGGTACAAAATAGAAGAGCTTATGGAGTACTCTTCAATGTGTGAGATGTGAGTTACCAGTGATCCCCAGCAGCCTATCAGTTGGACCACATACATAGTTGCATACATTCTGCAACTGGTTTACTGGTCTCAGAAGAAAAGCATTGATTGTTTTTGGAACATATACATTTCTTAAGTTGGTAATACAATATATGACTTCAATAGAGCTACCAGTCTATACTTACTACCAGTATGCTCCTGTTCTTAGTGGTTTTATGTATTTTACAAGGATTCTCTTTAGTCTTTTCCATCCCAGCCCACATTCAGTTAACAGGACACAGTGCCTCTAGGTCAAAACACTTTCACATTCTTTGCTCGTTACCATTTACGTTTCGTAAAACTGCCTATTTATGTGTTATTTCTTTTGTATCATGTTATATAAACAATTTACAAAATGGGTCAAAGATTCATAAAAATAGCAAAATATTCTAACTCACTATAATGTTGAAACCATAAATAGTAAACAGTACTCCAGAATGAGTACTGAATGTGGATATAAGTATAGGGAGGCAAATGAGTCAGTAAGTGTAAGGATTCCACACGAGCAGCCAAAAAGGAAAAGTGTGATTAGAAAATGTAAATCTGCATGTCTAAAAAATGGATTTTATTGGATCACCAGTCTATTCATCCCCTCGTCCAGAGGACAAGATGTTATGCAACTGCGAAATAGGGGCAAGAAGCCATCAAGACTTTTGCATTATTAAAAAAAAAAACAAGTAAACCTTTGAGTTTCTTCCTCCAGAATAAGCACAAAAATGTTTTTTGTCCCAAGAGATGAAGAAGAGACCAAAAACCATTCATGATTGCATTCATTATTGCTAAAACTGTGTTCCCTATTGCTAACGTAGTTGCAAGCCACACTATTGCTAACACACTTTTAAAACTGTGGGCAGATTTAATGATAAACATTATATGTGGAGATGGCAAAACAAGCTATTGGCAACATTTCTTCATTAAATGGCACTGTTGGGTGTCACATAATATCTGTGAAACATGGAATTGCAATGACTATTTCTGAAGGGGGACGGGCGCTGTAAAGAGGATTTGTTTCACAGTTGGATGAAATCACTGATGTGCAGAACATGAATCAGCTCATAGGTGTGGTACATATATGAAAGAGAAGTGCTGGATGACGATTTCTTCAGTTCATCATTGATGCTAGTGCTGGAAGGGAAGAGAGATTTAATTTGGTCCTGATGACTTTGGGATATGCAATGTAAACTGGAAACCTGCTTTGGGATGAAAGCACCAGCGAGGAACACAGCAAGGATGGCACAGTTATGCAAGTAAAGCGTTTGCACGTGAATCTCCATCCACATAGACATCCAGTTATTGGCCAGTGGTTTGCCTTCTGATCATGACTTAGCATGGAAGGGCATAGGGAATGTTGCGAATATGATCAGAGGAGGGCCAATAAGTTGCATCTTTTCAACTTGCTGTGCAAAAAGATAGTAGTTTGTACAAGATTATGCTCCCTCTACACACTGAAGGATACTGGCTGTTACAAGAAAGGTACTAATTCAAGCTTTTGAAATAAAGGATGACATTTCTTAAAAATATTGACACTGATAAGACCAAGAATGATTATTTGCATAATTTCAAGTGGCTTGCTGAAGTGGTCTATCTCAGGAATACACACTCATGTCTTACGTGTCCTATACCTATTTCTTTTGTATCATGTTATATAAACAATTACGTGTCCTATACCTAAGGTTGAATTGTCAAGATTTTAATATGGAGAAGATAATCTAAGAATTTTTAAGTGTTGAATTATGGTGCAAACCACCTGATTGCCAAGAATTTGACTCCTCAAGCATAGAAGATGAAGCTCCTCATTTGTCAGAGAATAAAATCCTTGCTATGCTGTTGTGTATATTTAAGATTCATATCCAAATGCAACAACTGAATGTGAAGATACAGTTTCTCATGCTTAATGTAACAAAACTGGGGAAAGGAAAGCCATTTGCTGTTCTCTCCCACATTACGACATCAACTTCCAGCTTTTGAGGCAACTCTTGTTTGATGGAACACTGAGCAACTGAGCAAGGCTCTCTCCAGGGAAGGTGCCCATCATTTGTGGATCCAAGATTGAGCTGCATATCCAGAATATCCAGGGAATACTTGTGGTCATTGCTGACAACCCATAATTGCGATTTGGGATTTTCTAATTTATCATAAAGAATAAAAAAAGAAACTCACCAGATTGGAACCTGATCTACAACTCAGTCTATCCATTTTGGAGCCAGAAATAGATGTATTGGTAAAAAACTGCAAACAACATCATTCTTCTTCCTGATCTAAAGTTATTATTATTATTATAATTAATTTAAGTAGTTTTTTTTTTGAGGAAGATTAGCCCTGGACTAACATCTTTGCCCATCTTTCTCCACTTTATATGTGGGATGCGTGCCACAGCATAGCTTGATAAGTGGTGCACAGGTCTGCGCCTAGCATCCAAACCAGCGAACCCCGGGCTGCCAAAGAGGAGCTCGTGAGCTTAACCACTATGCCACTGGGATGGCCCCTAAATAGTATTTTTAACTTAAAGTTTTTTAGTATTTTGTCTTAGAATTGGTATCCTGTATAGACATCAAATAGTTATTAAGTTACCTGCAGGTACCAAATAGTTGTTGACACGCTTTGTAGAAAACTGAACACAGCTTATGGAAGGTTCCCTAAGGAAAAAGAAATTCTTTGAGGAAAAGGAGAGATGTCATTTTAGTTAATTGGATTTTTCATGGGATGATGCATGCTAAATTGGTATGTATGTGTAAGAGGATTTAAAAAGAAATACAGATAGACTCAACACTCAATGAGGCCCCAATGGGTGAAAGCACTAGAAGAATATTATAGTAATGCTAACGATATTCGTGAATATTTGTTGAGCCTCTGCTATGCACAGTGCACTACACTGTTACCTCCTTGAGTCCTTCCAACAACCCTATGAGATGAGTCCTGTCACCATGCTTTACAAAAGAGACAGCTAACAGCCAAAGATTAAAGTGGTTGCTTCAAGCTTACACACCCAGTAAGGATCAGAACCGAGATGTGAACCCAATGCCCAGGTTCTTATCTGGATTCATTATTGCCTTGCCGTGTGACCCACAGGCCTGTACAGCTATCACGTGAAGAAGTAGCTACGTGCTGTCTGCTATGTCCCAGGCAATGTGCCAGGCATCAGGGTACTAGAATGACAAAGACTCTGTCACTTCCTTTGACATCTTAAAGCCCAGTCAGGGGGCTCTCAAGTAACAGGCAAAGGCATCAGTTTGACAAGTGCTGTGATAGATGGAGCCCAGTGTCTCTGGACACAGAGAAGATGGCCACCCGCTCCAGCCTGGGAGGTCAAAGAAGGTTTCTCAGAACCTCTCTATCTAATGAGAAATCTGTCATGCTTAGAAGATATTTGTGGTGACCCTAATGTTTTGCTTAAACCAATAGAACATAGTGTTTGGGTGGTGAGGGAAGGCGGGTTAGAAGTGTTCTTTGTGGCTTAGGGAAACCAGCCCAGGTTAAAAAAAAATCTCTCCCCAGATAACCCATGAAATAGCTAAGAAGCACAAGGCCATCACCAATTTCCAGCGTGCGAGATGCACTGGCAGAGATTGAAATATGGGCCCAGATTGGAAGAGGGACTTCTTTGCTCATGGGTTTGCAGACAGGAGAGAGCTTGGGTGGCTCTTCAGAGATCAATGCAATGTCCTAGCCATCTTAAGGCTTGATTGCAAGGCACCATCCTGCGACTCTGACACCTCCTAAAAGCAACAAACATTTCCCAGTGCTAATTGCCCTGCCTGGGTGAAAGGAAAAGTCTGAGGCCTCTTCCATGCTGTGACAGGTCCCAGCTGGTCTCTGGGGAGGGAGGGACAGCTGCGGCACACTCTGCAGAGAACTTCCAGGACAAAGTGTAAATGGAAACTGCGATTCCCTGAGCCTCTACTGTGTGTCACACACTGTGCCAGCCACTTTATGTTCTGTTCTTGCACCAACACTAAGGAGTCAGTATAAGTATCTCCATTTTAACCCATGAGAAAACTGAGATTCAGCATCTAAAAGAGCACTGTCGAGTATATTTTTCTGCCATGATGGAAATTTATTCTGTGCTGTCCAATACAGTAGCCAATAGCTACATTTAACTGTTGAGGAGTTGAAATGTGGTCAGTGTGACTGAGGAATGGAATTTTAAATTATTTTAAATTTTAATTGATTTAAATAGTCAAAGATAGATCAGATAGAGAGATCAAGTGACTTGTCTGAGATTACACAACCATTTTGGAACGTGGGATCCAAACCCAAGTTTTCTGTTTCTAAATGGATGTGAATTTCCCAGAAAGTGGCAGTCTTTCCAATCTTTCAGTTATTACTGCTCCTTCTCTTCTCCTAGGTCCAATTTAGAAAGCATTGCTCATTTTCTGCCTACCCTAACCTCTGCAGAGTCATCCATAGGTGATGGAAATAATTCCTTAAAAAAAAGACATGAGGAGGCATTTTTAGGGGCCGGCCTGGTGGTGTAGTGGTCAAGTTCATGCACTCCGCTTTGGCAGCCCAGGGTTCACTGGTTCAGATCTCGAGTGTGGACCTTCGCACCCCTCAAGCCATGCTGTGGCAGGTGTCCCACGTACAAAATAGAGGAAGATGGGCACAGATGTTAGCTCAGGGCTAATCTTCGTCAGGCAAAAAAATAAAAGAGGAGGCATTTTTATTTCCTGGCAGCATGCTTCCACAGGCCTTGGAGTTCTTTTTTCTTTTTAGGAAGATTAGCCCTGAGCTAACTGCTGCCAGTCCTCCTCTTTTTGCTGAGGAAGGCTGGCCCTGAGCTAACATCCGTTCCCATCTTCCTCTAATTTATATGTGGGACGCCTACCACAGCATGGTGTGCCAAGCAGTGCCATGTCTGCACCCGGGATCCGAACTGGTGAACCCTGGGCCGCTGAAGTGGAACGTGCACACTTAACCGCTGGGTCACCTGGCCGGCCCCGGCATTGGAGTTCTTAACACTGTGAAATGATACACCCAATGGAGAATGCAAACCTTTCTGATAAGAGGAATACCAAACTTGAGCATGTGAATAAAAAATATCTTTACTTTTAGGTGCATTGGAGGAGTTGGGAGGGAGTTGAGGCAGGGCTTCGTGAAAAACAGCATTTATATATTTAGAAACTCCAAATTTTCCTTCAAATCTACCATTTTAAAATGGCAATGAGAATTGCCACACACAAAGGAACAAGGTCTGTTCATCCATTTCTTGCTCTCATCTGACTTAACCAACATAACTGACAAGATCTCAGAGAATGAGTTGGAAGCAGGAATTCTATTTCGTCCTGGGAAACACAAAATAAGACAAATGCAATCGCATCCTACAAATTTATACCTTTTATGCATCTCATTTTGAAGATGAAGAAACAGAGACTCCAACTGGGAAAGAGACTTGCCCCAGGGCTCATGGATAGTTCATGGCCCAGGGAAGAAACTTTTCTGTGTCCGGCTGTGGTTCTGAAGCTGATGTGACCAATTTCTCTTCTCTGTCGGTTCTGCAGAAGCCAAGGCGAGGAATGCGATGACATGAATAAGATCAATGGTGATGGCTGCTCCCTTTTCTGCAGACAGGAAGTTTCCTTCAATTGCATCGGTAAGTCTGGCATTTCTTTGGGCTTTGCTGGAGAAGTGGACAGTGCGAAATTGTTAGTCAATTACAATAACAGCGATAGTGATGACTAAATAATGTTACTCCTTTATGTTACAAATATTTATTGAGTCCCTCCTATGGGCCAGGCACTGTTTTAGCTACCAGAAAATACAGCAATGGTGGGAAAAAAGGCAGATACTCCTGCCCCCTCATGGACCTTATGTTCCCATAGATGACGGCGATGACTAGTAACGTTTTTGCTTGAGCTGTACATTACATATATTATCACTCTTCTTCAAGCTAACTGTCCAGGATGGTTATTAGGATAGATTTTTAAGGCTTTTATTCTTACTTTAGAGATGAGAAAAACCAAAAGCCAGACAGATGATAAAACATGGTCAGAGTCACACGAGTTAGAAGTGATTGAAGACAGAACTAGAACTTGAACCTGATTTTGTCTGATTCTCAGGCTCGTGCTCAGTTCATTTTGCTACACAACCACCAGCCAGGATCCAGGAGCAGCCATGGTCCCCTCTGTACGCTCAGAACATTGGGCGGTCTCTCTGACTTGAGGAGGAGGAATAGCAGACCAGCCTGTGTTTAGAAAGCAAATGTCCTCTTCCCACCTCTCCCCAGTCAGATGGGAAATTTGTTCACTCCTGCCTTCTCTAGGAGTCTGGCTGATCTTGTTGTTTCAGCCCCACTTGGGAGGCCCTGGCCAGCCCGGGGCTGGTAAACAGACAGGGGTTGGGGGGCAGGGATGGAATTTTGAGCTGGCCCAGATGAGATCATGCTTCCTTTAAGATGCAAATCGATACCTGAAGATCAAAGGTCCCCAGGCTAATCCCCTGGGCTGGAGGTGAAAAGTAATCACAATTCATTTGCAAGTACAAAAGACAGAGGTGCTCTATCTGAGGAGGAAAGGGCAGCTACAGAGGGAGGAAAGCGGTAGTGGGAAGATTTCTCACTGAAAGGGAATTTTCGAAGGGGACTAAAAGGGAGGAAATGTCATCAGGTCCTCACATTTGCAGTGCATTACAGGAGTGCCTTTAGACTTTCCTTCTCCTGGTAGATTGTGGGCTCCCTGAGGTCTTTACCATGCATCCTTTGCCTTTTATTCCATTCTCAACACACATTTATTGAGCACCTACTGTCTCCTTGGCATCAAGTAGGGGCTGAGCAGTATGATAGACGTGCCCTGCAGCTGTGTGTGGATGGAAGAAAGGAAGATGTAGAAGGACAGCAGAGTTTCCAAGCAGCGCCTTGGATTTTTCAATGGCAGAAAGTTGTTTTCCTCTCCTCTGTTGATTTGAATATGGTCCATAATAAAGGCTTGATATTAGCCTAGTGGTATGGCAGAAAGAGCCTTGGACTAAAATGAAGAAAACCAGAATCTGGGCCCACCTGTGCTGAGAACTTGCTGCATAAAACTGGCCAAGTCATTTCTCTGCTCTGGGCCTCAGTTTCCATCCTATAAATAGAAAAGATTAGGTTAAGTGGTTCTTAAGAACCTTACTTGCACTTCTGTTGTGTGATTTGTAAGATGTGTGACTATTCCTCGTAATCCTGAGCTCTACTTGAACTAAACCCTCGCCTTTGCACCCTCGTGACACTCGATATTACTCTCAGATCATGCTGGAAAATATCTACCTATTTCATTCACACTAGGGTGGCATGTAACTTAAGTGCTTCTGGGAAGAAGGTAGGATGTGGTGAAGGTAGGATATGGTACCCTAAAAGAGGTGCTTGGGCCCTGACATCCATGTTCTGTTTGCTTTAGCATCTCATGTAGCAATAAACAAAAACAAGGGAGCCCCTTACATGTAGAAGCTCATGGTCCATGGAAGGGGTCTGCAAACTAGAGTCCCTGGGCCAGAATTATGTTCATAAATAAAGTCTTACCAAAATACAGCACACCCATTCCTCACATATTGTCTGTGGCTGCTCTCCTGCTACAACAGTGGAGTTGAGTGGTTGCAACAAAGACCCTATGGCCCAAAGAGCCTAAAATATTTACTATCTGGTCCTTTACAGACACCGTTTGCTGACCCCTGGTCCAAGAATTTGGAGTCTTTGATACTCTTGGCTATTGGACCCTTGTGCAGAAAGGAGGTGAAAATTAAAAGATGGTTCACCGTTTCTTAGAAAAAGAACTGAATTTTAAGCAAACAGTGGTAGGTCTGGGAGAGTATGTTAGAAATAGCCGTAGCTTATCTTGCCTTCTTGAGCCTCACTTCCCCTTTGTATTTTGGCCAAAACAACCATTTTGAAGGAGGTCAGTGATTTTCAAGCTGTGTTAACTGAAATGCATAAGAAGAAAGGAGAGAAGACGAGGGAGTTACCAATAGGATGAGACTTGGACCCTCGTGGATCCATTTTATATACCGTCATTTTCTAATAGGTTGTAAGTATTCTACAGCTGATGGTGATATTTACTGAACATCTGTTATATACCAACCACATTTATAAACTCTCATTCTCATAACAACTCTTTTGTTGTCCTGCTTTTACAAAAGAGGAAGCTGAGGCATGGGCAGGTGAAATAAAGATATGCAGTTAAGTGGTAGAACTGGAACTCAAGCCCAGAGAGCCTGACCCGAGAACTCACTGTGGTCAGCTACCTGCAAAAAAAGACTCCTCTTGCTCTAGTGGAGCTTTGGGGCTGAACAAGGAACATACAGCTGTCGAATAATTCATGTAATAAATTAATGGACTGAAATACAAAACTGTCAGTGGTGTGGATGGTGTCCAGGGAAGGCTCTCTATTACCCCTGCATATTGAGTGTGTTTTGTGTTAGAGGAAGGACCTCAGCTATGCCCTCCACCCTTGCCATTTAGAATTCCATTAGAGACACAGGGCATTTCGGGCATTAAGGAGTCTATCCAGAGATCCCACCTCCCAGGAACTACATCCCGAGGACAAACTCCATGGCTTTGAGTCTAGAAAACCACCTTCCTCTAAGAAGAATAGGTGAAGAAAACACAGTGAATCTTTGGCTCCCAACAGATCCAGCTTTAATGAGTCAGAGAAATGGGACTGGAGTGTGGGAGGCTTTGCTGAGGTGGACGTTGTTCTCATCATTACTTTTGTCAAGACAGTGGTCAAGATAGTGGCCAAGAGAACAGGCTTGAGTGAGACTGATGGGTTCACGCTGTGGCTTAGACATGTGGCCTAGGCTAAGCTTCAGTGTTCTCATCCAAAAATGGTGAAAGTCTGGGACTCAACTGTGAAAGATATTTACCAATATTTTTTGATATTTACTATGTGAATCCCCTTTCCTAGAAATAACTCTCCTTGTTATAATTATCATGAGGCAGATCCCAACACCTACTATGGACGTTGAAAATCCAAAAGTCTTCTCCCAGTCCCCCTTATAGCTTGAGTGTGGGCACAAGACCTACCCTCTCCCCCACCCAAGATATTGAATCAGAAGCTAGTCGTGATAAGACATAGAGACCTGCAGAAACCATTTTGATAAGGATGGTGGGAGTGGCCACAACCCATGCGTTTCCAAAGTACCAGTGACAGCATGTAACATTAGTGCTGAAGTGACCACGTGTAGCAAAGCTCTGAGGTGTCTTCACAAGACGAGCCCTGGGACCTAATTTGAGCTTGGAATTGGGCTTCAGAGCAAGCAAGCCTGACTCTCCAGCCCTCCCAAGGAGTATTCCTTAAGTAGCCAATATTCTTTGAATAGATTTTGTTTGTTTGCTTGTTTTACTTAAGTTAGCCAGAGTTGGTTTCTGTTGATTGTCACTTAGAACCTTGACTGAAAATTGTTGTCATAAGATACTATGAGGTTTAGCCCCATTCATAGCAAGTTGGATGTGCTTGATGCACATTAACTATTACTTTTCTCTGTGTTTTTGTGTGTGGGGGGTGTGGGTATGTGTGTATGTTGAGGGGTATCAGCAACAAGCACTATTTATGGATACCCATTAGGTGGTACACCCTGTGTCATCCACCTTTGTTTAATGTGAGCCTATGTGAGGTCTCTTATATCCAGATGAGGGAGCTGTGATGTCTTAACTTGCCCAAGGTCAAATAGCTCGTAGAGGTGTGATCCCATCTCCAGATGGAGTAGAGATCCCTTGCTTTTTCTACTCTTTCATTCTGCCTTTATCTGAATGAGTTCCTTCCTCCCTCCCTCCTTCCTTACCTTCCCACTTCACTTCTTTCCTTCCTTCCTTCTCTCCTTCCTTCCTCCTTTCTTCTTTCCTTCTTCCCTTCCCTCCTTCCTTCTTTCATTTCTTTCTTCTCTTTTATTTTTTGTCACCAAACATTTAGTAGGGCTAATGTTTTCCCTGGCTTTGGTAACACCAGTGTGAGGGTAGGTGACAGATTTATGGTGGCATTCCCATTCACTTTTCAGAAGCCCACACATCCGGAAGTATTCCCAAGGTGCCAGTGTATTATTATGCAACACCCTGGGACTTCCCTTTCCCACTTTCCTGCCCACAGCGTCCTCATCCCCCAGTACATAATAAGTTGCTTGTTAAAAGGAACACCGCCCACAAGATCTCTTAGGCAATGCAAGCTACATCCCTGGCAATGTGGAAATTATCTTGTCCTTTTCCCCCTTTTTAAAATATAACATACACCAGGCCTGAGGTTTCAGTGAAAAAATGTGGTATCAGTAAAATGATAACTCCCCCAACAGGCACTGGCTGGAGGCATTGTTCGGCAGCGTTGGGAATTCTGTTTCTAAAGCACTGAGTCATAAACTACAGACAGGCTGCTGATAAAAGCTGAAGGAGGGAAGGTAATGGTCAAATTAGTCAGACAAAATGTGAAGCATCCCCAAAAGGGGTTATACTTAGTAATATATCTTGAGCTGGTGCTGGAAATCTGCTACCTTCTGAGATGACATTTAATCCATTCCAGGAGAAGTGATTGTGGATGACTCCTCATGCTCTGTTTTGATTAACCACCCTGTGTCCTTCAGGATAGCTGGGTCCAGGTCTCAGTTTAGACTTGAGAGCCTGGGCTGCAGCTTAGCATCTCGGAGCCTCAGGTTCTCCCCTTGTGAAATGAGAGGGATTGGGCTGAGGGCTCTCCAGCTTCTTTCTCTGTCTGATGCTGAAGAATCCTTGATTTGTCAAACATTCATTTAAAGGCTTTGGGGTTTCAAATCCTGCTGGCTGCTGATATGTAGTTAGGAAAACAAAGCCAACGGACCCCCACGTTGTCTTTCCCAGACAGACACACACTCTGTGTGTCTCATTTTCTCCCTCCCTCCTCACTCCTCTCCTCTCCCCCATCCCCTGTCATTAACATCACTTTGTCTCTAGTCCCTGACGCAGCATCTCCAGCCCTGTCCTAGAGCCAGGGCCAATAACTCAATTATCTGTGAGCCAGATAAGGGGGAGGAGGGGGGATCAATCTGCCTCCCCACCAGTCACTGGGAGGGGTGGGGGTCACCAAGCCTTGTGGCCCTTCTGTCAGGCCGCCCTGGCCTGCTCCGAGCCCAGGCGAGAAAGGAAAACAAGAAGATGAATCGCCATGACTTCTTGGTGGATGTTCTGATGAGACTTTAAAACAACAGTGACTGAAAAGGAAAACAGCATCTGGTGGGGGAGGGGGACTGGAAGGGAGAGGAAGACTGGGCTCTGCTGGGAGTTGCATGTATTATTATTTTTCTTTTTAACAATGTGAAATCATAATAGACGATCCACCTCTCACCTTACCAAAAAATTAAAATTAAAAAAGCAAAATAAAACTTCTCCCGGCTGCACGTATGCCTTCAGACCTTCCTCTGCGGAAAACATGGGAACTTTCACCAAAATACCTCCTGGAAATAAAGCTTCCCTTGATTTGAAGACAGGCCCTTGAAAGAAGAGAAGAGAAATATTAGTGGTAATCATGGTGGTGGTGATGAAGGCAATCACGGTGATGCTCTATGAGCCAGGATGGGTGACATGTTTAGCACTGGCATAATGACATAGGGCATAAAGATTAGAAACATGGATTCTGGGTGAAAAGCCTGGCATGGATGCTTTTTATCTGTGCATCAGTTTTCTCATCAATACAATGGGTGGGTAATAGTTCCCACTTCTTATAGTGGTGGTGAGGATGAAAGGGAGTTATATATGTAAAGCATTTTAAAATGGTGGCACCTGGTAAGTGCTATATATGTGTTTGTTACTGCTGCTATGATTATTGTTATTAATATCATTAATTCAGAAATTGCATCAAGCCTCTCAGGAACCCTAGGAGGTAGATAATGGTATTATCCCAGTTTTGTTGAGGAAAGAAAGGGGTTAAATAACTTTCCCAAGGTCCTGGCAATAGCAGAGGTGGGATTCATGATACCTTAGGCAGAGTCTGCACACTTAATCATGAAGCTATGTCATTTATTAGACACCCAATTGTGCCAGCCTCTGTGCTGATAACCCTTTGTTCAAATGATTTCATTCATGCTCCCAGGAACTCAGAATAATAACGCCCATTTTGCTAATAAGAAAACTGAGGTGCTGGGAGTCTAAATGAATTGCCCTAAGTCCTACAGCAGGTAGTTCAGAGAAGGAGAGAGACTTCAGACCCTGTCTACTGTCTCTAAAGACTGTGTCTGATATCCGGACAAACCTGCAAAAAGCGGTAGAGAAATTCTCTTTTCCACTGTTGGTGCCCTGGTGCCATTGACTCACAGCAGGAAAGGAGAGCGAATGCCTATGTCCCTCCTGTGCCTTTTTCATGAGTCATGAAAACGACAACTTCAAGTTATTATCACCCTATAAATGTTCCACTGCATGAACCCCATGCCCTCAACATGGGACCAGTCTGTGTTTTGGGCTGTATTTTCATTTTTAACAGCCCAGTCTCCATTGACAGTAGCCACGTTGTTTTTTTAACATGGGAGAAGTTTGCCAAGTAATCCTGTTGTCATGGCAATGTGTTGGTGGCAGAGGAGGCTGAGTTCAAATGTCTGTTGTTGTAATTACTCCCTGGGTCATCTTGGGCATCTCCTATCCTCTGAGTCTCACTCTCCTCTTCTGGGAAGTGGACGTAATTATAACACCTACAGTTCTGTTCAGAGGTAGATAGAAATAATACCTATAGAGTGTCTAGCACAACGCATGGCAGTTTGTGGACCCTGAAGAATGTCAGTTAAGACCACTTCACCTTCCCATTCTTCACTCCCCATCTCAATTGTGAAGATGCAAAGGTCGCCAGTCCATCTCTGGCAAAAGGGATCCTGAGCTGGATCCTGCATTACAATGTGGTGGTCCCTTATGCGAAGTGACTGAGTCCCCTTGATCTCAGTTTCTCCAGCTACAAAGTGATGGGGGTGGGCTGGATGAGCTCCCAGGGCCCTTTCAGGGCTGACTTCCAGAATTTCAATCTCAGATCCTTATTGTTTTTAAACTGTGCATTTTAAAAGAAATGAGGGCTTGGGGAGGAGAACGAAATTCCTTTAACCCGGAGGGTCAAAGGGGGTCACTGAGGGGACAAAGGAGCAGGAAAGGGAGGCGATGGGGGGAAGGCTGCGTGCGGAGCAGGACCAAGGATCTGAAGTCCTCAACCGGGAGGTCTGATGGAGGCATTCAAACGCCCTTGAGTCAGCACCGGTTAGGATCAAGCTTGCCATCCAGCCTCAGACCACGGCTTACCACCTCCTTTGGAAACCCGGGAGGCCTACCCCACAGAGAGGCCAGGCTGGAATGAAAAGAAACAGGACGGCTTTGACGCCAGAAGGGAGGAATTCTAACCCTCAGCCCAGGTCGGCTTCCTGACTCTCAGGGAGAGGTCAGCCTCAGAAGGGCTTGGAGCTTGCCTGAATTCGAGGAATTGAGACCAAACCTTGATGTGTGCCTTTGAAACGCAGCCTGAGTCCAAGGCAGGTGAATCTGGGGAGCCAAGAACAAGGACTTCTTTGTGGCATTTAACGTGACCAGAAGCCTGCCCGCACGTCCATGTGCCTTGCTGTGCTTCTGCACAGTTATGACTGAGGTAGCCCAGGAGAGGAGAGAGGCCTGGGGGCCGGGTATCGGGGCTTTTTTCCAGCTCCTGGCTCTCTGCTCTTTCTTGGGGACTCTGTTAGGTTGCAGGAGACATTTAATATTCATGAGCTGTGATCTCCATTTGAAGGGAGTGCCCTGGGGGAAATTGAAATATTAAGCAAGTGAGGGATACAGACCTAATTGTATCCTCCTTTTCTTTTTGGACAGAGGAGTAATGTGCTTAAAATAAAATGATGGATGGGCAGTCGGGATTGTGTGAAAACCCCACTGCTATAGCCTGCAGAATAAATCGGCTGCGTGCTCTAACATATGCAGTCAGAACCCGGCAGAAGATGGTGCAAATTGGCTGCAGGGGTCCCGTCGTGTCATTCATTCACGCATTTATTGATGCCTGCTGTATGCCAAGCCCCGTGCTAGCTGCAAAGGAAACAGCAGTGAACAAGGGGAGGCCAGGGAGGCTCGGGAAATGACACTAATAATTATTTAAATGTAATGGTTGAAAATGCCGCTAGTGGAAATATTTGGAGGTGTATAACTGAAGGACCTCCTTTACGTTGAATGGTCAGGAAATGCCTCCTTGAAGACAGGACATTGAAGATGAGACTTGAAAGTTGACTAGGAAATGGATAAATTAGGGAGACTAGGAGTAAGTTGATGGAATGAGGATGGCACAATGTTTCGACTATTACATCCTTGAGGCAAGAAAGAGCTTTTGAAGAGGTCAAAGGAAGCCAGCATGGCCGGATGGTAGTAAGGAAGAGAAATGTGACCGGCGCCTTGCAAGCTCTAATCCTTCGGGTGCTTGAAGACCACGGTGAGGCTGTTGCTCATGCCATGAAAGGACAAGGCAACGCCTATGTTTGCATTCTACATTTTGTATCAAGCCCTGCACTCGGCAGAGTAGACAAGCATATGCTTGCATAGATGAGGGTCAGAAAACTACTGGCCGGGGCCAAACTCAACCTGTTGCCTGCTTGGGTAGACAAAGTTTGATCGAAACACAGCTATGCCCCTTGTTTTCGATGTTTGCCGCTATAAAGACAGAGCTGAGTAGTTCCAACAAAGACCTTGTATGGCCTACAAAGCCAAAATATTTACTAATGGACCCTGCACAGAAAAAGGCACCAACAACCGCTGGCATAGATGGATGCGTGTTTAGGTGGGAGAAAGAATGGCCAGTTAGGGAGATCAAGGCAGATGAGAGATAGAGAGGTGAGGTTATCACCTCATCCGTCTCACTCCTGGGCCTATAGCAGCGTAGCTGTAATTGTACTGACTCCAGTTTCCCTCACCCTTGAGGGAAAAAGTCATCCTGTCCATCCCTGGGTCCTCAGCAGCTAGCTCAAGGCAGTCATTGTCTGATGCACTGAACCAAATGACACTTCGAGTCAGAAAAGAGGAGCCCAGAGGAGCCCAAACAGTTTACCGCCCAAAGCCTCAGGCAACCTCCTGGATCCCCCCTGCCTGTGAAAGGAGTGTGTTGATATTTATGGAGAACATACTACGTTGTCTTATTTCAAAGCGGCAGCACCCCTGGCAACCAGGCATGATTATCACCACTTTCCAGATGACACAGCAGATTCCCTAAATGTTTAAGTGGCTTTTGAGAAAGTGGCCTCCATTCAATAAATATTTATTGAGCTGGAAACCGCCACAAGAGGAAACAAACCTTCGTGAATGCCGCATCCCATGCCGGCTGGCTGCCACACACACACGCAAGGCACTCAGCTCCCTCTTGATCTTCAGGAGGCTGCAGGAAGGCAGGGCCGTTACTCCCATTTTATACAAGGAGAAACTGAGGCTCAGGGAGATAAAGTGACTTGTTCGAAGCAGGTGATTCTTAAGTGGCAGAGCTGGGATTTGAACCGAGATCTGCTCAACTCCAACTAGCAGAGCTGGAGTCCTTCTCCAAAATACCAGACCTTCAGAACAAGGTGTCTTCCATCGCATCATCCCAGACAATAGTCATAATAGTAGAAATAGCTCGGTGTTGATTTAATTAATTTAATGCTTTCTCTATTACCTCCTTTGATTAATTGTGCTCACCCTATGAAGTAGTTTTAAAATTATGCCTGCTTTATAGATAAGGGAAAAGCCCAGAGATGTTAAGTCATTTACTCAGGGTTCCCAGTAAGGGATTCCTGCCCTGGAAGTCTGGCTCTTAAGCCCTCAGGCTAAACTACTAATTTATGCTACCTCTTGATCATTAAGCTTATCTAATGAAAAAAATGTGTACTCTGAAGAGCTGAACAGCCTACTTGCAAACAGATAATGAGAAGGGGAAACAATGCCCAGTGCAAAAGGAATCTTCCCATCACAAAAAGATCCTGGGGTCTCTTTAAGAAACACTGTCTGAAGTGTTTGTTTACAGATCATTAACTACTTAACAGAGGGAGAAACGAAAAGCGACTTTTTCTTTGCTGCCACTGATTAAGTAACAAGAAAAAATTAAGATAAAGCAAATTTGAAATTACAATAATTTTGAAGGGACTGCATTTTCCATTTTTTAATTTGCCAGACAGAAAGATAATATACTCCCAGCTCCCAGTGTCTGCAGCCCAGCTTACAGGCACTAAGGTTGCCTTCTCTGTCTTCCAGACAGCAGCCACGGGGGTCCTCCAAAGACAGCTGGAAGCTAATGTGACCAATCTCACACTAGTTTTTGTCTATATGTATTAAGCACTTGCTGCATACAAAGCTCTGTGCTAGGCAGGGTGCAGACGGGAGTGACAAGCAGCAGCAGCAGAAGTCCTTCACTGGAGGACTTCAGAGGACAGGGGTCATTAAGCATACGTAAGGATTGCTGTGAGGGGACCCCAAGAGGAGTCAGGCCCTGGTGGGGGAGCTCGTAAATCCGTGAAAGTTTCCCGGACAGCCGGGCTTAGTAGGGTCACTCGCATAGCTCTGCCACTATAAAGGTCGAGATTGAGGGTTCTTTTGGGGGTACCGTGCGTAGATTAGTCCCAAAGAAAGCGACTCAGGGTAGCCGCAAGATGGGTGGGTGGGTAGGTGTGATCCTGTAGTGAGTAGTGGTTTCTGGGCAGAAGCATGCCACGCTGGGAGTAGTGTTTTCAGATCAACCTTCCCCACCGTGGGATGCTCTTCTAGGGCCAATAAAATACTCTTGGCAAACTGACCTGAAGAGAAATAAGAGTGATTTTGGCTTCCAATGCCAGTCAGAAACCCAGCTCAAATTATCCATAAGATTGAACTAAACTTTTAACCGCCACTGTTGGCAGGACTGTGAAAGCTCCCGGCTGGAGCTGGTCCCTCAGTTCAGAAGTCCAAAACCACTCGTATAGCTTGAGTTCAGCCTCATTACTGACGAGAGGTCTGCATGAGTGTCTTCAACCCATCAACTTTCCATTTGTTTTTGTGCCTTTTGCCAAGAGAACTCCCAACCAGGGAGCATGAGAGGAGAAGGCAATTGACCTGACCCAGAAGCACAGGGGACCACTTCTCTGCTCCAGGCTTGGTCTCCCTTTCTTTTTCCATCTGTGAAATGGGAGTGATGTTCTTTACTTTGTAGGGTACTATAATGTATTCTTTCATTCATTTATGAATTTATTCATCGCATATTTATGGAGAACCTTTCACATGTCACGTCCATGCTAGGCACTGAGGGTGCCAGCTCTGCTGTGCTTAGAGCAGTTCCTGTTCTTCAGAAAGTGATCAATAAATATTGATTATTAGAGTTATTAAAAATAAGAATCTACTCCTTACAAGGAGAGCACACACTGTCCCTGGCAGAGATCAGGCAGAAGATTGAGAATCATTACTCAGCGAAAGGATGAAGGGGAGTCTATTATGTAGCATGATGAGATAGACAGATTTCAGTATATTTCTCCCTCACCTTGAAGTTCTGAACTCCTGGGGCCTCTGAAGTGTTACCCTCTTCCAAGTTTCCTTAACCTCTCTGGCCATCCCTACACAGACCTTCTTCTGCCCATCCTTTAAATATTAGCACACTCCAAATTCCATGATGGGCCCACTTCCCACTCTTCCTGAGCCCATCATTCAAAACTGAAGCCTCCCAAATCTCTATCTTCAGTCTGGGGACTGTCTCTTGACCTATGGACGTGTATTTCTAATTACTTTATTGGATGACCCACAGGCGCTCAAACTCAACACAGTGAATACAAGGCTTACCATTTTTCCTTCCAGACCTACTGCAACTCCTGTTTTTCTTAGTCTCAACTGGTGGCGCCACTAGCCAACCAGACATTTAAACTGGAAATGGAAACATCCTTAACTCTTCCCTCTCTGTCACTTCCCACAATCAAATAATTGCTATTCTGCCCATTTTACTTTGAAAGCTTTTTCGCCCTCAGTCCCTCCTCTCTCTCCCTGCCTTCATCGCTCTCCCTGAGTTCCGTCCCCCATCCCCACTTCAGCTCCTGCCAGGGTTATTGCAAGAGAACTCTAACAGGCTCCCGGTTCTCCGTCTTTCCTTGCCTCCGTCTATCCTCCAGTATAGTGAGAGCAAGCTTCCTAAAATGCAAATATCATTTTGTCACTCTCCACTTGAAAGCAAAATCAAGTGGTTCAGCAATGCCCTCGAGACAAATTTGAATTCCTTACTATGGCATTCAAGGCCAGTGTGGTCCGATCCAGTCATTTGCACTTCGTGCTCCAACATGTTGCTTTGCACCTCCACACTGTTTCCAGCTTCCCTTCATTTGCTCAGAGTCCACCTGCCTGGAATGTCTTCCCATCACCTCTTCCTCCTCTCAGAGATTCAGCCCAGGTATTATCTCCTAAGGGAAACCTTCTCAAGTTTGGGTAAGATTGAAGTTTGGGGGTCCCTCTTCTGTGCTCCTGCAGCATCTCATACCTCAGAACAAAATCTTGTGCAATCAGTAATTTACTTGCTTGCCCTTCTCACTAGACCGAGCTCCTAGAGTGCTGAGACCAGGTTGAATTCCTTTGACTTCCCAGGATTCCGTCCAGGACCTGGCAAATAATTTGCGGCTCGGTAAATATAGAATAAATGAGTAAAGGAAGAATATGTTTCTCGAGACAGTTTTATTTTTCAGGCAACAAATTGTTGTAGAGCTTGTTGCTCTTTAGAGTCAGACAAACCTCAGTTCAAATAGCAGGCTTTCCACTTTCTAGCTGTTGTTGGGGGCAGTATATCTCAGTTCCAGCAGCTCAGAGGGCTAGTTTCCTGCCCAGATTCCGGAGCTCAGAGGCTTGTGTTGAAACCCTAGTTCTGCCACAAAAGGAGTGAGGACCCCTTTAGTTTCCTCATCTAGAAAATGGCAGTATTACTATATTGATATGTTCTTGATCTTTCTTTGAGCTTTGTGTAAAGGAGAGATGGGTTCCAATGTAATTCTCCTTCTCTATCTCAATAGTGACCATGGTCATAACTCTTTGACAACCTCCAAATGTTTTAGGATTTTAGAAGAAGGGATGGATAGAACCAGTGATTTTGGTGGTTTCTTAGATCACCCACTAGAACTCTCCAATAATCCAAAATCAAGCTGCTTTTCAAAACCAAGACCTTTCAGGGAGGGAGCCTAATTAACTAGTAGCTGGAAAGGACTGCAGGTAGGCCACCCCCCAGCCAGGGAATTCAAAAGGAAGTGGGTAGCTGTGTAAATAACACTGCTTTAAGGGGCATTTAAGCCAATGCTCTTTGTTAAGGAAATTGATGGCTTTGTAAGTACTGCCTCTGAAGGGAGTACTTGAGTTGAAGGTTCTGATCTCCCTCGTAAATTCCCTAATGGACTGTGGGCCCGGAGGCTGGGCCCCAGTGTGTTCAATCACTTGCCAACAAAAACTTGGATTCCGCTTTAGAAAAATTAAAAAGATCGGACCAAAACATAAGTTATTGAGCCCGTGCAGTTTAACTGGCACAAGGTAGCAGAGATAAATTGCTTCCTTTAGGGAAAGGGAGACCCCTGCTCTTTCACAGCATCTTTTTTCACAGCAAACGTCGTTCTAAGGCATCTTCTATACAGCTTCTCATTTTGTCCTCCTGACGTCTGGGAAGATAGTCATTATTTCACCAATTTGCTGAAGAGGAAACTGGGACTCAGAGATGAAGTGTGCTGCTCGTTGACACCCAGCTAATTAGGGAAGAGCTGGGATATGACTGCAGCTCCCTCAGACCCCTGAGCCCCCAAGTACCACAAAATCATCCCAAGGCATGTTAGAGGGAGTCAGATCAGCTTGTCTCATTAGATCCTCCTCAGTAGCCACATCCACACAAAAGGAATGAATTTGGCAGCATGGGTGGATTAAAGGGCATGGATTTGGCAATCAAACTAGTCAGTATTTGATTCTTGCTTCTGGAACCTGTGAAGCCTTAGGTAATGACTTAACCTCTTTAAACATCAATTTCTTCTCTGTTAAATGGGATGATAATAGCACTGAACGCATAAGGCTCTTCTAGGATTAAATGACATTAAATATTTTAAAATATTTAACATAGTGCCTGGTACGTACCAAATCATCCTGTTATTCATTTAGCAAACACACTTGCTACGTGGTAGCTATCATTTTAAGTGGAGAAGTAGATGACGCTGTGGAAAGACAGAGAGAGGGACAGCTAGTCTTTCTGGGGTGGACTGCCAGAGAGATTTTCCAGAGGAGTGTTAGGTTAAGCTATGGATAAAGGATGAACGGAGACTAGTCATAAGAAAACCAGTGCTGGGAATTTAAGGGAAGCTTCTGCAAAGGTGGGGAGGTGAGAGGGAATGTGGTCCATTCAGGAAGCTGCCACATTTCAGCTAGTCTGGAGCTGAGACTAGAGTACATGCAAGAAGAAATGAGAAGGCTGCAGAAGCAGGCAGGGACCAGATTATGCTTTGCCAATTGTCATGAAGCATTTGTTGGAAAATGATGCATGAATATCTCACTGTCTTCTGAGGCAGCCAATTCCAATTTCAGACTAACTCTAGCTTGCTAGAAGAGTTTTCTACTGTGTCCTATCTGAGCAGCCATCTCTTTGCAGGTTATGCATCTCCATACCTATAGGAGCATTGCTGAGTGATCAGCCTGTCTTAAGCCCCAATCTCTGCCCATATCTTAGGTCATCAGTGGCCCAGACTTGGTCTGTCCAGCCATCTCTAGGACCAGAGAAGACTTCTCTGACCTCTGTTCTGGAATCTACAGCCAGTAATGCACCTGCAATCTCATGCTTTTGTTTGGGCAAATACCTTCTCCAGTTGGTGGAAACTGACCTCAGAGTGACCACTACTCCCTGGAACTTTTTCTGAACATGAATAGTTATCCTGACTCTTATCATCTCTGATCAAAAACAGCAGTGGTTTTGATCGACGTGTTCAAATGTTCCGGGTTAACTCTAAGGTTTAGGACCAATTTTCCCTTCCTTCCTTCCTTCCTTCCTTCCTCTCTCCCTCCCTCCCTCTCTCACTCCCTTCCTTCCTTCCTTCCTTCCTTCCTCCCTCCCTCCCTCCCTCCCATTCTTCTGCCTTCCCTCCTCCCTTCCTCCCTCCCCCCATTCCTTCCTTCCTTCTTTTCATTCGTCTTTCCTTATTGGGAGGAGAGAGAGACATGTACACACATTTTTGTAAGAACAAAATACCGTTCAACCATACAAATCAAAGAGCATATAGATTCAAACTAACATAAAATCCTCTCCAAGAGCAGAAGAGTAACCCACCCATCCTGTAAGATAAAGAGAACTTACCTGAGTGGGATCCTGCCCATTGACTCAGCTTCTGCTCTTTAGAGCACTGCAGTGTGTCTCATCAACTTGGAGATGGAGGGCACTGTGGCTTGAATGTCTCATCTTTTTGGATGTATCTGAACCATATGGCAGGAGGATGGTTTTAGAGGCAGGCCAGACCAATCAGAGCTCCAGGTAGGAGGGATCCACTTTAACAGTCTTGTTTCTTGCATGGGAACCCCACCAAGAACCCAGCACACTGCAGTCCCTTTAGTCACAATCAGCTATGCCAGGCTGGGGTAACTGTCTTGGTTTTCATGTGGTGCCATGATTCATCCTCTATTCCTTGGCGACTGTTAACACAGCATCCACTTGTCCAAAATTGTCTCTTTTCTGGAATCTTCAGGATGCCTTAACAGGCTGATGGGCTTCTTGTTTTACTGGATTGAAGGATAGATAGGCATATGTGTGCATACTGACTTTTATTTGAATGCATTGTTTTTCTTTATGCTCATATACATGTATTTCTCACAGACCAATTGCATTTGACATTGCATATTGCTGATATTTATATAATGAGCTTTAATTAGGCCATAAAAACCCTTGGCCTATAATAATTAACTGTGCAACATTCAGTGAATTACCTAAACTTTCCGAATCTCAGTTGCCACATTTGCAAAAAGAAGCACTTGGACTAGATAATTTCTAAAGACCCTGGCAGCCCTAAACCTTCATTCATTCATTCATTCAGCAAATACTTACTGATAGCCTTGTATGTCCTGGAATTGGAGTCCAGTAGTAGGCAAAACAGCCTAAGTTTCTGCTCTCATGGAACCACCATTCTGCTTTAGAGAGAATGCAATGATCAAATAAACATTCACAGAAGCAATATAATACCATGTAGAAAATAAAATAGACTAGTAGGGTAGAGAGACTGGAGTGAAGATAATATGATTAGCAAAGGCCTCACTGGGCAGTTGATGGTGAAGCTGAGACTTAAACAATGAGTTGACAAAGTCATTTGATGATTTAGGAGATGAGTTGTAGATTGTTCTGTGATAAGAAAATGTGAAAACATGTTTGAGTATTTTCAATCATATTATTTTATGTGATCATTATAGCCACTCTCTAAAATGGGTAGAAAAAGTAATTTTGTCATGTTTTTAATAGACAAAAAGAATGAAACCCAGAATGAGGATGTGTGTTACCCAGTAGCAAAGAATAAGTTAGTGACACAGCTGAGCTTCAAATTTTGATTTCCTGTCACTTATTCCACCTGCTTTTCCTTATTGTCCTCTTCTATGTTTCTCAAAGCGGGTTCCTCTACACCCTTCTCAGTCTTCATTGTGCTGGTCACAATTCCCCATCTTTCGACTGCAAAACTGGTTTAATGAGTAAAGGAAAGAACCGAAAACCAAGAACCAAATACATTTTAGAGTGACTCAGTGGAAGGGGATCATAAAGAGACTTAACTGTCTTATTCTATAGAAGGTGAAATTGCAGCCAAGGGAGCAAAATGGCTTGTCCAAAGCCATGGGTAGATTAGAGAGCATCTATTCCAGATGCCAGTTCTCCTGATCAAGCTGCTGAATCTCAGAAACTGTCCCATTTCTTTTTCTTTCTTTCTTTTTTACCTATTTATTTTTGGTATGAGGCAATGAGATCATGTTAAAACCACTGACACTCCATTTATAGTTTACTATCTTTCATCACCCTTTTTTGCCACTTTTTGTACACGCTTCGCATATGAATATTTTAGGTATTTTTCTCCATTTATTATTAGCTTACATTATCCCAGAGAAATCTCATTTTGTTATTTCCTGCTCATACTTTGAAAGCCCTTTGGGTCCTAGGTGTCACTTTCCCTCCCATCTGTGCTCAGAATGCCTGTCTATTCCGTGGCCACTATAGAATTCACTGAATTTTACTGCCTCTTCCATATTTTGAGATAACATTGGAACCCAAAAGAGACCTGGCTGAAAATCATTCAGGGCTTTGAACATTCTGCTCTATTTGAATATATTGTTATTTATTAGGATCACTATCTTTGCTTACAGTCTTTTTTAGGCCTTTCAAATAACTATTCTAAATGCAAGGTGATGTAATGTATCGTCAAGTTCCAATTCATAAGACTGTCAAATCTCTTTATTAAATTTCAGTCCAGTTTGCACCAACTTTTCTATCCGGATAGTCCATTTCTTTGCAAATTTAGTTAAGAAAGAAAATAAAACAGTATTTAGGACAGATGGTAAGGCACGATATCTCACAGGAAAAAAATATTATTGGATGGTTTAGATAGAATTGGGTTTTCCCCCCTAATGTGTGCTTGAATTTGTAATATGATCTCATTCTAATTAATATTTTCATAAAAATCTGTCTATAGTGCAATCTGCTGAAACAGATTCAAATCAGGTTTGAGGCCTCTTCAATACAATCAATAATAAAGATTCTAGAACTCTGAAAGAACTTCGTTAATTCATCATTTCCTGAGTACCTGCCGTGAGACTGGCATTGCCCTAAGAATTAGGGATGTACATAGAAGTAAGAACGGGGCCAGCACAAAAATATCTCACGATCCAAGAACTGTACTCATTCATTCATTCATTTATTAGTATATACCAATTACATAATATGGCAAGGGAGTTTTCTTGATCCTAAAGAAAGACATCCACTTTGAGATATGCTTCCATGAAGCTTATATCACATGGGAGAAGGAAGAAACAATAAGTAAAAATTTATTTTTATATAGTAAATAACACTGTGAAGTAAGTTAAATAAGATGGTCTGCTGCTCTCTAATGGGGGTGCAGGAGTAAGAGGTGAGCTTACTGTAAGTAGACAAGGTTGTTATTTGAGGAAGTAATATTTGAACTGAACCCTAAATGATGAAGAGGAGAAAACTGAGAAAAGCCAGGAAAAAGGTATTCCAGGTAAAATGAAAGCAAGTTCAAGTTTCTGGAGCAATAACAAGTTTGGCTTACTTAAGGAATAGGTACTTGTTGAATGGAGGGATGTCTGGATAGATGGATAAAATGAATGAATGAATAAATAGAAGGTGGTGGACAAAGAGATAGTCGTAGGATGTAGTTAAATAAAGTGGGGACTTATAGGCCATTATCCAGACTTTGGATTTTGTTCCCTGTGACACAGGAAGGCATTGAGAAGTTTTAAGCAGGAAAGTGGCCTGATATAATTTATAGTTTTAAAAGAGCATTCTAGCTGTACCCTGGAAGAGGGAGGATTGAGAAATAGACACAGAAGAAGCAGGAAGACTGGTTAGATGAACATTGTGATAGTGACTGTGGCTTGGATCAGGGTGGCAGTGATGGAGCAAAAGTAGATCTTTTTGAAATATTCTGAGAGGAAAGAGTCTACAGGGTGTGCTCGTGGACTTTGTGTGGTGTTGGAGGGTGGGCTAAAAAAATAGCAGAGATGACTCAGAAGGTTGTGGTTTGGCCATTGTTGGGCAATGTTGTTATTTACTAAGATGGAGAAGAAAGAAAGGAATATGGGGAGAAACCATTACTTCTCTTGTAGACATGTTGATTTTGTGATGCCTTTAAATAGATACTTAAATAGAGATGTCATTGTAGGCGGTTGGGACTCAGACAAGAGGTCATATATAAAGAAATGTTTGAGTCATTGACACATAGATGTTTTAAAATTTTTATTTCAAACTAGGACTGGATGACAGAATGTAGATAAATAAGACAAGGAAGCCCAATACCTGGCCCTGAAACATGGCACATTTAGTAGAGATTTAGGGAGGCAGAAGACAGTCAATGAATCTATGTGAAAAGAGCTAAGAGCCCGAACGGCCTAGGATGGCGTGGTGTCATGGAATCTAAGAGAGGGTACTTCAAGAAACAGAAATGGACTATTTTTTTTATATGCTTCAAAGCAGTCTAGCAAGATGACCATTTTGAAATTACGGTTAATTTTAGCAATGTTGAGGTCAATGGTGATCATGACAAGATTGATTTTAATGGAGTGGTGAGTGCAGAAGCTAGACTGGAGAGAACTGACGAGTGAATTGTAGGAGAAAAAGTGGGTAATGTGAGTTTAGATAACTTTCAATAAATTTTACTGTGAATCATGGAAAGGGAAATGTTAAGCAGGAGACATAGTGGTAAGGAGATGTGGAATGAAAGGAGGTTTTATTATTTTTAATTTTTAAAATTTGTATTACTTATTTTTTAATTAAAATTTTTATATAGGCAATATCCTGTTTTGCCGGTTCGAAAGAAGAGAATAATGATCCAGAAAGTAAAGGGAATTGGTTTGTGCTAAACAAATAGGAACGCAGAAGAGGGACAGATGAGGCTTCAGGGAGCTAAAGATGCTAGAATTAAATTTTGATGGAAGACTCAAAGGTGGAGACCAGCCTTTCAGGCTGAAAAAATAAGGGCAGAATCTCTGAGGTGTGAGTTCTGGAAGGAACTGTGTACATTTGAGAGCGGAGTTGTGGTTGGAAATGAGACGAGACAGGAAATTTGGAGTCAGTCTACAAAAGGACTTGAGTGCTAGGTGGGGAAGTTTGAATTTTTGCAGGCGTCAATTAAAGAGTTTCAAATATGATCAGATTTACATTTTAGATTAATACTCATAGGCTGCATTGTGAGAAGGGATTGAAATGGGGAAGACCAAAAGCCAGTTAAGAGAGTGTTGTCAAGGCCAAGTGGACAGAGGAGAAGCTGTCCTCCTAAGGGTGTGCTCCATGAGTGTGGGGTTGACACTGCTTTAAGATTCATTCTTCTTTTCCTAGTGCTTTTGGTTTGCTAAATGGTGCCTGGTTGTCACAATGAAACGCAGGAAGGAATTTTTGGCCCACTTTGGAATGTGGCCAACCCTTGAAGGAACCAGAAACCAACTTTAGCTCCTTAGATTCAGTAGACCTAATCAGAATCTGAAGCTTGTTAGCAGATTCATGGTTCCTTAGAAGCCCTTCACCACCCTGTCTTTTGTATTCTGGACAAACTGATCTGGTTGAGGAGGTTAAGAATAAACCTTGGTTTGAATAGAATTAAACGAGGTCAGCAATGTGGGTTTGACATGAAGCCTTTGAAAGATAGGCTCTGTAAAGTTCAAATATTTCTGTCCAGAGGATACATGTGCCAATATAGCCATCCCCTGCCCCCCTCAAAACTTTGCCTTTATAAACCTTTAGGGGTTAAGGACTCCAATTTCCCCTCTTCCAAGAAGCTATTATTTGGACACAAAGATTGTGCATTTTTTGGTCTTTTCTTGTTGTTGCTTGGATGAATTGTTATGTGGCATGAAGCTTGTTGTGGTTGGACCCATCCCTAAATAAACAGCTGAACTTAAAAAATACTATTTTTTTCTGCTGTTTAAAAAATAGAAAAAAAATTGTAATCGTTGGACTAAAAGAGAGTATTCTAATGCCAATCACTGTTCCCTCAGCTAGAAATAGAAACAGATGCTAATTTCTCCAAAGCTGATCCATCTTCATAAACAAGAAATTTAGAAATACAGGTAAACCCACCCATCCTTTGGAAGGTAGCCCATCCATGAAGAGTGTGTGTTCAAATTCTTTGTTTCCTCCTTGAGTCCTAAACAAAATCCATTTCTCGGGGCCAGTCTGGTGGTGCAGTGGTTAAGTTCACGTGCTCCACTTCAGTGGTCCTGGGTACACCGGTTCCAATCCCACGTGCGGACCTAAAACCACTCATCAAGCCATGCTGTGGTAGGCATCCCACATATAAAGTAGAGGAAGATGGGCACAGATGTTAGCTCAGGGCCTGTCTTCCTCAGCAAAAAGAGGAAGATTGGGGGCCAGCCCAGTGGTGCAGCGGTTAAGTTCACATGTTCTGCTTGGGCAGGCTGGGGTCTGCCAGTTCGGATCCCCAGTGTGGACCTCTGCACTGCTTACCAATTCATGCTGTGGTAGGCCTCCCACATATAAAATAGGGGAAGTTGTGCACGGATGTTAGCTTGGGGCCAATCTTCCTCAAAAAAAAAATAGTAATAAAGAGAAAAAAAGACGAAGATTGGCAGTGAATGTTAGCTCAGGGCTAATCTTCAAAAAGAATCCATTTCCTATTACGTATAACCCTCATCTCTCCATCTGCAGGTGGTGTTTTAAGAATTTTTTTCTAAACGGGCTGGAGACTTCTTAACTCCAATAGCTTCTCAGACTAGTTGTATTTAGTCCATACCCATGGCTGTTGTGAAAAGTGAAAGTAGAGTTTCCCAAAAGTAATACTGAAACTTGGTTAAGGATAACAAACTATTTTGTTGCTGGAATTATGTACTGAAAACCTGGTCCGATAAGGTAACATGGTGCCATAGAAAGGGCATTGTGTTAGGAGTTGAAGAGACAACATTCTAGTCTTGTCATACTGGAAGTTTTCTCTAAAGGCTTCTGTAAATCACTTCAACTTTATGAACCTCAGCTTTCCCAACTTAAAATGAAATAATGGCCTTCAGCTCCAAGACCATCACCATCATCATAGACCACTTATTGATGTTAGGCACTAAGTGCTTTACCTACATTTACCACTAGATATAAGTTCCATAAGGGAAATGTCCTGGATGATTTATTTACTGCTCTGTGTCTACAGTTTATCACAGTACCTGGCACACAGAAGCAATGAAGTAAATATTTTTGGTTATAGTATAATTGCATTTAATGTTAAGTGATCTGAGCATCAAAATAAACATTCAATCCCTCAACCATTATTCAGATGAGGAAACCAAAGTCTAGAAATTCTAAGTAGTTTGCCCAAAGTCAAATCGATATTAAATGGCACACCTGCTAAGAAAAAACATTCCTTACATCTCACCACCTCTAAGAGTGTGAAAATCCCAGGTTTTCCTGCTCAGAAAAATCTTCAAAGTCTCTACATTTCTGAAGGATAAAGGTAAAATATCTTGACATGACATTTTAATCCTTCTTCAGTCTGGCCTGAGATCAGCTTTCAATTTATTAGTTCCAGGATCCACTGTGCTCCTTCACTCTAACATTGCCAGTTTACTCACATACACAAATATTGGTTGAGGTTCATCCATCGCTCATACTCTTTCTTCCACATGCTCAAATTCTCTTCTTCCTCCTATGTGCTGTTCCCAAACCAACTTCTCAGGAAATCCTCCTCTGTTTTCCCGAGAAGTACTGATTGCCCTTGCAAGGGAGGAGATCAACCTGATTCACCAGTGTATCCCCAATACCAGCAGAGACACAGAGCAGGTACTGAGTAGATATTGGTGAAATGAATTGATAGTCTTCTCCAGTTCTCATCTGGAAGTCAGAAGCTATCTTAGCTGTTGATGATGGCATCCCTCATTCCTAAAACCTCCAGAAAGCTTTGGTATCTCTTATTTGTTGCCATTCGTTTCTGAAATGATTACAGATGAATGACTGGGATCTTAGTCCCAGCTGGATATCATGGAGATGTGTGAGAGACAACCACTTGGTGGTTTGTTTCAGAACAACAGCAATCAATCCCAAAGACTGAAGAAATTTTACCATGAAGCTAATAAATCTTGTAAGCAAAAATATGTCATTGCCATGGAAGAAGATACCTTTTGTATTGATGAAATTTCATTTGCAGTACTCTCATGACATGGCCAGTAATCACATTATAAAAAAGTATACCAGCACCTGGTTAGTTTAGACAATACATAATCTGTTAACAATTGAAATTAAATATTAAGCATTTGTTAGCTTTCGTTTGTCATTCATCCATTTATTCCACAGCCATTTATCAGGCACCTCCTTTACTCTAGGTACCGTGAGTTGAGAGTACAGATGTGAAAGACTCAGCAGTTTTGTACCCAGAGATCCTCCCCGCCTGCTGAGGGAGACTGGCCCATAGACAGACTGAACAAAAGCTGTGAGATCTGGGAATTGTGAGAGCACAGAGGAAGGATGCTTAACCCAGCTAGGATGGCAGTCAGGGAAAGAGGAAGGATAGAGAAGACTTGCTAGAGAAAACACTTTGAGCTGAACCTTCAAGAATCAGTGGCAGTCAGCAAAGTGAAAAATGAGAAATATGTCCTAGCAGAGGAAACAGCCTATTGTGAGGGCATAGAAGAATGAAACGGAATGGCTGGTTTGGAAAACTGCAGGAAGAGGCCAGTTTGTGGAGGGTCTTGTATGCCAGGCTAAGGAAAGATGATCTTCCCCTATAAGCAGTAGGGATCTATCAAAGATATATGTGAAGAAGGGGTATGGTCACATATGTATTGAGAATAGAAGACATATAGTCCAAATTCCTTAACTTATCCCACTATCGTGAAGAATATGCATTATCTCAGGCCCTGTTTGAAGAACACATTGGCTGAAGTTAGTTTTTGCAGTGAGCAGTAACTTATGATTATCTGTTGTCAAGGTCCTTAAACTGGTGAGGGTGCAGGGGGGTTTCCTAGTGGAAACCATCCCTAAGATCTTGTACTGAGCTGACATGAGTAATGTAAGTCCCTCCTTTTTCCATCAATGAACTCTCTAGTTATTTCTCTCAGTCAGTCACCTCAAGGATTCCAGTGGTTTCACGAATTACCGGAAGTTTCTGAGCAAGTTAGTGGCCCCACTTGGGACTTGGGTTGAAATAGTTCCACTCTAAGTAAGTATATTCTTTTCTTTAGATTGTTGCTTTTTTTTTTCTTTTTGTTTGTTTGCTTAGTGCCTTGCCATTCATATTGAAAATATCCCATGCACCACCTTCAATCATTTCTGCTCCTGAAGATTCCTTAAATCTAAAGCTTGGTGAATAACAGTAGAATCTCTAAGTAAGAAGACTTCTCCTCCAGGGGCTGGCCCAGTGCCATAGTGGTTGAGTTTGTACACTCTGCTTTGGCAGCACAGGGTTTGCAGGTTTGGATCCCAGGCATGGACCTACACACTGTTCTTCAAGCCATGCTGTAGTGGCATCCCACATACAAAATAGAGGAAGATTGGCACAGATGTTAGCTTAGAAACAGTCTTCTTCAGGCAACAAGCGGGAGATTGGCAACAGATATTAGCTCTGGGCCAGTTTTCCTCGCCAAAAAAAATAAATAAATAAAAGAAGAAGAAGAAGACTTCTTCTTCAGCCCCTACCTCATCCCATTATCTTCATTGTTAAGAACAGGCGCTGTGCCTTTAAGACGGTATCACTTTTCCATCTCTCAGTCTATGATGTTACGTAATTACACCCAGGATTTTACTGAGGCAGTCTACAAGGTAATCTCGTTTCCATTTTATAGATGGAAAAACTGAGGCATGGGAAAGTAAAATAAGAAGCCCAAGTTTACCTAGTAATCAGGGACAGATAAGGAGCTTGAATTTAGGGCTTCTGGCTGCAGGGATAAAAACTCTTAACAATAACTCAAACCTCAGCTTTTGAGTATAGTTTAAGGTAAACTCATCTCATTTCTCTAAGACTTGGCTTTCCAAGCTTTCCAATGGGGGTAACAATCCCTGCTTATCTCAGATAATGTCCTTCAGACATGCTTCAGGAATGCAGAGGATGGCATTTCATCCAGACAGATGGAAATCGAAAATTAAGTCAATGAGGAGTGGCATCAGTTGTGTCTGTCCACTTGCAGAGCGTCCATCTGCCTCGGGCTCTTGGAGCTGAGCTCCTTTCTTCCGAAAGGAAAGACAAGTATCGGCAAATGAAAGCTCAACTGGGGAAGACAGAGTTGGCAATGCCTCCCCATCACATCAAGTCTCCTACTTGGATGGAGGAAATTTCTAAATGTGTCACTGCATGAAAGGGAGTGAATCTGAAATGAGGAGTTCCCTTATGTCAGAGGAAGATGGGGTGAAATGGAGAAATGAGACTGCCCAGTGCAAACTCACTGGAAGCTAGTCACTACTGGTGTCTCAGTTCCTTTCCCTTCCCCCCAAGGTCTAGTGTAAAGAAGCTTTTCAAAGGGTGCAGAGCCTATATCTGCACAAGGGAGTATGCACACCAAGGGTGCCAAATTTGAGTCATTTATTCATTCAACAAATACTTGTTGGGAGCATAATAAGTTTTCCCAATATTCCTCCCAGTGAGATGTGTTATTATCAATGCCACCTCATTACTACATGGAAGGCAGGTGGCAGAGTGATCATTTGACCTTAGTGTTGACTTCAAACGCTTTTCACTACAACCTGCTCAGCTCCCAATGTAAAGCATTCAAGAACCACCAAGTAAATTGATGTAATGAAAACAGGAAGGCCAGTTTTGTGTGATGGTTTTCTTGAGGCTGTCTTTGTTTTTCCTGGCCACATATTTGTATTCCATTCCTTGCCCTGTTCTCTTCAGTGCGCAGGAGTAGAGAGGGAGAGAGAATTCCCCAGATGAAGACTGGCAGGTGTAGCTGAAGAACCCCTGGGACTCTGGTAGCAAGGGAAACTGGATGGCGGAGTCCAAGGATGCTATTAAAAAAAAAAAAAAAAAAAAGGACTCACAGTAGCTTTGTCAGCAGAATCTTCAAGAAGAAACCAGGCATCTTCTGTCTCCCTCTCATTCTGTCTCTCTCTCTCTCGTTCTTTGTCTCTCTCTTCTCTTTAGCTCTATCTCCTATCTCTCTTTTAATTCTCTCCCTGCCTATCTGTATGTCATCCATCTGCCTGTCTCCGTACCTATACCTACCTAGATCTCCCTCTACCTCCTCTCCAGAACCTCCAGAACTCCCAGGTTCTGCTCACTCTAAGCAGACAGGTATATTGAGGTCTTAAACATAATCAGAAAGAAATTAGCCTTCATGAGAATTCAACTCTAGTCCCAATTCTTTCCATTCTGAGAGGTTTCTTTGCTGAGGAAATGAATTAAGTCATCTTAGAGAATAGACCTTACGTGATCTTATGATAATCTTCCCCTTTGTATCTTCATATTGGAGGAGGAGAAAGGCAGTACCAAGAGGCAGGCAACCCATGATCTTATCCTCAAGAGGATGTGCTTTCATCATTCTGTAGATAAAGCATGTAGGAGGAGCTCTCTCTGCTAAGCATAAAAAGGCCAGGCTCCTACTTCTAGCCCTACCACCAGCTCTCTCTGTGACCTGGAAGCAAGTGCCTTACCTCCTGTGGCTCTTACTTTTCCATTAGATAAAATGGGTGAAGGGGCTGGCATTATACACATCATCTCATGAAATCACTTTCAACAGCGCTGGATAAATAATATTATGTCCATTTTTTTTTTTTTTGGATGAAGGAAATGAAGCTCAGAGAGGTTAGGTTAGTTTATTTAATTCCTACATAGCTTACGTATGGCAGAGTTAGGATTTGAACCTAGCTTTGCCTGATGCCCAAACCTGCCCTCATTGCAATTCCCTTTATTGGGTTTCTAAAGAGTAAAGTCTGGATTGATAGCTGGCCACTCTTGGACTGGGGCTAAGCTTTATTATATGTCAGTTGGTCACATTCATCAAGAGGTTGGAGCTACCGAGAAGTGCCAGACCTGTATTCTTTCCATGCTTGAATTGCTAAGCATGCTACTGGTCACTGGAGTCCTCAGCTGGCTCACACTCATCCTTAAATAATTGAATTATAGTGAATTGACTTATTCTGGCTCTTTTGATAGTATTTCACTATGTAAACTGTTTGCAGAAATAAACAAGGGATTTTGGAGCTTGGAAGGGGCTCAACATTCTGCTGCCCCTGAATTCAATGACTCCTTTTTCAGATAGTCAGCATCACAGAAATCCAACTCTTATTTCTACCTAGCCCAGGCTCTTTCAATCTGGGGGAATGCTCCTTGAAAGTGGTTCAAGTGAGTACTGATTTCACAAGCTGGTTCAATGCAGCCACTTAGGAATAAACTGACCCCTCAGAAGAAGAAGAGTGTTTTCTCTCTTGACCATTATTTTCGAATGTATAAAGCATGTTTATGTCCATTTCCTATGAGAGTTCTATGGCTGTCTGAGGAGGTTGTGCTGGCTGGGATAATCCTTTCTGTATTATAGATGGGAAGCCAGAGACTGAGAAGTGAAGTTAATTGTGCAAAGTTACATAGCTCATATAAGGGACAGAAGTCCCATCCTGGTTGGAAACGGAGCTCCACTCCATTATTTTGGAGTAAATAGAGGAGGATGTCCTAGATCAAGCAGTATCCGCAGGGTGACCATATGCATATGTTCTAATTTACCTAAGACATTCAGATTTTCCCAGGATATGTGCCAATGGCCTGGACATAGTTTTTAATAGCATCTCTATGATTCTCAAAATGCACTAGGTTGGATGATAAATTATAAGATCACCCTAAGACACTGAATAGGGACTAGATTTCAAGGAGCTCACAGTTTTTCAGAGGAGCTGTAGCATGTACACATAATGGAAGCACACTGTGGTAAGTGTTAAGATGAGAATCTTTATAAAATAGGAACCTACACAGGAAGAGGTATTTAACTTTGCCTAGAAGAGTTGGGAAAATAGCCCAGAATACCTGACATTCAAGTTATTAAAAGATGGGCAGGCTGATCTCTTTTGGATGGCTATATCCAGGTCTCTCCTTGTATTGTTCTGTATTGAAACACCAAGAAACAAGTATAGGTCCTACCTACTTAGAAGGCATCCCGCTAGCTCTGTGCTTCTGTGATCTTTGTCCTTGCAGCTAAGTCAGGATCATTGCAGCCAGTGGCAGCATTAAATTGTCCCAGGTAGAAATCCTTGCTGTGATTTGATTGCACGGGAGCTTGAGAACTCACCTGGCCTTTAACTGAAATTTCTAAGGTATCTGAGAAGCCAGGAAGGGCTCCTGGTGTCCCAGCAGTCTAACCTCCTTACCGATAGTGATGATTGAGCCCAGAGAGGGAAAGAGACTACTCTAAAGTAACAGAGCAATTTAGTTTCAGAGCTGGGACTGAAGCCAGCATCTCTTGTGTATCAGTTCACTCTTTATGCAAAAGTGAAATTCTCTTTGGAGTAAAACCTCAGTTTGCAGCTATGAAGTTCTGTGGTATCAGATAATATACCCAGAACGTGGGAAGTGAAAATCTGAGTTTAAAACCAGGATCTGGCATTAACACACTGCATGACCCTAAGCAAGTTATTAAAGACATGTGGGATCTCAGTTTCCTAATCTGGAAGACTAAAATAATAATTAAAATAATAATACCCTCCTCACAAGGTTGCTGTGGGAATCACTTGGGATAATGAAGGCGGAAAGTGTGTGTGAACTTTTGTGTGTGTGTGTGTGTGTGTGTGTGTGTGTGTGTGTAGTTAAAAATATAGAACACAAGATCTATCCTCTTAAGAAATTTTCGGGTGCACATATGCTTACTATAAGGACAATGTTAACTGCAGGCACAGCGTTGTACAGCAGATCTCCAGAACTTAATCATCTTGTATAACTGAACCTTAACTCTCACCTCTCAACCATTTCCCCCTCCCTGTAGCTCCAGGCTACCACCATTCTACTTTCTCCTTCTATGAGTTTGACTACTTTCTATACCTCATATAAGTGGAATCATACAGTCTTTGTCCTTCTGTAATTGGCTTACTTCACTTAGCATAATGTCCTCCAAATTCATCCATGTTGTCACGTCTGGCAGAATTTCCTCCCTTTTCAAGGGTGAATAATATTCCATCATGACTATTGGTGATGGGTTTGATAGTGCTGAGGGCTCTGCTGGTCTGATTCCATAGCTGCTGATGATAGCTGAGACCAAAGAACAATCTCTGTTTTCTCCCTTCTGTGTCCCTCTCCTGCAGATGAACCTAGCCGGTGCTACTTCCATGATGGTGATGGGGTCTGTGAGGAGTTTGAACAAAAAACTAGCATCAAGGACTGTGGTGTCTACACGCCCCAGGGGTTCCTGGATCAATGGGCATCCAATGCTTCAGTATCCCATCAAGACCAGCAGTGTCCAGGCTGGGTCATCATTGGTCAGCCAGCAGCATCCCAGGTAAGCTCCCAACCACGTGTGACTTTCTTGCGGACATTCTGAACCTCTGTGCTGCCCTCAAGACTGCCCACCTCGAAGGCAGGGTCAATGGACGTGGCCACTTGACCATGTCTCTAGCAAATATATTTTCAGGGTCTCAGAGTCCCATCTGTCAAGGGTTAGACATGGTGTGGTTAAGGGCAGGGAACAGCAGTGTGGTCAGGGTAATGACTGTCTGCCTGTTTCCCTATGTGTTATAATTCATATTTGGGGAAAGAATTCCATTTTGGATATACCGCTAGAATTCTATGGGGTAAGAACAAATTCTTCAGAGGGAGTCCTGATTTTGGGGGGGAAAATACCAAGTCGTATGCTCCTTGAGTACCCTCCTGTGAATTAATGGTGACGCTACCATGAATTTGCTGTGTGGCCTTGGACTAGTTTCCCCACCTCTCTGGGCCCCATGTTTTCCTATGTTTAAATTAGAGAGTAATTGAGGTTGATGATCTCCAAGGACCTCCCCAACTCTGAAAAGCTGTGACTCATTCCTCAGTCCCCTAATGAACTATTTATGTTCCAGGGTTCTTCCCTAAGGGAATGCCTGCTTAGTTGAGGGAGCCAGAGCGTTGGGGCCCCCAGAGCTTGTGGGATTCTAAGGATGGCCGGGCTGTCCCCAGAGCCCGCTTTCCAATTATCCTGCTAAGCAAACACCTGCCTTCTTTCGAGACTACCATTTCCCAGAGACACGACTCAGTGCTTCCCACTGCCTGGCCCAGTGGCCACCTCTGAGTCCAGCCTGCCTCCTGGCATTGCAGATGAACCATTATTCCTAGCCATTCCTCTCTAATATTGATGCCCTAACTCAGGGATGGGGGCACGGGTAGGCTGGTTTCTAGATGAAAGAGAGATGTGACCTTCTGGGGACCAGTGAAAATCATTGGATGAAGTATAAGATAGGTCCATCTCATTTATAATCTATAGTGTTATTTGATCATTTTTTCATTTATCCGTTTGCTTGTGCTTATATGCATTAGATTATTTATTCATTTGTGTTTGTTTCTGACTGCCATGGGGAGAGTGGGAAAAAATCATGTGTAGAATGAATGAATGAATGAGTGAGTGAGTGTCTAGGGTTCATCGTCCCCCTCTGTACTTGCTGAATTCATCTTTAGTTACACCCATCACACTGAACTCTAATTATCTGTTTCTATGTCTGGCTCCCTCATTAGGCTGCTAGTTCTTTGAAAACAGTTTTGAGCTTTATTCATCTTTGTCCTCTCATCTTCAGGCATAGGTCTAGAGAAGACTAGCTGCTCAAGAAATGTGTTTAATTGGCTATAGATCCATGCACACACACACACACACACACACACACACACATGTACATGCACATTGCTGCATGCAAATGAACAACGCTAAGAGAAAATGCTCAAGAATCCCCTTTCTATGACATCGAATGTCCTGCTCAGGAACAGCAGGGCTGGCCAGCAAGAGAGCCAGGAATTCCAAATTCAACCAGCATCCAGTTCCTAGAAATGTTTAAAAAACATCATTCAAACAAGGGAATTATTAACGCACACCGAATCTCACATGAGCAAGAGTTGAGGTAGCAGCTGTGCTTAAAAAATGACCCAAAGGTTATTGCTACTAATGCGAGACAAGGAGAGAAAGAATTTTTCAGTCAGCATCTTAAAAGAGATTTCATGGGGCAATTATCCCAATCTTGTAAGGAGGGGGCTGTCAGGAATTATGGGTGATTATCTCTTCCTAAACAAAAATCCAATTTAAAAAAATCATTATAAATACTAGCACTTCGATCTACAAAGAGGAGACGAGGAAACAAAATCATCCTATTGAATTATTCATCGTAACCAATTTTATTTTAATGAAATCGACTAGGTTGCATTACTCTGGGCTCGGACATAATCTTTGTTACAAGGAGACTTCAGCTGTAACTAAATTTGCCATAATGAGATCAGCTCACTGGAGAATACTGGGTCAGAAGAGGGCATGTGTGTGCAGGCTGGGTGCAGGGCCAGGCAGGGCGGCCCGGAGGGCGGCAGAACAAAAGTCTCCCGAATTCCCCATATGAAAGCAAATGCCTAGAAGTCATTCACACACTGCCCTCCATCATGCACACATGCATACGCACACACACATACAGAGCCTGCATAATTCTGGGTAAGGCCCTTCATGGAGTGTAAATGTAGCTCCCTTCTGACAACAGAGAAGAGGAGGAGGAAGTATAGCCATGGTCTTCATTACCTCGTGCAGTGATTAGAGGAGGCTGGTGGTTAATTTTCACCTTGTCATGCTTCCATGAAGAGGTTGATGGCTTGAGAAAGGGAGTTGGGAGGTTGTTAGATGCACCATGTGCCCCTCACCTTCTCCCAACACAATTATAGTCTTCTTCTCCTCCTTCTTCCTCTCTCTTTCTCTTTCTGTCTCTCTTACACACACACACACATGCATACACACACCTACACACACAAAAATTCCTACAGGAACAGACCATGGAGGTGCATGGGTGCAGAGCACCAAAGCAGATGGAGGAGAGTGGGGAGGGAACCCCCTCAAGGGCCACCAGCTACTGTATTGGTCATTCATACACACCATAGCCAATCCATTGCCTATTCTTCAAGGTAAGAATTATTAACTACCTTGGAAGAACTGAGAGGTGGAATGGCTTCCCAAAGTCACAGAACCCATAAGTGGAGAATCTAGGATTAGAGGGATCTCATGGAAGATGACAGTGGGAGCCTGGGAATATGCAGTCACATCAAAAATTTGGAAATAACTGGATACCTGGAAAACATCAATGGGAAACATGCAGAAAGAATCGTCAATCAGCAGATCTTAGTGTTGGTGTCACTGTGTAGACCTTGTGTGGTACTTGAATTCGCCTCTAGTAGATTCACGGGCACTGCTCACACCTTTGAGTTTGGACTGTTCTCACTCCCTGTCTCAGTGGCCATTTTGTGGTTCCTTGGTGTTCATTCACTAGGACACTCCATTAATTTGGGGATCGATGAAATGACCATAGTTACTCCCATTTCCTCTTTACAACCCACTTTTGTCCCTTTCCCTGATGCTGTAAAAATGATAAACGTAGGTATCTATTGGATTTAGGTGCCTAGCTCCGTGCTGGAGCCTGCGGAAGAAACCAGAGAAGTGAAGACCCAACCTCTGACCTTGTCAGTGTGCAAGACTTAGGTGTGAGGATTCTGTCAACAGGAGTAGCCCCGTCAGAATAAGTTGGCAGTTCTCACTGTGACTGCTGCAAAGTAGCAGCACCTGCTGTCCTAGATGAGTCTAGAAAATGGATTAAAACTTCAGTTTCGATTTTAGTATAAGCCCTCCACTTTTAATAGTTTCCAATCTCTCTCATCCATTCTCCTCAAACAAGATTCCCAAATTTGGTTGGAGCTAAGCTACTCCACCCCAAATATTGAGTCTTATATCCAGACGTTATCAGAAGTATCAGAACTCTCTAGTTGTGCAAATTGGGCTGAACGTCCCATAATAAGAGACATTCTTTGGATGTTTTGGCTGTGCACCTTCGTGGCCCAGCTGGAATTCCAGAAGTTTCTGAGACAGTACAAAAATGGAAATGAACCGAAAGAATCGAGTTATCTCTCTTCTGGGAACCTCAGAATGGTTTGGTTTAAATACTTGCAAAGATCTCGTCTTGTTCTCATTTTGTCTCCATGTTTCATATTTCTCTAGTGCTTTACACCAAAGGCTGCCAGAATGAGACATAGCTATTCCTTCCTCCTGCCTCACACCCAGCGTTTTTGCTGAAGCCCATTTCCTCCTGTCCAAACATGTGCTCCCTCCTTCTGCAATGGCCTGGGGAGGAAATGGAAACCCTAAGTCTATCTGGAATGCACTGTGCTCTCCCAGGGATCACAGACCTTCAGTCAACCAACCAATTTATTTGGTTAATCCTTTGAGGGTAAAACTCAGACTAAGCATTTCCAGGGCAGTCGTTTCAGGCCAAAGTAAAGAAAACCTTTCTAAGAATGAGAACAATCCACGGTGGGATGGAGTGCCTTGTGATACAGTAAGCTCCCCATCGTGAGGCTCTCGGGCTGAGCTGGTGATGGAGCAGGAGATTCCTGCTTTAGAAGGCAGACCCGGGCGTCCCTCCTTCCTCTGTAACTGATCCTCTGACTTTACATTCCATCAAGCCATGATTGGGTACACCAGTCCTTTGCCACTTCACTTTGAATTGCTGTTACCTGTTCCTTGGCATGTCCATAATACTTTGTGCCTCTATCCAAATACAAATCATAATTGGTCTTGTATTACAGTCATTTATGTATTCATTCATTTATGTGTTTGATCAGACAGAAATATATTTGAAATCTATACCAAGGAATGAGAGTAGGGAGAGAGCATGGGTGTTAGTGGGGTGAAGTGGAAATCATGCAGGTGTGGCTTTATCCTCTTACCTTCTCTTCTTACTTGGGAACCTTGAGCACATTACTCCTCTGGGAACCTCAGTTTCCTCCTCTGGAAAGAGGGAATGATAGCATCTGCTTGGCAGAGATCGAAGGAGTAAATGCGGAGAAAACACTCAGCACTGGGTTTTTTCCCACTTATAAGGTAGTGCAAATGTTCATGCTTGCTGGGCCTCCTCCATACCCTCACCCCAGAGCTGGCCACAGTGACCCACACAGTACAAAGACTCAGTCAACATTTGGCTGAGTTAAGGATTGTTGCATCAGCCGATGTTTCCTGACTACTCAGGACTGTTCCAGGCGTTTTGAGAAAGTGCTCCCTTTGCTGCCCTCAAAGAGCTCACCATTTCATTGGAGGGGTGCGTCCAACTAAAAATAGCAGCCAAGACCCAAGAGTATGAGATTTGGAGGGAGTTTCCCTGAGGAAGAAACCACACTGCTATCAGTTTACTCAGGAGCAGGGGTGAGAGCCAATGTGTAAGGGATGGAAAATCCTTTGCCCACTTTCAGAAGGTCCTGGACAAATTATAAAAATAACATTTACCAAGTTCAATCCTACTAAAACTGCTGCAAAAATAGTAATAGCTCTTTTTACTTTGCAGATCAGGACAGTAATGCTCAGAGAGCTGAGTGACTTGTTCTGGGGCTCACCCTTGTGTGAGGCAGAACCAGGATGTTCTGGTTCATAATAGGAGCCCAGGCGCAGGACAAGGCAGCTGATACCTGCTTCAGTGACTGACAGGAAAACAAGCTAGGAGATCTGGCATCTTTTGCATCTTTTCATATGTAGGATGCATTCAAGGAACACTAAGAAAGTGGGAGTCTCCCTCTTCAGTACCCCATAGATTGCCCCACTGTTTCTGCCATACCACCTAGATTTATACCTATAAGCACTCATTATTTTAGGTTAAACATTGCCCTCCCAGAAAGTCGTCTAAAGTGTCTTATGAAAATGTGGGAGAAACATAGGAAAAGTTTTAAGTTGTCAATGGCAGAGTATAAAAAAGATTTCTCATATTTTGTAGAGTATGCCTAATTATCTCTGGGTTATGGGAGAAGAAGGAAGAAAAGCACAAACCGGACAATTATAGATGAACAGAAAACTTTTCTCAATTGCCAGGTTTGTCACCAGCCATTGCTACACACAGGACACTTTAAAATGTCAGTAACAGAGCATTGCAAGATGTGTGCATTCCTTCATGGCCACCAAGTGAGTCAGGAGAGCAGGGATCATTAATCTGTGTCCTCTTCATCCTTCTGTTCAGGAGAAGGGACCAAATACCCACTGGATTCTCTGGACACAAGGGTAAAAAATTCTTTCCACAAGCACTGATGATGCAGTGTAGGAAGTGTTCAGACAGGGGAACCTAGAGGAGGGTCAGGAGATATTTTCTGTGGAAGGGGTTGCTAAACTGTAACCAGAAGGATAAGCTCGGGGATAGGAGAAAGGTGTGGATGGAAGAGCATGTCGGAGAGAGAGAGAAAGAGACTGAGGTGAGGAGAGAGAGGGAAGGAAAGAAAGACGTGGAGGAAGGGAGAGGGTGGGAGGGAGGAAGCAGGAGGGAGGGAGGTAAAAAGAGATAAAAGAAGAAAGAGAGAGGGAGGGAGAAAGAGACATGGAGGGAGGGAAGAAGGGAGGCAGAGGGAGACAGAAAGACAGACATTCAAAAAGAAGGCCAATAAGAAATAAAGGAGAAGTCAAGAGAGATGAGCTTACAAAGGTGTCTGGGAACATCCCTCAAATGCTTGAAATTTAGACTTTATCCCAAGGGCAGTGGGGAGCTTTTCAGACGTTTTAAGCACTAAGCAAAGGGCTAACAAGATCAGATGTGCGTTACAGAAAGAGGAGTGACATCTATTGAACACATCCTGTACTAGGGGTTTGAAGCACTTTCTAAAACTGAGAAGTTTTACTTCTCCTCTCTGAAAATGAAGAAACTGAGTCTCAGGGAGGTGAACCACCTCACTGATGGGACTCTTTCTTCTACTTCCTTCTTTCTTACACCTGGCTACTAGTATGACATTGAAACAGTCTCACTCAGAAGTTTCGCATGGACAAGCAATTCTCCAATACTATTTAAATGATATTATTTGCAAAGGACAGAGAAGAATCTTGGACTCCACATCCAATGCTGAGGTCACTTCTAAGGGTTGTCTCTTCTTCACATGTACCCTTACCCAAGCATGCAACTCTTTTCCCTGGTAAAATGGGACAGCATCTGCCCACGGTAGTGGAAGGAGGAGAAGCAAAGAGAACACACTGAAATGTCAGAGAAGATTCCAAGCAATTTTCCCAAATACCCAGGGGATCTGCTTTCTCCTGGTGGTTTCTGAATAATTTTTTCAAGAGCGCATGTGTGAGTCATCTAAGAAGACAGAACAGAAAGTCCCATAGTCTATTACAGCCTGTCCCATTAGTGTAGAGCACCCAAAATTCCCTCCCGGAGAGTAAAAAACAGTGCCTGCATCAGAAGGGAGCCCCCTCAGCTGGTTGCTATAACAGCCTTGAACTTGTCATGGCAAAACCTTGGACGGGGAGGGCTTTAAATCAATTAAATTTTTCAGGATGCCAACAAAGGGATCTAACAGACTGACCTCTGAGCCCTCTCTTCTTCCATCCTTCCTTCACTCATTCACTCTTTCAATATCTATTCAAACCTATGAAATGCCACACACTATGATTGGCTCTGAAAAACTTTGAGTGGTGAAAGTTTTAAAGGAAAAAAAATGAGATTTAGGATCAGATCAACCTAGTTTCAGTTCCAGGGTCCACTGCTTACCAGCTCTGTGGCTTTGGGCCAGCCAGTTCTCTTTGCCCCGACCCAATTTCTTATCTATAAAATAGGAGTAATAACATCTATATGGCAGGTGCCTGTCAAAGATAAGACAGTTCATCCAGTAACATGGTTTTCCTTCTGAGAGCAACTGACAATTTTTTAAAAGAAATGCTTCTTTCTACCTATGGAGTTTTAGCAACTGAGGGATACAATTAGGAACAATTGGATCTTTTTTTTTTAAAGGAATACTCTTTTGTGCACAGAAATCTAAGCAGAGAGAGACTGTGAGAGTCTCTTGGTCTTACCTGGTTTAATTAAGATTTGACTTTGATTAAATAATTTCCCTGAACCTCTCAATCCCCTATCCGTTATGAGATGCTTCTGAACTTTGGATTCAGAGTCAAGAGAATCTTATGGTGAACCTTCTGTGTCCAGAGCTTCATCGTCTGCGGTGGGTGGAGGTTGAAATGAACAATTCAACCTCTGCTTCAAGCAGTCTGTAGCGTCCATGGAGGAAAGGGAACCCTGAAAAAGGTACTCCGAATAGGAAAAGACAAATGTTGGCAAACTACTGTGATGCGTGGACAAAAGGATTTAACCTTAGAGGGGTGTACCTTGAGGGGGAAGGGTTAGCCTGCATAAAGGGGAAGGTTAGATACGAAATTATTTTTCTTTTCAGCTGGGCATTTTGGGGAAATACAAAGTCTGTAGTGTGGTCGCATTTTTTCACAGAGGAAGTTTTAGAGCCAAAAAGACCCGGTTTGAGTGCTATTCCTGAGTTGTATGATGCCTGGCAAATGATGTGACTTTTCTGAGCCTGAATTTTTCTCATCGGTACAATGGGGCTGCTGTTACTCTGGGTTGGTCATGAGGATCCAAAGAGCTAACGAATATAAAGTTTTCGGTACCTGCCTACTTCTTACTAGCTATCCAGTTCATCTCAGTTCACATCTCTACTGAAGTTTGTTATCCTCGTGCAAAGTGAGTCTGGAAGGAGGAACGAACATTTGTGAGAGAGGGAAGCGATGGAGGGGTGGGTCCAGCATTTGGAGGCAGGCAGCAAACTTGTATTTCTGGACCAGCGAAGGTGCCACATGGAGCAGGGAGGGCCTGGTTTGAAGAGCGAGTCTTCATTTCTCACTTTCCAGTTGACTTCAGACTTGAAGCTCAAGAACAAGCAAGGCCTCGTGGTTTGGGGCTGCTTCCACTGGTTCTCCACAGAAAGCAGCATGGCCTTGCCAACCTACTCCATGGCCCCTCTAGGAGGATTTCTTGGCCTTTGTCTTCCCTGTGCTCCAAGCCTGACCCACTCCTTTCCATTGTCTTTATTCTCCACACCTTCATTTCCTACTCTTAGGTTCTGAACCAAACTCCTTCCTTCCATCCTTTTCATTCACTCAGGCTCCTTTCAGAACCCTTCTCCATTCTTGTCTTTCATTTTCTTTTTTTTTTTTTATTATTGTTGTTGTTTTAAGTGGGGGCACCAGAGTTTAGCCAGCATGGCCTTTGCTGTGTAATTTAGTTTCATGTTCTGTACCCAAGAAACATGTAAAAAATGTAAACAGCGTTCACTCTCTGAGGCTGTAATGCACTTAGGAAGCAATAGCTGGTCAAGCTTGCTGAGGCCGCTCCTTCGGCAGTATTGAATTCTGTCCCCAAAACCACATGCTCATTTCTTTAAGTCTGAAAGTAAACTTTCTCAAGCCAGGCCCAGAGGATGGGGTTCTGAGGGGAGTCGGGGTTTGGCTGTGCACGGGATTTTGTTTTTGTTTGTGTGTGTGTTCATTTGTTTGGGTTTGTTTTTCAAGCCCCCTACCCCCACTCTTGATCCCCGGTCCTTACTTTTTAAATTAGCCTGGTTGTCTTATCTATAGAACCAGACCAAAAAGGGCTTTCTACTCTCTCTTCCAGCCCAGCCATGGATTTCATAAAACTCTCCTAATTCTTCAGCCAGATCCAAGTGCCAGGAGGTCCTGGATTCATTTGTGTGTGTTCATTTTCCAGGGAGAGATGGACTCTGATAGGCACTCGAGAGGCATGCTTCTGTGCCAGGATGGTCCGACAAAGACATCCCTGGGGCCTCTGCCCACCCCAGCACGCTTTCCCAAACTGGACCCGTATGTGCAGCTGGTGGAAGGGGACGCCTGGCCGATGTCTGAACCCTCCATCCTGGGACAGAGGCATAGTTTGGGAGATATCTGGTCTGCCGGCAGGATATTGTTTCAAGAATGTGCGTGCTGCCTGGGTGATGCCCAGGCCTGCAGTGCTGCCTGGGAGCAAGGGGTCCAGGGACAGAATGCCAATTCAGTGCAATGTGAGGAAGAAGATGAACTGACATGCATTGGTGAGCTATGGTCAGGAGTGTATGTTCTAGAGAAGGCAGAATTCTCTCAATGTTGGGCTCCCAGGCTCTAGATCAGCTGTTCAGTAGAATTTTCAGTGATGATGGAAGTGTTCTCTATCTGCACTGTCCTATAGAGGAGGCTCCAGCCACCTATTATATTGAGCCCTTGAACTGTGGCTCATGAAAATGAGGAAGTGAACTTTTAATTTTGATTCATTTAAATTTAAATAGCCACATGGGGAGAGTGGGCTACCCATTTTGGATGGAGCTCGTCTAGAGTATCACAGCCCAGTGCTGCCATGTATAGAGAGATTTCAGGCAAGTCACTTAACCTTGCTGAGCCTCACTCTCCTCATCTGTAAAACAGGAAAATTAAGTGGTGACTGTGAGGAATCCAGAAAATAGCACACATAAAGAATTCAGAACAGTGCTTGATGTATAGTAACTGCTACCTAAATTCACTCAATTCAGTTATTGCATTAATCCTTATACCAACTTGTATAGTGGGAACTGTGTTCCCATTTCACGGATGGGGAAGTGAAGGTCCATGAAGGGTCGGCTACTCCAAGTGGTGAAACAGGAGTAAATCAATTCTTTCGGGCTCCACAGTCCATGCATTTTCTAGTATAATACACCACTCTCCCAAGAACTTTTTAAAAATAACATTTCTCTGTTTCCCAGAGTGAGAGATGACACACAAATCTTTTTGTGGTACAATGACTGAAATCTTCTAAGTCTGCATGTATCCTCCTTAGAGGATTTTTCCTTTTGGAGTGCATTTTCCATAATTCACAAATATCAGTCTCAGTGATCTCTCACCTGTGAAGCTTTCTGTATTGTTCCCCAGAGCCCTTAAAATCCAAAAGGCTTAGCGGGCAAGACCTTGCATGGTCTGTACCAGCTTTTCTTCACAACCATTACCTAATGGATGTGTTCCAAGCAGAATGGGCCAACTTGTGATCCCCAGACTTGCCTTGGGGTTTCCATTTCTCCTGCTCGGAAGAACCATCATTCACTTCTCCACCACTTGAAGGCTTAAGTATCCTTCAAGGTCTAGCTCAAATGGCACCTTTTCCATTTGGCCTCCTCTGACCCCCAGCCCATGTGCAGCCTCACTCTTTTGATATCACACAGCCCTTCTGGAACCATCCAACGGCCCAGAGCACAAGCTGTCTCTTAGTTTGCATTTGCCTATGTCCATACCTTTTAATACCAAGTGGCCTGTGAGCAGCGAAGGATTTAGACTCTATCTTATTCCTTTAGGTATTTAGCGTTTAGTGCAAGATTTGCTACCCGGAGAATATCAGAGAATGTTTATGGATTCACTGAATGATGCTGTTGGAAACAACACCTGCTGAGTGATGTCTCTTTTATGATTGGCTTAAATATACAAATAAATGTCTATAAGTGATTCCCTTATGTGGCCAGGTTACATTTCCCTGTTAATACAATAGGTGACCCGAGTGAGCAGGGCCTTCTTAAGTCCTCTGGTTCATCCCCTACATTACAGATGAGGCGAGTGCCACCGCGTAAGTCAAGAAAAGAAGCACTGAAAGTCCATCCTGAGCCCCAGCTTTCTGCTGCTCTGTGCCTCCATGATCCCCCACCCCTGCAGAATGTTAGCCACACAAGGATAGGGGCATTGGTGGTGGTTTTCTTGTGTTCGCCACTGTGTGTGCCAGGATCAAGAACAGGGTCTGGCACATAGTAGGCATGTGATAAATACTTACAATTAAATGTGCATTTTGCTCTAACAGCTGTTTTTTTTTTTTTTTGAGGAAGATTAGCCCTGAGCTAACTACTGCCAATCCTCCTCTTTTTTCCGTGGAAGACTGGCCATGAGCTAACATCCATACCCATCTCCTCCACTTTATACGTGGGATGCCTACCACAGCATGGTGTGCCAAATCCTCACCAGGGATCTGAACCAGTGAACCCCGGGCCGCCTAAGTGGAACATGAGAACTTAACCGCTGCGCCACCGGGCCGGCCCCCTGTTAACAGCTTTTTGCAGAAAGTAGGAAACAGCTTCTGGAGGCTGGGCCCCAGGATCAAGGCTCTCCCCTTTCGTCTCTTATTACTTTGGGAGAGTTTTGGGGTCTCAGTGATGTCCCTGTGGCTATATTCCTACAGAGACTGATCGAGACATCGAAGGCTGTCTTTCTGGCTTGACAGTATGGCTCACCCTTAGAGAGGTCTCCCAAGAAGAGGCCCAGCAAAGGAGAGTGTGAAAGAGCAAGAGAAAGGAAGAAGGGAGGAAGGAGAGGTGGAGGGAGAAGGGAAGAGGAATAAAGAATTAAGGGGGAGAGGAAAAGGAACGACAACCATGAACAAAACTAAATGGCAGTGACAACAGTAATATAATAGTAATAACAATAATTGGTATTAATGACAGGAACAATGTGAATGGCTTGGCTACCAGGGTAGTTACTCTATGTCAGGAACTCCACCCAGAGTTTCGTGCTGTTTTAGCATATTTACACCTGCTAAGCACTCTATGAGTTAGCAACTAACTTTCACTGGTTTATAGAGAAATAAATCAAGACTCACAAAGGTGAAGTAACTTATCCAAGTTTCAGCAGCTGGCAGGAAATCTAGAATTTGAACCCAGGACTGTCTTCCTCTAGCGCCAGGAAAAAAGAAGTTGGGAGAGATGAAGGAGGGAAATGTTAATTATGTGTTTCTAGGGTGTAGGGCTGTGTCTCAACACTTGCATGTTCGAGAGGTCTTGAATCCTTGCCACAAGCCTCCAAAGTAGGTACCATCATCCCGTTTTGTAGTGGAGGCATTTAGGCTTCATGAAAAGTTCAAGGTCATGGTGTCGGTAAATGGCAGAAGCTGAGATTCCAACCCTCATCCCTTTGCTGTAAAATATGTGTGACTTCCACCGCTCGATGGAAGGTTCAAGAAAGTGGCAAGTGTAGGGATTGTTGAAGAGTTCACATTATGGATCCTAGATTCTGCTGCCGTTGTTCCCAGGGACCGAATCTCAGCACAGCTGCTTCAACACCCTGCTTTTGTGCAGATGTGTGCTGCCTTGGCCAAGGGCGCCACTGGGGAAAGCATCACTTTGGAAGGTCTCTGTCCCTCAGAGGAATCTGCTGATGGAGTGGTGGACACATAAGCCAGCAGTGTCCATTGGATATTCATTGGGCAAAGCCCCTAATTTGCATATCGCCATCACTATTCCTACCTCTGAAATCTGGAAGAGCAGGCCAGAGAGAAATACCACCCTTGTCTTTAAGAGTGATAACCCTTGTTTGAGCTGGAACATCAGCAGGACACTGTTAAAAGCTTAAGCAATCTTGTCCTCTCGTTCTTTGCATACATCAGTGCATTGCATCCTTTGGAGCCTCTTCCTAGGAGAATATCAAGCTGGAGGCGGCCCTGGCAGGAGCACTGTCTGCTCTTCAAGAGCAATGAGGAGAGAGCCAAACACTCGGTGGTTTCCAGCCCTTGCCCACCAAGGTTAGAGGAGGGGATCAGAGAACCCTGAGGTCTGCAGGGAAGAGCAGAACCCAGCAACAGTGCACTCTGCTTGGTCATCTTGGCATGGAGTGGGGTCCCCTGCAGGTAATATGACTCGTACTTCATCTTAGATACAACTTGGAACACACAGATCTTATTAAGAAAGCTGGAGAAGGGGAAGAAGGGGGAGAAGGGAGGAAAAACAAAAAAAAAACAACCTGGAAACTCCTAGTTTTATGAACTTGAGAAAGTCTTGTTCTTTTAACACACAGATGTTTTTAAGTGAAAAATCACTCCTCTGACCTTTCTTGTATGGGCCAGTGTGGTCAAGACTGCCATTAACAACTGCTCAACTATTCCTAACGAAGGGTTTCAGTGACCAGACACTGAGTTTAGATGTGGTCACTGCCTTTCTGATTAACCCATGAATGTCTCGGGCCTCCCACAGGAAGGCTAAGAAGAGGTCTGGAGGCTTCCAAAGACATCCTGCTTCCATCTGAGTGGCTCTGAGCAGAGTGGTGGAGATTTCCCCATTTCAGTGCTTTGCTCCAGAATTGGCTGTGATTCCCAATTCCACTCTAGAGCCAGTAGAGAGGGCATTTTGGATGGAAGCTACCTGGATTTGTGTTCTCTGTCTTTGGTATCTGATTCTCTACACCGGTAGTTTTGGGGTGCTGGATTAGAGCAGATAGCATTGCCTGGTCCTGTTCTAGAATCACGGTATCTCAGCATTCTGCTCTAGAACTGCAAGTGTTTCAGTGCTTGGTGTACTTCCTTAGAAGTGGCAGTGACTCTGGGCTCTGAAATAAAAATCACGATACTTCAGGATCCATATCTGGAGCTGGCAGTGCCTCGGGATTTTCGTCTAATGCTGGCACTATCTCTGGGTTCCCATCTAGAGTTGAGTGAATATTTGGGTTGAACCTAACAGCGTCCTCTTGATCTGATCCCGAGTCTACATGGCTTTCATATCCTGATCTAGAATTCATGAAATTTCATTAATTGCATTCAGTACAAATGTTTAAAAAACAAGAGATTTGGAAGCACAGAGAGCTAGCGATGTGTTTTTTAAAAAACAATGTGCTCAGAACTGTGTTTGCAGCAAGATTCTGCATCTCGAACTTTATCCTTCATGCCTCTGCTATTGACATCATCTGGGAAAATGGGTTTGTCATGGCTCAGCTGTGGCCCAGTTTTTCCCTTTCTCTTGCCTTTTTTTTCTCCAGCCCCTGCTCTCTAGAGCCCACTTGACGTTAAGATTTGGCATTTCAGACTGGCCCTCAGGCATAGATTGCCTGGCTATTTCCTCCTCCATGCCCCTCCCCCAGCCTGCACGTACCTTGAACACAGAACCTACCATGTTGCTCTATGAGTGTTCGCTTGATAATCATTTACTCTCCACCCTATCATGGATCTGGGAGCTATTTAGGAGAAGCGATTTTACCTTTATTGCTTTTATTCTCTGAGACCCATGTTCATCATGTAGACCATGGGAATGAAGGACCTAACACATAAGTCCTATGTGAATATATATTGAATGAGTGAATGAATGAATGAATGAGTGAGAGAAAAGTAAAACAGAAGAACTTAAGCTTCAGCTGGAAAAAAATCTGAGTCTCCCAAAAGAAAACTGAGCTCTCTGGGAGCCCCCCAGCCTTTGCCTCTCACCCTTTAAGAATTTCAAGAAGGTCCTGCAATGCACTCTCCTAACCCCATCAGCATCTTACTGTGGAAAGAGGCACATGTGCCGTGAAGTCACCCACGGACCATCTGGCTGGGGATCCCGTGTTCCTCCTCTGCTACGGGAGATTACGTAAGTTGGACAGCAGCCTCCAGATGTTAGCCGTTTCTGCTCATTTTTTTCCTCCCCTTTCAACAACAATAATAATAATTAAAACAAACACAGGCCTCATCCCCTGCCCACACCCCTGAAATTACAAACAGGTGGGCCCAGATACCCTTCCCCTCCAAAGCCCTCCTGGTCTTCAAGCCCAGCCACCAACCCTCAGCAAGGCCTGCCCTGTGCTGATCCAGATGGCTAGGCCAGCTGCCCTGTGGCTTGGGCCATGAGCCTCAGAGAGAGAACATGGCCATGTCATGAGAAGTCTCTGTGCTAGACTTTCCCTCTCCCCAGCTCCCACCCCCAAAGCCTTGGCCTCCAACTTAAATGGATGTATTTTGGAGGACTAGGTGGCTTAAGAGATTAGTAATGAGATCCCAAGTCTTTCACTGCTGGGTCAGGAGTTCAGAGGCGGGCCTGGGTGACTAGTGAATGGCATAATTACAGAGACAGGGAGCAGGCCTGTGGAGGGCCCGTGTGAAATGAGCCCAGCCAGGCCTTTAAAGGGAGGAGTTGTCAGCAGCACAAAAGCCAACCACCACATCCGACACTAATCACTCTCCCTTGTTAGAGGATTTACTAGCTGGAGGAGCCCGAGCCCCCTGCCCAGCGCCTCTCAAAACGGGTGTCTGGGTTCTGGTGATAGGCACAGTGCCTGGCTCTACTGTCTGCAAGATGGGGAGATAATGCTGACCCCATGGGGTGGAGTTGCAAGAACTAACATTTCATACGATGTAAATTGGTGACCAATGTCATTACCTTAATTATTGCTAGCACTGCTTTGGTGATTATTTCTTCCTCTCCATTGACCTTGGTTTCCTCATCTGAAAATGGGTAATGTGAATCTCCTCTTCACAATGACATAAGGCTGGAGGGAATGGAGGTAGAAGCAGCTGGGTGCTCTTCATCATCACCATTATTGTCTGTCGCCATCCTCATTGTAGTCACCATTCACACTGTGTGGGCCTCAGTTTCCTCCTCTGCATAATAGGAGATAGACATGGAGTAACACAGGCAGCGATCAGACCCAGACTTCACCACTCCTGCCAGGTGTGGCGATTTATACCCTCCGAACCTTAGGCTCTTTATCTGCAGTCAGTGAGGATGATAATACCGCCTCATGAGAATGCAGGATCTGCACTTGGAGCACAGTTAGTGGTTTAAATGATGGACCAGAAAATACTTTGGCTTTGCCACCATCATGGATGCTTCTCAGGCCTCTTCCATAAATTTTTCCCTTAGAAGAAGGTTGTGACATCCAATTGCTGTCTCCTAGAAATCCTGAGCCTTTATCTGTGAAATTAAGCAATTGAATGAGTAGTCCCCCAAGAATTGATTCTCTGATTCAGAACCATTTCTCCTCTAAGACATTTAGTTTCCCCACCTGTAAAAATGTTAGTATGCTGTAGCACAGTGATGTCTTAAATGATTTCTTTATTCCCTGCCCTTGAAAGCTTAGGCTTTTTCTCCATGTTCATTTGATCAGACCAGGAGTTTGCACCCCAAACCACAGAATTCCAGACCTGTGGGGAGGTGCAGGCCTGGAGAATATTAGACTCCCAAGGAGTGTGAAATGCCTAATGTGTTAGGGACAGACCCCAGGGGCAATGAGGTGCTAATCACCCCAGAGCTGAGCCCCAAGGCTGGAAGGCATCGAATGCCGAGTTATCTTATCTGAAAGTGTCTCCTGGGTGGAGGCCCCCGAGGTCTGCTGCTATTTCCAGAACTCTGAGTGGAAGCAAGGAGGCATCGCTCTGCCTTGTACACAGGAAATGCTTCTTTGCTTGATTGTCTGTCCATGCCGAATAATAAATCCTGAAATTGAAAGAAAGGCAGTCCGCCCCTCCCCCGCCCCTCTATCTCTTTAAGGCAGGCATCAAAGAGGAGAGCTGCTCTGGAGGCCTGGGGAAAGTGATAATTGTTTCTAATGGTCCGAGAAAAGAAAGCCTGGTTTTTTTTCCTCTCTTTCTCCCTTTTTTTTTTCATTGCTATTAAGTGTGTAAAAAGGAGGTTGGAGGAGGGGATTGAAGGTGTGTGTATGTGTGTTGTGCTGTGTGTCTGTTAACCCTCAGTTGCCCTTAATGTTTTCTATGTTCAGGGAGTCAGTTTGGAATGAGGGGTGCAGGAAGGAAGTCAGGAAGGGCGTGGGAGTCGGGAGGAGAAGCAGCCGGGTGGGAGCGGACCACAGGACTCTGTGGACCTGGAATCGGAACGTTTGGGTTGTACGTGTTCGTAGATGCATTAACTGAGAGAAGACGCGAAGCACTCCTTAGGAAGCCTGATGTATAGTAAAGGATCAATCAGATTTAATGGTATCGTTGTTAGTTCATTCTTTTACTCAACTAATACTTATGTAGTGCTTACTTTAAGTCTTCCTCTGCTCTTAGTACTGAAGACGTAACAAGCAAGACCCCATTCTTGCCCTCAGTGAGCTAACAGCCAAGTTCAAGGATTGATAATGTATTCCTCTCCTGGGCCAATACTGACCAGTTGTGAGTGGCTCACCATGATGTTTGTTAAGATGGTTGCAGAGGTCTACACTTGGGGGAACAGCATATACTATTTAATTAATGATGTCTGTCCTGGGTGAGAAATGAGCATATGGCAGCTCTGATGCCTCATCTTGTCCACTGGGCTCAAGGGCCGTTATACTTCCTGTTAGCTGTCAGCCTCAGTTTCCCATCTGGGAAATAGAGGTAACACGAATACCTTTTTCATAGGGTAGTTTTAGGGATTAAATGAAGTAATGGAATCAAACAGGCTTGGAGTACATTATACCAATGAGAGAAATCTCATTGATATACCAGTTATTATTGTCATCATTATATTTATTGTATATCAACTCCATGTGAGCATGCGTCATGGCCAAGTCTGGCTGTAACACCTTCTCAAGCTTGTGAATAAATCCTGGGTCTCATGGTGCCTGCCCTGCGCTACATGGTTATTATCATCTCCACACATCAGCCAGGCCTGTGGAAACCTGGGCTTCTGGGTCAAATGCGTCACTCTTGAACTGTGGGCAAAGCCTTGGAAAAGCCACATCAGTTCAACATAGGCAACATGCACTGAGCCCCGCCTGGTGACCTGCATTAGACACCAATGAAAAGGAGAGAGAAATCAGACACAGGCACTGTCCTCGAAGCTCATGTATGGAGACAGATGGACAGACAAGAAACCACAATGCAGTGCCTTACACAAAGGGTACAACTGTGAGTTATCAGGAAGTCCAGCCACGGGGTGGGAAGAGAACGGACTTAGTTAGGTCACTTGGCTTGGACTCTTAAGCCATGGGGGAGTGACCAGTGCCTTCCAAACCTCAGAGTCCTTATCTCTAGAATGGGGACAAAAGCATTTATTCACAGGGTTATTAGGAGGGCCAGATGAGATAATACATGGACAGCACACACTGGTAGACCACCTTTAAGACTTGGTGCCCTTTCCCTCCCCAGTGGGAACACTGAGGAGGGAGCAGCATGTTCTGTAAGGAACAGCCTAGCTGGCTTTACAGAGGTGGCTTTATTTCACCTGGGCCACTCGGTGTCCTGGTCTCCCAGGATCCTTTACAGCCATGGCCTGATACGCTGCCTCCTAGCGAGCTTTCCTTCCTTCAGTCTTCATATCAAAGAACTCAGCTCCTCTTGCAACCTTGCAATTCTTGGAGCAGTAACTTGGCATTGGACCTGCAAGCCTGAGATTAAAATGTGGCCTAAGTAGAAATATTTGGAAACACTGGCTGGAGAGTGCATGTGTGTGTGCACGGGTGTGTGCGTATGCTTGTACGTTTATGTGAGTTGTCACTGTCAGCATGCACCCAACTCTCCTCCCTCCCTTTTCCTTTTCCTCTCTTTTTCTACGAAGCCCTTCCCAGGTCCCTTTGGGTTGAAAGAGGAAATTGGAGAGGATGGGCTAGAGGTTTGACCAGGACTTCCTTTCCTCCTGTGATTGACAAAGCACATGTAAATCTGTAAAAGTGAAATTCAATAGAAACCTCATGGCATCTCCCCTGTGTGGGAAAATACCAGAACTCCCACTCCCCCATTCTCCCTTCGTCTCCCCTCCTTTGTGTACATCGTGTGTGGGTGGAAGATAAACTGGATTTTAAAAACCCTTTGAAAGCAAGACATTGTTAACTCCTCTAATTGAAAGCAGTCTTTGGCAGAGTCAGAGCAGGGTTTGGAGGCGGGTTCTGGATGGAGTGGCTGGTAGTGCATAGAGTGGATAAGAGTCCCCCAGTCCTGGGGCCACAGAGGCCTCTGTTTCTGTCAGCCCGGGCATCCCCAGTCACCACCAGACATCCTGGCCCATCCCAGTGAACCTTCAAGCTAGTCTCTCCCCTCCCCACTGGGCTCTGTTCCCCATCTATCTATCACATGTGATGGCTGAAATCAGATCTCTAAGCAGCCTCCCATCTCAAACATCCAATGATCTCAAAGCTCTAGGGGAAGAACTTCCAGCTCTTTTGCAGCATGCTTAAAAAGAAAAGAAAAAGTAAAACAAAGCAGAAAACACATTGCTGGAATTGTTGCAGTAAACTTTTATGTTACTCCTCCAGTTGTCTTAGACAGAAAAGGTGGCTGTGAACTTAGCCTTCTGCTTCAGAGTATCAGCGACATAGGATCCATGAGTTGACTCAGAGGCCGATAGGATGATCATACTTCATTGCAAAGTCAACACTCTCTTCAGCAGCATTCTCTAGGAAGAGGCTAGAAATCAAAATCTGGAAGAATGTCAGAACTCAAAAGTCCTTTGGGGATTTATCTTACTTTATCCTTCTACAACTGGGAAGGATGAGTGCCAGAGGAAGTCAGTAATGGAGTTAGTTCTAGGAGGCAAATCCCTTGCCTGGCAATCCGGGGTTTTTTCAACCACATCACCCCACCCCAAGGCAGACCTGTAAGGGCCTGCTTTGGTCTGCTGAAGCAACATCTATTCAGGAGCCCCAGGAGAAGGCAACAAGGAAAAATCTCATCTGTCCCCCATCACAGCCCTGAGAGAGATGTAGGTAGGCCATTTTCAAGTTAACATCTACAGAGTGTGGGCTGAGTTTGTGCCTGGATTTGAATCCTGGTTCTCCTAACTGGTTGTGTGACCGTAGGCAAATTACTGGCCCTCAATTTCCTTATCTATAAAATGGGTATAATAATAGTATCTACTTCACAGAGTTGTGAGGATTGCACGATCTAATACATAAAGAGTCCTTGAAACAGTGCCTGGCATGAAGCGGGCACTCGGTATCTGCTTCTGCTGCTGCTGCTATTATCATTCTTCACTAGACACCTTTTGTGTCCTGTGTGCTGGGCAATCTGCTAGGATTTATTTAAGGATAAATAAAATGTGGTTCTCACCTTGGAAGTCATCAGAGTTTAAAGGGAGAAGATTGGGCTCTAAATGACTATAATCCAACTTGACAAGTGCTGTAACCGAGGTATATATAAAGAACTGTATGGACACGTAAGAGAGGGCAATTAATTCTGTCTGTGGGGTGAGCAAAGGCTTTCAGAGGAGGCGTGATACTTGAGACTGGCTTTGAAGTGTGTCTAGTATTTCACACAATGGGCAGTCCAGTGCAGTGGAGGGAAGTTGGGTGAGGAGAAGTCGGAGCATAGCATCCTGGTGGTGGTGTCCATGGTATGTGAGAGAAAGAGTCGTGCAGTGAGAAGGGAGCACCACCATGGACATCTGTGGATGCCTGCCTGCTGCATGGGGAGGGAGAGCAACTGGCAATGAAGGTGAGGATGCGGCTGAAACCAGCTCCCGAAGGCCTTTGTAAACTTTGTCTAGGAAGCTTTCCATCCTGTGTTCCATGGGCAGCCATGGAGGGGGTGATAAGTTGCAAGGCAATATGGTCAGTTTTTCAGTTTGGAAAGTTAATTATGGGGACCTTTGGGGCAGGAAGAGCATGTGGAGTGACTGGAGGCAAAGAGAGTGGTAATTGGTGCCCTCTTCCCCATCACAGGAAGCAGAGGTTTTGACCAAGACAAGCAAGAATCATAGTGCTTTATGATAGTACCCAGAACGTGGAACCAGAGGGAACAGAGTCCAACTTCTGGCTGTCATACACAGCTGGGCCAATGACCTTGATAGAGTTGTTTAAAGTCTATGTGCCTCATTTCCTCATCAGAAAAATGGGATGATAAGTCCAGCCTCTCAGACTCATTGTGAGGATTAAATGATATTGTGACTGTGAGACCCTTGGTGCATATTATTACTGTGGGTGTCTTTAACTCCTGGGGCACTTAGAGGTCATTGCATACAACCACTCCATTTCACAGAGGGGTAAACTGAGAGTGGACAGATGTCTAGCTAATAAGTGACACAGAACTGATCCAGGTCTTCTATTTCCCATGGGTGGTATTTGAAGGAAGCACAGACATCTCTGAAGATGATGAAGAGCCTAAGGGATTGTGCTAAAGGTGAAAGGCCGCCCTCAAGACTAAGGGGGAAAAGTGGTCACTTGCCCCTTGGTTCCCATAGGTGCTAAGATGGGGGTGACAGACAGTGACCTGCTCAGCCTCCATCAGACCTAGGGCTGGACTTTCTGGAGAAGTGAATAGAATGGGCACCAGAATTCCTGTCTATTTCTTCCATGGATTCTCAGGGGAAACAGGAGAAATCTCACTGGAGACAGTTCTAGACACAAAGGTAGGATTGAAAAGATGCAGAACATAGGTGAGGGAAGGGCATCACTTCTGGGAACCAGAAAATTTTGCATTTGTGTAATCATTTTGCCACTTACTTGCTGTCTTATAGTGTGCAAGACATCTACAATCTCTTGGCCACTGAAGAAGGAACGGTCTCAGTAGATAATCTATTCAAGTCCCTCCGACTCTAAAACTCTAAAATAAGAAAGCTTAGAAGCTTTGCTGCTTAGAGGAGAGAGTGGGAGAAAGTGCAGCCAGACATCTTGCCCTGGCCGTTGGGAGGAGGTATCCCAAGGTAAACTGGGCTGACTATAAATGGAACAGACTTCTCTGTCCAAGAAATAATCAAGAAGATGCTGGGGTAATCCCTCCTCCAACCCCAAGAAGACCTAACTGAGAGTTCTTGCCAGCCCAACTACATGTGTTCTTTGCCCAGCAACATTATATGAATCTTTTTTACCCCCTTCACTAGATCATTTATTAATTATTATATTCATTCGTTTGGTGAATATGAATATTTTCGTCATTCAAAATAATATATGTTTTATTTCATTCTATTGTGATAAGAATACTTAACAAGAGTTCTACCCTATTAACTTTTTATATGTACAATACAGTTGACTGATAATCAACAATATTATTGTTGATTATAGGCATAATGTAGAGCAGATCTCTAGAATTTAATCATCTTGCTTAACTGAAACTTTACCCCATTGATTAGCAGCTCCTCATTCCACTCCCTGCTCCCGGCCACTGGCAATGATCATTCCACTCTGATTCTATGAATTGACTATTTTAGATACCTCATATAAATGGAATCATGCAATATTTGTCCTTTTGTGACTGCCTTATTTTATTAAGCATAATGTCCTCAAGGTTCATCCATACTGTCACATATGGCAGGATTTCCTTCTTTCTTAAGGCTGAATAACATTCCATTACATGTATATATACCACGTTTTGTTTATCCGTTTATCTGTTCATGGACATTTAGGTTGCTTCCACATCTTGGCTATGGTGAGTAATACTGCAGTGAACATGGGCAAGGCAGAGAGAAAGGTTTGAGCTCTAGGAGACCCACTCTATCTCTCTAGTGGAACCTGAAGCTTAGAGGCTGCTGATGTTTTTAGAGCACTCTTGATGTGTTCCATAAGACAGTAAGTGATGTGAAGGGAGGGAGCAGATCTTGTTCATACCAGTGTGACAGAGAGGGGAAAATCATTACTATGTTCAACCCCCCGACATATCTGGGACTGGGGGTCTGGGTAGAGCCCTTGGCATCATCAGAAGGGTTTGTGTGTGCAAGAGTAAAGGAGAGCAGAATAGCTCTGCAGGAGATTTGAGAGAGGTGGAGATCGGAAAGGGGCAAGAGGTTGCAAGAGATTGGGAAGGTCACTGGAGCCAGTGACACTGAAGAAACTGGAGAAAGGTAGATGATAAGTGAAGAGGAGCTCAGGATGATAGTGGGAGAGCTTGCATCCACGTGGAGTGTGTGATGTAACTCTCCCGCTTGCTCCCTCACAAAATGTTCAGGAAAATCTACGCTGCTCGGTAGTGCTTTGTAGAGTTGGATTTGCCTTTTGGTAAGGTGCAAAAAAGTGAGTGGATGCAAACAGAATATCCCCATAGAATCAGTCACCTTGGGATCACACTTGTATCTGTAGTGACCAATGTTGTGGCCATGGGCCGGTGCGCCATATGCCCTCAATAAATGGCCACTGAATGAGCAAATTCATGCAAAGTCTATAAAAGCTGGCGGCTTGTAAGTGTTTGCGTCCCATTTTCCCTGCAACTTTCCTCCAAGTCCCCAGGAACGAGATGGTTTTAAGATCAACTGGGGCTTTGGGCAAAGGTTCAGCCGGATTTGTTTGTTCCTCTCTGATCTGCTTTGATTGTCCCTGCTCAGGATCGCAGCCAGCCTGAAACAAACACAAAACTAAATAGGAAAACAGAGAATAAAATAACAGCAGCGTGGTCCTCTAAAGCCCTGTCTAGTGCTGATAGAGCTGACGAGATAAGAGGAACTTGTATTTAAGCAATAAGAGGGCTTTGTTCATGTCAGAGACTTCTCTGACCGTGACTGCTATAGATGCAGAGATAAACCCCAGACTCCAGCACTCCAGAGATGTGCTCCACCACGCTCTGCTGGGGGACAGGCAGCTCAGAACACAAGGGGAAAGAATTCCGAAATGATACATGTCGAATTGCTGGCCTGGATTTCAAATGCCATAGATAGTTTATGCAAAGTCTTGCGCTTTTGTAAAATGTAACACAATCCCCTGGCAGATCTGCCTAAGCTCTGTCCCAGTTGTTTTTGAGAAAAATAAATAAACTTGAAAACGTCTTCCAGCCCATTAAAGTGGTTTTGCTTTACCCATGGTCTCCTGGGTATTGGGCTTCTAGATATTTGAATAACTAAAGCCATCACCTAATTCCTGGCAAATGAGATAGTTGATTCTTGGCACCTTTACTCTCCTCAAGGAGTTACCTGTAACATTCAGGAAATGCATATTGGATTCCCAGGACCCACTGATTCCTCTTAGAAAGGGTAAGGGGAGTTTTGGCAATGAGGAAGTTTCAGTATAGTCCTGCATTGTTTAATGATGGGGTTCTGTTCTGAGAATTGTGTCGCTAGGCGATGCCATCGTTGTGCAAACATCACAGAGTGTACTTACACAAACCTAGATGGTATTATAGTCTACTACACACCTAGGCTATATGGTACTAATCTTATGGGAATACCGTTGTATATGTGGTCCTTCATTGACTGAAACATCGAGTGGTGTATGACAATACTTTTCGGTGTTTTTAAAGCAGGGAAACTTTTTTCTTAAAGGAAATATTGCAAGGCAGCTTGATAGATAAAACAAATGAGTGGAGATGCTCTGGTTGAAACAGTGGAGCAGAAACTAAACAGACTTTCCCCAAACCTGACCCCTAGGCTGACACCTCAAGAAACCCTAGGAATCCATAGGTGATACCTTGAAAAACTATGACCTAATCCAACATTGAAATGTGAAAGATAAACTGGGGTCTAAAGAGGCGAGGTAATTAGTACATAATTACACATCAAATTTTGAGGGAGTTTTGACCAGAACCAGGTCTCTTAAATCCAAGCCAGCTCACCATTGCAGAAGCTCCTGGGTGACAATGTGTGATCCTCCAAAGTTGATTAAACAATTTATCTTCCCCTATTTGAAACTGCAAGAATGAACTAATGAAGATGTTAATATTAAGAGGAACTGGATGAGGGGAACTCTCTGTATTATCTTTTTCTGAAAATATAAAACTACTCCAAAACAAAAAGTGTATTTTGAAAAAAGCATTGGTGCCTGCAATTGTAAATTACAATGCCAAGTGTTTTAGCTTGACTTTGATTAGTGAATTTGATGCATAACTTTTCTGCTCCATTTTCAATTCTTCCACGCTCATCTTATGAATCCCTGGGCTTTGTGTGATTTTTATAAATGACATCATAATGTACTTATACACTTTCTCCCTTTTTTCAATCAGTGTTGTATTCTGTGATCTCTCCGTGTTGATGTCTATGAACTCATGCATAGGGTTTATGTTTTGATTGGCCATTCTGAACCGGGTGTTAAATATTTTCAATATCATCCTTGTATATGAAGCTGGTTCTGTCCTATTAATATTTTTTCGCTGTGTAGAATTACATCATGTGAGTATATCATATTTATGCATCCCTTCCCCAAGAGATGAACATATAAACTATTCCAATCTTTTCCTTCTATAGATATTGCTTCCATGGATATCCTTTTTCTTTTTTCCTTTCTTTTCTTTCCTTTTTTGTTTGTTTTACATGTGTATGTTTGTTTTGTATGATGGAGATTAGATTATCTCTATTTTTTCACCTTGTAAGATCTTAGAATTCTCTAGGTCAGCCTTAGCCCTACTTTTTAGATGAGCAGACTGAGACCGGCAGGTGTGGTATGACAGGCCCAAATTCACAAGGAAATTTTGAGAGGGGAGCCACATTAGAGATTAGAAGCGAAGCACTAATTTGAGATGACCTTCTGCAAAACGTCTGACCAATCTCAAGAGCAACTCAGCTGTCCCTATCCTTTTCCATCCTGGCACTTTTCTATTTTCTACCCTACAGTTTACGATTATGTATGCATATGTGATCACTTGATGAATATCCGCATACATTGTCACCCTAAGCTGCTTAGCACCTGTCTTGTCCACCATCTTGTCCCAGAGGGCTTGGCAAATAGCACTTACTTGATAAATACTATTTCAATGCATGAATGAACCAATGAACTAAGGAATTAAATGACATTTGGATACACAGGAAACTCCTAAGTTTGAAGAACTCTATTTGTCTATACTTGCTTTGTGTTTCTTTTAACACCATTTGATAGCTCTATCATTGAGAATGAATGTGTGCATGTGTGTATATATATCAATGCACACACACGCACACACACACAGATTTTCTTTGGAGGAAGCAAATGCTCATATTGTCATAGTCTTTGCTCTGCTCTGTAGTTAATATAGCTCTGACCACAATTTACAGATTTGTTCTAAAATATTCTACTTGGTATCCAACCTCTTGACTTTCTGTTTTGGCCACTTTCCCCAAGCTCTAAAAATGCCAGGCAGCTTATCACTACCTGAGCATTCTGGGTTTCTGCTTTCCTCTGAGCCTTTGCCTCTGTTCCCTATACCTGCAATACCTGTTATCGCTACCATATTTTTCCAGACCCAAATGTCAACTCCTCCAGGATTTGTCCCCACAAGAATTTCTCTGTCACCTCTACCACCAAAACATGTTATCCGTTCTTTACTGAACAGCATTAAGGTTTCGCTCTTTTACCTTAGAACGTGGGCTCCTGAAACAGACTCTTGTCTGCTGATCCTGGTTTCCTCCTGGGGCGCCAAGAACAAAATAGATGGATAGTAAAAGTTCAGCAAATTGAATTTCATTTGACCGCTGAGACCCTCTAAAATATTTTATTTTCTTTATTTTTTTCTAGGTGTGTCGAACCAAGGTGATAGATCTCAGTGAAGGCATTTCGCAGCACGCCTGGTACCCCTGCACCATCAGCTACCCATACTCCCAGCTGGCTCAGACCACTTTCTGGCTCTGGGTAAGCCAAAGCTTTGAGAGCCTTAGGATCTCCAGCAGCGGCCCCCAGGAAGCACCGACTCCCATGACCCTTTCTCAAGATGGTTTGTCTACCCACTGAGGGTGTTAATTCTAAGGACGGGGAACAAAACACTTAGCAATAGGATGCTTCCTGAAATGGAACCCCATAATTGCTTGTGGAATGCCCCTAGTCACTCTAGTTTTGGCAAAGACTTTAGATACCTTTTATCTGTTTGGAACCTCCTATTCATTGTTCAAGGCCTTTTAAATTGTCTTCTCCTCCTTGAAGTCTTTACTGATCTCCACAGAGGGAAGTGACTATTCTCTCCTTCTGGTTCTGCACACATTGGGTCTGTGTTGCTTGGCACTTGTCGCATGGTATTACATAGCTGTCTGTGGGTCCATCCTCCTGACTAAGGATTGTGCACTGTACTGAATTTTGATTTGCATATCACTGATCTACTTTGAACTCCACAGTCCACAGAAATGCAAGGGCCAGGTCTTCTTTAGCTTTGCCTTCTCGATACCTAGTACAGAGGTTGGCATGGAGGAGTGGCGAATAATAATAAGTACCATTTTTTGTGGTTTTAGTATGTGCCAGACACATGACTCTCATTATCTTACTGGAGCTTCATAGCCATCCTGTGATGTAGCTGTTTACTTAATCCACCACTTGGAGGTGTGGGAACCTACGTTCAGAGCAGCACAGCACTGCTCAACATCACACAGCTCAGAAAGAGCAGAGCCAAGATTGGAACAGAGTTTCCGACCTCAGAGCCTGTGCTCTTGACTGTGAGGTTTCAGTGCCCTCCTGTTCCTGTCATGGGCCCATGATGAATCGTCCAATTCCTGAAATGGAAAATTCTCCTAGAAACCCCCAGCCTGTGGCTGCTTCCCCACCACATGACTGAGTACATGAGATACCCTCCCATGTCTTCTGTATTTCAGGCATACTTTTCTCAGCCAATGGTTGCTGCGGCTGTCATTGTTCACCTGGTGACTGATGGGACCTATTATGGGGACCAAAAGCAGGAGACCATCAGTGTCCAGCTGCTTGATACCAAAGATTTGAGCCACGATCTAGGTGAGCATGTTCCCTTGGGCATGGCTTGCTCTTGGTGCCTGCTTCTGTGTCTCCCCATGGGTGGCTGTGAGGATTGGCTGAAAATGAGTTCTTCTCTCTTTCCTCTTTCCCGCTTCTATTTGGCATTCTGGCTGCCTTCAAATGAGGATGTGTTTGTATACCCAGAGTAATCTGGGTCTGGCAGATTTGGGGATAAGAGGTCAATGTCAAAGTCTTCCCTTCAGTCCTTCCCTTCAGCTAGACACCTTTAACCTCAGGCATCGCATATGATCCTTGAAAGACCCTGGGAAGGAGACTGAGCAATGGCCATTTCCCGTTGTACGTGTCAGTACCTGAGACCCAGAGAGAGGCATTGAGAGACCCCAGGTCGCATGGCAGTAGCCAGAAAGAGAGTAGAGTGGTCAGGTTTTGGGGATCGTAGCCCACTGTTCTTTATCCTATAGAAAGAGGTGTCCGTGAATGCCCCCAAAGTAGTTATCATGTCTCCAGCACAACCTCCAGACTTTCCCAAGGGAGTAGGAATAAGAAAAGGTTGGATTCAGGAGTAGGAAAGCAAGTGAGGAATCAGGTCCTAGCTCTTGAGAAGCTGCCCCAACACAGGGCCCAGGGGTGGTCAAGGGCCAGAGTTGTCCCTTCTCCCACTCCTCTGCGTACCCATATGTGCATGGCAAAGAGGAAAGAGCCCTGACTCAAGAGCTGAAAGCCAAGGTTTGAATCTTGTCCCGGCTGCTCACTCATCTTGAGGACCTGAGTGATTTTCTTGACCTCACACTGTTTCCCTCAGCATCTTGCTTTCCTCTTCTGCACAGTGGGGATGGTGATGCCACACAGTCAGAGGGAGATATTAAATGAGATATTACTGAGACTTAACACTGTGTCTAGCACAAGACTTGGCACTAAGAAAGTCCTATTATCCCTTTGACATTTCCAATATACCTCTGGGCAGCCATTCCGGGTGTTTGGAATTCCAGGCTGACACTGACGTCCAGGCTTCAAAGCTGTGCCTGCACCATTCCTCAGGGAGCTCATTTCAAAGACCATAGGAAGCAAGCAGGCAAGGTCACTTCAGGGTCAAGCAGAAGCCAAGGGCGCAAGGAGGGTTTTTTGTTTTGTTTTTATGTTTACTTATTTAGTTAGTTTTAAAGGCAAGGGGGAACATGTTAATAAGGAAGAGAAAGAAAACCCCTCTGGACTTATCTGGATTCCTGGGAAATTTCCCTAAGTGAGAAGCAAATATTTTCATAGCTGTCCTGGCATTGCAAAGGGCTCCGAGGAGAGGTTATTTCAGCGGAGTGGGGAAAAGTCTGGTTCCAGGGAAGCAAGCTCCTTAGATCCCACTGCTTGAGGCCTGGAGCTTCCACACGTCCCTGTCTCTCCCCACTGGGTCCCCTGTCCTTTGTCCTTAGCATCCGGGCATTCCAGCAGAGGCTTTGCAGCTCTGAGAGAAGGGACCACAAAAGAGGGAGCTTCATGTCCCCACATAGCAGGCCTGCCAGGACGTAGGTAGGATTATCCCACTTTTTAGATGTAGAAACTGAGTTTTAGAGGCTTGCTGGAGTCAGATAATTAGGAAGTGGCTAAACCAAGACTTGAACTGATGAGATCCATGGAACACCAAAGCCAGCTTCCATTTCATGAATTCCATCCCACGCCATCACTCCCTTCCCTCTACCTCCGGATGTGCCTTTTCTCTCTGCCCCTCTCTCTTCCTTCTCAAAGCCTGGGGACCTGTTCCCTCTACTAGAAAGAACTCAGGGCTTTTGAGTGAGGCAATCTTGGATTCTACTTGGACTGTATATTGCTGGTTGCTCTGTGTCCCTATGGGAAGCCACATCCTACCCAGGATTCTCACTCTCATCTCTACAGAATGGGCATAGAGGTTCTTAGCTCACAGGGCTGCTCCCAGGTTCCCAGATTACCAAGGAGAGTGGGCTTTTTACCCTGGAATGGCCTGTTGCTGTGAATTATTTCCATCGTCTGACTGGGAAGGCATCCTGAAAACTAGCAACTCAAATCATCAAATCCTAATGCAATGTGGGAGGGAGGTGAGGGCCAGTGATGCTTGGCAGGCCAAGGGGTGGCCCTTTGGGGGAGGGAAAGGGGCTGTGGGCGCTAGGTGAAGGGAAAGCTTAGGGGGTAGGGAGGCAAGAGGATTGGAAAGATTTTGAACTAAGAGAAAAAGGCAGACAAAGAAACTTTCAATCAAACTCAAAATCCCCACTGGCCACCCAATGGTGCTTTTGTGCAGTGACATGAAAGGGTCTGGGGGCTTCGGGAAGGGCCCATTGGGGAGGGCGTGACTGGCCTTGAGTAATGAGCCTGGCCCCTCGGCCCTCTGTCTCCCCTGACAGGCCTCCATGTCCTGAGCTGCAGGAACAATCCCCTGATTATCCCTGTGGTCCATGACCTCAGCCAGCCCTTCTACCACAGCCAGGCGGTACGTGTGAGCTTCAGTTCACCCCTGGTCGCCATCTCGGGGGTGGCCCTCCGCTCCTTCGACAACTTTGACCCCGTCACCCTGAGCAGCTGCCAGAGAGGGGAGACCTACAGCTCTGCCGAGCAGAGGTAAGGCACCCTGGGTCTGCTTGCCCTGGGCTGTTTTGTAGCCAAGTGGAGATGGAGGAATTCTGAAACTGGGTAGCCATGTGTGTTGCTGTAAAAAGTCTGTGTGCTTCTCCCTTCTGCATCCTCAGGCCTCTGATAGGCTCTGCCTTTGGGCTTCAGAGGCCCACACATCTCTAAATTCCAGGGGTGATGGAGGGAGGCAGGAATGTGTGGCAGAAATAGGACCTCCTTCCGCTGGCTTGCAGTCCCAAAGCTGAGAGTGGCTCGCCGGGGGGTCCTGGGAACATCACTTTCCCTCTCTGGGCCTTAGCATCCTCATTTGGATAAAGAAAAGACAGGTGGATTAGCTCTCTTTCAGCTCTGAAATACTGGAACGTTCTGCTTCCTAAGTAGCACCAGCAGGAAATATAGCCCTCCTAAATTTAGGGGGACGGTGGGGGACTGGTATTTGCTTCATCCCAGACCACCGTGTATTTCAGTAATGGGTAAATCTCTATGTCTTCCTCTAGCTCCTGAGATCCCCCCCAGTGGTCCAGGAGTCTGTCTGTTAACTGCATAACATCACTCCATCTGTGCTTTTGATCTGGCAACTGTTAATGCACCTAGTTTGGAGCTAAGAGAGGATAGTGTTTCCTGGGAAGAATATGAGCTTTGATGGGACTTTTACTTGGGTTTGAATCCACCCCTTCCTGACTGTGTGTCCATGAACAAGTCACTTCATTTTTCTGAGTCTCAGTTTTCTATTTTGGAATAAGCAGATGATGATATCAACCCCATAGGGTGGTTGTGAGGGTTAAATGGTGTGCTGTAGATGAAAGTGCTCTTGCAGATTATTAGACACCGTCCAAAGATAGTGTATTAGTAAAGAATATTTATTGCTGCTTTCTGACATGATGGTGGTCCTTCTCTGCACAGAATTCTGCATGAAGTTCTTAGAGTTAGAGCTGGAAGGTGCCTCAGAAATCATCTAGTATGCCCAGAGTGTCCAAACTTTGGTGTCACTCTCTAGAATTCCAGGGCCCCAAAAGGAGAAGGACTGGTCCAGGGTCACACAGCAGCTCTCCAGTTTGTTTAGTGAGATCCAGAAGGAGAAAGAAAGAGTTAGGGTCTTGGTGGGCATCCCCAGAGTGAGGCCCCCGAAAGGCCATTCAGCTCTGGCTTGTCTACCTGGGAGCAAAGAGAGGCAAGATGAGTGGGGAGGGGGCACACCAGCCTTTCCCATGCCCCTGCTACCACAGAGGACACAAAAGATGGTTGCAAAACCCACATTGTTTTGCACCCACTGTCTCCAGCTTCTGTTGTGCAAAGTCTGTCGCAATCATTCAGAGGCAAAAGAGCTCCTTAAATATCACTCATTGTTGTATTTCACCCTAAGAGGGCTTTTTCATCCCTGGCTCTCCAGACTATAAAAATAAGTTAATTCTCAGAACCCAGGGAAACAATGTTGATGGAAAATGCAAATCCATCAGACCTCTTCTGCAGTGCTTTCCCATCCTTCACCAGCTGCCTGGACCATCCACAAGTTGACTGAGGCCAGCGCTGACTTTTTTGAATCCTTAATTAACAGTTCCTTTGCCAGAAGTAAACAATAAGAAGTGTTTAACCTTGGAAACAAATCAATCAATAAGTATTTGTGGAGTTCTTTGACTTGTTATGGAAGAACATTGATCACAGGCAAAGTGTTGCCCTGACTTCCACTGGTTGCATGACTGTGAGCTCTCCTCCTCTGTGGGCCTCAGTTTCCCCATCTATAAAATGATGATGATGGATTGGATGTTTTCTGTGGTTCCTTCCTGTTCTAACAGTCTGAGATTCTCAAGAGCTAGGAGTGGTGAGAGGGAAGAAGAAGGGACCAACATTTATTTTATTACCTTATTTCTTTGTCTTATTTCATTATCACACCTGTCCTGTGAGGTATGGACAGAGGGAGTAAGTCAAAGTCTTCTAGGCAATAAGAGGCAAAACCCTGCTTTGTCTTCCCCTAAAACCCATGCTCTGCTCACCAGAGCCAGGCACATCTAGGAGACAAGGGGACTTTTCATGGCTGCTCACATGTGAGCATTTAGTCAGTGAAACTGAGTAAAGTGATGGAGATGCAGCCCTGAGGGCCTCGGCTGGCTTGATCCTGAGCTTAGACCTGTCTCGGACAGGCTGAGCCCCCAGGGCTGCAGGACCTGCTCCTGAATGGTCCAGGGGAGGAAAAGATGGCAGCTACTCCTGGGGAGCTGAAGAAGCATTTACCCAAATAGGCAGGACTGTGCAAACGTGTAAATGCATTAAAACAAACAAAGCAGGAGGAAAGAAAAGAAAAATAAGCAACAACCATAAAAAGCCACGGGATGTTTTTCTTCATTAGCAAAACACCAAGGTAAATATCGTCACTTTTTATAGCACAGAGTCAGCTGGCTGTAGTAGGAACATCCCTACCTCCCTGTAGTAGGAACTTTACTCTCAGCTGTTTCCCGGGTAGTGAAAGGGGCTCTCTCCACGCCCCCACCATGCCTTCCTCTCCTCCCTCCCACTCTCCCTCCCCTTCTCTTCCTCATCTCTTCTCTTTCTTTCTTTCTCTCCTCCCTCCCCCTCCTCTCCCTCTCCTCCATCTCCTACCCCTCCCTCCTCTCTCATCCCTTTCCTTTCTCCTCCTTTTCTTTCTCTTCTCCTGAGAGCAGTGTGATCTCTAGTGGGCTGCCATGAGAGAAGCACCACTACAGAAAAATCAATTCAGGCCATGTGTTCTGACCTAGATTCAAGGATCTCCAGTCCTGGTGCAGTACTTGGAATAAATTCAGAGTCCCAAGAAAACAGGATCAGGTTTCCAATGAGAGAGGTCCAGTTGTGGAATTCTAGCCAAATCCGAGTTCCACACCAAGTTAGAGGAAGGGGAAAAGATAAGGGGGAGGGTGTAGTGATGGTGGTCGGGGAAGTTAAGAGGCTTCTTCAATGAGAAAAGCAACAATCATGAATTGAGGCTCCAGTGTGTCTAACACACACACACACACACACACACACACACACCACCTCTATCTATCCTATGATTCTCAAGAGAGATTGAGAAGTTTGTTATAAAATTCAGTGGGCCATGTGTTTAGACAATTAATTTCTTTCCTTCCATCCTTCCTTCTATCCTTCCTCAATTCTTTCCTTGCTTCCGTCCTCCTTCCATTCTTTCTTTCCTTCCTCCCACTCCTTTTCTTTTTTGCACTCTTTTTTCCTCTACCTCAAACTTTTCCCACTTTTCCAGCCCATCCAGAGAAAGGCAGTTGTGATAGGGGGCTAGCTTTTAGAAGGCCAGCTTTAGGAGGAATACATTCTTCATGTGACTAGAGTAACTCCTTTCAGCTGGGGTGGACTTAAACTTTGGGTGGGGATGGGGGTGCCTATAGGCTGGAGCCAAGAGTTCGGAGAGTCTGAGCATGGATAGGAGCCCACACGTGGAATATCCCATTAGGTGAATAGAAAGGAATTCATATATAAGATTGCAGCCCATAATGAAGCTTCTCATGGCCAGAAACCAGAGGCTTGAGATTGCTGCCCACAGACTCACCCAACATCTCCAGCCCACAAAAAGATTAGCACTTTTTAGAACATCTGTTGGGAGTCACTGGTCTGGGGGATATACCTGCAAATGGGACAGCTGTGCTTAAGTATATATGTATTTTCAACTGTACTGGATACTGCCTGACTTTTCTCCACACCCCCATCAGTGTTCTATCAGAGTTCCTGTTGTTCCATATCCTCGTCAATATTTGGGATTCTCAAAGTCTATTTTTTTCCCAATCCAAAGGGCTCTGAAATTATATACCTCTGTATTTTTGTCCCCATAAAACCGTGATCTCTGAGAGCTGGAAGGGCTCCAAGAGATTCTCTGGTTCTGTATCCTCATTTGAGGATGGGAAACCTGAGGTCCGGGCAAGGAAAGTGGGTCTCCAAAAGTCACCTAGTCCATTAGGTGCAGAACCAGCATTCAAATCCAGTTCTCAGGACTTCCAGGGCAGAGTTCTTTCCTCTTCATCAGAAGTTTCAAGACTGCTGTCACACAGGCCAGACTAGGCCACAAACAGCTTGTGTTTGTTTGGCCCTCATTAGTTATTTTCTTTAACTAGTTGCCAACATTTAAGTATCAAGAGAGTTGATATTAAAAACCAGAACTCTTCCTCCTCTTAAAGACATCAGAAGACTTGGAAACACCAGGCCCTCAGTCCCACTAGACAACCTCGGACTAGAGTGAGAACTTCTCCCACTGGGCATGTGCCTCTCAGCTCACTTTGCCATTCAGATCATCTGCCTGGACCCTGCAGGCTGCTGACCTTGCATCACCACTCTACAAAATCTCACCTCAGTCCTACCACATCACTGGCCTCTAGAATCCCAGGGTGGAAGAGCCTTTTAGGATCCCTTCCCCCAGTCGCCTCATTTCCAGGCAGAAAAATGAGTCCTATCTTGATAACTCTTCCTCATTCTCTCTTCCCAAGTGATCCCTGCAGTGTTTGTGCAAAGAGCATTTTCCCTTCCTTTTCCAGTGTTGAGCATGCTCTTCTTTTGCTGTCCCCATCTGAGCAGCCCAGAATGATTTCTAAACAATCTGCCTGTTACTATCTCTACTTCCCTATGGCATAATTGCAGCTAAGTAGCAGGCCACTGGAGTCAAGCCATGAGCCAAGGGACAGAACCAGGAGTAGAGCCCTCATCAGCCCTTTAGCTGCTAGCCCTGTCTGTCCTGGTTGGAGTCCTATCTCGGTATCCTCTGCTATACATGATTGGGGGCCATTTCATTTGACAGTGGAGGTAGCAGTTGGGGGGCTGGCTGTTGGATCACTTAAGGATCTACCTCTCTATGGAACTTGAATCTGTAAGTAAATTAACATATATATATAAGAAGAAAAGAAAATCCCTAAGTATCTGATTAGCTCTGCATCCGGGGGCATCTCTACCTTTGCCCACCTCTTCTTTTTTTCTTTTTGGTGAGGAAGACTGGCCCTGAGCTAGCATCTGTTGCTAATCTTCCTCTTTTTGCTTGAAGGAGATTGTCCCTGAGCTAACATTTGTGCCAGTCTTCCTCTATTTTGTATGTGGGACACCGCCACAGCATGGCTGATGAGTGATGTGTAGGTCCATGCCTGGGATCCAAACCTACAAGCCCCGGACCACTGAAGTGAAGTGCATGAACTTAACCACTATGCCTCTGGGTGGGCCCTTGCCCATCTTTTTTCATAGATCAAATCACCTGTGTCCCTTCTCCCGTCCCTCCGATCTGCCACCTTCCTCCTTCTGAGAAATGTCTTAATTTTTTCCTTCTTTTGTTATTTCTTATTGACCATCCATCACTGGTAATAAATACTTCCCTCATTTTCTTTTTTAAGAAGTCAGAGGCTTTTCTTTTGTTTTGTTTTCCTTGTTTTGATTTTTGTGTCTCAGAAATGACAAGGTTGTGTCAGGGAGTTATTTGGGAGCACCAGTTGGAGTAATATTTATCAGTTCTGGACAATGTGTTCACACAGGCCTTTCCAACTAACAGGAAGGCAAAGAGAAGAGCAGGGACTTAGGGGACCGACAGATCTGCATTGGAATTCTGTTCATGCTGAGTGCCTTTGGGCGAGTGACTGAAACTCCTCAGTCTCCTCTTCTTGAAAATAGGAGTCATAATAGTACCTCAAGGAGTTACCACAATAATGCAAATAAAATGATGGAGGTAAAACGCAGTGGCCAGTGCCTGGCACATATTACCTCCTTTCCTCCTTTCTTCCTGTTTTCAAGCCTGTAAGCCAGGTGCAGACAGATGTGCTCATAAAGCAGACATGCCTCACTCCCCAAAGTCTGTTCTGGAGGACACTAGTCTTAAGAAATGTCCAAAGAAAAAAGGTTGTCAGAGTTTGGAAAATGATACGCACCTTGGCCCCTTCTGGAAATCCATAGTGTGCTTTAGAATGCTCAAGGTTCTGAGAAGTCCTGCAATAAAGAGAGCTGATTGGTCTCTCCAATCAACACTACCCTATTCACTTGACCATGGAACTTTTAGGTCAGGTAACCCGTGTGCCCAGGGAATATTTTCCTTCCACAGTAGAAAGAGCGAGAGTAGAGAGACTACCTTCTCATGGAGTTTCATCGTTTCCAAAGCATTTCTCATGTGTTGGCTTTTCTGTTCTGCAAACACGCTGGTCCCCATCCTGTCCTGGACCTTTGCACCTGTTTCTTCCTCTGCCTGAGTTTCCCTCTTCCCCAGACCTTTGCATGGCTGATCCCTTCATTTCATCCAGGTCTTAGTTCAGATGTATATCCCTTCCTCATGGAGGCTCCACTGGGTCCCTCACTACATGTGTCCTGCTCTGTCACCCTCTAGAATTTCACCTTGTTTTAGTGCCCTTACTGTGCATATCACTCTCTGAAATGGGCTCATTTATTACTTTTCTTTGGCATGTGTCCTCCCTCCTCAAATATACAGGTGACAGGAATCTCTGTGTCGCTGATGTTTAGAACAGTGTCTGCTACTCGGCAAGGCCCCCAGGCAAAGTCTGTTGAATAGACGAATGACTGGCTGACATGTCACCCTGTTGACAATCTTGAGAGACAAATCATTTCCTTACTTCCACTTTACAGATGGGGAAACTGAGGTTCAGAGTTTTATATAACTCTCCAAGGTCAAACAACTGATAAATGGCAGAGCTGGGGCTGGAGCCCAAGCTTGCCCCACTGCCAAACCCTGTGCTCTTTCTATTCTAGGAAATCAAGTTTTTCAGTGTATCCTTTCCCTATAAAGAAGAACATTAATGTGCAAAGAATGGGGGTTTGGGGAGAATGCTGTTTGTACCTCAATGGCCCCACACCCCAGAGAAGCCCAGAGTCCTTGTCTTTTGAAGGGGCTCCCAGAGCCCCCTGGGTCGCCATCAGATGGGAGCCCAGGGGCCTCCTGGGAGTGCAGAGTGAGCATGGCCAAATTCAAAGGCATAGGTCAAAAGACCAGCCTGGAAGCTGGTAGCTTACAGAGTAAATCTATTTAAATTGGAACCATGTGGCTCTTTCCCCCAGTGCTTACACAATGCGAACAGATGCATTGTTTGGTGTCAAAGCCCTTAAGTTGACTCTACAGCTGCAGTCTTTTCGAGGTCTCCACATGGCGCAGAGCCGAGGCTGTCAGGAGCAAGGAGGAGGGCAGAGAATGGGAGTATCTCAGCAAGTGTCACCTATTCCTGCCTGCCCTGCATTTCGGAAGGGGGAGTATGTGGAGAGTGCAGAGCCCACATCAGTGCAGGTCTGAGACCTCAATCAAAAACTTGCCCTTTTCCAAGGATTTTTAAAAGTGAATTTGTTGGTGATGTGTTTTGGAGGCTTTTAGCTCCTCAGCTCCCCCTCCCCACTTTAATTCTCACCATCCTTTTGCGCAGGGGAGAGAGCGTGAGGATGAGTAACCATGTTCCTATAAAACCCTCAGCGGGGTATCCTGAGACTGGCACCAAGAAAAAAAAATTGGGAATTTCTTCATCAGCTGGTTGGGCCACCAATTGCTCCCGCTCTCCTAAATAAAAACAGGAAAATGAAAGTTTTGCGGCTGTGGATGCAAATCTAGCTGTTTGTGCACACTGTATGCCAGGTGTTGGGGTAGACAGAGTCAGAGATGCAAAAGGTAGAGAAAATTACCCCCTGGAAGCTTTCAGTGTTTGGAATCAACACCTCAACCTCTGTAGAGTGCTTCAGAGCTGTTGCGAGACACTACGCCATTTGTTTCCTGCTGTCTACTAGATGCAAGGCATTTTTATTGCAATGAGAAGTATACCAAGATGAAACAGGCATTATCTCTACCCTCAGGGAAGTTCTAGTCCAGGTGTGGGGCAAGGTTAACAACAAGGACTTTGGAGTCACACATCTGGGTGGGAACTTCAACAAGTAACTTGATCTCCCTGGTCCCGATTTTTCCAACTGTAAAATGAGTAACACTTAGCTCATAGGGTTGTTCTGAGGATGGAGTGAGCTCATGTATAAAAGCAATCAGTGAATAGTCACTAATGTTACTGAGTGTCTGTGTAACGATATTATAAGGGGAAAGATCATCTAAGCACGGGGGTTTTATGTTGTTTCCATTTCCTTAAGGATTAGCACATATTCCGGCACATGGTGGACACCCAGGACCTGTGCTTTCAATGCGTGAAGCATGAGGCAATGGTGTTACAGAAAGGAGGGCAGAAAGCCTGCAAGGGAGCTCACCTGGGGACCCCGTAAAGCTTCCTGTAGACATTTACATGCAGCTCAGACTGGAAGAATGGGTAGAATTCACATTGGCAGGGAGATTGGAACGGCAGCTGCAGCAAGATGCAAGGCAGGATCTCTGTACAACTTTACTAACAATTCATAAATCACTTTACAGTTTATAAAAGACTTCTACATTCAACACCTCAGTTGAGTCTCATGACCCGATGAGTTGGCCAAATTTGAGAGTACACTGAAGCTCAGAGAGGTGATGTTCCTTGCTCAGGGTTACACAGCTTCTAGGTAATAGAGCATAAATTTATTTATACCATTAGCTACCATTTATTGTGTGCTTTTGTGTGCCAGGAATTCTGCTCTGTGCTTTTCATTAGCTATCTGGTTTAATTCTCATGACGACCCTTGGAAGTGAATACTTTTATAAAATATGAAGAGGCTTTCATTCAACTCAGTACCTGGCAGATAAGAAACTCAGTGAATACTTGCTGTAATCATAATGATCCCTATTTCACAAATGGAAAAGCTGAGGTTCTGCAAGCTTTGGAGATTAATAACATATATAACTTTCAAGTGGCAGGATTTGAACCCTGGTTTGTTTGTTTCCATAAATTGTGCTCTTAATCATAAAGTTTGATCACTGCCTCCAGAATCGTCTTCACCAAAGCCAGTACCTCTTCCTCTCCTCAGTCTTGGCCTCCTGGAAATTTGGAGAGAAAAAGCCATTAGCCTTTATCTTCCAGCTGGAGTACAGTGGTCCTACAAGAAAACTCCCTCTCACCCGCTCTTCCTTTCCTTTTCAGCTGTGTGCATTTTGCCTGTGAGGCCACTGACTGCCCAGAGCTGGCTGTGGAGAATGCTTCTCTCAACTGCTCCAGCAGTGACCGCTACCATGGTGCCCAGTGTACTGTGAGCTGCCGGACAGGCTACGTGCTCCAGATACAGCGGGATGATGAGCTGATCAAGAGCCAGGTGTGCACAGGTGCTGGGCTCAGAGCCCTTCTCCAGCCCAGGAAAGGCTGACAGGGTGTTAAGTATGTTCTCTGCTAAATCTCCAGCCCTTAATACAGTGCTGCCACATAGTAGATGCTCAGTAAACATGTGCTGATTGAATGAATCAGTCCATCATTTCTAAGACAATGGTTCACTGGCAGAGTAGTATTCCGTACAACAGGTATCAGAGTCTTTGTGTAGGTTGCAAATCTGGAAAACCATGGGCTGATCATTTTGGAATGAAACCCTCACAGTCAGAACTCTGCTACAATTGAATGGGCTGCTTTAGGAAGAGGCGAGCCCTCTGTCAATGAGGTGTTCATTCATTCATTCACTGTAAAACATCCCTTCATTGGGAAACAGATGCTGTACTAGGTGCTAGAGAAAAACAGTCACTAAGATAAACCTAGTTCTTCCTCTCAAGGAGCATAGGTCCTCGTAATGGAGAGCAGACAGTGAATGAGCAATGACCTCACCATGTGATAAACACCCTAAAGGGAAGTGTAGGCTGTTGTGGAAGCACAGGGGGATTCCAGGAAAACACCCTGGAGGAAGTGAGTTGAAAACTGAGAACTATACAGATGGGCAAAGGGATGTGTGTTGGGGAGAAGGGGAAAATATGTTGAGCTACACTAAAATGGGCAGCCAGAAGGATCTTTATCAACCACAATCTGGCCATGTCAGCTCCCTGTTCCCCTAAAGATAAACTTCAAACTTCCTGACCAAGATAAAAGGGCCTTGCACCAGTGGACCTTGCTTGCCTCTCCAGCTTCATTACCTGGGAGAGTTCAGAAAAAGAAAATTCTCTGTCTGTAGCATGCTCTTTCTCACCAAGGGGCTTCCCTTCCTGCCCCTATGTCCTGCGTGAGAGTAGTGGCAGTGAGCGGATTTGAGATGTGGCAGAATGTTCCTTCAGCCAGATGTTGCTGTGGGGTCTCAGGCAGGCATGAGGGAGGGGGGCAAAGTGGCAGTGAAACCCTGAGATTTGAGGATTCCAGAGCCGTCATTAGATGCAGCCTTTTCCAGGGTCCCACCAGCTGACTTCACCATCATGCTGCAAGCACACAGGGCACATTCTTTGTTGCTGGGAACGCCTGTTTGTACAGAGCTTCTGGACTTGAACAGAGTCCCACTGGGGAGCGCTTGGGCCCTCGATTGCTTGTCTTCGACACCTACTTCTGTGTGTCAGACACAGCAGGTCTGAACTCCTGTGGAAATAACTAGGCTGTTTCGGCAGTGAGAACCTCTACTCCCTTTGATCTATGCTTAAGATGGGGGAAATGTCCTTTGCTTTTAAAATCCCAGATCAACATTTGGCATCCCCTAGGATTTGGCAACTTCTTGCTTGAATGGAAGCCTCTGAGCTGCCCATGACTGTGCCTCCCTTGGCTCTGTAGCATGGCCTGGCCCTTCCACTTGCACAGCTCTGCCATCTTCTAGTTAGGTTCAAATCTCTGCCGACACTTTCACTTTCACTTTTCCCAGCCTTGTCCTTCTTCATGCCTACATCTCTCAACTATTGAACCATCAAATCTCATAGTAGGGAATGGCTCTTAGAGCAATCCTTGGGCTCAGTGCCAATGGGCAACTCAAATAGGGAAAGGGACTTGCGCATGGTCTCATAGGACAGAGGACAAACATCCAGGTCTCTGATACCTCAGGGCGATGTCCACTCTGTGCCACACTCTAAGACAGGCTCCCTATAACCCCCTCCAGAGCCAAGAAAAGAGACAAAGATCAACAGCCAGGGTCCCACTGTTATGCCACGTTTCAGAGGCTATTTCGTGAAAGAAATCATCAGTCCCTGAGAGGTCTGAGTCTCAAGATTCTCATCAATACAATAGAAATAATGATCTGGGAGACTCCACGGATGGTAGTTAAGAGCATAGCCTTTGAGTTCAATTCCCACTTATCCTCTCTTCAGCTGTGTAACTTTGAGCTGACCACAATGTCTCTGTGCCACAATTTCTGCATCTGTAAAATGGAAACTAAAATACCTAATTCAAACAGTCGTTGGGATCACTAAAAGTGAGCTAAAGGTAAACACTAAGCATTGGTCTCCTAGTGCCCGGACAAGACTCTGAGCTGTGGCCTGGTGGCAATGGGTGTTTCCCTACATTGAGATTAGGTCTGCCTCCTCACTGTGCCTGCCTCTGTCTTTCAGACGGGACCCAGCGTCACAGTGACCTGTGCCGAGGGCAAGTGGAATAAGCAGGTGGCATGTGAGCCAGTTGACTGTGGCATCCCGGACCAGCATCATGTCTATGCCGCCTCCTTCTCCTGCCTTGAGGGTACCACCTTTGGCAGCAAATGCTCCTTCCAGTGCCGTCACCCAGCACAGTTGAAAGGTATCGAGGGCCCTTTGGCTTGGCTTGCCCTGCTTCCTCTGTGGGAAGCCAGAGGCTGCTTTCAGGCCCTCCTTCTGGGTCTCAAACACCAAAGGTTGGATAGAGGTTTTATCTATTCTCTTGATTTCTTTCCACCAATTGTATTTACGTAAACTATCCTGTTATGCAGCTAAGGAGAAAGTAGAGTATGTGTAAGTATAACAATGAAATCTCCTCCAAAATCTTACAAATCTTAAAAAAGAAAAGAGAGAAGAAGGAAGGGAGAGAGGGAGGAAGGAAGAAACAGAAGATTATAAGAAAGTAACATTTGGAACTGATGTGACTAGTTCACTGGATAGGATTATGGCCCAGAAAGCCTGAGAGGTAAGTAATATTATTATTCCCATTTTCAAAGAGGAGGAAATCAAGCCTCAAAGAGTATAAAGAACTTATCCAAGGCCACACTATTAGTGGTGATATCCACATTGGGGCCCAGGTCTGTCTTTCTCCAAAGCCAACTGCTACACCTTAGTAAGGGCTAACTGATAGAGGAGTGGGTGTGGACAGGAAGCATTTACTGGGATCTCCTGTGTATTAAGGTGAGAAAGACATAGTCTGGCAAACTGGAGAAGAGGCCAAATTTTGGAAATGAGTGAGAGGCTGGCATGGGTGTCCTAGAATATCAGGACTAGAATGGCTCTTAGAGCTCATCAGGAATAACTGATTATTGGAAATATGGGGAAACTGACATCCAGTGAGAGGAAGGAAAGACCTTGTACAAAACCACTGAGCAAGTTAGCACCATTATCAGGATGAATGCTCTTCCAGTCAAGTATTGGATTTTGATGTTATACCCAGTTCCTGGAGGTGCCAAGAACCACTCCTTGGTTTGGTTTATCAGAGGAAATGTTGCCCCCTTATCAGATTTCAAGAATGCTATCTCCCTCAAGACTCTGAGCTGTGGCTCTGTTCTCAAGCATGGGTCGTACCTCGGGGTCCGTCATTCTATCGGATGGGAATGAGTGCACTTCTGTGAGGTGTGAGTGGTTTGGAGGGAGGTCTGTAAATTCCCTGAAACTTAGATGCAATATTATATATTCATCAGTTTCAGGCATTTTGATGAATGGAGAGAGTCAATAGTTTCCCCAAATTTTCAAGGGAATATAGAGCTTCAAAAGATACTGGACTTGAGTCCCTGGAGGGCAGTGGCTGTGTCTAATCCCTTTTCACATTGCTGTCAGCAGGCCCAGGACCTGCACATAGTAAGACTCCATAAAGTGTATTGACTGGATGGCTGCATAAATTGATGAAAGTCACACCTGAGAAAATGTTTCTTTTAAGAAATGAATGGAAGACCCACAGTCTCACTAAACTGCCCCAAAAGAAAAGCAGGAAGCATTTCTGGATGCATCCCTTAGGTCTCCTCATTTTTAACCCAGGAAGATTTTAATTAAAAAACTGTAGACATTTCTTTTGAGCTAATATAAGGATATAGGTTGGAGAGAGGTGAAGAGACCAGTGGAAATTGTAACCACCACCCCTCCCCAACTGTCAGGCTATCTGGACCCTTCACTTGGCCCTGTTTGCCCAGATGTGGGGTATGTTAACAACTCCAGACTAGGAAATCACGCTTCTGTTCTCAATCAGAGGCTCTTGAGAAAAGGAGGTGTATAAATTAGCATTGATTATTACATCCCTCATTGTGGCTAATAATAATTCTTAATCAAAGTGATTCAGACTTGTCTGCCATTGCTTCTCTGCTGACTATGGGAGAAGGGGGAGACCCCATTGTGGAGATGAGATCCCAGGAGGATCACCGTTTTGATAGTTGTTGATCCCAACTTTGCTCTTCCCTTGAGAATATGGCGAAGCATCTCTCCAATGTCTACATTGACCCACTAGGACCCACTGGCATTTCATGCACCGTGGTTCTCAACATCACGTGGTGCTCAAATTCCAGGTCTGATGCTTCTGCTTGTATCTGGTGGCAGCAAGGACGGGGAGGAGGTCCTGCTACCTCTCTTGAGTTTGTTAATGTCTCCTATCTGAAGTCAGGGGGTAAAGTGAGCAAAACAATTTTTCCCCCATTTTTTGTTTGTTTCCCTTTCCTACCTTCTTCCCTTCATTTTTCCTTTCCCTGTAGCATGATTTAAGAAAAAAGAGCACTAGCTTTAGAAACAGACAGACTGGAGTTCCACTTCTGGCTCTGTCCCAACTGTTTGATGTTAGGAGAGCAATTTCACGTCTCTGAGCCTCAATACGCTCATTTGTAAAGTAGGTGCAGGAGTGCCCACATTGAAGGGTCAGGTTGAGGATTTAAAGAGGTGGCATGTATAAAATGCCAGAGCCAAAGAAAATGCCTAGTAAATACTCATCTTCTCCAAGGGGCACTCTTGTGAGGACTTATGCAGTGGCTGTCCTCCTAGCCCTGACCTCTTTGTCCCATGGAGGCCTTAATTCTGGGAGCTGTGGAGACCTGCTCCACCTCCATGCTCCTCCTGGGACCCAGGGGTTAGCGTCCTTGGATGAGCAGCCACCACCCAGGACAAGTAGTCAAGTGTAGCCTCTGGAAGCCTGGGGTAATGCAGGTAGCACCACAAGCCCACTTGTCCCTTGTATTCCAAGTGAATTTTTCTTGAATATCCTGACTTTCACTTAAATTCCAAGCCCTCTTCACGATGTGTGCAAAATATCCTGCAAACTCACAGCCTTAGAGTCACTTCTGCCAAGGTCCTTTATCAAATGAGCACTACAAGCACAGACAGAACCCACAAAAATGCATGAGGGGAAAAAACACTCTCAAGTTCAAAAAAACCCCTGTAAAATCGAAAACATAAATGTTTAATTAAATGGCTAAAAATGCAACATTACTTACATCACCTAGTCAACCTCAACTCAACTCAACCATGTTAGGTGCCCTTGATATTGACTATGGAGTGGAGTTTCTCAAGTAAGCATGCCTTCATCCTACAAAGATGTTTTTAAAAGGCCCACTTTTTACTTCTGGCTCTTGTTGCCTTTTCTATCTCAGTCTTTCCTGTCTATCCTGAGCTTCAAAGCTCAGTCTATTCACTAGTTTCCAGAAGACACCCAATACCATTACACACTTTCTGATTTCTTAGACTTTACAGAAGATAGGGACATGAGCTGGGTAGACACGGAGAGTGGCCACATCCTACAGTGCCCAACAATTAAGCGTCTTACCTGCTCTTAGCTTTTTGCCTCACCGCTTACCTTCTCCTTGCAGGTCCTATAATGATCTCCCTCCATCTAGAACTTCCACATTCTCTCTCCTCTCTCAGGAAGAGACCCTTCCATCTCTCTCAAAGCAGATAGCCAGGCTCTGGATGGTTCAGCTTTACCCCAAGGGTCTTGTCAAGGCATCTTCCCCACAAAAGCAGTCAGCTCCCTAAGAGGAATTCTCATACAACTCCTAGGAAAATGCGCTTTCTTCATCTTTTCACCCTAGTGTTTTGGAGATACCAGGGTCTAGGATATCACTGGGTCCGAACCACTACTGGGTGCTGATGATAAACCACTACTCAAATTACTTCTGGGGGCTTGAAGGTCACAGTGGAGGAGAGACTTGTCCAAGATCACACAGCTGCTTATGAGGCCACTTTTTGATGTGAACAATGCTAAGAGCATAGAATAAACACCAATTTCATCTCTTAAATAATTCTTCCAGTCTCCTTCAGCCCCTCATCCACTCTGAATGGTTGCTCAAGCTTTAAGAGTCAAGCCTATTCTTACTTCACGGTTCTTACCTGCTGCCTCAGAAGCCCTTTGGCCTTTTCTAAAGCCTGTCCCTCTATCCAGAACTCCCATCAAACCCTGGAATGCCAGAGCTGGGAGAAGCCTAGGGGTCATCAAGGTTAATCATTTCATTTTGCAATGAGGAAACTGAGGCCCAAGAGAGGAAGACATTTACACAAGGACACTTACGAATTACCACTAACACGGGCTAGAAGGCAGGGGTCCTGACCCTAGAAATGGTGCCCCCTTGCTTGGCTATTCCCACCAATCTGGGGAAATAATCTAACTTGCATCTGCCATTTGCATTCCACGGCCCCTCCTGCATGGCAGGAGTCCAACATTCCAGACCCCTTTCTTCCTCTTCTTAGGAAGTTCTCCATCAATTATCCCTGACTGTGACTGCATCTTAGAACATTATCTTTCCTTTGTGTCTAACATTCAGAATGATAAATGGAGTCCCTTGGTAAAGAAATTGCGAGGTGAGGTGTCCATTCTGGACAGTGGGGAGGGGGTAGAGATGGTGAAATAATATTGTATGAACAATTCTTGATTTCAGGACACTTCACTTGCCCAAATTCCTGATTCCATGAGATTTTCTCTAGACAGCAATTCCTCTTTGGCCGTGCTCATGGGTTAAAGCTCTGTCAGGGGTCAAGAGAGCACTTAGGAGTCAGACAGACCCAGAATGAGCCTCAGCTCTAGTTTGAACAACTTACTTTCCTTTTAGGGAATCTCTTTTCTCACCTACAAAATGGGGTCAATGATGAATTGGGTTACTAGGGAGATCAAGGAGATGGCTCCAATAATTCTTCCTAGGCCTACCTCATGGACTCAATTATAGACAGCTATGGGTAGAATTCCTATCAGATATTTAGGGAAAAACTTGGACAAATAAACAATCAAAATGTAATCTGATTCACCCAGGATGGAGCTGTGAGAACTCAATTTTACTGAGCAAATGACATACTTTCTGGGACTGCCAAGCCCAGCTCATATTTTTTCTCTAACTCCTTGGGATCCCAGGAGCCTGGAAATGTGCTTTCAGGACTAACATTGGCAGAGGATTGCATCCTTCTTTTGATGCCACCATTTCTTCTGCCTCCGCTTCTCTCTCTGACTTTCTCTAGCCTCAGTGCTGGGTGAAGTTCCAGTTGGCGATTTTTGAGAAAACAACCATCCTGAAATCCTTTCTGTCCCCATTTCCTGCCCCACCTGGCCCAGGACCTTGTACAGAGGCCTCTTTTCTGTTTGCGCTCCTTGTCCTTCTTCCTCTGCAACTTCTGTTAAGGTCGATTTCTTACCAAGAGCAATGAGAGTGAATCTCTTCCCAATTCCACCAGTACTAACCTTTGGCTAATGCAGCCTCCCAAGTGTTTGCTTGTCTTGTTCCAGTTCAACTGGCTGCGTTTTAGTTTTCTCAAAACAATATAGTGGCCGATATCATTTCACATCCTAAAATGTTAGAGCTGGACAGGGCCTCAAAGATGGCTTTGGTTTAGGGCCAGAGAAATTAGGTGACTTGTTCAGGGTCATATGTGGATTCATAATACTTCATACATTTAACAATTGGATATTGAGGGCCTACTATGTGCTTTGCACTAAGCTGGGTTCTGAGGATAAAGAATGAACAAGCCCCTGGCCTTAGGATGCAGGCAATGTCAACACCACATATGAGGTTCTAAGAAAACCAGACCTCAGGTCTCCTGGCGTTTCCCTCCTTGTCCTCTGCTTGATGAGTGAATGAATGAATTTCAATCGTAAAGGCACTCCCAAGAGATTTCATCTTCTGGGTAATCTTTTAACTAAAATTAAAAAATAGGCACACCTCTTTCGACAGTGTTTGTAGTTATTCCTTATTTATTTATTTATATTTAGTGAGGAAGATTGGCCCTGAGCTAACATCTGTTGCCAATCTTCCTCTTTTTGCTTGAGGAAGACTGGTGTTGAGCTAACATCTGTGCCAATCTTCCTCTATTTTGTATGTGGCATGCTGCCGCAGTGTGGCTTGGTGAGCGGTGTGTTAGGTCCTCGCCTGGGATCTGAACCCATTAACCCCAGGCTGCCCAAGTGGAGCACACGAACTTAACCACTATGCCATCATGCCAGCCCCTATAGTTATTTTAATACTCATTCAAGATTGAAATTTCCTTTGGCACGTGTGTGGACAGGCTGAGCAAGTTTACTTTCTTCACTTTAAAAGATGAACAAATGAAAGCTCAGAGTCACAGAACTTTTTGGAACCCAGTCTCTGACTTCAGCACTCTTACCCTCGGCCAGGAACTCCAGGCTCGGAAGCTCTTCACGTCCTGTCCTGAGTCATGTTCCCTCAGGAAACACAGGTAGAGGAATGAGAAGGGGAGGCGTGAGAGTGACAGAGGCATCAAGGGTCCGTTCTAAAGCCAGTTACTGCTGTGGGCAACCACAGCTCAGTTCTTCTGGGGCACTATGGGAGACAGGGCAGAATATTCCTCAGAGTTATTGCAACTCTGGAAACAGACATGTTAATCCGACATCTCCATCATGGTTGAGTGCTTCTTCTAGGGGCATCGACTCCTCAGTTCTGTGCGCTCGCCCTGCATGCAGGCAGAGTGTGCATCCGTGACCAGAGCAAAACGTCTCCTGCATAGGGTTGCAGGTGCAGTAAGCATCCTTCAGAGTATAGAGGCCAGTGCCAAGAGGATGAGGGCAGGACATGGAAAGCATGTGTCATACCATACTGCCTTGAAAGCCACGTGGTGGATGCAGGGTAGTGGCTACAGCTAGGGCATGGAAACACTGATTCTGCACAGTTCAGAGTCTGCATCTCCTGCATTTTGTCTGTTGTGGGGTGAGGGCATGTCCATGGTCCTGAATTCACCAGTTCCTGCTTTAGTGCGGTTCTTCTCTTGATTGTGGCACATGGCTAATTCCTATTTACCCTTTCCCTAGAGTTTACATTTCTAGTTTGCATTTCTCTCTTGATTAACATTTTGCAATTTTTATGCTATCTTGCCACAAAAGAACCATGACTTTCACTTCACAATTTACGATTTGCATAGCTGATATGATGTACTTTTCAGTCCTGACTCTTTTTCCACAGATATTTCATCCTTCCTAGGGGGTTTAGACAGGATGTGTTCCCCATATGTTTTATAAAGCCCCTTCCCCTTAAGCTTTCTCTGTGTCTGGGCACCCCAAAATACTGCCCTCATCACAAAGGCAGTGCAAAAAGTACTTTGTAGTCTCTGGTGTTCTGGAAGCTTCTCTGCTTCTGTGGACGCCAAATGAATCATCCTTCTGTAGCCTCAGCTCCTTTGACTTGATGGAGAAATATCTGTAGTTTGCAGTGTCACAGTTTATCAGCGTGGGATCCTCTGTGGTGTTTACAGACACTAAATTTTCTTGTGCTCACCAGATGAACTTCACTGACACAGGAGGAGAAAGAAGACAATGAGTGGGGAGGAGAAGCAGAGGAGGCCACAGAACTGTACAGTACTCTCTCTTCCTTCCTTCTGCTATATTTCTCTCTGTAGGACTCACCGCCTTCTAGCATACTAAATAGTTTACTTCTTAATATAATTCATTGTATTCCTCGCTATCCCACTAGAATATAAATTCCAAGAGGGCAGAGTTTGAGGTTTTTGTTTTGTGTGTGTGTGTTTTTGTTGTTGTCATTCACTGCTTCGTCCCATCATACAAGAGAGTAGCTGGCACATGGTAAGCACTAACTGGATGCTTGTTGAATGAATGAAGGCTTCTGTGCAACTCATCTGCCCGTTTCAGATCTGCTAATGAAGGCAAAAGGTTAGGAGGAAGGGAGAGCGAGAGGGAGGAAGAGAAGAAGCAAATAAGGAATTTGCCAGTGCTTTTCTGGACACTTCTCATAAATGTTTCATTTTGTCTCCTCATCCCTGTGAAAAGCAGGAGCAGTTGTGTTCTTTCTATAGACAGGAGCGTTGGGGTCTGCCTCTCCTGTTTGGATTTCTCAGAAGAGACAATAAGGGCTCTGCTGAGCACATGTAGCCAACATCCCATTAAAAACAACAACCATCTTTGCAGTTAGACAAAATGGGTTTCAAACTTCCGTTCTGCCTTTTACTAACTATGAGCCCTTGGTCAACTGACTTCCCTCTCTGAGTCTGTATTTCCAAAAGGGAATTGTCACACTAAGAGCACCGTCGTGAGAATAAATGAAATCACGTGTCATAAAGCACTCAGTATGTAGTAAATGTCAGTCTCGTCCCTGTCACTTCACCCCTCCAACCTTCACATCAGACCTTCCAGCCTCCAAATCCCGAACCCTCCCGCTTGCTTCCTGCCCTGGTTGTCAACACCACTCAATAATAACCGGGAGGAAGCGAGTTTGGTTGAGAAACCCATGTTCTGGGCCCATCTCTAATTGTCTTGGGGAGGTTTGGGGCAGGCTGTGCGTCGAAAATATACGACCTGGCAGTGAAGAGCCCAACTCTCCGTGTTTTACTTTATTTGTGATGTTCCCCATCAGGCCAGCTTCCCGATGGCAATCAGCACGTCTGCTGGAGCTGGCACGGGCTGCAGGGGAGTGCTGCTCTCTCAGCTGCTTTGGCAAAGCCTCACTGAGCACTGGGGCCTGAAAAGAAAGTCAGACCTCTGGATACCACAATGCTGTCCCTTCCATGCACAAGCAGGGCGAGGAGGAAGACAGGGGCACAGGGCTCAGAGAGGAGTCACACAGCTCATTGAAATCAGAGCTCAGAGTAGATTCTGCTAGGAGTTTACACTTCCATTGTTAGGAGGCAAGTCCTTTCAGCTCTGGGCTTGGATGTCCACCTGGCAAAGCAAGGATGATGGATGGAAAGAGCATGAACGTCTCTTTCCTATGTAATATAAGAGGTTCAGAGTCAGGAGTTTTAATTCACTGTAGACTAGGGTAAGTCACTCCCCAAGTTGATCTCCTCTTCTTCATGGCAGCTTCTTGATCTCCCTAGGCTCCTCAGCTGTAAGTGGAAGGGTCCAGAATTCCAGGAGGAACATCCTTTGGTTCTTCACGTTGGCTGAAGTCCTGGCAGCCCATGAATTAGCTTGGCTGTCAGAGGCCACCCCCCTCTGCTAACCCTGCCTGTCTGTGTCCTTCAGGCAACAACAGCCTCCTGACCTGTATGGAGGATGGACTGTGGTCCTTCCCAGAGGCCCTGTGCGAGCTCATGTGCCTAGCTCCACCCCCGGTGCCCAATGCAGACCTTCAGACGGCCCGCTGCCGAGAGAACAAGCACAAGGTGGGCTCTTTCTGCAAGTATAAGTGCAAACCTGGATACCACGTGCCCGGCTCCTCTCGGAAGTCAAAGAAGTAAGTGCAGCCAGAAATATCAACCCACAGTTTCTGGGGAGGAGGAGAGCCCAGTCTGGATGTCTGATTAGAAGGAAGCTCTGCTATCTTTGCTGGAGTCAACACCCACCATTCATCACATTCCTGTCCTGTGGGAATCTAGAAGGACATTGTTAATAGCTGCCTACTGGCTGTGTGACCCCAGGCAAGCAACTTCACTCCTCTGGGTTTTTATTTTTCAACAATAAGAAGGGATGATAATAACAGTTACCACACAGGATTGTTGTGAAGAACAAATGAGGATGTGTCTCTAATGTGCTTGCAAAGTGCCTGGCACATAGTCATTGCTCAGTAAACGATTACTATGGGTATTCATTGTGCCAGCACCCATCAGAACAATCCTGAAGGAAGGGAAAGGACAAGGGCTCACAGAGCTTGAATTTAATTTTAAGCCACATGTAACTGAGAGAATGTCTGAAACTCTTACTTGCCCCCGTAGAAAGAGTTCGGTGAATGAATTTTCCTTCATCCCTACAGACGCCCCCCACCACCCAATAGGACAGGCAGAATGCAAAAGTGAAATGAGAGGCCAGCTGGCTCCAGAGAAAGTTGTGTGTTTTGGTAGGGCAAGGGTCTAGCCATCTGGTCCTTGAGATGTCTCTTCTTTTATCTCTTCCTTGAAGACGGGCCTTCAAGACTCAGTGCACTCAAGATGGCAGCTGGCAGGATGGAGCTTGTGTTCCTGTGACTTGTGACCCACCTCCACCGAAATTCCATGGGCTCTACCAGTGCACTAATGGCTTCCAGTTCAACAGTGAGTGTAGGATCAAGTGCGAAGACAGTGATGCCGCCCAGGTAAGACTCCTTGAACTTGAGATCAGTACTTCAGTCCCTCTCTTATCTGCTTACCAAAGACGGGCTTATATTTTAAGAATCACTTCCTCCAGGAGACTCTCTACAGATGGCAGAATTGTATAATGACAATATCACCGATGCAGAAGTTAAGAAACTGGGTTTTAATTCTCTTCTTTTGTAATCTCTCTCAGCCTCGTTTTTCTTCCTGTAACACCATATTTTATTTGTTAAGAGATTCTTAGCTTTGAAAAAATTTTAGTATGGGAATCCTTACAAAGGAAAGCATATATGGAATCCCAAGGTATGAAATTGATCGGGTTGAGTTATTCTGATAGGATTGACCAGGGCTGTTTTGCCAACTTTCTTCCACCATCACCAACTATGTTGGTCACTGGAGTCCTTACAACCACAAGACTGCCCTGGTCTTGAGACATCAATTGGCTCCTAAAGCATAAAGAGAAAACGAACCACATTTAGACCAGAAGTACAGTTTTGAGAACACTGTGGAAGAAAGGGAGACCAGCAGGAGATGGCAAGGTTTGAATTTTATCTGAATCCACATGTAACTGAGAGAAAGTCCAACATTCCTGCCTGCCTTGCTGAGGGAGTTTTGTGAATGAATTTTTCTTAATCCTTATGCATATCCTCCACACCCGATATGAGGATAAGGAACCAAGAATGGAAAAGAGACATGAGAGGCCAGCTGGCTCCAAAGGAGCCTTAAATCCACAAGGAGTTCCACCTTGACAGAACCAACCATTTAGGGTTGATAGATACCCCAAACCCCTTGTTTCACAGGTGTGCAAGGATCTTCAGCCAGGTGAGGCCAGAATTCAGTCAATTGGGTCCCAGCACAGGTCTCACCGGCAGTCAGTGCTTCTTGGTCTTTTTTATTGCCCACCAATGCCAGGTACTGCCAAACCCCCAGCCTCACCTGCTCTCAATCCCACTCCCACAGCCACACAATTACCAAGTCCTACCCAGTCTCCATCCAAGACATCTCCTAAAGCTGTCACCCTAATGCAGGCCACCAACATCTTTCTCTTGGACCCCCGTGAAGCTTCCTGATCATCTCCCTGCATTTATGCCCTTGCTTCTCTGTAGGATGCATTTCAGCCAGAGTGATTTGTTTAGAACATAAATCTTATCATGACAGTTCCCCTGCTTAAGCCCTTTGGGAACCAAGACTCCCATCTCCCTTGGGATAAAATCCCAACTCCTCAGGGTGGCATTTAAGACCTCTCTTCCATCACCAGCGAGATGAGATGATCTCCCTCTCACCTCTGCATTCTCTCCCTTAAAGAGCTCCTCTCACCTTTTCCAGCTGCCTCACTCCTCGTCATCCTTCAGATCCCTCCCCTCCTCCGCGACCCCTTTCTTGATGTCACTTCTACTATTGGGCTCAGTGCCCCTCCTTGGGATTCCCCCTTCACAGCATTGTCCACACTGCATTATAATTCACTTCACGTTCTCCCCTGGGCTGTGAAATCTTTCACCAATCTTTAATCTTCCCAAGTTTCCAGCACTTGGGACAGTGCCAGACACTTAGTAGGTGCTCAGGAAATGACCCGGTATGACAAAGAGCCATGATGAACATCCAGGCCAATTTTCCAAATGAGAAAATTAAGACTCAGAGAAGTCTCTCCACCACCCAAGGTGACAGAGTTGGTGTCGGCTGACTCAGAATCACAATCCACATCCCCCCAGCTGTGGACGGACTGAATCAATAGGCACTGCCTGAAAGTCCTTGATAGTGTACACTCATGGACGTCTGTGTATCACTCCTTCCCATCCTCGACTGCTAGGGAAGCAGAAGCCAGTGCCAGAAGATGCGAAGGCCAGAGATTACCACGGCCTCACGCAGGCTGATCAACTTCCCTCTCACTCCCTTACATAAAACTGTTGCTAACAGTTACCCAAACTGCTGAGCCAAATAATATTCTGGCCGTGGTCGTGCTATCAAACTGAAACCCAGTCTGCCTGGGGCCTGCCAAGTACCTTTCATGGCCAGTTTTTATTTAAAGGAGAGGAAAATGTAAATTTATCAGACGAGTCAAGCCATTCTGTTTGGCAACTGGTGGAGAGGCTAGACGGAAAGGAGCAGGGTATTGCTTGTCGGCTCAAAGAATGAGGGAGCGCCTGCCAAATGGGCGCCTCATACAATTGACGTTTCTAGTTTGTACTGCAAATGAATTTCCTCTACCCTCAGACCAGGGGCCCGAGAGCCAAATCTAGTATTCACCTCAGATCCCCTCTTGCTGCCTGTAAACACAGCAGAAATGTACGGCCCGGAGCGTCTTGAATCAAACAGCTTGCACGGAGCAGAAATTCTTCGCTTTCCAAACAAGTTCCAGATCCTGGCAGGAGAGGACAGGGGCTATTGTAGGGGAAATTCGCATACTCCCTTCTCGCTGCCACTAAAAGCAAACTGACAAATGAAACCTCCACTTCGTCCATTCCTTGGCAGTCAGTATGATGCCGGATCTGGACTCTGAGTTCGAATCCTGCCTCCACCACTTACTAGCGGAAGGACTGAGGCAAGTTATTTAACTCTTTAAGCTTCAGTTTCCTTGTGCATAAAATGGAGGGAAACAATACTACCTCCCTCATAGTTTATTTGTCAGGATTAAATGAGGTAATGAAAACAGGGTATGTCTGTGAGTAACCTGGGGAACTGTGCAGTGCACAGCCTGTGCCACCAGACACGCCAGCCCTAGAAGGTACAAATGAACTAGCTTGCCTTTAAGGTCACTTCCAGAGGAGAGAATCCCTGAAGCTCCATGTGGGCTCTTACAGAACCTGCAAACAAAGGCAACAGTTTGAAAGTTAGCCCTCTGTCAGCAGCTAGCCCCAGAAAGTCAAAGAAGGGGATACCTATCATGCATGAAGCCTAGATGTTGGATGGGAGAACAGTATAAACCATAGAGAAACCTGATTTGTTTTTTCTGTTTGTTTGTTTGCTTGTTTTGGAAGACTAGCCTTGTGCTAACACCTGTTGTCCGTACTCCCGTCCTTTTTCTTCTCCCCAAAGCGCCCAGTACATAGTTCTATAGCCTAGCTGTGGGTTCTTCTAGTTCCTCCGTGTGGGACGCCACCTCAGCGTGGTTTGATGAGTAGTCCTAGGTGTGCGCCCAGGATCCGAACCAGCGAACCGCAGGCTGCTGAAGTGGAGCACGCAGACTTAACCACTCAGCCACGGGGCTGGCTCTGAGAAACCTGATTTCTTACTTAAATAAACCAGTAGGATATATAGACTCTAGACTAGCATTGCCCAGTAGAACTTTCTGCCGTGATGAAAATTTTCCATATCTGTGCTGTGCAATGTGGTGGCCACTAGCCATGTGTGGCCGTGGAGCCCTCAACATGTGGCTGGAGTGAGCAACTAAGTAGGACATTTTACTTAACTTTAAAGAGTTCAAATTTAAATGTAAACAGCCATACTTGTATAGTGGCTACCATATTGGGCAATTCTGCTTTGGAATTTATAGTGTTAATATCCCTGTAAACCAAGCCAGAGAACCTTCATAATCACCGCTTTTTGATTTTTAAGTGTTTCCTGGATGCCAAACTGGGGCTGCAGACTCTCTTTCATTTCAACAACTCACAATAAACATTGAAGAAGAAACAATATCCCCATTTTACAGATGAGGACAGAAGGATCGGGAGACTGAATTCTTGCCCACAGTGATGAGTTAGGAGGTGGCGGTGACTGACTCCACAGCCCTGCTCTTCTTGCTGCCTCCAGACAGTTCCAGGGCAGGCTAGCATCCCATCCGCAGGCAACTGGGGAGAAGTGCTAATTGTGTCAGCATTTAGTCCCGCTTAGGTACCCTACTGAGCTATCCCAGATGGCAACTCAGGGCTGTTCCGTGTGAGCAGCACTGTGGGGGCTTTCCAGGTGATTAGGGGAATAGGCCGTCTTGGGATGGGGACAGGGTTTGTGGGAGATGCACGCACAGGGGCTGCAGCGAGAGAGGAAGAGGCTAAAAGTGCCTTGTGGACCAAGTAATGCACTTAATGGTGGGTTTCAGCAGCTCAGCAGGAACAAGAAAGGAAGGGAGGGAGTGGAATCATTAGGCCCCCAGTTCATTGCACAGATCACAGCGGGTGGCTGTAAAAGCCTTTCTGCCGCTAGTGGTGTGCAGCTGGCCCCTGCCTTTAGCGGCTCTGCTGTGGACACAGCATAGCTCTCACATGTACAATGCCTCCACAAGCAGGGGCAGCATCTCTGGGTTGTCAAATGCTTACCCAAGCACCCAGAGCTTCCTAGAGGAAGTCAGAAACATCACAGACTTATGTGATGTTAGAGGTGGAAAGGACCTCAGAGATCCCCCCACTGCAACTCACTCATGTTATAGATAGGACCACTAGAGCCCAGAGAGCAGAAGGGACTTACCCCAAGTCACACAGCAAGCCACCAAATAGAGTCAGATCTTAAACAAAGTCTCAGATCTCCTAACCGAGTCATTGCACAAGCCAGATTTTCTGCCCATCCTTACTCCTGGGCCTGCATGTCATCCTTGTACCTTACTTGAAGGAAACAAAATGCCTGTAAGGGCGTTGGCTGGGAACAGAGGCACACAATTAACAGCAGCTGCAATTTATTGAGCATTTACTTCGTGCTGGTCATCCGGCTAAGTGCTTTACACAGACGGCTTCATTTAAGCCCGACAGTATCTGGCATTACTGTCCCATCTTGTAGATGAGGAAGCTGAGGTTCAGTGAGCACAGTGCTTTGCTCATGTTATATAGCACGGAAGTAGGGGAACTGAGGTGCCTGTTATTACATCAGGCTGCCTCCAAAGCTTAACTATTATGTCCTGCCCTGCATGGTTCTGTCTTGCGCTGATGCTGCCACATTATTTTGTTTATTTTCATTTCTACTAAGGAGAAGAAGTCTATTTCTCCCTCTCCCCTCATCTCTCCTCCCGTCCCTCCCTCTCCTCTTCCTTCTCCTTCTCTCCTCTCCTCTCCTCTCCCCTCCATTGTAGTAAAGGCACAGAGATTTACAGTCAAGACCTGACTCTGGCATGGGCAGCCTCCATGACTTGGGCACATTGCCTCACCATTCTGGCTGCTGCCATTTCTAAAATGTAGGCAATGGTTGGGTTGGTTCTGAAGTTCCCTTCGAGACAGTACAGCAGAGAGGTTAAGAGCCTTAGCTAACAGAGAGGCCGGTATGTGTGTTAAGTTCTAAATGCTTCACGTAAACTAACTCACTCGATCCATGTGATGTCTCTCTCTCTCTCACGTAGTGGACTCCCATTTAACATTGAGGAAATTGAGGCATAGAGAAGTTAAGAAACTTCCCCAAGTCCACACGGCTAGGAAGTGGCAGAGCTGAAATTTGAACATAGACAGTTTGGCTGAAGTCCATGCTCTTAACCATTGGGGTAGCATCATTTAAAAACTCACTTTTTCACTTCTTAGCTGAGCCTCAGTTTCTAAGTCTTTAAAAGGAATATAATTGCTATTCTGTTTTTAAAAGGATTTTTAAATGCCTTTAAAGCACTTGATACATAATCGGTATTTGATAATATAGTTATTATAGGCCCTGAGCTCTTTGTGGGCCTGTAGAGCTAAAGAGAGTTCGAGAGAGCACAACATGCTCTTTGACAGACGTGTGCACAGGCACAGAGAGGCAAAACGTTTTGCCAAATGATGCTCAGCCCTCTTGTGAGAGATTTCACCTTAGCATGCAGAATTGTGCATTCAGAGCCAAATACACCCAGTGCGTTTCTTGCCAGTGGACTTCGGTCTTCCCAGATTGGACTCTCAAACGTCAGGTCTTCTATGGTTGAACTAGACTTGACATCAAGGATGTATACTGAGGATCTGCACCAAGTTGTAGGCAAGCCCTAACGCACCAAATTCTAGTCCTAAAGGAGGATTTGAAAATCCAGAGAGGCTCCAAAAAGTCTGCAGTGCAGAGAGCACAGGAAGGGCAAAGGAAGTGGGAAGCAAGAGAAGTGTGCAGGAGAGACCAGGTGACCACAAGCCTAGAAGGAAGGACATGTGCATAGTGAGAGATGGGGCTAGGCATGTCATCTGGGTTCCATTTTGGAAGCTCTGGAGTGCCAGCCCATGAGTATGACTTGTTTGGAAGGCTGAGATGTCTTAGCAGAAGGGTGCCATCTTTTACAAGCAGATTTAGTCAGCAGCAGAAATTGCCAGATGAACTGGGCAGGAGGGAGAGAGACTGGAGGCAGCAAGACCAGTGCCTTTGTGCTCCCACTTTCTATGGTGGAGTCTCCCCAGTTTGAAATTCCCTGAACAGATCTAGCTAGTTCTAATACATTCTCTGCTGCAAACTGAGCTCCCCAGCCAGCTCTGGCCCACATAGTGCTGAGGTCTGCAGCCCTTCAGCGGCTGGAGGCCAAATGCATCATAGGCCCAGGCCAAGGATCCAGGAAATTGGGGTCAATTTCTACTCCCTCGAGGGCCCTGCAGAATCATGAGGCCTGGGGTCTGGGGCTCCTGGAGGGAGACTCAGGGTTCTCTGAAGCCACATGAAGCTGTCTAAACTTTCCCTGAGCTCACACAGAACTTCTAGGGGTGGACTCTGCAAGTCCTCTTGCAGCTGCATGTTTGGGATGGGCCACCCTTCTCCCATGCCACAGAGGTTTCCACTGCAATTGGACCGTCCTTGTGCTGGCCCATGAGAGGCCCAGAGAGGGGCCCGCTTTCTCTTCTGAATCCTGTCTCCTTGCAGCTGTTTTCTCAGACAAGAGACCTTCATCCTGCATTAGTCCTTTCAAAGAGTTTACTCATTTCCTCACACACGCACTCATTCATTTATTCCCTCATTCACTCATTTCCTCCTTTACTCACTTTTCATTTATTTCCTCATCCACACATTCATTCTTCTTGTTTATTAAACAAATTCATTCCATAACTCCCTACGTATTCACCCCATCTTTGTTAAACTGTTCTTGAATGAATAAAATATCTATTAAGTGATGAATGAATGAACCAGGTGGCCAGGATCTATTAAACATTGTGGAAGGCCTTGAGGATAGGGAGATGAATAGGCTACCTTGAGGAGCACATCATCTAGGTGGGAGCAGATGATAAATAAAGAGACAGAATGTGCCAGAGACCTTAAAGTAGTACGCTCTGTAGAATTGGGGCATCATTAGGACAGGATGGTTTGTGCCAGACAAGGCATTTGGGCAAGAGGGCAGGGCAGATAAGGTATTTGGGTGAAGATGTATAGCAGATAGAAGGAGCAGTGAGTACATAAACATGGCGGTATGAAATAGCATATGGTGCATTTGAGAATGCAGGCAATTTAAACTGAAGTTCAAGGTTGGTGGTGGTGCTGTAGGGAGCAACAAGCTGGAGAATTAGCAGGGTTAAGGCTGCGAGGACTCTAGAGCCCAGACATGGGAGTTTGAATGGAAGCTGAAGGGTATGAGAGCCATTCCATAGGTTTTTGCACTGGTGGAGCACGGTCAGCTCCTCTGGCTTCATGCAGAATTTCTCTTCTGATCATAAACTTGAAGAGGGAGAGAATATACACAGCTTGTTCTCAGATAGATGGACCCCCTGTGCAGAAACCACCCATGGTTCTCCATCTCCAAGGGGTACAGTCCAAACTCCATCAGTTCACATAAGTCCCCACACCTGATCTGCCTTCCCAGCTCATCCTCCTCTGTTTCTCCCCATGGATCACAGGACCAGAACCACATGGGGGCTCTGTTTTGCGGCTCACCCACTTCCTTGCATTTGCACATGTCCTTTGGCCTTCCAGAAATGTCCTTCCATGCCTGTTCTGCCTGTGATTCTATGCATCCTTGAAAACTCTTTTCCATATATCACCTCCTTATATCACCTCCTTTAATAGGTCTTCGCTGCTTGTCCTCTCACAACCAGTTACTCTCCCTGTGTACTCACAGTACTGTCACCGAGCACAGTGACACTGACGTGGCTGGCTGCTCACATGACTGTCTCTCCCACTGGCTCAATGGGGCAGATACTGACTCACTTTACTTTTGGACCCCACAGAGCTGGGCACAGAGTGGGCACTAAGAAATGCCCTTGAATTCAGGGGCAGTTCTGAAATTCCTGTAGACCTGGACTTGCCATTAGAATCTTAGACATTGAAAGGGTGCTTGGAGAAAGGACCACGTCTGAAGCTGCATTTGCCCGCCACTTTGCAGAAGATTGAGAAACTGTATATTGCCTATTTTAAAGAATTGGGGGGAGGGCAAATATAGAAATATCCCCATACCATCCTCTTGTGCTGTTATTGCTGGAGTGGAATGGAATGGAATGGAGCAGAAGGAAGAGAGAGAAGGGAAAGGGGAGGGAGGAGGTACCCTGGAAGAGAAAACTGCACAGCTGGGCCAACATTGCCTGCTCAGCATATGGCAGAGCCCTGACATGGGAGACTTTCTCATTGGCTGAGAGAGAGCAAGCATGGATGTCTACCTGCCTCCTAACAGCTCCAGGACCCATGTTCTTACTCAGTGTATGAATTGGGGTGCATTGGGCCCCTACCATCTCAATTAAAGAAAAACCAACTAACAAAATAAATTCTTCTTATTGAAATCTCTGAAAGAGCACTAAGCTAGGATTTAGGAAACCTGGGAGCTTTGAGCAAGCTTCTTCCTACACTGAGTCCTCAGTTTCCCCACCCATAAAATGGAGATATTAACAGTGCCTCTATTTTAGGATGGTTGGGTTCCCACCACTGTTAAGAAATTGTTTGGGAACAGTTTCAGAGCTCTGGGGAGATGAGAAATTGTTTCCCTTTTATTTGGAGAGGTTCATTATGTTGAGGGTGGGAGTTTCTCTGGGTCCTAACTGTGTTTCTGTGGCGTTCAGGGACGTGGGAGCAACGTCATCCACTGCCGGAAGGATGGCACCTGGAGCGGCTCCTTCCATGTCTGCCAGGAGATGCAAGGCCAGTGCTCAGCCCCGGACCAGCTCAACAGCAACCTCAAACTGCAGTGTCCCCAAGGCTATGCCATAGGTATGATGGGTGCATGAGGGTGAATAGTGGGAGGGGCAAGTCCTTCCGGGCCCTTGAGGCTAGTGCCTTGCTGCGTAATTGGGCACCTCTACCAGATGAGGCTCAGTGTGAGGCACTGGGGAAATGAAGATGAATAAGACCAGACCTTGCCTCTTAGAAAGAGAGTTAAGGCCATGAATGTTTATGAAGCAGTGGCAGGTGAGAGTACATAGTTACACCTGAGTACAGAAAAGCTGGCCAGCACCTCAGGGAACAAGGAAGCCTCCTAGAGGAAGGGACACTTATGCGGGGGACTTGAAAGAGTTTGTTGAGCAAGAAATGGCATTCCAGACACAAGGAGCCACGTGGCAAAGGGAAGGAGATGGGAAAGCACACATCATATTTCAGAAAGTGATTATGGTTGAGTGTGGTTGCCTTTATTAATCTTAAAATTTGAATAATACTAATCATTCATGAGGACCTACAAGGGTCAGGCCCTGACTAGGCGCTTTAGAGGCATTATATCTTATGGTCTCAATAACCTTGAATAGATGAGAAATTGAGACTTAAAAGAGGTAACAGAACATGCCCTGTATCCTGAGATCTCTCCTACTCTGAAGCCGGAGTTCTTTCCATGGCGTCTCAGGGCATCCAAAGTGAGGATAAATAGCATTTTCAAAATATTATTTGTGTGGTGATAGGCCAGCTCATAAACTGCTCACAGCCAGGGGAGACAACCTGGGGTTTGATGCCAGGGATTTGCCTCGTTGGAACCAGGCGTCTGGACAGACGCATCAATCATGGGCTCCAAGGCTTTCTGGGGAACTGGGCGTGCATTGAGTCTGACCTCAGTTGAGGGCAGTGAGGCTGACCTCTTGGGCTGATTCCCTAATTGACCATGATGAAAAGCTCAGGGAATTGGACGTCCTTCTCATGGCCAATGTGATTTATGGGACAGTCACCGGGGATGTCTGGAGCAGAAGGTTATCTGTGCACACACTCACTCTCAGTCACACAGAGCCAGCATGTTCTGTACCCAGCAGAACGAGCGTTATCACTTCCTGTCCAGAAGCCAGCCCTGCCATCAGAAAGTGGAGGTGCGTGGGGCCTGACCACCTCCTTCTGAAGATGGAAACACATAGCCTCAGAGCACAGAAGTTCTTCACCTAAACTTAGAGTAGGAATCAGCACTCCTGCATTTAGTCCAGAGCACTTGCTTCTGTGTGGGTCAGAAAACACCATAGTGCGTGCTCTCTCTGATGATTCAGAAGGTACTTTAAGATCCTACAGAGCCACCAATCCAAAGGACCCTGACCAGGAGAGTTGCAGAGAGGTATGATCTTGTAGGGCTTGCCAATATAGGCATTCTAGAAGACTGGGGCAACAGTGTAGCAGTGGTGAGTAGCACGGGCTACTCCAACCCAAGGGCGTAGCTTTCTCTTCTCCATCATCCCTGATGGGCATGCATGGCTCTGGACACTTATGTCTGTGTTGGGGTCCCTACCCCCAACTCAATTAGGATATACAAGTGAATATTCAATCACACTCAGGACTGGCATTAAGCGGCCCTGGGAGAAAAATTCTGATTAAGTGACTTCTATGAAGAAAAACAAAAACCCTATGAAAACAGACTTCCTGCATGTCTGCATCCACTGGCACATTCAAACATATTCACACCTGCATAAACAAACACAAGCACAAATGCTTAATAACCAAACATAGACCCAAACACACACATCATGTGGTAAGCTCACGCCTAGCATGTACGCCTCAGCCAAATACCACACAAATACCTAACTCACACAAACACGTGCCCACACAGCTACACATAGCACACATGTGACACATAAGGACACATATGTCACAGGCACAAACACATCTTAATTCCTGAAATATGTCAAACACAGCAAGATGTGCAAAAGGCATCTCAGAGACATAGCTTATGGGGCCGGTCCGGTGGTGCAGCGGTTAAGTGCGCACATTCCACTTCGGCAGCTTGGGTTTCGCTGGTTCGGCTCCTGGGTGCGGACATGGCACCACTTGGCAAGCCATGCTGTGACAGGCGTCCCACATATAAAGTAGAGGAAGATGGGCATGGATGTTAGCTCAGGGCCAGTCTTCCTCAGCAAAAAGAGGAGGATTGGCAGCAGATGTTAGCCCAGGGCTAATCTTCCTCAAAAAAACAACAACAACAACAAAACATAGCTCACAAACATGTTCACAAATGCATTACACAGCCACTTTGTACGTGCATTGCATGCACATCTCACAACACACTTATGAGCCATAAGGCCTGGCTCTCTACTTGTCCTCAGAATAGTCTAGAGATAGGCAGGGGTGGGACAGAAGCATTTCTTTACCCACTGAGCTCTTTCATGGTTGAAACAGAAAGGGAAAGAAGTCTGTATGACGTTGGAACCTGAATCTCCCTCCCCTCCCCCGTACCCATGTTCCCATGGCCGTGCAGGCCCTTTCATGACTATGGTTATCCAGGGTGGGTGGGGGCACATGGGGGAGGGCTATGAGAGAAAAAGCCACGAGGGAACACTGAGGGAGACAGTGAGAAGGAAGGAGGGAAAGCGGGTTTCCCAGCTCTCTCCTCACCTCCCAGGTGGAGCCCCTCCCTGGGGAGAGCCCACCTCACCAAGGAGAAGGATTTGCTCTAAGGCCTTGTAAACAGGGATGAGATAGGTGTCGGTGTTTCGGGCTTGGAGGCTGGAGGGCACATTCTGGAGCCACCCAGAGCGGCTCTCTCTGGGCCCCTCCCCAAGCAGCTTGGGGAGGCTGGCTCTGTGGCAGCTAGGAGCCATCAGAAAGTTGCTGCTGCCACCACAGCTGCCACCCTCCCTCCTCGTCCAGGGAAGGAGTGGGGGTGGGGGTGGGCCTGGTGAGATCACTGCTCTGTAATGATGCCAATTAGGGCTCATATATCACAACACAGCAGCCTGGTCTTGAAGCCCAAGAGCTGTGCATGGGGGAAGGGAGTGCAGAGGAGGGAGATGCAGAGAAAGAAATTAAGATGTGACTGTTGCATAGGGCAGCAATGGCCTACTGTGTTGACCATATTTTTTCCTTTTTTTGCCCTCTTGGGATAGGATAGCCTTTGTCTATTTCTCAGAGTCTGCATCTTCTTTTTTCAAAAGAATTTTAGCATCACAGCCTTGCTTCATCCTTGCTCCCTAAAACCTCCTTTCGAATTGATCTCATGACAAACACACACCACCAGGTCTCTCTGACAGCTCAGTGGTTTTCCCCCTTATTCTCATCACTCATCTTTTTGTCTTTTTGCATTCCCCCCATTTCTTTTCTCTCCTGTGGCCCTTCATCCATCTCCATCCCTTTCCACTGCTGCCTTCCTTTCTCTTTCCTCTATATGGCTCCACTGTATCTGTCTCTGGGCTTGGAAGTCAGAGAGACATGGGTTTTCATTCATGGTGCTCTACTAGCCAGCTCTGTAACCTGAGCTCTGTGCACTTGGCTCTCTCACCTGTGATATGGATGTGGTGACACCTGTCTCACAGGGCTGGGTTTGCAGGAGAATGAGGGACATATGAAAACTACCTGGAAAGGCCAGGAATCTCCCCGCTTCTGGCTCAGTGTTCCCATACTTAAAGTGAACAGGTTGTAAACATTGTCCTGGCCCTGCTACCCCCACCCTCATCTCCTCTTCAGTACTCGTGAGTCTCTTAGACTGAAGAGGATGATGAGACGGTAACAGGAAGGGCACTGGATAGATAAACTATCTCTATAAGCATATGTGTATGTATATGTATATATGTATGCATGTGTGTATATATATATATATACACATTGTATATGTATAAACATTGGAAGGGAGCCTTTAGAATGGCTAATAGAATAGCATATTTAAAACTAAGAGTTGACTGTCTCTTGTGAACCACTTAGTGTTCAAGGGTGGTCTTGGCACTGAGGCGGGGAGTGACCTCCTTAGGGCCCTGGTCAGATTCTGACACGTCAGTTCTTTGCCCACATGAATGAGCACCTTTTTGGAATCCTGGGGACATCTCAAGGGATAGGCTTGATTTTCAGGAGACTTCAGAATGTGTGAGGTCAGGGCAGAGAATCAATGAGGCAAATTATGGTCAACTTGCCAAGCCACAGCTTGAAAGTCAACTGTCTTTACGGAGAAGTCTCTGGACTGATGGCTTCTGTATGCTCACCCTGTCCCTGTTAGTCATCCATGCCTTCATTGACTCATTACCAGATTCATTTTTTCATCCCTTTACCAATTTATTTAGTTATTTATTCATTCCTCATCCATTTATGTACTCACTTAATGCTTCATAAGACACCTAAATTCCCATTCATCATTCACTCCTCATGCCATTAATTCATTCACTCACTTGCTCATTACCTCATTCATCTATACATTCATCACTCATCATCTCTTTCATTAATTTCGCAAATACTTATTGAGTACCTACCATCTGCCATGCACAATGCCAGGCTCTGGGCATAGCAGGGAGCACAGACAGTGCTGGCCTTACAGTCCAGCTGGGAGGAGAGCTATTGATATAACATAACAGTCACCAGTGGGAAGTGGTAATGTGACAAATGCTGTGATGGATGACCATGAGAGGGTTTGGACTGTCAGGAAAGCATGTAGGCCTTCTCTGAGCAAGTGGCACTTGGACTGAGGTCTGAAGGATCATTAGTAATGCGCTAGTTGAAAAGGAGTGGGAAGGGTCTTGAGGCACGGGGGAGGCATGAATCCAAGCCCTCTGCAAGGAGAAAGCATGGGGCTAAGAAGCTGGTGTTGCATTTATCTGCTCACCATTCACTCGACTGATGCTTACTGATCAATCCCTGCATGTCAGGCACCTAGTCAGGCTCAGATATGAATAGACCTCATCCCTGCCCTCCCAGGGCATCAGAGTAACTATGAAAGGAGGTATGAGGGGGTAAGGCCAGCACTGGAGCAAGACTCCTCAGTGCCAAACACTGCTCTCATTCAGCTGCAGAAATCAGGGCAGGCTTCTTGGAAGATTTGAACTGGGCCTTGAAGAACCCATAGGATTTGACCATGAGAAGGTATATGGGGGAGCAATGATTTAGGAGAAGGGGTGAACAGAAGCAGAGGTACCAGAGGCGAGGAAATGTGAGACTCAGATGGAAAACCAAGTGGAGTTCAGTCTGGTGGGACCAACAAAGCGTGAAGGTGGTTCATGGGAGATGAGATTGATCAGACTATGGGAGGCCATGAATGCTGGGCAAAGAGGATTGGAATTTGTCCTTGATGTGGAGAATCTTGGAAAGGTTTACAAGCAGAGGAGGAGCATGACCAAACTGGGCTCAGGGCCGATGAGCATGGCGTTGGGTGCTAGCTGGATTGGAGACAAGAGAATGGAGTCAGGGAGACCAGAGGCGGCCCTGCCAAGGAGTTCACTCCTTCCCACTGCCCTCAAGGATGGGATGGCCCAGTCCACTGGGGACCAGGAAGCGGCAGGGCCTGCACTGTATGAGAGCAGCCCACGGGGCTCAGCCACCACCTTGCACTCTGCTTCCCCTCAGGGTCGGAGTGTGCCACCTCATGCCTGGACCACAACAGCGAGTCTATCATCCTGCCAACGAATGTGACTGTACGTGACATCCCCCACTGGCTGAACCCCACACGGGTGGAGGTGAGTGACCGGGACTGCCCACCTGCAGCTAAGGGGAGGGAAATGACCTTGTTGAGCATTTACTGTGCCCTAGTTCTGCATTAGTCCTTTTACATACGTTAAATCATCTACTCAGCACACCTGCTCTGTGGGGTGGGGACTTGTTCACAATCACTGCTCCCATCCTTAAGGATTCAATACTTTCCCTCTGTCAGGTCCTGTGCTTTTTATTTACTGTCGCACTGAATCCTGATGATAGCCTAGGAATAAGAGGACTAATGTCCCCAGTTTACAGATGTGGAAACTGAGATACCAAGAACACATAGGTAGAAGGCGCAGAGTCAGCTCACAAGCTTGTCTAACTGGCAAGTCCGTACTCATAAGGATGGTGCTGTTTGACTTCTCTAGGATAACGCCTTGGAAGGCCTTCCACATCACACAGCCTAGATCCCTGGTATCTTTCTCCATGCTTTACTTGTTTGGTGGAGAGCAATTAATATGTGATATGGGGAACGAGGAACACCTATTGTTTATGAAGCACCTGCTATGTTTGCGTGCCTGGCACTTAGTACACAAGACTGCATTCAAATTTCAGAATGGTTGTATGGAGGACAGGTCATTGTCTGCATTCTTTACTGCGGACGCTGGGATCCCAGAGTGACTCAGGAGCCCAGAGTAGGCCTGGAACTCCTCCCATGGTGCCAGGCTGGCATGCCCCTCGCCAGAAGACCATGTAGGCCCCTGGCAGCCAGTGTCACTGTCTGGTTTGCTTTGAGACTGACCACACCCATTTTTCTTTGTGTCACCTGGATCCATTGGGGTCCCCAGAGCTGATGGGGGACCCCGCTCTTGTCCTCCAGGGCAGTACAGATCCCAGGCTTCATGTATGAGCTCTGGGCACTAGCTCCTCACCCTGAAGAAAGTGAGAGAGGAGGCAGGGGGTGCAGGGCGAGGTTCAGCTATGTCTCTCTCCACCAGCCTTTCTGCCTGGTGTGCTGGGAGGCCACACCACTGTCTGCCCTCCTGCTGCAGATCACACTCCGGATAGCTGGGCAGAACCCGATACTAGGTATACTATTTCTCAAATGAGCTGAGGGCATGGCTGCAAGGGCTTACTCAGCACTCTGGGCATGTGGACCTGGCGCTGGGCCTGGCCAGGCCCCTTCCCCCAAGCACCCCAGCCTTCTCCTCCTCTCTTTTCTCCTTCCTCTTGCTCTTCTTGTACAGCTCTCTGCCCCCATCTCCAACTTTATTTCCTTTTCCTGCCTCTATTTGCACTCTTTCTCTCTTCCCTCTCTCAACACCTCCATCACCTTGTTCTCCTCCCTCCCATCCACGCTCTGCCTCCATCTCCATCCTCTCTGTGTCCCTCTGTCTCTCTGCCTCTGATTCTCCCACGCATCCATGAGACAGCTGCCTTTCCCTAACTCAGGCTTCTTCATCTGTTTTCCCTACTCAATGTGCCTTCCCCACTTCTCACCCAGAGTGCTGCATAGCTTCTCACCTAAGGCTCCAATGAATGCTGATCTGCAGTCCCACTCAGGAGCATGCACAGGGCCCAAATGTCAGAATCTCAGGAAGCTGGAGATCATAAAGCACAAGCCCCTCATGGCACAGATGGAGAAACTGAGCTGCAGAGAGGGAGGGGACCAAGCCAGGGTCACACAGCTCCAAGCTCTCCTTCCATACCTCCCTCCCCTTCCTCTACCCTACCCTGACTCCCACACACCCAAAGGCAGGGGACTTCCACTCCCACACAGAGCAGACACAGGAGACCTCCCTCACACCCCAGTCCTGGAGGTCTTGGCCTGCAATCCAGACCAGGTTCCCCTGGCCCAGCTCCCACTCAGCCGTTTTCTCTGCCCCACCCCTGGTGAATTCCCACCCTTCCCTCTGTAAGCCCCGGGCACTAAAGAGTTCAGTTATAATTTACTGTGAAATAAATCCAGGGATTTGAAAGCCTGCAAGCCCCACTCCCCAGTTGCCCACCCGCCGCCTGCCTGCCCCAGCCCCAACCCAGTTCCCTGGTCTGCTGGCCTTTATTGATGCCAGCCTACCGAGAGAGCCGTAACGAGGTTCAGACCTCCACCAGTCTCCGGAGGCCTCATTATCCAGGAGGAAAAAAATGTGGTAGAAAAAGGGAGGAGGGCGAAGGGCAGAGATTGATGATTTCCAGGAATAAGGCAGAAAAGCTGGCCTCCGCTGCACCCTTGCCCGTGGTGTGGTGAGAGCTACAGAATAGTGCTGCTGGTGCAGGCGTGGCCAGGCCAGAGCAGGCCCAGGGTGGCTCCGCTTGCTGAGGGTCCGCCTCCTAGTGACGGTGCAAGGTAGATGGTTGGGGACAAGGCTCTGCTCCAACTGCCGTCACCTATATCCCCAGGGTAAGAAAGTGGGACACGAGGGACCAGCCCAGTGGCACTACGGTTAAGTTTGAACGTTTTGCTTCTTGGCGGCCTGGGGTTCGCTGGTTCAGATCCCAGGTGTGGACATGGCACCGCTTGGCAAAAGCCATGCTGTGGTAGGTGTCCCACATATAAAGTAGAGGAAGATGGGCATGGATGTTAGCTCAGGGCCAGTCTTCCTCAGCAAAAAGAGGAGGATTGGCAGTAGTTAGCTCAGGGCTAATCTTCCTCAAAAAAAAAAAAAGAAAGAAAAGAAAAAGAAAGTGGGAGGCGAGAACTGACATTTAAGGGATGCCTACTGCGAACCAGGCACTGGATCAGGCACTGTTCATTCTGTATTTGCACCCTCCCACCACACCCACCCCACACACACCCACATACACACACACCCCTATGAGGTGGGTATTAGTCTCCCCATTTTTCCAGTGGAGGAAATGGAATCTCAGAGATGGAAGGCACTGCCTAAGGAATTGAAGAGCAGCTCAGTTTACTCCAGCTACCCATGCAGCCTCTGTCGAATGTACAAGGAAAATAATAAAGGCAAAATGTTTACTGATTGCTTACCAGGGATGTGCTGGTAAATGGTCAACAGCTGGCTCCCCCCAAACAACTCTGATTGGTAGCATTTGCCATTTACTGTGGTGTAAATATTACCACTGTAGCTGATGTCCTGTTTTCTAGGTTTCCATCACTGCACACAAGGGTGGGAAGAGACGGGCACTAGTGCCCCTTGTGAGCTCATGCAAGCCGGCTGCAGCCCACCCACCACTGGTGCTTGTCATGTGATGGGCTCTGTTGTAAGCACTCTGAATGTATTGGCATATATGATGAGAATGATGACCTCTTAGATGAGTGCAGTATCGACATTGAGGCCATGTACTAGTGACCTTTATGAAGGTAGGCCCAGGGTCATCTTATTTACCATGTATGCCCCTCAATGCCTAGCAGATAGTAGATGCTCACTAAATATTTACGGTTGCTGAATTGGGTGACCAAGGTTCTAGTTCAGGCCAGGAACCGTCTTGCTATATATGTCCTTGGACAAATACTATCGCTTTTTTAGGCTGCAGTTTCCCCATCTATGAAATGACGATGGGCCCAGATGGAGAGTCACAAACTCAACACCTATGAGAACCAGGCAGATGGAATAAATGGGTGAAGCAGGCCAAGTCCGTCATTCTGTCTATTAAATATCTAGACAAATTATTAATAGTAGTAATATTTACTACAAATATTTCAGACAGATGGAAAGACTTAAAGAAAATATAACAAACACCCATGAATATACTCCCCAACTTAAGAAATAAGATTTTACAAATACAGTCGAAGCTCTTTTCTTCTTATTGAGATATAACTTATATGCTCATCTTAGGCATAAGGCTTGATAAATTTCTATGTTTGTGTCCGCTGATGAAACCATTACCCAAGTCAGATGAGGACCTTTCCAACTCCCCAGAGGGGCCTCCCCTCCCTGTGCCAGGCAATGTGCCCCCTCACCAAGGTAACTTCTATTGGTTTTGCTTATTTTTCTTTTTCATTGAGGCATAATTGACCGATAACATTATATTAGTTTCAGGTGTACTATAACTTTTTAGTTTTACTTTCATAGAGAAAAACACTCTGTCCCTTTATTTTTTTAAAAATTCTCTTCCTTTGAAGCTCTACCCACACACATACATACGCACTTTTGAAAGTGATAGGGATACAGAAAAGTCTTGCTCTAATCTAATAAATGAGACAATACAAATGCAGTGACGGATGGAAATGCCCCTCAAGGTCCGTGCTGGAAAGACTGCAGGGAATGGTGGAGACTGTGGTGAAGTGTGGAAAACACATGTTGCTTCCAAAGGAGGATACTCTAGCCTTGTGTGGCATTGTGGAAATGTAGGTGCGGTGTGGCCAGATTTTCCATTTTTCTTGAGTACAAGAAATCTGGAGTCTTTAAAATGTGAAATTTCTCATTTTTTTTTAATATTGGCAAATAATTTTGACTTCTGTTAATCACTTTGTGGCCAAACCAAACATTTCTGTGGGTTGTGTAGCCTGGAAGCTGTTGGCTTGCAGCCTTTGGATGAGATAGACTCTTCTATCCCTGGACGTCTAGAATTCAGGGTGGCAGCCTCTCTCTTGCCACTCATAAGGAGTACCTCCAGTCGGTCCTGCTCTTCCACTTGTGCAGGGGTGCTGGGAAAGTTTCCCCATAGAAAACGAAGTTCACAACCTTAGAGGGTGATAATTCCTCTCAAAAGCTGGAACCTTGGCTTATACTATGGCTTTTGGAAAAAGCGTGGAAGGAGGAAAGAGAAGAAGAAAGGAAGGAAAGAAGAAAAGGAGAGAGGGAGGGAGGCAAATAAGGAAAGAAAAGGGAAATCACAATTTATTGAATATCTGTGATATGTAGGCACTATTTGTTAGGCAATTCCGTATATGCCGCCTCATTTTGTCTCTGCCACACCCCAATGAGATAAGTTTAACACCATTTTACAGATGAAAAACTGAGGTTCTGAGAAGTTGTCACTGCCCATTCACATAACTAATGTGGTTGAATTAGAATTTGAACCCAGGTCTAATTCTCCTGCATTTCATTCTGCAAGGCAACCACCTTACACATTATAAACCATAAACCTATGCAGCACTGGCAGACAAAGATGCAGAATTCATTCCTTGAAGAGAAGGCAGCACTGTGGAAAACCCTGCCAAGTGTATAAAGGTCAGAGGTTCTGAGGGAATATGAAGTCCAGTCTATCTGATGTATAGAAGGAGATATGTGCCCTGGAGGGGAAGATAGAGAGATGTGTCTAGAATCACACAATTTCTCATCTACTCATAGACACACTTATCCATTCACTCATTTGATCATTTGTTCATTGACTCATTCAAAAACATTGATTATGCACCTCCAAATGGCAGGTGTTCTTCAAACACAAGGCATACAGATTGGAAAATGCATAGGCTTTTTAAAAACTTACCCAGAAGAAAACCAGAAGCTCAGTAACCAATAACAAAAGGGAAAAATAAGTCAAATGATATAATTTACTCACAGAAGGTCCTAAAAATCAAGCAAAAAATGAGGAGAATAGGGAGTTCATCTTAGAAGATATCAGAAGGAGTGTCAGACATGGACCTCAGAAGGAGGAGGCTCTCTTAAGATGCTTTCTCACGTCTTTCACTCTGCCTGGGGCCCATCTTCTCTGGGCTTCATGTTTTAGACACTGCCTCCTCCTACGTTTGTCTCAAAGCCTCTCTACCTTTCTAAATTGTGGTCTTTCCATTGATCAAAAGGGCAAGCTATTTTATACTTAAAGCTTCAGGGACTAGGGGAATTTGAAGGAGAGTATAGTGTTGAAAATATGTACCTGGAAATCAGACAGATGTGGGTTTAATTCCTGACTGTTTTTGCCTATGTGCATGATTCAGGGTAGGTTATTTAACTTCTCTGTGCCTCAGTTTCCTCTTGTGTAAACCAGAGTCAAAAATAGTACCTATCTCATAGTTACGGTAACAATTAAATAGATGAAAGCTCTGAGCACAGGGCTGGGACTATAATATTTGGTCAATAGAGGGTTTTGTGTTGATGAGGATGAGGATAATGATGATGGGGTTGGTGATGGTGCTGTGTTGATGATGAAGATGATGATAGTGGTGGTGATAATGGAAGTGCTGGTGGTGTGATGATGTTGACAGTAGTAGTGGTGTTGATGATGGTGGTGGAAGTGCTGTTGGTGTTGATGATGATGATGGTGGTGGTGGTGGTGGTGGAAGTGATGGTAGTAGTGCTGATGGTGGTGTTGATGGTAAAGATGATGACAGTGGTGGTGGTGGTGGAGGTGCTGGTGGTATTGATGATGATGATGATAGTGATGGTGGTGCTGGTGGAGGTTCTGGTGGTACTGATGATGATGGTGGTGTTGGTGGTGATGGTAGTGTCGGTGTTTATGATGATGATGATAGTGGTGATGGGTATGATGCTGGTGGAGGTAATGGTAGCAGTGCTGGTGGTAGTGTTGATGATGATAGTGGTAGTGCTGGTGTTGTTGAAGATAATGATGATGGTGGTGTTTATGCTGATGGTCATTGTAGCCAGGAAGAAAAAACAGTCTATTCTTCCTATGCACCAAGACAGGAAATGAAAGCCATCTTATAAAACATGTCTGAAAGCACTCTGACTAGGCTGGAGGTCTCAGTGGCATCAAGAGGAACAAGGCTGACATTTGAGGGGCCTCATCTGGGTTCTCCCAACTTGTGGTGTAAACAGCCTAGCTTTTCCTTCAGCTCCTGCTCCTGTCCCCTTTCCCAGTTCTCCTCACATACAGAGGGGCCCTGTAGTGAGACAGGTGGGGCATGCAGCCCTGAGGAATAGTGGAAAATCCAAAACTCTTGGAAAGATAAATAGGCCCATGCAGATAGTATAAAAGTCCTTTTTCTGAATTCACGTCAGGTAAACCTCAACTGACAGAAACGTGTACAACCACACCGAGACACTCCTACAGACGGATTAAATTAGCTCTCAAATAAACAGGGGGAGGGATGGGCATCAAATCCCTTGTGGATCCTAACTTTACTGTTTTCTACTACTTGAACCATTACTAAATGTCCCTCCAACATCTCTGAATTTGTGCTGGGACCAGATTTTAAGACCCAGAGATGAAAGTCTGGTTAAAACTTCCCAGAGGATGAAAGCAGGTGATTTTCTCACTGCTTCTGGCCCCATAGCCAGGAAGTGAAGGGCAAGAAAGGTGGCTGACGGGGCTGGCCTCATTGCTGAGTGGTTAAAGTTACGTGCACTCTGCTTTGGTGGCCTGGGGTTTGTAGGTTCGGATCCTGGGTGCAGACCTACTCCACTCATCAGCCATGCTGTGGAGGAATCCCACATACAAAGTAAAGGAAGATTGACACAGATGTTAGCTCAGGGCTAATCTTCCTCAAGCCAAAAAGGAGGAAGATTGGCAATAGATGTTAGCTCAGGGCAAAGCTTCTTTACCCCTCCCCCCCAAAATAAGTGTCTGAGCTGGAAGGAAGAAACCCTGGAGCTACTCACATTCCTTCATTTGGTCAATATGTATTTGTTCACTGTGCTCCATGCCTGATCCTGAGGGAAGACAGAGAAGTCTAAAACCTAGGCCTTGCCCTCAAGAACCTTAAGGATGGTATTAGATTAACCATTTCCACATCATTTATCTCAATGCATCATCATAACAAGCTTATCACATTTTCAGTACCCATTTTACAGATGGAAGGACCAAGCCTCAGAGTGGAAATTTACAAAACAATTTCAAGTCAGGATTGCAACAACATCTGTTGTACTTCAATGCCTAAGGTCTTTCCCATATATCACTGTGTGTATGTGGACAGGGAGAAGGTAGACAGTGTCAGTAGAGGCAGTAGGGGGCTAGATAATTGATTTCACATTGTGAGACTGGTTGGCAAATCTTCAAGTTACATTGTTTGTCCAAGATCTTTAATTTAATTCAATCTAGACTAAACTGATCCTGTAAACTAGACACTGTGCTAGGCATTGTAATGATCTTCTGATGCTCCAGAAGACAGGAAGACGAGTAAAGAAAATATTGTTCATTGATAAAATCATCTCTATTCTGAGATGGATCTATTCGTGTATAACATAAATATTTACTGGGTCAGGCACCATTCCCAACATGGAAGACCCAAGGGTGAACCAGAGATGCTATGGGGCAGAGAAGAAAGGCACCCAACCCGGTCTTAGCCAGATCATCATGTAATTCCCTTTGTTCCAAGCTCACCATAAACCTAATTACAGTTTGGCTCCCATATAAGTTTGCCCGCAGGGAGAGAATTGGCTGGTCACATGGATTTTCCACCTTCTGGCCCAAGTGACTATTCATTTCTTAATCAAAATTAATCAATTGGCACTTAGCCAGGAGAGCAAGCCCTGATCATATAGACTTCCACGGCTGGTCCCTGAAACTTACCTCTCATTGCAAATCTAAGCATTTGCCTCCATGTTATTTTTATTTTATTTTATTTTATTTTTAAAGAAATCATTGTAATCTGGCATGAAAAGTAAGACATCTACAGCAGAATAGAGAATGGAGCTTCTAGGATTGTTATGTTAGCCCCATTCCTGATGCTTTTTTATCTTCCTACTGTTGTTTATCTTTGTTTTTTCACCTACTTTAAGAATTATCATCATGTTGGATTTTATGTTATGAGCTGCCTTAAATCATTTCCAAAACAATTGCTTGATTTCAAATCCTGGTTTCTCCACCTAACAGCTATAGAGCTTGGGGAATTAATTCTACTTATGACATGAGATTAATGCCCACCTCACTGCATGGTGGCGAGAAGTAAGTAAGATAATACATAAAGTAATTAGCACCATGAACACATGCAACACATTTTAGTTGTCAATATCATAATAACAATAACTATTATTAAAGGAAGCTAGAAATAAATACATATATGCATACCTATAAGCTCTGCCCAAGGGGGTTGAGAAAAACACCACGGAGGAAGTAAGTCTTGAGCAGAAATTTAAAGGTAACTAAGGATTCTCCAGGTGATAAGATGGGGAACGACATTTCAATGAAGGAGAACAGCAAGAACAAAGTCACAGGGATATGAAAGTGTGGGCGACCTCAGGGAATTGTGAGCAGGCCCTCATGGCGTGGCTGCTGGTGGAGGCAGGAAGGGTCTGTAAGAGTTACGAGTGGAAGACTAGTTCATTCATCCTCCAGCCCATGGCTCTCAAACTGTAATGTGTATCAGAATCATCTGAGAGGCTTGTTTTCAAAATGTAGAGTCCCAGGCCCTGGCCTCAGAGATTTGGATTTATTAGCTCCGAGGTGGTGCTGAAGCATCCGCCTTTTTAACGTGCTCATCACAGTGATTATGATGAAAGTGGTCCTCAGTGCATGGTTTGGGAAACCCTGCTCCACACTGTTCTCTCATCTTCCTGTTGTTGCCACACACATGCACGCACGCAAACACACACATACATGCACACACACGTGTACACACATACACTCTACACTTCCTCCTTGGCCCGCCTTATCCCCAACTCCATCCATAGGTCAAACATCAGCCAAGAATTTTCTGAAGGGCCTTTCTGACCATATCTCTATCCCTCAGTTCTGCTTCTCTTCAGCCCTTATTCCTGCAAGGGAAATAGAGAATCATGACACCTACACAAACACAAATATTATTTTAATCTTATGGCTCCTGTTATTGCAAGTACCTGGGCTAATTCTTCATGTAAGTGCCAGGGTGAGGTCAGGATTTGGAAGATCCAGGAAGAGGTGGGGTGGTTGAATGTGGTGCTAACAAAGAGATGGCTCCCTCCCAGCCCCAAACCTATCTGACCTCTCTTTCCCTTTCTCTGCAGAGAGTTGTCTGCACAGCTGGTCTCAAGTGGTATCCTCACCCTGCTCTGATTCACTGTGTCAAAGGCTGTGAGGTGAGTCCCTAGAAATGATCCTACTGTTACTATTGTTATTGTTATATTAATCATAGCTACCATTTACTGTACCTCCTAGAGCTATAAATATCCCTTTACCTGATTTCTTGGACAGGAAGCAGCAAGCCCATTTTACAGATTATAGAATTGAGGCACAAAAATATGAACAAACATAGTCAAAAATACATTTAATGAGTAACAGAGTTGGGCTTCCAAGCCAGGTGTTTCTGGCTCCGAAGTGTGTTTTTAAGGTAATATTGCATCTGTAAGGGTGATAAGAGGTGGGGGGAGGCCGTATTGATTTAGCATCTATAATATGCCAGGCAGTTTACCAACATCATCACATTTAACTTGCACAGAACTACATGAGGCAGTTTATTTTTTTCTAAATTTCCACTTTACTGATGACCATTACTTACAGATCACTTCCTTTTGCCACACATGTTTGTCATTCAACCCCAGAAGTGATATGGACACCGTAGACCCAACCATTGAGCTGAAAGTGGAAGATCCTCTCTGACACTTCAATTCTCTGACTTCACAGTTGAGCCGTCCCCTGGAACTTGGCATTTCGGAGATCAGTGCTAAGCTTGGGAGGGGCAGGGCTAGAGTACTTGGACTGTCATCCGTATTCTCAAGGCAGTGTGTCCATGGAAATAAGAGACATTCTGTGCATGGTTTTTCTCAGCTGGCAGTGAAAAGGAGGCCCCAAATCCCATCCAGTGGGATGTCCAAATCTCTGTGGTCACCCCAGAGCCCACTCAGAAATATCCAGGTGAAAAGGACTAGCTCTAGAAAACTTTGTATTTGATGAAATTCTTAGACTATCACAACCAGAAATGCTCTTCTAGATGATCTAAACCTAACCTTTTATTTTAAAGATCGAGAAACTGAGACCTAGACAGTGGCCAAGTCTAGAATTTTATGGAATACTCAAACTGGAAGGATTCTCAGTGTGATCAAACCTTACTCACTTGTTGTATAGAGTGGAAAAAGAGAGCCAGAGAGGGGGTGGACTGGCCCAAGCTTACACAGCATACCAGACACAAAGCCAAAGCAGGAGCCCAGGTCTCCTGACTTCTAGGCTGATGCTTTTTCTCCTTCACTAGGCCGATGCTTTTTCTCCTTCACTAGGCCACCTCCTGCCTATGGGCCATCCCCTGACCTGTAGGTGTCATAAGATAGTCTCCAGGTCACACATTTCTTTCTGTATATTGGTTTCTTTCTGTATATTGGATGCCCTGTGGCATCTTCTCATGACACTAGACATTGTAGTCTTTAAGAACCTCCATTCTCCAAAGATTCAGCCAAGAATGACAGAACAAAAGCCAAGGCCCCGTGGCTGTTGCTTCCTTCCATCTCTCTGGATCAGTCCAGCCTTTCGGGAAAAGGAAGCTTGGGTTACCTGGGCACTCATTCTGCTGAGTCGGCGGTCTAGGCAACCAGTGTGACAGCAGAATTCGATCCCTCCTTTGACTCAGCACTGGGGCCTAAGAGACCCTCACCTGTCAGGCTCTGAGCCTTGCCAGTGATGCTTATCGCCTTTGCCCTTGCAGGTGCCCCCTTGTCTCCTTTCCTCCTTAGCTTAGAGCTAATAGTTTGTCTCTTGTCTGGAGCTGAAAAGTATGCCTACAAGAGATACAAATGCTGGGTCCAGGGAGGAGCCATCAACCTGGAGCGTCTGGAGGTAGCCAAGATCGAGAAAGGGTTTTGGGACACCTGAGACTCCTGCCTCCTGCCCCAAGCTGTGTCCAAAGTGGTCAGTCACTCACTCGCTCATCAAAGCTTCACTGGGTGCCTATTATGTGTCCAGAATTACTCTAGGTTCTGGGAATACAATGGTCTTAGTGAAGTGCAAACAGTAACTGTGCTCTCTCTGAGTCATCTGTGGGATCTTCTTGCCCCTCATCTCTCCATGCATCCATGTATCCATCTATCCATCATCTTACTAAATAAACATTTATGGAACATATATTTGATAAATTTTTGCTCAAATTGCCAGGCATTTTGCTTGGAAATCTAGGATTCAAAAATAGATGACACACATTCCTGTCCATAAGGAACTCACAGAATAGTAAAGGAGATAGACAACATAAGAGAGAATTCTAAAATACGTACCAAGAGCTATAACCAAAGTTATAAAGTTCAAGAAGCTGTAGAAGCACAGAACATCCTGGAGGTATTAGGGAAGTCATTTTGGAAGGGTGATGTTTGAACTAGATCTTAAAGGATGAATTGCTTGCCTGCACACAATATTAGTAGAAGTAGCAGCATGAGAAATACCAGCGACAGGAGAAATCTCTAAGTAGCTGAGCTTTTCACATGCTATTCCCTCTCTCTAGAAATTCTCCCTTCTCCATCCCCGTCTAAGTCCTACTCATCTTATGACCTCAGCTGAAACATCATTTCCTCAGAGACGCCTTCACAGAGCTCCCTGATTAGGTCAAGTCCTCCTACTCTTTCACAGCACCATGGACCTTTCCTCTACAGCTCTTATCAGAGTTAAAATTGGCCAATTAGATGTGTGCTTATTTGATTAAAGTCTTCGTCCTCACTAAAGTGTAAGGTCTAGAGGAGTGAGAGCTATACCTATATTGACTTACTATTATATCCTTTTCTTTAGCACAATGTGTAACACATAGTAGGCATTCAATAAATAGGGTTGAATAGAAGATGTATGGATAAATGGATGGATGGATGAATAGATGGATAGATAAACAGATAGATGGATGGGCGCATGAACGTGGCTGTAGGAAAGGACACATAGAGAAGAGTAGCTAGTGATGAAACTAGAGATTTTTTTCTAGGGCCAAATAAAAAAAGAACCATTTTCATTTATTTTTTTCTTTTCTTCCTCAGCTATTCCTTTACCAGCTATTCCTTTAATTACCTACCACCAGGAAAAGTGGGGGAAGGGGGCTCAAATCTTCTTATCATTTATTCAAGTAAAATGAGCCCCCTACTTCAGGAAGACAAGTGGTCTATCCTGTGACTTTGTGTACCCCAGCATACAAGAGTGTGTCTCCCAGCATAACCATACTTTAGTTGGGGAAAACTTGGCTAGACGACAGTCTTTATAAATGGTAGAAGTGATAACTTGTCCAAGGGCTGTTGGGATTTAAAGCCAGGTGGGCTGACTGTAGAGGTTTGTGGGAAGATGAGAGACAGCTAAATGACTACAGAGTCCATCCTCCACTCACTCCAAGATGTTAACAATGCCTCCTTTCCTTCCTGCCTCTCTCCCCCTTTATAGCCCTTCATGGGAGACAATTACTGTGATGCCATCAACAACAGAGCCTTCTGCAACTATGATGGCGGGGATTGCTGCGCTTCTACAGTGAAGACCAAAAAGGTAGGCCAGTGTGTCCCCCTTGACAGCCGCCTCCAGCAGGCCTCCCAGCTTACTGGACAGGATCACCCCTATGTGCTGGACAACCCATTGTCCTGGTTGTGTCAGCACTTGCCTACAAGCTTTATTGTATTGTAGTGTAGTGTAGTGTATTTTTTATTCTTTTAGTTAGTAGTTGAACAAATATCATGTGCTGAGCCCTGAGCTAGGTGTGGAGGCTCATGGATGATCCAAATGGATTGTAAATGTGGTCTCTCACCCTCAAAGCTTAGAGTCAGGTATGGAAGCAGACAAATAAAAATGTAATAAATACTTTTAGAAGGGAAGGACAGAGTGCTATGAGGGCCCAGGTAAGGGGTGGAGAACACTCTGCAGAAGGATTGGCATCGATGCCAAAACCTGAGGGGTAGAGAGGTGACCAGGAAAAGAATGTCTGGGGCAGGAGACTGACATGTAAAGTCCTAGAAAGAACATGCATTTTTAGGAGGTATGGCTAAGGTGTAGGGGAGGAGAGAAGATGGGACATTCCCAACAAGGTCAGTCATGGCCTTTAAACATTTATAATCTCCTTTGTTCTTCACATCTGTAGAATTAGGAGGTGTGGTCTTCATTGTGATTTTCTTCCTTTGTGTGTTAGGATTCAAGTGTTTATAATAAAACTGGAACATTCAACTGAGATGCATTTCAGCCACTCACAGAAGAGTGGCCATCTCCATTTTCCTTTTGATGAGAGCCAGGGCCAGAGTTTGGGGCCCTATCTGAGAGCTGGGGGAGAGGTGGTCAATGTGGGCAACCCATGTTGAGAAGTGCCCTTGGGATGAATGAGTTGATGGGAAACTATTTTTAATTTTATATTCATCTATAATCTGAGTTGAAAGATCGTTTGATCTCAAAGATCATTTGACCTAATCTCTCATTTTAAAGAAGGGAACTATGTTCTTGAGACAGGAAGGGAAAAGAATCATAATCAGTTTGGCTGAAGAGTCCTCTGTGATTATCCGGTCCAAACTTTTCATTTCATTAATGGGGGCCCTGAGGCCCATAAAGGAGGAATGATTTCTCTATGATGGCAGAGTAAGTGATAGAAACAGAGCAGCGTTCCTGGCTTCCTATCCAAGGCCCTTTATATTGCAACATCCTTAAGATAATTAGTTCCTTCAAGAAAGATGCCCTGACTTAAAATGCAGGGGATGAATAGGGTAAGACCCAAGGGACACACTCAACTCGCAGGACTGTTACTGCATCTTCTGGTTGGTGAATAGGATTCTGGGGTTCTCTGGGATCATTTAATCCTGTATGGGCAACACTTTTCAGCATGGCTACCCTCCTGTTTTGTTTTTTTTTAAATAAAACACTGAAGGTATACACTTTCTGCTCAAGTTCAGGAGAATACAATTCATTTTCTGTTAATGAATTTTGTTATTTTTCCCAATTATGAAACAAGATATATTCTAATTTTTGGAAAATCCAGAAATAGAAGAGAACAAAAGAATTCACTGGTTATCTTACAACCCAAAGATAATCACTGCTTTTCTTTTGGTGTATTTTACTGTGTACATAAGTATGTGGGTATTTGGGTCTATGTATACATTACTGCATTTCTAGTTAGGATCTTGTTTTGTTTTGTTTTGTTAGTGCAGGAAATCTTACACATAAGAATGATCTGACATTAGTATAAACTTCTCAGGTGTATTTTTTTCTATATTACTATTTATTTTATGGTTTTGATATATGATAATTTATGTAGCCATTTACCTCCAACTTTTATTTTTAACTTTTGAATTATTTCAGTTTCTCACAATGATTAATAATGATGCTAATGAACATCTGTACACATAAATATTTGTATAGCTCTAATTCTTCCTTTATAATTGATTCTTAGAGTTGAAATGACTAGGGAAATAGGTGTAAGCACTTTTAAGGCCCTTGATAACTGTTGCCAAATGAACGCAGTATTACAATAGTGTCTATTTCACTCCATTGGAATCAGCCATTTTTGAAAGTAAATGGACAGTGGTTTGTATTTTAAATAGAAGTTTGCGTAGAATTATGACACATTATTCATCTGACACCATCAGTTGCAGAAAGAGCAGCTCTGATTAAAAGAATTTTCCTACCAACTATAACTTATGTACTAAAACATAAAAAAATGAAACTAATTTATTTTTATTGGGAAACTTCCTTAAATGGATTGCTATTTCTACAGAGTGTATGGTGGGATGTGAAGTGATAAGATTGAGGTTCAGGAGCAGATTCTAAATTTATATATATATATATATATATATATACACACACACACAAATACATATATACATCAAATGGCCACTTGGACTCTCTGTTCCTATACTGGGTTCAGCTGCAGCCGTTTCAGACTCCAGGACTCTGAGATGAGCACTGCCTCTTTACTAAGGGACCCAGAGTCGTTTCTTTGCTAGTTCTGAATATACTTCCTAGGGTCTTTTCTTTTTTCTTTTCTTTCACTCACATTATAAATGTAATTTTGTCCTTCTGTGTTAAAAGATCCCCTACTTTTACTTTAAACTGTTGTTCCTTCCTGTCAGTCGAGGCTGCAGAATAAGGAGCAATTGGCCAAGCTTCCTTCATACAATAAGATGCATGTTCAGTGAGCATCTCTGTGGGCTGAACACTGGACCAGGCTGGGTGCACATGGCAGCATCCAGACAGACACGGTGCTTGCCCTCATGAAGCTTGTAGTTTATTAGGGGAGCCAGACATTAGGCAGTGAAGTACAAACTAGGAATTGAATTACCTTTGTGGAAGGAGCAATGAAGGAAAGGCACAGGATCTTACAGAGAGCAGTGTGAAGGTCAGAGAAAGCTTCCCCGAGGAAGTGATGTTTATGTTGAGACCTGAAGAACTAGTAGGAGCTTTCTTGGTGAAGGTGAATAGTGGTTGCGGGGCAGAATGGAGAGAGCTATTAGAACTATGTGTGACATATGGATTGGAGACCTACAGGCTTCTCTTATGTGCATATGGCTTTGCCATAGGTTTTAGTTGTTCAGAAGTGTTTGGGGCTTTCTTTAGGTTCAAGATTCCTGGAAGTCTGACTTCTAGAAAAGGTGTCTCAAATTGAAGTCGTATTTCTACAATTTAAATTTCCCAGTCTAACTTCTCCATAAACTTCAACTTCTTGAAACCTTTGTCTTCTCTTGTACCCACCCAACTAGTCCCTGCAGTAGACTGGTTTAGAGAGATAATAGGCAGAGAAAATAGATAATAATACAAGATACCCCTAAGTGGACTGCCGCATATGCCAGACCCTCCCAGACACTTGTCCTCCATTATCTTCTTTAATCTTCATGTCAACCCCGATAGGTGGTTCTTATCCCCATTGTATAGAAGAACCAATTCGGGCTTAGAGTACTTATGGGACTTGCTTGAGTTCAGTTGGCTGCAAGGGCCAAGGCCCAAATTCGAACCCAATTCTGTCTGCCTCACAAGCCAGCTCTTTTTGCTGCTCAGGGCTGAGTCTCAGAAAAGGAATGTAGGTGGGGCTAAGACCTTGTCCTCAGCGCACTTGGGCAGGACCCTCCTGTTGCAGTTGGAGAAATTTCACTGTGAGCCCAGACTGCCAGGGAACCTTGGGTGTGGGACCCCTCTCCTTGGCAAAGGTGAAAACAGCTTTTCCCAGCAGCAAAGACAGGGTAAGGAGGAGTCTAAGCTCCCAGCCTTGCCAATCATCCCAGACAGGAGTTTCCCCTGAATGGAAAAAAGTTCTGGCTTCTGTCTCCAGCTTCCACAGCAGGAAGCCTCTCAGAGCAGGAGAGGGGCCAGTGGCTGGCTGCCTTCCTCTCATCCCCCTGCCCTTACTTGCTGGTCCTGTTTAGTTCCCACCTGTACTCTTGGCCACAGTTCCATATCATGGGTAGTTCCCTGCCCATAAGCACCCAGCCTGGCACTTGGAAACTCATCAATAGGGCAGATTTGCTTCATGTACCTTCCTAAATTACAATAATTTTATTAATTGAGCACTTACTATGTGCTTGGTCATAGGTCTGAATCTCTGTGCAGACTGTCTCACTTAAGACTCCAGAACCACCCAACAAAGTGGATAATTAAGGCTCAGAGAGGTGGAATCAATTTGTCCAAGGTGACAGAGCTGTGTGTAGGATTTAGGATTTCCTGACTCCAAATAAATACTAGTAGCTCCTATTTATTGAGAGCTTGCTATTTGCCAAGCATAGTGTTAACTGCTTTTATACGTGTAATTTCATCTCATCAGCACAGTAGTCCTGTTTTACGTTTTGTCTTTTTATCCTCATTTTATAGATGATGCAGCTGAGGCTGAGAAGGGTTAAGGCCATATGTGCAGTAAGTGGTAGGGCTGAGATGCAAACCTCATGAGTCTAAGCCACATGGTACCTGCCTCTAACCCCTGTTCTGAACATCCTGTTGCAATGAGCTTGCGTCTTGCCCTTCCCCTGGAGGGTGAGCTTCTTGTTTCACAGTCCTCCTGGACCGGAGTCCTGGGTATGAGCTCTGGGCCCAGAGTTAAGCACTCAACACCTTCTCCCAGACTTCCTTCTTGCCAACTCTCCACCTCAACCTCTTCTCCGTCCCCAGAGCTTGGGCCTCCCTGTCACTTGGCGCAGAATAATGTCTGTCTGCTCCCTCCATCCTTCCTCCCCTTGTCTGTCTGTGCAGACACCAGCTGTTCCCACATCTGCCTTGTGGGGTGACCTGGGCCCAGCTGGCAGACAAGAACAAGACAGTGCAGGAAACTCCGTCTGACAGGGGTGACCAGCCTCCTACCCAGACACCTGTCTGCAGTGTGCAGCAGACAGGAAGGGGCAGGACTCGGCTTCTCAGCATGTCAGGTTATTATTTTCCTGTTGAAGCCTTGAGGAGTCTCAAATATGAAGCAGATTCCCAGAACAACTGCTGCAACAGTTTCCCCTCATAACAACAACAAAAAATATTCATTTATAATTGGAATCATTCTAAGTAAGTATGTGTTGGGGATGTGAGGGAGGGAGGGGAAACCACCTGAACATATTCAACATACCAAGGCTTTCTTAGGAGTGGTGGCCTGGAACTCTAGTTATGGTCGTGTTTCAAGCAGCTAAGAGACTGATTCTGGAAGATGTCTGGGGAGTCGGCGTGTAGTCCCAGCTCTGTGTCTTAGCTCTGTGGCCTTGGGCAGGCCAGGTTCACTTTCCATTTTTATCTTGTGATATTTGTATTAGATTCATGTCTCAGGACCTTCCATATGGCTTCCTGAGCAAGATGGTCATTGAGCGAGAACTTTAAGGCTAGTCAGGGCTGGGACCAGGAAAGAGTAAGAAGAAGTTAATCCCAGGAGCATGTCTCAGCACAGGACGGTACACCCAATTGATGGCATTAAGTTTAGGGTTGCCATATTTATTTGCTAAATCTAAGTGAAAACATGGTTTCTTAGGAAAGGCCGTTATCCCCAAATGTGGCCCATTGGGTCTAAGGAGGCTGGTGATTCTAAAGACGTGGGAAGATAATCAAAACCATTGGATGGAAAGCACCCTTCTTAGCAGAGTGGGCCATGAGAAAGGCTTGGATGTTGGGTTTCAGAGTTAGGGATGTACATCAATGGCTCTTACATCTTGACTCAGCAACCAGAAAGGTCCTTTTCAAACAAGTCAGATGGAATCACACCTCTATGCAAAATGTTGCAGTGTCTCCCCCATTTTACTCAGAGTAAAACCAGTCTTCCCAATGGTCTGCAAGGCCCTGTGTGCTCTGCCCAGCCACATTCCCTCTCTGACCTCATCCCTGACTCTTAGTGGTCCCCCTCACATAACTCCACCCCTCTGGACTCCTTGCCATCCCTTTTGTAGGCCAGGCATCCCCCTACCTTACAGCCTTCGACACTGGCTGTTCCTTTGGCTGAGAACATTCTTCTCCATTCATCCTCATGACTCATCCCCTCACCTCCTCCAAGTCTTTGCCCAATTGTCATGTAAGTTCTCAATGAACCCCACCCTGACTACCCACCTTACCTCACCCCTGGCACTCCCACACCCATTTGCCTTGGCTTCCACTTTTCTTCCTTCCACAACATTTATCACTTTGGCACATACTATAAAATGTATTTATTACTTATTATCTTGCAATCCCTACCCTTCTTGCTGCTAGAATGAATATTTCATGAGGGCAAGAACATGCATCTATTTTGTTCACTGATGTATCCAAGTTCTGATGCTATGTGATACATACTGTGCTAGGCTGCAAGCAAGACAGACCTAGTCCCAGCCATGCTGGGTTCATGTCTTCTGGACTGGTGACCAGACATTTAGAGTGGAGTAAGTGCTAATGGAGACACAGCAAGTGAGGCGAGCCAATGAAGCTTCCTAGAGAAGGCAACACCTTCTAGAAAGGTAAGATATGAATGGTGCAGTAGGTCTTACCCAGATGAAAGGAGTAGGAGGAGGACCAGAGATAAGGATGAGAGAGAGAAGTGTGTTTTTGGCAGAGGGCACAGTCTATGCAAAGACTTAGATACAAGGGAGAGTATTAAGGAAATTATAATTCTTGAGTGTGGCTAGAGCACAGTGTAAGAAAGGAGGAAGGGGTAAGAGATGAGCCTAGATGGATGAACAGGCTTTTACAAGCCAAGCCAGGGAATTTGACCTTTATCCACAGAACTATGGGGTGTTCAATGATTTTAAGCCCTAAACCAGCCTAGAAGATCCTAGAAGACTTCCTGGAAGAGGGGATAGATATGCTTAACTTGGAAGATTAGTAAGAAATAGGCAAATGGCTAAGCAGACTGGACTAATTCCTCCTTGCCAAAAAATCACTGGCTTCTGGACTGTTATGATCTCCTCATTTGGGGTATAGCTTTGATTTTTTCATATGGATGAATTAGACGCTCATTTTAGTTTGTTCCTATGAAGGAATCAGATCCTTCTGTCCCCAAAAGTTATCATCATCACAATCATTGTCAATATCATCATCACCACCATCAACACCACATCATCAACACCACAACCAGCATCAACACCAGCCTCACCAATATCACCATCACCATCATCATCATTTACTGAGCACATATTATATGCCATGTGCTGTGCTAAGTGCTTTACTTGAATTTAATACTTTATCCAAAATACTTCAGTGTGGCAGGACTGTTATCTCCTGCATTTTACAGATAGAGAAACTAAAGCCCAAAAAAGGGAAGCAACTTGCCTAATAGCATACACGAAGTCACTAACAGAGCAAGGAGTCAAACCCAGGTCTCCTTCTTGCCTAGGCTGATGCTTTTCTCCACTTTACCCACATTTTTGCTCCATTTTCTCCTTCACTTATCCACATTTAGACAAGCCTCCGTATTCACTGACAACTCCATGCCCTGAGCCAGCAGGTATCTACCGTACCCTGGAGGAGCTCACAGGGGAGTCCTCATAATTAACGTCACGCCTTGCTCTACTTGTTCTCAATCTTTCCTTCAACCCGTTGAAGACCCTGAGGCTCAGAGTGGTCAAGTGTCCTGCCCAGGGTCCCACAGTGGGCAGGTGGACAGTCAAAGCTTTCTGACCTTCAGCACAGGATGCCTCTTGCTTCCCCCACTGCACACTCTCTGCTTGTGACCTCCCTGTTGAGTCTGAGTCAGAATCCAGCCCCTGCCTGTCTCCCAGCCTCAGACAAGACTGCAGCCAGGGCCTTGCGGTGCACTTGCCTGGGCTGCATTCCTGAGCCGCTCACACACATGGATGGAGGTGTTAGCTTGGGCAGCTCACCCAGAGGGAGAAACTCCTGTGCCTGAGCACCATCTCCAGCCCAGAGAAAAAAAAGGAGTGAATCCTTGCCTTTAGTCATTGACCTGGGCTTGTTGACAGAATCCCAGAGTGGGTGGCCAAGCCATTTATGGGACAGCCTAGCCACATGGTGCTGGGAATCCCAAATGTAAACTGGCCACCACGGCGTTCGTGCTGTGGGTGGTAGGTTTGCTTGGGAGGCCGTGTGGGGGAGAAGGTGGGAGCTGCTTGGGGAGTCAGGAAATCTGGGAATCATCCATCTCAGAGCTCACTATATCAGGATGTGATTCTTCTCTCCATGCCTCAGTTTATTCCTCTGTGAAAAGGAGACCCTGAATCCTGCTCCTCCTGCCTCTTGGGGACGGTACTGGGTAGTGGTTACAAACAGGGATGCAAATCCCAGGCCACCTGCCAGCCAGTGACTCACCTCTTTGCATCTTAGTTTCCTCTAAGATGTAAAACAGGGATAATAAGAATAGCTGCCTTATTAGGGTTGCTGGGAAGAGTGAGTGAGATAATGTACATTGAGTTAACTCACTGCAGGGCACATAATAAGGGATAAAAGGCTATTGGCTATTAAAATGACAAAGCAGCAGTCAGCCTGGCCAGGTGGTAAAGAAAGTACCTTCCCCTTTCTTTCACTTGCTGAAAAGCTTCAGTGTTTGGAGGGGGATTTAAAATCCTGCTTATTGACTGGTAGTGAGGCCTGGGGCAAGTCTGTGTCGTTTTCAGCATTCTGAAGCCTCTATTTTCTTATCTGCAAGATGGGTAGCTAATAAGGATAGCCTCACAAGCTTGTGTGGAGTCAATAAGCTAGCATGTAGAAATTATTTGGCACATGGAAGGCCCTCGGGACGTGTTGGAGTGTGAGTGTAAAGTGGTGTTCACTGCTGTGAACCTGTGTGAACAGGCCTCCCCTGTCTCTTCCAGGTCAGACTTAGGAACACCTGGGAAAGTGGATGGAGCCGGCAATCGCCACCGTTCTCTTCCCAGCTGTAGGCCCTTGATCAGGGAGGAGGCTTGAGATGAGAGGAGAGCCCTAGGCAGGTTGTGAAGAGGCAGCTCACAAAGAGGAGAGGAAGGGCAGGAGGAGGGAACAAGACACTGTGCATGTCCTCTGCACTGAGCTCTCTGCGAGCCGGTTCAGAGATAACATATTTCATTGACTTCTCACCAGAACCCTGTGAGGGCTTTATAAAGGCTGTCTGTCGTCTTACAGGTAGGGAGATGACGTCCTCAGGGTGCCAAGGACTTGCTGAAAGTCATGCAGTGCCCATGTGGAGCCCATGCCTAAAACCAGGCTTGTCTGCCCCTCAAACTCCTAGCGAGGGATCAGTACATGCAGCTGCATTTACAGGCATGTGGTGGAGACAAGGAGACTCCAGATCTGCCTACTGAGACCAACCCTTCTGGACTTTGTCATATTCTAATTGGGGTTCCTTCCCTTAGTTTCCAGACACACTGTGGGAACATGCTGAAATGCCCAGGCTGACCCAGGGAGGAAAGAGAATGGTCACACCACGCCCACATAGTCAGAGTGGCCAGACTAGCCTGAAACATTAGCTGGAGACAGGGTCCTGCCAGCTGATGATTACGGAGAAGCTGATAGAACTGGGGATGGCAGAAGAGGGAACATGTAAGACAGGGTTTGTGGAGAAAGTCTACATTTCCAGGTCCTTTCTGGCCAGGGCATTGCCTTCTCAGACTGAGAAGGGTTTTCAGACGGATGGGAAGGTAGAGACCATTAAAATTGAATCTTAATGTACAGAGAGGGAAACCAAAGCCCAGAGAAGCGAAGTAACTTATATAAAGTCATTCAGCAAGTAAGTGCAAGAGCAGAGACTCCCTGACTTGTGTTCTGCACGTATATTCATGACTTCATTTGTCCCTCCATTCGTGGATTCATTGAATGCCTATGTGGTATATAGAGACTCAGGTCAACAACAGACATGGTCCCAGCCCAGACTGAGCTGACATACAAGTGCAGAAGTGTTCAGTCTAACAAGGGTGGACAAATAGATGCTGTGATATGGGATTAAGATGATAGTGCCATCTTTGGTCAGGCCAATGAGTAAGGAGAGGGTACTGGAGATAAGAACTGAAGAATGAAGAGGAGCTGGCTAGGAAAGAGCAGGAGGGTAGAGGAACATTAGTGGCTAAAGACTTAAAACTCTTGGAGTATCTGAGGAACCAATAAATATATAAATAAGCCACAGAGAGTGAGGGGAAGAAGGGAACCAGGTGAAATACAAGAGGTCTGTGGAGATCAGATCATGCAAAGCCTTGAACTCATGGTAAGGACTTGGGTCATATTTTAAGAGAGAGAATCCGTTGAATGTTTGCCTGCGCGAGGTGCAACAGGAGGCATGAGTGATAAATCAGCTGTTAAATGGTCTCTAATGGGTCACAGAGCCCAACAGGAAAGAGTTATGCAGAGAATTGTGCAGAAGACATTAGAGGTAACTGAATCATTCTAATGTTAGAATGTGGGCGAGGACGGGAGAAGTTGACAGATAAAGGGATGGGTGAGTTGAGGACATAGAGGCTACCAAAAGGAGGTGGGAGAAAGGGGACTATAAGCAGGAAAGGTGTCACAGATGGTGAAATATGAGCTGGTGGGAAATTTGATTCAGTGCACATGTATTCAGCATTGAGTATCTCCTTAGTGTTAAGCCATGTGCTGGGCTTTTGCAAGTTTCTTCTTGTTTGATCCTCACAACCATATGAAATATGGTGTGTTTTTTTTTTTTAGCTCCCTTTTATGGATGTAGAAACTAAGGGTCACGGCAATGAAGGGATTTTCCCAAAATTGTTCATTGAGTAAGAAGCGAATAAGGATGCCAACTCAGGCCTTGTGGCTCCCATGGCATTACTCTCCCCATTTGACATCAGTTGTTAGATTTAGACTTGGCTCTGCCCTCAGTTTCCCCATTTGAACTGGAGGGTTTTCTCTATGTCTCTTTCAATTCTAACATTCTCTGCTTCTCTTGGAAGTGAAGTGGTTGTAGAAGAATATTCTAGATTGGAAGTCACAGCCTCCACAAAGCCATGGAGGCTGGGAAGTAAATGTCCTGGAAAGGGAACAGCAAGTAGCTGTAAGCAGAAAGACAGGCACTGCCTGGAAGGAGCTGTGAGATGCTTGCCAGGCCATCAGGCACCTATGAATTTAAAATGAAAGGAGAAAGAGAGAGATGTGCTAGCCATAAGTCCTATGGAAGAGTCAGAGAGAGATGGAGAAATGAACATTCATTCATTCTATGGCTTGAGCTCTGAGCAAACAAGAATGAACAAGACCAACCCAGTCCCTGCCTCACTGAGTCATAGACAAGAGGCTATGTACATTTATAGTTGAGCACTGAGCATATGCACTGTGTGCTAGGTGTTTTTCATCAGTTAGTTCACATATCCTTCATCACAACCTCAGGAGGTGTATGCTTTCATTATTCCCATTTAAAGAATGAGTTAACTGAGACTCAGAGAAATTGTTACCTGCTCAAGGTCACACCTCAATTAGGTAAGAGAACTGGGGCTTATATTTCAATCTGCCTGTTTATTCCTACATTTTAAATTATTGCAACATTGCAGGACAGAGAGAGGTTGGGAGGGAGGGAGGGCAAAGAGGCAAAGAGAAAAAATGAGTTAGATATAGAGAAGAATCCATAAGCTAGAAAGACAAAGATGCTGTCTGAGACTGTGTGAGCACTTGGAGACCCTGCCTAGGCAAATGAGGTCATTAAATCCATCTGCGCAGATGGGGGACCCTCTGGGGAAAGTTACATGCAAATGTCATGATGCAATGAGGTGAAATCCACTTGCGTGAGCCCAGGCTGGGGCTCAAGCAGAGAGTGCACTGTGGTCTTTGGAAAGACAGATTATCCACTGCATGGGGAAGACATTCGCTCTGCTGGGCCCTTTCTCTCAGTTTCTAGAAAGGAAAGACGGCCAAAGGTCACAGAGGATGTGAAGGGATGGACTGGGAACCAAAACTCAAGCCTCTCACTTTTTAAGTTTTATTTCCTTTTTCCCCAGCTTTCATAATATATACATATACCAAATCATCACATGTGTGCCTCTTACTTTTTCTTATCCTAAAATATGCTCCCAAGATCCTTCAAACAACTATTATGCAAAATCTCTATGTGCAATGTTCCCCACCAGGATTTCAGGCCCCCTTGAAGGTGGTCTGGGCTTGCTGAGACCTGCTTTTGTTGTTTTCATCATTGCCTCCTAAAATCAAAATTACCAATATATGCAGAAAGTGTCTTAAAAGACACTTTCACATCCTTTGTCTCCCTTGATCACCACAACAGTCCTGCAAGTTAGATATCCCATTGTACAATTCAGTAGAATTGTTAATAAGCCAATTCTGGTACAGTGGATCACACTTTTCACTCAGCCCTTAGAGTTCACAGTGCAAGAAAGGTCTTATTATGAGTTCTACAGGTAAGAACCTACGGCTCAGGGAGAGGAAGCTTGTCCAACTTTAAATGCCAGATTTGTCACTTATTACTTTGGACATATGACTGCCTCTTTCTGAGCCTCAGTTTCCCCATCTGCAAAAGGGTGATTGTTTTAGTACCTCTGCTACAGATTCGTCAAAGGATGTGGTGTTTTCCTCTTTGGAAAGTGTTTTGCACCTTGCCTGACCCACAGTAAGTGCCCCTGAAAATGGAGGCTGCTACAATAATGACCACGTGATTTTGGTACAAGTTATCACAGAGCTAGCAAGAAGCCGAGCCGTAACTTGAACTTGAATCTGCTTTCCCCTAAATCCACTGATTGTCCCTCTGTTCTGCACTGCCTCTCTGAAGATTACTGCTTTATATCCAGGCACCTGGCTCACCTCTTCTTTCTTTCTCTCTGCAGGTCACCCCCTTCCCTATGTCCTGTGACCTACAAGGTGACTGTGCTTGTCGGGACCCTCAGGCCCAAGAACACAGCCGGAAAGACCTCCGGGGATACAGCCATGGCTAAGGAAGGACAAGGAGTTGTCAAAGAATTCCCAACGCCAGGACCCGCATCCCTTTGGTATTGATTTCACAGTCAGCTGCTCAACGGAATGGCCTCTCCACACCAGGGATCCTTAGCACCCAACCGGTCTGCCTTTAATTTCACCCAGGAAGGACTCATAGTGGGGGCGCATGAACTAAGTCTCGCCATGTTGAAAGATGGAATGGAATCCCATCCCAAAGTCTTAGATGGATTGCATATACAGCATGCAGTCCCAGAGCCTCCTAAAATTCTAACCATTTGTCACACGACCACAGCAAGAAACATGTTCTGTATCTAGGAGTGTGCACATCTGTGGTTAGTACACATGCATGCATACGCACCCATACAAACATCTGTGTGAGGGCAGTTTTGGAGACTGAGCAGAGAGAGACTGGAACAAACTCAATCTTTCCTTTCCCAAGCTCCTAGCAACACTGTCCTTGGGAGAAAGAGAGTTGCAGAAACTGCTAAGACCAAGAGTTGAGATGCCAAGATAGCTCACACCCTGAGGCTTGGAATATGTAGGTCATGCACAATTGTGCAGTCCTTTGGGATTGGAAGTGAAATGGTCTCTGATCAGCTACCTTCTAGGGAAGTAGGACCCAGAAAGAAGTGAAGAATCCAAGGTATGCAAAGCCCCCAAATTCTTCTGCTGCCATGGGGGATTTTACCCCAACTCCAGGGTTTGAGGCCAAGCTGGAAATGGCTCAGAATTGCAATGTCAAGGTATTATAACAGCCCCCTGCTTGAGGCTTGAGGCTTGAGGCTTGAGGCCATAATATCCCTCCAGAACCCACCCATTCCCCAAACCTTGCCTTGGGACCACATTTGCTGCTACTTTTCCTGCTGCTCTATCCTATACATTGAGTATCCCAAGATGGTAGGACTAGGTTAGGAAAAACCCCACACAACCAAACAGTCTGCCTTAAAAATGACCCACATTTTTCCACAGCTCCTCACCTCTCAGCCCTTCTACAAGAGAAAAACCCTCATTGGCCCACATGGTGAGAAGTTAAGTTCCCCATGGGTAGCCTTCTCATCCTGGAAAGGAGTTGAGGGACTTAAGATGCTGGAACCTTCACTGAGAGTCCAGAATGTCTAAGCCAGTGTTAGATTTTATAATCAAGTGGAACAGTGTTAAATTTCTATGATGTTGGAGCCATCCAGAGACTGTTGGAATTGTAGAGACTCTTGAGTTATTATCTTTATCCAAGCCTTCCTGGCCCTCCAGGCCAGAGCACGCTTTGGTCCCGAGGACCTCACTGTTGCTCTGAGTAGCTATTATTCTGGAACAGAAACTCATCTTGGATATGATCAATCTAGGCCGTGTTCTAGAGGACCATCAGAGGGAAGCCAAAGAGTTCACAGCCTCATTCCCCAACAACCCAAGATAGTTATCATGTTTCGCACATAATCTTCCAGCTACCAAGACTCCCATCCACACCCATGGTTGGGCAACCCTCCCCTCTCTCCCATGTTCAGCCTTCAAAGTTAAGAGGAAATTAGTCAAACGCAAGTGGAAACCCCCACCTCTTTGGGGTCTTCTTTCCCTCTTTTCAGTCAGTTACCTATTTATTCCTTTTGGATTAATGTGGAAAGAGATTAATACAGAATGAGATGGAGAGGATGGTTAAGTCTGACATAATTTCTGAGACATGGAACTGAGAAAGTGAGGCGAGGGAAGGGTCTAAACTAGATGTATCACATAAAGGTTGCTGTAAATCAAGTCATCTCAAGTCTAGTGAAGACAACCAACAAAAACAAAGTCCAGCATAGGAATGGAAAATACCAGGCTTGTGGACCTACTACCCTCCTCATTCCTGTATCTGAGGCAGGCATTGTTAATCAGTCATAGCACTTTTTCCTGTGGGGACCAGAAATAACTTCAGAAACCTTCTTACTATATCATTCCCAACAGCAATTACCTGCTGATCAAGAACACTTGAGAAAACATCTACTGGCCATCTGTGGTCTGTTACATTAAGAAATATATCAAGGTGCTTTTTGCACAGGTGTCCACAAATAAGGATGCAGTACTTGGAAAGTTTTGTGTGCTTGTACCATATTACAGACTCCGAGATTGGGTTCCATAAAGGAGAGGCTGCCACTATTGTTAAGGTCAGGCTCAAATCCTTTATGTTTCCTCCTTACAAACTCATATCTCATTTATATTCAAAGCATTTTTTTTCTATACATACCGGGCCAATCCTTAGCAAAATAATAATAATGATAGAAGAAGTGATCTCACTTTGTAGCCCTCTCCAGTATCTTAGAACTCTTGCCAACTCTTAAAGCCCCCTTCTTACCCTAGCTGAGTTATCAACCTGTGTGGTGTTAGCTTAGAAGATATGAACTAAGAAAGGTAACAGTGTCAGCCCTCTCACTTACTTTATTACACCAATAAGTAGTAAAAAAAAGTCTTGAAGACCCAAAGATGACATTATTAATGGTGGGGTTGCAGGAACCACAGAGGAACCTCATCAGCTTCCCTTAAATTGATCCTCATCCTCTATCTTCCTTCACTCCCACCCTTGTCTCTCCTCACACTCCAGGTGAGCAGAGTTTCCTGGAGGCTGACTTTTATCTTCAGACTCACAGATTGAGTTGAGCTCTTCTGTGCAAAGATCCACCCAATCACCTTCCTACCATCATTCAAACCTATTACTGACAAATTCACATTTGCCAAGGATATTAGGCAAGAGACGCTACCTGACTGATGGCCAGCCTCATGCCCACGGAAGATGTAATTAATAGACCCTTCTCAAAACTTAGTGAAGGAGGGTCAGCTCTATTCGTGCAATGCACTGATTCTCCTTTTCACTTTCTTTTTGGGAATAAACTCATTGTCTCATCCCTTGGATCATCTCCTGTTGAGGATAATAGAGTACCCACAAAGAGGCAGCTCTGGAGCACTGTTGTCCAGCAGCAGCTCAGGGGCCCTAAAACACTTGGGGGTTCTGGGTCTGAAGAAGTATTAGCCTCTTAGCAGCAAGAAAGAAAAGATGAGGTCGACAGTTCTCTAAGCCTTGTCTTGGGAAGGCTTTCCAAGCCACAACCTTAGCTGCCTGCCCAGAGGACTTGCATTACCCGCTAGGATCTGTGCCAATGATCCCTTAAGGGAAGACAGTCCTTGGAAAGTCCATTTTGGTGGCTAAATTGAGGTGTTAAGGAAGGGAGAGATTAATGGTCATAAATAGTAGGGCTTTGAAGATGGAGGGTATCAGCTGCTACTCTTGGCTTCAGCATGCTGAGCCACTGCCTAGACAGTTCTCTTGGTCTTAGTCCACCTTGGCCATTGCTTAAATGCTATTTGTTGAAAATAATTCTTTGAGACAGATTTCAGTTACCTCCCTTCCAGGTTCGATTTAACTTGGTTGTAACTGTCAATTTGTTATAGGTCTTACCTGTGTTTAAAAAAGAAAGATAAAGAAAGGAAGGAAGGAAGGTGGCAGGGAGGGAGAGAAGGAGAAAGGAAAGAAAGAAGGAGAAAAGGAAGGAAGGAAGGAAGAAAACAAACCATAAATTCAAGTTAATAGTTTCGAGGTTTTGTGTTTTTTTTTTCTGGAACTACTTCAAGTGGGGAAAATAAAAAGAAGAAATTGATAGTGACAAAGCTGTACAGATAGAGATTAATAGAACACAAGGAGATTAAAAGGAAATAAAAGTGCATGATTAAAAATAAGAATTAAAGAAACCTATTTTTGTGCTTCCTAAAGGAAATTGTTTATTCTACAGACTGAGTAGGTAGACACAAGCAGAAAGAATTCCGTAGAAGGAAATATAGAGCAGGATTTTATGACGCTGTTATTTTCTGTACATTGTGGTAGGTCCAGGAAATAAGGCATCTTCCCTCTTGATATGTAGTCTTGTGGTTGAGAGAGCATTTTATCTATTTGGTGGCAATCGGTGTTAGTAGAGAGTGGGGAGGGCTTGAAATTAGTTTTACCCGATATTAAGGGAACATATTGTGTTGTGCTTTTCACATTATAAAATGGTTGTATTTACCAGCAGAGCACTGGGCTTTATAAAGACTGCACTTAGAATCACACTGCACAGTCCACTTTCCTAAAAAGCTGCTACATGACCAGACAGGTAATTCCCATGATTTTTGAGAAACAAAACAAAACAAGCAAACAGCAAACATAAAAACTAAACAGCAATTGAATAACAGCCTATTCTTTGAATTTTCAAGTTTTGCCAAATTCCTACCAATCATTTGATCTTTAAAAGAGATTTATAATAGCCAAGAGAGAAATTATGTCCCTAGAGTAAGAAAATAGAATTCTTGACTCCAGGCAGCAGTTTGCTCAGTGATCTTGAACAACAAGTCATCGAGTTGCCACTCCATTTGCCTCAGTTTCTCCGGCTGCAAAATGGGGATAATACTACTTACCTACCTCACAGTGGGAGGGCAGGGGATTGTGAGGCCCTGGGGGTTGAAAGGGGCTGTGGCAATCTGTGAGAGCCAAGGCTTGACACAAGTCTATGGGTTATTTTTCAAGAACGCACAGGTCCATTGGCCATTTAAGAAAGACAGGGAGTGCTCATTGGATGTTTCAAGGAATGATGCTGGAGCTCCTGGATTATAATCCACTTTAAGAGAGAGGCTTGTATTTGGGAATATTTCATTCGTAGGTAAATTGGATTTTTCCCCCATTATTCTGGCCTTTCACCAGTTCTATAATTTGATTAAAAGCCAATTACTTCCTACAGGGTAAAAGTCAGTTTACTGTTGTCTATTCAAGACTTCCGGGCCATTTCCAACTTTATAGAGGAAGGGAGTCCCTAAATGTCTTCTTCTTCTCACACTTAAAATTCTGCATCAAGTGTTCAATTAAAAGAAGATACAGCATTCTGAGTGCAAACAACTCTGGGCTCCTTAAATTATACACCAGCAGTCAGTGAGGAGAATTTTGAACAATTATTGAGTTGCTTTCTTGGGTCTCTATAATCAAAAACCTGTCCGCAGATATCTATCTATATAAAGATATTATATATAAATATAAATTTACATATATATGCACATGTATATATAGTTGTACATATATGTGTGTATATATATACTTAAATGTAATATTTACAAAATAAAACTGTGATCTCGTCTAGAGAAAATGTATTCATATTACAAACTGCTCTTCCATATTTATGTATCATATTATACCTTTTTATTATTGTTATAATTATTATAGGTATTTCTAATTATTATGATGTTGACATCTGTTTGGCACCTTCTGGAAACTACCAAAAAATGACTCTCCATTGAAGTGCTTAAACTCTGTTCTCATGAGAATTCTACTGGCCTACTATAAAAAAAGGAAAAAAAAAAAAAAGAAAACAGTCTAAAGACCAAAAACAAAACACAATTCCAATCCTTTTTCTGTACCTCACGCGCATAAATTTGCTGCTCCTATTTTGGGTTTTATTTTTTTTCCTGTTTATGTGTTTTTATGGATCTAAGTTAAGTCTTTCAGCAATATATAAAAATGTAAATAGTAAACTTTATTTATTAAGAATGTCATCTTTTTTAATTTATATTTACACAATTGTTCATCTAATTTATTTTTTCTATACGGTTTTAAATACTCAGACATATTTTGCTGTTCATGATATTTTTATCCTGTTCTCATGGATTTGTTTTTCCATACTGTTTTCTCTGGTCTCAATTACAGGTTGGATCTCACACACAAAAAAAATGATGTCAAAGACAGAAATATTTTGCCACTGTTGATTACTATACCTTAAAATTCTATATTATGAAAATATATAATAGCTTGTATGCTTCAATACGTGGTGGTATGATTTTTGTGTGTTGTGGAAATCTAAAGGATTCTCATATAGACACACTAGAATGGAAGAGAACCCCAGGGCCTAGAATTAGAAGATCAAGGTAGCATGAGGTTGAATGCAATATACACCCAATATTTTACATAAATAATTCCTGAAAAGTGTCTACATTTTGCATATGCAAAGCTGGAAAACATTTTTACATGTTATAAGAAAGTTCAGTTTTCAGAGAGCTGAAATGAATATCACTTGCAGTTACACCTAGCCTTTCGGATGCTGTCTTCAACAACGTATTTCCAGCATATTCTTTACTTCCATGTTTTTCTTTATAATTGAACACTGAGTCATCTAGTTCATCACACGAACATGTAGCTGAGACTGAGGTTTTGCTGTTTTCGATCTGCCTATTAGATCAAATTAGATGATAAAATTTCATCTTATCACCACTTAGTAGCTATGTGATCTTTGGAAAGTTATTTAATTGCTTTAAGATTTGGTTTTTCCCATTTGCAAAATGGAAATTAAAAGTACCCACCTCATGAAGTTGCTGGTAGAATTAAATAAGATAATGCAAAGTTTTTAGAACGATGTCAGAACACAGGTTATATTAACTCTTGTTATGATTATTATGAGACAGGGGCTGCTTACAACAAGTATTAATAATACACTAATTTTTCTGATATCTACTTAATTGTTAAAAGAATAAAAATAAGATGCACTAAAGCGTTCGCTTGCACAGGCATTGCCATGGAGTAGTTACTGGCACTGTGCACTCGGCTGTTGGCTGCCAGTACCACCATAAGACAGGTCAAAATATGTGTTTATCTGCTGATACTTGAATGTTGAATTTTGCACAAAAGGGCAGTTTGGGAATATCAATGTGAACTGCATAAAAGGGCAGGGGTTGGGAAGTCAAGAACTACCCAAACAGGGTTTTTGGACTCTTTACAAATACAAACCGGTGAGAGACACAAGGGAGGGCATGAAAAATATAAATAAATAAAATAAAAGTCATTGCTAAATTCTGCCAGATAACTGATTATTTCCAAAGTAAGGTAAATGATTAAAGAGAATGTTTTACTCAGTTCTATTCAATTCACTGTGAGGACTGAAACAAGATGTAGACAATAGTTTCATGAAAAGAGGTAAATATTTCCCAAACAGGAAGATTGAGAGAGAAAGTCTTAATGTGGCTTTTTGGACTCCTTGGTTTTGTCTGCAGAGACAGGAAGTCATAGGGCAAAGGAATTCCTCTTGGAAGATAGAATGTACTAGTTCTAGGGTCTTCTCCCCTCCTCCTCCAACCCTAACACACATACACACACACACACACACACACTCTAACAGAAAAGTTCACTGCGCTTTAGTTGCTTAACATGTCAAATGGGAAAATGACACCTTTTTCATTTCAAAACAAGCAGAAACATTCTGTATTTAGATCTATTTATATTTATCGTCCAAGTTTTAGAGTTTGTCTAACCAAGGAATATGGTCTTCAAATTAAAAAAATAAAAATATAGGGGCAACAATCTATCAGGCTATACTGGCATTGGTAAATCTACCCAGTTCTTCACATTTAGTGCCAGGAATAAGAACCTGGGACAAAAACACAGCCTCCGGAGCCTTCAACCCAGGAGAAGCCTTGCTTCTTTGGATGAAAGTTTTAAACTCTTTACAGGAATGTGATTTGAGGTGGAAAACAGCAGTGCTGTACAGAAGCACAGGTTAAGAATTTACATTCAAGTACTGTCTGTCCTTTGTGACCTGGGGTAAGTCACTTCCCTTTGCTAAGACAGGAAGAATTGGCAATGAGAAAAAGGCAGGTGATACATTTAAGCAAATGGGACTAGCAAGTGCAACATCCTAAGTAAAAAAGAACATGACACTCTTGAGAAACGGAATAAAAGGCCAGTGCCCTGAGAAAGCAGAAAGAGAGGGTGATGGTGGACTGACGAGAGGATGGAGAGCTTATCATGTGCCAAATTGAGGATTTCAGGCTTTATCTTAACAGCAATATGGAAACACTGAATGGCTTTTCAGAAAGGGATTTACATAGTCAGATCTGTGGTTGAGAAAGATCCTTCATATGGCAGTATGAAAGAGAAAATGGAGGGAGACAGGAGAAGATGTAGGGAGTAGAGAATATTTTTGGTTCAGGAAAGAAAGGATGGCTGTTTGGATGAAAGTGTTGGCAGTGGGTGGACAGAGTATTTTTCTCCGTTCTATTAAATGATGAGATTGGACAAAATGGTCTTTAGTGTCTAAGATTCTATGATTCTAGAAAATCATTGTACGTCACTGCTATTCACTGATTTTAGAATTTTTAATTAATAGACTTTACTTTTTAGAGAAGTTTTGAGTTTACAGAAAAATTGAAGAGAAAGAGTTCCCATTAGATTTCTTTTTAAATAATAAAATCTGGGACAGGGAAATCTAGCTATCTTCTAGGATCAGCTATCAGGAAAATATAAAAACCCAAAACCATGTGATCAGATGTGTAAGTCTGGAAATTCAAGTACCATTTCTGATGACCCCTTAGTGATTTTCATCATGATGAGGTCTTAAGATGAGAGAGGAAGGCTTTGGGGAATGGGTCAGGATAGAGTCAGATGGGATCTGGGATCTGTCATTTAAATGCAGTGTTATCCTGGGCAGCTCTCTATCTGTTTTTCAGTAGCCTCATCTATAGATCTATAGAATGGAATTCATCATTTCCGTCTTAAATGGGCTGTCCTAAGGAAAATGTGCCATAATTTAAGTAAAGCACCCAGCAGGGGGCTGTTATATGGTAGATGCTCAGCCGATGTTGATTGTTACTCCTTTGGCCTCCCCCATTTCTCCACCCCAACCTTGGCTAAATATGACTCCCATCGCACGCTGCACTCTGCAGCAAGAGGGGTGGTAGGGGGAGGGAATTCAGTACACCCAGCCCAGCTCTCCAGTATTGACATGGAGAAAATGTGCATCAGTTTTTACATCACCAAGACTGAAGTTCTGCAGTGTATTAAACTTGCTTCAATCTCGGTGAAATGATAAATCTCAGTTACACGCCCAAGAGATTGAACAGGTCCAGAGTAAAGACAAGGAAAAAGTTAAACTCAGTATTATTCTACTTTTTAGCTTCTACTGGAAAAGAGGAACAACAAGAGTGGGGGTGGGGCTGAGCAAAAGAAATAAGACACAAAAAGTACATACTATATGACTTCCATTTTATGCATTACAAAAGTATGCAAAGCACAAGTAATTGTGCTGTGACAACTTTCTTTAAGATAAGGAAGTAGATTAGCTTTTCTTTTAACTCTTACAAAAATATTGTGATATAGGCATCATGAGTCCCATTTTTACAGATGAGACAAACTGAAGCTCAGAGTTTAAGTGATTTTTCATAGTGAGTGGCCCCAAAAATCAAGTCCTAGTCTTTTTAAGGTGTAAGTACCACATTTCACTGGTTCTCTCTTCTCATAACTACCTTAAGTCTGTCTGAGCCAAAACCACTATTATTTAAATACTCCAGGGATGGCAATTGTTTCAACTTAATCACAACACAGATTGACTGGTAGTGATCCCAATGCTAGGTTGAGAAAGGTTTTTATAATGCATCCAGACTACCAGGGAAAGGGTAATGTGACCTTGGGAAAGTCATCTTATCTCTCTGAACTTGTTTCCTCATCCATAGCTGCCTACCATAGAAATGGAAAAGTCAGTGGCAGTACAAATGTTATATTTGCTTTTCTGTGTTTAGCAGAATTTCTTTATTTGTCAAATGATAAACTGAAGATTGGGTTGGGAAGGAGATTCTCCAGGGGTACATATCATGTCAGCCACAGAGCCCCACTTCTGCCTTCCTGGCCAGTAAGATCTCCTTGATCAGGATGACTCTTGCCTAACTTTATTAGTGACGTGATCATCTTTGCACTATCCTGATACCCTCAAACAAGTTATTAATTTGTACCACAGCTGATGCTAAGTGAGTATTTTTGCCAGAAGTTGCCTTTCATGACAGCAGAGTCTTGGTTTTTGGAATGGCACTGGTCATGTCCTAAACATATGGGGGGAACAGGTTATGGGCACTTCTCTAGCTACCCTGTCCTCTACTGACCAGTTAAGGTGGAAAGACAACCCTTATCATAATATTTAAAAAATAGATCAATTTACAGAGAAATTCCCCTTTATCCATTCTTTAATCCTAACAGCAATGTGATAAACATATCTTTAAGGTCATTTTATGGATGAGGATATCAAGATCCAGAAAGATGAAGTACCTTGCCCAAAATTATACAGGTAATAAGGGGCAGAGCCAGGATTTTAGCCCAGGCATGTCAGATTCCAAACCCATGCTTTTTCCCCTCCTTGTGCTATCCTTTCTCCTTATCAAAGAAAAATGGGAGGAGTTTGTTCAAGTATTCCCACTAGCTAGAGAAAATTTCTTATTTCTGGTCCTCAGACTTCCCATTTGTAAAATGACAGTGTAGAACTTTAGGTTTCTAAGGACCTTTCCATTTCTTATGGTTAGGGATTCCGTGATGGATAATCTGGAAACTTCCGGACATTAAGCTAGAGTTTATGTGAGGTAAGGGGTGGAGGGTATTTAAACCATTCCAGTTTATCTTTAGAGCTGCTGTTTTTGCAAGCATCATTTTTCCATCTTTGGAAAGAAGCAGCATTGGTTTGTAGAATGAAGAGGCATAGTCCACAGTGAGGGGAACCTTGGGCTAGCAATTAAAGCACTTAGTAGGAAAATGTTAGGTTTATTTCTAGTTCACACAGTTTTCACATACCTGCCTTTTCCATTGCCTTATTCCCATATTGATAAAAATAGGTAGGATATCTATTTGTAAAGAGCGGTATTAAAATAAACCTTCAGTTCTTTCCTGATTAAAAAGATGCTATGACAGTATCTTATGCTGAAGATAAGAATGCCCTAAAGCCTAGCAACTCCACTTCTAGGAGTACACCCAACAGAAATGCATACATATATTCACCAAAGACAAGTTCTAGCATATTTACAGCAGCACTGTTCACAATAGCCCAAAGTTGGAAATTACCCAAATGCCCATCAACAGTATGACAGGCAAATTAATGATATAAATTAAGGCATTGAAATGCTATACAGCAATAAGAACAAATGATCTACAACTTCATGCAACAATATGAATGAATCCCACAAAAATTATGCTGAGCAAAAGAAATGAGACACAAAAAATACATACTATATGATTTCCATTTTATGCATTACAAAAGTATGCAAAGCACAATTAATTGTGCTGTGACAACTGAATATCCACATGTAAAAGAATGAAGTTGGATCCCTACCTCACACTACATACATAAATTAACTCAAAAGGGATCAATGACCTAAATATAAAAGCTAAAACCATAAAACTCTTAGAAGAAAATACAGAGGTAAATCTTCATGACCTGAGGTTTGGCAATGGATTCCTAGATATGACACCAAAAGAAAAAGCAACAGAAAAAAAATAAATTAGACTTCATCAAAATTAAAAACTTTTGTGAAGGGTGGGCACAAAGGGTGAAAGGGAGCACTTATATGGTGACTGACAAATAATAATGTACAACTGAAATTTCACAATGTTGTCAACTGTTATGAACTCAAAATGCAAAATGAAAAATATGCAGACTTCTCTGGGAGAGAAAACACGGACAGTTGGTACAGATTTCAGAGTGGCTCAATAAACATTTATGAGGACACACACAAAAAAACACTTTTGTGCTTCGGCAGACATTATCAAGAAATTGGAGAAAATATTTCCAAATCATTTATAAAGAATACATAAAGAACTCTTACAAAAAGACAAAGAACTCAACTTAAAAATGGGCAAATAACTTGAATAGACATTTCTCCAAAGATTAAAGACAAAGAATAACTATAATTTAAAAAATGGAAAATAAGCATTGGTGAAGATGTCACAAAATTGGAACCCTCGTACATTGTGCGGGCATGGAAAATGGTTCAGCCATTGTGGAAAACAATTTGTTCCTCAAAACATTAAACATAGAATTACCATATGATTCCATAATTCCACTCCAAAATATATACCCAAAATAATTGAAAACAGATATTCAAACAAGTACATGTATACTTGTGTTTATAGTAGCACTATTCACAATAACCAAAAGATGAACAGCCCAAGTGTCCATCGACAGATGAATGAATAAACAAATTGTGGTATATATATGCATATATATATACACAAAGAGATATTATCCAGTCATAAAAAAGCATGAAGTAATGATACATGCTGCAAAGTGGATGAACCTCCAAAAGATAATGCTAAGTGAAAGAAGCACACAAAATGTTACATTTAGTCTGATTTCATTTATATGAAATATCCAGAATAGATAAATCCACAGAGACAGAACACAAATTGGTGGTTGTCAGGGACTGAGGGAGGGGCAATTGGGAAGAAGCTGATTAATGGGTAAAAGGGGTTTTCTTTGGTGTGATAGAAATGTTTTGGAACTAGATAAAGGTGGTGGTTGCACAAGATTGTGACTACATTAAATGCCATTGAACTGTTCCCTTTAAAGTGGTTAATTTATGTAAATTTCACCTCAATAAATTATTTTTTAAAGAGAGTGGAAGAAACCCAAAATTGAATAGCAAAAAATTTAATAATAATAAGCAAAACATCAATGCTGCTAGAAGTCAGGGTAGTGGTACCCTTCAGAGCAGTAGGAAGGGTAATTACCGGAAGAGGACAAAGGATGCTTCTGGGACCCTGATAATGTCCTATTTCTTGATTGAGTGCTGGTTACAAGGTCTGTTAAGTTATGAAAATTCATCAAGCAGTTATAATGGGTGCACATACTTTTCTGTATGTATATTATATGTCAACACAAAAGTGTTTTAAAGGGTTCATTGCCAAAAATTCTCCCTAGAAAGAAGAAATTTTTCTACAGCAATTGAAAGTGGAATAAGACCCAACTTCACTTCATCACCAGGAATTGGCACCCACGTTGCCTTCCAAATTAGCAGTGATTCTTTAAAATACAGCAAAGCTTGACTATACAAAAGGTGAGAAGGGGAAGCAATGTGTGCTGGTACTGCAGAAGAAGGAAGAGAGGATTCCGAAGAGAGGGTTGTAATTCTGCTATTCTGCTTTATAACACTGTGATCATGGACGAGCCACTTCACCTCTGAGCCACATGATTCCTCATCTGGGCATTGGGGATAATGATGACCAAGACGAAGATGAAATGAGCTGGTCTAGGTCTATCGCTCTCAAGCTGAGTACCACGACGGAACCACAAGAAATGCCATCGTGAAGTAGATGAAGAAGAAGCCAAAAGAATGAGGCTCATTCCTTGGGGAGCCTCATTCTACCCCAAACAGAGCTAGAACAGTTTTTAATCTGCTTTACCCAAAGAGCCTCCATGTAATAATAATGCACTCCTGACACTATGTAACCCATTTTGCTGCCTGTCTTTTCCTTCCCTGGGCTTCATATTCTTGGGAGGCTGGCTTAGATATAATCAGGTCAGCCAAAGAGTCTCAAACACTTTGGCCATGTAATGTGTTCCTCAAGTGCAATATTATATGAAATAATGTCAAAAGACCTTCTCTAACCAAAGAGGGGCTGAGGGACCCTCCTAGTTAGCCGATCTCTGTCTTCTCTATCCAACCCAGGATCACCCCAGCGACAACTTCCCAGACCTTTGACGTTCCAAAGAGCATGATGTAAAAGCAGCTGATCTAACCTAATCTATTTTACAGATGGAGAAATTGACAGAGGCTTAGTCAGAAATTAAACTTATCACTTGCCCAGAGCCCTCGAGTAGAGGGCAGAGTAGCATTGTTGACCAACTTGTCCTTCTGCAACCTGCTTCCTGGGCTCTCTCCATTGAGGTCTTGATGGGAGACCATGATCTTTGGGATCTCAGAAGCCTGGGACTACTTGCCCAGAAATAAAATAAAAGGAGTTTGGAGGCAGCCAAGGCCCACAATTTTGTGAGATTCTCTGTTTTCTCTCTCTTTTCATGCAGCCTGGCCATGGTCCACCCCTGGGAGAGGGGGGTTTCTTATTCCCATATTGCTCTGAGGCTGCACCATTCACAGCCCAGCCTGGGCTGTCTGCCTAACTGAGTACTCTCATTTCCCTCTTTAACCCATGGCTCTCCAAGCCAAGCAGAATTCTTCCCGGAGGCTGTAGAGATGGTGACCAAGTCCCTTGGGCAACATATGGGTGTCAGCTTGCTGAAATCATAGTACAAATAGTTCCTTCACAATACATACCACTTTATACTCACAACACACATTTATTAACTTTTAAATATATCCACTTATTCAATTATACATTGAACAATTGTTTATCAAGCATTACTATGTATAATGCATTAGACTAAGCACTGATAAAGAATGGTGGCCAAGACAAGACAGCCACAGTCATGACTCTCACAGAGTTTATCATCCAAATAGAGAGAGAAACACACAGCTAGCTCACTGCAGTGCAGTGTTGTTAGTGGGGAAGCCATTCCAGAGAGAAAATGGTAAATGTTGTAGGAACAGATAACAGCATGTACAAAGACCAAGAGGGTGAAATAGGGCATGTATTCCAACAAATGTTTGGGGAATGGCAAGTGTTCAGGTCACTGGGATCTGCACTGAGGATAAGAATAACTGAGGAAATATACTGGGGAAGAAAGGTGCCAACTGATACCAGAGAGTTATGTAGACACCAAATTGCCAAGAGTTTTGTAAATGCATGTCTTAGTTTGGGTTCCTTCAGAAGCAAACCCTGAGACAAAGATTCAAGTGCAAGTGGTTTATCTGGATGATGATCCCAGTAACTACAAGTAGAGGAGATGGGTTGTGAAACAAGGATGGAGACGTAGCCAAAAGAAGGTGTATTATCAAACATGTTACTACTGTGAGCAGCTGCAGCTTAATCATCCATGGGAAACTCTGAGTCAGTGGAGAACATGCTCTTCAGAGTTACCCGACCTGAGATACTGGGGAGCTGGGGTATTTATCCAGTCGTTCCCATCACTCACTGGTTGAGGGATTCCCCTGGGGCATTAATCCTCCAGCATACGTGCTTCTCATGCTTGTGGGAAAAATGGGTTCAGACAATTAGAAAAGGCTCTCAGGTAAAGAGATGTGGCTACTGACTGTGGGAAGTTATACGAGCATTCTCTATAATGGCAAGGCTAAGGGATATGGGTGGGGATTCAGTGGGATCTGATACAGCACTAAAATGTTTGGACATTATTCTGAGGATAATGGATAAACATGGATCTTTTAGGGAAAGGGATGTCAGGAACAAATTTCAGTTTTGAGGTAGAGCCCTTTGTGTGGAACAACGGTTGAGAACCAGGATGCACAGGGAGAAAATGGGAGTCTGAAGCAGTGGCCCAGGTGAGAAATGTCCTGGTGGTGATGGAGCAATGATGGAAAAAAGCAGTTGAGGTCAAGAAAGTAGTAGGAAATAATAATATATAATAATAATAGCATCAGTTCTTAATTTGATATTGAGGACTTGGGGAAAAAGAGATGACATGATTTACTTAGAATGCACATACTTTTCTTGGACAACTGTATACTCCAGGGTGTTTAGGGGCCAAAAAGTAGCAAGAAAAGAAATAAGGATCATGAAGAGACAAATCCACAGCAATTCATTTTTGATAGAAAAGGGGAATTGAGTCGTGAGTCTTTTTTACAGTTTAAATCCACAGAAAACTGCCCAGAGAGTCCCCAGGATTAACTTCCTAACAGAGTAAGGAATTTTTGTCCATAGCTCATGATGTCCTTAAGTTCTACTGAAGCTGGAGTCAGCAGAACCTCTTAGTGACTATGGCATTCTCATCCCAGTGGTCCAACTCCTTGTTCTAGACCAGTGGTGCACAAACGTAGCATGCATCTGAATCCCCTGAAAGGCTCATTATGACTTCTGGGCTGTACCCCAGAGTTTCTGCTCCAGTAGTTCTAGGGGAGGGCCCAAGAATTTGCATTTCTAAAAACTATCCACAGGATCTGGTCACTGCTGATGCTGATGTGGGGGACAATCACAGGAGATGGGACTGAAAACTCATGAGTCTTCTTACAGGAGGAAACACTTGAGATGAGCCTTAGAGAACAAGAACACTTGAGATGAGACTTGAAGAACAAGAACTCTTAGAAAAGAGTAGGAAGGGAAGTTGGCTGAGAAAATCTCAGGTCCATCTGACTTTAGGATTCTATATTGTCTCCCTCATTTCCTCTTCCTCCTTCAAATGTATGAGAAAGCATACAGGTGCTGTCCTTTGACAAGAGTTTGTCTAGGAGGTGGGTCCTCCCCTATGGCTCTTACCAGGAGCCTGTCCGGGCTTTGCATGGAAAAGGAAGAGCTCATTCTCCTCGATACCCTTGAACCATACGGGACACACTCCTTTCTAGGATTAAAAACACGTCAAGGAAACACAGACCACATGTAGGACAGGAAGTGACCAGACGTCCCATTTTCTCCAGTCCCTGGGCAGATACAATGCATCTATCCATCCATTCATCTGCATACACACACACACCCTTTCTACCAGCACAAGCCAGGGAGGCACAATTCCCAAGGACCAATTTTAAAACCTCTTCCCAAGGAGCCAAAAAGAGAACTTTGTTTCCAGACATTTAGCGCACCATCCAAGACCTAAACTCAAACCTTGATATTTCTCTTCCGCTAGGAGGAAAATGGATTTCCGTCAAGTTGTTACAGATTTTTCTCTGTGTTGATATTTTAAAAATATTTTCCACAAAGCTCCCTGCCAAATGCTTTCATCTCAAACATCTGCACTTCTCCTGTAACTCATGTTAACACATACAAAGCATCAATTGTTGGGACTCCATTCACCTGTAAATTTAGGTTGTCTTCAGAGCCTGAGATTTGTAAACAGGCCCACTTCTCAAGAACACAGCTGCTCAAAGTTTTAGCTTGCCTAAACCCTTCGCTGTAGATTCTGCCTACCTTGTTAGACTTGTCTTTTGCTATCATCCCCACCACCACCTACCCATCCCTTACTTTATGCTCCAGCCAAACTGAACTTTCTTTAGTTATGGTAGCATGCCATGTTCTCTTAGTTTTGAGCTTTGGACTCTGGCTCTGCCCCCCCTTAACTATGCATAACTCATTCCTATTCATTCTTTAGGTCTCAGCTTAGATAAGTGTATTGATAATTATTATTATAGCTTACATTGACTGGAGCCTCACTATATGCCTGATATGGAATTAAGTACTTTACATACACTGATTTAATATATACAATAGCCCATTGAAATAGACGTAATTATCAGTAGTTATAAATGAGAAAATTGAGGCCAGAATTTTTTTCTTTTTTTGAGGAAGATTAGCCCTGAGCTAACTACTGCCAATCTTCCTCTTTTTGCTGAGGAAGACTGGCTCTGAGCTAACATCCATGCCCATCTTCCTCTGTTTTATACGTGGGACACCTACCACAGCATGGCTTTTGCCAAGCAGTGCCATGTCCGCACCCAGGATCTGAACCGGTGAACCCCGGGCCACTGAGAAGGGGAACGTGCGAACTTAACCACTGTGCCACCGGGCCAGCCCCGAGGCCAGAAATTTTTAATAACTTTCCTAAGATCATATTGCTAGTAAGGGCTGAAATCTGAATTGCAACTCAGGCAATCTGCCTCTGAACCCTGGAACATAACTATGCCTAACAATGTTCCTTTAAGCCTTCTTTGAACTCAGCCAAGCCTGACATGCCTGTGAGTCCTCACCAACCCCTATTTCCTCCAAAATAGCCTTAACCATACTATACTAACTGTTTACCTCTTCCATTCCTCAAAAACACACAGAAGCTGCTTCTCATTCAACCTGTATCCCCTGGCTCATAGTAGGTCTTTTGTGATTGTTTGTGGAAGATAGGAATAAATTTGGACAGAGTCTGAGTTAAGAACCATTCATGAGGAAAATACATGCTAATCCAATCAGTGATATAACCTCCAGTCTGTAACTAAACCAATTAAGAAAACAAAATTTTTCAGCACTTTAGTAAAGTCTGCTAATAGAAAATCATACATCAATTATCATTCTTTTTCATTTATTCATTAAAGAAGCTGCCCCAAAGACTTTCAATTGCCAAGGCTTCCCAAATGAGCATGCGGTTAGAGTTAGAAAGCCTGATTTAAAAAAAATCAGTAATTCCAACACTTAGTAATTCCCAATTGCCTGTGTTTTGATAAACAGAGTCAAATATGAAACAGAGTTTGGTTAATCGAGTAGAAACGTTTAAAGTTTTGATGCCAAGTGGGGAATTAGGCAAACAGAAAGACATCTGAGCACCTGAGAAGGGGCTGGTATAACCAAGATTAGCTCATGCACCCATGAGGTCTGGTGAGTTTCAGTTGGAAGAGGGGTCTCATCCTTCATAGGCTCAGACATGAGGGAGTGCCAAACTCTTCTGCCTCAGGATGGGATGGGTTCTACAAGCTGAACCTCCAACTGGCAGGCAAGGAAAATGAGGTGGCTCCCTGGATTGACTTCCCTCCCTTTGTTGATACCCTCAGGATCTGACTAAGTGCATTGCCGGTTACCAGTTAGTTTACAGAGCTGATGAGTAACTAGACTCCTGGGCCTAGATGTCTTCATTGTGTGACCAGGATCACCTAGACATCTGGCCTCTCGACCATCACCTGTCTAAGTCAGTTAGAAATTTGGTTCCATTATTCTCTATTTTCATAGGTTTTTCTGGTAAAGCCAGACAATGTCCTTCTCTTTCCCATCCAAAGTGGACATTCTCCCTTCTTTCTTTCTTCTGATTTTTGCTTTTCTACTTTGAGTTTCCCATCCCAAGGCAATTGGCCAGAAGGAGACCAGAAATTTAAAGGTAAGAGGCTGTCCTGCTACCAGAATGATACATAAAATCCCATTGCACATATATTACAGCCCAGACTCCATCAATGGCCCACGTATCTCTGAATGATCTAGCCTGGCACTGTCCAATGCAGGAGCCACTAGCCACATGTGGCTATTGAGCCCTTGCAACATGGGCAGTCTGAATTGAGATGGGCTCTAAGTGGAAAATACACACTGGATTTCAAAGTCTTTGTACCAAAAAATAACGTAAAATTTCATTAACAATTGTTTATATTGATCACATGTTGAAATGATAATATTTTGAAATTTTGGGTTAAATAAAATATATTATTAAATTTACTGTAACTTGTTTCTTTTTAATTTTTTAAATATGGCTACTAGAAAATTTTAAATTACATGTGACTCACACTATATTTCTATCGGGTGGCCTTGATTTACAGATACTTAACATTCAGCCTCAATTCTTGCCACTCTTCCTATCTCATTCTATGCTTCAGGGACACTGACTTTCTTGTAGGCTTTCTAACCTTGCGAGCCTTCTCTCATTACCAGCCTTTATTTATCTGGAACATTTTTTTCATTTCATTTACTCTTACTCATCCTTTGGGCCACAGTTCAGATATTATTTCCTGGGAGTAGGGTGGTGTGTGGACAACTTTCCAAATTTGAGTCAGGGGCCATCTCTGTGACCTCATGATCCTCTCTTTTCTACCCATCAGAGCACTTGTCAGGCTGCTGTAATTGACTCTTTTTGCCCCTCCAGACTGTATGCAACAAGGTGAAGGAATTGCTACTATACATGGTACATAGTAGGTGTTCAATAAATGCTTACAAAGGAAGGAAGGAAAACTAATCTGATGGTACAACACCCACAAAAGGTATGGACAAACTACAGCCCACAGGCTAAATCAGGCCCGTCGTCCATTTTTGTAAGTGAAATAATATCGGAATCACAGCTATGCTCATTCATTTACATACCTTCTATGGCTGCTTTTGTGAAGCAAAGGTGAGTAGTTGCAACAGAGACTATAGAGCCCACAAAGCCTAAAATACTTACTATGGGACTCTTTAAAGTTTGTTGACCTCTGCCCTATAAGATAATGCCCAACTCTTCAGGACATGTCACTGCTGACCTGTCCAGCCTTATCTGATGGTACTCCACCTAAAACTACTGCCCATATCAGGTGTGCTGAACTCCCAGCAGTACCAGGAAGCCTCCAACATTTCTGCTCATCCATTCCATCTTCAGACCACACTATAGCTCTCAAAGCTCTCAACACTCTCTAATATACATATATGTAACATACGTACATATAATACATAATATATAAATGCAATTATTATATATTATAAATGTAATAAATATGTAGTATATATAATATGTAATCATAGTTATATAATATGTAATAAAAATGAATATATATCCACTTGTAAGTCTTTCTTCTCTATTCTGTGAACTGCTTAAGAGCAAGGACAATTCATTCACTCAACACTTTTTCATAAGTGCCCAACATGTGACATGCGCTGTTTCAGGAGGTGGAGACAAAATGGTCACCAGGCTCATGGCACTTATAACCAAATTAATGGGTGGTAAGATCACTCTCCCTCAGCTGTGTCTCCACTGTCCAACCCAGTGCCAGGCAGGTTGTTGTCACCCAGTGCATGTCTGAGTGAATGAATGTCTCTTACCAGAATCACACTTTTATCTTCACATAATGCTACAAGCTGTGAGGCAACATTAGGAGTTAGACCTGTTTCTACTCCCAGCTTTGACAAGCAGGCAGGCATGAAATAATGGTTAAGAACATAGTTTTGGAGGCAGATTGCCTGTTCTTGAATCCTGGCTCTGACACTGGCTTTCTGTGTGATCTTGGGCAAACTGCTAGACCCTTGTGTGACTCATTCTTCTTGTCTGTAAAGTGGGGATAAAAACACTCAATTCGTAGAAATGCCATGTAGATTCAATGACCAATAATATATATGCAAAATTCATAAACCAAGTGTCTGGCCCATAGTGAGCTCTCTGTAAGTGTTGGCTGTCATTACATTCATGTGTCGCTTAATGATGGGGATACATTCTGAGAAATGCCTCGTTAGGTGATTTTGTCATTGTGAGAACATCACAGACTGTACTTACCCAAACCTAGATGGTACAGCCTACTACACACCTAGGTTATGGTACTATTCTTATGGGACTACTGTCATATATGCAGTTCCTCATTCCGAAATGCCGTTACGCAGTGCGTGACTATATTATCATTGTCATTGTCATTGTTATCACTGCCTAAGAAAGGGCATGTGACAACTTTAGCAGCCTCATTGGTCAAACGGGGACAGAGACATCTTTTCTATCCATTTTTCTGTGGGAATCACCACATGAGAGGACTTCATAACCTGTAAAGTGCTCTCAGATGTGAGCCATGGTGATGATTATCTCCCAGATGTGTGGCCCAAGCCTCCACAGATACATCTGTAAGGAGCAAACATCTGGAGGCCTGGCATTCCATCGTCCCACCTTCTGCCTCCCTTTCCCCTCCTGCTCTAGTTCCTTCCTCACACAGCCCCTTCTCCCTCCCAGGGGCAGCTTGCCAGTTCCAGGGTTGGAGCGAGAGGAATAACATGCTTCTGTTCTCTGTCCAGTGTGGAAATTCCATCTCTTGGCAGTTTCCATCATTTCACAGTTGCACTGAGGGTCCATTAAGGCTTCTTATGGGAAGAGAGGAGGGTGTGGAGAGAGAGAGGGAATGGGAATCCCTTTCACTAGGATTTTACTAACACTTCCAGATGAAATCTTTCCATCCAGTCACCAAAACCCTCAGTGGGTCATGGCTACTGCTAGAATGTCATTTTTTAAAAAGAAACCAACAGCAAAAGAATGCTGCTCTGAATTGAAGCACACGTCCATTTGATTTTTTTCCTAACCATTTTTCCCTCATGGCTTTCTCAAACATAACACAGTCTGGGTTAGTTCTCAGAACAGCTTTAGATTTAAAGGTGAGACTGCTTTGTAGGGAGTCTCCCAAAGTCAATTCTGTTCAAAATGCATTTATTTAGCATCAATAAATAGACAACGTGCTAGGCCTTAGAGGCCCAGAGGTGAGTGGAGCACAGGACTGTTATTGGAGATGGCCCAGCCTTTGGGGAAACAGTCATGAAACCCAGAGCTTTCTGACATGCTATGGTAGGGCTAACATAGACGTGATCCCTGGCACTTGGGGATCTCAAAGGAGGGGGCAGGGACCCAGCTCTGGTGTTGCCTGGCCCCAACATGGAACCAAGTACATAATAGGTCTTCCATAGGGAGTGAGTGAATTAACGAGCCCTATATCTGAGAGTTCCAGGAAGGCTTCCTAAAGAAAACTCTTCGGTGAATATTTGTGCCAGGGTTTATAGGTTGCTAGTGGAAGTAATAGAATTTGGCACAAAGAGAACTTGCTGCAAACCTTTGGGGGATCTTGGCCCTCAGGTTTCAACCTATTAGGGAAGATGGAGAGCAAGAGTTTAAGGAGAAAGCCAGGCGACTTCAGGGCCTCAGTAGCAAGAAGAGCTCAAAAATCTCATCCAGGCTCTACAGCTAAACAAATCCCACTGTTCCTTTTTTATATCACTCTGCTCAAGATTCAGAGTGAGACTCTGGGAGTAAGACTCCAGTTGGAACATGCAGGTCATATGCCTGGGTAATGAGAGGAATCATTTGCAGTGGAAGAATATCACTCTTTAAGTTCCACCAAGACCATACCCAGTGGGACAGACGTGGTTCCTACCCTCTCCCCCCAAAACAGTTAAGGTGTTGCTGTGAAGGAGTAACTGTTGCTGAGCAGCCAAAGAAGACACTGCAACTGTTTGAAGAGTTAGGCAGAAGAAAAACGATGGCAAGAGGATGCATGCTCATGGAAGCAGGATGAGTAAAGTTACGGAGGTCTGGAAAAATAAGGACTGGGCAGGAAATTTCAAGCAACTTAGCATTACTTGGGTATAAGGCATGAGACAAAAGTGACTTGGTATGAACAAAGGCACAACATGGTGATACTTAAACTTGAAATTGCCCTGTGGAGTGATTGGGAGAATGAAGGGGCTATGGAATCCAATGCCACCCTTGCCTGTGTCCCTGCTGCTTGGAAATAGTGTGTTGTTTTTGCCCAACATCAAGGGCTGCAGTGTGTTCTGTGACTGTTACGTCCCACTGATACTGGGACAAATAGATTAAACAAGTCCAAATACCATTAACCCAACTACAGATCTGCTGAGTGGGCTCTCAGTTTGGCCCATCCCCAGCTGGAAGTTTCACTTGAAGACTTAAAAGGAACAAGGGCAAAAATTTTCATCTGCGGCCCATGCCCCATGCCCCCAGCCAACCACGGAAACCTCTGATGCCCAATAATCATCCTTTGTTCTGTTTTGGTTTGCAGATTTTGTTTTTAGCACAAGCCCCAGTGTCTTATATAACAGAACATGTGGTTGAGTGAGAAGCTCTTTCTCCCTGAAGTTACATTTTCCTGGAACTAATATTGATGCCAAAGGAATGGACAAGTGAAAATTCAAGAAAAAGTAAACTACAAGCCTTTATTGAGCACCTACTCTGTGCCAGACTCTATGCGAGGCCCTTTCTTACTTATTTATAATGTATTCCATGTCCCAGTGAGGTAGATGAATTTGGTGATTCCTATTTTTCTAGAGAGAAAATTGAGTTCCAGGTCTTAAAGTTCCCATGTTTGGGGAAGCTGGAACTTAAACCCAAGTTTGTCTGACCCAAAAGACCACAATTCATTCCTCAGAACTAATCTATCCCTTGATAGTTCTCTCTGTAGTTATTTTATTCCCTACCCCAGGGACCCGAACCTCACCTTGGTTGGCTTTCAGTTTGTACCTCTCTAGTGATGGAAAGCTCACCACCTAACAAAAAAAGCAGCTTTTTATATGGAGAAAAAATCAGCCTCCCTGAGCCAACCTCTTGTCTCCACTCTGTTCTCTTGAACCTCAGGAAAGGAACCCATTTCCTCAGCTGCATACCTACTATTACAACATCTGAAGATGAGATTGGGTCTTGGTGAATTCTCCATATAAATTCACAAACTCTCTATATTCTGGTTGGAAAGGTTCTTGGAAATCATCTAGATCTGTGGTTCTTAAACATGGCATGCATCAAAGTCACCCTGGGAAACTTGTAACACTACAGATTCCCAGGTCTCTCCCAAGACTGACTTAATTGGAATCTCAATGAGTGGAGCCTAGAAATCTGTATTTCTCCCAAGCTCCTAGGTCATTCAGATGTTTCAATCTAATTCTCCAAATTATATTGCATGGGAGATCACGATCCAAAGAGGGGAAGAAATTTGCCCAAGGCCACACAGGCAATCGGTCATGTTTTTATTTCCTGATAAGGCAAGGCCAGCCTCGCTGATCCCCGCAGACAGCCTCTCTAAACACTCGCTCTGCTCTGGAAAGCTGTTCATTGACTGTGGAGTTGAATAGCTTGTAAGTGAGTGAAGAAACTACGTCATCCCTGATCATAAAACCTAGTGGACCACAACCAGGCTGGTGTTTGTACTACAAAACCACCTGGGGAGGGTGACCCGACTTGGCACTGGCCTTGTTTCCCGAGCCGAAGTAAGGCTTTCTTCCCTGCCCCTCCCTACCTGCCCAGACGCTGGGAAAGGGGATGGGCCTGGGGTTACCAAGGGGTGAGGAAAGCACTGGAGATAAAATCAGGGAATATTCCACTCTTGGTTCTGCCAGCTTCACGACCTTGGACAGGGACATTTCCCTTTCTGGCCTTCAGTCTTCCCATTTCTAAAGTGGGAGTATTGGCCTCGGTGAGGTTATGAGAACAGAGCTGTAGAGTCACCGTGTCTTAAGTGAAAACTGCATCCCAGTTCCTTACTAATGGTGCGAACCTGGGGTAATCACCTAACCTCCATGTGCCTCAGGACTAGCTATGCAAAATGGGGATGTTGACAGCTACATCATGGGGTGTATGTGACGACTAGATGAGATATGGCAACTAACACACTTGGCACAGGCCCTGGCCATGAGAATCCTGTAATATTAGAGCTGAAAGTGCTCAACAAATGGTAATTATTGCTCTTTTTGTTTTAGAAATTTGTCATTCTAACCTGAATCCCCAAGAGACTAGCCTCTCTGACCAAGGGGCAGAGTCCTGAGGCCTTACATTTGAATGGACTTTTCCGGTTCCTGTACAGACAGTCTTTCAGTCCCCCAGCGGCTCCTTGACAATCCTGTCAATGGACTTTTCGGTATACCCCAAAGCAAATTGCTCTGGGGGTCAGATTAAAGAAGACCAAATGTCTTCTCTGGCCCGGAGACCCTGTGGAAACACAAATCCAGCCTCGGTTTCCTTGTCTAAAAAATACAGGTCATGAGCATTGTCCCAGAAGATTCAAATAAAAGTGGTTTTGAGACTATGTGGAAATGCATCAGCACACATCTTCTGAGCTCCTTTCACGTAGTTTCCTCTGTCCCGGGCACAGGAGACATGAAACATGGCCCTACCCAGGAGTGCACATGTTAGGGGAAAAAAAAAGAATCCTAACGGCATAACTAGAACTCAGTGGGCTAAGCAGAAACATCACAGATGTGTGGGGATTGTGAGCACCAAAAGGAGGAGCCCCTGCCCTGAATTTGTGGGGTATGGTCAGAGCAGCTTTCTTGGAATAAGTAACACTTCTCCCTTGGGAGTTTGCTTTGTAAACATTAATGCTCTCTACAAATATATAGGATTGTTTACTCTCTCCATTGCCAGTTGTGAGCCCTGAGGGCTTGAGAATCCTGGAATGTTAGAGCTGAAGGATTCTTCAGTGAAGTTCTAGTCCAATCGATCTGTTTATGAAAAGACACTGAGGGCAAGACTAAGGGGAAACTGGCCCAGGATCCCACAGCCTGTTAGCGTCAGAGCTGGGTCCAGGATCTCAATTCTTAACTTCCTGTTTGGGGCACCCACTGCTACCTGAAATGACAACCTCCTCCGCAGCCTCCTTGTCTCCTTCACACACACACTTGCCCACTTGTCCAGTGGAGCACACCTGTGGCACCCCGTCCTTCCCTGCTGCCAACTCCTGTAAAACAGGAAAGCAGAGAAGCTTGGCTTCGACAGTAACATGTACAAACACATGCAGCAAAGTTTCCAAAGGGAGACAGACAGTGAGCGCCTTTCAGGGTCTGGCAGTTTTATGGGTGGAGGGCAATTAAAAAGCACACCCCCACACAAAGCCATGGGTTTTGTTTGGCTGTGGTCTTCTCTCCAGGCTCCTTATATGCCACATGGATGGTGCAAATTGGGAGGACCACTTTTCTCAAGGGATGCTGGGCATTCGTGTGCTGCCTCAGGATCCTCCGTCAGGAGTCCATCATTCTAGACATCAAGCTCAATTTTGCTGGATGCTAGCTATGAGCTAGGTCCAGTGCAAGGCTCAGGGTATAGAGAGAACGCTACCAAGTCCATGCCTTTGCTCATAGTCCTACAGGGAAGAATAACACGGAGTAACAAAAATGTTGGAATGGTGGCCGGAGTCCCCAGTATGAGACCACAGAGGAGAGAGTTACCACCTCCTTCTGGGAGAGGCAAAAGGTCTCAGGGAACCAGTGAAAGACATGTCAGCTGGATCTGCAGAAGCTGGAAGGGCATTCCAAGCAGGGGGAATAGAACATGCAAACACTGAAGGAGAAGGCATGAGAAAGAATTTTTGAGCTTTTTCACTGTGACTGCAGAGTAGGGTGATAAGTACAAGAATGACAACAACAACAACCACTAACAATTATATAGTGTTCGCTATACGCCAGATACTGTCCTAAGTATCTGACACATATTGACCTGTTTAATCCGCACTAAAACCTATGAGGGGTGCTGCTCTTTCCCCCAATTGACAGAGGAGAAAACCAAGGCATGGAGAGATTGTCACTTGTCCAAGGCTGTTGGACCCTTAGCAACCAGTAGGGCTTATATGACCATGAGTGGGATTGAGGTCGTCTCCAGCGCAATAGAGTTGGCTAGGGATCCAGGCTCTGCTCCAGCCTTGCAAATAAGAACTTAATCCTCTCTAGACTGGCCAAAGGGAACCATGCATTCTGCCATTGTCAACCTCAAAGGGAGGTAGTGAAGATAAAAGAAAGCGAGAGGTGAAAACTGTTCTTTGTATATGAGTCATCATCTAATATAATCCTCATATCCATGGCACATACATCTCCCCCAGTGTGGTGGGGGCATATGGAGGACCCAAGGCCCACAGAGGGTGACTGGCTTGCTCAAGGTCACCCTGCCACTGTACAACAGAGGCAAGACTAGAACCCCAAACTCCCCACCTCAGGAGGCAACAGAGTGTAGCAGTTAAAATTCTGGGATCAGATGACACCTGGATTGAAATTTTGCTTCTGCCACTTATTAGCTGCCTGAGACCAGGAAGTTTCTTAAATCCTCTGGTGTTCAATTCCTACATCTATAAAATGGGGATGGTAATCTATACATCACAGAGTTGTTGTGAGGAGTATATGAAATATATGTGTAAGGAATCTGTTGTATGATAATTAATCAATCAACTAAATGGCAATGGTGATGAGGATGAGGGAAGTGAAGAAGAAGGAAGAGGAGAAGAAGACAATGATGATGAAGAATTCAGCACTCTTTTCATTAAATCCAGTACTTCACCCTTCCACAAGATTTCACACTTGCTTTACACAGCCTCTCACTATGGTTCACATACCTTCACTTGGAAGTCATAACACATTCACTCATAGTTACACACAGGTTCATGTATAGTTTCCACACAAAGCTAAACGATATTCTTGGTTCTCTTATATTCCATTTACTGTATCTACATAACGTAAATCATGCCTCATCCATGCATTATCCATTGAGCCCATGTGATTTATCATCTACTTCCTGCCCCAATCAGTTCTGCCCAGTCTAACGCTCAGACACCAGAGGGGAAAGAGAAGATCCAAGTTCCTGGGGCTCTTAGTTATCAAGTGCTATCTAGTCAACCTTCTTAATACCACTCAGATCCGGCCTCACCATTGCAATGGCCCTAGTTCAGGCATCCTCATCTCCCTCCTAAACAACACTTATTTAGTCTTCTATCTTATCGTGTCTTATCTATCCTATCCTATCTTGGCTCCATGCCACTGGCTCTCTCCCTTCTCTCCACTCTCCTACTTTGCAGCCAGAGGTGTCTTTTCAAAATGCTTATCTGACCATGTAGATCCCTGCCTTCAATCCAATGCCTTCCAATGGCCAACGTAGTCTGGCTCTGCCAAACTCTCCAAACACACCCTCCATCTCTCAGCCCATATCAGCTGATCACCATCTCTCAAACATGGCACTCCTTCCCTGATATGCTGATCTCTTTGGCCATAATGCCCTTGCTCTACTGCTCTGCTTGCTGAACTCTTATACATCTTCTGACTGTGAAGACTCTCCTGATGACTGCCTTCCAAAGGCAGAGTTAATTGAACCCACCCTTTCTCCTGTAGAGAAGCCATTGTAATAACCACTGATTGACAGCTTGTGTTTGCAAGCCCCCAATGACTTTATATATATTATCTAATTTAATCTTCCCAACAGTCCTTTGAGGTAACTTACTTATCCCTTTTATAGGTGAAAAAAGTGAGGCTTACAGAGGTTAAGTTAATGTTAGCTAACTTGAGCCTCTTAATTAGTGAGACCTGTTGAGCTTGCCTTATACATTTCTCTCAGGGTCCAGACTCTCCTTACTATAAACTGCAGAGCCAGTATTTAAGCCCAGATTGGCTTGACTCCAAAATGTCTGATTTTATCACACCGTATTTAGTCAGCTAAGTTCTAGGAGTTCCTTAAGGGTAAGATCTGTGTCCTGTTCACCTCAGTACCCCAAACCGGGAAATTAGTACTCATGCCTTGGCTGAAATTTATAGAGACTTAGCTTCTGACTTAAGACAGAGAAGGGTAACTGCACCCATTTGCCCTGTGAAGTAGGAAGCAGAGTGCTCACCAGTCTGAAATATGTAGTCTGCCCAAGTTTAGATCTCAGTATCTCAACATCATTACTTGCTAACTATAGGAGTCAGAGCTGGTTATTCAACATGTCTAAACCTCACTTTGTTTAATTAGAAAATGTAATCATATTAGCTCATGGCTGTTTTGCACGTGGTTAAATGAGATAAGTGTATAAAGACATTGATAGGACGAGGACTCCCTAAATGGCAGTTAGCAGCACCTGTCTGTGCAGTCCATTCTTAATCATGAAGCCTGCCTAGAAAAGACACTTCTTGACTATACAGAAGATGAGAGTTCTCCCATCTGTGTGTAAACACACAGAGATGTGTGTTTACAACTTCTTTATTCAGTGATGGAGACCACATGAAAAGCCCCATCTTTGCCAGCATAGTGGGACATGAACTCCCCTGGCATTTTCCATGGCAGCACATGAATCGATCTGGCTGTGAAGAGGCCAGGGTCCTGGATCCAGTAACCTCATTCACACTTCAAGAATTTTTCTTTTTCTTTTTCCAATGAAACATCTTAACAAATATTGGTCTAACCTCCTTTACTGCCATGGCAGGGCACACACCTGTCTTGCCAGCTTTCTGGAATCCCACTCTAGAGAGTCTTATGGTGGCTGGGAAGGGCAACAGTCTCCACAGTTCCAGGAAAAGGAGGTTGAAACCAGAGAGGGGAATAGACAGGAGAACAAGTTGGGGACAGCCTGATGGCGGATATTCTCAGGGGGCAGCTGACTTTGGCAAATGGGGCAGCTATCCAGAGGCCGCAGCTGTCTGAGAGAGCCTCAGAGAAAACCACATACTTCTCCTTGAGGCTCTTGATATTGCATTAAGTTCCACCACTGCAGCCAATTCTCTCTGAGTTAAACTTTTGATACTATTTACAATTCATATACTGCATAGGGCTGCTAGTCATTAATTCCTGCTCTTAATCAGAATTCTCTAGGCCTTTCCCAGGTAAGTTTTCCTAGTAATTTCTCCAAGATTAATAGCATTACGAATATTGTCTACTGAGAGAAAAAAAGAGCCTACTATCTATTGTTCTGGGTCCATTATAGTTATTATCTCACTCAAACGTCACAAATAACCCCATGGGGGTAGACTATCAGTGACCTCATTTTGTTGATGAGGAAACTGGGACTCAGGCATCAAATGACTCACCCAAGGGCAATGGCTGGTGAATGGCGGCAGAGTCAGATTTAAACTAAATCAGGCTCAAATCACAGCCCTGGCATGTTGGGGAGTTTAACTTTCTGCAGCTGTTGAGCCAAATTTTTCCTCAGGTTGTGTCAGGACAATGGAAAGCTACAGCAATGGGGTGATTTGATGAAGGCCCTGGACCAAGTGTTCAGAAGACCAAGTATACACAAGAGGACTTTAGAACAGGGCTTGGAATGTGGCAATGCTACAGACTGAATGTTTGTGTCCTCCTAAAATTCATAGGTTGAAGCTTATTCTCAGTGTGATGGTATTTAGAGATAGGGCCTTTGGGAAGTGATTGGGTCTTGAGGATGGAGCCCTCATAAATGGGACTAGTGCTGTTAAGAAAGAGACCCCGGAAATCTCCCTCTACCCTTCTGCCATGTGAGGACACAGCAAGAAGATGGCTGCCTATGAACCCACCATCTCTCACCAGAAAACAACTCTGCTGATGCCTTGATCTTGGACTTGCCAGCTTCCATAACTGTGGGAAACAAATTTGTGTTGTCTATAAGTCACCTAGTCTATGGTTTGCTGTTACACCATAACTAAGACAGGCAACAGACCAAGACAGGCAAGTATTCAATGAATGGTAACTATTGTTTTTCTTTTCTTCTTCTCCCTCTTTTTTTTTTTGTGTAAGATGTTGGTTCTTTTCTGAATATACTATCCCTGGGAGAAGGGTCATCAATACTGAGGGGGGAATTTATCCATCTAAATTCCACCTACATACTTGCAGAAATGTAAATCCAATAACAATAAAACTTCTTAAAAGAGCACCTTTGAGCTTAGATTGTTGAAGCTGAGCAGATCTCTAGGCATCTGAGTTGTTTGGAAGAATGTCCCTCTGCTGTGTTTCCCTATGTGGATTAGAGTCCTGGGGGGAAAAAAAAACTCAGCATGTAGCTTTTCAGGAATGAGATTGTTGATCTCATCAGCACACATCGAAATTGAGAAGTAGGCATATTTTCAACTGCTTACGTTTTACTGATATCAGTATCTTTCCCTGTCTGAGTTCCCATAGTGCACTAATCTCTTTAACAGGCATCATCCTTGCATTATGAAATAACTGACCCACATCCCATCTCCTCTAGCAAGCTAGCTTCTCTGAGCTATTGCCAGGACGTGAAGAATCTATAATGCCTCTTTGTACTCATTACTCTCCCAGGTAACACACTGGAAGCAGCATAATTGCCATTTAAAAGGACACTCCAATGGCAGAATGTGTCCCCAGTGACCTAAGGATCCAAAATGCCATCATTTCTTGCTTGGAAAATGAGAACAGTCACCCTCTTTTGGGCTTTCTCAAGTCCCACCTCTACCTGCAGCTTGAATGGTTTTTCTTAAAGAAAAAGTTGGCTATTTTACTCCCTTGCTAACTTTCCACAGTGGCTCTCAGTTACTTCAAATACTGTCAAACTTTTTGTCCAAGGCTTCCAATGCTCTGCCTAGCTTCCAGCCTTACCTCTGGCTACTTCCTACTTCAATCTGTATTCTCAAGAAAAGTGCTCTCAGCCCTTGATAAGTTATATTTTCTTATCTCTGGGCTTTTGCTCATGGTGTCCCATCTGCCTGGAACAAATCCCATCCTTCCTCACTCTGTCTGGCTTATTCCTCCCCATCCTTTGGGTTTAGGCATCACTTTTTCAAGAAAGCATTTCAGAACCCTTCCAGTTTGTCTCATGATCCAACAATTGAGTTCAAAGAACTCTTCTCCTACTATAGTCTGAAATCACCAGACTGCTTCTCTATAATTTCCATTAGACTGTAAGTTCCCTGAGGGCAGGGAGCATCTCTCTCTTTAGCTGCATGCCCACTGCCTGGTATATAGTAGATAATCAATAAATATTTGTTGAGTGAATAACCAGAGGTCCCCCTTTGGTAAGAAACACTACCCAAGCAGAAAGAGAGACAATAGGAATTTTTAATGCATGGAAAGTCCTGCAGGGACTCTGGGCAGACCCACAGGTAGCAGGAAGAGGCAGGGATCCTGCAAACTCAATAATGTCTGGGGGGAAAAAAAAGTCCTAAAGACCCAAGCTTCCTCACTGCAACAATCCTCGGGGCCTCCTTCCTGATGCTGAAGAGGTCCAATTGTCTCTCCAGAGGTCTCCTCCAGGGGTCCATGGCAGGAAGGAAGTTGAGTGTGGCAGGAGGAAGGAAGAAGAGCAAAGGCCGCTTGGTCTCCACCTGAAAACTCCTGCCTCGAGATTGACCGCCATCCATAAGAAAAAAGTTTAAAAGGGAGAGACTTTGATAGAGTCAAATAATATCTTAGAAAAAATAAAAGGTAGAGAAAAATGGATAATTCCAGTGGTTACAAAGTTCTCTGTCAGCTATCCACAAGAGAAAGAGTTTGCTTTGGCCTTGCTGGCAAGCCTCATCTGCCAGGCCCATCCTCAGTTGTTCCCCAGCCCACCCAGGCCCCAAGATCCACGAGAGTACTGCTCCCCCTACCACGGAGAGTCTCTGTGCTCACAGAGGGCAGTGCCCTCCCTCACCGGCCCTTGGACTCCCCATACGTGTTTCGGGCCATGGACACCATCTTCTCTTCGCACGTGATTTTGGTGTCCTTGAGGATGCTGTACCACACCATACCCGCAGGCCGGACCTCCTCACTGCGGCAGAAAAGGTAGGGCACGGTGTCCACGCGGCTCTGGATGTAGGCGCTTCGCAGGAGGCTGGAGCAGTGGTTGCTCACCCTTTCCAGCCGCCGTAGGATCAGATGGGCCTTCCTGAAAGGTAGGAGGACACAGTGATGAAAGAAGAAGCCCAGATCAAGGGTTAGGCCTTTGAGGTGGTGAATAAAAGTCAACAGACAAATGAGGACTTCCTGTCCTAACAATTTCCTATCCATTATTGACCTGAGTGTGGGATTTCAAACACCTATTCAAAAACCACCTTAGAACCTGTCCTTTTCATTGTGCGTGCAAAGTGTTAAAAATGATAGAGGTATATCCTTTGACCTAGCACCTTCACTTCTAAGATATGAGAGTCATAGAGTTATAAGGTAAGAAGCCTTAGGACTCTGACCAAGTAGAAATTATTATAATAAGGATAAACAACAACTAAGATTTATCAACACTTACCATGCGCTAGACACTGGGTAAGTACTTTATATACATTTCAAATTTATAATTTAATCTTCACAATAGCCCTGAAAATATTGTTCTTTCCACTCATATTTAATTGATGTGGAGCCCAAGGCTCAGAGAAATGACATTATTGACCAAGATCAAACATCAAGTTCTCCACTGGAGTTGGGCATTGGGATCTAGGCCTGAACACCCACAAAGTCCCTCTCTAATTGTCTCTTTCTTGTTTTTTGAATTCTCTCACCCTCAGAAGAAAATCTTGCCCTCTGTGCTTCTCTTTCATCAAAGCCTTAATATATACATCCCTAAGTCAGAACCTGTCTATCTCATTTTTCTCATCTCTAAAACAGTGATGGTAGTCTTACCTGCATAAATTGGTTGTGAGATTAACTATGAGAAACGCCCAAAGCCTGGCATAGAGTAAGCTCACAATAAATGATAGCTACTACTATAAAGAATTGTCATAATGATGTCTCAGGATCAAGGTCATACTTAACACTAGTCTAAGCGAGAATCAACCTGTATTGTGGTGATCATCATCAGGAATTTATCTAGAGTTCTTTATCCAGCACCAGAGAGAGGATCACTGAGGAGGTCTGGTGGCTACATAGAAAATGAAAGCTAGCAAGGATCTTTAAGATCACTTAGTCCAGGGTTTCTCAACAGTGGTACTACTGACATTTGGGCTAGATAATTCTTTGTGGTAGGGGCAGTCTTGTAGGAAGTTTAGCAGCATACCTAGGCCTCTGCCCTCCAGATGCCAATAGCACCCCCAACCTCAGTCATGACAATAAATTTATCTCCAAACATTGCCAAATCACCCTAGTTGAGAATCACTGACCTAGTCTGACCCAGTTTCATTAAAAATGTGGAAACTGAGGCTTAGAGAGGAAAAAGAAAATCCCTTTCCCCAGTCACACTACAAGTCAGCTTCAATGTCAAGGTGTCTGCCTCCATGTGGAATCCACTTTTCTCTACATCCCAGCATCTTCAAGATGCCCAGGAATCCAGAGAGGCTAAATGAGAGGCTCTCTCCTGATGTCCTCTCCATGCCCCTAAGACCCCAGGAGGGAGCTGTTTTACGATAACAGACCCCACAAATGGGAGACTGTGTTAGGCACCTGTGTGGTGGCTGGAAAAGGGTTGAGCTTATGTGTGTACATTTTGTGGGCACGATTTATGAGGTGCCTTTCAAAAAGTCCTCTTTGTATAGTTGACCACTTTGGTGGAATATTTCCTGACATGCCAAGAATTCATAGCCTCATAATCACCCTAGAGTAGCTGCTCGACCCACAGTCCTCTCTCCTCTCTGACAGGCACCTCCCCTGGAGGAGCCTGAGGAGTTTACATGTCACCCCTCTGCATTTGAGTTCTTACTCTCTTCCTTACCAGCTCTGCGTCCTTGGGAAATTTACTCCACATCTCTAAATCTTTTCTTGACTTGAAAAACTGGGTTGTTGTGAAGTTAAAGAAGATAAAGTCATTGGTTGTTCATTTATGGAGCACTTATTATGGCAGAGCTCCCAATTCAGTGGGAAAGAGACAAATGGAAAATTACAATACAGGTGGCAAGAGCAATGATAAAAGGAGGCATGGGAGCTGTGGGGACTCAGAGGAAGGTGCCTAGGATTGAGGATATCCAAGAAGACTTCCTTGTAGAAGAGGATCTTGTGTTGAGTCTCATAAATGAGTAGGGGTTAGGTAAAGGAGAGGCAAAGGCATGACAGGAGGCATAGGTAAAGGCACAGAGATAAGGGATTAAACAGAAGTTCTGAGAATTTCTGGCTGGAATACAGTGTGTAAGTGGGGACACAGTGGGCAACAGCAGAAGTGGCAGGAGCCAGGCCATTGGAGCTTAGAACCTGGGACATTGGTTACACAGAGTAATGGTCCACCATACAGGCTCTAGAGCCTGACTGCTGGGTTCAAATCCCAGCTCAGCCACTTACTAGCTCTGTGATATGGAGAGAATTTTTAACAAGTTGTGCCTCAGTATCCTTACCTATAAAATAGGAATAATAACTGTATCTACCACAAGGCATTGTTTTAAAAATAAAAAAAAGTGCTAATGAATCTATAAGCCCTCAGCAAATGATCTCTATGATTATTGTCTTGAGCGCAAATGAAGGAGTTATTGAAGGGTTTCAAGTAGCAAAGTAACAGATTCAGAGCCAGACTGTTTAAAGACATTTTTGGCTGCCTTGAGGAGAATGGAATTGGGGGAAAGCAAGACTGGCAGCAGGTAGAGGACACCTCCAGGTGTTAGGTGTTTCACATCATCGTATTTAGGGGTGCTGGCTTGCTTTTTCTCTCTGTGCTTTTAAAAATCTACTTACTCCTTATTTCCTCATCTATAAGAAAGGAATAACATATTGCTAATCCTCATAGGGTTATAGTGAGGATTAAATAAGTTCATACGTGTATAACTCTTAGAAAAGTGTCTGGCACATAGTAAGACACTGATACATGTTAGAAAGTATCATCATAATCATCGCCACCATGACAATCATCACCATTATCATCATCACCACCATCATCATCATCATCATCACCATCATCACCACCACTACCATCATCATCATCACCATCATTACCACCACTACCATCATTATCATCACCATCATCATTACTATCACCATCATCATCATCACTACCATCATTATAATCACAATCATCACCATCATCATCACCATTATCATCATCATTATTTGTGTGCTGGCTTAAGCCTGGAGCACATTTATAAGTTAGCAACAGGAGACAGGTAAACTGATCAAAATAATTAACAGCCTCTAATTTAGGAGGAGAGTGCTGAGTTGAAGAACATGCATGGTGCTATGGGAATACAGAAAGCGGACACCTAATCATTATTTTTCGGGCTCCGAGAAGTCTTCTCAGGGGATGTAACATCTGAGCTAGGTCTTCAATGATGAAACAAATTTTTCAGGTAGATGGGGAGACAGAGGAAATAGCCCATCCAAAGTTAGACGGGAGAGATCATATACCACCAATTGCCTAAAATGGTGCAAATAATGGGTGAGAGACCAGTCAGTTCAGCAGATGTCAGACCATCCAGACTTCTAAGCCATGGTGAAGTATTTTATTTTTGGGGCAATGGAGAGTCATTGTCTGATCCAAACAGTTAAAAAAAAATAAGCCACAAATACAAAATGAGGTTGCAAAGAGCAATTCTTCCAACATGCCAAAATGCTTTATCTCCAAATGTCCAGCTATTTCTTCAGAGAGGATCTTGGAACTCAACTGGACCAAGCCTCCCTTTGTATGGTTGGGGAAACTATGGCTTGGAGTGAGAAAATAATTTGCCTAAAGGAACAACTTAAGTTAGTTACAAAGGCAAAACTAGGACCAGGAATCCTGATTGTACACAGTTGAGATGAAATACTTGGCTCTGGAGTCCCTGATTCAAATCCTAGATCTATAACTTAACAGCTATGGGGCTCATGAGCAAGTTCTTCAATGCTACCGACCCTGTTACTGCATCAGTAAAATGGGAATAATAATAGTGTTTTGGGGAGGATGAGATAACCTGGGTAATTTGCTTGGTCTCAGTAAATGTTAGCCAAGATTCAACGTAGCATATTACAGTAGAAAGGACATAGGCTACAGAACCCATTAGAGTAAATCACTTCTCTATAAACCTGTTTTCTCATTTGTAAAATGGGAATAGAGATACTTATTTTGTAGGGCTCTTGTTAGGCTGAAATGAAGTGAGTACCACAGGCGTTCAGCATAGGAATTTGTATGTAATAGGCACTAAACCAATGTCAGTTTGCTTAACTGTCCCCTGTTATTTCTGCAACATACACAAGGTCTCAGCACCTTGGTTTGCTTTAGACAGCAAAGACAGGAGAACTCAGAAGGTGAAGCTATGGAGAGAAGGACTGGTGGTGCTCAAAGCCTCGAGAAGAGGAGAGGGAGTGAGAGACCAAAGGCAAGTCTGCTGGATAATAAATTGTAGGCAATGAAGAGCCATAAATCAAAGGCCAAGCATGCTCCAAGCTTTCCTTGGAGGGGGAAATCATAGGTCAGAGTGACCACTCTTCTCAAAAACCGGAAATGAAATCTTCCTCATTGGAGACAGGGCCCAGGCCTGCTGGGATAGAAGCAAGAGGTGAACGAGGGACACTGAACATTAATTTATCATTGTAGCAGCAGGCTAGATGGAGACAGGGATGGCTTGTGAAGGAGTCAGGGGCTGGGCTCGGATGCCACTTCTCCGGGAATTGTAGAACCTTTAACCAACCATTCTATTCCCAGCATCATTACCCAATAAGCTGTCGACACAGTTATCAGAGAACCTAATTTCTAAGAGAGGCTTGGAATGGAGAAAAAGAGGAGATGCAGTAAGGAAACATTCCTGTTGGCCTGTCTCCCCGCTCCCTGCCTCCTGAGTAGAGCTTAAATATCTCTGTGTTAGCTGACCTCAAGCATAATGAGAGTCGAGGGCATGACGTGGTTGCAAAAAACTGGAACATAACCTCAGAGGTGGAGAGGGCAGATTAAGGGAAGTAATGACTTCATTCATGCTGCCCTGGTCAGGCCACATCTGGACAACCCCGGTCACTTCTGGTAAGAGGGACATATGCAAGCTGCAGCCAGATCACAGTGCTGAAGGTCATCTCAAAAGTGACTCTTTTGGGGAAGTGTTGAAAGCTGGAATGGAGAGTGTCCACTGGAGGGGTGATTTAGGAAAATGGTTATGTTGTTCTGGTAACTGAAAACAAGCGAGGAAAAAACTGAGCGTCTGGGATGATAATGACTATAACTGATTGAGCACTTAGCATGTGCCAGAAACCTAGGCAACATTATCTTAAATATAATCCTCACCACAACTATAGAGTTTGTATTTTAGGCCCAGTCTTCAGGTGGTAAAAGTGAGGCTCAGGCTGATCATGTGACTTGACTGGGTTAACAAACTGAGAATGGTATCTCAGATCTTGGTTGCAAGGCAGTTAAGTGTTATTAATGAAGCCACTCAAAAATTAGCAGAAGGCAAATTTTGACTCAATGTAACAAAAACCTTAAAACTAGAGTCCTCTAAACGTAGAATGGGTCCTTCCATATCTCCAGTGGGTTCCCTTAACTGGAGGTGGTCTAGTCAATTACGTTTTAGAAAGGAGTCTGTGTTAGTCTGTTTTGGCTGCTATAACAAAATACACAGACTGGGTAGCTTATAAATAGAAATTTATTTCTCACAGTTCTGAAGGCTTGGAAGTCCAGGATCTTGGCAGCGAGAGATTTGGTGTGGTGGCTGTGAGGGTCCACTTCCTGGTTCAAAGATGGCACTTTCTCAATGTGTCCTCAGATGGTGCAATGGCAAAGGATCACTCTGAAGCCTCTTTTATAAGAGCACTACTCCCATTCAAGAGGGCTCCACCCTTATGACCTCATCACCTTCCTAAGGCCCCATTTCCTAATACCATCACTTTGGCCATTAGGTTTGCAATATATAAATTTGGGGGGGGGCAAACATTTAGACCATAAGAGTCTAATGGTAGTTGGAGTAGATGTTTTTTGGTTTTGTTTGTTGTTTGTTTTTAATCTAAAAGGAATTAGGGGCTTGATTCAAAGGGAAATACCATCTGATGGGCATCTGATGAGCAGTTTACAATAGAACCTGGTATGGCACAACTGCCAAAGCATTGAGTTCCTGAGATGAAAGGACCATATTCACTGAGGTTCTATTCATGCTTCAAAGTCATGCTGAAATTTCATCTTCAAGAAGTCTTCCAGATCTTCCCAGCTATCATAAGTCATGTTTTCCCCTCTGTTGCTGAAACACTGTGATTATTTCTCTGTTGAGATTCATATTACATTCTCCCTTAGTTGTGTGCATATCTTGGGATGCAATATATTATAATGGACAGACGCTGGTTTGACATCAGAAGATAATCTTTTGAATTTGGGCTCTGACACACATTAGTTGTGCAACTTTGGACAATTTACTTAGCTCTATTGACTTTCCGTTGCTTAATATTCAAAATCAGTTGTGCAGGGGATGAAATGAGATATAATTGACTGGCTCATAACAGGCACTCAAATAGTATTTCCCACTTGCTTCTTGGACATTGTGTAGTTCCCCTGGTGTTGGGCTCCTGATTGTGCAAGAAGAATGGATTAATAAGGGTGAATTGACTTGAACTGAGGAAATTCTCAGTCCTTAACTTTCATAATATAGCAATTCTCTAGCAGGAGTTGATAAAGGGAATGAAATGGCACAAGAGCATAATGTGGACCTAAGGAAATAATCAGGCAAGTGGGCAAAATGTTTATACAGATTTCTTTATAATAGCAAAAATGTTGGAAGAAACCTAGTTGGTCTAATAGAGGACTAAATTAACGTGTGATGCATTCATATAACTGCATGGCTAAAAGGTCCTTCAAAAAGACAACATATGGGGGCAGCCCGGTGGTGCAGCAGTGCAATGCGCACGTTCCGCTTTGGCAGCCCAGGGTTCGCCGTTTCAGATCCCGGGTGCGGACATGGCAACGCTTGGCAAGCCATGCCGTGGCAGGTGCCCCACATATAAAGTAGTGGAAGAGGGGCGCAGATGTTAGCTCAGGGCCAGTCTTCCTCAGCAAAGAGGAGGATTGGCAGCAGATGTTAGCTCAAGGCCAATCTTCCTCAAAAAAAAAAAAAAAGACAACATATTTCCGAAGGAATCCATGGGAAAAGATTTGTACTTGTATTGTTAAGTGTAAATAGGCAGATAGAAAACAGTGTATCTACTTGTAAAACATAGCAGAGTTGATAGAAATGGAGCTGTGGTTGTAGGTGTAGATATATCCTTAAGCCTGTGTCAGTTCTTTATTCACATGCATGTCCATGTCCTAGCCATATCTATATCTGGGAAGGCAGGTGTACAATGCTAATTATTTTATCTCTGGGTTGGGATTATGGGGTTCAGAGGAGCAAAATTTTCAGCTCCATTTTATATATATCTGTATGATTTGGGTGTTACAGAATGAGCAAGAATTACTTTTAGAACAAAACACAATAAAGTTATTTCCATTTTGAAAACGTGCATATATACACATATATTTTAAAGCTGGTGTGATGAATTTGTGCAATGAAGCCATTGTTTTATGGCTTCCCAGTAATCTACCAGGCTTGCTTTCAGAATAAATCCAGATTAAATTTAGCCTCTCATCATTCCCACTACAGAAAAACCAGAAGCTCAAGTACCACCACCTGGGTGTATAAACTCAACATCAGGTTTCAAATGTGATGTGTAAGGCAAATAGTGAAAATATTTACATTTAACTTTGTCTCCTCTTCGTTCTCACACAAGAAACCATGAGACCTGCTCTTCTAAACTGATGGTAAGAATGACTGAATCTCAACTAACCACAAACTAGTTGAATTCGAAACTGATAAGAGACATCAAGATTATAACCAACCTTGCTATATTATCAGTGGTGTAGCTGATCCACGGGACACTTATTCAAAGCCATAGTGTGTTTTGTTTGTATTTATAATCATCACTTATAAGAGATACTATTGATTTTCTTTTAAGAAAAGAAGAATACGACAGAATGTGCAAGTCCATTGTGCATAATCTATCCTGATTTCAGATATGTCAAAATATGCAGAAAAAAATTAAAAAGCACATCTGTAATTATAAGAATAAGGCCCTAGATGCCTAAGTTTGTTCTTGTTCCCAATGTCCTAGAAATTCCAAGAAAGTTAATCCAAGATATCTAAGGAAGGAGCTAATTTAATCTTGGACTAAAGGAATGTACAGTGACATCCCAGGCTTGCTTATTTTTAGGAAGGTCACAGCAACTATGATTCATAGGATGTGCCAACTCTTTTTCAGATGGGAAAGGCTTCTTGTTTTGCTATGTTGAGAAAGATCTCAGGCTGTCTGTGATCTATTAGCAATGTCTGCCACGGAAGCAAGAGGGCTGACATCATAAATATACCATCCCTGTCTAGACAGATCAATTTCACTGAAGTAGAATCTCTTCAAGTGCTTGCTCTCTTCTCCCTACTCTATCATTTTAGCCAAACATAACTGAGAGGATTGAGAAGCCCAAGAGTGGTCAAGGGTGTTCTGACTGGAGCAAATTCTGGTCCCTGGCCACCTATGAGCTCAATTTTTCAAGTCTCCTAATAGAAACCGTATGGCTAGGGCAGCTGGGTGTCAGCGGGTCTTCTCTGAGCAGCTGTTTGCAGTAACCTGTGGTTGCCATGGGAACTAGGCTCTGGAGGACACTGGCTTGATAGATTTATTAGGCAGGGGTAAGAGACACCCTTTTGTCACTAAATTTTATGGGGGTGTATGACCACAGATCCATGCCTGAATATACATATACATATTTTGGAATTTGGTGATTACAGTCCAAAGAGAAACCTAATAGAGCTCATCCCATGATATTAGCCCTCAAGATGTTCCTGGGAAGAACTCTTATCACCCTAGCCACCCTAGGTCCCTGAGAAACAGGATGTGCTAGGCTGGAGGTGAAAGGACACTCATAGTGTGCTTGTTCTGTGGCCTCTATGGCCTTCAGGATTTGCTGGTTCCTTGGTTTCCCAGCTGGAAGGGACTTTAGAGTTCAGTCCTTTGAGGTTACAAATGAGGCTCAGAATAGGGATGGAATTTGTCCAAGGTCACACAGCAAGTGGGTGGCAAAGCTAGGACACGAACCCAAGGCTTCTGGCTCCAGGGCAGTTTCTTACTCTCTCTCCTTTACATTTTGATGTTTTGGACACTTGCTAACTCTTGAGAGCCATGGCACATTTACCCAAGTTGCTCCTCTCTTTAAAATCTTTACCTGGCTTTTGAGAGAAAGAACAAACTTCTGAACAGGGCTCACAAGAGCCATCAGGATCTGACCTCTGCTGAAATCTCCAGCCTTGTTTTTTCTGTTTCCTTCTCACCTTGAACTCTCTGCATCAGCGTTATTTATACTCCTTGACTGAAGTATATTCTCTTATTTCACCAGGGCTTGTCTTTGCCTTGCCTGTTCCTTCTGATGAGAACATTCTCCCCCTTCCACTTGGAGGACTCCTGTTCATCCTTTAATTCAAAGCATACACTTCACTTTCTTCTCTAGTGATTCTTCCTTGAGCTCCAGGTCTAGATTAGCTGCAGCAGCTATCCACATCCAGAACCTTGTTACTCACGGTGTGCTTTAGGGACTAGCAACATTGGCATCATCTGAAAGCTCATTAGAAATGCAGAATCTCAGGCCCATCCCAGACTCCTCAGTCAATTTGAATTTTAACAAGGCTCCCAGGTGATTTTCAAGCACGTTAAAATTTGAGAAGCACTGCTCTAAGACACACTTCCCCTTCTCCTTTTTCTAGTATGCTTCTTGAGATGTTTCACCGCAACTGCCTGTTGACCAGTCTTTTCCTCACAAGATGCTGCTCCTTGTGAAGGCAGGATCTGTCTTCTTCACTCATATATTTCCAGCTCACAGCACAGAGCCTGGCACATTGTAAGCACATTAAATGAATCAATGAATCAATAAATTAATGAAATGAGGTCTCCACAAGTCTCTGAATATTTGCAAGGATAATACACTTTTTAGAATGTAATTTTTTGGCTAGATAGACCTCAGAGTTCATAGAATTCAACTGTTTCCAACTGTGATCTGTAGATCCTTGATAGCTCAGAGAGAGCTAAAAGACCCTTGGGATCAGGGGGGATTTGAAAGGGATACCCAGCAGGTGAGACTCCAGGCCACGCACTCTAGTTTCTACCAGAACAACTTTGTAATCATCTGATCCACACATTTACTCATCCCGTTATCCAATTATTCAACAAGTAATTATTTAGCACCTACTTATAAGAGTGAATAGGACACAAAGTATCACTAATTATACATAAGCTGACCTTGTAGTGGGAGACAGAGATGACACATAAGTAAACACATAAGTGATATAAGACACTAAAACTAGTAGGCAAGATACAGAAAATTAAAACATGAGGGTATGATAGAGTTAATAAGTGGACATTTCAGAGGAGGTGGCATTCTACTTAAGACCTGGAGTTCTGTGTAAGATTTGCTTAGGAAAAAAATTTACCACTGCTAAAAAGAAAGAATATCACAATAATAGCTCCTTCTGATCATTTTAGAGATGAAGAGACTGAGGGCCAAAGAAGGCTAGAGCTCAAGGTTGCACAGTAAGTTTATTATCAGTACTAGGATAGATTAGGATGCAGATGTCTTGATTCCTGCTAACAAGCCAGTGTGGGATGTTGGAGAAATCTCGGATCCCCTCCGGAGACTAGAAAGACCAAAGAAGGAGGAAGCTGGGTAACAAAAGTGGGAGTTGGCAGACAGTTGGCTGGAGGTTAGTGGGTTATCACAGTCCATTACCGAGTGGGTTGTCCTGCCTCTGTGGGCGGCCAGGCAGCCTTTCCAGAAGATTTATGTCCTAGAGGGTCATAAAGGATCTCAGAAGGTTGTAAACACAAAGTCAGGAGTGGAGCTCTGCTTTAGCTTCCACTCAAACTCTCTGAGCCCTGTGGGAAAGCCCAATAAAGTGGGATGCCTTTCCCTGTCCACGGGCAAGATGGCAGCCCGGATGACTCACACAGTAGCTTTCATCTGGGGCTCTGTGCTTCTGCCTGCCTGTCTGCCCTCTTTGAGCTTTTATCTAAAGAACCTTCCTTTCATGTGAAAGGGAGAGTTACAGTCCAGGACTCAACGGAACAGATAAGGCCTGCGCCAGGGAAAGATCCCTTTTATCCCTTGACCAAGCTCTCAGCTCTTCTCTTGAGGGCCTCAAATTCCTGGAGGATTATTGCAAGTGTTGTAAGGGCTCAGGGTGAGAGCTCAGGGTGGAACCAGCCTCCATACCAACCTCTGTGCAACTCTGGGCAGCTCATTTAACTGCATGGGGCCTCTAATTCCTTATCATCCATAAAATGGGGAGGATACCCTACTTTGCCTAGTTTACAGGGTAATTTTAAAGCTTTTGAAAGCATACAGGGCTGCCCTTTAAGAATTTCAGGAAGTCATGCAATTCTCTCCAATGCCACTGATACCACCCTGGCCTATGGGACCACATTCTCTCTCCTGAAATACTATGACAACAGCCTCCAGGGCCTCACTGCCTTCCTCTTGTCTTGACCCCTCTGGATCATGCTTCCAACTGCAGTCACAGGGATCTTTCTCTCTTAAAGATCTGATATCACCCCCCTGTGAAAAACACTTGAAAATCTTCCCATTACCCTAGGGAGATAATCCAAACTCTTTAACCCTACTTAAGGGGCATTTGAGACTGGCCCCTGCTGACCTCTCCCTCCTTATCTCTTACCACTCCTGCTGTTACACACTTTGCTCCAACTACACGGAAATTCTTTCAGTTCCTCCACACACAGCGCCTGGAAGGAGTTTCCCTGGGTCAGGGAACAGGATTTCAGGTGGTTCCCAAGATGATCACAGACCCAGATGAAACAATAATAAATCACATTGGGAAAGGGAGTTAGAGTTCCTTTTCCATTCTCTTCCCCTGACCCAGATAACTTTAAAAAAGAAAGTTTTGGTTTGGGGCTGTGTCTTTAATACTTCTCTAACTCTTGCTAATCTCCTCTTTTAAAGGGAGAGTCTCAGGCTCTGCTAGGATTGAACAACATTGTTTTCTGTTTGTTTGGGTTTTTTTCTTTTATTGTATTGAATGTTTAGGTTTAATTTTCTATGAAGGGTAGATGGTCCCAGTTTTCCCTTTGCAAAATGATGCACTGTTTTCTTTTCAAATATATTTTCAGCAAGAAGTGAATCTAAGAGAACCAGCCCTGATGACCTAGTGGTTAAAGTTCTGTGCACTCCACTTTGGTGGCCCCAGGTTTGGTTCCCAGGGGCAGAACCACACCGCTCATTGGCAGGCATGTGGTGGTGGTGGCTCATAAAGAAGGACTAGAAGGACTTACAAGTAGAATATACAACTATGTCCTAGGGCTTTGGGGAGGAAAAAAACAAAAAGAAGTGAATCTAAGAAAGAAACATCAAATAAATATAGTTCATATGGTCGGATGACATGGCAAAAATCGTAAAGGTGGTATGCAAATGAGCAAAATTTGAGAGCAAAACTCTGCTCTAATGTAACATTATCTCCTTTGAGAGTTTCCCAGGCTACTGCCTCTGCCCAAAACCCTCCAATCCTCCTCTCCCTCCACTTGCCTGACCCTTAGTCACCCTTTAGGGCTCAGAGTCTCAGCCCTTGCGAAGCCTTCACTGGGTCACCTAAACCAAGCGTCTATGCCTTGCCTCCCCAAACGGCCCTATTCTTCTGCCATCAGGACATTTATTATTCCTATTCCTTGCAATTGTTTGTTTAGTTACCTGCAATGGTAAGCTATGTGTAGGTAGGGACTGCTTCTACCTTTTTACTATTGCGCGGTGGACAAGCAACCAAGTAGAAAAGGTGCTAAGTTTGTGCTGAACAAATGAATGAAGGAATGAATGTCATTAGGCGGAAGGTATGAAAGGTAGTCAGCATTTCACATCCTGCTTTATGAAGCTTCAGAAGACAGCGACTGCGTCTTCGTTATGTTTGAATCCTCCATAGCACCGAGCACACTGGTTGGCATAGTCACTACTGGTGACAAAAATTATGCCTGAATACAGGTTGAATTTATGAATGTATTTTGCTATGGTCACTCACAGACTTTACTCTAGAAAAACTCTGACTTCTTATGGAAGAGTAGGGAGGCCCCAGACTAGGGGCCATGGCCCTGCCACTATGCTGTTCTATGATCTTGTTGGGACACATTCCCTCAAGGAGTCTAAGTTTCCCATCTCTAAAACTGAAGGTAGAAGGTGGTCCAGGGGAGTCATTGCTTGGCAAAGTGCCGATGTCTCTCTCTTACCTGACATTCCAGGAGTCCAAGAGGCTACAATGCCAAGATTCTCTCACTATTCCTGTCCCTGTCCATTTTCCATCTCTAGCCCTGACATAACTAAGGTGACCGCCACCCTTACTTATTTGGTAAAGCCCATTGTCAGCCTATGGAACAAAGGGTTCAGTGAAGTCGAATGGGAGCGGGAGGAATTTACCATACCACTCATACTCATACACCCATACCTGGGCCCCAGTTCATCTTCACTCCTCCAGACAAAGTCGCCGAACTTCTCATAGTGAGAATTGTAGTGGTGCTGGACTCGGAACAGCATCGAGGCTGAGACCTCCATCAGCGTGTTGTAGGCAGTCTGTTGCTCTTTTCCACTTGTGTACCCATTGTATAGATTGTAGATCTTGTCAGCTATCTCTGAAGGGGAAGAAGGGCAGGCACAGATCACTGGACAGCTAGAAAAAGTGAGGATGGAAACATGCCTCACAACAAGGAAAGCATATTCTTGCAGGAGTTCACTTGCATGGTCTTTGGGGGCAGACAAACCTTAATTCCGTTCTGAATATGTCATTGACTTGCTGGGTTCAGTTTTCCTCTCTGGCAACTGGAGATAACAATGTCTACTCTGGAGGTGCATTGGGAAGACTAAATCAAAAAGTGGATGTAAAGCCCTCAGCCTGTGAATAGCAATGGAGCATTGTCTGATGCAGCACTGGAAGGTGAGAGGATGGCGCAAAAAAGTCGAGCAGGGTTCCACTCTGCTGTGCATAGGGTCACTACCAGTCGGAATCGACTCGATCGAGACTAACAACAACAAAATAGCGCTCAGCACAGGGCCAGGCACAAAGTTTGTGCTCATAATTTCAAGTTTATTAACATAAGTTTTGTGCGCATGATTTAACAGAAAATTCAAAAAAAGTGCAGAGGTTTAAAAACTGTCTTGGGCTCATCTCAACAGTCTACTTCTATCTCCCTAATGTTTCCAACACATTTCTGTGATCAGGTCTAACAGGTCTCTGTTCAAAAATCTTTCAAAGAAAATCCAGGCTCTTTTGCTTGCCATTCATGGCAATTTCTACTCCTTCAGTTATTCCTACTAATTGATGTAATTTAAATTCATCATGGGCTGCTCTCTTGACTAGGAGGCACATTCTTTCACCTTTGAAGACTCTGATAAACATTCATGTTATGTCCTCAAGTCTGCTAACAATGGTTGCTTCTAGGAGAATCTGGGGGACTTGGGTTTAGGATGGGAGAAACATTTACTTTGCACTATTTTCTTTTCTTATTTTTATTTTTTTTATTTTTTTTAACCATTTGCAGGTGATATTTTAAAATAATAGTAATACATTATCAGGAAAATATCTCAAATCCCCCTTGCCTTTGAGATTCAATAGTTCACCATCTCCTCTCGTCTACTAGCAGACAAAACATTTATTATCCAGCTTATTATTGAGCCCTTTGTAGAAAGTTCTCTCTCTCCCTCTGAAATGGGGACTCCTAAAAGGTGGAGACCATATGTCTCCTCCATTGCTTGTATCAGGGCTCTTAGAAAATATTTGCTTAACTTAAGTGAATCAGCAGGACTCGTGAGCTACCATCACATTTCTGCCAGTCCTGATGTAGAAATTGCACCTACACATTGCCCAAGAACTAAGTGTAAGACGGATCTGATTGATTGGTTCTATTTTTTTCAGGTGTTTTACCTGATGTTGACAACTTCATGGACCAGGAGCAGCAAAAAAGGTTTAATCTTGTGTGCTAACTATGCCTGACAGTCACTGCCTATGGCTCTATGCTCAGGATTCTGAGGCCACCCCGGGGCTAGATGGGAAAGCGTGCTGTTATCAGCTAATGATGTCTGCCACAGGTGTAGAAAGGTGAAGGGGTATTCTCGGTGCCACTGATTTGCCAGCTGTAGCACAGACTGAAGTGGAAGAAAGTGATTGGTCTCTAAGAAGCACAGGCTAATGGGGAGGATACAGTGATGGGGCTCTGACTCTGTACTATTCCTTGCCTCGAACTCAGAACACAGACAAACTCTACAAAAGAGAAGCAAGTCTTTCCACTGGCAAAGATATTGCTGGTCAATCTCAATTTGCCCCATGGCTTTGATTAATTTAGCATCATGTTCTTCCTGCTCCCTTAGTTCCATCACTTTCTTCTCCCTGTACCAATATTCAGCTGGTGCAGGAAAGGGGTGGTGGTTAGTTACTGCTGGGTACAGAACTTAGGGAGAGGAAATATGGAAGTTACCTGGGAAGTGAAGAAATGGGTCGCCTACCTTCTGCCTTGTTGTCATCCACCAGTGGACAGGCTGTCCTTAGGGTCACTGTGCTGAGCTCTGAGTGCCTCCCTCGTGTATCCACAGCATACAGAGTGAACCTATAGCAGGGCAAGAAAACAGAGGACCAGGCTGTGACCTCAGAGAAGGTCCTGGAAGTTGCAAGGAGGAACACCAAATCATAGCACAGGAGCAGTGGTCAAAAGAACTCCAGGATGCTTGGGCTACAGGAGAAATGATTTGGAAGAAAAATAAAGATAATTATAAAGCATTTATTGAGCACCAACTGCCTGCTGGGCACTATGCACTTTATTTCTTAATTTACAAGTAAGCAAACCTAGAAGGCAGGGACTCTTACCACCTGCATTTCACCAAGGAGGAAACGGAGACTTGGACTATGTGTCTTTCCATGGTCTCACAGTCACTTGGAGAGAGGAGTCTGAGTCCAGGGCTTGGGAATTGAACCCTGATGCTATCTTGTATGGCTAGATATACTCATTTATATATTCTTTCATTCATTTATTTAATAAATACTTTTTGAGCATCAACTATGTGCTAGGAATTATTTTCAGTGTTAAGGTTATAAGGTGAGCAACAAGAGAGTCAAGGTCCCTGCTTGCATAAAGCTAATCCAAAAGTAAACAAAAAATTAGATCATGGTAAATGTGAGAGAAGACAACAGGATAACATGAAAAAGACTAAGGTGGAGGGGGGATGTACATGCTGTAGACAAGTTTGTCCATGAAGGTCTTCCTGGAGAGAAGGTTTGAGCTGAGACCTGAATAACGGGAAGGAACCGGCATATGAGAGGAAGACCTGGGGGAAGAGCATTTGAGGCAGGGACAGCAGTAAGTGCAAAGGCACTGAGGAAAGATCCCAGACTGTTGGAGGAAGAGACAGCTGGTGTGATTGTAGTAAAGTAAGATGAGGGTGAAGATCAGTGGGGACCTTGTGGGCCATGATAGGGAGGCTGGGAGATATTCCAGGTATGAGGCATGTCTCCACCTTTCTGTGTTGTCACCTGAAGCTCTATGGTGTACTGGAGGGTATAGACAGCTTGTGTGGCTTTTGAAGGGGAGCATCGGTAAACCACAGACCTGGTGGATTCAGGCCCAATTCAAGGCACAGAATTCTTTCTGGAGCAGCCACTGTCCTCTGGCCTATCTCGAGGAGGTTGTCTGACCCTTCATACCTCCAGATCTCTGGGTTCTGTGGTTTAAACAAAGTCCAAGGAGTGAGTAGAGAAGACTTTCAAGAGGAGGAGAGCTTTGAAGGACAGGAGCTGTATGAATAAGAGTTGAGCATCTGAGTGTCCTATCTTTGGCATCCCATCCCCTTTCACCAGACTTCAAGGGTAGAGGCCACGCTGTGGAGTGGGAAGACGGTTCCACAGGTCAAGAAGAAGAGACTGTGACTCCAGAGGCCCTATTTCCTTTCTTCCTTCCCCAATACCTCAACTTACCTCATGTTGTAAAATGGGTATAACCCTATGATTGCCAAGTTGCAGAATGGCGAGCCCTGATGGACTGCACACATTAGACACTTAATGAATATGAATTTGTTGTGCAAATTAACTTAGATGTGCTAAGACCTTAATATGTGTCAAGCACTGACCTATGAGTTTTACCTGCATTATCACTATTAATTTCCCTAAACAATCCTAGAAGAAAGCTATAAAACAGGCCTTCTCAGCCTTGATACCTCATGACCTGATCCCTGAAAGGTTGTTTTTATAAAAGGTACCACGAATCAACTCCTTGGTACAAGGGTCACAGTATGCAGAAGGCAGTGTCTTTCTGGAGAAAATATTATTTGTGTCCCTACCTGTGTGAAATCTCCTTCTTAAAAATAACTCAGCTTATCTTTTAAGGAACTGGGAAAGGTACTCATGCCATCCCAAGAATGTGTTTCTAGCTTATTCCTTGATATTGATTCTGCGTTTCATTGTAACTAAGATGGAGCATTAGCACCATCCTGCCTCTTCTCCCCCAATTGGAGTAATGAGGAATAGGAAGTTGGTATTCTCAGTGCACAAAGGAATTCATCGATCGGTCATACCAGGCCTGTGTCTACGATGCCACAAGCCAGGCTGGCAGTGAGCCCCATAACCATATATGCTTCACATTCTTTGCTGCTATGGGACACTGCCACTAGGCCCAAGACAGACCCATGGAGATGCCTCTTAGCACTACAGGAATGTCAGCACTGAGCTCTCCCGCTGGCTTGCTGCAAAAGAGGCCCAGGTCAGGGGTCAAGCAGGGGTTAGGTCACCCAGAGCCCTAGTGGCAATGATGTGGGGAAGCAGAAGGAGCCTCGAAACCCAACAGGCTTCCATTCAAATGTTGGCTCTGGTGCTCAGTAGCTGTATGACCTTGGGCTGGTTGATTATCCTCTCTGATCATCAGTCTTCCCAGATGTGAAATGGGAGAAATGCACTCCCCCTTGCAGAATTGTTCAAGTGCTGGGAACCCAGCACACTGCCTGGGTGTAATGATAGGCATGGCCATCGTCTAACGAGTGCTCACTAGGTTGCTGGGTCTTGTACTTGCATTATTCCATTAATCTTCATCCTACATGAGTTGGGTACTATGATTGTTTGCATTTTACTGATTAGGGCATCAATTCCAAAAAGATCAAGTAATTGACCTACTATTACATATTAAGTAAGTAGCAACAGAGGACCAGAATTTAGGTCTGCCTGAACCCAAAGATTATGTTCTTAACCACACTGTAGTACTATATTATATTGTCAAGTCTAATTCCACCTTTTATGTTTCATCAGCTGGGCTAGAGTGCTGGTAAGAGTAAGGAAGTGTGGGCCTGCACCTAATATCTGTGTCTTAAGGGGACAAATATGGGGTATTTGGGCCCTATTTTCAGACAGAAGCCAATCTATTTATCAGCTTCCTGAGGCTTTTGGCTTGTGCCTGTGGTATGAAAACAAAAGCATTGGAACATGGGCATTCTCTCTCTCCTGCTATCATACCTCAGTACTGTGAGTGGAGCTCAATTCTAGTGCTTACTATATCCATTACTATCTCAGTCCAGGGAAGCAGTGGGTGACAGAGGAAAGAGCCTGGTTTTGGAGATGGCCAGGCTTGTGCTCACATTCCAGTTCTATTCCTTTGCTCTGTGACCTCAGGCAAGTCACTTCACCCCTCTGAGCTTATTTCACTTCTTTTTTTTCATCTGGCATCTCTGATAGGGAGATTGCTGCCCAACTCACAGGTCACTGTGGATGGAAGTGAAGTGTAAGTGCTATACAGAGTGAGTTATGATTGGGAAGTTGTGCAGAAGGGTTGGGAACAAGATCACAAAGAAACTCCAAGATGTGAGAGTAAGCAAGAGGCAAGCTGGGGAGGTAAATACAGTATTGGGTAACATTGTGTAAGCACTTACTATTCACACAACAACCCATCTAGAAAGTGGCAGAGACAAGATCCAAACCCTAGCCTGCAACCCCCAGAGGGTGGACATTTCAGCTTGGGTTCAGCTACATCCCTGGCATTTAAGACAGTATGAGGTATAAATATTTGAGTAAATGAATGAACTTGAGCATGTCACATCTCATTTTTCAATTTCAGTTTCTGCATCAACAATATGGGGATAATTGTAGAAACAGCACATGGCTGTCTCAAGGATTACACGAAGTGATGGATGAGAAGTGGCTTGCAAGTTGCAGATTTTTATAAAGACCACATAAAGGGCACTTATTTGTGCAACAGTGCACATTTTAAAAATGCTTTCGTGGAGTAGAAGAGAAAGAGCTGCATTTCAACTGATGGAGACATGGAAGGCTGTAGTGAATGGAATATGTGAATGAGCCTCAAAACAGGAGCAATTGGAAAATTTTTTAACACTGCTTTCCCATTGGCCACTTATGTTTCCATGGCGCTTCTGCAAGACATTTCCTTCACCAAGAGGGTCCAGGGACACCTCTCTGCTTAGCCAAGCAGCATGCATAATGGTATGCTGGGCAAGAAGTAGTCTTAACTTTTCAAGTTATAAAAGCTGGGTAGAATCCTTGCTTTCTCCAATTGCTGGCTGAGCATTCTTAGGGAAGCCACCACATCTTTTCTAAGCCTCAGTCTTTGTATCTGTAAAATAGGGGGAAGTTATCTATATCTCACAAGTTACGGATCAACACCCAATGATATAATAATTGTAACAGGCCTGGTTCAATCTTTCCTCCCTAAAAGGTAGCTTCTATTTGTGTTATTAGAGTAACCAAATGTGTCAGTGGAGCTCTCAAGATGGAGGAGGCCTCAGGCCACCCTGCCAGTGGGGGCTGAGGGGTGGAGAAAAAGGAAGATGTCAACTTCACAGGCCTGGGTCAAAAGTCACAAGGGCATGCACTTTCTGCCTGTCTCAGCTGTAATTGTAGAACTGTTCCAGAAACACATCTGAAAGCTGTTAGGGGAGCAGGCAGGGCCTACAGGGCTCTTTGTGAGGGAACAAAAGTGGCAACCCCTGATGTGGTGAAGGAGGAGAGAGACAGAGACTGAGAGATGCAGAGACAGAGAGAGACTGAGAAACAGACAAAGGTACACCCATAGAGCAGAGTGGAAAGGGGGAAGAGGGAGGGATTGAGAGAGAGTACAGTCAGACCTCTGTGTTTCTCAGGGGATCAAGAAGGGTGCCAACTACCTTCTGCTCAGTTCTCTCATCCTCTCTTTGCCCACTGAGGCAGGCTGAGATAGACCGATAATTTGAATCAGAACTCCTGATCCATCACCAGACTCCACATCCTCATTTTACAGGTGGGGAAACCAAGGCCCAGAGAGAAAAGAAACAAGGACTCACTGCCAATAAGTTGAGAGAAAAGACACTGGCTTTTCCGACTTCTCCTCCAGTGTTCCTCTGTACACTACCCTGCTTCTTGTATACCTGGCTGACATAGGTCCAACCGCGCCTATGGGATACTTTTATGATAAAAGAGGTAGCTCCGAGGATGAAATGGGATGAGCAGTTTAGGAACCTGGAGCTCCAGGCTCAAAGTCTTGCTATTCCTTCCTCTGACCTTGCTTCAGGGGAAGGAACACTGGCCAAGGTGGCTGCAAACCTGAGTTTGCATCCCAGCTTTGCCACAGACTGTGGTCTGTGAGATCTTGGATGCCTAGCATCCAAGCAATATGGTCTTAGTGTACTGGGATTTTAATGTGTGGGAAAGTGCCTTCGGATTGATGTCTCAAATGCAAAGCATTTTTCAATGTTTCTTCAGCATCCTCAGGACAAAGTCGAAACTCTACCAATGTGGCTCCTTGATGTTCTTCATTTAACAGGACTCTATCATTGAATCTCAAATAAACCCTGGCCACAGATCCAACCTTGTTTACCAATCTTTGTTTCCTCCTCTGTTTCACAGTAGAACCATATCCAACTGCCAATGGTCCCAGGACATGGATTCCACCTCTTTGCCTTTACACATGCTGCACCCTCTGTCTGGGTCACCTTTCTACTTCTCCGCTTGATCCTCTCCACCTTGTCCTTGGAGCATCAATGAAACCTCATCTCCGAGAATCTTTTCTCCCTACATGGTACCCTGTCACAGCATATGTTGCATGACTAAGTCAGCGCCCGTACACTTCTCTTTGGTCCCCATGGGTATGTGAGTGTCTTCAGGACTGGAATACAGCTCTGACCATCTCTATCTACCTACTTCTGGTGCTCAGACACCTAAATCATTTGGTGCTCAGCAAACACTTTCCAGAATAAATGACAGACTGAATGAATGACTCAATCATGAGATAATAGTACCCTTGTCTGGAAATCAGTTTCCCCATTTGTAAAATGAATGAAAGGTGATTAGATTGAGAAATCATTAAAGGAGCTGGAATAACAGTATGGCTAAAAGCATGACTTTGGAATCAGAAAAACTGGTTTTAAATTCTGACCCCTCTTTTATTGGCTATGTAAGGTAAACAGGAATCATAACATTAAAATGGACTGTATATGGTAGTTGTTAGAATAAAATGAGATGTGGTATGGAAGCGCTCACCACTATGCCTGGCATGTACTAGCACTCAGTGAGAGAGAGCTGTGGGTATTATTAACAACAGTGTTATTATTATGTCAGTGCCCAAGGCTCTGACTTCCCCCTACTCAGAGTAAGTTGTCCTAGTGGAGATCAGAGGCTGGGTGAAGAGGAAGCTGGTGTTGGTCCCATCCAACCCCCTTGCAGCAGGGGTGAGAGAATGAAACCGAGAAGTTAATTGGCGATGAGAGCTTCTCACAGATCTGACAGCGGGTAAGAGCAGGGACAGAGCCGCAGAGGCCCACGACAGGACCAGGTCCCCAGGAGTACGGTAGAATGCGTTTGAAGTCTCCAGGCCAACGCCTGCTCTTCCCCAGCCGCCGCATGATTTAGGCATTGTGGGGAGGCAAAAGTCTCCTCGCTGATTTGAAGGGAAACAGATGTTTCCAGGCCAGAGGCCCTGGTCTTATAAAATTCTCCTTTCCCCAACACAGCTTTGGCAAACAACTTCCCGTTAGTTCACCGCACCCCCCCTCCCCCGCCCCCAACTACCATCACTCCCCTCCTTGCCATTCCCAACACAATGTGGTGGTCAGGGTGGTGGGAGAAACACCATCCCAGCTCCAGCTCGGGGTCTGAGCTGCTGGATGGCCAGGGGAACTACCTGCCCTTCTCTGGGTCTCAGTCTCCCGTCTCCATGGTGAGGGAACTAAACCAAGATGACCTGTGAGGGATAGTCTCGATCTGATATTCTAGGGACTGAAGATTTTTTCCTCTGAAAAAGTAAGTGTTATCCATTCCAGAATTTTCTCCATTGGAGTCTATGCCAAAGAGCATGGGCTTGCCTATCAGACTGTTCAGGGTTTGAATCTAGATTCTAGCAGCTGCTGGGCAAGTCGCAACTTAACCCTAGGGCCTTGTTTTCCTTATCTGTAAAATGGGGACAAAGGTTCCATCTCACGGGGTTATGAGAATTAAATCAGAATTCAATCCCTGTGCCTATAGTTTAAGTTTCTTATGAACAAAATTGAATATCATACCTCTTCCCTTGGACTACCCACAATGTACAGAACAGCCTGGACCCAGAGTAGGTGTGCAATAATGTTTGTAATTGATTGTTGACAAGAACACTTGCTAGACACCTAGCAGTCCAAAAACTAGGGTTCTTAATCCATCTCTGCTTGAGTAGTAGAAAGAGTATTCTCATTTTCATGATCACAATGAAGCAGAGCGTGTCATGGTTAGAATAAACTTTGGAGCCCGACTACCTGAGTTCATATGTTGGTTCTATAACCTACTATCTTTAAGACCTGGGGCAGGTTAATTACCCTCTCTGTTCTTCAGTGCTTATTGTCTGTTCTTCAATGTTTCTTGTCTTGTAAAGTACAGATGATAATATGATAATGTTACTTCCTTCAAAAGGATTATGGAGAAATAAAGTACTCAAAACAGTGCCTGGCACATGATGAGTGCTAAGTAAGCATTCACCATTATTCGATGTGTATGTGTTTAAATGATTAATCTCTTCTATGATAGTTTTAAAATGAGGCCCTCTGAATTCTTTGACATTGCTCTCATTGAGAGGCAAGGGAGTCTATGTTCCTTCACCTTGAATGCTGGTGAGTTCATGAGTGCTTTGACTATAGAGAACAGCAGAAGGGATGCTGTGTGACTTTTGAGTCTGGGACATAAAAGGTTATACAACTTCTGCCTTGCTCTGAAACATTCTTGCTTGCAAGACATCCAACTGCCTTGAGGCCACCATGGTGTGAAGAAGCCAGAACACATGGAAAGTCTACATCAGGCACGTCAGCAGTCCTGGTGTTCAGGTCATCCCTGCTCAGACTACAGATGGATGAGTAAAGGAGGCTTCAGGTAATTTTGGCTCAGGCAGTCGAGTCACCCTCAGCTTGTGAATCCTTCCAGCTGAGGTCCCAGACTTCATGGAGCAAAGAAAGCCCAACCTTCTGTGGCCTGTCTGAATGCCCAACTCACAGACTCCATTAGTATCATCAAATGGTTGTTTTAAGCCACAAATTTTGGAGTCATTTGTTGTCATCAATAGTAACTATAACAACTTCCAAGCATCGAAAACAAGGGTCAGTAAACTACAGCCCGCAGGCCAAATCTGGTCTGCTGCTTGTTTTTGTAAATAAAGTTTTAATGGAACACAGCCATATTGATTTTCTTAAAACGTATTTTCTGTGGATGCTTTCACACTACACGGAGAGCTGAATAATTGCAGCAGAGACCACATGGCCTCCAAAGCCTAAAATATTTATTATCTGGACCTCTAGAGAAAAGTTTGCTCACCCTTGATCTGGAGCTTTGACAGTACTTAAAATTGTTTGCTTACATTATTTCATTTGATCCCAGGATTAGAAATCATTCTTGTTTTACAGATAGGCTCAGTGAATTCAAGTGACTTGTCCAAGGTCACACAGCTCTTCTGACCTCAGCTGATAACTGCCTGATGAAGATCTAGACTCCAGTTTGGGTTCAGACACTGAATGAGTGGGCCAGTTCCACCATACTCTGCTCTCAGCTTCCCAGCCTGTGAAATGAGGGCACTGGGCAAGAAGCATGGACTGGCTGCCAGAATTCAGATGTCCAAAGTTTCCCCCAGCTGGGTGCTGGCCTCCAGCAAAATACCTCTGTTCTCCTTTAGTCCAGGAGTATCAAAGTGAGACTTGAGAGTGAGCAGCCAAGGGCTGCTATGGATCCCTGTTCTGTTCTACATGCAGCCCACCTATTCCCCAGCATCAAAAACCAACCTTATCTCCCTCAGGCTGACAACTCATGCTTTCTGCCAACATAAATATTTAATTCCATTGCCCAGCACAGAGAGACCGTCATGATATTAAGGACTCCAGTCCTGGTTTCTACTTTCAAAACAACCCAGTCTGAGGCGTGATTGGGAGGCCCTGCCTGGGACAAAGGTGAGGCAGTCTGTGGTTGGACTCTGAACATCAGTTCCCCTCATTTGCACTCCCTTCAACCCCTCCAGCTGCATGAGCTAACAGGTAAAGAATCAGAGGAGGGGGGAGCCAGCAGAGAGAGCTCTGGGGGAAGGCCAAGTCTGGAAACCAACGCTGGTGCTAAGCTCAGGCCAAGGCAATAAGAATCTAGAATCAGTACTAGACTTCCACTGCTCTGCCTGCCAAGACCCCCCAAATTCACTGGGATGTGAGCATTACCCTAAAATTCATAGTGCCAACAACACCAGAACTCAGAAATGAATGATCGTAGTATTGACATTTAAAATTAAATAAATATAAATCTATTGACAAATAATGCGTGTTGAGTACAACTCCAGTACCCAACTGAAGAATGAGTGATTACCACAGCAGCTCTACTCTGTGTGTGCCTGCCATTGGTGCAACACCTGCTAGGTGCCTGACACTCTGCTAAGCAGAGGAAAAACAATCATGGAGAAGAAGAGTGTGGTCCCTGCTTTCAAGGAGCTCACAGATGAGCAGGGAGACGGTCAAGTGAACAAGAAATGAGATGCAGTGCTACAGGTACTTCAATAAAAATTTATTCTTGGCTTTACATTTGCTTCAGATGTGTCCCTTCTTCCGTTTTTAGAAGAGTGGGCTAAGCCTTGGATATGCCTTCAAGGGCCACCTGAACCCTCTGTCAGCTGTAACATGTGGGGAATGTCAACCACTTACAAGAATCTCATTCTCCTGCAAAAACAAAATGGTGATTTCCTTACCCTCCCACCCAGAAAGCCTTAGAGCAGTGAACATGCCAAGGGATTTTAATATATAAATACTGTGCAAATGGTCTGTCCGAGCTCATTCATTCACCCATCAAGTATAACCTGACCGCTCTGGAAAGAAACATTCAGGTTGGCACTTGACTTGGCTGCAGCAGCAGGTCTTGTCTTTCTCCTTCCTTTTCTCCTTTTTCTCTGTCCCTTCCCCTTCCTGTCTCCCCTCTTTTCCCTGTTCTCTTTGTTTAGGGAGTGAACTACATGATAACACATAGTTAGACTGACCATAGTTCTTAGTTGGAGGATGCTCACCTTTTAATAGGCTGTTTTAGGGTAAAGCAGAAATTTTTTTGCAAGAAGTGTAACTTGGAAGTAAGTTAAATTGAGAGAGAGGACATGATTTGTAGGTTTAACCTTGTTGTTAACCAGAGATGTGGCTCTGGTCAGGCTATTTTGCCTCAAGTACCTATTGATAACCCCATAGGGATGCTGTGAGGACCAAAGGGTCATTATGGAGGTGAAAGTGCCTTAGAGATTCCATACACATTTCCTGGGCACCATTCTGTATCACACACAGTGCTGAAAGCTTTTAAACAGTTGTTTTCTGTTCTCTTTACAACTTAAGTGGTGTGTATTATTAAATCCATTTTACAAGGAGGCAAGACAGCCATGGAAATTTGAATTGACTATCCCAAGGCTGCGCAGATAGTAGCTCAGCCAAGCCCCAGCATAGGTCTCCTAACTCAAAGTCCAGTACTGTTTCCAATCGATAGAATTACTTGGTGTTTGTCCATCCCAACTAGGTCTTGAGTCACAGTTGAGAGAAAGTTAGACTTGAGGAGGACTTTTGACAAGGATAAAAGAGCTTAATACAGGAAAACCATCACCTGCCGCCCGCTTTCAACATTGGCATTGCTCCTCTTCCCACATCTGACCCTAAAGTCTTTCTCTTCTTCCATGGTGTCTTTTGAGATTGCATTTTGCAAAAACCAAGCCTAGAGGAGAGGAGGCCAGAGATTATTAGCTGGATTTACCCTTGGACATTAAATTAGGCAACACTACAGGCAGGATGGTTCTTATCTATTCAAGTTGAGCTCAGTCTCCAACTCATATGTAAGCTGTGCTTTCCCACAGACAGAGGGATGCATGTGGGAAGGAATAAGCCCTGTACCTGAAGTCTGAAGGGATGAATTTGTATCCTGGCTGTGTCTATTTCCTGTTCCTATCATCTCTGACAGCCTCAGTTTCCATATCTTGAAAATGGAGTCAACAATATCTGCCTCGTAAGATTATTGGAAGAATGAAATAACATGGATAACACCTAGAGCAGTGCTTGGTACAGTAAATGTTATCTTGCTTGTCTTGCTTATTCATGATGTACAAGTGAGATAAAGTGGGAACAATGCTTCTTGAAAATCAAACCCCTGAACAAAGACAATCCTGCTGGAGGGTATTGTAAGCGATAAGGCCATTGTTTTTCCTAAGGTTTGGTTAGAGCTCCAGCTCAGCCACTGGATGTGTAGGCAAGTCACACTGTGTCTCTGAGCCTCAATTTCCTCATCAGTTACATAGCAACAACAATACCTGTTTTCAATAGTAGAATGACAATTAGAGACAGTGCACAAAGTGAACTACTGGTTGAGCTGGGTCTGAACCCTGGGGTGCCTTGGTTTTGTTCTTGATCAACACTGTGAACTTGGATGAAGTCCTTCCCCATGAACCATGCTTTCTTTTCCTATAACACAATGGGTCACCAGATGTCTTCACTGGTGAATTTCACCAAATGTCAACACCAATCCTTTATAGACTCTTCCAAAAAAAAGAAGAGGAGAGAACACTGTCAACCGATGGTCTGAAGCCAGTACTACTATGATACCAAAAGCAGACAAAGACACTACAAGGAAGGAAAACTACAGCCTAATATCCCTTATAAATATAGACACAGCAAAATACTAACCAAATCCAGTAATATATAAAAAGGATTATACAACATCACCAAGTGGGTTTTATCCCATGAAAGCAAGATTGATTCAGCATATAAAAATCAACCAATGTAACACGTCACATTAATAGAATAAAACACAAAAATTACATGATCATCTCAACAGACACAGAAAAAGCTTTCACAAAACTAGACCTCATTTCGTGACAAAAACCATTCAGCAATCTATGAACAGAAAGGAACTTCTCTAAACTGTAAAGGGCATCTGTGGAAAACCCACTAAAAGCCTTCCCCTCTAAGATCAGGAACAAGACAAGGATGCCCATTTTCACTATTTTTATTCAACATTATACTGAAGGTTGTAGGCAGGGCAGTTAGGCAAGAAAAAGAAATAAAAGTCATACAGATAGTAAAGAAAGATGTAAAACTATCTCTATTTGCAGATGACATGATCTTGTATATAGAAAAACAAAGGAATCCACAAAAAATATATATCAAAAAGAAAAAAAGTTCAGTAACGGTACAGGTTAAAAGATTAATATACAAAAATCATTGTATTTCTATACATTAGCAATGAATGATCAGAAAATGAAATTAAAAAACAATTCCAGGGGCTGGTCCAGTGGCATAGTGGTTAAGTTCATGTGCTCTGCTTCAGTGGCCCAGGATTCACAAGTTCAGATCCTTGGCATGGACTTACACGCTGCTCATCAAGCCATGTTGTGGCGGTGTTCCACATACAAAATAGAGGAAGACTGGCACAGATGTTAGCCCAGTGACAATCTTCCTTAAGCAAAAAAAGGAAGATTGGAAACAGATGTTTGTTCAGGGCCAATCTTCCTCACCAAAATAAATACATAAATAAATAAAAAATGAAATAAAGGCATATGTTTAAAAAAATAATTCCATTTACAGTAGCATCAAAAAGAATAAAACACTTAAGAATAAATTTAAGAAAAGGAGTATAAGACTTACACCCTGAAAACTACAAAATATCATTTGAAGAAGTTACAGAAGACCTACATAAATAGAAAGACAACTTTTGTTCGTGGATTGGAAGACTGAACGTCGTTAAGATGGAAATATTCCCAAATATATCTGTAGATTCAACACAATCCCTATCAAAATCCCAGCTGATCTTTTTGGAGAATTGACAAATTACTCATAAAATTCATATAGAAACACAAGGTACCCAGAATAACTAAAATAATCTTGGAAAAGAAAAGAAAATTGGAAGACTCACACATCCCAATTTAAAAATTTACCACAAAATTACAGTAATCAAGACTGTCTGATACTAATATAAGGATAGATACAGATTAATGGAGTAAAATCGAGAGTTCAGAAATAAATTCATACATTTATGGTCAATTAATTTTCAATAAGAGTGTCAAGACAATTCAATGGGGAAAGAATAGTCTCGTTAACAATAGTCTCTTCAGCAAATGATGCTGGGACAATTGGATAGCCACAGGCAAGAGAATGAAATTGGACACCATCTCATGCCATATTTCAAAAATGAAGGCAAGGGGCCGGTCCGGTGGCACAGTGGTTAAGTTCTCACGTTCTGCTTCTTGGCGGCCCAGGGTTCGCTGGTTTGGATCCTGGGTGTGGACATGGCACCACTTGGCAAAAAGCCGTGCTGTGGTAGGCATCCCACATATAATGTAGAGGAAGATGGGCACGGATGTTAGCTCAGGGCCAGTCTTCCTCAACAAAAAGAGGACTGGTAGCAATTAGGTCAGGGCTAATCTTCCTCAAAAAAAAAAAAAAAAAAAGAACCCAAAATACATCAAAGATCTAACTGTAAAAACAAAAACGGTATAACTCTTAGTAAAAAACATAGGAGTAAATCTTCATGACTTTAGATTAGGTGATGGTTTCTTAGATGTGACACCAAAAGCACAGACAGCCAAAAAATATATAGATAAACTGAACCTCAAGATTAAAAACTTTTGTGCTTTAATGGACACTATCAAGAAAGTGAAAAACAACCCACAGAATAGGAGAAAATATTTGTAAACCATATATCTGATACAGGTCTAATATTCAGAATATACAAAGAAGTATTACAACTCAACAATAAAGACAAATAGCACAATTTAAAAATTGACAAATGATTTGAATAGACATTTCTCCAGAGAAGATATATAAAGGGCCAATACGCACATGAAAATATGCTCAATTATCATTAGTCATTAGGGAAATATGTATCAAAACCATAACAAGATACCACCTCTTACCCAAAAAGATGGTTACCATAAAAAAAGACAAAAAATAACAAGTGTTGGCAAGGATGGAGAAACAGGAACCCTCATATATTGCTGGTGGGAATGTAAAATGGTGCAGCCATATTGGAAAACATTTTGACAGTTGCCCTCAAAGTTAAACCTAGAGTTAACATATGACCCAGCAATTCTATTCCTACGTATAAACCCAAGAGATTTGAAAACATATGTCCACAGAAAAAACTTGTACACAAATTTTCATAGCTGCATTATTATTAATAGCCAAAGAGTGGAAAAGAATCCACATGTCCATCGACTGATGAATGGATAAACAAAATGTTGTATATCCGTAGAATAGAATATTATTCAACCATGAAAAGGAATGGAGTCCCTATTCACGCTCCAATATCACTGAACCTTGGAAACATTATGCGAAGTGAAAGAATCTAGATTGAAAAGGCCATATATCGCATGAGTCTATTTATATGAAATGTCTACAATAGGCAAATTCCTAGGGACAGAAAGTAGATCAGTGGTTTTCAGGGCTGGGAGGAGAAGGCAATGAAAATGACTGTTAATGGGTATGGAGCTCCTTTTTCAGATGATTAAAACGTTCTGGAATTAGTTGTGATGGTTGCACAACTTTGTGAATATCCCCAAATCCACTGAATTGTATAACTTAAACGGGTGAATTTCATGGTATGTGAATTAGATTTCAAAAAAAACCTCATAACTCTATAAAACAAACAAACAAACAAAAAATGGTGTCAATCTGGAAGGATCCTGTCTTTTCATAGGTGGCCATGACAGGAATTTGGGGCCTGGATGTCTTATATCTGTAGCTTTCTGATCTCTGAGTTAGAGCAAGCACATCCTGCCCCAACCCCGTCCCATATTTGCTCATGCAAGTAGAAAGCATTACTTAAAGGGAAAACAGAGGGCCTTCAATGAACCCTGAAGTGAGTCGTTATGGCTTTGGTCTACTTGTGAAGGCAGGAGTCTGAGGACTGCAGCAGAACTGTTCACAACCTTAGGACGATGTAGAGCTTAGGGGCGTGGACTTAGAAGTGGGGAAAGTTCTCTATTCAAATATCATCTCTTGCTTATGGGCTATGTGACACTGAGTAAGTTCTTGATCTCCTCCAGCCTCAGTTTCCTTCTCAATAAAATCAATACAGTTCCATCTGCCTCACAAGGTTGTCAGGAGGATTCCTCAGAGTAGATAAGATGCCCCTAGCTAAATTCTTGACAAATGGTAACAGTTCAATTCATGGTTAGAATGAATATTTTTAACCATTCTCATCTGAATTTCCTGTTTCTTTGATAAACAAAAATGAACAACTGTTTTCAATCCAGTGGGGCTTCACCATGAACCTTTGGCATACTCCCAACAACCTGCGCTAGCTCCTTTCTCTGCCTAGGGTGCTTTCTCCCTTGTTCTTTCCCTCACGTCCTTCAAATCTTTGTGCCAACACCTCCTTTTCCATGAAGTTCCCTTTTAAATTTCAGGTACCTCCCAACTGCTACACTTAGAAGTGTATTAGGATACTATTTACCTAGCTCTATTATTTTCTTCATAGTTTCAATATCTTCTATGTTATATAATTTCCTTGTTTGTTATATTTGTTGATTTTGCTTGTCACTCTCACTTGAACATAAAATTCACAAAAACAAGGATTTAGTCTGTTTTATTCGCTGATCTATCCCTAGTTCCAAAAACTGTGCTCGATCAGATGCTAGGACTTCAATAAATGAACATTGAATAAATGAATATATGTATGAATCTAAATAAATGTCTGTGTGTGTGTACACGTGTGTGCACTGGGGGTAGAATGTGAGAAATTGCATGTGCATTGCTCAGGGCAAGGGTGGATACTTTTTCCCACACTCAGCATTGGAAAGCTGGGGAAAGGAGGAGGTGGAGAGAGAGGAGGAGAAGAAAGGATTACAATTTTCACAAGAGCAAAGACTTAGGGAGGCTAGTCCCTCTGTGACTTTTGCAACAGCTGTTTGCTCCCTTCACAATATTCTAGAAACCTATGTACTCCCAAGCGCCTTGGCTGCAGCCGTTATAAAAGCAGGTGCAGCCCAGCATCCTTATTCATCAGTGGACACTACATGAGAAGAGATTAAAAAGAAATATAAGAACACACTCCCTGCCCCTCAAGGGGCTCCTGATTTACTTGGCTAGACAAGATATACATATCTCATATACACACATCATCTTTGCCAATCATTGACTATATATTATCTAATTTATTTTTTACAACAATCTTAAGTAGTAGATCATATCATCTATATTTATATTTACAGATGCAGAAACAGAGTCTCAGAGGGATGAAATGAGATTCCTGAATCACGTGGATAGTCAGTTCCAGAGCAGAGTCCAATCCCAGAGCCTAGCTGACCCCAAATCAGCATTCTTTGTATTATATACTATTCCCAGCATGAATTAACAACACTTCAGTCCTGATCCAAAAGACACTTACAATCCTACTTGAACCGATAGGACATGTGCACATAAACCGGTGGTCAACAAGACAGGATAGAAAGTGAGGCACTGGTTAAACAACTCAGAGAAGGCATAAGGGAGGTGGCAAAGTCCTGCCTTAGGTGAGAGCTGGGAGTTGTTACCCGCATTGATTTAGGGAGGCCAAAGCAATGGAGGGTGAAGTTAGGTGCTGCAAACAGTATGGCTGAAAATATCAACTATCCAATCCAGGCTGCCAATAAAAAAGGTTGCAGATGATGAAAGCACAATGGACTTGGACTTGGATATCTCAGTAGGACTCTCAACAGAGGTGGGAACCACAGAGCAGATGCAAGCAGCTGCCCAGAAAGCCCTGAGGGAAGCCTTGTCGATGTCAGCCCTGAGTTCCTCAAGAGAACTCAAAGCATTCTCACAAGCTGAGAAATTGTTTGCACCAGGATACAGTCTTGTCAAGAAGCTCATTCAACCCCTTCCTTTAACTGAGGCTCAGAGAGGGCAATCATCTTCTTTTAGGTCACATAGAGATTTCAAAGCAAATCCAGGATTTGAACCCAGGCGCCCTGCCTCCAAGCAGGATGCTCTACAGACACTTAGCACAGTGAGCAGATTCACAGTGAAGACTAAACACAGAGCTGAGAACGGGGTACCCTTCCCCAAAGGTGTCACCCTGGTTCCACATCACTTAGCAGGAGCTGTCAGTGGGTTCCCTAGAGCGCCTTTCTACTGGGCAATCTTTGCTCTGTTTTGATTCTTTTTTCCTCCTCTCACTCTTTGATACTTGCTCTCTGGGCCACACTGCCTTGTTCTCCACTTGCCCCTGTGGCCCAACTTGCCAGTTTTTCCCATCAGCCATAACGTCTGGTAAGTAAGTGTCAGGCACTACAGGTGCCACATGCCTGATCCCATTTTGCCAAGGAACTTGCAAGGGAGCGCCTCTCCCATCCCCGTGTGCAGACTGCAGGAAAAGGCTCAGAGCAGTGTGTTTACTCTGGAAGGACACCTGCCCGAGATGAGGCAGAGTACAGGATTTGAACCCAGGTCTGTCTGCCTCCACCCTCAGGGCTGTATATTCCCCACTGTGCTGCCCCTCTTTGCTCCATCCAGCAGGTCTGATCACTGCTGTGAACTCAGGCAACACCACACAGCCTTCATCTAATGTCTCAGAGCCCCAGCCACCATCCGGCTCCCTTTGACCCATGAAGATAAGCCTCTCTGGTCTACTGGACACATTGGCCTTAGAGACCTTGAGCTCCGAGAATAAGGGCAACGGGCTGGCTGGGCACGGTTGGGGCATCCGGCCCTGATAAGACCTCGCCACGGCTGGACAAGCTCTCAGAGACGTAAGGTTTTACGTAAGCATGAGATTAGAAGAATACATTATTAAAATATTTATTTATTTTCTTACAGGTATTGACATAAAAAGGAAAAAAAAAATGGTTCCCAAGAGAGATAAGACCCAGTGGGACTTTCCGTGCCTTGGTTTTCAATATATGGTTGCTACAGAAATTAAATTAATATTAACAATAATAACAAAAGCTGCAAGTGTCAGCTGGAAGCAGCTGCAGTTTCAATTTGCTAACATATGAAACTAGGGACGATGGTGGAAATTAAAAAGCAAGCAAAGAAATAAACTAACAAACATAAGCTCACTTTGCTCTTTAAACTAGACTGAGACAAATTCAGAGGAGTGGTTTGTCTTAGGAGGGAAGGGGGAGCAGAATAAGACTGGTGGCCAGGAGACAGAGTAATCTTCAAGTGTATCTTTCATTTTAATTTCTTTTAGGAGAAAAGAAAGAGCTCTGAAGCAAATGTGACAGAGTCCTGACCTGTATTCATCTTGCATGGTGGGCACATGGCGGCTTATTGTACTGTCTCCATACTTTCTGCATTTTATTTTCGTTTTCATGATTAAAGCAAGCAAACAGACGCATCCCTGACACCTATCAATTTACACTTTGCAAGGCGTATACACAAATAACCTTGAAAGAAAGACAAAGCAGGGTTTATTGCCCACATTTTACATTCAGGGAGTTTGACGTTTGCAGGGAGGGTGGGGAGGGGGCTTTTTAATCAAGGACAGATACACAGTGGCAGAGTGACAGAGCTGGCACTTAATCAACTGCTGGCCAAGGGCTCCTTGTGCTGCATTCACCTTGACTTGGAAGACAAAACTGTTTCCTCTTGCGGAAAAATCTCTGTGAGGTTTGGATTCATCCAAGGACTAAGACGGCACCAAGATGCCTCTGCTCTCCAGCTTCCCGGCCAGTCCACCCACCTTCACATCACTCTGCTCTCTCACAATGAGCCTGATGGCATGGGTTTGGTAAATGTTTCCGGAAGCCTAGAAATGAGGCTGGGGCTTCCAGGCAGTTGTGTACAGCACCCTACTTCTCATCCACACCAGCCTGTTCTCTCCAGAACCCTCCTCGCCTATCTCCTGTTTGTGAGCTTGGTTGCTGCACCTGAGTTGGGTTTTCCATCTTCCCACCTTCCTCAGACAGAACATTGAGTATGAGGTGAGGCAGTGCAGTGCAATGGGTAAGGATCCAGGGTGTTGGCATCAGAAAGACCTAGATATGGACCTTGCTCTGTTATTCACCCCTTGAGCCTCTATTTCCTCATCTGTACAATGGGGATGATTAAATTCTGAAGACAACAGTTTTTGTTTTCAGTTTTGTTTGTTTCCTGTACCCAGCCATTTTTACTCATTTTTCCAGAAGCACAGAGCCTGTATTCACTTGAGGACAATTTCTCTACCTCTTAATGTGATTTGGGTGGCTGTCCAATTCATGTCCCTGCCTGCCTCCATAGAAGTGGTGACATCACTCAAGAAAGGCAACCAGAATCCTTTCCTGGAGATTCATAGGGATGGTAGGAAAAGCACATGTCTCTCTTGTTCGGAGATCATAGGCAGGAAGGCCATCAAAGCCTGTAGCTGCCAGGGTCCATCTTCATCCCCCAATAAGGAAGACCCACATCAGAATGCAGCCAACACAAAACAAATTTGAGAGAGAGAGACAGAGTCCATAGCATACCATCTGAACTCCTGGATCCTGCTGGGGCTGAAGTCAGCACACTTGGTGGAGTTCCCAGTTATATAAGTGGATAAATTCCATTTTTCCACAAGCAACTTAGATTTGAGTTTTTGTCAGTTGCATCTAAGACTCCAGATTCTCATATATCCTTCTGAACTATCCCTTAGAAAGTTATTGTGAAGATTAAACAAGATAATGTTGTTTAGTCACACACTTAAATAGTATCTGGTGTTCTTCTAATTGTTCAAACAGTGGTTGGGGGAGATAGCTGTCCTCATTAATAAGACTGCAGTGGACTCTTGTCCCAGAAGGAGGGCTGCCCTCTGCTCAGCTCTGCAGCTCAGCCTAGTGACCAGCAAACAAAACCTCTACCACTGCCTGGTCATGCAACCTCGGTCAGGTCTCTCTCCATCTGCTCTGGAACCAAATTTCCAGGCTCTGGGGGTGACCCATATCTGTCTAGAGGGGGCTAATTGCATCTTCCTCTGAGTGTCTTAGTACCTAGGACATGAAGCCATGAATGACATTATCTTCACTTATCCTCTACTTGCTGTCATCCCCACTGGCATGTGAGCTCTCTAGGAGAAAGAAACCATATCTCATTTACCTTTCAATCCCATCAGCCCCTCACATGGTAGTAGCACCCCTGAAGAATTTCGTGCTGTTTCAGAAACAGATGAGAACCAAGTACTCTCAAAAATTAGAAAGGGAATAATGAGGGCTTTTGCCAACCCACATAGGCTTACTTATTTTTATCTTCCAGAGGACAGTTTCAGCCTCAGCACTCAGATTTGCCCCATTGCCCCGTGATGACTTAAGTAAGATTTGTAAAATGCTATGCTGCCTTGTTCTTCAATAACTTTGCATGTATGACTCCTTCTCCCCGGAAAACCATTTTCCCTTCTCTGCCTCTCTTTATCTTACTGGTCCTGTTCATCCTTTAAAATTCAACTAAAATATCACCCTTTCTGGCCAGCTTTCAATGGACTGAGAGGCATCTTCTCCTCTGAGCTCTCATATCATGGGCCACATTTTATCATGAGCTCTGTGGTGGCAGGGAAGATGTGTTGTTCATCTCTGGCCCCCAGAACGTAGAGCAGAACCCTACAGAGAAGTAGATACTCTAAAATAAGTGGAATGAACAAACACCAATGCTAATAGGGAGGATGATTCATTTGAATGTCCCCTTAGAGAGTAAGTGTACATTAGACAAGTAAAGAAAGACTAGAGGAGGTCATTCCTGGCTGTCAAAAACTTCCTTGTTCTCCCTATCTTTTCTCCATAGCTCATGATCTGTATGATGCTGTAGAATCAGTTCACCAATTTTAATTGGCTTGTGGTATGGTGTACACATCTGGCTCCTCCCAGTAGAATGGGGAGCTCTGCCCCATTCCTCTGTGTGTCCCTTCTAGGGCTTCATAAGAGGGAATGTAGTACAGAGGTTCAGAGCATGGGCTGTGAGGTCAGAAATGAATTGCCTTCAAATACTAGTTCTGCATTTACCCCTCAGTGACTGCCCAATTTATTGAAACACTGTGAGCCTTTCTTTCTTTATCTCTAAAGTAAGGGGAAAAATGTATCGGCTTCACAGGATTATAGTTATAATTAAATGTGATATTACATGTATTCATTTATTTATTCAATAAATATTTATTGAGTGCCTCCTGCATATGTGCAGTTGGGTACACAAAGACAAACAAAACAGATACCATCTTTACCCTCACAGGCTGTCAAATCTAACAAGGGAAAGACATCAACACACACATAAATAGGTAAATGGCAAAGTTTAACAATTGCAATAAAAGAAAGAGATGAACACAGTTTAGATTATGAGTTCTGGGGATAACATTCTGAGGAAGCAACATTTAGGCTGAGAACTCGAAGGATGAATAAGAGACACAGCACGTGCCAAGGCCCTGTGATGGGTGAGGGCACAAGATCTGGTGTGTAGTAGGCTCATGAAATCCTAATGTGACTTCTGGAGAGGCTGGACTGGTTAATGATTAGGAACTTGGGCTCTGGAGCCGGCCTGTCTGAATTTAAATCCTGGCTCTCCTACTGACCAGTGTACGACTTTAGGCAAATTTCTTAACTTCTCTGGGCTTTGGCTTTCTCATCTATAAAATGAGGATAATAAATACTGTCCTCATTGGGTTATTGAGAGGATTGGATGAGTTAATTTACATAAAACATTTAGAACAGTGCCTGGCATATTGAAAGCACTCTTTAAATATTAGCCATTCATATCATTGATTCTTTTATTTCTCCCCAAAGTATTTACATGGGTACTATTATGAAGGAGAAGGCAAAGGTCTTGCCTGAAGAAGACATATCCAGGCCAAGAACTGAAAAAGAATAATGGGAAATTATGGGAGGTTGTTCAACAAGTACCAGGAACTCGGTTTGCCTCTCAGGAAATGGTATAATTCTTGCCTCCAGGGTCGGCCCATTTCATGGTGCCAATGGCACTCCTGAGACGCCTCCAGGGGACTCCCCTTGGCCGGCCATTGGTTATCTGAATTTGGACAAGGTTATTGAGATTCCTGGAAGAAATTATAACTCCAAGACAGCGTATTATTAAAAAATTCACAGGATTAAAGCAAAAACAAACAAATAAAAAACTCCAGGGATTACCTCTTTTTTTTTTTTTTAAGATGCTTTTGCTGATTTAATATCTATCTAGAAGCCAGTAAAATTGCTGTTTATTTACCCTGTAGCTTCTGGGTGTCTTCCTTGCCCCTGTGCTCTCTCTCCCTTCCCTGTTACACATCATGGATATAATTAAGAAAGATCTATTTATGGTCTTAAGTTACTACCCATGTTAAAGGGGAGATTTCTGGGGGCAGGGCTGTGATAAGGAAGAGAGGAGCTGGATGCAGTCATGGGAGCCAGGCAGGCAGCTCACCCACCCACCAACCTCTCCACAAGGAAGATAGCTCCTCAGCTTTCCCTGCTTGTTTGAATCTGCGAACGTTTCCCAGAAAAAAATAGTAACTTCTCCTTTTTTCTGGCAGGGGCGCCTGATGAAACTCCCTGAAAACAGGGCCTCTCCCTCCCCTTCAGGCTGGCCTCACACATGCTAATGCAAATGAGTCCTGACCCAGCCAGGGGTCTGTGGGAAGGCTGCCAGGAGCTTTAGAACAAACACGCGAAGAATGTTATTTCATTTCTGGCATCCTGGGGAAAGAGGGACAGAGAGAGGGAAGTTGGGCAGTAAGGGGGTGGAGGGAGAGAGAGAATGAATATGAATGTTTACTGCAATAAGACTAAAGCAAATGGAAAGGATGAGAGGAAATTAATATGAATAAAGGGCCTACTAGGTGTCAGAAATTGGTATATAGAATAATTTTTTAAAATTTCATATGCACGTTTTGAAGAATTGATGACTTCTGCTTTTTGGATGCAAGAAAAGGCTTGGTCTCAAAAATTCTGCATTTTTTCAAAGGTTACTCAGCTATGAAAAGGTAGAGTCAGGATTTGAACCCAGATTTTTAAAATTTCCAATCTTATGCTGTGTCTTCTCAATGAGGCTAGCTCATTGGTTGTCCTTTGATAGATTCCCAAAGAAAACTGTGAGCACAATAAGCCTTCATCCTATGACTCTCTTCATCCACTTCCTCCTTCCATCCCCCTCTGCCATTGTTCCAATTCTAGATTCATTCTCTCCTACCAGGACTAGGATAATAGCCCCTAAGTCTCCTTACTCCAACCCATACTCCACAGAGACCATTCTTAAACCCAAATGTAGCTTTCTCACGGCTGCTCAAAATGAATCAATGGTTCCTTAGTCTGCACTACAAGGCCTTACAAGTCCTGCCTCATATACCATGTATCTCAACTATCCTGAACCTCCTGCTGTTCTCTTCTGTGTCCCTTCAATATCCTACCTCCTTGTCTTTATTTCAGCTCTTCCCTCTGTTTGTGATGCAATAACTTCTCTAATTCTAAGTGGTCAATACTATCAATTCTTCCAGATCCAGCTCAAATGCACCACCCCCAAGGTTTACTGGATGTTGGAGATCACAGTCTCCTCAGAACTCCCATTCCTTTATTATGGGGCAAATCACCCTCCACCCCAGGATAATGGCTGCTTACAAGTTTGTCCCCAACACTGGGCAAAGGTCTTTCAATCTGTCACAAGATTTCAAATTTCAGCTGTACCACTGCCTACGAGAGGAATGCATAAGAATATTCAAGTTGGATTCTGGAGCCAGATATCTTGTGTTAGGCTTATGGTTCTGCCATTGACTAATTAGGTGACCTTGAACAAGTCATTTAGCCTTTCTGTCTTAGTTTCTTTATGTATAAAATGGGGATACTACAGTATCTACCTTAGATGGGACAGTATTGTGAAGGTTCAAAGAGTTAGTGGACATAAAGATCTTAACATGATGCGTGGCAGGCAGGAAGAGCTTGATAAATGGTCGATGACGATAGTGATCAGCAGGCAGGAGCCATGTCATTACTACGTCCTTGGTCCTTGGCCAAGAGCTACAGATGTTTACATTACAGAAGTACTGACTCCATCCATTCAACCTGCAGTACCCATTCCTAACCTTTGGTGTTTGCTGAACTGAGTACCTACTGAATGCTAGGCCATATGATTCACAGATTCTTAAACCATGGTTTCCAAAACCTTTCCTACCTACTCTTGGATTACTGACAATCTTAGTTCGCTATGATCATGAGAACTTTTTTAGGGATGGGTTCAAGGAATAGTAGAAGAGGAAGAGGAGGGAAGGCCTCTCTTGTTATGTCAGATATTTGGGGAAAATTATCTCAAATTTGCTACATCTCACGTCCAAAGGGCTTCTAGGAGATGCATGGAGAGAACAGAGAAATTAGAGCAACTTTACAGTGGGCAGGCCAATTAGCCAATCATGAGTCCCCTTCATGATCATCCCTGATGAAGACCTACTCGAGAAACATCCTGCATGTACTTGGCATATACTTGATATTGAGCACCCACTGTGTGCTGGACATGCTATGCCTAGGAGCTTTGCATGTGTTAACCACCTTACATTTGTTTCACAAAAAAACACTAATATAGGAAGTAGAAATACCCTTACCTAACAGATGTGGAAATTGAGACCCAGGGAAAACACGTATCTTGTGCAGCCAGACAGTGTTTGAGATTTGAATGGACCCTAGGACAGTTGGACTCAAAACCCCAGGCTCTTAGCCTCTCAGACACCCGGGAAAGTCAGGGGCACATGTATGCTTGGGTCTAGAACAAGAGATCAGCTGGTGGGCTGTAGTAAAGTCAAGAGTCCTGGTCCAGCCCAGCTCTGACCCTGGTTCTCTGAGTGACCGAGGGCAGGGCCTGTGCCCTCTGGGAGCTTCAGTTTCTCCTATAAAGAGAGAAGTTTCGGGTCAATGATGTCTGAGGCCTCAAGCTCTATTATGTTGTGAAAGCAGAATGGGGTTATTGGTACATGGGAGAATCTGTCCTTGGGGGAAAAGGAGAACAGAGCAAAAAGAAAATTGCCAGAAATCTGGATTCTGTCTCGCCTCTGAGTTTCTACACATCATTCATGGTGATCTCCTGCAGTCTGCTAACACCTTTCCAGTGATGACCTCAACCCTGCTCGTAGCAACAGCCTCAATCACAGATGGCGCTGAGAGTAGCAGGGTGGGTCGCCTCTCAGTGTGCAGTGACAGACCCACAGACAAGACAATGAGAGCAGGGAAAAGTTAGGAGGCTCGGCTTCTAGGCTGGGTCCATTCCTATCTTTAGGAGTTCCTAGAGTCCTAGAAGGTGAGAGAAAAAAGAAAGTTCTCTATCTAATCATCTCATTGTAATGAGGAAGAAACTGAAGTTCAGAAAGAGGGAGCTCTTTTATTCTCTTTTTTTGTTTTCCTACATATTTTTTAAATTAATTTGCAGGACTCTTTTTGGTAAGAAAGATTGGCTCTGAACTAACATCTGCTGCCAATCTTCCTTTTTTTTTCCCTTCTCAAAGCCCCAGTACATAGTTGTATATCCTAGTTGTAGCCCCTTTTAGTTCTTCTATGTGGGATGCCTCCTCAGCATGCCTTGATGAGTGGTGTGTAGGTCCATACCCAGGATCCAAACTGGCGATTCCTGGGCTGCTGAAGCAGAGTGTGTGAACTTAACCACTATGCCACTGGGCCCATCCCATAAAGAGGAAGCTCTTTGTCCAAGGCCCCTGGTGGATGGGCAGCAAACCTGGGCTCAGAGCCTAGTGTGGCTTGTGACTCTACCCTGGGAACCTCTCCCCATGCTGAGCTGTCTTTGTGCTTTCCCCAAACCAGGCACCTAAGGTAGAAAGTAGGGGTCAAGGCCTGCTGGTAAGAACCCTGGATTAAGTATCATGGACACTATGTGTTAATCCTGGAGCTGCCTTGACTGTGAAGCCTATGGGTCTCTCAGGGCCTCAGCGTCCTCATCTGTACACGGAGAGAGCTGACCTAGATTAAAGATTCCAAATTAATGAGCAGCAGGCTATTTATGGCCTACAAAATCGCTTTATGTGACTGATTTTAAATTGTTTGCCAGCAAGTACTAATTTAGAGATTTCATTTGAACACCTAGGTTTATGGCTTGGACTATTTTTCTATACTGGGTCTACATTCTCACACAGTAATAATTAGCTAGAGCTAAGTATTCTCCGCTCTATTTCCAGTTTACCACAGTCCCCACTGCTCCCTATTATCAAGCATCTGGCCATGCTGACCCACTGACATCACTTGCAAGTTCCTCCTTACAAAACCTGGCTGAGAGTTTGCCCCATCTCCCTCAGACCCTGCTGTCCTGAGCATGGGGCTCTCACTGCTCCCTGAGGTTACCACCCCACCGAGGGCCAGTGTTGGAATGTTTCCTGATGGTGACCTGAAATATATCTCCATTGCAGCCTTTTACCCCATTCTGCTCTCTGGGGTCAGAATGAATACATTTGTGCCCTCTGACACCTGCATAGCTCTACAGAGGGTTGAAGACAGTGGGCGGTCCTCCTATGTCTTCTCTTAACTTGAATAAACAGTACAGGTTCCTCAAATGTTCCTCAGGGACATCACTTCTAGGGTCTTCAGTGACCTGCTTCCTCTCCTTTGGGCATCGTCCAGATGCTCGGTCTCCCCCTTGCAAGTCAACTCTTCCCTGAAGCCATGAAGCTTGTTTATACCATTCCCACCTTGAATCTTTCCCATGCACCTCTTGGGACTCCAACATGGCTGACAAGGCCCTCTCCTGCCTTGAAGCCCCAGATCTCCTACTTACCCCTTGCCCTCCCCACTCCAGCGACACTCTGCCACATCATCCTGTATCTCATCTCCCAGGCTTCCCACAATCTGCTCTCTGCTTGAAACCCTCTTCACCCCTGTATTAGTTTCCTAGGGCTGCCATTACCACAAATGTGGTGGCTTAAAACAATAGAAAAGTATTCTCTCACAGTTCTGGAGGCCAGAAGTCTGTAATCAAGGTGTCAGCGGGGCCATGCTCCCTCTCAAGGCTCTTGGGAAGAATCCTTCCTGTCTCTTCCAGCTTCTTCAGGCATTCTTTGGCTTGTGGTAGCGTAATTCTAATCTCTGCCTCCATCTTCACATGACCTTCTTCTCTCTGTGTGTCTTTCTGAGTCCTCCCCTCTTCTTACAGAGACACCAGTCATTATATTAAATTTAGGTGCCAACCTAATCCAGTATGATCTCATCTTGATCCTAAACTCATGACATTTGCAAGACTCTATTTCCAAATGAGGTCACATTCCGAGGTTACGAGTAGACATGAATTTTAGGAGGACACTATTCAACCCAGTGCAACACTTCCTCTTTCTTCCTCGGGAAGACTTCGCAGTAGGTCTGCCAAGTAGATCTGCAGTAGAGCGGGAAGAGTTAGCGGCCCTTCCTCGGTGTTCCCACAGCCCCTGGGCTTTCCCATCCAAGCATGAAGGGAAGCATCACATAACTGTCTGGTCTATTCTGTCTCCCCGCCATGACTGTGAGCTCTGTGAGGGTGGAGACCTTGTTAGTCTTGGTTAGGCTTGGTTAGTTCCACATCGCAAGGGCCTCGCTTGGTGTGAAGAACCCTGTAGGTGTCCAACAAATACCTCCTTTTCCTGAACACTCTGCACTGCAGTCAGTTATTAAGAATAGGAAAAGTCCTTTCCAGATGTTTCCAGAAATAAGTTGAGCCCATGCTGCTCTGCTTTGGCCGAATGTATGCCTTACTCAGGGCACCACTCAAGGGATCCCCAAATGTTTGAGGACTTCCCTTTGCCCTTTCGCTGCACCAAATGGCCTCCATGATTATCAACTCAACCCAGCCTGTTCTCCACACCGTGGTCAGACTTGTCATCACAAAGCACAGGTTTAAATATAGGCTGCCCCTGTTCAAAAGCCTTTGCTGGCTTCCCATTGCCTGCAGGATAAAGTCCAGCTCCTCTGCCCGGCATTCAAGGCCTAGTTTTCCAGCACGGCCTCGGCTCCCATCCCTCCACCCTCTGAAAGTTCATATGAGCAGTCTGTGCCCTGTCCCTCCAGAACTCTGGCTGGTGTCCCATTCCTGGATGAAATCCTGATGCAGTCTGAGGAAAGAAACAGCCTGTCTGAGAGTCCCCAGCAGGTTTTAGGAGCCTCACTGTCTGTCGGCTGAAAAACAGCGTTATTTTTCCTCTACGAGTCTCTCTTGGCTTGGGACATACGGCAGTATTTGCTTCTGGCTTAAGGACAGCTCTTCCCCTCTCTGGGGCCCCAACTGTGCACTTTGGAGAGGTCAGCATGACCCGACGCTAGATGGAATCAAGTCTTAAGTCGCTAGGCTGCCCCCCTCACCTCAGTCCCTGACCAACAAGACAGGGCACCAGAGCCAGCAGAAGTTCACATTCTATCCAGGTCTGGGGACACCGGAGGCCCCTGGGCCCTGCTGAGCTCTGGGACCCTTGGCCACTCAACTGGCTTTTCACCCCAGAGTTATACAAGAGGCCAAGACCCTTGTACTGAGGCCGGTGTGGGAAGAGGGTGAGGAGAGAGGAGGGAAAATGCATAGGAGGATGGAAGAAGAGAGATCCCGGGACCAAGCAAGACAGAGGCTGAGATGAGATAAGAAAAGAAGAAAGAGAGAAGACATATATACAGATGCAGAGAGAGCAAGTGTAAGGGAAGTACACATGGACACAAAAAGACAGAGACAGACAGACAGGAAGTCAGGGTGACACCAAGAGAGAGAGGCAGCATCCATGACCAAGACAGAGAGAGAACAAGAAAGTGAAAGGGAAGAAAGAGAGGAAAAAGAAGAAGAGAGTGAGAAACAACAAAGAAATGGACAGAAGGGGGAAGGAAAGGAGAGATGTTGTAAAAATGGGAAGGAATGCAGGGAGAGAGGAAGGACGGAAGGAAAGAGGAGGGAGGGAGGATTGAAGAGAAGAAAAAGGACTGAGAAAGCTCCTCAGTGGGAAGAGAAAGCCAGCAAAGAGCACGAAAGGAATTGTCAGGCCCATCCTGGCTTCTCTTCCTGGTGTGTCCTGGATCAACCTTGGGCTCAGATTCAGCTCACAGTGGTCCAGAGGCTGTAGCCCAGGCCCCTGGTCAGCATGGAAGGCCTCCTCTGTGCATATCTCCTTTGTCCTAGGAGCTGAAAGTCCCCTCAGAAGCTGGCCCGGCCATGCTGGGGACTTGGCTCAGGAGGCCCACTGAATAGACTGGGTCTCTGAAACTGAGAGAGGGGAGAAGGAGCGAGTCTTAAGCTGAATGAAGCTCTTCCACTTGGACTCAAAACCTGCCCTCTCCAGTGGCCAGGGGCTTTAAGTCTATTTCCTTGCCTCCATTCTCTCTTGAGATGCACAGCTGCACAGCCTCCGAATTTGGGTTCATGAAACGGTCCTTAGGGATGGCCCCATTCAACCCTTCTTTTGCAAATGGAGAAACAGAGGCCTCCAAAGTAGAAACTCCTTGCCCACGGCCTCATAGCTGCTTAGAGCCAGAGGCAGGATGACCCTCAGGTCTCTCGCCTCCCATCATCTGGGCAAGTGCTTTTGAAAGCCAGCCCTGGAGGGCTCCTGATGACTTTCATGCTGTTTCCAGTAAATTCTGTGCTGATTCTTGGCACGAAGAGAGGAAATGAAGAGGGTAGGGGAGGAATGTAAATAAAGGGAAACTTTGGGATTTCAGTTAATATATAATTATAGTATCCATGGCGGTGGCCCTGGCTGCTTCTGCGATGTGCTGCCCAGGCTGTGCCCAGGCAGGGGGGCTGTCCTGGGGATGATAGGGAGCCCAGCAATGCTCCATCCAAGGTTCCAAGCCCCCTGGGCTTTTTGAATAGCATCTTTGGGCCAGGAGCCTGGACTTGTTTGCAGAGACACATGGCAGTCTGGAGATGCTGGGAAAAACTCAGCAAATGAGTACTGGGATCCTGAGCATCTCAAAAATGGCATTGGGGGTACATCCTTAGCAGGAGCAGGGGTCCTTGTACAGACTCAGGGTTCCACTGTTTGTATGGCACTGCCAGGACTGCAGAGGCAGGACAAAGTTTGGAGTTCAGTGGTAGCCACGTAGCTTTTGGTGTCAGGACGGAAAATTTGTTTTCATTATTGTTTCCAATTTATCTGGGATGGATCTTTGCACAAAAGATTCCTTTAAATGGCTTCCACTCCTTGACCCCTGCCATTTCTACATGTCTGATTCTTCACATAATCTAGTGTGATCATTTCAAGTTTGGGCTCTGGAAATAAACTGGTTGAGTTCAAATCTTAGCATCTCCACTTACTAGCTTTGAAGCTCCGGTCAAGTTATCTAACCTCTCTATGCCTTAGTAGATTAATCTGTTGTATAAGAATAATAGTAATTGCCTTACAGAATTGTTTTGAGGATTAAATTAGATAAGATATATGATAGATGGATGGAGAGAGAGAGAGAGGGAGAGAGATAGACAGACAAACATAGAAACCTAGAGAAAGATATAGAGATATAGAGATATGGTACTAGACCACAGCCTGGCACACAGTGAATGTCCTTTGAATATTTGGTGACAAAGTGTGTTAGAGGCTGTGAGAGAGTGAAGGGGAGAAGTCACCATCTCCAGATCTCTGCACTGACTTGGAAATTTGTTCAAATCATTCAACAACTGTTTATTGGATTCTTTACCAGCATCAGGCTCTGTTCTAGGCCCCAGGGATAGAGGATGAAGAAGGCAGACAGAAACCCTGCTCTATGCAGCTGATAGTCTAGTGAGAAAAAACAGACAACAAACAAGGAAAGAGATACTACATCATCACAGCTTTAGCGAGTACCACGGCTCTGTGTGTCTGTACATGTGGGAGGTAGGATCTACTGTAGATAATGTGGTCAAGGAAGGCCTCTCTAAGGAGACGACATTGAATCATGGACCTGAAGGAGCACAAAGAGCCAATCATGGGAAGAACCAGGAGAAGGCCACCCTGGGAAAAGGGAAAAGGGAAGCAAAGACCCTGAGGAAGGAAGAGACTGGTACATTCCAGCAAGTGTAGCTGGGGAGTGATGTGTAAAGGGACCAGTGTCAGAGATGAATGCTTAACTTGCTCTCCCTCTGGAATGCTGAGAACACAATGGTATCGATTGTGGTGACCCCAGGCATGATTGCTTAGGTAAAGTGTGTAATCACAGATAGTAGTAACACCGGTTACTCCTCCTCCTGCTGCCATTTATCAGCTACTGCCAATGAGTTAGACACTATCTTGTACTCTTTACATGTTTGAGTTCATTGAATCCTCACAATCCTATGAAATAGGCTCTACTATGATTCCATTCTACAGATGAAAAAACTGAAACTCAGAGAGGTTAAGAAATTGACCCAAGGCCACACAGTGGGTAGGTGATGGAGCCAAGGTAAAAACTCATCTTTGTCGGATTTCAAAGGCCTAATTTAAAAATATGTATGTGTGGTGGGAGTGGAGAGGAGCACGTGGATTCAAAACACCTCTTGCCTTTCCCGTTGCTGTTCTTTGACAAAGAAAGCGTTCATGATCACCCTTCATGTGCACACGACTTTACAAAAACTTCAAAGCACTTTCTCATCCACTGTCCAATTTAATATTTGCAACAACATGGGGAGGTGTAATTATTTATCTCCATTTTATGGATGAAGTTAATTAGCTGCATTTCACAGATGAGAAAGATGAGGTATGAAGTACCTTCCCTGGGGATCTGCAGGCTGTGACCTGGGTCTCCCCAGCCCCAACATTCTTTCCATCGCAAACAGGGTTGCTTCCGGTTAGAAGGCCCTCTTCCACTCACACCCTCAGCAGGGACTTCTGACAATGCCACACGTATGAGTGTACAAGGACCAGGATGGAATGGAGGGTGAAGGGAGGGGAGGGTGGATGGTAGTCAACTTGGGTATGAATCTCAGCTCTGCTCTGTCATGTGACTTTGGGTAAAGTGTTTACTCCTTTAAACCCAAGTTTTCCCATATGTGAAATGAGAGATGATGATGATAATTAACAATAATAATAATTATAACAATAACAATACGAGATCCACAGGGTTATGGAAAGGATTCAATGAGATAGCACATGTAATCTCTTAGCATGGCTCCTGGCACACAGTGAATGCTCAATAAACTACTATTATCACTGTCACTACCATTATCCAGGAAGAAATGGACGCACTGAGAATCAGGACTTTAGGGTGGAATCTCCATCCTGACCTCAGTGTGCAAGTCCTAGAGGTCATTGACTTTAACCCTTCCATTTTACAGAAAAGAACATCAGAGGAGGGGGAAGAATGGCCTCAATTCTCACTGGGAGCAAGTGCAGGAAGTGCTGCCTGACTCCTGAGCTCAGACTCCTTCTTCACAATGCCTTCCCTTCTCCAGGGCCTTGGTTTTCCTTTCACTCCTCTCCTCCAACTCCTCCCACCCCTGCTAAAAAGGTGTGTTCCCCGTGGCCGCTGGTCCCACCATGGACGTTGGCATGTGGCTGCAGTCCCCAGGCTCCCTTGGCACTCCTTTCAGAGAGCTGAGGCCAGGGAGGTGAGGGTGGGCCTGGGGCAAGCCTCTGGATGTGTGGGAATGAGCTCCCCACCCCAGGAATTGGGGCTGGCTGCTGCTGTGTTTGTTCAGGACCCTTTGGCAGTCATCCATGGCTTGAGGAAGGCAAAGCAGCCAAGACAAGACAGAGGTTAATTACCTTGGTTAATAGGAAATTGGGGAGCAGTGACAAGAAGGGTGTCTAGGCCTCTGGCCAGGCGAGAGCAGGGATCACGGATGCCCAGCCTGGCCTGACCCATCCACCCCAAGCCGGGATCCCTGCTCAGGGTCACCCTCGGACTCCAAAAACCCAAGGGTACAGGAGCTGGTCGCACTGGTCATACCTTTTGGGGACCCTCTCCCTCTGCTGCTCTTTGTTTTCATTCAAAGGCAAAACAAGTGAAACAAACAAGAAAATTCAATTTAAACAGGGCCCGAGTGCTGATGTTTCTGTTTTGTTACACCAGGGTGAGCTTAGGACAGAAACTTAGCCTTGACTTTCACTCCTCTGATTGGTCTCAACCCTGTGGTGATGTGTAAAATTACATGGATGCAGGGGCTGCAAAAGGAATTTGTCTTCCTAGGTGGGGTAGAGAGAGGGAGTGGGCACAGAGGGGGGTCAGATTTGGAGACAGAGAAAGAGAGAAGAGGAACCAAAACTCATAAGAAAAAGGACAGAGAGACTGAGATACACACACAGAAATAGAAATTAAGAGAATAAGAAATAGAAAGGCAAAGAAGGAATGATTGGGGGAATGGCAGACAGACAAAGACAGTGAGCTATGCAGAAAATACATACACGAAGAGGGAATAAAAGGCACGAGAGATGGACAGAGAGGCAGAGAGGCCTGGTAGGGCAAAGGAAAAGTGAGAGAGGTAGAAAATTGGAAGGGCAGGAGCCCAGGAGGAGGAAAAGAGAGAGAATGAAAAGAAATCCCAGCACAAGAGCATGCATTCCCAGAACTCTCAAGCTGGGGTAGATTTAATGCACCTTCACCTTGAAGATGCTGAAATTGCAGAACAAGGAGAGGATATGAACATTTAGTCCAAGGTCCCAGAGGCATAAATGGTGTCAGTGGGATGTGAACCCAGACTTCCTATCTGAGAGACAGGTCCTCCAAGGCTGTGCCACCTGTATCCTTCCATCACGCCTTCAGGCAGCATGCATGGGCGGTTTGGGGGTCAATGGTGCTTAATTAAAACTTGGAGATCTGCACCCATCCTCTCTTTTCATCCTATTTCTCCCCAAAGGATCCTGGACGGTTATTCTTTCCAGAGCTAGTGGGACCCCAACCTGTCTCACAAGGAATAGCTCCCCTAGGATTCTTCTTGGAAGAAAGGGTCACCGATAACAGTAACTGAGTCAAGGAGAATGAAGCAAGATGATGGAGAAAGTAACTAATATTTCCTGCAGGCCTTCTATCTGCCAGGCATTCTGGTAAACCCTGTTTGTGGAGTTTTTCACCTGATGCTCTTCCCTGTAACCCTAAAAGGCAGGAATGATTATCAGCACCTTTTTTCCAGAGGAAGAAACTGTTGCAGAGAGCAGTGAAAAGTGACTTGCCCCAGGGCAGGTTATGAGTAAGGGGCAGAATCAGGATTTGCACCCAGCTCAGCTTATCCCCAAAGCCTACGCTCTTTCCACTGCCACACATGGCCTTTTTGGCCGAAGAGGAAAAAAACTAATTTTGGTAAGGAACAAGCAAGCAGAAAATGAGAAACCCCAAGAACTGACACTGGAACTATTTTAAAACTTGAGACTGAGTCGGTCAGACTTCATGGGAGGAGAGTCGCCAGTGGGATAAGAGATCAGTCCAACACTACCCTGGCTCTCTGACAGAGAGGCCCAGATCCCAGGGCCATTAATAAAATCAATTTCCAAAATAAAATAAAGAAGTGCTCAGAGTTAGGGATGACAAGCTCCTGACAAGCACATTTCCAGGACAGAAGAAGGAAGGAGGTTCTCACTTGAAGAGGTGGGAAACAGGTAGGGGGTGTCAGGCAGTGAGGAAAAGAAGAGGCAAGGGACAAGTTCATCACTGTTAAATTATGGCAGTCGATTGTCAGCTCTCGGTGTTAACTGCTGCTGGGGTTCTATAAAACATTTCATTGCTCTCTACATAATGGGCCTGTAGGATTCCAGCCTGGCTAATGCCAAGTCCCCACAATGTCACTCAGAGACGTGGTTACTACTTGTGTCTCAGTGGATAGGCACCACCTTCCAGGGTTCTGTTCCTCTCTGCTAGAAGCTCTCTCTCCCAGCGGTTGGAGAATGGAGGGAGGGGGAGTTGATGTTAATTATTTATTACCACAACAAGGCAACAAGAGCACCAGTGATAACAGCTAACACTTCCTATGCTTCTGTTGGGAGCTCTCCACCAAGTGGGGAGCTTTTGTGCCTTATCTCATTAAATCTTCCTGGGGTCCCAGTGAAATGGACACCATACTATCTGCATTTTCACAGAGCAAGAAATGGAGGCTCAGAAGGCTACGAAGCTCATTCAACGTCATACACCTGATAAAGTGCAGGGCAGATCTGTCTGCAGTCTATGCCCTTAACGGGGGACAGAGGAATCAGAAGCCAACCATCAAGAAATCTTTCAAAAATGCTACTTTCTTCATACAACCATTGTTTTAGAGCTGGAGAGGACCTTATAGCTCTTAGTCTAGTCACATACTTGTATTTCACAGATGCAATGACCCTAAAGCCCAAAGGGTTGGTGTCAGTGCTTATTGATTCAGAGGCTGTAGAGTCATGCTCTCAAGATCTGGATCCCAAGTCATGACTCAAGGCCTGAGGCAAATGCTGCCTTCTCTGTGAAGTTTGCTCACAAGTCCCACTGGAAGAGATCTGATAGCTTATTATACTCTGGGGATTCCATTCCTAGAGCTCTCACCATCCCCAACTGATTTTGCTACTCAGCATAAAATAAAACTTGGGCCCAAACTTCTATGAGACAGTCACTGGCAGAGCCAGTGTCAAAAGGCCTAATTTCCAGCTGACAGTGATATTCCTGAGTTTGGTGCATGAACACATCGGCTGTTACCAATGAGCCTGAATATGTCAGGTGTTCAAAAGAGCAACATGGTCTTCAGAAAAGTCATGGTCTTCCAGAGGAAGTGGGGATGGGATGTGTTTTAGAGGTGAAGGAGATTCAGATTACAGAGGGACTAATATTTATTCAGCAGATACTCAGATACTGTGCTAGGGTATCTTGTTTAATTCTTATGCAACTCTGCAACCTAGGTTTTATCTTTTCTGTTTTACTGAGGCTTGTAGAGGTAAAGCAACTTATCTAGGGTCACATAATTAAAACGTCAAAAGCTAATTTGAATCCACAGTCTGTGGCCTTTTACACTACTATTAGGTTATAAGTTATCTGAGGATAGAAAGTTTGTCTTAGTCACATTCATATTTGCATTCCCTAGCACAGTTCCAAGACACAGGAAATCCTCAGAAAATATCTGCCAAATAAGTAAATGAATTATAAATGAGGATATAAAAATGTGAATGAATGAAAGAATTGATGGATAGATAAGTGAATAAATGATGCAGTATAAGAGTGGATGAATAGATACATGGGTGAATGGGATGGATAGATGGTTGGATGGATAAATGGATGGATGATCGGTAGGTGGGTGGATAAGTGAATGAATCATTGAGTGAGTGATTAAAAGAAAAAAACGAATGAGTTGAATAATTGGTGAATAATGCTCACCTTGTTAACAACTGTAGCTTTCTAGGTTGGTAAGGGAGGTGGCCTATAGTTTCATAATTAGGGTACATGAAGAGAGCTGGTCTCTAGAACTCTATGTTACAGCTTATGATGGCTGCATCCAGGTATGGTAATACTCATTGAAATGGGAAACAAAAGAAAAATGAGGCTTTTTTCCCTCTGGGTTTAACAGATGAGTCTTAGAATGGCTTCCTTTTGCATTTCCAGAAGTTTGGATGCAAGAACTCTAATATACTTTATGAAGGAGTGATAATGGCACTATTTCTAAGGGCTGGCTAGATCTAATAATAAAAAATTATACGTATATACATATACACTGTGTAAATGTACTTCAGATATGCTAATCTAATATTTTTCAGAGGAGATAGCATGGAATTGAGAAAAGAACACCAGGCAGGGACTCCTCTCCCGGCCTTTCTTGTTAACTTGCCACTTTCCCTCTCTGGGCTGCAGATTCTTCATCAGTAGGGGAAGTGGTTTTGAGTTTCTGGCCTCCCCGGGCCTTTCAGCACCAACCTTATATGATTCTGTGACTCATTATGGCTACATTTCTCCAATGGACACTCTAAATCTTAGCATCTCAAGGTACACACAAAGGCTGGCCTATAAAACATTTGGCTAACCTGGACAGATTACTCATGCCTTGCTGCCCAGGCTTAAAATCATTCTGTCTACTTCATATTCCCCATGCACCCAAAATGTCTTACTTGTAGAGACCGTCGGGCTCCAGACACTTGAAGATGACGGAGTAGATACTGACTTCAGGGACCTCTCCATGGCTTCGACCAGCTGCTACACAAGATGTGCCCAGGCCAGAGAGCAAGTCATCGGCAAAACTCAGGAATTCTCCTGGAGGGAGACAAAGAAAGATGAGCTCCCCAGCTCAGGCCTTGGTGAGCAGACATTCTTGCTGTTGTCCAAACCCATCAAATGTCTGAATACCATTATGAAGAGGATTAGTGGACAGAACAAGCACAGGATATGAAAATGACACAGATTAGTATCTTGCCCTGATGACTCTTTGTTTAAATTTATGCCTGAGGGCCGGGTCCGTTGCCAAGTGATTAAGTTCACACGCTCCGGTTTGGCAGACCAGGGTTCACCAGTTCGAATCCTGGGCGTGGACCTACACACCACTCAACAAGCCATGCTGTGGTGGCATCCCAAATAGAAGAACTAGAATGACCTACAACTAGGATATACAACTATGGACTGGGGCTTTGGAGAGAAAAAAAAGAAAGAAAAAAAAGAGGAAGATTGGCAACAGATGTTAGCTCAGGGCCAATCTTCCTCACCAAAAAGCATACCTCTAAAAAAATATATATAATAATCATAATAAATTTATGCCTGAATTTTCTCAACTGTAAAGTAGAAATACTAATACCTACCTTTATAAGATTGTAGCAAGGTGCAAATGAGGTAAACTATTGTGTGATAAAAATGCATGAAAAGGCAATAGGGGGACAGTACTTTCTGTCCAGACTAGCTATTCTGGCCTTGTCATTGCCTTTAACTTCCTCTTAACTCCTTGAGCAAGGCCCTCCCTTCTTGGAGCTGCATGTTCCTTCCTTGCATAATGAAGGAGTTGGACTAAGGATGTAAAATAAGTTTCATGTCACATGGTCACTCTTATGGACTGGTAATGGATTCATGGAGTGTTATGTTGAGATGGAGAGAGACATGGTCCAGCTAAGAGGGAAAAATTTCCATGATTGATTAGTGATGAAGGTCATGGGACAGGAAGGAACAGTGGAAGTACAAGTGCTCCCAATGCTATAATTTCTAAAAGTCAATCTAGCCATCAGATTTTAGGAAGCAGATGAAGTTTACTGGAAATCGGACTAAGAAAGAAGACTAGATGGAGACTGGAAAGATTAACTGAACATCTGGAATCTTGAGATCTAGTCTTCGTCTGTGAAGAATTTGCTGTATAGCTTTGGGCAACTATGTTCCATCTCTACACCTTAATTTTCTCCTCTGTAAAAGGTGCTAGAATCACTATTAGGATTTTTGGAAAAATAAAATAAAAACATAAATGTGCACAAAGACTAAGTTACGAGGATAAACACTGCAATGCTATTTAAACTAGCAAGGATTTACAAACAACTAAATGTTCAGTGATGTTGAAACATCAATATCAATTATAATTCAATGATGCAATAGAGTATTTTATATTAAAATAATTAAAATAATATTGTGGAAGAATATAAAGTTATATAAAAAGATATTCATGACATGTTAAGTTAAAAAACAGGTTACACTATTACAGAATAATCTGGTTTTTGGTGGAAATTTTACATGTATATCTATTTAGAAAGAAAAGGAAAAAATGTAGCAAGTATGTAATAGTGGCTTTGTCTGGAAAGTGAGACAAAGGGTACTTTTTCTCTCGTATTTTTGCTTATCTCTACCTTAAAATTATCTACAATGAACATGTCTTGCTTTTGTAATAAAGAAAAAAAACCAATAAAAATTACTTAAAAATAGGTAAGATAAATGAGCCAGACTAAACGGGCTCTAAGCTCCCTTCTAATTCTGAAATTGGATGATTTAGGATCAAAATGGTCATGTGAGGTATTTTATACCACACAGTATGAAATGGTATGAGGCCTCCCAACTGTTGATTCTTTGTTCTCTTTCACGCCTGATATGGAGTGCCTCACGTTCTCTACTCACATATATTCTCAATAATAAACAAGAGGGGGATGTTCGTCCAACTATATCCTCTCTACTTGGAGTTAAGGACAATCCAATATAATGAAACCATCATGGCACAGTAATGTTAGCCAAGTGTCTGAGAAGACTGAGACTCAGAGGAAACACATGGCACTTCTCTACCAGGGAACTGGGTGGGCAGAATATACAGGTCATTTCTTACTGATCTTTCAAAGAAAAGTTTCATTCTTCACTCACAAGAGAATCATGTAATACCTGTCTAACTGAATTGTCTGGATGGCCCTGAGATTCAGGTAAAGAAAAGTTCTATGGTCCAATACAGCAGATCTGATGGGTAGTGTTTTTCTGTTTTCCACTTTTTACAGACACAACATGCAGTTTATGGACTTGATATGTAGATGCCAGAGCAAGTGTCGGAATCAGGCCAATGTCAGCGACACGTAAGTTCAGCTGCTATTGCCAGACAGATTTGGAAATGTAGTCTAGTTTCACTATTTATTGCAAGCCCCTTAACCTCTCAAAGTCTCAGTTTTCCTTTCTGAACGAGGGGTCAATAACTCTTTTATGAGTTTGGAAACTCGAAAGAAAGTATGAGTCTAGGGGAAAATTCTTTGTCTAGAACTAGAGATTTGCTGGAAAATGAAAAGGTAAACAAAACCTTTTTTCATCACAGATTTTGGGATCCCCCATTTCTGCTTTAGGCCTCTTATGTCAGCTTCTTCCATAGTAAAACCATAAACCAACAATGTCTCTCCTCCAATAGGTCGCAGAGCAGAGCAATGCATGGTGTGAAAAATGAAGAAAAAGGGGGAAAAACATGGAATAATTCACTGGATGGACTGAGGGCTTTGTTTCTCTTGGTTTCTCAGGATTCCAAGTCTGGCTGCTTACATTTGTTTTCTTTGAGCTTGGATCCATGTCTGTCTGCTTTTCAATTTGTTTCCAGATAGCCATTGAAAGAGTTGGCCCTTCATGAGGGAATTCAGCATGGCTTGTGGCCTGTATTTAACTGTCTTCAAGCCAAAAGATGGTTGACATTCATTTTCAAATGGGCATAGCTTTCCAGATATTTCCATGCATTTCAGAATAATTCAGATGATGGATAAAAGCCCCATAAATATGTCAGGTGAATAAGATCAGCACACATCTCTACAGTTTAAAGGTTTAATTCAAGTGAAGAAACTAGATAACAACATCCTTATAATGTCCAATATATAACTAGTCACATCAAGGACATTATAGGAATATTGAGTTCCCAATTCTAGTTGGGACTATATATACATAATGACCTTCAAATAAAAAGAGTTAAACCAACTTTGCTTTTTTCCTTTTACTTCTCATAACATTCAGTCCTAATGAGGTAAATGTCAACAACGCCACTGTAAAGCTGAGGTTAAGCTCACAATTTTAGGAAGGGATAGAGCTGAGATTTGAACCCATAGCCTCCTAACTCCAAAGCCATACCTTTTCTTTTATACTATGCTGCCTCCTAGAGAAAGTTTAAGAAAGATAGTGTTTGAAAGCATGTTTTCTCAATTCTGTTCAGTTTGCGATTGAATTCATGCCACTCTCTTAGCTCTAGGGGCTTGGAGAATGAGACAATAAAAGAAATGGTCCCTGACCTTCTACAGCTTGTAATCTGACAACAGGAAGGGTTGTTAAATAAAAGGACAGACTCATAAAGTAAATTGTAAGATTGCTTTTCTTGGCACTCTATTCCAGGAGGTTTAAATGCAACCTAGACGGAGACAGGTAAACAGGGCAATCCCTCACTGGCCTTCCTCACCTAGTGGAGCAGGGGACTAAGGGGTGCTTCTCTATGCACAAATGCAAATCAGTGCAACTTGACACGTGTTGTGGTTCCACAATATACCATACTCCGCATCTGGCAGCAGTACAATTGAATGAAAAATAATATAGTGTAGTGGTTAAGAGGCTGGGTTCTGAATTTATACTGTCTAGGATTAAACCCTGGTACACCCCCACTTACAGCTTGCCTTGGACAGGTTCCTTGACTCTCTATATCTATTTTCTCATATGTGTAATGGGTATAATAATAGTCTCTAACTTACAGTATTGTTGTGAACATCATACAAAATATTGTATATATTGTTTGCAAACCAATTAGCACAATGTACAGCACATAGTAAGAGCTCAAAAATATATCAACTACTATTTTTGTTGTTTTTGTTATTATTGTTGATGTCATCATAACTGAGGAGACATAAGGACACTTAGAGATTATTTTTATCCAACCTGCTCCTTTTCCAGGTGACAAAACTGAAGCCAGAGAAGGGAAGTGGCGTGTCCATTGTCATATACAAAGTGGGAGGTAGACCTGGAACAAAAATTTTGTCTCTTGACTCCTGTAGCCTATGAGGTAATGCATATCAGCCAACCCATGAGATAAAATTGCTGAGAACTGCAGAGCTTCCACAGCTGCCCCAGGAGTCCTTGCTCCTCAGTTTCTATCCAACTGTTTCCAACACGTGAGCTACATTTACTGGGCATTTACTCCATGCCAGGCACATAGTTCTACCACACCACCTTCTTAAACTTGGAATCGCTGAGAAATTCACTGAGTTCCAATACGTAACATATTCTAACAGTGGTTTGCAAATTAGAATACAGTAGTCCCCCCCCATATCCACGGTTTCACTTTCTGTGGTTTCAGTTACCCGCAGTCAACTGTGGTCTGAAGATATTAACTGGAAAATTCCACAAATAAACGATTCGTAAGTTTTAAATTGTGCGCCAATCTCAGTAGCATGAAATCTCATGCTGTCCCGCTCCATCCCTCAGGATGTGAATCATCTGTTTGTCCTGCGTATCCACGCTGTACATACTACCCACCATTAGTCACTTATTAGCCTTCTCAGTTATCAGATCTACTATTGTGGTACCACATTGCTTGTGTTCAACTAACCTTTATTTTCCTTAATGAGTCCCCAAAAAGCAAGAGTAGTGATGGTGGCAATTTAGATATGCCAAAGAGAAGTTATTGTTCTTAATCTATTATGGTTCCTAATTTATAAATATAACCTTACCATAGATATGTCAATACAGGAAAAAACATAGTATATATAGGGTTCAGTAGCACCTGCAGTTTCCGGGCATCCCCTGGGGGTCTTGGAGCATATCCCCCACGGATAAGGCGGGACTATCGTATCTAGAACTCCAGGGGTAAGACGGAACAGCAGATGTGGCAGGGGCTGAAATCTGTCTTTCTATACCCACGCTAACCTTCAACCATCAGGTTTGGTGGAGGGGGGACTTTTAAAAACGTTAGCAGAAAAATTTTATTGCCTAAAATGTTTGAAACCCAAAATTCTGCCATTCCCTGACAGAAATGCAGAGGCTCAGGAATGTTGCACCCCCATTCAAGGCTTCGCAGCCACTCTGGGGCAGAGACCAGAATCAAACCCAGCTCTTTTGCCTCTGAGCTCCAGGCGTCTTCCACTAGGTTACCTCTGTCCCCGCTCCCTGGACCATTGTTATGGCCACGTGGCAGGACCCTCCGAGACCCAGGCTGCTGCTGCTGCCGCCTCGCCCAGGCCTTTCCAAGACTCTAACATTCTTTTTCTGTTTTTCTTTCCTTGAAAACAGATAGGGAGTTGGGAGTCGCTGTACAGGAATGTGCCTGTTCCCCATTATGGCTCTTCTGGGGCTGTAACCCGAGTGGGCTCGGGCCAGACCCCCACACATTTCTTTATCCACTCAGACTCGAGCCTTGCTCTCATTACCATCCCCAGAAAAGGTCAATCAGGATTCTGCTGAAGCTTCAGAACCAACCCAACAAAGCACAGAGCAATTTTTCTACACGCCCCACCCCCTGCCTCAGTTCTCTCTTTCCCTCTCCTTTCATCACTCCCTCAACCCTCTTCCTCCTCGCTTTCCCTCTCCCTCTCTTCCTCCCCTCGCTCTCTGGCTTCTGATTGAGTTGAGGTCACAGTCAAAGCCGGCCACAAGAGCAAATTGAAAACAGGTTGGGAGAAAAGCAGCAAAGAAATTCCAAAACGGAAGGGGCGGGAGCAGTGAGTTATTTAGCCCAGGTGGGGAGAAAGGTCCCTGCTCAGGACTCCGCAGTCTTTTCAGGAAACGCCAAGGGGATTTAGAGGCCACTCTGGGTCTGGCCTCTCTCTAACCTACAGATGCTCCTGGCTGGGGTGCTCAGGGAGAAACAGGGTTCTGCGCTGCCCCACCTTTCCTTACTTGGGCAAATGCAGAAATTCATTCTGAGGCCTTGTCAGTGACAAAATGCATCTCTGAGGGGCTCACATCTATTGGCTGCAGTTGGTTTATTTCTTCCGAAACGTGATGCTATTTTAAATCTGCAGAACCAGTGTGTGATGATTCTCACCTTAATCATAATGGCAGGAAGAGATATGGGAAAGAGAGTGGGTTTTGGGGGGGCAGGTGAGACCTGCCTTTGAAGCCAGGCTTCACCACTTGGGAACTATATTGTCCAGGGATGGATGATTACACTCTCAGAGACTGCTTCTTTATCTGGAAAGGAGAGGACCACCAGAGAATCAGGCAAGGAATAAATAAGATAATATGTGCGGCATACCTGCTACACGGATGGTGTACCAATGTTAGCGCTCTCCTACCCCCATCAGGTCTCACTGGTTTGTCTGACGGCAAAATTTTTAGTGATCAAATTCAGCTGCTTTTAGATACATTACATAATACCTAACTTCCTAGAACCTTTCCTTTTTCTAGAAAAGGAAGTAATTTTAAAAAGAAGGAGGGAAGACAGGAAAAAGGAAGGAAGGAGGCAAGAATAGAGGGAAAGAAAATGTTTATTTAGCTCCTATTATGGGGCATCAACAGCGCTAGATATTTTTTACTTATATAGTCTTGAATAAACATTCAAAACAACCCTGTCTTGGTTAATATTCAGTACAAACTGATGAATTAGGTTAACTGTGCTTTTGCAAATGAGGAAATAGGTTTAAGGAAGGCACAGTAAAGGTGAGAACCAGGACATTTGAGACCCAAAGTCTGTGCTTTCCTGACTGAACATTTGCTTCCAGACTGTGAGATGCTTACAGCGGGAGCTGTGTTTTGGTCACTTCTGTGTCACCAGGACCCAGCATGGGGCTGGCCATACAGATATTTGTGGAATTCTGTGAAACTGAACTTCAGTGGTTGATGCCTGATCCACCCCCATCTCCCCAACACCAGCAACTGGTGGTAGAACTCTCTTTTAGGAGAGCCAGGCTGCCTCATGTGTGATCTCTTTCAGGAGTGCATAAGACTCCCTTGGTACAGGAAAGAAGGGACTGCCAAAAAAATAGCGGTGGCAAAAATGGCAGTGATGGCCTAGCAAATATCTGCTGAGGGCTCCCACGTGCCAGGCCTTGTTCTAAAGGACTTCTGGCTCATCCTCAGGCCAGCTCTCAAGTGGGTATCTGTTGGTTTGACTTGCTCTAAACCCCTGCCTCCACCTTCTGCCAATAGCATCCCAGTTTTCCATTGGGAAACCAGCTCTTCCCCAACTTCAGTCTATAAGATTTAGGTGGACCTAAGGCCTCCACCCTCCTCCAGAGCTGGGCATGTGATCAATGGCCTGGTATCCCATGTCAGACGCCAAAAAGAGATGAACAAGTGAGCAGTTAGTCTGATCAATCAGACTGATTCCTGGGACAGAGACCAAGTCCTGATGACATCATTTGAGGCCTTGGAGCAGTCGTGTCTAAAGCTAGATGTACCCTTGGATGTTTCAAATACATAAGTCAGTATTTTTCCTATTCTGCCAATGCTAGTTTCCATTTGTTTTTCTGTTACTTGCAACCAAGAGTCCTACCAGATACAAATCTTATCCGGTAGGTTTTATGATTGCCATTTTCTAAATGAAAAAAAAGTGTTCACAAGTATTAAGCAAGTTGCCCAAGGTCACACTCCATTTAAATAACAAGGCTGGACTTCAAATCCAGAACTGTCGGACTCCAAAACCTGAATCTTTCCCACCATAAAACACTGCCTCAGGGAAAGGACACAAAGATTTCATTATTCAAAAAGAATCACTGAGTATTTCCAACATCCTGCCTCCTCCAGCCCTGCCTGCTGACCTCATCGCCTGTGCTCCCTTCCTCATCCCCTCACTGCAGCCATGCAGGCATTCTTCCTCTTCCTTGAACCTACTGCAGGCCCTCTGCATCTGTGGTCTCCACTCCTAGAGAGCTTTCCCCAAATCTTCGCATGGCTCACTCCCTCTCCTTTCCCAAATCGCTGCTTAAACCTTGCTTCCTCAGAAAGGCCTTCTCCAGCTACTCAATCTAATCTAATCACTCTCTCTTCCCTCTCCCTACTTTACTTCTCTTCATAAAACTTATTGCTATCTTTCATGTATTGATGAATTACTGTATTGTCTGTATCTCCCAGTGTAAGCTCCATGGAGAAATGACTGTTCACTCCCCACGGTGCCTGTACGCAGCAGGTTCTCCATAAATATTTGTCAAGGGAGTGAACGTATTTACTACGTCCTGTAAACTAGCTGATGGCTGGGAACACAGCATGAGGAAGAATGTCTTAGTTTGCATTCCCTGGAAAGCAGAGCCTCAGAGAATGGCTTGGGTACAGATAGGTTATTTGGGAGGTGATCCCAGGAACCGGGCGTGGGGAAAAGGGGAGGCTAAGGTAGGGGAGAGGGAAAGTCAATAGAGAGGTATGTCATGTCATTGGCTACTGTGAGTGACGTGGGTTCTATTCTCCAGGGACCATCTAAGAAGTACATAGGATGTCTCCCAGAATTGTTTGGCAGAAAGTCAGGGAGCTTGACCACTTATCTTCCAATTCCTGACGTCCATTGATTGAGATTCTTCCTGGGAGTATAAATTTCTCCAAACTTTTTAGCTGTGCTTACACATGGACCTACGGAGCTCCCTCAATCTTGCACAAAGCTATGGGGCAGAAAGTGGAAGCATGCATTTGAGGTCACCGGCAGCACAAGGTGAGCCTGGTTGTGCACAGAACTGCCCACCATAGCTGTGGCTGAAATAGCCATGGGCCAAGAGGATATGGCACAACCCCAGCGGCATCTGCTACAGAGACCCAATTTCTGCCTTTGAGGAATGTATAGAAAGAGCAATTGATGTGCCTTCCACACTGAGGTCTGGGACAAACCTGTTAGCCCCACTGTTAAAACAGTCTGCAAACAGTTATTGAACACCTACTAGGTACCAGGGAAAGGATTAGCCACGGCGGACACAGCGCTGAGCCACAAGGGTGAACCCCTTCCCTGTGGTACTCACAGCTTAGCAAGGGGGAATTGCAATGGTTGCTTTTACGAGCAACCTGCCAAAGAGTCCTACAAGTTGTTATCAATACAGAATTTAATATTAACCTCAGCATTAATATGCACTTGGCTAATAGAGCCTGCCCTTTTCTACAGTTGGATTAATTAGGGCCACAAAAGCCCTCGTCATTTCCACCATCTCGAGGACAAATGATGCTAATACATTTGGCTGGAGTGGGTATTGCTAACATGTGTAAGGAGAGGACCAGACTGCGGAGGAGGAGGAAGGGTGAAGGAATGCCAAGCCCTACCCCCATTACCATTACTCTTTGAGAACCGCAGTGTGTGTCTACTGCCATCGTAGCACTCATCCACAGAGGGTTTTCTTTTCTTTCTTTCCTTTTTTAAATCACATTCCTAAATGTTATACTATTGTGAAGTGGAAAGAACCAAGTGTACAAAATGTGCTTCTCATCAGATTCTCAGTTCCCCTAACACTTCCAACTTTCTATGGGCTGAACACTTCATTTGATGTCTCCCTCTCTGTGCAAAAAGGCAGAAACCTTGTGTGCTGATGGTGGGCCCTAATAGCCCCTTTGACCACAAATGTGATGAAACAGCATATAATCTGGCAGAGCTGGAGTTATTATTCTCATTTTGTCGAAAAGAGAAGGGAGGCTCAGAGAGTCGGGGCAAGTTGCCCAACCACACAGCTACTACATTGTGAAGCTGGGACTTGAACCTGGGTTGATCCAATTCCAGAGGCTGTGGTTTTTCCACCACAACATACACTTCCTAATTGTTCTGTCTCTATGAACTACTCAGTCTCCTTGTCTCTAAAATGAGGATGTCAGTGTCCACTCTACAGGGGGGTCATGAGAAGTGAATTAAGTCCATCAAAGTACTTTGAATCTGCAAACTGTGATGCATAGGTAAGGGACTGTTGCTAAGGGAACTCCACAAGTGCCAGGTGAGGTGATGAACATATCAGATGGGTGCTTTTGGAGTTAGAAGAAGGGAAAGGAGGCCATCCTTTGGGAGGTACTGAGGTACGTTGGTGTTTAGCCCCCGGGACACAGCAGGGCACAGAAAGTATGATGATGAAGGACCTTTGCCAACCTGGAAATATGCCCACAGGTGACACAGAGGAATTCCTGTGTCACAGGAAAAGAGAAAGATGATGGCAGAACGAGGATGCTCTAATGTCGGGAAATTTAGGACTAGCTTCTAGGTACTGGACCTTCCAGATCTCTTCTCCTCCCGACTCACTGCAGAGCTGGTTTCTCTTCCTTCATTTCAGCTGAAGTTCTACCTTGTTAGAGCCCTCTGCACCACCCTATCTAATGCAGATCCACACTGCCCCCGTTCTATTATTCCTTATCATAGAACTCTTGTGACAACCTGGAGGTACTGTGTTCATTTATTTATCTCTTTATTTTCATTCAATTACTAAAAGGTTAGCTCCATGAGTTCAGGAGTCTTGTCCGTCTTGTTCCATCTTGTTTATGGTGTCCCCAGTGTCTAGCAGAGTGTGGGGGACACAGTAGCCATTCATTAAAGATCCATTGAATGAATCGAGGGAGGGGTGAGGCTGGAGAGGTAAGCAACTGAGGACTCAGCCAAGGCTCTGTAAACATGCTGAGACAACTCCTCGTGTTCACACCTTAAGTTTTTGCTTATACCCAAAATCTTTCCAAAAGCTTTCCTTGGCCACACCTCCATCCAGCAAGGGTCAGGCATCTCCTCTGGGTTCCCACAGTGTCCTTGCTTCCCACCATTGTGGTCCTTAAGCCATTGTCCTGCAATCACCCATTTAGGGTCTCCCCCCACCATGGATGGGGAGGACTTATGGAAAGGGACCCAGTCTGTCTTATTCACCATCTGAACCCTGCACCTGGGCTTACGGAATGAGTGAGTTGATGAACAAGCATGGCCTCCATCGCAGCTAGAAGAAAGCCCACAAGGATAAAGGTGGGATAGGGTTTCTTTGCGCACCAACCTTTAAATTGTGCTGGAAAGAACAATCCCATGAGGTCAGCAGATCTTGTGTGAAAGAGATGAGTCCACAGTCAGGGAATAGGAGCTGTGCCCCTGCCTCCCTGTACAAATCGGTTCACCTCTCTCCACCAAAGCAAAGGGCCATGACAGAAAGTGCATCAAGCACTCTCCTCGCCTTGATCTGATTTGATCTGCGACTAACCCCAACACTGTGACCCTCATTATTTTCCTCTACATCTGCCTATTACTTTGGGTCCCCACTCCTAGCCTCCCTGGGCTCTCTGCCTACCTGCCAGGCCCCCACACCCCAGGAAATCTCCCTCATTCATATTATTGCTTCTTGGTCTCTGCCCAGCCCTGGCATTTCTGCCCAGCCAAGCCATCTGCTGTATCACATCAGCATCTTCACTGGCTGCCCACAAACACGTTGACTCTTGTCTCTACAATGAGGACTGCCTTTCTCTTCCTACAGCCCTCTCCTTCTGTAAAGCCCTTTAGAGTTTACAATTCATAGCCTACCTCATCATACTTAAGCTGCACAAGTTCTCCGTGAGGTTGGCAAGATGAGATGAAAGAGAAAAGTCTCATTCTATAGAAGGATATACTGAAGCTCAGGAAAGGAAGATGCCTTCCTGAAGCGGTACTAGGGCTGGATCACACACTTCCTGACTCCTGATCCAGGGCTTTCGTAGCTATACCATGTGCTCTTGTCTCCTCATCCAGACTGTGAGCCCAACCATGACCAATACAGTTTTACAGCCAACCCTTGAAGGCATGCACTCTTACTGAGCCCTCCACACGTTTAATGATTTAGACAATTACATTTACCAAGACAGAGATATCAAATCCCCTTTGGGGAAGAAAAAGTAGCAGAATAGGCAATATTGTGCTCAGTCCTGGGTTTGAATCCTAGCTTTGCTAAACGACTCCTCTAAGCAAGTTACTTAAACTCTCTAAGCCCCATTTTCTTCACCTGTAAAATGGATGTAAAAAGGCCTATCTCAAATGAATCAATGGAATCACATGGAGAATTAATTTAGACAATGTATGCAGCACTTAACATGGTGCCTGACACATGGGAAATATTCAATAAATGGCAGCTTTGTTATTGTTATTATGAAAAATACTAATTCGTGAACCATTTCATATGGGTAAGGAGAGGAGGAATTCAACAATCCAGGGAAAGTGAATCAACCTTGTGAGTTTAGCACCTCTTGCTTCTCCCAAACCAAGGCTGCACAAACTACCTGCCCAGAGATTAAACACTGCTGAATGCCCAAAACGTCCCTCCCTTTTCCAAACATATACCTCCAACCCTGTGGTTAGCAGATAGCCGCAGGATTATCTTCAGTAGATAAGGGAGCCTCCTTTGTCTTTCTTTCTCCCCACTAATGTGGGACCAAGCTTCAAACCCAAATCTGACCAGGGCCCTCCAAAGTAGCCTCTGGGGACTCCATCAAGGCACCAGGGAGGACTGAATGGGATCCCGAGGCCATTCCATTCGCCCAACTCATTCCCCCACCACACTTGCACACACACACATGCACACACACACAAATGCACATCCCACTCCTCATCCCATCCTTGTGCCCTGGCCCTACAGCAGGGAGCCTTCAGGAGGGTAGAGAGAAGGCTGGCAAAGATGAGTCAGGTTTTCGGATCGTGCAAGCAACACCATTCCACCGGGCTGAGGTGAATCATTGAGAAGGAGGTGGGACCTGGGAGGTGGCAGAGAGAGGCAGATTTCCAGCTGAGAGAGAGACAGAGACAGACACACAGAGAGAGAAGGAAATAGGAAGGAATAGAGAAAGACAGTGTCAGAGAGAGAACCACAGCCAGGAAGTATTCAGAGACAGAGAGAATGAAGTAGAAACAGACAGCAATAGAGAGGAACAAAGAGAAAAAGAGAATCATACACATATGGAGAAACTGAGAGAAAGAGTCAGAGAGATAGAGATGGGTAGAGATCAAAACAGAGAGAAATGGAGACAGAAGGAGACCAAGACTAAGAGAAACGGAAGGAAGAAAGGAAGGAATGAAAGAAGGATGGAAGGAAGGAAAGATACTATCCAGAAACAGCAAGGGCGAGTATCAAAACAAGAAAAGAAATAGGAGAGACAGAGGCAGAGAGAGATGTATAGAGTGAGGGCAGGACGCTGAGAACCTCCACTGCAAGACCAGGAACAGAGGATAATACCTGGCTGTTGACACCGCACACATCTCGGCTCTCCCGAGGGCTGGCTAGTTCCTCTTATTCCATTCTCCACGGCCTTACCCAGTGCCCTGGACACAGGAGACAAACCCTGGGCCCAGAGGGTGGATGCTACTCCCTTCCCTCTTCAGCTTTGGACCAAAAACAAAGACAGCCAAAGCCCATATCTCCCCAAGCCTGGCTGGAGAAGAACCTTGGGATCCCACTGAAATCGCACAGGGAGGGTGAATTTCTGGAGATGCTCAGAGGCCAGAAGGGCCTCCACCAGAGATGGTCACCCTTGAGCATCTGACCAGGGCAACTTTAGTGACCTCTGGTCCCACCTATTCCAGGGGAAATGACCTGGGAGGTAAAGAAAGGAGAGTGAGTAGGTGACAGCCTTTCTTCCAAGTCCCCTCATCTATCCCTCCCCCATACACACAGATTTTTTTTTCACTCTATTAAAATGACTCCCTGGCTTCCCCATTTATATTAAAATTTTCCTTTAAATAGAGATGGGGAAACAAGTTCTCTCTTCAATCCACAATGAATGCTATAAAAGGGTTTTCAAGCTTGGAAAATTTGGCTGGTCAGTTTTTCCTACTGTTTAATACATGCCTTAGGTTACACTGAATGAGTAAACATGGTTTATAAGCTTCTAATTCATACCTAGCCCTGTGAGTTTATAGCTTTACATATATATTTAGTAGTATATAGTGTGTGTATATATATATATAAAGTATAGTATACATACATACAGTATTTGCATATATATAGTATACATATATAAAATATATCTGTATATAGGTATTGTGTATGTGTATATATACACACATATGCAATACATATATATTTATATATACACACATAAACACACACACAATATTGACATCTATGAGTGTGTGTGTATATATAAGTAACCCCTCAAATTTGTATAGCTCATTAAGGTTTACAAAGCACTCTCTTTCTCTCATTTGATCCTCACACCAACCCAGGGAGGTAGGCAGGGTAGGATTATTGCTCTCAGCTTTCTGGTACCTGTGGTTTAAGGCAGAGGCTCCAGGGACCCGCAGGTCTCCTAGGGGTCACAGCCACACCAGTTACCCTCTCCACAGTCACGCAGACTGATTTCATGAGTATAGGTTGAGCAGTACCCACTTCTGGATCTGCAAGGACCCAAAGCCAAGGGGAGCCTGAGGCATGAAATCTGTTTTAGGCCTTCATTATATAGACTGGAAGATTAAAGCTCAGAGTCACTGCCAGCCTATATGATGCCTCTGTGCAAATTAGAAAAAAAATCCCTTCCTTAAGACCTTTTCCTTCTACATATCTGAAAACTGTCCTAATAATCTGATTGATTAGAATGAGACACGTGATGAGTGACTAACACACGTCTACGATGCCTATAATTGGAATGGTGAGCTGTTCAACGTGGTAGCCCTCTGCACTGCCATACTGTGCTACTGTACGTGACATTCCTGGGATGGAGCTCAGCCAAGATCAGGACAGAGAGGAGGGCAAGAGAGAGGGTAGGGAAGGTCAGATGCGAGAGGGACCACCTGGACTGCGGGGTCTAAGATGACAACTCACTTCACTGGAAGTATAACAGGAGAAATAATAACAACTAGTGTTTATTAAGCACTTAATGATGTCTGATGCTTACAGAAACCCTTGAGAGTGGGACATATCTCTAACTACTGTTCCCATTTCGGCCTTTCCTTCTCAACTAATAATATTAAGAATTTGAACACTCACCATCTTTAAGGTACTATTCCTAGTATTTCATGTACTTCATCTCATTTCAGCTTCACAAGAATTCTAAGAGCTATTTCCTCACATTGACAGATGAAGATATTGAGATTCCCAAAGGTGCAGTACCTCACTGAACGTCATGCAGCAAATTGCGTAGCTGAGATTTGAGTTTGAGGAGGAAAGGGTAGAGGTCAGAGGAAGCATCACGTCCTCCAAAGAGGACTGAAATGCTTTACATGCTCAATCACTACTGACTATCTCAGCACACCAGGTCCTACTTCATATATTAGGGCATCAATATCCAGCAAGGGGAGATGATTTGCTTCAAGTCACATCACATGAAGCAGCGGCCAACAATGAAAGCAGCTGACTTCTCATTCTGTGTGTTTTCCTCTGTCCCACAGTCTACTCATCCCTTTAAGCGCACTGAGGTTGTTGATGAATGGAGCCATCTGGATGACGTATTCATGGAGTTTCTGCTCTGGGGACACCATGGTGGCTCCTGCCCATTTTTCCCTGTTACCTAGCTTGCCTCCTTGTTTCCACCTCTCCCTCACTGACTACCCAATGGATGCAAATGGACATGGATAGCCATCAAGAATTTAAAATTAAAAAAAAAAAAAATCGAAGCCAGGAGTCTGACACAACAGGCAAAGCACCATCTTTGGATACCAACAGAACTGGGTTTTCTGGCTTCAGCACCTTCTTGTGTAAATGGGAATAAGAACTCCCACTCTGATGAAATGTTGTAAGGATTTAATGTGATACAAAGCGTCTGGTCCAATGCTTGCCCTTGATCCATAAAATATGTTTCCAAGGCAAGGGGCAGTGGATATTGGCCAGGGATGCTCACATTGGGCTAGAACTTTACAGCGTACATGGCATCCATATCTACTAACTCCTTACCATAGTCTCGAACACCTAAGTGACCCAGGGCCTTGCTACAGGTGCACTAGAGCCTCCTGTTCTCTCCCCTGGCTGACTCCACTTCAGTGGCTCTGAAGTCACATCGGCAGAGAGGTATTCCCTGATTACCTTAGCTAAAATGCCATCCCCCAACCTCTATCCTCATCCCATGCTTTATTTTTCTTTCAAGTACATCTTACACTTTGATATTATACTGTGTATCTATTATTTTATCATCATCGCCCCTACCTCCCAACACTGGAATACAAGCTCTATGACAGGAGGCACTTCGTTTTGTTCACTGCTGGATCTAGAATAGTGTTTGGTGCATAGTAGGTGCTCAATAAGTGTACATTGAATAAGTTAACACATAGTTCCTCATGAAACATGCAAGATCTAGCCAGGCTGGCATTCTGATTCCCATTTTACATGTGAATAAACGGAGGCCTGGGGAGGTAAAGAAACTTCTCCAAAGCCCTTCAGCTGGTAAGTGATAGAGGTGGGCCTCACAAGCTGAGCTGTCAGACTCAAATCCAAAGTTCTTTCTATCCCATCAAGTTGTATTTCCTGTTATTGCTCCCCTTCACCTCCAAAATAAACACTGGGGAGTGGGTGTTACTTGGGATTCTGTTGCTTAGGTGAGAAGCCACAGGAGATGGAGGCATTAGGAGTGATTTCCCCATATGTTCTCCACCAAGACACAGGCCTTGCCAGGGCCATCCTGTAGAAAACGCAGAGCACTGGTTCTTGGCTGGGAGCAGGCAGCAGAGCCATCTTCCAGACCAGCAACCGGCAGTCAGAAGGAGGAAGGGAGTGGTATCAAGTCAGGAGAATGTGGGAAGAGGGCAGGAAGGGATTGCTGTAGCCATCTCCAAGGCGCCAGAGAGCTAGGCAGGAGAAGTCCACTTGCCCTTTCAGAGCAATTTCCGCTCTATAAAGAGGTGATGACTTACTTCCTTGCCTGGAGGTTTCCACTTGCCTCCAGGGGACAGCCAAGTCCTGCAGGGGAGGGAGGGACTCACGGAATCCCCAGAGAAGAAAGGAACCTGGGCTTGGATTTGGGCTGTGCTCTGACTTCCTTTATGACTCACCTGCCCTCTCTGGATGTGGGTTCTCTCATCTATTAAAATAATGCTTCGGCCTAGAGGAACTCTGGGGATAGGTTTGGGGGAGAAGCTGTTGAGAAAAACATCTGCCATGCCATGTGCACATGCCACAGGCTGGGAACTGTGATTGGGGCTCTACATACATGATCTCTTTAATCCTCACAGAAACACGTGAAGTGATTATTATGCTTATTTTTCAGCTGAAGAAAAGGAGGCGTAAGATCCATGATCATGTTCAAATTCACATAGATGATGAATAATTATTAAGATTAGAACTAAGAACTATCCAGACTCTGAATAATTTGTCCCCCTTGAATGCAGAGTTGGGGTATTGTCATCCTCAGAGTCAGAGCTGGGGCCCTCAGAGACCATTGAAGTGAATCTTCTGTTTCCCAGATGGAGAGACAGGCACAGAAAGCTAAGTGACTTGCCTGAGGTCACACGACAGGGTAAAAGCACAGTTTAACTAGAACCAAGCCAGACTTTTCTACTGAGCTAAAGAGCAAACAAACATGTTAACGGTAGTCCACATTCTACCAACATTGGCCACGTGAGAAGAAGGTGGGCAGCCTGTTGGTCTGAAGGGCAAGAGTTCCTAGGAAAAGTAGCTCTCAAGCCTTCCCCTCTATATCACAACACTCGATATTCCCAGGGCCTAACAAAGTGCTGGCACCTCGTGAATATTCAAGATATTTTTGAATGAATGGATGAGTGAATGAATTCTCAGGCCAGATTCATTCCTTTCTTCTTGCTATTCTTGGCAACTTCCCACATCGGGACTTTTGTTCACATTTGTCTCCTAGTCTGATATGTTCTTTCTGTCCTTCTGCAAACCCAATCCTCAAGCCCTGGCTTCAGGCTCACGGCCATCCCCACCACCTTCCTGCTCCACAGTCCACTTCAGTTCACCGGGATCTTACTTGTTTATAAACCTGGGCAAGTTTCACAGCTTTTCTGAGCCTCAGTTTTCTCACCGACACAATAGGGATGGCAGCAGAGTCTCCAGAGAGGTGCTGTGGTGACCCTTGAAGTCAGGCGAGTTCAGCGAGGCAGGCATTACACACTCGCTCCATGGTGGCCTGGTGGTATTGTCACGGTCATCATCTTCATCATCTCACCCAGTTCCACAGCCTATAGGAGTTTCAGTATGCTCCACTCACTCTTCTAGAAATTCAATTCCCCTTCAATGTGTTCTCTCAACAGGACCAGTCAACAGCCTATGAGGTAGGTGTGTGTGAGTGCACGCATGCATATGTGTATGTGTGTGTACACACATGATAAAGACGCCCATTGGGAAGCCCTGATCCGTGAAGGTATCATTGACATCCTTGCCCAAATGCATGGCACTTTACAGTTTATAGAGCGCCTTCCATTTCTTTCTTTCACTTGATCCTTACAGCAACATTTCTGAGCAGAAGATCTTACTTTCATTTTATAGATGAGGAAAGTTGAAGATCAGAAGGGGAGTTGACTTGCCACAGTGTTAAGTGTGAGATATAGGATTACTGTGAAGGATCTAGGATCTGGACCCAGCTCTGCTAGCTTCCTGTTAAAGGACCTTTCCTCAGCATCTCCATACACACGATAAGGGGATTATTAGAGAGCAAAGAAGAGAGTGCTTCCACAGAAGGATGCGCTGGGAAGAAAACAAAAGGCAGGGATATGGAAGAAGGAAGAGGTAGTTTAGAAAACCTGAGCAAGATGGAGTTGAGAAGATCCCCTGGGTGCAGTTTTTCAGGTTGCAGTGAGAGTGTGGGGCTCACCCTCTGCAGCATCTTTTCTATCCCACACCTCTTCTCCACCTCTGAATTTTTAGACAAATTCCCCAGTAAGCTGAATTTTCAAATAGTTCCCATTTGTATATCAATATGAATCTTGATTTTCTCCTTTTTTTCTGGTGACAGAACGCTGATTTTGATTAGAGGTCAACCCCTCAGGAAATGGCAAAGCCTACATTGTAAGCCAACTATTGTTTGGCAATGGTTGCTGGAGTGGTGGACATGTGAGCCAGACATAGGGAAAGTATGCTGGAGGGCTTCTCAGAAAGGTTTCCTTTCTGTCTTAAGATGGAAACATAGAAAGAGTCCATTTCCTCTTTTGAATATGTCTGAACATAATGTTTCGAAGCCTCGCAGCCATCTTGTGATCAGTACCAGGCAGCCTTCTCGCTACCAGCCTGAGGAAGGAACCAGCACACGGTTGGGGACAGAAAAAACAGCATTATGGAGAACTACAGCTGGATCTCTGAGGTGTCACATTTGGATCCACCCCATCTCTGGACTTCTGGTAACATGAGATAATACATTTCCTTAGCTTTAAAATTGTTTTAAGTCAAAGTTACTGTTATTTGCAGCCAAAGGCCACCTGACTCCTCTTGGTGGCTCTTATGTCCAGCCTGCTTTGTAACACAGAGTTCTCACTAATGTTGTTATGACCTACTGAGTCAGGTAGTCTGAAGTTATTAGTCACAAATAATAAAGATAAAATATTTAAGAATGTTTGGTTTTTTAGCTAATCTAAACCAATGGTCTTCAAACTTTATCAGCCATCAGAATCACCTGCTGCGAGGTTCTTATTAAAACACAGATTGCTGGGCCCCACGGCCAGAGTGGTGAATTTAGTAGATCTACTGTGGGGCTTAAATTTCTAACAAGTTCCAAGATACTGCTGTTGCTGCTGGTTTGAGGACCACATTTTGACAACAAATAATGTGGACACTTTTATAATAATGTCCCTCACATTTATTTGCACATAAATATGATTTCTTGGGCAAGTGAAAAAGGAGGTAGGACTATAGCTAGTAGTCATGCACCTGGAAACTTGCAGGGGAAGTGTGTCTTGCATTGACCATTGGCACCATTCATATGCATCACGTGGAAATAAAGGTTGACATCCAAGCTTCCAGATGCCTATCGCTTCAGATTGAGAAAGCCTAGGACACAGGTACAGTGATCGAATGACAACAAAGAATGATGCTCCTGTCTTCATCCTCCGCCTTGAGGCAGCAGCTATGTTTGTGAGATCAAAAGGTACTAACTCTTGTCTTTATTAAAGTCACCATTGTGGTCATCACTTAGACTTTATAAATTTCTTCCACATCCACCATCTCATTTAATCTTCACAACAACACTGTGAGTAAGATCATTATGATTACAAACAGGGTCAGAAAGAGGAGAATGAGGGAGAAGAGGAGGCGGCAGACAAGAAGGGGAAGGAAGAGGATGACTCCAGTGCACAGATGTGGAAACTGAGGCTAAATGACTTGTCCTTGTGATATAGCAAGTAAATTTCTGAGCGGAGACTCAAGCCCAGGTCTATCTGCCACTAAATTCTGTATTCTCTCTATTAAACCATCTTTTTGGTGAGTTGGCACAGGTATTAAGTATGGATAAGAAAAAGAAAATTCAGGAATTCTAGAGCTATCTCATCTTCCAAAAGAAGGCTAACTTCTTGCTTCAGATACACTTCAGATGCCCTGACAACCCATCAAGCATCTTCTTTCAGCCAGAAACAGCAGAGACCCAAAAAACAAGGCAGAAAAATCTATAGGATTCAGAATAACTAACATAAAGTTGTAGGAGAATCTCTTATAACAATAGCTATAACCTATTATTTAAGATGCAGTTCTAATGAGCTTGACCTTCTGATTACCAAGTCCACTGTATAATTTAGAGACACATTTTTCAAAAATAATAGCTAATAAGTGACACAAGGCAGTGTGATAGCAAAGGAAGAGACAGCAAGACTACCAAAAGCAGACTTAGGAACTCAGACTTGTTCTCAAGAGGATGTAAACACTTTGAGATGGAGAGGTTGATCAAAAAGAAAAGACAAGAGAAGAGAATACGCCTGCTTATATCCAAGTAAACCAGAAGTATTTGGTCACCAGCAGAGTTGACTCAGCCTATTGGGATGGCAGGGTATAGGTGGGTGGGTTACTGTCTCCTTGGCATTAAAATTGAAGGTTAGAACGTCTTCATGCAGAACTGTGAAGACTAGCAATATTATACAGAAAGATCCTAACAGTTCTTGGCCCAAAGTAGGCCCTAAATAATAGTAGGCTCTTGAGATTTTGATAATGACAATTATTCAAGATGGTTTTAAGAAGGAACACAAATGAGGCAGGGAGCACAGAAGAGGCACAGATGGGATGGTGAGCACGTTTGGCTTAGGTAGATATAGGCACTTCTTATTTAACCAGGCCCTTGACACCAGCTTCAAATATTATTTTCTAAAGTCATAATTTGCTAAACCAAGCAGTTTGTGGGCCTTACTTCACAAATTATTACTTGGCTGTTTCAAAAGCCTCCCATAACTAGAACCAGCCCTCCAAGAAACAGGCAGAGAGTCAGAGCTGAGTTCCACGAGGAAGCATTGTCTCAGGGGCTGCAGATGCATGGAATATATTTTTTGGCCAGTGCTAGTTGGATTTTTTAGCAAGGAGAGAAAAGCCAAAATGTTTTTTTAAAAAAAAATCACATAGCTTATATGCTTAGATTTGGACTGAGGTCTGTCTCCCTCTAAAACTCTGACATTATGGATGCTGCTTCCCTGTGTCATTGACAGACTATTTCTAACATGAGTTGGATACCTTAGTGAAAGGCAAAGAAAAGTGACTCTTGGTGGGAGAAAGATTGAGGCTCTTATTTTTGAGTGGCTTCTACAAATGTCTGCATTTTTCACCAGAGTAGGAAAAATGTCTTTTTTAATTTTGTTATATAGTCCTTCCTAGTAGGTGCTATGTGGAACATAACTAAGTTGACTGGAAGGCAAGTGAATTGCTGAAACACAGTGCTTCACTATCTGAGCCATAGGTCTTAACCACCATGGGTAAATATGTTTCCATGGGAAAATGTGGTCAGAGCTCCCTTCTGTGCTGAGCTTCCAGAAACACCTTATCCTTGCAGCTTTTCCCTGATTTCTGTGAAGCAGCATGGTGTAATGGAAAGAGTTCTATATTTAGAGCAGGATGACATGAGTTCCAGTCTGTTTTCCTGTTCTCTGAGTTGAATGACCCTTAGACTCTCTGAGTCTCAGTTTCTTGATCTGTCAAACAGGCCTGAGAAGTCCTGCTTCTTTGGAGTTTTCTGAGCTTAAAGGAAGTAACGTTTACAGAATCACTTTGAAAATTGTAAAGCTCCTGTACAATTTTGAAGAGTTGTTAGTAACTCTCCAATCTGTTAGGATGTGAGCTCCGCTACACAACTTCTACATGAAAGCCAGCATTCACCTCTCAGGGCTCCAGGGCCAAGGTCCAGGCCTCTCTGTGGAGATGTGCCTGTTTCTGTCTCTAAGCTGCCCAGGTGTCTCTGCTCCAAAACCTTCAACTTCCAAAATGCACGAGTTCCAAGATAAAGAGAACTCAAAGGGAGCAATGATTGCAACACATGTGGACAAGATGTGTTGTAGATCCTGCTCCTGCCTGGGGCGCTCCCGACAGAGTGGGGGATGGAGGGTGAAAGGGGTGACATACAGGGAAGCAGTAGAGCATAGGGGCAGGTGACTTCCTAGATCAGAGGAAGGGATTTCCAGACCTCCTCTACCATCGTCCAGCCTGAGAGCCTAAATACCGTGGATGGCTTCTGCCCTCTATGGCCACAGCAATATGGTAATAAATCAAGCATCAAATTAAAACCTGTATCCAAAAGCTATCCATTTCATGTCTATCATTGGTCCTAGGATTTGAGCGACAATGTTAGCCCCGGGCAGTAAGCACAGGAGACTTATTAGAGCAAGCCACCTGCATTCAACAGCAGGGGCAGAAGGAAGTACTGAGAATTCCTAATGTGCCAAGGGAGCCTTCTTGCTTCTTTATCCTGCAGGTGCCAGCCCTAAGCAAAGCTCTCACCATACTGTTCTCCTACTGAAAGGTCCTTAATTATTCAGGATGGACCTTAGAAAAAGATCAAAGCTTTTTAGAGTTGCCCTAAACAATGCAGTCCCAACTACCATTCCAGACCCACTCTCTCCACAAACCATCCCTTCCGGATTCATCCCCGAACAGCTCACAATTTCATACCTCCTTGCTTTTGTGTTGGTTATTCCCTCAATTTGGAGGGCTTCTCTACCCCATCTCTTTGCCTGTCACCAGCATACTCCCTATTCCTGAAATCCTACTCATATCCAAGGCCCAATTCAAATGCCATCTTCTCTAGGAAGCCCCTCTTAATCCCCAACCCACTCCACAGCCCTCTCCATTCCTTCTCTAACCCACAGCTGAACTCCATTATTTGGCGCTAGTTTCATTTGCACAAAGGCAAGCCATCAGAAGCCTCAGGTTTTCATACATGTTCCAGCATCTCCTACATGCATGCCACATCATGGAAACCTCTAAAAGCCTCTCCTTCTCATCTGTAATATGAGGATAATTATAATACCTGCCTTATGGGGTTGGTGTGAGTAGCAAACGTGACCAGAGATATGAAAATAAATTTTAATTTTGGAAACATGATAAATTTGTCACTGTGATTTTTAGTATGCCTCCCTAGCTAGGTTTTTTGATTTTTCTAGTGAGCCCAATCTGATATCTGTAGCCCAGATCCACTTCTGACCTAGTGCAAGTGATTAGAAAATTTCTGATGAATGAATTAATGAAAAACAATGAATGAGTCAAACAAGACCTAGAAAATAGGACAGAAGAGTCCTTTTGATATGAGACTGACACCTTCTCATTCAACTAAACTAGGGTTCTCCTGATATTCCTTTTCATAACACCTAATTATTCCCTTCATAGAATCTGCCATAATGTGAATTATCTACGTATATATATTGGTTTAATATCTCTCAGCTGCACTTGACAAACCCTCCAATGATAAGGACCATTTCTCTTTTGTCCATTGTTACTCCACACTTAGGACAGTACGTGGCATGCAATAGCCACTAAAGATATATCTATTAAATGAAGGAATACACAGATATTTTTATTTTATTTATAAAAACAGAAAATTATGCCCAGAGAAAAGGTGAAGTCAAAGGGTAGCCTTTTATTCAATAACTATTTATTAAAGTGAGCAGAGACAACTTCTTGCTCCCATCTCATCCCTTAGTCTCAGTTAGAGGCACAGTCTTTGACCTCATTGCCTCTTCCACTTTCCCCCACAGAAACATTTACACTGTATTGCATTTGTCCATTTCCTTGTCTGCTTGCCTACCAGACTATGACCTCCAAAACAAAACCATCTTTCACTCGCCTTTATGTCCTAAATGCACAGCCACGGGTGCTGAAACATAGTGATAGGGCACGACCCCACTTGTGAATTTCTGTTTGACATGTGGTTCAAGGTCCCTCTGCTTGCACACAGATGCTTTTTTCTCTTAATTGCCTCTTTGTTCACCAAAATTTCTCCATGTTTATACAACGGTAGGACAAATAGAACTGAGATTTTGGGTTCACAATTTACATTGGTAAACTGCAGATTTTCTCTCCACCTGGGACCTGTGGACATCATACAAGATGGAGTGGCAGGTGTAACGTGTATGTATAGTGGGGACATTGGGAACTGAAAACACACAGAAGCTCTAGGAGGTGAATAATTGAACTTTGATGGAAGCTGACTGCCTTTGACTTTCCAAAGCCTGAAAACCCAGCAGAGTATCTTGGAGAAAAGTTTTGAAGATAGCTCAGGCTTTCGAAATGGGTGAAATCAATGAATTCCTTTAACTATTGCAGAATCAGAAGAGCTTGGTCAGCTGCCACATGGGGAACAGGATACTAGCACAGAATCAAAGATCAAATTTCAAGTCATAGGTAGTAAGGGTTAGTGGTAATGTTTCAAGCCAGAGAAAAAGACCTGAAGCAGGGCAGCTGGGATTGGGAGAAGTATCATCTGTAAACATGATGCGCTCTCACGTGTGCTTTACATAATTATCACAACAACCCTTCTAGGCTGCTAACATCTTACACAGGAACTGAGGACTCAGAGAGGCTTAATAATTTACCAGTGTCACACTGCTCCAAAGTGGCCACGTCAGGATCTGAAATCAGATCTGCATGCTCTAAGCTCACTACTGACCCCACTCTATGATGATGCCTCCTCACTGATGCTTAGGCGGCCTCTGGCAGATCTGTCAGGAGTGAGCTGGAGCTGTGGTTCCCAGTCCTGGATTAGCTTCTAAGAAAAAGAAAGAAAGAAAAAAAGAGAGAGAGAGAGGAAAGAAAGATGATAGATAGATAGACAGACAGATAGATAGATTCTGGTTCTGGTTCTATGCCAGCCGTGTTGATAAAGGATCTTTAGCCCTACTGTGACTTCATATTTAAAAACACTCTCAGGGTGACTCCTGTAGCCAAGGGCAGTGAACCACAGATCTGGAGGGAACTCTTGCTCTGGTTGTGGTATCTGACCTGTGACTTCTAATATCCCTTCAAGCTACTGGACTATCTGTCCCAAGTCTCTCTATTGTTGATCCTCAGAGTGAACTCTCTTCATATTGATCTAAGGAAAAGTATTAAAGATATATTCCATGCTTTATGAATTCGAAAAATATATACTTTTTTTGTCTTTCAATGTCTGAAATTGAGATGTGTCCTACAAGGGACGATGATGTACAGTTTCCATCAGCCAGGCAGCAGATGTCACTGTGTGCACCTGTGTGATCCTGGCTGTCATTCCTAGTGGTAGAACTGGATACGGACAATCCTCGATGTTTCAGGCCACAAACTACTTAAGAACTAATTGTGCAAGAAACATGAATCCCGACTTCTGGCTGACAGCCTTCATTGACTACTGCTGGTAAGAGCAAGAAAGTACCAGCACAAAAACTTGAAGGAAAATCCCAGAGATAATAATGGAGACTTCTTTTAAGAAATGCAGTAATAAAAATGAGTGACATGTTGACACATGCTACAAAATGGATGAACCTTGAAAACATTAAGTGAAAGAAGAAAGTCGCATAAGATCACATATTGTAAGATTCCATTTCTATGAAATATTCTGAATAGACAAATTCAGAGGCAGAAAGTAGATTAGCGGTTGTGTAGAAATGAGGAAATGAGAGGAATATAGGAAGTGAATGCTAAAGGGTATGGGGTTTATTTTGGGGTTGTTGAAAATGTCCTAAAATAGATTGTGGTGATAGTTACACAACTCTTTGAATGTACTAAAAACTATTAAATCGTACACTTTAAATGGGTGAATCATATGGTATATAAATTATACTGCAATAAAGCTGTTAAAAAAATTGATGGGCGAGGGGAGGAGAAATGAAGCATAACCAATTCTCTGGCTGGGAAAGAGGACAGAAGAATACGGAAAGACCCAGAATTCAATGAGTCTGAGTCAAAAAGTGATTCAGAAAATGCAGAAGCTGAACGTGAAGAAGTTTTATGAATATTTGAACATTTACTTGACTTTCATATTACAAGAGTGATGTATTATACAAAATAATCAGAATAAATGAGGTCTTTCAATAAGTCTGAAAATTTAATTGATAAGACAGCATTCTGTTATAATTCAGTTGGCAGCAGTTTCTTTTCTTTTTTAATGGCACCTAAAATAAAGTGGCTCTTAAAATCAACAGCATCTTGATGTGATGAAACGGTTTTCGAGTCTCTGCCACTTGAGGCTGGTTTTTGCAAACAATGACTAGCTGTGAAATGCAGCATGTAGCCCTTACCTTCTCCATTCCTCAGCTTCCCTATCTCTACAGTGGATCTATTTCTAAGGATCCTCTTGGCTTTGAGATGTTCTACTTCTAATTTAAATTTCTATTCATGTCTGGTGGAAAATTCATCATTCGTTAGATCCTGTGCCCAGACACAGACTTGAAAAATAAGGAAAATATCACATCTGACTAAAAGCTATGTGCTGGGAGAGAAAGGTAAAATGATTTCTTGTACTTTTCCCTTGATTATCTTTAGAGTTTCATTTCTTAATCCTCTCTGAATCCAAGATCCCCAGAGATCTGATGATGAATGGAATAACACATTAAGAAGGGAAACTTGGCCTGTGGTCAAAATGTGTTCACCATGACAGCCAACTGCTTGGGCGGCAGCTTCGGCACCCGGTTGAGTTCTCCTTGGTGTGTAGCTGTCCAGCCTGTAGGTGGCTTCCTGACGACCTGTGTGCAGGGCACCAACCAGGATATCTAAAGCACAAACCCCAGAGGGAGCTCACATGGAGATAGGACTTTCAAAAAGAAAAGAAACATATTGGAAGAAAAGAACTACTTATAAGCTCCATCAGAGAGGTAATTTTTTTCAGTAAGTTCGGGAATTCCTTTTGGTTACTAGACTTCATAAAAGATTATTTTTGTCTAAAATGTAAAGGCCCATGTTTATTTTAGCAATCTTCAAAATAAGTGAGAAATTGGAAATGTCTAAATGTCCAACACTGTAGAAATGTTAAATAAAATCTGGAATATCCATATTATGAAATAGTATAAGTATGCTAAAATGTTCGCAAATGGTTTGTGATACTATCAGAAAAAGTTTGGATCCTATCCTCTAAGGAAAAAAAGTAGAAAAATTTTAAAAACACGTTAAATTCTCTCACAGTGTATTCTCTATATAAAGAATACACATTGACTGGGAAGAAACCATGCCAAAATTCTGATCATTTCAGACTCAGAGTGATTTGTTCCTATTTTGCATTCCCATTCTATAACGAATGAGCAATACCCTTTTCCATCATGAAAATTGATTCTATACAACTTTAAACATTTTCTTAGTATAAAAAATAAAATATGTTCCTTATAGAAAATTTATGGAAAAAGAGGAAAATATAAATCTGCCAGACCTAACACAAAGAAAACAACTTGTAACATAATAGCATTTTGGTATATACTCTTACAGTCAATGTTGCTTGAATAAATACAAAACACACACACACACACACAGAAGATCCATAATAGTTTGAGCCACTGTGGGTCTACCCAGCCTATAACTCTGCTTTCTGAGAACTGGTCCCAACACACATAGCACCGGGCTGTTTTAGCCATGGTTTTCTGAGGTGATCCTATCCGTTTAATCACAGCTGATTGGACCAAGACTAAAAACTTAACCCAATGTGGTCCAATCATATTTTTTCTCCAGGGAATTGAAGCTGGCAATACCAAGATACTAGGAAGATAGGCAACTGACTGAAACATTGCACTGAAGCAGTGACTCTACTCCATGAGCAGAGGCAAGAGGGGATGTGCTCAGAAAGATCAAGCAAAAAGCACCTATGGTTCCTACTAACTCTCTAGTTCCTTTGTCTTCTTGATTTACAACACTTCCCCTTCAGCTCTCAGTAAAGACACCCACGGCCCTATAGACAGAAGTGTTTTAATTAAGACATCCCATAGACTATTTTGTAACTGGCTTTCTGCAATGGTAATATTTAAAGGATTTTCTTTTACTTCCTTTATAGTTAACATCGGTCTTGAACATCCTTACGTATGAATCTTTTACAAACAATTTTCCTAAAATAAGTTGTCTTTTCATACATATTGATAATTTTCCCCTAAGAAAATTGTATTAATTTACATTACAATAAAAAACTATAATAGAGGCTAGTAAACATTATTATATGACTTTCAATGAAATAAAAACATGAAGTAAACTTTTAGTGGTTTATAGGATCCTCTAAGATCCATTGTCTATAAGGGAGCCTAATAGATCCTGTCACTTCAATTGAATAAGTGGTTTTAAAATCATATCAAATCAAGTTAATATGTTTATTACTTTGGTTAAAGATCATTGCAAGGGTCTCCCCCCAAAAAAGTGAGTTCATTGTGAACTTTAAAAATAACTTAGAAAAATCTGAACAAAGCCAAGTTATAGATTCTGGGAAAAGCAGATAAGATTTTGGAGTTATTAAAGACCATCATTAGTCCCATTCATCAAAGTGTTGTTTTAAGAGTATTATTTTTGGAATAACCTTGATGTTCATTTTTTGAATCATACAGTCCAAAAAAACAAATCACACAGTATCTGTGTTGGACAGCAATATAGTTTTTTTGGAACTATTTTGAATTGAATATTAGCTCTACTAAATATGCATCCTAAGGACCATCTGGCAAGTTTTTTGACAGATAGAAAAGATTTGAAGGAAATGAGGGGAGTTCTTCATACTCCTGGGTTTCAGGATTACAGAATAAGGAGAGACTGATACACTCTTTTGTTGATTATGACATAGTTTTGCAACAGACTGTCATAAATAAAAAGAAGCTTAAGTGAACAGAGGAATGTTAATATCTCTTCGGGATCCTGATTTCAATTCTTTTAAATATATACCCAGAAGTGGGATTGCTGGATCATATTGTAATTCTGTTTTTAATTTTTGGGGGCACCTCTATACTGATTCCCATAGTGGCTGCACCATTGTACATTCTTACCAACAGTGTATAAAGGTTCCAATTTCTCCACATCTTGGCAATACTTGCCTTTTGTTCTTTTGATAATAGCTATCCTTACAGGTGCGAGGTGATATCTCACTGTGGTTTTGATTCACACTAGCCAAAATCTGGAAATAACCTAAATGTGCACACCAAATGAATGGATAAAGAAAATGTGGAATATACATATAATGGAACAGTATTCAGTCTTTAAAAAAGATGGAAATTCTGCAGTATGTGACAACATGGATGAACCTTGAAGACCTTATGTTAAATGAAATAAGCCCGTCAGAGAAGGACAAATGCTGCATGATTCCATTTATATGCGGTATCTAAAATAGTTACATTCATAGAATCAGAGAGTGGCACAGTGGTTTCCAGGGGTTACGGGAAGGGGAAATGTAGAGTTGTTAATCAATGGGCCTAAAGTTTCAATTTTGCAAGATGAGTAAGTTGTAGAGGTCTGCTGTACAACCTTGTGCTTATAGTTAATAACACTGATTGTATACTTTAAAATTCACTGAGGGTAGACCTCATGTTAAGTGTTCTTACCATAATAAAATATTTTTTTTAAAACAAAGAAGGTTAGGGGTCAGCCCCGTGGCCAAGTGGTTAAGTTCTCACCCTCTGCTTCTGCAGCCCAGGGTTTCACCGGTTCGAATCCTGGACACGGACCTAGCACCACTCATCAGGCCATGCTGAGGCAGTGTCCCACACGCCACAGCTAGAAGGACCCATAGCTAAAATATATAACTACGTATTGGGGGGCTTTGGGGAGAAGAAGGAAAAAGTAAAAATTTTAAAAGAACAAGAAGGTTAAAACTGCTTAAAAAACAGAAGCTTGGCAAGGTAGAATAACATTTTGCTATGCCATATCCTATGTTGCTTAGTTGAACCAGAGATCCCTTTCAAATCATGTTCCCTTAAGACAATAGTCCTTATTTTCCTCTTCCCCTCTCCAGTGGCCTCTCTTGAAAAATCATCCTCATCCACAGATGGTCAACATTATGATGGAATTTTGTTTTCCTCTCATGTGAATTTGGAGCTGATATAAGCTTCTCAGCTCCTTGCTGGGACCTGCTGACAAATCTACTGGCCCCAGAACTATCTGTGACGTCAGGATGATGTTTCTGAGGTTCCTGCTGGTACCTCTGCTGAACCACAGGGGCCCAGTGGACCAGCACTGACGAGGACTTGGTGTTCAGATTTTGTCACTGCCCCTCACAAAGCCAACATGACCTGGAGTGTATGACTGAACAGTCCAGTGTCTTTTCCTCCAGTAGAACACGAGAGTCTAGTTCTGACGAGAGAACGGGGAATGGGATAGCAATATCAAATTCCCTGTGGAAACACTTGGGAAGCAGCTGCCAAAAAGGACCTCGTTTGTAAACTAAGGGGGTTGCACTAAAAAATCTCCAAGGGCATTTTATGGCTGACATTCTAGGATTCCATGATGACTCAACCCCGAAACTTGCACTGAGGCGGTCATACCAAGGAATATGCAGTGTCTGGGGAGAAGTGAGATATCTGCATGAAAAATGGAGCATCCCCAGACAGTTAAGGAGGCAACCCAGAAACACTCCATGTCTAATCAAGTGGCTCACCTTATGACAGCATCCCCCTCGCCTCAAAAAATGTTTATCATCAAAAATTGTCATTGACAAAGGACACAGGTATCTTAGACATGATAGTGGTCTGTCCCTGAAATGGTCCACCTTTTCTTTTTTTCCATTTTTATGGGTGATTTGCTATTTGCACATCTCAGAAAAAAGGGAGAAGATGACTTGGGCTCCTCTGTTTACACTGATTTTGTGTGCTTTTGACAGTTCTATCACATTTCTGACAGTTGTACATCTTTGGTTCTGGGTTGTTTAGCTGATGAGTTTTTAGGGGTACAGATGTTTACACTGGAACAGGGTAAGGGCACACAGACTTTATACTTTTGACACTAAAGGTCCCACTTTGGATTAGGTGCTGGAGGCCAGGCCTCTAGACCACAGGAGCAAATACAACAGCAATTTTTCCAGAAGCCAAATCAGTGGGAAACATGGCAAAGAAGATGAAGCCGAGAGACATTTTTGTGGCTGTCTTAAGGACATAAAAAGTCATGAAGCATAAAAAGGCCTCAGAGGGATTCCCCCATCTTTCCTCCCAGCTGCAGAAACATTCTCCCTAGTGTGTTTTGGAATCTGAGCCAGAAGACCCTTGGTGAGAATGCCAATGGTCTGCTCCTGGCCCAGCTACCTGCTCCCTGTATGTCTGAGAAAACACGGATGGGCCCTGCTCCTCTTGCAGCCTCTGGGACAGTTCCTTCCAGCTTCCCAGTGATGTTCTTGGACTGCCCCAGCAGCTCCTGGCCCAGAGTTAGGCCAAGCTCCCAGATGCGCCAACTCACAGCCAGGGATGCCAGACCTGGCACGGGGGGCCGCCTGCCTGGGGCCATGGGCTATCCTCAAGAAAACAGAGAGTTTGAGAGGGGCTGGAGTTTTGGCCCTGGCTGCGGCTAGATGCCAGTGGCTTTCTGTAACTTTTACATGTGTTCCTGTGGAAGTGTCCTAAAGATTTATATAGAAAGTGTTGCCCCCCAAATTGGAGAGTGAACGATGGATTGGAGTCCTTACATACGCTCCACCCTTGATACTCAGTGTCTAATTTGGGATATCCCGATCCTTCTCATCAACTTAAATCAATCATTTTTCAAACCTTTCAAAGTAGTATAATCCACCATTCCAAAAAACCTTACACATAATCCTATATGGCAAAAGATGAGAATGGGGTCCATCAGATTGTATCCAACACCGCCCACCATTAGCTATTCCATTGTACAGCTTGTTGTCCCCTGAGGTCTAGCCACAGATCCCTTAAGCTCTGAGAAACATATTTGAAAACCATGGTTGAAGGATTTTTATAAACAACTTAAATCTTTCTTAAAATCCAATTTCAAAATCACCCTTTTCTAGCAGGAAAGAAAACATAAGCAAATTCACATGTACTCAGTGTCAGAATGCATTCAACAAACATTTTCTGAGTATAGGGTGTGGGCCAGGCACTGTGCTAGGCAGTGGGATGAAGAGATACATGAGACATGGTTCTAACACCAAATAGACCTTATTGCTGAGTGGCCTTGGGAAAGCCACTTGCATCTCACTGAGTCTTTGAAACAACAATGTGAGAGCTGACGATTATCGTCATCTGGAATCTCTTTAGTTTCCACTAAAAGAAGTTGGGTTCCAGAGTGGGACATCAAACTTAAGGCCCAGGTTCAACTTCTGGTCTCTTGGCTTCCAATTGAGTAGCGTTTCGGACTCCTTGACTGCAGAGTTTCGGAGAAGTCAGTGAGAAGATACTGATGAGAATGGCTTGGGAATAGCAGTGATGGTAGGTGATGATGCCTGAGTCTTCCCACACAAGGGTGAAGAGCTGAAGATATTGAGTCTAAGATGATGGTGTGAAAGGAAGTAGGGTACCCAGAAGTAGGGTACCCAGAGCCTAGCAGAAATGACACTGTCAAATCGAATATTCCAGTCTGACAGTGCGTTCCCAATACAGATGACATTCCCTTCTACTTTCCAAATGTTTCACAGTTTGCAAAGTATTTTTAATCCCAGTATCATATTTTATCCTCCTAGCAAGGATCTAGGTGGGTGGGAGGGACCCATTTCAGAGGTGGCGAAAATGAGTCTGACTTGCCCAAGGTCAGAAAGCTGGTAAATAGTAAAGCCTGGACATTTCAACAAGTCAGGAGTCTCAAGCACCACACTTTATGTTCTAATGAAGTAATATACTGAGTTACAGATAGGTGTGGATCTGAACTTTGGTCTGGGTGTGTGAAGATGGAGTGACTTTGAGAGAATTAAAGAAGAAAGGAAATTGAAATTTTTGAGTATATTCCATCATATCAAAGCACAGTTATTGCCTTTTGGAACTTTATACTAGAATGGGGAAGCTAGACATGTCAAATAGTAAATAGTACTGATTGTGATAAGTTCTATACTAGCGATATATACAGGTGCTCATTTAATTGTTGTAGCAACCAGGTGATGGATGTGTCTTATTCTCAACCCTCTGATGAGGAAACTGTGGTTCAGAGGGGCTGTGTAACCAGCCCCCAGGTCATGCAACCAGGAGCAGGAGTTGAACACCAGTCATTCTGACTCCAAAGTCCTTTCTCTTTAGACTTCACCCAGCTGCCCTTGGCTTCAATGAGAGCATCTGCAGGCATGCTGGCTGGAGGGGGTAGGAATAATATTATTTCATTTATGTTTTATTTATGTGGAGACGTGATATTTAGCTAGAACCTTTCATCTGGGAGATGTGAAGTGTTTTATAAACAGTTTCTTATTATTCCCTCTCTCCCCTTCCACTCCTCCACCTGAGTCCTTGGGAGCCAAAGAGGTTGCCAGCAATGGCCAAGGTCACAAGCATGGACAGGTGGATGTGCGATGGTGGTTCCCCGTGTGTGGACACAGCTGTGTTTGGCGATAACAGCAATAATCTCTTACTTTGTATATCTCTCTGTTGTTTACTAACCTCTTTCATTTCCAACTTTCATTTGATCCCCACATCAGTCATGTGAAATAGGCAGAGCAAGCATCAATTTACAGAGGATGGAACTGAGGCCTAGAGAGGTAAATTAACTTGCCTAAAGACACAGGTTTATCAATAGAGGACTAGAGATTCAAATCCAGGTCTGCTGATTCACACAAAGGCAGTGTTGCATAGTGGATGAGAGGCTGAGCTTTGGAATCAGGGAGACCTGAGCTTGAGTTCTGCATCTACTATGTACCGTCAGGGCTGTGTGCCTGGATCAGTGGACTTCATCTCTCCGATCCTGTTTCTTCATCTGTGAAGTGAGCAGACTAATCATTCCTACCCTAGTGAGCTGTGAAGAACCCACATGAGAATTATAGATAAAGTATAAAGAACTTATCATAATGCCTGGCATGTAGGGAGCTCTCAATAAACAGCAGCTATAATGGAGATCCCAACCAAGATCTCCTTCCACTATAACCACGGTATGGGAGGATGGAGTGGAGCTTGCACATACCTGAGAGGGTCTGCTTGGAGGCAGGTCAAGGTGTGGGGTTTACCTGCAGCTGCCACCCAAGCTGAGGTCCTGATCCCCCAGTCCCTCCCCCTCAAGCATCAGTCCCTGCATGAGGTGCACCCCCAGGCAGCCAGTCGGCAGCTGCAGGAGGCACGCACTTCCTGGCTCACCCCCAAAAGTGGCCCTACCCACCTGTCTCCAGTCCTCCCCATCTGGCAGCCCTACTTTGCCTGGGAGAAGAGTAGCAAACCTGCGTCCTCAGGTGCTCTCCTCCTAGCGCCCCCACCACGGGATGCAGCCAAAGAAAACCAAAGCACTCTGTTTGTTTTCTAAGCCGGAGCCAGGAGCGATTCCCGTAAGGCACGCCTGGCTTAATGGGGCTGTGTCTGGGCCTTGCCTCTAAGCCAGGCTCTGGCAGAGTCAGAAGGCTCTCTCCTCCCTGGCCCCACTGTGGGCGGTGGCATTTGCTTAAGGTGATTCAAAGTTAAGGCCAAGAGGACGGAGATGGCAGGAGGCTTGGTTCTGGATCTGTCTGCTCTGACTCACCATGTGACCCTGGACATGTCCCTTTCCCCACCCTCAGCCTCAGTTCCTCCAACTTTACCAAAAGACAGCTTCTTCTAAATCAGTAATTCTCTACCCTAGCTGCACAGGAGAATCACCTGGGGAGCTTTTAAAAAATGAATGCCTGAGCCTCACGCCCGTAAATTTTCATCAAATTGGTCTGGTATGGGATGTGGGCAATAGTAATTTTTAGAAGGTCAATAGGTGGTTCTAGCAGGCAGCCAGGGTCTAGATCCACGGCCCTAAATGAATTCTGAGAGTGCCGTGAGCTCTGTCATTTAACCATTCTAAGAAAGAGGTGAAGGAGCAGAAGCAGAGAATTGCAGAAGGAGAAACTTGATGGCTCTTTGTCTTTAAACCATCATCTGATCAAACTGCCTCAATGGACAGATGGGCAAATTGAGGCCCAGAGAGGAGGGGGAGCCTAAAACCTACTACTGAGTAAGTGGTAGCCTGGTCTGAACCTGGGTCTTCTGAGTCACATTACAAATAGAAAAATATAGATAATAAAGCGGAGCCAGCCAAGCGGCGCAGTGGTTAAGTGCTCATGTTCTGCTTCGGCAGCCCAGGGTTCCCCAGTTTGGATCCCGGGTGAGGACATGGCACTGCTTGGCAAGCCATGCTGTGGTAGGCGTCCCACAAATAAGGTAGAGGAAGATGAGCATGGATGTGAGTTCAGGGCCAGTCTTCCTCAGCAAAAAAAGAGGAGGATTGGCAGCAGATGTTAGCTCAGGGTAGTTTTCCTCAAAAAAAAAAAAAGAATATAGATAATAAAGGGATTCAAAGGAAGGAGAGAAAGCAGCTGAAAGTAAAGAAAGGAGGAAAGGCAGAGGAGGGCAAATTTTAAAAGGAAGAAGAAGAGAAGGGAGTAAAAGGAAAGAAGAGAAGGCGAAAGAAGAGAAGGTGGGGGGTGCGTAGAGGAGGGAGAAGAAGAGAACTAAAAGCCAGGCAGGGGCATCAGTCACGCGGGTAGTTCCCAGGGAGTCGGGGCAGCTCGGAGCCACTCTTGGCTGTACAGCACGTATTCGGCAAATGCAACCCAGGCGAAGCTCCCGTCCCAGCTGGGGCCCCAGGCCGGGCTGGAGCCTGCGTGGGGGCGGTCTGACTCACAGCTGCTGCTTCCTCACCCGGCTTCCAGCCTCTTGCTCAATTCAGGCGGCAGGCGGGATACATGTTCTTTTGCAAGGTGATGCCAGCAGACAGGGCCCTGCAACCTTTATGAAAAGATTCCGGCTACGGCTTGGGAACAGATGGGGCAGGAGACCCTGTGCTCTGCCATGCTGAATAGCTGGGTGACTCTGAAAGAGGCTTAGCCTTTCCTGCCTCCAGGTCCCTGTTGGATGCCCACTTCCACTGAGTGCCCTTCCCCACAGAGACCCAGCCTAGCATGACATTCGAGGCCTCCTACATCTGGTCCTGTAATCTCTCTTTACACACCACTCCCCTCCATGCTTTTTACACTACCTGTAAGATGACTTACTTCCCCAAAAGTGAGGAGAAGTCTCCTGCCTCCACACCTTTGCTTACAATGTGCTCAGTCTTCCACACCATTGAACTCATAGGCAGCGTTCAAAATCCCCCTTTAAAAAATCCCGTGTGAAATGTCCCACTCCTGCCAAAGCGCTCTCTCAGATCTCCACAGTCAGAATCATTCCCTTCATCTTCTATAATTTCACATCAAGCGTCCTGTCTCTCCTCCGCAATATTTAGCACCCTGGGCTTTTGTAACAGATCACAAAATTGAAAGTTCCTAGGTGACTGGATTTAGGTCCATATAACATTTCTAGGCAGAAATTGTGGACTGCACAGCCCTGGGTTTCAGTCTAGGCCCTACCAGCTGCTATACATGTGCTTTGAGGTACAGCACCTTTGTCTGCAAGATAAGGTTGTCAATTCTTAACTCCTAGGGTAGTTGTGGGCATCACCATCAGCAGTATGGTAGGAGGAGATCAGGAGAGGAGAAGGAAGAGAAAACAAGAATGAGCCCTGCAAGGCTGCAGCTACAAAGATGGTGTTATGCTCTTGTACTAATGAGGAAACTGAGGCTGGCAGACCTGAAGACCTCACAACTCAAGACCTCATGCTCTCCTCCTAATAGCCCTGTGAGATAGGCAGTTCTGTTCCTAACATGGAGAAACATCCTACCCGATGGAGGGAAACTTGGGACAAGGCCAAGGTCAGATTAGAACTCAGACCCTCCTGACCTCTAAAATGCCTGGTCTTGCCCTAGGGCCCTGCTGCCTGCCAGGAAGAAAAGCAAGCTTGGCCCCATCATCAGCAAATGTCAGCCTTGGGGCAAAATGGGGAAGGGGAATGCCCTCAGGGAAACCCTGCCTGCTATGCCTTTCACAGGAATGTGGAGAGAGAGAGAAGGGGCATTCCAAGGGCCGGCAGAACCCTTCGGGAATACATTTATTTAGTTTCATCATCCCAAGGAGATTCTCAATCATAGTGACTCTCAAACCTTAGTAGACGTGGAATCACTTGGGGAACATGTGAAAAATAAAGATTCCCAGAAATTCTGATTCAGTAGCTTTGGGGTCAACCTAGTAATTTGCATTATTAAAATGCTCTCCCTGGTGATTGTGATATAAATGGACCACACATTGCAAAACACTTTAGCCTATTCCCTGGTCTAAATCATCTCTCTCTCCTCCCAGCATAGTCTGCCTCTCCTTCGGAATTATCCTTTCCTAAGAATGCTGACTAAATCAAAGGAGTTTACTCCCTTCCCTTTCTTCTGCCCTCACCCATCATTTCCTCCTGTCCTGTTTTGTCTGGGCTCTAGGCCTGGGGAGGAGTACCTGAGAGGTTGACAGCATTGTTCCAACTCTACAAGGCCAGTCCCTGCTCATCGGTTTCAGGTGCCTCAACCCCCCTTCTTGAGTCTTGTGGGACTTAGTCCTATCAGTTAATGTAGTTCCTTTCCTCCAAAATTGCTTCTTCTCTTGTATCCCTCTCCATCTGGGGGACTGGCCCCAACATCCACATAGTCAGTGGTCCTGACTCAACCCTCAGAGTCTATAACACTCTGCCCATTCAGTCTTCTCTTCCAGCAACTCTCCACCAAAACACACATGCACATATATACACACACCACACACCCATACATACACACACACATACACCCATCACACACCCATACATGCACACACACATACACCCATCACACACCCATACATGCACACACACATACACCCATCACACACCCATACATGCACACACACATACACCCATCACACACCCATACATGCACACACACATACACCCATCACACACCCATACATGCACACACACATACACCCATCACACACCCATACATGCACACATACATACACCCATCACACACCCATACATGCACACACACATACACCCATCACACACCCATACATACACACACACATACACCCATCACACACCCATACATGCACACACACATACACCCATCACACACCCATACATGCACACACACATACACCCATCACACACCCATACATGCACACACATACACCCATCACACACCCATACATGCACACATACACCCATCACACACCCATACATGCACACATACATACACCCATCACACACCCATACATACACACACACATACACCCATCACACACCCATACATGCACACACACATACACCCATCACACACCCATACATGCACACACACATACACCCATCACACACCCATACATGCACACACACATACACCCATCACACACCCATACATGCACACACACATACACCCATCACACACCCATACATGCACACACACATACACCCATCACACACCCATACATGCACACACACATACACCCATCACACACCCATACATGCACACACACATACACCCATCACACACCCATACATGCACACATACATACACCCATCACACACCCATACATGCACACACACATACACCCATCACACACCCATACATACACACACACATACACCCATCACACACCCATACATGCACACACACATACACCCATCACACACCCATACATGCACACATACATACACCCATCACACACCCATACATACACACACACATACACCCATCACACACCCATACATGCACACATACATACACCCATCACACACCCATACATGCACACACACATACACCCATCACACACCCATACATACACACACACATACACCCATCACACACCCATACATGCACACACACATACACCCATCACACACCCATACATGCACACACACATACACCCATCACACACCCATACATGCACACACATACACCCATCACACACCCATACATGCACACATACACCCATCACACACCCATACATGCACACATACATACACCCATCACACACCCATACATACACACACACATACACCCATCACACACCCATACATGCACACACACATACACCCATCACACACCCATACATGCACACACACATACACCCATCACACACCCATACATGCACACACACATACACCCATCACACACCCATACATGCACACACACATACACCCATCACACACCCATACATGCACACACACATACACCCATCACACACCCATACATGCACACACACATACACCCATCACACACCCATACATGCACACACACATACACCCATCACACACCCATACATACACACACACATACACCCATCACACACCCATACATGCACACACACATACACCCATCACACACCCATACATGCACACACACATACACCCATCACACACCCATACATGCACACACACATACACCCATCACACACCCATACATGCACACACACATACACCCATCACACACCCATACATGCACACACACATACACCCATCACACACCCATACATGCACACACACATACACCCATCACACACCCATACATGCACACACACATACACCCATCACACACCCATACATGCACACACACATACACCCATCACACACCCATACATGCACACATACATACACCCATCACACACCCATACATGCACACACACATACACCCATCACACACCCATACATACACACACACATACACCCATCACACACCCATACATGCACACACACATACACCCATCACACACCCATACATGCACACATACATACACTCATCACACACCCATACATGCACACACACATACACCCATCACACACCCATACATACACACACACATACACCCATCACACACCCATACATGCACACACACATACACCCATCACACACCCATACATGCACACACACATACACCCATCACACACCCATACATGCACACACATACACCCATCACACACCCATACATGCACACATACACCCATCACACACCCATACATGCACACATACATACACCCATCACACACCCATACATACACACACACATACACCCATCACACACCCATACATGCACACACACATACACCCATCACACACCCATACATGCACACACACATACACCCATCACACACCCATACATGCACACACACATACACCCATCACACACCCATACATACACACACACATACACCCATCACACACCCATACATGCACACACACATACACCCATCACACACCCATACATGCACACACACATACACCCATCACACACCCATACATGCACACACACATACACCCATCACACACCCATACATGCACACACACATACACCCATCACACACCCATACATGCACACACACATACACCCATCACACACCCATACATGCACACACACATACACCCATCACACACCCATACATGCACACACACATACACCCATCACACACCCATACATGCACACACACATACACCCATCACACACCCATACATGCACACACACATACACCCATCACACACCCATACATGCACACACACATACACCCATCACACACCCATACATGCACACACACATACACCCATCACACACCCATACATGCACACACACATACACCCATCACACACCCATACATGCACACACACATACACCCATCACACACCCATACATGCACACACACATACACCCATCACACACCCATACATGCACACACACATACACCCATCACACACCCATACATGCACACACACATACACCCATCACACACCCATACATGCACACACACATACACCCATCACACACCCATACATGCACACACACACACCCATCACACACCCATACATGCACACACACATACACCCATCACACACCCATACATGCACACATACGTACGTATATGCACACCACACGCATACACACACAAACACATACATAAAAACACACCACATACACACCACACACACATATACACACAAAGACACATACATACACACCACACAATCATCCATACATACTACACACACATATATACACTCAGAAACACAAACATACCACACACACACCACACGTGCATACACATATACTACCACCACTGTTCTATAGATTCTACCTCTCAGCATCCCTCCTGCCTCCATCCTCACAGCCACCACACCAAATTAGTCCTCTTTTCTCCCTGGAGCATTGTAGTTCAGTGAGACTGGAGAGTAGAGTATGAGGGGTAACAAATCAGGCTGGAGAGAAAGGGAGCAGGACGTTCGAGTCTCAGATTCTCAGAAAATGGGAAGAGCTGTAGAGAATCAGGGAGAGTGTGAAAAAGGAAGATGATATCTAATCAAGTTCATAGCTCTATCCATAAAGATATGGCCAACAGATTTTGAACTAGCTTGCCATACACACAGATACATATATATTTATACATACACATGCACATGTACATATACATATATATATATTTGTGCTTGATTGTAATAAATCTCAGAGAAAGAAAAGCATCCATGAAGACTTTGCTCCCTTGTCCCAGAAACTCCGAAGGGCCAAAGTTGGCCCACTGGACTCTTGTAACACCAAAGATTCTCAGATTCTTCCCTCGTGGGATGTGTGAAGGTGTGGGTGAATGAGCAAAGCATTTTCATAGTCAACTTCCTTTCCATGCCTCAGTTAGTCTATCATCAAAAGTAGGCATAGCACTGGGAAAAAAATCTGTCTTGTTCATTTTCATTTGTTTTCTTTGGGGGTACTGTTGAATGTGTATGTATGTATGTATGGGGGGGTGTTTGTCTTAGCTGAAAATGAGCTTAGAAAATGAGTGTTTTTCAAACTCTTTTGTTTAAACAGAGACGTACTTGTTACTAATTAAAATCTCATGGGAAAACCCAACAGGTAAAGGGAAGGCCCTCTGCTAGTGGCAGGAGGTGCAAGCTCCTATCTACTCTAATTTGCCTCCCTCAGTGGCTCTTGGGGTGCCTCAAAGTATCCCTCTGGTTTTGGAAACTACTGATTTAATCCAAACTCCTTATTTTAGGAACCAGAGAGAGAGAGAGAGAGAGACACTTGCTGGAGCTTGTGCAGCAGGCCATCGTAGAACTGGGATTTGAATCCTTGATTCCCAATTCCCGCACTGAAGTGTTCCTCCAGCTAAGTGGCTCTGCCATGTGTCCTGGGGAGATAAACTCAACTCAGGCATCAAAGGAAAGATGAAGATCCAAGGCCTGGTGCCTTGAAACTTAGCATCACCTGGGAACAGATTTAGGTCTGGCCACCATGGGCACAGCAAATGACGATACTCAACATCTGTAGGACAGTCAAGGGTTTTTAGTGGGATTTTATAGCTTCCTTTGGATATCCATGAAATCACTGGTGTCAGGAAGAGAAAGGGAAAGGTTCAGGGAGGGAGCGGGTAGTAGGGTTGAAGGTGACACACCCAGTACAGAGAAGACTGAGGCAGTGTCAGAGGATGGGGCCAGATGAGCGAGACAGAGTTGAGGGCTTCCCCTGGCCGAGAGTCTTAAGAGATGTCTGAGCCTAGCTCAGGCAAATCGTCTCTTAAAGAGCGAGTTTTCCTTCCCTCTCTTTGCTTTTTTGTTTCTTTTTTTCTTTCCTTATCTTTTTTAATGGGTCTGCTGGTTTGAGAAAGATTCTGTGAATTTGCAGACATGCCAGGGAAGAGGCTGGAAAGTCTACCTTTGACTCTAAAACAAGACTGATTAGTAGTCAGTCTTCTCTCACTTCATTTTAGTTCCCAAATTAGAAATAAATTAAAAAGATGCTACTTCAGATGTTCACAGCATTCACCTCCAAGGAGCCCTAGGTGAGGGAGTCAAGTCCAGAGAGCACTGGAGCAGAGTCAGGGCTTATTTTCCATCACTTTTCTCTTTTGCACCTCAGCTTCCCCCATCTGTCATATCACCATTATCCTCAGCAGATATTTAATGCATAGCATCTATGTGTAGGGCACAGTGTTAGACCCTGAGATGGAATGGAAAACACATGTGAGTAAAACTGTCTGCTCTCAAAATGCTTATAATTGTGTAGCTCTGAGATGCAGTGGAAAGGGTGCTGGCTTTGGAATCAGAAAGAGTTGAGTTCAAGTCAAACGTCCACCTGTCCAGGCTGGTGTGAATGAGCAAATGGTGTGACTTGGGCAAAGTACTGCAGCTGAGTCTCTGCTGCTCTGTGCATGAGGTCGGGATAACAGCACGTACCTAGCACTGGGCACATTGTCGGTACGCAACAAAAGTCATTGCTTCTCTTCCCTCACTTAGAAAATCTGGAGAAGTCAAACTTGGGGTGAGCCTGTCTCTTGATTCTTTAACCTTGAGCAAAAGTTGAAGTTTAGAAAATTGCCACACAATAGCAGGATATCAGGCTCCAAAGAGTCTTCTGCAAGCTATAGGTGGACGTATCTAAAGGTGTAAGTTATTAAATGAGTATTGAATGGATGAATGAATGATTAAATTACTAATTAATAAACTTCAGCATGCTTATGACTGATTGGCTTTTAAATTTGTACAATTTAGCACAGGTTACCTTATCACTAAAATAGGCACTTAATTCCAATGTACTTCTTAAGTTGGGTACAAAAATATGAAGTGGTAGCTAGAATGCTAAAAACCGAGTATCTATCTTAACAATACCACAGTCACAGAGTGTTGCGGTGGGAAAAAAATAACACAACCATTTTTTCAACAAAACCTTTACCCAGTGAGACCCCACTCCTGAAAAGTGAATTGTTTCCTTCAAGACGTAACTTGGTATATGTTTAGGGGCAGGGGGAAACTGCTCTGGAGTCCATTGTCCTGGGTCTAGTCCCACCATTGTCACAGATTTACTGTGTGACTGGGAGCCAATTCCTTCCCTGGTAAAAAACATTCTATTGGGTTATATGGTGTTTACCAAAGTGTGGGACACATCAGAATTAGATCATTTAATGAAAAAAAAAAAACAACGTTCTAGTTTTCTTTCAGCGCTTAAAATTCAGTCACGGAGAATGGCTTCATTTAGTGCTGATAAGCTCTTGACAATTCTGAAACATTTGCCAACCTCCCTTCTTTAAAAAAGACAGAACAAGGCTCGAGCTTAGAACCTTCCAGAGGCAACAGCTTCTGTCTAGAATTATATAAAATTGTTTTGTTTTCATTGTATTGACTTTTATCTTCTATTTATGGCAAGTAATCCTGGCTTCCCATTTACTGGTAGTGATACAAATTTCCATTTTGAAATCATTGATTTAACCAAAATAAAAATAATGAAAAAGAAGTGAGTCGATTTCAAGAAGAACACATTAAGTTATTAATATCCCGGGTATGACAAAATTGTGAAAGTGGTGCTCGAATGAGGGGTGGGAGAAACTGTGCTTGATGATTTTCCAGGGTTGCTTGAGGGGAGAAACTCTGAGATTCTCTGTGCTCTTCAAACTCTGGAGCTGCCAGCCAGAACATTCTAAAGTGGATCAAATGAACTCTGGTTTTCAGGGAAACCAGATTTTGGTTTCTGGGAAAACTAACTTGTATAAAGTGATACCTGGATGTTCAAGAGCATCTGTTCTTTTCAACCAGTTGCCCATAAAGGAGAGAAGCTGGTCTATAGAAGCCCTGGGAAGAGTACATTGCCCTTTAACTTTAAAGCCACAGAAAACAACCCACAGCTGCCCAGAGGCCACCCCAGCAAGAGGCTGAGGCCTTCTGATTTCTCTGAGCTCCCCAGCCTGGGCCTCTCTGCTCCCTGGCCAAAAAGAGAGGCAAGGCCAGCTGCACAGGCCGGCCCACTCATGCGCAGCTGGAATCTCTGAGCCAAAGCGAGTCAGGGGCCCGGACACAGGCCCCTTCTCCTACATCCTCCCCTACCCCACCCCAGCTTGAAATATAGCAGAGCAAGAGGGTGAAACCAGGACAACCCAAACTGCAGAGAACGGGTTTAAGTGCGATGAGGGTGGGCTTTCCCTTCCCCACTCAGTACACTGCACCTCCTAACCCACCCCCTCCAGACCATTAGAGCTCACCAAGACCTCTGGCAGAAGCTGACCCCAGGGAGAGCTATTGGATAGTGCTCTGAAGACACTGGGGAGGAGGAGGAGCTCTCCAGCTCTGAAAGGGGAGGAGGAGAGGAATGGAGATGGATTTCTCCATGGATTTAACATTCGCTGAACAATAACTGGGATCAGCTGAATTAAAAAAAAAAAAATCCCAACCCTAGACCCGACAGCTGAATGACGGGAGATGCTGGCTGTGGAATGAGGGCAGGCCTCAGGGTGCAGGGGCGTAGGGAGGGATGAATTATTATCGAGGATAATTAGTATCTCGAGCGAGGGGCTGCTAGTTCTGAGTATATTGACCCATCATGTGGATGTGTCATAAACTCACAGCATGACAGCACTGGGCTGGACAAAAAGGATCTACCGTGTTCATCCACCCCATCATCCATTCAGCAACACTGTATCCCATACCCCCCAGGGGCATGGCTCAGAGCTAGGTACTGAGGGTACAGAGGAGAATAGTCCAGATGCTGCCTCTGCCCTGCAAGTACTTTACCTTCCAGTAGGAAAAATAGAAAATTTGAATAAATAATTGCAATAAAGTATGAAGAGAGCTCTTAGGTGAGTGAGTGCTTGAGTCTCACTTCATCTCTGCTAAGAAATTTCTGAGAGACTTGGAGAAGTGTCTTCACATCCCTGGTCTTGAGTTTCTTCATTGGTGACAAGGATAGGAGTCTAGATTCACGAGTTTTAAGTCCTAGTGCTCTTTAGAAGCGTCCAGGGGCTGCTGAGAAGCAGGCTTCAGCCTAAATCCCTAAGCCACCTGGTTTTATTTTGTTTTGTATATTGGGTCTTTCTAAATTGTGTTTGAACAAAGAGTTCTGCAGATATTCAAAGAAGGAGGAGGAGGAGAAAGGCAAGAAGGAGCAGAAGGAGAAAAGGAAGAGAGGGAGAGAGGAAGGGAGAGAGAGATCAAGAAATAAAGAAGTCAAGAAAGAAAGAAAGAAATCAAGATTTCTTCCCAGTTTTGGCTTTCTAGGACGTTTGGCTTTCTAGTACTCTTTTTGACACAAAAGTCCCTGAATTTAACTCAGTAACTGTGGATCATAAGAAAATGTATATCTATGATTATACTCACATGTTGAAGTAATTTTCTACCCACTTTATCCATTTGTTTTCCTGTAAGCACCTAGAAAGCTGAAGTTATTAGTGTATATGTACAGATACATATATACATGTGCATATTATAGTTACAGTGTATGCATAATATATACACACAGAGAAATGCAGATGAAGAGATATGTAAATAGATGCACTACTGGGTGTGACTGTGTTGCTGAATTCAGTGATCAGTGGTTAAAAGCACAGTGTTTTGAATCCAAATCACCACTACTTCCCGAATATGTGATTGGGGAACTGACTTAACTTCTCTAAGTCTCAGTCTCTTTTGCTGTGAAATGGAAAGAGTAATGCCTAACTTTGCAGTATTCTTGGATGAATTAAATAAGACAGTGTAATTACAGCACTCAGCATGGTGGACAGCAAGTAGTAGAAGCCCATAAATGATATTTCCCTTTTATGCCTCTTCTTAAATGTCTAGGAATTTAGGAGGCCACCATCTTTTCTCTGTGCTCTTCCTGGTCTCAATTCAGACAGCAGCATCATCACTTGGAAATTGCCCTTAAAGAAACCACAGGTTGGCACAGAAGTGAAAGGACTGTAATTTGGAGGATCTTAGGTTGAGTCCCTTCATGTTCCTACATAAATTACCTAAGTAATGCATGGTCTTCCATTGGAAGAGTGGAAAGTATATATAAGCAAAGAGAAAAATAAATAAAATTACCTGCAATCACTCCACTTCAAAATAACCACTGTTGGCATCTTGGTGTGTATCCCCATACTTTTTTCTAAGTATATATAAACAAATGTAATATTTTCTATGTCTCTGAGCAATTATAAACCCCCGGATGAAAGGAACACAGTGATAATGCAGACAAATAAAACACTATCGGAAACAAACATACACCCTCCTCTCATTTTGTTCTTTGGTTCCTTAACAACTCTGAACTTGCATTGGCTTCAAGCACCATCCACATTGCAAGAGACTATGCTTGACTATACACTGTTGGATTTTTGTTTTTGCAGAAGTCCCACTACGGAGCTATAAGCATAGAAATAGAATGACTATGTCCATCTGGCTAATGATCAGTCTTTCAGCAAATAAGGCCTGGGCTCTCACTATGAGCCATTCCTACGTGATGGGGACTGAGATGAAGGGCACTGTCCTTGTTGTCCCAGGGCTCTCCGACTACTGTCAGCACACAGTTCCCACCCCATCTTGGGTCCCAAATTCAGCTGGTGACATGGTGAACCAGCTGGAGACCTTCAGATATAATCACAATGCAAACAGGAGCAGGAGTGGCAGCTACCACTTAGGAAGGCTTATTACTATAACAGAAACTATACTAAACACTTTTCATTCACTGTCTCTGATTCTCCCTATACCTCTTAAAGGTAAATATGGTCACCCTTTTTAAATCATACTGAAAAGAAAAGCAAAACATGACTTGCCTAATGTCATGCAGTCAGTGAGTGGTTGAGCCCAAATTAGATAATAAGGCTCCCTCCTCCTCTTCCTCTGTGGAGCAAGAAAGCTTATGGAAAGACAGGGACCATTTCTCAGCAGGATCAGAGCCCACAGTCACAGGCCAACGACTTGGCATTGCACTGGCCCAGGATGTTCAGCTCAGCAAGCTGGACCAAGCAGCCCAGGAATATTAGATCTGAGGAAATAATATCTGCTCAGCTCGGTGAAGCTAAGGGTTCTGATTGGGCTGGACTCTGTTAGATCACCCAGCTCAGCCTACATCTCAATCTTGAGCCCAACTGCCCCACCCTGGTCTGCTCTGGCTGACAGGAGACACCTGCCAGATACCAGGTTAGCCTAAGTTTCACAAGGCATCTGCTATGGTGGGAAACAGAAGAATGAGCCAAGGCTGAGTCGAGTGGATCCCGATGATGTGAGCTTGTCTCAGCCTCAGTTTCCTCAGATGTAAAACAGACATGAGAATATTACCTACTGCATAAGACTGATAGGAAGATCGAAGAAATTACGGAAAATTGCCCGGCACATGGTAGATATTTAATAAATGTTCATTCTTACTGATTTTTTCATTCATTTGGTAAATATTTATTGAGAATCTACTATAAGCCAGGTATTCTTGTAGGTGCTTAGAACAGACCACTCAACAAAACAACAAACAACAGATTGTTGTCTTTGTGGAGGTTGCATTTGGGAAGTAGGGGAAGCGGGTCTCACTCTACCCTCCCTACCCTTTCAGTGACGAACGAGTGTGCCTCCTGTGAAAGGTCCAAGCCCTGCGGGGCTGGAGGAGATCACTTCTCTTCTCTCAAGTGTAAAACGTTGCACTCAGAGGACCCTTGGATACTCCACGCTGGGCCTTTGCTCCAGTGTGAATCCCTCGCCCTAACTTTACTACCTCCCACAGACCAAAGCAGAAGGCTGAGAGCTTGGAAATCTCATCAGACCAGATGGACCAGAGAATAATTTAGGGAGGGGAAATTCAACAGACACGTACTGAATACATCTCTATACCAGGTTGTGCTAAGAAAACAAGATGAAGCACACCCCCAGTTTTTTCCACAATTTATTTACCGGCAAATTCTGCTCTGAATTAATTGTCAGCTGTCTATGGTCTTTTTCCTTTAATTCCACTTAATGTGTTTCTGTAAGTCTATGTGTAGCTGCAGAAAAAAGAAGTTTGATTATGGGGGTGCTGTCCGCAAATCCAATGAGAATGTTACAAAATATACGGTAGGTGCACTACATTACCTTTATAAAAACCCAAGAAAAAAATCTGAATCCAGAGAAACATCTAGTACCAAGGATTTTGGATAAGGAATTGTGGACCTGTAGGATTATTTTCTGAGCTGAGCTGCAGGGGACCTAAGGAACTTAGCTAAGGTTACACAGCTAGCGACAGAATCAAGATTTGAACCTTGGAAGCCTGACTTAAGAACCTATATTCTTGGCGTCTACACTATTCTGTCTTTCTTACTCCCTGAACTATATATGTATGCCAGGGACTTTATAGTCTTTTTTTTTTTCATGTAAACCTCACAAGAAGCAAACGGGTAGTTACTACGATTGCCCCTATTTTGTTAATAAAGAAACAACTGCTGAAATCAACATATTTAAGGTCATGGTGCTTAAAAGGTAGCAGGACTGGTATTTGAACCCATGATTGTCTGGCTCCAATGCTCTTACTCTTAGTCACTATACTATGTACTGCCACAGCCCACTGAGCCCCCAAATGGGTTGCAATTACACATGACTTACATGTTTCTTTGGCTTACATACATGCCCTCTCTTGACTCCTTCGAATTCATTTTCCACGTAATGGCACAGTGATATTTGCAAAATAAAATCTTGTCATATCACTAATTCACTACCTCATCATTCATTCATTCAATAAACATTGATTGAGCACCTTCATGTCAGGTATTTTTCTGATCACTAAGAAGAGAGTGATAAAGAAAAAGAAGTCTAGCCCCTTATGGAGTGTCAAACTCTTCCCCAAGTTTCCATTGTATTTAGAATAAAATCCAAAAGCCTTAACATTTGAGCCAGATGATCTGAACCTCCCCATCCCTCCTCCTCCTCTTTTCCTGTTCTTTCTCACTTTCTCCTCCACTCACAGTAGCTTTCAGTGGGTTTGTTCATCATTCCAGCTTCCCTCTAGCCTCAAGTCCTTAGCACATGAGAGTTCGTTTTTCCAGAACATTTTTCTTTATACAGTCATTAGTTTTCCAATTCAAAGAATGTGTTTGTCCCGCACTAGACTGTAAGTGCCATGTGGTCAGGTATATGCCATTTCTTGTTGACATGTATCTCCAACCTCCAGAAAAATGTTTCCGGGACCCAGGAGTCATTCAATAAATACTTTTTGAATAAGTGAAGGTATAAATACTATGTTAGAGGCACAGATTTTTTTTTTTTTAATGCTGAGCCAACTGGTGTACTATTATGACATTTATTTTCTTGCATCAGAAAATAGTTTCCTGGGGCTGATTGCTGATCATGTTTCTCTCCAGGTTTATTGAGATATTGACATATAACATATGTGAGTTTAAGGTGTACAATGTGATGATCTGACACATGTATATATTGTGAAAGGATTACCACAATGAGGTTAGTTAACACTTCCCTCTCCTATCATAATTACCTTTTTCGTGTGTCCAGTGATCATTATTAAGCTACTTTCTTAGTAACTTCCAGTATCTAACATAGTGTTGTTATTTATAGTCACCATGCTGTACATTAGATCCCCAGAACTTATTCATCGCAGAGCTGGAAGTTTGTATCCTTTGACTAACATCTTCCTATTTCCCCTACTCCCAGCCCCTGACAACCACCATTCTACTCTCCAATTCTTTGAGTTCATCTTTTTTAGATTCCACATATTAGTAAGAACACACAGTATTTGTCTTTCTCTGTCTGACTTATTTCACTCAGCATGATGCACTCCAGATCCATCCATGTTGTTGCAAAAGGCAAGATTTCCTTCTCTTTTATGGTTGAATAATATTCCATTATATCTCTATCTATCTATATGTATATCCCCCACATTCTCTCTAGCCATTAATCCATTGATGGAAATTTAGGTTGTTCTAGAGGCATAGAACTTAAGTATTACTATTTGGGTCTGGCTAGGAGACAGAGAAAGAAGAGAGTAAGACAGCTTCTCAGAGAAAGTGAAAGTTATTTCAGCTAGGAATCACGGCCAGTGCTTGACAGGGAAAGGAACAGGGAAAGGGACCACTGGAGCAAAGAACAATATGCGCACATGCTAGCAGGGCTGACCATAGAGGGGTCTAGATGAACCCTGGGTTGTTTATAAAAATGAAGCTGAGAGAGTTTGTCAGAAACAAATCTAGTGACACCATACACTTTGACAACCAATGCTCTAAAAAAAGAAGAGAGAGAGAGAGAGAGTTTCTACTTCAAGCTCATCCCTTGAGCACAAATCTTCTAAACACTCCCACCTTACACCCTGTATTCCAACGTGTATCATGGTGTATTCAGTCACCTTTATGTCTCGTCTAGTAGGTTTGAAAGTTCTTGTGAAAAAGGGCTATGACTTATTCATCTTAGTCTCCCCAGTGCCCAGGATAGGGGCCCTGGTGGCAGTTTAGGAAATGTTTATTTGCTCAAACTGAATTGAAGTAAAATAAAATAAGTGGAGGCAAAATCAGCTGCATTTTTCTCATCTCTCCACTGTACCAGTTGTCATTTTCCACTTTCTGAAGTTTAGCTGGATCATCAAGTTCCCAATCAGAAAAAGTCATTCCAATTTTATGAAACAAACAAGGTCCCCAAAGAGAAAAACAGAAATAGAGAACAACTTTGAGAAATACATAGACAAAATGAGACTGAGGAAAAACAAGAGTCTCCTTGTCAAAATCTGGAGGGGCCTGTTGGCATCTCCCACAAGCCCCAGGGAGCAAAGATACAGATCCCATCCCTATGGGTATCAAGCTGCATCCATTACATACCGCCACTAATTTAATTTTTACGGCATGAACTGACCTGCCAAACTTTTATTGTTGAGACTACTTGAGAAGGTAGCTGTGGAAGGTAAGAAGGAAAAAGCCATGCCCTCTTCTTCCACAGGCCTGCGGCATAGGTGTCCCCCTTTCATTTCCTTGGCTTTCTCCCAGTTCTCATAATTGTGACTCTGTATATTTCATTAGGGGTTCCATACTAGCCAGGAAATTTTTAAAGTCTGAGGTCATTTTTCTTTCCTGAGCAGCCTTTTTCTAAGCAGGCAAGAAGGAGGTAGGAACCAAAACCAAGGTGGCTGCCCTGGGCCATGAAGCTAGAGTGACAGAAGTCGGCTGAGGCTAAACCAAAGAATATTCTAAAAGCTGGAGAATCCCAACAAGTTTCAACCCAGTATTTCCCAGAGTGGATTCCTAAAGATTGCTCCTTTGGGGAAAGGTGCATTATAGTCAAATATATTTAGGAAACATTCCCTAAAAATCCCTCTTTTTGAGACTCACAACGTTCTTTATCATATTAAAGTCTCTGAGAAGTCATTGAATAAAGAAACCCACTCAGATTTGATTAACCAACAAATTTCCAGACTAATTGATCCCTTTTTACGTTCCTAGAATCCTGTAGGACTAACATTCTCCTGTGTAGACTTTGGAATTCAGGTCAAGGAGAGATGAGCATGACCTTGACAATGTAAAGAATGTTTCTGGGAGAATGCAAGGCTTATGCAGGACCTCAAAGGATAAAGGATAAGGAAGCACTGATTAGGCAGAAGGGAGAGGGAAGGTTCAGAGGTTCACCTGTTTATCTAATGATGTATTCAGTAAATATTCAATCAGTGCCTATTCTGAGCCAGAGGGTATTCTTGGTGTTGAAGACACAGAGATATCAAGAGAGGCATGGACCCTGACCTCAGGGAACCTGCATTTTGCAGTGGGAGGAAAGATGGAAGCTGACCAACACAGAGCAATTCCTCCACCCAGATGGCAGAGGGAAAGGAGCCAGGGCCTGAAGGTTAGTTAAGAATTCTCCCAGGGCCAGCCTGGTAGTGCAGCAGTTAAGTTCACATATTCCGCTTCAGCAGCCCAGGGTTCACTGGTTCGGATCCCGAGTGCAGACCTATGCAATGCTTGGCAAGCCATGCTGTGGTAGGTGTCCCACATATAAAGTAGAGGAAGATGGGCATGGATGTTAGCTCAGGGCCAGTCTTCCTCAGCAAAAAAGAAAAAAAAAAGAGGAGGATTGGCAGCGGATGTTAGCTCAGGGCTAATCTTCCTCAAAAAAAAAAAAAAAAAAGAATTCTGCCAAGCCAGCCCTGATGGCTCAGGGTTTAAAGGTCAGAATGCTTCATTTTGATGGCCCAGGTTTGGTTCCCAGATGCAGAACCATGCCACTCGTCTGTCGGTAGCCATGCTGTGGCAGCGCCTCACACAGAAGAACCAGAAGAACTTACAACTATACACAACTATGTACTGGGGCTTTGAGGGGGGTACAAGGAAGAAAAAGGAGGAAGACTGCCAACTGATGTTAGCATAGGGCAAATCTTCCCCTTGGAAAGAAAAAAAGAATTCTCCCTGAAGAGTGGCAGGGAAAGGAATTTGAAATAAAGAGGGCAATATGAACAATGGTTCCCTTGCCATCCCTCAGATATAGCAGGCACACTCCTCCCACCTCAGGGCCTTTGCACCTGCCCCTCCCTGTTCTAGGGACACTCTTCCTCCAGGTCTCTCATCTCCTTCAGGTCTTGGCTCAAATGTTTCCCTTTTCTCACCACCTTATTTAAAATTATGTAGCCCTCCCCACTCGTAATACTTTTTCTGTTTTTCTTTTTCTTCTATATCACTTATCAACATCTGATAAACTGGATATTTCACTTTTTTATTTTGTTTTAACTCTCTGTCTCCCTCTCCTTCTAGAGAGCTCTGTGAGGGTGACCCCAGAGTTATGTAACACTATGACACCACCCTCCCCCTGCCATGCACACACACACTTTCCAGAATGTCAGCTCTATGAAGGCAGAGCTTTGTGTCTTTGGTTTGCTGCTGCATCCCCAGCACCTAGTGCCTTGTACACAGTGAGCATTCAGTACATATTTTTTGAATAAATGAATGAATTAATGGATACAAAGTATGGGGAAATTTGAAGGACAAAGAAAGGAGGGAGGAAACAAACATTTATTTAGCATAAACTCTTTGCACAGCATATGGATCACAGAAATATTATAAGATTGATATTATGTCCATTTTATAGATGAGTAAACTAAAGCTCAGAAAGGTAAAGTGATTCACCCAGTGCCAAACAGCAAATAAGCAAAGAAGCTCAGATTTGGACCTAGATCTGATTCAAATTCTAATTACAACAATTTAGGCTGGGTTAATTTTTAGTGATCTCAGGTGGCTCTCTGGGTTCTTGCTCTTCACCTTAATGTACTTCTCCCCTGAACTGAATGTGCAGATTTCTGAGGTGGCCAAGAGTGAATGGATCTGGTTGGCTCCTAGTCATGGGACTGATGAATAATGGCATGGCAGCCTTTGGGGCTGGGGATGACTCAGCAGACCAGAGCTGGACAGAAGAGCCCATCTCTCCCCACCCTAAACACCTCATTCATTGTCTGATGTCAGGCGCCTGACTACCCCCATGCTGGGCCAGTTAATAGCTCACCCTATAAACGAGTGCGTAACAAAGTCTACTGCAAGCCCATCATCCCTGGGTCAAGTTTGGCTGATCTCTGTGCTGACCACAGGATTAATTCCAACTGGCTCTGGTCCGATGCCTGGGGTCATTCAGAAATCCTTCACTCCTTGGCTGAGAGGCTACAGACTCACAGTGTTTGTGAGGGGATTTGAGAGTTTCCTATCTCCCTCCCTTATTCCCTCTCACCTTTCTTTCCTTCTTTTGTTAGTTTGTCCACCCAGTTTTTCATGCAGTTATATATTTATCTAGTCATTCATTCATGAATTCACCTATTCATTCATTTATCACCCACATATTGCTACTACATTAATTTATAATCTGTATTCATTCCTAAAGACATACATTGATCCACTCATTCACTTAATCAAACCAGATATTGTAAAGGATAATGCAAGATTTATCTGATCTTAGAGAAATCATTTAACCTCTCCAAGCATCATTTTCCAACTAAAAGAGGTAGAGTGGAGGGTTTCGATGGCACAAAACTTCTAAGCTAGTTAGAAGCAAAGCCCTCCTCCAGTTCTATAATTCTTTGAGTTTAAGAGGTGTAAGACACAACCCCTGGCCTATAAGAGTTCATAGCCTAGAAAAGTGTCTTTCAAACATTTTTGACTGTGATTCATATATTTTACCTGCCAACCTAGTATATACATGCATGTATACATGATTGAAACAAAGCTTTATGAACTAATACTGACCCTTGTTACATGCAATATAATCTAATCGATTATATTATATTATAGATATAGATATAGATATAGATATATTTTAATGTTTGCCACAATCCAGTAAGTTGATTTCATGACTCACTAATGAGTTATAACCTAAGGTTCAAAAACTATGGTCTAGAAGGTCTAGAGAGAGGATTCATTACAAGCATATATAACACTAGCCAGCTATTAGGACGCCATCATAGACCTCCCACTCTCATAATCTTCCAAGTCCAACGGTCATCTATCTACTGGTGTAGGCTCCAGCTCTTAAATGCTTCTTGATTGACTTTCCTTCTCTACATTCACTGTCCCTGCCATCTCCCTCCCACATGGACCTGGCTTCCTGTCCTGACTTCCTGCCTCCTGTCTTACCCTTCCAGTCCATCTTCCAAACAGTAGCCCATGATCATTTTAAAATATGCGTTTGATGAAAAGCCTGTAATACTCCTCACTTATCTACAGTCTACAAAATAAATAAATGTATCCAATTCCTTAGCCTTCTCTGGCCTTGATTCCTTCTCCAGGGTCATTTCTCACTAATCCCACTCTTGTATCTTATGCTGAATCCATGTTGAGTCATTCCCAAGTCCTTGAATCTCCCATGCTCTTTCATGTCTCTGGGCCTTTGCTTGTAAAGATTGTTCTGTCTAGAATTCCCCTTCTTCCCAATACTGAGCTTGTTCAAGGATCATCAGATCACCTATTTTTCTACACAGCCTTTACTGACAGACCTCTTCACCATCCTCTTACTTTTCACACTATCCTGAATGTGTCTATTTACTTGTCAATCTCCTCTATATGGGTCCCACAAGGTCAAGGACCAGGTTTCAAATCTCTCTTCATCCCCTGGACTCAGCGCAGTGTTTGGCACAGATCAGATGCTTAGAAAACATTTTTAAAGATGTGTGATATGATCTGGATAAGCTCCATCCAATGGGATTTGATGTGTTAACATCTGTGGCAGCCATGAGAATGCACCTTGAAAATTCAACTATAGGGGGTTCAATGAACCAAGAGTGCTAGTCTGAGTTCCCCAAATTTCATCATCACATTTACACTGAGGCTACACTTCCTGCAGGCTACTTACAGGCAGTGACATGGCAGGGATACTGAGACAGGCTCATTCCTGGGAGACTACAAGACTCTTCCTTGGATGACAGAGTGTCTTGAGGACTCCTAGATGGTCTTGCCAAACATTCCTAAACCTTCCTTCTCTCCGTCCTTCATGTGGGGTCAGATTTGCACCAAAATCCGATGGCTCTCCCAGCCTTTGCAGCAACTGCCCATCTTCTCTCATACATTGGGTGTTTTCCCCAAATAAAATCCTTGGCCAATTCATGTCACCTCTGCATCTGCTTCTCAGAGGACTTGAGCTAACACACTATCCTCAATGTTTAAATATATGAGGGAACTGAGGTTCAGAGAGGTTATGTGACTTGTGAACAATTGATGCGACTGAGGTCCCATAGTGTACTGGAAAATGTTTAACAACTGGCTCCCCAGAGGAAAAAAAGGCGCTGATTTGTAGCATTAGCTGATTTCCATGGCGTAAATCTACTACCACAGCCAATTTCACACTGGCAATGTGACATCACTGAACATGGAGCTGGGAAGAGATGTGCACAGTTGTCCTCAGACCCAGTGCAAACCGGCTCTGGCACATCTGTGCGAGGCTACAAGCCTAGGGTCCCATCTCTCCGCTGGGCATCTTTTGATGGCCCTCCCCAGTTCTGCTTCACTCCTGAGTGTTCTTCTCAGGAGAGGCCCTCAGCCAGCCGGTTCCTGAAAGTCAGGTCACTGGGCTGGAAACCCAGTGCAGCTGCAGCTTCTCCATGGGTCCAAGAGGTGGATGGGGGCTGTCACATTCCTAGAAAGGTAGGCTCTGCTAGGAGGGAGAGGTCATTTGCTGTATTCTTAGAGAAGGCCTGTGACACCAAAATGGCCTTGGACAGCCCTTCTGGCTGTGATGTGGAAGATGGATAGAAGGAGAGAAGGCAGAAGACAGCAAGACTAATAAGAAGTAGTTTAAATAAGAGACATAAAGCTTCAATGAAAGATGGTATTGTGGGGACTGTTTCACAAAGGAAATTTTGTAAGGAAGGGAGGGAGGGAGGGAATAAGGAGGAAGGGAGGAGGGGAGGAAGGAAGGAAGAGGGGGAAAGAGAGAGGAAGGGAGGGAGGGAGGGAAGGAAGGAGGAATAAAGACCACAGTAACTAGTTAATTGAGCCTTTACTACCTGCCAAGCTCTATACTAAGCACTTTCTTATTTCATACCCCCTCCCCCAATGCCAAGGTGAGAATTAGTTTCCATCTTACAGATGTGGAAACTGAACCTCAAAGAGAATGTGTCTTGAATAATAACAATAATGAAAGGAGTAGCAGCTAACAAAAATAGCAGCTAACATTCACTGAGCCTTTACTATATACAATATCTCCAGCAACTCTGTGTGGTATAATCATCCCATTTTAAAGATGTGATTAAACTACTAACAAATGGTGGAGCTGAAAATATAATACAGGTACTGTGTCTCTTGACCAAGATCTAAGTATCCTTCTCTAGATACCATTAATAACTCTAAGTCCCCAAAGGCGGGACACACACTTTTTCATTTCTCCTTTGCAAATGAGGACAGAAATCGGGAAACACACAATGTAAAATGGAATGATTCTGTGATCTGTCTTGTAGATGGAAAACCTGGGGTGGCCTTCCTCCATGGACAAGGAGGCTTGGAATTTCAGCCCAGGACTATACCAGTGGACCAGTCTACAGTGAACTCATCACATGGGAGGAGTTTTGGAGATGCTTTATGCTAAGCAGACTAAAGACCAAGAATAGTTAGGGAGAAAATTAAGTATATTTGAGAACAAAAGCAGCCATTGACCTCCCCATCCCGGGAATTTGAGTCTGTAGCCAAATCTCAGCAGACACAGCTGGATAATTCCAGCGTAAATCCCCTTGCTGAGTAAGAGACAGATCCCACCAGGATAAACAACAATATTGAACACTATGGCCTCCTGGCTTTACCAGTCAGCCCTCCATTCTCAACACATATAGCCTTTATGGGAAGATCTGCGGCCAGTTATTTCACCAGCCTGAGTCTGGTCCTTCTCTGAGCCCAGGGCCAACCATCACATAGCACTTGCACATGGACAGAGCCTGGCTTGAAATGAAGAGAGCTGCGGCCACTAAGATGGAACAGGAGCTTGACCAGATTGAGTCAGGCGAGATTCAATGGGTCAAAGGGCAGAGGGTCCCCCTTCCCAAAGGAACCAACTAGAAGACAGTTAGCAACTGGGTGACGTTCTAAAGAGGCCCAGGACGGGGGGAACATCAACTTCTAGTACAGAGAGTCCCGGATTTACGAAGGTTCAACTTAGAATTTTTCGACTTTACGATGGTGCGAAAGCCATACACATTTGATAGAAACCATACTTTGAATTTTGAATTTCGATCTTTTCCTGGGGTAGCAACATGCAGTACAATCTTCTCTTGTGAGCAGCAGAAGTGAGCCACAGCTCCCAGTCAGCCACGTTATCAAGAGGGTAAACAACCAAAACACTTACAACTATTCTGTACCCAGACAACCATGCTGTTTATACTTTCAATAGTCAATAAATTACATGAGATATTCAACACTTCATTACGAAACAGGCTTTGTGTAGATGATTTTGCCCAACTGTAGGATAATGTAAGTGTTCTGAGCATGTTTAAGGTAGGCTAGGCTAAGCTATGATGTTCAGTAGGTTAGGTGTGTTAAATGCATTTTTTATTTACAATCTTTTCAACTTACGGGGTTTATCAGGACATAACCCCACTGTAAGTCAAGGAAGACTTGTACTCCAAAAGGATCCTTTCTAGACATGGTGAGGCCTCTTTTTGACCCTGACATCAACTGCTTTACCAACCCAGAAGAAAAAGGAATAGAGCAAAGCTTGGTCCAGGGAGCAGTGGGAAGGGAAGCAGATGAGAGGTTAAGAGCTCTGAGGCTTGATAATAAGCTCTTTGACCTTGAACAAGATACTCTTCTTCTCTGACCTGAGTTCTCTTCTCTCTAATTTGGGGCTAACTGCCCCTGCCCATGTCTCCAGGTTGGTCAGGTAGGCCACAGACCACAGCAATTAGAATTGATTGCTAAGAGTCAGACAGGCCTGGTTTGCATCTCATTGCATCACTGGCTAGCTGTGAAACCTATGGCAAGCCACTGAGTGTCTCTGAGTCTTGGTTTGCTCATGTGTGAAAATGACAAATATAGGGCCTGCCTTATAGGAGCATTGTGAACATTTGATGAGACAACACATGCAAAGCACTTAGCGTAGTTCCTGGCACAAAGTTAAGTACTTAATAAATAGTTGCTAATATAGTTATTAATCAAAACACAGCAGTAATAAATTAAGGCATGTTATTAGACATCAGCTTTCCTACCTGTAAAAGAGCTAGATGATCCTAAATATTTCTTCCACCTCTCCTGTAATCTGATAACCCACAGCAGACACTTAGTAATACAGAAAAGAGAGACATGCTCCAGATCACGTGAACTAGAGAACAGAACTCAGAACTCTTCAGCCTCAATCCAAGGTTGGGCTCACTGTTTTTCCTGCCTCTTCTTCTTTTCTCAACCTATAGACACCCAGAGAAACACAAGAAGCCAGAGATCCATCCTTGACACCCAACTGCCACAGTAGGTAGCATGATGAAGGAGTCAAGGGCTGAACCACACAAGGACAGTGGGCCTCATTTGAAACTTTAGGAACCAGCATGTCAGCTAAGTTGAGACCTGATGCCAGGCCCAGAAACTGGAGGACATAGGCCCTTGTAGAAAGACCAGCAACTTCACCACTTGAGGTTTCCTATAACTGGTGGGATAGTCCACGTCCTCATGTCATCTAACTCAGAGTCTCTTTGCTGTGACTGTCTCTCTCCCCTTTCTGTTAGCTTTCACTCAAGATCTGAAAAGGCAGAGGAAATTCTTAATTATTACTATGTAGTAGAAAAGACAGGAGGCTTTGAAGTCAGACTGAACCTGGACCTCCTAATGGTGCTGCCTTGAGCAGGTGGCCTCATATTTTCAGCCTTGGTTTCTTCATCTGTGGCATGGAGCTGTTAATCCCTATTCTCCAGATTTTGTTTAATGAGCTTTAACAGGGATAATGGATATACAGTGCCCAGCACAGTACATGCAGTGGAATTTCAATTAATGTTCACCCTCCTAGCCCCCTCCTTCCTTACCAATATAAAGAGAACCAAATTCTATATATTTACTTAACCCCTTGCCCTCATTTCATAAGTTTTACATTCTATACCTCCATCCTGCATTAGACTATATATTTTGGAAGGTGGGTGTTGAGTCTCTTAATTCTACATCCCAGAACCCTGCATTGGTCTGAACCAGAAGGGCTGCTCAAGAAGGTTTGCTGATCTGAATCTGTTTCACTGAAAATCCTGTGATTCCAAAAGTGAGTTTTATTTGCTTAGTTACATAATAAGCAAGCTTCGCCGAGTCCTTTACCATCGTGACCTGTCCTGTCTTCTCTGGAGGGACAACACTTCTTAGGATCACTCAAGTTTTCCCTGTTAATTTTTAAAAAGGGAAAATGGAATATATCCCAAGAGTTTGGGTAATAGTTTCTTTGTGATATTGATGCCTGGGGAAAGTCAGACTGTGGACCATAAGCAACTGAGAAATTAGCATTAGATGAGATAGAGTGGGTCAGGGCAAGTCTCTCTGGAAGTGGACTGCAGCTGCAGGGACCCGGGGAGATGGAGACAGGGTTTGGTGCTTCTGCCTCTGCTGAAACTGAGGCCCGAGCCTTGGTCTCAAACTGATGGCTCACTCTCCTGGGGGCACCATGTGCCCCAGCTGTAGCCACCAAGTCTGTGTGGCCTCCCCAAGGGTGCCACATGAAACCAGCTTGCTCTTTGCTACAGTGACGAGGGCAGAAAGGGGAGAAGAGGCCAAGCTAAGTACCAGATCTAGTCTCCAGCCCTTCTCCCCTGGGTCTGCTCCTCATGCTCCCTTGTCTCTCTGTCCTCTTCTCAATCTTTCTCAACTCTCTTTCTCTTCTCTCATCCCATTTCTGGCCTCCCTCTCTTTTCTCTTACAGAAACATTTACTGACTGACTTCCAAGTACTTGTGATGCACGTGAAGCTGTGCCCATATAGTGAGTGTGAGCGTTTTGTGGTGTGTGCTGTGCAAGTGGATAAGATCTAATGTGTTATGTATGGCTGTTTGTGTTTGGTGGATTGACACAGCATATGGTACAGAACATATGTCTTTACAGTATGCCTGTGGGGAGCTAGCTGTGTTTATGCATCTTGTGTGCTTCTGTTGCTTGTATATGATATGCCTCTGGGGGTGTCTATTGTGTGTGGTGGCTAGCCTCATGCTGTGTGTCTGTGAATGTGTCGTGAGGCTACTGTGTGTGTCTGTGTGCTTACCATGTATGTCGTTAACTGCCTTTTGTACATTGTACATGGCCTGAATGTCCCAGTGAGGTGATGTGTTTACATATGTGTGTGTGTCTGTGTGTTGTCTTTGTTGTTGCTTAGCTGAGCGAGATGACCGTGCCGACCGCCTCTGTGTGTGACAGATTGCATTCACGTTGTGGCTCTGTATCCTACGTGATGTTTCTTAATATCCTGGTTGTATGCTGTGTCCGTGTGGGTTGTATTGCATTTGTCGTTTGTAGGTACAATGTGCATATGCTGCCTGTTTCTCTGTGTCCCTGTCTCTGTGAAATGTGCGTCTGTGTTTCCCCTGCCAACTCTTCCTCCCCTTCGGGTGCCCCAGACTCCCTCCCTCTCCTCTCCTCACTAGGCTGTGACCGTTCTCAGCTGACACCTCTGCTGCTCTGGCAACCCAAGAACAGCCTGGAGAAAGGTCAGCTGGCCACCTTCTCCGAGGGCCTGCCCAGAACCCAAGACTGCAGTGTTGTGTGGTGTGGGAGCGCCCTCTGTTGGCCATGTGGAACATGAGCGGTCCTCGCATCTGGGGCTTCCTCTTCCCTTTCCAGATTACCCCTGAGACTTTTAGCCTGGTTAACAGAGAGCCTTAGAAGGGGGAATGACTATATAATTTCTCCTTCAAAGTGAGATGTTTTTGAAAATGAAAGAGGGTGTTATTGAGTGCACTGAGACACTGGGTCCACACCAGATGCATCATGAGTAGAAAGTAAGGAAGATTTCCCTAACCACCTGCTCAGGTCACAGCCCCATAGAAATGAGACTGCAAAATGTGTGCCCGCCCTCACTGGTGAAAGTAACAGCTCCTCCTAATATTATGTTCAAGTCGGTTAGAATCTCAAATCCACGCTTACTGGATCACTTCATGCTTTTTCCCCCAGGAATAATTTCTCAAGGCCTCAATTTCCCCTTTGCAACAAGGACCCAAGGTTGAGGCCCAAGGGTTCCAGTTCCAGAAAGAGGGAGGGGTGAACTATGCAAGACGAACACTGAAAAGTTTCCAGTGGATTGAACATAAGCAGGTCAAAGGCATCCTTGTAAGAGGGTTTCGTGTAGCAGAAGAAAAGGGGATAGTCATGGATGTATGTACCTGGGACTTGCAATGCCCCAGGTAAGTGATTCTAAGAGGCCCAACAGAAGGAGAAAGGAGTCGTGTGCTCACACATGGGCATGCACACACACATCCCCCCCAAAATGCAGAACTCTCAAACAGTCTTTGTGGCAAATATTCCTGGGGTTGGGGCGCAGTCACATTTACTATTTCTTCACTTATAGAACAAACAGACCTAAACAGCACTATTTTATGAAAAAAACAGGGATTTTCATTGCACTCCTTCTGCTGGTGATTAAAGAGGAGGCTGATAAGTAGCAGCTATTTCTATCCGGGTTGCAGAGGGACCCAAGGACCACCTGGCCCAATCAGTCTAAAGTGTGTTTTCCAGAATATTACCTCTTATGAGACAGTAATAGTTATTGCAAGGTGTGGCCAAATAAATTTGAAAAATATAGGATTAAATAAAGGTAAATAGATTTCTTTCCCATAGGATATCTCAGAGCCTTTAATAAGACAATATGTCATGAACTTCCCAGAAAATGGGAGACTGCATGCAGTGTTTCTCATAGCATATGGATAATAAAACTTTTTTCTCTCTCAGAAATTTATGGGAGAAAATTTTAAATTTATATGTTGGCAAGGCAAGATCCCAAGTAGCAGAAGTCAATTACTATGAAAATCCCACTTACTACATCAATCACGTGTTTTATTTTTGGTTTTGCCTGTTTGTTTTCCTTTATCTCTTTAGATCTTATAATAACCTGGATAGGTAGGCACCATGTTATCAAGCTATCTTACAGATGAGAAGAGAGGCTCAGGGAGGTGAAGTGACTTTTCTCAACTCATGACATTGGTCAATGAGGAAGCAGGACTTGACACCAGGCCCATGTCTCTCCAAAACACATGTATTCTACTTTGCTAACTACTGCTGAGCATAACTCAACAGGAGGTTTAAAATGCAATCCCTGCCCACAAGAGCTGTATATTGTACTTAGAACTTTTAAAAAATACACACAAAAAGAAGAGAAAATATGGTACTGAAAATTAGTGGATAATAAGTGGAGGTATGAGCACTCAGTGAGAACTGAGAGGTCAGGGACAGCTCCTTGAGGAAGTGAATTTAAGCTGCGTTTTGAAGGATGGAAAAAGCTGTTAGATCAGGTATCAGTAACTTTTTAATGTAAAGGGCAGAACAGTAAATATTTTCTGCATGTGAGCCATACATCTCTGTTGCAAGTTCTTGACATTGCTGTTGTAGCATGAAAACAACCACAGGCAATATGTAAATGAATGGATGTGGTTGTGTTCCAATAAAACTTTATTTGCAAAATAGGCAGCCAGTCCATGAGACCTAGTTTGCCAACCCCTGAGTTAGATGGAAGAAGGAGGGGAAGAAGCTCTTTCTGGGTTAGGAGAATATCTTATACAAATGTGATGAGCAGTACAGTCAAAGGCCAGCGCCAGGCCCCAGGCCTGCTCCTAACTGCTCCCACCCCAACCCCACCTCAACTGTGTTTTAAGCCCTGAGGGTGAGCTTACTGCAGCTATGCCAAGAGAAAGCCACCTGCATTTGAGATAAGCTGAACAAACAGCTCACCAATCCCAGTGGAAGGTGCTTGTGAACATGTGCCTGGATTTAGTCTGTTGGGAAGGCAGAGAAAGACAACAAACCTAGTTCCCTCTTGAAAAAGAGATTGGCCTTTTCTCCTTCCATGAAATCAAGGCCAGTGCGAAAATGCTTGCCTGTTTCTATATAATCGGAGTGCACCAGCTGCCCCTTTGCAGGTAGCCAAGCCAATCTGCAGAAGTCCCAATGTTCATCAAATGCAATATATCAGAGCAACATCTCTGGTCTTATATGTCTAGCCCAGGCCCAATGGTGCTCTCCTTGTACGCTAAACTTCTGTAGCTCTCCACTTGGTACAGGATCAAAATCAAGTGCCCCAACCTGGCGTTCAAGGCACTGTTCATCTGACCAAAAACTACGACTCAAGCCTCATTGTCTTCAGCATCCACTCCAGCTAAACCACATTTATCTCTGTGTCCCTGTGCAAGATTTACAAGTTCCAACCTTCAGGCCTTTCTACTTGCTCTTAGAATGCCCTCTTTCTTCCTTCCTTTCATCTGAGTCCTATCCTGACCTTCAAAGCTCTACTCTTAATTCTTCCTGCTTGGTGAAGACATCCTGTTCTCCCCTCTAAATTACCACGACCCAGATATTGCGTTTTTTAGGAGCATTACCACTTTCCTCGACTTGTTTTTTCTTTGTTTTCCAAAATGAAACTAACTTTTTAATGATTATAAAATATATAAACTTACTGTGTAAAAGACCCAAGCATTCTAGAAACTATAATATAAAAAAAGAGAGAGAAAGAAGAGTGATAAAGTTCAAGAAGATGAAAAAAAAGCAGTAATATGCAGTCTTTCAGGGAATGCAATTGTTTTGGTTTGGCTGAGTAAAGGGTCCCTACAATGGAGTGACCAGAGATGAGGCCGGGGAGATGGCAGGGGACAGAGCACCCTAAATGCTGTAGGTTTCATTGAGTCTAGATTTATAGATTGCCAGAGAAAAAGCAAGAAAACAGATGTCATATCCCCACCAAGCGCCTAGCCTGACACATAGTAGGCAATCAATAGATATTTGCTAAATGAATTTAAGGTTGGTCTTGGAGTCTTAGGCTGAGAAGACATATCTAAGTGGATTTCCCAACATTGTTCATACAGAAAAGGCATTGAGGGCTGGCCCAGTGGTACAGTGGTTAAGTGCGCACATTCTGCTTTGGTGGTCTGGGGTTCGCTGGTTCGGATCCTGGGTGCGGACATGGCACCGCTCAGCAATCCATGCTGTGGTAGGTGTCCCACATATAAACAGTAGAGGAAGATGGGCACGGATGTTAGCTCAGGGCCAGTCTTCCTCAGCAAAAAGAGGAGGGTTGGCAGCAGATGTTAGCACAGGGCTAATCTTTCTTAAAAAACAAAAGTTAGAAAAGGCATTGAGTGAGAGAGGTGTGCAGTAGAAAGCTCAGGGGGACTGGCTCCTACAGATGGTCCTGTAAACTAATTCCTTAATGATTTCCCCCTCAGAACATTGACTGAGTGCCTGCCCCTCTATAAGGCACGGTGCTGAAGCTGGGCAGGAGAATGTGAGTGGAGAAGTTCCACAGTGAGCTGCTGAGGGAAAGGAGAAGGATATTTAAATGGCAGCTCCGGCACTGCACTAGAAGAAGAGAAGCTCAGGGCACAGCAGGAGTAGGGGGAAAAGTGAAGGTGGGGGAAAGAGCAGCAGCAGCATCCTTGTCTTCACACTACCCTTCACCTGGGAATGATTTTATAGAGTAGCCGAATCCTAAGTCTGGAGGAGCCCAAAAGGCCACTGAGCCTGACCCCTCTGCCCACATTCAGGTGCCATTTGGCCCTGTCTTGAACACTCCCAGTTACAGGAAACTAACTCATCCTATGTCCAGAAGGCTGATGTGGAGCAGTGTTTAGGCTGCGAGTGTAGACAACGAAAAGAGGAAGGGAACTAATCCCTTAAGAAGCACTTATACTACCTCAGGCGCTGACTCAGAGTACTAATCCTCATGACAACCTTGTGAATGAGGATTAATATCCCTGTTTTAGGGGGAGGGAAACTGGGACTCAGGGATATTGCATCACTGGCCCTAATTACAAATCTGGTAAATACGGAAGCTAGAATTCAAACTCAGGATGGTCTACCACCTCGGTCCATGGTATTTCAGCCAAAAAGGAGCTTCCCATCAGACCCAGAAAAGGCAAGAGGCTGGGGTAGGAGGAGACGACCCTGCTGGCTGGCATGGCTGCAGGGGGAGCATGAGAGGATGCCAGGCTGGGGCGGGAATGCAGGAAACGCTTCAGGACAGGATTAGGGCACATTGGCAAGGAGGCTCTGCTGGTTCACGTGTTTCTAGTTCTCTGTGTGCCTGAGCCTGTGCCTGCCCTATGCACATTTGGGCAATCTCCCCTTCTCATCCCTTCCCAAGTTGCAAACAAAAGAAAGAGTAGGGCTCGAGGGAACAGGAGTGCCCTGGCCTGATCCCATAATCCCGCAAAGTAAGCCCCACCCTGGATGTGTTACTGACTCTCCTTTGAAAACCATCAGAAAACTCATCCCACACTCCTGCTTCCTTATAAAGCACTTTCATGCTTTCAACAATCATTGCATCGTCTTTGGGCCAGACACTAGGGATACAGAAGCAACCATAAGAGCAACCACTTATCGAGTTCTTTCAATGTGCTCTTTCAAGGACCTCTGCTAAGTGTTTTATGTACATGTTCTTACTTCATCCTCGCAACAACCTGTGAGATAGATGCTGTCATTGTTCCCATTTTACAGATGAGGCATGGAGGCTCAGACTAACTCATCCAAAGTGACACACTAAGTGATGAGGCTGGGATTTGAAATTCAAACCCAAGCACAGAACCACAAGGACTCTCAAGGAACGAACTCACAGTCCAGTGAAAGAGGAAGACACAGGAGAGGGCTGCGTGTGGAGCACCAGGCCTGTGAGAACACAGAGTCTGAGTCTGAAGTGGTGTCCAGGAGGCAAGTGATGAGCATAAAAACAGGGAGGACTAAGCCTGTGAAAAGTACTTAGTTTATGACAAATGCTAAACAGGGTTAGTTATGTTGGTCATCTCATTTAATTCCTCCTTCAACCCCATGGGAGGGGATTAACATGCCCATTTTACAGATGAGCAATCTGGGGCTTAGAGAAGTTGAGTCACTTGACCTAAGTTATAAATCAAATAATTAGGGGTTTTGTAGGCAAAGCTCCTAAGAAAGTCTCAAGTTGAGGGTGCGCTCTTGAAACAGGGTAGGTACACAAGGGCATTTCAGCTTTTGCTGAAGGGGGATTACAATGTGCAGGGGCCAGAGGTGAGGGTGGAAGGGCAGGATCAGGGGAGGTAAAGAGTGAGGAGGCTGGAGAGACAAGAAGGGGTAAGATTTTGGAGAACCTCAGAAACCACACTAAGAAATGAGGACCTTATTCTGACTCCAAAAGAGAATTAGGACGGTTTTAGAATCTTCCCACAGATTGCAAGGTGAAAATCAGAGAGGTACTGGGGGAAAGATGGATAGAGACAGGGAGACTAGTTAGGAAAATATTACAATAACCCAGGAGAGCTATGATGAGGACAGGGGCCAAGGCTAAGGGGCAACGTGCTCAGAAACGACGTAACAAAATCATTTTATTATTGTGAAATTGAGGCTCAGAAAGGTAAGTTCCAGTCCTTGCTAGAAGTGGGACCTGAACTCTGGTCTTCTGACTCTGAGGGCTCTTTCTGGAACTGCTTACATCATTTCCTCTAGAATTCTCTCTCTCACTCACTTCCGTAATATGCCAGTGTGAGTACATTTTTAATTCTCCACATATGACTTTTACGATTCTCATTTTGAAATTAGGAAATCACAAGTTCAGAAAAGCAAAAAACAATTGTGTCTGAGATCGTGTAAATAGAAAGTAGCAGAGGCAGGATTTGAACCCAAAGGTTTTGTTTTTCCTACACTCTCATGCTGATTCTGAGAAAACACCATTGCTTCCTCTTTTTCTTCACTCTCAAGAAGGAAGACAGCTGGAAAAACCACCGCCTCCAACTGACCCCCTACTATGGATCTGCTATACTCACTAGTTCATTTAATTGTCCTGACAATCCCAGGAGAATATTATTATTATCCCTATTTTATAGATGGGGTAACTGATGCCCAGAAAAGTGAAGTCACTTGTTCTTGGTCAACCAGATGGAAATGGAAGGAGATAAGGTTTGAATACAGGATCTGCCACTAAGGTTTTTCTCTTCCTACTGCCATTTACCACATTCACCTCAATAGTTAGCCTAGCTCATCTCTTTCTTTTCCCATGACTTATTTGATGAGAAGGTAGCAGATGCAAACACCATCAGGGTATAATATGAGGAACAGAGCATGCACCATTCCTCCATGCCTACAACATATTCTCCCACCACCTTGCTGTCTGAAATCGCACTGTTTGAGAGTCATCTTTATGAAGGACTGGAAAGCACACTGGACTGAGAGTCTGGCCCTGAGGTCTAACCCTGGCTCTGCTAAGCCACAGGGTGGGTCTACAGACAAACAATCCCCCTAACTGGCCCTAAGTGCCACCAATCATAAAATGAGGATGCTAGAAGGGAAGGAGGGGACCCTTTGTGGTACCACATTCTAGGATTTTAACACCTCAGAGGAAATGCAGGGTGTCAGTTCTCGGAGCAAAAGTGAACATACACAGGACAGAAGAGGCAGAGGTGGGGAGGGTAGGGAACAAGAGGAACTGAAATAGGGAGTAGGACTCTAATAGAGGGGGTGAGAGCAGCCCGAGGTGACAGCTCTGCCCTCTTCTCTAGAACCTTGCTGATAAGCTTCATCCCAAATCAAGGACCTATGGCCATGGCCAATTGGAGGTTGGAAGGGGAGCAGAAGATAGCCAGTGACAGATCTTTCATTCATTCTAGACACCCTGTGAAACCAGGCTGTATTCTAAATCTGCTCTTTGCTGTACAACAGTTGAGTTGGTGGCACAGGAGGGCCAGATATAATTGCAGAGCCAGCCTGGTCTTCCTTCTCTTTTTTCCCTGGCTGCCATTTTCACATGAAAACCATAAAAGATCCCAGAAATGGGAGGTGCACTTAATGGGTTTTTTTGGCACCAAGAAATTAATCTTTTTTAAACCAAAGGGAATTTTTTTTCTTTCCTAAAGATCTTTGGCAAACAGAAGCTAAATTGCTTCCAGACCTCATGAAAGGTATTTTGTGCAAACGAGGTGTGATTTACACTTCCTTTAATTAGTCTGAACCCTGGAAAAAGAGAGAAATAATAGAAAACAAGAGCTATGTAGAAAACAAGTCCAAACAGCCCTAAAATAACAGTTTTGTAAAAGCATCAGTTGAGGGTGTTAGAAGGAGACCAATAACAAAAAAAAAAAGAAAAAAAATCCTTCTAATTCTGGGAGTGGAGCAATTACAAGTGAATTGAAGTTTTGTTGGACTCCTTTCCCTGGGGATGGGGGTGGGGAGAAAGTTTGGCAGAAAGGAGCTTTAGTGTTCTCAGAGTGAGTTTCAAGTTCTGGTTGACCTTCCTTCCGTTAAGCTTTAGTCTGTTTCTGAGGGCATTTGGGGTCTAGGGAGCCAGACCTGGGGAGGGAGAGGACCGTCCTGCTTGCAATCATGGGCATATAGTTTGTCTCATAGCTGGGTTGCAATATAGCATTTTGGATAGAGCATAGCTTTTGGAATCACACATCTGGGTTCAAGTTTTGGCTCTGCTATTTACTACCAGAGTGATTCTAGTCAATTCAAGTCTGCAATGTGTTGACCACTCCTTTACTCCTTGAAGCTCTCTTTTCCTGGTTGCTTGATCCCCCAATTTTCTTGTTGTCCTATTAAGTTGCTCCTGCTTAGTCTCTTTCGAAGGTTCAGGCTCGTCTACCTAGAAGTTAGTTGCTGGGGCTGCTCAAGGCTCAGTCCTAAACCCACTTCTCCTATTGGTCAGTTGACTTTATCAAGACAGTGTATCCACATACATTGTTTCACCTTTCATCTGATTAACTCTCAGAGTTCTACCGCCTGACCACATTCTCTCTGTTGGGTCCAGTCCTCATATCCAACCGTGTTGCTACATCTTTACTTGAATGTTTCCAAGCACCTCAGATAAAACATATCCAAAACTAAACTCAGGATCTTCCACTTTAATCAGGTCCACTTCCCAGAGAACATCCCCATCTGTGCACACATTGTCCTCGACCTTCATTCTCCTTCACCTTCCATATCTCATCCAATACCAGGTCCAGTTGATTTTTATCTTTGCAGTGATATTACATGATCTGAACCAATCTTGCCCCATCTCTGCAAAATGGGGAAGTTGAGCGAGATGGTCTCTGAGCATGTCCTTGTTCTGACATTATATGATGACTCAGTAGTGATCATCTTTCTTCACCCACTTTCCTCTTCTTGCTCTCTTACTCAGCTCACTTAGAGTCTCTTACATTCTCTGGCTCCAATCACAGCCTGAGCCCAGGAGCCCTTGGAGGAGCTTAAGTTTACTGAGACAATACAGGACCCAGCAAAAGCAGCCTCTGGTGTGAATCTTATCTTTATTTTTGCTAATCTCATCCTTTCTGACTACTCATCTCCCTTGGGAAAAAGAAAAGAAAGCAAAAACTATCATAATACCTCTTGGGTAAAAGGAATGGAATGGGCAAGGTGATATACCACATTAACTAAAAGAACAATTTCACTTGACCTTGAGAATGTTTAAGGGCCTAGGGCTCCATTCTACCTCTAGAATACTGGAAATCCTAAGGCCAGTTTCACTGACACTTGCACTATCCATACACGAATGAAGAGTAATGAACAAGAGGACAGGTCCCAGCTCTGCCTCCAATGCGCTGCAGGACCTGGAATCAGCCCCTTCCACTCTCCAGGGTTCAATCCTCTCATCTACACAACGAAGGGGTGGTACTGGGTGATTTACATGGGCTCTGGCAGCTCAAAGGTTTGCGGGACTTTGTTACAAACCATGCAGAGAACAAGAGAGGGATCCAGGGATTCTCCTTTGCAGCTTTCCTAGAAAATCTTGCATCTTCCCCACGAAAGGAAGAATACAACTAACAACAGCTGAAATTTATTGAGCACCCATTATGTGCCATACACTAACGCCCAGAGTTAAGAGATAAACCAAGAAAGAAAAAAAGAGTTGAGCATTTTATCCTGTGTCACATGGCTAACAGATGATATAACTGAGATTTTAAACTTCACACCAACTAACTCCAAGCCTGTGTTAGACACTACACTCTCCATCTCTTGAGACATTCTTGTTGTGTTGTGCCTCTGTTCACACATCGCCTCGTTCGTGCTACACACGTTCCCTAAGTACCTTCTCTGTACATGGAACTGTACTAAACACAAGGAAGATTAAGAGAAGATCCACCAAGAAGCTCAGAGATTGGCTAAGGAAACAAGGAACCAGGAGGAGAAGGCTTAGAAAAGTTACCTTTCTTTCCAAAGCGCCACTCTGATCACATTTATGATCCTCCTCAAAAGGCTTCCAAGGTTCCCCTTTGCCTACAGGAAGAAGTCCAAACAGCTTAGCTTGTTTTCTAAACTCTCTGTGATCTGGCTCGTTTCTCATCTCCTCTCACTCACATTCATTCAACGATATTTACTAGGTATTATCCATGTGCCAGACACTGTACAGAGTATTGGAATGCAGTGCTGAGTGACAACAACTTAGGCCCTGCTCTCCAGGAGTTTACAGATATTAATCAAATTATCACGTTAATATAGAATTAGACGTTCCCTTAATCTTTCAGTGATCCAGCCTCACCAGATGCAGGGTCTCCCATCCCATCAGATGTTCCCAGCCCAGTAAGCCTACAGTGATACAGTTCTCCTTGGACTCATTTGATGATCAGTTGATTTTTTAGCAAAGTGTTTTGTTCTACTATTCACACAGAACTATCCACTTCCAAAGAGAGATTTTTTTGGTGCCATAAATAAAATTTTATTTTATTTCAAAATAGCTTCTCAACAATAGGTTAAAACTTCTTGCTGTGCACTACCATAGAATGTCATGCTTCCCGCCACAGGAGTCACTGTGCTTAAAGTCAACTGCTTATTGTCTATCTCCCCAGTCAACTCTAAATTTCAAGAAGGCAGAGTTCTTGACTATTCATGTTCACCAATGAATTCCCAGAACTTAGCCCAGTACTTGGCACACTCTTGACATTCAGAACACGCATTGGTTACATTGACTCATCCTTAATGATCCTTAAAACCTTAATTCAAAAAGAGACTGTGGCAGATGTAGAATATTACCCTTTTTTTTCCAGATGGGGAAACAGAGCCTGAAAGGAGAAGCGACTTTCCAAAGGCTGCAGAGAAAGTTGGTAGCTTAACTGAAGTCAGAACCAAAGAGTCTGATGTCCAGAATTCCTGTTATACCACGCCCGTTCATAAACCTCCAGTCTGAAATGGTTAGGAAGATAGGGGCTCAGGAGAGAGAGAGTGCATAACTGGAGGCAGACACCATCTCCCCAGCCTCTGCTATACGTGCGTTTATCTCAGAGAGAGTCATTGAGTGGCTGTTTCAGAGCTGCAAGAGCCCATCTGCATGGAAGAAACCCTACCCTGCCCCCAAACAAGGCCTCTGACTGAGAAAAAGATCTAATCATTCCCTCTAACCCAAACTCTCTAAACGCTATTTCCTATTATGTCTCCATAACCAGCTTTAACCCACCCGCATCTCGAGATTAGATCTGTGAGCTCACAAAGGCTCAATCACTCAATTAAGAGGAGGGAAAATTTTATCCTTTCCAAACAAAGTGAAATGTGACATAACCCAGTTGCTAGGATTATGTCTCACTCAGGAAGAAGGAGAGGAGCAGGGAGAGAATGGGTGGGTCATTCATTACAGGAAATTTTCCAAGGAAATGTGAGTGACGTGGCCCTCTAAATTTCAATGATCCAGTCCCCAAAACACTGCCGAAGGCAAGGTCCTGGGTTTAGGAGAGCCATGAGGGTGATGATGGCTCCTCTCCCCTTGCCCTGAATCCGTAGGTAATCTCGAGGTGCATGCCAATTCCTCCCTGGATGACTGGCCTGGTATCAATGAAGAGCTTTATACCCAGGACCCAGAGAATCCTAGAAGACAGTGCCAGTCTCCAAAACCTACTTGACTAGGCCAATGCAGAGTATGGGAAAATTCCTCTTAATGAATAATCTTTTTCCTTCTCTGGGCCTTAATTTGCACATCCTTAAAATGGAAGCTGATAGGAAGCTGACTTGCAAAACATCTAAAGTTCCTTCCAACATGTAAGGTCGATGGTGCAGTAACTGAAAGACAGTTTGGTATACCAAAAAGGACAGGGACTCTGACAGACATTGGTCAAATCCCATTTTTGCACTGGACAAGTGATTCCATCTGACGGAGCACCAGTTTTCTCTCCTTTAAAAAGGACATAACAATTTGTAGCTCATGGAATTGCTGTAAGGATTTGAGAAAGTTATTTGATGTCCCTAGCACAGTATCTAGCATAAAGATATATGAGGTAAATGGCAGTGATCACTCTGAGAAGATCTTTGGACTTTGGCTAATTAATGACTGATTTCAAGAATGAGACCTTTATAGATAAAATCTTGACACAAACTTTTTCTTTATAAAGGAGCCATGTTCTCAAGTTAAAGATTCTGCTAATTTATCAGCAATGCTTGTCTACTAGAAGCCACCAATTAATAGCTGGTAAAACCTGCTTTTCTAAAATCAACTGGCCATGTTAAAAAGCCATACAGAAAATCCAGATCTCAGGCCAGCTTTGGAGGAACTATTCTTTCCACATGGAGAGTAATTAAGAGAGACCTTGGTATGGATTCAAGTTTAGATAATCTAGGAAAACTTCCACTGGGGATTGATCCATGTAATTAATTTTGGGCCACCCACATCACCATCACCAGGTTTCAGTTTTCCCATTCATATAGTAGGGATGATAATAGAAGCATTTAGGAGATGCTCAAAGGATTGACTGTGATAACTCCAAGTCCTTGTAGGGGAGCTGGTTGGCAGTAAGAGCAGAAGTCCTCAGTACTCCTGAACTTCTTACTAGCTAGAAGTCCTTGGTTAAATCATTTTCCTTCTCTGAGTCTCCATTTTCATATGAGTCCAAGGATACTCCACATTATGGGACTATTGTAAGCAATTGATGAGGCAGCATATGAAAAGGGTTTTATGAAGTAGAAAGCATTACACAAAGGCAGGAGATGCTCATTTCTATGCCAAGACCCTTTTAGAGAAGCATTCTAGCATCTCCCTCTTATTCTTGCAGTCTTAAAGTGATTGTACTTCCATGTAGACAAGAACCTGAAGGTCTCATTTCCATCTCTGCCCTGTGAAAAGGATAGGAGTATTTTTTCTTGTCATTTAGAGCGACCTGAGGGGAAATTGGCCAGACTGTTGTCCTAGGTCCAGAGTCTTACTACAAAACTGAAACTCCACCCAGAAACCTGAGTCAACTGAAGAATGAGGCACTGGACATAAACCGTGCCAAAAATATCCACCCTCTGCTTTCCAGGATCCCAAATAACACTGGTCATTGAAAACCCATCCCTCTAATCCAGAGGGAAAATTCAGCTCTGCTTAAGATGAATTTAATGCCCAGTATTAGTGTTAAAACCCAAAAAGGCCCTTCCAAAGCTGTGACCTTCTGTTCAAAGACTTGCTTTTGTTTGGTTGTATCTTGTAAAACACTTCAGCAGCAAATTTAGGACTTATAAAATAGGGCCAATGACAACCTTGGGAACTGAAAGTCTCTGTTTATTCATCGAGTAGAGACAGTGGGGGCACTGGCAACAGATGAAATGGTGTCTACGCCAGGGTTTCTGGAGCAAAGATATCTCAGAACCAAGAATTGTAATGGTTTGCTGGAGTGGGAATCAGGAAAGACTTCATGGAGAAGGTAGAGCTAATTATAATTGCAGTAAACTTTGGATCAACAATGGGTTAAAACTGGATACCACTTGACCTGAGATGTTACTTAGCATGTCAGAATATTAGCGTCTTCATCAATAAACTGGGATGATCCACTTCCCACTTCATTATCACTGTTGAATATTTTATGCCAAAAGGCTCAATAAATGGTAGGTTTCTCTGACATCTCACAGTGATTTTTTTTAATTGAGGAATATCATTTACATACAAGAAAATGCAAAGATCTTAAGCACATAGTTTATACCTCAATGTTTTTGCAAAATGACTGGGTTCTCCATGTTTACATGGGTGGCTAACTCATGTCATAGAGACTTAGGCAAGATAAATAAAGGAGAAGAGATTATCCCTAAAGGACTTAGGAAACACAGACCTATAAGAGAACTTACACATGAATTGGTATAAGAACTTTCTTTTTCATTCAGGGGGAAAACTAGGGTCTAGAGAATTGATTTGGGGAGGTGACTATAGGGGAAGGTCATATAATTCTACAGTGATTAAAATGATCCCAGTAATTAGCAAATATCCACTCAGTGTTTAATATGTCCCAGAACGATAACTCTCCCCACTAAATGCTGCATCATCAACCATATTGAAAGGGTTACAGCCACAAGGAGACTTGTAACCATAAGTCAACATACCAGTTACATTAAGAAAGACAAGAGGAATGAAAGAATGCTGAAGGGAGGAACAGATTGCAGTCAAAGATGTATTACTTCTAAAAGTGCCAAGCGTGTTGAATATATAGTTAACAGAAACTCAATAAATAATTGTTGAATGGGTAGAATGAATGAATGAATGAATGATATATAGACAACTGCATTAACTTAGACTACAAACACTTCTTTTAATGTTTGGAATATTTGCTCTCTTAGCTCCACAAGCACACATTGCTGAAAAATCCAGGGTCTCTCTTGAAGCTAACCTCCCTTTGGGTTGTAAAATAATTTTAGAGGTTTTCTAAGTCAAGGCTTCCCTTGCCTTGTGGAGAGAGAAGGGAGAATAACATCAGGTCTCCATGGGTCTTCCTTCCTTTTTTGCCTATAATTCCTACCACTGCCACATGACGCCACTTTGGAAAACAGGAGTTCTATACGGTTCTGTGCCAGATCACGGTGGAAGAGGCGCCATTAGAAAGCTGCCTTACATGGACCACAGTGGTTCTCCAAGGGAGGACAATCCCACTCCCTCATCCACAACAGGCTTAGGCTTGGGCTCCCTAGTTTGCAACTCTTTAGATTATGTCTCACTCCTCATTCACAGGTCATGCCTACTGTGCCAAGGTGGCTGTGCATACTGTGGCTTTGAGCCTGATACACCAATCTGACTTCTTCCTCCTTCATGTTGAGTTCCTCTACATGAAGGGCCAATCGTAACCTACCTGAGAGGTTCTATGCTTCACAAGGGAAGGCAATCAGGATCTTCCACCCATTTGTTTCCAGCTGCTTCTTGATTTAAACTCAAATTTTCATAGGTGCTCCCCTTGAGCTCTATATACCAAATGTCATTGAGAGAGTAGCCTTTTCTAGGCCACAAAATGTCCCCATTAAATCCTTCCTCCAGAGTAACCAATGGTTACATACTGGCCTTACCTTCATATATCTAAGAGAGGCTATTCACGAGAACTTTCTTGGACAAGAAAGCTCAGCTTCAAGCTAACTTGTTGTCTCTAGATATAAAAACTGCTACCAGCTTTTTAAATGGCAGCTTCCTTCAAGAACAAGAGAAATAATAATAATAATAACTAAATAAACAACTCTATCTAATAATATGAATGAATCTCACAATATGGTAAGCAAAAGAACCCAGACACAAGAGAATGCATATTGTATGATTTTTTTTTTTACATATAGCTTGAAAACATGCAAAATTAATCTATATTAATAGAACTCAGGATAGTGATCTATCCTTGAGGAAGGGGCTATGCCTGAATGGGAGGACAAGGTGGGCTTCTGGGAGCCTGGCAATGTTCTGTTTCTTGATCTGGGTACTGGTCACTGGGCTGTGTTCACTTTGTGAAAATTCACCAAGATGTACACTTATGATTAGCGTACTTTTGTGTATGACTGTTACATTTCCATATGTGGGGGACTGGAATTGGCCACCCCAAGATATGTCTCTTTGGCATGAGGATTATTTTGGGCTGGTTACTTTTAAAAACTCCAGAATTGAGAGAAACTCTAAGATGTAGAAGTTACCCTTTGTTAAGAGATAGTTACATCTGTAAAGGAAATCTCCATCTGTAAAGGTGTCCTCCTCTCTGTACCAGGAAGAAGAGGAGATGACCTTATCTCTAGCAACTCTCATCAATGCAGAAGGCAAGGACTTAAATCTGCATAATAATCTTACTCTTATTTACTGTGCTTTTCTGGTAATCCCCCATAACTGACTCCCCCCTCCCCCCCCCCCACGTCTAACATCCTCCTTTGTCTTTAGCTGAGGGTGGAATTTAAGGGGAGAGCTTCCGCCATTTTGGCAAGTTGCTCAGTTTGCCTGAGCCTCTCCCATGTATACATGTTATAAAGCTTTGTTTAATCTTCTCCTGTTATTCTGTCTCGTGAATTTAATTCGTTGTCTGGCCAGAAGGACTCAGAGCAGGTAGAAGAAATGTTTTCCTTCCCTACACATAGAAATTTCAAAAAATGAAGGTAGTCTGCCAAAAATGAACGAAAGAAGAGAATGTAGTATATGCATTTAATACTCCAGAGGCTTGAAATCATAAAACCTTAAAGATAGAGAAGGCTCAGAGGTGATCAGTTTCAACCACCACATTTCAGAGACAGGGAAAAGGAGGCCCATACAGGAGAGTCCCAACATCACACAGGGACTCAAGGTCAGATCAAGTCTCTTGCAAATCAGCCATTCACATCACTTTCCTTCTTCAGATGATAGAGGGGAGATGTGGGTGAAGTCTAACGATAAACCATGCATTGGGATATCAAGTTATAAAATTTTTCAAATGCTGATTAATATCTGCCTTGTGAATGGCCTCAGCAGCTGAGACAAGGCAGATGTGGCCACACAAATGTGTTGCCCATGACACATGAGTTGGAAGACTGAGGCAGAAGCAGCTCTAAAGAAACAAAAAGAGAGCTTGTCTGCCCGGAATGCATTGAGAATGAGGATTCCAAAGAGGTCATCCAGGGAGAAGCTGTGCCTGAACCCAGAGAAGGCTGGGTACATTTACTGACATTCCAAACATCTGTGCTTTTGCAAGGGAGATAAAAGGGAAACTGCTTCCCTGCCTCGAGGCATGATATATGGGCTTCCGAGGCACTGGGTGTGGGCCGCTGTTGAAGGCACGATGCAGCGTTTGATGGATGAAGGCTGAGGAAACTCACTGGGCCACACATTAATAAAAATTATCAAACTGCCCTGGTTGGTGGAACAGAATGCTAATGCCATTCTCCATGTGGATGTCAAAGGCAAAGACTGTCTGGAGGAAACTAATCTCTTTGTGTCTTTACCTTGATCCCACTTGTCCAAATTAGTCTCTGTTCTGTTGCCAAGATCCTATGTAAGCCAAGACTGGCAGGGCTCATTCTACATTACACCTACCCATGATACCTCACCTGCACCTAGTCATTCTTGCTCAAGAATGAGAAGGTGTATTCTAACCACAACTTAGGCCCATAAACACCTTCCATCACTCTCCATAGCCCAGAGAATAGAGTCCAAATATCTTAGCCTGGTCTTTAAGACAATCTTCCTCTTGACCAAAAACTCCAGTCTCTCCCGTGCCATGTTCCTCAAGGCACCTTTCTTTTCTATCTTCATGGGTTTTTTTTGATTTATTCTCTTTCTTCTGTCCGAATTTCCTCTTACTCATTTCTACTATTAAAACTCTTCTCATCCTTCCAGGCTGATGTCACAGGCCACTTTCTTCACAAAGGCCTCCTTGATAACCAGTTCCCCAATCCAAACTAATCTTTCTTCCATTCTAAGTTTTTGTACCTATTTAGTTATATTTCATTTTTACTACATTTATGTTATCACGTAGTTGTCTATTTTTTATTTTTCTTTCCCCAGATTAAGTGCTTCCAAAAAGAAGGGATAGTATTTATCATGTTCTCCATCGATTTCCAAGAACACAGCAATATGCTAAGCCTGTGTAGTTTTTCAATATACTCATTTTCTGAACGATTAGTTAAGAGAATCCTCAGGGTCACTGCACATCCCTAGTCTCTGATTTCAGCCTCAATTGCAGTGGATGGTTCCAGTGTGAGCTCAGACTCACCTTGTGCTGCTCCAATAACTTCCACCTTGAGCACATGCCAGGTGTGTCTTTTTGCTTTCTGCTCTGAGGCCTTCCCTGATGCTATGGGAGCTCTCAGCTCAACTGGGCAAGCACAGCCCAGAAGTGTAAGGAACAGCAATCTTCAAACACCACAGGTAGGGAGCCACCCCAGACACATTCCAGATTTGCATCCTCAGATAACAATTCTTGGAGGCATTTGTCTCCCTCTCAGGAGATGACAGTGAAATCAAGCCCCCATTATCTCAATAATAACCTTCTGAACACACCCCTGTATTGGCTTTCTCTCCTTCTGGTGTCACCAACCAAGCTCCCTCACAACTGTTGCCTATGAGTACCTACCAAGTAAACTACATGTTTCCAATCCTTTCTCAGGCTCTGTTTTTAGTTTAATCAAAATGAAAAACAAAACAAAACAAAAAACAGAACGAACGTATGTCCTTTACTATGAATTATAGTTAGGTAATTCAACTCACTGTCTCTAGCATTTCCCCAGTGCCTGGAACCAACTCTGGCACACAGCAGATAGTCCATAATTGTTTGTCAGCTAGAAATGAATTTAAAAAAATATGAGCCACCAGTATCAACTTAGAGCGTAGAGAAAAGCCCCACTTATAAACTACATAATCATTGAGACAGTTGTCCATGTAGCTAATTCTAGGTGAGAAACATTAGGGGAATCCAGTCTCACATTTGATTTTCCTCTGTCACTTTAAGTTCAGCCAGTTGTGCGTACTCATTGAATCTCAGTTTCAATACCCTTTGTCTCCTTATGCTGCAGGCCCAGAACTCCCCTAAGAAGCTCAGCTGCTGCAGAATAGCCAGATCTGAACTTCCTAAGGTGTGATTCATCATGCACATGATGACAGCACATCTGTACCCAATGCATGAAACATGGAGACTTGTAGTCCCTGGCCCAGGATATGACCCAAGTGGCTCAGAGCTTAAGTTTCCCCATTATTTCTGCCTTGAAAACAATGCCCAGCCCCCTCCTCCACACTCCCAATCAAAAACACATCCCTCGAAAGTTTATAACTTTTTCATTATATACTTCTCTCCTTCCTTTCATTAAAAGGTTTTTTTAATTATTCCTCTTTCAAAGATTCCTTAGAAGGTATCAAGAGTAGGGATAAAGAGCATGGACTTCTGAGTGAGAAAGAATTGGGTTCAAACCCTACCACTGTCATTTAATAATGATATGCTCCTAGCAAGCGACTCTCTCCCTCTGAAGCTTAGTTTTCCCATCTGTGAAGTAAAATAATAATAGCTACTTTTCAGAATAATTCTGATGATTAAATATTATACAGAAGCACCTGGTATATAAATGCTCAATAAATGCTGGTTCTCTTCCCTTTCTCTTTAATTAGCTTGCACTTTCTATAATGTTTACGAAGTTCCTGGTATGGCATAGGTGCTTAGCAAATGCATCTCCTCTTGTTTCATTCTTGCTGTGACTCTCTCTGTATTGGATATCTTTCTGCTTCTTCACTTGTTGTTTGACTGCCTGGTTTCATGACCTCTGAAAACAGCATAATTTGTATTTTTGGTAGTAGGGACGTAGCATAGAATGAGACAGTTGAGGTCCTCAATCTTATAGAGCTTACATTCAAGAGCAAGATAGCCAAAAATAAATAGGCAAAAGCATAAATAAATGAGATTATTTCATAGAATGATAAGTGATGTGATGGGCAGTAATACGAGGGGATGTGACAAGGAGTGACAGAGAAGCAAAATTATATTTGGGTGGTCAGGGAGGCTTTTAAGTGAAGATGGCAATGGAACGAAGCAATCAAATGCTATGAAGGAGCTAAGAATCTGAACAACTAGGGGCAGAAAGTTCTAGGAAGAGGGAAGTAGATGGGAAGTAACCAGCTTGGTGTGTCTGAGGATGAGAAAGAAGACTAGTGTTACCATCCTCAAATGTGTTAAGTTAGTGACCAGCTTCCTGAAAGCCAATTCAAGAAGAGAAAGAGTTTGGGTTGTATTGTTCTTTTTTGCAAATATAAAGAAAATATCTCAAGGATGGTTATATAAAGGAATTTGTTTTCTTGCCTACTAGAATATACAGCTTCCATCTTTTCTGGCCTTTGAAAATGGCTCCTTTCTAGGAGGTTATTCTCCCCAGAACTCAGAGTCCCCCCCAAAGGATGATTGCTGCCCAGGGGTCTGAAACAATAAGTGAGTGAACTCAAACCCATGGGTGTTATGACCCAATCCTTTGACACTTGAATGCTCAGTATTGAGGGCAGGAATTATTCCAGGACTCTTGATATGTCATCTAGGACCTACAGAATTATATTCATGAGCTTTGAATGACCTCAGTCAAGTCACTTGAATCTTATTCTTCATCTGTATGATTGAGTGAGAGGTGAGTGGTGGGTGTGAGAGATTGAGTAGAAGTTTATCTGTGATCTCTATGGTTCCTTCAAGATTTCCTGTGTTTCTAAAGGCCCTTAGGGATCATGGAGTGAATACTACCAGGGAACTCTCAGGTGTTTAAAAGCTCTCCTGCATCACTGATGTCAGCTGTGCCTGACGCCTTTAAATTTGTCAACAGTCTCCAAAGATGAGCTGGAGAGAAAGTTGTCAATTATGTATTAAAGGACAGTTACAACAGGGCCCATAATTGTTCTCTTATAAGCCCATCTTCATTGTTGGTTTATAACCAAATTCTTTCTTTCCAGGGTACTCCACCCTCACCTTTTCCCACTGGTGTAGGTGAGGCAAGGTAATGAGTTCTCCCTGGGGGTTTGGGGTCCAGTGAACACAACTCCTTGATCTCACCTCAGATGGCTCCAGGGATGTATCCAGAATCTCTCCTTTGGGAGGTAGGACAGGATGACTCAGGGAGAGGGAAGTCAACTGCAGGAAGTTTATCAAGACTGGAAATGGAATTGGTGGACAAATCAAAGCCTGGATACTCCTAAAGGCATATGGCATGGGAACAAATGCTGGGCTGGGAGCCAGGAGATCTTGCCTATGTGCTAGCCTGAACTTATTCACCAGGAGACTGAGGGCAATTTTCCTTGACTTCTGGGATTCAGTTTCTTCATCTGAATTGAGGAGACTGTCTTAACTGACCTGTGAGGATCTTGTAAGTATGATATTTTAGGATTCTAGAAGCATAGTAGCACCAGTGGGCTACTCCCAAGCCTCAGTTTCTGCTTTTGCGAAAATGAGAATAACAACAGTAACTTTGTCATAGAATTACTGTGAGGATTAAATGAGTTTACCACTGCATCTCTACCTTGTTCATTCAGTGTACTCCTCTAGTGGTCACCCATTAGGCTCCTACCGTAAACCACACTCTGTGCTAGGAGAGGATGAACAAATGAATACAGTGATGCACTGGAGAGATACCCTCAAAGAGCTAGAAGTCTCATGGGACACATAGTAAACATTCAAAAATGGAAGAAATTTTAACAAGACATTTCTTTTATTATTCGGTAGTCAGCTCAAACCCCCTTGCCCATGTTACAGGCAAACAATAGGCAAAAATATTCCAAGGCATGGTGAATACAAAACTTTCAAGAGAAGACGTTCTCTGTCCCTGGCCTAAGTTATACTTGACATATTCAAATATCTGCAGAGGCAAAGCAGATAATACAAATTAATGTAGTGAGTGGATGTCAGACAACCTGGAAGGGGTAGAGTATGGCAAACTAGAGTTTACACGCATTCTCTAAAGTGGGCAGCAGCTACTCAACTCTCCTGTCTACTGCCACCACGTCAGAATGTGAGCCCGAGGTTTCCAGAACCTACTCTTTTTCAGCAGAAGCCAGGAATCCAGATTTTCATGTAAAAATCTTCCAGATTTCAAATGATGGCAACTTAATCAAATATTAAAAAGCACTATGTAACCACTGGGTTGCTACCTCCAGTTTAAGGCCAATTATTTCAGATAAGTAAGAGCATTGTGTATATTTCAAAGAGGATAGTAAGGACAAAGGATGAGTGATTACTGTATATCTCTCTGCACCAGGCATCTCACATACATCATGTATCATTCCATTTGTTGCTCACAACAATGTTGAGAAGTATTGATGTTTAGTTCTGATTTTCTTCGTTAATGCATTCACATATGGAGAATATGCTTTGGGAAACACTGGTATAGACAGATAAGACTCTGGCAGCATGAGGAAAATGGATTTTAGGGGCAAGACTAGAGGAAGGAGAGCCTGGTGAGGAAGTTCTATTGGAAGTATCTAGAGTGGCCTTAGTAGAGAAGAAAACAAGGACAGAGATGAGGTCTAGTGGAGAAGTAATTAATTCAGATTTTAAAAAAACCAATCAATAATGCCTTAGAGGGAAATTCTACTTCCCTCCCACCTCCCCATGTCCAATGGAGGAGGGAGGGACCTTACATCTGTACCCCTTTTCCTATCTTCTTTTTTTACCTTCAGGCTTTCTCTTTGATGCCTCTGCTTGGTCCTATGTTAGCCATCCCTCCAGGTGGGCAACAGAAGCTGAACCTTAGTCCTACAGACTGTGGTCGCCTAGTTCACCCTGCAATGCCACACACAATCCTTTCTTAGGGCAAAGAAGTTCTGTAGAAAAGATCATTCAGCCATTCTTCTTGATCCCTAGATCCATGGGCTTCATGCCTCTGGCTGGCATTACACTGGCAATGAGAAATGGAAAGAAATGTGGATTAAACAGCCAGGAAACCCAAATTCAATTCTTGACCCCATTCTTCTGAGAAGTTTGAACTGCAACTACCAACTTCACAAGCCTGATCTTCAACTCCCCATCTGTAAACGGAGATAATAATTCCCTCTTACTTGGAAGGATTAATTTCTGGATAAAATGAGATAATGGATTCAAAGGTCCTTCAATTCATCGTCCATAGAGGAGACAAGGTGATAAAACTTTCACTCTTTAGTATATCTTAAACCATCCGCCATAATGTTAGCCTTTCTGTAGTCTCTTCTCTTTTAATTCCATCACTCAAAACTTATACTCCAGTCACACCACTCTTTTATTCCTTAAAGCCACTCACTGCATATGCTTTTCCCTCCACCTAGAATCCTCTCCATCCTCATCCACCCCTCAACTTTCACTCATCTCACCACTTCCTGCTCACATTTCAGGTCTTACTGGGTGCCTACTATATGCCTGGCATTTTACTAGGCACTGGGGATAGAGTGAGGAAAAAGATGAATATAACTTCACCTTGGAGGAGCTAATATTTGAGTGAAAAAGGCAAATGCTAAACCTCTCTCCCTCCAAAATCTAAAAGTATTCATTATAATTGTAAGAAATGCTACCAAGGGAGTACTCAATGCTAAAAGTTCACATAATCAATAAGGGGGCCAAATATAATGTAAGGATTCAGATAAGTGGCATTTAAGCTGAGACTTGAGTATATAGATCCAAATGGGAAAGATAACTTGTGGTATCAAGAGCAGAGAGAAGACTGGGGAAGTAAGCAAGAGCAATTATTCATAATCTTGTGGGCCATATCAAAAATTTTTAAATTCAATTAGAAGAGTTACAGAAAGCTCTTAAAAAGTTTAAATCAGTAGAGTGATACTTATAAATCAGATTATCTATTCATCAAAGATTTATTGAGTGTCCATGGTATGCCAGACACTGTGCTACGCACTGGATATGGTCAAAAGTTGTATTTGGAGACTACTGGCAACCTGGGATTTAGAATTGAGAACTGAAAGGGATAAAAGGTGGCTAATATGAAGACTAATTAGAAGGTGATAGCAAGAGATGATAGGTGGCTGAGATCAGGCAATGAGAATAGAAAGAAGTAGATCTAAGAGATAATATTATATGTCAATTATATCTCAATAAAGCTGGAAAAAAGAGATTATAGACATTAAAGCAAAATAACTTGGTTATGAACTGAATATTAGGATGAACAAGAGAGAAGAATTAAGTCTTGGGGTTTTGTTCAAGGAACTGAATTTATAGTGGTATCAGTTATAGAGTGAGTGAATGAACACTTGGAGCGGGACACATTTGTGAGGAGATGGTAACAAGTTTAGTTTTAGATGCATTGAGTTTGAATTGCTTGCGAGACATCAAATTGCAAATGCTTTTGACCTAATTACTGCCCAAGCGCCCTGCCTCTTAATACCATCACCTTGGGGGTTAGTATTTTAACATGGATTTTGGGGGGACAAAAACATTCAGTTTACTGCACATGGATAGGGAAATGACTAAAGAAAAGTTGGAACTGATAGATAGACATAGAGTAGTGATACTAATGGACAGGAAATCCTGTTGAATTAAAAGACAGGCATGGTAGTAGTGGGAGATCAAAAAAACTGACAGGATAAAAGATTATGATCAGAGAGTGAGACGTTGGAACTAATGATTTTTGATGGGAAAATGTGAGGACAAACTTCAGGATGTGACCTAAGAGAGGGTGGCCAATACAGAATGGAGGAAAGCTCAGTGGAGACAAGCAGGCGAAGGAAGTGAGAGACTAGATTGTTGGACAGGGCATCCAGGAGGAACTGAACTCGTCTATTGTGATGACAAGAGCACAGATGGAGAGAAAGCTCCAAACCAGCAGCTTAAATACTTAGAGAATCAGTTTCAGGTAAGGAAAGAAGGTGAATACTGGATTCCATTTGACTTTACCTTTTGGGAATGACTGAGTTTCATGGACATAAGGCAGGATGGATTTAGTCCTGACAAAGTGTTCTGATGGAAGATAGGCACCTCCCTATGATAATTCTTGCCAGGATTAGAAGGAGGTTCTGAGGAGTGCAGAGGGAAAGGTAACTTTTCTTCTCTTGGCATCTACAATGGGCGGCTGCTACTAAGGTTGAGTAAGACAACAGATGATAGCAGGGAGGAAGTGAGATCTGAAGAACAGTCTTTTCAGCCAGAGGGTGAGCTCCACATGGGGTACCGGTAGTCTTGAGTATGATGGTTTGATCAGTATGATTAATTACTGGAACTAGAATCTCAAATAATTGTCTCATTTCCTCTAGATAGCCTTTACTACCTCCACTTGACTGAGTTAGAAGCCTGTATTCTGTGCTTTTACAGCATCTGAATTATCTTAACACCTATCATGCTATAGGGTAATTTCTTGCTAAGTGTGTCTCTTTCCTAGTAGACTATATGCTCCAAGAGGGCAGGAATCGTGCCTGTCTTGTTACTATTCCATGCCCATGATATGTTTTACAGTGTCTGGTCCATAGTAATACCTCAATATACATTTATGGGATGAACAAGTCTGCTTTGTGAACTGTAAAAAACTCTGTGATACAGAAGGCAGGCTGGGTGGCACGGGGGGATGGAGAGAATTAAGACCCTCCAAGGACCTTTTCCCTTTGGAGGTCCTTGACTTTAGAAACTTCTCACTCAAAGAGTAGCTGGAGTGACAGAAACATTTTCTGAGGACCTAATATCAGTTCCAGATGTTTGCAGTCATGTTGGATTGTACCTCACCCTGTAAAACATATTTCCTTCACTGCCACCCTCCCCCTCCATGTTAGCTGAGGGAGTGGGGCCCAGTCTCCATGACATCACCTCCCTCAAGCTGGTCCAGGGCAGGCAGACAACAGGCGAGTGAGGGCCCCTCTAGCTTCTCAGACAAAGGGTATGGCTCAGCCGTGGCCTGCATTGCTTGAGGAGCTATGAGTAATGTCGACAATATTTCATAAACAATTCCAATGTAATTGCTCTGTCACAGCCGCTGCTGCCACCATCCTCGCAGCTACCAGAGGAAGTGGGGCCTTGCTGCCCCTTGAGTTATTCCCCATACAAATTCACTTCTATAAGTTCTTCTCATCCCTTGAGAAGATCTTCAGTCTAAGGTCTAAGATGGGATGGTGTTTGTAGGGGGAGAGTGTGTGTTTTGGGCCATAGATTACACTTAATGGAAACAGGAAGGGAGTGGATATAGATTGGGGTTGGGGGTGGATGGGGACGTCTTCTGACCATTCTGGACATTACCCTTGACCCAGATCTAGATGACTCTAGATGAATAGTTTATACACAAGCCAGCTTGGAGAGACAAAGACAAGAAAATATAGGCTGAGACATAGGTAGAAGGGGACAAGAAGTGAAAAAGACAAAAGAAGAGGCAGAGGGAAGGATATCAAGAGGAGACAGAAAGAAAGAGAAAAAAAGAAGGAAGGAGAGAGAGAGTCAGGAAAAAGTAAACATAGGAGAAAACAGAAACAAGAGTTAAGAGTTGGCAGGAGGGGAGCGTGGTACCAATCATCTGGGGAATGGTTCAGTAGGCTCCCAGATGCCAGGACAGAAAGGGGCACTGAACAGCTCCAGATGTTGCTGCCTTTCATGAGAAGGTGTAGGGGGATGGTGGAGAGGGTCTGCTGCCTCTATGGGTGTCAACAGAGCCAGCCGGCCCTCCAGCCCTGAACCAAACAAGCTGAAGCTGAGAATCCCATGGAGAGAAAGAGAAGTCTCTGATTTTTAAAGGTTAAAAAATAAATTCCATCAGTTGACCACAGAAAATGCAGGGGAGTGTGGTGAGAGATTATAACATTGGGTGAGGTCACTCCTTGTCTTCATTCTTCTGATCCTTACCTTGAGGAAGCTGGATTTAATGCTTAAGGTCCTTCTACTCTGAACCTTTGGGATTCTCAGAAGATGGCATATTGGAAAGCAGACAAAGAGGCAATGAGTCCAAGGGGCTACATTTCCTATAAGGTCAGAGTCCTTCAACTCCCATCAGGTGGCTAGAGACTCCCACCTGCTCAGACACACAAACGCCCTATATCACCTAATTTCCATCTGCCTCTTGGTTTATTCTTGGCAAGAGCAAAGCACACCAGAGGTAATATGGACTGGTGGAAAGATGTTTGGACTTGGTGGGAGGGTAGGTAAAGAAACCAGAGCCCCTACTGTAGCTCCAACTCTACCACTAACTCATCGTGTGTATAACCTCCAGACAAGTCACTCCCCTTCCTCAGCTTTTTCCCTGTAAGTCAAACGGCAGATTTGGATTCATTAAATCTGCTTGTGCCTCAGCCGCCCCCTCTTATTCCCACCCCTCCTGCGCCTACCCCTGCCCAAGAGGCTGAAACCCATGCCAATTGCTCTGATGAGGCCATGCGGGAGAACCAGACGTCTGTTTTTAATATTGATGACAGATTAGCGTGTGGGGAATTCAGCCACCCCCCATAACAAGCCCCATTTCTGCTCATAACAACTGAAACTGGAGGCTACGTATTCTTGGCTTTCCTAATGGAGTCCCAGAAGTGAGAGAGCAATGGCTTCTCTGAAGGAAACAGAGAGGGCGCCAAACCCAGGGGTGAGGGGCAGGGGAAGGAGACAGGGAGGGAGAGTGAGCATTTCAATGGCTAGGTCAAAAGGGTGTTGAACGATGGCAGCCATAAAGTGTGCATGGATGCATGTGTGTGAGAGACAGGGGAAAAGAATGTGTATATGCATGTATATCTGTGCACACACACACGTGAGCTCATGGACAAATAAACATTTCCAGCACTGGATTCGGCTGCCGGCAAAAATCCAGTGACATCAAAGGAGAAAGCCCACATCTTCCTATTCTGGCCTTACCTGGCCAAATGTGTGAGCAATCCTAACTCTCTATCCAAAACAAGTCTTAAAGCTTATCTTAAACCTTTTCTTCCTAACATTTAATTTTCCCTTTCATTTTTTTTGATTCATGGAAATGAGAAGCAACTAAAATTTATTAGTACCGACTATGTCCCAAGAACTGTATATATTTGAACCTCAAAGTAAATTTTAAAGTAGGTGTTATTTTCCTCATTCCACAGATAGGCAAACTGAGGCCTAGAAAAGATGTTGACTGGCCCTAGATTTCTCAGTGAGGTGTGTTGGAAACTGAAAGCAGAAACTAGGTTTTCCAAAGCCCATCCTTCCTCATTAGGCTTATATCCTCTAAGATAAAACTTGATGAAGTGAACTGAAATCTGCAAATTTGGGCCAAGTTCACCTTCCAGGTGGCTGAGATGTGGTAAAGGTGGAATGAAAGCAAAGAGATGTGGTTTTTGTTTCAGATATCCACCCCCAATCATCCATAGCATCAATAGATCATGACACATTTTAGAAGGCCTACTATGTACTCAGCTAGTCTCTAGGACTACATAAGATACCGTAAGACCACACAGCACTAAAAGAGTTAATGTAGAGTTGAAAAATTGAGACATGTATATGCCTACCCATATACAATTCAATTCGGTGAACACTGAACATCTATGTATGTCAGGCACTGTGGCAGAATTCCAAATTATAAAGACACAAGATTCATTATTTTGTTTATTTAAAGATAATTGCCCACTGAAAAAGTCAAGAATTGGATAGTGGGGAAAAATGAAAGGCAAGTTGCACAAGGAAGGATTAGAGGAACCTGTAAAGATGGAGGCAGATATGTCATTATCTTCAAACTTCTAAATGGCAGCAGGAGGAACAAGGAGTAATATCTTTGTGGGGTGACACCAGACCATGTAACTAAAAAGAACCAAGTTTTCCCTCTATCAAAAAAGGGAACTCTTGAATCAGGGCACTAGTTCATGGACAATCAAGGAAGAATCTTAGATTTCCATTTCTGGACTAGATGGAGAAACAAGAACTAGATTTATTTATCCTACTGCTGGAAATATTAAGACATTTTTTAAAAAAGAAAAGTACAGAAAATAAGTTTTCAAACTGGAAATCAGGCAACAAAGGACAGAGATCCTAAAAGATGGAAAACACTAAAATTTCCCCAGCTTACTGTTTTTAGAGAGTTTCCAGGTCACTGTGCAGAGAGTGGGATGACTGGTAGATGCCCTAAATTGAGAAGACGGAGTTCTCAGTCCGGGGAGACCAAAGTGATTAAAGTTTATAGGAGAGAGTAATGGGGAAGAGAGAGCTGTACAAAGAGAAAATTAAAGAGATCTACAGAGGGTCCCCCTTCAACATTCAGCAGAGTACTGACTGAGGAATGTATGTGAGGAACCTATCAACCCAAGAAGATTAAACAGAACAGTGCCCCATCCTATATAGGGACCAGAAATAGAGCCTGTTCCTATCAGTCACACTGGAAAATTTCATAATTCATGAGCCATTGTGTAGAGTACATAGAAGGGACTTGCCTCAGTAGTAGGGAATAATTAGCCCTAGACTAAACACCGTTCTGGTTCCACCTAACAAATCTTAACAGCAAGACCCAAAAGAATCAAACTGTTTCCAAGTAACATAACTGTGTCCCTGAACAGAAGTGAAAAATACTTATAGGAATACAAAAATATCCAGCACCCAACAAGGCAAAAATCACGATGTCTGGCATTCAATCAAAAATTACCTGGCATGCAAAGAAGCAGGAAAATGCAACTCATAATGAAGAGAAAAGTCAATCCATTTACACTGACCCAAAACTGATAGAGATATTAGAATTAGCAAACAAGGACATTAAAACAGTTACTATAATTCTATTCCATATGTCAAAAAAGTTTAGACATGTAATATATAACAAGACCCAAATTAAAATTCTAAAGATGAAAATTACAATATCTGAGATGCAAAATTCACTCAATAGAATTAACAAATGATTAGACTTTGCAGAAGGTATTGAAGATATAGCACTAGAAACTATCCAAAATGAAACAAAGAGAGAAGAAAGAATTTTTTTAAATGAAAACAGCACCAGTGAGATGAAGGAAAACTTCAAGTGGCAAAATACACATGTAATTGGAGTCACTGAAGAAGAAGGATGGGCAGAGAGGAAAAAATACTTTAAAAAACAATGGCCCAATTTCCCAGATGTGATAAAACTGCAAACACACAGATCCAAGAAGCTCAATGAACCTCAAGCACATTAAATAATAAAATTGCTCAAAACCAGTAATAAAGAGAAAATCTTAGAAGCAGCCAGAGAAAAAAATGATATGCACATACAGTGGGACAAATATAAGAATAAAGGCAGATTTCTCAATGTAAATAATGCAAGCAAGACAGAGGAGCAACATCTTTAAATTACTGAAAGGAAAATCTGTCAATCTAGAATTTTGCACCAAGCAATAATAGCTTATAAAGGCAAAAGAAGAAAGAATTCATCACTAACAGACCCGAAATACAAGAAATAGTAAAAGACATCTTTCAAGTAGAAGGACAATGAAACAGATGAAAATATGGATGTATGTGAAGGAATGAAGAGCATCAAAAATGGTAACTATATGGGTAAATATATAAAATTATTTTTCTTATTATGTCTTTAAAAGATAATTTACTATTTAAGGAAAAATAATAATAAATTATGGAACTTATAACACATATATAAGTAGAATGTATGACAATACAGCATAAAAGCTTGCAGGAGAGAAATAAAAGTATACTATTGTAAGGTTCCTATACTGTATACGAAGTGGCATAATAGCACTTGGAGGTACACTGTGATATAGCAAATATATTTTTGGAAACCCTAAAGTAACCACTAAAATAACAAAAGAAAATTATAGCTAATAAGTCAACAAAAGAAATAAAATGGAATCATAAAAACACTCAATCCAAAAGAAGATAGAAAGAGAGAAGAAAGGGAACAAAGAAAGATGGTTCAATAGAAAATAAATAGCAAGATGATAAACAAATCTAACCACAACAATATCACATTAAATATAAATGATCTAAACACCCTCAATTTAAAGGTAACAGTGTCAAATTGAATAAGAAAAGAAAAAAAGGCCTAAATATACATAGTCTACAAGAAACACATTTTAAATATAGAGGCACAAATAATATAAAAGTAAAAGAATGGGAAATGATAGACTATTCTAACACTAATCAGAAAAAAGCTAGGGTAGTTATACTAATAGCAGACAAAGTAGATTTTAAGCAAAAATTGCAAGAGGGATACAGACAACAATTTTGCAACGATAAGGGATCAATTCATCAAGAGGGTATAACATTTTTAAACGTTTATGCACTTAATAACAGAGCTTCAAAATAAAGGAAGTAAAACTTGATAGAACTATAAGGAGAAATAGAGAAATCCACAATTATTGTCAGAAGTTTCTCTGACAATACCATTCTCTCAAGTATTGACACAAGAAGAAGACAGAAAATCAGAAAGGATTTAGAAGACTCAAACAACACAACCAACCAATTTGATCTAATTGGCATTTATAGAACACCCCATCCATAAACAGAAGAATGTACATCCTTGTAAAATGGACACTGAAAATAATGATAGATCATATTCTGAGCCATAAAACCAGTCTTAATGTATGTAAAATTATTAAAGCCATAAAAAGTACATTCTCTGAATAGTGTAATCAAATTAAAGTTCAATAACAGAAAGATATCTGAAAAATCCCCAAATATTTAGAAACTAAGTAACATGTTCTAAAGAACCCATGGGTCAAAGAAGAAAACAAAAAGGAAATTAGAAAGTATTTTGAATTGAATGAAAATGAAAACACAGTTTATCAAAAGTCTGTGGTAAGCCACTAAAGCAGCAGTTAGGGGGAATACTTATATTACAAAAAAAATTCAAATCAATAACCTCAGCTACCACCTTAAAAATCCAGAAAAAAAGAAGAGCAAACTAAATCCAAAGTACACCAAAGAAACGAAATAACAAAGATCGGAATAGAAATCAATGAAATAGAAAACAAGAGTGAAAATAGATGAAACCAAAGTTGATTCTTTAAGAAGATAAATAAATTACATGACCCTCTAGTCAGATTGATCAGACAAAAAAGAGATGAGACAAATTACCAATATCAAGAATGAGAGAGTGATACCACTATAAATTCCATAGATATTAAAAGAATAATAACAGAATATCATTAACAACTTTTTGCCAATAAATTTTATAACTTACATGAAATGGGAAAATTCCTTGAAACACACAAGCTACTAAAGATCACTCAAGAGGTAATAGACAACATGAATAGCCCTGAAACCATTAAAGAATTAAATTAGTAGTTAAAGTCTTCTTATTAAAAAGGCTCCAAACCCAGATCACTTCACTGGTGAATTCTATTAAACAATGAAGATAGAAATAGTACCAATTCTAACCAAATTCTTTCAGAAAACCGAAAAGGAGGAAATATTTTGCAATTCATTTTGTGAGGTCAGAATTACCCAGATAGCAAAACAGACAAAAATATTACAAGAAAAGAAAACTACAGATCAAAATCCCTCACGAACACAGATGCAAAAATTCTGAACAAAATTTTAACACATCAAATCCAAAAATATATAAAAGAGATAATGCATCATGACCACGTGGGATTTATTTATTCCAGGAATGCAATGTTGTTTTATCATTTGAAAATCCATCAATGTAATTCACCATAACAACAAACCAAGAAACATAAACTATATGATCACTTCAGTAGACACAGAAAATTCAACATCCATTTGTAATTAAAACAAAATGAAACAAAACAAAAATCTCTCAGCAAACTAGCAGTCAGTCTTTCACTATTAAGTATGATGTTACATGAAGAATGAGCACTGTGCTGGGAGCAAGACAGACCTCATTGTATAGCCTGTCTCTACTAGGTACTGGGTGTGGGGCTTTGAGAAAGTCACACATCTCTCTGAGATTCACTTACTTCATCTATAAAACAAGGTTGGTAATCACTCGGAGACTGATGTTAGCAAAATGGCAACATAGGAATTTCTAGCACTTATCCCCCATCCCATCCGCCCAAGAAAAATCAATTTGAACAACTATCCATGCACAAAAATACCTTCACAAAAACTAAGCTTCCTAGGTGAGGGATTATAACACCTGAGTAAAGCACAAAAACAAGAAAAGATGCACTGAGGAGGGTGGGAAAGATAGATTCATTCCCCTAATCTCTCCTCCAAGCCTGGGCAGCCCAACACAGAGAGAGAAATCCTCCCTGTGGAGGGAGAGAGAAATGAGCACCTGACTTCACTATGGACGCCAGAGCTGTCCAGACTCAGCACCAGGCTGACTTCCATGGCTGTAGGTGGCTCCCAGCAAGCTCCTGTTAACCCAGGCGCCTAGCTCACCCTAGAAGCTGCTGGCTCCAGGGGCCTAGCAGCTCTTGTGGCGCCAGCAGCTTCCAAGGCACCAGGCTATGGGTGGGCTCCCACAAACCCAGGCTCCCAAACCCTCCTGGTGCCTGACAACTTCCATGGCCCCAAATGGTCCCTGTCGCCCAAGCTCCCAATCAGCCCCCGTGAACCCAGGCTCCAGGCAAACACCCTCGAATCTAGGCTTTCAGCTGGGCGCAGCACCAGGCCAACTACCACAGACCCAGCTTTTTTACCCACCCCAGCACCAGGCCAGCTCCCACGGCCCCAGGCCCCCAACACTCCAGCATCAGGCCTGGCCCCATGGCTCCAGCCTCAAGGCTGGCTTGCATGGCCCCAGGCTCCCAGCCTGCTGCAGAGCTAGACAGGCCCCTACAGACCAGCCTCCAGGATGACACAGCTTCTTGGCTGGGTGAGACAGTTAGAAGGACTCAGAGAGAGCGCCCTGAGTTACAACCAAAGCAGCACTCTCAAGAGCCACTTTTCTCATCTTCTCCTGCATGCCTGAATCTTTTCCAAATCCCTCTTCCCCAGCACTAGTTAAAGATGACTATCTCAGTCTATCTCTCTAGAAAAGGCAATTCCTTGAATTTCTTTCTCAGTCCCAGAGATAATATATTCACAGACCAAAGTCTTCAAAGAAGTGACCTGTAGGTCTTCCCAAGTAGAAAAGGTCAAATCCTCTTCTGAATTAACAAATCCTTTGATATATGACTCTGAGGATACAACGCAGAGAGTCAGAAATTCCTTCCAAGTACAATTTGCTCTCTTTCCCTGTTGAAAATCCTACAGAAAAGCACACAGGTGTGGGCACCAGATGACAATCACTAAACAGTGAAACCTCCCCATGCTTTCCCAGGTCAGATGACACCAAGTCTCCAAAGGCATTAGAAAATCCCAGGTTCCCTCCTCTGTCACACTATCCCAGCAAAGCGGGAAGTCCTGGGCTTTTGACTTACCTGTGTAGAGGTCCGTATCTGTATATTCATCCACTTTTTTGTGCTGCAGAATATAGTCAGAGACCTTGGTCCCAATAGCTGGCTGAACATCCACCCACTCCAAGGAGACCACGGTGCTGGAGGGCTCTACCGTTGGCGATAGCCGCAGCCTAAAGGGGGTGACAGGGAAGGTTGGTTGGTTGCCAGCCAGCATTGTCTGGGCCCCAAAAGATTCTGCAGGATTCATCCTGCACTCAAATTCTGATTCAACTCACCACCAAGCCTTTGTAGGGACTCAGGCATATACTTCTTTCAGCCTCTGTTTCCTCATCCATAAAATGCGAATAAGAAGAGCTACTTTTCAGCATCAATGTGGAATGCAGTAAATTAATCCAAGCACACAATATGTGCTCGCAGAAAGTTGATCAGCTTTCCATTTGTTTAGACTATATTCTCAGTGATGCTTCATTGCCAACTAAATTGGCAATGCCTTCAAACACAGTAGCTTTCAACCCTTCTGCCATTCTCTTCAATACCCCAATAGATCAGTCAACCCTTTAATATCCTTAAATCAGTACTCCTTCACAGAGGGCAGGAATCCTGGGAAATCCTTTCATAAAGCAAGAAATAACAGAATGATTGAAGGTTAGAACTAGAAGGGCCCTTAGAGAAAGGGAGGTGCAATCCCCTCATTTCACAGATGGGGAAAGCAAGGCCCAGAAAAGGGAAATGATCTGCACAGTCACACAGCAAGTTGGGGAAAGACCATGATGGTAATGGTAACTTGGCTTGTCCCCAGCCCAGATTCTTTCTCTCTTTCCACTACACCACACTCTCTCTTCAAGGACTATCTTAGAATGTAATTCTTCTCACCCTAGAAAGGTGTTGTGACCCTGGTTCCCCAGTGTTGGCCCCTGCCCAGCTCTGCTGTGCTCCTCACACCACTCTCCCTCTTGATCACACTCCTCCAGTCAAGATGCCCTTCCTCAGCTTCCTCAAGTGGTGAATTTCCTGGGTCAGGGCTTTCACACGTGCTCATCCCTTTTGCCTGAGATATGATTGTTGCCCCTTGTTGATTGGCTGAGTCCTACTCGAATTCAGGTCTTTTCAGAGAGGCTTCTCTCCCCTCCACCTGGAGCATCCCCACATAATTCTCCTCATTAGCAATTTTGTTTTTCTTTCATATTTTTATTATGTACTTTTTAAAACTATATCTTCTTTTCCCATTTTTGCTTTGACATCTGTCCCCCTCACTAAACAATCAGCTCTCTAAGTGCACAGACTGTGCCTGTGTTCATTGATGAATTTCCCACTGTCTGACACATAGCATGTGTTCAAAAATTATTTGTTGAATGAATGAATGAATAAAGTGAAGTATCTTAGAAAAGGTTCTACACTTTCTTTATCTTGGTCGCCCCAGTGTCCAACATAGGAACTGACAAAGCCATAGTCAGTATCCAGTAAACCTTGGCTGAATGGATGAGTGAAGGAAGTAATGATGGACTGAGTTGAATCACTAAATAGCACACATTGCAACGTCAGTGTCTACCCCTGAGCCATGTTTTTGTTCCCCCAAATCTCCCTGCTGTCTTGAAGAAGGAAGCAGGCCCCAGAGATTTCAGGCATCTGGTGAGGAATCCTGGGAACAGAAGCAAGTCATGGCCTCAGTTGGTAGGACAGGGGTGTGAGTCCATGGAAAGAGGGCCATACATACGTACACTGGCTGCGGGAGGGGGCTGCAGTTGGGGAGCCCACTGGCATCAAAGGCGCTGAGGTCACACCTGCACCAGTCATCGATCACGTCCCCTTTCCCTGAGCACCAGTAGGAGCTCATCAGTGCACTCTTGAAGGCCTGGAATAAAGGAGGACAGAAGAGATGATGACAATGGTGGAAAGATTGAAAGTGAAGGTGCCCATGGCCATGATTATAGCCGACTAAAGTTTCAGAGCAGCCCTTCTAGACACAGGACACCATCTCTTGCCTAAATCCCTAGCACTCTACTACCAGGTTCTCCCATTCTGAGCCATTCTCTAGCCAGCAGCCAGAATGGTCATTGAGACAGGATAAGTAACAGCATCTACTGAGAACCTCCTCGGGGCCCAGCATTCCACCTATATTAACTTATTCCATCTTCACCACCCTACACAATAGATATTATTATTATTATTATTATCATCATCATTTCCCATACTACAATTTGGAAAACTGAGGCACAGAGAAAGTAACTTGCCTGAGGTTCATAGCTAGTGACTGATGGAGCTGGGATCTGCTCCAAGGCAGTTTGGCTCCAGATTCTGCCTTCTTAAACAGCTTGCTACACAATTTCTTGTAGAAGTTTGACCATATCACCTCCCTGCTGAGAAACCTTCAGAAGCTCCTCATGGCCCTCAGGATAAAGTCCAAGCTCCTTGCTCTAGCTCCTGACTACCTCCCCAGTCTCATCTCACACCACTCTTCTGATTTTCCTTTCCTGCCATCATCCATCCTCAGGCAACCACTAACATTTCCACCAACAGTGAGCTCCTACTTATGAAAAATGTGCTTTAAATCAGGAGAGAGCAGTGTTTCTGTAAAGGGCTAGACAGTAAATATTATCAGCTTTGCAGCCAAGCTGTCTCTGCTACAATTACTTAACTCTGCTTTTGTAGTGTGAAAGTGACATAGACAACACTTTAAATGAATGGGCATGATTGTGTTCCTATAAAACTTTACTTGGAAAGACAGGCAGCAGGCTAGGTTTGGTCTGAGGGCCACAATTTGCTGACCCTTGCTCAAACTGAAGATTGCTACTCTATTTAATTGCAATGTGCTTCATTGCCTTTTGTTTGTTTGTTTTTAAACACATTTTATCTTCTCTGCTGGAGTATTTCCTGCACCTTGTACTCTACGTCATTCTTTTGGTCTCAAATAAAACACTCCTTTCTCTGGGAACCCTACCTTGACTTCCTCAGGCCTCGGATCATCTCCTTTTCTGGACACCGTAATGCACTAGACCACACCTACCATCATATTCCCTTGCCTGTCTCATCCAACAGATTCTGATCCCATCAAGGGCGCAGGCCATGCCTTATTCACATCAGTCATCTCACGGGACTGAGCACAGTTGTCCAGTCAATAGTTATTGAATAAATGAAGGGACACTGAAAAACTGATCATTAGGCTCAGGCTCAGATGAGCTTTATGCTTTAGTCACTCCTTCTACATTGACATTTCAAAGCATTGGGGAGGCAGAATGTTTGACAGCTCTTTCTAAAACTTAGGGATTCCAGAGAACGTTGCTCTCTTAGACCTTTGCCAGGTAACAGACTACATGCTTTCTTTCTTTCTTTTTCTTTTTTTTACTTTCTATGCACTTTTTTCCCCTGCCTTTTCTCCCCAAGTCCCCACAGTAGATAGTTGTATATTGTAGTTGTGGGTCCTTCTAGTTGAGGCATGTGGGACACCACTCAGCATGGCCTGACAAGCGGTGCCATGTCTGTGTCCAGAATTCGAACTGATGAAACCCTGGGCCACCAAAGTGGAGTGCACGAACTTAACCACTTGGCCATGGAGCCAGCCCCTCTGTGCATTTTTTAAATGAAAGCTTCACACTGCTTATAACCAAGGATGCCTGATTACCCAGGTGACACTTTTTCCATCCTGTGTTGTTCAAAAGATTCAAATACAGCATGTTTGTGTAAAGTGGGCCTGGGGTCTGCCTCCTCAGCTACCCAAAACATGAATCTAGAAGGAGAATGGTATGGTATAAGCCTCCATTACATTTCTCCCTGTACCTCTGAAGAGAAGGCTCCAATGACTCCTGCCATATGTTCTTACCCACACCCTCTCCTAGGGGGTGAACAAATGATCTATTTTCCCCTGAATTAAGAGTAGTGACCCAAAGGAACAAAAAAAAGAATTATAATAAAAGCCAATGTTCATGAAGCACCTAATTACACAGAGTAAGGTGCTTTAAGGGCATTAAAAAATGTAATCCTCACAACAGTCCTGAGATAGAGACACTATGATCTTCATTTACAGATGAAAGAATTAAGATTCAGAGCAGTGGAGCCATTTTCCTAAGATCACACAACAAGTGCATGGTGGAAGTAGAATCCCATCCCAGATCTCTGTGACTCCCAAGTGAGACTCCTTTCTACTTAACCATGCAGGGCAGTGGGGTTAAGCCAAAGAAGAGTAGCCAGATTCAGTAAATAAAAATACGGGACACCCAGTTAAATTCGAATTTCAGATAAACAACAATTTTTTTAGCATAAGAACATTCCACTCAATGTTTACATATAGAGTCTGTGGGCCAGGGTCTGGCACACAGTCATAGGACCGTTCCTACTACATCTCAGAACTTACGTTGGGAACAAACGTCTGTTCTCCTACCAGCACCAGAGGGGGCACTCTCATGAGGACAGAAACCAGATGGAACAGCATGAGGTCATACTGACGGAAAGACCTTTTTCTCCCTCCATTTGCAGGTTCTCCCTTACTGAAATTAATGTGCACGACTACCCATGGCTTGAGATTCTGTAACATCTCCAGCCAAGCTAAGGACTTAATTATCGTAATGGTGAAATCCAGGGCCATGGGTGAAAGTGACACAGATGGTAAGAGATGGCCTTGGACATCAGCAAGGGGAGGAGAGGGAACATCCTGTTTTGGTTGTGTGTGTGTTTTTATTTTTGTGTGCGTGCGTGTATGCGTATGTGGGTGTATGTGTGTGCGTGTGGTTTTTGTAATCAATAGTCACTTGAGCTTGTGGAAAACAAAACAGGAAATCTCTCTGGACTTTGTGAGTTTCACCATCCAAGCAGCTCTTGGGAAGAAATCCTGCCTGTGAGTCTCCTATGAGCCACTGGCTCTTTCCCAAACCCTGAGGAACAGAACGGGGACTGGTGCAGTGGCCAGGCAAACCCTGGACAGCACACAGATACACCCCGATAGAAGGCCTACATCAAACAGGGAGCCCTCGCAAGGCAGCAGAAGCCAGCACTGTGTCAGCGCAGGATCACTCTTTCCTTACTTCTGCAGTCCTTGCAACACTCCATCCGGAATCCAGTTAGATCCCAGGAGAAAAGAATCATAGAATGTTCCAGCTTCAAGGGACTCTCTAAATCATCTAATCTAATCCCTTTTACAGATGCAGATACAGTGGCCTGGAAAGGCTAGCTGGCTGGTCCAAGGTGATAGAGCAACTTTGTGATGGAATGACTCTGTTCTTCCATTTAACCTCAAAATTACCCTTTGAGATGGGTGTCCTATCCCTATTCACAGATACATGGAGGAGCAGGGACTTTAAGTGAAGTTCGTCTGAATCCTGGCACTCTTGACTTTCCCAGGTCACATCGGAACAATAAATGCCAAGATTTCATCCAAAACATCCTTTTCAGCTGCTCTGCTTGGATCACGCGGCGTCTGTGTTGTTTGTGTGTGTGTGTGTGTGTGTGTCCTCAGAGGAAAATGAAACCTTACACTGGAGGCATTGTTGACTCCTGGCTTTTGAGTAAGTGAAGGGACTTAAGAAACAAATCCTGTACTTAATACGAGGGCTAAGGGCTAGATTTGCATGGCCATTGGTTTTCATAACAAAGAAGGTTTGCATTTCCACTACTTGTAAATACTTCCAACTTCTGGCTAATTAGCTAGCAAACCAAGCTGGGCAGGAGGAGAAAACAGCCACAAAAATGTTAAGCAATCAAAATAAACTAGGATTTATTCCTGACTCTGTTGTTACTTTCCTATTTGAACTTGCATAAGCTATTGCTCTTTTCAAGCCTCACTTTCCCCATCTGTAAAGTGAAGATGCAGATGATATATTTTTGAAGGTTTAATTAAGTTCAATAAACATTCACTGAATTTCTTACCCCATACCACGTGCCATCTAGATGCTAAGAAAGGAGATGATCAAGGCCCAGTCACTAACTTCAAAGGACTCATAGTTTAATGGTGAAGACACACACAAACAATTACAATTAATATGGTTCAAATGCTATGAAGTAATATACACAGGAGGGTGTGGGAATACAAAGGAAGGGGCCCTTCGAGCTCTAAAAATTTTGACAATGTCTTAAGAATCTTAAATTTTAAGTAAACACTCCGTATTTGATTAAGTTTCTTGGGACCATCTATATAGAATGTCACTAAGCCAGTGAATTAAATTCCATACTTACAATGTCTGTATTTTTTTACACTGTAACTTATACTCAGGGGCTGATATCAAGTCTGTTACTTTTTATATTAAGATGGTTTTGGTTTGTATAACAAAAAAGATGCCCTGAAGTCCTCACTCAAAGCTTATTGGATTTTGTTATCTTCACGGTACTAATAAGCTTGGTCCTGTGGTTGCCTAGTCCATACCAACTGAGGAGGTGAAAGCTGTCTAGAGAGAAAATAATAGATTAGCTTTTTCTCCCAGCTCCCTTTTAGAGCCTACATAAGTCAGCCAATATTCCTTAAATTGAATTGAAAGTTCACATTGAATGCTAAATGAAACAAACCAGTTTATAAATGATAAAAGCAAAAAAAAGAAATATGTGTGTGTGTGATGTTATTCTTCCTCAAGATTACTTGTATTTCCCATGTCAGTGAATAGCACCGCCATCAATTTAGTGCCTCCAGTCAGAAACAAGGGGTCAACCCTCCCTCTACCTCATAACATATCTCAAAACCAACTTCTCTTCCCTGGTCCCACTGCTGTCTCCCTGGCGCAAGTTAGTAATGTCTCATCTCTAGGCAATTGTCATAGCCTCTGGACTGGCCTTCCAGCTCCAATGTCACCTTTTCTAGCATATCGTTCATAGCTTTCTAGAACATCACTGCTTATTCTGCCCCCTTGCTTAGACCCCTTCAAAAGTTCCACTACCTTCTGGTTAAAGTCGCCACTTCTTAACCTGACATTCAAATTCCTTTGTTGTTCAACTGTAGCTCTTCTTTCATCTTCTTGCCACTGCTCCTAGTCTATGATCCAGTACATACTAACTTCCTAGAGTGGTGCACTGTTTCATACCAAGCATTTTCTCATGTTGTGACTTTGGTCTGAAATTCCCTTCCCTCACTTTCTTCTTGCTGAGCTCCTAGAAACTTTCCCTGTCAACCAGGACCCTACCACACTTGAGATATTTTGTCTCTCCCTCCCTCCTCTCATTCAGCTTTTTCACATTTCACATTTCCTTGCAATTTGTGTGTTTATGTGTCCTTGCTTATAAGACTGTGAACTCCTCCAGGCCAAGGTTATTATTCATCTCTGTGTTCACAGTGCCAAGAAAAAGAGTCAACACATAATAAAGTCCCAGAAATATGTGTTAAATTCCATGGATATGTAACAGGATGCTCTGCCAGAGATTAAACTTGTATACTTGCTATTGTTTTTTGCCTCTTGCAAAAGAGATGACAGAAATGCAATTGGTCACCATAAAAATACCTAAATTTCCTTGAAGCCATTGAAGGGGATTGCTGTGGGTATGGAAGTAGAATTCCTTTTGGAGACATTTACAATTACTGCTTGGAGGAGAATAGGTTGATAGCTTTTTGCCCAGGGAGTACTTGGTCTAAAATAAGAAGCTTCTAGATCCCCAGAGATGGATGTGAAGAAGGGACTGTAGTTGCCATCCTAGCTTGGTAGGGAGACTAATCTCTAAGCCCATGCCGACCACATGTTTGATTGCTCAGGAGGGACTGGGTTGGTGAACATAGAAGGGATTGAAGAGGACATCATAGCAGTGCTTGTACAGAGGCAGAAACAGTGATTCCTAGCCCGGCCTGGACTTCTGGGACAGGACCTACCTGGGCCATCTACCATTCACTCATTAGCACACCTCCTAGTAGCGGCTGCAGGAGATGCCAATCACTCATTTCCCTAGTAGTTATAGGAGCTGGAGACCAGGGACTAGAGCCCCCATTCTTTGCAAATGGAATAAGAAATGCCTGTGGTCCTGATAGTGAGATTAACTGGTCATCTTGTTACCAATCGTGACTGCATAATTAAGCAGCATGTTTGAGAACACATGTGGGGAGAGAAGTGGGTGATGTTAGTTGACTCACGTTTTCTTATTATCAAACAGGGGAGGAAGGCAGGCGTAATGACTTTAAAACATGACCCTAAATATCTCTGACATTTCCCTCATCATGAAGTGGGATCTGGGTGCCTCCTCTTGAGTCTGGGCTCCTTGATTGCTTGACCAAAAGAAGTGTTACTGCTTCAATTTCTGGGCCCAGGCCTTAAGAAATTGGCAGCTTCTACATCATGTCTCTTGGGATACTCACTCTTGGAACCCAATCACCATGCTGTGAGGAAGCACAGACCACATGGTGAGGCCACAGTGTAGGTATTCCAGCAATAGACTGAGCTGAGGTCCCAGTCAACAGCCAGGTTCATCTGCCAGACATGTGAGTAGGGAAGCCTTTGAGATGACTCCAGCCATAGCCACCAGTTGACTGCAGCCACAAAAGAGAGCCGCAGTAAGAAGCACCAGCTCAGCCCAGTCAACCCCCAGAGCCACTAGTGAGAATAATAACATGATCATTGTTGTTTTAAGCCACCGATTTTTGGGATTACCCAGCAATAAATAACTGGAACAGCAGGTAATTTACCTCTGAACAATTCTGAAATATTGCTCAGAGGAAGTGGGAACTAGGGAGCAGCTGAGCAAAGAGAATAAAAAACCTCAAACTACATACATATCCCAGGAGCTGGAGGGCTCTGAAGTGAATACACGCAGACTCATTGTCACAGGTCCCTGGCATTTCAGATCTAGAAGAGTCCTGAAAAGTGATACTGACACTCATGACTTTGCAGACAGAGACGCCCAAAGAGGGGACGGGACTTGTCCAAGTTTACACCACAAGAATTTGCCAGAAAATAAACTAAGTTTTTCATTTCAACTAACATTCCCTAAACAAGGCCACCTACCTTTCGAGCTGGGTCCAAGCCACTAATCTGCTATGCGGTTGGGCAGGAAACAAATACATTAACAACATTTACCGAGTGTGTGCCAAGCATTTTAAAACACGTTATCTCATTCAATCCTGTCAACAGCGTTATGAGACAAATTCGGCTGTTAACCATGCCCGTTTTACAGATAAGGAAACTGAGGTTTGAAGGGTGAAGACCCTGTTCAATGTTACCCAGCTAAAAAGGGGTAGAAAAAGAACTCGAACTCAGGTCATTTGACCCTGAAGCCCATTCTCTAAGCTACCCCCATCATGAGCAATATTCTCACTAACTAGGATTCTCACTAGGATATGAGAAATAGCACTTCATGTTTCTTGAGAGCTTACTACAAGCCAGGCCTGTTCTAAATGCTTTACATGTATTCTTCCACAAGAACCCTAAGTACTTTAGATATACTAACTCATTTAATTTTCCCAACAACCTGAGAGGTAGGTACGATTATTAAGTCCATTTTACATTTGCGCCCAAGGTCATAGAGCTAGTAAGTGGCACAGCCAGGATTTGAACCCAGAAAGTCTGGCTCTAGAGCCTGTGCTCTGAAATATAAAGCATCCAAATACACACTGATGGAGGCAATCCATTTTTTAAAAACGTTATTTATATTCCCGGTCCCCCTCATCTTTAGCATATATTGAGACCTTTCACTGTACTGATGGAAATGAGCCAATGAAAAACGCCATAGGTAACTGCCATTTTCGTAAGTCAAATGTCAGCAACTTCATATGGTTCAATGTAATAGAAACCGCAAGAGTGAATAAAATCCAACAGGAAGAGGATACAGAGCATGAAAAGAGGAAAGCGCCTAAGTCAGGGGTAGTCCAGAGAACTCTTTACATTTTCTGACTAACTTGCTGTGTGACCTCAGTAAGTCCCTTATCCTCTCCTGTAACTTCTTCAGCTTGGACATTCTGACCATAACACTGCTGATTCTGATCATTTTCTCATTCGTGTCCTGGATTTTGCTTTTTCTTAAAGCTGCCCATGATTTTCCCATCTCCTTGAAAACTTACCATACTAGGTATACTGTCTGGAACCCTTTAAAACTTTCTGCCAGCAGGCAGAAATATGGAGACGTAAAAAGATCAGTGGTTGGCACGAATAAGGGGGAGGGGAGAGATGAATAAGTGGAGCACAGAGGATTCCAGGGTAATGAAAGCATTCTGCACGATGCTGTCACGGTGGACACATTTCATTATGTGTTTGAGAAAACTCACAGAATGCACAGCAAGAGTGAGGCCTAACGTAAACTATGGACCTTGGGTGATGATGATGATGTGTCAGTGTAGGCCCATCAATTGTCACATATGTACCACTCTGGAGTGGGATGTTGATAGTGCAGGAGGCTTGGTGTGTATGGGGGGGCAGGGGTTTGTGGGAACTCCTTGTACTTTACACGGGGATGGGAATTTTGCTGGGAACCTAAAACTGCTCTACAAAATAAAGTCTATTTAAAAAACTCCTGCCAGCTAACATCCTCTCTGTAGAGGAGGTGACACGGTCAATGAGCACACTATTGATGGTTTTTGAAGACAGGGTAGAGTGGGATGAAGAGAAGAGACACCTATTAAGCATCTCCTCATTCTAGGCCTGGTCTTAGGGCATCTTTCTGTTAGCTCCGATGAGCCTCCCAACAACCTGTGGATGCAGTGGCTCCCACTGTCCCCGGCAATCCTTACAGATGAGCAAGTGCAGGGTCAGAGAAGAGAAGATACTGGCTCAGGGTGCCCCACACAGAACACAGTAGAGCAAAGGGTCTCTAACTCCAAATCCCAAGCTTTGCCCCCTGACCTCCCTTGCCACACCCCTCTTAATCAGCCTCTGAGTCAGATGCCCCATTCATAAGGCCACACAGTGAAGGGATACAAACTGGATGGACCCATTTCCTATATGAGAAATTATGCAGCTCAACCTATGGCTCTATAAATCACAGAAACGACACCTAATTTCCCCTGTCAGAATAAACTTCACTTTTCAAGCCATTCTCCCTGAATGATGAGAGCCCAATAGAACAGCTTGTTAATCTGGGTGACAGGAGGAAGACATTTAGAGCCAGTCAAACCCCGCTCTTGCCACACTTACCTCTGCTAATGAAAAAATATTAGAGAAATAAATAAACAACCCACTGAGACGCTCCTGCATGGGACTCTGTCAGCTGTCTGCTTCCCAAGATGGACACAGATAAGAGGATAGGGTTAGATGATCCTGAGGCAAGGAGCTATTTTTCTTGTCAGTTCATCCCATCTTTCAGCTCCCATCCATCTCATGTAGAGAATGAAGTACTAGGTTTTAACGTGTTAAAAATAACAGCAAGCATTTCTGAGCATTTCTACATGCCACGCACAGTGCTCAGTGTTTCACATGCAAGACATTTAATTTGCACAGCAATACTATGAATTTGGCACTTCTATTACTCCCATTATATAGAGGACGAAACTGAGGCCCCAGCAAATTTGGATTCCTTTCCTACCTCACATAGCCAGTATTTGGCAGAGCAGAATTCAAACTCAAGTTGCTCAAATCCCAAAGCCTAAATGCTTAACCACTGTGAGCCAACATAATCCTCATTGTAAACTCGCATATCAGGTTGTATTGTCTCCATGCAATCTTTAAAAAAGTTGAAACTTCAAAAGGTTCAGGGCTTGTGTGATCAGGTGACTAGAAGAATGTCACAAATCTAAGCTGATTTGGAGTTAGGATTCAAATACAGGGCTGACTCCAAAGACCGAATCCTCTTTTCTGCCCTGGCTGGGAAATGGCTTTTTTTCTAAATACTGAAGACAAGTGGGAGTTGAGGAGCATGACATACTCTCAGGAGGGGACAGAGGGATCCGGGAATCTTTTTCTTGTCAGTCCCAAGTCCTTATTGGCTAGAATAACATTTCGAAGTATGTTTCCAGAGACACAAGTTCAATAGGATATTAAATGATTTTGAGTTCAGAAAAATTGGGGTGGTAGGGGAAGTCATCTCCGTGAGCAAATAAATTTGGAAAAGACCACATCAAACAAAACCAAACAGATTGCTCTACATAGAACATTTCAGAGCCATTAATATGCTAACGGTCATTGGGAAGCCCTAAGAAGGTAATATATAAAATGCAGAATTTCCTAAACATATTTGTCCATGGCACTTTTTTTTTTCCCATGACATCTGAGGATCTGGCACCCTGCAGAGTCTTCTCCAGGTTGTGCTAATCTAGATTCTAGGTTGGACACAAAGCCCTCTGCCAGCCAAGAGCTACTCAGAAAAGAGAGGTCATCCCAGCTCTGCTAGTAACTGTGCAACTTTGGAAAAGTCCATCTCCCTCTTTGGGACTCAGTTATCTCGTCTATAAAATGCGGGTGTTGAATGTCCTTATTGCTGAGGCCCTGACCTTCTGGCAACATCATCAGTGCAAGAAGTATGTATAGCTCCCACTGATGCTGCGCCAACTCCTGCTGAATATTCCCCAGGTATCCAGCTCAGGTGCCTGCTCTGGCTTCCTTCCAGACCAGGCCTAGGGCCTCCCTGATGACCTAAGCCCATCATCCTTGGCCTCTCTGGCCACAGATTCTGCCACTTCCCCCTGAATAGCTACGAGTCATGTGAATGCCTTTGTGCTGATGTCAGGCCTCCCAAATCTCTGCTTCTCCCTCCAGCAACACCTCTTGCCACCATCCTTTTCATATGCTATTCTTCAGTCATGCTTTCTCACCTCTAGCCTTTTACATGCTATTTCTCTCCTTGGGACACTCTTCCCCCATCTGATAATTTCCCCACTGACTAATCCATCATCTCTCAGCTTAGAGACCACCTCTTGCAGACAGCATTCCCTCACCCCCAAAGCTGGAACAGACCTCTTCCTTAGTAATACATTTCCCCCCACCTTCTCCTATAATAAAACTTATTTTACGATGTTACATTTTATTGTCTATTTCATTGCTTATCTGTCTCTCCTAATAGACTGTGTAAAAATTGATGTTGGGGCCTTGTCTGTTTTGTTTACTATTAAATCCATAGTGCCTGACAGAGAGTAAGGGCTCAGTAATTGATTAATCAATTGGGCTATCATAAATTAATTAACGTTAAGAACCCTAATCCTCCTATGTCTCTGTCCCTTCACACCCATTGGCCTTAGCTTGGAAAATCTCTCCTCTGCCCAGGGCCTCAGGATAATTCTGTGCTCTTAACCTCTGCCATGCTCCTACTAGATGCTAACTTTACTCCTGAGACCAAGCCAAGAGATCTAAGAGCCAAAGCTCTTGACTTAAAAACCTTTCACATCCTCCTATGAAATATGGAAGGGTTTTTCAAGCTTTTCCTATAAAGCATCCCAAATATCAGAAGGGACCAATGCACAATTTCTTTGAAGTCTCTTTCTTAAATATTTATGTAAATTGTGTATTCTACTCCACAACAGACTTGGGTTGGTTTTACTATTAAATCAATGGGGTTTTTCCAAAAATTTTTCTCATAGTGTGACCACTGGACCTCTTGCCTCATTAATAACTTGAAGCACTTGTCAGGAATTCAGATTCCCTGGCCAAACTCAGACCCACTGAATCAGAATCCTGGGAGAGGTGCTTTACAATCTATGACTTAATACACGCCCAGGTGATTCTTATGGATTATCAAGTTCAAGAATCTCTGCTGTCTTTATCCTGCAGCTTTGGATATATCCTAGCATACCACAGAGTATCCCCCTGGGTTAGGGTACTCCAGTTCAAGAATAAAAATCTACAGGCTTTTAATAGATATCTTTCAGGTATCAGATACAAGGAAACCTTTGGTGGTCACATTTGAACTAAATAACCCTGTTGCTTAGGCCAAGGGTAGTTGGACCAAAACTGATTACTTGGCATAGACTGCAGCAATCAGATTCTTTCCTGGGAATTTAGATTCAAATGCTCATTGGTCTCTCCAAGTGCTTGAACTGGCAGGAGATACAAAGCTGGCTTTGACTAGGCTGTGCTTGTCATGTTGAGTTACATGCATGGAGACCAGAAAAAGGGGGAGAGAGAGCAAGTGAGAGTCAAGTGCAGAGAGAGGATAGGTTTCAAGATTATTGCTGAGAATGGCTCCCTGGATGCTGGTAGCTCAGCTGTGTTCTCTGACTTTGAGTTACATGGGAAATCACTATATCATTATAATAATTTCTCCCTTTTTTGCTTAGAAAGTTTCAGTAGGTTTCTGTTTCTTACTACTAAAAGAGCTTTGACTAAAACAAGTATAAATATTCTACTTCTTACTGGGCCCTTCATACAGTGATGCCAAACAATCTCTCTAGCCTCATATCCTACCACTATAGCCTGTCCCAGTCCTATATACCAGCTACGTTAAACCACTTGTCATCAACTAGACAGGCAACACACTTTTATGCCACTGTGTCTTTGCATGTGGCTTTCCTCAGCCTATAATGCTTCTACCCTATCCTACCTTTGATCCATCATACTCATTATTTAAGACCCACTACGACTGCAACCTTCCCTGGAAACCCTTTTCTCATTTCGCAGCAGAATCGAAGGCCCCATTGTACCTTGGACAACACATCTATTAGTAGACTACGGTATTTTATAGAACTATTTATTTGTATGCCCTCTCCACTGAACTTTGAGTTCTTTGCCTTATTTTATCAGAAGCTCCTTTAAAAGGTCTGGCTCAAAGTATGTACTCCATAAATGTGTGTTGCATGAATAAGGGTTGCATGAATAAGCGGTAAACTCTGAGGAATGGAAGACCGGGAGCTCTTTGGATGTCTAATCTATGTTATTCTAGTAGACCTGCTCAGTCATCATGGCAATAGATTGTGCTTACATTGTTCTAAACTATCTCCAGACCATTCGTCCTGCCTGTCACTGAGCTGATAGCAATTGTGAAAGTGATGAATACCAGACCAATTATGAGCAATAGGAAACATCAGTTATAACTCCAGGGAGAAAACGCAGCCATATCAGTAGCCTCATCCATCTAATCGTGAGTCATCTTCCCAAGGCATCTTGCCCTGTGACCTTGAACTGCCAAGGGCTTCTTAGTCTTGTACAAATCCAAGTTCTTCAGAGGACGGCTCCTTCTCTCAGCCTGTCTCCTACAAGGCGTTGTTCTTGGCCCACTCAGTCCTGGAAGGGGAAACCTGGATGGAATTCACACACTTTTCCTAAGGGAAACCTTTAGCCAAGGATCCCAGCCCCACCCAGTAGACAAGACTTGCCTTCTAAGGCCTGCTGTCCTTTGACAGATAGCAACTCCTCTTCCCTGTGGTGAGAACATGTGGAGATGAGAGGCGGGTGGGAAGGTTTCAAGTGGAGGATTTGTCCAAGACTATGAAGTTTATGTCGCTAAATGCTAGCTTAAGTTAATAGTGAGTTCCTGAGTAAAGGACTGCAAAATTTCCCTTTTGTGGCCACTGGTGACCTCATTTTTCCAGTACGCCCATTTTCCCTTAGGAGGCATCTGAGGAAGGCAGTCTCTCCAGCTGGTGGGGCTTCCATGGTTGGGCCTGTGGGTGGGGGTAGGGAAAGAAAGGTCAGAGGACAGGAGGGGACACGCTTAGTCTAGACCCATACTGAGCTTATCTTTGCCTTTGAAAGGGAGCCTTAGAATCTGGCTGAGGAAGTTATGAAAAGGAAGATTTCTACCAGGTTCACGGTAGCCGCATTTCCATCATGGCAAATTGAACTCTGAGAAGTCTAGAGCCCTTAAACCAGGAAAGAATGTGACACGTGCTGGAGAGATGGCAGAATATGGAAGTTAAGAACCAAACCCTGGATTCAAATCTTAGTTTTATCACTAAGCCAACTGATAGAAGTAACTTCAACTCTCTATGCTTCACTTTCCACATGTGTAAAATGGGGATATAGTAATACCTACCTCAATAAAGAATGTTACAAGGATCATTTATAAACTGCCTAAAATAATGCCAGATCTATATGTGTATCTACACATAGACATGTATTTGATAATTAAATGAATATTGACAAATTCCTGAAGTTGAATATTCTCTAGATGGAAGTGACATAATTATTATGAATTACTGTTATTTATTATGAACATAATAAAGTTGTTACTTACAATTATTTACAGACAAAGTGACTAGGTACTAGGTACCTAGACATAGACTAGGTACATCTATGCTCAGAATTATTTTTATTCCTTTTAATAATTTTCCAACGTGGGGAAAAATATGTCACTAGAATGAACCATCAGAGACATTTAGCTTATCTTTGCCTATGGGGAAGCATGTCTCTACCCTTCTGGTCTTTTAATCAGTGGATGCCTGAAGGTAAGGCAATTACTACTTATTGTACACCTACTCTGTGCTGGATGTTTTAATCAGAAGCAAGAGCAGAAGCAGAAGAGAGAAGGAGGAAAAAAGAGAAGAAGGGAGAGAGATGAAAAAGATGAAGGAAGAGGAAACAAGTTGCAGTTACTATGGATGAAGTTTTTAATCATACTAGGCATTGCTTAATGCTTTGCATACATAATCTTATTTAACCTAACAAAAATTCTGTGAGTTAAATCATCCTCATGTTATCCTCATTGAGATTCTGAGCAATGAAGCTATATCTCCATCGTATGTGGCAAAATGAGAATGTAAGCCTAGGTCTATCTGATTCTTGTACCTCCTTTTCTTTACATCTATCATCTTATATAATATCCTTAACCATCTTAGGAAGCAGGTCTTCTTATTATCTCCATCTTGCAGATAAGAAAATGGAGCCAGGTAGGCTAAGCCATCTGTGCAAGGCCATCCAACAAGTAAGCGTAAAATCTGGAATTCAAATCTAGATTTGGTTGACTCCAAAACTTGGGCCCTCTCAGTGATATCTCACTAAAACTCCCAAAATCTCACCGAGTCTGTCTACCTTGAATGTAACTAATACCCTCCTGAAAATGAAAAAAAAAAAAAATAAGTAAATAAATCCATCTATCTATCCATAGAAATATACATAAGTATATATGTATAGCAATATACCTACCTAGAGGTATATATCTATAGCTCTATTTTCTCCAGCTTCTTTCAAATGGATATGCACATTTGAGAAACAATAATTATTGGAGAAGCAGTATGGAGGATGGACAGAGCCTCACTAATGTATACTCCCCACTCACAAGCAGCTACCATGCTTCCCTTTCCTGAAATTCCCTCTGATTTTTGGAAGGGAAGCAATAATTTCTGGAAAAAATTCAGGTGGGGCAAAGCTAAAGCTGAAGGAGCCAAGCCCAAGTTCTTTTAAGAGTGAATTGATGCTTCTAAGAAAAGGTTGAGAAGAGGGTTTTGGATTGAGTTAACAGAAGGTCTTTGTTGAGTTTTGAGAAATGAACTTCAGTTACATTGTGGAACAGAATCCAGCTTCCAAGGGCCTGAGAAGCAACTAAGACATGAGACAGGAGCAAGAAGTTTTACTATCAAGGAAAGGTGAAGAAAAAGATAGTGACAGGAGGGACTTCTAGAATCCAAGAAAGGCTACTTGATGATAGAACAGGCTTGCCACATCAAAGGGTACAGGACGGAGCCAACGATGAGGTAATCTCTATAGCTTCTGTGTTGAGACCATAGGTTATCGAACCATACCAACATGATGTGTTTAACCTGGTTCCATAACTCCTGGCTGTGTGACATTGATAAGAGATTTCTCCTTGTGAGCTTCAGTCTCCTTTAGCCACCCAAAAGGTATGTTTTGAATACCAACTATGTGCATGACACTGAAGATAGAAACTATTGTGACCCAGGACAAATCCAAAAATGTGGAAGCAAGAGCCCTGGATTCTACGCTTAATTCTATAGGCAAGTGAAGCAGGCTCTGTGTGTTCTAACTTCTTTCTTCATAAATCACACATCATCAAGAAGGACACAGACATGCTGGAGTTCTTTTAGAGGCTAATAACCAGGTCTGCTGGGATAGGCCTGAACCTAAGGTGAGAATCCAACTCACGTGATGAAAAACTATTGAAGGACTGGGGATGTTTACCAGGAGATGAGAAAAGTCCAACCAAGACCTAACATGTCTTCAAGTACTGAAAGACTGTCACTTAGAACCAGGAAAGAGGACTAACTTTTACTGAGCTCTTTTTATGTGCCAAGCATGGTTGCTAAGCACCTTGCATGGATTATCATAGCTAACTTGCAAAACAATTTTATAAGGTAGACGGTATTAATCCCATTTTACTGAGGAGAAAACAGAAGCTTAAAAACTGAAGTAATGTGCCCAAAGGCACACAGAAATTTTGTGGCAAAGCTGATATTTGAACCTTCATTTCCCTGCTTTGGAAACATATGCTCTGTCTAGTAAGTCAATAGACACAACAATTTCGGTATAGTGTTGAGGGATGAACTAGAAACAACAAGGACAGGAAATATATGGGAAAATATTAGACTCAGTATAAGAAAGATGCTGTAGTAGTGAGAGAATAGGCTGCTTACGGGTCACTGAGCAACCTTTTTTCAACAGTATTCAAACATAGGCTATGGTATAGAGGAATTATTAATTTGGAGAGCATGGCAATGATACTGAGGCTATTTTGGGGGTCCTTATCTTTTAGAAATATGAGCTTTAACATTTAGACATAAAATTATATAATGTTTGAGGTGGAAGAGCAGATGACACAGGCTTGGTGTGAGTTGATCTCTGTTGAAACTAGACAGTGATAGATACATGGAGGTTCATTACACTATTCTCTCTACCTTCATATATGTTATACTTTTCTAAACCAAATTGAAAAGAAACACACGTTTCAAGGAGAAGCCACTTTCCTCGAGAGTTTCTCCTCCTCCCAGGACTTGAATTTACGGCCTTGAACCCTTCTGCTCAGAAATGCTAGGCATGATGTGACTCTGTTGACCAGGGAAGGCACTGCACAGATTGACTAGCTGTGTGATGGTACGAAACTCAAGCTGCTTTCAACTGAATCTGCCTGGTGAATTGTGAGGCACATCTGGAATGGTTTTTCTTTTCTTAGAAATAGACAGAAAGGGAGTGAAATTGCTTGTGAATTCTCTCTAGGCCCTCAGCATCACTGCTGACTGAAGTTGCCTAATGACCAGAGAAGGGCCCCCTGTGAACAGAGCTAAGCTCCAATGGGGATGGGGCCTGCAACTTGCTCTGTTCCTGGAGGCCCAGCACTGCACTGGCTGAGGCCATCTTTGCATGGCACCCTCAGATAAATGATGGTTGTGTGATGAATGAGTGGTTGTAGGACAGCTGGAAAAGGGATTCCAGCCCTGACTCTGACACTTGTTGGCCTTGTGGGGCTTCAGGGGGTGGTACCTGCTCTTTCTAAGCCTCAGTTTCCATATCTGTAAAACAAAGATAAACATGGAAACCTTCATAGGACTATTGAGAGGATTAAGGGAGCCAATGTATGTGAACACACTATGCAAGCATACCATTGCAATTTGGTGGCATTCATTTTTCACTCTTTCATTCATTTATTCTCATTAAAAATATATTTATTGAATTTCCACTATGCCTCAGCCACCATACTAGAAGCTGTTGGCACATTGTTGGGCAAAAACTTGTCCAGTCCCTTGTCTCATGGAGTTTACCTCCTAATGCATAGGAAAATATTTTTACTCAATCTAAGAAAGGATGTCCTAGAAGCGAGGAAAACAGGATGCTTGGGGGTTACTATGGAAGTTGCTACTGGGAATGTTCAAACAGGCTCTATAACATTTGAAAGGTGTAGTAGAAAGGAATCAAGGGGTAGACAAAGATTGGACTAGATACCTGTATAATGCCTTCATTCCTGAGTTTACCTGCTCTTTTTCCCGCATTGGTACCACTGTGATCATAAAATAAGGAGGAGGAGACACAGACACTAATTAAACAATTACAATACATAAAAGCATAATTAGAAACTATGATAACTGCTATGAAAGAAAATAAGACTCGAGACAGGCCTGGTGGCACAGCGGTTAAGTGTGCACGTTCCGCTTCTCGGCAGCCTGGGGTTTGCCGATTCGGATCCCAGGTGCGGACATGGCACTGCTTGGCAAAAAGCCATCCTGTGGTAGGCATCCCACATATAAAGTAGAGGAAGATGGGCACGGATGTTAGTTCAGGGCCAGTCTTCCTCAGCAAAAAGAGGAGGATTGGCCATGGTTAGCTCGGGGCTGATCTTCCTCAAAAAAAAAAAAGAAAAGAAGACTCAAGAAAGTAAACAAATAAACAAACAGGGGAATCTTATTAAATCTGGAAGCCTCAGCAATCTGGTGGGTGAGAAACAGTTAACTCAGTGGAAAGATGGGGAGGGGTGAAACATATTCCATGTAGAGGGAACAGCATGTGCAAAGGCTCTGTGGCACGACAAAGCATAGTGTTTCTAGAACCTGGAAGATCACTGAGACTAGAGCACAGAAAGCCAGGAGTGTAGGGATATAAGATAAGCTTTAAGAAGTCAGAAGTGCCAGTCCAAGCAGCCCCTGGTAGGCCGTGGGAAGCACCTTGGTCTTGATCTTAAGAGTAACTGGAAGATAGCTAAGGGTTTAAATCAGAAAAGTGATATGAGCAAGCTTTAGCTTTGAAATATCATTTTGGCTACAAGGAAGAGAATGGATTAGAGGAGACAAGGGTCATTGTTAGCCAGTTAGAAGGCTACTGCAGTAGTACAGGCAAGACTTGGACCAGATTGAGCGAAAGTGAACATAATTGAGAAATTCTTCAGAAGAAAAATCTATGGGATTTGTTAGTGGGTTGTAGTTTTGGGGGGATGGGTGTAGGCAGGAAGGAAAGAGAAGTAGCAAGAATATCTCACTCGTTTCAGGATTACAAGAAGTGAGATAGAAAACACTATCAAAGATAGGCAAAGACATTTATGACAAAGACAGTGTCTGCAAGGCTTACAAATGGGGAGAAGCCGCTATATTTCCATTGGATGGAGGGAGCTAACCCTGGAATGAATGAGGCTGAATCACTGTAGACAATATAAGAGGTCTACTTTTTCAAAAATGCTGACCATTAAGTAAAGGAATAAAGACACAGTAGCTGGAGAGGGAAATACAATGCAGTGATAGTCTCCTTAGTACACATGAGACTTTCATTTATTATGCTTTATTTTAAAAGCTGGAGGGAAGCAGCTGGTAGAGAGAGAGTGTAGCAAAGTGAGAAAAAGCTCAGATCCCAGGTCAAACCCTGGCTTCATCAGTTCCTGTTTGCAGGACCTTGGGGCAAGTGGTCTAGCTTGTCCGTGCCTCACTCTTCATAATAGGAAAAGAAAGACAATAATATAATAATAGTACCCACCATCTGGGGTTGATGAGAGGGTTCAGTGAGCTCTGTACGTAAAGTGCTTGAGCTGAGCTCCTGGCACAATTGAAGTGCTCAGTATATGGCCGATATTTAAAGTAAAAGGGAAAGACATTCTGCCATTCTCCTTTTGTTACATTTGTAAACTGAATTCAATATCACATGAGGGAGGAAAAAAACCCTCTAATCTCTGACATGCAAAAATGTTTGCATTTGCTAAGTCTGTACATCTTGTATATCTCATTGAATCTGCTAGTCTTCTGGTCCCATGAAACAGCTACATTTTCCAGTTCTGTAAGTAGGCAAGCCAAGCATTAAGTTCCTCTTTTGTAATTGACCATGAGCGTGTTGAGTAATATGTGGATTATTTCCCCCTCTTTTCTTTGATCTTCCCTCTTGCCAAGGATTGCCTGACAGTCTGGTTCCTGGCTGGTTCAGCTCCTTCTCAGAATGCACCGAGATCGAGAGGAAGTGGCCCACAATAGCAGAGAAGATTTACGGCAGATTATAAGAAGTACTTGACATTGTTAATCTCTAACTAAGGAATTCCCTGAAGGAATTTCAGAATGAGAAAGACGTATGAACTATGGTTTGGCGTAGTGGTTCTCAAGCTCAGAGTGCATCAGAATCACCCGGGAAGCTTGTGGAAATGAAGATTCCAAGCCTGACCCCCCAGAGAAACAGAATCAGTAGGAGGAAGCCAAGAATCTGCATTTTTAACAAATGCTTCCCCCATCGCCATCCCAAGTGATTCTGAATGACCTTGAGACACTCTGAGATCCAGATCTCCACATTCCACTAGGCACTCATGACCTCTCTCATTCTGCTTTCCTTTTATCTCCCCTTCACTTTCTAATATACTATATTATTTACTATTCCAATTGTTTACTTTATATCTCTCACACACTACTCAGTAGAAATTAAGTCTCCAGATGATGGAAATATATACCTGCTTTGCTCCTTGATGAATCCCAAACGCCAAAAACAGTGCCTGACCCATAGAAGGCCCTTTATAAATACTTGCTAAAATTATTTGAATTGAGTCCCCACTCTCCCAGCCATCTCATAGATGGACTTCTGCAAGTGGACACCCCAACCAAATGGTCCTCTTATTTTAGCGCTCTAAATATTTGAAAATTTCTAAATGCCAAAACACTTTGGCATTTAGAAAATTTGCTGATGCCATGCATCTTTCCCAGAAAAAAAATTACAATAATATATAATCCTGCATAAACTTTCTGGGGATGGATAGCCAAAGACTCTTTAAAATCAGGGATCTGCCAACTCCCCTGCCATAAAACCAGCCCTGGTCCCCACAATTCACCCTTCACCTATTGCTATAGTTATTAACCTAAAACTCAGATCTAGTCATTATCTTTCCCTTGACCTAAAATCTTGCAGGGCTCCCTATAGTTTACACGGTACCTAAATCCCTCAGCAGAGCATCAAAGTTGCCCACAACTCAGCCTTCTGGATATCATTTTGCCAGTTTTCTCTCTCCCAAATCTTTCAGACCTGTTGCAAGAGTGACTGATTAAACACATAAGCTTTGGACACAGACATCCTGGGTTTGAATTCTGACCCCACAGGTCACTAGCCATGTGAACTGAGGTAAATTATTTACCTCTCTAAAGCCTCAGGGGTTTGTTTTCCAATTCGTGAAATGGATATAAATAGTGCATACTTCAAATGTGTTGTGGGATAGAGTGAGGGAACATATATTAATACACATAAGGCACTCAAACAATGCCAGGCACACAGTTAGCATTCAATAATTGTTGGGTTTTATTCTTCTACTCTATATGTTTGACACACAGTATTTGACATAATTTTCTTTCTCCTTCTTTTCCAGTATAACTTAGTCAGATCAAGGTTGGTCAAACTTTTTTTATAAGGGACTTGAGAGTAAACATTGTTGGCTTTGCATGTCCTACTGTCTTCTTACTACTCAACTCTGCCGTTGTGGCAGGAAAGCAGCCATAGATGATATGTAAACAAATGAGTGTGGCTACGTTTCATAAACTTTATTTATAAAAACAGACGGCAGGCTGGAGTTCATCCATGGGCCACAGTTTTCCAACTCTGGCCTAGACTAGCTTTGGAATCTTACAGACCTGAATTCAAGCTTCTCTGAGCCTCAGTCTCTTCACCTTCTATATAGAAATAATAATAGTATTTCCTTTATAAGGTGTCACATGCTTAAATGAGATAAATCATGTAAAGCCCTTGGCATATAATATATATCTGGTAGACAGTATTATCTTCATCACCAACAGCCTTGCCTCAAGCTGTTCCACTATCTGCCCATACCCACCTTCCCTGCTCCAAGAATCTTTTCCAGACTCTCTCTCCCCTCTCAGAGTTTCTTTCTCCCTCTTTTCTAACACTGTTGGAATGTCTCTTGTATTATTTGAAAATAAATCATGCATTAATGTAGCATATGCAAGTAATTATAGTTACTTATGTTGCTCTTCTGCCTCATCCACTAGACTTGAGCTCCTTGAAGGTACAATCTGTGTCTTATATCTTTCTGTATCATCTTTCCTAGCACAGGATCTGGCACACACTAAGCACCCAATGCAAGGTGATGGTGGTGATGGTAATGGCAGTTATGATAATCTTGGTGGTCATGGTGGCGGCGGTAACAATGGTGGGGGGATGATCTTGGCTGTTAACTTCTTTTCAAAGAGCAGTCATTTGGAATTCTTTTCTCAGTTTGAGCCAAGAAGTCTAAATAGAGAAAACAAGGCTTTCTGGCAGAGAGAGAGGATCTGCTGGAAGGTCAGACAACCACAACAAGACCAAAATTATACATGGTTCTTCCTAGAGTAGCATGAAAAGAAAAAAAAGCTCACATTATTGGAAGTCAGGGTACCCAAGCACTGGAAAAGAATCATCCACATCTATAGAGTATTTTACAGTTTTCAAAACACTAGCAAACGGTCTTCTAATTTTTCTATATGACAGCCCTGTAGGGAAAGTCACCACTAAACATTTTACAGACAAGGAAACTGAGTCTTAGAGAGAGGAAAGACATTTCTGAGGTCAGAAGCTGCGCCTGATTGATTCGAATTCAGACTTGACTGTGTGACCTTGAGTAAGTCATTTCTCATCTCTAGGTCTCAGCTTTACTATTTGTAAAACAAAGAGGCTGATCTGTAAAATAAACAGGTTATGATTTTAATATCCCTCTCTACACATAAATGCTCTGTCATTGAGATAGAGTACAAGATATGTATACCTTTCTTTTCTCAGTACTAATTTAAGAAGTAAAGCTCATAATAACTCTGGATGGGAAATAAATAGCAGGTCACACGATGCCTTTTCCAACCTCAAAATATTTCCCTTATTTTCAGGGTAGAAGTTAGAACCAACCCTATCATAGTGCCTGATGGGACTGTAGATAAATTTAGTCTGTACTTCTCATGGTACAAATAAAGAAATAGAGCCCTAAACAGTAGAAGCTTTCATGTCCAATGCCATGTAACAATAAAGGACAGAACCTGGTTCAGATTCCAGGTGTCCCAATTCTCTGGTTCTTCCAAAGAAAACTCTGAATCCCCAAATGAATAAGGATAGATACTAATAATGCCTACTTTACAAATGAGTAAGAGTAAGGTCACCCAGACAGTCAATGGCAGAGATGGGATTCAAATCCAGCTATCTGGCTCTTCACCACGGCTCTATTCTTTAGTCTCCCCTACTTGAAACCTCTTCTTCTTCACCAAAGGCTAATTAACAGCCACACAAGGTCTTGTACCTTAAGCACTAGTTATGCTTAGCCAAGCTCTGTGGTTTTGGGTTGAGTAAGGGTCATTTAACAGGTGGAGAGAAGAGATTTACATATTAATCAAACTCTCCATCATAAAGACTTTTTTGCGGCTTTGCTTGTTCAAAACCACAGTGCAAAGTGTAATGAAGGGCTCTTTTCCAGCTGGGGCAGAAGGCATCATCCTTTCCCATGCATTCGTGGAGATGGACCCAAGGAGACTTCACTTACCAAAGAAGCCAGTGTCTAGTGGTCCCCGAGACTATCCAGAGCACACCCTGGCCCTGGTCCAGAACCAGAGACCAGAACTGTTCCACAAAGCTCAAGCAAGTCACACCCCATCTCTGATACTCCTGACTGTGCTATACAATGGGACTCAGGGGTTGACTCAGCACCTCAAATAACTCAAGAAGGGGCCGGGCGGGTGGTGCAGTGGTTAAGTTCGCACGTTCCGCTTTGGTGGCCCGGGTTTCGCTGGTTCAGATCCCAGGTGCAGACATGACACCACTTGGCAAAGCCAGGCTGTGGCAGGCGTCCCATATATAAAGTAGAGGAAGATGGGTACAGATGTTAGCTCAGGGCCAGTCTTCCTCAGCAAAAGGAGGAGGATTGGTGCAGTTAGCTCAGTGCTAATCCTCCTCAGGGAAAAAAACAAAAAACAAAAAAAAACCTCAAGGAGTCAGTGGTTCTCACATAGAAGAATGGTTCCATTCCACTTCAGAAGGTCTACAGGAGAAGGAAATCCTTTTACTCATGTTTAATTCCACCTATGGTATCCTCTATCTGTAGAATATGAGTGCCAGCAATGTTTATAAAGTGAGAAATGCTTCTAAAATCCCTCCATTTGTGATCTGCCCTTTTGGGTTAACCCATGATCTCTCTCATAGAAAATATAGATCCTACTCTAAAACATCATGCCTCTAGCACTTTGGGCATCTGTAAAGTTATCCAGTACTACCTAGAAGGGGAGGTGCCAAAGGAAGCATAAACAAAGGCAGGGACAAGTTTAGACCAACATTATTTTTGTCATCATGATAGAAAATGCTTGTGCATTACATGCTCTGTGCCAGGCACCATGCATTTGTTATCTCATTTGATTACCTTAAGGACCACATTTTACAGATGTGGAAACTGAGGTTTGGAGAGGTCATTCAATATCACACAGTGAATGGGAGGTTGAGACAGGATTCCAACTCAACTTGAGTGGCGCACAGAGCCTGCACAATCTGATTCCACTTAGACAAAGTCTTTTGCAGGAAAATCAGAAACTCAGAAACTCACTCAGCTTCTCTCTTTTTTCAAGTAGGAAAAGAAAGTCCCAGAAAGGAAAAAGGACTTGTCCCAGCCTTGCTATGACTCAGTGTCAGAGCCTAAGGCAAGGCCCTTTTGTGCTTTATTCATCTGGCCTCTGCCTCCAGCTGCAGAGAAAGGCAGAGAGATGGAGAAGCCATGGGAGAAGGAGTGATAGGAGTTTGGAGAAGAGGCAGAAAAACAAATGATGGACACAATGATAGTGGCTGCTTTCTCGTCACACTAGCCTGGCTCAGTGCCATATTCCCCTCCTCCAGGATCATTTCCAGACCTACAGTGGGCCTGTCCTACCCACTCCTACCACAGCCTGGCTCCTTTGGAAATGCCTAATGCACCACAGCCCTTAGGCTGCTATGCAACTTTAAAAAGGCCTGTCATTGGGGTTTGGGGAGAAGGAGAAGAAACTGGAGACTCAGAGGAAGCCAGCTCTAGTCAACCATCTCTAATGTTTCTGTGCAGGGATGACTAAGAGGAGAAGAGCTTGGAGCTGAGGAGACAGCATCCGTCTATGCCTGCCTGTCTGCCCTAACTCCTCCATGGCTCCCCTCCAACAGGGGCCAAAGTCCCCACCACCCCAGCCTCCCCAGCTCTGCCTGGCCTGGCCCTGCTGCCTCTCCTCAGCATTGCCCATGGAGCTCCCCCTCAGTCTCGGCCCTTGCCACACTGGTTCTCACTCAGTTCTTCAGGGAAATGGGCCACTCTTGCTCATTCTTCAGGTCTTTGCAGGAGCTGGGACTTCAACCTGGAATGCTCTCAGGCTCCGCCGCCTCCGCCAAACCAGTCCTCCACATTCACTTTAACACCTAGCCCCCAAGGGCTCAGTTTCAATGTCACTTCCTCAAGAAAGGCTTCCCTGACCCCACAAGGCCCCTTGTTACACACTTTCAACCAGCTGGCCTGGACTTCTCTTGGTACTCTGCATAGTCTGTCTTTACTGATTTGTGTGATTGTTTCACTAATATCTGTCTTGTCCACAAGTCTGTAAACTCCATAAAGAGGCAGACCATGTCCACTTATCATACTCTTCACTTCTCAGAGCGTGACATGGTACTTGGCTTATAGTAGGTGCTCAAAAATACTTACTGAATTCATGAATGACTGACTAGTACTTTAAGAGCTCCAGATCTCATGTATGGAGAACAGTGACATCTAGTGACTGCTTTCACACTCTTGGGCTTCTCTGCTAACCCAGTAGGAATTGGCCTCAGAAAGACCTCACTGGGTTTCCAAAGAATTGAATATTTTGACGATGCTGAGGGAAGCTGGCACAGAATCCAGACATGGGGGAATCTGACTCTTAAGCAAAGAGGAGAGGAACCATCACTCTTCTTGCCACCACACATGTGCCAACAACACATCACACAAGTCCTGTGACTTAGCTCGTATCCTGTCACATTACAGATGAGAAGAATGTGATCCAGAAAGTCGTTGGGGTAAGTTCACAAAGCTGTAAACAGGGATATTCACAACATCACTCACTATGTCTTGGAGAGTTCAGCCTATACAGCTACCCATGCTGCTTTATTTGTCTTCACTGACACAACACTGGTCGGATCACTCCTGGAATTCACTAGAAGCTTCAACAGCCTCCTCATGTGTCTCCTTGCTTCCACTCTTACATAATTGACTCTCACCTTGAAGCCAGAGGTATACATACATATTTGGCTTTTTTGTTGGTAATTTGGGGACCTCTGATCCACAGAGTTAGATTATTTGTGACACTTGGCTCATGACTCACGTTCATCGCTGCACGACACATGGTTAGGCTTTATGTCTTCATCCACTTAGTGTTAGTGAGTTAGTTAGCTAGTTTTAATACTTTAATAAACTGCCACTAATCCACTACCCAAAACACCAGCTAGGAACTTCATACCTACGTGTAACAAATGCTTCCTCACGCCATCATCCTGCCTCCCTTAACTCAAGATTATCCTCATCCTGAATCCTATGTTCATCCTTTCCTTGATTCCCCTTTGTAAGTAGTTTATTGTACCTGTATGTATCCCTAAAAGGTAGTATATTTGCTGTGTCTATGTATCTGTTTTAACTTAAAATAGGGGAAAGGGTTTCATGCTATATAAAATGAATCTTTGGGGCTTATTCATTTAACATGTTCATTCATCTCATATTAAGTGCCATTATAGTTCATTCATTTTGGCTGTTGTCAGGTAGTCCACTGTATGCATATTCCATTGTAGGCTTATTTAATTGCTCTTCCAGTAATGGTCTTCTGGGTTGTTTCCAGAGGGCTCCTGACACACAAATCTAATCCTATCAGCCTCCTGCTAAACATCTCACTGCCCTCCAGACAGGGTCCAAACTCATGACCTAGCTTACAATATCCTGTATGATCAGGCTCCTTCTGACCCCTCTGGCCTCACGTATGCTGGCCCTCCACCTCTTGGGTTCAGTCATGGGGAATTCCTTTCAGCCTTTGAACAGACCGTGTTCTTTCCTGCCACGGGTCATCTACCTGACACTCTCCCCATCTCCTTACTCTCATCCCCTCTCTGTCCTTTATGAAGCCCTACTTGGCCACCTACTACCCTCCAGTATTTACTCAGTCCAACAGATGCTATGGGAGGGGCATGTAATACATAGCATCCTGCTGGACTTGGTCAGGGGTCTGCCAGATTGTCTTCTTTGGAGGCCCAGGGCTGTCTGGGAGCTGCTGCAGAGGGAAGAGTAGGGACCAAGTAGAGATGCTTTATCCACCTTCCCCTTCCTAACTGAAGGAGTGGCATTACTATTCCTGGTTTTATAGATTGGGATTCCTGAAAGACTGCATTTGGAAAAAATGTTCCACAAACACGTTTGCAAACCAGTGAACCAAATCATTTATATGATCCCTTCAAGCCCTGACGAACTGTAACAGAAAATGAGAAACACAAAAAGAGGAAAAAGAGGAGAGAGAATTTCACAACTAAACATATAGGCTCTCGAGCAGACCAACTTTGAGCAAATCACTAAACATCTTTGAGGTTTCGTCACTTGTGAAGTGGGCACGACATCAGGATGAACTACATGGAACTTTCATTTTTATAAGTAAAAAAGGTCTAATGTCAGCAATCTCATATGAATCAAACCAATATTTCCAAGTAAATAATAGATCTGGAGGGCAGATTAAATGAGATTATCCAAGTATAGTATTGAAAATGAGACTGTTAGGTTATTACCAAACCCCTATCTTCTCCTAGGAAAACAGACAGAATATATTTCCCTGTGTTCATTTGCAGACAGGTGTACCCAATGGTCGAGTTCTAGCCAATGGAATGGGAGCTGAAATGATATTTGCCACTTTCAGGTTTGGCCCATTTAAACTTCTCACGTGTAATCCTCCATGTTCTTTCTTCTTCCACAGTAATCATGGAACCATCAGATTGATGGAGCACAAGATGGAACAGGCTGGATCTCTGCAACACTTCTCAGAGTAAAGCCACCCACCAATCAAAAACATTTGTTTGGGACTCTGTACAAATAAGGATAACCTCTATTGTATTAAGCCATTGAAATTTGAGGATTCGTTGGTTATAGCAGCTAAATATGTACTTCAAAGATAGTAAGGAATCACTAAATGCTCGTCATTGCCATGATGATGATGATGATGATGACAATCCCGAAAGACAAAGGGAGCACAAGGGCAGGAGGTAGGAGGGTTGGTACTTAGATCCGACTTAGTGGCAGTGTCAGGGAAGCTCACCTCCTTGGTGCCGTTGTCTTGGATGAGGGTGTAAAGTGGTACCACACGGTTGATTTCCAACAGCACTGGTGTGGGGCTCAGCTGCTCCTTGCCTGGTCGGCGGCAAAGGTGGCAGGTAGACGGACAGCGGCCTTTCTCCTCACAGCGGATCTCCACGCCTGAGATGAGCTGGTCATCTGACAGCATCTGAGCTGTCAGCAGACCTGAGAGGTAGGTGATGAAGGGCATGGACTTGAGTTCCTTCTTGCTGCCCAGCTCTGTGGTCTCTGGAGAGGAAGAGGTAAATTCAGTAACTTTCAAAGTGTTGATGTGCTAAGGAGGTGGCATCCATTGGAAAGAAAAAAAAAAAAAAGATAGAGTGGTTTGTTCATGATGCCTTGAGAGGAGGACTGGCCTGAGGGTTCAGAGACCAGAACGGTGTCTTGTTTTACTATTTACATTAAATAGCCCCTTGCTTTCTCTAGGTCTCACTTTCTCCATATTTAACATTGGTAGGTTGGACTAGAGGATTCTCCAAGGATCTTGCAAGATGTAAATATCAAGGACACTTTTCCCAATGAGAAATTTCTCACTGTGTACTGTCGATTTACACAAATTCTACCTTTTTTTAAAAAAACTTGCTCCAGTTCTATATTTTCCATAAAGTTCCATGTCATGGGGCAAACACAAGCTTCAGAGTCAAATCAATATCAGTTTAAATCTTAATTCTGCTTGATAACAGCTATGCAACCTCAGGAAATTCTCAATGTCCAAGAGCTTATAGTGATTAATTCTGTAAAATGGGGTTAATAATACCAACTTAAACAGTTGTGAGTGGTAAATGAGATAGGAGGTGAATGTGCATACTGAGATCTGCTTCATGCATGCTCCATTCTGTGCTATCTCTCTTGATCCACACAATAAGCATTTCCCACCTCTCTGCCTTTGTGCGCCTGTCTTACTTTTCCCCTCTGCCTCTCCAGATCTTTACCACCCAACCAATGCTCCATTCTAGTGTGATCCTCTTCAGGAAGTCTTTCCTCCTTGCCTCCGCCTTCTTCTTTGGATAAGTACTTCTGCCTATAAAACCTTATCTTGTTAAGCTCACTTTCTGGTCCCATTTTCTGCTGACCTCTGCAACCATATTATCAGGTCTTGGAGATCAGGGGCTATGTCTCCTACTCCTCTTCCCTCCAACCTTCAGTGCCGAGCATGGTGCTAGGGATGTAATTGCGACTTAATCAAAGAGGGAGCTTATAGAACTCTGAGTGGCTAGAATGACATTCATGATCTAGTCCAGAGGCTCCAAAATTCTTCTGAGGAATTCTATGGATCCCAAAAGCATCTCAACAACTGCTTGCACAGGGCAAGAGGGAAAATGAGCAGGCAGGACTCTAAACCCACATCTCAGTTTCAGACAGAACAGTTCCACTTGTATGTCTCTTATAGACTGCCTTTCTACTTAAGATTTCATAAGAATAAAGGGCTCTGTGGCTATATCAAAAGCTTGGAGAACCAAAGTGATTTGTACAACTCAAAGGGTTCCATTTAATCATAGACTATGTGAATGGTGTCCTCAAAGTTGTGCAATGCAGAAGTGGCAAAACAGGGTGGCCCTGTACTAAGGGGGAAAGCTTGGTCCAGATGGCAGCTACTTCCAAGCCTGATGAAGTCAAGGCAAGCTACTGCCTTAGTGGAAACAGAGGCCCTGGGCACCAAGGCCTGGGAGAAAAAGAAGGTTGTCTCCTGTTCCTGCTCTCGGCTTGCAGTGACATGCAGCTGATCTGGAAATGGGCTTGCCAATTAGAAATACAAATAAATGCAGCCTTCATTCATGACTCTCTGGGCCCTGGGGCCTGGGATCTGTGCTCCACCTTTTCTGTCTGGCTGTCAGCAAATGCTTATGAGCATCAGATCAAAGGCTCTGGGGGAGGAAGACAAGGCGAATTCCAGCTAACCAATCCTTCAGAGGGATTAACGAGGGTAGTTACTAAGATAAACAAAACAAAGCTGTGAAGAAGGCATCTCAGCAGCTGGGGCGACTAAGACAGTCTTATATACGGACACACTGAAAGAAGATGATGGTGACCTTTGGAAGTGTGGGCCAGAGGGACAGTTTTGGAGAAGGGTGACTTAAAACCTGAGAGAGATAACTATTCAGGGGAGAAGGTCAGGGGGATTCAGAGCTGTGAGGACACTGGGGAGCAGTTAGCCTACACTCTGATCCATAACGTGTAAATTACGTTCTATAGGTCAAATCCAGTCCTCTGCCTGTCTTTGTAAATAAAGTTTTATTGGAACATAGCCACCTTCATTCATTTATGTAAAGTTATGGCTACAATGGCAGAATTGAGCAGTTGCAACAAAGACTCTACAGCCCACAAAGCTTAAAATATTCACTATCTCATCCTTAACAGAAAAACTTTGGAAACCTCTGCTCTAGCCTTAGGATACAGATGGGGAAACTGAGTCTCAGAGAGAGGATGCACCTATAGCCACACAAAAATGTGGCAGTATGATGGATTAGTTAATGTAAAAACTTTACAATCAATAGACCATCAATATACTTGAACTGTGAATCTCTAAGGAGAAAAAATAGAGTAGGGCATCTTTTCTCCATGGAATATCTTTCAAAAACTATTGAAAAAGAATACTTTTGAAAATGCTAATCTGGTACAACTGCCCCACTTTAAACAAGGAGAAATTGTGCCCCAAAAAATAAAATGACTTTCCAAGGTCACATGGTGAGTTACTGACCCTTTCAGCACATGAGCCCAGTCTTTTCTTAACCAATTCATCACTTAAAGTACTGTTTTTATCTCATATTTTAAAATGTAGATGGCCTGCCCCTCCTAGCACCTCACCATATGTACATAATTTTATCAGGAAGGAATGTAATGTGGTGCTGGGAGTAAAGATTCCCTTGATCAAACAAACAAACATTGACAGCCATTGGCTTAAAGATATAACTATCCATTTAACAACAAAACAAGCCATAGATCTTTGCTGGTAAGCTTTTGTCCAATAAATCTTTTTTTCAATCTATCAGTCAAACAAGTGGGGTTAAAAGGCCATAGTTCAGGCTGAAAACTGCCCTGCAGTAGCAGTACAGAATTCACAGCTGAACTTAAGGGCTGGTCTTGCTAAGGAGGGCACTTGGGTATCATCTGGTCCAATCCCATCATTTAATAAGTGAGGAACCTGAGACCTAAATGGAGAAAGGGATTTACCTCTAAGTCCTATGCATGTTTATTAATGATGATCCTTTTCGTAAAGACTGTGTCATGTCTAAGTTATGACCTGGATGAGAGTTACAACAGGGAAGACCATTAGCCATTCCATTAATTATTCCTCTGTAGACATTATGATTGCAAAAGCTAATTGCTTCTGATCCAACATCACTGTGTGGCTAAAGTCATCTTTTCAAAAGGCAAACCCTATATTCTTCTCCTGCTTAAAACTCTTCCATGGCACTTCACTGCTCTTAGGATAAAGACCAAAATCCTTAACATGGCACATAGGTAACATGGGATCTAGACAATCTGTCTGCCTCTCCAGTCTGATCTCTTATCCTATTTCTCCTAATTCTCTTACTTTCAGCTACGTTGGCCTTTAAGTTCCTTGCACACACCCTAAGCCTTTCTCTTCCAGTCTTGGCACATGCTCTTCTCTCTGCACAGAACACTTTTCCTCATCCCATCCCTACCCTCTGCCATCTCCTGGCCTACTCCTTCAGATCTCAGTTCAAGTGCCAATTCCTCAGTAAAGTCTTCCCTGAACTCAATCTCCATGTCACCAATCCTGATTACGGTTTCATATTAAAGGTCCTCAGAGCATTCTGTTCTATGTATCACCTGTTAATGTCTCCAGACTATAAGTTCCACGTGAGCAAAGACAGTATTCATTTTTCTGATTCCCTTATCTACTTTACATAGCACCTGGAACATCATAGAGTTTCAATACTATTTTCAATAAATGTTTGTTGAATATACAATATATTTATATACTCTGATCACTGTGCTATCTTGTCAAAGCATTGATGAGTCTAAGAGCCAAGATTTATGAATTTCAAGACTGACAATTGACGTCTTGTAATCAAATGACAACCTCTTCCCAAAGTAAAATTATCTCTCTCAATGGAAAGGTTAACAGATGAATAGCTGATCAATGTGCCAGTTGTTCTGACCTCCTCAAGGTTTTCACATAGGCCCTTGCCATTGAGGGGATGGGAGAGTTCAGTTAAAACAGGCTGTCTTTAACAGGCCAAGGATAAAGAGCATTTTTGAAGAGACTTATCCTCTGTTCACATTTCCCATCCCTCTGAACAATGCTTCCAAAATAGGATCATGTCTGGTTTCAAGCCCAATTCAGTTCCAATGACACTACAACCCATTCATTTGAGAACCTGCCAACTGAACTCTCTTTTTTCTCCTCCCAAATTCCTGCTGGGTATTATTTTGTTGCCACCAAAAAAAAAAAAAAGGGCTCCGTTGAAGTGACAACTCCTTGTTGGGAGGGCAGCCAGGGCTTTTCGGCAGGAGGTGATGGCACTGCTTGCCCTCATCCAGAAAACAAAACAAAGGCATCAGACTAAGGGCTTCTGGGAGAGCCAAAGCTGTGCGAATGTTTGTTCAGTATTCGGCAACGGTGCAGGGCGCTGCCTCCGAGTCAGACAGGCTTGCTTTGGCAATACACTTGTAGTTGAAGCATTTAAAGGCTCCACAGGGACCAGAGGGGCTCAAATTAGAAACGTTAAGGGTGGGGAAAAGAGGGTGAGACTTTTATATCATAAAGAATAGGCTTTATTACAGCAATGGCCTCCCAGGAATTGCTGAAATGGATCATTTCTTAGGCGGAGTTACTGTCTCCTGTTGGAGGAAAGCGATTGCTCTGAGGCCTGACTCAAGGACCCATACAAATATCCTTAACAAAGGGAAGGTAGCCAGTTGAAATGCCATCGGCCAGGACTGCACTTCTGTGTTGTGCAATCTGGACTTCTCAGCCTAACCAGTCAAAATCCAGCATCGTCAATGTGCCCTTTCTAAATAATAGGACCAACCTAAATGAGTTCTTGTGAGGATTAAATAAGGTGCCTGGCAAAGCTTAAGCACTCAATCTTTATTAGTTGTTACTGTTGTTGTTGCTGTGGTTGTTATTAATTATTGTGGCTGTTGTTGTAACAGGATGTTAAAACTGAAATTTCTGTTGAGACACCAATACAGAACAGAAGTGAAATCCCAAAGCCAGGCCCCTATAGGCAGAATTTACAAAGGAGATGAATCTTAACTAGCTTCATAACTCAAGAAATTTCAGCCAGAACAAGGGAATAAAATAAGGTCAGAGAGTAGACAGGAAAGATTTCAGAAAATTTTGCTTTGGAGAGAGTTATTACCTAATAACATACCCCACACGCCAGGTTGGACATGTAGAGCATGCTACCTTCTATACCAAATTTTGTGAACAGTGGCCTCAAGAGTGCCCCTTGGAGAACTTGCTATGTGTTCATGTAACCAGGAAGATAGTGGACTGGGGTCTTACTCCTCCTGTACAAGCTCTAGTCACCTGTGGCAGCAGAACAGAAGGGGCTGCATGGGGATTTGCCCAAAATTCCAGAGGTTGCCAGTGTGAAAAATGTTTGAGTATTTCCCCTGGACCAGATGTGGGTCACACAAGAGAAACAGCTGGCCTGGAATTGTTTTGAGTCCTACCCTAGAGGAATTATAACGGAGATTCAGAGGTCCCCCACAGTGAGAGTCTCCATGAGGTGGGCAGCCAGAGAAACAGAAGGTGGAAGGGGATGAGCAGCAGCCAGCCAAAGAGAAATGCATCCTCCAGGTCTTGGAGAAGCCCTTAGAAACAGGGACCCCTGAAAAGCTCCTGAAAAAGCCCCCAAGGGAAAGGGGCAACTTCAAAAATCTGTCAGGACCAGAGAATGCAGAGCCAGGTACAAGGGTACCAGGGTGAGTATGACCTTCCTAATCCTTACCACTTCTCCTTCCTTCTGTTTTGACCATGGAGGGAGAGGAAGAAGTGCCAAGGTAGAGAAACAGAATGGAGGCCAAGCTTGCCCCACCTCTTAATGCCCCACCGGGGAAGGCAAGAAGGTTTGATTTGTCAAATTTAGAAATTTGATTAAAATCTTGGACTGGACATCCTAATTCCTGGTTTGAAACTGTGTTAGCAACTTAAAATGTCTATAGCACTGTCTATTCCATAAAAGTGGTGATAGATTAGATGTGCCCTGCTAAGATTTTCATCTAGGAGCAGAGGAAGATTATCCCAGTGAATACATTAAAGAGAGTGTGGGAACCAACTCACATATATACTTTTGAACATATATATATTCATAAACTGTATTTTGATTATTCTCAATTTGTACTATCAAGTGAACCATTTACATCATCATCATCATTACAGTGCTTATCACATTTTCAATTTTAGTTAATGTGCTAGTTAAATTAATATCTGTCTCCTCAACTAAACTATGAGATAAGGGCAAGGACTATGGCCAGTTTCAATCACCATTTGTATCCCCAGCACACACTTCACTGTTTGATGTAGTGTAGACTGTTTGCAGGTAAACATCCAAATAAATGAAGAGATGAATGTGTGATCTGATCCCTTTTGCCTTCAATCCTTTCCATTCGTATAACACTTATCACATTTCAAACCCACTCTCTCAATTTATCACCATAGCCCCAAAGGCAGATGGTCTTAACTTTACTTTATTGTACAAATGGTAGTTCAAAGGGGTAAAGCCATTTGCCCAAGGCCACACAGCTAATAACCAGTCCGGCCTTTTGTACTGGTTCTACTGCTCCTTCTATCATCCATACTTCCTCTCCAAAAAATGTTCGGCACTAATTCTCACTCCTGCCTGAGTCATCTCTTTTGCAAACACTTGGGCCTTCCTTGTTCCTGTCACCCCTAGACAACACCCCTGGGCTCCCTCACCCTTTCCATGGGCTAAAGGATCCCATAGGTAAAAGGCATTTTAAAGGTCACTTGGTCAAAAATCCCATCTAATGTTTCATTCACCACCAAATCATCCTCCAGCTTCTTTTTGGACATGTTTAATGATGCAGAACTCACTACCTTTTTAGGCCTCCAGTTCCATTATGGGACAGCTCTGTTAAATCTAGATGGCTTCCCATCCAGGAACTGCATTTCTCATCCTAAGCATCAGACTCAGACTCAGAGTTACATGCTTTATGCTATTTGGACACCCTTTCTGAAGTGCTCAAGCCTGCCCCCTACCTGGGGGTCATGCTAAGATTAACCAACTAACTCCCCATCCCAGGAACTGTAAGGCATTCTTCGTGGCTTCTGATAAGCTGTATATGTCTGAGTGTGTGTGTATGTGTGTGCACGTGCGTGTGCATATTGGAGAAATAGAAGGGGAAGCAATGGTGGAGACTGTAAAAAAAGACAAGTCACAAAATTGCCAAATCCTGGGACAACTGATCTCCTGATCTAACATAATTTGCAACTTCTTCTCTAAATACACAAGGAATAAGCCCAATCACAGAGGGACAGCTAAAGCACAGTGACTTGCTTGGGTTTGAATTCCAGCTCTTCCATTTCCAGCTGGGTGACCTTGGACAAGTTGCTTAACCTTTCCGAGGCTCTGTTTCCTTATCTGTAAAACATCAATAATAGGAGTGCCTAAACCTTGGAACGTTTGGAGGATCAATGAGAAACAGAATCCAATGAGGAATTTACAAATTCTAGGGTGTCAAAAGCATTATCAGAGGTCATTTATTCCAGCCGTTGGCCTTCAATTCAGCATTATTCAATTCTCCTGTATTTCTGAATCTGTAAATCTTCCCTTGTGACCTGCCAGTACTTTAGCCACACTGTCAGAAATTTCTCCTTAAACTACCTGCTTCCTACCTATAGAACGCAGTAGACGGGGTAGAATTGAACGCTTAAGTCCAAAGCTATTGTCAGACCTCCTGATTTCAGATCTTGGGCAAGTCACTTCACCTCTCCAAACTTAGCTTCCTCATTTGCAAAATGAGGATTCTAATTCCTCATTGAACTGGTCTGAGCATCAAATGAGAGACAGCTGATTTCCATCTGTGATCTCACATAGTCCTCGCTATCATCCTACAAAGTAGGGATCGTTGTCCCCTTGTACAGATGAGGGAACTGAGGCTCAGAGTGACACCGTGTAACCTAGAAGAGGATACAGTACTTGTTTCAAGTGAAAGCAGTAAAATCTCTGAGGAAGGTCACACTGTCTGTGGGGCAGGGAGAGGGAACCCTGGACACTGCCCAGTTGCCCAGGAGTGGCTGATGTCTTTTGTTTGTTTGTAAATTAGAATTCTTTTAATAGGTATTTTTAAAAAGGACTAAAATACCCATGTAGTTCTGCTGTGTTATCTGACCTAAAGAAAGTAAGGGGCAGAATGAAGAATCCCCGTACAGCTCAGTGGGCCCAAAAGTGAGCCTCACCACAGACTAAGGCATGCTCAGCCCCCTACCCACTACTCTCGACTTCGATCCCTCTTACTGTTCAAGGAGCAGTCAGTATTGAAGTGTATCATTTACTCCTGCCTTTGAGACAAGGTGGGCCATGCAGTAATGGGAGGCTGAAAAAAAGGCCATGTGTGATCTCCTGCTGCCCTCTAGTGACTGCTTAAGATGACTGCTCTTGGGAAAAATCTTAGTTCTTCCACGCCAAAGAATGATTACTGTGTGCAGAGCAACTTGCTAGGGGCTGAGGGCAGCAGGGAAGACAGTAAAGGCTTAGTTACGATTCAAGGAAGCCTGGAGTAATGACCACGAGGGTTCTGAACAAGAATTTGCTTAGAAGATCTATTCAGGGACAGGTTTGGAGCTAGGCACTGGTAGGGGTGGCAGGTGGTGGTGGTGAAATTATAAATAATGATTTGTTCCGATCCCAGAGTTACACAAGAGTAGAGATCTGATTAAGTGTATCAGCTAGGAAGGAAAAACAAAAAAAGAAGGAGAGGGGAGAGACTAGAGACAAGGCAGAGAGAAGAGATAATTGATGGAGCAGGATGGTGAAGGAAATAGGAAGAGATGAACTCCCAGGTAGCAGTAGCAAGGATGTGGTCTGAATGTCAGACAGATCTCAGTTTGAATTTTAGTTTGATCAGAACTATACATTCAACCCGGTCCTCTTTATACAGTTATACAAGTTGTACACTACAGAATGGTGACAAGGCGAGGATGTGAGTGGGGACGGAATCCAGCTTCACCTCTGCTCCCCATGCATGTGCCCACGGGATTGAATCCAAGTCAAGGAACACCATTTCCGGATTCATACAAAAGGTGACTTACGGGCTAGCTGAGGCCTTCCATCTGACCATGGACAAGCTATGTCCCCTCTTGGAGCCTCTGCTTTTTAATGTATAAAATAAGCTAATAGCACAGACGAAACAACGTTGTTAGAATTTAAGATAATGCATGCCTGTGCCGCTCAAGAGATTTCAGTTCTCACTATTACTGGTATTATTATACCACCTAATTTTATTTTTAAGATGTGGTGGAATGAGCGCTTGAAAAAGGGAAAAGGTAGAAAGGAAATTCACATTTCCAGAGCTTCTAATCCATTCTTTGCCAAGCACAAGACACTGTGGATCTCAATGAATCTTCACAACAGTGCTTTGGACTAGGAATATTATAATTTTTACAGCCACATTTTACAACTGAGGAAACAGAAGTTCTGAGAGGTGTCAGATGCAGCGAAAGACCATTAGGCATTCAGAGGCTGAGTCCAAAGGCCCTTTTCTGCCTAATGGAGCACAGAAGCATCATGAATAGGAGGCCTGCCTTCTCCTCCCTAGGATCCCATTCCTCCTCTTTCTTAAGAATTCTGCTCAAAATGTGTCCCCTCCAGGAAGGATTCCAAGATTAATTCTTCTTCAATTTCTTCCTCCTCCTTCCAGTAGCCTCTTAGGCTGGGAGTCAAGGAGGAAATGCCCAGAAGGACTCATTCCTGGACAAGGCTTGGGGGAACTGGAGGCCTCTGAGATGCTAATGATTGGCCTTAGATGAAGACTCCCAGATCTTCCCGTTTGGACTTGACCCGGGGGCAGCAGAGCATGCCAGACCACCCTGGGGCTGGTGGGAGGTTGCCAGGTTCAAAAGTTCAGGAGGGTGTGAACCTAGGGTAGAGTGTGTTAGAGGCTTTGGTGTGAAGAACCATCAGAAGACAAACTGGCACCCTCTGATCACTTTTCTAGAGGGCTCACAGTCTTACTTTTACACTTCTAAGTATTTTCATCAAAATCTTAACAATACTCAGGTTAAAAGATCACCTTTGAACATGAAGACAGGCAATAGTTTTGGAGAACATGTTCAAGGTGAGTTACTTCTTGCATTAGCTCCCTCTTCCCTGTAGCTGTGCTGTGAGGGACACAGAGAGAGACTAATGAGCCCACCCATCAGTAAATAAAATCAAAATAAAGGGCTGAAATCCATCAGGGATTCCCTGTCTTATCATTGAGGAAATCAGTAAAATTAATACTAATAATAGCTAGAATTTTACAGGCACATATTCCAGGCCAAATGTTCCGCTCTTTGCTTTGCATATATTATCTTACACGGTCTGTGTAAATCCTAACAACAATGAGAGGCAGGTTTCATTATCGCTTTTTAAGAATGAGGATATGGAAGCTCACAGAGCTGAAATCAGGGGCTGGAGAGAACTGGGTTTCCACTCGGACCCGTCTTGTTCCTAACCACTTCTCTACTATCTTCAGCTGCCTCCGTTCTGCCAGATGACTGGAGATTCAGGCCTAGGCAGTTCTAAATTCTGGAAACTGAACGTGCAACTTCTGTTACTTCTGCCCATTGCATCACAGTGATTAGCAGTAAAACCCTTAAAATAAAATCAAGGGACAATCAACAGGGAATTGGTAGAAAAGCTATGGTGCATCCACAGAATGGAGTCTTAAAAAGGAATTCAGACAGTCTTTATACGTGATTTGGAATAATCACAAATATGTTTTATTAAACGGAAAAAGCAAAATGCAGAACAGTGTTTATAGTGCTTTCTTTTAGGTAAGAAAAGAGTATAAATATATAGATATATGTATTATCTAAATATACATGAGATTTATATATAATACATATTATATCTACACACCGATTACACACATAAACAGACATATTTTTTCACTAAAAAACACTGAAACAATCAAAAAACTAAAAAAATGGTTACCCATGGGGTAGCAAGAGCATAGGGTCAAGGCGACAAGGATAGAAGCCAGAGTTTTTTGAGTATATCAAAAAAGAAAGCCAAAAACAATCTACAAATTATATGCAAACTAAAAAAAACCTAGCTATATATCAATTTGTGGCATAACCACACAAATAAATAATTATGTCAAGTGGCTTTAAAATGCAGCACTGTTATTTTACATGCTTAGTGAGAAACATTCCAAAGGAAAAATTATTTGCAAATAAATCTTAAACTAGATGTAATGACTTACTGCTAGTTGTGATACTGGAATCATTATTTTGAAACTATTATGTGTATATCATGGGCTACAGCAAACAAGGCATTACTTTCCTGTCATTAGGAACTAATATTATCAGCATAATAGGCACTCAGTCCAGGTATAAAGTCAAAGAAGTTGAGAAAAATTCTGTACACTGAAATTTAAACTTGAAATCATATAAACTTATGATTTGTTTTTCTCTTTTTAAAAAATAAACATTTCATAGCTCTGCAAAGGTCTAGAAGTAATGGCAACCTAGTAGCAATGAATATCTTGAATGCCCAGACTCTTGTTTTTAAATACCATTTCCCACTAAAAGGAACAAAAGATTCTTGGAAAGATTCCTTATTCCAAGTCTGGAATACGTATGGTGCAAACTGAGCCTGGGATATCTTGCTGTGCCAAAAAGCAAGATAGCTGCCAAAGACTAATGTGGTCATTTCAAAAGGACATAGAAGCCAATTTAGAGGGGCTCACACTGGCCTAACATTGAACAAATGGAACATCAAAGTGAATAATGACTGCAATTGATTGAAATAGATCAAATAAATAAATTTCCTGTACTTCATAACATTCCTCAAACCAATGATCCTCACCACTGGAGATGGCTAGGAGACCAGCTCATTAGTCTGAAAATTGATAGAAGAATCAAGTATTAGTCAAGCTTTTATCATATGAACTGGATTTCAGGGTAACCAAATTTTTCCTTATGGAAATATTGTAGATAATAACAGCAGGAAGAATGACAGAATTAGAAAATTACCATTTTGCAATCCCTAATAAAATAATAGGTCTAGGCAGCTATCATCAATGAATCCTAAAAACATTAGCAGAAGGGCTAATGGGAAAATTTTTAATTGATGGAAGGGATTTATAGTACCTGGCCTGCTGATCAATCTTAACATCACTAACAGTTGTAAACCAGACATTACGTGCCTTTGATCTGATACCCCAGGAAGTACACGGCACGGCCTGCCTACTTCAGTTTGCACTCCTTGGACCCATGGATGGTATTCAAGGCTTTGTGAACTTGTACAGGGAAAAATATACATCTTTATTTTCAGTATCCTCTAAATGCAATTTAGCATTTCCTTAAATTATGAATGCAGGCAACAAACAATAGTAATGTAGCACTTCCTATGAACTGACACAAATTCATATATATTTCTATCACATTACAGTTGTTACAAATATTTCTAAATATTTATGTTCAACACTACTTAGAAATTATGATTGTTATTAGACTCTCCACTAGATCTTGTCATTAATAAAGCAGCACATATATTACTACATTACAAATTTTTTTATATTTCGATAACTATATCTTGATATAATTTCTTTCCCGTGTAGTCTCCACGTACTTAACTTTATGCATTTAAAAACATTATTCTGATAAGGGAGTCTATAATTTTCATCATTCTACACAAGAGGTTCATGGGACAAAAACGTAATGAATCCCTAGGAGAGAGGAACACGTTTAAAACACACCAAGAGGAAGCAATCAGCTAAATCTGCAAAGTGGAAAATTCTAAAGAACAAATGAGTCAATATCTTCAATTAATAACAATACAGGCAAAATTGCAGATGCAGATATTATAGATTAAAAGGGAACTAATACAACATGTAGACATTTTGATCCTTATTTAAACACACCTACTATAAAAAAGATATTTTGAAGCAATTAAGGAAATTTGAATATCAACTGCTAGATGTGATAATGATGTTGAGATGTGTTAAAAAAAATAATTATCTGCCAGAGATACATAGTGAGCTATTTATAGGAGGAATGACAGGATATCTGGGATTTGCTTTAAAAGACTCCAGCAACAAAAAAACAAATTGGGGGTGAGGAATAGCTGAAGCAAATTTCGCAAAATATTGACAATTACTGCAGGGTGAAGGGCACACAGGGACTCAGTATGCCATTTTCTCTCCTTGCATGTGTACTTTTCTCAAAAAAACACTGAGAAAAAAGGGCTGCCAGAAGGATTACACAAAATCAGTAAAGTAGAACGAGGAGGGATTTTTCATATCTATATTATGTATGGTTTTGATGCTTTCTTCTAAATGCATTTTCACTTGTTTTATGTTTAAAACGTTTTAAAAATAGCAATAAAATTCCCCTACTTTTAGAAAAATAAATTAGAATAATGGATAGCATTGACATGAAAAGAATATGTGGGGCAGAGGTGGGCGGGGAGTGTTGGGGAAAGGAGACTGTTTATCTGTTGCCACCCAGTCTTACAGATGGAGTCTACAACTGATGGAGAGAGTAATGGTAGACACCATAAAGAGAAAGCTGGCTGATATCCTGGAGCCAAGAGGACAGGAAATTTGGACTGGGCTTGTGATGCGGGGCTTGCAGAAATAAGACCCATGGGAAAATTCCCAGCAGCCCTCATTTAGCATTGAGTTGAGTTGACGTTGATGACACGACACAGGGAATGTTCTCTGGGCAAGACTTCAATGCTACCAACATTTATCAAGCACCTACTCAGCCAGTGTTTGATTACTGCTGACCTTTGACCATCTACATTAGTTCAAACCATTGCAAACTGGGTCTGGTCAATGCACATAAATGTGTATGATATTAAAATAAACCTTAGGAATTCTGAACCAGCTGTTTTCATATCAGCTCAAGGAAACAAATCAAAAAGAAAAAAAACAAAATCTCCCTCCACAAGGACATTTTGCAGTCTTATTTGTGATGGTTAAATGTTCAAAGATGAGCTTGTCAACTTGACAAACTCATATAGCTAGTTTGACAACTATGAAGGCCAGAAAAAAAAAAAGGGGGATTTTAAGCATTTTCCCATATTAAGTAAATAAAATGTAAAAATCTGATATTTTTTAGAAAAATACCTGCTGGATACCCAGCATGATAAGAATGTATGAATGGATTAAAAAGGAACTGTGTAAATGTTGATACTTATATAAACATGACCAATATAATGGTTATATTAAGGTGGTGGAGAAAGTTGACTCTTTTTAAATGCTCTTTTATGCTTTAAATTTAAACTGAATCCAAGCATCTATTGAGTACTTACCATGGACCAGCTATAGGCTAGACTGAGAAAAACACAAGGATTGAGTATGGCATATGGAGATGAGTCAGAGTTTCAGCAGAAAGTAGACTAACAACAGACAGACAGATAGATGCATAGAGATACATAAATAGAATGAGAAAGGGAGGGAGCCAAGAAAAGAGAAATGGAGGGAGGGAGAAAAGGGGAGAGGGAGAAGGAGGCAGGTAGGAGGGAGGGATGGAGCCTCTAAAAGGCCTGCAATGATCTTACCTCCAGATGCACGCTGCCTATTATCATCTCTTCCATTGGACTAACTTGCTTTTAACCAACAGAATATGGCAACATTGAGGGGATGTCACTTCTGTGATTAGATTACAAAAGATTGTGACTTTTGTCTTGCTTGCACACTCTCTTTTGCCGGCTTTGATGAAACAAGCTGTCATGGAGAGGCTCATGTGGCAAGAAACCGAGGGCAGTCTCCAGCCAAAAGCTGGCAAGGAACTGATGCCCTCAGTCCACCAACCCTTAAAGAACTGAAACCTGTCAACAACTACATAAGTGATCTTGGAAACTGATCCTTCCCCAGACAAACCATCAGATGAGACCCCAGCCCTGGCCAATAACTTAACTGCAGCCTTGTGAGAGACCGTGAAGCAGAGGATCTAGCTGAGCTGTGCTCAGATTCCTGACTCACAGAAACTGTGAGATAAGAAATGTGTATTGTTTTAATATGCAAAGTTTTGGGATAATTTATTATCCAGCGATAAGTAATACAGATAGATATAATTTTATATTATTTCATGAAAAGTCTAGCAATCATAAAACACCTAGACTGAGACAAATTTGGTTAGGATGTACTAGAATTTTAACTCCTTACATTTTCTCCCTTATATTCTAGAAGCAAGAAATTCCTCTTCCTCCTCAGAATTCAGTTGCTAATAAAGGAAGAAGGGAGAATATTTTGTCAACAACAGTAATAATAACAATAATAATAATAATGACAATAGTAGCTAATATTCATAGAGAACTTACTCTTTACCAGGCAGTGCTCTAAAAGCTTGAGATCTATGAAGTCATCTAACACCATTCCTATGTGGTAGATAACTACTATTATTCCTATTTTGCAGAGATAGAAAGGAAAGTACAGAGAGGCTAAGTAAGTTGTCCAAGGTTACACAGTTTGTCAGCTGCAACAAGGTACGAAGCATTACTTCAAATCATCTAATCTATTCCGCAAAATAACCTTCCAGGTGGGTGGAACTGGGGTTCCAATTAATATGTGACCCCAAAGTCCTTGCTCTTTCTAGACATAGTGGTGGACTTAATACACAAACTTATTTGTAATAATAATAAATGCAATACAATGAAGATTACTACATGCTAGGCAACATCCTAATATCTAAGTGCTTAACATCCAATGTCTCATTTTCTCCCAACAATTCTGTGGGTTAACTATTGTTATGCCCATTTTAAAGAGAATGAAAGAGAGGTTAAACTAGAAATCTTCTTTGTAAACGGAGAAAACAATACTTAGCTCGTATGGTGATGCTATTGGGTGAACTGTCCCCTGAAAAGAGATGTTGAAATCCTAACGCCCATTATGTCAGAATGTGACTTTATTTGGAAATAGGGTCATTGATGATGTAATTAGTTAAGATGAGGTATTGGATTTTTAATTAGGTAAGAAGGAGGTCATATTTAATCTGACTGGGACCCTTATAAGAAGACACAGACAGAGGAGAATGCCATATGAAGATGGAGACACACGAGGAGAAACAACCACAAGAGACTGAAGTTATATTGCCACAAGCCAAGGAATTCCCGGGCCACCAGAAGCTGGAAGAGGCAAGGAATGATCCTCGCTCAGAGACTTCACAGAGCGTGGCCTCGCTAACTCCTTGAGTTCAGACTTCTCTCCTCCAGAACTGGGAGAGAATAAACTTCCCTTGTTTGAAGCCACCGAGTTTGTGACACTTTGTTATGAAAACCCTAGGAAACTGATGCAGGTGGTTTCAATGGTAAACGGTCTCTGCGGTTTTCAGCAAACAGGGTGCTAACTCCCCAGCTGGTCTGAGAAGAGGGTCTAAGTGAGATCTCAAACTATTTGACGGCAACTCTGCCATCTCCCCACCTGCAACACAGGCCCCTGTCCAGAGAAGCTCCTTGTCATTCTGCTGTAACAGGCCGCTCTGAGTCTCTAACGTGGCAGAAACCCAGAGCAGAGGGCAATTCCTGCTCTTCTCTGGTGATGCTGCTCAGACCAGCTCGAGTGTCTTTGCCTTGACAGGATCACACTCTGTGGTCAGGATGACAGCCATGATTGTCCCTGTATTCCTTGACTTCCTAAGCATTGTTATCTCTCCTTCTCTCTTTTGAGTTTTAGAACAAACCTTACTCAATAAAATAAAAAGATAGCTGGTGTCATAAAATGTGGGTAAGTCTTTGGATGGTGGTTCAGAGTGTGTCATGGGCCTGACTGGCCTGGGTTTGTACCCCAGCCCTACCACTTCCCAGGAGGTGACTGGAGGCAACATACTTAATCTCACTGAGTCTCGGTTGTCTCTTTTGTAAGACGGAGCTACTGATGTCTACTTGAGCCACTATTGAGTGGATTAATTGTGACACGTGACAATATCTGTGAAGCGCCCGGTATATTGCTGGTGTTCAAAAAATGGTGTGCTCTTTCCCAACTGACCCTACTGAGTTGTTCTGCAGCTGGAATAACTCTAGGTCAGAAAGGGAACGAACGTGATTTGCCTAAGGTCACATTTCTGAATCTGACTCACTCTGCAACTCTTATGTGCTGGGCACTGTGCTAAGAGAAGTGATGACAAACGGGCATTGTCCTTCAGCCCACTAGTGAAGATTGCAGGGAAGTGGTTAATTAGATCCCAATCTAGTATGTGCTTTGTGAGAAATCATCAAATTACAAGTGCTGCTACTTGCTGAGCATGCAGAGAGCACCTTGGAGTTCCCAGGAGCTCAGGAAGGTGGGAGAAGCAAGCACCCCTTCTCCCCTGGCCCTGCAAGGTTCCGTTTGCATCCACTGGCTGCCAATTTTGAGCAAAACCTGCCACAGGGCCCTTTAGCCCCTGACTGGGCCCCCTCCTGACTCAACCTATTCCTGGCCTGTCTGGTCAAACCCTGGCTAGCCCTGGACTGCAAGTACATCCTTGAAGTCTCAGATAGCTCCAGAGCTCTATGCTAACCCAGGCATCCAGAGCCCCCAGACCTGTTCAAAGGATGCCATGAAGTATACCAACCCAGCCTCCTATTGCCTTCAATATCTGAAATGCTGGGGCTTCTGGAATCAGCAGTCTCAAGAGTGTAAGAGCTAACTGCAATTAAAAAAAAAAAAATATCCTCAATTAAGCGAAAATCTCTATATATCCATAATCTTGGTTAATCCTCATAGCAAACCTCATCTCCTTTTAGAGATAAAGAAATGGACAGAGAGATTAAACAAGGTTAAGAGAGTGGGTTCTCATATAGAATCAAGTTCCAATCTGGGCTTTATACTTATGAACATGTGGCCTTGCTGTTTAACCACCTGGACATCAGTTGCTTATCTACTAGGGTCATTGCGAGGATGAAGTGAACCATCATGTGAAGTGCTCCAGCCCGACACGAAGTGCTCAAAGATGTAGGTTTTGCTACTGTTTTTGATCGCTGTTTTGTCATTATGTAGGGTCACATACCTAAGTGGAGTTTCAAGTCCAAACCCATCCTACTCCAAACCCCTTCCCGCTCCTAGGCTATACTATATGGTCACCTGCAAGAGCCAGTAATTGGCCTCAAACTACCTATACCTAAGCGGCCACAGGTCCTCGCAGCCAGTCGGCCAGACCACCTCCCACATGGGAAGACTTTACCCTTTCCTGGCTCCCTCAAAGCTAGACTTGGATTTGGGTTCCTGGGTACCTTCGATCTGCAGGGAGGAGAGCTCTATCTAGCTTGCATTCCTGTATCCACCTCTGCTGTCGGCCTCCCAGCTGAGCAGGAGGAAGACTCCTTGGGCAGAGCAATTTGTTCAACAGATAAACTTGTCTCTGCGGCTGCGTGTCACAGGGAGAAACGCCAGGCCCGAAGAACTACCTTTCTAATTGAGTTCAGCTTCCGTGCTGGCCCCAGAGTGGAAGTTGCGGTCTTCCTTAGCCCATTTCTCAGATGGGAAAGCTGAGGTTCAGAGAGGCCTTCCTGCGAGGCGCCAGGCTTTGTTGAGGACCACTCCTGGAGGTCGTGGTTTAGCGACAGGGTTGACACACATTGGAGTCCGACACACGAGTTCTGGTTTAGCTCCTGACTCTGAGGGAACTTGGGCAGGCCCCTTTCGCCTCAGTTTTTTTATCTGTACAACGGAGACAGATAGCTGAATGACGTGTTCCTAGGGCTCCGCGGTTCTTAGCTGAGAGCTCTCCCCTACGCGGCCGCTCGGCCCGCCGGACTTCAAGCCCCAGCATGCGTCGGGGGGCGGGGCGCAGTGACGGACAGGCGGCTCTGCGAATTGGTGCCCACTAAGGGGCGCGCGCCGGCGCGTGCGCAGAAAGCGACGGGCGGGTGGGCTGGCGGCGGTGGAGGCGTCGGAGCGGCGGGCGGTCAGGTAGGGGGCGGGAAGGAGGGTCGGGGACGAGGGACCGCGGCCGGAGTCGTGGGCGGTGGCTGACCGGCGGGGCAGGGGGCTGTGCTAGCGTGCAGCGGCCGGGCCACGCCCAAATGGCAGGGTCTGGGGAGCGGATCTGAGGGGCAGGGCCGAGGTGGGGATGGGGGTGGGGCGGCGAGGGGCAGGCTGCGGAGGGGACCGAGGAGCTCGGAGGAGATGCAGCTCCGGGAGGGGAGCGAGGGGCTCTGAGAAGATTCGCGGTGCAGCATCTCGGGAGGTATGAGGTAATGTGGGGGCCCTGAGGAGAGACGGTGTGCAGCATCTGGGAGATGGGAGGGGATCTGAAGGCTCTGGAGGGATCAGGGGTGCAGAATTTCGGAAATATAGAAGAAAATTGGGGAGCCCTGATGAGATTTGGGGTGCAGAATCGCAGGAGACTTGAGGGAATCCGTGGGCAGTAGGCATGGAAGGGGGAGCAAGATCTGAGATCGGAGGGAGCAGGGTCTGGGGCTATCCTAATTGCTAAGGAGGAGGCGTTTTCCCAGGTGGACTCTGGGGAAAATTGAGGGGCTGAGTTCTAGGGGGGCAACATCTTGTTAGCAAAAAGAAGGGACCTGCCTAAGGTTTGAAGGCAACCCGTGCTGTGACATGGGATGGGTAAAAGAGGAAGGAGCAAGGTTGGAGGGTGACACACTGCCTGCTGGAATGCAGGGGATGGGGACTCAGAGTGAGGTGTGAGATTGGGGTGTTAAGCTGGGATGCAGGGTTGAAGTCTGCGGAGACTTAGAAACAGGTTAAAGGAGCTATGTCAGAGGGATTTGGGCGCATGAACGCAGAATTGGTGAAGGTTGCCATATAGAGTCCAAAAGGATGGAATTCTGTATTGTAAGAGAGCTGGGAACAGGATTTGGGGCTGGTTGAGTGGTGGGGTGGGGACATATCATCTGAGCTATAGAATTAAAGGACTCCGAATAGATTTGTGGATTGGTGTCTTGGGATGCTAAAGGAATTTTCCTGAAGTGTCTGCATGGGAAGGGAGGTCTGGGGACCCAAAGACCTAGAAGTAATGCATGAAACGATATATGAGTGTATGAACTTTAGCAGGGTTCAGGGGTTCAGCAGCAAAGTCATAAGTCTTTAGAGATCAGGACTCCTGAAGGAGAGGCAGAATCTCCCTTTTCATCAGGCAGCCATGGTCCTGCCACTGCCTCCACTGTGAACCTGGGCCTGCTGAAAGTGGTAGGCTTGGGGGAAGAAGAGAGTTGTCAAAGGGGGCATGAAGCAGGAGACTATTCAAGGTCATCTGCCTAAGTTCCCCTTTCCCTGTGCCTTCAAATTGTGACAGCACTTAGTGTGTGAGACCTCCAGGGGATGAGTGGAACATGATCTCAGGCCTTATTTTGCTCATCAGTTAAATAAATAGATTGAATTAATCCTATGTAAGGTCCATTACAGCTCGAAGAGGCAGTGGCCCTGTGAATGAGGTGTTTGGGCTCAGAGAGAGACACGAAAAGGCTTACAAACTCATATGTATTGAGCATTTAGTCCTGTGCCAAGTTCCAAAGCAGTGGTTCCTAACAAGGGGTGGTGTTGTCCCCCAGGAGACATTTGGCAATGTCTGGAGATAGTTTTGGTTGTCATAGTTGGGGTGTGGGGTACTACTGGCCTCTAGTGGGTAGACACCAGGGATGCTGTTAAAACCTCCTACAGTGCACTGGATAGCCCCCACCATAAAGAATTATCCAGCCCAAGATGTCAGTAGTGCCAAAGATAAGAAACCCTGCTCTAGAGTCAGATATACTGGATTCAAATCCTGGCTCTATCTCTTCCTAACTTTGTGATCCTGAATGAGTTACTTAACCTCCCTGTGCTTGACTCTTCATCTGTAAAATGGGGTTAATAACAGGACTTACATTGTAGGACTATTGTGAAGATTCAGTGAAGTAAATGATAGTGCTAGTATTTGGTGTATAGTTAGTGTTCAAAATTTAGTAGGTTTCAATTTTTATACCTACTTTCTTACTCAGTTTTTCTAATATCCCTACTAAGTAGGCTCTAGTATATCCAGTTTTACATATAAGGAAACTAAGGCTTAGGAATTGACTAAGGTTCCTTAGCTGGGAATGGCAGAGTGAGGCTCAAATTCAGATTTCTGTAACCTTGTATATTCCTGCTCGTTTTTTCCTTGCTGGGGCCTGCTTAGTCTTATCATCTCAGCCCATTCCCCTCAGTGAAAGGACTGCTCAGTGAGTATGGCTGATATCAAATGAAACTCTAAAGGGGATAAATCTGATTAGGTAGGGAGTAGCCCTGGACTTTGTTCTTCATTTGCTCTTAGACCAGGACTGGTGGGTAGATAAGGGGAGGAGCTTGAGGTTAGCAGGAGGATGACATGAATGGGACTAGAGTGTGAGGTATGGAGACCACTGGCTTGAAAAAATACCTCATACCAGGGATTGAAGCTGAAGGCATACTCTCCAGAGTAATTACTGTTCTGAATGATCTCTTTGGGGCATCTTTCCCCTAGGACAGAGTCACAGCATTTTCTGTCTCAGCTCCAGGACTAGCTACAGCATTGCTAAAGCCAGTTGAGAAACATAGTAGGACTATAGGTCAGAAGGCAAGAGACTGAGCTGGAATATCCACACACACCCCTAAGGAAAATTATGTAATGGGAATTGAATCAGCCTGGGAATCAGAAGCTTGAAATCCAAAACTTCTTCCCCTGCTGCTAAGTTACTAGGTGATCTGGGACCACCTGCCCTTGTCATCTTCAGTCTAGTAAAAATACAAATAGCTCCCATTTATTCAGTCCTTACTATGTGCATCTGTCCTGCCGGTGATCCTGCCAACCATCTAGCTGTTGTTCCCCATTTTACAGATGAGAAAACTAATAGGTTGCATAATCCAAGGCTACATGGCAAGTGGCAAAGTAGGGATGCGAGCCCAGTCAGTTCTGTCTGACTCCTGAATTACTTTGCACTAGTTTTATTAGAAAGGCTTTTCCAACACTTAAGAACCCATACGCCTATGTCGAGAGAGGGGTTGGTAGTCAGAAGTTTACAGGGCCCTTGAAGTGGATCATTGTCTCTGTGACACTCCCTCCATTATGTCCTGGTAGAACAATCAGATTTAAAAATCATTCCTAGGTGCCTTTACCAGCCTGTCAGCCAGACTCTGCCTGGAGCTAATGGTAGCCTAATCGGCTTGGGAACTGTAACTCATCTTTGGAGTGGGTGTGGTTTTATGGCTGTGAGTTGACACACCTGGATTTGAATCTCGGTTCTTCTACTTCCCAGCTTCGAGACCTTGGACAGATTGTTTTTCTCCAAGCTTTAGTTTCCTCGTTTATAAAGAGGAATAACACATACTTCACATGGTGGTTACGAGAATAAGAGATAATGTATAAAAAGTGCCTGACAATAAATGGTCGTTTTCTGAGAAGAAGGCAATGCTGGAAGGGAACTGAAGGTTGGTTTGCCAAATTTCGCTGACCCAAGGAGCCGCTGCGAGTCTCCTCCAAATTCCCATCCCTTCCCTTCGTGTGCCTTTCCCAGGATCTGCTTCCTGATCCTTTAATCAGAATCTCATGATTAAATGAGCATGTGTTGTCTGCAGAAAAAGAAACTGAAAGAGAGTTGAGTGGTTTGAGATGAGTCAGAGGTCTGCTGAGAAAAGGCTGTTGATTTTTCCCTTGTCCTATATTCTTTGAGGCATATTGGCAGCATTGGTGTTACCCAAATGTTTGTGGAAGATGCCAGGGAACCTTTCTAGGTCCTGCAGTTTTAGAGGAAGACAGAGAACTGACAAGCATTTTTCCAGCAAAGTCTGTTATTGATTTAACCTGCCCTTGACATATTTTGGCTATTTCCTTTCCCACAAACATTTCCTTCTGGGCTGTTTTGTGTGTCCTAGACTGGTCCACCTTTGGGGTCCTGTCTGTGTTTCCCTATAAGCCCCCACCTGTTGAGTTTATCTTAGCTGTTTACAGGGGCCTTAAATGCACTGAGTAATTTAAACTGGATTTAGGACTGGTGAGTGTCAGGTGGGGAAGTCACTGACTTTCTTAACATCAGTCCTGCTAGCCACTCCCAGAGAGTGACCATTGGCTTCTGGAGATGGTTATGCGCTTGATTAGCATTCCACTCAAATGCAGGAGGAATCTATGCAGTTTAGAAAGCTGTCATGAAAGGAAATGTGATAAACCTTGCAAAAAACCCAGTCAAACCAGGGAAGTGGGTGAACAGTAGGATAGACCTTTATGTCTTGTAAAAGGAAATGCAGTACTATTTTATGTGTTTTCTAGTTTTTGGGTGAAGAGCTCTATTCACGTCTGGTTTTGCTCAAAATTATATCTCCAATGTTTTCATGGGGCTGGACTCATACTAGGTGCCCAGTAAAGATTTGTTTAATTAATTGCTTCAAGTTCTCCAGTTTTGCTCGTGGCCTAGGCCCCAGGGGGCTGATAGAGGTAAAGGAAGTAGAGATAACTAGAGAACTACCCTGTGGTGGGGCCTCAAGCATTGGATGGAGATTTGAAACCTTAGGTCATCTCTCTTCCTTTGATTCTGAGAGCAGGTAAAACAATCTCCCAGGAAGGCTCAGAATTTTTGTTTTTGAAATGTATGTATCTGTTATCTTGGGTACCATCTCCCTGTTGAAAAGTGCCTGTTCGTTTCTTCTCATAGGCTGGGTGGTAGCTGCCACTGCTATTCCTCAAAACTATTATTTACTGCACTGTTAATTGCATGCCTGGCTTGGTACTGTCCTAAGCACGTTATACACATAATCTCATTTAATCTTTACAATAACCTTGTGAGGAGGATACTTTACAGCCCTTTTTCTTAGATAAACTGAGAGCTAGAGAGGTTAGGTCACTTGCCCAAGTCTCCACAGTTAAGTGGTAGAGCTGGGATTCAAATCCAGGAAGCCTGATCCCTGAGCCCGCTTTCTTAATCTATATCATACTGCCCTCCCCCAGTTCTTGCCTTTTAGCCCTAGTTCTGCCATATGATTTATGAGGTCTTGGTTTCTCTCTCTTGATCTCAGTTTACTCATCTATATTATTCCTTGAGATCACTGCTAATTCTAGCATTCCATATTTAGTCTGTGCTAGAAGGAGCCACAGCAGCTTATTTCCTGGGCAAGAGAAGTTGTGAATTCATTTGCCCATCAGTTTCTAGCATGGGTGTCTCATGCCCTCAATCAAATTCCTTCAAAGCTGACTGGTCCTTTTATTAATCCTTATGTGCCTTTATGTGCCATGAAAGGAGAGACTCTTCATCCTTTCAAAATGGCAGTAAACTGAATGCTTTAATAATACTGTACTAGTTGTTATTGTTGACACCATTCTTGATTGTTACTAAAATTATGATAAATAGCAATCTTTCATTACATACCTACCAGTTTCTAGGCTAAGCACTTTATATGCATTATCCCTAGTTATCACAGTAACCTTCTTATAAAGTAAGAAAACAGGTCTAGTGAAGTTAAATAACTTGCCTACTGTCCCACAACTTGTAAGTGACAGTGCCGACTTGATCCCAGTTCTGTCTGACTTCACGGTTCGTGTGTTTTTTGGTTTGTTTTTGCTTTTTTTCTGCTGTGCTGGTTATTTATATCACGGACCGGGGAAAGCATGGTGATGCAGAAGCGGCTAGATCAGGCTAGGATGTGACTGTAGAATTTTCCTGAGTCTTAGGGCAGCCGGGGCAAACACAGCTTAAGGGTAGATTCTCATCTGGAGGTGAAGAGCTGGGCTAGTATCAGTATGAGATGTGCCGTATTAATCATGAGATCAAAGGAGTGGGAGGTGGGTAAGCTGAGGTGAGAACGACGTGAGGGGTCAAGAGTTGACAGTACAACGTGTACAAGAGGAAACACGTTGAAGGTATTGTGAAGACAGCCAAGATTATAAATAACATGCTGGGGGTTCATCTGATTGGTTTTAGATTTTACGGCTGGCAGAAAATGGGCAGCTAACTTAAAGACTTGGGATGCTATGACAGTTTCTTTCACCTGTCTAGTCTCTTCAGGGAAACTAAGTTCAAATCGACCTTCCATTGGAGTCATTCTCAGAATTAACAATAATTACTGGATGTGTCCTGGATGAGGGGCTGTATTTGCCTTAGCTTCAAATCAGGCTAGGATCCTGCTGAAAGCAGTGTTCCCAGGTCGTGGAAATGGGAGACATGGTTTAGGCTCTTTCCAGGTCTGAGGCTGTCTCCATGCCTGATGCTTTAGTGATGGGAATTCATGTTTCCCTGGCAAAGCAGGGCAGCTTCAGGGCAAGACTCCTTTACATGCTTTTCTGCCTCAAAAGAGCCTAGTGAAGCTGCAGACAGCTGAGATAATTTGGGGTACGGATGTGGCATAGTAAATTCATTTTTAAAGTGGATCGCTGAGACAGGGAAGCAGGGAGCTTTTTAATTGAAGGAGGTGATATGATATTCCAGAAAGCTGGGGAATGAATTTGCTGGTATCTTTACAAGTTGGCAGACTTGTTTAATTAGCTGATCTGCAGTGCCAGCTCTGGGAAGAACAGATGTCCCTGTGCATTGTAAGGTAACATGCTCTGGATCCAAACACCAAATGTTGCCCTCAGTCTGTTGTCCCAGATGATGGAAGAGAGCACTGAAGCTATTTTACTGGTTTAGAATTGAGAAGGTTTGCCTGGATCCTGAGCTGAGTTTTCTATCCGTATTTCTATATTGTCCCCAGACCTATGGCATTTAAGAATTCAGCATTCACAGTTTCCGATTTTCACATGAGATCTTCATGATATGCGGTAATGTGTCATTTTGTAGAGGCATGGATTTGAGTCGTAATAGCTTGCAAGGCTGGTGTGTGGGAGTAGGTCACTCAGCTAATAAATCAATCTAAGCCAGTCTACAGCAGCTAACTCTCATAACTGTATTACTGTTCCTCCTTGTGGAGAAAATTATATGCTACAAGGCTGCATTTCCCAGAGTATGGTCTAGAGAGCACTTGTTAATAAGTGTTATATGACAGTAAAAAAAAAAAAAAAAAAAGCTTGAAATAATAGTAATGTTGGGTTAGACAAAGTTAAACTTATCTGTTTTGTGGGTTCTACTAAGTTTGAGCTATGTGACCTTCAGCCAGTTTTTCTGAGCCTTAGTTTCCTCAACTGTAAAATAGGATAATAAAAATAGTACCTACTTCAATGGGTCATTATGAGGATTAAATGTGATTATACGAAACATCTAGCATAGTATCCAGCAGATAGTAGGTACTAGATAGATACTATTTCCTCTCTAGTAAAAGAGAAGTGTAATTTCAGGGAGGTGGGATTGCCTTCAGATAAATTGTACATGTCTCCTGCTGAATATTTGTCAGATTGCATTCAAAGCTAAACGTGACGGAAATTTGTAATATGTATCTCTGCATTGACTCCCCTTCTTCTGTTTGCCTGGAGGAAGAGTTGACATTTGCAAAGCTTGCTGCATTGTCCGTAAAACCAAGCATGCTTGCCCTCCACCTCCTTCTCCTTGATGGTTGACCGGTTGACCGTCTGCATATCGTGAGACTGCACAGGTGCAGCTGTAGGATTTGCATTTAAGAAGAGCTAAATTTATCCATGTGCCTCACCTTACTACATGTATTCATTCTAATTTTGGTATAAATTGACAATGACATAAGGCTGCAGAGTACTGAGATCTCGTGTTCTACTTCATGAGCATATGTGGGTTAAGGAGGGTGGGAGTATTGATGGCATGTACTCTGTAAAGCAGGGGCTATTCCAGGCCCAAGATAAATTGTCTTCATGAGGCGCTACCATTTTTTTAGTCATCTGGGCTTGAGTCTTCTGGCTGTCTTAGCTCCACCGCTTCCCCACCCTAATCCACTGAGTTTACAAATCTTAGTGATTGCACTTCTGGAATATTGCTCAAATGCATCTTCTTTCCATTTTCACAACCTGCTGCCTAGTTCAGGCTCCCAATTACCTCCCCCAGGCAATTTTGCAGTAGCTTCCAAACTAGTTTCTCTGCTTTTTTTCTCCACTCCATTCAGCTTTGATCATATCAGTTCCTGCTCCAAAACATGCATTGCTTCACTATGCCCATCAAAATGAAGTTCAAAGGTCTTATTTTGGCTCTGTAGACTTTTATCATCATTCTCCAATTCCTAAACCGGTTACTATAATCCCCCTATATTTTCCCACAATTTTAACCTAAGGATGAGAGAAGAGAGACCTAAAATTTAAGGGCTTTTTGGTGCCGAGCCAAATGTTAGCATTTTATACACTACATATACTGCCTCATTTAATCTTTACATTGACCTTATGAAGGCAGCATTATTCTCATGTTACAGACGAGGAAACAAACCCAGAGAGGCTGTGTTCTCTTCTCTTTCTACTTCTGGAAGTTCTTGTCCTTTCCCTTGTTTTCTAACTTTTGTTAAGACTGAGCCCTTTGCCTGGTACTCCCTTTCTCCTATCTCCACATATCTATGCATCCCTCAGGTGTCTATCAAGTGCCATCTCCCCTCAGAAAATTCCATTTCCTTTCAAGTTAGAGTGAATCTCTCCTAGCCCCCATCAAACTTAGTTCATATTTCATTTATGATACTGCTTTCTGCCTTAATTATTATTTACTTAGTTCTTGTCTTCTTTCCTAAAGGTTGAGCATCCGAAGGGCAGAATTCATGTCCTGAAAACTTTAGTGTCAGTATAGTACATGGTCCCTAGTCTTAAATGGGTGGATAGGTGAGTAGATAGAGGGATAAATGAGTGGAAAATACATGTATTTTCTGACCTAATGTTTTGCTGATCAACTAAAGCTAATCATCATCATCATTTTCTGTTTCTCTGGATGATCCCTAGGCCCCCAAACATGACACAGTAAACTCTATACAACACAATAAAAGAGTCTCCGTGCTCTTGCTCACTCAGTTTTCTTTGCTTAAAAGGCCTTTATCTATCTTGTTGCCTTGTTTCTTTCAAGACGTATCTCAGGAGTGTCACTGCTTCTGGGAAGGCTTCCCCTGTTCCTCTAGGCAGAATCCATTCATTACCCCACCCGCTGTGCTCCTGCAGAACTTTGCGTGTAATCCTTTCCTGTACGTAAGTTTTCTAGTAATATAAATTATGAATTTTAGACTTCTCAAAATATAAAAATAATAATGAACATTTATCAAGCATACTACTTTCCAGGTGCTATACTAAGTACATCGTATTCATCATACTATTTAACCCTTCCCAAAACCATATAAAGTAGGCAACATTATTATTTAAATTTTATAGTTGGGTGATGGGAAACTGAGCTTTGGGAAGTTTAGGTTACTCCTTTAAGGTCACACAACTAAATATCCTGAATTTGAATTTTTATCCAGTATGCAATGCCTTGTCTGTTTTGTTTCCTTGTGTGTCACCATTACCTAACACAGTAAATACTTGTTAAATAAGTCAATGACTGAATGAGTGATCATAGTTATTCTCTAAATGTTTCGTGAGTGAATTAATTCTTACAGGCAATGGAATAATGGCTCCTTTTTCTCTTTAGCAGGATTTGACCTTCTGGAGCATGAATACTAAGCTATTCAGTTCTGGGCTGTGCTAGCAGGACCCTTCAAAGGAAGAGCAATGGCCGCAGCAGCAGCTTCTCACCTGAACCTGGATGCCCTCCGGGAAGTGCTGGAATGCCCCATCTGCATGGAGTCCTTCACAGAGGAGCAGCTGCGGCCCAAGCTCCTGCACTGTGGCCATACCATCTGCCGCCAGTGCCTGGAGAAGCTACTGGCCAGTAGCATCAATGGTGTCCGCTGTCCCTTTTGCAGCAAGATTACCCGCATAACCAGCCTGACGCAGCTGACAGACAACCTGACAGTGCTGAAGATCATTGACACAGCTGGGCTCAGTGAGGCCGTGGGGCTGCTCATGTGCCGGTCCTGTGGGCGGCGGCTGCCCCGGCAGTTCTGCCGGAGCTGTGGCGTGGTGTTATGTGAGCCCTGCCGCGAGGCAGACCACCAGCCTCCTGGCCACTGTACACTCCCTGTGAAAGAGGCTGCCGAGGAGCGACGACGGGACTTTGGTGAGAAGTTGGCCCGTCTGCGGGAGCTTATGGGGGAGCTGCAGCGGCGGAAGGTAGCCTTGGAAGGTGTCTCCAAGGACCTTCAGGCAAGGTATAAAGCAGTTCTCCAGGAGTATGGGCACGAGGAGCGCCGGGTCCAGGAAGAGCTGGCTCGCTCCCGCAAGTTCTTCACGGGCTCTTTGGCTGAGGTTGAGAAGTCCAATAGTCAAGTGATAGAAGAGCAGAGTTACTTGCTTAACATTGCAGAGGTGCAGGCTGTGTCTCGCTGTGACTACTTCCTGGCCAAGATCAAGCAGGCCGATGTAGCACTACTGGAGGAGACAGCTGATGAGGAGGAGCCAGAGCTGACTGCCAGCCTGCCCCGGGAGCTCACCCTGCAGGATGTGGAGCTCCTTAAGGTGGGCCATGTGGGCCCCCTCCAAATTGGGCAGGCTGCTAAGAAGCCCCGGACAGTCAACATGGAAGATTCCTGGGCCATGGAGGCTGCAGCCTCTGCTGCCTCTACCTCTGTTACATTTAGAGAGATGGACTTGAGCCCCGAGGAAGTGGTTGCCAGCCCTAGGGCCTCGCCTGCTAAGCAGCGGGGTTCTGAGACAGCCGCCAATATCCAGCAGTGTCTCTTTCTCAAGAAGATGGGGGCCAAAGGCAGCACTCCAGGCATGTTCAACCTTCCAGTCAGTCTCTACGTGACCAGTCAAGGCGAGGTGCTGGTTGCTGACCGTGGCAACTACCGCATACAAGTCTTTACCCGCAAAGGCTTTTTGAAGGAGATCCGCCGCAGCCCCAGTGGCATTGATAGCTTTGTGCTGAGCTTCCTTGGGGCCGATTTGCCCAATCTCACTCCTCTCTCAGTGGCCATGAACTGCCATGGGCTGATTGGTGTGACTGACAGCTATGACAACTCCCTCAAGGTATACACATTGGATGGCCACTGTGTGGCATGTCACAGGAGCCAGCTGAGCAAACCCTGGGGCATCACAGCCCTTCCATCTGGTCAGTTCGTGGTAACTGATGTGGAAGGAGGAAAGCTCTGGTGCTTTACTGTTGACCGAGGAGCAGGGGTGGTCAAATACAACTGCCTCTGCAGTGCCGTGCGGCCCAAATTTGTCACCTGTGATGCAGAGGGCACCGTCTACTTCACCCAGGGCTTAGGCCTCAATTTGGAGAATCGGCAGAATGAGCACCACCTGGAGGGTGGCTTCTCCATTGGCTCTGTGGGCCCTGATGGGCAGCTGGGTCGCCAGATTAGCCACTTCTTCTCGGAGAATGAAGATTTCCGCTGCATTGCTGGCATGTGTGTGGATGCTCGTGGTGATCTCATCGTGGCTGACAGTAGTCGCAAGGAAATTCTCCACTTTCCTAAGGGTGGGGGTTATAGTGTTCTTATTCGAGAGGGGCTCACCTGTCCCGTGGGCATTGCCCTCACGCCTAAGGGGCAGCTGCTGGTCTTGGACTGTTGGGATCATTGCATCAAGATTTACAGCTACCACCTGAGAAGATATTCCACCCCTTAGGGGATGAGAAATATCCATTTCTTCTGTTCTCCAGCCAACTTCCCTTCCGTTATTCCTTGATTGTTGGTGGTACCGTGGAGTACACCCAGTCTGTGTCCTGATTCCAGCTGGGTAGTCTTAGAATTTTAGAAGCTCTGTCTTAGTTTATTTGCATTATTTCCCCCCCTAAATATAGAGCTTTAACAGATGCATTGCCCCAAATAGGAGACATGGTGGGGTTAGCTGAAGCCTGATTAGAACTCAGGCACTTCTGAGCCTTCAGTAGAGAGCCTTTTGCCCCTGTATTTGAAATTTGCCCTTGTAGTGACTCTGTTGATTTTCCTCTCTTTTGGCTTTAATGACATGACCCTGGTCCATTATTTCCTTCCTATTATAATGTGCATCATCTGTGACACTATCTCTTCAACCCTGCTGCATTCAGTGTGCATGCTCCCGTGGGATCTGCTCCACCTTTCAGTGACATTTCAGACATCGTATCCTTGTGGCATGATGTCTCAGGTCTGATCACCTTTACTGGTGTGAAAGCTCATTCATTTAGCACCACCAAGGGAGATATACAGTCCCTTTGGAAAGCAGTACCTCTCAGCTCTGGGGGTTTTGTGCCGTCTTGGATTGGTCTCTAAGTGCAGATGTGACAGAATGGTTTGACCCTAGTTGGTTGGTCTTGCAGGGTTTAGTCTGGACATTGCTTGCCTTTTTAAAGGAGCATATGGATTGGAATTATGCCAAAGCATAGGAAGATGAGAATAAACAAACATAAATGCTAACACAGACAGCAAACACTCTTGGATAGTCTCTAGGGCTCCTCATTTTTCATACTACTTCTCTCCACTGACCTGTGCTAAGAGTTGTCTGCAGAATTGTACAACACAGGCCAGGGCCAACAAAGTGGGGAGGTGGGCACATCTCATTTTCATTACTAAAACACAAAACTGTTGGATCCTTATTCTGTATCTTCCTCAAGTGAGTGCATAATATTTGGTTTCGGGATTTATTTCCATTCCTCTGTGAAGCATTAAATAATTGATAACTGTTTCTTCATCACTCGTGTTCACGTCTTTTAATTAAATAAGGAATTGGGGAGGTGAGGAGAGGGATAAGTGGTACAGTGCTGTTTGGCTTCCATATCTGACACTGCATTCCTTGAGAGCATTAAGGATCTACCCAGGTCAAAATTCAGCCAAAAGCACCATTATGTAAAGATAATCCAGCTCTTACTCCCGCATACATGTGTACAGAGTCAGTCCCCAAGGTCTAGAGTCACAACACCGTGTTCTAAACTGAGCCTCCACCATCTGCTTTACCCTTGTAATTACAGTTCAAAAAAGGAAGATGCTTTGTGCTTTTAAGACCAGAGGTGGTTGAGGGAATTTGTGACAAGGTTCCTCAGGCTTTGGTGTTTATTAAGCAACATAATCTTGCTCTTTAGGTGCAGGGCTGATGGCAAGCCAAAAAGCTATTACCTTGCTTTCATGGAAGCAAAATTTGCTAAGCTGAGCTACTCAAAATTGGTTTTTGGTGGTGGCATCGTTTTTTTGGCTTCTGTTGTGATAGCTGCCAAAGGATAGGAAGGAAGATAATTAAGTGATCTTAAACTAGTTTGTCTTGTGCATTTCACCTAGAGAAAGCCCCATGTTCTGATTATGAAATTGCACCTGATTTTCAAAGATTGTTTAATTGAGAGGAAATTGATCCAACTAAAAGTCCATCACAAATGACTCCATAGTTATTAGAGCCACTTTATCTGTGGTAGCAGCTGGCAGCAGGAGATCTATGTTTGCTGTCAGTGGGGGACTTGCTGAGGCAGTAACAGTGGCCGAAGCCTTTGGCACATGGTTTGCAGCAGAGACATGAATATAATATTGTGGGCTGGCTTGATGTAAACGAGGTCAGGAGGCCTCTAGCTGCTGATGCTTTTGGAAGAAAGTGCCATCACTATTGGCATTCAGCGTTTAGGTACCCCCCATCTCTGAGCTGCGCTCATGCCTTGGCCCTTAAGTACAGCGGGTATCTGCTGGCTCAAAATGGAAATAATTGTGGTCTGAATATTTTTGTTTTTTTGACGTGAATATTTTAGGCTGTGCTTAGTTCCGTCAATTTTCAGCTATCTACCATGTTGACTAAATTGCAGAGTATAGCCCCGAGAAACTAATTTGCTCCATTACAGCAGGGTTTTTTGTTTGTTTTTAAGCAGCAGTACCCTTATTCAAATAGTCTTAGATGCAAGTCTGTCATGTACAATAGATCAAAGAGCAGCTGCTCTGGTTGAAGCAGATCTGTGGACTTGGAGAACAGGCTTTATCCCCTCACCTAACCTCCTGTGTGCCATTGCGAAACTTGAGTATCTACATATCACTTTCTGAAAAAGCAATGAACTACAGCATTGCTTATCTTCCAGTTCCATCTTATTCTCCACACGGCCATGGGCAAGTCATTTAACTCTTCCTATTCTGGAAAATGGTGAAAACAATACCTGCGTCTGGGAAGAGCAGAAGATGTGAGAGAACAGATGTGAAAATACCCTGTCCAGTCTTGGCTTACTCAATAAGCAGCGGCTATTATTCTCTTCTTTTCATTGAATTGTTGCAGAGTGGCGTGAGGCTGTGCAACCACTCCAAACAATACCTTTCCTCTGTCCTATTTTACAGGTTCCTATTTGGCACCAAAACCTTTCTCAGGCATTTCCTCCCCCTAGCTTCAAGTCTCCACATAAATCTGGTCACCTGTTCCTTTTTACTATCTATCACTCTACCTATTTCAAATTTCTATTACTGTATAAATCATTGCAATTATTTGCCCACATATTATATCTGAGCTTTATTACGAGCTAACTTTTTAGTCTCTAGCTACAAGCACATAACATGGTGCCTAGTGCAGAGTCGGTCCTCAGTTTTCAGTTGGCTGTGATTGACTTGACCTGATGATGATGATGGGCCCACCAGTAACCTGAGTCTTCCTAACACAGCCCCCTTACAAAGGTATCCTCAGGCAAGCCCTTTTCTAAGGTATATAAAGCACTAAAGGCAACCAAATGACTTCCAGGTTGGTTAAGCCCTTGCTTTCCTTTATCATTTCTGAGTATTTATATAGAATTCAAGGTTTTGGAGCAATGATTCATCAAATATTTATTGAGTACCTACTGTGGGCCAGGCACTGTGCCAAGTGTTCAGAAAAGAATGATTTAATGATAAATGATATTAATGTGTCTACTTTCCCATAAATTATTTCAGTCTTTCCTGTCTGAAGTGTTTGAAATCTACTGTTCTATTGTCCTTAACTTCCTCAAAGGCCAGGTATAAGCAGTGTCAGTGAAGGTCAATCCCAATGTACACTCCAGCCTGAGACTGTAGGGTACAAAGGCTTCCTTCCCCTCATGGTGAACTGGTGTTCAAGTTAAAACTGGGGGAGATTTTAGACCTGGACTGTGATGGAACAGCACTTCTCAGCTTCTTAATTTAAAAACCTCTTGGAGGAAGAATGGGATTGCTGGAGAGGCAGAGGTAAAACTCATTCACAGCAATGTATCCCACTAGGAAAGCTGCACATAAAACCTAAAGGCTAATTATTTGATTAAATTAAGATGGTATCTTGATGCTTTTTGAGAGGTTAAATGAAATCAAGAAAAAAATATATACACATATATATATATTTTTTTTTTGACAAACATGCATGTTTATTCCTATAGATAGCTAGCATAAGAGGATTTTTTTTTCTTCTAGGTCAACATTCACTAACTCAAATAATTACAAAAATTAAAATAAGCCATTAATCTCAGTATTAGGTGGAGGTGATATATGGCACTTAAAACTTGGCCTTTGTAAGCATGGAGGCTTGAGTTCAGTCCTAGTTTCCCCACTACTAGCTCTCTGACCTCTGAGTCAGTTAGTCTCTCGGCCTCAGTTTCCTCATTAGTAATAAAATTATATTGTTTAATACATTGCTCTGAAGAACTGATGGATGTAAAACACTCAGCAGACTTCCAGACATTTCATAAACTTTTAGTGGTGGTAAATATTTTAAAATTCTAGTAAACTAAATGTATCTCAAGGTTGCCCTTGTTTTTGTGATAGAAGGATTATATGAAACTGGTGATTAAAAAAAGTCTATTTCCCTCAAAGAAAATTATTTAGTAACTCTTTGAAATCCTAATTGAAAACATGAAGAGTTTGTATGAGTGTCTTTCCGATACAAATAAAACCAGGATTTTCTTTTCATGATTTACTCAGTTTACCTGGTTTTAACTATAATGCCATTGTATACTTTTACAGAATATTAAGATCTGAGATTCCATTCATTTATTTATTTATTCAGTAAACACATATAAGACATCTACTGTTTATTGTTATTAGCAATAATTATATGAGTAATGAATGCAAAGATAAATCAGTCCTGAATCCTGCTGTCAGGTAGCTTGTGGTCTGGCTGGAGAGATAAGGTATGTAAAAAATAATACAAATACACTGAAGAATAAGACAAATGGCACGAGATAGAAATGGAGTACCAGGTGTTTGAGGAAAGACTTTCTAGTTGAGACGATCTGTTTGCTAAAGGGCCTTGTGGGCAGAGGGTACATCATGAACAAAGGTACAACATTACAGGGATGAGTGAGAAGTTGGCACCAGCAGGAAGTTAAGACCACACAAGAGTTAGGGGCCATTAAAGAAACTCAAAGGTCTAAAGTGATCCATTTGTCCATGACCCTTCCTTTAAATAATAATGCAAGTGGTTATTTCCTCCTGCCCTAAGCCATATCACTTACTCCTATCAGTAACCATGGCTCAGTGAGGTTCCGTTTTTAAGGAGGTGGTAGGGTGTGGATCAGAGTCACCTTGGAGACCTGAGGGCGCCAAGGTGCAGGGAGAAGGTGTAGTCTGAAAATTCACCCCCTCCCCATATTCTAATTTATCTCCTTACTGGGAATCCCTGATGACGTTTTCTCAGAAATAAATTTTCTGCCTTTTTAAAATCCTGAAATAATAACAAATTGCTCCCCCTCAAAAGCCTAAGTCAAATGAGTCTTGCAGTCTCGATATAACTTTGTAATAGAGTCTTACTCCCTTTTTGATGTTTGATGCTTACAGCTTTCAAAACTCACCACTCCCCTTCATCTTCTGCCCCACATCTGGACATGCTGATAAGAAAGCTAGAGTTCTTCCCCCTTTGGTGCCAGTGGGAAGTTCAAATCATACAACCCCTAGCCCATGCATGGGAACCCTCACCCCAATCCTACCTCCAAACCACCTAAAAAACAAACTGGTCTTCATTCTTGCTTTCTCAAGCTATTTCTGGACTTGCTTGGGAGCCCACATTGCTTTGCCCAGAAAGCCTCATTACATGAGTTATAAACCTTTTCATACCCACTTGGTATGTGCATAGATAGCATCAGCAATCTCACATCTGAACCAAGTTTTGGATGAGTCCCCCTCTTTGTGGGATCACCACAACACTTGGTACAACAAGCAGAGTGGTTAGACAACGACCACCATCACTGGGGGTCTTTCTTTTGCTTTGGTTTGCTAACTGCCTCTTTTGCTGGCTAGCTTGTTTTCTGAGTCACTGCCTGATGGCAAAACTGTGCTTTGAGCTATACTGCTTGTACTGCATTTGCTGAGCCCTCCCAAGCCTCTGTTATAGATTTAACTGAATTAAGTTGGAAGTTTTGATAATTAGCATTTAGGGACAGGAGTAAAGTGGCCCTGGATCATGTGTCTTGGTCCAGACCTATCTGTGTGTCTCAAATTGAATCGTGTAGATTCCAGCATAAGCTGTGACTAACACTAGTAGGCTCAGGGGAATGACTATTGGTTGGTTGTCTCAACCAGGCATTGCCCCCATTCTATAGAGTGTTCAGGAGAAATACTGATATCCTGTGCAATATGTGGGTCTGTTGGTGGTTGCTCATGTGCAGGAAGAGCAGTCACCATGTGGAATGCTGTGGTCCACACTCTAAAAGCAGATAGCTCACTAGGATTGTACAAAATGCCTTGGCTGCTCCTCTGTCACTGTTGGCCAGAAAAAGATCCTGACCTTCAGGGTTGTAGGGAAAAGTATCCATGGTTCCCCCATGGCATAGCCAAGGGGTTAATTCAAATTCGATTTAAGCCCAGGGTCTTTAAGCCCTATAAAGAAACCATTGCCATGAGGGAGACCCTAATCTTGATGATACAGATTTGCACCTCTCTGGAGGAGGAAACTTATAAATATGAGCAGAGTAGAGAGGACTCCCCTACCACCCTCCAAACTATATACAGTAATCACCAAAAGAAGAAAAACATAAATACCGGAGGAGAAAACAAAAAAAACTGAAACAGAGATCTACAATTTGACTCAATTAGAAATCCAAAATTTACTAAAAAAATTTATACAGAAAACAAAATAGATAAAAGGTTGCTAATTGGCTTTTGCATCTCTACAACCTAGGTTCTGAATTAACTTTTAACATCTGCTGAAATGCACCAAACTTTCATGGCCTTAATCAATACTGGTGCTCAAATTAGGGTTACACGTGGGAATTCCCCTAAATTTAAACAGGGCACCTCCTATAATCTTAGGGGAGTTACTGAGGACATTTCAGGACATGTAAGGAAGACAAATAGGTATGCCTCACCTTAATCATCAGAACTATTGCCTTGCCTAAATTCTCCATAGCCATAGCACCCATTACCTTAAAATATCGCATACTGGGCATGGACACTGATCCAAGGAGTAATAAAACTGAATTAAGTTTTTGGCCCTTATAATTGGTTTGCCAAAATGAGACCACATGGATTTTGCCCTCCTCTGTTAGTTAAAGTAGTTAATATGGCCCAGTTTAAACAGGGCCTTTGAGGTTTGAAACCCATATACAAGACCTATTTAGAAAAAGAGTGATTAGCCCCACTGTTTTATCATTTAAGAGCCCAATTTAGCCTGTTCTTAAACCTGGAAAGAATGAATGGCACCTCACAATGGATTCCTGCAACCTTAATGCTGAGGTCCCACCCAGTAAGATTCCCATACCAAATATTGAAATTACTAATTCCATCCAATCAACAACTGGAAAATACTTTGCAGTCATCAGTTTGGCTAATATGTTCCGTTCCTATTTCAACAGCCTCTCAGTCACAGTTTCCCTTCATCTTCAAAGGGACACAATACCCCTTTACCTGGCCACCCCATGAGGTACCTCAACAGCCATGCCTTCACACACAATCTTTATATAGACAAGATCTTAATGGCCGGTAATGACACTAATCACATCCTCTTCCAAAGAGATTCATTTGACTCGCTTATCGGGGACACACAAACATTCACCAAAGAACTCATGAAAAGAGATGGGTCATTGCCCTACACATTGTACAAGTCCCTGCCACCTTGGTTAAATTCCTGAAAGTTATTTAGCTGAGGACCATCCCATTCTTGACACTGTCAAAAAACAGCATCTACAATGTTAAAATAAACCCAATTTCTTTTAGGCCTCTTGGGTTCTGGAGACAACATAGTCCTCACTTACAAATTTTACCCAAGCCCATTTATGCTGTTACTTACAAATCAGCCCACCTGACTGGGATCCATTGCAACAAAAGGCTCTAGAATTGGTCCACATTGCAATACAGCAAGCACTCCAATTAGTTCCCCCAGAGACTCCTTCACTGTAGAAGCTTTAGCAATCTCCTCTCATGCCTCTTGGAGTCTCTGGACCACACATGATAGCCATAATTTGCCCATAGACTTCTGATACCATTTCTCCTAGAAACAGAGCCTGTGACCCTCCATATCCAGCTGTCCATTATCCTTGGATCATGGAAGCTGCACCCTGAAAGCTCAGCATAGCCACTGAAGCCTCCTTGCTCCAGCAAAGAGCCAAACCTGGGTCCTCTGGCATATCCCATTTGTAAAAGGGTGTGTCCCCCCCGTTCCTCAGTCCTTTGCCAGAAGCCATGGTGCTAGACAGGCTCACCCCCTCCCTTCCCTAGACACCTCGGCTAGCTGGGTGAGTCCCTTGGGATCAACTGAGTGAACAGCAAAGGGAGTTTATATACTTGATAGATGGCATCACCACCATCATATGAGATGGAGTTTGCTGGAACACTGTTGCTTTTCAGTCCTGAACTGAGATGTTCCTGATAGTGGGACAGGACCCGGGTCAGCACAACTGGCCAAACTTCATGCAGTGCTTTTTGTATTGCATGTCCAGGCCAACAGACAGCCCCATCTTCACATTTCTCCAGACGCTTGGGCCATTGCCAATGATCTGCTCATCTGCTCTAGCCAAGGGCAGCAACAATTCCCTATCCAAGGTTGCCTCTTTAGGGTAGAGAACTCTGGGAATCTCTAGTTTCACAGATACCCAAAATATAAATCAGAGTCACACATGTCTTTACACATAGTAGATCCACAATAAAAGGCCTCACTAAGACATTTCTCATCCCCTTCAGAGTTCCAGACATTATCGACAGTGACTGAAGCACTCATTTCACTTCTCAAAATATACAATATTGGGCTCTAATACAAGGCATTTAGTGGAACTTGCATTTCCCTTACCACCCTCAGACTGTAGGCCTCGTAGATTGCCATAAGGGATTACTTAAACAAGTTCAATTAAATGAAACATGGCACATTTCAGTCATCAGTCACACATCCAGGGTGAACTATAATAAAGATTCTGACTCCATATTTGATGCTTGACTTCTGACAGCTTTCAAGCCCCACTATATTTCTCTTCCCCGTTGGCCCCTTATCTGGGCAAGCCTAGGTACTCCCACCAGGTTCAAACCATGCCAGCACATGGGAACCCACTCCACGCCCCTAGCCATTATATAAAATCCAAGCCAGTTGCTTTTCCTTGCTCTCTCAAGCCATTTTTGGACCTGCTTCGGAGCTGCCTCTGCTCTCCCCAGAAAGCCTCATTATATGAGTGATGAATCTTTTTATATCCTCTTCGTATGTGTGTGGCACCATCAGTTTCATCATCTGAACCAAATATCGGCTGGAGGTCCTTTCCACTACTTCAGAGTGACAACACATATTTAGAGTTAAATATTAAAAATAACTTCATAATAGGATGAGTAAAAAATTTTATAGGTTTAATTTCTGAGCAACTGTATCAAAAAACCACGTGTTTTTGCAAAATGACATTTAAGATTAAAACTTAAAAAAAATAACTGTCTAAATCTCTGAGGTCCAAGGATCTGAATCTTGTTTGACAAATTTAATGATTCTGTAAAGGTGTTAGAAATAAAGTTAAATTAAAAATATCATGGCTCAGAGGATGGAAAGGGAGCGGGCATGAATATCACCTCACCTGATCCACGACTCAGAGAATAAAACTTGCATTGACTGATATGTTGGAAGAAATGTATGATGCACGTAGAAATGGGCACATACACCCTGGACCTTCCATAAAGACTAATTAATTGTTAGGTCAATGAAATGTGCAAATGGTGAAGCCAAAACCCTAAAAGTGTGTATTCTTCCTTTCTAGTCTGTGACTATGGCCACATTTGCCTGTTTTTCTCCTCAGTGAAATGAGGATGTTAACTCCAGGTTACTTAATATGTACTAGGACTATTCTGAATGTCCCATAACATTTAACACAAATAAAAGCTGGCCAAAAATGAAGCAGCGTGGGCAGCCTCTCTGAATGAAATAAAGTCTCTCTAAATAAAACACCAGAAAAACAATACTGGGTGTGGCAGAGGAAAACCAGCTCCCCAAGGAAATAAGTTGTGAAAGGTAAACTTTAGTTTTATGCCTGAAGACACTGTCTTCTCCTATGACTTCAATTACCCACCACTAGGTCCCAAACCTGCATTTTTCAGATCTTACCTTCTTTTGATTGCCAGGCTGGTATATATCCAGTTGATCCCTTTATATTGCCAAGTGGTGTGCCAATTGTGGGCTGGTGTGTTAGATGGAGATATCCCTTAGAAATCTCAGATTCAGCATATTTAAAACTGAGCTCAGCTCTCCAATACCTTGCTGTTCTTCTTTTGCTCCACTTGAAGAATACCAGCATCGACTCCGGCACTTACACCAGAAACATTGGCACCATCCCTAATCATTTCCCTCACCTACCACTTCCCACCATTCAATCATAAAGGTTTCATCGTACCAGCAGCTTAATATTTTTCACACCCTTTTAGTTTTTCCTTCATCCCCACAACTACTACAATTTAAGCTCCTATTGTTTTTTTCCTGACAACTCCCATGACTTCCTAACTGACCTTCCTTACTCTGATCTAGCATCCCACGTACCATTCCTCCTCTCCCAGGTCAAGCCCTAGCCCACACCATCCAGAGTCATATTTTAAAATGCAAAAGCTAATAACAATACATAAAACCTTTAAGTGGCATTAAATTGCTCTTAGTAAAAGGACAAATTCCTTAACACAGTCTACATATTTAGTGGGATTTTTTTCCTGCCTATCTGTCTTTCTAGGTTTATATCATCACTGCTTCCATCCCTCCTTAGGCCTTTTCTGTACGTGTTTTTCTGTTACCAGAAACACTTTCCCTCTCCCTACTCACCTATGTCACCTAAATCTTACCTCCTCAGGCCTTCTGGGTGCCCTTCCTGACCCTCCTTGCAGCATTGACAGATTGCACGGTGATTTCCTCATTACCTATCTCTCTCTAACACCAGACTGAGCTCTGAGAAGGCAGGGTGACTTTTAATTTACTGCTGCATCCGTAGCTTCTAGCACAGTACCCAAAACATAGTAGGCACGAAAATTGTTGCCTGATAAAACCAGGGCACGGGGTCAGCTTAGCTCATCTGTTGATATATATGAACACTTTGAGTCACATTTAGCACCAGCTGGTTAGCCACCAGCTGCCTCCCTGAATCACCAACTATAGCTGTAACAGAAACAGGGTTTAGATGAAAGGTGGGAGGAGTGGTTCCCTCAGATTTGCTTTTCCTTAAAGAATCTTCTCAGCTACAAAATAATTAAAAGTTGAGTTCCCTTCTGGAAACTCAACCCCAAGTCTGTCTTGGTGCAAAGTCATCACTGGAAGAGAAAGCTTAAAAAGATACCTTCTATGGTATGGTGTGTAAACTATATCTCAGAAAGGCTGTTATAAACAAAAGAGATATCTTTGCACACATCTCTTGAACTGCATCTCAACATACTTCTTCGGACAGGGGAGGGAGAAGAGGGAGCTAGTTTGAGTTCTAATCCTGTCACTAATTTATAGTTCCCTTTGAGCAAATTGCTTATTCTCTCTGGGACTCCATCTCACCATCTATATTAATGGATTTGCTAAATTAAGGGTACTTCTGATTATAAATTTCAATGATTCTGGTGCCCTAGACCTCAGGGATGTCTTAGACCAAGATCTCCTAAAGGAGCCTTCCATCTCCCTGGGCACCTGTGGATTGGAAGGGAACAGAAGTGTGGACCCCGAGAACCCTAAGGAGAAATCCTTGGGGTCTCGGGCTGGTGTGTCAGATTAAGACAACCAAGGCCAGCACCAAGCCAATGGGTCAATGGTCAACGCAATCTTGAAGGCCTGGCTCAAAGCCTGAACTCTGACCCAGAGCCAAGGTGTTGCTAGGAAACAAGGATCTGGAGCCAGCTGGCCAACATCATGCAGGCTGGAATCATGCTGGTCTGTCTGCCTCTTTTCTCACTCTTCCTGACCAAGTACTTCTCATTCGTTGGGGGAGCGGGGAATGCATCTCAGAGAGGTCACTCTTTTTGGAGTGCCCACCCTGGTTAAGTAAGAGCAAAATGCAAATGGTGAGAGGATCAGAGCAAGAAAAGATGGAAGAAGGAGTAGGCAAGAGAGAATACCTTTTACCAGCTGTGTGCCTTTGGATTATAGATCTTACCCGCTTAGGTCTCAGTTTCCTAGGGAGAAAGATACCAGCTTTAGAGGGTTGTTGTGAGGATTAAATGAGATTGTGTATGCAAAGTGCCCAGCATACCTCCTGGGCATGTAGTGGTTCTCAGTACAGAGCATCTGTTCTTCCAGGGAGGCCATAGGGCATGTGGACTTTGAAGTCAGACAGTCCTGGGATAGAATCCTGACTCTGCCTATCACCAGCCATGTGACCCTGAGCAGATAAGCTTTCTCATTTGGAGGATGGGCATAATAATCTGGGTCTCACAGAGATGTTAGGAGGACAATTGGGGTCATGCAATTAATGACTCATAGCAGGAACTCAATGCAAGTCAGTCATGGTTGTCTGCTCCTCTGTCACCCACTCCCAAACACACACACACACATACTCCTATACATTCTTCTTGACCACTATAAGCTTGGTATTCAGCTGTGAAAAGCTGCTCCCCTATACCCCACGGCTGGGCTCCAGGCTGTGCTTCCTGATAACTCTGCTTTCTCTTGCCAACTCCAGGTTCAGGCAGGACTCAAATTCCCAAGCTGGTGGATCAGCCAGGGAGAAACAGCCATGGTTTTAGAAGATCTGGAAAGAAGAGGGCTTATATCTTAGGCCACTGTTTCAGGACTGGAAAGAGCTACATCATTATGCTTTTTTTTTTTTTTTGGAAAATGAATAGTAATAATAATTATTATTGATTGATTGACTTGATTGTGTCGGACAACAATAAATGATAATAATAAGAGCTAACATTTCCTGAGCATTTTTTATATGCCAGGTAGAGTGATAATCACTTTACAGACATCGTTTCATGTAATTCTCATAACAATACTGTGGAGCAAGCATTATTATGCCCATTTTAAAGATAAGGAAATTGAGGCTCAGAAAACCAACTGCCTTGCCCTAAGTCACACATCTGGCAAATGGGACAGATGACTCACACACAGCTTGATTTGTAGGTTGTTATTTGCTGAAAGGTACACCTTTGGTAAAGGAGCAGGCAACAATGATTTGTGTTGAGTTCCAACTATGGGTCAATTCACCCCATGATTTCATAGCATCTTCATAACAACCCTGAAAGGTCCATCTGTTTTTCTAACAATTCCCCTGGTACCTCCCAAACCAGCCCCTGTTTTCACTTAATTTTAGGCATTTGGAGATCCAGCCTCTCCTATTCACGAGAGTTCTCAGCTGTGGACAGAGACAATGGCAGTTTCTCTAACTATTTGCAAGATGGAAGCACAAAGACATTCAAAGTTCTAACAAAGAAGCAATGGCATCCCTCAGCAGCACCTGAGTGGATTCAAGCCCTATTGTTCCCTACTGGCCTGAGAGGACTCGGCATCCACCAGGCTTTTCCACACACCCAGCTTTGCATCTTGGCCACTGGAATCCCTCTCCACCTCTTCAGATGGCAAATGCCCTCTGGGGCTCTGCTTAGACATCTGTTCCTCCGAGGAATTTCCCAGCCCACCCCAGGGGGTTAGGGGCCCATCTCCCAGCCTTGCCTCCTCCACTCCCAACTCTACAAACACACACACACACACCCCTTATGTTCTCCTCCATCACAGCATTTATCAAAAGGGTCATAATTGTCTATTCATCTGTTAATCTTTCTCATTTGACTGTGAGCTCCTGGAGAGCAGGGAATGTCTCACTCACCTTGGCATCCTCAGCACCCAATCCAGGGCCTGGCTTATATTAGGGGCTCGAAGCACTGATGTGGGACGCTGGAGTGGGGAGAAGGGATGAAGGAAGACAGGAGAGACAGAGGGGGAGGGAAAGTGCCCCAGTGGTATGGAATCAGTGAGTGTGGCTGCTCTCAGGTTGGCGGGTTTGACCTGCTGAGAATGACCTGGAGAAGGCAAAAGCTTCTATCTCTTTATCTATGTTCCCTCAACACCATTTTGTTATCACTAAGGGGCTGAAGGCAGAGAGAGAACAAAAGCCCCATATTCATCTCCAGGGAAATTCCACACTCAGTGCAAGACTGCAAGAGAGAAGCATACTGTCTAATGATCCTGCTCCCTCAGTCTCTGCCTCGCCTTCCTAGGAATGGGACTGTGATGGGGGAACAAGTGCGGTTTGGCCCCAGTCTGAATGGGATCAGGGTAACTAGTTTACAACAGTGTCAATCTCTTATTGCTTCCTCTAAGTAGAAGGACAATGGGAACAGCCTCTAGTGCTTCCGGTACTGATGAATTTGTGTGTGTGTGTGTGTGTGTGCGTGCGTGCGTGCATGCATGTACCTTGAAATAAGAAAATGGGCAGGCTGCCAACCAATTGCTCTGCCATCTATGATGATGTTAGGGGGCATTGGCAACAAGGAGTCTTTGAATTTGCTCTAAGTTTTCAGGAGGGAGAAGACTAAAAATTGTGTCCAGCTGGTTATTAAATTTGCCTCTTCACAACTGCAGGTTAGAATTGATTGCATAAGCTGACCTCAACTTTCCCACCTGCAGGATGGGACTAGCTAGCCTAGATGGGGATGGAAAACACCTTACATATGAGCCACTGTTTCTTGCTCTCACACCCATGACAGACATTGCTAAGTGATCGCTGCATTTTTTTTTACCACTGAGCCTTGTCCTGACCCAGAATCTCTTTCAATGAAGTATTCCAGGCAGTCGTTATCATTTGATCATAAACTGACTCATAAAGAGGAACTCAGGCCTGGCTAGGTGATTGCTAAGGCCTCTTCCAGCTCCGACCTTTTAGGGTTTGGCTTTACCTTATAACGCTGACCCTAAGTTAAGATAGAGAAGCAAGTTGTGCAGAGGGGTATTGGTGAGTAAAGACAGTATTTCCACCTCTGACCAAGCTGAGGGCCTGAACTCTGAGTCTTTCCTCAGTTCTTTCAACTGTAGGTGAGAGAGACAGAAGAGGAGCACAAACGGTTCCCTTGGGTCTGATGCCAACATCTAAAGAGTTCCCTGTGACTGCTGCGGTCTAGTCAGATGAAAATGGTCTTTGTGATAAAAGCAGTCTGGGTTCAAACCCCTGCTCTGCCATGTTCCCTGGTGTGAACTCCTGCAAGCCATGTCATCCTTCTGAGCCTCAGTTTCCTCGAGCATGAAGCACTGATAACAATGCCTACCTTACAGGCTTGTTGTGAGGAGGAAATTGGATGAAATAATGTGCGTGAAAGTGCTTTGTGAGATGCAGGGCGCTGAGCACATGCGAAGGATTGTTATTCTTGGTACGCACCAATAGGAAAAAGAATAGGGTGTTTCGTTCCAGATGGACTCAATCTAAACCAGGGAACAAATGCTTTTCTTGGTAATTTCATCTGGTGGAAACGGCAGTCTCATGGGCCTATTTGTGTTTAATGAACCACATCCTGTATCGTCTTTTTGCATGATTCTGAGGAGAAATAAGTTGGCTCTCTCCTTTAGCGTGCTGCAGGCTAGAAAGTGTCCAGCTTATATTTAACCTCCTCCGCCTCCCTGCTCTCTCCAAGAAAAAACACAATCCCAGAGCTAGACTGATCCAACAAATAGCTGCACAGACGCCAAGGTGCAGGGGAGGGGAGAGGGGTGTCAGCCACCTCCCACAGCCACGCTGGGACCCTAGCATAGACGAGTGTGGCAAGGCTGAGATCTTTGACCCATGTTATAGTTAAAGAGTGTGAGCCTCAGTGTGACCGAAAGGCAGAGAGCATGGGAGCAGACAGGGCTGAAGAGGTTGGCTGGGGACACATTAGATCTGAGAGGGCCCTGAGGCCATGGGGAGGAGTTCGGAAGTTAGCCTCTGGGAAGTGATAAGGCACCCAGGAGTTTTAATCCAAGGGGTGACATGATGTGATCTCCATTTCAGAAACATCCTGTGATGGTTATTTTTATATGTCTACTTGATGGGACCACAGACTGCCCAGATAGTTGGTCAAACACTATTCTGGATGTGTCTGTCAAGGTGTCAGTGAGGGTATTTTAGATGAGATAATCAGGATTCTGAGTAAAGCACACTGTCCTCCCTAATCTGGACAGGCCTCACCTAATCAGTTGAAGACCTGCATAGAACAAAAGGGCTGACTTTCCAGCAAGTGAGAGGGGTCTCCTCCTGCTGGAGCGCTTGAGCTGGACATTGGACTTTTCCTGCCTTCAGAGTTGAACTGAAACATCAGTTTTTGGGTCTCAAGCCTGCCAGCTTCAGAACTGGAACTTACACCATTGGCTCTTCTGCGCCTCCAGTTTGCTAAGCAGATTTTGGCTTGGAACTTTTCAGCCCCTATAATCACATGAGCCAATTCCTCATTATATATGTGTGTGTGTGTGTGTGTGTGTGTGTGTAATCTCCAAAGAGACAAAACCAACAGTATATAGATATAGATATATTTCATATATACATACAGAGATTTTTGTCTATCTATCTATCTATCCATCCACCCATCCATCCATCCTCTTAGCTCTATCTCTCTGGAGAACCATGACTAATCCATGTCCTCAGGGCTGTGTGTCTGGATTGATGGGGGACAAGAGTGGATGCAGGAAGAGCAGGAAGGATACCAGTGCTGGAGTCCAGAGAAGCCATGATAGTGGCTTGGGACAGGGCAGCAGCAGTGATATGGAAAAAAGTGGGCAAATTCCAGAGCTATTTGAGAATTAAACTTGGTAAGACTTGGGATGGTTTGGAAATGGAGGTGCGAGGGAGAGCGAGATGTTGAGAAGTACTCTTAGGTTTCTGGCTTTGCCTCTAAACAGGTACTGGGGCTTTTCACTAGAACACTGGAAAAAGACTCTGTGTGGGCAGAATTTGGGCAGGCAGGGGAGCTAACATGATAGCAAATATGAGAGGCAAGCCTGGAGGCGGAGGTATAAAGTGGGAGTCATCAATGTAGGGATGGTAACAGATAGCATGGCTGAGGTTCCCTACAGAGAGAATGGCAGTCCAGGAAGAGGGGCCTATAGGACAGGGTCCTGTGGAACCCCATTGATGGGTTTGACAGAAGAGGATGAGGCTGCAAAGGAGACAGAGAAGGAACAGGCAGGAATGGAGGTGGGTAACCAGGAAGATCTGGTACGACAGAAGCAATCATAGAAAGTACCCCAAGCAGGAAGTGGTCACCTCTGTCAAACCCTAATGAAAGGGCAAACAAGTGGGAACTGAAAACTGCCCCCAGATGATTAAGTCTCCAGGGAAGTAAACTGGTACCCATGCAGGTCTCAGCTCTGAGAATGACTCCTTTCATGTCTGGTTGCCATCTTTGAAGCAAGTTCCCCGAGGAAACTGAAAGCTCATGAGAGTTCTCCAACTCACCCCAGCCCCTTGGCCACACCTGTCCTCACAAAAGGAGGTGACATTTGACTATCTTTTCCTTCTCCTCCCCCCACCTCAACCTGTGGGCTGCCTTTCAAACAGCCAAAACTTTTTTAAAAAGTAGTCTAGGAATATTTCAGCTGACATTCAAAAGTACATTGTAATTCAAATGGAAATGCAGAAATTCATTCCCTCGGACAGTCTTGGGAAATTATAATAGAGATAAAACATCTTTTAAAGGTGGTGACAGGCATTTATCTGCAGGGACATCTCTATACCATGGACTCTCCCAATCTAAACTCAAGGGCAGTGCAACCTTCACATGGAGAATGTCTTTTCACAGAGTCACCGAGTCTCTAAACTTCAAAAGGCATATTAATTGCATACGTTTTCTCTTCTGCATTTTCTTTGTCTCTCCATTTCTCTTTGTGGATTTCAGTTTGCCTTTGTCTATCTCTCTTTGTTTTTTTGTCTCCTCCTACCTCCCTCAGTTGATGGGTTTCTCTCTGTCTTTCTGTCTCTCTCTATCTGTCTGCGTGCCTGTCTGTCTGTCTCTCTCTCTCACACAGACACACACACAGTGAATTAATTCCTTCACATACACACACTCTTCTCCTTCCAGAGTCACTTTCTCCATGAAAAAAAAGGTAGCTGAAAATTCAGGAAACCTATCAGACTGGTAATTTCTGCATCCATCGCTATCCTTCCAGAGTAGAGAATGACAAGGGATGACAAACGTGCAGGGTCACAGAGCCCTTTCCACACCTCCCTAGTCCAGCTCCGCAGCTCCCTCCCTCCACTGGCTCCACCCAGCTCAACTCACCCAGGCCCCGCCCCACCCCAGGCCAATCTACCCCTGTCCTTGGTCCTGAGTCAACTGATGAGATGGGAGTAAATTAGCAGCCATTTCTTCCCCTACTCGTATTCACACCTGTGTGGACCTACACATACACACATACATCTGGGAACATGATTACCTGAGTGGATGTGGCAGCCATGGGTGGAGGGAATGGTTTGGATCAAGATAATAATTAAGTGCCCAGCTCAGTGCTAGATGGATCCATCGTTAATCTGTCTCTTCTCTCCTTGGATCCACAAAATGACTGTGCATTTTGCATATTGGGAAATTGATTTTATAGACTTGCCCAAGATCACATGGCTAGTAAGCGGTAGAGCTGGGATTTGAACCACGGCGAATCTGACTGCAAAAGCTGTGCTTTACTTCCAAACAAGGAAGTCTTTATTCAAAGTATCCAGAGGAAGGATAACTATAGCATCTTAATCGTGACATAAGACGCACGTATCAAGGTCACAGCTCTCCAGCACGTGACTATCAAGTCAAGGAGTGAGATGGGGCCCCGACTGGCAGAAAGGCAGCTTTTCAAAATACAGGAATATCAAGAACACAGCAGCTTGTAGTGAAAGTATTAAGCTGAGGCAAGAGACTCAAAACTTCACATGGTGCTCGGAGCATGGCCTGGGGCAGAGGTGATGGTTAAAGGAAACTGACAGACTGAGCAGCTTCCATGCTAATCATGCCTGGGATGACCTCGGCTACTCTAGTTGCCTCCCAAGTTCCAGCTCTTCCTGGCTTCTGTCAGGTACCATTTAATTGACCTGTCCAGTGCTCCAGTCCCCTCTAGGGTGGGGAAATGCCCAGAATACCCATTTAGTGGTATAAAACCCCACCTCCCTGCCAGGATCTTTCTAGTCCTTCTTGGCACGCCCAGTGCTCCTCTGGGATCAGTGTCAGAAGCTGGGTCTGTTATTCTAGCTTTTATTTTGTCCTATTACAGGGAAAACAATATGTACAGTACATTACGTATGTAGGGTATTGACCACCACTCTCCCTTTCTGCGTCTAGAGCAGACATTGCTAGCTGATCAGAGCTTGGTACCCCAGGGATCTCAGTGACCTCCATCAAGTGGTCTAGACAAGCCATTCCCCAGTTGATGGGAATTGACACAGGAAACGAAAACTATGAGCCGTCACATGATAGTGACTGGGTTCCCTACCATCGGCCAGCTCCTTTCATCTTTCCAGATGTCTATCAGTGGATTGAAAAAAGACTATGACAAAAATGATGAAACGTTGGAAGGTTAAGACAGCACCCACATGTTTTTTACTGTGGTGCCCCGGTACCTGGCCCAAGATCTGCAGAGAAGAAGCACTTGGGAAATATCAGTGAAGCAGAAAATTAATGAATGATGAATATGACGTTTTCCCCCTGCGGAACGCAGGGGAATGAGGGTAAAATAAACCTCTCTTGAGAGGTATTTTAATCAGGCACATTCAGCCCAACTTCCTTAGCTTTCCAATGATTTCCAGTGGCTTCCCTGGATCACACCAGTGGCCAGAGCCCCATCATTAGTAAACATGGAAAGGCTGGGACATTTGTTTCTAATGTCTGGGGACACTGGATCTGGGCTCAGGTTGCAATTCAAACACCATCTCATTCACTAACAAACTGTGTGGCCCTGACAAGCCCCTTATCTTCTGTTAGCTTCAGGTTTCCCTTCTCATAGATGAGGGGTGAGCACTCTCACCTTCTTTGCCTCAGGGGGTAGGTGGGACGACCAAGGAAAGGCTGTCTGTAAACCGTAAAGTGCTGTGCAAAAGTCCCTGGTTTTTATCCATGCTCTATGTTGTCTCTTCTCCCAACCACCTCTTCCAGCCTTGGCCATTGCAGTCAAGGAGCAGCCACTGTCTGGGGCTAAACAAAGATTTCAAAGAATCCTGGAACCCCTCTAGCCCCACCCTCACTGGGTTGAAAGGACATTTGCAGGGATTGTCCTTTTCTAGTGACATAGGTGCTTCCCAAGGAGAAATGAGGGCTGAGGTCACACATTAGCAGGAGCTGCAGCCAGGACTAGAATGCTCAGCTGATGCCCATGATTTTCGCTTTATTTTAAGCTACTGTTTCTCATGTACTTACCTAATGCCTACTAAATTTTACCTATATTGTCCCATTTCATTTGCCCAAAAGCCAAGCAAAGAAATTAACCTGCCTATCATTTAACACACAAAGAAACAAAAACTTAGAAGTCACTTGGCCCGAGGTTACCTGGCAGGGCTGTAAGAAGAGGCATCGGGACTTGAAATCCTGTCTGTCCCCCTTCAACACTGCTCTATCCAGCCTCTTCCCACAAGCTCTGCCCGCAGAGTGATCAGCCCCCTAACCCAGATTCACCCTGACCTCTTCCCAGTGGACCTTGGCTTAACCCATGCCAACGACACATAGTTGATGGCTGGGGAGAGGAGGGTTGCCAGCTCCCTCTGAATCCAGAGTTCTTTCAATTCTTCAAGGGAAAATTCCCAGCTTCTCATCCACCTACTCCCAAGCATCACTGTCAAATTTAAAAAATAAAACCATAGTGTTTGAGGTACCATCTAGGTGGTCAGAGCAGATGGAGTTAGAGAGGAAGAAACACACTCAGAGTGGTAAGTTGGCCTCAGTGCATCCCTACACTCTTCTTGGGAACGAACATGGAGGATGGAAGAAAGTAAAGCGCCCTTGCACTAGAAGCTCAGAGAGAAAAGCTACCATGCCAAGTTCACCCGGCAAGTTTGTGGCAAACTGGAAGACTCTTTGAGTCTTAAAGAGGGGCCCCCAGAGGCTGTTTCAGCAAAATCTTTCTGCTCCCTTCCCTATCTTACTTGCAACAGATTCCACGCGTTGACTGTATGAGGAATGGGATTTTCTGGAGGGAAAAATTCCAAGGCCTGGAAGCAGCCAGGGATGGAGATGGGATGGGATTTAGCATTGGAGCGGTGTCCCAGGCCTGGCCCCGAATGCGGAATAAGGCAAATTAGTTCAGTGGCCAGAGTGAGTGCAGGTTTTTATAAACATAAACTAATTGTATTACTTCAAAGTCCTCAAGCTTATTGCCCTGCTTAATGATGTGTCACGTTATTTATAGGGTAGCACAACTAGACTTCTATTGATTTAATGCACTTCCTTAAAGACTGTCATTGTTACAGCCATAAAATGGAGCTATTCCCAGACAACTCAATTATGTCCCCTGCGCCTATAAACCACTCGTGCCCCACACAATTACAGACAGGAGGCAGGGAGGGATGAGACCACGACAGGGGTGCAAGCACCGCAGAGACAAAAAGGACGGGTTCTGGAGATGGCAAAGGCAGATGGACAGAGGTTTCATCCAGTCGGGGATGAAGGGCAGCATGGGAGGTGCTAGACAGGGAGAGTGGAGCACGCCACTCCATCTTGGCCCTGCCCTTAGAGCTGTGTGACTATGAGCAAGCTTCCTTCCCACTCTGGGCCTTAATTTTCCCAACTGCAAAACTGGAGTGCTGAGCCCCATGAGACCCTTCTGGCTCCACATTCTGTGGTTTTATGAGTTGTGGTTGATTTGGTTCTTGGAGTTGGGGTGGCTGAGGTGCATGCACACTTTTAACATTGCTCATCATCCTTTCCTTCGAGGATGTGTTTTTAAATTAATTGATAACAATAGTAACAGTGGTAACATGAAGCAATCCTCGCCCTGCTACTTATTTTCTGTGTGTGCATGGGCACTTCACTTAACATATCTGAGACTCATTTTCTCATCGGTGAGATGGGGATATGAACACATGGACCTATTAAAGTACATAATGCATTAAGCAATATTTCTATCTTTCCCCAAATTATCTATATTTATTCTACATATTATAGAAACCACTTCCCTTTAATGTGAGAAGTAGACAAGAATAGCTACTTAAGTGCCAATTTCACAGGAAGGGAAAACTGAAGTGGGAAGGGAATGAATTTCCCAAGGTGAGTGGCAGAGACTGGTCTCCTGCATCTGGCCTAGGAAATTCTAATTCTGATAATAGCTGATAACTGAAGAGAAATAAGATCTGGTGACCTTCCCTGAGGATAAAGTCCTCTCCATGAGAGAGACTTGAAACTATTGTTTCAATGAGAGACAGTAAGAAACAACGAACCTGCAGTAGAAGGCCAGAGTTCTGGAGTCCAGAACAGTACCTTGGGGCCTCAGAAAATGCCTGAACTGAAAGAATCCTGAGAAATCATCATACAGCCCTCTCATTCTGTCCATGGTGAGACTGAAGCCCAGAGAGGGGCAGGAACTGGCCTAAAGTCACACAGCTTATAGTGGCAGAGCCAGGATTTAGCTCCAAAGAGCTCAGTTATCTCCCCAGCAGCCTTACCTCCATACCCCTCGTGGCCGCCACCTCCAACAAGCCCTCCAGGCTTACCTTTCTGGTACTGGAGCCACAGCTGCTGCTGGACCTTCTTGCTGGGGAAGTGGATGATGCAGGTGAGCTCAGAGCCATAGAGGGCCTCTGCGATGTAGTGGGAGCCGTAGTGCTGGATGAAGGACAGCAGCTCCTCCCGACTGCTCTCCTTGGTCAGGATCTTGAGGACGTTGGTGAAGCCTGGACGGAGAAGGAGCACATGGAGGGGGTCAGACTTGGGAGGTCGATGGCGGGCAAATTATAAGCGGCAAGGGGCTCTTTCCAGAGTGGATTTGATTTCCAGTGTTAGCCTGGTGGCTGCACCAGTTCAGACATGCTCAGCATTCCCTCACTTACAGAGCAAAGACTGCTCTCCCTGGTGGACGCACAAGACACCACAACCAAGAGGGACTTGACAGCAGAGGAAGGACTAAAGCTGGCGACCTAGACCACAGGACGTGAAAGTCACGATCAGGAAACCAAAGTGATGTCTGCTGAGAACTAACACGTACCAGGCACACCGCCAGGTGTTTCACCCACTTTGTCTAATTTAACCTTAGCTCAACACTGCAACCCCAGCCACAACCACCCATGCTGTATAGACGAGCAAGTCTAAGTCAGAGGCGTAAATGACTTGCCTTGGTCCTCCAGCCAGAGCAGCTGGGATGCCAGCCCACTTCTGTCCTCACTCCAATGTGCATGCACTTTCCACCGCACCCAGTAATCCAGGGCTTGAACAGTCTGCAGGTGGAGTCCCGGGGCTGCACCGGCTCAGGCTCAGCAGATACTCTGTGTCCTCAGATGGGATCCCTGGCTTCGCTTCCTGTAACACCGCTTCCCTTTCTGCGCCTGCCGTTGCCTCCATGAAACAGTTCTATGTTTTCTCCCCGTACATTGCCGAGCGCCTCCTTCCTGCTCCATTGTCCTTGGTCCCATGCCAGAGAGACCTAAGTCCTCAGTGCCTAGCATGGGGCCCGCCCAGCAGTCACTCAGTAACCATGTTCCCCTTACCTCTCCTTTCTCCAACAGGCAAGTCTCCAAGCTATTCTCCAGGAGCCTTAAGACCTTCCTGGGCTCCTTCCTGCTACTGCATAAAGCCCAATGACCTTACGTGGTCATCCCAGACCTCCAAGGTCATTCCCATGACTCACCTACATCAGAATTTACCTCCAACCATGTCAATTTTCTTACTTCTTCTGACCTGGGATTTCCACCATCCTTTCTTCACTTACACCACGCCCCCACAACTCCTACCACGCAATGTGCACACGCACACACAGACACCCCACCTTTCACCTGAAATGGCCTCCCCATCCATGCTTCAAGGCCCTGGGAAGTCACTCCACCCCTGAGAAGCCTTTCATACCATCCTGGTCAGGGGCACCTGGTCTCTGCACCTTCAACACACACCACCTTGAAAGCAGAAGCTCTGTCCTATTGGTCTCTGAGCGTGCACATCCCATGCATCCTGCCTCACTTCCACCCAACCAGGTACACGGCACAGTTCCTGGGACGTGGCAGACACAGCAACCATGATTGTTACAGGAACAACCGATTCTGCACCGCATCAAAGTAAAATCTAAAAGAGCAAGCTCCTCTCCAACATTAAAAATGAGCTCCAATTTGCCAACAGTTGATTTTCAAGGGGGTTCTCAGGAGCATCATTACTGATTAATTAAAGCAGATACACCTTTGTAGTTCTAACAGGAACATCACAGTCTGCTTCACAAGTGTGGTGTGAGGGTGGGGGTGGTAGAGAAAACAGACACACGGCTCAAAGAATGGGTGCTTGATTAGAACAACTCTCCATCAGCCTGTTAACTCATGCAACTGGGTAATTAATAGAGCAGTGCTAATGATGAGACAGTTTCTGTTAAGTAATAAATAAACAGCACTATGGAGATGCCCTGTGGCTTTTCATCTAGGCAGACAAAACTGCAATCAAATTCTGGCTCTGCTGCTATTCCGCCAGTTACGAGCTGTGTGGCATTGGTCAAGTTACTTAACCTCTCTGACTCTCCGTTTCTTTATCTGGAAAAAAGTGGGATAAATAATGCCTTCCTCGCAGGACTGATGTAAGTCATAAGACATAAAACATTATAAAGTGTTTTGTTGAGATCAGCAATAATTACTATTTGTACTTCCCAGAGAGTGAAATCCTTTGATTCCCAGGCTAGAAGAGCTCCGTGTTGCTTGTGAACAAAGTGATATTGAAAAAGAAAAGATAAGAAAAGAGCTGTGGATAATGAGGAGACACTCGGACAATAACCCAGTGGCAGAGCTGAGTAAGGATAGAAAATCGTAGGCCAGGCCCCATCTTTGCAGAGTCTTCCACTCATTCCTTATTTTTCAGTTTTCATTTATTTTTTTTTAGTCCTTCATCAAACACGAGCACCAACGATGTACTGATTCTCTGTTTCTTACAGAGAATACAGGAATAGAGAATCCAGGAATAAATAGGACCCAAGCCCCACCCGCAGTTCTCAGGTCAGTGGGGGAGACAGATAGGATTCAGAGGAGAATCAAGTATCTGTTAGTGCTTTCATACAGGTAGTTGAGCACAGGGAATTCCTTGAGTTATTCTCAGGGGAATGGAGAATGCGGGAGGCATCTCTGAGTACTGCAGTGTATGTTCCCCGGGCAAGGAGATCCAGGCAGAGGGAACAGCATGTGCAAAGTCACAGAGGCATGAAAGAACATGTCTCATTTTGAGAACCACAAATAGTCCCCATCAGCTGGAGCGCAGGGTTCTTGTGGGAAAAGTATGGACAAGGCATGTGTGTGTGTGTTGGAGGAGGGTATGTGTTGTTGTGCAGGAGATGGGCAGGAAAAGAAACCAGCTAGGAGAGACCAGAGGAACCAATGCCTGAGAAGAACTTGCAGTCCACAAACCTTTGAGAACATAAATGTGACTTAGATTGTCATGTACCCCCTCTCTCCTATTCAGATGCCCCTTCCTCCAGGAAGCCTCTCTGACTCCCCAGAATGGGTAGCTCCCTCTTCCGGGCCACCACTACCCCATTATTGCATTGACCTATGCAAAGTGTGGACGTCACGCTCTGCTTATCCACCCTTTCTCCCTGGGAGCTCCTTGACGGCAGGAAGAGTGTGGCCTCATTCCCTCAACATCCCCAGTACCAGCACAGGGCCTGGCACACCCTAGGTCCTTGGAAATGTGTGCTGAGTTACGCCAAGTCCCCTGGCTGCCTGGGCGGTGGGCCTCACCTGCTGAGAGGGTGATGGTGCTGAGTTTCACACGGTAGAGGTTGCTCCGGACCCGCCACTGCTGCACCATGGGGTAACCCATGGCCTCATCATACCTGATGTCTCCTGGGGGAGGAAATAAGAAGGTCACGTGTGCCCAGCACTTAGCGGTCTCTCACCCAGCCCCCACCCCCAGCCCTAGGCCGCCTCTTCCAGGTAGACAGAGACTGGGCCTTAGTGAGTGGGCTCTCACTGGGGCCAGCAGCTTTATCCAAACCCCACCTCCAGGCCTCTGATCTCAGGCCCAACCCTGCTTCTTCTCTCTGCCCAACAGCTTGCAAGGCCCCTTTATTCTACAAGCAAGAGTAGATTTTTGGCTCCATCTAACCCTATTGGCGACTTGTCATGGGCCACTAGGCATCTCGGTGCCTCAGTTTCCCCTTCTGATACTATGACTCCCTATGCTGATCTTAATTCATGGACACAGTGTGAGATTCAAATAAAGTAATAGAAGTGGAAGCCCTTTGGTAACCTAGAAATACTGTACACATAGACTAGGGTCAGCAAACTCCAGCCTGGTCACCACATATCGCCAATGACTGCTTTTGCACGACAAGAGCAGAGCTGAGCAGTCGCAACAGAAACCACGGGCAAAGCCTAACACATTTGCTATCTGACCCTTTATGTCTGCCTACCCTTGTGTAGATCATTGCTTCCTAACCCGGAAACATTGGATGTCTACATGCATCACATAAAATATAGACACACATACATAAAAGGTTCTTGTTTCAAGTAAGACTGAGGAACACTAGCTAAACACAGTTGAACAAGATTTTTCAAAAACTGTGCAATTTCTCAGCACCTTCAATCAATTAATAGGCTTTTTAAAGCTCCATGAAGGAGGTGTGCAACATTTCTCAAAGTTCTTTGACTAAGGAACCCCGTTTTTACAAAGAGATCACTGGAATTCAGGTTCCATAGAATGCACTCTGGGAAACACAGGTAGAGGCACAAAATAAGCAAAGGACAAAAAACACAAGGCATGTTTGCAAGTGGTTAACTTTGGGTGGTGGGTGTCTAAAAGATTCTTGTTTTCTGATTTATATCCTTTTCCGCTTTCTACATTTCCTGCTCTAAGCATTGCAAACCCTGTTTTTCCTAATCAGGAAAAAAATATATGAAAAAGAGATGCTAGTCACATCAGCAGTTATTATTATTGTTGTTATGTATCCTCTGCAAATGGCAGGCACATTTTCTCTCCTCTTCTCTTGTCCCCTGGTGAGGAGGCACTTAGAGAGATATTTGATGCCAAGATTAAAATGAGAATCTCATCGGGACAAATGATTTCTTCCCGGACATTACTGCAGTATTAAAGTTGTCCATTACTGTCAACTTCTTTTTTTTCTTCCTCCTTAGCCTTTTCAGGAATAATATAGTTTTTCAGAGGCTTTCATTTTAAAGTAAAATATTCATGATCCCCAAAGATATGTCTACTGGAGCGAGGTTGTTTTGTTATAAATATGTCCCCTCTGTTTATCCGCTCTGCCTGTCCTGTTCTTTCTCTGCAGAGGCCGGGGAGGGAAGGACAGCAGGTGGGGGAGGAAGGAGAGGGCCATGTTTCGAGCCAGGGCACAGAAAACAGTTTTCACAAAAAGACTAGATACCAGGGCTCTGGCAGCCTCTGCTCCATCTTTTCGTGTTCGTCCAAATTCAGAGCAGGCTTGGCCCATCCCTAAGAAAGGGAGGCAGAACATTCTGACGCAGCCCATTCACTTGGTGGCATGACGTCCAGAAGAAAAAGAAATAATACCTCTCCTGCTTATCAAGAAATTTATAAAGCCATCTTCTCTGTCCTTCACCCCATCCCTGGGCCTCCCTGTAAGTGGTCATCATTCCATCCTACACTTTCCCCCAACCCTGGTCCTTCCTGGATTCCAGCCTGGAATATAAACTCCTCCAGTGGAATGTGAGCTTCCTGAGGTTGAGGCTATGGTCCGTATTAGTCCCACTCCTGCCGGGCCTAGAAGATCCTGGCAGATAGTATGCTCTCAATAAATACCTATTTTCTGGCTCATTCCCTCGCTTCCATCTCATTCCTGATCATAAACTCATCCCTAGTCCTTACCTGATCCCTGACTCCCATCTTACCTGACTCTATCCTAGAGCCCCACCCACAGATTAGGGGTAAATGAAGCTCTGGGGTGGGAGGAGGTATGTTTTCTGAGTATCAAAAAATTTCTTTAAAGTCTTGAAATGTAGCATTCCTTTATTATGATGCTTCCAAAGATGCTCAAATTAAAACAAATAATCCTAACAATTTATACCACTAACCCAGAACCACAACGTACCAAGCATTTGATACCCATGATCTCCAATTCTCACCACCACCCTGAAAAATAATTGTTATACCCCATTTTTCAGAAGGAGAAACTGAAGCTCAGAGAGGGAATCTGCCCAAGGACACACAATGGTCAGTGACAGATCCAGGGTCCTTTCCATTCGAGCACAGCACCTCCCCATGGATCATGGCAATGTCTCCTTTAAGAGGTAGTGAACTCCCCGTCACTGGGGGTATCCAAAAAGGAGAGTCACTCAGCAGGGATATTGCAGGCCTGATTTCCTCATCACTTTATGAAAAATGAAAATTAAAGAAGACACAGCAGTTTTTAGACACATTATACAAAGCATTTTTACATCCGTGCTTTCATTTGATTTACATCTGGGTCCTTCTTTGAAGTAGGACAGGTCAGGAAGGTGAGGTAGGAGAGTGGATATGGCACCAGCTTTGAAGCCAAGACCCAGTGGGCTGAAGTCTTGAGTCAAGTCTAGACTAGCCTTGTGGCCTTGGACTAAAATGAGTCCTTGAACCAGTTTAAAAGGGGACAATAGCCTCCTTGCAGGGTCACATGTCTAACACATGCACAGTGCCAGACCTGTGCAAGACCCTCAGCACACGTGGGTTCTCAACCCCGTCCATGCCCCTTTACAGGAAAGGCTCACCGAGGTTAGAGGATTTGCACAAGGGTCTCAAGAGCTTGCAAGGGATAGAGAGGGAGTCAAACCTAACTCTGTCACATCACAGGGTCTTCCCAGGGGGACAACTTCCCTCTCATCCAAGCGGCTTCATCATCCATCAGAGTGACCATTCTCCCTGGACAGAGGCTGACACCTCCAACTACTGTATCACAAAGGCAGAGCCAGGGGCCTTACATCTTAGGAAAGTCCCCAAGAAAAGGGTAGGAGAGGAACTGGGAGAGGCCGAGGCGCAGAAGGACACCCTGAAGTGGGACAGAAAATCTGGAGCCCCAGGAGAGCCTGCAAAAGATAGCTTCTCGGTAACAGACAGACAGGGCAGGAGGGCGGGAGCTGCAGAGTGGAGTGAAAAGGGCAGAAGACCCAGAGCCACCGCATCTGGTTCCTGGCACATTTGCTGTGTGACCTTGGGCTGGCCCCTTCACCTCTCTGAGTCTAGATTCCTCATCTATAAAATGGGAAAAATAATATCTACTCTATAGGATGGTTCAGCACCCACGTTCAAAAACAAGCTGTGTAACTGAAGTGCTTTCAAGTGAGAGAGGCTTCTGGGGGGGGGGGGGGTCCAGTGATTTTATTTTAGAATGATTTAAAAATAAATCTAGTGAAATAAGCCAGACACAGAAAGACAAATACTGCATAATCTCACTTCTTTGTGGGATTTGAAAAAGTTGAACTCATAAAAGCAGAGAGTGGGATGATGGGGTGGGGAGGCGGGAAATGGGGAGATTTGCTCAAAGTGTACAACAGTTCAGTTCAGTTATGCGGGATGACTAAGTTCTGGGCATCTAGTGCAGGGCGTGGTGACTATAGCGAATAATACTGTATTGTATACTAGAAATTTGCTAAGAGAGTAAATCTGGCCTCAGCTCAGAGTCTGGAGTCTCAGGGAAGCTCCTGGTTCTGCAGGGCCCACAGCAGGTGCCTGAGAAATGGCAGGTCCCTCGCATCCCGTCCCTCACAAAGTCGGAGACTGGCCGGGCCAACGTTGGATGTGCTGAGGATGGATATGCACCTGGAGGCCAGGTGCCTAGTGAGGGAGGCTGGGGAGGGGTCCGGCATGTGTGTCTTACCAGTGAGCAGCTGGAGGTCCGGGAGGGGCTCGGAGAGGACCCCCCGGCACTGCTCCTCCACCGGCAGCGGGATCACCAACAGCCCATCGGCCAGCTGAGGAAAGTCCTTGATGAAGTTGTTCTCCCTGTGGAGAGGAGCAGAGAGACTGCCAAATCGAGGAAGTGGAGGCGGCTGGGGGCTGCAGGGCAGGAGCGCAGGGAGCTTGTAGTCAGAATAGAGAAACTTGTGACAGGTTGGGTGGCCTTGCTATGATGCCTCTGGCTCCCTGAATCCTACCTCTGAGAACATGGTGCTAATGATAGGCTCTAGAATCTGGCAGGCTGCGGCTCACATATTGGCCCACCACTTCCTAGCTGCACAGTCTCACGCAAGCTATTGGTTCACTCAGAACCTCAGTCTCCTTGTCTATGAAGTGAGATCTCAGGGTAGCTGTAAACACTTAATGGCATAAAGCTGCCAATTGCTTAAGACACAGTCTGATGCTCTATAAACCGTACATTTGGCTGCTAACTGTCCCCCTGCAGAAGCAATAACAATGGTGAGCCAGGATGGGAGGGAACTCAGAAAAGCATCGAGTGCTTAAACAAAGAGGGAGCCAGCGTAAGCTGGAGAAAGAAGCCTTGAAAGAACGGACGTGTGTTTGTTAAAGTGGAGGGACCTTAAGAGATCTTTTGGCTCAAACTCTTTCTTTTACACATAGGGAAACCGAGGCCTGGAGAAGGGGAGTGACTCGCTCACAGACAACCAATGGGTTAGACTCAAACTCGGTCTCCTAACTCCCAGGCTAGTGCTCTTCTTCTGCCCTAACTTCTATGGTGCCTCTAGCCCTTCCCTGTAGGGCCGTCCCAGGAAACAGAAGACAGACCTCTGTGTGACCGCAGGGGACTGAATCCTGAGCAAAGATAGTCTCAAGGAGGGTGGGATGGTGATAGCACATCCCAGGGAGGAAGGCTTCAATCTTCTAGACGGTAGATCTGCCAGAGAGGTAATGAGCTCCCTGTTACTGGGAGTTTGCAAGCAGGAAACTTGACAACCGCTTGGCATGGATGGTATCGAGGGCGTTTCTATATTTAAAATCTGACTTTTGAGGTCCCTTCGTATTCAGAGCCCCTCAGAGTCAGAGACATTAATTACAATCTGGAGAGGAGGAGGAAAGGGAGGAGGAGGGGGAGGAGGAGAACAAGGGGAGGCGGATGTTTATTGCTTTGTTTTGCCACCTGGAATGGGCAACCTCGAAATGAAAATCAGAAAGAAGACAACGAAAATATGCGATGCCAAAGCAATGCCTTTGAAGCCTGGGCCTCGGGCAGTTCAAAACCAGCTATACAAGCGTCCAGTGGCCTGGGTTACTTCCTGTCTGTGCCTCACGTCCCCACGCACTCCCCCAGCCACCTGCGAAGCTCACCATTGATTCATCCATTTAGTGAACACCTTCTCCGTGTCTGATCCCTGAGCAAGATCAGAGCCCAGAGGAGGAGACATTATCCCCATCTTCAACATCACCAACATCACCAGCATCTTTGTCATCATCATCATCATCATCATCATCATCTCTGACAATTTTTTTACTGAAGCCTTATGATTTGCTAGGATCTGGCTAAGCACTTTACATCCATTTTATCATTAAATCTTCACAGCAACCCACAAAATAGTTATGATTATCTTTATTTTACAGACAAGAAAAAATGAGTTGGGATTTGGGAAGAGTTGGGATTTGAACCCTGGTCTGTCTGACTATGAATCTGGGGAGGTGAGCCACTGGGCCTGGGACTGTCTGCGCGGGGATATATGTCCATGATGGTAAGATTCTAGGTCCACCCTTGTACAATTAAGCATGCTATTTTGTTTGTCTGTGTCAGTGTGCCCCTGTCTATGGAGCTGTACTGGTTTACACCTCCATGTGTGCCCGTGATCATGGCTCCTGCCTAGGTGTTTGTGGTTGGCCTGTGATGTGTCTGCAAACATGGGCATATGGAACAGCAATGTGAATAGAAAAAGACAGCCTGCCAGGGGCAATGTAAGTGTCCCAAGCAGCACATGACACTTGCCAGAGTCTAAGGAACTAAATTTCCTCTTGTCTTGCTTGTAAGGTGGCCTCTGGTGATACAGATCTGCTCTCAAAGACACAGCGGGGTGGAGAGGTGTCCCCATGCCCTGCTCACTTGACTATCACACGCTGAGCACACACTCGGGGTGAGCCCTGAGCTGGATGCTAGGGATGCAGAGAGAGACTGCATTCTCCCCTGTCCGCTGCATCTTCCCAGATTAACTGGGAGACAACGAATTAGCCATTCAGAAGAGTCAATGGGGCCCGGCCATCAGGAATTCTGGGTGGGCTGGATGCTTCCGGAACCCTTCTCCCATGAGACCCAAGCACTTGTTTTATGGGTAGGGGAGGGCAAGGCTGAGAAGTGATGACGGCTCTGAAGCCTGGGCTCCAGTTCTGCCCACACCTCATCCTAGCAAAGCATTCAAACCTCAGTTTTCTCATCTGTAAAACGGGGGTCATAAAAGCTATTCAGCCTGCCTTAGTGAAATGGTGATCACAATGATAATAATAGCCTTTACTGAGCACTTGCTGTGCACTAGGCACTGTTCCCAGGACTTAGCATTAGTCCTCACCCAACTCTATGAAGTAGGTGCCGTAAAGACCCCCAGTTTAGAGATTGGAAAGCTGAAGCACAAAGCAACTGGAGATGGTAGGCCATCTTGCCCCAGAGCCACACTCGTCATCACTGGTCAGGTGCAGAGCGCTGAAGGGCCTGCCCATGGCATACAGGGACTGTCAAAGCTGGAAGAGCCTCTGCACCCATGGGTGCACTGAGCTGGGAAAAGGGCTCTGCTGCTCATGATGACTTGACCACCAAGCAGGTACTCTATTCTCTATGTGACCTCGCCAGTCCTCACTCCAATGCCAGGAGATGGACACGAGTATACTCCCTATGCAACCAACGGGGTAACGGAGGCTCCAAGACGTGAAGCGACTTCCCTGGACTTATCCACCAGGTGTACTTAGGAAAAGAGATCTGAAGGCAAGCTTATCTTTTTTTCACTTTACCACCTGGGGGGTCTCCATTTCGAATCTTCTCTGCCAACGTTTTTATAATTGCAGAGGAAGAGAGACAGGATCACCCTTTCCATCCTCACGTCCCTCTTCTCCAAGCCACCTGTCTTCTGGTTAAGCCGGGCTTGGCTCTGACAAATCCGACCCTGAAGGAACCACGGGAGGCAGCACAGTGGGCAACCTCAGGATGGCCAAGGGCCTGGCTCATGGTCCCCTTTCTTGGAGGAAGCTTTTCCCCTGAGCTTCCAGGAAGCAGGCAGGATCTTGAGGAAGTGCATGAGAAGGAGGGAGAAGTTGGGAGGGTGGAAGTTTGCAGGCCAGTGCGGAAGGCTGGGAGGGAGGGAGCCAAGGATGAAGCAGGGAATGACAAGACAACAACAGCAAAGACCAAGGACCAAGGACAGTCCCTCAGGACTGGTCCCTTTGATGGCCACCTGGGTGATGGCCACAAGTTCTGCGTGGCCTCTGCCAGCAGAGGGCGCCCAGGGCCTTCTCATCAATCAGCTCTCACGGGAGGCCAAACATAACAGGAACAGCAGTCGCTGGGAAAGTTCCGCTGTGCTGAGAACCTCAGATGGAACCCAGACAGCAGCTTCAGAATCCACCCACCTGGCAAAGATGACGGGGAGGCTGGCGGGGTGCTGGCTTAAACTCAGGTGGTCAGACACCGAATTCAGATTCTCAGTGCTCATGTGCATGTGCGTATGCATGTGCCTGTGTGGTAAAAACTACCAGGTAACTAACTAATCCTAATATTAGGAAGATAGGAAGAAGAATGAGCAATATTTATTTATTGATCATATTTGTTGGTCATCAGCTATGTTCTAGGTAGTGTGCCAAGATATATGAGTGTATGTGTATGTGTGTGTGTGTGTTTGTGTGTATTTTAACCACACAAGAACTACTCTATGAGACAACTACTATTATTATTCCCATCCTGAAGATGAAGAAATGGATGCTCAAAGAAATTAAGGAACTTGTCCAACCAGGTGGCAGTGGCCAAGACCACCTGTAGCCGATCTGGCTCCTAGCTCAGTGCCCAGCACTTGGTAAGCACACGTTCAGTGGGTCAGTGCAACGCCAGTCCTCTTGATCTCTGGGACAACCTGAGACCAGGCAGTTCTGTTGTTTATTGCCAGAGAGGGGTGTGCTTTTGGGCCCAAGGATGTGGCTACATGTGCATGTCTGTATGCGTGTGCACAATCAGATGTATTTCAAATAGCGACAGTGACACAGTTTCTTTAGACAAACATGTCCCCCCAAATATCTAGAAAAATAGTTCAATCTTGATTGACATTACACGGAAACAATTAATCAAAATTTTAAAACAGTGGCTCCCGGGCCCTGGGGACTCAGGAGGACTCTGGGAAGGAGAGGTCTCATTCATTCCACAGTTATCAGAGTCTCCCATGTTCCAAGGACTGTTCTGCATACCAGGGCTGCCGCAGCGGGAAATCAGGGAGGGTGTCTCCATTCATGAAGACCAGGAGAGAATGCAAGCGCTGTAGGAAAGTCTAAAGGCCTTCACAATCCAGCCCCTGCCACTCCAGTGGCTCGTTTTTTGAGCCACTGCCCCTGCCCACTGTTCTCCAGCTGCACTGATTGGCCTTAAGTTCCTCTTATGGCACATACTCACTTCCTACAAAGGATACCACTTAGGATTTGCCCTCTCTCTGGAAAGCTCTTGCCCCCCACCCCCTGTACCTGGCCAACTCCTACTTATCATTCGGACCACACATTGTTTCCCCACCTTTGAGAAACCTTGCCAGGATCAGCTCTCCTGTTACACTCTCTCATAGCATCTTGCTCTTTGCTTCCATGAAGAGCTTCACAGTTCCTAAACAAAGATGTGCTCATGGGGACTTTATGTGAACCTTACCTCTCCCACTAGACTGTGAGCTCCATGGGGGCCAAGACTATGCCCATGCCACTCACGGCTGCCTCCCCAGCACCTGGCACAGTATGAATTGCATACAAAGTAGGTGCTCAATGAACATTTGTTGAAGAAACAAACGAAAGAAACTCAGAGACAAAGGTAATGTGTGTATAACCTACATCCTTTGATAGAGTTCTTTCTGATCTCTTGTCACAGGGTCCCAGTATGCTTCAGAATCTGAGGGATGTTGGGGATTCTAGTCTAAAATTCCAGCTCATCAACAAGAAGCTTCAAAACCCTACTTTCTTCTTCTAACTTCCTAAGTATGCAGACACCCTGGCTCCCGTGGAGGTCAGACAGGGGCCAGGGGCCCTTCCGAGCTAGTGAGAACCAGATGGGAAAGCTCATCTCCCTAAGCAGGAGTAGGTCAGACCTCCCACTCTTGGTGAGCATATGTGCATGTGTGTGCATGCACACTGGGGTAGAGGTATGGGGGATGGGCGGGGGTGAGGAAGACCAGCAGGAAGCAAGAGGCCCAGTTAAAAAAAACCCTTCTTCCATGAAACCGTTTCAGTTTTCCCCAGATGGAATAAATCTTTCCCATCACTTTTCCCTATGCACTTTATTTGTGATTAGATTCCAGAAGCAGTCTTGGGATCTGGTGGTAGAAAGGACATGGGTTCAGAAGCCAGACAGACATTGATCCAAATTCTGGCTGTGTGACCTTGGGGAGGTCACTCGCATTTTATGAGCCTTAGTGACTTCATCTGTAAAATGGGAGTAATGAATTTAACTTCAAAGAGTAGGGAGGAGGATTCATGTAAAGTTATCCTTAATCTAGTTCCTTTTCCTGAATCTCACACCTGATTCTGAATCTCTTTGAGACTCTCAAAGAGCCCAGCACAAGGCCTGCTCATGGTACAAGCTCCTCGAAGCATCACTCCATGCCACCTGCATGTGACCTCTAAGTGATGCAAACCTACAGAGCATTTCCACAGAAGATGTGCCTGGTCCAGCTTTCCTCTGATCAGCCATGCTGACTAGAACAACAAGCAAAGGAAGCTAGCTTCCTCCCCGACTCTCCCCTGCATCCCCCCCACCCCACCCTGCCAGCATCCCATCCCCATTTAAGAATATGTGTGAGTGTTTTGGACACGTTAATACACAGCCACCAGCATGCAACAGCCGATCACCCCTCAGTTCTGGGAAAATTAGCATTTAAATTGAGGTATTTCAGGGAAGTAAATCATCCCAGAGCCAGCCAGCACTGTCTGCAGCCTTTCTTAGTGGAGGGAAAGCTAGGAGCCTTGGTCTGCAAGCTGTTGAGTTTGCAGGGAGGGGTTGACTCTCCCAGGCTCTCCTGGGCTGCCCATAGCCTCCTAAAAGAGGGGTGTCGAATTCCCAACACCAAAGAGGACATCTCCCCTGGTTTAAACCATTCCCATCCCTCGCCTCCCACTAAACTGAGCCTTTCTGCCAAGTGAGAGGTGACTTTGGCTTCCTCTGTGATCAAGGAATTGGGAGACCTTGGCTCATCTTGGCTCTGTCACTGCCTGGCTGTTGGTTTGGGGAAGCCACTCCCTACCTCTGGAACTGGGAGAGGTGGGCACCTGATATAAAATATGTGTTTCTCCTAACCCCAGATTGAGAGTCATTGGGCTAGATTTTGTAGCCATCCTGTAGGCACTGGAGCCTATAGGGTCTGGTGGTGATTAAACTGATGCCGACACTTGTCCATGCCTACCCTCAAGCTGTGCCCTTCTTGAGGAACAGAAACATTGTCCTCCTGCAATCTGTTCCTTAATTTATAGGTCTTCATTTAAGTTCGCCGCTCAAGCACTTGATACTTAGTCATCTTTTCATTCAACCTTTCATCAATTCATTCAACAAATTTTCACTATTATGTACCAGGCATTGGGAATACAGTGATAAAATAGACATTCTCTGTCCTCAAGTTGCCCACAGCCTAGTAGGAGACACGTGTGCACAAATGTTTCCCACATATGTGTGCAAATGTGTGCAAGGTGAATAATGGTTTTGAAAATGTTAAAATGAAGCATTTTTCATTCCCAGAAATCCTATTTGTCTGTGGCGCCCCACCTGCTCCATCAAAGGCACCCATCCCTTGGGTAGAAGAGCAAATACCATCCAGAAAAGAAAGAGGGTCACCGCACAGCTTTGCATCTCAAAGCCGACTTTGTAGTGTCTTGAGCTACACAATAGTTTCGAAAGGCAGTCTGTGCTGGGAGTGAATGTTCCCTCCTATATCAAAGCCAGACCTGCCCAACTCAGATCTTAGTGTCTTATTTTAATCGACAGATGGTACAGGCTATGACCTCAGAGGAGTTCCCACCAGACAGGAAAAGGAAGGAGAAAACCCTTCTTTCTGCCACTAGTGCTGGGAGGGATTGCAGAGGAGAGAGGCCTGGATGCTGTGTTCACACTCGAGAGCCATCGACCCTCCTTCTGGCCTTTTGGAAGTCAATCCCTCCTCCCCACTCACCCCAACCTCCAGGGCAGTGTCAACGAATACTTACGTACTAGCAAGGGTTTGGGGAAATTCCCAGGGCAGGCGTGCAGCAACAATGAGGTTTGCTCCCCCAGATCAGGCATAGTCTGGGGACTTGTGAACCCCTTTATCCAACAAGCCAGTGGGAGCTCCGGAAAGAGGGCAGCAGTAGGCGAGCAAGAAGACGGTGGAAGTCACCCCATCAAGTCCCACACCCACAGGGTAGAGAGAATAAAGCTGACAAGACTTCCTGGCATATACCCCATGCTCCCGTGGAGGCATGGATGGGGAATGAGGCCTGAGATTAGAACAAGGGACCTTCAGAGTGTGGGAACCTTGTGACTTTGGCCTTCAGCAGTGGATTTGACTTGTTGCCCATCTCAAAAGACTGCCCAAGACGACCCATATCACAGTGAACACCAGTGCAAGGGCCAAGAGCCAAGCTCAAACAAGAAATCACACAGTGGTCACCAGCAGGGATCCAGCAGACAACATGTGTGCCAACATCGTCAGCACCCACCAGCACCCTGCGGCCAGGTAGAGGTGAGGGGAGACTACCCGGGAAGGGAAAGACAGGGTTGGTTGGTGGGGAGTTCACCTTCAATGGACTAAAGAGTTACCCTAAAGAGGTTGTTCTGTATCCCTAATTGACAAGTTGAAATACTTTTTTTTGCCATCAGTAGAATAGAAACTTGAGGGAAAGATTATGTCAGCTGTAGAAAATAAAGAAGAATATGGTGTTTTGTATAGCTGAATTGCAGTAAAGATGTTTGAACCTTTACTGTATAAAGAAACAACTCCACATTAGAGTGATAAAGGTCCACAGGGAGGTTCAGAGACAAAGAGAGTACGGGGAGGGCACTTACAGACTAGGAAGGTCAGGAAGGCTCCCTGGAGGAGGTGAGTCTTGACCTATTGGAAGGTTTATCCAGGGAGAGAGCAGGGAAGAGAGGTGGTGGTGGGGTCCAGGCAGAAAGACTAGCATGTGGGAAAGTCCAAAAGGGTGTGTGTGTGTTGTGTATGTGTGTGCGTGTGTGTGTGTGAGAAAGAGAAAGAGAGAAATTGAAGACAGTGCACTCTCATGGCACATTCTGAAAATTGAAAGAAGCTAAGATTCAAGATGTAAAAGCATTGAGTAAGAGGCAAAGAGGGGCTGGAGAGGGGCAGGTATGGATCAGAGCTCACAAGTCTTCTAAGAGATGCTGAGAAATGTGGGCTTTATTCTGAGGGCAAGGAGACTCATTCTAGGGTTTTAAGCAGGAGAGCAATACTATCTGACCGGAGCCTTAGAAAGATTGCCTGGCTGCAGGGTGGAGGATGGACTAGAAAAGGAACATGGCTGGAGGGAGGAAACCACTTACGAGGTCTGGCAGCAACCCAACCAAGGATGGAGTGGTTGTGTGACCGAATATACGCAGAGGCACAGATTTGAGACAGACTCAGGAAGTAGAACTTGCTGGTCTCCATCATCAGTTGCATGTGGAGGGGGTTGGAAGAGTGTTGGGGTATGTTGGGCAGTGCTGACTCCAGGGGCCCATCTCCCCCAGATTCCCTTATTACTAAGCACCAGAGACCTCTAAACACCACTTGTTTTCATTGACCATGGCCAGAGAACAGACCAGTGTGCCTTGGCCCACCACAGAAGTCCTTGACCTCCATTCTGCCTCTGCCAGCTGTCATCCGATCTCAGTTAAACTGCTATGTGTGAGACCTGCAGGAAGATGGTCAGATCTCAAACTAAACGTCTAGCATCTCATGCAAGCTCGACCACCTCCCAGACAGAGGCTCTCAGGGTTGCCATCTCTTCAGCAGAAGACACTCATGACCCCTATCTTCCAGGCTGTTTCAAGAATCATGGATGCAAAGTCGCTTCATTGGCTAGAGAGTGGCCCATGCATATAGGGCCAGTCTTATCTCAGCCGATGCTCACAGAAATGCTGAGAGAGGAGACAGAGGCAGGGCAGAGAAGTGACTTATTGAAAGGCTCCTGGATTTTGTTTACTTCTTTGTTTGCAGGATTGGCTACCAATCTATATTCTTGATTTCCAACCCAGAGCTGCTCCCGTGTGCATGTTCTCAAAGATAGTAAGAATGACACTTCCCCTGCCTGACCTCGCCTCTAAACTGTGGACTCCTAAAGCAGGGCCTGCCTCTGATTCTTCTTTGCAACCTCCTCTGAGCCCTCTTGGACAGACCTTATGATATCATCTCCTCCAGGAAGCCATCCCTGAGCCCCTTCTTTGGAAAGAATGTCCTTCTGCTTCCACAGCACTTGACTTTGATCTCAAGATCACCCGACTCTGTCAGGTATGGCTGTTCTCTGCAGTCTTTCTCCCATCCAGACTCTGTAGCTCTTGGTTACAGCGATCCATTTAGCTAATTCCCCTCTGAGCCCTCTGCATCTGCACACTCTGATTTCTAGGTCTGGTACAGACAAAGCACATAACAGCTGTCTGTTCTGGTTTAGGCCATAATCCCCTCTCCCAGGGACAACAACAGCCTGTTAACCATGCTCTCTCCATTCGGCCTTGCCCCTCCAATTTGTTTTCCATCCTGCAGCCAGAATGATTGTCCAAAATGACAGTCCTAACTCAAATATTTCATTGGCTCCATGTATTAGTGTTCTGTTGCTGCCATAACAAATCACTGCAAAATGAGTGGTTTAAGACAACATAAGCTTATCTTATAGTTCTGGGGGTCAGAAGTCTGACATGGTTTCTGGGCTAGAATCAAGGCTTTCTGGATGCTCTAGAGAATTCATTTCTTTGCCTTTTCCAGCTTTCCGAGGCTGTTCACATTCCTTGGCTCCATCTTCAAAGCCAGCCAAGGCAAGTCAAGTGTTTCTCGAATCACATCACTCTGACCTCCTCTCCTGCCTCCTTCTTCCACTTTAAGGACCCTTAGGATTACATTGGGCTCCCCCCCTGGATAATCCAGGATAATCTCCTTATCTCAAATTTAGCTGATTAGCAATTTAATTTCCACCTGCACCCTTAATCCCCTTTTGCCAGGGAACGTAATTTATTTACAGAGTCCAGCAATTAAAATTAAAATGGATATCTTGGGGGCCATTATTCTGCCTACCACACTCTAGGAGTTTGTTGATTCCTCTCCCTTCATTTGAGGGTTCAATGCCCCTTCTCTGGGTTTTCATAGTACCCATCCTTTCCCTATCCTAGCATTTTCACACTGGACTTTTGGGCCCAGTCACTCGCTGTCTCTCGCACTGGACCAAGAGCACTAGAGGGCAAGGACCATGTCTGTCTTATTCACTCCTGTGCATCCAGCCCCAACACGGTGGCTGAAGCACACACTCGGGGCTCAATAAGTGCTGACTGAGTGCATGAAAGAATGCTTCCTAGCTGGACGGAAATGTAGGGGAGACACTCTGCTCAGCTGCAGCACTGCCTTCTCTCTCCTGGGGGGCCTTGCACATCTCCACCTCCCTTCTCATCTTTCCCTTTCTTCCCTAGAGATCTAGCACACAGAATAACAGGTATCATTTTTAAAGCTAATATCTATTGATTGTTTACAACGCGCTGGACATTATTCTAAGGGCTTTGCACATATCTCATTTCACACTCACAACAACTCTGCAAGGTAAGTACTCTAATCTTCTTTTAATGAGGGAGCAGAAGTATAAAAAGGTTAAGTGCACAGAACTAGTAAGCTGGACTTGGAACAGTCTAACTATAATGTTCTTAAAAACTATACAAAAATATGCCACAGATGTTTAATTTTGCCCCTAAGTGAAATGCTGAAAATTAAAGGTTGACTCATTCAAAAGACCAGTGCTGGTTGAATGTCCCAGATGGACGCCCATGTTAACAACACTCATCGCCCATTATTGAATGCATACCATGTGTTAGGCATTCCACAGGCTTTCTTTCTTGCTGCAGATTGGATGTTTGTGTCCCCCCCCAAATTCATATGCTGAAACCTAATCCCCAATGTGATGGTGTCTGGAGGTACAGACTCTGTGGGGTGCTTGGGTCATGAGGGCCTTATGAATGGGATTAACACCCTTATAAAACAGACCCAGAGAGCTCCTTGCCCCTTCCACCAAGTGAGGAAAGGTGCCATCTATGAACCAGGCAGCAGATCCTCACCAGACACTGGATATGCCAGAGTCTTGATCTTGGACTTTCCAGCCTCCAGAACTGTGAGAAACAAATGTTGTTTAGTCCCCCAAGTCTGCAGTATTTTGCTACAGTAACCTGAACAGACTATGTAACACTTCTAACAATCTTGCAAAGTAGGTATTGCTATCTTGATGACGGGAATGAGGAAACCGGGGCTCAGTGAGGTAAGATTACTTTCCTAGGGTCACCTAGCTATTGAATCAGAGCTGTCCGCCCCACTCCACCATCCACTTCTCTGACACGCTTACACCTGTCTTTCTCTCTCCCGCTCCCCCTCATGCATACACAGGTGTGCATGAACACACACACAATGTGACGCCTGGGTTACACAATGCACATGGCTTCCCTCTCTAAATGCAAAACAGCTTTCACCAGTGGCACCAAAACTCACTTAGGCATTCTGGGCATGGCCACTACTAACTCCTGCCCTGGTAATTGCGATCCCTGAAATTGAAAGAAATTGCAGGCTAGAGAAACATTATCTCCTCTGCACTCACTTCACCCTCCATCTCCTCGCCTGTGTGTGTCAGCACCAGGATTCCTCATCCTGTCATAACACTGGGAACAAGCCGAGTTGCTGTCACTGTGGCCTCTGGAGCATCTTCCTGAACTTTTCCCTCCAGTTCTCAAGGGAAGAAATCAAAGCCCTGACACCCTGAGATAAAACTTTAGAGCTGGGGGTGGGGAAAGTTCGACATCACTAGGTCCAACGTCTGCATTTTTCTGGCCAAGTATTATCATTATCTCTGTTTTTCAGATGCTATAAATGAGATTTGATGAGGAAACATGGCCTTGACCTAGATCACACCCCGATGCAGCCGAACAGAGATTCAAGCCTTAAGTCTGACTCCTTCCACAGCTCTGCAGGGTCGGAGTGAAGAATTTCCTGGTCAATGGCAGCTGAGCCTCTGAGCGAGGGGCACTGCTTGGCCTGGAGCTCTCTCTCCAGCCCCAGCCCCTGACTGCAGGCTCCAGTCTACCTCTCTCTATCCTTGAAGGGTCTAGCTGCTTACTCTACCACAGTCAAGGGCAGAAACCAATACCCCTGTACCTTTAAAAATGTTTCAAGTTCAATTAGGATCTTCATCTTCTGGTGCTCAAGACATTCTCTGTTCTCAGGGCCCCTCCATCCCATACTGCCGTCCACGTCTGCGTCTCAAGGGTCTAGCATAACAGCGGACACAGAGTAGAGGCAAAAAAGCATTTACCAAATGAATGCAAGGACTCAGGCTCTAGACTCCCTAGATCCTAGTGGGTGCTCTCTCCATTCCACATGCACGCTCAGCCTTGCCATGGACAGGGAGCCAGTTTTGCAAAGCAGTGCTGCTAACTTGCTGTGTGGCCTTGAGCAAGTCACTTCTCATCTCTGGGGACCTTTTCAGCCCTGGGGTCTTTTCTTGGTCTGGTATAGGTGTCCCCAAATGGCTTTAGCATAGAGGGCTAGGAGGGAGTTTCCCATGAGGGACTCATGTCTTCTTTCCTACCTTTTTTGAAGCTGTCTTTGCAGCCAGACACACCTGGATTTGCATCCTGGTTCCACCTCCCATCCCCTGTGTGGTTCTGGTTGGAGAGATCACTGAACCTTTTCTGGGCTTTGCTTTGCTCATCAGAAAAATGAGAATAATCATCATCCTTGCCTCCCATACTTGCTGTAAAGATGAAAAGAGCCCATACTAGGAATTGCTTAGCAGAAGCCTGAGAATCACAGGCTGTCGGTCAATGCCAGCCATGGCTGCTGCAGACAGCACTGCGTTAGCGTGGTTTTATTCCACATTCTCACAAAGCCTGTCTTGACTAGGAAGAAGAAAGATGCAAATTTTAGATCTGGAATGGACCTCAAAATCTTTTCTTTTCCCCCTTTCCAGGCAGCATACACAGCTTGTCAAAGTCACATGATAGAGCTTTAACAAGAACTTAGGACAGGTGGTGACTAATTTGCACTTCTTTTCTTTAGATCATGGGATTCTTTTCTCTGCCGGTGGATTTGATTCTTTCCTAACCCCATACCCTACTCCTGACCTCTAGGAGGGTTGTCAATGCTGAAGGCAATGCTCCCAGCACCATACATTGAACACCTCTCTTCCTACCCCAGCATGCACTGAAGTTGTTGTGGCAGTGTCTACTTCCCCCACGTTGGGAGCAGGATCTAATTGTGTCTTTTCTCTCCTTCTCCAGCTCCCAACAAAGCATTAGGAACACAGAAGATGCTCAAAAATCTTTGTGAAACTGAACCTCCGGTAGGTTGGACTCCAAATTCAAGGAAAAAGATGTTTCAAAACTCCTAACTTAAAGCAACAGAGAGGAAAAATCAAAGCCACATTTTAACTGACCACACAGCATCAATGCATTCATAACTTCATTCCTGGTAGTAGTTAGAGAGGGAGAATTTTTTTTTATGTTAACAGTTAAAACCAAGCCATGGGGTGCACTTTAGAATCCGAATATGCGTGTGGCTTAGGGACAGCTGATTCTGGTGTGAATTTGTGGCTGGAGTCATGTCTCTGAACGTTTTTTATTCCCTTTTGTCTTTCCCATTCTCCCCGGGGCTCCATGGAAGTCTTTCCATATAGCTACCTCTAATGAGCTTTGCAAAATGAGAAACCTGCTGCCATAGAAGAAAATCTAATAGCAATTGCTTTCTTGTTCGCTCTCTCTCCTCTTTCTCTCTTTTTCATTAGTCATTAGCAATGGAGGAAGAAAACACCCAAAGGCAGTAGAAAAGCAGCACTCTTTGCACGTGCTTTCTGCAACACTAGACTAATGAGGAGCCCTGACCATCTCTCATATCCCTTCTTTCTCAGTTCCAACAGATCTGACATCAGTTGCCGCCAAATCCAGAACCTAGCTAGTGTGGACACTAGCCAGCTAACATCATAACCAAGGTGAAGTATGCACACTGTTATAGGATAGTTGGAAAAGGTTTATAAGCGCTCCTTAAAACCGGTGGATGTTAAGACTTAAAAGGGGCCTAGGAAAACAAAAATCCAACTAATGAACGCAATTTTTGGTCTTTTCAAATGTGACACCAAAATGTGATTTAAGCCAGTTTCTAAGACCCAGCATCTAGCTTCCAGCCTTGTTAGTTACTGGTCATGTTGTCATAAGCAATCACATGGGCATGCTGAGCCTCAGCTTTGTGTGTGGTAACCCTACCCACACGCGCTGAGAATGCATCTTCAACTCCTCCCTTACTGGGTGTGTGATCCTGAGCACGTTACTTAATTTCAGGGGCTTCAGTTACCTGATTTGTAAAATAAGGATCATAATAGTACCTACCTTTATAGACTTAGTGATGAAGATCAAAAGGGGCATGAATATAAATAGCCTGGTGTATATTTAACCGTGTGGTTGTTACTGTGACTATGGTTATTATTTATTTCCTAGTTAGAAGGATCAGGTTTAAGTCTTGCCTGTGCTTTTTGCAACATTGGATAAACTGTCATACCTAACTAAACTTCAGTTTCCTCATTTGTAATAGGGACTAAGTAATGGTACTGGTGATTGTAAGTTGTTGTGGAATTAAATGAGATGATGCATGCAGTATAGCACACATTCTGTGCACTCTGTAATAATAACTACTGTTATTATTATTATTATTGATTGGAATGTGATTTGGATTTTTAAAAAATAATATACAGTAGAAAATCCCAAAGAATGAATAGCAACAACAAAAAATTACAGCAATTTTACAGGATGCAAGGTTAATATACGAAATTCAAATTCTTTCCTATATGCCAGCAATGAACAATTGGAATTTGAAATTAAAAACACAACACCATTTACACTGGCACCAAAAAAAATGAAATACTTAGGTACAAATCTACCAAAATATGCCTAAGATCTATATGAGGAAAACTACAAAGCTCCGATGAAAGAAATCAAAGATCTAAATAAATGGAAAGATCTTTCATGTTCATGTTCAATATCAGTTCTTCCCAAGTGGATCTATAGATTCAATGCAATCCCAATCAAAACCCCAGTAAGTTATTTCACACAGACAGACAAACTAATTCTAAAGTTTATCAGGATAGGCCAAAGACCCAGAATAGCCAACACAAAATTGAAGGAGAAAAAGTCAGAGAGCTGGCGTTACCCGATTTTAAGACCTGTTATAAAGCAACAGTAATCAAGACAGTGTGGTCCTGAAATAACAGACAAATAGGCCAGGGAACAGAGAAGCCAGAAACAGACCCACACAAATCTAGCCAACTAATCCTTGACAAAGAAGCAAAGGCAATTCAATGGAGAAAGGAGTCTTTTCAACAAATGGAGTTGGAAAAAATAGACATCCACGTGCAAAAAAACCCAAAAAAACTAGACACAGATCCTACACTTTTCATAACAATTGACACAAAAGGGATCATAGACTCAAATGTAAAGCACAAAATTATAAAACTTCTAGAAGATAACATAGGAGAAAATCATGGTGATCTTGAGTTTGGCAATGTGTTTTTAAATACAATAGCAAAAGCATGATCCATTAAGGGAAAAAAAAGATAAGTCGGACTTTATTAAAATTAAAAACTTGTGCTTTGTGAAAACCACTGTTAAGAGAATGAAAAGATAAGCCACAGAATGGGAGAAAATATTTGCAAAACACGTATCTGAAAAAAGACTTGTATCCAAATTATACAGAGAACATTTAAAATTCCACAATAAGAAAACAAGAAAACAGATTTAAAAAGTGGCAAAAGAGTTGAACAGACCCTTCAGTAGAAAAGATATACAGATAGTAAATAAGTATATGAATAGATGCTCAACACATGTCATTCTGGAATTGCAAATTAAACAACAATGAAATACCGCTACACAATACTTAGAATGGCTAAAATCCAAAACACTAACAAGACCAAATGCTGATGAGGATGTGGAGCAACAGGAAGAGTTCACTGCTGGTGGGAAGGCGAAACGCCACAGCCACTTTGGAAGATCGTTTGGCAGTTTCTTACAAAGCTGAACACAGCCTTACTACAAAATTCAGCAATTGTGCTCCTTGATATTGACCCAAATGAATGGAAAACCCTACCCATGAATGTTTACGGCAGCCTTATTCATACTTGACAAAACTTGGGAACAACCAAGTTATCCTTCAATAGGTGATTGGATGAAGAAACTGTGGGACATCTATAAAATGGGAGAGGCCTCAGCAATAAAACTAAATGAGCTATCAAACCACGAAAAGACATGGAAGAACTTTAAATGCATATTGCTACATGAAGGCAGCCAGTCTGAAAAGGCTACATACTGTATGATTGCAACTACATGACATTCCGGAAAAGTCAAAGCTACGGAGACAGTGAAAAGAACAGTGGTTGCTAGGAGTTCAGAGAGAGAGATGGAGGAATGAACCGGTGCCACGGGGGACTTTCAGGACAGTGAAACTATTTTGTATGATACTGTAATGATGGATGCATGGCATTATGCATTTGTCAAAACCCATGGAACTGTACAACACAAAGTAAACTGTGGACTTCAGTTAATAATACTGTATCAATATTGGCACATCAGCTGTAACAAATAGACCACACTAATGCAAGACATTAGTAATAGGAGGAACATATGTATGGTAGGGGATGTTGACAATAATGGAAACTCTATACTTGCAGCTTAATTTTTCTGTAAATCTAAAACTGATCTAAAAAATAATCTATTAATTAAAATAATAATAACATGCACTTGCAAGATAGTTGCTGCATTAAATTTTATTGTTATAGAGCAGAGGTCGACAAAGTACAGCCCTCGAGTCAGTCTGGCTCCCATCTATTTTTGCAAATAATGTTTTATGTCCATGATTTATATATAGTCTGCGGCTGCTTTCATATTTCAATGGCGCAGTTGAGTAGTTGTGATACTTGTGATAGAGCCTTTATGGCACACAAAGCTGAAAATATTTGCTATCTAGCCCTTTATAGAAAGTTTGCTGACCCTGTTTAGAGTATAGACTTTTAGACCAGGAAGTGCATTTAGAGTTGTTCAGTTCAATTACCTAATAAATTCTGGAAGCCTTACTACCATATCATCTGGGGAGGAACAGTTCCCTAGTCTAACCTCTCCGGCTAGTGTGGACTTCCGCACACTGATTCTGACTTTAGAAATCAGCTTCTCTTCCTCTGTCTGCCATTCCTTTGATTCACCAAGCCCAGTCTTTCCGATCTAGAAATACCAGAACCGGGGCATGTGCTCATCACTCAGAGCCTCAGTTCTGAACCACGCTTCCTGACTCAATTTCATCCTGCTTCTGAACTTCCTGGTTATTGATCTACTGTTCATACCCGCACCCGCAGCCCTTGCTTCTGATTGTTAGTTTCCATGCCAGACCCAGGGGCCCCAGCTATGCCTTGGTTCCTTTGGTCCCATTTAAATTGAAAAGTACTGTGGGAGGCTAATAGTGGCCCCCAGAGATATCCAAGTCCTAATTCTTGGAATCTGTGAATGTTACCTTAGGTTATGGACTGAATTGGGTCTCCCTCCTAAATTCATATACTGAAGTCTTCACAGTATCCCCCGGCACCTCAGACTATGGCTGTATTTGGAGATAGGACTTTTAAAGAAATGATTGAGCTAAAATGGGGCCTTTAGGGTGGGTCTTCATCCAATCTGACTGGTATCCATATAAGAAGAGGAATTTTGGACACACGAGGACACCAGAGATGCACGAGGAAGCCCATATGGGGACATAATGAGAGGCTGGCCATCTGCAAGCCAAGGAGAAAGGCCCCAAAAGAAAACAAACCTGCTGACACCTTGATCTTGGACTTCCAGCCTCCAGAACGGTGAGAAAATAAGTATCTACTGTTTAAGCCACCCTGTCTGTGGTATTTTGTTATGGCAGCCTAGCAAACTAATATACCTGAGATGGCAAAGGAGACTTCTCAGAGGAATAGTCCCCTAGTCTAACCTCTCCATATGCATTAAATTAAGGATCTTAAAATGGGAGATCATCCTGGATTATCTGGGCGGGCCCTAAGTGTCATCACATGTGTCCCTACAAGAAGGAAACAGAGGATATGCCTACAGAAGGGGCAGAAGGTGACATGAAGTTATGAGGAGAGATTGGAAGGATGTGGCCACAAGCCAAGGAATGCATGCAGCTGGAAGAGATAGGCAAGAGATTCTCCCCAGAAGCCTCTAGAAGGAAGTCCTCCCATCATCAAACACCTTGCTTGAGTCCCATAAGACTCAGTTTGCCCTTCTGGCCTCCGGAAGGTTGAGGGGATAAATGTATGTTGTTGTAAACACTAAGTTTGTGGTATTTGTTACAGCGGCCACAGGAAATTAATACACACACGCACTTTCTCAGATAAATACCATTTTTGGTTTAGTTTGTCTGCCAGCTCTCCTTCTCCTCTGTGACCACACAGCTCTCAAGGGAGCCAGGCAGCCACTTACCCACTGCCCTGTCCAAGTAAGAGCAGCATGTTGATATAACCCACATTTCTAGGAGATCTTTCTTTGGCATCATTCAGGAGTGAACTTGAATCCCCCCTCCAAAACGTATTAGTCCATGTGATCTTGGGCATATTACTTAACCCATCTGAACCTCAATTTCCTAATCAGTGAATGGGGGTCAAATTATCAATGCTCTAGAGTTGTTGTGAGGATTTTAAATAATATAGGTTAAATGAAGAACACATGTTCTGGTAAAAAGTAGGTTTTTAATGTTCCCAATAAGTAATTGCAATGATTGCTATCCTATTAACTGTGTTCGGTTTCTCAGTAATTCTGCGTCTCCCTGATTTCCTTTTCTCAAAGCCAATGAGGAACTCTGTAAACCAAGGTTTGGCGCTTAGCTCTGGCACCAATTCCGTGAATTTGTATGACATACTTCCTCTCTCATTCACTGGTATCCCTGGCTATGTGTGACATGCTTAGAATCAAAACAGCATGGCCATCATTGACTCCAGTTCTGCTATTTGGCACTTAAGAGAGATTGAGTGGCTTAACTCCAGAGAGGCTAAGCAACTTACTCAAGGTCACACAGCTAATTAGTGACTACTCTGGGATTTAAGTCTAGGTTTCCCAGGTGCTATCTCTCCAAATGCTGTACCCCAAAATAGAATGCTCCCATCTACAGCACCTTCTGAACTAGGTGCAGGTGTTTCCTGTCCTTAAGGCCAGATTCCTTCCTTCCATCTTTTGGGGACTCCTTCCCCAGGGCAGTTCCTAGTGAGGAGACAGATGGCAGGACTCCAGGCAGGTGGTGGGAAGCCCTGAGTCTCTGTGCCCTGGTGTTGAAGAATGTGGTGACACACCTAATTGTCCTCCCTCCCCCCAGGAAACCAGGAGACCAGCACTTATCCAGGGTGCCTTCCCGCTCTGTCAGCAATTCAGACCATATGGTTAATTAGCTAAAATTTGCGACCACATCTGTGATGCTGTTTCTCTTTTTGGCATGTGTGAACTTAATTACTGAAGCCATGGGAAGCTCCTGGCCCGAAGGGAGTGTGGTGGGCTTGGGGGTCGCAGAGCATGCCCGTGGTTCAGGGAGTGGGATGTGTGGGTGGTCGAGGGTCTGAGAAATGGAGGATGGAGAGGGCCATCTGACCAGCTGAGGATGGGGTTTTTATGGTGGTTGCAGTGAGGCTGGGACATCATGTCACAAGGCCTCCATCTGTGTGTGTTGGCAAGCATCTTCAAAAAGAGGCCGACCTCCCTGCATGGTAGAATGTTGGGTTCATTCTCTGGTCACTCACCACCCTTCAAATTCTATCCTGGCACACCCCATGTCTCCCCAGAACATGGGACAGGACCTGTAACACAGAAGGTGTCCGAAAAGGAAGGCTGATTGGTCCAATGAATGAACATATGCCTCTCAGCCTTTGTTTGCTCCTCTGTAGAATGGATCATAAAAGGTATATTCTACAATTTTGTTAGGAGTAAATGAAATAAGCCACATATAACACCTATCACAGTCCCTCACATAATCATGGGTGTTCAATAAGAGATTGTTGAATGAATGAATGAATAGCAGAATCAAAGAGCCACTGAATGTCAGGACTGAAAGAAGCCTAAGAGATCAGAATCCAGTCCAGTCCTCCCACTGTGCCTCAGTTTCCTCATCTGTACAATGGGAACAATAAAATCACCTCTCTTACTAGGTTGCTTGAGGATTAAAAGAAATAACCTACATGGGTCTTTCAGAAGAGTGCCTGGAATGTAGTCAACACTCAATAAATACTGTTGCTGCTGTTAGGAATAATAATGAAATGAAGGAACTTACTATTAGTGAGGGAAAGGGCCTTGTCCGAACCATAGCATTACTGTAAATCCTGGACTACAACTCAGGGTTCCTCCTCTTTGCCCACACTGCCACTTTCTGAGCAGCATGCGCTGGCACCCTGCTCAGAGTTCCAGGGCTCATTGGACAGACATGTGCCAGCTCTCTGGGGTCACTGGTATAACAAGGGAGAGAGAGCCCCCGCTTTGAGGAACACTCAGACTAAGAAGTAAGGCAAGGTCCAGGAATGCTTTGATCACTGTCGACAGAAGGGTCTTGTCCATTAGGGGTGTTCTCTGGGGCTCCCACATACAGTTCTGCAGACTGTACCATTGCTGAGAGGGCAGACAGAGGCAGCAATCCAGCCTTGCTTGGCAAGCCAAGCTCAATGCCCATGCAGGGGTGTGTCTGCCCAGAGAAGCCTCCTTTTTTCCATTCATACACAGGTGCTCTGTTGGTAGCTGTGGCCTTGGAGCTTTCTCTGGGTCATTGGACAGCTTGGGGGCAGAACTGAAAGCCTCAGAACACTGGGGCAGATGTCCATAAGAGCAGACCGATGTCTCTCTTACTCATCCCTCTAGTGCCTGGTATAGGGGCTGGCCTAGCGGACACTGAAGCAAATACATGCTGCATAAATGAACCATCATACTCTTCATAGCCATGATAGACCCTACCATGTGGGATGGGCTCAGCATGCACGGGATGAATGTATGACTAAAGCAGCTGGAGGAGCAGTGCGTGTGATGACATTCTAGACCTTTAGTCCTATACAGTAACAGTGGCTAATTTATTGAGCAGTGGCTCTGTCTATAGTATAAAGAGCTGGATGTGCATTATCCCCTAAAATCTCACAACGGCCTTAGGAGGAAGGCACTATGATGGTGTGTAATGTACAAACGAGGGCAGTGAGGCTTGACAAGGCTAAGGGGTTTGCCTGTGGTCACATGGCTCCAAAGGAGCGACGTGGACATTAGAACTGACGTTTGGTTGCCTATAGCACCCTTTTAAACCACTGTGCTCTTCTCTACTGGGCTGCTGAGCTGGCTAGTGAGAAATCAGGAGGCATATTATTCCCTCTGTCTGACACACTATTTCCCTCCACTTCACAGTGCTCACCCCTCCACCTCATTCAGGCCTCTGCTTTACTGTCACCTCCTCCAAGAAGCCTGCCATGACCACCTTGTATAAAGTTAAAACTTTCCAGTTCCTTACTCTACTCTATTTTTCTTCATTTCCCTTAGAACCACCAGAAATATACATCAATTTTCTCTTACTGCCTTCACATCCCCATGCCTTCCCAGAAGGTTAGCTCAATGAGGGCAATGACCTTATCTTGCTAACTGCTATTTTACCAACATTCAGAACAGCACCCAACACATGAACGTGCTTGACGTGTATTTATGAAATGACTAGAAGGATGGTTGGATAAGCTTGCGTCCCTTATTTAAATGTCTGTTTAATGTGTGACATTCTCTTTCCCTTGCTGGGCTCTGGTTTCTTCACCAGTCAGACGAGATACAGATACCAGCCCTGATGCCTCCCTGAACGTAACGAGAAGGCCCACCAGGAGAAGTTTGGAAGCTTGCCAAAATAGAGGCCATTATTAACATTATTAAGCACCTGTGCACACACTGTATGGACACAGATCTTTTGCCCGGTCCAAGTGGAAAACCTTAGGTGATTGTCAAAGGCTCCTCGCCTTCCAGCGCTGGGATGCACACAGCCTATCCTCAAAGCCTCAGCTTTTGGCACACCCAGGGCAAGGGCATCCATGGAGACAAGCAGGTGTAAGGTAGAGTTAAGACTGTTTTTGCACAGGGAAGTGATGGGCAGCTTTTCTGGAAGCACCATCGAGTGGCAACATAATATTGGGAAAGTCATTTCGCTTCGGTTGCCTCTTACACAAAACCAAAAGATAACACCAAAGTTCGAGGCACATTTGATCGAATGGAGTAGCTAGAACGAGCTAACGATTTTGAAAGCACTTTGTGAAGTATAAAGCCTAACACAGATGGAAGGCCCTAACCTTAGAGGGTAAAAGCTGGGCTGGGCAGTTCAGACCTGAGTGAGAGTTGGGAGCCATGAGAGGACTGGGAACAGGGAAGAGGTGTACCAAGAAAGCATCTTTGGGGAGCGAATCTGGTCATGTGTACAGATGGGCTGGGCCTCCAAGGCTCCTTTTTCCCCTTCTAGACTGTGCTTGGGAAAGGAGGAGGGGAGAGAGGTAGAGTCTGCAGGGTGGGATCCCCCTTCCCCGCATGCAGAAAGGGGTGGGGGTGGCGGGGAACGGGCCTGGGTGACAGGCACAGCTTGTGCCACCCTGATTAGCTGGGAAAATGCAAATCTGTACTTCCTTCTCCGCCGCAGCTAACAAGATAATGAATATTTTCATCAGCTGCAGAGAATACAAACATCTGTAGGAACCCCAAACCTACTCTCGGGGGTTGGGCAGGAGGGGAGAACGCGGAGGTGGGGAAACGCAGCTTCTCGGCGGTTTTAGGGAACAGGAGAAGTGCTGAGATGCTGGGAGGGGGGCTGGGAACTAGGAGCTCTGGCTGGTGCCTGCTGTACACGCACAGTGGCAAACAGGAAAGTACCCACTGCAACCTATGCCCACTGCTCATTTGGGTTTGCCACATATTCCTGGGTGCACTCTGTTCATCCCCCATCTATCTATCCACCTGCACCTGCGTCCACCGCCCTGCCCAGCCACTTATCTATTCAACAGACATTTACTGAATCCTAGTGTGTGCCAGGCAAGAAACTAAGATCTAGGGAATACAGGTAAATAAGACACCCTTTGACCTCAAAATCTCATTCATTCATGTATTCTCTTAAGTATTAAATGCCTATTCATGAAGTACCTACTTTTGTGCTGGGGATGCACACTCTAGTCGGAGAGATAGAGGTGAACAGGCTCCCTACTGAAGGAGGTCTCTGATAAAGAAGACAGCGGAGGAGGACCACCTCACCTTTCTGGGGAAAATGTGTGCAAGGAAGACTCCTGGAGGAGGTGACAGACCCTTGATATAAATCAAGGATGAATTAGAGTATTTTAGGCAGAGGAACTGGAAGAGTATTATAGGTAGAGGGCACAGCACGTGCAACATCTGGGAAGCAAGAACTCCGAGGCATTCAGGGAACCACAGGAGCTCAGTAGAAATGGACTGCAGTAGGCTAGGCAAGGGCCAGGAGCAGTGACAGAGGAGGCTTGAAAGATGGGCTTGAGCCCAGTCATGTGGAGTCTTGTTCACCAAGCTAAGGAGGCTGGACTTTCTCCTGGGCGCAATGGGGAAATGCTGTTGAGTTTGAGCAAAGGAGTGACATGATCAGATCTACATTTTAGGAAGATTGTTTTGTCTGTGGCACGGAGGATGGATTCAGCGTGAAGACTGGGAGGTGAGGAAGGGGGCTCTTGATGATTCCAGTTGGAGGCAGCCTAGCCCTTATGCAATATTCAGAAGGGCTTGTTCTCTGGGGCCTGGCAGATACCTGCAGATGCAGACCTGTGACTTTGCTGAGCATCAGGGGCCTCTACTAATACCTCCTTCATGGGGTCTCAGTGAAGAACAAATGAGATAGTGAGTGTGTCAAAGTGACCCACGAGGTCTGAGGCACTGAGAAATACTAGTTACCAGTGATTTAACAATAACACTACTATTGGGCCTAGTCATTACGTCACTCTGCTGTCTTCCATTCCCACTGCTGACATCCAGAAACGGAAAATGGTACAAAATTGGAACCTCAACATGCTTTGCTTCAGGGGCCCCGGTTTGGTTCCTGGTCTCGGAACCACACTCATCTGTCAATAGCCATGCTGTGGCAGTGGCTCACATGGAAGAACCAGAAGGATTTAAACCTAGAATACACCTATGTACTGGGTTTTGGGGAGGGAAAAAAGAGAGAGGAGAGAGAGAGAGGAAGATTGGCAACAGATGTTAGCTCAGGGCAAATCTTTCTAAGAAAAAAAAAAAAAAATTGGAGCCTCAAGCTTCCCATTTTGCCACTTACTGTCTGTGAACATGGAATGTCCCCTGAGTCTCTGGGCTTCAGTTTCTGCATCTCTGAAATGGGGATAATATTCTTCTCCTTGCCTGTTTTGCGGGGCCCCCAGGAGGGCTTTTCTGGGCGGCTGACATTCAAGTGCTTTGAAAAACATAAATCTTTAGCAACTTGCATGGAAAGCCAATGTGAACTCAAATCCACTGGGCCCCTCCCTGGGCTCCACAGTCTAGATTACGGGTTGGCAGACTACCATCTGCCTGCCAAACCTAGCCCTCTGCCTGGGTTTGAACAGACGAGCTAAGAATAGTTTTCACTTTCTTAAATGGCTGGGGAGAAAAACCAAAAAGAGAATGCTATTTTGTGTGACACGTAAAAATATGAAATTCAAAACTTAGTGTCCATAAATAAAGTTTTATTGGAAGATGCCCACAATGCACTAACTGGATGGGTGGAGGGATGGGTTCATTTACATATTGTCTATGGCTGCTTTCCCACTACAGCAGCAGAGCTGGTTATTTGAAACAAAGATCACACGGCTGCAAAACTCGAGGTATTTACTCTCTAGCCCTTTACAGAAAAATCTGCTGGCCTCTACTTTAGCTGTATTGACTTATTTAATCATTGCAATCCTATGAGGTGGGGATTTTTTTTGCTTTCCATTTACAGATGAAGAAACTGAGGTTCAGAGAAACTGGATCAGTTGCCCAAAGAGAGAGAGAATGAAAGTTGCCTCAATTCCACGACTACTTGATGTCAGAGCCCACTCTCTTTTTACCTCAACCTGATCCTCCATAAGGTGCCAGTTTTCCTCCTTCTCTGAAGACACCCAACACCAGTGGCTGTCTTCTCCATCAGACTGTAAACTACAAGAGGGCAAAGGTCAAGCCTGCCTTGTTCACCACTCTCTGCAATGTCTATCATGTCATGACACTCAGCAGGTCCTTGATAAATAACTGTTGCTACTTTGGACACACATGGCTGGGGGTAGCCATTCTGTTCTCACATCCCCCCCTCCCCTAGCATTCAAAGCCATCGACCACCATTTATAAGATACATTCTTTTTCTCCTTTTCTGCTTTGGGTAAGGGTAAGTTGGCCCCTGAGGGTAGCAATTTGGAAATGTTCGCACAGCCTCTGTTCACAGCTTCTTGACAGCGGCCCAGCACTTAATGCCTGCTATGTTTCCTTGCACGCAACTCCTGTGATCAATACCCAGCCATGTCTACATGGCGGCTCAGGGCCCCTGAATGTCACCTTCAAATACCCCGAATTTCAGCTTCTCCAGGCAACCCTCATCACTCAGACTTCCTGAAAACAGGCAAGAGAATACCCACCGAGGGTGGAGCACTAAGGGAAAACATTGCCTCTGTTTGTTTGGTGATGTGGACTCAGGCAAGTGAACCTGAATTCTGATTTCATCCCAACTCTAGCAGTGATTTGCTGTGTGACCTACGACAAGACCCTTCATCTCTCTGAGTTTCAGTTTCCTTAAAGGTAAAGCAGGGTTGCTAAAACCCAGCTGTCAGGGTTATAAAGAGGACTAAACAGGATGTAACAAGCAGAGAAAGTGCCTTGCAGTGTCTGACTCACAGTAGACACTCAGTAAGTTCTACTGTAGTTCCCTTTTCTACAACATGCAAAGCACTGTACTACACCAGGCCCTTGCCATTGGGGGATGGGGTGAGAGTGAGGGAGAGAAATAAACCAGATAACCACAGCAGCAAGCAAGGCAAGAGGCTCCAGAGGGAGCTCAGAGGAAGAGAAACAAGAATGCAACTTTTACTGAGGATCCCTTGGGCAGAATATTGTGCTAGGCATATCACTTATAGAACCCCTTAATCTTCCCATCATTCCTGGTATATAAGGAGTACCTTCTTCATTACCTGGATAAGAAAGCTGATCAGAGAAATTATGTGACTGGTCCAAGGTCACACAGCTAGTGTGGCAGATGCTGTGATGCTCCGCTCAGATCCCCCTTCAGGTAAGGACTTGTCATCCTAGACCCCAGGTATGCTGTTCATATGCAGCCTCCAGCTCTTAGCCCCTTCAGGATCTGCCTTGGCTGCAGAGAGCTACCTTGCCCAAGATCCTGCCTGGGCCCAGGGCGGCCTGCACCCCTAACTGCTCATTACAAGGGTATAAAGACCTAGACACCTCTGTCCAACTTGGAGCCAATGCAGAAGGACCATTTTATCGCAGAGCTCCCCATGAGGTGGGCTGAGTCTGTCATTGAACTTGCAGGGCAACATGACTTCTTCTTTCCGGTCCTGCTCCCACACGTGTCAATCCCTAAGCCACTCCCTGATAAGCATCCCGCCTGTTGAATTCAGGCTCTCCTTCCTTAGTAAACCCAACTTGGAAGAACACCTGGTAAGTCATGGAGCTAACATTTGAACCACTTCTGTTCCGTTCTTGATTGTATCCTCTTTCTGTAAATAGCTCCACAACTAAAGTCATTTGCTCATTCATTTCTTCAACTATTCACTGAATCTTCCAAGAACTGTGATCCTCTTCACCAATCCCTGCCTTCAGGGAGCTTGGGGTACAATACACTTACATTTACTGCTTCTGCTATCATTATCTCCCCACTTTTATGTGAGTTTTGAGCATTTTAACTGTCCCCTGTAATTTTAATTGGAAGTTGAGGGCAGTATAAATTTTAAAAAAATAATCATGGCTTAATGCAGGCATCAATCAAATCCTCAACTCTTCTGAAAGGCCCGTCTGTACTTTTGTACCTGCATGTGCCTGCATACTCAGGCCCGGCACACCACTGCATACCATTCTGGCTTTGTCTTTTCCCCCTCATTTAGTTCTGTAACAACTCTGAGTCTTTGAGAGATGCTGTGTGAAATGCAGATGCCTCTACAGCATGCTTGCTAATGACAGATTTGAAGACCAAGACAGCATGCGGCTGAATTAGGGTAATTCAGTTCAGCCCAAGAGGGTCCTTCTGAATGGAGGCCAAATTCTACCTGAGAGCGCCATCTGATGTGGCAGAACAGCCTAATGAACCGTTGCATGCAGAGAAAGCCCACTCTCCTGCATTCATCTTCCAGGTACCCTGCAGAGGAACCTATAGATGACTCCTGGCCCCTAGTCCTGGATCTGCCAAGGTCCTGAGGCAATGCAAAGCCCTCTCCGCACAACAGTGTTTGGAGTTAGATCAGGACCCCAGACAACACCAGCTGCATCCCTTCTGGCTAGCTCAGTTCCGTGCTAAGCCATTACATCAGGGACTTGAAATGTAAACTGGTTCGACCTTTCTGGAGGCTACGTGACATTGGATATCAACAGTTAAATGTGCACATCTCTTGCACAAGAGGTTTTCCTTCCTGGATTCATCCTGTGCACATTCGACAATCAGTCAAATGTGCACAGCTGTATTTACAAAGATGCTTATCACAACATAGTTTATGACAGTGAAAAGCTGGAAAATATCTAAATGCCTAGCAGGAGGGGTTTGATTAAATAAATTATAAGTCTGGATAATGGAATACTGTACAGGCATTAAGAAACAAATAGCTGAGCCAACCCTGATGGTCTAGTGGTTAAAGTTCTGTGTGCTCCACTTTGGTGGCCCAGTTCGGTTCCCAGGTGTGGACCCACACCACTCGCCTGTCAGTAGCCGTGCTGTGGTAGTGGCTCACATAGAAGAAGCAGAAGAACTTACAACTATACACAACTACGTACTGGGGCTTTGAAGTGAGGGAAGGGAGAAAAAGGAGGAAGACTGGCAACAGATGTTAGTGTAGGGCAAATCTTCCCCTGCAAAAACCAACCAAACAAACAAACAAAAATACATTAGCTGGTCTTCATAAACTGGAGGAGAAAGATCTCCAGGGGATATTTTTAAGTGAAAAAATGACCAGCATATACTGTGCCATCCTGGTTATATTAATTTTTCTGTATATGATATGTGGCTACAAGCATAGGGTGACATTTTGTAAAGAGGTTCACCAACATGTGAGGGTGGTCATATGCAGAGGAAACTTCAGGTGACTTTTAACTTCTCATTTTTTTTAAATCTTGCTTGCATTTACTACAGAAATCTATAGTAGCTTAATGGGTGTGGGGAATAGAGGCTGTGTGGCCTTGCGCAAATAATTTTCCCTTTAAATCTTTAGTGAAAAGGGGATTAATACAACCTCTTAATAAGGCTATTAAATATGAAATAAAAACTTACCTAAGTCACCTAAAACATGGCAAGCCTCAATAAATGGTCACTGGTATTATTATTATAAAGAAGCAGGGATAAAGCAGACACCTTGGGCAAATGGCCTAGGGCTTTGAAAAGAGTTGTCAACCCACTGGCCAAATTCATCCCTCCTACTCCACAAGCACACACTCATATATACACAAACATACAAACTCACATACACAGAAATGCACACACCAACACGCAGTCACATGCACATGCACACAAACATTCATACCCACAGACACATAAACACACACCAACACACATCCACACCCACATACACTTAGGTACACACCAACACACATTTACACCCAAGGACACATTCACATGCATGCCAACACTCATTCACACCCACAGACATATAAACACACACTAACACACACTCACACCCACAGGCACATTCAAACGCACACACCAATATACATACACACCCACATACACTTAGGCACACACATATACTCAGGACACATGCAGACATACACATACGCATATACACACAAATACCCTCACACACAGAGGGGCAGGAGACGGAGCAGACCAAGGCTGCAGAACTGACCAAGCTGTCACCCACCCCCTCCACCCCCCACCAGGCTCACACCCAGTGTCCCCTCTGCACAGACTCTAGCGGTTCTGTGCCTGCTCCCAGAGCTTGTCTCCTGCAAGGAGAGGGAGGGGTGGCTTGGGAGAGGCAAGGCGATTGTTCGGGTTTAATTAAGCATGACGCCCAGAGACAGGCTTGGAGGATGCACTGTAAGAGACATTCTGCTGAACTCAGAACCCCTGTTCTTTAGGCAAACACAGGACTGACAAAACATTTCAAAGGGGAGGAGAACATTAGGAACGGAGGAGCTGACAGCTCCTAATAGCACAGTAACAAGGAGACACTAATAAAGAGTACGTCTGTGAGCTGAGCAGCTCCAGACGCAGAGACTGCGAGGCTGCTTCAAAGCCACGTTAGCAACACATGGGCCTTTCTTCTGGCATCCCCTGTCCTCCAAGCATCACGGAGAAGAACAGAAACTCCTGGTGAATTGTGCTCAGACCCCCTCTGTGAGCAGGGGTCCCTGCAGCCTGCACTGTCAGATCTGTCCTTCACGGCTCTCTGGGGTTAAAACAGAGGGGTGCACAGTGCAATGGAGTCATGTGGTAAATATCTCCAGATGGAAGGAAAGGAGGGCAAGAGGGAGAAAGGAAGTAAGCAAGAGGAAGAGAGGGAGGGAGAGAAGGAAGAAACCCCTCCATTTCCTACCACAGATCTGTAGTGAAGGAGAGCTCCTTACCATAAACAACCTGTGCAATTGCTGATGGTTCCAGTTCTCTTTTAAAGACAAAAGTTACTTAACACTTACTCTGTGTCAAATACTATGTATTGATGATGACAAAACATAGCAGAAAAACAATGACTTTGTCTTCAAGCACTTAGCAGTCTAGGAGGGGCATCGCACAAGTAAAAGGACAATTATACCATATCGTAAGCTCCCCAAGTTCAACATTCTGTTTCCTCTTTCTAGCAAAAGTCCTCCTTGAAAAGGAATTATCCCGCTGACTCTGATTTCTCACTTTTCATCCTCACTCAACTCATTCCAACCAGCCTTTTGTCACATTCATTCCACATGCCCCACCCTTACTATGGTCACCCATGCCCTCCAAATTGCCAAACCCCCTGGTCTCCATTTTCATCTTAGGTGACCTCTGAGCAGCATGTGACGTAGATGACCAAACTCTTGAAGTGCCTTCTGAAGACTTCTCAATATCCCACCCTCTGCTGTTTCCTCCCCCTCCTGCCTCCCTAACCACTCCTTCTCTGTCATCTTGGCTGGTCCCTTCTCTTGTCTTCATCCCTAAATATTCTTCCCTGGCTTTCTTATCTGTGCTCTCTCTGGACAATCTCATCTAAAATGTTTTGGTTTTTTTTTTGATTATCTATATGTTGCTGACTACCAAAAGGGTTAGTTTAGAACTCAGCTCTGAGGTATGTTTGCTCAACATGTAGAGTTATACTGGGGGGGTTGGATATAACTGACTTTAACTCTGAAGAAAGACCCAGGCAGGGTACAGATTTGGAAGATAGCATCCATGGAGAATGTATAAGAGAGAAGACGAAAGTCCTGATGATCAAGCCCAAGAAGGCTGGGAAGTGTCTGGAGGTGAGGAGAAAACCAGGGGTGTGATGTACACAGAAGCCAGGGAAGAAATATTCAAGAGACAGTGAACCATGGTGCTAAATAAAGAGAAGAGTTGGTGTGAGGTGAAAAGTGAAACACATGTATTGGATATAATCATGGATGGGTGCACTTTTGGCCTCCAGGGAAGTAGTTCCTGTGGGTGGTAGGTGCAGAAGCCAAGCCGTGGTGGGTGGGGAAGCAACTGGGAAATGTGGAAGTGGAGACCATTTGCATATACTTCTCTTTCTAGAAAGCTGGCTGTGAATGGAAGACATACGGTGGTAGTTGAAGGCAGCTCCAAGGGTGGGGAGGGGAAGAGATGGGAGAAATAAGCACGTTTATGGGCTGAGGCTGAGGGGAAAGGATCAGGAGAGAGGGAGACATTTAAGAAAAAAGGGGGTGTTACTGATAGCAAGTTTCTAAAAAGACTGGAGGGGGTAAGATAAGTCAGGCAGTAGAAGAAACACCTCTTCCCCAAGACAGGAGTGGAGGTGTACGTAGGTATGTGTGAAGGACGTTTGGAAGTTATGCCCTTTCTTTCCTGATGATCTCACATCTTTTTTTTGAAATAGTAGAAGAGAAAGGAAGACTGTCCTGAGGATATGTTGGAACCTTAAACAAGGGCTTTGAAGAGAGGCTTAAACAAGGACTCAAAGGCCACTGCAGGGATGGGGAGAAGGAGGCAAAAAGCAAGAGAAGTTTTTAAGAGTGCTGAGGACCCAGCTGACATGGGAGACTATGGGTGGATATCGGTGTCAATACGCATTGTGGTGTGGATTATGCACACTACATGTGCTGTCCCCAGGGTGGAAGGAAGAGGGCTGATTGGGTGGATTCAGAGCTAGGATCTAGACAAGACTAGTCCTTCCCTCGCCTGAATCTTCTAAAGGATAACAAATACAGCGACAGTAGCTACCATTTTGTTAAGTTTTGGTTATGTGCAAGGTACCTTATAGACAGTATTTCTAATTTTCAGCATACTGCCACAAAACTAAGTATCCCTTCTTTCACTCTGAGGAACTCAGGTCCCAGAGGGATGATGTCATTTTCCTAAGGTTTCCCAGGTCTTTCTGACTCCAAAGCCCCAACTCTTTCCTCCTCCATATACCCTGACACAACCTTTGAGACTTGACTTTGGCTCTCATTTTCTCCCTGAGTACTACCTCTCTAGGATAAACAACTCCACACTTCCTTATGAGACCTTGTTTCCAGTCCTCTCACTCTCCCATCTTCCCTTCCAGTTTCTTGGTTTCCCATTCTCAGACACATGGGTACTCACATGCACATTTTTCACAGTGGTAATGAGTTCCCAATGGGAAAGCCAAGAGTCCTCAGTAAGAAGTTCTTGAGAAGGAGTCTCTGGAGTGTTTTCGCCAAGGACACTTTCACACACTTCAGTCTAGTTTCCTCCCTAAACCAATTTGCCAACTAGGATGTCCTTCAAGGATCCAAGGCTACAGAGCCCAGCATTCTATGGCCTTGATCACCTCTCTTCCTCTCCCTCCAAAGACTGACCTCCATGATCCAGAAAGACCAAACCATTTGGAGTCTTATGGGCTTACTTCTCACAATGAGTGCTTCCTCACCTGCTGCTCTCTCTGCCTGAAATAGCCATTCACCTGTCCTTTCCTAACAACCACTTGCCGTTCAACATTCAACTCAGGCATCACTTCTTAGAAACCTTCTTGGGTGGCCTGGCTATATCAGGTGCCCCCTGGTTTTCATTCTTCTTCTATCAGAATACAAACAAGAGGAGGACAGATTGAGTGGGCTAGTAGGCTTATCAGTCAAACTAGACAAGACCTGGTTCAAGGCACTTACTACTTGTGTCACTTAGCCTTTCGATGTCCCCATTTCCTCAGCTATAGAATGAGGATAGTGTATACCTACCTCATATGGTTGTTGTGAAGAAGAAATGAGCTTATCCACTTAAAGTACTTGGCATGGTGCTCAGTACATGATAAATAATAGTTACTCCTGTAATACTTGTCAAACAGTACTATATTTAGTTCATATTTATATATTCCCTACCAGCCCATGAGTAACAAGATGGCAGGGATAGCATCTGATTCATGTTTCCATCTCCAGCACCTTGCTCAGAGTCTAGCACACAGTAGGAGCTCATGAATAAATGAACGGATGAGTCCAAGTCACCTCAGTATAGATTGTCTTTGTAATCACATTATGTGTAATTACCTATTTTGTCTTCATATGTTTTGAGAGAAGATGAGGGATAAGATATATCTTCTTCATCTGAAGGGCAGGAGGCCTCCCCAATGACTGACCGGATGGTGGGGAGATTTATGGGTCCACTGCCAGGCTCCATACAGGACCATGGACACTCGTGGTGGCCATGCCCATGCCCAACTGGAATATAGTCTTTTCTATTTGGAAGTGGTAAAGACCAAGAGACCTGCCAGCCAAAAGGGCTTCCCTTCCCAGCAGGCAAGAGAAGATCTAAGTCACATGGAGTGATGGGGCTCTGCATAGTGGCTAATACACCCCTGGCACTCATGCATGAGACCTTTCTTGTTGCCTATGGCTGACACTCAATCTGATAGCTCCACGGTGATGGATTATTTGGAGTCCATACCATACCATTACATTTACAAGATATATTAAATGTTACCCTTTCTTTGAAACTTTGGCATTCTAGCTTCCCAGCAGAGTTGGGGAAAGTGATGAAGAACACAATTAGAGGACTGCAAACCCAAAGACTAGATTTCAAGTGGCCATAAGTGAATAGCAAAGAAGCGGAGTTCATGTCAGGCAAAGGCCAGCCATCTAGTTGAGTCAAGGAATTAGTAATCTGAACCCTGCCGTGTAAACTACCCCTTAGAAGTCTCTGTCAGCCAGAGGTTCACTATGGGTTAAAAGGGTCAACCCCATTCCCAGGACTGCCTTCCTCCTGATTCACCATCCCCCTGCTCTCTTCTCCCTGCACCAGAACCATGTGACTCCAACCAGCAGCCTTATCTTGGCTGCAATCACCAGCACCTGATTCTACTCAAAGGAAATTTATGAACCTCTAGGTCAGAGCTCAGGAGACTGAACTTCACATTAGCACTTGGTGCTCACATCTGTTAAGCATGCACCGAGTGGTACAGTCATTATTTCTTTACAGATGTGTCTTTCCTGCTAGCTTGAGGCTTTCCTAGAAGCAGTAAGACTTAAAGAAAAAAAGAGAGCGAGAGTAAAATAAAGAAAGGAATGGAAGGGGAAGAAATTAGGCTGGATTCTGGTTTTACTCACGTTTTAGGAATCAGTTTTAGACACTGGGCCTCCGTCATATTTCCCCGATACCTGTCTTGATAACCTGCCCAACGAGCCATGTTCTTTTCATCCTTAATGCTTTCCCTCTAGAAGACAGAACTCAGTCCCTAAATTCCTGCCCCATATCAGGGGCCTTTAATCTTTGGAACATATCTAGTTCGCATTGCAAAGTCCTGGGCCCCAACTCTGAGCCAATATATACTTGTGCTGCCCAAGGGGCCCTGTATTGGACTTTCCAACCTGCTTCAGTGAAGTTCCTCCCTTTTAAGAGTCTCCTGCCAAGGCTTTGCCCCAGAGGTCCATAGATTCGAGAGAGGAAATGCTGTACTGAGTGAGATCATGAGGAAGAACAGGGGTCACAGAGAAGATAGCTAATGACAGGGAAGGTAGGTGGGACAACGTCTCCTTCATAAGGGAGTACTTCAGTCAAGGACAGGCCTCGAAGAATAGGAATAAACACAGAATTCAGAATTCAGGTGGGGACGGGGGGAGAGAAAATACGCACAGAGTAGATACCACGGACCAAGCCCTGTGAGATTACATATATCATCTCACTTAATGTCCTTATCACCCCTTGCAGTAGGAGCCATTGCCCCCATTTTACAGATGAGAAAACTCAGGTTCAGAGAGGTTAAGAATCTTGCTCAATACCACCAAGCAAGTAAGGTGTACAGCCTGGAATTGAATCAGCTCTGTCTGACTATACAACCATTTCTCCCTCCTACAGAACGAGATCTCTAGCCTAGATAGATAGATAAAGGACATCCCCATACTTTTAAGACATGCCTTGTCCCCAGACTAGCTCTACGTCCCCAGTATAACTATCTTTTATAAGTTAAGAGAGCGATCACTGTCTCCTCTGCTTGTCTGGCTCCTTCCACCAGAAAGCTGTAGAATCTTGGGCCATCAAAACTAGAAGCACATTAGTGATCGTTGGAGCAGTGGCTTTTGAACTTTTTTCTTTATTTGTAGCAGAATCTACATTTGGAACTCTCATACATGAAACAAATATTAGATGGAGAACTCTCCAGGCCCTCATCTATGCCCCTCCGCAAGCGACTCCCAGGCTCTTCTGAAGGCCCCTCCAAGAAACACCGTCTGATCCACTCGGACCCCTCATTTGTGGCTGAGGCGGCTGGGGACCAAGGTCATGAAGGGGCTGGCCCAAGGTTACCCAATGACCTTGAGACAAGAATCTACAACTGATGCTTCCAGTGCTCTCTGGTCTACACAGTGGCCAAGTCATATCACACAGAGTGGAGCAGGTGTCCTGGTCTATGCAGGCAGCCTGTGTGGGAGTGGGATCCAGATAGAAATTTCCTTCTGACGGGGGATGGGTGGGTGGGTTGGGGGTGGTAATAATAATAGTGGTCAACATTAATTGAGCACCTTCTGTGGTGCTAGGAGCAGGGCCAAGAGCTTTGCTTGCATTACTCCACTTGGTCCCCTCAGCCGATTATGATCCCATTATGGAGATAAAGAAACTGAGTCTTAACTCCTCACAACTAGGCTGCCCAGCTAGTAAACAGCTGCAGTAGGGTTCAGACCCGTCATCCCGCTCCAGAGCCTAGCTCCTAACCAGTCTGCTGTGCTGTCTTCCTAGTGAAGGCTAGAAGCTCGTTCCTATGTACCAACTAGCCTTCCCTCCCCTCCTGCCAATCTCCCAGCAAACGCTCTGCACGACCAGACATCTCATTTTCCTCACTGCGACCGGCAGTATGCAGGGTCTTGGGTATAAATGCGCACCCCTACCCTCCCTCCCACGAACCCACACACACGCGGGCGTGCGCTCATGCATAATGCATGACGCAGCGGGCTCAAATCCCGCTAAATTGAGATTCAGCGGGCTGTTGGGTCTGGAGACACCTCAGTGCCTGCGTCATTAGCTGAGCTCTGAAAGCCATCATTACTGCAGCCAGTGTGGCTGAGTCACTGAGACCGGGAGCAGATAATAGAATTGCGGGGACACGTAATAAAAGAAATGGAATGGGACTCAGGCCGGAAAGGAGGACTATCTGTTACCGGGTCCTGAAGGGTGATATGTAAACAAGGAGCTCCAGGCCCCCGAAATGCCGGTTCTGCCGAGTCCCTCAGCGGGGGATAATAAACGGCCCAATTATAACCTCCACACTCTGAGGTTTCAAAGGAGAGGCAGAAAAAAAAAAATCAATGAAATTAATTTAACGTGGACCTATACTTTATGCGTTGTGCTACGGCAGTGGTATGAGATACCCCTACAGACCTGCTCATCTTTCCTCCACCCACTGTCTTTATCCAGAAAAGCAAAGTAAAAAAGAAAGCCAGGGCTTCAGGCATATTTGTCCATGACATCTCGAAGAAGGGGGACAGATCAGAGAATCCGCAGGCTGGAAGAGGCTTTAAAATCTCATCTTTCATGGCATAGGGGAAGATGCAGGGTCTCTATGTACACTTGTGCAGGTTGTGCACTGTACATGGGTGCACTGTGACGCGATGAGCGGGGACTGAGATGTAGCTCATGTTCTACTGGGTAAACTGATCCTTGCGTTGGGGTTGCATCCACCTCTATATAATTAACAGCAAGGAGCCAGAGGCAGATCTAGAGAGTTATGCTGAACAAGGACTCAGAGATGTGCCTTCCGTGGGGTTCATGTTCAATGTAATCTTTCATCTATCTCCTTGTTAGATCTGTTCTTCCTTCGTAAAGGGAGGGTGTTAGGTAGATGAGGTAAAGATGAAGGGCGCTACTTAATAAGGCACCAACTTCCTGGCAGGCACAGTGCTGAGAGCATGGCGCATTTCTCTTATTTAATCCTTTCAGTAACCTCTCTTGAGGTTTACCTAGCCCCACTTTACAGATGGGGAAATTAAAAGGGGGAGGGGGAAGGATCAGAGTGATGTGGTCACTTGCCCAAGTCACAGAGCACTTGAGTGGAGAAGCCAAGTTTGCAATCTATGTACGCCTGGGCTCTTTCCCACAGCATCCTTCCTCTTTAAGGCCATTTCCACCTCTAGTCTTCTGCGGTTCTATATGTAAAATGGCCTTGGTTATTGGAGTATCTTGGGGCAGGAGACTCAGGAATACTGTTGCTACCCACATCAAACAACAGGGAACATCACCCGACAGGAGTTAATGGGTCTGTGCAGAAGGAGGCAGGAGGTTGGGGAGCAGCGGCAGTGAATCTGCCCAGACACAGAACTGGTCTTCCAAGGAGGTTAATGAGAGGTAATCCTGAAAATCACTGTCTGTAAGCCTGGTGTCAATATTTAGTAGAATAATTGGATGAATGTGCCCAGAGAAAATCTGTAAGCATTCTAGAGATAATGGAATAGTGAGCGATAAGGAGCACTGGAGGTTCATGCAGAACAAATCATCCTGGACAACTTGATAGCTTTTCCTGACAAAATTACGAAATTAGTGGATGAAGGAGATGTAGAAAAGGTTATGGATCTGAGCTCCAGCAAAATATCGAATAGTGTCACATGTGATGTTCAACTTGCCAAATTGTCTCCGATTCAAGCTGCGTTATGTGGATTATTAGTGCTATTATTGAATCTGGTTGAAGAACAGGGCCATCAGGTGCTAATATATGGTACTGTTCCATGGCCCAGGGCCAGAGAACTTCTCACTGCCATCTGTGATCTGGAAGGGAGGGTCAGAAGTGCCATTGGATCGCTTCTTGGCCTTTTGGCTAAGATCAAGTGCAGAAGTGCCATTGGATTCCAGGCAAGAAATGCAGACATCCTTAAAGTGGTGGAAGACCCTGGGGAAGACCCCTTCCTGGGGCATTGGGAGGGAAGGGATGTTTTATAGATAATTTGATTATCACAGTCTCCCTATGGGGCAGGTGTCATTACCATCGCCATCTTCATCAATCCTCATCGTAATTTTTCTTATAAGGAACAGAGGGTCAGAGAGGGAGTGGCTGACCACATAGATAGGAAGTGGAGGCACTTGGGTTCCAACCAGGTATTTCTGATTCTAATGACTGGTGTACTTTCAGAGGAAAGTATGCCCAGTCGTTCTATACCCAGTTGTTCTCAAACTTTTCATGCATCAGAATCTCCAGGGGTGGGGGTGGGATGGGGGAGAAGTTTTACAGCACACATCACTCAGCCCACTCCCAGGGTTTCTGATTCAACAGGTCTGGAGTGGGGCCTGAGAACTGGCATTTCCACCACGTTCCCAGGTGATGCTGATGTTGCTAGTCCAAGGACCACGCTTCAAGAACCGTTGCTCTACTCCAGTTCTTCTCGGATATTAATTTGCATATGACTCACCTGGAGATCTTGTTAAAATGCAGATTCTGACTCAGTGGATCTTCTGGGGAATGGGGGAGTCTTCTATTCTAATAAACTTCCAGGTGATAGCCATGCTGCTGGTTTTTGACCACACCTTGAGCAGCAAACACCTATGTCGTGATCTTGGGAAATGAGAAATCTAGAAAGAAAGTACCACGACTTAAGAACCTACTCTGGAATCCAAAGAAAAGGAAATAGGTCTTAAATCATAGAGAAAAATGGGACATCATTTAGAAGATCTGAGTTCAAAATTTGGCTTTGCCTTCCATTTATTTGCTTCATGATGGGAGGAATTTCTTGAACTTCTTTAGGCATCAATTTCCTTATTTTAAAAGTAATACTTATTCTTCTTATAATGATTATCATTCTTTAATGTCAAGACTTTTATTTGACAATTAAAAAAATGTCCTTAGAGAAATATTTGGGGACTTCTCAAAACAACTGCTGAAGACGCGCTCCATGGTATTGCCCAACATTCTTGCGTGGGGAGCCATGAATAAAACTGTTCTCAGGATGCACTGCCAACTTGTTTCTCTCCCCTGATGACTGATTCCACTTCCTTCCACACAGAAGCAGAACTCACTGTACTCCCTGTTGTTGAAATTTTCCCTGGACCCGTTTCTAGTGATTTTATTAGAATTCTAGAGTCATTCCATTATCAAAATTAAAGTAAAATACACGCCTCTGCTTTAAATATCTCAATATATGTATAAAACTTATTGCCACTTGTATGAAGTCCTTTAGGGGAGCAGAAAGGGCCTAAATCTAAACTACTGATTAAGTGAATGCAAATGGAAGGAGCAAGGGCTCTTTCTCAGCCTTCCCTTGAGGCGTTTGGGAAGCTCAGTAGAGAGAAATCGAAGAGGGACCGTGGTAGACTGTTCGGCACAGTAGGAATGAAATGGCTAGCTAATCTTATGATTGCCATTATTATGCACTAAAAAAGTTGTATTTTAAGCTTGGCATTTAAGGACCTTGTAAGAAATAGACCCTCACCCCACACAATTTCCCAGCCTCAGTTCATTCCTGCCCCATTCTCCGCATAATCTCTATGTGCCCTCCCTGCATACTTCTTATGATTCCTCCAGCATCCCCTGACCAGGGTGCCTAACAACAGCAAATTCTAAACATTGATTTATTTCGCAGTGTTCCTCAAACTCCAGGAAAGATATCACTAGTTTTCCTTATCTCCCAACCTGTTTTTTCCATTTTCCCCGAGTAACACAAATTTCCCCCACAGCCATGTGCCTTTTAGGGTTCTCCTTGGCCAACTTCAGGTCCAGGTTCCTTCCAAGTCGACCTGGGGTCAGTAATTAGTTTGTTCATTCATTTACCTCTTTGTTCAGTCATTTGTTCATTCTCTCAACATTCCTGCCCTCAGCCATTCCTTCACCTAGCCCACCATTCATTCCTTTATCACTGCACTAATCCATTCATAGGCTCCTTCACTCATGCGCTTATTCACATATATACATTCATCTATATATTAATCATATATGAATATATACTCATGTATATATTTATCCACCGAGTAATTCATTCCATTTTTTAATCACATCAGTTTTCTCATTTAGATATTCATTCATTCACTCATTCATTCAGTGAACATCCACACTGCTCACTGGGTGCTCACTTGGTGAGGATCTGCCTTAGATGCCGATTCCTGGAAGGTGTGGCCTCTGCTCTTGAGAAATCCGCAAGCCGGTCAAGAAGACAAAGAAACAAACATATAATTGCAAATGCTGTGTGGTTGGTGGGGAACAGAGGAGGGCAGGAAGTTGAAAAGTAAGTAATAATAACTAATGCCAACTGTGCCCCAGTACTTTACATGCCTTCTCTGATTTAAATGCTGCCTTCCTTTTAATCGATGATGAAACCAAATTTACTTAGTAGATAGACTCAGTTGAGATCTGAGCCCAGGCATTCTCTTTCCACTCCCTAAGCTCTTAACCACTCTGCTATACACACTGGTAGTATTCGGTGACCTTAGTTTAGACCAGCACTTCTGGGGAGTGATGTGGAAGAAATTGAATTATAAGGTGTGAGAAGCAATTGGAAAGTGAGGAAGTGGAAACTGTAAGTTTCTGTCAAGGAGTGTGCTCTTCAAGGGGAGGAGAGAGAAGGTCGTAACTGAAAAGAGTCTTAGGATTGAATCCTAGGCAGAGCATCAGAAGAATTTCATGAGTAAGGACAAGCATGTCCATCATTGCAGAGTTCTTCCATTCTCTTCCCTTAGGTGCCGTCATTCCTGTCGCCCCCACCATGACTGTGAGCTGTTTTATTTACTTCTGTAGATACTAGGACTTAGCACAGAGCCTGCCATAAAGTAGTTGCTAAAGTAATACCTGTAGAATGAATGTCAAATGTTCTGAAATGGATTCACACATTGCCCAGGATTGCACTTTTATAGAGAGTAGGTCAGCTGAATGGGGCTGCCCACCAAGCAGTCAGTGTAACCAGTTGGATCCTGAAGGCTGGTGATACAGGGGGAGTGACTGTGATAGCCAGAACAATAAGTGAAGTCAAAGTCGATAAGGAAAATATAAATTCAAATAGAGGGTAAAACTGAATTCATGCATAAGCAAGTGGCAGGGTCAAAGTTAGGGTCTTAAGTAGGTGTGTAAGATTGTCTTAGAGTAGACAAGACAGTGGCCATAGAAAAGAGACCCAGGGAGCAAATGTCACATGCCCATATCGTTCGGATATTTGCTCAGTTTCCTGGCAATTTGCATTGGTTCAGGAGCCCCAGAAAAGAAAACAGTCTTATGGGTGTGGAGAAAATGAAGGTTTTGGCTTCAGCGGTGTGGGTTTTATTAAAACGGTTATTAGTCTGTTGTGCAAAAAGCTCATTAGAAACTCACTGGGGCTCTCAAAAGTGTTGCATACTTTTTATAATTATATTTCTTCTGATTCCTCCATGGTTTCTTGATGCTGTCTGAGCATCAGATCTATTAAAGGTGTGTGGGGAGGGATAGCTTCCGGCTCACTTCTCGTTTGAGTCCAGAGCCAGAGACCTGCACTTCATGTCCACATAGTGTTGAAAGGAAGACAGGAACCTGGCAGGTGGCGAATTGTAGCAGGTGCTTTGACATGTATTATTTTACATTACAGCAACCAGCGGAACCAGAGGATCAGATATCTCAAGTGGCTTTCACAAGGTCACACAGCTAGTTAATGGCAGAATCGGCAGGCAAACCCTAGTTGGTCTAACTGAAAAGTCTATACCCTGTTTTCAGGATCCCATGCTGGCCCCAACAATGGGATCACTTTGTAAGAGGAAGGGTTTCTCACTTCAGGGTAGCAAACTAAGATTTGGGGAAGGGAGAAGAAGAGGGGGCAGGAGGAGATAGGGAGAGGAGAAGGAGTCATTCCACACCAGTTTCAGACTCAAAGATCACTCTGCAGCTGTCAGCTGAGCCTGCGATCACTGTGGAGTTTTATTAAGGAGCAAGAGTCGTAGAAGAGCAAAGTGACAGATTTAAAATTAACTTGCCAAACTCCCCATCAATATTGTGACAGTCCGCAAGTGCCAGTTCAGCGACCCAGTGCACCAACTTGACAATATTAACATAACTTTGTCGGAACAAAAACTTCCCCTCTGTCTTTTCAAGAGAAGCTAATTTTGGGGAGACAGGCATTCTTCTCTCTGCCTTTTTTTGGCACCTCTATGACAGGTCCCTTTGGGCCAACCCATGTTTCATAAACTTCTGCACCTCTTCCACATCCCTGGGGATTGCCACCCAGGGTGGGATGGGAAAGTCAATCAGGGAGGTGCTTCTCTGCCTTAGGGACCTACTGAATGAATGGAGATCAGGAAAGAGACCCCCATATACTTGTCACTTTCTGAGAACTGACTGGAGCTCCCTTTAGTCTTTATATTTGGAGCAACATGCTCTCTGTATCTACTCTTATCAGCCCACCATAGTCTGTACCCTTTCCCTTCACCTAATATCCTCTTACTCACCCTTCACATAGCTTACAGATTACTTCCTCAGGATCACCCACCTGAACTCCTAACCCCCATATGGGTCCCTGATGTTTGCTCCCAGAGCACCATGACTTCCACATGTCACACCACACAGCTCACTTGATTGAATTTCACTTGAATAACCCTCTTTCTTGGTTATCTAGGAACTCAAAAGGTGGAGTGACTATATAATTTATCACCTAATCCAGGTAACTTTTGTCTGAGATAAATGCTGAAGTAGACAGGACTCTGGGACAACAGGCATAAACTAAAACTGTCCTAGTCAAACTGCAATGTATGGTCCACTCTGCAAATAGTGGCATATCCTGCAACTGTCTGGCTCTCTTTGCATCTCCATCACTTTGCAATGATCAAAATTTGGTAAATGCAGGATGTTTGTTCAATGAATGAATGACATAGTTTCTTTCTTTTAGCTAGTCCTAAAGACAAGCTCACAGAACCTTTTCTGACTTCCTTCCTTCCTTCCTCTCTGCTGTCCCTCCCTCCCTCCCTCTCTCTCTGTCTTCCTTCCTTTCATTTCTTTCCTCCTGCCTTCGAACTTATCAATCACCTGCTATTCATCAAGCCCTGTTTATTTTTATCACTGGACATACAAATAAACACAGTTTCTGCCTTGAGAGTGAGAAGGGGAAATAAGTAGCATGTGCTGACCATCTACCATGGGTCAGGTGATTTAAACACTGCATACTATTTATCTACCTCATCAATGAGGTAGTTAATATATCCACCTTGTACAAATGAGGACAGTGAAGTGCAGAGAGGTCAGGTGACTTGAGCAAGGGCACGCAGCTAATAGCAGCAGAGGTTGAATTCAATTCCAAGTCTGCCTGAGTCCAAAGCCATGGTCTCATGAAACTATGCTGCTGCCTCACCTTCACAGAGGGAAACTGAGTATAAAGCAGCAGAGGGTGTAAAGGCTGTGACTGAGGGGGGTGCCCAGCGGGTGAGCGGGCACAAAAGGTTCTCAGACCCACAAATCTCATACACTTTATCCACAGACTTTGAAAACAAAAATCAATGCCTAACTTAGCGCTCCCATTTATCGAGGGTAGACACTTTGCTAGGTCTTGGGGATTTACAATAATGCACAGTCAAAGATGGTCCCGGGTCGCATTCCAGGAGGGAAGTAGACATTCAATAAAGAATCACAGAGATATTAATTTAATTTAGGTTTTTACAAGTATTTCAGAGGAGAAATAGTATGAGGACCAGACATAGTTTTTGTTTTTTTTTTTTTCATCATTATGTTCAGAGATAAGGAAGTTGAGGCTGGATAGATAAATGATCAAGGTCACACTGTAGAGAGCTAGGATTTCAACACACATCTAGTTGAACCCAAAGCCTTGCTCTTCCTTCCCTTCCTTTCCTTCTGAATAATGTGATCATAAAGCCATCTGTGGAACAGAGGAAATCCCTCGCTACCACTTTCTGAGCTCAGTAATCTCAATACCTTTATATGCAGAATGGATGTAATGTTGGCTCATCTCCATAAGCTTGTTGTGAGGATTAAAGAACATACAGCATTTGAAGCACTTTGCAAAGTGCCTGACCCATCGTACGTGCTCAGTAAGTAGCAATTATTAACATCATTAATATTATTAGGTAGCATTGAATTATTGGCTAAGATAATTTGGTGGTCCATCATACGCCTAATGTCCTGTGATGTTAGTTAACTTTTAACGTGGGCTATTTTTATAACATTCCTCCACTCCCCTACTGCCACCACCCTCAAGTCCCTCAGCCTAGCACCATGGTAGGAACAGAGTGGAATGTTGTGTGGTAGAAGGGATGAGGGGAGGTGGGTGTTTGAGTATGGGTTTGCAGCCAGACTGCCCACATTCCAGTCCTGGCCCCATCATTTACAAGCTGAATGACACTGAGAAAAGTAGCATCACACCTCTCCATCAAAATTGTCTTAAGAGTTGAATGGGTTCAGACAGGTGGAGCTACTCCCGGGGTTCTCCTCTTATGTCCCTGGGAGCTCCTTCTCAGCCTCCTTTGCTGGTGGCTGTTCATCTCTCTGGCCTATAAGTATAGGAGCACCTGGGCTTGGGGCGTGAGCTCTCTTCTTCTCACTCTCTGGTGAGTTTCTCTCTTCTCATTTCTCTTATACCATCTATATGCTAAATAATCTGAAATTTGCATTTCAAGTCTGGTCTCTCCTGGATTGTATATCCAACCAGCTTCCTGACATCTCCATGAAGATATATTTTAGACATGGCCAGATGATGGTTACTGAAGCAAGGTGATGAGTACCTGGGGTTTTATTACACTATTGTCAACTTTTATAAATGACTGGAATTTTCCACAATCAAGTTCATTTTTTAACATGGTCACAACTGAATTTCTATTTCTACTCCCCTCCCTATGCCTACTCCTCCTATGGTCTTCCCTGTCTGTCAATGGCATTTCCATCTGTCGAACTGCTCAGGCTAAAAGCATGGAGCCAGCCTTGCCTCCCTCCTTCTGCTCCCTCATCAGTAAACTCTATTGACTTACCTTGAGAATAAGCCAGAATCTGCCCACCTCTCACCATGGTGGATGCCTACAACCAGGCTCAATTGTCTTTCACCTGGGTCACTGGAAAAGCTTTGGAATTGCTTTCCCTGCTTCCACTCTGCCCACTCAAGTCTCTTCTTCACACCCCAGATGGAGTGGTCTTTTAAAAATACGAGTGAGATCACAGCCCCCTTCTGCTCAAACCATGCACTGGCTTCTATCTCTTCTCTCTCAGAGTAAAACCCAAAGGACTATACTTATGTGACTCCCAGGACTCTACACAAATTGCCACACTGCCCCACTCAACATCCACGACCTTTTTATTTATAGCCTTTTCTCCTACCACTCACTCCCTCTTTCACTAGGTGCCATCCCCCTGGGCTCCTTTTTGTTCATAGAACATCCCCAGAGTCTGTGAACTTGCTGTGCCCTCTGCCCGGAAGCTCTTCCTTGGATCTCTGCAAGGCTCACTGCCCCACCTGTTAAGATCTTTGCACAAATCTCACCTTATCAAAGAGGCCTTCCCTGTCCAGCCTGTATTAAATAGGATCCCCTGCCTAGCACACCCTGGCCCCCTTATGCTGCTTTCCTCCATGGTGTACACTTGACACAGTATATATTTATTGGTTGATGGTCTCCCACACTAGACTATAACTCATGAAGGCAGGATTTTATGAGTTTTGTTTGCTGTTGTATTCTTGGTGTCCTAGAACAGTGAGTGGTGTATAATAGGTGCTCAATAAATATTTGTGATGGAATGAGGATACAATGGTACCTGGTGGGGGGGTAATAAAGTACTACATGTTTGTCATTGCGATTATTACTATTGTTGCTACAACTACAATTGTTACTTTTACTGGGACTAGGCTCCTTATATTTCTTATCTTAGTTTTCTCACGACAACACAAGGAGATGGAAGGACCCTTATTTTACATATGAGGAGACTAGGCTGAGAAAGGTGAAATCACCTGTGTGAGGCCCAACAGCTCAGGAGGCAGAATCACCAGTCTCCAAAACCCAGCTCTCTTCTCCTCCCTGGGCCCCCTACGTTCTCCATGTTGGCACGGTATTCACCTGTGGCATCCCTGTATTAGAATGATCTCTGTGTCATTGTTAAAAAGTTCATCGTCTATGCAAGGATGTCACTAAGTTGGAGAAAAAAGTGAAAAGCGATATATTTTATGGACCTTTTGTGAAAGAAAGGGGGGATAATATTTAATCTTATTTCTTTGGAATTATATAAACACTGGAAAGATATCTAAGAAACTAATAAAAGTGTGTGTGTGGCGGGGGGTGGGAGAAAGGCATAACACTCCTCATTGGATGTCTTTTATATTGTTTTCTGTTCTTGAACTTTGTGACTTTAATGTCTACAAAATGTCAATGAAAAAATAAGCCTACCAGACTGTCACAGCCAAGAGGAACCCAAGGAGACAGGCCACTAAATGTAAGGCACTGACCAGCTGACCTTAAGCTTCCCTCAGCTTGACCAAACCTCAGACAGGCTTCTTCCAGATTCTTGGTCCCTCACCTCCCTTTTCTTAGAGCATTTCCTTTAGGCAGCTTGTCACTATACATTCTTTCTCTGCCCCTTTAAAATGTAAACCTTCTAAAAGCTTCCTGCCAGTTTTAGAACCCAGGAATGTCTTTCTCAAGGACCTGGGAACCATCTCTTTGAAATGTAATCAACAAGGAAGAAAGCAGAGAAAGACATTTGCAAACTCAGGAATAACTACAGTGTGAGGGACATATCCCATCGGTCAACCTCCCCCTGAAGTCCTCTGGTACTTTTCCACTTGCTCACTCCAGCCTTAAAAACCCTCCTGCCTGTGTTTCAATGGCATTGAGTTCAGACCTCTCGCCTCGATTGCAGTAGCCTCAAATAAAGTCTTCCTTGCCTGTTTGACATTGTCTTGTGCAATTTTTGCTTTGACAGTCATAGCACTGGATAAGATCCTGGATCAGAAAAAAAAAAATTAGATAAAACTAATATAATTTGAATAAAATATGAACTTGAGTCAATAATCATGTAGCAATATTGCTTCAGTAATTATAACAAATGTACTGTACTCATGTAAGAGGATACTAAGGGAAATGAGGGTAGGATATATGGGAACTCTCTCTACTATCTTTGCAATTCATTTATAAATCTAAAACTGTTTTAAATAAAAGCATTATTTACAAATAATCCTATCATAGGTAGAGAAGCCCCACTTGGGAGGGAGAAAGAACAAATAAGTATCTACCTCCAGTTCTCTCTCCCCCACCATGTATGGCCACATGAGTCCTTATCCCCAGCCAGAAAACACCTGCTGTCACTTTTGTGGAAATTAATAAAATAAATCTCAACTAAATTGGATTTGGAAGGCCTGTAGGGGGAGCTCTCTTGCCTTATCACACATCCTCAATTACCCCAAACAGGAAGACACAATGGCTCGCATCTTGGACAGAAGTAAAACAACTTTGCTACTGAAGGAAGATTTCTCTCCCCACTTGGCAACAGCCCAGCCAATGAGAAACACTGCGAAGTTTTAGAGATAATCTCCAAATAGCAAACTCTCAGCCAGTGAGAAGTTGTTGCTGCCCTGCACTGCTACTTTCCCCCAATGGATTTTCATTTAGAATAGCCCTTCCTATTCCACCCTTTTCTCTATAAAGGCAACTCCCCTCCTTTGTTTGTTGGATGTGCCTATGGTTTGCCATGGCATGAGCATCCCAAGTTGCAATTCTTTTAGCTATTCCCAAATAAACTCATTTTGAGATAAAATAACCAGTGGATTTGCTTTTTAAGTTGACACTTTCAAGCACCGAACCAATGTGAGCACAGTTCTCAGCCAGGGTGTTTTCTTGTAACTGATGGATCAGAGTGAGGTGTGGAAAGGGCATTTGTTGTGACATACAGACATACATGCCATCCAAGTGTCAGGTAGACCCAGATAAGCAGGGCTCTGACACCAGCTGTGTGACTGCAGGCAAGTCATTGGACATCTCTGAGCTTATGTCCTCATCCATAAAATGACACTTGTCAATCCACTTACATCATGCATTCTCACTGGCGGCAAAAATCGTTCCACCAAAAAGAATTAGACATTACAATGGCGAAAACGTCTTAAACATTACAATGGCATTTGGCCCACCAAAGTTTAACCGTTCTCAATAACATTGTCTACCATATTATTTAATTTCTCTAATTAAGGAGATGTAAACCTTCATTTAATTTTCTCCTGGGGGAGAGGGTGATAATGAAAAAAAAGTTATGAAACATAGACTTAGATAATACCAAAAAGAAGTCATTCTTTTCCCCTTTACACCAATGTTCGACTCTATGAGTCTTATTCAGCTTGTATTTCCAGAACCTGGCACGTAATAAGCACTGAATGTATATTTATTGGTTGAATCACAAGACTGAAGGATGATTTAATTGCAATTTAGTTTAATTTTTAAGCTAGGTTTCTACTTCCCTTGCAAATACAGGTGCAAGATGCTTCTATGGCCTCTGGCTTGAAAATTCCCATTGGCTGGGTCCTCATTAACTCCTTAGAAGTAGTTTGAAAATTAACAGAAATTTGGAGGGTATCCCTCGGTGTAACTTTAGTTCGCTGAACTATGAGATGGTAAGGAAGACCAATCCCTTTATCCTATTTCTTTCTTCCTACTCTAGAAAGCATCCAAAACAAGCTGAAGAAACTTTAAGGTCACAGTGAGAACCAAGGCCCTCATGGAGAATGGAGAGGTGGTTGTCTTATTCAGGGGTTAAGGTTCTTTCAAAGTGGTCAGGAATACACTGAATTAACCAGGCCTGGGCTACTCAAATACTTGCAGCTTCGGCTCCTGGCTTGTACCTGCTAATTAACTGCCCACTTAATGGGCTCCTCTGAGGATCTTATGAGACATAAAAATAAATGCTCATTTTGGACTCTTAAAAGCCACCTTTGAGGTATTCCACTAGATTATCATTAATAGCAATTATTCAGTGGCAATGTTACATAAAACCCCAGCCATTGCCCTTGGAGCTTTCTGTATTAATTCACATCCAATAAACTGGATCATATCTTTCATTAGAATTGTTACTAAATACATTTCTATTCAGAGCATCTCCCTGAAATGGAAATATTTCCCTAAAAATTAATTTTCTTGATACACATGCTTAGGCTTATTAATGTGAGCTTAGAATAGACTAACTTTTTCATTTCTCTGGAAGGAATACAGAGAAAGTCATGCTGGTGAATTTGCATCTCACATGAACCCAAGTGTGCCAGGATGCGTACACTCCAGCACAAAATTTCGGAGTAAGTGGTATCTCACAGATCTCAGATTCATGTTAGGAAAATGTCACTAACGTTTGCACATGTCTTTACACTTTACAAAGCATTTTAACCTGACTTTCTCATCACCTCTCCCTCCTCACCATAATTTTGTGGGGTTGGTGTTATTATGTTCCCTGATTTAGGGTTGAACAAACTGGGCTCAGAAAGGTTATATGGGCAAAGTCTGATGGCCAGTAATGGTCCCAGGTCTGTTGCTTAAATAGCATTCCTGACTGAATGCCCATCCTTCACTGTGCTTTATCTCTACAATCCCATCTCCTCACCCTCTTCAAGATCCACCTTGATGTTCATGTTTGCAGATGCTTTGTGCTCTCACTTGCCTGGAGCATTCCCACCTAGCTCACTGTTAATCATATCCTCCATATTCCAGCCAGCATCTTTCAGGAAGTCTTCCCTGTGCTCACCCACACAAAAGCAGGGCCAGTGGCCCAGGTGCATAAGAATGGGGACCTTGACTATCTCCTACATCTTTTCATCCCCATTGCTAAATACAGCCTCATACATCACAGGTGCTCAACAAAAGCCTGTTAAATAACAAATGAGAACGAGTGGTAAAGCCGGGACTGGAATCTCTGACCTCAAGTGCAGCCCTTTGATGTCATACCACTCTCTCCTGTAATTAACAAAGCAAAGATAACAATAACAAATGATTTCTGAGGTGTGATTTCTTCTGAGAGTAATAAACCGGAAATATATGCTTAGTTGACTTAGCATAATGCAAATATGGTAAAATTTCTGCGCTATGGACTCCATCAATTAAGGATGCATAATACTTGGCCAGGGGCTGGGCTGGCTTGTACCTTTGGAGTGTTTATTTATAAAAGAGATTGCTAAGCACATTAGTACATTAGCAGTGTAAACAAGATCAGGGGGGAAATGGCAGAAGATACTTAAGAGAACAAACTGCCTGGAGTCACTTTGGAAGCACCCATTATGAACAAACAATCACTGTGCTAATTACAATTGCTCTGCTAATTACAATGACTGTGCTAATTACAATCTATCCTTATCTGTTCGGTAGGTTCCCTACAGACTTTCCCTTCTGAGCGCTTTGACCAGCCTGAGTTACTGCCTGCCTTTGAGTGTAATGAAATGGTGGTTCTTTAAATACTGTGTCTGCTTCAGAAGCCTCAGTGATTCCGAGAGGCTTCCCCTTCCTAGAAAAAGGACGTTGTCAGGGATTTTGAAGCCAGAAAATTAAAAACAAACCACAAAGAAGGGGAGGAGAACTGGGAAGAGAAGTGAAATGGACCTGGTCGCTTCTGTTGTCTTAGCACCTTTTGCAGACTGGAGACACATTTTTAGGTTAGTTGGGAGAACATTCAAAATATGCTACGTATAATTTGTTTAATTTATAAAATGACCATGTTTGGTATGTTTAGAGATGTGAACATTGAGAATAAATTTTTTCAAAAAATAAAGAGGCTATTCTTTTTTCTCTTACTATAATTAGGGAGAAAGCTTAGAGAGGTCTTGTTTTAAAATAGATTGTGATGTCCTGCTAAGAAAGAAAGAAAGAAAGGAAGGAAGAAAGAAGGAAAGAAGGAAAGCCAGAAAGGAAGAAAGAAAGAAAAGGCATCTTTTGCTAGGTCTTAATTTTATTACTTTCTTTCTGTCCTCAATTAGACTAATGAGTGTTGATGGTATGAGATTTTTGTCTCAGCACATAAGAATAACAAAGCTTCCCCCAGGCCAATGACCCCTCCCAAATGGATTTCTCCCTACTCTTCCAGGAGTCTGTCTTCCATCTTTGACCAGAAGCCGACTGCAGCCCAGCTCTCTGCTGCAAAGTATTTCCTGCTGCATCCCATGATGGCTGAGACTGCAACATGGGCACCTACGGAGGCTCTTATCTGGGCACCCAACAGTGGCTTCAGGACACTGGGGTCAGGTAAGTGCCCCTTCCAGTGGATGCTCAGAGGGTCCCCGTACCCATCAGTGAGCAGAGCAGACAGTCAGATGAATGAGGAGAATAAATTGAGCTATGTAATGCACAGAGGGCCTGTTGGATTACAGGACAGGACTCTCTGCCTGGGCTGCTGCAAATCCAAAACACAGTCTCTGCCCTTGGTCACTCTGGAGGGAGACTCCTTTGGGACTCCATGGCCGTCTAGTGCTATTGGCCTTGGGATTTGGTTCCTGCTTTCAAACAGGCAAATGGAAGAACAACAGCCATTCTTCATTGTCAAGCATAACCTGGGCTCACATCTAACATACAGTTCATTTTAACACCTTGCTATTCAAAGCTGATCCTCAGACCCAGGAGCTTATTTGAAATGCAGAGTCTCAGGCCTTGCCCACAACCCACTGACCCAGAGCCTGTATTTTAAATCCCTTTATGACTTGTATGCACATTAGAGTTTAACAAGCAGTGGTGTATTTCATGTATATTGCGTTCTGGCTATAAGCAGACATATGGAAAATTCCTACCTTTAGATAGGGTTTTCCTCCTAAGAATGATGATGAACTATTATCTGCTTTTCTGCTCTTTGAGGATCCTGTGGTTTGAGACCATATGCACGTGCATGTGCACACATTACCTGTAGTGGTGGAGAGGGCAGGCCTTGACTCCTGGCTCCATTACTTACCAGCTGTATGACCTTGGATGCTATATGTCACCTCTCTGAGCTTCAGTTTTCTCATGTAAAAAGTATGATAGTCACCCTGCACTGTCCACGTGTCGTGGGAGAAACACCTGCCTCTGCCCCTCAAAGACAGGCTTTGAAGAGTAAAGAAAAAATAGTTTTACAACATCTATCATGCATAAGGATATTGAGAAATGCACCAGAGGATGTGATAAGTCGCTAAGAGAGAAAGGTAGGAGGTGAGCAAGACTGACATGCAGATCCGTAGGGCTTACTGGTTAACCTTCACTCTGTCCGTTTGGATGGGCATCCTTTCTGATGGGTTGACGCCACTTCTAAGCCAATGCTTAAATGTTTTGAATATCATCACAGAGGTGCGAAATTAACACACTTCCGGAACTTTTGGACATGGACCCAGGCCCACTATCAAATTCCACACAGCACACATGAGCATCTAAATCCCACATTCCTATTAGATGTATTTCACTATAGGCTTTTCAGACAGAAACAAGGGGGCTATCCTTTAGGACACAGGTGATGCAACACTTCATTGAGATTATGTCTTTCCAAAGGCTGGGATAAACACCCCACAAGAAGGTGACCCTGGGCTGCTGCCCATCCCACACTGCTGGCTGGGCTCTCTACCTCCCACACACCCACAGCACATGAAGGGCTGCATTTCTGCCCCAACCCTGGGCATTTCACCAAAGCCATAGGTTCACCAAAACATGTGTTGCTTGGAGGAAATTGGGAGAATGACCATGGCTCCAGTCCAGAGATGAGATTTGGGGGACTGCAACAAAAACCACGTTCATCTGCTTTATGGCTTCCGGATGGGGAGGAAAGAAAGACAATTGAAGGAAGAGAAAACAATGTTTACTGAGAGCCTACTGTGTCTAGGACCTTTGCTTATTAGCCTGTTAAATTTTCACCATAGACTGTTGAGGATATTTTGAGGTAAAACCCCATTTTACAGTTGAAGATCTTGAGGTTCATAGAGGTGAAGAGATTTGTCCAAAGCCACACAGCTAGGAAATGGCAGGTGTGGGACTTGGACCCTATAACTTCTCACGGCAGCATCCTGACACCCTGAGCTGGGTCCCAGCCAGGAAAGGGATCAAGTTCTTGCAGAATCGTGCACAGGGGGATGGGTTTTGCCTAAGATTCTTCCTTAGTTATTGATTTGGCAGCCCTCTGTGGCACCTGGGTCCTTCCTATCTGCTGAGAACAGGGATAGAATAGGCGCCAATCTCATTTAATCATCACAACACCACCAGGAATTGGGTATTGTTGTTATTATTCCTAATTTAGAGAGGAGGAAACTGAGGCTTAATGAACGCAAGTGCCTAAGGTCACACAATTGACAAGTGGCAAGTTAGGACTCAGATTATGGAGTCTGCCATCTTAGACATCAGGCCAATATATCCCCAAATGGCTGGATATTTGAACCATCTGGGGATGCGGTGAAAATTCACTTTCCCAGGCCCCTTATCTTAGAAAAAATGATTGGTAGGTCTTGGGGCAGCCTTAGGTGATTCTTATGATCAGGTAAGTAGAAAGGGCTTCTACTAAGCCCCTGGACATGGGGTTGAGTAGAAAGAGTGTGGCATCCTGGGTAGAAGCCCTCAGTCTTCATCTGAGTTCTGCCCTAACCGTAATTTATGGAAAAGGCAACAGATACCCAAAGGCAGAGAATGACCAGGGGTGACACAGTAGGAAGTGGCAGAACAAGAACGGAAACTCATCTTTCTGATTCCAGGGCCTATTGGACCCATCCGCCTTCCTGCAGAAGATGTCAGGAAACCTCGGAAAAATGGAGACCCAGAAGAGAGATTCGTCTGTAGCCAGCCCAAGAGTCAGGACCTCAGGGAAAGTTACCCCTTAACTCTTGTGATCCAGCCTCCCATTTCTCTCCTCAGTCTACTTGTAAGATCTCACCAATGATCCCCACAAAAGGTAGCACACAGCTGTGTCTCTGGGTAGCAAGCTGAGGATTTTGCCAAGCTCAGGAATATTTCTGCATAGGAAGAATTGGGAATTGCCTTGAAAATCAAAAGCTAATGCCACTTTCAATTAATAATCTCTCCATCAATCTCTAACAATCTCTCTTGATTTCTCTCATTACCATAAGATCATGGTATATTACAAAACATTCAGGCCTGAAAATGCAGAAAAACAGCTTCCAGGCCTGGCTCCGCTGTTAATTCCTTATGGAACCTTGGCCTTGGTGTTACCATCTTTGCAGTGTGGGGGTTGGATCCTATGTCTTTGAGCCTTCAGAGTGGGTATTGGTGCAGCTCAACAGACTGAAGGTTTGAATCCTGGCTTATTCATTTATGAGTTATATGATTTTAGGAATTCACTTAAACACTGTGAGTCTTAGGCCTCTCATCTACAAAATGGAGGGGAGGGTGTTGTACAAAGTGTGCTTCAAGGTTCTTCCATCTATAAAGTCTATGGTTCTTTGGGAAATGAATGAAGAAAATTGACAAGAAGAGAATAGAAGGTCTATTTCAGTTGTCAGAGGTGGGGATATGAAGTGGGAGAATGCTAGAAGCCTGGGGGTCACTATTGCTAAATGGGCTTTGTTCTTGGGCTACGTGCTATCAGTTTTTAGCTGTATGACTGTGAGGCTGGTTAGTCTAACATCTCTGTGCCTCCGTGTAGTAAACAGTATTGATGTCACACGTATTTCTGGGTCTCTGATTCTCAGCACATAACAGGGTTGCATGTTCCTGCTCAGCCTTTTGAGGGGGTGCCATGACCATGGGGCTTGATTTGGCCAATGGAATGTGAGCAGACTTTCAGCTCTAGGAGGAAGTAATGAGAGCCAAGCTTCTTTCCCATAGAGCATTCATGGAAGCACATAAAGATGATTCTTCTCTCAGCCCTGATTCCCAAAAACCAGAATGAGCAGACCGCTGCAATTCTGTGTGGGGCATGTGGTATGAGCAACCCATACTCACATTTCCTGTGAAGCCACTGAGGTTTTGAAGTTGTTTTTTATCAGGATACAACCTAATGCATCCCCTTGATACAGTCATTTTCTTTTTTGTAAAACCAAGTTGTTAAGGGCTACGTTGCAATAGGCATTGGAAAGATTAAATGAGAAAATACATACAGTATGTAGTACAGGAACTAGCACATAAAAAAACACACACGTGGTTAAAGGGGGAAAAAGGGAAAGAGGAGGAAGAGGAAAATGAAGGATCCAGAAGCAGCATGCGCAATTAACCATCTCGCAGGAAGGCACTAGGAAAACCCCTAGCTTTGGAGGCCACTTAATAAGCTACAACTCGGGACCCTCAGCTGGGGAAAAAGTGGGTAAAGCCAGTTTTTCTGAAATCTCTAAAGAGACTACCTCTGTCTTGCCAGGCGTGGGTTGGTGCCGCCTCACTCTGAAATCCCACATCTGACCCCAAACTGTCCTCTTATGCTGTACAGTATGCATATCTGATAAGCAGACCAGATTGAAAATCAGTGCCTTTCTAGCAACTCTCTCATAAGCTCCTCACTCTCTTTGTAGGTCATTCTTGAAGGCCTCTGAGCAAATGTCTGCTGCTGGCAGAACTATCTTATTTTTTATGAGACTTTTGCAAAATCGACCATTGTAATTTGCTCAGCCTCCATTCTCAAGCAACTTCTCCTCGCTGCAATTTCTGAGACTCCAGGCTCTCTAATAGTTCTTGACTGATGTTTATCTAAATCCCTGCAATCTATAACCAAGGTTGACCTTTCTTTCTTATAAGAATGAGGCAGGATGGATGAGGATGGGAGAGGAAGGGAAGTAAAATACAAAGAAAGGAACCATCAAATACCAGCAACCTTCGATGAGTTTATCTCACTCCAGCAGTCTTTGCCAATTCCCTCACTGATCGAGAGCTAAGGGAAGGAATTCAGATAGTGGCCCTGCTTGGGTCATTAAAACCAACACAGTTCACTGAAAAGGATTAGAAATAGCAAAGCTTGGGGCCGGCCCCATGGCCTAGTGGTTAAGTCTGCACGCTCCACTTGGACGGCCTGGGGTTCGCTGGTTTGGATCCCAGGTGTACACCTATGTACCACTCATCAAGCCATGCTGTGGTGGCATCCCACATAGAAGAACTAGAATGACCTACAACTAGGATATACAACTAGGTACTGGGGCTTTGGGGATTAAAAAAAAAAAGAGAAAACAAAAAGAAGGAGATTGGTGACAGATGTTAGCTCAGGGCCAATCTTCCTCACCAAAAAGCATAAAAAAAAAAAAAGAAACAGGAAAGCTTGACATCATTTACTGGGTTCTGGGGCAATTTAGAAGTGAGATCTTTGACTCCATGTTTCCATAAAACTTGGGACTTTACCAAAGGTTTTTATGTCCATTCATGTCCATCCGAACCTGATTCCTAATCCAGAGCCCTCTCTGGGTACCTCTCAGTCTCTTAAAACAACCCTTATTCCCTCCTGGGAGTAAATTCTATGGTGACTTTAGGATGAACTCTGTGTCCTTCTTTCTCTATCACTGTAGTTCTCCACCTTTCACTCCTTCTCAACTCCCCCGCCTTTCGCCATCTGTCTCCTTATCTCTTTAACCCTTGTCACTGCTCTACATCTCTTTAATTCTTTCCATGCTGTCCTTCCCTCCTTCTGTCATTTAGACTCTCCTTAATGTCCCCTCCATCTTTGTCTCTCTCTCCACGTCTCTTCTTTGTCTCTCTGACCGCTTCCCTCTATCACTCCCATCCTGTCTCTATCTTTCTACGTGAGTCTCAGTGTGTGCCATACTTAATCTTCACACATGGTAGATAACTCTTGGACTTGTCAGGAGTCCTAAGCATCACCACATGCTCATCTCCCAGAGACAGGCTGCAGCCTACATGTGGCAACCTGCAGAGGCGGCCAGGAATGGGATCAAGCTCCTGCAGAATCATGCACACAGGGGTACTTTTATGCCTCAGATCTCTTCTTACTTATGAATTTGGCATCCTCCTATGGCACCAGGTCTTCCCTCTCTGCTGAGAGCAGGGATGGGACAGGCAGCTCTTCTCACTACATGCTAGTAGGGGATACACAGAAGTTACCTGTGTCCCTTGCAACAGAACCAGAAGCCAGGAGATCACTGGTTTGCGAGTCACAAACTCTAACTTTCAGTCTCAGAAGGGTCCCAAATCATGGTGAGCACTGGGCAAATTATATCTTTTCCTGGGCCTCGGTTTCTCCACCTTTACAGCAAGGGTGACGTCTGCACTACTTAATCATTAAGAGCTTGTCCGGTTCAGAGACTTGAAATGGGAAGTGCTTTGTAAAGCAGAAATCCAGGTTTCTCTTTTAGAGATTCAAGAGAGAACTTGAGAATTCAGACCTGTCTTCTATCAGCAGGTGCTAGGTGTGGGGATCTGGGCAGGGGCAGCAAAGAGAACAAAGCAGAGTCGCAGCTGTCACACAGGAGAGTGTAGCTGGTAGAGCGTTTGAAATCCCAGGCCGGGCAGTTGTCAGGAAATGAGGCATGTGGCAGGATGGCTGGTGGGGTGCCTGCTGGCTACTCTGGAAGGCTGGACTGGAAATTACTTGGAGGAGGGAGGGAAGGAAGGAGGAGGAGGCGAGAAATGACAACTGCTTTTGATGCTGAAAAATTTGCAGGCCTGCCTTCTGGAACTTAGAGGACAAAGGAGCCACAGCCTCTCTCCTGTCTGAGGCCCAGGCAGGGAGACTTGAAAGAGATAAATTTAGACTCATCAGAAGATGCTCTCCTTCCCTCAGTGGGAAGTCAACTGCCTTAACATGTGGCTTCAAGAGGTGACATGGTCTGGGGATGGAAATAATTTCAAAGAAAGTTTAACTGAAGCCAAGGATGAGAGAGTTTAAGTGAAACGGGCTACTCTGATATAACGGCAGTCTGGGGAGTTTCCCAAATCTTGAGGCTGTTGTCAAATGAGAAAGTGTGGTCTGTTCACTACACTCCCCTCCACAAGCAAATCAGGGCAGACACAGATCCTGGCTATTTAGAGACAACCCAAGATTTAAGGGTTGGGAAGAACGAATAGAGGGTTTGAGGCAGAATGAGTATTCCTGATGGAGTTAAAATTATGTCTGAGTCTGGAGACTCCCAGGCCAGCCTTTAAGGCACCATGTTCTCTCCTACAGACCAGTCTGTTGGCATTGGGAAGGCAAGCAGTAAAAAATAAAAGCCTTGACCTTCAAGACCCCCATGATCTGCCACTGCTTACTGTCCCCATTCTTCCCTTACTTATTCAACTTCAGCCACACTAGACTTCTTCATTTCCTGAAGCCAACCAAGTTCTTCTCCTTCTTAGAACATCTGTCTCTGCTTGAAACCTTTCCCAATGCTAACTCCCACTCATCTTTCAGGTATTAAATAACACTTCATCTGAAAAGTCAACTCCGCAGACTTATTATTGCTTTCCGATCTAACAGACGCACCCCCACCACTCTGCTCCGACTAAATTAGATCCCACTGTTAATTGCTTTCCTGGAGCCCTGTATCTTTAATTCATAATACCTACCACAAATTTAGTAAATACATAAGATTACACACACAATACCTAAGCACCACAGGGTCTGGGGCCATTTTTATCTCATTTTCCATTGTATCCCTACTAACCATCAAAGCACCTGGGACATAGCAGGTGCTCAAAGAGCATGTGATAACTACATAGGTGAATGGTTTTAGCAAATTCACATTTCAATTCTCGTTCTATAAAATGGGAAGTGATGAGGTATGTTGGATTAGAAGACAAGAGCAAGGATTTGGAGCCAGCCAGACTTACATCTGAATTCTCACTCTCCCTCTCACTAGACGGTGACCTTGGGGAAGTCACTTTACCTCTCTGGTGTTGACTTTTCCAATTGTAAAATGGAAGCCATGCTGCCTTGAAGGGTTTTTTTCTTTTCATTTTTTTAGTGAGGAAGATTGGCCCCAAGGTAACATCTGTTGCCAATCTTCCCCTTTTTGCTTGAGGAAGATTGTTGCTGAGCTAACATCTGTGCTAATCTTCCTCTATTTTGTATGTGGGATACCACCACAGCATGGCTTAATGAGCAGTGTTTAGGTCAGTGCCCAGGATCTGAACCGGCGAACCCTGGACCACTGAAGTGGAGTGTGCAAACTTAACTACTATGCCACTGGGCTGGCCTCTCAAAGACTTTTAACAATGAAGATAAAATGGCACTATCCTGGCTCTCTCAATTCCTGGAAGGGGGATTTGGGAAAGTCATTTAACATTTCCATTTCTCATAATAGTCCCTGCTTCACATGGCCATTGAGGGGATTACATAAACTAATGGATGGAAAGTAGTTAGCATGCCCTCAGCATGTGCTGAATTAATGTTAGTGGCTATTATTATTATTATTATTAAAAATACTTAGTAAAGAACATGACATAGAGTAGTTCTTAATAAATAGTAGCCATTATTACCACTCCTACTACAATCACCACTATTATTAATTAGACGATGGGATGGGGATGATGATGATTATAACAATGATGTTTCTTACCAGTTCTGACTTTTGTTGACATGACCTCAAACGGGAGAACCCTGTTTTGTGATAATATCCTATTACATTTTCATGCAAAACTGTCTAAAAGTATAGTTTTGTGTTCTCAAAGATAATTATTACTATACATGGAAGAATTCTTCTCACTACACCATCTTAGGGTTATACAGATTTTGAGGCATGAATAAATCTCACCCAAGGCCTCTCTTCTCCAGATAGAATAGCCCTCGTTCCTTCAACTCTCCCAGGCAGCCTTTCACAATTAGACTGCATGTCTAATCTTTATATAATTTGGCCAACCCAGTTCCTGTTCTTTCCGCTCTCATATACAAGTAGTCTCATCTTTTAATTTCTCATGTACCTCTGTATTTATAAACAGAGAAAGAAGTCTTTGACATAGTGTTGAGCAAAAAAGCAATTTCTAAACAGCTTTACTGAGATGTGGAGGGGTGTGTGTGTGTGTGTGTGTGCAGATAGATAGATGGAGAGAGAGAGGTGTTTTAAGAATGTTCAAGAAAATGTTAATTCTGGCTATTTCTGGGTGGTGGGAATTTTATTTTCTACTTCATTAAATGTCTTTATTTTTGAACTGCCTGAATAGCCTACATAGCTACTTATTTTTTAATAGACTGAAAGATTAATTAAAAATTTTTAAAATTCCATTAACTGTACTTACAGGATGATTTAAAAGATTGAATTTAAAATATGTGGATAGAGTTTAGAAAATGGGAAAGCAGGATAAATAAGGGCTAGGTTAGTGGAAAAGGAACCTCAGGGAACGAATTTCACTGACTTGGAACACTTCATGGATAGGCATCAGTGACCTTAGAGAAACGCTGGCCAATATAACAGGCTCTATTCCATGGTGCCCATGGCTTCCTCCCCATGTCCAGATTTTGGGTAAGTGACTCAGTCAGTGAAGTGCAAGGGTCTGCCCCATACCTAAAGGTCATCTGGAAGACTTGGCCTTGGTTGACATGCTGGGTCCGGTTGTTGTAACCATGTAGCATCTCTCCAAAGAGGGTGTCGTTGAATTTGGAGTCAGGTTTGAGGCACTTGGGGCCCTCGCAGACATCTGAGAGCATTAGGCAGGATTTTCCATCAGGAGCCAGCTTGTACTCCTCCACACAACTGCATGATAAAACAGAGCCGAGAGTTAGCTCCGCATGCTGGATGCCCCCACTGGGGGTGACCTAAAACCAAGGCCTCCTTTGCCTGCAAAACAGGTCAGAGTTTAGGAAGGGAGACAGCTATTCTGGCTGGAATCTATCTAGGGCACAGGTGTCTAGAGAGAAGCACATTAATCCTGAAAATTGGTAAATTCAAGGAAAGTCATTTGTGACATTTTGGAGGAATCGAGGGGGAAACCAGAGTGCACATCCACGCACAAAGCAAATTTAAAAAGTGTTTTCTGTGAACACACAGACTTTAAAAAGCATGACAGACCAATTCACAGGGAATTATCAACTAGTTCCTCAAACCAGAATCTATTCCCAGTGTATCTGTCGACTCAGGTTGAAGACGGTAGCAAAACAAGGTTTTTATTGCCCTTGTAGCTCAGAGGTGATGCTTCCAGAACCACGGACAACGCATGGAGCAGCAGCCACTGCTTCTGTTCAATTAGCAATGTTAGCAGCCTCGGTTGGCCTCTAAGTACCTAATCCTGACAGCAGAAGGGCCCTTGATATGCCTTTGAGGCAGGAACGGGCTCCTCTATGGACCAAACAAGTATACAAGGGGTTGTGGAAATAATATTTGCAGTTTGGGGATGTTAGCAGTGGGAAAGGAATCTCACAGAGAGGCATGGTGGGTGGAAGCAGAGGTCTCAGCTCCTGAAAAATCAATCAAAGAAACTGAATTTTTTGAGGGTCTACCTGTTCATGGTCCATTGCTAGGCACTGGGGATAGGGTGCACATGATAAATAGGACAGACAAAAGAATAGGCTGCACAATTGGAGGGACGTGTATAAATGTCATCTTTGCTCCTTTGGACCTATGTGAAGTCATTTCACTTCTTTGATCTCCAGTTTCCTCATCTGTAAAATGGGGTAGATGCTCCTATTCTACCTTAATTCACTAGGCTGCTATGAGGTCCCATGATACATTGGCTGTGAACCAGGAATTGCAAGGTACTTAACAAAATAACTATATTAATGGTAGTAACGGTGGTGTTTCTATTTATTGAGCATATAACCATCCAGTGGGCACTTCGTATATTTATTTTCTAACCACGAATAAAAGGTAATATCTTCATCATTCCTGCTTGATAGAGAAGCAAAATGAGGAGCCAAGAAATAAAGCATGTCACCCTGTGAATAAACGGCAAAGCTGGCATTCAAATTCAGGTCTATTTGGCAACAAAGGCATCTTTTTCTACTCTTGTCTCCTCCAAATCCAGTTGTTGCTTTTTGCATGATATGACCCTGGTTAGGCTGTGCCAGTTGGAGGCAGTAGAAATCAGGCAGTCTCTTATTTGCCTTTCCTCCATGGGGTGGAGCGAAAATTTGTTGAATCTGACCACAAAGAGACTCAGAAACTCATATGGGAGAAGGACAAAGATTGTGAGATGGTTTGGGAAGAAAAATGTACCCAGGTTGCAGGAACCAGTAGTTGATGCTAGAGATATAGAATCCACCTATAGGCAGGAAGTAGACAGGCAGAGCTTAAAACTTGATCCAAGATTACTCCACTGAAAGGCTAAGAACGTATCCTGCATGAAGCAAGCTGTCACTCTTCCTCCAACCCCCAGTGTCCGGAGCTGATGCACTGCTTGTCTTTCTAATATTTACATGTTTCTGCCCAAAGTACGGTGGAAAGTTTCTCAGAAGGAGGCCTGTCATGCAGCCTTGGTCAAATCTATTCCCCTTTCTTTTCGCATCTGCTAAATAGAAGTAACTCTGCCTTAATAAAGTTGCAGTCCAGATGAAGTGAGCAGATGAATGTGCAGCGTATGTGGTAAGTACTTGATGAAGGCTAGTTCCATCCATCTATCAGGAGTTTCCCAGAATATATGGACAAAGAATTTATTATTGAGTAGAGCACTTGCTTGTGCTCTCTTTCTCACTCTTGCTCTCTCCACACACACACACACACACGCTCCTGTGAATAAACACATTTTTGTTATAAATCATTAAACATTTTTAACATCATCAAAGTCTATAGAGTAAAATGTGGACATTCCTCATTTCCCACTCCACACATATTCTTACTTCCTGTTCTAGTGGTCGTCACTGCTAACTATTATGTATATATATTTTTTCCATAATAAACTTATAAACAGAATTACACTATACATTGTTGTGAAATATGCATTTGTACCTAATATTATTTCTTAGAGATCTTTTCAAATCAGTATTCATATAGCTCTATCTTTTTAATGGTTATTTGGTATCACACAGTATAAATGCACCATAATGCTTTTAGCTAATCTTTATTGATGAGCCTTTTGGTTGTTTATAGCTGTTTGTGATTACAAATGGTGCCATAATGAAGATCTTTGTACATATATCACTGTGCGCATGTGTGTTCCTATAAAACCGATTCTTAGAAGAGGGATTGCTGGGTCAATGTTTTATGAATTTTTAAATCTTGATAGATCTACTAAATGGCTGTCTGTAGAGCCCTTACCAGTTTACAGTCCTGTCATTGACGAATGAGAGAGCCCATTTCCCACATCTTTCATTTTCATTATTGCCAATCTGGATGGGAAAAAATACCTTATTTTTGTTGGAATCTGCATTTCCCTGATGCCTGGTGGCGTTCGCCATCTTGTCACGTTGTGGTCATTTGTGTTTCTCCTTCTGCAGATGGTCTAGCCGTGTTCTTTGACCATTTTTCTATGGTTATCTCTTTCTTTACTGGCTTGTACGTGCTTTGCATATTTTCTGAAGAGTTGTCCTTCACTTTCCCTATATACTAACATTTTCTTCTCGTCTGTACTTGTATTTAATCTTGCTTTTGATGTCTTATAACCTCTCTATCTTGGTCCTTCATTGCTTCTGAATTTCGTGGGATGTTTAGGAAGTCACAAGATGATAAAACATATTTCTGTATATTATTCTAGATTTTTTTTAGTTTTTTATCGTTGATTATTTAATCAGTATGGAATTTATTTTTGTGCATATTGGGAGTGTTTATTTTAACTTAATTATTTTTAAAATGGGTGGACAATTATATGAAGGGTCCATCCTTTCACTAATTCAAAATGCCATTTTGTCATATACTAAATCCCTATGTATACCATGTACATATGGTTGGAGTTTTTATTTAGTTATCTGTATATTCCTGCAGTAATTCTGTACTACCTTAATTACTAAAGGTTTATACCATATTTCAGATATAAAGTAAGTCTCCTCCCCATCATGAATGCTAATTTTCTTTCAAAGATCCCTCACTATTCTTAGTCATTTTTCCCTTCAGATGAATTTTAGAGTTGGAATTTCATGCAAAACCCTAGTGAAACTTTGGGTGGTATGGCATTGAATTTGTAGATTAAATTGGGGGGAAGTTTAACTTTTTTTTCCCTTTAAGAAATATGGATTGAGAGTCAATGCTGTGCTGGGCACTGCTGGAACTGTGGCAGATGATGTCTTCTGCTCATCACACTGGGTCCTCTTTCTGGACACACACTGTGGATGATGGGTCCAAGCTTCCCTTGCAGCTGGGTTAGAAGGACCACATGACGGGATTCTGAAGGATGGAATCTGTATTGACCTGATATAAGTCACTGCCACACCCAGCCATTCCAAACATCCTGTGATTCTTAAGCCCTCTCTTCTCTTGCTATGGCAAGCTTGGGGACCACCTGTTCCAGAAGCATACTGCAGGATGGAAGAGGACTGCCTCGATCACAGTGGACCTTACATGATCAAGAAATAAACATCTGTGTGCCAGCTTTTGATTTGGGAGGCTTCCTTTGTTACAGCAACACAGATGATCTCATCCTGGCTGACTGATACAGCATCTTTACAGCTGGGAGTCCTCTAACTCAGAAATATAGTTTGCATCTCCATTTATCAAATGTTGTTTTAAAACCTTCCCTGAGACTTTAGACTTTTGGTCACAAAAGTCTGCTTGTATCTTGTGGGGGTATATTCATAGGTATTTACGGGGTACACTACATTCTAGAGGATACAGGCATGAGTTTTGGATCCAGATCACCAAAGTCCAAATCCAGATTTCACCTCTTACTAGCTGTGTGACCTTGCACAAAATGCTTAACCTCTCTGCACTTCCTTTGCTTATCTTTAGACGTTCCCACCTCATGGAGCCACTGTGAGGATTAAATGAGTTATGACTCGAATATAGGATGCCCAGACATACAGGAAAGTGATAGCTTCTATTATTAGTCTTTTCCATTTCAGGAATAGGATCAATTTTCCACTTATGTTTTCCCTTATATTTTTCTAGTTAGCTATTGCTGATATTGAGGAAAGCTATTATGGATTTTTGTAAGTTGATTTTTCATCCTACCACATAAGGAGCTCATCAGTTCTAATACGTCTACCAGATTTTTCTAGATGGATGAGAATATATTTGCCTAGTTTGAGTATTAGGGATATGCTAGGATTATGGAATAAATTAGAGAACTGTCCTTTTATTTTCTTTCTCTGGGTTGGTTTACATAAGATAGAGGTTATCCATTCCCTGATAATTTGATAGGACCTAGCTATAAATCCCCGAGTCTTGATGTCTTTTCAATGGTAGATATTTAGCTCTCTTATCATTTGATTTTATGTTACCTGCCTCTTTAGATTTTTCTACAGCATCATGACTCAAACTTGGTCATTTATATTTTCTAAGAAAATAATGCATTTTATCAAGACTTGTGAATTTATTGGTATAAAGTTGTACACAGTATTCTCATTAAATTTGTTTTATCTTCTGTGCTTCTGTGGTTATGTCTCTAGCTCATTCCTAATGTGTTTATTTGTGTTTTCTCTCTCTCTCCTTTGAAGAGCGTTTTGCATTTTATTGATGGGGTTCCCTTTTTTTTCCTATTTCGTTTATTTCAGCTTTTATTTGGATTAATTCCTTCTTGCTGCTTTCTTTGACTTTGCTTCATAATTCTTTTTCTGGCTTCTTGAGTTGAATGCTTCATTTGTTTATTTTCGATCTCTCTTGTTTTTGAATCAATGCCATGGAGTTCTGACTCCTGCTTTGCCCATATTCCATGAGTTTGACACGCAGCCTTCCTGCTCCTGATCATTTCTAAAGAGGTGGTGATTTGAGTTTGATTTTTTCCTACCCAAGAGTTACTTAGGTTGTTTTTTTGTTTGTAATTCTCAAGTAGATAGATTCATTTGCTAGACAGATTGTTGTTAATATCTAATATTATTGCATTCTACTCTGAGAATGTAGCTTGTATAATTTCTACTTTGGGGAATTTATTGAGATTTCATACCCTCCTACTTAAAGGAGACACAAGGTGGCAAGTTCAGATTTTGGATCTAATTTAACCTGATTCAAATAGACGCTGTATCATCTACCAGCTACATGACCCTTATCAAGTCTGTTAACTTCCCTAGGCCTCAGTGTCCTAATCTATTAAATGGGATAATAATAATCCTCATCATAGGGCTGATGTGAGAATTAGAGATAATTTACATAAAGGACAAAAGAGTATCTATTATGTAGTAACCAATTACTGCATCAGCTATTGTTATAATGATTATTAATGTTATTATGACTATGCTATTATTATCTATGATTGCTATTTGATCTATTAGCCCATTTGCTCTTCCCAGGGAATGTAAATATACTTCAGTGGTTCTCAGATCTTAGTTGCTGGCTTCTTTCTAGATCTAGATTTGTTAACGTCAACAAAATTGCACTTCTTTGACTCTTTTTTTTTTGCTTCAAAGTACACATAACTGGGAACTTCTATGTGCCGTTCATTGGAAATAAATTACGCATTTGTACATTATGCATATATTTTAAATATGTAAATGTATCTATTTATACATATGTAATTATAACATATAAGTTAAATATATACATTACATATATATGTATGTACACACGCATTTATGTACATAATGCATATATGTTGTATACACACACGTAGACACATATATGCAAAGCTCAATCCTGCATTCAAGATTCCACAGTCTACTGGAGCTTTTTTTTCTATATATGACCTAATTCACTCCTTATTACAACCTGTAGTAGGTACAATAATGTCCTCCCCCAGCCCCAAATGTTCACATCCTCATCCCTAGGACCTGTGAACGTGTTTACCTTACATGGCAAAAGGGACTTTGCAGATGTGATTAAATGGAGAATTTGGAGATGGGGAGATTATTCTGGATCATCTAGGTGGGCTCAATGTAATCATAAGGGTCCTTATAAGAGTCTAAGAGGTAGACAAGAGTATCAGAGTCAGAGAAGGAGATACAACTTAGAAACAGATTGGTGAGAGAAAGAGAAAGAGACAGAGACAGAGACAGAGACAGAGACAGAGAGAGGCTGTGCTTCTGGCCTTAAGTCTTGCCAGTGCCTCGATTTCAGAGATTCTGATGTCCACAACTGTAAAATAATAAATCTGTGTTGTTTTAAGCCACTAAGTTTGGGTACTTCATTACAGAAGCACTTGAAACAAACGCATAACCCTCACAGGGAGGTATTGCTCCCACTTTCAGAAGAGAAAACTGAGGTTTAAAGAAGTTAAGCGACTTGCTCATGGAGATACACCTTGTCAATAGTGGTGCCAGGAAATAAACCTAGGAGGTCATATTTCAAGGAGCGTGTACACGAGTGTGTGCAACTCTGTGTGTGCGTGATTTTAGCCATATTACAGCTGCAGGTTCATGGCGATTTTCTTTTGCCTGGGGGTGGCAAAGGATTGAGGCTTAGCAGGAGAGGAAGAAAGGGAGATAAAAGGCCTGGGTATGATTAGTGAGACCCTTAGAGACCCAGGGAGAAAAAAAGAGATAAGGACTCATGAAGGCAAATGGTCCTTTGAGTTTCGAAACGTGAGCAACTCTCTCCCCCAAGCCACCTCAGGGCACAGGATGATTTATGCAAAGGTCTGTTTAGTTGTTGGTTTCTTTTTTTAAAAAAATTTTATTTTTGTACCATGCGACATAATTATACAGCTCCTTTAGAACATTCTGTCGTCTGGGAGATTTTCTTACAGAAATTCTAAAGAGTGTAGGCTCACAGGAAAGCAGCCAAGATCTGCATGAAACTATATTTATACATATGCCAAAATGAAAAACAAAATAAGTACAAAGATACAAACTGGGCGTTTTAGCTGAAGGCAAGAAATGTGTTACCCTTAACACACCCATCACATTCTAGAGAATACTAGAACTAGATGGAACTTAGGAGATCGTGCCATAAAACCTTATATGCGTTTAGCCAAGAGCATATTCTATTTAATTGTTATAGCAACATTAGGAGATGGGTACTTTCATTCCACCACTGCCACCGAGGACCTTGAGGTTTGCATTTTAAATTCCTTGACCAAGATCCCACAAGCACTTTGGAAAAGCCAGGACCTTGACCTTGACCTTCTTGCTCTAAATCTAGTGCTCATTCCAGTCAAGCACACTGACTTCTTCCAACCTGCTTGCTTTTCAAAAGAGGAAACTGGGACCTAAGAGAAATGGCATGTATACAAATTTTCCAAGCAGAGTACTTACTTATTTATTCACGTATTTATTCTCTCAGTCATTCATGCGTTCCTGAATGGTTTATGGAATCAATAAAATTATTTATTGAAATGCGGAGACTAGAAACTAGTTTTCTTTTTTTTGAGGAAGATTAGTCCTGAGCTAACATCTGCCACCAAATCTCTTTTTTTGCTGAGGAAGACTGGCCCTGAGCTAACCTCCATGCCCATCTTCCTCTACTTTATATGTAGGACGCCTGCCACAGCATGGCTTGACAAGCGCTGCATAGGTCTGTACCCAGGATCTCGACCAGCGAACCCCAGGCTGCTGAAGCGGAATGTGCAAAATTAACCGCTGTGCCATGGAGCTGGCCCCTAGAAACTATTTTTTTAAATAGGAATGGGACTCAAATCCTAGAAAAAACTTAAGAATAGAGAAAAGTTAAGGAGAAGAAGAACTCAAGGAACTGCACATCATATAGACTTGGACCAATGTCAGGGATGAAGCTGAGCATCCTGCTCCAAGGCGAGAGAGAAACAGGTGCTGGCTCAGCTTTCCTGATCCTGACACCTGCAGGAACTCCCACCCTGGGGTCATCAGGGCGGGCCCCACAGTGACCTAGCAGCAAAGGCTCTCGGCCGCATGACCCCACTAACCAATGTCATGGGAGTCTTTCTCGTGAAGGTCCTCAGAATTATCCCAACATTAACCAAAATGAAGACTGGTAAAACTACTCTCAGAGTGCTCTCCATCTGAAGGTTTCACTCAAGGGGAGAATGGAGTGTTTCTAGAAAAGCCATTTTGAAGGTAATATACTCAAGGATATTCTTTAGAAAGGAAGGAAGGAAGGGGCCGGCCCTGTGGCATAGTGATTAAGTTCGTGCACTCCGCTTTGGCAGCCTGGGGTTTGCAGATTTGGATCCTGGATGCAGACCTATACATTGAACATCAAGCCATGCTGTGGTTGCATCCCACACTCAAAAAAATAGAGAAAGATATGCATGTATGTTAGCTCAGGGACAATCTTCCTCAAGCAAAATGAGGAAGATTGTCAACAGATGTTAGCTCAGGGCCAGTCTTCCTCACCAAAAGAAAACGGAGGAAGGAAGAAAAGGAAAGGAAACAGAATTCCATGGGGAACTCTGGGCTTAATGATATAACATATTGTATCTACTCTAAGACCCCCAACACTTGTAAGAAAGACTATCATTTCACCTAACATTAAGAAAAAAGAATTAAACTCTGTCAAACCATTGATAGTGAAATGCATCCTAAATTCAGGGATATTAAAGTATGGAAAATATGGGCACTTTGGAACCAATGAAATATGATATGTTTCACCACTGCAGGACTTATCAGAGCCTTTACTAACCCCAGGTGTCCTATGACCTTCAAAGGCAGTTGAGTGCAGAATTTCCCATGTGGGCTTGACCAAAGAGCTTCCCTCTTTTGTCTATGAGAATCTCATAGAACTTGTGTTCGATAGAAAACACGGAACCTGAAAATATCTACCTGAACAAATGGATGGACTTTGTGTGCTTCCATCAGTTGTCCGTGAATATGTCTTACACCTGAGCTTTTTCAAATGTTTCAAACAGCAGAGAGCACAAGGTGTGATGTTTGACAAGAAGCTGGAGTGTGAATGTCCTATGTTAACTACGACACATAAATTCCACTTCCTTCCATCAGAAGTCAGAGCGGGGAGAGCTCAGGCCCAGCCTAAAAGTTGGAAATTGTAACAAAACAAGTGCTTGAATGAATGTCCCCTGCCCGATACCTCTTCGTATTTACTGACAGTCAAAATTAACACCTCCATCTGCATTCTCTGGGTCAGTGTTTTCTACTGCTGGAGCAGATTTCAGCTTCAACGACGCAAACAAGAGGCTTCCAGTTAACGACAGATATTAAACACATGTATTTCTCTCCTCTCCCTCCTAAAATCACATTAAAATGACATTAAACAGATAGGCTAGTAAGGACTATTTGAGGCTGGATGTGCTCTTTGAGCCCATATTTTTAAACACATTTCCAGTGCATTTTAAATTAAATTATATTTAAATATATTCAAATTAGGAGAGAGAAGCTTGGGGTTTCTCCTCTCCCAATTTCACCTCCTGACTGGCTGTGAGATCCTTTTGGGATTCAGTTTCCTCCTCTACATAATCTGAGAAATACCAAAACTTCAAAAACGTTGATGACACTGCTCATTATTTCTTATATAGGAACCACCTCTCTTAGTGAATTATGTCAGGAAAAAGTGTATATCCTCTAGAAAACAGAACAAAGCAAAAAAGACTCCCAAAACTACAGCCTTCCTTTTCTCAAAGAAGGACAACTCTATAACCTCTTATGTTTTTTTCTGTTTCTTTTGTTGATAAGAAGCACAGAGCTTTAAATTTATCTCGTGTTGAGTAACTCTTCCATTTCAGGCTCCAGAAACCATGTTTTCCCTTTCTGTCCTTACAAATGGCCCTGATCGGTCCTATCTTTATATTATCCATTTTTTTATGGGCTGGATTTATGTGGATAATATTAAGTTCTCTTGGAAGAATGCACAGTACAGATTGTAAACACACATGCACAGAAATGAAACAAACTTGGTTGCTAGGTAACGTGCCAAGGTCTTCCAGGGAGGCAATGCTCCCTCATCTATAAGCTTCATTCTAAATGCTTCATCTTAGTATCAGGTGACCTTCTCAGCCTATCTCCAATTTACCTGCTTCTCTCTACCCTACTGGTACCTGAATTCTAGCAATGTCAATCAGGACCCACCGAGGCTCAGCCACCCGTCCTCAGTGTCCTCTTTTGCCCATGATGAGAAAGGACTTTTACTCAATGCTCTTTGCATGCTCAGCATCCTACAAAAGACCAGGCACACAGTAGGCACCACAAATTTTAGGTAGCTGAATCCCTTAATTCAACAATTATGATTTTGAGGAAGTCTTTGGAGCAAGCAGTGGGGAATGACAGTAGGGACACACAGATGACTAAGACCCCAGTCCCCGTTGTCCATACGGTGACAAGACAGAAAAGCAGGTAAGTCAACAGAGCTATGGGGCCACCACAGGAAGAAACACCAGGGGGCTGTGTTTCCCCAGCGAAAGGATGCTTTACTCAGTTTTGGGGAACTTGACCTGACTAAGGGGTGACAACCAGGGCAGCCAGCCAGAGGTCCCGTCTGCAAGAGGTGTCAAGATTTCACTGGGATAAATTAGAATCTGAGGCTAACTGTAAATGGCCGTCTTCCTTGTAAGAAGATCTTAGGGTAGAAAAAATACAAATCAAAATAAGACACGAAAAGAGTCCTTTCTATGCACGTCCTATCCCCACTAGATAAATATTGAGCCAATATGCAAATAGTATCCGCTTGAAAGGATGAGGTATTATATTACCCAGCTCCGTGGTAACTGCACATCCCACTCCTGCACCCCTGTGGGGCTCAGAGAAGACTTGCTGGAGAAGATAATGTCAGCACCAAGACTTGAGCATGAAACGGAGCTGTCCCAGCTAAAGAGCCACTGGCAAGTGGAGGGTGGCGGGGGTACAGCAGAGGAGGAATGAAGAGGCAGACAAAACAATGCCGTCAAAGCTCCAGAGGCTGAAGCCAAGGGGCCTAATTCAGGAAGAGAGATGTAGCTGGAAATGCAGCGGAAAGGCTGGACTGGGACCAACTTCCTTAACCAAGTTAACAGAGGAACTTCATTTAACAATTATTAATTGAGCACCTAGGTGCTGTCTTAGGTGCTAAGGATAGAGCTGTAAACAAGACCTACAATTTAGTCATTGAATGAGTAATTGAGACGGCTTTATACCTGTTAGACTAACTTAACTCCCATTTACTGAGTGCCAGCCGCTGTGCATGTATAATTTTATTTAACCCCCATAATGGTGCTACAGTCACACCTGATTCTATGGGAAAGAAGAGGCTTAGTGAAGTTTAATGACTCCCCAAAACCACATAGCTAGAAGTGGCCAGAGGCCAGGAGTGACATCAGATCTGTCTGAACTGAGACTAGAGCCCCATGGCATGGGTTTGAGTCCTGATGCCCCCACTTAACCAGCTGGGTGACCTTGGGCAAGTCACTGAGCCACTCTGTGCCTGGTTTTCTCAACAGTAAATGGGGATCACAAGAGTATCTTCCTTGTAGCGTTGTCATGAGAAGTCGATGGGCTAATATGCACAAAGCATTTATCACCATCATGGCATATAGGAAGTGCTTAATACATGTGAGCTGCTATTATTAACCTGGCAGGAAATGGGTTATTAAACCTACACCTACCCAGAAAACTCTTAGAAAGGCCACAGAGCTGTGAGCCAGTCGGGAAGGTCCCCCTGAGCACGGGTTTGTTTTCCTTGCTTAATTCAATGGCTTGCCACTTCTCTACCTGCTAATGGCTGTTATTGTTTTGTTTATAGAGCTTCCAACAAGTGTGGGTAATTTCTTATTTGCATCCTTAATAGACAATTTTCAAAGCGTGTGGACGCTGCAGTTGGTTTTAGGAGACCGGGTTTTCTTTTCTTTTTTGGCCTGTTTATCAGCAGTCGCATGCGCTTCAACAGCCCCCAGCACATTGCCGCCCTTTCAGTCTTATTGAGGACTTTCAGAGACCTATTCCAGTAGGGGAAGGTTGCTGTCCTGTCTCATAGACCCAAAACCAAAAGGCTGAGCACCTCAGGGCACTGAGCAATGGAGGGGCCATTGTCACTACTATGCTTCACTTTAGTTATTTTCTTTAAGAAATACATATAGTGGTAATTCTTGTGCAAGGCACTGTTCCAAGCATTTTACAATTATTAAAGCATATTTTGATGTAACTAATGTAATGCATTTAGCCCTCATAACAACTCCACAGAGAGATACTATTATTATCCCTATTTTACAGATGAAGAAACTGAGGCACAGAGATGTTAAGTAACTTGCTCAAGGTCACACAGCAAGGAAGCAGTGAGTTGCACTACCAGCCATATGACCTTGGGCACATTACTTAACTTTAATGGAGGAATACACATTAAGTTCTTTGTACTCTTCACAAACATCATGATATTGAGGTCGATATTATTAAAATTTTGGAGATGAGGAAACTGAAGGTCAAGGGTCCCAAGAGGCTTGCCTGACGTCTAAGAGAGAGTCAGAGGGGGAGCTAGGATTAGAACCCACGTCTATCGATGCCCCTTGATGGAAGGAAAGGAAAGTGGTGATAGTTTCTATGTCAAAATCCATTACTGCCGTTGCTGCTGCTGTCACTGTGGTTATTTGCAAGAGAAGGACCCCTTCCCCCGCTCCCGTACACGGGGAGAAAAATAACAATGATAAGAACACAGCTGATTCTGTATTCAAGCCTCAGATCTCAGCCCATGCATAATTTACTCAACACGGCCCTGCAGTCGCTTAAGCTGAGGAGAGACCTATAAATTCAGGTCTGCATACGCTAATTTATGTCTTATTTATTTTACAGACACACATCTAGGGCTTCCAGGAGCTGCTCCAACATCTGCTCAGAGGCACCTGCAGCCCCAAGTATCACTGGGGAAGGCGGAGACCCTGAAATAAGCCCCAGAAGGAACACTGGACCCCACGGACTAGAGCCAGGCAGGTAAAATTAATTTTTGGTTAAACTGAGATTAAACCCACTTACATTCCCCTGCCCCCTTTTTCATAATACGTAGGACTGAAAAGGTTGTTAAATGCCTTATTCTGCTTGTCTCTCTTAGGAAAGCACTGAGCACACTTCAGCGACTGACATTCTTACACAAGCACAGGATGATTTTTCCAAGTCGCAGAATGTCAAAAGATGAGCACATTTTCTAATACGAAGACGTCATCAGACAGGGAATGAAGAGGAGAAGAAAAACGGCTGCCACTTTTTTTAGTGCTGAGGCCCAAACACTATGCTAGATGCTCTCTATGACAGAGGGAACTCCTGATGCGGTCCTTAACATGGAAAACAAGGAAACTTGGAGATACGTTAGGCATTGTTGTCCAAAGATCTTATTTCACAGGTGGTCCAACTGCAGCCCAGAGAGGGAAAGTGACTTGTCCTAGGCCACTCAGCAAGTTGGACCCAATGTGTGCCCCTTCTTCAGTCTCAGACTAATTGTAAAACTCGGTTGAGTTCTTAGCATGAGTGAGCCCTTTGAGCTTGGCCTGTGTGGTTTTCTTTACACCTCCCCTCTCCCAGTGAATTATCCTCACAAATAAGGGCATTAGGACTTAGAGGGGCTAGCCTCTGAATTTGCACTGCTAAATTCCTGCAGAAACAGGGGCAAAAGCCTGGGCTAAGTCTGCGTTCTTAAGCATCACATCTGCTGGTTTCTTGGTGACACCTTCAAGGTGTCTGCTTTTGCCTCCAAATGACACTGACCAGGACGGCAGGGAAGATGCAGAAGGGACAGGAGGCTTATGTGGAAAAATTCCTGACCCGGACGCAGCCTGAGCATGGATTCCATTATTATAATTATTAATCAGTTATTTGTTTCTCTTCTTCCATTCTTCTTCCCAATACCCAAGAGAAGGTTATAATCTTGCCTTTTTGCCTCTTGGGCTGACAAAGTGGAGGCAGAAAGGCCATTTTGTCCAAAGTCAGGCCCAGCCTGGCCGGGCTATAGCTCCTGACCGTTTTTCTGCATCCCCCGCTGCCGTGAAGGGAGTGGCTGGGCTTCCTCGGGGACAGAGACTCACCCGCAGAACATGAAGATGGTGCTGGAGGTGGCGTCGTAGGGCAGCGGCAGTGTCTGCTGCAGGCAGAGCTGCTCACAGCCGCCGTTGAAGCCGTCCGAGCAGTCGATGCCTTTGGAGTGGTCGTAGCAGCCAGAGCCGTCCTTCATGGGCCTCAGCTCCTCGGGGCACTGCTCGGAGAGAGAGCAAGAGGGGAGTTATGGCTGAGGAGGTGGCGGGTCCCACCAAGCCCTCTCCTCCCACCTTCTGAAAAGGTGCATGTGTCGGGTACCGATGAAACAGGTTCAAAGTTTCCTTTGGCCAACCAATAGCTGTGTGGCCTTGGACAAGTGCCTTTACCTCTCTGAACGTCAGTGTGCCCATCTGTAAAATGGGACTTTTGTCAGTATCTACCTTGCAGAGTTGTGAGAACGAAGGGAAATGATGACTCAATGTGCTGAGAACATTGTGGCTCATACAGCATCACACAGCAAACGTTAGCTGCTATTAATATTGACATTGCTGGGATCATCACCATTATTGTGTTTATTATTATTGTCCAATAGGGTCTGCTGCTATAAAGGTCACTTTGGGAGGCAGCCAGATATATGGTGAAGAGCTCTACCAATTTGAGTTAAATACCAGCTCTTCTTACGGTGCGATCCGGGGAAAGTTACTCACCCTCTCTGAGCCTCAACTTCCTTATCTGTTAAACAGGCCTAGCACCTACACCTATGGATTTGTTGTGAAGCTTCAGTTGGATCATGGGGGTGCATCCTTTCCTTCAGAATTCAGCATACAATTTGGTACTCATCAAGGTGAGTGCTCTTCCTTCCTGTCTTGAATTTGTCTCTTCTTCCCCATCCTTGTGCCTGGAGTCGTGAATAAGATTCCTGCATCCCACGACCTGTCTGCTGGCCTCCAGTCTGGCCTCCTCTACCCATCCTCCTAATGGCCACCAGAGCGATACTTCTAAATTCACTTCCCCGGCTTAAATAAATAAATGCATTTTTAACAGCAGCACCTTGAATCTTCCTTAAGCTGATAGTCAAGGTCTTCCACAGATAATTTCAAATCCTCTGCCCAGCCATGTGCACCTCCCTCCAGGAACCCAATGGGATGCCTCTGGCTCCCCAAAAACCCCAACGATTCCAACCTCCAGTGACCTCAGCCAAACACTCTTGTGAGTGTGCCTGGCACCTGCTAAGTGCTCCGTGAGCGGAAGATCTACGGCAGGGGCGAATGACTATTTATCTAATTTAGTTTTCCTCCATTTGATGAGGCTGAGCTCATCTTCTCCAGTCCAGCAGATGGAGAAGCAGTTCCAACTCTCCTTCGTTCCAGAGAGAAAATGAGGTACTAGGTTTTAATTCCGGTCGCCCTGCTGGCATTTGCTATCCACAAAGATTAACACCCAGAGCTCAGCCTTCCTCATCCATCATAGGACATCACTGATTAAAATGCCCTCCCAGTGTACCTCCCCTCCCAACCAGCTCCCTGGTCCCCTCGCCAAGCCGTCATCCAAAACAACATCAATAACAAAACACACACAAAAAAATTAATTTACAAAAAAACCACAATAACAACAAAAAAAAGGTCAGCCCTCTTAGAAATTAAATTTTGCCTCAGAAGAATTCATAATTACAAATGCATGAGAGAGTTCTTCGAGACATTGGAGACTGGCGCCAGGAAGGGTGACGGAGAAAGTAGGTTATAAATGGCCTTTGTCAAGCGGCAGAAAGGTTATAAAACTGGCTACATTTTGTGCTTAAAAAGAAAAATCAATTTTCCATGTGAGTGAAGTGTTGTACATAATACAAGCTCAGAGGAGGCCCCTGCTTGTCTCTGAACATTCTCTGTCAGACAAGAGGACCCCTGGTCATGGGGTGATTTGGAGCCATTTGCTGGTCGTGGGGGCTGGTCTGCCCATCTGCAGAGCCTCAGGGAGGAGCCTTAAAAAGAATGCCTGACCTTTTCATCAGGAAACTGTAGATATCTGGGCCAGGGGGTTACTCACAGTTCTTTCTATCACCTGCTGATTCCTTACCACTGTTGTTCTTTTTGGTTTTTTTTGAGGAAGATTAGCCCTGAGCTAACTACTGCCAATCCTCCTCTTTTTGCTGATGAAGACTGGCCCTGAGCTAACATCCATGTCCATCTTCCTCTACGTTATATGTAGGATGCCTACCACAGCATGGCTTTTGCCAAGCGGTGCCATGTCCGCACCCGGGATCGGAACCGGCGAACCCTGGGCCTCTGAGAAGCGGAACATGCGAACTTAACCACTGCGCCACCGGGCTGGCTCCCCACTTTTGCTCTTTACAAGAGTATGTTCTATGATCCAGGCAGAATCTAAACACTTTACTTGTTTTTACTTAGTTAATCCGTCCAGCAAACCGAGGAGATAGTGTTGTAGGCTGAGAATGGCTCCCAGAAATATGTCCCCATCCTAACCCTTGGAACCTGTAAGTGTCACCTTCTATAGGAAAAGTTTTTGCAGATTGACTAAATTGAAGCTCTTGAGACACGGAGACTAGCCTGCATTATCCAGGTAGGTTTAAATGCTGTCACAAATGTCCTCAAAAGAGAGAGGCACAGAGAGATTACACCCAGAGAAGGCCACATGGAGGTGCAGCAAAGACTGGAGTGATGTGGCCACAAGCCCACAAATGCTACAGCCACCAGAAGCTGTAGGGACAAGGACGGATTCCTCTCGAGAGGCCTTGATTGGAGCCCGGACCTGCTAACATCTTGATTTCGGACTTCTGGCCTCCAGAGCGGTGAGGGAATAAATTGCTGTTTCCTTAAGCCTCTGGGTTAGCTAAGCCGCTCTTGAATTCCTAACCCTTAAAAAATTGCGTGAGATAATAAATGCTTTTTGTTTTGAGCCGCTCGATTTGGGGATCATTTGTGACGCAGGAACAGATAACTAATACAGTGAGATAAATCTATCGAGTGTTTAGCACGGCGCTCAGCAAATGGTAGCTGCTGGGATGGGTGTGTTTAAGGAGCTGAGGATCCAATTTGAGAGATAAGAAATATACCTATCTGTCAGACGGAGAACTAGTTACAGAAAAACACGAAGAAGTGCAGTATAACTTGAACGGGAAAATGAAAACTCTGCAAAGGTGAGCGACTGGGGAATACTGGCGTAGCAATGCCCTGGTCAGGAAAGTCTTCTCAGAGGGAGGAGATGTCATTGGAGCAAAAAGGAGACATCCTGGTGCACTAGAAAGGAAGATCATGACTCCTGCCTTGTGACTGTGAGCAAGCCCTTGAACGTAACTGAGCCTCAGTTTCCTTTCTTTAAATGGGGGAGGCAGCTTGGAGACAAGAATATGGGACCAAAGTCAGTCCTGCTTCCATCCAGACTTTGTGACACTGAGCTCTAGGCATGGGTTTTGCAGCAGAGAGAACCTCGGTTTTCTCATCTGTAAAATGGAAATAATAACGCTTCTCTGGGAGGCATTTCTGGAGACTCAACGAGAAAACAACCTGCCTGGCTCAGAACCTCCACATAATACGCACTAAATAAATGAAGGATAGGGGCCGGCCCAGTGGCACAGTGGTTAAGTTCCCGCGCTTGCTTCGGTGGCCCAGGGTTCACTGGTTTGGATCCTGGGCGCAGACATAGCACTGCTCATCAAGCCATACTGAAGTGGTGTGCCACATATCAAATAGAGGAATATGAGCACGAATAGTAGCTCAGGGCCAGTCTTCCTCAGCAAAAAGAGGAGGATTGGCAGCCAATGTTAGCTGAGGGCTAATCTGCCTCAAAAAGAAAAAAAAAAAGAAAAGAAAGAAATGAAGGATAAATGAGAAATTGATAGATGAATGCCTCCCCCCCAGTAAAGCCTAACTGGAACTATTAGCTTATTTTTTCTTTCTCATCCGTCCTTCATTGGATAAGTCCTTCATTGGATCATTTAACGAAGATTTATTGAACATCTACTCAGTGCTAAGCAAATGAGCTGGGTACTGGAAATGAGGTGGTAAACAACACATATGAGACCCTGCTCTCATGGAGCTTAAATTTGAGAGAGGAGACAAATGATTAAGAAGTAGACAAATAAAATGATTATTTCATAGAGTAAAAGGTGCGATGAAGGAAAAAAAAAAATGTATGTGATAAAACGTGAAGGGGGATGGAGTGAAGAGGCATAAAATGAGCATTTGAGCCAAGCCTGAATGATGAGTAGACTCTCCTGGGTGAATATGAGTGGGAAGGGTTATCCAAGGGGGAACAGCAAGTATGAAAGTCCTGAGGAAGGAACAGTGTTGGCCTATCCATGGAACAGAGGAGGCCAATGCAGTTGAAGCTCCATGAGACACGGGAAAACAAGGTTAGCATAAGGCAAGATGTGAGAGGGAGAAGGGACGAAACCACTTAAGCCAGGAGTTGGCACACTATGGTCTGCAGGCCAAATCCAGTCCAAGGCCTGTTTTTTTAAATTATTTTTTAAATTTTGATATAATTATAGATTCATATGCATTTGTAAGAAATAATAAATTCAGAGAGATCCTCTGTACCCTATGACCAGCTTCCCCCAATGGTAATGCCTTGCAAAACTATAGTAAAAATATCACAACCAGGATATATACATGGATAATCAAGATGTAGAACATTTCCACCACGACAAAGATTCCTCCTGTGGCCTTTTTTAAGCCACACCATTCCCCACCTGACTCCCTTCCTTAATGCCTGGCAACCGCTAATACATTCTCCATTTCTATAAGGTTTGTCATTCCAAGAATGTTCCATAAATAAAATCATAGAGTTGTGACCTTTAGGGGACTGGCTTTTTTTTCCCCCACTCAGCATAATTCTTATATTCATCCAGGTCACTACAGGTAACCATATTTAGTTCCTTTTTTATTGCAGAGTAATATTCCCTGGTATGGATGTACCATAGTTTATTTAACCATTCGCCTGTTGAGGGCATGTGGGTGGCTTCCAGTACTTGGCTATTATGAATAAAGCTGCTATTTGTTTACGCGTTTTTGCGTGAATGTAAGTTTTCATTTCTCTGGGAAAAATGCCAAGGAGTGCAATTTCTGGGTCCTATGGTAGTTGCATGCTTAACTTTTTTTAGGAAGCTGCCAAACTTTTCCAGCCTGGTTGTACTACTCTACATCTCCACCAGCAATATATGAGTGGTCCAGCTTCTTCACATTCTCATCAGTGTTTGAAGTTGTCAGTATTTTTTATTTTAGCTGATGGGTATGTCATAATATCTCGCTGTGGTTTTAATTTGCATTTCCCTAATAGTTAATGATGCTGAACATCTTTTGTGTTTATTTTCCATCTGTATATGCTTTTCAGTGCGATATCTCTTGATGTCTTTTGCCCATTTTCTAACTGGATTGTTTGGGTTTTTTACTGTTAAGGTTTGAGAGTTCTTTATATATTCTAGACTCTAGACTTTTGTCAGATATATGGTTTGCAAATATTTTCTCTCTTACTCTGTAATTTGTCTTCTCATCTTCAAATGAGCTTTCACAGAGCAAATGTTTTTAATTTTGATGAAATCCAAGTTATCGTTTTCTGTTTTATAGATTAGACTTTTGGAATCTAAGAACTCTGTGCCAAGCCCAAATCTCAAAGATTTTCTCCTTGTGTGTTTTCTACAAGTGTTACAGCTTTATGTTTTACAATTAATTCTGGGATACATTTCGAGTTAATTTTTGTATAAGGTGTGAGACTTATATCGGGGTTTGGTTTTTTTTATTTATTTATTTATTTTTTTTAAAGATTTTATTTTTTTCCTTTTTCTCCCCAAAGCCCCCCCGGTACATAGTTGTGTATTCCTCGTTGTGGGCTCTTCTAGTTGTGGCATGTGGGACGCTGCCTCAGCGTGGTCTGATGAGCAGTGCCATGTCCACGCCCAGGATTCGAACTAACGAAACACTGGGCTGCCTGCAGCGGAGCGCGCGAACTTAACCACTCGGCCACGGGGCCAGCCCCGGGGTTTGGTTTTTTTGACTGTGAATGTGCAATTACTATAGCACCCTTTGTTGAAAAGGCTCCCTTTCCTCCATTAAACTCCTTTTGTTCCTTTGTAATAGAACAAATTGAGGGGCTGGCCCAGTGGCACAGCGGCTAAGTTTGCACACTCCACTTCAGTGGGCCTAGGTTCACAGGTTTGGACCCCGGGTGCAGACCTACACACCACTCATCAAGCCATGCTGTGGCAGTGTCCCATATACAAAGTAGAGGAAGACTGGCACAGATGTTAGCTCAGGGCTAATCTTCCTCAAGCAAAAAGAGGAAGATTTGGCAACAGATTTTAGCTCAGGGCCAATCTTCCTCACCAACAAAACCCCAAAAAGCAAAAAACAAATTGAGCTTATTTGTGTGGGTCATTTCTGGGTTTTCTATTCTGTTCCATTAATCTATATGTCTGTCTTTACACTGACAGCACAGAGTCTTGATTACTGGAGCTTTATAAGTCTAGAAATAGGGTAGACTGACTTCTTCCATTTTGTTCTTCTTTGTCAAAAGAAGTATGGCTTATTCTAGTTTCTTTGCCCTTCCATATAAATTTCAGAAAATCTTGTCTACATCTATAAAAAAACACACTGTGGTTTTGATAGGAATTATATTAAACCTTTATACCAGTTTGAAGAGAACGGAGATCTTCACTATGTTGAGTCTTGCAATCCATGAATACAGTATGTCTCTCCATTTATTTAGATCTTTATTGATTTCTCTCACCGGCATTTTGTAGTTTCCAGCATACTTGTCCTGTACATGTTTTGTTAGATTTACTTCTAAATATTTCATTATCTTTCAGGGACTGCAAATGGAATTGTATGATTTATTTCAGTGTCCCCATGTTCATTGCTGGTATATAGGAATACAATTGATATTGCATATTTTTCTTGTATTCTGAGACCTTGCTGAACTCACTCACTACTTCTAGGAGTTTTTATGTAAATTCTTTGGGATTGTCTAAGTAGAGAATCATGTGATCTGCCAATAGGTGCAGTTTTATTTCTCCATTTCTCATCTGTATGCCTTGTATTTCTTTTTCTTGCCTTATTGCACTGGCTAGAACTGCCAGCACTATGTTGAACAAGAGTGATGAGAATGGACATCCTGCCTTATTCCTGATTGTAGGGAGAAACCATTCAGTCTTTCTCCATAATTACATTCACTGTAGATTTTTTATTGATGTTCTTCATCAAGTTGGGAAAGTTCTCTTCTATTCCAATTTTTCTGAGAGTTTTTATCATTAATGAGCGCTGAATTTTGTCAAATCCTTTTCCTGTATCAATTGATATGATCGTGTGATTTTTCTTCTTCTGCCTGTTAATACATTGATAGATTTTCAACTACTGAACCGGTCTTGCATCCCTGGAATAAACTTGACTTGGTTATAGTTCTTTTTGTTGTTGTCATTGATGAAGACTGTCCCTGAGGTAACATCTGTGCCAGTCCTCCCCTAGTTTGTATGTGGGTCACTGCCACAGCCTGGCTGATGCCGAGTGGTGTAGGTCTGTGCCCAGGAACTGAACTCAGGCCAATGAAGCAGAGTGCGCCGAACTTACCCACTAGGCCCTGGGGCCGGCCCCTCGTGGTTCTTTTTTATATTTTGTTGAATTCTGTGTGCTAATATTTTGTTAAGGATTTTTGTAACTATATACATGAGGGTTATTGGTCTTACTCTGTAGTTTTCTGGTTTTTTACTCTCTTTGTCTCGTTTGGGTAGCAGGGTAATGCTACTGTCATAAAATGAATTGGGAAGTATTTCCTCCTCTTTGATTTTCTGGAAGATATTTTGTAGAATTGGTGTTAAATCTTCATTAAACATTTGATATACTTCTCCAGTGAAACTATCCAGGCCTCTAGATTTCTTTGGGGAGAGTTTTAAGGTTACAATTTCAATTTCCATAATGGTTATAGGGCTATTCAAATATCTATTGCATTTTGAAAGAGTTGTGGTATTTTGCATTTTTCAAGGAATTGGTCCACTTCATCTAGGTTGTCAAATATATGTGTGTAGAGTTACTTGTAACAGCCCTTTATTAATCGTTTACATGTCCAGGGCCTGTAGTGATATGACCTGTTTCATGCCTGATATTGGTTACTTGTGTCTTCTCTCCTTTTTTCTTTATCAGTCTTGCTAGAGTCTTTTTTTTTTTTTTCAACTTTCTTGAAGTTGTCAAAGAATCAGTCTTTTGTTTCGTTGATTTTTGTCTATTGTTTTTCTGTTTTCAATTGCATTAATTTCTTTTCTTCTGCTTGCTTTGGGTTCATTTTGCTCTTTTTTCTTGGGTTTTTAAGGTGGGAGCTTATGTTATCGATTTGAAACATTTTCTTTTTGAAGGGATGCATTTATGGATATAAATTTTCTTCTCATTAAACGTAAAGACAGATAAATTACAAATAAAAAGATACATCACTGTGCTAGCTGTGTCCCACAAATTTGGAAATACTGGAATTTTATTTCATTCAGTTTGGTGGGGTTTTTTTCTCTTTTTTTGTGGGGAAGATTGGCCTTGAGCTAACATCTGTGGCAGTCCTCCTCTATTTTGCATGTGGGATGCACCACAGCATGGCTTGGGCTTGATGAGCTGTGTGTAGGTCCACGCCCAGGATCCAAGCCTGCAAACCCTGGGCTGCCAAAGCAGAGTGCACGAACTTAACTACTATGCCACTGGGCTGGCGCCAGTTCAGTGTATTTTTTTATTTCCCTGAGACTTCCTCTTTGACCCATGGATTATTTAGAAGTGTATTGTATAGTTTCCAAGTATTTACAGATTTTTCTCTTACCTCTTATTGCTTTCTTGTTTGATTCTGTTGTGTCAGGAGAACACACTCTGTATGGTTTAAATTCTTTAAATTTGTTAAGACTTTTTTCATGGCCCAGGATATGGTCTATCTTGGTATGTGTTCCATAAGTTCTTTAAAAGAATACATATTGTGTTGTTGCTGGCCAGTGTGTTCTATAAACATTAACTAGATCTTTTTGGTTGATAAGGTTATTGAGTTATTCTATAACATTGCTATTTTTTGTCTAATTGCTCTATCAGTTGTTGAAGGAGAAGTGTTAACCTATCCAACTATAATTATGGATTTGTCTATTTTTCCTTTCAGTTCTATTAATTTTTGCTTCACTCACTTTGCAGCTCTATTGTTTGATGCATAAATATTTAGAATTGCTACGTCTTTTTGGTGGATGACCCTTTCATTATTATATGACGTCACTCTCTCGAAATTTTCTTTTCTCAAAGGCCTACTCGATCCAATATTAATATAGTTACTCTTGCTTTTGTTTGATTTGCATATGTCTTTTGCTGTGTTTACTTTCAACTTGCCTAAATGATTATATGCTAAGTGAATTTCTTGTAGACAGCAAATAATTAGGTCATGCTTTTAATCCACTCTGCCAATTTCTGTCTTTTAATTTTTGTATTTAGATCATTTACCCTAATGTGATTATTGATATTTTGGAGCTTAAGTCTGCTGTTTTATTTTCTGATCTCTGTTTTTCATTTTTCTGCTTTCTTTTTGTTTGTCTTCCTGTGGGTTAGTCGAACAGTTTTTAGAATTACATTTTGACTTATCTATAGCGTTTTTGAGTACATCTCTTTATATAGTTTTCAGTGGTTTCTCTAGGTATGTATAACTTATCACAGTCCACTGGTATCATCATTTTCCCAGTTTAAGTGATGTATAGAAATCTTATTTCTGTTTATGTCCCTTTATCTTCTCCCGTTTATATAATTTTCTTAAATAATCCTCGAAATACATTTACAATCACATCAGACAGTGCAATCATTTTGGTTTTAACCATCAAACATAATGTAGAAAACGCAAGAGGAGAAGAAAGGTTCATTGCATTTCCCTATATTTTTACTGTATTTCTTCTTTCTTCCAAATGTTCCAAAATATTATTTCTTTTCTGTTTGGAGAACTCTTTTAAGGTTTTTGTTTGTTTTTGTTTTTTTAAGAGTAAGTTTGCTGGTGCCAAATTCTCTTAGTTTTCCTTCATATGAGAGTGTTGATTTCTCCTTCATTCCAACAATAAATATTTCATTGGACACAGGATTCTGGGTTGACAGTTCTTTTTTATTCAATAGTTGAAAAATGTGGTGCCACTTCCTTCTTGCCTCCATGGTTTCTCATGATAATTCCACCATCATTCAAATTGTGTTCCCCCTGTAGATAAGATGTCATTTCTCTCTCCTTGCTTTCAAGATTTTTTTCATGAAAAACTAGTTTCAGAAATTTGACTATGATATATTGGTGTGTATTTCTTCACGATTATCCTGGTTGGGATTTACCCTGCTTTTTGAATCTGTAGGTTTACGCATTTTGCCAAATTTGAGAAGTTTTTAGCCATTATTTCTTTGAGTACTTTCTGAGTCCCACTCTCTTTCTTCTCTCCTTCTTGGACTCCAGTGACACAAATACTAGGTCTTTTTTTTACAGTTCCATAGGATCTTGAAACTGTGTTCATTTGCTTTTTCAGTCCATTTGCTCTTGATGTTCAGAGCGGGTAATTTTTATCGTTCTGTGTTTAAGTTCACTGATTATTTCCTCTGTCCTCTCCATTCTGCTTTGAGTCAATCCACTGAGGTTTGTTTTTTAATTTCAATTATCGCATCTTTCAGTTCTAAAATTTCCATTTGTTTCTTCTTTATATCTTCTACTTCTGTGCTGAGGTTTTCTATCTTTTCATTTGTGCTTATAATCGCTTATTGAAGCATCTTTATGATGGCTACTTTAACATATTTGGCAGATAATTCTAATCTCTCTCCTATCTTGGTGGTGACATTTATTTGTTGTCTTTTTCCATTCTGTTTGAGATGTCCCTGGTTCTTTTTCTTTTTTCTTTTTTTGTAAGAAAACAGTTTCTTTAATTTTTTTATGCTTCTTTTTTTAAATTGAGTTCATAAATAGTTTACATCATTATGAAATTTTAGTTGTACATTATTTCTTGCCTGTCACCGCATAAGTGTTCCCTTTCACCCCTTGTGCCCACCCCCATTCCCCTTCGCCTGGTAACCACTAAACTGATTTCTTTGTCCATGTGTTTGTTTTATTCCACATATGAGTGAAATCATATGGTATTTGTCTTTCTCAGACTGGCTTATTTCACTTAGCATAATTCCCTCCAGGTCTATCCATGTTGTTGCAAATGGGATGAATTTGTCTTTTTTGTGGCTGAATAGTATTCCATGGTATATATATATCACATCTTCTTTATCCAATCATCAGTCAATGGACGCTTGGGTTGCTTCCATGTCTTGGCTATAGTGAATAGTGCTGCAATGAACATAAGGGTGCATATGCTACTTTGGATTGTTGATTTCAAGTTGTCTGGGTAGATACCCAGTACTGGGATAGCTGGGTCATATAGTATTTCTATTTTTAGTTTTTTGAGGAATCTCCATACTGTTTCCCATAGTGGGAATGCACCAGTTTGCATTCCCACCAGCAGTGTATGATGGTTCACTTTTCTTCACACGTTCTCCAACACTTGTTATTTTTAGTCTTAGTGATTATAGCCATTTTGACAGGTGTAAGGTGGTATTTTAGTGTAGTTTTGATTTGCAGTTCCCTGATAATTAGTGATATTGAACATCTTTTCTTGTGTTTATTGGCCATCTGTATATCTTCTTTGGAAAAATGTCTTTTCATATCCTCTGCCCATTTTTGCTTGGGCTGTTTGTTTTTTTGTTGTTCAATTGTGTGAATTCCTTATATATTACAGAGATTAACCCCTTGGTGGATATATGATTTGCAAATATTTTCTCCCAGTTGGTGGGTTGTCTTTTTGTTTTGATCCTAGCTTCTTTTGCCTTGCAGAAGCTCTTTAGTCTCATGAAGCCCCACTTGTTTATTTTTTCTTTTGTTCCCCTTGCCTGAGAAGACATGGTATTTGAAAAGATCCTTTTATGTTCGATGTCAAAGAGTGTACTATCTATATTATCTTCCAGGAGTTTTATGTTTCAGGACTTATCTTCAAGTCTTTGATCCATTTTGAGTGTATATTTGTGTATGGCGTGAGATAATGGTCTACTTTCATTCTTTTGCATGTGGCTGTCCAGTTTTCTCAACACCGTTTATTGAAGAGACTATCCTTTCTCCATTGTATGTTCTTGGCACCTTTGTCGAAGATTAGCTGTCTGTAGATGTGCAGTTTGATTTCTGGGCTTTCAGTTCTGTTCCATTGATCTGTGTGTCTGTTTTTGTCCCAGTACCATGCTGTTTTGATCACTATGGCTTTGTAGTACATTTTGAAGTCAGGGATTGTGATGCCTCCAGCTTTGTTCTTTTTTCTCAGTATTGCTTTAGCAATTCGGGGTCTTTGGTTGCCCCACATGAATTTTAGGATTCTTTGTTCTATTTCCGTGAAGAATGTCATTGGGATTCTGATTGGGATTGCATTGAATCTGTAGATTGCTTTGGGTAGTATGGACATTTTAACTATGTTTATTCTTCCCATCCACGAGCACGGAATCTCTTTCCATTTCTTTATGTCATCATCTCTTTCTTTCAATAATGCCTAATATTTTTCATTGTATAAGTCCTTCACCTCCTTGGTTAGATTTATTCCTAGGCACTTTATTCTTTTTTTTTGATGCAATTGTAAATGGAATTGTATTCTCTTTCTGTAAGTTTGTTATTAGAGTATAGAAATGCAACCGATTTTTGTAAGTTGATTTTATTGCCTGCAACTGTGCTGTAGTTGGTAATTGTTTCTAATAGCTTTTCCGATGGATTCTTTAGCGTTTTCTATACATAAGATCACGTCATCTGCAAACAGCGAGAGTTTCACTTCTTCCCTCCCTATTTGGATTCCTTTTATTCCTTTCTCTTGCCTAATTGCTCTGGCTAAAACCTCCAGTACTATGTTTAATAAGAGTGGTGATAGAGGGCATCCTTGCCTTGTTCCTGTTCTCAGAGGGGTAGCGTTCAGTTTTTGCCCATTGAGTATGATGTTGGCTGTGGCTTTGTCATATATGGCCTTTATTACGTTGAGGTAATTTCCTTCTATCCCCATTTTGTTAAGAATTTTTATCAGAAATGGCTATTGGATCTTGTCAAATGCTTTCTCTCCATCTATTGACATGGTCACATAGTTTTTATTCCTCATTTTGTTAATGTGGTGTATCACATTGATTGATTTTCAGATGTTGAACCATCCCTGTGTCCCTGATATAAATCCCACTTGATCATGGTATATGATCTTTTCAATGTATTGCTGGGCCTGGAGAGAAGTTGGGAGGGTTATTCATTATCTCTCAGTGGAGATTTAAGTCCTGGCTCCTTGCTTGGGCTTCTCTGACACCACTCCAACAGGCAGAGGGGAGGAGTGGATTGTCAGATTGTCTCATTATAGCCTAGAAAGCATAGAAGTCTAGTTCTCTACTTGGCCTTGGTTAGCATAGGTGGGGGAGGGGTGGCTATGGTTTTTTTTTTTTTTTTTTTTTTTAAGTTTGGCTGGAATAGAATGGTTAGTGTCTAAAATCTTCTGTCTTATTAAGCTTCCCTTCTCCTGGTATTTTCGCTGAAGAGAGCAGGCTTTGGGGGTTTTGGGGGATTTGGTTTTGGTCTTTGCCTATTGGAGTTTCGGAGTCGCTGGCTCCTTGAGCTCCAAGCTTGGGATATATGAGGCAGAAAGAAAGCCCATGATGGGGCCGGCCCCATGGTCGAGTGGTTAAAGTTCTGTGCACTCTGCTCCAGTGGCCTGGGGTTCACGGGTTTGGATCCCGGGTGTGGACCTACTCCACTCATCAGTCATGCTGTGGAGGCATCACACATACAAAGTAGAGGAAGATAGGCACAGATGCTAGGGGCTAATCTTCCTCAAGTGAAAAAAGAGGAAATTGGCAACAGATGTTATTATCTCAGGGTGACTATTGCTCATAAAAAAAAAGCAAAAGAAAAGAAAGCCCAGGGAAATGACCACCATGTCTTTCCTTGGGTCCCAAAGTCCCTAGCTCATCTGCCTTTCTTCCACCTTTCAGTCCTATGTTTGTTTTATATATAACCACCACGGGTTTTAGTTGTATTTAGTGGGAAGAATAGAGAAAAGACATCTACTCCCCCACAGCCTGTTTTTGCACAGTCTAGAGATAAGAATGTGTTTTACATTTTTAAAGGGTTGTATTTTTTTGTTGTTTTTGTTTTGTTTTGTTTTTTAATGAAGTCTATAAGACCAAAAAGAAAAAAGAAAAGAAAAAAGATCACATGTGACTTGCAAAGCCTAAAATATTTATTACATGGTCTTTTATACAAAAGAGCTGCTGATCCCTGAGTTCAGCCATGGGAAGGCAAGCGGAGGTGATTCTAAGTCCAAGGGGAAGTCATTAGACTGTTGCTGGCAGAGGAGTGGAGTGATCTGATTTGCCACTTTGAAGAGATTACTGAAGTTAGTGAATTCAGTGAGCTGTAAGCACTTTCTTAGAGCTCCCGAAGGGAGCCTTGGGAGGCAGGCTCTGTGGGACTAGGAGTGGGCAGGAGAAAGGAGGCAGATCCATTTGATGAAGACCCCGTTCCTTGGAGGGCTACTCCTTTGCCTGAGGTTTTACAGAAAGTAGATGAGAGAGCTGGGGGTCTGCCCAGGTCAGCTGCGCTCCACAGCTTCCCGCCTCCAGTCGGCTCCGCCTCAGACAAGAACCCACAGGAAGACCCTGGGCCTGGGTCCCTGAGCCTTAAGGCCTTGAGGATCTGAGTGGGGGAGGGGGGCCCCTGGGCGCTTCCCAGCTTTTCCCATCACAGGCTGGCCCTGCCCTGCTGCTCCCAGCCTCCTCCTCCAACCCCTGTGCCTGCTCTTGCTCCTTCCCAGGCTGACTTTTCATCAGCACCAAGGCATTTGTTTCTGTGTGTAATTACGCATTTTAATGTTCATTAATTATGGAATGCAAATTGCTCCGAGTGCAAAATTTGTAATGAGCAGCTCCACCACCCCACCCCCAGGTCTAGAAGGTAGACCAGCTGTTCTGAGCAGAAGGAAAAACAACCAACTTACAAAACAGAATAACTTCCCCTGAGGCCTGAGTGACTCACATAGTAAATAAGCCTGGGGGGATTTCCTGGTGGTGCTGGCCCTCCCTCAGGCCCTGGAAGACATTAGTGTGGCCCCTGCCTTCTTTTCTACCACCTTGGGCCTGAGGGGCAGGTCAGGTAATGGAACCAGCCTCCTGCTGGCTCTCCCCTGAGCTAATCATGCTTCTCTGGGAGACTCAGTTTCTTCATCTGGAAGACTCTGATAATGATGAAACCATCCTCCCAGAAGGTGTGGGAGGTAAATAGGATGCTGGAGATAGAAGCCAGATCCTGGGAAGCCCTCGATAAAATGCACGTGAATGGCTCTCCAGAGAGCCAAGCTCCAGTTTGGCTGGCCTCTTCTCTAACTGGCTGGGTTGCTTTGGGCCAGCACATCCCACTTCTGAGTGTGTTTCCTCTACTATAAAAGGAAGGAATTGGACAACAGGAAATTGGAGAAGTCTTTTAGCTCTGAGCTGCCTGGGTTTTATCAAAACAACTATGAAATGTGCAAGAGGCAGAACTAGCTCTATAGTATTTCAGAAGAAACGGGAGACTTTCCTTTGAATGGACTGAGCAAGTCTTGAGAAATCACAAGGATGCTGCCAAACCCAGCTAACTATGGGCAAAGCCTTGTCTTCCTCCAAGGGCTCAGCAAGTATCGGATTTCTCTCCCACGTCCACTGCCAGCATATTAATAGTAGCACTCCTCCCTAGGAAAAGAACTGCCTCCGAACATGGTAAAGATTTGTGAGACAACGCAGCAACAATGAGATCAATCGTAAATCAAAGACCAAGCACACTGTCAGCCACAGAGGATCCCACAACCATGAGTGAAGTCTGCCCACTTGCTCTCTTGTGTGTCCCTGCTCCTCTGAGTCTGTTTCCACATCTCTACACTAGAGAGAGTAATTCCTATCTCCCTCGGCTTATGAGAGAACCCAACCAGATCATGTCCCTACACATGCCTGCCACAATGGCAGGTGCTCAAAAAACAGCCCTTGCTATTATGGATACCTTGTTCCTTTCGCCCCCAATAGGAAATACATTAAGGGAACAATGAAAGGAGACTGCATACATGCAGAAGGTAGGCGGAATACCGCCCCAGGCAGCTTTGCTCTGCCTAGCAATGCTAAGGCAGGACCAGCATCATTCTGCTCACTTTGCAGATGAGGAACTAAAGTCCAGAGAGGCCAAGTGACTTGATTGAGGTCACACAGCACGTGAGAGACAGATTGTGCCCACCATCGAAGGTACCCTGATAGCAAATGAGGTGATCTTTTTCCTGATCCACATGGAGGTGGCCTGTCTGTGATGTCACAAGTGGCTCAGACTGGCTAGGGCTATACAAGGATTCTGAGAAACTCGTGGCAAGGTCACTATGATTGGTAATGAGGAGACTCAGAGAGGTTGCTGCCAGCATAGTCTTGGATGTACAGCATCCTGGGGAGAAGAGGGAGAGAAGGAAGAAAGGAAGGAAATGAAACGGGTATTTCTTGAGTACCTACTATGTCCTGGACATTTTCCCATATGCTTTCTCTTTGAATTCTGACAGCAAAACTTAAAGGCACCTCTAAGATACATCCATTTTGTAGGCAAGGTTATTGAAGATCACACAAGCTAAGTGAGGGCTGTGGAGTCCTTCAGTATGAACATTACTTTGGTTGCTGAGTGGGCCTGGCCCTCCTTGTCCCAGGAGGCCTCTGGAGTGAGTTCTGCCTATAATATGAGTGAGTGGGGAAGGCCCTGCCAGCCCCCCATCCCCCACCACTCTCGCTCCTCAGCCTCAATCTGTCAACAAGGCCAGCTAGCTCGTCTATTACTGCCAACATTGATTTGGACAACCAGGCCAGTCAAGAGTCCATAATTACTGGGAGTTTTAATCAACTCCTGCCAATTCAGCTGCTGCTCAATTTGTGCTGGGCTGCAACGCTGACAGGGAGGGGAGGGGTGGGCATGCAAAAAAGGATTACGGGGATCAATAGTGGCGGGCAATGTAGGACTGTAGCTGCAGGCACCACCACAGGGCCTTGGACCTCAGAGTGGAGACCGCAGGGCCTGTCCACAGCCCCTAGGAGGGGTCCCATGCTCCCAGCCCAAACCACTCTGCTTATCTGTCCTTCCACCTGGGTCTGGAAACCACCTAGGCAAACACTCAGCACCAGGCTCTAACCTCAGTACCTTTGTTCATGCTCTGCCCTCAGCCAGCCCTGCCCTCCTCTTCCTAAGGAATCTTATGTATCCTATAAGTCATAGGTTGAACAGCCCCCTCCATGGATCCCCTCCTCACCTCCAGAACCAGAGGGATGCTGAGGAGACAGAAAGAAAAGAGGTCTAATCCAGATGCTGCTACTTCCTAGCTGTGTGACTTTGGGCAAGTCACCACACCTTTCTGATCTTGGTTTCCCCATTTTAAAATGAACTTGATAATAAATAACCGCCTCCTGGGGTTGTTGGGAACATTCTGTGGCATCATAGGCAAAGAATCCTTGTGTGAAAGTTCCAATTTCCCTTTTGAGGCCAGGAATCAGCAAGAATAATTTTTCCTTCTCTCCCATGTTAATTATTCTTCTAGCACAAACTTTGTTCTGCCAGGCAGATGTTTCATGTTCACAGCTGTCTCCTCATGAGTCCATAGGCTACTGGAGGAAAGAGAGTGTAGCACACACAGCTTTCTCTTCTCAGCACATCCTAGTGCCCAGCACAGGGGAGGGAGACACCCAGTGTGGCCTTTGGGGTCAAGCAGGCCTGGGTTTGAATGCCACCTGGCTTTGCCACTTACTAGTTGTGTAACGTGAGCCCATCACTCCATTAATACTTTGAGCCTCAAATTTCCCAGTGTAAAATGAGCCAAATTTTGCCTACTGAGTAGAATTGCTGTGGGAAGGAAAAAGAAAGTTAGATATTTGATGTCACTAGCATAGTGCCCCATACATGGCAAAATGTGAACTCTTATAAAAGTTCAGTTACTAGGATTATTATTACTCAACAGTTGATGCTTGATCAAGATTTTTGAAATGTAATGTAGTATCTGGTTACGTTGCTTCGCTTTGGCTTGAGTTCCAGTGAAATACCAACAGGCCATTCTGCATACATGCCAGCCATCTGCGCAGCCTTCAACACACACCTACTGAAGACACGAGAAGGGAAATTCAAATGCTCGCAGCACCCACAGCGGGCCAGGCATAAACTAGGTGTCTTCCTTATGCTCTGCTGCTGAAGGCCCATCATTCTCTGAGCTTGCTAGGATTCGTCCGATTTTGCAGAAGAGGAAGAAGTCTTTGAGGCCGGAAGTGTCTTTCTGTGTTACTCGGCTTTCGAGGAGGAGAGCCCGATGCAAACACAGGCATGTCTGACTCCAAACCCGTGCTCTCGCCACCGCACCACACTGCCCCTTTGCTATGGAGACACAAAGAAGTAGAAGGTGTGGTGCTTCCTGACCTCCGGGAGAATCTAGAGCAAGTGGAGGGGCTGGGTAAACCCTGAGAGGGAAGTAGGTCATGGTTCAAGATGGCTTATGCTCAAGAATCGTGCTGAAATGGCAACAGTGCTGAAGTGTGTGGCTGGGTCTGCTCGCACACATGTCGATCACCACTAGCTATCTGAACATATGGTGGCCTGTGCTTCCCATTAGAGGACCAGGAAGTGTCCCATTAGGAGACAACGGTTACCATCCCTGCGTTGGGCACTTCCTTCCCTTCTCTAGTCCTCTGTCTTCCCATCTGTTCAATGAGAAAGGTGGCAGCTGGTGTCCAAGGGGCTTCCAGCTTAGACATCCTATGGTTCTCTGCAAGGGGCTGACAGGAATTCCAAGGGAGGTCAGGTGGTAGGTTCTGGTGGCAGGTGTCACCCAAGCTGGGGAACCATGGAGAAGGGTTGTTCGAGTGGGAGTGGCCTGAGAACATGGCTTGCAGCTCACCCCCACAGCCTCTTCAGATGGCTGGTCACCCTTCTGGTGGGAGTCATCAAGCCTTCCACAACTCTCTCTGGAGCTCCCCAGGGCCCTGCATGGAGTGGGTGTTAGTCAGCAATTGCCTTGCTTACCATCCTCCAGGCCACCAAGTATCTGAAGACTTAGCCCCAGCCTTCAAGGGGCATCTATTCCCAACGGGGGGTTGCGTGGGGAGAAAAATAAGTACGCACATTCTTGTAGTCCTTGAGGTTTTTTATATGGTACAAATAAGCACCGAGGGCCGGGAAAAGGGAGGCCAGGGAACACTTTCCCAAGAAAAGCTGCCAGGGGGCTGGCCCCGTGGCCGAGTGGTTAAGTTCGCGCGCTCTGCTGCAGGCGGCCCAGTGTTTCGTCGGTTCGAATCCTGGGCGCGGACATGGCACTGCTCATCAAACCACGCTGAGGCAGCGTCCCACATGCCACAACTAGAGGAACCCACAACGAAGAATACACAACTATGTACCGGGGGGCTTAGGGGAGAAAAAGGAAAAAATAAAATCTTTAAAAAAAAAAAAAAAAAGTCTTTGAAAAGCTGCCAGGAGCCCTGAAGAATGTCTATTCAATAACTGTCTGGTGATGATAATAAATAGCCTTTGTATAGCTCATTAATAATAATAATAGCTAACACTTAATAGTGCTTACTGTGTGCCAGGCACTGTTCTAAATGCATTATGAATATTAACTCAATATTATCCACAGCGTGATGACATAGGCATGACTATTCTCTTCATTTTTCGGAGAAGGAAACTGAGGCATAGACAGCTTTAGTGACTTGGCCCAAGGCCACAGGGTAAGGGGCAGAGCTGGGCCATCAAGTCATGCTATGCTGCCTTTCACTTGTGTGTTAAGGCTTCCAAAGGACTTCTCCATCCATTCTGTTATTCCAGCTTCACGTGACTGCAAGATAGAGACTCGGATCCCAGTTGGAAGAAGAGGACCCTGAGGTGCAGAGATGTGAGGGGACTTCCCAAAGTCACACAGCAAGTAGGGGTCGGGTGGAGCTGAGGCTCAGCTCAGGTCTGTATCGCCCCGAAGCTGTGCCCTCTGGGCTGCCGGCAAGACTCAACGAAGGAGCCCTCTGCTGCCAAGGGGGTCTAACCACCTTCCCCCTGGGTTCAGGAACTTCGCGGTTTTCAGGGTGCTAGGAGGGAAATAAACTTTGGCTGTGTGTATACCAGACCCATTGCTAGGCTACATTATTGAATTCGATCCTCCCAACTGCTCAGCAAAGGGGGTACTATTATTTTCACCATTTATAGATGGGCAACTGAGGCTTGGAAAGGGGAGATGACTTGCTTCAGGTCAACACTACAGATGCTTGGATTTCTTAGAGTTTTCAGAAGCCTCGTGTCCCTACTCCCTCTGTCAGTGGCACAGGGCCAAAGGCATTTTGACACGGTCTGCATGTGGACCTGTGTGCCAGGAAGCGGTCGGGGAACATGGCTTTCTGACATTATCCAAGCACTTACTACGAAGCCAGGTCCCATTCTAAGCACTGAACGTGCGTTCACTCACCCCTTCCTCACAGCAGCCCTAGGTGGCAGGTACTATTTTCATGCCCACTTAACAATGGGGAATCTGAGGCACAGAGCAGTTCATGAACATGCCCAGAGTCACACAGCCAGTAAGCGGCAGAGCCGGAGTCTGTTTCCTTAATCCTTCATCTATGCTTCTTCACACACCAATGATGTAAGGTGGGTACTATTATTTTATCCCCTTTTTGATACTGGGAGACTAAGACACAAAGTGATTGAAGGCAACCTGCGCCGATATTCCATAGTAAGTGGCAGAGCCAGGATTTGAATCGACACTGCTTGATTCCAAAGGACCCCCCCTCATCTACTACTGTTCCCAGTCAGGAGCTAGACCTCCAGGGAGCAGAGGCAGGCCTTTATCAGGACAGGCTGAAGAAGCAGACTTTTCAGTGCCTGCTGGGTTTCACTGGCTGGTGTCCCCTCCCCATCCTTTGTAACTAAAAACTCAATTTGCAGCTCGAAGCTGCGTCCTCACGCCGCACCTTCTCATTGATCACCCGGACTCTGCGTGAGAAATGATTTTATAAGCTAGTTGGCTTTGAAAAGCGTGGAGCAGCAGCCATTGAACATATGCTTCTGTGGGTATATATTTATTCAGCGTATGTTGAGTGTAATTTTGGGCGGTTTGCATATTTTATTTTTTGTCATAGAGAAAGAAGAAAAAGAAAAAAAGAATCCACCCCCAAATGGAGACAGATTTCATATATGTTGGACCCTGAGGGTCCCCAAGTCCAGTGTTTTAGGAATAGAGGTGGGCAGAAGGAAATTCACAAGCACTGGGAATCAAGCACCAGCTCTGATACTCACATTGCTGCCACCACAGGAGGGCACTAATCATCCAGCCCCAGGGCAGGGTGCAAGTCTTTATCTTCAAGGCTCCCTCCCATCAGCCTATCTGACTCTGTCCTCTAGCTGCTATTTACTGGGTACTAACTATTGGCCAAACCCTGGGCTAAGTGCCACCATCCCACTTAACTGTCAAAGCAACCCCGGGTCGAGGTGCTCTTGTGCACACGAGAACACTGATTCATCGCTGCCCAATGCCATCAAGGAGTGCAACAGAGAGCCTGCCCCAATATGATTGCTCTCAACTTTACCATCAAGGTTACTGGAGTCCTTCAGATTTGGGTTCTGGTGCTGATGCTGCCAATCCCAATCTGAGTGACACTTGGGCACACCACTTCCCTTCACACTCGCAGAATGGGGATACAGACTCCATTTGGCTGGGGTACGGTGAGGATTCTAAGATCCAAAGTTATACTTAAAAGCAGCCCAAGAGACATTTGTTCTCTTTCTCTCTCTACTCCCACCCCCTGTCAAAAAGGTTTTCCGCTCACCCAGGATGAACTCAGGATGTAACATTTAAAAATATGCCTTAGAAAAAGCCCACAAGGTTTTGGACCAGCTGGGAAAAAAAAATAATAATACACTCGTGTGGGTGCCAAAGATTCAAAGGACAGGAAGCAGTGTCCCAGGCCAGAGTCTAGACCAGAGGGAATCATTAGGAGAGGAGAAAGTTTATCCAGGTTATGTGCTGAAAGGGGGCATCTGCATGTGATTCATGGTGGTAGGTTGAAGCATCGGTTTTTGGTTAGGTAAATAGACTTTTTGCTGATGTAGGGGAGAAATAAATTTTACTTTACACTTCTAGTTTCTTCTGGCTAGTCTAAGAGTTAAATTGACATGAGACAGAACAACGGGAGAAAATCAAACAAATTTAATAGCATGTATATATGGGAGAAACCCAGGAAAACCGAGTAACTCGCCAAAATGGCTGAAGCCACCACCTTAAATATCATCTTTAGCTAAAGACAAAGAAGGATGTTGGGGATAGTGGTTTGGGACTTTAAAAAGGAGGAAGGCAATTTACACGGAGAAGGAAAAGCAAACGTTTGGTGAAGAAATGTTTGCCATGCCTTACAGAGACAATGAGTCACAGAGGGGACTCTGATCAAATGGCCCTTGCTAGGTTCCCCCTTGTCTACCACACCTGGTTCACATTATACTATAGTTACCTATGGTGACAGCTCCTTCCTGGAATGGGCCTTCTATCTTAACTTTCTTATTTTTAAAGGTTGGCACCTGAGCTAACAACGGTTGCCAATCTCTTTTTTCTCCCACTTTTCCTCCCCAAATCCGCCCAGTACATACTTATATATTTCAGTTATGGGTCCTTCCAGTTGTGGCATGTGGGATGCTGCCTCAACATGGCCTGATGAGCAGTGCCATGTCCACGCCCAGGATCTGAACCAGCGAAACCCTGGGCCACTGAAGCGCAGCGTGAGAACTTAACCACTTGGCCACGGGGTCAGCCCCGCTATCTTAAAGTCTTTTAGGCAGTTAAGGGGAAGGTCAAAGTTTCTTTCTGAGTCTTTTGTTCTTAAAAATAATCAAGTCAAACACATACACTTTGGGGTGGCAAATTCTGCTCCCCTACACTAGCCAGGACACAGTGCATTGCTCTGACTCTGGGACCTAGCAGAGTGTCTGACAAATAGTAGGTACTTAAGGGTTGCATTCTGAATGCAGCTAAAATTGGAATCAAACTGTGGACTGGCCGATAACCAATTTTTACTTCAACCAAAGGAGGAGATCAGTTTTACCCAGCTTAGTGAGATGGGCTGAATTCTGGAAACCCATCACCAACAATCAAAAAAATAAGATTGTTCTATGTATACAGAGGTAGGGAAATCATAAAGAAAAGATAAGAGACAAGATTAGCATAAAAGTCAGGGCCGTGGCTGCTTCTACAGGGGAAGAAAGGGCTAAAATGGCAAATGGAGGCACGGTGGCTATGTTGGGGGAAGCTTCCAGAATGCAGGCAATATTCTAATTCTTGACTTGGGTCATGGCTAGATGGGTATCGCTTAATTACTCTTGATGAAACTGTATGTAATGTTTTATACCTTTTTCAATATGTACATTATATTTCACAACAAAACTGCTAAATCTATATCATGTATAAAAACTACTAAAATGAGATATCAAAATGTTAACGGTGGTTTCTGGAGGTGGTATAGTTGTGGGTGATATTTTTCTTCATTCTTCTCTCTCGTCTCTAAACATTCTCATATGTGCATGTCATAATTTTATAGTTGAAACAAATAAGTTTTTAGTAGAAACGCCTCATTATCTAAACAAAGCGACAACAAAATCTTGGAGGCTGGTTACAATACTCCTGACTGAAATTCCACCATATGGAGACCCCTGTCTTCTCCCTAAGGTTTACTGTGCATGAAAGGACAGCTCTCCAGGGAATTTGGGAGGGGATGGGACAAGTCCCGCTGGCTTTCATATAAGCTGATCTTTAGGGTCTTCCTTCTACAGACCCAGGTACAGCTTTGACTTATGGACTATTAGAAGGAAGGAAGGAGCCCCAGAGAGAATCAAGTTCAACTCTCTGAATTTTTAGAAAGGATAAGGGGCTTAGCTAAGGATGCACAATAAGAAGAGCCATGTAGGGGCTGGCCTACTGGTGCAGCAGTTAAGTGTACATGTTCCGCTTCGGCAGCCCAGGATTCACCGGTTCGGATCCCGGGTGTGGACATGGCACTGCTTGGTAAGCCATGCTGTGGTAGGTGTCCCACATATAAAGTAGAGGAAGATAGGCATGGACGTGAGCTCAGGGCCAGGCTTCCTCAGCAAAAAGAGGAGGCTTGGCAGCAGATGTTAGCTCAGGGCTAATCTTCCACACACACACACAAAAAAAAGAGCCATGTTGGGAAACAGGGTTATTTTACTACCCAGGTCTATATCATCCCCCTGACAGTGGTCTTCCAAAATCATCTTTCCTTTCAATGATAGTGAGAAAAATTCTTAAAGATCAATGAAAGCTGGAAAAGCATCCCATGTGTGATATTGTGATTTCTAATAAGAAATAGATATTCTGTCTTCATCCTCATTTCCAGATAGAGCTCCTAAAACTCTTGGGGTTTCCTAAGTGATAAGAGCAAATAACGTGTCTTGATATTTATAACAAACCCCTTTCAACCACACCTGAGTTTACGTTAATGAGGTGACTTTTGGAAGGCACCGGAGGATGGAGGTTGGCTGCCAGGGGAACCTCGTGATTCGAGGGCTGGAACTTCCAGTCCCATCCCCTGACCTCTAGGAAGAGGAGAGGAGCTGGAAGTTGAATCAGTCACAAACGGCCAATGATTTAACCAATCATGCCTATGTAATGAAGCCTCCATAAACACCCCAAAAGATGGGATTTGGAGAGTTGTGGGTTGGTGAACACACGGAGGAGTGGAGACGGCATGGAAGCTGTGTGCTCCTTTCCCCAGACCTCACTGTATGTGCCTCTTCATCTGGCTGCTCATCTGTATCCTTTCTATAACCTTTATAATAAACTGGTCAACAAAAGTAAATGTTTCCCTGTGCTCTGTGAGCCGTTCTAGGAAATGAATGGAACCCAAGAAGGGAGTCATGGGAACTTCTGATCTATAGCACTGGAGTCTTGAACTTGTGATCAGCACCTTGCAGGGTGGATGAAGTCTTGTAGGACTGAGCCCTTAACTTGTGTAACCTGACACTATCTGCAAGTGAATAGTGTCAGAATTGAGTTGGCTAATAGGACACACAGTCACCGTTTACTGAGAATTGCTTGATGGTGTTGAGAAAAAAATGTAGGTTGTTTCCTAGGTCACCAAGCTCCTTTCTATCCAATAGGAACTGGCCCTGGAAAGGGAGGTTATGGAACTGAGTCCAGCTGGCACCTGGCTATTCGCACTGGGCTGGGCCAACAGCATTATAAGGTGCAGGGATCGTTCCCAGTTTATGGACAACATAACAGAGGCTCTGATACATTCAGCAATTTGCCCAAAGCCACACAGCTTTCCAAGGAGACGGGTGGGATTTGACCCCAACTCTATCACAGCCAAGTCTGCTCTTTCCACTGGCCCAGAATTCTGATTAATTAGCTCTCCTCCCTAGGAACGCATATGACTCTCTCCAGGTACTATCTTCTCAGTGAGGAGAAAGGCTAAGGAGTGTTTCATGAAACCTTCTCAAGGTTTGCTACCTCAAAGCTTTTAAAGTTTCAAGATTGTGGCTGGTGGTGGGAGCCCCGTTATTCTTTTCCCTGTGCTCCAAACTCCTGGACAACTTCCAGGGTCTTCAAGAATATCTAGGCTGGTGGGTGAAGGCTTCTTAAGGCAGGGTTCCATGAGAAGCTAGAGAATACAGGGAAAACGATAACTTTTAAAATGAATCACAATAATAATGATGATGTCATTTCTCATCCACTTAGCCTCAAAACCCGTGACAGAGGATAAAAGAAAGAGGCTACACTGTAGGGAAGAGAGAGTCCTAGGTTGCAATTTAGGACACCGGGGCTCAAGCTAAGCAGAGCTCTTGTGCTTTTGGGCCTCAATTTGCTTATCTTTGTTTTTGACATAAAGAAAAAGGTTAACGTATGGTTAGGATCAACTCAAGGAGCCAGTTGTCTTAAAAAGAAGAAAAGGAAAATGCTCTTTGAAAAGCGTGTGTAAAGACATGTAGTTCTGACATAGAAAGTTGCCCCAAAGAAGCACAACTCTGTGCTTTTTGATGCTTCCATTTAATTCTTAATTTATATTTGCATATGCATAGGGAAAATATGTATAGAAAGATAGATATATATATAGAGACCAAATTGTGGTACAGTTGTCTCTAAAGTGAATGAGTGATAGAGAAAGAGGACATTGATTTTTTTTTCTTTATACATTTCTGCAGTGTTTGAATTTGTTTTATTTTATTTTACAACGAGCATGAGCTACTTAAAAAAAGACACTAAGGAAAAAGAAGATGGAAGACTGGATGGGGAAAGTACCTTATAAATGCAAAAATTCTCTTACTATAATTAAGATGAACACAGCTATTCCAGGTTTTCATTTCAGAGCTAAGAAAAAGCGGTCTAATTATCAGGATCCCAACAGCTATGGAGTCTGTCTTCACAGGCACTCAGCATAGCCACTAAGAACTTTCCAGCCACTGCCTCTGACCCCCTCATGTCCTCAAGGAGACCACAGCCCGACTGCCTCAGTTGCCTTTCTCTGCACATTCCTCTGCATTTGGACTCTCTCCCACACGCATCTTGCACAGGGCACCAGGCTCTACTCCCTAAAGTACTAGTTTTGTTTTATCACTCCCCTGCTCAGAGACCCTTTAGCCAAACCCCCCAGCCTGCCCTTGAACTGCATCCTGAGAGAAAACCAGCCCCCTAAACAGGGAGAGTCCAGAAAACCAGAAGTGTTGCATTTTTTTTTTTTTTTAATTTTAATCCATCCCATGCCTTCACCCAAACCATGGAACACTAATGCAATTTGAAAACTGTACTTACAGATTCCTGGGAATCTATTCTAAAGAAATAACTCAAGGCACAGAAGGAGGCTTCTGCCCAAAGATGCTCACGGCAACGTTGTTTATAATAGACTAAAGTTGGAAACACTCCAAATGTCCCCCAACAAGACAAAGTCAATGATGGTATATTCCCCTCCATGGAATATCAGACAATCAGTACAAATGATGCTTGTGAAGACTTTGACCTGGTTAAGGATGAAGACTCTGGCATAAGGCTGCTTGGCTGACATTCCCTGATCTAGAACTCAAGAGCTTTGTGAACCTGAGTCAGTTACTTAAGTGCTCTCTGACTCAGTTTTCCCATCTGTAAGAAAAGGGATAATAATGAGACCATCTCAGAGGCTTAGGAACATAGCAGGCACTCAGACAATTTTAGCTCTCATCATCACCACCACCATCATCCCTGCATGAAACATCATTGTAATAATAGCGACCGTGTTTCCTGCCTGCTTAGAGCCAGGTGCTGGCCCATTGTGTGTGCATTATCTCAGTGAGTCCTCAGAACAGCTTTGTGAGGTATTATTATCCCCATTTTACTCAACAGGAACCTGAGACTCAGAGGCCTTAAGTGATTTGTCCCAAGGTCACATGGCTAGTCAGAGACAGAGCGAGTTTTCGGCCTGGTTTCTCTGATGCCAGAAACTGTGCTCTTAAGCAGTATACTGAACTCCTGAAGGTGGGGGTGATGGTCGGAGAAAATACATTCTCTCACAGGGGCACCCTTCCGAAGCCGAAAAGGTATTTGAGGCAGGTGCATGAAACACACAATTAAAATGTCATCAATCACTCCAGAGATGCTCACAAAAGGGAGGCAAAGCGATGGAGATTTTCCCCCTGTATATTTACTTTTCCAGTAACCAACGAATTAAGCCCCGCCTTCCACCCATGCTGCTTTTTCTACCCTCAGGTCCTTCCAATGTTAGAACCACTGCCCTCTGAAAACATATATCATAAGGTCATAGATTTTGGCAATTGAAATGAATCTTAGCAATTCATTGGGCCCTCCACAGGCTAGTCCCAAGCTCCCTCTCCAGGTTCCATGGTACAGTCTAAGCAAATGCTCATTGCCTTCCCTGAAGTGATTTATTCCATGCTTGCAGCCAACAGGTGGCAGAACCAGGGCTGCAGCTCCTCATCCCTGCCTCCAGCTTGGGGCTCCTTTCCCCCACGCCACTCTTCCAGGAATCAAAGGTAAAACCCATCACTCTGGAAGGGTGGAGGCTGTTTCCTGACTTGAACAGATAATAACTTCCACACAATAAAACCAGCTTACCGGAAATACCATCAGACCTAGCAAATCCTGGTCCCAAAGAAATAAAATGAGGGGAAAGAACAGAGAAGCCTTCAAATGTCACGGGAAGAATAAAATATTTAATGTCATAAAAGGGTGCATAGGTTTTATGAGAATGCCACACATTATAACCTTGGAAACTCCATACCTCACCGACCCCCATCTAGAGGGAGGAGGGCTCTACTGTACTGGAAATTCACCAAGGAAAGGTGCAACTGCACAGATCTCAAATGGGGGCAATTCCTTCCTTTTCACCCCCCAAAGTTTGAGCCTTGTGGGCAGGCGTTGAGTCAATAAGCACAGTGCTAATTTCCTTCTTTTCTGATCATTCCCAGCCCTTCTCAATACTCATTCTCTTTCATCTTCCTCCAGATCTCTTGGATGCAGAGGAGGAAGAAGGAACTCTGGACATTGAAGGAGGGTGGGGAGAAGGACATGCCCCTCCCTTTATGCTCTGTGATTTTGGGGACATTCACTTTATCCCTGGAAAACTATCCTCAGCTTCTGGAAGTTGCCATCTGATAAGTTAAAAGAACCAGCTTTAGAGTTAGACAGATGGCTTTGAATTTCTGCTCTGCCTTTACCTGGTTGGTTGGACTTGGGTAAGTTTCTCGTGCTTTCTGAATCTGTTTCCTTATGGACAAAATAGGAGCGATAATGGTGGCCACCTCATACGGTAGCTGTGAGGATTCAATGTGATGATGTATTTCAAGCATTCATCCCAGGATCTGGCACACAACCAGCATTCAGAAACTCTCTATGTGTATTTCAATCAGGAAAACTATTACTGCACTGAAGTCATTGACAGCCTTAATTTGTTTATCAATAGCATCAACTAATTAATGCTATCAATAACAATATTGATGAAGGTACAGATAGAGAATTCTCTGTCTATGTACCTGTCTGATGAGAGGGCACTTTGATGAAGACACCATATAGAAGATGCTCCACCCTTTAAATACTGTTTGCTAACCAAGAGTCTCTGAAAGAGTTTCCATAAAGATGCTTTGCCTCCTGACTTCGCATCTTTCTAAAGATTTTTAAGAAGAAAAATGTGGCAAGCATCATTCCTTCTATTTTGGACTCTGGCCCCCATCACTGATCTGCAGGGATAGACTAAGCCTCGAGAGTCCATTTCTGGGGAGGAAGAACCACTTCCAAAGGGCCAGACCCCACTGAGGCTCAGCCCTGCTCCAATGGTCCAGGAGGGCGGGACGCCCGGTCGTCAGGCAGACAGACAGGGGTCAGGCTTCCCTGGTCAGCAGTGCCTGGGCCGTGCTCCAAAGTGATTTCTCACTCTGCTGATTCTCCCTGCATATCTTCCCCGCCCTTCTTGAGTGTTGTTTCCTTTAATTACAGTCCAATTGAGTCATTTATGGGAGACAGGATGAGGAACGGAGAGAAACAGCCTCTCTTTCCCTAACTAAACCAGAGTCCAGTTTTTGCCTCCCTCTGAGTGGTGCCAAAGAGGTACCTGACTTGTGATAAATGAAAATTTGTATCTCCATTCATCCTGACTTTAAAAAAGGCAGCCTTTTTTGTTGCCTCTCAGCATCTCAGGGCAATCAGGGGTCCAATCGTCTTTCCTGATACCGGGGAGCCCAGATGACATTTTAGGTCAAAATGGAAAAAGAAAAAGAGAGAGAAGAGGAGGTGAGAATGTGGCTGGAGATTTGTAGGGGGTGGGGCTGAGTGGGATTGGTTTGGGATTGGTCTGGAATTCAGAGGCAGGGCTGGGAACAGACACTAGACACACCTCCTAAAAAATAGCATCACTGGCTAGGATCCAGCGAGCATGCAGATCCCTCAGTCCCAACTTTCTACTTCCCTACTTCCCACCCTCCTCCGTCTATGCTTCTCCACATATGCCTGTTTCCCACCAGACAGTTCCATTTTTCTCAAGTGTAAAGCGGAGATCATCATACAACCTAGCCACAGCATGACTGTGAGAATTAAATTGGTTAAAATAAGCAAAGCACTTAGAATCATGCCCACCACACAGTCACTGTGTGGATGGCTGCTCTTCTATTATGAGCTTTTTTCTTTCTTAAAATGGTCATAATAATACCCATCTAGGGGGATACTATAAGCATTAACTGCCATGCACCAGCACACAGTAGGTGATTTGTGAGTGTCAGGTCTCTCCAAGCACCACCTCCCTTCTCTCCAGTACTCACATCAGCCCTGTTAGATATTCTCGTGTAAAGATACAAAGTGACTTCTTCAAGGTCACACTGCAGCCCCCCTGAAGCCCAACTTGTCTTCTGAACTAGCCTATAAAAACAAAGTGGGGTTCTTGTTTCAGATCTCCTGTTCCACTCACAGTGCTGGCTACAGGAGTGATGCTAAATACGTATTTGGACTGCCACAGTGGCAGAGCTGATGCCACAAGGTCATTATTGCAGGAAGATGCAACTGGGAGGAAGGAGTTGGGAATCAAATCTTGATTCTATCACTGCTTCCCTACATGAACTTGAGCGATTCCTGCACATTTCTAGGCCTTTATTTTTCTGTCTGTATAATGGGAGAGGTGCTGGCCTGGTTAGAAGATTTCCAGGGTCCCTTCCTGTCCTGCTAGCCCTGGTCTGCAAGTTCAGGTTGTAGGTAAATGGGTAAAGTGGCCACACATTCTTTGCTGCTCCTCTCAGTGACAGGTGAAGTTCCCTCCCCTTGAATCTGCACTGACCTTAATGACCTGCTTGACACACAGAATGTGATAGAAATGATGTTTGGGACTTCTGAGCCTAGATGCTAAGGAGCCTGTGGCTTCTTGCCTATGCTCTTGGAATGTTTGATCTTGGGATGTTCCCTTTGTAAATCCAGCCTTCATGGTCTGAAAAGCCCAAGCTAAATGGAGAGGCCATGGTCAAATGCCCTAGTTGACAGTCCCAGCTGAGGTCCAACATAGCCAGGATCAACTGCCAGCTATTCCAACCCCAGCACCAGATAGGTAAGTGAAGGGGTCCTATTGAAAGTGAATCTTCCAGGACCAGAAACCTCACCTGTCATGGATCAGAGACAAATCACCCAGTGAGCCCTTCCCATATTCCTGACCCGCAAAATTAGGAGCAAAACAAAACAGTTGTTCCAAGCTCCTGAGTTGTGGGCAGTTTGTTATGCAATATTAGGTCATTTCAAAAATAAAGGTGAATTGACATTTCAAAAGGGACTGAGAGGAAGGATTTTGATCATAGATTGTCTAGGGTTGAGTCCATCAAAGGACCCCTTCCCGTGCTGGGAAACCCAGGATGACACAAAGGACCAGCAGGAGGGAAATGCTTCAGGGGGCAGCAGTGACTCAGAGATGGCGGAAGTGTCCTCCATACAATATCATGATTAAGTGCCTACAGATTTCTTTGGTTTTGTCCTCTATCTTGATTAAAATGTTGCAATGTTTATGCTGCCACACAGAATAAATGGAGCCATAGCTTACTTTTCAAACTGTGCCTTGCTGACATAATTATGTTCACCAGATTTATACCATTTCTAATAGATAACAATTATTTTACTCTCCAGCACAGTGAAGGGGAACCTGAGGCTCCTTCTCTCTTCTGATGCTTCGTTCATTGTTACTTCCTCCAGCCCTGGTCATGAGGTGAGGGTTTCCTTGGAAATAATTAAAAATCAAAATTACAGGATAATTCTTGCCACAGCATCTCCTGGATCACCCGCCCTCTCCATATTATTGTTCACCTTGTATTAGTTTTCCATTCCGTTGTAACAAATGACCACGACCTTGGTGGGTTAAGACAACATGAATTTATTGTCTTATAATTCTACGGGTTAGAAGTCCAACAAAGGTCCCACTGGGCTTAATTCAAGGTGCCCGCAGGGCTGCCTTCTTTTTTGCAGGCTCCATGGGTGAATCCATTCCCCTGCCCTTTCCAACTTCTAGAGATTTTCCTTAGCTTGACACCCCCTTCCTCCATCTTCAAAGCTGGCACTGCTGCCTCACTCTGAATTCCTCTGCTGCCTCCCTCTTGCAGCCTTAAGGACTCTGATTTCATTGGGCTGACTCAGATAATTCAGGATAATCACTCTCTTTAAAAGTCAGTTTATTACAACCTTAATTCCATATGTGAATTTAATTCTCCTGTTGTCATCCTTGGGTGGGGGGAGGCACTATTCTGCCTACGACACACCCTATGACCGTCCCCACTATAGGCAACCACATTCCTGAGGACTATATTATCCCAGGGGAAGATTACCAGAGGAGAACCAGAAAACCAAGCAAAATGAAGTCAAAATTTTACTTTGGGTTTCAGAAGTTGAGGTCTGGATAGAAGGTAAAATAATACTAATGATAATAACAATAATAATAAACAGTGGAAGAATCTGTGATCTTTTAGAAAATTAACCTCCCTCCAACCCACAAGGAAGTAAAGATCATTTGAGCTCTGGAAAAGAGGGATGTTGGAAATGTAACAAGATGGCTTTGCCAATGCTAAGGAAAGTCCTCAAAAGAGATCCTGTGCTCTATTCCCATCAGGTTAATTGCATGGTGTGGTTGAAAAGGATGAGGGGCTACAGAAGATCAGGTGGGCTTGAGGGATCTGAAGGCAAAGAGGGTCTCTGCTTCACTTTCCAGATACCGTCTGGTGGACGGCAAGCATGGCCAAGTGCTCCTCCTTGGCAAGGAAGCAAAAGCATTCATGATATGTCTAGATCAAGAGGGTGTGAGCCAGCCCCCCTCAGATCCTCATGGCCTCAGGGTGGTATAAAAGAGCTGTTGGACATTCCTCATCCCCTGAGTAGGGTGGGAAAGCTACCCAATGGATAGAACCAGCTGGCCTCAAATGACCCTGTGGTAAGGATAAATGGTGCAAGACAGGTGCCAAGATAGACAACACACTTGTAAATCAGGTGGGAAGAGAGAGGTCCTGGCATATACCAGAAAGGAAAGAGAGTGATGAACAAGGGCTGGATGAGAAAGCAGTTACCAGAATTAAGAGGTGATGGTTCAACACCAAACATCCTCTTACCCCCATGCCTTAGGAGTCCCTCAGCCCCCATGCCTTAGGAGTCCCTCAGCCCCCATGCCTTAGGAGTCCCTCAGCCCCCATGCCTTAGGAGTCCATCAGCCCCCATGCCTTAGGAGTCCCTCAGCCCCCATGCCTTAGGAGTCCCTCAGCCACCATGCCTTAGGAGTCCCTCAGCCCCCATGCCTTAGGAGTCCATCAGCCCCCATGCCTTAGGAGTCCATCAGCCCCCATGCCTTAGGAGTCCATCAGCCCCCATGCCTTAGGAGTCCATCAGCCCCCTTGAACTTAGATGCCAGAGGTGGGAGGCAGAAAACCTAAACTGACTAGAATGAAGTTTCCACCACCAATGGATGGAGTAGAACAGAAATGAAATTCAGTTACAGAAACATTATAGAAAATTAGATATGCTGTGCCCCTGAATTTGTGTGGCCCGAAATATCATATTTGGTATATAAAAACATCAGTAGTTGTGGTCTCATCATCCTACACATAAATGGCACTTTGTAAATCCCAAATTCATTGCCAGTTACATTCTTTGAGTTTTCAGAAAACCTGAATTCAAGAGCTGTTGCTCCCTTTTGAAAGATCAAGGAACTGAGGCTAATGAGGTCAACATAGATCCTGAAGGTCGCCAATGACCAAGTCAGGGCTTAAGCCAAATTTTCTCAGACCAGCCTTCTTGCCAAGGTTCTTTGCTGCCATATCCTTTCAGCTCCACAGGAAAGAAACCCAAAGCGGCCCTGGCACAAGAATAATATTGAAGACATGGTCTTAGGCCTCCATTCTGCCATCTGGTGGTGGAACCATGGAAAGTCACTCTGCTTCCTAAGCCTTGTTTCCACGTAGGAAGGGAGCCTACCACCCAGGATTACTGTGAGGATGAAGTATTGGACTTAGGTATACTTTGAGAACTCCAAAATGTTCTAAAAATATAAGGGACTATTATTTTTTGCCATATGGAGCTTTTTAGATGAAGGGCTGTAAGAAAAAGTTTCTCTTTGCAGGCATGACAGAGGGTCTATAGAGACGTGAGAGGGATTTTAAATTCCAGCGTAAAAGTGAGTATTTCCCTGTCTATTCTGAAAGAACAGAGAACAGTTTGCCTTACATCCATCGAGCCCTGAAGTTGAAGCTTTAACATGAGATCTTTAATCTAGAGAGAAAGGTCTCTGACAACCTCATCACACTGTTGAATTTTCTCTTAACCTCCAGGGAACGAATGTTCTTTCTCTCTTTTTGTTTTTCCAGTTTACATTAACGAGAAGGAAAGAGACACACACTCACACATCTCTGCATTCTGAGGCTTCATTCTTCTGGGACATCAATCCTCAAGGAGAAGGAGCTTAATTAGTTCAGGAAAGAGAACTGATGGGGAAAAGAGGAAGAGGTAGATAGCTTAATCTTTTCAGAAATGTCAGCCTCATGTTTTGGAGACAACACGGATAATTTGAGACCTCCTCTTGAGTTGTTTGTCCACTGACAGCTCTAAGACTGGAGCAAAGCATCCTCTCCCTCACTGGGCCTCACTTTTCCAATAGGCAAAATGAAAGGTTGGGTTGTAATGCTCTGAAGTAGACAGCAGCTGATGCACACTGACCTAGCATCCACAACCCAACCTAAGACTCTACGCCTGCCCCCAATTCACTACCACATATTTTCGGTGCAGCTGTCACTTGGCCCAAGTCCCTGGTATGACTGGTTCTGGGATGAGCCCAGTCCCTCCCCCGACCACAGTGATTGGGACATGGATGAGCATGAGAACCAAGTTGGCGCAATGAAATGGAATCCTCTGACTTTAGTTGGAGGGACTAGGAGAGAGATGTTCTTGTCCTGCAGGACTCGCTGAGTGCAGAAGATGTAGCTGGCCCGAGAATGGCATGGTACTGAGGAGTGCAGAGCTAAGAGAAAGACAGGGATCCCAATGACATTATCTGAGCCCCTCAATCCTGTTGTGCCTAGACTTCCATTTGAGCCAATATATTTTCTCTTTTGGCCTAACTAGTTTGAACTGAGCTTCCGTCACTTATAATCCTAAGAATTCTAACCAATAAAATCTCCAATTGCCCATCCACCTCTGAAGATCTGTTGATCTTTGAGTCTAAAATACAGTTTCATTGCATCATCTCATTCTCTAGAAGCTTCTTCTTTGTATTAGTCTTCTGGCCATTGTCTATTTCCCCACCTGTTGTGTAGGTGCATTAAGAGCCAACTGTATTCTAATTCTCTTGGTCTCTTCCATAGAGCCTAGTCCAGAGTAAGGATTTCCATCCCTGGCCCCATCTCTCCCTTCCAGCCCTTCTTTCTTTCTTTCTTCCTTATTTACTGAGATGGGTACTGTGGGGATAGTAAGCTAAATCAACAGATTCCATGGGTTCTCTCTCAGCTTATTGGGTGAAGTAAACTTGAAAAAAGCCAGGCTGTGTGATAAATTATCACAGGTGATACAACAGAGGTAGGTACAGAAAAGAGTAAGGATCCTTATAAAGCACTCATTTCTTCAAGGCGGGGTGGGAGAGGAAGGGCTTCATAAACAAAATGAATCTGGAAAGAGGTCCACTTGTTCGCTACATGGGCTGGAGGAGCAATTCACTCTAGGCAACAAAACGGCACAAGCAAACTATCTAAGGCATTAAACAGGCAAGGATGTTCAGGGAACTACATCTATCTATTCAGCTCTAGTGTAGAATGAAGTAAAGTGATGGAGAAGTTAGAAAGGGGCCAACTCAAGGAGGGCACTTAGTGTCATACTGAGGAGTTTAGCCTTTAGGGCAATGTTTCCCAAGTATCCAAGATGCCTTCCCCACTCCCCCCATATATACACACTCGTTAAATTGTTACAAACTCAGGTTGCTGGGACCTAACCCCCTCTGCAGAATCAAAATTTCTGGTGTGGAACCCTGGAACCTGCATTTTAAACAAGCACCCTAGGTCATTCCTATCAAACACCTCACTCAGATTGCGACCCTCTTCTACAGGCAACAAAGATCCTCATGTATCTCCTTCTATGTCCATATCCCACATTAGGTGCTAAAGCTCCTTGTAAATAAGACCACCTTTCCCTCCATGCCTTTGCCTTGGACATCCCTTCTCTTTTCCTAATGTGAGTTGACCCATCTGTGGAAGCCAGTTCCAACACCAACTTCTCCAGGAAGCCTCTACAAACTTGAGGTTTCGGCTGGAACTTTCTCTTCTGGACACTTCATTGACATGCCCCCCATTGTGTGCACAGAGATAAGACATGCCCTACCGCACTCCCAAATGGATTGCAAGCACCCTGAGGCCAGGAGCTCTCGAGGACCCACTGTAGTCGGGTACTAATTTCTAATATCTCATTTCATTCTTCCAACAATTCCATGAGGTAGGTTTAATTATTCCACTTAACAGATGAGGAAACCAAGGCAGCCTGGTTGTGCCGAAGGCCACAGCAGTAGGAGCTATCAGTAGTGTAGTCTTCCTTGACCATCTCCCCCTCACAGGGAGGGGCCTCCAGCAAGTAGCCTTGGCCCTTGGTCCAGTGCCATGTTGCAGAGTCAATGGGCACTTACCACACATCCTGAGGAGTCCACCTGGCGGTCAGACACACACTTGAAGTTTCGAGTGCAGCCACCGTTGTTCCGAGAGCAGTCACGAACCGGCCCAAAGGAGGACAGCAGGTCATTGATGGTTTCAAAATAAGTAGACAGCATCGCTTCTTCCCTTGGAGAAAAAGGGGATGATTAAACCCCAGAGACATCTGCACCATTAGGTTAAAAAAATTTTAATGTGAATACATTACATTTGAGACCATCATTTATTATATTTGCAATCAAGAAAATAATATAAATACATATTTAAAGAGAAAATAAGAAGAAAAGAAAAACAAAAAGAAAAAACCCAATAGGCATATCGTCATATGACATAGTATTTGTCTAGTTATGAAGAAGAAGAATGTACTTGGAACTTTGTACCCTCTATTTCTTTAATCCTCATAGTTTTAGAAGGTAGGTATGAGATTTCCATTTTACCAAAATGTAAACTGTGGCTCAAAAGGGTGAAGTGTCTTGCTGTCGGCCACCCAGATTGTAAAGTGGCAGAACGGAAGTTTGTGCCAAGCTCCACCTGAGTCCAAAGAGAAGGTTCTTCCCACTACACAACTCTTAACTTGCATCACACACATTTCCACAGATTCCAGAGTTCCCCATAGCAAATCTGCAAAATGGGCACATTCCTGTGACTCCAACTTTATGGATATAAATTGAAACTATGAAAAGTGTGAGACTTACTCTAAATCATACAGCCTATAAACAGCAGAGCCAGACATCAAACAGGACTGTCTGAGCCTAGCTCCCTAGAACTTCATTTTGCAGACCATTGCATACAAGACACACCATCAAGACTGGTAGCAATAGCTGTTAAAAAGATCATGGGATTCTAGGTAAATGCACAATTCCTCCCAAATGAGGGTCCCAAGAGATGAGACTGGACAAGATGCCACAATCTATTGATGTGCCAAAATTTTATAAGATGAGAGATACACACGGAAGTTTCTGGATGCTGTTTTTTGGAGAAAGGGCCCCCAATAAGGAATCCTATCATTAGAGTATCTGTGATGCCCACGGTTGCAGGAGATATTAAAAGGGCACCACAGGCAGTGAGAAGAGGGACCATATTCTTTCATGATATCTAACTCATGGAATCCAGAACTGTGAAAGAAGGGAGGCACATGTGTATGCACATGTAGCAAGAAGAGGCCAATAAGCACTACTGGTGACATCTCTGGACCCTCCTTCATCTCTTCTCCTAATCTTTCCCTCCCAGACCTGGAACTCCAGATTTGGGTCTCCTAGCTTATTCCCTGTCTCCAGTCTTATCCCCTTCCATCCCGTCTTTCACATCGACTACCAGTGAACTTGGTAAATCCCAGCTCGAATTAGATACCCCATTGATCAACAGCTCTCCATTACTTATACAAGAAAATCTAAATTAGTTTTCTTGGCATTCAAGGCTCTTCATAATCTGGTTCCTTCCGACCTGTCCAGCTACTTTTACCCTGTTTCATATTCTCTATCTGCTAGCCACAGGTCTCTTCTCACTCCCTAAATACACAATCTTAGGTCAGGCTCCCTGAAAATAGCCTCTGAAGTGGAAAGTTGCAGACAGAGGGGTTATTGAAGAGCCCTCTTAGGATACACTTGTAGGAAGTGAGCAAGGCAGGACTGGGCAAAAGGAGAGGCTGACATGTAATGCAGTCGATCCCATGTGGATCTGAAACCTCATCGGTCCTGAGGGGAGCTCTGGAGCTGGGATGGCTGTTTAGGGACGTCCTGAATGGAGGCAAGGGATCCAGGCTTCTGCATCACCACATCAGCCAGTCATTGGCCAAGGGCTGTCACTTGGAAGGGAGTATCCTTGGGTGAGGCAGCTCCCTGTGACTACAGGTCATGCCTGTGAGGGATGCAGCTGTGAGCCACCAGCCACTGTCTGGGGGATGAGTGGGTCAGCCCTGAAGAGGGGATCTGGGTGCAGTATATACCTTCACTTCTCCAAATCCTTAATCATTGCTCTTGCTTCTGTCTGGGATGCACATCTCTAAATTTTCTGCCTGAGAAAATCCTAAAAACCCTTCAAAACTGTTCAATTTCATTCATTCATTCAGTGCACTGCTTATTGAGACCTTACTATGTACCTGGCACTATTCTAGGTACTGGGGATGCAACAGTGACACTGGACAAAGTCCTCACCTCCACAGAGCTTACTGTGACCTCCTCTGTGAAACTTTACTTACTTCCCCTAACCAGAATTAATTCCTTTTCCCTCAGAGTGAATTGTTTAAATCTATTATCTTATTGATCTAAACCATCAGCTCTGTGGTTTCCCAGAGAGACGGTAAACTTTTTGAGTAAGGGGCTCAAGATTTATTCATCCCTCTTTAGCCCCCAGCATAAGGCCTGGAAAAAACTTGAGCTAAGTAAATATTTTGCAAATGAAGCAAACACCAGAAGGCATGGATGCAGCATCCACCAAAAAGTAGTTTTACCAAGAGTCTCTCCAACAGGACACTCCCTTGCCCACCCCCAACCATGTGTTTCCATTCCAAATCCTCATGCTCAGAACAAAGGAGACGATGCAAGGAAAGCTGCCAGATTATCCTTCACTTCCTAACTTGTGTAGAGTGAGGTCAGAGTGACAGGTAGATAGAGGAAGAGAATGAACAGTTCCTGAGACTTGCCACTTTTGAATCATGGAAAGGGTTTAAGATCCTGGGAGGACCTTAAGGGTATTAAAATATTAATATCTTTAGAGGGAGAAGAAGAAGTGGGCAGTGAGAGGAGGAGATAAAGACAGAGGGAGAGACAATCTGAGAAAGTGTGAGAATAAGAAGAGAGATAAACATGTAGAGAAAGTACTAGAAAGAAAGAAGAGAAACTGAGAGGCAGAAACACAGTCATCCAGAAGAAAATGGATGGATGGATGGAAGGATAGATACCTAGACAGATGATAGGGAGCTGATAGATAGAGAGAGAGAGAGAGAGAGAGACAGAGAGAGAGACAAACAGATAGACAGATATGAATGGATAGACAGAAAGTTAGAAAGACAGAGAGAGACACAGAAAGAGAAAGACCCAGAAGAGTGTCATATAGAGAGAATAAGAGGGAGACAGACAAAATGTGTGCAAAGAGAGATAAAAATGAAGAGCTAGATTAGGAGAAGGACAGAGAGGTGAAAAGAGGAGTGAGAAACACAGAGATTCAACAAGGAGAAAACACCAAGGTGCACACGACAAATATGCAGTGTATGAAGGAGAAGAAGAGAGGGAGAGGAGGAGAGAAGGCGGAGAGGGGAGGGAAAGGGAAAGAGACAGACTCCGAAAGACAGCAATGAGAGTGAAGAGAAAGCCACTGCATGGGTGGAAAGGAACACACAGGGAAACATGGAGAGCAGAGACAGAACAACAGAGAGAAACAAAGAAAGAGAAGAGCAAAACAAGCAAAAACTGTCACCTTCCCAAGGAACCTAGAGACAGCTCAAGCTAGACAAATAAGGCAGCTGTTAGCTTTTAAAAGGATGTATCCTGCATAAACATCAGTTCCATGAGGGGAACTGATTATTTAAAACACAAAGACCTGACACCGGGGCTGTTACTGAGTTTAGAGAGTGATGGTGTCACTTTGGGAATATGAAGAATGTGGGCGCAAGTGAGAGAAGGAGCTCAAGGCAGACGCTGACACTTTCTTAACTCAGGACTCAATTCTTCATCTCAGGTGCTGAGTCCAGAGTCTGGGGTCTTTTGGAGCTTAGAGCTGCCCCAGGAGCAGGGGGCAAATGGACAAGGGAATAGCACTGGGGGTGGAGGTGGGCTGGAGTGACAGGTGCTGCACAGGGCAATCAGGAGATCTGGGTGAGGGTGCCAGCTTTGCCAGAAATCCCCATCATCAGCAACATCCTCTTCATCATCTGTGATTTCCTGAGCACCTGCTACGTGCCAAGATCCGTGCTGGGTTCCTTTGCTGAGCTCTCTCCTTTGAGTTCCACCACAAGACGTACACCTTTTCACTCCCATTGTGCAGCTGGAGAAACTGGGTCTTGGGGAAGATATGTCACTTGTCCTACTTCCCATGGGTACGAAACACCAAGGCCAAGGTGTGCATGTGAGTCCAAGTGATGTCAGGTCCTGAGTCTCCTCCACGCCACAGTTAAGCTTGCCCAGTTTGCTCTATGCCCTTGGGCAAGTCAGAGCTCTCATTACAGTAAAGTGGGTAGAAATCTGTATCCAGTGCCTCTGTGTCTTAGGGGAGGAAGAACTGGAAGGGCAGAGCCTGTGCAGCCTTTGTCAACCAGCCAGCGCTGTCTCCTAGGCTGTGCACCTGCCACAGCAGCCTCAATCCACATTGGAACCAAAGGGGGAAACAGTATATTTGTTTCCTAGAGCTGTCATAACAAGTACACAAACTAGGTGACTCAAAACAGCAGAAGTCTACTCTGTCAGCATTCTGGAGGGTGGAAGTCCAAAACCAACCTGTCAGCAGGGCCCTTCTCCCTCTCTAGGTTCTAAGGGGAGAATCCTTCCTTGCCTCTTCATAGCTCCCCATGTCTCTTGGCAACCCTTGGCATTCCTTGACTTATGGCTGCATCACTCCAATCTCTGCCTTTATCATCACATAGCCTTCCTCCTTGTGTCTGTCATTTCCTCGTGTTATAAGGATATCACCCATTGGATTTAGGACCCACACTAATCATTATGACTTTATCTTGCTTATACCTGCGAAGACTTTATTTGTAAATAAAGTCACATTCTGAGGTTCTGCATGGATGTGAATTTGTGGGGGACACTACTCAATCCACTACTTATGGCTCGGAGGGAAGTCCTCAAGCTCACACAGTAGGGCAGAGCCAGGACTGGAACACCCTGGTCCTTGGCTCTTACTCCAGTGCTCTTAACCCCACATCAGCTCTTCCAGCTCCAGACTCTGCATGTTACAGTGTGATATTTACAAGGCCTTCAAAGTCTTAGAAAAAAGACCACATTGAAGCCACTTTCACATGATCTGCACCTTCACCTGAGAGGAGAAAAGGCCAACCTGCCAGGCATTGTGCAGAGGGCATTTCACATACATTCTCTCAACCACCCTATAGAACAGGGGTCGGCAAACTTCTCTATACAGGAATCCATGGTAAATATCTTAGGCTTTGCAAGCCCTAGTCCCTGGCCAACTACTCAACTCTGCTGTTGTAGGGCACAAGCAGCCATAGACAATATGCAACATGCAAATGAATAACCATGGCTGTGTTTCAATAAAACTGTATTTACCAAAGGACACATCAGGCTGGATGGCTATCTCCCATTTTACAAGGGAAAACCTGCAGGTCAGTGTGGGTGGTAGGATTTGAACTCAGGCATGCCCAACTCAAGAACCCATACTTCTCCTACATGTAGTTTCTCCCAAACCTCGATCTTTTCATCTGTAAAATGGGAACAGCATCTGTCTGGCTCCCAACCATGTAGGATTATTGAGAGAATGCAACGACATGACACATAGAAACATGTTTTCCAAACTCTAAAACCCAATGCAAATCTATTCGGCATTCATTCATTCATTCAACAAATATCTGAGCACCTACTGCATGCCAGGTACTGAGCTGATTATCATTACGGCTCTCTTTTCGCCTCTCTATGCCTCTGTTTCTTCACCTTTTAACTCCAGACACAGTCCAAGATGTTTCAAAGCGCCTCCTTGGCACTGACATCCTAAATCCGATAATACTGGTTTCAAAACTGCATCAGCCAGACCCTACCAGGCTGGGTGAGGCTGCCATCCCCTCACTACCTGATTGCTCAAGTGTAAACGCATCACCAGGGGTCCATCGGCCAAGTCCGCTGAGCCCCATGCACAGTGAGCATTAGGCAGGGCGGCTGGGAACAGATGTTGACACGGGCCCGCTGTTAATAAATACCAGGAAAGGTCTGTGTCACTCAGTGAGAGGTGTGAATGGATGACTCAGGGCCCAGACAGTGACAAGCCCCCTACGGGTGGAGACTAATCATTTTCTGATAACAACAGGCAGCCTCGTCTCCTGAGCTCCCGGGAAGAGAGGAACCTAGGACAGCCACTTGACAGCAATCTAGCTGCCCACCCGCCCCACCCGCCCCACCCGCCATGGGGTTTAGCAAGCCTTCTCGGCCCCCAGAGCATGAGCAGCAGTGTAGGAGAGTGGATACAAGGGAGGTTTGTCTCCTGGCTTCACTCACGGTGAGACCTTGGGCAAGTTCCCTTAAACTCTGAGCCTCGACTTTCTCATCTGAAAAATGGGGCTATTAATATTTAGCTGGAGAGTTTGCCTGAGAAATAAAGTAGATAACAGATGTAAAATGTCCTGCACATAGAAAGTGCCCAACAACTGATAGTAATTAGTACCATCTGAGTGTCCCTTGAATTTGCAAGAACCGTAAACTCAGAATGTACGGAGCTCACTGCAGGAGAAGGGAAGGAGGAGCTGGGACCCCTATTGTCCACTGACTCATTTAAGTTTCTCCATTGATGGCTAATTTGTTCGGGGCCCTGGGCTGCTTCCTGAGGGACATAGGAATACATGTGACATAGCATGTGCTAGGGAGAGAGAAAAAAACAACAATAAAAATTAACCTAGCAACATAACTGGGGCTATAAGACCATAAAGAAGAGGCCCCCAACCCAAACTTTGGAAGTAAGGGGTCAGACAAGGCTTTTGGGAGGAGGCAATATTGAATCTGAGGCATAAAGGATGAGCAGGAATTAGCCAAATGCAAGAGGGTGGTGTGAGATAAGTGTACTCTGGCAGAGGGAACAGAATATGTTAAGGCCTGGAGGTAGGAGAAGCTATACTCCGATCGGGGGGACTTCAAGCAATGCGAGAAAGCTGGCGTGTTGAGAAGGAGGTGGAGGTGGCAAAAGATGCAGCAGCAGAGGCTGTTGGGAGCCAGGTTAGACCAAGCCTGTGCACCAGGCCTTGGCAATTCTGAATTTTCCCTTGAGAGCTGCAGGCACCACCAGTGAGTTCTAAAAGCAGATCCTGCTTTTATTTAGACTAATAACATAAAGTAGTATTTTATAAAAATGATTATGGCAATAACAATAACAACAACAACAACAATGGTTAATACTTACAGAGCATTCAGGATATGCCACAGAATGTTTCAAGCATTGCATGCGTCAACCTACTTAATCCTCATAAAAACACAATGATGTAAATGCTATGATCATTCCCATTTTATAGAAGAAGAAACTGAGGTACCATTTTGAGGATTAGGCTGTTTAGAGACCAGCTGAAGGTAATGTAGGTAGAGTGTTAGGCCAGTGGCTGGCACATGGTAACTGCTTTATAAAGATGAGTTAGAAAAAGGCTTCTGGGCGGGGGAGCTGGCACAAGCCACAGGGAGGCAGATTTGGGCTTTTCTAAAGTCACAGCTATTGAGCAATGGCCCGTTCTCTCCCAGGGTCCTGCTGCTGCTGGCCACCGCAGGAATGCAAACTGAGGAGGGATGGCCATGAGCTGGGGTGGCTGTGGAGGACAGCCAAGCTTCCAGGAGAGAGCTGTACAATATCATGGCGACAGGAACAACAACAATGGCTAATATCCACTGAGAACTTCCGACATGGGAACTTTGACTGCCATAGCCCTATGGGATGGTGCTGTTCTTACTGCCATTTTGTTGATTTAAAAAATGCACACACTCACACACAGGACCTGGCACTTACAGGGGTGAGGGGGCTTCCCCTGTGTCACACAGTAAGTCAGAGCACAGAGCAGGGGGTTGTGTCTGGCTCCAATCCCAATTTTTTCCTGTCTGTCTTCCTCCTTAAGATCCCTTCCCACCCAGAGATTCTGGGACTGGTGTTCCAGCTGACACTTGTCATTCCCCTGCCTCCAGCAATTACAGTTTGCACTAATTTAGGTCAAGAATATATATTGCTGTGCTGAGTGGGCTCACAGCTTCCTGCGGGTGTCTATGCCTTTGAGGAGCTTGTAAGCTTCCTGCACAATGAGGTCCTTCCCCTGCCACTTCCCCCAGCCTGCTGGGCCTGAGGCAGCTGTTCACTGAATGAGCACAGGCAGGGAGGGAAGAGGATGAGGGACCAACGAGGCCCAGCAGCTGTGTGGTCTTGGGGACAAAGAGAAAATGATTGTGAGTGTCCATTGCCCGTCTGTGAAATGGGAACAATAGTACTCAACACACAGGGTCGTGGTTAGGACGTAATGTGACAAAAGATGCCAAAACCCCTCATCGTCACCAGGCTCAAACTGGGCGCTCAAGAAGGGGTGCCGTGTTTTGGAAATACCTTTATTCATTTCACAGATATTTGCCCAGCACTCACCATGGGGGCTGGAGGATAGGTATATGGAAAAGAGCAAAATGGATGACGCCTTGGTTCTCCCGGAACTTAGAGTCCAGTTAATAGAAGAGGGTCACCCAGCAAGTCCCTGTCTCTATATCTATGCCTATGTCTATATCTATATCTGTATCTATATCTACATGTACATATTTATGTCTATACCTATACCTATGTCTATATCTGTATCTACATCTATATCTCTGTGTCTATATCTCTATCCGTATGTATACCTATGTCTATATCTCAATCTATGTCTATATATCCATATCTATAACTATGTCTATATCTATATCTGTATCTATATCTATGTATACACCTCTATGTCTATATCTATCTATAACTATATCTGTACCTATAATTACAAACTATGATAGATGCTTAAAAAACACAGGGGACTGAGAGCATATGGCAGAGGGGCCAATCTAATCTAGGGAGTGGGGGTGAAAGTTGGGCCTGGAGAAGTTCTGTCACACCAGGGTCCTCCCCAGGAGTGTTGGGATAATGCGTGTCCCCTCAGCGCCACCCCACATGCACAATGACTGTGGTGTCCGTCTGATCTCCGAGGCCATCCTTCCTCTGGACTTGTTCTGACTGCTCATTGATAGAATTCTCCTCCGTGCCCGCTCCCCTTTCTCCTGCCCCTTGCAAATCCCATCATTATATTAAAAAGGAAACAAAAAAAGGTTCACTGACAAATACTAAGTCTTAAGGATTATTTATTCATGAAATTCCCACATGGAGTTATTGAGAGCTCCTCACAGCTCTTATCTCGGAGAGAAGCTCATTAAGATGGGCTCCAGAGGTGGGAGGGCACTGGGTTCTCAGGAGCAGTTGCTCAGAAAGCCTGGCTGGGAGTGCTCCTTGCTGCCAGGGAGAGTGGGGCACCCTGGTAATCTAGGGTGGCAGAGGGGGTCACCTGGAGCCAGGAGAGCCCACTGTTAGAGAGTAAGTGGGGCTGTGTCCTCTAGCAGGAAGGGCACTGGCCTGGCAGCTCCATGCATGGAATCTGGGTCCAGCTTTGCCTCGCTCTGCTGTGTGTCCCTGGGTGACCCTCTACCCTCTCGGGACTTCAGGCCTCATTTATACAATGATAGGATGATCCGTAGGGTCGTTCTGGCTCAGATTTCTAATACTAGTAAGGTGGAAATGTAAGTATGGAGGGGATGGAGAGAAAAAAAGAGAGAAAGAGAGACAATCCATTTTATTTTCATTATTTTGCACCTGGGGAAATCAAGGGACTTATACAATCAGCAGAGATATCAGAAATAAATATCACTGTGTTACCACGAGGAACTCTGGGCTCAAACCCAGCCCCTGCCACTTAGCAGCTGAGAAAACTTGAAACTCATTCAACTTCTCTGAGCATCAGTGTCCTCCTGCATAATCAAGGATAAAAAGCCCTAACTCGCAGGTCACCATGAGGATCACATGAGATAACAAAAGCTCCGTGAAGGCAGGACCTATGTCATGCTCACTGGAGTCCAGTGCCTTGAGCAGTGCCTGAGATGTCCAGGCACCCAGATTTTTATTCGATGGATGGATGGATGAATGAATGAATGAATGCATGCATGAATGAATGAATGCAAACTTATGTGACCTGCTCCACCAAGCACAAAGTACACAGCAAAGACCATTACACTCGCTTTTATTGTTCTGGTTGTTGTCACTAACAATAACCTGCTTTCCATCAATCTTGAAAATTATTCAAGCCTGGAGAACAGAGGTTCTTAACTCGGTGCCCAGGACCCCTCTGTCAGTCTGCAGAAGCATCTGGGCCACATCTTAGAATAATATTTTTAAATGCATAAAATCAGATGCAAAAAGCATTACAAAAGAAACCATTTATGACAATATTTTTTAAAAAGCCAACTGTAATGTAATAATATATGTTTCTTTATTGACACATTAACTAAAAAGATCTGGTAACAGATGTAATAACAACCATAAATTTGAAGCAGGGAAGAACATAAACTATATTTTAAGACATCTGCACCAAATGAAACAACAAATGAAATATGATATAAAACTACATGCGATTTCTATCAGTGACAAACTCACAGGAGTCGCTAACACACTCGCGTTTGTCACAGAAGGAAACGCTAAATTTCAATGAGAGGTTGGCGAAAGTAAAAACATATTATTTTCCCATGTAATTTCTTTCTTTTCTTCTGTGCCTATCAAAGGCTATTTTTTTTATTGCAGTAACATTGGATTATAACATTGTATAACTTTCAGGTGTACACTGTAATATATTTCGAATTCTGTGTAGATTACATCAGATTCACCACCCAAAGACCAATTACAATCCATCACCACACATGTGCCTAATCACCCTTTCACCCTCCCCCCTCCCCCCTTTCCCTCTTGTGACCAACAATCTGATCTCTGTTGCTATGTGTTCGTTTGTCGTCGTTTTTATCTTCTACTTATGAGTGAGATCATATGGTATTTGCCTTTCTCCCTCTGACTTATTTTGCTTAGCATAATACCCTCAAGGTCCATCCATGTTGTCACAAATGGCCGGATTTCTTATGGCTGAGTAGTATTCCATTGTGTATATATGCCACATCTTCTTTATCCATTCGTCCCTTGATGGGCACCTAGGTTGCTTCCAAGTCTTGGCTATTGTGAATAAGGCTGTGATGAACATAGGGGTGCCTGTATCCTTTTTTTTTTTTTAAGATTGGCACCTGCACTAACATCTGTTGCCAATTGGTTTTTTTCTTCTTCTCCCCAAAGCCCCCTCAGTACATAGTTGTATATTCTAGTTGTAGGTCCTTCTGGCTGTGCTATGTGGGACGACGCCTCAACATGACCTGATGAGTGGTGCCATATCTGTGCCCAGGATCCGAACCGGCGAAACCCTGGGCCGCCGAAGCGGAACGCAAACTTAACCACTTGGCCACAGGGCCGACCCCTACATGTGTCTTTATGCATTTGTGTTTTCAAGTTCTTTGGATAGATACCCAGCAGTGGAATAGCTGGATCATATGGTAGATCTACTCTTAATTTTCTGAGGAAATTCCATACTGTTTTCCATAGTGGCTGCACCAGTTTGCACTCCCACCTCCCACGTAATTTCAGGGACCACATAATTTCTGGGCTCCAGCATGGACCCCAGGTTGACAGCCTCTGCCTGGACTGACACTTGGATGGAGAAAGCTTCTTTCTGAATACCTGTAAATATAATCAGAAGCTTGGGTCTAGACAAGAAGAGACAGGAAATTAAAACTCAGCTATGATCACACTCAAATAATTCGTTCCTGAAGGGGCGCATGAGGTGTGGTGAAAGGAGGACAGACTGGCTTCAGAAAAAGGATTTTAAAAGCTCTTAAGGGTGTGTCCTTGCACAAGTGACCCCCTCTCTGAAGTCCAGTTTTTTATCAGTAAATGCATCGTTGTGATGTTTCCTGGGAGAGTGGCTGGGGATAGGGTGAAATAAACGAAGCAATGCACCTTGTACAATTATGCAAAGGCTAGCGCCTCGCTGTCTCCCCTTCTGTTCCTTCTAGGGTGAGAAAGGTTTATTGCAGTCACACTTAGAGCTGTGGAATGTACCATGGCGGGAGGCATTTCCACATTCCTTAGCATCTCCTGGGTACCAGGCTGTCTGCTAGATACTTAGCACCCAGACAAAGGCCCTGCATTCAAGAAGCGCACAGGTCGGGTCCAGCCCCGTGGCTGAGTGATTAAGTTCACAAGCTCCGCTTCGGCGGCCCAGGGTTTCGCCAGTTCAGATCCTGGGCACGGACATGGCACCGCTCATCAGGTCATGCTGAGGTGGCATCCCACATAGCACAACCAGAGGCTCTCACAACTAGAATATACAACTATGTATTGGGGTGCTTTGGGGAGAAGAAGAAGTAAAAAGAAAAAGAAAAAGATTGGCAACAGTTGCTAGCTCAGGCGCCAATCTTTAAAAATGAAAAGTGCACAGGCTTGGGTCAGAGACAACAAATAAAGACGTATAATATGAAGCAGGGCAAACACTTGTAGCACAGATGCATAAAAAACATCATGAGATCCTCAAGAGGAAGCAATGAATTCCTCCTGGGCTGGTTGGGGAAAGCTTCCCAGAGGAGGTAGGACTACAATGACTCTTGAAGGAAGACGAGGACAGTATGATGAGGCAGAGGAGGACAGGAGGGGAAGAAAGGGAGGACAGGTGTTAGAGGACAGCACTAACGGAGTAGCTAAAATAGGGAAGAGCGGGAGGAGCAAGCAGTGCTGGAGAAACAGGAGTGAGCCAGTTATAACAGGGAGAGGTGGCAGGAGAAAAGGAAGCTCACTGGGGTCTGCTGTATGCGTGTTATAGACCATTTTCTACTTCGATCCCATAAGGCAGATCTTATTACCCATTTTAGAGATGAGAAAACTGAGGCTCAGAGTGGCGACATAAGGCACGATACTGCAGTTTCTTAAAAGCAGAGCCGTAACAGGAATCCAACTGGAAGGAAGTCAACATTCTCCCTGCAGCATGGAACTGAATGCCACTTGTAGAAGATTGTGCCCTGTGTAATCCCACCCGAAGTCAGAATCAGGAACCAAAAAGCTTTAGGAACGGGACTTTGGCGATCTGGGAAGTGCCGCTTTTTCCCCCCAAAGGCAGCCCTCATCCCCTTTTCCTTGCCTTGCACATTCCATCTCCTCCTCCTCTGATCCTAGCAGTTCCAGCCACCAGCCTGGGTGATTGTGAACATTAAGGAGTGTGTGGTGACAACAGTGACTCTGGCCTGCTCTCCAGACAGCTGTCATCCAGTAACCAGGCTGAGTTGGGCCCTGGGGGCTTCTCTCTGCCCCTTTCCTTTCTCCCCACACTGCCAGGGGCCTCTGCTTCTGGCTCCTATCCCAGCCAGGCCAGCCTCTGCCACGTGCAGGCTGGCACTTCCTAGGCCAGCACAGGGGTCGGGGTGAGTCAGCCCCTGCCTCCCTCCCAGGAGCCTGGCCAGTGGCCTGTAGTGAATCCTAGAGCATAAGACTTGCCAGTTATGGCCAAAACATGGAAAGAAGTTTCTGGAAGTGTTTGGAGAAACAGAGGCAAGCAGTAACTTTATTTTCTAACCTCACAAGTTGCTTCTTAGCCAGTGAATATCAGACTCTGCTGACAAATCTCCACTGTCTTTGAAGACTTTCTTCATTGATCCAAGCCAAATTAATCCCATTCTCCACGGCCTCATTGAATGCTGAGTATGTTTCATTATTACTAAATATAGAGTGATAGCCAAGACACTGAGTTCTCCACCTGCATTATCTCATGCCACACTCGTAGCAACTCCGTAAAAGGCATTTGCAAACCCACTGTAAAGATGCAACAACTGAGGCTCAGGGAGCTGCAGAGATTTGATTCAGGTCACATCGCTAATCAATTTCAAATCTAGCTCTGTCTGACTTCAAAGTTGGAGGCCTTTGAAACTTCCAAGCCATCTTACCATCCATTTCAACCCCTTTCATGTGGTATTTATGGGCCACTGCCTCTGTGAGCACCTGATGGGCAGCCCAAGACTTGGCCTGGAGAAGGGTACAGTGGATGCTTGAACAAAGAAGAAAGGAGGAAGGAAAGGAGGGCTTGAGGAGAGAGAGGAAGCAAGGAGCAGCAAGAAGTTGATTTTCCCCACTAGACTGTGAGCTTCTAAAGGCAGGAATCTGCCCTTCCAGGGCAGAGCACAATGACATTGAATAGGGGGTGGCACATCTTTATCGATATTTAAATGAATGGAGGGATGCATAAACAAACAAGAGAAATCACTGAGGAATTAATGAAAGAGTGAATGCTGCAGGCCCAATTTCCTGGCAAATCGGTCTTTAAATGAATTTGAGCTTCCAAGAGCTGAGGCCCCAGATTCTTGATGCCTCCCTTCCTGGGAATTACAGTAATGCAGTTTTAGGGAAGGATAAGAAGATAAAAATGAAAATCAATGTGAAACTTTGCCCTCTAAGATCCCATGAAATGTGGAGTTGTTGTTCAACGGGTATAAAATTTCGGTTATGCAAGATGCGTTTGTTCTAGAGATCTGCTGTATGACATAGTTATGTGCTGTATATAGTTAACAAAATGGTATTGTGCTCTTAACAAATGTGTTAAGAGAGTAGATCTTACATTAAGTGTTCTTACCACAAACAAACCAACAAACAAAAAAGCCAAGGGTCAGGAGGAAACTTTTGGAGGTGATGGATGTGTTTATTACCTTGACTGTGGTGCTGGTTTTCATGAGTATATGCATATGTCCAAACTCATCAAATTGTATACATTAAATCAGTGCAGTTTTTTTGTATATTAATTTTACCTCAATACAGCTGTTAATCATTAAAATAAAAAGATCCTTTGGAATCCCAAGCCACTGAAAAGGTCACGGTGTTCCCCAGACAACAGCAGCCCCCAGCCTGGAAATTCTCTCTCTACATGTGTCCTTTACAGTGACTTCCTTGTATCATCCATTGTCTACTGACTGTAGTAGATAGTCATAGCCCTGTGCTCTGTAGGCCTCTGGACATGGCCAGGTTCCATGTGGTGGGCAGGGGCACAGAGAGAAATCCATCAAAGTTTCAAGAAGGAAGTGGGTCGAAGTCCTGTGTGAAATGTGGGGTACCAGGGACTCCCTCAGAACCAGACAATCCTTTATAACCTTTAAATGCTTCCTGACCAAGCAGGCCAAGAGCTGGAGCAGTGGGAAGAGCACTGGATGGAGAGTCTAGAGACTTGGATTCCAGAGTGGTTCTGCCCCTCGCTCACTGTGATTATGGGCAAGTCTCTTTTACTCTCTGGGCCTCAGTTTCCCCATCTGTGAAGAGAGGGCTGGACTTAATGCTCCCTCAGATAGCTTTCAATGTGAACTGCTTCAGAAGTCACTAGAGCTCCCTGAGTGAGGAGGGTCAGGGGGCTGTCGCGCCCGGGTGCCCTGTACTTCTGTAGCGCCTGGGGGCAGTGTCCCAATCCTTCAGGCTAGTGGACAATTCCTGCTGCCTCAGAACCAGGCGCTGGAAGGGTTCTGGGGAGGTGTCCAGGCGGCAGAGGCCTCCCTCCCACAACTCCGCTGGCCCCACCCCTGCCCCCATACCCCTTCACTCAGGCCACGTCTGTGGAGTACCCACTATGTCCCAGGCACTGTACGAGGCCTGTGGAGGTGTGCAGGGCTGGCCCTTGGCCCCAAAGACCTTGCAATTCAGACATACCCAAAAATGAACGGAGGGCAGAACAGCCCATGAGGAGCTGCAAAATTAGTGTCAGCAAGCACAGCACTGCTTGCTTTAAGGATCCTTTGTGTGTGCTCAGTGCTGCATCATTTTCAAGGAGATGTCACACACATCATTTCATTGGGCTGTCCCAGTTTTCCCTGGTCTTGCTATTTCCATTTTACAGATGAACAAACTGAGTCCCTGAGAGGTAAAATGGTTTGCTTAAAATCATACCCCTGATTTTTTGGGCATTGTCCATGGTCTGCAATGATCTGGGAGGGCTCCCTGGAGGAGACAGGTTTTGAGTGTGGCTGAAGGATGAAATGAATGCATCTAGGGTAGTGTGTATGGGGAGGGAGGAGACCACATGCCAGCAAAGGAGAAGGAACCCTGGAGAATGGAATTCTATTCCAGAATGTAGGGAAATCTATTCTGTAATATAGGTGTAGGGAGGAGACAAAACCCTAAGTGTGGTTAGACTAAAGGAAAGAAAGAAATGTGAAAACAGCACATTCTGGAACATGGGAAAGCATTCAGGAGATCTCGTCAAGACGGCAATGTAGGCGGACTCTGAACTCACCTCCTCCCACGAACACGACTAGGTTACAACTACTCTTGAAAAAATTACCCCGGAGAGAGAACTGAAAACTGGAAAGCATTCAGGATCCCAGTGAGAGGAATCTGAGTTGGAATCCCAGCTCTGCCTGGAACCTCACCGTGTGACTTCAAGAGAATCACTTGGTCTCTCTGATCTCAGCTTCCTTATTTGTCAAATGGAGATTACAGCACCTACCTCTCAGGACAGATACGAAAACAAAATGAGATAAGCCATCTAAAAAGCACTCCCATTGCCCAGCACGGAGCAAGAGTCCAGTCAATGTAAATTCCCTTTTATGGTACTTCTCAGCAGCACTAGGGCTGGCTGCTGTCCTTGCATGGTGTTGACAGGCTGGAAGGAAACATAATTTCCCAAGAGAGTCCAGCTTACGTAGAACACAAGGCACCCCATCTGCCTACAAAGAGTTACTTTACTCCATAAAATGGAAATTCCAGAAAAGAAAAGCCTGTGTCCAGTCTATCAGCCACTTGCAAAAAAATATAGTAGTGGATAGTGAGTTATGGTAATTAAACACTAGTTAATTCATTTACTGAAAAGAACTATTGCTACTTTCAAGCATCAGGGTTATGTAGCACAATTTAATGAACAGGGTTTTTATGTTGTGAAAATCACCAGATAATTGCTCCCTGATCATCAATAACTGCAAGACTGTTAGGTATTCAAAGGCTGAACCGATGATTCCTAATTTTGTTAGGAACAACAAAATAATTATCTATCCGTCTATCTACCCATCCATCCATCCATTCATCCATCCATCATTCCATCTCTGCATCCATTACAAAGAAACTTACTGAGCACCTGCTATGCCCATCGTGTGCCATGAATTGTCAGAAATACAAATAAGTCTTAAGCCATGATCTCTGCCCCTCACAAATCCAGCAACCATGAAGAGAAGAGAAGACATGGCGCAAGGTCTTTGGGAGGTCAGAAAGGGAGGAAGTTACTTCCAATTTGGGATTAGCGGAGTGGATGGGAGTTGGGTGTGTGGATCAAGAAAAACTTCAACCTTCTTGTATCTTTGGAATTTTGAGCTGTGTACATACATTGCTAATTCAAATATACATACATATTTTGTTTAAAAAAATCAATGATGGCACTGGAGACAGAGGAAGCCGAGGAAAAAAGAAGAGGAGGAGATTATGAACCGAAAATCGGCCATTATAGTTGAGCTTGCATCACGGGTGATAAGGCAAAAAGCAAAAAGTAAGAGGACGGGATCCAAAGAAAGTGGAGGGGAAGGAATGAAAACCTTAAGTGTCAACTACTCTCCAGAAGCTTGCCTATGGCTTCATGTGCATTTATTTGACAAGAAGGTGGTAGTTTCCACCAATCAAGTTGGCAAATATTTTTGTCAAGTGATAATTCTCAGTGCAGATGAGGGTGGAGTGAAATGCTATTTTTCCGATTCTACTTGTGCTGGTATAAATTGCCAAAATTTATGGAAATCCATTTAGCAAAATATATCAAAATTCCTGAAATGTTCATGCAGTTTGATACGGTGATCATAGTAGCACATTCTAAAGGAAAAAATAAGCAAAGCAGGTAAAGATGCAGGCACAAAAATGTTCATCACAGCATCGTCTATAAAAGGGTTAAAAGTGGACATGATCTAAATATCCAACAGCGACAATATGGGGATAAACATCATGGTTCATTTATATGATAAGATCTTACATGAAAATTAAAAATTATGATTTTCAGATACAGCTAATTACATGGAAAATTTTTATAATATTAAGTTCTTTTCAAAAAGCAAGGAAAAATTACATATACACAAACACACATGAATGTACAATAGAAAAAAAAAAGACTTCAAGAGAAGGTGGTATTTTACTGGTTTGGATGTGTGGCGATGGGGGTGAGACTTAGATTTCTTTATACAATATCCCTGTCCCCTTCTGGTAACAGCATCCCCTTTGGCTTTGTGGAAATCACCACTGCTCTCCCCAAACACACACACACACATTGGATACAGCCTTGTAGATTTATCGGTTAAGGTGCCCTGTATTCCTCTGGCCTATAGGTGAACAGTGAACTGACAGCTAGGCCAATCAGATGTTTGCTCTTGGGAATCTGAACCTTAAGCAGAATGACGTGAAGGATGAGGATGTGGAAAGCAATTGCTCATAAACGATCCATGCTTGTGGACCGTTGGAAGTTCTTCGAGGTACCCCTGTGTGGTAGGTCTACTTTGGTTTGCCGAGTATTATCATAAGCAATGGCCAGCCACTGGGAGCTTCTGAATTGGGAAGTGACATCAATACAGCCACGTCTCCAAGTAGTCAAGGGACTCTTCAGCTCAGAGCTTCTGAGTTTGGGTCAGTGTGTTCTGAGTTTTGCCAGCAGAAGAGTGAGATGAAAATTCAGGGTTTTTAGAAAGGGTGTTGAGAGAGGATACTGAGTTTCAGGCACTCATGACCAGGAGAGTTGCCTGTATCATGCCTTCTGAGAGAAACCAGCATTGGGTAGAAGGCAAGAGGAAAGAGACCTCCATCATGGCCCTGTCTCCATGGAAGAGCCTGGAACAAGTAGGAGGGAAGGAGACAAAGCAGAGAATGTACTTTAAGGCTCATGTTAATACTAGAGTTGCTGGATAAATTCAATCTCACAGCCAGTCAGGCAGGCAGGCTTTATCTAGAAGGCCTGTCTCTTAGAACCTAAGCTTGGGGACCTGGGGAGGTCATGGAGGCCGGGAGAAAGCCATTGATGCTGGAAGCCAGGAGAAGTTGGTTAAGTCCCTGCTTTGCTGCTAAAGGGAGAGATCTTGGAGAATCGTTTCTCCTTTCTAAGCCTCAGGTACCCTATTTTCAACAGAGGTATTTACTCAGTCACATTCATTCATTCATTCATTCATTCACTTAACAAATGTTTATTGAGTGTCCACTGCCATTTACTGCTAGTTTAGCCTTATGCCTGAAAAGAAGGAAAATTGGTTCTTTCTTTATGTCAAAAGAGTAGAGAGGTTCTCTGTGGTCCTATCCAGCGAGGATGGGGGGGGGCGGCTACGGGCTCCTCACTTCTGGGGTAACCCCTTGTCCCCATCTCTTAAGGATCTGGGAGGACCTGCAATGACAGGCAGCAGAGTCTGGCCCTGGCCACAGACTGGCTGTCAGAGATCCACAGCACAGAGGAAGACGCAATTATCTACCCACAGGCCTGCTCTGCCGTAGTGTTCTAGACAAGGCCACTATCTGGACTGCTGGAGGGTCGGAAAAGAAAGAGTGTCAGGGAGCAAATGGGTGGAGACACTGCTTATGGGCCAGTCACATGGTCTGTGAAGTACCCAAGTGCTGACTGTGCACAAGCAGCGTAGGAGAACTGACCTCTTTTGCAAATGGGTTTTTTTTTTTTTGGTGGGGGAAAGAATTTAACATTTTAGAAATATTCAAAGATATTTACTGAGCATCTATTACACGCCAGACATTATTCTTGGTATAGCAAAGATGGCTGTGTATAAAAAAGAGTACCTTCCTCCATGGTGTTTATATTCTAGTGGGGAAAGAAACTTCAAACAAATGACAAGGATTAAAGAGTTCAATGGCAGGGCCAGCCCAGTGGCACAGAGGTTAAGTTTGCACGTTCTGCTTCGGCAGCCTGGGATTCGCCAGTTCAGATCCCGGGTGTGGACATGGCACCGCGTGGCAAGCCATGATGTGGCAGGCATCCCACATATAAAGTAGAGGAAGATGGGCACAGATGTTAGCTCAGGGCCAGTCTTCCTCAGCAAAAAGAGGAGGATTGGTAGATGTTAGCTTAGGGCTAATCTTCCTCAGGAAAAAAAAAAAAAAGGAGTTCAATGGTTTAAGCGTTAAACAGTTACGAGGCCAGAAAGGGGCTAGGGAGTGCAGAGGCGGGCTAGGGACGGTGTGCCTGTTTAGCAAGGTGGTCACAGAAGGTCTGTGGGGTCATTGGGACAATCAAATGGGATCATGAATGCAGAGTGATTAACACAGCATCTGGGGCAAAGCAAGTGCTCAATACATGGCTGCTGATGTTATCGTTAATTATGTTCTGAATTCCATATCCAAATACGGGGACATTAATGCCTATCTCATAGAATTACTGAAGAGACTAAATTTGGAAATACACAGAAATACATTTTTCAAGACAAATTTAACAAGCCATCTTTGAAAGTCAGCTATGTTCCAGGGAAGATAGGCATAAACAAACATATAAATACATAGTGTGAAGTCCAAGTGATAAATGAAGGAAGAAAAAGTAGGCAGGGGCTGAGTTAAGATTCCTAGGGGGAGAGGACAGGATCCCCAAGGCCTGAAGTGATGACCTTTGAGCAGATGCATGAAGGAAGCACTGCAGAGAACCAGGCTGGGGAAAACTTGTTACAAGCAAGGGAACAGCAGGTACAACGGCCCAGAGGCAGGGATGGGGTTGGCCCTGCAAGGAGCAGCAGGGGCCAGAGTCTTGGAATAATACCTAGGTTTTATTATAGGTATAAAGAAAAGGCACTGGAGGGTTTAGAGCAAGGAGTACAATGATCTGATTTACGGTTTAAAAGCATAACTCTGATCATTCTGGGTAGGTAACAGCATATATCATCTTGTTCATCTTCAATGTATCATAAACTCAGCGGTAATATATGCAAAGTGTCTGACACTCATTCTAAAATAAATATATTCATTACATGCCTACTATGTGTAGGGTGCTAGATACAGCAGTGTAGATGGAGATAGTCACTACTTCTAGCCCTCAGGGACCTTCTGATGGTTTTACTGGCAAAGTGTCAGTATTCAATAAATTATCACTTGATATAAAATAATATATGAATAACACAACATTCGTATTTTTCTCTCTCTTGCTCTCAAAGTGACAATGTTAAAATCCACCAAAGGCAGCAAAAGGAAGGGAAAAAAAAGGAGGAGGAAATAATGCAAGAGACAGCGGGGATATGACCTTCCTCTCATACGGCTATCTGGTGGACTCCTATTCACGTTCCGGAGCCCAGCTCACTTGTCCCCTCCTTCCTGAAGCCAGAAGTCCTCCCTCCACTGCACCACGCAGGCTGAACTGCTGTCACCTGCCTGTCCACCTTTCTGGATCCTGGATCCATCTCTCCTGAGGCCCATTGAGGGGCACACGAGTGTGCTGTTTGCTCATGACCTTCGTTCTTATTTATTTGCATATCCTCAGTGATCAGCACAGCATCTGAGGCACAGCTGGTGTAATAAACATTTGCAGAAGAAAGAAAGGAAGAGAAGAAGAAGGAAAGGGAAGGAGGGAAGGAGGGAAGGAGGGTTTCCTCCTCCTTTTCCAGGTAATGCTAAAGCTCACTTCAACCAGCAAGTGCAGAGTTCATTGATCCACATTTCTGACGTATTGAACTGAGTTTCTATTGACAGAAATAACTACCAACGAGGCTGGGGGAGAGAGAAATGTGCTCACAGCCAGCAAATCATACCCCTGGTATTGGAGTGTCTGTCTGTGCCAAAAGGGACGATCATTAATTTCCTGTTTCTTCACAGTTACATTTCTTGGGTTGACTGACAAGTTCATCTTGAGGATTCATCAGGCCCTTTATAAATAAACTCCCTTTTTATTCCAAGTTTCTAACTGCACCTGCCACCCAGATGATCGGCTTCTCGAGACTCGCATAAACATTTCGAATTGCTAGCGATAGCTCAACATGGTAGTTAAAGGAATTCTTCCAGTGACTGTATGATATAATCGAGAAAACCCACTTTCCCTGGCACCCCAGACAGCGCAATTCCGTGCCCAGAACCAAAGAGGATTTCATTCATTGCCCCCCACCACCTTTGAATGAGTAAGACGCGAGCATTTAGCTAGAAAATGTTTTGTTGAGCCAGCCCTGATGGCCTAGTGGTTAAAGTTTGGTGCTCTCACTGCTTTGGCAGCCTGGGTTCCTTTCCCAGGCACAGAACCACATCACCCATCTGTCAGTTGCCATGCTGTGGCAGCGGCTCACGTAGAAGAACTAGAAGGACTTACAAGTAGAATATACAACCATGCACTGGGGCTTTGGGGAGGAAAAAAAAAAAAGAGCAAGATTGGCAACAGATGTTAGCTCAGGGCAGATCTTTCCTTGCAAAAAAATAAGTAATGAAAAATAAAATAAAATGGTTTGTTGGCATGTGGAACTTGAAATTAAGTCCCCTGCAAAAGCTGTGTGATTCTGAGTAAGTCACTTAACCTCTCTGAGCTTCGGTTTTCTTGCCTAAAAAAAGGTGGATACATTGCAAATGGCACTGTTGATAGCAAGACATAAGGTAACAGAAGTGAACAAGTTTAAAGCTCTGTAGAGAGGAAAGAAACTTGTAATATCTCATTAAGTTTCATAATGAGTCTCAGGATTGCTATCTCCATTTTACAGACAAGCAAACAGCAACTCCAAGAAGGGAGGTCACCTGGTTGCAGGCTGGTAAGTGGCGTAGGTGTGATACAATGACACAAACCCAGCTCTGCCTGAAGCAGCCACTCACAGAAAGACAATTTATTCTTTTGGGTTTTATTTTATTGTTATTATTATTATTATTTTTTGTTTTTGGTGAGGAAGATTGGCCCTGAGCTAACATCTGTTGAGAATCTCCCTATTTTTGTTTTTTCTCCCCAAAGCCCCAGTGCCTAGTTATAAGTCCTGCTAGTTCTCCTATGTGGGATGCCACCACAGCATGGCTTGACAAGCGGTGTGTAGTTCCATGCCCAGGATCCGAACTGGCGAACCCTGGGCCACAGAAGTAGAGCATGCAAACTTAACTGCTGTGCCATCAGGCTGGCCCCCTATCATTAATCTTGTTAGTGATTTTACTCCTATGTTTGGCCTAAAATTCCATGTGGTGCCAGTGGCCTTGAGTTTAGCATAGGAAGAACAGCTCTGTGCTAGCCTTCACATAAACAAAGCAACTCCAGTCCAACTAGAAGTAATTCTGCCGGCTCCAAGAGTCATTCAGGCAAACTTCTTGGAAGCTAAACGCCTGGATTGGATATAGCTAATGTATTCATTGTTCAGTTTATTTTGCTAACAGTAGCCAGAGGTACCTTGACATTTGCATTCGTATACAATTTCTCTTAAAGACTGTTTCTATTTTGAAAAGGTTTTGTGTAGTGCTAACTATTAACTTGGGCAGGAAAATTTCTCTGTTGAAAGACAATGAGCCATAAGTGGTGGAGCTTTGGGGCTGAAGCACAAGACATTTCACTTTCATTTACTCACAGACGTTTACTGAATACCTCCTGCTCTGTGGTGTTCAGTCACCCTGGCCCTTTCGCAGCTTCTGTTAGTGAGGGGAAGATGAAATTAATCGGATAATACTATGTTTCCTTTGTGTCAAATAGCGAGCAGGGCACTTAATGTGGGCTATCTTCCACAAACCCGAGCAGCAGCAACTGTGTTACCTACGCCCATTTAATAAATGAGGAATCTGACGCATAGCAAAGCAGAGGGACATGCACAAGGACCCACAGCCTACAAGTGGAAGATCTAGGATTTGAATGCGGGATGTGATGAGCCAGATGATGTCTTTTGATTGACAGTCGGGCTCTGAGCCTTGAGGTGAGGTTACTACAGCTGGGGGATGGGTACATGGGGATCCACGGCACTACTCTTTCTACTTTTGTATATGTTTGACATTTTCCATTATAAAAAATAATATATCTTTTAAAAGTACAGCGTCTGGAGCCAGACTGCCCAAGGTCTTAGCTGTGAAACAGGAGTAACACTACCGCTGTGGACATGGGGTTGCTGTGAAGAGAAAATGAATTCATGCAGACAAAGCACTTAGAACTGGGGCCATGGTAAATATTCAAGACATGTGAGCTGTTATTTATTCTAACAGCTGAGATGGAAAAGCCCACAGTGCTCTGTCTAGCATGCGCTGCCCCACATATTCCTGAATATAAGGCAACCCACTCTCCATTTTCCTGAGAAGATTTTAAGAGTGATTTGATCTGCCTGAATGTATAAATTTTGCTTAAAAATGTAAATGAACCAGCCACAGATCTGCTTGCAGTATTTCATTTATTACTCTAGTAACACCTCACGCAATAATATTCACACAACAATAAATACATTTAGAAATACTGCTCTTGCCCACTCTTTTGTTGGAGTAAAACTACTTTATTCCAACTCTTTACCTATACTTCTTGATCTAGTCTCATGTATCTTCCCCAAACAGTTGGTGTTTAAAATAAATTAGTTGAGAGAATACTCTTCATGTGGGAGAAAGCCGTACTCAAGGTGACAGCCTCTTTTCTGAGCGGTATCTTTGCAGAGTAAAAGCTGCCCTTCTATACCAACATTTACGGCTACGTGGTCAGAGGGTGAATGACTTGTTACTGAGCCAAAGGGGAAGGGGCTGGTTAGACTGGGTGAGGTGGTTGGGAGCCTGGTTTGCTAGAAGCAAAAGAGAGAAGAGGGAGGAAGATAAATGTCAGTCCTGGTGCGACCACACTTCACCATGTCCAGCTCACCGACTTTTAATCTATTTTTCTTTATTGGGGAAGTCAGGCATTGCTGTTGTAAGATATTTAGACAACAAAAAGTAGAAAGAAAAACAAATCCATGAACTGCACTGCCCAGGCAGAGCTGCAATTGTTAGTTTGCTCTTTGATCCAAGAACAAGGCTCTTTCCCCAGACAGCCTCACGGCTCAAATGTCACCTGACCAATGTCACTGGATGGCTGCCTGATATTAGTTTGCCAGATTTAACAAATAAAAATAAAGGACACACAATTAAATTTGAATTTCAGATAAACGGCAAATAGTTTTTAGTATAAACATGCGCCCAACATTGCAATCATTCATTGTTTGCCGGAAATTCACACTTCTCGCTCACAGTTGCAGGGCAGCAGCCAGCCATCCCTCCTTCCCTTCCAGAAGATGCTGACCAAGAGCATCCTCCATGCTGGCTCTGCTCAGAGGCAGGCTAGACGGGTTGCCAACACCAAAACGGCCATTTATTTACCTAGCAGTTCTTGACAGAAAGCACGCGGACCGCCTTTCTGCCGAGGACCTGGGCTAAAATCGGGTTTTATACTCTATCTTCAAAAGGAAGTGGTAGGTAAAGAGACAGGATGAATGATAACTGATATTTGAAGGTGACCAAAAGAACTGTAAATAGCTCTTTTTAAAAATACAATGAATTCCATTACAATTAAAAAAAGAAAAGAAGAAAGCCAGGTGGTAGCAATCACATAACAATAGGAGCCAGGCCCCCTGCAGAGAGTTTCACTGGCATTATCTGTAATTCTGACAACAACCCTGGATCCTCATTTTACAGGTGAGTAAACAGAAGTTCAGAGAGGGTAGGTAATTTGCCCAAGGTCTCAATTAATCCAGGAGGAGCTAGAATCAGAATCTGAGGTCTGTTTGACAGGAAAACTCCCGAGGCAAATACAGACTTGAGGTCCTCTGGCAGTTGCTAGGACGTGAAAGCAACTGGCTTTTTAGAAGTATCCTTGGTCACGTTATTTATTTATTGCAAAGGCATGTTACCTCCCTGTGCATTTATGAAAGTGGCCCTTTGAGGGGGAGGGTTTGAGCAGAGCTCTTGGAGACCCAGCACGTTCTGAAAGCAACCTTAATATATTATTTGTGCTTACTAAGCACGAGAATCGTGTCTTGGCTGCCTCTATTTTTAAAGAGGTGGGAGCAGAAGCAAGGAGGGAGGTCAGTTACCACTGGACCCTGGAAGGCTTTCTGGAGTCGGTGATATGCAACGGAGGCCTTATGAACTTGGGCAGAGTTTCCACAGAATCAAATTCTCCCGAATTAAACAGGACGGCAAATGAAGACTGTATTGATTTTCTGCTCAGGTCAATAAATGAGATAAATTGACCAGAAGAGCTAAATACTGATCAGGGTGAACGGAACATCAACATTTACTAAGAGCAGAGGGAGGAGAAATACATATATCAGAAAAATAGAGATGCCAATAGAACATTAAAGCAGCTGCTTGGTTTCCAGTTAAGGTTTGTGTTTGAGGATTAATATTTTAGTCAGGTCTTTACAAAAAAAAAAAAAGCAGTGGAATTAAGTTATTACAATAAACCTTCATTTAGTCATACTGATTGCGGGGAAGATCGATTGAGGTTTTTTGTTAAAAGGATGTCATTGCATGAAAATGCACAGAGATGATACGGCAGAAAGAGCAGTGCATTGGGAGTCAGAAGACCTGTGTCACTGGCCTGTGACTTGTTAAGAGCACAAAATCATATATTATTCTTTTTCTGTGTCCCTTTGTGTAGCACAGGCCCTGCCACGCAGATGGAGTCTGAGTCCTGTGAAGAGCAGGCCTTGAGTCAAGCATTTGGGTACCAATAGGTAGTTGATTTGGGAGGTGATCCCAAGCATGAGAGGGACTGACAAATGGGACAAGGAAGGAAGGAAGGCCAAGGGTGTGTTCATGAATGGACCACCATATTGGAAACAGGTGGCGAGGTGCACCCAGAATTTTTCTACCAAGGTGCAAGGAACCTGGGGTATTTTTCCACCAACTGTCTGTCATCAGTTGACGGTTGGGACATTTGTTGAGGGTATTACCTCTAGCCTCCCCCCCCCCCAATTTTTTTTTAGACCTTAAAGCAGAAAGATTCAAGCGCTGCCCACTCCTGAAGCTGCAGGTGACCTCTGCCAAGAGCCAAGTGGAGATGGGAAGGACACAGGCAAGGAGTAATGATAGCTGAGGGACTGCGAGGAGGAGCTCTGGGCACTGTGACCTCGGTCAAGTCCCTTTGCCTCTCTGGGCATCACCATCTAACTCTAAATAAAGTGAGGTTTGATCTTCACATTCCCTCTAAGACTGAGTGTCAGCAACTCTGTAAACCAGATGGTCGAACACAGAACTGAGAATTAGAGACCCTTCAGGAAATTGCTTCTCAAACAGATAAAAATGGTCTATAATAAGCATTCCACTTGTTAGCTTTTAAGTGGGAGCATTTCAAGTGCGCGAACATACACACAGACATATATAGGTACAAGGTGATCACTGCATTGTTCGTAATAGCAAAAGATTGGTAACAGCTTAAATACCCTTCAATCAGAGCATGACTGAATAACATTGGTATATTCATAGGCTGGAATGTTCTCCTGCAGTTAAAGAGGATGAACAGAATCTATATGTGTTAACACGGGTAGAGCTCAAAAAATGTTTCTGAGGGAAAAAAGCAAGATGCAGAATGTTCTATATAGCATGACACCATTTAAGAAAACATGCACACGTTATAGTTTTCCTGAGGTAAGTTACATATATGCAAAAGTATTTTTAAAGGACAGAAAAGTGGCAACAAAAACTCATTTAAAGTTATTTTGGAAAGATCTGGACAGATGAAAACTATGTTTTCATGAGAGGCTAATTTTGTGGAGGAGAAAGAGATATGGGAAGGATAGGCTAGCAAGGATGGATGCCGGTGGGAAAGTCAGAGTGATTTTAGCTTTAGTGGTATTGTTCTAATTTATAAAAGCAGAATTGATTCATGCATCCTTAAGTAAACTCGAAAAATAAGATATGTCTAGTACACAGCCAGGTATCACAGAAGACTACATGATAATGTGGAAAGATTTCAGAAAATGGAATCAGATCTAGCAATCCTAGCAATAACTTCTCTGCTGACAGTGTCTGACTCCCCACTTGCAACATAGAAACAGATATGGACTTCACGAAGCTGAATGCCAACAAAGTGACCTGTGGTGTCTTCTATCTGGGACATGATTTGCATTCACCTGTTTGCTTCCTGCCTTCTCCAAACCGGCACACGCATTGTCTTGCCGTGTTTCCTATACTTAAAAAAAAAATCCTTCCTTTATTGAGTTGAAAGGTGAGGTTCCTGCCTAATCTCCATGTAATCAAGAATCTGATTTAATGGACTCAGAATTAACAAGGTTTTTAATACTGTTTTCTTAATTGTCACAGTGTCAGTCAGTGTTGAAACAGAGCAAGGTTTTGGCTGAACTTGAATGTGCCCCTTTGCCTTGCTTTGTGGGTATCAATGAGAATGAAGGAGGAGCCACGCACAATGACAACACTAGGGGGTGACATCCAAGTCAAAGTCTCACTGGACGGTCTGAGGAGCTGTCAGAGCAGAGGAGCATCTTCTGGAACAGTGCTATAAGCTTTTGGGACCTCATGCTTTTACTAGGCTAGTCGTCCACATGGAATTCTATCTTCTACCCCGGTGTTCACATGCCCACATCCTATTTTTCTTTACATCGTTTTCTCTAAGTAGCCTTCATGGATAACCCCTTACCCCTGCCCTGTATAATAATGATCATGATGATGATAACAGCTACCATTTATAGAGAGCAACTTTAGGTACCAGGGACCATGCTGTGTTCTCATCTAACCCTCATAGCAACCCTGAGAACTAAGCATCATATTCCCATTTTACAGATGAAGAAACCAAGGCTCAGTAAGTGTATAAGGTCTTGAATGATTGATATTTTCCAGGGGCTCTGCTTTTGGACACTTTCTCCCCCTTATCACGTTCATGTGTTATGTGATTTACGTGTTACATGATTTGCAGAGAGAAATCATTTTCAGAGATCTTCCTTTGTGAGGGCTTAAAAACTTGGGCTTAACCCTCAGAAACAGAAAGTTTTAAAGTTAAAGAACATCTCATAGTGAACAAATAGAGCCCTGTGAAATGATCCAGAGGAAAGTCCATTCTTCAAGGCAGGAAGCTCACCATTCATACTAGGCAATCCTACAAGATGGATAAGGAGGAAGACCAAATATCTGGTCACCAAGGCAACTTCTCAGGGCTACACCCAGCAGGGGAGGGCAGGAGCCTCCAGTGGTCCATCCTACCAGGTGGCAGTTTCCAGAACAGTTTCCATCACGAAGTCCCAAGGGGCCGTTTGTCTGCCTGGGTGAGTTCTCCAGTGGGAAAGGTCTTCCACCGCCAGCCTAAGCAGCTCCTCACCCGCTCCCTCTTCTCTTCTCTATCCCCCTCTCTCCTTCCCAGGCTCTCCAGGAATTAAGTCAGAGGGGACAATAAATTTACTTTGTGAGGCAACCAGCGGCCTGGATCTTAAGGTTCACTTTGCCTTAGGTTTGCTCCTGGCTTGCCAGGAGGTAAAACGATTTATCGTATCAAACAAAGATTTTTGTTTTTTACCAGACTTCTTGAAAACCAAAACAGAAGTGTGAAGAAATGTGTCCAGTGTCAAATATAGTGGCCATGGCTGCAATTTGAACAGAGTTCTATATCCAAAACTCTCTTCTGGCTACTGATAGTGAGTGTACATATGCATGTGTGGGTGTGTTTAGAGTTTCATTATCCTTATGCAATTTTTACTTTATCTCCCCTTCAGTGACCATATTTATGTGCATGAAACACATTGAGAGTGATGCTGGCTCAAGGCTGACATAGGGGAAGCCATATTGTAGAAAAGAAACCATATTGTAACTTTGAATGACCTCTGATTCACTCACCCAGACATGCTCTGTAGATTTTATGGCCCCTCTCAGCTGCTATAAGTTGATAACTTTGTTCTTTTGAGTTTCTTAGGAAGGTGATGACCCCAGGCAGAGAGTCTATGCTGACATCCATCATCAGTGACAGCTGAAAGATCAGGGTAGAGGGTGGTGCTCCAGTCTCTGACGCATATCCAGTAAAGCAAAAGACTCTCAGGAACTGAGACCAGATGTCCACCCCCACCTGGAGATCAGATGGAGGCCCCACTAGGATTAGATCTATTTTTCAGGGACTGTTAAAATTTGGGTTGTCTATACTTCTATCCTTCTGGTCCAAAACTTGATTATAAGATGTGCCTTTAGATGTTGTTCCAAAACTGTTGAGCAAGGTACAAAATTCTAAAAATGTAAAATATCAGCCTGAAGCTGGGAACAAGATAATATTTCCAAATGAGTGCTAAACAGTTTCATTCCTCTAACCCAGATCTATGCCCCAATTCAGCAGGAAGGAGCTAGATTGTTTGTTGCCCCAAACCCCTCAAGAACGAGGAATGACCAAAGAATAGGGAGAATTGAAACTGGCAAACACTTAGCCATTGATAATTAAGTAGCTAGGAACTAAAGTTTTTTTTCCCTCTTGCAATTACTGATTATAGCTTTTAGTTGTTCCTCCGCCCATTGTTAACAGTGCTGTTTAGGCAATATGCTATCTGACTCTCACTAGGTTCCTATAGATAGCATCTCCCTGGAGCCTGGGTCACCATGGTAATGAGGGTTTGGCTGTTTTTCAGGAATTAGAACCCTTTGTCCACTTCAGGCAAGTTGAGACCACCAACTCATCATCTGGGCCCACACATATGTCTAATAAGCCACCTTTTGACGTTAAGAGGCTAAAAACTCCACCCTCAGATCATGCTAACACTGTCATTTTGTGAACATGCATCCTATGAAGAGGCATGGACTCTGACTACGCTTGCACAGATCATCAATTACCTCACCTCTCCTCACCTCCAATCATCTATCTCCACATTTCAGACCACCTTACCCCCTGACCCCATAAACATCCCTGAGTCCCCATTTTCAGGGTAGCAGATTTGAGACTCATTCTCTTGCTTCCTCACATGGCTGTTTTGTGATTAAAACCCTCTCTCAGCTGACATCTCATCATCTTAGTGTTCGGCTTTCTGGGAGGTGGGCAAAAACGAACCTGGTGTGGTAACAAGAGCAGGACCCAACATGGATTCACCTCTATATCTTCTAGCACACTTAGTATTGTGCCAGACATAGAATGAGTGCCAGTAAATGATTATGGAACAAATGAGAGAGCCAGGGACAACGTGGTGTGCCAACCCCTGAGCTTTCCTTCAGATGACGTCTCAGTGCACACAGTTGTGTGGATGGGGCAGCGTTGTCCAAGGATCTGCAGGACCTTAAAGGCAAAGAGATTGTGTCTAGGAGGCCAGGAAGGCCAGAGCAGCCTCCCCAAACAGGTTGATGTAGGAGGCTCCAAATCATGTAGATGACTGACACACGGTCACTTTCATGATCTCCTACTGGGAAGAAGGTCACTGAAATTAGGTGAGTCTTTTCCAGACTTTTCTGATGACGTATGCTGGTGAAAAAAGTTCTGGAGTCAACTATATTTGAGAAATGCTGTGTCGAGCTAAGTTAAGCAAAGTCCTTTACTTCAGGACTTTTCTGAGCAAGTGCACATTGTAAATATGCAAAAGGGAAAAACTGAAGGGAGCATTTTCCCCATTTCTATGATCATGGAAACTGTAGTCCCAGAACATTGCAGAGGGCTACCCTTTCACAGGAAATGGACAAGACAGTCCATCTGGGGGTTTAAAGTCCAAGGCAGGGGAAAAATAAAGAGTCTGGTGAACTTCTTTAAAAGAATAAGTAAGAACTGTTTCTCAGCGAAGAGGACCCAGGGTACAGCCAAGATAAGAAGCTCATCTTCTTTCCTCCAAGAAGACCAGTCAATTTCCCAGGACAGAGGAGGGTACATGATGGAGTGATGTTTGACACTTAGCGTATTCTCTTTAATCTCTAAGGAGACCTGAGCTTCCCAAATCTAAACCCTTCCCCTCCCCTCCACTTTGCCCACCCCGATCCAGGCCACCATCATCTCTCATCTGGATCACGGCAATACTCTCTTGCCTGTTCTTGTTTCTATCCTTGCTCCCCTACAATCTGTTCTCAACAAAGCAGCCAGTGTTCATCCTGAAACTTAGGTTAGGTTATTTTTCTCTTTTTTTCAGAGGCCTCCAATAACTTCCAATTTCCTTCAAAGTAAAAACTAAAGCTCTTCCAAGCTTGGGCCACCTCTTGTTACTCTCCCCACTTCCCTCCTCAGGAACACTGATCTCACCATTCTTTAAACACCCCAGGCATTCTGTGCCTCAAGGCCTTTGTAGGTGGTTTCTTCTTGCAGTGCTCTTTTCCCAGATAGGCACATGTTCATTCTTTGCTCACTATTCTTCATTGTCTTTGCTCAAATGCCACATTCTTGGGGAAATCTCTCCTGATTATCTTATTTAAAATTTCAAGTCTTACTCACCCTCAGGACTCCAGACCTCCTTACTTTGCCTTGTTTTTTTTTACAGTACTTATCATCTTTAACTTACTACATAATTTACTTATTTATCAGGTTCTTGTCTGTCCCCCTCCCCCAGAACATAATCTCCATGCTGGCAGGCATCTTTACTTTATTTTCTGAAGTATCCTTCACACCCAGAATGTTGCCTAGCACATGGTAGATATTCACAATAGATTGCATTTTCCAAAGACTGCCACAACAATATCTCCCATCTCACATGCACCTCTTACAATGTTACCCTGACACTCTTCCTATTGAGTGTTAGGGTCTCTGTCCCTTTTCCTTGAAACTGACTTGATGTATATGAGTGCTTCAATCAACAGCATGCAGTGGAAGGGATGCTCTGTGGCTTCCAAGGCTAGGTCATAAAAATGCCAGCCACATCCACCCTGCTCTCTTAGAACTCAGCCATCCGACCATGTGGGAGCCCAAGCAGTCCATAGAGATGACCATTTGGAAAGTTAATGGGCCTTCAGCCCAACCTGAGTTCCCAGTCAGCAGCTAGACCAGCCATTTTGAGTGTGCCATCTTGAAAGTTGACCTCCAACCCCAGGTAAGCCACTCTAGCTGACTTGCATAGAACTGAGATGAACCATTCATGTTGAACTCCTGCAAACTTGACCCAAATTGTAGATTTGTGAACAAAGTAAATGTTCAGTTGAATGGTGTTGCCTCAGCCAGACTCCAGGCCTAAATTGGAACTCCATGGTCAGGGCTTTGCTGGCAGCATTTAAATCATTCTGTATAGGCAGGTTTGATGTCAGGGCTCTGATGGGAGAGGGCCAGGCTTGGGAACAGTGCTGAACCCACCTCCTCCTCTTTCTGGACATGGGACAAATTCCCTCGCTGGGTCTCAGGTTCCTTGTGAGAAGGATTAAATGAGATGACACAGGTAAAGAGATTATCCCAGGGAATGGTATGTGACAGTCATGAGACTAGAGTTTGATGTTCTTTTCCTTCCACGCAGAGGCCTGGGGTCCAGAGGAAACACACCTAGAAAGACCTCTTTACCTCCACAACCAGGCAGACACCCCTAGGGATGTGCTCACAGGGACTAGCGCAGCTGGCATTTGAGAAGGGACCAGCTCTCACTTGCCTCAGGTCTCTGCCAGGAACACTGTGCACCCCCCTCCCGCCACTTTTGACTTCACTAGGGCCGGCTAATTGTTTGAACCTCAGATTCATTATTACTTGTATCTAGAAGCCTGTGTCAGCTTCCTATGCTTGGGATTTCTGCTGTGTGCCCCAGGGCACCAGTCCTTCTGCCATCTTGGCCAGCATCGTGCTGAATATATTGTATGTCTCTCTCAGTTGCTTGAGCGTGGTGAGGACAGGAGCAGGAACTCTGGCTTTTTGCAGCTCAAGTGCTCACCACAGGGCCTGGCATACAGTCAATGTGAATAACTCTGGGAAATGCATCTCTCCAGGATGCAGAGGCATCAAGGGTTAAGGCTGTAGGACGCTTCTGTGTCATAGGGGCAGACACTCTCATAAGTCCGCATGGTGTTTATTCTCAGTACCCAGTCAGTTTAGAGTACAACCATGAGGTGACAGGCAAGACTGTAAGACTCTACTCAGAGTCTGACCAGGCTGTTCACACCCAAAAGGCTGTACCGTGTTGTGGATAAGACCCCATTCTGAGAGCCAGGCTGCTTGCTCTCCAATCTTGGTTGTGTTGCTGACTAGCTGTAGGACCTCCAACAATTTACTTACGCCCTCTGGGCCTCAGTTCCCTCATCTGTAAAATGGGAATAATGACATCACCTATCCCAAAGGGTTGGAATTGCAGGCATTAAATGAATGTGTCAAGCACTAAGAATTAAACTATGCATCAAGCACTAACAACAGCATTTGGCACAGTTTGACTCCCACAGAAGTGTCTATTAATCCATCTGTTGAATAAGATCTAGATCTGTATCTACAGCAGAAAGGCCTGGGCCACTTCCGTTTCTTCTAAAATTCACATAACAAACAAGATTACAAAAATAACCTCAAGATTAAGGCTAAGTGATGGACATCTTTCAGTCCTCCACTGCATTTCTGTGACTGTATGCTCCAGAACTTCATTTGGTGGTCATGTCCAAGCTCTGTGTTTGCAGGCTGTGACTATGAGGCTCTGGGCAAATGCTTCCAGCGCCCCTCCCCACACATGAACTCTCCCTCAAGCCCTCTAAAGGCTCCTCCATGGTCCTCTCTTTTGCAGAGAATCAGGAAGAAGCCCAGCCTTTGGAAACCCTCCCCATCTTGGAAGCCTCCTGCCACCACCTCCTTCCTTGGAGTCTTGGCTATTTCAGGAAAGGGAAAAGACCACCCAGGGTGCTAATCTTGGGCTTCACTCCCGGGTGGGGAAGGCAGATTTTCCTGTACAGAAGAGCGCATGTTCCTTTTGAAAAGTCCTAGCGGAAATAAATGTACAACCTATTGTAGGCTGCGAGGAGCCACCAGCAGGAGTTGGTGTGATACAAAAGAGGCATTTGTAACGGCACAAAACACTTAGCACTTTACCAAGACATGCACAGGACATAAAAGGAGACACAGGGCTTCACGAATCCGCCGGGAAAGCAACGTGCTCTGAATGCAGGACGGCCCATCACTGCACCCAGCTCACGGTCCCTCTCCTCTCAAAGATGCCACAGGCTCCGCCGCCGTGGAAGGGAGCGTCTGAACAAACACAGGCGCGAAAGTCCAGGTCTGTCTTCCTTCTGGGCCTCCCACTTAGGGGCTTGCCTTTGTCTTCCTAAGTGGACAGGCTCGCCCCTCCCATTCACAGTGCCCAGAGCAAGAGCACAAATAGATACAAATACAACAGATCTAATACAAATAGAAGTAATATAATAAGACCAAGTACTAAAATGTTCTATGTAAAAGTAGTAAGACCCTCAATCAATATGTTTTATCCTCCTAAATTGACAAGTATACCTTCATAACAACCTGAAATGTGAGGCTCAAGTTTCGCTTCCTTGGATTCCCTTGGAAGCGTAGGTAGCCTCAGTGGGCCCCCAACATTCACAGTGCATGGGCATGGGAAGCATAGGACGAAATGAATCCCCAATTTTTTAGCTTTAAGAGTCTAAGAACCACACATCCTCATGAGTCATGGAGGAAATGCTTTCTATTCTTGAACCCAAACCTGTCTTTCTAGAACTTTCTTTCACCCTTTTCCTCTTTTCACTCCTGTCCTTCACAGCCACAGAGAAGAAGCAGATCTTTGGTCTCCACTGACTAGCCAAGCCTCAGATTTCTGCCTAAGTCCACGGAGAGACCTCCTGCATGCCAAGCTCTGCATTGGGAGCTGGAGATAACCAGAGAAGGCTGCAGGGACCCTGCCCCCAGGGAGCTCACAGGCTAATGGGGGAAACATGACAGGCAGGTCAAATAACCTCAATAAATAACACATATGATAAGCATCAAATTGGATGATGCAGAAAGCAGACACATCTGGGGAGCAAATTCTGGGATGTCAGCACAGAAAGGGACCAGAGGAAACTTTTTGTTCAACGGAAGAAAAAAATAGCAGCAGGACCTTCTATTCAAATGTACTTTCTGTGGGGTCTGGGCACAGGAAAGTGAAGAAAGCAAAGCTGCTCTCTTGGGTAGAAGCAGGTAGGGGTGGGGCATGGAGCTCCAGCCATCCAGAGTCATCTCTCCATTCTCCCTCCCATGGGCAGAGGACCCATCCCTGATGGAATGCCAGGTGTCTGGGCAGCCCCATTTTTAATACTGTTGCTCTAGCCCAACCTCTTCCTTTAGAGGGAGAATGATTTGCTTATGTGCCCACCAGCCCCTATAGACTGTCAGCTTCCAGGAGTTGCAGTCTGGACCTCGTTCCTTTTTGTACATGTAGGGGAGGAAGAGCATTTCCTCTACCCCCTGGGTCCTTCTGGCTGGGCTATGAATTAAATTCACAGGAGACATAATAACAGGAGAAAATCAAACAAAGCTTTATAACATGTATACATGGGAGACCCTCAGGAAAACTGAGTAACTTGCCAAAATTGTGGAGGCTTTCATCTTAAATACCATCTTCAGCTAAAGACAAACAAGGAAGTTGGGGGTTGGGGGAGTCAGTTATGGGAGATTCCCAGAAAAGCACAATAAACAAGAGTAAGGTTATTATGCAGACTTAAGTCCTTGTCTTTCACATTGATAAGAGTTTCTAGAGATGAAGCCATACCCCCTTCTCCCTGGTACAGAGAGGGAGACCCCTTTAACAGATGGAGATGTCCCTTGCAAATGTAAACGTCTCTTAAAAAGGGTAACTTCTACTTTTACTTGGTTTTCAGAGCTTTTCCCATGTCTGCAGTTTTTAAAAGTAACCAGCCCAAAATAATCCTCATCCCAAAGAGACACATTTTCGGGTGGCCAATTCTGATTCCCTACATACACATGGTGCCACTTAGGGAGTGTGAGTCGAAATAGATCAAAGGAGAGATGCCAGCCTAGAATCAGGATGTGCAGGGACTTATGTGAGGTCATTTAGTTAGTGGGATGCTTGAAATCCTTCTTTAAGGAGTAAACAAATAAATAAATAAATAAGGGTGAGATGTCTCAGAAAGACAGAGAGAAAAAAGTTTCAGGAGGAAGCAAAAAATACCTTGAAGTAAGAGCCTTATATTATTATTATATCAATAACTATAATATTTATATTATTATAAATTATAACAAGCATAAACTTTAAAAATTTCTGTTTAGTATTTTTCAATTTAATTTCTCTATTAGCATTTCTCCATTAATCCTCTCACTGACTTACAGTAACAATTGTTAACATTTATTGAGAAACTATTATTTATTCCTTACTAAGAGTATTGCTGGCATTTTCTCATTTAACACTCAGAATAACCCTTTCAGCTAGGACTATGATACCATTTACACAAATGAGAAAATTGACAACTCAGAGAGGTTAGAGACTTGTCCAAGATCACTCAGCCATGAAGCCGTGAAATGTGCACTGGAACCCACAGTATGTATTTACTGATTATTAACAAGAGTAAGTGATGGATTCAGTAATTTGGAGGACCAGCTGCCTTTTCTCTTGGCCTGTGGTCATAGAGCAAGGTAATGTACTTCCCTCACTGCAGCTTAGAAGCCTGGAAGTTGGGGTTACCTCAGCTCCAGGCTCTCCCTGGGGCCAAGATACCTCTGTCTTCAGTCTGGGTCTCGAAGGGGACCAGACAGGGAACTGCAGCCCCATAGAAACATCTTTGAGCAGGGTCCAAGAAGCGACAGCTCACCCAAATCCCAGACACAGGAAAATCTGCCAACCTCTGTTTTGGAGCATGCTGCACCTTCTGGAAAAAGCAGGCCTGCCTTCATGGGCTCTCCCATTGGTGTTATGCATGGCTAAATGGGGGCCATATTTCACCCTAGAAGTGGCTGCATTTCAGGAGCAGAGTGTGATTAAGAAAGACAGATGGCGGGTAATATCCGTTACCAACACCTGTACCGTGCACAGGGAACTATTTGGCAGAAAGGGGCTATGTAAGAGCAAGATCATTACCATTTGAACTAGAAAACAAAATGTGGTGAAGAATGGGAGCAGAGAGGAGGGGAGGGGAAGAGGGTGACACAGAGGTGCAGAAGTCAGGCACTGCAGGAAATGCTGCATTGGAGGAGGAGCTTAGCCACCCCCCCCCCCCCGCCCCCGGAAGCACAGGACTAGGTCCTAAGACCCAGTTCTGCCACTAACTGACAGAGAAGGCTGGGAGAAGTGGCCCCCCTCCCTGGGCCTCAGGATCCCGCTCAATAAGATGCTAATAGCCTTGGAGGTCTTGTCTTCTTCAGATACCCAGGGTTACAAGAGGCACCATTTAGAGGTAACCACACCCAACAACAAGACTAGATCAGCCTCTGAGAGTACCTGGAACTGAGTATTTAGCCAAGTGCTGAGGGCATCTGCCCCCTCTTCCCTGCAGCCCTAACACACACACACACACACACACACACATTTTGAGAGACAGGGGTCTCTGGGCGTAGAACCCCAAAACTGAAGCGTAAAGGCCGAGGCAGGTGGGTTAATGAAAAGCACACAGGCTATGAGACTGGATGGACCTTTGTCCCAAGCTTCTACTGATCCTAAACATTAATTAATTTGGAGCCAACATTTTCAGAAAGGGAAAGAAAGATGACAGGACCTAGGATCAGACAAAAACAGACTTCGGGGTTAAACAGATCAGGGCAGGAGTACCCGCTCTGTCACTTGCTTACTCAGTAAACTCAGGAAAGTGACAGCTCTTCTCTGAGCCAGGCTTTATCCTCATCTGTAAAATGGAGATAAAGACCCACCTCATCAAGCTACTGAGTATTAAAGGGAATAATGTTTTGCAAATTCTTAGCACAGAGCCTAGCATATGATAGACTCAATAAATAGAGGCTACCATGTACATACTTCCCTCCACCATCAAACTCATCATCATCATCACCATCACCATCACCATCATTGCCATCTTCAGCCTGGATAAGGAAGCTTTCCCTTTGCTTTTTGGTTGTTTCATTCCTCCAAAGGCTCTCACACAGCAGGAGAGCCCTGTTCTGTGTGGCCTCAAAGGGAAGCTGGGATCAAGAGGCATAAAGTGTAGAGAGGAGGTGGGGAAGAAGCAGGATGACAAGCAGCATGCATTTGGCACATAGTTTTTGTTCATTCAAAGGAGGCACTGTTCAGCCAGCCCTGAGGGTTTAGTGGTTAAAGTTCTGCTCTCTCAACTCTGCATCCTGGGTTTGATTCCCAGGAGCAGAACTATACCACTCATCTGTCAGTTGCCATGCTGTGGCAGTGGCTCACATAGAAGAACATAAGGACTTGCATCTATGATATACAAATATGTACTGGGGCTTTGGGGAGAAAAAGGAAAAAAAAGAGGAAGAGTGGTAACAGATGTTAGCTCAGGGCAAATCTTTCCCTGCAATTAAAAAGGAAAAAAAGCAGCCACTGTTTATTGTTTTAGGGGCTTTGTATATGGAAGTGCATAAATATATAACATGTAATATTATAATAACATATACATTATACATTAATAGAATATGCATGTATGAAGTGGATTCAAGGGACCCGGGTGAAGTGATGGAACCAGCCACTTAAACATCTGGGAGGAGTGCACTCCCTGAAGAGGGAACAGTGAGAGCAAAGGCCCTGCAGCAGAACAGGGCTTGGAGAGCTAGGAGGACAAGAAATAGGCCAGGGGTTGTAGGGGAGTCAATGAGAGGGAGGTAGGAAGTGGTAGAAGTAGGCAGGGCCAGATCAGAAAGGGTCTAAGTGGTGGAGAAGATGTTGGATTCCTTCTAAGTATGCTGGAAGAGCCACTGGGGGTGGCATTTGGGCAGGGTGTGACATGATCTGATTTTTATTTTAAAAATGATAATTCCAGCTGTTGTGTGGAGAATAGACTGTGGTGGGGGTGAGTAAGATGGGAAGCAGAGACCAGTCTTGAGGCCATTGCCATCTCCCAGGTGAGGGATGGTACCAGCTTGAACTAGGGAGTCAATTGAGGGTGTTGAGACTTTTTGTTTGTTTGTTTTGTTTTGTTTTTGGTGAGGAAGATTGGCCCTGAACTAACATCTGTTGCCAATCTTCCTCTTGTTTTTTAATTTTCTCTCCCCAAAGCCTCAGTACATAGTTGTATATCCTAGTTGTAAGTCCTTCAAGTTCTTCTATGTGGGATGCCACCACAGTAGGACTTGATGAACGGTGTGTAGGTCCACACTCAGGATCCAAACCCGTGAATCCCAGGCCACTGAAGCGGAGCACATGAACCTAACCACTACACCACCAGCTCACCCCGAGATGTTTTTGAATAATGGATACATTTTCAAGGGGGAGCAGACAGGATTTGCTGACAGTTTGGATGTGGACGTGAGAGGCAAAACTAGTCAAGGATAGCTCCAAGTGTTTTGGCCTGAGTGATAGGGTGTACGTTGGTGCCATTTTCAGGATGGGACAGACTGTGGGAGGAGCAGGTTGAGAGAATAATGAGTTCGGTTTCAGACACAGAACATTTGAGATGCCCATTAGCCATTCAAATGGAGGCATTTAGGAAGTTGGGGATGGAGCTATTTGGCATTTAAATCCACGGCACTGCATGACATCACTGTAGGAGCGAGAGGTCTGAGGACTGTGCCTTGGTGCCCTCTAACATTTAGAGGTCAGGCAGTAGGGAGGACCCAGCAGGGGAGAGCGATTGAGAGCAGCCTACACAGGAGGCAGAGAATCAGGAAAGAGTGTTATCTTAGAAGCCAAACAAAGAAAATGTTTCTAGTAGGAAGGAATGACTAGCTTTGTTACATAAGAGAAAGGGTCCACCAAATGGAGATTGAGAATCAGTCACTAGACTTGGTAAGATGGAGGTCAAGAGGGACACTGACAATGAGATTTGAGTGTGTTACTGGGAGGCGGGGTGAGAGCCTGGTGGAAGTGGATTCAAGAGAGAAGGAAGGTGAGGGATTGGAGGAGGTGAATGCAGGTAAGTCTTTGGAGGGATTATGCTATAAAGGAGGACAGTGAATTGGAATGGAGGCCAATCCATTTAGAAGGGTCAAGGAAAGTGTTTTGTTCTGTAAGATGAGAGATCTTAAACCATTTTTATATTGATGGGCATGGAGGGGGAGAAATTGCAAGAACAAAGACTGTGATGGGGAAAAGGAGTCCAGTGTCCGCGTACAAGGGCAGTCCCGATTTTGTGGGGTCTGAGCTGATGCAATTTGGGTAGCCTTCTCTGGAAAAAGAATTCAAAGTCATGAATTCAAAATTAGGTTTGGAAATGAATATTTACTTAGCACAAGAAAAGAAATTACAACAAATCAACAACACTTTATAGATACACGTATCTTTCTTCTGAGATTTCTTTAGGCCAGGATCTCTCAGTCTCTGCAAGATTGACCTTTTGGGTCAGAAAATTCTTTGTTGTGACAGGCTGTCCTGTGCATTGCAGGATGTGTGGCAGAATCCCTGGCATTTACCCACTAGATGCCTGTAGCACTCATCCCCCTAATTGTGAAAACCATAAATGCCTTGAGAAATTGCTCACCCTCACCTTGAGGACCGTGCCTTAGGTAATTTACTGGAAATGCTTACATACAAACCTTCCTGGTTGCAACCCCACCTCAAACATTCTACATGCCCCAGAAATCACCAGCACTGACAGGGGTCAGCCAAGTGAAGGGCTCTGAAGCTCAGGCTCCCTTTGCTTCTGATAAATCCACCTCTGACCAAGTTGAGTGCTTGCACTTAGACTGGAGCAGGGAGAGCATCTGTCATAAAAAAGAGAAGGTGGACTATGGGGTACAGATACCAGTGAACTCATAGACTTAAATCTTCTCATTGCTTATGTTTCTCAGTGCAATAAAAAGCAAGGGAATCCATTGAGAGGGTCATACAGTGAGGCTGTGTTAGAGTTTTGCTGGGAGGGAAGCAATGAACTAGTGTTCTATAGAGTAAGGCTGAGTGGACTAGGATTGGTCTGAGCCTCACAATGGACCAGAAGTGGGGTAGAGAAAGAACCGGTGGTTCAAGGATGGCATGGGTGCCTTATAAAACAGTGGACGCCTCCTTGCTGGAGCAATCTGCCCTGGAATAGGCATTTCAAGCAGCAAAGGCAGGTCAGACTATGATCCTACTAGTCCTTCTGGTCTGGGATTCTGTGATTTTTACAGCAAAGCAACCTGATGCCGTAGAGTACACCATACAGAATTCCTCCGTAGCACCTTCACTCACGAGAGAGTAAGATCAGTCTCACAGAATTATCCTTATGATGGTTGAGAGCATTGGCCCTGGGTGGGGACTTCCTGTGCTTCCTCTTATTTAATACTTTACAACAAGATAAGATAATTTAGGAAAGTTTAAGTCACTTATCCATTGTCACACAGCTGGTAGAAATGGTATGACCCAAACTGAGGAATTTTCTACAAAATGCCTGAGCAGTATTCCTCATAACTGTCAAAGTCGTGAAAACTAAGCAAAGATTGAAAAACCATCTCACAACCAGAAGAGACTGGGGAGAAGTGGCAACTAAATGCAATGCTGTATCTCGGATTGGATTCTGGAACAAAAAGAAGATATGACTGGGAAAGTTGGTGAAATTCACATGAAGTCTACAGTTTAGTAACCGTAATGTACCAATGTTGGTTCTTAGTTCTGACAAACGTGCCCCGTGGTAAGGTAAGACGTTAACAGTAGAGGAAAACAGGTGAGGTCACTATGGAAACTCTCTGCATTATCTTTGCAATTTTTCTGTAAATCTAAAACGAGTTCAAAATAAAAACCTACCTAGAAACAACAAGACAGCAGTAGCAGCAGCAGCGGCAATAAGAACAGCAGTGTGACTAAGCCCCCAGCATTCTACCTCCTGGAGCCTTGCTTCTCTGAGATGCTCAGGGCACTGGGACCTGTAGGTCATTATCTGTATTCAATGTGACCTTTCTAAGGCCTCTACTTTCTGCTTGTACACCTGCATGTGTCCTCAGCTGAGAGGCAGCCTGCTACAGTGCAAAGAGACAGCTTTGAATCCAGGCAAATGTTGATTGAGTCTCAGCTCCCCTATCAACTAACTGTGAGTCTGTATAGAAATCACTTTCTGGCTCAAACCTTGGGTTTCCTGCATCTGTAAAATGCAACCGATCACCTCTCCCTCTCCCAGGCTCCATGTGAGCGTCCAAACGGAAACAGAGAAATGCAGAGCACTTGCACACAGTAGGTGATCAGTAAACAGGAAGTCAGCCTTCTTTCTTCGTAAGAGCCAAGAGCAAACCTGGACTCTTTCTTTCTGACAACAACCTTTCATGTTTAATTTATAAGCTGGTTTAGGTAGTTGAATTTTAAATAATTCATAGCCTTGCTGTTAATATTTGTAGTTGTTGAATTTCTAATAAAACATTTAGGGCTTTCTTCCCCCTTCAAAGTGTATTTTGCCTGAAGAATGATTTTTTTCTGAAACCTAGGACTTGGCTGGTCTTCCTTCTTTTCCTTTCTGCATCTAATTTTGTCTATTGCCGCAACAAGGATGACTGACGCCAGCTGGGGTTTTGCTTGGTAGGTCTGGGCGTGCAAAGAGGGACGTCAACTCATCTGTGGTTGGGGTATGGCAGGTGGGTTCACTTTTTTAGGGTCTGCATGGTGGTGAAGAACATTGGCTTCCTTATTGGAGCAGTGTTTGAACTCGTGTCTGCCACTTCCTTGCTATGTGAGCTTATACAAGTAACCTAAACTTTCTAAGCCTTTGTTTCCTTGTGTACAAAAATAGGAATCATGGTGGCTGGACTGGTAGTGTAGTGGTCAAGTTCCCACGCTCCCATTCCGTGGCCTGGGATTCAGAGGTTCGGATCCCAGGTATGGACCTAGCACTGCTCATCAAGCCATGCTGTGGCAGCATCCCACATAAAATAGAGAAAGATTGGCACAGATGTTTGCTCAGCAACAATATTCCTTAAGCAAAAAGAGGAGGATTGGCAACAGGTCTTAGCTCAGGGCCAATCTTCCTCATAAAAAAAAAAAAAAGCAATGATAACACTCTCAAGTTTACTTTGCATGACGTGATTCTGGATCTTTAAAATCTACCAGTATGCATGGAACCAGCTTTATGTCATCTCTCCCAGCCTCGTCCCCTACTTTGTGCATTTGATGTGGCAAATGGACTCTCATTTACTCTCTTTTCTTCCCACCTTGGTCTGGGCCACTTCCACAAGCACCCCAGGATCTTCCTTGGACAAAACTCCAGTGGCTTTGTCATTTCTCAGTAGCCCTTAGCTTGGGGGAAGGGGAAGGACGATTTGGGCGTGCTGTGGCATTTTCTTGAAGGAGGCTTTGGCTCCCTCTCGAAGATGCAGGAGTCTGAAACGCAAGGCAATCTTCACAGGTGCCAACTGTATTGTTCAAAGAATGTACTCCCTTTTATAGCACTTATATTTCATTCTCTACTGCCAGAATGGAGACGCATGCTGGGTTTCTGCATTGGTAATTGGGGAAGAACAGATGGGAGACACGCAGTTGGAAGTAATACTGTCATTAAAATAATCTATACTGCTCGTAACTCTCGGGCATGTGTGAGAAGGTGAGTGGAGCCACGTGGACCAAGTTTCTTCAGATCCCTTCCTTGTGGAAATTATGGGGGACTCATGCTTTGGTAAGATCTGAAAATTCACATTCTCTCATGGCATACCGCGGTGGGTGCATCTCTTGCTCCAGAGTCCCAAAGACAAGAAAAGGAGCAGATTAGTGGAAATGTTTTCTTAGGTAAAGAAAGGGTGGGGTGGGCATTCTGGACAGGAAGAACAGCAAGGGCAAAGGTATACAGTCTGGAAAATATAGGGTGCTTCCAATTAACAGTAAGTTGAACAGCCTGGCTGGGGCAGAGTTCTTGTTAGGGGAACAGTGGGGGACACAGCTGGAAGAAGAACTTGGGCCATGTTGACGAGGTTCTTGAACGCCAAGAAAGCTGTTGAATGAGAGTTGCTATGCGGTGGTAGAAAGAGCATTGGATGCTGTGAGTCAGGTTCAGTCCAGGCTGTTACTAACTAGCTATGTGAACATGGAAAAATGCTTCTCCTTCCTGGGCCTCAGTTCTTCATCTGTAAAATGGGAATGAAATTGATAATCCAAGTAAATCTTTAGTAGCTTCAAGGACAATAGCTTTGCACTTCAGCAGAACACATCTAATTCGTGAGTCTTTTTTCTCTTCCGGCCATGCAGGTCAAGTTTAAACAAAGCTTATCCTAGTCCCTGTTGTTTGATTAATAATAATGATGCTAGTAATATCATAATAATATAGCTACCCTTTACTGAGGGCCTACTTTGTCCAGGCACTGTAAAGTGCCTTATTGACATATCTTTATCTTGAGCATCATCATCAGAAACCTGTCATGCAGAGATTGTCACTCCCTTTACATCAGAGGCTCAGAGAGGTAAGAGGATGTGCTTGTGTCGCCCAGCGCTGAGTGGCAGGGCCAAGAGTCATGCCTGCCTTCATTAGCAGCTGCCCTCTTTTCACTGGTCCCCTTGCCACAGCAATAATGGTGCCTCCTAAGGCTGAGCACGCTGGAGGTGCTTAATGTCCACTGACTGATTTAATCCTTTCCAATGACCATCAAGGTAGATCCTGGGATCCCAATTTTATAGATGAGTAAATGAAGGTTCTAAGAGGAGAAATCAGCAGCCCAGAGTTATAAAATCAGCACTTGACCCATCTGGGCTGTGGACTCAGATCTGCTTGGTCTCAAAGCTTCAGATGCTGCCTTGGCATATTTCTGTGCTCAGATTCACACAGGTGGAGCCCACGTTTGAGGGCAGCCCCACAACCACTTCCCTCAAATTATAGGATGTTCTTTGCAAATTTTCTTCTTACGGAGGCTTCACTTTATTTTTTCTTTTTTCTCCCCAAAGCCCCCCGGTACATAGTTGTATATTCTTCGTTGTGGATCCTTCTAGTTGTGGCATGTGGGACGCTGCCTCAGCGTGGTTTGACCAGCAATGCCATGTCCGCGCCCAGGATTCGAATCAACGAAACACTGGGCCACCTGCAGCGGAGTGCGCGAACTTAACCACTTGGCCACGGGGCCAGCCCCCTGAGGCTTCATTTTGCCAAACTTCCAGACTGCCTTCTCCTGCTGTGGGGAGCACCATCCGCACAGACACGTCAATGTCATCATTACAGGGTGATTACCTGGGCTCATGTCTTAACATGTCTGTAGCAGCAGCCTTAGACTTGCTAAAGGGCCAAGGAGTTCCTGTGGCTGTGACCCACCTTATCTTTTGGAAAAAGCTTTGGACCAGCAGACCAGCACGTACACAAGCTTTAGAAGCCAATTTTTCAGCATTTACTCTTCAGAGGGTCACCTTATTTGCACATGTTGGGGTTTCCAACTGTTGCCTCCCTTCACAACTGATGGCCCACCATCAATGGAAAGTGCTGGCGAAGACCTTTGGGTTGTCTGAGGTTGAAAGGCTGGGAGGAAGGAAGGGAAATTAACTGAGTGGCTGCTTTATACAAATTAGCTCAAAAAAGACCAATCACAGCCCTACAAGGTAGGTACTGCATTATTATCCCCAATTTACAGATAAGGAAACTAAGTTTAGAAAGATTTAAATGACTTGCCCAAGATACATGGTTAGCAAGATACATAGAAGCAAGATTTGAATGCAGGTCTTGCTCTTTCTGACATCAAAAACCAGTATCCTTTTTGGCTATACCACATCTCCTCCTATACTAGGGAAAAGTAAATTTGGTTCCCCCTGTTTCAACTCCATCCTCACCTTTCTCACTGATCCAAGATTGCTCAATACTTTAGGAAACATTATTGTTCCAGCCATTTGGGCAATAAAAGTGCTCATTTCTCTAGGGAGATTTTTTCCTGCCATTTTTTTTGCTCAAGTCACAAGGAATTCTTGTGCTCTCCTGTGGATTGCAAAGACCCCAGTGATATTGACTATGTTCTTGCTACCCACAGAGTCTTTGCACATACTGTTCCCTCTGTCTGAAATGCTTTTCCCTCATTCCTTTCCCTCTTTAACTCTGCTCACCCTTTAGAGCTCAGATCAATTGTGATTTTCTTACAGTAGCTGCTCTGATCCCCTGTTGAGGCAATCCACCCCATCCCAGCTAACTCTCATTACACTACTGTCCTCTGGCACATAGCTCAGCTTGCAAGTATTGATTAATTGGTGAATTTTTGCATTAATGCCAGGCTTTCCCACTAGACTACTGGCTCTAAGAGGGCAGGGACCCCATCTCCTGGGATTGCGATTGAGCCCTCAGTTCCAAGCACAGGGCCTAAATTAGAACATCGTAGATGCTTGGCCAGTATTTATTGAATGAATAAATGAATGATGAATGAATGCATTAAAGTACAGGATGCTAAAATGCCTGGGTCTGGAAAAAATAGAATTTCCTAACTTGTGCTTTAAAGACGCATAGCTATCTCCTTGGAGCTTGTTAGAAATGCAGTATCTCAGGCTCCATCCCAAACCCTCTGAATCAGAATCTGCATTTTAACATGGTCCCCAGATGATTCCAATGCACATTAATGACTGACCAGCACCACAAAGGAGCAGGGAAGGTGGAAGGGAAGTGTGAGGTAGCCTATGCTGATTAATCAGTTAACTGGTTAACCAATTCATTCGGTAAAATTATCTGAGCACCAACTACGTTCTTGGTACTGCGTTGGGCCCTGAGACTGTGGTGTGAACACAGTAGATACAGTGCCTGCCTTAGGGGAGCGCCCCCTACCTGCTTGGATGGGCAAGGCACCCAGAGCTACCAGAGAAGAGGGAGGGTATGCTCCTGGGCCTGAGAGGCAGGGAGGGCTTCCTGCAGGTGGTGACTGGGACTGGTGGGTAGAGAGGGACAGCCTCATACTCAAGGGAACTTCTTGTCACCTGTCGCCAGGCTAGAGGCTGGTGGATGGGTCAGGAGGTTGCTGCGATCAGCCAGGGTAGAAATGCAAGCAGTTCTTCAGTCTCTCCTACTCTCTCCTGCGTGGAGACCCTTCCTACAAAACCTGCCTAAATTACCCTGTGAATCACATAATGGCCAAATCCCATGGGCTTCACCCAGTCTCCCTGGTGCTTTTTTTATTTACATTCTGCCTCCAAATGTCAATTTTCAGCCGCCTTCTTGTCTCCCTCTGTGTTTTCTTTCCTTTTCTGGGTGTCTCTCTGGCACATCCATTATGTGGACTATTATGCAGCCATTAGAAATGATGTTTACAAAGATGGTGTAATAATATGGAGCTCTCTTAGGTTAGAACCAGAAGTGGAGTGCAATATGATTACAGTCTTATAAAAATAAAACCACAAGGTCGGGTTAAAAAAAAACAGGAACCAAAACAAAACTCCAGAATATGGATCGACCAACATTTATGTTTGTATGAGGCTTTAAAAATATACTTATTTAAAATTTATCTATTTTCCAGTTTTTAATGAGTAGAGATTTCTTCTATTAATGGTAAAATAAATACCACAAGTTAAAAACTGCTGCCATTTACTTACATATGTCATTTTGGGCAAGTTTGTAAATTTCCCTGAGGCTTGGTTTTCTCATCTCTAAAATGGGGCCAAGACTGTGCTTCCCATATAGGATGTTCTGATGTTGTGTCCATTGACTGCTTGGCATACAGCCTGACGTGAGAATCAAGGTTGATCCCATAGCAGTTATGACCATTGTTGGTGATCAGCTCCAGCTGACCTGTTCAGTGCAGGTTTGTATTAAAGAACGGGACAAGTTTGATATGGTTAGGATGGAGGTTGGAGACACTGGTTACAAGTGCTCAACTTTGGAATTAATTTTGCTCCTAACTGGCTGTGTGACCTTGATAAGTCTTGTCTCATCTCTGGGCTTTTGTTTACCCTAACGTTGAAGAGGAACACAGCCTCCACGGTCAACTGAACTTCCTGACACAGGTCTAAAAGATAATATCTCAACTCTCCTGGACTTCATACTGTGAATGCCTTAAAGGTCCTCAAAATTCTACTGGACAGGACCTTGACCTCTTTCAAACGCCTCTTCGCCCTCTGAGATGTGTTGACCTGGGAATAAAGGTCCATCTCTGTTAAGGTCAGGAGGTCTCGTACTTGTTTTCTAAGAGCTACAAGGCCCCTCCTCCTCTGCTGACCACAGAACAATTCTTGCAGTTTCTTAGATTGTGTCGGTTGTTAAAAAAAAAGCCATTTGATACGTTAGACATTAGGGTGTGGTGGTCCTCAGTTCATGGCTGGCAAGCACACCCCTCCTTGCTCTTTGCAATTCAGTTCTTAAAATGGACAAGTCTTGTTTCAAATATTGACTCCTATTCCTCCCAACACTGCACAGCGAAGGTCAGGGTTGGATCAGGTGCTCTCTAAAGAGGACGTGAGCTCCAAGAGCATCTTCCTCCCTGGGACAGCAGCTGCTTTGCTGGACGAAGGAGGACCTTTTTGCTGAGCAGTAGCTCCTGTCTCAGAAGCAGCCCCTCTCCCTGTCCCCCCAGCAGATCTGCCAAGGCTCAGAGAAGCCAGGCCAGGTGGTTCTGCTCTACGTGGAAGCTCTAAATAATTTTAATAGCATAAAAGCCAAAAAGTTGTTCTTCAGCTGCTGTAAGAGGCAACATTAACAGGGACTAATTTAAAGGGGAGAACATGGATGAGGCAGACTGGAAGATAAAAAGAAAGGGAAGAATGAGAACAACGAACTTTCAGGACCTCTTAAAAAGTCCTGGGTCAGCATCCCACCTGTCTTGCAAGCCCTCTGCACGTTTACGAGGCCTTCTTCCCCTAATGGCTTAAATTAAAACGCTTTAGTATGTTCTAGGCACTGTGTTAAGCTCTTGACCATAGATTGCCTCATTTTGCCCTCAACTAGAATGTCAGTTCCATGTGAGGAGGGGGGGTTATGTGGTTTGTTCACTGTTGCGCCCCATTTTCTAGAACAATGCTAAGGCCCCTTGTATGTGCTCATGATGTATTTAGTGATATGATGAACAGCAACTCTCTGAGGTCACTAGGACTATTACCTCCATTTTATAGATCAAAATGGGAGTTCTTGGAGGTTAAGTTACTCGCCCAGGGTCATGCAGTTAGTAGGAAGTTAATCCAAGATTCAGGTCTATCTGATCACAAAGCCTGCCTTCTTTGAGATCCTGTGCTCATGGACAATGCCCGCCCCTCTCGACTTTCCTATTCAAGTCTCCTTCCTCTTTTGCTTTTTGAGGAAGATTAGCCCTGAGCTAACATCTGCCACCAATCCTCCTCTTTTTGCTGAGGAAGACTGGCCCTGAGCTAACATCTGTGCCCATCTTCCTCTACTTTATATGTAAGATGTCTGTGACAGCATGGCTTGACAAGTGGTGCTAGGTCCACAAACGGGATCCGAACCGGCAAACCCCAGGCTGCCAAAGCGGAACATGTGAACTTAACCCCTGCATCACTGGGCCAGCCTCAAGTCTCCTTCCCCTCTTATATTGCCGCTCTAGGACCATCTCCTTCTGGAAGTCTTCTTTGATCACATCTTTGGAACGTAGGACTCCCCTAAGAATGACATAACCCAAAGCCCTCCTGTCCTTCACCAAGTTCAAAGCCACATTCCTCAGAAGGCCCCTTATTATCGACCCTGAGCTCAGTACGTTGTCCCTGGAATTGTTACCATTTACAAAGTATGTGCCCCTAACAAATTATCAGCTTCTCAAGGGAGGCCCTGTGCCTGATTCAGTTTGCATATTGCCAGAATGCCTGACTTATAGTGGGTTTTCAGTCAATAAATGCTCAATAATGACTAGTTTAACCCTTGGAATCATAGTTTCAGGGAGCAATTTGGCAGCGCCTATCAAAATTTACAGTAACTTTCCTTTGACCATATAATTCCACGTTAAGGAACTTAAAAATATTCAAACATGGGAACAAAACACCTGCATGAGGCTGTTTTCTGAAACATTATTTATAATAGTAAAACAACTCAATAACTTAGAGGCCCATTGGTGGTGGGTGGTTAAGCAGATCATGATACAGCTCTACTATGGAATATTACTCAGCAGTGACAAAGAATATTCTAGATTTGTGTCAACTCACTTGGAGATATCTTTAATCCTTTGTATTAAGTTGAAAAAGCAAGTTTCCGAAAAAATATACAGTGTGATCCCATTTGGATTAAAATTCATCTATGTAAACGCGTGCCAACAGTTCTGGAAGTGTGTGCATCAAATTGCCAAGCAGTGGGTACTTTTGGGTGTGGGCTGTAAGTTTGAGGAGTCAAGGATTTTTGCCTTTGTACTCTAAAAATGCTTCTTTCAAAGAAATTGGTGACTTCAAACAATAGACTCATAGGACATGAAGACCAGATGGGACCTCACAGGTGCAGAGGTGGTACAGGAAGGGGTTTATGTCATTGAGCATCCATCGTCTGCCAGAGATGAGGTTCAGATCCTTGCACGTATTCCTCACTTACACCTCATAACAAAGCCGGAGAGGTAAGGATCAGCAGTGCCACTTTATAGCTGGGGACATTAAAGTGCAGACTCAAACGCAGCCTGTCTCAATCTCAAGCTCGTCCGCTTCAAGAGCCCAGCAAGGCGATTCTAATCACAGTCCATTTGTGGTTGAAGATGCAGCGACCTGTGCAGGCTCACGCATCTGGAGGTCAACAGCCAGGAAGCTCTCTCCTGGACTGTATCTCCCTCTAATTGCTTCTCACATCTGGAGGTCCTCATCTCCACCAGCCAACTGGTTCTTTGGAGAGCAGGGGCTTTGCATTTTCTTTCTTTGCCCCCAGGTCTGGGCTCATGTACCCATAATGAGACCTTCACGCCTTGACAGCCCAAATCAGCACTAACATGGCTTCTCTTGGCCCTTGTGTTTCTAGACTTGGAGTTGTCATTGCAAAATCAGTCTTGTGCCTAGGGAAGAACGGTGCCACCTGAACTTTTTGAGAAGCGCTGAGCGAGCAGGAAGGAGTTGTAGGGAACAGCTCCTGTTTTGTGATTGACCCAGTGTTCACTGATGAGGTCTGGCAGAGCCATCGACCAGTTTTCACCCCTGGGGAGGGCGATTGCTTCAGAAGTGTGGCTGGTCTGCCCTGGGGGTGGGGCAATCTTAAAAGGAGCCAGAGGGTGAGAACCAAGAATTCAAACTGGAATCCTTAAATCTCAGACTTTGGAGGAACTTTAGCAGAAGTGATTTAATCCAACTTTGGAGCCAAGTGAGGAGTCTCTCTGGATCATCCCTGCAGAGTGGCCACCAGGCTCTGCTCCAGTGACAGGGAGCTCATCACCTCACAAAGGAGCATGCTCCATTGTTGAACAGCTCTCACTAGGAGCATATACTTGCTGGTTTTGCCGAGACCTGCCTCCCCTACTCAACCACAGGACTCTGAGGTGAAAGGACTGGAAGCTTTGCCCCTGACTAGCAAATGACTCAGGACAAGTTGCCCAAAGTATTTAGGATCCTTAGAACCTAATCCCTCATTTTACAGAGAGGGAAAATGAGGTCCAGAGAGTGGGAGTTTTATCAAAATCCGAGTCTCTTGACCCTTAGTTCAATGCTAAAAGAATATGCCCATATTTGCTCCCTAAAAATTAAAAAAAAAGAATCAATTTCTCAATCCCAATTATCAAAATATCAGACATTTCTTTTTAGGTACTCTGCTCAGAGCCACAGCTCCTGCTTAATCACCACCATCACCACTGTCACCACCGTTACCACCAACGCCATCATCTTCATCACAGTAATAATGATTATACACTGCATTCCTACTGTATGTTAGGCATTCTGTTAAGTGTTTTACACTTAATAGCTGCTTCTTAAGAACCTTGTAGGGAGGGATGAGGAATCTCCCAGTGAGAAGAGGAAAGCCCACTGACCATGACAGTTGTCTTTCAAGTAGCATTTTAACGAAGCAGAAGATGAGCTTCTTCCTGCCAGATCTCAACATCTGGGGCTTGTGGTCTCAGAGCAATAGAAAAGTTGGACTACGTTTCCTATGCATAAAAGGAAATGCAGAGGTACATGTGTACACAGAAACACACGTGCTCATACAGCCTCCCTGATACACAGACACATTAAAGGGAGCTTAGGGCTGGCTCCAGGAACTGCCTTCTCATTTGGAATTATCTACTGTCCCTGAGCACTTCTTCCAGTTTCTCAAACACACTCAGACCTGGCCTTGCTGCTCCTATGGTTTTGTATATATCCTAGATCATGTAGACCAATAAGGATTAAGAACGACCTAGCTTCCAGATGCCCAGCTTGGATCATGTGTTCTTCTCTTCCCCTGCACCACCTTCTTTTCTCCCTCCATACACAGGGATACATACACGCCTACACACACACTCACATGGCTGCACACACTCAGGCATATTCAAAAGTGTCCAATGTCCTCTCATTGCCCGTGGAGTCAAGTAAAAACACCCAAGCCTGGAAATAAGGTCCTTTATGATTAAGTTCCATTCCATCTTCCAAAACTTACTTCCTCCATTCTTCGTCATTCTCCACCCAAAGTGGTCTACTGTCCTTTGTCCCCGGGGGGAATGCCATCCCCTGTCCCATCTCCAAGGCCTAATTCAAGTACCACAATATCCATAAAACCAGTAACGATCCTCCTAGGACTCCTGCTGTAAAAGATCTATCTCTCATCAGAGCTCTTAAGATTATTTTTAAAAATTGCCTCAAAACATATATTGATCCCAAGAATTTATGCAGGTGTCTGAATTGTTTTCACCCCTACCCCCCCTCCAACTCGGAGATGCTTTTTAGTGCACATTTCTCTTGGTACATCCATCCTATAGCCGTGGCAGCTTCACCTGCTCTTGCAGGAACCTCTGTTCCTTCCTTCCTCTTTTTGTTCCCTGCCTTAGTGTCATCAGGTCTCACGTCAACACCTTTGCCTTCATAAAACAAGTGTAGGTAATTTGGCATTGCTATTATTTTTCATTGGTGTTATAAGAAATGTCTGACCAACTCTCATAATGACATGCTTGGCCATGCTGGTAACAATAAGTTAAATAAGGCATTTGATTACTGAGCTCCAATCACTATCCTAAAGCCTTTCTATGCATTGCCTTATTCAAATGCTTCACAGGACTGATGACCTTGGTACCCTTTTCTATTCCCATTTTACAGATGAGAAAATCAAGACTTGGAGAAATTAACTCACTCATGCAAGGTCATCCATAGAGAAACAGACATGGGATTTGAACCCACGTGCAGCTGACACCAAAGCCCAAGCTTTTCATCAGACAATAACCCAGAGATATTTTGTTAGTTACCTGCAGTTTACTGTATAAGAGGGAGACAGCCATGAGACCATTTCTTAGGGGAAAAAAGCAAAAACAGGACTTGTAGGAGAGCGGGAAGAAAAGACAGCAGTCTGAGCAGGTGATCTGAGAACAATGAATTGTGGTTTACAAGTTTGGGGTAAAGTAATCAGTTGGAATATAGCAAAGAAGCCAGCCTGGATAGTCTATCCTCAAGCAGGCTGAACACAGGTACCAAAGAAACTCACTTTTATTGTCTGTGGATAGGTCAGAAAACCTGGAGCATTTAGCTGAGAAGTGTGGGTGGCAAGTGTCTGTCTCCTTCCGTCAGCATCTCTGCTTTCATTGGGCCAGGTCTCCATTACTTCCTTCATCAGAACCTCTCTTTAGGGTGTACAGCTTATCTGCCAAAATATTGATTTCTATGGTTAAAGGACAAGGCATGTGGTGCCCTTAGCTCGGGAACCTGTCATATGGTCAGACAGAAATAAACGTAGAGCTGTGTTAAGCCTTAGAATCATGGGGCTTCTTGTTATTTTTATATTTATTGTTACCAACAGGAAGCTGATGGGTTTTGTTTTCCTGGCGTTCAGGTTCCTTCCTCAGCCAGCTCCAGGAACTCACTTGAGTAAGAACACACTCATGAGTATTCATAGAGCACACTGCTTTGGATTGATCAGCTCCCTCCATTAGAATTGTCTTGGCCACGGTGAATATATGGTTATGACAGAAATCTTTACCAGGGGCTGGCCCCATGGCTGAGTGGTTAAGTTTGCGTGCTCTGCTTCAGTGGCCCAGGATTTTGCCGGTTCGGATCCTGGGCACGGACATGGCACCGTTCATTGGGCCATGTTGAGGCAGCATCCCACATGCCACAACTAAAAGGACCCATGACTAAAATACACAACTATATACTGGGGGGATTTGGGGGGAAAACAAACAAACAAAAAAGAAGATTGGCAACCGTTGTTAGCTCAGGTGCCAATCTCTACAAAAAGAAAAAAAAGAAAGAAAGAAATCTGTACCAGATAGCCTTCCCTTTGACACTGCAGGCTCCCAAGGAAAGATGCCTGGGTTCTGTCAACTCCGTGTTGACCCCAATGCTATCTCCTTCTCTGAACATAAGCATCTCAGGGTGGGGGTCTCCTCTGAAGCACCTTTGTTTCCCATGTAGCCTCTACTCCAGGATCGTGTCCATGGCACATGCTTAGGGTGTGTTCTTGGAATCAATGAGTGGGCCATTGGAGGAACCATTGTCCTGCCCTTTGCCACATATACAACTCGCCGTTAGTGCCAACAGCCCCTGTAATGTGTATTTCCTCCCTGGAAAACCACATCAATTTAGCTTTGGCCACAGTTCTTTCCACACACCCTTTCATGCTTGTGAAACCACCCACCAAATCACCTCCTTGCTTTCAACTTGCTGCAGGTGGGCATTTCCCAGGAGGCTCCGCAGCCCATCTCAGCTTCCCTCCCCATCACTGTCCCGGGTCTCCCTGGACTCCATTATTTGGAATCTCTCTTCCACATAATGCTACAAAGCTACCACTTACTGAGTACCTACTATGTGGCAGATGCTTTATGTACAAAACCTCACTGCATCCTCATAACAGCTCAGTAAGTAGGTGTATTACTACCTATTTTAGATGAGAAAACTGAGACTCAGGGAGGGGTCTTTACAAGCCTAAGAGAAATAGCTGAAATGCACAATCAGCTGTAACTGACAGCAGTTTAACCATTACACCATATTGTATCTTCACACAGAAACAATGATTAACTTTTTCAGATACTCAAGAAAAATTGTACATATGGATTTGAATACCCTACGGGTTAGGGCATGTCCTATGATTTAGGGCAGTCACACACCCCTGAACTCACATTCACTCACAAATCTTCATGGGAACAGCTCTTCCTCCTTTAACCTTATACATACTTCCAGGTTCCACAGCAGATACTCAAGCCTCCCATCTGCGAGGCAGAAAGCTGGGCACTACTCGGGGTGCAAAGTGTATATGATACATATCATACTTTCCATGAGTTTACAAAGGAACAGAGAGATGAGGAAAAAAAGAAGGAAAGAAAAGAAAAAGAAAACTACATTCAAAGAGTTGACTACTAGACAACTCCTAGAGACAAAGACTTGTGGAGATGCAAAGGAACAGGACAGAAAGGGTAAAGAAGCCAACATTTACTGTAAGCCTGGCACTGTAGTAAGTGCGTTAAAACATCAGTGACCATTTTAAAGTACCTACTATGTACTGTGGACTTTTCATACATTCTCCATCATCCTCACGCAAAGTAGGAATTCTTATCTCTATTTCACAAATGAAGAAATTAAGGCACAGAAAGGTGGAAGAAATTACCTAAGGGTACACAGCCATTAAGTGGCTGAACCAAAATTACAATCCAAGTCAGTCTAGGTCCAAAGGTTGTGTTCTTTCTAGATCCGCTGCCTGCCTTTCTGACAGCCATCACCTGAGCTTCTTCACCCTCCAGCTGGATTCTCCCTATTGTCCAGGTTTACAGGTAAAGAGGAAATGCAGAACCTTGCAACTGGAATGCTCGTTTGAGGGAAAGAAACCTATAGGCTAACGAGATTTGAGCTGGACCTCGATGGACTGACATGATTTAGGGCACAGACGCCAGGAAGGCATTTTCGAAAGAAAGGTCTTCATGAGCACAGGCATGACAATGTGGCAGTGCAGTATACACTGGAGAAAAGAAAAAGCCACTGGCCAGTGTAACTGCAGTGTCAGCTTGCTGGAAGGGGACGTGGCTGGGATCCTGTTAGGCCTAGCCAGAATTCTTGACCTGGGCAGACTGTCTGCTTTGAATCAAGGGTCTTGACACTGTGGAATTGAGTCTGCAGGAGGTCAACCCTGAGGACCCCGAGAAAGCAAGTCCACTTGCTCCAACCACTAGGCACCTTGCTCCCCAGACACTGCCTCTGTGCAGAGTCTTGAAGTGTCTTGTAGGGATCTCTCCTAAATCCAGGGAAATAAATTCCACAGCGCCTTCAGAAGATGAAATGGCACTTGTTCCCCACCGTATAATCAGAACAGCCCTTTGCTGACTAATTGAATTACTCTGGCCCACAAACTGATAGACAGCTGCTAAAAATGGTTATTGCATTATTAATTCGCTTCAGCAATTTCACATTAAACCTATACTGTTAATAATTTTACCCTTCTATTTCTTCCCTCTTAATTAGACTATTTAAAACTTTGAAGGAATAGTCTTCTCATGCTAAATGGAGGCATCGGGCAAATTACATTTTTGATTGAATACTTCTCTGATAGGCCAGCAAATGAGACTGTTGAGTTGTTAATTATTGTCAGAGTTCCACACAACGCCTGCTAATGAGGCAGTCAATCTTAGCTGTCAGTCCCCAAATATTAATGGAGGCCAATGGGACATACTGGGAAGGATGCTTGCTGGAGGTGCAGGGTGTCCAGTTTGCTGGCCGTACTTGGAAGTTTGGTGACTTCCTGTTGCTAGAGCTGACGAGAACTTCTGATGAGCATAGAAAGGGGTGGGCAGTGAAACAGAGGTGAGGACAGCCAGAATGGCTCATGGCACTAGGTGGACACCATTGGGATGGGCCACTTGGTTGAGTTCAGCTTTTATCACTGCTTGCCTGGCCTGGGAGACCTTACTAGCAAGGCCGGGTGTTTGTATTTTTTTGGTTGCTGTTGGGTATAAAGAAGTGGCTGTTGAGCAGTCAGGAGAAGGTACCCATCTTAAGACTGCTGATCTGGGCTCAGAAAGACCCAGTCTCAGGCTACAAAGGTGGCTGATGCCTTGGGATTTAGTCCTAACTCCACCTGTTATGTTGTGGGTCAAGGGAGATGTCCGCTTCCACTCAGCAAGACTAGGGGTGACAAAGAGGGGATGTAATCCAAGTTTGGGCATCAGAGAACTCTATATTTAGTCTGGGACAAAGCAAAAGCTCAGTAGAAGGGCAGAGAAGGGAGAGAAATTGGATTTGATTCAATAAATATTTACTGAGCACTTTGCATGCATGATAAAGACTTAAGTTCCCTGTGCAAACTCCCAGGGCAGATATTTTTGGGGAATCATCCTTGACCTTTACTTCTATCTCACCACTGCCCACTCCTCCCTCCCCTTATTAGACTGCTTCCTGAGGCTCTGATTCTCCTTCACTAATGCTTCAGGAATTTATTTTCTTTTCCATCCCCATTTCTCCTTCCCTAGTCCATCGCTCACTGGGTTACTGCCTCGATCTAATTATTCCTGTGTCTCCACTTTCCCACCCTCCCCACTGCGACCTCTTCGACCTCATCTCTTGCTACATCCCCAGTATATTCTGTTCCTCAAACACATGAGCCATGCTCCCTGCCTCCCTTCTAATCTTCTGTCTCACCATCTCTGAATCAGGGTGTCAACCTACTGTGACATATCTGACAAGATATCTGATCAACACCCACTGGTTTCCATTTCCCTGAGCCTCTCTTCTCTAAGTCACATCATTCCAACTGATGTTTAATGTTTACTCTTGGGTCCATCTGCCTATGCCTCCGATCCTATTCATTTTATGACACTGTAGATATGGGTAGCAGATGGGGGTGTGGAGGTTGGCCTGGTCAGGACAACATCCTGGCAACAGGTGGGGAGTCAACCCCTAGAATAAAGACATCCCTCCCATCTCATAGGAGAAGCATGAATGCAGATTCCTAACCTAGGAGGTGCAGCAGGCAACAAGTCTGTGAATCCATATAGGTTTCCAGGATGATTTCTAGGTTTTACTTTGCAACTTTGTGGGGGAATATAATTAACAAAAAGGGAAAGAATGGAATTTAACTTCTGAAGATATAATCTTGCCACTTCACTAGCTGAACAATTGATGCCACAAATGCTTATCACCAACTTGCTAGGTACTGCATACTGTTTTAGGATCCCATGTCTAGGATACCATGGACTACAAAACAGGCAAATTCTCTGCCCACCAGGAGCTTACATTCCAATTTGGGAGGTAAAGAGCCAAGAAGTAAATCAATCAAATCATACATACGTATAATGATTTCAGATGACAAGGAATAGGAAGACCATAGCTCTTATGGCATAAGGAGACATGAGAGTAATGGTGGGGCAGGTGTATGCCGGGTTGGGCAATGTTAGGGAAATATTAAGAGGGATTTGAGCCGAGATCTCAGTGAATAGAAGCCAACTAAATAAACATCAGTCGGGGGAGAGCTTTCCAGGCAGAGGTAACAGCACACACAAGGGCCTGAGAAGAGACAGCTTGGCAGGTTGCAGGAGCAGAAGTAATGCCATTTGGCTGAATCGTGATAATGAGGGTTGGGGAGTATAGTGCATGTGAGTTTAGAGAGGAAGGGCCTTACAGGCCTTGGTAATAAGTTTAGATTTGACGCCAAGGTCAATGGAAAGCTGTTGTAGGATTTAAGCTGTGGAAGGACAGGATGGGATGCAGGTGCTTTTTAAAGAGTCTCACGGAGCACGGCTTAGAGATGAAACCCAGTGGCAGATGGTGGGTGTAGAACAATGAAGTAGATACAGTCGTTGCCTTCTTAGAGTTCTCTCTAATGGTCAAGGCAGACACACAGCCAGGTATCTGATGCAATGTAAGGATCGACAGACTGAGGGTGGACCCCAATGGCTGCTCGTTTCTTCTTCCACAGTGACAGACATTTTAGTTTGGTTTCTTGCTCCCCAGAATAAATACCACATTTCCCAACCTTCTTCAAAGGTGAGTGTGGCCATGAGAGTCCTTCAAGGCTACCAGGATATACGAGGAGGTAAATTGTGGCAGCTTCAGGGTTCCACCTTGAGAGACAGCTGGTTTTACATTCTACAGCTCAATCCACTGCCTCCATCCTACTGCTAGGAATGTGGATGCAATGGCTGCAGTACCATCTTGGAGCACACCAAAGAGAGGGAGACCTTAGGGATACAGGAAGCTGGCAGGAGCTTCTCTAAATGCTCCTGGAGTAAGGAGCTACCATTTCAGCCCTGGATTCCCACCTCTGAAATCTGACCCAAGAGACAAATACACCTCCATCTCCTGTAGAAGTGGGTTTTATTTCAGGTTCCTGTTATTGCAGACTAACTGATTCCGAAGAGTTACATGTGCTAATAAAGGGGGGAGGAGATTTTTATGGGCACTCAGAGAGAGAGAAACTAATTCCAGCTCCTTTAGAACAAATTGCCTACATTTACCAAGCTTCCCTCCTAGTTTCTTCTTATTACCTGCTCTCCACTCCTCCCAGATTACTGCTGCAGGAATGGGTAAGACTGGCTCTCTGTGAGACCTCTGGATGGTTTTGTCTGTCCTTCCTTGCCTCCCCTCTGGCTCACTTCAAGCAAACGAGAGGAGGCAGAACAAAGGTGGGCATGAGGCAGCCCCTTCCTGCAGAGAAGTCAGATGATTCGGTCTTACGTTATGAGATAGGCAGGCCAAGACAAGTTTGGATTAGAAACAAGAGCACTTAAGCAATTACGCCAGAGCATCCATTTCACAAGGTGCCAGGGAAACCAGATGAAAACACAACCTAACAAGCAGGAGATGGCAACTCTTTTGAAGCTATTACCTATTGGCAAAGATCGTACCTGAATTTTATTAAGAAATAAAAAAGCCCAAGAAAAAGTCAGCATTAACTAGAATACTACCATTTACACAATAGATGGAACATACCAGTTATGCTGGAATCTACGTGAACCTGTACAAGCTGTTAGACAAGGCAAAAAAATAATACGGAGAGGCTGATCTGAATAGTCTGACTGTTCCATGTCTTCCAGCTAAATAACGTCTTTAGGAAGAGGTAACAAAGAACTAAATGACAGGTATGTGGACAGTACACCAATCAACCAACCTGAATATGGTGGAGTCTGGAGCCCTCTGTTGTGTGGAGTGTTAGTCCTTTATTTTCTGGATCAAAGAGACATGTGGGGAGTCTTAGCAGAGGGTCTGGGATGGTCAGGGGGACTCGGGGGCTCAGGCAGCAGCTATTGAAGAACTGGTCCAGATGCATTTCAATATTTTAACAGCCACCACAGTGTACCGTTGCATATCTGCTGAATATCAGCTCAGCTTCCACAAAGGAGAAGCTATTGCTCCGAAGAGGTACCTCAATGCCTTGGATCAAAGAAGCTCCATTTCTTTTCTCAACAGCCGCAGAGGTGCCAATGTTCTGTGAGTTTTCTTCCAAGCCCCCTAAAGGGCCCTGGAGTACCCATCGAGGGCAGTGCCAGCTGCAGCTAATGCATACAGAGCACTTTCCAATTAACGGAGCTGAGTGTGCCATTAAGAGAACCTTCTGAGGAAGGCAATACTCCCAAGTAAGCCTTGGAGTGTAATGAAGTTAGCCTGGTAAACACCTAAGTGATGGCCTTGTAAAAGAAATGGCTTTTGAATTCATTTAGCTCCGCAAGTTGAGGCATGGTGCAGACAAATGATAGCTGTTCCATTATTTTCTGTTGACATTTATATGCACCCCTGAATATGATGGCTGTTGGAGAAAACAGTTTAGTTTTCGAGAGTCAGGATGTTATGTGTGTCCATTCCAGCTCTTTTCCTGTGTGAGCTGTGCAAACTTGGGGAAGTTACTTAAATTCTCTGAGCCTTTATTTTTCTCATCTGTAAAGAGGTTAGGGGATTAATACTCGGCCTGCTAGTTTGTTGTTAAGACTAATTACAAAAGGTCCCAATTAATGGTAATTTCCTTAGCAATTTTCATGTCTGTGCTGGTTGAACATACACTTCTAGGTCTCACACTTTAAATAAAACAATATACTGGACTGAATTTCGAGAAGGGCATCCCACTGTTCAATATATTGGAGGATTAAGGCTGAGAGAGCCCAGCGCTTAAGAGCATGGGTTTTAGAGTTTTATGTGCCTGAATTTGGGTCCCGTCCTTGACATTTTACAATAGCCATGTAAGACTACACTTTCATGGGTCATTTCTATAGTTCGTTACAATATCTGTGTGATCTTCGGCAAGTAACTTAACCTCTCTGAGCCTTACTGTCTTCTTCTTTAACATAGGAATAATACAGCCTAGCTCGTAGGATTGTTGGAGAACTATCAAATGTAATATATGGGCATAGCAAATAGAAGACAGTAAATGTGAGCTTTTTAAGAGATTTCCGTTATTCCGGATGCTTGTTCCTCAGGTCATGACGACTTTGAGATAAACCTAGAAAAGAATAAGGCTTCCAGTGATACAGTCTAAAGCACCAGTCTTGCCATCTGGCAGAACAGGATTCAAATTCCACTTCCACCCGTTACTGTCTGTGTGACGGGGCAACTTATATTACCTCTCTGTTTCAGTTTCCTCCTCTGCAGGATAAAGAAGCAATTCTTCCTCTAATTGGGGTTACACATTCTCTACCTTGCTGTTTTGAGCACAAATGAGCTTATATATTTATTTATGCTTATCACGTTCCAGGAAATGTCTTCACGTTCTGCAATTGTAACTCCTTCAACTTAATCTTTGCATCAACCCTTTGAGGTCAGAACTATTATTATCCCCATTTTACAGATGAGAAATCGAGAAAGAAATGTTGAGTAAGGTGCCCAAGAGCACATCTTAGTGAATAGCAGACCTGTGGTTTGATCTCAATATATTCTGGCTTTGGGGCGGGTTCCCCTAATCTCCAAGCTGTGGGGCCACACCATCACCACTGATACAACACCACAATTGCCATTACTACTGCAACAGTGTTTGTCATGTGCTGACCAGGGACCAAGCACCTTATGAGCACAGCCTCATTTTATTCTGTGGACAACCCTATGGGGCGGGTTAAGTGACTTGCCCAATGTCATTCACTTAGCACGTACCGGTACTTGCACTTGATTTTGGTCCCTCTGGCCCCAAAGCCCATGCTCTTCGGCACTTTACTAGACTGCTGAAACCGGGAGAGCACCCAGCACGTCACTAGGCATATAACGGATGTTCTCCACAAGACATTTCTCTCTTCCAGGAATTTTCAAGCTGTAAAGCTTGGATTTTCTGACAGCCCTTGAGCATGTCGGTATCAATCTTTTCCCCTTTTCTAATTTGAAGGGTGAATCTGGTGGCTTCAGATAACAAATGAAACCACACACATCTCTACCGTGCTCTCATTTAGCACAGCTCTGCTCAAGGCCTGGTACGTTGTTTATGTCTTTGGAAAAGAAGAATGATCAGCAAAGGTGGGTGGCGGAACCCTGTCTATCTCCTTAGGGGCTGGACAAATCGCTGGATATGAGAAGACATTTGTAAGACTCGAGAGACCTTGAACATGAGAGAAGGTGTGAATGGTTCATCATTGTTTGGATGCTATGTGTCGGATTTCTAATTTGGTTTAATTTTATAAGCATTGGCCTTGTACCTCAGGGGAGAATATTAGCCTCAGCCAATTCTAAGACAGCGACCTTGCTTTCCCTCTCTATCCATCTTCCACACTGAGCCAGAATAATGGTTCGAGAAGGGAAATCCAGTAATTCTCTCTCCTTAAAATGTTTTCATGGGTTCTGATTGCTCTAAGGGAAAAAGACAAGGCCTTTGAATGTAATCTACAAGGCTCTTCATGTGTGGCCCCTGGACCAGCCACTCTCTCCTCACTTCCTTCTCCCCCGTCTATGTTCACGCCAGTCATCCAGAACAACTTGTATTTCTCTGAATGTCTGGGTATCGTTTCCTTTTGCCTTTTTCTGACTCCACCTTTTCCACTGCATCTCAGCTGGGACTCCACTTTTCTCTGGGAAGTCAGCCTGGACGGCTCAATGCGTCCATCCCTCAACCTTCATTGGCTGGTACTATTCTCTCTCCAACAACGCCAGGAACTGGATGTAGTTTCCACCACCCAGCTCAGAGTCTAACACACAGTGGATGGGTCCTCCAATAAATATACATTGGTTGGAGGAATAAATAAATACATTTCCAAGGATTAACAACTACATTACTTTTTGGAGAGTGGGTAGAAAGAAATACAGTTAAGGTTTAGGGCAAGATAAAAGTGCAAATGAATTAGAGTTTAAAAAAATTAATAGTACGGGTTTTCTCTGAATACCAGTTGATCCTGGAACTATACTTAAGTCATTTCATAAATATTTTTTAGTTTTTACTAACTTGTCAAGCAATGTGTGAGACTCAGCTGCAAAGAAATATATCTTTTCTACCCTCAGAAAGCTCACAGTCTAACGGAGGAGGCAGATACAGGAAAATGAAGCTCACAAAGTGTATATTGTCTGTTTGAGGCTTAATCCTGTATCAAGCTCTTGTCATACATCATTTCTAATTTTCTCAGCAACCTATGAGATAGGCATTGATCCCATTTTTACAGATGAGGAAACCAAAGTTCAGGGAGATTAAGTAGGTACCTTTCCTTTGTTCAATCGTGCAATGAAGTACTAGAAACATGAACTGGCACTCCTTAACACCTGAGCTCTTCTTGCCGTATGACCTTAATCCACACTGCACTGTGCTGTTAATACGCCCAAATGCCACTTTTTGTACACGTGCTGTCATTATTATGCATATTCCCTTATTTCAGTCTCAAAAGCACTGTTCACGATGCAGACAAGGATGCTATTACAAGCCCCAATTTACAGATAGGGAAACTGAGACCTCAAGAGGCTGGGGGATAAGCCCCCAGGTCATATATCCATGCCAACAGAAATAGAATCCAGGTATCTTGATAATGAGGCCTTTCCTTGTCACTTCACAAATGCACCCTCCAAAATCATGACCCTCCAACCCCAAAAATGTGACCTCTTCTGTTCACAAGAAATATTGACCTCTCTTTCTCAGGGTAGACTAGTGGCACTGCTCTAGGTCTGGGCGATGGCAGTTTTACAGGCTCCGCGGGGCCTCAATAATCCCCCTGTCCCCAAGCAGCACTTACATTAAGTTTGCTTTCAGGCCTTTATCCACTGCTCCCCTTTCAGCTGATAGATGAAAGGGCCCTGGAGACCGTGGCCAGCTCTTGGCCCCATTTGAGGACAGTACATTGGCACAATGCATAGCACATTATCTGGGCCTCAATATATTAGTACAATATTGTTTTCCTCAGACTGATAGCGATTCATTACTTTAAGTACACAGGGGGATAATTCCAGAGAAGAATTGATCATCTCTCTGAGATATTTCTTGCTATTAAAAAAAAAAAAGAATATTCCCAGGAAGGAATTCTCTCTGCCCCTGGTTATTTCACTAGGGCTTATATCTTTAATTCAACTCAACAAGAATTTATTTTATTTACTGTGTGTCCAGTAGTGTTAAGATGTGAAAGAACAAACACAATTGGAGCCCTTCTTCTTAGCGTACCTACTCTATTAAAAAAAAGATGTGGGAAAAAGCTGCTGTAACTCAGAAAGATTGCATAGCACAGTAGTAAAAAGCTCAGGCTTTGCTGGTGAGCCAGTCATGGGTTCAAATCCCCATTCTGCCACTTAACTAGCACCACATTCTTGGGTCACGGACTTAACCTTGTACAGTCTCAATTTTCTCATCTGGTAAAATGAAGACAATGACAGGACCAAAATTGTGGCCCTGTTTAAGGATGACATGAGATAAAAAGAAATCTGTATAGTAGCTAGCACATAGTAAATATTCAATAAAAATAACTTTCATTATTGTTATTTCCCAATTCTGTGGCCCTCCACAGGGCTGTCAATCACTTGAGGACCGGGAATGCGTGCTGTTTCTCCATCCCTCCTATCTAGCAAATGCCTCGTTACACATTTGATTCTCAATAAATTTTTTTTAATTAGCTGACTATTTTAGACATACAGACAGAAATGAAATCATTCATGCCATTCTTTGTATTTTTTTTTTCTAATTAACTACAATAAAAAGAAATCTTCAGTGAAAGTCTACCACGTGTGGGCCTGGGGCTGAATGCTGGAGAGAAAGATAAATGAGAACCATCCCCGTTCTCAGAAAGCTCACAGCTCCATGGCGCCAGAGTGAAGGGAAGAAATGAGAAAAATATCCTCAGTGATTCAGGTGGAAGATGATAACACAGAGAAAACTGAGGCTGTTAGTCTGGGATCCGGAATCTTGGTTCTAGCACATTGTTACTGCTGTATTTGACCCATTTGCCCTTGTAGGACTTCAGAGTCCCTTTAATGGGGAATTATGATAATCTGGAATACTCAGATTCTGGCCTGACCTTTTTACCTTTTTTCTTGTTGGAAGCCCTTTATTCTGAAATAATTTTAGATATAGAGAAGAGTTTCAAAGACAGAGAATTTCTATATACCCTTCACCCAGCTTCCCCTAATGTTACTATCTTATATAATCACATGTATTAATTAGGGTTCTCCAGAGAAACAGAACCAGTAAGATATATATATACCTACAAATTATATATATCATTGTATATTTATAAATCTCTTTTATATACATAGAAAGGGATCTATTATAAAGAATAGTTCATGTGATTATGGAGGCTTCAAGTCCAAAATTTGCAGAGCCAATGTCCCAGTTTGAGTTCAAAGGCCAGCAGGCTGCTTTAAAACCAGGAAGCACTGATGTCTCAGCATGAAGGTCAAAGGCCATAAGGCAGGAGAACTCCCTCTTACTTGTGGAATGTTCAGCCTTTTGTTCTACTCAGTCCTTCACAGAATGGACGAGGCCCACCCACATTAGGTAGGGCAATCTGCTTTACTCGGTCTACCAATTTAAATGTTAATCTCATCCAAAAACACCCTCACAGAAACACCTAGAATAATGTTTGACCAAATATCTGGGCACCCTGTGGCCCAGCCAAGTTGAGACATAAAATTAACCATCATGTACCAAGGTACACATGTCAAACCTAAGGAAGTAACAATGAAACAATACCATTAACAAACTATAGGCTTTATTTGGATGCCAATTGTCTTTTCATCAGAATAGACTCCATGCATAACAAATAACATGGGAGTTAGGCAGCCCAGTTGGGACCATTGGATCTGTACTACCAAAATGGTGCAAGATATTCAGCCACACAACATGAACAGAGAAGCAGAAGGTAGACTGGCCCAGTAGAAAAGTACTTGGATTCCAGTCCTGGCTTTGGTACTGAAAGTCTTGAGGTCCTTGTGCAAACTGCAGTATCTTTCTGAGTCTTCATTTTAAAAAAACGTATAAACAAATAAGCCAAAAACATCCCTTCAAGCTCTAAGAGTCTATAGAAATTTAAAGAGGAGAACATACCACACACACACATGCACTGACCCCATGTGGTCCTGCTGCTCCTGAGGTCCCTTCCGTAGCCAGTGGAGTGTGCCCACTTGGAGTGAGGTGACTACCACTCAGGTTCTCAGCTCTCAGTGCTTGTAGTTCAGTCTAAGCCTTGGTCCCTCTCCAGCCATAGCTAAACACCCTCAGCTCACCTTGAACTCCTCTGAACTCACCTCTGATCTCCCTCGGCTGAGCCTCCTGTCTGATCTGCCCCGCTTTGACTCCCAGCCTTCCAACCTCCCTTTGGGGTCTGTGGCTTCTCATCCTCCCTACCAGTTTTCATGACTTGGTCATTGGCCCTGGACCTCGTAGGTGCTAGACATAGATAGCCCCCTGAGGTCCTGGATACTGGTTCTGCCCTGCCCCCAGCTTCAAACTGCTAATCCCATCATCATTTTTATTTTTGTAATATATGCTGCAAGGATTGTCCTGCCTTTTCTTGCACAAGCTGAGACGCTGATTTACTTCTCAAATGCACGTGTACATACACACACTCCGCCTGCCAAGGATGGCTTGTGAGGATTTCCCTGAGCAGGTCCTCCTTTCTGTACTGAAGAAGCTAACCAGAGACAAGTGGTGTGACATTTAGAGAGCATTTCTAGATCCTCCACAGGGTGAAGAAGATTGAAACAATGAGAGGCCAAGTTCAGCCCAACTCAAAGCAAAAAGGCTCAGGGAACAGCTAGGCAGCCTTCGCTCAGAGGCAAAAAGTGCAGAAGACTACGTGGCTGATGCACTTGACCTGTAACGGCCAAATGGACAGTAACAACCCGAAGCCTTTATATTCATAACTCTCCTCTTTCACTGTGTCATTTCCACATTCTCTCCTGGAGGCATATGTACTCCAGGAACTTCAGCCCACATTCACAGCAGAGTCAAAAGCCAGAATTAATTATTACTAATGACATGCTTGAGTTTCTTAACCATCTTAAATCTCTACCTATTGTGTGGCAGGCCATGTTACCAAGAGGTATGAACTGGGGAGAAAAAAAATCAATCATCCATGAGCCTCAACATCAAGGAGCTCACAGGTTGGAGGGAAGGGCGAGTGGGAAAAGTATGTAATAAATTACATATAATGCTAGGCCTGAGAGGGAAGGAGGAAGACAGCAGGGACCAGGACTCACGAGGCACCTGCGGGTTAGGGATGCAGAAGTTAGGGTCCACACTTCCCAGGGCTCAGGCTGGAGTAGAGACAGATGCTCATTCCTGCTTCTACCGCCTTCATCTCCCGTGTAACCTACAAGACTGGACCCCCAGGAGGCCTGCTCTCATAACAGTGTCTACAGTTCAACCCACACTGCCAGAGAAGGCAGATTCAAATGTTCTAAAATGGGATTTTGGTGGTGTTTATATAACTCTGTAAACTTACCAACACTCACTGAAATGTATGCTTAAAATGGATGTTATGATATGTAAGGTACATCTCAAGAAAGCTCAAAAAAAAAAAAAAAGGCGGATCCATCTTCTGGATACACTTGGGATGGTGCGGTTCTGCAGATCAAGATCATCAATGCTTCCCTAATTTCTTCGAGATAAAATCCATACCTTTGGCCTGACATTCAAAACACCACAAGCAGCAAGACTAGCTCTGTACGGTACCTTTTGCTTTAAATGGACTAGCCTCCCACAGGGCCTGCCAGTTCCATTTCATTGCAGTGCATTCCATTTCTTCCCATCCTACTTCATGCCATGTCATCCATCCCACAGATATTGTTTTGTTTTAAGCACTTATTTTAGCAGTGCATGGCTATGGTAGGTGTTGAGGATAAAGAAATGAAGAAAACAAAGTTCTGCCCTCAGAGAGTTCACAGACTCACCGGTTCATTGTGAAAACAGACAAAGAGAATCATAATAGAGAACGCTTATGTTGTGCTTACTATGTGCTGGGCATTGTTCTCAGTGCTTATACATATATGAGCTCATCTCATTTTTTATAACTTCCTTATAGGAGAGGTACTATTATTATTTTCATTTTACAAAGGAAGGAACTAAAGCAGAAAAAGGTTAAGCAAAATGCTCAAGGTCACAGAGCTAGTGGGCGGCAGAGCCAGAATTCAAATCCAGGCATCCTGGCTCCTGAGTTCATGCTCTTAACCTTCTTGCTATAGAAACACAGATCAGAAGTGGAACCGTTCCCTGAGGGGGTGACATCTCAGTCAGGTTTGGGAGAGGAGATGTAATCTGCCCTACAGACACATGGGGGGTGGTGGGAGGGGGAGACCAAATGGAAAGCAGGTACAAAGATATGAACGTATATAGCGGGATGTGTTTGGGGAATCATACACAACTTGATGTGGCTGGAATGTAAAGAGAGAGAGGGGGCAATGTTGGTTGGAGATGAGGCTTGAGAGGTTGTGAGGGAATGGATTACATCAGGTTGAGGTGCTGTATCAGTTAGGATGCTTCTGCCTTAAAGAAGTAGAAAAGCATGACTGAAGTTGGTTTAATCCATAAAGGCATGAATTGTTGCTCATAGAAAGTCCACAGATAGGGAAGATTTCAGAGCTGTTCAATTCAGCAGCTCAACTGTGTCACCAAAGACCCAGCTTTTCCATCTCTCCACTCCAGCATGCTCAGCGTCGGCATATCTCTTGGGATGACTCGCTTCGTGGACTCAAGAAGGCAGAACATTTTCAGGCTTCCTGGCCAGACATGGCAAAGTCCAAAATCAGAAAGTAACCGTCACTATTCTGTCTCCTTCTTAAGAGCAAGGGGAAATTTTCCAGAAGACATCCCCGCAGCCCCATAACCTCATGTCTCACTGGCCAGGAGTGAAATTCACGTACCAACACTGACCAATCACTGGCAAGGAGAATTTACCATATTGGTTTAGAAAAATCGTTATTTAGCTCTTAGAAAGGGATGGGATTCACCTTTCCCTGAGTCACAGAGTAGATAATTGCACCAAATCCAGGTCTTGTGAGCAAAGAAAGGGTGTCTGAATGTCAAGTAGGCAGCCAGTGTTTCTGAGAGAAAAGCTTAGCCTCTTCCTGAAGGTCATGGTGGTGGGGAGTGGGGAAGAGCAGGACACTCAAAGTTAAGACACAACCAAACTGATGGTTAGAAGTAATCTTTTATTCATACTTCCATTTCCTTTAACCACTCTAGCCTGCATTCATGTCCCCTCCTCTCCCGGATTCCTTCCTTCCACTTTCCTTCTATGGAACACAAATGTACCGAGGTTCATAAATTGTTTAATATTATTCTTGGTGCTGGAATCACAGTCCTGAGCAACACACACACAGTTCCTTCCTGCATTTTATATGACCATGAGTCTCTGTCTCCCTTTGACTCACTCCATCCTGGCTCTTCCCACAGGAAGCCTTTTACAAACACCCAACCCCTCCAGTGATCTCTCTCTTCTATCGAGTTTTTATCATCCCTGAGGCTGCTTGCCAATTCATGTGGAACCTAGTGAGAAAAAATGGGAAGGTGTCCTATGGGAGATTCTGTGGACATTAAAAGCATCTCAGAACTATACAGCATCGGTTTATTTCCCCCACACCAAACTTAAACCCCGCTCCTTCCTTCACTCTCTTTTAAAATTCTCTGGTAATGATTATTGGTTTTCTGTAACCAAAGGGCAAAATTAATAAATTCCTCAGCTGTACAACTTTCTTGAAATATAATAATGATCTTCAACTGTTTGCACTGGGATGAAGGAGGAAGACAATCAAACAGAAGCAGGGAAGAAGAGGAAGGCAACGTGTCTCGGGGGATCAAAGCTGTCTACTTCAGAGTGTTGCTCAGCAAGACCAAGGAATCAAGGCTTTGAGAAAGGGAGACGATTTCATCTCAAGGTCTGGAGGAGGAAAGGTTGCAGGGCAGGAAGAGGGCAGGGTACACAAAAGTGGTGAGTGCAGAGCAGAGGGTTAACAAGCCACCTTTATCTGTGAAGGCTTTTCTCCCTGCCACCTCCCCACCTCCCCACCTCAATACCTGAAATTAGGACCAGGGGCTTCAACTAGCCTGCATGATTGGCCACAAGTACGCATTTGGCCGAAAATGAGATTGCCTTCATTTTTAGTTTTTTAACTTTTTATTGAGATTATGATAGTTTATAACATTGTGAAATTTCAGTTGTACATTACTGTTTTTCAGTCGTGTTGTAGGTGCACCACTTCTCCCTTTGTGCCCACCCCCACCCGCCCCTTTCTCCTGGTAACCACCAATCTTTTCTCTTTGTCTACATGTTTAACTTCCACATATGAGTGGAGTCATACAGAGATTGTCTTTCTCTATCTGGATTGCCTTTATTTTTACTTATTTATTTAAACTGAAGAAGAACTGACATACACTATCATGTTAGTTTCAGGCGTACAGCTTAGTGATTTGCCATTTATATACATTACGAAAAGATTCCCACTATCAGTCTACTAATCATCTGTCACCATACAAAGTTACAACAGTACTATTGACTATAGTCGCTATGCTGTGTATTTCATCCCCATAACTTATTGATTTTATAACTGAGAGATTGCTTACAAATTTCAAGATGGGAAAAAGCAGGACAAAGTTCTTCAAACAGGTATAAAGCCAAAGCAGAATATGAGGAAAGGAGAGGAATGATGTCTCTATAGTAAGGAAAGACTAACCATTGCTATTTCTTTGAGGGGACTCTATCTGATGGGATCTTGAATGGCAGTGGGTGAACTCGAAAGGGACTCTGGAATCAGACAGTTTGGGGTTTGATTCACTGAACCATTATCTGCCAGCTGTACGGTGTTGGGAAGTCACTTAACTTCTGGGGGACTTAGTTTTTTATTGTGTGAAATGGGATTCATATTCTCTGTTCATTCTGCCTCTATGGGCTGTTTGAGGAACAAATGGGATAATGAATGTGGAAGTCTCATAGAGACATCGGAGTTAAGTTGATGAGGTTGTTACTTCTTCTGGGAAGATACTTCTGGCTTCCCAAAGGGAGCGCACAGCAGATCTCACCGAGTAATTAACGTGTAAACAACTTTGATTTTCCATTTCAATGATTTTCTCTCTCTCCTCTCTGCCTCTGTGTATCCTAGCTCTCTAGATTCTCTTCTAAAAGAAGAGAGGAGGGGGAGTTAGGCTGCATCTTTTTGTTCCTCTTTAAGATACCCCGAAAGAGATTTATTTGGTCCAAATTTGGCCAGCAGAGAAACAGACTCATTCTCAAAGAATAACATTTTGATTCAGGCAATATTCTTATATTCCTGTCAGATCAACGAATTTTTTCCTATGAACCACTGGAGAGTAAGTTGCCACTCAGATTCTCCATTACTCTGAATACTGTAGCGGTATTTTCTACAAACAAAAACAGTCTTATACATAATAACAACATAATCGACAAAATCAGGAAATTAACATTGCCATGTTTCTACTATAGAATCCTCAAGTCCCATTCAAGTTTTGCCAATGTCCCAAAATATCCTTTAAAGAAAAGGATCCAGGGCAGAATCATGTGTTCCCTTTACTTGTCATGTCTTTTAGTCTCCTTGAATCTAGAATGTGTCCTCACTTTTTTCTTGTGTTTCATAGTCTTGAAGCTTTTTAATACCATCCCTTTCAACTGCGTTTGTCTGATGTTTCTTCACGATCAGATTCAAGTAATGCATCTTTGGAAAAGAATATCACAGACTTCATGTTTCTTTGTCAGGACATCCTATCAGGTGGCACCTGATTTTGATGTGTCCCACTTAGGGTGATGTTCATGTTTTTCATTTGATTGAGCTGTGGTCTGCCAGTCTTCTCTACTGTAAAGTAACTCTTTCCCTCTCTGTAATTATTAAGTCTTGTGTGGGGAGGCACTTTGAAACTATGTAAATATCACATTCTTCATCAAACATTCAATGTATTCATTTGTTAATGTATATTTCTATTGAATGGTGGTTTCCTATTTTATTGACCAGCTTATATGTTACTATATTTATTTGGATGATCAAATTGCACCAAATTTGTGCAGCAGAAGCTTCTTCAAGCTGGCTCCTGTGTCCTTTGACATGTTTTCACCTTTCTGACGCAGATGTTTTATTTTTCTTGTCCTAGCCCTGGAAACAGACACTCCTTCAAAGAGTCCAGATTCCTTTTAGTGGAAGTGGTATTTAGAAGCCAAGATCTGGACACTACGTGTGCTCATTGCTATTGTGTGTGTGTGGTGGGGGGAGGAGGGGATGGTGTGCTGCTCCCAGGTCCTCCATCTTTAGTAGGTAGAATTTTATTTATTTGTGTGTTTGTGTGTGAGAGAGAAAGAGAGACAGACAGACATAGGTATTTCGGTTTATTTTTGTATTAAAAAACCACAATTAGATTAACACTTGTGAAAATATATCTAGTAAACTATTAATAAATACTCTGTGAAAAAAGAGATCTAAGGTCAACTGAGTCTGGCAAGCACTGGACTTCTCTGAGACCTGAAGATTCTCCTACATTTGATGGCCATGCAGAAAGGCTCTGTAGTATATAGCATCAATGTATAATATGGCAGTCCCAGTGCTAGAATTATTTATTGCTTGTAAGTGATATAGATTGATATATTTTTAAAATTTTACTTGAGTTCTCTATGAACATATTTATCAACACTGTTTGAAAATATATTAGGGAAATACTGATTCCCTTTCCCCCTCTCTCTCTTTTTCTCTCTCTCTCTTTCTCACCGATCCCTGCCCCATAAAATGCTGAGATGCTGAGATCTCCTTCTCCTCTAGGGGAGGAAGAAAAGATGATAAGTTGGTACTATGCCAGAACCACTGCAGGCACTAGAGCTTGGGGGAAACTGGGTGCAGAGTCAAGTCATGCCCAATTCCAGAATGTGTCACTGCCCCAGTGGGCCAGTCTAGGAGAAGGAAGGATGAAGACTACCCTCATAGTTTCATAGTGGGTACAGGGAGGGTTCCAGGGGTTATGGAGCCAGCATTGCTTAGAGGTTAAAAGCATGGACTTTGGAATCAGATAGATTTGAGTGTGAAGCTTGATTTGCCCTGAGAGAAGGATGTGTGACTTCAGGTACAATAATAGTACCTATCTTACAATGCCTTTGCGAGGATGAGATATGGCACTACATGAAACACAGCCCATTGCCTGGCATATGGTAAATGCTCAATAAATGGCAGGCTTTTTCTTTTTTCTTTGTTTGGTGGTAGCTGTTATTTCAGCATCAGTTGAGAGTTTGGATGGTCTCTCAGGGAGGTCTGTAAAAGAATGTGGAAGGCAATCAGGAATGAAAGAGATAGCTCTAGGAGAATGGTTCAAGATTTCTCAATCTCAGCACTAATGGTGTTTGGGGCTATTCAATTCTTTGTTGTGGGGGGCCATCCTGTGCATCATAGGATGCTTAGCAGTATCCCTGGCTTCCACTCACTAGCTGCCAGTAGCACCCTCCCAATTGTGGCAACCAAAATTGTTTCCAGACATTGCCAAATGACCCGAGGGGTAGGGGAAAGGGGCAAAATTGTCCCTGGTTAAGAACTATTGGGCTTTAGGAAGCTAATTTCTAGTGAGCTGAGAACTGAGTAGGAAGTGAAAAAATAAACCATAAATTTGGCTTTGAAAGAGGGAGAGAGATAAGTGGATAGCTGAACAAGGAGCACGATTAAGAGGATTCTTTTGCTATTTTAAATTATCATTATTTATTTTTAATAAGAGATATGGTTGAATATGTTTAAATACCAAAAAACAAAAAGGCCAATACTGAAGGAGAAGATAAAGATTATCATGGGTAGTTGTTGTTTTCATTTGGTAAGCATCCCTTCCCACCTTATTCTAGTAACATCACTCTTTTTTTTTTTTTCTTCTCTTTTCCTTTGTTTTCCAGAATTACCTCTTTCTCACTTCACATGGCTATGGGGGCAGGGAGGGGGACAAATATGCACCCTGTCATCCTGGTCACTGCATCCGCATCACTGCATACGCTAGATTTGACCAATCATAGTACCTGATCCCCTTTATCAGTGAAGGGCACGTGCATCTGGCTGGGCCAATATATATCCTTCCCTCGGATTTTATATAACACGTGTAGGAAGAGAGATGCTTTCTGTTTCCTTTATGTTCAAGATGTAAGAATATATCTCTGGAGCTCCTGGTGCCTACACTCCATACTTTATGGAGGATGTGGAAATAACGTGGTCAACATAGAGACAGAAGCTGAGATAAGAGACGGAGGGGGAGAGAGAGCACACTCTGTTTCTTTAGATACTTGTGTGTGTGAGCCCCTCTCTATCATAGTCATCTCTAGGCATGAAAACTACTGGGTTTCCATTTGTAGGTAAGCTGGGCTGGTTTTTGTCACTGACTATGAAGACAGGCTGGTTTCTATTGCAAAGACAAAGGAGAGGGAGGCTATAATCAATAGAGCAAGGTCCTTCAACAAACTGGAGTGTATGGCATCCAGAATGCAGGCAGAAGAATTTGCCTTAGACAGGAGAGAGCCATCTCCTGGAGATCAGTGCGAGAGGAAGCTGTAGATGAAGCCAGTTGTTTATTTGGTGGCAGAAGTTCAGGGAGGTACCTCAGATTCGGTCAGTGGGGATGTGGGAATGTACAAGTTACCTACGATCCCACTTTTCTCTCTTCCACCCAAGAAAACATTCCAGAATTCAAGTGAGGCTACTATTTTACTTACTATTTTACTTACAACCTTCAATCCACTATATTAAAAAAAATCCCTCCAAGAGAGAAAATATTTTCAAACTTGAGTAATTCGACTATTGTTCTATTTTTTGCATCTCGTCTAAACTCTGGGTTGAGACCCTATAGTTTCAAATGTTACAAACCAAAGTAACTTGAGTAATTTGACTATTTTTAGTGTTATATTTCTTGAAAATTACCCAGAAACTTATTTGGACAAAACTGTGGGTTGCACTACTGCACAGTCATACGCCACATCATGATGTTTCGGTCGATGAAGAACCACATATACGATGGTGCTCCCAGAAGATTAGCACCATCCAGCCCAGGTATGTGGTAGGCTATACCATGTAGGTTTGTGTAAGTACACTCTGTGCTGTTCGCACAACAATGAAATTGCCTAACATTGCATTTCTCAGAATGTAGCCCCGTGGTTAAGCAATGCATGACTGTGGTTGAGAGCTCCTGCACTGATTGAAATCACAAGAAGATGAAAGTGTTCATTAATTGTCTATAACTGCATGCTCTATTTTTAACTGCCTTTTAGTTTATTCTTAATACTGTTTAGCATTTGACAGAACTTGAGAGTTGTATGAAATAGTCCAAGCATCACCATCGCTGAACGGATGAGTATACAGGATGTATGTCTGACTACTGATTCTAAACCTGCCGCAGACATCACTAATCAATTCTGGCTTTCATTCTTACTGAGCTCACATGAAGCATCAGGAGCCTTCTCAACGCTGTACTCCAGAAAGTATAAGCCTGACCTGAAAGGTGCAACTTATTTGCTATCGATTGGCTTAAAACCCTTGAGTTTTGTGCCTAGTCATATTTCCAGGTGAAGAAGAAATGGCCCCCAGGGACTGACCAGACTAAGAAGGACACTGGAACAGCCTTGAGCATCCAGCATTCTGTTTCGGCATCCTTGTTCTCCCATTAAGAAAAGGTGAGATGTGATGAGAGGCATAGTCTGTGAGGCCTCGGACTTTTATTTCTGGTGATGACATGGGCAGTGTGACATGCCGGGTAATGAACTGCCCTCTTTGCAGAAATGAGTAAGTTGTGGTCGATGATGCAATGATCAATTTGCTCCATCATGTTAAGCTGCCCATTCATCATCCACACCTGCTGTCAGGAGCCCAGGGCCGAGGATATTGGCCTCAAGCCTCTGCCTCAGCTGGCTGAGCAATAGCCCTTGGAGCTGCCTCCCCAAGGCTTGAGGCTGTCCAATGAAGGGCCTGGTTCCTGCTCAGCCACCGGTGACTCTGGAAGAAAGGACATCTATGCTGACCTAGGCCATAGAGATGCAGCCTAATAAAATGTAAAGAGCCCTCTGACAGGGACCCAGGTGTCCTGTTCCACTGTCTCACAGTGTGACAGTGGGCCAGCCCCACGTCATCTCTGTGCCCCAGCTTCTGTATTCCAAAAGGAAGGGATGGAGGAGACTATCTCTCAGGTCTCCTCCATCTCTGACCCCATAGGCCCTCCACAGGTATCTGTTACTGGAAGGATAGTTTGTGATTTTTAACTCCTCCATTCACTGAGGCAAATAACAGCATTTAACTTTTAATTGTTTGGCATCAATGAGTCAGGTCACTGACTTTTCACAGCTGAAAAGAAGGTATAATTATCACGTTTTATTGATGAGGAAACTGAAGTCTAGCAAGGTTAAGTGAGCTGCCCAAAGCCACACAGGGAGGTTGCGTTAGAGTCTGAATTGAATACAAATCTGCTTGACTACAAAGCTCTTGCTCTTTCTATTAGGAATCAGCTTGGCTAGAGAGCAGGCCATTAAGACACTTGAACCAAGCCAATTTCCCTATAGTTCTGCAGGTACCAGGTGCTGCTGGGGCCTGAGGCCAGCTCAGAAGAAGGCCGGGAGCCCAGAGCAGCCGGGATGAGAGTAATTTCTGCCTCCCCATCTCTATTTGCAGATGACATGATTTTGCATACTGAAAATCCTAAGGAATACACACACACACACACACACACACACACATACACACAATTAGAACTAATGAGTTCCTGGGGCCGGCCTGGTGGCACAGCAGTTAAGTTCACACGTTCCGCTTCAGCGGCCGGGGTTCACCGGTTTGGATCCCGGGTGTGGACATGGCACTGCTTGGCAAGCCATGCTGTGGCAGGCGTCCCACATATAAAGTAGAGGAAGATGGGCACGGACGTTAGCTCAGGGCCAGTCTTCCTCAGCAAAAAGAGGAGGATTGGCAGCAGATGTTAGCCCAGGGCTAATCTTCCTCAAAAAAAAAAAAATAGCAAGAAAAAAAGAACTAATAAATTCAGCAAGGCTTCAGCATTCAAGATCAATGTCCAAAAATCAATTGTATTTCTGTACACTAGTGATGAACAATTTGAAAATGAAATTAGGAAAATGATTCCATTTATGATAGCATCAGAAAGAATAAAATACTTAGAAATGCAAAAGAAGTCCAAGAGTTATACAGTGAAAGAAATTAAAAAATACCCACATAGGGGCTGGCCCCGTGGCCGAGTGGTTAAGTTCGCATGCTCTGCTGCAGGAGGCCCAGTGTTTCGTTGGTTCGAATCCTGGGCACGGACATGGCACTGCTCATCAAACCACAGAGGCAGCATCCCACATGCCACAACTAGAAGGACCCACAACGAAGAATATACAACTATGTACTGGGGGACTTTGGGGAGAGAAAGGAAAAAATAAAATCTTTAAAAAAAAAAATACCTACATAAATGGAAAGACATCCTATGTTCATGGAGTGAAAGATCTAATATTGTTAAGATGGCAATACTCCCCGAACTGATCTGTAAATTCAATGTAATCGCTATCAAAATCCCCACTGCCTTCTTTTTTTTTTGTAGAAATTGACAAGCTCATCCTAGAGTTCATATGGAAATACAAGGGACCCAGAATAGTCAAAACAACCTTAAAAACGAAGAGCAGGGGCCAGCCCGGTGGTGCCAGTGATTAACTTTATGTGTTCCGCTTTGGCGGCCTGGCATTCATGGGTTTGGATCCTGGGTGCGGACCAGCATCCCACATACAAAACAGAGGAAGATTGGGGCTGGCCCCGTGGCCGAGTGGTTAAGTTCGCGCGCTCCGCTGCAGGTGGCCCAGTGTTTCGTTGGTTCGAATCCTGGGCACGGACATGACACTGCTCATCAAACCACGCTGAGGCAGTGTCCCACATGCCACAACTAGAAGGACCCACAACAAAGAATATACAACTATGTACCGGGGGGCTTTGGGGAGAAAAAGGAAAAAATAAAAAAATCTTTAAAAGAAAAAAAAACAGAGGAAGATTGGCACAGATGTTAGCTCAGCAACAATCTTCCTCAAGCAAAAAGAGGAAGATTGGCAACAGATGTTAGCTTAAGGCCAATCTTCCTCACCAAAAATAACCTCAAAATGATCAAAGTTGGAGGACTCTTACGTTCTAAGTTTTCTTCTGTTTTCTCCTTCATCTCACTCTCTCTGTACACACACACCTTGTGTGCATGTGTGTAGTTGTGAATGTTTGTGGTGTGTGTGTTTGTATGGTATGCAAACACATTTTTTTTAATGAACTGAGAGAAAATTAAAGATGTGATGCTCCTTTACCCTTAAATACTTTGGTGTGCATTTTCTAAAAACAAACATAGTATCTTTTATAACTATTATAATACAGTTATTGACACCAGGAGATTATCACTGATAACAGTACTATCATCTAATCTATATAAATTTCTTCAAGTGTCTTGCTAATGCTCTTCATAGCAAAAGAAAATCTCTGCTTGGTAGGAATCCTTTCACACTGTATACATATGTCAAATCACGTTGTACATTTTAAATATATTACAATTTTATTTGTCAATTACACCTCAATAAAGCTGAAAAAAAGAAAATCTCAGCTCACATACTGCACTCAGTTGTCACGTCTCTGGGTCCTTTGCTCTGGACAGCTCCTCAGTCAGCTTATCTTTCGTGACCTTGAGGCTCTTAAGGATACAGGTCAGCTATTTTGTAGAATGGCCCTCAATCTGGGCCCGTCTCACGTTTCTTCATGATTAGATTGGAGTTATGTGTTTTTGGCAGGAGGACACCAGAAGTCATGCTGTGGCCTTCTCAGTGCCTTATGCCAGAAGGCACATGATGTCAATTTGTGACGTTAACTTTGGTCTCTTGGTTAAGGTGGTATCAGCCAGGTTTCTCCACTGTAAGCTTATTTTCCCCTTTGTAATTAATAGGTTACTTGTGGGGAGTTTGAGTTACTTGTGGGTTACTTTGAGACTATGTGACTATTCTGTTCCACTTCAAACTTTCAACTGCTAGCATGCATCCATGATTTTTAGAAAGTTTACCAGGTCAGATGCATGAGGCCGGGTTTGAGAGCCACTCACCTAACCTAATATAAGGAGGTAAGATGTGTCCTCCTAGAAGAAGTATTTAAATTGTGGCCTAAAGGATGAATAGCAATAGTCCTACTCATTGGAAACTGGTGGTGGGCGGGGGGCAGATATTATGCGTTTAAATTAGGCCTGGAGACAAGCAAGCATGCCAGACACCTAGAAATGCACCAAGGGCAGCTGGCTGGGCACAGAGCACCATGTAGGATGTAGGCTGGAGGAGCAGGCAAGGGGCACACAAGCAACTTGGACTTATTATAAGGACAAGGAGAGACCACGGAATAACTTCCATTGGGAATGACATAACTGGATTTTTGTGCTGGAAAAAAAATACCCCTTTGATGACCACATGGAGCATCGATTTGAAGGGGTCAAGAGTGAAGGTGGGAAGTATAATGAGGAGGTGACAACAGTGCCTATAGAGAGGGAATAATGACCTGTGCAGTAAAGCAAGGATCATGGAACTCAGTGGCCCTGAGATGCAGTAGCACTGGCTGGTGAGGGTGAGTGCCACCGTGGGGAGATGTCAGACGCTGTGGACGCACTCCAAGAAAGGGCTTCTACACTGTACTTTCTTTTTTTTTTTTTTAAAGATTTTATTTTTTTCCTTTTTCTCCCCAAAGCCCCCAGGTTTGTTGTGGGTCCTTCTAGTTGTGGCATGTGGGACGCTGCCTCAGCATGGTTTGATGAGCAGTGCCATGTCTGTGCCCAGGATTTGAACCAATGAAATACTGGGCGGCCTGCAGCGGAGCGCTGGAACTTAACCACTCGGCCATGGGGCCAGCCCCCTACACTCTACTTTCTAAATCAGATGGCTTCCTGGAGGAGGTGGCATATGCTGAGCCCTGAGGGATGAGTAGAAGGCGGCCAAATGAAGAGGAAGGAGGAACAAGAGATATCGAGAACCAACCCACTCAAGAAGGTTGGAGCCTGTAAGAGGGGCGGTGGGGTGTGGCTGGAGAGAAAAGCAGGGCTGAATCCCCAAAGGCTGTGTGTTGCAACAAGAAGCGGGAGCTTTATCTTGCTGGCAACAGGCAAAGGGAGCAATGGAAGGGTCTAAGGTTTGCAATTTTGAGGAACCCCGTCCAGCTGCAGGCAGGGGCTGTCTTGGAGGGCAGGGCACGAGAAGAAAATCCAAGAGGCCGATTTGCCAGCGTTGTGGAGGAAATGTCTGCACGGTGTCCGCATGGATCGGCGCTCCGCACGTGGGAGCTATCATCATAACTCACAGCTGACGGAGGACGGCCAGGCACACCCAGCGGGGGCTTTGCAGGCTCTAATTGGGGTCTTTTCTGCCAACCTTCGGGAGGACAGGTTAAAAGAAGAAAACACCCTCCCACGCGGAAGAGAGAGAGGAAAATAACCTGTTGGCTGGAGATGGGGAGAGGCGAGAAAGAGCAAGGGGCTCTCTCTCGGGTGCAGAATGAAGACAAATGGGCAGTGAGTTCCGGAGAATACATCCTTTCTCCGGAACACTTGCCTCTCCATCAGGGCCCCGCACAGGCCTGTCAGGCGGGAGCAGTGGTTTTGTGCGTGGTGCTGGCTGCGCTCCTCGTTGCCATGGCGATGGGGCCATAAGTCACGTCTGCGGCTGCTGCACAGAGGCGCGGTGATTTATGCCTGCCGGGCTGGGATTGTAAACTTTTTTTTAATGTTGAAAATCCGTCACAGCAAGGGAGGGCGGGGTGCCTCTGGCTCGCTCTGGAGGAGCAAGTTGCTGTCACACCTGCCACGATGCTCCTCCTGGCCCCACAGCAGGGGCGCTGGCCCAGCTGGGCTCTGCAGAGTTCCCATTGGACCCCAGCGGGAAGGGTCCCCATAGGCTGAGACTGATGCTCACTCTTGGGGCCAGGGCACTGCCTTATTCCCAAAACCCATTTTTCATCCTGTCACCCTGGGGCTAACTCTAGGCACGCCAGCTTTTCTTTTCATGCTTCAATTTCTGGCTTAATAATTTACACTCTACTCCAGCCTCTTTAGAACTGGGTCTCTAAAATGGTGTAATGGAATAAACATGAGTTTGAACCAGACCTCCTGAGCCCCAATTTTCTCATCTGTTCAATGGGGCTAGTGTAACTTCATCGCAGGTAGGGATTCTCAACCTTGGCACTACTGAAATTGGGGGTTGGACCATTCTTTATTGCAGGGGGTGGACTGTGCTTTGGAGGATGTTTAGGGACATCCCTGGCCTCATCACATGCCAGTAACACCTTCCCAGTTGTGGCCACCAAAAATGTTGCCAGAGATTGCCAAATGTCCCCTAAGGGCAAAATCATCCCCTTAAAGCCCATTTTGCAGATTAGGGAAGTGAGGCTTCTCCTTTTGACCTATAGTACCTCAGCTTTCGTGGGCAACCAAAAGTTTTCCCCCAAGACCAGGCCCTTCTGGGATCTGTGGAGCCATGGACTTTTCTATTTCCTGTCATGCCTTCCAGATGCTGTGTTCACGCCACTGGACTGGACACCCTCACAGCCGACTCATCCATCCCTCAGCACTTATGCAACCCCAGTGTGGGGATCAAGATCCACGTCATGTACCCTCCCAGGCTGTTCCATTTCAGTTTGGTTAACCCAGTCTTGTTGTACATGGTGGCTAGGCTGAGAGATGCCTTAGAAGGGAGGAAGGAGGGAGAGAGGTGCTATGGAGCTGTACTCTGCCCCAGGAACTCTGTACCTAGGATGCATCTGGCATGGCTTGCTGGGACTGGCTGGGATGGCCATGAATGCTTCCCCCAAAACACGCTCCATTTTCTTATTCTTTTTTCCCCTTTGTTATTGGGGTAAAATATACATAGCATAAAACTTATGATCTTAACCATTTTAAATGTACAGTTCAGAGATATCAAGTACATTCATATTGTTGTGCAACCATCACCACCATCCATTTCTAGAAATTTTTCATCTTGCAAAACTGAAACTCTGAACCCGTTAAACAATAACTCCATTCCCCTCTCCCCCAAGGCCCTGGAAACCACCATTCCATTTTGTGTCTTTATGATATTTGACTACTCGAAGTACCTCATATAAGTAGAACTATACAGTAGTTGTATTTTTGTGACTGGCTTACTTCATTTAGTATAATGTCCTCAAGGGTCATCCATGTTGTAGCATATCTCAGAATTCCCTTCCTATATAAGGCTGAATAATATTTCAGTGTACATGTATCCCACATTTTGTTTATCCATACAGCCATCAATACTTGAGTTTCTTCCATGTTTTAGCTCTGGTGAGTAATGCTGCTATAAATCTCATTTTTTTTGAGCCATCTTTGAGTCACACTCCAATGACTCCATCATCATGTACTTACTGAGTACTTACTGAATGCAAAGCCCTAAGAAGGGAAAGTGGACTATACAAAGACCACAAATCACAATCCCTTCTGAAAAGGCAATATTTAAAAAGAGCCGAATGAGAATTTCTGCACAGCCCTAAGTCTGGACTAAATCACTATAATATTATAATAACAGTAATAGCGAATATTTTTGTGCCAAACACTCATGCATCCATTCACTTGATTCTCAACAGCCATCATTTATGGCTGCAGTTATCTCCATTTTGCAATGTGGAAACTGAGGCAGAGGGAGGTAAAGGAACTTGCCCACCCTTCCGCAGATCGTGAGGGGCATGGCTGGGATTTGAGTCAGGGCATCAGAGCTAGAACCTGTGCTGCTAATGACTGGGCAAAGCTGAGCTAAGGGGTTTCGAAAGGCTGGGTTGCTTTGCAGTTCTGCTTCTCTCCCCTTCCTTTTTCCCTTTGCCACTTCCCTGCCCTCCTCTGCCAAGTCAAGATGATCTCATAGTTCTACCAACCCAGGATTTATTCCCCCTCTGGAGTAGCCAAGGATGCCCATGCTATCCAAACCATGCATCCCCGTGAGGGCCCTGTGCCTTCTGCAGGTCCAAGGGGACAAACATGGAGCTCAGTGGCCCACTGGCCTGACTAATAAACCAACAGGAGAGAAGCCAGCTCCCCATCCTCTCCTTCCCAAGGAAGGTGTGTGTACTTTGAAGGAGGTCCCCGGGACCCGACTCCCCCTTTCTCTGATGTTTGGTTTAACCTGAGTAGCCTCCACGCCTCAGTGGACTAACATGGTACTACTTGAATTGTGTCTCAAGGAATGTTGGTCCTGAGCCTATGCCTAGTTAAATAGTGTCCAGGAGACTGCAGTGTGCAGACTTCACTCCCCAAAGATTCATGACATTCATTAACATATTAATGTCCTTGGGAAAGCTGCCACCAAGGAAATCAATGTAGCAGCTTCATTTATAATAGGATTTCTCAAACCTTTCAAATTAGGGTACCCTCCTTTTTTTATTTTATTATGTTTACTAACCTCAAAGTACTGGTATTATATGGAACCACTCTGAGACAATATGGATTTTTATAATACAGTACAATGAACACTGTGACGCAGGACGTTTTGATGGGGCTTTTGATGCTAAGGATATTTACAAGGGGATGGAGTGATATTCAGAGATAATGTAAAGATACTTATTGAGGAAGTTATTGGTAATATCAAACTATCTTCATGATCATGCCAACATACCCACATCAAACTGTTCTGTATCCTTTCTCTGAGCCATTTACTGTGCCTAGAACTGGGAATGCAAAGATACTTAAGATTCAACCCTTGACCTCCAGGAACACATAGATTACCAGGTGGGGGCAGGGTGGGTGTGCTTATCTATAATTAACTATAATGCAAGGCAATGTGCTTTGTCCCATAATTAAGGAAGGGAGATTTCAGCAGCATGAATGAAGCAACAAGGGGGCTATGATTCTGGCGGATGGAGGGAGGATATGTTCAGGAAAGGTCGCTCAGAGGATGTGACACTTCTGCAAGGCTGTGATGGATGAGGAGTATTGCACCAGGTACATAGGGGACTATGTGAGTATTAGGATGTTTCAGGCAGAAGGACAGAACTGGCAAAGACAAAGAGATAGGAGAGGGTATGACATTTTGAGGAAATGGCAAATGAGGGCTTGGTGGAAAACAAGATCACAGAGTGGGTGGAGCCAGAAGTGCTAATATATGTCAGGTGAAATGGTTTGGATTTTTATTCTGAGGCAGTGGGGGGCCAGTGGGGAGGCGTAGCAGGCTCTAAATGGTTTTAGCAGGAGAGACACATGGCCCAGAGAGGCAGAGGTGAGACTGGGCATGAGCATGGGGGTGGGGTGGAGACGGAAAGCAGTGAGGCTCTTGAGGAGGCTCTGAGCCTGGGAGTGTCTGAGAAGATGGAAAGGTGGGGCATCTGGAGGATATTTTGAAGGTACAATGGAAGGGCTTGGAGTTTATGCTGGATCTCTTCCATTTGCTTCTCCACATCCACCCTTGGCTCATCCTTATCACACTTTGAGCCTCCGGAGGCTACTTCGATGGACTGTTTCAATGGGCTCTCTTACCGGGGTTCCCATTGGGTCAGGCAGTGGGGGCCACTAGCAGCAGCTCTATGGGGAGGCGGCTGAGCGAGGTTGGGACGCTAATTTCCCTGACTTCTTTCCTGTCTACGTCCCTTGACTAAAGAACACAGCTCCTGTCAGGCAGCAGTCTCCACAGACTTCTCTCTCCATGTTCTGATAACCTCACCCTCACCTTGATCCACTGATACTAGCCACAGTGTAGTGCATATCCCTTTTCTAGAACTCCGCTCCAACTTTGTGCATAGCCCACTTTTAAACCTCTCCCAGCTTGAGAAAGCCATCTGCATCCTGCTGGGACCCTCTTTGATACTGGTTTCCTTGGTTAGTGAGAGGAAAAGGAGTTAAGCCTAATATCAATAGCAATTCATTATTCATTGAAATATCTAAATCTTCTTTCTGACCAGACTGCACTAGTGTGTGTGTGTCTGTGTGTGTGTGTGTGTGTGTGTGTGTGTGTGAGCGTGTTGGGTGCAAGGAGGGTTAGTACTTATTTGACAGAGTAAGACACACTAAGGGAAATGTGTGGTCCTTCCCAGCCCCAATGAGTGGGTCTTAGCAGGCAAAATGATTGCTCATCTTGGCTTATCTTGGTGAGCACTGTCTCTGAGTTGCTGTTTGCGTAATCTAAGGCCTGGCATGTTTAGGTGGGACCAGAGCGAGGCTTTCTAAGGGAATATTGTGAGACTGGGTCAGGCAACAAAACAGGAGGCTATGAGAGACCTGTAGGCAAAGGGTGAATTCTATCCACTTACAGCCATCCATGTGACTGTGGGGGATGGAAAAAATGACTCGGAAGGTCACTTCTAGTTTCTGAGCTCATAATTGTCTAAACATGTCTTTAGAACTCTAAGATGCAGTTCAAGGCCTCTGTAATGTGGGTGGTTTGTTTACAGCTTAAATTAGAGTGTTCCATTTTTAAGACATTACAAGTGACAATGATAGTGCCAGACAGTATCTAGGAAGCACCTATGTGGAGGCCTCAACTCTGCCTCAAGCCAGAAATCTATTTCAGGAAACTTGTTGGCACCAAGATGAGATTATCCAAATATACCCTCTGAGATAACAGATAGATGAATAAAAACAGATAGATAGAGTAAGACAGCTCCATTTCTAATTCACCCTCAATTTCTCCATCCACATAAGTTTCTTCCTCCTGCATCTCAGCAACCCAAAATCTCTCTTCATTTTGCAGGGGAACACAATCATCAAGTCATCGGATGCAAAACTGGAAGGACTTCTAAACACCACCAAGTTCAAAGATGGCAAATATCTGACCCTTCTGTCACAACTCTCATCAGATACTGAAGGCAGGCATCACGAGTTGATCATGGCAGTTTTCCCAGCTGAGTCTGTCTGTAGCCTCAGAAATCTTCCCAACAGAATATCCTAGGCAACCCCACCCCATTGATCTGAATTGGCACATGAGATGTCTAATATCTTCCATGTCTGATTTAGTCCAACTTCTAAGTTAGCTGGATAAACAGAAGCCCAGGGAGGACATTTTGAAGACATGGGTGGAAGCAGATGTTCAGCTCATGGCCCCCCCACTTCCTTCATGGGTGTCTGCACTTTGTGATCCTGCCCCCTGATCACAGATGACTAAGGTGAGCTCCTAACCCATGCCAGGCCGGCAAGATTCCTTCCCTGGGATTTTTCAAACTGCAACTAAAGGAAGAGAAGCATTCACTCTTGGTGGTAAGAGCACAAAAGTCTTGGGACTCGTGATTATCATAACCCCTATCATGGGGGTGGGAGTGGGGAGGAAGTAGTTATGCACTAGGAGAGAATGAAGCCATCATGGAAAGATGCAGAGAGGAAAGACAGAATCCTAATGTCATGTAATGCCCTCAACCCCCGTCATCCTTGTGGCTAAGCTGATCCCTCATTCTTCCCATGGCATCCTTCCAATACAGTTGTCATTAAGCTCATTTAAATTGGGTGTATCTGTCTCCTAAAACTAAAAATGTCATGACTAATAATGAGTAGAAAGCATTTCCACACAGCAAGGAGGGAGTCAGAATGGTATGATGGATTGAATAAGGGTCTTGAGATCAGAAGCTTTGTGTTCACCTTCCAACTCATTCTCTTACCAGCTGTGCTGTGTAAGGTCTTAGAATGTCAGCTTCCTCACCTGTGAGATGGGAGATGAAAATAGCCTCAACCTCGGAAGATGGCTGTAAGGGTACGTATGAGAAGCTGTGTGCAAGGCCTCTGCTCAGTAATGCATGCCCCGAATGCCATTTGTCGCTGTCTTCAGTGTGGAGTCAGGACTCAAACCCAGGTATCCTGACCCCCAGCCCAGCACGCTTTCCAAAAAAACTCATACTGTCAGGTCTCTCCCTCCCTTCTCTCTCTCTGTTTTTTTATCTGAAGATCTGCAGTCCCATTTCAACCTCAGAAGTCCCATTCGAAAAGTGTTTAACTTCTAATGTATATAACAAGCCATTTCTCAGTTTCACTGTATCTGCAAAGCCTTCTATAATTCAACATCAAATATTTATTATTACATTTATTAAACTTTTAATAATTTAGCATCTCCTGCATGTAAGAGAGAAGCTTAGCTAACTGGTTCCCCTTTATCCAACCTGGGTCACTTCAATATTTATATTCCAAAGCTTCCATTTGAGTTTCATTTGGCAGAGGCTGTGTCGTGGGCCCTCAGCCTGAGCTGAGAGTTGGCACGTGCTGCAGCCTCCCCAGTGGCAAAGACTAACAAAAATCTGGTGCTGAACGGTGTTTGAAGAGATTTACCGAGCCTGGGCAGAAACTCATCCTAATAGACTTCACTTTTATTATGATCGCTAAACTAAAATGGGGGGAAATATATGTCTCCAGGCTCACTGGCAGAATGACAGGCAATGAGGCTGTGAAGAGACGTGGGTGTAGAGGAGATCCATTTGGTGGGGAGTGTGCAGGTCTTTATAGCAATGCGTCTCAGATGGGCTTCATTCTCCTAAAAGAACGGAGGGATGGGGTGGTGCAGGCAAATTGCAATGCCCCAATTCCATGAACCCAGCTGTGAGTGCCAGACAGACTCCCTCTGGCCCCCACAGTCTCTCCCTTTCCTCATTTAATATTTCATCTCCCACTAGCACGGAATGGACTTCCACACACACTCAGTGGACTAAATGGTGAACAAAGATAAATACAGAAAGTCCAATGAGCCTACCCTTCAGTCTTACAGAGACTCTTTCTGCACCACAGCAGCCAACATTTACTGAGCGTTCCCCGAACTTCTTGAGTTCAAATCTTGATTCTGCCACTCACTATCTGTAATAGGTTGGGCAAATAAATTTTTTCTGCCTCAGTTTCCTCATCTGCAAATAGTAGTAACTCCATCATTGAGCTGTAAGGAATCAGAATTAATACGTGTAAAGTGCTCAGACAGGGCCAGGTACAATATAAGACCTCAAAACATGTTAGTCATTATTATTTATGACTATGGGGCTAAGACTTTAAATGTGTTATCTCATTCAGTTCTCAAAAATATCCAAAGATATAAAGCATTTATCATTCCCATTTATTGAAAGGAACTGAGGCTCAGAAAGTTTGTCACTTGCCCAAGGTCAGCTAATGGGTAGTGGAGCTGGGATTTGAACTCAGGCAGTTTGACATCAGAGCCCTCACCATTCCCTTTGCCCAATAGTCCTTTCTTCTGTGTTTCAAGCAGATAAGAGATTTGCTATTGAAGTTCTTGCCCTTTGGGAAAAGAACGTCTGCGTGGGTAATTGGTGAGGAAGGGGAAAGTGGGGGAAGCACAATGGGGTTGAGAGTCTATATAATGAGGGCTGAGGAAGCCCATTCCTGTGTCAACATCTCCACTGGGATGTGCTTCTAGGTTGCCTATCATGAGGACACACACACACAGAGTCATTAATAAAATCTGCTGAGGTCACAGGGAAGGCAAAGGCAAGAAGTCTGAGTTGTACTCACCTCCAATAGGAGGGTAGCATCTTGAGTCTTAAACCATACAAAGCCTGCATCAAGGGATGTCGCCCCAGACTCTGCTGCCTGGGGCCTTCCCATCCAGGTCCCCTGGGCAAATGTATCACCTGACTTGTCCTAGCCTCACTCCTGCCTACCCCACACATCCTGATGTCCCACTGCTCTTACCCTCCCTTGCTTCTGCCCTTGATGCCTAAAGTGATTGAGAGGAAGGATGCACCATCCCTTCTCTGTACCACTTCTGTAGTGTGGACCACATTTCTTATCACCTGATCCCACTGCATTACATGGTTACTTCCTTATGTGTACTATAATACCTACTAAAAGTTCTAAAACATCCCACTTATTGGACATCAATAGCATGTAAGGTGCGTATTAGTTACTGTATATACATTATCTCATCCTAACAACCATCTGAGGAAAACACAACAATCTCTATCTTCCAGGATTGGAAATGGAGACTCGGAGAAGCAAAGTTACTTGATACAAGGAGTTCAGGTCGCAGATTGTGGCACCAGGATTCATATCCAGGTCTGCAGCATTCCAAGCCTACCCTCTCTGTCCTACCCCTTCTTTGCTCTTTGGTCTTTGTACGTCTAGAATCAGCACAGTGTTCATCACCCACTGAAGTACCTAGAATGCTTCTGTTGAGCATCTCACCTTAAGACGGATGGCCCAGTTTTCTAGAACACACTGTATCTGACTGGAGGTGCTTCCTGGGCAAAAGCCAGATTCTAGTCTCTGGAGCATTCACACAGGAGCATCTGCTGGGGCCCCTTGGAGTGGTGAATACGCTATCCTCAAGTGCCCTCAGAGTCTATGCTGACTGTGGTAGGCAGGTGGCCCACAGCTGAGGAAAGAGAGGGAAGAGGGAGCAAAGAGCATGCATGTTCTGTTTCCTCTCCTCTTCTCACTGCATCTTCTGGCACATGCCCCTTGGCACTACATGCCATCACCTGGCATGCCATTTCAAGACCCCATGCCTTGTCCATAGAGAGAACACCTGTGGTTTTTTTTGTCCAACATCCATCCAGCCTGTCCTGACATCCCTCTGGGGAACTATCCTGCCTGCAAGCTCAGTCCACATGGTAAAGGTCCCCCCACCCTTGTTGGTTTCAACAGAGGGTCAGTGACCCACGTCTGGATAATTAGAGCCCTTTGCCCCTTCAGGCACTGATTTGGGATATTGACAAATGTCTCCAAACAGGCTAATCAGAGGCATCATAGCCTAGATATGAGGAGCATGGAGTCAGGAGTCAGATTCTCAGAATTCAAGTACTGGGTCTGCTGCTTACTGGCTGTGTGACCTAGAGCAAGTTATATAACCCCTTTGTGCCTCAGTTTCCTCATGCATTAAATGGGGCTAATAATGGGTGAAAAATAAATAAGCTCATTTCACTAAAGCACTTGGAACACTTCTCTCTTATAAGGGCACTTGTTATGGTACTTTGGGCCCATCCAGATAACCCGGGATAATCAACCTATCTTAAGATTCTTAACTTAATCACATCTGCAAAGACCTTTTTCCAAATAAGGTAATATTTACAGGTTCAAGGCATTAGGAGCTGGTACCTTTGGGGGTTATTATCAGTCTACCACAGACGGAGTCTGAGAATTTGCCTTTCTAACAAGTTCCCAGGTGCTGATGCTACATCTAAGGACCACACTCTGAGAACCAGTGACCTAGTGCCTTGCTGACAATACTTCACAATTTGGCTCAGAGGTCCTCTTCTCTGTAAGGCCCTCCCTTTAATCCCAAGGCGAGTTTCATCACCTCTTCCCTTGGGTCCTTTCTCTGCCTTGAACTTTCCCTCTGTCCTCTTCAACCGTCACAAAGTACAACATCTCTTTGTTTGCAATTTCATCTCATTTAATGCACTGAGATCTTCGCCTTAACATTTTTATGTCTCCAATACTTAACCTGGCATATAGTAGGTGTTCAATAAATCCTTAGTGCTTGGAATTGAAAGGCCAATAGAACAAGGAACCATTGTTAATTCTGTTCAGAACTAATTCAATGTGAAAACTGTCACCAAGTGAGCAATGCTAGCCTGCATTCTGATATCCCATTATTCTTTCAAAATTGTGCAGGAATTAACAGTATTCCACCATTTCATTTTCATTGATTTGAGATCATAGAAAAATCACTGAGGGGCTCCAAAAGCCAGGCTTTGTGGATGATTATTATTCCAACTATAATAGCTATTCTCACATCTCTCTTATAAGAAGAACCAGCTCTAGGTGAAATTGTGAAAAAAAGCCCAGTATGTAGCAATAAGTGTTGTTTGCCATGCTTCTCTCTCCATGAGTATCTTTTATTTCATCTCTCAAGTCAGTCTCTTATTCCATGCCCCTTGCTACCCCGTGAGATTTCTGGAAGCCGAGGTGGGCCTTACGCATCTCTGTGTTCCTGTGGTACCTGGCACAGTGCCTGGTACACAGGAGGGGCCCAGTTAAGGTTTTCAGAATTGAAAGGAATCTGTATGCAATTTAACTAGAGCTCTCTCCTCCACCTTTGTAGCTGACATCATTAGTGTCTCAAATGCTAAAAATCTCATTCCCAGCAGCTTCCTGCCAGGATAGGCTGGAGAATGGGAGCTGTCTGGGGAGAGTTCTCCTCTTTGGCCCTCCAGCCTCTCAGATTTGAAAGCTTTCCCTCGTGACTTACATTCCACGCAGTGAAATTCTATGCACAATCCAAGGCTAATTGCTAATTTTCTGTCTCCTGCAAATACTTTCCTAATTCCTTTGGTCAGGATTTTTTTTTTCCTTTTTCAACCCCCTCAAGGCACTCTATGTGTACCACATATGTGCCCCTTCATTCGTTCTGCAAATATTTCCATGTCCATAACGCCACCAGACTTACCACACTGAACTAGACTTTGTAAGTTTATTTCAGTCTTCCCCAACCCCGTGATACAGGGACAAATGTGAGCTCTCAATACTAAGACACCATTGATTTGAAGAGGCATCATAGATTAGATGTAGCCTTTCAGAGAAAGAGAATTAAAACGAGACAGAGAACAAAAATATGCTACCATAATAACGAACATAATACCTAGTGCTTCTAGAGAATTCACCATGTACCAAACTCAGTGCTTTGCAAAGTATTACACCATTTAACTCTCACCACTCCCTTAATGGTATAGTCTTCTATCTGCCTTATCCACAAGGAGGAAAACAACTACAGAAAAGCTCATGTAACCCACAAGGAGTGGAGCTGGGATTTGAACTCACAGTTCAGTTGAGCTCCATAGCTTATGCTTTTAAAAAATGAACTACTTTACATAATAAGCTTTGTGTTTAATAAAAACAAAGCATACATACAGAAGTGTGTAAATCATATCTATAAAGCTTGATGAATTTTTACAGATTGCAAACACCCATGTAACCACCACCTAGATAGACAAATCAAATACTATTAGTGACGCATAAATCACCTTGTGCTTCCTCCAAGTCACTGCCCTCTCTGTCACCCAAAGGTAATTCCTATCCTTTTTTTCCACTAATCATGGGTTAGTTTTTACTGGTTTTGGTCTTTATATAAACATATATATTTCTTTGTGTCTTTCGTGTCTTCTGTAACAATATTATATTTGGGAGATTCATCAATGGTGATGTGTGTGGTTGTGTCCATTAATATTAATCATTAATACTATTCCATTGTATGATTATTCCATAATTCGTTTATCTACTTTTTTGTTGTTGATGGGCATTTGTGAGTTTTTTCCCGAGCTTTTTGGCAGTACAAATGAACGCTATTATTAGCATTCTTGATTGTATTACCTGTGGTAGAGATATACACATTTCTGTTAGATATATTATTAGGAGTGGAAGTAATGGGTCATAGCATATATGAACATTCAGTCACAACTTTAGTAGATACTGCCCAACAGATTTACAGAGTGGTCATGCTAACTTACATTCCCACCATGAAAACATGAGAGCTTCCATTGTTCCATATCCACTACCATTTGTTATCCTCAGCTGTTTTAAATTTAGCTACCCAGGTGGGTAGACCTGTACAGTTGATTGCTAAATTGTTCTGCTTTCCATAGTATGAGATGCCATATTTCCTTAATAATTTGTCACAGACTAAAAAACAAAAAAATCAACCAGCAAAGTACCTTTAAGCTTTCTTTCCAATTCTTCTGGACTGCTTATCTTTTTTCTTTCTGACTCTGCTTTTCCACACAGTCTTTCCTGTAATGTCTCTGTGGTGATTCTATGGCATATTATTGGCTATCTATAATTATGATCTATTATTTATTAATTTCTAACATATCATCTCACTGGAACTTATTAATTCTTTAAACACCCATGACATGCTTGCCTGGGCAATGTCATGTCAAACAAGGTTTATTAGTGCAGCTTGGAAAACCCAACCTATCTAAAAGCATGGATTCTTTTGGATGGGGATGGTTGCAATCTTTTATCCACCCTTCAGTGAAACCAATGGGCAAGTGTGAGGTTAGGCGAAAGGTAGACTTCAAAGGCTGTCTGTGACTACTCCAAGCCAAGGCAAAAGCATGTGGGCACCGCAAGAAGGATAATAATTTAGTGCCCCAACCAAACTGATATTCTCCAAATATGTGTACAACTTTTCCTTAAAGGAGAAGCTTAGTGGTATCTGGAGAAAGGGTTGAGAAGGAGGATCCATAGCTGCAGAATATCATCCTCTCTCCCAACCTGAGCAACTCTGCTCTGGTCCCACTTTGGTAAAAGCACACCCTCCATGTAACCAGGCACAGCATTCTTAGCAGGAGATCAGAAGCAGCTAATTGGTGTTGGCTCATGCTTCTTGAAGGTCTCAGCTCTTTCAGCTTATTGCAGTGTTCCTTCCAACGGCATAAAATACTCTCCCTGAAATTCATGCTAGTACTTATATTTTCCTTATTATCTTTTTACATTTCTAAGGCAGTTGTATTGGAGTCCCTGTGGGTTGATATTTGGGCCTTTCCTTGGCTGGCTTGCAATTTAATATAATTCAGATTGGAGCAGAAAAGACAACTGAGTCATCCTGTGGCTCAGTCATTTTTAACAGCACGACATAGTACACAACCTTCCCAGCTCTGTCTTCCCCACCATCACCAGTTTCTATTTGAACTCTACTTAATGGGAATTCAATTCATCTAAAATTGGTGTAATGTAGCACTGGGAGTATATTTGGTACCAGTGTTTACATATCTTATATTATTTAATCATTACAACAACTCTTCGGAGGTATTTCAATGAAATAGTTAAAAACATGGCTTCTGGAGCTAGAGAGACCATGGGTTGAAGCTTGGCTTCATCCCTTACTAGTGAAGGCATCACCTTCATGTCTCAGATTTTTTTTTTAATCTGTACAGTGAAAATAATAATAGCATCACCTTATGGAGTTGATGTAAGGATATAACAAGATACTGTTATTAAAGTGTTTGCCATGGAGGAAATGATTAATGAAAAAGAGTTATTATTGTTACACTCTGTGAGGAAGGCATTGTTATTATCCTCATTTTGCAAAGAAATGGAAAGTTAGCAAGTTGAATTTGGCCAGGATCACATAGCCCATACTTGGTAGAGATGGGATTCTAACCCAGACCTGGTCAACTGCAGAGTGAGTGTTACCATCAGCCAGTCTAACATCTATAGCTTCACTGACATCACAAATTCAATGTCAACAGTAGGGAACTCTGAGAAAACCTAGTAGAGACATTCTTTCAGTTGATTTCAGTCAAGGTCATTGGGTCTCTTTGAGAATAGTCCTTCAGCCAGATGGTCTTTGCTCCATCTTTAAAATATGTAATGCAGAGAAAGCTTAGCACATGTTTTACTGAAGTTTCATCTACTCGAAGTTTATCAAAAATGGAAATAATGGCGGGGCGTGGGGGGGGGGGCAGTCCGGCCTGGAGGTGCAGCAGTTAAGGTCACAAGTTCCACTTCAGTGGCCCAGGGTTTGCCGATTCAGATCCCAGGTCTGGACCTACACATCACTTATCAAACCATGCTGTGGCAGGTGTCTCACATATAAACTAGAGGAAGATGGGCACAAATGTTAGCTCAGGGCCAGTCTTCCTCAGCAAAAAAGAGGAAGATTGGTGGCAGATATTAGCTCAGGGCTAATCTTCCTCAGAAAAAAAAAATTGAAATAATGGTAATCTGCCATGAATCAATTTTTGTGTGCATGAAATCATCTTAGTTCTTAGTAATTACCATTTCATTTTCTAAGTGCTATCGCTTTAATAATGAATTCTTTTTAAAACTACCTCTTTGGGGAAATAGCAGTAGCCTGAAAAATCATGTTAGGTGCATCCCTCCGTGAAAAGTTGAGAAGGTGAGAATAAACAAATTGCAAAGCAGGAGAGTTGGGTTCTAGGAGCTTCCTATCAAGGAATGCCTCGGACATACTGATAACATCTTGATTCAGAATGACCCAAAGCCAGCTATATAGTCATAGAATAACAATCACTGGGAGTAGAAGGGTGGGGCATGACTCCAAATTCCAGTACAGGAGCCAATAAGCTGTGTACAAGCCAGTTCAAAAAGTAAAATGGACCATTTTTGGTAACACTTAAATTTCTAGAATGCTTCCCCTAGTCAAATTGGGAGGAAAAAACAAAAACAAAAACCTCCAGCGGAAAGCTCCAGAATAGTGCTAGGATCAGATCTAAGACCACTGGTTTAATTAAATCAATAAACATTTAGTAGATGTCCAAGACGTACTAGGAACTGGGGATTAAAAAGCTAAATAAATTATTTTCTTTGACCTTGAGAAGTTCACCACAAAATAGGACAGAATGATATGTAAGCAATTAATTAGAAGGCAGTAGAGTTAAGCCTATAATGAAGTTAACTACAAGGTGCAAAACGTGTAAGGCAAGATGTAGTCTCCATCCTTTCATGAATAAAGAACAAATAAGTTTGACCTGGACGTTTAGAAGCTATGGATTAGCCCCCAGTCTGTTCGCAGTACCAGCGTCACAATAGAAAGCATCTCATTCTGCGATCTTTCATTTTCATGATTCTCTATTATACTATTCAATACTGGTCTTTTATAAGACAAGATCATTAATGATCCCATGATGAGCCAGATAACGTGTTAGTCTCTGTCACATTTTATATAAACCCCAAATGAATGTAATACTGCTGAAATATAAGGCATTGAGGCTCACCAAGGTAGGACACTTTGAGGGGTATGGAGCATGGCATATGTGACAGTGTTCTTTACATCATCTACCAGGCAGGTGCCTCCTTCAACAATATGGAGAGCATTTCTTCCCAGGAGTTCCTGTGATCCTAAAACAGAATGGATTCCATTGCTCCAAGAAGTCCTTGGTACGGGATGCTGGAGATGACTTCCCTACCTGACATCTGCAGGGTCTTCCGTGACGAGCACGTCCGTCTTGCAGCTGGCCAGGGGGTTGATCGACAGCTCCACGGGAGGAACCACAAAGCTTTTGCTGACAGGAAGCCAGAGTCCTTGGCCCAAGCTGAAAGTAGACCTGCAATGTAAGAGTTTCCATTGGGGAACTCCCTGGGAGGCAGAATAAAAACAGAAAAAAGGGGTCCCTTCCTTCCATCCCTTCTTTCCATCCCTTCTAGGACCCTTTCTCACTCCCCTCCCCAACTGAGTCCCCTGCATCCTCCAAGGCACAATTCTGGCCACCTTTGCCCAGACTTGGATGGTCATTGCTTAAATCTGTTAATCATTTAGCCCATGCGTTGCTTTGTATTGCTAGTTCTCTTTTCTTGAGGACAGGTCCTGACACTCACTAAACAGTGGGCTCTGTGAGGACAGGGACTATTTCAGCTCTGCTTTCGCAAGCAGTCCTGCTAGCCAGCAGGAGTTCCATACGCAACTGCTAAGTTAGCAGGGGCAGTCTGCACAAAGGTTAACAGCATGGACTCTGAATCAATTTGAACCAAAATCTGATTCCCACTTCTGCACTTAATTGGCTGTATGTCTTCATCAGCTTAAGTATTGAAGTTTCACACAAGATTTCGTGGAGGTGGTAGGAAGAGGTTCTATGCCTATAGAATATTTTTAAATCACTGGACTAGACGATCAGTAATGTCTCCTCCAGTTCAAATATCTGAGTCTGTAAGTCTAGATGCCAGACAAGTGGCAATTAGATTCCCATAGCAACCTGGGCCATGATGGTACATTCATGCCAATGAGAGTTCCTCTGCAGTCACTGCAGCCTCCAGATTCACAGGCTCAATCGACTAAGGATGCTTGACTTCACCTTCCTATGAGACCCGTCTCCATTCCCCAGCATCATACCCCAACAGGATTGTGAACTCACCTGAGAATCTTTTCAGGGGCTTGCTCCCCCGTCACCAGGTCATAGCCCCTCTCAAGTGTAGTGTAAGGCCAAGGTCTGTGGGAAGAACAGAGGGAGGGAAAAGAAAGGGGATAGGAAATGGTATTAGACAGAAGCAGGTGAGATTCATATATGGACACTGCTTAAGAGTAGCTTTACAAGCAACCAAATTTTGCAGAAGTAATTTTTGGCAAGACTATTTATGTTATAAAAGAATGACTCCATTTCACAGAAAGACTCAACACTTTCAAGTCTACTTGTCTGTTCTCGAGTTTATGCAAAAAAATCTGATTCTCTTTCTTTATCAATCCACTTAGGAAGTGTTCATTGATTACCTACAGTTTGGGAGGGTGAATTAAACTTCAGCCTTTGTTCTCTAGAATATTCATCAGTCATGTACCTTTAATGCTAAAATGTGACTTGGTGGGAAATGGGATTCACTTCCCAACGGGTTTTGCAGGAATGCAACTGTTGCAAAGAAAGAAGCCTCTTTGTGGAGGGATTTTGGGCCTCTAGTAATAGAACAGAGGAGATGGGAATCGTCCTCCACTGCCCCTGCCCCAGTGTCCTTTGCCACTCACCCTTCACTCTGTCCCCAGTCACTGCGCACACACAGGTGTCTGTGAACTGGGTCTGGGGCATAGCCTTCATGACAGCTGCACTCTCCTGTAAGCAAAAAGAGAAAAGAGTCTTGTGAAATACTGCCTGCCCAAATTAGGTTTCTACCCTGGTTACCTTGTTTCCTTAGAAAATAAAGTGAGCTGCCTAGATTTAGAAAAGGCTCATGGAATGAGGGTGTTCTGGTCTACCTGCCACTATGGTTAATAGTTTATTCATTTGTTCATTCACTCACTTATCCATTCAACAACTTCTGACCATACTCCCTGTCAGGCTCTCTGCTGGGCACTGGGGATGCAGAGATCAAAGGTGCAACCCAGATGCGGAAGGAGCTCATGACTTAATGAGGGAAACAGGAAGTGACCTCGTGGTACGAATGGAGGTCCTAATTTCAAATATTTAAATTATGATAAAGTACGTTTGCACTAAAAGTACAATCATAAAATTGAATTTTCTTCACCTTAGCAAACAATTCATGCTCATCCATAAGCCCCAAATGAAATGCCACCTCCTTGAAGATACCTTTGATTTCCCCTTTTGGAAAATTTGTTTTCATTTATCATTCCCAGATTTTGTTTTGTTTTGTTGTTGTTGTTTGTATTGGTTGGTTCCTCTCCTCCCCTCTCCTCTCCTCCTTTTGTCTCTTGTTCTCTTCCTTTCCATCTACCCATCCATCATCCATCCATCCATCCACCCACCCACCCATCCATCCTTCTACCCATCCATGCATGCATGCATCATTTTTTCCTGGCCACATCTTACACCTGGTTGCATGAATTCTTGCTAGCGTCCCACAGTGCCTTAAGTATATTCTTCCGTTGGCCAAGCTTATTTTGGGTGGCTAGCACATGTTTTACTTCCTAGTATATCTTCAGAGTTCAGAATCTTGGAAGGGTTTTCAGAAGTTCTGTGCCTTACCCTATTGCTATTATCAGATTTGCTTCACTGTACATTCCTTAAGGTCAGGGAATATTTTTTGATTCAATTAGTTATTGTTTTTCTTAGAGTGTATTTGTGGAATGTTCACAGATTCTTTACCAAAAATAGATTTGATTAAAAAAACAAAAAGGGAAACACTGTACTATTCATTAGAGCTAGTGGTGTGTGATTCTTCATGAGAGTGATACTTACACAGTGTTCCCCAAACTTACTTCATCTTGTCTTGCTGACAAGGAGTCTTGGTGGCAGAACAAGCCACTAGATTAGTGTTCTTTTGGACTTTTGGAAGTGCTGGTAGGAACTACCCTGGCTTAGCCCACTGCATAGAACAGAGTAAGTACTCAACACTGTGAGTTGAACGAATAGTTAACCATCTGCAATGGCTCATAAACTTCCAGACTTTTGCTGGCAGGTTGCCTTCTTTCTCATCTTCTGGCGATCACACTCATGCACACTCTCAGAGGAACCTGCAACTCTTCAGTCCTACAGCGATTCTGATTGACCTGACTCGAGAATTTCCAAGCCAGGTTTCACAGAAATGTATAGTTCCATGGGGGAAATTTAGGGACTCTGCAACTTTTAGATAATTTTCATTTTCAAATCTCTTTAATAGAAAAAATGAAGGCTAAACACTCAGATGTTACTTGCTAGAATTTAGGACATTAGGGAGCATTTTCACATGACCTCTGGTTGCCAGATAAACTTATGCAGGCCTCATTAAAAAAAAACTTCTGTCATCTTTGTTTCACTGAGGAGGATACTGAGGCTGTGAGTCGAGGTGTTAACAAGCTTATAGTTTTTGCAATTACATGTGTTGTGAATCAGGATTTTTTCAACCTTGTACTACCAGAACAAAACACAGCGATGAGTATGATGCTAGGCAGCACAGGATATAGAACTACCATCTATAATTTCTGATTTCAAAATGTTTGTATTCATCAAATAACCTTATTGTTTTCACTGATTCCCTATAAATGTTAAGCATTTGACCTTATACAAGGCATTCCGAGTGTTAAAAACGCACTCTACCTTGTTTTATACATTACAATGCTGCTTCATCTTTGTACCTCCGGCAGTAGCAAGTATCTGGCAAACAGCCTGGGCTTAATAAATGTTGGTTGAACTAAAATGGTAGTAAGACAGAATATGGAGTGCAGAATGGGTCGGAGATAGTATTCAAAATATTCAGAATAAGATTGTTGAAAGAGAGAGAGAGATCTACCTTTCCTTTTCTCTGGATACCTGGTAAATAGGAGGGGGGCAGGAATGCTTTCATTATATGTCCCCTCCAATAGCATGCCCGGGGTCTTCCACCAAATGCGTGTGCTGTAAGTATGTGCAACCTAATGGACTGACTGTTGCCGAAGGTAAGGAAAATGGAGGCCAAGGGCCGAGATCCCTGCGATTTGGATGAGAATAATTTACCAAAGTGGGGAAGGATAGGAGTCACTACCGATGTGTTAAAATGCAACAGTCCCTTCATGAAATATTCACCACTTTAAACACGTCTAATATTCAAGATTAAAAGTCCTGGGATTTGTCCTCGAGACTCCAGGACTGATTTATGATCTGCCACAAGCCACAGGCCTTATGATTCATAATGGGAGAGGTAAAATGGTTACCTCCGGCAAAGAGACAGGAAGTCAGGCTGTGGTGGGCAAGGAGGGGTGGGAAAAGGGGCTGTTTCTTCTTTATGGAAACGGCAAGAGCCGAGGTTCCTGTCTCTCCTATCAGTAACTCTGCAGGAAAGGGCACAGGTCATCTTCCTCCTTTCCCTCTTTTTGGGAATATGAATGAGAATGAGAAATCTATGGAGAAAAAGGGTGCTGTTATATTTTTCTCTTCATCTCTTGTGTGCTTACTAGGCAAGTTCCGCCTGCCCTGGAATGGATCATTAATTACTGATGCTTATTATGCAACAAATATGCATTTTGAAAATGAGAGCCATCCACCCTGGAGGCCCCCAGAAGGCTGCCTTCTGTGAGGTAGAGGGAAAAGTGCATGCGTGCTGGAGGCAGACAGACCGGGGTTCCAATCCTCACTTTCTCTCTCCCTAGGTGTGTGGTCTTGGGGAAGTTACCTGTTTCGGTCTCAGTTTCCTCATCAGATGAATGGGAATGATAGTAATATCAATCTCACAGAGCTGATGTAAGAATAGACTGAAGTAGCGAAGAATAAAGCTCATGGCCCAAGTAGACAATGAAGTAGATGCTCAATACTTTAGTTTCCTCCTCTTTTCCTTTCATTCCAAAATGGCCACTGGGTTCTGATATATGCTAACACATTAACTCCAGGGGCACTAGATAAGTAATTTTGTCCTTATTGGGTCTTAGTTTCCCCATCTGCAAAATGGAAGGTCGGAGTAGGTGTTCATCAACTCTGAGCGCCAGTGAGAGTCAGTCATTTGCACTGCCTTTCCGAATCCCTAATCTCTGCTTTCTGGACACTGTCTTAGCCTTAGCTGTGATTACTCTTAGCAATGGGGCCCGGTATCTCCAGCAAGATTTCCATCAATGCCATTGCTATTGGCTTTATTGACTGCCGTTTCTCATTTTGCTGGCTCAGCTAACTCTCCACTATTTGCAAGCAAGCATTTCCTTCTTGCCAGATGCAAGCCTCTGACAGCCCAAGCTGAGGATTAACCCCTTCCCTCGGTGAATCTTTTCCTAAATCTTGCCTCTGGATACCCCGGGTAGCCAGGCAGTCAAAGAACAGCTCTCCAGGGTCGCACATTGACATGGTTTCCACATGCTGACTGTGAACTCCCAGGGTCCCTTACTCCTGTCACTGCAGAAGCTCCTTGCAGGAAGGAATTGTGCCCATCTTGCTCACCGCCGTATCCAGTGCCTGTTGTACCGCCTGGTACCTAAATAAATGAGGGGATATATTTCACAACAGTGATGCCTATGCTAATGGGATAGGGAAACAATTTTTTTTTATTTGCCTGTTTTCCCCACTAAACTGGAAGTTTCTTGATTGCAGAAACCTTTTCTTAATCATCTCCATATCCTAGAAATTATTATAGTGCCTGATGCAGGGTAGGTCACTCCTTTGTTGAATGAATGAATGAATGGATGGATGAATTAGTGAGTAGATAAATATATCGTAATTTTCATGAATTCAGGCTGAGTTCATTTAGAATAATGATGGCTCTGCTGAAGACTGGAAGAAAGTTTCTTACGTTCATGGCAGGTATTTGCCAAAGAAATGGAAAGTGTAAACATAAGTGCTGACAAAATGTCTAAAATAGAATTCTGTTTCACATCAGAGCAGAAAAAGCTCTTAAAGATCATCTAGTTCAGATCTTCCCAGCTTCATATTTCAGAAAGGGAAATGCAAGCTCAGAGAATGAAGACATTTGGCCAAGTCACTGGACTAGCCTCTGGGCCAGTCAGGATTAGAACCTAGGGCTCTTGGCCATCACTTCAGCATCCTTTCCACTGTGCTGGTGGTCTCGATACTTCAATGCACCCAGCAACATTTTCCAAGAATTTTTTTTCCTTTGTACTTCTCTGACATTTCTGAGTTTCCTATAATGAGAATGTGTTACATTTATAAACAGCAATTATTTTTATAAATATAATGAATTTGAAAAGTCCTTAGATTAAAAACATACATTTATATGTGATTGATCATGCAGACCTTAACAAAGAGTTTAACCTCTTCATTAAAATGGTTCCCTTAAGGGAATTCAATTAAGTGGATTTTCATCATGCTAGTTACTAGAACTCTGTATTATCAACTATAGATGAGCTGCATGGGCTTTAAGATATTTACTCGTTATGACTCCTAGGTCCTATTTATTGAGTTCTCATTTTATGTTACCTGCATTCTCACTCCAGAAACTCTTGGGTAAGAGCAATGGAATCCCGCAATTATGAACAATCTGAGTTCATACAGTGTGGGGCTCTCTTAAACCATTTCAAAGTGGACAATGCCTTCATGTTAATCATATAAGGCCAGCGGGATGGTGAAATGGTTCAGATTGTCGGTCCTGGAGTCATCTTGTTTTGGATTCAAATCCTGCCTCTGCCACTGAGAATTTGCATGAACTTGATCAAGTCGCTTCGCCTCTCTGAGTTTCTTTCCTAATCTGTCATGAGACTGATATCACCTACCTGCTGGGAAGATCGGTGATGTATTTGAAAAGTCCTCAGCATAGTCTTTGGCATTTCTTCTTGCTGCGAACATCACAGCTACTTGAGTTTTTCTTATTATTGTTCCTGGATAGGAGGGGCCAATTTAGCATCTTGTTTTAGTGTAAAGAAAGGTGATTTCCAGAGGAAGGATAGTCTCAATTTCAAGGTATGCCCTTTGCAAAGCCAGACTCAGTTTCTCAATCTGTAAATTTGGGATGGCTTGAATGAAATAATCTCCAAGGCTGGTCCTGGTATTCCCAGAACGAGCAACATCTGTTACCTTTGTCTATGGTTCCTCCTACTGAAGGCCATACAGGCAGGGACAAGGGCATCAGCTAGAGGTTGCTGCCTCCCTTGTCCCCTACAGCTCAGAGAAGCCCATCACCTGCCCAGGAGAGTGCTAGGTAAGTACAAAGCCGTCTTCCCAAGCTTGCCTGCCTGTCTGGCACCCCTCCTCCCACCCTGTCATCCTCTTATGATTCCATTTTCACTTGCTTCCAACTCAGTCATCACTTATCAACACATGCAGGGACACTGGCTGCTGTTCACTTTCCTATTGACTCTTCTTGTAGTTGTGGCTTAGGAGGAAATCTCCCTGGGCCCTTGGAGCAATAAGCGTGCATGGCACCCCTTCCTGTTCTGACTCCAAAGGGGCCACCTCGGCCTATTCACTTCCATGTCTCTGGAGCCCAGCTGAGGGCCAGGTGAACAGTGGAGAAGGCATGGGCTGGGTGTGCTGCTTTGTGCTAGGAGTGATGGAAGACACTTAAAATATGTCGTCAATGTCATCTTGCAGGTCACACCAATGACTAGCTTCAGGAGGAAGGTACCATTGTCCATATTATAAAATAAGGAAACTGAAGCTCAGATTGGACTAGTCTCTTGCCAAAAGGCAAAGAGTGAGGTCTTCAAAGCTCATTCTCTTCTAAACAACCACAAACACCACCACAACACATATAACCACAAGGGCAACAGCAAGGAGAGCTGCCTGTAACTTGACAATTATCATGTGCTAGACAACAAGAGCGGTCAAGAAGTAGAAACCTCCAATCCATCCCCATTGAAATTAGCATCCTGCTGATTTCTAAAATCCCACCATAACTAAAGGTTAATAATTTATCTTCCAAATATCCTCTGTTCAAATGTAAATACTTTATGTGAAGACTGTATTGGATTCATACTACCTATATACTGAAGGGTTGTTGGATTGATTTCTTACTAGCAGGGGTAGGCCATAGGAGTACCATCATATCTTCTGGTAATTGAGCATCTACTATTTGTTGACCTGACCCAAATAACTTCTGGTATCCATGACAACATTGAGAGGAAGGTTTATTGGCTCCACCTTGAATACTATCAAGCTGAGACTTGGAGAAGGCAAACTGCCCAAGATTGTGACCAAAGGAGTGAACATCAAGCCCAGGATCTTTCTGATTCTTCCTTCCCAAGCTTTGTGATGACTCCCTAAGAGGACATCTTTTAAGAGAGTATGGAAAAAGGTACGGGAATAGGAGATCAGCAGGTGCTGAAGGGGTATTAATACCCCTGGTAGATGGAACTATCCGTGCCAAGTCCTTATTGCTCTGTAGTAGCATGACACATTCACATCCTTGCCATGGCTGATGGTGGGAATAGGGACATTTCTTTCCTACCCTTTGCTTTCAAGCTTGGCACGTGAATTGCTTTAGCCAATGGGATGGTAGCAGAGATGATGTGAACTAAGGTTTGAAACGCGTTGTGTGGCTGAGCTTGCTCTGTTGCATTCCTGCCTCTTGCCATGAGAAAGCCATGCTCCAACAAGTGGATGGTCCACGGAGAGTGAGGGACATGTGGAACAGAGCTGGACACAACCTGAGCTTAGAGCTGAGTGCAGCTGAGTCCTGGTTAGACCAGTCCATCCAAATTTGTAACAAAGGAGAAAAAATGCTTACCGTTGTTGACAATAAAATGTTGTGGATGTTTTTATACAGCATTAGTGGAGCAAAAGCTGCTGATGTACCCCAAACTATATGGCCCCCTCTTTATGAATAATGGTCCCACTTTCTTCCCAAACTGGAAACCTTACAAAAAACTATGACTGGACTCTATTTTTTTTGCCCTCAACAACCAAATGGTACTTGAGTCTCACTGATTCTACTCCTTTGTTCTCACTCAGACCCATTCCTTCCCATCTCTCCCCACTGCCACTGCCCTGGTGCAGGCCCTTAACATTGCCCATGTGTGCTATTGAAAAGGTCCTGCCACTGGTGATCTGCTTTCAGTGTCCCTCATCTAATCTGACTGCTGGCCAGTTATCTTTGCAAATAACAGCTGCACCCATGGCTCATCCCCCAAACTCTCAGTGGCTTCCAGTTGTTTTCATGGTAGAGTTCATATAACCTAGTCTAACACTCAAAGCCCTGCATGACTGGCCCCAGCCAATCTCCCAACCCTATCAATTACTCTCCCTCCCTTGTATCTTTCTTCTTCTAACTTCCTCTGGGTTTACTGATAAGACAGGACCATTTGAGACCTACCTGCAACCAGGACCTGCTTCTTGCAGCAAGTCTGCCCTGATCCTACTCCTTGAGAAAAGCAGAGCCTGAGAATTGGAGAGGGATGGATTCAACAGAGGAGAGAGAAGGAGTTGAAAAGGAATAGGAGGTGAAAGGAAAACTAAGTGACAAATGATAATTTAGTAAAGTGATGAGATTTTTGGGGCAGTTTTGAATGTAAGCAGTGTCATCAGGGAATACATTTTACAATGCTGACCCCTCTGCAAGCTGCGGAAAATCACTCTACTTTTCTAGGCCTCGGTCTTTCCCATCTGTAAAATGAGTAGCCAGTACTACTCTTCCAAACCTTGTTCAAATTCTAGTCCTTGATTCTTCCTCTAACATGCTCTGGTCCTGCTTCTTGGTCATCATCTCCCTAGGGACTTGGAGGGAGGTGGGGTATGTGTGGGAGGGTTGAGAGTTTGGGGGATAGAAGCTTGGGAGGCAGAGGAACATGATTGGAGGGCAATAACAAGAGGATATAATTTGGACTTTTATGATGTGAGGAAGACTTCTTTAGAAGTCTACTCAGCCAAATGTGCTCTGTGACCTGCGACAGGTCCCCATCCTCCCTGAGACTCAGTTTCCCTCTCTGTACAGGGAGAACGTTGGTCTTTATGACATCTAAGCAACTCCTCGTGGGAGTCTCTGATATCCCTTTTTCCTTACATTGCTAGAGACGTTCCAGCCTTGTGTTTTCCCAAGCATTTGAGACAAACTTGGACCCTGAATTTTAGCTGCTGGCCGCTCATTGCCATTTACTATCATGCCTCTGACAGCAGAAGAAAAATCAAATAGAGGCTGAAAGGTTCTCGTGGCACACATTGGTGATCGGGTCTCATGGAGATCAGAGTCCTTAATCAAGGCTACATGGGGACTAATTAGCATTGACCCAGCTCATGGGGGCAGCCTGTGTGGGATGGCCAGGGCTCTGAGAGGCCACCAGCAAGGCCATACCAGGGCCCCCATTTCAGGGTCTCCACCAGGGTGACCCCTATCTACTGGCTCCATTCTCTTTCTTCCTAGCCTCCTAGCCTCCTCCATCCCTGAGTGTATCACACACGTGATTATCTATAAATTAGTGTCTGGGAGAAAAATATGTGTGTAAGAGACTTCCTCAAAATTATGGCTGATTGAGGATGGAGGGGAGAAGAAATCTCTGTAACAGCCTGGATTGGATATGGATGCAGACACCTCTGACAACCAGGAAGGATGTGGTTCCAGTTTACCAAGAGGAGATTCCTAACATGGATGCACAGAGCTGGGCCTGCTGGGCAAGGGATCGCCCTCTCCCCAACACGCCCCACCCTTCGTTCCAGAGTCCTGCATCATCCAAGCTTCTCAGAAGGGGAAGGGGTTGGGGAAGCCAAGGGACACAGCTGGTAAAGGGGAAACAGCAGTGCCCTGGGGATCAGAGAGATCTGAGGCTGAATCCTCCATCTACTACTTACAGACTGAATGGCCTGGATAAATCACTGTACTTCTCTGGGCCTCGGTTTTCTCATCAGAAAATGGGCATCTTAAATCCAATTTAAAAAATTGTCACAGACTGAAGATACCATGAAAAACAATTACCAGACATGTAGGTAGCATTCAGTAAATGGGAGTTATGATGATGATGATTTTTACTAGGATTACTATTACTGATAGTAGCGCAGTCATCGCTGTCCCTGTTGTCCAGGCAGGGCTCCCCGAGGCCATATTTCCTCTCTGGTTTGGTGTCGTTGCCCGTCTTGGCTACAGCTCCTCTCCTGGGCTTCCTGCTCTTAGTTCCTCCCTTTTACCTCCCCACATGGTTCTTGCCTCATATCTTACATCTTGAGACCATTTTCCATTCTCTGTGCACTTCCTCTGTGCCCAGTGCAGGCAGGATCAGGGAACAGAGATGAATTCATCTGATTCTCTGTCTTCAAGCAGCTGACACTCACACAGGGGATGGAGAGGAAACCACGTCATGACCACCAGGTGTGAGTAGGGCTGGAGGGAGTGTGTGTGCAAAGAGCCACAGGATCCAGAGGAAGGAGTGCTGAACTCTGCCCCAAGGTCAGGGGCGCAACAGCAAAGAGGGAGGGTAAATATTAAGAGCAACCACAGAGAGATTCCTGCTAGGGAGGGTTGGAAGTTCTTTATTTGTATTCACTCATGTGACCCTCACAACAAGTCTGCAAAATAGGTTCTATTTTCAACCCCATCTTACAGGTGAGGAGGCTGAGGCCCAGAGGGGTAAAGTAAGGTCACACAGCTAAGAGTACCCGAGCCAGGATTCGAATCCTGCCAGCCCGGTTCCAGAGACTGTGCTGCCTCTCCATGAGATGTAAGAGTTTTCCAGACAGAGGGAAAGATGGGTGCAAAGTCAGGTCACAGCACAAATGGGAAATGGTGGGCTTTTGTTTCTCTGGATCAGCGGGGTATATTGGATCACCTGAGCCAGAGGGTTTAACAGGCACTGAGCAATCCCACCCTAGTTCTGTGGGTGTGGGGAAACAGCCTCTGGAAACCCCTATAGCCATCTACAAAAATACTCATTCTAAAGGCTGAATCCAAGCATTGCGCATGGAGAGAAGTGGTTTAAAGCAGAGAAGACAGGCAGTGGAGTCAGGACAGGGTTTGAACTCTGCATTTGTCACCCAATGGCTCCATGACTTTGTACAATATCCCATCTCTGGCCAAGACTCAGTTTCCTCAGTTCTACAATGAGGTTAATCAGGCGCGGCCCTCTCACTGAACAACATCAAGGATGCTCTATTCCCATAACGGGCTTCATAAACATAACCTGCTATCACTACGATTATTATCAGGGAGCTGCTTTTCTCAATGCTCTTTCCTGACCATAGTTCCCATCCTGGACTCCTCGATTATAATTCGAGAAAAGGGAAAGGCTAAAAGATGCTTATGGATCTTGTTAAGCATGATGTGTTTGATCCATCTTTTCACCTCCAAACCACCCAACCACCCTGTGAAGCAGGAGCTGATGTTGTCCTTATTTTACCGATGAGGAAAATGAAGCCCTCAGGGGTCAAATGACTAGCCTCCAGTTCACACCGTGAGAAAGCAACAGGATCAGGATTTGACCCTGGGTCTGCTTGATTCTGGAGTCAGAGCTCCCCCCACTATACGAAGGAAGGTGAAGGAGGTCAGCATGACCCTCTCGTGGCTCTTCTGGCCATCTACCACATGCCTATTGGAGCTTACGGGGATGTAGATGAGACGAGGCTATGTGTTGTCAATGCCACAGGACCCCACAGCTCCGCTTCCCCGCCAGTTGCCGGGTGGGCTTGCTCAAGTACCTCCGTCTCTCCGAGCCTCATCCTTCTAACTCAGAAGATGGGGAGCATCAGCCCGGTCCCCCGACTCACAAGGATGCAGTGAGGATAAAATATATACTTAGAACATTCAGAACACACGATGATTAATAATGCACTTATTCCCCACTTGAAAAAAACCTGAAACAGCAAAGTGAAATATACAAAATAAATTAAGCAGAGGGTAATTATTCATTTTGCAAAAGAGTTCTTCACAAAAGAGATGCATTGATTTTTTTTTTTCTTTCTAGCATCGGCTCTCTTTGTGGGTTTAAAATCAAATTTCATTTATAAAGTTAAAGCAAAAAAAGTAATGATGTTCCAGATGTGCCCTGAGTACAATGGGTCACATGGAGGTGTCCATGCCATCCATGTCACCCACAAGGGGTCGGAGAAGAGTGGGACCTTTGCCTTCATCTAGTCAGGAATTGGAGGAAATGAAGGGAAACTGTGGATAGCCTGTGATGTCTGCACTCTGGGTCAGAGGGTCCTTTCCTCAGAGTGACCTCAGCCTCAGCTACAGGCAGATGGTCAGGGTCACAGCCAGCTTCCCCAGGAAACTGGAGAATAGTCATTCCCAGTTCCTGCCATCTGGAATAGTATACCATTTTACATAATGTGTACATTCAGCTGAACCCAGCTAATTTTCACTTTGCTCATCTCATCCTGATTATATTCATATTCATGTTCCTGCTCTCCCCTCTCCTTGCTCTTAGTCATCTTCCGTTTTATGGCTCTCTCTCTTTCTCCCATCTCTGTCTCTTTTTTTTATTTCTCACTGTTTGTGTTTTTGAAGCTGCCTCAGTTTCTCTCCCTGGTCTCTGGTTCTCTGTCTTTGCTTTTCTCTCTCTACATCTCTGTATTCCTCACTGTCTGTCTGTCTGTCTGTCTGTCTCTATGCCTCACTTTCCCTTATAACACCCTACAGTGAAAAAAACTTGAGTTTGAGTCAGAGGCTCAAGTTGAATCCCCAAATGCACCTTAATTTCCTCATCCACAAATAAGAAAAGAAAAAAAAAAAAAAAAAAGAAGAAGGTTGTCTGTCTGCTTCAAGGGTTAATCTGAGGATTACATAAGAGGTTATATAGAGGTGCCTGGAGCAAAGAGGACATTCACTTCCTGTTAATTCCGTTTCTCTTTCTTTTCTTCCTCTTTTTCTTGATTTCTCTCATTCTCCCCTTTCCCTTCTTTTCCCTTCTTCTCTCTCCCATTCCCATCCCTTCCACTCGTTGACCTCCTCTCACAGAAGCACACACACCACAGCCTCCACTCCCTTCACCCTCCACCCTAGGCAGCCCCCACTTTCCGGCAACCATTTAATTGCAGCACAGCACACGGTCCCATTACTAAGACTCAAATTCTTTTACAAAACGTTTTTACTCCACATTTCCTGGTATATGATGGAAATCATCATGAATTATTAAAATTAAGCAACGTGTGTCCAAGTGGCCTGCATCAGACTTCACTACGGAGTCAGACTTCGCTGTCATGTCCATTTTCGGCCATTTGAGAGATTGTAGCCAGCTATTCATACAATAGAGGGCAAGGCCACCTGACCTCACTGGACGGGTGCGGAGCAGCTTGAATTCCTGGATGCTCTGCCCTGAGGGATGGTCTTGGTGTGATCATCATAAAATCCAGGTGCCTCCTTCACTGCTTGTGGTGTGGCAGAAACCCATCTAGTGAAGTTTTAATTAAGAGATCATTTAACATTATGTCCAAAAGGTTGGGGTGGACACACACACGCGCGCGCACACGCACACACACGCACACACACTCTCCTCCTATTCAGAGGCCTTTCATAATCTACATTAAAATGATAGCTCCCTTCAGTCAAAACAGAAGAGAAAGGAGAATGTGGTGCGTTGGGCTGGCTCCCTATAGATGGTATCAAGCAACCAGAGAAGGCTACTGCTATTGCTAAGTGCTATGTTTTAAATGGTTTCCTGGAGGCCCTTTCTGCTCAGAAATCTGTCATCACGCCTTCCATTCCATCATGATTAAGTCTTTTGTGGGTTAAGCCTTGCCAACACTGGGGGGTTTCTTTTTGCCTCTGATTCAATAATTTCCACTTGTTGAAGACTTATATTTGCCATATAATGCAGCGGGTACTTTGTACTGATTATAATCGTCAGAATAACCTAGCAAAGGTGAATATCTTTTCCTCTGATGAAAAAAAGCAGGAAATTGAGGCTTGGGGAAAATTAAGCAATTTGCCCAAAACTGTACCAATACTTAGAGGCAGAGCCAAGACTGTAACCCAGGTCATCTGACTTCCATGCCTCAACTTTTTTCATTTTGCTCTGACTGTCTCTCCAAAAACAAAACAGAGCCCACCATGAGGGCAGCTTGATTATGAGTAAATGGAGGGTGGTAGCAGCATCTTGGCTGCTCCCCTCCCCAGACTGACTCAATCTTCGGGCTGAGTCAATGTTTGTAAAGAAAGACATCAATGAAGCTTATGGGGAGCTTTTCATGCCCCAGATGTCCTGCACTGAAACACTTACTTGCACGAATGACTAGATCTGATCATAAAGCTGCAAGACAAGCCAGGAAAAGCACCACCAGAAGCCCACACCACTTTCACACGTTGTAAAAGACTCCTGAAGGCATTGGGTCAAGTCGCAACTGGGGGCCTACATGCCAAGGATAAAGATAAAACATCTGACTGCTTCAGATGGTCTCAAGAGGTGGGGAAATCAAGAGTCAGCATGGAAGTTGGGAGCCTTCTGCTCTGCCACTCACTTACCCAGTGACTTGGGCAAGGCCCTGACCCTCCCTGAACTCAATCTCATCAGTTGTGGAAGGAGGGGGTTGGACCAGATGCTCTGCATGGTTCCTCCCAGCCCTGGACCTCTTTATTCTAGGACTCCCCCCAGTATATCCCTGCAGGAGATTCTTTGAAGTCTTCTTGGGAGGAGAGTTGAAGAGGTCACTGTCATGAATGAATATTTTTCCCTCCCCAAGTTTAAGGGGGACTCAGGGTTGTGCACGTGCTGAGCCGCCACCTGAGGATGAGTGCCTCCTTAGATTTTGTACCCAAGGCTCATGACATGCTTCACTTTAGTCCCAGCCCTGCTTGGCATAGTTTCTGTAAAGCTCTATTTAGCCCCTCATTTGTATCGCATATTTGTATCACTGCTTCCCTTCTCCTTTCCTCTTACATCATTAGTGTGTGCCATGGACTAAATGTTTGTGTGCCCCCAAATTTATATGCTGAAGCTGTAATCTTCAATGTGATGGTATTGGAGGTGGGGCTTTTGGGAGGTAATTAGGGTTAGATGAGGCCATGGGTGTGGGGCCCTCATAATGGGATGAGTGGTCTTAGAAGAAGTGGAGGGAAGAGAGATGGCTCTCTCTGCATGCACAGAATGAGGAAAGGGCACGTGAGGACGTAATGAGAAGTTGAGAAGTTGGCCATCTCCAAGCCGGGAAGAAAACCCTCACTAGGAACCAATTCAGCGGCATCTTGATGTTGGACTTCCCAGCCTCCAGAAGTGTAAGAAATAAGTTTCTGTTGTTCAAGCCACCCAGTCTATGATATTTTGTTATGACAGCCCAAGCAGTAAGACAGTCACCCTTTCCAGTGTCCTTTCTTTAGAGACAGTGTGAAAACTGGGCCTGAAGCTCATACACATGTGGAGGACACAGCAATTGGATTCTTCATCTCTGATCTCAAAGCATGAAACCAATTAATTAGACAGAAAGCTCTAAGGGGCAGAGATGGCAGCTTCTTTTGCTCTCTCTCCCCAATACTGGGCACGATGCCTGGTATAAAATTGGTGCTCAATAAATAATTGCAATGAATGCCATGCAATATCTGGATTCCAACAACTTGGTTCCATCTCCACTGCAACCAGCCTGGCCCAGGCCACCACCATCTCTGGCCTGGATTACCACTCAGTCTTCTAAGGAGCCTCCTTTCTATCACTCTTGGCTCTGTCCCTATAGATTTTTCCCACTAGAGTGGCCAGAATGATCCTCTTAAAAGATAAGTTAAATGACACCAGTCCTCAGCTCAGAATGCTCCTGTGGCTGCCCATTGCATTCAGGTTGAAAGCCAATGTTCTACAAGGCCCTGCAGGCTCTTGTCCCTCTCTGACCCCACCTCCTAAAATACACATAGTAGCCCAGTTGCATTCTCCCCCATGATCTTCCTCAACTATGTGAGGCATACTCCACCCTCAGAACCTTTGTGCTGGCTGTTCCCTCCTCCAGGACTCTGCTTTCTCCGGATAGCTGCAAAGCACACTCTGCTCACTCAAGTCACACCTACCTTGAAGAGTCTACCTAAATTTGTAACCACCTCTCTCCTCCAAATTCACAGTCCCCTCTTCCTTCAGCCTTTTTTTTTTTTAAATTAACAGGTCATCTTCTAACATATGATACAATTTGTTTATTTGTTAATACACATATTCTAATTACCTGTGTGCACTTTCCCCCCACTACAATGTGAGTTCCATGATGGCAGCGATTTTTATCTGTTCTGTTCATTCTATCAGTGCCTGACATCCTGCTTAAATTAAATACTTGATAAATACCGGTTGAATGTTAAATGAACAAATACACGAATGAATGAATACATTCCAAAACGAGTTCTTTAACTCGGATGTCAAAGTGTTACATTAACCTACTAGACGAGGGGTTGGCAAAATTTTTCTGTAAAGGGTCAGCTGGTAAGTATTTTAGGTTTTGCAAGTCATGGCTATTCAACTCTGCGGCTATAGCACATAGTCATAGGCAACGAGTTAACTAGTGAGCTTAGCTATGGTTCAATAAAACTTTATTTATAAAAGACTGCAGTGGGCCTGTGGGCTGTGGATTGCTGACCCCTGCACTAGATTACATTCTATCAGGCCAGGCACCGGGTCTGGTCTTGCTCCCCGTTGGATCCAAGTACATAGCATAGTACTAGTCCAGCATTGTCACTCAATAAAAATTTTGAATGAAATGACATATATATGAAATGCAGTTCTGCTCTTCACTCTGTCACAGAATTATCTAATTGAACTTGCCATAATAATGGAAATGTTTTATATCTGTGCTCTCCAATGTGGCAGCCACTAGCCACACCAGGCTTTTGAACACCTGAAAAGTGGTGAATATGAATTAATTTAAATTTTAATTTAAATAGCCACATATGGCTAGTAGCTACTAAATTGGACAGTGCAGCTCTATCACAATCATTCTTTTGTGTCATGATCCAACTCTAGTCTCTCCTCCTCCAGGAAGCCTTCCCTGACTGCTAAGGCTCATCGTAACTGTCCTTTTTTTCAATAATCCTACAATACTCACTTCATTCAATTCATGTTTTGACCATAGCTATAATAACAGCTAATGTTTGCTGAGCTTTGTGTACCAGGCGTTGTGCTAAGTGCCTAATATGCTTCATCTAGCTCAGTCCTCATCATAACCCTCTGAGGATTGTTATGTTGATCCCACATAACATTGTTATGTTCTCATCCCACCCATGAGAAAAGTAGAGGTTCAGAAGGGTCAACGAAATGTCCAAAGTTGTGAGGATCCAAAAAGAACCCCAGTCCATTGAATCCAGAGCTCAAGTTCTTGGATTTAATTCACTGCAACATGTTTATTAAGAGAAGAAACTTGTGCTGATTCCAGTTTCTTGTGTGTATATGCTTTCTATCCTCCAAGAGATCTGGAGGGCTGGGGCATCCTCTTTCAACATCCTCGAAAGCCATGTTGGGCACAGCATTGGCTTTCAATGCAGTTTTGCAAGACACGGAATTTCAGAGGTGGAGAGTCCTTAGAGAAAATCTAATGTAATTCTCTTTTGTGTTACAAACAGAGAAACTGAGGCCCAGAGAACAAAGCGACATGTCAAAGTTCACATTGTGAGTAAAAACTGCAAATCTAGGCATGAAACCAGTGGGATTTATCTCCAAACCCAGTATTTCTTCTTTCATTCACTCATTCCATTATTCATTATTAAACATCAACAGTGTGTTAGACAATAGGCTGGGTTTGGAAATAATGAAGTGAATAATACAGACACAACCCTTCCCTTTATACAGCATACAGTCTCTTAGATAGCTAGTAATTGAACACAGAATCACACAAATATATAATGCAAGTTGTGATTCTGTACTGATAGCACAGGCTAGCGGTTAAGAGGATAGACTCTGAAGCCAGGCTTCTAGGATCCCAGTCTAGACTCCACCACTTCCTGGATGTCTGACTTTGGGAAAATCCATTAACTTACATGGTTAAGTTTCCTCATCTGTAAAATGGTGATCAAAATAGGGCATTACATTAATTCTAAGACACATAACTTTCTGCATTTTAATATCCCCGAAATGCAGACCTGTCTGGTAATTATTAGTATCTTATGGTCATTATTTGCAGAAGTTTTTTCTTAGTGGTACATCAAATGTTGGTACACATATCCGACTGTGTCTTGGTTTACTGAAAATATGACTATCTACCACAAAGGGTTATTGAGAGGGTAGGATGAGGTAATATATGGGAAGTGCTCAGAAGGGTGCCTGATACACAGTTTGCACTGTATAACGTGCATTATTATTATTCCTATGCACTACAAAGGAAAAAGAGAGTGCACTAACAGAACATAAACATGGGGGGATAACTGAGTCTAGAAGGTCAGCGAAACCCTCCTTGAGGAAGTGACGTTTATGCTGAAACATAAAGGTTAAGAAAGAGTGAAGAAACTGAAGAATGGGGCTTAAGGACTGGGGCTGGGTGGAGAGCAGACTGCTGCATGCAGAGGGAACAGCACGTGCAAAGACTGTCACATTGGCTACTGGAAATGGCTCATCGTTAACAAAGGTGGAACACTGCACAACGCAGCTTTCACACCTTAATAACAATCCCAAGTCCAGCCTATATTTTTACCATCATCTCCCTTTTCCATATTTTTTTTATTATTAATTGATTGGTCATAGGTATTACAAATGTATTTAAAAACTCTGGATTTTTTAAAATAGTGTTTTATTTATTTAATTTTGTTTTTTGGTGAGGAAGATTGGCCCTGAGCTAACATTCCTTGTCAATCTTACTCTTTTTGCTTGGAGAAGATTGTCACTGAGCTAACAAATGCGCCAATCTTCCTCGATTTTATGTGGGATGCTGCCACAGTGTGGCTTGACAAGTGGTGCTAGGTCTGCGCCCAGGATCCAAATCTGTGAACGCTGGGCCACTGAAGCAAAGCCAGTGAACTTAACCACTATGTCACTGGGCTAGCCCCGGAATTTTCTTTGAAGTAGTAGGAGATGTACCATTTTTAGAAATCCCAATTTATTTTTATAATATACTTATTGAATTAAATTATTTATAGTCTTTAATTTAAATGCCAGTAGATTACATTTTTGACGATAAAATCTGCTCTAAAATGCTGACAGTCCCCCTTATTTTGGGAACAGTCCCCCCAGAGATAATCATCAGAGATACCTCCAGTTGCTTTCCTATATGCAACTTTACAATGTGAGACTTCAGATCTCTCACAACCTCTTTCTTTCAAGTTCAGAAGCAAAGGTTGCCTTGGACTTTCAGTGGGACTGGCAAGTTCCCAATAAGGAAAACTTTTCAAAGTCTCTTTTGTAGACCCTTCTAACCTTCTTGTCCTTCTCCACGTTTGAATCGTCAGTCATGTTGCTTGCTGTTGTGGGCTCTCGGAAATTTTATGACCTCATCTTTGACACAGATTGTCCTCTTTCAAAGAACCTCAACCCTCTTCCACAACATAACATTTTACAACACATTTAAACCAAATATTGCAAGACTCTCAAACAGATATAAAATGGTTTCCCTACAACTTACAAATGCTGTCACAATTCCACCACTCAGTTCTGCATTTTTCCCTTGGCCCCAATCCAACTGGGTCTTTTTAATTTTTTAAAGTCAGCTTAGTTTGTAAATTCTTTGCCCAAAGGATTCATGCCTGCCTCTGAGAATTCTCTGCAAGTACCTATCAAAGAGAGAATGCCAGAATGCCTCTCTACTCTCAGTGCTAAGCTAACTTTCTCACACAGTGACCCCTCAAAACACTAGCTTGTCACCCAGTCTGGGTTCAAATCCCAGATGTGATATTTAGTAAATATATGATCTTGGGAATGTCAGTCAACTACTTTAAGACACAGCTTCTTGTATGGAAAAAGGAAACAATAATAATTACCTAGAAATGCTGTCATAAAGATCAAGATAGTTATATGAAATCTCCACATGATGCTTGGTACACAATAAATGCATAATAAATTGTAGATGTTGTTATTGTTATATGTATCTCACATACCAAAACTCCACCATGCAACTCTTAATGGCAAGCTATATCTGGCCATTGTATAATGTCCCCATCTGCAATATATAGATAATGAACCTGCATTAAATAGACCAATCTGATGAGATATATGGGCTTTTAAGATCAACATTCATTTCATGGCCTTTAAGCAGAAAAATCTTGATTTGTTGTTGTTGTTTGAAGGGCTTTTTTTGGAAATGGTTTTTAAAAGTTTGATTCCAGGAGCAGGCCCCATGGCATTAAGGTTAAGTCCAGCACGCTCCAGTTCAGCAGCCTGGGATCGCAGGTTCAGATCCCAGGTGTGGACCTACACCACTGGTCAAGCCATGCTGTGGCAGCGACCCAAATACAAAATAGAGGAAGACTGGCACAGGTGTTAGCTCAGAGCAAGTCTTCCTTACCAAAAAAAAAAAGTTTAATTCCATTATTTTGCATATCTTAATAAGGCAGCATGGGGTTCATAATTGACAACCAGTTCAGGTTATAGCAAAGTTCAGGACCAGGGAGTGGTGAGATGGAGAGCATCATGGCTTCTGAGGAACAGAGTGATTCACTCCATGGACAATTGTTTTCCCCAGTTGACGTCCACTGGAGGAACAGTATAGCTGGACATAGACTAACCCTACACAGGTAAAGGACAGAGCTTACTTTATTTGAGTTCAAGACAGACTCGTGATACCGAGCTCAAGAAAGAAGGTGACTTTCAGAAGATAATTAGCTATACCAGACAAAAATCTTTAACAAAAACACGCAGCCAAAATGTCATCATCAGCACCCTGAGGGCTAGCCATGGTCCTGACACCAGAACCCTACATTCAACCCATTGACCAAGCCTTGACCTTTCAGCAACTGAAACTTGCCTCTCATTGGCTCATTCATTCATTCATTTGTTCAAGAAAAGATGTATTAGCACAAGAACTGTTTCAGTACCTGAGGTACAGCAATAAACAAGATGAGCAGAGGCTAAGTCTTTATAAAACTTATGGTGTATACAGAGCTCTCCTCCCTGGTCTGCCAGAAAGTGGGCTCTCTATAGACAGATTTCAGCTTACTTAACTGCAGATCTCCCCTATGCACTATGCCACTTAAACCCTACATATCTGCTATATTACCTAGAGCTCCCCCGTCCCCCATGTTACAATCTTCTTCAAGGCTGGGACATTCTCCATCTCTGTGAATTCTTGGATTTCATAACTTCATAAGGTCCTTGTGTCCCTTTAAACTTTCTTAGCAAATAATACAAACAGTCTATAAATATTAGAAATGTTTAGTACAATACAAGACATATATATGACATAAACGTACACACAGTATTCTCATTGCATATCCAATTGCAAATGAAAAGTGGCTGCTGAAGACGTGAAAATAAACTGAATCTGATGGCGAACATGACTGAAGTTCACATCAATTGTGAAAAGAAAATTCAATCAGCTTTAAATGCCATTTACAAATTGTTTCAATCATACTTAATGCTGTAAGTTATTAGTGCTTAGAAGGTCACAGAAACATGAATTTTGAGCTGGAAAATATCTTAGGAATTATTCAGGGTTGTAATTTGTATCTTGCCACTAACCTACTGAGTGACATTAGGTGACTTGCTCAGCCTCAGTGGCCCTCAGTCTCCTCATTAGATCAGAATAGATGATCTCTGGAGTCCTTTTTTGCATCAAAAGTATGTTCTCACTCTTTGTTGAAGAGAAGGAATATGAAGGACACAGCATGTGACTTATCCAAGGTCAAATGGCAAATCTGTGACAAAGCTGGCACTAGGATGGAGAGCCTGTGACTTTTCTCATTGCATAAGTTTAAAAGTCACTCAAGGACTAAATGAAAGGGCAGCAGATAGGAATGTCCAGGTTGTTAATTTTCTCTATGAGGTGGTCAGCTCCTCAAGGCAGGGACTGTATCTTATTTTATTCTTAGATAATCTAACACAGCTGTGCATTGCTGGATTAAAGGCATCTCATAAAATATTCGTTAAATTAATGGAAATATTTATTGAATTAATTAAGTGAAGACAATAGTGACTGAATAACACTTTATAAAAATAACAGTAGACACTGTTTTGAGTGCCCACCATAGATTACTGTGCTAAGTGCATTTTAAATGTGATTTTTCATCTCGTTCTCATAACAACTCTGCAAAGTAGGAGTTATTCTCCTCATTTTTACATATATAAAAAATGAGGCTCGAATATGTTAAATGACTTGCTGAAAGCCTGACAACCAGTCAACACAGAAGCAAAGATTTTAACCTGGTTCTGTCTCCCTCCAAAGGATATTCCAATTCTACTCTGGTTCACTAAGTGCTTGAATGAATAAATAAAGAGATGAATGAATTAGTGACTAAATGAATTAGTGTTCTACTCTTAGTTGCCTCATGGGGTTTGGGCTATGTTGTCAAAGATTTGTAGACACAATTTAGTAAGATACCACACATGTGCAGAACTTTAATAAACATGTTTCACAGTAAGGTTTACCCATGATGATATTCTTAAGAGTTAAAACTTGATCATTTGAACTGTTTGGTGCTGCATTTTATGGAGCTACAGCAAGTAGCCAATGAATGTTCACTTTCTGTCTTCAGAGAAGTGGAGTTATGGTGGTCTATTCTGGAAAGGAGCATAATGCCACCCTCTGGCAACATTTTCAAGCCTTCTCTAAGCCTTCAGCGAGACCCTTCTTTGCCTTGGTCCTTGATTGCTTTTTTCTCATCCTATCCACTGTTATGATAGTAAATGTTTAATGATTGGCTTTCCAAAGAAAATAAGCCATGATTTGTAACATTAACCAATTTTGTTGGTATAAATACCCTTATCATAGCCAATTTCCAAGCTATCTAGATGAAAGAAGTAAATAAAGAGTTGGGACGAGATGATAACAATCAACTCTCATGAGTCTGTACAAAGGACTTCCAGCACACCATGGATCCAACTCCATAATCAGCCCTGTGGGTGGTACTAATTGTTGAAACCCCTGAAAAACACACCTGAGCTAGGCTACAGCACACAGCCAGGAAAACTTGGCCAGGTTCATCCATGCATCATGGTGATTATATATCCTTCGGCAGCAGCATCTCCCCACGTTCCTCCTTCTTCCCTGTCAGTTGCGAGGAACGCTCCTTCTTATTGATGCATCCAATAAAGCTTTAAGGCATAATGAGCAATGCTTGAACTCATGACTTTGTTCAGCCCTACAGATCCCAGCTACAGAAGGAAGGGCTTATTTAAGGGAAGCTAAGCCACTTTTGACAGATCTAAGACCTGAATATGTACAGGGCTTGGGGGCTTAGTTTTTCCATGACTTTCCCCAAATTCTAATTCCTTATAGAAGGCAAAGGAGGGGAGTCCCCGCTGTTCCCTTGGGCAGTTAGATGTTCCCCAAAACGACTGGACAGATGTGGAGGACAGTTTTCCTTTTTCTGTCCCCAATATAATCTTGCTAAATCCCTTAGTGGTTCTCAGAATCTTTAGATCCTTATCGTTCTATGAATTCTCTTCAAATTACCTTTCCAACTGCATCTTCTGCCACTCCCCTATTTGTCTTCCTCCACCTCATGTGCAGCACATTCTCCAGATGCCAGCCCAGCTTCCCTACTCTCTGGTTCCTGGAATCATTCTAAACTTTCTTCCTCTTTTTTTTCAATCATGAAGATCCCTCCACTAAAGCACCCTTCCTACTCATAGCCCCTACTGCTTCCACCAGGCTCAGCTAAAAGGTCATCGTCTGTGATGTATCTCCTTAAATCCCCATCTAGAATACATATATCCCTTTTATCCAGGCACGAGGTACTTTGTTAATGCCTGTTCTTGATTTATTCCACATTGTGTCTTTTATAATAGTTATATATGAGCATATTATTTTTATTCCCGTGAAAATGTGAAATCCATGAAGGCAGGAACATTGTCCAATTTTTCTGTGATTTCTCATAGCACTTAACACACAAGACTTATGAGTTGTGGAATTAAGAAAATCTTGCTTGAATTGAATCTAACAAATTGAAGTAAATTTTGCAAAGTGGGTCTCATTCAAGCCCCATGAAAATATGTTCAGGGATCTTATTTCCCATTTCCACTCCTTATCTGTAGATGGTCCCATCCGCTTATGCCTTAAGTGACTTGTAAGGATCAGCTGCTTTGCTGGGCATCAGGGTGGGAAGGATACAGGGATGAATTAGATACAGTCCCTGGCTTTAAGAAGCTTACATTTTAGCTGGGTAGACAAGTTTCCAAACAGTAACTCAAATTTTAATCAGATTTTCAGTCACCGGACAACTCGGATGATACTGTAGAAGAAGTCACCCATTCTACCGAGAGGAAATGAGAGGTAATTAAGTGAACAGGATTTTGGAAGGTAGATAATTAAAGGATGGAAGACATTTCAGGTAGAAGGAAGAGCTTGAAGTCTAGTCAGAAGATAAGACTGCATGGGGCGTGTGGGGGACAAACGTGATATGTACAGAGTGGAGAATGCAAAAAGGGATGCTCTTTGGGATGTGGCAGAATGGGAGGGTGAGACCAGAGCATCTTAGAGGTCAGCTGACTGGCTACTGGACAGTTCTTGGTGAGACAGTTTCTCTAAAGCTGGAAAATATTCAATCTGAGTTCATATATAAGTGGATATGAAGGAAAGAACTAAGAATTGGTGTATACAACTGTTTCAAGGAGCATGGGGAGGGAAACTCCTTCCTTCCTTCCTCCTTTCATTATTTTCTGTGCACTAATTATATGTCAGCATTCTGCTAAGTTGTAAAGATATGGAGATGAGTAAGAAACATGCTTTGAATCCCCCTTCCCAGCCCCTAATAAAGCTTGCAGTCTGGTGATAAATCCAGACAAGGAAAGACTAATAATTCTGCACAGGTACGAGAACTGTGACACATGGAAACAGAAGCTATGAGAGCAGAGAGGAGGATCACTCAATCTGGTCAAGGCTGGGGATGGTAAGTCAGGAATGCCTCTGGAAGGAAGGGTGCTTGAGCTAAATGAAATAGAAATAAAAAGGAGCCCCTGGTCTCCCAGTCAAAGGGGGAGAAAGACATTTCAATGGGAAGGAAACAACCTATGAAAGGGATGTAGGCATGAGAAGCCACAGTGCCTTCAGGGACCTGCAGGTACCGATGCAGCTAGAGCCTAGGGCATGGGGCAAACAGAGGCAGAAGATGGGGTGATACAAGGGAGCATGGTTTTGTCAGGATAATTAACAAATATGGCAGCGGGGTCTATTACTGTTTGTGTAGAACGCAAAAGGACTATTTGGGAGGAAGGATAGTCCTTGGGCCAGAAGCATCCACAATAGTTGGTAGCTTGTTAGAAATGCAGAATCTTAGGCCCCACTCTAGATCCTTAAGCCTAGAGGCTTAAGAAGCAGTGATTGGAGCACAGACTCCTGAGTTTGAATGCTGGTTCTGCCACTTGCCTGCTGTGTGACTTTGGTCCTCTCACCTTTCTTCTCTGGGCATCAACATCATCAGTGATAAAGCTGAGAAGGTCAACCCAGTGGATTCTAGTGACATTTTCAGCTATAAGGTAGGTGTGTATGCATGTGTGTTTAATTTTACAGGATATTGGTGGAAGAGCTGATCATTTTCAAAACTGGCTAGCACACACCTGCTCCCTGGATGACCACTATTTGGAATTAGCCCTCAAGCCTGCAGCCCAGGGAGAAACTCGTCAGAAACCACCAACTTGCACCTGAAGGCAGATCAGCTGGGAAACCAGAAGGTCAGACCCTCAGGCACTCACCACTCTGCCCGCTTGGGCTTCATGAAGGGAGGCAAGGAAGAGGATCCCTTCTGTCCCCTCCCACCAATAATCATGCCTCCTTTTTAAAGATAGAAAAGGAAAAAAGGAGAACCTGCAGGACCAGATCCGGTCCTGGCTGTTGGGTGAGCATAATCAAGAATGTGTGTGTGTGTGTATCTGTATGTGTGTTGGGGGTAAAAAGGGTACTGTTTAGGGGGACAGTGTCTTAAAGTCTAATGTTTTAATTAAAAGAAAGAAGATTCAGCTGTCTGGTCAAATGGTACACTTGAATTGCACTGCATCTTCCAACCAGCTTCCCTAATAGGCCTATGTAAACGCTGCAAAACTGTGTCTGAATATCCTCCCAACTAAAGGATAAGAAGGAATGGTGGCTGGAAAGCCAAATACTTGGCCTACTCTGCAGGGATACAGGAGTTGGCCTGGGGAAGCCCTCTCCTTACCTCTGAACTGCTGCCCCAATAAGAAGTGGAAGAGAACATGAACAGAGGAAGGACTGGGCCACTGTGACCCTCGGCTCTACATCTGCGCCATGAATTTTCCAGGCAAGATCTCCAGACTCTTGTTAATGGAGAGAGGGATGAGGTTCCAGAAAAAATATACCAACAAAAATTGCAGGAAGGAGCAGAGGACCAGGAGCAAGGAGAACTGGGGTTCTAACACCAGCTTCATTTGTAACTTGCTTTGTGACCTTGGCAAGTCTCTTCTTCTCTCTAACTTGTGTTTCCAAATTTGTGGACATTAATAACTACCACTTATTGAGCAACAACTAAGAATAAGATATTATCCATTTAGTACAAATAAGATAGTGTCTCGTGAGTTTAAATACCATCTATACGTGTTGACTCACAGATTTCTATCTCCAGCCAAGACCTCTTTGATCTCAATGCCCATTTTCCATCTCTACTTGATGTTCAGTCATCTTGAACTTATATACAAACAGGACTCTTGATTCCCCTCACCTCAGCTCTGACCCTCCTACAGCACCTCCTGACTCAATAAACGATAAGTCCACTCATGCCATTGTTCAGACAGAACAATTTGGAATCATCTCTGACTCCTCGCTGTTTCTCACCTCCTACACCCAATAACAAGTTCTGTCAAATCTACAATCTGAATATATCCAGGTTGGATCATTTCTCAGCATCTTCTCCCCTTATCCCCGTAGTCCAAGCCACTAGCAATTCTTGCCTAGCTTAAAATTTTGGTGCCCTGAAGTCCCCCTAAGGTTTGCCACACAGCAGCCAGAGAGATCCTGTTAAAATGTAGGTCAGCTCATGCTGCTCCTTTGCTCAGGATCCTCCGATGACTTCCTCTCTCACTCAGAGTAAAATCCAAAGTCCTTGTCATCCTATACAAGGTCCTGCAACCTCTGTCCCCCCACAGCCTTCCTCTTCTCGAGTCTGCCTCCTGCTCCCCTCCTCTCTCACTCCCTACCAGCCATGCTGGTCTTCCAATGGCACATTCCTGTGCTCCTGCCACCTAGTACTGGCCCATGCTGTTCCCTCTGGCTAGAATGCTCTTCCTCCAGACAGTGGCATGGTTCCTCCATGCCCATCTTAAGGTGCCTGCTCAAATGTCACCTTCTCCAAGAAACCCTCCCTGACCACTCTTTATAGAACAATAACTCCTCTCTCACTCCCAGCTTAGCATTCCATATGCTTTGTGCTCTCCCCCCAGCATTTATCATCACCTGACAGAGTAATGTATACATTTGCCTGTTTGTCTATTAGAGCATTGCCCAACAGAACTTTCTACAATGATGGTAATGTTCTATATCTGAGTGGTCCAAGATGTAGCCACTAGTCACATGTAGCTACGGAGCACTTGAAATATGGCCAATGTGACTGGGGAAATAAATGCTTACTTTAATTTTAAGTAAGTTAAATTTAAGTAGCCACATGTGGTTAACGGCTACAGTGCAGATTCAATGTCTCCCTTGAAAATAAACTTAATTAAGGCAGACATTTTGCCTCTTTTGTTCACTGCTGGGGCCCTGATACCTAGAAGAGTCTGGCTACTCAGTACGTATCTGTCAAATGAATGAATAAATGACTATGCCAAGAGCTTTCATGCATTATCTCATTTAACCCTAACAAAAGGCTTGTGGGATAGATGCTATTTTCATTCTCTGGTACTCAGAGACAGGACATGTCTTGGTAAAGAACTCGCAGATAGTTTGTACCTGTGACCAACGTCTCCCCATTTAAGATGAATAGATTCTGGGGATCTAATTTACAGCACAATGAATACAATTAACCATACTGCATTGTATACTTGAAAGGTACTAAGACAGTAGATCTTAAACGTTATCATCACACACAAAAAAAGTGGTAAGTATGTGAGGTGATGGAGGGTTAGCTAACTTCACTGCAGTACTACATACGTGCATTTCATACTATATATGTGCATGAAATCATGGCATTGCACACCTCAAACTTACACAATGTGATATGTCAATTATGTCTCAATAAATCTGGGAAAATTATTTTAAAAAAATACCCAGATAGTAAGAGGTGGACAGGATTTGAGCTCAGAGACGTTTGATGACATTCAGACAATTTGCTTTGCTACAGTTGGACTAGACACTCTCTGTGGTCCTTTCTAACTCTGAGATTCTGCAGTTTTATGAGTATTTTCTCCATTGCAGCACATGGTTTAACCACCAAGGGGACTGATGGACCTTTACACAAAGCACATTGCCAGTGGCTCAGGAACCACAATTCTTCAGACAGAAGGAATGCAGAGCATCCTTCACCCCATACCCTCCCTCCCCCATCCCCAGCCCTGCCCCCATGGCTCACCAGTTTCTGGGTCGCAGAGCTGCTCACAGGCATCTGTCGTCCTCTGTCCGCAGAGGTCCCTCACCCATGGGGAAGTGGCATTGATCTGGTAATACAGGGACAGCTTGGCTGGGTTCAACCAGTCGGAGATATCCAGGTAGCTCCCTTCACTCACCACAAAGCTGCTCCCTGTGGGTGAACAGAGAAAAAGACAGCTACTTTCTCCCCAATTTTAGGGTACAGATGTGTCTCATTGCTGATGCTGCAGGCCAGCAACACAGACAGGTGGGCACGAGCCATCCCCCACCCCAGCTTGCCCGTCCTCACTTGTCTACACACATTCACAGAGCATTTACACTGTGTCAGTCACGGTGTCAGCAGCCAGTAGAGACAGAGACAAATCAGACATCAGAGACAGTTCAGCCTAGTAGTTGAGTCAGGCCCTTAGGACTTGAGTTCAAATCCTGGATCTCCCTTGAACAGTCTTTGACTTTGGGCAAGTCATTCAATACCTCTAGGCTTTGGTTACATCATCTGTAAATGGGAATGTTAATGGAACCCACCTCATTGTTGCGAGAATAAAATAAATTAATGTAGATAAAGTGCTTAGCCAGTTCCTGAATTGTCCTACTAAAGAATAATTAAATATTAAAAGCTAATGTCTCTGTCACCCAGGCAGCCCCCCTGGAATGGGGGTCACTAATGCCCACAGGGGCCAGGTGTCTGATATCAATGGGAGAGACTGGCTGAGTGTAAGGGAAATAGCATCCTGGCCTCCTGACCTAGCTTGTATTTTGTTTTGTATTTTCATTCCATTAGTGAGAGATAGATAGAGAGATTCAAAGACATTTCTAGCACCTTTAAGAAAAAAACTAGCACTTGTGCAATGGAAAATGCCTTAATGTTGGGAATCAACAGGGAAAGAAAGAGTTTGGGGGAAACAATACTGAAGTCTGGATCAAAATGGAGCAGCTGAGAGCCCGCTCTAGCCAATTCTTGCCAAATGGGTCTAAAGCCGAGTGGTGCAAGAACTTCAGGTTATTTTCAGGAGAAGCTGAAAATTCAGGTTTTTATTGTAATCAACCAATTTGGAAATGATGGCTTAAATTTTTTCTTGAAAGCTTGCGTAAGACAAACAAAAGACCCTAGCTTTGCAATCTATCCTCTAAAATGCTCCTCTTTAAAAATGCATATATACACACATGCACTTACATACACAAAAATATATATCCACATATACATATGTGCATACATACATGCATTACATACATATATACACACACATATATTCTTTGGGGACAAGGAACAGAAACCCATTCAAGGTGGCTGCATGTTGAGTGTAAATGTGAGAGTGTGTATGTAGCAATAAGGTAAAGATACAATTTCACAGGAGGAAAGAAAAAAAAGAGTTCAAATAGGACCAGGCTCCACAAAGCTGGACCGGAGAGTGGTTCTAGATTCATGGCAGATCTATGGACCCCAGCAGCAGGAGGTCTTAAATTGTTTCATAATTAATGTGACTCCATTTATCTCCCTATACTTGCTTCTCTCTACCTCACTGTCAACCAACAAAATCTTTCCATGTATGCAACTCAAATTTCCCAAAGGGGACTCAGACAATAAGCACTATATGAGTGTGACAGCAGCTTCTCTGTCAGGTCACATTAGACCCTGCTGGCTGACCAATGGTTGGGCTCCTCATGGCTCTGGTGCCCAGCTGTGGTCCAAAGAACAATGGCCAGGGAAGCAGGATCAGACCTTACCTGGCTGCCCTGAGGACCTAAGATTGCCTGAAAAGGGTGAGGGTGTGGCAGGCAATGTTATCTTCTCTAACTTACACAAAGGTTAAGATTTATATCATCCTATAGAATGAGCTGCTAAGTAAAACACAGTGGACACCATGATTTTTGATGCGGAGGAAAGAGGAGTTTATGTGAAGCAGAAGGAGTAGATAGCATCAGGCTCAAAGATAAGGAAATGACCACATTTGAAGTTGTCCTAAAAATCCTTGGCAGCTAAAGAGAAAAAGAAAAAGTCTGCTGGATTCCATATTTCAAATTTCTGGCAGGGGAAGATATGCAAATCTATCTGCAAAGCCATATTTCCCCCTCTGGAAGTAAGCCTGAGCAGAAACATGTCACATGGGTCCTTGTGCAAGGCACCGAACATCAGTATCAACTACAGATTTTTCTTTTAAAAAGCACAGTCATGCTGTTTAAATGGATAATTCTGGTATTTATTCTCACTGAAGACTGAGGGATGGATATTGAATTGTGTCCCAGGGCTGAGTCTGCCTAATCCCACTACTTCAGAAAAGCTACACAGTGCAGAGATAAAGAGAATCGAGTCAGCAAGACATGCATCCAGGCCTTCAGTCTGCTACTTACTAGCTCTGTAAACTTGGGCAAGAAAACAGATCCTCGGTCATCTCATATGACAAGCATGGAGACTAATTCCCCCTTCCTAGGGTTAATATAAGGATTAAATGAGAAAATGCATTTGTCTTAGGTCAGGTTCACCAGCTATCAGACTCAAAGGCAGAGAGTGGCACATAGGAGGGCTTTTGGAGTGCCCTCTTGTAAGGGGATGAACCAAGTGGGGTTAGGCAGAGGGAGAAGTCCAACTGTCCCATCGGAAGCTCTGGAGCTGAGATGATCCTTCAGTGTTGTTCCAAATCAAGACAAGGGTATTGGGCCTTTGTACCCCGACACTAACCAGTCATAGACTCTGGGCTTTCCCTGGGGAAGGGACTTTGGTGAAGTGGTTCCTTTCAATGGAGGACATTTCTCCAAGAAAGATTCAGAGTGAGTGGTCAACTACCACCATTCCTGGAAGCTGGGGGAATGAGTGCCTAGGTTCTAACGAGAGATTTGGATGTGACATTACCACATCCCCTACAGTATGTGAAGTCTCTGGTACGTTGTGAATCTCAACTAACAGGAGCTATTTGCATTCCTGTTTGGATTTCTTATGAACTTGGGAGCTCTGAATGCAGTACCAGTTAACAGATCTCTCTTAAATATGAGAAATATGGACTTCCTTGGAAGGGAATGACTCAAAAGCAGGTTATCCGCAGCTTCTTTAAAAAGATACTATACCAAGGTATACTGCTGGTTTAATGGCAGAAGGGAATTACTATCCTTTGAATGCTGTCTTTGTTCCAGACCCTGGGATAAACATGTTTATACCTCTTGCTCACTTAATCCTTTCAAGAGCCTTGCAGGATAGTTTTAGAGAAAGACAACACGAGGTTAAGAGAGAAATTGATTTAGCCAAATTCACACAACTAATGAGTGGCCAGAGTGGAAACTGAACCCAGGTTTCTCAGCATCCAAAGCTGGGACGTGCTCATCATTCCAGGCTGTCATGAGAATCGGGGCTCTGGTTGGCTATCAGGCAGAATTGTTTTCTGTGCCTTCCCTTTTAATGCATATCCTGTAGTGATGGAGGGCTTTTACTCTCTCTGATAGACTGTGACTTCCTACAGGGAAGAGGTCATGACTCATTCACTAGTCCTCATCAATCCAGCCCTCAGCAAAATGTCTGGCACATACTAAGAGTTTAATAAATGTCTGTTGAGTGAATTAATGAAATCAAAGTGCCATGCTTGGAGGGAAATTCAACTCACTTCATCATGGGATTATGAAGCAGGAATGCCTCCACATTGAACCCAAGGTTTATTATTTTTTTTTTTTATCTTTTGAGAGCCAGAATACAAGATTAGTCCTTCAGAGTCTCCTCAGTTCCAAACCAAATCTTGAACTTCATTATCATGGCTCCTGAGCTCTCATTCACCTCGTGGGCTTGTGGCATGGATGATTAAAGTAGAGATGCTAGAAGAAATCAGTGTGAAGAGGCAAGGACATATAGCAGGGAGATGCCACATCCGATAGTGAAAGGAAGTAACTGTGCAAGATGTAATCACCAAGACTTAATCCATGAGTTCATTTAAGCAACATTTATTAAACATCTCCTTGCACAAGAAAGACACATAAAGAATGAGAAATGGACTGAATCTGTCAAGAAAATTATGGACTAAAAACGCAGATCAAATGGGTGCACAGAAAGCTCTAAGACAACCTAGAGTATTGTAAGAACTGCCTGAAAAGGATAGGCGTTGCCTTTAGACATAAGGGGAAGGAAAAGCAAGGTCAGAGCGGAGTCAGTGAAGAGTCGGCCTTTAAGCTAGACTTTGAAGAATGTGAAGAAAGAACAAAAAACCAGGCAAAAGCTGAAGTGGCATTTTCCCCTCCAAGCTGGTCTTCAGACCTAGCTCATACCCCTCAATCTCTCTAATACTCACTAGGTATTCCACTTAACTAGCAGCTATATATGCCATGTTATAGATCCATTCATTCAGTCATATATTTGTTCCTTTAACAAATAGAACACCTACTGTGCGCCATGCCCTGTCTCAGGCTCTGGATGAGTAAAATGTGGTATCTGTCCACTGAGAACTTAAAGTCCAGGAAGGGAGTTCAGAGATGGCAAATCTAAGGCAGAGCATGAGTGGTTTTTATTCCTCTTTTCTTATCCTCCCATCCAGATGCGCATTTCTTGGAGGCAAAGACAATGCCTTATTCTACTCTGCAGTCACCATAGCGCTTAGGATGTAGTGGAGGCTTAGAAGTTGCTGTGGGGTGTGTGTGTGTGTGTGTGTGTGTGTGTGTGTGTAGAGAATGCAACGGATAGAGAGAGAGAACAGGTAATAAGGTCAAAGAGTGGCAAGCAGCCCTTTCTAGGTAAATTCTATCCTTACTTTGAGAAGAAATACATATAAAAGGGAATAAAAATGCATTATTCCGTGTGTCTCATATTTCTCTAGTTTTCCACTGGACTCCTATTTTATTTTCTGGGCTTTAGATCAAAAGCACCCCCTTTTTTCTGGGTACTCTAAGATTCCTCTTTGTGCTCAAATAGATCTCCCCAGAGAACAAGGACTCTGAAACAAATCTTTGCCAAAATCTCAACTTCAAAATGTCATGTTTCCTTATTTTTAAATATATATATATTTTTTTCTCCCACTGGCTTGTGGGAATATACATCATCTAATTAGCCAAATGGATTTTCAGTTCAGCCCAATCATTTCCTTATCTAGCATCTGAAGCTCAGCGTTGCTCAAGGGACTACACGGGCACGGAGGTCCTCATTAACTCTGATCTTCAATTACATTGATTATAAGCCTGCTTCTGTAATTGTGCAGCATAGATCAGGGGTGAGCTGGGGGAGCTCAGGCCACTCCGTGGTGTTCTCTGAAAAGCCAGAGGCCCATCAAACCCCAAAGAAATGAAAGCTACAGATGAGAACTAAAAATACCACGGAAGGCGGTATCACCAGACAAAATTGCCTGGAGAGACAGACGGCAGCTGCAAGTGTCTTTCATTACACCTTGAATCATGAGACAGACCTCTGAGAACCCTGGATAGAAGATTTCAAAAGAAGGTTCTGGTCACACTGGTGAATGGGGAGCAGAGGAATGAAACACTGCATGGCTGAAACAAGGTCTTCACAAACGAAGCTCAGGGAATTTTTTGGCCAAAAGTATTCAGCTCTTTTTCTCCCTCTTCCTTTGGGTGCAAAATAATTAAGCTTTCCTTCCTTCTGTTACATCATATATCCCCAAGATGATTGCATTCATCAGGGTCTTGGACCTGGGAGAAATGCCTTTCCAGGGCACAGGATGTAAAGCAAACTGCAATGAAGCAGAAATGAGGAGCCCATCTCCCATCAGCCCAATAGACTGATGAAGAATGCACCCAATCCCATCTCTCTCCCAGTCCATGGAGGCCCAAGTCAGGCTTGAATACATTCCACCACCTGCCATCGACTGAAAGCTATTTAAGGAGTGAGCGACCAAACTCTACAGACACAAGGTTGAAAACGATAGTTTGAAGGTTTGTGAGAGCAGGCAGAGACAACCTGGATTGCTGGGGGCTCTCAGTCTCTGAGTGCAACAACTCTCTAGGGTCCCTGGTGGAGAGAGGGTCTTTTACAAGTGTCTCTGAGTCATCAGCCACTTATCATTATGTCTTCAGCTGCTGATCTTCTCATTCCAGCTCTCTTCCCTTCTGCCATTTTCTTTCCTTTTACCTTGGATCAACTTCAACCTATTCCTCTGTACTGGCTTTACCTGTTATGGGCTGACTTGTGTCTACCCCAAAATTCACATGTTAAAGTCCTAACCCCCAGTACCTCAGAAAATGACTGTATTTGGAGATTAGAGTCTTTAAAGAGGTAATTAAGTTGACATGATGTCATTAGGGTGGACCCTCATTCAATATGACTGGTGTCCTTATCAGAAGAGGAGAGTAGGACACAAACACACACAGGGGGAAGACCATGTGAAGACAAAGGGAGAAGATGGCTACCTACAAGCCAAGGAGAGAGGTCCTCAGAAGAAACCAACCCTGCCAACACCTTATCTGGGACATCTAGCCTCCAGAACTGTGAAGAAATAAATTCCTGTTGTTTAAGCCCCCCATCTGTAGCACTTTCTCATGGCAGCCCTAGCAAAGGACTACACTACCTCTTACTTGTCTTATTGGACAACAGCTGTCTCTTAAGCTTGCTATTTGCTCCATTTATTAACCTTTATGTTGTGTCATGGGTCCCTATGGATCACTTCTCAGAATAAAGTTTTCAAATGTATAAAACATAATGCACAGTATTACAAGGAAACCAATCATTGAATACAGTTCTATCCATGGACCCCTCGGGGGTTCACTGAGTGCAGGATGCAAACCTTAGTCTGAGCTAAACTATTTGCATCCATTCCGCAAATACCTAGTCGGCTGCCTGACCTGGTTCCACATACTCCCAACGTCACTGGATGGACAGAGGGAGTGGCAGCACGGTTATAACGAAGATGCAGTCCTGCTAAAGAGTGTGAATTAGCTGCAAATAAAATGGAGAAGAAAAACATGGAGGAGTTCCAGTGGTTTTTTAAAAGAGGGTCCACCTCTTTCCTTTTGTTCTTTTTAGATGAACATACTATTTTTTTTTAAGCTCTGACAAAGAAACTTGGTTAAGATTGGAATTTTCTTGGAACAATCATACAATAGATCAGAATTCTACGATGCTACCTTACATATTTAATTTCAAAGAATGTTAGAAAACTTTGAGTTCCTCTAGTCCAAAGTTTCTCAACTTTCTTGTTTTCATTATCACCCACTAAGAAGCCTTTTTAGACATTTTTCTTCATTAATCACCCCCACACAGGAAATGTTAATATCAGAGACATAGTATATATTTGTTTATGTACTGTGCTTTTGCTGTACATGAAAAGAGTAAGAGTTTTTGTGCCCCCTCCCCTCCAAGAATCAATTTTCATATCTTTGGAAGTATTATTGCCCTCATTGAGAATGGATGCTCTAGTTGAAGATAAACTGAGGGTTAAGGAAGGAGAAGGATATGCCCAAGATCCCACTGGGATTAGTGAAATATCTACAACTAGAACCCAGAGTTTATGACTCCCATCCTCTTAGCGTGGTGAGGGAGGTGAGGATTAGAGAGGTGAACTGACTTTCCCAAGGCAACAGAACTAGAAAGTGGCGGGGCTGGACCAGAATCCAAGTGTTGTAACTTCTAGCTCTGGATTTGTCCCAGTATTTCACCCTGAAAATCAAGAATAGACCCCGTGGAGGGACGTGAGTTATCATGAGGCCAGAGCTGCCTCACTGGGAGTGTGAAATAGTAATAACCTTGAGAGGTCCACATGTGGAAGAACTCATTGCTAAATATCCCTGAAAAAGAAGCGTGGAGATAGACAGGCCATTGGTGTTCGACGTTATAAAATAGTTACTTCCAAATAAAGCTGTATCAAAGCCTCACTTCTGCTCCCCCAGTGGAGGTTTCCCTGAAATGCCAGACCCACATTTGCTCCAGGCAATTGTTGTATTTCTACTGCTTTCTGTCTTGCTCACCTCAAATTGTGATCAAAGTCTGGCTAAAACAGATTGCCACAGAATTCCACATGCCTTTATGTGTCCCCGGTCTTGCTTCAAAGTTGAGTTTGGGGTGTTTTGAGTCGGGACCAAAGAGATTTGAAGTGTTGAAATTTCAAAAAATTATTTTTCTCCCCAGTGATATAACCATTTGGTACCAAGCTAGGCAGCAGGGGAAAAGAACAAAGTCAAGAAATGCTTCTCATTTTTCTTTAAGTTATTTAAAATTTTAAAGAATTGTGGTTAAATGGAAAGCAGCTATTTACTTTTAATTTAAGAATTTCTTTCCTTTTTCTTTTTTTATTTTTATAACTTTCTTCATTACTTCATTGGGAATTTATGCATCAAATCCAATATCAATGCTGGATTTCTTTTTGATCTGAGATCAGTGCTCCTTGAATGAACATGGTGGACAATTGCTCCCAAAACTCAAAGCTCCTTTAGCTCTGACTTGCTAATATTGAAAACCTTTCTTCTCTGTCAGCTAAGTAAGACATGAGCCTAGATGAGAGGTAAAGGGCCGGATTCTGGAGCCAAACAGCCATGGATTAAACCCTAGCCCAGGCACTGAGCAGCTGTGTGACCCTGCCACAAATCACCTAATCTTGGTAACCCTCGCCCATCTCCTTATGGATACAATGAAATACTTCACAGAGATTCTATGACCATTAAACAAAATGCATTTGAATTGCCTAAGAATAGCACCCCTGGCTAGGGCCTCTATGTTGTACTATTCCACGGGACAAAATTTACATAGAAACAATGCATTCTATGTATAATTGTATGTCTATCCATACATACTATGTATATTATTATGTATTTCATATATGGATGTACAATTGGATAATTGTGTGTTTCTATGGATATATGCATACATATATGTACATATACAAGCACAGATAACTCTACGAATAATTGTATCCTGTGTGGATGGTGCCTCCTGGAGCTGTGCAACATGGTGGTGTGCCTGGGCCACAGTCAGACAAAAGCTTCATTAAAAAAAAAACACCACCACCTTTCTCTCTCCTACTCAAGGATGCTTATTTTTCCTTTGCTGATTCACAGCTTATCCAGGCAGCATGTCTTCTGATTTTCACAATATCCCGGAGTGAGTAGGGTACGGCAAGAATGAGGGATGTCACCTTTATTTATTTATTTATTAAAGATTGGCCCCAAGCTAACATCTGTTGCCAATCTTTTTTTCTTCTTCTTCTTCTCCCTAGAACCCCCCAGTACATACTTGTATATTCTAGCTGTAGGTCCTTCTAGTTCTGCTATGTGGGACACCACCTCAGTGTGGCCTGATGAGCAGTGCTAGGTCCGCGCCCAGAATGTGAAAGGCTGAAACCCTGGGCCACCAAAGCAGAGTCTGTGAACTTAACCACTCGGCCACAGGGCCGGCCCAAGAGATGCTACCTTTAAGATGTATTACAGGAGGGAGAGGTAACATTATAGAGGCCCTAGAAGGATGCCTGGCATATGTTAGGTGCAATAAATCTGCAATGAAAATACGAAATGTGTGGCTAAGACATGACTGGCTGACGGAATTAACGAATGAATGAATGCACCACATAACTTCCCAGACCCATCGGCTTAACTAAATTCCCTGCCGTGTGCCCCCTTCTCTGGGTCCCTTTTCTACGAAGTACACTTCTTTTTGCCTTTCCTAAGGAATCTGCACAAACGTCAGAGGCTGTTTGGCAAAGACGGCTCACAACTGTGAGCACTAAGAATAACCATATTAGCAATTCCTCCCGGATCTGTTTCATTACTACACTGTGGATCCAATGCCAACTCGCCAAATTAGGCCCCAGCACCTGCCTGCTTTTGTGTCTCTCACTGTCAGGGTGTGTGTGTGTGCGCGCATGTTCCTTTCTCTCTAGATGTCTCACCTTCTATTCTCTTCTCTTTTGTCTAGAAATAAATTCAGCGCGAAAAGCACAGACCTCGGAATTGGTAAATCTGGATTCAAAAAGTGCCCTTACCACTTATGATTTGAATGACCTTGGGAAATGCTTAATATTTCTTTTCTCATCCTCCTCATCTGTAAGAGGATGAATAATACTTACCTTGCAGTATTTGCATGAACATTAAATGTGACTGTGTGTGTACCCGACTTAATGGATATACTGATCAAATGGGAACTTTTACTACTGCTGCTGCTCTTAATCTAATGGATCCCAGAAATAGCTCTGGAGGGCAGGTGTTTCCTTTATCCCCATTTTACAGACAAGGATTGAAGCTGAAGGATGTTAAAGGGACATGTCTTAAATTGCACAGCCAGGAAGTTGATGATTCCAAATAAGAAGTCGGTCTGCCCATCTCTGATCTAGAGCTCTGTCTATAACACCAGGCTGCCTCCCATTCCTCTCATTTCAGGGAAAACCTATCCACACTACTAAGGTGTGTGTATGTGTGTGTGTGTGCTTGGCTTCCATCAACATTCATCTCTGGTTCTTTCTCTAAGTACTGAGCTTCTCATGGTGGTGGTTGACACATAAATCAGACCAAGTTGAGAGTATATGTGAGAGAGAGAGTGAAATGGCAGGCGGACGGTGACATAATATCGTAATTCAATACGTAACATCTCCAAAGACATGCAATACATCCTTACGACATTTCCAGAAGATATTTTCTGGAAACTGGACAATAATTCAAATTAATGCTAAGCCTAAATCTAATTGTTTTATGATGCTACAAAGGACTACATGGAGCAAAGCTTCCAAAAATCAGAGGTTTCAACAGTCATGTTGATGGAACAGATTTCACTGTCTGGCACAGATGAGAACAGCTGCCTAAATATATAATATCGGTACCTGGAGCAACATAATAAAGAAGATGCGCAGCTTAGCGACATTGTAGTGTTTGCAGCCCTCAGCCCTTCACCAGCCAAACTCTACAGTGAATTCCGGGAAAGGTAACGAGAGAAAGGATAAGATTTTTATCTGAGGACCAAATGAAGGTCTGGAGGCTCAAACAGGACAGAGGATGGCTGAGATCCACATTTCTGGTATATGACTCGTGAAGGATGAGTTCTTTTATTCTGTTCCCAGAGGGAGTTGGTGGGGTGTAGCTTAAGGGAGGCAGGCTCTAGAACCACATAAGCCTTGGTGGAACCTCAACCCTGCCACTTATCAGCTGATGGACTTTATGCCTATTAACCTAATTTTGAGATCCTTGAGGCTCCTCTTCTGTGAAATGGGGACAATAATCCCTACTACATACTCCTCTGTACAAAAGCACATGGGGATGTCCATGGTTGATGAGGAGCAAGTTGCCAAGAATACGTAGGATCTTATCTCAAGTTTCAAACAAACAGCAATTCAGGCTGTGTGTGTGTTTAGGGGTAGCAAAAATTCTGGAAGGATATACATCAAAAGAGTCATCAAGCCAGTAGAGTAGAACCAGAAATATGAAAGAGGGCATATTTAATATTTAACTCATTCACTCTTGTATTACTTTTGTAATAAGAGTACTGATGCTGTTACTACTACTATTACTACTAGTGTAATAACAATAACTTCAGAAGGTTTGGGGAAGAACAAAAAACAGAATTACGTTTGAGTATTGAGTCAAATACATAGTAGGTGACCAAAATGTGCTTGTTATTTCTTTCTTTGTCCCTGGCCACCAAGGAATGTGTTCGCCCTCCCTTGGACTAGGAGAGGCATTGGAGGAAGGCAGCAATTGACTAAATGGTCTGCTCCCTTGTCCCATGTGTGTCCTTCCTAGTCCATCACCTTGCCTTTGCTCAGGTTGGTCCCATATCATGGAGCATCCTTCTTACCATATCTATCCTCCCAGGCCCAGCCAAAGGCAAACTCGTCCTTTCATGGTGCTCTTACCTGGAAGTGGCTTGTCCTTCTTCTGTCCTTGATGGCCTGGCATATGCACATTTCTCCTTCCATCAGTGTCATTACTATGCATGGATGATGGTACTTTCAGCTATTAGAAGCATACTATCTTAGATGCTATCAAATGGAAATGGAAGCAACAAACCACGCAGTTCTCTCCCCACACTCTCCAATGGTGCTTCAAGTTTCACCTGAGACTCACTAATAAGCCACAATAATAGGCAATTTTTGTTTAGCGTTTACGACACTGTGTAAGACCTTTACATCCAATATCTCACTTGATCCTCACAGCAGGAATATTAGAGGTTCTGGAGTCAGCCAGATCTTGTTCAGCAGCTGTGTGAGCTTGGGTATACTTACTACCTCTTTGGGGCTCAGTTTCTCCATTTGAAAAAAAACAAGAAAAATAACAGTAATCACCTCTAGGGTTATTGTCAGGAAGAAGTAAATTAATGAATGTAAAATACTTTTTAGAGTGGTTGGCATTCAATTACACTATACTCTGTGTACCCTGCGTGCATATATGTTCTACAGAGTTGTTATCATTCCCATGTCACAGATGAAGTGTGGAAGGTGGTAAAGATGTTTCTTGCCCAAGTAACAGCCAATTATTTAATTACAAAACCTGTGACTAGAGTCCAGGTGTCCAGACTCTGGGTATTGTGCTTTCTCTACTCATTTTACTTCTCAGCAGGTTGGTTACTGTGATGAAGCCTGAATGTACTGATTTATACTGTCAACAAAGGTTTATTGAGCGCCATACATACACCAGGCCTGGTGGTAAGAAGTGGGTATTTGGCAGGGAACAAAAAAGACAGAGCATTATAACACTTGGCTGTAGAGAGCGTGCAATGTTGAGTAGGAGATGAGCATTAAACACAGCAACCTTTGCATGACTACAACCAAGAAGCAGTGCTATGGAGAAAGAAATAGCTGCCATGAGGACCCAACAGGGCGTGTTATGTGTGTGTGTGTGTGTGTGTGTGTGTGTGTGTATTTTAGGGTAGAGAAGGGAGCGTGGTGGTATCAGTGAAATAATGTTCTTTGCAAAGAAAATAAGATATGTGAAGTTTCTGAGAGAGAAAATTGGCTGGGTTCTGTTTTCACTTGGAACTAACAGTATAGCAAATGATGCTGGCTAAACCAGGGGATATATAGGACAATTGGTGTATACTTATGCTTTTGCTTTTAAACTTAATTGTCCTTTCTGGGGTGCTAAGTATCTGAAAGAGCACAGTTAAATAGCCACACCGTGATTCTGTGAATCTGAACCAAACCCCATGGTGCAGTTTCACAGTTTACACAACAGGAACGGGCATTAGCAGAGGGCGCATAAAAACCCCAAAGTAAACTAACATAATTTCACTTATGCAGAGGACTAGTCAATTTTCTAGATTTTTTGTGGTTAAATTCATTTGGATGATGAGGCTCCTCTGTCCTTTTATGGAGAGAGAGTCGAGTGCAGTGTTTAAGAGCAGGAATAAGGGGGCAGGACACCAGAATTCACATGCTGGCCATGCCACGAACTAACCAAGTGATGATGACCCAGTTCAACGGGCCTTGGTTTCTCAGCTTTAAAACTATGGATAATAAGCTCACAGGAATGGGGGAGGTAATATATGTAAATTAGATTGCATTGTTTCAAATTACTCACTTTTAATGTAAAGGAGGTAATAGGTGTAAGGTGTTTAAAACAGTACCTGGCACGTAATAAATGCTTAATAAGTGTTAGCTATTCTTATATTATTTTTACCTACATGTATTTGATAATCCTATTGTGAAATACAAGGGAAGGTTGTCTTGTTCAAATACAGTTTGGCAAAAACAAACACAATAACCAAGACTCCTGCTTAAGCAACATAATAGCTTTGGATGTAACAGTGTAAACAAAAGCTCATTCTGTGACTCATTTCTATTTTCTTAATTGCCTGCTCTTGCTCTGGACCCCAGCCAGGAGTCAGTCTTCAGCCCCGTCATGGGGACACACACATCAGATTGTGTGTGCGCTTAAACGCACAGCTCCTGTTGCTTCTGAGGGCTGCAGAGAAATGACATTAAAAGTGAGTGATTTGAAACAACTGAAATTTAATTAAAAACAAAATTAAAAGTTGTTCCAAGCCAGGCGCTTCAGCCAGCAAGACTCAGAGGAAATTAGTAAGTGCTGCTAATAGCTGGATCCAATTCACAAGCCTCTATGAAGAGACAGTCAGAGGAAAGAAGATGCATACTCTTTAGATAAAACAATTAAAGATCATGTCTGAGGAATAATCATGAACAGTATCCCAGGGCAAAACAGAACCTTATTTGCTGGTGTGTTTCTTTTTGACTTTCTCATTTCCATTATGGGAAAATGCCCTGAGATTCCCCAAGTGGCATCTTTCCTTTTGGCAACAGAGAATGACACTGATTTTGAAATCTAGACTTAAACAAGCGGATGGGGGGCAAATTCCTTTTACAAAATAATTACCACCCACTGCCTGAAATTCCACCTTACCAATGTGTTTGTCCTTTGAAATTTCAAATACTCAGTTTGCTGAGTAAAATTCTAATCCCCCTCAAATTATAGGCCTCAAATAATAAGCCGACAAGTGTGGGCTGGGAATTGGGGACTGGCTGCCAGGATTGTTAAATGAGCTGGTTTTGGGGTGCCATCAGAAGAAATTAGAATGGGCAGTGGGGCTGCGTCTGAGAAAGAGCATAGAAGTGGTTCCCAGAGAGAAGTCAATCTGACCCTGCGTCTAAGCACAGCATGGAGACAGGCAGAGGAAAAGAAGCAAAAATTATATCAGGAGCCAGGAAGATACAGGAAATGAGCTGGGGGCAAAAAATGAGGGGAGAAGAGAGAAGTCAGGGGGAGAAGTAAGCAGAGCTGGGATGCTGAAACTTATCATGAGTGTTAACTGGCCAGGAGTGGAGTGGCCCAGCTCAGCTTAAACACACAAAGTTGAGGCAGGCAGCAAATGTCCCTGAACAAAGGGAAGTTCATGAGAGCCCTACTTTGCTCTGAGGATCAGTTTCCCTTCCGATGGGAAGGCAACAAGAATACCTTTTCTAGAAAAGATCTAGTTCCTGCTCACCTCTGCAACCCTACCTCACTCAGTCTGCCCCAACCACGCCCACCCTGCTCCAGCTTCTCCATCACTCCAGTGGCATTGAAATGCTGTTCCCTCTGCCTGGAACACACTTTCCTCCTTTGCTCTCTGAGTCTCAGAGAGGTCTTCTCTGACCACTATATCTGAGCATGACATCCCAACTCTCCTCTTTGGTTTAACTATTTTACACCATTTTAATTATTTTAACAGCAGCACTCACTTATTTCATTGCCACGATCTACTCTATTATCTGCTCATTTACTTTGGTGTCTGTCTCCTGCCGAGAATGAAAACATTATAAAGGGAGGGGCCTTCATAATGTCTTTTTTGGGACAGCATCTCTACTGCTCCAGGACATATAAGGAACGTGAAATAAATATTTATTCAATGAGTAAATAAGTTCTGGAAAGACTAAATAAAACTTTGTAGGTAAAGCACTTGAGTACACTCCTGCCACATCAGAGGCACGTGATGACTTTTAGCTGATATTTCTATAATTATCTAATATTACATTGATTTGGGTTCTACTAGTGAGCGTGATCCTGGGAGGGAAGAAGGATGGAGACTGAGAAAACGACTGCAGGCTCCAATGCCAACTTGCTGTCCTCACGTTGCTCTCAGAATAGGCAATATTCTGTAAGTAGGTGCTTGCCGTATAGATGGATCCTAACGGGGGCGTGAGCATGGGGAGGCGGTGGCACTGGGTGCTGCTGAGGGCTGACTCAGCACGTTGATCAGGAAGAGGGCAGAAGCTGAGAACAACTCTCTTTTGCACAAACCAGTTTCATCCTATCCTCAAACAAATTCTTTGAGGCGGAGGATGGATCTGTCCAAGTCTAACCGCTCCTTAATGTTCAACGCTACCTCTACTTTTGCCAAAACATCCCTTGAGACCTACCTCAGCGAGAATTATCTTCTTCATCTCCCATTCTCTTCCTAATGTAGCTCTGGAAGCAATGCAGCTTATGTTTCTTGGGCTTGAGATGGGTGTTAAAGAGTCCATTTCATTGTTAGATATTGTGACTCAATTTTTGATTTCAAAATAAAGTTGCAATAGGGATCATAATCACAGTAACAATATTAAACGTGTCAGACTGGTTTTTTGAGGTTGCGTTTTTATGTCTTGATGGGGAGTGGATCTAAATATACGAGGTTCCCACTCTATGTTGAATACTGTGACAAAACGGGGAGGCTGTAAATGTGGAAGAGAGTCCTTTCCTGAAAGTTGTTTATGGTTCAGTCGAGTGATAACCAGACAGAGATATAATGGAGCATCATCAGGGTTGTGATGAAGGTGAAACAGGGAGCTTTGGGAGCAAAGAACAGGGGCCGCCGCCTCCTCTTCAAAGTCAGAGCAGCCACATCTAAGCTGAATGTCGAAGCACCAGAAGCCAGCAGCTAGGTGGACTGAGCGGAAATGAGGATTAGGCGAAAGGAGAGGAAGCTTTCTAAAGGAACAAAAAGAGAACATGGCCCTTCAGGAAACAGCCATTTTGTTCGGCTAGAGTGCAAGAGAGATGGGAAATGGGCAAAGATAAGGCTACAAATATTTCCCGGCTCTACCATTCCACAATTCAGAATATTGCCAAGCTAGCTACTTTGCAACATGTCCACAGTGTGCCCTCAGCCCTGTAGCCACGTTCTCCCTCTTGAGGTGGCAGAAGCTGCCATTTTTAATTGATTCTATATTTCAAATTTGACACCAGCTCCGATCACTGGGCCCCTGGGTCTCCGTTCAGGCCTCTGCATCCGTGGCAGGTCCTGTGCCCAGCACATTAATGCTGCATTTGAGTCTTTGCAGGAAATGGCCACCTCCGGAGCCTTCACATTCACAGGTCATGTGAGCACCTGTGTGGGAGCCGGGGACTGATCAATCTCTCCTTCCTGCAGCCTGGTCTGAATACTGCGGTGAGATATCACCTGAAATATTACTCGAACGATTCAAACTTTCAGGAGAGCAGCCTTCAGAGATCTGGTGAATTAATTTGGCTCACAGAACACAATGACATCTCTTACTAATAATTTTCATCCAGGCAGGATTTCTGAAGGTCCTACCACTGTGTGCTCTTCAAAGTTGCTTGCACTTCTTTCCTTTTTTTCTACAAGTGTGGCCAAGAGGTGGGTATCTGATTCCTGATCTCACATAGAAAACTTGGTGCACAGGAGTAGAATAGTAATAATAGCTAGCCCTTGAGTGTGTTTACCGTGGGCCAGCCTCCTGCATTTAAGAACCATTTAAGCCTCACAATCACAGACTGATTCCCAGCACATGGGCATCCCCGTTTTTCAGAAGCTGAAGCTGCACCTTGGGGAAGGTAGAATTAGGATATGAACCCATGTATGCTGTCCTTGGTGTTCATGGTCTTAACCACCACACTTCACAGCTTGGCAAAGAACATTCTTATTTTGATGTCTGATGTCTCCAACCTCTAAGGGATCCCAGGAGGCAGACACCAATGAGTCTCTGATTCCTTGCCCACCTTGGTTCCTCCTTGTAATTAATTGATAAGTTTCCTTGGTTCTAGCTCTACAGGAACTCCCTGATCTTCACTCTCACTTCTAATGCCCTTGTTCGGACATTAGCACATCGACCTAATGTAACAGCCCCTTCCTAGGTTCCTTACCATCGGCCTTGACCCCTCAAACTTACCTTCTATACCATGGCCAGGCAGTCCACAAATCTTTATTGGACACCGACTGTGTACTGGAGATTGCACAGGAACAAGACAGCTAGCTACAGTCTCTGCCCTTATGGGACTTAAGCAGCATGAGCAGTAGCTATTGTTTGCTGAGTGTTGGCTATGTGCTGCGTGCTTACGAAGTGCTTCATAGGCAGTCATTCAATTGCCGTTTGACGTGGTTTACTGTTATCATCCCATCTCACAGATGAGCAAACAGAGACTTAAGAGATGAAATAAGTAGCTCAAGGCTACACAACTAGGAAACATCAGAGCCAGGTACTGAACTCATGGAGTGTGATCCTACAGCCCAGCCTCTTAGCCAAATTAGACATCGAATAAGCAACTGTAAAAGTGCTGAATGCAGAAAAGAAAAGTTGAGGACCATTTAACAGGGAGACCTAACTTAGAACTTGAGGGTGATGATGATGATGATGATGATGTCAATAAAAACTAATATTACTGACTGCTTCCTGTTTGCCAAACATTCTACTAAATACTTGACAGATATTATCTCATTTAATTTTCCTACGAGGAAGCTATTATTACTATGCTCACTCTACAGATTAAAGAACAAGCCAGAAGGGTTAAGTGATTTGTAAGATCAAATAGCTATGAATTTATAGAGCCAGCATTTGAACCCAGATGTGTTTAACTTTACAGCTTGATCTCTTAATTATCATCTTGCATTGCCTTTTATAAGAACAACTGAGAGCTCTACACCCCCCTTGCTAGAAATCCTTCAGTGGTTCCATGACCCCAAACATTTTCATCCTAAAAGTCCAAGACATAAACACCTGCTCTTCCTGTCTGCTCCTCCCATTACTCCCGTTCACTCCCCATGGAGCCCCAGCTGCTCTGCATGCTATCTGCTCCTGCCGTACCGTTGCTCATGCTGTTCTTTGCTTGGAAGAGCACCCCTCTGGTCCTTACTCTGTCTCGCCATCTCCAACGGAGCACACACGCTCACTCCAAATCCATGCCCACCTAGCTTCCTCCAACGAGACAATCCTCTTGTTCCCTAAAGCTTTACCCAGATCTGTCGAGCAGAAAACACTCCAGGCTTCCCTGGCAACCTTGCTGACTCTTGTCCATATGCCCACATGGTCCAGATTGTGATCTGCCTTCTATTTTAGTCTTTTGCTTTATAGCTATCCTGTCACTTGAAACAATATGGGTAATCCCTTTGAGGGCATGATTAGCATTTACTGAACACCTGTTATGGGATATTTTTATGTAACTCTCTACTTCATCCTCTTCACCACCCTGGGAAGCAGGGGCTAAGAGCTTCACTTTTACAGATGGTGAAAGGGATAGTTCAAAGAAGTGAGCGGATTCATCCAAGCTCCACAGTTAGCAAGTGGAGGAGTGCGGACTTGAAGCTGAGGTTTTCTGGTTCCCTAACCTCATGTGTCTGTAGTGCTGATTGTGTCTGAGTTTGTCGTAGAGTGTGAGTCCTGGCCCAGAGCAGATGCTTAGCAGTGTCAGCTGAAATCTTAATGTATGGGCTCACCGACAAAGCTCAAATGGGAACAGGGTGAAAGCAGAGGAGGGAATACATGGAAGAGTCAGGAGTGGTGTGGGCTCTGGGGATGACTGCAGCTGAGTGTGAGATTCCCAGGCCTTTAGCAAAGGTTCAGAAAGTTGTCAGAAGTTGCCCCCAAACCCAAGGCTGTGCAGCTGCAGAAATATTTGGCTTATATAATTAAGAGGGGCGGCTGAGGAGGAAGGCCAAACAGCTAGGCTCTGCTGGGCATCAGGACTCAGGGAGGGTGGGGTGGAGAGGCGGGAGGGATATGAAGGTTTTAACTCTTCCTCTCTTCTCATCATTTCCCCTCTGAATATGATGCATCCTCCCCCTCCCATAGTCTTGCTGACATCTGAAATGTTCAAAGTCCCTTGGCAGTTGAAGCTGGAGGCTAGAGATGGAAAGCATCTTTTCCACTATGGCCTGGTTCTCCACCAGCCCCTTATTCATCCCAGCAGCCTGGGGAGCCCGCAGTCCCTACACAAGCTTGGCTGTGATCCTTCTAAGCTTTCTTCAAATGGCAACTTGTCAGCTGGGAAAGGTTTGCTCTGGTGTGTCTGCTCCCAAGATCCTTGCTCAGGGGTCTCCCTAGCCTTAGACTGGCCCAAACCTGAGTCAGAAGAGAGAAGACTGGGGACATTAATGGGATGGTTGCATAAAGACTCCGAAGGTCATGTACCTAGTGGAATGAGTAAAGGGGGACTCTGAACCTCAGGATTTCTCATCCTACTTTTAGAATGCTAGGCCAGGGAAGAATTTTAAGTACCGTCTTGCTCCATTCCACATTTCACAATGAGGAAATTGAGACCTGGAGAAGTAGAGACGCGCCAGAGTCATGGTCGATTTGTGGCAGAGCTAAAACCTGATCTTCATCACTGGATTCTCTGTGTGCCAGATTCTGTGGCCACTATTGAAATAAATTCTGCTCAACCCTTTCCTGCCTTTGTGTTGTTGAGGTGGTCATATAAACCCCTTCAGCTTTGGTTTTCTTTAAATTTAAAAGGAGGATAATGCCTGAAACTACTTCATGAGATAATAGAATTAAATAAGGTCATACTTTGCAAGGCAATTAACACAGGGCCTGGGACTCAGTAATATTCTGTAAATGTTACCAATTAGTGGTGTTATTATCACAATCATGGGAAGGCTTGAATAGCAGGGTCTATGTGAATGCAGTGAAAAGTGTTCATGAGCCCTCTGGGAAGCCGTCATCCATCACCCACCTCCAGGTAAAATCAATGGCTCTAAGGCCCAGCCTAGGTAGTACCTCCTCAAGACGTCCTCTCCTTAGCTCCACTCCCCATCTCCAGCTTGGGGTACTTGGCTGTCCCTCCTGTATGTTCCCATAGTACCCAGGACAACCCCTAGTATGACTTCCAACATACTGCATTTCATATTTCATTTCTTGGGTATTTCTCACTACCACCAAACTGAGGTAGGCCAGCAATTGTGTTTTATCCATCTCTGCATCCCTAACATCTGAGCATGCCACAGACATGATGCACAATATGTGTTGACCACAAGAAGGGAGGGAGGAAGGAAGGGAAGAAAACTGCACTATATATAAAGAAGGGAGTGATGTTATTATTAACGAATTTTTAACTATTTAATCTATTCCTTCTGGCTAAGCTAAGCCTCCCTAAAACTGTACCTTCTACCTACCTGGATGTACCCACTAAGACCCCTTTCCAATGTCTTTATTGTCTTTATAAATAATAAAGCTATGAACAAGCATAAAGGAAAAAGTGCAGTATTCTCATAATCAGACCTACTCTCACACTTGGCCACGTGCTTCCACTTTCATCAGCCCACTAACACCCATTGGAGGCAGGGAGTATCAGCACTGCTTTTGGATGAGGAAGCTGGGGCTTGCAGGGATGAATTAATATACCCAAGGTCACAAAACTAGAAAGCAGAAGAACTGAGAGTAGAACTCACATCTCCTGGGCCAGAAATCAAAGCACATAACCTCTGTGCCATGTTACTTTCCCTCTCCCAGCACCACACCACTGCCCTAACCCTCCACCACTTTGCAAACATCAAGCCAATAAGGAAAGACCATCTAACTCTATAATCTCAAGCTCTATCTCACCAAAGCTCCTATCCATCACTCTCCCTTCCCAGTCAAAAAGCCAAAGTGACTTTTGCTCACAGCAGCAGAATGGAATTATAAATGAGAAGCAATTAAATTTCCCTACCCCTTTCAACCATCCTCTGCCCCCAGTTCCTAGGAACATATTTTTGGACTCAATCTGCTATCAAAACACAGAAATTAGTCTCCAATTTTGGACGTCAAACTCAGTTATCCCTTTTGTTAAGAAGGGAAATTAGTAACAATTCATCCTGGTTGGAAGCCAAGCTAACATCTTAGCTCAGAGTGTCATTAAAAATCCAAACCCAACTGGCTGTTGTGATATCTTTAAAAGCTTGAACATGTTCACCTGCTTAGAATGGTTTTCTAGAGTTTCTTCTCTCTCCAGCCCCTTGTCACTTTTAACCTGGGAGATCGGTTATTATTTAAGGAAGAAATGGCTTGAGCATTTTTTCCTTCCATGGTTTCATGGATTTAGATTTCCTAATGAAGAGGTTTTAGAAAAAAAAATGGATCCCACTCTAGGGGGTATCCAAACCTCTCAGCATCAGCTCCAGGCCACTGCTGAGCAAGTTGCCCATTAAGGATAAGAGGAGGGAGAAGGGGAAAAAGTTTTCACAGTTTATAATTATATTACCAGTTTCATTACAGATCTCATTTTAATTCTGACTGAAAACGAGCCTTGCCTTCTCCCGGCACTCTCTCACATATAGTTATTAAATCTGGGTTGGAGTTCAACCTCTTCTTCCTGATTTCAGCATATTAATATGGTTTATTGGTATTTCATAGCCACCTCCCCCCTGGGTGTCCTGAATCTCAGCTCAATTTATATTTTCCTCTCTTCCTTGGCCCTGGAATAAAGCTTGTTTCATTTTGGTGTTGGGGTGGGGGGAGAAAGGTGAGTCTGATTGGAGTTTCTCATCATTGGAGATTGGAACAAAAACCTTTGGGAGTGAAGTCAATCATAGGAAAGGAAGTAGCCTCAGATTTCTTGCAGTGTCATTCCCCAGAGTACATCTCCTTAGGGCATCTGAGTCCACCTCTCTGCCCTGTTTCCCTTCATTTGTTTCACAGACATAATTTATTACATGTCTACTTAGTCAGAACCCCTTTTACACATCACAATAGGTCAGGACACGAATAAGGTTTGGCCCTTGCCCTTGAGGAAAGTCAAATCCAGCTATTGGAATAATTTCTTCTTCTTCTTTTTTGCATTCAATCAATGCTCTTTTGGAGCACCAACTCTGTTTTGGACGCTCTCCCAGGTGCTGAATATAATGTGCAAAACAAACAAATATAATCTCTATGCTTATGGAGTTTACAACCGAGTCGGAGAGCCCAACATTAACTAGATAAGTATATAATTACAAATTGAAATAAGTGCAGTCAAGGAATAGAGCAGGGTTTGAGAGAATGACAAGTAAGAGATCTAACAGAGGCTGGAATATGAAAAGGGGAGGTCAGCCACTGTAGGGTAAATGGAATTTGTCCAGGAGAAACTGAGGAGGTGGGGAGAAATTTTCAGGCAGTGAGAACAACATGTGCAAAGGCCCTGAGGCAGGAGGCAGCCAAGGATATTTAAGGAACCAATGTAGAGAGAGTTGGCATGAGATGAGGCTGGAGAGGCAAGCAGGGGTCTGATCTTGCAGAGACTTACAAGAAATTCAGTCTTAAAACAAGTACAATAAGAAGTACTTGAACAGTTTTATGGGAAGATACAAAATGTTGAGATTTTTCATTTTAAAAAATCACCCTCTTTGCAGCATTGAGAAATGACAGGAGGGGGACTAGATTTAATGCAGGAGGCCAGTTCTTAGGACTATGGCAGTTGTTCCAATGACACATGTATAACAGTGATGCAAAGTAGACTGTAAGGTTATTTTAAAGGCACAAATACAGTTCTAAGTAATTTTCAAGGGGGGAGAGATTATTTCTGACTAGAGTTTTCTTCAGAGAAGTTTGGGTTTGTTTTTTTTTTTTTTAAAGAAGGCTTTCTAGAGGAAGGATAAAATTAAGTCAGGCCTTACAGACGGCTAGGTTTGCAATATATGGAAATTAGGAAGGGTACTTCTAGTGGAGAGCAATGTTTAAGTAAATGTATAGAGGAGGTAGATACAACACAAGACAGCCTATGTGCCTAAACAGCATTAAGTGTGTGCGAAGGAGTTAAGGAAAATTCAGAGGCCAACATGTAGAGCACTTTTATATCTGAACACTTTCCATGGTGCTCAAAGGTCTGCGATCAACTGAACATCTTAAAACAAAGCCCCAGATGATTTCAGAGAGCAGGATGGCCAAAGAAGTCCTCTTTTCAGATGAGTGGCCTAGCAGTTTCTGACTAGGCCGCCACCTTCGATGTGGTGTAATTTTACTTCCAAGAATTAAAAATGCTCCTCCCATGTATTCAAATCACCACAAACCAGCTCTGAAGTCAATTAGGAACCTCATTCCTCATTAAAGGCACAAGGCCACACATCAGCACACTCTACTGGGTTGAAAGACATGAAGTAGGGGTGGAGGCAAATAAATGTAGACCAAGATTCATTGTATACAATTTTGTGTTCAAAAGCAGCTACACGTGTGGCATATTGATGAACTAGGCCATCCTAATGATGAACATTTCCACTTGATTTCATAGGCTAGTAAAGAATGCTCAGACCCTAAGTTCCTCAGTCATAGGGAACAGAGAAGACCACTTTAGTCCAAACCAAAAAACAATGCTAACAATTTAAGTTGACCTTAACAAATAGACATTTTGGCATAGATATTTTGATGCAATGGGCATCAACATAAAAAAAAGCTTGTGTATGTGTGTGTGTATTTAGTCAAGTAAAATATTCAAGAGACATCCCTGGTCTTCATCCATTCCTGAGTCTCACTCTATTTCTGAGCCCAGGCAAAGAATGTGTGACACACAGGGTCAAGCAGTACAGAATAAACAAACATACCCTGAAAGTCCTAAAAAGTTGTCTTTTTAAAATTTATACTCTGATAAAATGGCTCTGAGTCAAAATATCTCGTACCCAAGTCAAATACGTTCCTTCACTTTTCTTCTATGGCTTCATAAAAATATAATTCATCTATTCTTAGGAAATTCCCTCTCGTTGGGAACTCATTACCTTGCAGTGACCCCCTTCTAATATTGAAAAAATATTATCACAACTACTAACATTTATATGACTTATTGAGCCATTACTAGGTCTCAGGTACCGAGCTAAAAGCTGTATGAGCATTATTTCATTTATTCTTCACAATAACTCTATGAGAAAAGTAGTGCTACTATGCCCACTTTATAGATAATGAGGATGGAGCTTAGAAAGTGAAGACATTTTCAGACTAAGGCTGAATATTCTCCCATCTCTGACCACCCTCATCACCCATGTAGCTCTAATTTTGTTTTATGGGAACTTCCAGAGCAAGTCTACTCCCTTTTCAAGTCAAATAATAATTATCTCGGTCATTTTTGTGTAAGCATGGGGCATGGCAGGACCTTGGGTCAAGGGTTCAGACAGACTTGGGCTTTCATACCTTGCTTCACTTCTGTGTGTTCATCTAGCCAAATCACTTAACATCTCTGAGACCTACTTTCCATGTATGCAAAATAAGGATGCTATAAGTTCTTCCGCGACAATTGAATGAGTACCTCCATGTAAAGTGTTTTGAACACTGCCATTTATAACAGACATGCTCAATAATATTAAGTTCATTTTTTGTCTAGGTTCCTTCAACTCTTTTTACAGAAATATTCTCCTCTATCCTTTCCTTAAGAGGTCATTATGTATCTACAATGTTTTTCCAAACTCTTGACTACAAATCGTCTCCTTTGGATGACTTCCAATACATCATTCCTCTTCTCAAAGCATAAATCCCAGAACAACAGAATAGAACAGATGGAACCATATCACCCACTTAGTCTAGACAACTTATTCCTTTAAAAGTTGTCTCTTCTACTGACTCACTATAGGGCCAGAATATTGGGTGAATATATTCTGACTTACATTGGAAGCCGCAAGGGATGCACAAACTAACACTGCAACTAAGATGAGCTTTTAATATTAACCAATAACCAAGCATCAATAATGCTACCTGCATGACAATTTGGATGATGCCCAAATCCAGGCGATCATGGCTGCTTTGTTATAAAACTCATAGTGGACCATTCACATTGTATTCAGTGCTATGGGCAACCACTGTAGTTGGACCATGAGGCAGCTCCTTAATATGACATTGATAAAGTTAAAGATGGAAGAAACTAAAGCCCTTTATCAGCGCACCAAGGGGTCTCAAGGAGTTATTATATCTGTTAGATGGAAGCAAAGTAACACTTATAGAGATATTGGTGCAGCTCTCAAACTTTTGTTAAAGGATCACCTAGAGTTCTTGTTAAGAATATTAACACTGGGTTCCATTCATAGAGAAGTTGATTCACTAGTTCTGGGGATCATCAGCCCAGATGACTCAAATGCAGATAACTTCTAGGCCACAGCTGAAAATAAAGTACTAATTTCAGTAAGTTTGGACCCAAACCTAGTCCATCTCTTTGCTTGTGCTTAGCAGGGCAAAAAGTCACTAGCAGCCTTGAGAAGGTCTACACAAAGGAAGGGGTGATATTTGCCAAGGGCTTGGATGGGGGCTGTGTCAGTATTTATTGCTCTTGCCAGCTGGACTCTGGACAAGTACTATATCATGATGACCTTTCCATCTAATGGGCAGTAATCATCAAGTATAACTACGTTGTAACACATGCGCAGAACTCACTTTCTTCCTGAAAACCAGACCCAGTACTCAGCCTCCTACAATACTTCAGCACCATGGAGAGCCCAAAGTACAGGGTAGGCTGAGAGCTCTCTCTACTAAGAAAGTGCTGCAATTTGGCAGCTTAAGGTTCATGGAGGGAGATGAGAAAGATGAGAGCTGTGTCGGCCATGGTCTCTGGGTGGCCATGTCTTAGTGGAGTCCCTCCCATTTGATGGAGGCTGCTCTCATCCTGATAGGCCTCATTATGACGTTGTTGTTGTTTATAACTCAACCAGAGGCCTTAAGTGGGGACCTATATTATGATCTGGGTATATAAACATACATTAAAAAAATCATTGAACTGTACACTTGCAAACTGTTTTTACTATATTTATGCTATATCTCAATACATTTATAAATATTAATGCCAAGTGCTGATAAGGGTTCAGGAAAATAGGCACCATCATGACTTCTCCTCTTGCCTCTCTGCATTACACTCTCATATCTCCAGAAATCAGAGGTAGTCTAAACCGTATAAAGTGCTCTTTGTTAGATCCTGCTCCACCCCTATAGAAACTAGATTCTACTCCGTTCAAATCCTAGTTTCCTATCTGTCAAATGGGGATAATAAAGATAACTTTGGAGAGCGGGTGGGGGAATGGAATGAGCAATGTGCATAGCTTATACACCCTCAGGAGACATTGGCATCATGCTGGGGGAGGTCTGCTTGCCTATAACTACTAGACAGCCATCCACCTGAATTCAACTATTAGCCGCTCTCAAGATTCTTGCTGATCCCCAGAAGAGTGAGGATCTTCAAGTGTTAATGTCTTCCAGTGGGAGTCACTTTCTTGGGAGGAGGGGATGGCATATAATGGGCTCCCTGTTCTATTTTCCTAACTGAGAATAGCTACTCTCATCTATTTAGTTTCTTATACTTCTTGTCCTGCCATGTCCCAGTTTCTGATGTCTCTTCTTTAATGGATTATTTTAGGAATAAGAGTAAAAACAGCTGCTATTTATTGAGCAAGCACAATGTTTTAGATACTCTACTGGTATTTTATACACATTATGTCATTCAATTTTTTTCAAAATAATCCTCATTTTATAGATGTGAAAAATGAGACTCAGGAAGTTTAACTGACCCTCCCACATTTCACAGCAACTAAACAATGGAACTGAGATTTGAACCCAAACATGTAACATTTCAAAGGATATATCCCTAACCAAGATGTTATTGCATGTAGGCAAAGGGAGTTCCATTATGCCTCAAGACTGAGACACTCAGCTAGGTCTTCCTAGTGTCACCTGCCATGTTTGATCCATCACTTCTTTAGCACTTGTACACTCTGTGGTTATTTCCAAATTTTCTCTGATCTCTATGAATTCTCTGCCTTAGCTCTCCTTGACTCAGTCTCTCCTTTCTGCTTAGAGATCTAGATGAGAATCCTGCAGAACTATTCATAAATCTGCTTTAATTCAGGCTCCACTCATTCACTCAACACATATTTATTCAGCATCCATCATGGATCAAGCAGTGTGCTTGTCACTAGGGATGCCTTATGTCTCCCAGAGGACACAACTCCTGCCCTCACAGAGATTCAAGGCAAGAGAAAGAAACAGACAAGTCTACAGGCAGTTATAAAGTTTTAAGTTTATGATACAGGTCAGAATAGGGACCATCAAGAAAGGGAAACTTTTAATTGGCCACATTTTTGTCTATCCTTCCAAGAGATGACAAAAGTTTTGCAGTTTTCTTGTATGATCCCTTGATTTTGTTATTTCCTAGATGTGTGCTATCTGAAAATCTGATAAATATGGAATCACAGGCTTCACACTAATCCTATGAGATAGGTATTACTATCATTCCCTTTTCACAGATGCAGAGACTGAGGCTCAGAGATGTAAGTCATCCACTTGGCTACAGAAGTGGCAGATGACAGTACAAGTATTTGAATTCATGTTTGCATTATTCTATAGCCTCTGCTTTTAGCCAGTAAACTCTTTACTATGACCATCAGCATTTCACTTAGCCTTTTAGTGCTCCATTTCTACATGCATGAAAATAAATATTCAAAATTTGAATGTGCCTCTAAAGCCTAACATTCTATAGCAGTGACTGGCGAGGATAAAAGGTAAGGTCACATGGCTTCAACAGTGGTCAAAATTTGCCCTATTGGTTTTTCCAACCTCATAGTTCATCACTGTTATTCTCCCATCCCCATATTCCAGCCACATTCAGGTTCTGGCAATTCTTCCAGTTCCAGGCTCCATGAGCCCAGGTGCCTAGCTGCGTCTGCAAATTTTGTTCTTTCTGCCTCCCTCTGCCATCCCTCTGTCATCTCACACTCACAAGTTTGCCTGTCTATGGGCACATTTGATTTGATGGGGACAAAACAAAAGTCTTGTGCTTAGGTCAGAAAATCAACTGAATGTATAGAAGATGAGACATACTGAATTTATTTGCAATTTAAGTGAAAAACAAGTTGGAGTTAGTTCCCTATGGTGAAGCGGAAGCAATCATAGAATGCATTAATGGAAGTCTGGATTTTTCAGAGAAAGGAGGTGGAAGTTCCACTTTGGAAAGAACATACGGAGGGGATTGATGTTAAGTTCTGAATATTGCAACACAAAAACTGGAGATAGGGGTCGGCCTGGTGGCGCAGTGGTTAAGTGCGCAGGTTCTGCTTTGGCGGTCCGGGGGTTCGTCGGTTTGGATCCCGGGTGCAGACATGGCACTGCTTGGCAAGCCATGCTGTGGCAGGTGTCCCACATATAAAGTAGAGGAAGATGGGCATGGATGTTAGCTCAGGGCCAGTCTTCCTCAGCAAAAAGAGGAAGATTGGCAGCAGACGTTAGTTCAGGGCTAATCTTCCTCAACAACAACAAAAAATGGAGATAAAATTGAGCTACGTTGAGATAAGGCTGATAAATACAAATTAAGGATCTCAAAAACATTCAATACACACCTAATTGGAAAAAGATTAAAAAGAAATAACGGTACTAATATGGTGCTAAATGTCAGAAGGGTGGTTATCTCTGGGAGGGCATTTACTGGGAGGGGACATATGGAAGCTGAAAGTGCTGGAAACATTTTCTGGTTCGATCTGGGTGAACTTTTACATAAAAATTTATTAAGCTGCATGCTTAATATGTCATCTTTATTGTATTTATGATAACCTCAATACAGTTAAAAATAGTAATGTCAAGTGTTTGGACAGCATTTGGAGAAACGACGCCATCATATCACACACTCAATAATATAAACTGGAACAACTTTCTAGAGGGCACTTTAGCAATAGATATCGAGCACGTTAATCAGTTTCTTGGACCATGCTTGGCGAATGATTATAGTGACTACAGCGTCTCATTAATTCAAATTAATTGGGTGAAGAGTAAATGGTAGGATATAACATACTTGTAAACTACATTTACAGAGAATGAGAGATGAGTATTCTCCAGGACATTCAGGGAATTCCAACAAAGCTCAGACGATCTCCTCTGTCATATTTTTTTAATTAGCAAATACTATTTTTTGGGGGGGATATATTTAGGTAGGAATAGAATGCACAAGCATGATAAGAAACAGTAGTTTCTCTGAAGTAGCTCAATCTTTCTGCACTCATATTTGAATTCTTCCTTCGCTTAACAAATCTTATCCTTGTCCATGGAATAAAAGCAATCTTAGTTCCATTAAAACAATCTAGAATTCTAAATGATAGGGGTCTTTTACAAGGCCTTTGGCTGCTCCTTTTTTTTGGTAATATAATTTTGGGGTGGGGCCGCGCATGGAGGACCTTCGAGCAGAGAGCAGAGCAAGGTGCTGAGTAGGTGTGGGGTCTCTCCGATGCTTAGCTCTTACCGTCTGCAATGAAGTGCTCAGGCACATGCAGAGTCACCTTCACCGTGAGTGGACAGGACATCTGACTGCCACACACCATGGCCAGGATGCAGGAGCTCACAGCAATCAGCGTCAGGGCCGTCTTGTTCACTGGGCTTTTCAGCAAACCTAATAACACAAACACACATAAGTCCATGAGGTGAGGAAACAGGGAGAGGGTGGAATTTGGGAATCCTGTTATTTTCCAAATGGGAAGCTGCCAAAGGAAACCCTAGTTCTCAACCTCTGTGTTTGCAATGACATCTCAGGGGCCACTTGCTGGGTCTTGGTTTAACTCTCTACAAAATGGGCTTAATAGCCCTTTTGGTATAGATGAAAGAAACCAGCTTCCTGAGAATTGTGGCAAATCTCACTCCTCTCCTCCCAATTAGGCTGATCATTCTTGATGATAATTACATGATATTAAACTCTCTACTCATTTTAGAAGCAAGTGAGAGTACACTGTGTTGTTGAATTCATAGGGCCTCATGGAATGAGCATGGACTTTATAGTTTGACAATCCTGGGTTCAAATTTGGGCTTTAGCCCTCATTGGCTGTGTGACCTGTTTCAATCTCTGAACCTCAGTTTTCTTATGTGTATGATGAGGATAATCATAGACAGCTCATAGGTTTATTATTGCGATGATAACATGGCATAGAATCTATACAATGTCTGTTGCCTAGAAGGGTGTCAAGGACTGGTAGAATCTGATCAAATTAATTTCACAAGCATTTACTGATCATCTACTATGTGAGATAAACAAAGAACAGAACAAGAGCAGTTCCTGCTCTTCAGGAGCTTACACTAGGCTTAGTGGGAAAAGGCAGGGTGATCCACAGCTAATTCGAATCAAAGGCAAGTTGTGTTAAGAGTGAGTAGAGATGGCATAGCATAGGGACAGAAGTTTTGCCTGAGAAAATTAAAGACAATTTCACAGCTGTAGTAGAATGAGTGGATTGCATCTGCATGGCAAGCAGAGCACTAGGCCAGCAGAGAAATTCTGTGGATGATGTCCTGGGTCCCCACTGTGTTTCATTCTTTAGGCTCTGCTATTCACATCTACTTTCAAGCTTTTGATTACCATTTTTAGAGCAATGCCTCCCAAATTTCTATTACCCACCAGGCTCTTCTTTTGAGCAAAGCTTTATGCTCAAACCTCTTGGACATCTCTCTGTGCATGTTCCATGGGCATGACAAAAACAACACGTTCAAAACTGGATACATTATCCTCTCCTTAAAGCTCTCTCCTCCTCCTTCTCCTGGGCTCCTCCACTTATTGAGAGCGCCGCTATTTAAACTGTCCAGAAACCTAGATGTCATCTTTCAAACTTCCATCTTCCTCCTTCACAGCAGCTAAAGAGCCATGCTGTCCTATTTATTCTGTGTCATTAGCATTTCCACCTCTTTCTCTGACCTCTTCTATTGTCTGTCTCCTTGCGGGATGAGGAAAGAGTGGGCACATCTTCCCATCTCACTCCCTGCTGGAACCCCTTGAACTGTTTTAGAGAATCTGGCCACAGAATGTAATCCATGCTCATTATCCTGGCATCCAAGGCCTTTCCTGGTGGGTCTCTACATTCATACCTCCTGTTGCTCTCTCCTACCTGGCCCAGGTGCCAGCAGGGCTGCATTACTGCAGTGCCACCACAGTCAATGCTCTTCATCATGTTAATCTTAGCATAGGTGTTATTTCTTCTGGGTAGAAATCCACTTGTTTCCTTACCCCGCCATCACTCTTTGAGATTAATCGTCAACGTTCTCTAGGCACACAAGTGCCTATATTTGTTGTGCTTCCCAAAACATCTTATTCAAACACCAGAGTCTAGTCACCAGATGGTAAACCCATTAAGGGCAGGGGTTTTGCTCACCATGTATCCCAATGCCTAACACAGCGTCTGGCAAGTGGTAGAATCTCAGTAAATACATCATAACTTTCAGAGATGATAATAACAATATTCACAACCAGATCCAGGTGTTGACCAATCAAAAAGCATGCCAACCAACATTGCCAGATGGGTGAATCTTAATGGAACAAAGGCCCTTATGACAGCCCACTTCGGGGTTTTTTGTATGGTTATTCAGTTTTCTTAATAAAGTCTCAGCTGCTTAAGGGAAGGGAACCCATCCTCACTATCTTTATGTCTCTCACGCCAAGCTCACCATCTGGAACCTACAAATTGCTTAATTAAAGAATAGGGTCCTTGTCTTTATTGCCAGTCCTAGGATAAGGCATAGGTTATGGTGGGAACAATTCATATATTTGTGGTTAAAGTTGTTGAATATTTGTTAAATGGAAGAGCAGATAAAATAAAAAGACGGTTCTGGTGTCAGGAGATGGGAAATTCCTAAACCTAAAATGACCACAGAAAAAAAGGTATAGATTTCATCTCTCATCTGGGAGCCACAAGAAGCTGTTTCAAACTACAATATAAATAGTTTAGTAGCCAAATAGCATCAGCAAGCTAACACTGATGTTTTGTACTAGAGAGGGTATGGACTAGGGGTTGATACCTAGCATAGGTCTTTCCCTAAAAAGTCAACAAATTGGGGCCAGCCCAGTCGTGTAGTGATTAAGTTTGTGTGCTCTGCTTTGGCAGCCCAGGGTTCATGGTTTCGGATCCTGGGCACAGATGCACACACTGCTCATCAAGCTATGCTGTGGCAGCACCTTACATACAAAAAACAAAGGAAGATTGGCACAGATGTTAGCTCAGAGCCAATCTTGCTCACCAAAAAAAAAAAAAAAAAAAAAGTCCACAAATTAACCTAAGCCTAGATATTTAACAAAACCTCCAAATAACAGTTAGCAGCAGTGCTGAATTTCCATTCTAAGTTCTGTGGAGTCTGTTCTGAGGGGAAGAACATGTAAGGATGAGCACAGCATGAACAAATTCTTGGGAAGGTGAACTAGGGCCAGACAGTGAGCTGTGAAAGGCAGTTACAGTCTCCTGGCATTGGGGAGGTGGATGTCCTGTATGGACAACAGCATCCTGTGGGTCTCAAGAAGGCATCTCTCAGACCTGGCCCATAGAGCAGCACAAATGGATGTGACCAAGACATTCCTTTCACTAATTAGCCACCTACCAGAAATACCACCCAGGCTCCACAGGACTGATTCTGGTCCAGGGGAAGAAGGCTGAGGGGCAGGAGTGGAATTTCTCATTCTAACTCCCTGAACTCATGCCGGGCTACTTGCATCCCCTATGTCATTTAAACCTTCACAGTAATCCAGGGTCTTTAAGAGTCGGTGGGGTGAGGAGTAAAGTCACATTAGCTTATTGGCCCTCAGTTTTCTCATCTGGAAAATAGGGATAAAATGACTTATCCTTCAAGAGTGTTGTGACAACTAAGTGAGACAGCAAATGTTGAATACCAAGCATAGTTTTTGGCATGTGGTAGGCCCTTGGTAAATGATCATTTCCAAGCCAGATGTCTGCATTTATCTCATCACTGATGACAGAAACCAGACTCATTTACCTCTTTGTCCAAAATATTATCAGAACATATAGAATTATTCTTTATAGAAACTGAAGACAAAAAGAGTGGATAGTAAGGGAGAGTCATAAGAAGAGGGAGGGAGAATATGAACGCCCAGCTTCCTGGGGCAGCCATTTACTCAGAGAATGCCTGAATCACCACAGTTGTCTCTGAAGTCCAGGAAGAAGGAAGTGGCAGGTTAAGTCTGCTCTCAGGCCAGATGCCTGTGGAGCAGCCACGGCGGCTTGGGGAGTTTCTATGGCAACGGGACCTGGCAGAAACTTCACAGTGGGACTCAAACCGAGGTGACTTCTTAGGAGTTCCTGGCCTAGAGAACTGATCATCCCTCTGAGTAGGGGTTGTAGACAGTGGCAAGATGGAAACTACCAATAATACCCACCCCCTCCTCATCTAGGCTCTGTATTGCATTGCAGGAAGCAGAGACAGGAAAGAGAACTTCCATTTGTTGACTATTTACTGTGATCTAGGCACTATGTCTAGCACTTACATCCATCCAACCAGTTTTTATCGAACCTCAACTCTTTCCCTGCACTGTTCTAGGCACAGGGAAAATGACAGTGAACCAAACAGCCAACGTCCTTGAAGCTTACATTTCAGGGGAGGAGAATTATCTCATTTAATCCTTACAGCAAACTGTTGTTACTATCCCCATTTTACACACGAACAGAGGGACAGAACAATGAAATGACTTGTTTAAGGTCACCCAACATGTATGTGGCAGAGGTGGGATTAGATCCACTTCTTTCCATCCTCTCCCCATATCATACTACCTCCCACTTCATCACAGAGTAAAGGTCCCATGATAGCATCATGTAGCTGAAGAAAGAGCATGGCCTTTGGAGCCAGACATGTCTATGTTCCAAGGCTGGCTTAACCACAAAATCTTCCTGTGACACCAACTGATCTAACCCTACTAAGACAAAATATTTCCATCCGAAAAATGGGAACAGTAGTCTTCTTTCAGAGCTGATGTGAGGACGAAATAAGATAACCCATGTAATTGGCAGAAAAAAAGAGCTCAATAAATAATAGTTCCAGATCATGACATGAGCATCCTCAAATGGCTAGGGTCACGGTTATCCCTGGTTCACATCCCAGTTGTCAGTTCCCTCTCTATCACTTGCAGGGGAGTGAGCTGTGCTGTAGCAACAGAATTTCATCAGGGCCGTATTGATTGCTGGAACTGGAGAAAGTTAATAATCTAATTTCCCTTTCATTTCCCCTCCCGCTTACCCCTCAACTCCTCTCATGGCAGCAGAGAATGGCATAAAATGCATTGCTTGAGAAATTCGGTCGGAAATAACTCAGCATTGTTGATCCACACGCTGCCTATAATTTGGGGTTTGATTGATTCTCAGTTTGGAAATGCCAGGTTGAGAGAAGCAAATCAAATTTAAGCTAAATTTGGAATTGAATCAATCACATTTTACAATGGAGAAAATAGATCTAATCCCAGCAGACCACTGTGTGTGGAAAACTTAAAGCTGCTGTACTCCCATTGATTTCATCCTCCCGATATCCGTGGGGAACGAGAGACTAGGTCCTAAGACGAGAAGTCATTTCTTTCTTGAAATAGCATATGGGGTTGAGGTGATGGAGGAACCCAGGACATTAGACAGATGGAGCCCAGGAGGTAGGAAGGCCGCTTAGATTAGGAGGAAGAGCCTGGGTTTTGGTTCTAGACATAGAAATTTAAAACCACTCTTCTGCTGAATAGCTATGTAACTTTTGGCAAGTTACCTACACTCTCAGAGCCTCAGTGTTCTGATCTATAAAATGGCAATGATAATCCCCAACTGGTAGCAAAGCTGTGTGGATTAAATGGGAGATCATAATTACAACATCAAGCACACATACTTAGGGATCTAGACACTCTTGGTATCTTTCCTTTCACCTAAGTTCCTCAAAACTCCACTGCCCAACACTTGGCAACTACATGGATATCTACAGGACGTGGGGTATTTGGCTCAAGATAGAATTCTGGCTTTTATACTCGGCTGCTGGCCCCCATGGACAAGTCACCTTATTCCACTTAGACTCAATGACCTTATCTGGGAATTAATTTGTTCAATAAGTTGTTATTTAATGTGCAACTGCTTCTGCCAGACCTCATATTTTGTGCCCTACTGTTATTTCCAGTGGTTATAAGTATGTCTGAATATACTAGTGCTCAATAAACATTCATTGAATGAATGAGTGACTGAATGAAAGCTTCAGCGTTACTCCCCATTCTACCAAGAGGTATCAGTAATGGAATACTGCTATTAGTTCTTTTCTAGTCAAATGTATTCACTGACTTTCTCCAACAAGGATTGGTCCCCACCCAGCGAGAAATCACGCAAAAACCCCTAGAGAGGCCGCCAATCCTCCTGCATATGAGAGTGACCACTGCAGACTGCTGGCGTGCCCCACTAACCTCACTAAGTGCCTCCTGAGATTCCTGCTGCACCTGCGCTCCAGCTCCTCTGTGCTTCTCTGCATATTTCTGGAAACTAAAATTAGGACACATCGTCTGACAAGTGCAAGTGTCATGCTGGAGGCAGGAGGAGAGACTATTTGAAATCAGGGCTTTGTTAGAACTCTGGGGAAAGTGGCCCTCTATCCTCAGCCTGCCTTATGTCTGGATTCTGCACACACTACTTGAGCGTGATGTGTCAGTATGGGCATCTTTTCCCCCGTCTTGCCCATCTGGAGCCAAGTGTGTCTTCCTCTCCCCCTCTCTATCTCTGCCATGAACTAGTTTCTTGTGCTCTCTGGCTTTCCGACCTGGGCACTCTCAAATCCATAGTATGCTTTGAATCATTTGTAATTTCCCCAATCTCCCATCTTCTGTGGGATTATCCTTTATAAGATCTGTGCAAGTGTTCATCCAATCTTTGCATACATCCAGAGACAGCAGACTCAACCCTTAAGAAGCAGCAATTCTACTCTCACATGGTTGTAACAAACCATTCCAGAACCTCACTCTATGAGTCAACTTCTGCAGTCCCAGTCAAATAGCATGCATCAAATACCTCCTCTTCAGGGCAGCTATTTAGTTAAAAGTGGCAATGAGATTACCTTGGAGACTCTTTCCTCCAAACCAACTACTGTTAGCTTTGCTTTATTTCTCCAAAGCTATATTTTGAGTCTCTTTATTACACTTTGTAAAGATTTGGTTTTTCACAATGGCTTTCCTAGTAAAGCATATATCATCACCACCATCATCATCATCATCACCACCACCACCATCACTACTAGCCTTTAAAAAACACTTATGTGTCAGACAATATAACTAAATTTTTTCATGTAGTATCTCATTTAATCTTCACAGAAACTCCATGAGATGCTATCTATTATTACCCACATTTTACACATGAGGAAACTGAGGCCACCACTTGATAAATGCCATGCAGCTCAAAGGTAATAGAGTTGAAATGGAAAACCATTTGACTTCAGAGTCCAAAGTTTTAACCATCACCCTCCTTACCCTCTCTGCCAACCTGCTAGATGTAGCCTGAGCAGAGAAGAATCAGCCCTAACTACTAAACTGCCTACAGACCTCAGCTTGTTTCATGGACCTGAGGTGACTATGGCTAGACTTCTGGCGGTCTCATCACCCCACCTGATGTTGACCACAGGTCTTCAAGGGAATCTCTCCTTATCACCAGAGGGGACTTTACAAGGAGGGCGGATGGTGAGAGGAACAAGCTAGATGGCTGTTTCTCTTCCTCTCTGAGCCCCAGAAAATACTACATGGCCTTAACTCATTCAGGGTGCTACTTGGGGCCAAACCATTAACCATTAGCTGTGACAGTGTGGAACGCTATTGGCTAGCTCTGCTCCACGGATAAGGAGAGTTTCTGTAGTTTAGGCTTGGATTGTGGCACTCTGCTGAAGATAAAGCCACTGCCAGCAGACACTGGCTCTTTCGATTTCTCTATGGAAGTTACAGACAGTTTTGCCTGGAAGTGTGAAGTAACTTCAAGGTGATGACAAAGGAGATGGTGACAATGGTGTTGGTGATGAAGATGACACAGATAGTGCCATATTTTGTCAGTTTTTATTAGTTTACAAATTATTCCCAAACATCTCATTCACTTTCCACCAAAACCCAATGCAGTAGGTATTGTTATTATCTCCAGGACACAAATGAGAAACCAGAGACTTAAAGGTGGACTCATGTTTAGACAGCAGAGGACTAACTGGGTCTGGAGCCACATCTACTGATCTACAGCCTACTACTCCTTCCATGACACTATACCGAGGTCTCACTGACAAGGTGTGAAGGCAGGATTAGACTCTGTGCCCACTACCTCCAGACCCATTGACCACACAAATGTATCCAAATGCCCCAGAGCCAGTGCAGTATTTCCCACAAAACAAAATGTATCTTGAAAAGAAAAAAAGTCCCATTTTCAAAAAATTCTGGGTCACGCTACATTCTATATTCCCCTCTTAAAGAATATACTAGAGTATATATCTGGCATCAAAATCTCTGAAAAGGCCTGCATTAAATTCTCTTGAGCAGAATTTAACCTGATGTTTCCCAAAAGTATTAATATATTGCAGAACAATTATTCTAAGGGACAAGGTAGGAAAAACGATGAGCTAGTTTAATAATTTATATAAAGGTTGCTCTTAGTAATATCAGCAGCTCCCAATAGCTAACTGCTGCTCCTATACCAGGCACTGTGTTAAAGAGTCTACATATATTTACTTATTTAAACTTATCAACAGCCTTGCAAGGCAGAAAGTACTGCTTCTATCTAAAAATGGGAAGACAAGACTCACCCATTGGGAAATGATAGAGGAAGCTTTCATGGTCAGTATTGTCTGACTCCAGTATCTGGATTCTTCTGGTTCTCAGGTGTTAAAATAAAATGGAATTTTACACTAGTCCAAAAAGATATCAATACCCCCCCATGTTCATAACAGCATTATTTACAATAGCCAAGACATAGAAACAACCTAAGTGTCCATCGATGGATGAACAGATCAAGAAGCTGTGGTATACACACACACACACACACACACACACACACACACTGGAATACTACTCAGCCATAATAAAGGAAAGTCTTGCCATCTGCAGCAACATGGATGGACCTTGAGGGCATAACGCCAAGAGAAATAAGTCAGACAGAGAAAGACAAATACTGTATGATTTCACTGGCATGTGAAATCTAAAAGAAACAAAAACAAATTCATAGAAAAAAAGATCAGATTTATGGTTAACAGAGGTGGGGCAGTGGGGGGAGGGAGAATTGAAGGAAGGTGGTTAAAAGGTACGAACTTCCATGGGGCTGGCCTGGCAGCATAGTGGTTAAGTTCACATGCTCCACTCTGGCGGCCCAGGGTTCATAGGTTTGGATCCCAGGCACGGACCTAGCACCACTCGTTAAGCCACACTGTGGTGGCATCCTACATAAAATAGAGGAAGATCGGCATAGATGTTGGCTCAGCAAGGATCTTCCTCAAGCAAAAAGAGGAAGATTATCAACAGACGTTAGCTTGGGGCCAATCTTCCTCACACACACACACACAAAATAAAGGTGTGAACTTCCAGGTACAAACTTAATTATGAGATAAATAAGTACTAGGGATGTAATGTACAACATGATGACTATAGTTAACACTGCTGTATGATATAGAGGAAAGTTGTTAAGAGAGTAAATTCTATGAGTTCTCATCACATGGAGATTTTTTTTTTTCTCTCCTTGCCTTTTCTTTTTGTTTTATCTATATGAGACGATGGATGCTTACTAAACTTATTGCGGTAATCATTTCACAAAATACCTAAGTCAAACCTTTATGCTGTACACCTAAAACTTATTGATGTATGTCAATTATATCTCAATAAAACTGGAATCAATTTTAAAAAAAAGAAAATGGAATTTTAGAGTCACAGGAAAATATGTGCAATGAAGGAAAAGAGGCAGGAGCAAGAGGCCAGTTCAGAAGGTTAAAGACTATTCGACTGATATTTAGCAGGCTGATGGAATGTATTAGGGGAAGGAACAAGATGCTGTACTCAATGGAGGAATCTGCAGTGTGCAGATGAGAAACTGTGGAGATAATTCAAAAGAGCTAAAGCTCTAGGAAGGCTCAGAAATAAATAGGAAAGAAGGAGGAAGAAAAAGTAGCACTGGGTTTCAGTTTCACAGGTGATCATCAGCTGGTACTGACTTACGAAATAAAATTTATTTTAAAGACACAGGTGTTTGATTTCTCTGTTTGCCCTCTTAGATTGTAGGCTGTTTAGATGCATCACCACATTCAGCACACACCACTGATGGGAAGAGAAGTGGCAAAGAGGAGCTGGGGACCAAGTAGTGGGTGCAAAGGGACAAAGCAAAGAGCAGCCACAGGTTTCCATGGCTACCAAGGAAGATCAGGGCCAATCATCTCCCATCTTCCTAAAAGGCACATTTCTAGCTGCTTTTTCTCAGAGCTTGCCAAAAAATGTCACTGTTCCATTCTCCTAGAAGATGTCACTGGACTTTGGTCCAAGGTTTGCAAAAGAAGGAGGAGAGAAATAATGTTTATTGTGCACTTAATATTTACTAGGTCTGCTGTGGTGTCCTTTACCTACAGAATCTTTTATTTCATATGTCCACTGTAACTCTAGGCAATGCTGCCATTATTTGACATTGTAAAAAATAGAAACCAGAGAGCTTAACTGACTTACCTAAAGGCTCAGAACTAGCAAGGGGCAGAGATGGAATAGGAGCCAAGATCTACTGACCTCTAAACTCAATGTTTCTTCCATTACATCACACTCCTGCTAAAAGAGGGGGCTTCAAATCTCTGTACTCCTTTCTCCTCATCTCTTTCTCCTGATTTTCAGACTGTACCTGAGAAATAATGGGAAATGAGGCTTTGCCTGATGGTCCATAAACCCTCTCCTGCAGTTAGATTTGCCTGTCCCTTTCCTTGTGACAGGCTGCATACATTCCCCACACCCACACCCATGGGTTGTCCTTTCTACTTTTCTCAACATGCCTAAAACAGACCAACTTTTCAAGACCAGAGAATTCCCATCTCCTAGAAGTCAGATCTAGAATCTACTCCTCGAGCTAGAACCAGCTGAACATGTCCCTGCCCTCAAGAGTGCCTCAAACTAGTCTCCGTCCCTCCTCTCCAAGGCGGCCCTTTGGTTCTGAAGTTGGAAAATAGGTTCCCCATCCTTCTCTTATTGCAAACACAAATTCTGTCATTTGACTCCCACGTGCAGGAAATAATCATGGAACCAGGAAAGCAGAGCTGGAGGAGTACCTTTAGTTAGTTAATCCATCAAGGATAGGATGAGGAGAGGACAATAGTCTTGCCCAAAGTCACATTGCCCAGAGCCAGATCTAGACATCATCTGTCCCAGCTCCTACAACAATGTTTCTCATTTCACCCATGGGATAGTTTTTGTTTTTGTCTACCTTAACTGATATCTCTTGGCACAAAGACAGTACATCTTGCACTTCTCTGTTTCTCTGTGGCACTGGTCGTAGTATCCCACAGATGACTGTACGTTAGATGGGCTCAACTAGGGTCATTTGGTCAACATCAACGCACAACCAAAATGAATTATACCCAAATATTCCCACAAAACAACTCCAACAAACTGGTACAAAGGTTAAAGCACAGTAGATTCAAGATAACGGGAAGAACATGGACTTTGGGGGTAGAGAAACTTGGGTTGAAATCCTAGCTCTCTTACTTTATGGTTGACCTTCATCAAGTCTCATCATCCTAATCTGTACAATGTGAATGACATCTACTCCATAGGGTCGTTAGGATTAAATAGGAAAATATACATTGCATAGTAGGGACTCAATGAAAAGTAGCTCTTATCATCATCATCATCATCATCATCACTAAATCTAAGACCAATAAATGTAGAGATTGACCTTTGTATCCAAGAAACTATCTGCATAAATTCAAGATGGTCAGAAGTGGGAGAAAGACCATGTGGCTGGAAGGATGGTGAGTTTCCACTAAGAGAAGGTTCAAGTACATGCAGACGACCTACTGAGAGAGAGCATCTGCTAAACCTCTGCTGGGCCCTTTGCATCCATTATTCAGTTTGTTCCTCAGAACAACCCCTGGATCTCCATGTTATGGATCAGAGAAGTAGAGCTCAGAGAGAAGTGGTTTGCTCAAGGTCACATACCTAGTAAGCTACAGGGCTGGTAATGTAACTCAGGTCTATGTGATGTTCCAAACAAGACAAGGACAAGTGGCCCATGTTCTGAAGACAGTAACTGGGTTGGACCGGAGGTTATGTCAGGAGAGGACATCAGATGAAAGATACGAGACATTTACCCTTGAAGCAAGGAAGGCTCAGACAGAGGGGCTTCTTGATGAGAATGTCATAGAAGTCATTCAAACGTAGAAAAAAGGAGAGGAAACAGATATTCCACGTGAGCAACCATTGTGAACCAAGGCACTAGTCTAGGCGCTTGACTTGCATTGTTTCACTTAATCCTTAAAACAATTCTCTGGGTTAAGTACCATGATCTCCATTTTACAAATGAGGAAAATCAAGCTCAGAGAGATCAGACACGTGCCCTAAGTTGCACAGTCAGAGGCAGAGCTGGGATTCGACCTAGGTCTGCTTGACCCAGCAACATCCGTATTCTTCTCCCTTCATACCAGGGCTTGTTTACCATTCCCTGCAGGTCTAAGAATCTAGCAGGAGCTTTGGGCTGAGGAAGTGATTCCAAAACCAACTTGCTCAGCACCCAAACTTGCTCAGCACCCAAACTCTCATCCTTGCAAAGAAAGGCATTGGGGCCCCATGGAGGACAGAGGATTCTGTCCTTTCCCAGGTGTAGGAGTTTAGCTGCTATGCACCTGGGGATGTTATTAGAATAAACACTTCTGTATCCAGCTCTTTAAATAGAAAAGCAATTTTTTTCCCCTGGTTTTCTAATCCATCGCCTCCTCTTCAGACCACTAACACTTCAGCAAAAGCAGGTTTCCATTGTGTTTAAGCAGCCATCTGGAGACAAACAGCTTTGCCTTTAGACCTCTGAGAAGGGAATACAAAGGAGGATAAAAGAAGAAAAAAAAACAAGAGAGGAAAAAAAGCTTCCTGTGAAGCGTTGCTGCCCAAACATATTTCCATACAGAGGCTTCTACCCATTTCAGGCTGACCTTCTTGGCCTAAACCTTTCAAGCCTGCTGGTTTAAATATGCCACCTCCAAAAGAACAGTAGTGGTCTTAGCCCAAGGGACATACTAGAGCCACATTCTGGCTTGTCCTTTAGTGCCAAGGAAGTTCCTGGGGCCTGTGCAAAGAGCTCTGTCTGGGAGTCTAGAGACCAAACTTGAATACCAGCTCTGCCATTATTCATTATGCAACCTTAAGCAAATCCCTTCCCTCTCTTGACTTCTGCCTCTCTGTCTATAACATGAAGAAATCCTTCATTCAACAAATATTTATTGAAAGCCCACTCTGCATTGAGCTCTGTGCACTAAGCTGAGGATTCAGAGATCAGAGCCATTAAGGGTCTCATTGTCCCGCGGAGCCCCAGACTCCTGAACAGAGAATGTAATGCAAGGGGACTATCACAGTGGCAGAGGTCAGTGCAGAGGAGGGGAGCCCTAATCCAGGATTAGAGGTCAGAGAACCATTCCTGAGAGTTGATGCTTGTAAGATGATAGTTACCTAAGTGGAAAAACTGGACATGTGGTCCAAGAGAATGGGAAAAGCCAGGGTGAAGAGGGCGTTGTACATAAACTGTAGTACAGTGTTGACAGAAGAGGCCAGAGAGGCAATTAGGGAACAGCTCACAAACAAGTCGTGGTCCACTGCAGAGAGAGTGGGCTTTATCTTAGATGATGTCTCAGTCCTTTCAGGTCAGCCCTCCTGGCACTGGGCAAACCTGAAACACATCCTCATTCACTCACTTTATCAATAAAGATGTGGTAAGCATCTACTAAATGTCAGACATTGTGTTGGGTTCTGAGGATGCTGCAGGGACTTCATAATTCCAGGAAGTGGGATCCAAAGACCTCGTGACAAAAGATGAGCTCTAGAACTGTACTTCTGGAGTGGAGCACAAGGAGAGGCACTAGGGTTATAGGCAGAAATCTCATTCTGCAAAGACAGCCTATAAGTTTATCCCAGAGGAGGCTGAAGAGCATCTTGGACAGAATTGAGAACCTGAAGCTTGATGAGAAATCATTTTTCAAGTCTATGGACATGAACAAGCATGAGTCACCTGAAGTGAAAGAAAGATCTGGTTTGGAGAAAAGGAAAGAGGGCAGGGGGACTGCGGTGGGCAGTTTCTAAAATGGCTCCCGATGGTCCTTGCCTTCCTGTATTCACACCCTTGTGAATCCCCTCCCTCAACAACTTGCTTTTGTCAAATGGAATACAACAAAAGGGTGGAGCGTCACTTCCAAGACTAAGTACAAAAGACTGTGACTTCCATTTTGCTCACCTTCTCTCTGCTTCTTCTCATTTTCTTGCTCTAGCAAAGCCAGATGCCAAGTTGTGACCTGCCGTATAGAGAGGCCCATATAACAAGGAACGGAGAGTGTCATCTGGCTACCAGCCCTTGTGGAACTGAATCCTGACAGCAACCACATGAGGGATTTGGGAAGCAGACCCTTCCCCAGTTGAGCCGTCAGATGTGGCCACAGCCCTGGTTGACAAGTTCACTGCAGCCCTGAGAGAAACCCTGAGTTGAAGGCCCAGTTACGTGGTGCCTGGATCACTGACCCACAGAATAAATGTTTGTCAAGACAACAAATGTTGATAAATAAATGTTTGTTGAAATAATATGTGTTTGTTGTTTTAAGCTGCTACTTTGAAGGTAATTTGTACACAGCTGTAGGTAACTAATACCAGGACCTATGTAAATCAGTAACTGAGAGAGGCTGAAAAGTCCTCACCTCTAGTAGGACATGCAGGGACTTCTAAGTTTAGAAATGACCTCCACTCATTTCAAAAAGGTTCCCCAAGTCCTTTCTGTGTGCTATGCCCTGGGCAAGTCGCAGGACTCGCCAAGGAGCCAGGCACAGCCCAAACCTGGAGGGACCACAGTCAGGTAGGCAAGGTCAGGAGGAGACATAATTACACTGTACCAGGATAAATGCCAGGTGGTTTTACTGAAGCCTTCACAACCTGCTAAGAGCTGAGAGGAAGGAGCCACCGAAGTGTGCTTGACAAAATCAGGGCCAACTTCATGGAGGAGGAAGTTCCCTTTATCTCTATAAAGGCATCTCTCTCTGGAAGATCTTATGTTTACACATCAATTCTGGAAGGTAAGTTGGTGAAATGGAAGGCTTGCGAGCTCTGCAATCAGACAAATTAAGCTTGAAACTCAGCTCGACTGTTTCTTAACACTGTGAACTTAGGAAATCAATAAAAAGGAAGAGCTAAGAACACAGACGGCCGTTAGATTCCTGCAAAGCTGTACAGAAGCACCAGCACTGCCCAGTCCTAGTTGAGGATGCTTGCACAAGTCATCTGATTTTTCTAAGTCTTGCTGTCCCCATTTGTAGAACAAGAATAATTAAAATACCTACTTCACAAGATTCCTTGAGCTAAAGCAAGAAGTTTTTAGCACAGTGGCTGATAATACACAAAGGCTCAATAATTGTGAGCTAATATTGCTGAGAAATCTGCTTAATTTCTTTATGCCTCTTTATGCATGTAAAACCCCCACACAGTGTTTGGTATATACTGAACCCTCAGTGACTGTAGCTGCTATATCTATTATTATTATTATTATCAGGGGAGGCCCTAGACCCAGGGAATTGTTATGGTTCCGCCTAGACTAAAGGCCGGCCAGCAAAGACACATCCAGGTCACACGTCTTTGTGCATTTACAAAAGTTCTCCCTACCCCACCATCAGAGGCACTTGGCTTTTGTGCTGGGATGGAAGGGCACACATTATTTCTGCAGTAAGAGCTGCATGGAGGCCTCAATCAGGTAGAGATGGCAGGGACACGACAGCCGTGCTTCCCTAAGTAACTGTAATTCACAGAGCTTCCTGCATGTGCCATGAAATTTACGAGACAGCAATAATAGTAACAACATTAGTGCATATTTATTTATAAAATGGCCACAACTGAACAACCTGAAGAGCTAAAGCTGAAGCCCTACTAAATTTTATAGAAACCTATGTATATATGTGAGGATATGAATCTATGTGTAAGTGCATAAGAATTGAGATTAGGATGTAAGCATGCTTAGAGTAGAAGTAACAGCAGCCCCGGGAATCATAACTGTGAATTTCTTCTTCCATTTCAATCGCCAACCAGGACCAGCATCAGCGATGCTGCCTCCTTCTTGGTTTTCCAGTAGTCAGCAGCTCAAAGAGTGGAAAATACCACTGCACGAGTCAGCAGAGTTCAAATTCCCAGGTTTACCAGTCTCTGGCTATGTGACCTTGGGATGGTCATTTCTGTTTTTGTAAGATCGGTTTCCTCAAATGATAAAATTGGCATAATAATACCTTGGTTCTACTCAAAGTCTAGTGTGGAAGACAGGTACTCCCTCCTTCCTTCTCTCCTTTCATATTTTAAACTACAAAGGACAGGATACAGCAAAATTCATTGTTTTTATAGACTAATCTCCCAACTGACCATTTGCAAGGCTTATTTAGTAAAATCCTATAACTTGGGCAAGAGGAACGTAGAACCTGCCACTCTCGCCATGTAATTCCACCTTCCTCAAGGGCATGGACTCTGCCTTGTTTCCTCTAGCACTGGACCTGGTACGAGTAGCAGCTAAATTAATATTTGGTTAATGAACGAATGACAGAGTACCCAACAAATCGTTACTTTGGAGAGAAGGAGCAGGCTTCATGGGACCTTTCTGGGGAGGAAATAAACTCCAGTATTTACCTCCTTGGTGAAGAGAATGAGGTGAACATGAGTTTCAGCTGAGGCATTACTTTGTCTCAAAATAAAAATAATAGCTACCATGGCTAAGTACTTAACTCTGTGCTGAATCCTGGACTAAGTACCTCACATGGAATTATCTCATCTAATCCTTTGACACTCTATGATGGAGTTATTGTCACTACACCCAACTTTACATGAGAGAAAATTAAATCCATATGAAGGCAATTGCCTACCTAAGATCACAGAGCTAATAAAATTTGAACCGAAGATGGCTGTCCCCTCCAAAACTCTCTGCCACACTGCCTCCCAGGTGACAGCCTTCTGACCCATGAGACAAGACCTCTCAACCCAACGCAGCTAACTCTCCAACACTGCTAGGCACAGGGAACCAAAACAGAAACAGACGTGGCCCCTATCCTCAAGAATTTTTCCATCAGGTGGGAGTTGGAATTCACAGATGTGACTATATCATTTGTACTCTGATCCATGCTCGGATGGAGAACAGTGTAGGATGAGAGGGTATACCAGAAGGACCTCTTTTAGAAAGGGACAGTTAAGCCCAGTCCTGACGGTGGGGAAGACGAGTGTTCCAAGCAGCAGGATGGATGTTCCAGGGTGGAATGCAGTGGGAAAGGCGATGAGTGACGTGAGATGAAACTGGAGAGGTGGGCAGCTGCATGAAGGGCCTTGAAGGCCAAGTTAAGGAGTTGACTCTTAACCCTAAGAGAGCAGGGGATCCAATGAGGGGTGCTGAGAGAGGAGGTGGCATGACAAAGCTACGTTATGATGCTCAATCTGGCTGCTGGGTGAGATGGTTTCCCCATCAGAGTGCTGGTGAGGAGGAAAAGGTGGCGTGACTTGATCGTGGTGGCAATATTGGGGATGGAGAAACATCATCAAACGCAAGGTGCATTTGGAGGTAGAGTTGCTGGCTTGTGATGGATCAGATCTTCTGGGAAGTGAAAAGGGGAGGAGATAAGTAGTGTTTCAACATCTACACCCAAACTCTACTTCCAGGCAGAATTTCTTCAACAGGTCCTCTCATCACCACAGAGAAGTGCAGATAAGCACAGAAGCTCCAAGTAAGACATGTTGTATCTTTCTTAATTCAGAGCATAAGACAATATTTCCCACCCTCCTCTCCACTTTTGATTACTCATTCACTTTTCAGTTGTTTATTTATTCTTTAATCAACAAATACGTATGTCCTATATGGCCCAAACTGTGCTAAGCATTGGAGATACAGAGAAAGACAAGATAGCAGTTCCTAAGAGATACATCGTTGGTTCATCAGTGGGATTGGAGCAATGCTGTGCTGGAACTGGCTCCAACGGGCTCCAACTGGTTCACAAGAGCTAACTTAAATATTCAGGGATGTTGTATGGTAGTTATTAAACCTAATGACTTGAAATTGGACACAGTAAGAGAATTTACACCATCGAAATTGGCAAATGCCACAAATAAGGCTTTTTACATTTTTTTCTTCAGAGAGCCAGTTTGCTAGTATACCACTGGGTTGGATCAGATTACTTCAGTGGAACCGACAGTCTGGTGGTTTCTGTCCCAAGTTCAGAGAAGTCAGAAATATGTGTCAAAACCTAGGTCACAGGACAGACTACACACCAATCCTTTTTTAAAAACTCTAAGAATTTCAGGGCCAGATTGTAGACTTGGGAGTTACATAGATCCGGATTTGTATCCTGTTGCCAGCACTCGCTGATAACCCAGATCAGGCAATGTACTTTACCATTCTGACCCTCATCCCCTTGCCTTTAAAATGGAGAGAATGTATATACACTGTGATCCTTGTAAGTGCTTTGCAGAGTGTCTGGTCCTTAGTAAGCACTCAATGAATGATATGTATTATTATTGTTGCTCTTCTTTTTCCTATTATTTTATAGTCTACCCTCTTACTCCACTAACTCTTGATTGCCCAGCCTTCACTTACACACTTCCTACAACAGGGATCTCACAATTCTCAACACAACCCATTCCATCTATAGCCAGCTCTGGGTCTAAGAAAGATCGTTCTTAACCAGAAAATAGTATAATTTCTACCAATCATCTTCACTTATTTAACAAGGTGCCATGAAAATATTTGCTACATGCACATTAAATTATTCAAGTTGCATCAAGGTCACAGACCAAAACAATCAATGATGCAATATAAACCGTGTCTATTCCACTGATGAACTTGGAAAAGGAGACCACTGGCTCTGGAACTAGAAGACACGGGTTTAACTTCCAGCTTGATGTTTACTAGTTGTGTGACTTCAGGCAACTTATAGAACCTCTTTTTGCCTGAAGGTCATCTCTTGTATCTTTGCACTCTGTAGGTTTTTGTCAAAGATCAAATTAATTAATATTCCCTCCTTGCTTAGAATACTACCTGATAAATATAAGCTAAAATGCCTCATGATACAGAGGAGGTAACATTGTTTCTGAGAGTCCCTGCCATGCTTTGTGGTAAGTACTAGGAACATAAAAATGAATAAGAAACAGGACTGGGCACACGAGCCATGGATGACAAAGAGCTTTAGTGACAGATGCTAGTTTTAAAAGGAAGAAGCTGAGGTTCAGGATGCCAAGTCATTTGCCCGAAAGAAGTATGTGTTCTGTGCATAAATAAGAGCCACCAGGGTCCAAAGATTAGGATCAGTTCAGCTCACCCTTACAGCCTTCCCTGCTTCCTGGTCTGCAAAAATTAGAACTAAAAGTTGCACCTAACATACATGTTGTTGTGAGGATTACATGAAATACAATATACAATGTATCTGATACAGAGTCTGGCACATGGTAGGTGTTAGACAAGTTATTGGCTTGAGAACAAATAAATGTGACTTCTTTTGAGTTCCCAGAGGACCTGGCTGTGTGGCAGTGTGGGATTAGAACAGCCCATTTTCATACTTATTACTTTCCTCCACTGCACCGTCCGTTTGACAAAGCATTAATTCTAGCTTACTCAAATTCAGGCCAGTTCCAATTCAATTTCTTCTTTTTTCTTTTATGAGAAGACAGCCCCCCCTAATCTGCTTCGCTGATTTGTAGTTTAGTTATATTATTTCAAACATTTACATAGTCTCATTGGGGAGAGGCCACCTGTCTGTTTCTAGGTGGCGTCTTTGCACACAGATAATTTAAATGCATCTTAAGTGTCCAGCTTGAGCCCGTAACATGCAGGAGAGAGTCAAGCGGGTAAATCCTGAAGTTAGTGGGAGGCTGTAAATCGTTGTAAATTACAAACGCACATTATGTGATTTGTTATATAAATTATTAATGCTGGTCCAGGCTGTGACTTGTTTACATTCTTTGAACAAGGAAATAAATACTGTCATCCTTGAACATTCAATGGGAGAACGAAGAGAGAGAGAAGGCCTCCATTCAATCTTCAGAAGACTTTCTTGTCCCTGTGCAAGGAGAGAAGGAGGAAGGAAGAGAGGAGGGAAAGAAACATTCAGAAACCTACTATGTAACACATAGTATAATAGTTTCTTTGCCCACATTATTTTGCATAAACTCATTACAACACTGTCAGTACTTCTGCAGATCAAGACAAGGGCTCAGAGAAGCTGTGTTATTTGCAGAAGGCCATGTAGCTGTTAAGTGATGAAGCTGGGACTTGAAGCCAAGTTTGCATTTGAAGGATGAGCCCTCCCTTGTGGAGCGCAATGAACTCTGAACAGCAAGAAGCATGACCCTATTTGGGGCCAATTTCAGCAGGATTGGCCCTACAGTGAGGCTGCTGAGTGGTGCAGACCGCCCCCACTGGCATGCCCATGGATTCGTCCATGTATCACCCACCATCCATCATTCGTCAAGGTATCATCCACCGCTGCCTCTCTGCCTGATCCAGTCATCATTAGAGCATCTTGGATGATAATAGGGCCACCATGACCTCTAGACAGCCACTCTTAAACCACCCAACACAGCCTAGCACCTAAAAGGGAGCTCTCTCTCAATAGTACCTTTGCCTTGTTAAGCAGATACACCTTTGCTTGCTTCTTGTCTCAGAATCCCCTATGGCACTTGTTAAAAATACAGTCTCTGGTCTCTACATAAGACCTCTGGAACGAGAATCTCCAGGGGTGGGGCCCAGAAATCTGAGTTTTAATCAAGTTGGCTTTTTTTACCCTCTAGAATTGTTAACCACTGTTTCTGCAGATGGAGAATCAGAGAAAGGTTGTTTAAAAAACCCAAAGAGATAAGCTATGCATTCAATGGAATCTACACTCAAACCCCAAGCCATGCCCTTGGCTGCCTGTGGATGCTGATGCCCTCAGAGCAATGATGGTAATGTGAGTGTGTGTTTGAGTGTGTGTGTGCACATGTGCAAGCTCTTCTATCACACTGTATAGAAATCCAGAAGACACATTTCTTTAAAATTAACTTCACAAATGATATTTATGTGTAGTGAATGGAACACTTTTCACATTTCTCGTAATTAATTATGCTTGTAGAGAAAACTGGAAACTTAATCTTTATCCATAACCCCATCAATTGGCAGGAAGACTATGGATCCAGAAAACTTTTTGAGGGGCTAGCCTCGGCTCCAAACTGCCACTTTTACCATTACCATACATCAGACACACCAGGGTAGATGGTAAATAGAATGCTGTGTGCAGCCTCAGAAGCTCACCGACCCTGTTGTATTCTCTTACTTCAGGTGCATTGCAGAGTAAGTACAACTCTTAGGGAATAGCCTTGGAACACAACCATATTAGCCTACGCAGATTTTTGTTATATACTTGCTCTGTCAGGCATAGTTCTAATTCAAAGACATCACGTGGTAAATTGTCAACTAGGGCTATTCTTAGAAATAGCCATGGTTTACCACCTTGCCACCCTTAAGGTACGTCTCTTCAGCTTAAAGAACTATTTGGGGCTCATCTGGGTACCTGGGTATCTTGATAGATTTGTAATGTTTAGATCCACTAGAAGGCAAGTCAACTTTTATGGGCTAGCCTGAGAACTTTGCCCTGTTTATATGTTTGTTTTTTTGTGAGGAAGCACACTGTGTGTGCCAAAAGATCTTACAAACAAATTGCTGGCAATCCAGTGGGCCCCAGGGTTGGGCTCCTAGGGGTTGTAGCAAAACCTGCTTAGGGGGTTTGTGAGCCACAGGACCACAGAGCTGGATAAAAGCAGCACTAGCTGAGAGCTATAAATAGTGTGCCAAGTGACCCTAACAAGCTCTTCCATCCCCTGGGGCTGCTCCAACAGCTTTCTCTTTCGGATACATGAAAGCAGCTGAAAGGATTGTTTTCCCGAGAGCTTTTTGGCTGCCCTGAGCATGTCAAGGGACTTTGTTGTTTCTAATTATCTCCCTTTATGTTCAGGCCGAGACTTGTTAATACAATAAACCAGCGTTTCCAGGATGCGCTCACAACGCAGAAACATCTCAAGGTGTTTTACAAGCAGAAGATCATGTTGAGTCAAATCAAATACCAATTAAAGATTAACAGCAGCATTAGAGAGCTGCTATCACGGTCCAGCCAGGGCCACTGGGACAGCTGGTTTTTCCTCCAAGCTGCTGTGGTCCAGCTCCCATCCAAATTGCTATTTTGGGATCTATTGGGCAAAACAGTCTTCACCTAAGTCTCAAAGTCCCAGAATATCAACACTGGAAAGATGGTTTAGGTCATCCCAGCTGAGCCCTGTTATTTTAGATGGGGCAACTGAGGTCTAGAGAAAAGAGGTGACCCAGCATCACCCAGCATCAAGACTCCAAACTCCTTGACATGCTTCCAAGGGCCCCCCATCATTGGCATAGGACTCTATCTGGCTGTTTTCCAATACCTATGAACCTTTTCTCTGCTTTCCACTTGTAGTTGGTTGAATTGTAGCCCCAAAAGGTATGTTCATCAGGAAACTCAAAATGTGATATTACGTGGAAAAAAAGAGTCTTTTCAGATGTATTTAAGTTCCAGATCTCAAGGAAGAGATCATCCTGAATTTAGGACAGGCCCTAAATCCAATGACTTGGGCCCTCCTAAGAGAAAGACAGAGGAAGATTTATGACAGTCAGAGGGAAAGTCCACGTGAAGATGGAGGCAGAGATTGGAGTGATGCATCTATAAGACAAGAAATGGCAAGGACTGCCATCAGCCACCAGATGCTAGGAGAAAGGCATGGGACAGATTCTCCCTCGGAGCTTTTGGAAGAAATCTACTCTGCCAACCTCGATTTTGGACTTCTGGCCTCCAGAACTCTGGAAAAAATCTCTGCTGTTTTAAGCCACGAAGTTTGTGGTAATTTATGACAGCAGCCACAGGAAACCAATACCCCCCCTCTTCCTAGAATGTCCTTCCTCGACCTTTTCTACATGGTGAGTACCTACGTTTCTTTTAAGACTCAGTTTTAATAACGTTGCCTATCTGTGTGTGAGCCTTCCTGACCGAACCTCCAACTAGAATTGACGCCAACCTGCTTAGCGTGCCTAAGTGTACATACCCCTAACGTTCATAGGAGCATCTGTTAACTTGTTATTCTAGTTACTTGTCCCTCTGCTCTTCCAGATTCTCAGTTCATCTAGAGCACAGACTATGTCTGATTCAGTTTTGGGCCCCAGAACCAATCACGCCCATACAAGCGTTTAGGAAATGTCTGTAGAATTAATGTGAGCATAAATGAAGGACTTAATTCTTGTTCTTTTCTTCCCTTTCCAATTATAGAAACCTACACCCACTGCTTCTCCATACCCATCACCTATCCTTTCCCCCTCCCCTAACTGGAAGTCTGTTAAAATCTATATTTTAGACACCAGGCAAAGGCACAAGCAGCAGCATGGGGTCAAGTGTACCTAGATATATGACACCTGATCTATCACTTTCTAAGAAGTAACTTAACCTCTCTGAGCTTCAGAGCCTTCATCTTTAAAATGCAGATAAAAGATTAAACGAGGTAATGCAATTAATTCAGATAATAACTCCCTTCAGAAGCACCATCACTCCCATTTTACAGATTAAGACCTTGAATCCAAGAGAAGTGAATTGTTCAGGGTGGCACAGGCATTTAGAGCCATTGCAGGACTTGACGTTATGACTATACAGGATACCAGGGCTCATTATGATCCCAACAAAATTCCCCCAAACCATCTGCTGAGTGATAAAAATTATTCTATTGTTTGTAAGAATGAAGCCTCCCCAGAATAACACACACCCTTGAATTATCTTGTTCCATCTTCAGGCTCCTTGGGAGGCCTCTAAATCCGTATCTGATACAGTCTCCTGAGTCTGAGCTGGTTTGAGACACTACGAATCGTAATGCTGGGAGTATGAAAACAAATGCCTTCTGCTGAAACAGTCGTCTTTCAATTACAGCTCACTCTCTCCGTTTGGAAGCACCTCCCTTTAGACACAGACATCTTGCAGTCTGGCGCTAGCTAGAATTGAGACGAAACAGAGGAGAGGGGACATCAAGAGAGGAAGAGATGAGGAAGAATGAGACAAGGAGAAGAGAAGGAGAAAGACAATAGATCATCCATTTGAACAAATGCTTAGAGCTCATCTAGTTCGAGGCCCTTGTAGCACAGTTGCAGGGACCTGGCTATCAAGGAGCTATGGGCTGGTACCCAAGGAATTGAAAGGTGGCTGCTGAAGTTGTGGAATATGGTGACACAGATACCGACTAGCTTTTTTTAAAACAGTGGATGAAACGAAGATACTGAGAAGTTAAGTAGCTCCACCAATCATTCAGCAAGGTAAAGGCAGAACCAGGAACTTGGACCTCTAATCTGATGCTCTATAGCATTGAGAGAGACAGGTATCCAATTACAACACTGAAGTATGGACAAAGGGAGTTTTGCAGGGAAGACAAAACAGAGTTAAGACTAAAAAGAGGGAAAATGAGAGGAAGAAGGAATAAAAAAGACAGACGTAGACCAAGAAGACATCTACAAAGGAAAAGAAGAGAGACGGGAACATGAAGACAGGGGCAGAGAAGGGATGAGAAGACAGGGAAAGCCAAAGACAGTAGAGCGCAGCAAAAATCAAACCAAGAGAGAGGCTGCAGAAATAAAACTAGGGTTAGATAACTGTTTCATCACTCTCTGATGAAGACGCTTTAACGGATCCCCACTGCTTGTATGCCTGAAGTCCTGGCCCCTTTCCCTAGGTCCCCAGCCTCTGTGATGGGGCCTGGCTGACCCCTCCCACCGCTCCCCCAGCCCAGCTTTCTGCCTCCAGGACTGCTTTCCACTTGGACTGTCCTTTTCCTCACTCCACTTCTGGACATTGCTAGGTTCATTTCAGATAATCCTTTAAGATCTCCTCTCCTTCAGGAAATTCTCCCCTCTCCTCTTCCTATTATGCATCTTCTCTCTCAGACAGGGTTAGAAAGTTCTCCTCTGTGTTCCCATGACACCTCATAAACCCCAATCATATTATTTTTTACAACGGACTTTAAATCTCTGTTTTAATGGCACCCTCCTTCCTCCAGTAGACTGTAAATTTCCCAGGGCCAGGAACTAGGTTAGATTCATCTTATATCTCCAGCACCTACCACACGATAAAACATATATGACACACTCCATACACGACTGATGAATGCATGACTGATGAGTCCATTATTGGACAAACCGCTCCTCCTCTCAAAGGAGTGAAAAATTATGTCTAGAACCACTGGGGGGCGCTCTTGGGTAACTCCAGCAACGGACCCCCGGGGGAGCAGAGAGTAAAATTTCTCTCTACCAAACACCTCCACAAAAACAGTGAAGGTAAGAGTAATTCAAAACTGAAGAGATCGCCAGGTGAGGCTGAGAATGGAACAAAGAATGCCCTGGTGAATTAAAGACTGAAATGAAAGTCAGAAGAGTTGGACTCTAGTCTGTGGAACTGGTTAGCTCGGTGGCTTGGGGGATGTCACTCACAGCTATTCACTCCATTCACACAAGCCCAGGCAAGGGGCATGATTATTGCCAGCCTTCACTTGCCGGGGATAGCAGGTTGAATAAGCAATAAAGCATTCTGATCTATTAGAAAAAAAAGACCTTCACAATATAAGGAGTAGGCTGTTAGAGATTCTTATTCTAATGGCCACATTGATTGCATACCCACTTTGTCAAACACGATTTCAGACACTAGCAACACAGGTGTGAGCAAATTACCAGCCCTGGTCTCTTGTTCTCTAGAAAGGAGCAGAGACATCCAGACTAACTGTGATTTTAAAAAAGAGAGAAGGGCTCAATGATAGCAGAGATATGGGCAATACGCCATGGTGACACTGTGGGTCTGGAGGGATAAGAGCAAGCTTCAGGAAGGTGGTGACATTTATTCAAACCAGCCCTGGAAGGACAGTCAGGTGTTATGAGACAGAGTTGGGTTGATATGGCACCCTAGGCTGATGGAACAGCACCAGCGAACACCAGCAGGTGAAGACGTGTAGGGTGTGTTTGTGGGTGTTTGAGCAGAAGATGGGATGGAGGCCAAGGCTAGAGAGGCAGGTTTGGCTAATATGAACACTAAGTAATAGCGTGGGAACAGAAGTAGCAATGGCGGTGAAGATAGCTGGAGCTGCAGTGAGGGAGAAGAGCACCGAGGACTGTGCTATAGGCCATGTATATGACGCCTCACTGAGTCCTAAATATTTACATACACACATATACAGATATACGTCTATGCATATGTAGATCTATCGATATGTAATATATCTATCAATATGTAGTTTTTTTATATCTATGTCGTAAGTGAAGAACATGAAACACAGAGGGGTTAAGTAACATGTCCAAGGGAAGAAGACAGTGAGCCAGAATCGACACTCAGGTCTGCCCATCTCCATAGGCAATGCTATCAAATGCTATGCCACCCCTCACCCAACGTCAGGCTAAGGGGTGGAGAATTTATCAGGAAGGCCAAGAGGGAGCCGTCCAATGTATATGAGGGAATGACACAATCTAACCATGCTCTCAGAAGATGACTCTGATGTCACTCGTCCCCCATCCACCTTGGGTGATTCCTACCTTCCTATTTCTAATGAAGCCCCTGCTGGGGTGAGTAGGGGCGGACACGGTCCATTTATAGACATGTCCCCCAAGTCTCCCAGAGGAGCGCAGGATGGGTCCAGCCCCTCTGACAAACTCCCCAGCCTCTCCCAGCCCCAGGAGTGATTTATCAGAGCCGCGTCAGCGCATCTGCCCAGCGGCCTATAATCCAAGGCTGGCGGCACAGGCTGAGGTTTTTAATTAGCTGAGAGAGGGAAGAGTCAGGCCATCTCAGATGGAAAGAAAGGGAGACACCCAGAAGGCTCATAAATCCAGAACCAAGAATCCACTGACAAGTCCGGCAGTGGGGGGAGGGGGGAGGGGCTGGATGGACTGCTTGTCTATCTTATTTTCTTTCTGATGGTCTCCCTGGCGTTCTGGTCCAGACACAAGAGAGAGGATGGCAATCTGTACCACCTTTCACACAGGAATCGTGGGGCTACACCTTTTTCTAGCATGGTTATACAACCAGAAGTCAGGGAACCTCATTTCTCATTCCAACGCTACTACTGAGAGAGTGCAGGTGCAATCTGAGGCAAAAATTATAACACAAAAGCTTGCACGCTTTAGAGTTAGACATAAGCTTAAATCTCTATTCTATAATCCGTACTAAAACTGTGACTTTCCCTCTCTGTGCCTCAGTTTCCTTATCTATATATTCAGGATGAGACCTTGTATTGCAAGGAGTAAGTGAGACAACACAGGTAAAGAGTTTGACCCATAATGGATGCTCAATAAATAACAGCTATTTTTAAATTTCTTTTCCTCCCTCTGCGCCTCAGTTTGCCCATATGTAAAATGCAAAGTTGTGCCACATGACTTCTAAGGGTTTTTCTAGCACTGATTTCCTCTGGGTATTTTTAGCCAAATACAAGAAGACTTGGGCGTGGCAAGAAACAACCATTTTTTCCTATCCAAAACTGGGTGGGGAGGGAGCTCACTTAGGAAGGAGGTTACAAACTTCCTCTTTGCAGGGGTCCAGAAAGCAGGGCTGGGGCTAACATAGGATGGAAATCTTGAGGGATACATATTTCACGGCAGCGTAAGCAAGACAATTCTGAGAGTCAGAGCTCTTCACTGTCTCGATAGTGAGTGAGCTCCCCATCACTGGAGGAATGCAAGCAAAAGTTGGACAGTAGTCTGGGGCAGATGTTCTGAAAGAAATGTAAACATTGGATGGGGGGCCAGAGTTTTTCCTTTAAGATCCTTACCAGTGCTGAAAATATCATGGCATAATGCTTAGGGGTGTAACTTACTATATAAAGTTTCTCATTTAACTCTCGTCCCAGCGTGGTAGGACGTATTACCATCCCTACCTTACAGATAGGAAACTCAAGATGCAGAGAGTTAAGTTGCTGGCTTGAGGTCGCACCCAGAGAAGGAGGCAGAGTGAGGACGGGAGCTCCAGTGACTCCAACTCTTAAGCCTCCTCTTCGTGTTACACAGCCGTCCTCCCATCTCTGATTCTACACCTGATGGCAGAGCCCCAGCCTGTCTCATATTGATTGCAACTGTCCCTTTCTTCCTCCCCGACCCGTCTCTGCCCCCTGCCTGCTCCCCCACGTGTATTTACGCTGGGCTGCCTGGTAACAAACGGCTCGTTACCATGCGGAAGGCGACAGCCGGGCGATTAGTGAAATTTGTTACCCATGCGTCCCCGAACAAAATTAAATTAAAAGTGCTGCTTCGCTGTCAAGATAAGGGCCAAGCTGCTGAGATAATTTTTCACTCTCAAACACTCAATTACCCAGTGAGGCTGGATCAGATACAATCAAAGGGGAAAAACAGAAGAAAAAGAAAGAAAAAAATATAGAGGCAGGACCTTCAGGGACAGATGTAAGAGTTGTTATCGCTCTCTCTGGCCAGGGATGTTAAAGAGGCTGTTGCCATGGTGATGGGGCTGGACCACAGGAGGCAGGTAGGTGGGCGTGGCCTGTGCTGCATCCTATAATAAAGGAGATGCTCTTCATCCCCATTGCCCTTGCCTTGGGCCAGATGGTGTCATATCTCACCTGAATTATTGCAGTAGCCTCCCACCTGGTCTCCCTCACCCTCCTCTTCTCCCCTTCCATCTCAGCTTCCACGAAAGCTAGAGTGACCTTTCTACCACACAAATCTGAAAATAGCACTTTTTTGTTGAAACCCTTCGGTAGCTTCTCATCCTCATCATGACAAAGCGCAAATTACTCAGCCAATGCCATCTCCAGCTCTCTGTTCCTCAAACCTTATATTTCAATGAAATAAACTAGACATATCCCTCCCTTTTGTCTCCCTTCCTCCCTTCCTCCTTCCCTCCCTGACTTCCTTCTTCCCTTCCTCCCTTCTTTTTTTCCTTCTTTTTCAACAGGAATTATTTAGAGAGCCTACGGTATGTCAGGCATTCTGCTCCATCTCATTGTATTCACAATTCCCTGTCTAGAATAATCTTCTCCTACCTTCTTCCCCTCAACAACACCATCTTGTTCTTCAAAACTCAGCCTAGATATCTCCCATGCCACTGTGTCTACTATGAGTCCACCAAGCCAGTCAGGTGCTCTCCCTTTGTGCTAGCACGGAATTCACTCCAACCTTCTATCACAGCCCTTTTTACACTCTGCTGTAATTGCCCATCTGATTGTCTTCAATGCCAGATGTGAGACCCACAAGGGTAGAGGCTGTGCTTCACTTATCTCTGTATTCCCAGGGCCCACACACCAGGCTTCCAGTAACAGTCTTGTGAATTGAAATTACCTTGGAGTTAAATGGTGGGATGCCTGCTGGAAATCTCTTGAAGAGACTGGAGGTGTCTCTATTCTCCTTGTTTCTAGTTCTCCACCATTATTTCCTAGGCATCTGTTTCAAAATTTTCCTTCTCTGGAGAGCCATATGGATCCTACACCTCCCAAGACCCTCCTTCCAAACCTCCTCAGTCATTTAGCACATGGCTTCACTACATCATCTTACGTTTTTTGTTTTTTTTTTTTAAAGTACCTTTCAATTAGAATCACAGAACTGCAGAGCCAATAAGAACACTATAGAATTATAATCTATTTCACTAGAGAGAAACAGGCCACCGAATTTGACCGATCTGCTATTCTCCATTATTTCTTGTTCCCGCTACTAGCCTGAAAATGGCTCAAGGATAGGGACCACCAGTACCCATCTTTGGTGTAGTTTCCTAAGACAGCAATTCTCAACCATGGCTGCACCCAGAGAGCTTTTTTAAAAAAAAATCAGACATGCCCAGGCTCCCCCCGACCAAACCTATCAAATCAAACTCTGGGTTGAGGTTGAAAGGATAGATATTTGTTTTTTAAGCCAAAGCTTGTTTACTATGTACATAGGGCTGGAGACCAGGCTAATCTTTTACTCAAAACATCACTCAAGGACAGAGTATAAGGAGATCATTCTCATGGTCTCTCTCCACCTGGACGTTTATTTTTTATTCTTCTTCATCCTCTTTCTTTTATTTTCCTCCCATTAGGTAAAGATAAAATGCTTTCATGCCTCCAGGGATCCAAGACCAGACACACAATGGTTTCAATTAACAATGAAAGAGGGATGGACAACATTTTTCAAGATTTCAAATCAAATTAAAGACATAATAGACCTCTGAGATGATCTGACCTAGCTACTGAGACAGTCTCCTCGTGTATCAAGTGAAGTGGCCGGAGCAGATGCTACCATTTATTCATCACTTACCACCTGCTGGGAACTTTGCTAAGTGCTTTATTTGTGTTATTTTATTTCAACCTCAAAGCCACTCTTAGAAGAAGGAACTATGAACATGCCCTTACACAGCTGAGCAAAGCAGGGGTTAGCGGGTTAGAGTGAGCTCCCCAAGATCACTCTGCCAGGACTCATAACTAGCTGTGTTTGGTTCCAAAAACCACAAATTAAACACTGCACACTAGGCTACCATCAGTAATCCACTCACCTCAAGTCCCTTTGGGGAATTTTGTTGTCAGAGCTGTTGAGTTGATTCCAACTCCTAGCCACGTTGTGTACAGCAGAGCGGAACCCTGCCTAGTCTTTTTGCGCCATCCTCTCACCTTCTGGTGCTATATCAGACAGTGTTCCCCTGCTATTCACAAAGCTTTCATGGCCAATTTTTTCAGAAGTGGGCATACAGGTCCTTCTTCCTAGTCTATCTTAGTTTGGAAGCTCTGCTGAAACGTGTCCACCATGGGAGACCCTCCTGGTATGTGAAATACTAGTGGCATAGCTTTCAGCATCACAGCAACAGGCAGCCACCACAGTATGACAACCAATAGTTGGGTGATGTGGCTCCCTGATCAGGAAACAAACCAGGGTCGTGGTAGAGAGAATGCCTAATCTTAACCACTAGACCACCAGGGCTGGCCCTTTTGGGCATAGGCAGGGTATAAATGACAAACAGAAGGATAAATAAATACATACACATATAACCTATTGTGATTCCCCCACATATGCTTTTTAAATCAATTGTTCTGTTCTAATATTGAAACTACTGTCATTCACGTTGAGTTAGTTACATATCTTCCCTGAATCCCCATGTCCTGCAGTCTCTAAGCTTTTATCATGGCAAATGCATCTGAGCTGTGGCATCTGCTTCCCTCCCATGGAGCACCAGGTGGTTTGACTGTACCTGAGATGTTGAGAGGACACTATCAACTGAGAATCCATGGCTGAGGGACACACCCTCAGCTGCTTCAGTTTCCTGTCTACACACTCTCCTTAGGATAGTCTCCTCTTCTCATGCTTTTATTTACCACCCTGTGGGAGGCCAAGCTCTAGAATGGCCTCCAAGATTCCTATTCCCTATACATACTCTGTGTATTCCCCTCCTCTTGAATGTGGGTGGGACTGTGAATATGATGGGATATCACTCCATGATTAAGTTATGCTATATGACAAAGATAAAGGAATTTTTCAGATGTAATTAAAGTCCAAAATCAGTTGATTTTGAGTTATTCATAAAGGAGTTTATCCTGGAATGTTCTGGCTAAATCCAGTGAGCCCTTAAAAGAGACCAGGGCCTTGAAGGAAGAGAGTCAAAGGGTAACAGATGCTCTCCTGCTGGCCTTGACGAAGCCGACAGCCATACTGTGAGGAAGGAGCTGTGAGCGCAGGCCTGAGAGTGGCCTTCAAGAACTGGGAGAGGTCCCTGGCTGACAGCAGCAGGACAACAGGCATGTCAGTCATGCAGCTACAAGGAAATGAATTCGGCCAATGACCACATGCTCTTGGAAAAGGGTCCCAAGCCTCAAGCAGAAAACCCAGTTATGACATGACTGGACTTTTGAGCTTCAGAACTGTGAGATAATAAATAGCTGTTGTTTGGACCTGCTAAGTTCGTGAAACAGAAAGTGAATACACAGCCACAGAGTGCTGACTCCTACTCTCTTTTGCCGGTCAGACATCTTCTGAGCTCAGATCTGGTTGTCAATGTCTGCTACTGGATACCCCACAGGCACCTCATAGGCAGCAGCTCTAAAACAGAGCTCCTCCTTCCCTCTCCTGAAGATCTGTTGCTCCTGCCTTGCCCAGCATTGGATTCTCTCCAGTTCCTACGCCAGAATCGAATGCCCATCTTCAAGCAACCCTCACTGGCTCACTTCTTAGAGCCGATGAGTTTTCAGGTTCTGCTAACTGGATGGGAACAAGCTCCTGACAGCCATCCCTCCCATGCTCTCCCAGAGGGCTCCCATTCTGCCTCAGCAGGCTCCTAACTGCTCTCCCACCTCCAGGCTCTCCTCCTTCCAGTTCTTCCTCCACTGTGGGAAGAGTGTTTTTGTTCAATCACAAACAGAACAATGGATCACCCTCTTTAAAAACCTTCCTAGATTCCCCATTTCACATGGGCTCAAGTCTAAGCTCTCCCCTGCTCACATGGAGATGCCTTTTTTAGCACCTAGCCACCTCCCATTCATCCTTCAGGTTTAAGCTCTAATACTGATTCCTCAAAGATGCCTTTCACGACTCTCCCAATTATAGTAGTCCCCTCATCTTTTCTTCAGAGGCACTTCTCACAGCTGGAAATGATATATTCATTAGGTGTTTATTTGTGAAGTACTCTCTCCCTCCCTTTTTCTTGCTGGCCAGACTACAAGCTTCCTGAGGGCAGCCACATTATCAGTCTATTTTCCACTGTGTACCCAGTCCTTAGCATAGAATCTTAACAGAATTAGATATTTAGTAAACATTCATTGACTCAATGAATGAACTTGGCATTCAAAGCCTTTCCCAGTCTGGGTCAATTCTCCCTTCCTACCCTTTCTTCTCACTATCTTCCTTCTTACACCTTAGACTCCAGAGACACCTGATCCTGTTTATTCATCACATAAATCCTGTAAAGTGCGATTATCACCTCCATTTTCGAGAGAAGGAAATTGAGGCCTGGAAAGTAAACAAACTGGTCCAAGATCACCCAAACTAAGAGCTTATATCTATATAAATAAGGTCGTGTGTACAAACACCTTGCACAGCACTTGACACGCCGCAGGGGACCATGACCAGTAGTTTCATCTCTTTATCTGGGAAAGAGTTTTGCAGGATAAGAGAATCCTGGCCATCCCACAGGATTGAGAAGAAAGGGGATGACGGAGTGTTTGTGCTTGGGGCGGGAAGCAGAGAGTCGCAATCTCTCTGTGCAAGGAAAAGCGGGGGAAAATCCTGCTGAGCCTAGTTGAAAGACAAGAGAGCGGGAGAGACTGATTATTCCTTCTCGCTAGTGTAAGCAACTCAACACGACATGTTTGCTTTATCGCCTTTGGTCTCCCATTTGATTCCTGACAGCCGTCTCCCTCCCTTCGATGCCAGGCTGTCAGGTGCTGAGCTGGCTGGCACCGCAAAGGAGGGGGAGAACTGAGAACAATTTAAACACTATTTCAGGGACCATCGCGGCTTTGGGGAGGAAGTTTTTGAAGTTGTCTGGCTCCCTCACTGCATTCAAGGAATCCTCATTTGTCGAGACTGCTTGATGTCCCTGTGGGTCGACGAGAGGTAGTCTGGAAGGGACCGTTAAGAGAAAAAAAAAAACCCAACGCCTATTTCCTCTGAGGTTTGAGGGAAGGGAGAGAAGAAAGACATCAGACACGAGCTTTTTTAGCCTGTAACAATTTCTAAATACGTAATTTTCTCTTCTCTAATATCTCATTAAATAGGGCCAAATGCAGGCGTAGATCAAAGCTGGGTTTCTGCATTTTACTGTTCTTTCAGTAAGAGAAATCCAAACTCTCAGTCTCATCGCCCTGTGAGGGAAGCCAGACTCTCTCCAGAAAGCCTGCAGGAGCTGCTGGAACCTTCTGGAGGAAGGTATCCATCGACTGCAAATCACCAACAGCTAACTACCAGGTCAAGAGTTATGATGAGAGGGAAGGAGGAAAAATCTGTGAGATCCTCCTAGGGGAACAGTCCTTGGGTATTGCGACAACAGTTTTTGGAGCCAACTGGGATGAGGGTCAGACCTTATTCCTGCCCCTTACTGGTTCTATGACCTTGGAGAATTTACTCTGCCTGTTTTCAGTTTTATTCTTTTACATATAGAGACAAGGACAATAACTGACCACACGGAAAAATTCATGAATATGCAATGGACCTGGCACAAAAGTCACACTCAATAAATGCTTGCTATAAATTGTTATTCCTCTTATAATTGTTATGTAAGCTCCTGGCTTGGTAAAGGGAGGATATACTTGATGAGAGCCCAGTGTCAGAAGAGCAACAGGGATGTGCTGTTGGCTAATATGTCAAGGCAACTGTAGACTGGTTTTTCTCAACTCTGGCTGAAAATTAGAATCTGGAAAGGATTATATACCAATACCCAGACATTCCAATGTAATTGGTCTGAGATACATATTGGAACCAGTGTTTTTTAAAAGCTTTCCAAGTGATTGTGAGGTTCAGGTAGGTCAGAGAACTACCTAGCTCCAACCTCACAGCTGAGGATACCTGCCTTGCTATTGGCTCTGACCTGACCTAGGTTCTAGGACTCATTATTCTTCAGGTGGGTAGCACCAGAGCGTCCAACCTCCTACTCAGGAACTAACAATCCAGCCTCCCCAGCTGAACTTGGTTTCTGAAAAGAGATCCTTGGCCTGAAGCCTTGGACTTTGTGGTTCACTTTGTTCCATTCCTAGTGCAGTGTCCCCCAGGAAAGATTCTGGAGTGCTCAGAGAGTTTCTAGAAAATGGTTCTTGCCTGCCAGCCTGTGTCTAAATTCTTACTTCTTACTGACACTTCTCAGTGGTGTGCTGCTAAATGTTTAATAATGGGCTCTCTAAGGAGGAAGGGGAAGTTTCCATTGCAGTGTTTGCCAATTGCCATGGTGTAAATACTTCCGCCACGGTTGATTATAAGCTACCAACAGGCCACCACTCACAGCAGAGTTGGGAATGATGAGCAAAGTTGGCTCTCACAAACTGGTACGGGTTGGCGCCAGTACAGCAAGTCCTCTTTGCCATGTTTTCCTACCTGAGCAAATACCAGGATCCCCACTGTTGGTGGTGTCCTGGGAGGGTTTGTCCCCATGGATGCTGCCTTTTTTCCTCCATACGGAACTGACTTCTCAGTGCCTGAACTGCTTCTGACCAGTCCTAATCCTGGTCCAAGCTCCTCCCGGGCTGATGCCCCTAGGAAGGGTTACGGAGTTGCCACCAGGAAGTTCTCAGGGATCTGATCAGGCTTTCTGCACCAACACAGATATGGGTAACTACCTCCTGTCTCTTTAGTATACACCTTGTGCCAGGCACTGTGGTATGCATTTTTTGTGCATTATCTCAATCACATGACAGTCTGACCAGATTTTTGAAACCAAATAGCTTAAGTTCAAATCTCAGCTCCCCTTACCTTATAGTAGTCTCACGTTAGTGACCTCTCAAAGCCTCAGTCTCCTTATCTGTGAAATAGAGATAAAAACAACCTCTTCTCATGGTATTACTTGGAATTCCATGAGATGATGCATATAAAGAACACAGACCAGCGTGCAGAGAGTTTAATAAATCAAATACCATTCTTCTGTCCTTTTCCTCTTTCCCCCTCCTGGTTGTCTCTGTTTCTATCGTAGGCTCTGAGAATGGTACTGCTGAGAAGAACTTAGAGAGTGTCAAGTTCTACCCTGTTGGTTGGCAGATAGGAAACTGAGGCCCAGAGCCTTGCTCAATTCTCATGATCAAACAAGTGTAGACCCAGGATTGGAACCCAAATCTTAAGCCTTCCAGTAGTTTCTCAATACTCTCTTACTTGGCCTTTCCTCCCTCTGTCCTTGCCTCCCTCTTTCCTTCACAAGCTTATCCCGCACTCCCTCTCCCTAGCTTTCCACCTTGTCCTAACCTCCCCCTACATTCCCTATGTCCATGACCTAGGATAACCTGATAAACCCAATCCTAAATTGGGTGGTGATGCATTCACCTCTGGGGCCCCCAGCTAACCCTTTGTCTTGAGCTCCAGCCACGCTGTCCTCAGCAGGAATCCCTGTTGGGTAGAGAGGAACAGGCCAGTTGGGCAGAGGAGGTGGAGAGAAATAAGGACGCTGGAGTCTTGCTGCTCTGCCTTGAATCCCCCCAATTCCAGGACCAACTGTCCCAGGTCCCTGACATCATTCCCTCCCTCCACAGCCTGGGCTTTGGGACATTCTTTCCAGGTCACTCTAGCGACAAAGGCTTAGAGGATGATTAATTACCGATTGATCCGTCGTCAGTGTTTACTCTTTTCTGAGTAGCAAGTCCTAGGGGTGCACCCTGCAGGCTGGCAGAGGTGCCTGTGAAAGAGGCTGTCCTTCGGCAAGGGACAAGGATGGAGAAGGGGAAAAGTCACATCACAATGTCCCCAAGAGGCCAGGCCCACCAAATTCATATTCTTACTGAAAATGTCTACTTTCTTTTTCTAGAAGCAAGACCAATTTGCTGGCTAGCACATTGGCAAAAGGCCATGGAGCTGTGGCTGGCACAGGCACTGATTTGCTGTGCTTAACCAGTTAGCATTTAGTAAGCATTGATCACAGGGCAGGCACACCTGGCTAAGCATGTCCTTTGCATACATTATCTCCTTTAATGCTCACAACAAGCCAAAGTCGGAGTAGAAGGACTAATACCAGACTTATCTTCCTTTACCCAGGAGAAATTGAGGCTCAGAGAAGGAAAGTGCCTTTCTCTAAGCCACACAGCTAGGAAACGACAGAGCAAGGATTTCGACCTCTGACTGCTGATTCCGAAGCCTATAATCAACCTGGAAGGACTACTGTTTACTTAATGTTTTGGTCAAGAAATAATTTCAAACTTTTGGAAAAGGTACAAGATAAGAAGAGTACAAAAAACATCTATATACCCTTTGCCCAGAATCACCTCTAGTTAACACTTTTCCCTTTTGCTCTGTCATTTGAAAGGGGTGACATTTTAACCTTGAGTAAAATGCTTTCCTTCTCTCAGCCTTGTTTTCTATGTTCATAAAGTAGAAGATGGGATGGATTATCTTTAGGATTGAGAAAACCCTGTGGTTAGATGAGAAATGATGAATAAAGGATAGGGTGCGTATCCCAATGGTCAAGGTATGCCTCCAGCCTATTTCTTATTTTTTTTTCCCAAGGAAGATTAACCCTGAGCTAACATCCACCACCAATCCTCCTCTTTTTGCTGAGGAAGACTGGCCCTAGAACTAACATCTGTGCCCATCTTCCTCTATTTGATATGTGGGATGCCTGCTACACAGCATGGCTTGATAAGCAGTGCACAGGTCTGTGCCCAGGATCCGAACCAGCAAACCCCAGGCCACCAAAGCAGAGAGCATGAACTTAATTCCTGCACCACCTGGCTGGCCCCTCCAGCCTATTTCTATAGCTCATCTACTATCATCTCACAGCCACATTCTTTCGCTCTACCCACTTTCTGACATCTCTCCAGTCCCCACTCCCAGTGTACCATGTACCCTCTGCCCCTCATACTGGGCAGGTGCTGTTCTGTTGATGCTCGACTTTCACCCCAACCTATTCCCGTTTCCTGAAGTTTCTGTTCCATCTTGGCATTCACGGCTTGTATTTCAGAATTAATCTCCTACCCTCAATCCTCAAAGGCCTGCTTTCTTGCAGATTTGGCTCAAACTTTCTCTCACCTGTCCTTTTCCTCGAAAACAGGATTAAACCTTGTGCGTGCACTTGTGTGTGTGTGTGTGTGTGTGTGTGTGTGTGTGTCTGTCTGTCTGTCTGTTTTGGCAAGGGAGAATAAAAAAACACAACCATACAGATTAGCACAAAGTTTTGCTTACAACTTCAGAGTTCTTATCACTAGAGAAAATCTCATCTTAAGAATTGCCATATTAAAACAAGCAACTAAAACAAAGAAATAAGCAAAACCAGGGGGCATTCAGGCCCCCGTTCTCTCTGCTGGGAAACAAATTAGCAAAGCTTAGAGAAAAGTGCATGGGATTGGGAATCTGAAAACTGGCTGAGAACCAGCAGATGAGAATAGTGAAGCCTAGAGGGGGAGAGAGACTCGCCCAAGGCCACAGAGCCACCCATGCAGAGCTGGGTCGGGAGGCCCATGCTGGGTGCTTGCACTGCTAGAATCATCAAGCAGCTGCGGCGGCTCTGCCTCCTGCTCAGCATTGTGCCTGGGGCGGGCCACGCCATCTGCACTTCTCATCTGGACCTTCAATTATACACTGGCTTGTTCTGATCAGCATCACTTCTCTGTATGAGCTGTGTTCCCCCCAAGGAGATTATCACTACCTTGAGGCTGGGGGCCCAGGGTCCATTTCCGGTAATACCCAGCCTCATGCTTAGTAAGGTTGTTTATTCCATAAATAGAGGTTAGACTAGAATGAACTTCAGACTTGATGACATGAGGCATAAACATCCTTGTTTGATGGACAGGAAAACTGAGGCCCCAGGGGCACAGGCTCACCAAGTGTCACTGAGTTAGTTGTGGGGGTACAGACTTCAATACTCATCTCTTAACTCTGGGTCCAGTGTCCTTTACTCTATGTAGTGTCATCTCTGGATAATAAAGCTGAAATTATGCCCAGTGGGAACCTATCATAATCCGCTACTTCATTAGTTAATTCTGTAGAAAACCATGAGAATTGGCAAATCCCAAACAAGTGATGGATTGGATGGTTATTTCCTTGACCAAACATGGAATTCTTTGTTTGACAGATAGACTCCTTTATGAGATCAGATTCATTTCACAAAGCATTGTGAGATTTCACTCATGCTTCCTGGACCAGTCCTACAGGTGAGGGCCACCTGTATGATGTGGATGGTTTAGGGCAGGGGTCAGCACACTGTGAGCCGCAGGTGACATCCGGATCAGCATCTGATTTGGAGACAGAGTTTCATTAGGACATGTTTATGTTCATTCATTTATATGTTGTCTATGGCAGCTTTCAAGGTACAACAGCAGAGCTGAGTGGTTCCAACAGTGACCGCATGGCCTGTAAAGCTGAAAATGTTTACTAATGGCCATTTACAGGGAAAGGCTCCTGAGTCCTCATTTAGGAAGTCCCACCAGACACACATATCTTGGTTTCTCAGTCTCTGTTTCTTAGCCCCTTTGCTCTCTTCCTCTCTGCAACTTGCCATATTGATTAATACATTTCTTTGCTCTGCCGTGAGGTTCTACCCGGCCATACCAGACACCTTTGAATAACAGTCCCATTTCCCTTACAAAGAATCTGGGGCTCGGGGAAGCTCAGATTCTCACACTATATCATAAATCTCTTTTTCAGTAGACCCTATGATCAAAAATGAGATTTTAGCTGATTTAGTTTGGGGTTCAGAATGTTTTCAAGGGAAGGGAAGTTTAAGGAGGAAAGAACAAAATTTCTTGAGCACCTCTGGGTGAATCCTGGAACATTCCATCTCTGGACTTGCTCACCCTGTAAGGTAGGAGTCAACAGCTCTATTTTATACAGAGGGAAGCACCCAGAGGTTCAAAGTCTATCCATGGCCACATGAAAGGGACTAGGTAAGGTCACAACTCATAGCCAGGTCTGGATAATCTAATGCCACTTCTATTTCTTTCATGGGACATGCTAAAGAGATAGAGCTAGGCAAGAAAAACCTGTTAGATGTTTCTTCTCTTTTCCTCCTCCATGTCCCTCTCCCGATATCATCCCGAGGTGTATCCTTCTCTGCCAGGGAACCTCCTGGACTTGTAACATCCCTTCAGATTGCACACACTCCCACCATGCTCAAGAAATCCAGACAGAGTGGGTTTTCAACATAAGTACTCAGGCCCTCCCAGGTATGTCCTTCCCTGGTAGCCTTGAGGTGAAAGAATGAGCAGGACTGAGGCCTCAGTTCTGCTCATCAGGAACTGGAAAGAGAAGGAGAGAGAGAGGAGACCCTTTTCCAGCAAGTGGGAATGGAGTGAGAGAAAACAAGAGGGGCAGACTGGAAAGCAGCATCCACCCTGAGCACTTATAATAATCCAGACACTGGACCAGGAATTTCTTTCATTAATTCATTAATCATTCATTCTCTCAAAAATAGGAACCCAGTACATACCATGGACCCATCCCTGTGTTTGGTGCCACAGATGGAAAGCTGGGCACAAATGACAATGTGCCTATTCTCATGAAGGTTCCAGTTCAGCAGAGGGTACAAATAATGCCCAGAGAACAGATCAGTAAACGTAAAATTATAGCTTTGATGAAGTCAACAGAGAGGGAAGAACACAGGAGCTGATGTTGAATGAAACAGGGAAATTAGGTGCAGGATGGCTTAGCTGAAGAGCCACCATTTAAGCGAAGATGTCAGAATGAGTGGGAGTGAGTCAAAGGGCAAGGGAGAGCAGTCCATGCTGGTGAAGATTCTGGCAGGACAGACATGGGAGTCTTGGAGAAGAGGCTCGGGTGGCAGGGGTAGACAGAGCCCTGGGGACATGGGCGGGGCAGGACCACCTGGGGGATTGTAGGTACAATGAGAAGTTCACATTCCATCCTAAAGGCAGAAGGATGGAAAGTTTCTAAGCAGAGAAGCGACATGATCCCCATTTACATTTTTTAAATGATCACTCTGGCTGTGGGGTTGAAAATGGGCTGTAATACAGAAATTGAGACCATGGAGAAGGTGATGTTAGCAGTTTTTAAGCAAAGGATGTAGATGACAGGGACTAGGATGGTGGCAATGGAGAAAGGAAATTGTAGTTATAAAGGAGATGCTCATGTTCCCATTTAATCTTCACAATTACCCTGGGAGGGAGGTACTGCTACCCCATTTTAAAGATGAAAATATTGAGACTACTGGCTCGTGTCATGTGAATGAACAGTGATAGTGCCATGTCTGAGCCCAGGCCACCTTTCAGCTTCAACTCTTCCAGGAAGACCTCCTGGAAGCCCCACATCTCTCTAGTGTTCCTCCATCTCTCTCAGGGCTGGGACAGTATGTAGCACTCAGATAACACCAGGTTATTCTTTGTCTTCCAACGTCTTCTAACACCTTTCCCAGCACCACGCAGCACCAGGCAGGGCCCTTAGGAAGACTTTATCTCATACTTGCTGACTTGCTCTTGAGCATCTCTTTTCAACCTCTACTTGTCAATTGCGAAAGTGAGACTCAGAGACGGGCAGTGGCTTGGTCAAGGTCATACAGAAAACTGGTGGCAAATCTGGCATTAGAAACCACTGCTCCTGTCACTGTCAGATGACTTCAGAGTCCCAACTTCCTTCTGAGCACTTCGAGGATGTCAAGAGTTGAATGCCTTGATTCAGGTCCACATGTACCTTGATTTAGGGAACACACCCAGATCCTCTTTTCAGATGGAACTGAAGGGGTATGGTGAATTACTATGAACTCCAAATGCTATGAAATGACTATTTTCAACCAACATAGGGATCCACCTTTCCTGGAATTTTTACCTCTTTCTTCCTTCATCTCATTGCAATTTATCATCTCCTCTGTGCCATAGCCAGGCTGGCCTGCACAGCCCTGGGCAGACCACAGGCATTTCCTAAAGAAGAGCTGGGATGTTGGTAGCAGAGGTGGAGAGAAGGCTGGAACAATGGGGATTCAGGTAGGCCTGGGGGTGAAGGCAAGGCCCAATGGGATGCTAGAAGCCACTCTCATGTCAGGGGCAGACACCCTCTCCAAAAAGAGAATCAGGAAAGAGGAGAGACATTGGACATGGTGGAGGCCGACAGGATGCAAAGGGAGCAGGAGCTGGAAGCCAGGTACATTTCATGAGTGAGAAGTGACCTCAGAAATCAAACTCATGACTTATGCTCAGGGAAGCCTGGATACGTGGTGTGACTTGACTGAGGTCACACAGCAGGTTGGCAGCACATCTGAGATTCGCCCACACACTTGGCCCAGTGTTCCTTCCTCAGCAGCTCAGCCCTACCATGACTTCTTCTCTCCCTCCTTACCCCCCATCTGTGTGCTTTATAGATACAACTAATTTTAATCCTTAGAACAACCCCTAAGCTTTAACTTTACTATCCTTATTTTTCAGATTAGGAAACATGCACAGAGAGGTTAAAGGTCATGTTCAAGATGGCACCACTAGTAAGTGTTGGGGCATGGATTTGAACCCAAGCAGCTTGCTGCAAGAATCCATGCTCTTAATACTCTGTTCCATTGCTGTCTCATCCCCAGGGGCTCCCAAAACCTTCCCTGTGCATTTTTCCCATTAGTGCAGTGAGGGCTGAAGGTGCCCCAACTCCTGTACAACATATAAGAAACAGCAAAGGGTCACAGCCCTTCACTGGGGGCCAGGACATCTGCAGAACTGGTCAGTGAGCTCTAAGTTCATTTGGCTGGAGCAGAGCCTTTGCCATGACCAAGTTCACTCTGTGCTCAACAAACAACCACAGCAACAGCAGCAGCACCAATAACCTTGACAACATCAACTATAGTGTCAGGAATGCTTTGCCTGTGATCCCGCAAATGCTAGGGTAACACGCTCAGGGCATCTACACCTGCAATTCTTTCCCTGCTCTCTTAATTCCTTTCCTTGCATTCTTTTCCCTTAGCATTGTCATCCTCTAATATATTTATACTTTGATATAATAATACAAGCTCCACAAGGGTTTTTAAAAATTCTTGCTCAGTTTGTATCCCCAGTGCCTAGAAGAGCATCAGACACACAGTTGGTGCTTAACAAATATTTGAAATATGTATGGAAGGAAGGGGTGGAGGGAGAGAGGGAGGAAGGAAGGAAGGAAAGAACTAGGGAAGGGAGGGAAGAAGAAAGAAGAGAAGGAAGGGAGGAATGGAGGAAGGGAGGCAGGCACGAGGAAGGAAGAAAGAAGGGAAGGGAAAGAAGGAAGAAAGGAGGAAAGAAAGGAGGGAAGGAAAGAAGAAAGGAGGGAAGAGAGAGCCGAAGGAAGAAGGAAAGGAGGGAAGGAGGGAAGGAAGGAAAGGAGGGAGGGAAGAAAGAAGGAAGGTAGGAAAGGGTTGAGAGGCCTCAGAGCCCTGGTCCTCGCCATCTTGGACACATAGACTGCCCCTCTGGAGTGTATGGAGGCCCCGGGCCAAGTCTTTTATCTCAAGTCCTGTGGCTTATTTTTGCTTTGGTTTTTTAAGTTTACCTCCGATTTATGAGGGGCACACTCAGTGATGAATGCTTTTCCAATTAGCTGTAAATAGCCCAGTCCTGCAGAGGAGACTCACTGACTTCCCCAGCCCTAATTCTGGCTGCTGTCTTAGGGGAGGGAGAAGACAGGTCCAGAACCATCCATCTCCAACTTCTAAATCGCCAAAGCAGCAGATACCAGAAAGCCGAGGCATGGGAAAGAGTGGGAGGCAGGCCCAATTATTCTAACAGCTGCAGAGGCTGCAAAACCTTCCCAGGTGATGTGCCAAAGGAGACACTCCCCAAATGGGGCCTTTTCAGCGGAAGGCACCAGAGATAGAGAGGCATGGAAAACAACAATGAGAACCGAACTGACATTAATAACGTCTACACTATTTGCCCTTAGCATATACCAGACGCCATGATAAATTTTTTATATAACACAACCAAAATTCATCTCCAAGTCTATAAGTTAGTTTATAAAGCCCAATTGACAGATGAGAAAACTGAGGTATAGGGAGGGCAGATGACTTGCCTAAGAGCGAAAGGAACCAGGAAGCTATGTGATCCATCTCTTTGAATGTCCATCATGCATCGGTGGAATGCACGCAGAATTGTTTCGTGAGTAAGATTCTCCCCCTCTTCCCTCTCCCAGGCACATCTTCAGCCCACCTCTGTGCAGTGGTGGGAGAGCCACAGGCTGCCACATGCCTTGATTAGCTGCCTCCATGTTTGCCAGAGGACCCTGCTTCTTTCCGGGGCCTGGTCTAAGCCCACAGATCTGCCCTGAAGCACTGGCATGGAATACATGTTTGCACCCCAAGTCCTCTCCCAAGAATGCAATCTTGAACTTGCTGCTTTCCCATCTTTATAAGACACTCAGGGATGAGGGATTATATTCACAGGGAGTTGCCTGAAATATGCTCTAATTTCCCTTCAGAACACGTTTAATCATCAGAGTACTATGGACCTTGGCCTCTAGGTTTAGCCTGTTATGAAGTCCTGCTTCGGCATTTTGACATCTCCTCACGTTGGGTATCATTGTAAGAAATAATTATGCATTGATACTGATTTCATCTCTTGAAGACATGTCTAGAAAATCACATGGTTTCCTGTTTATAGGAACCGACTGGAGAACTTTCTCCCTGGTCTGGGCGTCAGGTAGATAGACTTTCCTGAACAAACACTGTCTCTATCCCATAGACCCTGAACATTTTACAGCTGAGTGTGTTTCCTTCTGCACTTCAGTTAGTAAGAATCTCTGAGTTAAACTATCACCTCCTTCTCAGAACTACACAATAATGTGGCATAGATTACCTTGTGTCAATTTAACTTGAGTTTGAATAATTTTCTTTATTCCTATTTTCCTTTCCATCCAATTCTCTTATTTATTTCATTTCTTGTGCTTGGTTAAAAAAAACTGCATAAACTTAAAAAAAATCATCCCCAAATTCTTTGAGGCATGAGGTAGGACAGAAAGCCAATAAAGAATGGAGAGGGAAAGAACATAATGGTGATCACTTGTCTAGCCAGGGTATTGGATGCCAAGCTCAGTGTTAACCGGATCCAGGACCAGGTTGAAAAAGATTTAGGATTTGTCATTAAGCACAAAATCTGCTTCGAAGTTTTCTTTCTACAAACGCTGTTTCTGGGCCCCTCCCAAGGACTCCTTTACCTTTGCTGCGGCGACGACTGCGGTACTGCTCCGTGTAGAATGTCAGCTGCGTCTCGTCGTCTGCCTCTGACCCCGACATCCCTTTGGTTCTCCCAAAGCTGATTCCCCCTGCGAGGAAGCACAATCCATCAGTCATCGCAGGCCTCCAGAAGCTTGCTAAATCCCTCATCCGTCCCAAAGATCAGCAACCCCATCCCCCAGACTTCTTTCTGTAAGCCCCAAGTGATCCAGGAGTCGGTATGATTTATGGAGGGAGTTCAGGCTCTGCGGTGAGCCAGATCTGGGTGCAACCAGGGCTTGGCAGCCTCAGGGCTGTGTCACCTTCTGAGCCCTGGATTCTTTCTTTCTAAAATACGGACAGTAACTATTAGCTTTGGGTTGTTTCTTTGAAGATTAAAGGAGATATGATATGTAAAACACACAATACTAAATAGTTTCTAGCTATATTGTTGCTTAATATATGAGCTTATCTCTAAGAAAACACTCCAGGCAACTTAATTTCACACACTTCAGTCAAGCGCTTACTAGATGCCAGGCCCAGAGCCAGACATGGGGATACAAAGATAGATACAACCCAGTCCTTGCCAGCCCAGGGATCATAAGCTAGTCGAGGAGACAAATGGCATCCTAAGGAGCCTTTAACCTAATTTATAGCTACATTTTCCACACAATGAGATCCTGGGAATATGGAGGAGGGCAATCCATTCCAACATGGAGGACCGCGGAAGGCTTTATGGCAGAAGGAAGATTTAAGTCAGGGCTGGAAGGATGGATGGGGCTTCAGTAGTAGAAAATGGAGTTCCAAGGAGATGAAAAAACTAGAGCATCCTTGCGGATGAGGAGTGTGGGCAGGTGGAAGCAACATCTAGTGGAGTACTGACTGGCAAGACTATGCTGGAGCCACACAGTGGAAGTCCCTGGGTGGAACCAATATATTCAAAGTATTATCATTTTAACAAGTAATCAATATAAAATGATTAGTATTGAAATATTTAATATACCTTTTCACAATGTTTTCAAAACCCAGTGTATATTTTATGCTTACAATGCAATACAGACTGGCCACATTTCAAGTGCCCACCATATTGAAGAGCACAGTTCTGGAGACACTTATACAACAAATATCACTGAGCATAATTAACAGCCAGGATCTGGGCACAGGAAAGAAATGAATAAGCCACAGGCCCCACGAAGGTGTTGAAATTTTTTTTTAATGTGACTTGGATGAAAACTGGTGTAGCTCAGATTCCATTAAAAGATAATAGCATTGTCTCTGCCTTCAGGCACTTAGAGTCTAGTAGGTTCCTACAATGGGTTAATCTATGAGCCATGAGAGGTAATGCACTTCTGTAGAAATTAGGGTAGTAGAGTCAGGCATGAGTTCTAGTCTTGGTCTCACTTATTAGCTGTGTGGGCTTGGGCAACGCAACCAATCTCTCTGAATTCATCTTTAAAAGGGAACAATAACTCTCAGTTCACATGGTCCTTATGAGGAAATGATATAATGTGTGTAAACAGTTGGCACAAAGACCAAAGAAGTGAGAGTGAGGGCACATTCCTCATGTGTTCAATGCTTGCCTGAGTCTACTAGAAGAAAAAGAAGCACTGCTGGGTGGGAGGAGCAACTCCCTGCCTTCTGTGACATACTAGGGTTTTGGCAGCCACCCAAGGCATATAGCCCCTGAGTGTCCATATAATCTGAAGAGGACACAGGCCAATTACAGACTGCCTTGGAGACAATTCAGATGGATGGAAAAGGCCCCCCTCTGCTAGCATTTTAATATGAAATTGGTGATTTAGTGAACTAAAATGCAGTCACTTATTGTAGAGGGCTGCTCAAGTATTTCCAATTAGAGGCTGAGACAAAGTGAGAATGGTCAGAGACTGGCCAGAGAAAAGGAGAGGACACAGCAGCTCCGGGTTCTTCTGGTCCTGAGTGGTCGGGGAGGGAGCCATGACGGCCAAACACATACCACAGTCTGATAAGCACTGCTCTGGGCGCTTTATATGCAACATCCCATCTACATCTCCAAGGGGTCTGAGAGCTAAGAATCATCCCCCTTTTACAGAAGGGCAAACCAACCCTCAGAATCTCCATGTGGCTTATCCAAAATCACACAAATTACAAATGGCAGAGCCCCCAAATTTGAACCTGGCTTTTCCCTGATTCAAAACCCTTTCTGTTCTCATGCAAAGATTAGTAATTAGTCATTAAGGAAATGTAAATCAAGGCCAACATGAGATACCATTTCATATCCACTAGGCTGGCCATAATCAAAATAATGAGGCAGTAACAGGTGTTGGAGAGGCTGTAGAGAAATTGGAACTCTCATACACTGCTGGTGGGAAGGCAAAATGGGAAGGCAAAAGCCACTGTGGAACATAGTTTGACGGTTCCTCAAGAAGTTACACACAGAATTACCACATGACCCAGCAATTGCTCTTAGGTATAGTCCAAAAGAATTGAAGAGAGGGTATCAAATAAATAGTTGTACAGGAACGTTCATAGTAGCATTATTCACAATAGCCAAAAGGTGGAAACAACGCGAATGTCCATCCACTGATGAACAGATAAACAAAATATGGCATATTCACCACAGAGACTAAAAATGGTGGTTGCCAGGGCTGGGCAGGAGGAAAGGAATAGAGAGTGACTGCTAATGAATATGAGGTTTCCTCTTGGTGTGATGGAAAGGTCTTGAAACTAGATAGAGGTGATAATTACACAATCTTGTGTATATACTAAATGGCGACGAACCTTAAAATAGTTAATGGTTAATTTTACGTTATGTGAACTTTACCTCAATAAATAAAATACTAAAAGAAAAGAGACACTCTGTTCTCCTTGTAACATCACAAGACTGATGATAGAACTGTAGAATGGGAGGGATGTGAAAGCTGGCAGAGGGAAAGGAAGAGGGTAAGTTGAGACACAGGGTGGAGACATCACAGAACCATGTTGAAAGGGCCAAGCTCAGACATCCTGAGTCCTGACCCAGTGTTTGAGACGCAGAGGATGACCATTCAGTCTGTCCTGGACCCAGAGGTCACCTCACATAATCACAACAGCCCTCATTCATTTTTTCATTCATTCAACAAGTATTGACTAAATGCCCACAATGTACCAAACACTGTTCTAGTCACTGAGGATAAAGCAGTAGATAAAACAGATAAAAACTTTCTGACTTCAGATCTTACCATCTGGTGAGGAAGCAATTGAGACATTGCAGGCATGATGCTAAGTCCTCTACAGGGAAATTATCTCAATTTTGCTGATAAATAAACTGAGCTATTCAGAGGTATTTATAAGCTTCCCCAAGATGACATAGATATTTGGTGGCAAACAAGAGACATGACCCCAGGTTTGCTCTGGGGCAAATCCGGGCATTTGAACAACTTGAAAGTCATATTATGGGAAAGGGTGAAGCAGGAGTTAGGATGTATGGTCTTTTCTGGCCTATGAGAAGGGACTCATTACCCTTCACTGCAAATCTACCTTCTCTGATTGGGCTGCCCTGTCCGCAAACCTGTTCTGCCAGCCTCTGGTAGGCCCACCCCTCCACACTCCATCTCCCACGCTCTTGGTATCATGATGGATGGTGGTGACATGTTAAATTATTCAGGCTCCGTGTCTTCCTCGAGCTGGTGACAGCGATATTGCATTTTTAGATTGCCCAGAACTGCGCCAGATAGAGAAATACGTAGCTCAGGAACGCAAAAACCCATCTGACCCCCAACCATCCAGTGAATACAAATTGTGCCGGTCATGGCAAGAGGACAAAAGCCGCTTACACTTCCCACACCCCAAAACCACACAACTCACAACAGCTCTGAGCTCTAGAGCTAAACCACAGATGTTCATGCACATCCGCCACTTGGAGATGCCCTGACCACAATTGCTACCTCTCATCAGGACCACTGTGGGCCAGGCATAGTGCTGGGCACTTTACCCAGAAGTGAGTACACGTATTCCAATTCCTCCAAATGTGGAAAGAGAGGCTGAAAGAGGCAAAGCTTTTCACCTGCAGTCACACAGCCAGTAAGTGGCAGGACCTGAATTCAAACCCTGGTTTATCTGATCACCCAGGGAAGATTCTGTCACACTGTTGGGACTCGTGTTGAATTTTTAAAATGATATTTAGGGTTAAAAAAATGTTTATGGTAAAATGTAAATAAACACGAGTGTTTATAATTTCAGAAAAAATTGTAAACTTGTACATTCTTGCTGATATCTGGTGCGAATTCCACTGAGCACATGTAATAAAAAATAAATATATTTTAATTTAAAAAATAAAGAGGGAAGAAGTAAAAGTCATTCTGGGATGTTCATGATCTAGGGCTATGAACTGAGTTTAAAAAAGCACATTGAAAAACTGTGAGTGCAAAATGATCTTATTCTGTTTAAAAATAGACATCCAAATAAAGTATATAAATACATGCATATACACACACGCACATAAAAAGGTATTGAAAGAAATATATTAAGATCCTATAGTGGCTGTTCTCTGGGTAGTTGAGATTTGGGGTGTTCCATAAATTTGTCTTATTATTGCTCATCTGCATTTTATAATTTTTCTCCAATGAACATCTAATTCTTGCTAGTAAGAAAAGACATTTAATAAAAGTGGTGTTTGTTTTTAAAAAATATATGGTCTTTATTGCTGTAGTTTAAGCTCATTCCTCACCTGACCTTAGTGTAACATGGCCATCCCAGAAGTGATCATACCACCCACCCAAGAAGGAAGATATCTCAATTTATCTCCAAATTTGGGCCCAAAGAACTACCTATGGAGGAGAAGCTTTCCAATAAAACTTAACTCAGTATCTAACGAAAGTAAGGCTTTGTCTTCCGGAATATCCCACTGCTCCCTGTGGGAGATTGCATTTTCCAAAGATGGCCTTAAGAAAATCTCCCGTTCCACATTCTCTTCTGCAATGTGACCTTTGCCACTTCCTTATCAAAGGTGGAGACTAATTTCCCTCCCCTTGAATCTGCGCTGCCTTAGGAATGTGCTTTTAATAAAGAGGCTGCCAAGGAAAGGACTCTGCAAACCTCCAGGACTAGGTCACAAAAGGTGACACAGCTTCTGCCCAGCTCTCCTGAAACGCTGATTCTCTAGACTCTCACTTCATCTTTGGAAACGTGCCACTGTGCTATGAGAAGTCCTAGCCACATGGAGATGCCAAGTGTCAGTGACCCAGTTGACGGTCCCAGCTGAGCCCAGCTTTCAGGACATTTCAGTCCAGGTGGCAAAAATGTGAGAGTAGAAAGCTTCTAGTGGATTCCGGCTCCCAGCCATCTGAGTCACCCACAGATGTTTGAGTATTTCCAGCTGAGTTTCGGTCATTGTGGAACTGAGATAACCATCTCCCCTTTGTGCTTTATGAATTCCTGACTCCTAGAATCCGTGAACATAATAAGATTGTTGTTGTCTTAAGACACTAAGTTTAGGGTGGTATATTATACAACAGCATGCAACCAAAACACTCATAAGTAACAACTCATTTGACCCTCACAATAATTGGATGAGATAGGTATTATCATCCCCGTTTGAAAGATGAAGAGACTGAGAGTCAAAGATACAAGTGACTTGCAGCCCTGGGCAATGGAAGGATGAACTGCATGTCCAGAGAACAGAGTCCTAAGTCTATCCTGTTACTAACATACTATACAACTAAAAAAGACATTAACATCTACTAAATATTACATAACATTTAACACCTTTACTTTCTTCCCAAAGATAATAACTCATTTGACCCTCACAATAATTGGATGAGATAGGTATTATTATCCCCATTTGAAAGATGAAGAGACTGAGGGTCAAAGATACAATGAATGACTTGCTCAAGGCCACACAGCTCATAAATGGCATAGCAGAAACCAGAATATAGCAGCAGGTCCAGAAGTTACAATAGAATAAGAGAGCAGATTCAGATCTGTGAGATTGGCCAAGAATCAAGTTCTCTGCAATTTCCGCTCTCTAGATTCTGTCCAGCCTTTTGGAATCACAGGCTCACGCTGTTACATGACCCCATACTATGGTCCTTCAGCTGTCTGAAGACTGCTTATGTGCCCATTTACAATCTTTCCATCCAAGCTAAATGTTTCTAATACCTTCAGCCATTCCTCGTATCACATGCTTTACAAAACCCATGACTTTTTTTGGATTACAAAGTCAATGCACATTCATTGTAGAAAATTAGGGGGAAAAAAAAGAAAGCACAAAGAAGAAAATGATATTCAAGTCAAATATTATCACTCCAAACTGACTTCCCTTATTTCTAGTTTTTAACCATGTATTTATATGCATATGTTTTTACAACTGGATCTTCATGTCTTGTAACATGAGTACATTTTGTGAATTCTATTTAAAAACATCTAAGTGTGTATCAATTCATTCATTTATGTCAGAAATATATATTGGTGTCCAATTATATGCTTGGTACTTTTTATATTATAAATTGCATATTTTATATATGTATGCATATGTACACATCTAAATCCATATCTAGACTTATATATATATATCAGTATGTTCATCTATACATATATCTATATCTTCATCCACCAAAGTGTTAATAGTGATTTTCTCTGAATACTCAGATTTTCTTCTTTTAATGTTTCCTTTTTTTAATGAACTGAGATTGTACCATTAAAATAAAGCTAAATAAAATGCATCACACACGTTACTCCATGTCATTAAGTAGTGACTTCAATATCATTTAATACCCAGAATATATTCCACTGTCTCAATGTATCATTATTCATTTAATGAATTTCCTATTGTTTAAATATTATATTGTCTCCAATTTTTCACTTTAGTATTGTATCACATGTTCCTAAAGATAAATCTTCCTACACATCCCTGGGCATTCATGTGCACAATTTTCTTGAGAGCAAAAAGATGAATTGATGGGTCAAAGGACATTGACATATTTAAAGTTTTTTGATCCACACTGTCAAGATGTCCTCCAGAAAGGTTATACCAATTTCATCCCAGTCAGCTGTATATAGAAGTGATTATTTCATGACATCCTCTATAACACTATCACATCACTGTTTTCCAATCTTAGTAATTTTGATATGCATCTCATATTTAAAATTCATTTTGTCAGATTCTTTTCAACATTGTCCAATTTGCCCAAGGCTTTTTTGAGATTTGATCTCCAGAACTAGGCATGATAATCCAGGTGTGATCTGACCCACACAGAGCAGAAATGGACTACCACCTCCCTTTCACTGAACATGAGACTTACAATAATGCGGCCCAGGACTGCTTCCGCTTTCCTAGCAGCTGACTTGTATTCAATATGTCCTCAACTCTTCATTCTCATGCACTGCAAATAAATCTGTTTTTTCCCATATCATGTATTTGTAGAATTGATTTTTCTAAATCAAAGTAAAGAACATTTTGTACTACCAAATTGTATCTGTATATTTTGGCCTCATCTTCCAGTGTCTCCGGACATTTTTTGGTCCTAATCCTGTGATCTCATGTTCTCACTATTCCCTGACTACATGCCCTCAATGAATTGGATAAGTATGAAAAGGAACAGGAGGTCAGAAAAGGAATGAATAGTTACCAAGTGCCTACAACAGGTCAAGCCACAGACTAGAAGTTTATGTATGTTAAAATCATATAGTACATCTAAAAGTATAATTAAATTGATGCTGATATCCTTGTTTGAAATACTAAGAAATTGATGTTTGTAGGGATTATTTGTCTTGGACAAGGCCACACAGTCAGTAAGGAGAAGGGATGGGTTGGGAAGTCTAGCTGTGGTCCGTGCTATCCCCAGTATCCCATGCCAGGTCCTCCCTTATCTAAAGCAAGGATGTCAGTGTTGAAGAGAACTAGATGGACAATAGAACTTGATAGCTCATGGCTACAGAACTCTCTTCAGGTTGATAACAGTCCTTTAAGGAAAGCTCTTTTAGACCAGGTAACCGCATAAAATTGAACCATCTGACTATACTGTCAACAATTTACAATTTTCTCCTTTGGAAACAATAAAAAATACATATCTTGTTCATTCAATAAATATCTGTTGAGAGCCATTAATGTGCCATGAAGTGGATATGAACGGGAGTGAAACAGAAATATCCCCTGACATTACAGGGCTTGTACTTAATTGGAAAGACAGGATATTCAGATAAATACTTGCAAAAATTGATACACTGATGAGAAGCTTTGTCAGCTATCTTACTGACATTGAGATATCTTACGTCTTTGGTACCTACCTGATATACCTGTGAAACAAACCTATCCAAAGAAGAAATGCAGTTTGCCTGTCATGACTCATTCTTAGGGAACCCATGATGGCTTCTAGCGCTCCCAACTTCCCTTCCCACATGCTCACTACATAAATTTGACCAACTGACTTCATTGTTCTTGAGAATCAAAATCAAATATCAAAAGTGCTTTACCACCCATTTTGAAAGCAGGATAAGATTCGCCCTTCTTCAGAATTTTCAAGCTTCTCTACCTACCTTGATTCTTCCAAGAGTTTAACTAATTCTGTGGCTCTGACAACACATCTTCAAATTATTTTAGCTCTAGAAAAATAATTTGCTTAGATATGGAGACTGAAATTGAGGCAGATAACTTAAGTAAATACTTAGTACCTCCTCTGTGTCTTAGAACTCCATTTCTTATGGAACATCTTAATTCTCCCTTTCCTAGTTTTCAGATTTTTTTTCTTGGTATAAGTGACAGATCTGATAGATTCGGAATGAATTTAGTTTCATATTTTCATCTAGTAATAAGGTTTCAGCTGTTTCACGCAAGGGGACAATCATTTTCTTCTTCTCACTGTTCCAAAAGCAATTTTAAAAGCTTGTTTTATTTCTGTTCACTTTCCTTCAAATTTGACCATCACGCACTGACAGATTTGAAGCTTCAGCCTTTCTAGGAGTATTTTCATAAGTTTGGGTTAAATGGTTACACATTCTTGGCCTTTTTTCCATCTTTAGTTTCCTATGCAAATATATCTCCTCCTTGTATGCTTTCCAATTTCCTCCTTCATTGTAACTCCCTGTGATTATTTGTTCAGAATTTCATTTTTCAGAGTCTTCCTCTCTGTAATCCATCTATTTCATTTTAGAGTCTTACGTCATGGAATCAGAAAAATCTATCCTCTGGCATTAAAATATTATGTGTATATGTGTTCATAAATTCTTGGTTATAATTTTTCATCTTTTGAGATAGAAATGTTATTTCTTGGTTTAATAATATCCAGTGCTGGCAAGGATTCTATGAAATGATGATTTTCCTAAATTGCTGCAAGCAGTGCAAATTTGTGAGGCCCTTTTGGGAAGCAATTTGGCAATATAAAAAAAGGCTTAAAAAAGGACCATCCCTTTTGCCCCACTTCTGGGAATTCGCCCTAAGGAAACCATCCTAAATATAAGAAAGGCTTGACGCAGCATTAAACTCATTGCAATGTTATTTATAAATATAGGAAAATGGAAAATAACCTTAATGTCCAATTTGAGAGGAATGGTTAATTATGTTGCAATATTAAATGGACCTTAGGGGTGATGAGATATCATAGGGAATACTTGTGTCCAAAACTTTAAGAAAGGGGGTCCAAAACAAATTTACATTACAAAATGATTACTATTGAATATAGTGGAGATTCTGCTTATGGTACGGTGGAGTAAGATATTAATGGATGTGCTTTCCTGCACATAACAACAGTACAAAATACAATACAGAGCCTTCCCTGAGGGCTCTGGGAAGAAAATAAAAGCAGGCATATTTTGGAAAGGAGTTGAAATTTAGAGAAAGCAGGTGGCACAGGGTGAATTTCCCATGTTTCAAGCTTGGTCCTGAGGGTGGGTCACAGCTTCAGTATGGCTCAGGGCAAATGACACTTAAGAGAAAGTCTGCTCTTTCTGGACTGAGGCCCCAGTGCATGGTTCCCAGATCAACCAATGCCACCAAAGAGTGAGAGAGGAATCCAGAAAAGGAGAGCCCCAGAAAAGGGTCTCACAATCTGGGTGTAACGTCTGCCCACGTCTCTGGCTGGCCTCTGAACCACACCTGTGTAAGGCTGACTCCAACCAGCTCAGCTGAAGTGAACAAAACAGCTGAGATTTGAGGTGTTGCCCACCACAATTGGGGTCTACTCAAGTTAACTGCCTGCAGAAACAAAACAGTAACACTCTTTGGAGAAACAAAATCCAAGAATCTTCATACAATAAAGTCATAATCTCTAGAATTCAATAGAAAATTATTCAACATATGGTGAACCAGGAAAGTTCCATCCATTCCCAAGGGAAAAGACAATCAGGGAAGGCCAACCCAAGATGATCCAGATGGACTAGGACTTGAAGACAATTACTACAGCTGTGCTCAATTAGGTAAAGCAAAAAAATGATTATAAAAATATAAAAATTATTAGCAGGAAACATAAAAACACACACATACACACAGAGCAAATAAAGATTTTAGAAGTGAAAAATGAAACATATACGAAATTAAAAAATAAAAATCACTGGGGGCCAGCCCGGTGGCACTGTGGTTAAGTTCGCATGTTCTGCTTTGGTGCTTATCAAGCTGTGCTGTGGCAGACATCTCACATATAAAATAGAGGAAGATGGGCACGGATGTTAGCTCAAGGCTGATCTTGCTAAATAAATAAATAAATAAATTACTGGGGGCTAGCCTTGTTGCATAGTGGTTAATTTCACACGCTCCACTTCGGCAGCCCAGGGTTTGCAGGCCCAGATCCCAGGCATGGACCTAGCACTCCTTGTCAAGCCACTCTCTGGCGGCATCCCATATAAAACAGAGGAAGACTGGCATAGATGCTAGTTCAGCAGCAATCTTCCTCAAGTAAACAAAGAGGACGACTGGCAACAGATGTTAGCTCAGGGCCAATCTTCCTCACAAAAAAATTCACTGGATGAGCTTAATAGAATAGAGATAACAGAGAAAATAATCATTGGCCTTGAAGACAGATTAATAGAAATTCTGTAAACTGAAGAAAAGAGAGAAAAGAGATTGGAAAAAATTAAACAACAGCCAAGGACCCACACAACAGCAAAAGTTCTAAATACAGATAACTGGAGTCTCAGAAGTTGAGGAGAGAGAACAGAAAACACACTTAAAAAAGTAACATTTGAAATCTACCAAATTTAGTGTAAGATATAAACTAGCAAATTCACAAAATCTCTGGGAACACCAAAGAGGATAAATGCAGGGGGAAAAAAGCCTATGCTTATAGTCAAACTGTTAAAAATTAAATAGAGAGAGACATCCTTGCTCTAGTCATTTCAATATGGCAAGAAAAATAAAGAAAAAGCATAAAGATTAGAAAGAAAGAAATGAAACTATGTTTTTAGATGACTGGTTAGAAAAAGAATCACAGGAATCTATAAAACTACTATTAGAATAAGTGCCTTTAGCGTGGTCAAAAGATAAAGGTTATGAACATGATGTAATCCACACAGAATTCAAAATATATTACGATGTGCATCTGAAAGTTATATAATGTTATAATCCAATGTTACTGCAATAAAAAAATATAAAAAAGAAAGAAAAAAGATAAAGGTTAATATACAAAATCAATTGCATTTTTATATATAAGCAGCAAACAATTGGAAAATAAAATTTCAAAATAACTCCATTTACAATAATGCCAGAAACTCTAAACTACTTATTAAGTTTAATAAAAGGCATATAAGATCTCTTCAAGGAAAACAATAGAAAACTGCTAAGAGAAATTAAAGAAAATCTAAATAAATGGAGAGATACACCACGTTTGTGGATCACAACGTTCAACATTGTTATGATGTCATCCCCCTAACTTTATCTATAGGTTAAAAGCAATCCTAGTTATAATCCCAGTAGGTCTTTTATATTTTCTTTATTTTTTGGTGAGGAAGATTGTTGCTGAGCTAACATCTGTGCCAATATTCCTCTATTTTGTACGTGGGATGTTGCCACAGCATGGTTTGATGAGAAATGTGTAGGTCCATGACCAGGATCTGAACCCGCAAACCTAGGCTGCCGAAGCGGAGTACACCAAACTTAACAACGACACTACCAGGCCAGCCCCAAGTAGGCCTTTAAAAAAAAAAAATTGACAAGGTGGTTCTACAATTTATATGGAAGTGCAAATAACCTAGAATAGCCAAGTAATTATAAAATAGAACAAAACTGGGGGGGCCAGCCCAGTGGCACAGCAGTCAGCTTTACATGGTCTGCTTCAGTGGCCCGGGGTCTGCAGGCCCAGATACCAGGCACGGACCTACATACTGCTCATCAAACCACGCTGTGGAGGTGTCCCACATACAAAATTGAGGAAGACTGGCACAGATGTTAGCTCAGCAACAATCTTCCTCAAGCAAAAATAGGAAGACTGGCAACAGCTTAGGGGCAATCTTCCTCACACACACACACACACACAAATAGAACAAAATTGGAGGACTTACACTACCTGTTTTAAAGACTTACTCTACCTGTTTTCAAGACTTGCTATAAAACTATAGTAACCAAGACAGTGTATTATTGGCTAAAGGATTAAGCATCAGAGCAATGAAACAGAATAAAGAGTTCAGAAATATACACAAGTGATTTTTTTTATATAGTTGTCAAAGAAAATCCTTTCAACAAATGGTGCTGGAACAAGTGGAGAGCCATATGCTAGAAGAAATGAACACAGGCCCTTAGTTCATACCATATGCCTATATGAACTCAAAACGGATCCGAGAACTAAATGTAAATGTTAAAACTATAAACCTTTTAGAATAAAACAGGAGAAAAATCTTTGTGACTTTCGAGTAGGCAAAGATCTCAGGTAGGAAACCAAATGCATGAACCACCAAAGAAAATATATACAAACTGAATTTTATAAAAATGAAAAAAATTTGCTCTTCAAAAGACACCACCAGGAAAAGTGAAGGCAAGCCACAGGATGGGAGAAAATATCTGTAACAACATGTATCTGCCACAGGACTTATATCCAGATTATATAAAGACTCCTGATAATTCTATAAAAAGACAATAAAGAACACAGTTAAAAACTTGGCAAACAATTTGAAGAAATACTTCAACAAATAAACAAACATAAGAATGGCAATAAGCACACAAAAAGATGCTCAATCTCTGTAATCATCAGGAAAATGCAAATTAAACCACAGTGAGATACCACTACACAACCATTAGAAAGCCTCAATTTTTGTATCAGCCTTACTAATTTCAACAAGGTTTTGGAGCAGGTGACACTCTCATATACTGCTGATGAGAAGTGCATCACGTACCTACTTTGAAAAAAACTTTCTCGAAAAGTTAAGCCTGCAACAACCATAAGGCCCAGGTATTCCATCCCTATTATTTACTAAAGAGAAATGAAAACATACATCCGCACAAAGACTTGTACATGAATGTTCATAGCAGCTTTATTGACACTAGCAAAAAACTGGAATCAACACAAATGTCCATCAACAGGTGAACAGATAAAATAAAGCATATCCAAACAAGACTCAGCCATAAAAAAGACAAAATGGTCCCATTTGCAACAATATGGATGGACCTGGAGAGTATGATGTTAAGCAAAATAAGCCAGACAGAGAAAGACAAACACCATATGATTTCACTCATATGTGGAAGATAAACAAATACATGGACAAAGGGAACAGAGGAGTGGTTCCCAGAGGGGAAGGGGAGCAGGGGTGGGCATAAGGGGTAAAGAGGCACCTATAAATGGTGACTGACAAATAATAAAGTGCAACTGAAATTTCACAATGTTATAAACTATTATGAGCTCAATAAAGTAAAATTAAACAAAAATTAAGCACATCTATATAATGCAATACTATTTGATATTCAAAAGGAACTCCTGATATGTACAACAATGCACATGAATCTCAAAATTATTAAGCTGAGTGAAAGATAGCAGACATAAAGAATACAAAGCGTATGATTCCATTTTTATGAAATTCTAGAAAAGGCAAATCTAATCCATAGTGACAAAAAGCAGGTCTGCGGTTGCCTGATGTCACGGGTGGAAAGAAAGATATACTACGAAAGGTCACAAGAAATCTTTTGGGGGTAATGGAAATGTTTACTGGTGTACACAGCTTCTGAAACCCATTGACTAGTATGCTCTAAATGGATGCGGTTTATTGTATATAAAATATACCTTAATAAAGTTGATTTTTAAATTGCATATAGAAAAATAAAGCAAACTGGGAAAGAAATTAGAAAGAAAAATTTAAATGTAGGTAGTACTTGGATGATGGGGTTACAGGAAATTTTTGTTTTTTCTGGTTGTACTTTTAGGAATTTTACAAACTTTAATAAACATGAATTATTTTAAACTAAAAAAAAATAAACCAGTCTGTGGCATTTAATAGATTAAGGCCAGCTTCCTGTTCCTGGTTAAATGGATGACTATGATATGCATTTTTATCAAAGACATATTGTTTCCAAATGATAGGCTTCTTGTTGGTGAGACTCAAGAGCAGAGCGGTAATTCTAGAGGGATCAGTGTTCTCCCTTCTCCTCTACATTTGAGGCACGAAGTTGGAAGAGAGACAATTCAATAATTTATCAGAAATTGTCCTTTGAGCGGAATGATTCTTCCTGTAGCTATCCGGAGAACTGAAGCCCTCACTGATACACTGCATTAGCTTTGAATTGTCTTGAATATTCAGAATTCATTATATATCCATAATGGAGTAACAAAAAAATTATTGGTTTTGGAGTCAGGATTCCTGAGTTTGAGCCTTGGTTCTTTAATTCTGTGTAGCTGTGGTAATTTTAAAATAGCCCCCAAATTCTTTGACACACCTCCTATTAAGAGGTGGGGTCTCCTATCCTTGAATCTGGGTGGGCTTTTTACTGCTTTCACCAAAAGAGAATGGCAGAGGTGAGGCCATTTGTCTTCCAAGGCTCCCTCAGTAAAGGCCATGAAGCTTCACCCGGTTGTCTTGGGACAGTTGCACTGAGAAGCCAGTTACCATGCAAGAGACTACCATATTGGAGAGGTCACCTGTGGAAGCACCCAGTCAACAGCCCACAGTTGAGCTCTTGGCCAACAAATTAGCGTCAACTGCCGGCCATGCAAGTGGGCCATTTGGGATGTCCAGCCCAGTTGAGTCTTCAGATGACTGCAGCCCTACTTGGTGTTTGTCTATAAACACCTGAGAGACGCCAGGCAAGGCCTGTCCAGCTGAGCCTTAGCCAAATTCCTGACCCACAGCATTGTGGGCAAAATAAAACAGTTGTTGTTTTTAGCTACAATGTCTTGGGATAATTTATTACACAACAATAATCACCGTAAAAGTAATTTTGGATGAGTCATTTGACCTCTTTACACTCTTAAGTTTTACATCTCTAATGAGAATATCATCTACTCTTAGTACTATTGCAAGGTTTCAAAGGATGTTGCAAACCTTGGAGTACAGAGCAAACACTTTTGCTTTATTTTACCTATTGGTATGTTTACTCAACATGTTTATTGAATACCCGCTATATGTCAAGGCTGTGCAGTAGGCTAGGCTATCACCATTAAGAAGATACAGTCCCTTCAAGGAACTCAGATTTGGATGGAGGAAGAGGTCAAGAAACCAGGCGATGGAATAAGGCCACTACACAGGTCAGTGCAGGAGCTGTGGGAGCACATACTGGGGGCTCGATCCTCCTCTCCAGGGGGTGGCAGAGAGAACAGTCAGGATTCTACGTTAAAGATGTGGAGGTGGGGGAGGCATGAGAGTGGAGAGAAGATCATTGCATAAGAGAAACAGCATCTATCTGGCTTAGCTCTGTAGTGAGTGGGTGGAAACTAAAAAAGGAATGTGGACCGCTGTGGGGTTTCTTGTGACCTATAGAAATCATGGTGAAAAGGATGCACTTCCAAGGCCTGATGGAGATGCCATCTTCCATGCATCTTTCTGGCCACACAAGAATTAAAAAAAAAGTGGATAAACAAATGATCAAGAACAACAAACTCAAATAACTGCTACCTCAAATCATTGTTGTCACTCAGGACCATCAAAGCAGGAGATAAGGCTAAGGTGTAAGATTTCATCAGAAACTTCTCATTCTCCTCAAGGCAAGCATAGGAGAATGTGTGCGGGGTGGGAGGTGTTGAGGGAGCCTGATATTCTCAAAAACAAAAAAGAAGCACTCTCCCATTCATCATTTAAGTAGGTCCATTGAACTACTCCCCGACACAAGCAGAATAAGCAAAATGTCATGAAACAGATAATGTAAGCCCACCTGTCTAGGAGATGACAGCAAAACAGCTGACTGACAATCAATTCTGGAGTCTCTCCCCAGTGCTCTGCCCCTCCACCTCTTGTGAACAATGTGATAACTTATCACTTAAGAATGGGGACTGGTGGTGATAACGGAGATTTTCAGAGCAATCAAGGCCTCAGGCAGGTGAAGAAGAGAGAGAAGGGTACCCTATTTGGGATGAGGGACCTCAGTTTCCCCTTCTTTGGGAAAGGTCCATTATTGTCCCTGGGGACCCACGAAGGGCTCTATACAAATGCCAAATTTAATTAGCTCAGATGCAGGTGAAATGAACTAAATTCAATTTGCTATTTGCACTCCTTTTTTCTCCCTTGGACAAGTTTAGGGTTTTAAACAGCTCAGGCGGATGGGGGGAAAATGTAAAGTTTTTGTTAAAAAAAAAAAAAAAGAAAAAGCAGCCTAATACCCAGAGTTGTGCCAACAAAGCTGTTTTAAGAAAGAGTGGGTGGCTTTGTTAGGGGAGAGGAAGAGCTCTCCCATATACTCTCAAAATGTGGACAGGGGATTTTTTCCCTCCCTTAGTGGTATCCGGCACACAGGTGCTACCTCTGATATGGTACCTGGCACACAGAAGGAATGAAGCATTAGAGGCTGTTCTCACCAGCACCTGCCATGGTGCGTTGCTGCAGATGCTTTAAAGAGATGTTCTGCAGATTAATCCTGTTTGCTGAGTTATTAGTAGTTTAATCTCAAACAGAAATATTCCACCATGCACTGAGAGTCTGCTGTTTCCTTTTCCCTGCCTGTCTCTCCCATCTCAGTCCTCCCATATTTCCATCCCAGTAGAAAACAGCATCTTTTCAAAGCAAATGCATCTTTCTTCCAACGTGGCAATCTCAGAGTGAACTTTGCATCCCTCTGGGTGTAAGATTGCACCCAAAGCTTCCTGCATCTTATGACAGCAGGGCAGAATGCAGGTGAAATTCCTTTTTAGAATCACTGCTATGCAAAAAAAAATAATTTTCAACCTCTCCACACCCCCTACAAGGGCAACAGTGCCAGGTAATTTCATTGTCATTCAAAAAGGAACCTGGCAAATTATAAGTACTCATTAAGATTTAGGATGTGGCTCCAGGTAAGTAGCTTAACTTTCATGTTTTCTCTTTGTGTAAGAGAAAAATAATTCTATCTTCCCCACATATTTTGCAAAGCTACTACTCAGTTCAGATGAGAAACTCTCACATGGCCAAGTCAGAATTCTTGATAATCCCTCCTAAACCTGCTGCTCTGCCAGTCTCCCCCTCCGAGCAAAAGTGATCTCCCTCATGCACTTACTCAGGCCAAAGCATGGCGGCCATCACCCGTCCCTTTCCTTTTCTCCCAGAGAACAGCCAACCCAATCTCATTTCTTTCTGTTTTCCTTCTCACTCACGGTGCTCCACATACCCTCGCCTTTATGCTGGTCATGGGACATAGTAACCTTGTTCTTGCCTCAGGATCACGACACTGCTCTTTCATGGAATGTTCTTTCCCCACTTCACGCAGGTCTCTACTCAAAGGTCACCTCCTCAGAGAAGCCTTCCCTCACCACCTTCTCTGAAATACCCTCTTCTTCCACTCCCACATGCTCTATATCCTGCTATAATTTTCCTCACGACATTTATTACTATCTGAGATGAGGTCATATCTTCATCTGTTGCCTCTCTCTTCCATCGGAGTAGAATCTTCAGGCGATTAGGATCTCTCTTTCCCATCACCATGCTCTGTACTTAGTCAAGTGGGTGGCATATAGTAGGCACTCCATAAATATTGTGGAGTGAATGAATAGATAATGCACATGAAAACCTGCGGGAAACTTTAAAGTTGCACAGCTGAAGGGAAAATTACACATTATCAGTTCTGCCTGCCCACTCCAAAGAGGAGAGGATTTACATGTAGCTTTGCAAGTCTCTTGCAAACACATAGACATTTCAGGAACTCACTTAGTCGGTTATGTGAGGAACTCCTTGGGGAAATGAAGGAAATGAAAGAAATGAATTTCATTTTGCTAGGCGCAGTGTGTTATTTCCCAAATTGCTCTCAATTTCCACAGAAATGGCTTCTGGCATAGGGAGTGCACGTGCAAAGGCCTGGTACAGCCAGAGCAGGAAGGTCCCTATGGAGGACCAGACGGGCTTGTGTTCTGAGGGGAAGGCGGACTAGGGTGTGGCCTCCAGGGTCACTGACCCCTCCAAAGCCCCTGTCGCCTTACACCGTCATCCACTGGTTCCAGAGTTCTTCACTCCAAAGTTAGTATAAAGCCCACCCTTATAAGAGATAGAAAGAACAGATGACTGGGGACTGGATTTGAACCCGGCCTCTTCCTTGCTATGTGATATTGAGCAAATTACTTTCACTCTTTGACTTTGCAAATTCTTTTTAAAATTTTTTGTAATATGAAAAGTAGAGACACTGATTCCTGCCTCACCAGCTCTTCTCTGAGAGAAGGTATTTGCCCGTAACACATATGAGAGGATCCCATTGTGACATGTCTGCTACCCCAAATTTCCCCGGAAGTTGACGGAGCCTGACTCTGGAAGCTTTTCTGTTGGGTAGATGTTGCCGGATGGAGGTGAACAGACAAATCACACTCCAACGTGAAAAGGTAATTCCAGAACACTGCTCAGCTCTTATTTCACATTAAAGGAAAGAATCGGTATTCAGAAATTATGTAATTGTGAAATGCTGAACAATTACAAAATATTTTGGCTCTTATTGGATATGGGGGAGGGATGCAAAACCCTGAAATAGAAGAAAGTGGTGGCTCATAGGAAAACTTTTTATCATATCTGTTTGTGAATGACTAAAAACTCCACCTTCCCACACACATTCTGAACACTTCCTGCAAAATGAGTCATCATGTTATGATGGCAAGTATTTGGTAAGCATCTACTAGATGCCCAGTTTCTGGATATGAACCTATTCTGAGACCCAAAGGCACTGACTGAAGGAGAGCCTGGGTACCCATGAGGAAGGCTGCAATACCACAGCAAGTGTAGAGAGTAATGGTTCCTCCAGAACTTCCTCTGAGGGACTTCGGGCCATTTATTTGGGTGACCATACACAGAGTAAGAGGAATATCCAGATTTTTCAAAGACTGTTGGATACAAGTTGACATTGATACCCAGGGGACCCAAGGCATACTTAGAGTGAAGGATATGTGGACTTGCAGGTAAGAGAATGGAGTCCTCACATATGTCTGTTTCACAGCAAGATGATCATTTCCCCAGTCCCCAAATGAATACTAGCAGTTAGCAGAACACGTCTCCCATGGTTTCCTTGGTCTCTGTGATAAAATTGTCATTGTGGGGAAGACAAGTAGAGGCATTTCCATCCCAGCCAAGAAAAGAAACCAAAACCAATTCTCATCCTGAGGGTAACTGACATGATAAGATGCAGAACTGGTGGTCTCCATTATATCTCCATTTAATTAACCAACCTGGTCCCTTAGAAATTCAGATGGGCCCAGGAGGGTGGCAGTGAGCCACCACAAACTCAAACAAATGGTAGGTTTACTTGATACCAGATACGGTGTCTATGCTACAACCAATTAACACAGCATTGGGGTTATAGTCTGTGGCCACCGATCTGGAAAATAAGTTTGTTTCCATCCCTATCTGGAAAAAGGATCAGAAGCAGTTTCTATTCACATGGGGTGGGCACTACTGCACATTTACAGTCTTGCTCCAGGGCCATATTAACTGTCCTACTCTCTGTCATAAGAGTCTGAAGGGACATGGACCACCTGGACATTTTGCAGAATATCACATTGGCACACTAGGTTGATGCATCATGCTCATTCGACCAGATGAACAAGAAATGGAAAGTACATTCAAGAGCTTGGTAGGAGACATGCAATCCAGAAGGTATGAGATAATCCTATGAGGAGTCAGGGGTTCGCCATATCAGTGACGATTTTAGGTTTCTGCGGTCTGTGGCATGCCACACCTATTTCAAAATAAAAAAGAAATTCCTGTATCTTATGCTTCACACCTCCAGGAAGGAAGGAGAATGCTTGTTAGGCCTCTTTGGGTTCTGAAGGCAGCATGTTAAACACTTGGGGATATTGCCCTGACCCATTTTCCCAGCGGCATGGAAGGTTGCCAGCTCCGGGTGGATGACAGAGCAGGAAAAGGCTCTGCAGTAGGTCAGGCTGTGGTCAAACAACCCTGCCATTGACACCATAAGGCCCAGTGGACTCTGTAGTATAAGAGTCATTGGCGGTAATAAATACTCTGTGGAGTTTATGGCAAGTGCCAATTAGGAGACTCATAATGTAGACCCCCAAGCTTCTGGAATAATGCCATGCCATCTGCAGCAGAGAGCTATGCATTTGCAGGGGGAGAAGTTCCTGTTCTGCTACTGGGTCCTATCAACAGACCAGGAAGCCAGAGCTGCCTATCATGACCTGGATTCTGACAGATCCACCAATCAAGAGGGAGAGATGACATGACATGGAAGTGGCACAACCAGGATCAGGCCCAAGCAAGGTCAGAGGGCACAAGTAAATTACACAAGCAGATGGCCCAGATCCCATGTCATCCACCACTGGCACCTTTCACTCACATTACAGTTACGGTCACTTGGGCTGGGGATGGGAGCATGGAAGGCCAGGCTGATTTCACAAAGAAGTATTGGCTCTGTATGTGGATACCAGGCAAAAATAGACCACCTCTGCACAACAGGCAGAACTCCAAAGGGTGTACCTGGCCATCTACTGGGGAAAGGTTCAAGGTAAGATATAAGTGGATGGCTGACTTGATTGGCTGGTCAGGGGCCCTGGCAGAGAAAGACAGGAAGATCAGTTCCCCTTGCTTCTTCAAAACCAACTTAAACAAAAGCCTTTAAGAAGTCATCTAGGCATCCCTGGCCAGGGTTATCAATTATTGATGGGTTTACTGGGGAGAAGATGAACAGAGACCACTATGGAACTTGCCCCTTTACTTTTAGTGGTTCAGACACATGCCACAGCTCAATGCTCCACAGGAAGCATCCCAGCTCCCTGGAGCCTCCTTATAAAGCTTTCAGCCCTCAACTTCTTTTAAGCTGACTTTGACTACCCACATAGAATAGCACCAAAAACCAGAAACTAGATGTGTAATACAAAACTCCAGAAGGGGCTGGAATGAGTGACCTGCAGGGTCCCTCTGGCCCTGAGAGTCCATGATAAAGGGACTCTTTATCATGGGAATATTTTCCCAGTGCAGTGGCTCTCTCACTTAAGCATGTATCAGAATCACCTGGAAAGTTATTAAAACACAGATTGCTGGGCTCCATCGCAGAGCGGCAGGGTCTAAAAGTTTGCATTTCTATCCAGTTCTCAGAGGATGTTGAAGCTGCCTGTGCAGGAAGCACCCTTTGAGAGTTACTGTCCCAGAGCAACAGGACTCAGTGGCCGACCTTATGGGCCTCACTCCAGGTTCCAACACCCTGAGTTCTAGCAGGTGGCTTCAACGATGAAGGCCATATGTGTTGTAGTTAAGAGCCTCAGCTTTGAGTCAGACTGATCTGAGTTGAAATCCAGACTCAGCCACTGATGGGCTGTGTGACCTGTGGCAAAGTGGACCTCACCTTGTGAGCCTCAATTTTCTCATCTGTAAAACGGGAGTCATAATAATATAAACCTTACAGGGATATTGTGAAGATTTAATTAGATACATTGAAAAAATGGGCATGGTGCTTGGCACACAGGAAGCCCTTGGTAAATAAGGATACAATGGCACAGGTGATGCTACGGTTTTCTAAACTGTAAAGGGCTGGCCAAATGGAAGAGACTGCATTCTATGGGCATCTAGCTTTTATTCTTCAATTCAAATTGTCATCTTCTGGGACACAGAGAGGTAACAATATTGAGGAAAGGAAAGAAAAGAGACTCTGTAATGGGGGCTGACACTCCTTGCTCCTCACCCCTCCCCAGCCCTCCCCACTCCACCTCTCCTCGGCCCTCTTCTCTAAATTGTTTAAATTTGGACTTGGACTTCTCCGGGAAACAAGTCCACATTCTTCTTTACCAATGAGGGTGAGTAGCCGTATTCCCTCCTCCCGTCTCTATACCATGCCCGTCAGTGCTTCTATAGGCTGATGCAATCACAGCAGTTAGCATGCCAGGCACATAACACTCGCACAAACAATATTTGTTGAATTGAGCAAAGATTTCTTAGGTCTCTTCCAGCTTAAGGTTATAGCTATTGTGTGGTAGAGACCTGAACTGAGAGTCAGTAAACCAAGGTGGGGGCCCAGATCTGCCACTAACTCAGGGTAGGGATGTCACTTTCCTCCTCTGCGCCTCAGCCTTCTCATCTCTATTATGGGGTGATGTCTAAGTACTCATCTCGCATTCCACTGTCCTGAATTTCTACATTTTATTTTATTTGTATATTTTATTTTAGGCTTCTTTGGGGTTCAAGGTCAAGGCTTTTAAGCAGTGTTTCACATAACGGAGAAAGAGGGGGTTTCCTTTTGCTCCAAAGTGGCCACATTTTACTGGAGGCCTCTTGCATCTTCCTTGATGAAATCTCCCATAATAACGCACAGTCATGATGATCATTAATATTGCATGTAATCATTAGAGTAAATAGCATCATATTCCTCTCAACTTAGACGGTATCTTTTAGCTGAGAGTCTGCTGATGCTTTAGCAAGGCAGATGAAGGCAAAGAGGGATTGCTGTTCGAGCCGCTCACTTAAATCTTTCCCGTGTGCATTTTCAAACCTAAAGGGAGGTGGCGTAAGGTAGTGAAGACAGTTGGATTTGACTTTAGAAGCTGTGGCTTCAGTGACAGGTTCTTTTACATTCCAGCTGTGTGACTATGGGCAAGTAACTCAACCTCTCTGAGCCTCAGTCTCCTCATCTGAGAGTGCTTCTCTGCTCACCTCACAGGGTTGTTGCAATGATCAATAAGATAATGGATATGAAAATTTGTTGTAAAATCTTAACGCTGTCTGCAAACACAAGGAATTGCCATTAAGATAATAAAAAGCAAATGGCACATGAATATTTCACAAGCCTGGACGGGGACAGATTATTTGTGAAGTATTCCCATCTAATGGGGTTTTATAAGTACACACTCCCTCTCCTTATTACAAACTTCCTAATAATCTCTTTCGAAATCTTCTCTTCAAACTCCCTTTGTCTCCCCCGTCATTTCTTCTTAATATCTCCTCTCTCACACAGCTATTTATTACTGAACTCTGGGTGGCATTTGGGGAGCCAGTTGGTTAGAAAAACACACACATACATATTTTGTACAGAGACATAAACAAAATGAAGCAAGGACACCTCAATGCTAAGCCAAGATATTAAGAAATATACATCTTCCTTGTGGGTCTGTCGGAGCTGCTCATATTAGCGATGCTTAGTCTGAAATGAGGTGTAACAACCCCATCCCCATATGTAGCCTCAAATCCATTCACATGTGGCACTCATTTGGAGAGGGAAGAAATAAAACAGGCTTGCATGCATTTTTTTTTTCCTCTTAAAAAAAAAGTATAAGAGTTTTACAAAGCCTTTTGGAGTCTCTCTTGGCTAAAAAGGAAATCCTTTTGCTATTAACTGCTCCTGCAGAGAGTGCTTGCTCGCTGCAAGATCATGATGAGGGTAAGCATTAATTAAATCTAACTGCGAGAGAATAATTATGTACACATATCCGTCAGCACAAGTTGTCACTATCCAGTAACAAAGTTGGATACAAACTCCATCAGCAGAACTGTCAGGCGGCTGTTAAAAGGATATAAATGCGTCCCAAAAGGATCATTTCATTTAGGGGGGGAAAAATTGAATTGCAAAGGATTAATGAGGCGAGGGGTTTGTGTTTTCAATTGGATGTAAAATGCAAACTGAGTAAGTTGTGATATCATCATTTAACCTTAATGTTTAGCTACATTTGGATTTCTCACACGTGGGGAGGGCAATTAGACCTTGTACACCAAACCAACGTTTGCCATCACGAAACGAGATTAAAGGTTAGATTATTTTAAGTTAAATTGCACCAAAGTTTACAAGAAAATCATAAAATCTAATTCACGCAGATGGCATATTCTTAATAATAATTAGGCAAGAAAATGAATGCAAATCCCACCAGGGTAATTAGAGGTTTTAGGAAAGGACCCATTTTTTGTGGCTGCCTTCATTTCTACTGAATTTTAGCTAACCTCGTAGGCCTGTGAATGGGCAGAGACCACACACAGGTGTAATGAATGCAAGTTTTGGAGGCAGGAACTGCGGATGGACACAGCTACAATGTAGGAGAAAGGACAGTGACATTGGAAGCAGACAGATCTAAGTTCATGTCCAGGATCCATCACTGACTGACCATGTGCGCTTGGGCAACTTACTTCATGTCTCTGAATATCAATTTCCTTTACAAAAGAGGGTTCTAGAAGGGCGGTTACAATAATACATTTGAAAGCACCTAGAACAGTGATTGGCACAAAATCATTGACCAATTACTGCTGTTGTTTCCAATCAGATATACGCCCCAAAGTAAGAAATAGAATACAAACAAACCACATTAGCCTTGAGATTCGTTCCTCCTGTAACGCCATCTTTGCTGGGGGAGTCATGGGCAGTGATGGTTTCCAACCAAGGCAAGGAATAGGAAGGCTAATTGGTTTCATTGCAGGCTTGGTGGATGGCTAAAATGTCAACACCAAAGTCATCTCCTCCAGTGCACTTATAACAATTTGTAACTTTGCACTTGAATGCACCCTTGCTTGACTGATTGCCTGCCTGTTTCTCCTCCATACTATAAGACCCATAGAGATGAGAATCTTGTATGTCTAGTGTTCCACTGCAGTCTCAGGACCTAATGTGGTGCCTCACACATGGAAGGCACTTAGTTGAAAGAATGAATGGAAGTCAGGTTGGAGGCCCCGGGGAGGGACGTAGCAGGAGGGGCTAGAATCCTAGAAATGAGAATCAGCAGCAGCACTAAAGAGAAGTTAGGAAGAGATTCATCCTATGGCAGGGAACGTGCTAGGACCACAGAAGCTGATATTAGTCAGAAGGCCAGAGTTGATTAGGAATCCTACCCATTCTGGGATGCTGTAATTATCACTGTCACTGCCTACTCTTGAGTTGTCAAGATCGTGTCAAGTTATTTCCCTATAGTCCGCCTGAAAGCAGGATGATTTCCTCAAGTGAAGGTTGCTACTAATGACGCAACGTCGTTCACCTCAACCCTTCTCGGCCGACTACTTCGGCAAGGTAACTAGGCTGACACAGATACAGGAGGAGGTGGGACGTTAGAGCTGTTCCCCAAAAACCTTCACAATTAGACCATATACTGGGCCTTTCTAATTCCAGAGGCTATCTTGACAAAATGGACTACTACCATGTCCTGAAGGAAAAATATGATGGCTATGGATTCACACAAAATATCACTATTTTGCCTTGACAGTGACCATTGTTCCGGAAGTGCTTTCCTTTAACCACAACCTCCCCTACACTCTCTTCTCCCTAAAGCAGCAAAACCAAAACAAAGTCAGTGCACATAGACTGCTTCTCCCTACTCCCACTCCCAATTGAAAGAAATGTCTTTCAGAGGGATAAAAATTAAACTAGATTTAGTCATAAATGTTGCAAAGAGTCATCATTGAAAATAAAATAAAATTTCAGGAAATTGGGACAAAGCCAGAAAATTTAAGTCATAAGATGTGAAGACCCATAAAAAGAATTTTTCACTTCTTGCAAAAAAATCTTTAAACTCTAATACTTGGACACAGAATTTTATATGTCATTTGATTATATTTTTAATAGTAAAGTTCAATTTATCTATATTATTATTATTTCTTTTCCTGCTTGATCTAACGGGGAGATTTCTGTAAAGAGTCTTCCACTTTGAACAGTATTCATCAACTTGTCATTGTACTTCTCTCAATTTTTTCTTTATATGTTTTGAGGCTGTGCTGTTTCTGTATGTAATCACAGATTTCACTTGTCTCCTGGTGAACTGTTCTTTTTATGATTAGTGACCTTCTTTATTCCTAAGGATTTTTTTGTTTCTTATTATTGTAAAGTTTATTTTGTAAAGAAGACATGATTTTATATTTAGAAAATCCTAAAGACTCCACCAAAAATGTGTGAGATCTAATCAACACATTCAGCAAAGTTGCAGGATACAAAATGAACATACAAAAATCAGTAGAGTTTCTATACACAAACAACAAATTACTTTAAAGGAAATAAAGAAATGATCCTGTTTATAATAGCATCAAAAACAATAAATGGGGCCCACCTCGTGGCGTAGTGGTTAAGTTCATGTGCTCCACTTCAGTAGCCTGGGGTTCACAGGTTTGGATCCAGGGCACAGATGTATGCACTGCTCATCAAGCTATGCTGTGGCAGGCATCCCACATACAAAATAGAGGAAGACTGGCACAGATGTTAGCTCAAGGACAATCTTCCTCAAGCAAAAAGAGAGAGATTGGCAAGAGACGTTAGCTCAGGGCCAATCTTCCTCACCAAAAAAATCCCCAAAAAACAAAAAGCCAGTAAAATACTTAGGAATAAATTTAACCAAGGTGATGAAAGATCTCTACATTGAAAACTACAAGACACTGATGAAAAAAGTTGAAGATGATGCAAACAAATGGAAAGGTATCTCATCCTCAAAGACTGCAAGAATTAATATCGTTACAATGTCCATAGTGCCCAAAGCAATCTACAGATTCAATGCAATCCCTATCAAGACTCCAATGGCTTTTTTTACAGAAGTATTTTGCCATATATTTATACTTCTCCCCAATCTTTCATTTGATTAGTATTTGCCTAGTATATCTTTTTCCTTTCTCTTCACTCTCAAACTTTTTGTGTCTTTATGATTTATGAAAATCTTTGGTAAACAGCATATAAATAAATTTTGCTTAATATTATCTATCTCTGAATTTCAATATGCGAATTACATGTATTGTGATTACTGATGCTTTGGGCTTATTTCCATAATGTTATCTTTCATTTTTTTCTTTGCTGGTGCTTTCTCTTTACTTTCATCCCATACCCCCTACTGCCCCTCTGGAGTCACCATGACATTGGCTTCTAAATTCATAGCCAGGGCTCTGCATTCCCTCCTCACTCCTTACACCTGGATTCTCTGAGTCCAAATCTGAGATGCTCCATTACACCAGAGGTTGAGGGCCAAATCTGGCCCACTGTCCGTTTTCGTATGGCCCAGGAGCTAAGAATATTTTTATATCTTTAAGTGATTAAAACAAATCAAAATAAGAATAATATGTTAAGGCATGAAAATTATATGAAATTCATATTTAATGTCCATAAATAAATTCCGTTCTTCTCATTAGTAGAACTCTATTACCAAAAAAGTAGTACTTAGTTATTATGTTTTGAATTTTGTTAATAAAAATTTGTGGAAAATTTTCTCTCATTATAAAAGTGCCCGCATACTACCCTCAAGTTTGCCTCTTGGTCAGTAAGCCCTGAAGTGTTTACTATCTGGCCCTTTACTGAAAAAAATTGCTGACCCTGCACTAGATCATAGGCCCTTGCAAGGATGGATCCAGGATCCAAATGAATCGCCCTTCCATACATCACAAGTCACGCTGTATCTAACAATGGCTTGAGATCCAAACCTCTTTAGCACTGTTAAAGAGAGGCACTGGGCTGGCACAGTGGTTAAGTTCGTACATTCCACTTCAGTGGCCTGGGGTTCTCTGGTTCAGATCCTGGGTACAGACCTACAGCAAGCCATGCTGTAGCAGGTGTCCCACATATAAAGTAGAGGAAGATGGGCACGGATGTTAGCTTAGGGCCAGTCTTTCTCAGCAAAAAAGAGGAGGATTAGAGGCAGATGTTAGCTCAGGGCTGATCTTCCTCAAAAAAAAAAAAATGTAAAAAAATTTTTTAAAATTTTTAAAAAATGGAGAGAGGCACACTGGAAAAGGTAAAAGAAAAAATAGTACAGTCTTTAGATCAGCTATAAAATGATCACAATCAAGGATCGTCTCCTCCTTTGGCCAGCTGTACCACATTATAGAAGTTCCTTCACATGGCCCCAGTTTTTCCATCAGCAAATCAGGAATAATTATGCTTACTTCACAGGATGTTGAGGATCAGCCCAGGGTTTAACATAAAATAGAGGCTTAATAAAATGTCAATGCTTGTAGGTTGCAAAAGTCATTCCAATGATTTGCTCCTTCTGCCTTCAACTGATGAACTCTCTTCCTCCATCCCTTGAATGTGAGATGGCCTTGTGACTTGCTGTGAGCAACAGAACGAAGCACAAAGAATGATGTGCGCCTTCCGAGTTTAAGCCTCAAAAGGCTTGGCAGCTCCTGTTCTTGCCATTTTTGGAGTCTGCCATGAGTCACATGAGTCTGCCATGTGACTCAGCCTCGGAGAGCTAGCTGACCACATGACCAAGGTCAGCTGAGTCTGCCCCACTGGATCAGAAGAACTGCCCAGCCGAGCCCAGCCCTAACGTTTGACTTGAATTAAGAGCCAAATCAATGGTTGCTACTTTAAGTCACAAAGTTTCAGGGTGCTTCATTATGCCACAACTCTTACTGACATAGCATCGTACCATTCTGATGAAAGAAATATCCTCGAATTGTGTCCTCAGGCCCCACCAAGACCTGGTCCAGAGCCTTCTACTAAGGCTGCTTGTGGTTACCTCACCACCCGGCCAAGCCTGACGGAATTGACTGACAGCCCCCTGACATATTTCAGACGGGCAAGGAAAACCGCCTGGAGGAGACACACTTTCAGAAACACAAAATTCTCTGAAAGACACACTAGGGAAGATTTATGGAGGTGGCTGCATGCTCTGACTGCAAATCAGCTCCCCCACACCCAGTCCAATGTGACCTGGTGGTACTGGCCTGGCAGCAACTCTTGGGGTGGACCTGTGGTCAGGAAAGGGGAAGCCAGGGCCCCAGGAAAAAGGCCCCCTGGATCAAATATACATGTCATTCTCGTCATTGAAGGTGTCAAGCTTCTGATTCCAGGATGCCACTAACCTACAGAGTGCTTTACAGGAGGATTTCCATAAGCTTTCTAGTATATTCTCACAACAGCCCTAGGAAACAGGAATGGCAGGAATTATCACATCTCCAGGTCCTGCAGATGGAATCCCAAAAAGATTAAGCAGTTTCCTAAGGACACACTGCCCTCAAGAGCTGGGGTTCAAACCAGGATTTTCTGACTCCAAAAACTGGACTCTTCAATAGACAACAATGCTTTTCAATGGGATTTATAATCAAAGCCCATTTGAGTTGAAGGAGACCTGTGGAAATTACCTAGCCCATCACCTTTGTTTTCCAAATTAGAAGCAAAGATTTATTAGGTACTTACTATGTTAAGTGTGACCTGCACAGCACTTTACATACATTAACTCTAATCCTCCCAGCCTCCATAGGAGGTGGCCAGTTGTATCATTTGCAGATTAAGTAATGACAGTTTAGCACAATAATTCATTTCTCAAAGTTGAGCAAATCAGAGGTAGAACTGGGGTGTGAATCCACATCTGTCTAACTCCAGAATCTGAGCTCATTTCCACAAAGCCACACAGCTTCTTAGGTGGGCACACTGAGGTCTGGAGAGTTGAAGGCCTTGTCCAAGATTATGCAGCCTGTTTGATTAATCACCCATTAATTCATCAATCATTAATTGAGCATCTGCTATTTGTCAGGAACTAGGCAAGTCAATGGAAGCACAGGCGTGACCTGGACATAGTCGCTGCACTTGAGATTAATTAAAGGAGAAGAGAAGTGGCCATAAATTACTCTAATAAAGGGTAATAAATGACCAATATCAGAAGCAATAGAGAGAAGAGGATATCAAAGTTTGGAGGAGTATGCATGACTTTCATTTGGGAACAATTTGAAAAGACTTCATGAAGAAAGTGGCTTTAAGGCTTTATTCTGAAGGAAGAGCAGGCATTTGGCATGTGGCAATGGAGTGGGGGAGGAAAATCAAGCAGGAGAAATGGCAGAGGTGAACAAAAGGGGGTTATTTCATCACAGACTTAGGGCCAGACTCCAGGTAGCTGTCCAGTCTTCTTTCTATCCCTGTAACTGATGGTTTCAAGTTAACTTCATTTTGACGACGTAGTTTCAAAACTTCCTTTGGGGGGCTGGCCCCGTGGCCGAGTGGTTAAGTTCGCGCGCTCCGCTGCAGGCGGCCCAGTGTTTCGTTGGTTCGAATCCTGGGCGCGGACATGGCACTGCTCGTCAGACCACGCTGAGGCAGCGTCCCACATGCCACAACTACAAGAACCCACAACGAAGAATACACAACTATGTACCGGGGGGCTTTGGGGAGAAAAAGGAAAAAATAAAATCTTTAAAAAAAAAAAAAAAAACTTCCTTTGGGAAGAGGGGCAATGAGCACCACCCCAAACTCCTTGGTAGGAAGGGAAGGCTGCCAAGGCGACAGAGGGGTGGGGGAACAGAGATGGCAACCAAAGAAATAAAGGCTGATCCTGGGGCTGCCTGTTCAATATTTAATCATAGGAACAACCCAATAAGGCAAATAATTGAAAGCCATTAATGTTTCTGAATATTTTCCTCCAACTAAGTGAATAATTCCTAGCCAGTTACTAATAAACAGGAAAAAAACTAATAATGCATGCATTCTAAGAACAGTGTCCCACAATAAAAGAGCACATCGGGGCTTATCTATCAGGGAGGATAAAGGAGCCAGAATGTGCCTCTCCTCCCAGTGTGGGGACACAGCTGGGAATCATGAAAGCGAAGTCCAGGGCCTGGCTCTGGCGGTGGATCTGGTATCTGCCTAGCTCACTAGCATCTGCTTTGTTCATAGATATTCCCATAATGCTCTGCACAGTGTCACTTCCACATGACTTTGCATCTTTTCTTTCTTCTACTAGCAATGTCTTTCCAACCTGTCTCCCAAGTTAACACCAGTGCATTCTTCAAGGGCCACCTCTGTGAAGCCTTCTTTAATTTTTCTTCCAATTTAGTAAACACACTAGGTCACCCCCACACCACTTCCCCTTGTATCCCATTGTGGTGCATATGTCTGATCCCCTTAGTCCTTCACTAAATGATGAAGTGGTCATGTATAGAGATCTGGGTGGCATATCCTCTACACATATGACATACCAAAAAAAGTTGGGTGAGTGCCTTAAAAAAATGCACGGAGCACCAGACAGTGATATAACCACTGGGGATGCTGCTCCTGAGCACTTGGTACTGGCTCCCTGGGGCCAGAGAGGGCCTAAAGGGGGAAGTCCTGACTCTTTATTAGCCCAGAGAGAGAGATGCCTCACCTTCCAGAACCTTGTGGCTCCTGATCCCTCTTACAACAGCACTGATGATACAGAAATCTTGCCAATGCAAGAGAAGCTAAAACCACTTCCTTCCAGTATCTAGACTGGGCTGGTGCAATTTCGCAGGTCAAATATCTTAGCCAGGCTGCAAAGACTAGTACTCAAGTCATCTGAGAACTGAAATGCAGGCTCTGCCTGGGCTCTGAATTCACAGCTCCACAATCTACTAGCTGTGTAAACTTGGGCAAGTAACTCAGCCAGTCTAAGCTTGAGCTTCCTCTTTTATAGAATGGGGATAATTATAGTACTTACCTTATGGGGATATTGAGATCTTTTACATAAGACAATCTGTGTGATGAGCACAGTACCAAGAACATACTAAATGCTCAAAAGATGCTGGTTGTACCACATCTCCTTAACCCTTTGTCTTCTGTGAGGCTCCCAACTATCTCCTTTTATTCACTCATCCATTCATCCATCCATCTGTCTATCCATTCATCTGTCTATTAATATATCCTCCCATTCAGCCAATTGCTACTCTATGCCAGTTCTGTGTTAGGCATTTGGGTTACAGAGCAACACAAATCACTGTCCTTTCCATCATGGGACTCTCAGAGTTGAGGAGGAAGACAGATGTGTTCACGTGTATTTACGATGGACCGTAACAGGGCTGTGATAGAAAGCAGCATGGAGGCTGTAAGTGCCCAGAGAAAGGAGTGGATCACTCAGCTGGGGTCAGGGCTGAGGGTGGGCAGGGTGGGGTCTTCACAGAGAAGACTTTGAAACTGGGTTTTGAAAAATGAGTAGCAATTTGCTGCATGGAGCCGAGAAGGGAGAAGGGGAGGGCCTTTTAGGCAGACCACGATCAGCAGTCAGACTTGGAAAGCAAAACATGTTGGGAGAAAGGAAAAAAGGCCAGTGTGCTGGAGGCTGCAGGATACAATGGCTAAGACTCAGAGGGAGCTAGAGGTAGTCGGGAGTCCAGGTCAGGAAGGAGCCTTGGGTAGCAGGCTGTGGCAACTTTTTAATCCTGTTAAACAGTGTGCCCTTCATCCTATAGACTCTTGCTTCTAAAATTGGATAAATTTATCCTTAATGGGTAATGATACTGACAAAAATAAGAGTAATAATAAAATAGTAGTGATAAGAATAATGAATAATAAAATAATAGAGCACACATGTTCAATGTGCACCTTTTGTCTGGCTCTGTGCTCAGTGATTGACAGGCATTATCTCATTTGATCCTACGGAAACCCTTTGAAGATGGTACCGTATCATCCTAGTATAATCAGCATAAATATGGTTCTTCTTCCTGGGATATCAACACTACCTAAAGACTTGAGAAAATGTTACATAATTTAACTGATGAATACTATAATTTAAACTAAAATAAATATGCACCTATTATGAAATAGAATGGCATGGATTTTTTTTTTAGATGGCATCCGGAATTTGGGGGTTATGATCGATGTCTTTCAAACACAGCTGCAGACCTTTAGCGGGTGTGTTGATTCTCATTTACTGTTAGGAAGACTTCACTGCAAAAGCTTGAGAAGCCCCCAGTGCAAGTGACAGAATATCAGGAAAACCTTTTAGGCAGGAGAGTGACATGACCAGATTTAGTGTGTCTGCAAAAGATCACTCCAGCTGCCAGGGTGGAAGACGGATTCGTGGATGAAGAGGCTGCTGCAGGAATCTGGATGAGGGATAATGAAACATCAACCAAGTTGGAGGCAACCGTCCAGGGAGGAGAGGATGGATTTGTGAGCCTCCGGAGGCCAAATGAACAAGACTCTGACGACAACGATAATATTAGTTACCTTTCACTGAGGGTCAATCACGGGCCAGGCACTTGGCTAAGCATTTTGCAGGCATTATCTCACAACTTGCATGTGATTTTGGTATTATTAGCAAAATTTACAGATAAGAAAATTGAGGCTAAAAATGGCTTCTTTTGCTTAAGATCATTCAGCTAGCCAATGGAGGAATTAAATTTCAAATACAAAGTCTCACTTTGAAAGACCACTACCTAAACCTCAGGAAGCAATTCCTCCCATCCATAGAAATCTTCCACTCTTAATCTGAGTGCCAACATCTCCTTCTTACTGCCCGTGGACGATGGGGGTGACTATCCAACAGCTGCCTCATAAAACCCCGTAGCAGACATGAGGGCAGCAACCGGATCTCCACTGCCTTCCTGTGTCTGCCTAAGGACGATGCACTTCGGCATCCACCAGGCCTCTCAGGAGGAAGCCATAGCTAGAAAAACACATTGGAGCTGCTTTTAACCATGTGCTCAATTCCACAACACGGGTTCTGTACTACCCATTCCATCTGCCTGGAACCGCTGGGTACCACAGGCTGGGCGTGGAGCCTAATGAAGCAGAGAGATGCCAGGTGCTCCCACTCTGGGCCAGAAGGCCCACGGCCACCTCAGTGAGATAGACAGTGAAAGACTGGGAATTTAGACCACCAAATTTGGGATTTGGGTTTGTCAGCACAGGCTACCGGAGCACTTCCAAAGTTGTGTTTCTGTGGATGCTTCTGTTCCACAAGATGTTAATACATGTTCCAAGGGGAAAAATAGAATCTGTGGTCAAGATGGCTTCACAGACATTGAGCTAAACAAATGAGCCCAGCTTTCTGTACTGCAGGACTTCCCAGGGTCATTAACAGACTATGATGCATTCAGGAATTTCCAAAAGGAAGAGGGAGCGTGCGTGCAGAATTTTCAAAACTTTTACTGACCATGGAATTATTTGGTCCAAGAATTTCTTGAAGACCTGTGCAAAGTGTGTGAGTTGGGAAGTACAGGGCTGGCACATGCTATCCTTACTCTTTCTTGCAAAAACCTTACCCAATAGTGGCAGCAAAATCATGAGCACAATGTTATTAAGCCATTTTGAAAATTGCTTTAACAGCATCCACTTGAGCATGTTTAATGTGCTACCCATTAGCGAGTCTATCTCCAGGGGAAACAGGAGCCCCTGGAGGTCTGTACCAGGAGGCTTTAGTTTATCCTGCATCCCTCTTACACCATCAATTTGAAAGTTATGAAACTGAGCCATTTTCCAAAGATCTTTGAGGTTAACACAATCATTTACTCAACAAACACTTATTAAGTACTTTCTATGTATTAGGTTCATGAATACAAAGCTTATATTTTTGAGAAGAAGATGGTAAACAAGCAAACAAAAATAATTTGAGACCATAATATTGTGCAAGGAGTAAAAAAGGGTCATGTCACAGATGGTAGCAAGTTGGGGGTGGAAAGGAGTAAAATGTGAGATGGGGTCATCCTGGAAGAGAGTTCTGAGGACCTGACATTTGAGCTAAGAGCTGAAAGGTGAGAAGGGGCCAACCAAGAGAGCAGCTGGATAGTGGAAAGAGGCATGTCAAGGAGAAAGAAAAGCAAGTTTTTGGACTCTAAAGTGAGAAAACATTTGCTGTGTCCATGCAGCACAAAAGAAGTCACTGTGGCTGGAGCACAAGGAAATGCCAAGTGAGTGAAGAGGACAGGAGCAGATCCAGAGGGAACAGGGTCTATAAGTCAGGGCAAGGAGTTTGGATGGTTTTCAAAGGATAGGAGAAAACCACTGAATGATTTGAAGCCAGAGAGTGACGTTATCTTGTTTATGTTTCTAAAAAGATTACTCTGGCTGCTTTGGGGAGACTGAATGTCAAGGAGGGTATGGTTGCAAGCAGGAGGTGGGAGACAGCAGGGGTCAGAATGGTGAGAAAGAAAGAGAAGACAGATATGAGATACATTTAGGGGGAAAAAGTGAATCTCTTCCTGCATTTGTTCTCTTAGGCCCCATCTAACTTGTAAATTAAATTAACTTGATATCCAATCATAGTCTGAGTCAAATAGCAGATTTTCATTAATAATCTAGCTCTGAAATTCTTATCTAAAGGGGGGAAACAGAGCAATTCCAAAGTGAAGGTCAAGCTTTATGCAAAAAAAAAAAAAAAGCTTTCCACGTGGCATTCTGTACAATGATGAAAAATTAGGAACAGTCCAAATGCATAACAGTAGGTGCCTCCTTAAAACAGTTATGGTGCCTAAAAAGAATTTTTTATAAGAATTCAGTGACATAAAAAATGTTTGGAATATGACACTATGGAAATGAATTCAAGATTGGTAGCAAAGAGGGAGGAGGTTATAAACTTGGAGTCAAGAGTACTTATAGGGGCTGTATTTGTAGGGAGGATATAGAATGGGGATTCTTGGTGAATGGTCGGGGGATAAAGATGGATATGTAAAGCTGAGTGAAATTATAAGTGACCCTGAATGCTAATCCATAATAAATATAAGATAACATTTGTTCAGTTCCTGATACACATTAGCTGAGCATTCCAAAGCAGTCTATAGTCATCGTTTCATCAGATCCTTAGAGCAACCCTCTGATGTAGGGATTGGCATCCCCGCTCTACAGGAGAGGAACCTGAGGCTCAGAGACATCCAGTGACTCTTCTAAAGCCAAAGTTGAAATTGACTGGGCTGGGATTAGCACCCAGACATTGCGGACCTCAAAGCAACTGTTCTTTATCATGACACAATGGTTCAACCTGGGGGTAACAACACAAGTTCCCAAAAGGAACTCCATCACCAACTTCTGCCTTGATTTATGACCTCAGCTTAATGGGCAGACCTTGGTTTTTCTCTGGATACAGGATTCCACAGGATTAAGACCTAGACATAATCTCAACAAATAACAAGTGTCTACTGTGTGTGCAGGCACTGAGTCAGGCCCAGAAATGCAAAGATGATTGAAACAATAAGACAATCCCTGCCTTCGAAGAACTCTCTGTTTGGCTAAGGAGAGAACCAGACAAAAGCAAATTATATTACACAAAAATGAAATCAGTGCTTAACATCTGTATAAAGATGTGGAAGAATTCAGAGTGAATTGTGACTGTGATAATCAGTGACATCTTCATGGAAATGTGCCATGCAAGTTAAGCTTGGAAAGACAGGTGGGACTTCACTAGTATAAAACATAGTGGTTCAGCTAAAATGTTTGGGTCTCAGACTGCTTAGTTCTTCCTGGCTCTGCTATTTACTAGGGTGTCCCTTTGGGCAAGTTGCTGCAGCAATCTGTGCCTTAGTGACATCATCTATAAGATAGGAATTGTCATTCTACCTGTTTCATAGGGTTGCTAAGGATCAAATGAGATAAAATGTATATAGCATTCAGCCTGCTGCCTGGAATAAGTAAGTGTCAATAAATGGCAATGATTATTCACAGGGGCTGGATAGGGGATTTCATGCAGGGAGAATGGCATGGAAAAGAACATGGCAGTGAGAACACATGGATTTAGAAGAGAGAGCAGAGAGATCAGAGCTTTGTGGCAGCCTTGAATGTCATCTTCATGAGCATGAACACTTCTGAAGGTGCTGGACTACTGCTGAAGCTCTGGGAGAAGGAGAGTGACATAATCAGAGCCAGGTTACAGGGGCTGGAGAAGTGAGAACCAAGGAGAGAGAGATCAGCTGGAGACTATTGAGTGGACTGAAAGAAAAGGAGATGGGGTTTGGAAAATGGCAATGACAAGGGTGTTTGTCTCATACACAAATACAGAAGGTCAGAGAAAGAAAGAGATGAGGAGGCGGTGGCAGAGGAGGAGAGAATGGGAGGAGAAAGAGAAGCGGGGAAAGATTTACTTTTTATTGTATGCTGGGCTGGGCACTGTGCTAAGATATTATAACAACTCTGTGAGTTAGCAGTGGCTTAGAGAAGTAGAGTGACCTGCCCTAGTTGACATGGTTAGTTAACAGCAGAAGTGAAATTTGAATCCAGTTCTGCCCAATTTACAATGCTCCTACACTTGACCACTATATTATTCAGGCTATGAAAGAATGGGCCCAGACCCTGTTCTGGGATTCCACCTGAGGATGCCTTCCATGGGAATGGTCTTCCTCTCTTGCATTCTCCAAACTGACACCAGCTGCGATTTAAAGAGCATCTACTGTGCTCAGGTCCTGCGCTAGGCACTTTCCATAGATTGCTGCTCATCTTCTCAGCCACTCTGAAAGATGGATGATCCGTTCCATTCTTAGATGAGGCAAGTGGGGCTCAGAGAGGTTAGCTCTACACCCAGGGGCACAGGTCTGCTGTCCCCAAGGCCTCAGCTGAGATGACTTATCAGGGAGACAGCAGTATGAGTTCCATGAGCACAGAGAAGCAAGAGAAGAGGGCACAGCTCTTCCTGCTATGTTCATAACCTGAGGACAGCCCACTGACATCCTGGCAAACGTGCTGGGAGGGCCTACCTCGAGACTTGCTCCTCCGCTTCCGCTTCCCTGCCGAGATGCTGCGCGGTGCCGGCTGCAGCTGACCGATCTCGATGGGCGTGTTAGCACGGAAACTCTCCTTGAACTTCTGCATCAGGGATTCCACTGTGTCCTGCGTCGCCTCAGCTGCTGCTACAGGGTGGGCAATGGGGCTGTGGTTAGGGTTTGGCCCACCCACAGCCCCTGGAGGACTGGGCCTGGCCACCCTGAGTCCCTGGAGCTCCCTCCCTGACCCAGTGATGATGCAGAAGCCACAGGTTCCAGGATAGATGTATCTGTTGGCTTACTCATTTATTTATTCATCACTTACTATGTTCCAGGCACTGCTCCAGGCCCTGGAGATACAGTGGTGAAAAGATAGATACAATTTATGATTCAAGGAATCCATAAGTTAGTAGGACACATATGCAGGCATTTCAAACACTGTGCAATACTTCTAGTACAGAGTACTAGAGGAGCACCAAGAAGGCTCATCTCACCCAACCTGAGAGTCAAGGTAGGCTCCCCAGAGGAGACGATATCTACACTGAGACCTTAAGGATGAGCAGGAATTAGCAAAGAAGGTAGGATCAGGGTGAGGTTGCTGAAGAGACCTGATATAAGAGGGCCCCGGGTAGAAGGAGATGCAAGTGCAAAGATGGGAAGCCAGAAAGAGCATGGTGCTCAAGCAACTGAAAAGCGTTCAGTGTGGCTGCAACAGAGGATGCTAAATGGAGAGGAGGCTGGAGAGGCGAGAACGCCTTGTAAGCCACGTTGACATTAGAGTTTATCCTAATGGCAAAAGGTCATCATCGGAAGGTTTTAAACATGAAACCGGCATGTTTGAATTAAGTCCCTTTGGTAATAATTAGTAACTAGAGTATGGAGAATGCAAGTAGAGGCAGGGAGAGAGGCCAGCACAGAAGCTTTGCAGTAACTGGCCAGCCAGAGGCAATGATGGCCTGAACCAGAACAGTGGCAGTGAAGGTAGACAGCAGTGCATGGGTCAGACAACACGTTAGGAGACAAAACTACAGTGCTGTAATACGTAGATCGCTTGGCACAATATCCTCATTTTATTGAAGAGAAATTGAGGCTCCCCAAATAAGGCATATGACTTGCTCTAAGCTAGCAAGGGGCAGAGTAAACCCTTCTACTCCTAGTCCAATGTTCCAATGCTTTGTCAGTAGCTGCATTTCCACAACATTTCAAAATTGAGACTGACAGAAAGTTCCAGTGAATGGAGAGAGTGAGGTCAGAAGGGTAGAGAGAAAAAGGTGGACCACAGAATAAAAAGCAGAAAAGTGTGAAAAGGAAGGAGAGAGGCAACATAAAAGGCCAGGAGAGGAAACAAGGAAGAAGAAAAGGAAACTACTGAACAGCCTCAGTGCCTTTGTTCTGAGAAATTCCCAAAGAAAGCCCGACTTTGAAATCTTCAAACTCAGCCCTCCCTCCATCTATGTCTCTAGAATCTAGGAAATGTCTCCTTAGTTTCGGCTACCTGCTGTCTGATGCCAAGAGACGGGACGTGCCAAACATTCCTGCTTCTTTGAAGGAGTTTCACCAGACTGGACAAAGAAGGCTTCTGAACACCCCGACACCAATTTCTAAGGAGCTTCTGCTTTCTCGGGAAAGCTTATCAGCTTAGACAGATGTGGCTGCGGGGTAGCTTATCCCCAGAGGGCTGGTTGGGGAACTGGGTTCTTTGAGAAGCCACATCTTTGAGGACATAGAGGGGAATAGCTCTTTGCTAAGGAAAAGACAATACAAATGAACCACGTGGTGGCATCATAACTTTCTCACATGCCTATCTTGCTATCACTCTCCCCAGATATCTCAGTTAGGTCTACTTGAAGGAGAACCAAGGGGAAGATCCCAAAGATGGGCCCCCTCCTCCAAGTCTATGATGCAGAGCCCTCCAGCAAGAGGCTGCAGTCCAACTGTGAGGAGCACTGGCGTGTCTGATCCTGATGATTTAAACTCAGAGGGGAGATTGATTTGCCCCAAATTCTAAGAGTTGGGCTCTACTGTGGTCAAAAGTTCAGAGGAAGCCCAAGGTCTGGAATTCTCCAAGGGAAGGACTCACACAGGTCTGTCAACATTATACATTTATTCATCTTCCCATTCATTCATTCAACAGTATTTTCAGAAAAAAAAAAACATAATGTATCTGTGATGAGCCCAGGAGTTATGTCTTAGTCTGCCCAGAACACCATAACAAAAGTCATAGACAGGGTAATTTAAACAACAGATATTTATTTTTTCACAGTCCTGGAGGCTGGAGGTCTGGGATCAGGGTGCCAGCATGGTTGAGTTCTAGCAAAGGCTCTCTTCTTGGCTTGTAGACGACTGCCTCCTTGCTGTCATGGCGAGGAGAGAGAGAGAGAGGACTTCCTCTTCTTCTGAGGCCACCATCCATTCAGATTAGGGCACCACCTTTATGGGCTCCTTTATCTTAATTACATCCTAAAGAATCTATCTCCAAATATAGCCTGCTGTGGACCAAATTGTGTCCTCCCAGAATTCATATGTTGGAGCCATGACCTACAATGTAACTGTATTTGGACATAGAGCTTTTAGTAGATAATTAAAGTTAAATGAGGTCATAAAGGCAGGGTCCTAATCCAATAGGACTGATGTCCTTATAAGAAAAGGAAGAAGAGAAATCCCTCTCTCTCCATGGGCATGAACTGAGAAAAGGCCATGTGGGCACACAGTGAGAAGGCAGCCGTCTGCAAGCCAGAACTCAAGCCACACTGGCACTCTGATCTTGAACTTCCAGCCTCCAGAGCTGTGAGAAAATAAATTTCTATTGTCGAAGCCACCCAGCCCATGGTATTTTGTTATGGCAGCCCAAGTAGACTAGGACACAACCACAATCACATTGGGGGTAAGGCTTCAAAATATGAATTTGGGGGGGTGAGGGGGCACAAGCATTCAGTCTGTTACAAGGTACAATGATGAAAAATCAAACAAACGAAACCCCTCATGATGCTCAGACAGACAGGAAGATCAATATTAATGAAATGATTGACATATAAAGGTAAACATTTATAAGTGATATATATTATAAAGGAGAGGGGATAGATGACATGAGAGGCTCTATTAGAGGAATATGATCTAGTCTAGGAAAATTCCAGAAACTTGCCTCAAGGAAGGGAGTGGTGTGACGAAGCTCTGAAAAGAGTCTGAGTCAATCAGGTGAGAGGAAGTGGTGGAGGAGGGATGAGGTGAAAAGAGCAAGAGAAACAGAAGGAACAGGCTCAATGAAGACCCCTTGCGGAGAAGGAATATGGAAGGGGCTTCAATCGCCACTGGGCCTGATACACTGTGAGCAAGTGGTCTGAGATAATGCTGGAGAGATAGGAAGTCCTAATCTTAATGCTAACCCTAAACCTAGCCCTCATCCTAACTCTAAACCTTCTGGGTTAGGGTTAGGGTTAGGATCGAACATGCTGAAGGTTTCAGATAGGAGAGTGACTTGATCAGATTTTCATTTTGGGAAGATCACTCTGGCAGCAGAGAGAAGAATTCATTGGAGAAGGACAGAAATGGAAGTGAGAAGGCCACCTAGGAGATGGTGCAACAGTGTAGAAGTCCAGGTATAAGACGACAGTGGCCTGGATAGGGTGGGAGAGGTAGAGGTTTGAGAAGTAGAAGGAGGAGGAGAGAGAGGAGAGACAGAAGGAGTAGAGTAGTAGAGACAGAGAAGTGGGTAAATTTGAGGGTTATTTTGTAGGTCCAACTCTCTCAGAATGTGGTAACTGATTGGTAAAGGTGGATAAGGAAGTGGGAGGAACGGAGGGCAACCCCTGGTCTGGCATCCAGAGAGGTAAACTAATGGTAGCTCTCAATGAGAGGAGGAATCCTGGAAAAGAACATGCTTGAGGGGAGTGCACATGAGTTTGTGTTTAGATATGAACATCTGGTGTCTTCCAGACGTCTAAGTGGAGGGGTTGAGTAGACAGTTATGTGGGTCTCACACTCTAGGAGAAAGCTGAGCTTTATACGTGCATTCCTTGGAAGAGGTAGGGAGTGTGTGCAATGGTTAAGGACATGAGTTTCTGGTACAGTGCGGGCAATGGAACACATATTCATTCCTCAGATGTACTGGCTGTTCTCCATTTGCACCCCCAGATCCATCCTCCACCCCTGGTTCATGCTACCCCATTCTGTGTCCTGGAGGCAGACACTCTACGGGCCACTTCATGGCTCCTAGCAATCTGGCTACTAGCTGGGTTGCCCCATGGTATGCTCTGGCAGGGTATGGGAGGAGAGAATGGGTGGTATGTCTTCCCTTGTCCCTTTCCTGTTCTGCATCATATTTCTGATAGAGTCTGGGACTCTCAACAATTACAGCTGCTGCCAGGGGCCCCTTTTCCATAGTTTCAGTTCTCACAGGCTCCAGTAAAACCATTTCCCTTCCCTGCCTCTTCAGTTCCAGGGGTTAGTAGTGGCTTCCTGATATTTGTTGCCCTTGGTCCCTCGATAACCCCATGTTGATTCTCTTCAATCTGCCTAGACCTCTATAAATAATCTCTGCATTGAATTGCTCCTGAAAATCCCATTTGAGGGCACCTTTGTTGTCCAGCTGGGACCTTGACTGATACACCATCCTTTTCGTCACGGCTCTGACATTCAGCAATTCCTAAAGGTCAGCCTCTTCCCATCCTGTTATTTCTGCTTTACTTTCTTCTAAGCTGATGCATATTTGACTGGCTGGGAGGAGAGGAAGACACACAGAGAGGGGAGGTTTGTTCCCCTGAGCTGCAAGGGTTTCTGATCTTGACTGTAGCAAATCCCATCCATCTGTTTGGCTGCTCTTGCCTCAGCGACAGTGCCAAGAGCCCAGACAGGCTTAGAGGGGGAAGTGCTTGTGCAAACCCCTCCATGGCCTATTTCATCCTGCGTATCACTCTCTCCTGACCCCACCCCTCCCGATCCCATTTGGTAGCTCTATCAATATCAATATATCAAGTTGTCCAAACAAGCCAGATTACCTCCTGCTACCCGCTGAGCTCTGCCTCCTCAGAGCGGCAAAATGCTCACCCGTCGCCTGGATGAATGCAACAGATGGTGCTCGATCTGAGCATCGCGGCAGGCCCAGGAAAGGGAGGGAGAGGAGGGGGAAGCTGCCTCTTTCTAACTGACATATGAGAGATTGTCAAGTTTAATGGGAATGAGCCACTGGGGCCTGAGGAGAGGAGCTCTGGCCACCACACCAAGACAGAGAGAGAGAAGAGGAAGAGGGAGGAAGGAGGAGGAAGAGAAAACAATAACGGGAAGGAAAACTGTGCTTAATAATCAAGGGCAGCGGCAGGAAAGGAGAAGGCAAAGAAGAGTGGAAAGGAGAGGAGTAAGCAGGGAAACAATGATGAGAGAACAGAAGTGCAAGGAGTAGAAGGAGAGAAGAAGATACAGAGAAGCCAAGAGAAGAGAAAGGAGAAGGCAGGTGAGAGGGCAGACTCCGAGTGCCTTTGCAAAGCCATGAGGGGTGTGTTGGTTTCCAGATGCCAGGTAAGCTTCAGCCTGATCCTCTATCCTGTAGCACAAGCAATACACACTCTGTCTACACTGGCACTCAACAATTCTACATTCAAACTCTCATCCGCTGCTCTTTCTCTCACAAACCCTGGGATGTTCCACCACTGAAACTCATATGGGTTTGGGTTCAATTTCCTGTATCACCTTTATCACCCAGTTTAATTTTTCTAGACTCATCCAGCCTCTGTAGGAAGAAAATTCACAATTCTTGAATACCAACTCTTTGCCAAGCAAGGAACCTGGCATTACCCTCTGTTTTCTCATTTACTCCTCCTCACAACCTTGAAAGGTTAAATATCTTTAGCTGCTGTTTAGAAATCAGGAAACTGAGAGGCAGAGAAGTGAAATCGTCTCCTAGGGTCACACAGCTTAGAAATGGCAGATCTGGGATTTGGACCCGGGTTTCAGTCACTCTCATGACCCTGCTCCACCCACTGCACCACCATACACATACTTTTTCTAGTTTGCCTGGTGGATGGAGATGGACATCCCAGTCTTTGAGTTTGGATGTGACTTCTCGAGTCCTAGAAAGTGACTCTGATAGCCTAGCCGCTCTTAAATCATCTCAACAAGGAGCCCCAGGCAATATGGCCCTGGCTGGAGCAAGGGGTTCAAACTTGATTGGAGACTGCCCTGCTCTGCCAGAGGAAGATCGCTCAGTGCTGATGGTCAAGATGTACAGCCTGGAGGTCCTAGGCTCAGTTCATGCCCCTTTTGTCAGTTCTGTCTCATTACAGAACTAGGTTTGGAGAACCAAGCAATAGGTGGGCATTAATTGGCCATATTGCCTAGCGCAAGTGCGAAAGCGCACTCAGGTTCCAATGTTGGCTCTGCCATTGTGTGACCTTGAGCCACTCCCTTCTTCTTTACATCCCTCGGTTTCCTCCTCCATAAAATCGGTAGAGTTGTTGAGAAGATTAAATGTAATGATGTACATAAATGTCTAACAGAGCTTCTAGAACATAGAAGTGCTCAAGAAAGAGTAACCATTACCCAATTTCCTCTCACTTACCCTTCAGCTTCATGATTCAGCAATCTATTCATTCATTCTTTCATTCATTCATTCATTTTGAAAGTCATCTGCATTATAAGATAACCACTTTGGAAATTTCTTTTTTTAATGACATGTCCCTAAATCCTTGTGTCAGGATCAGCTTTAGCCTAAAGGAACCTAGACTAAGCCAGTTTCCTGGTTTGAAGTATTAAAGTTGCAAGCTACGTTTGATTTTGTTTTATTTTATTTTTAAAGATTGCACCTGAGCTAACAACTGCTGTCAATCTTTTTTTTTCTTCTTCTCCCCACAGCCCCCCAGTACATAGTTGTATATTGTAGTTGTGAGTGCCTCTGGTTGTGCTACGTGGGACGCCACCTCAGCATGGCCTGATGAGTGGTGGCACGTCCACACCCAGTGTCCGAACCCGCAAAACCCTGCCCACCGAAGCGCAGTGTGCAAACTTAACCACTCGGCCACGGGCTGGCCCTTGGAAATTCTTTTAGAGAGCACATATGTCCCCTTTTATTCAGATGTGAAAATAGAGGCACTGAGAGACAGTCATAAGTCAGCAGCAGACCAAGGTCCAACACTCAAGTCTCCTATTTCTACTCCTCCTCCCTGTGTCCCCAAATTACAGGACAATTTTAACATCAGCTCTTGTGATGATTAATTTATGTGTCAACTTGGCTAGGCCATGGTACCCAGATATTTGGTCAAACATTATTCTAGATGTTTCTGTGAAGGTAGTTTTTAAATGAGATTAACATTTAAATTAGTAGACTTTGAGTAAGAGAACCTTCCATAATGTGAGTGGGCTTCACGCAACTGGTTGAAGGCCTTAACAGAAAAAAGACTGACCTCTCCCAAAGCAAACGGAATTCTGCCAGCAGATTACCTTCAGACTTGAGCTGCGACATCAACTCTTCCTTGGATCTCTAGTCTACCAACCTGCCCTGAAAATTTCGGACTTGTCAGCCTTCACGATCACATGAGATGATTCCTTAAAATAAATTTCTTTCTCTAAATAGATGATAGATAGATAGACAGATAGACAAATAGAGAGATAGATAATAGATAGTACATAACCAATAGATGATATAGATATAGATATCTATATCTTTATCTATATACCAATAGATACAGATATCTATATCTCCTATAGGTTCTGTTTCTCTAGAGAACCCTAATGCAGACCTCAGTTTGTATTCCCAAGCTTTGGGCTGGGCACACTCAAATTCCAGGAGTTGGGGGAAGATAATAAGAGAAGACATCCCAGCTCTAAAGTATAACTCATCTGGGAAGACCTGGTGTAAATGCAAAGAATCACCAAATTTGGAAGTTGTGAGAGTCCAGTCACTGAATTGAACATTCCGTTTCAAATGGGAGTCATCTGTTCATGAAAAGATTTTTTTAAAAAGTAACAAAGAAAACAGCTAGTCTCCTTGGCTAGATGAGGTTACTCTACTACTAGAACAAATTTAAAACCCATGTACACATTTTTAAAAATGGCCACATCTTTCCAATTCTCAGGGATAAAATGTTGATGGATAGAATTTTCTCTCTTTTTAGTTTTTTCTCTCATGTGTCTTCTTAAACCTTTGCTGCCTGGTATAGCTTATCTTCTAGCAAGTGCCTGCAGACAAGACAAATGAACAAAAAGTCACAAATATCAATTGAAAAACTTGGGGTCAGCCTTTTCTTGTATACATGATCTTGGGCCTGTCCGTTAACAGTGATGACTTGCAGGGTGGTCATAGTTTCTGCTGGAGAATTGCACTGAGTTTGAATGATGGAATTAAATTTAGTGATATTTTCCTCTGTTTTGTTAAAAATACAATACCATCCAGGTTCTCTGGAGCTGGTTTCACAGTCCCTAGCTAGGACACAGATGGTCTCTAAGATTCCTCCCAGCTCCACGGTCTTGGAATTCTAAATGTAAATGAAATGTACCTTCCACAAGATGAATGCAATGACCACAGGAATTGCACTCCACAGTTTGCAAAGCACTTTCACCTCTCTCAACTAATGCTGTCCTTACAACCTCCCACTTTATAGCGCTCATAAAAGCAAAGGAGATTTCCAAAGGTCGCTAGAGTTGATACCACAAATGACCAATTTCTGTTCAAGGGAGAAAGAGTCAAGTAATTAGATAGGCTGGGTTAAAGACTACTTGGTCACTTTATTACCATCTTAGAGGCAAGGCATGGCTATGGAAAGGCTCCGGAGTCAGCCACAGTTTGAAATGTTAGCTATGTTTCTTACCAGCTGTGAGACTTGGGCAAATCACTTACCCACTCAGAGCCTTTGCTTCTCTTGAGTGTGAAAACATGGCTTGCAATTCCAAATTCGAAAAGCTGTTTTTGGATTAAATGAGATGTTAAAATGCTTATCATCATGCCTGATGCAGAGTAAGCATTTTAAAGATGAGAGTTAATAGTATCATTGCCAAAAAGATCTTAAACCATCAATCATAGCAAATTCAGATCTTCTGTCCAACTTCAGGCGGCATGTGCATGCCCAGAATCTAATGGAACTCACAGCCACTAGTCAGATTCCTCTCCTAGATTCACCCCTTCTGTAACTGTACAGCAAGGCCATGTATGTGGCTCAGCACTCCTTGGGACTAGAGGGCCACCGAGACTCTACAGTAGGAATTCTTCAGCCAACACCAATAGTGGGTGCTGCTTCCAGAAGTGGGCACCGAGGACACAGTGATGAACTGAACATTGCCCCTTCTTTAAAACATGACACTGTTTAGTGGAAGAGACATGCAAAGATAATGACAATAGAGTGTGTTAAAGGCGCAGGCAGAGAGGGAAGTGTCACAAGACCACCTGCCCTCTGATTTCTTTTGTGAGCAGAAAGCCTATGGAAAATTCCCAGAGGAGATGCCAACTTGTCTGAGCCTTAAAGAATGCAGAACCAGGTAAAGAGGATGATATAAAGAAGACCATTGGCAGGAGGAAGAGACAAGGACTGTAAAAAACATCCCACACTATTTGGTTCTTCTAGAGTTTAAAATGAGAGAAGATTTTATCACCAAGAAAATCTATCTTCAAGCTAGGAATAAGGGCTGACTCTTGCTACCCACTCCCACCTCCTTTCCTGGACCTTTCAAAAAGCCCACCTGTTTTGAAAGCCCTGCAGTCCAGCCCTGTCCATGCTACTGTTATCTCAGATACTCTGGGTGTAGAGAGGGCATGCAGTGTGGGAATCTGAGAGACTTGGGTTGACACCTACGTTTGATCACTTATTCATTATGTGACAAAAATGGGCATGTTCCTTAACTTCTCTAAGCCCCAGTTCCTCATCTGTAAAACCTTGAGCATAAATCGCCCTCAAGAATTGTGGGGTTTTTGCATTAAATTCAACGTAATAACATATGCAAAGTGCTTAGCACAGTACTCAAAACGGATTAAGCACTCAATGAAGCAGAGCTTTATTATCATTATTGTTTGCTGGCTTAAGTGAGATAAGCTTGCAGAGGGCCTTGCTTAACCCAGTCAAAGCTTAATACATGCTAGGTTCCCCACTTCCCTTTGGGGTAACTCATCACCTTTCATCAAGGACTGTGGATTCCAACTCGATGTTGTCCTCTCATGTATCCTCCCTGGCCCCTGTAACATCCAGGGCTTCTGTCTCCACTCTACTTCAGCCACCCTCCATCACGGTCACACATTGGATCCAGCCATAACCTGGAACCTGGATATGGCTGCAACATTGATCCTGGAAACAGAGCTTTTGCTCATGGCCCTCCGTCTATTCTTATAACTTGCTCTGTCATGCTCATCACGTTTGTGCTTTGACCTCTACGCAATCATCAGGTCCTTAATTTGGGCATACCGTGGCAAACATTTGGGATTTTATATACATCTGTTGCTGATGAAGGTCTAGCTACATCATTATGAGCCAGAGGAAGTTGTTTTCCTGGCAGCTGGTTGGCAGGGAGGGGAGGATCCCACTCTGTTACGCCCACTCCCTTCCTCCCCTGAAATTTCACCTCCTCCTGGTTTCACATCTTCCCCTAGAGAGTTGGCTTGGACTTCTCTGGTGGATCTGTTACCAAGGTTCACCTAAATGTACCATTTCAATTTGCCAAGAACATCTCATTAGTCATGTAACCACAATAACAATAACAATATTTACCATTTATGGAGCGCTTACGATGGGACAGGTATTATTTTAAGGTAAACACAGCCATGATTCAATGCAATTCTCATAATGACTGCAATATATGGAACTATTAGCTTCATTTCTTCAGCCCTCCCTGAACTCACCCTTTTGTATAGCTTCACTGTAGAAGGAGTGTACCTCACTGCCCCTTGATTTGCCCTTGGCTGTGTGACTTGTTTAGACCAACGGTATGTGAGTGGAAGTCAGTATGTGACAGTTACGAGCATACGGTTCAAGAGACATCACATATTTCTGCTTGCACATTTACACCTGCCATCACCATGAGGAGGACCTGTCCAAGCTCGCCTGCCGGTCCAAGGAGGATGAGCGACACATGGTAGACTCACAGCTCTGCACCACGGAGCAGCGTCACCCTACTCCTACGGCCTAGGTTACTGACCACAGCCAACCTGTAGATGATGAGCAAACCACTGTGAAACGAGCACAACACTCCATCTGACCCTCAGACACATGGCAAAGCAATGCTTATTATTGGAGGACATTGGGATTTTGTAGTTATTTGTTATGTAGTGTTATTCTAGCAGTGATTGACTGATACACGACTTGCCAAGATACATATCATTGTTTCCATCTTATAAATGAGTGAGGCACACCAAGATTAATTAATTTTTCAAGGGTCATATAGCATATAAATAGCAGAGCTGGACAAATATCTTTGAATACTACTTCATGGCTTGTTTTGCAGCGGGACCAATAAACATGGCTTAATGAGTTGACTTCCACACTGGAGTGGATGAAAGGAAGCCCCCTCAGCCAGCTTCCCTTTAGACAATATTACTAATAATTATGAAGATAATCCTGGAAATAACAACCACCTGAAACTGAGTTGTCCCTCTTCAGTAGCCTAAACAGAGTTAACACACCTATTCAGAGCTTTCAGGGTCAGGCTATGCTTGCTGAATGAATGAACAAATGGTCCATGGTGTGCACGACTGAGCACTGAATGAGAGGCATGAAAAACATACGTTGTGACATAGGTCCTTTGCTAACCCATGCTGTGATAGGGAAGGGGGCTGACCAGACAGTAGGATACGGAGCTTGAACAACTGTCACTACTTCAACTGGAAGATTTTACACCCATCTTCCTTTAAACTAAGGGCAAATCTTCCCAGTGCAAAAGGGCGATTATAAATTTAAACACATGTTCAGTCAACTATAGCAAATGGCAGAGATTTTGGAGTGGAATTAATGCAGCTGCATTATAAATATGTCCTATTTCTCAATATTAAACTCTTAAAAATAGACTAGCTAAATATATAGATAATAATGGATTGAGGCTGAGTTGGCATTACTATAAGGCTCAGGATTTTCCATTTAATGACTTATAATTTCAATTTCCCATTTCTACGTGACAGTTGGAGCAGGCTTGCTTTATTGTTCATGATTACACGCCACCACCACACAAAAACACAAGCAGAGAGCTACAGAGAATCCTCAGGGGGAGGGGATAGCAGAGAATCCTGAATTGGAAACTCAGCAGATCTGGAGGAAGAAGACCAGATCTTCATTTCCGGCTCAGCTGCTGTGTGACTTTGGACATTTCACCAAGCCTCTCTGAGCCTTGGGAAATAAGAATTTCTGTGAGAGGCATGTTCAAGCACTTGATAAGCTAGGTCACTCTAAAGTTTGCAATATTGCTACTCTACTATTACTAGTAAAGACTGGGGTTCTAAATTCTGCTCTTCACAGCCTCAACCAAATAGACAGTGGACATACAATGAGGTGAGGCAAAATAACATGGTAAAAACACGGTGCAAAGTTATTATTACACTGAAGTTCAAATCCTGGATCGGCCTGTTAGCACCTGCTCACCCTTAAGTACAACGACCCTGCCTCTCCAAGCCTCAGCTGTTCTTCATTTACTAAATGGAGATGAGGATACCTACAAGAAAGATTTAAATAAGCACACTAGTGACACCATTAACTCATATTTGTTGAGTGTTTACTCTATGCCAGGCACCATTACCTCACAGGCTACTCACCACAAGCCTGGGAAGTAGGTGATACTAGTATCCCCATATGGGGACAGAGCTTGACTTGGAGCCCAAGCTGGTCTGACTTCTCTGCTCTTAACCACTGCTGAAATGATGCAAAAAGGAGGAGGAACAAAAGAAGGAGGCGGAGGGAGCAGAAAAGGGATCAACCTATGGAAAGTTGGGGCTGTCCCAAGCATCTCTGGGGGGCTACGTGTGGATACGGGGTCAGATCTCAGGTATTAGTTTTGTTCCATGGCTGGATAACACTGAATTATCATCTTCTTTCATTATTTAGTCCTAGTTGAAGGGGCTTAGCAAAGTATTATGGATACCTCCTTTTTTCTCTATCCTTTTCCCAGGGAACAGCCAAAAAGCTAAGCTAAGGCAGTAGAGAAGACTGGAAATCATATCGTCAGTGGAGCAGAACAAATTCCTCCTCTGATGTTTTTTGGTGAAATAATAGAGATCCATCGTAGGGAGCCATTTGCACAGGGAGCCGGTGTGCACGGGCGGATGGGTCCTGAAGAATGCTCTCGCTTTGCTAGATGTGCGCAATGAGGTAGAGAAATGGGATTAAGAGACAGACAAAGAGACTGTGAGAGAACCTCCAAACCAAGCTTGTCTAGTAACAACACAGGAGATTCTGACAGCCCTTGAAGGGGGCTCACACTCCAGCCACTGTTCTGATAAGGGAGTATTCTTGGAATATAAACAACGTGTGCTCTCCCTCTCCTCTGAGTGTCCGCCTCTTCTGCCTCACCCTTTCTCTCTTAACAGTCACTTCCTGATTTAAACCTCCAGAAGTTGGAGCCCAAATACCTGGGTTAAATGTGGGTATCCAAGAAGATTTTTTGGAGTCCTCATCAATAATATAGACTTTATAAACACAGATTCAGCTGGGTGTTCTTCCCCGCTCTCCTCACTTATGTAATTCCCATTCAAGAATTTGGGCAACAGAAATCTCAAGGTGAGTTAACAGGAAGATGGTTAATGAGAAAGTAACACATATTCTTAAGCCACATTAATAGAAGCATAAGTCTTAGAACCAAGAATGGGACAGCTCCTCTGTGCCTTGCTCAGACCACACCCAGAGGAGTGTGTTGAGATCTGAGTGTCACGTTAAGAATACTGTTAGCCAAGTAGAGCAGGTCCAGCTATGAGAAGCTAGTCTGATGTAATGGCTTGTAATGGTATCATAAGGAAAAACAAGACACTGCGAGGAAGGAAAAGTTAGCTGCCTTCAATTATTTGACAAGCTATAGTACTAAATCTACTTCTAATACTAACGTTTCACATTCTTATTGCTGTAGCTCCGTTCCATGCACCATGATACATGCATTACATAAGATATAATTACAAGAACTAATTTTTTTGGGTGCTTACACTGGGCCAGACACTTGCTAAAGTGCTTTGCAGAAATCATTTTATGTAATTTTCAATGACGTTACAAAGCAAATTCTACTTCTATCTCTCTTTTACAGACAAGAAAACTGACCCTGACGCAGTTAAGGTTCCTGACCAAAGCAGGGTTTCTCAATCTTGGCATTGCTCATCTTCAAGCCTGGATAATTCTTTGTTGCAAGGGCTGTCCTATGTATTCTAGAATGTTTAGCAACATCCCTGGCATCTGCTGATTAGATGTCAGTAGTCCCCTCCTCGGGTTGTGACAACCAAGTGTCACCAGATATTGCGCACTACCTCTTGAGGGACAAAATCATCCTTGGTTGAGAACCACTGGATTAAGGTAACTAGGTGGTAGGGCTGGGATTCAAACCCAGATCTGTCTGGTACCAAGATCCATGATCTTAAGAATAATACTATCAATAACAATCATAATAGTAATATTTATTATTTTATGAGCCCCCTATCTGACAGGACTTTCTAACTATGGAAGGAAGAGCTTGTGGAGGTGACAAATCCTTTGACACTGGAAGTAATCAGGTAGAGGTGTCGCACTGCAAAAATAACAAAGAAGAGATTCAAGCATTAGATAAAGGTGGACTAAATGTAAGTTAGACCAATGATAACCCTAAAAGTTCACAATTCTGTGAATTTAAAACTTGAGGTTCTAATTTTTATTCTGAGTGCCTTTCAATGATTATAGAGAAAGAAAAAATCTTAATTTGAATAGTCTTCTCCTTAGCAGAAATCTAAAGAAATTCACTTTGCTCTTATGTGTACAGATTGGGAAGATGCCATTTTCAACTTCCTTTCTTCATTGCTCCAAGACAGACATATACCCACTTGTCCATGCCTCTGGGCTCAGAAATAATTGATCCATTATCTGCTTCTAGGCAGAAGAAAGCTAAGATGTAATAGCAAGTCATCAGCTGTGTGGAAAATTGGCAAGTCTCCACTGGTTTGTAATAAGTTAATGATGCTTGAGAAAGGAAGACATTGACAAGAGGGAAGCTCTCCACCTCCCACTTGCCTCTTTTCATGGCCAGAGCATCTACCTCCTAAGCAATGTTTGAACACAGAGGAGGAAAGTGGAGGGGAGACATGCACATCTCTAGCAATTACAAACTGGAATGAAAAAAGACACATGGATCCAAGTCAGTAGGAAACCTGCTGGAAGCCAATCATCCAGGTGGCATTTCAGAGTCAGTTCTCAAAGAGCCTGATGATGCAATGAATGATACAAAGATGAAGTTAAATTAAAGCTGGACTGAGTTGGGCTGGACATCAAAAAGAATTCTTCAATTAACTGGTGACTCAAGCACTAAAAAAAAAAAAAATGACAAGAGGAGGATATGGAGTTCCATATCCAGAAAGCCAAGTAGAGAGAGACGTGTCTTTGTCTAGTGGACTTTACCATCCATCTGCAAAGCACAGGGACTGAAGTAACGCTTTGATGCTGGGTATGGGATATCAAAGAAGGATGAGAGAGTTTTCCTAGGTGGCATGTATAAAGATGCAGAAATCTAAAGTCATCTTCAGTTCAAAAAATGATGAGTCATTTAGTATGGCTGGAGTTCAGTGTTCCCGGAGGGATGCTGCCGCAGATGAGGTGAGAAAGAGGTTGCAACCACATCAGAAAGAAGCCTAAATGCCAACCTAAGCATTTGCACTTCAGTCTGTATAATAGGGAAGATTATACATACGTGTATTATAAGATATATGTATATATAGGAAGATTTTGATCAGAAGAGTGGCACTGTCAGAGACATACTTAAGAAAGATCAATGCGACTGTCAGTGTGGAAGAGGGATCTTAGGGAAAATAATGGATAATGATAATAATGATAAAATGAGTGAAAGGTATTGAGCTACTCAGCATGTGCCAGTAACTGTGCTAAGCATTTTACCTGAATTTTCCAATTTAATATTCACAACAAACATATGAGGTAAACGCTTCAATAAATTGCCTTTTGTAGAAGAAGAATTTAAGCTTATAATTCAAACTGTGTTAAGGGTCCCAATACTAATTATTTTGGGAGGACTCAAGATATTAACTGAAGTCCAGTTCTAGCGACTATGAATTTCTTTAAGGAGGCTGTGTAAGTCTAGACAAAAGAAGATGCAGATCTTGACTATGGCACTGTCAAAGGAAATGGACAACAAGATAAATATTGGAAAAAATATATACATTTAAGAGTTAGAATGGACAGGAATGATAGGACTTAGATCTAAATAGAAGAGAGAAAAATCAAGAATGCATCCTCGTTTTCCTCCTGGGAATGGCATATAACTACAGGATTTGAGAGTTAATTACACCCCAATATATCCAAAAGTTACCTGAATGTTCTCCTTTTCAATTACAAAAGGATGCCCTGTAAGTGACGCTTTCCTTACCATCATCAACTTGCCTACCAAACTTAATCAAAACATTCATGACAGAAAAGGAAAAAAAAAGTCATGGCATGAAGAAATTTCTTCAACTTATCAAGAGCCTCAGCGAGTGAGTGGCAGCAGGGCAGAGATTGTTGGGCAAGACCACGACCCAGACTCTAGGATTTGGGCAGAACTAGAGGGTTCAGGCAGACAGCCAAGGACGGCACTGGTTAAATAAGTAGGAGGGTTTGTGGATGACTGAACTTGAAACTTACGTAAACACAACTCATGCAAGTATTTACTGTCCCCTGTTCTATGAGCTTATTGTGAATATCTCTGTGGCTTTGACCTGCAAGTCCAATCCTTGAAGTCTCAGTGTTCTTTCTGGACACCAGACATATTGCCTGCTCTAATCTTCACTGTTTCCCCATCTTCAGCAAAGTCTGAATCCCTTTTTTCGTCCTTGTCCTTATGGATGTGCCTGACCCTCCCTACCTCATCCTCTCTCCAGTCACAACCCTCATTCACTTCCAAGCTAATTGTCTCCATCGATGTGTGCAAACCAACCATTTATGGGAAATGCCACGGAATGTTAATTTCATTTGGAATTGGGTAATTGCAAAAAGTGCTTCCATTTTTTTATTATATAAAATGAATAAGTATTGTATTAATAGTGCCATTTCCAATTACAGCCACAATCGCAGACCTGTCGTCCCCTTTCTGTAGGTTATTTTTCATGGAGCGTTTTTCTGAACAGTTTTCTTTTAAATCCTCCCCCCCTCACACCCTTCCTCACATCATTGTAATTAAGATAATGTGGCATAATTATAAACACATATTGGAAGCTCAAATGCCAGCATGGACTATCCAACTAATGCTGCATGCTTATTGAAATTTCTCAAGCAAAAAAGAAAAAGTGTTGGAGTCACTACTGAGGGAGAAGAATGAAGATTGGTAAAGACAGCAAGGAACAAGCCAGAAAAACTGGCCAGAGTACCTATCTGGAGAGCTGAGCTTGTTGGATATTCTTAGGAAGCAACTAGAAGCACCTGCCATATGCCTGGTGCTTCATATATAACATTTGATTTCCTCATCAAGGCAAATCCATGCAGCTTGTTTCATATTACCATTTTACATAGGAAGAAACTGAAAATATAATAAGTTAAAGAAGCTGGCCAAAGTGAAGAGCTAGATTAGGCAAGCTAAGATTTAATTGTTGAATCTAGTACTAGCTAGTTTCTGCCATTAAGAATCACCTCCCAAATTTTTTTTCATTCAAGATTGTATGCATTAATGTGGCTGTGAGTCAAGTGAGGGTCAGACTGTTCAGACCGGGTTTTGTTTGCTCAAGTTGCAGGTTGAATTCAGGTCTACTTCACGTGTCTCTCATCTTCTTTGGACCAGAAGGCTATGTGGGCCATATTCCCAGAGATCTGAGAAGGCACAAAAGGGGAACTCCACTGTGCAAGCACATTTCAAGCTCTTGCTTATGTCATACTTGCTGTCATCTCAGAGTTCAAAGTAAGTGAGATGGCTAAGACCATTATCAACGGGACAGGAAAGTATGCCCTGCTCACAGTGGCAGATAGAGAGTGAATATTTGCTGAACAATAATCTTAGCTATTACACCTATAAATCTTTCAAGTTTCCGCCACATCAAGAAAACCATACCACTTGGAGTCTAAATTCCTACAGTGTAGGGGGTCAGGTCAAAGGGAGATGTATTTGTGAGTTATATGACCTGGAGCTTTTCTCATCAGTATAAATGGAAGTAATACTGGCCCAATCTTCCTAAGAAGACTGTTAGAAGGTGACTGAGATGCCTACAACAGAGTTTTAAAAAGTAGAATGCTTCTTGGTATGCTCATGTTCTATCACCTTCTTCCACTTTGTTTTCTTCATTAAATATATCACTCCTGACACTGTATTATATATTCATTTTGTTTATTATTCGCCCCCCACAAACCCTTCCCAATGTAAATTAAATGAATAAAAAGATTGTCTATTTTGTTAACTGTTATATTATCAGCACCTACGGAATTGACTGGAAATGTAGTACACACTCAATAAAGATGTTTTAATCAATGAAACACGTGTGTAAACCCGAGCTTATAAATACTCTGTGCAAGCAACACAAAAACTCAACGTGTATCAATCTGGGTACTCTCTTTAGATCTGAAGAGGGGACAAGATTTTTCAAGGGTACAGTGTGGTGATGATGATGATGATCATGATGATGGGTGGTGGTGGTGGTTTGGTGTTATTACTAAATATAATGGAAGTTATAAAGGATATATATTTAAAAGGCCACTGAACTTAGAATAAAAAATACTGAGGACTCAGTTCCCTATCTTTCCAGCTGTGCACCTTTGGAAGGTCTCTTAACCTATGCAATTCTCAGTGATCTCATCTATGTAATTGGCTTAAGTATATGGACTTTGCCAAAATATTTCAAGTCTCTAAGATAACGTATTAATGTGTCTGGCACAAAATAGGTAGCTACCAGAATATGATGATGGTGATGAGCTTTCTCTTAATTTATAGTTTTTCTTGGGAAAAGTATATGAAAATAGCTGTTGTAAAAGTAGGAGGAATTAAATTTCGTAACAGGTACAGCAAAGGACTGAGGGTTAAAAGTTAGAGAGAGCATCATGGAGCGAGATGCTTTGATTCATATATGGGAGAAGAGAGAGCAACATCCCAGAAAGAGAGGAGGGAGAAAAGAACACACATAACAGTTACAACTGTCCAAAAAACTTTTACCCTTCTTTTAGAATTTTTTTGGTTTAAGCAATTCCGGATTTACTACATAGATTGATCCCTTTAATGATCATGTATGAGGTAAAGGAGAGTTATCATCACTGTGCTACAGATGAAGAACAGAGGCTCAAAGACAGTGCATAATTGAACTTTGCAACTGGATGAGAAATGGAAATTTCAGCTGAGACCTCAAAGTGACACATATCAGACACCAAACTGAGTTGGAGAAAGACAACCCAGTAGCTCCTGTGAAAAGCGAGTCCCTAAGAAGTGTTAGTGAACTATTAAACTCCTCAATCCCATCAAGGGAATGACAAATAACTTTTGGAGAAAGGCTATATAGGCGATTTCTCACAAAATAGCATTATTGGGACGCCCACCTCCTCCGTATTGTGGCGCAGGAGGGGGATGACCGTATCAGGGGTGCCTGCCCTCTCAGCAAGCTTAGTGAGAAGGGCTCTCACAGGACTACTCAGAGAGCTTTGTGTGTGGCTTCTGCCCAGTGAGCTGGTGTCCAGCTCCCACCAAGGAAAGGTAAAGGGTGAGAGACGGGCTGTTCTGGTGACAGCAAAGCAGAGGAACCCATGTGGGCATCAGCCTGTAACCCCAGAGTGTTCTCCATGGCCCAGGTATGATGAGGAGCCAGAGAAAACCAGCATGGGGTTGAAATATAGAATAGCTGTTAAAAGAAGGACTTTAAGCTACACTGAGTGGACTCGAACCCTGGCCCCTCGACGCTCTAGCTGTGAGATCTTGGGCAAGTTCTTTAGCTTTCTAAGACTCAGATTCTTCATCTATAAAATAGAGACAATACTAGTCATCACATAGGGCACTGTGAGGATTAAATGAGGAAATATAGGTAAGACATTTAGCACACTATAAGAGCTACACAAGTGTTAGCTACCAAAATAATTTTAAATTCTGAGGAATATAGCTGCCATGAAGGGTGAACAGACCTCACCAGAAGGAAGCTGGAGCAACATTAGAGTCAGAGAATGAGTGAATGAACACTTGGAAACAGGGATGAATCCAACCATATTAAGGGACCTCAGAAAAGGGATCGGTAGGAATGGGGGATGTTCTCTAAGGAGATCATGAAAATGCCTTCAGACACAGAGCCAGATATAATTCTGCCAGGCTCACTAAAGTTGCAGTCAAGTTATGACCATGCCAATCAAGCCAGACCTTTCCCGATTCTCTTGTGTTTCCTGCTCCTCATCCACACCCTAGCGGCAGAGTCTGAAACCATAGCTAAAGTAGGGGAGGAGGTAAGTGAGGGAAATCAAGCGAGTTGCAATTCCCTCGCTGGGCTGCCAAGGTAACTACAGCCCTAATTAGGGGAGCAGAAGGGAGGCTCACCTTTGAATGCACACTAAAGTGTTGGTTATTATAGGACATTGAACATCCCTGAATTCAGACTGCATTTTGCTGCATTAACTAATGTCAGACTTTGCATTATCTAATGCTCATCAGAAAAGTCACTCTGTTTTTACTCAGGGACAGAGGAGAAACTAATATCATAACATATCCAACAAACATAAAGGAGTAATAGAAGACAAAGCTAATGACGCTTTGTGACCATATCTTATGGTCCATTCTTGGCCAACATACTAGCTTACAACTTTCTAATACTATTTTTGTTACATTTACTATCGTTATTTCATTAATATGGCTTTTCTCATTCCAACTAGGGCTGTCTTCTTGTTTTTAATTTAATAGAATCATCACAACATATCCAGATAAAAATTACTTACCAGGGAAGTGGCAGAATTTGACTTGAGTGTATATCTTCCAACTCACAAGTTATTCTTGATTCAATCAATATCTACAATTTATGATTCTAAATATTGCATATTTTCCTCTAGCTCAAATTTGGATTGACGATTAACTCTTTTTCCCATTGGATTCGGCACTATTTCTATCTACTCCCATCTTATCATGGATTCCGTGCTCTTCCAATACTTCTCATATTTGCAGTGATGCATGATTTTGCTAGCTTCTCCAACTGAAAATGAGTTCCACATTGGCAAAGACCACATCTGCATAATTTACTACTGCTTTTCCAGTATTTCTCCAGTGCATAGTGCCTGGCACAGAGCAGGCATTCAGTATATATCAGATAAATGAATGAATGAATTAATTAATTAACAGCGACTCATCACTTTCACTGAATTTCAAATCACTGATCTTCAAAACGATTTTTTGGTTTGTAAGTAATTGGCTTAATATGTAAAGTTTTGTCTTAAAATATATTCCCAACTCAAATATCACTTCCATTAGTTTTTAAAATCAGTTTTAGAAGTATCGCCTGTTAGAAGTATGTGAAACCTTCAAAACCATTGTTTACAGATGGCAAAACTGAGTCCAGAGAGCGGGAATGTCATCTGAGGAAGGGTCAGGGTGGGAAGGCAGGCAGGCATCCACCTCAGTCCAGGGCGCTTTCTGCAGGATGGAGCGGGCTGAGGAACACTCTGGCCCTGCGTAACTGATTGTTTTTATGAATTCACAACTCCAGGGCATCACCTGGTGAGACTGTCACTGGGTATAAATGAAAAGTGAACATAAGCCTGGAGGAAGCTTCCATTCTGGCATTAATGAACGCGCGGCAGAATCCCAGCCTAATGTTGCGTGAAGTTTGGGGAAAGATCAATAACCATCAAGTCAAAACAAATCTTCAGCCTCCTGGTCTCCCTACAACCCTGTCCCCACCCCCTCAAGGCAGCCAGTGGGCCCTGAAGTGTGTTATTCATGGCTGGATCTGAGGCTGTTAATGAAACATCTTTATGAGGCATGGGTCTGAGCCGAAGCAGTCGAGGGTCCTCCGAACACGATGCACAGGGATTCTTGACTTTCTATAGGGTGTCAGGCCTTGGGAAAACTGTCCTTTCACGTGCCTCACCCCTCTTATGTGAACTCTACTAGGAGCTTCTCCCCTTCCCCACTGGACGTCAGATTCTCAGCAAATATGCAGGACAACAGATGGTGATGGCCAAGGTTGACTCAGTGCCTTCCTTATGTTGGCACCGTGCTGAGCACATATATGGATTGTCTTTTACTTCTCACAATAACCCTATGAGTTAAAGAATTTCTTATTATGAGCATTTTACAGACGAAGAAACTGCAGCTCAGGAAGATTAACTAACTCCCCCTAGGTCACAGGGCCAGCATAGGGTAGAGGAAGTGTTGGAACACACAGTCTAACTTCCGAGCCCATGCTGACAACAGTAAGCTTCCCAACTCCCACTGCCCACATGGTGGCCATGCAATAGCTTGGAGAGGTCATGGCCTCCTCCTCAAAATGCCTCCCCTCTGCTGCCCTGCCCATTCCTCACCTCTCCCGCCATATGCATTTGCACTCATGTAGAGGGTGTGCGTGATTTGCTGAACACTTACCACATCTTTTTGATTTTAGTACATTACACTCAACACTTTACTTCAACCTCTGCAAAGCACGTATTGCTGCCCCTGCCTCACAGATGAACAAAGGAGCCTCAGGCAGGTGTAATAACTTAGGCTCACCAGCAAGAGGCAAGGCTCAGATTTTGAGTGGGAGTCCTGGGCTCCCTTCTGAGTGCGCCAGCATAGCTCTGCCTGGCTGTCCCAGGTCAAAGAAGAGATTCTCTCACCTCTCAAAGGCCACTCCTCTTTCATTGCTCCTTTCTCATGGGATGCAGCACTATGTAGCATGAATGTGCAATAATTACTCATGTTAATGAACTACTTATGGGTGAGGATGAGGATTCCTGAGAATGAGGGCCATGTATGCTCACTCTGTATTTCCCACAGAACTCTGCTCACTACAGATATTTGAAATTCCAGTGGCAAAGCATCATCCCTTTTCTCCATATATTCAGCAGCGAGTCGCTGACCAAGTCACTAGATGCTTCTTGAACTCTGCTCTCCATGTCTATCAAAATGGGATATAACACCACCTCCCCATAAAACTGGATGAAAGATGAAATGAGAAACTAGATGTAAAGCATCTAGTGTAATGCCTAAAGCAAAGTAAGTGTCCAGTAAAAAAATTAAAAAAGCTATTATCATAGAAACATCAGCATTTGAAGTAGCCCTCTGATTATCTGAGGTTTCTAAACCTCTGGAACATAATCATGGAGTAAAAAGTATCTCTTTAGCACTTATAACATTATAACAAACAGTTCTTAACTTATGTAGTTAATTGATTACCCGATACACAGGCGTTGGGTTCTATCAATAAAATTAATAAGGTGCTGATGATACATCAAACATGTGCATAACACTCTATAGCTTTAGAGTGTGTTCATATAATAACAATGGAGTGAAAGAGGGAAACCAAAACCAAAGATACAGATATGGAGTCTGCAGGGTCAAGCCCTAAGGATGAGCGCAGAGCATGCGGGGCTCTTCTGTGCAGCCTGCAAACCCTCTGGCTTGGCTCCACTCTCTGTACCCTCTCCAGTCTTCCCCTCTGTAACCCATCCTCCCCATTGCAGTCAGCTTGACTAAAATTGCAAAAATGCAAATGGGATCTTTTGATACACCAGTTTAAAGACCTTCCATTCCCCACTGCCCTTAGGACAAAGTCACATACTTGTACATGCTTCACAAGTAAAGCCCTTTATAACGTGGTGCATAAGAGCCCCCTCATCACTTGTCATGGAGCATTCCTTTATGAACGACATCCAGCCAAACCAAACTTCTTGCAGCATCTTCCTGTTCCCCCTCTTCCCCTAGCTAAGTGCTACTTGTCCTTCAGATATCCAATTGGCTCTCTGCTACTCAAAAAAATCCGTACTGACCCTCTGGACTAGGTGGGTTCTCCTGTTATATGGCCCATAGCGCCACCTAATTCTTCTCTCTTCCCTATTCTCTTCTTTTCATAATTCTTTTCTCATAATATATGCTTATTGTTCAACATCCACAGATTGCAAAATCCCCTAGAATCAAAGAGGATAGCCATGTCTAAGAGCCCATCCTGGTACCAGGCACCTAATAGGATGTTTGACTCCTTCCTTCTCTCTGCCTCAGTTTCCTCAAAGGCCCAATGGTGTTGGAAACATCTATTCTTCCTACTACACTGCGTTGGTGGGAAGATGAAAAGACACGTGAGAGAGTGATATTAAAACTTTCAATCACTGTCCACATGGCTGATATTTTTCTTATTTTTTTTAATTTGGAAAGATGACCTAAAATGGCAAAAATAAACTGAATCAAAACATAACTGGGTATTCTGAGAGGTAAGATTGACAAAGAGAGAAAAATATCATCAGTTGGACCCATAAAAACCCCAAAATTTCATGACAAGTGCAATATAATATCTATATCTATTTCTCTATCTATCTATACTGTATTGATCACATTAATTTTTTTTCTGAAAACATCTTTCCTTAGTTTCTAAATTCTTGTGAGTTTAAGGAGCAATGAAATCCACACAATTCTGAGCCATCCACAATTAAATCATTAAAACATTATTTACCAATTACATTTTAATGTTCAGGATATTCTGGAGTGATTTAAATAAATTCCCTAAAACCATAGCGTTTTTCTTCCTTCATTTTAACTACCTTTCGCGAATACAATGCCATGCTAAGGAAGTACCAATGCCCCAAATCAAATTACAGTAAATGCTGAAAATAATGTGAAGGCATGAACTCACAAAACAAAAAAATGACTTTCTGGGAGTTTGAAAATTTGGCTGGAATTATTACTGTCCCTCTTGAACCTGAGTTTGGTAGATAAAACAGACTGTGAGTCAGAAAAAAACAAAATCACCCATTCAGTAAACATTAAGCACCTATTATATACTAGGCACTCAACAAGGAAGACATTGACCCTATTCTTACGGGACTTATATTCTAGAAAGGGAGACAGACATCAACTCAAATAATTTCATGAATGACATGCTCTGCATAGGAGGCTCTGTGAGCATGGAACAGGGAAATCTGATGTGATCTGGGAGGTCAGCAAACTCTCTTGGGGAAAGAAAATTTGAGCCGTCATCTGACTTTGCCTTTATCCTAAAAACAATGGTGTTTACTCATAAGAGTGGTAAGAACTTATCTACATTTTAGAAATATCATCTGAGTGGCTTTAAAGAGAAGGACCACAAGCAGCACACAGTGTGTGGGGTATGGACCACTAACAGTGACCACTAGCCAAGTCAGCTTCTTCAAGACTCAGTTTTCTCACCTCTAAAATGAGGGTTACAATCTTTCTGCCTCTGTTGCAAAGTTGCTGGGAGGTGCTAAGAGGATGGTGGAAGGAGCTAATAAGATGGTGGGAGGAGCTAAAAGGATAGTGGGAAGAGCTCTGAGGATGACGGAGGAGATAAGGGGAGGATGGAGGAGCTAAGAAAACAATGGGTATACAAACACTTCACAACCTGAAAATGCTGTGCCCATTCAATTAACGGGAATAAAAATTGCTTTATCAATATCTTCATTTCCATAAGGAAATGGATAGTGTGATGGCTTATGCTCATAGTCCCTCGAGGGTGACCTGATGAAGTATGGGGGTCTTTAACTTATATTTGGAGGTGGAAGCTCAACATCCTTGAAAATTTAATGGAAGAGCCCTTTCTTTAGAAAAATGCTTAGTGCAACACAATGGTCTACAATCCCCACTGGTTTGCAGGCACCCGAACCATGAAGTCCATCCATACACCTCCGGCTAGGAACTCCAGGGCTAGAGGAAAGCATTCAGTCATCACAGCAGGACCTTTCTAACTTGTCAGCCTGTAACCCATAATAAAATAGACATTGTAAATTGCAACCCAACTGAACACAAGTTGCACGAAGCAATACTAATGTGATCCAGTATGTTTTCTATTCTCTGTTACTCTATTGTTCTCTATTTTATTTTAGTCAGTTTGTTTTTTCATGGTTTTAAATGCTGACTATGACTTAATAAATTGAAACTAATGCGCAGTTTGAAAAACACTGAATGTGTTTTTAAAGAACGACGAGCATGCTTTTGAGTTTTGCTTCTTGTCAACTAATTGCTGGTGTGATCTTGGACGATACACATCCTCTCTGAGCCTCAATTTCCTCAACTGTGAAACAGGGATGAGAATGCCTACTTTAAGAGTTGAGAGAATTAAGGTAATATTATGGGAAATCACTATATAGATTTCCTGGCACAGAATAGGTGTCCAATAAAGGGGAGCGATTATAAATAGAGACTGCTAATGGAGGAATGAGGGCAGACCTGAGCCCTCTTGCCTTAGGGGAGAAAAAAGGAAGAAGAGGAAAAAAAATCTCATTCATTTTCTACCCTGGGGGTCTTTCTGTCTTCCAAATGCAGCTATTTGCTGTGGGGAGGAGAACTCCATCCAAACGCCTGTTTGCTGTGACAGGATTTATAAATAAGTAAAATGCTTCATCAAACATTTATAGTTGTGTGTGAGAGTCAGAAAAAAAAGGCACGTGGGCTTGGGGTTTATTTATAGGGACTCCCTGTTTTCCCTCCACCACAATTTCACAGCTTAGCTTTCATTTGCTTACGATTGTTCTTGGATGAACTTCACTTCCAAGCAGAAGGTATTAATTATTAAAACACAGACCAGAAAACACAGGCCACATTGCTCCCCCAAACAATGACAGGACGCTGCAGAAGGGAGCCACCAGAAAGAAGGGCTTAGCATTGCCAGCACATGCTTTCCTACGGAGCCCATCCTTGGCAAAACTAATTTGAACACACATTCGGTGGGCACCCACTATGTGCCGCTTGGGGGCTGCACCAGCCATGTGGGGGACAAAGATGTCAAAGATGAATTAGATGGTTTGTAATGCATCTCTGCAGGAGGCAGGGAGCTCCCAGGCAAAGGAGGGAGAAGATGTGTAAACACCAAACTACTTGACCATGGGCCAAATTGTATGAAATCAAACTCAACTAAGCATTTATCAGGTATATATTTTCTGTCACATAATCCTAGATTTGAATCCTGATTCTCTTCTGAGCTGACTAGCCTACTTATTTTTCTGAGCCCTAGCATTTTCATTTATAAAATAAGGGATGAAAGAAGATATCCCAGAAGAATATGAACTAAAAGAAAGGCGAAAAGCATTATTAGCAATAAATATATTCATTATGTAAGGGCAAAAAGTCAATTCCCTACAAAAAAATTAACAATCACAAACTTTATACACTTAGCAATGGAGTTCTAAAACATACAAGACAAAATTTGCCGGCAATGAATGAAAGTGACCAGTCTCGAATTTGAATGGAAGATTTTAGCACATCTGTCTTAGAAACAACAGTAACAATCAAAAATCAAGGAGACAAAAATTTCGATTTAGAAATTTTTATCAATAAAATTAACAGGTAGGATCTAATGAAATCTTTTGTCTGGTAACTAGAAAACACATGATGTTTCTCAAACACACAGGAATCATTTACAAAAACTAGCCACGTTCCAGGGTACAAAGCAAGCCTCAACAAATCACTAAGTTTCAGTAGTACTCAGATCACATTCTCTGACAAAATACAATAAAAGTATTGTCAGTAACAGAAAGCTTAAAAAAAGTATGTATAGAAGTTCAAGCAAAATTGTTTGATATAATTAATTCTCAAAGAAAAAACAAAGAAATTTGAAAGATATTTAAAACAAAAAAACAATATGCACACTATATACCTAAACTTGGCATCTAGAGATGAAGAAACATTTAGAAGAAAGCTAAATATTTAAGGCAAACACTAGTAAGGAAGAAAGATTGAAATTAATGAGCTAGACTTTTAATTCAAGAATTTAAAAAAGAATAGCGAGAGTAACAATAAAGGATGTAGAAAGAAGGAATTAAGATAACAGAAATTAATGACATAGGAAAGAAATAGCATAGAGCATCAATAAACCATGAGCTAATTAAAAAATACTAGTAAAATAGGTATAACACCAACCAGATTGAGAGAAGAGTTCCAAATAAACCTATATCTGGAATTAAAATGAGGGAATGGTTATAGATATGGTAGAGCCTTGAGAGATATATATCTATATAATACATACGGGTATATATATGCGTACACATATATACTCACATGCATATGGATGTACATATTTATCACACATATATAGACATAAATACATGTATAAGACTATTTGCTAAATATTTAACAAATAATATTAAAAACGCACAACATACATGGGACAACTTAGACCAAAATCAGTGACTCTAAGGAAAAGTATCCAATATCAAAACTGACTTAAGGAGAAATAGACAACTGATAATAGACATATAAATAATTGAGTCAGGTAGAAAGAAATGACCGTCTAACAAAAAGACAAATAAAAATATCAGGCCCAGAGAGATGTAAGCATAAATTCCAACAAACTTCATGAGATATCCCCTATGTCATACAATAGTTATACATAACAGCATGAAAGGAGACAAATGAAGCCTGCATAACCTCATATTTTATGTACCTAGAATAATGTTGATATTAAAACTTGTCAAAGATGTTATAAAATGTAAGGATGTTTTAATAATAGAATACATACTACTAAAATACACTATATAATCAGGTTAAAAGAGAAAACATGATAATCTCACTTGATACAGAAAGAGTATTTAATAACATTTAAACCTCAATCATGATTTTAAAAATTCTTAATACACAAGGGATAGAAGAGAAATTTCTTGACTATCAAAAGCTTATTAAATTTTACTATTTAGTTATCTACCAAAAACCTATAGAGACATAATACGTAGTGATAGAATTTTAGGATTCTTCCCATTAAAGCCAGGAATAAAAAAGATGATATATCCTTTTTATTCCGCACTGACTGGGAGGCCCAGCCTACAAGTGCAACAGGACAAGAGAACATGAACACAGGAGATATAGGTTTGCAAAATGACTTGTTAATGGTAAATTACATGGTTTTGTCTCATAGAAATTAAGAAACATCTGGACGCAAAAGGCAATAAAATAATGAATCATTTTCTGGGTTCAAGATCAATAAAAAACTAGTATTTCCATACACAAGGAAATAAAAATTAAGAAACGTAATAAAAATGAAAAGACACAATTTTCAACACATCATTTCTGACACTTTGGAGTTAGATATACTAATAGGGGCATGATATATGTATAGATAAAATTTTTAAAACTCTATTCAAAGACATAGACTAAGGTCTAAATAAAGTGATATATTATTTCATGGATGGAAAGTCTGTGTTTTGTGAATTTTTCAAATTAATCTGTAAATTCAATGCGATCTCAATTTCTAACACAGCGGAACTTTTCCTAAAATAGAAAAATTTTATTTTAAAATGCACGTGGATAGGAACCGGCCCAGTGGCATAGTGATTAAGTTCGCGCCCTCTGCTTAAGTGGCCCAGAGTTTACAGTCTCGGATCCTGGGCAGGGGCCTAGCAGAACTCATCAAGCCACGCTGTGGCAGCATCCCACATAAAATAGAGGAAAATTGGCAACAGATGTTAGCTCAGTGACAATCTTCCTCAAGCAAAAGAGGAAAATTGGCAACAGATGTCAGCTCAGGGCCAATCTTCTTCACACACACAAATATATATATATGTATATATGCATACAGAAGAGTAAGGGAAAAGAACAGTCAAGATACTTAAATAAGAACAATGAGGGGGTTCTGCCCTATATGATACCAAGACATTATAAAACTATAATAATTAAAAGCATCATGTTACTAGAGCACGGATCGATAAATGGACCAGTGAGAAGGAAGAGAGAGTTCAGAAACTGACCTCCACACACTCCAGGCCTTGTTACATGACGGCGGTATCATAAATCAGTGAAGTAAAGATGGACTCTTTAGAGAGTGGACAGAACCAACTTGCTACTCACGTGAAAAAATGAAGTCATTTCTATCTCTAAACCATACCATATGCAAACAAATCCATGGTGAAAGAACTGAATGCAACAAGCCAAATCTTAAGAATTTAAAAGAAAATACAGGAGCATCATTAAGACATTAGAACAGTGAAAGGTTTCTTCTGCAATTCACAAGAAGTATAAACTAGAAATGAAAAAAAAAATTTCCAGCACTAAAACAAAAATCTCCAAAATCAGGAAATGATTCTCTTAACAAAATTAAACCATAAGTCATGCAATCTTCCATAAGATTGGAAGAAGTTATCTTCAAATGACAAGCAGCTACTTCTTTAAAAAATTTGATGATTATCAATATTTACAAAGAACTACCAATCAACAACAAAAAGAAAAACAACCTATTAGAAAAATGTGTGATGGATAGAATTGGGAAGTTGACAGAAGAAGAAAATTTAGTATAAGAAAAGATGTTTAACCTCATTACCAGTCTCTGACATGCAAATTAAATTAGCATTGAAATTATAATTTTATATGCTACAGATGGGCAAAATGTAAATTATCTGATAGTAAGTGTTATTGAGAATTTGGAAGTGTAGTTTTTTTACACTGCTGGTAGGAGTATCATAAGATCTAAAATTCAAAAGCACAGAGGAGAGTCCTAGATAGGATCATGGATACTATATATGCAGTACAAGTATAAACATTCAAATAGGAGGGAAATATCAAATGAGGAACGGAATCAGTAGAGGAGATGATTTAGCTGTGTAATTTAATATTTTTTTATAAAAAGATAGCTGATGTATACCACAAAATATTTGTATTTGTTTTAATTTGGTGTTAAGAATATATATTACATTATTATATTTGTTGTATGGTTAATGTAACTCATGATTTTAAATAAATTTTAGGAGGATTTTTAAAAAGGATGCAATTCAAGAGAAAGAACAATGGATCTAAGGATATAAAGATGAAGCCAAAGGAAACAGTAGTGCTCAGAATTAACACTCATAAACTCCAGTGCACTGCCTGGAGTTACAGCTTCAGAATAGGCTCTGAGCATCCTAGCAGACAGCACCAAGAGGGGAAACTGGTTATAAGATTCGTACGTTCACAAAATAAAAATAACCATCTGGCTGGACAACACAGCAGTCTTGGTTCTGACTCCTGAGGTCGATATTCATGCTTTGTGCCCTATGTAGGGTATTCAACTAGACCAAGGAAGGCCAGGGAAGTGTTCCAAACAGTTTATGCCTTACAACCTATTTAATATAACTATTTACTATATATTTAATATAACTGTAACTGACAATGAGCTTTCTCTTATTATCATCATTTCACGTATAAGGAAATTGTGGGAAAAGGAGGGAAATAGCTTACTTCAATCCTACAGTGATGAAGGGGAGAAGCCTGGACTAGAACTTAGAGGGTCTGGCTCTCCATTACCCTGTATTAATGTCATTATGGTAAAGCCAGTTACACAAAAGTAGTTTCATGATCTCAAAGTAGAGTGGTCCAGGTGTGTGGCTATCAGAATGTCGGACTTTTCCAGCAACTACATTTTTGGAACAGCTAAGCCAATGCTCATTACTCTTGTTCACGTCTGGGAACTTCTTGATTGAGTGACTATGGATCACTCGATCCGATCCATAGCTATGGTTCCTCTCACTAAGGAATTGAAGATATCCCCAATTTTGCAAATAATTTGAGGGGAAAACTCAAAACGAGCCCCACATCAAAAACTCCCTACCAGAGAGGAGTGGACAAATTGTATATTCTCAGTCACTGAACCAGGCATGTAAATGCCCAGCACTGGGCATCCTTAATTTGGGAGGACTGTGAATGTAATTCACACAGCGTATACAACAAGTACTAATTGTGGTTACGGTAGTGTTTATTGTTATCGTTCTATGCAGCAGTCTCCTCACTGCTCTCCCAGCTTCCACCCTTGCTGCCTACATTCAGAGATTCCCCTTAGCAACATGAATTTGAACTGACAGCTCCTCTGCTCCACACCCTCCAATGGCTGCAAATCACACCCAGCATAAAATCCCAGCTCTTCGCCACCATCTCTAAGGCCCAGCGTGATCTGGCCCCACATTAGGTCTCCAACCTCAGCACCTATAATTCTCCCTTTTTCTCACTCTGCTCCATCTCCACTGTGTCCCTCCCTGTTGGAACCCACCTCAAAGCCTTGGGGGTTATGCTTTCTGACTGGCTATCTTCTCTGCAATAGCAGCATCCATCTCTTCTCACTCTTTACTCCCCACCCATCATCCAGTTATCACTGACCTGCATTAAGTTTCTATGAATAGGTTCCTGTGACTAATATCTGTCTTTCCCTCCACTGCCCCATCAGAATGTAGGATCCATGAGGACAAGGAGTTGTCTATTTTGATCACTGCTGTGTCTCGCCATGTGAAATGGGATGGGCATGCAGCAGGTGCTCAGTGAATGACGGTAAACAGAAGGAAAGGAGAGAGGAAGAGGAGTCAGTTGGATTTTATGACTGTGATTCCTAGACATTGTTTTAGACACGTCTCTGTGCCCAACATTGACAGCATCATGGGGGAGATTGGCTTTACCTCCAGCACTTAAGACAAGGAGAGATGTGTGTCCCAAACCAGGGGATGTCATAGACAAAAAGCAGCAGCAGTTTCCCCATTGCCCCTCACTAACCTCTCGGGGGCAGGCAGAGAAGTGACAACACTTATGCCCTGGAAGCCCTGAAACCAAAAGAGCAAGATGCTCAGGTCCGTGGTTGCAGGACAGGAGTGGGATCTTCAGGGCCCACCCAGCCAGGCACCAGACCCCAGCACTCAGATCTAATTAACAAGCGCAGAGAAGGGGCAGACAGGGGCATCAAAACACCACGCACTGGTGGAGCAGCATCTGCAGGGGAGAGCGCTGGGCCCAGCGGGACTGCGCCGAGTGGCGCCGGCCCTAATTAAGTTATTAGGTACGCCCCACTGCAGCGGGGTGCCCCTGGGTCCCCCACCCCCAGACAGGGCTGGCTCCACGAGAGGCTGATGACTCAGGGTACCCACGAAGCTGGCTGCAGTCCTCCCATGGCCCTTTTTCCTTCTCCTTCTTCCTTTATTCTTTCGTAAACATGGTATGAAAGGCGGATACTCCCTGACAGGAGTAGTAACAGAGATAACTTACAGGGGCACAACGCTTTACCGTCTGTTCTCCACACCATTAGCTTCTTTCTTTCATTTATTCAACCAATACGTATTGTGGACTTATCACATGCCAGGAAACATTCTAAGTGCTGGGAACAGTGTGTGTGTGACCAGATTGCAAATTTCAACTCTTGGAGCTTATTTTCTATTTTGGGAAGGGCAACATTACATATGTCTAAACATAGATATGTATACATATGTGTGTATAGTCACGCATCACATAACAACATTTGGGTCAATGATGGACCGCATATATGATGGTGATCTCATAAGATTAGTACCACATAGCCCAGGTGTGTGGTTGGCTATACCATCTACGTTTGTGTAAGTTCACTCTATGATGTTCACACAATGACGAAATCACCTACCAATGCATTTCTCAGAACATAACCCTGTCATTAAGCTTTTAATGACTTTGCATATATGTGTGTGTGTATTATATATGTGTGTGTATAAATATATATAGGCTATTTTATATACAAAATCAGCTGGAGAGAAGTGAGCCAGCACATTACCACTGCACCTTCCACATGATGGAACGGAGTCTACAAGAGGTAAAATGGACCACGCAGTATGAGACGCCATCCTAAAAGGAGACCCCATGGTTTGCAATGATAGAAAGAGACTGGGATGTTCTCTGTGCACCTAAAAGGAAGGCCGCCATCTTCCTTTTCTCAGTGGCCTCCCTTCTCACACCTCTGTCTCTCCAATTTCCCTCAAGGAATCAAAGTGCAACATAAGGACAAGAGGGATCCCGCCCCCCGGCCCCCGCCCCCACTCGCTGCATTCCAGGCTTGCTGGGCCTGGATGGGCACAGTGCCTTTCTGCCTCACCTTCTCGTATGTCCCCAACCCCAGCTTCCCTTCCTGCATCACTGTGGATCTGTCACTCACAGATCTGTTGAAAATCAGTGTTTAGGGACTTATTTTACTCCCTAACTCCTTTCTTTTGCCATCTCCTTGCCTCAGACACTTCCTTCATCTTTACTCTTCCTACTAAAGATATAGGATGTAGGAGGTGGATGTTCCCTCGAGATCACTGGGTCTCATTTAACAGATGGGGGAATTGAGGTTCTCAGGAGGGGGCCTAAGTCAAATCATGTGGCACATCTGTAGAGGAGCTTTGAGTAAAAACGCAGGGAGGTCTAATCCCAGACAAATACTGGGGTGTCTACTACAGCATGCCAGCTCCTCATCTCTCATTTGGATCACAGTGTCTTTCCCATCGATCTCGCAGCCTTATTCTAATCTACGCTTAGGCCGCCACCTTAATAATCTTTCTGGGAAGAAAAATATCTGTGCATGGCACTCCCTACTTTAAAGTTTTCAGTGGCTGCCAGTGCCTTCCAGATAAACTCCAAGGCCCCTGTGATGTGGCCCCTGTCTCCCTCTCCAGTCTGCTCCTCCTGTGCATGTCCCCTTGCTCCAGTCATTCTGGACTTCTTGCTGTTCCTAGAATGTACCATTCTTTCTTGTGTACCTCAGGGCCTTTGCACATCCCCTCTCCCTGCCCCTTGGGTTAACTGAGGAACTTCTTATCTTCAAGATTCAGCTCATATGTCACCTCTTGAGAGAAGCCTTCCTTGGCATCCTCCGTACTTTAAATGCTATTTCCCATGTGCTCCTAGAATACCTCTTTATATGCATATTCTAGTACCTTCCCAGCAATAATTTATGGACTACTCACTATGCACTGAGCACTGTTCTAAACACCTTACGTGGGATATCTCATTTAATTTTCACAGTGATTTTTTTTATCTAGGTATGCTCACATACCTGTTTCAGAGATGGGGAAACTGAGGCCCAGAGAGGTTAAATAACTTGTCCCAAGTCACAGAGGTGGCAAATGTCAGAGCTAAGACTGTATCTGGCCACACTCTCAAATCTATGTCCTACTGCTGTGCCTACCTGTTTACTCAAATCTCTCTCATACAACATGAACTTGTCAAAGACGTTAATCCCCCAGACCCCAGCCCTTGGCACAGTGACTTGAGTCTCTGTGTGGAATGTACACCTTGTAGATGGACATTGAACAGATGAGACACTTCTCTCTTGCTTTTTTGTTTCCATAGCATGACAGATAGCAGGGGAGTGGAGTGGCTACAAAACACAGACTCCGGAGCAACACAGGTCCCAGTCCTGGCTCTGTTACACCTTACAGCTGGAAACAGCCTCTCTGAGTCTCACTTTTCCTGCTCTGTTAGATGGGGCTCATGATGACCCCACGTAGGATAAGCACGAGGATTAAAGAAAGAAATGCATACGAGTTACACAGCATAGTGCCTGGAACTCCGTAAACAGCAGACACCCAGTATCTGTTAGGATGGCCATTATCATTCATTGTGTTCCCTCTCTTGCTGGTTCCTCTCTCTCTCTCCCCCCGTGTCACCCCTTAATCAAGACGCATGCATGCCCTCTCAGCAAGACTCGTTTGGGGTCTGTGAAGGCCAAGAGGGGAGCGCGGTCGCTCTGGCCTGCTGATCCTCACACCCTCCTTCCCTACCCAACTCGGCCACCTCCCAGCTGTGAAATAGAGTCCCTGCTCGACTGGGCCCCAGAGCTGTCAGGGGGCTGCCAATTTCACGGTTCACGAGGCTGCTGTTCCCCCCTGATTAATGGGGTGCCAGCAGCCAGGGGCAGGGCCGTGACACCAGTCACATGGGGCTCTCTCCCTCCACCACCCACGCTTCCTGAGGAGGAGAGAGCAGGCCAGCCTCATGCATATTTATGCAGGGAGAGAAATGATTTTGTTCTGCATGCCTTCCAAAAAAATAAGATTGCACCGAAGTCCCATGCATTTCCCTCAGTGAACTCAGCCTGCTTCAGGGAAGAAAAGTACACACACACACACACACACACACATATAGAACTATGAAAAACCAAAAACACTTTATACCATTGATCTGAGCACAGCATTCCGATGCCAAGGATGACCCAGGACACACAGGAGATATTAAACCCTGGAGCACAGAGAGGGCTCTTTTGAAATTAATCCAGTTCTACCCTATAACCCTAGGGGAATTAGAATGGATAAGGTCCAAACTCAGTTGGGCATGCCAGGCCTGCCCCACCACCTTCTAAGTCACTGCTCTCCCTCCGTCTACACCATCCCTCGACTCAGACACGGATGTTCTCTATTCCCTGTGAAAGCAAACCAGAGTCAACTTCCATGGTATTCCCCCAAGTGGGGCTGGAAGAAGAGCTTTCATCTCAGGCAGACCCCAACCTCTCCATCCCAGATAGGTAACCTCTGGAAAGCCACTTCAGCTTGCCATGCCTCAGTTTCCCCATCTAAGTATAATAGAACAGTCTGGCCCAGTCCCCCTCACTGTGTTCTAGTCACACTGGCCTCTGGGTCACTGAATGGGCCAAGCGTTTTCTTTGCAAAAGTCACTTCCTCTGCTCTTCAGCTCTTCATTTGGCTGAACATGACGTATCCTTCTGACTTCAGCTGAAATCTTGCTTCCTCAGAAAGGCCTTCTCGAACAGCCAAACTGAGGCCAGGTGCATCCTTTCCCCTCCCAGAGCACTCGGTCCATTTCCTTCTCGGCAGCTTTGTGTTAGTAGAATTAGTAACTGTGCCAAAATTGAGTTTGGGTCTCAAGTCTCAAGTCTGTCTCCCCATGAGAGCGTGAAATCTCGGAGGGAGGGCACATCCAGTCACTTTCCCTGCCCTGTGCTAATGAGTATTTGGTAAATGAACGAATGCAGGAATTTTGGAGTAGTGAGAATTAAATGATGTCGTGAATCCAGTGCCTAATCTATTTGCAGAGGACTCTCAACACACCATCACAACTAACATTCAGCGAGACTTTTCTTTGTAAAAATCACTCTGCCATGTCCGGTGACATGTCTTAATTCATTAAGTCTCACAACAACTCAGAGAGGCATTCTCTGATTTTCCCCACTTTAGAGACAAGGGCAGTGAGAGACGGGGACATTCACTCATTCGTCCAAGATTATGCATGGCCAGTAAACATCAGAAAGTATCAGGAGTTATGGGCCAGCCCGGCTCCAGAGCCCACAGGCCTAACCCCCCTGCTCTAAGGAGATCGTAGTTCCATCCTTTCACCTTCCCTCTTGGATCTTTCTCGGCCTTAAATACTCTGGCTGAAGGTTCTCTCTCCCACAAAGTCTTTCCTGATTTGCCAGGCCTAACTCTGTTACTTCTGGAAAGAAATCCACAGCCCCCTGCCTCAAACCCACGCATAGACAATCTGGGGCTTACACAATGTTGCCCTTGAGATCAGAACATTCTCTACCACCCTCTGGCCCTTTTATAGAAGGCAAACCTCATTTTCTTACTATGGGAGGGAAGGTTCCTGCTTTTACAGAGAATATTTCTTACAATGCAGAAATTGCTTTCTCCACCAGCGTCCCCAGGACGACACCCAGATCCCAGGACCAAACCAACCTAACACTCAAGAACACCTTCCCCTCTTAGAATATTAATGTCACCTTTGTCCCAAGATGACCGACAAGTTAAGAACTGAGTAACAGTGTTGAGATCGCATAGTGTGCCTGATCATGCACCAAGAGGCTGAGGCCCAGGAAGAGGAAAGCTGAACTCAGGCCACGTGGCATGTTGACGGAAGAGGGCAGGCTCCCTCACTCCCACTTCAGTGCCCTGCCCTCTGTCTCCCACTGCATCTCTTCTCCCAAAGGAGAGTCGTCCGTACAACACGCAGTCATTGCCAAGGCCACAGCTGGAGGGGACGGAGCTGTGCTGAGCCAGAGCAGGCTGCCTGTCTGTCCACCGGGCGAGGCTGCTTTCCTGGGGTGATGAACAGCGCCAATCAGGCGGCACTTATGGCAATTATAATGAAGTGGATGCATCTGGTCTCTGAAGGCTTCACCCACAAGGGAAATGATGAGCAAGTGATATCTCTCTCTGCTGACCTCCTTGGGACACTTACGGAACAGTCCTGGAGCCAGGAGGCTGAAAAAAGAGGCTTGAGTCTGGCCTCTGCCACCAATTAGCTCGGTTAGAAAGCTAGTTACTGGCGCCCCTCTCCTTCTGCATCATTTCTGTACAAGGAGGCACGAGGAGACAAGGCTTTGCATGAGAAAAAGTCTTCCTCTCTTCCTCTTAAAGACCTCTTGGTTTTTCTAATAGCTTGTCCCCCTACACACACACCATTAGTTGTGCCAGCTAGACATGTGGCACTGAGTCCTACCTCCACTGGTCCCATGCCCTATGTACATCCACAGCCTCGGGATTCTGGTGAAAGGAGCAGAAACCGAAAAATATAGGAGTTTAGACCTAGAGGGGTCCAACATGCTCATTAGACAGATGGGAAGGCTGAGGCTCAGGCGGGGGATATGACTTTCCCAAGACCATTAACATTTATGGTGGATGGCTTTTATACCAGGCTATTTGTGTATTACTGTATCTCATTCTGAAAACAACTCTAGGAGTCCAACAGCATTATTAAACCACTTCCACAGAGGAGGAATCTGTGACTTAAATAGGTTAGTTAACTCGGCCAGGATCAAGGTGCTATGTGGGGATAGGATTCACAGCCATGTCTGCCCCATTCCAAACCCATCATCCCACTGCAGGCCATTTCCCAGAAAGCCCTGCCATTAGGGTTTTGCTTTGGTTTATAGACTCGCGTGACTTTAAACATTTTGGTAAGTTAAAGCTGGTTAAATCCTATCCTCTTTTACATGCGCTGGTGGAGTGCTAGATATCGAAAAGGGTCTGGTGGTGAATGCTTTTGTAAAATAAAGAACCGTTGAAGAAAATAATCGCTCGCTGCCTGATTTATCTCTTTGGCTAAACTGAGCTATCCACAAACCATGTTCTTTTGAAGCAAGGCACATCAGCCTTGCTCTGGGCAGATGGACTCCCCACTGTTCTGGAGAGAATATGATGCTTTGAGGGTCTGCCATACCCACAGATGCCTGCTTTCGTGAAAAGTAGCTGCAGGTGCTTCATTATCCTGAAGGCGCCTGGCTGGGAATTCTGAGGCTCCACCGTCCTGGCAAAGCTGATGGGCCCCGAGCTCCACGTCTGAGCAGAGGCAGACAGCCCCAGGTTAGCTTGTGGATGGCGACGTGGCGTGGGTGAGGATCTGCCCATGAGGATAGTCAATATTGGATATGACAAATTCTCTAATGAGGTGTTTGAATAAGAGACACAGAAGATAATCAGAGACAGAGAGAGAGAGCATATATCTCACGAGGATCAGAGACGAGCCAGCAGCAGAAGCTGTGAGGCAGCAGAAGCCATGGGCACGCACAGGTTAGGAGATCAAGAAAGGTCATTTCCAGATGGAGGCAAAAGGGGGGCAGAGAGAGACACACGGGTTCATGAGTTCAGCAGAGCTACTGGAGGCCAAAACTATGTGCCAGTTCTTACTATATTCTAACAATGGCTCTTTCTCCATGAGGCCTGAGACTGTTTTCTGATCATCCCTGCTCCCTGTCTTCTCCAACACTAAAGGCAGCAGAGTATTGGTGACAAGTGAGCATCTCAAGGTCACATAAACAAGTACAAATCCTGGCTTTAACACAAAACACGTACATGATCCTGGGCAAGTAACCTAAGCTCTCCCAGCTCTGGTCTCCACATCTGATAAAGGGACAATTAGAGGCACTGACCACACCATTTTCTCTTTTGAGGATTCAATGTGTAAATATTTATTGAATGCTAATCACAGAGCTTGGTCCATCCAGGCTAGCCAATATGACTCGTCTTGCAACCAAAGATAAATCCAGCTCCTGCCAGTGGTGGAAGACCTTGGGTTCCCAGATCCTCCAATAATCACGTGAAGCAGAAATGTGGATTGTGATGCGAAATGTCCTCATTTACACATATTGACAACCTAATTGAAAAATGTAAAATATACTCTGTATGCAAATACAACAAACCTAGCCCGGGGCTGAATTCCACCCGTGAGATTCCAGAGAACAACCTCCATTCTCTGGTCTCCCCAGCATCCTCCCTTCTGAAATCAACTCCATGCCTAAATCCCTCCATCTCATTTTGGCCCTAATTGTTCACTGCCTTTGTAAGAAATGAACTCCCTCTTTTCCAACAGCTTCTCATCTCACTCACAGCAAAAACCAACATCCTTACCTACCAGGCTCTACATGGCCTTCTTTTCACTGTCTCTCTGACCCAATTTACTCTACTGCTCTCATCCTCATGCTGCGTCTTCTATTCCTTGAACATTCCCAGCACAGTGATACCACAGGGCCTTTGCACTTGCTATTCCCCCTGCCTGAAAAGCTCTTTCCTCAAATATCTAAATGGATTACTTCTTCATCTACCACAGATTGATCCTCAAATGTCACCACATCAGTGAGGCCTTTCCTGAAGGTTCTAACTCCCTTCCTCCCTTTATTTCTCCCCAATTGGAATTATCATGATTTGATATTTTATATATAGAACGTTTATAAATTTATATAATTATATATTAATTCTTATAAAATATATAACATTTATATTTTACATTTAACTATATATATTTTATATGAATATAGTTTTTTTCTTATTCATTTGTTTATGGTCTCTTCACACTAGCAAGTAAGCTCAATAGAAATATACTTGTATAGATTTTATTCCCTTCTGTATCCTTAGAGTCTTAAATAGTGCCTGACACATAGTAGGCACTTAATTAAAGCTTGTTGAAGTAATGAATGAAAAAATAGATGAACAAATGTTTCCTTATTTAGCAAATGTCTACCAAGACTTCCTGACACAGAGATGTTGAGCTAAAATCAATCAAGAACTTTAAAGAATACAGACCATTTGACCCAGTAATTCCACTCCTGGGAACAGACTCTGAGGAGACAATACAGAATGAAGAAAAAAACAAATTTAAACCCAAAAAGGATTGATGCTGATGAACACAAAATAACAAAAAAAAGCAACTGAATTGTCCATCTATAAACAAACTGTGAGGCAGTTATAAAATAGAAGGATAAACATTGAAATACTTAGGATATAATATTCAATAAAAATACAAGATATAAATAATAAATTTTCAGCTTTCAATATGCAAAAGAGAAGAGAAAAAGTAGGGAAAAATTGTAAAAAGTTACTATGGCTATGAAAAACTGCTGATTTACCCTTTTGTTTATTTTTTTAAGTTTTCTACAATGAACACATAACTTTTGTAATTGAAATACAAGAAAAATAAGGATCAATCATAATTGTCAGTAAGGGTGGCGATTTATCGCATCCCCAAGGTGGATGAGGATGTTGAAGCTCAAAGCAGACTGGGTCCTTGTGGGAGACATGAGGCTGAGCCGTATGGACTCTGTGTGACAGCCAGGCCTCCCCCGGGGGGTTTCCAGCCATTTCTAAGGGAGGCCAGGACGGGCATACAGAGTCCCTGACTGCTGGGAAATTGCTCCAGGTCTGATCAATCAGGGAACAGTCTTTTCAGCCCTGACATTTATCAAACCTCCTTCACCCTCATCTGTCAGTGTGCAGTGGGGCTGCCTTGCTGGGCACAGTCTAATCAAGTCAGAATGCCCCGAGGGTCGCCAGGGACAATGAGGAGGGAGTAGGGAGAAAAGGGAGATAGGGAAACAGGGAGAGGCTCATGAGGGAGGAGGAGGAAGAGCAAATGCTCAGAGAACACCCGTTTGTTTTGCTATCATGGCAATTAATGCTGGGAAGTGACATTTTAAGGGGCTCTGGTGACAGCTTTGGTGACATTCCTGTTTGTGATTCCATGACAAATCTCTGTCTATATCTTATTTTAGAGAGTGTGGAGACAGCTCAGAGGCCGGCTGTCTGGGGATGCCGAGCTCCCGCCTGTTGGAGGCACCGCTCCCTCCGGCTTTGCCAAACCTAGGCGTTTAGGCTCCAGGGCCAATGCCCAGCAGGGGTGGAGCCAAGAAACCAAAGCCAAAAAGCATTGCTGCAGAGCCGGGGTCTGTCTTTCATAGCCTTGTTAACTCTACCATGTGCTACAATTAATCGGAGCAAAAGCGAACATTCTGCCATTCTACAATTGCATTTGCTTCGTCCATCAGATGGAGTTAAAAGGAAAAGAAAAAAAGAAAACTCCTCAATTCTGAATACTTTCCAGGGTGGCTAGTACTCAGAAGCCTATTTTTTCAAACACAGGTCTTGTCCCTTTTTGTTTTCTAAGAAGTCCTAAGAAGAAAACAGAATGGAAACAGATTAAGTTCACATTTTATGATCTGAGAATTAGAAGGGATGACTTATTGTGTCTCATCGCCAACCTTGCTACACCATCCTTGACAAACGGCTACCTAGTCTTGTTTGAATACTTCCAAAGACGAGGAGTTTCTGATCTTTAAGATTAAGAGGGGAGGGCTATGTGGACGTAACAAGTTGTTGGCACAATGATATTCAGGATGCTGCAGGGATAAATGCCATGTGGCAAAACGAAGAGAGTAGTGAACTTGAACTCAAGAGATGTGGATTTAAGTAGAACTTCACCACCAAGCTTGCTCTTTGCCGTGGGGGTGAGTGATTTAATTTCTCTGAGCCTGAGTAAGCTTCCTTGTCTCTCAAAAGGGTTCAGTAACACAGAGAGTTATCATAGAATGTTTATGAAGCCATTCTATAAATGTTAAAGGAGCACATAAAATAAAGCGGCTATTACTGTTTTATACCCCTCTAAACTGTGAGCTTCTAGGAGAAAACTATTTCCCATTTTGCTTTGTATCTTTGGCGTTATCTCTTACTTGCACACAGTAGGAGCTGAGTAAATATCTGTTAAATAAGCCGCTGAATTGGTGAATGAATGGCTGAGTCATGAGGGAGAGGTGTACCCAAAGAAAGGATGCAGGGGTGGAACTGTCAGCCCATCTCTTTCTAGAGACGGCTGATGAAGGTGCGGAGGAGAAAGAGGCACATCAAAGGGCCTCTGGGACGTTTTACAATGCAGACTCCAAAAAGCATTTTGAACAAGGAAAAGGGAGAGGCAGTTTGGTTAAATGAAGTCAGGGAAGTTTGATGTAAGAAAGTCATATCCAGACTTTTCTTCTTTTCATGCTAGAGAGTCAATCTTTCAAAACTAATCTTATGTGGACCCCCAAGGTGTGAACCAGTTTAAAGTGTCCTGCTCTGGTTAAAGCAATCCTGCACATTATGCTCCCCTCTTGTCCCCAGGTAGCCCTGGCAGCATCCTCAAGGCACTGTATAATGGGAGCCATTGTGAGGAAGCGAGTTTTGCCAAGCTCTTTGAGACCCTCCATCTGGGGCTTCAGGACAGCTGGGAAGAGGGAGGTGTTGAGCTGTGGCTTAAAGGATGGTGGTGTTTCCTAGGAAGAGAGCAGGGGGAAGAACTCTTTTGAGGGGTGGGCTGGGAAGAGAGAGTATCCTAAGAATACAGGGAAGACATAAAAGGTCCTTTGGGAGGGAAGGTTGAAGAGTCAGTATGCAGCTTCAGGGGAAAGTATGGAGATGATGGGACCAGTGTTCCATAGGGTTGAGTGGAAGACACCAATTGGTTGGTCCAGGACCGGGGCGGGGTAAGACATAAAGCCATCAGGAGGGCCTTGCCTGTCTCAGGCACCATTCCCAGTTCCTCCATCAACCCCTTACCCAGAGTCCCTTGAATTAGCTTTATCCTTCCGATCTCCGGGCGAGCAGTAGCTCCAAGAAGATATCACAGATCCAGTGATTAGGAATCTGTCCCCCTGTGGATCCCACAATGTAAGATAGCTTTTTTCAGGCTTGACAGATCCTTGAACTTCAGGTTATGACCCACGCATAAATCAATTCAGTGGTTCATACTGCCATTAAAAAGAGGACATAAAGAGGAAGATGGGCACAGATGTGTGCTCAGGGCCAGTCTTCCACAGAAAAAAGAGGAGGATTGGCAGCAGATGTTAACTCAGGGCTAATCTTCCTCAAGAAAAAAGAAAGAAAGAAAAAAAGAGGACATAAAAAGAATAGAAAATATCACAGCATGCCACGGGTAACAAGGGTAAGTATTCTTTCACAAAACCTATTTTAAAGATGTGCGCGCACACATATTCACATGCATGTGTTTTTGGGACCATGACGTAAAATATGTCTCTCATTGTGGTTGGCGTTCAACATTTTTGATAAGCACAGCTCTAGGAGACAGCTTGCTAGCTTCCAAGCCCACATCTTACCTCTCTTGCTCAAATAAATGGACCAGATTAACGCATATTGTGTCATCTTCAGAATATGCTTAGGTTTGGGAATCACTAAAATCAGACAAAGCTGGTTTCAAATGCTGACTCCATTACTTTTAGCTGTGTAACTGTGAGATGATCTCTAAATTTTGATAAGGATAATTTCTTACTTATGATATGGATGGGAAGATTCAACAAATCATTGATTTGAAAATACTAAACAAGTTTTGTCCAGTTCAGGAAATGGGTAAGGAGTTCACGCAGAGGTTATGAGCCTGTGGGAAGGACTAAGATATTTATCTATCCATTCGTTAACTTAGTCATTCCTCTAACTACTGACCCAACACATATTTTAACACCTATTATGTGCCAGGCACTCTATTAGGCACAGAACAAACCGAACAGAACTGGCACGTGATCTCATGGAACTCTGAGTCTAGTAAGAGAATTAAACTATTTAATAAAAATATCCAAACAATAAAAAAGTACTATTACAGAAACAAATAAGGGAGTTGATAGAAGACAAAAGAGGAGAACTCCTAGAGAAAAGAGCTTTGTCTGAAGAGGTGGGGTTTAAGCTCAGAGTAGAATGATGAAGAGGAGTCAGCCATGACAGACTAGGGAGGAAAGGAGGGAGATTTTTCCAGGGAAAGATAATCATGGCATATGCAAAGGGCCTGTGGTGAAGAACAGAGAAGAGGCCATTGTGGCTAGAGCATAGAAGGTGAGAGTCAAGAGCAGTGGGAACTCTGGAACCAGAGTGATCATAACAGAGTGGCTGCTGTGTGGAGAATGGATGAGGAGGGTAGGCATGGAAGCAGGAAGGTATGTGAGGATGAGGAGTTCTGGGGATGTCAGGAAGACTGACGTGGCTTGAAGAGGGCATGGATGAGCAGAGGTGAAGGGGAGGGGTCTGGAAACAGGCTAGAGCCTCTGTGTGAAGAAGTCTGAACACCAAGAGAAGGCATTGCATGAGATGTTGACTATGAAGGAACTCTGAAATGTTAGAAAACACTGAACAAAGATGACATTTACATGACATTCACAGGGGGTGTCAGAAGGGTGAGTTAATAAACAGCTTCTCAGTTCTCCATCATTCTACAGTGCTTTATTGACACCAAACATGAGCTCCTTGCACCCTTGGGGACCACTCAAAACACTCCAAAGTACTGGGATCTCCCTTCTGCCAATTTAGAAGCTCAGAATTACTATGTAGCAGCTTCCTGCCTTAGAGAAAAGACGTTAATTATCTATTTTTCTTCCCAGATTTGCGGAGGAAGCAAGTCTCACGTTTGCCAAGCTTTAGCTATCCCTGGGATTGCAAGAGATCGGGGCCTTCCCAAGGATCATGAAATTCTGTATGGTCTAGTGTGTTCACTCCCCAGCCCGGCCCCTTACCATGAGAGCTCTCATGCTAGAGTTTTAACCTGGCTCAGCCACTTTCCAGCTGTGTGACCTTGGACAAGTTACCTAACCCTTCTTTGATTCAGTCTCCTGCATGGAAGAGTAGGGGCAATATTGGTAAATAACTCATAGGGTTATTGTGAGGTGGAAGTGACATAATTCACGGAGAGTTCCCAGAACAGTAGTTATCAATAAGTAGAGGTCAGTTGTCATCAAGAGCAGTAGCAGCAACAACATCAACAGCATTGGTTTCCAAGCCAGGCCTTCCAGCCACCTTCCCCCCAGGGTTAATTACAAATGGCTCAACGAGATAATGTATTGGACAGCAGCTGGGGTCTTACAGAGCTTCTCATTCAATAAAAATCCCTTCCTCTCCGTCCTCTCAACAAGGGTTCCACCCACCTCGAGATTTTCTGGTCTGCAATTCTGAGCAACAATAAGGGTTAGCCTACCAGCCCCATGTCAGAGACCAAGACTCCCCATCTATCACTGTGGGCCACTGCTGGTATCCGATGCCATTCTCTTTCCTTCCTCCACCCTAGGTCCTGAACTGAAGTAGGGGAGCAAAGAAAAGCCTTTATTCTGTATCACTTCATGAAAAGAACCATTACTCAGGGTAACTAGGAGGAATGGCTTTTGGCAAAGAAAAGAATGTGGACCAATGTTAGTTAGAAAAGAAAAAATTGAAAGAGAAAGTTGTACATATAAAATGATAGCAACTATATAGATAAGACCCGAAGGGTCCGTGATAATATACGGATCATGAATGTGATGGGGCCATGGGTTGTTTGTGTAGATCTATGTGGGAGAGTATATGTTCCCCACCTTGAGTGTATAAAACTAATTTTAAAAATGAATAAATACGGCAGTCCCTACCAAATTACAAATGTGTAATTTGTCATTCCAAATGTGTAATGTGCACCCTTTGAGGCAGTGATTCTGCTTTTAGGCAACTGTCTTACAGAAACGGTCTCACACTTTGCAAGAATATATACAGGTGTGCGCACAAGCGTACAAGGATGTTTACTCATTCATTGTAAGTACAGAAAATTGAGATAATGGTCCACAACAGGGGATGGTAAAGTGAATGTTGGTGTATTCGGTATGTTCACATCATGGGATCCAAAACGAATGAGATAGGTATGCATGGTTGACATAGAAAGATGCTTTCCATACATTGTTTATCTAGTAAACTATCAAATGGCTACAGAATGATATATGTTGTGGAGATGGCCCCATTAGCATACATGTGCATCCAGATATACACCATATATACATCCAGAAATGTATGCATTGGAAAATGCTAGAAGAATATAAATCAAACTATTGTCTTATCAAGGATTGGTCTTTGGATCCTGTCACTGGGATAGGATGGGAAGACAAGGCTAGGCCTTTCAATTATTGCTTTATATAACTCTTTCTCTCTCTCTCTCTCTCTCTCTCTCTCTCTTTCTTCCTCTCTCCCTCCTTCCTTTTCTTCCTTCTATTACAAAGAGCATACATTTATTTCACCATAATAAAACAAAATTAAGAAAATCCAATATCCATTCAGCCATCCCCTACCCTATCCCTTGATAAAGTGATAAATTTGCCATTTTAATTTCCTTAAGCTTCCATGCATAATATTCAGGGAAGGGAAACATAAATTTAAGGACAGATAAGGAGAACTGAATTAAAATCTATCAAGTTTCTGTTATGTACCAAACACAGTGCTGAGCATTCTCATATTGACATGATTAAATTCTCAGCAACTTGTTAAGGCGATACCAGGGGTGATATTCACAATACCTGAGACCTTCTAAGGCACAGGCACTAACGAGCAGGACGGGATGCCAGCCATCATACTGGAGCAGCCTTCTAAAGCCACTCTGTTCCTGACAGTGGAGATGTCAGGAGGGTCCTTGGGGAGGGGCTCAGGGCAGTGAGCTACTTATCAATGGGCACAGAAAATTTTCAGTATTTAACAAAAGGTACAGCCACATGGATGTCTATCAGCTGAATGTCAAAGCTGCTCAGTACAATGCTCTTGGGGCCTGGGAACCCAAGCAGTTGTCGCTTGGTAATGAAACTTCTTCCTTCTGTTCAACACAGATTGTCCCCTCTGTTATTTGCAGGTCCAAGCTGAAAAGCAGGCTGACAGAGCTCAGGTATGTTGAAGCAGCTTGAATTTATAGGCAAATTTTTAAGTGTGAAATGTGCAAGTGGGAGTGGCCCCTGGCAATGTCACTTCAAAGGGGTGTGGGATTACTTTTTGTATGGACTGGCCAGCCTCTGAATACCCGCCCACTCTTGACAAAATGCATGGCTGTGCCCAGGTCACCCATAAAAGAGAGAGCCTCATGGTTTTCTCCCAAGGGCCAGCTGAGACAACAGAATATGCATTTGGTCTGAGCTCTTGCTGTCAGATCTGCAATCTGCCAGTGGGATTGTCCCTCTTGTGTCCAGGCCAGGAGGACGAGGTCCTCAGGGACCATAATGCCATAAGAACAGCCCCTAGTAGTCACCTCATGGATAGAGTGACCGGTATACTGCCTGGAGTCAGGAAAAGTGTGCCCTCTACTTTCTTCTTGCCTACGTTTCTCCCTCTCCTGGCTTTATCAAAGCTAAGGGTGACTGGGATACAGTATGATATGAATGCTTTCTGTTATTTCAAATTCTCTTTGTTTTAAAGACTACTTGGAGGAACATTGAAAAAAATAATTTGGTCAGATGAATGCAGGGGAGATGAAGGCATGGATATGCAGGGTTGCTAAGAGCTCTGCCCAAGGCCATGCAGCCAGTGAACTGAGGAGCAAGGTTCAACATCAGTCTGCTCACCTCAGCTCCACTAGGCTGCATGGCCAGGACTGTGTCTTATTTCTCATGCATGCACCACTCATTCTCTTTGCACTTTTCTTTGCTGCCTCTCACTGCTACTGCTGAGATTTCAGAAAATAAGGGCCTCACTTTCTTGTTGTTTGAATAGAGTTCTTGAAAGAAAATACAAGGGAAAGAGTCATCTCTAAGCTATGATGTGGAGGTAGGACTGAAAGTGTGCAGGCTCTGGGGTACACCAAGTGGGAGAGGAGGCCACGAGCAACTTCCCCTACTTCTTGAGAGTTCGTCTTGTGCAGCGTCTGCATCTGGCACAATTCTGTCCCCTGTGTCATCTCTGTCATACAGGAGTCAGGTATCTACTCCCCATCCACAAGAGTAACTCAGAAAGGCTTGGCAGGCAGCTGAAATGCACAGTAGCTGGAATGGAAAGACTGTGTTCTCTTTAAGGAGCATAGGATCTGGAAGGCAGGCTCCAACTCCCAATTAAACAAACTATCATCTCTGTGTCACATGGGCCCTTCTGAGCATGACAGCTATCTACAGCAAGGCTTCTTTCTGGCCAGGAGCCTGGAGCTTGGTGACAGGGATCTAGGCTCTTACTTGGGTCTGTCACATCCTTCTTGTGTGGCACAGAGAGATCCAGGACTATTCAAGCTTCGGCCTCAGTCTCCTACTCACCCCATTTTTCTCCCAGGAGAATTACTGTAATGATCTTGAAGGGCAGAGGTGCTGCGTTCCTCACCTCTATTCCAGGGTCTATCATGGCGTCTGGCACAGTATAACGACTTTAAATATGGATGGTATGAATAACAATAACAGAAAGGTGTATTAAACGTTTACTGGGTACCAGACACTTTACATGTGTTATTTCATTTAAGTTTCCCAACCACACTGCAAGGTAGAATGCTAGTGTCATGCCCCATGGATAGGAGAGAAGTATGCGACTTGTCCAAGGTCACAGAGCTGGTAATGCTGGATGCTAAACTTAATTCTGTATCATTCTTCCTCCTGAATTCAGACTCTTTATTGCCATTTGTATTGCCTTCCAGCTTGGGGAAGGAGGGAAGGAATGGAGGGAGGCAGGGAGTAAGGAAAGGAGGTCAAACAGGATGATTGGCAGTGACCCACCCCCCGAATCCACTTCCCCACTTTGAAGATGTTTGCTGTTCTCCATCTGGAGCTTGATGGAGGAATGGGGGGTGGGGGGCAGAACATGCCTGTATTAGCTGCTTCTTGGACCCTCTCCTTGGCTTTCACTTACCTGTCATCAGTAATCCTTCCTGGTAACTTTGTAGCATTTATGTAAAGGAAAATAGCCAAAATCCATCTATAAACAAGCTACAGCCATAGACGCTTAATAAAGACAGATATAAACACATCCTCTGCATAGGTCCATAGAATCAATTGTCCTCTGACAGAACAAAGGGAATGGGTCTTTGCAACGGCATATATGAAAAAGAGTGAGAGGTTTTAGTCATCAGAAAGTCCAGTATGAGCCAGCAATAGCTGCAAAATACAAATGTGATCTCAAGCTGCATCAACAGAAGCATAACAGCTGGCAAGAAGGAGGTGAAATTCCTATTTTGCTCAGCAGACGAGCATTCCCACCTTGAAGAAGAGGAGGGTCAGTTCTCATGCTGTGCTCCAGGATACAAAAATTAGAATCTGCATCTAGAGGACAGTGACCAGGATGGTGAAACGTCTAAAAAATATGTCACATGGGACTAGCTGAAGAAACTGGGATTGTTTATTGAGATTGATTTCTAGAAGTTATAGGTGTCTTTTTCTGTTGTCAAATTTTGCAAGAAAGATGAGATTCACTTTCTTTGTGGACATGAAGGACCAGGGAAACAGATTTCAACTCAGTATAAGAGAAAACTTTCTAATAGTCAACATCGTCCGGAAATGCAATGAGCGCTTTCCTGAGTAGTGAGAAGGCCATCAAGGGAGGTAATCAAGAATCACTGGAGAGATGTTGGACTGCATACCTTCTGATGCTCCTGAAAACTCCAATTCCAGGAAAACTGACACTCTTTTCTTTCTCCCATCACTATCGAAGAACTGGAGCAGATAAACTCTGATAATTCAACCGAGTTATCAGATTTGGGCCATAAATCCAAAATGGCTTAGCCCAGAAGACACTGCTTGTGACCCCCACTGCCCAGCTCTTGTGCCTCTTCCCAGCTTCCCAAAACGCCCCCTGGAAGGTGGGATGCAAGAAGGAGGACTCACCTTTCTTCTCGAAGTCCCCTTTCTCTTCCCCCGGTCGGCCCAGGCTGTCCAGCGTGTGGGTCACCTGGCTGCCAAACTCGTCCTCCCGGGAGACGTGGTTGGCCCGCCGGGGTGGGTCCTCCTCCTCCTCATAGTCATAGTCATCCAGGATGGGGGTCTCCCGGATGGGCACGCCGATGACGGAATTGTGGGCCTGCAGCCGGGAGGAGCGGAAGCTTTCCCGGGCTTGGGGACCCAGCAGCACCGACGGGATGTAGTGGATCTCATGCGTGGCTTCCGTGCTGGCACTCTTCTGCGGGATGCGACGACGTTTCTGCCAGCGCCGCTGGGCATACAGCGCCACGGTGAACACCAGCAGCAGCAGCAGCAACGCAATGAGACCGCCCTGGAGCAGAAGGGAAGGAGGACAAGCAAATGGGCCTCTGTTCTTTGGGCTAGAGGGCCAGAGGGGACTTTCCTGTCCACCACACCCAGCCCAGATCCCCGGGTTGGCCTCATAGAGACTCAGGAACCACCAGTCAGTTTCGAAGCCAGAGAGATGCTGTTTCCAAACCTGGCTTCCTCACCACCAGCTGTGTGACCTTGGGCAAACGGCTTGACTATTCTGAGTCTTGCTCTTCACATCAGGATGAGTAAGAATCCCTGACCTCTCTTCTTCATAAGGTCGCCTTAAGGAGCAAATGAGATGGCTAACAGTCACATCAGAGCAATGCAGACTACTAAACCTTGGGAAGAGTCAGGGCTGGGGCTTCACTCAAGTGAGTGTCTGAGTCCTGATTCTGCCTCCCACTAGCTAAGTGACCTCAGGACATTTGCTTACACTCTCTCAACCTTGCTTCCTCATCTCTAGAATGAGCCCACTGAGGGCTCAAGGGATAGTAGCCTTTCTTCCATCCTGCTGCAAATATAATATAGCATTATTAAGCCAAATAATTTCTGTATAGTGTATATTTCCTTCATTATCAGAAACACTAGTCTTTTTTTTGAAGAAGGCTGGCCCTGAGCTAACATCCCTGCCCATCTTCCCCCACTTTATATGTGGGACGCCTGCCACAGCATAGCTTGCCAAGTGGCGTGTAGGTCCACATCTGGGATCTGAATCGGCCAACCCCATGCTGCCAAAGCAGAATGTGCGAACTTAACCGCTGCACCACTGGGCTGGCCCCAGAAATACTACTCTTTTAATGTTCGATTCCCAACAAGGGTCTCGGGACAAAGTAAGTGCTTCATAAATATTTGGTGAATGAATGAATGAACGAATGAAAAAATGAACATTTCTTGGGCTCCTTTAATCAGAAGCTTAAGGCAAATTGAAGTTATTTTTCTTTAATATACCCAAGTGGTAAATATTTGATTGAGTCTGCATACCATACATTAAATTGAAGTAGTCTAAAGTGTTTTGAACACATCTTATGATTCACAAGATTCATGAAATGCCGTGCTCTGTGAGCTTCCCTTAAGGGCCGGGGCACTGGCAAAACACGTCTATATTCCCCACGGCACCTGTCGAGGGCTCAAGAGGGAAGGTTTGCCTTCTCCTCGCCTCCCTTATTCGCTCTGAGCCAGAAAGATCTCCGATGAACAGGGGGAGGCCCCTTGGTTTTCTTGCTTTTCTTCACCATATATTGCGCTTCATGTCTGGGGGACTAGAAGCCACTTTGCCGAGTCCCTGCTGTGTGATCTCTGGAGTTGGGAAGGGTCACCCTTGTGACCTGGGGGAGGAGGATTCAGAAATCAAGAGACTCAGATACCAACGTGGCGAGGAGCAGAGCAAGATCTGAAGCTCATGTTTTGTGTTTATTTTGTTTCGTTTTGTTTTTTAGCTCAAAAGCCTATACTCTTTCAACCACACCCATGTGGCTGACTGCTCTTCCTTGACTATGATCTCATTGAAGGAAAGCATGATTTCCGACAACTACCTGCCTCACATCTAACACAGACGACAGATGTTAACCCTGACTACATTATCTTGGGGGGGGGAATCTACTCTTGAAGGTACCTGTTTAGGCCAAGAAGAACATTATTTACCAAAATGACTCAGCTCTCCTGCTGACTACAGTAGAAAATGATCGTGTTCTTTCTGCAAGGCCCTCAGCTCGCTGAGCTAGAAGTCATCACCTCCCCGTGGGGTAGGGAAGGGCCAAGAGGTGGCCAGATACACAGGGATGGCTGATAGCGTTGACTTCAGCAGCCAAGTCCTCTAGAGGGATCCCCAGGAAGCTTTCTCTGGATGTCAGAACTTAAAAACAAATACACAAACCAAACAAAGCTGTAAGTATGTGTATTTATGTATATGTGTGTGTGCAATCTGTCAAATAAAATATATGTAAAATGCATGTGTGTCTAGAGCCCTAGGAAAACAAGAACTGATCCTTTTTCCTCCACAGTCATATAATAGTGATTGTTCCGTGTCTAGATACCATGTGTGACCCGGTATTACTTGTCAGTTTTTTGCATCAGAGATACGAAAGGAAGGAGACAGAAGGAGGAAGTGAGGCGGGAAGAAATTTAGAAGGAAAGAGATAATAGGAAAGAAGAGTGAAGAGAGAAAGGAGGCAGGAAGAACACTAACACTTGGTAAAAACAATAACAGAGCGTCTCCTTCCTAATTTTGCTTAATGCTATTTTCATTTCATCTTCAAGGCAGTCCTATGTGATAGGGGCTACAGTTTCTGTTCCATAAATGAAATGAGGGAAAGGTGGTTCAGAAAGGTTAAGTAACTTGACTAAAGTCACACAGGTTTTGATCCTGGGTCCAAGTGGATCCAAGAGGCCAGGATGTCGTAAAGCAGGGATTTGAACCCAGCTCTTCACTGCGCACCCACTGGCTATTTGACAGCACAGCAGTTCTCAAGGACCAAAGGGAGGGGAAGGAACAAATGGGGAAGATGGGAGGGTGCACGAAGAGGGAGGGAAGCCTGAGAAGGGAAAAGGAAAACACAGTTTTCAAATCCAAGATTCAATGGGCATGTCCCGAGGCCTCTTCAGAGAAGCTTTGAATTATGGCCCATTGATGCCTTGGGGAAATCTTGCCGGACTCAGTCCTCTATCTGCTCATCTCTGGGGGTTTCACATGCTGTAAGAGTCAGGCCCTGCCTGGTCCAGAGCCCTTCCTCCCTGGCTCCTTCTGCCCACCTCAATTACAGGTGTTTGACCCTGTGGTCAGATCCCAGGACCAACACTGACCTGGAAAACACAAGGCCTAACCAACCTGTCCACCTACAACCACCACCACCACTCCCTGCCCCCATCGCACCCCAAGAACCCTCCCTGGTCACCCCGGTGGTCCTGGATCAGCTCATAATCCACAACTTAGCCCCATCCTTTGCCTCCAGAGCCCTCCGGTGGTATGTGGCAAAGCGGCTAAGAGCTGGCCTCAGAGTAACAGGATTTGAGTCCAGGTTCTACTACTTAGAGGCTGTGTGACCTTGACTAGGTCACTTACCTTTCAGAGCTTTGGTTTTGTCATTGGTTAAATGTGGGCAGTATTCACAGCATCACCTCATTGGGTCATAGTGAGGCTAAGTATTCAGTGCAGTGTGGCCACACAGTTACTGCTCACAGGTTGTTAGCTATTGCTTTTGTCAACGGCATTCAGAAAGGGTATACTTAATGTTGAATGAATAAACAAAGGAATGAATGGCGGAATGATTTGAACTTCTACCTCTGAATGCCTATTCCACACTTGTCTTGAGTCCCCAAATCCTTCTTAATCAGGACCACTTCACATAATGCTCTGTTACTTAGATTTACAGTTGTGCATTAAGCATCATTGTCCTATGTTAAGTGAGGAAACTGAGGCACAGAGACAGGTGGTCCATTACCCAAGGGAGTGCGGCTGAGATTCAAACTATCGTCAGCATGGCTGCACGGTTCTGATCAGGGTGGGAAGGGACAGGAGCACCAAAGGCTTGATGACCCCCTGCCCAGCCTCACATCCCCCTTCTCAAATTACCTAGGCAATTTCACGTGTCGACGTCCCAGCATGAGAAACCTCCAGAAGTTTGTACAAAAGAACACTACCCGCCTCCCTTGCCTGGCTTTGACAAGGGCTGAGCTTGAGAGGCCCTTTAGCTTGATGATCCTGTTTCTTTCGACCCTGGCCTTGCCATTTGGTATGATCCCAGGGGAGTGGCTTCAGCCCTCCTGATGGGGCGTAGGCTCCCTATTCGCCCTGACCTCAGCTGAGCCACCAATCATATAGCTTCCATTACAGATTGGAAGTTCACTGTGAAGACCTGGCCAAAGGAGAATTCCAGTATCCAAGGGCTCACTGTGCCACTGACCAACTGAAACACTTGTCCCCAGACTGGGCTCATGAAGGGCTCAGGGGACCTCGCCCAAAACACGGTAGAAGCTCAGGTGATGTTACAAGCACCAGTCTGAGCAGCACTATGTCCCAAGACCCTGAACATGTGGTGGGGTACAGGACTTTGGGGACAGGCTCTGAGCATGCAGGAAAAGGTCCTGAATTCAAGTTTACTCACTGTACGACCTGGAATTTCCCAGATTCCCTGATGCACCCTCAGTTTACTCCTCTGTACATTGGACTTCTCAATACTTGGAATAGTACAGCCCACAGTCAGGGGCAAAGACTGGGGATCAGAAAGACTTCTTTAAAATCTCATGCTACCACGCATAAGCTGGGCGATGGTGGACCAAGGACTGAATGTCTCTGAATCACAATTTTCTCATCCATAAAATTGGGTCAAAAACATCCTTCGAGAGGGAGGTTCCATGCGAGCTCATGGATGTGCATGGTAAACGTGATAAACTCCCGTTCATGGTACCCACAGGGTTGTTACGCAAATCAAATCTGAACACTGCTGTGACGCCCCTTACAAACTGAAGGGTGCTGTGCAAAAGCAAAGGAGCTCGAGAGAACCATTTGACTACCTCTGTCCTAGTGAGACGTTCTACGCAAAGAAAGATGGGTAACTCAGAATCAAGAAGAAACTGTCATCTGCATCCACCTGGATGCAGTACCGCTCCACTCCTGCAGAGCTGTATCCTCACTTTGCGGGCTTCCTTCACCAAGGGCAAGAAAACAGGGAAGCAGGAGCTGTTAATCAAGAGGTGAGCAGCACCAGAGTATCTAGCCATGGAGTCGACACACCAGGAGCAAACACAGGCCCTGGGAGTGGAGAAAACACTGCAGGACAAATGGGGATCCCAGGAGGAAGCAGAGGAAACAGGCAGAAGGCTGTGAATTTTTAGAAAGCAAGTTAGGAAGAGGCCAAGACTCCAGGGGTGGCAAGCTGAGGCCCAATTTGGACTGTGTTCACTCTAGGGCAGCACAGACTAACAAGGTTACAAGAGTGGCAGGGAGTTCCAGAAATAAAAATACCGGTTTGTTCATTAGGGGTTGGTTTCTGCAACATTACAAGCAGCACATGATTAGTTTTACCTTCTTCTTATGGGTCTGAGGATTTCACTAAGCTGTCAGGCAGGAAGTGGGAGAGAGACAGGAGAAGGAATGTGTGTCCCCAACCCTTCTGGAAACTTCCCTAATAGAAGTTGCTCTAGAATGGGGTCAGCCCACTGCTCATTCTGTTACTGCCAGTAAGTCTCAGATCCCTCAGTGAAGCCAGACAAGGGGGAGGGTGGGCGATGTCAGGGCAGAGGGGCATGGTGGGGAAATCGGGTGATGGGGACATACAGGCAGCCTGGGGTTCTCTGCTTCCCTGCTTGCTGTTGGCAGTCACAAGCAGACTGTGATATTTTATCTCCGTGGGCTGCAATAGGCTCACCTATAAAATGTGCTGATTGTTCCCAATGGGCAAGGTTATGCTAAGGATTAAACAAGACAAAAAAAGCCTGGCACCACAAAAGTCAACCAGTATCAGCCTCATTCCTTCAGCCTCTCTATTCCTCTATCCCAAACCAAATCCTGTCACACCCCTCACTTTCTGGTTTAAACCCCTCTCCTGGCTCCCCTGGTGCCCTCAGAATAATGTCCAGATTCTTAACCTGGTACCCAAGGCCCTTTATGACTAGGTCCCTGCTCCCTTCTCATGCCCCAGCTCCTCATAAGTCCTACCTTCTACCCTGTCCTGAATTCACACGGAGCTATGAGTATTCCCCAAACGTCTGATGCTCTGAGCTCTTCCATGCTGGCTGCTCCCTCAGCGCAGAGCTCTCTCACTCACTCCTTATAGCATCTGAATAATGACCTCCCAAAATTCAGGTTGACCTAGAACCTCAAAATGTTATCTTATTTGGAAATATGGTGTTTGCAGTTGTAATTGGTTAAGGAGAGGTCATATTGGATTGGGTCGGCCCTACATCCAATGACTGGTGTCCTCATAAGAAGAGTAGAGGACATTGAAAGCTATATACACACAGACAAGAAGGCCATGTGAAGATGGAGACAGAGATGGGAGTGATGCATCTACAAGCCAAAGATTGCCAGCAACCGTCAGAAGCTATTGGGACAGAGTCTCCAGAATGAGCAAACCCAGCTAACATCTTGATTTTGAGTTCTGGCCTCCTGAACTGTGAAAGAAGACCTTTCTGTTGTTGCAAGTCCCTCAGTTTGTAGTAATGTTATTGCAGCCTAGGAAACTAATATCCTCCTCTTCACCTCCTCAGCTCAGCTCGCCCAGCCATCCCAGCTCGGGGACCACTTCCTCAGGGAGTATCTTTGCCTCTTCAAGTTGGGGCAGGCTATGCTCTCTTCCCTCACAACTACCATGGCCATCAGTCATCTGGCTACACCGCCACCATCTAATTATCTGGATGACCATCTTCCCACTCTAGGTCCTGAGTTGCCACTTACGCCTACCATTTACCCAGCCTAAGATGCCATGCTTGGTCCAGAGAAGGTGTTTAATAAGCATCCAGAAGCCGCAAATCCTGACCAGATGAGCCAGAGGCACGTAAATCTGCAGTCCGTTTATCAGCTCTGACCTCGGCATCCAGAGGCACCTGATCAAACCTTACATGGCCCTTCTTTGCTGCTCTGCCTTGATCCCAAAGCTAGAGCCTCCAGCTGGTTTGTTTACATACACAACATCAAACATGGAAAAAAATACAGAGGAGAAAAATAAAAAGCACCCCAAAACCACCCCACCGAGAGAGCCTTCCAAAAAGTCAAACTTAGAACTCCATTCAGCCCGGCCTCATTTTAATCTATTTTTCATGTTAAAATATCCAGGCACAGGAGAAGGAGCCAGAGAAAGGAAAGAAAGGGATAATGTGAGAAATGCTTTATTTGACAGTGTGTCATTCGGAAACTGATTATTTCTGTCTCCGGTCTTTTTAATATTCCCTCACAACGGCCAAGCTGCAAGGGGATTTGGTATTCTAAGGCTGGATTTATAATACTCTGTTCCGCAGTGATAAGAACACGGGCCTTTAATCCTCAGAGCTGTGAACATGCATATTCTCCCAAGTAATGTCCTTCCCTTCTCATCACTTGTGTCTGGTCCCGACAGCCAGCCCCAGGATGGCTGACGACTGATGATCCACTGGGTGTTCTCTTGGCCAGTAGCTGAGTGTCAGAGCTGGTAGGGAAAGGGGACAGGGCTCCAAGTTCTCCGGAAAGTCTTCTTTCAGACCTCAGTCTATGTTTACGCTGGAGGGATTATTAGAAAATAGTCCAAAACCTTGCTGTTCCAGAAACTGAAGCTCAGAGAGTGGAAATGACTTGACCAAGATCACAGAACATCCTAAAATGGTTTTAGGGGCAGAATATGCAGCTGATACTCTCCAAAGATGCAGAGAAATCATGTGAATCCTGAAAATTTGATCAAAATAGCTTCCACCATCCTAACCAAAATAGCTTTCTCTCCATCCTATGGCTGTCCTATGTCCCAGTTGTCATTGCCTTTCATCATGATAATTTTAGCACACTCTGAATGATCTCCCAGGCTTTGCCCCACCCCCACTTCTTTTCAATCCACCTTCCCTACCACAATGAAGGCACAGCTGGAAACAGAGCCCCTCCCCATTGACTAAGCTGGAAAGTCCTGCAGATTGACAGTTCAGGTTCTTGTCAATCAATCCTCCACCTTCGTGGATAACCTGGTCTCAAACACATATGCTTTTGAAATATCCTTCTCAAAATAGATGCTTCACTCATGCATGCAACCAACCCTACTGAGCACTTACCACAGAGCAGGCACTGTGCTAAGTACCCACCCACACTGCAACTCCCTGTTCCTATTCAATGCCCAGAAATTTTGCCCCAGCCGTTTTCTCTGCCTGTGATGCTGTCTTCATTGTTATTCCTCACCCCTACATCTGCATGTCCAAACACCACCCAGACTTCAAGGCTAACTTCAAGGCAGTCTCCCTGGTGAACTCTTCTGGGAACTCCCCTCTCCAGCCTCAGCCAGGAGGAATCTCTTTATCCTCTGAACTCCCACAGTACTTCATCTTAACCCTCAAGTTAAAGAGCCTTAGCATTTTCTACTTTGTATTACAGTTACTGATGCTCATCACTCAGCTCCCCTACTGGTTAGATTATTATACCCATTGCACAGATGGAGAAATGGAGGCTCAGAACATCAACTTGCTTGAGAGCACACAACAAGGTGGCAAATATAGGGGACAAGGCCTCCCAGTTGGGGTAGCTTCCAGTAAACTTCAGGCTCACTCTCACACAGACTGGGAGTGTGCACTGGACCCTGAGGGAACCGCAGGAGAATAAGATGATGATACAGGTCAGAACCACATTGCAAAAGGCATGACCATTCTTTAGGCATTAAGGATCCAGAGGTGGTTTTTTTCTTGAGTAATAGGATGGCAAGATCACATCGGATGTGGTGGACAGACTGGAAACAGGGAGATAGGTGAGATGGCAGTTAACAATAGTTTAGGACAGCAGTTCTCAACTGGGGGCAATTTTGCCCCCCAGGAGACATTTGGTAATGGAGACATTTTTGGTTGTCACAGTTAGGGAGAGGATGCTACTGGCATTTAGTGGGTAGAGGCCAGGTAATCTGTAAGCATCCTTCAGGCACAGGACAGCCACATACAACCAAGAATTGATCTGGTCCCAGATGTCAAGAGTGCAGGGATTGAGGAAGCCCTGATCTAAGAGAGAGATGATGAGACTTGAAATAAGAGCAGTTGAAGTGCGTAATTAACTAATGGGGTAGTAATAAGATATACACAAAAGAGTGGGAAGATTCGGTGTTTGATTTGCAGGGAAGGGAGAGGAAGAAGGTGCCAACAATGACACTGAGGTGTGGATTCTGTCACTGGATTAGAGAGCAATCTATCTGTGTTAATTTTTTCCTGGGTAAGCTCCCAAAAGGTTATGAAAGATCCCAGCACATAATCAAATGAAAAGATAAGTTTACATGTGTGAACAATTAGGAGAAGATAAATGCATAACAGATAAAGATTTGCATATACATATAATTTATCTATGTATGTATGCATGTATATATTCACATGTATAAAAATATACTCACATCCATCTTTATATGTCTACAGTTAGCTATATTTATCTATAGTTATCTCTTTGCCTCTAGACAGATATAGGATGACCTATTTAAGGAGGTCCCATTATAGAAAATGAAACATTTTGCTTTTAAACTAATCATCTACTTACAATAGAGACACTATTTCATTTCTAGAGATAATGCCAAGGGAAGAAAATAAAAATGAAGCAGTTCTTTGGAACATATTCATTCCCCACCCAGCTCAACCTCCCTTAATCATCTTTAGATCAGACCAGAATGGGGGCCAAATCCTGGGAGGTCATCCTGAATCTGATAGCAATTTGTCAAGGGAAAGCTAACGAACACTGGGACACCAGTGTTTGCCCCAGAGTCAGACAGACATGGATTTGAGTCACGGCTGCACTCTCTTTGAGTTGCGCATTTTTGGATACATCAGTTTTCTCATCTGTAAGTTGGGTTACTAACACCTAACTGAGACAGTTCAGGGAGGATTAATGAGACTGCATGATAGAGCACATTTAGCATAGTGGCTTGCACGTAGTGGCTCTCAGGAAATATTAGCATCCTTATTATTGAGGCAAGGCCTTGTTTCCTGAAAAATGAGATCCAAAGTCATGGTGAAGCCACCAATTCCCCTCCCCACTATAGTATGAGATGTTCTCTTCACAGTTTCCTAGTTGCATCCCATGATTACCCCTGGTTCTCTCCTACAGGGCTCAAACTGTGTGACCCTTGCCCATGTCCCTTCTCTTCTTTGGGGCGAGTGGGTGAGATTGGATGGTTTCTTTTGTTCTTTTTTTTTTTTTTTTTGAGGAAGATTAGCACTTAGCTAACATCTGCTGCCAATGCTCCTGTTTTTGATGAGGAAGACTGGTTGTTAGCTAACATCCGTGCCCATCTTCCTCTACTTTATATGTGGGACACCTACCACAGCATGGCTTGCCAAGTGGTGCCATGTCCGCACCCAGGATCCGAACCGGTGAACCCTGGGCCGCCAAAGCGGAACGTGCGAATTTAACTGATGCACCACCGGGCTAGCCCCTGGATGGTTTCTAATAGTCATTTTAGCTCCAATATTCTAAGTTAGAAAGACAAAAGCAAACTTGAGTGCATTTTCGAATAGATGATATATACATACATTCATGACATCCTGTGTAGTATTACAGCTGGATATGTCCTGCATCTTTTGCTTAAGCTGTTCACTCTGCCTGAAATGCCCTTCCCCCACTTCTTTGCCTAGTCTGTTAAACCTCAGCTCTTGGGTCATGAGTTCTCAACCAGCCTATCTGAAACCTGCTATTCCTCGCTGGGTTAAGTACCCACCTTTTAGACCCCTCAGCGACTCATGCTTCTGTCCACCAACATCCCTTCCATACCCCAGAAGGCATCCTTAATCAACTCTTTGTATCTGAGACCTAACCCCGGATCTGACACCAAGTAGGCCTCATTATGCATTCATTGTATTTCTCCATTGAGAGGCAGTGAAGAGATGGGCAAGGTTTTATTTATTTCTGAATGAATTTGAATGGTACCTGGCACATAGTAGATCTCAAATTACTTGTTTAAAGAATGAATGAATGAATGAATCCATTAGAAATGCCTCTCTGAGGGTAGGTGACAGAAATATACCTGCATCTCTCTGTCAATTCTCCATTTGAGTAAGAGAGTGGGCTGAAGAGAATTCTATGAGCCGTTTAGCACAAATCAGTGTCCCACTCCATATCCTCAGGTGGCCTCTCAAGTTCTGTCTGAATCCCACTCTGAAGGATGGATAATAGAGAGGGTGGGAAAAAGTATCTTTGAGAGGATTGATCTTCTTTCTATTCTTTGGGTCATGAAGATAAACCAAGAATCCCAGGTGACCAGGGAGAAGACTTGCACTCCTTCATTGGTTTATTCTTTCTCCAGGTTGTGGGCATACCTGAAAGCAGGCAGACCCAAGTTCAAGTTCTTACTCTGCCACCCACCAGTGGTGTACCATGGAAAATTCTCTCTGTGAAGCTCAGGCTTCATAGCTGTAACATGGGAATAATACCATTCACCAAAAAGAGCTGCTGTGAGGATTGGATCAGATGATGTATGTAAAATATGTCATACAACCCTGGACCTATAGAAAACATTCAGTACATGGTAGTTATTCGCTTAATGGTTACCGCTGTTATTGTTACACCTTGACCCAGAGCCAAACCTTCTGCCTGGATTTAGGAACACACAGATATGGTCTCAAAGAACCTACAGTCAGTTTGGGGAAACAGATAAGTAAGCAGATAATTACTGTAATGCACAGTTCAATAAGCTCTATGCCAGAGGGAAATAGAATAAGAAGAAAAGAGTTTCGTAAAACTTCTAAGTGCAAACCATACAGGAAGTGGCAATAAAAAGTTCTTACAATTCCAATTACCGTCAAGCCCAAAGGTGCGAGAGTGGGCTGGCACATCCATCAAGTATACTCACACCCAAAACGTGACAGAAGGAGTCGACGACCAACTAAACAGCATGGTGGTTGACGGTGTGGGCTCTGGAATTGACAGTCCTGGGTTCAAGTACCTGCATTATCATTGACCACCTATGGAGTTTCGGGTGTGTCACTGCATTTTTCTGAGCCTCAGCTTTCTCATCTGAAAGCTGGGGATGGCAGTCTTCCCTGAATGAGGCTATGGCGAGAATTACTGAGTGAATGCACAAAAGGCATTCAATATTTTGTCTAGAACACAGCCAGTGGTCAACAAATGGTGGTTTAAAAATTCTGGCAGAGGAAAATGACATTGAGAAAGGAATCAGAAAACTTATGTCTTAGTCCTAGCCCTGTCCCCTTATCAACTAGTTTGTAGAATGCTCACAGGTCCTCACATGTATTTTTTAATAGGTGGCCATAGCAGCCACATGAGCGAGGCGGTCTTCATTCAATAGATGCAGAAAGTGAGCCTCCAAGAGGTGACTTTGCCTAACGTTGCAGAGTCAGTGGCAGGACGCACATTTGGTTCCAGAATCCAAAGTCTGTAATGATCTTGAAACTCTCAGTTTGTCCCTAGAGTTGGCAGTTTACAGAACCTGTGTCCTTTGTTCAAGGCATTATTCTTGGGGAATGTGTTGCAGATTCACAGGGTCCATGGAGAGATCCCTAATACTGTGCCGGGCTTAAAACCACTGTGCCAACAACTCAGCCTTCTGAGACAGAAGGGAGGGCTAAGACTCAAGAGGAAGCGAGAGGCCATTGAGAACCTAGTCAATACTGAAGACATACAAACTGACTTTCATACAGGCGGGGAGCTTCTGAAGTGAGCTGGCTTCTTTAGACATCATGGGTGGAGAAAGTAAGTTTGGTGAGAGGTGGGGCAGAAGGTGCTGGTCTGAAGACAGCATCATCGGTGAAGACTTCCCTTTGCACACCACTGACGCCCCTAGCCCCACGACCAGGGATAGTGCCCCTCACTTGTCTCCATCACAGGCTCCCTATCTCCTTTCCTTGCTGTAACTGTCTTTACAGCACTCACCTCTCCCTGCCCTTACATTATACATTCATGTGTTAATTTTGTTCACAGCTCTAATGGAAGGGAACTTCCATAATGTAAGACTTGTATTTTACTTATTACTCTACCATCAGTGCTGAGAATAGCACATAGTGCTTTGTTGGTGCTTCCTAGATAGTTTTTGGATGGATGGATGGATGGATAAATAGATAAATGAGTGGATAGACAGGGGTGTCTCCCCAAATGGTCTGGTAGCCCCTAAAAGGCAAGGGCTGGGTCCGAATCATCTCTTAGTCCTGTCCCTGGACTAGAAGACTGGAAGATACTTAGTGAATTAAAAAAAATTGCTGTTAGTCTGTCTCCTGGGGCCAGGGAAGGGGCACTTGGTAGAGGGGTAATTAAGAGGCAAATACGACAACTATCTGGCTACTTTTCCCTGCTTTTGGGGCAAGGGGAGAAGTTGGTCTGAATTCCAAGCTGGTTTAATGATTTATTTATTTGTATATACTCAGGAGACACTGAACCAGAAAGCAAAGGAGTAAGGGGATGTCTGGCCCAGCTATTCATGCACAATCACCTTCCACAGCAAGCAAATTGACAGCTATCTCTCTTTGCTATTCCTATTCCTATATCTGGATGGAAATAATAGGATCCTAAGTGAAAGGGAGCACCCACAACAGATCCCAAAGAGCGCTGGACTTGGGTTCAAATCCTGGCTGTCACAGATTTACTGTACAGCCCTGGGCCAGCCAATTCACCTTTCTGAGTCTCAGTTTTCCCAGCCTTAAAATGATCATGACAACAGGTGCCTTTTCCTCTTTATGTAAGGACCTCATTGAGAATCGAGTTGATAACACAACTTTATACACTGAAAAGTGATTTACACCTATCAGTGCTTAGTAAAATAAGTGCTGAGGAGGAAGGAAAAAACTAAACGCCAGCAGTAACTCGAGTAGAGAGGAAATGAAGTCACAAAAAGTAAAGCTCCAAATCCAGAGGCTTTCCAGTCTTTCCAATGCCTCCATTGTCTGTCCATCAAGCTTCTTCAAAACCCATTGCAAGTCACACAGTAGGGGTCCTCAAGAGCATTCTTCTGCTGCCATTTCCCAGCAGTGGTGATGGAGCTGCCAATTGTCTTGAAGGCATGTTGTGATGGCCTCAGGATCTCCCCTACTGGGCCTGAGCAGGAAACCGCCAGGAAAGTGAGTTACTAAGTGCAGAGAGTCAAGTGCGAGATGCCAAGCAATAAGAAGGGAAAAGAGAGAAGACTCAACTGGAGGCTGGTTTGTGCAAGGACAGGAGCAGGAAGCAAAAGCTGCTCAGTGTCCTCGTTGCATCCAGCAGGGCTGACCCGGCAGGATTCAACCTTTCCTCTTCACCTTCCTGCTGCATGTCTCCTGAGTTTTTACAAACACAGAATTCTGCATTTCCTAGTACTCCAAGTCAGCAAAGAGAATTGCTCAGGAACCTCCTTCATTCCTCTTCTTACCTCAGAGATGCCCTCCACCCTAGCAACACGTCAGGCAACCCAGGGCACAGGCTGCAGGGGGAGCTGGGAGGAGCAGCTTTGTTTCCTTGTTCAGGGACCATCCCAACTGTAACACTGATAACCCCAACCCCCGCCCCACCCCCACTGCCACAAGTGTTAATCACCTCAAAATTTGCTCCCTGAGATCTTGCTGTCTGGGCTGCTGCAAGGTGGCTCTCCAGGTCCTGCTTCCCCACTCCTCCCAAAGATCCTGTGTCTATATCCTGCAAGGTCCACCCTCAGATCCAGCCCCAGCTGGGCTTCCAAGACTATGCATTGCCCTTAGCTCAAGTTCACGGTGACATACAGGGACCCAAAGTCCCAGCACATCACAGCCTAAGGGGATCAGTGATAGCTTCCCCAAACCAGCCACCCAAGAAGATGTACAATTTGGGGGGCTAGCAGAGCCTGAGACTGAAAGGATGAGGTCTGGAGAGCCCAGGGTCTGTCTAAACTAAAGATGAATTAGAAACTGTTGAACTTAAATGCCACTGTCATAGAGCCACTTCGTCCCCGTATTGGTAAGGGGCTGAGCTCACTCAAGAACAACTAGCCTGGGGGGCTGGCCCCGTGGCCGAGTGGTTAAGTTCACGCGCTCCGCTGCAGGCGGCCCAGTGTTTCGTTGGTTCGAATCCTGGGCGCAGACATGGCACTGCTCATCAAACCACGCTGAGGCAGCGTCCCATATGCCACAACTAGAAGGACCCACAACGAAGAATATACAACTATGTACTGGGGGGCTTTGGGGAGAAAAAGGAAAAAAATAAAATCTTTAAAAAAAAAAAAAGAACAACTAGCCTGGGTTCCTGGCCCGTATAGAGCCCTGTGCCTTTTGAACCAACCAGAATGTCCTGGAAGAACAGGTGGAGGTGGGATAGGGACTGTCCCAGAGAGACGCCCTGTTTCTGAATCTCATCTTGATCCTGGGCCTCCGAGGAAGCTGGCAGTATTAGTTTCCTAGGGCTGCCATAAAAATCACTACAAACTCGAGGCTTAAAACTGCAGAAATTCATTCTCTCATAGTTCAGAAGCCAGAAGTCTGAAATCAAGGTGTTGGCATGGTCACGCTCCCTCCAAGGTCTCTGTGGGGAATCCTTTCATGCCTCTTCCGGCTTCTGGTGACTCCGGGAATTCCTTGGTTTGTGGCAGCTCATTCTAATCTCTGCCTCGGCCTTCACCTCACCTTCTTGTCTCCTCTTTCTCTTTGTGTCCTCTGGTGTTCTTATAAGGACCCCAGTCATTGGATTTAGGGCCCACCCTAAGCACGGGATGATTTCATCTTGAGATCCTTAACTAATTACATCTATAAAGATCCTATTTCCAAATAAGATTTCATTCTGAGGATCTGGGAGAGCATAAATTTGGGGGGATACTATCAGCAGTGATTAGAACATGAGGGTGGAACCCTCATAAACGGAATTAGCACCCTTCGCAAAAAGGCCTCAGAGAGCTAGCTCACTCCTTCTACCATATGAGGATACAAGGACAGGTCTGCCACCTGGAAGATAGTCCTCACTCAACCATGCTGGCACCCTGATCTCAGGCTTCCAGCATCTAGAATGTGAGAAACAATTTTCCATTTTTTCTAAGTCACCTCGTCTGGGGTATTTTGTTATAGCAGCCGTATCAGATTAACACAGATACCTTTCCCAAACTTGCCTGACCATAAGAATCCTCTGGGGATGCTCATTACAAATGCTTGTTTCTGGAATTTTCCTGACCCAGCTGGATCCACCGCATGGGACCTCACCACCAGGTAGGCTTGGCAGAGCTGATAAAGTGGTTAAAGCATGGGTTGATGAGGAGCAGAAGAGAATTGAAATGCTACCTACCACACTCGCAGAGTTCATGATCATGGGCAGGTCAGTGGATTCTCTGTACCCCATTTTCCCCATCTGTGAAGTAGTATCTACTTTAGGATTACATGAGCTCGTGCACTCGGCAGAATGTCTACAACAATGGAAATTCTTAGTCCTGGAGAGCCATGACTAGCACCAAGAGTATAATCGTCTATAACAATCCTCATCCCACTCTTTGGCAGGTATCTGCCTACAGATGTGCCCTTCCTGGTTGACCTCTTTATTTCCTCTTATTTATTTGTGCCAATTTAGCTTGCTGGTTATAGCTCAGAGTCTGAATCCACCCAATCTGAGTTCAAATCCTAGGACTACTCTTCTAGTTGTGTGGCCTCTTACAGGTTACTTTATTCTGTATCTAGAAACTGGGGATGATAAGAAGTCTACTTCATATAGTTGAGGAGATAAAACAAAGTAATCAATATATTCGTTTGAATTGATTTAAAACCTAAAATGGGAGTGCATTTTGTGGAATTTTAAGGAGTAGAAGGGGTGGGAGCTCCGTGTCACTGGAGAAGTCGAATAGTCAGTCAATGATTTAGGAGAGTGGAAGAGGGAAGAGAGGCGAGGGGGCTCTTTTTCAAGGACCCCAGTGGTGGTCCTAGCCAACTCCTCAGCCCATTACATACATGAGAATCTCTTTTACTGTGGTTCCAAGCTTCCTCCGGTTCTCCATCCAGACCGTGAGGCTGCCCGCGGGGGCCAGATGTCAGGAGGCACTGAGTGAGCACAGCTTCCCTTTACCATCACTGCCTTTAAGAGCCCCACACTCTAGGAAGCAGTGTTGAAAAGGAGTTAGGAGGGCTCTGGAGTCAAGAGTCAGGCAGAACTGGAGTAAAATTCTCACCCAGCCACTTTCATGGGGCTAGAATAAAGTTGCAAAAGCCACCCCGGGTGAGTGCTGTCACAAAAGCAACAGCAAAAGGTAAATGTTTGTTATCAAGGCCTCTAGGAGCCTCATTTTACTCACCTATTTAATGGGCATCAGGATGGTCCCAGCTTATTGTAATAGTACTTACTGAACTTACTGTAGCATTAAACGAAGTTGGGCACTCAGGTACTCTGAATAGTGTTAGGAGCAAATGTGTCTCCCCGGGGCATGTGGGTTTGATCAGGATGAATTTCCTCAACACTCCCTGTCTCTCACCCCCACATCCTCCTCCTCTCAAGGGAGACTGGCTCTCCTGACTGGTGAGTTGGGAATGAGGATTTGAGTCCTTTCCTCTCTTCTTCACTGTGGGAGCCAGCTGCCCTCCAGAAGCAGCCTGCCACTCTGCTCCTCCACCTCTTTCATTTTCTGGGGATCAATTCTCATGTGGGAAGGTGCCAGGTACCCAGCACTTACCCTGGGTGGGGAAGTACCCATTTTTTACCACATCCTCTAAACTAACCTTTCTCAATAATGGAGATGAAATGTTAATCTCCATCTGCTTTAGATCCTTTTTCTAATCTTTTAAGTTATTCTAAATTCAGGGGGAGGAAATATGGGGCTTCCACAAACCGCATACCCACTACCTGGTCCATAGAATGTCTCAGTAAATTGTTCTGCTATTATTATTATTATATTCACAACAACGTCATCGTCTCTCTTTCCTTTGCAGGGAATATCTTGTTTTTGTTTTTGTTTTTTGTCCTCTCTCTCTGAAAGCTTTTACATTTTTCTCCCTGTATCCACGTCATTCTGAAATTGCACCACAATGCAACCAGCTGTGGGGTTTTCTTTCTCTTTTTGTTCCTCATTCATCGTGCTGGTACTCGGTGGACCCTTTCGATCTGAACATGTGCTCCTTTCTTCAGCGCAGGGATGAGTTCTGGCATTATTCCCTCCCTCCCATTGTCTGGGCCTGGTTTCTGGAGCCCCTCCCCTTTGCTATCAACAAGTGAGTTTTCTGGGGGGTTATCCAGGGTCTCATGTTCCTGGAGTCTCGGTCATGGAGCCTCCGGGATGGAGAGCTACAAGTCTTTCCAAGAAGCAGAGAGGGGCTGAGAACAGAACTCCTGAAGAAATGAGGGAGAAGCTGCTCTCCCAGAAGGACCCCCTGTCTCCAGTTCCCCTCCAACACTTGGTCCTCACTCAGAGCAGGATACTGTGGAAAATTGCTGGACCTAACCCAGTATCAGACTCAGTGGAAGCCAGGAGCTTGGAACTTAATCCTCTTAATGAGATTTTGGGCAAGTCGCTCAACCTCCCATAGCCTCCTTTTCCTCACCAGTCAAGTGGCAATGATAATTCACCCTCCCTGACTCTCAGAGTGGTTGGGAGAATCAAATGAGAGGATGCAGGTGAAATGGCTTTGAAAATTATTAAGCGTTATTTACATATAAGTGTGTATGTGTGTGTATTTTCACAACTATCAGTGCAGCATAGGGAAAGACTGAAACCCACTGAACACAGTCCTGCTCATCCTTCAAGATCCAGTTGAAATGTCCCTGTTAGTGTTTATTTGATTCAGCACCTGAAATAATTGGCTGGAATTTAGAGCCATCCTTTAAAAAAATAAAGAAAAAAAAGGATATATTTAAACAAGGGAACTGTACTCAGGGCAGAGCGGCGATGACTTTGAGGGGGGAGGCTTTGAGACTGACCGAGGAAGACAGCAATTTCATGTTTTCTATCCCATTTTCACTCCGGGTTATAGATGCTCATTGAGTGAAACGGTGGGGAAAATGACTTAACTTCTTAAATTTCTGTCTGTTTCTGTATCTCTTGTCATAAAATATACAGAGGTTAATTCATGCAAATTAAATGTACAATGATAGGACTCCACTATTACACAATGCTGCTTGCATCTGTCAAATGAACTGGAGATCCCTATACGATTCTGTTTGGACCAAGGACTCCCTGCTGAAAATGTCGACGGACCATGTCTCTCTGTAACAGAAGGGTGTCTTTGCAGTGTGTGGTATACAAGGGCAGCACGAAGGCAGGTTACAGGAGAAGGTGGCTGTGTAACCGGCAGAGCCAACCAGAGAAGGTGGGAGTGGTACCCAGCTGCATGCGACCGAGCTGCAAAGGTAGCTGTGAGCAGAAGAGATGGTGTCTGGGTTGGAAGGTGAGACTAATAACTCAGCAGAGACAATACAGACGTGCCTGGCGACCAGACCACCACACCACGGCCCCACCGCCCCTTTCTCGTCCCCGTCCCTCCAGTGCCAGCTAATCTGTCCTGAGCTGGCCATGTGTCTCAGACGTGCTCATAACATGCTCATACCATGCTCAGCAGGGGCTGGAGGGAAACCTGGCGGGGGCAGACGCCCTCATCGTTCTAAACTAAAATCTCATTTTCCAACTGTCAGAAAGAAAAGAAAGGAAATCAGAGACGTTAAGTTTAGCCAGTGTTGTTATGATTATTACTGCTCGTGAACACTTCACTTTATAACAATTTTAATTGGGCATCCATTTCAGGACCAAAAAAAAAAAAAACATAACAGAAAAGAATTGTCCCAGTTCCAGTGGAGGTTGGGAGTCTGAAATTTCTAGGGTTCCATGGCACAGAACTAGAAAAAAGTATTCTTTCATATTGTAAAGGGGAACATCAAGACATTCATTGGCATTGACAAATTAAACACATGATCTAACTAAATCAGTCCTCATAGGAAATCTTCGAGGTTCATGTTAATAGTACACCCATTTTGCAGATAAGAAAACTCAAAGAGGTTGAGTCATTCGCTCCAGGTCACAAAACTAATCCGTATGTAGCAGACCCGTTCTTAGAACCCAGACCTGTAAGACTCAACAGAAAATCTGAAAAGCTTTTTTCAGCCCTCCAGAAAAAAATCTCCTCCCATCTAAAAGTGAATTACTGTAATTACAAGCAACTAATATAAAACAACCACCACAGCAACGAAACAGTGTCATTTGCACAGAACTTAGATGTAAAAGGCTTTCCTTGCAGCAGGACCACATGGAACAGATGCGGACCACCTGGCTGGGGCAGGGTGAGGTGTGAGGCATTCATCCTGCATGCAAAATTTAAAGGGACGCCAAAACAAAAAACTCAATGACGGAGATAAGGAACACTTTAAAGCAAGACTTTAAAAAATCAAAATTAATGCATTCCTGAGTTTTTTGGCAAGCCTTTCAATTTCGTGTCCCAGGTGAGTGAGGCTCTCAGTCCTCACTTCAGTCCCAGCCCTGCAGTCTGCAGACCTCTGAAAAGGGAGAAAATGTAATTTTGTGCCAGTTTTACAGATGAGGAAAGTAAGTCTCAGAACATTAAACAACATTTCCAGGGAACTAAAGGCAAGTCCCTCTGACTCCAGACCTTGAGTTTGTCTTAGTCTGGCTGTGGGCCTCTCAGCCCCAGGAAGCCAGGGAGGTGGGTGTGATGGGGCTGGAGTAGAGCTAAGTTCCAGTATACACACCAAAAACCGACGCCCAGAGCAGCCGAATGAGTTGTCCAAGAACCCACAGCCACTGTGCACAGAGCTCGGCAATAAACGCAATTCCGATAGGATCCCACACTCTTTACCGCCTTGCGTCATTACCAAACTATAGGGACTATAATACTGCTGAATAACACATGGAAATATTGAGGTGCTGAGTGAGCCTGTGTGCATCCACTGTCCTGGAGCAGTGGTACTGGGCTCCATGCTTGCTGCCACCCTGGGTAAGTCCCGAAGACTTCATCCTGGGCTGGAGGGAGGGAGCTGGAGGGAAGTCAGCAGTAGGTAGGCAGGGGAAGAAACTCCAGGCTGGTGGTTGGTTGGAGACATGCAAAAAGTGTCATGAGCAAAGGAGAGGTGCTCAGGAATCCGGGGGGCTGGCTCTGACAGGTGAGTCTCATTCTGTCTAGACCGTGAGCTCCAGGAAGGTGGGGGTGTTACCTGTTCCCTGCTTTGTGAACGTCTAAAGCATAGAAGGGCTTGATAATGGATGGATGGAGGGCAGACCCTTTGAGATTTGACAGAGTTTGGGGAGCCCTGGCACCTAGCTCTCCCACCCACCCCATGCAAGGGGCGACCTCTCTCTGCCTCAGTGTCCTCACCTGTCAAATAAATACAATGTATCTCATAGATGTGTTGGGAGAGTAAAGTGAGTTAATTAATACATGTCCAGCCCTAGGTACAGTGTCTTGCACCCAAGAAGTGCTACCTAAATGTTAGCTATATGAGGCAAAGGAACAATACGGAAAGTTAGCCCAGAAATGCAAACAAAACAGACAGAGTTGACATCTTGTTTGTGTCTGACATTGGTTCCGGGTCAGCTGCTGGCCTCAGATTACAGAATGCAGAACAATGCCCAGAACCATGGAGGGAGGGAGCCAACCACTTGTCTGGCACCTGCACCCACCAGTCCCTGCCTTAACCACTTCACCTACATTGTCTCACTTAATCCTTCCAAGTTTGTGAGGTAGGTTCTATTATTGTTCCCTTCCCAAAGATAAAGAGATTGAGCCTCAGAGACACCAGGTAATTCGTTCAAGGTTGTTAGAAGGGCTAGCAAGGAAGCCAAATAGCTCTGGGGCTGAGTTCCGCCCCTGTGTCACGCTGCATCCCACCACATTCTACCTCTCTGTGGGCCCACACGCCCATCTGGAATGGAAGGGGTCAGAGAGAAGATGCTGGTGCCAGGGGCCTCCTCCCTCCAGCACTGGGTGGATACAGGCTAGCTGGTCTCCCTGAGGCACATGGTTGTGTTTCCCAAGGAGCCTGGGGCAGGGGAAGTGGGAAGGGGGCAGAGTGAAATCTGGCATCTCACAGAGCTGCAATTACAGAGAGGGAGGGCAGAGGGTGTTTTAATAAAGACAATTTTGGCCCCCCTCCAGGGAGGAAAGGGAGGGCAGAGGCAAGTCCCTGGAAGCTCTGGGCAGAGGCCCTGCTGGTTCCCAGGTACTCCCTCAGGTCCATGGCCCAGCCATGTGTATCTATGGCTGTGGTCAGGGGCTGGCTTCCGTCGGCAGGCACTCAGTGATGGACAGTGGGATGTCCCAGATGTAGGCGACAGAGACAGAATTCAAACCCAGGTTGGCCTGACTGTGGAAGGCTGATGAGTGACATTGGTCAAGTGCTTGGCCCTCTCAGAGCCTCAGTTTCCCCGCATATAAAAGAGGGGACTGTAGCAGCTGGACTGCAAGGGTCCTCCCAGTGCTGCACATTCTAGGAGTCTATGAAATGACAAAGCCACAGTGAACACCTGGCTCTGGCCCAGCCCATGGCCCAATCTCTTCCACAACACCCTTCAGGGACTAGAAACTCATTACTTCTTGGCGACGCAGCACACTGGAAAGAATTTGGGATGACTCTTTCTGTGACTAGCTGTGTGACTTAAGACAGTGAATTCTCTCCTCTGATTCTCAGTTTAATCATTAGAGAAAAGGGACGCTGGAGCCACCTCCAAGGATTGCTATAAAGAATAAATGAGCTAATGTGAGCAAAGTTCCTGGCACCCAGTAACAACTCAAAAACGCTGGCATTTACTGTCCACGTAGAAACCAACAAAAAGGAAAAACAAATATGATGCTCAATGCACATGCAGATACTAAACATCCTCCAGTCTTTCTCAGCTACAAGATGTTCCAGAATACTCAAGGATCAATCAGGCAGGGAATTCTTCTTCATTGAACCTTAGATGCATCACTTTATCAATGTGAAAACTGAAGCCCAGAGAGTGTATGTGCCTTGCCCAAGCTCACACAGTAAAGCAGCAGCAGACTCAGGATTCCTGAATCCCAAGCTCATCATATCTCCATTTGGGTAACCCAGAGGCCCTGTCGCCCTTGGCCCTGTTGCCATTAGCATCACCCGAGAGGCAAAAGTTAACCCTGAATCCATACAATCAATGCCCCAATAAGCTTTTCCAAAAAGCCAGTCATGAGGCAAGGCATTTGAAGCACAGAGAAGAATGAGAAGTGGCCCCTCTTCCCCAGGGGATACAAGTCGGGGAGGGGCAGCAGGAGGAGTTAGTAAAACCCCTCCACACATTTCTCCAGTATGATCCTCCCTAGCTCCTTTGTTCCCTCTCTCTCCATAAAAGGCCCAGGAAGCAGACAGATGTTGGCAACATCTGGGCCACTGTGGTGGGGGCAGCAAGTGGCTCTTGGCTGCCACTGGAGAAAAGAAGCTGTTGGTGTTAGGAACGATAATAAAGAGCTCACATTTGCGTAGTGCTTTCTGTTCCAGGAAACATTCCCACCCCATCCTGCCCCATTCATTAGCCCCAGTGAGTGATGCCTACAGCAGCCATCTGAAAGCCAGGTAGAACCATTTCCATTTCTTAGAAGGCAAAACCTAGGCTCGCAGAAGTTAAGCTTCCTGCTCCAAATCACAGAGCTAAGAAGGGAGCAAGAGCCCAAACATAAAGTCACATGACTCCTAGACTAGTGCTCATTCCATCTGCCGGGCTTGGACATGGGCTGTGAACACAAAAACAAATACAGCATTTCTCTGTACCTAAAGAAAGCATTTGGTGTGTCCTTATGAGGTACCAGGCACAGCATCACATTGTTAGTATGCTGACCTCAATTCTCTCAATATTATGAGATAAATATTTTCATCCTCCTTTTCTGGATGCAGAAGTTGAGACTCAGAGAGGTCAAGTAATCTGCCTGTAGTCACACTGGAGACTAAGATGTGCCCTAGTGAAGTGGGAGGTCCAGTGACCTGGTGAAAAGAATTGGGATATTGGGTTCTTGGCCCTGCCATCCTCATAAACCAGGTGACACTCTTGGAGAGTGCTGAGCTGGGATCGAATCCCAAAGCCAGTCAACTTTGGGTGTGACTGTGTGTATGATGATGGAAGGGCACTGGGAAGGTTTTGAGGAGGAGAAACTGAGCCTTGGAAAGTAGGATTCTGCCAGGAAAAGAAAAGGGCGTTACAGGCTAAAGCACCACCCACCACGGCTTATGCTTGGCATGCCCCAGGGCACGAGGCTGGTACAGCTGGAGCAGAGGGAGGCGGGACAGAGGAGGAAGAGATGAGGTTGGGGATGCATCACAGAGCCACAGGGCCAAGAGACTAGGCGGGGAGAATAATTCAGTGCAGTTGTCATAAATTCAGAACCAGACCTTGGAGCCACCCTTAGATAAACCTTCTACAGACTCGCCCTTCAGTCTGCATCTTTCTCAGCTGTGGGCCAGGTCTTCCTCTAAGATAAGGAGCTTTGAATCTTTTCTAGAGCTTATGTGGAGCCAATCCCCATTTTGCAGAGGGGGTCCTTTCGCTAAAACTCAGGGAAAGGAAGGGAAAGTCACACAGCACATCAGGGGCTTGACTTAGGATCCAACCCAGGCTTTCTGCCTCCCAGGCAGACACTTTTTAGTTCTCCACACCATGTTCGCTCAGCCCTCGATTTCTGCACATTACGAGGCTTCAGCATAGCACTCACATCCACTCCCTGACTGCCTGAGTCCTGCTTACAATTCTCCTTTCTATCTGAGCTGTTCTGGGTTTCCCCTTTGTCCACCGTCAAAGAGCCACTCAAGATGAGAGGGAGGAAAGGACAATTCTCTCCATGCCAGCTGCTCTTTCCGAGCCTAGGGCCATTCAAAGCCAGTGGGGCCATCAGCTCTGACATGAGGTGAGCCAAATAAACAAACTCCACTACAGTGGACTTGCCCTTTTGATGCTTTTCAGAGTTGACACTGCAGCTCCTCAGAGTCTGCATGACTCATGTGTTCTTTCTAATGGATTAGTTTAGGTACATTTCAGCTAGAAGAAAATTTGACAACTGCACTTCTACAAGCCAGAAGTACCTTCTACAGGATTCATCTGGTTTCATTCAAGCTGGAGGTCATTTTGACATGTGTATCACTTCAAGCAGTGAGTATCTTGTGAAGAGGGGCCTAAACACAACTACCTACAGAAAACACAAATGGGGAAGTGAGCAGGATATATTAAAGGGACAATAGGGAATGGTAGGGACTGCGGCAAACTAGAGCACATCTGATCTTTCTAAAAGAAAATTGGCTACTGAAATTCAGCCAATTGTTGCCATGCTGGAAGGTGAAGCCACTGTGGATAGAGCATGCAATTTTGACACACACACACACACACACACAATCTATATTTTCATTTGAAATCTAATTTTCAAATTATAGGCAACCATTTTTTTTAAACTAGGTGGCCCAATTGTGGACAAAATAAGATTCACCTGTGGCCCAGATACAGTCTTGGGCTCCCAGTTTACAAACTCTGTTCTACAGGTCCAATTAGTTTCATTTAACTTGGAGCTAACTTTGACATTCACATTAAATCCTAACTATAAATCCGCTTAGAGAGTGTTTCCCATTTGGAATGGTTCCCCGGACTTAGTTGACATCCTCCGGAGCATTCCTATAGATTGCCGGACTGAAAATTGGCAAGTTTCCATCTAGAGGCTGTAACCCATAAATATATCTCAAACCTCCATTCCTTTTACACTCTGCTGGTGGATATAATTGAGTTTCTCTCTGTACCAAATGAGCTCTGAGTTCTTAGTACTGGATGTACTTAATGGAGGAAAGTCGGGAGGAGTGTGGAAAAGCAAGAATAACACGAAACGGAAAAGGATACGCGGGCTGGAGGTATCATAAAGGTTTTATGACCACTTGTTAGAAGAGAAAAGCATAAGTAATGTTATCATCTCACCCACTGGGTAATAAATGCTTTATGGTACTCTGCCCATCTGTACACATACAGGTGGCTTGGAGACATGGATGAGCTCAGCCACTGCTAGGGTTGATTCTCACTGGGAGGTGAGTGGGCCTAAGGATGACAAGAGGCGACATTTGGCTGAGGAATCTGCTCTCTCAGGGACATGATAAAGAAGACTTCCCTACCCGAGTCCCTCAGCATGTATTGCGTGGCCCTATTGGTGTGTGGAATCTGCAATTCAAGCCTGAGGCTGCCCAGAGCAAACGCTGGTGGTGACTGAATCCCACAGGGAACTTAGCTCTTGTGTGTTCCCCTCTGCGTGGTTCTGCAGAGGGAGGACACTAACTCCAGCCTTCTAGTTTGCTTGTTGATTCATTCATTCTTTCATTTTTCATTCATTCCATGAATACTGAGTGATTCATCCTCATCATTATCATGAGCATCAGCATCACCTCCATAATCATCACTGTCATTTACTTAGAGTCTTGTCTTTTTCAGGCAGTTGGCATTTGCATAGACTCCCTTTGATTCTTACAAGAAATGTTCAAGGAAAGTATTGCTATTCCCTGTTACTAATAAGGAAACCAAAGTTCAGCAGGGTCATGTGATAAGGCAAAGTCACATATCTAAGAAATGACAAAGCTGGGTGTGAAACGAGGTCATCTGACCCACAGTTTGTGATTTTCTCACTAAAAAACACTACCTTAATAATAGCATAGCATTTTGTTGTGCATTGGAAAGTAATTCTTTGATTTTTAAAACTGAGAGTAGATCTAATTATCCTTATTTTCCAGAAATGAGATTGAGTCTCAGACAAGTTAAGTGACTTGCCAGAGGCCACACAGTCATTACGTGAGTCTCAAGTATAGGTCTTCTCACTCCGAGCCCAGCATTCTCTTAAACAGGATATAATACCTACATTTCTGGTTCCTTTGATGATAATGACAATCATTAATAATTCTGTTAGTTATCAATTATTGACGCCTTACTATGTTCCAGAAGCCCCACTAAGCTCTTGAATAGAATACACACACTTATTCCTCATAACCACACTGTAAAGTCAGTGTGACCATTACTATAATAAAGAAACTGGGCTCAAAAACTTAAACAAAGTTTGCCCAAGCTACACAGCTAGTAAATAGCAGAGCCAGTATTTATACTAAGGTTTATCTGACCCAAATTCTTAACCCTTCCCAGGATGTGAAAGGAAGGACTTGGGAGGGCTACTGAAGCTGAATCAGACCCAGATATTCTGTCAAACACTTTAAGGTGCCTGCCCAATATGTATTCTCCCTCTCTTCCTTGGTAACAGAACCTGATTTTATTTAAATGCATATACATCTGGCTGAAAACTGCACCTGTCAGGTGACTAGGTTCTGGCCAATGACATATAAGTATAAGCATTGTGAGGGACTCCCAAAATGCTCCTTCAAAGGAGCTGATTCAACTTGGAGATGTGCCTCATTTTCTCTTTCTTTTTTCCCATTCCTGCTGCTTGGGACTCGAAGATGATGGCTGACTTCCCTGCAGTCATCTTGGACCATGAGGATGGATGCCACAGCTTAGGATGGTGGGGGGAAAAAAAGAAAAGGAAAGAAGGAGAGAAGGAGGGAGGAAAGAGGATGGGGGGTAGCAAGGGGAGAGGAGGGAGGGAGGAGGGGAGGAGGGGAGGAAAGAAGGAAGGAAGGATGGAAGGAAGGACGGAAGGACGGGCTAAGTCCTGAAGACATTATGGAGCTGCTAAGCCAGCTGCAGCTATCTTATCATCAGATTTTTTTTTATGAGAGAAAAATAAATTTCATCTTGTTTAAGGCACTATTATTTTGGCTTTCTTGTTATATGAGTCAGGTCTGATGCCAATTGATATAGATCTGCCCTCAAGTAGCTCCCAGTCCTGTAGGGAGATGGATATGCAGCAAATTGCTAACCATGATACAAGAAAGGGGCTACAGCCCTGAACAAAGGTGAAAAAAGGGCTCCATTCATCAATCCCATGGCCTCCACCATAATGGCCCTGACAGCAAAATCCACGGGCCAGGCCGTGCTCCCTGTACAACGGCAATGGATGAGCTGTTCATTCTGAAAGGCAAATGCATCCATTTCAATTAGATGTGCCCAGTACTAGGATCGTAACCAATTAATCCTGCCCATCTGAAGGCTGATTAGTTGGAATATTTGGGTGAATGGATAATAACAGGCTAATAAGCCTACTATCTGAATGCTGCTGCACGTCTTTTTTTGACACAATATTGCGGATGTGTTTGCAGCATCTGTGACTAATCTTCAAGTGGCGGGAGGCCCAGTTTGCAGAGAGGCAGAGGGATGGGGCTCAGGGGCACCAGGGTCTCAGCAACTGGAGCCTGTCCCGGCTAGTCCTCGGCTTCTGTCTGGACCGAGGCAGCCCAGGCTCTTCCTCTCGTTGCTCCTTTGTTTCCTGAAAGGTAGAAACCTGCGGTGTGGCCAAGGAGGCTGGACACAGACTATGAGGCAGAAGGTCTCTGCTGTGGTTTCAGATCCACCCTGGATCCACTGGGTGACTTCAGCAAGTCCCTTCCCCACTATGGCCTTCACTTTACTCATTTGTATCACTTACAGTCATTTTTTTTTTTTAAATTGAGGTAAGAATATTTAACCAGCCCTGGTGATCTAGTGGTTAACATTCCACGCTCTCACCACCATGCCCAGGGTTCATTTCCTGGTCAGGGAACCACACCACCCACCTGTTGGTTGTCATACTGCGGTGGCTGCATGTCACTGTGATACTGAAAGCTATGCCACCGGTATTTCAATGGACAGGTTTCAGCAGAGCTTCCAGACTAAGACAGACTAGAAAGAAAGACCTGGCCACCCACTTCCAAAACAACTGGCCATGAAAACCCTATGAACAGCAGGACAGCATCATCTGATACAGAACCAAAAGGTGAGAGGATGGCGCAAAAAGATCATGCGGGTTGCATTCAACTGTACCCAGCGTGGCTATGAGTCAGAATCGACTCGAAAGAACTAACAACAAAAAACGCTTAACATGAGATCTACCCTCCCAACAAATTTTTAAGTGTACAATACAGAAATGTTAACTATAGGCACTATATTGTGGAGCAGATCTCCAGAACATATTCATCTTGCGTAACTGATAATTTACACCCATTGAACACTAACTCCCAATTTCCTCTTCTCCGCCAGCCACTGGCAACCACCATTCTCCTCTTGGCTTCTGAGTTTGACAATTTTAATACCACATCTAAGTGGAATCACGCAGTATTTGTTCTTCTATGTCTGGCTTATCTCTTTCAGCATAATGTCCTCAAGGTTCATCCATGGTGTCACATATGGTAGAATTGCCTTCTTTTTTTTGTTTTTTTGAGGAAGATTAGCCCTGAGCTAACATTTGCACTAATCCTCCTCGTTTTGCTGAGGAAGACTGGCCCTGAGCTAACATCCATGCCCATCTTCCTCTACTGTATATGTGGGATGCCTGCCACAGCATGGCTTGACAAATGGTGCATAGGTCTGCACCCAGGATCCAAACTGGCGAACCCTGGGCCACTGAAGTGGAATGTGTGAACTTAATCGCTGCACCACTGGGTCGGCCCCTTGCCTTCTTTTTGAAGGCTAAGTAATATTCCACTGTGTGTGTGTATATCACTATATACATAGTATTTATATATATATATACATAAAATATTACTTTACCCATTCATCCATCAATGGACATTTAGGTTGTTTCTACATCTTGGCTATCATGAACAGTGCTGCAATAATATTGAATTAGACTTACTTCTGCCTCCTGGTATTTGCATATACCCTCCTTGCCTAGTACATTCTTTCCTACTACTCTTTGCCTAGTTAACTTCTTCCTATTCTTTAGATCACTGCTTCCTTCTGGAAAACCTTCTCTACCTGTCACTTGCCTAGGGATCTCTATGCTACACAGAATCCTGAGCTTCTGGCATCCTAATAATCACTGCACTCTCTCATAACGGTGCATTTGCTAGTCCATTCAACTCTAAGCCCTAGGATGGCCGAGGCCACATCTGATTGCTCACAACTACATCCTTGATGCCCGGTGTAGTGCATGGCACAGAGGAGGCAACATAAAAATGTGTTTGCTAAAGCCTTGTTCTGCCCATTCCACTGAATCAAGTGAGAGGCGAAGGAAATCTAGGATTGAAAAAAAAAATCACTTTGCAAACTTCTAAACTGATATACAAATGTAAGGAATTAGGAGTAATGAAAAAGTCCTTGAAGGTACAGAAAGAAAGCATTTCAATTCTTTCAAGAGCTTCACACTTACTCGATGTGTCACCAATAATTCCTCTGGCTTTTCCTTCCCTCATTCACTGTAATTAAGACATAGTGTTTTCATTATGCGAGAAGCAAAGGTCCACAGCAGCAGAAATCATGCAGAGTGCAAATTCTGGCACCGTGGCACATTAGTTGTGTGGCCCTGGACAAGTCATGCGGCCCCTTTGAGTCTTGGTGTCCTGCTCTGTACAGCAGAATGAAAATCTCCACCATCGAGCTCATAGGTTGTTGTGAGAATCAAACAGAGTTAATGTGTGTAAAATGGCTTGTAATCTGTAAAAGGCTATGAAAGTGTCACTTTAATAGCTTCCTGCTGGTGTCTCTCCTGAACAGAGAGTGGATATTGGAACTCAGATTTCTGATCTCTAAATCCTGGGGAAGAGGACAGAGGTAGAGGAGAGTGGGGAGTGTCTGATGCATTTCTTCACGAAGTTCACTAAGTATTTAATGAGCATCTAATATGTACAAGGAGCTGTTCTGGAGACTAGGGGATAAGAGGTGAATAAGGCAAGTGCTTCCATCAAAGAACTTCCAGTGTAGGAGCTGGAGTGGGGAGGTGAGGAGGCAGGTGAAGAAATGATTACTATATGGCAGGGTGTCTCTGTAGAGCTATGAGCTACTAGAATGGAGGAATGGTAGACAGTGACCCTGAAGCAATGGTTTGGACCTGATCCTGAAGGAACTTCTAGAAAAGGTGAAGATGAATGGATTTCATCTTGTGGGAAATTTTGAACAGGAAAATGACTAGGTCAGATTTACCAGTTGAAAGCACATTCTAGAAACGGGCAAAGAGGCAAAAGCACTGACAAGAGAGACCATGACAGGAGTCTACTCAGAATTTTGGAGAGAAGAGTAGAAAAAGAAAAATTGTAACAGAATGGGAGAGAAAAATAAGAGGGAATCAGAAAGGAATGCTAATGCAAAACGTGAGGAGAGAACGTCTAATAAGAAACTTGTGAAGATAAACATAGAAAAAGCAAGGATTAATGGCTTTCCTCCTTATCTTAAGGCCCTCTGAGGCCATCCACCACCTACACCGTTCATCACTCAGGCTGTACTCCTGGCCGTAGGACAGAAGCCTGCCCAAACAGACTGTCTGTCATTGATGAAGACACAAGGAGCAGAGAGAAAGCACAGGCATGGATTCTGATCCCAGCTCTGGTCTATCCACCCTGAGTGAGGTAGGCAAGTTACTTAACCTCTCTGGTCTGCAGTCCCTTCATCTATAAACCTACATCACAGAGTGATGGGACGGTCAAAGGAAAGGATACATGAAGGACACTTAGCATAGTTCCTAGGATGAAGGAGCACTTTTGTGTCCTTCCTCTTCACCTATCCTTTGTCTAACTCCAGACCCACACCCAGCAAACAATACTGAGCACTCACTACATACCAAACATGGAGGAACATGATGCCTTGCATGGGGTCATGCTCAGGGAGCTTGCCGTGTCTCACTGAGCACTCAACACTGCTGTGAAGTAGGTAGGGAAGCATCATCCATCATGCAGAATAGGACCTGAGGCCAGGGGAGAGGAAGAGACTGTGTCTTGTCCAGAGCTTAGATCTTCGGGCTAACTCAAACCTCTTCTTTCCCAGTTTCAGCCAGGACCTTGTGCTGTGATCAGAGGCTGGTTGTTATCACTCCAAAGAGCCTCTTCCCAATGCCAACAGATGCAGGCAGAGCCCTATTGTGTAGTCCTGCTCCCAAAGCTTGGAAGCCCACTAAAATGTTTCTCCCTCATTTCCCATCATCTGGACCTGGACCAAAAACCCTACAAGTCATGTTTGTGCCTCTTTTGCAAACAATTAATTGCCTGTGCGAACCTAAGGGAAATGACTTCATCCTTTTAGTCCTTGGTTTCCTCATCAATAAAATGGGAAAATTCTCTCTAATCCTGCTGAATTCACAAGGGGCCATACTTAGGATCATATGAGAATATACTTGAAAGTGTTCCCAGGGGGCAAACAAGATACTTTGGGTGAGACTACATTTTAAATAGAATTGCAAGAAATAATTTTCATTTTCTTGACTGTCAAGATTTTTAAGATCATCCTAATTGTGTTTGGATCTAGAATGCCTGCTGGAGTCTGCAAGAGCTTAAGCCTCATGAGAGCAGAGACTCTATCTTGAATAACTTTATACCTAGGATGGTACCTAATAGTCAGTAGACAGTCAATAAAATGTGAATGAATGGTTGAATGAAAGGGTAGAGGAATGAATAAATGGATGAATGGATGGATGGATGATGGATGGATGGATGGATGGATGGACGGATGGATGGATGAAAAGAAGCATATTTTAACTGCAAGACACTATTATGTTTTGAAATAGAATAAATCAACACACACACACACACATATATATATATTTGTATATATGCATATAAAATGTATGCATAAACACACACATGCACATACACCTTACAGCTGGAGAGGATCTCAGATACCAAATAATTAAACGCTACAGTTTGCAGGTAGGGGAAATGAGGTGAAGGGCTGGGAAAGGGGCTGGTCCAAGGGCAACAAAGAATGAGTGGCCAAGCAGTTAAACTCTGTGGTTCAGGGAAAGGTGTCCTGGGCAGGAGGGTCCCAGGCTCTGGTCCTTCCTCTGCACCTATTTTAATGCAAGCTTTTGGGAAAAATGCTTCCACTCTGCCCTTTGGTTCTCTCACTTATAAGAGTATACCGGCCAAAGAGTGACAGGCTAGCTCTAACGAAAGCATTTTTCCACTATGTCATGTCTTCTTGTTCTCCTTCCTTGGGAAGCTTCGAGTGAAAGGCAAACAGGTGAGCTAGTTTCTTCTCCCTTAAGCTCCCTAAATTCTTATTTCTTTGTTTTTTAATCTGTTTGGATGAGAATATAGATAGGCAAGTTTAAGGCAAGAAAAGCACGGTGCAAGGGTCTTGGGTGTGGGATGATTAGTCCTAGACACTGTCCTGGAGTTCATCTGGGTTTCTGACATATGTAGAAGGAGGAAATAGTGCTCTTGCTCAGATGGCAGCTCCTCCCCACAGCTGAGGCAGCGCCGCAGTTATAGGCTGGCGGCTGCCCACGCCTCGAAGGGCTCAGCCCTGAGATCCGGCTGAGCCACCCTTCCAGAAATAAAGCCTCATTTCTGAAGGTGGAGGAGAGGTGGAAGGCTGTGTCATCCCCTTTTCCTAGACATCTCAGGCACCTGGCACAAGGCCCTGGGGCGAGCATGTGCTTGTATGACACAACCCATGTGTGTGACTGTTAATAGCAACAACTCCTGTATTCATCTGAGGCATGGCTTATAAAGCTCTTTAGATACAGACAGCCTCATTTATTTCTCTCAGAGATCCATGTCCAATGCCCTTCTTAGTCTCTGCATCCACAGACAATGAAAATGAAGCTCAAAGGGGCTCAGTTGTATTCAGGTAAATAGACGTGCAAAGGTCTATTTAGTTAACACTGTCAGGTGCCAAGCAATGTGCCAGGCTCTGGAATATACCCGGGAGAATAAGATGTAGTCTCTGGTCTCAAAATATTCACCATCCTGCAGGGCTGCAGACAGGAGGATGGGCACCTTGGCTATATGGAGTAAAGTGTTATGGTGGAAGTGAGCTAGAGATGCTCTGTATACACTTAGGATGCTTATACAGTTCAGATGGAGAGGATGAAAGCCAGGCTGGTTTCTTGGAGAAGATGAGCTTGAACTGAGTTGTAAACAATGAGTAGTAGATACTCTGGCTTACATAGAATCAAATAAAAAGAGGAATGAGGGTTCCGGGTAGGAGGAATTGTATGAGCAAAGGCCTTCTGGTTAAAAACATCATGGGGCATCTTAGATGCTACGAGAAATTCACAATGTCTAGGATAGACATAAATGTGAGGTCAGGAGTGGCAGAGGATGGCACAGTTGCCTGGTTTGGACCATAGAGACCCTTAAATGTGAGGCAGGGAGCTAGGACTTAATTCTTAATTCTTAAATGAGAGCCAGGGACATTGCAAGCAGGCGGAAGATATGAACAGATGTCTGTTCAGTGGCTGGGCTGGCCCTTCAGCCCTTGTCCAACGGTCTTGAACATCAACAAAATAAGGTCTATGGTGATTCTGCCTTTCTAGAGGCAGGGGCGGAGTATATGTAGTTTCTGCATGGTTTACACCAACGTGTCTTTGGTCAAAAAAGCAGAAAGGTGACATGTAGTACAGACCCCAAATAGGCCATTCAGAGAAGGTAAAAGACATGTAAGACATGATGTCAAGAGTCTGCATTTAGAGTCAAGGTCAGAAACTCCCACGTCCTTTTTGAACCACTCAGTGTTGTGTCCCGCAGTGAGGGACTGCACCCTGGCTGCTGGGACTCTCAGGCTGCTGATGGTGTGACTTTGGGCAAGGCTTTTCTCTCTCCATGCCTCAATTTCCCCAGCTGTACAAAGAACAGATTGAACTAGAAGCTCTCTGCGGTTGCATCTACCCCGGCAGGTGATGAGTCTTAATTCCCAATAAGTGTTTCGGTGAGTGTTTACCACATCTGTTCTCATGGTCAACTTCCAGAAGGCACATTTATAGTTGTATCAAGTTATGTCTTGATAACTCATAATTGCTGAATTCCTTCAAGTTCTTCAAGTAGCTACTTGGAGAAAAGAAGAAGAAGGAAAAAAGGCAATAAAACCCTGAAGGCAGGACAAAAAAGAAAGGGTTTGTTGGACTTCTGTTCTCCCTGGTCTTAAATCTCAAAGTCACAGAGCATGATGGCAGCTTCTTTCTGTTCCTTCCATTTAATCCCACATCTGCCTGGCTGCAGCCTGTCCTCTTTCTTTCCTCGATTGAGTACTTCAAATAGAAGGCTTTATTTTCCCTCTGATTCTCCTTTCACAGACTATCCAAACTGGAAAGCCATTTAAGATCATTTTGGCCAGAGGTTTACAAACTTCATTTTGAAGCAGAACCCTTTGCTCAGATGAAATTTTATACTCAAAATCCAATATACAAAACCTATAAAAGGAAAGTTTCTGTGAGAGTGAAGGTACACATTGTTCCTTTCCTCCCCCTCCCCCACCTTCCCCCTTGGCCCGGAAGCACAGCCACAGATCCCTAAAGTCTCAAGAAACATGATTTAAAAAACCACTGACTTAATTTTTTTGTTTCAAGATGGAGAGACTGAAAGCCAGACTGAAGAAGGCACTTGCTCAAGCTGCATTCCCAGACGGTAACAGAATTGGAACCAGAATCCAGGTCTCTGGGCTCCCAGGCTAATACGTACGCCACTGTCCTATTTGCTTTCTTTGTCCCAGCCTGTGGAGACCTCAGCCTCAATGTCCTTCAAGGTGATATTCTCTCCAGAGAACGTCACCACCTCCTCCTCTCCTTTCTACTTTTCCTTGGTGAATAAACTCACGAACCGCCCACACTCAGAGCCACCTCTGCTTTTTGGAAGCAGATGTATCAGCCTGCCCTGACCTGGCAGACATATTCTCAGAGTCTGGGGCTTTTCCATTGCCTGCTGCCCCCGCAGGGACTTCTGAGTCCAGGTGGGACCAGAAGGCTTCCTCTGAAATGCCCCCTACCCCCACGCCCCCCCCCGCCCCCCAAACACACATCCTCATACCCAGATTCTTTACTGCTGCAGACACAGAAGCTGGCAAAACCTACAATGAGCTGAGAGCAGAATACTGGATTTGAGCACTGCTCCTATCCTTTCCAACCTGGTTGACCTTGTTTGACACAAGCTTCTTTGCCTCTGGAGGTCTTCCCACCCCTCACCAGCCACCTCACAAGTCTGTTGTGAAGATCCAGTGAGGTAATGAAGGCAAAACGATTAATAACCTGTAAAGTACTTCATACACGCAAGGAATGATTTTATTTGGTAAATTTTTCATCATTTTCTCTTGGGTAGGACATTTTCATCAATGTCAGTTAATACTTAACAAGTATTTCCTTTTGTCTATTAATTTATTAATAGATGCTTTTTGAAAAAGACTTTCCTCATCATTTTTTGATCCTGACCTGACTGTGAGCTGTGTGAGGCCGTCAGGGCCAGTGTTTGGCACACAGTAGGTGACAAGACTCAGGGAACACCTACTATATGCTGAACACTGGCTCTGATGGCTTCACAAAGCTCAGTCCCATGAGAGGCATGGACACTATTGATCCTATGGGCAGTGCTAGGAATGGAGGAAACAGAGAGGGATGGAAACACTTAAGGCACATGCCCCAGTCTTGTGGTGGGGGTGGGGGCTCACCAAAGGCTTCCAGGAGGAAGTGATGTCTAAGCTAATATCTGAAGGTTGAGTTGGAGTTATCTAGGTGAAGGGAGGAAATGGAGGGAAGCAGAGGACCACCCAGATGGAGAGAAGAGCAGGTGGAAAGAAGCTGCAGTGGTTCAGTGTGGCTGGACCAGTTAAGGAGTGGTCAGAGAGGAGGCTGGATCAGGAATAAGCAGAGGTCAGAGCATGAAAGTTCTGTAAATAAAGCTAAGAAGTCAGAACTATCACAGCATCCTTATCTAACAGAGGAGAAATGGAAAACAACGCACCCAACATCACAAAAGGAAAACAAGAGAGGTAGAATGTCAACCCAGGTCTGCCCCCCTGTCTGGAACTCTGCTCTCCCCAGATATCTGCATGGCTTTCTCACTCTCTTGCCTCATTCACAACTCCAAGCAAATGCAACCCCCTCAGAGAAGTGCTTCCTGGTCGCCTTACTTAAAACAGAACCACATGTCATTCTCTAGCCCATGGCCCTACTTCATTTTTCCTGATGGTACTTATTACCATCTAATAATATTATATAAATGCATGAATTTGTGCATTATCTTCCTCTCTAACCAAAATATAAGCTCCATGAGGATAAAGACTTGGTTCAATTCACGCTGTATACCTGGTGCTTATAACAGCGCCTGGCACATGGAAGGAACTCAATAAATGTTGAATGAATGAATGGATTTCAATCTATCTAAAACCCTTGCTCGGATACCCAATGCTATATCATGCTCCTATAACTGATAGGGAGACTTTGACCTTTCATTTACTGCTGGCAGGAGAACCACAAGATAGGATTTAGTTTTAGAAAGCCACACTGGGTATTGTGTGGAGAATGAATCAGAGAGGTAAATCTGGAGGTCAGAGAACAGTGAAGAGGCAGCTGCACTATTCCTTGCTAGGGAAGATGATGCTCTAGGCCAGGGAGTAGTAAGAGGAATGGAGGGGAAAGCCCCTCAAAGGACCTGAAGCCTTGGGCAGACCACTTGCCCAAGACTTGGGAGTCCACTAAGAGCAGAGGTCAGAGAAGGAAGGCCACATCTCCAGGAAGGCAGCGATCTTCCCATGTCTAAAGATTGTACATGAAAGCAGCTAGAGCAGTCTCTCAAATTAAATTTTTCCAGAACAGCCTCTGATAAAATTATAGCCTTTGTAGGTTGGAGGAGATATGTCTTTGTAAAAGGGAAAAGATTTTTGCACTGCCTGATGACGATGAGGATGAATGTCTAAATGGTATGGAAGTCGTGGCCAGGCTCACTTGATAGTCAGAAAGGCAGATTTCGTTGAGAGGATGAAGCCTGAGATCTGAGGAGGAGTAGACTGGCCCCCTGGACAGCACTTCCAGCCTCTCCACTCTCTGCACACACACACCCATCTGCGGCTAAAACTGGACAGGCAAAACTAAAGGGTGGTGGTTTCCCTTCCAACAAAGCCTGGAAAGAAATTAAGAGGATGCTGCAAATCTCTAATTCAATTGCATTCATGCACTTGTTCACTCATTCGTTTAGTCAATCAATCCACGAGAAAGTCATTCGACTAACACTTACTGATACTCTCAACAAGCCAGATGCAGAACTACCACCAAGGACAGAACAAGCAGTCAGGCAGATCTAGTCTCTGTCCACACGGTGTGAATGGCCCAGCGTTTCCCGACTACGTCCTTTGCACAAGGCTATTAAAAGAAAACAAATTATTGCTATGTTGTTAGAGTGCTTTATATTTGCAAGGGACTAGACATGTCTTATACTATTTAATCGGCAACTCTATGAGGCAGTTATCATCACTCTCATTTGTCAAATAAGGAAGTTGAGGCTCAGAGAGGTTTGAGTCAGGTTTTTCTATGGTTCTTGTATGGTTCTGTGCAGCCTGTGCCTTTGCAGAAGTTGGGATCCAAAGACAGACAGCCCTGGAATGAATCCTGGCATCACACAATATGCCCTGAAGCACTGAGAGAGGTGCCTGGCTCTCAGTAGGTGCTATATGAGGTTATCTGTTGTTGTTGTTATTATTATTATTAATAATAGGCAAGTTACTGCATCTCTGAGTCACAGTGTCCTCGTCTGTGAAATGGGAACACTAATGCATCACAGAGTTTGGTGAGAATTACAAAGATTTAAAGAGATGCTGTATACTGTGTCCAGTTTGATGCCTAGCTCATTGGGCAGTCCATAGCAGAGTCAGAGCCCTTGACCATGGCCAAAGGGCACTCCTGCAGCCCCAGAGGGCAAACCTGGGCCTGGACACAGAAGGGGCCCCTTGATGAGACTGTTTTATTCCCCACACTTGGGTCTATTGGTCCAGACAGCCACAGCAATCTCCCAGATCTGTTCTTCCATGACCAGTTTCTCTCCAGCAAGGGAAGAGGATGGGAAGGGAGGGTGGGAGCAGATGCTGAGACATGAGGCCAGGAATAGCTAGGCCCTCGAGAATGCCCTGTGGCAATCAGAGCTCCAGGCTTGGGACCTTTCCCAAAGACCTTTCTGTGGCCCCTATCTAGGATATCTCTCTCTTGCTGAAAGGCTCCCCTGGGCTAGAGAAAGAGCTGGCATGGCAGGAATCCAGCGACTCCAGACCAGCTAGGCATTGCCGCCAGAGGAGAAGTGTACCCCCATTTATTGAAGACCTACGATGCCACGCCTCTGCCTCCTTCTTTGCCTGTGTTCCCCGTTCTTATTTTCATCACCTCTTCAAAATGAGCAAGAATTAACTGCTCCATTTAGTACAAGGAAGTGGAAGCTTAAGAAGTCCAACAGCAGTTGCTTGCTGTCTCTGTCCCGCGACCAGGCAATATCTGACGTCCGTGTTACAGTGGCCATGAAGGGGAAGTCAGGGCACGCTGAGAGGAGGGAGTGGGTCTGTGATGCCTCCAACTTCCCCTGCCCACCCTCCTGTCCTAGAATAATGCTGAGCTCAGCCTCGGGGATGACTGGCCTCAGAAATCCAGTTGTCTGAGCCACGCCTGTGTCTTCTGCTCAGCACCCCCATCCAGCCACACTCCCAGAAGTTTGTCTCTGCATTAACTGACAGTTTCAGGAAGCCTTTCTGAGTCTGAACAGCCACGGCCTGCTTACCTCAGCTGCCTTGAGTAGCCTCTGAAGAGCTTAAAGAGCACAGAACCTTTGAACCTGACAGAGAGGGTCGGGGTGAGAGTTCCAGTGCCAGCACTGCATTCACTGTGATTGACTTCCTTAGGCAAATGACTGTCTCTTTGAGCCTCAGATTTTCCCATGGGTCAAATGGGGGCATTAATAGCTCCCTCACAAGGATGGTGTGAGGAACACATGACAGGTGGCATTGAAGCACCTAGCAAGCATTAGACACGTGGTAGTAATAGAGGAGGTGGGATAATAAAATGAAGGCTACCATTTATCCAGGTTCTGTTCTAAACATTTAAGTAGTGATTAATAACCTTAAGTAGCACCTATTATTATTATTACTATTGGTATGTTTCGTTATAGCGACTACACATTCCAGCTGCCATGTCTTTGTAGGGACTACTGCAACAAAGTTTAGTGTTTCCTCAGATATCTGAGTTGACCCACAGATCCTGAGAATCTATAAAGGACAAGGCCAAGGGTTAGGGGATGGGGAGACCCAGAAGGGGATCAGTTATGGCTCCTGGTCAGGGAGCTTAGCATCAACTTAAGCAATAAAGCAAGGGCATGGCTGACTACCATAATATAAAGTAATGGCATTTAATTTACTTCCCACTGGAGTCCACAATGATAAATACAGTTCTACATATGTGTGTGTGTGTATACACGGCCTAAAATTTTCACACACAAAAAAATACTGGCCTTTACTACAATGGATGCATGCCAAAATATTCTGCTCTATTCCATTCCATTCTGTTCTAGTACATTCTGTCCCATTCCATTCTATCCTTTTATATTCTAGTCTGTCATTTTCTATCCTTTTCCATTCCAAATCACTCTATTCTGGCCTATTCTGTTCCTTTCTACTGCATTCTGTTATTGTTTTCTATTCCATTCCATTCCATTTTTATATTCTCTTCTATTTCTCTTAAAAATACTTGCTTTGAGCAACTCAATATTTTACAACCCATTAAAAGGTTTTGATGCATGTTTCAAAAAGTACTGATATAAAGAAACTGTTTTCCAGTTATTTATGGTTCAAAAACTCTCCTGAAATTAAATCCTAGCTAACCCTAGTATCTTAATAATTGTGAAACAAATAATTGGAGTTATTCTGGTTGAAGAGGGTGGGAGCCCAGAACTGACTGTCTGGCCACCTCCACCTTTCTGGACACCTAGTAAGTGGTGAGGGCTATTTAGGGCTGATATTGATTATAAAGAGCCCCCTCTAGGCTTCCAGAGAAAAGACGGGAGGGAGATCATTTCAATTTTTGATTAATTCAATTTATTTATGTATATTTATCAGATGCCTACTGTGTGCCACACTTAGCGCTAGGGCTGGGGATATAACAGAAACAAGACGATTCTCACAACCCAGGATGTTTAAACCCCAGAGTCTTTACTTCTTTTCTCTTTTTTTTTTTTAAGATTGGCACCTGACCTAATAACTGTTGCCAAACTTCATTATTTTTCCCTTCTTCTCCCCAAAGCCCCCAATAAATAGTTGTACATCCTCGTTGCGAGTGTCTCTAGTTGTGCCATGTGGGACACCGCCTCAACATGGCCTGATGAGCAGTGCCATGTCCACACCCAGGATCCAAGCCAGTGAAACCCTGGACTGCTGAAGTGGAGCACATGAACTTAACCACTCGGCCACAGGGCCAGTCCCCAGAGTCTTTACTTCCAGCCCGGACAATCTGAAAGGGTCTCAGAGGAGGTGGTTTCTGAGATGAATCTATTTGTAAGGGTGAAAGAAAGCCCTTCCCCTGCTCCTCAAAAAACAGAATAATGTGAGCAGAACACAGAAAGAAGGCTGGGAGAACATGGAGGAGCCACATCGGGCTGAAGCACATATGTACGAGAGAGAGAGAGAGAGAGAGAGAGAGAGAGAGAGAGAGAGAGAGAGAGAGAGAGAGATGGTGGGCGGGGGGGGGAGGAGAGAAAGAGAATTTCAATAGTGCTTGGGAGGAAGGCAGAGAAGGGGGAGGGGAGCAAGGCAGCTCCTCGGCTGCCTCTAGAGCTGTGGCTGGCAGGCTGGGGGCCTCCAGGGCAAGTCCCACACTGAAGGGCAGGGTTGACAGGCCTTGGGCAAGGATTAAGTTTCAGCCTAGATGTGGCAAGGACACAGCTTATGGCAGGAAAATATTACTTCTTTGGAAGCATACATCTAGAAAGGCCATCTCTCCAAGGAAAAGGCATATTTAGTCTAAGTTAAAATGATGTCCACACAAATAAAATCCTCTTATTTGGATCACTAACAAACCACCGCCTCATTCTCAATTTCATTTGATGCTCACACACCACAGCCTGTGAGGTAGACAGGCAGAGAGGATCGTCTTTCCCATTTGATGATGGGGAAATGGAGACTGAGGTGTCAGGACTCAGGGCTTGGTGTAGCCTCACCTGAGTCTCCTGTTACAGCCCTGTGCTTCCCCTTCCATTCCTTCCAGGGAACCTGCTCCTCTTTCCTTATGCAGAGGCTGCTATGAGAAAGTGAGGCAGCACAAACATTGATTCCTGGAATCCTGAGGCATCTGCTACTGGCACAAGCCATAGAAATGACAGTATTTCCAGAAAGACATTAGAGAGGACCTTTGTCACCAAGAATTCCTCTTGGAGAGATTCAGACACATCTCCCTTCCCTATTACTGGGTCTGCACTCAGCCTAATTTTGAGTGAAGAAATTGACTTCAACTTATGAGAATATGAGCCTTTCTGAGGGTAGGTAGTTGGAGGTGGGTAGGGAGAGATTAAAGGAACCTATTATTATCGAGCTCTACTATGTGTCATGCATGTTGGATAACTCATTCAATCAGGAGGCCTTATCACTTGCTAAGTGCTGGAATTCCCATCTTAAAGGTCAAGCAACTGAGGCCTGGAGAGATTAGAAGACTTGTCAAGATCATATAACTGATGAGTGGAAGAGGTTGGATTTGAACTTAGGTCTGTGTGTTCACAAAGCCCAAGTTCACTCACTGTATCGTGATGTCCCTTGATTTAAGACACAAAATGGAAAATCTAGACTGTGCTACAGTAGCATAAAAAAGGAGAAGCATAAAAGGAGGAGAAAGAGAAGAAGAAGGCATAAAGAAGGAAGAAGAGAAATTATAACTATGCTTTCTCCCATGACTACCATTCCACCACTACTATTATAGCCCAGACCCTCTCATTTTCTAAATTAGTTTCACAGTCAACATCATATTTGATCCTCACAAAAATTCTGTGAAGGACTGCGAAGGAGAGAGGACCCATGTCACTTTCTCTGCATTTAAGAGGTGAAGAGACTGAGGTTAGAGAGGTTAAGTAATTGTTGAAGGATAGTCAGTCACAAACCTGGAAGGGTACCCAGTTCAAAAAAGCTTTAGCCTAAAAAAAGGGAAGACTTTGAACAATATTCCTTGAAATGTTTTTATAGAACCACTCGTGGTAAGAAAACATTTTTTTCCCACCTTTATTGAGATATAATTGGCAAATAATAGTGTCTAAATTTAAGAACTCTTGTACACTGCTGGTGGGAAATGTAAATTGGTGTAGCCATTATGGAAAACAGTATGGAGATTTCTCAAAAAATTCAGTTGTAACTACCATATGATCCAGCAATCCCACTTTCGGTTATCTATCCAAAGGAAATGTAATCATTATCTTAAAGAGATATCTGCACTCCCATGTTCATTGCAACATTATTCACAATAGCCAAGACATGGAAGAAAACACTTTTCAATGGGACCCAGTTCACACACTCCTATATACACACATGAATGTAAACTTCAAAATCTCAGAAACAAGGCTTATCCCTACTTTCTACAATCCATTCTGATATTCTCCATTCTATTCTATTCCATTCCATTCTATTTTGTCATAGAAAATACTAGTCCTGACTTATTAAATGGACTTTATATCTTACTTATGGGTCACACATGGGAGTTTGGGAAAGAACCATTGACTCTGAGGACATGAACGCATGAGAACTAACTCAAAGGATCCAAAGGACTCCCACATAGAAGAAAAAATAGATTCACGCTTCACTGCTAGAGACAGCAGAACTATGACCAAAGAGTGAAAACTATATGAACACAAATTTTAGGTCAACATGAAGAAGTCTTTCTAAATAGGCAAAACTGTCCAAAACTAGAAAGATCACCTTGGGAGTAGTGAGCTCCCTGGCACAAGAGCCATGCAAGCTGAAGCTTGAAGATCACTTGACAGGGATGCTGCATAAGGAATTGAAGGTGACCCCTGAGTTTCTTTCTAGGCCAGAAACACAATTTAATGTCTTTTTCTGATTTTTCTCCCTACGACAACAGCCATCACAGGTAATTTTGGTATTGATGTCAGAGTCAGAGGACACAGAGGAAAAACAGAGATGCTGAATTTTGGTTCCACTGGCAAACTGAGGAACATAATACACCTCTCTCCATTCTCAGAAAATAGGGGAAATGAGGAGTAAAATAGCAGTCTGGGGGAGGAATCAAGGTATAAAAAGAGTATAGGCAATTAGAAAAAGGGAAAGATGTGTTTTGGTCCCTGTTCCGTTCTTTTCTCATTGCGGGACACGTGGCCAGCCTCATTTTTCCCAGCTATGCTGTGGGGACAGCTGAACGACATCTCCAAAGACTATTTCAGTTCTGTTTCTAGGTATGCCTTGTTGCTTTATCCCTGGGCTCCCTTGACATGGCTCATGATGCCCTTTCAGCAGCTGAGGAAGGGAAAAGGAAGAGTGGGAATTGGCTTAGCCTCTCCTTTGGAGGGAAGAAGGAAGGAACAATTATGTCCCATCCCTATGGCCTTATGCTGACTTAGAAAGTCTCATCCCATCAAATGCGTGGGTCATGGAGTTCAATCCATTAATTTCGGTGTTGGAAGGAGGCTGACAGACCTGGTGCTGACATGAATAATGATGGATCACCAGGAGAAGGCCCAGCAAAATCTGCAGCTTAATCAGACCAAGAGTGTCTCCTCGGGCATTAATGTAGGCCAAGTGCTTTCCAGCCAATCAGACCCAATTTCAATTTAATGTTGCAAATGGTTACCACGCAGCTCAGCCTCTCAGCGCACAACTCAGACTCAAACTGGGTTACTCATTTGTTCCCTTTTCCTGCTCATTTGGATGCACCTGCCTGGTCATTGTCTGCACTACAGAGTGCAGCAGGGGAGGTGGCAGGACTGTTGTGGCGAGAATTCACACAGGGCCATGCAAAGCCTGGAGCCAGCATCCCTGCTGCACCACTTTGGACTCTTGTTTCTATAGCCCATTCTTTACTTGCTTATAAAGCCCTGCTGCTTCTCCGTAGCCCGCAGGATCAAACCCAAGTCTTTACCATCAGACTTGTCTGGCCTTACCACCCACCATGCTTCCCCAAGCGACCTGTGCCTCAGTCACAACAAACCACTTCCACTCCTGCAAAAGTGCCATGCCCTCACATCTTGAGGTCCCTGTGCTTCTGCATGTGCTGTGCCCTCTGCCCAGAATGCCTTTATTTGCTCCCCTCTGTTCTCCACCTCACCTGTATGTACCATCCTTTAATCTAGAGGACACTGGCCACTGAAAAAGGCATATGACAAAGTAGCAGATCCCTGAGGGGCAGAGAATGTCTATTTCACTTTTTGCCCAGAGTAGACACTCAGTAAAAGTAGAATCAATGAATGAATGAATGCATAACTTTGGATAAGACAAATCAAGTTGCCAATCCTGTTTTCTTAGATATAAAATGAGAGAAATAATAAAACTAGTTCCTAAACAGATAGTGTGACTACTCATGAAGAACACTTTCCTTGTCAGCACTTCCACCTTCTTGATGCCTTTCAGAGCCCTCTTTGGGTAAAATTAACAGTGTAGGCTCTTGTCCTCCAAAATCCTCCTTTTAGCTGTCATGTGCTTCACTTCTCTGGAGCTCAGTTTTTTCATATGTAGAATGTACATACTGAATCCTAGAGGGTTGGGAAGATTAAAAGCATTCATTCGTTCATCCCTGTTTTCAGTATATATTTCAGATGCAAATTATTGAAACGATGAATGTAAAAGTATTATTCTTATGAGGAGGCACAGGGTGGATGCTCAATAAAAGCTTTCTACCTCTTCTACTTCTTGCCATCCCCCTTCTTCCTGTCTTCCTTCCTGTCTTCTCTAACTAGCCTCTCTCGTCTCCCTTTTTCCCTCCCTAAGGTATAATTTTGGAATTCCCATGGCCTTGGGGGGAGGGGATTAGGCACAGCCTAACTTTATCCCTGAGGACCATGACACAACTTCAAAGTCATCTACCCCTTCAAAGGAATTGCAGAGCAATTGGATGGCAATGATTTTGCCCCTGCCAACTGTTACATGGACTGGGCTTTGAGGTCCATTGAGCAAGTTATCATGTGAACAGAAGGAATTATTAATTAAGAGAATGGAGAATTCCTGCTCTTTTTTTGAGAATCCATCATTAGAAGCGCTCTACCTCCTAGTAAACACATGCCAAGATGGAGGAAAGATCTGAAGCAATGTGGTTGCAGTTCCAAACCTCACTTCTTGGTAACATACTTCACATTCTTTAGCACATTAATAGACCCCACCCAAACTTGTCAGAAACCATATATATAATAGCGATCTACACTATACCTGGTGTCAGGAAAATATCAAGGTTGTTCAGAAGAATCAAAACATTAGGAGTTGTGATTTCTTGACTTGATCTTTAAATTTAGTCACCAAAGTGGGGGAATTGAAAGGTCTAAAGAGTGACACTGTATAGGTGGATGTAGGGGAAATGTCACAGTCCTCCAGCATTAATTAACTGTATGACTTTGGGCCATCCATTTCCTTCTGAAACCTAGTTTTTTAGTCTGTGAAGTTAACCTACTTCAATTCAACAAAAAACACTAGGCAACCATCATATGCCCTCTAGACATGGAGCTAGACACAGATACAAAGACAAAGAACATATAGCTTACATTGACAAGGAATATTGAATTTGAAAGTATTCCGTACATTACAAAGTGTGCTACAGAAATAGTCTGTAGCTCTTTTGATTGTTGGTGTGTGCATATACGTACGTGTGTATGCATGTATGTCTACGTATGTATGTACATACGTAGGTATGTATTACTCCTGAGTGAGTGGAAAAGTGAGGACAATATAATTAGGAAATCACTCTGACCCAAATTTAGCAAGTGTCTAGTATGAATGAGATATTATTCTAGGCACTGTAGACAGAGTAGTGAACATAACCAAGTCTCTGCTATTGCAAAGCTTACATTCTAGTGATAAGAAAGTCACATTTGAGGAGGAAAAGAAGGAACCCTGGGCTTTTTCACCCTGTTATGGAGGCATAATTACAGCTCGGCCTTTGGTCACAAATAGGAACTGAGACAAGTTGAGGCTGTGTACTTCAGCAGAAATTGGGCCAAGTAGGTTTTGGCCACGTGCTCTTTCAGCACCTGGGACAGCGCCCCGTCCAGTAGATAGGCTTTAGGCATTGCTGGGGCAGCTGATCGGTTCGACTCAACTTGGGCTTAAAAGATTTTACATATATGCACCCCTCAAAGCACATGAGGTGTGTATGTGAGACCTGATTCCACTTTCATAGCTATGCCTGAATTTCCCAAGTGTTGTCTATATTGGCAAAGGTTCCCCCAATAAGTGCCCAGCCAAGTCTCTGCTTGAACGCTGTGGACAACAAAGTCAGAAAAAACATTAATAGCACATCACTTCTCTTAAAATGTCTCCCATAACTCTCTCCTTATTCTTACCTCTGCTTTGTATCTCTTTCACCATCTGTAGCCCTAAAGTCTGCATTTGGCTAGAAATGTATCACTCAGGGCACCTGTGGTGGAGTGAAATTGGTTAGGATTTCATGGTCCCATCCAATTTCAGCTAGCAGCAGGCAAGGAGAGGAAAATGTTCAGTTATGGGCAGACCTGTACTCTTTGCTTTTCTCAAAGCAAGGTTTGGAAAGAAAGGTTTTTGTTGTTGTTGCTCCTCTAGAAAACTTTGTCCCTTTGGAATTATTTTGCTGAAGACTTTCATGGAATTTTTTAGAATATGTCCTTAAAAATATCCTTTTCAGGTGAGGAAGATAGTATTCTTTTTTTATTTCTTAAAAAGCATTATATCAACACTTTTTTTGATGAGCATCATCCTAGGGTTCAAGCCTCCTGCTTGTACACTTTGGACTCTCAAGTCTGAAAAAATAAATAAATACCACATCATTTCTCCTAAAATGTCTCCTGTGACTCTCACCAGTTGATTCCATCATCTAGGAACCAGGAAAACACATAAGCAAGAGAGTAAGTCTAGGCTGAGGAATACCCACGGCCTTATATAGGAATAGAGAATAGAATTTATATTAGATAGGATCAGCTAATTGCTTTCTCTGTAGTTAGGCATAACCATAGTATATGGTCTTCAAATATCAGAACATGAAAAATAAACTTTACAATAACTAATTTCATCCCTCACCTAATATTGATTATCTCACCCTACACAGTGGTTGATTTCTTTTTTTAACCTCGTTAGCATCTCTTCCCTCTTCTTTTGTAATAAGGACCTAGTTTTCTTTTGAGAGACTAAATAATATTCCCTTTCACACTCTCAGTCTATGTGGTCTGGCTCTGGCTTACCTGAGTCAGGGTCCAGGGGTGGCCACCTGACCCATGGTTGACCAGTTAGAGCATCACAGTGACTTGCTTACTGCTTGTGGTGGGCAGAATAATGTCCCAAAGATACCCATGTCTTTATCCCTGGAACCTGTGGATATGTTAGGTTACATGGCAATGGAGAATTAAAACTGCAGATGGAATTAAGGTGCTAATCAGGTGACTGTTTGATGGGTAGATTGTCCTTGACTATACAGATCGGCCCAACATAATCACAAAGATCCTTATAAACAGAAGAGGGAAGCAGAAGAGGAGGTCAGAGTGATGTGGTATGAGAAGAACTAAACTCATTTTTGTTGGCTTTGTAGATGGAAGAAGAGGGCCACCAAGCAAGGAATGTCGCCAGCCTCTACCAGCTGGAAAGCGTAAGCAAACAGATTCTCCCATCAGGCCTTCAGAAGGAACACAGTCCTGCCACCTAGACGTTGACTTTAACTCAGCAAGAACCATTTTGATTTTATGAACTACAGAACAATAAGATAATGCATCTGTGTTGTTTAAAGTCACTAAGTTTGAGGTAATTTATTACAGTATCAATAGAAAAGTAACAGGGATGGACATATGAGCAAATGATAGCTCGCTCAGGCTATCTGAGCTATTTAACTTTGGTTAAAAATAAGCAGCACTCTCTTCTCTTCCTGGCAATGCTAAAGTATTAAGTAATCTTCTCATGACCTGGGGAGAGTTTGCTCAAGAATGAAACCTACCCAGAGGAAACCAGAGTGAAGGAACAGAGGCATATTCCTGATGACCTTGTGTGGACATTTAGATCTAACCAATCCCGAACTAAAGGTAGCCTTAGATATTTCAGTCCCTTGAGGAATTAAAGACCTTATTTGTCCTTTAGCCATTTTGAGTTGGATTTATATCACTTGCAAACAAAAAAATATATATCCTGACTAACACAGGCTTGGTGGAGTAAACATCACCTCTTGAAATATCCTATTCCAATTGTGGATACTTTTGTTATTGTATCTTTTTAAAATAGAGCTGGTGTTGGCTGCCATGTGGCTTCTCCCCATTGCTCCCTCTGTCCTAAGGCCATACAGGACAAATTTAACTCCCACCTCCCCCTGAGAGATATTTAGGATTTGAAGTAGTAATCCCCACCAAATCTCCAGGTCTTCTCTTCTCCATATTAAATCTTCCCAGTTATCTTCAGAATTGCGGTCATATGGTTTTCAACCCTTTCACTACCCTGTGGTTAATGTTCCCTGGACACACTTGATTCTGATCATGTTTTTCTTAACGATAACACCACATCTGAGCACAATATTCCAAGAAATGACTAACCAGATCAGAATATCCCCATTCTAGGTGAGATGCTTATATTGATAAAATCTAAATTGAAAAAAACATTGTTTTGTTGAACACTCTTACTTCATTCAGGTTATTGTCCAATGAAATCCATATGTGTTTTCCTGAGGTGCTGCTCAGTCATTTCTCTGCCCCGCCCTCTATGTTTACCCATTCTTAGGAATAATGTTTTGAAGTATATAGCGGTCTTTAGAGTTATACCCATTGAATTTCACTGTGTAGAGAATCAGGTGATGATTAAAATACAGGGTTTCAATTCAGACAAGCCTGGATTCCAATCCTGTCTTCACCATTAACAGCCGCATGATCTTGGACAACTGCATAATCTCTCCCAATCTTAGCTTCCACATGACGAAATACTAACAGTTCCTTCCTCATAGGACTGTTGTAGAAATAAACAAGGTAATGTATGCACAGTGCTTGGCCTAGAGCCTGGCATGTACTAAACTCTCAAAAAATGGTACCTATTATTATATCCAGTCAGAAAAAAATAGGTCAGAGCTTCCAGGCGCAGGACTGTCCTCATCCACGTGTGAAAATGGAAAAGTTAGTGCAGGGAGAGGGACCAAGAAAGATGAAGAGGGAGTAGAAGAAACACCATCTGCCTTCCCCATATTCTGGGTTTATAGCCAAAGCCAAGGATGAGTGCTCCTAAAAAGCAGGATACCCAAACTTCCCTAACCCTCAACGTGTTCAACTTAAGAGTTTGTTTGGAAAATGGGACCTGGTAGGCAGGAAGCATAAATATTTCCTTAAAACAAATTAAATAAATTCCTGGAAACCATACATATAATGGAGAAATGAAGGTGTGCAGAAGTTGAAACCTCAGAATGAAAACTTCCGGAAGGGCTTTGGTGACATCTTAGCCAATCTTTCCCCTCACTAGTAAGGAATGTAGCCTCAGAGGGTGACAGGGCTTTGCTCTGTTTCAAGCAGCAAATCTGTTTCAGAGCCAACTGGAAGTTGGGGGCATTTTTTTTCCTCTTCCGGGTCTAAACTTCCTGGTCAAAGAGACTATAAAAGAAGCCCACTTGAGTTTGTCTTTCTCCAAAAGAAATTCAAAGAACAAGAATGTAAGCATATGTGATTATTTGAGAAGTGATTCTGGGAAACACTGGTAAAGTAGTGAGAAAATGAGGCAGGGAAGGGAAAGAAGCCAGTAAAGGATGTTTATTAAGCCAGATCCTATAGTGAGCAACAGGAGGTTTATCCTGTTGGGGTACTCTGAGAAACAACGAACCTGGCCCCGAGCTATCCTGCAGGAGTGGCAAGGATGGTGGGATACGTATTAACCAGCTCCCAACAATCATCAACTAAGGGCTGCCCTTGATTCCCTGGTGCTGGAGCCTGCCTCAAGCATGGGCAGAGGGGTGCCACACTGCCAGAGAGAGCCTCTAGCCATAATCACATGTGCTGGCAACAGGAACTTGGGCCAGCATTCGTGGAAAGGGTTAGTACTGAGGGGATCTGAGCTGGACACCAATGGTGTCTGCTACAAAGCTCAAATGGTAATAAGACAGAGTCTCTGAATGGGCTAAATCTACCAACAACCCAGCAGCCAATTAAGAAACAATTATTGACACTAACTGTGTTGGTATTCCAAGATGTTAAAGACACAGAGAACATTTAAGAGCTTGATCATATCCCTACACAACAGTTCCTCAGAATCAGAAATAATTCTAGGCAAAATGGGTAGGAATCTCTCTAATATTTTAACAGGTAAGGAATTTCCTAATATCCTTAGGTTCCTGCATGCTAATTCCTGTCTGGAACACTTCCTGTCAACCTTAACCCTTCAAGGACCATCTCAAAGGCCCTCTCTTCCATGAGATTTGCTCCAAGGGATAAACGGATTGATCTGACATGATTAACTTCTGCTGTCCCACCCCCAAGACCCCCAAGATAGGCCAGGCACAGGCAGTTGATACACTTTCCTGCACTTCCTTGTCCTTGAGCTTTGAGTCAGTCATGTTTTATCCCAGAGATCTTATGGAACCTCACAAAGGATTCAAGCTGCTCTAAATGACTGTTCAAAGCCAAGGACACAGGAAAAGGATCTGAGAATCCCTTCCTCCTTAAATGCCACGGGACCCAGTAGTCAACGTGCGTCCAAAGCAAGAAGGAAGCATGCACACGACATACAACACACAGCATGTAACACACAAACACACAGAATCATAGAAACTATCAAGTTAAGAGACATATCTTTAACTGCTTCCACAACTAGATGTATTTTAAGATGAAATCTAGGGAAAAAATGGGCAAGTTAGGTGTTACTGCATTGTTCCACACTGACCTTATCCTAACAGAGTTAAAAGAGCCTCCTTCAGCCTCAGAGTGTGATGGTTACTGACAGTGCCATGGAGATGCCAATTAGAATGCCCCCATGTTGGAATGAGGTCAGCAAAGCTGGTGAGGACAGTACAGCCCCTCTCTCCTTGACACCTACCCTGACCCAGGTCTACCATCTGGAAAAAAGGTTGGCTTTAATAAGTGTGCACCTTTTTTCTTCTTCCGTTCTTGTCTCCCTGGTTTTTTTTGTTGTTGTTGTTTCCTTTATATTTGCGATTTTTTTTCAAGATCCCTTTTCTCCACTGCAGTAATAAATCACTGCAGGCAAGATCCACTGATGAATGCAAAATTAGTGGGAAAAAGCTTATGGAGAAACAAGATATTTGCAGAGTCTCAAAGTAGCTCTCTCAAATATTTATTAATCACTGTGGTGGTTTAACAAATATCCACACGTTCTTTGACACTCCTCCCTCCAGTAGGTAGACCTTAATCACCTCTCTCCTCCTGTATGCGGAACTTCGTAACTTGTTTCTAATAAGAGAGGATGGAAAGAGAAAAACAGGAGCTTTAGAGGGGAGAAACCTGGCAGACACCAACTGAAATAAGTGATCAAGGTTAACATGATCAGTAATAAGTCCTGTTGCTGTCACCTAACTCCTGATGGGATGTGACGAGAAGGCCACTTTGCCTTTGTGGTGTTCTTCCTCCAAATCTATAATCCCAGTCTAATTATGAGGAAGAATCAGACAAAAGCAAACTGAGGGATATCTTGCAAAATACCTGACCAGGACTCTCCATGGGTGTCAAGTTTTATAATAAGCAAATAAAGACTGAGGAGGAGACTAAGGAGACAGGACAACTAAATGCAATATGGTATCTGAGATTGGATCCTGGAACAGAAAAACGGCACCAGGGAAAAAGCTAGAGAAAAAGGAACAAAGCCTTTAGTTAACAGTGCTCTATCAACGTTAATTTCTCAGTTTTGCCAAATGTACCATGGTTAATAAAGATGTTAGCATTAGAAGGAGCTGATTAAAGGGTATATGGGAATTCTCTGTAGTTTCCTTGCAACTCTTCTGTAAATGTAAAATGATTTCAAAGTAAAAAGTTAAAAAATGCAAAAACAAATAAATAAAAACCAAATCCAATCTCTTCTCTCAATGGTGTTGTGGAAAGCCTTGGGATAGGATACCAGAGACCTGGCTCCTGGCTTCACTCGCTCAGTGACTCTGGCCTTGAGTAAGTCCCCCTCTCAGGACACAGCTCTTGCATCTCTTACATGATGGGGAGTAGAGGTGGTTTAGTAGTTTTCGAGCCATGTTCACTAGGGTACACCTTTGGTGGGATGTTGAGTGAACTAAAAATAAAAACAGATCCTGCCCCACGGCCAGTTCCTCCAAACCTCCAGCCAGAGCAGATCCTCTTTGGTCTGTTATATATTAAATGTCCACGTACATTTCATTCAATGAAAGGTTTCTGGTGTCAAATGTTGAAAAGTCCTGTAATAGATCATTTATAAGGCTCCTTTCTAAACCTACATTCATCGCCCCTAGTCAAGTCTTCCGTCAGTTAACTAAGAATAACTTAGACAGTCCCTCCATGTCTAGTCTGTGAGTTTTCTGTCGATGGGAGCCTGTTTACCTTTGTTAATCAGTCCCAGTCCTTGTTGTGGGACAGAGTAGTTAATAACTGGTAAATTGGTATTGACTAGGATGCTAGGAATCTAATAACCTCTTGGAAAATGAGTCAGCGTGGAACACATCCCTGACCCCAGGGTCTTGCTAATATCATCTTCTGTAAAGAGATCTTGACAAAGAGGCAGAAGTTGTAAATTATTAACTGATGTCCAAATCCATGCCACAATTTAAGACCTGGATCAATGTTCCCTTCCTCCCGGAAGCTTTCCTTGAACCCTCCAGCTGGAAGTGACCTCTTCCTTCTCTGTGTTCCCTCTGGCATTGGTCTGTTCCTCTGACATAGTGTTACCTTGTCTTCCCTGAATAGTTGACTCAATGTCCCCACCCAAAGATATGGAAACCTTCATCTTGGAACCCCCTGAAGTGCTTAACACAGTGCCTTGTGCATACGAGATGCCCCTGAAAGCTGAAGAAGTGAATGAACAAGTTCCAGGCCTCCTTGTTTCAAAGAGACCAAAACAAGACTCCAAGAGACCTAGGTTTGAATCCCAGTTCTGCCGGTTCCTACAATGTGACCTTAGACAAGTTGCTTAACGTCCCTGGGGCCTCAACCTCAAGTTGGCCTCTGGTTACTGTTATTGATGACCCTATAGACCAGATCACACAATTCCAGGAGTCTAATGCAGTACTGCACACACAGTGGGCAGGTGTTCAAGAAATACTAGTTGTAAAATAAGTAAATTGTAACCTCTCTGAGCTTCTCTTTCTTTATCTGTAAAATAACCATACAAATAGCTACCTCGCATTTCTCTGGTAAGATTAAACAGCACAGCATAACCGTGCATTCAGCAAAATGCCTGGAACATGGCAATTGCTCAATAAATGTTTTTTTCTCTTCTCGTCTTTTCCCACCAGGTATTCTCTCCAATGAGGAGACCAGCTTAAGCACTTCTCCCAGAGATGTGCTTCATTATGGAGGCCAAATTAAGAATCCAAGGTGCTTACATTTGAGAAAAAGCAAAAGATGCTAGACCATGGGGTGCAGCATGGGGTGTAATGTATTCACCCAGGCTCTGCTAAGAAAACATCCAGGCCCCCAGCGGAGAGACTAACGCAGCACCATTAGCATAACAGGTGTCTTTGCTACACGAATGACACTTTAAACACAAATCCCCCCAATGCATTACCCAAATGCAAGAGTGCATATTTAATTACACTTAATGAAATCTTTTTTCCTCTAGCTCTGTGCTTGGAGAGGACTCATCACTCCACAAAGGTGGGAAGATTTTTATAGAAATGACTGGAATCCAGAACTACTTCTTAGTTCCAGTGCCCAAAGGAAACTTATCAACAGTGGTGTTTCAGGGAAGGCGCCATGAGCTTTCTTTGCTTGCTTGAAGAACTTCTAGCTGAGAGAAAAAACCATGAGATGAGAAGACCAGAACACACTGGGACCCACAAGAACTGAGGTTCACTGTGGGCAATGCCCTGGGCTGATCTTTATCATAAGTCATTTTTAATTCACACAGCAAACAAAATGGCGTAGGTATAGCCATCATTCTAATTTTCATAGCAGGAAACTGAGGTTCGGAGGATTTCAGCAATTTTTCCAAGGTCACAGAGCTAATGACTGAGGGCTTGGAGCTTTACTCGGGCCTGTCTGGTCTCAAGCCCATGTATTTTCCTCTTTACCCACTGTCCTAGTGACTTTCACTTAGTGGACACATATCCCATGACACGCTTTGTGCCACCAGTTTCATACACATCTTCTCACTGAATCCTTATGCCATTTGGAAGTGTTTTTCTCTATTTTCTGGAAGAGAAATCCAAGGCTTACATTAACCAACTTGCACAAAGTCAGAAGTAGAGATGATAGAAAATTGGGGATTTAAACCCACACCTGTCCATCTTTTATCCTCAATGTCACATGAACTTGCTGTGTGAGTTTGCAGAGGTGAGTTCCTTCCAGTGAGCACTGGTTTTCCCTCATTTTAAAAGTGAAGGTTTTACAAGCAGAGATTTTAAAGGTTTCTTGTGCTTCTAACATGCCACGATTTTATGTACTTCTCTGTCATGAGCTCTTCCCTATTTGCCACCACAGGGCATCCCTAACCTTTCAATTCTCCTAGGGGATGCTGAGCTATTTGGTGAAAGGAGGTTTGGCTTTACCACTGTGTCACTATGTGATCTTGGACATGATGAACCTTTCCAAGTTTCAAACAAGGCTAATAATAATAATAGCTACAATATCAGTGCCTAAATACCCAAGGATGCTTTTGAAGATACAATGCAACAACAGATGTGTGGACATCGTCTTCAAGTTTCAAGACAACGCACTGTACCATAGTAATTTGTATGAGCCAAATCACTGTACAAATATTAGCTAGCATTAATATTATTACCATTGCTAAGGTGAAATGCCTTCTTTGAGGGTGATTAACTTCTATATCAACATGGAGTTGATTCATGAAAGTATAACTGGTCCTCATTGGCCCCCACATGAGAATCCCCCTTTTTTTTTACAAGATCTGTGCTTCTAAATTACTCACTCAGTTTTTAACGGGTCCTTGGATATCTGTTACAAATGGATTCTCAGAGCATTTTATTGGGAAGGTAAGGAGGTTCTACTATAGCACAGCAGCTAAAGCCATAGACCTTGAACTCCCACAACCCCCGCAGCCTTGGTTCTGTCACATGTAAAAGGCAGTTACCAATAGCCCGCTCACCCAACTGTTGTGGAGATTAGACAAGGTAACGGTGCAGAAAGCATTTAGCACTGTTCCTCGCACATGAAAGACTCAGCAGACTGTGCTATTATTAATAGCAAAATGTTACCTATACACAAACTGCAGCAGCTAAAAGGATGGGGCCATGCGCCTGGGCAGACAGAATCGGAACAAAAAGAGGGCTCAGGTGTTCCTTTTGAATGCCGGTTTCCCCGGTGCCCCGGCTCTGATGTGTACCCTTTCACATAGTGTTAAAGGGTGAAAAATGCATTTGCTTAAAATCCATCTGCTTTTTATAACTTCCAGAGACCGAAATCTGCACGGGCAGCAGTTCTTTCCTGCTCCTAATTAATTCCTAAACAAAGACCGCTCTGGCAGCAGCACCGTTTATGAAGCTGGTTGACCTCCTGGTGCAGAAATGATGACACAGATGTTGTTGCTGCTTCACAACCTCATTTTTCACTTTGCACCACTTGGTCAGGCCAGCCATGTCTTCACCTTCCCAGGAGCAGGAGATGGTCCCCGGGGTGGCTCTGAGACCCCAACTGTCACCTCCCATGACTGCTGGCCTTCCTCCCTCCACTTAGGCACCTCCCAACAGCAGCCTGGGCTGGAACAGGCCAGAAAAGCATTGGCTTGGTCTTTGCTTTATCTAAGAGATTCCCAAGTTGAGGAATTTCTAATCTGCACAGTATTTGGGAAGCTACCAGTAATAACAATCACATTCCTCATGAACTAAACATATATTATGCGCCAGGCACTGTCCTGGGCATTCTGCCTGGATTCTCATTTCATTCAACACAATCTTTTAAGATATGACTTACTGTCCTCAGGTTAAAGTCCAGGAAACAGGATACCAGAGATATAAAGAGAGGTTGCCATTAAAGGAGCACTTCCTACCTGCGAGGCACCAAGGCTTTCACCAGCACTTCCTACTTGATGGCCTTGCCCCACCACTATAAAGGCCTCTGATAGGTTGGACAACTTTGTCCAGGTCATACAGGGAGTAAGTGGAGGAGCAGAAAGGTAACAAGGTGTCCCTCTCCTCTGAGTTAGCTGTTATTCCAATCTCACTGGTCTTAATGTGCCAATGAGAGAACGGGCTCAAGACTCAGATTCCAGGTCTTGAGTGGCCATGTGACCTTGGGCAATCTCGGTTTTCTCATCCATCAAATGGGTATATTCTTACACATCTCATCTGTGAATAATCATCAACAGGTAGAGTTTTGTAAAATTTAATGAAGGTGTGTGTGACAAAGATCATGCTGGCATATAAAAGGCACTCAAACAAAAACAAAAACAAAAACAAAACTCTTGCAACACCTAAATGGAAGCTGTTATCATCAGCTCCCTTCCCTGGGACCTCTGAGCAGGCGCCCAGTGCTACCATGTTGTGAAAAGTTCATAACTGTCACACCTGACGACATCCAATCATCTGCTCCCAATCCACTCGTCTAATAGTTTACTGAGCTGCTATTAAATGCTAGACACTCTTTCTCGCTTTTAAAACCTCCCTCTTCCCCTTTCTTCTCTTTCCATCCTGTTCCCTTTCTGCTTTGTGATCACCTCCTCCCCTCTCTCTTTCTGCTTTTCCCCCTTGTCCCAGGAACAAGAGCAGGGAAAAAGGGAAAAATTTATTCCAGCTCCCCTTGTTTCCTCAGCCATCAGTGGCTGGGGAGGCCCTAACCCCAATTCTCTGCTGTATTAGTCTGCTCAGGCTGCCAGAACAGAATTCCAGTCTGAGGGGCTTAACAACAGAAATGTTATCTTTCCACAGTTCTGGAGGCTGGAAGTCCAAGATCAAGATGCCAGTGGGTTGGCTCCTGGTGAGGGTCCTCTTCCCTGCTTATAGACAGCTGCTTCTCACTGTGTCCTCACATGGCCTTTTCTCTGTATGTGCATCACAGGTGTCTCTTCCTCTCCTTAGAAGGACATCAGTCCTCTTGGATTAGGGCCTCACGCTTATGACCTCATTTAACCTCAACTACCTTCTTAAGGGCCCTATCTGCAAATACAGTCCCACTAGCGGGTAGGACTTGAGCATATCAATTGGGAGGGGGCCCACGATTCAGTCTATAAACCCTGCCATGCTGAATCTCAAAACAAAGGGCAGGCAGAGCGTCCAGCCCAGATTTCATCCTGGACCTTGAACGACCTGTCTACACGACTTCAGGTAAATATCCACCAATGGCCCCACCTACCCAGTTCTGGCGGGGACTCAGGAACTTCTTGTCCTGGCACTGACCCAATGTGTGACCCTAAGCAAGCCCCTTCTCTGCAGCTCAGCCTACTCTGCTGTAAAAGGACATTAAAAAGAACACCTATTTTAATATATTGTCAGGAGGTTTTAATGAGATGTTAAACGGGAGCATGTTCTAGTGACATTAGTAGGTCAACAGTGTTTGAGCTTTAAGAATAGGTACAATTTACTGAGAAATTTCTATTTATCAGATGCCAAGCTTGCCCTTAACATGCATGCTTCCATTCCTGGCAATGATTTTATTAGAGGAGGTACTATCGTTACGTCTTTTTACGGTAAAGGAAACCAAGGCTCAGAGAGGGCAAGTTGCTAGCCCAAGATCACAGTAGCAAAAGGCTGATAGCTCCAGGTCCAGCTGATTCTCCTCTCGGCTCAGCCATGCTGCTGTAGTTATTGCAATGGCGCAGACCTGCAGGTGAGCTTCCTTCACCTGAGATCATCTGCAATGGGGGGGGGGGACTGCCCCACATCTTCCCCTGCAAGGCCTCCGGTGGCTCTGTGAACCATCTAAACAAAGCCCCTGGCACAGACACCAATATATTTCACTCCCTATTAAGGAAGGCCGAGACAGGGCAGGCCTCTAGATGCTTCATTAGGGGAACATCAGGACACCTAAGAACTGCAATAAAACAGGATCTGAAGAGGGTGTCCGTGGGGAAAGCCCAGAGCCGCTCTAACTTGCACCCCTGCAGAATTTTAGAGAAGGAAAGGAGGGCCGGGGACACGGAGGAACAAGATCAGGAGCGGCGAGATGGGGATGCTATGTAGAGCTTTCCGGCCGGTGAGGCAAACGCAGGGTCTAGATTCCGACTCAGCCTCTCCCTAGCTGTGCAAACTTGGGCAAGGCCACTTAACTTGTTGTACCTCAACCTTGCAATCTGTAAGACGGACACAGCAATGCCTGCCTGGCAGGGTTCTGTGAGAATTGAATAATAATTTAAAAAATTAGCGGGCCGAGGCTGTGACTTTCCCAATGATGGTCTCAATGAGCTGCAGGTCAGTGACTCCGCACCTTTGCTGTCGCAAACTTGAGCGGCAGAGCCTGTCACATGCAGACTCCCCAGAACCCCACACCAGATGTTCAGACCGCCATTCCTGGGACAGGGCCCAGGAAATTGGCTTTTAAACAAACACCCCTGGTCATTCTTATGTAGGAAGGAGATCTTGTTCCTTGCTGAATGAAATCCCAACAGTAAACAGTAGAACTTAATGAGATTAAGTAGATTTAAAAAAATCCTAATGCATAGTGAGTGTTAACGCCAGGGCTTTAGAATCAAGACCCATGCTTACGGTGGATGAAATGCTAATCGTCTTTGGACTTCAGTCTCCTCCCATTTGATATGGACAAACCACCTTAAAGAATTGTTTTAAGTAAAACAATGCACATAAAGCTTCCAGCATATTCCCTGGGATGTCATAAGTGCTCAGTATTATTCCTCTGACAGAGGCATCTTCACCTAACCCTTGAAAGGAACTTGCAATAACTCACAACTGTGGGAACCCAGGACTGGAAACAGGGCCACAAAAAGATTTTTCTACCTCAGTTCCAAGCTCACATTCTGTTTAATCAAGCAATTTACAAGGGGCAAAAATAATTAGTGGTTTTAAACGCTTTGATACAAGCAGGCGCTGCCATCCTGATAAATCATCTCCGACATATGCCCAGCTCCTCCAAGTGACAGATGACAAACAAAAGCAGGACAAGGTCCTCCATCACAGGCGGAATCATTGAGTTAATGGAAGAATTATTGCTTCTGAAATCCACTCCAGTCCTATTGAGGGGAACGTTCCAATTTATCAAAGCCAAATGAACATTAATTGCAGCAGTCTGCTAAGTTTTCCAGCCGCTGTGACCTTCATTGAATTTTAATCCAAAACAGATAAGATTTCCTTCCACACAAGAGGAAACAACACAATTAGCTCAAAATGACAGCTAGATTATGAGGCAGGCACACGCAAACCACGCACACACATTCACACTCACACACACCCCCAGTGAAAATATTGATTCGACTTGACTTAAAATTCAGCACAAAGGAGGCAGGCAGAGAAAAGGTAAATAAATACAATCACACGTCTGCATAAATCCCCCCTCCCTTCATTCAGGAGAGGAATTTTGGAGGCGGAAGCCAAGATGGAGAAGGTGGCAGGCAGTAATGGAGGCAGAATTTCTGTTAACTGCTGTAATTAATGTTATGTCTCATCGGGGAGAGATTAGGAAAAAACAGAGAGGGAAGGAAGAAAAAACAAGTATTATTTGGCTATTAAAGACGCCCTTGAGCTGGGGAACATTAGCAGCAGAAGTTTGAATTGGGTAATTGTTTGCCGTATTGGTGGATTTGCAGACAGGATGATTACCACGATGAAATGAAATATCGCTGTACTGAAGTTCTATGTTTATGGCTCCCACTGCATGGAGCTAGAGGCCGTCTGCTGAGTGCAGATCACAGCTGGAGAAGGTTTAGAAAGTGTGGTGCCATGGGAACCACACACACACACACACACACACACAATGCGTCATACAATCTAGACGGAAAGGCCAGCTTTATCACTGACCTGCCACAGAACACTGACTGAGTCACTCTTTGACACCTATGGGTTTTGTTTCTGTATTTGTTTCACTCTAAAATGAAGGAGTTAGACTAGATGAGCTTTAAACGGCTTTCTTTCTTTTGAGAATGGAGTCAGAAATTTCCGCTTTCATGACTTCTAAGTATTCATGGCCAGGGAGAACCAGCTGCCTTCTTCCACAGTCCAGGGTGAGGAGTGCCTTAATGACACGTAGAGTAGGGTATTAGATGTTTATGGAGATGGGCCCCTAAAAGATCCTTACCCATCCTTGCCCCTACAAGAGAAGAGTCACTATAGAGTAGAGAGGTGACTGGGAATCAGAAACTTAAGTTTAATTCTGGCCTCAGGCTCTTGCTGTGTGATCTTAGGAGAGAGCAGTCTTAACTTTCTAGGCGTTGGTCTCGCCATTTATGAAATAGGAACAATACCAGCAGTGATGTTAATGAAATTGATGACAACATTTGTATAGAGTTTGCATATATTACCTCATTTTAATTCCAGGAGGTAGAAACTATTACTATCACCATTCTACCATGGAGGAAACTGAGGCACAGAAAAGTAACTTGATCAACGTCACACTGCGAGTTAAGTGGTGAAGCCAGGATTCTAACTCAGGCAGTCCTGCTTCAGAGTTAACACTCTGTTTTAAAAGTCTTTAACTCCTTTATCTTGAAATAATTATAGACTCACAAGACATTGCAAAGTTAGTACAGAGAGTTCCCATATACTCTTAACTCAGCTTCCCCTAAAGTTGACATGTCACATAATTAAAATAGAATAACCAAAACCAGGAAATTAACAATAATATAATACCATTAACTACACCATTAATCTAACCAGACCTTACTCAAATTTCACCGGGTTTTCCACTTTTCCACTGCTGTTCTTTTTTAGGTCCAGGATCCCACAGGGCATTTAATTTTCATGTCCCCCTTGTCTTATCTGTGACAATCCCCAAGTCTTTCCTGTCTTTCATGATCTTGTCATTTTTGAAGAGTGCTGGTCAGTCATTTTGTAGAATGTTCCACACTTTGAGTTTGTCTGATGTTTTCTCACGATTAGAATGAGATTATGCATTTTTGGCAAGAATTCCACAGAAACGGCATTGTGCCCTTCTCTGTGCATCCTCTCAGGGGAGTCGTGATGTCAATGTCTTATTCTTGGTGATGTTGACCTTGATCATTTGGTTAAAATGATGCTCTGAGTTAAATGGTGGACCCCAAAAAGATATGTCCACATCCTAACCCCTGGAACCTATGAATGTGACCTTTTCTGGAAAAAAGGGTCTTTGCAGATGTTATTAAGTTGAAGACCTTACAAGGAGGAGATCATCCTGAATTATCCAGGTGGGTCCCGAATCCAGTGATACATGTCCACAAGAGAGACACACAGAAGAGAGGACACAGAGGAGAAGGTGACATGAAGACGAAGGCAGAAATTGGAGTAACATAGCCACAAGCCAAGGAGCCACCATAAACTGGAAGAGACAAGGAGTAGATTATCTGCTAGAGCCCCGGCGAGTGCTCAGCCCTGCGACACTGGACTTTGGCCTTCTTGTCTCCAAAGCCGTGAGAGAATAAATTTCTTTTGTTTTAAGCCCCCCAATTTGTGGTAATTTGTTATGGTGGCCCGGGAAAAGTAATGCAAGTGGTATCTGCCAGATTTCTCCACTAGTAAGCCCCTATTTTCCTTTTGTAATTAATAAATATCTGGTGAGGGTGATGCTTTGAGAGTCTGCAAATATCTTGCTTCTTCTTGAAGTTTCACCCATTAGTTTTAGTATATATCAGTGGCTCTTGTCAGTGGTAATTATTACAGTGGTGACTGTCTAATGGTGGTTTTCTATTTCCCACTTTCCTTCTACATTTATTAATTGGGATTCTACTCTAAGGAAGAGCTATCTCTTCTATCCCATTTATTTATTTAGTCAATTATTTATATCACGATTTTAGAGTCATCCTTTTTTTTTTTTTTTTTTTTTAGGAAGATTAGCCCTGAGCTAACATCTGCTGCCAATCCTCCTCTTTTTTGCTGAGGAAAACTGGCCCTGAGCTAACATCCATGCCCATCTTCCTCTATATGTGGGACGCCTGCCACAGCATGGCTTGCCAAGCGGTGCCATGTCCACACCCGGGATCTGAACCAGCAAACCTTGGACCGCCAAAGCAGAATGTTCGCACTTAACCGCTGCAGCACTGGGCTGGCCCCAAGAGTCAATATTCTTAATAACCCCTGCCAAACTTAGGTCAAAGGACGTTTGCAAAGGGCATGCACGAGGCTGAATTAGGAGGGGATATTTTAAAAGGCAAAAGGAAAAGAAAGGGACTTTCTCTGAGTGCTGTTCTAAGACACTTCATGCGTCTTTTATTATTCATTTCTCCCCTCAGCCCCATGAATGAGGGATTCACTGCCTCACTGAAAATGCAGGAGAAAGTAAGAATCAGAGATGTCCAGGAACGTGCCAAAGGTTGAACAGCAATAAGGGAAAGAATCACAATTTGAACACGCATCTGTCTCCAAAACCACAATATTTCCACCAAAACAAGCTGCCTTCTGAGATTCCAAGAGAGGGGAGATCGGGGAATTAATTGAAGGGGAGAGGGAAGCTTCATTGTGTCCAAAGCTAAGCGCACCTCCCATTTTTACTATGAGCAACTCAGGGCATGCGGGAAGGGAGTCAACAGCGTGAACACTGCACCGCACATGCGCACACACCCATTCATTGATTCCATGACGTCAAAATACCGTTAAAAGGCTCCATTTTCTTGAAGGAAAATAAAATGCGGAACAAGAGGCTGAAGCAAAGGGGGTAGGGCGTGGCCACCAAAGGGTAATTGGCTTGGACTCTTCAGTCAACCTGTCTGTTTGCTCCCCACTTTACTCCTTTGCTCCTCCCCTCTCCTCCCCTTCTCCAGGACCTGACAGTGCAGCCTCCTCCACCTTCCCCTCTGCTGCCTCTTCTGAGATCCACTGTGCCCAATGCCCTGTCTCCAAGTCTTCCTCCTCAGCCTCCTCATCACTCCTAGGCCCCGCCCTTCAGCCTGCAGCCCACCCTCCACGCTCTGCCTGGGGATTGGTTCTATCTGCCCCCCTCACTGGGCTCTCTATTTCTTCTTTCTCCACCTTCTCTCTGTGTGGCTTCCTCTGTCTCTTTTATTCTGTTTCCTCTTTCCTCTGTCTCTGCTTCTATTACTAAAGCCTTTTCTATCTGTTTTTTCCAACTTCCCTTTATTTTTCTATGTCTCTGTCATTGTCCTTGGCTCCCTTTTTCTCAGTTTCCTTTTATTTCTTTCTGTCACTGGTAGTTTCTATATACCTAGCATAGGATAGTTTCTTAATTCACATTGCTGGATGTCTGTGTTTCTCTCTGCCTCCCTCTGTCTCACATTATGCAGATTTTTTCCTTATACTCATTGCCATCCCACATTCTGTTCTGGCCAGAAGGTTCGAAGGCACTGGCTTCAGGCCCCCTTCCTGAGTTGCCTCTTGCCATCTCTAGAATGCCTTTGTCAACGTCTTCCATCTGGACTTGATTGTCAGCCCAGACGAACGGGGTAGGGATGGAGAACATTCATTTTCTGGCCCCATTTTCTGGCCAGAAATGAAATGAAAGTGGGGTATAGTCTATTGCTATTTGCCATCATGCACATGCCCATTCTCTGTAAAGAATTGCATACCCCTGCCATTGGCTTTGGGCTTGGCCACGTGATATGCTTTGGCCCATAGAATGTGAGACAACTCGCGTCTGAGCATTCTCTTTAAGGGGCATCCTAGATTTCTGTCAGCTTTGTTGCTCATTCCCTCTGCCATGCAAACCAAACGTCTCAGACTGGGGCTCCCTTTCAGCCAAAGTTCCAGAATGAGAAGACAAGCAGAGCTGAGCCACTGCAGCTGCCGACACACAACGTGCATGAGAAATAAAGTACTGTTTGGTCACTCGCTGAGATTCAGAGAGATTTGTTTGTAGAACAAACAAGAGAAAGCTGATTCATTAGAAGAGTTGGATTCTGCAAGGTCTAAGGTGATCTCAGCCCCAACATTCCAACCATAGTTTTTAGTTCCATCGCCTTTGGGAGAACCTAGCCAAATGCTTTCATGTGCATTACCTCAGTTCAATGCTATGATTTTAATTTTATTTCCATTTTGCAGATGACCAAACAAGTAGCTCAGAGAGGCGAAGATTTGTCCAAATATTTATAGCTAGTAGGAGGCACAGTCTAAGCTCAAAATCAGGCTTCCTGATACCAAACTCTATACTCATTCTACTTCCCTATGCTATGCCCCTAAGCGTTGTGGGAAGTAAGCCACGTTTCCTAGAGGGAGAAGGCATGGTTTCTTCTCCTAATTTTCCCATAAGCCCAGCTAGAGACGCTGCAGGCTTTTATTGAACCCTTGTTGTGGAGGCAAGTCAAGGCCAAGCTACAAATTTCATGTGATTTAAAATTTTACAAATTAAACAATTTATTTGTGATTTTAAAAATTCCACATTCTGGAGGAAAAAAAAGTCAATGAGATTCATGAGTTATGGCCCACTTACATAAAAATGTACTTGGGATCATTGTATTGCCAAACTTCATCATGTCTTGGCAACTGATATCAGCTTAATGATCTCAATTTACAGATGGAGATCCTAAGGCTAAGAAGGGAATGTGACTTGCATAAGTCATGGCAGGAGTGGCAGGGCTGGGACACCTGAGTCCCAGGCCATAGTTTTTTGTGCTATGTGAACCACATGGCTTTTCCACTGCTAGATTTTTGCAGTTTTCCCTTTTAAAATAATCTCTTGTAGTCAGGATGCTTCCCCCATCACTCCATCTTCTCTCTGAAAGGCTTTTGAGACCTGCAACCTATAATAACTTGGCTGGCATCCTTCAATAATATCACTTATAAGTAACGCAGCAATAGCATTATCGGTTGCCACAGAATTGCGTCCCCCTAAAAAGACATGTTGAACTCCTCGTCCCCAATACCGCAGAATATGACCTTATATGGAGAATGGGTCTTTACAGAGGCAATCAAGTTATAATGAGAAAATTAGGGTGGGTCCCTCTCCAATATAACCAGTGTCCTTATAAAAAGGGGAAAAATTGGATAGAGACAGCCACGCACATGGGGAGAACGCCACGTGAAGACTGGAGTTATTCTGCCACAAGCCAAGGAATTAACAGCAGCTAGGGGAGAGGTCTGGAGTAGATCCTTCACTAGCTCCTTCAGAAGGAGCAGGACCCTGCCGACATCTTCATCTCAGACTTCGGTCTCCAGAACAGCAAGACAATAAATGTCTGTTGTTGAAGTCACTCAGTTTGGGGTACTCTGTTATGGCAGCCTTAGGAAACTAATATACTTATAAAGAGCAGAGCTTAACACTTAGGAAGGCCTCGTTCTGTGTCAGGCTGTAGCATATGTTCTTTATGATACGTCATCTTAGGTCGTCCTCACAGCAGCCTCATAAGCAGGCACCTCCATCTTCACCCCATTATGGATGAGGAAATGGAAGCTGAGGAGAACACATGCCCAGGTCACATGGCCAGTGAGTCAGTTATGGAGCCAGAATATGAACCTTGCGACACCTAAGTTCCTGCACGTTACTTACATTTTCTGTGCCTACATTTTCTCAAAAGCAGAACAGAAGTAATAATGATATCTGATGAATTAGGATTATTCTAAGAATTAAATGAGTTAAAAATGTATCAATTACTGTAACACTAACTAAACATTATAACATAATGCTTATTAGCTTGTTAGCATTATTCTTTTAAGATTCTCCACTGTCTTGATTATTTTCTCATAACTTTTCTAGTTGGTTATTGTTTCTCTTAACATGTGACCCCCAAAAGTAAACAAAATATTTCAAGCCTCATTTAGAACCTCTAAAACTAGTTGTTCAGATAACTAGCCTTTCATTAATCCAACTTAAAATGTAAGACCACTTTTAGCAATCAGATCCCATATAGTTGGCTTGTTCTGAGCTTGTGGTTGATTTTTTAAAAGGTTTTTTGGGGGCTGGCCCTGTGGCATAGTGGTTAAGTTTGATATGCTCTACTTCAGTGGCCTGTTTTGCAGGTTCAGATACCAGGCATGGACCTACACCCTTTATCAGCCAAGCTGTGGCGGTAACCCACATATAGAAAACGGAGGAAGATTGCCACAGATGTTAGCTCTGGGCTAATCTTCCTCAGGGTGAAAAAAAAGCCTTTTTTTTTTTTTTCTTTCTTTCTATCAGATACAGTTTTCATTGTTAGTTTTAGTAGGCAAGTAAACCATTGGATAATTGAGTGGTTAAATCAATGAACTAAGGAATGCATGATATTCTGTGAATGAATAAATGCAACAGTTGGGAAATGATCTAGTCATTTTTCACAGAAAGCTTGAAAAAATATCCCCATATCACACAGATCTTTTAAATGAAGCTAATGATTGAGAATGGTAATAATAATTCCTTAGATTTACGTGGCATTTTATAACCCTCAAAGTATTTTTCTATATATTATTGTGCCACAGAGTCATAGCTCTTCTAAGTTTGAAGGAACTACAACAGTCATCTAATTTAACTATTATTCCCCTCAAAGTCCTGATGGATAGGTCTTCTAGCCTTTGCTTGCATACCCCTCAGAGACAGGCAACTCACTACCCCCCGACTCAATCTACTCCACTGCTGGATAGCTCCAATCCTTTAAATGGTTCCCCCTGCCATGGACAGAAATTTTGGTCCCTCTGTAGCCCACCTCATTGAAGTCGACCAGTATAAATCTGCAGCATTTTCTGTGGGATGGTCCTTTTGTAAGAAACGTGTTCTCAAAGGTCTTCTCTTCTTTCCCATCAAACCAAACATTTCCTTTCATCCCCTTTCTTGAAACATTTTGTCACCAATGTTGTCACTACAGCTAACATTTTAGTAACAACTCTCACTTTTTGAGCACTTGTTGAAAGTCAGGTGCTGCACCAGGCAGAATTATGCCCAAGAGCAAAGACTCTCAATTGGACAGACAGGAGTTGGAATCTCAGCTTCAGCATTCACTGATGATGTGAACTTGAGCAAGTTATAAAACCTCACTAACTCCCAGGATCCTCACCTGTAAATGAAGGACAAAAACACTATCTATCTTACACAGCATTAGAAACATTAAATGGAATAATGCATATATCGCACCTAGACTGTGCCTGGCATAAAGTCCTCAAAGATGGTAGTCATTATTTTCACTGTGAAGGACATTTGCATGTGTCACCTCATTTGATACTCTAAGAATTGAGGAGTATTACATCAGTTCTTCAGATGATGAGGTTGAAATGGCCAAAGTCATAAAGCTAGTGACAGAGATATTAAGAGAAGGGAGATCATTGACCCTGACTTCCAGAGATCTGAATGGATGATTTGGGTCTTCTCACAAACTATCTCAGATCTTCACCAAAGATGAAAACAATGGGAAATTCGACAGAGTGAGAGCCATGGTGTCATGAGTTTGGAATCTTGGGAAAAGTCTGGTCCCAGAACCGCTTTTCTGTTAGCCACGTAGCCTTAGGCAAGTCAATTAAACTCGCTGAGTCTCAGATTTCTCATCTGTGAAATGAGAAGACAGATCCCAGCCACTATGAATGCCATTTTGAATGGTTGCTTTGGGGATAGGAGAGCAAGAAAACTCTTTTTGTTCTTGCTGAATTGTGTGTGGCCAGAATGTCAAGGACAGAATTTGAGCCATAGAGAAGACTGTCTTCCAGGCCAAGCCACGTTGACTGGCTGGGGGATCCTGGACAAGTCCTAGCCTGTGTCTGGACCTCAGTTTATCCATCTATGAAATGAAAGGATATAATAGATCAGCACATCTCAACAATAAACGTGTCATTAATAATAAAAGCTAAGGCTCTTACGTGCCAACCAACTCTTATCCAAGTGTTTCGTGTACCTATACAATAAGTATTATTATAACCCTCACTTACAGATGACAAAAACAAGGCACGGGGGGGTTAAATACTTTGCCCAAGATCACCCAGAGTGTGAAGTGGCAACATGGGACTTTACATCTTAGCACTCGGGTTCCGAAATCTATGCTATAACCTCCAAGTCATCCTACCTCTAGAGAGACCACAGCGCTCCCTGAAGCATGTCCCACCTCTGAGAGTTCAAAGCGTGGGGTCCAAAACTTCCTGGCCATGACTCTGCCTCCCGAGGGTAAGGTGAGGGCAGGAAAGATGCAGATTTTGGAGCCCCAAAGGAGGAAACGAACTGGTGGAACCACAAGGTGGTAGGCTTGGGCCACTCCAGCGCATGGGCAGGGAGGGTCTGAAGAGTGCCAACCTCCGCACAGCCTCCTCTGCTGGCCACATCCTGAATGACAGGGAATCTCAGAGATATCTGGGTCTTAGAGCAGAAGGGAATGGTGAGAAACACCTACAGTCCTTGGGGAGACAGTCTGATTTAGTGGAACTAACATCAGGCCTGGAGGCAGAAAGCCCACTTAAAAAAGGTCATTTATAATTGAGATAGTACTATCGGGTTACTGGGTTACGGGAAGGATGTATGTAAGTGAATGCTGTGCCAGAACACAGAAAATGCTTAAGCAATGCTAGCAAAAACCAAGTCTCACTTTCGAACATTAAAAGAAGTGCAGCTATGCCCTTCAACCCTTCTTAACATGAGATGGTACCCAGGCCCCTCCGCCTGAGGAATTCAGCAAGTACCCTGAGATGGCACTTACAAACCTGCACCCCAAAGTTAGCATGCAGGCACCCGCTTGGCTTGGCGTGTGGCTGCATCTTTCACTAAATATATACATGGGAAAAGTCTATCACACTCATTCCATGAATAACACAAAGGCCTTGATTTGTTCCTCCACGTGATGAGCATGCAGTTAGGTCCAAAATTAACGTTGCTGTCTGGCTGGGGTATGTGTGTGTTTTTCCAAAAAGAGAAAACTTCCAAGCTCGTACTCAGCCCTAATCAGAGTGTCTAAGGCACAGTGTTCTTTGAAGAGGAACCAGGAGAACAGAGATCGAAAGCAAAGATGGGCTCCACTGTAGACTTTCAATAAATACTGTTGACTGTTGAATGGAAGGAAGAAATGACAGGGTGGGTGGTAGCCCTGCTTCGTTGAATAGTGTCATGCCAATCACTTCATCTCTCTGAGCCATACCCTCCTCACAAACAGGTTGAGAATAACATTTCCTCAAGCATCTGGCAGAGCTGTGCTAAAGGAGAAAATAATGTAAGGGTGACTTGAGGAGTAAAAAGTACTAGGGTATGTCAATTGTAGCTATTATCTGAGCTCTTCTTGAGCCAATTAGACCCCATACATTCTGCAGGCTGAATTTGTTTTTTTCTGTCTACTGCACAAAGCCATTAATTACAGCTTTTTAAAGAAACCATTAATATAGCCTGCATACATTTAGACTACCATTTAAGTGATTTCAGCTCTAATAGCCTTCCCTGAGGAGGCAGCAGACTCAGAAAGTTCTAGATCATGGGGCCAAGAGAGGTGGCCGGCCACTTCACCTCTCTGTACCCATAATATGGAGGTGACATGCCAGACTTCACACATTCTTGGCAAGAATACAATGAGATAATGTCCATAAATGTGCCCAGCACAGTGCTTGACACATAGTAGAAACTCAGCAAATTCTTGCATTGAGAGAAACAGAGTGTGGGGACCTAGTTCAAGCTTTGTAGCCAGATATGCTTGGGTTCGAATACCCAAGAGCAGTTCCATCTTTTACTAGCTATGAGAACTGGAGCAAGCTTCTTTGCCCCTCTGACTCACTATTCATAACTATAACGTGAGGGCAGTGGAGGGGCTTCCATGTGCAACCGCACTGGCTATGCCCAATCCAGCTCCATGGGCCATCATATACTGTCTACACTGAAGGGGGTGGTGTGAGGGTTAGAGCACCTGGCACATTAAGGGTGCTTGGGAAAGGGCAGCCCCATGCCAATTTTGCTCCAATTTTGTTTGTTCAGTCATTCTTGGAAAGGCCAGTTGTATTTTGGAGCACTGAACCTCAGCCCTCGGCAAAGCAAGCCAAACACGTGACATGTTAAACAGCTATTCCCAGAGATGTCGGCTAAAAGGCCAAGGAGTTGGAGACCCTTGATTTTCTTCTCTGAAGCACAATTAGTTTGTCACAGCTGACAGATGATGGATGGGCATGCATCAGTCCAAGTGACACCACGGAATCCATCTGACCTTCCGTTTATCATTCTAACCTCTCACAATGTGCCAGCTCTTTCCCTCCATCTGCTGGCAAGCCCCTGCCTCCCTCTATCCTCTCTCCACCTCGTCCTCCCCTGCCCCCTCAGGTCCCCCCAACTCATTCCCACTCACTCACCATCACGGAAATGTGGAGAATGTGCATCTGCTCCTCTACAATCTCAGAGGGCTCCTGGAGCGTGGGGGCGGTGGCCCGGGCCAGCTGCCCGGAGCTGCTCATGGAGACGTGGAAGTACAAGGTGCCATTCTCCAGCCACTGCTGTCTCCAGTGCACCAGGGAGATGTCCGCCGCGGTGCCCGACATCTCTGCAAGACAGGACCCAAGGCGCCCGGTGAGCTAATAATGCCTGGCCTCGGTGCTCCAGGGAGGAAAGGAGCCAAACATATTCAGAAGCTCAAAGGGCATCTACTGTGTACCAGGATACCTTTCCCCACCTCCATCCTATGAGCCAGAAATCATCACTTTCATTTATAAATGGGTCAACTGCAGGCAAGATTCTCCCCAAGCAACAGAGCGTCAGTGGCAGGATTTGAACCCAGGTCTGCCTGGTGCCCTTTTTTTATAGCACCATGCATGATAATTCATTCTACTCCAACAGTAGTAGCAAACTAAGCAAGCGGTGAGAGTGCCTACATTCTTGTGAGGCCATGGAACTAGAACTTGAAGGAAGCACATCTATGAGAAGAGTGGGAGTTCAGAGTGTGAATTCTTTACAAGCTGAGCTGGAAGAGGTCATGACAGAACCACAGAACCTCAGAGCTGGAAGGGCCCAAGAGAACATCAGCCCAGTGAGGTGCCCCAGGGTCATCCCTTATGGGAAAGGAGTTTGGGAAGTGAGTTGTTCTGAGCCATTTCTCTTGCTTCGATCAGGGCAGCTCCATTTCTTTGTAGTGTATATACTATAGTGTACATAGTTTGTAGTGTAAGTAAGGAAGTGTTGACACAAAAGTTTCCATGGCTTAAAAATACTTGAAAAGCCACTGTCCCACCCCAGTGCCCCCATATAACCAATGGGAATTTAGAACTTTCTAGTAAATTGTAAAATCAGCTGACTTGAAGTTCCTAACTCTTGCCTCTATGCTGTTTTTCACTCTGTAAATACTTTTTTAAAACATATTTATAATTTTAATAGTACTTCCATTCTATATAAGAATACCAACATAGCCTCTTGTTAAATAAGAAGGGGGATAGCATAAGGTAACAAAAGTGTCCTTGCACTTGGATCACAGAATCTTTTCATGGTGCCAAAGGGATGTGTCCCTGGAAATGTCCTAGAAGAACAAGGCCTAGCAGTGTGTCTTGTGAAGGAAAGAAAATGTGGGAGGGAGGGGTTCCTGGAGAATTATCAGGTCTTCACTCATCTGAGAGCTACTACAGGTGACAGAGGCAATCCATCAGTAGACAAGTAGCTTTCATAGTGCCTGGGGCTTGGGACTTGGGACTCCCTTCCCAAGATACAGAGCTGACAAAGAGGCAGTATTCCTACAGTCCCCAAAGACCTCACCTACGGGCACACACACACGCTCTTGAGGACTGATGAGGGAAGTGGAGTTAGACCTTGTTACCCAATCAACTCTCCCCATGCCCAGTGCAGCCCGCATCACACCTGGTGACAAAGAATGAAAAAGAGTCGCTTTGAAGAGATGAGGAGATGATGTTTGCTCACCAAATTCTACAGAATTATTCTTGCATCATCCATTCCCAATAGACTCTAACTCCTTGAGGTTTACAATCAGAAGTCCTTAGGGAAAGAACATCTGGTACTTAATAAGTGCTATAAAAATCTAGCTATTAATATTTATTACCATTATTATTATTAATAGGGACAGGATCTAATTCACCTTCGGCTGCTCTGAAAAAGATCTTGAGACATCCTTGACGACTTGTTTTCTCTCCCACTCGTCTTCCACTCCATCAGGAAATCCTTCAAAAGCCATCCAAAATTCAACCCTTCTCATCTCCTCCACTGGAACCACCTGGGCCTAGGCACCATCCTTTCTTGCCTGGCTTACTGCAAGGGCTTCTTACCCTGCCCCTTCTTCCACTCTTGCCTCTTCTGTCTATTCTCAATCAGAAGCCAGAGGAATCCTGTCACAGCATCAATCAGCTCAAGTCACTCCTGTGCTCTAAACCCTGAACAGCCCCAAGTAAAAGACAAAGTGACCAAAACACACTAAGTTATGAGTCCAAGTGAAAACCCTCTTGGGTTTCCCTTGCTGCACCAAGAATTGAGCAAGGCTGGAGATAATCACAACAGTTCATTGGCTCCTCAAACGTGGGAGCCCCAGCTCGCTGGGGGGCCCCAGGGGAGGAGACTGGCTAGGCACCCAATTTGTGGAGCAGGACTCTCCCCAGCACCTTCTCTCCCCCACCACCCTACCTCCCAGCCTCAGCACCCAAGGCCTTGGCATCAGCTTCTTTGGCAGTCAGCCTTCTGGGCCGAGGCAAGGAGAAGACATTATGGTAAATGGCACTTGCTCAGTAGCTCACTCACTTTCCTCCCAGTGCATCAAAGCCAAAACCAGATGACCAGGGACCCCAGGGCTGAGAGCTGTCTCTGGAAACAGTTGTCTCTCACGGAGCAGCTCAAGAAGGCGGATCCATGTGCTGCTGGCTGGGCAGGCACTCATGGTGCTGAGAGTCCAATGGTGCAATGGCACCAGCAGAAAGCCCCAAGGCAGGCCACCTCTGGTTGACACAGCCTGGTATAGATGAGGCAGAGTAAGCGTAGGAATGCTTGCTGAAATCTGCGCTCCTTACTCCTGGAGGTCTCCCAAGCCTGTGCCTGACATCCCATCATTCAAGAGGCTTGTCCTCCCCACGTTCAGATTAGAAAACAGAGGTTCACAAAGGGTTAGTCACTTGCTTAAGGTCACTGGTGAATTTGTCCCCAGCTGGGCCCAGTGGATTTCCAGTCCATGCAATTTCTACTACGCCAGTTGCTCTCACAACGTCTCCTTCTCCTTGACTAAATTAGTCCACGAACAAAGACCAGATTGAGCTCTTTGTTTGCTACGACGCTGACTGCATAGTCAGCAGACAGTCAACGTTAAATGATAATAACAGAGTGTGAAACACAGTAAATACTGAATCACAGAGTACAGCCCTGGACTTACGCTATTACAAAGAAAATAAAGTGTGGTTGGGGTAGCAAGGAGGGGCAGGACACCTTGAAAAGAAAACTGCTTCAGCAGAAGCAGAAGACTCTGCTCATTCACTCATTTATTCATGTGTTTGTTTGTTTATTCATTCAACACAATTTATTGAGGACCTATTTATTCCATTGCAGGCAGGTTAGGAGCTCAGAATATGGAGTGAAATGAGACACAACCTTCCTTCAGGAAGCTCACAGTCCTTCAGTAGCAGAAATTCCATCCTCTCTCCCTCCCATGTCACTCCCCACACATGTGTACACTCTCCATTTAATGTGGCCCAAGAGACTGTGCATTTTCCTGTCCCCCCTCCTTCCATCATCCCCTCATGGTATGCTCCAGCTCTACAGCTGTTCCTCAAACAGTCCAGGTTTCCTCTTGCCTTAGGGCATAAGTACTTTCTGTCCAGTCTGTCTGGAACTTTCCTCGAGAGCTTGCAAGCTGCCTTCTTGTCAGTTTGTCTCTCAGTCCAAATGACACCTTCTTAGAGAGACCCTGCCAGCCTTAGCTAAAGTACTCCTCTCCACATACGTCCACTCTCTACGATATCCCCTTTACAAAAACCTTCTTGTGTACTTATCACTACTAGAAATTTACTTTATGTATTTTCTTTTTTTTTTTTTTTTGAGGAAGATTAGCCCTGAGCTAACTGCTGTCAATCCTCCTCTTTTTGCTGAGGAAGGCTGGCCCTGAGCTAACATCCATGCCCATCTTCCTCTACTTTATATGTGGGACGCCTACCACAGCATGGCTTGCCAAGTGGTGCCATGTCTGAACCCGGGATCGGAACTGGCGAACCCCAGGCCACCAGAAGCGGAACGTGCGCGCTTAACCGCTGAGCCACCAGGCCGGCCCTACTTTATGCATTTTCTTGAGTGTTTAATGTCTGTCTCTCTAGGAGAGCAAGGACCTCACATGTCTTATTTCCTGCCATATCTCAAGTACTTTGAAAATTGCTTGGCAAATAGTAAGTGTTCAATAAATAATGACTGAACTGCTGATTACAAATACGTACGTACACACACACACGTAGTTACTCATGTCCATGACAAAATGATGGCAATAGTGTTAAGTCTCATTAGAGAATTAAGAAAGGGTAAAGTAAAGCTCTATTGGGATCTCAAAGGTGGGACAGGACTCTCCTACCTTGGAGATCAAGAACCATTCCAAAAACGTGGTAGCATGAGCATTGCAGAGGATGGGCATTTAGCTGGCCCTCAGAGAGAAGGAGACAACAGAGATGGCTGAGTGGCTGGGTATCTTAGGGCACAGAAGCTGCGTGCATATGCAAATAAGTGTGTGGGAACATCAGGTTGGAAATGCAGCTCAGAAACACAGTTAAGGGCTTTGAATGCATGCTGATAGAGTCTATTCTATTTGGCATGCAGTAGGGAATCAGCGGAGTACACTTGATCAGAGAGCCGGTCCTGTGTCCATTAAAAATAGGTCAAAGAAATACTAGCATAACCAAGGCCAGCTCCTGCAATTCCCCCGCTGACTGATTTTCCTATTGCATTTTCCCTCTCCTCTTCCCCTAGTCCTTCCATATAAACATTTCATTGAAGTCTTCAAGTCATATTACAATCAAACTTAAAGCAAAAGGGGGACTAAACGCATTTGGTCGGGAACCAAGATGATTCCCATAAAGGCAGATTATGCTGACATGATGAATATAAAATGAAACAGCAGATATTAAAGTGGAGAATTGGTGCACCATGCCTTCCGGCGGTAGGCTGACTCCAGCGCCCGCCTCCTTCCCAACCAGAAGAGCTTGGTTTTATTCGGAATCATAAAGAAAACACAGGGGTTGCCTTTTCACCTTTCACTGTTCTCATCCCCAACCCCGGGCTGCAACTCGTGAAATATTCAATAGGCTCTAATCCCCTCAATCACCCGACTAAAGACAAGAGATCAGCCTTCATCAGTGATTCTGGGTAGCCCGCCATCCCGCCTCAGCAGCCACAGATGCCTTCCAGCCTCCTGGAAATGAAATAAAAAATCCTGAAGGCGTGTTGTGCTTTTAATTGGCTTGTTCTTCCTAATCTATGGCACTCATTGTATTTTTATTTAATTCCTGAAGGTCATTATGAAAATAAGCAGTTCTTCTGATCACCAGCCATCTTGGTAACATCTCCCAAGTGGCTAACTAACCCGCCTTCTGATTCCACAGCACAGCTGACCCTCCAGCACATTATTCACAGAAGGCCAGAGAGCACTTCTGATGAGTTTGAAAATGGTCTTTGCCTTGCCGCCGAGGGGAAAGCAGACATTATGTGAGATGAACTCCCTGCCTAGGCAGAAAGGGCTAGGAAAGGTGGTAACGTTGACTTCAATCATTCTTGCCATTAGCTGTTCCGATATTCATGGGCGGTCACCTCTATGCAGCAAGTCCTGTTGAGTGGGCTTGGGAAACATATCTCAAACACACGCCGTCATTTTCATCTCTACCATGGTTGTCTTAATGCAAACCTTCATCTCCTTGTGGATTTCTTCAAATGGCTCTGCGGCCATCAAGCACTCATCAGAAAAGAGAAGACATACTCATTAAGGTCACTGAGATGTGTTTAATGATGGGATCATTTGCAAAGGCTTTGGAAGTATATTAGCCAGGGTCCTCCTGAGAAACAGGACCAATAGGACATAGATAGATATACAGAAAGATTTTTTTATGACAGATTGGCTCACTTGATTATGGAGGCTAAGAAGTCCCACAATCTGCCATCTTCAAGCTGGAGGGCCAGGAAAGCTGGTGGTGTAGTTCCAGTCCAAACCTGAAGGCTGAGAACCAGAGGACCTGATGGTGTAAGTCCTAGTCTGAGTCCAAAGGCCCAAGAACCAGGAGTGCTGATGCCTTAAGGCAGGAGAATATGGATGTCCTGGCTCAAGCAGCGAGCAAACTTGTCCCTCCTATACTTTTTGGTTCTATTCAGGCCCTCAATGGATTGGATGATGCGCACCTACGTTGATGAAGGCCTTTCTCCTTTACTTCGTCTATCAATTAAAATGCTAATCTCTTCTAGAAACACCTTTACAGACACATTCGGAAAAATGTTTTACCAGTTCTCTGGACACCCATTAGCCCAGTCAAGTTGACATACAAAATTAATCATCACAGGCAGAGCTAAGGCAAACCAATGATGAAGTACCTCAAGGTTGGCAACAGTAGGAACTGCTACCACCACAGGCCTAAAGGGGTAAGGGCAGGGAGGGTTCTAAAACCCCAAGAAAGCCACAATTGTGAGAAAGGGCTGCCAGACAGGAGCTGTGGCCTTCAGCAGAATGACCCAGCTACTGACAAGACATGGCCACCATGGAGGTGGTGGCGTAATAAATGTTCCAACTTCACTCTCCTACCTGCCAATCTCTTGCAAGACACTTGCATGGGCCAACCCCAACCAAACACCCAAGGGTGAAGGAAATCATAGGGGTCAGCCATTCAAGGCACATACCAGGGAGGAGAAGGATGGAGAGTGGATCTCAAGGATCATATGAAGACTATCCAGAGGCCCCAACTGGTATCCCTACCTCCAGGTTTCCTTCCTTCCAACTGACAAGGATTATTTTAGGCTGGTTACTTTTAAAAACAGAAGACTGGGAAGGAGGCTCTGAGGAGTAGAATTTACTTATCCTTTGTTAAGAGACATTTACATTGTAAAGGAAATCTCCATCTGTAAAGGTGTCTCCCTCTCTGTACCAGGAAGAAGGGGGGATGACCTTATCTCTAGAAACTCTTAATCAATGCCAAAGGCAAGGACTTAAATCTGCATCTTGTTTACCATACTTGTGTGGTAATCTCCCATGATCGACTCCCCCTCCACCCCCAACATCCTCCTTTGTCTTTAGCTAAAAATAATATTTAAGGTGGTGGATTCAGCTATTTACCTAATCCGGTTTGATTCTTATCTAAAAATTATAGGACCACTCAATAACCAGATCCCACCTGCACTGATACCATTTTAACAAGGTTTTTTACATATTCTTTCCTTTGTCTTGCAAAGAGATAACTCACATACAAATGCCTTAAATTTAGCCCTACCCTCAACCTATGTTTGCAGCAGCTCTGACTGCCCATGGGTCCTGTCCCCATGCTATTCCATACTATTCTCTAAATAAAAGAGCACTACTGCCAGACCTTGAGAGTCCAAGAAATCTTTCTTTCAACTCCTCTGCTTACCGACCCCGCATTACAACCACCCTTCAAATGGCTACCAGGATCAAATTTCTAACTTGTAAATATGACCATGCCACTCCTTTGCTCAAAACCTTTCAATGGCTCCTCATTTCCCTCAGAATAAACCTAGTTTCATGAGCCTGGCACCTGCATTTCTCCCCTGACTTACCTCTTTTCATTCTTTTCCTTACACTTATATATTAAATCTGATCAAACATTTGTGTAACCCCCAACATATACTACGCTGTTTCCTAATTCAATGTCTTTGAAGATGCTTTTGCAGATTCTGGAATAGCCTTCCCCACTCAACTCCATCCCCTATTCTGGAAGACTTCCCTGACCCCCAGATGAGCAAGGTGCTCCTTTATGCTTCCACAAACAGGAAATATTGCATGCTGCAGAAGATCATGACTCAAGACCAACTGCATGAATCTGAATCCCGGCTCCCCTGTGTTCAAGCTGTGTTTCTTTGGACAAGCCTTTTAGCTTCTTTGTGCCTCAGTTTCTCCATCTATCAAAAAAAATAATAATAATAGCACCTGCCTCACAGGGTTGTTGTCAGGATTAGATGAGATAATACAAATAAATTAGCTTTTAGCATTAATCTTGATCCTCAATAAGCATTCCACAGTTACATTTATTACACACTACTTCGTACACACTGTTATAGCATCCTGTTTTACCACTGTCTGGGTCTTTGGTATTTATCTATGTTAAAATGACCCGTTTATACAGCTGACCTCTCTCATTCAACTCTAGTGAAGGAATACATCAGAGCCATTCGTGAAGTCCAGTGCCTGACACAGCGACCAAATACAGAGCAGAAGGCTCCATAATGTTTGGTGAATTGAACTGAGCTATCCAGATATCTGAATTTAGTGGCCATCCCCAGAGGACAGAGAGGAAGAGATAGCAACTCAGGACGTCAATGATGGCTTGATCCTCATATAACAACTCTATAGAAATTTATTTAACATCTGGCTCAAGTTTAGGCACTCTGACAAATGCAAATGAAGCGAAAGACAGAACTTTAAATTTAAAGAAGCAGACATTCTCATGGAGGGGGAGAGAGAGTTTATATAGAAAATAGACAATCTTATGATTCTGTCTAAATATAAGTATATGGAAAGAAATACACTGGAATATCAAGAATGGTACTCTTTAAATGGTGGGATCAGAGGTGACTTTAATCATGTTCTGAATCACTTTTTTCTACATGTCCTATATTGAATATATATTACCTCGGTAGCAGATGCAAATACATACTCATTTTGAAGATTCATTTAGTCGACCAACCTTTTCTGAAATCTGGCATTGAGGGACTCTCTTGGGGAGCTCAGTCCAAGGAATGGAGAAAAAGCATGTTATAAATAGCTATAAATCAAAATGGGAAGCTTAGAGAAGAAGAGATGACTTCTGCTGAATCTAGAAAGTCTTCATGGAGGAGTCTTAAAGGATGGGCAAGATTTCAACAAGTGGCCAGGTGGCAGAGGGTGTTTCAGATGGAGGAGTGGCATTAGGCAAGAAGGCAGGAGGATTGGAAATGTGCAAAGGATTGCAGTGGGAGGATGCCAGTGGCAAATACAAAGGCTCATCATTACAGAGGAAATAGAAAGACAGGTATAGCAAGTAGGGAAAGAGGAAAGTAAAAAGTAGGCTATCACTTCTTACTTATGAACTATCTCCTAGCAGAATAATAAATGTCAGGTCCCATCAGGGCAATCAGACCAAGCCCTAGTTCATAGGGTACTGAAGCTCTCCAAATGTCATAAATTAAAACAACAGGATGGATGGATGGATGGATGAGTAGACGGATGGTGGATGGATGGGTGGATAGATAGGTGGATAGATGGGTGGACAGGATGGATGGGCGGATGGATGGATAGATGGATGGGCAGATGGATGGGTAGATGGATGGGTGCATGGATGGATAGATGGATAGATGGATGGATATATACCAGTCTTTCTGACTTAATCAATAATCACATAGCCTGGGTTAGTGAAAAGAACAATGAATTTGGAGTCAGGAGATAGGTTTGTGTGATACCTCTGCACTAACTGGTTGGTTTACTTCGGGACAAATCACAAAGCCTCTATGATTCTCTTTATTTATTTGTAAGGGGGAGTGGGGCTGATGGAGGGGTCATGATCTGTCCTACTTATATCACATCTAATGTAGAATTGAGAGAAAATAAGGCCATACCTAGCAACGCGCTCAGAAATCTGTGAAGTCCCGCAGTTAGTCCTGAGAGCAAATGCAATCATTATCACCAACGTTCAACAAGATACCTCCCATAAATATTCGTTGACTGTCTAAAATGCGTCAGGCACAGTGTTAGGTCTTGTGGATAGACTGGAGTATGATAAATTTGATTGCTGCCCTCACACACCTTCCATTCTCATCTGGATTTTCCTCAGTTCCCACTAAGCAGCGCCAGCAGCATTTCCCCTTCCTTCAGTTTCTTCATTCAATCATCCATTTCATCATTCATTCATTCACAGGAGAAGATTGCATCTGTCTAGGTAAGTGCTATCCTCAATGCTTAGCATGCAGTAGGTGCTCAATAAATATTTGTTGTATAAATGCATCAATGAAGGCTGCAATCATGTGGTACTGGTCACGAAAGAGGATGCACAAGATGTTATGGAGACATGCATGAGGCGTTAAAGCTCTTCATTTATCACAGGTTTTGGCAAGGTAAGTAGGCAGAGTCTGGAATCTGGCATTTTATACATCTAAAGGATGCTGATGTCAGGCCAGGTTAAATGCAAGCAGGACAGCATCACTGTGGTGCTGAGTTTGGGAGGTCACCTGGGGGTGAGAGAAGGTAGAGAGATGGTGGGAGATGTGACACAGCCAGGCCCTGCAGCAGCAGTTGGAACACATCCCAGGAGTACATCAGATCCCCCTCTTCCCCACCAGACACTGGACTAAACCCATTGCTTCTGCACACCAAGCCACCATCCACTGGCCCCAAGCAGTGTCCTGGTCTCCCAGTTTTTGTTCATGCTGTGCCTCCTGCATGGAATGCCCTATCTCTTCTTCTGCACTCACAGACTTTACCCATCCTTCCAAAGCCAGCAGAAGTGACTCCTCTGAAGAGCCCTGCCCAAAAGGCCTTCCCCTTCCTCTGAGCTCCAGCCTCCCCTGGGAGGCTCTACTCCCTTCCCTGGCTCACTAACCTCACCCATCCAGAATTCTCATTTCCTTTGCTAGGTCTTGAGATTCTTCTGGGCCAGAAATTGCTATTATCTCCCCATCTCCCTCTTGGTAGCTCAGTGTTTTCTGCAGTAGCAGGTGCCTGATAAATATGGGCTGAGACAGGATTAAAATAGAAGCCCAAGAGGGTGAGACTCTCTATTCCAGTTTCACAGGCAGGAATACTGAGGCACGGGGGGTGGAAAAGATACTTAGAGACATGGAGGCTCAGAAGTGCAAGGAACCAGGGGAGTGTCTCTCAGCCTAAGAAAATACGAATCTGTCTCTCCCCCACCCTCACTGTCATCCCACTGTATAGTCCCCTGTAGCATCTATCAAAATAGCAGCCACTTGGATCAAATGGCATGCAATATGGTCAAACAACGACAAGTAAGCATCCTGTGTGTCATTCTCTCCTGTTCCCCTGCCTTTGGAAGAGCAACTCCATGCTCTTGTTCACACAGTTCTCTCTAACCTGGGCTGTTCTTCTCACTCTTTTTGCTTGACTAACTCTTCATCTTCAGACCTCAGCTGTAAGTAGACTATCTAAACAGTCAGCAGTCTTCTCCTCACGTCAACACTAGTGTAATGTGACCTTGTAGATCCCCCACCAAGAGGTGAGTCTATTTCTCCCCCCCTTGAATCCAAGTTGGTCATATGACTTTCTTTAGCCAAAGGGACAATGCCAAAAACAATACAAGCAGAGACTTGAAAAGTATTTGTGGACTTGCTATCTCTTGCTGCTCTTGGGAACCTTGCAACTGCCAAGCCCTGGCCAGCCTCTGGATGATGAGAGAAACGTGGCCCATTTGCCTGCCTCAACCCAGACCCAGCCTGCTGCCAACCACCAGATCTTGGATCATCCAGCTCCCAGCCAAAGTGCCGGCTGACCACAGACATGTGAGAAAGCCCGGCAGAGATCAGCCAAGACAGCAGAAGAACTGCCCAACAAAGCTCAGCCTAAACCACCAGCCCACAGAATGATGAGCTAAAAAATTGTTCTAAGCCACTAAGTCTGGGGTATGTTTGTTACACAGCAATAGCTAACTGAAAGAACAAGTCAGGCGTCTCCTCCTTTGTGAAGCCTCCCTTCTCCCAGGGCTGGCTGGGGCCCCTGCTCTGCACTTCCTTTCACTGCTCAGCGTATCACCCTATATTGTTAGTTATGCCTATATTATTTCAAACCTCACCTGCCCTCTGCTCCCCAAGTCTTGGAGCTTCTTAAAATTAAAGGTCTAACCTCTCCTGCTGCCTGCTACCTCCCTAACATTTAGCTCAGAGTGGGTGCTCAATGGGCATACGTAGAACAGAACAAACGGATACTGAAAATCTCCCCAAGGTGGATCCTACCATATTCCCATCAACCCCTCCTCCTCCTAATCAAAATCTCCATCACCCTGATTTGAAGGAGGGAGTGATATTGATTGGCTCCAACTGCACAGCTTCGGGAGCATAATCTACCTCTATATTCCTTAAATAAGCTGCATGCCTGCTCTGTGTGTTATAGTGGCCTTGAATGTAATTTAGCCTCCACTCCATTACCCTTATTTATAACACGGCGCCAGAACACGGAGCCCCAGGCCAGCAGTGGAATGATTACAGGACCCTCTTGACTTGCAATCCACACCATTCAGTCCAATTTAGATGGGCCACAGATGGTGCCCTGCGGCAGGGAAGGGAAGGGACGTGAGAAGATGCCAGGCTGGGCGTGGGGAGAAGGGAAGACCCTCTAGATTTTCTGACTATGTCAGAGGAGGATAAGAAACAGGCTCAGGTTGTCCAATGTCCCTCCTGACCAGGACAGTGAGTGCCTGAATGATGACAAATCATGCCCTACTCTGACAGGGTCAGGCATGAGGACACCTGTGACCACTGCTGGGACATCTTTTTGTTCCATTTAAATGCCAGAGTCCTCTCCCCAGGGAGATGATGGAGCATTGTTCCCATATTGCTGGGTTAACAGTCAGGAAAGGCGAATTCCACTCTGGTCTTGGCTCTGTGATGCCCCCGAGGTGAGGCATTTGTACCTCAGGACCTCAGTCTTCTCATCTCAAATGAGGGAACTGATCTCTCCCCTAACTCCTTCACTAGGTCTTGGAAGAAGTAAAGAGAGAAATTCACGAGAAGGTATTTTGAATAAAATGTTCTCTGGGCCGAGGTCATAGTTAGGATTAATACTAATCAACCTGATGAAAGACGTCTGGAAAACTGAAACCAAGTGGCTCAATGAGAAAGGTTAAAATTCCCTCCCATTTTTCATACCCCAGGTCCCTAACACAGCACAGGAGCAGGGCTCCTGAAACCAGCCACGTGGGCTCCCACCTCTGCCGCTCCATTTATTAGTTGAGTAACCTTGCGGAAGTCACCTAACATCTCCAGGTCTCACTTTCCTCATCTAACCTGGGGAGAATAACGCCATAATCATCACTGGAGTGTGGGTGCCAGGGAGGCACAAACTGGACTGTCCTATTCATCCCCGTATCCTAGTGCCTATAACAGTGCCTGGTATAAGGTAGTCAATTAATCTAAAACAAGAGAATGACTGACACTTATTAAGTGCTTTATGTGTGCAAGGCTGTGTTCCCCACTGTTTGCACATATTATCTCATTTCATCCTCCCAACATCGTCATGACTTAGGGATAATAATAAATCCACATGTGCATGTGTTGAGATAATGTGTCAGCCCCAGGCCCGACAGTAGTCTTTGCTCAATAAGGTCTGCGACAGTGCACGCTGCTCTTCCTGCCACCTCTTCTGTGCCACACAAACACATTGCTTTTACTCCAGTTTATAGGAACGTTTGAGATTGCTTGCTCTGATGCTCCGGGGACTGTCTTTGATTGTAAATTTCTGGAGAATAGGAATCATGCCTGTCTAACGACTTCTTCAGGGCATTGTGGTTACAACCCGGAATATCGTCAGAATATGAGATTAGAAATCATGACCTCTGAATTGTCACACCTCCCGCAGTGCCACCCCACCTGCTGTTTCCACTTCCAGAACCACAGAAACTAAACTTAGACTGTGCCAACTCAGCAAACATTTCTGGAGAGCCTTCACTGCACCAGGCCCTTTGCTGGGAGTTTTCAGGCATCGTTTTCCTGAGTCTCCACTTTTCATTTAGAATCAAGAAAACTGAAACTCAGCCAGGACGGGGAGTCATCTCAGATGAAATAGTAAACCAGGGGTTGGGTCTGTGAGAATCCAGCCTCCTTATCTCAAGGACAGACTCTTGTATTCTACCTGCCAGATTCTGAGTGGCCTCCTGGCTCCGCCACTGACCTGCTGTGTCACCGGAGGAAAGGTACCTTCCTCTCTGAACTCTCTTTTTTCACCTGTAAAATGGGAATGGTCATGCCATCCTCAGAGGCTGTTCAGAAAATTTACTAGAGAATGTCACTAGTGGGAGAGGTGCTGGGACCTTATTCTCTATCTTCATGGAAACTGTCATGCTCTCAGAGAACATAGGGAACAATGCCTTCCATACCACAGTTGACATGGGGAATCTCATCCACCTCGGTCAGTTCCATCACCTGATAAATACAAATGCGAACTGGGAGAAGAGGGGTGCCCATGTGGGGTCCCATGCACTCAGCCCAAGCACCTCCATCACAGGCTTTTTACCTTTTATGAACATTTCTTTTTAACGACTACTTGGTGGTTTAACTCCTAACACCATCAGCACCACTCTGGTTCCTGTCTACAGCGCAGTGTGGAAAACACTAGAAGGAACCATCTTAACAGAATGCCCTTGTGATGGGTAGGTACGCTTATTACAGGTGGAACTAGGCAGTTTGCTGGCATTGGGAGTGAGGACCAAGTTAGATAAATCATCTTTAGAAAATATATAAGGGATTCAGGCCAGGGGAGTGATGGGCACACAGCCAGTCCAGTACACATAACCTAAAAATACCTGCAGAGATGCCCAGCCAGGTGAGCACACACATCTATATGTCTGTGCTCCCAAAGCACAAGCGTGCTGGCAGACACATGCACCTCCTCATGAATCCATGCATCTGTGTACTGCCAGGAAAGCACCCATGTCTCCTTGTACACACAAACACATGTGTTCACATGCAGCCATTTTTTCTCATGCGCATGCATGAGTGCTCAAATCGATGCATTCATGTATGAATACAGACGCCAATGCTACAGAATACGTGGTGTTGTGTGTAGACTCATGTCTACACTCTGCAAAACTGCTCCCTTCCTTGCAGTGGCATCGTGAGCCTCAGTGTAGGCATGTGCATCCATGCATTCCTCAATACACATCAACAGGCATCTACATGTACATATACAGATACATATGCAACACTTTGACAACACACATACAGGTGTATGTGGGGCCTTCACACATGCACACTTTCAGTGTGTTCATTGGTTGGCCCCATTTGCACATCGTTGTGCATACTCCATCGTGCATGTTCAAACACATGTATGTGCCCTCGTGGCTTTACACACAGATGCATATGGCCACATTCATGGGCAGAAGTCCACATAGGTGCTCAGGCATATACATGCCTACAGGTGGGTACATTTAACGTAAGGCCATGTCCAAGCCCTCATTCACATCCTCACATACACAGCACATAGCTGACGTCAGGAAATGTCCCTCTGAGCCCCAGGAATATCTCTGGATCTGTCCTCCAAGAGGCTTGATTTTGCACTCAAGGAGAAAGACCATATCCTCTCCCACACAGTCTCTGGACAGTATTTCTGCTTTTCTAATCTGACTGACAGGCCATCGTGGAGCAAAGGAGAGAGAACAGTCTCTGTTCTCGGACTGTCTATCCACTTAATCCTTTCTGATTTTGTTATGGGGAAAAAAATTCCACTGATTTGCTATTTCATCCCCTCAGTCTGATGCCCTTGAAGAAGCCAGACTGACGTGAGGTAGAAAGAGGCCCACGGATGCTGGGCCCCAGGCAGCCCTGGTGACATTCCCATGGGGCTCTGACTTCTAAGTACTGTGGAGGAAGCCTGGCCGGGAAGCCAAAGCCCATGCCCTGGACACAGGAGCAGGAGAATCCAGAAGCAGAAATAATGCATTAATCCTCCTCACACTCTTCTTTTGGCCACACACCCTGCTCAGCACTATCACACCCTACAATTCATTAGATCCTCAGAACATTCTCCAGGGAGCTATAAGCAAGCCCACTTTACAGCAAAAGACACTGGGATTCCCAGAAGTGAAGGCACTTGCCTCAGGCGCAGGCTGCAGCTAATGATCAGCAGGAGCAGAGATTTGAACTCAAGTGGGCGTACCCAAAGCACTTTCTTAACTCGGGGGAATCCAGAAGGAAGCTGGCCCGTCCTGAGTTACTGCCTGGCCTCTGGAATCTCCCTCATTTCAAATGCACTTTCAGGAGATTCATTCCATAAAAGGGTACCCAGTGAGCTACAGAGACATTTTCCCAGGCTGATCTGGGAACAGGGAACTGGATAAGGAGATAAGGAAGGAGAGAAAGCTTAGGAGGAAAAAGGAGGAAAAGAGTAAAAAAGGAGACGGGACAGTGTTGGGAAGAGAGGGAGGAAGAGAAGATGGAGAAGTAAGAAAACAGCTTTACGACGTGGTAGAACCCATCTTTCTTTTCTTCTAATAACACATACCAAGCCCCTTCTCTGGGCTGGGCCCCGTAAGAGACGCTGGTGGTGCTATGGGCACAGGGCAGGATTTTCATCCAGGGAACTCGTAGACTAGCAGGACTGATGTCTGTTTTATCATGTTAAAGCCTGACCAGAAGTTCTAAAAATATTCGCACAATTACTTTCCAAATCCGTGAGGGAAAAGAGATGCAAAAATGACCTCCAACATAACCTGTCCCCTGACATAAGTCTGTTCACAAGGACAAGCTTGAATTGTCCCTCAAGCCTTCCACACACATTTTCCCACATAATCCTCACAACTAGCTTTCAAGACAGTTACTATATCCTGTTATATATCCATGCATACACACGTACATACATACATATCTGGCTCAGAGAAATGAAGGCACTAAGCGAAGCTCACGCAGGATTTCAGCAGCAGAGGCAGCATTCAGACCCGCTCAGCCTAACTCCGTGGTCCTCATCCTGAAGCATCCTTCTTACTGCCCTCCTGCAGCTGCATCTACTCCCTGCCATGGCTGACTAATTCCCACAATATTGGCTATTGAGCATAGGACAGCACAGCTGGATGAACCCTAAGAGATAAGCCAGAGATAGCAAAAACTGAGATGGGATGCAGTGAAGTGGCTTGGCCAAGGTCACTGTACAATAAATGTCTGGACTGAGAGTAGGGCCTAGCCTTCTGACCTCAAGATGAAAGCTCTTTTCCGAATGTGTTTTGTGGCAAGCTATGCATTTTCAAGATGAGAAATCCTTGCCCTGAGGTGACTGACCCCGGACCCGGACAGACACAGGAAAGCAGATATGAGAACAGAGATGCCTCTGAGCTCTCCTCTTAAACAAAAGTGAAAGTGCTGGAGAAAAAGCAATCCTTCCATCCCTGGGGCAAGAGGATCAGCAATTTTGCCTTACAGATGAGCCAACTGAGGCCCAGAGAGAGGAAGGGATTAGCCTAAGAAAAAAACGGAGCAGCCTTCTGAAATGAACCCCATGGTCCTTTCCCATAGAATCTACTCTGAACAGCCCTGGAAGCCATTGAGTGTAGAGGTTGAGACCCCAAGGGTTGGAGCCAGGCAGACCAGTGGCTCCAGAGCTGTCACTTAGGAGCTCTGAGATCTTTGACCCCGGCTGGCTTCATGGATGCCTGACTTACGAGGTCACACAGAGCCTAATGCTAAAAGGCCACCATACTTAGTTTAAGGCTCTGCTCTCACCATCTTGAAAGTCTTAATAATTTTTGAACAAGGGGCCCCACATTTTCATTTGCATTGGACCCTGCAATTGTGTCGCTGGTCCTGCCTTTGTCACTTCCCCTTTCTGAGCTTCGGTTTCCTCACCGTTGAATGAGGTTAGTAATGGTGCTAACTTGACGAGGTGTGTAGCCAACACTGTCTGTGCCTCACCCACATCCTCCTTGGCACTCACCTTTCTGGTACAGGCCAACGGAGCTTTCTCCTGCAGGTACCTGCACTCTGCCCAGGGCTTTCCTAACCCTCGTGCAGGGCAGGCCAGAAATACCAGGGAGTTCAATATTCTCCATCCATTTTTCCCATCCCTCAACCAGGAGTAGCCCTTAGCCAATGACACATGGGCAGTATAAGATAAATGCCCCAGCTTGGGATAGTCCTGGGCATGTCCTACACTGTCCCCCAGCATTCCTCAGTGGGAGTGAGCCACGGTTACTCCCAGAAGCCCGCTGCTCAGCTCTATACCCTTCCTTGGCCCTCTTCTCTGCCCTGCCTTACTTGCCCTTCTGGGGCTTCCCGGGATCACCTCCCAAATAAACGACTTGCACTCACCTCTTCGTCCCAGGGTCTGCTTCTGAAGAATCCAATTTAAGACAGAGTCGCTGTGAGCCTAATTGAGATAATGCATGTAAAGTGCTTAACACAGCGTCAGGCATAGACACAAGCCCTCAATAAATGGGAGGCTTACCAAAGGGGGAAATAAAGCTGCTTTATAAGAAGACATGAGGAAGACAACAGAATGTTTATAATCGATTTCTAAATTTATCCTCCTAATGAAATCATCTCCGGCAGACCCCACTCATGAGCAGTCAGGAATGATTTTCAGGGCCCTATTTCCCACCAGAGGCAGATGTCAGTCATTCTGGCTCCTAGGACCCAATCCAAAGTGAGAGCTCATGGAATCACCATCCACTCGCTTCCTGGCCTCTGCCGCACAAGGCAAGCACAAACGCACCCAGAATCTCAGAGCCTGGAGCCCAGACATCTTGTCTACCCCTTCGTTGTACAGAGGCACAACCTGGGATATAGAAATCTACCCACAGACACTGTGAAGGGCAAGTTCAGAAGAAAAAAATCAGGTGGCCTGCCACCTATTCTCCTAATAAAACTCATAATTTACCAATTTATTAATTCTTTTTCATTGTCCTAACCATACACACACGTACCTACTAGAAAATAAGGCCCACAGAGGCAAGGATTTCTGCCTGTTTTGTTCACTGCCATGTACCCCAGGAGCCTCGTGCAGTACCTGGCTCCTATTAAGTGCTCATTAATATTTATTAAGTGAACAAATATTCTTCTCGTGATACCCATAGGATATCCGTGCCAAAGCTCTTCCTGTCCTGCCTTGGGGGGAGCAGCAATTCCAAAGGGTCTCAGAGCCCACCCCCCATTATAACCATAACAGTACAGTTAAGATGGGGGCTCCGGAGCCAGACCACCTGGGTGAACCCCTGCTCCACTAGTCAGCCCTACAAGGCCTTGGGCAACTTACCAACCCTCAGTCTCCCCATCTTTAAATAGGGCAGCTGACAGTACTTATCAAAGGAAGTACAGTATGTAAAACACCATCCCCAGGGCAAGCACTTAGTACTGGTTAGCTGTTACTAAGATTTTTTTTTAAAAAGTCTTCCTGCCCCTAAGGCTTCTCTCTTGTAGCTAAAATATTAAGGGAAATTTTCCAAAGTGTGGGAAAAATGCACTAATGCTGGTGCAGAGGATGACTGTGTACATTTCATCACATTAATGAACAGAGAGTAACAACATGAGAAAGTTGTATCTTCTCCAGGGTCTTCCAGGCCTTGTGTCACCCCCAAGGAGAAAGTGTCACTGAGGATCTACCACGTCTTGACCAAGCCAGAGAGAGTAGATCTCGGGCCCACAGCCCCCTGGCTGCTAGCACCAGTTGGCTAGAATGTACTAACATGGCTTTCCTTCCATTGTACTTATTTATATAGTGTCTTCTAATTTTAGTAAGTGATGCTAGTTTTCCATTTATCATTATGATATAAAAGTTTCCAATTATAATGCATGTACTACTTTAGAAAAAACATATGAAGTAAAAAAGAGAATGCAGACATGGCCAAAATGATGATGAGGTCCCTGAAATGACTCAGGTTTGGGAATTCTGGTTCAGGCTTGGCTCCCGAGTCCCCCTAGGACAGGTGTATGGGGTCTAGGACTTCAGCCCCAGCCCTGCCATTCACTTATGCCCTGTGACTTTGACCAAGCCCATTCCCCCCCATGGGCTTGAGTCTTCCTATCTCTAAAAGGAAGGGATCCAAAGGCCAAGGCTTCTGAAAATCTTTGAAATGTGTTGAATCCTTTCAGGATTCCAATAAAAACTGTAACAAACCCGTGGAAAATGCATCAAGGCCAGGTGGCCGCCCCGCCTGTCTCCATGATGTCTCACTCCCAGAGGAAAGTTTGCAAACTCCAGGGACTTGTGGGCATCTATTTGCTTATTAACACAGTTTCACTTATAATGTCACTTCCGCTCTCCCTGTCTAACTCCTGACAAAGGAAAGAAAGCCAGCATTTAGAAACCTCACTCATTATAGCACCCAGAGTTTTCACACATAGCACTGGGGTGCCACTTGCAATCTTCTTCACCCCTCACTGTCCCCTGTGCGGTGTTTAACAGAAAGAGCGTTGGGGAGGGCACATGTGTGGTTATGGCAGAGGCTCAGAAAATTTCCCTGGGCTTTGGTTCTGACCCGGCTCTTCTGCTTGGATTATTTCATATTTACTGAGCCCCAGCTCCAAGGTAGCCTGTGAGTTCGGGAGGCCCAAGAGACATGGAGAAATCAGCCTATGTTTTCCCTGCCTCAGTGAGGCTTCAGGGTGGGGAGTGGATATTCGGCTCATCAAATGCACCAGAATGCAGTGTGAGAAGTTCACCCCGGAAGCATGCACAGGCAGAAAGGGAGAACTGAAGAGATGAGGAACAACATTGCTTCAAGGGGCAACCATGGAAAGTGTCCTGGACAGATGACATCTGAGTGTAGTCTTGAAGATGGGACAGATGAAGGTGACAGTGGGAAAAGACTTCTGGGCACAAAAGGGCAAAACCCCATATTGAAGATCTGTAAGTCACTGGATGTCACTGGCTCACAAAGTTGGGGCCACTGCCTTCTGGCTGACCTTATAAAGTCACCAAACCTTTGCAAGACATGAGCCTCCAGCACTGCCCAGTCCCTACAGGCCTTGGACACTCGGGAAGGACTCACATGTGAGCATGGGGTCCATGTGGTCCATCTGTGATCAGATGGCTCAGGATACAGCCATGGATGTGCATTGAGGAGCAGGATCTCGATGTCACAAAGCAAGTTGGAAAAGGATGTAAGGGCCTTGAAAACCAGACCCTACAAGACCTATCTCAACCTTCTAAATTTTCTCCGAATCTCTTTTTTTCCTTTGTGCTTTGACACATGTGACCTTGCTTCCTAAGCTTTCCTTCTCGCCCCTCTCCTCCCACAAATCACCTCCTTTTCAGGAACAAAACAAAAACACTCTCCATCACCTCCCTCACTAACAGGCAGAGGCTTTTTACAGATTTCTAATGCATTGCTAGACGACGCCTTAAGGCTCAAATCTCCAAGGACACCTCGCTGAAAAGGATAGAGAATCTGTAGTTATTGGGGCTTTGGATTTTATTGTTTTCATAAAACACTGCGAAGAATGTGTCTGTTTCACTCACAGGTAGACACACACAGAGTGCGTCTACGCACCTCCACCTTGAACGTTTAAGTGAAGTGACATAGAGATGCAAGCCTAATTCATTCTGAACACACAGCATCCCAGGAGGACCAGGGTCTGCATTAGTGATGAAGATACAGGATTGGGAGAACAAGAGTCAGTGGCCAAACCCGAAGGAGCACTTCCATCTCCCAAAACCTCGTTCAGATCTCTTTTGCCAAGACGTAAATCTAGCTCCCTCCTTGACAAACTCCAAGCCAAGGCCCTGTGGACCTGCAGCTGCCCAGTTAACTGCCTGAGTTTTCTTGAAGCATCCTCTACTCATCTCTAACCTGAGTAGGGTTATTGAATGACAAAGTCTCTTAGATCTTTTCTCTACTGGTCACCAAAACCTGCCCGTTGCTGTGTTTTATCCTTTGCTATTTTATAGGTGATGGCTCAGATTCTCGTTGACTAACATGTCCCAAGATTATTCCCTGAGGTCACCTGAGTCAGTAAACAAAAGAACTAAGAATGATATTAAATTGAGTTACTACAGCAGGTCCATTAGAGAAGAATTTCTCAGCAGGGTACCTTCTGAGTGGCCTCTTCAAGACACATCCATGATACGATTACCGAATAATTACTCCAATATCCCCTGATGTTTGCCATCAAAATCTTTTGAACTTAGAACCTCTAGCTTTGCTAGAACCACAAGTGATTATACCTTTGCAAATGATGCAAGGTGTTTAAAAATGTTCTATGAACTTAAAAAATGATACAAGTTAGTTTTGTCCCCTTTTCCATATTTCAAGGAATAAGCACAGTAATGCTTGAGAAGTCCTTATAGCATCCTCAGCAGCGCAACTGTCATGCCTATTTTCTAGTTCTATTTAAGAATAACAACCCCTGGGGCTGGCCCCGTGGCAGAGTGGTTAAGTTCACGCGCTCCGCTTCTGCGGCCCAGGGTTTCGCTGGTTCAAATCCTGGGCGTGGACATGGCACTGCTCGTTAAGCCATGCTCAGGCAGCATACCACAACTAGAAGGACACACAACTAAAAATACACAACTAGGTACTAGGGGGCTTTGGGGAGAAAAAGGAAAAATAAAATCTTAAAAAAAAAAAGAATAACAACCCCAAGGCCCTGTGTGTACTCAGCTGAGCTGCTAAGACAGTGAAGACACACTTCTCTGCCAGCTTTCCCCCAGATGCCAGCTTTCTCCCCTATGTCCACGATGGGTAAATGGGAAGCATGTGGCTCCTGGGATTATGATCCAGCTGGACTCCTTACCAGACACGTGAACTTGGACAAAACCCTCTCACTCTCCATGGCTCAGATTCCTCAGCACTCACACAGGGCTCACAGCACCTTCCTAGCCAGGGCTGCTGTGGTTTGGGCAGAGTCTAGCATAGAGCAGTTCGTGGCCAATGTCCCTTCCCTTGTCTCTTTCTTCAAAACTTTGCACAATTGTTTATTTGAGTCCAAAAACAGAACTTTTCATTTTGTTAACTTTCAGTTCCCTAAATTCAGCCCAGCATGAAGTGGGCCAGCTCTCCCCAACTCTGACCGTTTGAGATTCATCTTGGCCTGGAGGACTTCTTAATCTGAATCTCCCACTCACCAATAGGTAATGAAAAACAAATCCAGTATCAAGTATTTGGACATAGAATAAGTCCAGAGAGTAAAGCTCCACGCATGCAGGCATAGGCTGCCTTGACTCCATACAAAATGGTGGGCAGATGGGATTCCTAATAGGGAATGCCCACTGAGTGCTAGCCGTGCAACCAGCACTGATAAGTCATCTAAATGAATTATCTCGTGTCACCTTCACAACAACACTGTGAGGCAGATACTTATATCAATCCCATCGTGCAGGTGAAAAAAACTGAGGTGCTCAAAGATTTGATAATGATGGCAAATCGCACAGTTCAGACCCAAACTCTGCACCCTCTGGCTCTCAGCCCGTGCATTTCCCCGCTCCTCTGTCATGGCTTCCCTGACCGTGGGCTTTGGAATTGGGCAGCACTGTGATGTGTGTTGGCTCCAACATGGATTATCTGAGTACCTCCAGGTAAGCCAGTTCCTCTTTCTGTGCTTGGATATCATCTCATCCATAACCTGGGGGTAACTGAAAATTAAACCTAGCTTGCAGAATAGTATTGGGGATTCAAACAAAGAGACAGAGACAGAGAGACAAAGAGAGAAAGAAATGAAGCCATGATGGGTTCGCTCTAAATGGCAGGATCCTTACTCTCTCTCTCACAAGAGCCTCTTGGGGGTTGGGAGGGAGCAGAGGTGCTGGAAATGGTCATACCATGGTTCAGGGACCATGGTTCCTTGGTGATGGTATCCTAAGTGGTCAAGAAGGAGCCCAGAGCTCTGTTCAGGAGGGATACAGGATGATATTCTCCTCGCTGGGATGCCCTTTGGCTGAGGACATCACCCTCTGAGATGTGCCCCTGCCCCCAAGAATGGCTGGACTCTGACTCCCTAAAATCTAAAGACTACTGGGCCTCCCATCTTCAGGTTGCCACGTGGGAAGGAAGATGAACCACAGACCTGCACAGAGCAGGGCAGGCATCTTCCTGACAGACAGCTGGAGGGAACCTGGTGTAATATGGACTTGGGACTGGGGATCCTTTTGCCCCTGGGGACCAAGGGAGGTCAGAAGCTGTCCCAGAGGCCATGGGAGATGGAGTGGAGCTGAGTGGAGGTCAGGAGGGTACACTCTGGGTATACCAAGGCCCCGGGAGCACCCACAGAGAGCCTTCCGGCTCCATTTGTTCCCCCCTGTACTCACATCCCACTTTGTTACTTGTTCCTCCTTTTTCCCATTCCTTCACGTTCTCCCTCTACTGTGCCTCCTTTATCTGTCACCACCCTCTTCCTCCTCCCTCTTTCTCACTCTCTCTCACACAAACACACACACACAGCATCCCATCTTCCTCAGGATGCTAAAAGAAAACAAGCGTGGAGCCTTTTATATTGCTGAAATAGCCTTGCACCCCTAGACGGGATTTCAGTGCCTCAGGAAGCTTCTCTATATCTCTGCCTCCATACCATCCCCTGCCACCATAAGCTCCATGGTTGCCATGGGCCCATCAAATGCCAGGACTGAAAAGGAACCGAGGGTTGGCTCTACTCAGCCATTATTCCCTGCTGAGTCAGGAGAGCCTAAAACAATGCCTGGGAAACAAGTAGGCAATCAATATAGATTTGTTGAATGAAGAAATTAATGCACGTAAGTTCCTGACCACATTTTGCAGGTGGGGAAACTGAGGTTCCAAGCTAGCTGAGTCTCCTGCCCAGGATCACATAGTGAGTTAATAGTAGAACCAAGATTTTAACTCACATCTCCTGGCGCCCAGCTCATTTCTTCCTCCTGGAACTCTCAGGACTGTCAATGCCAGGCCCTTTCTTTAAGGCAGTGAGAGCCCCCCTGTGAGCCTGCAGATTCTCCGGGGAGGAGCAGAACTTCCATCCACTGCCAGCCATTAACACCGCAGCAGAGATGGAGGCCCAGCCTTGGGAGAAGTGAAGTGAGGATTCCCCAGATAGCTGGGTCCTGCATACAGGAGCAGGCTTCGCTGGCCACAGCACAGGCAGGGCCCCTGACATGCTGTGAAGGAAGGCCAAGTGCCAGCCCTTATCTATACACTCCAGAGAGGGAATGTGACCCACGCAGAGAGCCGGCAGGACTAGGTGTGGGTAGGGCGGTCAAACCCCTGGTCAGAGTTGTCGGGAGCTCAGCAAGGCACCGGATTCAAGGTGGCCAAGAATAGCGCCCCCTTCCTTTGGCTTCCTGTTGGAGCCACAGTGGAATGCAGGCAGAGTGGAATTGGACTGCCCAGCTTCACAGTAATACACCTTGGTGAGCCAGTGTGGCACAGAGGAAGAGGTGTGGTCTCTGGGGCCAGCCCGACGGGCTTCAAATCCTACCTTTGTCACTGAATGCTTTGCGTGCTTTTCAAAAGTTGCTCATGTTCTCATTGCCTCAGTTCTCTCATCTGTAAAATAAGGATGCTAAGAATGCCTCTATCCTTGATTTTTGTGAGGAGTAGACATGCTGTTATGCGCAACACACTTACCAGTTGCCTGGCAGAAAAATCTACATTCTATAAATGTTAGCTATTATTATTATCGTTGTGCATCTGAACCCAACATGGCTGCAGCAATCATACAGTTGAGCTTACTCCAAGCTCCCCAGGTCCCCACTCAACACTTGGTCCATCTCAGACTTTCCTTCTTCCTAGCTGGAGAAGGAAGACCCTTGGGAGGGTCCCCAGACACTGAAGAGGCTCTGGGACAAGGGAGACTAGGAATCCACAGTCAGGGCTAATTCAGTAGTGTCGTTCTCTCTGTGGAATGAGTCACCCCTTTTCTGTCTGCCCAGCTTGGGGCTCTCTCCATCAGGCTCCAAGTAGAAATGAGCTAACACAGCCCCAGAACATGATGCTGGAGGGCCTTCAGAATGAACGTATTCACTGCCCTCATTTTGTGATGGAAAGTTGAGATCCCCAGTGGGGAAGAGGCATGCCTACAGTCACCCCAGCAGGTGCCCATGCTGGGCGATAACCCAAGTCTGTGTTTCAACCATTGCCTGCTGCTTCTCCCACACGGAGCAGCCCTGAGAAAGGCCTGGGATTGCAGGGATTGTGTGACCTTATCGTTATAAAGCACACTGTGGAAATAAAGTACTGCAAAGAAACAATGCAGGTGCTGGTTCTGGGGCTCTCTGAAGGGCGGGGACTCGACTAGTCGCTGTGGGAGGCAAATTAAGACACATTTGTTTTATACAGGGCACCACTTAGAAAACTGCTTCTTCCAAAGGCTCCTGGGAAAAATTCCTTCTCTCCCAAGGGGTGAGCCTTTTTCTCTAAGAGAACCATTTATTCTGATAAGATTGAAGTAATCATTAAGGCCGTGTTCCTCTCTGGGTGTGCCTTTTTATTAAATATGTAGTGAGGCCCTGTAATGGGTTGTGTTATGCCAATCTTTAGTTGCACCTTCCAAGTGACATTCTAATACTCAATGAAATTTCACTTATATTTTAGTCCCGTGATTTCTCTCAGCAGCACAGTGAGGCATTTGGCACAGCAGGAAAAAAGTAAATCCTGGATTCTACCACTTTATAACTGTACAACCTCAGACAACTTACTTCACTTTACTGTCCTAGAAAATGGAAACAACCAATTCATACCAGTCTATTTCAACAGTAAACAAGGAGCCTGAGTTCACTCCCTATCAGTGGTGCCCACTTCACACATCAGGAAACTGAGGCCAAGAGATCTGAACATGGAGATAGAGATGCCGAAGAACCACAAGACGTCTAGTGGGAGACACAGGCTGCCCAACTGCCAGCCCCATCATTTCTCTACTACCCCGGGAGGTGAAGTCAATAATATTGGAATTAATGCATTGAAAGCCAATTCATTCTCAGGAGTTGTTTTAAATAAGCCCCTTGGTCCTCTTGCCTCAATCACAAAATAGAGACAATGAAAATATCTACTCACAGGGCAGCAGAAAGTGTCAACTTAAACAACCGAGCCCTGAAGAGGGGCATCTATGTAAGAGATCATCAAGGGTTATTTCTCCTGTTTCACTGCTGAGGAAACTGAGGCTTAGCCACAATAAGGACCACTGGGATGCTCACTGAAATGCATATTCCCAGGGCCCACATTCACCGGACTCAAGCAGGAGGCTGGCAGGAGCCGAGCCATCTGCATTTTCATCAGCTTCTGCCTGGGATGACTTTACGGCCAACTTTGGGAATCATCAAACAAGACCGTTTGACGTGCTGCTCAGAAGAGAAGATGGAACGATCTTACCACAAGCCAGGCCCTTTCCATATGGGATCATATTTACCTCTTAGAATCAACCAGTTAGGAAACAGGCTCAGAGAGGTTAAGTAACTTGCCCAATATCACAGAGCTAGAAGTAGCAGCTCTGGACTTCACGCTCCATGAAGGTCTAACTTTAAAACCCATGGTGACTCCACATTGTCACTCTGCCCCTCCTTACCCAAAGCCCAACCAAGAAGTCAGATGGTCCCTCCTCCACTCCAAGCTCCCCAGAAGTGCCACCCACCCACCCCTCATCAAGCAGCATAGCCAACCCAAAGAACAGCATCCCATGTCTTCCTTGCATCCCTGCCTAGGAAAAACACGACAGCAGGAATCAAAGAATGCCTTTGGAAATTAAAACATGAAGCATGCCGAGGCAGCACAGACTGATGGGCAGCCTGATGTTCCAGCTCGTTGTTTGTTCATGCACATTCTAGATGCATAAAAATGCTCTTCTCCTCCACCACATTGTCAAGCAAGGACATGCAGCACACTCCATCAGCTTCTTTCACTTACTGCTATCCAATACAGACAAAAACCAAAGTTCCAGCCCAGCTGGTGAGAGGGACACAGCCACTTCAATACATAGGAAGATGACCTGCTTCATAATAGGCACCCTGGACGTTAGTCCAGGTTCTGTGGCTTTTGGCAGTAGCATCCCCTCTGTAGCCAGCCCTGGTGGTCTAGTGGTTAAGATTTGGCACTCTCTCCACCGCAGTCTGGGTTTGTTTCCTGGTCAGGGGACCACTCCACCCATCTGTTGGTTGTCATACTGTGATGGCTGTGTGTCGCTGGGATGCTGAAAGCTATGCCACCAGTATTTCAAATACCAACAGGGTCATCCATGGTGGACAGGTTTCAGTGGAGCTTCCAGACTAAGACAGAATAGGAGGAAGGACCTGGCCACCCACTTCCCCCAAAAATTGGCCATGAAAACCCTGTGAAGAGCAGCCAAACACTGTCTGAGATAGCACTGGAAGGTGAGAGGATGGTGCAAAAAACCAGGCAGGTTCCACTCTGCTGTACACGGGGTCGTTGGGTCCAGAATTGACTCAATTGCACTATCTACCAAAATCCTTTCTCTGGGCCTCAGTTTCCTCACCTGTGAAGTGGGGTGACAGGAGCCAAACCCTGAGGTCCAGCACTTCACACAGCATCTGGCATACAGCGGGTACTCAGTGAGTTTCTGTAGATTGAATGGAGGAATTGATGAGGTCTGTAGGAAATTATGCAGTGACACACCTAGATCAGTACCAGGTCAAGAGCAAATGCTCAACAAAATATTTGTGCCTCTGGGAAACAAACCTCTTAACACCTCTCCGGCTGCAGGCACCAGTCCAGATCACAGAGCCCTATCTGGCTTTCCTGGCCCTCTAAACAACCTAGTTCCAGAATTTTTAGAGGCCTCCATCCAAGGCTGTGTGTCCCACTCCCACAGATCCTTGCTAAACAATGGGACAACCTGATGAAATTATTCAGGCTGAGGTGTAAATGGCTGCTAGTGACTAATTCAGATGGATGGAACCAAGTCAGTCATGGATCCCATCTTCATTTCATTCATTGGCATGAACATTCAGTTCTAAGAGGAGAGTGGTCAGCACTGTGACAACATTAGCAGATATTTGGGACAGGGCTGGGGGATAAGTCTGTGACTCAACTCAAATCAAATAGGTCGCCATCTGCTCTGCCAGGCCAGATTCCGATATTCTAGAGAAGGGTTTCTTAACCTTGAAACTACATTAATATTTTGGGCCACATAATTCTTTGTTGTGGGAATTTTCTTGTGCATTATAGGGCATTATAGGGCACTGGACAGCATCTGCCCCTCCACCAGCTGTGACAACCAAAAGCGTCTCCACGCTTGGCCAAATGTCCCCTAGGGGGCAAAATTGCCTCTTTTTAAGAACCATTTGCTCTAGAGTGAAAACAATAAAAATTTGCTAATCTGGTAATACAGAACTAATCAATCGCAGGTTCTTGAACACACCATGGTATCTCTTACCCCCCAACCCTGCACATTCTGCACACTCTGTCTGGAATCTTCTCTCCCCCTCCCCGTTCCCACCTGACCACCTAGCGAGCCTCTAATGCTGCTCAACTCAAGGGTCACTTCCTCTGCAAAACCATCCAGGGCCTCCTAAAACGGGGATGGCAGAAAGACCCTTCCCAAGTTTGAAAGCAGGCTGTGCTCTGCTCTAGCACGCCGTGGTTATTTCCCCACACCCTTTAATTAAACCTTGCATTCTTCGAGGGCAGGGTCCCTGCTTTATTCATGTTTAAATTCCTAGATCCTAACACCATGGCCTAAGACTGAATAAACAAGCACACGAACAGAACACTAACATTTAACGATTGCCTACTATGTCAGGACGGCCATGCATCCTATCTCAGCACACGCGCACATCGATGTCCATGTTCCATCATAGGCTTTTATTAACATGTTTCCAGAAAGGAACGGACTCCCAGATCACAGAGATAACTCATCTAGTGTCACCCACGCAGCAAACGGCACCAGGGGGCATAAGAACTTCAGTCTGTCTGGCTCCCACTCTGCCAGTCTGACCTGCCTTTCTATTTGTGTGCTCGCCTGCCTTTATTCCTACAGAAGCCTGACTGCAGAGCCCTCTGCCTTGAGTCCTCAGACCCCAAGGACACCCGACTGCTTCCTCTCACCAGGCCCCTGACCCTGTCGACTCTGGGCAGTGGAGCAGCAGGCAGGTGGGTGTGCATGGTGATGATGTGTGTGCCCTGGTCAGGCACAGCTGGGGCTCCAGCCAAGCAGCCAGGTTTCTCCGTGCAGCAGCGCAGACATAAGCAGAGGACTGTGGGCATTTTCAACACGCTCTTCCATCTCTGGTGGTGTTATTACACTCCTTTCACCTACGCAGTAATGGGGACCTTTGGGGGCTGGAACAGAAACAATCATCCCCCCCACCCCCGCCTAGAGTCAAGACCAGAATTTAATAAAGGCAAAATATATATATATATATATACACACACACATACACTAAGGTATTCCAATTCCTCCTCTCTGCAGATTTTTTTTTTTTAATTTAGTTTTAGCCATGATGTTAGATTGACAGTCCTGAGGGCTGAAGTTTATCCATTCCCATAACGGGTCTGGTGCAGACACACAGTGAGCCATTTTTATGCACACACGCACACAAGCACAAGCTCAAAAAGCACAATTTCTTTTACAAAAACAAAAAATCAGCTGCATCACACTAAGCTGGGCACGGTCTGTCTGCCCCACCTCTGACTCCTGGAGCCATATTCTCTAATGTAAACTGGCATTCCAGACAATCAATTGAGATCTTCTCTCCAGCCCACCACCACCGCCATTTGATCCTCCCTACCTGTTTTCTCTCGATGCCTGGAATCAACCTCTTGGCTCTGGCTCTTCCCAGACAGAGTCTCTTCAGGGAACGTGGACTTGAGCTTCCAAAATGCTTTATGGCTTTGCCAACCTACAGACCTCCCAACGTCTCTGGGTGAGGGGCCCCACCCCAGCCTCTGCTCCAGAATACCATCCCACCTCCTGCTTCCACCATGAATCACCAGCATTGTGTTCACAAAAAGAGGTTGGGAGGAGCGGGGGAAGATTCTGTGACCACAAAGAAACATTCAGTATTAGAAGTCGACCTGCTTTCAGTGTGAAATTTGTCCAAGATTGCCTCTCATCCTAATATTAATTATTGCCCTCATATGGAAGCATGTGACAGACATTCTAATTGTTTTTCTTTCTTCATGTACACTTTTGCTTTTCGCCCTCATTATAGGCAGGCTGGTATCATCACACACACACTTTGCAGATGAGGAAATAAAGACTCAGAGCAAAACTGAGTGGAATCTACTTGTATTTAACTCAATTGAGGTAATCAGTCAAAAAACATTTACTAATTGCCTAACTATCAGATGGGTACTATGCTAGACTCAGGGAACACAATGAGAAATAAGACAGGCATGGCCATGTGTCCTCCTAACTGGGGAGAAGTACCTGCCAATCAGCCCATATGGTGCCCAATGTCATGTTGAAGGCACTTGGTGGAGTAGGCACAGCATGGCTATAGGAGCCAAGGGAAGAGAGCCAACCCAGCCGTGGTCGTGGAGGTTCACGGGAGGACATGGCGTCTGCGTGGAGAGCTACAGGATGGCTAGAGTTTTCAGGGGGAAGAACACAAGGATTCCATCCAGAGGGAGCAGATGTGAACATCCAGGAAGAAATAGTGAGTATGAATCCTTCAAAAAACTGGAAAAAAAATGCAGCATGGCTGGTACATCCATTTGAGGAAGCAGAGGCAGGCCACAGCAAGCAACGAGGCTGGAGAGGTGGGCTGGGGGCTGAATCACGCCAGGCCTTGCAGGGCAAACTTAAGATTTGGAATTTTCCCTGATATCCAAGAGGAGCCACTGTAGAGATTAAAGCAGTTTAAAAGGAAACAAGACATGTAGGCTGGCTCTTTGACTACGCTCCCTCCACAAGGAAGAGATCAGATCTGAAGGCAGTTGGAGTGGGGAGAGAGTGGTAAAACTCACTACAGGAGGCAAGACTTCTCCTGGGTGACCCTACAGTTGGAGAGGCGGGGACAGGTTGGGCTTCCCAAGAAAAAATGCATCTAGGACACTGCATGTGGTGTTTCAGGAGCATTAAACTTGAGAGGACGGGACTTAGATGTTGCTGGAGCAGCTGGTTGGCAAGAGACTGTGGCAACATCCATGTAACTTATTTAATAAAACAGGCAGACAAGAGACGCCATCTGAAGTATACATTCTTGGCCTGTATCCCTGAGGGAGAGGCTGATGACAGGCCAGACTCCTGCTGGCCAGCACGGAGTCTGGCCTTCCCTTCCAGACGGCACAAGATGGCTGGGGATTATCCACATGAGGATGTCTGGCCCAGGCTTCAGGGGCTCCCCTCTCACCTTCTGACCCTACAACCAGACACAGACAGCAGAGCCCTCCTCACATCTCTCTGTCGCCATGTGACAGAACTCTCTCTGATGTTCCTGAGAGCAGCCAGCCCAGCCAGTCCTGAGTCTGAGCTGGGCCGACCTTGACTGATCATGTGACCACGAGCTGGACACATGGGCCTGGACCCCACTCTCCTTCCCGTATTGGGAGTCTGCTGTTCCCCTCTCCCTTTTCCACCAGACTCCTTAATGATGAAGAGTGCCTCATCAATTCCCCTACTAATTACCTGCTGTATGTCCTCACAGAGACTGATAAGGAAGTAATTAGGATGGACATGCAGGGATTACAGGAAGGGAAAAATGTTCCATTGTCGAGATAATGCCACTTTCTCTCCACCCCCTTTCCTGACAAATGACTGAGCAGGATTTGGGGATTTTTAGCGACGGAGAAGCTGGAAGGAGTGAGGTGGATGGAGTGGAACAAGGGGGTAGAATTATACATTTCAGAGCCGAAGGGATCCTCAACCATCATCTAATTCAAGAGTCCCAACCTTAAAGCCATCAGACGCCAGGCAGATAGTTAAAGGAGCAGAGCAGAATGGATGGAAGGAAAACAGCACTCGCAGAATGATAAATGACAACTGACAGTGGGCCTTCAGGAGTTACCAGGAGGGAGGGACGGGGAGTTCACATCCCTTTCAGAAGAGAGAACATAACTGAGCCCCATCAGCACATTGCCATGCAGGAAAGAAGCCCGGTTTGGGCAGCTCTTGTAATCTTTCCAGAGAAGCTGGAAATCCAGCTGTTATGTGAAATTTCTCTTTTTTTTTTCATTTTGGAAACCTATCCACTTTTCTTAAAACAAAATATTTTACGAGCCAAGCAAAATGATATCTGCATGCCAGATGTGGCCTGTGGGCAGCCAGTTTGAGATCGCTAATTTTAGTCCAACGCCTTCTTTATAGGCGTGGAAACTGAATGGGTGTTCAGAGTTAAAGGGGGCCTTGCCCAAGGTCACAGAGCAAGTTAATGGTGGAGCAAAGACTGAAACAAGCTTTTGCTTCCCGCCCCCCCGCCTTCCACAATACTAAAAACTGGAGGCTGATCACAGATCACAGGAATAAAACAGGCACGTAAATAATACCAGTGAATGCAAGTGGAGATATCAAATTGCATAGAGAAAATTCTGCAGTGGGAAATGAAGAAATCACTTCCACTGGTGGCTGTGGGGGAAGGAGGAAGGGTAGACAAAAGGCTTCATATAGAAGGGACTGAAGCATGTATTGCTTAAATATAAGAATCGTGGAGCACACACTTCCACATTAGGGGATTGAGATTGGGGATATGGGTACAATCCCAACCCTTCAAGCAGCTTGTAGACTGGAGTTAAGGGAGCAGACTCATAAAGAAATATGGGTGATAGAGAGTTACAAGTGCTGAGAAAGAGTATCTTTAAGAAATCGGGGTGAGCCAAATAAAAGGGGTGTTGAATCTATATGGAAGAGATGGTGACAAGAAGGTACTCAAAGATAAGCTGACACTTGAGATGGAGCTTAAACGGTAAATGTTTTACTAGTGGATAGGGATGGTGGACATTAGTTAAACCCTCTAGGATACAGAGGATTGGGACATTCGAGACCTAGTGGTGAGCATGGGCTCCAGGCAGTGGGAACATAAAAGCAATGGTTCTGAGATGGAACTGTATGGGAGCATATGCAGCTAGGAAATGGAGGTTATTTTAACTAGAGTATACGTTCAAGAAGGCAGGACTGAAGAGGCAAGTTGAGCCCACATCCAACAAGGCCAAGTATGCCAAGCAAAGAAATATGTACATGTTAGGTAGGAAATAGGCATCTGCTGCAAGTGTGTGAGCAAAAACAGAGGTGGTGACAATATTGGTGTTGTGTATGTGTACTGGCAGTATATATACAGTGAACAAGAGGATGAAAACCTGATGCAGAAGGCCCTTGGGAGGTCGCTAAGAGCTCACTTGTCCTCATTCAGTAAATAATTCTTAGATCAGTATCATGTTCCAGGCACTATGCTAGGAGCTGGGGATCCAATGATGGATAAAGCAATCATTCAAGATATTGACAAGGATGAGGCAGTTGGAGTGGGGAGGGAGTGGTGAAACTTACTACAGGAGGCAGGGCTTATCTTGGGTGACCCTACAACTGGAGAGTCAGGGATAGGTTGGGCATTCTGAGAAATAATGAGTCTAGGACACTGCATGCTGTGTTTCAGGAGCATTAAACTTGAGAGGACAAGAGTAAGATGCTGCTGGGGCAGCTGGTTGGCAAGAGACTGTGGATTTATTGCACACCTAGTATGTACCAAGCAGCCTTTAAGATCAGGCTTTCAGCTTCATTCATTTTAAGGCCAAGCACAGAGCCTGACATATAGTAAGGGCTCAGTAACTGTTTGCACCATCCAACTGAACAGGCCCAGAGGACAAGTTGAAGGACCAAGCGTGGGTCATTCCAGCAAAGCTCAGAGGCATGGATGAGAGAGAAGATGCATGGTGGGATGAAAGATTTCTGATTCTGAGATCAGGATTCTGGCTTTGTCTTGAGTCTCTGTAACTGTTATATAACCCTGAACAATTCCCTCTCCCAGCCTAGGGGTCAGTTTCCACATCTGCAAACTCAAGGAGCTTGGACTAGTTCCAAGGTTCCACGCCCTGAAGTTTATTTATGAATTTTATTATGAATTTCAATGAAATTGAAAACATAATTAGATGGGGTAGAGTAGAATGGAGAAAGATAGGATAGAATCTGAAGAATCTCTGAGGCTGGAAAGATAGAGTGCCAAGACAAGGAAGGGGAAAAAAGCCAGGCTTGGGAACCTTTGAGGCTACTTAAAGCGATGGAGCTGGATACGTATCAACTTCCAGAATCACTTCTCTACCTTGACCTGCCCCTGGAAAGACCTCAGGCTGAATGGCCATTGCTGTTTCCCATCACTTGCATTATTATAATTACTGAGGTCATTGCTGTTCTCTAGGTATTCTATACACTGTGGAAAAGCACTTTCCTGATGACTGTTAATTAATCCTCACCACCCCTGTGCATGGCAGAGACTGCTGAGTGGCCTCATTTTTCATTCCAAGGAAATGGGCACAGAAAGGGGCTGAAGGGTCACTCAGTCAGCCTGATTCAGGCCTGGAACTTGGGGCCTTTCTCCAGCATTCGTCACCAGCCCCGGGGTTGACCCAGCCAGAGAGGCAGAGAGTGACTGAGCTAAGCAAGTCACTGTGAGAAGAAGGTGATGGCAAGTCCTTTCCAGAATGGGTGATGAACAGCAGTCTCATGGAGAGGAAAGGAAGAGTGGATGACCTTTGAAAGTTGAAAAGGAAAGGAAGGTAAATTGAAAGCTTGGATACCGCTCCAAGGAGTCTGGACTTTATAGGGAGGTCTAACTTTCTACTGGGATTCAGAGAAGGGAAGGGTAACCTTCTGCTGTAGGAGCAGAGAAAGGTGACCTCTGGTAAGAGGGTCACGGAAGGTTCACCTCTAGCTGGAGGATCAGAAAGGGTGACCACTGGTAAGAGAAGCAGAGAAAGGGGACCTCCAATGAGAGGAGCAGAGATGGGTAACTTCCAGCTGAGGACCAGGGGTTGGTGACCTTCTATAGGAGGGCAGGGAAGACTTATAGTAAGAGGAGGTATTCAAGCTGATTGCCCTTAAAGAACTGCAGGTCAAAAGAAACAGCAGCCATGTTAAGCTACTGTCACAGTTCTGAGCAAGAGACAGCTGCCCCACCTTCTTCAGGCTAAGCAGTTAATTTGTCCAACTCACGGCTTTCAAGTTCCTCATTTTTTTTTAACATGTGTTCAGGGTCTCTGCCACTGGTGGGTGAGGATGAATTAGGATTGGGTTTTGAAGGAAGGCAGACAGGAGGAGAACCACCAAGCAAAGGGGAGAGGAAACCCTGCTGTTTTTAATCAATTAAAAGACAAAGGAGGGGGAGCATGGAGGGAAAGTGAAAAGAGGGCCATATGTACTTCTTTCTTGAAGATCACTTGGCAAGAGGTGCTAGCTCTCAGGACTCCATATCAAGTGGCCGTGCTCAGCTACTGCTGAGGTCATAAATGCAGGGTCCAGAAAAGCCAGGAGATTGTAATGATAATAGCTACTGTTTATTGTTTACTGTGTTCCAGGAATTGGGCTCGGCACTAAAATAATAATGGACATGACGACCGTTTTTAAGCACTGTCCTCGGAGCTTGAGCTTGTGCTTGGCACTTCTCACGCACTCTCTCTTTTAATTCTCAAACTGCCCCATGAAGTGTGAACTGTGATCATTCCTATTTCTAGGTGAAGAAACTGGGACTCAGAGGGGTTAAGTAGTTCAGCCAAGGTCACCAGTACCTGGCAGAGCATGGACTCAAGCCCAGGTCTTTAGGACTCCATAGCCTTTGCTCTTAATGCTATGCAGCCATTTGAGGACTCACTTCTCTGTACCGACAGCTTCCCCATTGCCAAGGAAATAAGCTGATGTGGCCAGAGTCCCTGAAGGAGCGACTACCCAAGTGAGCCTGGCTTCTTACACTATATCCTCCCTCCAGGTGGCCCCAGCCAGTTCTCAAGAGGGAATGATTCTAAGGCGTAAAGTTGGTAAGGAACTTTACACATTCTGCCTAAGGCTTCAGGAAACCCAACTGATATGGTAAGAAATGAGCCCAGCTGAGAACAGAGGAAGAGAGCTTAGCCAAACGTCAGGGACGAATGAAAACACGGAGCAGAGCTTTTCACCCTGAGCCCCTCTCCAAAGCCCCTCTAGGTTGGTTCCTGGAGGACTCTCTCAGGATTGGTTAGTGATTTCAATGAAGAGAAGAGAAGAGATAGAGGCAGGAAGCCTTAGACTCCAGGCACGAAAGAAGCCAACAGCTCACATTGCCCATCCTGACTTCAAGGCTTCAGCCTGACCTTTGGTGCAAGACCCTGCCTCCAGCCCAAATAACTTTTGCTCTGCATGCTCCTCACAACACACCCTGAATACAGACAGGGAGAGAAAACACAGCAAGGACAGCGCATCCCCCCAGCCCTCCTCCATCCCACCAAAAATACAATCTTCCCCTTTCAGCAGAAATAGAATCCCCTAAGTTTAGCCGGGCAATTTCCACCTTTCCTTGGAGCTGGCTGTGACTATGAAACTGAGTCCTGGCCAAAGGGATATAAATGGAAGTTAGCTCCATTTTGCAAAAAAAAATCCTGAAATGAAGGGGACATGCCCTTCTCCTGAACTTTTTTCCCCTTCATGTGGCTAGAATTTAGACACAATGGATAGATGTGGGACAGCCAATGACGGTCTTTGAGGTGACCTTGGGAATGCAGGCCATGCATGACAGAGCAATAAGATAAAAGGAGCCTAGGTCCCTGACACTGTGTCCTACAGCATGGAATACCCATGAAAGAAACAAATATCTATCTTGTGTAAGCCACCAGAATGTTGGATTTTCTGTCACTCATAGCTGAATCGATACTAAGACAAGGAGAAGGAATTAGACAGCGGAGACTATCAATGTCTTGATTGCAAGAGTCACATTTCCTCTGTTCTGTGTTTACCTCCAAATAGGGTGGTTTAATAGAAAGACCAAGGAATTTGGAGACAGACTAGAATTTCAATTGATTTCTACCACTTACGAGACAGCTTCAATGTACTGAGCCTCAGTGTTCTCACCCATTAAAGGGGGCTCTGAGGATCAAATGGGATAAGCCGTGCCCTCATGGAGGAAGGGCTGTGTCTGTCTTGTTCACTGACGAATCTGTCCATCAATGCTAGCAAAAAGCAATTGAGACATAGTAAATGCTAGACAAAGACCTGATGACTAAATGGATAGTGTGCACTAAGCATATGACCCATCGTGGGTACGCTTGGAACATTATTAATTACCAATACAGTCCTGATATACCTTCCCCACTGGTACTTTTGAAGATTAGAACAAAAGCCTAGCAAAGACAAAGGGGAAAAAACACCACCACCACTAGGTCTGTGAGTTAAATTTCTTCATTTCGCTACAAAAACACTTAGAAAGGGTCTCTTTGCCCTTTTAAAGTTGGAAAGCAGAAAGATAATTACCTTCCTCTTTCTATAGCCTTCCTAGTCCTTCGCTTCTCAACAACCTTCCATTCATGCTCCATTTAATTTTCACACATATTCGGAGATGCTAATTCTTTTTCAGACTTCACTGGGCAGGCTTCTCAGCTTCTGTCTGAAAGGGATACAACCCTGAAAGCTAGAAATTGTAAGACCCGTCGTGTGGGGGTCAGCTCCCCACTACCAAGGAACCCCTAGACTTACAAAATGAAAAGAACAGAAGCGAGTGAACTCTTTTGGTTTTTTTGAGAACGTATTGATCTCTTAATAATAATAAACAACTATTTCTCAGATTTCTATTCTATGTCAGGCTCTACACTAGATGTTTACCATGATTTCTTTATAACTTCAGAACAAGCCCACAACTGTGCAGGCTCAGTCTATTTGACAGATGGGAAAATGGAGAAAATGAGGTTCAGGGGCCTCAGTTACCTGCCCAAGGCAGGAGCTGATGCCCGCCCACACACAAATATGTACATGACAACAGCATTATTCACAATAGTCCAAAGGCTACCCGAACGTCCATCCACTGAGGAAGGATTGACTAAACGTGGTATATCCACACAACAGAATATTAGATAGCCTTAAAAAGGAATTAATTACTGACACATGCTACAACATGAAGGAACCTCCAAAAAATCATGTTAAGTGAAAGAAGCCAGGCACAACATACTATATATTGTATGGTTCCATTTATATGAAATGTCCAGAAAGTAGATTAGTGCTTGCCTGGGGAGATGATAGCTAAAGGGTACTGGGTTTCCTTTAGAGGTGATGAAATGTTCTAAGATTGACTGGTCATAGTTGCGCCTATCTGTGAATATATTAAAATCCATTGAATTGTACATTCTAAGTGGGTGAATTACATAGTATGTGAATTATATCTCAATAAGACTATTTAAAAAATAATACAGCTGATGCCTGAACCCATGTCTGGAAGGCTCCCAACTCCTATTTATTCCATCTCATCACTGGCCCTTGGCATGTGCACCTCATTGAATTCTCAAGATGGTTCTGTGACGTGTGGATGACTGTTCTCATTTCATAAACAAGGAAACTAAGGGCCAGAGAGGAAAAATAACGTATGCTTTTTCCAAAGAAAAATTGAATTTACAGAGGAAAAAACTGATTTTCTCAACATCTCCATATAGGCGAGTACCCACCTGTGTTTATTATAAACAGAGAATGTGAGAGCAGGAACAGACCTCAAAATGATCTACTCTAATGATTTTCATATTGCCCCCAGAGTGCCATCCTTTAAAGATGCCCACGAAGGTGCTCAGAGGTCATCACAGGGGGGTTACAAGTTTCACTTACAGTAGTTTTTAAATTCCATTTTAGTTACTGGGCTTCTAGATAAGACTTTAATTGAAAACACTGCAAAGATAGTTTGGAAGCCACTGATCTTGTCCAACTTGCCTATTTTAAATGTAAGATAACTTCAGAGATGAAAAAGGTCTCTTTGAGTCACACATAGAGTTAATAACAGTGCTGGGCAGGGGGCCAATTTTCTTCTTCCGCCATATCATCCCTTCCTCTTAGCCCAGATTAACGGCCTGATGCAAGAAGATGAGGCTGGAGAACTTGGTTCTGTTCACCAACTCCTGTTCTAAGCCAGAGGTCAGCAATCTTCTCTGTAAAGGGCCAGATGGTAAATATTTTTGGCTTTGCAGGCCATATGGTCTCTTTGGCAATTAACTTGGCCATTGGAGTGGGAAAGCAGCCATAAACAATCCATAAAAAATGGGTGTGGCTGTGTTCCAATAAAACAGGTGGGGGGCCAGTTTGCTGACTCCTGCCCAAACAGAGCCCTTACTGTCAGTCACTCCTCTCCCCAGAGAAGAAAGGCACAGGATATGATGAGGAAAGTGGGCCCTCCTCCATGCCTTTGTTGGATGGAAAGCCTGCTCCTCGAGTCAGGCAGACCTGCTTTCAGATTCAGGCTTCCACCCACTTACCTGAGATGAGGGTAAGTCAGCCACCTCTTTGAGACTTTTCTTTATTTGTAACACGGAGAGAACAATGTTCACCTTGCGGCTCGTTGCAAGGATTATATGAGAACTGGCATGTCAGGGATTCCTTTGACAGTGGGGAGAATAATGATGATAAGCAAAGCCAGCCCCACTTTCTCCCTTCATCTCCCATCATTCTGCTCTCACCCACCTGGCTGCCTTTACTCACCAGCTCCAGCGACAGTGGCCTCCATGCTAAATTCCCTGTACACACCGAGCCCATCCAAGCTTCTGTGATTTTGCAGCTGCCCACCACTGTCCCTCCTTGGAAAATGCTATTCCAAAGACCTTCCTATGGCTCATTCTTCTCATTTTCAAGTCTCGGCTCAATTTCCACTTCCTGGCAGAACTTTCCTGATGACACTCTCTAATACAGCAACCCCACCTGCACCCCCAGGTCCTGTATTACATGACCCAGCTTTATTTTCTTGATAGCCCTTCCTGCTATCTTAAATTTTACCACGTACATATTTATTTACTCATATATTATCTGTTTCTCTCTATCCTCTGTAAGGATGTTACTGGATCATTTTGGTTTCCCAGAATCAAGAATGATAACTGGAACACAGTAAACACTCAGTAAATATTTGTTGAAAGAAACATAAAGGAATAATGATCCCCAAATTGCTATAATTTTCTGAATTAACTTCTCTACCTTAAGCTCCTGTGTTTGGGAAGTCCTAGGCTCAAACACAATACAAACACCCTCATTTTAGGAAGGTCAATCTAATGATATATCTTCAGTTAGGTACAGATTTACTCTGAGCATAGAAATCCTGTGTTTGGAATGCTCTGAGTCTCTAATGACATTGATTGCCAAGAGCTGTCATTGCAGCAAGATTGTAGAAAGGCCATTTCATTAATCTCCATATTAAATTGGACCTGCAAGTGTCCTCTCACTCCATCCCTACTTATATTCTGCAGATGGGGAAACTGAGGCTCAAAAAGGAGAATAGGAGACAGCCCTAACAGTCTAGCACTTAAAGTTCGGCACACTCTGCTTCAGCGGCCCGGCTTTGGTTCCTGGGCATGGAACAACACTACTCGTCTGTCAGTAGCCATGCTGTGGCAGCAGCTCACACATAAGAACTTACAACTTTACACAACTATGTACTGGGGCTTTAGGGGCTAAAAAGGAGGAATAGTGGCAACAGAGGTTAGCTTAGGGCAAATCTTCCCCTGCAAAAAGAAAAAGAAAAGGAAAGGAGAATGGACTTTGCATAGTCTTGTTTTTCACTGAATGAGGAACCCCTTAAATCAGTCAAGTTATAAAATTCTAGAGCCATAATGTCCCTTAAATCACTATCTGATAATACAGTCAGCTAACTCAGAGCAAGAGAGAAAAAGGGACTTGCCCAAGATCACACAGTATGTCACTGGCAGAATTAAGACCAGAACTGAAATCTATCAGTACCCAGAGACAGAATCTCACCTCTCCCGCTCCATGCTGCTCTTTCGAGAGAAAGAGAAAAGAAAGAAAAGGAAAAGAAATTATTCCAGGCACACATTTAGCAATGCTCATAAATCCTGACAATATTAACAACACACGACAGCTTCGTTGAACAAATTGGCAGCCAGTATAGGCAGCTTAAGGAGGCAGGAGGTCTGGAAAGCAGGAAAAAAAAAAAGACCACTAGGCACACAGAAATCTTCTCATGTTGCTCTTTTCTAAGTCTGTCTATGAAACAAGGCCTCAGACAGGAGACACTGAGGTATGGTAAGATTTTGAAGTAGGTGCACACATGCAGTGTGTGCATGTGTGTGTGTGTGTGTGTGTGTGTGTGCACAAATCCCAAGAGACTGCATGGGGAATAATTCATTTGTAAGATGTCACTCATCTTTTATACAAATTAACCTCCACCTCCCTCAATCCAGGATTAATTTGCTCTCTGTTTCCTTGACATTCAGCTGGGGAGATTTCAGAAGAATTAAAGAAAGTTCTTCAAGAGGTGAAAAGGGGAAGTCAGGGCTTCGGAGGCCTGGAAGCCTTGTGCAATCAGCACCTGTCACACTGCTTCCCACGGGGACAAAGAGGAAGCTTGGCTTAGTCCTCCTATCTGTAGGACGACGCCCATCTAGGCCTCCAGATCCTGGTGGGTAATCATAATTTCTCGTATTTCCTCTCCACCTAGTCTGAGTTGAGTGCTTTGCAAGCACCAAACCAACTCTCACCCTCCCTGCCATCAAAAGGTTCCAGCCAGCCTAAGTCTCCTACAATGTTCCTGACCTCAAGTAGAGGGTTCGATTCTTTACCCTCCAGCCAAATGGCTTCTGGCAGTAAAGCACCACTCCCATTACTCCTCTCACTTCCCAGATGGCCCCCCACCCCTTTGTTCCCTACTTAGAAATTCTAGGTCCATGTACCCTCAGAGCATAGGACATGTCATGTCACTCTCCCACAACTAAATATATGCAAAACACCATAGATACATAGTCAAAAGTATGGATCTTCCATTATTCCCCTCAGCTGTGTATCAGTTTGCTGTCACAGTTTGTATGAATGAGTAAGCCATCTAACATTATTTTTGGAAAGAGAAGCAATATAAATAAATAAATACATAAATAAGAATAAATAATGCTAATACTGAGTTAATGAAGATAGGTTTTCAAAATACATACATGCAAACCACATTTCATATGAAGGATCTAGGGAGTCATGGATATCTCTAGTGCACCTCTGCTCGATGCAACAAATTACCATGAAATGGGCAGTTCCCATTCTACAGATGGGTCCACAGAGGCCAATGGGGGAAGGCAGCCACAAGTTACACTGCTTATTCAAGGAATCAAGATTATCTAGTTGCAGGACAAGGACTGTGACTTCTGAGTTCCGGAGATCAAAATTCCAGCACATTAGGCCCTTCCTGACAATCTTTGAGAAGTCAGAACAAGGTGCAATGAAAAGAGCAGTCATTTTCACTTCTTTATTACATACCGTATGTTGTACAAGACCATGTGCATGATCATGCCTGGTACTGGACTGGGTGGCTTTCAAGCATTATTTCATTCAGTTTCCATAACAAAGCCATGAAGTAAAAATAGTGCAGTCATTTTTCTGATGAGGATATTGAGGATTAGAGAGAGAGAGTGACTTTCTGGAGGTGAAGAAGCTTTTAAATGCAGTCTGTGCATTTATCTAATTCCAACACGTGTAATTTGCACTGTTGAGATTCCCTCTTAATGATGCAGATATCAGGTAATGAGGCATCACGGGAGAGAAGGTTGGGAATTTCTCTGCAAATAACCAACAAGTAGAGACTCTGTTTTAAGTGAAAACACTGTGTGGGGCACCCTGTATGAGCTCACAGTCAAGGTGAGAAGCAGGAGCACACACAACTGACTCAATATCCAAGGCATGGGGAGGAAGGGCAGTGGGCGGAGCAGGTGTTCATGACCTTGGGCAGCCAATCTAATGGGTATAATAACCTGGCTCATCTTCCTTCATGCAACTGAAGTGTTATCAAAAATCCATATTCCGTGGATTTATCTGAATTTGTGTTCTTATTCATACGAAAACATAAAACAAAGAACCAATGAAGATCATATCATTTATTGATCTATAATTCCACAATATTTAATACGTCCTAACCATCCTCTCATCTTCACAGATTATCTGGCGAGAATAGGAGGATTAGGAAAGATTCCAATTTTGTAAATGGGAAAGTGAAGCTACCAGTCCTCTCAGCAATATTTTACTATTTTTTTTTAAATATTATTTTCTACTCAAATTACCTTTTAGGACATCTAATATCCTGAACCAGTTCCATGCTCAACGTGACCTCAATGGACGTATCTCTCCAATCTTCTAATTCACCTGATAAAATATGCCCACTTAGCCTCTATTTCTTCTTAGATCCTTACCTAAGAACTCCCTTCTTTAAGCATGTAAGTATTCTCAGCCCTACAGCTCCTATCCATTTATCTGTTCATCCATCCATTTATTCATCCATCCACCCATCTGAAAATCTTTCCAAAAACTTTTTCAGATGGAATATCTTGTGCTGGGCACATGTAAGACAGGGTCTTTGCCCTAAGGAGCTTAGCAACTAATTGGAAAAACAGATGATATACACAACATGCTCTGAGACCCAGAAGAAAGTGATAAATGCACTAGTGTAAGAAAGACAAAGACCTGTCCCCGTGCAAGTTCAGAAAAAGGAGAGGAGAGATCAGGGTAGGCCTCATGGCAGACGGATGCTCTCACTTACTGCACACCCAATATGCACCAGGAACCATACCAGACATTTTTTGTTTACCGTTTCACTTCCTTTTAACAACGAGATAAATCAATCATATGAGATAAATATAGCAGAAGGGGTTTCTGTTCTCCCCACATCACTACCATTAATCTACCAAGCTTCAGCGCTTAAATGATTTGGTGAGACCAACAAAAATGATTGGGTCACCTTCATTTCGAAGCTGGGTCACTGAAATGAAACAGCAAACCCATCCGTGGGAACTCTCTTTCTGCCTCTCCTGACCTCACAGATTGGGCAAGTAAATTCCATTGCCCAACTTTGATTGACAGTTGATGCGGATATCCAGAGGAGAGTTAGACCCCATGATCTAGACTGGCTGGGAGGTGATGACAGGGGGACTTATAGACCCCACCTGGGCTGCTATTTAAGCCGCTGGCTTCATCTCAGTCTTCCCACAAGCTCTGCAAACTATCACTCAAGGAGATCTTGGGTTCTTCAGGAGAAGAAGAGGTAATGGATGGCAAGATCCAGGCATCTCTGGGTTCCAGGCTACAATACTGTCAAACTCCCCAATTTTCTCGTAACAATTGGTATTACTATTTACCATTTTGCTGAGGAGGAAACCAAGGTTCAGAGAGGGGAACTGATTTTGCTCCAGGTCACAGAACTTTTAAGGGGCAGGAAAGAGCAGAGGCTTAAATGGGCCTAACACCACAATGGGCGCTCTTTCCACCATGCCACACCACAGTGGAGCTGAGAGGTGAAGGGTAATAGGATCTGGTTATTGCAGAGGCCGGAGGAGGCAAAGTAACCCTCTCCCGCTCCAAAAGGTCCACTGAGATCACACACACACACACAATCTGTTCCAGCCACATCTCCAATGTCATCAGACCAGCAGAGAAACATCATGCTTTTTGCTGGAGAAACTTTTTCTCTATTAAAAAGCAAGAATCCAACAGCTACCCTGAGACCCATTTTTCATACAATTAATGTCAAGCCTCCCATGTTTCCTAATGAAATCTGACACTAACAGAGAAAAATGGATACATTAATATTGAGTTCATTAGTAAATAGATTACCCAAATGTTTGGGGTGAGGGAAGGAGGAAGGTGAAGGAAACAGGAAAAAGGGAGAGAGAGGTACATGTACCTACTCAGCTATTCCGGCAGGTGCCTCTCCCAGGACCAACATGCTGATCAAATATTTATGGATTTTAATGCACTGATTTGTTAAGTCTGGAAACATTCTCTAGTACCAAAAAATGGAAAAAAAATTAAAGAGAGAGAGAGAGAAGACCCCACCCATGCTGTAGCATTTTACTGAGATGGGAACTGAAGCTTGCTGAGAAAAAGGCAGGGCCCAGAGAGAAACCTTTGTTCCCCGGACGGGAAGTACAAATAACGATTCTCCAGAAACATCAGACTCCCCCCTAGCACTCACACCCCTCCATGCCAAAAGAAAGTGACATGGAGAGGAGGAGAGGTGTGGCCATGCAGGAGGAGATATTAGGCTGGCAGGAAGAGTGGCTGTAGAAAAAAAATGCCTTGGTATGCTGCTAAATTCTTCCTCCCCCTCTAAAGAACCAGTCAATCGCCCCGTGGTCACAAGTCTCTACCATGATAAGCCCTGTGGGCAGAGTGAAGCCAAAATAGCAGCAGCAGAAGCATGCGGTCCAAGTCCTTAGAGCAGAAGAGTCTAGTTCTGCCCCTGCCTTAGTACCTTACCTTGGACAGCTCTCTTCACTTCCTGCCTGTTCCAGAGATGCTAATGGCAGTCTTAGCTTGTCTCACAGACTGACTGCCACCATGGTCAAATGAAGTCATGGGCAGGGAAGCTCTTACTATAAACTGTAAAAGTGCCATAAGAGGCATAATGCTGCTGTTTTTTACAAGACATCACCATCCCTTTATGTCTATATGATGAGGTGGAAAGTGAAAGCAAAGAGGCCAAGACAGCAGTCCCAGCTCTGCCAGCTATGACATGTGACCTTGGGCAGCTATTACATGTGCACTTCATCCTTCTGGGCCTCAGCTTGCCCATCGGCAACACAGCCAGGCTGGACCACCGCTAGATAACCCCATGGGGTCTTTGCACAGCCTCATACCTATGGTGACCCAGAGGAGATTTCAGTAGGACGTCACGGCGCTAGCTTCTCAAGAGACCCAAGATTCTCCTTGATTAAGGTCCGAGTGGAGAAATACAGAGGATAGGAGGATCCCTCAGAACTACCGTAGCTCTCACATTTTGTGAGATGGCACATTTTCTATCTCTCAAAGTCCTTGAGCAAGGAAATTGCATGTCAAGCTCTGAGGAGAAAACAACTTAATAAAAGCAAGGACAGAAAGAAAGAAGGAAATAGTCCAGGTAGAAATGGATCCCAGAGAGAGGAGATGCTCATGAATCAAATAATTTCTTCTCTGGTCGCTGCGTTTTGCTCTGTCATGGGCACTTTATTCACTGAGATGGGGATGATCTGCCAAAACATTTTTACACACAAGAGACAGAGATACACAGACAGATGGTGAGAGACAGAGGCAGACACAGCCTCTAAGCTAGAGGCAGAAACTTTCCTTTTCTTCGCGAGCAGGAGGTTAAGAAAACAAAGAAGAAGGAAAGGAAAGAAGGAAAAAAAAAAGTCAAGGAGCAAATGAGCAGGAAAAACACAATGTCACATTCAGAGCAGGGTCTTTGTATTCCAAACAGCAGTGACATTTCCTTAAACAGCAAGATGAATCCCTTTATATGGGCCTTTTTATTTGAACCTCTTGCCACCTAATTTATTAGCAGAGAGAGAAATGCATGGAAAAGAAGGCAGAGAGTGTATGGGAGAATACAAAGCAGAAACCAAAAATGCATTTTGTTCCCCAAATCTTCTACTGTGACTCACCAGCGGTATTGTGAGAAAGTGACAGGTCTCTGAGGAGTTCATTTCACATCTCACCCATCCTCAGAGTAATGGGAAAATCCCACCTTGCTTCTGCAAAATAAGCACACACTGTGTGCCCCATACACTCGATTCCATTAGATGTAATGGAAAGAGATTGTTCCCGAAGTTGTTTTCAACTGCTTGAGTGCATCCTTCATTTAGAGAAATAAGAATATATGAGCTGTTTGACTCAAGTTGAAGTGTGGACCCAAGTTTGCAGCAATATCCATGGCTATTTTCTTATGGATGGCTAAGTGGAAACCTGGTGAAATATCGCCTCTCCCCGTGGTTGAAGAGAGAATCTTTAGCATTTCCATTTCATGACACATATTACAAAGCAGCACACCACTATTCATTAACCGTTCTAAACTGAACGCAGGTCCCTGAATGGTCCACACACCAAAGGCATTTCCATTCTGTGATTGCGACAATCAGGTTCAGGAAGAACACAGAAGCTAAAGTGCCAGATGGTCGGGAGTTTGAATCCCCCATTCTGCCACTTCTAGCTGCTTGACTGTTGGCAAGTCACTTAGCCCTGCTGAAACTCAGTTTTATCAGGTGAAAAATGAAACAAAAATGATACGTGCCCAGTGGGATAATTCAATTTAATGTGGCAAGGACGGTGAAATGCCTGTGGAGAGTGTATAGAACTTGGGAGCGGCGAGGCAGCAGTGAGTTGGAGCTTCCCAAAGGGAGTTCCACCTCTGAACCCCTTCCTCTCTGTGTGAGTTTGTGGGCTCAGAGCAGGGTTTTCAGTGCCAAGAAGAGGAGCCCAGGAGCCTCCCGTTTAACTTCTAGTGCTGCCACTAATTACTGGGAACATTTGGTCATTTGTCTCCCCCGGCTGGGTCCCTGTTCCCACACCTATAAAGCGAGGAGTGTGGACCTGATATGTCATTTATCAGTTTTCACACTATGGTTTTAGTAGAGAATCATTTCTTTAAACACAGCTTTATATAGAATTAGAATATGCATAACAAATGAGAGTGGGCATGAAATGGGCATGGGGGCCAGGAGCCCTATAGAAACCCACGCCCTGACCACCTTTAGTAGCATCTCCTCTGGAAAACCCTGGGGTATCATGGAATACAGTGAGAAAAACCATGGTCTCAACAACATTGAGGTCCTATCTAATGACATTCTGTGAGACCACAAAGGAGAAGTGGCATGAGAATTTCAGAACGTGGTTGGTTAGACAGCTCCTTCCTGACTTTAGCTTCCAAAGCTGGCTACTGGCCAGGCTGGCTACTGACCAGGCTGGCTACTGATCAGGCTTACTCTTTCACCAGCACTCCAGAAAAACCAAGGCAGGGAGAGCTGAAAAGAGATGCAATACTCCAAGAAACAAAAGGCACCCAATAGGAGTCATTTCCACTGCCATTTCATTCCCACAAACGGACAGGGTTATACTAAGGGACCATCCCTGTGCTGGGGTGGAAATACACACAAATATCATTATTGTTTGTATCTGTTTCCCATGGCTGCTGTAACAAATTATCACAAACCCATTGGCTTAAACCAACGGAATTTAGTCTCTCACATTTCTGGGCGCCAGAAGTCTGACATCAGTTTCACTGGGCCAAAATCAAGGTGTCAGGAGGGCCACACTCCTTCTGGAGGTTCTAAGGGAGAATCTGTTCCTTGCCTCTTCCAGCTTCTCGTGGCTGCAGACACTCTTTGGCTTATGGCCGCATCACTCCAGACTCTGCCTCTGTGATCCTATTGCCCTCTCCCCTTCTGTCTAAAGTCAAATCTCCTTCTGCGTCCTTCTTATCAAGATGCTTGTGATTACTTTTAGGGCCCATGTGGATAATGCAGGATAATCTCCCCATCTCAAAAGCATTAATTGCATCTACAAAGATCTTTCTTCCATGTAAAGTAGCATTCACAATGCCAGGGATTAGCATGATGCCAGGGATTAGCATGTGGATATCTGCGGGGGAGGGGGCATATTCAGCCCACCACACTGTTTTTTCTTATTCCTGCTCACAGAGTCATAAAGCAAACTTTAAGGATGCAGACATGTACACCTGGTAATGCGCCCACAGAAGGTTTTTAAACCGTACAGACATAAAGAGAAATCTCCAGGGCCTCTTTGTTGCTTTGCTCATCTGTTCCTTTTGTTAGAACTACATTCAGCTCTCGCCCCAAATTCACTTGTACACAGCCTACTCACCCTTAAGAATCAGTTTGAAAATAACTCATCCAGGAAGCTTTCTTGGATCACCCCAGTGCCTGAACTCGCCTTTCCCTGAGAGAGACTCACAGAAAACATCAGCTGAACTGTCATGATGTCATTGAAAAATGGTAACAATAGATAATGTTTGTGCAGCACTCGTTACGACCCAGGCATTGTGCTTTACATGAAGAACATCACTGTATCCTTGAAACACCCTATAAGGGAGATCCTATCATTTTCACCCCCATTTATGGATGAAAAATCTGAGACTTGGAGAGGTTAAGTAACTGGCCCAAGATGGCTCAGCTAGCAAAGGGTGGAAAGAGCATTCCAGCCGCACCCGCACGTATGGTTCCAGGATCCCAGCTCTCAATAGTCTATTTTGTCTGCTCTCCTGCTCACTGCCTTCCTCCTAAGCCCGTTCTACCCTGCATTAATTAGTTCTGTACCAACTTTATCTTTCCTCCCCGAATGTGCCTTTCTTAAAGGCTGAGCTAGTGCTTTCTGCAGTTTTGCACCCCTCCCGTACCTGGCCTGATCCCTGGTTCCATGAATAGACAAATGATTGAATGAAGAATAAATAGAAAGAGAAAATTAAGAAAGAAGAGATCAAGGAAGGCAGAGAGGACAGGAGGAGGTCAAAAGCAGAAGGAGAGAAGAGACAAGGAGGGATGCACTGGCAGAACTCCTCAGAAAATATCACCTGTTTTGTCTCCCTCTTAGATGTTACTCCCCAAATTCCTGAAGCAGGAAAAGTAACTACCCAAGGCGGCCTTATTATTAGTTCTAGTAGAGAGACACACAGAAAGATGGAGGAAGACAGAAAGAGGGGGGGTAAGAAAGAAAGACGAGCAAGAGAGATCTCCAGCATAGCAAGACTGAAAGAAGAAGCCGGCAAGACTACACAACCATCCATACAAACATATGGAAGGAAAAGCCATCCCCAAGAGCAACATTAATGGGAGAAAATTAAACCCTACACCATGGCACAGCTAATAAGACTTCAAAGCCCTCTACATATGGAAATGAATCCTTCAGGCAGGTCAGGGAGCCAGGGGGCCATGTATCAAGGTGGATGAAAGCACAGACAGTGTGGAAATACACTAAGCCAGACTGAGCTGGGAACCCCAGGGACCCTGCCCCTGCCCAGCTTCATTCATCCCAGGATGCAGGGAGATCCAAAACGAAAAGGGTTATGTTAACTCTCAGTACCACAAACATTTGGAGAAGGTATCAGATTCTGGCAGACAGCAGTGCCCAGGGGTAGTCGTGTTCATGTGTGTGTGCACACCCAACCTACCCTCACACACCCCACAGAGTGACACAGAATCACAGACAACACATCCCCCTGTTTCGAAGCTGTGTTTCCTCTATACAATGCCCCCTACTCCTTGCTGATTTATTTTGTTTTCATTTCTGCATCCCAGAGCCTAAAGCTAAGGAAAGAGGAAAGAATGAACACGGGTTTCAACTCTGGACCTAAGAGTAATGAAAAAGGTGAGGCAAGAGGAATGCAGGGGAGGAAACAGTCTGCTGGAGGTATTGTGTGCAATACTAATATGAGTGCTGCCCTCCCATCACTCATTTTTCCTAAGGGCCTCAATGTATTTTTCATCCAAACATAAATTAGTTTTTTTTGGTTTCTTTTTTCCCCAGAATGTGGAAAGCAACCCTGACACAGGCAGCCTGCACAAGAGTGGAGCACATTTTTCCCCCTTGGGGCATGGACAGGTTGTGGCTAGAGGAAGAGAACTCAGGATCCCAAGGGAGCCAAGGTTACAGTTAGAGGATCCAGAAGAATTAAAGTGGCCACGCACATGTTTTTCCTTGGAGCTGTGTTGTCTGCAGCACAAAGGGGTCCAGGAAGTGACTGCCTGGAGCCAAGCCTGTGGGCTATGGAATCCTCAAGAATACGGCTCGCTTTCGGTACTCACTCGTTGTTTCCTTTTTTTATTATTATTATTTTACATTCACTCTTTTATGCATGGAACCAGTATGCTACTATGTGTCAGACACACACTAGGTCCTGGATTTTCAGTGGAGAATCAACAGATAAAATCCTTGCCCTTATGGATTTACAGCAAAGAGGAGCAAATGGGCACAAGCAAGAATCAATCAAAGCTACAGATGCTTTTTGAGAGACGTCAATGGACCTTGCACAATTCTAAGTGCTTAAGATCTAGTCAATCACTTAGTCTTCACAAAATCCCTAGATGAGTGATGAGGAAACTGTGACTCAGAGGGACTATGAAGTTGCCTAAGGTCATCGAGCTGGCAGGTCCCAGAGCTGGGTTTTCAAACCCAGGCTGTTTGGCCCTTACTCAAAAATCAAGCAAAACAAAAGAAAAACAAATGGTTACAACTGGTGTTAAGTGTCAGAGAGGAAACGAACAGGATGCAGTGATAGACAATAACTGAGGCAGGGGGCTCCTTCAGACTAGATGGTCAGGAAGGGCTTCTCAGAGGAGGGGACATTTAAACTGAAGGAAGTGACAGATGAGAAGAAGCCGGCCATGTGAAAAGTGAGAGAAAAGATTGTTTCAAGAAAACACGCTTGCTTCCTTAGTCCATTCTCTTTGATTTCTTAACTTCTTTCTCTCTTCTGCTTCATTCCTTTATTCCGGCTCCCTCCATCACCAACATCCTCAATTTTCTAGTTTTCTCTCTCTCCTCTTATACCTTCTTATTCCCATTAGTTAGCTCCCTCCATCCATTATGCAGAATTTCTTGGGACTCCCATTCTGGCCTCTATTTTAATCTCCATTTGGCAGTTAAGTAAACTGAGGGGCAGAGAAAGAGAAGGAGGAACAGCCATGATTACAGCAGATATTCTCTAGATTTTATCTTGTCTAACCCCCTGTGGATATCAGGTCATTATAAAATTTGTCCAAAGCTCCATGGCCCATGCGTATTACAGTCAAGACTACACCCTGTGTGCTGACTCTTCATCCAGTGCAGCATGCTATCCCATCAGAGTTTTGGTTACTTTTCAACAGGATTTGCAGATATCAAATCAAGGTAAGGCATACAAAACTAGGAAACAGAGTATCACCAATGTAGCATTTCTTAGATTCTTAAGTAGAACTCAGATCTGCACATCCTACTAAGCCCTGAACTTGACCACCTATTTAGATAGAATTTGTCCACCAACCAACCAAACTCCCAGAACACTCACCTGCGTTCATTCTCCAGACTCGTATTATTTTAGAGCAGAAGGGTTGCCCAATCCTTTCAGTCTGAAGACATGGAAACCAAGACCAAGCCAACAACATAAGTTAGGCATAGTGATAAGTCATTAAGTGGAAATAAGCTAATAATATGGAAGAAAAACCACTCTGCCTTCATATGTGAAAGGCTAATACAGGAGCTTTTGATTTTCTCCTCCATCTCCTTCTCCTGCCAGTGGTATGAATGAATCTGCCCTCAGCCACCCCTACATTCTCCAGGTGATGAACATAGCACATGCATACCGAAATCACACAGACTTGGGTTCAATCCTATCACTGCCAACCTTGACCAATTTGCTGAATTTCTCTGAGCTTGACTTGCACTGTCTGTAAAATGGGGACACTAACACTTACAGGTTTAAAAATGTTATGAGGATCAAATGGAATATGTGTGAACAAAACATAATATTGACCAATCATCTGTGCTCAACACACATGCATTGCCTTTGACTTGGAGAAGATGAAATGGAAAGTAACTGACCAGAGACAGAGATGCAGTTGAGTATCATCAAATGGTCAGAGCTTATTAGTCTACCACAAGTCTACAACCTGAAGTGAACCTGCTGCTTCAGTGGTGTGTGCTGTCTGAGGCAGGGTGACCTGGTACGACTGGTACCCACGGACATCCAAGGAGAGGGCTTTGGAGTGGAAACTGTGGAAAGCACAATGGAGGTGAGGTCAAGGAGAGAGGCCCATGCAACATTACTCTGAAATCATTAAGGGGTTGACAGCTGGGAAGCACTCTCTACAATGACTAACAGGCTCCATGGAGAGTAGGGACTTCTGGGTGAGACACTTTAGAAATTACTACAGCAATGCATTAGACTGACAGCTCACATGTGGATGGCTCACAGCAATGAGAGAAGACTTCTAGTTCAGTGTCTCCTTTGCTCTCACCACCCCCCTAGGAGGGTGTCCTTGTTATTCAAGAGTTGTTATTTATTTAGTTTAATGAGGTCACATTGGTTTATAGCATTATATAAATTTCAGGTGTGCATCACTGTATTTCAACTTGTCTAGAGACTGCATTGAGTTGTCAGCTCCTCACTGAGCATACTGTATGCTGGTCACTCCTTACATTCTCAAACAACCCTGTGTGCAGGTTCCATTGTATAAACACAAAAACCATGGTTCAGAGAGATTAAACAATTTGCTCAGAATCACACAGCTAGTTAGTAAGGCTTTCTGCTTCGTCTAGTGCAATTCCCTTTTCCCACTATACTCAGCTCTGTCCTTTATATATAAATACATATGTGTTTCTGGAAAGAAGACATAAGTAATATATAAAAAGCCAAAGACGGTGGCTAGAACCACACAAAAACAGAAGCAAGCTCTCGAGAGCAGAGAAGGTGTGAATTGCTAAAAGGGAATAAAATAGGTGCATCTGACCTCACGCCTTTTGGGCAAAGCCCTCAGCACCAGATGACAAGGGCACATGTGCTAAAGGCCCAGGGACCTACGTGTTAGATGCTCAGCTTTCTGATGACTAAAATGGTGTATTAATTTAGATTCCCAGGCTTGTGTGTGCTGTTTAGCTGGAATCTAGAGGAAATGAAAAAATGCTAATCAGAGAGTCTATCACTAGATCGGACTTACATTCTCATTATTTTTAAAGTTTTCAGCCAACACTGCACCAAGCTTAAAATCAGAGACGAGGGTAATCTATTTATAAGTAAGTAGGCAGGTAACTAGGCAGGCCTACTCAGCCTGGGCCTGGGAGTCCAGGTCAATCCCGCTCCCAGGGTGGGGAGGATCCAGCAATTCGGCCAAAGGCAAAATGAAGCAGGGATTCAAGGCAATTTTCCAGGAAATTCCATCTAAAATTGACCACTCTGACTGAAGAAGCAAGACAACTGAGGACAAAAACAAAATATTGGTGATTGTGTCTCTCTTTTAACTCTACAGATTTTTATTTCAATTCCCCATTCTTTGCTGCACACACGTGATCCAGGAGGTGCTGGGCAGGGTGAGTTACATGCTTGTTTCTCAAAATGAACCTTATATTCAAGACATTAATGGGAAATAGGGTATTCAACATCAAATAAATTTAGGAAATGTTAAGATAAGCAAAGAGAAATGGGTCTATTTACTGTAAATCTGCTCAGAGTCTATTTACTTGATATGCTGATTTCTACCACGAAATCTCAAAAGCATCTATATATGTGTTTGTTTGGGAGTAGACAGCCATTACTCCACGCTTATTCTTGACGAGAGCTTGAAAAATTCTGACTTAGATTGTTCCAGTTTTACTTGGCTATGGGACAAAGAGAGGCAAGGAAAGATATCTAAGCTTTGATTTTACGACTGCCAAACACTTTGTGTAAAGCCAAGGGCTTCATTGTTCTGATATTAGGTTGGAGTATTTCATTAATAACTGATCTCTTAATTCATGTTTTATGATCCTGTCAGCACACAGAGGCATTTGTCTCTGCCCAAAAAGAAAGCGTGTGTTGCTTCTAATCGTGTGCCTCCCCTCCCCTCTGCCCCATTAACTTGGAAAAGAAGAATCGCTGGAAAAGGTGGACGAAAGTCAAAACAATTGAGTTGTCTCTTTATGGATTTATCGAGTGGCAACTGGTGCCATAGAGAGAGCTAGGCGGGGGCAGTGGAGCATGCCGGGAAGCCCATTGATCATCAGCCACCTGGGTCAAAAAGGATTTTATCTTCTGTCCTCAAATCCAAGTGGCAAGTTCGAGCATAGATGCAGCAGATGGGAGCTGAGGTGGCTGGCAAAGACTCAGTCCTCCCTCCACTGGCCCCTCCCAGGAAGAGGTCTCCAAGGTCACAGTAGGTAAAGGAACTCTATTTGGGAGAAGTTAAGTTTGGGTCAAACTTATTGCTGAGAATCTATCATGGACTAAATTCTGAGAAGACAGGCAAATTAGACACGGGTCCTGCCTTCGCAAGGCCCCTGTTTAATACAAGGGAGACAGACAAGTGAACGTCGAAGGGTCAGAAGAACCACTGGAAGGAAATAGCTCCCTGGCTCCAAAGGGGCCAGGAAAGGCTCTAAAAAAAGAGATAGGTACCTCGCCTCCAGGAGGTGGAGTTAATTCCCCTCTCCTTGAGTGTGGATGGGACTCAATGATATGCTTCTAATAAACAGAGTAAAGAAAGGGAAAAATAGTAACTTTGCAGTGGAGAAACCTGGCAGATAAGCGTCAGGGGTCACGTCAGTTTGATACCATATACTCTCTGATACGAAATGACAACAAGGGTGTTACACCTCTATGATATGCTGCCCCAAACCCATATAACCCAAGTCTAATCAGGGGAAAACAAGCCACAAGCCAAATTGAGGGACGTTCTATAAAAAACTTGCCCAGTGCTTTTCACAACTGTTAGGATAATTTTTTAAAAAAAGCAAGAATGGGAAGAAAGAAGGAAGAAAAAACTGAGACACTGTCACATATCAGAGGAAACCAAGGAGACATGATGACTAAAAGCAACATGGAAACATGGATTAGGTCCTAGGACAGAAATCACATGAAATCTGAATAAAGTCTGTCGTTTAGTTAATACGTAATGTACAAATGTTGATTTCTTAGCTTTGACAAATGTACCATGATAATGTGAGATGTTAACATTAGGGGAAACTGGGTAAAGGGTATATGGAAAGCTTTTGTACTATCTGTGCCAATTTCCTATACATCTAAAACTATTCCAAAGTAAAAAGTCTAAGAAAAAAAATGATATGGTGCTTAAGAAGGGCTTTGAGAAATAATCACTCCTGTAAAGCAGTTTAGGGAAGAGGGAAATGAAAATCATAGACACTGTAGTCAGACGGAAACATATGTACAACATGATAACGTGTTCAGAGCACTTTATGTACTCAGCATGGAGGGAGAGCATGCTGGGCGGTGGAGAATGAGGGTGAGAAACCTAGACAACAACATAAAGAATCTTCTAAGTTAGGCAAAGAATGTTAGTGGGTCAGTGAAGGATTTAGAGCAGAGAAAGCCTGTCAGATATGAACAAAATGCCTACAAGTCAGATGAGTTGGCAAAGACAACCAGCAAGTTCATGTTTAGGACTGAAGCAGCAGAGTGGGGAAAACAGCAAGTAAAATCACAATTAAGCCACCCTGCGCGGGCCTTGCTCTGACGTGACTTCTGTGTTGAGAGAGAGAGATCGGAAAAAGCACCGTGCTGCTCGTGCTTCTGACCTGAAAGCAGGAAGGTGAAGCCTGTTGGTTCTGCTTCCACACCCAATATCTACACTGCTATTCATAGAATTCGGGGAAAGATGGGAAGCTGGGTATAACTGAGAAACGGAGTCACAAAAATTAAGATAAATCCCCGATGGCAATTCTATCACCAGATATAAAGAAGTAGGAGGATTTGGGGGAACAGATAATGGGAATCCCAGCTCAGAAACCTTACTATCTAGCCCGTGTCTCCAGAGTAGTGCAAACCCCTAAGCCTGCCACTCAAGGCCCATTATATTTGCAATAAACTTTATATCTCACTTCCCTCATTTTTGCATTCTAGCACAAGTATCCCAACCACACATTGTTTTTTTAAAAAAAAAAACATGAATGTCCAATTCCTGTGCCATTGTATGAGATGTTCTCTCAGCCTGAGCTTCCTTGACTTGAGCCAAAATCCTACCTCATCATTTAGTACTTCATGTACATGTCACTGCCTCCACGAAGACTTCCCTGACTACACAGACAGTACAAACTGTTCCTCCCTGCAAGTTTTCTATAACCCAGCTTTCTTGCGCATCTCTTTTGGGACTTATTCCATGTTACTATGTTTTTGGCTAGCTGGGAGCTTGCATGTCTCCCCGAAGGCAGAGACCATACCTTATCAGTCTCTATATTTCCATAGCTCCTAGCACACAGGGATTCAGGTAAATAGTGTTGGTTGCCAACCTATATTCATTCCCAACCCAACCACGTCTTCCTTACATAATTCTCTCTGTAAAGGATGAAAAAGCACCCTTTCCCAGACTCCATTGCATGTAGAGGTAGCCATGTGACTCACCTTTGGCTTATGAGTCATAAGGTGAAAGCTTTGGAGAGACTTCTGGAAAAGACTATTTTTTTAATAAAGGAAAAAGCTCACAAGGAGAGCTCTATTTTCTGCCTGCTCTCCCTTCATCCCTGCTTTAGATGCTGGGTTAGCTCATGAATCTTGGGGTGTTCTAGCCACCTCAGAACCCCAAGGAGAAAGCCAAGATAACCAGAGAGATGCCAAGTCTGGGTACTGACATCTTGAGCTGCAAAGTCATCTATCTGCAAACTTTTTGTCAAATGAGATAATTAAATGTCCTCGGTGTCTAAGCCTCTAGGATATAAGTAAAAGTAGCCTAAGTAAGACCCTGCTTCATATCTTTCTAATTGAAGGGAAGGTGAGGATTTCCTATCATTGGAGTCTGTTTGGAGAGCAAAGCCTGGTCTTCTCGATGTGCCTCCATCAGAGAGAAATAGTCCCTTGGAACTCAGAACTTCCAGCCCTGGACTGGAGAGCACACAGGGTCTCACCCCGGAAAACAATTATTCTCTCATGTGAATTTCTAATCTGGCCCAAGAAATGCTATTCAAGGCCAAATCATAATCTTCTTATGACTTCATCTACCTTTAAATGTCAAGTGCTAATTTTCGCTGTACTTCCCCTGAGAGGAATTATTAGTTTAATGAGGAACATGGGCCGTCATCTGCATCCCAGGACTTGTGACACTTGAGAGGCATTATCTCCACCAACCTGGAACCGCTCACACATTAACCAAGCAGAGGTCAAATAAAATATCCTCCTCACATTCTACAGTCCAAGAATCAGAGCTGAGCTAATGGGCCCGGAGAGAATCAACAATTGGCAAACAGTTGTTGTGCTTCAAATGCGCAGGGATCCAGGCACCAAGGGGGTGGTAGACAGAGATGCACGAAAAGGAGGAAGAAAATGAACAACTCCTGGACTGGAAACTTTATCCCAAGTGCTTTATCTTTGGTGTATCTTCTAATCCTCTCAATAATCCTAGGATTTAAGAATGAATATACCTATTTTATTGAAATGAAGCTCAAAGAAATTAAGTCAATTATTCAAAATCACATCATTAAGTCAAAAAGTGGAAATCAATCCAAATGTCCATCAACAGATGAACGGATAAACAAAATGTGGTACATCCATACAATGGAATACCACTCAGCCATAAAAAGGAATTAACTTCTCCTACATGCTACAATATGGATGAAATTTTGGGGCACTTGCTCTATTAAAGACGCCAGACACAAAAGGACGGATAGTGAATGATTCTACTTATATGAAATATCCAGAATAGGCAAACTAATGGAAACAGAAAGTAGATTGAGAATACCAGGGGTTGGGGGGGGGTGTGTGTGTGTGTGTTGGAATGAGGAGCTAATACTGAATGGTTGCAGACCTCCTGTTTGGATGATGAAAAGGTTTTGGAAACAGATAGTGGTTATAGGTACACAACATTGTGAATGTAATTAATGCCACTGAATTTTACACTGAAGAATGGTTAAAACGGCAAATTTATGCATATGTATTTTTATAAATTTGTCTGTATATGTATATATATATATAATGTTCTACATCTGCACTGTCCAATATGGTAACCACTAACTGCACGTGGCTACTGAGCACTCAAAATGTGACTAATGTGCCTGAGCAACTGACATTTTAATTTTATTTAATTTTAATTAATTTTAATTTAAATAATAGCCACTTGTTGGACAGCACAGACAAGTGAAGCACGGATGACTAAGGAGACGTAACAAAATGGTGACACCCCGGCAACTGAAAAGATAAGTCTTTCAAGTTAAGACTTCAGTGTTAAAAAACGTGGACTCAAAGCTCCAAAGGTTACCAGCACAGCCTCCAATCTGTCTCCTTGGTTTTGGTTCACCTCTGCCTCCAATCCATCCATCAGGAAAAGTAGCCTTGATAATAGCAGACCTGTTCATGTCATCTGCTTTCTGAAAACTCTCCTAAATAGGAAGCTTAAATGCACACACTCAGTGAAAGAGGAAAATCTGGAAAGGCTACATACTGTATGATTCCAATTATATGACATTCTGAAAAAGGCAAAACTATGGAGACAGTAAAAAGAGCAGTAGTTGCCAGGGGTTGCAGGGTCAGGGGGAAGAGAATGATAAATAGGTGAAACACTGAGGATTTCTAGGGCAGTGAAACTATTCTGTATGAATAATAATGGTGGATACATGTCATTATACACTTGTCAAAACCCACAGAATGTACAACATCAAGAGAGAACCTTAATATAAACTGTGGACATTGGGTGATAATGATGTGTCAGGATAGGTTCATCAGCTGCAAATGTACCACTTTTGTGGGGGATGCTGACAATGGGGGAGCTGGGGGTGTTGGGAGCAGAGGGTATATGAAACTTTGTACTTTCTGCTCAGTTTTGCTGTGAACCTAAAACTGCTTTTAAAAATAAAGTCAATTTTTTAAAAAGGCAATAAGGGGCCAGCCCCGTGGCCAAGTGGTTTGAGTTCCACGCATTCTGCTTCAGTGGCCCAGGTTCGCAGGTTTGGATCCCGGGTGTGGACTTACTCCATTCATCAGCTATGCTGTGGAGGCATCCTACATACAAAGTAGAGAAAGACTGGCACAGATGTTAGCTCAGGGCTAATCTTCCTCAAGCAAAAAGAAAAAAAAAAAGAGGAAGATTGGCAACTGATGTTACCTCAGGGTGAATCTTCCTCACCAAAAAAAAAAAAAAGCAATAAAAGTAAAAACACCATTAAAACTCACCATCCCATGCACACGGGGTCCCATCATCTGGCTCCTGCCTCTCTTCCAGTCCCCTTTCTCATTGCCTCTTTGTCCCATTCATGCCACGTGTCAGCTCTCTAAACTCACCAGCAATTTCCCATCACAGACCGTGCACATGCTATTCCCTCTGCACAGAATGCTCCTTATCTCTCTACTAGAGCTGCTCGGGGGACTCCTTCCTATCTTTCAACCAGAATCTCCCTCTTTTTTTTTCTTTTTTTTTCCTTTCTGCTTTTTCTCTCCAAATCTCATGGTACATAGATGTATATTCTAGTTGTGGGTCCTTTTAGCTGTGACACGTGGGATGCCGCCTCAACGTGGCCTGAGGAGCGGTGCCATGTCTGGGCTCAGGATCCGAACCAGCGAAACCCTGGGTCGCCGCAGCGGAGCGCATGAACTTAACCACTCGGCCACCAGGCCGGCCCCCCATCTCCCTCTTTGAAAACTTTCTTGAGCCCTGAAAACTGAGTTAACTACTTGCTCCTTTCTGCACCCATGCACTGAATAGATAACACAGCTTTTATCCTTGTTTTGCTACTGACTTGTCTCTTCTAACAATCTCTAGGTTGCTCCAGGGTAAGTCTTATTGCTCGCCACTAGATCTTGCACGGTCTGGCCCCGGGCAGTCCCTTAAGGCGCTATCACTCCTCCCTCCCAGCAGCCCCACTGGCCTCTGAGCAACCTAGAACAGACAGAGCTCCTTACCCGCAGGCCTGCAAGTCTCTTCCCCCTGCTAGAACCCAATCCCCAGCTTCCTCAAACTCAGCTGAGTTCAGACTCCGCCTCTTGGGGAAGCCTTCCCTGATTTTCCAGCCTAAAATAAATGCCCCAGCTATAAGTTCTCAAAATACTCAATGCCTTTTCCTTCAAGGCATTTACTAAAACTGTGTCTAAATAATTATTCATGGAAGTATTTGTTTAGTTTTTATCTCCTTCTTTAGGCTTTAAGCTTCTTATCGTCTTGTCCCTTATTTTTTCTCACGGTTTCATCCATGGTTCCTGCCATATCAGAAGTTCCCAGTACATATTTGTGAATAAATGAATTAATCTCTCTATCCTCCAGAGTCCAGGTGGATGCTTAACAGTTAGTTGTAAAATGACTGTATCTCTTTTATCTCCAGAGTCTAGAACAGTTCCTGACAAGGAATGAGTATCATTAATTCAGTATTTGTTGAATGACTGAATGAATGAAACATTCAGAAATCCTTGCACAAATGAATCAATCCACCTCTTGATGGTAGAAATTATTTAGCACCATAGGCAGAGTTTTAGCCCGAAGAGGATGCTACAAGTATAGACAAAAATAATGCTTATGAATATGATGACAACTGTTCTTTTCATTACCAAATATTTTTCAAGCACTCTCTTACATTATTCTTTCAGTAATGTTAACACAAACCCAGTTCTAGAAACAGGCAATGGAGTTCAGGGAGAGAACCTGGCCTGCCACATGTAACATAGTAAGAGAGGGGCCAACCAGAGGCCAGGCTGCCTGGCTCCCAGGAAAGGCATGGAGTGAGAGCAGAGGCTGAGAAGTTGCCAGGACAGAAAAGTAAACAGGCCCTCCGCATTCTCGGGAACCAGGGCCAGGGCCGATGGGGAGAGACAGAATGGACCCTGATTACAATCTGAGGGGGATTCTTCCTCCGCTGAAAGAGAGTTGATTGGATTGTGGTGTGATGCCAGAGTCTGTCAGCAATCAAACACCCTCTGGCTACCTCTGAGCAGCTGGAATTGGAAATGTGGCAGCAGGGGCTGCCCTGCTGCTGGGGGCCATGAGGGACACAGGAGCAGCTCAGCTTCAGGCTACAGCTAAAAAAACTGGTAGGTGACAGACATGTCCATTCACAGCACCGCTAACAAAATATGCTTCCCCAAAGAACCCAGAGAAGGGGAGAAGCTTGCCCTGGGGCGCAGGGGAGAAAGGGGTCATGGGAATAACCCCTTATAATTGCAGAGTGTGCAAATGCTTACAAAGCATTATAACTTACACTCTCATTAGAGGCCCCCCTAAACTCTACTGAAATCAGTGTTATAACCCCCATTTTATAGATACACACACATAGGTTGGAAGACAGGAAATGAATGCACAAAGTTATAAAGCATAAAGTTAGAGCCGAGATGACAATTTCAAGTGTGCCAGGCACTCCCTCTCTAAGTACCCTGTAACCCAAAGCCCCTCTCCATCATAAAGTCAAAATCTCAAAATACTGGCAGGGCTTAGAATTTCCGAGGAAAGTGATCATGGATATGAATTCTTCTTGGCTGCTTACTAAGTGCCAGTGGGCACTCCAGATGGGCCACCACATATAACCTCTGTGGCTGAGATCATTATCTCATGTTTGATATGATGAACCGAGTGAGGTCCTGAGAGGTGAAATCCTTTACACCAAGTGGCAGGACCAGCTGTGAAAACCAGGCCAAGTTCTTTAGATTTCACTCGGAGAACCTGAGAAGCAAAAGCGATGCAGAACTGGAGCTCCTTTACCCTCTCTCAAGCAATGTGCTGGGGCTGGCTCTACAGTAACACAGCGGGACCACTGCTGTTCAATCAGATTTCCAATTTTAATGGACTTCCGTGTAAATACGGTTGCTTAAAATATGAAAAGAAAGCTGAAGTCTATCAGTGAAAGAGGGATTTAGAGAATAAATGGAAGAAGGTAAAGAGAATAGAAGAGAAGTTCTCTCTCCATACCATCTCAGGAAAGATACATAATTGAATGGGAAGCACATTCTGGCAGGGCTGACTTACCCATCAGGCACTGCGTCCAGAGCCCACAGTACTTTTAGGGGCCAATGTAAATGTTTTAATTTTTTAAAAAACCAGAGGCAAAAATAAATCTATGTTTAGGTCAAAGAAAATGTTTCAATATATAATATTAATAAAATCATCTTTCTATGAACACAATGGTACAATATTTTTTAAATAAATAATAATAAAATAATATAATTTTTAAAAATGTTATGGAAGAACAGCTCACAAAGGCAAAAGTGCCTAGTCTTCAAAAGTCATAAAGTTGCCCTGTACGCTGACTTTGTTATTGTATAACCTTGGCCATTGCGTGTGGAGCTAAATAAGCTAATGAGGATTAGCGGAATTGGGGAAGAGTGTCTCCAGCTATGTTCTGAAGAACTCTTGCACGGGATTATCATGGGGAAAGCTAAGCTTCTGAGTTTACCAAGAAAATTGAAAATAAGCTCCTAGGTACATGTGGGCATTTCTCCTCTGGCCATGCCAAGCAGAGAAGGCTAAATTAAAATTACCTTTAGCTTCATCATTTTCTCCATCTCAAGAATCACACTTATCATGGGTCCTTGGGACCTAATTGTGCCCTGGAGATTGGAGTCAATATCAAATCTCTGGGTAAGAAGGTCTTTTATGCCAAACCCAATTGCTGCCTATTCTCACTACAGTCTTTAATTTTGCTTTTTAAGAGTGAAAACTCTACAAATGTTGCTTTCCTGGCATTGTTGCAAGGATTTCCTTGTAATAAGGTTTTTTTGGAAGTTTGGGTATGTAACCTCAGGATGGACAGAACACTCAAGTGGCAGCAAGAAGACACAGAGTGTAGTAACAATTCAGTCACAGATTTTTGTGAGCTGGACAAGTCACTTCCCCTTTTGGGTCTTAGCTTTCCCTATCTGAAAAAGGAGAGTTTATTAGCATATGTAAATTTGAAGGACCTTTTAATACTGAACATTTAGGATATCATGGATGGTCCTATCACAGATCCGCTTATAGTAAAATCAGTGTTATAGTGAGGATCTATCATGTCTGGTGTTTAAGAAGGCTTCTTCTAGTTTGCCCAGAAGCCAGGATATGCCTATTCATTTCTACACAGGCAGTATCATTTCTAAGAATTTGCAGGGGGAAAGTAAAGGTCAGACAGGTTAGGTAATACACACACACACACACACACACGTACACATATACACACTGATGTATACACACACACACACAGATGTGTATACACACACATATATACACTCAGACAGATGTATACCCACACCCCCACACACACACGTGTGCAGGCAACACACAGGGCCAACCCAGAGCAATACAGGGGTCTGGATGTGGCTACATGCCCTGCATGAGTTGCCACTTTACAAATACATCAGTCCTGGAGTTGCAATCTCTGCTTCCGGGCATGACAGCTGAATGAGAAATCCCATTTCCTCTCCAATCAATTAAATGAGAAAGGGGCCCAACATTAAACTGGGGGCAATTGTCTTTACATCACCTTGGGCACCACTTCTAATCACAAACTTGCGGACCACCAGCCTCCAGGGGCCCTGATATGGAGTGTGGAAATTATCACGTAATTGACGACAAGGCCGGGCCTGAAAGTGACTTTCTCAGCATCTGTTCTCCAGGAGTCCCGAGAGCAGAAGAAAGCTCATGGGGTTGCTGGGGAAAGGTAGTCTCCTCCAGTTTCGACAGCCTCCCCTCAAACTCTCCAAACAGGTCTCTTTCCTCTGCTTCCTGTATCCTATCAGGCCTCTCTCTATCCTTGCTGTTGGAGTTCCACCAATCTTTCAAAATTTTCATTCATAAATCCCACCTTTTTCCAAGAACCTGCTCAACTCACCTCCCACTACCCTTCTCCTTCGATGTCAATCTCTACCACCTGTGCATTGGGGGAGACGTTAAGCACAGTTTTAATTCGACCCAAACGTAATTACTCTATGAATAACCCTGGTTGGACTCCGATGACTCTCAGAGCCCTTTCTTCTGTGCAACACAAGGCATAGATTCAATAAGAAACACTGACTAATGTAAAGAGGATCAATCTGCCCCTTCCTGATGCTGTGCCCTCGGGCAAGTCCCTTCATGCCAGTGAGCCTCAGATCCCCATCCATAAAATGGGAAGAAAGTAATTAAATCTTAATGGGTTATTTTGAGAATCAAAGAAAGCAAAAAATGATTGGAGGTAGTGATATGTAATATAAATGCAAGGAATGATTATTATTACCACTCCAATAGGAACAAGTGACACGTTAAGGAAAGTAACAAATAAACTTGATATTCCTCCTTTTTTGGTTCAAGAAAGGCAAACACTCTCTTCAAAAGTTATCTGTTGAATGCCAGGATAAGGCACTGGAACTGAGCAGTGAAGCTGATTTCAAGGCTTGGCTTTATTAGTGGCCCTTCGTGTGACCATGGACAAGTCCCTTGCCCTCTCTGACCTCACTCTCCCCATCTCTGAAATGAGGGGGTCATATTAGGTAATCATGTCTACACTTTTCTACTCTAAAAATTCTGTGCTCGAGAATGACTTAGCAATTTTCAGGATTTGTTCTTTACTTCCAATAGAATCACAGGGTTTTTTTCTTCCACATTATGCCCCTTTATGTGGAATGGGTGACATTATTTATTTCTCATATCCTCAGGACTTAAATCCCTGAATTATTCTAAATCTTGCCCAGGACTGACATCACAAATAAATTCTCAATCCCAGGGGCCTGGAGATAAATGGGAGCTGCCACTCCTGTGACCTCCATCAGGGATTTGGCTCCAACACTCAACTCAAGGAAAATGTTGTACCAAATCAGGCTGAAGGGGAAGTGGGATATGAAAAAAAGAAAAAGAAAAGAAAGACACATAAATCCAGGAATTTGTGAAAAGATAAAAGAAACAGCTTCCCTCTGGATGCACCTCAAAGACTCCCAGCAGATTGAGGGGACTTAATTTTGGATCTTTGTTTCCTATTCTCAAAAGGAAAGCGTGGGAGACAGTCAGGCATAGCAGGCAACTCCCACACCTGGAGTCTTGCAGAGCTGCGGTGGAGCTCTGCCCCTATTAGAGTCTGGGCATCCTCTGACCGGTCATTTCATTCTCTCTGAGATTCGGATTCCTCAGTGAAGTGAAGACGCCATCATCTCAAGGAAGCGCTGTAAGGATAGGCATATGTGGAAATGCCTAATACAGGCGTGGGACACATCAAGTATTTAATGAAGAGTAGTTGATGCTAAACCAGGATGGGGGGGCCTCATTTGGGGGAGTTCCCCAGCCCCCAAACAGGGAAGGGACAGCACAGTGCAGTGTAAGGCATCTGAGCAGTGGCGTTTAACAGTGTTGGGTGTAAATTTTAGCTCCCCCCGTCTTTAAGACTCTCCTAACCTCTGTGAGCCTCAGGTTCTTCATCCGTAAAAAGCAGTACCTACCTAATGTTGTTTTGAGGATTACAAAAGATACTGCATATCAAATACTTTGGATGGCACCTGGCCTATGATGTATGTACAATAAATGATGGCTAGCAAAGCTTCGTGATCTCGCTAGTTTCTGTTTGATCCCTATCTGGTGGTTATCCTCCATGTGTTCTGCCCCATCGCCAAGGCATTTTCTGTGGTGTCCTTTGCCCTAGGAGTCTGACTGACCCCTACAGACCATATCACCCAGCTTCACTTGCCTTCTGCTACCAGGTGGGGTCTGCTCAGGAGAGGCAATGGCAGGACATCAGTGGGTGGCCAGGGTGAGACATCAGGGTATTTATGATCCTCACTCCCTCTCTGTTGAGCTGTGGTCTCAACAGTGAGTGGCAGTCCCCTATAGCCAGTCCCTGTAAGGGGGCCTTTCTTCCTGGCATCATTTTTCCCTCTCTTGGCTCCTTCGGGGTGGCAAGAGTTTCCCCCCACCTTGAAATGAGGAATCTGGATCTTTTTTTGATGTTTAACTGGACAAACTGATAAGAAAGTCTGGATGCTCCCTCCTTTTGGCACTGGCTGGAGATTCAAACCACGCAAGCCCCTGCCCATGTATGGGAACTCTCACCCCAGCCCTACCCTTGAACCACAATAAAAACTAGGCCAGTCTCTTTTGCTGGCTCTCTCAAGCCCTTCTGGACCTGCTTGGGATGCCTGCCCTCTTCCCCACGAAACTTCAGTTATGTGAATCATCAACCTTTTCATACCAGCTTCGTGTGTGGCTTCATTGGTCTCAACATCGAAACCAAATTTGGGGTAGGAATCCCTCCAGCCTTTGCAGGGTGACCAAAACACCCCTGAAGCTAGCCTGCAATGCCTCATGACCCCAGGTTGGTTCCCTTAGCCCTGCCACACTCATCATTAAACCCTCTAACGTGACCTCTCCTGAGTGTGTTCAGAAGGGAACCATCTGTTTCCCACCAGGACCCTGACTGGTATAACACTGAAGGTCCACGAGCATGTTCATTCACCAGGCATCTGCTAATCACCAACCTATACAAGTTACACTGTGTCTTATGAGGGAAATGGATAGTGGAAGACGGCTTTACAGTATGAGAAATAAAACAATTACTTTACACACATTCTCTCACTTCATTCTCTCAACAGCCCTGCAAAAGTGGCATTGTTAGTCCAATTCTATAAGTAAACCAAGATGCAGAAGAAATAAGAAAATTGTTCAAGGTAACACAGCTGGTTCGTGGCAACGGGAAGGCAAGCATGTAGGAGTGACTCCACTCCCTCCTCCTCTCTTTGTGAAGATGTAGACACGAATGACTGTAATATGGGGTAGAACGCGGTAGGAGACACACACAGAGCATGCTATGGAACATCCGCAGGGAGAGAGGCCATTTCTGGTCACAGCTGAGGGCCTGGGAGAAGGTCTGAGTAACAGGCCTGCAAGTGTGGGTAGGATTTGAACAGATGGATATGGAGAAGAGCAGAAGGGGGACAGGGTTACATAAAGAGGGTCTGTTAACAGTACTAGGGACATCACGTGAAGATGTGGGGCAGATAGATTGAATCTTGGCTTAAAGACCTTGCATGTCATCGGCCATCAGTCCTTACTTAAGGCAGCCATGCCTCACCCACAGTCATGAATACTCCCCAAACCCATTAGGATTGTGTAGTGCATATTTCTTTTTTATAGAATCTCAGTTTTTCCCCATCTAAAAAATGTGGGCTGTTTAGTTTTATAGCCACTTGTGTAAATATGGATTAAATCCAATAGTAGCATTACCGTTGGTAATAAATGCTAAGAGTTAACATGTTCTGACTCATAGTCACAGTAATTTATGTCTCATCTTATCCATCCACCCCCTTGTGATTGAAGACATGACCCATATATGTTTCCCCTTTAAGTCTCCATAGTTCCTGATACAGGGTAGGCATCCAAGAAATGTTTTCGGAAGAGCAAATTAATGTGGTCCGGCCTCCTTCTCTGATAATTTAGAAAGTCAAGAACCAGAGAGGGAGTGATCTACCCAAGGTCACCAAGCAGATGAATGGTTCCCTCGGGGCATCAACCCAATAAAAACCCACTCCTAGAACTCGTCCCCAAGGGCTTATCTTGCAGGCCGCGGGCCACCGTTTGCTGACTCCCGTTTGGTATCACAGATGGCAGTTTGAAACAAGAAACAGGCCAGGTGGGTTTTTCTTTCTGCAAGCAGAGAAAAATACGAGCCTTGCGAACTTGCCTGAATTCTCTGACAAGTTTAATCAAGTAGGACATAAAAGGAAGGCATGATTGACTTAGTTTTTCCAAACGCTGTTGATGAGGTGCCTCATGAAAGACTCCAGATAAGGGTAAACAGCTGGGGGATGGGGTATAAAATGTGGTTACAGAGCAGGAGGCAGTTAAGCCTCAGGAAACAAAGGTCTCATCGCTTCAGAGAAGAAAATGTGCTGGTTGAATAAGCCCAAGAAAAGCATCCTGGACTGGCAGATGTAGCCGATCTCAAACTTAGGTTACAAGCGACACCAGGAATTCTGAGCCCCCATATTGTATCATCAACGGCCCTATAAAGAAGCACAAAATGTGAGAAAAAAGGCATTGCTGTACTCTCCCCACCTCTGTCATGTCATTGCTCCTATACCAGTTAACATTAGTTAGATACGCTTCAGTAACAGCTCCCAAACCTCAGGGGCTTGAAGGATGCGGTGTACATTTCAGTCATGCTGTGTGTTCATCCCAGGTTGGCAGGGGGTATCAACTCATTACAGTCTCTCAATGACCCAGGCAGATGGGGCAGCCACCTGCCAATCTTCGTGTGAGAGGGAAAGAGAGAGTTCTGGATGGTCGTTCCCTGACAGGTAAATGCTCTGGCCCACAAGTGGCATATATGACTTCCAATCACAACTTAGTTATTTGAACCATCCAAAGATTAGTAGGCCAGGATGGGCAACCCCAGCATGTACCCAGAAAGGAGAGGAATCAGAAATATTTGACAAAACAGTACTAAGAGTTTGGCCAAGAGACCCTCCCAGGCAAGCCAGCCATGTTCTGATGATAAGGGGCTGCTAAGGCAGCGTGTGAGCTTAGCAAAGGATGGAGGCAGCTTGGATTCGTCAATGGAAAGGCACTGGCCTGGGAGTTTGTAGGTATCCTAGGAAGGCCAATCCCCTTCCTGCTGCGTGTAGGTGGCACTCTATGAGAGCTCCTTTCCAGCTCTTTTCAAGCAGCGGATTCACCGTGGCAGAAGGTGACAAGTTAACATAGCCTTCTGTTTGTTCTACGCTCCTGACACATTACATAACTTAGCCCTGATCTGCAGTTTTCCAAGGCCTCTGCTCATTTTCCCTTGTAAACTCCCGGAGAGCAGAGGTCTTGTCTTACTCAACTTGCAAAACCTAGCACAGTTCTTTACATACTGAAGGCACTCAGTGCATGCTTATTTAATAAATGAATAGATTAAATGTTCCAAATACAATGGTTTCTAGGACTCAGCCTAGCCAACTCCATGGATGTCCCAATGAATATACACAACGATAATACTGATGATGTCAATTATCAGCTGATAAATATTGATGATAAATAACAATAATAAAAAATAACCTGCATGGAGCATTTGCCAATTTACAGATCCTTTTCACCTCTCTTTTCTCTTTTGATGCTCTTATTAACCCTGTGTGGGAAGCAGAGAAGAGACTGTCATCTCCTTTGTAAAGATGAGAAAAGTGAAGTCCCAAGACCTAATAGGACTTCCCCCAAGGTCCTAGTAAAGACCTGGGATAAAATTTTAGGTCTTTTCCCACCTTGTCCATGATCTTTCCATAAGAATTTTTCTCCTCTCCCAGACTCTTCCCGTAACACAGGAATAGGCCCTTATCGTAATATGTGGGCCCAATTCTTCCCTGCATCTTGCAGATTAGACTCCTGAGCCATCCTCGAGACCTCGGCCTTGGTGTCTGAGCTTCCCATACCCACAGCAGTCACCCACTTTGCCTCCCTGCTCCAGCAACCATAGCTCGCTGAGGACACCTGCTCTGAACCACAAATAGCATCAACTTCATCTTCGTCAGTGAGTTCTTTAATTAGTGGGGACGTTTTCAGAGCAGAATGGAGGCTCTGTCTTATGTAGACTCCACTACTTCTCCATTTTCGGTGCTGTTTTATAGCAAGAATGATAAACACAAACAAACTACAATAAAAACAAGCCATGCTTTGTGCAAGGTCCTCTCAGCAATTTCCTGTGATGGCACTGTGGATGAAGCAGGGCCACCCATTCACAGATGAAAAGCATGAGTCTAAAGAGGTTAAGCGATGGGAAAGGTAGAATGGTGAGTGGTTAAGAGCATGAGCCATGAGAGTCAGCCAGATCTCGGTTCTAGTGTTGGCTCCGCCCCTTATGAGCTCTGTGACCTCCGGCTACTCACTAACACCTCTAAGTCTCGAATTCATTCTCTGTAGAGATATGTTCCTGATCCTCTTAGTGTTGTAAAGATAAATGAGAGAATGCTTATGAAGCTCTTGCAGAGGGTCCTGCTCAGGATAAGCACTGGGCACATAAATGAACCTCCTTCAGGCTGCCTTTCCTTTATATGGGAAGCTCGGAATGGCTAAGTCCCCTCTGCTTGTTCACAGCTGATTCCCCAGAGTCTAACACAGTGCCTGGGCTGCAGTCAATGCTTCATCAACTCTTGTAATTATTATGGGACTTGATTGAGTTCACATAAGTATTTAATTTATCTATAAAACCACTGAGACTCTTGCTTCTCGCACATATAGAACTTGGCTAGCTCTCGCCCAATGTTCTTTTTAGGTTCAGTTAGAATCACAGAAAGCTTGAGGAAGGAGGGCCTTTAAGCCAGTCCCCATCCATTTGCAAGAGTCATCTCTGCAACACTCCGTCGGACTTCCATATGATGAGTTCTGTGCAATATTCCCCTATGCAGTGTGCTGTATGTGCTCTTTTAACAAACAACTTTCACCTGTAATTCTTCAGTTTCTCATTTGTAAAACAAAATAGCAATCCCAGGTCTCAACCTGACCACAAGAAAACTGTGAGTGAAGCAAGACTGGCTTTCCCGTAGTTAACAATCTGGAAGTAGGTATGGCTTAGGCAGCAACTAAGGATCAGGGATTCACAGAAGCAGTGTAATATTTATGCAGTAATTCTTCATCGACCTTGAAAAAGAACAATAGTTGACAAGAATAGATTCGAGAGATCTAGAAATCTTATCATATAGAGGTCTGGGAAAGTACTGTAAGCACACACACGTAACCCGTGCACACACACACACATTCACAGTTTAAAATCTCATACTCAGTACAAACTAAAGAAGGCATCCACTGAACCAAATACAAAGAAAAAGTCATAGGGGTTTTTTAGAAACCTGCTAAACGTAGCTAATATACCAAATAATGACCTCTTTTCACGTGATAGCAAACACTACCATGGAGTTGAGAGCTGATGAAGGAGATTCTCACACATTTTCCATTATGGAGCCTGTACCTCATTCTAAAGTTTTCATAATAAACCAATCCCATGTGTTTGGGGAGGACAAGCATTTGATCGTATCTTCCATCTCCCTTGTTAATTTCCCCAATGTGTGTAACAGTAAGTTTTTCAAATTATCCCCGGGTTAAGGGCACAAGCAGACTGTATCCTAACCCCATATAGAAAGGTGAAGGTAAACAGCTCTCTTTTGTCTAAACTAATCCATAAAACTACTTTGGTTTCCCAGGGACCAGAATAATGGCTGTCATGCGCTGTTGAAGAGCTCTGATCTGAAAAACTTACATATAAAAATAACACACATTCTTAACATGTTGGTTTATAAATATAAAATCCCATTATCACAAAGCCACAGTTGGCCAAGTCGCCAAGGATTACTGTGCATTTAACACAGTAGGAAGAATAATCATTTGTAGGCTTAAGAAATTCCCTGAACCTTGATTGCAGGTGTTGGCACAGAACAGTCCTGCCTGAACGTAGGTTAAGTAAAATGAGGCAAATCTCTATAAATCATCATTTACTTAGGGGAAACTACAGGGCTGTTAATGAAGACAGAAAACCTTAACAACAAACACAGGATAACACTTGCCAACAAAAGTACAGTCCAGCCCAGATTAATTAATTCTCTAAGTGTTCCTCCCTGCCATGGCTATTTGTTAAAACTGAAAGAGTGCTATTCAAACGGAAAGTTCTTTTTCTTATTGTTAATAATATTATTTTATTTTTCTAGGCACCAGCAATCCTGATTACTCTTGGAATCTCTTGGGAAATGAGTCTCTACGTAACGTGATTATAATGGTTCATTATATTTGTGTCGGGTTTTGTAGCTTAGAAAGCACTTTCCAATCCATTATTAATATTATCATTATTAATAATAATAGCTACCATTTATTGTGTGCTTTTTGGAGGCCAGGCACTGTTCAGTGAACAGTAAACACAATATCTGCAATCTTTACAATAACCTTGCAGAGAAGTTCTAACAGCCATTCTATGTAGGAGGAAATGGAGGCCCGTAGAGGTCAAACAACCTGCCTAGGATGACACAGCTCCTAAGTGATGGAGATGGGACTAACTCCTGCCTGCCTGACCCCAAGATCCAGGACATTTTCACTCTAACTATGGCATTTCATGTGACCTTAAAATGACCTGTTTACTATCTATTATCTATCATCCTTTAGACTAAACACTCTTTGAAGGCAGGAAATATATCCTGTCCAGAGTCATAACTCCACTACCTAACACAATACTCGGAACACTACAGATACTTGATGAATATTTGCTAAAAGAACAAATGAACAAATGAGTAAGTGAGTGAATTCTTATATCCCTTCTGAGGCAAGGAGATTACTTGGTATTTTCTCTGTATACAAACAGAGATGCGGAGATGCTAAGAGGTGAAGCAACTTGCCCAAGGACACACAGCTGTTAAGTGCTAGTGACAGCCCCCATACTCGTCCCTTTGACTCTGGTCTGATTGGTCATCCACAGGCCCAGGCTTCCTCCTTCTTGCATCATGTGTCATGCATTTGAGGTGGCATGGCATATCGGTTGTCAAACGGTGGGCAGGAGCTGCAGGCCAGCCCGATGCGCAGGTCTATGGCCCACCTCCCTCCACATCCCCACCACTCTCTATCATGAGCTTGGAAGCCCATGATTGATTGTGAGTGTAAATGCAGAGGCTCCTGCTTGGGGCTGGGAGATGAGGTTGGGGAGGGTAGTAGATGGAGAGCTGACAATTCAGGCAGCCAAATTCAATTTGAGGGAATTTGGTTCAGTGCTTTCCATTAACAACATTCTAAGAAAAATATAATTCCCAGGACTAAAGAAGGAAAGCAGCAAAAAAAAAAAAAACAACTTTTCATCATGTGCAGTCAATGCAAAGCAAATCAATCACATTCTTTCTCCCCTGGCCCAGCAATGCCTCAGTGAACACCAAAGGCACAAGGCCTCTGAATTGTGAGCCGGTCCTCAGGGTGGTTCTAGGAGAGAGAAGAATTGGGAAGAGACATAGCAGACCCACAAAAGGTTATCTACATTCCGGGCCGTCTTCACTCACCCAAAGAAACCTTTACATTTTAGAAAACACTTCACCTACATTTGGTCACTTGATTCTCACAAAACCCCTTGAAAATAGGTAAAATTATAATTTCTATTTTATAAGTGAGAGAGTAGATGGGAGTAATTAAGTAATTAAGCTTAATATCATACAACTAGTAAGTGGCTTGGATTTGAACCCAGTTGCCCAGTAACCTCATAGGCCAAACTCTTAAACTCTACATCATCAAATGGCCCTGATGACCCCAGGGAGAGCCAAGACTGAATTCAACTGGACGTCCTGCAGGCACAACTAGGAGTTTGCTATCCCAAGTCAAGCTCATCTCCACATAGGAACTAAAAGGGCTGTTATATTTTTAATATGGTAACCTCACTCCCTGCCTCGCTTCCCTCATCCAAGCAAAACTTGAACAAAAACGGCAATGCTTTAAATTGCTTAGTGTTGTTCCTGTAAAAGTGTCCTCTTATCTGCCGACAATGAGTTGGGGAGCAACGCTTCCAAGGAAGCCTGACTGAAAGGCAGTGAAGCACAGTGGTTAAAAATGTGAACTCAGGAGCCAGATGACATGAATATGAATCCCAGCTTATGAACTTCAGCAACACTTATAAACTCCTTGTGCCCCAATTTCTTGACCTACAGAGTGAGCAGAGCAGCTGAACCTCACCTCAGGGTTGTCGCGAGGATTAATGAGATAATACCTGAAGCATTTAGACAGTGTCTAGAAGACGGAAAGCATTTCATAAAAGTTTGTTATTATCATTGCTAGATGTCAAAGTACTGATGGATCATAGGATGCTGCATAAGGGAGGTCCTTGCAGAGTCATCTAGTCTAATTTTCTTATTCTTCAGGGGAGAAAACTGAGGCTTAGAGACAAGAAGCCCCGCCTCCCACCTCCCATACCAGAAGATTCATAAAACCAGTGACTGGTCTCCGGGGCCCAGAGGAGGTCTTTTGCTGCACCTATGTAACTTTCTCAAAGTCTTGTATTCCCATAGCTCATCTGAAAAGAGCTTCCCTTCTCTCGCTTGTGAGAAGTGGTGGGTTGGCCTTAGTTGAGCAGGGTTTTCAGGAAATCCTTAATGCGACGTGGAAAAGCAGCTACTGATATATGTTGAGCATCCTCAATCCAGAAGCTGCACGAGGCCAGACTGCTGTCCCCATGGCCAGTGTGGGCACATTAACGGGCAGCCGATGCAATGACTCAAGGGCTGATTATGTCCTTGGTGGATTAGCTGCGCGCCTGGCTTCTCCTCTCTCTTCCAGATGTCCCTTGGTCATTTCATGACTCATTGACTCTGTCCCCCAGAGGGTAAGGAGGCAAGGGAAGAGCCTCTGAGTGACTGATGAGCCAAACACTGGTACTAGTTAGCAAGCCTTACCAAGGCTTCCATTGCAATGGCTATATCTACAAACATGGACCCCGTTCATATGGACGTTGGAGAGTGGAGGGGTGTTTCCATGGTCACAAGCTAGGATCCTGGATTTGGAGGGTTCAAATCTTAGTGCTGCCACGTGTTAGCTATGTGCATTTAGGCAACTCGCTTCATCTCACTGAGCCTCAGTCTCCTCATCTGTAAACCGGGAAGAATAATAGTAGCTACTTCAAAAGGTTGCAGGAATTAAATGAGATGATAAATGCAAAGTACACAGCACAATGCCCAACACCTAGTAGGTAATAAACAAATTCTGTCTATTATTAAAAATAATTTTTTTAAAGGACAAAATCGTCCCATTCACATCAACATGGATGGACCCTGAGGGTATTATGTATGTTAAGTGAAATAAGCCAGACAGAGGAAGATGAACTCTGTATGACTCCATTCATAGGTGGAAGTTAACCTATAGACAAGGAAAACTGATCGGCGGTTACCAGGGGAAAGGGGGGGGGTGGTGAGGGGAGGGCACAAAGAGTGAAGTGGTGTACCCACAACATGACTACCAATAATGTACAACTGAAATTTCACAAGGTTGTAAACTATCATAATCTTAATAACAAAATTTTAAAGATAATAATAATTTTTTAAAAAAATACGTTCTGGGTAATGTGCGCTCCAAATCCTGAGGTTCTGCAGCTCAAAACTCCTTCCCTACTAACTCCTGGCCGACGCCAGCTGAGTGGAGGAATCCTTCGCAAATTCATCAAGCAGGTTCTTGTTTGCGAGAACATTGAAAGGAAGAAGGATAAAGTGAAAACTTGGACTTGGAGCCAGAAGATTTCCACTCAATTCCCAGGGTTCTGACACCTCTGAGTTGTAGGATTATGGCTGGTAATTCGCTGGATTTCTCTGAGACTCAATTTCCCCATTTCTACACTGGGGATGCTGGTGTTTCCTGTCCTGCCACCTGAAACTGAGTCGGGGAAAAGGTGGTACCCAGATTTTTGTTGCTGTCACTAGCATCGTCATTATTACTGTTAGTGGAGGAGCATATCTATAGTCAGTGAGTGCTAAGTACGAACCGTTTAAATATATACGTAGTTTTTTGTCCAAACTGAAAAGTCCATGTGATTCATTGCATTTTACAGATGCAGAAATTATGGCTTATAAAGAAACTGGCTAAAACCTCACTTCTATAACTTTCTTCGATGCCCCACCTGCTCCAACTCCATGAGTCTGTCTTGCATTCTCTTAGCTGCTAATATGATGTGTAACACCTTATTATTTGCTACATGAGCACACGTATATCTATGCAAGGTGTTCAAACCAAGGACAGAATTATCTTCATTTCTGCATCCCTGGTATCTCACATCATGCCTTGCATTTTACAGATACCCGTAAATTATTGTCCATTGCAGTCAAAAACTTTCAGGTCAAACTAATGGATGCAGACCAGTGAAATGTGCACCTACAGTGTTATTAGGAGCATCTATTCAGAGAGGCCTCTTGTGAGGGGGAAATGTGATTACAGAGATGCTGAGATTATCAAGAGTTCTTAGAAGGAATCCAGGTGGGAAATCAGAGAGCAAACTGGAACACATTCCTGCCTTCATAATGAGGAGGAAAGGAAATTAATGATGACTTTAAGGTGGCAAAGATCCTGAACCCATCTTTGATAATATGTCTTTTGCCAGAAAAAGGAAAAAAAACGGAAAGAGAAGAAATGTGGACAATTAGGAAGTAATTAAGATCTCACAGAAATAGCGATGACAGAAAGCAGTTAAGGGAATTCTTAGAGATTTGGGGGAAAACACAAATCAGCAGGTTGGACAGCACAGATCCTGAGGTGTTGCAGAAAAGAGCTAATATAGTTACCGAAGCACTTAACAATTATTTCTGAAAAGTCACAGCAGAAGAGCAGCAGAACATGTACTTAAATGTTTTAGAACATCAAACGTCATATTGATCTTTTAGGCAGAAGGGAAAAATATATAAAGTAGGAGCTTTCAGAACTAAGAGAGGAGAAACGCTTCCTACAGGTATGTCACAGGCATTTTCAGATAGAGCCTCCCAGTCAATCATCCACTTACAAGCCAGGCCTGGATTCTTCCCATTTTCCAGACCAGGAAGCCAGGTCTCAGGGTGGGGAAGAAAATCCAAGGACAGCTGCTAATCATCGCCTGAGCTGGGCTGCAACCTCAGTCTCTGCCTCGCTCTGGCAGGGCCCGTGTCTTACCGTTTTTATTATGCTTCCACAACAAGGATTAACAAATTGGACACAACCCAGGAAAACAAAGGAATTATGAGACTGCATAAGGCCGGGGTTATAAAAAAAGCCCCGATCACAGCCTGCAAACATGATAGCTTCTCAATAGAATTACAGAGACGGTGGATGAAAAGATTACAAAATGACTTAATCTGGACCACAATAACTCAGAAACGTTCCTCGCAAAATTAATTCAAATGGACTGGGAGAGGCTGCAGAACTGCAAGTCTCAAAAAGTAGCTCAAAGGCAGTAAACAAAGAATAATGGTGGAAATAATTCAAACACAAGGGAAGGCAGCAAGTCGGGGGGAGCTCAAAGCCCCTCAGTGTCGTTTTATTAATCCTCTCAGCTAGTTAGTAATGCGCAGCAGGACTGAGCTAAGGTACTAGATGAAGCAGAGACTTGTTGAATGAAGCCTCATTTTGAGCCCTGGGGTTAACAGAAGTAAGGCCCAGGCGAGGACTAGTTTCCTTTCTCATCATTAGCATCTACAAAAGAGGAGCTGTGGAAGCCTTGCCTAAAGGAGGAATGAGTCAGGCTGGACAGAAGCTTGAATACTGGACAAACCAAATACCATCAACTCAGAACTGGAGACCCATTAGCAGGTCCTGCCTAACCACTGTGGTCCCCATCCTGCCCCTTCCAATGGACCTAGCCAGCAGGCTATCTTAGAACCAATTCTTCCTCCCAGTGGATCTCCCTGTTCCCTAGTCCTTACCTAGACTACGCTCTGACACCTGATAATACTGGACCAAGTTCCCACTCATCACAGTTCAGTTTACGCAACAAACGTCTTCAGGCACAACTATGTGCCACGCGCTGTGTTAGGTTGTAGAACAGAGAGATGGACAAGGCAGGAGTCTGCCCTGCCTTCTGGAAACTCAGTCTAGAGGGGAATGTGTAAGCCAGGGTTCGCACAGTGTATTCATTTAATCTTGCTTGAATTTATTTTCGGGAGATTCATCATCCTACATAGAGTTTTAGGCATACTGTCCAAGGTCACAGAGTTAGCAAATACCAGAGCTGGCATTTAAAACTGTGTCTCTCTGGCACAAAAGCCCATGCTTTCTCCCCTACTACACGAGCTCACCAGAGCCTTCCACAAACAATGTCTGTACTGCCAGCTCACGGCTGTAGGTCAAGGAAAAAAGATCACTGTCGTGATTGAGCGTTTATTTTGTGTAAGCATTTTGCTTAGCAAATGAGCTCGTGCAATCTTCACAAATCCTGTTAGAGAGTCATCATTAACCCCACATTGTATGTGAGAAAACAGAGGCTCAAGGAGCTACAAGGTCACACACAGCGTGTAAGCAGAGAAGTGAGAGATTCAAGCTCAAGTCTGTCTGCCTTGCAGATTTTAAGAAGGCCACCATTTAGCACGGGTATCTGTTATTTTCCTATTGCTGCTGTTACAAATTACTACAAAATTGGCATGAAACAATGCTAATTTATTATCGTACAGTCCTAGAGGTCAGAAATCCAAATGGAGTTCACTGGGCCAAAATCAAGGTGTCAGGAGGGCTGCATTCCTTCCTGGAAGCGCCAGAGGAAAATCCATTTCCTTGCCTTTTCCAACTCCTAGAGCTGTTTTCCTTGGCTCCTGGTCCCTTCCTCCCTCTTCAAAGCTAGCAGCAAAGCATCTTTGAGTCTCTCTGAGTCTCTCTCTTCACATCTCCCTCTCCGACTCTGATGCTAATGCCTCACTCTTAAAAGAACTCATGATTATTTTGGGCCCACCCGGATAATCCAGGATAATCTTCACATCCCAAGATCAGTAACTTAATCACATCTGCAAAGTCCCTTTTGTCATATACCATAGCATATTCACAGGTTAGGGGATGAGGGCATGGACATCTTTTGGAGGGGGCACATTATTCAGCCTACTACAGGATAGCAGAAGCATACTTAACTATAGTGGACACTATACGTAATAAGCCCACTGGACTAAAAAAGACACTGAGGTTCATAGTGGTAAAGTGAGACATTTGGGACATGTGTACAAAGGGCATGGTGGAAATCTGAACGCAAATTGGTCTAACTTCAAAGTCCATTTTTTCTCCTCCCACAGCACATAGCCTCCAGGAAAATGCCACAGACAGATTAACCATTCAAACAGATAAGTAGTCAAATCCAAATGAATGATCATTAGAGACGGTTTCAAGACAGACTTGCTGATTCTCTGGGTTGGTGGGAAATGATTGTGGGTGATCTGACACTTTGCATCTTTGGAAGTACCAAGAAAGACATGTTTGGAGGTTAGCTGAATGTTGTTGAGTGTGGCTAAAGGGAAAAACATTTCTCCTTCTCAGAAACCAGGCACAGTGGGAAAAAAAGCCTGGGCTAGGGAGTCAGAGAGATGTGGATTCAAGTCCCAGATCCTCTGGGTCCAGCCATAAGCAGGTTATGTCACTTTTCTGGGCTCTGTTTCCTCATTTGAAAATGGGGCAGTGATGTCTTCTTGGGAAGAGCCAAGGAGGTGATGCCTGCATGGTGCCCAACATCCAGCACACAGGGGGAGCTCAATAAATGTGGACGTTTTTATTCTCTCTCCTTCTGTCCCAGCTCAGGTTTAAGGGTAAGAAACAAAGACATCTGGGCTTTGTTCGAAGAAACACCACTAGCTGAGCCACTAATCTTTAAAAAATCAACCACTCCTTCCTGTTGCCTATGCTGAAGGCTTGGCTGAAGGCTTAGAGACAAGAGGCAGACAAAGGAGGGGAAATAGGTGGGTGAGGGAAAAAAGCAGTCATGCTTCAGACCAAGAGGACAAAGACAATGCAATATTCAGGGTGTTTGGTGGTGGGCCTCTGTCAAGAATGGGCAAGAGAGCTGGAGAGGTCTTTTGAACTGCTCGGGACTTGGCTGATCTCCAAGTTAGGCCAGATGCCACAGCCCCTATTAGCTGTTTGCCAGCCCTTGGCGATCCACTGGGACCTCCTTAGGAAACCCAGGACTCTGAGCTGGGCAGGAGGTTAATCAAGCCACTTCCTCATTCTGGAAAGCTTTTTCTAAAACCCTGCTTTGGAAGCCATGCAAGTGCTGAGCGGCAGGAAATTGGACGCAGAAGGCACTGGGGGCAGGACCCGCCTCACCTGTAAACAGAATCACTAATGGCTTGCAAGAGGGTGGTTTGAAGGGTGATGGGCAACATCTCTGGACCCACAAAGACGCCCTTTCCTTTGCCGCCACGTCTAAAATTCCACCTGGACTCTCTCTGAGTGTAAATTGGTATAGCTTTTCTGGAGGGTAATTCAGCAGTAGCTATGCAAACTGAAAATGCCCATCATCTTTGACCTGGTAATACTACTGCTAGGCAGCTAACCTACAAAAAATACTCACACGAGGTAGAAAGCTCTATACACACAAAAAAATTCACTGTAGCAGGCTTTTGATAATGAAAGATTAGAAAAAACATAAACGTCCATCAAGAGGAAAATGGGTTGGATAAATGACAGTATATCCACGTACAGAATGAGGTCATTAAAAATAATGAGCTAGATCCAAATGTTCTGATATTGAAAGATTCCCAATCATTTTTAAGTGAAAAAGGCTCAGAATAATAGATAGAGCCATGGTTCTGCATATGGGTAGAAACACGGATGTATATCTGATTTACACATACAGGTGGATGTAAATAAAGAGAAAAATAACTGAGAAGGCTATACACCAGTTAACAGTGATTATCTCTGGGTAAGGAAGGGAGATAGCGGATTACAAGGGGACTGTCACTTTTTACTCCAGGTGATTTTATTTTGTTTGTATTTTCACAAAAAGAATGGCTTTATATATTATTTATGTAATTTATAAAAGTATAAATTTAAAAAAATGAACCCCATGTCTACAGATGATGAGAACAGAAAGAGGCTCGGCAGGTGGATTCAAGTCCTTCATTTCTCAGATGAGGAGAGGGGTAGAGACAGAGAGAGTGATCTGTCCAGGGTCACATAGCAGGTTTGGAGGGAGAGTTGATCCAGAGCTCCTGGTGCCCAGTCTAGAGCTGTTTCCACCACCTTCAAGGTCCAGGATCCTTGAGTGTCCATGTTATGATTCCAAATTCCCATGAGACAGCAAGAGAACTTTTCTCATCGTAAGACTTCCTCAGGGCAAGTGCTCTAGGGAGCTGGGTCAGGATGCTATTTCTGCCACTGGCTGCCTGGGGCCTCAACCAAGTCACTTTTTCCCACTAAGCCTCTGATTTCTTATCTGCAACGTGGAGACAACACTACCTTTCTTACAGAGATATTACAAATATCAACTACTAATTCCCCTTTGCCCTTTCTAATAAATCCTCATTCCCTGTCCTTCCTCTCTAAGGGGCATGCCACTCCTGTTAAAGGTGAGAGACAACTAAGCTGAGTGTGTCCCAAAGCTAGGGGTTCAAATTTCTGCTCTACTCTAGACCTACCTGGTAGCATTTGAGAAAGTGTGAAAACATCCTCTGCACTTCAGCAGCCCCCTTCCAATTTTCTGAATGCCTTTGGGCCCTTCCTACTTCTCAAGGTGAAAAATAAATAGGCCTTTGGGTGAAAATGCTGTCATCAGGAATAAAGGAATAAAGGTGCTCCCCCATCTCCAGGGTCCGGAGCCAGGGGGTCGTCTGCAGAAAAAGGAGCATGTGAGGCAAAATGGCCCTTGGAGGAAAGAAGGGACCCAGCGGTCTTCTGAAGCTGGCCAGAAGGAGAGTCACTAAACTGCTTCCCACTGACCCAAGGAGAACCAGCCCAAGTTAATGTAGGGGATGCGGCCTTGAGAAGGTGAGGTGACGGTGATTGACTAGCTCCAAAAATATCTCCTCAACCCAGCTGCCGTAGATGCCTGGAATTCTACCATTAATCCTTCGAGTTAAGTCTTCCAAGGTCTCTGTTAGCATGCAAATGTTTCTTCTGGGAGGAATAACAAATTTTAATCGAAGTGAACAAACATTTACTGACAGTTGCTTTAAACCAGGCACTTGTGAAGCATAGTGGGATGTCCAAAGATGAATACGATACTTTCCTGGCTGCCAGGAGCTTCTAGCTCATTAGGAGCAGTAAGATGTGTGCCTGACAAATTAAAACAAGAGACAAAATTCAAAAATAAGGTAAAAGAAGAAAGGAAAGTTCCATAAGTGTTCTATCCTCTGTATATTTTATCAAGAGCTCAACTATAGTGCATATTACCTTGAGGGGCTTCCATTAAAATGGCTCAAAATTTTATACTTTATTTGGAACATAATAGGTAGCCATGGATGTTATCTGAGTGTCATGATTTTTTTCAACAAGTACTTTACAAAGATCAATCTGACAGTTTTGTGGATGATGGGTAAAAATGGACAAGGCTAGAAGCCAGAAAAAAGGGTGAAAAGCTAATGTGAAAGGTCTTAGAGAGCAAGGAACAACAAGTTGTGAGAGTATATGGCAGGAGAAAGTAGGATCTGGAGAAGATGAAGGGGTCCGTTCACGTTTTTATTCAACATACTTTTTTTTTTGAGGACTTCCTATGTGCAAGGCACTGTGCTGGAATCTCAAAATACAATAGTAGAGCTCTACCCTCATTGAGCTGAGAGTTGAGTGGGGTCACATAGTAATCTAACATCATAAAAATAAATGTATAATTCAAAAGGCATGACAAGTACTCTGGAGGAGGAGGTCACAGGATGCTACGGAAGCAGAGTGAGATCTGCTCTAGTTGAGGCTAGGGCCATTGGAGAAGTCTTCCTTGAGGGAATGATATTTTATATGGATATAATGGATAATGGATAAGTAAGATGAACAAGGGGAACGAGATAGCACTTCACCCCACTAGAATGGCTATTATCAAAAAGACAACAAGTGTTGGTAAGACTGTAGAGAAACTGGAACCCTCATGTACTGCTGATGGGAATGTGAAATAGTACAGCTGCTTTGAAAAAACATTTGGCAGTTCATCAAAAAGTTAAACATGGACTTCCCGTAGTATCTACTCTTAGGTATCTACTCAAGAGAAATAAAAACACACGTCCTGAAAAAACGTGTATACAAATGATCCTGGGGCGTTATTCATAATAGCCAAAAAGTGGATGGAAGCAAGCCAAAAGTCCATTAACTGATGCATGGACAAATAAAATGTGGTATATCCATACAATGGAAGATTATTTAGCAATAAAAAGAAATAAAGTACTGATACTTAATCCAACATGGATGAACTTTTAAACCATTATTCTAAGTGAAAGAAGCTGGTCACAAAATCCCATATATTGTATGATTCCCTCATATGAAAAGTCCAGAATAGGTAAAAGCCATAGAAACAGAAAGCGGATTAGTGGTTGCGGACTAAGGAAATGAACACTGACTGCTAATGGTTATGGGGTTTCTTTTTGGGTGATGAAATGTTCTGGAAGTAGAGAGTGGTGATTATTGCACGAGTCGGTGATTATACTAAAAACTACTGAATTGTACACTTTCTTTAAAAGAGTGAATTTTATGGTATGTGAATTATATCTCAATAAAAAACAAGAGAATGAATGAGGTAAAGAGGGTAAAAATAAGAATAGCGTTATAGTCAGAGGGAAGAGAATAAATAATTGACTGGGAGAGGGGAGATGTGAGTCTGTGGTTCCTAGGGAGAACTAAGGTCAAGGTCAATGTGGCTGGAGTATCGGGAGCAAGGGAGAATGATAGCACATAAGACTAGAAATATACACAGGGGTAGATCATGTGTGCCCTTTAGGCTACATTAAACAGTTTGGTCTTTATCTTCAGAATAATGAGATATTGGTGAGGAGTTTTATGTGTGTTACACATTCACTTTGCCTATTTGGGACAGAGTGAATTGGAGGGGGTCAAGCAGGGTATAGAGGGTGACCAGTTGCACAGGTCTAAGAAAGAGAAGATGGCAGGTCAAGAGACAGTGATGGGCATGGGGGTGTGTACATGGAGAGAAGAAGCTATGGCTCCGATGTTTGGGGCGTGGATGGCTGGGAGAATGCTGAGTTCACTAACCAGGAAGAACAGCAAGTTCGGGCAAACAGAAGAAATCTGTTTTGCAGGGGCATTTTTTTAGCACCTACTATGTGCTAGCGGGCATGTGTGGACTGAACGTAGCATTTTATATGAATTATTTCCTTTAACATTCACAACAAACCAAGGAAATTGGTTTTATTATTCTCCCATTGTTTAGGGAGGAAAACTGAGGTTCAGACAGTAACTTGCCCAAATACACAGGGGTGGAAAGGGGTGGCTCAAGGATTCAAATCCAGGTTTGTCTGATGCCAAAGTTCTTTGCATCTTTACTCCACACCATGATGCTTCTAGGCCAGGGGTGGCAAATGACTTTCAGCACGCACCCAACTCTGATCTATTAATAGTGACCGCCTGGAGCACTGGGTTGAGACAAACTCTGAGCCTGAGCCCAGGCCCAGCAGGAAAATAGACCGTGATTGCTCAGGAATGCAAGCCACGGGCACAGAAAGGTAGCAGTGGGGAAAGCACACCATATTCGCCATTCTTGCTTTGGGAGTTCAAAGGAGGACGACACAACCTCTAGCTGAAGGGATTAACGATAGTGACCTGTGAGCAACGGGTACACACGACAATAGATGAATCTCAAAAACATTACACGGAGCAAGGCACCAAAAATGAGAATGCATACTATATCAAGGGCAGGGAAACATTTTCAGTAAAGGGTCAGATAATGAACATGCTAAGCTTTGGGGGCCAGACAACGTCTATCCAAGCCACTCCACTCTGCCATTGTAGCCTGAAAGCTGCCATAGACAATACAGATGCCAATGAGCATGGCTGTGTGCCACTGAAACTATTTATGAACACTGAAATTGGAATTTGATGTACTTTTTATATGTCATGAAATATTCTTCTTCTTTTGATTTTTTTTCCAACTACTTAAAAATGGAAAAACCATTCTTCTCTCATAAGTCACACAAAAAGAGGCGATGGGCTATATTTGGCCACAGGGCCATAGTTTTCTTTCCCTTCTGCTCTATGTATCCACGTATAAGGAGGTCAAGACTAGACAAAATTCTGTCATAGTGATACATATCAGCCTAGTGGTTGTCTATGGGTGGATGTGGGCTGACTGGGAGGAATTACCAGGGAACTTTCTGGAGGGATGGAAATGTTCTTAGTTACAGGGATGTATACATTTGTCGAAACTCGTTGAAAAGTACACTTAGGAGTTGTGCATTTCACTGTATGTAATTTAACCTCACTTTAACACTGTTTCTTTGAACTGAAAGCAGGCGAGTGGAGGTGGGGCATTGGCAGGGGATGGCTTCCTGGAGGAGGTGCCATTTGAATGAGCCTCGAGGAATGAATTCAGCCTCCAAGGTGGGGAAGGTAACGTTGAAGGGGAGTAGGGGTAAGATTCAATCAGGGCTCAGACACTAACAGAAACGGGGGAAAAAAATTCTATTTGGCAAGAAGCCATGAATGTATACCCCCATTCGCATGCCTTATTTTCCAAAAGCTCCAGCTGAAAAATAAATGCCTTGCACAATAATTGGGGAACACAGCCTGGGAGCTGATACAAGTGGAACTGGGTACAATTTAGGGAGATTTGTTACGCTCAGCTCCCTCCTATCAATTCCAGCGGCTCAGATGTTCCTGATCTGTTGCTTGGCATATTGTGAAACAGCTTTTATTTACTGAACTTCCATTAAAAGATGAAATCCATGAACAGGGGCTCACAGGCCAGAAAATCACCCTTTACGAGTCTACTTATCTCCCGTCGGCAGCCAAGAACCTCGTCTCCTTGGCGCCTGGGATCTGCCTTCAGCTGCTGGCTTAAGCACTGCCTGGGAATATGAGTGGAGGAGCTCACATCTGGCTAGTGAGAATGGGCTTCCGGGCAGGGCTGGACTGGGGTAAAACGGTGTTCCTCGGAAGGTGAACAGACAGTGTGGCCACATAGGATTCTACTGGGTTGCAATAGAAGGGATGGAGGCAGAGTCAGGTTTAACCCAGAACTCAAGGCGTCTTGGGAAGTCTGAGATAGAGTGGGGTGGTTGGCTGGAGGAAGTACTGGAATGGGCTGGTGCTTCAAAGACAAAAGTGAAACCTAAGATCATCTTAACCTGAGCAAATCACTAGTCCTTTTTCAGCATGACACATGTCTGATCCTAAGCAAGGCAGGAGATCTCTACTCACACATCAGTTCTGCTGCCAGATGAATGACTAGAAATGTGGTGCTGTTAGTCCCTGAGCCTCAGCTTCCTCACCTGGGAAAAGGGTAATGCAAACTCAGCAATCTATTTCAGCTCTATAGTTCTTGCAACTCAACCTTGGTTCTCCCACTAACTTGACGAGGAACTTTGAGCAAGTCATTTCCTCTGGGCACTGGGCACCGCATTATACACTGAGAGGGCTGAAGATGATGCTCTCTGAAGACCCTCCCAGATTCAAAGTTCTCTGCTCTTGCCTGCTCAGAAGACCCAGGGCCTTTATCTCATTGCTCTTGTCAGATGGCACCTTGGGTTATAGCTGCGTACACCTCACTAGTCCTATCCCTATGCCTCCTAGCGTGGATGCCCCTTAAGGGTACTGATCCCACAATTCCTAGCAAAGAGAATGGATGGATGGCAGGTGGATGGAGAAGTAGAAAGGTGGATGGGCAGATGGCTGATGGATTAATCAGTGGTAGGATGATCAGATGGAATAATGGATGGAAGGGAATTAGGAGATACTGGAAAACAGAGAAATGGCAGGAGACATCCACAGGCAATATTTCAACACCCTCTTTACCACCATGGTTCAGTTCCAGTATACTGAGTGCCCATTACGATCAATTTCTCTCTACATATAGTCTCATAATTTCTGAAGCTTTCTGAAGCCCTTACTTCAGGAAAGAGACCATAACGTTCCTTTTATTTCAGAGTTAGCACATGAATTGTAAGCACACATCATGCCTATTAATATGCTAACTGTGAAAAGAACATAAGGGAATATGTAATCCCTTTACCTATTGAAAATCATAACTCAGATCCAGGAAACCAGGTAGTGTAAAAAAATTAAAAAATTAAAATTCTTTACACTTTCTCGATTATGTGGTCCAAAGAGTAAGTATTGAATAAGAAGTCTTAGGCACAGAGAAATCTGTGTGAATGGGGAGTGCAGGGCAGTGCAGAGGACCAGATGGAAAAGATTTCCCAGGGAAGAGCTTTGGAAGATGGGAGGGAGTCAGCAGGGGATGAGCAAGGAGAGTGCGGGGATGCTGTGGTAGGAGGATAGGGGATGCTGTGGTAGGGGGATAGGGGATACAGATCCAGACCAAGGGGGCAGAAGCGTCCAAGTTGGTTGGGGGTGGCTCAGTGAAGGAAGTGCCAACCAAAAGTGCATAAATCCTAGCCTTCTACCCACCCTAGGAAAGAGAAAGAAAAGAGGATGAGAGAGAGAGCGAGAAAACGGAAGACAGGGTGAAGAGAGAGAGAAGAGAAAGGACAGCTTACTAGACAGAGAATGCAGAGACAGACGTAGGGAATTCCCTGCATCTAGGAGTTTTAATCCTTGATTGAAAAGGGATGAGGCTGAGGCTGAATTCCCTGGCAAAGCAGAGGAGGCAGAAGAGAATGCCCAGGAAGCTCTGGAGCCAGCCCCAGCTGCACAGGGGTGGGGGTTGCTTAATGCACAAAGGGGGCCACGGTGCCTGGCCCAGAGTGCCCAGGGCTCCGGCAAGTGGGGCACCTAGAAGTCTGTCTCTTTCTCCACAGCCAGCTCTAAGTTGCTAAGGTTACCCTCTCAACTGCCTAATTAGAGAAGCTGTCACTCTTTGACAAAGATCAAGAGAGAAGGGGGAGAAAATGAAAGCAGACATTTCATACTCTTAGACAAGAAGAAAATAATAAAGCTAGTTCCACAATCATAGAAACTCTGCCCGCAGTCAAAGAAGACTGTGCCTTCACCAGGACCACCCTGCGTCACCAGCTTGGGGAGAGCTGGAAATGAGCAGCTATTCCCAGGTAACAGAGAGCTGCTGACAGCCCCCAACAGGGCTAAATGGGGATGTGCACCCGCTTTGCTGTGCCGTGATGTGGTAAGACAATGACCTGGAAACACGGCGCCTTTCTCAGCCAGCAGGGCTAAACTAAGCTCACACGGCCTTTGCACAGCATCAGAAGCCACCTTTTGGGGTCAACAGTACTGTGACCAGGATGGAACATGAGCTGCCTTCAGACCACACTTTTGGGGGAGAGAACTGAGAAAGAGACGGGAAGTGTGGTAGAGTGGGGAGGGATCAAGGACGCAAAGAGGGCAAGCTCTGTGAGGTCACAGAAACCGCAGGATCCCAGATGAACACACCACGCCACTCTGAGATGTCAGCTCAATTCCTCAGCCACCTCGGGCACCTCCGGGAGCATCCTGGACTATGGTACCCTACGTGGGATGCGCACCCTCTTCTGCTAAGCCCTCCCTCCCATTTTGTGGGTCCTTCTGCACCCACATACCTCATCCTGGCCTAGCCAAAACTATTTCCTCCCTAAGGGAAAGGAGGGCAGCATTTTGTGTCATGTGCAACAAAGTCCATTTTCACTAATTACATTACTTTCTGCAAGAACAAGAGAAGAGAGGAACACTGGGCCAGGAGACAGGAAGTTCAGTCTTCAATCCAGGCACAGCTACCAACTCACTGTGTGACGCTTATCAGGTCACTTGACTTCTCTGGGGATCCCAGTCCACACTCTGTTGACCTCCTGCAGTAAGGCAGGGATTAAATGGGCGAACAGAAAAATTCTCCTGCCCAAGAAAATGAGCAACTCAGGAGCTGGATCTATGTCCTATTCAGAGTTCCATCTCAGCCCCTAGGAGAGGACATGGTATACAGAAGTTGTTCAATAAATGCTCACAGAACTGAACCAATACTTTGAGAACTGTACTATGCTCTGTATTTATTTCTTCATTTAGCAAATATCTTTTGGAACCTAATCAAGACATGATTTCTGCCTTCGCTGTAAACATCAAAAAGAAATATATAATTAAAATATGTGATTAACTGCTACTAATAACAGGAGCTTATATATAAAACAGGGAGGCCAGCTGTAACTGAGGAAATCAGGGAAGGCTTCTCTACAGACGTGATATGAATTTAGGATGTGAAAAATTAGCAGGAGTCAGGCAGGCAAAAAATGATGGAGGCAAGACCTTTCTAGGCAAAGGCAGCAGCCTGTGCAAAGGCCCAAAGGCAGAAGGGAGATTATTACATTACAGGAATTGAAAGAAGCCCAGTGGAGATGAGAAAGCAGAGAATAACAAGGAGAATGGCAGGATATGAGGCTGGAGATGTAAACAGGGCTCGAACCAGGAGGTCCACACACTTTCTAGCATCATTTCCCAACCTCAAAGCCTTTCTGATGCAAGGTGCTGAGGCCTGCCTCTTCTGGGCATGGGCTGGGGTAGGAGTGCAGCAGGTCACATGAAGGTCATCATCTTCGCCAGGCAAATCAGAGGTTGCTCAGCCTTGTAACTAACATGAATCACCCTCTCCTCTGCACAGGTCTTTATAGAGCAGCCCTTGACTCAGAGGCTCTGTTTTGCTGCAAAGGCCAGAGCTGGAGATCATATAACCCAGTGGTATCTAACTGTACTTAACAGAGCTCTAGGTTCAAATAGACATTTCAAGGACCACTTTAGGGAGGAGGAAGAGAGGGCCTGTAGGGCAGGGCTTGGGGCCCCTTGCCCCCATCTCAGTTGGAGCCATACTGGTTTCCCCTGGTTTTTACAGTGGGATGCCCAAGATTCCATTTGAAGGAAAGCTTCTGATGCTAAGGGAGCACTTGGAAAACCACTGTCATCTTACAGATGAGAATACTGAGGTCCCTGATGAAGACATGTTTCTTTTGCTGCTCCACAACCATCTTGGTAGCAGCTCCCAGACTCCTCTTTCAAAATATAGCTCTCCCTGCAGCCATGTGCAGCCTGGAGGGCACATCAATCCAGGTGTCCTCTACTTTCCTAGATGAGGGGTAAATACAAGCCCACTTTGAGTCAATGAATGCTGAAGGGAGGGAGGAAAGGATGGACAAATTCTTGGAGCCCCTCTATCCTGGTGGGGATGCTCAGATCCCCAGAGGTGCCCTTGCTGAGCCTGCTTGTCAGCTCTTCCATCCTTCTATGAGCCGTCCAAATCCTTCCCATCAAGTCCCTTTGCTTGAGAAAACAGAGTTGGTTTCTGTTGCTTGCAACTGCCCTGATACAGCTCGAGGATGTCTGGATGACTTGCTCAAGGTGCTGAGAGAGTTAGAAGTGTACCCATGATTAGAAATCAGAGCTCTTCAACCATTAGAAATCAGAGCTCTTCAATCACACAGCCTGGGGCTCCCTGGGCTGGTAACTATTTGCATCCCAATGTTAACTGAATCCTTAATCCCTAGTCTTCTGCCTTGTCTTCCCAGCCTCTTTGCCTAAGTCTCATGGGGACAAAAAATATAGTCACCTACCTTCCTCTCTTTATCTTCCAACAGAACTCACAGGCTATCCTGCCCTCGGGGTTCTTCACCATAAATCTGACATCAGTCACTCCTCATTGGCCATAAAATAATTTATTGAATGTGCAGAGAACAAGTACAGATATTATGCCAGGAGCTGGAACTCAAGCCAAATAAAATGAAGATAAATTCTTAACTGTTTCCTTACTGTGCTACTCCAGTGTATGTGTCTCTCTCTCCCACCCAAGCAAGGATGAGAGGAATCGTTTGCAATTTTCCCTGCTCCAGAGAACACCTGCGAATATCCTGTTTCTACATCACTCTTCCTTTTGCTCACAATCTAAAGGCAATTTAATTTCCCATATGAAAGAAGCAGCAAAGGGGACTGGCTCCGGGGGAGGGGGGAGGGCTTTTGGTCTTTCTTCCTTGAGTTTGCTCATTGACTACAGAGCTGTTTCCAACAGTAGCACAAGTCGCTCCCAAGGCACTTGAAGGAGATGGGAACACAGGAGCCTAATTGCATTATACTGCAGTTTGACCAAGCGATCACTAACTTTATTGCAGAGAAAGAAAATGGAAACAGACACAAATTTAACTCATCCATTCCCTTACTTCAACACAGGATGCGGGCCACTAGCTGGAGGGCAAAGGGAACAAAGGGGAAGGCTCTTGGGACCTGAAGGGAATGAGATTTCTGTGTTCTGTAGCCCCCTTTAGGAGTGGAAGGGAGGGATGTGCACAGTTCACCTTACCTAGCTCCAGCCATCCACCATTTTCCCAAATAGTCTCCCCTGACTTGCCATTATGGGGGCAAAAGGGAGGAATCTACTAAGCTTTAGGACTTATCCATTCATGGGTTCATTCATTCCGTTAACATTTACAGAGCGCTAATTGTGAAGCAAACACTTTGAGAAGCACAGGTTTCTCAAGTTTGTAGTCTAAACAAGGCAGCAGACAACACACATGGACAAACAGACAACTAAGTACAATTTAGATCAAGGCTTTCCGTGCGGCCTCTGGAAAGCAAGAGGAAAACAGCTCGGGTGAAGGTAGAGGTAGGCAGGGCCCTGTACACCAAGCGTATATTAGATGCCCTATGTCACCTGGGGAAATTACAGATACAAACACAACAGAACAGTAAGGCTTAGTTACTCTGACTTAATTGGCCTAGGGTAGGGCCCAAGTCTTAACATTCTTTTTTTTTTTTTTTGAGGAAGATTAGCCCTGAGCTAACATCCTCCGCCAATCCTTCTCTTTTTGCTAAAGAAGACTGGCCCTGAGCTAACATCTGCACCCATCTTTCTCTATTTTATACCTGGGATGCTTGCCACAGTATGGCTTGATAAGCATTGCATAGGTCTGCACCCAGGATCCGAACCGGTGGAACCCCGGGTCACCTAAGCAGAACGTGTGAACTTAACCACCACGCCATTGGGCAACCCCTTGACTTTTTTTTTTAAATAATCTTTCATTTTAAAGAGCAGATTCAGCTTTACATAAATATTGATGGAAAAGCAGAGAAAGTTCCCACATAACACCTCTCCACACACACACACACACACACACACACACACACATAGAGTTTCCCCTATTTACATCTTACATTAGTATGGCATATTTTTTTACAATTTTAGCCAATATAAACACATTATTATTAATTAAACTCTATAGTTTAAATTAGGGTTGACTCTGTGATGTGCATCAATAGGTTTTCACAAATGTTTAATAGCATGTGTCCATCATTACTGTACCATACAGAACAGTTTCACTGCTATAAAAATCCCCTGTGTGTGCTTTGCTATTTGTCTCTTCTTCTCTCCCCACAAACCCCTGACAACCGATCTTTTTCTCGTCTCCATAGTTTTGCCTTTTCCGGAGTTGGAACCATATAGTATACAGCCTTTTCATATTGGCTTCTTTCACTTAGCAATATGATTTCAAGGGTCCTCCATGTCTTTTTGTGGCTTGACAGCTCATTTCTTTTATCGCTGAATACTATTTCATTGTCTGGATGTACCACAGTTTATGTATCCATTCATATATTGACAAACATCCTTGGCTGCTTCCAAGTTTTGGAAATTTTGAGTAACGCTGCTGTAAACTTTCATGTGCATGTTTTTGTTTGGACATAAGTTTTCCACTCATTTGAGTAAATACCAAGGAATGTAATTGCTGGGTCATAAGATAAGAGTATGCTTAGCATTGTACAAAACTGCCAAACTGTCTAACCCCCAATTATACTGATTTAATTGGCTTAGGGTAGATTCCAGGTCCTAGCTCTTTTAAAAACTTCCCCCGTCTTCTAGTATGCAGCCAAAGCTGAGTATCTTGTAGACCTTGGTTAGGGACCATGTCTTTCATTATAAGCACAACGGGAAGTCATGGTGAAGACAAGCAGAGAAGAGGCACGATTTGATGCACAAATTTAGAAAGTCATTCTGGCAGCATGTGAGAATGGATTGGGAAGGGCTGGGAGGGAAGTAAGAGCAAGAGTGAATCTGAGAGACCAGTCAGGAATCTATTGAATTATAGGTCAGAGATGAGAGTGATTTGTACCAGGCTAGAGATGCAAAGAGATGGATGGATTCAAAAGACATGTTGGGAGGAAAATTAAAAAGCTTTGGTTATAGGCTAAATAAAGTGGGGGAACCCAAGGGGAGAAATCCAAGGATTACAAGAGACACTTCCACTCCTGCTCCAGAAGCAAATTTAAGTCTACCCTGCAGGGATTCATCCAAAGAACGTGAAACCACTAATTCAAAAAGATACATGCATCTCTATGTTCATTATAGCGTTATTGACAATAGGCAAGACTTGTAAGCAATCTAAGTGCCCATCAATGGATGAATGGATAAAGAAGATGTGGTATATATATATATATACACATACTGTATATATATGTATACATATATGTAGATATATATATATGTATATATATACAATGTAATGTGTATATATATACATTGGGATACTATTCCAATATGTGTGTGTGTGTGTGTGTATATATATATATATACACAATGTATATGTATACATATACAGTGGAATACTATTCAACCATTAAAAAAGATGAAATTGTGCCATTCACAACAAGATGGATGGACCTTGAGGGCATTATGCTAAGCAAAATAAGTCAGACAGAGAAAGACAAATACCACATGATCTAACTTACATGTGAGATCGAACTCCTAGAAACAGATAGCAGAATGGTGGAGGCCAGGGGCTGAGAGGTGGGGAAATGGGGAGATGCTGGTCGGAGGGTACAAGCTTCCAGGTATAAGATGAATAAGCTCCAGGGATCTAACGCACAGCCTGATGACTCCAGTTGACAACAGTGTAGTGTATACTTGAAAGTTGCTATGATGGTGGAGGTTTAATGTTCTCACCACAACACCACCACCATGGTAATTATGCGAGCTGAAGGATGTGTTAATGAACCTGATAGCAGTAAACATTTCACAATATATATGCGTGTATCAAATCATCGTGTTGTGTACCTTAAACTTACACAATGGTATATGATAATTATATCTCAATAACGCTGGGAAAAAAATTTACAAACGAGGAAAAAAATGGTTACTAGCCTGTCTTCTTCTCTAGCTTCCCTCCTCCCCCTCCTCTTCCTCCTCCTCCTCTCCTTCCTCTTGTTCTTTGTTTTGTTCTTTCGTTCGTTTTGTCTTCGGAAACAAGAGCTCCTCTTGACTCAGGACCAATTGCTATATTAAAGTACTATAAACCCTTGCAAGCTAATGAAGCATATGTCCTGAAGGTCAAACTCAAAAGGGCACGTGGTACTTTGGGGATAAGGTAACTCGGCTTGGGTGCCTTTCACTGTCAGTTACAGCCAAGGGTTGAAATTTTAGAAGGGATCATCTCTTCAGAAGGTTTCTCATTCTTGCAACTTTCTGTCTGAAACTCTCCAGCAGATGTTTCCAATGCCCCGAGGAAAAAGCCTTTAAAAAAAGAGCTGGTGATGAATAGTACAAGATCAGCAGAGGAGGCTGAGAAAGAGGAGCCCACCAGAGTCTCAGAAAAAGAGCTTCGAATATTTAGCAAAACAGGAATAATACCTCAGATTCTTTGCCAACTGCTCTCAAAAACCCACCTCATGCTGAAAATCAAGGTCACGGCCAAATTTGCACAAGAGGGACCAAGTGGTCACAGAGGCCTCTAAAGTGATTCAGGACACTTGGAATCACAATCCACAACAGGGGCAGCCAAGGAGGCAACTCCATGGAGAACAGAGGCCCTGACACTAGAAGGTGGGTCGAGCTGCACTCTGCAAGGCCCCACCCACCTTGGCCAAGAGTCTCACCCACCTTCTCTCCCTTGTTCCAAACCCCTTGCTGCCGTGTCTGGCTTTGACCAGAGGTAGCCAGCTCTGAGCTGCGCATGGGGCCACGGTGATCAACAAGATGCTTGAGCTGGTTTCTCTGGTCAGGGTAGGCAGACAGGAGTGACCTGTGCTCAGGGATTCTAAAAAGAACTCAAGGGTGTGGGGAGTAGACAGAGAGGGACTAAAAGAGATACAGGGAGGAAGGCAGACAGACACATGGCGAGGTAAGGAGAGAGAAGAAAAGAGACCTTAAGAGCAAAAAGAAAAAAGAACAGAAGGATATTGAAGAAACAGAGAGGAAAGAGGAAAGAGGTTAAAGAGAAAGTGGGAATGAAGGGGAAACTGAGGAGAAAAAGAGAAGAATGAGACAAAGATGGGGGAGGAGAAGCAAGGAGAGACGCTTGCATTCCATTCTCACCCCATGACTCACAGGGGACAGTTTTCAGGAGTTCTCTCTCGAAGAAACACCCATAAATCTTCCATGAAACACCACAGAAGCTCAAACCTGTACATTCATGTCAGACAGCCCCGTGCGCACCTGCATCCCAGGGAATGCAACCTGCCGGGGCTCCTCTGTCTGAGGCCCAGCTCAGGGCTCCACTGCTCTGGGCAGGGAGGGCGGAAACTGAGATGGGAAGAAAAGGCATGGCTGAGAAATGACCCATCAGGAGCCAGGAATTCCCACTACTGAGTGTCATTAATGAATTAATCTCAGACACCCTGGACTCTAAGATGCACCACACTTTGCAAATCAAAGCTTATGAAGCAATATTGTTATTAGCAAACGTTGGTGTGTTTTAAAAGGAAATTGCTGTGAGTTTCCTTCTTAAAACTGGATCTCTTTGAGGCTAGTGGTTATAGAGTCATGCCTAAATGTCCGTTCTACCTACATTTATTGACGCCTATTCAATAACAGGCCTTGTACTAGGAACAAGATACAAAAAAAGACTCCAGCCCTCCCCTCAAGGATTTCATGAGCAGGGCTGTTCAACAGAATTTTCTGCAATGGTGTGCATGTTCTGTCTCTGTCCTGTTCAATATGATAACCACAACCCACATATGGCTATTATTTAAATTTAAACAAAGTTAAATTTAAAATTGAGTCCCTCAGTCACGCTAGCCACACTTCCAGTGCTCAATGGACACATGTGGCTACTTTCTACTGTATTGGACTATGCAGGTAAACGGTCAGATAAGACACGGCCACACATATTTTAATATAAGAGAGGTGGCTTAAGAGAGAGATAAATAAAGTTTCCTGAATAAAGTCACTCAAATCTGAATTAGGGAAGGAAGGAACGAGGAAGAAACAATAAGGATGGAAGTTTCCATAAAGAAAGCAGCTCATGGGGGGCTGGCCCCGTGACTGAGTGGTTAAGTTCCCGCGCTCCAATGCAGGCGGCCCAGTGTTTCGTTGGTTCGAATCCTGGGCGTGGACATGGCACTGCTCATCAAGCCACGCTGAGGCAGCGTCCCACATGCCACAACTAGAGGGACCCACAACAAAGAATATACAACTATGTACCGGGGGGCTTTGGGGAGAAAAAGGAAAAAAATAAAATCTTTAAAAAAAAAAAAAAGAAAGAAAGTAGCTCATGAAGGATAGATCGGGTCCCGCCAGCTGAAATGGAGGAGAACAAGCGCATCCACGGTGGAGGACAGGCCTTGAGCAAAGTCCTAGAAATGCAGAAGCGGAGCTTGTTTTCTTGGAGCAGTAAAAAACTCAGTTTGGCTGAAGTGTAGGCAGAGGAATAGAGAGGGAAGAATAGTTAAGGTGGCTTTGGTCCTTAGGTGGAGGGCTCAGATGCCAAGGAGTTTGCTATTAATCCTGTAAGCCACTGAGGATGCTAAGCGAGGGAGAAATGACCTTTGGGAATGATCCTTCGGGCAGCATAGGAAGCATCTACTAGAAGGAAGAAACTGAAGCAGTATTGTGAGAGACTGGGAGAGAGATGTCATAAGACGAAGGAGGGCAGGGAAATGAGGAAGGAGTAGCTGCTACTGGATTACATGATACAAGGCTGTACAGCAGCCTTATTTTGCCCAAAATAAGAACGGATCTAAAAGTCTAACTGTAATTGTGGGAGGCAGATCCCTGAAGTCATTTCCTGAGCTGATGTCTTTGCAGAGGAAGAATCATCCAAGAAGGGTGAGCCTTTTCACAACCATTTGCCAGCCCATTAACCTGTACAGCAGGATCTCTTCCCCCAACACCACCCCCAATGTGTCCCCTCAGAAGCCACCCGGGGCTTATCATCCAATGAGAACTGAGTAGAAGAAAAGAAAGAAGAAAAAAGAGGAAAATGAGATGGAGAGAAGAGGTATTTAAAAACATGTGCTGGGGGGGGGGGGGCTGGCCTGGTGTCGCAGTGGTTAAGTTCTCACATTTCACTTCGGTGTCCCAAGGTTTGCCGGTTCGGATCCCCGGTGCGGACCTACGCACCACTTGTCAAGCCATGCTGTGGCAGGCGTCCCACATATAAAGTAGAGGAAGAAGGCGCGGATGTCAGCTCAGGGCCAGTCTTCCTCAGCAAAAAAAGAGGAGGATTGGCAGCAGATGTTAGCTCAGGGCTAATCTTCCTCAAAAAAAAAACATGTGCTGGGGAAGTCAAAACAAATTCCCAGCCATTCCTGCTGCAGGAGATTTTATGGGGCGAGACGTCCCCAAAATGGGTTTTGAATTATACTCTGCACCTCATAAAGCACGGAAGCTCCTGGCAGCCCCCTCACACACTCTGCCCTCTCATTACCTGCCCGACTCTCCCCAGCAGGTGGGCATGCTGGGAGACCCGGGCTGTGCAGGGAACCGAGTAGAGGCGAAAGAACACGGGGCTGGGTGGATGGAGGTCTGCGTTCATAAGCAGTCCCAGCCCCCTGACTGTAGTACGCAAGGTACTGGCCTTCCTCTGGGCTTTGGTCTCCCTCTGTGCAATATGACGGCTGGTCTGCCTAGGCCCGAGGGTCCGAAAAGTTCTAAATTTGAATGGCCTGGAGAGTTGGTGTGTGGATAGACAGAGCTACAGAGAGGTGCTGTCAAACTGTATGTGTGTATATGAGGGGATCTGTGGTGAGGACAAAGAGGACATGCTCTATCTAATTCCCTCAATAGGTGATGGAAAGATCAGGTGTGGTCACAGATGGGGAAAAAAAATTCTTCCATAAGGTTTGATTTTGGGGTTTTTTTGAGGAAGATTAGACCTGAGCTAACATCTACCACCAATCCTCCTTTTTGCCAAGGAAGATTGGCCCTGAACTAACATTCGTGCCCATCTTCCTCTACTTTCTATGTAGGACAACTGCCACAGCATGGCTTAATAAGCAGTGTGTAGGTCCCAGCCAGGATCTGAACCTACTAACCCCGGGCCGCCTAAGTAGAACACGTAAACTTAACCACTACACCACTGGACCGGCCCCAGGTTTAATTATTTTTAAAAATATATTAAACAACTACCCCTGAGCAAAGAAATACTTGGAATGGCATTCAGGAAATCAATGTGATGTGGGAATTAAACAGTTACCCTACTTTGCTCTGCATCCCTTGCTAGGGCACTTCACTATCTGAACCACATTTCTTTATCCGTAAAACAGGAAAAGTGTTGGGGGGAATCCCTTCAAAGGCCACCCAAAAGAAAAACGGCATCAGTGACAACAGCTGTGGAGTCCAGGAGGGGCCATGAACTTCAAGACTCCAACGACTTGACTTCCTGACTCATCTCTGAGACTCAGTTTCTTCTTCTTTATTTTTAATTATTTTTTCCAGCTTTATTGAGATATAATTGACATATAACACTGTGTAAATTTAAGGTGTACAATGTGTTGATTTGATACATTTATACACTGCAAAATGATTACCACCATAGTATTTGCTAACACCACCATCCCATCACATAATTACCATTTCATTTTTGTCGTGAGAACATTCAAGATGTACTTTCTTAGCAAATTTCAAGTTTATAATATAGCATTGTTAACTATGTCAATGCAGATAACGCATAGTCAATCTATAAATCAAAATTGGGTTGACTTTATTATGAGCCACATTGAGGACTAGGCCCCAGGAGAATTTTTCCACCAAGGAAGGAAGTTCTCCAAAGAAGTGGGGTGTACAGAGTGGTTATATACCATCTGGGAACAAAGAACGTACATCACATATGACAGGAGTATCTCTTTTACTACTTTCATGAGATGCTTTGCTAGCACAGCAGGTCAGTGGTCACAAAGTGAGCACAAGTCAGGGGGCGGCAGGTCAGTGGTCAGAAGATGAGTTAAAGCAGGTCGGTAATTAATCCTTCGTTTCTGGGAAGAAATGCTCATCCTTAAAGAAATGCTGATATGGGGAAGGCAACGTCCCTGTCTTTAAGGGCATCATTCTTGGCTTTGGGACATTGTAAATATTTAAAGCAAATGTACAATGCAATGCATGCTCAACAGGCCACGTCAGGCCTTTCTGGAAAAACAAGGTCAGGCCAAATTAGTTTTAAGTCAAATGGCTTCCTCATATACTCCAGTATATCCTATTGCTTTTCACTTATTCATCAACTATAATCACCATCCTGTATATCAGATCCTAGAACTTATTCATCTTACAACTGGAAGTTTGTACCCTTTGACCAACATCTCTCCATTTCTCTCCCTGCCCCAGCCCCTGGTAACGACCATTCTAGTATCTGTTTCTATGAGTTTGGCTTTTTTGGATTCCACATATAAGTGATATCATACAGCATCCGTCTTTCTCTGTCTGATTTATTTCACTTAGCATAATGCCCTGCAGTTCTGTCCACGCTGCCACAAATGGCAGGATTTCCTTCTTTCTCGTGGCTGAATAATATTCCATCATATGTATATACCACATCTTCCTTTTTCCATTCATCTGTTGATTGCCACTTAGCTTTGTTTCCATATCTTGGCTATTGTGGATAATGCTTCAGTGAACATGGGAGTACAGGTATCTCTTCGGGATACTGTTTTCGTTCCCTTTGGATAAATACCCAGAAGTGGGATAGCTGGATCATACGGTAGTTCTATTTTTAATTTTTCGAGGAACCTCCATACTGTTTTCCATAGTGGCTGCACCAATTTACATTCCCACCAACAGTGCAAATGAGTTGTCTTTTCCTCTTCTTTAAATCAGAGTTTTAGGCAAAATGCTAAAGGCAAACACTAAACTTTCTGCGACTTAATGCCTCCACGAACCTGAAACATGTACATATTTCAAAAGCTTTTAGCTGGCCTTCTCTCCACTGACCGCCAGTTTAACCAGCACCCTCCGGCATTCCTATGAAACTTCCTCAAGCTCACTAGCCCTGAAGGGTCACGCTCCAAAGATACTTCCTCTCCAACACATTTAGGACTTCACCACCAGGCGACTTGCCTTTGCACAGAGAGCCAGTTTGTTTCCCAAACCTATTCATGCCTGTGTGTTTCTTATAATTACAAAACTTAACGAAATACTGTGGAGATTAAAAATTTATGAACATCAAAAGAAGGCAGTTTCTATGAGAACTAAGTTGATTTTACTGTAAAAATAAAGTCACTTAAATATTGCTATTGAGTTAAGTCAGGTACGACAACTATAAAAATTTAGAAAGGAATCATAAAACTCTGGAAGAATTACTTGGCAAGCATGTTTGAGTCCTCAGTCCCCTTTAATGAAACCCACATTGGACATCATATTTGGTGCATTATGAGCATGGTTTATGCAAGAAAGATGGCACAGGACTGCAATCAGCTGACCTCAAAGAAGAGGCCCTGGGCCTACATCAAATAATTGGCAAACGCACCCACATTTACGTATTTTAACTTAAAATGAAATGTTTAAGGTGCATTATTATTTTTTATGATTCCCTGATTTAATAGACTTTTTCAAGTAACTGACCAACTGCCAATTCTCACGGCTTCATAAATGAGGGTTTCTAAACTAAAGAACTCAACCTAAACCCGGGTAACCCTCTCCTGAATAGTCTGCATCCCGACCTGAGTGAGAAAAAAGTTTAAGGAAGAAGAGAAGAACTGCTTTCTCAATCATGTCAAATACTGTGCCAGAAAGAAAGAGACACCCGCCCCCGACTCATTGTGGTAATTGTTCCCTTTCTGGCTTTTCTCTTGCTGGGTTCAGTTTCTTCTTTTAGTTCCCCAGACAGAAGAATCATCATCATATTCTCTATGTATCTGCATGTATGTATGCATATGTATGTGTGTATGTACACACATATGTATATATGCACGCACAATGTATGTATATACATGTGGACACATTTATATCTACATATACATTATATATATATATATATATTTTTTTTTTTTCCCAAGTAGGGGTCAGTAAAGAAGATGATTTCCTGCCTGAGGCTTGGAGGAAATCTGGAGGTAGATTCTGAGGCCTGATCATGCGTGCAGCAGCTTTGTAAAGCCAGCTTTAATATTGAATATAAGATGGTCAGTGAGCTTTCGCGAAGCACGCTATCTCCATCGAATATTATGGCAGGAACATTAACTATCTCCTTTCCAATATATTGTACCCGGGGCGTGGAGGATGATGCTGTGGTCTAGGCATAGTATGGTGCTTGTAGAAGACTTTTTTTTTAAGCTGTGGAATCTTTTGTTCAAATGACATTGGAGCTCCAGTGTTACAGACAGATAAAAATGGAAATCTCTTTAGTTGAAGCCCAGAGCAACTCATACTGCCCTGATCTATCGTGGAACTCAGTCTGAAAAACTAATGCCCTAACAAAAAGACGGCTTCATTAATATCCCTGAGTAGCTTGCAAGAAACTTGCCAAAGTGACCTTGGACAAGTCACTTCCTCTCTGTGCATCACCAAAGGTGGCTGCTCGGGTACCAATTTACTCCGCATTCCACAAGAATCCAGCAAACTCTTCATCACGATCACTTTCAGGGAAGGAGATCAGGCAGAGGAGAGACTTTCACTTCTTCCTTTACAATATTCTTGAATTGTCTGAATTTGTTACCGGTTTGTATTCCTTTTGTTAAAATTTAAAATTAAGCTTAAAAATTCAATAAGCATGCATGCGCTAGCTGCTGGAGTTGTGGATATTAAAGAGACATGATGTTTAACTAAGGAAGCTTACAGACTAGCGAGAGAGACAGACAATTAAAGCACCACAATATTTCCATGAAAACACGGACTGCAGTGAAGATACAAAGAGCTTGGGAGATGACTGTTTTGGAGGAGCCGGGAAAGTCATCTTGGAAGCAGCAAAGGTACATTCAAGCTGGATCTTAAAAGATGGGTAGTAGTTATAAGGCAGGAAAGATATTTTTCAAATGTATATATTAGAGGAAATCTGGCAATTAAGTGGGCAAATTATAAATTTTAAACAAATATCTCTTCTCAGTGGTTGGGCTAGCTTGATGTTTCCCAAAGCGTTGGGAATATATATATATACACACTACTATATATATATATTACTATATATATATTACTTCAGTAGTTACATATTTTCTTTTACAGGCTGTCTTCCATTTATAGCAAGTTATTCTGGAGTTCCATTCGTGATAGTGATACAAAGATTCCTTTTAAAAATAAATACAGCTAATCCCATTTACTATGTGACCTTGTACAATTGACTTGATCTCTCTGAATGGCCCTGTCTTCCTCTGTAATATGGAGATACTAAAAATAGCCATGAAAAGGAGTTTTTTTAAAAATGAAAAAGTGCAAATGTTATTATCCCAAGAGACTGTTAGACTGTCGGGATGAACTCCTTGCATTTCTGAGCCCCCAGGGACTCAGCACAGGGTCTCAGATGGCAGAACCACCGAATGACGACTGAAGGGGCTTAGCTCCAGGCAAGAGGAGCTTAAGGTGAACCAGGGGTTTTAAGTGAACTGGTTTAGTCTAGGGCATGTGAACGGAATTCACGTCCCATGCAAATCCCAGTTGATCTGATCGTAGTGACTGATGAAGGCATCACATTGAGAGGAATCTGAGGCGGTGATTCAGTTATTGTTTAGTAATGTCTGATCACATACATTTTCCATTTATCCATTCAATAAACATTTAGTATGCGCCTCCTATGTGATGGGCACAGCTCTAGGCACCTGGGATTCCGGGAGCGAACAAGACTGGAAGGTTTCCCTTCTCTCATGGAATACCCTACGCAGCCCAATCTTCCCCAGCTTCCTGAAGGAGAGCTGGCTCTGACGATATTCCCTTAACCTCATCTGAGACCCGAAGAGGAACTGTCATTTATCTGAGGTCACACAGCAAGTGAATGGCAGAAAAAAACTAGAATCCAAGGCATTTTCCTCCCCATCTAGCACAGTTTGTATTCAGCAGACTTGCAAAACCTGTTTGGCTTTCCAAGGTTTGCAGCTGTCCTTTCTCAGCCACCAGCCTTCTCACCTGCTGTCCCCCTTGGGGTGCGGGGGGCTTCTGTTCCCTGGCTGGAAGCAGAGAGGCAGGTAAGCACAGCCATTCCCTAGGGGCCTCTGCGGTTTGGAGAAGTAGTTTAGAGAGGCCAGGAGAATAAAGTGGAGAGAGAAAAGAAGGGAGGGAGGGACAAGAGGAGCCTTGCTATTGGCAGACAGGTAATTGGTTACTTTGGGCGGTCAGCTTCTCCAGTCTCCCTCCCTGGGGGAGGCTGGAGAGAAAGTAATTGAAGAAGGTTCCCTAACAAATTAGTGTGAGACTGGGCTCGAAAATGTGAGCTGCACCTGGGTTCAGAGCTGAGGGTTTGATCTTCAGAGGCCCCAGGAAGGATGCAGAGAGGGAGGAAGGAAGGAGGCGAGGAAGTCTGCTTTATCCTGCTGTAGCAGCTTCCAGCCTCAGAAGCTCCCTGAGGGGACCCTCCTCTCCCTCCTGGGCTCCTGCTGAGCCAAGGGGCTGAGAAGAACCTCACAGATCGCTTGGTTTAATCTCATCACATCAGAAATAGAGGGAAGCCCAGAAAGCAGAAGAGACGTGACCACACCCAGCAGACCTAGGACCAAACCCCAGGACTCCTGGCTCCCCGTCCTGGCCACCAGATGACCTTGCCCCCTGGGTTCCATGAGGTCTTTATTCATAGGACTTTCTTCAAATTGCCCTAAACACGCCTTCCAACTGCAGAGAAAAAGGGGAGGAGGCAGGTCCTAGGGACTAAGGTACAGGCCTATTTTTGTGTGTTTATTTTAACAAACACCTAGGTAGCCTTCCCCAGTGGCAGGCTCTGTTCCACGTTTTACAAACTTTAGCTCCTGGAATCCTCATAACAATCTGCTAATAAGCAACAGAACAACCCAGTGAGGTGGGTACCTCTAAGGTGGTGTTCACAAACTATCACCCCATTCCCACCCATGTTTCATTCATTTTATCAGGAAATATCCACCTGGCACCTACTATGTGCTGTGTCCTGCACTATATAGGTCAGAAAGCAAGGATGAATAAAACACACTTCCTACCTTGAAGGAGATGTCAGGTAAAGGTTATTAAAAATAAATGGAATAGAACGATAGAGGGAGAGGGTGCTACTTCAGTCAGGGAAGACTTCCTGGAGGAGGTGATATTCGAGTTTTGGGAGCAGGGAGGAAAACGGAAGTTGAACTCAGAGAGGAAGGCAAATTATATAGGATATTCTAGACTCTGAAAAGGAATTAGGATTTTATCTTAAGAGCAATGAGAAACCACTAAAGGTTTGAAACAGGAGAGTGGCAAGATCTAATTTGCTTTTTGGGAAAGATCACTCTGACCACTATATAGAGCAGGGTTGCCCAACTTTTTCTGTAAAGGGACAGTTTGTAAAAATATTTTAAGCTTTGTAGGCCAGATAATCATTGTTGCCACCACTCAGCTCCACCATTGTAGGGTGAAAGCCATCATCGACAATACACGCACCAATGAGCGTGGTTGTGTTCCAACCAATCTTTATTTATGGACACCGCCAACTGAATTTTCTATAATTGTCACATACCATGAAATATTCTTCTTCTTTTGATTTCTTTCAATTATTTAAAAGAGTAAATAGGCTTCGGGTCCATACAAAAACAGGCAGCCAGCACATGGATCTAGCCCATGTGCTATATACCATATGGTAGAAAGAAAGGATGGGATAGAGAGGCAGTAGAAAGACCAGTTAGGAGACAGATATAATAGCCCAAGTGAGAAAGGATGGTGGCTTGGACAAAGGTGATGGCAGTAGGAAATTAGCAGAAGTGAATAATTTTGAAAGTCATTTTAGAAGTAAAACAACAGGGCTGGTTGACTGAAAGGACGAGGGAGCCCAGAGAAAGGAAACATCACAGATGACTCCTTCGCTTGAGTAACAGCGTGAACGGTGTTTTGATTTCCTGAGATGGGGTGAGTGGGGAGAGCAGGTTTGGGGAGCAAACCCCACATCGGTAGTGTGGTCCCTAACAAGAGAGAAAGAAACACAGTGTCCCTGAAGGTTGCTAGAGAAAATACAGGATGCCCAGTTAAATTTGAATTTCTGATACTCATTGAGTCATTTTTACATAACTAGGTCCCAAATATTGCAGGGGACATACTTACACTCAGCCAGTACTGATGGTTTATCTGAAATTCAAGCTTAACTGGGCATCCTGTATTTTAGGTTTTGTATTTTTATTCACTAAATATGGCAATCCTACCAGTGGGGTATGTGGATTCAGAAAAAACAATTCTATCTGAGCCTTGAAGGAGAAACAGAGGGTTTCTCAGGTAATAGGGGAGCTAAGACTAGGAGTTGGCCAGGTGACTCAGGGACAGGAAAAACATTCTAAGCAGAGAGAACAGCATTTCCATTCTGGGGTCAGGTTGGGGGAATAAGCATGCGGCCCTCAGAGATCGGCAAGTCAGCAGTGGGGCTGGAGCCTAAAGTGTGACAGGGAACCTCACGAGGAGAGGCTGAAGAGGTACCCAGGGGCCACTTCACAGAGGTCCTCCAGGGACACACCAAGGAGTTGGCACACTTGTTAAAGCACAGATTCCCAGGCCCCTCCCCGGGTGCGTCAGCAGGTCTGGGAGTGAGAACCTGGGTTCAAGGTGATCTGATGGGTAGCTAACTTTAGGAAAGTCTGAGCTATATAATGTGGGAGATTTCCCACCTACAAATCCCAGGAGCCTCGGAAGTTGCTGCTGGCCCTGAAGTCTTGACAAGAGTAACCCCGTAATCAGAGCAAGGGCAGCATAAAATGAGTCTGCAGCCTCCCGTGGAGTCTCCTGAGAATGGGGCTCTGTGCATTTGGAGGGAGGTAGGAGGTCCAGAATGTTTGTCCAATGACCAGCCCAGCTCCCAGATAGTTGTTCTGTGTCTGGCACCTGGTTCTCCTTCGGTGCTGTCTCTCAGCTCTGAACAAGCAGACCAGACGCCTCCCGGAGCCTTCCCCGGCCGCCCCGCACCCTTCCCTCCTCCGCCCACACCCACCACTGAAATGATTCCCCCAAATGCAGCTATTACTGTGACTGGAAATCTCTTTACTGCTGATTCTGCTAATGGAAATGTTCCTTCCCTTTTCGGCTGCTTGCAAAGCCACTCGTGACTTCCCTGGGCGCCTGAGAGCAAAGCTTTGTCAGGCAGCTGCCACCAGAAGGGAGAGGATTCTGCCCCGTTTGCCTCCCCCAACACCCACCTGCCTTAGACTCAGCCTCTCAGAGCTTTTCCGTCCAAACTGTCCTCAGACAACCCCGGAGCTCCCGCTTCCCCTGCTCCTGGAGAAGGAGCAGAGATGGATGGTCAATTGCCTCCTTTTTTGCCCGGCTGGGGGGTGTGGGGGAGGGAGCAAAGAGGTGTAACCATAGCGCGGCTGGAGTGGGAAAAGGGGGAAGGGAAAGGGAATTCGCGTGCATTATTTATTCATACCTCCACCTCCTTCCAAAAAAAGGATTCCAGGTGGCTAAGTGGCACAGAGCACAAACTGTGTGCCAGACGCTGTGCTGGGTGCTCTGCACACACAGTCTCCCTAGGGATCCATACAGCTTAGTGTAGGTAAAAACTGAGCAGCATGCTGGGCACCAACTAGAATTTAGTGTGTGGAGGGCTCTCCAAAACTATTGATCCCATCAACCCAGAGAAGTGATCGTTAAGTTATCTTCACTTTATTGGCGGGCAAATAGAGGCTCAGAGAGATGCAGACAGAAGGCTGCAGTTAGGAAGGAGGGCATCCAGGATCCCATCCCAGGGCTTTGGGTCTTCAGAGCTGACACCTGTTCCACCCCAGCACACCGCCTCTCAGAGGAGCTGGGCGGGTGGCTGGATTTTGCTTTGGATTGGCTGAGGGACCTCGGAAAATGTACTTGTCTTTGCCCGGTAAGTGAGGGAGTTGGGCTGGATCTCGAAGGCACTATTTTACCCAGTTATATTCTAGGAGAAGTTTTCACTATTTATTTGGATTTTAGAGCTTTATTATATACATATAAATATTAAATATTATTATATATATCCCATGTGTATAGATAATAGAAGAGAGGTCCCATTTGCAAAGTGAGAACCTAAAAACTGCACAATGCTTGGGCCGACCCGGTGTCATAGCAGTTAAGTTCACGATCCGCATTGGAGTTCGGATCCACTAGTTCGGATCCTGGGCATGGAGCTATGCAACACTTGTCAAGCCATGCTGTGGCAGGCGTCCCACATATAAAATAGAGGAAGATGGGCACAGATGTTAGCTTAGGGCCAATCTTCCTCAGCAAAAAGAGGAGGATTGGCAGCAGATGCTAGCTCAGGGCTAATCTTCCTCAAGGAAAATAAAACACTGCACAATGCTGCTAAGAAGTACTAGGTGAACAAAACTCAACTTACGGTTGAGCAGAGGAGTAACAAGGAAGCACACCTGGTCAAACAGGGGCTGTATCTCAGATGCTCTGATGATTTGTAAAAGATAACGTGGAGCTTCTGGAAGTTCCTGGAAGGACTAGATCACAGGTCCCCTAGCATAATGCTATGCCTAGCACGGGGTGGGGACTCCCTAAGCACTAGGGAAAGAGAGAAGTGGAAAGGGAAGAAGGAAGGAATAGGAAGGGAGAGAGAGGATGGAGGGAAGGAAAAGATTTAAGAAGGCACAGAAGCGTAGGAATTTGCTTGTCGAGTAGCCTAGGGATAATGAGTGGCATCTAGAGAAAATGAGACAAGGCCTGGTGCTCTCTGGGCAAACCAGCAAGGAGCGACAGGGCCCAGGGAGATGCTGAGTCAGCTCCCGGCAGCACAGAATCAAGGTGCTCAGTCCCTCGGGTCTGTGAGGCTGTCACACCTGAAGTTCTTATATAAGAAGTATCTGTAACTCCTTGGTAATGAGAAGAGGAAGACATAAAATGTAAGAAGTTGTCAAAGACAGGAAAACTCAGGAACACTCCTAGCTCTGCGCAGCATGGGAGGCAGAGAGAGAACAGAGTTTGGAACCAGGCAGACCTGGCTTTGGAACAAGCTCAGCCATATAATAGCTGTGTGACCTTGGGTATGTTCCTTAACCCCTCTGAGACTCACCGCTCACTTATAAGAAGGGATGAACCCTATCTGTCTTTCAGTCTTATGGAAAGGATGAAATGAGATAACAGATGTACCAGCATGGCATCTGGGGTATAGTAAATGTTCAATAAACGGTTGCTTTGTTCATAACCTACCCCATGACAGAAAGGTAAAGTCTAGAACACCAGCTCCCTGCATCCCCCGGTGGCCCAGCTGCCATTCCCTAAGGTGGGAAGAAGACACATCAGACTTAGAGTCCATAGACTGGGATCTGGTGCCTGCCCCACCACTGACTTGCTACAGTGACCTCAGTTTCCCTATCTTCACATAGAAGGGTTTCATTTAGGAAATGTCCTAAAGTCTTACCATTTATGACATTTTATGCTCCAAAAACCACGATGTATCATCTCCCCAAAAACATTCAGTTCCTCTCTGTTTGCCACAATGCAAAGATTCCAATCCCTTATCTGGCTTCCATGATTCTCAAGACAAGGTCTTCCCCAAACCCAACATTCTTTCCTCTAAACAAACTGGTCTCATTACTCATGCTACAACACCCTAGAATAATAAGGATGCAGGAGAAGGTAGAGGAAATGGCTGTTGAAGCTCAGAAGAAGGAAGGCTTAGTGGCAGAGGTGGCATTCCAGCTCAACCTTAATGGATGAGTGGAATTTCATCACCTCTCTAGTTTTGCCCAGTATGGATTCTGGGAAGACTTTGCAAACCTGAAGTTCTCATCATGTAAGATCCCCTTAACCCCTAGGATGTGCCAAGCACAGGGTGAGTCATTGCAGCCCTACAGATGAGGGAGCTAAGTTCACTGCTTATGGAGCTCACAGGCAAACAGCACAGACAGAGAGACACATAAGTTCTGCTCTCATCTGCTCCAAGCCACCATCTTCTCTTACCTGAACTTCCTGCTTCCAACTTGGCTTCTCTGCAGAGCAGCCTGAATAATTCTTCTAAAACATAAGTCACCTATTGACACTCTTTCGCTTAAAATCCTGCCTGGCTCTCCATTTCACTCAGAGTCAAAGCTCAAATCCCGAGAGCAGTCCGGAGGACCCTGCGTGACTGGTGTCTCCTCTCCTGTCCCATCCTGCCCACCCCTTGGTCACCCTCCTCCAGCCACACTGGCCTTCTTGCTGGCCCTTGAGCCCTCCAGATGTGCTCGAGAGTCAGGTCTTTGCTGAAGTGCTTCCTTACTCTGGAACGCTCTTCTGACTATCTGCTTGGCTAGCTCCTTCTTTACCTTCAAGTCTCTCTTCCAATCCTACCTTCTCCATAAGCTCCTCTCTCTACCTGATTTAATATTAAAACCGATCTCCTCATCTGAAAAATTTCTGTTTTATCTTCTTCCCTCTTTTTAATAGAATTTATCACCTTCTCACATACGACAGTCATTCGTCGCTTAATGACAGGGATACGTTCTGAGAAATGCAGCGTTAGGCGACTTCATCATTGTACGAACATCAGAGTGTACTTACACAAGCCCACTACACACCTAGGCTATGGTACTAATCTTATGGGACCACCATCATACATGCGGTCCATCATTGACCGAAATGTCATTATGTGGTACATATGACTGTACATAGCTTTCTTATTTATTACCTCTATCGTTACCATCCTCTCCCCACCACCCACCCACCCACCCACCCACACACACACACACACACACACACACTCCTGGATACAATCTCTCTGAATGCAGGAATCTCTGTCTTTTGTTCTCTGATCTATTCTAAGCACCTGGGAGAGCACGTAGAACATTGTGGGTACTCAGTAGTTCTTCAGGACTAGCCGATGTTATAGTAGCCTTTATATTGGCAGTCGGTGCCAAAGGCCAGAGTGTTGAACTCCAGCGTGAAGAGGTCAGGGAACGCTTCAAAGATAAGTTGACATTTGAATTCAGTCTTGAAAGGTAAGGAAGAATTTTCCCAGGGGGTGATGGGGGAAAGTTATAAAACAAGAAGGAAGGCATCTTAGCATAGGACATCCTGAGCAGAGTTTGATCATGGACCCTGAACCACAGTAAGGAGCTTGAACTTCACACTCTTAGTGTGAGCCAGTGGGAATCCGTGAAGTGCTTTAGGAGAGGATAGCCCTGATCAGATTTGGGCTTTTAATGAAATCACTCTGTCTGCAAGTACAGACGATGGATTAGAGAGGATAAGACCAGAGGCAGACAGACCAGTGACTTGACTGTTGAAATCGCAGGAGAGAGAAGTGCTGAGGATGGAGCCTGCCAGGGCCTGTGACAATGGGGATGGAGAAATGGTTCTTCTTCATAGTTAAAACCCTAACAGTTTCTAACATACAACATCTTTGTCAATTTTTGACTCACAGACGGGGCTGCAGGGTCTAGTGTGCCAGGAAGGAAGCTACAAATATTTCTGTCCTGAATCTAACATTGTGTAGTCACCACCCACCCCCTTTTCAATCCACAGGGAAATCTTTATGGGGGTTGCTGTCCAAGAGAACTACAGACAGCAGCGAAGAGCCCGCGAACAGAGAGAGCGAGCGAGGGAGAATAGAGCAAGTCCTGCCAAGCACTGCTGCCTGCCTCCTTCTGGGGCAGGAAGGCTGCAAGCTCTGCTGGAAGGAAAGAAAAGCCAGCTCTCTCGCGCTATAGTTAATCTTCTGTTGCCACTAGCTGGTCAGTACGAGAACTTGGGAAAGTAGCAGCTCGGTGAAGGAAGCATCCTCATAATGCTGCTCCACCTCAAGGTTAAATCCGCCTCTTCCCCTTCCTGGAAAAGAGCAGCTTCTTCTGCTCACCCTCAAAGGCAGCTAGTGAAAGGCAATGGAGGCTTCCACCTCCTCTACAACAAAACCTATCAGCTCAGGTTCTCAGGAGAGACTAGAGCCAACCAGCTGGATATTTGGGCAGGAGAACAAATTCAATTTCCCTAGGCACATATTTTGCCTTAGATTTTTGTTTTCTGTCTTTTTGTAAGGAGGGGGGAGGAAAGAGTGGTGCAGTTGATGATGTGCAGCCAAGTTGTGGACACTAAGATGTGGTAGGGGTCCAGCGTGATGGAAAGAAGTGTGGAGTGGGATTCAAGCCCACTGGGTTGAAGTTTGAACTACTGGTCCTGAAGCAGGTTTCTTCCTGTGTCTGGGCTCCAGCATTACCATATCAAATGAAGGGGGTGGATTCAGTGTGCTCTGAAATTCTGTGATGCTGTCAGCCCATCAAAGTTGCTGGTCATGGTAACAGTTTCATGACTTCACCCCAAGAAGTCACGGTCCCTCTCCATCCTTCTCTCCCCGCAGTACATATGTTCACACCATCCTAGGGCAGCCAGGGCCTAGTTTGCAGCAAGACAAAGAGGTGAGAAGCACGAGGCTTTGCCTTCCAGAGGCCTGGTCAATCCTATTGCTGGACCTGTTGTAAAATAAAATTACAGAATGATCTTACGGCCTGAGGGCCCAGTTCAGGAAAATGATCAAGCTCTGGGTCACAACAAAGTTTGCAGAGCTGGGCTTTTTTGGCTGGTGTCCTTGACCCCTGGAAACAGCAAATCTGGTTGGCCTTGACCAAACTTGAGGCTCTCTAACACAGCTGAAAGGAGTCCTCCTCTCTCCCTCCCCCGTTTCCTCTCCATAACATAGTACTTTCTAAGGGCAGCCAATACATTCCTCTCTGCCTCAAGTGAGTATTAAGTAGGTTTCATCAAAGGGATGGGGATGGAGTGACAGAAGTGAGTGGGAATGAGGAAAAGACTCAGATAAAAGACCACTGAACACCCTCCCTCCCAGGCCCCTTAGTTACAATGTCCCAGAAACCTGGAACATCACAGCACGGTGGGACCTTGAAGTTTGAGTGCTACTGAAATACTTTATTTAGTGACAAGGGACCTGGTGCCCAAATGAGGAAATAGTATATATGTGTTTTAAGCCTTGTTTAAAGACATCAAATTCTCCTTCTTATCCACCCCAGAATCTCTCCCTCTCTCACCCATACAGAAAAGTACACTGGAATTGACTTTAATGAATATCGTGTGGTCAGAAATCCCTACAGAAGACCCAGCTTACTACTATTTGTATCTGTTCTTTCTCCGTCTTAATAACTGGCATCCATCTTGAGAATCAAACCAGAAACCAAAAAGGGCAGATAGCCTCAAAGTCTCCCAGGGCTTGAATCCTTTCTCCAAATGCCTGCCAAATAGTTGTGTCGTCTCGGCTCCAAGCCTTCCTGGGACCGGGATCCTAGCATCACTAGGGGTCAGAATGCCGGGATGCTGGACAGCTCCATGAGACACGTCTTCCTGTGGATTGAACTCCATCCCCTTAGCATCTCACCTTTTGAACATTCCTTAGAACTAGACAGAAAAGAGCACATTCCTCATTCTGTGCTGACATTTGAAGGAAGCTCTGTCAGCCCTTTGTGGGCTGTTCTTCTTAGGCTAAACTCCCTGCTTCAGGCAACCATTCTGACCTGGCCCCTCAGTCCTTCTGGAGGCTTTACTCTTTGGGTGTCCATTTTTGTCTGTATTTTAAGGAATCTTTGCAGAACTGACCAAGCTCGCATTTTCAGACTGCGTCTTTCTCTTCCACCCCAGCCAACCAGCTGCCTGCTAAGAGCATCTTTTTGGGAGAGATCTTCAGGACACTGCCAAATCTACTCAAGCAGGTGCATTTAAAGACACACCACCAGATAATTTTTCCTTGTTCACAGGGTCTCCTGCAAATAACAGAGCACACTCTCCACCTGTGGGATTTACATGACAAGGCAAATTAGTAAGAATGTTGACAATGAGTGATTACTCAATTTTATCTCTGTTCCCCGCTTTTACTGAATCAAGACTGGTGATAAACAGTCCAGCCGGACCATTGTTAAGCACAGGAAGAAGGATGCCATTTCTCTACGTGTAGGGCATGAAAGCTAAATTCACAAGCAGACTCTGGGGCTGCCTGAGGGCAGATGAGGACTGAGTGATGTGCGGGTTCACCTCGGAAGCTCTGCACTGGCAGGTGCTCCTGTTCAAATTCTTTCTTTTAAATCAATCTTTCCCGACACTCCCACGTTACTGGCAAAGGAAAGAAGACAGTGAGAAGCAAGAGGAACTAGTCAGAGTGACTGAGTGGGTCATGGCACTTCAAGTTCATAAAATCTTTATAGCAAAGGATTATTTTAGGGCTCATCTACCCACTCATATTACAGCACAAAGAACTGATGCTCTGGGGATAAATGACTTGTTCAAGGTCACAGTGGGCCACAGCTGAGATTTCCGGATCCTAACCAGTATTAAGTTCCCAAGCTGCATTGGAACATTCAACTTCTCTTCCAGCATTTCCTCCAAAGCCTAGCTAGGTTTTTGTTCCCTGTCCAGGAAGTATCTCCAGCCTTCTCTGAGTCTCTAGAGATGTCTTCCCTCCCTGATGTCACAGAATGTCATCTCCATCACTCATTGGAACCATTAAATAGAATGCACTTTGACATCCCATGAGTCATGGAACTTCGAGCTGGCAGGGTCATTAGAGGTCATTTAACTCAGGCCTCACTTTCAAACTCTGATACTTCAGCTCACCATTGTAGCTGAATTTTCTTTGAAGAAAGGCTCTTGTCATGTTGATGATTGTGATATTGGTCCACAGGACCCAGCACCATGCTTCTGCATCAATGTCACCAGCCCCTCAATGCATATTTGGCTCAGGATGCCCGTTCAGCAATTACCAGGAATGTAGGTGTCTGGTAGACTGAAATTCCAGTTCCAGGTCCGCCCTTTACCCACAGCGTGACCTCGGACTAGAATCCTTTGCAACCTGCAAAATGGGAATAATAGCGGTGCCTAATCCATATATTTTATGTGAATGAATAATAAAAAGCAAGAGTAAAGCTTTTTGCACTCCATTAAGGATTCAACAACTATTTGCCATCCCTTGATCACTTTCAGGGAATTTCACATGGTTGATGCAATTGACTGATACCCAGATTCTTCGGAAGAGGTCTTGACTCAGAAACTTGGGGGATCGTTCACCTCTGAGGGAAACTTCCATCTCCATAAAGCAGGCTGGAACATGAAGGGGAGAGTAGAAATATGAGAGGAAAAGATCTGAAGAAAACTCTTTTAAGTCTGGGCATTACCAGTACGAGAACTGATAACTCAAACAAGAGAGGCAGAACAGAGGGAGGGATGGCCAGGTACGTAGGTGACTTTGGTGAATGGGGATGGTAGGCAGTGTGTGTGAAACCACCTTGAGGTCCCCCAACTGGACTTAGGGTAAAATGCAAATTGTACCTTTTTTCTTTTTTTTTTTTTTGAGGAAGATTAGCCCTGAGCTAACTGCCGCCAATCCTCCTCTTTTCGCTGAGGAGGACTGGCCCTGAGCTAAAATCCATGCCCATCCTTCTCTACTTTATATGTGGGATGCCTACCACAGCATGGCGTGCCAAGTGGTGCCATGTTGGCACCCGGGATCCAAACCGGTAAAGCGGAACGTGCGCACTTAACCACTGCCCCAGGCGGGCCCTGGAACTCTACCTTTTGTTTGTTCCATTCACTTCCTTTAAAGCCAGCATTTTCTTTTTCTTTCTTTCTTTCTTCTTTTCTTTTTTTTTTTTTTTTTTTTTTTTGGTGAGGAACACTGGCCCTTAGCTAACATCTATTGCCAGTCTTCCTCTTTTTGCTTGAAGAAGATTGTGGCTGAGCTAACATCGGGACGAATCTTCCTCTATTTTGCACGAGGGACGCACCACAGCCTGGCTTGATTAGAGGTGCGTAGGTCCGCGCCCGGGCACTGTGCGGCAAATCCAAGGCCAGCAAAGGGGAGCGGATGAGCTTAACCACTATCCCACCGGGCCAGCTCCTAAAGCCAGGGATATTTTACCACCACCACTTTGGGCCCACAACCCAAAGCATGGCCCTAGGGCTTTAGCAGACACCAGCACCCCCTAGCGGTGGCTCCACACACCCCACTATTGGCAGGATTTGGCATGTTCTGACTTTGCACGCCCAGATGTGGCATATGCAAGTTAGTAGTGAAAGACTCACCGAACCCGCCAGACACAGACACTGGGCAAGGGGGTTTTAAAGGTCTGGGGATGGGATGATGGGATGGGGCTGCCTCGGGACCCAGAGAAAGATATGGCCATAAATGACTCAGGGTACCTCCCGCCCCCCCTCAGCAGCCCTCATTTCCAGCCAGCCTGGCCCTCCCAGAGCTCATTGTGCACTCTGTGTTTACAGCAAACAGTGGAAGACCAACACAAATAAAAAGCCCACGTCTCCCTACACAGCTCCTGCTATACTCGGCCATCTGGTGTACCTCGCTAGCCAAATCCCCGGCAGGAGCGCCTTGAGCTGCCAGTCCAGGGCGCCGGGGGAAGGAGGAGGCAGGAACTCGAATCCCCACATGCATCCAAAGGGCTCAGAGCTGCCAAGGAGGACAGCACCCGCCGCTCCACAGCAGGCAGTCCCCAGCCACCGGGCTCAGCAGCGTGCGTCAGAGAAGGCGGGAGGCTCCAAGTGGACGGCACCAGGAGACTCTCCAGCTGACGCTGACGTCCTGGGGGATTTAAGACTTCCAGCTCCTCGCTTAGCTCCTCACTCAGCTTGCCCCCAGCTCCCTGACACCCATTCCCTCTTGAAAACCAAAGTTTCAAAAAAAAAAAAAAAAAAAAAAAGAGATTGCCAGCTCCAGGAATTCTGGGACGACTCCGATAGCTGCCTGGACCGGGTCCTCCACATCCTCGGGGAACTGGAATGCTCTGAGGTCTTCCCTTCCAAGTCACGCCATACACCAGAATGTCCCCCTTCCCCCTCATTTAAACAGCCGTTTAGTGAGGTTCCCACTCCTGACCTCTCAGGGCGCCCTGGAGTAGAGAGACGGCGAGGGCGGAGGGAGACGGGTGGGATTGGAAGTGGTGGCCACCGGCCACCCTCCGCGTCTCCGGAAAGACCCTTCCCTGAGGGAGAGCCATGAGCCCAAGGTTAGCTCTTCGCCCCAAGGAGACCCATCTCCACCCCTCATCCTCTTCCTTGGCAATAGGCAGCCCCACAGGTGCACGTGAGAAGCGCTCTTGGTGTGTGTGTATGTGCGTGTCCGCGCGTGTGTGTATGCTTGAGTGTGTGCGTGTGTGTGTCGCAAGCCAGACGCGCCGCCGCGGGAAGTCCCCTGGGAACCTGCCAGGCGCTCTCCCGCCTCGCCTCCAGAAAGCTCAGCATGCTCAGGTTACAGCCAGCTGGGGAGAGCCGAGGGGCCAGCACCCGAGGCTCAAGCGCAGAAAACAAGAGGGCCTGGCTCACGCTCAAATCTCCAGAGGCAACCAGCATGAAAGGACGGGGGCGGGGGGGATCACAAAAATACATTAAATAATATTATGGCTCCCAGGAGACAGGAGTCTAGTCCATAGATTCCTCTTTGGAGCCTGCTGGGCAAGAAAAGAGTTAACCTCAGAGGTTCAAGCCGGGATCTTGAAGGCGCTGACTGCGAGAGCCCATCACCCCGGCGATGCCCGAGCTGAGCTGGATCCCGGGAAGGCAAGGATCCGGGGAAGAGGAGCTCGGGAGTCTCCGGGCGAGCCCCCGGCGCCTTCCAGGCGCTGTTGTTGGCCAGACACCGACAACCAATCGCGCCCCGCGCCCCCAAGAGGGGAGGGGTGAGCGAGCGATCAGCGAGCGCCGGAGAGTGAAGGGGGAACAACATTTTTGTAAACGCTCTCCGAGATAATTAAGCTATCAATTACCCGGGTGGGAAATCAGCCGCGCTTCCCACAGCTCCACCGAAGGGCCGACTCCTCCGGGATTCGCGCTGGGAACCAGCAGGCAGCAAGCTGCTGGCGAACTTTCTGATTAACTTTTCCGTTTGAGCCCCCACCCCGACCCTTTTCCTCTACCCTTCTTTTTTCTGGCCTTTAAGTTATTATTATGAGCCCAGAGAGTCAGCTGCGGGGACAAACCCGCTCTCCGCCGGGAGGGGACTAGAAAAGCGATGCGACAGGAGGGACGATCGCAGAATCTGAAAGTGAAGACCTAGGGCTCAGATTCCCAGTCCTCAGAAATCACTCAATCCTCCCCAGCCCCATTGCACGGATGGCCAAAACTGAGGCCCAGAGAGGGGAAGCGACATGTCCAAGGTCACCCAACCCATACGGAAACCGAGTTTACACGGACTGGATGATTCTACGTGCAGCTTCTCCGCTCCGATTCTCGGGAAAATCCATCCGGAAGAGCAGAGTCAACAACTCCGAAGCGAGAGCGAGGGGGCGGTAACCGCGGGCGGCCAGTGACCATACCCAGAGGAGCAGCGGGCGGCTGGACCTGGACCTGGCTTCGGAGAGGGGACTACCCTGGCCCCTAGCTCGAGCACACTCGGCGATCTGGGGTCCTGACGTCAGGAACAAATCGCGGCAGAGCTCAGCGTCTGGACTGACAGACCTAGGGACCGGTGCCCGCTGCGGGAGGGTTGGCACGCCCCCGAGCTCCCGCCACGCGCTCTGCGGGACCTCCTGGCCCGTACTCCTTTCCAACCACCTGTATGCCCTCTGGGCCCCTCAGCTGCCCACTCCCAACCCCGCTCGGGGCAGCCCGGGGCGGGGATCCACAGGGCGCCCCCGCCAGTCGGCTTCACTTAGGGGCTCGCGGTTCCTTGGGACCCCGCGTGTGCCGGCGCCCCGCCTTACCCAGGGTGAAGAAGGGCAGCTCGGTGTTGTCCAGGTCGTCCTGCACCGCGATGCGCCCGGGCAGCTCGTTACGCACAAAGAGCAGGAGGCGCGACTCGGCGGCAGTGCCCGTGGAGCCGGCGGCGCCCGGAGACGCGGCGGCGGCGGCGGCAGCTCCGGCCCCGGTCCCAGTCCCGGCCCCGGCGCGGGCGCCGCTCCAGCCGATGTCGCTCTCCCGCAGAGCGGGCAGCGTGGACACCGTGACGGTCTTGAGCCGGCAGGGGCTGTCGGGCTCCCGCGAGGCGGCGGCGGTGGCGCCGGCCAGCAGCGGCGGCGGCGGCAGCAGGAGCAGGAGGAGCAGCAGCAGCGGCGGCGGCGGCGGCGTCGCCGGGTGGAAGCCGAGCCTCAGCCGCCCCCGGAGCCCCAAGCCGGGGCCGGGGCTGCGCCGGGCGCCGGCGGCGGCCATGGCGGGAGCGGCTGCGGTGCTGCGAGCCGCGGCGGCGGTGGCGAAGGAGGAGGAAGAAGAGGCGGCAGCGGCGGACGCCGAAGCGAACCAGGACGCCGGAGCTAAGGAGCCGTGGGAGCCGCTCGCCAGCAGCCCCCAGCTCCCGGCTCCGCCTCTCGCTCGGCCCCGGCCCGCCCCGCCGCGCCGCCTCCCCGGGCCCCGCCGCCCGCCCCCTTCTCTGGCTCCCCCCGCAGACCCCGAGCGTTTCGGAGGCTCCGCCCGGCCTCGTGCAAATCCCAGTCGCCCCTTCTCCTTTCCCAAGATCCCCCAATGCCGCCCTCCCGATGTTCTTTGGCCACAGCACCCCTCTCCAAATTCTTAAGACTTAGGGACCCCCTCGCGCCTCCCCTGGTTCCCTCTGGCTCAACCCAGCTTGCCCAGCTTCACCCCACCCCTGGCTCAATCCGGAGGTTGCACCTGGGGGCGCGCCTTAGCCCAGCCTTGCTCCAGGCCCCGCCTTCTTGGGTGTCAGGGGCACCTCTGGATGGCCAAGGCTTAACTTTGTCTTCGCTCAAGCCCAATAACAAGTCCTGTACCCCTTTCTAGTCCCTGAAATAATTCCTTGTGGCCTCAAAGCCCCCTCCCCACCCACTTGCCCACAATTCACGCATTCATTTTCCCACCACCAGATCCTGACCTCTCCCCTCCACCCAGGCCTCGGTAGTACGCTAACTGCTAATGGACACAGGGGTATTGAACTCCTCCCTCTAGCCCCTACTCTCTCAAACTGACTCGGGCCAGGATGCTCCGGGTCCCTAGCTGCCGCCCTGCAAGCCAGCCCACTCACACCCTTTTATTTTGGATCCCTCCTCCTAGCCTGGAGCAGATCTACTTGGCTGCTTCTTGCCCTCTGCGTGAAATTCCTAAAAAGGTGCGAGGGAGAGACCTACTGCTCTGCTTCTGGCTCCCACGGGCTCCTACATCCTCTGCCCCATTCCCAGAGGAGGGGTCTGTTCACCAATCCTTCCCCCTAGTCCTTCCTCGCCTAGATTCAAGTTGGTCAGTAAACCTAGGTCCTCAGACGCTGGGCAGCCTTTGGCCTTGGGCCGACTCTGTGGCTCACCTACTCGGGTCCTCCAGGGAAGTGTCATCTCCCCGGGGATCTAGTGCTCAAGCGGCACCCCCCCTTCTCCACACCCCTACTTTCTTCATCTTTCCTCTCTCTGTTCTCTCTTTCATCTCTCTACTCATTTCCTTCTTCCTCATCTTGACTTTAATCTTATAAATGCTTCCTCCGTACAATTTGTGAGCCATTTCCCATCTCTGTATTGCTCGCCCATGTGCACATTTTGTACCATCTCTGTGCATTAACTTCTCTCTTCCTAGCGCTTCCCTCTTCTGCTTCTTTCCTCCTTTCTATCTTTAACCCTTCACATGAATTACCTTTTTCCTCTCATCGTATTTTGTGTACTTTTTTATGACTTTGGATAAAGGCAGAGGACCAAAAAAAAGGAAAATTTAAAAGCTGTTTTGTGACCTTGGACTCCATAATACTGTGTATTAAGCATTCTCCTAGTGCTAGACAAGTACATAGGTTGCCTTTTATACAGAACCGTAACCCAATGAGATGAGTAAGATGATTCCCATTTTCCAGATGAGAAAACTGACATCGGGAGGTCAGAGAGGGGAAGGGACTTCCCAAGGTCACACAGCTAACGAACAGAGGAGCTGAGACTGGAACTCCAGGCTCCAAAGCCTTGGCTGCTTCCCTGAGATTACTCTGTCCTCTGTGACCTTGAAAAGCCCACCTATCAAAGATGTTGTGAAGGATGTATCTGTATGAGCGCGTTTGAGTCTGTTTCAGCTCTGAGGTTTGTAAGGGTGCCTCTCCTGTCTCAGTTTACTAATCTGTGAACCCAAGGTGGGGGCTGGTGGAATCTGGTCATTCAAGTCCTCTGATTCGAAATCGTCTCCTGCCTCTCTGATGCCTGCTCCAGTTCATTTACTCCTCCAAAATATGTCGCCCTGCCTCCCTCAGTCTCTCCTTTGTGCCCGTACAATCCGCCACTATCCTCTGCAATGGGGCTTTCCGATTCTCTATGCCCCTTTCTTCAAATATGCTGACATAGTCCATTTATAGAAGTGCACACCAGGAAAAAAGGGCTCCCTTATGTAAGGCAGAGTCTGTGCAAGTCCTTCATGGACCTCTGGTACAAAGGCCTGTCAAATGCGACCAACACTTTCATTCATTCATTCACCACCAAATATCCAGGGCTCCTACCAGGCACTATATGGGGATGGAGAGATGGATAAACACAGCTCCTGCCCTTGGAGAACCTATAATGACGGGGGGAGGGCAATGAGACAGGCACAGAAATATCTCAGATACCAGGCAGGCGGGTAGGCAGACAGACATGTGTTTCTTTTATGAGAGGCTTTGAAACTTATGCTTGGAGAAATCAAAGAAAGCTTCCCAGAGGAGGTGACATTGGAATTGAGCCATCAAGAACTAGTAGCATGGGGGTGGACATTCCAAGTTAAAGCTGGCATTCGGCATGCTTTGCAACTGCTCAGCATCTGAATGAATTTCCTGCATCAGAGGATGCTTCACTCTTGGAGGCACAGCCCACCTCCCGGGAAGAGGCTAAAATTTCCAGGGACTTTATCAGTCTCCACTGCAGCTAGGACTTGGGCATGTGACAGTTCACCAATCAGACCCACTCACCCCAGATGCTGGCAAGGAAGCTGGAATTGAGCAGAATCTACTTGGGACCAAAGTGGCCACATCCAGGTTTCACTGCTAGTGGAAATGGCTCTAACAGCCCTGCTCAGAGCACAGTGTCATGGGTGTCAAGAGTATCAATTGCCTTGTTTATGCCTGACTGCAGCTGCTACAATAATATCTCCATCAGCCAGTTCTGTGCCGTGATTTGGAGTGGTGCTCTTGACTTCATGGCCTCTAAGCCCAGATCCCATGCCTTCCTGGAGATTCGAAGTAACCTAACATCACTTTACAGAATTCTGTTTCTGCTTAAATTATCCGGAATTGGTACCTGTTGCTTGCAGCCAAGACACCTGCCTTAGAACACAGTGGAACAAATGGAGGGCAGAGAGGGCAAAGCTTAAAAGGAGCAATGGAGGAAGTTCAGTGAGGAGGGAGAGGGAGTGACTGAAGACAAGACAGAAACGACAGGCAAGGAATTGGCCGTTCATTTTGAGGAGGACCAACTTCACCTAGAAGGCGGTGTCAAATCTGGAACGACCACAGGAAAAGAACTCATATTCTGAACACATACTCTGCGACTTCAAAACTTTATGTGTTCTATCCCTGAACGATGATAACAATTCCTGCCTTCTGGTGGTAGTGAGGCTTCAGAAATAATTATGCAAAGTGCCTAACATAGTAGATGCTCAATAAATTATAACTGCGTCTTTGAAGTATAATCCCAGAAACATCTGGGGTAAAGCTGGTTATCCCCATTTGGTAGATGTCGAATTGCAGGCTCAGGGAAGCTAAGACACTTGACTTTGATCATGCCGTTATCAAGTGGTGGAACGCAAGTTGGCCTCACTCCTAAATCCTTATTCTCTCTGCCACAGCATGCCACCCGTTCCCCACCTATCCCAGTATGCTGTGCCTTCCCTATTCATATTCCAGTGTCCTGTGTTGTGGCCGGGGGCTCCACCCTTTTCTCTCTCAGCTTCTCTCTTCCCTTGTCCTTTCCTCTTCACTCAGTCACATTTCATCATGGATTTAATTAGTTACATTTCATTATTGATGCAATTGATTCTCCTTCAATTTCCGCTTGTACCCCCATCTCTGACTCCACTGATCCAAGATTCCTTTTCATTCTTTCTCTTTCCCAGTCCTCCCAGCAAACGCTTCCTCTTTCATATTTCATATTTATCTTTCTAGGCAGTTTTGTAACTTGTTTTTTTCTTTCCTTGTCCTCCCCCCATACTCTATTGTTTTTAAAAAATTCTTTCTATTCAAACCATCGGACTGAGGCAGCCTAGTCCAGTTGGAAAAGCAGGGACTGGAGAGGCCAACAAGGCTGTGGCTGTGATATCATCTTTGCTATTTACCTACTGGGTCAAGCCACTTAATAATGACCCTGCTAGACCTTTCATTTTCTCATTTGTGAAATGGGAAAGGAGTACCTGCTTTTCAGGATCATTATGGGAATAAAATGAAATCACCTGTATGAAAATATCCAGCCCAGATGAGGTTCTCATTAATGTTATAAGTAAATCCACACATCTTACATGTCTAACTCCTTGTTCTCTCCTGCCTCATGTAACAAGATCCTTACCACTGCCACTCCGTTCCAGCCGCATGTATCTCTTTTCTGTTCCTGGGATGTTTCAAGCTTTTGTTGCCCCAGTGTTCCCACACAGACTCCTCCTTCTGCCTGGAGAGAGCTCCCTCCGGACTTCACCCCGCTGCCTTTCACTTACCTGTAAGTCTTAGCTAATAAAGCACTTTCTTTGAGATAACTAACCGCTCAGTCTAAGCTAGCCCTCTCTATCTTCACTGTTTAGATCTCCTTATAGTTTTTTTGTTTTTCTGGGAAAGATTAACCCTGAGCTAACATCTGTTACCAATCTTCCTCTTTTTTTTCCCTCCCCAAAGTCCCAGTACGTAGTTGTATATTCCAGTTGTAAGTCCTTCTAGTTCTTCTATATGAGCCACCACCACAGCGTGGCTGCTGACAGATGAGTGGTGTGGTTCCACGCCAGGGACCCAGGTCACCAAAGCAGAGCACACCAAACTTTAACCACTAGCCCATCAAAGTGCTTTCCCTATAGTTTTTTAGTCACACTCATTCCATATTTTAATAATTGTCCATTGATTAGTGTATTTTCTTGATGTGTCTTACCCACAAGACTGGGAAATCCAAGAGGTGAAAGACCATGTGTGTCTTGGTCAACATGGTGTTCATGGGAGCTGCTACTGCAACTAACATAGGGTAGAGACACAAAATAAGTATTTTGTCCATGAATGATCATGTATTGATTGACTTTTCCCTCTAGGACAGGTATTGTACTAGGCACTAGCCATCATTCTGCAGTGAAGAAAACAGACCATCCTTATGGTTTTCTACAGTGAGTGCACTTTCCTCCCTCTGTCCATCTGTCTGTCCTCCTTTCCCGCCTTCATTTCTTCCCTCCTTTCCTCCCTCCCTCCTTCTTTTCTTTCCTTCCTTCCTCCCTTTTCCTTTAAGCCTCAAGAGGATCACTAGAACACAAATAAACTCCAATTCAGGAGGAGAGCTTGCTACCTCCTGCTTCATCTCTGCTCTATCTAAGCTCAATCTTCCATCAATCCTCTTCCTACTGGCAAATCCTCACCATTTGTTTTCTCTCCCTTCACTCATTGCCGGCTCTATAACTCATGTGTTCTTTTAATCGTGCCTGGCTCCCTGCAATGTGTTGACTCCATTCATCACCCAGACCATTGTTTCTTTTTCTTCCCTTCAGCCACCTCCCCTCAGACACTCTCTTGTCTTAGTGCTGCCGGCAGAGCATCTTGACCCCTGCAGAGCTCAGCTCCATCAGTTAGTATAGGATCAATTAGAAGATTAAGGTCGATCTTGAAGCTTTTCTTTTTATTCTTGATGTATCCAAAATAGATACTGTAAATATCTGTTACTGCAATCTGTTTCTTTGACTTAGAAACCTCTCCTTGATGTAAGCTCAAATTCTTTTTCTACCACTTACTAGTTGGCTAATTTTTAGTGATTCACAACCTCTCTGAGCCTTAATTTCCTTTCCTATAAGTGGGGTAATGGGAAGGTTGAATGAGCCAGCAGGTATAAATGGAAATACCAAGTGCTCTCTGGCACATTAACTGGTCCTCAGTAACAGTTGCTTGTTTCCACCTCCAAATGTCTATTTATTTGGTCCTTCTGTGACCTCTCTGTCTCTTTGCTTTCATCTCTCCATTTCTCATTTCCCTTTTCAGAACATTTCCACTCTATCTTACTTAGAGCAAACTTTTACCATTGTCTCTAACTTCTCTTTTGTGAAAAATGAAAGAATGTTTTAATCACCGTTGTCTTTCTTCATTCCTACTTGCATCTGTTTGACTGACTTCTGCGGCAACCCACTACTTCTCTGACTCTTTCCCTTAACGATTCTCAAATTTATTATCTTTTTTCTCCAGCTCATACCTTTCGCTACCTCCCACTTTCCCCATCTCCAGTCTTCTAAATCAACTCCTTCTTGTTCAGTGATTTACTGCAGTCATTTCATATCCTTCTTACACCATCCAGTCAAAATCCTCACAATGCTCCTTGCAAGTCACTCTCTTTCCTCATTCATCCTTTTGCATTTTTTTTCAAATCCACTCATCTTTAATTCATTCCCATCATTCATTTGCTTGTGCCCAAATATCTGTACCTCTTTGTCTACTTAATCATTTAACCTACTTCTGTTTCCTTCCTCCTTTGTTACATTTGTCATCTTTCATGGTTAACACATATTTAATGGTTAATGTTCCTTTGGATCTCTTTTTCTGATAAATCTTACTACTGGTGAATTTTTAGGATCCTCTTTCTGGGTCCCATTGGCTCTTCCTGTGTGGGATCTTTTCTCTCTGGGACTCTGCTTTTTCTCAAAAAAAAAAAAAAAAAAAAAAGCTTTGCAGTGTCTTCTCTATATTTATTCAAGCTGAACTGCTAACCTGGTGGTGCATTAGAATGTATATTACTAATGAAAAATGTAAGCTTTATTCTCTGCAACTGAGTACTAGGTCATTTTCCTTTCTGCAGCACATTATTTTTACTATTATATTTTGAACTGGCGAAGGTGATGTCAGCATAGAGTGATTATTTTTACAGCATTTTCTGAATGCCTACTATGAGTTACGCACAAAACACATTTTTTTTTTCTATTTTAATTCTCACAACCACCTGCAAAGTTGGAATTTTTAATCCTGCCTTTACACGGGAAGGATTGAGAACACGTAGAAAATATATAGCATGCACTATGCTGGGAAAGTTACATCTAATAAAATCCTTCCAGCTCCTTTGGGTAGAAATTCGAAACTGGCCCCTGGTACACGGAGGGCAAGGAGAGACCAAAGTAAGAGGCAGACCACTCCAGATTGGGACATGAGCGGGTTTAACAAGCAAGAGAAATCACATATGAGGCTTGTCTTAGGTGGCTGCAAGATGAGTTGATCTCTGTACCCACCTGCCAGAATCTTAAGAGTTTACATAGAGGCCTTAACGGGGTGCAGTCACGTATGCCATCCAGATGGTCTCAACAACACGTTACTCTCTCAAGGTTGTGTCCTTGAAACAGTTCCGGCTATAGGAATGTGAGTGCAATGTACATTTCAAGGACAGAGGAGGGGAGGGGGTGAGAGCCTCTGATTGCCTGGGTCCAGCTTGCAGGGCAACCAGCGGTCAAGTCCTCTCATGACCTCCTCCAACAAGACAGGATAGTATGGGGGTTAAGAGTTTCCATACTTTTGTAACAGGGATGATGACAACCACTTTGCAGGAGTGTTATTTAATATTTGTCTTCTCTGCAAAATGACCACGAGGGCAGAAATCCTGTCAACCTTGTTGCCTGCTACCTGGCATGTATTAAGCCATTAGTGATTATTTGTTGAGTGAATAAATGAATGAATGAATGAATGTTTAAAGCACAATCTCTTGCATAAGACAACACTGGCTTTGAACTTCAGCTCTGCCATTTAACACCTGTGTGACCTTGCACATGGTAGGGAGAGAGCAGATATCTTCTCACAGTCTATATCTTTAAGTGTGTTGATAGATGCTATTTTATGCACATTGTTTTTAATTTTTTTTAAAAGATTTTATTGTTTCCTTTTTCTCCCCAAAGCCCCCTGGTGCATAGTTGTATATTCTTCATTGTGGGTCCTTCTAATTGTTGCATGTGGGACGCTGCCTCAGCGTGGTTTGATGAGCAGTGCCATGTCCGCGCCCAGGATTCGAACCAACGAAACACTGGGCCACCTGCAGTGGAGCTCGCGAACTTAACCACTCAGCCACGGGGCCAGCCCTGTTTTTAATTTTTAAGTAATGTTATTTAGCCACCTTCAGAGCCAGGCAAACCAGGGTTCAATTCCCCACTCTCCCAGTTGCTAGCTTTGGTGCCTTGGGCAAATTGTTCGGCTCTTCGGGCATCATTTCTTCATCTATAAAATGGGAATGATACACTCTCTCTATTATATTCAAGGACAAGTGCTAGTTTGGTTGACAAACTTGGGTGAGACCCCAAGACTGCCCATATTTCAAGTCCCCTGCACATTTTATTACAGCAGGGCTCTCATCGCCCTGACTCCCAACTCCACGGCCTCCTGTCACTGTTCCTCCCACTATCTTAAGGTGCTTTATGTAAACGTAACTCCCAGGGCCTTGCTCAGATGTATCTCAGTGAGGCAGAGGACACTCCCTACTCCTGACCCACTTACCAAACTATATTTGATGACTACTATTGTATGATAATCTGCAGACTCAGCAAGCCTGGGCTCTGCGGGCTCCCGATGTCTCCTGAAGGTCCAGCTGCACTCCATCTCATTCTAGAAAGGCTTTCTGTGAAATCTTTGGGAAGTCCCTCTTCCCACTATATATAATCCGTATGTAATTCTTATCTATTTATTTTTTATTACAACTCCAGTCTATAGAAGGAAGGAGAAAAAAAATATTTAAACTCAAAAGAGCCATCTCTCCCTCCCTTCTCCCCTCCTCCCTCCCTTCCTTCCTCTCATCTCTCCTTCATGGAATATTATGGAATACTATGCTCCAGGAGGATACAATGGTGAACAAGACAAAAACGGTCCCTACACTCATGGAGCTTACAGTATAGTCAAGAGGTACGCCTAAACAAATAAGCAAAAATGAATATGTGGGAGGAGGAAGTGAGGAGTGGCTATTCAATGGATATAAAGTTTTAGTTATGCAAGATGAGTAAGTTCTAGAGGTCTGCTGTACAACACTGTGCCTCTGGTTAACAACACTGTATTGTAGACATAAAAACTCAAGAGAGTAGATCTCATGTTAACTGTTCTTCCCACAATAAAAAAGAGAACAGAAGATTGAAAGTTTTTAAATGTTCTGTGATGGAAAAGAACATAGTTCTAGGAAGTAGGATAATGAGAGAGGAATTAACTTATACTTGAGGACCAGGTGATGCATCTCTGAAAATGTGGCAATTAATTAGAAACAAGGAAGGATGAATAGGAGTGGTTATAGCAAGCGGGGGGTCGGAGGGAATTCCAGGCAGAGGGAGCAGCAAGCACAGAGGCTCTGAGAGAGAACTTGGCAAATTCCAGGAGCCAAACATTTGACGTCAGTGTGGCTAGCCAGTTGAGAGGGAAGACTAGAAAAGGATGAAATGAGTGTTGGAAAGTTAGTATGGCTTAAATTATTCAAGTCTATATGGGCCACGGTAAGGAGTCTGGATGTAGTTCTAATTTAAATGGAAAGCCATGTAAGAGGATGGCATAGTCAGATATACATTTTTAAAATGCTACTTTGGCTTTAGGTAGAGAATGGATGTGAGTAGTGCCAGAGAAGACAGCAGGAAGGTAGCATGGAGTAAATCACAGCTGTCCAGGTGTAAAACTCTCCAGGATGCAGACTTCCCCATTGCAATCTCCCGCCACCATGAGATCCCAAAGCTTGCACACACTGATAGTGGGGATCTCATTATCCCCATTGAAAACTGATTCTATCTCTGGTTGGCTCTGCCAATAGAATGTACTGATATATATTTTCCTTGTTAAATCTACCAATTGTTGAATCAAATTGCTTATTTTGGGGAAGCCATGAGGGGCAAGTTTCATGAAAATTCTCCAAGTATTTGAAGGCATCTATCTTTTCCTCTCTTTCCGGGAATGACTATGCCTGTCGGCTACCTCCACTCTTCTCTTCCTATTAAAATAAAAACAACAACAATAATTAACAATAATTTCCATTTACATTGAATATTTCTACACTCATCAACATATCATTTGACTTGCACAACCTTGCGAGCCAGCAGGACAGGAATTTTTAGCCTCATTTACAAGTGACAGGAATAAAATTCAAAGATGGGATTTATCCAAGGTTGGGCAGACAACAGGTTGGAGAAATTGAGACCTCAATCAAGTCCTACAACCCCTAGTCCAAGCTTCTTTTCACCCGAGAGCGAGAGGCAATACAGACAGAGGATAAGTTCCTGGGTTCTGGTATCAGATTGATTGTCTAAGTTCGAGTACTGACTGTAATACCTACTGTGTCACCTTGGGAAAATTACTTAACCTCTCTGAACACTGGGTTCTTTATCTGAGCACAACAAAAGTACCTACCTCATGGAGTTGGATGAGGATTAAATGAGCTAATAGATTAAAAGCATGGAACACAGCGTTTAGCCTATATTAATAATCAGTAAATATATAATAGATAAATGTTAGCTATTAGAGCATCTTAGACCTTCTAGGTCAAAAGCAACAGTGGTGAAATATATGTGGCTGTTGGTTTAGTATCGGGTATCTTGGCTTAGAGTATTAACTCTGCCACAGTGTCTTGGATGAGGTACTGTATATAATTGGAGACCTGGTTCTTCATCTCTAAAATGGGCATAATCACACCTAGCTCACAAAGTTGTTGTGAGAAGTAAATTCTATAAATAATAAGAGAAATCGCCTAGCACCAAGAACTGTGTACTCAATAAATGTTAATTTCCCTTCTCTCTGCTTTGATTTAACATTCCCCCTAAAAAGATGTCTCTGATGTGCCAGGCTGGGTTAGGCACCTTCCTTTCTTTGTTCTTAGCACCTTGTTCCTACCTGGAACAGAGCACAAAACACACGGCATTAAAAGTATCTGCTTGGGGGGCTGGCCCAGTGGCACAGGGGTTAAGTTCACACATTCTGCCCCAGCGGCCCGGGTTCGCCGTTTGGGATCCCGGTGTGGACCTACACACCGCTTGGCAAGCCATGCTGTGGCAGGCGTCCCACATATAAAGGAAAGGGAGATGGGCACTGTTGTTAGCTCGGGGTCAGTCCTCCTCAGCAAAAAGAGGAGGATTGGCAGCAGATGTTAGCTCATGGATAATCTTCCTCAAAAAAAAAAAAAAAAGCTTCTGCTTGGGGCCCGCCCAGTGACATAGTGGTTAAGTTCTTGCACCCCGATTCAGTGGCCTGGGGTTTGTGGGTTCGGTTCCTGGGCACGGACCTACACTCTGCTCATCGAGCCATGCTATGGTGGCATCCCACATATAAAGTGGAGGAAGATTGGCACAGATGTTAGCTCAGCACCATCCTTCCTCACCAAAAAAGAAAAAAAATGTATCTGCTCATCTGTCTCCACCTTCACACTGGAGTTACCTGATGTGCCAGGTTCCTTGATGTGCTAAGCACTTTGCAAATCATAACATATTTAATCTTCATACGAACCCTAGGAAGGAGGTGTTCCAGCATCCTCTTCGTACCAGTTAGGAAACTGAGGCAAGAGGGTGTTGAATGATACATCCCAGGTTGCACAGCTGGCATAGAGGAGGTGCCCATTTGTTCCTTCGTGTTGTTTGGGTCTCAGTGCAGGTGTCACTTCCAGAGAGGGGACTTCCACAATTCCCTACTCCAAGGACTCACCCATTCACCATCATTTCCATGTCGACACTTTCTCCACCACCGCGATTCCCAGAGTGATCGATAGATTGTCTGCATCACTCAAACGCAAGCTGTATGAGGAAAGGGATTTTGCCTCTCTTCTTCACTGCTGTGTGCCCAGCCCTTAGCCAAGTCTCTGACACCCAGCAGGTGCTCAGGAAGTATTTGTTGAATAAATGAACAAATGCATGCATTTATTAATTCTGGAATTTATTTTGTAATTTAAGAACAATGCCCTATGTCAAACCATATGTTTTGTGTTCCTATGAACGTTAGTGGCGTTTTAAACTGAAGATGGGCCAGGGGCTGAGGGAGACTGCACAGACAGAGATAGCACCCCCTCCTGCCCTGCACTGGGTCTTCCGGACTCTCAACAGCATCCCTTCTCTCTGAGCAGCTGGCCAACAGCTGGTGAGCTACCCTCCCCGTGGAAGGCAGGAGGGGGTTTTGCTCCAGGTGACAGGATGGGAAGGCAGGAGGGAGCTGCACCAGGGAGAGATATACTGCAGTCGTGGCATTAAGCCTGAGGTTTGAGATGCCCACTAAGATTCACTGGGAAAAAATAATACTTGAAAAAAGTGGAATGTCTAGTATTTATCACCTCGGTCTACTGGTAGTTCATTCTCCCTGACATCTATGGAGATTCTTAGGAACTAATATATTGTCTAACACCTACCCTGCCAATGCACTATGCACCTTTTTTTGTTGTTGTTAGCTTTAACTCTCAACTGTTATTCTCTAATTAATTTTTGCTGCTCTAGGTCTTATGTAACTAATTAGCGTGATATTTAAGGTCCCAAACTACCTTTCTGATTACTTTCTCACTATTTTTACTTCCTGTAACCTATGTCCTGACTCTTCCCTGTACACATCCCAAATTCCCTGTTACTCTGCCTAGATTATTTTTCCCTTACTAGCTCTCTGCATGAACTTACAGCATCCATCCTTTAGGGCCATTTCTGATTCTCAGCATATCCTTTATATGTAATAGTTTTTTCCTCTACATGTCCTTATTCTTAGTATAACTTATTCATAAAACATTTAATTTTTTAATACTTATGCTATTTGTATTTAAGGCTTTGGTGCCTTAGATTATTGTCCAGCAAATAATCATTTTGTTCCTCCTTTCACTGTGAATAGATAGACTTCCCCAGAACCCCATTGATGTTGAACTTGGCCACGTGACTTGCATTGGCTAGTGAGATATTGGCAGTCATGATAGGAACCAAGGCCTTTGTAGTAGGGCTGCCTCCTTATATTTCTACCATTGCCATGAGAGGAATATGCCTTGTCTATCTAGCTCCCTGGTCCAAGTAATGTGACAGATCTGAGAGCAGACCCAGACCTAACCCACAGTTTGGAGACAAGCTTAGCCAAGCCAGCCTAAATCAACAGACTCTATCAGTCAACCTTCAGATACCTGATTAAGAATAAATGATTGTCATTTTAAGCCATTGAGTTTTAGAGTGGTTTTATTACACAGCATTAGTGGTAATAACTGACTGATACAAAGTCTCAACTCCTTTCCTATACTCTGAGTTTCCTTAAACTTGAGACAGCCCGATTCATCTTTTTTTCACTCATGCAAAATTTCGAGGCACAATCCTACTGCATATTGGTTGAACAAATGAATGGATGAATAAATGAATGATTAAAGAACTTTAAAGAGAGATTCAGGAATCAGAGAGACTAATGCATTCATTAGTTCAACAAGAATTTATTGAATACTTATTTTGTGTCAGGCATTGTGCTAGAGGAAGGTTATTCAGTGCTAAATAAACCAGACTTGGCTTCTGGGTGCTCCTTTGTGGCTTGGGAAAGCTTGAGAAGCAGAGATTCATAATTCAGTCAATATGCAAACTCTGATTATCCTTGAATCGCATGCGAGGGTGCCAAAATAATCAGAGAAGTGATAATGGATAGAAAAGAGCAGAATATCCCTCTTTCACTACTGATTCCCATTATCTCAGGTTAAGAGCAAATCCCCAGACAGACGGGAGGAATTTGCATCCATTTGAAGAAAATGAGTAGTAGAAGCTGATCCAAGGGGTAAAATTGAAATCTATAGGAATAGGTATTGGTTGGTCATTTTCTGATTGCTGAATGACACCTCTGTCCCTCTCCGCTTTTATGGAGAGGCTGTCAGCATGCTGAGCTAAATGCCGTTATCATCTGTAAATCAAAAACCTGAATCCATGACGTCCAGATCTGACAGTCTGACCTCGACCCCCTTTTCTGAGAGCTTTTCCCGATTATTAAGCACTTCTGTCACACTTTCCTGCCCACCCCACCTCCTCACTCCAAAGGTGTGGCTAAGGTGACTTGCGGCTGATGATTTCCATTTTACAACACAGAGACTTCCAGGAATGAGGATCATAGTGCTGAAATTCCTAAATCATGGAAGGCATCCACAGAGCCAAGATTTTGGTCCAGCTTCCTTGCCTTGGACACCAGCCACTGGGGAGCAAAATTCATCCAGCATGTGCTTTAATATCACCTATGGTTTTTTGTTTGTGTCTGTGTTTTTGAAAGAGCAAGTAGCTAGTACAGATGGACTGTGAGAGAGAAAAGGCGACTTTTGCAGAGCTCAGAGGATGATGCTCTGAAAGAAATGCATCGCTATTTCCAAAACTAGGATCTTTTAACTTGAAAGAATAAGTTGGGACTTTTTACTACCTTCAATAAATGCCACTTTGATATGCTAGCAGACCCTAATCGGGACAGCAGTCGTAAGAAAATAAACCATTAGGACAGGTAGACAGCTATGAGCAGAGGCAGTATTTTCTAATCACTGCGCAATTTAAATGTGATAATGCACGTGCGGCATTTAGTTCACTATTTATCGTATGGCAACAACAAAAAAATAGTAATAGTAACATTTATTGACTACCTATAAGACACCAGGCAGTATGCTAAATGCTGTGAGGGTCTCTTCTCAGTTAGTCCTTTCAACAACTCTAAGAGCTAGGAACTGTAAATATTGCCGTTTGACGTATAAGAAAACTAAAGCTCAGAAAGATGAAACTCCTTGTTCAGAGTCACACAGCTAGTAAGTGATGGGACCAGGGTCTGATCTCAGGCAATCTTCCTGTAGAGCTCCTGGTGACAACCACTACTCCATGTTCCCTCTCATCATCAAAGTTAGACATACGACACATGAAAGCTAACGTCATCATTGACATCGTCATTTTCTTTATCATAATCATAATTATTAGGTGCCATAACAAGAAAAGTCATTACATGAAGTTAGTTTTCTAGAATGTTCCTAGTGAAAGAAACCATTGATTGAAAAATAAGGATACAAGTTTAAGTGTGGCCTTTGGGGCCAAACTGTAGGAGACAGGTAAAAAGGAAGGAAAAGGTCTTTGGAGCCCAAAATGCTTGGTTCTGACTTCACCATATAGTAGCCTAGGTTGGGTACTCCCTGGGTCACTCGAAAAACAGAATGCAGCCAACAGTATCATAGCCCAATTCTTCACCTCTCCCAGAGTCTTCAAGCTTTGCCAGGTGTCTTTGCAGTCCCTCTTACTGAAGAGGTGGAATCTATTTCCCCACCCCTTGAATCAGGGCTTGGCCGTGTGACCACTTTTGACCAACAGAATGAGGCTGAAATGATGGTGGGCCAGTTTTGAGCTCGGATGTGTTTCTGCTCTCTGTCTTGTGCTTCTGCAGTCACTAGGAGAAGCACATGCCTGGACTTGCCTACTGGTCTCAGAAGGAGGATGACAGTCACATGGAGCAGAGATTCCCCAGCTAAGGTGCTGCCACCGAGCTCAGCTTAGAGGTGAATCCCAGCTGACTCGCAGACTCATTGATGAGCCTAGCCCAGATAGCTGGCCTCCAGTCAACCCACTGACATGTAAGCTATAATAATAAATAATTATTGTTTCAAGCCACCAAATTTTGGGGTAGTTTTTTTTGTAATATCAGGTAACCAGTGAAGAAAATGATCATACATCTTTATGCCCCGTACCTGGCACACAGCAGCTGTTGAATAAAGAATAGTTCCCTTCCATACCTCTTCAATCAATCAGATTGAAGTCTCTGTTCCTGCCAGTGAGAGTCCCAGAATTATGGGAAGATCATCAGTCACGCAGGTGGAGGAAGCCAGCTCAGGAATCTCATGTCTCTGTGCTTCCACTTTGGCTCCTTGCTGAGGTGGGGAAGCAAAGCAATAGACACCACGAGAACCTCCTGCACCAGTAGCATGCAGCTCCCCATCAACATATGACGGCCTGACAGCCTCAGAGCACGTTTTCCTAGAGTAATTATTTCCATTGCCACGATTGGTTATTTCTATGTCAAAGTCACTTCCCCTCTTCGCTCTGGATTTTTCATTTCTGTGAAAATGACAGTGTCTGATTTAGCTCTTGGAAGAGGACAAGGGAGCATACGGAGGGATGGAGGCAAGGAGGAGAAAGGCAAGGGAGGAGAGAAACAGAATTACTCACCAAAATGGGTTCTGCAAATATAAAGTGCTAATGAAATTTGAAATAACCACAATAATTATGCTCTGAGGCCAAAGCTTCACGTTTCTCACTATGAATATTCATCTCCACGTTATCTTTCGAAGGAATAAAAATTGGGTGAAACAGCAGTGTGCGAGCAGGGTGTTGTTTTTCCCTTTTAACCTCTATTCTATTTTTACCTGGGCCAAGGCTTGATATTGTCTGGATTCTGATATTCTTTGTTGCTGTGATTCGTGTCTCACTGGGTGTCCATGTGCACACATCTTAAGTGGAAGATGCTTAAAATGTCAATAAAATGTAAGTTAAAAAGAAGTGTGGGGAGGGAGCTAAAAATGCTCTCTTTGTGGCTGCTAAATGGTCACAGGTGGAATATCATTTTGACTTAGAGCTTGGCAGGCAGGATCTGAACAAGGGAACCCAATGCATCTTTTATCACCTGGCATCGAAGGCTAGGAGGTTGTCACTAAGTTATCGATAGAGGGGTGCAGCTTGCTGTCTGACGTCTTCAGCTGCCTCCTAAGCACAGAGGAACATCTCTACAGCAGCACCAGTCCCTACAATGCTCTGTAAATGTAGATACAGTGTATTAGTCAGCTCAGGCGGCCATAACAAAATAACACATACTGGGTGGATGAAACAACAGAAATTTATTTTCTCACCATCCTGGAGACTGGAAGTCCAATATGAACATGCCAGCAGATTGGTGTCTAGTCAGAGCTCTCTTTTTGCAGACGGCTGCGTTCCCTCTATATCCTCATATGGCCTTTCCTTGGTGTGTGCATGCAGGCCTGGGGAAAGAGAGAGCGAGAGAGAGATCTCTTCCTTTTCTTATACAGCCATCAATCCTATCAGCTTAGGGCCCCGCTCTCATGACTTCATTTAACCTTAATTACCTCTTAAAAGCCCTGTCTCTAAATACCATCACGTTAGGGCTTCAGTGTATGGCTTTTAGGGAGATGCTGTTTACTCCATAGCATACAGGATGGTCAACTGTCTCTAGAGGCGCTCGAAAAGTTGGCATGAGTTCCCACTGTCACCAAGGAGTTAAGAATGGCTTATATCACTCAGCTATGATGTAATCACTGGCCTATATTTCAGGGATGAGAGTCAGAATGTCAGCATTGATAATATCACTCCCGAGGGAGGAGGGGGCAGGGGAATTAGGGATGGTAGCGGTGGAGGGAGGCGGGAATCACATGCTTTAGCCAATCACATGGGAACAACTAGGCCCAGGAGCTGTGAGCCAGAGGGCTTCCTTTCCCAGGTCTCTGAAAAACAGCCAGGTTTGCCTAAGTCAGCGATCAAGCAGAGAGGCCCGGAAACAGGAGAAAACCTTGGGGAATTGCTGAGTGCCCATGTGCCCTGGGAGGAGGAAGCACCGGTCAGTAGGCTGGTGGGGTGGAGGTGGGACAGAAAACATAATATGGTAAATATTGACACATTAAGACTTCCCCCACAATAGCTCTCTTTATGTCACCCACAACTTTGCTTACCAAGCTTCAGTAGCTTTTCGGTGCCTTCATCATTATGGTCTAAAGTTCTTAACTTGGCATTTGTGGCTCTGCTTGCCGTGGTTTCAACTCACTCTTCCAGTTTTTTGAGATGACAGTTATAGCTAACCTTTAGGGAGTGCTTATTTGAGATAGCCATGGTTCTGAGCCCTCTATACATATAAGCTCGCTTAATTCTGAAAACAACCTGAGAAGGTAGGAGTTACTATCTTCATTTTGCAGATGAAAAAAATGGGGTCTATGGAAGTTAAGTGGCTTAGCCAAGGTGACATAGCTAGTAAAGAGTTGAGCTGGAAGTCAAACCCAAGACATCTAACTCCAGGGCCCATGCTCATAAATATTGCAGGATAGGCTTTCTTCATGCACTTTATGTGACAGAATCTCTGGCCTTCTCTGGAATGTGTCCTATATTTTCTGTTCCCAGGATGTTCAACCTCATCCCATTCTTTGCAGAATCCAACTCTCATGAATATTCAAGGCCCAATTCAAGGGGTGTGTCCTCCCTGAAAATTTTCATGGTCCTTCCCGCTGTAAGTGGTATCTTCCCGTTCATTTCCCACAGAGCATTTTATCTTTTCCCCTCTTGTGGTGATTACCATTTGAGGACTGAAAAGAAAATTAATACAACTGGAGTGCAGTGTGTCAAATAATTATCAGATATGGATGCACCAAAGCTCTCCTACAGGCTATGAGCTCCACACGGGTATGAGACAGGTATGCCAGCATGCCTCACAATTCCTAGAACAATGCTATAAACTTAGTAGTTATACCAGCTGGAATCAAGTTCAGTGGAAAGTAACAAAAAAACAAAAACAGTGAATGTCACATGATAGAAATCTATTTATCTCTCACATAAAACAAGTCTGGAGATAGAGAGTGCAGAACTGTTCTAGCAGTTCTTTAGTCATCAGGGACCCAAATTAATTTCATATTTCTGCCTCAATCCCTAAAGCATGGCTCTGATCTTTGTGGTCTAAAGTGGCTGCTTGGGTTCCAACCATCACATCATGGTCTAAGTAGTAGGATGGAGTAAAAGAAGACTTTGCGGAAGTGCAATAAAACACTTCTGCCTATATCTCACAGACCAGACTTACACAGTCACTCCTAACTACAAAGCAGCAGGAGGTGTCTTTTTAGTCACTTAGCTGGAGCTAAGGCCTTCCAGGTAAAAATGAGAATTATGTTATTAAGAGAGAAGAGATACATAGGTGTTGGAAGCAACCAGCAATCTCATCATAGTAGGTCCTCAGTAAATATTCAATTTACTATTTCTTGAAACTTCCTCTGTGCCAGTCTCTGTGTGAAACACTGAGGATACAGAATTCAACAAGAAAGCTAAGAATTTATGCTGCAGATGGGAAGATGGATAAAACATTACTTACAAAAAATTTGTGATGGGACCTATGATACGGTGAGCACAGAGGAGCCCTGAATGAATGAGACTTTGACTGCCTGATGGAATGAATGAATGAATGATTTGCATACAAAGATAAAATAAACCCTTCTCTGGTTCCATTCTATTAGGTGTAGATGAGCAAGGAAGACACAGGTGCCGAGAGAATGCAGGTTTGGAGGAAAGGACATAGCCCCATAGCCACAATATCCCAAATGTGGCCTACTTAGTTTTCTTCAACCTATAAAATGAAATTCTATTGATTCTTTTATAGAGTTTGTGGGAGAGCTGATATAGCACTGAAAAAATGTTAGCCTTTTTCTTGGAAGCCAAAGAGATGCAGCCAGCACCATGTTGCTCACCTCTTCCCTTCTTGCTTCTGCACTCTAACACCAGGCAGAGCCCTCCAGCTTTGACACAAGTCAGTCTTGGATGAAGCTGAGGTTGAATTTGATTTTCTTTTTCCTTGGGTGATATAAAGGGGTCTGTCTCTTAATTATTAGTCATTGCCCTTCGCACGCAAGAAATGGTAACCTGCTCAGCCCTTCAAAGCGTGCCCTTTGAAATGCTGAACCAGACAGTGAACAGAGAGTATCTGCCAAAAGGCGTCTTTTCTTCCAGAGATAAAAGCAACTTGAAATGCATGTAAGTCCTGCGCCCTTGTTAATTAATCAGGATTCACACTAAAAGCTTAAACATCTTTGATGCCGGAAGCTTGGGGAGCCAGAACTTTTTTTTCTGTTCCGTAGAGGGGAGATGGGTGGACAGGGCAGCCCAAAGAGGTGCGTGGGGAGAGAGAAGGGGACAACTAGATTATTTGTTGCCTACCAGCACAGATGTAACAGGCGAGGTCGGACAGGTTCCAAAGGGAGAGGACCGCCACGTTCATGCAGGTTCCACCCATTCATTAAACAGAAATGCAAGACTCTGAACTACCAGTTCTTCTGACACAGCTTTCTTCCTAATGCTCATTCATTCAACAGGAGTTTAGAATAGGAGCTTCTATTCAGTCATGCAACATTTGACTGGTGGACTTCTTCTATGCCAGGTTGAGGATATAGTATGAATAAGACACAGTCCCTACCCTCTGAAGAGTCTGGCACAGTGGTGCTCAAGTGCAGGTGCTTTTGTGCGCCCGTGGACGTTTGGCAACATCTGGAGACATTCTTGGTTGTCTGGTTGGAAAGCTGTGCTGGCATCTAGCGGGTAGAGTCCAGGCATGCTGCTAAACCTCCTGCCATGCCCAGGATGGCCCCCACGACAGAGTTATCCAGTCCAGAATATCAGTAGTGCCGAGACTGAGACAGCGGGAGAGAGAAACATTTCAGCAAGCAATTTCAATAAAGCATAATAAGTGCCACGATCTAGCAGAAGCAAGTGAGCGAGTGTCAGGGACAGCCTCCTTGCAGAAGTGGTATATAAGCTGAGACTTTAAAGATGAGTAAGAGTGAAGGGGGTGGGCAGGGATGGGCAGGGCATCAGAGAGAAGAACAGCACATGTGAGAGCTCAAAGGCAGGGAGGGAGGAGCGACTGAGAAACTGAACGATCAGTGTAACTGGAGGGGAGAGTGAGAAGGAGAAAGGGGCAGAGGAGAGGCTGGCAGGCTAACAGGGGTTGGGATTTGGGAGCTGTGTTTAGTAATAGGGTTTTGTCTGGAGATTAACGCAGAATCGCTGAAGGATTTTAAATCAAAAAGTAACACTATAGAAATTTGTTAGAGAAAAATATGTTGCTGTACACTGTCCTAAGTACTTGAGAAGAAACACAGAGGTCATCTTTACCTTGGCAGTCTGATAGGGAAAATAAAATGAAATCAGAGAGCTACGGTACAAATTCCACGGAAAAGAAGACTGAGACAGAATGGTTTCCATTTACGGGGCCAGGGGAAATCAGTCCTGCCTTAGTCACTTTGGGCTGCTGTAACAGAACTCACAGAATGGGTGACTCAAACAACAAAGATTTATTTCTCACACTTCTGGAGGTTGGGAAGTACAAGATCAAGGTGTCAGCACGTTCAATGCCTGGTGAGGGCCCTCTTCTTGGTTTGAAGCCGGCTGCCTTCTTGCTGTGTCCTAAAGTGGTGGGGGGTGGAGGTGGGGAGAGAAGCTCTGGTCTCTTCATCGCCTTATAAGGGCACTAATCTCTTCAGGAGGGCTCCATCCCCATGACCTCATGCAAACCCAAATACCTTCCAAAGGCCCCACTTCAAATAACGTCACGTTGGGGATTAGGGCTCCAACATACGAATTTGGGGAGAACACAAACATTCAGTCCATAGCAAGTCCTTTTAGCGTCAAAAGGAAGAAGGGATCCAAGTGTTGGACGAAACTAGGGAGGCGATTAAATGGGCTTTGGGGGAGAGAGTTGGAGCTGAAGTTGCGGCTAAATGGCAGAGCTGAACATCAAGACTGAAAGGGCCAAAGAGAAGCTGAAATGGAAATGGAGAGGTAAGAAGTTGGCTTTTCTTACCGCTTACCTTTGTCCAGGCTAAATGTCTTTCAATTTCTTACACCAGAAGATTCTCTCCTGCCTCTCGATGTGCTACATGGATGTGCTACTTGGAATATTTTGCCTTCCCTTCCTTCCCAACCCTGCTTTCAACTGATTAACACCTTCTCAGCCTGCAGGTCTCAGCTTGGACATCGTCTTCTCTGGAAACTTCTCCATGGAGTCCTCAGTCTGAAGATAGGAATTACTTAATTGTCTATTACTCTATTAGATTATAAACTCCATGAGGACAAAGGACATCAATTGCCACCCATTCCTGTACCCTATTACTTAGCACAATCCTAGCCAGTGGCAAGTGCTTGCTAACTATTTATTGACTTGACTTGAAGTGGGAAGCCAGGCAAATGCACGCGGGGTGGAATCGAATCTGAGGAATGGCTCAGGGTCAGGGTCAGAGTTTCAGAACGGAGGCTGCAAGCTCAGAGAGGGCTGGGAATCTTATTTATTTGGTACGAGCTGAATGCTGTGGTGGCTGGCATGGGTGCTTAAAGTTCAAAGCTACATCAATAAAGTGAAACAAGTGCAGAGATTCAGGAGAAATTATTTTTTTCAGGGGAGAGAGGAGCCCCGGAAAGCTAAGTGGATGGAGTGGTGTTTCAGCTTGGCCCTGATGGGCGGTCAGGCCTGGTGCTGCTATTGCAAGGCTGTGTTATCTCTGCAATGGCATATGTTGACCTGCCAAATTCTTCTCTACGTGCCACTGTCAGAGCACAGGTGTAGCTTAATGTGCAGTGTCACCTAGGTTACATCCCACCGAGGACACCTATTATGTGCTGCTACAGGCTGGGGTCTCTAAGGCACATGCATTCAAAGTACAAAAAACACCTACAGCATATTCAACACGGTGCACATTATGTATTCATGGTCATGTATAGTGTATGTGTGTGCACATCCATAAAAACTTGCATTTCATTCAGGGGCTTAACTTTTCGAAGAACTTCCACAACTAGAACCTCATTTCTTCTGCATAGCAATAAAAGGAGGTAGGTGAGGCTCTTTGTGATGCTCACCTTACAGAGGAGGAAGCAGGGGCTCAGAGAGGTTAAGTGACTTGCCCAAGACCACATAGCTATTGTTATGCAACTGGGGATGGGGGACTCAGGCCCCTTAGTTGCCAATTAATCAAACCCTTCCAATCTAGGGTAGATGAACTCTCTAGATTGTGAGAAAATATGTTGACATGTGTTCAGGAAAACAATTGCCATTAACTCCGCCTACTGTGGAATGTTACCGGAGTCTAAAAATAAGAGCGTTGATATGTGAACGATCTTTAATTAAGGAGCTGCATCTTCCTGATTGACATTAATTTCTTCAATTGTAAAATTCATGTTCTGATGTTTTAGCAATATGTATTAGGGTAAATTTTAGAAATAAATGAATAATTGATGATAACATGAACTTAGATTCATCCAAAGTTAAAAGCATTTGGTTGCATATCCACCCTATATTGGAATCAACTGAGATAAATCATTAAGGATCGAAATCCTCCAGGGAAACTTTCTTCCCTGAATTGAAACATTAGGCCAAGTAACCAGAAGGTTAATGTCGAGATAATCTGGCTAGTGGCAGAGCGTATGTACATATGCACTTGTAACTAGTTACACTAGGGTATAAACCTTTTTGTCTCAAACTTGAAACAAACGCATTCTCTTTGCTCCTTTCTCCATATTTTTTTCCTTTTTCTTTTTTTCTACCACCTGTTTCTCTCTAAGTGTGTTTCCCCTCTGTGAAGGTTTACATAAGAAAGCCCATGATAATGCAGGCTCACTAATTCTGAAGAGGAAAAGAGGATAGCTGTGATAAATTAGGTACAAATTCATTTACGAATTCTGAAGTCTTTCAGCATCGTATGTTTCCAAGCATTCAAATAAAGTGCCTTTTGACAGTGTTCACGTTGTCTCTATCTTTCACTCTCTCTGCTTTATGCACACACACACACACACACACACACACGGACTCACACACACACATGCTTGCAGAGACAAAGGCTATTCCTCGCAAACTTTGCCGAAACAGTGTTCTCCCACAGATAAATCACTTCCTTCCCAAGGAAGCAAATACCTTTCTTTGCCACATGGCTGGAGTGGGCGGGAGGACTCCCCGGCCTGAAATACTCACCCTGCCTGTCAATCATTTAGCACTGTAACAAGGAGAGCCTCCTAACGTTCAGCCGTCAGGAGAGCTGCCCACATTGGCCATCGCCACCAAGGCACTTTCCTCAAGGTGACTCCAGTGACCAGCTCCAGGGATGGTCTGAAGGACGCTGTGTCAGGAGATGGATCTGATTAGTGGTGGTAGCCCTCCAGCATGACTTCCACGATCTGCCCAAAGAGCATGAGCTTCCCAGAGCTAATGTCAAAACTCAGCGGAAGCCTCGGACAAATGAATTATGGCTTACAGATCCTGGGGAGGGGATCTCACACCGCCCGCAGTACTCCAGGGGGAAAAAAAATCACACACAACATACTGATAGGTTGCAAATATATGAATGTTGATAATGTGCTTCCCCTATTGGACAAAGGAAGAAAACACAGAAATGGGTTAATTAGTTCCTATGCAGAATTTAATTAGAGCATCTTTGTTCACTGGGCTTCCTCCAGAATCTCAATTATCAATCCCTATTTCCAGGATTTTTGAGCATGGACATAAATTTTCACTGGGGGCTCCCCATCTGAAGCCTGGGGTCTCAGCTCTCTTCCACGTGGCAGTGGCAGCCAATTTCAACATGCAATTTTGATTACTTTGAAGTCATCTCATTATCACAGGGAACAATGACTCTTTTCAGCACTCAAAAGGCAATTTTTCCTCCTGTACGTGTTTAATGATAAACAGGTTTTTTTAAAGTCCAGATTGGAGCCAGGATCGGGAACTTAGTGATGTCTTTTTCCATAAGATGAAGCAACGATAAGTGACTTTGATCATTTAATAACTCATTTAATCCTCACAACAGTCCTCTAAGGTGGATATTGTTATTATTATCAGCATTTGCTAGATAAAGAAACCAGGTCACAGAGAATTTAAGGGATTTATGCAAAGACTTGAACCCAGGTGGGTCTCTGGTCCTCACTCTTAATCATTGTGCTCCTTTATCGCTCAATAATATAGTAGCTTCTTACCGCAGGGACATTAATAGCAAATCCATTGGAATCATACATTGAAACAAATCATTCATTTACAGGAACAATATTATTTAGAACTCTTTTGATTCTGAATGACAGAAATCAGAGTCGTACTTAACTTATGCAAAAGGGGAAATTTATTATAAGGGTTGGGAGGACGGCTGTTGAGGAAGCCAAGGGCAGGAATGCAGCTGGACATGAGAAATAACTGGAAGCGGGAACTAGAATGGTGATAAGACTCTTTGCCTCTCTTCCTTATTTCTTTCTACTATCATCTGCACCTACTTTCTTCTTCAATCTGTCTCTCTGCAGAGTTGCACTCTGCAAGTCCCTGTTCCACAAAGACCCACATGACAGTGGATTCATATCTGTATTTCTCATGCTCTAGGATCCAAAGAGAGACTCATCCAATATTTCCTCCTAATATGGCCATAAAGCCCCCAATGAAAGTGATGATTATTATTGTTATCACTGAGGACCTCGTGGTGGAGAACTCTATTGATTTCTGTGTCTGGTGCTCAGAACAGCTTCTCTTGCTCTACCCTACTCACATGCGTGACGTAGGAGCAGCAGCATTTCAAAGTACAAGAACTACAAGGGTCCAAAATCCTTACTGGGCCAGTAAGGGTCTTCTTATACTTTTTCAAACCTATAAGTGCTTTCTGGAATCTGATCCTTGAAACAGTATGAGGAAGTAGGCAAGGTGGTACTATTATGATTACTCTTTTTTTTAACAGATGAGGAAACAGAGGCTCAGAGAGATGACAATTTTTATCCAAGTTTGCACTGCTACCAAGGGACAAAGTTCTTTGTCAATGATGCTTTATACAGCTAAATCAAAATTCAGCTTTTGGTCTTGGTCTACCCTAGATTGGAGAATCCAAAGGTAGTGCACCTGATCTGAAGATTAGAAGCCAGATCTTCCGACTTCTAGTCTTGCCACAAAATATTTCACTGCACTCATAAGGGCTTTGCAGTACACATTATTTTGGCAGGCTTCAGAATTTAACCTTTTTCCTAGAATCATTCCTTTTTGGCACTGAGCACATACAATTTTCTTTTATTATTTTCTACTTAGCTCCTGTTTTCCCTGCCAACTCTGGATTCTGAATAAGTAGCCAATGTTGTAGATGTCAAAGTTATTGAATGTTCAGAATCCCCACACAGAAGGCATGAGTTTCTTTGCTTCTCCCCTACCTTCTTTTAAGAGTATTTCCTCCACTCAACAACCTATCAATCATTGTCATCAGTGAATACATATGGGCACCCACTCCTTGGAGCTTCACACTGAGCTAGGCATGGCTCTGCAGGGGCTCCTGCAACACATTTCCAGGGAAATTAGAACAGATCTCTTGGGTGAATGGTGTCCTACAAATCATGAATATGTAGTTAACCAGCTGTACAGCATCTCTCACTCTAAGGCACAAAAAGTTGGTTTTAATTCTGAATTGAAAACAAGAACGACTCAGGTTGTACCTAAAAGAGAGCTTCTTTATCACCCGGGGGAAAAACACTGGCGTGAGCCGCTCAGTGAAGATGTCGCATCTTTTCCCCTAGAAACCTGTACTACTGCTGGCTCTTGTGGAAGCCAGCCTCCAAGGTGGCATGAGTGATTCTCACCGCCTGGTATTCATGTCATTGCATGGTCCCCTGCCACCATGAATAGGGTCGACCTGTGTACCCAACAGAATTTTACAGAAATGACAGTGTACTACTTGTGAGGTTAGGTCACAAAAGATACTGTGGCTTCCACATGATCTCTCCTTGTTTCATAAAACAACCTAAGGCAGTCAACCATAGACACAATCAGATTCCTCTTTCAGTAGTTTTGAGTTTGGGAAACTGAAAGACTGAGTCAGTAGTTGGTGGGTGCTGCTTTTGAAAAAGAAAGAGAGTTGGGAGTTGAAGCAGTCACTACGAGCCAGGGACCAGCAGAAAGCAGAGGATGCTTGTGACTGAGAAAGAAGGCCAAGAGGCAAGAAAGAAAGCTGAGAAGATAAACGAAACAAAACACAAATGAGAAAGTAGCAAGGCTCTGAACAGACATTTTTCCTAAGAAGACATAGAGGTGGCCAACAGGCACATGAAAAGATGTTCAACATCACTAATTATTAGGGAAATGCAAATCAAAACCACAATGAGATATAACCTCACGCCTGTCAGGATGGCTGTTATTAAAAAGACAAAAAAAAAAAAGTGTTGGAGAGGATGTGGAGAAAAGGGAACCTCATACACTACTGGTGGGAATGTAAACTGGTGCAGCCATTATGGAAAAGAGTACGGAGATTCCTCAAAAATTAAAAATAGAACTACCATATACTCCAGCTATTCCACTTCTAGATATTTATCCAAAGAACACAAAAACACTAATTTGAAAAGATATTTGCACCCCTCTGTTCATTGCAGCATTATTCACAATAGGCAAGACTTGGAAACAACGTAAGCGTCCATGAATGGATGAATGGATAAAGAAGTTGTGGTATATATATATACAGTGGAATACTACTCAGCCATAAAAAAGTGAAATCTTGCCATTTACAACAACATGGGTGGACCTCGAGGGTATTATGATAAGTGAAACAAGTCAGACAGAGAAAGCCAAATACTGTATGATTTCATTAATATGTGGGAGATTAAAAAACAACAACAAAAAAAACATATAAATATAGAGAGTAGATTGGTGGTTACCAGAGGGGAAGGGGGGAAGGGAGAGGGCAAAAGGGGTAAAGGGGCACGTTTATACCGTGGCAGATGACAACTAGACTTTGGGTGGTGAACATGATGTAGTCTACACAGAAGTCAAAATATAATGATGCACACACTTGAAATGTACGTAATGTTATAACCAATGTGACTTCAATAAAAAATTAATTAAATAATAAAAAAAGAAGGCAGCTATGGATCCTGGTGGCTTCTCAGTACCTCTTCTCAGGGGACTTGAAGTCAACTCTGAATTGCCAGTTCTCCATGAAATTTCAGACCCCTTGATTTAAACCCATCTAAGATACACCCCAAAAGATCCTGATGCAAAAGTGCCTTCAAAAGTCAATGACCACTTCCCAGGTATTGGGATATTTACCTAGAAGGAGGAGTTCTGGACTCAAGGTCTTAAGCAGTGCTCCATGGAGGAAATAACACATTTTCCTTGCCAATCTTTCATTTTAAAGGGAAAGAAATGACTTAGAGAAGGTGGTTTGCACATGGTCCTATTGTACTTTAAAGAGATAATGCTTTCTCTCTCTTGTATCAAGTAGAGACACAACTAAGAAAACTGTCTTCTGTATATACCTGTTCACTCCTTTCTACTATGTCCAGGTTCAACAACAGAAGAGATTTATGTAGCTTCGGAGCAATGATCTTTCCCCTCTGAATCCCATGACGTGCCATGATGGATAGCTGGAGCAGCAGGTTCCAGGAGAGATGTCACATCCCTGAACTGCTCTTCCGTGTGAACCTTGTCTCAGGGACAGGATCCTTCCCTGAGACGTCCCAAATGGGCTCGCATATTAATTTGGCTTTGAGACCGAGCCCTCTGTGTGCAAAGGAATGCTGGTTAGAAGCTTGTATTTTCCATAAAACAGTAATGCTGAGTACCCAGATGTTCCGGCTTCCTCCTCTGGAGATGTCTCACAAAAAGGATTCTTTACATGTAAAAAGTGTTGAGAGCTCCCTTTGCTTTTCGTAGCAAAACGGTGTAATAATAGACAGTATATTTGCACCTGAGAACATGAGGTGTGTGCGGTACTCAAGGCCAGAGGAAGTCAGATTAGGAAGGTGTCCGAGGGGATGGGTGCAGCTGAGGAAGTCTGTATGCAGGAATTGGGCTATGAGTTGCACCTTGCACAGGTCAAGAGGTGTGAGGTGGGCCCTGCAGACCAGAGAGGCGGAGGAACGCAATTCTTGTGCGAATTTCCAAAGGGAGTCTGATGATGCTTCCATCGTGGATACGAAATAACGTCTTCTGCAAGGAATGTTTCATGCTTCCATCAACAGCCCACGCCTTTGTGATTTTATGGGAGAAATTCTCCATAATGGTGAGGGATTTCTACTTACAGGGAGTTTTTAAGTGAGCTGCAATGATGTGTCTTCAATAAAAGAAGAAATGAAACATCAGAGACACTTAGAGGGACGTTCTTGGAATGTGTAACTATCTCCTTTTTTCGGTGTCTCTGGAGAACATCGGCTGTCTTGTTTTTGCTCCACCTTCTCAGCCTAGGGAATTTAAGGTTCTAGGGGCTTGGCCCTACTCACCTTTCCAGCCTCAACTCTGGCCATTCCCTCTTCCAAATCTATTCCAGCTACATTGAACTAGTACTATTTCCCATCTCCAAACTTATGCATTTGCTATTCTGTCTGTCTTGAATGCTCCCCTGGACCTGTCTTTCCCGGGCTAACTTCACTCCTTGTTTCTGAGCTCAGCTGAGATATTAATACTTTGGAGAAGCTTGCCATGTTCCCTTCCACTCCCCATCCCCCCAAATTCACCAGTAGAGATCTGTAAGGGATACTTGTCTTCCTTTTTTAGCTACTCGGCAGCTTGTGAACACATACACACTCTCTCTCTCTCTCTGGTTGGGCAATGTCCTGCCTTATTCCGATATGATTGGTTAGAGTCCCAGCCTGACCAATTGGGCACATCTAAGTTAGACCTTGAGTAGAAAGTCAGGGACCTAAAGAGGGAGACACGTACAAGATCTCTTTCCTGGTGATGCTGATAGAGGCATCCAGTGTTCAGGCCACAGGAGTTGGAAGTTTTTGTGTCCAGCACCCCGGGCCAGTGGTATATGCTGCTTTCTTTGGTCAGGGGGCAGCAGTTGGGGTTTGCTGGCACCTTCCCTCACTGTGGTTTGAGCGTTGTGTGGTGTGCAAGCCTGGCTCTCTGTGAGCACCTTTAATCTATTCCTTTCATCAATTCCTTTTCTGTTTAGATTACCTAACAGAACTGTTTTCGGCTAAGAACTCTGACTGATGCAGTATACCTTCCTCTGTGCCCCAAAAGACACTTGAACTTCCCCTTCACTCCGCATTGTAAGTTCTTCTGTCTGGTCATCTGTCTTCCTATGCATCCCATCAATGTCGTGAGGGCTGGAGCCAGGTATTCCTTCTTCATAGTGATACCCTAGTTCTTATTGTGAAGGCTGGTGAAATAAATATTTGCTGTTTAAATTAATACACAAATGAAGAGTTTTTCTAAGGGCCTTTTACTATTCTCTGATTCAGGAGGACTCTTGTCAGCCACACTTTCACTCAGAATGTGTGAGCCCCGGAGCATATTTCCAGGGGCATCAGGGTGTCCGGGGAGAGCTGGTTAGGATCAGAATAGGGGCGGGCAGTTACCCAGAACAGCCAGAAATAAAACAGAGGTGCCTGCACCTAATGAAATAGACAAGCTCGTTACTAGGCAAGCTCAATAGCAAGGACTCCTGTTGGATTCAAGAGGTGAGTGCAAGTCCAGGGACAGAGAATAGGGAAACCAGGGACAGGAGCAGAGGATGAAAATAGGCCTCAGGAGTGCAGGGTTGGGTGAGAGGAAGAATGAGCAGAGCTTAGCTGGCGGTGAGCAAGGGAGGGATAGCAGCTGTACAATGACCTTGATGTGGAAGGTCTGGGCATGTGCCAGGAATGGAAAGAAAGCTAGTGGGACTGGGGGTAGTGATGAGTTCAGAGCTGCTGCAAGTAAGGCCCAGAGAGGTAAAGTGACTAGCCTAAGGCTGCACAGCCAGTAAGTGGTAGAGAGGAGATACGAACTCAAGTCTGCCTGATTCCAAAGCGTCTGCGCTTAAACACTAGGTTATAATGACTTGAGGCTCTATCTCAGCTGAGTCAACAAATGCTAGTTTTCTCACCCTTTTTGAAGTTCAAGAAGCCAGATGAGTTTGTAGGAGTGAGAAAAGAAAAGAAACTTGTCTGGAAGAAACAGACAGTGAATGACAGGTTTGGAACTGGACTCCGGATCTCTCAGCTCATCCCAGATGATCATTTTGCTTTGGGAGAACAATCTAGAAAGATAAGGCTGGCCAAGTAGATTGGGTGTGGATGTGAGAGGAAGGAGGGGACACCGGCAACTGGCTCTCTAGGTAGGTCCCTATACATGGGGAGGCTCAGAGAATATGATTTTTGCACAGTTTGCAAGGCTGGTAATTAATGTCTTGTGAGTCTGGACGAGCTGCGGCCATCCAAAGCCGGCAAAGCCTGTACAGTCTTGCTGCTCAGTTACCTGACACATCCAGACATTAGATGCTTCGAGGGGAAGATGCTTCTTATCTGCATTGGCTTCAGTCCCAAAAAGCTGAGATTTATAGGCAGGCCCATGGGAGGAGAGTTGAGACTGGCTCCAGGCCCTATTTCAGCTGTCTCCACATGGGGCCCTTCCCCTTTTTTTCTACCTCCCAGCTGACAGGTAAAAGAACACTAGAAGTATGGAATCTTGGACCTGGTCCTGTCTTCTGGGATCCCCTTAAATGAGGACTTAGCTGGTCCCCACAATTATCCAGGGCATTATGGAAACACACATTGTGAGTTCCATTTAAGCCCCCAGAGGCCTGGGTATTAGCATTTTTCAATAGCACCTAAAGGGATGCTGATGATCAGCCAGGTAGAGGAATCTCTTATCTATCTCAACCGAATGACAGTCACATTTTACAGATGGGAAAGTGGAAGTATAAGAGAGGAGGGGGGCCAGCAGCATAAGAAAGTGGTTAAAGCCTGAACTCTGCCGTGTGCTTGCTTTGTGGCGTAGGGAAAGTCACTACACCTTCCTGAGCTCCAGTTGTCTCATATTTGAAAAATAGAGAGCCAGCCCTGATGGCTTAGTGGTTAAAGTTCAACATTCTCCACTTCAGTGGTCTGGGTTCTGTTCCCTGGGCGCGGAACCACACCACTCGTCTGTCAGCAGCCATGCTGTGGTGGCAGCTCACATAGAAGAACCAGAAGAACTTACAACTAGAATATACAACTATGTACTGGGGCTTTGGGCAGAAAAAAGTGAAAAAAAAAAAAAAAAAGAAGGAAAAGTGGCAACAGATGTTAGCTTAGGGTGAATCTTCCCCTGCACACACACAAAAAACCTACTTCTGCTTTAAAAAAAAAAAGACATAATAACAGAGCTATTTCATAGTACTGTTGTAAGATGTAAGTGTCAAGTTCTAGGCTCGGTGCTTGACAGAGTAAATATTTGCCCTTATTGTCTAGTATTAGAGAAGCAGACAAATAAATCATTATAATCTAGTGGGATAAATAATTTTGATCATCGTTCTCATTGTTGTTGTTGTTTCTTTTCTTTCATTGCTTTTTATGAGATTCAAGGCTGCTCACTGTTCTCTCCTTTGTACCCTGCTAGAGGAAATCCTTCCCCAGATCACAAGCTGATTCCCCCTTCCGTGTCTAGACAGATGAAGTGCCTTGCTATGACGTGGATCTCTTTTTGTTCTCTGAGTTTTCTCTCCCACCAGGTCAGCCTGCAAAGACCTAAACAGACCCCATGGCTTCAGCTGCCTTCAAAGTCCCTCTGGAGTGGAGCGTCTGAGAGAACAGGCCCATCCCACAGACCAGGGAAACAGCAGCCTGGATAATTCCCACGGACTTTGGCCCAAGGCCTGGACCCAGGGTATCTCTAGCTCAAAGTCCCTGGGCCCTTCTCTGGAAAGACACCAAATGCAGAAAGCAGGCCAGTGTGAGTGTATGGCACTGCAACTGTGGATGTATTTGCTTATCTGTGTATGAAGGCAGGTGCTTTGTGTTTCTATGTGCATGCAAGTGCGTACACATATCTGCAGTCACAGAAGAGACAAATCTACCACACTGACATTGGGTGGGAAGAAAAGGCACTGAGGTTTACACATCTTCTATGGTGATAGGTATGTAGCACGTGTTTATTAAACAGATGAATGAATAGATGATAGAAGGAGTGAATGAATGACTGAACAAATGAATAAAAACAGGAGTGTCTCAAATGGAAGCCAAGGGAAATGTCTGTAAATCCAAAGTCTGAAGTCAGAGCCTGACAAATCCATGCACCTGAAAATGTTTGTACCTTCATTTGAGGTGGCATGATTTTGAGAGTCCTACAGATTTTATAGTTAGATAGACTTGGATGAGAACTCCAGCACAAATGACATGGCCTCTCCAAGCAGCAATTTCTTTGTCTGTAAATCAGGGACGTCAATTTCTAGTTAACATGATTGTGCTGAAGATTAACTAAAATTTCACATGTATTTTAAGTGCCAAGCACAGTGCCTGTTATAGGAGAATTTAGTGTCTTTCCTTCCTTCCTTCCTTTCTCTCTCCCTTCCTCCCTCCCTCCCTTGTTTCTTTCCTTCCTTGCTGTCTTTTCTCCTTCCTTCCTTCATTTCCTCCTTCTTTCCTTTCTACCCACTATATTCCTTCTTTAAGGGATACAATAATGTATCACCTTTCAAAGCACTTTACTAGACATGTCAACAGAATTCCCTAGGGCTGGGATGGTTCCTAGGAAGGTCAACTTAGAGAGAGAGAATATTCTAGATGGGTCCTAGCATTCTTTCCAAACACCATGCCCTGTTAAGAGTTCACTAATGCAATTTACTTCCTTTTAATAGTCATTGTAGTGCAGTGGAAAGAAGAAATAGGTAAATTAGATTGATTTGGCATTTTGTCCAGGTCCTGCCATTACGGTAGATTAGTGACCTTGGATCAATATCTTCCCCTTTCTGGTCCTCAATTGTCCTGTCAGATGAGGGGACTGAATTAGATGAAGGCCCTTATAACCCTATAATGCTAGATGAGAATATAAGGATTTTGGGTGCTGGTGGAGGGGTTCACAGTGTCCAGCATGCAGGGCTCAGGGTGCCAAATGGGGACAGAATTTGCACAAGCTTCTACTCAAATGCAGCAGACCATCCAAGGTGATGATGACATTGACAAGTGGGGCTGCTGGCACAGACCTTAAGTGCTAGGGCAGTTTAGGGACAGGAGGGGCCTTTGGGAGTGACAGCATCTGGAAAGATCTCCAGGTGCAAGGCATTAGAATGTCCTACAGGAATGCCTCCTCTTATCAGGAAGAAACAAATTATGATAACAAAGAATACTATAATTTATTAAGCATTCACTCAGATCCAAGACCTGCTCTAAGCACTTTACAGGCAACATCTGGCATGTTCCTTATAAAACATGGGGTCGATGCTACTACTGTTATGCCCATTTTATAGATTATAAGACTTGCAAGGTGAATGGCAAGGTGAGATGTGAACTGAGACCATCTGACTCCACAGCTGGTGCACTTACAGCAACCAAGCCCACCGTCTCTAAGTGTGGTTACAACCCAACAGACACGAGTAATGCCACTGCTGCCACCACCAGAAGCGCTGTAAAGACTAACGGTGTTGACAATAGGCTACACTTTATGTAGACATTTCACACTTTTTCAAAATGCTTTTGCATGCATCCTTCCCATTGCTTCTCAACACCATCCCAAAAGGAAGCAGTGATGAGGTTATTCCCATTTTGCAGATTAAGACAATGAAGCTCTGGGAAGTTTTTTATGCTTAAGAACACACTTAGTAAGTGACAGAGATGATGCCAGGATTCTTGGCTTCAAACCTAGCTCTTCGTGTGTTGTTGAAGGGTCCCTGGAATGAAGTGAAATTGCGCCTCTAGCAAGAGGGTAAACTGAGGCACAGAGCAGTCCAGCTGTTTGCCACATTTCTTACAGGAAGTTGTGAGTGCATTGGGGTACAGAGACTGCTCTCCCTGCTCACTGTCCTCTCTGCTCCCACTGCCCCACTCTGCATGCCTGCTGCAAGGTTCCCTGGTGTCATTTTAGACACAAGATCAGCCCTTGGGTAGATGGGGCTCTCTAACCCACAGACGTCAGTTCAGCACCCAGTAGAGAGAGCTCAGATGTCATTAATCACTGTTCTGTTTCCATAAATGCCATAATCCCCTGTTCCAGGCAAAGGCAGACACCCCGGGGCAGAAACTCTAGAAACAGAAGCCAAAGCACACACCCCAATGCCAGACGGGAAGGAAGGGGCTGAGGTTACTGCAGTGTCCGGAAGTGAGTGCAATCTTTAGCGCTCCTGTGGGGAAAGGGCTTTGCTTAGAGACCTGTCAGACAACCACACAACCTCAGCTTCCAGGAGCAACTCACCCAGAATTAAATCCTGATGCCCTCTGTTGGTGTTTTCCAGGAATGGAATATTTTAGAGATTGAGAAAGGAATCATCAATTTGTGGGGCACTGACATAAACCCCATTCTCACACATACACACAAATTCACATGCACCACGTTTTACTCTCAGAGCCTCAAAAGAGAATCATAGACAGTCAGATGTCTAATCCTTACTGCAACCTCACATAGTATGCGTTATTCTGTCCCATGTACAGAGGAGGAAAAGGAGGTTCAGGCAAGTTATGCAATGACCCCAAAGATAAAGTTACTACTTGGTAGGTCTAGGATGCTAATTGAGGCCGATTTGGCTCCATAATCTGTGCTGCCTCCCAATTTAGAGCTTCAACTTGAACTTGGATCTCCTAACGTTCAATTTGGTGACCTTTACATGAATGTGTACAAAATATACATATTCAGTCTTGCCCAGTCCACATGGAGAAAGAATGAGCTGATTTTAGGCTCATGGCTTGGATACTACTGTGGAACATCATGTTTGTTCCAATAAATAACATCCTATTTTTCCACTTGTGTTTGGAACCAATGGGAAGATAGATACAGGAGCCAAAAGAGAAAGTCATGCTATCACCAATGTTTCTGTTCTAACTCTTGGATTATGCGGCTTTCGGTCTGTTGCCCAAGTGAGTCTGCCAGTACTTTATTCCTGAATAAGTTAAGCTCACCTGCTCAGTCACTGGTACAGTGGAGGATCACAGGCCTCCATCCCAGACAGAGAAGTTGCCAAGCTAGGCTTAGTGCCTGGCCAAGAGCAGCTGAGAACGCACCTTCCCTATAGGCAGACAGACCTGAAAAAACAAACAAACAAACAAAGAGAAAGATGTATATTGAGCTTTGTAGGCCCATTTTTTGGGCAGAACCCACCAATCAGGTAAGTTGCTGACATGGGGGTGAAAGAGAGACTAGGAATACTATGCTAATGAAGGTTCTTCCCCATGGGAACATGAGAAGCTGAGCGTGTTATTTTAGGGGTCCACTAATTCAGAGTAAACCAAGTTCTTTTTTACGTTATGTGCAAAGTTTGCCAAGTTAAAGTTGTAATCTAGAACACACAAAGCGATTAGACTCCTTAAGAGAGCAATTTTCAAGCACCATGTTATAATGAGCATGTTATACTTCTCAATGAATACTTTTCTATTTCTATCAGCATGTCCCCACAGGGACTTGAACTGAATTCCAAAACATGCACTTTTGGAGTTTAGACTGGCCTTTTCTTAATTAGTACAAATGACAGGTCTGGCTCTATGTAGATGAGTTATATAGTTGACTCATGTGAGTTACATTGTAACATGAAGGAGAGTTTTCCTTATAAGCCCAACTTTCCACCTGCTTGAAATTCACTGAAAAGCCTCCTTTAGGGTGGTAACTTGTCAGACCCATTTCTTCTCATAAGTCGGAAGAAAATCAATCCCGTTATTTGGGAGTTGGTCTCAATCTGAAAGCAATAGGCTTGTCACATTTAATTATTTCACACTCCACTCACCAAACCATGAAAGTGTCAATTTCACCTGAGGAGTAATGGGACAAGGGAAGAAAAATCTGCCCAAGTGTGGGAAAACGCTAAGTTATGGTTAACAACAAGAGCGACCTTTGGAAGTGAGGAAAAAGTTTCCTCAGTGAGGAACCAGAGAGGGGGTTGGAAGAGAGAGATTTGCAGATTGATTTTCTCATAAGTTTTTTATAACAAATTAGAATTCTAGAAAATATGTGCAGAAAGAGACCTTAGAAGTTATCAAATCAAACAGCTCTAGTTTATTGATACAGTGACTATAATAAAAAAATAGTAATAACAAGAACAACCACCATTATTTATTTGGCATTGATTATGTGTCAGCAGCTGTTTTCAACGTCCCCCAGCCGGTCAGTGGGGAAACATAGACCAGAAACTAGGCTTTCCAATTGCTACTATTTTTATAATAAACAGTTAAGTAAGTTAGAACCATATAGAAAAGCCTGAATATTGTGTGTTTTATCCTCCTGAAGTACAAACATAAAGAATACATTCAAAGGATGTCGTTTGTTTAACTCTGGCATAGATCATAGCATTAAAATTTCCTCCCACAGAATCAGGACTGATTCTTTTTTGTTTTTTTAGGATAAACATTGAAAATAGGAAGTTCATGACATAGTACAATGTCTTTGTTCCTGTAAGGCTGTTAGGAAGCAAAACACATCCAAACCTTGTTATTGTCAACAGTTGGGGTGATGGAGGAGTGGAGGTTAAGATTCTTAAAAAACAGGAACTAAGATGTTGGAAAACAATGATTTGTTCCAAGTTGCTAGATGTAGGAGACGAGAAAGCAAGAGTTAGATTAAAGAGATCTTTTCTACACAAAATGAAGGAATTAATGTAAGTGCGTGTCTCCATTGCAACCTGCAGTTTTCCCTAACTTGGAAGTATGGAAAGGGAGAGCAATCTAGTATTAAAGGAGTTGATTTAAACAGATAGGGCTTTGCCTCTCACCTCTGCTACTTACTCACCGTGTGACTTTGGCAAGTAACTTCTTTTTTTAACATCGTAGTAACATCTACATAACATACAATTTTAACCATTTTTAAGTGTTCAATTCATTGGTGTTAATTACACTCACAGTGTTGTGCAATCATCACTGCTATCTATTTCCATGTTTTTTATCATCCTGAATGGAAACTGTCTACCCTTTAATAACCCCCTAGTCAGCCTCCCCGCAACCCCTGGTCACCTCTAATCTCCTTTCTGTCTCTACGAATTTATCTTAGTCCATATAATGAAATTATATAATATTTGTCCTTTTGTGTCTGACTTATGTCACTTAGTACAATAATGTGCCATATAACATTTCAGTCAACGATGGACCACATATACAATGGTGGTCCCCAAGATTAGTGCCATATAGCCTAGCTGTGTAGTAGGCATTACTTTGTGTAAGTGCAGTCTATGATGTTCACACAACGACGAAATCGCCTAATGATGCATTTCTTTGAACATATCCCTGTCATTCAGTTACGTATGACCGTATTATGTTTTCAAGGTTCATCCATGTTGTAGCATGTGTCAGAATTTCATTCTTTTTAAAGACTGAATAGTATTCCATTATATGAATATATCACATTCTGTTTACAGATTCCTTTGTGGGTGGACACTTCTGGTTATTGTGAACAATGCTGGTGGGTTTGAAATCTTAGGGGCTTCCCAGGTGAAATCTGAAACTGGCTCCTGTACATGGAGGACAAGGAGACTGAAGAAAGAGGCAGACAACTCCAGATTGGTGGGTGGCAGATTTAATAAGCAAGGGAACTTACTTATGAGGCAAGATGAGTAGATTTCCACATCTGCCCGCCAGAATCTTAGATGTTTATATAGAGGGCTTAACTGGGTTCAGTTACGTCTACCTTCCAGACAGTTTCAACAAAACATTACTCTCTCTAGGCTGCATCCTTCAAAGCAACTCCCACTGTGGGAACGGTGGGCAGAATGTACATTCCAAGGACAGGGGAGGAGGTAAGGAGCCTCTGATTGCCAGGGTCCAGTTCTCAGGTCAACCAGCGGTCACATCCTGTCAATTACCTCCTCTAACAATGCTGCAATGAACACTGGTGTACAAGTAACTATTTGAGTCCCCGTTTTCAATTCTTTTGGGCGTATACCTGGAAAGTAGAATTGCTGGGTCATATGGTAACTCTATATTTAGCTCTTTGAGGAACCACAAAACGGTGTCCCACAGCAGCCACACCGTTTTACATTCCCATCAGCAATGTACAAGTGTTCCCACTTCTCCACATCTTTGTCAATACTTGTTATTTTTTAATTAAAATTTTTTTTAATTATAGCCACCCTCGTAGATGTAAAGTGGTATCTCATTGTGGTTTTGATCTGTATTTCCTTAATGAGGTAACTCAACCTCTTTGAAATTCAGGATCACCATTTACAAAATGATTAGAGTTATGCTTATCTTGTAGGTTTTCCGTCTAAAATAAATAAGGTTGCATTGTCTGAAACAGAGTAAAATACAGTAAAGGGTAGATGATGGTTGGAAATGATGATGTCTTTGTCCATCCAAATTTTTCCCTCCTTTTAGAATGTCCTCTCTTCTCACATTTCTAGTTTTCAAATTATACCCATCCTCTTGCCTGTTCACCTGGGAGTAAGGAAATCCACACTTAAAGGAGTGATACTGGGGTGCACGTTCTCCTGGCAAGGATTCAGGAAACGTCAGCCTCAGTTAATATTTATTCCTCCCTGTCTTTATTCACCGGAAATAGGAAGAACTTTTTTTCAGCCTTCTAATGCCTTTCATTAAAATATTTATTAAACTGGGACACTTGTTGAGAAATCATCCCCCCCCTTTTCTCTTATAACATTTCACTTTGCCTCCTAGATGATCCATAGGATTTAGATGTTTTTACTCTATTGCTAATCTATTGAGGCAAGATATGAGCAAGGATCAAATGGATACCATTTGCAGCAAGATGGTGGGAACCTTCCAGAACTTCTAGTGGTCTCTTAAATCAGAAGATGTCAAGAGTCACAAGAAGAAAACTTTCTTGACACGACCTTTGAGGACAAACATGTCTGAACTGGAGGCAGTGGCTCCTTATGGCCACGCGTCTCTGCCTCTTGTGAGCACTCGCTCACTGCTCAAATTAATTGATGGAAGAATGCGTTAATATATTTGAAGAATTTCAAGAAGCATCTGTCATAGGTGATAAAAGTGTTAATTCTTATCATGATTGTGGAGTTCATCATGGGTTGCTATGGTGTTGGAGCTGCCGAAATGAGGGAGAGTTACAAAGGATGCAAAGGGGAAATTGTTTTTTAATAATCAATAGAGTGGGATAATATTTTGAATTGCTAACATTTTCTTACCTTACATTGCCTTACACGCTGTGGCTCTCCCCCGGAACGAGAAGCAGGGGCATTCTACCTCCATACTCTGAGGGAAGTTCTAGCAAAGCGTAGGCAACAAAAACTTCAGTTCTTCACCTTTCAGTTTCAGAGTGGGATTTTGGGACCTATACCTTTGACAATAATTCGAAAGAAAAGGATTTTGAATTTCAGTATTCTGAACATTGGTTTTTTATTTGTGCAATGGGTAAATGCTGAATTTGTTGCTGCCATCATGCCAGAGGTCACAATGGGGTAAACACAACCACCTATGACTCTGGAAAGACTAAATTTGGCCAAAGCTACAAGAGAAAGTTGAAATCTTTATCATGGTCACACGATCATGGGAAACTTATATCACCTTCTGCTTGGAGAATTCACTGATCACTTTGGGGAATAACTGTTCTCTTCTGCTCCAAATTTCCTAGTAATTTGTTTGAATATTCCTTAGAGTACTTAATCATTTCATACATTTTGCTATATTAATTGGCACACGTGAGTTACCTCTCTTCCTAATTTTTAGGACTCTGGGAAACAGGAACTGTAGCTTATAAGTGTTATAATGGTAGATCTAAAGTTTCATGGTGCAGATGAATCACCTGGAGTGCTAATTAAAATACAGATTGCTGATCTCCACATGTAGAGATTCTGATTTAGTAGATCTCTGATCACATCTGGGAATCTGTTTTATAAGCAATTATCCCAAGTGATCCTGTTGTAAGTCTAAAGACCACGTTTACAGAAGCATTTCGTTGTTACATTGAAAGTTGTGTCTTGCACACAAAATGTATGCAGTAAACGAATGCTGAATTAAAGCAAGAGTAGACTAAGGGGTTAGCACCTTCAAGAATTACTCTTTTTGGAGAGTTTTTTTTTAATTGAGTTAATGATAGGTTACAATCTTGTGAAATTTCAGCTGTACATTAATGTTTGTCATTTGTGTTGTAGGTGCACCACTTCCCCCTTTGTGCCCACCCCCCACCCCACATTTCCCCTGGTATCCACTAAACTGTTCTTAGTCCACACTTTTAAATTCCTCATATGAGTGGAGTCATACACAGATTATCCTTCTCTAGTTGGCTTATTTCACTTAAAACAATTCCCTCAAGGTCCATCCATGTTATTGCAAATGGAATGATTTTGTTCTGTTTTGCAGCTGAGTAGTATTCCATTGTATATATGTACCACATCTTCTTTACCCATTCATCTGTTGATGGGCACTTAGGTTGCTTCCGTGTCTTGGCTATTGTAAATAATGCTGCAATGAACATTGGGGTGCATAGGACTTTTGGGATTGCTGACTTCAAGCTCTTCGGATAAATACCCAGTAGTGGGATGGCTGGATCGTATGGTAGTTCTATTTTTAATTTTTTGAGAAATCTCCATACTGTTTTCCATAGTGGCTGCACCAGTTTGCATTCCCACCAGCAGTGTATGAGGGTTCCTTTTTCTCCACAACCTCTCCAACATTTGTTACTATTAGTTTTAGATATTTTTGTCATTCTAATGGGTGTAAGGTGATATCTTAGTGTAGTTTTGATTTGCATTTCCCTGATGATCAGCGATGATGAGCATCTTTTCATGTGCCTATTGGCCATCCGTATGTCTTCTTTGGAGAAATGTCTGTTCATGTCTCCAGCCCATTTTTTGATTGGGTTGTTTGATTTTTTTGTTGCTGAGTTATGAGAATTCTTTATATATTATGGATATTAAGCCTTTGTTGGATATATGACTTGCAAATATTTTTTCCCAGTTAGTGGGGTTTTTTTTGTTTCAATCCTGTTTTCATTTGCCTTGAAGAAGCTCTTTAGTCTGATGAAGTCCCATTTGTTTATTCTTTCATTGTTTCCCTTCTCTGAGAAGACATGGTGTCCGAAAAGATCCTTTTAATACTGATGTCAAAGAGTGTACTGCCTACGTTTTCTTCTAGAAGCCTTATGGTTTCAGGTCTCACGTTTAGGTCTTTGATCCATTTTGAGTTTATTTTGGTGAATGGTGAAACAGAATGGTCAATTTCCATTCTTTTACATGTGGCTTTCCAGTTTTCCCAGCACCATTTGTTGAAAAGACTTTCTTTTCTCCATTGTATGCCCTCAGCTCCTTTGTCGAAGATAAGCGGTCTATAGATGTGAGGTTTTATTTCTGGGTTTTCAATTCTGTTCCTTTGATCTGTGCACCTGTTTTTGTACCAGTACCATGCTGTTTTGATTACTGTAGCTTTGTAGTATGTTTTGAAGTCAGGGATTATGATGCCTCCCGTTTTGTTCTTTTTTCTCAGGATTGCTTTAGCAATTCGGGGTCTTTTGTTGCCCCATGTGAATTTTAGAATTCTTTGTTCTAATTCTGTAAAGAATGTCATTGGGATTCTGATTGGGATGGCATTGAATCTGTAGATTGCTTTAAGTAGAACGGAAATTTTAACTGTGTTTATTCTTCCAATCCATGTGCATGGAATGTCTTTCCATCTCCTTATGTCATCATCCAATTCTCTCAGAAAGGCCTTGTAATTTTCATTAAATAGGTCCTTCACTTCCTTAGTTAAATTTACCCCAAGGTATTTTATTCTTTTGTTGCGGTTGTGAATGGTATTGTGTTCTTGAGTTCTTTTTCTGTTAGTTCGTTATTAGAGTATAGAAATGCTACTGATTTATGCAAATTGATTTTGTACCCTGCAACTTTGCTGTAGTTGTTGATTACTTCTAAGAGTTTTCCAATGGATTCTTGGGGGTTTTCTATATATAAGATCATGTCATCTGCAAACAGCGAGAGTCTCACTTCTTCCCTCCCTGTTTGGATTCCTTTTATTCCTTTTTCTTGCCTGATTGCTCTGGGCAGGACCTCCAGTACTATGTTAAATAAGAGGGGTGATAGAGGGCATCCTTGTCTCATTCCTGTTTTCAGGGGGATGGTGTTCAGTTTTTGCCCATTGAGTATGATGTGGGCTATGGGTTTGTCGTATATGGCCTTTATTATGTTGAGGTAGTTTCCTTCTATGCCCATTTTGTTCAGAGTTTTTATCATAAACGGCTGTTGGATCTTGTCAAATGCCTTCTCTGTATCTATTGAGATGATCATGTGGTTTTTATTCCTCAGTTTGTTGATGTGGTATATCACGTTGATTGATTTGCGGATATTGAACCATCTCTTTTTGGAGAGTTTTATATCTAAAGAGATTCTTAGGAATGAGTTTGGAGGGAAATAAAATGTGATTGATTGAGTATCTCCCCCTATGTGCCAGGAACTTTTTTACCATAATCCTGCCAAGTCATTTACACAAGAGGAAACTGAGGTTCAGAGAGTCAATCTCTTGCTCAAAGTCAAGGAGCTAGTAAGTGGCAGAACCAGGCTTGACATTTTGGTTGGTCCTATTTTAAAATTCACACCCTTTCCATTCCTCCAAGCACCCCAAGGTACAGGGCTTAGACACCAGGGCCCAGAAATGACCTCTGCCAGTGGTACTGAGAAAGACGTTTAACCTCTGTGTGCCTTGATTTACCATCAGCAAAATAAGGGCAAGCTACTTAATTAAATAGGATGTATTATGAGAATTAATCAGTGCAGGTCTGGAATGAGAGGTGAAAATGTAAAAGCAGTATCTAATCATGCCATCATTATTATGGACAATAATAACATCATCAACGTTGGGTTCATAATTTAATCCATGCAGCATTGACCCACGAGCTCTGATTACTATTATTGATAATTAATAAGGATAAGACATGAGGTTAATGAGGGTTCTTCATGGCTTCAAATTTTTACCGAGTAGGAGGAGAGGAAAATTAATTCTTTTCTTTCTACTGGATGTAACTGGATTCGAATTTGTTGTCTATTTTTGTGTTTCTTTATCTCTCCCTTAAAATTCCCTGAGGCCCACTTGGAATAATGGAGTAAATGAGTCAGCCAGTAAAAACACATTTTAAAGCCTGCAGTGGTGGCAACTGCAACATGTGGTAGTTGACACAGTGGCTCATCAGGGAAGTGTTGGTTCAAACCAAAACTTGGTTATTTTCTGAAATTCAGAGGCAAGTGCTTGAAAAGAAGCTAACCTATAAATGTAAGCCTAAGAGTTAGGAAACCCCAGAGAGAGGTCTGACTGCACGATTGACCAGGCTGTGAGTTTAGCTCAGTTGTAGCACCTCCACGATCTGATCTGCAAAGTGGGAGTGACAACCTTTGTTCAGCTTGCAAAGCTGTTTTGAGAATCAAATAATGTGATGCATACAAAAGTCCGTTGGTCATTAGCTCAGTTTGCAAAGGTGATCAGAAAGAAAAAGCAGAGAATTTGAATCCTAGATCCACATGCTATAAATTGCATGCTTTATTAATAGATTCAACAGGGAGTTTATAAAGTCAGAGGAATGATCTGTATCTGATGTTTGGAACTTCCTGCTCCACAGTGATGCTCATATTGTCTGAAAAGTCAGACCACCCAGCGAAGATGCCCTCATCCCTTGGCCAAGGTTATCTGGGAACATGTGAGCTGCTCAGTGGACACCCTTCCTCAGTGTAGCAGAGACTCAGGTAACTCGGCAACTTGCTTATGGGAAGTTTGTTATTAAATACATTTCTTAAATATAATTTGACCAGAGAAGTGGCCTACTTTTACCATTTCATCAATTCTAAACTCAGAATCTATGCAATATAATGCCAAATAGCATTTGGGACATTTAAGAGAAATCGTTCCAGTATAAGAAACTTGCAGAGAGAATGCACACATGGCCACAATTCTGCATTCTTCCCTGTATCCACACTCTTTGCAACACACCTTGGCTGTCCGTTCCATCAAGTGATGGAGTCTGGTCTCTGTCCCTTGAATGCGGCCTTGTGACTTACATTGGCTAAGAGAATACGGTGGAAGTGACAGTGCAATGGTTTTAAGTCTAGGCCTCATGAGGTGTTCTGCTCACTTTGTTTGGAACCCAGCCATTGGCCATATCAAAAGACCTGGCTAACCTTTGGAGGATCAGTTTCCTTAAAGAGGAGAGCCCAGCTAAGGCCATCTAAGAGAAATCTATAGTCTGCAGAGATGACTAGCGGACACATAACTGCCAGCAGATGCACAAAAAAGGCAAGCTAAGACAAGAAGAACCACTCTGCTGATATACAGACTCAAAATCAGTAATAATGTGTGTTGTTTTAGGTCATTAAGTTTGGGTGGTTTGTTAGGCAGAAGCTGCTAACTCATCTAAATATACCAAGGAGATCTTCAAAGATAACATTTTTTCTTGTGGCTTTATGAAAGAAAGGAAAGGAAAGGAAAAAAATACCTAGCATGAGTTTACCAGTATCCAGATTTGTCCAGTACCTAATTGCAATTTTTTCCTAATTTTTAATTGTTATAATAATTGTAGTTTTACTGTTTATTGTAGAAAAGATCTTGACTGTACCTAGAGTTCAATGTAAGAGGCCATGAAATGACTTGGTTTTTTGTCTCATTGATTCATTAAAAAAAAAAAACACAAAAACACATCTTTTTTGAGCACCTGTTCCGTATGATGTGTTGCTAGGTTCTGGGCTATAAAGTCAATTAAGGCATGTTTGACATTTCATCTTTAGTGAATTATTCTTTGGAAATATGTTTTTAAATATTCCCAGAAGGTAGACTATTTGAAGCTGTCCTCGATGACCAGTATTGATGGAATTCAATGTTTGTTTTCACTCAACTCTCTTCTCCTCACTGATGATCAGTTTTCTCATTTGAAAAGCAGAAGGCTGGGGTCAAGTTCTCCTCCATGTCTCCATTAATTGACTTGAGACGATTTCCTCATGTTCCTTCCCAGATGGTCTATGACTGATACAGTGACTTAAGGGATACCAATGATTAGCTGAAAGCAACGCCATTCTAAGGGTGAAAATCTTGGACACTGGATTTCAGCTCCAACATGTATAGAGCTTGGAAGTAATCACTTCAATCCTAACAATAAGAAAAAGCTGGACAAACTGAAGATCAACTACTTTTCTTGGACCCATTAGAGAACTGAGGCTACATGGCAAACTGCCACTCTGAAATCTGGAGAAACAGTCTCATCCAGAAAGACACAGCTTTACCTCCTCCAAAAGCTGCAGGAGCCATACACTTGTATGAACACTGTAATAATAATTTTGAGAATTGCTGGTGGCTGAATATGGACTGGCATGGGTGTGAAAAATGCCTGGTGACCTCGGGCCTCAGGGACTCCAACACTTCTATGACCTTTACCTTCAGGAACCCAGCCAGATTCTCATTTCGAAGATTTGAGAAGAACCCTTGTGTCTCTGGCAGGTGAACAGGAAGAGATGAGTAATCTTTATGAAACACTCCCAGTGCCTCTCCATAATAAAGGCATACAGTCCAGGTGAGAGTCTTGTCCCAGTTGCTGGAAGGGGAGGGCCATTCCTATTACTCCAACCCTTCTAGCAGTCCTGTCTCACCTAACAGGAGGAGGAAGAAGGGCATAGTTATCAGAAGTCTGGGATTCAAGAGAATTGATTGGGACTGCTTCAACCCAGGAAGGGAATAAATGGCAGGTGTAAAAAAGAAATTCATAGCACTGGGGAGGCACCTGTGAAGGCCACAGCCTTAAAACACAGCCTCCACTGAGATTTAATGAGAAGATTCTAGAATTCTCCTGTGGTATGCTGAGTAGGGACCCACAAAAGATCCACATCCTTACACATTAAAAGGGGCTTTCAGATATAATTAAGATAAATGATCTTGAGATGGGAAGAATATTTTGGTGGGCCTTACATTTAATCACAAATGTCCTCATAAGAGGGAGGCAAGATGGTCAAAGGAGGAAGTGGGAGATATGAAGAGAGAAGCAAGAGGTTGAAGTGATTCAAGGAAAGGGTCACCAGCCAAGAAATGCATGTGGCCTCCAGAAGTTAGAAGTCAAGTGAACAGAGTCTCTCCTGAGCCTCCAGAAGAAACCAGCCTTGCTGACATCTTTACTTGAGTCCAAGGAAACAGATTTCAGACTTCTGGCCTCTGGAACTATGAGAGAATACGTGTGTTGTTTTAAATCACAAAATCTGTGTTAATTCATTACAGCAGCCATAGGAAACTAATCAGCTCCCCATTCCCTATACCTTATCACCACACCAGCAGGGTGGCCGTATAATGACAAGGGGTTACACTTGAAAGAGCTGAAAGACACAGACCCTTTCTGAGGAATAGGACTTAGAGAAACCTTAATTTAAAAGGGGAGATCAAACAAGGACAGTAGAGGAATTTGAAGCTACACTACGCTAACATTAAACACAGCCCAACTCCTAGCCAGATTACCGTAAATCCTTACACTAAAGCCCTATTTACCACAATTCTTGTTACTTAATTCAACATGGTTGCCTTTCAACAACAACAAAAAAACTACAAGACATGCCAGAAGTTAACAAAAAACACAATCTGAAGTGACAAAGCCAACATCACAATGGACTCAGAAATGGCATAGATGTTTGAACTATCAGACAGGGAATTTAAAATAACTATGATTAATATGTTAAGGGCTCTAATCGAAAAGGTACACAACATTCCAGAACAGACGGGTAATGTAACTAGAGAGATGGAAACTCTCTAATTTAAAGCTAAAGCAAGCAGAAGAAAAGGAATAAGAAAAATTAAAGAAAAAATCAATGAAATTGAAAACAGGAAATAAATGAAGAAAATCCACAAAATCCAAAGCTGGTTGTTTGAAATGATCAATAAAATTGATAAACTTCTAGCCAAGCTAACCAATAAAAAAAGGAGACATAATTTACCAATATCAGAAATGAAGGAGGGGTCATTACTATTGATCCCATGAACATGAAATGAAGAATAAAGGAATATAATGAAAATATTTATGGGTGAAATTTGATAACTTAGATGAAATGGACCAATTCCTTGAAAGACAAAAAATATCAAAAACTCACACAAAAAGAAATATATAACCTGAATATTCCCGTATCTATTAAAGAAATTGAATCAATAATGAACAATCGTCTAAAAAAGAAAAAACCAGGCCCAGATGGTTTCACTGGTGCAATTCTCTACAATCTCTTCAGTAAATAGTAGTTGGAGGTGGAGAGGAGAGGGAACATTTCCAAACTAACTCTATGAGTCCAGCATTACCTTAACACCAAAACCAGATAAAGACATTAAAGGAAGAGACAGCTGCAGACCAATATCTCTCATTATCATAGATGTAAAAATCCTCAACCAAATTTTAGCAAATAAATTCCAACACTATATAAAAAAATTATGCACTATGACCCAATGAGATTAATTCTAAGTATGTATGGCTGATTTAACATTTGAAATCAATGTAATCAATCATATAAACAGACTAAAGAAGAAAAATCATATGATCATACCAAGTGACACCAAAAAAGCATTTAAAAAAAAACTAACACCTATTCATGATAAAACCCCCCAGAAAATTAGGAATAGCCGGGAACTTCCTCAGCTAATAAAAGACATCTACAAAAATCCTATAGCAACATCACACTTAATGGTGAGAGGGCACTTTCCCTTAAAATTGGGAATAAGGCAGAAATGCTCTCTCTTACCACTTGGATTCAACGTCAAATGGAAGTCCCTTCTAGTGCAATCAGAAAATAAAAAGCCATAAAATGTATACAGATTGGAAAAGAAGAAATGAAACCATCTTTATTCTCAGAAGACATGACTGTCTATGTAGAAAATCCCAAAGTATCCATTTTAAAAAGCTCCTGGAGTAATGTGATGATAGCAAGATTTCAGGATATAAGAATATACATAAATTAATTGCTTTCTTATATACCAGTAATGAATTTTACTATAAAAAATACAATTTACAATAGCATGAACAAAATGAAATATTAACTATAAATCTGACAAAATATGTTATAGTATATGCATGTGGAACATAACACTTATGAAAGAAATAAAAGCAGAAGTAAATAAATGGAGAGAAGTTTCACCTTCAGACTAGAAGATTCAATATTGTTAAGATATCAGTTTTTCCCAACTTGATCTATAGATTCAATGCAATCACAATCAAAATTCCAGAAAAGCATTATTCAGATATTGCAAAATTTAGTCTAAAATTCACATATAAAGGTAAAAGACCTAGAATAACCAATGAAATACTGAAAAACTACAAAGTTGGAAGACTCAGCTACCTGATTTCAAATCTTATTATAAACCTACAGTTATCATGACAGTGTGGTAGTGGTGGAAGAAAATAGATACATAGAGTGATGGAACAGAAAGAGCCCCAAAATAGACACACATAAGTATAGTCAACTCATCTTCAACAAAAGTGCAAATGCAATTTAATGAAGAAAGGATAGCCTTTTCAGAAAGTGATACTGGATCAATTGGACATCCAAATGCTAAAACAAAAAAAAAGATGAACCTAGGCACTGACTTTCCACCTTCCATGAAAATTAACCCCAAAATAGCTCATATACGTAAATTTAAATGTAAAATTTTAAAACTTCTAGAAGCAAGAGAAAATCTACATAACCTCATGTTTGAAGATAAATTTTTAGATGCAACAGCAAAAGAGTGATCCGGGAAAGAAAAAGTTGATAAGTTGGACTTTATTAAAATCAAAACATTTTTCTCTGTGTAAGACATTCTGAAGAGAATGAAAAGACAAACTACAGCCTGAGAGAAAATATTTGCAAAACACATAGCTGAACTTGTATTCAAAATATACAAAGAACTCTCAAAAATGGAACAATAAGAAAACAAACAAGCTAATTTAAATATAGGAAAAAGATGTGAACACGTCTCACCATAGAAGATATACAGATGGCAAGTAAGCAAATGAAAAGATGCTCAACATAATTTATCATTTGTAAAATGCAAATTAATACAGCGAAACACCACTACATACCTAGTAGAATGGCTACAATCCAAAAAGCTGACAATAGCAATTTCTGGCAAGAATCCTGAGCAACAAGAACTCTCATTCCTTCTTGGTAAGAATGCAAAGTAATACAGCCACTTTAGAAGACAGTTTGGTAGTTTCTTACAAAGCTAAGCATAGTCTTACCATATGCTTCAGCAATCTTGCTCCTAGGTATTTACCCAACTGATTTGAAAACTTATGCCACACAATAACTTGTATGGGACTATGTATAGCAGTTTTATTGAGAACTGCCAAAAAAATGATAGCAGCCAGTATGTCTTTCAGTATGTGAATGCATAAACAAATTGTGGTACATCCGTATAATGGAATACTATTCAGCAATAAAAAGGAATGAGCTATCCATCCAGTCCAAGGCACTGATGAATCTTAAATTAGTACTGCTAAGTGAAGGAAGCCAGCCAAAAAAAAAAAAAAAGAAAAAAGAAAACACTACATACTGTATGATGCCATCTATATGATATCCTAGAAAGGCAAATCTATAGAAATAGCAAATGGATAAGTGATTGCCAGGGATCTGAACTAAGAAGAGGAGAAATAGGTGACACTGAGGGCATATTTTAGGACAGTGAAACTGTCCCATACCATACTCTAATGGTGGCTATATGACCCTAGGTATTTGTGAAAACACATAGAACTCTACAGCACAAAGCATGAACCTTAATATATGCAAAATTAAAAAATAATTTAGGAGTTCAGAGAAGCCCAGGATGGAGTGCAGAATGTGGCAGAAGAATCTAACTGTATTATAAATACATGAAATAACATCACAGAAGCAAGTGGGGAAAAAAGGTTCTGACCTAGGTAAATCTGAAAATTAGTGGAGTCTATAAGACTAAAAGCAAAAGGAACTGTACGTAAGCATTGTACTCTAGTTGATAAAGTTGCTTCCCATGGAGGTACAAGTTAGCAGTTCTGGAACCAATATACATGTACACTGGAACTGAAAAATCAAGTAATGATAATAGAATAATAAGTACCCTATTGGGATACCTATAATAGGTAGGTAGCAGCCAGGTTTCTCAGATAATAGGAGCCAGGTTTCTCACTGTTGGAGGGGGAGGTTACAGACAAGCAAGAAGAGGTTAGAATGATCCGTCTAACAATGGATTAGAGTTGGCAACATCAGTTGTTTTGCTTAATATGGATACAGATGGTTCCATATAAAACTATTTATAGATGTGTGTATATACACTGGTTAGTACACACACATTTATTTCCTTGCTGTGTCAGCTGAGGCGCTTTATAAGCAAGGACACCCCAGTAGTACAGAGCGTATGCAGTGCCCATATCTTGGTTTCTAATACCATCCTCCAGTAAAAGAAACAAGGTTCCTTGGAGAAAAACCCAATTCGAAGGCTGAGGCAGGAAATGCAGAAGATGAAACTGAAGCATCTCATAGTGCCAGGAATGAAACCACGCACATACACACACACACACATACAGTAATGGGGGTATGTCAAAGGGATACAGGAGCCAATTGCAAGCACTCCCAATGGTCAATATTGGACCAATTTGAGCAATGCAAGACATTTTATGTAGTATTGGATTATAGCTTAAGGTGTATTATAAGATAAATATCCATGAATCCGCATTAATTTAGATAAATGAACAAGTAGATAAATAAATGGGGGGATGTAGATAAATCTACCATGCAGAAGAATTCCAAATAATTTTTGTGTCTACTCTGTCCTCAAGTGTCTCCCTTTCCTTAAATGTGGGCTTTGCATAATGACCCCCTTGTGAGGATCACAGTATGAAAAGGGGAAGAAAAGAGTAACTGCATAGTGGAGAAACCTGAAAAACACAGTCTTGGCCGTGTGATCAAGACGAACATCATCAGTGATAAGTCAGGTTGATAGAGGGTACCCTTGCTATGAGGTGATGGGAATGACATTTCACCTCTGTGACCTTCTGCCCCAAATCCATAACCCCAATCCAATCATGAGAAAAAACATCAGACAAATCCCAGTTGAGGGACAGTCTATGAAACGCCTGAGTATTACTCAAAACTTTTAAGGTAATCAAAAACAAGGAAAGTCTGAGAAATATCTTAGTGAATTGGAGACTAAGGAGACCGGATGAAGAAATAAAGTGGAAATCTGAAACAGAAAAAGGACATTACGTAAAAACTAAGGAAATCTGGATTATATGTAGATGTTAATTAATAATAATATATTAATATTAGTTCATTAATTATGACATGCTGAAGTGAGATGTTAATAATAGGACAACCTGGGTGTGGTTTATATGGGAACTCTGTACTACCATCACAATTTTTCTGTATATCTAAAAGTTTTCTAAAATTTAACAAGTGTATTAAAAAAAAAAACACTGGGCATTGCAGCAAGCTTGGTGAGAAGAATATTTTTAGGTAGAAGAGGAAGCCAAGGAAACCAGCATAGTGTAGGGATGTTGGGCGTTAGCGCTAGACAGACCTGGGTTCCAAGATCAACCCTGCTACTTTCTGGATGTGTGCTGCTAAGCATCTAACTTAACCTCTGTTTCCTCATAAGTTAAATTGGTGTGACGTAATGATTACAGTTGATTTATATAAGGCATATGGCACATATGCCATATAGCTGTAGCTGTAGCTGGTACCACCATTCTCATTATGATATGACTTTTCTTGGTCTGGCTCTCCATGCTGACTGTCAACATCCACCGGGTAGATGTCTATGGTGTGTTTGGGTGACTGCTGCATTCAGACAGTTCTTCCTTGTGTTCAACCCAAATCCAGCCTGCTGTCATTCAAACACGTTGTCTCTCAGGGAGACAGAAGAAAGATGCTCCCCTTTTCCTGAACAAAGGCCCTGATTATTTATCAGACTTCTCTGCAGACTTAGGGCTCCCTTTCTATCTTTTGTGTTTGTGTAAACTGGTCCTTTTATTATCACAACTGAAGGAGACTTGAGGCTCGAATGTTTATTATGTGTGTTATAAATAAATGTTCATTATTTTAATTTTTGTAAAAACAACAGATATTCATTACACAAAATTGATGAAACGCTAATAATCAAAAAGAATTAAAAAACACCAGAATGCCCACGGTCATATAGATTTACAACATGCTTTTAAAAACTAACAATATCTTGTAAACGTGATCGTATTTGTGTCCCTAAATATTTTCACACAAATAATTTTTAATTGCTACATAGAATTCCACATATAATGACTGCACCATAGTTTATCAGTTCAAGTGCCCACTTTTGGATGTGTGGGGAGCTTCCTTTTATTTATTTTTTGGACGTTGTAAATATTTTGGTGATGAACATCCTTGTGGTTGCATCTTTATGCATGTTTTTAATTATGTCCTTGGGGGGGTGTGTCATTTGTTATTGTTGCTTGGGCTGGTTGCCATCATGAGGATCCTAAAATCAGTGCTATTCTTAGAACAGAAGAAGTGTGAGAGGGAGAGGTGGGATGTAGGTGGTCCGGAATTAATACTTGGGTAATTCAGCAGAAAATGAAACAAAACAAAACATGTGTTCATGCTAGCTTGGACTTTGAGAGTCAATAGCTATACTTCTGCCTTATTCCAATGACAAAGACTCCAACCTCTATGTTGTTGCTATAGGGGCAAGTGCCCTCTGTAGCTAGATAAGCTTGGGTAGGCATCTCAGTTACGCCACACGCTAGCAGCATGCCTCATTATATTCATCTGTAAATAGTCTTGTAAATAGGGGTAGTCTTGTGGGAAGTCAAAGAGATAATGCATACAAAGCCCCCAGCACCTAATAAAGGCTCCACAAACAATGGGTTGCCTTTGTTCAAGTGACGCTTGAATTTTTCCACAGCCCACAGCAAGGCATTTTTTTCCCCCTCAACTTTGGGCAATTTATAATATCTAGGCAATATTTTCCTTCTGAGAAACACAAAAGGACATTTTTCTTCCATCTTCTTTCTGCACCCTCACAGCCCCAGGCCCTTTTGAGACTCCTATGACCACAAAGTCACTTCCATTATAATCAGGACTAGAAGAAAATCTGCCTTTGACAAATAGGATTTTAATTCATCAGGGGCCCCCTGGTACCCTGGTGTCCAAAATGCTTTATCTGGCATTTTCTTAGCCAGTGAATGGGTAAGAAGGAAAAGGCAAGATGCTCCGCAGAGTTTAAAGCTAATAAGCTCCAGAAAACTCTACTCATGCTTCCCCGTTCCCCTTTTGCTTTTGGAGCTCCCCATTTTCAAACTGTCTCAATTCTGCATCAGAAGGGGCCTGAAGGAAAGGACATTAACTTGGTAGCCAAGCATACGGGGTCCCACTCTATGACTCTGCTACTTACTGGCTTAGTGATTTTGGGCAATTTAGTTTACCTCTCTGAGCCTCAGTTTCCTCCTGTGCACAATGAGGACAATGACAGCTGGCTGGTAATAAATTCATGATTAATGTAAAATGCAGAGCATAGTACCTGGCACACAGTAGCACTTCCTCTTTTATTGGTTCTTATATCCATCACAAATTTTTCTTACTACAAAACCACGAAAGTTAGTCCAGGCGAGAAATAAAATTATTCATCAGTATATCCCTCCATTGTGCCTTCCACAGTGCTTTGATTATAATAGCTGCCTAAAAACTTACCTAACTGGACTTATTTTTACCCAACTAGACTCGCTCATTCATCCATTCACTCAGCTTGTGCCAGGAATTACGCTGGGCACTGAGAATGCCAAAATGAACAAGCCCTTCTCTGTCTTCAGGGAGCTCAGAGCCTCGTGTAGGAGAGAGACAAGTCAACATGAAATTGTAATTCCACGACAAAGGATTCGTGTTACAGCAGAGGGATGTGCAAGGGTTTGGCAGGACATTGGGCAGGGACATCTAACCAAGCCTTGTTGGGGATGGCGTCCTGAGAGAGGGGACGGCTGAGCTGAGTTTGATTAGGCAGTACTAATTAGACTAAGTTAAATAATTTAGTCTTTACAACAACGCTGAAAAATACATGTTTCCATTTGACAAATGTGGAAGCTAAGGCTCAAAGACACTGAGTTATGCAAGATCACTCAGAAGTGTGGGGACCCAATAAATCCGAGGGAACCTGCTCCAAACTCAGGTTCTTTCCTCTGCACAGTGCTGTCTCTGTAGAACTGAGACTATACCCTCCATGGTGAAAGCTCAGGCTCCGTGTTAGAATAGCTGCTGCCAACTTACAAGAAGCCCCATGGTATGCTTTTCAGCTTCCTTTCAAACTCCCTCCACCCCTTCTTTTTTCATGCGGAAGCTCTTCTTTTTCCATAGATATGCTGGGGTTTTAGAGAAGGCAGGGACTCAGCTTTGCTCCCACTGCCCAGCCCCAGATGTCATCATTCTTTCTTCCAGGGACAGAGTTATGGCCCCCAGGAGAGTTCTGTTCCACCAGAGTAGTCAGTTACTAATGAGCTTCATGCTGCTTCTCCGCCCCCAGCTGCCCAGCCATTCTCCACCCCACATCTCCTAAGTCACCTTCATCTGGCAGCTGGACACCGGTGGGACTGTGTGTGCTAGGGGAGCTCAGCCCAGAAGCTAGAGCATGCCCCTAGATCACCCATGAGTCGACTGGGTGGGAGCCTACCACAAAGGAGAAGAGGAGAGGGGTTCAGCCTCTTGGACCACTGCCAAGGACAGAGAAACCTGGTTTCAGTACATCACGCCTCTGGGTCCCTCCCTTCTGGGGAAAAGTCAATTTCCCTGATGCCCACCAAGCTCGAGTCTTTCCCTGCCAGAATCCCAGGACCCCTCTGCTGAGCCTGTTCCTATTGCATGGAAGATTACATATAATCATATGGCTTAAAATTGGAAACATCAATATCATAATAGCTATCATTATTGGGGACTCGCTGCATGCAAGATATTCTTAAATACCTTACCTGAATTACTTCATGTGCTGCTCACCATGGCCCGTGAGATCTATACAATGATTATCTCTTCTGTTCATGAAGAAATTAAGGCTCAGAGAGGTTAAGTCACTTGTCCATCTTCCCGCCATTGAAAGTGAAAGATCCAGAATTCCACCCCAGTAGCCTGACTGCAGAGTGTGTACCCCTAACTATCAAGATGTAGAGAGAGGAGCTAATGTGTGAGCACTCACTGTGTGCCAGGCATTGGGCTGAGCTCTGTGCATGGATTATCTTAGAGCCTCCTCCCCAAAAGCCTATGAGGTAGGTATTATTATTATCTCTATTTCATAGATGAGGACACTGAGATTTAGAGAAATTAAAAGATTTTCTAGATCATAGAGTGAGCAAGTGGCAGACCTGGGATTAAAATCTTAGGTAGCCTGACTCCTGGGGCCACCCTCCTAGCCATCAAGCTACACCATCTGTGCTGGGTTGAATAGTGTCCTCCCAAAGTTCATGTCCACCAGGAACCTCAAAATGTGACCTTATTTGGAAATCGGGTCTTTGAGGATGCAATCCAGTTAAGATGAGGTCATACTGGATTAGGGTAGATCCTAAATCCAATGACTGGCATCTTTATATATAAGAGAAAGGAGAGGAAGATTTAGACACAAAGATATAGACACACACAGAGGGAAGGTGGCCATTTGAAGACAGAGGCAGAAATTGGGGTGAAGTAGCTATAAGTCAAGGAATGCCAAGGATTGCTGGAAACTACCAGAAGCTAGAAGAAGGCAAGGGAGCATTCTTCCCTAGAGCCTTTGGAGGGAGCGTGGCCCTGCCAACTTGATTTCAGACCTCTAGTCTCCAGACCCATGAGAGAATAAATTTCTGTTGCTTTAAGCCACCAAATATAGTAATTTGTTACAGCAGGCTTAAGACACTAATAAACCACCCGAGTACCAGGTTATCTCCTTGAAAACAGGAGACTGGGCTTCATGCTGTCTTGGAGTTCTTTTTGGGTCCAAGAAGTATGCTTCTATGATTCTTAAGTAAATTAAAGGAAGGTTCTGGAGCTCCTGAGGTGAAGGATCTGGGGGAAGCCATGGCTACCAATGGGGTCTAACGGCATGAATCTCCCCTTCATCATTACGTGGTGTTCTCTGGAGCCAAGGAATGGACCTGAGTTTTCCAACAGCAAGGCCTTGGATGAGTCAGTTAACCTCTTCACCTCAATGTTCACATCTAGTAAATGGGAATAATTACATACTTACAGTTGTGAGGATTGAGTAGGGAAATGGATATATAGTGTCCAACACCTAGAAAAGCAAAATATGTGCATTAGCCCCCCACTCTCACTTTAGGGAAGTTTCTGTGAAGGTAGTGGCATCTTTGTAAGGATGTTCCCAATAGAAGTGGGGCCAAGGCTGTTTGGAGGTGGAAAGCAAGAGGTCGAGGCTAGCTTTAGTGGGTCTTATGGGGATGTTTGTACAGCAGCTCTCTGTTGTTGGGAGAGGGATGTTAGGCAGGATTCAGCAGGTCACTTCAATAAAACATTTGCTGACCCTCTCCTATGTCCCGGGCACTGGGCTAGATGCCATGGGAGGGGAGGAAACCCCCAGAAGCTGTGTGCCAGATGGGGCTGCTTGCTCTGCAGTGGAGTTTAGCTGTACCTTTCTATATTTAGATTCTATCTTTGTCAGGCAAGAAGACTTGGTTGACAGGGCTCTGGTTTTTCATCTCTGAAAAGCTACTCATCCATAGAGCTTGGGGTTTGGGGGAAGAAGGGAGAGGGAGGCTCTCTGGCTTCTCTCCCCACTCTGAACAGATGGGATCAGAACAGGGCCCTTCCACATCCCCAGCCAAGATGTCCGAGCCTTGGCAGTTCTCCCAGGACACAGACAATGGGGTCTGATGGCAGCTTCTCAGGCCTGGCTTTCCCTGGGCAGGAGGCTTCTCTTGAGGCTAGTAAAGCCATTTCTTCAGACTGAGAAAATGGATTTGGGGAGAGGGAAGAGGGGACTGCATTGAGGCAACTCCTGACAGCTTACCCTGGAAAACTAGGACACAGCTTGTGGGATCCTAGCCCAGCCGCCCTGCCATCTGACCTTTCTTCTGTCTCTGCCAGGACCATTGTCTAGGGAGACAGAGGCAGAACTGGCCCAGGAATCTTGGTCTGCTGGGTGAAAAAAAAGGATGGTGTATGGGGTGAGCGGTCGGGGAGGATGGTCAGGTTGCAGGATGGTAGTCGTAGTTAGAGTCTGACGTCTCTCTTTATTGGCAAGGCAGGATTTGGAAGGGATGGGTAAGAACGGTTGGCCTCTGAGTACAGCCGAAATAGAAAAGATGTAGCATTAGGCAGGGGAAGGGGTCCGCCTGCCCAAATATCTTAGATGCAGACCTGAAAAGTGAAGGAATCAGATCCTGAAGAGGCTTTCAGAGGTGCTTGAGCCCAGACATCTGCCTTTAGAAATATGAATTTCGAAACCGCCCAGGGAGGATCGCTGAATGCTAATCCCTCCATTCATCTCCTGTTGACTCCATGTTGCAGTCTAAGCCACTTTCATTCCCCATAAGTCCTCAGCTTCCTCCCTTCCTAAGCGGGTGACTTACGCTGTTCTTTATCGAAGTTACGTCCATCTGGCGCCATCTCCCTCCACTTCCTTCCTCTCTCTCCGAAGATGCGTGGGTCTTCAGCCCAGCAGACTGTAAGCTCTTCAAGAGCAGGTGCCTTGCCTTATTCCTTGTCTGTGTCTCTGTCATCTAGCATAAAAGCAAGAGGAGAGGAAGAGAGAGAGAGAGAGAGAGGGAGATACATAGCTAGGTAGAGAGAGATGCAACAGAGTAAGGGAGAGGCATACAGAAAAAAAACCAGAGACAGAATCCTGAAGCCTATGACTTGTTATATGCTGGGCATGGTGCTGGGCACGTCAGATGATTTGTGGGGAGGGGGACACTTCATTGGGTTTTCTGTTCAAATTGAAAAGAGCAATCAATGCTGGTTGATAAGTTACCTGCCAAAAAACTCAGATATGAGCACAGATAAAACCAGTAACCTCTCCCTTCCCAGTACACCCCCCCAAACTGTAATAAATATCAACAATTAAGCGTGTTACGTTTTGTCCTACCTGACTTTTCCATATGTTTGTAAAGACATAGGCTTCTTTTTCTTTACAAAACAAACAACATTCTACTTTAGCAGCTTACTCTGCATTTGCCCTTTTTCACTAACAATATGTCACAATACCCCTTCTGTCAATAAACATAAATCTAATTCATTCTTTTAATAACTAAACAACTCTCCATAGGTAGATGCATACGAATTATCATACTATTGATGAACATTCAGGTTGTTTCCAGATGATGTTTTATGTTACAATAAACAATTATCTAATAAAGATCCTTGCCTATCTATTCATGTATATTGGTGCTTTTATTTCTGTATGCTGGATTCCTCTAAGTGGAATTGCTGTGGTCAAGGTATACAGTTTTTAAAATTTTATTAGATCCTTCCAGCTTAATTCCTAAAAATGCTATTAGAATTTATATTCTCATCTGCAATATCAGACAGTTTTTATTTTCCTACCCCCTTGTCAGCAATTAGATGGAATCAATCTTTAATTTTCATGCACTGGCTGGGCAAAAATGTCATTTTGTTGTGGTTTTGATTTGTATTTCTCTAACCACTGGGGAATCTAATCCTGCCTATGCTTGTATTGGCCGTGAGAGTTTTCTCTTCTGATGTTTTCCTGTCATGACCTTTGCCTTTTCCTACTGGGATGTTCCTTTTTTTTTTTTTTTCCTACTGGGATGTTCCATTTTCTCTTATAAATTTATAAGAGATTTTTGTATATTATACATATAATACATCTACAATTTAATTTAATCTTTAAAATGATTGTTCTCAAAATGTGCGAAGGTGTCCAGGGGGCCACAGAGAACTTAGAGAGACACCAAGAGATGCTTAACACTTTAGAGAGAAACTCAGGGCTATCTGACATCTGTTGAACATTCTGGAACTTCTAGGGTAAGGAAGCTTATCATCTCAACAGCAGATCACACTACAGTCCGTTCAGTGATGTCATATATACGTGATGCTGGGTTTTAAAGGGTTGCTGTAACAAAAAAGCAAGTAATGCAAAGATCAGTGTGGAACAGGAAATGGGGATTTCCATGCTCAATCTGCTCCCAAGTTTCAAGAAATTGTGCAGTGTCTACAGTCCCATACATTCCATGAGTAAATAAGTGATTGCGTTTATTTAAGAATGAAATGATAGCATTATCTTTCTTTCAAATGATGTGTATAAAGTGATAGAACATACATACTTATTAAATTGTTGAGCCCAACTACTCAATAAATGGAACTGTTGGGTATTTGTTTTGGCCTAGGGGCCTTGGGAAAAATTGCTGAGACACTAAAGAATCTGTGAATCAAGCAAGTTTGGGAACCCCTGTTGTGGAACAATCCAATGAGTTGAGTGATGACATCTCTGATTTACATCTTTTTCACAGATGCAGAAACTGAGGCTCAGAGAGGTTAATTGATTTATTCAGGATCACAGAGATAGAAAGTGACAGAATCAGGATTTGAACCCAAGTCTGCCTTGCTCATACCATGAGGTTTTCCCACTCCAGAAATCTGATATGATTCATTCATTGATCCATATCTTTATTGTGCCTGGAGCCTCAGAGGAAGGTGACCTTTCTTTCTGAAGTACAATCCTCCAACACTGGCTGCCATCAGGCCATTGATTATTCCTCCTCTCTCCCATATCTGATCCCTCCCTCTCCACTGAATCCTTCTGTTCAATTCTTATCTTAAAAGAAGTGGGGAAAGAAGTTCCTTGACCTTGATAATCCTTTGAGCCATTTTGCCTTTGTGCTTCTTTCAACCACAAACGTCTCCATAGTTTGCTGTTACCTGCCCCACCTCCCTTCCCGTGGTAACTTCACCACTCATTGGAATGCAGCCCCCTGGACTCTGCTGCAGCAAGGCTACCAAATGATTTTAGGAAATCGGTACAAAGTTCAAAGATTTTTTCAGGATCCCCATCTGACTTGCCCCTGTGGATACTGGAATTGCCTGCTCAATGCATGCCTGGGACATGTCTGGCCCTGCAAGTCCACCTCCTGTGACTTTCTTCAACTCCAGGCTCCTGTTGGTTTCCAGCTGCCTTATCAGCACCCCTAACTGTATGAAGTTCTGAAAGGATTATCTATGTAGATCAATTTTCCCTACTGCCTCTAAACGCCACATGTCCCAACCCTAAATCCTCCTCCTCATCCATCTCCCACTCTTTTCCTTTCTCTGTTGTTTAATAGAGCGTAGGAATTTTACATCAATCCAGAGCTAGGTTTGAACAACCCCTTATGTGACCTTGGGCAAGTCACTTTACTTCTCTGAGTCTGTTTGCTCATCTATAAAATGAAATAATAATAATAATAATAATGCATTTTTAAGGATGAAATGAGAGATTTCACAGAAAGTATCTAACATAGGGCTTGGCACTTAGCAGGGTTTGAAACATGAAGATAATGTGTTACTTTATCAGCATCATCTTTGTCATCATCATCATCATCACTATCATCTTCCTCACAATAGACCGCTTCCTCTTTTTCCTATTGAGAGAAACTGTGCTTTAGTGGAAAGAGCACTAGCTGTGGAGTCAGAAAAACCTACATTCAAAACCCAGCCATATGTCTGCTCTTGTGACTTTGGGCAAATAACCTCACCCTTCTGAGCCTCTGTACCCTCCTCCACAAAAGGAGTTTTACATTATGCATCCATAATAGAGTGAGAAGACAGATTATAACTTGTATATTGCAATGCAAAGGTAACTTTTAGCTTATGGTTTTATTTTGTCCATGAGGCTACCATTCTCAGAGGAGAAAGGTTCAAAGTCATTTTTGACATCCAGCCTCCACCCCTCCTGCCTGCACCCAAGAGCCAGCGTCCACCTTTCGGTTCCAAATCTTGCCTGTGCTGGTCAGAGGCATGCACTGGATCAAGAAGCACTCTTTCCACTTTGTGTTTACTCTGGGCTCACAGTTCATATTTCATCCCCAGCCGGGCAAGAGTGCGGTCCCAGCATCTTTTCCTAACGCCATGTGCTGTCTACTTGCCTGATAAGGTTTTCTAACAAAGGGAATATACTTTCCGAGTATCTCCATATCTTAATGGAAAATTCTTCTGCAACTTTTCAGACACTTTATCTGTGATTAAATATTAACATTCCCAACCAGCATATTTTTCACCGGAAAGTGTGAAATATTACAAGATCCTCTCATGTCATCTATTCATGCAGCTTCCTGGAGCCGGTGCCAGCTGATTGGAAATACGGAGGACATGAAAAACAGGAGAAAGGAACGCTGATGCTGGGGGATGGGGAAGGAGAAAGAATGCAGGCAGACCGCTTGATAACCACAGGCGCTGGCTTGGAACTGCTCGTTTTTATTATTCTCTGATTGGCAGATACCTTGCAAAGTTCCCAGGTGTCCCTCTCCAACTGATGTGCCCTCGGAGATCCATTGACATGACTCACAAAACAGGGAGACCAAAATGCAACTGTCAGGAAGATATTATAACCGGAATCCATTTTTAATGCAAAATCTTTAACTCACCAACTTATCCATCTCCAGAAAAAGTCTTTCCTGTCCAAACCCTTTGCAGCAGAACTCGGTGGACTGTACCGGGGAGAGAAAGGAGTTCGCCTTAACCGATAGCATTCACTGTTTTTTTACGGTGCTATTCGTCTAAGTGACAAAGCCAGGAGGCAAGCCTATACTTCTTTCTGACTTTTTATTGCTTTTCATCCCAGTGGGAACCAGCAGATGGGGAGAAAAAAACATCTTTTGAATGGTGAAATGTGCTTACGATTTTTTTCCAAAGGAGAGAGGAAAAAAATGACCAACGAATACGATTTGAGTTTGTTACAGTCTGGAGAAAAATGTTGTCGAAGCTTGGCTTCTGCAAATTCTCTGTGACTTCTGTGAATCCAGCTAAAGCTGAAGGGTACAAGTGGGACAAAAGGAAGAAGCTACGGTGACTTGTATTTTGGCTTAATATAAGAGAGTTTAGCACACAGAACTGTGTACAGAGTGAGCGACTGTACAAGGTGATGAGATCCCCATCACCAGAGGTATTCAAGTATATGCCACTTGGTGGAGATAATTCAAACATCAGAAAACAGGTCAAGTGGATGGGCTTTTTTCCAGACCTGAGAATCTACGATTCTCTAAGTTCAGCTGGAAGAAGAAAAGGGGTTGAGAGGGCTTTGGTAGCAAACATACAGTAATTTTCTTATCTCATTTTGATCCAAATAGAACTGAATTTTGATCACCTTACTGAGTGAAAGGTTATACATCCCGTTTTATAATGGGAGGGACTAATACATGAACATTAGCAACAACCACGGTGATAACAGTTCATTTATCTTTAGTGTTGGCTACATGCCAAGCGCTGTCTTAAGTGCTTTCTACACATTATCTACTTCACTCCTCAGAATAACCCTATAAGGGAGAAACTGTAATTATTCCTCCCAATTTAGAGTTGAGGGAACCGAGTTTAGAGAGGTCGTGTAAGGTCACCAAAAACTCCTTTATAGATGGAAAAAGTGTGGCTCAGAGGGCTAAGTGGTTTACCCAAAGCCTCAGAGCATGTTTGAGGCAGGATAATCAGATTTGGAGTTAGAAGACGAGGGTCCTCATGTTCTAGATGTCAAGTGTCAGCGTGTGTCCATTATTGGACTAGGCACATTACATCTCGTTTCATCTCCCAACAGCCATGAGAGAGTCATATTTTTACGTCCTGTTTATAGATGAGGAAAGTGAAGATCAGAGAGGTCAAGTAACTTGACCAACATTACGCAGCAAGGTAAAGTTAAAGCTCAACATTTTCAGATCGATTGCCCTCTGTGTAAACAGGGACCTCCCATACTTTGATCAGATCTCAGGAAAGTCACTTAACATCTTTTAGCTTTGGTTTTCTCATTTGAAACAGAGACAACATTATAAATGTCCTTGGCTTGTCAATTGTCCAGGGTCGTTAGAGATCCTAATAATGCAGATTGAAGTGCATTGCGAATTAAGTGTGGAGTCTCTAATTATCGCAAGCACTGGGTCTCCCAATTACTGTCCCTTAAGACAGCAGCCAGGGCCAGGGCCTGGAGTTTTTCAAGGTGGATCAGTGTTCTTTCAGTGCCAAGGCCTTGGTGGGTAGCGGCTCTGTACCTGTAAGCAGGTGAGAGAGGATGCTGGCCTCCCTACTTGGCATTGTCGTGGACGGGTCTCAGAAAGCAGAGAGGCCGGAGGAAAATGCCCTTTGAGTGAGGCTGATATAATGGGACCAGGCCTCCCAACTCATTCTATGGGTTCTCTCTCACTCAAGTGACCAGGTCTCTAGCCTCATTTGTCCCTGCACAGTATTTGTGGCAAAGCTGCTCTCTGCGCCTCTACCTAGAAGGCGCTTCCACTTTGGGCTTTTGCTCTTAAAGGTCTCCTGTGAGTTTCCGGTCTGGAGGACAGAATCCGATTGTGCAGGTCCCTGAAGGCACCCCTTCTTCCCTCTCTGGTAGTCCTAAAACTATTCCTTAACACAGGCCATGTTAGACATTTTTTTTCTCATAGTGTGGGCTCTATGGAGAGAAAAGACAAATGCTTGAGGTTTTCAGAGCCCTTACAATGTCCTGCAGCACACAATCTTTGAGTCAGGAGCAAACGTAGCACTTGCCTCCCGCCTCGGCCATGAGATCTTGGGGAAGTCATGTTCACTTAACAATCCCCTGTCCCCTGAAGAGATGGAAATGCAGCAAGAGAAGTGCATGCCAGATGGAAGCATGGATGCTGAGATGTCCAGAGCTGGCGCTCAATCCATTCTGGTGTGGAGTGTGTAGGCAGCGAAGGCGTCCTGGAGGAGGTGTGATAGAAGCTGAAATATGAAGGGTGAGACAAAGTTTGACAGGTAAACAGATGGAGGAAGGGACTTCTGCAGAGGGAACAGTTTGTTCCAAGGCACAGAGGGACAATGAGAAAGCCTGGTGCGTGCAGGGACCAAAAATCATTAGGTGTGGCTGGAGCATAAAGTGAATTTCAAGAGATGGTGAGGACAGATCAGGAAGAACCTTGTGTGTCAACAGAAGAGTGGGCCTTTGTCCTAACAGCAATGGGGAGACATCAGAGGATGCTAATCCATCAGAGGGTAGGAGGGATGCATATGAAAAAGGCTACTTTGGTTGCGGTTTGAAGGGCAGATGGAAGAGGGTAGTAGAGGCTAGGACCAACTAGGACATTTGGTCCAATAGAGGATGCATGAGGCATAATCTAAGTCAGGAGGGGTGAAGAAGAGGAGAACTTTCTGGGTACAACTGGCTTCTTTGCGCTCCACCTTCCTCATCCATCAAATACAGGGATCTCTGTGACCCAAATCCGTCATCATTCCACTGCTAAGCTTTCTTTGGATAGCTTTTCTTTCCACAGGCTCCTCATGTTTCAGGAGGTTATGTCTACTGTTACGTTCATTAAGGGATAATTAGTTTTCCAATAAGTACCAGTTTTAGTTGATGGAATTCCCACCAAAAGCAATTAAAGTCTGATTTTATTGGGGAAATATATGATTCCCGCTAGCATTTTTGAAATATTGAAAAGAGTTCATGGACTGCCATATACCTTCTGGACCCTTCTTGCCAGGGAATGTGAAACAGAGAGTTTGGGAATGACTGAATATATTCATCTGTAAGGTCCACCTCTGAAATTTTATGAGTCTAGGAAATAACTCTCTTCGACAAGTACTTGGTAAGTTGTAAATCACTCTGTAAGTGAGGGATTGTTATAACTCATTATGATTATGTAGATTCTCCCAAAATATGGACTTTAGACACGTGGGGTAGTAAGGTGGGATCTCCTATCATTTAACATATGAAAAACTGGAGGCTCAAAGAGGTTGAATAATTGGTTTTAAAATGTCAGCAAATTAGCAGAAATAGCAGCAATTTCTCCCCTTGCTTGGCTTCCTTGAGCATCTGCTGATTGTAAAAAATGTTTGAAGTTATTCTCTCCCCATCTTCTAAAATCCCCAGTTAGTGGGAAGTGATTTGTTTCTTGACGCAAGGGAGAAAAGACTCACATAGTGGTGATAATTAGGACACTCAAGGGGACCTTGTGGCAGCACATAAGAACCAGCCTCAGGATTGGGGAACAGGAGATATCATCCTGCACCCTATCCCAGAGTGAAGGGCAGAGACAGTGAGAAGTTGGGAGACGCTGCCAGAGCAAAATCATGGACTGTTAGAGAAAGCATCTTGAGGGCACTCAGTTTGGACCCAACGTGGGAGGAAACTGAGGACAAGATTAAAAACCAGTAAACGGCAGGATTTAAATGGAAGTTCTGTACTAATCTGAAGTGGCTCTGGAAGGAACAGATGGAATCTGAGTTTAAATATCAAGGCGACCTAACTACAATGTATTTTAAATGGAAAAAGCACAGTGTGGGCTAATAGGTCTAATATGATTCCATTTACACATTAAAGAAACAGCAAGTCTGCTTCAGCTCCCTTTCTATAAATTGAGGGTAAAAATAGCACCTATCTTATAGTGTTTTGTGGAGATGAAATGAGTTAATGTACATAAGTGTTTAGAACCATGCCTGGCATAGAGTAAGTACCACGAAAGTGTTTGCTCTCATTCTTATAGCTATATCTAAACACTTATATGCTTGTGACTGAATAGGATAGATTTGAAAGATTATGCAGCTAAGAGCAAACAAGTGGGGAAGAAGTGGGATAAGGACATTGAAGGAGGCCCCTTTCATTTGCTGCAATGGTTTGTGTATTTTATTTTGTAGTCTCATAGTGTTTATTTTCCCCTGTATTCATGTACCACATGTTAAGAAACAAACAGTTTATGTGAAACTCTGTAGTATAACACATAGTTCTGAAAATGTAAAACCAAAAAATGAAATATTTTCATGTATTTGTTTATTCAGTCATCTGTCACTCAACTAGAACTTATTGCAAGCCTATTTTGTGCCAGGCACTCTTTTAGGCACTGGAGATAAAGAAATAAATAAAACAGACAAACCATCCTTGCTTTCCTGTGAAGTATGGAGACACAATGAATAAACAAGTACAGTCAAGAGTTGCTTAATGACAGGGACATGTTCTGAGAAATGCATTGTTAGGTGATTTTGTTGTTGTGCGAGCATCATGGAGTGTGCTTACACAAACCTAGATGGTATAGCCCACTACACACCTAGGCTATATGTTATTAATCTTATGGGACCAGTGTCCTGTATGTGGTCTGTCGATCAAAATGCTATGTGGTGCATGACTGTAAAATATTTACGATGTTAGATGGAGGTATGTTATGTGGGGAAACATAAAGCCAGAAGAGGGATGGGAAAGACCAAGAGGGAAGAGTGTCGCAATTTTAAGTGGGATGGACACAAAAGGCCTCTCTGGGAGGAAGTATCTGAGTAAAGGCCTGAGGTGTGGGAGGGAGCTATGCACCTATTTGGGAGAAGAGCATGTCAGGCACTATTTCATTTATTCCTCTCAATAATCCTCACCATAAATCTGGGAGGTAGGGATTATTAACATCTTCCTTTACTTATAGGGAAACTGAGGTTCAGAGAAGGGGAGGCTGCCCAGCTAGTAAGTGATAAAATTGGGACTCAGCCTAGTGCTCTTCCTAACGTTCTAGCGGCTCTTTCTCTCAGATCTATCTTCAGAAAAAGATTTGTAGTTGAGTTTGGGGCAGTTTCGGGGGGATCAAAGGCCACTCAGGAGCTGTGGGTCTGGTGGAATGAGTCCTCTAGTGTTGCTTTTCCTCTCTTGCAATGTTAGAAGTTGACACAGCACTTCTGCCTCCCTCTTCTGCCTTCTTCCCTTTCCTTTCTGGCATCTCTTGTCTGGAGCCTAGGTAGGACACAGAGGTAAAGGCACAACATAGAAACTCATTTTAAACCTTCTCACAAGCCTCTGTCTGTCAAATCTTGGCTCTCCCAATGTCCTCCCAACACACTGATGCCTGAGTGGGAGTCATTGGGGTGATGTGGAAGAGCATGGAATTTGGAGATAAAAGATCAGACATCTTGCCGTCTCTATGAACATGACCAACCCTCTTTGAGCCTCAATTTCCAATTTTACCTGGCCTAACTCATAAATTTATATTACAGATCAAATGAGAAACCAAATAATTAAGATATTTGTCACCGTAATCCATCATAACATTAATAAAAAAAAAAAAAAGATATTTGTCACCAATTCTAATGTGTGTGTGTGTGTGGGGGGGCTCTCCACACTATTAAGAAATTCTTGGACAACAGATGGGTGTCCTGCAATTCAGTTCAATTTTGATATGATCTACCTGGAAGATAGCATCAGATACCACAGGTTAAGGGCTCAGTTCCACAAGACTGCCCTCCCCCCCTTCAGCCACCAGGCACAAGTCCGGATTGTTGTTTATGCTTCTGACTGACTGGCTGTAGATCACAGGTTCCAATGACCCCCTCCTTGGGTTCAATTAATTTGCTAGAGCAGCTCACAGAACTCAAAGAAACATTTTACTTACTACATCACCAGTTTCTTATAAAAGGCCATAACCTAAGAACAACCAGATGGAAGAGTTGCATAGGGCAAGATATGGGGAAAGGGTGAGGAACTTCCACATCCTCTCTCAGCTCACCAGTCTCCCAAAATCTCTATGCACTCACCAACCCAGAAGCTCTCCAAACCCCATCCTATTGGGTTTTGATGGAGGCTTCTTTACATAAGCATGGTTGATTAAATCATTGGCCGTTGGTAATTGATTCAACCTCCAGCCTCTCCCATGTCCCCAGAAATCAACGGGTGGGACTAAAAGTTCCAACTCTATTCCTGGTTGATTCCCTTAGCAACCAGCCCCAACTTTAGGTACTTTCCAAAAGTCACCTCATTAACTTAAACCCAGTTGGGGTGGAAAGGGGCTTGTTATGAATAACAAAGACACTCATTTCACCTCTATGGCTCTGCAGCTACTTCAGGAATTGAGGACAGGAGACCAAATATTATCAAAAGAGATGCTCCCATTGCTCTTACTGTTCAGGAAATTTCAAGGGTTTTGGGAGCTGTGAGCCAGGAACCTTGGACCAAATATATATCAGAAAAATGTGTTTGGTCATCTGAATGACCAAACACATATTTCTTATAAATCACAATATTGCAATAATTTTATTTGCAATATATCAATATTAGATATTTAGATGGGCTAATAAACGTTCCATTTGTTGGAGGTCTACACTGATGCTTAAGATCTGGACAATAAAGATAGCAAGGCCAATAGAAACAGAGCTCATTTAGAATCCAAATGCCCAGATAATAGTGCCATCATTGAGGCCTAGGGCAGAATACCCCAAAATATCCCACAACAGCGTATTGATTATTTTGAATTAAAGTTACTTGAGAAGCCAAAAGCGCGTTCTGACCCTCCTGTCTCTGTTCCCCTTGAAAGCAGAAAATAAATCTGCCGAGTGAAAGGTACTTTTCCCACATCCTCATTCCCAGAGCGAGGGAATTCCGGCCGAGAAGCTTGCATAAACAAACCTTGTAAATTTACTGTCTCAAACCTAAACTCTTTTTAAATTACTCACTAATTACATACCCCAAACCTAAGTTTCTTCGTCTTGTCAATTCCTCACAAATTTATTGTTTCTTTGTGTAAAAGGTATATATACTGCCTGCTTTGTTCACTCTCTGAGCATCATTTTCAGATTCTCCTGTGCGCACATAATTAAATCGTTTTTTTTCCCTGTTAATCTGGTCTCGTGTCACTTTATTATGAGTCTAGCCATAAGAACACAAGAAGGGTATAAAGGGGATTTTCAAACTTCCCAACATGGCTCAAGAAAGCTCTGGATGATTAGGTCCCGGGGAACATCTTCAGACTAATCTCTTGTCATCATTCTTCTCCATTTTCTCCTGAGCAGAACTGTAAACTCCAACCAATCTGAGCTGCTGGCAGTTCCCCCAGTGTGCTGTGTTCTTTCTCCCCTCCTGGATTTTTCCACATGCATTGCTTTTGCCTAGAGACTGCCTATCCCCACTACTGCCCACCACTGCCAAGCCTAGGTTGACTGACTCCTCTTCTCTGATGCTGCACCACCCCTGCTTGTCCAACTATGGCACCTGTCCCTTCAGATCATGATTGTTTGCAGTCAGTATTTCCAGTCAGATCATAAGCCTTGTGGTGGAGCGACCATGTCTGTCTGCTTCTCTTTTTAATGTCCAGAATATAGGACAGTTTCTGACATAGAGAAGGTGTCAGCAAGAGTAGAAAATGAATATGTAGGTAGCTACCATTTATTGAATTCTTCCCGTTTAGCAGGTTCTAAGCACTTGACACAGTTATTATTTAATTGTCATAATAAGAGCACCGATCCTTCAGAAAAAATCCTGTCCAGGCTGTGGGAGTAAGAATCTGGACGCTCTGTTATGCCCAGCATCAATTATTTAGCAGCTGGGTTGTCCAGTTCTCCAGCACATCCCATGAGAGGAGGCTGGGTGTTCAGGTACGTGTATGTGTGTGTGTCTCTGTGAGTGTGCAGCTGTTGTTTACCAAAAAGAATGGAATTATTTAACAAAAAATCTCAGCCAATGTAGGGAAGCAGAATTTTCCACCCCAAAATACGTCTCTTTGGCTTGATTATTTTTAAGAACAAAAGACTCAGGAAGGAACTTTGACCTTTCCTCTAATGGCCTAAAAGAATTTAAGATAGAAGGTCTGTTCCAGGAAGGAGATATCACCATAGATATCTATAGTATACTAGGAACTAGGTGTGGTGGACAGGGAGGAACCTGGAAATGCTCATTTGATCAAAGTCCTCTCCATCTCCTGTTGTCTTTGCAAGTATGGCAAACATTTGTTTACCAAACATTTGCTTTTCCATCTCCACGTGAACAGCCTTCCTGCTCTTCAAAGTCCCAAACCACTACCCCCAACATCCTCCTTTGTCTTTAGCTGAAGATGGTATTTAAGGTGTTGGCTTCGGTCATTTTGGCTAGTTGCTCAGTTTTCCAAGACTTCTCGCATGTTTCTCCAAGGTTTCTTCCAAGGTTTCTCCTTATTAAACTTGTTTGATTTCCTTATGTTATTCTTCTTATGTCAATTTAATTCTTAGATCAGCCAGAAGGATCTAGAAGGGTAGAGCAATATTTCTTTCTCCCCTACACCAACACAGCTATATTTAAGGTGACGGTATAATTTATTGTCCAAACTGGGACATCTGGAAATTCAAAGAGGGCAGTATTAATAAGTAACTAAGTGAATGATTTAAAGTAAAACTTTAGCATACATCAGAATCACTTTGAAGGACTTGTTAAAACACAAATTGCTGAGTTCTACTCCAGAGTTTCTGATGCAGTAAATCTATGGAGGGGCATCAAAATTTGTATTTATGGCAAGTTACCAGGCAATTCTAAAAGAAAACCCAAAAAACCAAAACCAAAACCAAAAAAAAAAAGCAGAGAGAGAGGAAAAAAATAACCATTCAAAGAAAAACAGCTACACAGTCTAGAAAACAATGAGGTGTTCTAAATTCTCTGTCATACCTAGTTAGATTGTCCTGCCTTAACTTTTCCAGTTTTAAAGCAGTCATAAAAATACACATCTCTTAACAGAAGATAGTGTAGATCAATACTTCTCAAATTTTATTTCCTGCTAAACTAGATCCAGGAAAAAAAATAATAAGTGATTCCTGAAGGAAAACAAAGGCTTCTGTAGGTCAGATAACTTTTCTACCTTTCAGGAACTGAAAAGGTCTCCCTAAAGAAATTTGCATAATTGAAAATTCAATTTTATTTGTTCTTTGAACCTTTTCCAATTTTCCCCCTAGAGCACATTTACTATTATTTCACAGAACTAGACTTCTCTGGCACCCAATCTGGGAAGTGACTGGAGGTAAAAAGGTTTTGTAAAGTTTAAATTTAGACACAAAAACGCTAACATTTGTGTGATACTTTTATAGTTTGTAATGCACTTTAAAATGCATAGAAGAGTTTGATTTTCTTATCATCCTGGGAATCTGACTGAGAAGACATAATGGATATGAAAATCAAGACTCAGAGAAGTGGTCCAAGACTACCCCAAGAATAAATGGTAAAAGCAAGATTTGAAGTTAGGTTTTCTGGCTCCCTGACACCAGGCAGGATGCAGAAAAAAGCAAGATGTTGGAAAATTGGAGTCAAAACATGACGCAAAGAGGAGATGTACACATTTTTGTGTCAAAAGAGAGCGTCTTGGGAAAGCAGGTGCCATCATAGCCAAGCTTATGCCAAGGAAGTTGTAAGATGTTCATCCAATAGTAGTGGGGCATTGAGAAGAGGGAAGAGAAGACTGTTCTCCGTCAGCACCCCATGAGGACCAGAGAGCGGGTTCCAGTTGGATGATGTTTGAATGATATCCTGTAATTAGTTGGCACAGAGATGCTGCTATTTCTTTTAACTGCCTGGAACATGGCTCTAGCACTATGCCTCTATCCTGCCCGAGCCAAACATGGGGTCCCAGCTGCTGTCACAACTTTGGGTATTCTGTTGTCTCCCTTGCCATTTCTGATCAGGTCGCATGGACACCTGACTGCACCATTTGAGAGCTCAGGTTGCCACAGAAACCACATAAAGTTGCTCAGGTGCCCCAGCTGATTCTCTATCATCTGGATACACGCCATTGAGTCCCCCTTGGGCACTTGCTTTCTTCAGATAGAAAGAGATGGGACAATGGAGTAAGATAAAAGGGACTATTGCACAAAGTGGAAGAAATGGATGGATTACGCGAGTGCCTCTTCACTTGTTCTAGACTATTACGTCTGCTTGGACTGTTCGGTCGTGTTCCATTCCTCCCACTTTAGAGGCAAAGAGAAGAGAAGTGCCTGGTCAGATAGCTCACGGTGGGTCAGAGGCAGAAATAAGGCTAAGCTGAAACCTTCAGACTCCTTGTACAGTGCTCTTTCAACCTCACCAAACTTCTATTCAAAATATTTACGGCCAATTCTTTTCAAATTGTGTTATCCCGAGACTTAAGGTTTTAAAGAAAAGTTAGAAGGAGTCGAAGAAGAGACAGGGTGAGTGGGTTGGGGGTCTTTGAGACCTATACTCCCTTCACTGTCACGCACACACTTCAACCAAAACAGCTTCTATTTTGTATCATACGATTTTGTGTAAGATTTCACTTGGCTGGAGTGCCCTGCTCCTTAAATGAAATCTGAAAACAGTGCTCCAGAGGAAGTCATGGAAAAATCATTCTCCAAGTTTCAATAGGTTTGGATTTCCTTGCATGATGTATTCAATGTGAATGTGGACAGATGTTATCCTGGCATTCTGAGTCAGCCACTGGAAAAGTAGACCTTTCACTTATTCGTTCAACAAGACCATGCTCAGAGCAGGGAACAGAGGACAAAACAGACAAGATCCTGACCCTGATGTGCTTCCCTTTGACAGAACTGGTGATATTCTCCTTGGCTCTGCCTTGAATAACAATCCCTTACAAGGATAGAGTGTTTGCTGAGATTTCCAAGGGTCCCTACCCCTCTCATCTCACTGGCGATTCTCAGCAGAACCTTTGGAAGCAGGGAGGTGGCAGATAATGCCTACTTCCTAAAGAGAAGCTCATGGTCAGAGAGCAGAAAGAGGCAGAACCAAGGCTTTGACTCTTGTTGAGAAATGATGTCTGATCCTTATAAGCCTGGAGTCTAGCTCAGTTTCTGGCATTTATATGCGACTGAATGGTGTGTGAACAAGTGATGCTGAGGATGATATGATGGTGAATATCTTGCATCAGTCAGCGTTCTCCAGAGAAACAGAAGCAATTTTATAGGCAAAAGAACTGAGGCTTACAGAACTGGCACTACACACCTGAGTCTCACTTGCGGCAGCCACTACGCTGTACAAGAAAGACCTAGTGGTCAAATGTGTACACAGAGGGTTTCAGAAGACTTCCTGGAGGAGGTGATATCTAAACTCAGATTTGGATTGATGAATCTAGAGTTTATCATGCATGACAGAGAGAAGGGTGTTCCTGTATTCCTGTCAGAGGTAACAGTTTTCAAAGCAAAAAGATGGTGTGAGTAGAGGAAGAACTGAGGAAGTGGGGAGTCAGACAGAAGTCAGATCATGAAAAACCCGAATATGATAGTAAGAAATGTGGAGTGGGGAACTGGGGCTGGTTGAAGGTCTGACACAGGGCTAACACGATTTTCCTTGAGTTGCAAACACGATTGTGAGGTTTTGTTAATCCAGTGAACGTGATGCTCTCTCCATATAATGGATTCTAGCAGTTACATATCTGAGTCAAAGCACTTAGGACCAATTCTCTTGACTCATCATCACTTCCACCCACGGCACAGGAAAGGAGCACAACTGGAGCAATTTTCATGGCTCAATCATCCTAGCCAAAAAGAACAATGCCCTCCTTTTGCAGGAGAGGGGTCTGGCCCAGAGAGGACAGGGGTCCTACCTAAGGACATTGAGATAGATGTCAAAGCCTGGCAGAACCTGGGTCACTTCAAACCAGGGGTTTTGCTCAGCACTCCCACCCCAGAAGACATTTGGCAATGTCTGAAGACATTTTCATTTGTTACGTCAGGGAAGAACTACTGGCATCTGAAGCGTAGAGGTTGAGGATACTGCTACACTTTCTGTAATGCACAAGACAGGTCCTCACAATGAAGAATGATCCAGCTCAAGATGTCTGTCATGCTGAGGTTGAGAAAGCTTGCTTACACCATGCTTAGATGAAGCTCTTGTTGGATGCGGTGGTTGGAAACCATCTGGTTTCCTTCCAGCTGAGTAAATCGAGGTCCAGAGAAGATGAGTGACTTCCCCAAGGTCACTGAGTGGAACCGAGACTATTGTCATGGCTTCATTAACTTCCAGTTCAGCCCTAACTTTTATTGCCTCTCATGAGCCTGAGCATAAGTCAGGTATGTAGACAGTGTCTGATGGGGAAAGGAGAGATATGCTCCCCAAAATGGCCAGAGGAAGTTGTCCTGAGCAAAATCATAGAGCAGTCACCAATACCCTCAACTAGAGGGAAAAACCAGGCCCTAATGGAGCCAATAGTCATGGTCATCACACATGAACTCAACAGATATTTATGGGGTGCCTGCTCCTGTTTAGAGGCTGTGCCAAACATTGAGGATTCAGCTATGAATAAGACATGGTCCCCACCCTTTTAGCACATACACTGGCAAATAAATGCACTCTCCAACGCCCAAACTTTGAGGATTCAGTGTTTGGAAATTTAGGGTTTGGACTCAAATTGACTTATTTCATATACTTCTTTACCACGTACTAGCTGGTAGAGCTTAGGGAAGTAACATAACCTCTCTAAGCTTCAGTTATCGCATGGTAAAATGGGAATAATCATAGTACCCCCCTCCCCCATACAGTTGTTTTGAGGAGTGAATGAGGCAATCCACGTAAAGCGTTTAGTGTGGTGATGGGAACAGCAAGTAGAAGCAACTGCACCAGCAGCAGTGGTAGTTCTAACTGTTATAGACAGGAGCCTTGAATACTTGTCATGTTTCTCCCACTCTAGCTAAGTGATCTTAGATAAGTTACTCTCCATTTCTGGGTCTCAGTAAAATAAAGAGATTGGACTAACTCTTTGTGGGCTCTGAATTTCATTCTCTGTCCCCTAAATGAATGACTCCTGGGTCAGGCACTGTCCTTCTCTTCTGGAACCTGGTCATCCCTCCCACCCCATGCTAACGTCATTCAGGTCCCCACATCATCCACAATCCAGGCAAGGTGGGGAGGGCTGGATCGCTGTGGTTCAGCAAAGCAGAGGCGATGACAAAGCTGTGGTTTCAGGTAGGCCTGCTTCCCAGGCTGCCCACTGGCAGTCCCCGGCTGCTTGGAATGCATGTCAGTGCCAGCCTGCAATGATCATGAACAAAGCCATTAGAGGGAAGATGGTAGTGTTTTTATTTTTAACAAAATGACTCATTCCCCCTCCGGCTGGGAGCTGTTGAAGGCTCAAGAAGGGAGCAGGAGATGTTAGAAGCACAAGTTCAGGACACTTTGGCCCGTTGGGAGCCAGCCACAGGGGATGCCGCACACTTTTGCTCAGCTTAATAGGGCCTGGAAAAAGGTGTTTAAACCAAACAAGCTGTCTCAGTGCTGTGGCTTTAAGGGCGAGGGAAAGAAGCCCAATTACACAGCCAGTGGACAGTGGCAGAATTAGAACCCGGGTTAGGGGCAGGGAAAGCATTAAGCTGATGGAATCTTAGTGCTAGGTGTGATCAGGGGCTGGGAGCTTTCTGGAGCTCAGTTTCCATATGTTGGCTTAAACAGGAGTTTTTAAATTGTGTTCTGCATAGACATAAGGGTTCCCCTGGAGCCACCCCGCACCCAGGTGTCGTTCTTGTTCTCTGCCCTGCTTCAACTAGAGTGATTTTACTTATATCTATTTCATGTATTAAAATCTCAAGAGTTAACATAATTATTGGGTCCTTATTATGTGCCACGCATTGTACTAAATACTCAATAGGTATGAAGTCATTCAGCTTCATAATAACCTTATGAAATATTTACAATTACTATTGCTATTTTACACTTTATGAAATGGAGGCTCAGAGCCAAGGTAAATCATTTGCCCTGAGTCACGAGGCTAATAAGCAACTTTGCCAGACCTGGAAATCAGACCTTTCTGTCTGCAAAGCCCATTTTCTTAGCCACAATGCTGCATGGCCCCCCATGCTGGGTTTCCACGGAAGCTTTCATTTTCAAAAAGTGTTCCACAGTTATTTTAACAAGAATAAAATAAAAGTTTGAAAGTGACTGATTAGATGTTCTGAGATCCCTCCCAGCCCCAAATTTCCAACTTTTATGATTTACAGAAGGGAGAGAGCAGAGGCCTGGTTACAAAGGTTGGTGGTGGGAGATAATGGACAGGCTCTGGGATAATAATAGTAGCTAATATCTGAGCCCTTAATAGGCCAGGCAATGCTCTACATCCTTCATACACATTAACTCATTTAATTCTTGCACCAACCCACTGCAATAAGAGGTGTTATCATTATTCCCATTTCTAGATAAGGAAACAGTACAACAAGGTTATAACTCATTCAAGGTCACACAAATAGAAGGAAATAGGCCCGATTTCAAAGCCTGTGCTTTTCACGGCTGCGCTCTGTTGAGATGACTTGTCTGGGGGAAAACCACTTTCCTTAATATCAGCATTTATTTTTTAACATCACACCAATGCAAATTTATGTAAATAGACATGCAGATCAGCTGCTACCCTGGCATTGGTGCCAGCTTCCCATCAGGGATGTTGATGCAACAAAATGTGGCCATTGTCGCTGATTTGAGCTATCACAGTGGTAGACATTTCAATAATTCCACACATTTCTCAGGCTAGGAAGAAATAAATGCGTATTATATATGCCGCAATTTTGCATTTTCTTCCTTTGAAATATTTTTCCAACTGTGGATAGTCGTTATCCACTGAAAATGAGATGATGGCTTGGATCGTGTTTTCATTCCAGTTACTGCATTTGGGCCTTGTCTCAGTCCTGAGAAGAAGGTAAAACACACCTCCTTCGGGAGGCAGCAGACAGGGTGAAGGCGCTTTCTTAGGATATCCCTGGAAGTTGTCGCCTGGTTTGTCTTTCTATGACTCCTAGCCCCTTTATCGCTGATTTTCCCTAACACGGCAGTACTGCTTTCTGAGTTGGATGCAGGAAAAGCTAGTGTCCAGTTTTTCCCACAGAAAGAAAGAAAATTGCATCACCTGTCCTTTTAAAAATGGACATTTATCCTCCCAGTAGGAGACCAGCAGCCTAACAAAGGAGAGAGAAACTAGGATTCACTGAGTAACTACTACACATGGCAGTGTGCCCTGTGCTTTGGCTGGGCTGACCGTGTCATTTATCATCCAAAGAACAAAAAGGGTGCTATGAAATATTACATCGGGACCACGGACATAAACTGAGACCATCCTGGGAAAACCTGGATGTATGGTCACTGTTGCTGAAGAGATATTATTCATTTCATATTCACCATCGTCCTGGAACGTAGGTGACCTTCTGTTCTGAATCTCAGAAAGGTGAGGCATGCCCAGGGTCAAATAGCAAATGCATGGTGGAGCTGTCTGTCTGATTCCAAATCCCTGGGTCAAGGCTGACATCAGAGACCGGGACACTTGACACTCTAGCCACACAAGAGCTGACTCTAGAGGTCACTTACTTGTCAAATCCTTCTTCTCCCCACCATGTTCCCAGCATTGTCCTTGACCATCCGATCTCGGGCGGGGCGCGATGACTGAGCTGCTCCAGCAGAGGGCAGTGTTGCCATGCCGGCCAAGGCCAAAGGCTGCAAGAAACAGGCCTGGTGGCCTGTGCAGCGTCCCTAAATCAGCCGGCCTCCTAGGGCTGCCTGCTGGCCAGCTGCTTCCCTGGCTCCCATTCCCTTAACGCTCACGGTGAATAAGCCTGTTCTTCCCCCCTCACCTGTCTCTTGGCTCCCGAGACAAAACACCTGAACAAATTCAAGAGCTCTGTGCCACCTGGGGCCAAAAGAGACCCAGGGAGAGTTTTCAGATTGGAAACAGGAACTGTTGCCATTTTCTTGTTTGCACAGAATTACTCCAGGGCTGGGAGCGCTGTCGACATATGTGTTACCACTTAATCTTTCATAAGAAATCCTTTTCATGGAGGAGCTGAATTCGGGATCCATGCCAGTTTAGATAATTACGTTCCCCCAGAAGAATGAGGCTCTGAAGTCTGTGTTCTTTCTCCAGCAGGAGGCAGGGGTTTCAAGGACGCAGGTTGGGCATTGGTTGGGGCTGACAAAACAATCCACGGAAAAAGGAAGACCAGGGTTTGATGAGGAAGAGTAAACCTCCAAGTGTCACCCGCTAAGAGATTTCTTTTTCTTCCTTTGGCCTCATTCAGAGTGAGATTCATTTGTAGTTTTTGTCTGTAACTAGGAATTCAATTTTTGCTCTTTTAAAAGAAACTTGATTTACAGGGGGTGTGAAACAAAGCAGAAAATGATAAGAGGAGGAAAAAAATAACAATTCAGATGGAAAAGGAGAAAGAAAAAAAAATCCTTTTAACAGTTTCTCTCATCTAAAGTGGATGGGACAGCATTCTGATAAGAAGTTCAGCATTTTGTCAGGAGGGGATGAAAATGCCCTGTGATCCTCCAGCTAAGAATTGCTGGTGATTGTATACCCTCCTGCTGGCGTAGATCTTAATCAACCAGAAAACCTCAAAATGACAAACAAACAAAAGACAGCTTTGCTCCCTGAGGTTCATTAGCTCAGGCCAAGGTTGAGAAGATGCGCTAGAAGTGGACTAGCTTGAGGAGTCACATTGTAATTCTCCCTCTCCCCGCTCCCAGACCCTTTCTTCTCTCTGTAGTAACCAGTGGCCTCTCTTGATTGTTTCCTGGAGCTTGTACTTCTCCCAGTCGCCGGTGAGATGCGTTGAGGCTGATGGGGCAGGTGGGGAGGAGAGAGGGGCCCTCTGGTGCGCTGGCTCCTGCAGAGCCCAGAGTTATTTGCCTCTGCTTTCAAGGACGTTTGCCAGCATCGTGAGAATCACAGCAGATCCAGGTCAAGCTCCATCTCCTCATCTTCCTCCCCAGCCGAGCTCCTCTTCCTCTGCTCGCGCGTCATGTTCAAAAGGTACTACCATCTCCAGGACATCTGATTAGAAACCCCAGAGACACCTGTTCTTCCTTTTTCTATGATCAATTTTCAAGTCCTATGAAAATATCTTCTAAATCTCTCTCTCTTACATGTCTTCTCTTCTTTCACAGCTCTCCAGGTCTGGTCCTCCATATGTTTCCCTTTAGTAACTTCTTAGCTGTGCTCCCTACCTCTCTCTGCATAACAGCCAAACCTCCTTAAGCCCATTTCTGATGGTATCATTTCTCCCTAAAATCCTATAGCAGCTCACTACCACCTACAGGATCAAGTTCCAGCCCCTTAGCTTGGCATTCAAGGTCCTTCATGATCTGGCTCTCACTCGCCTTTTAGGCTCCTCTTGGTATCCTGTGTCTCTCCAGTCTCTGAATTCCAGACATACAGAGCTTCCCATGACTGCTCAGCACCCATTACTTCTCCAGACCCTTTGTTTTTTCTCCGCTCATTGCATAGACTCATATGGTTCCCTTGGTCTAGCTGATCTTGTCCAAATTCTGACTACTTGTCATGCTTCAGCTTAAAGGCCACCTTCTCCTGAACAATATGCTTCCCATTCCCCATATCTCTGCCCCAAATGGAAGTAAATCTTCCCTGCTTGCGAATTTCCACAATGCTTTACTTGCAACACACATATTTTAATTGATCTATTATTTACCCTTTTTTATGCTTTGTGTTTTTTTTCTTCCCTTTTAAGCAGGTATGCATTCCTTGAAGATGGAAAATCATCTTAATTCCACACATAGCTTAATTCAGTGCTTTTTGTATAGCAAGTTTTAAATTGCAATTTGTTGAACAGATTAATGAATACTTTTAAGAAGCCGTAAATGAAGGAGTGAATCAAAGTTGCATGGATGCATGAATATTTGAGTTTGTGCATGGATGAATAAATGACTTTGTGTACTTATGCATTCAAATATATCCTGGGGGACTACTATGTAAATTAGTCCAGGAATAGATGAATGCTTACATGCATAAATGAATAAAAACATGCATGCATGAATCTGTGAATGAAAGACTGGATGGCTGGATTCCTGATTTGTAGGATTGTCTCTCACAGAAAAGTTGGCTACATTACTCTTACACACTACTTTTGTACTGTACCGCCACCAACAATTTCTTGAGTACAAGTTGACTTTCACTAATTAAGAGCCTCAACTATGTTCACATCTTTAACCAAACAAATCCGTTTTCTTTCTTTACGGGCCCTTTGGGTGATGCTGGCCCACATTTGCACCATACCATTGAAATTGGGCACAAACAATAAAATTAATTCTAGGCAGTTTCTTAAGACTCCTCCTTCTACATCTTCACTGGGCTTCCTATTCAACTCCTAGATCATTCCTGCTTGATTCCAGCACCTACTAGTTTCTATTGATGATGGTCTCTGCCAACCCCAAGCCAGGACATCCCTTGAAGGGATGATATTCTGATAATATTTGTGCTGAAGTGATTTGGCTCTTTCTCTGGGAAGGCAGTAAATGCTCCATTCTCAAGTGTTTCCAGAAGGATGGTGTTTTTACCTCTCCATATCACATGGTGGCCAAAGTCTGTGGGTTTTACTTTAATCCACAGTTGAGATTATCTGCACTCTAAGTCCTTGTTAGAGGATTTGATTGTGAATCGAATGAGAGCCAACACTTCTTAGAGGCTTCTTTACGATATCTGATGTTTGATAGAGAAAAGTCTAATAGACATGCTAACTAGCCATTCATCTGTAATCTGCACTGGACAGGAAATACCTGAGTCACATTATCTCAGCCCATGGCAGAAATGCTTTCCCTGAGTTACGACTTAATATTTTGCTTTTTGCCTTTACAGAGGGTCGATAGGAAAACTGCCCAGAAGAGAAAAAGCATGTCTGTATTTTTCCGAAAGTGTGTTGAAGATTGGATCCACTATTTAACTCAATGGACTTCAAAGTCTCTATTTATATTATAGAAAGAATCCTAAAATTAAATAATGGGCCATACCATAAAGCTAAGTAAGGAGCACGTAGACTGTGTTCTCCCGTGATGTACACGCCCCAGTGACAGGATATGGCATAGTCGATGATTGATGTTGGCCATGTCTGACACAAGAAATGCCACAGTGTGAGATTTAGGATCTGGGACCAGGCATGGGTCATAAGGTATTTATTAGACAGAATGGGACCTCAGAGGCCATTAATGTTTATTTACCTGTTTACCTGGCTTATCACCAGGTATCAGGGGTGAAAGTCCAGAGAGCCTTCTAGAAGAGAGGTCACAAAATTATTGCCCATGGGCTGGCTGCCTCTTTTGTAGATAAACACAGTGGGACGTTGTTGGAACACAGCTACATTCATTCGTTTATGCATCATCTATGGCGGTTTCCACGCTGTAATGACAGAGCTAACTAGTTGCTACAAAGACCTTATGGTCCACAAAGCCTAAAATGTTTACTATTTGGTGCTAGAAAAAAAGGGCATTGGACAGAGACAAAGGGCATGAGTTAGAATCCAAAGTTTTTATATGTTTATAAGTTTCTGCACCATCTGAGATGCAGTGCCCTCAACTGTAAAACGCAGTTAGTGATTCTGTCTGTATTTTAGGTTTTCGCAAGATTGAATAAGAAACTATGGTTGTAAACAACTAGCATGGTAATTATCTACCGTGAGCCATCGTGAGTAAGGCACCATAGTTCTGAGTGCAGCTTAGGGACCAAGACAGGATGACATTTACTCTGGGGCCAGACACAGACATGATCTCTTACAAGCAAAAGTCAGTGCTTCATTTTCTCTCCAGGAGAGCCACTCTCAGAATTTTCTCTGAAAGCCGTGGCCTAGAGGAGGACCACTTTTCTACCAGAAAGAAAAGGGGGGCAACTGAGCATTTTATCAGTCCTTCTTACTGCACAGGAAGTAGACAGAGATAATCTCAGGTGGGAAAAGCACGATGCATTTTTTCCAGGGCCCCATGTGTCACGTATGATTTTAATTTCAGATAATGTCCAAACTAGATAAGAATCCCATTGGTAGTGTGAGCAGAGCTCTTGGTGCTGCCTGTGTTTACTGCCGGCACCTTCCTCCCTCACGCCAGCTCTAAGCCACAGAGGCCCCACTGGGATGAAGGTCTACTCAACCTTGCTTCCCTGTGTTGTTTCTTGAAGGTGGATTCACTAATGGAAATTGCCATTTGAGATCACGTTTGCTCCAGTCCCTGAATTAAGCTGTTCCTGATGTCTCTTCATCCCCAGTGCCTAGTACCAGTATGTCCAATGCACTCAGACCATTCAAACAGACCTGGCCCATCCAACAACACAAATGCAGAGGACAGAACCACACCATATGGCACATTTCAGACACTTGGTAAATTCAGTTCAAACTGAATTGAACAAAATTGGGTTTGGATCTTGCTGGGGATGATGATGATGATGTTATGATGATGAAAGCAGGAATAGTGGTGGCGGTGGAATGATGGCAACTACATTTAAGGGATCAGGGTGAGGTTTTGAAAAATTGAAATGTGTTAAACCAGGAATTGAATAGATGCTTAAAGCCTAGCCAGCTGCACACATGCCCTAGTCATTCTCAGCTGAGGTGACTAGGTACAGAAGGGAAAATATTCATATGGGAGGCAAAGCTCTTCTCTATTATTAGCTGAACCAATACCCAATAATCTCCAGTGATGAGCTCTAATAAAAGTCTACTTGCAGCATGAGGCTTAGGGATCTACGCTGGTCTATTTTACATCTTTCCTTAAATTTGACATAGCTGAATCTGTAGAAGAGGTTACAGCATGAGTTACTCATTCTGTTATAGGCACACGTGAAATGGGGAAGACATGCAGACTTGGCTTATCTTTCTCCAAGGAGGCAAAATGTATCCAGATGTGCTTACCCTATGGGAGCAGGAAATAAATCCTGAACATGAACGTGGCCAACTCAATGTCCTGGGGGATGACCAATCAGATTGGCTACAAAAAGGAGCTGGCAGAGATGGAAGCAGAAAGAGATGGGGTAGAAATTTTCCTCTCCCTTCAATTTATCACGCTAGAACACTTTGGTTAGCATTTACAAACTTATGTTTTTCCGTTTAATCCTCACAACAATCCTAGGATATTAAAAAAAATCATTTTCCAGGTGAGAAAATAGGTTCAGAGTGATCAAGTGACTTGCATGAGGTCACTCAATTAATAAATGGCTGAGCTAGATCTCAAACTCATGTCTGCCTGACTCCAAAGCCCATGCTCTTTCCACTACACCCTTACTACTCAAAATGTGGTCCACGGACCAGCTACTCAGCATCTCTTGGAAGCCTGGAAGAACTTCAGGAGTGCACATGTCTCAGGCTCACTCCAGACCTACTAAGTCGGAATCTGCACAGTAACAAGATCTCCTGGTGATTCGTCTGTGTATCAAAGGTAGAGAAGCACCATGCTACACAACACTGCCGTGCTCCTGCGATTCTCTTCTTCTAGAAAACAAGACCACTCATGCTGGTCACACCATGCATAGAAGGCTCACCTGCATTTGGGAACCCCCAAGTAAGTGGGTTTATCTTACCTGCTGGGTTGGAACTCTAAGGCCTTCCAGACCATGCCTGAGTTTCCTGAAGCCCCTGGGCCCTTTGTATTGACTGGTCAGTTGCCCTTACTGAAGCCAGTGTCTCATTTCCTATTCCATCTTTCCTTCCTGCCATTCAAGCTGAGGCCATGGAATCCCAGAAGATGCTGGGCAGGTTTTGTCCAAACATCCCAATATGTGGTGACCCTAGACCCTCAGAGGAGGAAAGAGTCTGTTATATTTTCCCTTGAGGAAAAAGAATACACAGATATGTATGTGGAATCCTGCAGAAACGGAGTCCCAGGATAACCTAAAAAAAGAGTTGTGAATTTAGAGTCATTTATTTTGTTTTTTCACTTTTGATATAGTTTTGTTATTTTTCAGCATAATTTCCTGTGGCAGATTAAGATCCATAATGTTCCAAGACACTGTGATTCATGCATAAGAAAGATTTGAAATGAAAGATACATTTGTTGACACTGCTCAGGCACTTGATAAATATTCTTTCATTATAGCCTCAAAACAACACTCCAAGGATAGGAGAATTATCCCCATTTTATAGATGAAGGCAGTAGGTGCAGTCTCTGGTTATGCCACTAAAGCCAGTTTGCAAGTGTAGAAGGACACCATTCCCAAGATGCATCTGCTTGAAGTGAATGATAGGGAACATGTTACAGGTGAACGATGCCTAGAAATGAATAAGATGTAGGGTCCTAAATAGACCATCTGACTTGAATATTTGAGGTGGGGGAAATTAATGAATTTAACTGGTATTCCATTTTAAAGGAATCATATATCAATTAAGGAGTAGAAAGCAAATGTTGAAATTTTGAATAATTTAAGACAAACAGAAATTTTGACAAAAATGTTGAGATTATGGGTGGCTAACTCTTCAATTATGTCCTGTAACCCTGGAGATAGGCTTTCACTCATTTCTCTGATGTTAACAGTTGCAGCAGCTGCAGAAGTAGCAGAAGGAGCAGTGGTAATAGCCTGAAAGCTTCTGTATTAGTTATCTATTACTGCACAACAAATGATCCCAAAACTTACTGGCTTCAAACAACATGCAATTATTATTTCACAGTTTCTGGAATCAGGACATAGCTTGATGGGTTCTCTGCTTCCGTCTCACCCAGGCTGTGATCATGACCTCGGCTGGGGCTGTAGTCTCATTTCAAGGCTCGAGTGGGGAAGGATTGCCTTCTAAGATCACTCAGTGGTTGTTGATAGGATTCAGTTCTTCATAGGCTGTTGAACTGAAGGCCTCAGTTCCTTGCTGGCTATTGGCCTGAGGCCACCCTCAGTTCCTTGCTGCATGGACCTCTCCAACACAGTTGGTGGCTTCATCAAAATGTATAAAATGAGAAAGCGATAGAGAGAGTCCAGCAAGGTGGAAGTCACAGCCTTTCATTACCTAAGCATGGAAGTGACATCCTATCATATTTTCTGTATTCTATCTGCTAGAAGCAAGTCACTGGGGAAGAGATTACATAGGCACTTGAACACCAGGAAGCAGGGATCATTTGAAAGACGCCCATCATAACTACTACTCACTGAGTGTCTCTGATATGCCTGGAATTCTGCTAACTACTTAATTTACGTTATCTCATCTAATATTCAAAACATTTAGTTGGTGTATGGATTACAATACTCATGCTCATTTTATAGGTGGGGGAACTGAAAAACATGAGGTTAAGCAGCTTGTCCAGGGTTACATAGTGTCAAGGTCAAGAAGAAAACCATGATTTGTGTGACACTAGAGACCATGTTCCTAAATGAACTCTATTAAAATGTTATTTTTGCTGATGAGGTCTTTGTAGGGAGCAAGGACCAGGGATTCCTTTTCCAGCCAAGTCCCCGGACCTTAGAAGTCTAACACATCCAGGGGTCTCAATCCAGGCAGACAGATACTTATTAGAGAAACATTTTAGTAAGCAAATGAAGTGGGCAACTACTTACATGAATTGCTGTTCAAAGGAATATCTGGTATTGGCTGAAGCACAAGGAAGGAGACTCTGAGGATGTAAGAAAAGGATCACAAAAATGACATGGGTAGAACAGCCATTGCCCCATCCTCCCACAATGGACTTTCTTCAAACATCTCTGAGATAGGGATTAGGGCTAAAAACTGAAGAAATAGTACTTGAATAAGATTTTAAAAGTCTCTCAACACAGACAGAACCACTTTGGGGGCCATGAGTCAAGGAGTAGCAAAGAAGTGGTACATGATAGGAGTGAGGTGTTATGAGAGGAGCATAACTCAGTCACGTTGGCCAGCAATTCAGAAGTAGGGTGGATTTCAGCTTGGTTAGGTTCACTGGCTCCATGGTGCCATCGAGGCCCTGATTTCTTCCTATGTATTTGCTCTGCCTCCTATAATGTTGACTTCGTCCTAAACCTGGCCCCATTTTTGGGTCATAAGTTGACCGTCAGAATGTCTAGCACTCCTTGCCCATGTCTAGAGACTTTTTCTGAGAAGTACTGGCAGCCTTGTCCAGAAACACCCTACAAACTGCTCCTTACATCTTGCTGGCCTGAATTTTGTCATATGTTCATGTAATAACTGTGGCCACAGAGTGAGATCGTGTTGATTATCTAGAATGAGACACATGTCCTATCCTTATATCCAGAGGCATAAAAAGTACCTTTTTAACCCAATTTGATTATACCATCTGATTTTTGGTGGTGCCTGATCAAACTTGGCTGTGATTGAACATCAACCCCCTGAATGAAAGTTCTCTCCCTTCATTTCTGTGCCTAGCCCTTCCCCATATCTAGACACAGGAGTCAGGGACAACAAGGCTTGTTGTAAAGAATACTGAATATGAAATCAAAATACTTTTGTTCTAGACATTCTTCACTAAGGGATCTTGGGCATTCTTCAACTCGTGCAACTAATGTTAATGGTCTAATCTGGGGCCATACACTATGCCAGGCTCTGTGAGAACAAAGAGAATAATACATACAATAGACCCTGCTCTCATGGAGTTTCTAGTGGGGCACGTAAACAATAGACAGACAGTTTTATCATAGGGAAATATTACATTTGAGAAACTAGAGAATGCTGTGGGATCACAAAAGGGAGGCATATGATACAAACTTTAGAGAAAAAGATATGGCAACTGATGTTGGAAGAATGACTTAACATTAGACAGTCCAAGGAGGTGGGGTGAGAGAAGGGCGAGTTCCACAGAAGGGAGCCATTTAACATTTCTGGCCCTCAGTTTACCTTCCTGTACTATAATCAGAGCAGTTTATGCTAAATGAACTTGAAGATTATCTTTCTTACAAGACTCCATGGTTCTGTGTTCTGTGTTAGTGACACAGAGTGATGTCAGGACAAGATCTATTATAGTGAGGACCTGAACACCTGCTGGCAGCTACAGACCAGTGATTTTGGTCTCAGCTTCCAACTGGCAATGAAATGGACAGAGCCACTGGCAGCTGTTTCCAAAGGGTAGGGTAATATTTGGAAGTTTTGAATAAAACAAATGTGTATTTTTGTAGACGGAGGAGTGGAGGGGCTTTATGAGTATGGTGGAAGGAGGTATTGTGCCTAAGTTCCCTAAAAAATAAAGGACTTAGGAATTATAGCTCTATGTCTATTTCTTGACATTTCCATTGGTTCTTCTGCCCTAGAAGAGAGCAGAAAGACACTTCACTTCCCTGCATCATGCAGAGTTCTCCAGTCTTTGAATGTTACCTGGAAAAAAATGTTTTGAGGTCAAATAAGAGGGAAGATTCCATGTTAAACAGATTTGAGCAAATTTTTTAAAGAACTTCTCAGAGCCTATGCACCTGGAATTTCCTGGAGAGGGGGTTAGTATGACACGTCTCCAAACACATTGGACCACAGACACCTGTATTCAGATTATCACATCTAACTAACTAGTGTACTGTGAAAAAGACTTTGGGAAACGTTCACCTAAAGGCATTGTGAGAGAACATTGCCTTTCCCTCCTGCCCTGAGAGTGCTGGAGTGGTACTTCTCAATGTGTAGCTTTTTCATAATTGTGATTATTTATGTGGTTGTGGAATGTCTGGTTCTCCCTTCTCTAATGTAAACAACATGTGCTCGTCTTGCCCATCACTGTAGAGATGTCTATCTTCAATACTTCCTAAGGAGGTGCTCAATGCATTTGTGAATGGATGAATCAATGCGTGATTCAAAATCAGGAGACCTGAACTTTAGTTCCAACTTTGTGGCTAACTTGGTATACAACTCTGGGAAAGTCACTTCTCCTTCTTGGCCTCGGTCTTCCCATTTCTGCACCAGAAGGGAATGGAGATAAGTGATCTCTGAAAGCCCTTCCAGCTCTAAGATGCTGTGATCTCATTTCCTGTCTCTTTCAGGTGCATCAATTCCATACTTTCCCTACAAATAGGATATTAAACCCCCTGGAAGAGGTGAGAGAGTGTGTTATTGGCAATAAATGAAATGGGGTCTATAGAGCACTTAGCACAACGTGGTACCTGATCCCTTGTAAATGTGCAGTAACTGGAAGCCTTTTCTGCCCTGTGGTTGTTGATGGAATTCAGGTGATCTGACTTCTAATATGGTGCTCCCCTACATTTTACACCCAAAGTTTCTAATATAACCATGCTCCACAGGACCAAGTTCATACTGGGACCTCAATTAATATGTCAGTTGAACACACAAATGTCTCTTGATAGTATAAAGATCAAGTCAGACAAATATCACTAATAAAAATGTCCAAAAATAGTGCAAAGTGCAATTCCAAATTTCCAAGCCAAGACTTTTCTTATTCCTATATTTATACCTATCATGGCTTGAAGCCCTAACAATGTCTAAAAACATCCCCCTCCATAGTCCCTAAGGGCTATTGGGTCCAGGTCAAGTGAAATTTTTCTCAACTATAAATTGATTGAATTAATCCAGATGATATCAGATTAAGATGGAAATGAAAGGCATCCTTGAAATAAAAAGAATTGAATAGAATGAGTAGAGCAGAACAGAATGACTGAAGAGGAGTCACAAAGGGCCATGTGCATGTTAAGGAAGGCACAAGACATTGGGGGATGTGAGTGCCCCTGTGCTGACGATGGGAGGGGCCGTTATAGGCTGGTTAAATGTCTATGAAAGACTGCATTATTTCAACTTAGTCAAGAGAAATATAGCCCAGCAGACAGCAGCACATTTAAAAGGTATTGTTTTCAGTGAGCATCCATTAAAAACAAAACCACTGCACTGTAGTAAAACATGCTCCATTACAGTGGAGAGAGCGATGACAGTGTGATTTTACGGGCAGGAAATGACCTGGGTTGAAGTCAACGTGGCTCAGGCCACTTCACAATCACAGCATTCTGTGGGTTTTAATGGACAATGACTGTGACATCATAGAGGTCAAAGTGGCAATGAGAAATTTTTTTTTTTTTGGATAGGTTCGGCTGATAGCAGTTTTTAAGCATTATCTTGCGATTATGCAAATATATGTATATTACATGTTAATTTTAAAAGAACCAAATTCTGGAAATATAGTTGCTCTGAACAGAGCGCATCCAAGACAGTCCTCTAAACTATCTACTGCTTCTGCCTGTTTGTCCTCTTTCCTTCTTACCTCCACTCATTACTTCTTCAACACTTTGGGGACAGCTTCTTAATGTGGAACTCTGTACAGGTCAGGAAACTTCCTGAAATATCATCAGATTTTGTACATGGGAGGAAATGCATTTTTTTTTCTGGAGAGAGTGTCTCATATTCACAAAAGGATGTGTAAGAGCATCCATTCCCCTGCCACTCTAGTGTTAAGGATCATTACGTTAATTGGAAAGAAAAATGTATTGTGAAAAGAGCCACAGGTTCTAAGAGTAACATAGATTTAAATTCTAGCTTGACAAATAAAAATGGCAAGTAATAGGATATATTGGAATATATGAGGAAGCCATTTGGTGTAAACCTAATTCGGCCTGACCCTGTCTTTCCAAAAGGGCCTGACCGAGGCCATTGAGCATGCATTGTATATCTGCTTTAGAGATTCCCTATGGCAAGAGCAAAAGGCACTTGAGGTAAAGGTGCAACTTCCCTCCGCCTCCCAACGTTGGCGTCTCCTTAAGGATTAAGCATCTTTCCTTAGGCTAGAAGCTGATTGCTGCGCGCACCTGTGACCCCCCAGCTGGAGACAATAGACTTGCCTCCTGCTGCGCCCACCAAGATAGCAGACCCACTACCTGCTGTGTCCATCAAGTGCTGTGCCGACAGGGCAATCTTGTGACTATTGTGGGAGGGACATTTCAATCATATGTGAAACACCCTCTTTGAGGGTATATAACCACCCTTATACCCCCACTTCTTTGGAGTGCTCTGTTCCTTTGTGGAAAGACTCTCCCAGGTTATAATCCTAAAATTTAAGCTGAGAATAAACTCACCCAAATTTTCATTTATAGATTGGTTATGGATTATTTTCGTCGACAAGCTCCATACATTTCTTTAACAAATTAGTAAATATCTCTACACCTTAGACCTCTTCTTTTAAAAATAAGGTAATACCAGCCCTGCCAGGTTATTATTGAAATCACATAGTCAAATAAACCAAATAAATGTTTTAGCGCATCTAATCCAATATCTGGCATATAGTAGATATTCAGTAAGTGATAGCTGACATTATCATCATGATTATTCTCGAAAATACGATTTCCAGAAACAAAGGACCAGGTCATGCCCCCTGGTTGCCCTTCCAAAGGTTCTGTCTGCCACAGACCGTGCTCTCCTTTTTTCTATACACCCATCCACCCACAAATACATTTGGCCATTCCTGTATTTCTCTCCTGCTTGGCCACTTTGTTGAAAAGGCCTTGAGTTTTGCATCTCTGTGTACAGCCAGCTGGCTTAACCTAAACCATTTCTGACAAAGAAAAACAAGATTGTGTTTATTAAAAAAAAATCTTCTTTGATCTTTAATCAAGGCTGAAGATAATTCAATCTGTTCTTCATTATTGCAGTGGTTTGTATCCAGCAGCTGCAGCCCCTGACTCAGATAAATGCCTGCCCTGTATTATTACAATAAAACCAAAACCCCAGAATGATATTTTTCCTCCTTTCTTGATGATATCATTACCGAGAATTAATGTTCTGGGTTTTTATTTTTCATTACTGCTTCATTGTATGAAATATGGATTAAATCAAACGTCTGGTCAGAGAATTTCATCTACAATATTGAGGCGGGGGAACGATGGTGGAGCTCAACAGGTGGAAGCCATGATGTGGGATGATCAGTGGGGAATGTCTGACACGTGTCCACAAAGAGAGGCGATGGAGAGTGTGCTCCATTTAAAGCGTTCTCCTTAATCTAAGCGGTTCTGTGTCCTCTGTTTTAGCCAGTAGCATTTCTGTCCTCACTAGCGTGGAAGTCCAAACTTCATCTTAATAACGGTTAAGTGTTGGAGCATTATTAAATGGTGTTTGGCTAGGAAGCGCACAGAATACCTGAAGCCTGGCTTACGCTATGCATTCCTTTTTCTTGCAAGAATTCCTAAGGGCAAGAAACACATAAACAATGACAGCAAATGAGAAATCAAGCTTCCATTTTATTTTTGGCAGGGCCCATGCCAGAAACCCAAATTTGATCTCTATATGAAACTGGACTTGAACCAAGGGCTAAATGGTGGGAGGGGGGGAGGAGAAAAGGAGTTTATTTCTCCCGTTATGTCCAAATCGAAATTTTCCCTTTAGCCCAGTGATTTTTAACCTGGGTTACATATTGGAACAACCTGGGGAGCTTTAAAAACACTGCTGCCTGGGTCCTACCCCCAAAGTTTGTGATTTCATTGGTTTGGGATGCAGCCTAGAGATCGGAGTTATTAAAAGTTCTCCAGGTGATTGGTATGCATCCCAGGCTGAGAGTCATGCTTTCTAGCTAGTTGTCTGATGGTGAAGTGGTAATTTCCTAGAGCAGTACTTCTCAACCTTTAATGTGCATAGCGATCACCTGGGATCTTGTGACAATGCAGACTCTGATTTAGCAGCTCTAGAGAGGGACCTGAGAACCTGCATGTCTAAAAGCTCCCTGGTGCTGCTGCTGCTGGTTCATGGACCAGGTCTTAGAGTTCTCGATAGGGGACAAAAGCGGGAAGTTGCAAGTCTGATCAGCTAACTTATTGACCTGGCTGCAATGAGAGGAAAGAATAGAAGAGAGCTTGACAATTTTGTGCATAACTCAGTGACCCTACCTTGGGGTACATTCTCCCTATCTCTGTCCTGAATATGACCTATACACATTAGGAACTCTCTTTTTAAAGCAAGGTTAGGTAGACAGAGGAGTGCGATAAGAACATCCCTTCCCAACAATGTCTGTAGTGATAAGAGGGGCGATAGGAAATTTCTCTCTGCCTCCTTACTCTTTCTCCCACTTCTAATCAATCCATTGCCAACTTCTCATTCTTCCTCCAAAATATTCTCCACTTTCTTCTTCTCTTCATTTCGGCTGTAACTGTTTCATTTTGGTGTCCCTTCATCTACAGCCATCTCTCTGCCTCTAGCTTCTCCCCTGCCAAAATTTCCTACACACCACTGTTAGAGTCTCTCTTTTAGGGGATGATTCTGGTTCTTTACAGCTGTGTTCAAAATTCTCCAGTGGTTCTCTTATACAAAATGAAATTTAAATTCCTTAGCCTGTCGTATAAGCCCAGCTCACTGTGTTCTCAAAGTGACTATGCCCCAATCCCTCCAGACTCACCATTTTCTGAATATATTGTTCTTCATTTCACTTATTCATTCACGTGTGCATTCATTCATTCAAGAAACGTAACAGCACACATGCAGACAAAGAGTTGCCACACAGTGTGATATTATTTGAGAGTATCAAGGAAGGCTTCATAGAGGAGGTGATATTTGAACTGAGTCTTCCAGGAGAAGAGTTTTTCAGGTGGATAAACATTTTTGAGTCCAAGAGACAGCAAATGCAAGCTTAGAGAGGCATGAAACAGAGAGATTTGTGTTCAAAAAGGGACAAATATTTTTGTGGTAGGTTTTAGGAGGCTAGGATGGATAGGAAAATATGGCGAGTGGACTAGACACTGAGGCTGAGAGACTGTAGAGCCCTGAGATGTGTTGTAGGCAGCAGGGAATCTAGAAGATTTTCTGCTAGTAGAGTTACATTGAGATGTATGCTTGCCCACCTTTTGGCACTTGCTGTGTTGTTTTCTCTTCCTGGAATATTCTTTTCTTCCATTTTCCCTGATGAAGTTCCACTCTTTCGTGCTTTGGTTGAAATAACCTCTCCCCACTAGAGAGGATCAATCTTTCTTTCTGTACTTTGGATTCAGGTTATTCAGGGGACATGCATCTGCACCTAGATTTTAAAATATTTAAACAGTAAATATTATGCTTTATTAATCTTTGAATCTCTTTACCCTTCGACACGTAGGCTTTCTCTTGGCACATGTTAGCTGTCCAATAAACAGTTGTTGAATTAAATTAAACAGGATAGGAAAAGCCATGTTGTCAATTATGGCTTAAGCATTCGCCATTTCCACTCTTCCTATATTTGACTTGAGTGTTGATCAAAGAGCATTTACTGACAGAACCATGTATTCACTCCAGTGCCGTCTCCGCAGAGACTTTGCGGAAGAGCAAAGGGTTGGGAGTTAAAAGGGCCTCTTGCATCACAGCCAAATTGATGGTTCAATTTCTCCTGTCAGGGTTTCAAGTCCAGATGCTGAGTACCACCACAAAGCACAGCTGGATCTTCTTACGCCAGGTTGAAACAAAGAAACGAAAGATTAGAAATGGCGCCAGCCATTCCACCTGCCTTTGCTACTGGCTCTTCTACAGGGCCGTCCATCAGCCCCAAGTGTGCATGGCGTGGTAACAGTGGCTATCATTTCTAGTGTGCTCACCACAATTCAGACACTGTGATAAACATGTTCTGTGAAGTTTTCATGTAACATTTACAATAATCCTGCGAAGTGGACATTATGACTCCCTTTTCATAGAGGAGGAAACTGAGGCAGTGAGTGGTTAAATAACATGTCCAAGATCATTTAGATGGTACTGGTGAGTGCTGGAATCAGAAATTAAGCCCGGACTCTCTGACTCCAAGGCTCGGTCATTTAACCGTTTCATCATATCATCTCAAGGAATTAAAAACGATGCTCTGAGAGTCAGAGAAGGTGCTGAGAGGTACAAGGAGGGCATGAAGAACTTCAGGCCAACTGGGAGTCTTTAAATCTACACCCTCGTTGTCATCAGCTCCCGTTGATGCAATAGCAGTGGGACACATAGGAACATTTGAAAATGTTCCCATTAATTGGAAGTGAATAATTATTATCTTCTCTATATTACAGATTCACTATCAGAAAGTAATAGCAGAAATGCTAAGCAAGATTAATAGCCGTGTTTCATTATTTTTAATGCAAACTATTGATTTTAAAGTGGTGTAAGGTATGGCAGTTTATTACAATAAAACAATAAAATAGACTATATGAAATAATTGAGAATAATCTTTTCCCTTTTTGCTGCGGCTATGGGCCATAATGTGCCGTGCACGTGAAGGCATTTATGGCAAACTCTATCCAGCGATGGCAGCTTAAGCACTCTATAAAGAAGCACTTTGGAACCAGAGTATTATAAATAATCAACAATAAAGCTGGTAAATGGGCCTTTAATTTGATTCCATTATGTCACAGGATCATAGGGAGCAAGGGGGCCCAGTATCAAAACACTAACTGCTGAGCGGAACACAAAGGTAAGTACATCAGATGGCCTCAAGATTGTCTTCCCACCTAGGGACTTTCCAGGAAAAATCTGGGTCATTCGCACCTGGGTGTGGGGTAATATCTAACCTGTGAGTTAACGTATCCACAGTCACCAATACTCTCACTCCCATCACAAAAAAAACTCTTCCAAACGTCTTCCTCACTAGACATAGTTTCCCCTAGTATCTCCTTGACTTCCATTCACTGTCCATTTCCACACTCAACAGTAGACACATTCAGAAGCAATTTCCCTCTGCACTCATTTCTGTTGATTGGGGTCGTAGAGGCTGCCAAAATAATGTACGGCTTCAGTGCCAGACATAGACCACAAAGGATGAAGGAGAGGATAGACCGACTGTACATGTTGTGCTAATCAGACCACACCTGGAGGGATGAAGGCAGGTCTACACTAAACTCTAAAAGCAGATTAACTTGGCCACACTGAGTAGAGATAAGGATGATGAGGAGATGAAGGTGAAATCATGGCAAAAGGAGAGTGGTGGATGGACCAGTGGTTGTTGAAACTAGAGAAGATTCACGGAGATGTAAGAATTGTTGCTAATATTTGAAGGGGCGACACATGAAGGATTTAGGTTTCATTCTCTGAAGCCCTAGAAGGGAGAAATTTGGCATCAGCTAGATATGGGTTTGGGTCCTATCTGCCCACTTATAGCTGTGCGGCCCTGTGCAAGTGATTATACTTGCTGAGTGGGGCTCAATTCCTTTGTCTGTACAATAAAGAAAATAATAATTCTTGTCCCAGAAAGTTTGGAGGGGGGTGAACTAAGTGAGACAAAACAAATCCAGTGCTTATCACAGTGCTTGGGACAAAGCAAGAACTTGATAAACACTAGCTTCAAAAATAAACGCTGACGATAACACAACCAAAACTGGAAGGTGGATAGCACCCCTTTTAAAGGGGCTAGAGCAGACATAGTTGGCATTGAAATTGGGGTCATGGGGCTTGAACTGGCTCCATAAAATTAGCCAGAGCATTTGGGAGATGCATTTTGAGGGCAGGGTGGGAACGTCAGATAACACTTATCCTTTAAAATCACAGTGGATTAAACATGTGAAAACCAAATTCACTCCAATTTAAAAGGCAAGCATGGGGCCAGAGGCAAAGCTAAGAGGAGGGATAAACAAGGGAATGGAGAGAAAGTGAGAAGAAGGGGTAGGAATGAGAGGCGATGACTAGTTCTTAACACTATTGGTGGGTTTTCGGTAGCTCACTTTGGTGTCATCTGATTATACAGTGATGGTTGGCTTGTAATAGTCTTGGTTTTACAGTGGGCACCAAAAGACAAGTGAGTATTCCATGTGCGTGTGAGGAAGAAGTTTCTAATTTGGAGGCAATGTACTATAATGGGTTTATGAAGGGAAGTTGCATATTGACTGAGAACATAGGCTCTGGAGCCAGACTGGCTAATTCTAGACCTGACCACTCCAGTTAGACCTGCCTAACTTCTCTCGACCTCCATTTCCTCATCCGAAAAATGGGGATAATAATAAAATCTATCTCCGTAGGTTATAATAAAATAAGGCAGTAATGTATAATTATAGTCAGACTTATGCAAAGATGGTACAGGCTTCCATCCACACATGAGTCTAGGGTCAGAAGCTGAAAGTAGATGTGCTTTGATTAATTTCACCACCTATATTTCTGAACAGCAAGCCATGCCCATTTCCTTGGGGTAAGAGTCTATTGTCTATTCCACTAGTCACAACAGAAAGGAAATTGATTAAAATAGATTTTTGTTTTATTAAAGTTGCCAGGGATATCTGGGGATAGGGTCCAAATACAAGAACGTGGTGAAAAAAGAATCATTTGGAGGAAGCAGTCCCTTCCTGGGATATATATGTGTACTAATCACAGAGGAGGCCAACACTAACAAGAGCAATTTTGTCCCCCGATCCTGGAAGAGTTTGGGATCATTTCTTTCTGGACTCTCATCCTCTTCCTAAACTTGTGGAGATATTGACAGGGGGACTGGAGTTGTGTTCTTTGCAGCCTGGATCCTTTTCTCCTTCTGCCTACCTGAGAAAACCTGTTAGATCCCACGTCCTCCAGGATCATCCAAGAGGTCTTTTTCTTTGTCCCTTCTCGCTGTTCTGATTCTCTGAAGTCCTTTGAGTTTTATAGAGCACCACAAATTTAGGAATCTAGTTAGATCACCAGAATTTTATGTTTTGCAAAGATGCAAGCCTGTGCCCATTACCTTGTCTCCAAATCCCTGGGCCCCCATCCCACTCACTACTCACAACAATTCTGCAACTTCAAACTAAGTGTAAACACTCCAGGAGCCAGAGCCACTTCTACTCCAGTTTCTCTCTGATAACCTCTAGCATCCGTTACCTGGGGTATGTAAATTTATTCTCTGAACCACAGTTTTCATTTATTGAGTGTGGTAGGTGTTCACTGAGCAGATTAAGAGCATGCGTGGCAGACAGTATTTGCTGTCTAAACAATAGCGACCTCCCCTTATTCCATTTAACAGAACTCTAGCATCAGGCCCAAGGTGATGGAGCATGGTCAATCTAAGTCAGTCGTTTCAAACCCACCTTTCACTCTCCCAGGGTTCCTTGCAGCTAAGGATGGCTTGTCAAACAGATGTGACCAATGAGACACAGAAGGAAGTCTGCCAGAGTGGGGCCTCTAGGAAAACTCTTGTTTTCCTGATGAAAGGGACCTGAAGCCCATCTTTCTTCCCTTCCTCCTTCACTGAAGGCTGACTTGCAGGCCCTGGTATTATTGAGCCCCTGAACCAATGCCAGTCAACACCTACCTTGATCCTCACAATATTAATAAGAAACACAAGTCTCTGCTTATTTAAGCTATTCTTAGTCAGGGTTGTAGTTACTTGCAGCCAAGAGCATCCCTAACCAATATAGGGGAAGAAGGATTGAATTTTAAGCTGAGGAAACTAATTAAGTAGAAATGAAGAGGTATGAAAGTGGTTAGTGTATAAGGGGAAGAGAGGATGTTCTAGGATAGTATTAGGAAACTGATGGGCAAGACAGAGATGAAACCGTAGAGAGGCCTTGGGCCAATTTGTAAAGACTCTACAGTAGGTATTCTCAATTCTGGCAGCAAATTTAATCACCTGGAGAGCTTTACAAACCAATGCATGCTCAGGTCCCTCCTATGAAATTCAAAGTGAATTGGTTTGGGTTAAGAATAGGGCATCTGTAGTTTTTAAAAGCTCCCCAGCATTGAAATCAGGGCTGAGAACTACCATCTTGTAAGGAATTACATGGCCGGGCCCCCCCACCTGTCCATCTTCACTTCTCTCCCTTGAGCAGTAGGCTCTAGCCACACTGTCCTTCTTGATGACGCCATGAGGTTTCTCACCTCCTGCTTACATTCCAGGCTTTACCTAGATTGTTACTCCCCCAGACTCCAGAGACCTCCCCCGATCTCCTCACACCAATTTAAGTTGCTATCCTATCATGTTCTCCCTTATAAAAGTATTTGTTCTTAACTAGATAGTTTGAAGCTATATATTTATTTTTATCCACCCTGTTTATTTAGTTATTTTTCTATTGTGAGGGCAAAGGCCATTGCCTGTTTTAATCACTGCAATATCTCCCCATACCTTGTATAGCAAGCCTGGCATATATTGGGTACTAAATAATTATTTGTGAAGTGAATTAATAAAATGAAGGCCCTGTGTCCCAGACTAAGTTGTATAATGGTAATTTTTGCAGTCGCTGGAGATTAAACAGCCACGTTGGTGCTTTATCAAAGTGCTCCTGTGTGCCTATGGAGGAAGGACTGGAGCAAAATGAGGAAGGGACACTAGTCAGAATATTATTGCAGCATGATAAGAGAGGGATGGGGATAGAAACCTGGACAGTAGACACTCATTCAGCTATATACACCCAGGGCCCAGCTCTGTGCCTGGCACCAAACAACCCAAGGATGTTTGGAAAGGGAAGAAGTGGATGGTTGAATGAGTATTGATGAAGAAAGTATTTACATGGAGCAGATTTCAGTAGAGCAGGAAATCTCTGGATTCTCAAAGAGAGTAAAGGATGCGGAAAGTGTGCACAGGGGTATGGTGGATTAACTTTGCCAACTTCGCAGCACCTTTTGCAGACGTACGAATTTTCCGAGGGTCCCCAGCTACTGCATGTAGTGGAGGACAGAAGGTTAAGGCAGCTTGTGGCATTTTGTTTTCTTTCTTTGTTAGTAAAAGGAGAATTTAAATGAGTTTAACCTTTGATGATCTGGCAATTGTAAAAATCAACCTACCAAAGTTCAGGCAGTGTCAGATGCAGAGTCACCCTTTCTGAACAGCTCATCTTCCCAGACCTTTCTCTGTCAAATGTCAAAGCCCAAATGAGCTTGTTTGGAAGGCAAATTACATGTTGCAAAGCAGTCATTCTCCGTAGCTGGTAACTTCTATTCTGAATAATTAAATAACGCAGCAACAAAAATGCTCAGGTCTCCAAGTCTAAACATAAGGGTATATATATTTAAAATTGTCCTCATAGTCCCTGGACATTGAGGGAGTTCAGGTCTTGAACCAGACATCAATAATCATCTACCTAGAATGAATCCTTATTTAAGGGCTGCAATCTGTTTGATATAAGGGCAGAGTTATGAGCACAGTTTTAAGGGGACAAGAGAAGAGAGAGAACTTCTTGTTGGAAGGGGAAAGGGGGTCAGGACAAGGTTGTGTGAGAGATTAAATGAATCGGTAGACCATGGTCTGTGAAACCACAGGGAAATGGTTTCTGGAAAAGCGTGGGTCATCCTTCTCTTCATCCTCATCCTCACCCTACTCTTCCGTATCTACATACTAAAGCCCTCACATTTGCATCACAGTTTAGTATTTGTAAACACAGAAGCATGTAAGCAGAGCAGGTCTTATTACCACCATTTAACTTACGAGAAAACTCAGGCTCAGAGAAATGAAATGGCACATCAGATCACCCAGTTACTAAGTGGTGAAGGCCAGAGGGTGGAATCAGTGATACCTCAGGTTTTCTGATATCTGTGAGACACTGTGAAGTGGAGAAGGCAGTAAAGGCTGGAGACTCAGAGACAGTATGCATATGTCCAAACTTATCCAAATGTATACATAAAATATGTAAAATATTTTGTATATTAAGCATACCTCAGTAAAGCTAGAAGAAAAATAATGGGCTCTGAACCTCGCTGTGTGGCCCTCGGCACGTCAGTCTATATTGACTCTTCCCAACACTCTTTCTTGATTCAGGTGCTCCAATCTCTCACCTGGATGGCTCCAGCAGCCTGCTCACTGCTCTCCCATCCTCCAGTGCAAAGTTCATCCCCATCCATCCGTCACCATGAGATATGAATAATAATTCTAACACTTGTACTTGATCATGATCAAATCGTGCTCTTCTGTAACTATCCATCATCCCATAGTCAAACCCTGACCTCTCGAGCCTGCTCATAAAACCATTGAGATCTGGAACCATCTGCTTCTGAAACTTGCCTTTCCCAACTCCTTTCAATTCCTAGAACAGTAAGTTCTCGTGGCTCAATGAGTTACAACACGTAAAATGTTTAGAACAGGGTCTGGCACATGGTAAATGCTATAGAAGTGTTAGCTAGTGTATTTCTACTACTATTACTGTCATTATCAGCACTCTCATTGAATTACTTGGATTTCCCAGCAAGCATCATGTTCTCACCCTCCATGCATTTACACATGCCTCTCCTTCATCTGGTTAACACTGACTCTCCTGAGGAAACTAGCTCAGATGCTGCTCCCTCTGGAAAAATTTCCTGGACTTTATCCAGCTGAAAGCAGTGTTTCTTATAGTCCTCTGTGCTTCCAATATAGTTGCATTTACCATGTTGTATAGTAATTCTATTATTTTTTTTCTTGCCCTCACTCCTTCTCTTACCAATATAGATTTGTATCTTTTTCTTTATAACCACAGAACTTAGCACAGTGCTCGGCACACAGTGCATTCTTAGTACATATTTGTTAATAGATCTATGATGTGGCTGAGGCAAAATGAGCATCTCTAGATGTCTATTTCTTGAAGTGCTCTGTTTTAGAGTTCTAAATATCATGCAAATGTCCTTCATTCTCTGCGCTTTGAAAACATTAACTGTGGATAAGCTAGTGATTTATTCTCCTTAATTTTTAGCTACCGTCTTTCATACCAGTTAGTAAGCACATGGAAAGAATGCCTCTGACCCTGATCTTTTGGTTCCCTGGGGAGGAGGGCAGGCAGGCTGGATGGCTTGGAGATGGGACAAAGACCATAGAGGAGAGAACCAGCCCCTTGGGGACTGGAGTCCACACATGCAGAAACACACACATGCAGAAACACACCCACTTTCACATGTACGCAGTCATGCACACACACTCATGCATTCACACACACACTCATACACACACACACTCACACCATACTTTCTTTGCCCAGCTTCTGCTTTCCAACATTCATTTCACAAATATTTTTTGGGCCCATTCTGTGTGTACCAGCTGCTGAGTTAAGAAACAGAAATGCGCAAAACAGGGTACCTGTCCTCATGGAGCTTGCAGTCTTGTAGGGAGAAAAACTTGGAATAAGTAGATAAGTCCAGAGGTAACTGTTTTAAGCTCATAATGATGATGAACATGAGAGCGATGATAAAATCTGTGAGTGCTAACTATGGACAAGGCCTTTGGCTAAGCACATTGCGTTTATTTTCTTGTTTAATCTTCTTGATGTTTGTATGAGGTATATGCTACTATCCTGGTTACACAGATGAGGAAACTGAGGCTCAGAGAAGTTATATAACACGAGGAAGTTCAGCAGCGAACCTTAATCATGTTTATCCTCTCTAAAAACCAGGCTTAGAGGAGATGGGAGTGAATGCAGAGGAAAAAGAATGCAGAGGAAGGGGATTAGAACAAAATCAGGGCACCTTTCTTCTGGAAGGTTAGCAAGTTAGGAAATAATAGGAAATCAGAGGCGCCCTTAAATGCTGTGAGTAAAAGGGCATCCATGACAATGGCTGCTACTCAGGCAAACGTGGAGGATGGGGACACAGCCATCCAAGAATCCAGCCATGTAATGATGAGGCCTGGGGTCAGGCATATGGAGATGCCAGTGTTGCTGTGCCAAGAGCAATGGTACGTGGAGAGATTTTCACTGGCACTGGAGGTGGGGGTGGGGTGGTTATTGGGGTTGGCAGAAGAGTTAGCATCATGGCCAAGGGCATTTCTTAGAAAATACACCCATCATGGGTAGGTTTTGTCTTACGTACAAATCATAAAAGTTCTGGGTTTGCATGGCAGCTTTCCCTTTATTTTTCAGATGGCAGAACTTGTAGGGGTCAGAGACTTGCCCACTCTGACGATGAGTTAGTGGCAGAAAAATGACTAGAAGCACAATCCATTGTGCTCTTTCCCTCTTCCTTTACAGGAGGAGGATTTGCTTCTGCTCTGTGACCTGGCCAGGCGCTGCCAAGGGTGGCTCCCTGTGGCTTGGCCCACAGTTGCTTTCTCTCCCATTTCCTCTGTTTTTGGCTCCTTCACTATGCCTGCCTGGTGGCAGGTGCAGAGGCCATCAGAGAACCTGCTGGTCACACCTGCTCAGGTTGTACCCGAGAGATGGGGCATGGAGCTCCCTGGCCCACTGGTACTTCTTGGAGTGGGCCTCTGGCCAAAGCAAATGTCAGCCCTCTACTGAGAGGGACTGGCCTTCAGGGCTCTGACCAGCAGGCCCTGGACATTTTCCTGTTTCTCTGTCCAACCTCCCCTACGTTCTTGGCAGACCAGGAAGTCCCTGGTGAGAGAATCCAGCTCTGGGCCGGTGATATTTCCCTAGGACAGTACATTTTTTAATGCTATATTTTTAAAAAGTGGATGATGGTCAAAAGTACTAAAATCAACCTATAAACTACTGTGTTGTAGGGGAGGGTCATTTTCCAAATAGCTAGAAAATAAATGAAATTCATATTTGCCTCTAATTTTAGACAAAAATCTTCCATGATATATTTTCTGTATTTCATACATGCTCTTTAATTTTTATTTTCCTTCACAATTAATTATAAAGCCAGTTGGATTAAGTGCAACTAAAGCCAGAAGCAATAAGACAATAATCAGAACCACAAAACAACCAGGTACCATGTATTGTGGACTTGCTGTATGACAGACACGTTTTTTAAATTTTCATTACAAATCCAGGATCCACATAATATTATTCTAATTTTGCAGATGAGAAATCGAGGCAATAATAGGCTGTACAGGTCACCCCAAATTGTGCGATTAGTAAGAGGCAGAACCAGAAGTTAAATCTAGATCATTGAACTTCTGTGCTTCTCTTTGTCATAACTCATAGCAGCACAACATTAGGGTGCATCAGAATTACCGATGGCTCGGTGACATACGGGCTGCTCGGTTTACTCCCAGAGTTTCTGATTCCGTAGATCTGGAGTGGGGTTAGAGAATTTGTGTTTCAAAGAAGTTCCCAGGTGATGCTGATGCTGCTGGTCAGGAAATTCTACTTTGAAAACCACTGCCTATGGGGTCTCTAAATAACGTCTTTCATGATTATGTAATTTAATCCTCACACAACATATGAGAAAGGAATTTTATTATAATCCCCATTTTATAGAAGACAGAAAAGCATTTCGCCTGAGGCCATCCAGCCAGCAAGTGATGGAGCCTAGATTCAAAGCAGCCTGCATTCAGAGCTCACACACATACAGAAGCATCATGCTGGAGTGATTTCCATCTTTTCCTTGATTGCATTAAGCTTATTATAGCTCTGCTTTTGCTACAAGTAGCAGCACTTGCATTTTTCCACTTTCCATTCACAATTATAAGACAGGAAGGTCAAAATGCAATAAAAAAAGGCAATCACTTGGACAAACAACTCCTGCCATGCAGAGAACATGGCAAAGCTGTCCGCTCTGAACTCTTGGCTGGCACGCAGTGCCACTAGGTGGTGGCTCAAAATGTTGAATGATCAGCAAATGCACAAAAGTCCAAATTCAGTGTTTTATACTGTTGAGTAAAGTTAAAACATGTTAGCAGAGAATTCCTTCCACTGGCGTCTGAGTCTGGGTCCTCCTAATTCCTGAGAATCAACCAGACCACCATACTCTCTATGCAACAGGCTTAGTGACCATGTCCACAATGCTGGCAGCCAGTTTGCACAAATGAAGTCCAGTCTGACATCTCTGTCCAACCACAGACTCACTTCTCCTATTGCACAAATCAACCAAACTCAGTGAAAGGAAAAAAAAATGGGGGAAGACATTAACAATTGCTAAGTACTTACACTTGCTGTGTTTAGTAGGAAATCTAGGTTAGTTGGTTGAAAATGATTAGGCAAAGCACTTTGTTTTGTAGCCACAAGGAAGAAAGAAGTTGTTTTGAAATTATTTGTGTTTGTTTTGCAGATGAAGATGAGAGACGAGGGAATTTTATATTTTCGTTTCACCGTCTGTTTGGCCGTGACAGAGAACACTCCTTTTACAATCTCTTAGCCTTGGATTAAATGAGATCATGCTTAGTAAATTGTAAAGTGTGATGCCAGAGGGTAAGATTATGATGGTGAAACACAGTGGAGGGAAATGGTCAATTTTCTAGCTTTGAAGACAGAAAAACTGAAGTTTAAACACCAGTTATGCTAATAGCAGTGTAATTTTGGGATGAAATTAACCTTTCTGAGCCTCCTTTTTCTTAACTGTAAAATGGAAATTACACTCCTATTTCATGAATGTAATTGTGGAGTTGAATTAGGGAAATAAAATATGATCGAGAAGGTATTATAATCAGATATTATTTTGGGGTAATGTTGGCTTTGGAAATTTTTTTTTAAAAAGCCAAAATGTATAGAAAAAAATTGTAACTAGAATACACAGTCCAAAATACTTAAAGATGGATAAAAATTTGCCAAATCATTCTCATTTTGCACCAAAATGATTTGTGAGAAATCGTGAATAAAATATTCACTTTTGGCCAAAATCTGACCTGAGCTAAAATTTTAAATAATTCATAATGTAAGAAATTGCCTGATGATTTCAAACGTGTGATTTTAAGACATGTGGAAGATTTAAAGTTGTGCCCAGTAGACTCTCTCGGTCAGACAAAGTGCTTCTCAGAATCTTAAGGGCATTTTTTGCATAGCAGCTTAACACACAGCACATGGCCAAAGTAAGAGAATTGTAGCTGTCGCTTCTGCCAAATGAAGCGGACATTTGATTCTGCATTTCTACACTGATATGTAGAAAGCCCATAAAGATTTTAAAGGAGTTGTATCAACCATGGACCCCCAGCTTACATTAAATGGGACTGAGAGTGCTCATGTTTCTAAAAGAGTTCTAAACTTCCAACTTCCTACAGGCAGGAAACAGGCTATGAAATTTACTTAGTTGTAAACAAGAGCAGTTTCTTATAAAAGAGTAAGAACACTGCAGAGGGTAGAGGCAAAATCCCAGAGGGCAGCATCAAGAGCTAAACAGAGTAACCAACTTGGGAGCCACTCCCAGGGAGTAGAGCCAGGCCTTAATCAAGAATTACCTGCTTCTAAATTAGGGGGAACCTGACAACATTTACACAGAATTGCGGCAGCTATGGCACTTCCATTTCTCCTCTCTTTAAGTAAAATTGTTCTTTGTAGTTATGCAATCTCTATCTCACCACTGTGTGTTGGATCAGTGGGGAAGCTGTTGCCTTTTTATGCCATAGGTTTTTGGATAAAGAAGAGTGATACACAAAGAGACATGTCTAACGAGCCTCAATCACATCTGGACCTGATTTAAATAATAAGATTCTGAAATCACAGTCTGATTCCATAATGGCTTTGGTCAGTGGCTCCTCGGGTAGCATCAGTAGAAAATAAAAGCAGGAAGCCAACTATCTCTGGGAGGAGACATCTCCGATGGACACTGGCAATGCTGCTGAAACAGATTGTGGGTTTATTTATGCTTCGCTGTGGTAAAACCTTCAGTATGGAGATCCCTCTGGAACTTCTTTCCACTTAGTAAAAGTTTTAGATGGCAGAGGGTCTGCCATGTTAAGCTCCTAGTGGTTGCCTTTCAGCAATTTGTAGAGCAATGCATTTCTAAAATGTATCATATGCTTCCCTGATTCTTGAAATAGCGAATTCAGAACATCAATTTTGTGTTTTCCTACCACTAAACCTTGCTCATACTTTTCCCTTCTCCCAGAACACCCAGTCCATCTGATTTCTATCTATGAAAATCCTCCCCATCCACCAGAAGCTGCTAAAATACTACTTCTTTCACGGAAAAGTTCTTGATTCATTCTCTCCACCTAGTTTAATAATAACATATAATTATCATGATAATAGGTATCATTTATTGAGCAGTTACCATGCACTATTACTTTACCTAAATTATATGATTTAATTTTTACAACAGTTAACTGTCATCCTGTTATTATTTGATCCACAGAGATAAGCTAGAAAGCAACAGGATTTTGTAAATGAGGAAACTCAGGTTTAGAGATTTACTGAACTTCCAAAAGTCATAAACCAAATGGCACCTGCAAGGAGAAGAATCAGGAATGGGTCCCAAACTGTACTGCTCCCAAATAAGACTGCTTTCCATTCCACATGTAAAGATCTGCCCAACCACAGGGAAAGGATGACATTCTTTTTGCTGTTCGTCCCTCTCCCAGGATATTTCTCCTTTCTATACTAGCTCACTTTGTGAGGCTATACAACGGAGGGATTTAAAAAGTCAATCTCTGAAATGAGACTGGCTGGGTTAAAAGCTGGCTCTCCCTTTTACCAGCTGTTAGAGCTTGGGCAAATCACTCAATGTCTCCCCACTTCAATACTTACTTATATAATAGAGATGAGAGTAACCCTCCTATCAAGTTGTTGTGAATAGTAAATGTATTAATTCATGCAAAGCACTTAAAACAGTCCCCAGCCAAGGAAAATAAAAGAAAAAATAAACAAATGGGACTACATCAGATTAAAAAGCTCCTACACAGCAAAGGAAACCATCAACAAAATGAAAAGACAATCCACCGACTGGGAGAAAACATTTTCAGATCACATATCCAACAAGGGATCAATTTCCAAAGTATACAAAGAACTCATACAACTCAACAAAAAATAACAAACAACCTGATGAAAAAATGGGCAGAGAATATGAACAGACATTTTTCCAAAGAAGATATACAGATGGCCAACAAGCACATGAAAAGATGTTCAATGTCATTAATTATTAGGGAATTGCAAATCAAAACTATAATGAGGTACCACCTCACACCTGTCACAATGGCTACAATTAACAAGACAATCAATAACAAGTGTTGGAGAGGATGTGGAGAAAAGGGAACCTTCATACACTGCTGGTGGGAATGCAAACTGGTGCAGCCACTATGGAAAACAATATGGAGATTTCTCAAAAAATTAAAATTAGAAATACCATATGATCCAGCTATCTCACTACTGGATATTTATCCAAAGAACATGAAATCAACAAGTGAAAGAGATTTATGTGTCCTTATATTCGTTGCGGCATTATTCACAATAGCCAAGATGTGGAAGCAACCCAAGTGTCCATCTGTGGATGAACGGATAAGGAAGATGTGGTATATACATACAATGGAAAACTGCTCAGCCATAAAAAAAGACAAAATCGGGGGGCCGGCTCCGTGGCCAAGTGGTTAAGTTCACGCACCCCCCTGCAGCGGCCCAGGGTTCGGATCGTGGGCGCGGGCATGGCACTGCTCGTCAGGCCATGTTGAGGCGGTGTCCCACATCCCACAACTAGAAGGACCTGCAACTAAAAATATACAGCTATGTACGGGGGGGTATGGGAAGATAAAGCAGAAAAGAAAAAAAAAAAGTTCAAAGACTTTAAAAAAACAAGACAAAATTGCATCATTTGTGACAACGTAGATGGACCTTGAGATTGTTATGTTAAGCAAAATAAGTCAGACAGAGAAAGGCAAATACCATATGATTTCACTCATATGTGGAAGATAAACAAACACATACAGAACAGATTGGTGGTTACCAGAGGAGGAGAGGATGGGGAGAGGGTGAAAGGGGTAAAGGGGCACACATGTATGGTGACAGATAAAAACTAGATTATTAGTGGTGAACACGATGAAGTTTATACAGAAACTAAAATATGATAAAGTACACCTGAAATTTACACAATGTTATAAGCCAGTATGACCTCAATAAACAAACAAACAAATAGAAACAGTGCCTGGCACATAGTAAGAACTCAAATAGTCTTAACTATTATTGCCTTATTTTTTTCCATTCCCTCTTGCTCTCTCTCCACTTCTCTCCTTATGTTTCGAGCTTTGAAAAGAATAACAATTTGGCTTCGACTGATGAAGCTGAAAAGTAAATAAATAGCAGGTGCGGGCAGAAAGCAGATGGAATTCACTCTGGGTTTCCTTTCCTGTTAGCTTTGGACAGGTTTGCTGTTTGCATAACAACTTCTCTGCCTTCTCTCAAACAGCCTCTTATGGGTCTCTGTATTTGTTATTTGACTCACAAATTCTTTCCACTTCCTTTTCTTCCAGCTATCCCACTCCATCCTTCCCCTAAATATTAATAATAGCTGTCATTTGTAGAGTACTTACCATGTGTCAGGCTCCCTCCATACTTTCTTTTATATAGTACTCTTGATCCCCAAGACATAGGTGTTATTATTTCCTTTTAACAGATGAGGAAACTGAGATTCTATAGAGATAATCTCTTAAATTTCTGTTTGTGATTATCTAATATTTATGTGACGTTAAGAAATATGAAGCATGCTTTAAAATTGTTTATGGAAATTTTTAACTTCAGAAATTCTCTCTTTTAGAAAATAGAGAAAATGCCACAGTTCACTGAATGTGTGCGTTTTACCAAAAATTATGACTTGAGTCAAAAGATAACTTAGAAAACAAGATCCAGGCTGAAGAATATTTGATTTATGGGAAATATTGTCCTCTGAAAGAGAAAGGAGTTGAGTCAACGGTAGTCAGATGCCCTCTTCTTCATGTGGTCTTAGGAGGAAATAAGCCAATGAGCAATGAGCCTCCCACTCACAATATAAGGGCCTTAGGCAGAAGGTCCAATGTGGAGCTGCTTTTACTCTGATGGTACGTGCAGGGATGAGGTTACAAGGTCTGAGCTCTGGTGTACCCTGGGGCCATTGCATCCAGTATTGCACCCAGTATTATTTCTCCAGCTCTCCCCAGGACAGAAATGTTAAGATACAGATCTTCCTTCACTTACAATGGGGTTATGTCCTGATAAACCAATCATACATTGAAAATATCATAAGCCAAAAATGCATTTAATACGCCTAACCTACCGAACATCATAGCTTAGCCTAGCGTAACTTACATGTGCTCAGAACACTTACGTTAGCCTACTGTTGGGCAAAATCATCTAACACAAAGCCTATTTTATAATAAACTTTTGAATATCTCACGTAATTTATTGAATACTGTACTGAATGTGAAAAACAAAATGGTTATCTGGGTACAGAATGGTTGAAAGTGTATTGGTTGTTTATCCTCGTGGCTGACTCAGAGCTGTGGCTCACTGCCACTGCCCCCCCTCACAAGAGAGGATCATACTGCATATTGGTAGCCTGGGGAAAGATCAAAATTCAAAACTGACGTATAGTTTCTATGGAATGCATATCACTTTCACACCATCATAAAGTCAAAAAATCATTAAGTGAAACTATTGTTAAGTCGAGGACTGTCTGTGTTCTTTATTTCTGCAGACCAACTTCCTTTTATTTCTTATAGGTTCTCTGTTTCCTCATACCTACAGTTGCATGTGGCTTTGCAAAATCAGTTGTTAGCTCCAGGCTCGAGTGTAAATGAACCAGTCAGCTTTTATCTAGGTTATGCCAGATAATAAGCAACCTCCAAATCTTATCAACACATATTTAATTCTTACATTTCTGAGGGTTTTGGATCAACTACAGTTCTCTTAGACTTAGCTGGATTCCACAGCTTCTCATTCTGCATCCCAGACTAAAGGAGAAGCCACTCTCTGACAAATCTGTTCTCAGAGAGGTGGCCCAGACCAGAGAATCCAGACAAGTCATGCAATCAAATTGAAAGGTTCCCTTCATGTGGGACTAGGATCATGTCTGCTCATATTACATTGGTTAGAAGATGTCACATGGCAAAACCTCAAGGAACTGGGGCAGGGAAACATGGCAAGGATGGGGAGGGAACAAATAATTGTGGAAAAATAATATACAACAATAAGGGACATTGGACCTGCTGTTTCAAAAGCCCATCATCATCTGACTACAACTTGTGTCATAGTGAAAATTCTTGATAGAAGTTCTGATTCCTTTAGGATAGCCCAAACCGTGGATTGGTTTTCCTGATTCAGTTGTCCATCCTTGTGCCAATCAGCAGTGGCCAGGAAAAGGGGATACAATAGCACCATATAAATGGAAAAATAAGAGCTGTTGGCCAGGAGCAAATTATTTGGGAAGGATGCGTGGGAAAGGCATACAAATTCACTGAGCTCATGTTAACTGAATGTTGGCATATTGCTTTTTTCCGTATTATTAACCTCATCATTATCATTATCTTCACTTTTACCACCTCTCTACCATTGTTACTATCGTTACCATCATCATCTTTATTACCTTGATGGTTTCACCAGCTTCGTTGACATAATTGCTTTCATCATTTTGTTCTTCTTCACTACTTTGTGATCTTCATCAAGGTACCACAATCAGCATCACTTTTACTCTCAGCATTGTAGTGTTCATTGTGATATTCTCTCCAATATCCATTCTTCCTCTTAAGCATTGTGTAGTACCTATGGTGTTTTGGAAGGAACAAAATTCTCTCCCTAGTTCAAGGAATTGGCAGTGACTTCAGTAAGTCAACAAACATAATGGTACCATGAGGAGATCGGTTATATCTTATTACACTTATGGGTTCAGGATAGATAAATGATTCAAGGTGGTCTATTGAGAGTGAGATTCAAAAGTTTGTGTGTGTGTCAGTCAGAAGAAAAAGATGACTTGTCTCTCATTGGCATGTTTAAGGAAGTATATAGCCCAGAATGTTGTGGAAACCACCTCATGACTATAAAAGAAACCATCATTAGAATGAAACCCATGCTGAAGTAGAAAGAGGAGACAGAAAAACACTTAGTGGTTTTTTTGGTGACAGTGTTGCTCTTCTGGATCAATCATTACCTGAAGCTTGCCTTGCCCATCTACATTTTATGTATTTGATGCAATAAATTTGCTTTATTGTCTAAGTCTGAAAAATTTTTTAATACAAAAAGCATCCAAAATTATGTGATTAAGCTAATGATCTTCCCTAATTTCATCAACACCAATATCACTAATTCTACAACTGCGACTGTTTCCATGACTGCCTCCACAACATCTCTAGAAGTCCTTAATTGGAGATCAAATTACAGATATGAAGGAAAGAAGCGCAGAAACATGGTAAGGAGATACCTTGTTTTCTGTTAATATTTTTGGCATTTTGAAAAAAAAAATCCTCCTATTTTTCCTGCATCTTTCATATTCATAAATCCGTTGGTTCCAAACACAATCTTGGGCATGCATAATATATTTTATGTTCCAAAACTAATAAAATGATTTTCATATCTGAAAAAAGTTCTAAAATATACCCCGTACTGTATGCACAGGCAGAAAGGTGGGGTGGGAGGTGCATCGGATCAGCTTCCTTCTTGACTAAGAATCCAAAAGCCTGTCTTTTATGCAGAGAAAAGAACTTGCATGTGACCTTGGGCAAGTTCTTCTCTCTCTCTGGACTTTAGTGTCTTCATCTCTAATTCTCTAGAGTTAGTCTGGGTTTTCACTATGGAGCCTTAGACTCTCAGGTGGATTTCAGATTTTCTGAGCAGTGGAGGAATGTATTTTAATAGATTTAGTATTTCTGGACAAGTCACACATCTAAGTTTAGTAGCTTATAAATTTATAAAAATAGAAGTAGAATCACAGACTGTTAGAGCCGGAAAGGAGCATCGAGATCACCTAATCCAACTCCCTTACATTTGAGATAAGGAAACCAGGGTCCAGAGAGGTTAAGTGACTTACCCGAGGGCACCCAGGCAATTTCGTGGCCATGCCCTTCTCCCAATCCTTATGACCTTAATTTTATCTGATTTTCTTGAGATAATCCTGCCCTGACATCTCTTCTAAATTGAGAATTCTCCCATGGTAGGTCATCTTTTTTCCTTCTTCACATAGCAAATGAGTCACAAGACCGTGAGCTCTTCCAAAATGGGACTGTTAGGTATTTCTGCAGCCTCCAGTCCTCTTAGCCTGACAATCAAGGCAAGTTGAATGAATGAACCTCAATGAGAAGTGAAGTCATTTCAACCATTCCCCTGGATCTGTAATGCTCTCCTTTACCTATTCCAGGTGAGTTCATTGGATGACTTTTTAACCCCTAAAGAATTAAGTTGAAACATGTTGAAGGGCTGAGCCTGTATCCCAACTATCTAGAAGATGTTAGGGAAAGACTAAGGCAGAGTCTTCTAAAATCACTGCATTTGTATACCACTGGCCCACTTCACCTGTCTGGAATTTGCCTTCCACTTCTGACACACACACACAGGTAAACATTGATAATGGACATAAATGGTTATTTGATTGTTTCATTGTGAAATAATCTGTGAAATCATTAGTTCTGCCAGTTAATAATCTATTAACCTTCCTTGTCTAAACCAAGGAGGGGCAGGTCCTCCATGATCTTTTCTGACCTCCAGAAGCTGAGAATCCAAAGGGAGATTTTATTTTGCAATTATAAGGAGTAATGCAAATGGGGGCCATTTGAAAGTGGCTCCCTGGAGTCCCTCCTTTGGAATGAAATCTGTGATGAAAGTTATTCTGCTTTGAGTAACCTGTAGGGGTCACAGGAAGATCACACACAAAGTCCCATGTTCTCCTTGAAAGAAAATCTACGAATTTTCTGAGAAACTGTACTTTAGGATCTCTGTAAGGAGCTAGAGACCCATCTCCTGCTCCATCTCCTCTCTGAAACTCGAAGCTATCAGACCAAGCTGAATATGGAGGAGCTTGCATCTTTATGACCCTCTTTGCCTCTTCTCTTTCAGACACAAGCAAGGTCATGGCTGCAGAACGTGAGCCTCGCAGAGTGCCCTTCCTGGAAGCTAGCATATCAGGAAAGCGGCTGTGGAGTCATGGACCGAGAATCAGGAGGCCTGGGTCCAAGCCCTGATCTTGCCACTTTCTGGTTGTGTCACTTTGTTAATTGGTGTCTGCCTTATTCATCTCTTAAGTGGGACAATACCTACTTCACAAGGTGAGTATAACTGTCATAAATGATGCAGGTAAGATGTTTGGCCCAAAGTTGGTGCTCAACAAATAGTATCTGTCATTATTATTACTTTAGTAGGCACCAGGTGGGAGAAAATGTTGTTTAAGACTGTTAAACTCAAGAACAGTGTGTGCCTAACTTTAGGATGCACAGAAATGTCACTTGGGGAGCTTATTAAAACACGGATTCTAGACATTAACCCCAGAGATTCAAATTCAGTAGAAACGAGTCTAAGAATCTACATTTTTGACATGAGCTCCAGGTGATTCTGATGCAGGTGGTTCATGATCCAAATTTTGAGTAAAATGTGAAGAAGAAAATGAGCAGCAAGCAGGTTTAGCAAATATTTGTTGATCCATTGATTGACTCATTGGGGACTCTAGCTCTCACCTGTAGAGGAGGCTGAATGTAGGCATCATTTTATCCCTGTAGTAATCAAGAAATCGCTTCGTATATCTAATTGCATCCTTGCTTGCAATAACCAAAACCTGTTCCCCTTAGTAAAAATGAGAGCAAGTGATCAGCGGCCCCATCATAAAAATTCTTCAGATATTTGCAGAGAGCAGTCTTGTCATCCTTTAGGCATCTTATGTTTTCACAAGACAGCCCTTTTATTTGCTATAATTTCAAGTCACTACTAAGACTCAGTAAATGAGCTCTACTGAATAAAGTCCTGATAAAACAGGAATGAGGATCAAAGAATATCCAACTCAGTGGAACCTTGGAGATTTTCTAACACAAATCTCTCATTTGACAAATGAGCAAATTAAGACCTAGAGGTCACAGCACACACTGGTGACAGGACAGGGATTTAGACCCCAGGTTTTCTGCATTCCGTTTCAGTACTCTCACTACTATATGGTGTGGACTCTAATTCAGTTTAAACCAATGAACACCTCCCCTTTCCTAGGCACTGTGCTGGGCACTGTCAGGAATGAGGAGGTGTATTGACCTAAGAAATGATCCCTGCGTTAAAGAAGATCACTGTCTGGTGGAGAAACATAAAGCCAACAGACAAGTGACAAACAACAGACTGATTGTGAAGTAGGCATTATTATCACTATTTTTCTAAGGTGGAAATTGAGGACCAGAGTGGGCTAGTAACTTGTCCAAGATCTAACAGTACCTGAAAGAGCCTAAATGTGGTCTTTTAATTGATTCAATCAACAAACATATGGCAGGCTTACTCACTATCTACCCACCCTATGCTCGGCATTTGTTTCATTATGATGAACGGGACCTCCGTCACAATGGCATCATAAGTCAAGTCCTGGAGCTCATGGTCTAGAACTCATCTTCTCCCTCTCCCTGTTTAAGCAAAGGCCAAGAGGCTTGCAGTCATCCTGGGGATTTCAAAAGGAACAAAAGTTCCGGAGCAAAGGAAAGGAAAGCAAAGATTCTTTCTTGCCTAACAAAAGTGAAGACATAATCCGTGGAAAGTCAAATCAATCTTTCCTTACTCTTGGGAAGCCCAACTGCTAAGACCCCCCAAAAGATGGATGGCCCATCTTGAGGCTGTAATTAAATTTGCCACAATTATGTTCCCAGCAGTCAAATGCTGAGGCGATGAGGGAAGGAAACAGCCTGGCTGCCCCCACTCGCGTTAAATGTTGAATTATCTTACAGTTGATAGTTCCCTAGATTCTTCGACCTTTAAATGCTGAACGCTCCATGCCTGTTGAATTTTAATCAATTTATTTTTTTCAACTGGAAATGTCAGACTTCTGTATGGAATTACTCGGCGCTGCTGATGTGACAAAGACTCGAAGTTCAGCATCTAAAGTCACAGACGAGCAGAGGAACCAGCATACATCAAGAGACATCATTTGAGGAAGCCAAATAAGGAAGAGAGAGAACATATATTTTTCGTTAGCTTTCATTTAGAGGTTCTGGGACATGAATTGATTTTGTCTCCTATCCTCTAGCCTGAATAAAACTAGTCAGGATGGCTAATGACTTGGACCACGTCACTAAAAAAGATGAAGATGAAATGTGATTTCTTACGTATAAAGTGCCCACTGGGTGTCTGAAAATGTAATATCATTTAATTCTCACCCAAACTCCATGCTATAATAAAAAAAGGTTATGATTCCTATTTTATAGAAGAGGAAACTGAGGCTTGGAGAAACTTGCTAGTTTCTGCAGAGCTTGTAAGGGACACAGCACAGTTTAAATCATGGACTTTCTGACTCCAAAACTCACACTCTTGAGCCGAATGCCCTGAACTCGTCAATATTCCTTTACCTGGGTCTTAAAATAAGAACCAGCCTTCGAGTGTGTTTAAGCTGACCACAACTGGCTCACCCAATTGCCTTCTGCTCTTGGCTTAAGTGACCTAGAGCCTTCACATTCACGTATTTTTGTCTTGAGGTAAATAACTTCTAAAGTATTTGTTGCCTGTGAAAAAAGTCATGCCTAGCATGTTCTCCACCAGTCTGACCACCAGGAAAGGTACGTGACACCTAGTAGGAGCTCAATAAATATTTGCTAAATTTTTCTCTTTTTGTAGCTATCTCTGTCTCTGTCTCTGTTTCTTTCTCTCCCTCTTTCTCTTCCCTCCATATGTGTTCCGGCATTTATCTCTAGGTTAAGAAAATGCCAAACCAATCTTGGAAATTCATGGGTCTCCCCCTTCACTGAGCCATTAGTGTCTCTCTAGCTGCCTAAATAAAGCTAACATTTGAGTCACAGAACAGGCCCCGAGGTAATAATGGAGAATTAGGACTTCACTAATCATTGGCTAGTGAAACTGGTTAAGAAAAGGTTTTTTAAGAAAAGGCTGTTGGGTCAAGTCCACAGCTCCACAGCCCCACATCCTTCCCATACGCTCACTTTCTGCCTAGAGAACTATCTGCCCAGCAGGTTTAACAGACTGAAAATTCCTGGGCAGGAGTGGACTTGCCTAGGGCTGCCACTGCATCCTGGCTCCATCTCCCCACAGAGAGAGATGCTAAAAGATTATTTAAGCAGCTAACAGCAAACACGCTCAGTACCCTTAGCTGACTTTCCCATCAACTGTTCCTCTAGGGAAAGAAACCTCCCACTGCCCCAATCTATCTTTCCAGCTCCATCCATTGCCACTTATTCTATATCTTCTACTCAAAGGATTGAACTCAAAAGCACACAGTGGCTGAGCAGACAATATAAACATTTACATTGGCCCAAGAGAATTAGAGAGTAGATGCTCCCTATGAAGGGGGCAGCTATAACTTAGCTTCAGCAGATTGTGCCCCGGGGGAAAAATGGTCCTGTGCTGCTATAGCTTCAAATTTTCCAAAGGATTCTGATATCAAATATATATGTGAAATCTGTCAATCTTAAAGACTGTTTCAAATGTTCTAAAATTGGGTGTGTGCCTGTGGAAACCTCTCTTCTTTAGTCCTGCAATACCCTGTAATGTGAACCTTCGATTTTCTTCATGCTGTTTTCTCTGCCTAGAATTCTTGGCCCTCTGTCCCCATCTATTCACAGGGTAAGATGCCACCTCCCCAGCTGTAACTGACCTTTCTCTCCTCTGAGCTCCCGTGACATGTTTTATGGACTTCAATCAAATGCAAGGCTTTGTAGACCTTGAGTTCCTTGAATCTTACTCAAATTTTCATTCTCCTCTTCCCATATCATCTATTTCTAGGACTAATACTCAATAAATATCTGTTGAAAGAAAAATTGAATGAATGTATGAGTGAGCAAATTAAAAGACAGTGTGGTATAGCAGAAAGAGCATAAACCTTGAAAGCAGACTTTATTCCTTGGGTTCAAGTTTTAGATCTGCCACATACTAACTTTGTAATCACAGAAATACTACTCTTGTTGCCTGTAAAAAAAAGTACAAAGATGTCTACACTGCAAGGTTGTTGTAATGATTCAGGGAAATGAGGTTCAGATCCTGGACCTAAGCTCTCATTTCTCCTAGTGCAGTGTTTTTAAAACACGGCTGATCCTAAGAATCACTGAGCCATTCATTACTAATCATCCTGATTCCAGGGCCCACCCAAGGTGTGTTGAATCAACACCTCTAGTGGAAGAGCCTAGGGATGCGTATTCTTATAATCAGGAGAGCTTGAAAAGTAAAGCATACTCCTTGTTACCATTTCTGTATCTCTGATAGCAGCCTTATGGTTGCCTTAAGTTATTTCAACCTGCTGCGGTCACCCCTACAGCTAATATTTAAATAAAAATGGAAGAAGCCCTCATTCTTTCCTTTGTCTGATTATGAGGCTGTGTTTCAAGTAAAAGCAGCCATTGCAGATTTATTGATAGAAGTTTTACTTTGAAACTTATTAAAAAATTTATTTCCTGATTCCTTAGGATCCCATTAAAATGTTAGCACCATATTGTCTGCTTTGTTTGTTGTTACATCTCCAGAGCTCAGAACAGTGCCTGAAACACAGGTGTTCAATCAATGTTTTTTGAGTTAGAATCAGATAACTCAGTTCATAGCACATGTGCTCCAAGAATAGGCTCACATTTTGAATATCAAATGGTTCTTCCACCTCAACTCTCACTCCAAAACTGCACCTGCCATAGGACCAAGCAAAGGACACTTCAAGTCCCAGCTTGAAACCTCAATAGCTGAAACTTTAGCTGGATGGTTAATGGTTCTATCACAATCTGTTTGTCTTCTCTTTAGTCACCTTATGGACTGTCTGTCCAAGCACATGTCTTCATGATGTATACGACCGAGGGATGGATAAGAAAGATGGGATGCAAGTATTAGTATGGCATTCACTGTCGCAGGCCGCAAGGAGTGTTTCTCATGAAAACAAGTAAGGCATCTTGAGTTTTTCTTTGTTAAAGCACAATAGAAAGAAGTAGAAGTAGAGATAACTTATTTACTCAATTGGTATGTTGGTCAAAAAAAAAAAAAAAGCAAACCAACAACTGCAAATTGAGAAAATAAAAAACATACTATGCTGAATATATGTTTGTTTACCCAATCCAAGGGAGCAATATTATGATAATCCACTGATTAAATCAGGAGTCATCTGTAATTTTGCAATTGATCAAAAAGAAGTAAGTATATTGTGAAACGAAAATGCCCTTTGCCAAATAAGGAGACAAGATAAGGATTAGCTACCAGGTGGCCAAGACACAAAAAGCCATAAATAAATAATAAACAGCAAATAGATTAATACATAAAGAAATAACAAGAACAAATATTTCAGGATCAGGAAGTACTGAATATGTAGCTGAATGATATCATGGGGAAAGATAATTTAAGATTTCACAGTCATTTGAAATAAAAGACCTTTAGTTAATTTTTCCTGTGCTGGTATGATTCTTTTGGTGGGATGAATTTCTTTTCTATTTTTTACTGCTTTTCTTTAATAGAATTATACACCCATACCCTTTTTCACTTGGCTTTGATATGCCTCCAAGTAGAGCAGGTGGAAGGGAGGATACACCCCCACTCCCACTGGAGCCCCGTTCACTTTGGGCTTGGCCACCTGTCTTACTTTCGACAATGGTATGTTAGCAGATATATCATGAACAGAGGCTTTCAGTGTGCTTGCTCAATATGTCTTGGTCTCTTGTACTCTTGCCACCCACTGTGAGAAGACTACGCCCTAGACAGCCTCTGGACACAGAATGAAACACCTGTGACATGAACAACACACAATCTGTAGCAGAGCATCTCTCACCCCTTTGCAGGCAATCCATAAACTAGTGAGTAAGCAAGTCAGGATCATAAATGATTATGCTGTAAAACCACCAAGATTTTATGCAACATTATCACAGTAATACCTGTTACTGTTACTTCTGATGAGGACTAATATTGTTCAAGGCGACTTCACCTAAATTACTCCAGCCCCTTGCGTGTGTGGAACTTGAACTGTATGAAGCAGTGTAATCTATAGCATCTCTGGTAGATCCTCATGTAGCTGTTTGTGACAGAATGGGTGGTATGGATACAGAGACCAGCCATGAATTCCAAAGATTAATGACACCTGGCATTACCTTGAACATGAACTATAAGTAGAAGTATGGCCATATGATGTTATGCTCAATTATGGAAGAAATTTTTATTGATAAGGAAAGGCAAATTATGCTGCAGTGGTTAACAAAACCCAAATCTCGTTGGTTTAGCAAAACTCAGGTGTATCTCTCACTCATGCGAAGTCCAGGTGACTCTCCAGACCAACTATCCCCAATGTGGTGCCTCAGTGTTACAGGCAGATGGAGGGTCCACCATCCTATAGCTGTGCGATCTGGAACACAAGGGCCCCATGGTCAATGGGGCAGGTAAAGGGAGTATAAGAGGGTCTTATATTGGCCATTAAATATTTCATCTCAGAGATCATGCACATCACTTCTTCTGGAGGTGATACAAGGTCCTATCTGACTATCTACAAGGCAGTAAGGAAATGTAATATTATCTTGTGCCTCAAAGGAGAGTGGAACTGGATATGGGTAAACACTGGCAGTCTCAACCACAAAATCATATTGTTCTATTTCATTAAATGGAGAAGTAATCAGTGGGTTGTCAATGTGCTAAGGATAATTACTGTCAAACATGACACATGACAAACTTTAGCTGACTGATGTGTGAACACAATTTTTAAAAAGTATCCTGGAGTATAACTATTGACATAGGCATTTAAAGTGAGTACCTCTATTAACATGAAAGAATATTCAGTAAGAGTTCACTGGTATTCTGAGTGGTGGAAGCCTCCAAGAAATTACTTTCCATACCTCAGTCTGCGGTAATGAACCTGTCTGATATAATTGGAATCCCACATAGAGAAGGGCATGACCTTTTGAGCCCTTTTGGGAGTAGAACTGTAAAGGATATGAGGTAGAAGGACAGAGGATTTTAAGTCTCTCTGTAGACTGAAATGGCTTTGGGGTAGATAAAACATCCCCAAATTGCACTGAAGCCATCCAAGCATTAAAAATTCTGTGCAACAGAGAGCTGTGTTAAACTGAAATAAGACACCATGTAGACAGGCAGGATTCCTGAGGGAAACAACCAGCTCTGCTCTAGAGGTCATAATGGCAGGAGGGGGTCGATCATGGGAATTTGTAGTCATGGCTGACAATGCGTGATCCGGGCAACGTTTACCTACTGTGTAACGAGCTAGACTCTCCAAGGTGCTGAAACTGTGAATTGGGCAAAATAACCACAGGGATAATAAAACTGTTTTATAGGCTTAGAAAAATAGAGAGTAGTGTTTCAAAGCGAGTCGTGCTACACAATTTGTAGGTCCATACAGGAAGAAAAATTGGTAATAGTTATAGAGTTAATAAGAGAGAACTAGATGAAAACGGTGCCTTCAGGTCTTGGACATGATTTCATTTATACCTTCTCTATTGGGTACAAAAAGTTAAGATCTGCTTGGGAAGTAACATTGTCCAGACATGACTCCCAGAAGTGTCATTTTACTTTTTTTCTTCCAAGCAATTGTGCTCAATTTGTAATCACCCCAAGCATCCAGACCTCCTGAGCGTATGCTGTTGGACCACAAGGTTCCGTTTTCCCAGCTCAGCTCAGAGTCCTAGAGACCTGGTCATTGCAGCTTCTGTAATACTATCTGGTTTCGCTTTAAGGAACAGTCAGTGCCGTAGATGACCATTCCTCAAACAGAAAATATGAGACTATTCTAATATTGGGTTGAGAAATTGCGTATATCCATGTAAAAAAGTGACATATCCTTCTGTCAGTGCTCCTGGGAGGGCCACTGCCTTCAAGGCCATGGGATCCCTAACTGGGTAAATGGTGTACTGCAGAAGGAGTTTACAAGGTTTGCATCAAGATGTTTAAAGGCTGGAAGTGTCATTCCTGAACACAACATTCTGAGGTGAATTAGACCTTACCTTATTTGTAGGTCATGTTGCATAAAGTTGAAAACACGTGAACCCAACACTAAACACACACACACACACACACACACACACACACACACGGATTGATTGTTGTTATTTTAAAGGCGCTAACCTGCTAGAAAACACCAGCTTCCATCTTTAACCTACTGTGGATTCTGGTCAAATGCAAGGATTTCTATACTTGGAAGAGTACAGCATTCACTTTTTTCCCAATTAGTAGGATAAAGTGATAAAAGTTGTCAGGGACTCTTGGAAAATCCTTCTTTGCAAGCCTAGGCATTCTGGCCATTTTCAGGGTTACAATCATTCTTTCAGCTGGGAAGAAGAGTGGACTTGATACATTGTTACCTGGAGAACACAGAAGAGAAAGTGTCAGTGGTTCAAGTCTCAAGGGAGAATTCATGTAAATTACCATAAAAGTGGAGGACAAATATTGCAATACTCTGTAGTCTTTGTGTCACACATCATGATATGATAAATGTTTCATGCTTACTGCTTTGTCCTATTCCTATTAGTAAATAGAAGAAATTGGACCTACTTTTCAATATGTTGAGCCCAACATACAAAAGGAAAAGTTGTAATTGGATGTTACTACTGTCAGACATGTTGAACGTAGCTCAGAAAGGCACCTTCCTCACCCCCAGGAGAAGCAGTGCGTGGGTTTGGTCTGCTGAGGCTGACAAGGGTGACCAATCATTTCTGCTTGCCTTCTCTAAGATGGAAAAGGGGGCGTGTTGCCTCCATTGCTTCCAGAAATTAAAAAATTAAAGAATCCACTCCAAGAACAGGCCAAAAGATAGATAAGTATTTTTTCATTTTACTTTTCATTACTCATTTTCTTGAGTAGAAAATGAAAAGATTTTGTTGAAGAAACAATTTTTCTTTACATGTGTCATGTGTGTGTCTTCCAACACATCCACTCGCTGCCTTAGAAAAAGAACCAAGTACATCTTTGTGATCCCCAGAATACTAGCATTTCTCTAGTATTCTTGGAGTTCTTCCATTTCCCGCTCGTCACATCTTCCTCTTGTTCCTTGCATTTAAATTACTTGTTTCATTCCCATCTTACCTCCTGAAGATTTTTCCTTTCTCTCTGTTGTTAAATCATGGGGTTCAGATATTTTTCCTTGAAGTACGCAATATGCCACTTACAAAGAGATTTGAGGTCCTGATGGAACTTAAATCACAACATCGTCACCTAAAATTGAAAGTGACAGAATAAAATATTTTATTTGGGGGAGTTCATAGCCTTCATTTTTACTTTCATTTCTCTGTCTGTTTTCTTTTCCCCAGTAGTAAAGAGACAGGTGTCATATGCATCTCTCTCCAACCAAAAATATACATACTATGTAAATTTAAACATTCTGGGTCATCAAAATCCCTTGGCCATTATACTCAAGCATCTCTGGTCTCCACACTCTCTCAAGAGCTGCCCCATCTCCAACAGTGCATGCGTGGGTGCACGAATGCACATGTATACAGAATCTGTTTTCTTCTGACCTGATAACTAGTTATTTTTATTGCTTTTCTCAAGTTTACACAGGAAACTCAAAATCCTTTCCATTTTTTTCTAAATTTATTTATTTATTTTTTTTAAAGTATGCTTTTTGTTGAGGAAGATTGGCCCTGAGCTACCACCTGTTGCCAATCTTCCTCTTTTTTTTTTTCTCCCCAAAGCCCCAGTACATAGCTGTATATCCTAGTTGTAAGTCATTCTAGTTCTTCTACATGGGATGCCACCACAGCATGGCTTGACAAGGCATGTGTGGGTCTGTGCTCAGCATCCGAACTGGCAAACCCTGGACCTCCAAAGTAGAGCATGCGAACTTAACCACTCAGCCACAGGGCTGGCCCCTTTTTTCTAATTTTTCAATTGTGGTAAAATATACATGAAATATCATTTTAACCATTCGTAAGTGTACAGTTCAGTAGCATTAAATATATTCATAATGTTGGCTAACCATCACCGCTATCTATACTGAAAACTTTTTCATCATCTTCGACAAATACTCTGTACCCACTAAATGAGAACTCCCTCTTCCCCTCTTCCTCCAGCCCCTGGTGACCTCTATTCTACTTTCTCTCTCTGTGAGTTTGCCTATTTTAGATCCCTTATGTAAGTGGAATCACACAATATTTGCCCATCTGTATCTGGCTTATTTCATTAAGCACATCTTTTTGAAGGTTCATCTATGTTTTAGCATACATCAAAATTGCATTCCTTTTTTAATATTGAATAATATTCCATTGCATGTACACACAACATTTTGTTTGTCCATTAATCTGTTGATGGGCACTAGAGCTCTTTCTACCTTTTGGTTATTGTGAATAATCCTGCAATGAACACTGATGTACAAATATCTGTTTGAGTCTCTCCTTTTAATTCTTTGCGGTATATACCTAGGAGTGGAGTTGCTGGGTCACTTGGTAGTTCTATGTTTAACTTTTTGAGAAACTGCCAAACTCATTTCCACAGTGTCTGCAACATTTTACACTCCCACCAGTAATGCATGAGGGTTGAATTTCTCCATATTCTTGTCAACACTTATTATTTTCCATTTTTATGAATACAGCTATTCTACTAAGTGCTAAGTGGTATGTTATTATCAGTTTTATTTGCATTTTTCTAATGGTTAATGATGTTGAGCATCTTTTCATGTGCTTGTCATTTGCATATCTTAGTTGGAGAAATGTCTATACAAGTCCTTTGTCCATTTTTGAACTGGATTATTTGTGTTTTTGTTATTGAGTTTAGAATTCTTTATATATTCTGGATACTAATCTCTTATCAGATATTTTCTCCCCTTCAGGAGGTTGTCTTTTTGCTTTCTTGATGATATCCTTTGATGAACAAAAGTTCTTAATTTTGATGAAGTTTTTAATTTATTTTTTTCATTCATTGACTGTGCTTTTGGTGCCATATGCATGGAGTCATTGCCAAATCCAATGGCATGTAGATTTCCTCAATATTTTCTTCTAAGAGGTTTACCCAGTTTTCCCAGCACCACCTGGTGGAAAGACTGTCCCCAGCCTGTCCACATTATATTCAAAGCAGCCAATAGAAGTAAAGAGAAAAGCCGTTTATCCTAGAGAGACAAGATCATGCTATCCTTGAAGCAGTTCCAGGCAGTCATGACTTTATAGAGTGGGGATGACCTACTGTAAGCTTCATGAAAAAAGAATTCTTTCTGTCTAGTTCACCCTGTAACTTCAGTTCCTAGAATCATGCCTGGCACATTTTAGGCTCTCACTAAATATTTGCTGGAAAAAAACCCAAAGGATAAATGACTTATCCTTTGTGCTCTAAAATAAAAGGTAAGAAAAACACAAAGATAGCGTTGGCCAGTGAGGGAGGTTAAGGTTCTGCTGACACTGGGTAACGGAGATATTTCCGGGAAAATTGGGCCTCCCCAGATCGCCTCAAAGAAGCTAGAGTCCTATGATCATCTAGCATACACTGCTACAATCTGCTGGTTTCCGTGGTTCTCTCCTTTACTAGAGTGAATCTGTGAAAGCAGCAGTCACCCTCCATGCTCCCTCATCAGGGTCTATGCTTACACTCTTTCCTTGGCCTAGAATTTCTTTTCACTGCACATTCATCTACACACCCAGCATGCAGCTGAGCATACACACAGCACAGATGTGCACACACACACTTTTCCTAGCTAATTCCTCATTTTGGATATCTCAACTCAATATCACTTCCTCACAATACCTTCTCTGTCCCTATGCTGACTAGGTCAGTCCTTAATTAGGTTACCCTTACCATTCTACATGTATCAATGTAGGTAATTATGTATTTGAGACGTGATGTTATAATGTCCCTCTACCTGAACTGGTATAAGTGTACCACGCTGCTCGGGACTTAGTAGAATCTCAAAAACTGCCCAGTGAACAAGCCAATAGGAGGCACTCCAAATGCGGTAAGTGTCATTATTCTGAATAAACCATTATCTAGTTCTAAGGTTGGCATTGAAATAGTGAGTTGTACTGGTAGGCAAAGTTCATAAAACAACCATGAACAGAATGACAAAAACAACTTGAGAGAAAAACTTTTCACCGTGTACCTCCCTTAGTAATCATAAGCACCATTCACATCTGAAAATGAGTTTGGCTGAGGACTATCGATTTTCTCTTCGCACTGCTCCAGGCTTTGTGCTGAGACTCCCCCTGTCAAGAGGAAGAACACCTTGCCCAGATTCTGCTTGGCCTTGGTTTACCTCCAGCTCAAACATGCCTGCCTGTCTGTCACATTTAATTAAAGGGCAAGACAATAGCAGCAACAACAGAAGCAGGAGAGTCAAGAGACCTTGCTTGCTTTGTGAAATAGAAACTTTAGAGAGGATTTTCAAAAGGCAAATGAGACAGCAAAGATTTTCAGAACATCACTCTGCTTGTCAGTGGTGGAGAAGGCAGACCCACAAGTCTTTGGGTCCCCTGCTTTCTAGGCCAAAGTGGGAGAAAGAACAGCTCTGTCTACTGTGGCCTGAGACAGAATATGCAAGAGTTTCTGGAAGACAAAGTCAGAAAGAGGGCTCCAAACAATCTGACCTGTTTTTGTTCCAAGATGGCAGCTGGAGATGTTCAGTCAGATGTAGTTGCACCCATATCCCCCAGCTCAGGTCCTTGACACTGGCTAGGCACCATCTAGTTGCTAGGGCAACTGGGGGTGGCTTATAAGAAGACTAGAGGGTGGTGAAAGAGAGTGAAAGAGAGTAAGATGCCCATAATAAGTGAAGGTAATAATGGTCAAGCCAAAGGTCTACCTTGGGGCACACAGTTAGCCTCCCTCATGATTTCTATCAGTCCATTACTGCCACGACCACACTTCTCTTCCATGATCCCTTGGCAAACTCTTCTCCAGTTTTAGCCCACATACATTTTCCTCCTTTTTGTCCTTGTTCAGCATCACAACATCCCAAGTAAATCTTCCTTACTATAAGAGAATATATGCGTGGAGTGAGGAGAAACGTTGAGTGACAAAGTCAAGACCTTGTGTAATGGTTAGGGGAGAGGAAAGGATAGGGACACTCTGGGGACTTTTGGCCCATCACTCAGGATGCCGTCTAAGAAATAGTTACATTTTAAAAGAGGTGGGGTCTTTTTCAACTCTCTCTTTTTATTCGAAAACATTTTCAACCTTCAGAGAACTTGAAAGAATACTGCATTGAATGCATATATATCCTTCATCTAGAGTCATGATCACCAGCATTTCATCACATTTGCTTTATTTGCATATGTATGTACATACACCCACACACATCTACACACACACACAACCTGGCTTTTTTTTCTGAATCTTTTGAAAGTCACTTGCAGGCGTCATAACATTGGAAGCCTAAACACTTTAGAATATATCTATCTATAGAACACAAGGACCTTGTCCTACAGAACTGTACTACCATTATGACATCCAAGAAATTCAACACTGATATGGAGATTGCCTAACACGCAGTCCATATTCAGATTACCGCAAATGCTCCCCACATATACTTCATAGCTCTTTTAAAGAAATCCAGGATCCAATTAAAGTTCTATTGTTTCATTTGTTTTTTTGTTTCCTTATTTTCCTGTAATATACAACAACTCTCTTCTTTATTCATGTATGTATGTTTGTTGTTTGTTTATTTATTGCTTTTTATGTCATTGGCAATTTTTCTAGAGTCCAGGCTAGTTATCCAAAATTTTGGATTTTTCTGTTTCCTCATGAATAGTTTCCAGCTAAACATTTTCGGCAAGATAATGTGTCATTGACTTTGAATCATATCACGAGGCACACAATGTCAGTTTATGTCTTGATTGGTGTCACTAAATTTTATCACTTGGTTAGGGTGGTAGCCACCAGATGTGTCCAATTATAAAGAATTTTTTTCCTTAATTAAGGAGTGACCTGTGGAATTATAGTTTGAAATTCCATGAATAGCTTGTTTTTCAAGAGCCTTTTACCCAATGGCTTAAACTTCTATTGTTGACCCTTCATTGAATCAATTATTTCATGATGGTTACCAAATGGTGATTTTCTATTCTAGTATTCCAATGATATATATTAGTTAGCATTCTTCTGTGCAGAACTCTCCTTTTCTCTTTTAAGGGGAGAGGTATAGATTGTGTCTTAAAGAGAAGACTCAAAAGTATGTAGGAGTAAAGCCCATCCTGCTGACAACATCCTGCTTAAAATGCTCCACATGTGGTTAAATCTTTCCTTTATGACTGGTCTTGTTTGATGTGGGTCCCAAACCCTCCAAGATCTTTGGACACCCCAACACTACAGGTGCCTGCCTCCTCCTGGTTCTCTGAGCGTGATAAATCACCAACATTGTTTGAGGAATTTAGATAATCTACTCAGGAGTCAAAAGTATGGAAACTCTCTAGTAAGCTAAACACATGTAGTTCCTCATTAGGGATCTGGTGAACCCAGCAGGGGACCAGTTTGTGGTAGAAATAGGGTGGGAGATATTGGGGTCCAGATTGGAAGAGTTGTAGCTAGGGAGATGCATTAAGAACTGTCAAGTCCATACAAGTTTAGCTCCTAGCATACAGACTGAGTAGGGCAAGAAGAATAAGGAGGAATGAGTAAGAGAGGTTCCAACATATGTCGGAGACAGGTAGGGAAGGGGCACACTGAGGCTCTCGTGTCTACTCCAGAATGCTTTGAACTTACTGTGGATTTAATGCAGATTCAGCTCCCCTTAGTGGATCCCACTACTATGAGAGACCAGACTGGGTTAACTGAATCAAACGTCTGATTGGGGCAGCCTTGGTTGTAGGGGTAGCTGTTCCTCATGACACTCTTGGACCTCCTCACCCGGTCTCTGTGGCTCAGTTCCAGTGGAATTTGCTCTTACGCGGTGTCAGCAACAAGGCTGACATGACATCTCTCCATCTCTCCCTGGCAAGGAAGCTCCTGCAGAGATTAGAGAAGGGGAAAGTGAGCGCATGTGTGTGGGTGGGGGGCTTGGCAGCTGGAAGCAGAGGGTAGAGACAAGTGTGTTTAAATCAGGAGAACAATCAGCACCAGGCAGGAGCAATTTTGAGATTAGGGTTTTGGGTTCTATTTTCTTTTATTTTTTTATAGAAAGAAACAATCTCTCTCTGATGAAAAACTCGTGCTGCTCTATTGCTGTAATCTCACCTCCACTACACAGGCTCGCGCCGTTTCATTTCTGACCCACTTTCTTCATCTCCTCCCCTTGTTTCCTTCAAGAGCAGTTTCAGCTCCCAACCACAGCCAGTACCTTGCTTAAATTGCTTTAATCTCCAAGTGCTTCTTATATTGATTTTAAACAGTTAAGCTGCCAATCAACTCCTCTCCTTGTGCAGCAGCTGAGGGCAGAGAGATTAAAACAACAAACAAATAAGGCTGGAGCTAGGAAGTTGGTTAGAATTTCCAAATAAATGTCAACAGCTACCAGCAGTTCCTCTTTCCCCCTCCAGCTATGGAGATGTAAGATTATTAAAAAAAGACTAGGCCTAGCCTTATAATGTTAATAATAGCCAGCATTTAGTGAATAGTTGTTCTATGTCAGGAACCCTTCTAAATACTGTATTCATAGTCACTCATTTAATCCTCACAACAATCCTATAAAGTAAATGCTATCATTATTCTCTTTTAACAGAAGAGGAAACTGAGGCACAGAAAGGCTAAGTGACGCATTTAAGGTCACACAGCTAGTGAATGGGAGAGCATGATACCAAAGGCAGTCTGGCTCCAGAATATGAACTAGTAGCCAGCAAAGTGAAAAGACTCCCTTGCCTTATTATGAAGTCTCCACCAGGCATAGCACAGAGTGAAGCAGGAAGACCAGATTCTAAGAAACAGAGGGGAGAATGGTCAAAACAGGTAAGAGTTAAATCTTCTTTAATCCAATAAACATGCATGAAGCCCTGATGATGAGTAAGCACTAAGCTCAATCTTGGAGGTATAGAGATGGCTAAGATGATGATAAGTTAGAGCTCTCAGGGACCTCAAAATCTAACTGAGTCTAATCTCAGATGAGCAGTCCACTGGGGAAGATGATGGTGGAGGGAGAAGACGAGGCAGGCAAGTAATCAAACAGCTCTTCATCCTTCAGGTTATGACTCAAACCTCACCTCTTCCAGGAAGACTTCTCTGTCCACCTTTAGCTCATTCCCTCTTGTCATATCACCCACTGTTGAACACAGCAACAGTAGGATCTTGTTCGTCTCACCACTAGATCAGGGGCCTGCAAATGACATCTTGAGGGTCAAATCTGGCCCACCATCTTGTTTTTATAAATAAAGTTTTATTGGAAAACAGCAACAGTCATTCGTTTACATATTGTCTCTGACTGCTCTTGAGAGACAACAGCAGAGTTGAACAGTTGCGTTGGAGACTGTCTGGTCTGTAAGGCCTAAACTATTTAGTATCTGGCTCTTTTCAGAAAAAATTTGCTGGTCAATATGCCAGACTATGCGCGTGTTTAGGGCAGGGAGCTTGCCCTGTATTGCCCAATCTGCAGTAGCCAGTATTACAGGAGTAGGGTCTTTCTGAGTAAAGCTTGCATCTGCAATCTCCACTGCAGCATCCTTTAAGTTTGGCCTGGTGTAACTTCTTAAAGTGAAGTTTCCTGTTGGACAGAGAAACAGAGGGGATGCTGGAACTCCTACCCAGCTCTTCTGTTTCCTGGCTCAGTGCACTTCCCACCAATGACACAGCAAATGGCTAGGCCATTTAGCAACCATACCCAGCTCTGCTGAAACTTCTCTGCAAGAAGGAGCACACATAAGGAAGAGAGGCTTGGGGCAGGCAGAAAGAATGAAGCGGAGACAAAGGAAAAATAGACCACGTGTGGGATGATTTGCCACTTTAATTTCCTAGGGGGTGACATGGCTTCTGTGACAGGTAGATTATTTTGGTTCTTCATTAGGACTCTTATTAATATGGTGTTGGATGTATCTAACGGCACCTGCTGTGTTAGGGATCGTAAAGTGGTGTGTATAATGTCACATCTATCTTGGGAAGGACAGAACGGGAGCTGGCGCGAGGGTGGGCAAGCAACAGATTGGATGGTGAATAGAAATTACCTGCACGATTTCCGTGCTCTGAGCTGTTAACAAGCCCAGCATGTTTGAATGAGCACTTCATCCAAGCAATTGCTGGCAAGAGGGTCATCCTTCTTGAAAGGGAACATTTTTGCCCGAATTACAGTGCTCCATGAAAGAGTCTGCTGGTGTGAACACTGTTGGTGCCTTGGTGGGCAGCTTTCCCCCAAGTGGTAGGTGGGGAACAGGGCAGAGTTTCCAGAGGGCTGGCTGCAACCTGCAGAGAGGGCTGAGAGTCAGGAGGGCGGCACAAACATGCTGAAAAGAGGTGACCCATGATCCCTAACCTACATCACTAGGATATCGCCAATGCGAGACAGGCTGGGCTTTTGCTGTTGCTGTTCTCAAAATCTTGCTGTGTTGGGTTGCATTTCTACTTGAATCAAAAGGCCCTGAATGCAGTCAAAGCCTATATTCTTCTTTCCTTGTGAGACAGCTGAGAGTTTCATCTCCCCTGGCATAGCTTGGGGTTTATTAGAACTTCTGATTTAAAGGGATATTAAAAATGAAGTTCTATCCCTTAACTATTAAAATTCAATTAGGGAGCTCTTATGACTGATTGTGAGCAGGCTTTGCTTGAACATCTCCTTTCTTGAAGGACTAAGATCTTCCCAAAGCACGCCATAATATCTTGGGCGAATTTAACTACTAGAAAGGTGTACTGTTCACTGCATATTGTACCAATAGCTGTTCATCATGTCACAGAATGAGCCCAATCTTGCTTTTATGTAATTATCTTTACATATTTGCAGATAATTTCTTTCCTACCCCTACCACCCAAATCGTGAGGATTCTCTTTGTGTTATACAGTCCCATTTACTTCAACCTTTCCCATAGACATGGTTTGGATTGAACTCAACTTTGATAGGTTTTTTCGTAACATGCCTCAACCTGTCTTTAGCCGTATGTTAGTTTGTTATCCAGAATAAATGCAGAGATGCAATGCTTTTCCCCTCCTGCTAAATGTGCTTCTCTCACAAGGCAAAATGCATAGAGAAAGGATGACCCTCAGATGTCAAAAATAATCAGCTCCCAAAGAGGAGCCCTCAGACCCTTATCACAAGCTCAAATACAAAGACAAGGCAGCATGTGATGGGCTGTGTAGGCACTGTGGATTATCCCCCATCCTGATTTCAGAAGTACTCAGCCAGTCACTGGCACATGGAACGTGGTTTAGATTCAAAGTTAAGTTGTTGTTGTTATTTTTCTTGGATTTGGGAAAATTTGCTCATTCATTTTGAAATTAGTTTTTCTGAGAGGCTGTTCTGGAAGAAAAAAAAATAATCTGAATGGTTGTTAGCAAAGCTTCGCTAACGTGCACTCCTCAACTCTGAACTAACCCCTTCTCAGTGACCACACGGCTTGGAAAATGCAGAGCTAGTTTTCATGAGTTAAACCAGCGAGGCTGTGTGTTCTTTTTCTCTCTTCATGATTTTGGCAAGAGGTTTTACTTTCATAGCCCTTCAAGTGATTCCTAAGCCATTTCATGGACAAAGGATGTGGCATTTTGTTTGGGCCAGAACTTATTCGAAAGAATCAAGCTGTAGGATGTCAGCAACGGAAGAATCCAAGAAATCATGATGCCAAGACTCTCACTTTACGGGTGAAAGAAGGTGAACAGCAGCGACAGCTGATCCTGCGCTAAGCTGGACTTGAGCCAAGGCTTCAGAATCGTTATTAACTTCCGCTGAAATGGAAGGGTCTCACTATAGTTCTTTTCTACTCTTATAGGACGGTAACATGAGACACGTGATCATGGAAAACTTGGCAATTTCTGGGCTGGCTTGATTTCCTTCGTTTTTTTCTGTTTCCTTTTCCCTTAGCTTTTTTAGTAAAATTCTTCTTGAAAATGTCAGTTGGTCTCAGCTACACGGAGGGGAGGTAAGGAAAGGGAGGTTACTCAACATTGAAGTAGAGTGTTAGAGAGAGGGCTGTGCATCCGGGAGCCTGTGGTGAAGGAAGCAATATAAATCCGAGTCAGAGAGAGAGACACTAGGTAAGTGCCCTGTAGGACGCCATGCAAAGCCATCTCCATGGGGCTGTGGGGTATTCTGGTGTGCTGGGCAGTAGTACTGTATTCTACAGCTTCAGGGGGCAAGGAGTGGTCACGGGAACATGCATAAACTGCAACGAGCTCCAAATAGCTCCAAAGTCTCCATTTTTATCTTTAAAATTATATGTGAATTGTAGATTGTACTCCATAATACTATAATCTGTGAAATCTGAGACGCATTTGTTGTAAGACTCATCCTTGTTTTATCACTAAGAAAGAAAAAAAAAAAACACTGCAAGTTAAACTGGGACACAGTCTTGATTGTAAAATGCATCCTAATTTCAAAGGTGTTAAAACATGAATGTCTGAAAATCAATGAAATATTGGATATGTGTTTGCATTTAATATAAAAACATTATTTTCCCCCTGCCCACTCAGTTTTTAAGTAACTTTGATTCAAAAGGATACACCACATTTCCTCCTTGGCTTTGTGTACCCACAGGCACATGAGTACCAACCGCCAGAGGTATTTACCCTCCTATTTAAGAAATATTAATTATACCATTCCCCAGAGTCAGTGGTGCAAAGCACCTTTGGGGGCATGGAGGATGGAGCTGTGAAATCTCTTTCATTTAAAGCTTTACAAACCCCAAAGAATTAAAAACACACCTTTGAACAAAAACCTGCACATGAATGTTTATGGCAGCACTATTTATAACAGCCAAAAGTGAAAAGAAAGCAAATGCCCATCAACTGATGAAAAGATACACACAGTGTGTTATATCCATGGAATATTACTCAGCTATGAAAAAGAATGAAATATCAATGTGTGTCACAACACCGATGAACCTTGAAAACGTTACGTTAAGTGAAGGAAGTCAGTCACAACAGGCGTGTATTGTATGTGTCTGTGTATTCAGAATAGGCAGATCCATGGACAGAGAAAGATTAGTGATTCCCAGGGGCTGGAGGAACAGGGGAATAGGAAGTGAAGAGTGACTTTAATGAAGATATGGTTAGTTTTTGGGGTGATGAAAATGTTCTGGAATTAGATAACGATAACATTATCTAATGTACAGCATTATAGCATAACGGATATACTAAAAGAATTGTACACTTTAAAATGGTAAAATGGTAAATTTTACACTTTATGGATTTTATCTCAAGACAAAAATGGATATGGGGCGGGCCCGGTGGCACAGTGGTTAAGTGTGCACGTTCCACTTTGGCAGCCTAGGGTTTTCCAGTTTGGATCCCGGGTGCAGACGTGGCACTGCTTGGCAAGCCATGCTGTGGTAGGCGTCTCACATATAAAGTAGAGGAAGATGGGCACGGATGTTAGCTCAGGGCCAGTCTTCCTCAGCAAAAAGAGGAAGATTGGCAGCAGATGTTAGCTCAGGGCTAATCTTCCTCAACAAAAAAAAGGATAAAAAATCTACACCAAATTTTCCTGTGTCCCCTCCCCTTCCCATTAAAAGCAGAAGCAATTCTGTTGGGAATAGAATTGCGAGGATATTTTAGCTCAGCCTTGCTCTTGTTCCCAAGAGTGACTCCTGAGGTCCTCCTACAGAATCCCGCGGCTCCGAGGAGCCAGTTTGAAACCCACTGCCTCAAACTCTCCTCACAAAGTGGCCTCCTCTTCCATGGTGTATTTGCAAGGCTGGAGTCTCTTTCTTCCCAGAGCATCTTCCCTGAATAGCAAGGATAGAGTGCTGCTCCAACACCCGTCCCATCTTTCCCTCTCCAGCTCTTCCAGATACTCCACTTTCAAACTGCTCTCTCCCTGGCACCAAGTTCCTCACACGTTCGGGAGCCAAGTTTTTATACCACCCACATGCACCGCGAAAGGCCAGCCATGAGGACATGGGAGAAGAAGCATGTTCTGCTCAAAAGTTTATTCCCCAACCTTGAATCCCCTCTGCAGTAACGCACATGCACATGCGCATGTACATTTCACACTTGTGTGTAAGGTATGTGGTTTGCCAGGCCAGGGGTTGCCTCGGTCAGAAACATCCAGTTGAGCCTGCCCCACTCTCAGAATATTTTGAGTTGATCACAGCAGATCCATTTATTTACTTCATTTTCTGACTTGGCTTTTTTTCAGAGTGCCTTACTTGCCCCCCACCTCAATGTCTCCAGTTTCATGGCAGACATAGCGCCATCATCTCTGACCCCAGTTTTATCTGTTGCTCATGTTTGCAATTTGCACAGCCTTCCTTCTAGTAGCTGACTGTGTTGGGACTGGGGAGCAGCCTGGATCGAGGCAGCTCAGAGCCCCAGCCTCCACCTACGCTAAGTCACCAAGGAGTCCACAATGCTGTTTCCCACTTCTTTTCTTATGCTTTTTCTCTAGTTGACATACCCTTTCCTACTCTGTTGGCCTGACTAACTCACTCATGTATACGACTCAGAGGCCTGGGCTTACATGGAAAGATTCACCTCACCTCCTACTCTATATACATAAAAAATGTTAGATAAAATATAATAAAAAAGTAAATAATAGTCAATCTGAAAGCAGGGAGAGGGAAACCCACAATGCCAGCATTGCAGAGGGACCTGGAGGTGGAGCTGTTACTGTAGACTGCTCCTTAATTCATGGTGGGGGGTGGGGGGTGAGGAAGTTTATATAAATGAATATGGGCTCTGCTCCCCTGGGTGAACTGAAACCCTAGACAGACAAGAGCCTTAAAGAATGACCTATCAATGAAATATGGATTTTACTAAAGCCCTCCACTTCCAGGGCCATAAGTGGAAACCAGAACCCTGCTCGTAGAGTTCAAATTCAATAGTCTTTGAGGTGTTAAGACTCCAAAATAAAAAATTAATATTAAAAAACCCCAGCTAATCTCAAACTAATCCATAGGGATGCTTCCATAAGACAAAGCACAAGTCACTCCCACATACCCATGCCTACTGAGATGACTTCCTGGTAAAAATTATGTTCCACACAAGGAAACAAGCCACAGTGAAGGAGAATCAGCATATGGGCAAGTGGAAAAATTCATGCTGAATGAACTGGACAATTAGACAATCTGACAGAGATTCTAAAGTAAGAATATTTAAAGTGGTAAAAGGAGATAAATGAATGCAGTATAATAAGTCAAGAGCAACAAAATATGGAAAAATAATAGGTGAATTTTTAAAAAGAATTAAGGAGAAATTATAGAAATTAATGTATTTGTGCATATTAAAAACACAATGGATGGATGATACAAGAAACTAGAAGAAAAGAGAATTAGCGAACTGGAATATAGCTTTGAGGAAATTACTCAAATGCAGTTCATAGATATAAGGAGAGAAATGATAAAATTAGACCTAGAGGGTAGACTAAGACTACCCAGTATGCATCTAATAAAGAGAATGTAAATCCAGAGGAGAGTGACATTCATAGGAGAATTGGCTAATTTTTTTCCAGTTTTTTTATTGTGATAAAAAAATTCATCACATAAAATTCACTATCTTAGCCATTTTTAAATATACAGTTCGGTTGTGTTTTGTATATTCACACCGTTGTGAAACAGAATTCCAGAAATTTTTCATTTTATAAATCTGAAACTGTATACCCGTTAAACAACAGCTCCTCATTTCCCTTTAGTCTCAGCCCCTGGTAACTACCATTCTACCTTCTGTTTCTATGAATTTGACTGTTTTGTATACCTCATATAAGTTGAATCGTACAGTATTTGCCCAGTTTCAAAAACAGATCGAATCAACATAGAGGGTCCTAGATAAGAAATAAAATCTATACCCAAGATATTTTACATCAATATGATTGAATATCAAAGATAAATTCTTAAAAGTTACAAAAAAAGGAAAGAGAAATTACCAACAAAGAGATAGCTGTTAGGCTGACCACTGTCAACCTGACATTCTACACCCAGTTTAATCTATCATTTGGAAATAAGATTAAAATGAAGACATTGTCAGACAGAAAAAAGAGTGAAGTAATTTGTCTACTCGCTGGCCTTTCCAGAAGAACTATTAAAGGATGAACTGGAGTAAAAAGAAAATTGAACCTAAATGTAAAGTGTGAGACACAAGGAGTAGTGTTGAGTGAACAGTATTAAGCATACAGTAAACACTAAATAAATATAAACTTCAAAAATACACATACATATATGTGTATACACACATACATACACTAATAATGGAAGGGTTTTTAAGAAGGTGGAAATAAAATACTTGCCAAGTACATGGGATATTGGGTAAGAGATTTCATAGTTAGGGGGTCCTATGTACCTCACAGTATTCATTTTAAACTTATTAAATACAGCATGCATGTTTAAAATTGAAGAGTAATCTCTAAATTAATCCAAATAGAATATGTAACTTCCAATTTTCAAAAGGAGAAATACGATAAAATTTTCAATTTAGTAGAAAGTAGGAAAGGAGGCAAAAAGGAGACAAGGCGAAGCACAGTAGTTGAATGCCACCTAGCAACGGAAGTGAATGCACAGATCTGTATGTAGTAACATGGATAGGTCACAAAAAAGTAAGATTCAGAGTGAAAAAGGAAGTTGACAAAGTTTATGTATGGTATTAATGTATGTACTTCTTATAACACATGAAATCATGATATGAGTTGTTCTTGGATATGTACAAATACAAAAATATGATGGTGAAGTCCTAACAGCATCACTGGGCTAGGAGTTGCTTCTGGAAATAAAAGAAAGAGTATAAAATCGAAAAGGCCCACAAAGAAGTTTCTACTATATTGGTAATCTTTAATTCTGTGTAAATTTTGAAGCATCTATGAAACAATATTGGTGTCAGTTACATCCAGTTGGGGAGTGTGTGAGTGTTTTATGATATTGTATTATTCTTGTACACTTCTATAGATTTGAAATATTTCATAGCTACAAAAGGTTCAGCTCAGGTACCCCTCTCCCAAGAGCCCTCCCAGTCCTTCTATCTCTAGGCCAAATCTAATACTGTCTCCTGTGCTCCCATAGCTCCATGCACTCACCTTATCAACTCATCTATCGTGTAATGGCTTAGGTGATGTTCTTCAGAAGCAGAGCCTGAGACAGGGGTTTGGGCCCTTGTGATTTACAAAGGGAAAATTCTTCAGTAAAAACCTGTAAAGGAGGGACTGAAGTAGAGTAAGGAAGGGGAAAGAGCCAAAGATGTGGTCTGAGACACAGCTTAGCCCTGGCCTGACCCACAGGACAGGACTCTGGAGCAAAAACCAAACTACAGGGTTGTCTCTCCTTGAAGTAGGATGGCTGCCTTTTATATCTCAGTATCATTTAGTGGAGGTGGGTGGCTCTGGGCCATCAAAGGCAGTTCTCTCAATAAGAAAGGGAAGCTCCTTGTGAACCCCCAGCAGCCAATATGCACAATAGGTAGAAAATGACCTCTGGGTGGAGTACCAAACAGCTTCTACTATACCTATCTCATCCTTATATGCTCAAGTTCTTCTCTACTTTCCAGACAGTGAGCTCCTTAAATCAAGGGCTGAGTCCTACACAGTATTCTAAACCCCTGGCTGAGCACAGTGACTCCCCAGAGTAGACTCTAACAGACATGTAATGAACTGAAATGAACCTGGAAGAAAATGACCCAGCAATGCTAAAAGGGGAATGGCAAGAGGAAAAACGCCAAGTCTGTCCTTGCTTTTGCCTTCCTGAGCCCATTGGTAGAGTGTTGACTTGTTGATTTCCTGATAAGAGAAATGAATGCATGCATCCATTCATCAAGCATTTATTCAACACCTACTATGTGTCAGGCACTGGAGATTAAAAGCTGTATATCTTATGCTTGTGCCCTCAAGGAGTTTACATTGTAATCAAACGAGTAAGGTAACTGATTCCCATCAACTTATATTTATGGAGGGCCCAGCTTGTAGGATCTGTGGGACATCCATGCTGAATATTTGATGCTGCCTGCCCATAAGCCCTTACATTTCAGAAAGGGAAACAGGAATGCACATAAAAAATCTGATATCAGATAAGCTGTTGTAACTACAATAACTTGAGTTCAACTGTGTGATATATGTTCAATATGCCATATAATTCATTCATTCTTTCTATTATTCATTTGTTTGTTTCTCCTCTGAGCAAATATTTAATAAAGGCCTATTGTGTACTAAACACTGAGAGGCACTGGGCATAGAGTGTTGAACAAGAAAGCATGGTTCATAAATTTACAGATTACAGACTAGTAGGAAAGACAAACATTCTAGAGTTACTCATATGTAAATATATAATTTGCAAGTTGCAGTAAGTCTATGAATGAAGATAACCAAGTGCTGTGAAACAAGGTCATGGAAGATACTCTGATTTGGTTTCCAGAGTTAGGAAAAGCATCTCAAATGAATTGACTTTTCTGTTTGTTATAAATGGAGAATTAGGACAAGCAAGTAAAGAGTGAGGAAGAGAGCATTCCAGATGTAACATAAAGAATCACAAAGTTTCTGATGTTGGTTGGCGTTTACACAGGCTTAGAGCAGGTTGGAGACTGGTTGGTGTGAGGGGTCCGGAACATGCATGACTTTGCAGGTCTCATTAAGATATTTCAATTTCATTCCAAATGTAAAGGGAGGCCACCAGAAAGTTTAAGCAAAGGAGCAATATGATCTGATTTGTGTTTTAAAAGATTAGTCTAGAGGCTGGCCCAGTGGTGGAGTGGTTAAGTTTGCACGCTTGGCTTCAGTGGCCTGGGGTTTGCAGGTTTGGATCCCAGGTGTGGACCTACACACTGCTCATCAAGCCATGCTGTGGTGGCGTCCCACATATAAAATAGAGAAAGACTGGCACAGATGTTAGCTCAGCCACAATCTTCCTCAAGTAAAAACAGGAAGACTGGCAACAGATGTGAGCTCAGGGCCAATCTTCCTCTCTGTCTCTGTCTCTGTCTCTCTGTCTCTCTCTCTCTCTCTCACACACACACACACACACACAAGATTAGTCTATTCGCATGGAGAATGTGTTGGAGGCAAACAAGGATGGATATGAGAGGAAAAGATAAACAGGTGTCCAGTAGTGAGATGATAGTGGCTTAAAGTAGGCATGATAGATTCAATGTGCATGTTGAGGTTTGGATGAACAAAGCTGGGAGATGGACTGGATATGAGGAGTGAAGGAGAGGAAGATATAAGAATGATTCCAGATTTCAGGCTTGAGCACTAGGTAGATGAAAGGAATGTTAACCAAGAGACAGAGGACAGGAGTAGAGACTAATTCTGACTAAGAGAACTCAGGAAGGCCACTAGGGGTAGGTAATATCTGGGCGGGAGTCATAAAAGAGGACATTCAAAAAGATTTATATTGGGACAGGGGTTGTTCTAGGCAGAGAGAACAAAATGAACAAAAGCCTGGGGATGAAAGAGTGCATGGTTCAGAGTGGCAGTAAAAGAGTATGGCTGGCTGTGCAAAGTGGCACAGTGTGGGATGTTGTTATCAGGATACGAGATTGAAAAGCTAAGTAGACACGGGAATCAAAGTCTTTGAAATTAATCTGTATAAAAGATAATCTTTGGAGGCTTTTAGGCAGTGGAATAACATGTTCAGACCTGTATTTTTTTTTAGGAAGATCTCCAGAATTTCTGGAGCTTTGTAAGGGAGAAAAAATAGTTGGTGTTGGAGAAAGAGACATTTTGGGAAAATTGAAATATATGAAATCTTTTTTTAGCATCTCTAACAGATCAGTTTAAGAATATGTGCATGCATTATGTAGAATTTAGGTTGTTTTTTAAAAGGATCATGCTTCATGTTTGTTATGTATAGAGCTGCTAAGACTTGGACAACTCTTAGAATAGATTCTATTTTCCCTTTAGGTTGGAGGTGGGGTTGTGGTGGCAACCCGTTGGTCAACAATATTGCCTTGTCAAATCTTGTCATTTCCAATCTTAATTTTCATATCTCTTTTATAATTCAAAAAAGAAAGGGTGGTTTTGGTTTTGTTTTTGGATGGCCATCTCTATTGTCCACTAAAGTATTCTTTGGACTAAAAAGCAAAGGAAAAAAATATATATAACTGGAGAATTATGGGACAGCATATACTATTCATGGTGTGGGAGTATAAAAAAAGGTGTAAAAATAATTTTCCTATTTATGCTTTCTTGGTACTTTATACATTTCTTTTTAAATCAAAGCAGTGTCCTTGATCAAGAGTCAGTAAACTTTTTCTGTGAGGGGCCAGAGAAGAAATATTTTAGTCTTTGTGGGCTATAAATTTGCTGTTGCAACTATTCAGCTCTGCCTTGTAGTGCAAAAGCAGCCATAGATGACGCATAAACAAATAATCATGGCTGCTTTCCAATAAAATTTATTTACAAAAAGTAGGCATTGAACCATATTTTGTTGACCCTTGCCCAAGACCCCCAAAACTGATAATACCATAAGGGTATTTTTTGGCTACTCTTTTAAAATGTCTATTTTTGCCTTGGTATATCATGTGTCGTTTACAGAGAGTATCAGTGTATCTCATTTTTCGCTTCACTTACAAAGGTTGCTCAGTTCATCTAATCAGGTGAAGTAGAGCCAGTATTCAATAAAAGTGAGCCCCAAGTACGGTAGCCCTTTGTCTTAATCAAAGTTACAAAAACTTGTTACCAAATTTGAACTTATTTTTGTGTCCCTCCTTTTGATTCGTCTTGAGTGCCTGCTTTTAAACTTTATGTTTAATGACTAATAAAATTTGTTTCTCGGATAAAATTCTCACTCACCCTAAGAAAGTAGGGAAGAGAAGCTCCAGGAGGGGAAAGAGGAAAATGAGAACAAGGATGATGTGACAGAGATAAAGAGGAGGATGTGCTGCTTTTTTTTTGCCTAGAACTCATGGGCCAGGCTCTGTGCCAAAATGTTGCAAACACTGTTTAATTCCCCCAACAACCCTATAAAGTAGGTTACAACCACCATTTAAATATTGGCAAGAACACTTTTAGCTTGGGTTTCTCCACAAGCAGACACTGGGACAAGGATTTGAATGCAATAGAAATAATCTATCTGGGAGGCAATCCCAGGACACAAGGTGAGGGAGTGAGTAAGGAGGAAAGCCAATAGTGGATGCATTGAGGAGTCAAGTGACATTCAGGCCCTCTGGGGACCCTTTTGGAGACTAGGTAGAGCACAGCTCATAGCTGTCCCACCGAGGAGCAAGGAAGCTGGGTTGTTTAACCACCAACTCCCATTCCTTGTAGGTTGAGTTTGCTCCTGGGGTCATTAACCCCTTGGATCTTCCATCTTGACCCACATGTGGGTTGATATCATTCCTAAAGCCGGAGAAAGCCTTTAGGGAGAGACAAACAGGTGCTACAGGCGAGAAAACGATGGTGTGTACAGAATTTGTTCACTGAACCCTCAGAACCTCCGGCATGGGCCAAGGACATGTGGGTGGGGTACCAATAGTATATGCTACAGATACTGAGGCTAAAGTCCCTAATGCATGCATGATGCTATTTTTCCTGACTCATACCCATTGTTTACTCCTCTTTTGTTCCCACTCAGTACTATCATCAGTCCTAGCGGTAAAGGGAAGGCTGGGGCCAATCTCCAAGAAGGGGTTTTAACTAATAATTCTGCTAATTTTTCCAAGAGCTCACTCTGTCCAGTATGTCAGAACTCACTCTTAACACAAAGACAGTAGTTTGTCTTCACTCTGGCGTGATGCAATTTTAGTGGGAAAGAAATCAAAGAGAAGTAGTCACAATCCACTAAATCATCCCCAACCAGTCGTTTAGCTGCATGGAATACAGATGCAGGATTTAATAAGTAGCCAACATCCGTAGATAGTGGGGTTCACCAATCTAGTGATGGCTGCTGTAACAGCAATGGGAGAATGTTCTTTCTTTGCAACCTTAGAGGCATATACCCAGGTATGGAGAAAAAGAGTGTTTAGAGAAAAATATCAAGTGCTTTATAAGGTATTAGCTAGTGTCATTATCATAGATTTTTAAAAATAACTAATTAGCTTTTAGCATACCCTCCCTTGCTTTAGACCCATCTTCTTGAGTGGGAGTAAGCAGGAGACTGATTTAATTATAGCGCAAGGGTTAACATATGAGAAAGGCATGGGATCTTCTTTCTACGTTCCTCCAGAGGGCAGATCCAGAACTGATGGGGTGGGGGAAACTCCAAGAAATGATTGAACTCAGTGTGAGGAAGAACTTTCTGGCAGTTGGCACCATCTAAGACTAAAGCTACACTGCTTTGTGAAGCAGTAAGCTCCCCACCACTGGAGGTGCTGGCTCCCCATTTGCTGCCGTCAGAATAGTGGGAACTCTGGCATTGGGTAAAAGCAGGGAAAAGATGATCATTGTGCTTTCCTTGAAATAATAGTCTCTGGAGTCTGATAGCCTGGGTCCAATCTTGGCTGTTATGATTGCTCACTCTGAGTTTAATTCTTTAATCTGTGAAATGGGGCTAATGATAGTATATTTTCATAGGTTTGTTCCATAAATTTCCTAAGATTATGTGTGTAAAGTGCTTAGCACGGTGTCTAGACATAGTAATCACTAAGTTGATATTGTTGTTTGTTGTTATTAAGGAGCTCACAACAAGGTAGGAATTTGCATAGAAAGTCTCTTGGAAAAACACAATGAGTGCTCTCTTTTTCTTAGGCTGGAGCCAGATGCTGAAATACAGAAATGAATACAGAAGGTTCTTTCCCACAGGGAACCCCCAGCATGCATGTTCTTATGTACAGGGATCTCCTAAGGATGAATTAGTCCAGGAAGAGTGCAGGCCTGGGTCTCAGGGAATGACAGTTCTGGCTGAAGCCCAATAGCTCTGCCTGGGAGAGGGCTGGTATCCTGGGTGATGGAAATAGGTGAGCCACATGGTCCTGTGCCATTTCTAGAGGGGTAGCAAGCAGGCACAGTAAACTCCAGGGGACTGTAGGCAGTCAGACCAACAAGTCCCAAGTGTTTATCTAGGAAAATCAAAGTAAATGCTAAAATCAGCCTTATGGGTAAAAAGAACTCTCAAAAAGTCAGCTGTGGGCTGGCCCTGTGGCCTAGTGGTTCAGTTTGGCATGTTCCACTTGGCCGTCCGGGTTTGGCTCCCAGACACGGAGGTGATGACCCACATACAAAATAGAGGCAGACTGGCACAAATGTTAGCTCAGGATGAATCTTTCTCAGAGAAAAAGAAAGGTCAGCCTGTCAGTATACATAGGGTTTAGCTCACTCCAGGCCCATGAAAATAGTAATTGAGAAAAAAACAAGCTGCAAAGAACTACAATTTGTTGAGCATTTACTAAATATCAGGTATTGCCCTAGATACTTCTTATGCATTAAAGTATTTAATCTGCTCAGTAACCTTATGAGATAGGTACCACCGTTATTATATGACCATTTTATAAAGGAGAAACTGAAGTTTGAAAAGGTTAAACTACCTACCTGGGGTCACAGGTATGCAGATGGGGAGGCTTCCAGGCTAACTATTTACCCAGGAGGGGAGGATTACTGGAGAAACATCCATTTGCTAGCCGTTTTCCCTAATCCAGATTGGTACTGACTGTTGCTTCTGGGCTTTGTGGGGACAGCTAAGCATCTGGACCTGACATCTGCTTCTGACTTGTTTTTGCCGTCTGTACCTCCCTGAGATGAATAATATGAAATGGGGAATGAGAAACAAGAACAGAAGCGGCGGTTGCCATGGAAATGCAAGAGTCTTGGTACCGCCCAGTTCTGAGAGGTAACACTCATAAAGGTATGTGAAATGGGAACATTCTCCTGTGACGGTATGTGAAGCTGCAAGGATCACAAGGAAGACCTCTTCTCCAAAAACGCTAGTTAGTTGGGCTGACCCAGGTGGGGGAACAGAAATAGCCCAGCATTCATAGGTCCAAATTCTATATGATTTCCTAGCTGTGTGATCTTGGACAAGTCATTTAACCTCTCTTGATTTCAACTTCCTTTTAGGTAACAACGTCTACTTTGTAGGATTGCTGTAAATATTAAAGGAGTTAATGATGCCAAGTGTTGAAAATTAAGTCAAATATTTCAGAATATTAATATCTGACTTTCTGCGTGACCTTGGGTTTATTCTACTTGTCTTGATTGAGGTTTATCCAAGGTGAAAAATGGGCCAGAACTCAGCTTCTTTCCCGAGTTGGCAGCAGAGCAGAGGTGGAAGTATTTACTCTGCCAATCTCAGCTAGGTCTGACCTTGTGGAAAATCAAACAAACAGAATCTTACTCCAAATCGCTGCAGGAATAGCACATGTAGGGGTCATTCTTTGCTCTGGCAATTATTGGCTTTCTTTCCTGGACCTTTAAAAAAATATTTCCCGGGTAAAACAAAGTCCACTGGTGTCCAGCAGAAAAGCAGAAAGCAAGAGGATGTTTCTCCTCTCCTCTCTCTTATTACTAATGCTTATCCAGGCCTGCTGATGACAAAACAGTGTCAGTGTTAGAAGGTTGGCAGCTGCAACAGTAGTGATACCTACGGCCTTCCAAAATATTCCAGACTTGTAGCAGGGGCTGCTTGGAAAACAAGTCTGGACACAGGCGGGAGAAAAGGATGTTGTGGTTGTATGGTAGTCTCTCTGTGATGCCTAATGGTACTAAACGCATTGACTGGCATGTGATACCTGCTCAGATCCTTCATGCCTCTATGCTACTCTCTCCTCTTGCGAAAAACAAAACAAGACAAAAAAAAGATCTTGTTAATATAAAATCAATGAGCTTCCAGCAGATGGATTCTAGGGAAGCCATTCAACAAGTGGGAGATGACCACTCTCCTCTTTTTTTCATAACTGTGGGTTCTTAGACAAATGACTATGTCCATGGGGTTTCTGTTTCTTCCACTGTCAAGTGAGGACAATGCTTCCTATCTTGGAAAATCGTTATGGGCATAGAGACTTCCCACCAACTTATGAATCAATGAGTATGTGTTACACATTGCTCTGAGAGCTGGGGAGGCAGGGATGAATAAGACAAAATTGTTGTCCTGGAGGAGTCTATGTTTTGCAGGAGAGTCAGACAATAAACACATATAGCAAACAAGATAATTTCAGCTACTGAGATGAGCTATGAAGCAGATAAAGAGGCATGAATGGTGAGAAGGTGTCAGCTCTGCAAATATCTGAGGAAGACACATTGTTGGGAGAAGGAATAAGTGGAAAAGCCAACAGATGGAACACAGTTTGGACTATTTGAGGGTTATGGCTAGTAGTGAACAAAGGAAATGATGAAGAGAGATGAGAGACCTTACAACTTTAGCCACAGAGAGTGACTGCCTGCCTCTCTCTCAGCTCCAAAGCTAGAATCTCAGTGGCGAAAATTACTGGTTCAGCTTTAGTGAGATGTGCACTTCTTGACCTGTTGACTCTGGCTGGGGGGGTCAGGTTCATATCAGAACATGGTAGTGCCAATGGGACTCCAGCAGATGGAGTGAGGGGGAAATGTAGTTCCCAGGAAAAAAAACGACTATTGTTCCCCAAATGAAAGGAGAGTGGCTGGTGCTTAAAACGAAAGCTGTTCCTTAGACCAGGTTCTGTGGTTCCAAAGAAATTTGACCTTCATGACTGCCACTTGAGGTAGGTTGGGCAGGTCATCCTATAACCACCTTAGGAAAAGGAATCATATTACAGAGACTGAAGAGCCTTGTCCAAGATGACACAGGTTATAGACGGCTAAACATGACAGGAAATCAGGTCTCAGGTTGAAATCCTAGGACAATGTCTTCTATTTTTTGTTTATTTATCCATTTATGTTTATTGGATATTTACTATAATTGCTATTGTCCTCCAAAGGATTCTTTGTTCAAAGAATTTTTGAAAAACCAACCTACTATCTTTTGGAGATTCTTAACTTATATTAGCATAAAAAAACAAAGTTCTTGAAGCACAGCATTTATTAAAATTTCTTTGACCACTGAACTTGCTTTCTACTACATGAAATGCTCATCTAAATGCCTTTTAGCTGCTCCTCATTCATTTTGAAAATTTTATAACATGTATCTATTGTAAGATATAGTGGAAATAACAAGGACCTGAAATCAAAACATCTGATTTAAATCCAACCTCTGTTGGGTGATCTTAGGCAAATCACCTACTATCTATACATAGGGTTCCTATTTCTTTATCTATAAAATGAAGAGAGTTAGACTAAATGAGACTAAAGTCTCTTCCTGCTTTGGTAGTCAGTAATCGTATTTCCATTCCCTAATGATATAAAAGTTACAGACTAAAAGAAATATAGTTCTTGACTTCAAGGAATTTACATTTCATTTGCAAAAGTAGAATGTGTGCGCAAAGGCATACAGGTGCACAGACACACACACAACCCAGGATCATAAACGTGTGATTATATAGTCCTAATTATAAACAACCTTGCCTGTCTCAAGGCGAGAGTAAAGATAATGTTGTTTGGTTGTTCTATGAGGAGCACAGCAACAACAGAAAAGTTACATGATTTCCCCAAGGTCACACTACATTTAATTGCAATCGCTATTGCCACACGTGTCCACAGTTTGGGATCTCTACAAGTTAACACATCCTTGGAATAGAATTTATGCTGTTTGCAAAAGTGAAAAATGGACAAGGTAAGAACTAATATTTGTATAACTCTTTATAGTTTAAAAAGTCCTTTGCTTGGACCCATTTCACCCAACCTGCACAGCCCAGAGTACTAAGTGGCAGGGCTGCTTTCGTCCAACTCCATAGCTGTCTGTTTCCACTAGGCTGCCCTCACTGGCCTAATAAAAACACTGCATTCCTAGACCAAGAGGTCAGACAGGGATGATCCCCCATCTATAGTGAAATCCCAATATTGCAAGCCAAAATGAGAGAAAAGGTGCCATCCCCATTCCCTTTTCCTCTCATTATGTGAATATTTTCATCCCCAATTTTGGTTTGGCTGTCAGGATCTTTGAGATGGAAAGGGAATAAAGGATATTACAGACATAGCTCATCCTAGTAAATACTTAGGAACTCGCTTGGCATTTGCTCCTTGATGGCAGGACATGAAACATACAAACACCTTAGCTACTACCCTTAGTTTCAGGGAAAAGGGGTCTCATAGAGCTATCTGTAAAATAGAATATTACACGGCAGAGAGCATGTTTAGAAGCCAAAGACCCCAATTCCTGCAATGTGTGATGGATCCTTGGTTGATTTACTTCTTTGAGCCTCAATTTCCTAATCTGTGATAATTAGGGATAGTTTTGATATTTTAATAATCAACTGATATTTCAAAGATTAAACAAAATAATGCTTGCCTGTGCATTTTAATATTTTTAAACAATTATTTTATTGTGGTCATACTGACTTATAACATTGTGTAATTTCGGGTGTACATTATTATATGTCAGTTTTTGTGTAGACTGTATCGTGTTCACCACCAATAGTCTAGTTTTTATCCATCACCATATATACGTGCCCCTTTACCCCTTTCACCCTCCCCCTACCCCCTTCTCCTCTGGTAATCTGTTCTCCTTATCCATGTGTTTGTTTATCTTCTGCAAATGACTGAAATCACACAGTGTTTGTCTTTATCTGTCTGGCTTATTTTGCTCAGTGTAATATCCTCAAGATCTATCCATATTCTTGCAAATGGCATCATTTTAGCTTTTTTATGACTGAGTAGTATTCCATTGTATATATATATATATATATATATATATATATATATATATATATATATACCATGTCTTCTTTATCCATTCCCCCTTTGGTGGGCACTTGGGTTGCTTCCATGTCTTGGCTATTGTGAATAATGCTGAGATGATCATAGAGGGGCATATATTTCTTGGAAGTGTTGATTCCACATTTTTGGATAAATACCCAGTAGTGGGATGGCTGGGTCATATGGTATTTCTATTTTTAATTTTTTGAGAAATCTCCATACTGTTTTCCACAGTAGCTGCACCAGTTTGCCTTCCCACCAGCGGTGTATGATGTTTGAATGCATTTAAATATTTCATGAAGGATGCAAACATGAGGAAACATCACTTTGAGAATTAATATTACATGGATAGTGTTCAAGGAAAGTGTTTGTACAAGAGCTCAAATTTTGTTGTAACTAGATAGAGAAAGCATTGTCCCTAGGAGTCAAATACCAAAGAACAGACATAGTTTTGTTCCACAGAATTCTTCTTTGTGATTGTAATTGTTTGAAGTAGAATTTGACCTGTATTCAAGAGAGAATGTAGCTAGATATTGGAGTCAGACTGTGCAAAAGACACCAGGCAGTAAAGGAGAGGGATGTGAAGGAGAGAGGGAAACGAACCATCAGGATTGTACAGATCAGCCCCCAGGTGAATCAAATCCTTTCCTCAGCGGCTTCCAAGCTATATCTGGGTAAACACATTGTCAGTTGTCAAGGCCATGTGCTCTTCCATAGCTTATCTAGCGCCCCTTGTCTAGCGCCTGTCAGTCACAGCTTCTAAGCTATGACAATGGGGAAGCATTTAGTGGTGTGTTAGCTGTTACACCCAAGCATCTGCAAGCAATGCTACAGCAGCCACAGGCAGGGTTCGCTGAGCACTCTCCAACTGAGACCAGATTCCAAACCCCTGCCATGTAAAAAATACTGGTATCTGGCAGCAGTGTTTAAATTCCACCACCTTTGATATTTCCAAGGATAGGACGCCATCCAACTGTGGTATGTTATAAGATAGCATACATGGACTTTGGGACAGACCTAGGTTTGTCAGGATAAGTGACCTCGGCCAAGTCACTGCACTTTTCTGAACTTTTCCTCTTTTGTTTTTGAGGAAGACTAGCCCTGAGCTAACATCTGCTGCCAATCCTCCTCTTTTTGCTGAGGAAGACTGGCCCTGAGCTAACATCCATGCCCAGCTTCCTCTACTTTATATGTAGGATGCCTACCACAGCATGGCTTGCCAAGCGGTGCCGTGTCCGCACCTGGGATCTGAACCGGTGAACCCCGGGCCACCGAAGCAGAATGTGCGCACTTAACCAATGTGCCACTGGTCCAGGCCATGAATTTTTCCTCTTTTAGAAAAATAATCCTCCCTTACTTGTCTCAAAGAGTTATTTTAAAAATAATGAAGGTTAACTGGTAAAAGAGATTAGTAGCTTGCTAAGGTCTCCAGTAAGTCAGTGGCCAAGCCAATATTTGAAATTGGGAATTCTGGCGGTCAGTTTAGCATCCCTTTCACCATTTCAGCCAGAGGTCAGTTTGAACCAAGAAGAAGTCTCAGAGTGCAAAAGAACCTGAATTTCTGTCAAGTGGTAGAATTAGATATTTTTTGAGAATCCTTTCTATGCCCACCAGATAATTGGAACTGAAAGGTTCTATGGCAAATTGATTGCTCAAAGTTGGGGCTAAAATGCTCACCCCACAAAGAAAAGCTGAAAAACACAACTTTCCAGCTGCCACAGCAGGATGAGATTTCCATAATGCTGCACACTTACAGAGGAGGAGGGACACAGACACAGCTTTGCAATCGAGAAGTTAACAAAGCCCTTACTCGCTTGGTTCCCACATCATAAGAACCTCTATACTGGTGCTTCTTAGACTTTGTGTTGAAATAACATGGAAGATTTTTTTCTACTTCATCACAGACTTTTATTTAAGTAAAATACAATGACGGCAAATTGAGAAATTAAATAAAAAATAGACAGACAAAATACAAGGCCAAATTTTGTTGTGTTAGATTCAGCAGAAATAAAATTGCTTTGTCAAATGGTTATAAAAGTTTCCAGAGTCTCTCTCTAAATTTCTAACATCCATGCCCAAACTTCCTCTACTTTATACATGGGACGCCTACCACAGCATGGCTTGCCAAGCGGTGCCATGTCCGCACCCGGGATACGAACTGGCGAACCCCGGGCCGCCGAAGCAGGACGTGCACACTTAACCAATTTCATGAGACAAGTATCGTGACATAGGCAGGTTATAGTCTGTGGGTCAGCATCAGTCTGTGGACTGCACATTGAGTAGTACTGCTCTGTATCACTGGAGAGCAGGAGCCCTGAGCATTCTGGACCAGGAGCCCTGGAGGAACAGGTGTGGGTAATTACAAGATCATTAATATGCTCATGATTTATATGTGTATTATGTTTATTGTTTATTTCCTGCCTTGGGAATGTAAGCTCCATGCAGGGAGTGATTTTTGTGTATTTTGTACAGTAGTTGTCCCCAGAGCTAGAATAGGGACTGGTGCACCATAGCCCCTCAAAGAATATTTGCATATAAATGTGTGGATGATGCAAGGAGGGGTGAGAAGAGAGGTAGTGAGGAAAATAAACATCAAAATAAAAACACCCACACTTTCCCATATGAGGAAAGTTAATACTAAGAAAATTAGCCAACACATGTTAACCAATAATCAAAACATGAATTCAACATGAATTAAAATAATTCTGCAAAACGTTTGACAAAGATTCATAATAAGAATGTGTAGGTTGATCACAGAGAAAAAAATACTTGGATCACATCAGAAATTAGGAAACAAGCAAAAATATGAAACTGGAGAACGTGGACATAAAAAAGAACCAATTAGGAAATTTGAAAATGGATATATTTAAATAGAAAACGTAAAGAATGGAATAAATCCTAGTTAATAAACAATTAAAAATAATGATTTGTGATGGAGTAATAAGCACCTCACTCAGAATTCTCCAACAGAGAAGCAACTAAGGAAGAAAAAGAAAGCGATATCAAGAAGGACTTGAGAAGTTCCAACTTAGGCCCGGTAAGAGTTCCTGGAGACTTACCGGAGAAAAAGGGAGGAGATACATTTGAAGAGGTAATTACTGGCCTTTCACGGAACTGAAGGAACACAAGTCCGTAGATCAAAAGATCCACAGGGAGGGCCAGCCCAGTGGTGTAGTGGTTAAGTTCATGTGCTCCATTTTGGCGGCCTGGGGTTTGCAGATCCAGATCCTGGGTGCAGACCTGCACACCACTCATCAGCCATGCTGTGGCAGCGTCCCACTTACAAAATAGAGGAAGACTGGCACAGCTGTTAGCTCAGGGACAATCTTCCTCAAGCGAAAAAAGGGGAAGATTGGCAATAGATGTTAGCTAAGGGCCAAATCTTCCTCACTAAAAAAAAAAAAGATCCACAGAGAAGAATTTGTTGTTGTTAGGACCTCAAGTGGTTTCTGACCCCTGGCAACCCTGCGGACGGTAAAGCAGAACCCTGCCTGGCCTTTTTGTGCCATCCTCTTACCTTCTGGGACTATATCAGACAGTGCTCCACTGCTATTCATAGGGTCTTCAAGGTCCATTTTTTTGCAAGTGGTGGCCGGGTCCTTCTTCCTAGTCTGTCTTAATCTGGAAGCTCTACTGACACCTGTCCACCATGAGTGACACTGCTGGTATTTGAAATCCTGGTGGCATAGCTTTCAGCATCACAGTAACACCATTGTAGGACAACTGACAGACAGGACAGAGAAGAATAAAGTATACAAAATCAACACCTACTCACTGAATGAAATGTGGAAAAACTAAGGCAAAAATACAACCTCAAAAACTGCAAAGCAGACTGGCCTCAGAGTAGTAGAATTTAGACTGATAAGAGATTTCTTTTTCCCCTTTGGCAATGAGGATGCCCAAAGACCAAGGAGTCATACCTCACTGCATTATGGGAAAGCATGTATCAGCCCAGAATTTTACCTCCAGCTAAACTTTTAGTCAAGTTTGAAGGCAGGAAAAAGCATTTATTTAAAATGAGAAGATTAAAAGAAGTTAACACTGTCGAATTTTCTCTAGAAGAAAAAAATGCAGGATTTTTATAAAAAAGGAAATGCTAACCCAGAATGAAAATGTGGGATATAAGAAACAATGGTAAAAGTTAAAAAAGAAAATAATAGAAAAATTTCTGTGAGCACAGAAATTGATGAAATACCAGTACATTTGACTAACTGAATGTAAAATTAATAATTATGTTTCTGTGAAAAATGTAAAACAAACTCTAAAGAATAATTATCATCATGAGAGCTGAAGTTCAGTGGTAAATAATGTGTTCTAAGATATTTGCCATGTTCAGGAAAATATTTTAAAATTCTGAATACTTTTGGACATGGTTAAAAAATTCTATTTATGTATGTGAAAAAATACACTCCTAAAACATCAGATGAGAATAACAAATATAGAAAATATATCACAACTAGCAGAATCAAGAAAAGGAAAGGAAAAAAAAGAAGGTAGAAATAAGTCTAAATATATCTGTAGTCACTATTAGTGTAAATGAATAAAATTTGGCATTACAAGAGATATTCTCAGAATGGATTTTTAAAAATCCAGTTATAATGTTCCTTAAATGAGAGCCACTTAAAGCAAAATCACACAATAAGTTTGAAAAATAAAGTAAATGAAATATTACGCAAGTACTAATGCAATGAAATATAATTAGGCAACATACCAGCAAAATGAAACCTACGGTAAAAACATTTCTAGAGATAACGAAATACATTACCTAATAGTAAAATTTAAAAATTACTAAGCAAAAGTGATTTAAAGCATATGATTCATGTAACAACATATCCATATCCTCAAAATATAAAAGCAAAATTGATATTATTTTTTTCCAAAATGGGCAAACAGCCTATCATTAGTGGGAGATTTTACAATATCTTGATCAGAAACTGATAGATTAACAGACAAAATAGTAAACAGAATTAACAATCTTTGTCATATATGTGTGTGTACTTATTCTTAAATATGTAGATATATATATTTATATATGATAATATAATTATCTAAAATAATTTTTAATTTTTATTAAAATTAATATAATTTTTCTAAATATAATTTTAAGATATGCAAAGCAATGTAATTTTTATTTTATATGTTTTTCTAAAATATGCAATATAAAATTTTCTAAAATTATAATTTTAGAATTTATATTTATAATTATAATTATTATAATTATATATATTTATATATGATAATTATAATATATAATTAATATGGAATTTTATGTTATATATACTGTATAATATTATGTACAAAATATATTATATTTTGTTATTACAATATATTATAATAATTATAATATATTAATATATAATACATATTAATATATTTTTTCTAAAATATGCAAAGTACACATATATAACAGATGTATCTGACTATCTATACATATGCATTTAGTGACATGCATGGTCATAAAGAAATTATCAAATATTTCCAAGAATTGATTCTGATAGACCACATTTTCTTTTTTCGATGCAAATAATTTAGACATTGACAATGAAACAGTAGAAGCATACTGTTACTTTAGATTTGGTAACTAAGATGAGGGAAGGGAAACATTTATTTTGAGCAGTGGTTCTATCATTGACTGAACATTGGAATCATCCAGGGAACTATGATAAACACTGATGCCTGGATCTCACCCCCAGCTCTTCTGATGAAACCGGTCTCTGGGCTGTGTAACCTGGGATTTTCATGTGTAGTCAAAGCCGAGTACCACTGATTTAGGATCTGGCAACATTTGTACCCTGTATGTGTTAAAGCCTTTAAAGATGGTATCCCAAAGACAAATGCTTTTGTTTCTCTTCAAGAATTACCCAGATACAATCTTCATTGAAAGCCAAGTGGCTGGTGATGCAGTCACCACAGCAGCTGTCAAAGTGCCTTCAGTAGCTGTGACCAAATTCCTCCCTCTGTCCTTTATTTCCTTGTTTTCCTATCAGGCACACATCTTAATTGACCCTTACACAGAAGGCATCTGACTGTGAGTTGCTGTGATCTCCCTGTGTGAAGGGGTCTGAGTCAATCATTTTGCCCATCTTCTCATTGGAAAGAAAGTAGCAGACACACTGAAGCATCTCTCCTTGGTCTAAACAGAAGGCCAAACATGCCAGGGATGAAGTTCTCCCTGAAAAAGAGTGAAATCCAAATATTCTGGAGTTGGCCAAAAGCAAAGATTAATGGCTAAGATTTTCAGTAACATAATTCTATACAGTTGGATAAATTGCAAGTAATAACATATAATGAATGAATATGTGTGCATTGAAATTAGACATATTGGCAACAAGTCCAAGCTCAGTTAATTATGAAGTTTGTGACAGTGGGCCCATTACTCATTTGTAAAATTTGTGACATTTCAATGAGATGATATAGTAAAGTGCTCATCTCAGTGCCTGACACATAGTGTGTGGTACGTGGTATGCATTATTATTGTTATTGTCATAATTATTCAGTAATTTTCCAAAGGTACATACCCCAAGGGTAATGCTGGCTGTCAGTTTTTGAAAACTAATGTATCTTTCTTTCATAAGAGGGGTGATAGGATGGGCCTGGAACTATGAGATGTGTCTTAGAATGTTAGAAATATAAATATGTAAGTCCAGAGAGGGAGAGAGACTTTTAGCATTGAAACACCTCAGCAACACTATTTCCAGGTTTCTATGGACAGTGATGTCCCTTAAGAAAGGATCACTCCAATGGGGCAAAGTACTCTAAAGCTTCAGTGTGGTGACCGGTAGATGATACTTTGTTCATGCCATTACCGCAACCAGGGGAACAAAAAAGCATTTAAACTTAAAGTGGCCCAGGGCGCTGAAGCAGAAAGCTGTACCTCTTATCATCTTCTCCCTGGGATTTGCATCTCTTTTCCCCAATAAGATGTGGATAGACACCTATGCATGCTGCCACTTCCTCCTCTAACACTGCAACCTACAAACTGAGATGTCATGACTTTCATGTTTTAATGTGGGCCTAACACTTTACTCTCTTTTTTGAAAATCTATCCATTTCTAAGACTGCATTCTAAGTCTTTCTTCCTACTTTGTTATGTTCAAAGTTTTCTCTTTTCTATTGCGTAAGATACACAGGACATATTGTTTTCCTCTGTTCTGCATGAAGGCTTGTATCTCATGCAATAACACCTCTTTATTAGGCAACAAGTATTCGTTGAGTACCTACTATGTACACTGTACTATGTGTCAGGGATGTGGGAAGCAAGATAGAGTCCCTGACCTCAAGAAGAACATAGTCTAGTGGAAAAACAATGGAGACAGGTTATGATGGGAATGCAGAGAACAGGAGCCCAACCCGGACTTGAGGCAAGGATGGCTTCCTGGGAGTGGGTGAGGTTGGCTTTGAGCTGAAGAATAGTTAAGAGTTAACCAGCTGAGGGGGAAGAGTGTTCCAAGCAGAAGGAAGACGTCTTCAGAGGTCCGGAGAGGAGGAAATGAAGTAGGTTTTCCAGCATGGGACCTTCTATGAAGGCCATTTGATGCAAAGGTAGGGTGTTTAGGCCTTGTCCTGAATTAATGAAACACTGTTAGAGCTGTGCTGTCCTAAGGTAGCCACTAGCCTTGTGGGACTATTGAGCATCTGAACTATTGAAATGTGCTGAAACTAAAATGTAAACCAATTTCAAAGACTCAGTACTACTCAGAATATAAAATAGCTCATTAATAAATATTATATTGACTACATATTAAAATAACATTTTTGATACATTGAGATACATAAAACTATTACTAATATTAATTTTACTCTGTTTATTTTTACTATTTAAAATTTGGCCACTAGAAAAATTAAAATTATATGTGTGGCTTGCATTATATTTTTACTCAACAGTGCTTCACTAGAGGCTTTTAAAAGACGGACTATGTGATCATCTTTAATAATATTTTTCAGAGATGGATATTTCCTTAATATGACAAATATTCTGCTTAATGGAAACACTAAACACTAAAAGCACTTGCATTACAGTTACAAACAAAGATCTCACCACCATCAACAACAACAAAACTCACGACTATTAGTTAATATTATTTTGCAGATGCTAGACACTGCCATGGGACAAGAGAAGGAATTAAAGATATAAACATTGGGAATAAATATGCAAAATTGTCACTATTGCAGATAATATGATTATGTACTTGGAAAAGCTAAGAGAATAAAGTGGAAATTATTACAAATAATCAGAGAATTCAATAAAGTAGATTGGAACCATGTTAATATACTGAAATCAATAACTTTCAGAATACAAATAACACACAGAACAGTTAGAAAATATAAGAGAAGAAAAGACTCAGTTTAAGATAGCAACAAATAAGAAATGCCCAAGATCTGTATGAAGGGAAACTGTAAAATGTTTTTGAAGACTTGAACAAATAGAAAGACAGACCATGTTCTTGGATAGGAAAACTCAATATTTTTTAATTAAACTTTTTATTTTGAAGTGACTGTAGATTCATATATTGTTGTAAGAAGTAATACAGAAAGATCCTGGCTACATTTTTCCCAGTTTCCTCCAATAATAGTATATTGCAAAACTATAGTACAATATCACAAACAGGATACTGACATTGACGCAATCAAGACACAGGACATGCCCATCAACACAAAACAACATGTCTGTCATGTTGACCTTTTACAGCCACATTCACTTCCATTTCCCCTCCTTCCATCCCTACCCCCTGGCAACAACTGATCTGCTCTCCATTTCTTTAATTTTATCATTTCAAGAAAGTTACATGAATGAAGTCGTGTAGTATGCAAGCTTTTGGGATGGGATTTTTCACTCAGCATAATTGTCTGAAGATTTATCCAGAGATGTGTGTATCAATAGTTTATCCCTTTTATTGCTGAGTTATATCACATGGTACAGATGTAAAATAGTTTGTTTAACCATTCATTCATTGATAGATACCTGGGTTGTTTCTAGTTTGTGGCTATTACGAATAAAGTTGCTATGAACTTTTATGCACAGATTTTGGTGTGATCATAAATGTTCATTTCTCTAGGATAAATGCCCAGCAGCTCAATTACTGAGTCTTTTGGTGGTTGCATGTTTAGTTTTTAAAGAAACTGTCAAAATGCTTTCCAGAGTTGCGGCTGGCCCAGTGAAGGAGAGGTTAACTTTGCGTTCTCTGCTTTTGGCAGCCTGGTGTTCACCGGTTCGGATCCCGGGTATGGACATGGCACCAGTTGTCAAGCCATGCTGTGGCAGGCCTCCCACATATAAAGTAGAGGAAGATGGGCACGGATGTCAGCTCAGGGCCAATCTTTCTCAGCAAAAAGAGGAGGACTGGCAGTGGATGTTAGCTCAGGGCTAATCTTCTTCTTCAAAAATGAATTTTTCCAGAGTGATTGTACCATTTTCCATTCCCACGAGCAATGTATGAATGACTCAGTCTCTTCACATCTTTACCAGCATTTGATGTCACTATTTTTTATTTTAGTCATTCTGGTAGGTGTGTAGAGGTATTACATTGTAGTTTTAATTTGCAATTCCCTGACGGCTAATGATGCTGAAATATTTTTCATGTCCTTATTTGTCATGTGCATGTTGTATTTGGTAAATATCTCATGTCTTTTCCGTATTTTCTAAATGGATTTTTTTTTCTCTTGAGTTGTGAAGATTCTTTATATATTCTAGAAACTAGTCCTTGGTTGAATATGTGTCTTGCAAATATTTTCACTCAGTCTGTAGCTTGTCTTTTCATCCTTTTAACAAGTCTTTTGCAGAAAAAAGTCTTAAACGTGAATGAAATCTGATTGACAAATTTATGATTCTTTCCCGTTTCCTTTTATGGGTTGGACTTTTGGTACCAAGTTGAACTTTTCACTTAGCGTTAGGTGTTCCATGAATTTCAAAGCTCTTTTATTTGATGCCTACACATTTGTATAAGAACTCTTTGCTTAGGTCTAGATCCCAGAGATCTTCTCCTATGTTTTTTCTAAAAGTTTTATAGTTTTACATTTTACATTTAAGTCTGTGATCTATTTTGAGCTAACTTTTTATAAGATGTGTGGTTTTGGTTGAGGTTCTAGTCCTTTTTTTTTGGCCTATGGATGTCCAATTACTCCACCACCATTTGTTGGAAAGGCTATCCTTCCTCTGCTGAATTGCTTTTGCACCTTTGTCAAAAATCAGTTGGCCATATTTGTGTGGATCTATTTCTTGGTTCTTTATTGTATTTCCTTGATCAGTGTGTCTATTTCTCCACCAATATTACACATTTGTGATTACTGTGGCTATAATAATAAATCTTGCAGCCAGGTAGACTGGTTTCTTTCACTTTCTTCTTTTTTCAAAAGTATTTTAACTATTCTAGTTCCTTTGCCCTTTCATGTAAGTTTCAGAATAATCTTGTCTATACCTACAAAATTCTTGCTGAGATTTTGATAGGAATTCTGTTATACCTGCATGTCAATTTGGAGAGAACTGACATCTTTGCTATCTTGGATCTCCCAATCCATAAACATGGTGCCTTAGTTAAATCTTTGATTTCTTCCATTAGTGTTTGATAGTTTTCAGTATAGACAAGTCCTGCACATGTTTTGTTAGATTTAAACTGACTTTACCTTTATTTTAGTGATTGTGAATAGTATTGTATTTTTAACTTTGATGTCCGATCATGTCATCTGCAAACAGAGACAATTTTACTTCTTCTTTTCCAATGTATTTGACTTTTATTTCATTTTCTTGCTATCTCGCGCTGGCTAGAACTTTCAGTGCTATGTTTAACAGAAGTGAAGAGAGTGGACATCCTTGCCTTCCTCCTGTTCTTAGGGAGAAAGCAATGTCTTTCAAAATTAAGTATAATATTAGCTGTAGTTTGATTTTGCTTTGTTTTATATTTCGCATATTTTTTTAAATCAAATTAAGGAATTTCCCTTCTATTCCTATTTTTTTCTGATAGTTTTCAAAGAATGAATGGGCATTAAATTTTGTCAAATGCTTTTTTTTGCATCAGTTGATACGATCATGTGATCTTTCTTTATTAGCCTGCTGATATGGTGAATTACTTTGGTTGATTTTGAATATCAAACCAGCCGTGTGTCTCTGGAATAAATTCCACTTGATTATGATGTATAATTCTTTTTTATATATTGCTAAATTCTATTTGCTAATGTTTTGTTAAAATTTTTTGCATTTTATTCATAAGGAAAATTTGCCTGTAGCTTTCTTCTTTTTATGTATACTGTGTGGGTTTGGTATCAGACTAATATTAACTTCATAAAAAGAATTGTAAAGTGTTCCCCTCTCTTCTATTTTCTGGGAGACGTGTGGAATTGGTGTTAATTCTTTCAGTGTTGGGTATAATTCTCCAATGAAAGCCTCTAGGTCTGAATATTTATTTTGGGAGATTTTAATTATGAATTCAATTTTCTTAATAACTTAAAAAGCATTTAAATTATCTTTTTCATATTGGGTGAAACATGGTAGTTCACGCATTCAAAGGAATTGGTCTTCCTCATCTGCATTGTCAAATTTATGTGTGTAGAGTTGCTTATAGTATTCTCTTATTATCCTTTTGATGTCTTCCAGGATCTTTAGTGACACTCTTTGATTCATGATATTAGTAATTTGTGTCCTTTTGTCCTCTTTTGCTAAAGGTTTGTCGATTTTATTGCTGTCTATAAAAAATCAAATTTCTGTTTCATTGACTTTTCTCAATTGTTTTTGCTTTCAATTTCATTAATTTCTGCTCTTCTTTTTATTATTTCTTTCTGTCTACTTGCTTTGGGTTTATTTTGCTCTTCCTTTTCTCTGTTCTTGAGGTGGGAATGGCAATTATTTATTTGAAGCTTTTCCCCTTTTTTAATATAAGTATTTATATATTTATATATATAAAAAAGCTTTTCCCCTTTTTTAATATAAGTATTTAGAGCTGTGAATTTCCCTCTCTTTGCTACTTTGTCTCGCACAAATACTGATATACTCTATTTTTGTTTTGATTGAGTTCAATACAGTTTTTCATTTCCCTTGAGACTTCTATTTCAAGTGTTTGAAGATAGTCTTGTGGTCTTTTTTCTATCAATGATTTTTTTTATTTTTGAGGAAGATTAGCCCTGAGCTAACATCTGCTGCCAATCCTCCTCTTTTGCTGAGGAAGACTGGCCCTGAGCTAACATCTGTGCCCATCTTCCTCTACTTTATATGTGGGACACCTGCCACAGCATGGCTTGCCAAGCAGTGCCATGTCCACACCCGGGATCCAAACCGGCGAACCCCAGGCAGCCGAAGCGGAACGTGCGCACTTAACCACTGCGCCACTGGGCCAGCCTCTATCATTGATTTTTAATTTGATTCTGATGTGGGCAGAGAATGCATCCTATGTGTTTTCAATCCTTTTAATAAATGAGTTGAGGTTTGTTTTATTTCCAAGGATATGGTCTACCTTGGTGTATGTTTAATGAGTGCTTGGGGAAAAAATGTGTATTCGGAAGTGTGTAATGTTCTATTAATTTCAATTAGACCCTGTTTCTGACGGTATTGAGTTATTCTATATCCTTGTTGATTTTTGTCTAATTATTCATCAAGTGCTTAGAAATCAGTGTTGCAGTCTCTGACTATAATTGTAGATTTGTGTATTTCTCCTTTCAGTTCTCTCAGTTTTTGCTTCATATTTTGCAACTCCACTGTTTTATGCATTACATTTAGGGCTGGTATATGTTCTTGGTGGATTGATCTTTTATCACTACAAAATCTCTCTCTGTCTTTCATAATTTTCTTTGCTCTGAAGTCTATTTATCTGATATTAATATAGTCACTCGTGCATTGTCTCGATCGATGTTTGCATTTTTTCATCATTTTACTTTTGTGTGTGTGTGTGTGAGGAAGATTGACCCTGAGCTATCATCTGTTGCCAATATTCCTCTTTTGCTTGAGGAAGATTGTCCCTGAGATAACATCTGTGCCAGTCTTCCTCTACTTTGTATATGGGACGCCACCACAGCATGGCTTGATGAGTGGTATGTAGATCCGTGCCCAGGATCCGAACAGCTAAACCCTTGGCAGCTGAAGTGGAGGCACAAACTTAACCACTATGCCACTGGTCAGGCTCCCATCATTTTATATTTTGAAGTTAGTTTATTTGAAGTTAGTTTCTTGTAGACAACACACAGATGGCACACATTTTTAAATCCACTCTGCCAATCTCTTTTGATTGATGTATTCAGACTATTTAAATGTGATAGATTAGGGTTTGTCTTCCATTTGATATTTTGTCTTCTATTTATCTCTCTTTTGTCTTCTTTTTTGTTTTTCCTACCTTCCTGTGGGTTACTTGACCATTTTAAAATTCCATTTTGACTCACCCATTGTGGTTTTGAGTGGTTGCTCTAGATATTATATTTTATTATTTCTTTTCTTTCAGCATTTAAAAAATGTTGTGACACTTCTGTCCAGTCTCCATAGTCTCTGATGCAAACTCCGCTGTTTCTCAGACTGTTTCCTGCCATAGCTAAGGTGTTAGTTCTCTCACTGTTTCAAGAATGTCTTTGTATTGTTTTCCAGAATTATTTTTTTTTAGAAGTTTGGCCATAGTGTGTCTTTATGTGGATTTACTTGAGTTTATCCTGTTTGAGGCTTGCTTGGCTCTTTGTTTTTATTATTTTACTGAGGTCATATTACTTTATAACGTTATGTACATTTCAGGTGTACATTATTATATTTCAGTTTCTGTATAGACTGCATTGTGTTCACTGCCAGCAGTCTAGTTTTTATCCATCACCGTACATGTCTTTCCCTTTACTCTTTTTGCCCTCCTCCTCACTCTCTCCCCCTCTGGAAACCACTAATCTGTTCTCCTTATCCCTGTGTTTGTTTATCTTCCACAGATGAGTGAAACCATACAGTGTTTGTATTTCTCTGTCTGGCTTATTTCATTTAACATCATACCCTCAAAGTCATCTATGTTGTTGCAAATGGCACAATTTTGTCTTTTTTATGACTGAGTAGTATTCCATTGTGAATGAATATATATACCACATATTCTTTATCCATTCATCAATTGATGGGCATGTGAGTTGCTTCCATGTTTTGGCTATTGTGGATAATGCTGCGATGAACATAGGGGTGCATTAATCTCTTTGAATGTTGATTTCATGTTCTTTGGATAAATATCCAGTAGTGGGATAGCGGGATCATATGGTACTTCTATTTTTAATTTTTTAAGAAATCTCCACACTGTTTTCCATAGTGGCGACACCAGTTTGCATTCCCACCACAGTATATGAGGGTTCCCTTTTCTTTATCTCCTCTCCAACATTTGTTCTTTTTTGTCTTGGTAATTGTGTACCTGTCACATTCTGACAGGTTTAAGATGATATCTCATTGTAGTTTTGATTTGCTTTTCACTAATAATTAGCGATGTTACACATCTTTTCATGTGCCTGTTGGCTATCTGTATGTCTTCCTTGGAAAAATGTCTGTTCATATCCTCTGCCTATTTTGTGATTGGGTTTTGTTGTTGTTGTTGTTGAGTTGTATGAGTTCTTTACATAATTTGGTAATCACCCCCCTGTTGGATATATCATTTGCAAATATTTTCTCCCACTTGGTGGGTTGTCTTTTCATTTTTTTCATCATTTCCTTTGCCTTGCAGAGCTGTTTAGTCTGATGTAGTCATATTTGTTTATTTTTTCTTTTGTTTCCTTTGCCTGAGTAGACATGGTATTCAAAAAGATGCTGCCAAGACCCATGTCTGATACTGAAAGCTATGCAACCGGTATTTCAAATAAGGGCCACCTATGGTGGACAGGTTTCAGTGGAGCTTCCAGATTAAGACAGACTAGGAAGAAGGACCTGACCACTCACTTCTGAAAAACTTGGCCATGAAAACTCTATGAGTAACAGCAGAGCATTGTCTGATACAGCGCTGGAAGGTGAGAGGATGGCGCAAAAAGACCAGGCAGGGTTCCGCTCTGCTGTAAACAGTGGCACTAGGAGTCAGAATCGACTCCACGGCACTAACAACAACAAACACTATCTACACACTATGTGACACAGAAGAGATACTTAATAAAGGAAAGTAATAATTAGATTTTTTTCTTTCTTGTATTTATAACAATACATACACTCAACTAAAGTCCTACTTTATAAAAAATAGAATCATACTATACAACTATAAAAACTGTTCTGCAAATTTTGGCCTTAATTTAAAACATATTGAGCACTTTTCCATGACATTAAATCAATTTTTAAAATGGCTAAGGACTGATCCTTTGTGTGCAAGTACTGTGATTTATGTCATTATTGCCCCAGACAGGCACTATTAGCTTATTTCTAACACTATATTCTTACAAATAGGGCTGAGTGAACCCCTTAGACCTATATTTTTTGCACTTATTCTATAGAATATTTTCCTATATTATTTTTATTTTTATTTAGGGGGTCTGGAAGTTTAATTATTAAGTGAATTTCCTCTCAGAAGTCAGCAAAACTTCTCAGAATTCTTTGCCTCCCATTTCAAGATGAGGCCACTTGAAGGTATTCCTCTGTAGGACTGGAGGATGAAAATCATCAGAGTGACCCTGGTGGAGAATGTCCTGGTCCCTGCAATTTCTCTAATCACTCTCTTCAGCTTGACCGATGCTGAAGGAGATAGATGCCTGTTGGCTGGGTAATTTCTACAGAGCTCTAAGGGTAGATCATTTTTAAGTGAGCAAAAGTCGAGCAGCACATTTTGGTAATGAGGTGGGGAGTAGAATAACGAGCAGAGTTCAGGGTATGAAAACATCATGATGAAGGGAGCTGCTTTTGAGCAGAATGAGTAGGAGAGTGATGAAGGAGCAATGTTGGGAATGAAATGATCCCAGGCACAGTAGACAGAGCATGGAACCACAGAGCTTGGATGGGCTTTCAGAGGTCACCTAGTCCTTTCTCTCCTTCTAGGTAGAATTACTGATGGTTAGAGTGGGAAGGAGTCTAGAGACCCACGGATCTGTGCCAATCAAGAGGAGTCTGTGCCACCCACAGATACGGCTTTGGGGATTCAAGAAGTCTATGAGCATTTTCTTTGGAAGAGTTTTAAATCAACAAAGCAAATCAAACAAACAAAAACACAGCAGAATGATATAGCAAACAACCAACTAATCGGTTGTTCAGAGTTAACAAATATTTAGATTTTGTTATTTTACCTTACGCTTAAGAAATACAACATTACTGGTAAAATTGTAGATGCCGCTTCTCACAGCTCCCTATCCTTTCAATCCACGAAAACGTTATATGCATGAGTGTGTGTGTGCATAGAGTCAGCAAAAATGGCTGGCATGCATTTCTCCCTTTCTTGCATGCTCCTACCACCATTCATATGGAGAGATGGAGTCTATTTCCCCTCCCCTTGAATCTGGGTTTGTGACCTATATTGACCAATAGAATATTGAGAAGAAGTGACATTTGGGGCCTCCTGACCCCAGGCCTTAAGAAGTGTGAAAACTTCTGATTCCCCTCTCTGCAAAGCCAGCTGTCGTGTAAGAAGGCCGACTAGGCTGACATCATTATTTAGAGGGGAAACCCAAGCTAGTCCCATGAAAGGTCATGTGGGAGAACATCGAGGTTCCTGATATATGAACAAATTCTTCTTGGAACTTCTAGCCCAGTTTATCTGCCAACTGAATTATTTTAAACCATTCAGTCTTGGGGTGGTTTGTTCTGCAGCAATAAACTAAATATGCATATATGTTTATACCAATAAAATATTAATAGTGTGCATAACAACAGCTGCTTCCACTAATAGCCAAATAAACGTCTATCATACTGGCCCTCCCATGGATAACAATGGACAAAATGTAAAAAACAACTGCTTCAAGCCAATGGAAACTGACCAAAAGTGGATGTTTCCTGGACGAGGATTTGACACTTGGAAGAAAACCGAGGTCCTCCTTTCATAGCTAATCTTAGCATAAGGAGACACTAGTCTGCACCATGTGGTTAAAACTCTGATAGAATGCTCACAGCCTTTCTGACTTCAAAAACAGAGGTCAGAGTTTGGGGCAATCATATTTCCTGGAAACTGAGGGGCAGATCTTCGAAAGGACAGAGACAGAGACAGAGAGCCCAAATTCTGGATACGGACTCTTCCCAAACCTCTGTCTGACAACTGAATCACTCAGGCATGAGGTAGAGTTTAAATGAGCCAGTTACTCAAAGAACTGAACTTTGAGCTGCAGTCCAAGAGACAGAGTTTGCATTTTGTGGCCAACCATGTTATCTTCTATTAAAGCAAACAAACAAAACCCTCACTCTTTGGAAGAATACCACAGAATCTACCATCCCCATAACAGATCATCTTCAATGTCTGGGAGATACCATAGATGATTTGATATATGAAGGAACAAGGGAATGAGACACATCCTCAAGGAAATAACAACTATGGCAATAGCAGAAGCTAACATTTAATGAATGCTTTCTTATTCTATGGCCATATTCTATGTCCTTTTACTCATATTATGTGAATCCTCGTGGCAAATCTATTATGTTAATACAATTACTTTATCAGTCAACATGGAGTCAAGAAAGCAGAAACCAGTTTAGGTATCTCAGGCAAAGAGAGATAAAATATATAAATACATATTGAGCTATTCAATAGTTAGAAGGACCGGAAAACACCCTTGCCCTCCCCCAAAAAAGGCCAGTATTCTCCAGATGTAAAGGAATGTGAGAAGCCACTACTTCTCTAACATGTCTCACCAGGTCATCTGCTGCTACAGGAGTCAGCTATTGCACAGCTACTACAAGATCCTACTGCTGCTGCCACCTCTACTGAAGGAAATCTCCTTTCCTGTTGCTACCATTATCACTGCCTCTGTAGGAGCCCATCTTAGTCTGCTGCCACCAATGAGGCTGGTGTCAAAAGAATGACTCTTCCTTTCTTCTGCCTTATAATCTTGCAGAAGTGCTTTCCATTGGTGGAAACTACGTTGGAACACTACTGGTAAGGAGTACAGGAACTCTGGTTTCTAATCTTCTAGGCCTTGTAACACAGAGGAGAAGTAGAAGGGCAGGGATAGTGTAAATATGAACAGACCCTATTCGATACAATTGCCATCACTATTTTACATTTGAGGGGATAGAAACACTGAATTTTAAGGAGCTTGCCCAAGATCACACATCTCAGAAGCAATGGTTAGCATTTGAACTCAGAAAGCTTAGCTCCAGTGGTCGTGTTCTTGACCTAATGGACATTTACCTTGTTTTTAATTTCTTTAAAAATTATTTTATTGAGGTCATATTTGCTTATAACATTGTGTAAATTTCAGATGTACATTATTATATTTCAGCTTCTGTATAGACTGCAGTGCGTTCAATACCACAGATCTAATTTTTATCCATCGCCATACATACATGCTCCTTTACCCCTGTCAGCCTCCCCCCACCCCCATCCCATCTGCTAACCACCAATCTGTTCTCCGTATCTCTGTGTCTATTTGTTTTTAATTTTTCACAATTATAAACAAAGTCAAAGAAAATACATTTGTCTTTGAGTCCACACGCTAATTCTCATTTTGGGGATGACCTAAAAATAATTAATGTTAGCGTCACTTAGATTTGCTAAATTATGACATTATAACCTAGATGACCAGCTAATTTCAGAGCCCAAATATGTATTTGTTTTTTGTTATTATGTCAATGCCAGATTGTGATGCCAAGTGACAGCATTTAACTTTTCATGTATTGGTAAGCAAGGTTGACAGCCTGTAGCTTGCACGTCCTTATGTCAAAATGACAATATTTGTTCTGCATCTGCCATTGTATTCACTAATACTTTAACATTTGTAGTGACAAAATTACTCTTTCTCAGCAATGGGTTGTAATCAAAAGATATTTTCAAGGACTAAGAAATTAATTTATTGACTTAGTTAATAAATTAAGAATTTAATTTGACACAATGAAAATGATTCAGAGAAGGAGAGGGTTACACTACACTACTTAAACGTTGCAGGCTAATGAGAAAATTGTACTGCCAAAGACTTCATAATAAACAATGCATTTGAGAGCTGAATGACCTCATGACAAGCTATAGGGACAAAAGGTCCTTGGCAGTTTAAACAAAGAGAAGTGGTGGGAGAACGGAGTCATCAGAAATCACACAATGGTCGTCATAAAAAAACAGAACACAATAAAATATGTGCCTTTGAACTTACCTCGATATTTTTTTTGAGCAAAACTACTCTGTAGATCTTTTTTTGGTATATATTATTTAGTATGAGTTTAGGAATAAATTTGTGAGTAAAAACGTTATGAAGAATTCATGTTTATATAAGTAAATAAATGTATATACACATACAAGTTTAGTAACCTATTGTTACTGAGGTTGGCTTTGCTATAGTAATGGATAGATTCCAAAATTTCAGTTTTTATTCCAGTAAATATTTATTTCTCACTAACGTAACGATCTAAGGTGAGTGTTCTGCTTGATGGGTGGCTCATCTTCATATGATGACTTAGCTAGTCTTCCTGTATCTTGAAACTCCGTCGTTCCCTGGACCTGCTGAACATCATCATCTATATCCATCAGAAAGCTATTTTTTCTATTGAATTTAGTTCTGTCTTTAACTTATTTGCTGGTAAACATTATTGTGCACTTCTAGGTATTATAGACAAAAGGGGAATGGTGTGCATTGGTTCAGACCGCCAATCGGCCAGGACTAAAACTCAGGGACCAGTACAAACCTTATTCAATGCATTGTGGCATCTAAACGAGGATGGATCAGTGGTAGAGGGCAAAACTAGGGTCAGCATGGAGCAGAAAGTAAGTGAGAAAGATGATTACAACATAGTGAGCACCCACCATCACCTAGGCTCTGTGTTTATACTTTATATCCATCACATACCTAATTCTTGCAGTGTCCTATAAGGAAAATATCATTAAGCTAGTTTTAAATTTGAGGAAATCACCAAGATCACATAGCTGCTAGGCAGTAGAGACAAGCTGCAAATCCTGTTTTCCATGACTTTGAAGTCTGTATTTCTCTGTCACCAGACCACTTTCTACCAATGATGAGAAAAAAGATCTACACTAAGGAAGATAGAGAAAAGATAATGCATCTGTGACATATTTTGGAGCACGAGGGATTGGTGAGATAGAGGCAAGTCTGGTAATTAAAATGACTGAGGAGGGCAAGGAAAAGAAGCTGGAAAAGGCAGAGGAAAGAGAAAAGAAGAGTTAAACATCTTTTAGGAATAAAACCCTGGTCCTGGGTTGTAGCTGTGTTCTGCCACTCCCTGCATTGCCTTAGCTAAGACTCTCTCTTTCTGAGACTCAATTTGCCCATCCATAAAATGAAGGAAGCAGAGAGACAGATCTTGAAGATGATCCAGGTCAAAAATTCCATCCTTCTCAGCCGAGGCTGCCAGTTTCCCCATGCCAGGCACAGCGGCCCAAAATGCAGGACAAGACCTTGTCGAATCTGTATCAGCAGGAGAAGCAGGGTGGAGAAACCACCTCGGGCCAAACTCGTTAACAGTTGTTTCATTAATCACAGTTTGTGTTTCAAATCCAAAGACAATCTGTCCAATTAACATTAAAGCTCTGGTAGCCTTAGAGAGACCTTTAGGGAAAGGCAGTTTGACACAATTGCTAATAATGCTCACGTTTAAGAAAGTGGCTCCCAAACTGAACATTCTCCTGGTGACAGCTTGAGTCCTGTCCAAAGGAGGAGCACAGGCTTCAGCCACCTCCACAATCTGACCCCTTCTCTCCACCCGGCCTCACTGCCCCATCATATGCCAGCTGTCTTAGCAAGACCAACATTCCAGAACATGCCATGGTCATTCACACTTCTGTACCCTTGTCTGTTTGAACCCGCAGCCCACATGCCTTCCCAATTTTTTTGTGGCCAAGTGTAAGTTTCTCCATATTACATTCTCAGTAATAATCTATTTCAACAAATAATTCTTGAGATATGTTCAGACTTGGGCTTGAATCCCACTTCAGTCAATTATTAACTTGCGCACGCTTTATGGTTTTATTTTCAAGTAACACATATACATAGACAAAAATATTTAAATAGCACAAAAAGTTATACAATGAAACCTAAGTCTCCCATTTTCTCTAACTTCCAGGCTCCTCCTTGAATGCAATCTCAGTTACCAATATTTTGTATTTACTTCTAAAAATGCCTACACAAGAGTATAAATAAATAAACTTTCCTTCACACACCAATAGCAATATATTAGGCACACTATTTTACACTTGATTGAACAACGTATCTTAGAGATTGTTCCATATCAATCAATACACATAGAATTTACCAGAGTCTTTATAACTGTGGGCAAATAAATTAACTTCTCTGAGCATCAATGCCCTCAAGGGTGAAGTGGCATCTCTAACTCTTGGGTGCCTAATCTGGGTACAAACCTACTCCCTGGGTACTTAGCACTTAGGACTCTTTATTATAATTGTCTATTAGTACTTTGTGAAATGCTGGCAACCAATATTTGACACATGTGAAGGGAATGACCATAAATCTAAGAAGCACTGTGACAGTGTGATGGTTACTTTTATGCATCAGTTGACTGGGCTAAAGGAGACCGAGATAGCTGATAAAACATGACTTCTGGGTGTGTCTGTGAGGGTGTTCAGGAGGAGACTAGCATTTGAACTTGTAGACTGAGTACAGAAGGCCGCCTTCATCAGTGTGGGTGGGCATCATCCAATCCACTGAGGGCCTGAATAGAACGAAAAGGCAGAGGAAGGGTGAGCTTGCTCTCTTTGCTTGCGCTAGAACAGCCATTTCTCCTGCCCCCATACATCAGTGCTCCTGGTTGTTGGGTCTTCAGCTTGGACTAGGAGGACTTACACCATCAGTTCCCTTGGTTCTCAGGCCTTCAGAATGGGACTGAATTATACCACTGGCTCTTCTGGGACTCCAACTTACAGACTGTGAGATTTCTAGACCTCCATAACCATGTGAACCAACTCATATAATAAATAATCTCCTCATATATCTTTCTATATCTCTATCTATCTATCTATCTATCTATCTATCTATCTATCTATCTGTCTATCTATCTATCTATCATTGGTTCTATTTCTCTAAAGAACCCTGACTAATACAAGCAGTTCCATGAGATCACAGCATCAAGAATAGTACCTGACAGGTGGAAGATGTATAATGAGATTCCTCTTCCTTTCTTCTTAAATTCCATAGTAGGCATTGGCTAACACGCACAAGAGAAGATTGAACTTTATTCTGCCTTATTCACCCATCTGTGTGTATGTGTGTGTGTGTGGGAGTGGGTGTGTGTCCCATCTCGCCATGATCTGCAAATACACTGGAAACACTGAGAAGTAGACTGTTTAGAGTGAGCTCTAGGAAAAATGAGAAAGTCGGTAAAATTGTCCTTCCCTCACCCATCACTTCCCTAAGGCATTTGTTGAATGGAAAAAGCACCAGACTTAGAGAGGAGCTTTAGATGAGGGTCCCAGTTGTGCCAATTACATTCAGCACTCACAGGACTTCTCTCAGGCTTTTGTCACTCATCTGCATAATAAAAGTAAGTGACTGTTCCTGGGCAGGATTATTGTGAAACCTAAATCAGATAGTGCATACGAAGGCACTTTAGAGGTGGAGCAGCTTTAATGGTGACAACATTATTGAGGGGATCTTGCATTTGATCTTTTTTAAAAATTTATTTTATTGAGGTCACATTAGTTTATAATATTGCATAAATTCCAGGTGTACATCATTATATTTCAACTGCATCGTGTTCACCATCAAAAGTCTAATTTCCATCCATCACCCTACATATGTGCCTCTTTACCCTGCTCGCCCTCCCCCACCCCCTTTCCCTCTGGTAACCACCAATCTGTTCTCCTTATTGATGTGTTTGTTTGTTTATCTTCCACATATGATCTTGATATAATCAACCCCCTGCTCTGACACTTGCCTGGTTGCCTTCCCCACGTCCAAAACATCCCAATGACAGGGACCAGGTAGCAGAAGACTCTAGGCAGACAGTAAAAAACAGAGATTCAGGCAGAATTGTGATGTGATTTTTGTAATCTGCCCATTCACAACAATACCAATCCCTCTGGTAAGGATATGGTGAGCAGGAGACCCATGAGGCAGACACAGGCAAGGATCAGACAGCCTCAGGATCTCATAAAAAGTGACTGAAGGTCATGGTGAACCCTTAGTCCCTGAGTCAAAAGTACTGAAAGGAGAGGAGAGGCCACTGGGCAGGAATACTGTTCTGATGGATAAACTCTTCGATCCCCACAGAGTTCCTGGCACTGGGGGATAAAGGGCAACTTATTTTACAAATGCTGGTTTAGTTCAGTGAGAAGGGAGGAGAGGAAACTGTGTAACATTGAGACTGCCTAGATAGCTGTGGCTCACTCAAGACACCTTAAATGCAGAGTCTGAAGCTAATGACATATTTTCTGGCCTGGACAGGAATGGATCAGGTACCTCATGAGTGGGGGTCCTTTAGGAAAATTGTACATGGAGAAGTTGACCAAGGAAGCCCCAAGCATTGCTGTAAACGTCCCCAGAACCTGGCCTTCTTGCAGGGTTGGGCAGCCCATTGCTCACTGGTAATTACCAGATGTACTCAGCTGCTCAGCAGGCTGAGATGGCAGGTGATGGTGCCTCCCTCGCCCCTCCCCCCTCCTCCCGCTGGCTGGCTCGCCTTGTGTGCCCTTGCCACTTTTTTCTGCAGGTTCTTGCTTGCCTTGGTGGGGCAGCAGACAAAACAGGGGTGCCCTGTTGATTCTTTTTTCTTTTCCCCATGGAATAATTGAAATACAAATGGAGAAGGGGGTGAAAGGAAATGAAGGGGTCATTAGATACTGGAGAAGGAGAGATGACCTTTGAAACGATCTTTTCTGGTGACACCTGAGCAATTCAAGCCTGCAATTTCCTCCATGAATGTTCAGCCTCTTCACCTAAGTCCCTTAACGACAGTGTGGGCGACGGATGGAGACAGGGCAGTTGAAGCGTAAAATATATGCCGAGGAGATATTAAAAGCCACATAACTACCTAGGAGTGGGGAAAACAGGCAGGGGAGCAGAGGAGAGGGGCAGAAGTTCTGCTAGTTGTCTATTAAGATGCTGGAATCATCTTTTGTTCGCTGTTCTATTGTTCCGCACCCCATCATATGATTCTTCATAATGCCTTCAGCACCTCTCCTCTTCCTTTCTATTTCCTAAGTCACCATGCTACCCTAGACCTTAATTACCTTTCTCCTTGACAATTACAGTAATAGACTCCCTGCCTCCAGGCTCTGCCACTTCCAGTCTACCCTGTAGATGTCACCAGATTGAACTTCCTAAAATATCACTTTGCACATGTCATTTTCCTGCTTAAAAACTTCAATGACTTTCCATTGTCTGCAAAGTAAAGGCTCAAAATCTTGGCCTGGAAATCAGTGCTGCCAAAACCTTAGACTCTCTATGTCCATTGTGAAGCCTGTGACCAGACCTTATTCATCTTTCTGTCCCCAGCACTGACACGTAAGCTCCATGAGGGAAAATAGGATTTGTTCTTCATTGCTGACACATAATAAGCATTCAAATGATAATTCTTGCATGAATACGCTAATTAACTCATTAATAGTGTATAGCATACTATATGGTAGGTGTCCATAAATCTTTGGTGAAGTTGAAAGGATGAAGGGAGCCCAGCAGGGAAGAAAGAAGATGCGATATTAAAATAGGCACAGATTGTAGATGGGCAGCAGCTGCAATTAGGGCCTCTAAAATCAGAACAGGGCAGTAGAGATTTGACAGAAGGAGTTAAAGGTATGAATGAAGCAGAGGCTTAAGGCCACCTGAGGTTCAGGCCAGGTGTTGGGAGTGGAAGAAGGCCAGAGAGGGAGACTGAGCAAGCTGAGGAACTACCAGCACCACTGTTGAGGAAGACAGGAAGCTGTAGAAGCAAAGTAAAGAGTGCGGGGCTTGGGAGGCCAGGTAAGAGGACCCAGGGTAGTGAGCCAGCTGGGAGAAGAGCCAGAGACTCAGAGTTTGCCCACCAACCATGATGTGCCGGGGAAGTTTTAATAGCCATTATGAAGAACTTGCTGTCTCTGGGTAGTGCTTTCATTTTGGAAATCACGAATGTCTTTGAGACTTGAATGAAAGTTGAGCACCCATTTGTCAGAAAAATAAATAAACCCATACAAGTTTACACACAGTTACAGGGGTTCAGAGATTTCCCTGAAGCCAATCCCCAGATTAAGAAAACCTGTTTTGGGGCCAGCCTGGTGGCACAGCAATTAAGTTTTCCTGTTCCGCTTCAGCGCCCCGGGGTTCACTAGTTCGAATCCTGGGAGAGGACCTACACATCGCTCATCAAGCCATGCTGTGGCAGGGACCCACAAATAAAATAGAGGAGGGGGGATGTCCCATGACCTAGTGGTTAAGTTTGCATGCTCCACTGCGGCGGCCTAGGGTTTCACCAGTTTGGATCCTGGGCACGGACATGGCACCACTCATCAGGCCATGGTGAGGCGGTGTCCCACATGCCACAACTAGAAGGACCCACAACTAAGAATATACAGCTATGTACCAGGGGCTTTGAGGAGAAAAAGGAAAAAAATAAAATCTTTAAAGTAGAGGAGGGATGGGTGCTGATATTGGCTCAGGGCCAATCTTCCTCAGCAAAAAGAGGATTGGCAGTGGATGTTAGCTAAGGGCTAATCTTCTTCACAAAAAAGAAAACCTGTTTTTTGTAGTCAATATTCACATTTGCAGTTTGTCATCTGTTAACTTGAAGATTTTTGCCATCCATTACTACATTGAATCCTTGCAACTTTCTGAAATTGGTAGTAAATTATTCCTATTTTTAGGAAACTGAGTCTCATTGAGAAAATATGTTTTCCCAAGTTAGAAGTAAGAGGCAAACATTTAAGGTAGAAGTCAGATATTTTGGTCAGGTTGAGCGGGTTTTTTTTACCTATCATATATCTACCAAAACAAGCTGTACTAACATTTCTAAGTGAACCTACAGACGGCCCTTTCATAAACATCAATGGAGTGCCTCCTATGTGTCAGGCACTATGCTAGGCACTTGGGATCCATCCAGAAACAGAAACAGATCATCATTCCTGCTTCCGTGGCATGCCAGACCCAAATCGAGATCACTGGCTTCCCAGCCTGAAAGCCTGGATCAGAACATGTTCTAGTCATAAAGTGTTGATCCTGATGTTCGATGCTTAATGAAAGACCACAATCCAGTAGGCAGCATCCTAGGTACTAGTTGTTGTCAATGGTTGGTTTTATGTCAACTAATACTGAACAAACATTCCTCATCCTTCATCACTAGCTGGCCAATTGTGGACTCCACTAATTTTCATTTCTTTTATCTATTTATTTTTATTTTTAATTTCTTTTTTTTTTTTTTTTTGCAGAGGAAGATTCACCCTGAGCAAGCATCCATGCTAATCTTCCTCTATTTTCTGTATGTGGGCTACCAGCACAGCATGGCCGCTAACAGAGCGACATAGGTCTGTGCCCGGATACTGAACCAAGACCGCCAAAGCGGAGAGTGCTCAACTTAACCACTAGGCCACTGGAGCTGGCCCTTCATTTCTTTTTTTAGTTCTTCTGGTTAAAAATTTCAACTTGAAAAATTTTAAGCTCTGTTTCTCATCTCACAAAAAGAAATAAGGCCTGAATACGACATCTAACTCACAGTTGTCCAGAAGACGACTGAGAATAACCAGACTGAGCCTCGGCGGGCCCTGTGTCCTGGTACCTACTGTGTCATTTGTGATACTCCTGTCTTCTCTTTGGGCTTCAGTTTCCTCGCCTGTAACCTAAGTCTATGTGCTCCTTTTCTGTCTTAAAGTGCCACGGATCCCTGAGAGCTTTGTGCCTGTCTGAGAGAAAGCCATTATAATTGGAGAGGTGGTGAGAGAAAACTTGCCCACATAATTAGTAGCTGCCCTCCTTGCCTCTGGGAACTGAATCTTTCTTACCTGAGCGGGATTTAGGAGGCTGGGAGGGCGAGAGGCAGGACGAAAGCTCAGTTTCTCATCAGAGAAGGAGCAGGACAGATCAGTGGGTTGGAGCAGTGAGTACAGAATGTCAGGCTGTATTTCCTTCAGAAAAGGTCAGTGTCCTGCCAGGCCAGGGCTGCAACATGGTGGCCTTCTAAAAAGCAGACAGCTGGAGAGGCTGCCACGGAGCTTGAAAGTATGAGGTAAACTCAGATTGCTGGCATGTCAGAGCAGAACGGCACCTGATTGCATTGGTGCAATTCTTCTCTTCTGTTTTGCGGGCAAAGACACCGAGGTTCAGAGGGTGTAGTTGGGAGAGGTGACGTGCCTGTGGTCATAGAGCTTGCGGTCAGCAGAGATGTGACTAATGCTTAGGAACTTCTCACTGTTGCTTAAATCAAAATGAACTTCCCCTTTGTTCTGCTTATCGCCGCCTTTAATAAACTCATGATTTTTCTTCCATCTGCTACTTGCTTAGCATCTCAGAATAAATAAAATGTGGTAATAAATTATTCCTCCTGACAGCAGGGAATCTGACACTTAAAAACTGAAGGTATGACTCATTTAACCTCTGGGTATGCTTAAGAGTTAGTTTGTAAGTGATTAAGTGTTTATAATGAGAATTGACAAAATTATACCTTTGGTTTGAATTTTCAATTTAAATACACTCTCCTCCCTTCATTTTCTTCCCTGCTCTCCACCTGGTCAGAGCTCTCTCTCTAATGAAAATGTTAAAGCTTCTCTCCCTGCTTGTAGCTAAAACATCTCTGCATTCTCCTAACAGTGATTGGCTCCCACCGCATGTATTGCCTCACTCTCCTGGACTGACTAATACCCCCACCCTCCGCACTTGCCAACCTCACCCCGATCTGTTGAAACATCGTTATTGGTTACGGCAATCCAGGCAGGCCAACTTGCCCTTGTGCCTTGAGAGCAAAGTAACCCTGTGCAAATTATTTAACCTCTTTGTGCCCAGTGTGATCTTCTGAAAAATGGAGATAGGGATAATTCTTAACTCTTATTGTAGGCTAAATAAAAATAATACCTACGGTTTGGCCAACACCTATTCTGTGCCAAAGCATGCACTTTACACATCTTTTTTAATTCACTTATCATAACCATTGTTATTACTACTTCTGTTTCACAGCTAAGGAAACAGGGCCAGAGAAATCCCAGAATTGCCCAGGTAGCAGATATTTAAACAACCAATTCTGTGTAACTCAGAGAACCATGCCCTTTTCTAGCATTCTGCATGGATTACTATATGCTATGTTGGTTCTCAACCTAGATGATTTTGCCCCCCAGAGGACATTTGGCAATGTCCAGAGATAATTTTAGTTTCACAACTGGGGAGAGACACTACTGGCATCTAGTGGGTAGAAGCCAGGGATGCTGCAAAGCATCCTGTAATGCACAGGGCAGTGCGGCACAATCAGGAATCATCTGGTCCAAAATATCAGTCGTGCCGGGATTGAGAAACTCTGCTGTGTTGTATTCCATTGTATGAATTTACCATAATTCATTCTGCTAGATGGACATTATACGGTGCATGCACAGGGTCAAGCGCATCATATTCAGTAAATACCAGCCATCCTTACTATTATTGCTGCTTCTGGACCTGCTTCACGCTTAGCCTCTCTTCTTTTGAAGTTATTCCTGATACCTGCTAGATAGAAGTAACATTTCCCTCACCTCTTTCAATAACCCTTTCTTTGGTATTTGATACTCATTTATTATAGCTATTTATATGTATTCTTTATCCTCTTTAACAAGTTGCAGTTTGCCAAGGGAAGCAGTTGTATTTATTTTCTTTTCTGTCTCCTCATGGGTTTACTACAGTGCCTGGCCCATCCTCATTGAATTTAAGAAACAGCAATTTTCTGAGGAAAGGGAGGCAGGGACTACGGTACCTATGTTATAGCTGAGGAAACAGGCTCAGAGCACCCAAGTTATTTAAGGCTGCATGACTTATAAGTGATGGAACTTGTACTGGATCTCACTTCAGAGGCCAACTTAACTTGTTTAGCTGCTATTCAGGTAATCAATTACAAACTACCAGAACTGCAGCCCAGTCTTTTAGAGAGAAGTTTCTAAGAGAACCTTTGGATCCAATAAACAGAACTGATAAGGAAATCAATTTCAATGTGCGTCTGATCTGGAGATGTCTATTGTGGGGTCCACAAAATACAGCTGGAAGGAGATTACTGTGAAGGTCAGTCTACGTTGAAAACTCAGGTAGGAAGTCCAGGCACTTGGCTATGAGCCCTGATTTGAATTAGCTACTTGTGCAGCATTGGAAAAGCTGTGGTACCCCTTTGCCCCTCAGTTTCCTCATCTGTGAAATAGAGACATAATGTCCATCTTAGCTAGCCCACAAGGTTTCTGTGAGAGAATGTATGTCAGGTCCAGTCAATCCTCATTGTTCACAGTCATCATGTTGTATAAACTCACTGCAAAGACTGAATTAGCAAATACTAAACCATCGCTCTTAAGGGAAACACAGGGTAAAGTTGCTGTGGATTCCCGATTACAAGAATTTCATCAACTGATCAATATACAAATCTGTTTCAGGTGTGTTTCTTTTACAGACACCTTATTTAATATATATTGTTGATTCATTACATTGAACTTACAACCAACAGCACTATAATTCACGCCCGAATGAAGCTTATCTACCTCAACTATTTTCTCTATAAGGCACAGTACCGTCTTCTTGAACTTAAGAACACTAGACAGCATTTGAGCATTATGCTTGGGGGTCATTTCAAACAGTGAGATCACCAACAAAAAGCACAAAAGAGCAAAAAACGTGGTACCAAATATACTGCAAAAAGGATCCTTGTTTATAGTATGAGCTGAATTAGGACGGCAGAGCATTGCCTTGCTTGATCTCAGCTGGGAACGTGCACATTGCAATAAAATTTTTCACCACTCTGCGCACATCTATGAATGACCATGAAAGCACGTGACAATTGATTTGGGGTTACAAAGAAAGTTTAGCAAGTGGGCGAATTTGCAAATACACAATACAGGAATAATGAAGATGGTATGTAAGTTTAAAGAATTTGGACATTCATAAGAAAACAATGACAAGTAATTCACAAACGAAGACAAAAAATGACCAATGAACATATGAAAGATGTTTAGGATCACTACTCATCAAGGAAATAAAAGTTAAAACCAAAATGTAATACCACTACACATCCACCCGAATGGCCAAAGTATAAAAGAGCAATGATATTAAAGGTTGCCAAAGACGTGGAGCAACAGGAACTCTCGATACTGCTGCTGGACATGTACAATTGATACTGCCACTTTGGAAACATATTTGACTGAATGTATGAAAGCTGGTCATAAGCCAACATTGTGGCCCAACAATTCCATTCCTAGATATGCACTCAACAGATAGGTATACACACGTGTACCAAATTACATGGATATGAGCCAGTCATCTCTAACTGCCTAGGAGTGGAAAGAAACTAAATGTCCATCTAGTAAAATGAAAAAATAAATTATGGCTAAATTCACAACGGAATACAATACAACAGCAAGAATTAAGAGACAATCACTACACTCAACTACATGGATGACTCTTATCAACATAATTTTAAACCAAAGAAACCAGACATAAAAAATAGTATATGCTGTAGAATTCCATTTATATCAATTTCAAAAGCGGGCAACGTCTACCTGAAGTGTTTGAACTTGGGACAGCACTCTCGGGGCAACAGTGACTGGAATGGGCCTGAGAATATGTCAAAGGGGCTGGTGACATTCTGTTCCTTGATCTAGGTGTTACTTACCAATCTCACTTTCACCTCTAAGTGGAGGTAGAGACAAAACACTTAAAATACCTACTATATGTCAACCGTTTTGCTCAGTGTCTCATTTAATCCTTGCCACACTCTATGTGTCTCCACAGCTTACCTAACAATAAAAATCAACATTGACGCTTCTTAAAATTAGAAAATCACCAGATCCCACTGCAGATTTAATGCATTAAAATCTCCAGGGGAAGGTACTGGACATCAGACGTTTAAATAGGTGATTTTACAATCAGCCAAGTTTAACATACATTGACTGGTGTGTGTATTGAGGAGCTAGATTTAATGCAGTGTCTAACACAGAACACGGACTTAGCAAATGGTAGCACTTTTTGTTTTTAGGAACAGTTTCCTCCATTTTATAGATGAAGGACTGAGGTGCAGAAAGGGAAAATCACTTACCTAAGGTCACAGCCGGAAGCAAATATTTTATATGTATTATCTCACTTTACGCTAATAACCTCTCAGGGCAGTAGATTCCCTTATGCTCATCTTACCTAGGAGCAAACTGTAGGTCAGGGAACTCAACCTACCCAAGGATATTTAGCCAGGAAATGCTGGAGCCAGGCCAATCTAGTTCATGCAACTCCGATCCATTCACTTCTCAAAGTTCTGCCATAGGTTAGGAAAGGTAGAAGAAAGGAAAATCCAGGTGCGTGGAAGAAAGACTTTATTTTCTTTACATATTGGCTGCCTGGCCTTAAACACATACTCTCTTTTCCTACTTGGCACCTTCCCTTCTGAGCAATTAGGGCAGGCTGCCTACTTCCCCAGTTCTTCCATCTTTCAATAGATCATGTAGGCAGGAAGGTAGCTGATTGAGTCTTGGTTGATAGGACCTATGCCTAGGATAGTTGTAATCTGTGCATTTACCCTCACAAATAACACACTTTATTTGGGCTACTGTCATCACTGACTGCAGGAAATATGAAGCTAAAAGGCAGCCCCACAACAGCTTTGGGAAAATCCTTTGACGTTTTTGGAAGGTAGCTCTCGGGAAGTCCCTGTTTGAAACAGAGCTTCCTCTTGTCCATTGCCTTCTTGGTTAAGGAATATCTCTGGGAGTCGAGATGAAGGCTGGAATCTATTTTTCAATGTCAAATGTCACAGGCATTGTTTCATCATTATTGTCAAAGAGCAGGAATGCTTTTGTCTCAGACTATAGTGAAGAGGATAATTTCTGACTCCTTTTGTTCATAGAGTAGAATAATCTTCAATCTCGTTGCCTACTGCTTTTACTAGTTCACCATCATTGGTTAACAACCAGGACCACATTTTCATACCTTTCATATTCACACCTTTCATAAGGCAGAGTCTTCATACCTTAAAGAAAAGAAACAAGACTGACCTACACTTTTCGACTTCCTGTATTTATATGACATCCACTTCCTCTAATCAGTGTTCATCTATTTGTAAGGACAAGGACTTTCTGCTTGAGTGGGAGGCCCAGAAATCTCTATTCTGTCCTTTTGGGGTCTTTTGCCTTGTTTCAGAGGTCTGGACACAGGCTGCACAGTTTAGGCCACCTTAACGCTAGCGACCACAGGAAAGTGCACTCTGGCTTATCTGTCTCACTCCTTTTTCCTATGACACTGGTGGACTTAATTTTTATGACATTGCAAGGGCAAATCCTGACCTTGAATAAAGCTTCAATGAGAAGGAGGTAGAAGCTCTCACTTAAGACTGCCAGTTAAGCCAAAGACTCCAGTCTAGCTTTTATTAAGAAAGTCATAATTGGTTTTAGCTCAGTGTTCATGGGCATATGATTTCCTGGCCAGAAGACCTTCTGTTATATGTCCATATCCCACCATCATTGTAGTCATCTCATTTTTATCACTGTCCCCATAATTATATTTATTCTCAACATTAGAAAGTTTTGACCTCTTCTGACTAAAGCCTTGAACACCATTGGCTGATATCCTAACATGGTGGCACCATTATGCTTGGTATATTGAGTGGTCCCCAGAGGCACAGATCTCTCATCACTTAGACATGACAGACATGGTCCAGCCCCCAACCCCTTCTCTTCCTGGGAGATCATTCACAAGGCAGACCTGACCATGTTTAGTTACAGTTCTGGATGAAACACAAAGGTGATAAAGAACTCTCAGTGCTTATGCGATCCTTCCTTCCCTGAGAGGCTCCTAAACAGATAGAGGTGCTGAGCATTCAGCTGGGAAAGTGGAAAACCAACCAGACTTGGTGTTGGAAAAACCAACTGAAGCCATTTTTCTAACATTCTGGCTTTGATCAAATATTACATTTTTGCTCTGAGCAATTTTGCTCCTGATCATTTAACTCACATGTGGTGGCGAAAGGTACACTTATCGATCATGTTTTAGATTCATTGATATTCAGCCCAAACATTCTGGCCTTGCAAGAACAGTCCAATTTCCCAGTGCCTGCAGGCAGTTGATAAGCTGTTGCTTTGTGTTTCAGAGAGGGGAAAAGTCTCCGTTGTGCAAGACAGAAATTCCCAAGTCAAGAAGATGGGAAGAGGAGCACAAGAAAAGGGAGGAGAAGGAAGTGAACTAGGAGGAAGAGGATGGGGAATAGAAGGAGAGAGGCAACCCCTTCTTTGCTCTTGCTCAGCTTTTCTATTCCAAAATGAGGGTAGGGGGAGTCATCCAGCTGAGGGTTGAGGGGATAAATGGAACCAGGACAAGCTTACACTTAAGAGACAGGGTGGCACAAAGAACAGGACATTGCTCTATGGGACGAGATATTCTGAAATTTGAGAGCTGGCTCTTCCACTAATCCGCTCTATCACTTTGGACAAGTTTCCTTACTTTTCAGCTATAAAATGGGGATAAAATCTTTATCTTTCAAACGTTGCTATATGGATTATAGGAAATGTATCTAGTATAGGTGCTAGCACACTGCTTGGCTTTCAATATAAAACAACTACTAGTCAATGGTATCCACATCTTGTCCTCTAGGCGCTCATTATGTAGTAAATGGGATGCAACCTTACCTGGTTACTGTAATAAAGCAGGATGATTATAAACCCATGTTCGATAACAGCATCACAATTATTCCTGTCATCCAAGTAGAAAGCTTGAGTTCTTCTCAACTCTTTTCCATCTCTCTGTCCTACATCTGATTATTTACTAAGTCCCACCCCTTTTATTGCTAAAAGATTTCTCAAATCAAAACCTCTTATTTCTATGTCTGTTCTTTCTATCCTTGCCATAGTTCTGGACATAATTATCTCTATCCCAAAGGCTGTTGCCTTTCTTCCTAACTGATCTCCTCCAATCTTTCTCCACTTTAATTCATTTTCCAGACATGTTATCTTTTTCTTTTTTTAAATTGTTTGGGATTATTCTCTCTCTCTCTCTTTTTCGTTTTTCTGGGAAAGCTATGCCCTGAGCCAGCATTTGCTGCCAATCTCAATCTTCCTCTTTCTTTTGTTCTTCCTCAAAGCCCCCGTACATAGTTGTATATTCTAGTTGTAAGTCCTGGTAGTTCTTCGATGTGAGCCACCACCACAGCGTGGCTACTGACAGAAGAGTGGTGTGGTGCCACACCTGGGAACCAAACCCAGGTTACCAAAGCAGAGCATGCCAAACTTTAACCACTAGGCCATCAGGGCTAGCTCCAAGTAATCTTTTTGAAATAACTCAAATTCTAACCATTTGATTATCCTATATCATCTACTAAACAGGGTTTTATTATTTGTCTCCATAGTCAGGATTGTCAACATTTTGGTTCTGACTTCCTTTCATACTGGTGGTTCTCAAATGGGGGTTATTTTGCTCCCTAGGGGACAGTTTTGGTCGTCACACCTTGGAAGGGGGATGCTACTGATAGTTAGTGGCCAAGGATGCTGCTTGACATTCTACAGTGCACAGGACAAGCACTCACTACACAAAATTTGGTCCCGAATGTCCATAGTGCCACAGTTGAGAAAACTTGCTTTATAACTGAGATAATAGTCCTGAAGAATAATGCTGAGCCAGAGCAAGGCTGGGAGCAGAAAAACTAAGTGTTAGGTTGCTATTGCTAGTCAACAGACGGGAGGTTGGGAGAAAGCAGTTGGAGTGTTGGCCAGGAGGAGAGGTTCAGGAATGAGCATGCCCTTCTTTTATATGATTTACTCCTCAGTAGGAAATGAGCATGAACAAGAAAGGAATTAGGCTGCACCAGACACTGAGTAGAGAAGAATTTTCTGGAGAACACTGGGGCAATGCACATGTAGGTAGCCAGGTTTGGGAGAGGAATGTTGCGTTTTCTCTAGGATGCCTTCACTTTTCTTTCTGTTAAGAAAGTACATGTAGTAAACAGATTAATCATCTCCCCCAGAGGTAGGAACAGAGATTGGAGATAAGTAAATGCAAAAATATATAAGACCATTTCTGGACCTGCAAATTTATAACATTGAAATATAAGATATGAATTCAAGTAACAGAAATTCAACAACAGTAATGATGATAATCCTAACAATTATCATAGTGATTTAGATTAATATATCACCTTTAACCTGAAGAGTCCGATGAAATAAGGAATCTAAATTAAGTTTCTATAGTGATATAAGAAATTGTGTGCTAAAACCTTTAGCAATGCTATTTTCAGATGAAATATAAATTTCTAAAGTTCCAGATGCAAGGCAAGAAAAAGGTTTTTTTTTTGCAAGAAGCCACCAAATGTGAGATAATTTGAAAGGAGAATTTAATGAGATTTATGCAATGAAGATACTGAGAAGGCTACAGACACACACCTTCCCAGCTTGTGAATAAACAGCTAAATTTCTTAGGTTGCTGTGGTTGATTTGTACTTCCATTAGGACCTCTGTGAGATGACACGCATAATTAATCACTAATATTATTATTAATATCTCTTAATATAGAAGATAGATCATTGCGTGTCTAAATTGCACCCTGCCTTGTCTGTTACCTAATTAAAAAACTGAGACCAACAGTCACAGAGAAATATTAATGGCATGTAATTTAGCTTAAATCTTAGTTCACAAAGAAATCTCAAAAATAATTGTATGTTTTGCCGTGAGGAATACCTGTTATGCAGAAAACATTTCAGGACCAATTCCCATGCTCCTCAGATCAAATGATGTCTGTACCAAATTACACGTTTATTTGATCTCAAGTTGTCGATAAGACCATTAGAGAACATTCAGCTTTGGAGACAGAGAAGAAAGAGTTAAGACACAAGTGTAAATTACAGGGGGAAATGAGGAATTTATTTTTAACTTCATGGAGGATTGGACTTTAATGAGACACTACTTTAGGGCTGAAATGGAAGGTTTGCAGCAAGGAAAGAAAGTTGAATGTGACTATTAACCCAATCTATTTCTACAAGATGTTTTCTAAATGACCATAGCTTACATTTAGATAATACTGAGCAATTTATATGTAGAACACCTATACGTGGGCTATTTCATTCCGTATTCACTGCAAATTAGCTATCAGACAGGGCAGAAGCTACCATCCCCATTTTACAGGTTAGGAAACAAATCAGGAAAGACAAGTGATTTCCTCAAAGTCACACAGTGAAATACTCCATCCCTACTCGGCCTTATTGAAAGTAGGAAATTTTTTTTTTGTTTTTGGTACTAGATGACTATTAAAGTCACTTCTAAACTTGGTATTTGAATACAATATGTTTAAAAAGTATTTTACATTAAGAAAGTACTGTATGGTTTATAAATCTATTATCTGATTTGATCCTCACAGCAATCCTCCAAGCTTAGTACTATTATATCTAATTTAAAGATGGAGACGCTGATCCTCAAAAAGTTTAAGGGATTTGCCCAAGGTCACCATTTTGGGGGCATGGCTGCAACTCAAGTCCATGTGTTCTGCACCCAAATCCAGCATAAGATTCTATTGTTGTTTTTCTGGAATGAAGCTAAAATGTCAGTGGATGTCAAATTCCTAGGACTATTGGACTTTTATTAAGATACTTGGAACTCTAATGCCTTTAAGAACTAGACGGCTGCATCTGCCATGAAGAAATTGCAGGTTCTGCCAGGCATAGGAGAAGGACTTCATTTTTGGCTAGGGCACCTTTCCAAATATCCTAAGCCTTAGAGTGTGGGCAACTACCCACTGTGCTTAGGGTATCCCGATGGCAAAACTAACCAATCTGATTCCACTGTCCACATGGAAAAAAATACAGCAATGTAAACACACAAAACAAAAGCAAGTTAACCATTTTTCTGGGAGACTGGAGCAGGAGGAGGCTATAAAGAAGTCATTTATCATTTTAAAAGTGGCTATGTCCCTTTAAATGCAATCTGTAATGACTTATGACTCCAGTGACCCTTCTTGATTACTGCCTGTTGCCATTCATTATCACCATGGAAACAGCACTGATGCCAGCTGTGTGCTTGGTGGTGGGGTGGAGGCGGTGCTGTTGACTAGGGACAAGAGGCTAGTACATGTGGGACTCTGGGTTTGAAGGACTTATTTGCACAAGAGAGAAATTGTGAGGATATGACTCCCTCCCTCCCGCAGCAAGCCCCTAGGTGAGGTATAATCCAGAGGGGAAGACCAGAACAGATGGTCTCAGTGCCCTTGTCTATCTCTGGGAAGAAAATAAAATGAGACCAGAAACACTCCAGTCTGGATGATAATCCACTAGGCTGCAGAAGGCATGAGGAAGGGGCAAACTGTGTGCAGATTTCATTAACACAGTTTCTCATGGAGACGCTTCAAGCATGTGAGCCAATCTGCTCAGCTGCCTCATTCCTGAACCTCTAGTGTATCACATCTTCAAGAGTGATCTGCAAAATCCATCCAGCCTCCCCCTACCTGACTCAGTCTTGATTTCATCCCTATCTTCCTCTAATTGGTTTTCTGCCCCTCTTTTCACTCCTTCCTGTATATGCCCCTTAGCCTTTTTATGTCTGCCTGCTTTCTCTTGTCTTTCCTTTCATATCTAATGAATGATCCTAGCAAGACAGACTAGGATGGGAAGGAGACATAACCTATTCCAACCTCCGCCTGTTATAGACAGGAAAACTGACATCCATGGTGTCAGGATCTCCCCAAAGCCACTCAGAGAGCACTTGACAGAGTGGGTACTAAAACCCAAGACTCTGAATGCCCAGCCCACTGCTGCTTCTAGCACACAGTGTTGCTCTGTCGTATTTCCCCCTCCCTTCTTGGGCTAATTCTTGGCCACACAGAAGTATAGTCAAATCTCAATTCTCTAGGCTAATTATTATTTAGTGCAGAGTAATCCTTGCTTTCACGGAGTGTTTCTCTCTGCAGGACTTGGTTTGCTCCAGAGACATTAGAGAATTCAGTCTCATGAGATACTCAAGAGAGAGAGGAGCAGGGCCAAGATGGCTTAGTCATCTTTCTACTTTATTTAGAGTGAGCGTTAAAGTCCCAGGACAGGGAAAGGCTCAAAATGGGTATATAAAAATGTGCTAGAAAAAATCAGATTATGATTACTCTGCACTGCTGAACTCTGCTTGGGCTGCAGGCTGCTGGGGAAATGAGAGATCCCATCTCTGGGTTTGCTGCCAAACTATTTCACATATTTTGCTAATCAAAATAGTATTTGGTTAGCAAAGGGAATTTTCACACATGACATTACATTTGCCTTCTAGGATCTCTGGAGAACACCCACCATCGATGTCTGGTGTTAAGATAGAGGCAGGCTGGTGAAGTAAAAAGTGCGTAGAACTTGGAGACTTTTGATCTGGACCCCAGACCTGGCTGTGCAGCTGAGCTTCAATGAAGCTGTGATTCAGCCCTTCCCCTCCTGGACCTCTATGGTGTTGTTCACGACAACAGGTTGTGGGTCAGCGTTATCCCCTAGAAGATCTCTTCTGACCTCAGCCTAATAGTAATGACACTAGCATAGGCAAGAATTGCTACCCTTTAGTTAGCTCTACTTTGTACCTAGGAACTTTGCAAGCATTATTATTCCATTAATGCTTGCAAACTCTCAGATAGGTGAGTATTGTTATCCCAACTTAGAAACAGAGAAATGGGTTCAAAGAGATTAAAGAACTTGCCTACAGTCCTTACACATTAATTTAAACAGCAGAGCTAGAATTCGTGCCCAGGTCTCTAAGGCCAACACCACTTTACCAAACGACAATGTCTTTGAACCTCCTATGATTTTGCTATCCTCTCTGACTTTTAAAAGCCATATATTAATTCATTCATTTATTCAATGAGTATTCCATGAGTGCCTAATATACGAAACTTTTTTCTTTGTAATATTTTTATTTCAGATTTATACAAAGGAGCGAATATTTTGCCACCTCTCTTGAAGGTAATTTGTCTCTCTTGATGGGACTTTTTGAAACCAAGAATGAAGAGGTTGAAAAACCTTCCCAGAGCAAAAACTTTGAGATAAGCTTTGCTAACTGCAGCTGCGCATGTTCAGCATAATCAACTGTTGTTTAAAACTAACCAGGTTTTTTTGCCCCTCCTTCATATATGAGTGAGCTGTCTTTCCCAGGAAGTCAAGGTCCAGATGTCAAGATTCAGCCTCACAAGGCAAAATGCAGGCTGAAGATGAAAACTGACCAGAAAAGTCCAGTCAGGGGAAAAGAAATTCAGTCTTCAAGGGCAAATCCAAGCTGATGGGAAGGTGCCAACCAGCAAGGTCACATCTCCCCCTCCCCTACCTAGAACCCCAGCACATCTCCCCCTCCCCTACCTAGAACCCCAGCACATCCTCCGCATCCCCTACCTAGAACCACAGCACATCTCCCCCTCCCCTACCTAGAACCCCAGCACATCTCCCCCTCCCCTACCTAGAACCCCAGCACATCCTCCGCATCCCCTACCTAGAACCCCAGCACATCTCCCCCTCCCCTACCTAGAACCCCAGCACATCCTCCCCATCCCCTACTTAAAACCCCAGATAAAAACCCCTATCTTTTTTCCTTTGAGGAAGTGGATCTGAGTTCTCACTCCCATCTACTCATCTGGCTACCTTTCGATAATTATAAACCCTCTTTCCTTGCCACAAGCCTGATATTTCAATTATTGGCCCTACTGTGCAGCAGGTAAACAAACCTGCGTTTGCGTTCAGTAGCACTTTGTTTAATATTAATACTTTGTTTAATATTAACACTTTGTTTAATACTAATATATCTGCTCCAGCTTTTGTTTGATTAATGTTATATCTTTCCTCACACTTAGACTTGTATTCTATTTGTGTCTTTATACTTAAAACACATTTCTTATAGACAATATATAGTTATGTCTTATTGTTTTATCCATTCTGACAATCTCTGCCTTTTAAGTGGAATATTGAGACAATTTATATTTAATGTAATTATTAATATGATTTTAAGTGTACTATTTTCTATTTACTTAATGCTTGTTCCATCAGTTCTTTGCTTCCCTTTTCCCTTTTTCTGATTTCCTTTGGAATGAGGATTTTTCATGACTTTGTCTTATGTTTTTTGTTGGCTTACTAGATAAGGCTCTTTGCTGTGTTTTTTTTTTTTGTTTAAATGTGTTGCTTGGTATGTTTTATTTATTTATTTACTTATTTTTTCTGCTTTATCTCCCCAATCTCCCCCCCCCCCACCCCACATACACAGTTGTATATCTTAGTTGCAGGTCCTTCTAGTTGTGGGATGTGGGACGCCGCCTCAACGTGGCCTGACAAGCAGTACCATGTCCGCGCCCAGGATCCGAACCCTGGGCTGCCGCAGCAGAGTGCACGAACTTAACCACTTGGCCACGGAGCTGGCCCCTGCTGTGTTATTTTAATGGTTGCTTTAGGGTTTATACTACAACTTATACCAGTTTCCCTTCAAATGACATTGTAACACTTCATGTATAGTATAAGAACCTTACAACAGTATGCTTTCATTTCTTTCTTTTCTGATCATTGTACTTTTTTTCTCATATATTTTGCTTCTGCTTATATCATAATCCTCGATAATAAAAATACATTATTATTTTTGCTTTAAATGATCAATAATTTTTTTTAAATTTTAAGACTTTATTTTTTAGAGCAGCCTTAGGTTCACAGCAAAATTGAGAGGAAGGGACTATATGTAATCTTTTAAGGAGCTGGGGATGCAGTGATGAATGAAAGAGACAAAACCCCCATCCTCCTGAAGCTCACAGTCTATTTTATGCATGTGGGAACGAGTAATCAGATAAATCTGTATATCACCTTAGATAGAGGCCAATGCTGTGGAGAAAACAAATAGAATGGCAGGATAAAGCCAGTTTAGATGGCTTCCCTAAGTGGGTGGCATTCAGGCTGAGACCTGAAACATGAGAATTTAGCTTAGCCATTCAAAGAGCTGGGGGAGAAGGATGTCAGGGAGGAAGAGCAAAGTCCTGAGGAGGGAAAGAGTTTGGTGTGTTTGAGGAAGAGTAGGAAGAGTGGAGAGTGTGGGGTGGGAGTGGGGGGTTAATCCTAGGAAGCAAAGAAGAGGGTGGCACGTGGTCTGGTGTTCTGGTCAGAGGGATAGACAGGAGCCAGATGACCACAGTCTTGAAGGTGGTATAAGGTCATGGGGCTCCATTTTAAGTGTGAGGAGACATCAAAGAATTTAAACATATATAACCAAGATGTATGTCTATGAATATACACTCTTTGGAATATAAACATGAAATAGTTTCAATTCTTCCTAGAACTAGCTCAACTATATTCTGTGAAAGTCTCATTAACAACTTCTTGGTCTTGTTCCTTTACTTCTCAACCACATTTAGATGATAAAACATTCTAGTTATTATATTTAATTCTTAGCCCCAGTCGCCTTAATGTTAATCTCCAATGCTCTTTAACATTTCGCCTTCTTAGCTCCCCAGTCCAGACTAGACCTATCCAACGCTGAGAGCAGGAGCCAGTAAAATTTTTCTGTAAAGGGACAAATAGTAAACATTTTAGGCCTTGTAGGCCATATGTTCTCTGTCACAACTATTCAACTCTGCCATCGCAGTGTGAAAACCGCCGTAGACAATACATAAATGAATGAGTGTGGCTGTATTCCAATAATATTTATATACACTGAAATTTGAATTTCATATAATTTTCAGACGTCTTGAAATTTTATTCTTCTTTAAATTTTTTTCTAACCTAGCTCATCGGCCAAACGGAAACAGGCAGGATTTGGCTCATAGGCTAGAGTTTTCAGATCCTCGCTCTGGTGATTTAGAGTTGGAGGAGGTGTATGGGGGCTACTTTTTACACAGTTTATCCCTTCTCTCTTTTTATGTCTCCCATCTGATGAGCAGGGCCACGGGAGATAGATGTTTTCTATACACTGGCCTACGGTCAGTTTGCTGCATTCTTGCTATTGGATGTCACCACTCTTCAGGCTAACATTGAGTAGGAGTAGTAGAAACTGTCAGCGTCCATTCATATTCCATCAGCCCATATCTATTTTGTACAAGTTAGTTGGCTTCCAACTGCTGGCACCTACATGCCTTTGCTTGAAGGGATTCTCTGCCAGCGCCTACTCTTCCTATGCAGTAGTAGGTTGACAGTGATGGGGAATTGATATTCTGCAAGAGCAGCCCTCAAGCATTCCTCAAACAATGATTGACAGGAAAGGGTAGATACAAACCCCAGCTCCCTCTCCTCATGGATAATCCTAAAATGTGCGTTCCACATTGGTTCCAGCAGGCTTCAACTACAGCTGTCCTCAGTGGTAACTTGCTTGATAACTTATTTTTTATTGGTTGCCTTCCTAACCCCATTTCACTTCAGATGTTTTTTAGGATCACCTCCCTAGTAAACTACTTGCACTACTTGTCTCAAGGTCTAGTTTTAGGGGAATCCAAATCAAGGTAATGGGCATCTAGACCCTCTGTGTCAGCCAGGGTCCTATGTTGGCCCTCTTTTGAGACACATCATGGGAGCTTTGGAGGTCTCCAGTGGGGTCTGTCTGGGAATGGTTAGAATAAGCGTTGTTTTCAAATATCTGAGATTTATCAAAAGAGGGAGGATTTAATTTAGATCCACATGGCTCCAGAGGACAAAAATAGGACCATCAAGTAAACATTACAGAAGACATAGCTCAGATAAGGAAGAGAGTTTTCATAGTCATAGTTATCATGAATTAACTTGGTCTATGTCATGAGTCAGTGAGCTCCTAATTGACGGATATATCCACATGAAATTTGACTGGCAACTACTTGGTAGGGATATTAAGGAGTATCCAATCAACGGAGGTCAAACTGGCAGGTGCATTAAGGATCCTTTCCACTCTTGCATCTTGGGATTAAATATAGAAATCCTAAAGCACTGGGAAAGGCAAAAAACCCAAATGTCAAGAATTGATGCATCACAGAAAAGAATCTTTATCCAAATTGTGATGACAGAGCTTAAGAAATTGTTGTTTATCCAAAACCTCATAACTGGTTTTGTGAGATAGGATCCGAAATTGTTGATGTGGAGAACAGTGACTCATAGCTCAGTCTACCACCTCTTCATACCTGAAGAGAAATTGATCCAGCGTTGGACAACCATAATCTCACCCAGGAAGAATTATGGCACCATTACCTTGCCCTCCAGTGTCCCTTTCTCTCCTTCTTCCCAGAGAAAACTGTGGGCAAGGAGTAAAATATTTTATTGCTCTCAAAATCATGTCAAATATTTATTGGAGTAATTCTCCAGTTGTCACCACCAATTGCAAACCCTGGTCATATTATAAATCTTATTAGTGTCATACTCATTGAAGAGACCTGTCTGACTTGAGCACTTCGTTAGCAGGTCTTTCTTATTTCCTAGAGAATGGGATTTTAAAATTTAATGTGGAAACTGGCAAGGGTGATAGAGATGAGGGGTTGACCAAAAAATACTAGAAAGAGAATGACTCATTTAGAGTCTTAAGCAATGGAGTTAGAGACATTTCAGAGAATGTCAAAGGTAAATCTCATGCTTTAATGTTTAAAAGAGGGAAGGAAATAGCACATAAGCCATGGTGCCAGCTGACCAGAGTTCTTGTCTCAATTCTGTTCCTGTTTCACTGAGAAACAACAGGCAAGTCAGTTCCCTTCACTGTGTTTCAATTTTTTCATCTTTAAAGTAAAAGGATTGGACCACTGATTGCTAAGTTCTCTTCAGCTTTAAAATTGTGTGAGTTACAGCTACATCCATATTATCCTTTTCCAAAGTATTTTGCCCATACATTCACTCAATAATATCAGATGAATACACATGACAAATAAATATTCACAAATAAACATATATATGTGTATGTTCATATATATGTTTGTATATACATTTGTTTATATGTACATGTTGATACATGTATGTAAATGGGTGTCTGTGTTCATATAAATAGACCCTTTTAAATAAACATACACAATTATATATGTGTGCATGTGGGGAGTGTATTTATATATACATACAAATACAATATATGTGTGTATGTATACAAGAAAACAAGAAAGGGGGCTGAGAAATATCTAGTGGAGGGATACAATGTCAAAATATGTTAGAGGTGGGGAAAAGAATTGCCTCACTTTCATCAGTTGAAGAAGACATCTTGGAGGAAGTAGACTTTCATTAATCATTTAACTGAGGAATGGTAAAATCTTAGATGGTGATGGGCAGTATGCAGTCACATCATTAGCACAAATATCTTGAGAGCACATTTGGATCTGGGTGGGACAACTCTTAATATGGCATTAAAGTCATCATGACAATGGGCATGGGCAGATATTTTTCTAGCTGGAGTTCAACATTAGTTGTGTTTCAGCAATCTACTTTTTCTGAGCATCTCTTTTCATCCAGGTGCTAGGAATACCTGGAAATTAGGAAAATAAATAAGATTTATTAGGAAAATATGTGTGAGAAAAATAAAATGTGATTTCTGCTTTCAAGAAGCTGAGAGCATGATGAACAAAGATTGCGAAAGAGCTTAATTATTAAAATGTGTGCTAAGTTCAGAGTAACAAAGAAGTAGTGGAGAAGGAAATGAGCACAAAAAGAACAGACAGCATTAACAGCTTGATGGAAGTAACAGTGACAACTGAGTGATGCAGAGACTCATAAAGAGTCAGTGTTGACGGAGCATGAAGTGAAGGACAGAGTGTGCTGCAGAGGGGGTAGAAACATCAGATTGTGAAAGAATTAAAAACAATGTTAAGGATATTGGAGTTTATCATGTTTTATGCAGAGAAGTGTGATGATGTTAATTTGCATCTATTGGAGGGTAGCTTGAAGGGAGACCAGACTGGAAAGAGAGAGAGAGAGAGAAGCTAATACAGTCATCCAAGTGAGAAAAGGTGAGAATCAGAACACAGGCATGAGAATGGGGATGGAGAGAAAAAGGCTGTGTTAGTTCCTGTGGCCACTGAATTATCACAAACTTAGTGGCTTAAAACAACTGTGAGAGCTCTGAAGACAGAAGTCTGAAATTAAGATGTAGGCATGGCCCTACAGAGATTCTTGATGGAAAGTCCATTCCTTGCCTCTTCTATCTTTTGGTGGCTGTTGGCATTCCTTGATGTTGCTTGGCTTGAAATTGCATCATTCGAATCTCTGCCTCTGCCTTCACATCACCGTCTTCACTGTGTCTTAAGTCTCTCTCTGCATTTCTGTTATAAAGGTACCTGTTATGGAATTTAGGATCCACCTGAAATATCCGGAATAATCTCCTCATCTCAAGATTATTAACCACATTCACAAATGCTCTTTTTCCAAATAAGGTAACATTTATAGATTCCAGGATTAGAATGTGGACATATTTTGGGGGGGTACTGTTCAAAACACTATAATGACAGATAATGGAAACATATAGGATGCAAAAATTTCAAGATCAAGAAGGATCAGGGAGAAAAGTTAAGTCAAATATATAAAGTTCTAGCTTGGATAACTGAGTGAATAGTTGTGCCAACAACTGAAATAGAAACTAGCAAAGGAGGGACAGGTTTGGAAATTATGAGGATCCTTATTTTGGATCTAATGAGTTTGAACTGCTATTGGTCATCCAAGTGAAGACATATAATCCTGGACTTGAAGAAGGCATTCTGATAGAAGACACTTATTTGAGAGTCGCCATCTGTAAATCAGCCTGAAAGCCAATGAGATAACTTAGAAAAAAATGTGTAGTAACGTGAACAGTAGGTCAATGATGTAGGCAACGCCAACTTCAAAGAGACAGGAAAGTTGAAGGAAGCATAACAGACAGTTAAAGTAGACAGAGAAAAATGGTCACATATGGAATCGTAAGAGCAGTTGACTGCATAGCCATGGATGCCAAAGGAAAATAAACCATCAAGACCCAAACACTCCAAAATGTCAAAGTTGACAGACTCCTAATAACAACAGCTGGCATTTCCTGACTATCAGGTCTTGCATTAAGTACCCTACATGCATCCTGGAATCCTCACAACTGTCTTGTGATGTAGGTACTATGATGCTACTTATAGAATGGAACTAAGGGTTATAGAAGAGGTTTTGATTCAAGATCACAAAGTTAGTCAGTGGCAGAACTTGGATTCAAATGCAGATCTGTCTAACTCGAGAACATGTGATCATAGGCAATGTCTATACTGTCTCTCTTTTGAAGAGTAGTTGGAGAAAGAATAGAAGAGGGAAGGAGAGGGACATGAATGTAGCAAGTATTCACTGGTCCTCCCAGAAACTGACTGATAAAGGGAAGACAGAGACTGAGTGGTTAACAGAGAGTAACTGTAGGTCAAATCTTTTTTTTGGTGTGGAAGATTAGCCCTGAGCTAACATCTGTTGCCAATCTTCCTCTTTTTGCTTGAGGAAGACTGTCACTGAACTAACATCTGTGCCAGTCTTCCTCTATTTAGTATGTGGGATGCCTCCATACTGTGGCTTGATGAGTGATGTGTAGGTCTGTGCCTGGAATCGGAACTTGTGACCCCAGGGTTGCCAAAGCAGAGTGCACGAACTTAACCACTACACCACCAGGCCAGCCCCTCAGATCACTTTTTAAAGGGTATGTGAGACTCGAGCATGATTATAGTATGAGGGGAAGGATCCTAACAGGAAAGGGTAAGTATAAAGAGAAAAGTCCTTATTGATTAAATACGTCAAGGTTGTGTAACAGAGGAGGCGGTCAAAGCACAGGTGGTTGCACTTGTTCTTGAATCTCAGTTTTCTCAGCTGAAAAATGTGAAGAATAAACCCACCACTTACAGAAGAGTTGTGCAGATTAAATCAAGCTCTGGGAGCACTTTGTAAACTGTTGATAACCATACTAATGATTGGTTTGTTATCCTTAAAAAGATATGCAGAGGAGATGGATTGGTTGGTAAGGGGCCACAAAGAAGCTGGAAGATATCTATTTATGTGGATGACAGCTCTCTAAGCTGCAGTTGACAAGGTAAAGGGAGAGTGAGAGGATCTCAAATCATAGAAATTGTGTTTCTTGGGAAACTAAGTGGAGGTGCGTTCTTGCCTTTGCCTATCTTCTGACAAGAGATAAATCCAACCCAGGAAAGTTCCAGCTGAGGACAGAAGGAGCAGTACCAGCTTTCGTGTGTACACAAGTGGAAAGCAAGTTTGGCTTAGGTGTGCCTGTAAATGTTGAACAACTGGCTCTTGAGGTGGAAAAAGCCCTTACATAACATTTCCTGATGTCCTGGGAAATTTACTCTCACCATAGCAGATTTCAGTCTACCAACTGAAAGTGGAGTTGGGGAGAAGTGTGCACAATCAGCCTTGGGAGCCAGCATGAACAGGCTCCAGCACATGCTGCAAAGGAAATTTGTGGTTTAGAAAGGCGCTATGTTGGTTCCCATTTTCAGAGATGGAAACAGAGACTAAACAGGATGGAATGTGTTGCCTAATTTTATACAACTAGCTCATGGGGGAGAAAGAGGTTAAAAACAGTAGTTACACAAGAAAAGCACTATGTGGCATATTTTATTTTTAATCTTGTTCAAGTGTTGAGATTCCAAGTTCCGTATTCTTTCTGTTAATGTCTGTGGTGACTTTAAGACACCTTGGATTATTTCCATTCTCCTTCCTGGGAGACATAGCATAGTCAGAGTTTTATGTTTTCAATATTGTTAAAGTCCAAGGAAACCTGAAATATTTATGAAATCCTTCTTACCAGACTAAGCTTTGGACTCAAGGAAAACAGAGTTCAAAATACTAACTTTGTTATAAACAAAGTTGAAAATAAGAAAATGGTTTGTGCTGCAAGAAAGAAGCCTCTCTAATACTGAACCCCAGGGTTAGACAGACTTACACATCCAGTGACAGGTCACGTTAGGCCAAGACAGGCCTTTCCTCATTGAAACTTAGGGCATTGAAAGCTGAGAAGAGCATGTTCCCCCCGAAAGCAGTTGACTCACAAGTGGAAGTGAGAGAAGGGGAGGCTGCTTATGTCCTGTTGTTCTTTCTTAACTCAGCAGATAGGTCACCCTACTTCCTCTTGTGTGGGAATTATCCCCAATCCTTTTCAAACTTTTCCAAAAAATAGAAGAAGAGGGAAAATTCATTCTGTGAGACCAGTATTTTTACCATGATACCAAGGCCAGACAAAGACATCACAAAAAAGAAAATGAAAGACCCATATTCATTATGAATATAGACACAAAAATCCTCAACAAAATACTGGCAATATGAATCCAGCAATATATTAACAAAATTATACACTATAATCAAGCGGGATTAATCCCAGGAATGCAAGGTTGGTTCAACATACAAAAAGCAATCAATTTAATACACATATTACTAGAATAAAGGGGGGAAACTCATGTGATCATCTCCATAGAGGCAGAAAAAAGTATTTGACAAAATCCAACACCCTTTCATGATAATAGCACTCAACAAACTAAGGGGAAGGGGCAATCTGCAAAATGCAAATGGAGCTTCCTTCACATGGAAGAAAATATCAGGAATGGGGAGAAAGTCTCCTTCCTAAAACAATGTGTGAATTTTGTCACTTGGTTTGATTTTCTGACAACCGCTTGAAAATGGCCACTTGGTGGACATGCAAGTTGTTATGACGAGAAGGAGTAGAGGGGACGTTTCTGAAGCAGACCTGGGTAGACTGCATGGCATAACACGATTATACAGGTGTAGGCTTTGAATTTTGAATTAACATTTATTAGCTGTATGATCTTTGAGTATCTTAAGCTTTGTGAGACTCAATTTTCTCATCTGTAGAATGATTACAGTAATTCTTATTTCCCAAGGTTGTTACAGAATCTGGGTTAATATGTGTGAAGAGTCTAGCATAGTGTCAGGCTCAGATTAGGCACTCCATAATGACAGTTTTACTATTATTCAGAGTTATGGAGAGCAGGGTGGTAGGATGGGAAAGGGAGTCAGGTTGGCTAAGGGGATACCCACTTAAGAAGAAGTGGATCTAGGTATAAACCCTAAGGGAATAAAATCACTATCTTGAAGAAATATCTGTACCCCTATGTTATTACAACATTATTCACAATAGCCAATATCTGGAAGCAATGAGTGTCGGTTGAGGGATGAATGGATAAAGAAAATGTAGTGCAATACAATGGAATATATTCAGCCATAAAAAAGGAAGGAAATCCTGCCATTTGTGACCACATGGATGGGTCTTGAGGGCATTATGCTAAGTGAAACAAGCCAGACAGAAAAAGACTGTACGATCTCACATATATGTGGAATCTAAAAAAGCCAAACTCATAGAAACCAAGACTAGAATGATGGTTGCTGGGGGTTGGGGGCTGGGGGAAACGGGGAGATGTTGGTCGAAGAGTATAAACTTCTGGTTATAAGATGAATAAGTTCTGGGAATCTAATGTACAGCATGGTGACTATAGTTAACAATACTGTATTGTATACTTGAAATTTGCTAAGAGAGGAGATCTTAAATGTTCTCAACACCACGACCACAACCAAAAAAACGATAATTATGTGAGATGAAAGATATGTAACTAACCTTATTACGGTAATCATTTCTCAATACATATGTGCATTAAATCATCACAATGGACACCTTAAACTCACACAATATTATTTCAGTTACACATCACTAAAGCTGGAAAAAAAAGTAGTGGATTAGGACAGCACTCAAAAAAGAAGGAAGAGTATAATATATATTATATATTATAATTATATTATATAAAATTGTATATATATTATATATAATTATAAAATAATATAAGAATATAATAATATGACAGCTTGCACAATCCTGAGCAAATCATGAATCTGATTTTGGTCTTCATTTTCCTCATCTGTAAAACGGAACAGATGAGTTACATGATTTGTGGGATCTCTTTTAACTCCAAAATTCAATGACTCTACAAAGTGGACGATGGCACGGAAGGCTGCCACGTGCAACCTTTTGAGTATGATTGTAGATCTTGTTTGAATACAAGCTCCAGTCTACTTCCATCAAAGGTAACAAGAGGAAAGAACATCAACATGACGACACACTCCTTTTTGGCTCTAAATGGCTTCCACGTTGTGTCTAATTTTGAAGCACTTTCTGGAGGCCAAAGCGGTACCTGTGGACAGCTTGATGATCAATCTTTCAGCACACATAACTCTTCTCCTTGTCATCTCAGTGTGAGGGATGTGAACACTTCAAGTTTCCTCCTCCAGAGTCGTCAATCTGGCACCTGTCACTAGCATCTGATTCATTATAAAAATATTTAATTCTTCCAAGATAAGTTGGCAGAATGTCCAAAGAGAGGGAATAAATGGCACAAGGGAGATGGAAAAGTCTGTTTGCAGAGAGGGCTTCTGCTTGGCACAGATCAATAAACATGTTTTAGAGGGAAGCCAAACCCAATGGTTTCCTTCATCAACAATATCACTAGCATCATTTTGAGTCAAATTCAACAGTAATGTTAGTAACCCATTGACTGTTGTAGCCTCACAGTTCTAAGATTGCCTCCTGTGAGAATCCTTATCTCCACTAATCCTCAGTAGCCCCACAGCTTCAGAGTCATAGTTAAGGAAGCAGTCATCTTGTAGATCTGTTCCGCTTCCAAGGTTTCAAATACAGGAGGTCTTTTTTCTAACCGTAACTTTAAAAGAAACTTTGATAGCTTCCCACACCTATAGAATAATGTTCAAAGTCCTTACTTTGAAAGATCAATTGTCATTTGCCTTCAACCTCTGTCCCCTGCATCAAGATATTTCCATCACTCTGAACTGATCATGACTCCTGGCTTTCCGTCCACCTTGTTTTGGAATGTTCTTTCTTAATATCTCTGCTTCAGAGTTTCTCAACCTCACGACTGACATTTAGGGCCAGATAATTCTTTGTTGTGGGAGATGTTCGTGCATTATAGGATATTTTGCAGCATCCCTGACATGCCTCAAGTTATGACAAACAAAAGTATCTCCTGGGTGGTAAAAATGCCTCTGACTGAGAGCCATTGAAAGACTTGAAAAAACCTCTAATCAGCCTTCACCATCCATTTCAAATGTCACCTTTTCTGTAGAGCCTGTGTAACTACCCCAGGGAAATCAACTCATTTCTTCCCATGACTGAATTATAACCAGGGTCAGGCATGTCATGCTGTAGTCTTTTCTGTAGGTGCTTGTCTCCTCAACTAGACTGAGCTCCTCTAGACTAAGGTGCCTTGTCTTATTTGTCATTGTACTCTCATCCCCTAGCAAAGTACCTGGAAATAGAACTATGGTTAGTGATCAAAATCTGTTAACTTGTCTAATATTTACACCAGTCCTATGAAGTAGAAAGAGAAAATATTCTTTTTTAATTAGGCAAATAATTTTTCCATTGGGTAGATGAACTTTCAATTGCAAGTGACAAGAATATAACTCACACTAGTCTGGGACAAACAAGACATGCAATGACTCATGTGTTTAGAAAAAGAAATCCAGAATTGGACTTCAGGCATAGCTGGATCCAGGTGAATAGATCCTGTGCAGGAAAAATAATACATAGTTACTACAGATTAGGTGTATAGAAACTTAGGTACAGAAGGCAAAGAAATTTTAGTGAACTAGCCCAAACCACAGAGTCAGGCAGGGACTGAGGATAGGAGAAAATGACAATGTGGGTTTCCTTCAAGTTTCCTTTAACCTCAGCTCTTCTAATGCGTCTGTAAGTAGAGAAAACAGTCTATTTGAGATAAGGACTCAGATGATGAGTGCGGATGCCTATTATCTCTGTTACATCTCATAGAAATGGGTCCAAGATTCACTGACTTTCACGTCCCGTGTCAAGTTTGATGATTTCCAGGTGGAAGAAAGCTAGAACTGTGTGATTTTATAGTCCCAGCCATACCAGTTCTCAAGAATAACTTAATTTAGGCAATAATCCCACTATTCATTGATCCACGTCACCCAGACTTAACGTCTGGGTGCTAGGCCTTGAACCTCTCAGCATGCTATTGATGAGTCATTCTTCCCGTCTCTTTGACTGACTGGTAGGCCTAGGAATTTTTAATTTATGTCTTCTTGGGGTTTTTTTTCCCTGAAGGAAAGTCTAGCCATAGACCACACAGCAGAATAGCTGGGACTTGACACTAGATCTCTTGACGCATGAGTGATGTATTTTATCAGCATAGTGTTAATCAAAACTTGATGAACTTCACAGCAAGGGAATACCACAGATGGGGCAGGCAAGTGAATTCTCTGCAACACAGATCAGATGAGGGTTGGCTGGAGATCTAGGAAAGGTGGCAATTTGGAGATCCCGTACAAGGCAGCTCTTTCTTGGAACAAGACGTCCCCAAAAGACATAAGACACACATTTCCAGCTGAGATAACCAAATAAAGTGGGAACATCCAGACAGGAAGTGGCAACCTAGACTTTAGCTACCTTGGCAGGACCTTAGTCAAGTCACAGAATCACAGAATATCAGAGATAGAAGAGATTTTAACCGTAAGTTGCAAGCCTCTTATTTGCGATGGTGCGAATATTGGCCCAGAGAGACAGAATGTCTTGGTCAAAACTGTGCAATGGCAGAATCAGGATTAGAACCACGATTGTTAACACTGCACTTGCATACCAGTATTTCCTTTGATGTTCATGATGCTCCTTCTTTATAGGAACAATTATCTCCATTTGAGAACAATACCATCTACATCCAGAGGGACTTACTCAACCTCCTTTAGTAGGTATCAGCATTGAAATGATGACTCTGGAATTCCTCTCTCCGTTACATGCTCAGATTTTTTTTGAATACTGTCTAAAAACAAGAGCTGAAGACTACGAGGTCTTCCCGTTGTGGTACTGGTAACCAGTGCCTCTGCCTAATGAACCCTTCCTCAGAGACCATCCCGGGTACCATCGTGGGCTTACGTGACAACAGTCTCCTGGGAGAGCCCTGGGAGATGCCCTGTGAAGGAGGAGATTTGGAGGAAGGTAAGGAATGATCTAATAATAAGGGTACAGCATGAATCCAAATGTGCTGAGCCTTTTAGTCATGTTACCACATCTCTTCATCACAATCATCCTCAGATTAGGCTTTGTCTTGCTTTAGCAATGAAGAAACTGAGGCTCAGAGGGATGGCGCGATCAGTTCAAGTTCATTCAGTCGTGAAGCAGAGATTGAAATCTATATCTAAGTGGTGCCACGTCTGTCCTCTCCCCCTACTCCCTCTGGACTATTCCACTGAGAGTAGCAGAGTAGGAACAAAGAAAACCTGATTTATTTTCCTATCAAAATTAAGATTAAATTTGTGCAGTTCCCTAACCACCTGTTCGCCTTTTGCGTGCCTCCCAGCTTCAGCATCCTCAGTTTTCCGCATGAAGCTTAAATTAAACCGACGCCTCGTTCAGAACACTACACTCGTCCTTCTTGTCTGGACTCAAAGTTTGTTTATTCTAAATGGAATGAAAAAGATTCCTTATCTCTACCCAGACTCAGGGGAGAGGGGTTTGCCCTCTCTCATTTTCCAGAAATACAAGCCTACTGATGGCTCCTTGACTTTTTAACGTTGCATATTTTATAGGTATTTTAGGAAAGTATGGGGGATATTCTTTTAATCCAAAAATAAGTGTTTGATGATAGCTGACTTGAAGGCATTTATAGTGTGTTGGAAAACAGAAGTGGTCAAGGAATGAACTATGTCTGGATCCTCATACTAGAAACGTGTCTTACTAGTTATGTTAATTACTGTAAGCAAAATCTTCAACCACGCTCATCTTATCTCCATATCCTCATCTGAAAAGAAGGGGACAATAGCAGTGGCTCTATCTTTGATATAACAATAATAACAGTAACACACACTTAATGATACAGTTGCCTCGAAGATTAAAAGATATAAAATAGTTGTATACTTAGTACTGACCCATACTGTGCCATATATATATATATTTCAATATAAATATATATATTTCGATTACTACTAGTTAGGGAGGTTTATCATCTTTAAACTCAATTTCCCTCATCCATAAAATAAGAGTAATATTCTCTTGTGGGATTGCAGAGGTGATCAAATGAGATATGCAGGAAAGCACCTAGTATAATGCTAATGGGTGTTTAATGTATGTAAATTGGCAAATGTTAAGAAAAAGTCAATTAAATGTATGCATGGATGCCTTACATGCCTCGTTTCCCCACTCCTTAGCCTGTATCCCATCCCTGAGTGACCACATTCTTAGCACTACCTGCAGTAGAGAAGAACTGTGCACATGAAACTCAATCACAGAGCTGGAGAAATGAGCTTAAATACCATGGTTCTCTAAGGAAATAATCAGAGCTGTGCACTTGTCTGATCACCACAGTGTTGTTCCAGTATTAAAATGTCAATAAAACCCACCATCTACCAACAGAGAACCGTAAATTAAATTATAAAATATCTACATAATGAAATTGGATACAGCCAATAAAAACCATCTTATATAGAATGTTTGACAAACTGGTCTGATCGTAGGCATCTCCTGGGGCGATTTGTAATAACATAGTCCCCACCTTAGACTTGGTGAATCAGAATGTCCATGAGACAAGACTAGAAATACATATTTTTTATCAGGTGCCTCAGCTGATTTTTATGATCAGGCAAATTTATGAAATTCTGTTCTAAAAAATGCATTTTTTAATGCTAAGAGAAAAAATACTATCAAATAATATGCAGCATTCTTTAACATTTTTGCAAAAAAAATCATAGAAAAGAAACAGAAGCTCTGTCTCGGGGGTCAGGATTACTTTTATAATGTTAAAAGTCTAGTATTTAGTGTCAGAAGACCTGGTTCGGATCTCAGAAGTGCTATTTACCAGCTGTACGACACTAGGCAACTATCAAACCCACTGATTAGAGAGGTCGCATCATGAAGACTGTGGAGAGGTCCCAGGAAAACCACATCCCGAGGAGAGTGGAGCAAGGCATGTCTGCCACTGACCAAGAAGATGAGTGCTTCTAGGAGTGTGTGTGTGTGTCTGTGTCTGTGTAAAGGTGGTGAAGGGTCTGCAAATTTATAGAGAGAGCACCTATGTCATTCCTACAGAATCTCAAATCTTCTGGCTGAAGCCCATCTCCACATCCTGCGGGGAGCTTTTGTGGACCTTGGGATATAAACCCCAGAGCTACAAGCCTGTCTGGTCCTTACAGCTTGAAGTCCCAGAGAGAAGAAAGCATCTTTGTCGATAAATCTGAAAAAGTCCCAGGAAATGCTCTCATTAGCTTGGCTTAGGTCATGTGCTTCTCTTTGAACCAATCACAGTGGCCATGATGATAGGAGTGAACGTGTCTCTCACTGACCTGGCTTGGAGCTTGGTGCCCCTCTGCAGGCATTGATGGGGAAAGATGTTCAGCTCCCATGTCCATGTCCAACATCACACAACGAGACTTGTTCTCAATCTTTGCACCACTATTTTCTTGTGCCTTTTGGATGATTCCAGGATCACAAAGGTCCATGAGAGATTTCAGAACTTTAAAATTAAGTCAGAAAGAGCCTCGGGCAGGTCTGAGAAAGACCTAGGTAAGTGTCAACCAATAACTAATGGAAGATCGCTTTCTGTACCGTCTTACACACTAATAAACAGTCTCTTTCAGTCTGTCCATCCCTTCAGGGTCTGGGTGAGTTTGATTTTTATTAACTTTGTTTTTCTTCCCTAATTCTCCTCCCATTCAGAGCCAGGGAAATTTCAGGCAAGCAGCCAGGTGGCAGAGCAGCCTTCGGGAGACCTGCTGATGGAAAGCACATTTTCAGGACTCACAGCTGGACTTGGCCTCCTGGAGTGTTGGTTGACCTTGGGCCAGTTACTTAACCTCTCTGGGATTCCTGCTCTCTGCTTTTGAAGAAGAACGAATCCATTTTTGCCTTCTCCCTGCATGGAGAGTTGGGACTAGAGAAATCTTAGATGGCAGGAAGTCTGGTTTTATGCCAGATGCATGATTTGCGTACTCTTCAATGACTGTTTTTTTCACCTCCACTCACCTCGTGCCCTGGGACTCCTCTGCTCCTGCCGTCCTTGGGTAATGAGCTGGCGGTTATGGCTCATGAAAAATTCAGTGAAATAAACTCTCTCTGGGCTTCTGTGTGGGTGGGGTAGGAGGGTAGAGCAAAGTAAGTGAAACCGGGAAAGAGGGAAATGGAACAAAGTCTTTGGAAAATATAAAAGCTTCAATTCAGGCTGCAGGTTTGACCCTGGCACCGATGAGAGAGTTAGTTTAATTATCATCTAAAACTGCTAAGAAGATGTTGCTATGACTGGATTGAGTTGCCTGTTCTGTTCATTCTCTGCTTAAAGAGATGAATGAACAGAGATAAAGCTGACATGAGGGAGCCTCAGGAACCTTTCTGGGTAATCTACAACTTGAATAATTTATCCCCAGATCACCGAAAATAATTTGGGTTTAAAATGAAAAACATCAGTTGCTGCCACCTAAAAAAGTAACCACTAATGAATTTGTTCAACAGACATTTACTGAACAACCAGATAGTCATTTACTCATTTAACAAAAGCATATGTATTTGGCTTTCCGTGAGCTCTCTTTTAGCCCCTGGGAACACAAAAACACAAAGACAGTGTCACCCTTATGGTGCTTGAATTCTAGTGGAAGGAGATATGCATAAACACTGAGCAGGTAAACAAATAGGGTAATTTCAGAGAGTGATAAGTCATCTGCAGAAAAGACAACAGGTGGAAAGTAACCAGAGATGGAGCTGGTTTAGACATGGTGGTCAGCAGATACCTTCCCAAGGAGATGGCGTTTGAAATGAGATGGGAAAGCTAAGGCACACTGAGCAGCTCAGAGAAAGAGCTGCGTCAGTGGATCCAAAAACTAAGTAATCTCACTTTCCAGTCTATCTCTGTCATTAAAAAAATATTCCCTCTTGGCCTGTCCGTCTCTCTGGAGCCTGGGTGAATTTGATTTTTATTAACTTTTTCTCTCACATTTAGCCTCTCATTCAGGGCTGGATCAGCATTGACTGGGTTTTGTGAAAGGCTGGGCTACATGTTTCCAGGCAGAGGGAGAAGGAACGCAGCAAGTGCTGAGATCTTAGATGGAAAGATGTTTCCTCTGGGGAATAAAACAAAGCTCAGAGTGTGGGGTGGGGATGGGTGAGGCTGGAGACTGAAAAGGGACCAGACTGTGAAGGGCCTGATGCCTGATGCCGTGGAGGGGGAGTTTGGATCTTATTGTAAGTTTGGAAGGTTTCACGTGGGAGAGTAGTATGATGCGATTTATAAGCAGAGTTTGGCTGCTGTGTAGACACTGACTCCAAAATGAGAAGGATGGGAGTATGTCACCTTAGGAAGCTCATGATCTCATAGGAGAGAGAAACATTTGAACAGATGATATGGGATGATTCAAAATAGGGTGAATGCATTTTTCAGATCACACACAAAAAAGGGGTGCAAAATCTGATATATGTACTGAGAAGTGGACATTGTAAGGAGTCAAAACTTTAGTGGAATACCTGAGCAGAGCAGATCAAAGTGATGGGAGTAGTATAGAGGTGGAGCAATTAATTCTGCCTGGGGGAATGAACAACAGAGTCCTAATAGAGATGATGTTCCTACTTCATTCTGAATTATGGTGGGATTTTGCCAATTAGATGGTGAAGGATGGACCTTTCAGATAGAGAGGATGATGCTAACAAAAACCCAGAACAATGAAAATTCAGGACATTAAGGGAAAGGTGACAAGAAGGCTCTTTCTAGAGGATTAAATGAGTGAATAGAGAAAGGCTGGAGGTGAGTCCAGAAGACTAAACTGAGGTCATTTTTCTGAGACTTTCTTTGCTGTACTAACGATTCTGGACCTTATTTGAAGGCACTGGGGAGCTACTGAAGATTTTTGAACTGAGGAATAACACGGTACCTATTGGATTTTTGAAGATGACTCTGATGGCTCTGTGGAGGCTAGATTCAGTGGGATCCCAGTAGGGAAGGAAAGCCCAGTTAGAAGACTATAGCTGTGGCTCAAAATAGGGGTAAAGAGGCCATGAACTAGGACATAGCAATGGAAACCAGAAGAAGAGATAAAATACAGAAAATTTTATCTGGTCCAGATGCGCTAGGTTAACAAACATTGACATGATTATTTTCGAGTTAGTAAGACCAGTGACAAGACAATTATATTCTGGACTGAGCAATCTCTGCTCCTGACAAGTGTCCAGGTTAACGAGTATATGATGCCCAAATGCGAGTATTTCTCACATGATAGATAAGTCGTAGCCTCGGGCTAGGATCAGGATTGAATATCAGAGTGCTCAGCCAGCTTTCTGTAATAGCATATCTATTTTAGGATTGGATTCCCTATTTCCACTGACTGAATTGTCTCTGAGGCCAGTGCTTTATGGGGACATCACACATTTGTACATTACTTTATGGTTTGTAAAATACTTTCACGACCATATCCTCAACCATCACGAGAATCTGGCGAGGTAAGGAAATGGAGAGACACCATGCTCATCTCATAAACAATGAAACTAAAGCTCCAGAATGGAGATGTGAATAAAGCCATGCAACCACTTCATAGCAGAACATTCAAATTCAGCATTCTAGTGCAAATCTCAGATCATCTACTCTCTCATGCAGGCTTTAGAATTAATTCATAGGAAGTGGACTTGAGCACTGATGGCACTAGAGGCATACACATTGTATTTCTTCCTTTCTCACTCCTGGCAGACATCACAAACCCAACTCAACACTCTTTTCTTTTTTTTAAAGATTGGCACCTGAGCTAACAACCGTTGCCAATTTTTTTTTCTGCTTTGTCTCCCCAAAATCCACCCAGTACATAGTTTTATATCTTAGTTGCAGGTTCTTCTAGTTGTGGCATGTAGGATGCCACCTCAACGTGGCCTGATGAGCGGTGCCATGTCCACGCCCAGGATCCGAACCAGTGAAACCCTGGGCCGCCACAGCAGAGCGTGCAAACTTAACCACTTGGCCACAGGGCTGGCCCCACAACTCAACACTCTTTTCTAATTTCTAAGTGTTCTAAGTTCACTTGGACTTTGCCTGAGTCCTTCTAAACATGCAGCTCCAGGCAGCCACTCAACAATTAATCTGGATTAGCTTTAAAATAAGATTGATTTCCCATGATGGATTGCATGATCACCAAGGTCCACTCCAACTTTAAATTTCATATTTAATAGTGACGATTCTAGGAACTAGATTTAATCCAACAAAAATTCATTGGAAGCCTATGGTGTCCTAGGCTAGTAAAACATGAGTAAAATCTGTTTTCTAGAGTTTTGTGCTTAGAGTCTTGTAGAGATGACAGGCAGATACACAAGTCATTGGACTGAAGTCTAGTTTAGATGCATAACAAAATGTTATGGAAGAACAGAGGAGGCAGAAGTTAATGTTCATTAGGGGTGAAGATGGTGTTATATAAAGACAAAGTTGGAATCCCTGTGGGTAATGCGACATTTGAGCAGAACTTCAAGTAGAGGGAATGAGGAGACATTTTCAGCCCCGATAATCACTTGAGAAAAGGCATCAAGGCATAGAGAGAGCTAGATGTGGTAGACTGAAAGGCAGAGTGTAGGTTTCTATTTCTGGATGCCATAGTGGATGGACAGATGCTAAATAGGAATGCAAACCATACACTGATTTAATAATGTTTAAAAATCCCAAGGTAAAAAAGGAAATAATGGTCATCCTTAGGAAGCTTGCAATAGAAAGGGAGAATAGAAAAACGTTTTGTATATCAGAAAATCTGAATTCTAGTTCTGATCCTAACGGCAACTTTGAGAAGTCATCCTCCCAAGATCTTAGGTTCAAAGGTTAGCAAATGGGTTTCATCTTAAGTACCAACTCTAATTAATCTGGAGCAGTGTGTTGAGAAGATGCTTCAAGACACAAATGGCTTGACGGATTACCAAGGGCTGCCATGGGTGGGAGCTGGGAGCCATATATTTGCCATCCCCAGACCAGTCCATCCCCAAGGTCCCTATGAACCCTATTCTGCTATGATTCCTACCACAATCTCTGTGCTATAGCTTAACCACAAAAGACAGCAGGGCAATGAAATGAGGTAATTCATTCCATATCAATAAGAGAAGAAGAACATACAATATTGGCAAGAAGAAAGGAAAATTCCTGGCTACTCTCTTTTATTTTGAGATACATTTTGATAAATTCTTGGTCTCAGCATCCTCGGTTCCTGGCCATCAGCCATGGTAAAATCAGTTCCTTCTGCTCCATTACAAATTAAATAATCATAACTCTATTCATCAGGAAAACATACGCAGAAGGGATGCACAAGCCAACGATTAGCATTAAGGCTTCCAGCTTTTCATTGACTAACTCCGAGGGCCTCATGGTGACTGTGACCATGAGTGTCCAAACTCCCAGCTCTGCTCTTCCAGGATAATGATTCTTCAAGTGGTTGCACTGGGAGTAAACGTGTGTCTAACCTCGCTTCTGGCTTATACTAGAATGTCTGATGATATTGGGGTAAGGAAGAATGCCATTAGGCCACTGTACTAAACAACTTATTAAGCACATATCATGTGCCAGAGCCACTGCTAGACATAGGAAGAGGTGTCCCTGAACACAACATGCACTTTCGTGCTTTCTGTGCATCTGTCAAAATAAGAGCTTGGGCTGGACTCTGTCTAACAATCTATGAAATGGAACGTGACCAGCCACAGAAGCCGCTCAAGTTTCCGGTGCAGGAGTGGGGTGATTTTTCAGGTGACAGCCATGTGGATTACAGCTTGAGAGAAGCTTCTGAAGTCAGATTGAGAGTCCATGGCTGATGTTGTCACTACTTGCTGTTCCCTGTTCATGTCTGCCTCGTAATGCTTTCCGTTTCCCTGCATCTCAAATGCCACCCTCCCCTTTTTACCTTGAGCCAGATTCTTCGGCGGGTAATGTGACTTGCCCTGTAAGAACCTTTCTCTGAAAAGTCCGCTAGAGACTACATTTAGTGTCACCAGCTCTTGACATGTTTTTCTGCAGCATGCTTGTGTCAGGAGATAGAGAGTCTAAATGTGAGTTTTGCATAGAGTTGTGTTACCTTGGCGGTGCACATCTATTCTGTGGCCATTTCGCTTTTCTCACTTGCAATTTGTTTTCTTTCCATCTAGTATTTTCTTGCAAGTATTTATTGAATACCTAATCTGTGTAACCAAGCCCTGTGCCTTTGGACAGTTGGGGAAGGATGAAAACTACGGTGCATCTTGTCTCTCTTTGTACACTCAAAGTTCCACCACTTATGTCATAGGTTTGTTTAAAATTAGCCATCATCTGTCTGAACGAGGGCTTAGTGATTAGTTTGATTCAATTTTCCCTATCCAGTTGGGAAAACTAAGGTGGAGAGAGGGACAGTGGGCTGCCTGAGGACACATAGCTCACATAGGCAAAATCTAGTTCCGATTCCCAGTCCTCATCTTCTTGGATGTGTCCTCCATAACGCCGGCGCTGTGTTGGGAAGAGTAAAGAGGGGTCAGCAGGTCAGTAAATGCGGGGTCGCCAAGGAATTAGTGAGTCATTTATGTGCAGTATTTTCTCCTTCCTTCATTATGCATTTAAAGACTTCCTGCTATTTGGAAAGTGTGAAAAAACACGGTCACTGCCATCTGCCAGTTCACTTCCTGGTAGGAGAGAGAGAGATACACACACATCTAATTTCCACAGAGTTTAGAATTTTGGTAAGTGCTACAATTACAATGAATGAAATGAAACATTTTTGAAGGCTGGAGAGGTTAATTGCGCTCGGATCTATGGACAAGCTTTTTACTGGATTTAGAGCGGATTAGAGGAAAGGCATTTCGCAAAGAGGGACTAACCGATGGAAAAATTGTATAAAAGGCATCCAAACATCTTTTGCAAAATATACCAGCACGTCTTCTAGGAACAAAAAAATACCCCACTTACGATCTGTTGGAGGTCAACACTGATCTTCCTCCACTTCGCAGACCTATTTACCCAGTCAGTTTTTTGCAGCTTAAGTACATGCAGTTCTAACTTTGGCCACACGATGGCAATACAGGGCCACAAAAGCATGAAGCAACCCCCGGAGTAATTTGAAGGGTATGTTTGTACAAAATGCCAGGAAAGAAGGGTGCCCCAGACCAGAGGCCGGAGCTGCTAGGGCGGCCTTCTGGGAGAGGACAGTGGCCTTCGAAGCTGGAAGGCAGGTACTGCCGTTGTAAATCTCTGGTCTGTTCGGAATCTCTAGAAATAATTTAGATGTTTTCCGAGGGGCAGCCAGTGAAAAAAGAAGCCCCTTTGACTTATACCCATTTGAAATAATATGAAAATATAATACCCCACCCCCCAGTTTCTGCAAATATTTTTCTTCTTTTCGGGATTGTGTCTGTGGTGGTTGAGGAGCAGTGGCTTGTTGTCGCCTTGGGTAAAGAAAATGAGAGGTGATGGTGGAAAAAGGAATAAACTGGTGTTGCTGGGGCCCCTAAGAGAATATGCAGTGGGCACAGGGCACCAAACGCCAAACCCGTCCATCTGGGATCGCATTACTCAGGCCACTTCCTCAGAGTTTTGCTCATGTGTGAAATTTATGAGAAAGTGTGCGATTGTGTGTGTGGTTGTGTGTGTGTGTGATGGTGTGAGATTGTATGTGTGAGATTGTGTGTGTGATTGTGTGTGTGGTTGTGTGTGTGTGTGTAGCAGAGGTGATGGTGATAGTCATAAAGGTGGTGGTACCCGCATGGGCCATAGCTAAGTTCATTGTTGGCTGTGTGGGGTAAGGGACAGAGAAAGGAGATGAGAATAAGAGAGAGTGAGACAGTGAGAGAGAGCTGGGGGTAAATGAATTCTCAGAAGATTCCTAGGGTTAGGGAAATGATTGGATTGGGAGTCTCTGGCAAAGAGTGAGTTTCAAATTAGATTTTTTTAACTCCGGTTTTTCTCTGACTCCTTAATTTGCACCCCCACCACCATTCTCACTGAGGTGTGTCTCACTCTTTCTCTGTCTTAATAGCCACCTCCCTCTTTTTCCCTCTCACTTTCAACCGTTAGTTTTCTTCCTCTTTTCGGTTACTTTCAAATAGAAACTTGGTAGGAGGGAGAGAGGGATTAGGGTCAGAATCTACAGTCCTCTCAAAAAAAGAGAAAGAAAGAATGCTGGAAGCATCCTTGCTGTGTGTGTGTGTTCTTGCGGTGGGAGGGGGAGGCTGTGCTGGAGGAGAGGAGTGATGACTAGACCAGCCCAGATCAAGAAGGCTGCTGTCCAGGAGAAAAGCTGCCCTACAGCCAAGGGGGAGAAAAACAAGGACCGTGTCCAGGGGATGGGAGCGGGAGCACCAGAGGAGGGAGAGTGTTTGTGTGCGTGTGGAAACTGTAGCTCTTCTTTTTTATTTTTAAAAAGCAGAAGCTCTCAATTTTTAAGTCACAGTCAATTTCCAGAAATCGTTTATTTTTAAACATTACCAGTCAAATTCCCCATTCCTTTCTGCTTTTAGAGTTTGAGTGAAATTGATTTGTGTTTTTAATTTTAAAGAAAAAAATGTCCCTCTGGCTTGGAAATTCCGGGCCTGGGTTTTCTCTCTCCCTCTCCCTTTCTCTCCCACCCCTACGCCTCTCATCCCCTTATCCACATCTCCCAAGGATGGGGAGCCAAGGTAATCATTTTAATTGGCTTTTTTCTTTACTATTCATGATGCAACAAAAGAAACATTTTTTTCCCCAGAAACTGATATTCATAAAAACCATTTTCAAAGAGATATAAGTAAGAGAGTCTGCATGTGTGGCATTCAAGAGAGAATATGTTGTCTTTTTAAATTATCATTATTATTTACTAACCTTTTATTCAACGACTGTGATGGAAGATCGACAAAACAGCTCTCACCCCATAATCAATTTTGGCTGGGAGACAATAAATAGCTATTCAACATTTCTTTCGTGTTCTGGGAAAGAAGGATGCATTGACTGTCTTTAAAGCTGGCAGTCTTTACATAGATCCTGGGTGGGCCATCATAATTGGCTCTTTTAATCTAATAATTTCTACGAGCTTGGCATAGATGAAGATAATAATAATGATAAAAAGCAATAATTTACTTTGGCGTTCGCTGTTAGGGTTTATAAAACAATGGCATACGCATTGTGAAAGTGAATTCTTTCCACTGCTCTGTGAAGTGGTTATTATCATCCTCATTTTACTGATGGGCAATTGAGGCTCAGAGAGCCTGAACTTGAAGCCATAGTCCTCCCATCACGTCCATGCAGATCAAGGGCCGGCCTAACACATTCCCTTTCGACAGATGTGAAGACCAAGACCAGGCGAGATGGAACCCCCCTCAGCCAGGAATGAGTTGAGTTGGATACAAAGTATCTGGCATCTGAGCAGATCAAGAGTAGAGAATCCTTTTTGTGTTTCATAGTAAGAACATAGACCAAAAGATCTACCCTCCTAGCAAAGTTTTAAGTGTATCATACAGTGTTGTGAACTATAGGTGCAATGTGTACAGCAGATCTCTAGAACTTATTTTTCTTGCATAACTGAAACTTTATACCCATTGAATAACAGCTCTTCATTTCCCCCAGCCCCTAGCAACCACCGTTCTACTCTCTGATTCTGTAAGTTTAACTGTCTCAGATATTTCCTATACATAGAATCATACAGCATTTGTCTTTCTGTGACTGGTTTATTTCACTCAGCGTAATGTCCTCCATGTTCATCCATATTGGTGTATGTTACAGAATTTCCTTCTTTTTTAAGGGCTCAAAAAATTAAAAATAGAACTACCATATGATCCAGCCATGCTACTCCTGGGTATTTATCCAAAATAAGTGAAATGAGGATATCGAAGAGATATTTGCACTCCCAGTGTTCACAGCAGCATTATTCACAATAGTCAAGATATGAAAACAACCCAAATGTCCACTGACAGATGAATGGATAAAGAAAATCCAGTATACACATACAATGGAATATTGCTCAGCCTTAAAAAATAAAGAGAGAGAATTCCTTTTGAAGCAGAACTTCTTTCCAGTTGTGGCTTCACTCCTATTAAATCAGAGGCCTTGGATGTGTTAATTGACTTCTCTAACCCTTAGTTTCTTCTATAAAATCAGAATAATGGTGTCTGTCTCTTAAGAAGTTTAAATTAAATGGTGCATGTGAAGTGTTCAGTATTCATTCAAAACCTGCTAGTTGTTATCATGCCAGGTAGTATCCATGCGGATCATCAATTCCTAGGCCCTCTTTAAGTCATTGTCAGACACAGGTGAAAGAGAGACTGTATATTTATCTATGCTGCATAAAAAATGCAGCTTAAAATAACCATAACTCATGCAGTTTCTGTGGATCAGAGTTTCAAGAGAGGCTTACTAGGGTAGTTCTGGCTGAGCTGCTGTCATCTGAATGTTTGACCAGGGCCAGAGGATGATTCCAAGATGGCTCGACTAGCAGGATGATGGAGACTGTTGCAGGAGCCTCAGTTCCCAGCTCGACAGATTTCTCCATAGGGCTGCCTGAGCTTCCTCACAATATGGTGGCTGGTTTCTCCTAGAGAGAGCGTCAATGATCCGAGACACAAAGTGGAGGCCGCGATGTCATTTATGACTAGCCTTAGAAGCCACACGTTGCTATTTCCACAAAATGATTTTCCACAATCATGGATTATCCAATATGAAAGCAGGCATGAATGCTGCAGATGCATAGGAGGCTGTCTTGAGAGCCCGTCAGATAAAGTGTGAAGCTGTCAAGGAAACTTCACAGCTGATGCAGCAAGGACCAGAGAGTTTCAATGACCTGCTAGTCTCCCAATTTTGAATCTGGCTTCCTTCCCTACCTTACCCTGGGGACCTTGACATTCTAATCCTTGCACCCCAGCATGCCTCAAACCAGAAATTCAGCTCCCATCGCCCTAGGCCATGTTTCCCACCTCGTTTGATCCTAAGAATCACTAGGAGCACTTGGTGGATTTACAGATTCCAGGGTGCCCCTTGGGGAGATTTTGACACAAGAGGCTTGGGATGGAGGCTGGGAATATGCGTTTTTGATGATCTTCCCAGGAGATTCTTAATATCAAGTTTGAGAAGGCCTAAGGTACTTTCGTCAAGAGCTGTTGGAATTATGAGATCTGAGTCCCTCTCCCTGTCACACCAAACGTGCATGGAAATTGCTCGTAGCCCTGGATCTTCGGACACACAGCCTTTGCTAGCCTCATGCATCCTCCAGTTTCCAGCTCCTCTGCTTTTCGTCTTGCGTATGTGCATGAATTCCTAATACTGCTCCCCTCCAGTGCCAGCACCAAATTAACAACCCACGAAAACACACGTAGAAGGTTTGTGTGTTTTGTCTGTTTGGACAGGCAGGGGGTTCCCTGGGCGTTTGGAGATAATTTCTTGGTTAAATTATATATTTTTTCCTTTCATGTTTGAAAAAACAAATTGGCTTCTTTACAGCTACCCCCTCTCTCCTTCTTCATTTCCCGCTGTGGAGATGAATCTCTGATTTTTTTTTTAAAGTCTCCAACACACATGCATAATCAGTCTGCTTCTAAAGCAACATTTTCAGCCCAAATATTGCATAGAGGAAAGAAACGAAGGGGGAAATCCTTTGTTTAACTGCAGGATATTTCCCTAGATTTCCAGTGTTCAAGAGTGACCTCTTGGATGTTATAATGAGCACGTCCACTCTGCAGGAAAATTGTGGGGCTGTCTTCTGCTCTACCATTTCTAGGCTCTTCTATTTATTGAGGACATACTGTGTGTACTTTTTTAAAGAAAGTAAACAGGTAAAACTGAGGTGGACTCAGCCCTCATCTGATCTAGCAGGGGAAAGGGAAGAGGACCACAATTTCAGTGCAAGGTAGGATGTGAACTGTGTCTTGAGAGAATTGAACATAAAGTGCTATAGAAACTCCAAGGAGAGGAGAACATTCCAGGGGACAGTCACAGAGAACATTCGGGAGAAGTATCACAGACAATCATAGAAGTTCAGGGCACAAGACTCTCGGGCCACATCCTAAGGGTCAAATCCCAGCTCCACCTCAGATTAGCTGTTTGATTAGGGGCAAGTCCATTAACCTCTCTGGACCTCAGTTGCCTCCTCTGTGAAATGGGACTACTACTGGTACTCATCTTAGGGTTGATATTGAAAATTCAGAGAGTTGATGCAAATAAAGCACTTAATCAGTGTCTAGGATGTAGCATGGGCTCAAAAAAATGTAACCTGTTCTTGAGCTGAGCCTTGAAGGATGAGTGGGATTTGGGCATGTATAAATGGAAATGTGCAGGAAGATCCTTCTAGACTAAGACAATAAGAAGAAAACCAAAAGATGGGGGAATTGCCAGACATTTATGGGATTAAAGGAAGTGCCTTTAACTGAAGAAGGTGGTGAATGAGCAGAGGAGGATCAGGTGGAAGATGAACTGAGAGCATCTTCCCTCTTTTGATGGCTTGCTTACTTCACTGATGACACTGATATTGTAAAATGTTAATTGTGGGCTTCTGATGGGGAGTTTATAGTGGTAAGTACCATTATTTCAACTTTTCTTTTGGGAAGAAATAGCTATACCAAGATAGTGGTGACTTATATTGTTCTCTTTCACTTTGCTAAATATTTCATCTCAACAACTGTTTCTGATAAAATGCCCTCCAGCATGACAGCAAAAATAGTCCACAGCTACAAGGCGTTGTTACTTTTACTGCAACAGCTTACAGACAGCCTTGTACGAGATTTTACAAGATTTAAATTTGGCAAGATATCTGCCTTGTTTGAAGGCCATCTGATTCTTTCCTTCCCTCCTCTTTTAGTTACAAAGAAACAATCTCTTTGTAATGGAACAGCTCACATAACAATGATAATTTATCAAGTCCATCTTTTTCCTAAATCAAGTATGGTCCACCCTGTAAGTGGGCAAGGATCTCAGACTACAGAGGCAGGATTTTTCAAGGACCCCTTACCCCTCTGGGCTCTGAAAACATCAGGTGTTTCTTTTTGAGATGCAAGGCATGGAAGTCCGAGTAGAGAGCACACAGCTGAGGATCACAGAGAACAGGGTATGTTCAGTCTGGGGAAAGACAGAGAAGCAAGTCCTGGTGGGTGAGAGAGAGCAGGAAAATACAAACTGGAGAAACAAATATTTCTGATGAATATTTTCAGGGTAGATTGTGTGGAACAAAAAATATTAACACTGTGTCTCCACAGAAAAACCTACAGTAAAGTCTTTAAAAAGAAAAAAATCAGGTGATGTTGGATATGATTGAATATCGGGAGGAGACACAGCAGGGCCCAAGGGCTGGTCCTGTGTGGACAAGAAAGCAGATTTGCATCTAGTGTCAAAAACAGTGATTTCTTTCATACAAGAGAAGTGTATACGGAGTGTAGGTTCTCCCCTGTAAGAGACGAGGAAACTAAGGATGGGTTAAATCCACTTGCTTGTGATCACACAGCTGATAAATGATGGTCAGGGCTCCATTTCTGGACTGTGGGATGCTAACATCTGTGCCCTAGAAGTTTGCAGAACCCTTATCCCATGATTCAGGGGCCTGGCTTTATCCATCTTTGTATCCTCTAAGCTGAGTACAAAGCCTGGCGCAGAGTAGATTTTCAGTGCTTGTTTATTGAGCGAATGTTTCAAGGACTCTCTTGGCTCCTGCATACAGCACATAGGTGGGTTGGTTTAATGGAGAAGGCAGCTACTGAATTAGCATTAACTCTGGTTGGTGGATGATGGGGGATATGGATGCTCAAGAGGGTGCATGATTCTAAGGAAACCCTCAGGAGTGAGTGGTACCTCTCCAAGGTGCTGGCAGTGGCTTTCACAAGCAATTGGAGGGGACGATGGTAATGGAGTTCAACCATTTGCTGTTAAAGCTGTTTATGAGCTTAAGTGTACATGTGGCGTAGGTTACCAGATCCTCTAACATTCAGGTCCACAGTAGAGTAAGTCATGGTTGCAACTTCCAAGTGCCAGGCTATCCTCCCAAGCTGTGCACATAATTAGACTCTGATAATCTGTATAAATTAGCATTTGCTAGTGATAAATATCACACACCGAGCCTTAAATAATACATTAGACTTAATTGAATAAATGCATATATTATGGTCTTCTAATGCATATTTGCCATAATGAGTTATCTTTCATGCACAAACAAACAGCAATTCTGATTAATCAGGTGGGAGAGTGACGCTATTAAAACTTCAGGTTCCCTGAGAAAATTCTCAGTGTTGGTCAGGTGACAGAAAAAGTATTCTTTTTTTGTGTGTGTGACTATTTGGATAACTTTGCTATCTTTGGGAGTCTCCCTATCTTTGAACCCCAAAGTTTTTGCAGTGATATCAAAATCTATACCCCTTTCCAACTCCCAAAATTTGGATTTGAGCCTCAAATCTGCTATTTGCTATTCTGTGATCTTGGACAAGTCATTTGAATTCCTTATGCCTAGTCGTCCCTCTGGGTTCATCTTACTGATTTGGGAGATTTAGAAGTGTTAAATGTAAAGCATCTCACCCAATGGCAAGCACATAGAAGGTGCTCAGTAAATTGAAGCTGTTATCATTATGAAACTTTAAATAACTTGTCATTTATTATCTCATTCCATCATGACAAGAAACAAGTTAAGAACACAGAGCAGATAGTATTATGCCCATTTTTAAAAATGAAAAGATTAAATGAATTATTTGTTTATCTTCTCAACAATTTCAAGCATTGGAGATACAAAGATAAAAAGACCTGGCCCCTCCTTGCCTTTGTGAACTTACAGAGGAGTGGAGGAGGGAAGAGAAGATATTAAGCTACCACGAATTATAATATGGCCATAATGAAAGTGGACACAAAGTGCAATGGAAGAATCCAGAAAGTAGCACCCAAGTCAATATCTGATAGCCAAGGAAGTTCTCAAAGAGAAGATCAGGGTTGAGTGAAAATGTGGAGGAGTAAAAGTTTGATGGTTACTTTGGATTGGGAATGCTTTCCAGGAGGAAGGAACAGTCATATCAGAGAGTTGGAGATAAAGAGCTGAGTCAAGCTTGAGCAGTGACAAGAAATTCAATGTATCTAGAGTAAGGTTTCTCACCCTGAGTACTACTGACATTGGGGGGACTGTCCTTTCGGGGCTGTCTTGTGCATTGTAGGATGTTTAGCCACATCCCTGACCTCTATTCACTAGATGCCAGTCGCTTTCCCCATCCCTCACCAGTTGTGACAATCAAAAGTGTTGCAAACATGGCTAAGTGTCCCTGGGGTGTGGCTTGGAAATCCCCCACAGCCATGACCACTGATGTGGAATTTAGATTGCAAGGGAAGGAGTGATAAAAGATGAGGTTGAAGTGGCAGCCAGGTCATGGCAAGTTTCTCTTGCCATCCTGAAGTAACTTCTATTTTCTTTGAGGTGAGTGGGAACAATCTTGGTATAAACATAGTGGGGAATCCTCTTATCACAACTTCCATGGAATGCACATTGTCCCCCTTTACCAGCCTATGAACTCAATAATGGCAATAATTCAAGTTGCACTAGCTCCTGCCTCCATCTGCTGACACGGGATCTGCAAATTTTTCCTCTCCTGCAAAACCTCCTCTTCTTCCTCCCGCCCCCTTAAGTGGGTTGTTTTTTGTTTTGAGTCCCTGGAAATTTCTCACATATGCTCATGGACACATTTGCTGAAGCTTCCACTGCTCTGTTAGGAACTGCTGCTATGCTGGACAGCAGAATTCCACACAGAAGGTCAAAAAGACATTACTGGAACAACACTTACAAAACCATAACCTTCAAGGTCCAGTCTTAGAGCACCATAGCCGGCAAACATAGTTCCATTTGCAATATAAATTCATCTTCTTTACTTGCAATCCTCAAACATCGTGACAGCAATGCCATGCATAGACCACATCCACACTCATAATCCCTTTTCCTTCTAGCCACATCCATTACATCCCATCAATTTTCTGGTACCTTTCACCTAAAAGAAATCACACATGCCCCAAAAAACCCTTCTCCATTCCATCTCTGTGCAGCCTTGTTTTCTTGCTTCAAGAGAGGACTCCTTCTCCAGCCACAGTTCATGCACCTCTTATCCTTTTCTGCTTTCCTCTGGTCTCTGTGGTTCCTTCTGTGTTTTCTGTATCATAAAAACCTAGAGAACTAATAAAGTAATCACACAACAGTCCTTGGAGGGTAAGAGATAAAGTGGAGGGCAAAGCCTGAACTCCGTTGGTGGACAGCAGGAAGGGCAAGGCTAAGAATTTTGGTCCCTTCCAGAAGACACGGCAGTCTACATAACGGCGCTGTCACTAATTTAGCAATACTGCACTCGTGGCCGCATCGCTTCCCCAACCGCTGTGGTGTCCCCTCTTTTCCATGCAGTGTGGCTTTTCTGGAACGGTATTTCTGCTCCTCTGCCCACTGTGCACCATAGTTTCTCCTGTTGTTCTAAAGCTTCCTACTGGTGGTTACCATTGACCTACCAAGTGTCACAATCCTTCGACACTTGAGCTACCATAGAACAAAAGGTTCTTGGCAACCTGAGGTGAGTTGGAAGGGATATTTAACTATGATCTCCACTTTACATTACGTTCTCTTAGAGAGGTCCTGAAGCAGTGCAGATTGTTCTGCCGTGCTGAAAAGAATTTGCTGAATTAGAGCCTTTTTTGTTTACTTATAGCACTCGCACTCTTCCAGTTGGCTGGCTCAGCAACAGATCTGAGAAACAAGCACATCATTATCCCCTCTGATGATTAGATTTTGTTTTTGGGTCAGTTGACTGAGCTGTCCTTATCTTCCCTTAGGATGTATACGCTGCCCACAGTCTCCTCCCACTACCACCCCATCCCACCCTAACAGACTTCTTGGTACTTAGGTTATAGTTGGGCCAACTCTTTGCCCGACATGCCTATCATGATTGATCTCTATTTTTGGAGGCAGTCTACTTGTAAGCAAATATTTCCACTGAAATATATTCCTTGATCCTCATTTTTATGCATTTATTTATTTCTCACTATCAGTTTGTATGTTTTTCCTGTAAGCCACCGTGAACCCTTTGTAGAATGAGGTAGATGATAAACAAAGATATAAATGAATCCATACATTAGATGATTCCATGAAGTACATATGGAGAGCAGACAAGGACCAAATGCAAATAACACCTTGAGTAAAAACTTAGCTGACCTGTTGGAAGGGAAAATGGTAATTTAGGATAAGGGACATCTAACGTCTAAACAAGTCTAAAAGTATAAGAAAGATTACAATAGCAGACATGTATGGACCGTTCTTGTTGATCTGACATTCCCAGAAATGAGGCATTCTACTTAAGTGATGCATTTCAAAAACTGAAGCTTATTTCTTTCACGAGAACATGCTTTCTTTTTTAATATTTTTTTATGGAAATCTTTTGGAATAGAAGAGTACAAGCTTTCTGAAAGCTTCAATAGAGACTGACGGATTTCATTTTATCTTTAGATGATTGTTTGAAATTGGCATTATGAGCATCTGCTCTGACACTGTACTCTACCACAGTACTGCCACGATGTCTTCTCTTTTAGCATCTTTTAGTAGCTTCTCTATATTGAGTGCTTATGCCGTACCTGGCACTGTGCTTAATGATCCTGTGTGTTATCTCATTGAGTTCTCACAAGGGACATCCTATGGAGGAAGGCAGAGTTTTTGCCCTTTCACCAAATAGCTCTATTTATATCACTTCTTAAATTTTTGTGCCTCTATTTTATGATTTTTCTGTCTCCTTGCTTATTGTCTGGAAATCTCCTCTTACCCAGCTTCTAATTTCCTGCTTTTAATCTTCCACTTGCTTGGAAACCACACTTCATAGGATTATGCATCAAGAAAGTTGGTGTCTGAGAGAAACAAAATAGAAAGAATAAACAAATAGGACTTCATCAGACTACAGAGCTTCTACAAGGCAAGGGAAAACAGGATTGAAACAAGAACACAACCCACCAACTGGGAAAAAATATTTGCAAACCATTTACCCAACAAAGAGTTAATCTCAATAGTATATAAAGAATCTACACAACTCAACAACAAAAATTCAAACAACCCGATCAAAAAACGGGCAGGGGATATGAACAGTCATTTCTCCAAAGAAGATATATGGATGGCCAACAGGCACATGAAAAGATGTTCATCATCACTGATCATCAGGGAAATGCAAATCAAAACTGCACTAAGATATCACCTTACATGTGTTACAATGGCTAAAATAACCAAAACACAAAATAATAAATGTCAGTAAGGTTGTGGAGAAAAAGGAACATTCATACACTGTTGGTGGGAACACAAACTGGTGCAGCCACTATGGAAAACAGTAGGGAGATTTCTCAAAAAACTAAAAATAGGAATAGGATATGACCCAGCCATCCCACTACTGGATATCTATCCAAAGAACTTGAAATCAGCAATTCAAAGAAACCCATGCACCCCTATGTTCATTGCAGCATTATTCACAATAGCCAAGATGTGGAAGCAACCTAAGTGCCCATCGACTGATGATTGGATAAAGAAGATATGGTGTATATATATACAAGGGAATCCTGCTCAGCCATAAAAAAGGATAAAATTCTCCCATTCACAGCAACATGAATGGATGGACTATGAGGGTATTATGTTAAGTGAAATAAGCCAGATAGAGAAAAACAATCTCTGTATGACTCCACTCATACGTGGAAGATGAACAAACACGTGAACAAAGAGAACAGATTAGTGGTTACCAGGGGAAGGCGGGGGTGGGAGTGGGCACAAAGGGTGAAGTGGTGCACCTATAATATGACTGACAAATCATAATGTACAACTGAAGTTTCACAAGGTTGTAAACTATCATAACCTCAATAAAAAAAAAAGAAGAAAGTTGGTGTCTGAATGAGAGTCTGATGATTTGGTTAGATTCAAATGGATGCATCACTTCAGATCCTACAGAAACTCAAGAGTCCCTACAGTGCTACTCATGGGGGCCAGGTTGAGAAAGCCCGGAGCCCCCAGTCGGCCATCTCTTTTTATTTATGGAGTTTAACTGGCTTGGCTTTTATCAATATCCCTTGAATGAACAAACTTCCAGTTATCATAGAAAAAGTGCTCTTATTTTGTATTTGTTGATACTGACAGATGATGGGAAGATGACAACTGCTTAGCAGAATTTAATATGTCTAAACATTTAATTAATCTTTTAGAAATTAATCATAGACTTTTAATAACATGCAACTCTATGCACGTGTCATTTGTTTGAACTTAATACGATGGCTGAAAAAGGGTTGTAAGAATTGTTTGCGCCTCTGGGTATATCTTAGCGAGAGACTTTTGATGGAATTTGTTTAAACCTTGTGAAAACTGTACTCAGCCGTGGCCTAATATGAATGGTTCACTGGATTCATTAGTGATTATATCTGAGAATAAGATTTATTGCATTTATTATAAAAAGTATGAATGAAGAAATAAAATGTTAATGTTTCTTAAAATCTATTAGGAGCTGCTAGACTGACACATGCTATATGGATATGACTAGTAGGGTTAAGATGCTGAGTTTTGGGTTTGAGAATCCTTTTTTTTTTTCCAAAAGATTGTCACCTGAGCTAACATCTGTTGCCAATCTTTTTTTTTTGTCCCCCCAAAGTCCCCCCAGTACGTAGTTGTATATTCTAGTTTTAGGTCCTTCTGGTTGTGCTATGTGGGATGCCACGTCAGCATGGCCTGATGAGCAGTCCCATGTCTGCACCAAGGATTGGAACCGGTGAAACCCTGGGCACCAAAGCAGAGCGAACGAACTTAATCCCTCAGCCACAGGGCTGGCCCCTGGGTTTAAGATTCTTGTTCACAGTTCTTTCTTTATAGATTCCCAGACACCATGGTGAACCTAAGAGAAAGAGTTGTGAATAGACATTTCTATAGAGGCCTCGAGTTTGAGGATGATAAAAGAGCGTTCACAGTATAGTGCTTATGGAATGTTTATGGGTAAGGGCATGTGACTATATGACTTAAATCTTGGAACCTGGGTCATCATTTCTCATTTGGACCTTACCCTGAAGGCGATCTTCCCCCAATAATCTATAATCCAGATAAAAATACTGTGATATTAAAAATACGGCCCCATTTCCACAGTTGTGGTTCATCTCATAACTCTTGGGGACAGCAATTCAGCATGTTATAGAAATAACACGAGATTGGTGGGGGGCGGTCTAAGGATCAGGTCTAGGTCTTAACTGTATCACTTACTAACTTCATGGTTTCTAGAAAGTGACTTTCAATTTTATCTCTAAGTTGAAGAGGGTAGTAATGCCTACTATCAGATGATTGTTGGGAGAGCTACAAGCAATGACATGTGTCTTGGAAAGACATTTTAGAAACTTCAATGTACCATATATGTTTTTCTTAGTATCATTTAAAAATCTTCCTGAGATTTAATCTTCTTTCACATCAGTATCTGGATGCAGATGACAGTTAAGGTGTGAAGCCTGACGCGAATAAGGGTCACCAATGGAATTTAGGGTTACCACATGGAATTTAGTGAACTTTTAATGGGATCTCTTTGAAGGGAGACACCCACTTGTCTTTTTCTATCTCTGTGTTACCTTGAAGCAGATTATCTACAATCATATTGATCCATCAGCCCTAAAGGAAAAGACTGTGCTTCCCCTGAATAAAAAGACCAGTATCGGCAGTCTCCTGGGTAAGCTAGCAAGGATCCCTCATTTTGGTCCTATCTACCACTGGCCTACATCACTATTTTCACAGTACCTCAGGATCTTTCTCTCTCTCTCTCCCTGGAAAGATCTCTCTGCACAGTGAGCACATTCTTTGGGAGGAAGGCAAAGAACTGATACATACTATCCTTAGTATGTGCAGGTTCATTTCACGCTCCACCATAATTAGTCCTCAAACTGACCTTGGGAAAAAGAGAGTAGCATCCTGTATCATGGCTAAGGGCATTGATGCTCCTAGATTATTTGCTTAAATTCATACGGACGGTAACGGGCAGAGATGGACCTAAACTTTTCTCTCTGATGTCTAAGTCAATACTGGCTGCGCTAGACCAGGCTGCCTCCCAGAATACTAGGAGGCAGGTGAAACCTGTCTCCTATTTAGGCAGAGCAAGAGGAGTCCACCGAAGGAATCATAAGACATGTATTATAGTATTTTTCTGTCATTTTGTACACTTGAGGAAATCATACAACTTCTTTGAACCTGTTTTCCCCACTCTTGCATATCTCCCTCAGCTTGTTGAAGATCAAATGGAATAATAAAAGCAAAACTGCGTGGTAGGCTGTCAAGTGCTACATGAAAGTGAGAAATCGATATCCTCGGAGACCTTACCAAATTTCGTCTGATGTTTAAGAGGGTACAGGTGAGAACATCACTCAGTACTGCTTCCGGAAAGCAGCATTTTCCCCTCACCCAGTGGATGAGAACCAGTTACTTGTGTTCCTGACAGTGATTGACACCAGTCAAATCTCGGCTAAAGTGGCTATTCATTAATCAGACTTGTGATGGATTTACGGTTTAATCTAGTTTTAATGGCAGTGTTTTTACCACTTTTGGCATCTAGGCTTAGAAGACTGGGCTCAGCCTTCTAGTTTATTAATTTCTTAATCTGGGCTGGACACTGTGGGGTGCCTCTTATATTTCCTTCAGGGTGATTATAGAGAGGACCAAAGACGGGGTGGTTTAGCATGGAATCGTTTTAACCCTCTAGCTTATTGGAATCATATACAATAATAATGTTAGAAATATAAGGACGAACATACAGATCAACTAATAATTGCTTTGCTTATTTATGTAATTCCAAACTTTATTAAGAATATCTATGTGCTAGGGATGGGGAGAAAAAAAATGAAATAGCAGAGTTCCTGCTCTTCAAGGGCTCAAAGTCTGCAGAAATATTATACATTTTATAAATTCCATAAGTTGTTTACATAATTGTTTGTATACAAATAATTGCATAATTATTAGTTAGTGACGAGATGAAAGAAAATCAACGTAGGACATTCTAATCCAGAAAAGTTTGTAGGTAGCCTTTTTCCTCATGAACTCTTGTAAACATTTTAATATACTCTTCCAAGGCTTGTATTCATTAGTTGGCATTTTAGAGCAAAGTGTACAGTCACATTTCAGCATTCATGTAATTCATGGCTTGTTGCATGTGTGAGTTTTGTGTGCCTGTTACGGGGGGACATGGCGGGAAGCACAGTGATGACTTTGGGGTCAGCCTTCTCTGCCTGTATCACATAAGGACTGGGCAATCACTTAATTTTATAAAGCTTTATTTCCCTTCTCTGTAAATGGGAGCACTGGTACCTACTCTGTGAGGATTTGGGAGGAGGATGAAAGGAAATAAAATGTGTAAAATTGCTAATGTAGTATCTGATACAAAGTAAGTGTTCAAAATCCTAGTTGTCACGACAGCCTGTACACGCATGCTCGTCCATATAGCAGTCTGAGAAGATGCCTGGCCCCATGCTGATTCTAACACGTGGCATCTGTTTGATCTTGAGAAAGACACTTTGCTTCTCCAAGTCTCTGTCATTTTCTCTGTATAATGAAAATAATAATAACTGTCTTTTGGGGCTAGTGAGGAGATTTTCATTTATTTATGCATTTATTTCATATGTCTATGTCAAGTCCCTGTTAGTCACTAGGCAATGGTCTAGTTACTGGAGAATCAGCAATGAATAGGATGATATAATACGTGTAAAGTGCTTGGCAGACAGTAGACAATAAATATAAGCTAACCACGCATTACTTATAGTTATAGGAGGTGAGCTATTACCATTCAAACCAACTTGGTTATAATTATAATTAGTATTAATATTATCAATTCAAAATTACCATTTCCCCCATTAGGTATATTCATCTCCTGTTGCATGTGTGATTCTTGTATACTGACAGTCTGAACAGCCCATTGCAGGTTAGAGAGACCACTGGGACCAACATGTGAATTTCCAGACATCTGCATGTATTTCATCTTCCATGGGACCTTGCATTTGACCTCAACTCCAGCCTCTGAATTTCCATTTAATAAGAAACTGAGTGGAAAATCAGACCTTCACCCCTGGAAATCCCTGTACTTCCCCCTGTGTTCACAAAAATGATGACACCTCGCCATGAACTTGCTCCTCGCACTGACTTCTCAAAATGTGTTTGAGGGATCTGCCATGATAACTGGGTTCTAAGCCCAACTCCCTTGATTTGAATGATCGCACAGGCAACTGTGAATTTCATTTTCTTCCTAGGTCCCTCTTCTTCCCAGGGCATTAGATCTGTGTAAGAGGTCTTGAAAAGTACTTCATGAGGCACTGAGGTGATACACTGCCTGGGCAGGGGAGGTCCGTCTCAGTTGTTCATAAATGCCAGAATTCCTCAGCTGAGTATGGAGCCACCCACAGATCTATTGTATCCTGGCATGGAGTGGCCTGGAAGTCACGGGTGAACGTTGGTTTGTTGACCCCTATTCTAGGTGCAATCATGCGGAACACCGTGGGATGTGACCAATTCACTCACTTGATTCAACTAAGGACAAGGCCATAAGTTTAGGCCACTTCCCCCGGCCTTTACCCATCGTACCCCAACTGGCTTATAACGGCAAGTGCGTGTAGGCCAGTGGTGTTTCAAACTATGGCTCTGCGGACTGGGTGGCGGTGGGGGAGGCAGACCTGAAGTTCTAGGTGACCCTCCTTTATTTTAGGCAGAACAGGCTTGCTTATATTTTGCTTCTCTGTACAATTTCATGTTTAAAAAGTATTCTTGGGCCCATTTATGTATTTATTTTTGGAAACAATACTTTGTAGTAATTGTTCTGGCTCTTCTCTCCTCTTAAACCATCCCTTCTCCCCTTAAATATGGTGAGTTTAGGGACTCCCCACAGCTACTTGTTTTGTCGCTCCTGACATAGAGTTGGTGTTGAGGGATGGCTTGAGGTGGGTTTCCCCTGCTCTTAATCGCCATCCACGCCCTTCCAAGCCACTCTTGTTATATACAGGGCTTGTTATATTTTAATGCAGACGCGACTCAATGGGTTATTTCACTAAAATGTAGATTCTGAAGCAGTAGATCCGGAGTGAGCCCCGAGATTCTGCATTTCTAACAAGCTCTCTGGTGACGCTGATGTATGTGGACCACCTTTTGAGTAGGGAGGGCCTGAGTAATTACAGTGCGTTGGGCACATGAACATGACCTCAAGACAAAAACCTCCTTACTCCATCACTAATTGAATTGTAGCTCCCATGTAGAAATCCTGGAGTTGCTACTGCTTCATCATACTGTGTGGTCTGGAGTGAGTGCTTCCTTACTCCCACCCCTAATTGGGCCAGCAGCTCCCCATAGTGGGGGGAATACCATGATAGCAACCACTTGGCTTTTCTCTTTCAAAACTGGAAATGGAGGCAAGAATCTCATTGAGCATCTGTTATATGACAGACACTGTGCTAGGCTCTTAATATACGGTGTCACATCTAACATCAACATTTTTGTGAGGCACTTAACATAAAATATGGCATCTAATATCAAAATTTTTGTGAGGTCCGTTTTTTAATAGTTGTTTTGCATGTGAGGGACTGAAGTGATCTTGCTTATGCTGCAAAAAAGCAATGACAACAATCCCTAAACCTTCTTAATGACTGCTATCCAGTCTCCAATTTTTTTCATATAGATTATCTCATCCACTCCTGTGAGCCTTCTGGATCATCTAGCTGGTTTATGGGACTAGTTAGAGGCAGGGCCAGAAATAGACCCTGAATTCCTGGTCCAGGCTTCTCCCTCCTCCATGCTGTCATTTACACCTTCAAAGGGCATTAGATTCTGTCTACAAAGAGCAATCAAAGTGTGGTGGTGGCATGATGTCATAAAGTTGTTCTCAAGTTTAGGCTTGAGAATCATCTGGAGAGCTTGTTAATTTTGATTCCAATTTAGTAAAATTAGTGTAGAACCTATAAATACACATTTTTAACAGTGACCCAGGTGATTCCAATGTAGATGACCAGAGGTTGTCCCTTTGAGAAACACTCGTATGTCCTACCAAGTGGACTGGGAGTCAGGAGACGTGGACATGAGACTTGGCTCTGTCCCCTTCACCCCTCAACACCCGCTTCTGCCTCAGTTTTCCCATTTTATTTTGCAGGAAAAATGGGCTAGAGCAGTAGATCCTAATTCTCTCAGTGTATTAGAATAAGATGGGAGTAATTACAACTATAAATGCCTCCAAGATTCAGATTTAGACGTCTGAGGAGAGCCAGGACATGTTTCTTTTTAAGGCTCCCCAGATGATTCTAGCATATAGTTAGGATTTTGAACCAACCAGGGCTGACTTTTACAAATCATGGTGCCTCATGAGATATCCCACAAGCCCCCGAGACATCTGTCTGCAAGTCTTCCCAAGGAAGATCATGGGGGCTGCCACCCTCTTTCAGGCTGGGCGGGGCTGGATTCAGCAGTAAGGGGCATACAGAGATCTGTGCATTTCTCGTGCTCTTGGCAGTGACTGAACACGGTAAAAACCACCCCCAGACCTTCATCCCTGGCTTCCATTCCTTGTATTTGCTGTCAGTGGTGAAAGTATGCAGGACTGTCCATTGGCCTCCTTATCTTCTCTCCTTTAACTCTGAGACACTTTTCCCATAAATGTATTATTCATTTTTTAACAAATGAGGAAGGCAAATCTCCAAGGGGCTAAGTGGTCTTCAGAAAATCTCATTGATGAGCTGGGATTCGAACTGGGTCAGTCTAGCCCAAAATGCACCCTTTTCTCCTAGATCTCAGAACCAGTCATTTCTCTGGAATCTGTTTCTTCTTTGCCTTCTCCTTCGCCTTCTTCCTATGGCTCTTTGGAGAAGCAATCTTTGCTGGTCTTCTGGGGCTGCCATGACAAAGGACTACAGACTGGGTGGCTTACACAACAGAAATTTCTTTTCTCACAGTTTGTTCTGGAAGCTGGAAGTCTAGCCTCAAGGTGTTGGCAGGTTTGGTTTCTCCTGAGTCCGCTCTTGCTGTGTCCTCACATGGCCCTTTTGCTGTGGGAGTCCAATCCTGGTATCTCTTCGTCTTAGAAGGACACCAGTCCTGTTGGATTAGGGCTTCACCCTTACGACCTCATTTAACCTTAATGACCTCATTAAAGGCTGTCTCCAAATGAAGTCGTTTTGGAGGTGAAGGCTTCAAAGTATGAGTTTTGAGGAGATACAGCTTAGTCCATAACAGAATCGTTATTCTATCTCATTGATAGATAGATAGATGATACATAGATAGTTAGATAGATGGACCAACGACTTCCAGACCAGTTCATTGGATGTAGGTGAAGAAATTTTCAGTGAGAGTCACAATTTCCTATCACTTTATTCAGTCAGTTTTCAGAGTATTACCTCAACAAGCATTGGGCTAGACACTGTGGCTTCTTAACATGTACCCCAAAAGCGTATATGGATGGAGGAGGAATGCCCTGTGAATCCCTGAAAAGATGTATAATAATTTTCTGTATGTGTAAATGTGCCTTTTTCTTGGGAGAGCATCCACAGCTTTCATCAGATTTTCAAAGACTTCATGACTTCCACAACTTATGCAGCAGTAAAATTCTTTCTCAACTCTTAAGGTCTGGGATTCCAAATAGGGGTATTTTGTTCCCTGAAGGGCTCTTAAAGTAGTATCCTGGAGATTTCGTCATTCTGCTCCCCTTCTACCCCTGGGGCCTAGAAAGAATATGCTTCTGGATTACTCAGGGCGGGCTTCTTGGAAGAGGTTATCGTTATGTCTAAAAGTGTGCCGGCCACACTTCACGTGTACTGAGGGTATAGAGGTTTCCTATATCTGAGATTTGATCAAAATGTACTGATCTTCAGAGATAGCAGGAAAAGAAGAAAAATATGTCCTGGTGAGACGATTTAGGATTTGCCAAGCTTATGAACACAGTGTGTCTTTTGCAAAAGTATTTTGGGTCAACGATCTCCCAGAATGACTCAGTGAAAAACAACTTTTTGAGGCTTCCATCATTTACTCATTTCTTTCCATCACCACTTTCATCCGGTTATTTGTTGCTGCCTATGGATCCTCTGACTTTCTAACTTGGGTGGTTTCGATATTCAAGTAATGGTTCCTGCCTCCTATTTTGCACACCTCAAATCCATCTGACATGCATTTTAGATCAGATTTTCTAAAAATATTTGTGTCACTCCCCTCCTCGGCATTCTTTGATGACTTTCCATTCCTCCATCTGGCATTTAAGATCCTCTATGATCTGATCTTGGCCAATCATTCCTGCCTTGTATTATATAAAATCATCACACAAGCCCTACATTTCACCCATATAAGAGCACTTAGCACTGGAAAACACAATATGAACTGTATTAGTCAAAGTTCTCTAGAGACACAGAACTAATAGGATGCATAGAGAGAGAGAATGATATTTATTTCAAGAAATTGGCTCATTTTGGGAGCTGGAAAACCTGAAAATTGCAGGGCAGACCAGTGGGCTAGAGACCTCAGGATAACTTGATGTCACAGCTTGAGTCTGAAGGCAGTCTGGAAGCAGAATTCCCTCTTCTTCAGGGGATTTCCCTTTTTCTCTTTTGGCCTTCAACTGATTGCATGAGGTCCACCCATGTCATAGAGGGTAATCTAGTTTACTCAAAGTCTACTAATTAAAATATTAATCTCATCAAAAAATACCTTTACAGTAACATGTAGACTGGTATTTGACCAAATATCTGGATACGATGACCTAGCCAAGTTGACATATAAAATTCACCATCACATGAACTTCTGTACTTCTGGGTCTGGAATGTGCTTCCCACTTCCTTAAGGTATTTCTAGATTGTCCAGTTGGAACATATTTTCCTTTACTGATTTCCCTATTGCTCTTTGAAGGTACAGCCATCTCAGCATTTATTACAATTTGCCTTGTGTTGGTCTAACTGTGTATATATGGACTTCTTCACTGGATCATGGTCAAGAGAGATGCAGTTTCTCTGGGCTAGCTACGTGCTTGTTACAAACGCATTGCATTTGTCTGAATCACCAAAGATACATAAGAAACTGGCCTAGGCTGGTTCCTTGGTGTCTGTGAGGTAGCAGATCATACTAAGAGTATTGCTGGTGGAACCAGATTCTTTGACTGAAATCCTGGCTCTGATACTTTCTCACTGTGCAACCTTGGGCAAGTGAATTAACCTCTCCGTGCCTCAGTTTTCTCATCTGTAAAATGCGGATAAGACTTTGTTAGGTTATTATAAGGAATAAATGCATTAATACATATAAGGGATTTGTAACAGTACTGGACAAATAGTAAGTGCTCAATAAATATTAACTGATATAATTATCACTATTGATATACGCCTCCAAATGTTGAGGTGGGAAATGGTGTTCTGCCTGTCCATGCACTCCTGGCAAGGATATCAAATTGAGTGAATTACTCCTCCATTCACCCTACCCTTAAAGATCTTGCATTTCTGCATCTGTGATCCTCCGGGTGCTCTCTGAACTCAGTGGGCAGATGGGCTTTCTATGTATTTCAGGAAGTAGGGAAGACTCCAGAGATATGGGGGGTGAGGGGAGCCGTCAAGATGCTTTAAGGTTGGTATTTGGGAATTGGCAAATGACATTCATTCATTCATCATTCATTGAATTACTAAAGAGACATTGATTATGTACCCTTGTAGTACCAGGAAGACACAGAGATGGATCAAGCACAGACACTTGTCTTCCATCACTAGTTTCCTAACAGAACAAGACCTTTGCCAGCTACAGCCGGATCTTTCTGATTAGGCTGGGGTAGAGACAGATATGAAGAGGGAGAAGAAGACAGCTGTGGGATTTATTAAACAGATTCATCCATGGGAGAGAAAGAATCTTTAAATAGTTGCTACTTCTTTTTAGGCTGGGATTACGCAGAAGCTAGTCTCCATGAAGAAAAACTTTGAAAGGAGAATTTCTTTTTTTCAGGCGACATTGGTTTATAACATTATATCAACGCCAAGTGTACATCCTTATATTTCAATTTCTGTGTTGACTGCATCATGTTCACCACCCAAAATCTAATTATCATCTGTCACAATACATATGTGCCCTTTTACTCGTTTCACCCTCCCCACTTCCTCTCTGGTAACCACCAGTCAATCTCTCTATGAATGTGTTTGTTTGTTGTCGCTTTTATCTTCCACTAATGAGTGAGATCATGTGGTATTTGACTTTCTCCCTCTGACTTATTTCACTCAGCATAATACCCTCAAGGTCCATCCATGTTGTCACAAATGTCTAGATTTCATCGTTCTCATGGCTGAGTAGTATTCCATTGTGGATATATACCACATCTTCTTTATCCATTCATCTGCTGATGGGCATCTAAGAATAGAGACAGTTTATGACGTAAGGGAGAAAAGAAACAAACTTCTTCAAAAAATGTAGAGGAAAAGGATGGGTTAGATAAATGTGTACTCAGTAGCTGTGTGTAAATGTTTGAGAAATGCTACAGATTAAGAGAATAGAGGCACACAAATTGCCAGCCTTAACCCAGGAGGATTGAGACCATCAGTGTCCCAGACAATGGACCTCATTGTTGGCCAAACAAGGATTGAGTGCATCCTTGAGTCTAAGGTATATACCCCTACCGTGCCATCTCTGGACAATGTATCTATTTAAATACTCTCCAAAAGAGAATTCAAAATATAATTTATGTAGGAATATTGTAAAGTTTACCTTTAAACCATCAAAGTACGATAAAAAGTATAAAGAGTACCTGAAGCAAATTAAAAGTGGAGTCACCTCCCAGGACTGTTTTCACCCACTTTGCATCTTCATTTACCTACTACAAATGTGCTCAATGAGAGCATGTTACAATACCCTTTAAAGAGGTTCCTAAAGGAATTCTTTTAAATTGGGTCCTAATGACCTTTTTTGAAGGGACTCATTGTAATTTAGAGAAGTAGAGTAGAAAAAGAAGGAGTTTTAATGACAGGCTGACCAGGATTTGAACCCTGGTTTCATTATTTATCATCTTTGTTTTCTTGAGCAACTTCAGCTCTGGGGGAAAGAGAGGGAGAGAGGAGGTTGTTTGCATCATCGCAATAGTGCTGAGCTCCTCATGTGGTTTAGGGGATTAAAGGAGACCGTGTGTGTGAAACATCTAGCACAGGGATTAGAGCATAGATATCGAACAGTGAATGGCATTTTCCCTTTTGTCAATTCAGAATGTGAAAAAAAAATCAAACAGAAAGGATACACTTCATGCAGACCCTAGTGGTATAAAAGAGCCCCAAGAAGAAGAGGTTTTGACTTCAAAAAAGATTGGAAATGGTGGCAGAACCCAAGAGAAAGGTCAGAAAGGCTATTTGTTCTTATTAAGAGAAAAATATTTGGGGAGTTAATGGCAGCACTTGCAATAAAGTTTAGAGAAGGATCGCCTGGGTTATATTCCAAATGTGTAGAATAAAATGAGGTTTCTACAGATACAATGCACTTTCACTCGGAGCTTGATTGTCCAGCTCTTTTCCCAGTAGTATTGCATCACTTAATTATTCTCTTAAGGGCAATTATTTAGCCCTTTTCACAAATTCCCCCTAATTATGTCCAACACCCAGTGCAAAGTTTGGCACATGGTACATGCTTGGTAAATATTCATGAAAATTATTACTAGATTATAGATGGAGAGTTTCAATACACATGCAGAAATTTAACAGGAAGAGAAGCAGAATGTGCGTGGTTAAGACCGAAGACCCTATTTAGGTGTGGAAGCTGGAGAGAAGATGGGAGAGGGGTCTGTGGGTTGAAGAGGTCATTAGATTGTAACAAATTTTCTACCTATCTATCTGTGATCTATTATTTATTTTCTTAATTTATATTTGCAAAACATCAACCACGTGCTGGGCACCACACTGGTTATTAGGGAGAGATTTGTGGAATTTGTGAAAAGGATTAAGACAGCAATTAACGTTCAGTCTGACCTTAATGAGAATTAGGAGGTAGAATATACAGTAATAGCCTGACATAGGTGAGCAGCACAAAATAAGACATGAAGAGGATGCACTAGCAATCTGGAGCATGTGTATATTTGATACAACCTTTCACTTTTATTTATTTCAAAAGTATGTTCATTTTCTAATTATAAAATTATATTAACTCACTGTAAACAATTGAAACAGCGTGTCTTAAGCTATGTGGCAGGTACATATATACCTACCACGTTTTTCTTTATCATTTTTTATTGCTTTAAAATCATACTTACACATTATAATACTCTTCTGTATTATGGCATATTTGATATTTGAAGAAGAATTCAAACAATATAGGAATAAAAAATCACCTAAATACCAACTAGTGTTCATACTTTGTTGAAAATCCTTCTGGAAATCCATTTTCTTGGGGGTGCTCTTGCTTTCATTCTATGTCTCTTAATGCATCTAAACCCATAGATTTACACACAATTTTGTATAAATGAGATCACCCCATCCACACCTCCTCTGATCTGCTTTTTACACTCACCAATATGTTATCTTTACATGTCAGTAAATATAGACTCACAGCGTCATTTCAATGAATACTCACTATTTCCCCATATGAGCATAGATTGTTCTTTAATTAATCATTGCCATGCTGATGTACCTTTAGATTCTTTTCAGATGTTTGTGTGTGTTTTAATTTTCTAAAGGAAGCTATGATGAATATCCTTGTAGAGCTATCTTTGGAACTTGGCCATGAGTCAGCATAGGATTAGTTCCTAGAAGTAAGGTTACTCTGTTTTTATTTTCTCTTCTCTTTTTGGAATAATATTTTTATATTTTGTATGTTTTTCCAAACAGAAGTACATTCTAGACCCAGCACTGGACAGTGGCATACAACATGGCTTATTGAGGGCATATTCAACTCCATCATCTGCTACTGAGCTGTTTTCAGGAATTGCCTTTACATGAAAATTAGCAAAGTATTTGTAGTGTCATTAATATAAATCAAATTAATGTAAGCAGATTTTAAGTTTTCATGAAGTTGATACTTCTTATTTTTCTTAAAGTAAACAAAATTTGGCAAATCTCAACTTGCTGTATTTTTCATAGAAATTTAGTAATTATCACTCTGGGATGGGGAAAGAGATGGCTTGTTTACACAGGATGGTTTTGATCAAGTATGGAAGACGAGGTTATAAACCCATGCAACCCATGGCTTTAGGCTCCATCCTTCTTATGGACTCTTCTTCATTTATCTAGAATTACTTCATATCTCTTCCAGAGACCTCCTTTGACATAATCTCCCGTTTGTGTTTGTTAAATGATTCAAGTCAAAACATTACTTCACATCCTTGAGCAGAGGCCCATCTTCTCTCCCCTCCACATTTGTGCTGGAAATCTCTCTTGTGACCCTGGAAGGTTAGGTATTTTTGGAATATCCTGAGTGTCTTTAAGTTGCATGACCCTTAGGAAACAAAATCGCCTAAAATCTTGTATTTACAAATCACAAAATAAAAATGAGGGGTGGTGAACTGTGGCGTCAATTGAGAGGCTTTCAGGGCAAAATAACTTCTGATTTGCTATGAGAGACAGGAAAGAAAACATGGACATCTTTCTTTAATTATTTGTAAAGCTACCATGTGTATCTCAGGGAATTATTAGAGTGACTATTACAGAATCATTCATTTGGAGCATAAAGTATATAAACTACATAACTCCATTCTTTCTACTTTCCATTGTTAGTGGATTTATTATTAATAGTAGCTATTATGGGCTGAATTGTGTCCCCCCCAAAATTCATGTACTGAAGCCCTAATTCACAATGTGATTGTATTAGGAGATAGAGTCTTGGGAAATAATTAGGTTTAGATAAGGTCATGAGTATGGGGTTCTTGTGATGGGATTAGTGACCTTATAAGAGATACTAGAGAGCTCTCTCTGTCTGTCTCTCTCTGTCATATGAGAACATGGCAAGATGGCAGCCATCGGCAACCCAAGGGGAAACTCCTCATTCAGAAACCAACCATGCTGACCCCTTGACCTTGGACCTTTGGTCTCTGTAACTGTGAGAAAATAAACATGTATTGTTCAAGCCATCCATTCTATGGTGTCTACTTATGCCAGCCCAAGTTGACTAAGACTGTAGGGGTAACATCTTAATTTCTAGCACCTGCTTCATCATTTTTTCTCCTTTATTATCTTTAATTTTTTCCTTCTGATTTTTTCCATTCTCTTCCTCTTTCTTGCCCTTCTCCTTTGATTTTGTTTCAATTGGCACTTTATTTCCCATCACTTTCATTTTTCTTCATTCATTTTATCTTTTTCCTTATGTCTTCTTTTCATCACTTTCACTTTCCCCCTTTTCCACCTTTTTATCATTCCCATTTTCCTTCTTTCCTCTTCATTTTTCTCTTCCCTATGATTTATTTTTTTACTCATAATTTTTCTCTCTTCTTGAGTTTTTCATTTCCTCTCTTTTTTCCACTTCCTCTTTCTTTCATTTCTTCTCCCTTTTCTTTCTCTTTTTCCTCTTTCTGTCTCTCCCCTAATCTCCTTGCCCAGTCTGTTTTACCCCTCCCCTCTTATGTCCTCAATCTTTGCCCCACCTGTCCTGTCCCTTGTGTTATCCTGAGAGACCGTTACTGCCTTCCTTTCATCCTTTTCCTGCACAGATGTCTCTCAGAGTAGATGTGTTGTGTAAGCACGGGATGCATCAGAGCAAGAAGACAGATGGTGAACAGCCAGCTCTTGGGAAAATCTCTTGTGAAAACCAGACTCCTCTCCCTGCCTTGTTTTTTCTTTTCTTATGAAGGTGCCTGCATTAGAAATTATTTTGCCTTCCCTTGAGGAAGCTTTGCTGACATCCCTCAAGGGGAATGACTATGGGCACAGATTATTTTCCAGCCTGGCACTGAAAATTATAGAGGCCAAAGGAAGTCATGGAATACACAAAAGGGCCTAGATGTAATTGCCAATTATTATTTTATTGTTGTTGTTCTGATAAAATAAAATCTATCATTTATTGAGTTCTCATACGTGCCAGATGTATACATAATTTTATCTAATTTCTGTAACAATCCTATAAAGTAGGCATTATCAATCTCCCTACTTTGCAAATAAGAACTGAGGTGGCCCAGGGGGATAGAATTGACCCAAGGTCACAGAGCTGGTGCATAGCATGTTTAGGAACAACACTTTCCTCATGATAGATATAATTTTCAGGCAGAGATTCATCGGGATCACTCAGGACAGAGCAGCTTTTATGGAGCTTCTAATCTTTATGAGGCAGCATGATGCAGGAGAATCAGGCAGACCATGTCTAAATCTTGGCCCAGCCAGTTACTAGTCATGGACTTTATATGTATTGTCTCATTTAATTCTCATGGCCACTTGTAATCTAATTTCAGAGTTCATAGGCGACTTGTCCAAGGACATAGAGAATAGACTCCAAATAGTAAATGTTATGTAATAAATTGACGTGGGTTTTAAGGATGAATAGAATTTCTTAGGCAAAGGAAATTTTCTAGGGATGGAGGAGGGGGATTGTAGGCAGAATTCGAAAACAGGGAAGACACAATCACAGAATTTACAGGACATTGAAGACATTGGTCTTTCAGGTTTATTCCCACTTGCAAACTTGAGTGAGTCACTTAGCTTTGTAAGTTGAAATTCCTTTATGTGTGAAATGCAGATCATAACTGTCCATACAATTGTTATATATTTCAAATTTTACAGTCAGACAAAATAAATAAAATGCACTATGTAAAATAAAAGGAACGCTAGCAAAATTATATCAAATGTTGCACCACACGTGTCAGAGTAGGGTGTGTCAAAGAGGGCTTTTTTTTCTTTGTTTTTATTTTTTTCTCAATATTTTCCAAATTTTATCGTATGGCTATATATTGCCATTCTATAGTGAGAAAAATACTTTTATTTTAAAATATTAATGTCTATTCAACTTTGCTCATGTGATTGCTTTGGAGATATTTGAGAAAACATGGCAGATTCTGCATAAATATAAGGTAGTGATGCCAGTGTTACTCTCCTCTGCTTAGTCGTCTTTAGTCATGAAAAGTACTGAAATGTACCATGACTCATCAAAGATTAATTTTTCTTCAAAGTATTTAATATTAAATTATATTTTAATTATGTTGAAAATTCATAATCACACTTGGTTGCACCTATATATATGGAAAATTTTCATCGTAATTGTAATAACTCTGTTCTCAGAACTATCTTACTTGGCAGTTAGTGTATAGAAGTATTGAGAGCTCACAAACTAAGAGGCTGGGTCAGTATGAGATGGGGCAAATCAGAGGTAGCTTTTTGGAAGCAATGAGATTTAAACAAGATGTTCAAGAAATGCTGTCCTGCTAAAGAAGGAGCAGGAGGCAATCCTGGTAAGGAAAATGATAAGAATAAAAACACAGAGAGCGAAATAAGTGAGATGTGTACAGATGGGTTCTGAACTGGATGAATCAAAGGGGATAGGTTACAAAACTCAAGACATAAAGTTGGGCTACTATGGAATTTAGTAGAGGGTTGAAAGATCAAGAGTCATCAATACGGTGGGGACAGTTGAATTCCTGGGGACCAAATAACCACAGCCTAATTTCACTCCCTAGTTGATTTGTTCAAAGCCAACTCAACATACTAACAGTGAGAGATGGACAAATAATTCACAGGTGAGAAGAAGAGGAAAAAGATCTAGTCTTTCCTAGAGAAACATAGGCACTAGAAACCTAAGAACTTTTGTATTCATTCTTTAACAAATATCTTTCCCAAGAGTCTATTTATAAGTCAGTTCTTTCCATCCAGCCTCTGACACAACTACTCATGAGATTTTAGTGTAAATCTTTTAACCTCTTCCAGCCTTATGTTTTTACCATTAAAATTTCAGTTACTACTTGCCCTTTTTTTCCTCAGAGAATTCTTCTGAGGACTGTATTATCATAAGACTATTAACACACTTTGAAAATAGTAATATGCTGTCTAGAATTATGGGTAGCAGTTGTGATGGATAACGATGATGAAATTAATAGACCAGTTTTTTGAGTTCTTACCATTTTCCGGGACTGTTTTTATCATTTTACATCTATGAACTAACTTTATCTTGCTGAGAACCTTGCACGGTAGATACTACTGTTATTCCCACTTCTATGTGAGAAAGCTAAGGCACTGTGGGGTTAAAAAACTTGTCCAAGACCTCATAGCTAGTAAGAGTTGAAGATAGGATTCGAGCACAAGTAATCTGGATCTAGTGTTGCAAGAATAGCATTGAAAGAAAATATGAAAATAATAACATTGTATATAAAAATATTTTAAAGTTATCTTTTACATTTTTAATTACACTCTAATTCTCTTTCTTGGATAAAGGTTTATCAGCAGAACTTTTTTATGCTTATTGACCATTTTTAAAGACTTTGGAAGCTCATAAATAGAACCTAGGGAAAAAATTGAAGGGAGAATGTAGGTTTACTGAAGGCAATTGAACAGGTTTTGAGAGAGGAATGGGCGAGCAATAGAGTTAATTAGCATGCTTATGGACATATGAAAATGTATTAGGTGGCCATTGCTGCAGTAATGCTGCTTAGCAAACCAGCCCCAAATCTCAATGATTTACAACAAACATTTCTTTCTCTCTCGTGGGTCTGCAAGTCAATTGGAAAGCTCTGGTTCAAGCTTTGAGTTGGTTCAGGTTGGCTCCATCTGGCTTTCATTTCAGAACTTGGTTTTAAGGAGTGGTGCCTAGAAGGGTACGATTTTCTTATGGTACAAGGCAGGGGTGCAAGAGACCAAGTCAAACAACACAATCCAATGCAAAGCTTCTGGTCGCTATGGGGTACATTGCATTCACACACATTTCATTGGCCAAGCAAGTCACATAGCCAAGCCCCAAGTTACCAGGGTGGAGAAGTATAATTTGTCCTCAGTGAATAATGATAGAGGTTGAGTGGAAAGGAAAATCATGATCCATTATTACAATCTTCCACAGAGAGGTCATCTGAGATTGGAATAACTAAACCATACTTGGTGATGGGCAATTTGACTATCCCTATTGGAGGGAGTAAGAAAAATTGTAATGGGAGAGAAATAAACTTAATGGATAAATAAATCACCACTGAGTGGTACTCATTCCACGACAGTTTTTGGCAGTATAGATATGTATTTGAGTAGTCAAAGAGGAAATTTTAAATAGGACATTTACAAGTTGAGTTTTTATGTCTCAAATTGTGAATACATTTTTATTTCTACTTCATGATGCTACTATGTGTAAAGTACCCCAAACACTGCCTAAATGTAATAACGCCATGAGGGTTTGCTATGATGATGATGAGATGATGGTGACGATGATGATGATAAAGACCATGATGATGGCTAAAGTCTGGGGCATTCCTGTTCTTAGTATGTTTTCTTTCTCCCCCTTTAGCTCAACAACAGGTTCTGCAAGATAACTCAAAATACTTACATCCTAAGGAAGACCTTTTCTAGATTGCAGGTCTCATGACCAAGAGACAAAAAGTAATAACTTTTGGTAATGCTGGACAGTATTAGTAATATCATTTTGTCTAAAGTATTAGGGGTGAGTTACAAAGAGGTTTTGGGTATTTAATGAGAAGTGTGCAACAAAAAATTGTTTGTCTTCTACTCAAGTGATTTTATCTGTCAAATATGGAATAGCTGTTACCTAGAGGGACAAAGATTGGAAGAGAAATTTGGCTCTTACAACGTGGGCAAAAGATGTGGCCAAAAATGACCCAATCTGGGAAGAGTGTTCTGTGTGCGGCTACGTAATAGGTTAACTTTTGGTCAATTTATTCAAGCAGGGTAAAATCTTAAAAATGTATGCAAATCTTGTAAATAATCAAATTAGGTAGCCAGCGTCCCAAAATATTTAGCCAAGACTCTTTTTCCCTGATACGTTCCCACATAGAAGGAAACAGAACACTTTCTTTAAAAAAAAAAAAAAAAAACCAAGAATTAAAGGTCAAGGAGCTAATAGCATCAGTGAAAAAAAATCCTGGAATAGTACGCGAGACTATTCATCATGATGCTGTCTTTCTATTTGGAATACTAAAGCAGAATTTGTTTGGAAAGAGAAAATCCTTCAAACTCCATATCTTCATAGGTTTTGGATTAAAGCTAATATGATCTGTTCTTCATGAATGTGTATAATCAGAAAAAAGCCCCAGAATCTTGGAATGTCTACAGTGACAGCCTTTGAAGATCACCCTGAGACAGTGAGAGTTTATGTCACTTTCTCAAGATCACAGTTAGTGACAGAGCAGGGACAAATGACCCAGATGTTTTTATTCTAAGTCCAGTGTACAGTATTAGACTAGATTTAATATAGTTTCCCCCAATTGCCTATCATTGGGAAAAATCATTTCAATGTTTTCATTTTCCTTGTCAGCAAAATGGAAGGACTAGATCAGTGGTTTTGCCAAGGATTTCCCTCCCACTCAATTATTTAGATCCACTTCTTCTGGGCTATTCCTCATGGAGAAATGTTTCTTCTCCCATTTTTTTATTTAGTGTGTCAGGTTCAAAGATTTGTCAATCAAAGGAATTGAGGAAAATTTGAGAGAGAAAAACTTTTGAGGATTCCCAATATAACATGTTGAACAACAGTCAAATTTCTTACTGGTCTCCATTTCATTCAACATTGATTATTTTTCTGCAGGAAAAGTCTTTGCTGAAATTTCTCAGAGAAGTAAGCTTTGAATGGCATCCGATTTAAGAAGATGGAGCCATGTTCAATCTACTGAATTTAGATAAATTTAGTTAACGGACAATTATTCAACACATGCTTTCTAGTGCATGAATCATCACTTTGAAGTTTGAATCTCAGAGATTCTTAATTTCAATTGTTGGCGATAGTCAAGATTTGTTTCTCTTAGTCTTTAATATTGAACCTTTTTGACCCAATCTTCCTTCAGTCTCTCAACCACTGTGTTCATTATCTAAAAACAGACACTTAAAGAAATCAGAGATAATCAGTCTTTCAATAAAGTTAGAAAAAGCCTGAAATATCGTCCTGTCCCATCTTCAGATGAGGACGTTGAAACAGAGCAGTTGAATGACTTAAGACTTCCATGAATAATTCCGTTTGCAAGTTTCTGTCTTCAACTTCTCCTTGGTTTTCTTGATGCCACAAAACCCTCTTAGTGGCAGCTGTTGGGAAAGACAAACTCCTTAGTCTTCCCTCCTCCTTCCCTCAAGGACTGAAGACAGTTTCATTATTAATCATTTGTATATTATCTCTACACTGCCTGCTTCTTTATTAATCACCTTCATGGAATCTATTGCTATTAATCATCCGATGCGTGTCTGAGTATTACCGGTAATTATCTTTGAATGTTCCTTACCTGTCAGTTTAATTACTTGTTTTCTTCCAGAAGTACAGACTGATTCAGGTCCCCGACTCTGTTGTGTGCATGTGTGTGTGTGTGTTAAAGTGTTTACTTTATACCTAAATCTGTGTGTGTGTTACTTTTAGACCCCAATTAACATTGCATGAAATAAAACTACATTTCAAATAAGTATTCCTAACCCTTGGTCACCTGTGAAACCACAAACTTCTTGTTGAATACGAAGGCCAAAAGTCAGGTATAAGCTATGATCCCCTTTCATTTAATCTTGTATCTTTCACAACAACTCATTGAAGTCCTTTATAAAGGAATTGGTTTTACTTCTCCAGGAATAAGTACTGTATGCACCTGAGGGGGGAGCGGAGGGGGGGCTGTTTGTTTGTTTATTTACATCATTTGATGCTTGGGGGAATCAGAAAAAAATGAGGTCAAAAAATGTAATCTGTACTTGTCCACTCTTTTAGGCTAACTACACAACAGAAGGGGCTATACCATCACTTTTGGATGGGTAGCAGTAGAAAGATAGTTTCTGTGTTTTCAAGGTGCTTAATTCTGTGAGGGGTGCTCAGTGGGCTCCTAGAGCAGCAGAAGAAATTAAATAAATGCTCAATCTTCTCTGAGGGGGACATTTCACTATAGTAAAAGAGCACCTGCCATCAAGGGACAGACAGTCATGTGATTAGGAGCAAAAGAAGATGATGAAAAGAAAGAAAATAACACTTGTTGAATGTCTACTTGCATTATTTTATTTTACCCTCCCAACGACATCTCTCATGTGTAGGTTCATTAACTCAGAGAATTTACCTAAGGATGCTCAGATGGTAGGTAACAGAATTGGAATTTAAACCATAATCTGCCTGATTCTGAAATCCATATACTCGTGCTACTAGATCATGCCTCAAGATAAGATATGTGAATAAATAACATCAGATAATGCACACATGACAATTAGGAAAAGCACAGACAATGTTCCTCTCAAAATCAGAAGAGGGGTTCAGATAATTCATGATGGGCTGTCCAGAGAAAGCTTTATGGAGATGAAGTTTGAACTGAAGAATGTGTAGAATGAAAAGCTCTAAGCAATTCCAGTATGTGCTCTTGTATACTCAGTCCTTACTGGAGGCTTAGGAGCCCAGAAAGTTCTCAGTTCTCCACTGGACTTCATGAAGTCTATGGTCCATTTTAGTATCAAATGCTTCGGAACCCAGAGGCATAGACTTCTGTGAAGATGTACTGTCTTTTTGTTAGCTAGACATTGACTAGAGGAAGTGCTGTTAAAACACACACACACACACACACACACAAACACATACACACAAGCATGCATGCACACACACCCACATCCACACACAATTATTTAATCTACTTGTGTTCTAGGAAGATATTTCTCCTTTCCTCACTACTGAAGACCTCTTCTACTGAATATTTGAAAGATGTTTAGCTTCCACGATCCTTCTACAACCAATTTACCCACTTAGTCAGTACTGATTTATTGAATGCATCCCCTCTCTCCCCAGCACTGTCCTATCTACTTTGGGATATGCAAAGATGCACTTTGGGAAATATAGGGCATGTCCCCACTTATCAAAAATCTTATAAGTTACTTTGAGATATAACAACTGTCTTATATTTATTGACTTTACTATCTGTCCAGAACTATTCTAAGCACATTTCTGAACTTGTTGTCTCATTTAATTGGTTCAATTGAAAGGGTTCAAGTAGACTAGAAGTTTGATTTTCCCCTATATCTTCTTGAGTACTGGGCAGATGAATTAGTTAGTGGGGCTTGTTATGATTCAATGTATGTCAAAGCAACATCTAAAGTGTAAAATGCTATATATACTTAAGAGAAGTGTGGGAATCTCATGTAGGGTAGGTAGGTAATTTGGGGAGCAGATCTAGGTTAATGAAAACTTTTGAAAAACACGATAGCAGAGTGCAGAGCTTGGATTATGAGTCCCTATTTACAGATGGGGTAATTAAGTCTCTGAAATGCCTAGTGATGTGTTTGAGGTCATATTACGAATGAGTTAGGGAATCACTCAAGTCTCCTGACACTGGATCTAGTACCCTTTCTTCTAATCCTAATATGAGTGGCCAAGTATACATCTAAGCTAAAGGGCATGCTAAACAGGGTGCAGTGGTGTGGACCAGACAGTCTCAATTATGGATCAACATCATTATTTGCTCCAATTCTACCAATAGCACCCAGAGAAGAAAATTAGGGGCATAGACATCTCTCAGCTGTAATTTGAAGAAAATAAAAATGAAAATGATGGTATTCTAAATGTCTAGCACACCTACCATATACTAGGCACTGTACTAAAAGTTTTCCTTGTTATTTTTTCATGTCATCCTTTGACCTCATAAGAAAAGTACCTTTATCCCCTCTTATAGATGGAGACAGATTGGTGGCCCAAAGTTACACAACTGGCAAATAGTGAAGCAGAGATTCAGACTCAAATCCACGTGTATCCAAAATATGCTCCATTTCCATTCTACCACTATGTCTTTACTCGAGTGGAATAAATCTGCTATATGAATTGTTATCCAGTCCTCATCATTTATTATTCCCAAATTTGACTGGAACCACTTATCGAAGGTCTAAGGATTATTGCTTAACTGTTTGGGAAGGAATTATTTTCATGGCATGACTATAACTTTTCCCTCTTCTCCTTAAAAGTATATTGTTCCTTTGATAGGTAATGCCACATGACTTCTGAGCAGAGAAGACACTCTAGATGAAAATGTTTTCTGAAGGTCCTATTTTTGATATGATGAATCCATATCCCTGGGACATCCTTAGGACGTATCTTCTTTCCTTGATATCAGTGAGATTCTGATATCTTCTTGGCATTTGGCAGGGATAACTGCTGGTGAATTGTTAAGATGTCTGGTCTAATTTGGAGGATTCTTTATTGTAAACCCAGAGTGATGCATTCTGCAGTCTGAGAGAAGTCCATTGTCCCTCAATTTCCCTTGTATAGTAAGGTATTGACATTTCTATCTTCCAAGAAGGTTACCTTTTGTTGAATTATTGTAGTTTTATATGGCTGTGTTGGAACTGATAATATCTGACAGCCTGCACTTACATGAAGATTATGTTTTATACAGTGAAAGAACTGAATTCCCTTCCTCCCAGCATTATCCCGTTCACCTTCTCATTTTCTTCTCTTCTTGTTCTTGCATCACCTATTTAATTGAGATGTTGTTTCCTCCCAGCTCGGAGGAGCAGTTTGAAACCAGATTTCTCCATACTCTTGGGAGCTTGCAGCATTTGTGAGATGAGGCTGATCCAATTATCTAGGCTGAAAACTCTGGAGAGAGAAGATTTTCCAAACTGTGATGTTATGTCCAGTGTTCTCTCTTGGTTAAAAATAAACAACCTAAGTTATAGGCTCTTTGTTTGAGTTGATTGTGTAATTGAAGGAGGAGGGGGGAAATGTCCTTTTGGAAGCTGAAGCAGAGTGTGTTGAATCTTATAACTACAGGTACCTTCTCTTTATATTTGTTTTTATTTAATTAAAGAAAATAGAAATGGTTTTGCTCTTACATTTAAAATTACCTGGGACTTTGCTATCCTTTCAATTTTGTTTTATCATAAACCTCTTTGCATAACATACCTGAAACTCTGAGCAGGAAAAAACTTAGTATACCTCCTACCTTTACAGATGAAGTAATTGAGGTAGAGATGTGGGTGCTTTACTCAAGATCATGTAACAAGTTTTAGTGCAGAGCCATGAAGAATAGAATCCTCCTTTCCCTACACTGCCTTGACTCCATTCTCCGCAAGGTTACTGAGTTGCTTTTGTCAGTTTTCTAATCTGATAATATGCACATTTCATTATTTCTGACATTCATTTATTCAATTCATTCATTCAATGCTATTCATTTATTTGATGGATTGAAGACTAACTATGAGCATATCGTGTGCCAATCTCCCTCCATAATTTAAAAAAAAATTATCTATCTGTATTGATTAAGGTTACTGATTGTAAGTTTACCCTGGTTAACATAATAAAAGAGAATCAGATTGGAAAGATCTCTGAGGCTATCTCAGAGGATTAGACTTGGGAATAAGCTGGAGCAAAAGAACTCTGGAGGGGTAGAGAAAATGATAATTTCACAAAAGTGATGCAAGAAAATCATTCATAAAAGATCAGAGAATGGAGAGAACAGACATCAAGGCAGCTCTGTATAAATAAGGGGATGCTTTCTGGAGGAGGTGGCATTTGAGCTGATCTTTCAAGGATAGGGAGGATTTATACATGTTGAGACACAAGGAAGAAAAGCATAATTTTTTATAAGAATTCTAGATCACTTTTAGGCAACTTGACACATCAACACATGAAATAGTTGAGTGATGTTGGAAGGCAAGTCAGTATGTGATGAAAGGCCAGAGTGAGTGATATCAACATTATGTCAGTTGCTCCACATTCAAGTTCATTCCGACTCAAACTGGGTCAATGGCTGTTGACCAAATATAGTCAAGTTTGAACTATTTTTTCTCTCTGTTTTTCTTTTTCTTGCTGTCATTTTCCCTCCATTATGTGCCTTTCTCATCATTCTTCCTTTTTCCTTTCTTTATGCCCCACTTACCTCCTCTTAATTGTTCTTCTTCTTTCCCATTGTCTGTGCTATGATTACTGGCCTTACTTTAGACATTAACTTTGGTATAAAAATTATTTAAAAATATTCAAAGCCTCTATAAATGGTCCAAAGGGGATATAGCAAATGAAGAAACATTTATTCATGAAAATCTACTAAAACTCAGTTGTAATAATGAGAATCTATGATATCTAAACCAAGACTCACTCCCTCCCTACTCTCTTCAGCTCAGTGAGACAGAAACTGGACTCTGGATTAATACTATCAAGAATACAGGACTTCGTCTCCTCCCAGCCCCTCTGTAATCCCAGTAGAGGGGTTATCTTCAAAGGGGAGTAGTATGTCAGTATTTCTCATCCTGCCTTCAGCTATCTGTTGCTGAGGCTAAGTTCTGTGTGAGTACAGCCAAGTGATGACTGCTCCCTTCTTCTGCTCAGCCCCTACTAATGGGATGGAGGCTCTGCCTTGGGCAGGCACCACTGAGAATACTGAGGGGCCAATCCCCCTTGTCCCAGCTTGTAAGGTAGAGGTTCCATGCTGGGAGAGGCAAGCGGAAAAGACTTGAAGCTACTGATGCCCCCACCCACTCAGCACTCAGCTCCTAAAGTGAGGGATATCACTCAGAAAGAAGCATGGCATTGTTCCAACACCAAACTTCAGAGCCCTGGCTCAGAGATTTTGCCTGGGGGGAAGAAGCAAGCCTTAAAACAGATAGTTTCTAACCTTTTCCCAAAGGAACTGACTTCATTTATGTAAGAGTGTGGAGAATTTCAACCTCAAGAGCTCTCTCAAAAACAGTGGAGGTTGTGATGAATGGTAATTGGGAAGATATTGGTAAATTCATTTGTGGTATAAGCTAAACTGTAGGCCAGAGAATTATAAAAATGAACCCAATGGAAATTCGAGAGTTGATAAGTATAATAACTGAAATGAGGCAGTCACTAGATTATTAGATGGATTGAAAGACTTAAAATTCACAAGGTGACAATATTCCCAAAATCGATCTACAGATTCAGTGCAATCCCTATCAGTATGCTAGCTGGCTTCTTTTTAGTAATTGACAAGCTGATCCTAAAATTTGCATGGAATTTCAGAGACTTAGGAGAGCCAAAACAATCTGAAAAAGAAGAACAAAGTTGGAGGACTGGCATTTCTTGATTTCAAAACTTGCTGCAAAGCAGCACTAATCAAGACAGCATGGTAGGGACATAAAGATAGATATATACATTAATATGATAATAGAATTGAAAGTTCAGAGATAAGCCCATGTGTCCATGGTCAACTGATTTTCAACACGAATGCCAAGACCATTCAATGGGAAAAGATTGGACTTTTCAACAAATGGTGGTGGGAAAACTAGATAGCCACATGTGAAAGAATGAATCCTTACCTCACACCACATACAAAAATTGACTCAAAATGAATCAGAGACCTAAATGTAAGAGCTAAAACTATAAAATTCTGATAAGAAAACACAGTGATAAATCCTTATGATCTCAGATTTACCAGCAGATTCTTAAATATAACATCAAAAGCATGAGCAACAAAAGAAACAATAATTTGGGCTTCAAAACTTATAACATTTGTGCTTCTAAAGATACTATTAAGAAACTGAAGACAATCCATAGAATGGGAGGAAAATATTTGCAAATCATATATCTAACTAGAGGCTAGTATTCAGAATATATAGAACAATTATAGCTCAATAATAAAAAGACAATCCAATTAAAACATGGACAAAGAACCTGAATATATTTCTCCAAAGAAGATGTATAAATGGCCAATAAGCACTTAAAAAGATTCAGGACATCATGAGTCATGAGGGAAATGCAAATCAAAACCACAGTGAGATACCATTTCACGCTCAGTAGGATGGATATAGTAAAAAAAATAAGAGATGTTGGTGAGGATGTGCAGAAATTTGAACCCTCATACAATGTTGACAGGGATGTAAAATGACCACTTTGGAAGACAACCTGGCAGTTCCTCAAATTATTAAAAATAATGTTATCATATTACTCTGCAATTCCACTCCTAGGTATATACCCAAGAGAAATTAAAACATGTGCACACAAAAATTTGTGCACAAATGTTTATATCAATCATATTCATAATAACCAAAAGATGGAAATAAACCAAATGTTCATCAACTAATGAATGGATAAACAATTTGTGGTAAAGCCATACGAGAGAATATTATTTAGCCGTAAAAAAGGAGTGAAGTACTGACACATGCAACATGGATGAATCTTGAAAGCAATATGCTGTGTGAAAGAAGCCAGTCACAAAATGCCATATTATATGATTCCATTTATATGAAATGTCCAGGATAGGTAAATCTATAGAGACATAAAGTGAATTAGTGGCTGCTTAGGGCTGAGGCAATGGACAAGGGATAGGACAGCAATAGCTAAAGGGTCTGGGGTTTCTTTTGTAATGATGGAAATGTTCTACAATTGACTACGGCAATAGTTGAACATCTTTTTGAATATACTAAAAAACATTGAATTGTACACTTTAAATGGGTGAATTGTATGGCAAGCCTCATTAAAGCTATTTAGGGCCCCAGTGAAAATTCAGTGATATGTGGTTATCAAAGTTACTCCCTGACACATAAACTGGACCTCAGTTGATGATGGCAATGGCGATAATAATAAGAATCACGTTGATTTGTTGTATTTCAAAGTTTTAAAATGCTTTCACTCTCCTGTTTGTCTTTCTTCCCCAAAGCATTCTATGACAGTTCTCTCTTCTTCCATGGTAAAGCTTTTCCCCACTGTTTACTTGTTTGTTGGTTTGTTTTTTTGATATGATAGTGTAATTATGCAGCTGGAATTAAAAAAGAAATCTGGGTTTGAATTCCAGCTCTGCCAGATTTAATTGCATGAAGAAGTGCATTCCTATAACTAAGTTGAAGTTTTCACAAAGAAATAAAAATGTCATTCCTCATGGAAACAAGAGTTTCCCTTCTTGGAAACTTGACTCCATAAGAGACAAAAGGTGGAGCTTGGCCAAACCACGACCAGTTGGACCAGTTGAGCTTTCTGGAATTTGGCTCAGTTATAGAATATTCTTTGTCTTTTCAATAATGAAGGTATTGGTAGTGAAGTGAGGTGAGGAAGACATGCTGTGACCCAGCATTTTCAGAGATAGATCCTGAATTATTTTCACTCCTACCTGTGCCCATTCTTTCTCTTTGATTTCTTGCAGTTGACTCTCCACTCTTCTTCTGTATCCACTTCTTTTCAGGTCTTTCAACTTGTTCAAAAAATATTAGCCTCCATGCTTTGACCACAGAACTCCTCTCTCCACTTGTATTAACTGTTGAGCAGTATGCCCCTTAATCTTTGGGGCTGATTTGTCCCCAACTGCAGTTGACCTAAATCTGCAGGTGAGACCTAGTTAGGCTGACTTAAAGTCACATTTCTATTGGACAGACCATAGTTCAAGTTCACAGACTGAATCTCTACCCCTCACAATTTACTTCCCATTGATCACAAGTAGGAGTATAGATATTTCTCTGCACTCTACCCCCACCATAACCAGGAAAACTAAAACAAATTTTAACATAGATGCTGTACTATGGGTCTCATTTTCCCACATGAAGGACAGAGCAATTCAAAATACAGAACTCTGACCCTGTAGCTGCCTCCTGTGTAAAGAGAGATGGAAGGTGAGCTTAAAGATGCTATAGGTCAGCGTTGAGCAATCGGCAACCATATGCTGCCCCTCGGCTTTGGCATATGGCTCTGAGTCTAATTTCAAACTCACTTTTCAGCACATTTAAAGGTGAAGGAATCAGACAGGAATGAGAGACCTCCATGGAAACCACCTACCAAGTGTAGAAGAGAGATTTTTAGAATGGCCAGTCCTCTAACATGTGTCCTCCAGCTGGACTGGGACAGAGGCAGACACAAGAGCTTGTGGTTGGTGGAAATGAAGCAAATGACTGTTGAGAGGCCCCAAGGCAGCTGGGCCCATGGACTTCACTGTGCAGCCCTGACTATGGAGTCCAGAGCACCTTACTAGAATGAAATAGAGAGAGTACTCACTTCAGTTCTTAGAGAATGAGGACTTTTTTTCTTTGAGTTACATCACTTTTGAGCTTCACATTGTGCTTTATTGTAGGGTCAAACAATTTTAATTTGTTTGGTGAGTTATGTTATAGATAGTTTTCCAAGCTTTACTTTAAAAAATGTATTCATCTATCAAATCTATTCATTTATTTCCCTCTCTCCCCCTTCCTCCCTTCTTTTTCCCTTCCTTCCTTTTTCTTCCTTCATTCTTTCCTTTCTTCCTTTCTTTCATTAATTGATTTTTACTACAAGGTAAAGTGCTATGTAGAAAGCACATATGTGCAAAGTAGGTTCCTGTTCTGTGGGAGTTCCTGGTTTGGGAGGAATATGAACTATGATAACATGCCTTTCAAAACAGATAAGTAGGCTCAAGGGCTAGGACAATATTTCTAAAGAAATTCAGAGGAAAGCGAGATCACTTTGACCTGATATGTGTGAGTGTATGGGGCTAGGAGTAGGGGATGCTGAAGAAGGGAAGAGAGAACTATGTGGAGATATTCTATGAGCTAAGTCTGAGGTCTTGGGAAGACAAGTTTTTTCCCCAAACAACCTGAATCACCTCCTACTTTTCACAATCAATTCTAATAGCCCTGGTTAAGTGACATGTGCTCCTTTGGTGAAGGAAGCAGCTTGTGGAAATTAAACCCCAACATATGAAGTAATAGGAGCTCCATCAGCCATTTACTTTGCATCTTCTCAAGTTGTGGGAAAAATCTAACTAACTCAAAGAGATTAACAAATGACCCCAGTATAAGCTGTCTGTAGTCAGAAAGGTGCATTGAGTGTTACTCTTCCATGAGCAATGAGAAATCTCCATCAAGTATTAACACAAATCAAAATAATAAATCTTAAAGTTGTCATGGTCTTAGCCTACACTATCTCATTTCCTCCTTACAAGAAGCATTGTACAGAGAAGGAAGCTAAGGCTTATCAAAGTTAAGTGACTTGGTTGAAGTCACGCCACTAGGAAGTGAAATATTAGAAGCACAGATTCTAATTGAAAGCATAGCTCATGTATTTCAGTTACTATGCTATGCCAAGCCATTGGCATTATTCCTTCATTGAGTCATTCAGGAGACATTCCATAGATATTTCTCTGAGAAGTTCCCTGTCATGAGCTCTAGAGCATTCAGAGATGAAAAAGTCATGGTCCCTTTGGCATAGATCAAAAGGGAAGAGTAGAAATAGAAGCATATTTATGTTTAGTATTCTAAACATTCTAAACAAGCACAATCCCTTTCCACAATGTCACATCAAACTTTTATTTTCTGTTTTTCACTCTGCATCTTCCTGTTCCCTGGAGCTTCAACCTTCTAAGTCCAAGGCACTAAGAAATGTTTTTATTTTTATTTTTTTCCTATTTTGACTCAAATTGGGAAAGGAGGCAAGTACTTATAGAAGCATAAAATATAAAATAATTGGTTGAAGAGAGTTTCACCTTCACCATGTAAGTATCCATCATTTTGGTCTATTTTTAGTTTTTTTCCCCCTATCTAGTGGCCATTCCACAAGGTTCCACTTTGTCCCCTGCTCTTCTCCTTAGGATCTGTAGATTCCCCTTTGCCCTACCTATCAACAGCAACAACATTAAGCCAAGCAGAGAAAAACTAATAACTGTTATTGAAGTCTGCAGCTAACAGAACTCTTGGACTTTGGAAGGAGAAGAAGGGTTAAGGACCTAGAGTCTGCTGGAGTAGGGGACAGCACATAGGGAATAGGGACTGGGGATGAGACTTTCTGAAGTAGAAGGGATGGCTCATAAGTAGAGCTCTCACAAAGGCTGGGGATAAAGCTGGGGACCTGTGGAGAGTCCATGAGATGTTAATTCCACTAGGAATGTCACTCTGAATCCTGCACCACCCTTTGGACTTTATGGGTTGAATTATATCTCTGGATCCTCCAGGAAAGCATTCATTGGATACTTTTCAGTGCCCCATGTGTATTTGCCCAGTTTGCATATTTATTCATTGTTTTCTCATCTCATCATCTCCAGATTCCTGGATTCCTCTAGTGTGGGAGATAGGAGAAAAGGAGAGCCACTTGTAGAAACCATCAACTAGTTGACAAATAATATTTAATTGCTCATGTTCTTACCCTTTTCCTTCCAAAGATATGTACCCTGGCTTACGCAAGCATGTGCTGTCCACAGTGATGTGTTATAATGTGACCTGCATGTCTAGCACAGAATTGCATCAGATACCACCTCAAAGTATTTTGTCATAGGTTGCCTTCTAGAAAAAAAAAAGACATCCACAATTTCTCCTTTCTCTTTTTCAAGAGAAGTTGCTAAGAAGAGGAGAAATCTGACTGCCCAGCAATCAAGGGAAGGGCTGATTATATACACTCTACTCTTTCTTTTATTCAGACGATGAGTATTGAGCACTTATTATGTACCTGGTACTGAACAGGCACTGGGACTTCAGCTAAGAAAGCAATAGACACAATCTGTCCTCTCTTGGATTTTATTAGCCTGTGTCTGTTGTTGTTAGTGCCATAGAAGCTATTCTGACTCCTAGCGACCCTGTGTACAGAAGAGTGGAACCCTTGGAAAGTGGGTGGCTAGGTCCTTTTTCCCAATCTGTCTTAGTCTGGAAGTTACACTGAAACCTATCCACCGTGGGTGACCCTGCTGGTACTTGAAATACCGGTGACATAGCTTCCAGCATCACAGCAACATGCAGCCACCACAGTATGATAATGACAGATGTGTGTTGTGGTTCTCAGACAAGGAAACGAACCTGGGTCATGGCAGTGAGAGCACTGAATCGTAACCATTAGACCATCAGGGCTGGCTATTAGCTTATATATGAAGTTAAAATCAAATCAGTTGCCATTATCAACCAAAGTTATTACCACAGTCATTGATGCAACCAACATGCATTGAACTCCTACTGGGTACTGGGCACTATGATAGGCATGGAGTGTACAGAGATGGACCAGATTTGACTATCATCAGTTTGCTGAAAGCCCAGTGAGAGAGGCAAACAATTAATCCCTCCTGTGCATGACAGACGGTTGCTGTGGGAGCACTGAGGAGAGAGTGAAGCTGCCTACCTGGGAAGGCTGTGGTGGGTACCAAGAAGATGCAAAGTCTTTACAATGGCCTACAATGCCCTAAATGATGAAGATGGCCACCTGTGCCTCTCTACACTGGCTTCCTTGTTGGTTCTGACAATTTCCTGCCATTAGACCTTTGCAGCATCTTATCCTTCTACTCAGGGTTTCTTAACACTGGCACTATTAATATTTTGGCTTGGGGGCCTGTCCTGTGCATTGTGGGATGTTTAGCAGCATCACTGGTCTTTACTTACTGGAGGTCATTCGCAACACTCCCTGCTCCCAAGTTACGACAACCAAAAATGTCTCCAGACATTGCCAAATGTCCCCAAGGGGTAAAATTGCCCCCAGTTGAGAGCCACTGTTTTAACTGGAATTTTCTCCCAGATATTTGCATGGCTAGCAGAATTTGCTCAAAATGTCACTTTCTCAGTGAGGGCCATACTGACAGCCATATTTAAAACTTCAATACCACTTACCACTCTTCATCTCCCTGACTCTCTTTTAATTTCACCCACAGACCTTACCATCTACTAACCTACTCTGTAGTGTACTTATTTATAATGTTACTGTCTCTCTCCTCATTAGAACATGAGCTCTGTGTGAGCAGGAGGGTCTGTTTTGTTTACTGCTGTATCTTTAGTGTCTAGAACAGTGCCTGACAGATAAACACTCGGTACATATTTGGTGAATGAATGAATGATTATCAACATTTGTGTAACGTTGTAATATTTATAAGTACGTCCTTATGTGTTATCTCATTTAAACCTCAAATAATATCATTAATTAGGCCACACTGTTATTTCCGTTATATAGTTAAGGAAACTCAGTGATTTAAAGATGAGTCACATACTAGGAAATGATGATGCCAGGAAGTAAATTGGATAATTAATTATAGCCCTCTATACGTTACACCATGCTTTTCCAGGGTCTGCATGAACAAGCAGAGATTCTCTGAACCATTTGGGCGAGTAGGGAGACAGAACAAAGAGGGAAGACTCTCTTGGCCATCATGAACCAGCCTCTGCCTCAGGTTCATGACTGACAGAGAGAAAGAGGACTTTTCTACCCCAGGAAGAGGCATGGTGTTTACTGCAACAAGGACTTTCAACCTAATCCACTTGCTTTTACTGTATGACTATGACTCCATACTTCTCTGTGTCGCTTAACCTGGGACCCGTGTATCTCCAGGGAATAGTAGGAGGTAGGAAAGTATGAGATGCCCCAGAATCATCAGTGAACATCTTATACGAGAGTCACATTACTCAGTATGGAAAGGTGACAAATACTCTAAAATACCAGCTACATATTAAAAGCAAATTCAGATATATTGTTCACTGATTCATTCACCAACAACTTACTGAGGGCCTACCCCCCATGCATTCAATAGATGTGAACACTGGACAAAGCATCTGCCCTCATGGAGTTTCCACTCTACAGCAGAAACAGACAATACAGAGATGGGAAATTCAAAGTAATTTCTAAATAACACAGGAAACATCATAGACATTTCAGGCTGGGGAGGAGTAGGTACCACTTAAGCTGTTTGCCTTGATAGCCCCTGTGGGGGTGCACTCACTCGGCCCTAGTACTAGGGGTATTTGGGAGAAAAATACTGAGATGTACAGGGCAGTAGTTAATGTGAGGACCCAGCCCTAGACCCAAGAATTGGGTCACTGAGTGTCAGAAGAATACCCTTTACACTTCTGCTTAAGAGCAGCATGTTCCGTACTACACTTCCCAGGAACATTGGTCCACAGCACATTAATGGATACAGGACTGGTAATGGGTATGCAAAAATAAGAGTTTTATGGATCAAAAAAGTTAGGAAACACTGAGTACTCTATTTCCCTTTGTAGCTGCAGAATGCACATTAGTCTAGTACTTGTGCTAAGGAGATCTTAGGAAACAAATCTATTTTTTCCTGTTGTAACTATTTGTTTTCTCTATTTGCTCCAACAGATCCTCTGTGTTTTTGTCCTCTTAGTGACAAACTGTTCTTCATTGAATATAAGATACCACGAATTGTAAGAAGTTCCATTACTTTATTTGCCCATAAGAAAGAAAAAACAAACTCTGCTAATTATAATTGCAATATATTGTTAGTCATGGGACACATTCTGATTTGAGAGGTGTTAACCTGTGGAAAAATGTGAAACTTAAAATTGTCAAGTAGAATCAGATTTGGTTCTTGGACATGTCAAACTAAGGGGTCCTTTCTTTTCTGAGCCAGGCTATGGGCTGACTGCTTCCTCTTATTGTTTTATTTTGATTACCATGAAATGGATATTGCAGGATGCTAAAGTTGTGGCACAGATAATCTGCCGATCAACAAAGATTTGTGTTCCCATTCCATAGTATAGAATTGATGCTATGGAGTGGTGCCCACCAGTGACTCTGTGTGTGTGTGTGTGAGTTTTGGGTGGGGGTAGGAGGCCTGAAGCTTCGAAGACAGAGAGTCCTTGCAACTGGGTGTGGTCTTGGGACTGGTTCTGGCCAGTGGAGTGAGAGCAGAGATGATACACGTCACTTCTGAACAGAGGTAGTTAAGTATCTGTGTGTCTTCTTTTCAGATTCTGCAACAAACTTAGAGGCTGCATTATGGTGCCATAATGAAATAAAAGGAGCCTGGATCCATGAATCATTCTTAGAGTAGCTCCAATTAGGAATATCCTCACTAAGCATTTCATGAGCAAGAAATAAACTTTCATTGTGTTAAGTCACTGAAATTAGGAGGTTGATACAGCAATTGGCCTAACAACACAGGTCAGTTTTGTTCCTTCTTTATTTCTTACTGAATATGCAGTACCTACCAGATAATATCAAACACTTCTTCTAGAACTCTAGTGAAGATGGGATTTCTCCATTGACTGAAAGATTCTGGCTCCTGAGTTGACCTTGCTCCACATGGAGTAGAAAACTAAGTCACTCCCCATGCCCCAGGCTAAGCCTCTACTACTGTGCCTAAGGTGGAATTATTACTGTAAAACAGTAAAAATCACGGGCCCAGGATGGTAACTAACCACCACTGACTTACTTCATTGTAACACTGCAGGGGTAGGTCCATCAACAAAAGCAAATAAGATTTGATAACCGAGGGCTTAATGTTTCTCTTTTGTATTTGATACATATGGTCTGTCTTCTGGAAGAGGTACACAGAACTGAGAAATCTTTGATTAGGGTCACTAGATAATAGTGTGTTAATCCCATGAAAAGGAAGCATCTTTCCAAGGTACTCTCACAAATTCTCCAGTCATAGATTGGAAAATTTTCCAGGAAAACTTCTATAAAACACATCTACTCACATCTCATGGAACATAGTCGAGGAGATTGTCTTGAACCCATTCTTTTAGGCCTCATCTTGACCATCAAGGCGTTTTTCTCTCCAGTGATTGGAAGAAAGAGTATTTGCACCATTACACACTTATATTCCTCTATTCACTTACGTGCTGTGACCTAGTAAAGGAGTCTAGCTATATCTCTCCTGAAATAGCACACGTTTGTTTCTCCTTCTTAGGTGATGGAATGTGTGTGCGTGTGTGTATGTGTGTGTGTGTAGTAGGGGTAGGCCAAGAGACTTGAAGTCTAGGCAATACAAGCCCCAGAATATTATTATTAACATGGCATGAGGTAATTCTATCTGCATTTTGGGAAGGTTGTTTGATTTCAGGATAAAGGATAGAGTAGAAGAGTTGAGACACTGGAAGAAGTGAATCTGGACCCTGGGAGTCACATTAAGAATGTACTGCACATTGGGGCCGGCCTAGTGGCATACTGGTTAAGTTTCCACGCTCTGCTTCAGTGGCCTGGGGTTTGTGGGGTCAGATTTTGGGTATGGACCTACACACTGCTCATCCAGCCATGCTGTAGTGGCATACCACAACAAAAAAGAGGAAGATTGGCACAGATGTTAGTGGCAATCTTCCTGAAGCAAAAAAAGGAAGATTGGCAATAGATGTTAGCTCAGGGCCAATCTTCTTTACAAAAAAAAAGAGAATGTAGTATGCTAATCTAGGCCAAGGGAGATGTTCAATGGTAATGCTAATGGAAATGAAGACTGACATTTGAGAATTATTTTATAGGTAAAATCTCTAGGACTTGGTAGAATGTTTTGTTATAAAATGTAGGTTTTATTATTCGGGTGTGGCGAGACCAACAGATCAGGAGACAATTGCCATTGAAAAGATAGCTTATTACTCACATATCCCAAGAGGAGGAGACACGCCATACCACACAGGGCCAATGGGGAAGGAGCACAGGGGCTGTCAGGAGGCAGAAGAAGCAAGGTGAAGGCAAAGGCAGGAGCCTGTATTGTGGTTTCCATGAGAAAGACAGGGTAAGCAGGTTTAGCATTGGCTAGTTTGAATAATTTCAGCAGGCTCTAGGATACAGGCGCTTTCTCCAGTTGTCTGATACCTGGCTGGCTCTGTGATGATTAGGACAGGGCAATATTGCCTCTTAGAGTATAACAGCCAGATGAAGAGGTGGTTCAGAGCACGGGCTTTGAATTGGTTAGTTTGCATATGAAAGGTGTGCTGTAGGACAAATCCTTTGTGATCTCTAGGAACCGGGTAGCCCTGGGAGGGGCAGGCTACCCTTAGTCAGCAAGGCCCCCATGACAGCAACAAGAAAACAAGAAGTAAGGAAATATGGTTAACACCCATTTGTTGAGAAATGCAGAAGTCAAAGAGATTTCCATCTTGGATGACCATGTGGAAGTGAAACGTTATTAACTTTCCAGGGAACTAAACTTTATTTAACACCTACTCTGTGCCAGGTGCTGCCCCTAAGACCATTGCATAGTCTCAATTCATCCTTAAAGCAAAATTTTGACGGGGGGACTATTTTTAGTTTAATTTTACAGCTGTGGTGAAGAAGTCTGCAAGAGTTTGTGCTCAGTCCTCTACGATGTGCTTGCTCACGGCTTGCTTTTAGATATGCTGGATTTGAGGTGCCTGCGGGACATCTTGGTAGAGCTATCTAGGACACAATAGCAGTAATACACCCATCTTAAACTATGTTCTTGTTTAACAGAAACATACACTGAGCTTGCCACATCCCGGACACTGTCCTAAAAGCTTTACAAATGCCAGCTTGTTTAATGTCATCACGATACTTTGAGGTACACATTATTATCCCCATTTTATTCATATTTTTAATCATCATAATAGCTACCGATTTATGGAATATACCGATGAACCATGCACTAGACTAAGCATTTTACGTAAATTAACTTAATTCAATCATGCAAGACAAATGTGATTGTCTCCATTTTAAAGACCAAGAACTAAGGCTTAGTGGCTTGTATCATTTGACGACGGTCATATGTCTTTATTTTTATAAATTTTATAGATGTGCAGTTCTGTTCTAATTAAAAACTATGATCCCATTTTACGGACCAGAAATTTACGGTCTGTAGTGTAAGGGACTTGACCAATGCCACATGACCATAAATCACCGAGCCTGGATGTGAATTTCAGTGTATTTGATCCTTCATTCCAACCTTTTCCCAATATTCTTGTACTTTTCAAACTGTGTTTCACTGGGGCTTTATTTTCAATCAGTTTTATAACTGTGAGTTTCTTTACAAGATTTCACAAGATTGGACAGCCCTGTGGGCTAAATCCTGTCCCCACAAAATTCGTGTGTTGAAGTCCTGACCCCTGTCGCTCAGAGTGTGACTGTATTTAGAGTATGGCCTTCAAACGAATAATTAAGGAAAAATGAATTCACATGGGTGAGCCCTAATCCAAGAGGACTGGTGTCCTTATCAGAAGAGGAGATTAGGGCACAGACACACACAGGGGGAAGACCACGTGAGGACACAGGGAGAAGATGGCCATCTCAAAACCAAAGAAAGAGCCTGCGAGGAAATCGACCCTGCTTGGCACCTTGATCTTGGACTTCTCGCCTCCAGAACAGTGAGGAAATAAATTTCGGTTGTTTAAGCCCCCAGTTTGCGGTACTTTGTTATGGCAGCCCGAGGAAATTAATATAGACAGTAACTTTCCACTGCTAAAAGAAAATTGAAGTCACCATCCTAAGTAGTTACATAAACGGTTGGACTGGTCTGATTATTTTCCTGAGTTCACTTACCCCCCAGGTCAGATGACTCCCTGGGATAAAAGCCAGCTTCCTCTCACGTCACTCCAGCCCCTGGTCTGCGAACATTTTCTTCTTCTTCTAACTTCCCCTCCTGTGACGAGGAAGATAAATATTAGAGAAACAAAAGTCCAGAATGCTAAGGCTGCCGCTCTCACTTCCTCTGGCCCCTTAAGCCAGCACTGCTTTGAATACAGTCATTACCGTGGGGCACCGAGCAGGGGAGAGAACACAGCAGCAGCTCCGAGGCTGCCCCGGCGGGCAGGCTGTTACGGTGCGTCATGCTTTCACAGGGCCCCTTCTGGGCACAGAAAATGCCAGGATGATGCCGCCCACCCGCCTGGCTGGGACTCTGATCCCAGCCATGGCCTTCCTCTCCTGCCTGAGACCCGAGAGCTGGGACCCTTGCGTGCAGGTATGTGGTGGGGTCAGCTCATCTCTTGTGAGCTTCCCCCTGCTTCTGAAAAGCTGCTCTCTGCCCAGAATGTGCCGCTACGGGCCCTGGTTAGTTTCACTTACTAAAAGGATTCAAATTACTGGAAAGACTTGAGAAGGCACAGGGACCAAATAATTTGCGGTTGCCGGGCATTAACAGGCAGCCCATGGGGTAAGATCCTATTTAGGACTTTAAGTGCTAATAGGGGCTTTAGGTCAGATAGAACTGTGTAAAATAACTGTTCTTCAACTTCTGGGCTGTGTGACCTTGAAGAAGTTACTAAACCTCCTTTCAGACTAGTTCTCACACCTATAACATCATTATAATAATGCCTTGTTCAGTAGAGAGCTGTAGGAAGGCTGCTGCCTGTCACTGCTTCCCACTGGTGCTTTGTACACTCAGCTTCGAGCAGTCACTGCCCCTTTCAATCTCAGGGAGAAGATGGCTTTCCGTTTCTTAATAGAAAGAACTTTCGAAGTGGATTTCAGACTTCTGAATCTAGTCATAGTTCTGTCTAAAGGATGAAAAGGAAAGAGATGGGAGAAGAAAAGGAGAGAGAGAGAGAGAAAGAGGCACTGAGAGATAAGGAGAGAAGGAAAGAAAAGAGAGGGAAAGATGTAAAATGTCTGCTAATCCAGGGGTTTCTTTCTCTGTGAAACACCAACCGGCTGGCTGGGAATCTCATTCGTGCTGGGTCTCTCTTGTTTTCCCCTGCGTGGACTTCACGATGGCTTTGGCAGCCTGTGAGGGAACCAAACAGCCAAAAGATTGTCCTGGGACTTAGGGTGTGGCAGGGTTAGAAACAAGAAAAGCAAAACCAGCCCAAGTCCTGTAAGTTGAGGACATGGGAAAATAGCGTCCGTTAATATGTCCCAAAAACAAATTTGTCATCTGCAAGTCCTCTGTTCCCCAGTTCCCTGCTTCTCATCCTCCTCTCTGTGCCCCTTTTGCTGTGAGGTTAATGGGCATTGATCCTCCAATCAAGGTCACCTCCACTCTTGGCTCCTCCCTCTCTCCACGCCCCCTAGTCTCTCAGTCTCCAAAGCCTGCCCAACGTTGCCCATCCCTCAGTGGCACCCAAGGGCAGGTGCTCCATTCCCCTGGCCTTAACTCTTGGATACTGACTGGTCCCCAGACTCCATAGCCAGCTTCCTTTAATCCGCTCTGCAGATTTTTGTTTGTTGTTTATTTGTTGTCGTTGTTTTTCCTGAGTCTCCGTTCTAACAAATTACCCTTCTTAAAAACTTATAATAACTCTCTGCTGCTATCAGGACCACTTCCTACCTCAGAGCCTTTGCACTGGCTATTTCCTCTAGCTTAGAATGCTCTTCCCCTAGGTCATTGGTGCCCTATGGTAATATCATGTGGGCCACATGATATTATTTAAATTTAAATAACAAATTTAACTGAGTTTTGATTTAACTGACTTAATTAAATTTTAACTAAATTAGGTATTTAAAACATAGCTTTAAATCTTCTAGTAGGCACGTTAAAAAAATAAAAAGAAAAAGGTGAATTTAATTTTAATAATATTTTTATTTAACCCAGTATATTCAAAATATTATTTCAAAATGTAATATATACTAAACTATTAATAGGCTATTTTACATTTTTTCTTTGCTTCTAAGTCTTTGAGATTTAGTATACATTTTACATTTACCGTATGTCTCAGTTTAGACTATCCACCTTTCTCGTGCTCAACAGCTGTGTGTAGCTAGTGGCTACCATACTAGACAGTGCAGCCCTAGATAGTTTCATGGCTTAATCCCTCCCTTTATTCAGATTTCTGCTTCAATGTCATCTCCTCCAGGAAGTCTTCCTTGATCACCACATATAGAACTCCCCACCTCACATATTTTTTCTCTAATTTCCTGTGTGGCTTTATCTTTTTTAATAGCACATCATTATTCATTTTCTGATTTTTTTTGTTCATTGTTTGTCTTCCTCTTCAAAATGGAGTCTGTAAGAGGGCAAGATCGTTGCTGATTTTATTTATCACTATATCCCAGCACCTAGCACATAGTAGTTGCTCAATTTATGTGTTAAGTGATGAAAAGTATTGCCACAGGACAAGGCACGAGCCCCTCTTGATCTGGCTCTTGCTTCCCCTCTGACTTTAGTTTCATCACTCCCACCAGCTGTTAGCTAATCTGAAAAAGTTTTGCACCCCTCCTTCCATGGTTCTCTCCTTTTTCCTCTTTCCATGTATCCAAATCTTACTCATCCTGCAAGACCCACTTGGAAATCTTCTCTTTCTCAGAAGCCTCCTCCGATCCCTGGATCCAGAATTGATGTCTACCTTTTCTGAACCAAAAGAAATTTTTCCCAAGCCTGGTTAATGGTCCTTCTCAGTGGTGTGAGTTGTGCCCCTCTCTGAACCCTTATCTAGGTTGTGAGCTCATTGTAGTCTGGAGCCACATCACGTTGGTCTCTGTACTGCCCACAGCACTTAGCAGAAAAGGTGTGCAATTTGGATTTAAACAAAACTCCATTCCATCAATTATTCATTCACTTATTCGGCAAATATTTGTTAAGCCTCAGCCGTTTGCCAGACACCATTCTGAGTGCTGGAGACCTAGCAGAGAGCAAGACTATCAAAGCTCACAATCTAGTGAGAGAAATGAACAATACACATGGAACAGCCACATGGGCAACGTCACGTGAGACAGTGATACATCCTATGAATGAGGATAAAAGAGGGTAAGGAAGAGGTCCTGGCATCATCCTCTATTAGACAATGTCTGGGAGGCTCCTATGAAAGTAACATTTACGCAGACATATGAATGATGTAAGGAACTGCACAGATGGCCTGTGGGACTATCTGCATATTACTTCATCTCTCATCTCTCTGAATTCTTCTTCTTTAAAAGATTTATTTGAGGATTAAATTAAAGCATATACTATATAAGAAATGTGCCAACATATAGTAAGGGATTAATAATAGCCAATAATAATCAATGTTAACATTTCTTGATCATTTACACTCTAATAGGCTTTGAGATCATCTCTTTAAACACCTTATCTCATTGAATCCTTTGAACAGATTCTATTGGTTTTTAAGCAACAGAAAACTAAAATTAGCTGAGTTTAAGCGAGGAATTTTGTTAAAGAAATTAGAGAATTCAGAAATTAAGTGGGAGGATAGAGAATAAGACTTATAAAGAATTTGGGAAAGTATGATAGAAACCAGCACAGGAACCAAGGCAGCATATAGCACTTGACCTCATTTACTAGCTTCCACCACTGGAGTCCATGCACACCAAAGGTTTCTCCCCATTTCTAGATCACTTGCTCGAAGTACAATGAGCCAAGGGAGAGAATGCAATTGGCAAAAATTGAGCAATGACCAAGGGAGGTCTAGACACCTTGACTAGCAGTCTCCCCAAGGCTGTACACTGTGAGAGGGGAGAGATGGTATTTAGGGAAAAAAAAAAAACAACCTTGCCCCAAATCACATGGAAGAGCTTGGGGTGAAACCCTGAACTTTTGGACTCCAGAGCCTCAGCTCTTTATCACTTGACTCCACTGCTTCTTGCTAGATACTACCATTGTTATAGTAGAAGTTAGACCACTGGGTACATAGTAAGTGCTCTTTCCTTAATTAATCTAGAGTAAGATGTTTAATAAGTATGAAGTGAATGGATAAATGAATGGATGGATGGATGAATAGATGAACAGATGGCCAGATGGAGGACTGAATGGATGGATGGATGGATGGATGGATGAAAGAAGGTTGACTGGATGGATGGATGGATAGATGAGTGGATGGCCAGATGGATGACTGGAAGGATGGATGGATGAAAGACTGACCTTTGTGCTTGTACTAGAAGCCTCCCAGACCCTGGCTCAGGAGAGGGGAGATAAAAGGGCAGTCTATTGAGGTGCATGCAGTATGACACTGCATCTAACGTATGATTGTTGCAGGTGGTTCCTAACACTACTTACCAATGCATGGACCTGAATCTCTACAAAATCCCTGAGAACATCCCCACATCAACCAAGGAACTGGACCTGAGCTTTAACCCCTTGAAGGAGTTAGGCAGCCATAGCTTCTCCAACTTCCCAGAACTGCAGGTGCTGGATTTGTCCAGGTAATTAATGAGCTTTTGTACCCTACACAAGGTGAAATGTTTACTGTTCTGTCATTTTATTCTTAAGCCAGAAAGCCTGGTTGGTGGAGTCTCATCTTCGTTCACTCTTTCTTTCATTTAGTAGATGTCTTACTTGCTATGCAACTCTGGACAAGCCACCTCCCATCTCCAAGTCTCAGTTTCTTTATCTTTTAGATGAGCACTTGGATGAGAGGTAGTTTCTAAGGATAATTCTATCTTTGAATTTTCTTGTAAGTCAGGAGAGAAAATTGTCTCAAGTTCTTTCATCAGTAGATATTATTGACGACTTGCCATATGCCGTGCACTTTGCTAGGAAACAAGAGTATGTTGATATCTAACAACCCCAGCTATCAAGGAGGGCATATCCACTTGAAAGAGTTAATATGTTAAAATCCTAAGCATGGTGCTGGGCACATAGTAGGAATTCAATAAGTTATTACCTGGTTCTGATTTTGGATTTTGAACCTGAGATAAGGATGGTAATATATAGCAGCAGGTGATAAGCTATGGGCAAACTGGAGGCAACACATGGTGTTGTTCAGAAGAGGGGCCTTGTCTGTGGTGGGTAGTCAAGAAAGACTCCTTGAAATAAATGGAATTCAAATACTGTCTGGAATATTGAAGGTGGAGTAGAGGATAGGGAATTAAGAAAATACAAGTAACCCAAGGAGAAAGATGACAAGATCAAAGGAGAAGATCTGATGTGGGCATGGAACATGACTACAATTTTCTTCTCTGATGCAGAGAATATAACATTCATTAGGACAGGTTAAGTTATTGGCATTATTTTGGGGGGAAATTGAACCCTGAAGTTGTTTTCATCATCAGGGGACTTATTTAAAAAGGGATTAGATAATGGACCATATTCTCTGTAAGAGTGTATGAAAAATGCAGAAACATTTTATACCTAGTTTTTTTATAATAGAAATTCTTAATAAAGACTAAGAGCATAGTAGGAAAATCCTCTTTCAAGCAGATATTTCTGCAGAAGAGTGAGCATCTGAGGTTTTATGCTCTAACTCGGGTATTGATGGAGTATAACAAAAGGAAGATGGAGCATCTTAAAGGCAATGGTGTAGATCATAGAGCCCTGTGGGGGTCAGAAGACCTGAGCCAGGGCCTCCTCCACCATTTATGACCATGCGGCCTGAAGCACATCACTTCATCTCCCTGAGTCTCAGTTTTCACATCTGTGAAATGGAAATGATGGAATTGCCCACAGGTTAAATGTGATCATGAATGTTAACATGCTATATATATATATTAAAAAGATTATAAAGTATACTTTATAAGTATAAAATATTATTATAGCATTTCATTAGATTCTAAATTTCAGTTTTCTAAGGTAGACAGACCATCCTTTCCCCTTTTCTAAACAACAGGTAGTTTCTCATCAAAAAAGCTCCCTTATAATTCATCTTCCATCCACCATGTACCCAAGGAACTTCCCTCCGAGGCCTTAAATATGTGCTTAGAGGCCAGCGCCCCCTCTGCTTAGCCAGTAGGAGATTCTGAATCAGGGCAAGGACAGACAATAGTACAATAGATATCCTTTGCCTTTTCATGTTGCTTCACAGTGTTCACATACAGTAACTCAATTAGTCCTCTAAGTATGCTTTGTGATAGATCAAACAGCCCTTTCTTTCCTATGGAAACCTATTGATATATTTTTTCCTTTTTATAGATGAGGAAACTGAGGCTTGGAGAGTTCGAGTGATCTACCTCCATTCACATAGCCTGTTGGCAACAGCCCAGAGATTTAAGTTCACATCCCCTGCTTCCAAGTTAAATGTTCTCTTCATCTTAATACTCTGCTTCTCTAAAGGGATGAAGCCCCTTTGATGACACAGAGCCACAGCAAGACCCCTCTGGCCTTGCCTGATGCATGGATCAATATACATATAAGATTATGGGCTATAAAATCATACACCTGAAAGGAACTTGAGAAATAACCAAGTTTAGCTGCCTCGTTTAGAAACGTGATAACTGTGGCCCAGACAGGAAAAGGAGTTCCCAAGATGGCATGGTATGAGAGATCAACAGAGGCACCAGAACTCAGAGGTCTTGCCCCCTCTTCTTTCATTCTTTCTACTGCACCCACTACCCTCTATGCAGTTATCAACCAATAACAAAAGCTTGGACCGAAATGCTTATTTTACCCATAAACCTCCTGAAGGGGATAGAGCAAGTGGGGAAGACTGCACACATAATGCAGGTTGGACTAGGAGAGGACTCATTTGCAAACTGTACCTGGCATACACTTCTAGTGCCAGCAAGAGTTTACCATGAGCTCATGGTTAGTTGGCTAGATGAGAGCCTTGACTCTAGGATACCTCTATGAACATTGCATATTGCACGGTTTCCATTTCTCTTGGGATAAAATTCAAAATCCTTTATCTGATCTGCAAGCCTCTGCCTTCTTTGTAACCTCCTTTCTCTACAACCCCAACTCACAGCCCTCCACATCCCTCTCTGTACTCCAGACCTAGAAGCTGTTTCTCACCGTTCCTCCACATATCATGGCTGCTGCCTACCTGGGGCTTTTGTATCTGCTCTTTAGCTCTCTTCCTTTTCTTGTTAATTCCAACACATCTTTCAGATTTCAACTTATGTGTTTTCAGAGAAGCCTGCTTTAATCCTCCTTGTCTACATCTCTTGATGTAAATTCTCTCTTTTTTATATCTTTGAGATTGACGTTCACCAGACATTTATCATGCCTAACAACTAATGACTATCTGTATCATCTTTAGTAATTGGATGTCTAATTATAATTTGTGAGGCAGGAAATGGTTAAAGCTGATCCAAGGCTGTTACATACTCTATCAGCCACACAATCTCCCTGTGTCCCAATGATTAATCTTTAACTGATTTCCTTCTGATGGATGTGCTGCCTCTGCTTAGCATGTGTGCCAGTGTGATAAAAAGAGTTTGTCATTGTGGCCAGTGTGATAATCCCGAATCTTCAGAGCTTCTTATTTGCTCATTCTATCATCTGCTTTGCTTGATATCTTTACGTATGTACAGTCATATAGCATGTCACATATGTGTGAAGAGCTGGGATTGTTATTCTATTTTGGGTTTTTATTAAACAGAAGTATTATATAATCTGTATCTCCTTTCCCTGCAGGTGTGAAATTGAGATGATTGAAGATGATGCATATCAGGGCCTCAACCATCTCTCCACCTTGATATTGACAGGAAATCCTATCAGGAGCTTAGCCCTGGGAGCCTTTTCTGGACTCTCCAGTTTACAGACGCTGGTGGCCGTGGAGACAAAGCTTTCATCTCTAGAGAAGTTCCCCATTGGACATCTCAAGACCTTGAAGGAGCTTAATGTGGCTCATAATCTTATCCATTCCTTCAAGTTACCCGAGTATTTTTCTAAAATGCCCAACCTGGAGCACTTGGACCTTTCCAATAACAAGATCCAAAATATTTCTCATGAAGACTTGCGTGTGCTACATCAAACGCCCTTACTCAATCTTTCTTTAGACTTGTCCCTGAATCCTTTAGAGTTTATCCAACCAGATGCCTTTAAAGAAATTAAGCTCCATAAACTGACTTTGAGAAGTAATTTTGATAGTATAGATGTAATGAAATCTTGTATTCAAGGACTGGCTGGTTTAAAAGTCAATCGGTTGGTTCTGGGAGAATTTAAAAATGAAAGGAAATTGGAAAGATTTGACACATCTGCCCTGCACGGACTGCACAATTTGACGATTGAAGAATTCCGGTTAGCATACATTGATAATTACAGCTCAAAGGATTCTATTGATTTACTTAATTGTTTGGCAAATATTTCTAAAATTTCTCTGGTGAGTCTGGATTTAGGCAATCTAAAAGATTTTCCTAAAGGTTTCGGATGGCAAGACTTCGAATTGGTTAACTGTAGAATTGAAGGATTTCCCACATTGGAGCTCACCTCTCTCAAAAGGTTGGTTTTCACTTCCAACAAAGATATGAAATCTTTTAATGAAGTTAAGCTACCAAGCCTTGAGTTTCTAGATCTCAGCAGAAATCGCTTGAGTTTCAAGTCCTGCTGTTCTGAGGCTGATTTGAAGACAACCAGACTGAAGCATTTAGATCTGAGCTTCAATGATGTTATTTCCATGAGTTCAAACTTCATGGGCTTAGAGCAACTAGAACATCTGGATTTCCAGCATTCCACTTTGAAACAGGCCAGTGATTTTCCAGTATTCTTATCCCTCAAAAACCTCCGTTATCTTGATATTTCTTACACTCACACCCGAGTTGTCTTCCATGGCATCTTTGATGGCTTGGTCAGCCTCCAAGTCTTGAAAATGGCTGGCAATTCTTTTAAGGACAACTTCCTTCCAAATGTCTTCAGAGAGATGACTAACCTGACCACCCTGGACCTTTCTAAGTGTAACCTGGAACAGGTGTCCCAGGAGGCATTTTGCTTACTCCCTCGACTTCGGGTGTTAAATATGAGTCACAATAACCTCCTGTTCTTGGATACGCTTCCTTACAAACCTCTCCATTCCCTCCAGATTCTGGATTGCAGTTTTAATCGTATTGTGGCCTTCAAGTGGCAAGAACTGCAGCATTTTCCAAGTAGTCTAGCTTCCTTAAATCTTACTCAAAATGACTTTGCTTGTGTTTGTGAATACCAGAGTTTCCTGCAGTGGGTCAAGGACCAGAGGCAGCTCTTGGTGGAAGTTGAACACTTGGTGTGTGCAATACCCTTACAGATGCGGGGCATGCCCGTGCTGGGTTTTAACAATGCCACCTGTCAGATTAGCAAGACTATCGTTGGCGGGTCAGTTTTCAGTATACTCGTGGTTTCTGTCATAGCAGTTCTGGTCTATAAGTTCTATTTCCACCTGATGCTTCTTGCTGGCTGCAAAAAGTATGGGAGAGGTGAAAGCATCTATGATGCCTTTGTTATCTACTCAAGCCAGGACGAAGACTGGGTGAGGAATGAATTGGTAAAGAACTTGGAGGAGGGGGTGCCCCCCTTTCAACTCTGCCTTCACTACAGAGACTTCATTCCTGGTGTGGCCATCGCTGCCAACATCATCCAGGAAGGTTTCCACAAAAGCCGGAAAGTTATTGTCGTGGTGTCCCAGCACTTCATTCAGAGCCGATGGTGTATCTTTGAGTATGAGATTGCCCAGACCTGGCAGTTTCTGAGCAGTCGTGCTGGCATCATCTTCATCGTCCTGCACAAGCTGGAGAAGTCCCTGCTCCGGCAGCAGGTGGAGCTGTATCGCCTTCTCAACAGGAACACTTACCTGGAGTGGGAGGACAGTGTCCTGGGGCGGCACATCTTCTGGAGACGACTCAGGAAAGCCTTGCTGGATGGTAAACCGTGGAGTCCAGCAGGAACAGCAGATGCAGCAGAAAGCAGACAACATGATGCAGAAACCTCTACCTGAGGAGGAAAAACTCCTGAGGTGCTTCTTGCCCAGCTGGACCCAATACTTGTTCAGTTAACAACTATTAAATGCTGCAACATGATACACAAGATGCACAAGATACACAGGACTGCTAATCCCATTGAGTTTACAGTGCAGAGGGAATAAATGCCGTGCTAAAATACAGAACCTCCAGGGGGATGTTTTAACCAAGTCAGCTAAGGAGTCCGCACCAGGGAAAGTCAACTCAACTCTTACCCCATCAAAATGAATCAGAACTGAGAGACTGGGCCCCAGTGAGTTCAGAAAAGGACATCGTCTCCCAAGTCTTTTGAATGGAAACCATCTCATCTTTGACATCTTAGCCATCCTAAAACAAAACAAAGCAGTTTTGGTACTTTCAACTGAACAGCGTCTCTGTTCAATTTTCCCTTTTCTACTGAACACAATTTAAATTTTACTTGATGACTCATAAGGCTCCTGATTCAGATCCTCCCTCCTCTTTAAGGCAGTTTCCTTATGAAGGTTAAACTCTTACGACTAATTCCTAAGGAAATCTGATTAATACATATTCACAAACATCCTGGTCATTCTTTAGCGTGCTCTATTTATTAATAAATAGCAGGTTCTATTTATTTAGTCCCTGATATATCTTTGTTTTTATAAGTCCAGTTCTCATTTTTCACGTCTTCTCTATAAACGCTTATCATAAATAAGGTTTTTAGAGAGAGACATGTTAGAAATATCCATATTTAACCACTATCTTTCAAGCAAATATGTAAAATACACTCTGTCACTTTAGTACTTGATGTCATCCTGAAGTTATTGCCTACTAAGTTACGGCTGTCATGAAGGTAACATTAAAATAATTTGGTTGAAAGTGGCACTTATTGTAATAGATGGAGACAAGTCCAACTTCCTGGTCTTATAATGAGCAATTTGGGCCAGAGGCAGGGCAAGAGGTAGGATGACCTCAGGAGGTCAGCTCTTCTTGATGATCCCAGAAACATATGGGCTGATATGGCTGGGGTGACCACATGACAAGAGTGGCAACAAAGGTTTCTTCTACAGCAAGTGAGTATTGTTTGATGGGACATTGAATCTCTCAGGGGATTGTGAAATGGTTCAAGGTGGGGAGCACACATTGCTGCTTCCTGTTGGGTATCACTCCATAACAACATTGAGGAAAGAGTAGACTTTATCACTGAGAAAATGATGTCCTTCACGTTAAGGTGGGTCACGTCAGGGGCGTTCTCAGAAAAGCACACTCATCCAACTGTCCCAGAATGGGCACGTTCAAAGAAAGAGCAGTGAGGACATTTGGAAAACGCAGTTGTCAAAAACTGGAAATATGGTCACAGTCAGGAGTGTGTTTGTGACTGAGTGTTTCAGAGCGTATTTTGGTCTGAACGTGGTTGGAGTTGCTGAACACACCTGGGTGCGTTTATAGGTCTTACATGCTAGCGAAAGAGGATGTATGTATTTGTGTACACGCCTCTACACGTTCCCGTCCATGTTTGTGTGTACGCAAGAGCGTGTGTGTCTGTGTGGTCTTGTCTGCATGGAAGAGAGTGTGATTGTATTGTAAGGGGAATATGCGCATTTGATCGGGATGTCTACGGCTGCTCCAGAGACGTTCTCTACTTTTAGTTTGTACGTGATTGCTTATATACAAATGTCTGCATAGCATGGGTAGGTCCAGGCTATATGTGAGTGCGCCCATGTTCATATTGCGTATGCATTCTGCAGATGTGTGTTAGTTCTAAGAAACATGCAAGACTCCAAGGAGGAAAGTCACAATACGACTGTTTCCTGTATACAGAACTGATACTGGCCTCCTTCCCATTAGTCCCCTCTCCCACATAGGAATGCCCAAAATGGGAATTCTCAAAAGAAGTTGAAGTAGACAAGGAAAGAAAGAAACAACATGACAGAAACAGAAGGAGAAGAAAGAGGAAAGTCAGGCCTAGGAATAGGTCCTTTGAATCCACTGAAATTCTCTGGATTAAAGAGAGATGAAGACTGGAAGTGAGGGAAATTCATACTACTTAGAATGCCTTAAATTTGCGTAATACCCTACAACTTGGAACATATTCACATAATTATAATCACATTTAAATCTCTTCTTCTCCAGGTGAGTTAGCAGGTTAAGAATTAGTTTCCCCATTTTACTGACATGAAACGTGAAGTTCAAGGAAGTAAATTTATTGCTGATAGGCCACAGAAGAAACAAGTGGCAGGGCCTGAAGTTGGGCCTCCAGCCTTGCAGGGCAGCTCGCTTTCCACTCTACCCCATTGCTTCAGGCTTAAAGTTGGCAAAACGAGAAGTGAAACCCTTGCCGTCCTCTGTGTGGTTGACTCTAGTCAAGGGTTTTTCACTGAAACCGTGAATCATTAGGCAAATACATATGCATATATACATTATATATACTGAATGATTTACTTATAACACATGTCTTTCCATAAAGGACATGAAGGAGATTCAAACCAAGTACACAGGGACATAAGATTGGTAGAACTAGAAAATCTGGACAAAGAACAAAAAAATCTGGACAAAAAGAGGCAAGAAAGACACTCAGAGTAAACCTCAGTGCAGTGTTCTCCTGTCCTAACTGCCGAGAGACCCCCCGGGGTTTTGGATGGTGTGGCTTTTAGAGAAAGCTCACCTGCAGCACTTCCCGTGTGTGCCTTGCACTTCACCTCTCTGAGAGTCCAGCTAACTCAAATATAACATGAGGGTCAAATCTTAGTCTGTAAAGCTGTTGTAAGCATCAGAGATAATATATGTTCAATACCAGGGACACTTTTTATGGGTGAGTAATCCTCTGGGACTTTATAAGGGGACACAGGGAGAAGTATTGAGTGTTCTTTTTCAATAAGAGCATTTTAGTAACTGCTGTTTTCCCAGCCTGTGGGAGCACAGGAGGGCTGCAGCTGTCATTAGGCAGTTTCTTTCTGACTCGGCCTCTACCCTTGGGGTTGTCAGAAACCCAGACTGTACAACCTTTCTAGAAATCTAGAATTTCCTGGAGGGTCTTGTGTGAACTCACAAGAGTCCTCACAAGAGTGACAGAGCTCCGTGATGGCAGAGAGCCTGTCTGTACATCCTCTGCCTCCCCAGCCCAGAGCTCCACTGCTGCACGTGGTAGACAGACACACCTGTTTAACTGAAGAATCGATGACTGAGTGAAGAATCATCTCTACAAGGTTATCGTCTTCTGTGCCTCCCAGTCAAGGCCACTAAGTCCCAGACCAGAGTTCTCTGCTGCCCATGCGGTCCCTGGGACTCTACACTTCCACAGCTGTCTCCTGTTTTGTCTGCGTGGATGTTCTCAACCACGGCCTCCACTCGGCTCCTTAACTCCAAGTATTCCAAAAGTTACTTTGCAGAAGCAAGGAAGAGGATTTCTCTTGTAATAGTTATCCTTAATGGCTATTTTTATGCCTTATGGTACTCCTTTATGTAGGATATTTAATTTAGATTTCTACTCCATGTCTAAGAATGGGCACTAGTAATATCAGCATTATTATCCATAGGAAACAAAGACTCAGAGACTGTAAGTAACCTATCCAAAGTCACACAGCTAGTAAATGACAAAAGTGGGATTTAAACCCACTCTGATATTAAAAGCCAACTACGTTAGATGCTTTCTCTAATGCCTTCGTCCTATTTCTTACAGAACTTTGAATGCTACTCCTCTTTGTTTTCATTTTCTCTTTGCTATGGTGGGGGTTCAACTCTAGAACCCAGATATAAAGGTTGAGCCGAAGGATGGGTGTTGGGCTGAAGGATGAGGTGTGTAAGAGACATCAGGCAGTGCTGGAAATCAACCATTTGCTCCGACAGTGATAGACTAAGCCTTTGCCACTTCAATTCTCTTTCCCAACCGAGTAAATTCTTTTCCATGAGGCTCCCAGGACTTTCATGCAAATAGGCCCATCCAGAGGGCCTTCCAGTTAGGCCCAACTGTTTCTGTATTTATAGCAATGCCCACCCATCCTTCACTCAGTGATCCTTTCTGCCATATGGTTTTAAATAAGACTTCCTTTCAATGTCTTCGTTAAATGGCAGGGATGTGTCACTGGAAATCAACTTGAAAGAAGGTTTAGCTGATACAGTCTGGGTTCACTGACTTTAGCAATGCCCCTTGACACAGAATTTCAGTTGGACTGTCCGGAGGAGGAGCAACACAGCATGCCCCTTGGACTGAATTTTCTCCTGGCACCGTTAGTCTCCTTCTTTTAGCTTGGCTAAATGAGAGGACCCAAATCACTGAGAGGTTGAGACTTAAAATTTCAACCTAGGACCTAGAATGCTCATATTTTACCAACTGAAGAAGAATATAGATGCTTTGAAAAATCAGGAGTGGCTGGAAAGTTTGGCTTGTTATATTCTTCCCATGGAGTATCCTAGCTCTTGTTACTAAATATAAGGGGTGCAGATTAAAAAAAGCCTCTTATATGGACTTCTTTATGTAGCTACTAGTCTAGCAGATGCATACATCAGACTTGGGTTTGCACCCTGGTTCTGCCACACCTTCACAATATAATTTTGAACGAGTTTCTAAATCTCTTTAATTTCAGTTTGTTTTCTTGAATAGCATGAATAAATCTCTCCTATGCCACAGAGCTACTATAGGGTAAAATAGAGAATGAAGGGGAGGCACAGCACAGCTCTAAATTTACCTACTTGAAGGGGCTGCCTTAAGAACAGGAAATATCCAAAGCCTGGTATGAAGTTGACATGGAAACCTGGAATCGTGAAAGTCTCTAAGACAGGCAGTCTCATACCCATAGTCAAACTCAGAGATTCGACTCTCAGGGAGCGAGAATGGAGAGAGAAAGCAGGGTCCCAGCTCTGAAGGATACCCTGGATTACAGATGCTGCTGCTGGAATTTGCAAAGGGGCAAGAGCCATACTCTGTTCGTTTATAATGGAGCACAATCCTGGTGCAGTGGACAATGAACTACCTGGGAGAGTGGAAACTGAGATCTGGTCCCGGCTCTCCATTTACTTGTTATGTGATCATGGGCAAGTCATTCAAATGCCTTGAGACTCAGATTCCAATACCTAAAGTGGGGATAATAATACCTTCTTGGCAGACCTCACTTGGCTGTAATGATAACGTTGACAATAATAACAATAACTACCTTTAATGGAGCAATCATTTTGTGTAAGGGCTTTATATGTGCTGTCTCATTTATTTTATTTTGTCACATCAGTGAATTAGGAAGATACTAATTATTTCCAATTTACCAATGAGGAGACTGATACTTGGATTCATTCTATAATGTATCCGAGGTCACCTGCTAATAAATGGCAGCTCTGAGGTTAGGTTGTAGGTCCAATTCCACTTCACAGTCAGGACTTTTAAACACTGTACTACGCCCAGAGCACTCTGCTCTCACAAAAATTCATAAACATCGTATCTCACCATTATAATTTTGATTAGCATCAACTAAAGAGAATTATTACTATTGTTACTTAATGATATTACTATTACAGCCATAAGAGCCTGGGAAAAAGTAAATCAAAGATAAATGTGATTAAAGATTTTTAACAATAGACAAATCAGGCCCACCAGATGATGGCCTTCCTGTAAACAACACGCTTAGGTTGCTGTCTCATTGCTCTAGTCGATCTGACCTCCTGATGAGAAACACAGACCTGTGATTGAACACAGAGGTTGCGAGCGGAAGTTCCAATAGCTAAGGACTTTCCAGATGGTTGGCATAACATCATATACTCTGGGCTCTGTTATGGAGATCGCCAAGCTCTTCAACTCAAAGTCAAAGCTACGGAGTAAGTGGCTGATCAAAAAGGACCAGATACATTGGACACCACGTTTGCTCATCTGATGCTGACACTGCCCTGTGAGTTGAGTATCACTCTCCTCATTTTAACAACAAGGAAATGGATGCCCAGAAAAGAGGAGTAACTGATCCAAGGTGATATAGCTCATGTGTACTCATCACAATAATAACAAATATTTGCTAAGCTTTTGGTACATGCCCAGGACTGTTGTAATCTGTATATTAATTCATTTAATTGTTAAAAGTAAATGAGCTGTAATTGTAGCTTTGCCATTTCTCAGATGGAAAAACTGAGGCCAAGAGTGAATTGTCCAATGGAAAACGGGAGAATTAGAGTGTGCAGCCAAGTCAGCCTGATTCCTGGGGCTGTATTCTTTCCACTACGTAGCAGCCGCCGTGGTGTCCTGAGCCGTTCTACCGGGGGTGGTCAGAGGAGTGACTGGAGAATAATTTAGACTAGGTCGCTAACTCCCATGCCATCTAGAAATTGAAAGTTTAAAAGGCAGTGTCTGCTACTTTCCTTGATTTCCACAGAAATAGAGATAGAGATGATACCTCTCTGTGACAGTGCTAAGTGACAATTCTGAACGTAAATGTGCTTTTTGGCACAAATTGTCCTGTCCTAATAGTCTTGATTATAATTATAAAATAATGGGTTTCTGAAAGGCTGCAAGCAGTTCTTGGAATGGCAATAAGGGTTTAGAAACGACATGTTGTTTATGTGAGAAGGGTTTTGTTGAAAATTAAACCCACGTTTAGGAGACAGGATTGTGTTGTATGCTCTTAGGAAACTAGCTCACTATGTAATTAAATCAAAACCAGTCAGTTGCCCATTTGAGCTCTTGTCTCACATTAACAACACCCCATTTCCCATGAGCCACGCAAGACGGGCCTAACCGAAGATAACCCAGCCTGGCTCTTATCCAGTGCTCCCCAGGACCTTGTCCCTCTGTCTTCACAGGGCCCGGCTGTGAGACGCAGTTGCATGGCTCATCTTTGTCCCAGGAGCCAGTTTTACTCCCTTTAGACTCTTTCTTGGAGATCTTTCCATCTCCACAAAAAGGAAAAAACACTCTTCCTGTTTAAAGGATTCTCTGGGATACACTATATGGAAATAAGAAGTTTAAAAAAAAAGGTTTATGGGAAAGTTTCAGAGCCTCTGAACGTCTCACAAAATCCCCAGAGAAGCTGTCTGTGACTTATTTCTTAGATGGGTAACAGAAGTCTCTCTCCAGATTAGAAAATTCTTCTCTGTTCCAAGATCCTAAAGTTAGATTCAGCTACTTACTTAGTCTAACATGTTTTTTTGTGTCTCTAAGTTCTATTCTCTCTCTCTCATCTATTCTATCTTCTTCTAGCCTCGTCCCTCACACTTCGTTTGCACTCTGTTTTCACCAAAGACTTCAGGAAGCTTACAATTGAGATTGTTTCATAGAACTATTAAAAACGGAAATAATATATTAAGATCATAAAGCTTACCAACTTGGACTTTTCTTTTCTTTTCTTTTCTTTTTTGCTGAGGAAGATTTGCCCTGAGCTAACATCTTTTGCCAATCTTCCTCTATTTTGTATGTGAGCCACTGTCATAGCATGGCCACTGATAGACAAGTGGTTTAGGTCCGTGCCCAGGAACCGAACCCAGGCTGCCAAAGTAGAGCCCGCCAAACTTAACCACGAGGACACCAGGGCTGGCCTCTAACTCTGACTTAAAGTGTTTGGCTTAAGGATCACTTGAGGACTTTAATTATGCATTTCTATCTATTTTTCTAGATAGGTTTATGATCTTTAGTGTTGGAAATTCTGATTTTGTATCAGAAGTTGGGCCTAAGGAATCTGTACTTTGAAATAGTCTCCAAGTGATTTTAATGCACAGACAGGTCTGAGAATGACAGTTATAGCTGAAAATGGAGGATAATACCCTCCATTTAATATGGTTACTGATTTTTCCTTGAGATTTGTTGCTAAGATTCATTACAGCCAAGGCAAGGTCAACAGGACGGATATGGGATCCTTCTTATTAAAGGAAAGAAGAAGTCCCCAATTGGCCAGATAATGTCTCTTTCTTTCACACTGTACAGTTGCTTCTTCTCAATCCCGCCAGATCAGACTCATCGGATCTGCTTGATTCTGAGCCTACAGTATGCATTTAGGTAACTATGCAGTTCTCTTAGTTCTTCCTAGCGTGTTGCCAATTTCCCTTCTTTAGCCCCCAGGAGAGCTGAGATCTGGCATAAACTCATACCACAAAAATGCTATGGTCTGCCCTGAACTCACTGAGGTATCTGCTGCCAATTTTATTTTTCTGACTTTCCTTTCAAAAATAAATCAAAATAAAGCCTGTCAGCTCCACTTTTGCAAACCGACTACTGAGCTTGCCATTGACTATCAGGATTCCCAAAATGGTTTTCTCTGGGAAACACCAGGATCTCCTGTGCAAAGACTTGCTGGGCCTTCGTCACTCTTCCCAGGCGCCTCTTTGTCAATCTTGTTAGGGAGGAGTGGGGCAGTAAGCAGAGATGGTTGATACTCAGTAGCTTTGGCCTTTACGTTTGAGACCCGGGATCCTCTGGGAGGACTCTCTGCTCTTCAAGGGGAGATACTCGCTGTAGGCACTTCCTCCTTGCAAAGCGCACTTTTGAAATTAATGGCAGGGGGCGAATCTCCAGCTAGAGCTGTTCAGCTCACTGCTGGGCCCTGCTGAGTCCTTTCTATACATCATCTTTGATTGGATTGGCTACAGTCTAGTGTCTTGTCCGAGTCTGAAAACTGAGCACCACAGGAAGCTGGGAACATCTTTGCCAGTTTCTCTGTTTATGGTAAGTTTCATGAATAGTAAGGAATAGAATCCCTTAAAAATATATATTTAATTTTACAATGTGGGTCTTTTTAGGGGAAAAAAACAGAGAACAGAATGAATAATGCAAGAGGCATGCAGATGTGGAAAAAAAACCTGAAAGTGCCATAAGAAAGATTGCCTATTGGAAAGGAATGGACCAAAGGACCACTGAGGGTCAGGCCAGCTCTCTGACATTCTAGCATGTTCACCTCTCCAGGTCTATTTCCTTATCTATAAAATACAGCGGTTGGAGCAAAATCCTTTCCAGCAATTCTCTTCTATGATTAGAGGTGTAACTCCATCACGCAGATGTTCCAGCATCCTTAACATGTGATTCTAGCATTTTAAAACTCCTGATCCTGTATGAAAGTGGGAGACTCAATTATCTAGTAGTGATTTACTCATGCATTTATAATTGTCCCCACTCTCCCTCATTTCTGGAAAAGATTCAGCTATCAACTGAGTTGAGTGTTAGGTGAAAGGCTATGGAGTTAAGGCAATTGGATGGAGAATTGGTTCCACCATTGTGCGTTAACACACAGTCCCTTGATCTCTTTGTCCTTTGATCTCTTCCTTTGTCTGTGGGGTGGATGGTTTATGGAGACACTACTGTGACAGCTATGAGAATCAAGCAGAACGGAAGAGTCAAGAAAATTTAGAGACGTGCTATATAAATGGAAGAAGTTAGGAACATACTGGATGGAAAACCTTGAGGTAGTGTTCCTCTTCTGTCCAATCATATAATCCCAAGAATATCTCCCATCTTGGCTACATATTTAAAAAACTTTTAAATTAATCCATATGTCATCTTTATGAGATTCTTCTATATTTTAGCAACATGCTACTTGGCTACTTTGAATTATCTTAAGCAGAAAACTACAGTTTGTCTAAATCCTAGCACTTTCTTGCACTATAATCCTTACAATTATCCTTCTTCTTTCCCACACTTGACATTTAAAGTGATATCTGCCCGCATCCTAAACAGTTAGCTGTAGAGGCACTGTCTGAACTCCGGTGCCTCTCGCCATCTGTGAATTCTCTCCAGTTGAGAGTAACCACTCTGCGTAAATTTCACAATTGGCGATTGGTAATAGCAGAGACCTCTGGTTCCTCATTCCTTCCTGCTCGCTTTCTTAAAATGCCAGCCTCGATGATCTCTGCTATCACTGTGGGCTATTGGTAATAGCAGAGACCTCTGGTTCCTCATTCCTTCCTGCTCGCTTTCTTAAAATGCCAGCCTCGATGATCTCTGCTATCACTGTGGGCTGCTACCATCCCTCATCCATATGCTACTGCAAACAGCCACCAAAGACGTACTCAGTGGCCGGGCTGCCAGATCTCACAGGCACTTCCCCTCTAGAGTGGCGAGGTCAAGCCATTCCCTTCCTGGGCTGTGGCATCTGCCTCTAAATCATCCCTTCCCCTTTCCCCACTGCAGGGCTCTGTCTTTACCCTCCTTTGCTTCCCTTCTCATCTGTGAACTCCATTAACTGCTTCTGCACATGACAATGCCTATTGCATTCCCCAAAGAATGTATCTTTTCTTCCTCTAACGTGTTGGAAAGAGCACAAGCTTGGGAATCAGACAGATCTGTGTTCTGATGCCACGTCTTACAGTATCTGTCTTGTTTGCCTCAACTTTAAAACGAGGATACAAATGTCTACCTCTCAGATTTGCTGGCAGTTTAATTAGCTGAAGTAAAGCTCCTACATTCCTTTGTCTCTTTGAAAGTGTTCTTTGTTTTACTCACCCTTCCATCTAGCATTTATGGAGAAGCGACTCTTTTGTTGGGACACTGCAAGACATGAGGTCACAGAGCTAAATACCAAAGATATGCTCCCAAAGTTGTGGAGTTCAGATTCAATTTGCCAAGGGAGATATGTCGACAAATAATTAAAACACACAGACTGTTATGCCAACATGGGAGGAGAGTTGTTCTGCCTAGAAGCACTCAGGGAAGGCTTTCCTGAAGAGGTGATATTTGGGGTGGAAATTTGAAAAGAATAGCTCTGCAGGTGGACTGCAGTGGAAGATGAAGAAAGGGAATTCTTAGACAAAGGGATAAATGAATGTAAAGGATAAGTCTGAAAAATAGCAGGGAGCAGAGCGTGGTTATAGCACAGGATGGTGGAAAGAAACAAGGGAGGAGAGAGAGTTGATTGTGTAGATGCCAATAGTTAATTGGCATCAGTTGACCCTGGCAAAGTCATTTATCAGGGCTGTGTCTCAGTTTGCTCATCTTTCAATTAAGGATAATATATTAAATGAGTTAACACAAGCAAAGTGCAAGGCACTTAGCAATCTCTCAAAAATACTAATTTTTTGCATGTGCTTGTTAAGAGACAGGGAGGGTGCAATCAGAAGGAAAGCCTTTAGCATTAAGTACACTGGACTGCGGTGCCTGGGACTTAAGCGGCCAAAGTTTTCATCGTGGTGTTGCTGTGAACTTGCTGTGTGCCACTAGGGAAGTGATAACTCAGACTTGAAGTAATGCCACCTATTTGTTTTGCTTTAAAAACTTTCCGGGAACTGGGGTGATCTCGCCTTCCTTTTCAAGAAACAGGAAGACATTCTGGAATGTTACAACATCAGGGATGGAGAATCGCCGTCGTACAGGGAGTGTGTCACTGGCTGTAAAATTGTTGTCGGTTTCACAACAGGCTTATGTAATTTATCCTTCCCTATTTTTATGCCAGAGTCAAAGATTCGTGACACAGCAGCTTTGCTGCCCTGGAGTAGACACACTGGTTGAATAGAATCCATCACCTAGAAATGAGCAGCTATAGAGCCAGCAACCAGAGAACATTCACTGAATGCCGTTTTATATCAAATGGAGAAAAGGTGCAAAGAGAAGAGACCACTGCCTCCTGCCCTCAGGGAGATGCCAGTTGAGCGGTCAAGATAGAATGTGAAATATCAGAAAAAGAAGTCTTCCAATGAACTCTGTACACCAGGGCACACTGGTTTGGCAGACCCAGACCCGGGGTCCCCTGTCTCCGTCGGCCAGCCTCCTCTTCCTGTTCCGACTGTGCGATGCTGACCGTACAAAGGAGACACCGCTGGAGTAGTGGTGTAGTAGAGTAGAGAAATGATGTGACTATGACGACTCTGATAATAGGAATAGGAAAGGGTAAGGATGCAGGAAAAGGGGAGAAGAAACACCTGAGGGATTAACTGGAGCCGTTCTGCTTGAATCTGTTTTATGTTTAGGCTTCTTGTTCAGGGCTTAGCGGTTGTGGTCTGTTGTTCTTTTCGTGGTCATTTTAGAAACTTTTGCTCAGGAATTCCTTCCACTACCATAAAACAATAAGAATAAAAAACACACTAATGAAAAAATATTATTAATTTAATAATAATATTTATATAAATATATGTAATACTTATTAAAACAAATTATTAAACTATTAATTCCATTTCTACTATGCAAAGCCGTCTTTGAGGAGTTACCATGTACGAGACACTATGCTGGAGTTTTACACATATTGTCCCATTTAACGTTGCCAACCACCCTGTGGGGGAGGTGCCCTCATCATCACCATTGGGCAGAGGAGGAAACCGAGGCCAAGGGAGGTTGAACTGATTCTTCCAAATCACTTAGCTGGGAAATTACAGGTAGTAGGACATAAGGCTGGAACCCAAGCGTGCCTGATTCCAAAGGCTGGGCTCTCGCATCCTGCCCTCAAATCTCTCTTACACATGATTGTTCAGATTCTGCTCAACACTCCAGTGATGGAGTTGACTACTCCCCGAAGGGTCTCATTTCATCGTGTGACAACTCTCTTGACAGCTATATAGATAGAAATATTTAAATCAAGCCTGTCAACCTCCCTATGCATGAGAGCTGGTCCATCATTTTCACTTGTAATGTGGAAAAAGAGCTAAAGGTTGTTACTTTACAGGTATTTGGATGCGAAATAAAGGCTTATCCAGAAGGGCGATTGGAGCCAGACCCTGCCCTTTACTCACCAGGTGCTCCTGGCGGGCCTGCAGCAGAAAGTCTTTGCCCTGGGGTAAGGCCACCATCCTGGGAGAAGCCTCCTGCAGAGACTTTTTCTTTTTCTAGCTTGGCTGTTCCACGCCCTACAAAGCACTGATTGAGATCTCTGGGAGGTAGGGAATGCTAAGTGAATGCACACAGAGGCTCCCTCCTCTGTGACCTCCATGAGGAATGTAGTTTTTGTTGTTGACCAGTTTCTCTCCAGGACTAGGGTACTTAATGTAGTGTGTTTACGTGAAATGTAATGTGTTTATATGAAATGTAACGTGTTTACATGATGCATGTGAGACACTCAGTGTATTGCCTGGCACATAGTTCCTGCACAGTTGTCCGTGTGGTCAGCTTTTGTAACTAGTTGCCGAGCAAATGTTGAATGGGGCCTCAGGAAGCAGTAGGATATAGTTCTTACAAGCATGGAAACTGGCGGGGGCAACTGACAATCCCTGTCAGATAGATTCCTATAGCCTGGAGGGCAGAAGAGACATAATTCCAGAACCCTGTGCCCACTCAGTTGAAAACCTTGACTGAACTCATGCTATCTGCCAAGCTCTGAAGGGGAGTGGTGTAAACGCTGAAACAAAGCATGACCTCCATTCTCAGGAGGGTCAAGGTCAAGCAGAGTAGACAGAGAAGAGCAGCGTGAAGGGCATGTTCCTAAAAGTGTACGCAAAGTGCTGTGGATCATCAGGCAGCCAAGTGATAATTAAGTCTTACATTTGCGGAAGACTTCCTCCATGCCCGGCATTCTTCAAAGTGCTTGACGTGAATTAATTCATTTACTCCTCACTCAAACCCCATCCTGCAGATGGGAAACTAAGACAGGTAAAAGCTCAGCCCCAGATCATTACAAATTCAAAGGTCACAGAAATGTGATTTGAACTAGTCTAGAGCTAGACTCTAGTCTTACCATGACTCTATCTACCTCTAGGAGATAGAACATAATATAATACAATTTGGAAAATATTTTCTGAATGCCTACCATCACTCTCTTCCAGCTAGGGGTGAAAACAATGAAAAAGAAGCACTATTCTTAATCTGTCAGAGTTGATGGTTTAGGTGAGAGAGAGACAGACATGTGAACTTGTTGTTAATTCTAGGATGATGTGCACATGAGGCAAAGATTAGTGATTAAGAGTACGGGGCTTGGTGACAGACAGACCTAAATGCCAGATCTACTACATATAAGCTGTGTGACCTGGGGCAGGTTACTTAACTCCTTTGTTCCTTGGTTTTGTCACCTTGCATGGTAAACTGAGGATCATGCAGAGACTTGCCTTAGGGAATTACAATGGGATGAAATAAATGGATGTAATGAATAGAAAGTGGTTCACACACTGTCACATTGCAAGCCCTCAATAAGTGATACCTATCATTAGAATTATTTTCAACAACAAATGTATGGGCGAGATAAAGAAGAGAAAAGGCTGGAAAGGCAACAGGGGACCAGATCCAGAAGGATCTCGAATGTGTCTTAAGATACTGGGAAATGGTGAAGCTCTTTACTCTAGGAGGGGAGAAAATGAGAAGTGAGTTTAGCTCTGTCACTCAGGGGATGATGTGGTTGGTGGATCCAAGGGGGAGAGACTGGAGCCAAAAGACCAGTCAGGAGAATATGGAGGACATACCCTCAACAGCCTAGATGAATGTCAAAGAGATTCCTGATCTTGTTACAGAAGAAACTAAAAATCAGGGACCTAGAAACCTTGGCGCCTTTTAGTCCATCTCATAAAGCATGGAGTGGGAAACAGCAAAACAATCTGTTGTTTCTGGGAGAAAGTAGCAGCCGCCATGTCTCTTGTGGTCTGACCCAACAGCGTGGGCTCCACTCATTCATCTCAATAGCTCAAGCACTAGATGTATATAGAACCGTGGTGACAACACGCAGAGGTAATTTAATCTGAGCAAAGGCCCCAAGTGGAAGAGACAGGAGGCCCTTCTGAATGTAAATGCCTCATGTGCCCGGCTCCGTTCTTTGTTATTTTTGTACCCCCCAGCAAAGCTCAGTCTCGTCATATCGCTAGTTGCATTGGGCCAAACGCCAGAGGGAAAGAGACACAATCTAGGCCAGTGCTTATGAAAGCAAAGAAATCTTTCTGAAAAAAGACAAAAAACATACAGGCCTCTGAGTCCCTTGGAGGGTTCCACAGAGAGAGTGGGATTATTGGTAATTCTCATGCTATCCTTCCCTTTCTATAAGATAAGTTATACTCTCCTAGATCCTCCTCTAAACTCACCCCAGGATATATTAGCCAGAGGACAGTGGGACAGGGCTGTGTAGATTGTAGTAAGTACTGGTGCATGCTCATATGTGTGTGTGTGTGTGTGAGTGTGTGTCTGTTTTTCTCCCCCTCCTCTTTTCCATCTATATTCTCTTTGCTTCCTCTGCAAATGACTGCTCGGTCACCTTTTCCTGTGTTGGTCTGGCGTTTGATCACATACTTCAAGGCTCCTGAAATTTAGGGACAGGCCAACCTGAGTCCGAATCCTGCTTTTTACCCCTTGTTGCATGAGTGGACTTGAGACAGTCATATAACCTTCCTTATTCTCACTTTGTTCCCCTGGAAGGTGAGGATAAGGATGCTTCCCTTCTCAGGTTGGGGATGGAGTTAGATAATAGAGGTAGAACAGGGGCATGCAGTGGGGCTCTATAAATGTTACAGCCCCACTCAGTGGCCCCCACTGCCTTCAAAATCTTTCCACCATCCTGTGCCCTGGGCTTCCCCCTGTATGCAAAGCCCATGCAGGGCGATTTCTTGACTCCAGCATTCTCTCTTTCGATCTATCTACCACACCATCCCATGAATGACAGATCTAAAGTTCGTTTCTGATCTGGTTGCCTCCTAGAATAAGAAGCCTCACCATTTCCCAAGATCCAATTTCCAGATCCTCAAAACCTTTCTATCCTTCAAGGCCCAGCTAAAACTCCATTTCTTTTAGGAAGCTTTCTCTGACCAGAGCAGCTCCCGGTGTTTGCCAATACATTGAACTCCAGTAGGATTTCTGGCCTATAAGGCCCCCTTGGATATTTCCCAAGCATTCCCAAGGTGCCAGGCTGTGTGCTGACTTATGCTCTACAGAGACTCTGCTTGACCCTGAGAGATAAAGCTGAGCTGATAGATGGATGTTATAGGCGGATAGACAGACGTGGACTCAGCACAAGTCAGAGTTCTCATGGGAACCAGACGTAACCAAAATTGCAATGAGCTTGCCTACAAGCAGTGACTTCCCAAACAGTGCTCAAGTTTGACTGTCAGTGCCCCAAACGCTGGTGCAGGTGCTGGTGGGAGAGAAACACTGGAGGTGGGGCAGATCCCAGAGATGGATATGATAGAATCTTCACTTTTCTTTACAGATACAGCACTAAAGAGTAGTTCCGTGGTCACCAAACCCAGATGATCATCAAAATATCCCGGAGAGAAGTTGCTTTGGAAATGAGAGAGATTCGTGGACCCCAGTCCCTAACGACTTAAGGAGACTTTCCTGAGTTAGGGGCAGGAATATATACTTTTAAAAGCTCCCTGAGTGATTTTGATAATCAGGCAGATTTGAGAAGCACGGAGAGAGCCCATCCATCTTATTCCACAGGAAAGAAACTGAGAACATCATGATGAATTGTTTTCAGGACTCTCCTGCTCTAAGAAGAGTTGAAGCATCTCCTATGTATTGTGGTCAAATATTCTAGCATTTGAAGCACTAATTTCAGCTATTACCCTAGACTGATCAGAAAAGGGAGCTTTGTTTTCTTTCACTCTTACCATCTTTATTCTCACTTGCAGATACATCAAACCAGTTTCCCAGGCGTAGTTTGTGGTTCAGTATAGTCCGGGAAGCCAGCATTTAGCAAGTGATCTCTGAGTCCTAGGCACTGCATGAATTGTTTCCCGGAGTCCTATTAACTCCCCACAAGGAGCATTGCTATCATTCTCATTTTAAAGAGGAAATTGCAACAGAGAAGTTCATTAACTGGCCTAAGATCCCACAGCTAGTAAGTGGCAAAGTCAGAATTTAAATCCTGAGGAATTTATTCCAGAAGCTGTTCTCATGAATATCACTACTATGCTTCAGAATGTTAACATGCTTGTCTGAATGTGTTGTCCGATGTCTAGTTTAAACATATAGCTTCATCGGTCATTCTTAGCCACTTCCTAAAGCCTTGCTTTCCCCTAAGACAGTTAAAAGTCTTCTTGCAAATAAATCTGTTTTATTGTTTTAAGAAAATCAGCTTGTTTCTACAAATACATTTTTGTGTGTGTTTTCCTGAGGAAAGGCAAATTCATTAGAAAACCATTATATTTGTCCTTTCCTATTATATAACTGAGACCATACATCTTCCCACCCAGATGGGGAAGATTCATTGGTGTGTTGGTAAATTCACTGAATTCAATATTCTCATCAGACAGTTGGTAAAAAACAGCTCTCCAGGGGCAGGGGAGGGAGTAGAAAGCCTTGATACTGTTTGCCGATTTCTATGGCATCAATATTTCCACCGTGGCTAATTTCAAGATACCAAGTAAACATGGAATTGGGAAAAGATGCCTGAGCTCAGTTTTCAGTGGCCAAATGATCAGAAATGGTAGAATTTTTTCCTCTAACTTTTAAAATATCTATTTTTGCTCACACGTAAATTATACCAATTTTCTGGGTCCAATTTCTGGCTCGGTAAAATTGTGGAAACCAACACTTACAGAGTGATCTCCACATTCCGGGGACTACGCAAATCACTTGACATCGTTTAACCTTACTGTTGGTTGTATTTTAACATCAAAGAGTATGTTAAATAGAATTTCCAGACTTCATTGCCCTCTTCTAGTGACCAGTGTGTAACCCACCAATCCTGATGGAGGCAGGTTGAAATATGGGGATAGGAGTGTCTCTGGACATAAGCACACCTCAATTCTAGTCCCAGCACCACTATAGGTGTGCTCTCTGTCAAGACACGTGATCTCTACTGGATCTGGAATCTATGGCTAAACATGCTGACAACATACGAGTGTTGGCAGAATTAAACGATAGACCATACATTAAATACTGAGCACATTACAGATGATCAGTAAGTGTATTAGCTACAGACCCTTGCTGCTTTCATGAGGCGTTATATTTTCTCAATCCAAATTGCCTCTTTCTCACACTCACATCATCTCTGCTGGTTCTTCACTCAGAGCCCCCACACTTTGTTTTTTATTTGTATTATAGGTCCCCTACTCTGAGTTCTGATTTCTCCGTGTCTGTGCAACTCTGTTTTCATCCTTCAAGACTTCCTTTCTGAGCCTCTTAGCTTTTCCCTTTGTGTTACTGCGTTTTTCCCAGGCTGTAACTCCTTCCGTCACGCGTCATGCATTTCTCCTTCTACTGGGATGTGCGCTTCATCACCAGTGGGACTCTTAGTCTCAACTCTTTGCTTTTTCCTCCATTAATTTCTCACAGTGCCCCTCCCCATGTCTCCTCTGTGGCTTTCCGACAAAGCCGTCTTTCCTGATGTGCGTTCTGTTTGCTTCTCTATACAAGAGCGGCCTTCTCTGTTCTTTTCATCCCTTGCATCTTTTACATCCCTCGCTCCTGCCTTCCCCTTCCAGGAACTCCCAAGTGTTTCCACTGCCTCAACCCGAAATCCATTGCCTTTATTTCTTCCATTTCTTCCCCGAGGACCTCCGAATCCTTCTTCCATCAGCCCATTATTTGTCTTTCCCTTTCATTTTCTGCTGAAACTCCTCCAGCCAGGTAGTTTTCCCCGTTCATGATGCGAAGGGCCCAAGGGCAATTTGCACAGCTAGGTCTGTTTTGCATCATAAGGGTAACACTCATTTTGGGGGCTGAGTAGCTGGGTTCTTGTCACCAACTTGTGGGGGTGGAAGTGCAGGGGGAATGCTCCTGTCTCTACAATGAAACCTTTTTAATAAACCCCTGCACAGAATGACAGTTTAGGTAGTGGAAAGAACATGGACCCAGACCTAGTTTCAGATTCAACTTGTCACAGCCAGTGTGATCCTGACCAAAGGAATTCACCTCCCTAGGCTCCACTCTCCCCATCAATAAAATGGGGGAGCAGCACAGAGCAAGGTCTGAGAATGAGGCTTTGGAAATTCACACTTCAATGGACAATTACTTCCTATGCAATCTTAGGTCACCCACCTCCTCACGATGGCAACACTTTTTCACCTATGAAATAAGTAAGTCTCAGAATTGAAGGGAGGATTCAATAAGATCATGTGTGTATGATACTTAACCCATCGTCTAGGTCAGCACAAGCACTCGGTACTAGGGGTTATCCTTATGCGGATGCTTCTGCCTTTCTCAGAAGTGACATTGCCCCTCTTGCATGTCTGACTTCGCTCTTGCTGTTCCCTTTACCTGGAATGTCCTTTCACTTCACCCCTGAAGCTTCTTCCATGACTCTTTCTTCTTTTCTTTGCATCTTTTGCAAAGCCTTCTCGAATCACCGTTGCTCTAAACAGAACTCGTTGCTCTACACTGTCTATTTGCAGAGGACATTGTCCATGCTCTGTTTGTAGGTCTGATCATCTTATTTTGTAGCTGTCAGTTTACTTACAAGGATACTTCTTGCACATTGTTCTACATTATGAGCTCCTATAAAGCTAGACTATGTCTTTTTTTCCTCCGTTTCTTAGCACCAGACATAACGCCTAACAAATCCTGGGTGCTCAATATATATTTGTTAATAACTGGAAGAATGGATGAGGACAAATGTTAGGTGTTCATTATAAGTTTGTGATGACTGAATGAATGAAGACAAGGATGCAGTTTCTATAATTAGGCCATAAGCCTGGGGCAAATTGGTGGGCCATCCAGGCAGCAACCCCAGGGTGTAGGACCAGGTCAGACTTGACGCAACAGGCTGACTGACTTGCTGCTGAGGCCCTGGGCTGCTGACCTAGGACTTTTTGCATTTCAACAGGCCAGGCACAAGGCTTGTTCTCAAGTGTGGAGTAGGTTGGAGCACGGGTATAGGGTTAAATGGCTCCAGCTTAGAAAACAAGAGCAATACAGGGTAGGAAGACAAGGAAGTCAGTAGAGTAATCTGGTTTATTTGGCTCTCTCAACTAGGAATTCGCAGACAATTTGGAGTTTTGCCACCTTATCATCTCTCATTTTATTTCCTTATACCTGTACTTATTTTCTTATACTTATGAAAATGACACAGGGAACAAAACTAAAATATAATGGATTTTCAAACAAAAATGAACTAAATTTACAATGCTTCCCCATCCCCCATTCTTTGCTGACACTTTTGCGAATAAGGCCAACATCTTTTTGACTATAATGTAGCAGGCATTGACCACGTGAGTAGTTGTGTTTCTGAGAGCATGATTTAATCTATGGAACAGAATGGTTCAACCATTCATTCAGTAAGCATCTATTGAACACAAAGTATGATGTAAGCACCATGTAACATAGCAAGAATAAAAAGTGATGGCTCGGACGACAGTCCTGAGAGGAAACTCAAGGGCTTGGAATTCAAGTCTGTGACTCTACCACTATTAGCTCTGGAATCCAGGACAAGCCACATGGACTTCCTGCATCCCAGTTTCTACATCTCAGAAATAGGCATGATAACTCTCTCAGAGTTATTGTAAAGATCAAATGAAATAGTATACTAAAGAGCTTCGAAAATGAAAAGTGTAAAGAAATGACAAAGAATGACATTCAGCATTCGTTTTTCCCCCCCAAATTGAATAACGTGAGCTTCATTCCGAGGAAATTGGTATAAATCAAATGTGAGACTCATAAATGGAAGCTGGTAAGATGAACCCTAAGGTGATCCCCCAAGTTCTGACTCTGGTGCAAATTAACTGTGCCATCTAGTCAGTTCCCTCCCCTGTGTGGTCCTCCATTTCCATATCTTGTAAAATGAGGTAGCCAGACCACGTGAGCTCTAAAGACCTTTCTGGCTCTGCTGGTGTTCGTCTTGATTCCATGAAGATGAGCACTGTTTACCAGAACTTGGTAGTAAGTCATGTTTATTAACTCTACTCACCTGGACAGGAAAGATGGCGGGTGTTATTGAATTCTTTAGGCCTAGGAACAACAGCTAGTGGGTGGAAGATCCAAAAAGGCAGAGCCACCCCAAGTCCAACGTCTGAGGAGGCCAGCATGACTTCTGGGGCCCTAGGCACATCTGCCTTCTTGGGTCCCTTTCTTTACTACAAAATAAAATTAAGTTAAAAGTCTATTTTATGATTGTATCGGTAGAAAAGTGAATATAATCCAGGGAATTATATATATTTTTCTTTTGATATAAAAAGAGTAAAAGTTTAGTAGCCCTGTAAAATTATTGTGGACCCTCTGCATTATTCTTACTGTGTCTGATGGATAAATTGGCCTGTTAGATTCTCTTAAAATTGGTGGTACATTTTTCTCAAAGAATATGTAGACTGCCAGCCAACTGAAGCTTGACTTCCTTCTAGAGCAGGGTTTTTCAACGTCGGCACTATTGGCATTTTTACTGGATAATTCTTTGCTTGGAAGGCTGTCCTGTGCATTGTAGAATATTTAAGAACATCCCTGGCCTCCACCCACTAGTTGCTAGTAGCACACTTGCCCTGGTTGTGACAACCAAAAATGTCCCAAGACACTGCTAAGTGCCCCCTTAGAGGCAAAATCATCCCCAGTTGAGAACCACTGTTCTAGAATATTCTTTCTAGAGGATGTTCTACCTTCTGCTGATAATTCATGATCTTCTTCGGCAGTGGCTTCCCCTATCACTCTTGGTGAAGAATAAAGTCCTTAAACAAATCTGTAAGGCTCTCTCTGATCTTGCCCCAACACCTCTCTGATTTCCTTTCCTACTGTTCTTCCTGCCTCGCACATGGCTCCAGCCTCAGTGTCCTCCATGTTGGGTCTTGGATCTGCCAAACACACTGCCTTAGGGCCTTTCCAATGGTTCTCCCTCTGCCTGGAACACGCTTCCCCCAGATAATCCACTTGGTTAACTTTAGTAACTTTTTTGTTTAAATATTACCTTCTCAAGGAGGTCTTATCCTAACCACTCCTTATAAAATTACAACCCTATTCCCTCGCATTCCTCTTCTCCTTTCTCTCTCTCTCTCTCTCTATATATATATATATTTTCCCCATAGCTCATCACCTTCTAGCATACTATATAATTTACATTATTTAATTATTTACTATATGTATCATTTATTGACTTTGTTCCCCTTCTAGGATATAAACTCCACGAGGACAGGAATCTTTGTTTTGACTGCCTTGTTCATCCCACTCTGCTACATAATAGGCATTCAATAAATATGTATTGGATTAAATTGAAACAAATCAAATTGAATTGAAGTAGCCCCCTCTGTCTTTGAACAGGCCTGCTGTGAACTCCTTCTTTCTTCTGCTCCCAAATCTGCATCTCAGTGTCTCCTTTGCTGTGTGACCCACTCAGGTTTCTGCTTATTTGTGGCCCTCTGTCCCCTTTTAGTCCATGGGCTGCCTGGAGCGACAGAGGGGAAACCCACATGCTCGGGGTTTCGAAACGGCTGATTCTTCACTTCTTACAGCCGTTCTATCCATGAAAAGGAATGAGTCAAAAGAGACTTGAAAAAGCAAGACCTTGCCATCCCTGTGAGCACAAACAGTGACCGAGAGAACAGAGAAACGCTTTCAATCTTCTTTGGGAATTATTTACCGCTGGAGCTCCTGACTAGAAGGGCCAAGCTATGGGGTTATGATGTCCTCCTCTCAAAGGCACTGGGAGAGAGCCAGCCAAGGAGTCATTGCAACCAGGGCTGGCACATAGGGACACCAGGAGCCCACGTCTTGCCGGAGAGACAGCCCTCGCTGACCCACTTTCAGCACAGCATCGCCTGACACAGCACTGCAACGGCAACTTTAATAACTTGGTGACATACAAAGCAGTTTTGATGCAAAGTGGAGCTGACAGAGCAGCAGAGGGAAGGCTCTGCTTCTCACAGAGCTGCGTGGGGAATCCACTCAAGGTGACTGCAACCTTCGCAGCCCAGCCGACAGCCCGAGCCTGCTCTTGCAAACAAGGAAGGCTGGTTTGTTTTCCAGGAGGGCAAACACAGGGGTGGCTGACAGTGAGTGGAACCGACTTAGAAGGACTGGTGGATACAGCCTGTCTCTTCTGCTTTGATATGTGTCCCTAATATTCCCGCTCTTCATTATCCCTGCTGCCCCTGCCTCAATCCAGGCCTCCATCACCCAGACTACTGGAGCAGCTGCATAGTATTCTCGGGGCTTGTCCCCTCCATCCCTCTTGTTCACGGCCAATAGAGTGATCTTCAAAAAGTGCATCCATGATCATGTCACTTTCTACATCAAACCCTTCCGAGGCTCCCCATTCTTGCAGAAAAAATTGCTAATGCACAACACAGCTCTCTGTGCTCAGTCTGTGAACTACATTTTCAGCTTCTTTCACTCAGTTCTGCATATTTCTCACAGCTTCTTGCCATCGCCACCTCCGTCACCCCAAACTCTAGTCTTCTCTTTGTAATTTATTGAATATACACCATAATGTTCATTCCCTAATGATGTATATGGTTATTCAACATTCACTTGAATGCTCCCTATGCTGGGGGTCTCACCATCTCACATGACAACCTTTTCTAATACTGAACAGCTTTAAAGCTCTGTAAGTCTTTTGTTATGAAACACAAACTCTGTTCCAGAACTTTCATTTGTTGTGCCTGTGGCTGCTTTCTGGAGTCCCACACAATGTGTTCTGTCCTAGGACTCCCTTCTGAGAAGTGAACTCGGTGAAACATCTCTTTTGAGCTTCTTATCCATGCCAAAGTCCCAGGCTTCTTTACCTATTTTTCACATGCTAAGCTTTCTCCATCCCAGGCCCCTCCATCTTGCCTTTCTGGACCTTCTTTACACACTCGAGATTCCCCTTAGAATTAACAGGGGAAAGTTGTACATTGTGCACTTAAAGATAATAATAACAATTAGCAATAACAATAACGGCAATTAGCAGCTGTGCTTGGCGTATGGAAATGAATGTTTTGACCTAGGCTGTGCAATTTGAATTATTTATTCTAGTATTCATTCATTTATGCACTCAATATATATATTTCTATTGAACAATGAGGGTACACCAAGTAAGATACCGTCGTGTCTTCCAGTGTTGCATGGTCTGGAGGGCGAGGGAGAGGGGATAGTCATGTAAGTAGCAACTACAACCCAGCATAATTAGAGCTAGAATGGGGACAATGTGAACATTGAAGAGGGTCCCTGAACCCAGTATGGGGAGCCTGAAGGGAGGCAAAGAGATTGAGAAAAACACTGTAGAGAAATCGCCGTCTACATTGAGACTAGGAGTATAATAGGTGTTAGTTGGATGAAAGGAGTGGGCAAGGACATTCGAGGCAGCATGAACAACAAGAGCAAAGACACAGAGATAAGGCGGCCTGGAGTATTCAGTGATCTCGAAAGTTCTTAGGATTCCTAACCACAGCAGTATATTTAGAGGTCAATTCCTGCGTCCAGACTGTCTTTCAGACGGAGTTCCAGAAGAGAGAGATTACAGGGGCTAGCAACTGTCAGGACAGTCTCCCTGGAGGTGGAGGGTCCTGAGGCAGCCCGGGAGGAAGAACACATTATGGATGGCACAGAGGAGGGGAGATGGATATCTATATGCAAATATGCCGGCGCACACACATCTGCTTCCTGTGCATTTAAACCTTAAATTGACTTTCACTTGCCTTCCACTTTGGTTTCCATGGTAACCCTGGTCACTTATTTTTCTTTTAACCTCCTTTTCATTGTTTCAGGATAAGGTGAGCTGCGTGAGGGTTAAGCAGTCAAGGGAAGACAGGAGATTTTAAAGCAATTATTTGGATTTTTTTTTAAAAAAAGAAAACCGCCAACTTTGCAATTTAATGCGAACTATCTCTGGTATATTTGCCCTGAAGGATGCTGTAGGGAGAAACAGGAGCCAGAATCCTTTTCGTCCCCTCCTCCCTGACTTCTATTATTACCGTGCACTTACTGCTAACACAGCATCTAAACTTGCAATCTCGGTAACTATGGCAATAAAATGGGTGAGATTCCTTTCCATTATGACTTGAATAGTTAGGACTTTGCAAAGAGCACGTGCATTTGCACAGGGGAGGGGAACGAGGCACTCTGGGGAAAACAGTTATTTCAACTCCCTGTGGGGAGCTGGAGACCATCGTCTGTCAGCCCACACTCACATGGAGTATTATCATCACGCCTGTGTCAGAGGATGCAGACACCGTACCTGGGGTTACAGGGTACATACAGAGCTCGCAAAAATCTCCCGTATGCAGCCTATGTGGCCAGAAGGCCGGAGCTGCACCAATCCAGGGGCCAGCAAACTTTCTCTGTAAGAGACCAAACAGTAAATATTTCAGGCTTTGTGGGCCGTACTGTCTTGGTCGCAACTATTCAACTCTGCCCTTGCAGCTCAAAAGCAACCACTGACAAGATGTAAACGAATGGGCAGGTGTATTCCAATACAATTTTATTTACAGACACTGTAATCTCAACTTTAAATACCTTTTCCAGGTCTTTTGATTTTTTTTACCAACCATTTAAAAATGTAAAAAGCATTCTTAGTTCTCGGGCTCTACAAAAACAGGTGGCCGGATGGATTTGATCTGTAGGCCATAGTTTCCAATTCTCATTTAATCTATGCCACAGACAACGCATTTCACACTGGTGGATCTTGTTATTATTACCTATTTTAGTTTATGGTTATTACTACCTGTAGTGGTATGTGACTATTACTATCAGCTATGATTTTTACCATTAACTATATGTCAAGTACTATCATAAGTACTGTACATAATCATCTTGTTCACTCATCACTAAAACCCACTTTAGAGTTGAGAAAAACAAGGCTCAGTGATTGAGTTGATTAGGGTCATGTAGCTTATAGGAACAGTTGACATTCAAATCCAGGGGCTGTCTGGCTCTTAGGGACACAGTATGGCTTTTCTTCTCATAGCTATGCCAGCCTTCTGACCTTGGAGAATCTACATAATCCAGGTTCTGCCACACCCTACTCTCAGAGGGCTGGGCCATTAAATCTAACGGAAGCACACCACTGGGTACAGGACTTTCAAGAGACATCTCATTGCAGTGATTCAATAGGCACAAGAATTCATTGGAAATGGCCTCCCACAGCCAGCCCCCTAGCCTCCTATCTCCTGATGGTCCTCATCTTGGATTTGCCCTTTGCCTCAACATGTAATGCCACATATGCATTCACTGTCTCCTGGCCCTGGCTGTGCCCCAGGAAGAGCCCTTAGCACTGCTGGCAGTCTCCATCCATCTTTCCAGCCTGTTCCTCCTGGCCTTTGCTAGCCTGTCTTGGTGCTGACATCTTAACCCCACGGCCCATAGACTTCCTCTGTTGGCCCCCTATTCTCGACTCCTCCAACCCCATGCCCTCCAGGTCCTCTGAGGAGAGGCTCTGGGCTCTGGGATCTTGGCATGCTCAGTAGGGAGAGAAGAAGTCTCCAGTCACTGTCTTCTAATCTCCAAGGAGGCAGGAGATTCTAATTATTCAGGATAGTCCTGGAGGGAAGAACTGGAACAGTGAGTGGAATTTAGAAAGTGGCACATTTCTCTCTTACACATCTTATTCTAGGCCACTAAATACACTTCTGCCCTAGGTAACTGTGATGTGGTACAGAGAGGACTGGACAGGGTGGCAGTCTAGGGTTCTGGATTCAAGGCTTTTTTCAATTGTGATAGTTGTGTCCAGCAGTCCTATCCCTCCCTTCCGGCCAGAAGAAAGTGACTTCTGTGACTTGGGAAATGTGAAGTTCGGTAACAACTGGCCTTGATTCACTTGGCAAGTTGTGTGACCTTGGAAAAACCAAGTCCCCTCCCTGGGTCTTATTTTCCCATCTGTGCCATGTGAGTAGTCATCCTCTCCAGCTCCAGAGACCGCCAATTCCAGCCTTTTCTGCTCTGCTCCCGAGGAGCGGGCACATCTGTTTTTTGGATCCATTACTCTGCAAACTTCTACAGGATTTTTTTTCCCCTTTCTCCTCAGTCCCTAGGAAATTACCACAGCTCTTTCTCTGGAAAGAACATTAGCCAGGCCCTGTGCTAAGCAAATGCATTCAGCTTCTCTCTATCTGATTTCTTTTTTTCTCATTTGTCAGCAAAGGAGAAACCTCCCAGCTATTAATCAAACTCCTGGCTGTGGAGAGCTTTAATTGCAGAAACCAGTACTGGATGAGGGATGCTCAACTTTTCCAAAGAAAGCCGGCTGCCTAGCGCAGAAGAGAAACAATTAATTACCTGCTTCTCCTGTCCCCAACAGAGATGCAGATGAACTAACAACATTGCTGCTGGCACCAAATCCTCCCTTCCCAGGGTGGAGGAAAGCTAACGCAAACTCACACAGCATCCACAAAAGCGGAATGCCCAAGTAGAAGTTTAGCTGTAAGGCTCTGGCGGGACCACAGTTTTACGCCTCTCTGCCTTCTCTATTAAGACGGAAACTGACAAGTTTGGGACCTTATTGAGGACAGTGATTAGGAAGGATTTTGTGTATCAGAGATAATGAATTTAGAGAAGAAAAAATTAAGATGGGGGAAGGGAGGATGCAACTTTAAAAAAAAAGCCAGGATAAGAGAGATCAGAACGAATTTGTATATTCCAATGGAAAGCCTAGAGTCATAGGTTGAATTTACAGTTTCATATAAGAGGAAATCCTTGGCGATATGGGCTCAGTGAGCTGAGTCGTCAAAAGAAAGATTTCTTGGACACTCAAGGTCTGGTCGTAGTGCTCTTTTATTCAAAGAATAGCATGGGGACAGGACCCATGGGCAGTGAAGAGCTGCAGGCATGGCGACACAACCCATGAGCAGTGAAGAGCTGCAATGTGTTGAGGGTAGGGCTAAATTTATAAGGCATGGGTATGTGGCTTATTTTTACCAGACAAAGGAAAGATGATGTAAAAAGTCATTAAGATGGTATCAGTGCAGGTGGGGTCTGGTTATTGTGTGGTTGTATCACTTTAGATATGAATCGGGTCTTATAGATCGGCATGTAGGCCAGGATGCCTTGGGCTTCTCTCCCTGCGGCAGCCTTGATCCACATCACTTGGGACTTAGAACTGTGTGCCTATGGAAAGGGATGGCCCCCAAAAGTAGGCAGTCTCTTGTCTCTGTAAGTTTTCAAGAACCACTGAAGATGTTGTAAGGCCATCTTTGTATTGGATGTGAGGTTTATTAAATCATCTTGGGTAGGTAACTGACCCTCCTTTGTGTCTTGCTTTATGAGTAACTGGCTTATTTCAAAGTTTTCAGTCTTATAGATAACACAGAAGGAGTGGGAGGGAGAAAGAGAACCAAGCCCAAGATTAGAGTCTGGCTGAAGGACAGGCTGGCATTGGACAGCTGTGGGAGCCAATGTTGGAATACTTGTTTTAAATCTTCAGTGCCACAGGGATATCATAGATATGATGCTCCCTTTGGAACCTGGTGCAAAGAACTCTGTTGTTTTTCTCTGCATCCCCAACACCTAGCAGATGCCTGGCACAGGGAAAGCGTTTAAGACATGTTTGAAAACCTTTTAATTAAGTCAAATTTAAACTTGCACTTTTGCGATGAGATCTGGGAGGCAACATTGTACAGTTGTGAAAAGAATGAACCTGAGGGGGCCGGCCCCGTGGCCGAGGGGTTAAGTTCGCCGGCTTGGCTGCGGCGGCCCAGGGTCTCGCCGGTTCGGTTCCTGGGTGCGGACATGGCACCATGCATCAGGCCATGTTGAGGCGGCGTCCCACATGCCACAATTAGAAGGACCCACAACTAAAACATACAATTATGTACTGGGGGTATTTGGGGAGAAAAAGCAAAAAAAAAAAAAAAAAAGAAAAGAAGATTAGGTGCCAATCTTTAAAAAAAAGAAAAAAAGAATGAACCTGAGTTAGAGGGACCTGGCTCTAGAGCTTAGTTCCTTGTTTTCTAGGTGAGTGAATTTGGGCAGGTGGCAGAAACTCTCAGCGCCTCACTTTCCTCATTTCTAAAATCAAGAGACTTTCATATATCTTATGGCACTGTCATTAAGACATAATGAAGTTATAAATGCAAAATGCTTGCAACAGAGCTTGATAAAATTAAAAGATATTTATTCAGCATTTAAAACGTGCCACGCTCTGTTCTATGCATTTCGCACATATTATTTATTGTAAGATTCCTAATAACGCTATTGTTGAATATGATACTAAGGAACAGAGAGGTTAAGCAGTATGCCCAAGGGCACACAGTGAGGAGATCGTGGCACCAGGATTCCAGGCCAATGCTCTTGACCACTCTTGGAACTCTGTTTCATAGCATTGCCCATCATTTGTGAAATATCATCACTCCAAAATTTCTCCCAGTAAAGGCTAGTTTCCATTCTTTCTTCTCTTTTCTGCCTCTGCACCGTGTGTGTGCATACTACTTCTCCACTGCACAATGAATTCCCAGAGCCCTGAGACCTTGTTTGACCTCATATTGCTTTTTCCAGAGAGCCCTGCAGGCCTTGGCACTGGAGAGCTGCTGTTTACACAATAAGTAGCTGCATTAAGGCTTTAATCTCTTTAAAGTACTGGGTTGGAATCCTACCTCAGCCAATATTCCCCCTTTTCTTTCTTTCATGTGTCTATTTATTTATCTATTTAATTCTTTACTTGCAGTCAGAATGACGGGTTGAAAAACACATGGGCAGTGTTTGAATCCAGGCCTCCACACTCCAGGCTGTGTTCACTTGGGTACCCTACCTAACCTCTCTGAGCTTTGGTTTCCCATCTGTGATGGAAGCAAAGTAAAAGCTGTGTTTGACCATCCGTCTGTGATTTTAGGGAAGTGATTAACAGGGGAATCTTTTTGGGCCGTGGATAATTTTCACATTTACCTGCAAAACGATCAAAGAGGAAGTATGCGGTTTACTCTAAGAAGCCACTGCTGTTCTTGTCAATGACTTCCCCTCTTAATTCCCCTGAACTGGGTTTACCTCAATTCCTGGTAAGCCCAAGGCTTCCATCTTTCACCGAAGTCTCTCTCACTGTACTTAGAGGGTAGCAGGTCAGGGAGGGTGGGGGTGGCTGGGTGGGGGCGGCCAGCTCTTCCTACCTTCGTGGTTTTCTTTTCAGTTGCACGAGCTGTCTTTTTCCAATTACCTCTATTTTCTTTGCCTAGAGTATTTTTCAGGGTGTTTTCTTTTTAATTATTCTTATTTTTTTACATCTTGCTGCTGTTTCTTCTCTTGCGTCTATCAGGCTTTCTCAACCGCTTCAAATGGAAAACTTTGAAGTCAGCGAGCTTTAAAAGAAGAACTGAAAACTCAGCCTGGTGCCCCCGGGTCCCCTGGGCAGCCTGGCGACAGTAAGCGCTCTGGGTGGGAGTCCTGAGAGCGGGCTGTTCTCATCAGCGATGTGCAGGCCGGCGATGCCCGGGCCCCAGGCTCTGAGCCCGCCCGGAGAGCCGGCTCCTCGGCGGGGCTGAGGGGCTGCGGGGCTGCGGGGTCGGGGCGCCTGCGGGGCCGGCTGGCGCCGAGCCTATTGTGCAGCCGGCGCCGACGAGCAAATGACATCTGAGCCGCCTTTCAAGCCGCCGGCCGCTTTCAACGCGGGCTTTGAAAGACTGGGCTCCCCTGGCTCCGCGCTGGGGAAGGGAAGCCGGCCTTTCTGGGAGGCCGGGCTGGCTCGCACGTGCTGCCTCGGCGGCTCCGGCCCGCGTTTAGGGCGAGAATCAAAGCAAGACGACTGTGTCTGCTGGGGGTTGGCGCGCACGCTTTCCATCCCTTTATTCAAGGAGGAAGCGGTCTGACGCCTGGCGTTCTCACTGGCCGTGGGGGGATGAATGGCTGTTTGAAGTGAACATTCAAAGTTTTTCTTTGGGATATATATAATTTTCTCTCTCTGGCTCGCTGGCTTTCTCAAAACTCAGGGATATCGTTTTACTTAGCAAGCCGATCAGGGAGGGGGAAGAACATACAGAGGCGTGTAGAATTCAACGGGACGGTTCAAACCCTGTTTGAGGTTTGGAAATCTAATTTCTACTAGTCCCAGAAGGGAGAGTGGCTGCCACCACACCACACCCCCCGCCTCGCACGTTTCCTGCTTTTCCTCAGGCCTTTTGGTTCCTGGTTGAATGAGCGACAGGAGAGGGGGTTGGGAATAGGTGGTGAGAACGCGGGCTCTGCCACCATGAGACAGGAACCAGCCTAACGAGACAGGCTCGTCTGCAAGGCCCCTGGCCTAACAAGATAGGGCCCCTAACCAATCGGGCAAGCTAAGAAAATCAGATAGAAGCCACCAAGATCCGCATTCCACAGCCTCTGGACCTTCCTGGGTTTACGCATGCGCCCTAGCACCCAGGAGTCCACTGAAGGTGACCCTAGCTCCATTAGCATAGTAAACATCACACCCAGGGGTGGAGAGCTGGCATGCTACTACATGCGACTCATGTACCATTAGCTTGCTACGTGACAGCACAGGCGCAAGCACAACCCCACCTCTACATGACATGACAAGGCCCTTCTCCTCAACCTTTGCCTAATAAAAGCCCCATAATCCAGCTCCCTAACAAGCTGGTCACCTGTCCCTTTCTGCACTGGCTCTCTTGTGCCTCGCCTATGCACAAGCTAATAAACTTTTACTTTCCTACTCCTGTTTGTTGTCTCTCTTGATTTCCATCCTGGAGGACAATACGAACCCAATGTGCCCGTAACAACCAGGCAGACTGGATCTGAATTTTCTGCAGTCACTTGACTTCAGGAAGGTGCCTGACCTCAGTAGCATCAGCCTTTTCCCTCAAGCCCAGAAAGGGGGTCTTGCCTTTTTACCTTCAGCTTCCACCACTCCTGGGTCTATCAGTTCTTCCCACAAAGGCTGAGTTTTTAACAGTGCACGCGTCTCCAGTGCTTTCCTTTGCACCAGCTCTTACTGTGGGGCCCTTCCTTAGTATAACTGCCCAAATATTCTTATAGGTACTTTCATAAACCCAGCTTGTTCTAAGTCATCCCTGTCTCTATGGCATCTAATGCTTGCTTTAGGAGCAGGGTTCCATCCCTAGGACATCCAAAGCCATTCAGCAGATCATACGGGGTTAAAAAGGAAAAGCAAGTACGCTGCTCCAGGACACTCTTCTGCTGGAAAGACAATTACTCACTCAGAGTTTCATAGAAGCTTATCAGGGAATCTGGTATGAGCCTGAAAAATCATATTGCAATCAACTTTCCCAGAAAAGAAATAGAGTCAATGCAATAGTCCTTGAGGGTGGTCTTGTCAGCCCCATCTTACAAGAAAGAAGGATTTAAGGATCTTGATGAATTCCCAAGGCAACCCAGAAAGTGGTCAAGCCAGAACACAACAAATGTAGATTTTCTGACTCTGAGTGGATGTCCTTTCCACACAGGGTGAATTGTCATCCTCCTTAGCCCCACCCCTCTTCCTCTCTGTCCCTGGTTAGAACTCTTATCTCTTAATTCCTTACCTCAAACATTTTGTGCCCTGAAGCCTTATCAGACTGTGACAGGCAGACCTGGGCAGACCGCCCACTTGGTACCCTGTGAAGAGTACTTTCCATTCTCACATGCAGGCGGTGTTGTGTACCAAGCCCCTATTCCCTTCAGCAGGAGGAAGCTGTTAATTATAGATGCTCATGGGCTCCATGTCCCAAAAAGACCCAGTGCATGTCTTTGCGTCTTGCCCAGCCCAGCAGAGAAAGGCTAAATTGTGTTTGAAAGCCTTACAAGGGGAACATTAATTGAGGCATAAAAGCGTGTGTCTTTGATCTTCCCAGGACTTCTGGTTCTCCCATTACCTGAGTCCTGTTCCTCATAACATGGGTTGGAGTGAAGCCTGCGCTGAGACCTGTGCCAAAGGCACCAAGCAGGCTGTCATAGCTGCGCCCCGGTCCTTTCTTTGCACCACCGTTGAAAGCTCTGTCTGTGTATATTTATCTGATACATGCATTTGAAGTGGCCCCAGCCCTGATCTCTGCAGTCATCTCCCTGTCCTCTAATAAAAGCAGCTTTCAAACACTTTTGTGAGAATTTTTATGCCTCCCTTCTAGAACTGCCCTCCTCCCACCCTCCTTATAATTCTTTCATATTTGTCCTAAATTCCAGCCTCAGCTATAGGACTCACTGACTTAAAAGCTGGATTTCTGTGTTTTGCAGGATGCCTCATTCATTTGTTCCCTCACTCATTCATTCACTTAATTTCTCCTTCACTCACTTATCCATGCATTTCTTCAAGCATTCACTCACTTTTTTGTCCCATTTTCAGTCTTTAATTGATTGAACCAAAGGAGACTACATGCGTAATACATTGACTAGAATCATGGTAGAAATACAAGAACTCCTGCACACATGCGCCTGTTTGCATTAGTGAAAATGGCCGGAGGGGGCTGATGCAGTGGCCTAAACTCTGTCTAATACTGCATTTCTCTGAGAACTGTTCATCCAGGATATTTTGAAGGTCTAAGACTGTACTTATTGAGCAAGTGAGCTTAATATAATGTAAAAGTTGGCTTAGGGGGCTGGCCCAATGGCTGAGTGGTTAAGTTTGCGTGTTTCTCTTTGGTGGCCCAGGCTACTTAGGTTTGGATCCTGGGTGTGGACCTACACACTGCTCATCAAGCCATGCTGTGGTGGCATCCCACATTGAAGAACTAGAAGGACATACAACTAAGATATACAACTATGTACTGGGGCTTTGGGGAGAAAAAAATAGGAAGATTGGTAACAGATCTTAGCTCAAGGCCAATCTTCCTTACCAAAAAAAAAAAAAACCTAAAAAAGAAAAAAGTTAGTTTAGGGAGTGAAAGAAAGACCTGAGTTCAGATGTGAGCATTGCTACTTAGTGTGATGACCTTGGGCCAGATACTTAACTGCTCTGAGCCTCACTGTTTTCATTCATCAAAGGGAGGTGCTAACGTCTATCTTTCAAGGACATCATGGGCAAAGGGCCAATGTTTGTAAGTCCTTAGCACAGGGCCTGGCACACCATTGTTATGGTTGGTGTTATTATTACTGCTACTACTCCTTTGTGAAGGTGGGTTTGGACCCAGCAGGAGAGCATTGCTTATGAGTTCCTGTGTCTTCTGGGGAATCACAGATATTCTGATGCTCTCAGAAGATAAAACGTAGAAAATGGGCCTTCCTTGAGGAAGCCTTGAGTATAAAATGAAACTGTGACACGTTAGATTCTCCTTTCATCACCTCCTGTGGGGGAGCTGGAAGCCCATGTACGCAGGACAGCAGTAGTGACATCTGGAAGAGCAAGAGAAGCAGATGGAGACTATGTGTGATGGCTTCAATGCATGATCAGCTCAGTAATATCTGAGCTGTCCTGCCTCCATCTTGGAATGCATCCCTGTTTAAAACATTCATTCAATCATTCATTCATTCATCTATCTATTTGTAACATATTTGTTTGATGCTAAGCTCTGGATAAGCTTCTCAAGAGGCTTGCCTTGAGAGTCCCCTTACTGCCACTGCATTTCTAAGTTAGTTTTCAAATATTATTTTTATCATTTTTTTTTTCCCTTGCAGCAGCTTTGGGCTATTCAGAAGACCCCTTACTAGGAAATTCCATAGGTAAAATATATACAGGGTCTGTTCTAGTTGAAGTGAGGGTCGGGTCCATGGAGCCTGCCCATTCAGTCTCCGCAGTCCTGTCCTCCCATCCTCTGCAGGCTTGCAAGGATTCTGGAGAGCCCCCTTTCATTTAGGAACTAAAGAATCAAGATATCACAAGGCTGCTGACAATGTGCAACCCTGTTTCATCAGAAGGGTGAAATATTAACCACTTGTACCAACATGCTCCAGAGTCAGGACTGCCAAATTTATCAACCACACAAACAGGTCTGTTTTGATGGAAGGAGTGGAATACATTTCATTACTGCCCAAGGGAAGTCGTCTGCAAACCGCAAGACATTCTAATAATCGAGAGGTGAGGTGGTAGGAGAGAAAGGTTTATTACAGCTTGCTAGCAAGGGGGAAGATGGCTGACTAATGTCCGAAAGAACCATCTTATAGGGCAAAGACTACAGGCAACTTACATAGGGGGCTGGTCTACGGGTGAGGCAGATATGTGGTCCTCAAGTAGGGCAGACATCTAGTCTTGGTTCCTGATAATCTTTTGTTTTACTGGATATGCATCAGAGACCGGGGCAACATCCTATGCACTGATCTTTCAGTTGTCATAGATGATGGCTATCAGCATAGACTCTTTGCCTGGGCGTCATCACATTCCTAAGGTCCCCAAAAGAACAAAGTTATTGACTTATGGTAGCTAGGAGGGGCCATAAAATCTACAGAACTTGTATATCTCTTGGAGGGTGCATATCCAGCTGGGTTGGTTAGTCAGAGGTCATTCAAAGTTACAATATGGTTTCTTTTCTACAATATGGCTTCCCTTATATCAATCGTGTATTGAGCCCGTATCAATTTCAAAGGTCTGAGATGATGGTAGTATAAGGAAGACATGGGGAAGATGCTTTCACACCTCTTATATCAAGGAATTGTCAGACCAACCTGTGATATTAGGGAGGTAACATCACCACCAGCAGGGTACCCATTTTGTGGATTAGGACACTGAAACTCAGAGAAATCACCCAGCTGAGAAGTGGTCAGGCTGAGATTTCAATTCAGGTCTTCTGACTCTCTTTCCCATACGCACTGTGGTGCTTCCCAGGCCTCTTGCCTCCGCCTCCATAATCGTTGCATCAGCCGTCCCTCTTCTCCAAGAATGGGGAGATGCATGACGCCAAGAATACTTCCCGCCCATCAAAATGGCTACTTCCCCTTGCCTTTCTGCTCATTATCCCCTTATCTTCACGTGCGACTGACAGATTAGTGTGTGTTTTGGAAAGATAAATGTCCCCTCAGATCTTCTGACAGAGATACCTCATCTTGGGAGAAAAGCTTACAATATCCCTCTGGATCCAACCAGACTTCTGGATCCAGAGGCTGAGTCCCTGCTCCTCCCTCAGCCTTAAAAATTGCTGCTAAAAGAGGCAGAGCCAACAGTGACTGAGGGAAGAGCTTCTAGAGCCAGGGACAAGCACCTTCTTAGCCACCTACAACTTAGAGTCAGGCGAGTGGAGGGAGGAGGATTTATCTCTGAGGCCACTTTCCTTATCTCTCCTTTAACACTCCACCTTTCAAGTGAGAAAAGAGGCTGTACCAGGATGACAGGACAATTATAATTTCCCTGTAGTCAACAAGAAGGTCAACCAGTCCCTTGGATATACATAAACATACACTGTGTGGTATGGGGCTTCTCATTTGGTCTTGGAAGTGCATGGAAACCCCCAAAGAATAGGAGCCACTGATGATGGAATTGCTCCCTCCTTGTCATTTGAGCAGGACTTTGCAGTTTTTTTAAAAAAGCTTTCTTGTGCATTATCTCATTTGATCCTCGCAATAATCCTCTCAGGCAAGACAGAGATAATCACCCCATTTTACAGAGGGGCAAACTGAGGTTCACAGCGACTATGTGACTTGCCTAAAATCACAAAGTGGCAGATCCACAATTTCAGTCCAGATCTTCTAACTTAAATGCAAGAATAATATTATGCTCATCAAGGCTTAATTTTATGAGAATATTTATTTCCATAGTGACACCATCTAAGCTTGCCAAGGATGGAGTTTTGGGGACAAGATGTTTACACGTTATTTCAGTGAAATTATAATAGGACATTCCTTGTAGCGTTTTAGAAGGAATAAGAGGGTTCCTTGTGAAATTAACAGCCTTACTTCTAATGCTTTGTCCCAATTTAAGAAAGAAAAAGACAGAAAAATAGTACATGCATTTTGGAAAAGATCATAGTCACATTTACACAGAGCAAAACTTAAAATTTTGAGGGAAACTATAAGACAGTCAAATTTTCTGGGGCATTAGTTTCTTATATAGCAATCTCTTGATTGAGAGAAGGATTTCAGTAAATTGATGGGTGGGTTGGGACAAAGGAAGAATATATAAGAAGACCAAAGGGATTTAAGATAGGGAGGAATGGTGCTCGCCAAGCTCCAATGTCATTTTCCTCACCACTTTTTAAGAGTGTGCTCTATCAGTTGGCACTGCTTGACTTCTGTAAGATTACGAGGCCACTAGCTTTTCTCCTGTCCAGTCCCACATAGATGCATCAGTTCCAGATGAGTCTCAAAGCGTGGCTTTAGGCACATAATTAGTGGCCTTGCTTGGACACCCTCATTGTCTCCTCCCCCGTTACCTGCTGGATAAAGTCAAAGCATCTTAGCCAAGCATTTAAGGCACTTAACATCTTGGCCCTATTTAACCTATCCACTTTTATCTCCTAGAACTGCCATTCTTCTTTATGTGAAACTGCTTTGCTTGTTTCTCCTGCCCTTCCCTGCCTTTGCCACTTTGCTTGCCCAGTCCTCCCCATCCCAAATCACCAAATTCTAGCCTACTCCTGCTTTTGCCTCTTCCCTCCACACACCTGGGGCTATCGAAGGCTCACCTGCAGCCTCAGTCCCAACCTATTTCATACATCACAAAGTAAGAAGATGCAAAACAGGGATTAGCTCATTCTACTTCCAACTAGGTTACATGCTGCTTCCCTTATGACCTAGCTACTGGCCTCCTGCATTTACCTAAGAGAGAGACTCTCACCTTAGGCCCAAGATATCATCCCTGGGTCCTTGTAAAAATTACCAATACAACTCGACATTACTCCAAGACTGATTTTTACTTGGCGTCTCATAGTCTTACCTCCTCTTTTCATGAGACCAGATTCCTTTTCTGGAACACTAGACTGCTGATTGATTGGTAATTAATTGCCTATTGGGTCTTCCAATACTGACTTCTCTTTGAATATCCTCATGGCTCAGCAGGATGCTGTATCTCTGCACATTGCCTCTCTCTAAGGTTGATTATTTGTGCTTCCCCACCACTTCTTGGCTGCTGACTAACTCTGTAGATGCAGTGTTCCAATCTGCTGGATTGGATTTTTGCTCACTGTTATCATTAGCCCAATGCTATCTCTTCCAAGAAGCCTTCTCTGATCTCCTCAGTTTCAGCTGAAGCTCCCCCAAGGTACTTCCTTGGCAGGACTACCATCTTGAAATATGATCATATGCAGGGGTGACCTGGTAAATGCTTGTGGAGGAAATAACGAGTCCTACATGTACAGTGTTTGTCAATTCCCATGGTATAAATATTCCCACCATGGCTGATTTCAAGCTACTGCCCTTATTGGAAGAGTTGTGTATAACCAGCTCTTGCCAGTTGGTATGCACTGGCAACAGCACATTCTGGTTTTCTCTGTCCTAGTCTCATCCCTCATTCTGTCCTTTACTCTAGGACAGCCACTGGTCTTCTCTGACTCTTGAATATGACACGCTTTCCCCCACCTCTGGGCATTTGCAAATGCTATTCCTCTGCCAGTCACATTCTCTTTGCCCAATGCTCCAAGTCTTTACCCCATATCTGCCTAATTAATATGCATTCTCTCACTTCTGCTTAAGTACCATTTCTGCCTCTAGTTAAATATCACTGCCACCAGGAAATCTTCCCTACTCCCCCGAGACTGAGTTAGGGAATCCTGTTGTCTCAACACCTCTTTGCATAGTTGAAATTTTTATTGTGCTTATTTTAGAGTTATCTTCCCACTAAACTGTAGGCTCTAAGAGGCAGGCATCAGACTGGTTTAGTTCCTCACCATAGCTCTAGACTCAGCTCTGTGACTCACAGATGGTAAACTCTCACTGCATGCCTGTTGACTATACCATCATCTTCTACTGGATGATAACTTTTATCAGCATGCTTCATCCTCTGAAGAACTGGTATACTTTTTCTTTGTAAATATTAGACATCACACAACCAACTGTGTTTTCCTTTTGGCCTCAGCAGATAGGATGCTCAAGCTGATTTTGCTGCTTAAATTTAACAGCCTTTATATGCTAGACACTGCATGTCTAGGTTCCAGTAACGTTTAATTTGGTCTGGTCCTTCTGTTTTGCCTATATTCGTAGTTTTCAATTTCATTGCAGGTATTTTTGAAAGCTGCCTCAAATTTGCTGGGTTACAAAGTAGGAGAGACACAAACTTAATTCCCCACTGTAGTCTCTTTGTTTCATTGTGGAGCAAACACCCTCACTCTGCCCTAAAGCAAGACCTCACCCCAGGCCTTGCAATGGAAGGAAGCAGGGTAAATGGGTTAGGACTCAGTCTTTGGAATCATAAGCATTTGTGTTAGCACCCCAGTTTGTCACCAGTTTGCAATGTGACACTAGGCAAGTTAATTGGTCTATCTGATGTAAAGTTTCTTTATCTGTTACCTGGAGGTGATAATATATTCTTTGCAGGGTAGTTATAGAGATTAAATTAAATAATGTGTGTAAAGTGCTTAGTATGGTTCCTAGCACTTGGTGAGTGCTCCATAAATGACAGGTATAATTACCAATAATGCTGTTGAAGAAGATGTGGTCATGCAGAACAATAGCAGGGGTTTGACAAAAGCCAACTTATTTGCCCCAGCTCCTCCTATCTTCTCTCATCCTTCCGATGTGACCCCTCCCCCTCCTGTCTTCAAACATCACAAAAAATACCAATGTTTAGCCTCAGACTTGCTAAGCATGCATCACTAATTCCCCTGGGGATAGTGCCTAGTTGAAATCCCCCTAGTTTCATTTGCTGGGAGAGAAACTTTAATTCAGCACATCGAAGAAAATGCAGTTTGGTACATTTCGTCAATTTATTGCCATCTTAATTTCCTCAGTCTGTGCGGGGAAGGAGAGGTAAAGATGTAGAAAGCAGGCTATAGCACGTTTAAGATTATATAGGACCCAGATATAGGCTTATTCCTTGGTCAATTTCAGCACCAACCTCTGCCCCTCCATTTGTCTGATCACTGCCTGGCATGTGTGGCCTCCACTTATGTACCCAGAGCACTGTGTCAATCTCTCGGGGGCTCTAGAAGACACAAAGTGGACCTATCTTATGGCTTTCCCAACCGAGTATTTGGGGTGCATTCTACAAAGTTACCGTGGTTAACTTAGACTTTCTCAACAGTTTGGTGTGTGTTTCTCAGCATCATTTCCCAAACATGTATGGAAGACCTGCTCTGTATGGGATGCTGTCACAGGCAGCACCTCACTCGTGAGCGATGTGTATCACTCTTCTATTCCAAATGCATTGATTTTCCTAAAGTCTCTTAAGATGCCTTGGCTCCCCACACTAACTTATCTTTGCTTGAAATGTTTGGTTGAACAACCAAATCTTGGGTTGAAATGACTTCCATTCTTCTCCAAGACCAAAATCAAGACTTTTCATTTTAGTTCAGATTGAGCTAACAATTAGAAACTACAATTTGTTCATTCTTCCCTTCATTCTGTTAAAAAAGTCCAACTGAGTAAATTTGAAGATCTAATTGGTTATATTAAAAGACTCATGAATCTGGCAGCATCCCATCTAGCCACTAGAAGGATGGGCAGAGGGGTTGTACAACATGGAAGGTTGTTAAAGAAAGGAGGGTGGGGCAAGGGAGCGATTAGCAAAAGAAAAGAAAGGATTATTTTTAGGCCAGGATATCTTCTTTTTTGGGTGGAAGGAAATGGCAAGGGCTTTTTCATACAGTCAGCCTCACAAGTGCAATTCAGGAAATTTCAGATTGTCTGTTTAAAGTCAGTTCCTGGGAGGGGCTGAAACTGCAAGTCATGGTTCACCCTTCTGGGGTCCATTGGGGGCCTGTTGTTTCTTTTCTTTTCTTTTTTAGACAATTCTATCTTTCAGTAGATATTCATTAAACATTTATTATGTCCCAGGCACAGTGTTCAATGCTGGACAAACAAAAATCCATTAAACATGTGGTGCCTGGCCTCGGGGGCTTATGTTCTACCAGCTGAAACAGACATTGGTAAATAAAATAAAAGATTCAAACATTTACTGTTTATAGAGCATCTAATATACATTAGACTCATTGCAAATTTATTGTGCTCCTTAATCCTCAAAAAAGTTTGAAAAATAAATATAATCATTCTCTTTTTATACAGAGAAATTGAAGTTTATAGAAGCTCTGTCATTTGCCCAATGTTTATCAGTTGTAAGCTAGAATTAGAGACCAAGTCAATGTTTTTAAAGCTCATGCTTTTCTCCCTGAGCTACCTTACTCACTGTAGAGCCATCCTATATCAATATTATCTATTGCTGTGACATTCACTTGACTTTGTGGTCTTCGGGATGTGTCAGAGCCCAGACACATACAAAGAATTCACCAACAGGGCCTGGAGTTTGGGGATATATAGGAGACAGGAATGAAACACCATCATCCAATGGTGGAGGGAGAATCAGCATCATGGATGGGTGGCCTGGAGTCAGATACTGGCTCAAATGTGGAAGTCAAGGCCGGGTAGGGGTGAGCACCAGACTCTGAGGACTTGCCTGATGCCTGGCTAAACCTTGGTAAGAAGGAAATGGACACAAATGAGGGAGAGTGCTTGGCAGCTCTGGAAGGATTTGTGTGGATGATGTCCTCTAGTCATAGGAGCTCTTTTGAAGTTCTGTCATCTGCTTCCTACCATCCTCTATCCTCATCATACACTTCTTTTAGCTCTTTATTAGTTTGCAGGGTGCATTGTTCTTGAGCCTGCCTCTACCAACATTAAGATTGCTGGACCAGTCTCTTGAGCCAGGCAAGGCCATTAAAGTTTTCTTGGAAGAAAACACGAGAGTATGGGAACCATACAAAGTAGCCTCCGTCATTGTCATCTTACTCTGTGACTTTAGGCAAGTTACTGTTGCTTTTTCCCCTGAATTTCACTTTCCTTGTTTTAAAATCTACGCATATAAATAAAAAGTGTTTGAGAGGAAAACAAGGGACTATTAGAAGTAGTTGAACCTGAGGAGAGCATCTTGAGGGCTGAGGGAATGTAGAATTACTTCCCTCTTTATTGCTTTTTGAATGGTTTGCACTTATCTTATTCTTATATATGTGTAGGTGTATATATATCGCTATATATACATACGTATACACACTATATATATATTTTTTATCAAAGTATAGTCCCGACCTATTTATAATATGTTGCAGATGCTCACTATGATGTGTTGGCTTGTCAGTCAAAGGATTTCCTTCCCCAGTAAACAATGGCTTTTAGAGAGCAAGGATGGAATCTTGGTCATCTGTGTTTCCCTGCAGCCTAATATAGGATTTGGCACATGATAAGGGTTAAATAAATGTTTATCAAGTTACTTACTATTAACAAATATGCAAATCTGTAGAATGAAATGTTGGACTAGACAACAATCTTCTGAGGGGGGCCTCCATAGCATGGGAATCTATATAGCAAAGATGCTCCCCAAGGGGCTTCACATCCTTAGGCAAAGTGTGTATCTCTGACCATCTCGCTCCTTAGTGTAGGATGTCAGGGGCCATGGGCTGGGAGGTCAGAGCCAGCATCAGGGACTAGCAGCAGTAACAGTCAGTTTGGATACTGGGTAAAGACTGTTTTCTCTGTTCTCTGATCTTTGCTATGGGTCAGGGCTTCCAGGTGTTTGTAGCCAAAGATCACGGCGAAGCTCAAGGGTGTATCTTGTGCCCAAAGAAGGCAAGCAGCAAGCACAGAAGGTGAAGACTTCAGGGAAATTCTCATACATGAGGCCTTCCCTTCAGGCGCAGTGCAGGAGTTAGTGCTGTGGGGGGTGACTTCCTCCTAGGAGCCAGGCTGTTTGCTTCCAGGCCTTTTTCTTGTGACATCTGCACTAACAGCCAGGAGCTGGGTCACAGGCTTCCTTCCTCTCTTGCTTCTGTGCAGCATGGTCCAGAGGCAATGAGGGAGAGGAAGACGGGAGAGAGAATGTTGTGGACGCAGAGTTTAAGCGATATCTTCAGGGCCTGGGAAAATAGAATTCTGTTTGAGCAGTTTTACAGCTCATCCCCCCGAATTAGGGACCGAATGAAGTCATTAGGCCCTAATCAAAAGCAGCTAATCAGGAGTCAGTGGGAGATCTACCAATTAATCGCGGCTGGAACCCAACGAACTGAAGTACCCAAGGCTGGATGAATAAAAGTAATGAAATTAAATATCAGTGCCGCGCAATGCTGCACAACTTCAAGAATGGGCTATGGGCTGCTCAGCTCTTCCTGCCATATGAGAAATAGAGACTCAATGCCAAAACCTGGATGAGTTGGGAAGCAGTTTTGGAGCTTGCCCTGGGCTTTTCAGAGGTTGAGATGTATGTAAGCAAGAAGTGAGGGGATATGAAAATGAAGATGAGGGTGGATTTTTGTAGATGTGATAACATAGTAATAGTATGGAATGATAGAATATAACAATATAGTTTGATAATCATATGTGATAATACCTCTTTCACAGCATTTAAAATAATTTACACCCAGGTTCTTTGTTGATGTTTCATTGTGTCCATCTAAACTGTGAAGACAGGTTGTTTCAGAGGAGTCTCTTGTCTCATACCCAGCACAGCACCTGGCACATAGTAGCTGCTAAATAAATATTTACAGATTCATTTAATTAATTCAGGGCAGAGCGAGGATTTGGGCTGAGGTTTTTCAATTCAAATTTTTTCCCACCATTTCCTATACCACTCAGGCAGAAGGATTCAGTGCCTATATTCAATCAAAATAAGAGTTGTTACCTGCTAACCGTTTCTGGCTGCAGAAACGTCCAGACACTTTGAATCACAGCTTGAGGGATCTTACAGACCGTCAAGTCCAACCTTCTAATTTCACAGGTGGAGAGACTAGGGCCAGAGAGTGACAGGAGCTTGCCCCTGGTCCCCCAGCAAATTTGTGGCAGAGGTGAAGACTAGAACTGAGGTCCTGACTCTGATTTCAGTTGTTTCCCTCAGCATCTAGTCCTTTGCTTTCGTTATTCATGGTCATCCTTCCTAAAAGGAATTTCCCCCTCTCTGAGATTTCCTGAGATTTTAGTCTGCTTAGACTGGGACCGATGAAAGGTTTACAAAACTGTTTCTGGAGTCTATGCTGGTGGCCAGGGCAGGGAGTCTGGGCCACGAGGCAGAGAGGACCCGTCTTGGGCCAGAGGGGTTATCTGCATTGGGAAGTCTGTGTTAAAAAGAAGAGAGGACTCATTTGTGTAGAGGAGACTTCTGAGGTGCTGCTCCTCTGAGCTCTAAGATGAAGTGGGGGAAAGTGTTGGTGGGAGAGGAGACAACCATGTTCAGAAGCATGTATGTGTGTGTGTGTGTGATTATGCATGGGTGTTTCATTTGTTATATATTGTATGTGGTTTTGTGCTTAAAAGTAGATGCTTGATTCTACCATCACTTAAAAAAAACCGACATGGTTGGATTTCTCTGTAGTGTGTGTATGTGTGAGGGGTTCATTTGACCATATACATTTATGTGTGTCCGTGAGGTGTCTACAGCCTCCTAGAAGATGCCATTTGTGTACGAAATATTGAGGGGGTGTGTTAGGATGCATGCCTATGTGTATTTTACTTTCATTTTTCTTTGCACTTCGTTTTCCTAAATGTCTGTCTTGCATATTTGTGGGTCTGAATTTCTTAGTGTCTGTGTAAGTGGGTGTGTGTTCTTAGTGTGAGAAGGATGATTTGGGTAAGGATTTGAGAGTGTGCGTTTAGAATTTGAGGGTCCCTGTGCAACCTGTTGAGTGTGTGCATGCGTTTTAGAATAGTTGAATATCTTTGTGTGTGTTTGTGGGGAGAAGGGGAACTTAGTGTGGCAGTATGTGTTTGTAGGTGTGTCTGTGAATGGTATGTTTTCTTGAGGAGTGTACCACATATGTTTGAAATTTAAGGCAACTGTAAAATTGATTACCCAAATGGGACATGTTTGAGAATGAAATGCGCGGGCACACGCACTTGTGTGTGTGTATTTGATTGATAATTACACCTGGACAGCAGGGGAAATCCATGACTGACCCAAGCAATCCATGATATATTGACATGCTTGTGTGTGTGTGAGAAAGCATGTCTCTAAATGGACATTTGTGTGTATTTAATTTTGTGTGTGCTATTGGTGTCAGGAATTCATCAGAATAACAGCAGAAATCGTTAAATTATTCAGTTCTTGCTTAGATTGTCGACTTATAACAGAGGCATTAATAACAAAAGGGAATTAACAGGTAAGAGCAGGTCAGCCCCAAAGAGATGTGTTATTTTTTTAAAACCAGATCAATGAACTGAGAAAAGAGGCCGTACATATCTTGTGGTGACAAAAACCCAGGTGGTTAAAAAAAAGTGAGCAGAGTCAGTAAGGAGAAGAAATGTGAACGACATTGTGCTAGAAAGTGTCTTTTATGTACAACATCCGCTTTGCTGTGTCCTCTTTATGCCTCCTGTGTTGTTCCCCATGAGTAACTCCAGCTTGTGATCGCCAAGATAGCTGAGACCTTTTATCCCCTTACCTCAACAATTTGGAAAAATAACTCACTGTGACCTCCATCACGTAAGAGACAGAAAGAGGCTGGAGAGAGTCGGCTGCTTCATTTCAGGTGGTTCAGAAAAGAAATCCCAGGGACACTCTTGGCATCCTCACTCCTTTTCAGAGAGTGCTACCTCTGAGTCCCTGGTTTATACATGTACCCCCTAGGGCTGGAAAATCCGCCAGCTTAGTTATCACTGGCTTTGTGGGGTGTAGCAGAGGCTGGAACAGTGCTTTTCCTTCTACTCTGCCACATTGGGGCAGTAGTCTATCAGCAGCTCCACGCCCCCTAGCCATCCCTTTCCCATGTATACTCTATATGTTCATAGCAGTGGAGTATCTGCTATTGCTTCTAAATGTTATAATACTAACAGTAGTACTAGTTGAGTGATAAAGATGGCTGTAAATTTTTTGTTGTCCTCCCATTGGAAGGTGGAGTTTAATCGCCTCCCTTTGAATCTAGGCTGGCCTTAGTGACTTATTTGACCAAGAGAATGTCACAAGTGACTTTCTATAACTTCTGACCCTATCTCCTAAGAGCCTTGTGGCTTCTGCTCAGATCTTTCCTCTCCGGGAAACAAGTTGCAACACTATGAAGCCCAAGCCACTGGAGAGACCAGTCTGGTCTATCTGGTCTTTGTAGGCACTCTGGTCAACAGCCTGAGCCGAGCATCCAGCTGACAATGAGTGTCCTTTCCTCTATCCAGTCTTTGTAGGCAGTCTGGTCAACAGCCTGAAGTAAGCATCCAGCACACAATGAGCATCTCTTCCCTACATAAATGCCATCCCAGGCTGCGTGCCAGACAAGTGAATGAAGAAGCCGTCCTAGAACTGGATGCATCAGTCAATGCCACATGGGTCAGAGACAAACCACCCAGCTGAGCTCTTCCTGGAATCCTAATGCACAAAGTAAAATGGTTGACAGCACTAAGTTTTGGAGTAGTTTCTTCCACAACAATAGATAATTGGAATAACAGTGCTAGAATTAGCTACCATGCGTTTCACCACTGCTCTTTGTCAGAGAATGTTCTTAGGAATTTATATACATTGTTTCATTATATCTTCACAACGATGTAAGGACTTTGGAGCTTTTATCATCCCCACGATACATATGAGGAAGGTGAGGTGAGAAAACTGGCCTAGATGACACAGCAATTGGCAGAGATGCATTAGACTAGAACTTTTTCTTGACTGCCTCCCTCCTTTGTAGCTCTGTTCCTATATTGATGTGAATGTTTAGGAAAATGTTCTTTATTTTGCTTGGAATAGCTCTCCTCATCACCCCATTTCAACAGACAACTTTTTTCTAATTTTTTATGGTCTAGCTCTACAACTACAGCCATTTCAGACCCAAATCCGTGTAAATTTCCCACAGCAGGTACACAGATGCTACGCTACCTAGTACTAAGGCATGAGAACAAGCAAGTTACTCAACCTCCCAGAGACTCAGCGTTCTCATGCGTAATATTGGACAAAATGATTTCCTTAGGGATTTGTTGTGAAGATTACGTGGGGTGAGAGATGATAAATTGTGTCATATATGGAGGACCAGGATGCACACACTACGCACAATCAAAGCTGAGCTGCGATCTAAAGGATGAGCTCTATGGCCAATCACCTTTCATTGTATGTATCTCTGGTACAGAGAGTTGCCTATGGCACTACTTGTGTCCTCAAGGAGGTCAGGGATCCATGAGACAGAGGACAAGCTAAAGAACCAATATGTTAATGAGATTCATGTCAGGACAGAGGGGGACACGGAGTCTTTGAACCTCAGAAAGGAGCCTTTAATCCCTTCGGGATGGCCTGTCATGAAAGATTTCTTGGAAGTGAAATGAGTCCTGCAGGACGAGAAGTTTTAGTGAGCTTAAGAAAGAGGGTAACCAAGTATCCCAGATAAGAATGATCTTGAGCAGACATGAAGAAATCCACAAGTAGGATGTATGGGGGGGCCTCCAAGTAACTTGATACCTTAGGGGCATAACAGATTTGAGGTGAAGGTGGCCTGGGTTAGAGAGGCATGAGAGGCAGTTAGAGAGAGCCTTGAATTCCAAGCTGAAAACTTTATACTAAAGTCAGTGAGAAGTTATTAAGGGTTGGAAGAATGAATGCAGATGAACCAATCTGCATTTTAGAACAATTACTTTGAGGAACGTTCTGGAAGGGGCAGGACTGGAGGCAGAGAGACTGACATGGAGGATTTTGCAATATTCTATAAAAGGGTGATGACAGTATGATTGAGGGTCATGGCAGTGGGCACTGGAGAGATGCCAAAGCAAAGCAAAGAAGAAAACTTGGTCACTGATTGTTTCAGAAGGAAAAAGGTAGAGAAGGAATCTGTGTTAGGATCATGGTTTCTGACTTGAGTGACTTGTTCATGGTGGCACCCCACAACCAAATAGAACTAAGAGAATGCCAAAGGAAGGGACAGTCTCTTCTCACCCCCTGGGGAGAGGCTGTATTATGGGGAGGACAATGGGTCCCCTGGTCTCCACTGTGTGAGTCACAAGCCCCCAGCAACATCCATCCAAGCAGGTCATTACAGCATATCAACATCTGTGATGAAAACTGAACTCCAATTGTGCTAGACCCACTTGGGCATAATAAGTACGGTTTTTAACATAATGCACTGCTGGAGTGAAGTTGTCAGAAAAGCAGGGGGCGGAGGAGGTAATCTGTGAAACTTCAAAGAAGAGAAGATTGAAGCTATTTTATGGGGCTGGAAATGAGTCATTTGTCAGCAATGCCAACTTGCTGTCAGTTCCACAGGGAGAGATGACTGGGCACCCTGGGGGGAGGGCTGGTGAAAGTGTCAACCTCCAATCACCAGAGGCCATGCGTGGGGTAAGAAGTGTCAGTCACTTCACATCTCTGTCCTGACCTGGGTCAGAGGGAAACCAAGGTCATGTCAGAGCATTTAGCATCGTAACCAAGGAACCTTATAACCTGCCTCTGTCAGGAGAGAACTCATGTGCTCAGCATTATCAAAGACAGTTCAGAGCTTTAATTCCCCAGGAGATTTGCACTTTAAAAGAACAGCGAGAGGGCAACACTTTTAGGAAAAAGAAACTAAGATGTAAGAGCGGATTGGTGGCACAAGGGGAAAGAGACTTCTGAACACAGCCTGGCCTAAGGTCACTGAAAGAGTACCACGCAGGTGAGCACCCCTTCTCTCTACCTAGTTGTCAAACCTGGGGGGGCCTCTGAGTCCGAACAGGTTGGAAGCCATCCCAGTGAGTGACAGCCTGCACTAGAAGCAGGAATCCTGCTTTTTAAGCCATTGCATTGCCAGTTAGTCCCCTCTCCGCCCCATTATGCCGTTATCTATCACATGGGCATTTGAGCTACTGCAGCAGGCTCCTCCGAGGTGTTCTTCCTGCTTCCATTGCTCTGTCTCATCCATTTTCCTCCCTGCACCCACAGTGAGCATTTTACACTTAAACTGAATCTTCCCTTCCTGCTCACAGTGCTCTGGTCTCTACCAACCCATAGGGTTTCAATCTCAACCCTGACATCATCTTCTTGACACCTTGACACCTTCCTGACACCATGTTCTTCACACTCCAGCTGCGATTGCCCTTTTAGTTCCTTGAACACAATGAGGTTTGGCCTCCCTTGAGATCTCTGCGAAGCCTGGTCTCTCTTCTTGTTTAGTGTCTATTCATCCTTCAACTCAGCTTAAATATTGTCTCATCGGAGAGGTACTTCCTGTCTCTCAAATTAGGTTGCCTCCACCACAACACATACAGGCTGTTCTGTCTCATAACATCTTCTCTTCTTTTGTAATGTTTGTGGGTATTTTGTTGTTGTTATTGTTTATATTCTGAGATCTCATTTTGACTCTGAACTCCAGAGGAACAAGGATAATGCTTGTCATTTTTGCCGCTGCATCTACCTGCCTGGAACAATGCCTAATATAAATGTTCCACAAGTATTTGTAGGATGAGTAAATGAATGAGTGAATGAATAAACAGCTCTTTAGTAACTCTGGTGGGCAGAAAAGTTTGGGACCCCATGCACCAGGCGACATCATAGAAGTACCAAGTCACATGTATGGGCAAAGACACAAGCGAGAAATCAAGGAACCATATCAATAACTTTCCTGTCACTTTAAGCTCTGCTTCTCGTTCACACTTTCTGTGCCAGATTAGCTCTGAAGGACCAAAGTTACAGAACACTTTCCATTAGACCAGTGGTTCTCAAAATCTCCAGAAGAGCTTATTAAAACACAGATTACTGGGCCCCATCCCCAGTGTTTCTGATTCAGTAGTTCTTGAGTGGGATTTGAGAATTTCCATTTCTAAAAAGTTCCCAGGTGATATTGATGCTGCTGGTCCAGGAACCACACTTTTAGAAAGAGTGTGTTAGACTAAGGGGCAGAGACTTGCTTTTCACTTTTACGATTGTTACATGCAGATGCTGTTATATAAACATTATATTTTTACATAGTATACGCTCAAAAAATTTGTTGCATCAATGAAAGAACCTTGGTGGCCACCTGTGTCCATCATCTGGTTCTATCCCCAGGGCCAACTGCTCTCCTCCTATCCATCTCTAGTCCATGTCAGATGATTGACACTATCACAACTTCCCACTCCAACCAACCACTTGACTATCTCTAGGTAGCTTTTATGTTCCACCCAACCTCCCAGAGAAATATGAGTTGTTCTTATTTTTTTAGTTTCTACTAAGGCCCTGATGATAACCTCATAAGCCTCTCAAGTTACAGTGTTAATGAGTAATGGCAGACCAACATGTTACTTTTCTAAAGAGAAATTTTATTCTAATATCTGATTGAACATTTGTATCCAACGAACATTGATTAATAGTGGCAGTCAATCTGTGCAATCATAGTTTGCTGGCTGAAATAAGCCTTAACACATACTATTAAAAATGTTTTATCTAGCAAACCTTTTTAATATAGCATTAAAAAGATTGTGGGGTAGGCAATGATAAAACATCTTAATAGTTGAAATTATTTCTCTGTACTTTAGAAGCATTTGCATGTATAGTCTTAAATGATATGTCAATTATAATAGTAGCTCAGCTATTTTGCAAGGATCATTACTGAGAAAATATTTAGATATGGTAGGTAGACTTGCCACTTACATCTGAAAAAATAAATGCATGCATTCATATGTATGTATGGATATAGGTAAAGATGCAGGCCTATATGTTTTTCTTCACGAAATCCTAAAATTCCAGTTTTCTTTCCTGACTCCATTGACTTCATATGAATTAAGTTTTATTCTATGAAATGGAACCTATTGCCACATGCATTTATCTGTTCTCATACATATTAGATCACGTCACTTGCATCACACTCACTAAATAAGTATTCAATAACATTTCTAAAGAATAATTTCTGCTAGATCAAGCTGGAAAGGATTGGAATCTGAAAAGAGATTTTTTTTTAATGGTAAAGCATCATAATCTCTGAGCACCTTATCAGGCTGATTTAATTTAGAGTTACTTCTATGCTTTCCTGCAGATCTACCCTAAATCTCTAGGCGAACAGGGTTAGAAATTGATGAAATGTTCTACCTTACGTCTCATATACACACAAAGTTCAATTTCAGCACTGACACTCTCATTTACAGGCTTGGTTCTGCTTAGGGAAAGTCAAATATTTTCTTTCCTCTTGAGTCAGATAGATACTTCTGACAGCGAGAAACGAAGAAGAAAACCAATGCGCTGAACACACGCTATATGCCGGGTGCTCTTTGCATATCAATAATGAGCCTCACACCAACCCTGGGAGATTGATGTCATGATTCCTTCCAGGAAGATTAAGCAAAAATCAGGGGAAAAAAAGGAAAAAGAAAAGGAAAGATCTAGGAGTGAAATCATGTGCTTGAGGTCATGCATCTAGCAAATGGCAAAGCATGGAATCAGAAACAGGTCCCTTTGTCACTAAAAACCATGTAGTATGTTAGAGTGAGGTCACAGCCTGCAGTAGAACCTCTTATGTCAGCTTTGAAAGTAACAACCAAGAAACACCAGGAGGTGGAAATATTCTTTCATTTTTTAACTCTAAGGAGACGTATAGTAGCTTTTCCTTTATTAATTTCAAGAAAAGGATTTTACACCACTTTTCTGAAGCTTCTCTGAGATGTCTTTCATCCCATCTCTTTCTTTTTGTTTTATTTAATTTTGAGAATCAAATTCAGTCCCTTTAATCCATGAATCCTTCTCTGATTCTACCACAGGAAGTCACTTTCTTCATTCAGTTATCCTAGAATCCTGTGCTTTTCATCTAGCATTTCACATTTCACAACTTGACTTATGCCTGTTTATTTTCCAGGGATTTTAGGGTTGTTGGGAGAAAGGTAGGAAGCTGAAATTTTGGATCAAATCAGCAACATTAGTTTATTTAATCTCTGATCTCCTTCCCAAGATGAGAGAAAGAGAGAGAAAAAGGGAAAAATTATTTGATATTTCCAACCAGTTCTCTCTGAATCTCATTTCTCCCGTGTTAAATGGAATAAAACTACTTTCTACGCTTCCCTCATGTGGTTAATGTGAGGAGCAAATGAGATAAGATAAAGGAAAGTGCTTTAAAAAAAATCCAAATCCTGTCATTAGTATTACCATTAGGGCAACAAAAAAAAAACAACAAAAATCCATGAATCCATGAACCACCTGAAAAACTTCTCTTTAAGCTCATACTCGTAGAAGACTGTCCATGAATATCAGATATACTTTTCTTGTTATGCTTACTCCTAAATTCCTAGTAAAGTCTAATTTATTTGTACATTTTGATATTTTGGAATCAGTAAACATTTTAACAAGTATCAGACTATTTTTAGTAGATTTTCTAAGCAGTAAAGATTGAAAACAGTTACCAGTGGGGGCAGGAAAAAAGATGGTTTAAACTATTCAAGAAATCAGACATTATTCAAGTGTTCATAAAATCTATTTAGCCATATCCCACTGCTTGCCAAGAATACACAAATCATTCTTATTTATATTCAGTTCTTCATATCTAAAATGGCATTTAAAAATGAACATAATCTAAACTCTTCTTTTTCCCAACATAGGGAATCTGAAAACATCAGCAGACTACTGGGCCTTAGTTTTCCCATCAGGAAAATTAGGAAGTTGAACTAGATCAGGAATAGAAAGAACCTGACAAGTTGGTCCAATACTGTCCAGCTCCTTGTCCATGGCAGACATCACTAATAGAATAGAGCACTTTCCCACTGAGCTAGGAAGCAGCCTCAGAATCATTCTTTCCTTACTGCTCCCAGCAGCTGCTATCAATCCGTTGGAACTTTGCCGTTGTAAGATTAGACGATTTCTAAGATTTCGTTGTTTAACTCTGACATTTTCGGAGTAAATAAATGCAATCAGTTTGTCTAACTCCCAAAATTCATTCTGTTAAAAAACAATCTGTTCCTTTTTTCTGAAAGGTGATGACAAATTTCAGTTGGTATTTCTCATTCAGTTGTCTGCCTTCTCTGCTCCTCATTCTGTGAATGGTACCGATGTCTCTCAGTAGGAGATGCCAAGTAAATGAAACCGCTCAGCAGGAAACTCTGTTTGGCAATTCTAACGAGGCTTGAAGAATTGGTTCCCTCATTAGAAACAACAAAAGTTTCCTATCTGGTGAATATGCAAGTTCTGGCCGCTGATCTGATGAGGTGCTCTACCTGAAGAAAATATTACAGCATGAAGAATACAGATGAAAAACAAATACTTGGTAATGATGGGATCCACCATTCACCTTGACTCTAGGAGATAAAAACTCCGTTTCCTTGCAATGCATTGTCCAGATTAACAGACTTCAGCCCTAGGAGTGGAAGGACTTTAGCTTCTGAATGGGGATTACCACTTGTGAGCTCCTACTCTGTGCTAGGTCCTTCATGTCTATCATTTCTTTGAAACCACAATAATGATAGTGAACGTGTATTAAACTTTTCATCTGTGTCAGGGACTGTTCTAAGCCCTTTACTTGAATTAACTCATTTAATTCCCACAAGAGCTCTATAGAGTAGGTACTACTAATATCTTTAACGAATGAGGAAACAGAGGCAAAGAGAGGGTGGGTAACTTGCCCAAAGTCATACAATAGTAAGTGGTATAGCTTGTATTTGAATCCTTGAAGTCTGACAGCAGAGTCTGAGCTTATAACCCACTATATTATACTACCTCATGATGTTCCAAAGAGTTGATTGTTATTTTTATTTTCTGATGAGTAAAGCACACTTCAGAGCCTATTGCCTCTGAGTCAGAAAATGGCATAAAGTTGCACAGCAGGGTAGGGCTGGTACTTTTCATTTTTTGTCTCCGTTAATCCTTGCTATAAACCCTTGATGTAGGTGGTAGTACTTCCCCCATTTAACGGATGGAGAAACAGAGGTTCTTGAGGGATTGTAACTTGCCCGAGATCACACAGCTAATAAATGGTAGAACCAGGCTTTGAACAAGGCAGCCTAACTGGAGAATGTACATGACTCCAAGTTCTCAAGGAGCTGAAAATCAGATCTGAAAGAAGGAACAGCACAGAGAGGAAACACACCTTCCAGGTCTGGTTCATCAGTGACATCATGAGACAGTATGAACAGAGGACGAGGGCTCAGAGTGGTGGGGGCAGTTTCAAGAAGGAGGTGGAACAGCTGGCTCTTTAAGAATAGGTGGAGGAATAGCCAAGTGTGGAAGCAATCCAAGTGCCCATCAACAGATGAATGGATAAAGAAGATCTGATATATATAACAGAATATTACTCAGCCATAAAAGAAACAAAATCGTACCATTCATGACAACATGGATGGACCTTGAGGGCATTATGTTAATTGAAATAAGTCAGAGAGAGAAAGACAAACACCGTATGATTTCACTCATATGTGGAAGGTAAACAAACAAACATATAGATGAGAACAGATTGGTGGTTATCAGAGGGGAACAGTGTGGGGGAGAGTGAAAGGGGTAAAGGGGCACATATGCATGGTGACAGATTAAAACTAGACTATTGGTGGTGAACACATGATGCAGTCTATATAGAAACTGAAATCTAATAGTGTACATCTGAAATGTACACCATGTTATAAGTCAATACGACCCCAATAAAATAATTTTAAAAAGAACAGGTGGCGGAAAGGTTAAGAGGGTCTTCAAAGAAAGGGGACTGTCAACATCTGTCAAGGGGGGTGTTTGGTATTTATGTGAGTCATTGTTAAGAATGGATATTAAAAATTTGGCACCTGGTAGTCATTCCCCTAGGAGGAACTAATAATAGATTAGTAAAGTAAAGGAAAATTGGTTGGAGATCTATTTGCTCAATGAGTGCTTAATAACTGCTCCACCAAATGCAGTGCAAATGTTTCTGAGCCTTACTTTGAGCCCAGACAGAAAGACCCTACAATTTACTTTGCCCTAACTCATGCTTTCTCCTCTCCTCTTCTCCCCTCTCCTTTCCTCTCTCCTCCTCTTCTCTCTTCTTCTCTGCCTCACTTTGCCGCCTCACAGTATTCTTGAAACTACTTTTTAGCTCTTAACAGAGTTCTGTTCTTCAAGCAGGACTTTTAGAAATTGTGATCCTTAGTTTATTTCCCTTCTATTTTAGCCTTTTGACATCTTGGAAGTAAATTGCTCATAAGTTCATTCCTGCCAATCCCCTTGCCCCCATTTTGCCATAATTGGATGTACGCTTCTCTGATTTCTGCTTTTCTGGTATATATATCTCTCCACAAATAAAATGTATACTCATATAGGTTACATACACACATTCATTGTTTTCCTACAGTTTTGGAGTTTGGGGGTTGTTGGGTTTTGTTTCTCAGTCATAAACAATGTTTCTATTCTACTGCCATCCTCTAGAGAAGACCGATAAAATTTGACTCATGAAGAGAGAGAGGAAAAAAAATCCAGGAGGAGAAAGTAATATGGGGAGAAAATGAAAGAGATTTAGTGCAGCTATCAACCGACCGTTGTGCTGTCTTTAAGAGTCTGTTGAAACAACATAATAAAAGGTAATAAAGGTTGGATATATAGCCTACCTGGCAGAAAGGGCTGCCTGTTTGGATCTTGCCCACTCCTAGCCCACCACGGGGCTTTGTCTTGGCAGTAGGATCTTACCCCTGGAGTCATTGAACCCCTGTGGACTTAAGAGGCATCAGGTCACCCTGAGAAGAGGATCCTAATCAGGTTGGCAGGTGAGTTAAACATCCCTCTGACTCCTTCCTTCCCTTCTTTGTCCAGGGGCTTAATGACCCCGCTTTGTTTCTTTGAAAAGCTGTGTTTGGTCCAATTTGCCTAAGGAAAGCCCTGAGTGAGTCACTAAAATAGACAAAGGGAGCTTGGAACCTTGCAGATGGTCATGTCAGCTCCCAGGGGATCAAGGCCTTATTGCCTTTCAGTTTCAAATAAATCTCCATAAACTTCTAAATCAGCACTAATTGGCCTCTTGAGAGGATGGTGGCACACATTCCCCAGGTAGTTTGGCAAAAATCAAGGCTCAGGAGGACTAGATGAAGGGGCAGCATCTACCCACACAAAGGTCAAGACGATGTTCCAAGAGGCAGTTGGGACAAGGGTAAATTTCCTGAATCTGTAGTGCTCTCTGACACTTGGCTGGTGATCAGAAGATTAAAACTCGTTCATTTATTCATTCATCAAACATTTATTCAGCATCTACTTTGTGCCAGGCCTGTGCCGGTGGCTGGGCTTAGACCAGTGGATAAGACCAGGGCTCCATCCTGAAGCTCCAGTCTAGGGGGTGAGAAGATCCCTCAGACACAAGATTGTAAATGCAGAGTTCAAGTCCATGATGTTGGTATATGGGCTCAGGGTTCAGGAGGTGCTAAAGGGAGTTAGGAACCAAGCTTGTCTTGGAAGGCTGCTGAGTCCAGCTGGCCCTTAATGCTTGAATTCAAGTATTTGCTTGAATGGATGAAAGAATAATTTGAAAGAAGAGGGAGGAAAGAGGAGTCAGAAGTTACGAGTTCAAGATCTAACTACCATTCCTATGAGATCTAGGGCAAATCTCCTTCCCTCCTTGGGCCTCAGTTTCCCCATCTATGCACCCAGATGTTTGTCTGTCTCTAAGTTCTCTTCCAGTTCTGACATTCTGAATTACGTCAAGCAGCATAAAGAGATAGAAATATTCTTCCAGATCTGGGTTCTTGGTGGCAGGTCCAAGATCTCCATCCTGTTTTTCTGCAAAATAAGCCCCATTTTCTTCATCCTGTTTTCTCACTGTTTCTAGACAGGGTCTAGCTATGTGGTTGTGTGAAGCTCTGGATTTTTGCAAGATAGAAGGTACGGATACCCCTGAATGGTGCTGGAGACCGAAAGGGAAGCTAAGAAATTCTGGGGAAAAAATGAAAATGGAGCCTCTGGGGAAAGCAAGGAGAAGGGATGCCAGCAGCAAAGCACTGAGCCCCTGGAAGAGAGACCTCATTACTAAAGTATGAGTCACGGTAATAGGCTGAATAAATCCCTGTAAAGTCAGGGCTAATGGTGTCTACTGGACCCCAAATCGTGCCATAAGCCCAGAGCCGAGGCTGCGCTAATTGTCAGACCCAATCAGAGGGGCTGGGGAGCATGAAATGAAGGATTAGTTCAGGAGGGGTGAGCCCCCAGCCTCTCTGGAGCTGGCTGGAGCTCCTCAGTGGGAAGAATGGCCAAGGCAAGAACAGCCAGATAGAGGGCCAGATGCTCTGGCAGAGGGGTCCACGGTCGATTCTGAGGCCAGCAAGTGACCCCTGAGCCCTGACATCACTGTGGGAATCCTGGGATCCTTCTCCATGGGACCTCTCCATTTCTTTCTCCCAATTGTCTACTCCTACCTCAATCTTTTCCAATATTTCTCTCCTTCGTATTTTCTCTTTCTTTTTTGCCCTCTCTTTTTTCTTGCTTTCTGCCTGTCAGACTCATGGTTTTTGCCCCCTGCCTTCTTATACTTTTCATCTTTTTCTCTCCCTCTCTCATATCCACCTCAGGTGTACCCTCTCCTCCCATCTCTTCTTTCCTTGCCCTCCTTCCTCCTCACTTCTCATCCCCTCCCACTCATCTCCCTTTATCTCTTCTAATCTCATTTCTTTTTCCCATTTTCTATATGTTTCTCATTTTCCTATCTCCTAGATTCTTTTCTTGCTCTTCTTCTTGTTCCTCCTGTTTGCTCCCTTTCTTCTCTTTGCTTCTTCTCTTCCTTCTCCTTTTCCTTTATCTTTCCTTATCCAGCCTTGGCAGCAAGTAACCAGAGATTTGCCAGACCAGATGACTGAGCCCCCTGCCTCATCACCACCTTCAAAATCACCTTCACGATTTGATCCTCACAACAAACTTCTGATGAAAATATTGTTAAGGAAATTAAAGCTCAAAAAAGCTAAATGATGGGCCCAGGTCACACAGCTACTAAGGAGAAGATATGGAATGGCTTTCCAAATATGTGTGAATTCAGGTTTTCTAAGTGAATTTGGAACTGGGGTGTGGGTGGCAAGAAAATCAATCTTGGCCGATTGACAGTGTCACAGGGTCAGAGGTACCCTCCCAAGATGAAAGGGAAATGTAGCAGCAAGCTTTTCAGCCACTTTTTCCCCTCCCTGGGGACTGATTTATTTAATAAACATGAGTGACCACCATATGCAGGCATTATCCTTGGTGCTGAGGATACAGAACCAAGTGACTCTCCACACGAAACTTACATTGTCATTCGGGAGATAGTCAATAAACAAGTAATGAAGTACATATATCATATAATGGGCTCTGATGCAGCTGTCAGTGGCTATGGGAATGTGTTGGGAAGATGATGGGATTGGTGAAAGCAGACATTGGAAATTGTTACAATTTTGGTGCTCATAAAAGCTTCGTGAAGGTCTCTTCCTCTATTATTTAGGTTAGAACCTGGATTTTGTCTGACTCCCTCAGTATAGGGTATACCATTGGCCAACAAAATCTCCTACTGCTCCATGCCAAATGCTCTCTGAGCTAATTTTGGTCACCTGGAGACTCAAGAGGCCACTGCCACAGGGCCGTGGGCTGTAGCTGCCATCACACTCTGCCTGGTCATAGAGGACTTCAGCCTGTCATGAATCTCCCAAATTCAGCTGATTTTTTTTTTCTTTTCTTCCATTTAGCCCTGTCCTCTCTGTCTGCTTGTCGCTGGGCTGTGTCACAAGCTCGGTTGCCTGAGTAATAGGCAGGAGCCATCTGGGGATCTTGCCATCTGGCAAGAAATACCAGCTTTTAGTCACGAGAACTTTCCAATGCCTGGAGCTCCTGTTCACTGCTGGGGGAGGATAATTATCCCTGTTCCCTTGTTTGGAATAGAAAGTGGTCCAGAGAGGGTGAAGGAAGTACCTGATGGCTGCCTCTGTGGCTTTAGTCACACTTTATTCCGTATCTTGAATGCCTACTGTCTCCATCTTCAACTCTCTCCCCTCCTTTAAAGCCCATTCCAAATGTCATCTTTTCCATGGAGCCTTCTTTAATAACATAATGATCTGCTTGTCTTCTGAAGTCTCATAGCAAAATCTGCCAGTGCCAGATTGGCCTGGATTCACACCCCTGCTTCTACCAAGTACCAGTCGTAGAACTTAAACCGTTAGTGTTTGTCTCAATGACATCTCCCATCCCACAGTCTCTTTGGCAGTGTGATTTTTGCCACTTCCTCATTACTAACTACTAATTTCTAAGTTAATTCATACTTGTGTTATAGACACCATTGTAACCAATAGAATATGGCAGAAGTAACGTTACATGACTTCCTATGCTAAGTCAGTAGGACCCAATTGCCACCAGAAGCCCAAGTCACATGGAGAGGCCATGTGTAGGTGTCTCTGATAGAGAGTCCCGGCTGAGCCCAACCTCAGCTCATCTGAGTGCAGGCTCTAGATCTGTGCGTGACGAAATCTCTTGATGATTCCAGCCTCTAGCCATTTGAGTCTTCCGCACTGCCCCAGATATCATGCAGCAGAAACAAGCTACCCCTACAGTTGCTTGTCCTAATTCCTGGTCCACACAATTCGTGAGCAGAATAAAAAAGGTTTTGTGTCACTATGATAGGGTGGTCTGCTAGGCAGCAGTAGACCACTGCAACAGATTTTCAGTTTTTAAGTCAGCAAGATGGGGGTGATATTGCTAATCATAGAGTATAGTTGAAAAATTAAATGAAGTAATATATGAGAGGTAACTGTCAATTCCTGACATTTGGAAGACACTTAACGTAGTTCCCCCTACCTCCTTCTAACTATAGCAGTTTCAATTGCCCACGTCTTACTAGAATTTTTGCTCCTCTACAGCAGGACTTGAATCATATTCAAATTATAAGCCCTGTATTACCTGTTGGATATATGTTACATGCTTTGAAACTATTTGTTAAATAAAGAGATGAATAAATAAATGCAAAGAGCACTGGATTGGGAGCCAGAAGCTTTAGTTGCTAGCTATGCAATCGTGAGTAAGTCTCCCTCTCTCGGGATTGTTTGCCTTGTGTAAAATGAGAAAACTTGGACTGAAAAGGGGGAGGCTATGGCCAGCTGAGGAAGCCCTTGCAACCTTTCTCAAATTCTTAAAGAGTCACTGTGAGGAAGAGGAACAGGTGTCTCTGTTTGACTCTCCAGTGCTACAGGGAATGCCCTGGATGGAATACATAGGCACAAGACAATGAAAAAAAAAGAGTATTTATCTAAAGAGTCAGAAATGCTCAAAGGTTAAAGAAGATGCCTTGTGAGCCAGTGAATACCTTGCCTCTAGAGGTGTTACTGTGGGAAATGGAACGTTTTCTTGCAGCTCTGCTGTAGAGGGCATATAAACATTGGATTAAATGGATTCCTTCCCCTTTGTCCTTAATTCTACCACTGGATGACATCTTTCGGCTCCAAAGGTGTTCAAATTTGCAAACGATCTTTTGACTCTGGGGTCTTTTTTGTAGTTCCTGGGTCGGTGGGTCTGGAATGATGTAGACGGGGATCTGGCAAGTGCAGCCGCCTGGAGTGTGGGTCACCCGGGGATAGCCTAGCTTGTTTACTTCAGTGATGCTGGGGAAGGGAGTAGGAGTGGGGAAGTCAGAGGAGGAATATTGATCAGGGACTGAATTTTAAGTGCACTTCCAGAGATGATTACAGGGCCATGATTAATGGTCTGTAGGAGCTCACCAGGGGAGCACTAAGTGCAGAGAACTGGAAAAAGTTCTGGAAAGTGTGAGTACAGAAAGTCTGATCTGAGGCGGGGGTAACCAGAGGCCGGAAGTTAGGTTTGCTATTCTTCATAGGAGCAGCTACATTTATCAGGTGAGAATGGATCTGCTGCATTAACAGTCCAGCCCTAAAGGTTTTAGGATTAACAGCACTAAAGTTTAATTCTCACTTAGGTAACGTCCATGCCTCTGTTGAGGACAGTAGCTCAGCTATCCAGGCAGCTTTGGTTTTGTGACTCCATTTTCCTAACATGAGGCTTCAACAAGGGAAAATGAAAACACGAGACTTTGACAGGGGAAGAGGGTGCTGGAGGATCTTGCACCAGCAATTAAATGTCTTACGTCCCAAAATGACACATGTACTTCTGTTCATTGCTCATTGGCCAGAATTAGTCACATGGCCCTTCCTAAGTATAAAGAGCCAGGAAGGGTAATCCTTTAATGTGTCCCCTAAGAAAGGATGACTAGATATGTTTGAACACTAATAGTTTCTTATATAGGGGGAAAGAGAATGAGAAATAAGGGAAACCCACAAAGTATTTGAGGGCCCAGGACAAAAGAAAAGTAAGTAATCTCACTGACTTTCAGTTTCCTCGTCTCTCAAAGAAAGATGATTTCACCTACCACACTAAGGATATTGTGAACATTAAACAAGAAAATGCACATGCCTTTAACCCTAACTCTTTGCCAATGGCATGACTTTTTAAAAAACGGAATATTGTTTTTACGGTTGATGGTCATATTATTATTAAACCACAAAATTGCAGATTTTATGAAGTATAAACAACTATCTGGCATAGCTTTCTCTCCAGTACAAGAATTTCCATTAGAGTAGAAGATCCTAAACTTGACTAACTATCAGAATCAGCTGAGAAGTTACAGGCACAATCTGAGACAGAAGGGTTGGAGCAGAAGGGTTGGTCCTGAAGTTTTGACAGGAGCATCAAAGGATGCAGCAGATAAGAAATTGGCAGGATGGCTCCATATTTTCAAAATGCACAGGGCAATTGCAAGAAATCTGATGATACTTTTGGGAAACTGCATGCTAAAAATAGCCATTGTTTTCCTGGATGTGGCGTTATTTCAGTGTTGGTCTTTGTGACGTATCTGTTTTTGCTATTTCTGTCTCTGTTCCCGTCATTTTTACCCCCTTTTACCATCTATATCTGCAGCATTCAGAGCTGTATCAGAAACATCCATGCTGTCTTTCGCTGATGCTTGAATTCACATATTCATTTATTTACTCATCCATTTATCCATCCATTCATCCTTTTCTTTCTTTCGGTGAAGTCATCCAGTCTTTTATTTAGAGAACAAACATTTATTGAGCACCTACTCTTGTTACTGTGTTAGGCACCAGAGATTCTAAGGGGGAAAAAATGTGTGCAGTGTAGTGAAGGATACAGACAAGCAAATACAAAATTATGCAAAATAATGCAGTAAGATCACAGAGTTGAGAATCTCAACCAGGCTGAGAGTAGGTGGGAGGAGGTGACAGTTCAACAAATTCTTTTTTTTTTTTTTTGAGAAAGATCAGCCCTGAGCTAACATCTGCGGCCAATCCTCCTCCTTTTGCTGAGGAAGACTGGTCCCGAGCTAACATCTGTGCCCATTTTCCTCTACTTTCTGTGTGGGACACCTGCCACAGCATGGCTTGCCAAGCGGTGCCATGTCCACACCTGGGATCCCAACCAGCGAACCCCGGGCCACTGAAGAGTAACGTGCACACTTAACCACTGCGCCACCGCACCGGCCCCCTCAACTAATTCTTAAAGGAGAACTAGTTCAAGTGGGGGAGATGAGAAGGGCATCTTAGGTGAAAGGAACAGCATATGAAAAAGAAGTCAAGTGCGAGAGAGCCTGGCATGTTTGCACGCTTGCAGATATTCTAGCATAAGGCATTGAGGCCGTTGACGTAGCCCCAGGACGTTGGGTGACCTCTTTAATCTCTACCTCACACATTGATTGTCAAGATTAAATGGGATAATTTAAATAGAGTCTAACAGAGTATCTGAGACACAATAGACACTAGAAAAATATTGTTGCTCCACTCTCATTTCTCGGTCATTGCATTATTTGCCTTCCTAGTCCCCTAGTGCCTCACAGAAAGCATCTGTTCAATAAAGTTTCCTTAAATTTAATTCAATCGCTTGCCACCCAATCTCAGGATAACTTCCTTTTCTTCCTATGAGGATGCTGAGGACCAGGAACAGGGCAGCCTCTTCTCAAAGCCTCCCCCTCCTTCTCTTCAGGGGGAAATAGCTCCTGCGTCTCCACCGCAGTCTGTTTCTCTGCCTCTGGGGAAATCTCCTCTCTTGTAAATCCTGCAATTAGAGGCTCCCGCCCCCTCCACTCGAGCTACATCTGCCGCCCTAGATTTGCACCCATTTGATCGTTAAGGGATAATCACGGAGGTTGCTGCAGCTTGCAGTGTGGTAAAAACAGAAAGACATTCTAAACACATTTTTGGTTTCCAGATCAAGGGTCCCCTTCTTACACTACACCCCTGCTTCCGGTCTGCCTGCACCCTTGGGCTCACGGCACAAAATCTTACTTCATCCTTCATTTTTCAAAAACCACATAAATTAGGCAAGAAATAGAAATATGGTTTTTTCTTGATTGATGAAGATTGTGAGGCTCAGAGAGGTAAAGCATTTGACTTAGGCCAGAGAGTTCACCTGTGATATGGTCCAGCACAGGCACTGGATTCTACTGCTACCTGGTTTTATTGCCTCCATAGAGGAAAAGAACAGAAAGTTAACAAAGAATTTTTCTCTTGAGATTACGTGGTTTTGATTTATCTGTGTGTATAAACATATATGTCATTAATTCAAATTATACATTGCAATTAACTTTTAAAAAATATGAAGAATGTATGCATATTGTAGGAAATGTATAAAATACAGAAAAGCTTAAGGAAGAACCTGAAGTCACTCATTATACCATCATCCAGAGATATATTTTGGTTGCTATATCATGTGTACATGGATGTGTCTCTATAAATTTTTTTACAAAATCAGGATTATAATACACACATGCACGCATAGTTCCTGTTTCGCTTAACTTTAAACATTTCTTCAGGTCATTAAATAGCCTTCATAAACACAGTTTGGTTTGACTCCATTAACATCTGGATGTCTATCACTGGATCATCTCCTTACTATTCAATTTGAGGGGAAAAAAGGAAACAAAAAGGAACTGGGTAAGAGAAAGAAGCTCTGTGTTCTAGCCCCAGGGCTGCCACTTACTAAGCCCCTCCTCCGTGTGTCTCCATTTGCCCATCTGTAAAATGGGGATGATGGTCACACAGCCTCAACTGGAGGCTCACGGGAAACCATAGTGATGAGGTTTGCCCATGCATGCAGGATTGCCTGGTGTTGCCTTGATTACCATGTTGGTAAGGATTCCTATTGCTGTTCTCCATCGGCACATGCACAGAGACCTCCCAGGAGGTAGGTTTTTATCTTTTCTCTGGGACGTGCTTACATGGGCAGTACAGTTCACAGGAAGCACCTCTGCTCCAATTGTCCTCCAGTATTGTCTGTCTTGATGAAAAATGAGCAGTTATTATTTCCTACCTTTGGGTCTGGGAGGCCCGAAAGAAATCAGTAGCCACATAAAATAGCTGCTGTTATTGTAACAGCCTTTTCATTGATGGATTTAAGTGTGAGGTGTTTGGTATCGATTGCTACCATCTGAGGCTGGTGGAAAGAGTGTATTTGGGCTAAAGAGGCATCTTGCTTTGCAGGATAAACGTGAACTTACAAAAGGTGTTTTCAAAGGCCCAATCCTGTAGACCAAGTGCTGCTTTATTTCTGGATTGCCTTCTGATTTGAGAGAATTGAAATTTTCATGCCCAATTGATATTCAGTTGACTCCTTATTCTTATCTTTCAATATTTTTGGTCTTCCTTCTCTACAATCAGCATTAAATGCAAAACGTGAACCAATGATGAAGCACGCTTTATGTCTTAAGTGAGTCCTGTAAAATAATAAAACACTTTTTAATATTTCTCTTCCCTTCCTTCCTTTCTTTCTTTCTTCCTCCTCTCCCTTTCATGCTTGAATCGTTTCCTCCCACTCTTTTAACCTTCAGAAAACAAAAACAAAAGCAGAGTGCCTATCACATTTAAAACAACAAGATATTAAGCATTGTGGGAAATCAAAAGTTGGTGATGGCATCATCTTTGCCATCCGAGAAACCCACCAATGTAGAACACAGTCATGTGTACATTCTCACGAGCAGCAGTTTCGTTCAGAGTAGAGGTAAAAGTAAGGGAGAGGAGAGGAGAGATGTGGAGGACAGACCGAAGGAAGATGAGTAAATATGAAAAATGGGCAGAGAAAGGAGTCAGGGATGACTCAGAAGTAAGCCTCAGTCACTCAAAGTTTCATTAGACCACTGATGGAAACAGAAAAGTCATAAGAGAAAATCAATCCTGTCACCTAAGTAGAAACGGTCAAATATTGGAGGTGTGGTGCCCAGAGCTCGCACAAAGATGGGGATTTAGGAGTCATCAGCAGAGAAATAAAACTGGAATTGCAGAGTAGGCAAGTCCTCCATGGGTGAGAGAGAGAAATGTGTCCTCATTGTGTTTCATCTTCTTCTCCCTACACCACTGCCAGCATAGGAGGACTTTGATGACTGAGGTCCCAGCCTGAGGGAGGGGAAATTGGGAGGAAGTCACGGAAGGTAGTGAGTAATAGAGAGAGTGACCAAATCTTAATGTGTTACAACTTCAAGAGAACCTGGAATTCCATAAGGTGAGACCCCCTCATCTTACAGAGGGAAGGACTTGAACCCGAGGAAGCAAAGAGTGCAGTCAAAGGTATCCTCATGACCAGCTCTATGCTTTTGATTCACATTCCTGAGGTTTTGGCACCTGGAAGACTCAGTTTTAAGCCCCAGGTCAGCTACTTACCAGACATCAACTTAGTTAACGTCTTTGAAGCTTGATTTTCTTATCCATAAAATGACACCTTGAGGGATGACTGTGAGTATTATAGTGAAATAAAGTATGTGGTTCATCTGACATGGTGGTATTCAGTATACTCCCTCCTTTGTTACCCCCAGGCCAGCATTCTGCTTGAAAAGTCATGGGGACAACTGTAAATCAGGTGCCCACCATTTAACAGTATATGTCCTCCCTCGTGTGAACCCAGATCAATAGAGACACACTTTGGTTAGATTGTTTGGGTTTTTGTCTCAAATGCCAGTAATAGCTCTCTTTGGCAGAAAAACAAACTCAGGCCAGTGGGGTTCTTGGAATATTAGTCCTATCTGTTAACAAAAGAATCTATCCACAGCAGGACCTCCTGAGCAGGCGCCTCACACAGAGAGCTCCAGCGGCACAGACGTGACAAGTCCTACTCTCATGGCAGCCCGAGAACCATAATTCCCTTCTCTGATCCAGAAGATGGTTCACAGTCTTCAGATCCTTACTTCCTCCCTACCTCCAGTCCTCACTAGGGATATATCTTTAAATCCTGAGGCTCAGACAGGGAAAAAAACTTGCCCAATACCACACAGCAAATTGGTGGTGAAGATTGCAGAAGCAATCTAACTTTCTAGAACCCAATGAAAGAGAATTGTTCCTCAGTTAGAGGAATTTTCTGTGCAAACAGCTAACATCCCCAGCTGTTCAGTAGGACTGACCACCTCCTTCTTACGTTTTCTTCGGACAATAAGAGGAACATTTAGTGTGTTTCTCTGTGAACAAAAACATTCCACCGATGAGGGGGTGAGGGTGAGTGACAGAAACTGAACCAGTGAAATAGATCAAGATACAGGAACCTAGGAATTCAGAGATATGGACTGGGATACACTGAGGCAAAGAGAACATAACCAGAGAAAGATGCTGAAAGGAAGATGTGGGGAATAAGATATAAGTGGCAGAGAAAGATGGTGAGGAAATAGAGCCAGACTTAGATAACATAAGAGAAAAACATAGGGAGAGAGAAAGAACTAGCACAGATGACCAGAAAGCAGGCGACACCGTGAATGAGAGAGACAGGTAACCAGGGAAATGTGTGGTTCTTGCAGCCAGCAGCCAGCAGCCAGCAGCAGGGGGCATCAGAACTCCATGGATATTAAAAGATGACTGAGAGAGGAAAAGAGTATTAAAAGGGAGTGAGGAGAGAGAGAGCGAAAGAGAAATAGGAGATAGAGAAAAGGGATGAGAACCCCCTCCTTGTAACTTTGAAATAAGAAAGAACAATGAATGGCTCTTCCTCTGGCATCCTGCATTCAGCGGCATGGTGAACTCGCCCAGCATCTGCCTGCTCCATAGTGGCACTGAAAGTGTGCAAGAAGTTGTTTTAAATGATATTAAAGACTTTCTCAAAGTGAACTAGTCCGGGGGACAAGGCCTGTGCTTGGGCCACTGATTCATACTCAGGCAAAACTCATTCAGTTACAAATGGCCTCTCTAACTGGAACTAGCTTATCCAAACATTCTCCTCTATTTCACTTCCTCAAAAAGAGAATTATTAGGAGCATACTAGGACATCTTGCAGATAAGGAAGTGATAGAACAGCGAAACTTGGGAAATAAAAAAAAATAAGGAATTGATATCGGAACACTGTATTTTGGTTGCTTATTCTTGCTGAGTAGATCTTATTCTCCCAGCCTTCTCTACGCCGCTCCCATTTCAAATGAGGTATCTTCCTCCATCTCATACCAGAGAAAGAGAAGAAAACTTCCAATTTCAGTTTCAAAAAATCCAGAGGAAGTTTCTGATTGGCTTAGCTTGGATCACATATCCACCCCTTGGGCCAATAACAGTCACCAGAGCAGTGACATACTCTGGCCCAGCCTGAATGACATGCCCACTCTTTTGCAGGCCTGGGGATGGGGGAAGATGCATAAGGGTAAAAGGATGTGATGTCAGGTGGAGGAATTAGAATCATGATCCCTGAAGCCACACCAATTAGGTCTACTCCAGTCTTGAAGAGGGGGTTGACTGTATTCCTCTAAGCAACTTTTCCTTATCTGTCAAATGGCATCAGTCACACCTGCCTTGCCCACTTCCAGGAGTTGTTATGATGGTCTGACTGGGATAAAGAGCAAATTGCAGCACCTCCTACTAGCAGGCGTGCAGATGAGCGGCAAGATGAAATAGACTGAATACGAGAGTCAGAGGCTTGGGTGCTAGTTTTGACTCTGACATAAATATGATCAGCAATATGAATTGGAGTAAGTTCCCCATCTGGCTGCATTTAAGTATCCTTCACTGTAAAATATAGTACTTGGTCAATTTTTTAAAGCTTTCTGTAGTCATTAGATTCCCTTAAGTGTCTGCGGAAAGACAGGTGCCTTTACTGGCCCCCTCAATGTCAGGAAGTTCATGAATCCTCCATAAGTCTATCCATAGATTCCCCCCCCCCCAACCCCCCAGGATAAGAACTCCTGGATTATATCGTCTTCAATATCTGACTCTATTCAACTGATTGAAAAGACGAGCTGCATTCTCAGCGGAAAAGACAACTCTGAATGAAGCAGGCATATGTCTCTCTTTGGTTTCAATCCTCTTCCCAGAAATATCATGCATGTTTCTCATTATCTCCTTCCTCTCGGCTATCCCTTCTCTTCCCGTTTTTCCCTCTACCACCTCATCGTTCCTCCACTACAGGTAGTCAAGTGTGGGTGTGATTGAAGTTTCTATTCCATCTGTGTTGGCGGCAGGAAGAGTTGCTAGCAGGGAAATGGATGGGACATGTATCATCTCTTATCTGCATCTCCAAGAACTTAAATGATTTCTTTCCCCCAACCAAAATAAATCAAAGGAGAGGAATTTTAATTGTAGTCACCAGGTGGTGAATTCAATACATCCCCGCTAGTCTCTGTGCTGCCAGTGTTGTCAGAGCAGCTTGTCTCTCCAGGCAGGAGGATAATGGGATTGTGAGAGTGGGGAGACAGAGAGCTCTGGAGATTATACCAGCAGCTCCCTGGTGGGGAGAAAACAGTCAGGCGAGGCCTGTTAAATATAAAGGCCAGAGAAACATCGCCTCCTGTCAGAGTCGTCCCCACTCATGCTCCATTGTGAATAGTCTCGCCAAGGGCCTCAAGGGGGTTGTCCCCACAAGTCTTGGATGGATCCTACGCATCCAGAGCTCTAACATGGACCTTAGAGAGATCTGGACTTATAGCTACTCTCACTCCTAATTGTTGAAGCATTTTAATTAATAAACATTTATTGAGTGCCTATGACATGCCAGACACTTGTTCTAGATAGTGGGAATATATCAGTGAAAAATAGAGATTTAGAACCAATTTAAGCACACAGTTAGCCTGTGACCTAGCAATCCTACTCCTAAGTATTTACCTAAGAAAAAGGAAAACATGTTCACAAAAAGACTTGTACAGGAATGTTCACAGCACTTTCATTCATAATAGCCCAAAAAGGGCAACAATCTGAATGTTCATCATAGGTCAATAAATAAGCAGATCATGGTATATTCACTACAATGGAATACTACTTAGTATAAAAAGAAAGTATCCCCACTCAGAAGAACATGAATGGGTCTTGGAACATTATGTTGGGCAAAAGGAGCCAGATACAAAAGGGCACATACTGTATGATTCCATTTATATGCAGCTAGAAGAGGCAAGACTAATCTATAGTTCTAGAAGTCAGATCAGCTTCTTGCCTGAGTTGGAAAGTGGGTCACAGAGAATTTTTTGGGGTGACAAAAATGTTCCATATCTGCTAATAGTGTATTTATTTGTCAAAACGCATCAAACTATTCATTAAAAAGAATACATTTAATTTCACATAAAGTATAATTTGATAAAGTTGAGAAAAAGAGGGAGACTTATTTCCAGCCCACAGAGACCTGTGTTCGACTGTTGACAAAAAGTAAACAAATTTAAAACTTACCTAATAGTATAGCAGGTATTAAGAGGAAAAGCAAAATGGTTTAAGGGCTTAGGGAATGGCAGGAGAGAGAGAGTTGCTTTTTTATGTGGAATGATCAGAGAAGGCCTTTCTGGTGAACTGACATTTGAGAAGACTTAAATGCAGTGAAAATGTGAGCCTTGTGGGAAAACGTGAGGAAAGGCATTCCAGACCAAGAGAAGAGCAAGTACAAAGGCCCTGAGGCAGTGGCATACCTGTCCTAATCAAGGAAAAGTAAAGAGGCGTGGCCAGTAAGGCTGAGCAGAGTGGGCAACATGGGGAGTAGGAAGGCTTGACTCAAGATCTCAGAGGAGAAAAGAACCCAAACACACAAGGCGCTTGAGACCATTGATTGACCTTTAGCCTTTGTTCTGACTGTGACAGAAAACCATGAGGATGTTCTGACTTGAGGATTGCCATGGATTGACTAAGGTTTCAAAAGCTTCATTCTGAAGAAGATAATAGACGTGGTTATAGAAACCACACGGAAAGTTTTGCAATGATCTAGGCAACAACTGATGGGACTGCAATGGAAGTAATGCAACATGGCCAGATTCTGGATGTACTTTGAAGGTAGAACTAACCGATTTTTAGAAGAACTTGATATGGGGGGATAAGAAGAGAGCCATCGGGGATGCCTCCCATGTTGGCTCAAACAACTGGAAGGATGGAGCAGCCTTGTGTGACATTTGGCAAGACACTTAACTTTTCTCATTTTCAGTCTCTTTATGTCTGTAAATAAGGTACTAAATTCTGCTCCACAGAGTTCCTTTATAGAGTCAGGGAGAATATAAGTGGAGTACCTAAGACAGGAGACATTCGATATCTTAATATATATTTGCTCTTCATTAGTGAATTAGAAATATTCTCTATCATAGAGAACTTCTAATTGTATTGTCTCAGTGATTATTATTTTCAGATATCTGAGAGCATCACTACACCCATTTTGCAGGACCAACTGGCACTTCAAGAGGTGAAGTAATTTGCTCAATGTCAAATAATGTTGCGAAGTGCTAGACTCCAATTCAGGTTTCTTTTCAACATCTATGCCAGTCTTCCTCTATTCTGTATGTGGGATGCTGCCACAGCATGGCTCAAGTGATGTATAGATTTGCACCTGGGATCTGAACCTGCAAACCCTGGGCCTCCAAAGCAGAGCATACAAGCTTATCCCCTAAGGCACTGGGCCAGCCCCACAATTCAGGTTTCTTAATGTCGCATAACATAAACCCTGGTGTCCTGACTCCAAGCTAACTGCCCTCTTCGTATTTCCAGGATCTTCTCTAGATGTTTGGTTCATTTTAAACAAACATTTCTCAAACATCAACTTTCTCAAGCAGCAATACTAGGGAGAAGATAAACAAGCCATACTTATTGCACTCCATGTTATCTCTCTGTCTCCTCTTCAGAGGAAAATCATGTTGATAGTAATTTAAAAAGAAATATTTCCTGACTAAATAGGTGAGTGCCTTGCATTTTTTTCTGGCCTAATATCATCTAATAGTCACAGTCTCCCTACAAAGTAGGTTTTAATATTCCTGTTTTGTAAATGAGGAAGAGGCTTTGGAAATTTAAGTAGCTTATATAAGGTCAAACATCTAGATATCATAGGATTCATTAGATTAGTCTGACGAGCAAACTCTTATGTATCGTACATTATTGCCTCTATCTACTCCCTGATACCTTGTCCTAGTAAAATACAGGAGAGAGGCAGCAGGCAGTTGATGGCATCATTAGGTGCAATGTCAGCCCATAAATGTTGGAGAACATGACATATAAGAGAACCCAGTGGGTCTTGAATGTCTGAGTCTCTGAAAGTTCTCAGGTCTGCAGCCGACTACAACCAAGTCAAGATTTGGAGAAATAGAATATCCAGTGAGTTCTGAGCCTCCAACACAGAGGCCAAGGGAGTTCCTGCAGCTGGCCAAAAGTGAGAAGTTGCTCAGCTCAGATTTGGAGCTTTCTGCTCCCTGATGGAAACACCATTAGGCAAATGAGCTGGTCTGAGGGAGGCCGATAAGGCTCAGGGAGAGAATGAGCGAATCTTTCCAGAAAGTGTTCTTTGAAGCAACCACAGAACAAAAAAGCTGCTGGCCTGAGATAGGAAAGGCCTTCAAAAAATAACCAAATGAGGGCCTCTTCCTTAATTCCTTGAAGCTGAATTTTATCAGGAAGGCCACTTGTGCTTACAGAAAGTTGTGATCGCTCACAGTGGGATACAAATTCTCAGCAAGACTGCAGTTGCTGATCAGGTCTGAATGTTCAGGATCCTGTCTAAGGCCCTGTTTCTCACTGTGCAGCCTGCCTGTTCTGTTCTCACAGCTTCTTTAGAGTTTCCTAAGAATCTGGACCATTTGAGAATCATGCTTGGCAAAAGCTATTCCTTTCTCCCACAAGGATTAAACTTTAAGCGATCCTTGGGCAGGACAACATTGGCTACACCTGTCTCCATCATGCCAGCCTCAACAAGGACGCATCAAGGGCACATGATTACTTGCCGCTATGTCCCTCAAGACTGATGGATGGAAACCTTGGTGTCAATAGAATATTGACTTCTCAAAGTTTTCTTCTCTGTCTGAGCTCTTCTCTTGGTGAGTGGAAAGAACAATGACCTTGGAACCAGAATACCCAAGTTCCAATGTTGGCTCTTTCTTTTATTTAAACCTTATATAAGTAATGACTTTTACTTGGGGTTCAGTTTTCTCATTCTTTAAACAGAGTATGACCTTAATTCATAGGGCTCTAGAAGGGTTACCTCCAATAATAATTTTAAGGTGCCTCAAATAGTTTCTGGTGTGGACTTGTAGCCCTAGTCCTATTGAACTTCTTCTAATTCTCAAATTTTCCAGGCTCTCTGGTTCCAAGGTTTCCCTTCCCCTTATACTGTTGCTTCCTGCTCCTCACTCCTCATCACATCCCTTCGTCTGGCTCTCATTTACTCAACATTCCCGTATAAGTTTAGACATCTTGTCCTCTGGGAGATCTTGCTTGATCATTTTCCCAAGTCTGGATGAGAGGCCCCTCTCCAGGCTCCCAAAGCCCCCTGTTCTTCCCCATTACGCTCTTATTAAAATGACAATTTTCTTAGCAGCCATCTCCCGCACTAGATATTAATCCACGGGAGCAAGGACTGTATCTGTCATAGACTCATGTCAAAGTTGTGTGTTTTCCTAGTTTACAGAACTCTTTTTCCATGCTTTGTCAACCTTTGACTCCTCTAATTAAATCAACATCCCTATGAGGTAAGCTGTATTAATGAGATCATACAAATAAAGAATTAATGTTCAAAGAGGTTAAGAAACTTACTCAAGTTATACTAGCTATTAAATAATGCCAACGATTTGATTCCAGTTATGTCTAATTCTAAATAATAAAAATAAGCAAGCATTCATTAAGAACTTAAGTGCCACATAATGTATTAAGCCTTTACACTACAACCATATTATGTGGGTATTATCACAATCTATATTTTATAGACATAGCCGCGTGGTCTCAGAGAGGTTAAAGAACTCACATAGGAATACACAAAGAGTAGATGATGGAAACGAGATTAAACTTGGTTCTGTCAGACTCTGGAGCCCATGTCCCTCATCAGTGGCTCATGATGTCTCATACACTCTTTCAAAACCTCAGTGAGTTCCTTTGCACCAAAAAATTCTTTCTTTGCTCCAAACAAGGTTTTGCTGTTTTAATTTAGAAAGGAATTCATTTTCTTTCATTCCATTCTCCACAGATAGAAATTTCCCGTTCAATATTCCTATAAACAAAATCTATGACACTTGAATGTGGCTGACAAGGAATTTGAAAGTTTTTTTAAAAGAATTCTATGAAATAGGAAATTTCCGGGCAATGAGTAAGGCACAGAGAATGGACCTACCTTCTCTGTCCAAAAGTTAACTCGCAAATTTTATTACAAGCTCATATTCAGAGAAGAGGATGACAAAGGATAACCAAGAGTTCTTCAACTCTGGCATCTGAGAAAATTTTGGAGCATTTAGGATTGTTAAGACAGGGAAAAGACGACTGGTTTTGGATGGGTGTGTGTGCGTGTGTATTCTTGTGTGAGGCTGTGTGAGTTTAGTGATAGAAGAAAAGCTAGCCATGATTGGTGTCTGAAAATACCAGAGACTGATAAGTGGGAGGTATGAGGAAGCAAGTCTTCTCTTAATATAAGGAAATACTTTAAATGGGAGCATATAAATAATATAAAAAAGGCATATAAATAATCTTGTGAGGATAGTAGACATACCTAGGGACCTAGGGTCACCTTATGCACACAGTGATTTCTCAGGTTCCTTCCAATTCCAAGATTCCATTATTACATGAATTTAAGTTAGTAATTCCTAATGATACTGTGGATAATAAATTTTGAAGAGTTGGCTAGGAAGAACTGAGAAATGACCTATTATTAAGAGCTCCATGGACCTTTAAATATGTATTTTCTTGACTAGTATGTTGACATGTTGGTTGGATGGTGTCTAATGACCTCGTTCACATGTCTGGCAGGTCTTTGGGGTTGTTGACCTAGCCACCTTGATTCTTCCCCATGAAACCTCCCACGTGGCTAGCTCAGGCTTCCTCACATGGTGATTGGGTTCTAAGTGGTTGTGAGGGGATGCTGCAAGCCTTCTTGAGAGCTCCTTCAGAAATCACACAACATCTAGTCTATTGGTCCATGCAAGTCACAGGTTAGCCTGCATTTAAAGGGGTTCAATATTTCAAAAAGGTAGAGAAATAGACTCTACTTCCTCATGGACGGATGAGAAACGTCACATTGCAAAGATGCAACCACAAAGGGATGAGAAGAATGTATGACCATATTTTGTGGCCTTATCTTGCAATCAACCACACCTCAAAAGGAGTATTTCTTTAGCATCTTATCTAAACTCTTGCTGACTTGTACCAATCAAAATAATTTTCAGGGCTGGCACAGTGGCAGTAGCATGGTGGTTGGGTTTTGTGTGTCTGCTTTGGTGGCCTGGGGTTTTTGGGTTCGGATCCCAGGCACAGACACACACTGCTCAACAAGCCACACTATCGTGGCATCTCACATACAAAAAAATGGCACAGATGTTACCTTAGGGCCCATCTTCCTCATCAAAAAAAAAAAAAAATCACTTATTCTAGACAAATGAATGGTTTTTTTTTTCCAATTTCCAGAGTTATTTAATATCTATTTTCTCTCTCTTTGATTCCCATAGCACTATCTCCTATTAAGTGATTGACTTAGGGTAAGTTGTTTTATACATATAAGCAGATTCCTCATTCATAAAATAGAGAAGTTTCTTGCTCTTACTATGTCTTAGGGTTACTGAAAATCCAATGGTATAATCTAGGAATGGTTAAGAGTGGCCAATATTATGAGATTTTAGTGACTTTTTGCATCAAGCATCAAGAAAGGAAAGTCTAGGAGATCACATTTCCTGAAGCCTAATTCTCAAAAAATATTTATGAACCCCCTCAAAGTATAAGTCCTGAATACAGTTTAGATTTTAAAATACCAGATTTTCTGGGATATTATATTGGTTTATTAGACAAAGAGTGGATATCTGAAGACCATCCCAGACAATCCAGTAGGTTTAATGATCATGCTCAGTAGGAAGGCTCCATTCAATTCTGTGTCAACCAAAACCAAGAAGTCTGAGAACACTGAGATACTTTTTAAATCTTAAAACAAGCCTCCATGGTTTGTCTACTCCCCTGCTTTCTGTTCTCTACTAAAATTCTTTAAAGAAATTTTAAATCCCTCAGGAAACTAGTTTCAGGGGCAGCAAAGAATGGTGGGAGAGAATTATCGTTTATCATTCTCCTCCTCTGTCCCAACATCCTAAGTATGATGAGTCACTAAATCTTCTAGGGGAAGCTGTTATGGATGAGCATACCTAGGCTTGTTGCCACTTGCTCAAGGGCTCAGCTCGTTAGTGTCAGAACCCAGAGTCAAATTCAGGTCTCCTAACAGCAGAGCCCTATATTCTCAGTATCCAGTGCTACTTCTCAGAAAAGCAAAGGCCCTCAAGCTGTTATTCTCTTGTAGAAAAGAAATTCTAAGAGATTGAGTGTGAGGTGGTCTCCGTGAGCAGAAGGAATGAGACTGAAACCTTTGCCATCTATGGGAGGAACAAGGGGAATGCCTAGTGATACAGTCTGCATTACAGAAGCTGAACTAAGAGCAGGAAAGATGATAATAAAAGGTCCCTTCCATCCCTTGGGGCTGGCCCAGTGGGGTAGTGGTTAAGTTCACACGCTCCACTTCAGCATCCCGGGGTTTGCAGGTTCGGATCCTGGGCATGGACCTAACACCACACCTCAAGCCACACTGTGGTGGCATCCCACACAAAATAGAAGAAGATTGGCACAGATGTTAGCTCAGTGATCATTTTCCGAAAGCAAAAAGAGGAAGGTTGGCAATAGATGTTAGCTCAGGGCCAAACTTCCTCACACACACACACACACACAAAAAGTCCCTTTAATTCCTTCATTAATAATCCAGTAGCTACACAATATCTGCCATATTCTCTTCCCTCTCTGCATCTTAGGTAAACAGAGGAGAAAGATATTTTCGAATAGAGAGCTCCCTCAGTTCTGTTGGCTGCCTACATATTTCACTTCTTAAAAGCTGCCGACAAACAACGAGATTCGTTTCAGTGCCAGCTTCCCATAAATTTATTTGCTTGTTAATGCAGCTTTTCCAGTTCATGTTTTTGCTAACTAGAAGCATCAAAATGTCAATCTGTCCTCAGGGGTGTATCAACCTCATGATCTGAACTCAGTAACAAGATTAGAGTGTGGACTGCTCAAGAGTATGCGCTGCCTGAAGAATTGAAGCACGCAGGAGTCTTAATATCAGTGAATCCTACAGTAAAAGAACAAGACTTGTAGAATCCTAGACTAATAGACTCTTAGAGGTGGATGGAAGCTTAGGGTTTATCCTGTCTTGTTTGGCATTTTCTTTTTTGCAATCCTCCCACCCCCATAGCTTTAGCTTCCTTTTATATAGTACTGATATTTAGGTATGGATGAATTCAGAGTCTGGTATTATCTTAACATAATAATGGGCATCCTAGCCCACTGGAAGACAGAAAGAGGAAAGGAGATTGGGTAAAGTGGCATAATTCAGTTAGGCATTAAGAGGCCTTTGGTACAAAACAAAGACATAAATGTTGACATGATTCCATCATTATCACTGTCACAGGTTTTTCGTTTATTTAAGTGTGTGTTTGCCTGTGTCTTCCTTATTTTGGCAGAAGGCCCTTGCTTTTCCTTTGGAGAACCATCTCTCCTCAATTCTCTGATGATATTATAGAGGAGGGCTGATCCAATCCGCTGGTCCCAGCCTGACAGTTGGCTTATTCCATCTCCCTTGCCAAGTTCATGAATAAGCATGTTACCCCAGTCAGTCAAATGAGAGTGAGCACTGGACTTTGCTCAAACACGTAGAAAAGAGGTACCCTCTTTTCCCTTGAGTTGCTGATCTAGTGAGATGCTAGCCTGATAAGGTAGTGACTTTATGGCCATATTTTAATAAAAGCCTCACTGAGAATGAAGCTACCAGAAAGAAAAACAGAACCAAGATGTTGAGAGACAAAAGCCTGATGAGGTGGAGATAGGGGTACCCCACATTTCTGAGCCCCCTGTAGTGAGGCAGAGGAGTGTGGCAAGGTCAGGTCAACGCTCTGTGAGTAGGAGTGACATACCCTCCAAGGAGGTGATGAGTCACATATCTAAAAATGGAGGTGGCTAAACACACAACTACCATGTGACTCAGTCGTTCAAATCCTGGGTATCACTCAAGAGAAACGAAAGCATACATCCACACTAAGACTTCTATGCAATAATTCATAGTCCCTTTATTCATAACAGTCCAAAACTGGAAGCAGCTCAAATGTTTATCAATAGAAGAATGGATTAAAAATATTATAGTTTGTTTATAAAATTGAACACTGCTCAGCTATTTAAAGGAATAAATTATTAATACACACAATGGAGTGAATCTAAAAATAATTATGCTGAGTTAAAGAAGCCAGACAAAAAAGAATACAAGATGCATGATTCCATTTATAAAAACTTCTAGAAAATGCAAACTGATCAATACTAACGGAAAGTAGGTCAATAGTTGCCTGAGGACAGAGGTGAGGGGCAAGGATTGAGTTAGGGAGGGATTACAGATGGGTATAATTAAACTTTTGGAGGTTTATTGTCTTGATTGTGTTGGTGGTGATTGTGATGATGCATGGGTCACAATGTATCAAATTTTACAATTTAAATGTGTGTGGTTTATTGTAAGTCAATTATACTGCAGTAAAGCTATTAAGAACATGGGAGATAGAGCCTGTGTTGGCCTGAGTCCCCTAGCAGGGCAGAGGATGCCTCTTACCAACAGCTAACCCATATGGGATATAGGTCTTGCTGCAAAAATGCTGTATAACAAATCATCTCAAGATTCAGTGGTTTAAACATTGACCACTTATTGTCACAGGTCTGTGGATTGATTGAAGTTTGGCTGGGCTGGGCCACACTCCAGGATCCAGGCTGAAGGTTGGCTTCAGGTCTGTTCCCTGTGCCTCTTACTCAGCAGCTATCCAGGCCATGAGTTCTGCTCCATGTGTCCCAGTCTGGGGCCAGGCGGATGGGCAATAGCTACCTGGGCCATATATTCCTTTCATGGCGGTCATAGAAGTGCGGGACCCCAAGCCAAACTAGATAACTATGTGTATGTCCTCTGTTCATGTGATGTCTGCCAATGCTCCATTGTAAGGGTGGAGAATAGACTCAGCCACAGTGGGAGCGGAAGAGAAGTGAATACTTATTGAACAATAATTTAAACTCTCACACATATATACCATAAACTAGAAAGCAGTCCTTTGAAGGTTAAACTACTGAGATATCTTAGAGTTCTTTGTTTTAACACATGAATCCTGCACATCCTAAGAACATCAGATGTGCACCAGAATCCAATGGGAATTGGAAATTTTCATTTTATCAGCTAATAAGTATTATTTACTTAACCTCATTTGAGTTAGGTTTCTCTCACTTGAGCCAAAGGCATCCTTATTATTATAATTGTGTGGAACACTAGCTAGCAAAGAACAGAGTCCAGTAAAACAAATCACATCTCTCATTAGTTGAGCACCTACTATGTACCAGTCACTTCACATTACTTATTTCATTTAAGCCTCATCATATGCAGCAAGGTGGATATTATACTCTAGGCTTTTATTGAGCAAACAGGTGAAGCATTTCAAGAAAAAGACACAGAGTTGAGAAGCAACCTCAGTCTGCCAAAACCAGGACCTATTCTCTTTCCAATTTACCATGTTTTTGCTCATGAGACCATCAACAAAACATAGCATCAAAGGCATTTACGGTATTTCTCTGTCTCCAGACAAAGCTACAGCTAATTTCTTTTTGAGAGACCAACATCTATTCTGTGTGTTTTAACTCTTTCCTACAATCTCCCTGGATTATTATTTTCAGTGCCTAAGTGTCCTCAGATCTGAAAATTCTTCCTCAATATAAACATTGCGGTGCTCATCGAGAAAGCAAGGCATGTGCTGTCTGGCAGCGCGGCTTGGAATCTCTGACCTTCCATTTACTGGCTGTGAGACCTTTGGACAACCACTCACACATTCAGTGCCTCAGTTTCTTCCTTTGTGAAATAAGAAAGCAATTTATCTCCTAGCCACCCGATTTGACAGTTAAATATGATAAAGTGAAAGTAATCTGTAAACTATAAAAAGTGCTTTAAAATATTATGTAGGGTTAATATTATCATGATAATTAACATTACTAATAATGATTCAGAGGAACTAATCTCTATCGGTAGAATTTTAGTTGTTATAAAGGCGGCAGGGAGTGGGGGAGATTTATAGCCAGAGGAGTGTGTTCTTGCCACACAGCTCTTAATTTAGACCATATAGACGGACAGTATCTATGCCTTCATATAAGACAGTAACCTCGGCTACATCTGGTGGATTCAATACCACACGTAGCTCTAAGGTCTCTAATTATCCAGGGCTTTCTCCAGAAATCTGCAGCCCACTCCATGATCATCAAACACTCTCCCAACACTGGCTGTGATGCTTTTTTTTTTTAAATCTAAGAGATCTTTATTAACTCCTCTGCCTCTGCTGGGTCCTGGAGGCCAGGTAGGTGATTAATGGCCCCTGAATTATGATCCCACCAAAAAGACTGTTGGTGGAAATTTATACTCAGGGCAGTAAGCTAGAATTCTTTCAGCCCAGGTGCTCGACATTCATTGCAGAATTTAATTGTAAAGAGTAGTAGTTAATGAGAGCACAGGGAAAGAGGGTGAGACAGGAGCTAAGAGTATGGGCTGAAGGCCAGCGCTCTCAGCAGTGAAGTTACTCCTGGGAGGGATGAATCCCCGGGTGGACAAATCGCAGTACTGGAATGGGATTTTCATCATCATTATATCTTATCAATAAGGAAGCTAAGGCACAGAGAAAGTAATAAGTAAAGATAATAGTAACAACAACAACAACTGCCTTTTTGGTTTAGTGCCTTCAATAATCAAGCTCTAAGTCGGAAACTTTACAAGCACCAAAGCACACAAAGCTAATCTCAAGAACAATATGGTAAAGTTAGACATCATCATCTTTATTTTACAGATGAGAAAATTGAGACTCAGGGAGATCAAGTGACTTGTCTGAGATCGTGTAGAAAGACTTGGTTCTGGGATTGTAAATGGGATCTGTCTAGACTTCAAAATCCCTGCTCTTGTCAGGGTATCACTGACATGCTTCTACTCTTACTCTTTGCTGCTACCACCAAGGCAGAGTTTATCGTATGCCAGGCACTGTATATATATCTTATCACTGTGATGCCCACTTTACCAATGAGGAAATTGAGACTCAGTGTGGGTAAGTAATGTGCCCAAAGCCCTGTGATGAGCAAGAGGCAGAACTGGGATTCAAAGCCAGGTCTGTCTGACTCCGGAGATGATTATTTTAGACACTACAATGCCCAGCTACAACTGCCAGTAATAACCAACGCTGTCACCGTATACCCAGTACTATGATTCAAATCCCTTCTTTTAAGATATACGCGGCTATTTTATGCTGCCTGAAGATATCAGGATGAGATGAATTGTGAGTAACAAGGGCAGAATATAAAAGGATGGGCATGTTTCTGTTACCACTGCACCAGTACTCAATCCAGTGGCATGAAGGAGACTCTATTTTGGTAATTGACCATGACATTTATCAATCCGTGGAATCCACAGGGATCATGAGTTCAAAGTTAAAGAGTCAGCCTCTTCCTTCCCTGGAAGAATCCTAGTACTTAATGAAACCACACTGTCCTTCTAGCTGATTGGAAAATTGGATGAACCAGGCTGCCAAGATACATGCAAACCTCTGGGTCCTGCTAAGCTTCCCTGAGTAAATAAATTGCAAAAATAAAGTAGCTTTTTCACTTGCATATAAAAACAAGCAAATGAATGTCTTTTGCATAATTGCTACAAAGGGCCCCAACCAGCCATTCCCATTTACAATTTCATATTTCAATAAAGTTTTATTTATTTTCATTTGCAAATGAATTTGCTGCTTGTGAAGACAAGACCCATTGCTCTGACTGGTGCCAGATGGTTGGGAGGAGCTTCCACTCCCCAAAATGTCCTTTTTGCTGACCAGGGGACCTCTCAGCTTGTCTCCTTGCCTTCCCTTTCCCAGCTGTCCCTGTCTATTATTGTATTTATAATTTTCTTTCTGTACAATTGCCCAACGGCGTTATTTCCTAAGTAGAGTCTAGAAACATACTAGCATTCATGCCTTCAATAAATATTAATGGAGTACCTACTACGTGCCATGAGCTGTTCTAAATACCGGAGATATAGCAATAACAAAGCAGCCAAGAATACTGGCATCAGTGGAATGAAAGATCCAGACAAACATTTCTGTTTGTTTGTTCAGGGTAGGTGTTTGGGAGAAGGCATAAGAAGAATTGAAACATCCCATTACAGTGGGAAAGCACGCATAAAGGTCCTGATGTGAGAAAGATCTCGGCACACTTGTGAAATAGGGAGACATGTGGCTAGAGTGGAATGGGCAAGGGAAGAGTGGTCAGAGGTCAGTCTGGAGAAGGAAGCAGGACTCAGAGATCATGGGGATCTTGCAAACTGTATCAGATATATGTGAGACAGCATGCTGCAATGGAAAAAAAAAAACTAAAAAATAAAGATTTGGGGCCAGCCTGGTGGCGCAGTGATTAAGTTTGCACATTCCACTTTGGTGGCCTGGGGTTCGCCGGTTCGGATCCCGGGTGCAGACATGGCACCACTTGGCAAGCCATGCTGTGGTAGGCGTCCCACATATAAAGTGGAGGAAGATGGGCACGGATGTTAGCTCAGGGCCAGTCTTCCTCAGCAAAAAGAGGAAGATTGGCAGCAGATGTTAGCTCAGGGCTAAGCTTGCTCAAAAAAAAAATTAATAAATAAAAAAATAAAAAATAAAGATACATGGAGCTTTTCTTTGGCAGGGCAGAATAAATTCCAATGGAAAGGTGTTTGGACATCAATTGGATTTCTAAATTGTTATCACTTACACTGTTTTTTCTCCAGTGTCTGTAAATTGTGGTAGGAGTGGTAGCAATTGATGTGACTCAGGGTCTTGGAATGCTCAAAGTCAATCTCTACCCAGCCAGTGCCCATGAGAGCTCTAAGGAAAAGATATTTTCCCAGAGGACAGAGAAGGAGCAGAGTGCACTTCTGATGTTCTTTATTTGAAACCCCAGGGTAGACTAAGCTGGGCCTCACAGGTGACTACATTAACCCATGCCAAGGTATCACTAATGTGATGAGAAAAGGAAAACCAAGGAGAAAATCAAGGAGGCTGTATCAGAGATAAAGTATTTTCTCCAAGGCTCAGAGTTTAGCTGATCCAATTTGTCAACATATGGGATTTCCTTGGTTCCGTCTAGTTGCCAGGTAGGTGAGGGTTGAGCAGTTTCAACCATAGCTTTTTTAGAAAAGAGATAGAAAAAAATAGAAAGGAGAATATATAGGGTAGATAAAAAAGAGGTAACATTTGCTCCCAGGATAACCGAGAAAGATGCTCACCTCAGGCCTCCAAGGATAAAGTTAATAACGATAACCCCTCGAAAGCAGCTCCTGGGCCATCTTATGCCTTGGTCTAACTTTCCCTTTTGGGACACTTTGGACTTGTAATTTTTGGTCAAATCAGAGGACGAGGGAGGTCTCAAGAGGTAAATACTAAAATTCATGCCAGTAAGGCAGTTGAGTGCTTTTACAAATCATTACAAAAATTAAAGATAAAGAACCGTATTTCCACCCAAGTTTGTAGATCAATCCATTATTAAAAAAAAAATTGTCCAATTTTAGCATCACCAAAGGTGAGACCAAGTACAATCTCTTTAAATGTAGTCTTGTTAGTTGAATGTAGCACTAAATGATGAAATGGGATACGGGAGGCTTCCAACCAGCCTCAGGGCCCCAGATTTATGGAATTCTGGAAGGGACATCAAGAGACAATTTCACTGAATCCCTGTCTCTATTTTGCAGGTCAATACATTTGTGATCACATTAGAACTGAATTAGAACCCAACTCTTTCAGATGCCTTGGCCAGGGTTATCTCAACAGCATCAGGTCCCTCCTTCCAAGAAAGGCCAGGACAGAAGGCATGAGGCATCGTGTTTGGAGTTTTTCCAAATAGTTTGAAGCTTGGCCCAAGCTACCTCAATATGGAGCTGCTTGCCTGGTGATGAATGTTGTTATTTGTGTTTGTGGCACTTACCATCCAGTGCTTATGCAGGACGATGGTAATTTATGGCTGTGATATGTATCTAGATTGGACAGAGGAAGAAGAATGCCAAATGCAAGAACTGAAGGTTTGGCTTTCTTTGGTTGTGGCTAATAATGACTATTTCTCTATTCCATAACCACTCATTTCTGCTCTTTGTTCATTGCTCTCTTCTCTCTCTCTCTCTCTGATCAACTACCAAGGACCTAACCACCTAGCTGGATGTCTCTCAAAGGGAAGATAAGGGAATAAGAAGAGAAGGTGATATTAAAGTATCTTTAAAATACTAGGCACCGGGCTAAATACTTTCATGCTTGTCTTTCCATTTAAGCTGGGCCGTATTGCTGATAGGGATAATTTACCCCCATTTACAAATGAGGAAACTTGCCCCGAGTTCAGAGAGTTGGTAGGCAATAAAGTTGGAATTCAAATTCTGCTCCATCTTACTCCCACAATGTGCTCTTTCTGTGCATCCTCATTTATATCCCTCTTCTCCATTTGGCCAATAGACCTTCTCCTTGTCCTGGGAATATATGCCAGCACATTCATTTAATAAACACCAAGATTCTATTGTGTTCTAAAAATCGAAGAATCAAAACATATACAAATGGAGTGCCCACCATCAAGCATCTCACAGTTGGTATATGCATGTATGCTTGGGGCTTAGGACTGATAAAGAACGCACCTTTTAAGACAGAATGTTTATTCATTCATTTATTCATTCTTTCAGCAAATGTTTATCAAATCCTTGTTATATGCAGGCATTATTCTGTGCCAGGGTTTATCAATCCTGGCTGCATATTAGAATAACCCACTGCACTTTAAAAAAAATCCTGGATCATCCAAGTCATTCTACTTAATTGACATGGGATGGGGCCCTCGAATCAGCATGTTTTAAAAACCTCTTAGGGCATTGTAATATGCAGCCAGAGTTGAAAGACATTCTTCCAGGCTGTAGAGAAGCAGCAATGAACAAACAGAAGAGCGTTCAGGGTTTTCATAGGATACGTGTCCTCCTTATTCAGATGGAGGAAGTGGTAGATAAACAGGGAAAGAGGAAGATGAATCTGGAATGGCCAGATTGCACATAAATCATCTTGGGGCTTAAATTCAAGGCATTTCGATGATTTGAAGCAGGGAGGTGACAAAAAGACTGAGACACCTTCACATTCTGCAGTTCCGTGATCTGGATGGAGCGGAGGGATCTCCTGCCTAAGAGTTTTGATCGGCCTGATTGACGCAGGCATTGGCTGTACAGAAGGGGTAGACTTCCTTTCCTGAGACTAGAGGTCGTTCACCTAATTAACATCAGTTCAGCTTAAGGTGACTGGGTCAAAAGAGAGTGGAAAGAAGAGTTAAGAATTTCTCTCATAATCTCATTGAGCGGTTGGGTTTCACTCTGGACCAAGCCACCAGAGAGGACTGAGTGAGAGTCCTTCAATGTGATCCAATTTTGCCCTGATTTATACCATGAATTTCATTGTGTTTATGCTAGTCATGGTTTTAGAGTCACACAAACCTGGGTCTGAGTTTCAGTTTAGCTTTGACTAACTGGGTGACCTTGCGTAAATGATGTCGTCTGCCAGTGCCTCAACTTCCTCATCTGTAAAGTGGGGTTTAAAATAGTATCTACTTTCTGGGCTTTCTGTGAGGGTGAATGGAGGTGATGTACCACTACATTTATGGCTTAAGGGAAATGCCCACTTAATATTCACTCCCATTCTTAGTATCTCCGTTTTCGCTATTGCTGCATAACTTTGTGTATAAGCAAATGTGTACAAATAAAGAGTGTGACAGTCTGTAAAAGTGAGTGAATATGTGAATGCAAACGAATGAGATATACGCATTTAATATACTGGAATAATCCTATATGGGAAGCACTTTTATACACACTATAAATATTAACTTTTCATAACTGAGAGGATACTATATTTTTAGATTTTATTATAGAAAAATTTTTAGAGAAAATTTATAACTTAAAATGGACCTCCATGTACCCATCTCCTATCCTCAGCAATTATCAACATCTTGCCAATCTTGTTTGATCTATGGATTTCTACTTATTTTTCTGGAATATTTTAAGATAAATCCAGGACATCATGTCATTTTACCTATAAATATTTCAGTCTGTATCTTTAATGAGTAAGTATATATATATGCTATATATATATATAATATCTCTAGCTAGCTAGCTAGCTTACTATTCTTTCTACTTACTACCATGCCTTTATTACACCTAACAAAATTAACAATAATTTCTTAATATTGAGGACTCATTCGTATTGAAATTTCCTCAATTGTCTCAAAGATATCTTTTTACAATCTGCCTGTTTAAATCAGGCCAAGGTCTGCACCTTGAATTGACTAATATGTCTCTTAAGTCTCTTTTTTCCTGTAATAGTCTGAGAGAGTATTATTCTCACTTCATATAACAGATGAGAAAGTTGAGGTACAGAGAGGTCAAGTCATGTGATGAATGTCACACAGCTGAAGGAATGGACCTCATTATCTGTGACAGCAGAACATGTTTTGAATATTTAGAGAGTATCTCAGAGGGCAGATGCTCAGTGTGCCCTGCCCTGCCCCCAATGACTGAAAGAGACTGAGTGGTATGAATTTTGTCTTCAAGCTCTCCCTAGCTTCTTGCAACTACTACAGAGATTCTCTAAATCACAGCTCTCAAATACAGTTCCTGCTCAGTCCAAAATGTGAGGGAGAAGGCGATTTAAAATCTGTCCTCAGATTTGTTTAGGTGTGGTGGTGAATGCAAAGTTTAGAAAAATAAATGCCCTTGGCTTTACGTCTTCCCATTTATTCATTTGTTCATTCCAGCGTTTGCTGGGCTGTTCCTGTGGGCTTTACTCTGCACTGGGAGCTATGGGTACATAAATGGATAAGAAAGTTTCTGTTCTCAAGGAAATTCTAGTCTAGTGTATATGTGGTGGTGAGGAAGGAGGGGTCCCAAAGAAATGATTCCAGTGCAGCAAGAAGTGCTGAGTTAGAGGGGACCTGGGATGTTATGAGAACATCTGCTCTAATGAGGAGCGCATCGTGGGACACTTCTAAGTGCTACTTTAGCAGAGTCTCTTCAAGTGAGTGGTGCTTAGACTGGAAGAGAAGTGGAAGAAGGACCACATAGGCAGAGGGGACAGCATTTGCAAGATGCAGAGGAAGAAGAAACTTGGGCTGATTCATTTTCTTGAAGTAGTTCGATCTGGGTTGAGCACAAATGTGAGAAGGAGAATTGTAAAGGTCCATGGTTAGAGATGGTAGCAGGGCATAATGAGCATCTCAGGCCATGTCAGAGTCCCTTATTTTGAAGGCAATCTTTTGAAGGGTCATAAGGAAGAAATAACATGGTCAAATTTGCACCTGAAAGTTTCCTCTGTTTGCTCTGTGGGTAATGATGGTTGTCGGAAGAGGCTGGAAGCCAGGAGGCTAGGTGGTAGCAGTGACAGAGGTGATGAGGAAATGGAAAACCTCAGCAGGTAGAGCATGGGGATGAAGAGGTTGCCTTGGAGGGGTCTCTACTCTTTAAAGTTTCACCTTGTAGTTTCATAGCTCTAGAAACTCTGTGTTATCTCTACATCAAAGGGTAACAAGGTTCTCTGGAGAACAAGGTTCTGGAGGAAACAAGGTGTAGTGCATGAATATAAGACAAGCGGCAGAAAATATGGACTTTTGCCCTGCCTTCACTACTTTCTAATTGTGCCCTTGTAGGCGTGTCACCTTATCTTGCGGACCTCTTGTGTCCTCATCTATAAAGTGGAACCATAATAGCTCCAATCATTTCCTTAGAGTTCATGGGAGGATTAAATGAGCCACACCACACTGAAGCAATTTGTAAACTCTAAAGAACTTTACAATTTGACGTTATAATCTGGATTCCCTGAACCAGCCTCAAACCATGAGTAGTGTCTATGCGGACCACATAGAGGGTTGGGGCTCTGGCACATTCTGTTTCTGAGAGAGACTTTAAAATTCCTTGTATGGGCCTTCACTGTGCTAGAGAATCCAATCTCAAAATATTCTCATAGGCCACATGTTTGTCTCTCCTCAATTTTGCCATCACATCAGTTTCTGATTAGAGTTACAATTTGAGTAGAAAAGCGACTTTGGAAGAGACATGAGTGCTGTCAGCAGATGAGGGAGGGGGTCGAGAGAGAGGGAGGGAGATGGCTGTAACCAAGCCCTGTTCTGGTTGGGATTCTGAATGAATATGAAAGGTAAGCAGAAACTCAATTAGTAACCCCTGAACTCGCCTCATGTTATCTCTAAGAACACACACCCTCCTCCATCCTGTGGTTCCAAAGGAGAGCAGGCTTCCTGTCAAGATATTGCAAGGAAGGATGCAGACCCAGAGGAAACAGAATGAAGCAACTCATGGCTGTTTCTGCCTCCCACAGCATCTCTAATTCAGGGTTTTCTGTGAGGATTAGGCAGTTTCTACCAATGAGTGCTTAAAAGGAGACAATCATTCCTATGATAGTCATAGTGTCTTTTCATTAAATGCCTACTATGTTCCACACAGGCATTCCTTTCAAAGTTTTATTAAGTGCTGGTATTATTGTCCTCATTTTATAGATAAGGAAACTCGAGTTCAGACAGGTAAAGTGGCTACCCAGCTACTGAGCAAAGGATCAAGGACTTCTCATGTCTTAACCCATTCAATGCTCAAACAATAACGTGGAGTGACTATTATTCTTCCCACTGTCAATAGCATTACTGCTCTTTCTTGCCTTCCTCTCTGCAGCTCCTCTTCCTCTGGGAGGATTATGCTTTCGTTCATTAAAGGCAGACTGGGCAATGTAGAAGGTGAGTGGAAGTGACAGGCATCACTGCTGAGTAGAAGCTTTAAGATTCTGAGTCTGCTGGTCATCTTTCTTTTTTTTTGTCTAATGGATCAACAAGGTCCCAGACTGAGGCTGCCTAGTCAACGTGGGTCTCAAAGTTAAGACAATACAAGGGAGGGTCAGAGCCATACATGGAAATATAAAAAGAATCCTGAGATTTGGGGATCATTTGTTACACAGTGTGGCCTAGCCTAAACCGACTAACACACCATTTGAAGAGAATGAAGTTAAGAAAAGTTAAGTGGGTGCCCAGCTATTAAGTGATGAGGTTGAATCTTGAAGTCAACTCCGTCCTACTCTAAATTGTGTGGCTTTGATTCCTGTATTGCTCTTCCTCTGCAGTGCTGGTTCCGTGAAATTTTCCCCTATTTTACAGTGACTGCTTTAAACCAACATCATAACAGCTAGTTTTAATCGATTGGAGAGTGGGAAGCTCCTTGGTAAGGAAGGAAAGTGGGTTAGCATAGTGATTTGTAATTTTAGTGAACATACAATTCATCTGGGGATTGTGTTAAGATGAAAATACTGACCTAGTAGGTCTGGGGCAGGACATAAGATTCTGCATTTCAAACAAAGTTCCAGATGAAGCTTCTACTGCTGGTTCTTGGACCACTCTTTGAGTAGCAAGTCTAGAGGATGCCAGGCAGTTCACCATGGTGATGATAGAAAGGTGAAATGATGTAGAATTGTATGGTGCTTAGGAATGTGTAAAGGGAAATGGGATTAGAATCAGGCAAGCAAGGCAATGAGGGGGCAAAATTTAAGGAGGCAAAGTAAAGTAAGCGCTGAACTTACACTCTTGGGGCACTGCGAATGAGTGTCTCCAAGTTTAGTCTGCTGTGATTTGTTTCTAGGTTGAGCCTAACAATTGAATTTGAAAACTGAATTAATATAGAGCCAAAAAGTGTGCTCAGATTTTACCTTACATTGGTTCTAATATCAATGATTTACCAATAGGCTATTCCAAAGAGGATGTTCTTAACACCAGTGCAAATGTAGACTATTTTCCAATCAGAAAAAAAGGAAAAAGCTCAAAATCATGTCATGCTTCAGTTAACTTCATATTGAAACATACTGTTAATTTTTGGTTTATGTGTTTATTTCCAGAATTTCTGATTATCCTCCTTTTTTAAAATGTCCTGTCCTTTTACTATATCTTCTAGCTTTTCTAAGTTTGAAGTTATACTACAGTGTCTATCAAATCAACCCCATCGCCAATATCCTCCTGAAAATTTCCTCATGAAATTTTTCAAATAGGACTGAATACTTCTATAATTAGACATTTGAGGAAACATCTGTTTCTTCTTGTCTCTAAATTTTATCTAAATCTGAAGGCTGAAGTTAAAATATCCTGAATCACTCTTATTCTAAAGAGAAAACTGAGAATCACAAACTCTGAAGCCACACTACCCCACTGACCCCTAGGTCTTTCCAAAAAGCAGTGACCAATCCTATTATCATAGATGTCAACATCCCTCCTCTGTATTCCTCAGTCTACATAAGATGAGAGCTAGGATAGGTAAAGGAGGCAGGGTCATCAGAGTCACCTGAGTCATTGCTGGCCTCATGAAAAATGTCATTTTCTTGATAAGTGGTTTTCCCTTCTTTTCCCATGAGACAAGGTAAAGGAAATTCTCAACATCTCCCAAACCAAGTAATGGGAATGCCAAGAAAATGACTCATAAAGATTTGGAATGTCTACAAGGAAAGACTGACACAGAACCTGCGGGAACACCTGGCGTTAGGAGATTTTGAGAAGGATACATACCTGTAACCTACTGGGCAGGTCAGTTTCTTCTTCAGCTGTTTTTTTTCTTCTTTCCTTTGCATGCACACCCTAAGATGTGGCTTTCTCACTTTGCCTCGTTAGTCAACAGTCCCATCTGATTCTGAAAAGTGTTTAGCTTCTCTCATCCATGATGCCTCTACTGGTTTTTTTTTCTGCTTCTCTCTCTCTTTCTTCCTTACTTTTTGGTCAAGCTTTTAGCCTTTAAACATTCCTTTACATTATTATAATAGAAATCTCAGGAGTATGGTGCTATGGACCAAAAGTTTAGGTGCCCCCACAATTCATATGTTGAAACCCTAACCCCAAATGTGGTGGTATTTGGAGGTGGGGCTTTTGGGAGGAGTAATTAGGGTTAGATTAGGTCGTGAGAGTGGGACCCTCAAGATGGGATTAATGCCCTTGTAAAAAGTGGAGGAGACAGGGATGTCTCTCTCTGTGTGCAAACACCAAGGAAAGACCAGATGAGGACGCAACTAGGAAGAGAGCTCTCACCAAGAACCCAACCATGCTGACTCCTTCATCTCACAATCTTGGACTTCCATCGTGCAGAACTGTGAGAAATATTTGTTGTCTAAGCCACCCAGGTGATAGTAATTTGTTAGAGCAGCCCAGGCTGGCTGAGACAGAAGCAAGACTGATGCAAGTTTTCTGTCTCCCATTTTGAATGGCATGTCTCTCCCATAACATTAGAATGTGCTTCTATCACTTCCTGTTTATCTATATTACACATAGTTGTTTGTGTGTTGTTTATGAAAGAGGGAGAATGACCAGAAGGAAGAGAATAGGCTTACACATTTTACAGGCCTGGTTTAAATCCTGGCCCTGTCCCTTACTTGCTATATGATCTTGGTCAAATTTAACTGTTTGCCTTATCTGTGATACACTGAAATTAACAGCAAAATAATAATGGTAACAACAACGACAAAGTCAAAGACAATATCAGCATCTCACTTGGTTTTTGTCATGAATAGATATCGAATATTTAAAACATCTAGTTCAGGCATTAACTTATTTAATAAATGTATATGAAGCACCCACCATGTGCCTGGCACTCTGATGGGTAACGGAGATTCCACACTGAATAAAAGAGACATTGTCTGTGCCCTTCAGAGCTTACAGGCTAGAGAAGAGGTTGGCAAACTTACGGCATAGCCTATGGTCCAAATCCTGCCGTTGGCCTGTTTTTGCACAGTCCTTAAGCTAAGATTGGTGTTATATTTTTAAAGAGTTGTTAAAAAAAAAAAGTAAATGCGACATTTGTATGTGGCTTGCAGCACCTAAAATATTTATTCTCTGGCCTTTTGTAAAAAAAAGTTTACCTATGGCTGATCTAACGGAACACACAAGAAGCATTCCACAAATACTGTTCACATACCAATTCTTAGCCGTGCATGCACTTCTGATTAATTTCTGTTCTGATTCAATTCTCCATAGGCTGATTGTTGCACTTGCAATAAACATCAAATTTTTCAGATGGTCGCAGGCCCTGCATAGATGACCTGTATATGTCTGCAGCCTCCTCTAATTATACTCCTTTTATATTCCTGACTCACTGGATTTCTTTTTGTTCCACAAATATTGCACACGTGCCTCAGCCCAGGGTACTGTCACTCTCCACTCTCCTCACTCAGCTAGTTTACTTCTTACTTATCCTCCGGAATTCAGCTTTGAAGTCACTCCCTTTGGGAAAATTTCCTTGACCTCTTCTTCCTAGATCAGCATCCTCCCACTCCCCTTTATTTATTCTCATGACTCCTGATACTTATGGTAATTTTGTATTCTTATTTGTGATCACTTTATGACTGTCACTTCCCCAGGTTAGTTCTATGACATCAGGGGCTGTATCTCTTTTGTTTATTACTTTATCTCCAGCATCTAGCATCTTTGCCTGGTGCTCAATATTTATTAGATAAATAAATGAAAGAATGAATGAATGATTCAGCATCATGCTTGTTGAAAAGAAATATATTGGAAAGCTTAGAGGATTCTTGAAACATGGGAGTGCTTTCCTTTCCCAGGCAAATACACTCCCAAATGGAATTTCTGCAGCTCTATTTAAAGAACCCCTTCATTCTCCCTGTATAATTAATGGAGGCCCAGTGAGCTGTTTGTGCTGATCCATCATCTGCACCACGCAGCAAATGCATTGGTTACAGAGCTATCTGGGCCAAAGCTAATGAAACATTTGCAAATGTCCTGATTTACAAAGAGAAAATTGGTTCACCTGAATGACAAGGTTTGTATGCAAGGGAAATCTTCTTCTTTGCAATTTTCTAGCTGTGTTCTGGGAAGTCTAAAACTCCCACAGAAACACACATCAGCAGTCCCCTCTACAAGGCAAAGACCAGAGGTCACCTTGAAGGAGGACAGAGGTTTGGAAGTCAACATTACTCCATGGGGATCCTCGTGTGAAGTTGTACACAGATTATATGTTTGCACATGTGCACTGTTCTAGAAAGAGATTTTTAAAGATTTATTATGTTCTCCTTGCAGGCTGTCACCTCAATAGTTGAAAGCTAGCGATCTAAGGAAATCTGGGGTTCTCTATCCTTGAATTTGTTCATTTTTAAAAAGAAGATAAAGAATAAGGAGCAGATACATATATAAGTCCTGAAGGAGTCCTGTGTATTTCTACTCCCAACCTCCCCTGATCCATTGTGCAGATAAGGAGATTCAGATCAGGTTGGAGAAATGACTCTCCCAGGACTTTAGAGTGAGTGAGACACAAATCCAGGACAAAATTTCTGCCAGCCCAATGTCCTGTCCACCACACCCTGCTGTCCACTAATACGATAATCATTTCTTTCTTGTTTCATTTGTTTTCCCATTCACTCACCCAATTTCTTTCTCAATCACTTATTCCTTCTCACTGTCCCACACTATCATTTTCTCAACATGAATTTTTAAAACTATTTATCAGCTGTGACCAGATCATTTCTAAGAAGAATTTTGGCTTCAATAAATGATTGTTCAGCAAGGATGATGAATTAGAAAATGAAATACAACAGGAAAATACATTTATCGTTTCCTCTCCAAATGCATCTCTCAAGTGATAGTAATGGAATAAAAATCATATAAATCTACAGGAACCAAGAGAATGGAGGAAGAAAGGGCATTACAGGAGAGACTTCAACAACTTTTAGAAATTGAACATGGAGGATTCAACAAAGGGACAAAACACGCAAAATAAGTGCCTGCAGTGGGAAATACAGATGAAAAACAAACCAATTTGTCCTAAGGCGTCAATATATAAAGGCAATAGATATCACAGAGGATGGTGAAAACTGGGAGACTGATTGAATGTTTATGTACAAAGGAGTTGAACGCCACTCCATTATTCCGAGTTCTCATCAACCACACAGCAGTTATGCAAGAAACCAAAGGCAGGAGATTGGAAGGAAATGGAATGATTCTAGAAAAAGTAATTTCAGATATGGTTATTGTGATCAATCAATAAAATGAGTGACTCCCACTCCTTCGCTCTGATATAAAGCCCAATGATAAGCTCCTCCCCTGTATGCAAAGCTCGTATCTGTTTCATGTGCCTAGAAGAATAACTGGCAGTAACGGATCAGCAGACAGTTCAGAAAAACTTCCAAAACACAACAGAAATCCTAAGCAAATAAATAGGAAGGAAAGAAAAACTGGAAGAAAGCAGATAAGGTAGGAAATAGAATAAAACTTCAGAACCAAAGCTGTTGTATCTATAAAAAGGATTATTATGAAAAATAACAATGGAAAACAAGAAATAAGTCTTATAAATTATATATGTGTGCATGCTTGTGTGTTCATGTATGCATATCCTGTAAAAGACTTTTAAGATAAAGTTGAAAAAATATTCAGAGAATAGGAAAAGATAAAAAAGATAAACAGTATATGGGTCTGTTCTGCACAAGGCACTGTCAAGAAAATGAAAAAAACAAACCACAGACTAGAAAAAAATATTTGCAAAAAACTTATCTGTTAAAGGACTGCTATCCAAAATATACAAAGAACTCTTAAAACTCAACCATAAAAAAACAAGAACCTGAGTAAAAAATGGGTCAAAGATCTTAACAGAGACCTCACTGAAGAAGATATACAGATGGCAAAAAAAGTATGAAAAGATGCTCCACATTATATGTCATCAGGGAAATGCAAATTAAAACAGCAACGAGATACCACTACACACCTATTAGAACGGCCAGAGCCTGGAACACTGGCAACATCAAATGTTAGTGAGGATGTGGAGCAATAGGAATTCTCGTGGGAATGCAAAATGGTACAGCCACTTTGGCAAACAGTTTGGTGGTTTCTTACAAAACTAAATATATTCTTACCATACAATTTAGTGATTGTACTCCTTGGTATTTACCCAAAGAAGTTGAAAACTTACATCCACACAAAAACTGGCACCTGGATGCTTATATCAGCTGTATTTATAATTGCCAAAACTTGGAAGCAACCACGATGCCCTTTAGTAGGTGAATAGATAAATAAATGGTGGCACATCCAGACAAAGGGATGTTATTTGGTACTAAAAAGAAATGAGCTATGAAGCCATGAAAAGACTGAGGAAATTTAAATACATATTGCTAATTGAAAGAAGCCAATCTGGAAGGCTATATTCTGTATGATTCCAATTCTGTGACATTCTGGAAAAGGAAAAACTGGAGACAGTAGAAAGATCAGTGGTTCCCAGGGGTTAGGGAGGGCGGATGAATAGGCAGAGCACAGAGGATTTTTAGGGCAGTAAAAATACTCTGTATGATACTATAATTGTAGGTACATTTCATCATAAATTTCCTTCAATCCGTAGGATATCCAACATCCAAAGGGAACCCTAATGTAAACTGTGGACGCTGGGTGATAATGATGTGCCAATGTACATTCACCAATTGTAAAAAATGCACCACTTTGGTGGGAGATGTTAATAATGGGGGAAGCTCAGCATGTGTAGCGGCAGAGAGTGTATAAGAAATCTCTGTAACTTCTGTTCAATTTTTCTGTGAACTTAAAACTGCTCTAAAAAATAGTTTATTTTTCAAAAAAGTGTGCAGGCTATTTATCCATGCATTGCCTGTCAGCTGCAAATGCATCCTTTACAGCTTTCTCTGAGATAAGGGAGATGGATCTCATAAATATTTCTCTTTTGCCGGTTGGCGTGATGTTACACTTTGTCAGTGGAGGGAACTGGAGGGACATTGGAGACGGAAGGGGTTTTTCTTTCAGGTTCTAGTGTGCTCCTCTCCCCAGGCACCTGGAGGCACATAGCTTCAGCAGCATGCAGTGCTGGTAGAGCATGGAAACCAGCAGTGCCCAATGGTCAGCAGTACATGGAACCTCCCCCGGGACCCTCTTGTGTGGTTTTGTGACATGTTCTTGAGCGTAACACCTCCCTGTGGAAGGCTCCCCCCTGGCACTCTGGAGGACAGATTGCAGTGGGTCATACTGGTGAGGCACTCCAATGAACTTCTCTATCATCCATTGAGTCACAGCTCATCCTCTCCAGTGACATCTAGATCTCTCCCTGGGGTTAGGGGAGGGACTCTTCCTTGTTGCCCTATCATAACACTAGGGAGAGCAGCCACCACTTATGTTTGCTATTCCTACAGTGTTTAGGGTTATCTGTACCTTTTACTAGCAATTCTATGCTACTACATTGCCATGTTGTAATTAATAATTCCTTATATTAAACTTTCCCTGTTAAAATTACTGTATGATTTCTCTCTCTTGGCTGGATCTAACGGTTATGTTAGCAGATAGAAGAAAAGAACAGAAAAGAACCAATTTAGGAAGAATGATATACAGATAGTAGGAATTACATTTTAAAAAACCATATAAAAAACATCCTTGAATTAAAAGTTTACAGATAGAAAGTTCGCCAATAAGTCACCAGATATTTTTTAAAAAGCAAATAAAACAGACCCTCCCCCCCCCATAAGCCACATAATCATGAACCTTCATAACTTGATCTTTATCAAGGGCAAATAGAAGAGTCTAAAGACTTCTACTTTGGATAGGGAAGATCAGGTATAAAAAGCAACAAGAGGGCTGGCCCAGTGGTGTACTGGTTAACTTCATGTGCTCTGCTTCAGCAGCCCAGTGTTTGCAGGTTTGGATCATGGTCCCAGACCCAGACCTACACACCACTCATCAAGCTATGCTGTTGCAGTGTCCCACTTACAAAAAATAGAGGAAGACTGGCATAGATGTTAGCTCAGGGCCAATCTTCCTCACCAAAAGAAAAAAGAACAGCAACAAGAATCAGAATGTATCAATGTAACAGTGACGTTAAGTTTATAAATGTTATGAAAATAAAGCTAGGTAAATATTAACTCTAGTAAAATTACACCCCAAAAATATTCAAGAAAGGAAAAGCAAATTCCATGTTCATTTATATAAATATGATAATATCAACACAGATATTTTATTTAAACTAAAACAATATTATGTTTGTTTTATGGAAAGGCAGTGTGGAGAAAATAACTCCTAAAGTTGATAAATCAAACAGTATTCTAGGACCATAATCTTTAGAAATATGGTGCCACATACTAGAAAATAGTGCTAACATTGATTTTAAGAAATGAGGTTCCATTTCAACAGCAGAGATAGAGAGTAGGGTATGTTGCTGTTGCAATTTATCTTAAAACTTCCTGATCATATTTTCAAACCATAGGCATGCACATATTTTGATTAAATGTAAAATAAAAAATCCAAAAACAAGACTTCCATTTGGGAGATAAATGAGATACTCAATGGAGGGAGTCAGCAAAGTGCTTGGCAGATAATTATCATTCCCGAAGTGGTGGTTTTGGTATAATAATTGTTGAAGAAATAAGTTAAGGAAACGAACGGTGATTTAGCATTAAATTTGGACTTTAACTTCAAGGAAGATGGTAAAACTTGACTCGACACAAGTAAGCACTCCTGTTCTTGAGTTAACACAAACTTTTTCTGGTATTCCATTTAAGATAGATATTATCACATGGATAGTTGAAAGAGTGAGTGAACGGCACTTTAAATGTCTTAGAGAGAGCTTTTACTGGAAAAAAATCAATCTCTCCAAGAGTGTTTCTTTCTTATTATACACTTGCCTCACAGCTAACAAACAAACTAGCAAATACTCCCCCTCATAACCACATAAAACAACAATACAGATAATGACATTAAAATCTTAATAAGTAGATGCATATTTTCTAAAACTGTAAAAGACTAAATCAATTTGTATAGATGGGTTCTAAATTAACAAGATTCTGACAGCCTAATTAATAAAAGATTCAAGAATGGAATATTTGGAAGAATGGATCAATTACAAGCTTTCCAACTCGCTCCTTTCCAGGACTGAGGTCAGTTAAAATCACTTTGACATCATTTGCAGTCAGGTAATTGACCTCTTTTCAACAAAGGTCAGGCACACGCTGACCGGGTACTTTAAGGATACCCAAGAATTCAGAGACTGGGCTGCCCAGAAACAGGAAACTCACCAAACTTTTAAAGTATATTGCTGAAACCAATTTCATGCCCTTGCATTTCCAACCTAACGCCATATTTAAAGTCAAACAGTGCAATATGAATAAGTTGCATCATCCAGTTTCAATTTCAGGCTGACGGGACACATTTTAGCAACAAAAGCAAGTCTCATTATGAAGTGGCATTTTCATAGGAACCTATCCAGGGTACTCCAATCAGCTCCTCAAATATATTTCTAATAAAGTTCTCTGAGTAAGAGCGATAGAAATAGTATACATACACATATATACATACGCATACACAGAGAGATATTGAGGAGAAAGAGAGAGAAATAGACAGAGATATTAAAGCCACCTATAATCAGCGATGTTGAAGGACTGAGTGAATTCCATCCCCACCCTGCTGGACATGGAATAGCAGGATATTGTGATAGGCTTCATATGACTAATTAGCATCAAAAATGAACACTTAAATGTGGGGTCTGGTAATCAGATCTCAGGATGAATGCAATGAGAACTCTGCCCTAAATATCAGAAAGTTTAATTTCTCTCTCAGCTTCAACCGCAATGAACTTGACCAACCTCAGCTGCATTATTCCTTTTCTGATTTCAGTTTTCTCATCAGGTGGAATCATAATACAGTAATAACCTCTACTGTGATATTGTCTGAGAGTCACACAAGATAATGTAAGTAAAATGGTTTTGAAATGGTATAAAATTCTGTGCAGATTTGAAGTAATGGAGTGGCTGTAAGAAAATGTCTCTATAAAAAAATTCAAATTTTGAGCAAAAATGAGAGTTTCTTGCCTCATGTAACTGGTAAATCCAAAAGTACAGATGGCCCCAGGGGACCTCTTGTTACTTAAAAATTATCCCGAGTCTGTTTTTTCTTCATCTCTATTACCTGCATCGACCTATGGTTTGACTTCTTTTTCTTATTTCATAGAGAGGTTTTTCACTCAATGGGCAGAGTGATGGAGGGGGCAAATAGCATATATCTCTTTGCTTATCTTAAATGAGTTTAATCATGTAGAGGAAGCAGAGATCTTCTATCAGCATCTGCTTGTAAATTTCCAGGAAAGGACTCTAATTGGACCACGTTGGACCATATACCCATATTTTAGACAATGACTAAGGAGAGAGGTTTATAATTAGCTAGATCTAGTCACATGAATGCCATGAACCACATAGAGTGATAAATATTGAGCTCTTCTAAATAAGGGGCTGCTAGTACCAGAGGAAGGGGCAAAAAAATACTGGAAGACAAATATCAGATGTCTACTATCGTGTCCTCTGTCTCCCTGTGTTCCCAAAGCTCCCTGTATGTCCCCCTATCACAGGCTTTATCACACTAGAAAGGAATTGGTTCTTTATTTTTCAAGGTTGCAGACATGTGTCTGATTCACTTTTGTATTCCTAGCATACATCACAGGACCTGACATAGACTAGTTGCTCAATAAATACAAACTAAAGAAATGAATAAGCAAAGCAAATTTTCTGTTAAAAGTGCAGAGAACTCTGCTACCCCAGGTCTTCTATGTATAGAGAATGAACTTCTGTGTGCCTCCTCTCCCAAATTCTCCCGGGCTCAAGAGTGCTGCTTGGGAACTCCTTCTCTATCTAATTTAGCAGAAATTCCCCTGGCACTGATTATGAGCAAAGTCCTATGCAAAGTTCTTCAGACGATTCAGAAGAGTGGTCTCAGAATCACTTCTTGGTTTCCTAAATGGTAAGTGGGAAGCTCTACCTCAAGAATCTTACAGCCAGATTGCCAAATCATGGTATGTGATCTAAAATGGATAATCCTTGGAACCATGTGGCAAACGCTCAAATAATCCACATGTGAAGTGGCAATGACATTGAGACAACATCAACAAAGACCAGCTGGAATCACTGGAAAAGCTGGATGACCAGGGGAGAGAGCAACACTCTGGTGAAAGCGAGCAGGAAGGAACAATTCCATTTGTAGGTCTACTCTGAGCCAGGTACTGTGCTCAGCATCTTATAACCACTATCTTATTATATCTCTCCCAGCCCTGGGAGGTAGGCATTTCTATCTCTGCTTGGCAAGGTACAAAACTGAGTCTTGGGGAGATTAAATAAACCAGTGAGACAATGTAAAGAATAGGTGTATAACCGTGCACTGTGTGCTTTCCCCTGAGGTGTAATTAATCAAACATACATCACATCAGTCAGTGTACCCATGTGAAGATGACCAATCAAGAGGTATAATAGATAGATAAATTACAGACACATTGATACAGATAATTATAAAAATGTTAATAGGTAATGGGAACCGATCATAGGTGATTGATTATAAAGATGAATGGGAAATGAAGACACATGAATATATAATTGAGTTACATTGAGAGATATGTTCATATATATTCATACAGGGACACTATCAGCTCTGTTTTGCAAAAAGTCGATTTGGCCAGATATAATGTGCTTTGGTGCGAAGATAATCAGGTAGTTAGGAGGAAGCCATGATCTGCTCCTGCCACTTCCACTGCTTCTCTGGCCCTGTGTCCTTGCCTTTTCTCGTCCTCAGTTTCATCATCTGTAAAACGAGAATCATAAACAGAGCCCAGCCTCCTCCCACAGGGCAGCTTTGAGAATCCTACAACGTAACTGTTGGGGAGGCACCCTGGAAATTGTAGCATGCTCTGTTGTCCCCCTGGGTTTGACCTGGGCAGTTTGGCTGCTTCTTTTGAAAAGAAAGTCAGTCCCAACTCAAGTCAGGAAATGGATTATTTTTTGAGGATGTGACTGCTTGGCTGCTGTCTGCCCATGACCGGATGCATGTTTTATCAGGTTCCACATCGTCTCTACCTTGCAGCTCACCTCATATCATCAAAAACCACTTTGGTGCCCTCCGTGTCAGCAAATGGTTGTTTGTTGTATCTATCACACCATCTCCAAAGCTGAGCTCAGTAACAGACCCTTTTTTGATGGCAGATGATCTGAAAGCAGGAAGAAAAGTCAGGAGAGTGTTTTCCCTCTCAAGATGAATATGCCTTTAACCTTCCTTCTCTCTATCCTTGGGGAAACTTCTTTTCTTACCTTACTGGCAGCTTCTGCCCTCCCACACTCCTGTCTTTCATTCTCCCCTCCCCCTACTCCCCCACTTCCACCACTGCCTGGTTAGAATTCAGCATGTCATCCTTTGGAGCCCCTATGTTAATATCCATCATAATGGGTTCTGCGAGACAGCTTTTCCCATACACAGAGTCCACTATTGCTAAGGACCAAAGAAACTGAAGAGTTACTTTCTTAGGGCCAGGAGACACGAGTTTGAATCTTGCCCTGTTATGATGAGCTCCACGACCTTAGAGAACTATCATCTATCTGAGTCTTGTTTTCTTTTTCTGCACATTGGGGTTGATAATACCTGCTCTGCTCATCTCCTGCGAGAATGTAACTTTTAGGTGGAAAGTCCCTAGACGCTAAATCCTACATTTGAAAATTTTAGTGGCAAGCAGATTATTTAGCATTTTATTCAAAAACACATATATAGTACTTTTTAAATACTAAAAAAGTACTTTAAAGCATTGTTCTAATAATTTAATCTTAATGATAGCCTTATAAAGTATGTATTAGCAACACCCTCCTATTATACATGAAGAATCAGAGGCAAAGAAGGTAAGGAAACTTGCCCCAAATTCCATGTTTAGTAAGTCGTGACATCAGAATTTGAACCCGGGCATTTGGGTTCCAGAAACTGATTTTAATCATTGTGTTATGTTACCTAAGCAGTTCAGTGATCCATTACCAGGATAGTAGATGGATGTCATGTTTTGGATATATATCATGGCATACTTATTCAATACTTAGAAGCAACATGCTAGGATAGGCTACGTAATGCTACAGTAATAAATGAGCACTTACCGAAATTTATGTTTCCCTCCTGCAGAGTCCATTGAGTGTCTAGAAAAACTCTACAGGGCAGCAGTCAATCATTTGATGACATAGGGAACAAGAACCTGATACTGGTAAGCATTACTAACGTCTACCACCCCCATTAGTGAAGTAGGTGGACATATTATAATAAGAAAGACTGTTAAAAACGTAGCACTACATAAAGAAAGAAACAGGACACGATATAAAATTTAATTCCATTTAAAGGTAAAATATGTGCAACAAAACAATACACATTTTTCAAGAACACACACAAATGAAAATATACATTTAATGTATTAAAATGGATGTATACATATATCTATTTTACATCCATCATCTATTTATCATCTGTCTATATCTATCTACCCATCTCTCTATCTATGTATCTATCTGTCTACCTATCAGGGTAGAGAGGGAAATAGAAGAAGGGAATAGATACATAGCAGCTACATATATTAAAAAGAAATCAAGCAAAGGATCACTGAAGACCATATGTCATCAACTGAGAAGTATGATTAGCTTAATCCTCTAAAGCAGAGGTTGGTAAACTACAGCCCATTGGCCAAAGCTTGCCTACCACCTGTTTTTGTAACTTTTATTAGAACACAGTCGCATTTATTTGTTTACATATTTTCTGTGGCTACTTTCGTGATATAATGGTAAAGTTGAAAAGCTGTAACAGAGACAGACTACTCCACAAAGACAAAAGTATTTGCTATCTGGCTCTTTACAGAAAAAAATTTGCATCCTAGAGAATAGAGAAGAGACACTATCGCTTACTCCTTATATAAGTCAGGGTTCGGTCAAGAAAATAGAAGCTATTCTCTGTATTCTATGTAAGAATGACTGAATATGGAAATTAAGAAGTGATCTAACCACTGGAAGTTAAGCCAGCAAACGTCCGGAAGTTGCCACAGAAGATCTCATCCTGAGACACAGAAGTGAGTGGTTCTCAAACATTATCCATGACACTACTACGACTCACGAGAATCTCTGGGAAGCGCATGCCATCTGTCTCAGTCTTCAGTACTGAAAGCATGTAGTTTTTAAGAGCTTTCTGGCAAACCACTGTAAATCTCATGACATACCACCATATCTGGCTGCAACTATTCCAGATAATAATGGCTTCTTTCTCCCTTCCTCTTTCCAAATCGAGTGTCTTTCATTGTCAAACTCTAAGCTAGAACCATGCTGGGAAAGGGGGTTCTAGGAAACGAAGCTTTGCTTCTCTTCCACAATGCAAAGGAGACTTAGAAGGTTGTGGTAGTGATGTGAGTTGATGGTAGTCAATGGAACATTAGCCTTTTATTTCCACCCCCCTGAATATGGTAGGAGTGAAACAAACATTTAGTCATTCTAATGATACTCTGTTCTAGAATACTTTTACCTGAGGTTTATGGACTACTAGGAGGACAATGCTTCATCTTTAGAGGGTCTGGATAGATTCCGATAGCTTCCCAGTGGAAATGTGTGTGTATGTGTGTACTTCTAGGAAGACATACTCATCACTTTTATTGCCTATTGAAGAGTTCCAGGATCCCTCAGAGAAGCTAAGACCTATCTTCTCCACTATGTCTGCTAGACTCTGTGCTCCTTGAATGCAGAGGACATTGTCTTTTTCACATACTTCGAACTTTGCACAGTGTGTGATCGAGTAAGCTTTCAACAAATGCTTGTGAAATCAGTAATCAAGATAATGAACACATGTAACACTCTTTGTAGTTAAAATAAAGAATGCGCATCATCATTTATTTTTTTAAAAATCCAGCTACCATAGTTAATAACGTACTCAAGTCTTACTTCAAACCCTTCCCATGTGTTCTGGCCAAATCTACCTGGGCGCCAGGTGCTGAAAGAGAGTAGACCATTGTACAGATAACACAGGTAATGCCCTCATTCCTAATAAGAGGATGCCAGCGACAGGAGTCAGAAGGAGGCAGAGAGCAAGCCAGGGAGACAGACTCTGGCCCCTGTCCTCTGCCCATAAGGTCATGTTTGCAGAGCTGCAGCCCCATCTGCCAATGGGAGCCACGTGCCCCCTGACTATCCCTCTCTTCCCTCTGTCTCATGGACGCCTCTGCTACCTCAATACCCAGGAAGTCCTGAATACTGAGAAATAGCTGCTGACTCATGATCTCCTTAAGTTACACCATGCTAAGAGAATCCTTTAAGCATCTCTCGAATTTGGAGCATACGGGTTCAAGTCCTAACACTGCCCCTCCTGTTTCTGTCAGCTTTGGAGAATCACTCGACATGTCTGCATTTTAGTTTTCCACTCTGTAAAATGGGTGTGATGATGGGTATTCTAGCAAATAAGCAGACAGATGCAAAATCACTCTATGTAGTATTATGTGAATAAAAAATAAGCTATTAATAACAGTATTTATCATGCATACCCTAGGACCCACATAGTTTGTCAGAGCCTAGAAATGTTTATTCTTGGTTTAAATGTGTAAATCAATAGCTAACTTAGAGACCTGAAAGGTCAATAGTCACTGAATAATGAGCTGAAACTAACATCTCCCCACAAACTGTAACTCTAGCCAATATTTTTTTTCTTTTTCTTTTTCTTTTCTGGAGGAAGATTAGCCCTGAGCTAACATCTGCTGCCAATCTTCCTCTTTTTGCTGAGGAAGCCTGGCCCTGAGCTAACATCCGTGCCCATCTTCCTCTACTTTATATGTGAGACGCCTACCGCACGCAGCATGGCTTGCCAAGCAGTGCCTTGTCTGCACCCGGGATCTGAACTGGCGAACCCCAGGCCGCAGAAGCAGAACACGTGATCTTAACCACTGCGCCACTGGGCTGGCCCCTAGCCAATATTTTTTATGGGCTTAATACCTTCTGATTAGCTGGGTTTCTCTCTATTTTTCCCTTCCCATTTCCTGGATTTATACAACTTCCTTTGTCAGCAAAAACCTAAATCCCTGAAAATCTGAACTGAGTGTGCCAGGCACAATTCTGACGTCCGTAAACAAACTCAGGAGTTAGTTAAGGCCTCTTGTGTCTGAGCTGAGCATTCATCCTCTTTGGGATTCCAAGAAGTCCCTAGACATTCACTTCCTCCACCCCCTCCATTCTCCAACCCCTGACCTCCTTGCAATGTAATTAGTTGGTTAGCAAAGACCATAGACTATGCAGAGAACCCACCATTACGCAAACAGGAAAATATGCTTATTCTCCCTGCTTACTCCACCCTTTCCACAAATCTCTCTTCAGATCTCAGTTTCCTCATCTATAAAATGAGGATGACAATTACTAGCCTGCCAACCTTGGAGGCTGTTAAGGAAAAATGAGTAGCTTTTCCTGGGGAATTAGAAAATACTTCATAGATGATGAGGATTTTTAGGCTGCTTAATTTTAAAACTACAGATGAGAAGCAGGCTCCAAGGAGTGGAATTTGCTTGCCCCTTTGTTGGGAAACATTTACATTTCTAAGGGAAACCTCTATCTGTAAAGATGCCTCCCTCTCTGTGCCAGGAAGAAGGGGGATGGCCTTATCTCTAGAAACTCTTAATACCAGAGGCAAGAACTTACATTGTTTACTGTCTGGCAACCTCATGTAACTGACCCCCCCCCCCCCGCCCCCAAATCCTCCTTTGTCTTTAGCTGAGGATAAAATTCAAGTGGTGACTTCTGCCATTTACTCAATCCGGTTTGATTCTTATCTAAAAGTTGTGGGACCACCAAATGGCCGGACCCTACAGGCACTGATACCATTTTAACTTTTTTTTACATATTCTTTCCTTTGTCTTGTAAAGAGATAACTCACATTCCTATGCCTTAAATTTAGCCTTACTCTCCACCCAACTTTGCAGCAGAGGCAGCAGAAGCGGCAGCAGCAACATTCCGGCAGCAGCTCCTCGTGCCCATGGGCCCTGTCCCCACGCAGCAGCCTGACTGCCCATGGGTCCTGTCCCCATGCTATTCTATTCTCTAAATAAAAGAGCACTACTGCCAGATCTTAAGAGTCTAAGAAATCTTTCTTTCAACTCCTCGGCTCACTGACCCCGCATCAATAGATATACCATCTTCGTTGGAATTTGAAGGATAAGAAAGAAGTGACCACTGGAGAAGGTGGGCAAAATTTTGATATTTGCTAGTGAAGGCAGATCAAATATCACCACTGGAGAAGGTCAACGAAAGAAACAGCAGAAATCAAGGCATGAAAAGATGAAAATCTATGGTGCGTTTAGATAAGAGAGAGAACTTTGGTATGCTTGGATTTTCTGTTGATGCAGGAGAGCAATGGGAAATAAGACTGGAAAATTATGATTAAGTCAAACTATAAAAGGTCTTCAATGTCATGGTAGGGCTATGGAGTTTACACTATACTGGAGAACTCTTTTTGTAAAAGATTTTAAGAGTATAACGCTCTTTTTAAGCTTTTTGAGAGTTGAAAAGTATCTATAATTTTATCTAGTCTTTAGAAAATTACTTTATCAGCTGTGTGAAAGATACAATAGAAAAGGATCTCCCACAGTCTATTCTTAAGGCTCAAGTTCTGAAAAGGTTATTAAAAGGTGTCACACACGTACCTACACACTTCATGTATGGCTATCACACCTAGTAATTATACAACAAATATTTGTTGAAAGAATGAGTAAGTTAAGATTAGTAAATTTTAGGTTCAGCCAAGCTAACTAAAATTTTTGCTATTGATTTTACTTGTTTGGGTTATTTAACTACAAAACTCTCTAGAAAATACAATACAGTGGTATGCTTGGTATGTACCTCCAAGAGGAGAGAGAGAATAGGTGCGTTTTCATCATTTTATTTGTCCTGGAACTTCTTTCATCATGTAAGCCGTGTGGACCAGTGTTCCATGGAAAACACCATGGGAAATGCTAGAAGAAAAAGAGAGATTGTAGGCAATGAGCCCTTACAAGGAGCAATTTAGATAACTCAGGAAAGCAAGCATGATGCTTAAACTACAACAGTGCCAGGTGGGTTGGAGAAGACGTGTCTTAGACAACACGCTAAGAAAGTAATAGGGACAAGACTTCACGATTCACTGGATGTCAGGAGAGTAAGAGATGGAAGAATCAAATGATTCCCGGGTTTTTAAGTTCAGGAAAATTATGATCTTATTCTATTTCTATAACTTGACCTTGAAGTAATTCATTTATGAAAAGCTATTAGAATTGAAATGTTCCCCTTTTTTCATTGCTTTCAAAAATACCCAAAAGTCAGAAAAGTAAGAATGCCCTGAAGTTGGCACTCACCTGCATGGCATAGATATAGAGAGAGAGAGAGATGGATAGATATGGCATATATGTCTAATACATAATATATATATATATATTTGATATATATGTTAGACCTTTTAACCCAATGTTTCCTAGAATATGCACACAAATATGTAAGGTATCTTTGTAATTTAAAGAAATTTTAAAAAACCCGAAACTTCAAAGAAAAGAAAATTAAATATATCTGTGTATATCAGTACAACAGAATACTGTGAAGCCATTAAAAATCATGTCTTTGAACAGACATTTCTCCAAAGAAGATATATGGATGGCCAAGAGGTGCATGAGAAGATGTTCATCATCACTGATCATCAGGGAAATGCAAATCAAAACTACACTAAAATATCACCTTACACCTATTAGAATGGCAAAAATGACCAAAACAAAAAGTAAAAAATGTTGAAGAGGTTGTGGAGAAAAAGGAACCCTCATACACTGCTGGTGGGAATGCAAACTGGTGCAGCCACTATGGAAAACAGTATGGAGATTTCTCAAAAAATTAAAAACAGAAATACCATATGACCCAGCCATCCCACTACTGGGTATCTATCCAAAGAACTTGAAATCAGCAATTCCAAAAGTTCCATGCACCCCTATGTTCATTGCAGCATTATTTACAATAGCCAAGACGTGGAACCAACCTAAGTGCCCATCAACTGATTGGATTAAGAAGATATGGTGTATATATACAATGGAATACTACTCAGCCATAAAAAAAGATCGTCCCATTCAGAACAACATGGATGGACCTTGAGGGTATTACGTTAAGTGAAATAAGCCAGATAGAAAGAGAAATCTCTGTATGACTCCATGTGTCATATGTGTAGGTTAAACATGTAATCAAAGAGAACAGATTAGTGGCTACCAGGGGAAAGGGGGGTGGGAGGTGGGCACAAAGGGTGAAGTGGTGCACCTACAACACGAATGACAAACAATAATGTACAACTGAAATTTCACAAGGTCGTAAACTATCATAAACTCAATAAAAATATTTTTTAAAAAATCATGTCTTAGAAGAAAAGTTCAAAACATATTGAAGAAGAAAATCCTCCCATGGTGTAACTTAAGTGTAAAAAAGAGGAGAGATTATAAAGCAGAATATACTAAAGAGAATTTTGTGAAGTAAAACAGATTTGACTTATATGCATAGAAAAATGACTGTATAGAAACGCAACAATAGTTTCACAGTAGTTTTATTCAGACAGGGAATGAATTGTAACTTTGAGTTTTGCCTACATACATTGGATTTTCCAAAAGCCCCGTGGTACTTATTAAGCAGGAGGGAAATTGTATTTTTAATGGGACAATTCTTTTAGCATAACATAATCCAGTCCCTCAATACACACACACACACACACACACACGCTGTCAGCCCCTTGGCTGTGTCTAAGCCTAGGTGGTTAGACGGGTGTGGCCGGAAACTGAATATAATGTTTTAACAAAATATTTGTGAACAAAGTGATTTTAGGTCCAAGCAGAGATGTTTGGAGACCCAGTTTGCACAGAGAAGGGGGAAGCCATTCTCTCAGCTCTACCGAAAGGATAAGGGCATTTGGCAACTTTGGGTAATGACACTCCAGACCCAGGCACTGGTGGCTTTCAAGAGGCATTTAAGCGATGGCAGCTTCCCAGACAATAGACACTGACAAGCAGGAGAGAAAAGACAAAGGGGCCTCTTTGTGGGGCCTGTGACTGCCCGCCTGGTTTGTGGACACTTGCTAAGTCCTCTGAGAAGTCCTGAAAACCAGTAAGAAAGAGAGAAGGACAATCAGCGTGGGTAGGCTGAGTCACTGTGAGAAGGTATCTGCGCCACCGTAATTTGAGCACAAATATCAACGTGATCACTATTGTCCTCCCAGGCTAGGGATGATCCTGATTTATGGGTTACATATCTGGAGAAGGAATGAAGCCAAAGCTGGAACTCCTATTTATATGTGTCCCCACAGAGACACGCACTCCCATGTCCTAAATATGACTCTTTTTCCACCATCCGCTATCTTGCACTTGACAATCAGATCAAGTTAGGGGAGATCACGGGCTATTAATTCCTTTTCCTCCCCACCAGCAGGCCTTTTTACCATCCTGGGAGGTAAGGCTAATGCTTTTACTTTTTAAAATTTTTTTCTCTTTCAGCTTTGGATGGGGTTTGGGAGTTGGGAGCTGGAAGGGAGAGAAATGGGATTAAAATATAGGTCAGCTGCTAAGTTATTTACAAACCCCTGGGACGACAAAACAAGAGGATGCTCCGTCAAGTCCTTGGAGAAGGCCTGAAAGGTGGATGTGAGGAAGGACAATTGCTTTCTGTGCGGGAGTCACCCCTTTTGGGGTCAGAGCCACTTTCCCGAGTTGCTGAAGCGAATCTTTATTTTTTCCTAAAACTCAACAGACAGCGTCTTCAGAACCTAATTTGATTTTGATTGATTTTTGAAACTTGAAACACTTCTAAACTAATTTTCAGTATATTACTCTTGTCAACGCTTAAAGATTTTGTCAGGAGGAATTTGCTGAACAGACACAGTAATTTTGTTTCTCATTCTGGCATATCACCCCTAAAGAGGAAACTTGGGGTGGGGCGGTTCTGTTACTACAGCTGCTGCTATTAGAATATACATTGCAATTACTTTGATGCTATTTTGGGGGCCTTCTCAAGCAGTTCATGCGGCAGCCCATAGGAGCTGGAAGTCTTGAAGTAAGAATTAAAGAATTATTGACTCCTCTCGGGTCAGACCTGGGATACAGAGGAGGGAGAAGAGGCCCAGTGAGGAGAGGGCATTCATCCAAGGTCATACGGCAATTTAGCGGCAGACCTGGGACTGGAGAACATCCTCACATGTGTAGCCCATTTCTCTCCCCAGTCTATCAAGAAGCACAGAAGCCAAGCCAGCCCTGCAGTGGTCATGGCCCAAGTTGGGAGTTATTAAATAAATAACGCCAGTGACAACTTCTTTGGGAGAAGTGGCGTCAAATTGCAGTCAATACACCAACCGAAAGGCAGTAAAAGTCACTCTGAAAGCCCAGCAGAGTGCTGCCCCTTACAAAGCGCTGGGGCTGTGTTAACAGCGTCTCCCCTTTTGTCTTGCCAGTGAGCAGATCCACTGGGGGGCCCTTGGAAATAGCAGTGACATTACGAGATAATAGCCTCTGTTCACGCCGACATTATGCCGGGAGGGCTGTCAAAGAGTAGTTTCCTTTTATTGCGTTTTGCCACCCAGGGTCAGTGGCATGCGGACAGATGGACGGGCTCATCTTAGCAAATAAGCAGTGGGGACAAACTGCGCTGGCTCAGACGGGCGAACTTCGCTCAAGGCAGGGCCTTCCAAGCATGCACCTGCAGGTGGCTGGGTAAAAACATTGGCAGATGCAAAGCAGAGAATTATTCAGGAGGGGAGCGGAATTGGTAAAGGGCTGGGCTATTGTGTGGACAAACAGGCTCAAGGACTTTCGTCTGCTGCAGAAGAACCTGGATTCACCGGGGGCTAGCTACATGGAAAGCGACACAGCATTAGGAGCAGAGGAGAAACTGGAGATGCCAGGGTTCTGTTTTAGCTATTTAACTGTGTTTCCCATTTATATGCATTTATTTATTAATACATCCCCCATACACTTCTATGAATGTAATAAAGTGTCTGTGGGTGAAATTACACCCCAGGTTTTCTTGAGCTCTGGGTAAAATGAGACTGAAAAAGGAATGGGCCGCTAACATTTCAAAGAAAAAAGTAATTTTTAAGACTAAATAATAGATACTTGGTAACTCTACTGATGTCCAGCTCTTATGTGACTCTATCACTGGGGCCATGGAACCAGACTATTCCTTTTGTGTAGAGGCAAGGCTTTCCCTTGGAGAAACTCAAGGAGTTGGTTGTTTACACTCTCAGAGTCCTGGGAAGAGGTGGAGGCAGGAATACGAGGACTCATGAGGTGGGAGACTGCAGTGAGGGGGGAATGGTCTTTCTTTATCTGGATTGAGGAGTCCAAGCTACAAAGAGAACTGGATTACTTCCAGGGGCAGGACCTTGCCCTGTGGAGACTCACTGGGAGCAAGTCAGAAGCCAGGACTGCAGGATGGGTCTGGCCTGGGCTGCAGTTGTCAATTAATCTCTGCAGTTACTTCTTTCTATGTGTATTACCCTTTTGGACAAATCTCAAATCACATTATAGCCTATCCTTTGCTACTGTGGAAAATTAAAGAAAAGGCTGGGCCTAATGGTGGGGCTTTCAAGGCAAAGGAGCCTGGAAGTTGGGGGCAAGTCTCCTCGCCTGAGGCCAGTGATGGTAGTAGGGGTGTCACCAACAAAGGGAGCTGTGTCCAGTGGAAGGTTAGTCTCTCTAGGACACAGCAGCAGTGTGGTGATATGTGTGATGCTAGTGGAAAAGGATGCCTGGGAGCTGTTCCTTAGCATGCTTTAGGCAGAGACCTAGGAGATCTTCAGAACCAGCCAGGAGATGTTTTGAGGGGGGTGCTTTGGGGGCAATAAAGCAGGTGGGTGCTTAGAACAGCATCACTAGAGATAGACAAAGATATAAGCATAAACATTCATTAATCTGAAGCCTCAGGGAACGTCTCAGTCTCGCCGGGAAGGCGAGGCATATACAAACAAAAAGATTCCTAAAAAATATGTAAACATGCTAAGCCTCACAGGAATGGTAGAAAACCATTAGTGTGGTAGCAGTTTTGGGAAATGAGAGATCTTTGGGCTTAGGTTTGTTGCACATGCATCCTAGAAGATATGGAAAATGAGCTGAACATTGTGACACAGAATTTCAATGAGGCAGAGCTTCCCAAAGTATTGTCCCCAGATCTGCAAGATCAGCATCACCAGGGGACTTGCTGGACTCACAAATTCCTGGGCCCCACCTCCTGGGTCCTACTGGATCAGGAACTCTGGGGGCGGGGCCCAGTAACCTGTGTTTTCAAAAGCCCCCCCAAGTGATTCTGATGGATATTTAGGTTTGAGGACAACTCAAGTAGAGAATGTGATTAAAAACAAGGTAATGGAAGTTTGAGCAAAGATGCTTCTGCCAGGAACTCTGCTTCAGCTGTGAAAAAGTCAAACAACTAAGATCTCATAATTATTAGAGTTCACTTTTGTATTATCTTACAGCTCACAAAATAGTCTTCAACTATTGCATTTTCTTATTATATCACTTACAAAAATACTAGTGGAACAGGGGCTGGCCCCGTGGCCAAGTGGTTAAGTCCACGTCCTCCACTGCAGGCGGCCCAGTGTTTCATTGGTTTGAATCCTGGGCGCGGACACGGCACTGCTCATCAAGCCACGCTGAGGCAGCGTCCCACATGCCACAACTAGAAGGACCCACAACGAAGAATATACAGCGGTGTACTGGGGGACTTTGGGGAGAAAAAGGAAAAAAAAAATACTACTGGTACACACTACTTCAGTTTTACAGATCAAGCCACTGAGGATCAAAGAGGTACCATTACTTGTTCGAAATCACAAGAGTATGAAGAGGGAGAGGAAATAGAAGCCCCAGACTTCTGATGGTTAATCCACTACTTTTTCCCCTACACCTCGCTGTCTATATCTTCCTTTCCTGTTAATGAGAAGTATTCAGGGATCTCCTAAATTAACAGAATTTCCCTGGCATGTGGCTAGCATCTTGCACATTATCTCTGAAGATCGATAGTAACTTTCCTAACCCTCTGTTGAGAAGGATTCTGAGCATGCTTCTGGAGTCAGTGGGAAAGAGTGCTGTGATGGATTAATAATGTCTATGAGCATCAAATAAGAGGTGGTAGCAATACACGTTAATATCTACTGCTTACAAAATGATCTCGGTCTGGGTTTCACTCCATTTTTGGTTAGGACCCAAGAAGTACAACCCATAAAGGAGAAAGTCCTGGTCAGGAGGGTTAAATAGGGATGGGCTGATGAAGAGAGGAACAAATGTTCTCACCTGCCTTCCTATTATCTCATTAGCCATTATGTTTCATACTAATTCCAACCAGCTTTCTCCAATTTGAAGAGAAACTATCAACAAAGCTCATACTCCAACTTCATCCCAAATACACTCCACTGCCCTAGAAAATCATGCCTCTAAAATGCTTGGACATGTTCTTAATGACACATTTTTTCATGCCAACTTCATGGAAAGATTTCTATGTGCAAGGTCTGCCAGTCCTCTTGAATAGCCCTGCTACTGTCCTGGTAAGAATGAATGGGAACTTTCTGTTTTGCTGGCTTTGCCCTCCTAACTTTCCCCTCCAAAAAACAAACAAGCAAATAAAAAAGACAATACAATCAACCCACTGAAAATTCCTAAAGCATCAAGTGCTTGGGAACATCTGATTGCTATTGTTGGGTGGGAGTCACTTGCAAGCTCAGGCTCAGTTTTTAATTGCTCCCAGTTGCCACTTTGCATTGAATAAACAGACCAAACCTTTGTCCAAATCATGTGTGATAGAGCAATATTTTCCTTTCCTATAATGCCAGCAATGAACATTAGCTTTCCCTCTGGCTCTTGCTAATTTCTAGGGATTTCACTGCAATTTGGAGAAAGGCCTCTCCCCACAGAGGCCATGGTTTCTAGCCCCTGTTGACTTCCCAGCATTGCTCTCCAATTGTCCCCCTACCCTTTGCTAATATCCTAGCTGCAATCATTACTCCATTTTGCTGTGATTTTAATTAGAGGACATGTGGTACCTTTTAATATTCTTCTGCATGTTGAGGCTCCTGTGCACTTGTTACCAACCAATGCCTCAATATAATTTAGAAGCTGTGGCTTCATAAGCAGGTCCTCCAATCTTTTGATATTAAATTTTCAAATTAATCTCTGCTGTATGCATCACTGGTGATTATCTTGGCCTAAATTATGCATCCTTCTTAAAGTTGGAAGACAATGGCCCTTCCCATCTGACAGAGGATCTATGCAGATACCCTTATCTCTGCGGAGAAGTTTGTTTTCAATGCTCTGTGGTGGTAAATAGGGATCTCTATGACTCCAACCTTGTTTGCTATCATCCCACACACGCCTGCAATAAGAGCAAAACTGATTCTGTGTGTCCCCTCCTAGTCCCTCTTGTGGCTTCCCACTGTTTCTAGGAAAAGCCTAACTAAGCCTTCATATATCCTTGAAAAGATAAGTAAATATTCAGTGAAAGTAATATGATTATAACTATATTATTACAAAAAAATGTATAGGGTTAACTCATAACTGCACTCCATGTTATCTCCCAAAGGGAGATTGTATAGTATAGCGGGATGTACGCAGTCTCTGGAATTGGAAGGACTCAGATTCACGTCCAGTATTCAATATTCACTACTTGTCCTATGACTAGCAAGTGGCTTCCCTTTTCTATGCCTCAGTTTTTATTGTGAGGACTCACAGGGTTGCTGTGCCAACATGTACTAGGATCTTAGAAGGCAAACTTCCTTTCCCTCTAACTTCTCCCCCTTGATATTTACTTTTAGAGGCAGCCCTCAAAACTTAAAGGATTGAATTTAAATATGGACCGTCAGGCAATGGAAATAAAAATTCTTGGAATTTTTGTAGTTTTGTTTTTGGAAGCAGGGTTGAGGAACAAATAATCTTCATGGACTAAGCTTAGTGAAAGAAATCATGACATCGGATAATTTATCTAATGCTCCCACATGTGGTTCTGTGAGCATTTCTAGATGGCGATAGGATCTGTGTTCTTTGTTTAATTTGGGCCCCTTGGCTCCTGGCTTAAAAGCAGACTACACAACCTGATTATAATCCTTTCTTAGCAGTTGAGTTGAAATGACCAAGTGAAGACACTGTCAAATGGCTTCAAATGGTTAGACAAATAATCTTTCAAAAGAAAAGAACCAGACAATCTGATACTTTTTGATGTCAGAATCTCTATAGGATAGCACAACAATCAAACAGCAGTGGAAATCTGGATTAACCAAGTCTCTAGACAATTATGGTCTATGCTTAAGCTCAGGCCAAAGTAGGACCGAAAGAAGGGATTGAGAATTCAAGCCAAAATAATTCTCTGTCCCTGTGCTTGACAATATTGAAAATAAGCATACTTTTCTCTCTCCGGGCTAAACAACTCTAGGCTGATGTATATTTATGTGTTTTTTTTGCTAAACAATGCTGAGAATAAGCAAAAATAATTCAACTGCTTGCTCTAGGAAATACCTGCTCCTGGAAGATAAGACTGTGAACCAGCTAAACAACTTACGTATCAAGATTGATACTACTCATCAGGAATTACTTCAAGACCTTTATCTCACTGTGCCCATCAATCTGAAATATGTCACAATCTCTGCCCAGTCCCAACTAGTTTTCATTTTGCAACACCTACCTTAAATTTACCCATCCTAGGCTCTAAAAGCTTATACATTTCTATTTTGAAACGCTACTAAGACTCTGTGTCCTTTCCTGCAGTAAATCTAATAAACTTAGCTTTTCTTGATTTTTCTGGTGGTCTTCTGGGAAATCGACAATTGACTCCATGAAGACTTTCTTACAAGACTAATTGGATTTACCTTTTTAAATATTTGTTTCCAGCATTTTCATCTTTTCATTTATTTCCCCCAGAAATATTTATGGAGTGCCAGGAACTAGCCTAGATACTGAAAACAGACTGTCCCCGCCTTTATGGAATACACATTCTAGTAAGGAAAGAAATCCATTTTTTTAAGATGACAAAAATAATTATATCTTCACAGTTGTGAAACATGTGTTAGAAGAAAGTCACAGAGTGCTAAAAAAGCATTTCAAAGGGGATCCTCTTTTAGCTTTGCACAGAAGTGTGTGGTGGAGGGCAGGGGCAACATCCTGAGCAGGTACTGCTTAAAGTAAGACAAGAAGTCCAAGTGGAGAAGGGCCTCTGACAGAAGTGATGGCATGTCCAAAGGCTCAGTGTCAGAGAGAGCTTGGCTTGGTGTCGGGACACAGTGAAGGCCACTCCAGTGTAGCCATAGACAGAGGGAAGGAGTTTCACGAGAGGTAGACAGGACCCATGTTAACCAGACTTGTCAGTCATGGAAAGTATTTATACTTGTAATTTATTTGGTGTAGGGTGTTTCATTGATTCTAGCAAGACCCTGACTCTAAGACATGTAGTTTGTCACCTCTAACATCTGAAGATTTTGTCCACACTAGTGTTTTCTTTCATTCTCTCTTCTGCAGCCATCTGCTTGCTCCCTCTCTCTCCCCTTTTACCTTCTTTTATTTTACCAAACTTCTTCAAAGCCCTTGTGTTTGTTCTGTCCCCCTTGCTAGACTTTATCTAGAACAGGGTCCCCACAGCCAATATTCCATCTTATTTGGAGCCTCTTGGGGACTGGAGGAGTTCTTGCCTCCCTGGTGTAAGCCCCTGGAAGATAGCCTTTAAAAGGACATTGTCGATGAACCCTTTCTACAGGTTAAGTAACATAATGCATTATTGACTCTTTCCAGACACAAGGTCCCCACTGCTGCCAGCATTAATGAAGGGACTCCTAGTTCACAAGAGTTAATGGGCCTCTGGCCTTTCTCAACTTACTCCTGGAGCAGCTTACTCCTTGGGGAGGTGTGATTGCCTCAACTGCATCTCAAGTCGGGAGGTGATTTCTGTTCCAGGAACATAAAGAGAAAGTATATTAGTTTGTAGAATGATTGTAGCAGTTCAGAATTTGTGAGATGCTCGGGCCATTTGACAATAAGATTCATGTTCTTCATACCGCACCTTGATGTTTTCTATTATAAAAGGTAATACAGGATTTTAAAACTTTATTTTAAAAGACTGAACATTTATATGCAACCAGTTCTTATTCAGAAGCCCACTGTATAAAACAGACAAGTCAAGCAGCTCTGCTAGAATCAGGGGAAGGATGAGAGCCCGCATACTGGATACCCCTCAGTGCTGCTAATTCCCCTTCTAGAATCCCTGAAGGACCCTAGATTGAAACAACCTTGCTTGACTTTGGAATGGGGCAACATATTGAACATAGAAACTAAAAACCCTCCTACAATAAATCCTTAGACATTCTCCACAAAATGATGCAAACTTTCTTCTAAATGCATAGCCCAGCTTGTCCAAACAAAAGGGAAATCTCCCATTGCTGTGAATAAAAGTGGAAGTACAAATGAGAGGAGAAATGTATGGCACTAACACTGTAGCTGGGAGCAAAGGTGACCCTAAACTAGGGACTAGGGTGCTTAACACATATTCAGATACAGTTGACATGACTGAGGCTCCCCAGGGGTGAGAATGAGAATTGGTTCTAAGAGCCAATAAAGCAGGACTCCCCCATGGAAAGAAGAGGGTATATAAAGCCATCCTTCAGCATGGTATAAATTCATGCTGTATAAAAAAAAGTATAGTATAAAAACATGTCTGTCTCTAGTATCCGGGTAGAAAAAAAAATCCTCCAAGAATCTGTGCGATTAAACTCATAACCTTGTTTCACTTTTGGATGTAGGATTTGAGTTTCTATACCTTTATGATTTGTGAGGCCACAAGCTTTGCTATTAACATACTAATGATCCCAGGTATGTGGTCCTCCTTTGGGCACCTCGAAAGTTCCAACACAGTTCCTCACTAGAGAGATATGCCTTCAACTCAGACTGCACGAGAAGAGTAGCTTAAAACTCGAAATCGTAAAACACAAGAGGAAATGATCCAGCTTGAGCATAAGGCAACAGCTGAAATAGATCTGCTATCACTTCAATTAATAGAATCATACGATATAAACTGTAAAATAAGTATTTTTAAAATAAGGATATACAAAGGGAATTAAAACCGTAAGAAATGACTAAAATATAATGAAAAGTAGCAGGTAGATAAAAATAAATATTAATATAGTCATTTGATATCAAATACTAACCACACTAGTAGGATAGCAGTTTAGACACAGCCAAAGAAAGAACTGACGAATAGGACCTTGGGTCTTTATCTGTAAACTATGAAGCGGGCTCTGTGACACTGTCTCAGTTTCTCACATGTACTTCAAAATAACCTGGGATAAGGAGTCCTAGATTTGAGCAAGCACTGCTCCTTGTACATTCCTGCAGGAGTATCCTAAATCACCCATTTAGGAGAACAGCCTTCTTTGATATTAGACAGCTTCTCTACCTTCTCAGAAACCAATTCCTCCCCAACCCCGGCCCTGCTAATAGACTCTGAAATGTTAAGATCTGTTTTAGAGCAGATAAGACTTTGTATTTTGGTTTAACTTTCTGACTTTGGAACATAACATCTGCTTGTTTATGACATGGTCCGCAACCTCTTTAATGGACAGAAGACGCATTAACATGAATGGACAAACTCAATGGTTAGCAAAATTTCCCATTGTAGGATAGCAATCTAACTCATGCAAAAACTACTAACTCTGTCAAACTTCATACTTTCCTGAAACCTAACAGTCTCCTAAGCCAACAGAATAACGAATATTCTGCATTGTTTCGTTTAATCTTAACAATAATCTTCATAACTAAGTTCCTTTTTTTTTCTCACTTAACAGATAAGGAAAGTGAGGCCTGTTGAGGCCAAGTGAGCTTTCCAAACATAAACAGACCCCAGTCTTGAACACTAAAGCTCGTGTTCTCAATTATTATACTACACTATATGCCATTCCTTGAATTCTGAATCATGATTAATGTTTAATCAAGTTTAATGTTGAAATCCTGAGCATCCATGCAGGCATTTTTATAGCCAGCTGCCAAGTGAATTTGAATGGTTTGTTTCTTTGCTTTGTTTTATTTTTACCTGATCTAGTAGTAAAAAACAGAAACTAACAGGAAAATTCAAACCTACCACTTCCTACTAGGGTCAGCTGTCCTCTTAAAGCACAGCTGCTGGAAACTCTCAATTCAAATTTGACCTGAGGTTCAACTTATGGCAAAAATGTGTCTCTCCTCAGGCTCCTCTGAGACCTCAACTACACAGAACAGTGGTTATGTTTAAGGACATTAAGAGTTCATCACTGAGAAAGTAGTGTGGCAGGAAGGACGTGGAGATTATAGAAAGCACCTTCCTTGTTGGGGTAAATACCGAAGAGGCAGAAAGGAGAGGGCATTGTAAGGCATTGGTGGAAGGAAGACTGGGTATCAAGAGGGTTCCAATGAAAGGACAACAATAAAAATTGTCTTTAAGGAGTATATCAATCTTTTTTTAGTTTTCTCTACAGCAAACCTGTTTCTGGGTCTCTATTCTCACTCTTCTATATCTCTAGGATCAAACAAAGGAAGAGTTAAATATCCATGTGTTTAAAACTCTATAGTCTTCCAAGTCTTTTGTTGAGTTTTTATTATTAACAATAATTTTAGCATAATCATCACTGCTTACTCATTCGGCTAGTATTTTCTGAGCCCTTTGCACATGCCTGGTACAGAGCTAGTTTCTTTAGATGTATTAGTGCATGTGATTATGAGAGTTCTGCAAGGTAACTGCTATTGTTTCCCTTTCATACATAAGGAAAATGAAGTTGAAAGATGTTAACTTGTTAGTGGAAAGACCAGGATTGGAAGTCAAGTCATTTTTTATACGATCATGCTCTGCACCAAGATACACCACCTGTACACATCAACAGGTGTCAAGTAACCTTAACAAAGAGGCTGCTATGGTAAATAGTTTTGAGAAATGCCAGGTTAATATAATTAAAGTGCTTAATATGATAATATGCATGAGAGATTTCCCAAAGGAGGATTGAATGTGGAGTATTTCCCAAATTTATTGGACTAGAGGGCCTTTTTTTCACAGCACATCTCATAAGACAACTGTTGTGCAGAACGTAAGTTGGTAAATGCTCTTGTAGACTGATATTTCATTGGCGTAAACTCCACTTAATTATTATTGCCAAGATGGAGGTGCTCATAGTGGACAAAACTCAAGCAATCAGCCTGTTATATAGAGTATTATTTTGGCCAGACTTCTTTCTGCCTGCATATGCCACAACTCTCACTGAACATCTGGAAGAGACCTGTCTTCATAGAGCTCCATGTGTGAGGGGCATGTTAATGGCACTCACACTTTCCTCTCCAAGAAATTTTATGACTCTCTTTCTCACTTTTTTTTTTCCTCAAACAGTATAAGGACATTTTTATTCAATCAGAGACTTTTAATAGAGTCACTCACTTGGTATCTTTCAGAGTCCTTTCCTTGAACTCAACTTTCAAAACTAAAATGTGTGAAAAAGTTAAAAAAAAAAAAGTAAAACAAGATTTAAGTTTTATCAAAATGAGAAAAAAAATTACCAATCATCTCACAAGTGGCCAGCCATTTCTAAAGTAGTTTTTCTGAACTAGACTAAACATACAATTGATATTCACAACTTGCTTCTGTCCACATTCCCCTCAATCTATCGGCAATTACCGTCATGGAGATAATCAATAATGAAATGAAATGGGAGAAAGATTGATTGAATGTAGAGAAATAGAGAGTTGTTCTCTGACAGGTGTGGAGAAGGAGGCCTGAAATGTTAAAGGGAAGTGAAGTCCTGTCTTTTTTTAATATGGGACCTGGGAAACAGCTGTGGGATTTTCGGCTCTTAACATGTATGATTGTGGAACAGAAGAGAAAGAGGGAGAATTCTATTCACCCTGCTCTTTAAGGCTTCAGAGTTTTTAGAGATAACACAGGACTTCCTGGACCCTGGGATCATAAAATACATGAGTAAAGTGACCCTGAAGATCATCCGATATAATGATTTTAAACACTGTGTTCTGTGGAACCATAGGAGAGAGGTGAAGGGACCTCCAGAGATGAAGGGTTCAGGTCCCCATCTTCTGCTTCAGTGAAAGCAGCAACATTTTCTTACTGGTGAAAAAACCTGAAATTTCTTTAAGGTAGGAGTTCTAGTGACATGGTGTTTAAAGTTCATGCCATTATCTCCATGATCTGGATCTAACACCTGAAATGTCAAAAAATAGGTTTTTAATTGAGTAAGTACCGAGGCATACTCAAAATAGAGGCTAGGAGGAATACAGGAGTGGCTGAGAGGAGTTGGGGTTTGATCAAAGGAAGCAGAATCTCCAAAGACTTGTTGGTAACCATGAACAGTACAGCAGGTGTACGGGCGGCTCTATGGGCATTTCAGACCCCTGGCTGTGAATGCCAAGCACACACAGGAAGGAGGAAATTGATAAGGGTTGATGAGTGGCCATCCTCTGTGAACCACCCTTACTCCAGGCCTTCAGAAAAAGCAATTATGATCAGAGGAACCATTTCTAGGTGGGAGACAAAGCAGAAGCTAAATGGGCAGCAATTCTGGAGAGATCAGTGTTAGAAGACCTTCTGCTACTGTTCCATCCCACCCATTTCTTAATCTGATTGGAAATAGCAAAGGAAAGGCCTCAGTTGAAGCTTCTATCCTTAGAAGAGTCAGCTGATGGTCTTGAAGTTAAACTTCACTGTCAACTTAAGCTTATAGGCATGAATTACAGGATGTGTGAGCACCAGCCATGTGAAAAGAAAACAGTAGAGAAAAACAGCTGATAGGAAAAGCAGAAAAGAAACTTATAATAACCAAAATTAACATTCACAATGAAAAGGGAAATTGGAGCTTACATGAAGCAAAACCAAGAGATTCCTTGTTTTATTTTATTTTTTTAAAGATTGGGACCTGAGCTAACATCTGTTGCCAATCTTCTCTCTGTCTCTCTCTCGTTTTTTTTTTTTTTTTTTTACTTCTTCTCCCCAAAGCCCCCTAGTACATAGTTGTCTATTCTAGTTGTAGGTCCTTCTGGCTCTGCTGTGTGGGACACTGCCTCAGTATGGCTTGATGAGCAGTGCTAGGTCTGCACCCAAGATCTGAATCGCTGAAACCCTGGGCAGCCAAAGCAGAGTGGGCAAACTTAACCACTCAGCTATGGGGCCGGCCCCGCCAAGAGACTATTTAAAAGAAGGAGTGGGGGATCTTAGTAACAAAATGTCGATGGTTACATAATGGAGATAAAGATAGGCACAAGGGAAGAGATAGACTGAATAGTAGAACAGATGGAGTCAAGGGGAAATTGGTGAGCTGGAAGATCAAGCTGTAAAAATCTCCCAGAAGGTGTCTCTGTTACATGAGATACCTCCCCAGATCCCCTTCAAGAAAGGACTTAAAGTCCAACTGCAGGGGATGTGCTCAGCTGACAGACTTCAGCTGTTAGCTTCATAAGTGGCTACCCTGGGTTTTGTGTCAAAGTCATGCTATTCTCAGGGCAGTCCTAGCCAATGACATAGCAAGACAGTGGTAATGTGGGGCTCCTCTAATGAGCAATCTGCTCTGGAGTTCCCTTTTGGGCTGGCAGGGACCGTCAGGTAAGTCTAGTTTTCTGACAGATCCCCCCCAAATCCTGCCACTCCCTTTTGATATCACAGGTGTTACTCCTCATTAAAGTTTTTGCAATCCTAATTCCACCACAACATCTGATTCCTGGAAAACAAAGCTGCCACAGCATCAGAAAGATGTAAGGAGTTGGAAAGTATAAGAGAAGCTAAGAAATATGGAACGTGGATATACAGGTATGGTAGGCAGAACATGCAAATATGTTATAAAATAAATTTAAAAGAAGAATTCTATATCCAACTAAGTTATAATTTGAATATGAGAGGGAACAAAGATATTTACAGATGGACAAGGACTTAGGAAATCACCGGTAAAAATATTTCTAAAGAATGATTAGAGCATATACTAATAATGAATACAGAAGGCAGTAATGATAGGTAATAAGTACTTATGCATGAAGAAAATAATAACACATTGGTGTCTAGATTAGACATGAAAAATATACCTATATACATATTTTCTATAACAGTCTGGAATTAAAATTCCAATGCTACAAACCAGGTGACAAGAGTTGGAGACAAGAGCATAACTAAATTCTGGGTCTTGAATAAATGGAAGCTATAGTTTCTGATTAACCTTAGATATTACTAGAAAAAAAATAAATAAAATGTTTAGTAATGATTTAGGGAAACCTCTAAGATAATAGAAGCACAATATGTAACTTCCAAACTAGAAGAAGGAAAAATAGAATGAAAACATTATCAATTTAACAGAAGCAGGAAAGAAAGAATGAAAAAAAAATAAAAGAAAGTAAGTAAAGAAAGAAATTAATAAAAAAGAAAGGCGGTAATATGCTACTTACAAGAAATGTTTCTCACAAAATAAAAAGGAAAAATATATATACGAGGACACATAAACCAAAAGAAAGCTTGGATAGCAATATTAATATCAGATAAACTGAAATTTAGGGCTAAAAAGGGAGAAAAGAGATTTTCATATTAATAAACCTAACAATACACCTGGAAGTTGAAATATTTATGAACTTTGTCTCCACCTAACAATATCGACAAAGTCTAAGTGGAGTTTCTGCAAATTGCAAATAATTATACATTATACTGTCCGTATTCTCTGATAAAAGAAACAAAATTAGAATTAAGATAAGAAGGTTGGTAAAATCTCAACATCATGGACAAAAATTCTTGTTGTAAAAAAAAATTCTGCACCATTAACTTTCACCATGCACAAAAATTAGCTCAAAATGGATCAAAGACTTGAAGGTAAGATCTGAAACAATAAAATTCCTAGAAGGAAATATAGGCAGTACACTCTTTGACACCAGTCTGAGAAGGACCTTTTAAAATACTGTGTCTACTCAGACAAGGGAAACAAAAGAAAAAATAAACAAGTGGGACTTCGTCAGACTAAAGAGCTTCTGCAAGGCAATGGAAACCAGCATCAAAATGAAAAGACAACTCACCAACTGGGAGAAAATATATGCAAATTATATATCTGACAAGGGGTTAATCTCCGTAATATGTAAAGAAACCACACAGCAGAACAACAACAAAAAAACTCAATCACAAAATGGGCAAAGGATATGAACAGACATTTTTCCAAAGAAGATACACAGATGGTCAATAGGCACATGAAAAGATGTTCAACATCACTAATCATCAGGGAAATTGAATCAAAACTACACTAAGATACTATCTTATACCTGTTAGAATGGCTATAATCACCAAGACAAAAAATAACTAATGTTGGAAAGGGTGTGGAGAGAAGGGAACCCTCATACACTACTAGTGGGAGTGCAAACTGGTGCAGCCACTGTGGAAAACAGTATGGAGATTTCTCGAAAAATTAAAAGTAGAAATATCATATGACCCAGCTATCTCACTATTGGGTATTTATCCAAAGAACTTGAAATCAACAATACAAAAAGACTTATGCACCCCTATGTTCACTGCAACTTCATTCACAATAGCGAAGATGTGGCAGCAACCCAAGTGCCCATTGTCTGATGATTGGATAAAGAAGATGTGGTACATATACACAATGGAATACTACTTAGCCATAAAAAAGACAAAAATCATGCCATTCGCAACAACTCGGATGGACCTTGAGGGTATTATGTTAAGTGAGATAAGCCAGACAGAGAAAGACAAACACTGTATGATTTCACTCATATGTGGAAGATAAACAAACACATGGACAAAGAGAATTATTTAGTGCTCACCAGGAGGAAGGAGGTTGGGGGGTGGGCACAAGAGATGAAAGGACGCGTTTATATGGTGACTGAAAATAATAATGTACAGCTGAAATTTCACAATGTTATAAACTATTATGACCTCAATCAAAAAAAAAAATTCTGGGTTTCTCCTCCCCTTGCTTCTGGGACTCACATGTGGCTTGCCATGGTTGCAGACCCTGAATTTCAATTCTTTGCTGCTCCCAAATAAAACATTTTGCCAGAGGAAAAAAAAGATTCTGTTGCTTAAAAACTTTGAAAACCAATGATTTGATCCTACTTACAAGTGAGAACCATTAAGGACTATTAACACTAGCAGTTTGAACAAGGCCATGTGTTGTAGACTAGAACCCAGATATGCAAGCCCAAACAGGAGAGCAAAATCCGGCTGCTGGAATTCTTTATCAATAAATTCCAACTGGAGATCATCTTTGTTTAAAAAAATATAAATTATATAAGAGTAAGATATAAAATGAAACTAAACAAGCCCAAACTGAGAAGATCCAGAGTCTGCTCTCAGGGCTGTGTTTCTAATGTGGAATAAGGCCCTCTGATTTCAAAGTGAGCGTCAAGAAGGCTGGAGGAAGATTAAACCCTGAAAAAAAAATCACCGGATTGGTGAGATAATCCTGGATAATGGAGAGTGGCTATGACTATGGAGTGTCCACCTTTAGGTTAAAAGATTATTTTACCAGTCTGCAGTGCTATAAAAGCAGACATTTTCACTTGTTAGGCTTCCTGGTAAGTCATACCAGTAAATTCTCATTCTTACTTTTTTCCTTCATGCACACTTTTTTTCCCAAGGAAGTCTCAAATTTAGAACGTGGTGGGGTTAGGGGCATCAACAGTGCCACATGTTCTAAAGGGGAAAAAAAAAAGATAAAAACCAATTGCCTTTATCAATGAGGGACCATTGCTATCTTAAAAAGAAATCAACATCAGGACAGAGAAGGCATAAACCATGCCTTGGGGAATTAGAGGAAGTAGAGAGAATGTACAGACAAATTGCTAGATCTTTTGTTGGAAAAGTTAGGCCAAAGAGAGGATGAGGGAATAGGATAATAACTTAGATTATAATGGGGTCAGATGAAGTCTATGGAAAATTATTAAATTATTTGTGTATTTCTGAAGGATGAGGGAGAAGATATAGCAGGTAGCTTGGTTTAACGTGGAAGCATTTGGAGACAGGAGGCACCAGTAAAGTTCTAGCTGGGCCTGATGAGAGTACGAGAGACTTAAGAGAAAACCGTGTGTGGAAATCAATAACAGTGTGGCCATGATGATTGCTGACTGAGACCAAGAGAGGCTGGTTGTCTGCAGGGTTAAGGCAGTAAAGCAACTATGAAACCCAGTATTTATAGACTCATTACCATCATCACAATCATCACTGCTACTGATATCTTTGAAGATAATGGAGGGACACGGCAACCTGTAAGCTCCTGCTGACGTCCGACCCTGGTATAATTGGGAGGGGACATTACACATGCGCATGTGTGTGTGTGTGTGAACTCACACACACAAAGGCTGCAAAGAGAGTGGTATTTTGACCTTCTGGAAGTGGAGGACAAGAAAAACACTCTTCGACACCTCCTTTCTGTCTTGGGAAAAATAAGAAAGAAATACATATGGATCGTTGGTGACGTGATGGGTTTCATTTCTAAAACAGCAGCCCAATAACCTCTATGCAGGAAGTGAGGCTAAGTTGAAGGCAGACAGGTAGAGAAAAGGATTGTGTGGAACCCTTGGAGAAGGGATGTTTTAATGAAATGATATCGAATTAGTATTTAAGAAGTCTAGTAGTCTAGTCTTGTTACTTCCACTAGCTATGGCAAGTCACTTATTCTCTCTGTACTTCAGTTTCCCCACTTGAAATACAAGGGACTCGTCTGACTCATCTCCGTGGTTCTTGGAGCTCATGCTGCTTCCTGTACACCTGCTTAATTAATTGTGTAGATTTGGATCCACTTGGATTTATGTAACTGTTTTGGACTTCGGGTTACACACACACACGCACACGAATGCACACACACACATTTTATTTTGGTTCTATTCACCATCAGTATACTAGGAAGATGTCATATACATTAATCATTTAATGAGTGCGTTATATGCCTGGCATTGTGCTAAGCATTTTACCGACATTTTTAGATTCTTTTTCATTCTGACAACAACCCTGGAAGACCTTTGGAGATTGATATTACTATGCCCCTTTTTAAGGATGACAAACTAACGCTCAGTGCAATCTGCTGTGTAGGGAAGATCCAGAATTCAAAACTGGGTCTGCCGGCTTCCAAAATCCATCTTTGACACCACTGGCTACATTAGCCTGTCAGGTCACAACATGGGATGAAGTGTAATTCCTTTCGTTGATGTATGTCTCGGCCCTAACTGAAGACAACTCAGTGACCCAGACCTTTCCCTTACTCAATTGTAAATGCCTTTGTCGTTATGTATCGGTGAAGGAGAATAGGAAAAAAATATGGAGACCCTCACAGAAACATTTATCTGACAATCCAGTTTGAAATACGTTTTCCAGACACGTGTAATAGATAAATGTATCCCTCCCTCTTAAGTGAGACCATCTATTGAAAAATACCATTAGTGCAATCATCAGACTAAATGAAAATTGTACCAAATGGGCTCAAATTTATATGGGTACACACATTCAGCAATTTCATGGAAAATTGCTTCCAAAATTACATCCCTGGAAGGGACCCCCATTAATAATGCTCCTTGAGGCCACATAAATTCCTTTAGGATTTTTTGCTTCATGCAAATAGATGCACTAGAAAGCATCCAGCTTCTTGGAAGTAGACTTAGTTAATGAAAACATCATGGGGTTTTTTAATAATGACTCTAAGATTGCCATGGACACCATAGATGCAGTCACAACCAGAGGAAGATGTGTCTCCAGTGAGAGAATTTGACCTAAATCTATGAAATCATGATTAGGGATAATGATAATAAACAGCACTTTATGGTCTATCAAATTTATTCGATTCTAGAAACTCTTATAATCTTTAGAGTAGCTCTGAGAGGTGGATGAAACATCTTTATCCTTCCCTTTGTAGCAAGGAGGAAACCAAGTCTCAGTGATGGTGATTGATCTGGTCAAGGGTAGGCCTAGGACATAGTATAGCTGGCATTTGAACTTTCTTACTTATGAGAGGAAGGGAAATGGGATTTTTAAAATATTTATTGTGGATCAGGAGCTGGGTCAGATTTTTACATGTTATTTCATCCAATGCTTTGAATTATTATTAATGGGATTTTGCCATGAAGATAGAGAGAGAGAGAGAGAGAGAGAGAGAGAGCACACACAAGAGCAAGTGAGTACAAAAAGAGTGAGAGAGAAAGAGTTCTCTGAGGTCACACATTTATTTTCTAATGAATACATATTGAATTGTCATGAGGTATTCTTGGTTCACCGGATACTGTGATGAACAAGATGGACAAGCCTTAGTAAATATAGGGGTCAGAATTTACACCCGGTTCATATGAACACAAATCCTTTTTAACCTCTACTGACCCACAGAGATTTCCATTATGTTCCTTTGCGTTTCTCTTAACTAAATGTACAGCATATCCTATGAAAGGTCACAAATGAGTGTTTACATTTCTGCAGCCAGACTACAAGACCAAAAGATGTCAGAATTCCAAATGATGGCAAAATAGTGGTGGAATCTGAAGCACACTTGCAGGACTTGGGGAATAGAATTTGAACTAAGCTCTTGCTTGCTGTTCACTGGTTGATGGCTTCCTTCTCTTTGGGGTCGGGAGACAGATTGGTACTGTCTTCCCTTGGGATTGGTTACCAGAACATAATGCCTGATTCCTTCTCGGTTCAAGTGATAGGCAAATGCAACAAAGATGAAGCAAGAATATCACAATCCAGAAAGAACTGAGAGGAAAGAAGTCATGGTTAGACTTTGCATCAGTCTCCTTGAACATCCTTGATCATGACGTGTCTTTTCCGGTCAGAGCTCTCAGAATCTTAAGGTATCATTAGCAACAGAATTCAAGAACCTTCAAGGCAAAAAAAAGTGTCTTGTGTATTTCTGCCTCATTGACTCTCTTTCTCATTTCCAATCTCATCTGAAAACATATCTTTTTCTCTCCTGACCGCATCTACTAATTGCCCTCTCCCATGGCTGTTATTTAACTGGAATATATGTGATCACTTTAACAAGAGTATTTAACTTCATGGGGTTGTTGAGATGTTGTTTTTAATAGTTTTAGGTTGAAAATGTAAGTGGCTGAGGTTCTTGACCAGGAAGGGGCTTTATGAAAGCCCATCAATCTTTAATCTGAGAGAGAGTTCCCTAGACTTTTAAACCCATGCCCTGAAGAGACTGGTTGATCTTTGAATTTATGGCTTATGTTATGAAAAAAAAAAGGAGCATATTTTAGTTTCTGCTATGCATTTGTAATATTTATTATGCCTTTCCAAATTATACAGGGTTTTCCCACCCCCTCCCATTCCTCAAAGAGTCCATTGTAACCGCATCCCCACTCAGTTTCAAATCTAGGTGAACCTTGATATTCTACTTAAATATTAGAAGGCTCAGTTTTCTCAACTTCAAAATGGGAATTATATACTTATTTTGAGGGTTCTTCCAGAATTAAATGAAATTTTATCTAGAAAACTCCTCATATAATGAAAGAATTCAATTTACGTTGGCTCTTATTCAAAGAAGGAGCATGGGTGATTCCTGGCCAACTTAAATCAGAGCAGTTCCTATTACAAATAGAATGAAATTCCAGGAGCAACGAGTCATTGTCTTCTTAATGCTACATCCCCAGCACCTAGCATTATGCCAGGCTCGTAACAGATAATCAAACTATCTGTGAAACTCTCTTTCACCAAGACACAGTTGCTTTACAACTTACAAAGTGCTTGCAAATCTATGATCTCATTCGATCCCCTCAATAGTGTTGCACACAAATATGGCAGAGCATTCTAACTGGATAAGCAAAATAGGGTTGATTCACTGTAAACCCTATCCCCTTGGGATTCTGCCTAGAGAGCCAAGCTAGCGTCTGGATCACCCTTGAGGCCATCCTTCTTGCCACCCACAGACAGTGAGTGACCAAGACCTAAGAGTTTCTGTCTCCTAGTTTTTTCTTAAAATATTACTGTTGCTATTGGCATAGGTCAAATGGTTGGTATTCACCTAAACTGCAGCGGCAAGTTCTGTTGTCTGACTGCCTTCGAGATGGCGCTGCCACTCACTCACTTGCTCATTCTGCAAATATTTGTGGAACATCTACACTGAGAAAGGCGCTCTGTTAGGTCCCCAGAGAAAGTGTTAAACCAGGTATGTCCTTATGCATCTTCTTGTGTTCTAGGGAATCTTCTTAAGACATTAAGTTGAACCCACCCTATTGTCTAGTGACAATCCCCACCCACTTGCATACAGGATTCCTTGACACAGCATTTGCAGTCCTTCACTCTGTTATTTCTTCACCTCTCTAACCTCATCTCCTAAACAATCTGTTAGGCTTTCTGCCATGCATCTTGACACATAACACTCAATGCCTTAATCAGACTATTGTTTTTTAATTCCAAGAATATGCCATGCTTTTTCATGCTCCTGAACTTAGTGTTTTCTGTATCTAGAAGGTTCTGCTCAACCACTCTGGCCACTTCATGATCAGAAGTAACTATAATGGTAATAGCTACACTTTGAGTGATTTCTCTCTGAGAGCACAGTGCTAAGCACAAGATGTGGGTGTCCTGATATACACCCACACACATAATTTCATCTTGTTTAATTCTGAAAAGGTCATTTTATTTAGGAGGAAATTGAAATGGAAAACGAGAAGTTAATTAACTCACCCAAGGTCACACAGATAGCCAGTGGCATTCCAAACACGATGCGACTCTGAAGCACATGTTCTTAACTGCTCTGCTTCATGACAAGTGAGCTTCTAGTCATCCTTCAAGACCTAGTCCAAGGGCACTTAATCTCTGAAGTCTATCCTGACTTGTCTAGGAGAAGAGAGCTGTTCTTTACTTTTATTTTACGTGTATCTCTATGGTGGCAACTTTTGCATTTATCTTATAAAAACATTTGCACTCATTTTCTGTTTAGAAGTGTATCTCTGCTGTTGGCTCCTTTGAAGTCACTGGTTCAGACTTATTCATCCCTATATTCGCCAAGTTTACCACCACATCCAGTCAATAATAGGTGCTCGATAAGTGGATGATGAATGAATGATTGACTGAAGTAGCACTTACTGTTAGGAGCAGAGTGTCAATATTAGAGAAATAAGAAGGAGAGGTAGGTGGCAGTAGCTGATGAAGACTGCCAGTCAGGTTATCATGCATGGGTTTGACCTGATTTGAGAGAAAGCCCAATCAACAGTTACTTGGAATAGTGGAGACAAAACAGAACAGAACATAAAAACAAAAACAAAAATTCCACTCACTGCATTTTTACGTTTTTCATTCGGTTGTTTTGGCATTGTACTGACACTCAGAGCTGCAGGTCAGGGCTAAGTTCACCTGAGCTTAATTGGAAAGTGCATAGGATTGTTTCAGGAATGCTCTAGGGAGAACATGACCAAGAGACCTCTGCTATCAACTTGAAACATAGCTGTATGAAGATTTTAAAAAATAAACAAAAAACACCACTGTGTTTTTTAGCAACGTGACTTTCATTTTCCTTGGCTGTGTTTCATATCTTTTTAGTTTAAGACAAAGAATGAAGACAACATGCACTGATTTGATCTAAAGGCTGCTTTGGGAGTAATGTGAAAAACACATAGTCCAACAGCAGTAGATTGGTTACACTAATGGCCCCAATTCTTTGCCCCTTAAATCTGTACCCTTTACCCTATAGCTTTGCAGTACCTCCCACTCTGACTCTGGACCAGGTCGCATGACTGGGCAGGTGAGCAACTGTCCTGCTTTGCCCTGGACTGTCTTGGTTTTAGTATTGAAGATCTCACATTCTGGTAAGCTCTCCAGTCCTAGGGAAATCCCTCAGTCAGGAAAACCAGGATGGCTGGTCATCCTACTGGCCAATGGGAAGTGACACAAGCAGAAACTAGGAAAGAAATTTCTAGGTGTGCTTGTCTTCTCTTTTCTATCTCCTCCATTACCATGAAAATATGTCCAGGACAGCCTGAGGGGGATGAGAAACACAGGGGAGAGAGCCAAATCATTTCAGTTGCCCCTGACCAGGACAGCCCAGGTCTGTTGCTGATTTAAGGACTCTTAGGCTCTGTGAATAACACAGAGATATATTAGACATGGATCCAGGCCACAGAAACACTTAAATATGCAAATATAAGCAGAATAATAAGTAGCATATGATTTCTGCCTTCACATACCTGAAGGATATCATTAGTAGAGAGAGAAAATTCATTTTTTTGGGGCTAGCTGGGTGAAATTATGATCAGTGTGTAAACTCTATGTGAAGACAAATGTAGATGAAATTAGGTTTCTCTATGAGGAAGAATTTTCTAGCAATCACAGCTGTTCAAACCTGTCTACAGTTGGCTCCTTGGTGAAGCAATGAGTTGGCCATCAGTGGGGACATTGATGTAGAGGCTGGAAAGTGAGGTGACAAAGCTGCTGTCAAGTATTCAACTCAACTGATGTTTATTGACGGTCTGGAATGTGCTGAGCATTAAACTAAGTGTTGGTTCTTTTTAGCACAGGGCCCTGTGCACACACCTCGTGCCCAGAAGGCTCATCCTGTTTGTGGGTAAGATAATCCAGACAGAGGAATTAGTATATACAAAAGCATGGAGACATGCAGAGGCCTGATGTTTTTGGGGTCTTGTTAGATTATGATATGTGTCTATGGACTCAGCTTATAATGGGTTTGTAGGTGCTACTATGGAGATGGGCAAAAAAACAGAATTGACAGTAAGGTGGCTTTATATTGCATCTATTTAGCTGTGCTAGTACTGAATTTCCAAGGATTCCCTTCCCTGAATAATTCAGGATTACTATGGGCCACAAGAGTCACTTCATACAAGATTTGAAAGAAGGAAGAGAAGTAGTAACCATATTGTGTTTAGACTTGGAAATTCTGTGCAGGACACCAGGGGCTGTTGCAGATCATCCACATTGTTGCTTATCTCCTAGTTTACCTTGAGGTTTGGGGCAGCAACAGCCCTGCAGCTCCTTCAGCTCCCATCAGATCTCCTCCTTAAGCTTTTCCAGCTTCCCAAGCTGAAGGGTATCAGCTTCTCCTGCAGGTCACCCACATACCCCATCAAATTTGGACTGTTGGAGATATTAAGAGGCCAGCAGAGGTTCCACTTCATCTTTGTGGGTTTCAATTTGTCTTCACAGATTCCAGTTTGTCCTTGCTCTCCCCTACTTCATATCCATTTTTCCTTCTTGACTGCCTGCCGTGCAGACAGCACTTTAGGCCACAGCACCAGATTCCAAAGAAACTGCCATACACAGACTGTACAACCAGCATCCAGAGATATATAAGGGCAACTTCCTCTGATAAATCTCTTCTTCAAGATCACTCCTATTGGTTCTACTTCTTTAATCAAACCCTGATCGGTATTGATAAGCCCTAGAAGGTAAATTGCATGAGAAGACTTTTTAAAGAGGTAGCCAACATATAGTTAAAAGCATGGGTTATGGAATCACACATAACTGCAGTTTGTAAATCCACTTCCTTATGGCCACTTTACTAGTTGCATAACCTTAGTTTGTGTGATAGGAAGCCTCTAAGATGGCCCCCAACGACCTCCATCTCCTGGTATGTGTGCCCTTGTGCCTTGTGTAGTCCCCTCCCATATTGTATCAGGATTGGTGTATGTGACCAATAGAATACTGCACAAGTGATGGTATGTCACTTCAGAATCAAGGTCATAAAAGACACTGCAGCTTCTGCTTTTCCCTCTCTTGATTTACTCGCTCTGGAGAAAGCCAGCCACCATGTTGTGAAGAGTGGCCCAGGTGGTGAGGTTAGTCTCTTGCTAACAACCATGTGACTGAATTTCCAAGTCAATCCTTCAGCCACAATTGAGCCTTCAGATGACTTCAGTCCTGAGCCACATCTTCATTGCAAACACGTGAGAGACTCTAAGCCTGAACCACCTATCTAAGCTGCTCCCAGATTTCTGACCAATTAATTTCCTCAAAAGTAAAATGAGGCTGGCTAGCTATAATACCACCTCACTGGGTTATTGTCAAGATTAAGAGCAAAAATGGATATAAGGTATTTATTGCTGTGTTTGGCATGTGGCAAATGTATAAATGAATGCTGTTCCTGCCGCCACGGCTGTTGGGGTTATTATTGTTATTGTTATTGCTATCTCTTCTAACCTTGGCATTCTATGATTCCTTCATTTCAGTCTATAGTGTGGGTATAGCCTTCAGTGAGAAGGTGATATTTGTATTGAATCTGAAAACCTATCCTTTCTTAAATTTACAGTACCTACCACCCCAGGAGTGGGCATGAAGAAAAACAGCGCCATATCTGAGCTCTGTAAAGCTTAGTTTTCTCAGTGCAGGGAGGGCCCATCCTTACCACAAAGGAAGAGTCCTAACTTGGATTCAAATGGCAGCCAACAAAATCAGCTCTTGTAAGTCCACCAGTGGCCCAAGGGCTGGAGAATATTAAAGGTTGGGAATTAAAATCTGATGGCTGCCTGCTTGGGAAATTAACTCAGTTGGTGATGGAGAGTTATTGAATAGTTACAAGAAGCATGGACAACTTCCCAGGACTTGATGGTGCAAACAAATTGAATGGCATTTAACATATCTAATTGTTAATGAAATAGAGTATTAATTGCAGAGTGTTAATTCCTTCCCTTCAGCAGTAACTGCTTGCTTTGACTGGAACTATTTGCATCTAAATAATAAAACATTGGAGCTTAAAGGGATTTTCTAGATGAGTGCAGCCCTCGACTTTTACAAATGAGGAAATAGGATGGGAAAGATTACAGATACGTGGATAAATAAGAGCGCTGAAACTCTATCTTAGTCTTTCCTGAAGGTGTTCTGAGTGGAGGAAAGTATGTGTGTGGGGGGTATGGAGTTTCTTTGATTTCCCAAACAATATAATTTAGTAATTACGAGCACAGATGTTGAAATCACACAGGACTGGATCAAATTTCACCTTCTCTGCTTGCTGACTGCAGGATTTTGGATGAGGTAACTTACATTGAATAAATTAATTATTTTTCTAAGCCTCAGTTTTCTCATCTGTAAAACAGGAATAACAATACGCATTTTGTCAGAGGTATTATGAGAATTTTAGAAATGCTTGGCCCATAGGATGCGCCCATTAAATTGCAGTTTTAACATTCTTTATATTATATGCAGATTCTCAATGGTATGGCCTGTAGGCTAGGCAGAAAGAGAATATGCGCATATTGTTAAGGATGTTCACCCAAATTATGAGCTTTGCTTTAAAAAAAATGCTTAAAATTTTTAGTTGAATCAAGTCAAATTGCAAGATACAGAAAGTGATAACATTTCCTACAACAAGCATCAGCTTCCAGCTTTGCAATCACTGAGGGCCAGGCCATCTTGACCGCATTCTCCTGGCTGGTTTAATACAATAAAAGAAGATACGTTCAGAGTCTCCTTTGGGGAAGAGGAGTATCTATCAACAGAGATCAAAGGCAACCTCCCTGCTAATTGATAATACGTACCCAGAGCGTTAGTCTGAGTGCTTGATCCTCAATGATATGAGAATTAAACTTCCCGTGGCTTTCTGAGGCTCATCCTCTTTACTTTGTTCTTTGTCTTTGGTGAGAAGACTTTTCCCTAAAGAACCTGAGGGTCTTCAGCCTATCAATGTTCCCCTATTCATGTTCTTGTTCTTTAGGAAATAATGAAAACTCAGGCCTGGTCAGATTGTCAAGACCAGGGGGATCCAGTATGAAGGAATAGGAGGTATGGCAGAAGGTGGGAAGAAGGTGAAATAAGGCAGATAATGTTACAGAGGGGTAACAGAGAAGTAGAAGCTGGGAGCTAGATCAAGGGCAAAATTTAAGCCACTGGGAGAATTAGGGGGAAGAAGACTGGATCCAGTGCAAAGAAATTGAGTCCTGGATAGTTTGCTAAAGCAGGGGCTCTAAAACTGGGAAACAAATAAGCGAAAATCTGCAAGATAGGTTTGGGAATATGGACAATTCATGTAAATGGTTCAAAGCAAGACCACTCATGACTGCCTTGTACCCATTATTTTTAGCTACTCATCTGAAAAGATTCAAACTGACCTCGTTGAGGGCTCAATATACAGAAGGAATATTATTTACATTACCTCAATTTATTCATCAGACAACTTGGAGTAGGTACTATTCTTTCCTTTATCCACTTGAGAGAATTAAAGCTCAAAGCACTTGATTCCTCACAGTTCCATAATTAGTGAATACTGGAGCTGGTACTTGGATGTTGGACCTGGATCTATATAAGTGCAAAGCCTGGATTCTACCCACGGTGCAAGAATAAGATTGGAGTACAATTAAAATTGCAGATAGGAATCAAGTAGTTCCCATTTGATACCCATATGCAGTCATAGCAAGGGTAAGGAGAATAAGAACGAGGATGGTCACCTTGTAGCAAGATAACAAGCCTATGAGATGGGAAATGGCAGTCGTCATTCTTTGGATACTCCTCTAACATTGTGAGCACCAGAGCCTCCATCATCACTCTGATTCCTGAAAAATCATATTTGGAACAAAGGCTCAGAGTTCATGCAAGATTTTTATCTTTTGGGAAAGAATGGACTACATTCATTGCAGTCAAATCCAGTACATTTTTGTTCACAAACTTTTCCCTTGAAGGTAGGGAAGTAGCGAAGGATGTTTAGAAAGATTTTGAACAAAGACTGGATCAAGATAGTTTAATTCCACTCTCACCAGGCAAGTGATGAAAAGGATACTTAAATACTTTCCAAAAGCCTGAGTTTAAATCCTGGTTCTGTCATTAACCAACAGTGTGACTTGGGGCCCAGTCTCATTTCTCTGTACTTACTCATTCTCTTCTTTAAAAGGCAGAACATATCTGCCCCACTTAACATCATAGAGTTGATGTGAAGAAATGGAAGTATGTGTGAGATAATTTTGTAAACTCACTGTGCACATGTAGAGGTTGACAACTTCCCTTCCATAATAATGGCCAAGGTCGCCATTTGCCTAGAACTAGAGGATGCCTAAGAAAAGGGAAATCAGAACTTACACTCTATATCTAGAGCCAAGAGGACAGAAGTGTTGGCCTGTGAGAAGAATCGTGATCTGAAACTCAAGATGCCTGGGCTGCTGGTCATCTTTCCCACTCCTTAGAAATGTGAGCCTGGCTAAGTATTCCTTCACCTCCCTGATCCTCAATTTTCTAACCTGTTAAATGGAGGAGATCATCTAAAGTCCGGAAGACTGGTTCTCCCCCTTAGCTACAAATTAGACTCTCCTGGGGTGCTTTTAAAAGCCTGATGCCCAGGAGGCACGCCAGATTAAGTAAACCAGAATCTCGGAGGAAAGGATATAGGCATCAGTATTTTTGAAACTCCCCAGGTGATTCTAAAACATAGGCATGTTTGAGAACCACTGATCATCCTGATGATTTTAAGGTCAGGGATCTTCAATGTCTAATGTTCTAGTATCTTGAGAGAACCTCTGGTAACCTGCAGATTGGTCCATCTCCAATTCCTTAGTAGAGTTAGGATATGTCATTGAGAATCACACATACCAATTGTATTAGTTTCCTGGGGCTGCCATAACAAAGTACTGTAGGGAAGGAAGACATTTCGTCTATCCAAAGTGGGTTCGTTTGGCCGGAGAATGAATTAAATTCACATGAGACAGAATAGCAAGAGAAAATTAAACAAAGCTTTATGAGGAACCATGGCCCGGGGCCTTTCTTCCCGAAGGAAGAAAGGGCACCGAAGAAATGGGGATGCACAGAGTGGTTATATAACCCCAAACAGGGTGTTTCACATATGAATGAAATGTCCCTCCCACAATAGTCACAAGATTGCCCTGTCGGCACAGCACTTGATGGACACTGCAGGAGGCAAGTCTATTGTCTTGAGCTGGGTGGTCACAGGTGAGCACAGGTGAGCAATCAGTTCCTAGCCTAGGGAAAGATGCTTAATCCTTAAAGAAATGCCAACATTGGGAGGGGGAGGGAAGTCAGTTACAGGTTACCAGACAAGCACAATAAACAAATGCAAATTTAAGTCCTTGCCTTCCCCATTGATTAAGAGTTTCTAGAGATGTCTTTACAGATGGAGAGTTCCTTTACAATGTAAATGTCTCTTACAAAGGGTAAGTAAATTCTGCTTTTCAGTTTCTTTCCTGTCTGCAAACTAACCAGCCTCACATAATCATCATGCCAAAGAGACATATCTTGGGGTGGCCATTTCCTGGTCCCCACAGTACCAAGAACTGGATGGCCCAAACAACAGAAATGTATTGTGTTACAGATCTGGGAGCTAAAGGTCTGAGATTAAGGTGTCAGCAGGGTTGGTTCCTTCTGAAGACTGTGAGGAAGAATCTGTTCCAGGCCTCTCCCTTAGCTTCTAGTGGTTTCCTGGATATCTTTAGCATATCTTGGCTGGTAGAAGTATCACCTCAATCTCTGCCTTCCTCCTCACGTGGCGTTCTCTCTGTATGTATGTCTGATGCGGGGTCGGTGAGCCGAGGAGTCGAAAGAAAGATTTCTTAGACTCTCAAGATCTGGCAGTAGTGCTCTTTTATTTAGAGAATAGTGTGGAATAGCATGGGGACAGGACCCGTGGGCAGTCAGAGCTTCTGTTGCCGCCGCTTCTGCTGCCCCCGCTGGCATGGGGACAGAGCCCATGGGCAGGCAGAGCCGCTGCTGCTGCCCCCGCTGGCATGGGGACAGGACCCATGGGCAGGCAGAGCTGGTTCGTGGGGACAGGAGCCACAGGCAGTCAGAGCTCCTGCTGCTGCCCCGAGTTGAGGGTTAGGGCTAAATTTAAGGCATAGGTATGTGAGTTATCTCTTTACAAGACAAAGAATATGTAAAAAAGTTAAAATGGTATCAGTGCCCGTTTGGTCTGGCCATTTGGCGGTCCCACAACTTTTAGATAAGAATCAAACCGGATTGAGTAAATGGCAGAAGTCACCGCTTGAATTTTATCCTCGGCTAAAGACAAAGGAGGATTTGTGTGTGGGGGTGGGGGTCAGTTACATGAGGTTGCCAGACAGTAACCAACTTAAGTTCTTGCCTCTGGCATTGATTAAGAGCTTTTAGAGATAAGACCATCCCCCCTTCTTCCTGGCACAGAGAGGGAGGCGTCTTCACAGATAGAGGTTTCCCTTAGAAATGTAAATGTTTCCCAACAAAGGGGCAAACAAATTCCACTCCTTGGAGCCTGAATCTCATCTGTAGTTTTAAAACTAACCAGCCTAAAAATCCTCATCATAAGCCATTTTAAAATTAAGCAGCCTAAAAATCCTCATCATGTCTGTGTCCAAATTTCCCCTTTTATAAGGATGCCAGTCATTGGATTAAGGGTCTCCCCTTTCCTCTGCAGTTTGACCCCATCTTAACTGACAACATCTACAGCAGCTCTATTTCCAAACAAGGTCACAAGCTGAGGTACTGGAGGTTAGAACTTCAGCATGTGAATTTTAGGGAAACACAATTTAAACTATAACACCAGTACTTAGATTTCACTACTTAGGAAGGGCATGGTTCATGGCAGGTGATCTCTTGAAACCTTCATGGCTGGTTTCACAGGACTCATTTTCATGCATCACACAGCACACTCTTACCTTCTCCCCAAGCTCCAACCCACACCCTTGCCAGGTTCTTAGAATTCTATGTTCCCTGACTGTCCCCTCATGTCTCCTCCATGATCCCTTGCCAACTAGGGAGACCCTGGCTCCTTCATTTTCCAGTTTAGGGATTTTTCTTTAAGCATCTCAGCCCCCCTACCAACCAACTCTAGTTATTAAAATGCAGCTCAGGATGTCTCACTCTGGCTGTTACATTATCATTCCTCGTTAGAGACTCCTCCAGGGCCTGAGACATCCCTGCACTGACTTTATAATTACAAAGTCAATTTCTAAACAGACATTTGCAAATAAGTCAATTTAAATACCGAGATTTGCAAACAATAATTAAGCAGTAGCTTCTTTTTTAATATCTCTATATATAATTAATGCCTGTGGGCTTTTCATTTTACCTTGCAACTGGGTAGTTTGCAATTGTTTGTTGAGCTAAAGTGTTCTCTGAAAGCAAATCAAAGCACTGGGGAGATTTTGGAAGTGATTGGAGAAAGGGCTTTTCCTCCTCCTCCTTCATCCCTGTTTCACCTGATTGGCTGCACTTTTCATCATTTGGGATTATGATAGGGGAGGGAGACTGACAAAGAGTCATTTTCTGCAATAAAAAAAACAATAGAATTCTGGTCCAGCGACAGACTGGCTAACATGGCTTCTTAAGACATACAGTCAAGGAGTCTCTTCATACTGGAAGCCTCAGCTCACTCAGATTTCAGCATCACTTACACAGACAGAGCTCTGGGTAACTCAGCTTTGGTAGTGCTTTCCTCTGGTTTAAAAAATCCACAATGTGTTCCCGTCACCTGTAGGAGAATGCCCTGATGCCAGCATTCATGGTCCTTCACCATCTGGCCTTACTCTCTCTTTTAACAAGATTTTTGAAAACTTACTCTATGCTAAGGAAAATGCTAGGTAACAAGCTTACACAGGTAAACAAGACATGATCTATCCGAGGTCTAGTAGGGACAGAAACATTGAAAAAATAATTTATGAGTAATGGATGTTACAAAAGAAGAAGTAGGAGGAAAGCTAGGCTGGTCTGGAGATGTACGAATGTCTTTTTAAGAAAGTGATATTTAAGTTGAAATCTCAAGGATGAGTAGGCACTAACAAAGTGAAGACTGCCGGGAAGGTTATTCCAGTAGAGGACAAAGGCTGTTAGAACTCATAAGATGAGTCTAGAAAGAGAAGCCTGGACTAGAATCTTGAAGGCCTTCTAGGCTAGGTTAAGAAGTTTGGACTTTGTTTTAAGGACAATAGGGAGCCATAGAAGGGTTCTGGGAAGTGATGTTGATGTGGATTAAGGCTGCCCCAGCTAGAGAAGCCCAAGGTGACCTGGCCTACATGCCAAACTATATGACCCAGTGGACTTTTTTTATGGTATGAATTAGGACCGCCCCAGGGAGAGAAGCCCAGGGCATCCTCACCTACATGCCGATCTATATGGCCAGATTCGTATCTAAAGTTATATGACCGCACAATAACCAGACCCCATCTGCACTGAAATCATTTAATGACTTTTTACATCATCTTTTCTTTTTTTCCAGTAAAAATAAGTCACGTACCCATGCCTTATAAAATTAGCCCTAACCTTCAACTCAGGGCAGCAGCAGGAGCTCTGACTGCCCGTGGGTCTTGTCCCCACACACCAGCTCTGCCTGCCCATGGGTCCTGTCCCCATGCCAGCAGAGGCAGCAGCAGGAGCTCTGACCGCCCGTGGGTCCTGTCCCTACGCACCAGCTCTGCCTGCCCATGGGTCCTGTCCCCATGCCAGCGGGGGCAGCAGCAGCTGCTCTGCCTATCCATGGGCCCTGTCCCCATGCCAGTGGGGGCAGCAGAAGCGGCGGCAGCAGAAGCTCTTACTGCCCATGGGTCCTGTCCCCATGCTATTCCACACTATTCTTTAAATAAAAGAGCACTACTGCCAGATCTTGAGAGTCTAAGAAATCTTTCTTTCGACTCCTCGGCTCACCGACCCCGCATCAATGTGATCAGTTTGGTTTATGCTGCCTCATCTGTGTACTCAAGCTGTACCAGACAACCCTTCCAAATTAGCTGGATAATCCAGCAACTCTTGATTTGAGCCTATCTTCCCAAGCTCTCCTCTTATCAGGAGGTTCTCCCCAATATTCCCAACCCAGCTAAATACATCAACCTCAAAATCTCATTCAGAAGTCACAGGCTCTGTGAAATGTCTTTAATCCCACTACTACTGTCCCGTAAGAATGGATTATCCTCTAATCAGCACTCAAACATTTTGTTCAACTCTCTAGTTCATCTTATACTATGCATATTTACATAGGCATATAATAATGCAACTATATTAATGTGTATTATATATGCAACTCTCTAGTTCAACTTATAATATGTATATTAGTAGTAAAAACTTTCATGGTTTTCAAGTTACTGTATATATCTCAGCAAGATGGTAGTAAATAGTAAACACTTACAAATGGTTCACTATTATCATCAATTTGACCAACAGACAAAACGGCAAGAATTTTTCGATGAAAGTCCCCAGAGGTGCTATGGCAGGAGCTGAGATGTTTTACCTTCAGAATGCCCTCAAACACAGTCATAATTCCTCTTAGTCTGTTGGCAATCTCGTTCAGTTAATGGGAAAAGAACCTCTGCATCGCTTCCCATCAGGTAGAGTGAGGCCCAACCAAGGTCAGCATTCCCCAGAGGAGAGGTTGAGACTCAAGACTCCAAAGTTCATGAGGGGTCATAGTTTATCAAGGTGCTGACATTCTCATCTGAAAATACAGGCAAGGGAACCCCACTGATCCACAGAACCCTGTTTCACCCTTTGTCTCAGAGACAAATGTCTTTCTCTTTTCCCATGTCCATTCTCAGTGGAAAGGCAAATAAAATTCAGGCCCAGGGTCTGGGCTCCAGAAAAGTCAGCTCTACTCCAGTAAGTACAAAGCCAGCCTGGGGAAATTAGGGGTATGACCAGCTGAGGGACCTCCACTTCCTCCTTGAGTTGTTTTATTTTTTTGGTTCAAACCAGTCAGCACCAGTGATAAGTGACCTTCAGTGAGTCACATATTTCCCAATTCAGAATATTAACTAGCAGATTAGGAATGAGCCCTGTAGTCTTTTCAAATAAGGATTTGTCTCCTTAGGCAATGTATTCTGGAAGCTTTGGTATTCATTTTTCATGGTCTTTTCTTAGGAGACCGGTCATCTCTGGAAGGGTCTTAAATGCTGACAGGGAAGGGTTGCATAGATTGTAGAGACACAGCTCCCGAAAATCCTTAACATTCCAGTGTGGGAGTGAATTATCAGTGTTCTTCTCTAGTCCTGACCCTCATATCCATTCATTTCAGCTGCTGGCTCATCTTCTAGATGCAGCTGTCTGGATAATCAGATACTGGTTCTGATTAAGATTACTCTGAAGTTCATTTTTTTATATCTGGGTAAATAAAAGACAAACAGAACCCCAGTAATTTTGATTCTTACCCCAGACCAATTAAATCAGCATCTTTGGGAGTAAGTACAGGCCTAGGTATTTTTCATGTCTCCTGAGATGATTCAGTGTTCAGAATGAGAACCACTGGTCTGGATCACCAATCACTGAAAACTAGCTTTATTCGGATTCAAGTGCCTGTGCCACCTAAAGTAATCCAAACTGGATATCCAATGCAGACAGAAGCCAAAAGACAGAGAGAAGACCTAACTTTGGTGACCTCTTGTCTTTACCAGCCATCAACAGACTTAAACAGGAGCTCAACACAATGGAGAATAAGAGCATCATTCTAGTTTCCCATTGTTTTTGGCAGCTTCAAACCAGCCCTCCCATACCTGAGTGAGCACAGACTCACTCAGTAGGGAATCCTACTGGCATATTTTCCTGCACCTTCTCCCCTCACCCTTCTCTTCCCTTTTAGTCATTCCTTTCTATCTTCCTTTCTGGTTTCCTTTTACCGCTTCCATAAAGCCCAAGAGTATCAGAATGGGGAAAAAAGTGTGGGTGGATCATTGTGGCTGTAGTCATTGTACACCATTGGAAGAGTCACTTCATTTTTTTCTGGGCCTCTTTGTTCCCATATTAAATGGATCAAGTTAGGTAGGACTCTATCTCCCTTCCAATACTAGCATTCAATATCACGCTGTTTTATACTCTGTTATTTTCTGTTCTTCTCCCCTCTTCTCTACCTCCTCTCTTTATCAGCTTTTGAAAGTTGAATTTTGAATAGATGGAGGGTAGTCATTTCAATCTCCTTTGTATCTACTTTTGGTCCAACTGCAAAGGCTCACAACAAAGCAGAAGGCTGTGGTACAGAAAAGTCAATACTCTCTTAACAATAGCCAAGACTAGGAAACAACTAAGTGCCCATCAAGGGACAAATGGATAAAGAAGATGTGGTATATATACAAAATGGAATACTACTCAGCTATAAAAAAAGTTGAAACCTGGCCACTTGTGGCAATGTGGATGGACCTTGAGGGTATTATGCTAAGTGAAATGTCAGATGGAAAAAGTCAAATACTGTATGATCTCACTCATAAGTAGAAGATTAAAAAATAACAACAACAAACACATAGAGACAGAGATTAGAGTGGTGGTTACCAGAGGGGAAGCGGGGAGGCAGGAGGGCAAAAGAGGTGATGGGGGACATGTGGACAGTGATGGATAGTAATTAGTCTCTGCATAGTGAGCACGATGCAGTCTACACAGAAATCAAAATATAAGGATGTATACCTGAAATTTATATAATGTTATAAAGCAATGTTACCTCAATGAAAGAAAAAAAAAGAAAAGTCAATGCTTATAACTAAATGGAGATTTTCCAGTTTACTTGGTTTACTGGGATTTCATTTACATCGTCTTCTCCCTTGGGTGTGGACTTCTGTTTTCCTACCCCTTCAAGTTCCTCTCACTCTCATCATCTAGCTCAGATTTCTCTGGTACCAGGAACATTTTCCTTGACCATTCAAGCCCTCTTTGAACTCTCTTTTCTTTGGCCAACTACACCATTTACATTTGAACCTTAAAACATAATATTTAAATACGGTTTCCTAGCCCTTTGTCTGGTGTTATATGTTTGTGATATAATCTGAGCCTTGCAAATGTTAATTATGTTATAAGATGTTGTAGAATAGAAAATTCACTCTTCTTTTCTGTTTACAATCCTCAGGGTGTCAAGCTCAAGGTTAAGCATACAATGTGCACTTAAGATAGAATTTGGGAATATTATAAGCTTTTCAACTGAGAAATAATCAATTTCAACTCCCACAATTTACACACAAAGAAACTAAGTCTCAGAGAGGAAAAATGACTCCCAGTGAGTTAACGGCTGAGCTTGACTAAAAGCTAGGTCTCCTCAATCCATTTCGTTTTCTATATCATTTCTTGTCTGATTTATTTCTCTAATACCTAACCATGCTCCTGACCCTTAAAAGTATTGGTCACTTAACCCGTTGTGCTTCCACTTTTGTATTGCTTAAAAGAGATGTATCTCACCAAGGATGCCCTTCAGTAGGTGAGGGTGAGTTTTAAATTGATGTGTTAATTAGTCCACATAGATATCTCCTTTGTTAAGGAGGCAATGGTGGTATAACAGAAGGAGCTTTAAGCTTGGAATCTGAAGATGTACCTTCAATTCTCTGTTTGTTCCTTACTAACACTATGAGCTTAGGCTCACTACTTCAATCCTCTGAACTTACGTTTCTTCATCCATAAAACAGAGCATAAATATCCTCCTTTAACAAAATACTGTAAAGTTTGAATGAGGTAATGTTTGACCTTTATTAACTGTGATGAGCTATAGAAATGTCAAATATGGCTTTTTACTATTATTAGTAAATAATAAAGTATTAAAAATATGAACACCAGTTAGGAAAGCAGCACCCGAATTCGGCTGCCTCGGAACTTACTAAGTGGGCAGGAAGCCATCATCAATATTGGCGACAATTACATATACCTCCTTTCTTCTTCTTACGTGTGTGTGAGACCCATAACTTAAAACACTTGCTGCTATTCAGCACAAAAACAAATAGCAAAGCAACTCTGGCTGTGATGTATTTCAACAGCATAACTTAGACTTGCCGCCATTCTGTTAAATTATGAATATCTATCACTTGATGGAGTCAGTGCTTTTATTTGAAACGGGGAAGGAGGGAGTCAAAGAGGTTGGGATTGGTGAAGGAAAAAAACCACAATAAGATGCAGTTGCTGTAGCGATTAACAGTGGGTATCCTTCGAATGGGGTTTAGGGATGCTGATGCAGCTAAAACAAATGTTTGTGTTTGGCCACGGTAGAGACGGTGACGGATTATGGAGCCTTGGCCTTGAGCCTTGATGTAATCCAATTCTAAATAAATCATAAATCTAAGCACAGACTGGTTAGGCAGGAAGAATACCAATTCAGACCAAGCAGTAGCAAGCGAGCAGTGGTGGCCAAGATTGATTATGGGGTGTGAAGGAGGGAGGGATGGCAGGAGGAGGACCGTGACCAGCCTGCAGGGATGTACTTCTTTCTCTTCTAGCCTTTGCCACCCCTAACTGAGCTGCCAGACCTCAGTAGTGTGAATGAGAGATCACTGCTGAATTAGCCACAAGGCCAGGCATTCTGCCGTCTCCTAAATTTTCTTGGATGATGGGATTTTTTTCATCATGAAAGGTGCTGAATTGCGAATGTTTGGGCTGGCTTCATGAGTCCCTCACTTGGAAGGACCCAAAAGTCATCCTGCAGAGTTTCTCACAAGCCTAAATGCTGCTTGGAGTATGAGAAGATGCTGCAGTTAAAACACTTGGATGTGGAATAACTGTTTACTTGTGTGAAGGGGAGACAGGAACAAAGACAACCGTTAATACATAATGTTGACATTCTTCCTCATTTTCTGTTTCCTAAGAGAAAGAGGCAGTGAGTGAAGAGTGAAATGGAGAGCCAAAATGCTAGCTTTATGTACACAAGAAAGGACAGAGCTACTCTTGGCAGAAAAAGAAGGCTCTAGAAGGGTGTGTGCAGGGGTTGAGAACAATATAAGCCATCGTGGGCTGGGTGAGTATGAAATAATTTTAGCATGTTTAGAGACAGGAGGGGGAATTGAACAATTGTTGGAAAGGTTAAGTAATTGAGATTTCAAGAAATTTTGTTGTATTTTAAAAATTGATTCCCCATTTGAAGAATTACAAGTGACTACAAAATACGATGTAAATTTCTTTTCAAAATTTTTGGATGTCAGGAAAAAGTTTCTTACAAATGCAACATTGTACTAAAATGGAGTAGCCAGGCATTATTTGGTTTCAGTCTGGTGGACCCATCTGGGATTTGAGATAAAAAGTGCAATGTTCAGATTTAAACTCAGATTAAATCATCACCCTGCAACTGAGCCAAGAGTATATTTTCTTCATGGCTGCCAGACCAAGGGACCTATGGCACATGGGACAAATGTTGATCCAAATGAGCAACAGTGGTTCTGGGAATGCCTCTTCACTGTCAAAAGGATACTGTGGACTCTACTTTGAGGTCAGAATTATGGTATTTGGGAAATATAGTTTAAAAGTAGAGTAAGTGTAGAGAATATTATTGCGGAGCAGCAGATGCAAAGACAGGAGTAGACATGCAAGAGATTTGTAGAGAGGGAAATGTCTAGGAAAGATAAAGGGGAGGGAGCAGCAGAAGGCAGGGAGAGCCTTCGGATTGGGATGCAGGTTTGATACCAGAGAGGGAGGAGAGAAGGGAAGGAGGATTGGGTAAGAACAGTCTCAGATGGCGGTCATTTAAGGAGGTTTCAAGAAGAGCCAAAATCACCCATCGGAGGAGTCCTACATCTCCCAGGAATGGGCTGGCATTAGCACTTCCATTATGCTCAGTCATTGGCTGGGAACATCCCACAGGAAGTGTGGTCTTAGAGGTAATGGATCCATTGGGGTAAAACTGGGGGCATCTGTCAACTAGGTTCCCACGGCAGGAGATTTGAGGTCTGCATTTCCATGGTTACCACAGTGAATTTTAGGCTAGATACATTTATTGTTTTACCCTGGCTCCCATGGGTACTCAATATCTTAAAGAATTACAGACCTTGCTCAAAAAGGATAGGTGGTCAGTGGCAGACATAATGGGCTAATTCAAGACTTTTTCCTGGGTTAAATTTCTAAGACAAAATCCCTGAGAGTTAAGCTCCAGCTCTGGGCTATTCCATCAAGCACACTTTGAAACCAGTATTACAGGCTACAATATGATAGCATTTTATGTGAATTTGAATTCTGCAAATTAGAAATACCATCATATAAATATCAATGTCTCACTTTATGTGCAATATTTAACACTATGTGACTTGCTCAAATTAAAAACAATTCATCAAGAATTTCATAAGTTCAGAGTTGGCTCAGTGAGTTATAATCTGTGTCTTTGATAGGGCCAAAGAGCAGCATGGCTTTAGCTGTTAAACAGGAAGACCTGATACCCTGTGTCAGGATCAATCTTTAATTTTGTGACGTTTTTAAAGTTATGGTCCTTGTTTAAAAAAAATCCATGAATCTTTTTTTACTCCATGTAACTTGACAATGTGCAAGGATAACTATAATGGCAATGTGAAAGAAAAAACAAACAGACAGAACATTGAGTTGTGAATAAAACTTGCCGTGAACCAAAAGGTGCAGGAAGGAGGAGACATGTTGGTAATTAAGTGAGTATATAGGGTCCAGAAATGGGATTTATTTATGCATTCTATGCAATATATTTTGGTGGTGGACTCCCTCACTGACCTCCTAGAAAGAGCGAAGAGGGGCTAGAATATTCGTGTCTAGCTGATAGCTGCATATTGATAGGAAAGGGACTTATGAGTTGCATTTTCTTCCAGACTAGAGGGACTTCTGCAGCTGATAATTGGGAAGCAAGTGGTGAAAGGTGGCTTTGAGCATCAGAAACTCCTAGATCAGGTCAGTGCAGTAGCAATTTACAGCCAAGAGTTACAAAACTATTTCAGACTTCATCACACATATGAGATATCTGAATTCTTGCTGTTAGTAAAGCTAATTAGAGAAAGGAGAAAATAAAAAATAAAAAGGTGATTATGATGTCTCCTTGGAACAAATCAAATAGCAGAACTCAGACTGAAACTCCAGATAATGCCTAAGACTCTGGAAATGCTACCGCCTCCTGAATTTAGATCCCCCAAAATGGGACCCACCTAGCCAGGGATAAGTGGTTTCAACTCCATCAGCGGGTGCTTCAGAGATAGCCAGAAGCTGCAACTCCTAAATCACTTCCACTATGAGAAAATCAGCTCCAATGGAAAACCGTTCCCTGGAATGCTGTAGACCTAAGAATGAAGGGAAAATGTCAGAGACAAATTGAAGATAAAGAGGAACATCAAGTGATCCATCAAGTGTAACTGTTAGACCACAAGCTTGATAGACGTTCTATCCTCCTTTTCAAGAGGAACACAACCAGGATTGGAAGGTGACCGGATCTGGAAACCAACATGGTTGCTGCTCTGGACTTGTCCAAGTTACTCACACCTAGGTTTGTTAGACGTAACTTTAATGGATATAGTCAATGTTCAGCTCTTAGAACATCCCATCAGACCCTGTAGGAGAATGAGAAGAAAGGTCAGGATGGAGGGGTCAGCCTTCAGAAGAGAAAGATCTAGGGTGGCACAAATAGACATATTTCTTTCTTTGAGAAGGTTCTTAAAGATTTCATCGAAGTTTTGTAATAAAGTGTGTGTATCCAGAAGCTCCCTTCTTTCCTGCCTTCTAAGAGAGTGATGCTCAGGCTTAATGGGTGAAATGAAGAACTGGAGGAAGAAGAGAGATCAACTTGTTTTAAATTCAAAAGGGTAGAGAGATATTCTTATGATAAAATGATAGATCCATGTAAGAGCAGCAAAGTCCACCATGGGCTAGATTTTGGAGAGTTTGGGGCTTTTGAAAAGAGAAAACATTTAGAGGATAACTGCCATTCATTGGAAGTATAAGAAAAACACATTGAGAAAAATGATTTTAAGGAGTTTTATCATTTTCTCAGTATTATGTTTGGCATCGATTTTTTTTAAAACACTATTAAAGATTTAAATCGCCTTCTTAATTTTCAAATATTCGTTCATATGAAATTAGAGTTTTCTCTTGAATGTGACACTGTAGTGAGGCAGGCCCTAGAATATTCCGGCTGTATCTTGGTTATGCTAGCATAGTGTGTAGTTTAGCACCTATCTTTTCCCGGTGAGAATTATATTAAAGTATAATTTATCCAAATTCCATTCTTAACTGGAAGTGTTCACTCTAAATTAAGGAAAAGTCAAGATATTGGAAAAGCAAGTCAGCTGTATAAAGACTTAGAAACAGTATTGGAATGGAAATGGCAGGGGTTACAAGGGGTTCAAAGTCAGGGCCTCATGGTTGGAAAGGCACCGTATCATTATCAGGTTCAACCTCCTAGCCAGTCAGATTTGCCTCTGCAATGAGTGTGACAGATGGTCACCTAGACTTTGCTGAAACGCTTCCAGTAGTGGAGAGATCTCCACCAAGGTGGCCAATTCAGTGTTTGGACAATTCTTACCATTATAATGTTTTTTTGTGTTTAACACAAATTTGCTCTCTCTGACTCACAATTACTGGTCTTTATTCTATCCTCTGGGTGCAGTAGAACATGACTGAGAAGAGAACACCCACCGTTTACCAGCTGTTGACTTACGGCAAATTCTTAACATGAGTAAGAATCAAATCATAGGTTCACTCTGAGGATTAATATGATAATGTGTAGAGTGGATTCAACACAGTGCCTTATACATAATATATTCCCCCCAAATGTTAAAAAACTATATCTATGTTACTAATGAAAATATTACCAGAAAGTCAAGATGGATGGCAACGGACACCAGATTCTCTCTTTCTGGTCTTATCTTGCTTCAAGTAATGAGTCTCCATCTTGGAATGAGTCTCTGACCCTCTAAATTCTGATTATAACCATCTATGGCCTTGACTTAGCAATCTGGCTCTGACCACTTGAGGTTCCAAGATTTCTTCCTTTGTTTCGTATGTTCTAACACTCCAGTCCTGATCTCTGTGCATCAAGCCTGGTAAGTGGAAACATTGTGGCTCCACTGTGTCTGAGTGGAACATGACAGTCACAGTTCTGGGGTGATCAATGAGAAGGATTGAGACCTTTCATGTGATGTACCTATCAAGAATGCTGTACACTCTTCATGTTCTTCACAGATATGTCCTCAAACTTGTGCATACTTAAGTCCAATATAAGGGCAATAGTTTATTTGCTTGGGTGGGGAGTAGAGCTCAAATGCTTCTGGGAGAAGCATTAGACATCACTCAAATGCCCATGTATTCATTTCCATCCAAAGAGCTGCATGAGGCCATTTTATTAGGGGGTCATTATAGACAAAGCCCAGATTTCCCTGTAAGGAAAGAATGGATGCTCTGCTGCAGAAAGTGTTGTCAGCAAACACTCTCTAACTGTCATCTTCTTTAGAGTGGACCCAACTGCAGAGAGTCACCGCACTGAGCTCACGTCCTAGGACAGCCCACATGTAGTGACTGACCCAGGTAGGGGTGTAAAGCCCTGACCATTTCAGCCCAATGTGGGAACTCTGACAGGCAAAGCTCACTCCAGAGCTTCCTGCCACGATGATGAAAGCTTTCTTGGGACTGTGTTGCAGTTCACCTTCTTCTTCTGCCCCATTCTTCTTCCAGTCTTTTTCTTTCACAAATGTAAATCCCTAGGAAAGATCATGCTCCCCAAACTCTGTCTCAGCATCTCCTTCTGGAGAAGTCAAGCAATGACAAGGGCTAAATGAATAAGGAGGGGTTTTTTTTTTAGTTTTGTTTCTTTTCCTCTAGAAGCATCCAGGAGAAGAAGGGGGCAATAGAAATGGCATATATTCTTTCCACCCTGTGAAGGAATTGGATTTGAACTCCTAAAAGAAAGGGTAGAAAGAGGAAGGAGTGGTGCTTAAGCAGAAATTGTAAGGCTCTGGGCTAAAGCAATGCTGCTTTGAAGCCCATCTGATGACGTTTGATTTGTGGACAGGTCCTTTTCCCCCAGCATCACACAGTGGACCAAGGTGTGGCTGTGCACTTGGCTAATCACTAAGTAAGGATAGCTGTGCCCAATGAAAGTGAGACGACTCCTTGAAGAGGAGAAGATGAGTGGACTTTCTCCTAAATGCATGTGAAACATGACCACTCTGGTGATGGAGAGGCTGGGGGAGTCCAGCACAAAAGGTTCAGAATAACTGGGATCTGGGCACTGATATTAAGATTGTCCTAATTGGACACATTGGTTGGTGAGATGTGAGATATTTGGGTTGCAACTATAGGAATTAAGGTGCTCTGTAAAATGATGTGTAATTGAAGGCAAATAAAAATAAGAAAAACATCAACAAACCACTAGGCAGAATAAGTATAAGGTATACATGCCAAGAATTTATTGTTTAAATCAACTCCAGGGATTAACAGTTTTCCACAACTCTCTGAGAATTATCTGAGATCATTCTACCATCCAGGAAATCATTTCCAACTCTGAATCTATTGTCCCAATCGGACTTAACTGAGATTTACAATAAGGCCAACACAAAGTTCAAAGAAGACACCTATGAGACTCAGAAGAATGAAACTGAAGATCTGTGGACTGCCAATCATTAAGTATAGATTCTCTGTATTTCAATTGTTATAATGTCATAGCATAGTCTTATTTCAAACATTAAGAAACGATCTCTCCTCTGGAATCAGGAATCATTACTAAACACTACAATAGGAGAAACACTGAAGAAGGCTGTGTATTTTCTGCAAAGCCTGATTAAGCAAGCTTCAAGGACACAGAAATAAATGCACTGTGATCTGTTCTCTGCAAAGGGTCTGATATATTTAGATTTTCATTAAGATGGCTTGAAATACAAAATGTCTTCGGTTATCCAGGAAATGTAATTAACCACTTCCTAAGATTCCTACTTAATCAATGCTATTTTTCCCCATATTTGGTTAATTGAACTGTCAGCCTCTACTGTGGTCTAGGGTATGTGGATAATTTGGGCCAGCAACATCAGGGACATTCAAACTCAAGGTCATTTTTCATTCTAAAATAGCCTCCCTATTTTGGCTGTAAACTCTCATCCTCTGTATGAAATACACCTTTAGTCAACAGCTTTAAAAATACATTTAAAAATTAAGGTAAAGAATGCTGAAGTAGTGAGATTTTTGTTGAAAAAAATATAAAAAGATTATGGAGTCAGAAAGAGCTACATTCAAATTGCTTCTCTTTCAAGTAATAGTTAACCTTGAGGAAGTTACTTCTCAGTTTCCTTCTCTGTCAAATGGAGCTAATATTAATTGCCACTTCAAGTATTGTTGTGAGAGACTGGAGGTAAATATTTGGACAGCACCAGACATCTAGTAGATATGTAATAATTAGTTGCTATTATTATTTTAATTTTTATTATTGCTATTATGTTTATTCTCAGTCCTCTAGATTGTAGTCAAATATTAACAAGGTCTCACAATTTCATGCCTATGAGGTGATCTCATGACTCCCATTAAGTATTGATATGTCCATGTTTCGGAGTGGAGAACATCAGACTTGTCCTGCCAAGAGAGCGAGATGGCTTGCAAAGCTATTTCCATCCTGCTGCTCAACCTCTCCTCAAATAAGACTGTGTTGACCCTACCCAAGCAACTCTGGGGACTTCACCATAAGGACCCTGGATCTTTGAGTCACTTTCAGGAGGTGCTGTCATTTGCATCTCTACCCAGCCAATGACTATGGTACAACTAACCTTTCCTTTCTAGATGCTACTATTCTTATCACTGAGTGGGGAAAGAAGAGTTCATTTCTCCACTCCTTCATCCACCAGATCTCCTGAGGGCCTTCTAAGTGCCCAGCACCCTGCTAGTTGTTGGGGCACACCAGTTACCAAGACATAGTGTTCATCCTCAAAGAACACACAAATGAAGGTGGGAGACAATAGGATGCAACAAACAAAACTTTGAGTTTAAAAGACAGATTTTGGGGGCTGGTCTGGTTGCATAGTGGTTGAGCTTGCATGCTCCACTTCGGCAACCCAGGGTTCATGGGTTCGGATCCCAGGCACGGACCTACATATCGCTCATCAAATCATGCTGTGGCAGTGTCCTACATACAAAATAGAGGAGGACTGGCACAGACGTTAGCTCAGCGACAGTCTTCCTTAAGCAAAAAGAGGAAGATTGGCAACAGACGTTAGCTCAGGGCCAATCTTCCTCACAAGAAAAAAAGACAGATTTTGAAGTCAGATAGACCCACAGACTCATCCCAGGTTTTGCTTTGATTTAGCTGTTTGATTTGAGCAAGTAATCTGACAGCTCCCAGACTCACATTTCCTATCTCTAAAATGGGAAATGTACTTACAACGGGTTGTTGGGTGGACCGCGTGAACTAATGCTTAGAGTAATGCTTAGAGCAATGTTTTGTACACGGTAAAAGTGTAATAAATATTAACAGCAGTAGTACTAATGAAAAATTATGATAACAATAATTATCATTAGTGTTATTATCAGTTCAAAGTATCTGAAGCAGACAGCACAAGGACGGAAGTGTACTGAGAATTAAGGCAGGAAAAGTAGGCTAAGGCCAGATTATGAAGGGTTTTGCAGAGCCTGAGGGGGCAAGGAAGGATCATTTCAGAGTTTTATGAAGAGGAGCTCTAAACAGGAGAAAATAACATGGCCTTCCACTTCTGAAAGATTGCTTGCCCCTCGGGTGGAATTCTAAGTACCTGCAAGCCCTAGATTGGTCCATTCTCATGACCCACAGCTGTCCCCCTCCTTGATGTGTCATGAAAAATTAAAATGAGGACAGTTCAGTCAACAGAGTGTCTGTGAAATTAATGAACCCCTTCGCCTTCAACACCTGGTAATTATATCTTTCAATTAAACCAACTCTCTTGCTGTCTATGATCTTATAAATTAACTCACAGCCTTACATCTTTCTAGGCAGCCAGGTTTTTTCAGGCCTCAAACCTAAGAGTCTAGAGATAGAGTGAGGTTAGGGAAGGCAGCTGTAGGGCCTCACTCAGTTCTCTTCTGCTTGTCACAAAGAGACTTGAGTCTATTCCCTCTCAGCTTGGCCACCAGAACCAAAACTGTACGTTTTTGTGTCGCTGATAATCAGTTTCGTCTGTATTTGAGCGTATCTCATGACTCATTGAAAAGGGAGAATTTTGAATCTATTTCATACAAATTCATTCATTCATTAAATTTTCGAGAGAAAGGAAATTTTCTAGAGATAGAAGAAATGACGCTCTGTGAGGTGTGGGTCATCTCTGTCGTTAAAAAAAACAAATTATGATTTAAAAAACATTCCATTCACGTGTATATTCATTCGTTCTTCATTTAGCAATTTTTCAGTTTTAAATATGTGCAAAGTACTGAGCATTATGATAAGAAAAGTGTAGGGAGATTTAAGAGGATATGGCAAAAGTTTTTCAACTGATCTAGGGTTCCGAGACTCCCTCTAAGAAGTGACATTTACACTGGGACCCATAGGGTTGAGAGAATAAGAATAAAAGTATTAGGAAGAGAATTACATTGTTGGCAGAGTGAACATGGGAAGTTCACGGAACAGAGTTCAGTAGAGCCGAAGCATAGAGTAAGATGGAGAGAAGATGTGATAAAGTAAGAAAGGGTCACACTATGGAGGGTCTTGTAATGATGTTTAGGAGTTTTGGATTTTGTCTTAAAAGCTAAGAGAAGCCATGTAAGGATATTAAGCAAAGAGTTTTCTTAACCCTCATGGTCATGATATTTTTCATGTTATCTTTAAAAAACCACTCTCCTTGCAATGTAAGGAAGTGTCTCGAAGGCAGTAAGACTGGAAATAGAAAGACAAGTTAGAAGATTCTTGGGAAAATTCAAGAGCATTGGGATAAGGAGAGTTGAGATTGAAAGAAATATAGAGATTCATAGAGTAAGTGGTTGATTAGATGTGTGTGGCAAGAAGAGGGAAATTTAAAAATGACTGCTAAGTGGAATAAATTACATGGAGAAAGACCAATACTGTCTGATCTCACTTAAATGTGGAATCTAAAAAAAATGAACTCATAGCAACAGAGAAGAGATTGGTGGCTGCCAGAGGCAGAGGGTGGGGAGGTAGGGGAAATGGGTGAAGGTGATCAAAAGGTACAAATTTTCAGTTATAAGATAAGTAAGTCCTGGGGTCGTAATGTACAGCGTGGTGATTATAGTTAATAATACTGCATTGTATATTTGCAAGTTGCTAAGAGAGCAGAACTTAAAAGTTCTCATCATTAGAAAAAAGTTGTAATTTCGTGAAGTGATGGATGTTAACTAAACTTATGGTGGTAACCATTTCACAATATGCACGTCTAGCAAATCATTGCGATGTACGCCTTAAACTTTGCAGTGTTGTATGTCAGTTATATCTCAACACAAGTGGACAAAAATTTAAAATATTAAATTTTAAAAATGACCATTAGCTTCTTGATTTGAGTTACTGAGAAGCACAATATTTTAGTTCCAGAAAAAGGTCCCAAATGTAAAGGTAACAGAGCTCTTTAGAAGGCAACTGGCTGTCACTTATTGTGAGTCGATCAAATGCATCATGGATGCAGAGTTTCTTCTGATAATCTGCAAACTGAACCCAAGCATTGGAACTATTGAATGTAGACCTTAGTCTTATGTCCAGTAATATATAACATACATGAACATATATGAATAACCCAAAGGATTTATAAAGAAAATATAAATAGTATTTTCATAATACTTATCCCCTTTTCCCACCCTAAACAATGCTCTAAACCCTGATTCAGAGATGAGAAAATGGAAGAGTTTAGAGTTAAAGTGAATTGGTACCCACAAGGCGTTACACTAGGTCTGCTTCATTTGAATTCCTGCTCTTTCCACACCAACATGCAATTGTACCATCAGCCACAGGTATTCAGGGAGCACCTGCTATGTATGCAGATCTGCTATCACCTATGAAGTTTAGTCTTGTCAAAGCCATGATTTCATAAATAGATCGGTCTTTGAAGCTCAGGGGACAATAATGACCTTGAGAAGAAAAACACTGGGGCAATCAGTTGTTTCTTTCATATATCTTACAGAAATATGAAGCAGGCAGTCTTCCTGCAGTAAAAATTCCAGAAAGCAGAATTTGTGGCCCTATAATCCCATCCTCAGAACATTGTGATGTAATTTGCTCTTATTTCTGCAACCTTCTAGTGGCCACGTCTCTTCCTATCACTCACGGACTGCTACAGAGAAATCTGATATCAGGCCACTGACCCCAACATCATTCTCTCTGTCTCCCTCCCTCCCTAACATTTTTCGTTACTACTTAACTCTCCAGCATTGTCTGAGCTCTAGTTTCCAAATCTGGCCTCTGCCTCAGGAAAAGATCGCATCAACCCAAGTTTTAGGACCTCTTGAACTCCGTTGTCAATTTAGACAGGAAACTCAACAAAAGTTTTATTGGCCATTTTATAACCCAAAGTCTGGACTTCCAAGTGTGGAAGTCCAGATCCAGAGACCATGTTCTGACTGCTTATCTAGACTACATATGACAGAAAGGGACAGAAAGTGATCTGGTTAAATGAGAACCCATGATAAATCTCCAATCTTCTTTAAAATCAAAGATTTTGAAGTCAGCCATATCTGGGTTCAAATCCCACTTCTTAACCCTAAGACTATAGGCAATTTATCTAACTTCTCTGAGTCCCACTTTCCTATCTGTAAAAGGGAGTTAATAAATAGGATTCAATAAAACAATTATGAGAAGCCCCTCATATAATATCTAGCACAGACTTACCACAATAAAGAGCTCTTTCTTTTCTGTTTATCCGCTCTTTGATTTGATGATCTTTGCTGTCCAATACTCACCCCTTTGATCCTCAAAAATTAATTTGTGAATTATAGCAATTATAATGGTTTAATGATAAACTTTCACTGAATTTTTTCTATGAACTTAATAAAATGGCAATATAATTCGCTCACACGTAGTGAGTATGTACTCTGTGCCAGGCACTGCACTAAATGTTTCATGTGAATTCATCACTAGTAAAGATTATAATAATCAGAAGATGTGTAACGGCTTTTTAAAGATGAGAAAACTGAGTCTCAGAGATGTTAAGTGTATTATCTAAAATCTGAAACTAAAAAGCCAGAAAATGGGATTGAAAACCACCGCTGTTTGACGAATCAAACTTATACTATACAAACTATTGTTTGTTTTTTATATCCTTCAAAATAATACCATACTTTTCTTTACAAATTTCTTATAAGAAGAACTTTCCTCTAATCCTCTAATTCAGACTTTACAGGGTTTTTTTTTTTTTTTTAGATTGGTGATTCCACATCCTTCACTGCAAGTCAATAATTTCTGGAGAACACACTGATGAGGTTACTGTGAGGGGCCATCTTGTACGTCTTTCATCAGCTGGAGGAAATAGCTGTATGAAAGGATTATGGTTACTTGTTTCTTCATTTTTCCTAAAGAAAAGTAGGATCTGCATTTATTCTAGGACAATATCAGAATCTAGTTCCCTTAGAGGACACGCGTTGTGTACAGCCACAGGTTTCAGAAGCAGATGGCATGTGCTAAACAGTGTACGTATGAATTAGCTCTGAGAATAACTTTTGCTCAGGGTATAAAAGAAATTAGAAGGCAAGCCAAATTAAAATCGAGCAGCAGGCCTATGCAAAATGATACTCTTATGCCTCCTTTTCCTACTGTGTGTATATATGTGTGTGTATGCATATAGCAAATACACATGTGCACACACATGCACCTACAGAAATGGATATGTCCATATATATCCCTCTTGCACATCCACTCTATACTCCAGAGAAGTCAAAGAGGCTTTTTCTTGACATTCAAGGTACTGGCCTAATAGACATATCTGTAGGGTTTTTGTTCCATTTGAATACACCTGATGGATGTAAGACCTTGAGAAATTCACTTAACATTTCTGGGTCAAATATCTGTCATCTATAAAACAAGGCTGTTGAGGAAGATTATCTTTGCTTCCTGGTATATCTAAGGTTGTGAGCGTAGGATTCCATAAACCTAATACTGCTTAATACTGCAGAATCAGGCTATGTTCACATTTCTAATCTCCAACATTCACTGACTCTCCAACCTACAAATGACATTCATGTCTACACAGCTTTAGATTGCTGGCTGATAAAATTAGCATACTATAGTACTGCATAATAAAAAAAATGGTCACAATTATTCAGGATTTCTATATCCACACCCTCTGCAATTTAATCCTATTTCTCTCCTCCTTGAATCTGAACTGACCTTGTAATCTGTTTTGACCAATAGATTGTCATGGGATTGACAACTTGTACGTCCCATAGCTGAGGCATCAAAAGATTTTGTATGTTTCTACCCTCTTTCTCTGAAATCTGACAACCTACCAGGAAAACAAGCTCAGTATAACCGTGCTGGAGGATAAGAGACCACATGGAACAGAACTGAGTCATTATAGCTGAAGTCATCTGAGACAAACGGATCCTCAAGCAATGTGGCAGCTGACCACAATTGCATGAATGAGCTCAAATGAGACCAGAAAAGCTTCTAAGATGAACCCAAACCAAATTTTTAGCCCACAGAATTGTGGGCTAAATTAGCATTTGTTGTTAAAGCCCCCACTTTTGGAGTGGTTTGTTACACTGCAGCGAAAGCCAAGTGAGATATGGCACTCTCTACCTGACTTTTCTTTTATGGAGATCTTCACACATAGCTCAAGACTTGATTGGATTCCATTTCTTCAATAAATGCTACTCTTGTAATTTCCAGCTACATTGAATATATTCATTCATTCATTGAACAAATGCTTAGTGACTATTCGTTGGTATTTTTACTGGGGGTAAACTTTGGTCCTTCATCACATTAAATACTGCCTGCACTAGGTTATCTGTTAGCATCTTGCCATATTAGGCCATTTCCTGTATCGAAGCAACTGGAAAGCTAAAATTTACACTTCCTAGTCTTTTTTGTCAACGCTTTCTAATTTAGGTTTTTACCAGTGAGAAGTGCTGGTAAGATATTTGGAAGGTAAAAAAAGAAGCCATATCATGTGGGCAGCAGACAATGCTATACTTAAACAGAAGGCAGATGTGACATTTGTCAGTGGCTCACATACATTCTCCAGTAAATAACTTACGCCAATGCTCCTAGCAGCTGACATAATTGTTAGAAATTATCTGAGATTCTTGTACTCCCTGAATTTCCAATTAGTATCATTATCTTCTCTGGCCTTTTCTACCTCCATCCTTCCAAAAGGCTTGTAAGAATTTAATTCCCTGTATTAAATGCCTTCCTGTTTGAAATATCTAGATTGGTTTCCATTTTCCACACCGAACTTCGAGAGGATTTTCCATGCACACTTTTTCCTTTTATATAATTGACTTATTTAGAGCTAACATTGGTCGAGTAATTATAAGCAATATGGTTCATCCCTCATATTAAAAAAAAATGGGTAGATTGAGATCCAGAGAAATGAAATGACTTATCCAAGTCAATAATGATTTACTGTTAGAGCTGGGATTGCTATGGTCATTGATTGGCATAATCAGACTTGCAAATTTTCAATCTAGAAAAAAACATGGAGTCAGATGTCTTTTTAATAAGAGATGAGGCTCTATGGGATACAATGGAGGAGTGCAGAGGCCAAAAGCAGGGAGCAATAAGAGTGTAGGGCTTCCAAGTCACCCAACCTCACTTTAAGCAGAGCAGCATTGTTTTAATCTGCTGTATGTATATGACTTCCTTTTAATAGTTAACTTAAAGATAGATAAAATGGATTAAAATACTTTTCACTATTGTATTGATTGAGTAATCTGTTGCTTGTGGCATTAGAAATGATTGATAATACAAATAAAGATGCTTACACAAATTTGCGTGCAAATATTAACATGGACATATATTTTTATTTACTTGAGGTAAATATGTAGAAGTTGAATCTCTGGGTCTCATAGTAGGCATGTGTTTAACTTTGTAAGAAACTATAAAACTGTTTCCAAGGTAGTTATACCATTTTGCATCCCATCAATAGTTTATAAGAGCTACAGTTGCTCACATACTCATCAATACTTAGCATTATCACTCTTTTTCAGTTTTAGCCATACTAATGGGTAGTTAATGGTACCTTATTAAACACACACACACACACAACAACAACAAAAACACAAGAAACTAAAGACCATACTTTATTCAGATTTCCTTAGTTTTCACCTAATATCCTCTTTTGGCACATGTTCTAGGACCCATTTCAGGATATAACGTTATATTTAGTCATCATATCTCCTTAGGCTCGTCTTGGAAGTATTAGTTCCTCAGATTTTGTTTTTGACCTTGACAATTTTGAATACTGGTCAGAAACTTTGTAGAATGTTCTTCAATTGGGGTTTGTCTGATGTTTTCAATATTAATTGGAATAGCAATTCATGATCAGAGTGGAATTATGGGTTTTTAGGTGCAAGACCACAGGGGTAAAGCATCATTCTCATCATATCATATCGACAGAACATACCATCAACACGATTTATCACCATTGATGTTAACCTTGATCATCTGAGGTAGGTTTCTTCATGGTGAGGTTATCTTCCCCTCCCTTTTAATACTGTGCTCTCTGGAAGGAAAGCACTATGTGCAGCCTGCACTTGAGGAGTTTGGAGTTATGCTCTACCACTCTGAAAGTGGACTATCTACATAAATTATTCTGAATTCTTCTGCATGGAAGACATTTTTATTATCTCCTTTCTATTTATGTATTTATTAAATCAGTTATTTATATCAGTATGGGCTTAAGAACACTGATTTTATACTTTGGGTTATAATCCAATCCTTTAGTTGTTGTTCAGTCTGTTCCAGCTTTGACCCGTGGGAGCTCTTTCAGTTAGCTTCTGTGTCCCTTTGACATACACCCAACATTGTGTTTTTCTTGGGGGGAGGTTCCTTATTTTCTGACACTACAATATTTTACCTTCAATTATTCTTTCAATAATATTATTTTTTCTTTATGTAGATCCAATTTTCTGACCTATATCATTTCCTTTCTCTCTGAGAAACTAATTTTAACTTTTCTTGGAGTGCTGGTCTGTTGGCAATGAATTCCCTCGGTTTTTATTTATCTAAGAATGCCTTTATTTCTCCATCACCCTTGAAGAAGAATTCCACTGGATACATAATTCTAAGTATGTGGGGTTTTTTTTCTTTAAGCATTTTACACATTTTACTCTACTCTCTTCTTGACTGCATGGTTTCTAACAAGAAATTCACTGTTGTTTTGTTTTTTGTTTTTTGTTTTTTGAGGAAGATTAGCCCTGAGCTAACTACTGCCAGGCCTCCTCTTTTTTTTCCTGAGGAAGCCTGGCCCTGAACTAACATCCATGCCCATCTTCCTCTACTTTATATGTGGGACACCTACCACAGCATGGTGTGCCAAGCAGTGCCATGTCTGCACCTGGGATCTGAACCGGTGAACCCTGGGCCGCTGAGAAGCGGAACGTGTGAACTTAAACACTGTGCCACCAGGCTGGCCCCCGCTGTCATTTTTATCCTCGCAACTATTTAGGTATGGTGCTTTTTTCTTCTGGCTTTTTTCGGGATTTTCTCTTTGTCTTTGATTTTCTGCAGCTTGAATTCTGTGATATTGTGATTTATAATAAGAAACATATGTGTTTGGTCTTTGGGCCTGTCACAGAGCTCCTAGAACCCTTGAAATTTCCTAAGTGATGAGGGCTGTAAAAGTATCTTTCATTAGGTTAATAAGGCAATTTTTGGAATGCCCCAGAGTCACCTAAGAGTGGGGGCTGGTTGCCAGGAGAGCCAATCATGTGATTATAAGATTGGAACTTCTAGTCCCATGCCCCAGTCTCTGGGGAGGAGAAAGGGGCTGGAAATTGAGTTCAATCATCAATGGCCAATGATCTAATCAATCGTGCCTATGCAATAAATCCTCCATAAAAACCCAAAAGAATGGGTTCAAAGAGCTTCCAGGTTGATGAACATGGAGTTTTGGGGACAGTGGTGCACTTGGAGAGGGCATGGAAGCTCTGTCCCTTTTCCCCATCCCTTCCCTGTTCATCCCATCCGTCTGGCTCTTCCTGAGTTGCATTTTTTTATAATAAACTGGTAATCTAGTGAGTAAAATGTTTCCCTGAGTTCTGTGAGACACTCTAGCAAATTTAATTGACCCAAGGAGGAGGTCATAGTAACCTCTGATTTATAGCCAGTCGGTCAGAAGTACAAGTAACAATCTGGGCTTGAGACTGGAGTCTAAAGTCTAGGGAACTGGTTGTGGGAATCTCCAATCTGTAGCAGATTGGTCAGAAGCGTAGGTGACAACCCGGGCTTGCAATTGACATCTGAAGTGGGTGTGGGGGCAGTCTTACAGGACTGAGCCTTTAACCTATGGAATCTGACACTATTTCTACGTAGATGATGGCAGAATTGAGTTGAATTGTAGGACACCCAAATGGTGTCTGGAGAATTGCTTGGTGGTGCAGGGAAATCTCCAGTGTTGGAATTGGTGTCAGGACACCCCTTTAAATGTGATATAACTAGGTCAGAGCATTTGGGACGTTTACTCTGCTTTATTTTCTCTGAGTTTCCTAGATTTGTGGTTTGTTACCTGTAAGTAATTTTGCAAATTTCTCAGATACTATTCCTTCAAATATTTCCTCTGCTTCTTTCTCTCTATCTTTTTTTTCTGGTAATTCAATTGTGCATGTGTTACACGTTTTGAAATTGTCCTACAGTTCTTCCTTGTTCTGTTAGTGTTTGTTTTGTTGTCATCCTTTTTTCTCTTTGTAATTCAGTTTGGGATGTCTCTTTTGTCTTATCTTCGAGCTCACTGATTCTTTCCTCAGCTAAGTTGAGTTTACTGAAAAGTCTTTCAAAGACTTTCTTCATTTATGTTACAATGTATTTGATTTCCAGCATTTCCTCTAGATTCCGTCTTAGAATTCCATCTTTTTGATTAAACTACCATCTGTTCTTGCATGTTTTCTACTTTTGCCATTAGAACTCTTCACATATTAATTACAGTTATTTTAAATTCCCTCTCTGATAATTCTAACATCTGTATTCTACCTCAGCACAATTATGATGCTCACTGTCTCTTCAGACTGTTTTTCTCTTAACTTTTTTTTGTGTGTTTTTTTAAAGTGTGCTCATATTCCTTTTTTATTTGTTTTTTTTTTTTTTTTGAGGAGGATTAACCCTGAGCTGACATCTGCTGCCAATCCTCCTCTTTTTGCTGAGGAAGACTGGCTCTGAGCTAACATTCATGCCCATCTTCCTCTACTTTACATGTGGGACACCTGCCACAGCATGGCTTGACAAGTGGTACATGGGTCTGCACCCAGAATCCAAACCAGTGAACACTGGGCCGCCGAAGCAGAATGTGCAAACTTAACCACTGCGCCACCAGGCCGGCCCCTCTCTTGACTTTTAATATGACCTTTAATTTTTTGTTTAAAGTCAAGCATTTGTATCAGGTAAAAGAAAGTGAGGTAAGTAGGCCTTTCATTTGATTATTTATGATGATTAACTTGGAGTTAGGCCCTGTTTAAAGTTTTGTGTAGCTGCAGATCCCAGAGGCTATTCTTCTACTGTCTTCGCTTTTGTCTCCCCTATTGCCTTTTGGCTCTTCTATATACTTCTCAGAGAAAATCTGTCTTGCTGCTCTTTCTGTTGTAATCCACTGATATTTTTCTGCAGGCTTGCTTGAGTGATTTTAAAGTGTGGTTAAGGGGGAGTTTTATGTAATCTTCTGTTTAAATCTCAGTATTTTTGTAAGACTGTGCTTGGTTATACGACCTTCACAAGTGTTTGTCCACTGGTGTAGTTTTTCTGTCCCCTCCATTGCTCCACATTCGCTACCCTGGGAGAAGCATTTCCAATATATTTCCAGGTAGCCTTGACCCTGTTTACTATGTTTTTCTCCATCTTGTGAGACAGGAAAACTAGAGAGGGCTGGCATGGGAGGAACGCTTTTCCCTATCTACGATAGGGCTCTCACAAAATCTTTTCCCCCTGTAGATTAAGCCTTTGCTGTGGAGAAAGCTGTGATTATATTTCACAGTGGTTAATCTTTCTCTCCCCATGCCAGAGCTATGGAGGGATCTTTCCGATATTTTCACCCTGAGAACCTGATGGGGTTTCTCAAGGTAAAGCCCCTGAATGTATGGGCATGCTTCTAAGATAGTAGTAATAAGAGTTTCTCACTCTCCTGCCCATCCATACTGTCTCTAGCTACTTATCAAAATTACCATTTATGCGTTCCTAACTCTTTATGGCTCCAGCAACTTCTGCTCCAGGTAAGCAGATCATGGTTCTCGCTCTCTGTATGAGCCTGTCTCTCTAGATGCCAGAGTGGAGGTTTACCCAGCAACCTCCATTCTCTGCTGATTCCAAGAAAAGTCTCTGATTTTTCAGTTTGACCACATTTATCCTGTTGTAAGAATAAGAGTGTTGACTTCCAAGCTCTTTACATGTTGGAGTTGAAGTTGAAAGTGTCTTCTCATTATGGTTTTAAATTGCATTTCACAAAAAGGAAATTTTATATTTTTAAGGAATGTGCTATGTTACATCTGTGATATTTTCCATTATTCTTCCTTGTCCCTTTTTGTTGCTGAGTGCCCCCAATGGTATTTAATTTCAATGAATTTTGGTGGTATAAGCGTATTTTAGTTGCATATCTATCTCCTATATCTAACGTTGTGCATGGAACTTAGGATGTGCTTGATAAATCTATATTAAACAAAAGAACGAAGTCTAGAGAGAGAAAAGTAGCTATTATTAAACTTAAAGTCCTGGTGAGGGAAGAGCAAATCTTTAGAATCAAAAAGCCTACAGTGGGATACACACTGGAATACTAATAACAATGATGCAAATGTTTGCCCTCTCTGAGCATTTCCTATGTGAAAAGTCACCATGAAGGAATTGGAATACATTACCTCGATTAGTACTAACAAACCCTCATCATACACTTGAGGAAATTGAAGTCCTGAGAAGTTAACCGAACTGCTTAAGATTTTACAGCCCGTTAATATCAGAGCCAGATTTCAATCCCAATTCTGACTTTCTTAGAAACTCTGCCCTTACCATTACCCGTACAACAATGTTTCTGCTACCACTTGGTAGTGGCAAATGGTGATAATAAGCCATTGAAAGAATATTAATTGAACCAACTGCAGACTTTAAGACGAGAGAACTAGATGAGAATCAGGCTATAACATGTAACAGCTCTGTGAAATTATACAGTAGCTTTCAACTTCTTGAATCTCAAGCTTTCATCTGGAGCAAAAATAAGAGAAATAACACTTTTTATGTTCCTATTAGGGTTAAATGTAATTTATTGCATTTAATTATTAGTAGTAGTTTTTTCTTTTATTCCTTATAGTGGCTTCAGGAAAAGGAAAATCAGTAAGATTTTCTGCCCTCCCTTTAAACATTTCACTTCCTTATTTTTTTCTCTGAGTTTTTTTGTTTAGTCTCCTGGGAATGGTGGTCCATGAGACACCAAATTCCATCTGGTTGGCTAAAGAGAAAAGAATGAAATTTATTAATATTACACTTATATTGATCCCATAACTTGACTGGATGATCTTGAAGTAACTTATTGGCCCTTGAGGCCCATCATTATGAGCCACGGAATTTGTTCTTAAGTAGAGAGAACATTTTGACAATAGAAAGTTGCAGTTGATAAAACATAAGCATCATCTTTAATTCAGGTTAGAAGTGGTCAAATGGGGCAGCTCAGTATAATGTTTAAGAGTGTGAACTCTGGAATAAGATGAATACACATCAGCATTACCATTTCCTTACCTGGAAAATTTGGATTAAAAGCAATCATCTACATTAAAAGATTTTTTGTGCGTGTAAGGAATATTGGCCCTGAGCTAACATCTGTTGCCATTCTTCCTCTTTCTTCATGAGGAAGATTGTCACTGAGCTAACATCTGTGCCAATCTTCCTTTATGTTTTGTATGTGGGAAGCCCCCACAGCATGGCTTGATAAGTGGCATATATGTCCATGCCTGGCATCTGAACCTGTGAACCCTGGGCCACTGAAGTGGAGTGCATGAACTTAACCGCTACACCACTGGGCCAGCCCCATCAAAAGATTTTTATAAATTTATACATTTACTTAAAAAATATTGATGCATTCTCATCTAGGAAATTAAGGCAAAGCAATGAACAAAACAGACAAAAATCCCTATGATCAGGAGAGGAGGAAAATGAAGTTAATAAACTCAGCTGCCAGTAGGTTGATAGATATAGTGGTGGGATTTTATGGCCATTCCTTCCTGATTGTGGCACAAAGTAAATGTTTTAAGGAGCTCTAACAGGCAGGATAACTAATGCTAGGTTCTATAATAAACAGCTCCAAAACTTTAGTAGCTTAATACAACAGAAGTTTCTTGCTCACAATACGTTCCATCCAACATGTCAGGTGAGTGTGGAGGCTCTGGGGAGGGAGGCCTTGATGCACAACATCATTCAGAAACTAAGGGCTGATAGAGGTACAGCAACCTTCAATGATCTTCAGCACATGGCACCGGAGATTGAGCTGAGCATTTATATCCTCCCAGCTGATAGAGAACAATCAGAGTGGAAAATCGTGCAGGATATTTATAGGCACTCCTGGGTTAGACATCATGCAATCACGTGACCCCCATTAACTACAGGTAAATTTGAGAAATGTAGTTTTGCTTGTCCCCCAAAGGAAAATGAAACAGTTTTGGTAAACTCAGCATTATCTGTATCTCAGAAACCAAAAGGAATAATGTTTGTATAGCACCTGGCATGGCCTGGCACATAATAAAACTTCAATGCATGGTAGCTATTACTACTACTGGGATTTTAATTTGTCAGAATATAACACACTTGTACTGAATTCAGATAATTACAGAAAGGAACATTTTGTTCTCTGTCAACCCATTTGATTATAAAAATAGCGATGCCATATTATATTTGCATTAATTTTATTGTTTATGAAGCACTTACATAGATACGATCTCATTTTGTTTTCATTTTTTCTTCTCAGTGCCCTAAGAAATAGGTAGATAATACTCTTATTTTAAATATGAGCAAACATGCTCAGAGAGTGGTATGAGGGCCAACATATTACAGCTGATAAATGATAGAGACAGGATTCAAATCCAGAGTTTTTTACTCTAAGGCCAAGGTATATCTCATCACACTATGCTCCCCAAATCACTAAAATCTACAAATATTCTATTGTTGAAAGTTTGACTATGATGCCAGCAAAAGCTCGCTATCTTTGAATTTGCAAATTTGTTCTTTCTTATGATCATGAAGTTCCTAAGAGCACATTTCTTATTTCAGGAGGATGCACAGTTCTAAAGAAATTAACTGCTTATTTACTTTTAATATCTTGGGTACCATATATTAAGAAGACTCTGAAAAACTGGATCATATCCAGAAAAGTAAGGGGCCTGGCCCTGTGGCATAGTGATTAAGTTCACGTGCTCCTCTTGGGTGGCCCGGGGTTCACGGGTTTGGATCCTGGGCACAGACCTACACAGTGCTCATCAAGCCATGCTGTGGTGGAGTCCCACAGACAAAAAATAGAGGAAGATTGGCACAGACCTTAGTTCAGAGCCAATCTTCCTCATCAAAGGAAAAAAAAAGACAAAAGAAAAAGTAAGGATGTGAGAAGATCTGGAAACAATATTAAATAAGTAACTGGTGGTAAACTGTATATATTTATGTAATGGAATACAAAATCAAGGAAAGACTCAAATATTGCATTCAAGTATTTGAAGGCTTCTAAAGGAGGGTGCAGTTCTGCCCTCCCTGGATTTATGATCATTTTTACATTCTAGATCTATGAATCATTTAAGGATATGTTTTCCATCTTTAAATCCCTACTGCTTTGTGTGGTGCCTGGCACAGAGCAAGAGGTCAGAAAATGCTGGGAGGTGGGCTGAGTATATTTTCAACTTATAGAATAAAGCCATTTGTTAGACATGGCACAGCTGCAAATGTCAGCTCCTTGTAAAGAAGAGATGTTGAACAAAAGGTGCTGTATAACAATAGGATAGAGTAGCTTATGAGGTAGTGAGTTCTTCTTCTCTGAAAGTAAGTACACTTGCATAATTCTCCATAATTCTTGCCTGAAGTGGAGAATTGCTAATCAGTTTCTGAAACCCTTTCAATTCTAAGATTCTCCCCACATTTTGACACAAACAGTGTCATTTCATGAAAGATGCATGGATGACCATGTGGGACGTTATTCTTCCTTCATGCGTCCACACCTGAGGTCCTCATTAACAACATCCAACAAACTTCTCTTGAGGAAAGCAAGAAATCTTTCATCAGACCTTCCTAGACTGTCTCATTATTAGCTTCTTATGTTCAGTCTTTGTACTCCATTTTCTCTTTCGCACCACATACAATCTCATTTCCCCCATGAAGCCATCTAATTATTTCTTGAATGTCCTCAGTGTTTCTCTCTATATTTTCTTGGCCTTAAAGACATCTCCTGTTAGGTCTTCTCACATTTTTATGATTCTCTGTATGACAAAATATCTTTCCATTCCATTTTGAATGAATATTTGCTAAATTACTCATGTTCGCACTTTCACTTCCTTTCCTGCTGCATTCCCACATAGGTGAGAACAAAATTTTTCTTGGTGTATCTAAGCCATTGTCAATTAAAATGCAGCTTCTCTGGCCACATATTGCCATTAATAATAATCTATCAGGTTCCAATAGCAGTTATATGACATTTTCCAAATAGCTTCTGTATATATTATCTTGTTTCCCTTCAATAGTTCTTGAGTCATACCAGATAAGTCTAATTATTCCCATTTGACAGATAAGAAAACTGAAGCAGAGGGAGGTTAAATGACTAATCCGAAGTTACCCAGCTCATTACTGGAAATTTCAGAGATAGAATCTACGTCTTATTATTTCTGCCCCTGGCCTTCTCCAGGTGCATGTTATCTCCTGGGGATGCTATCTTTTTATCTCCATGCTACCTGATGGCGTGATTTGCTTCTGCTTACACTCTCAGAAAGATTATTCTTTCTTTTCTTTCCTTTTCCTGTCATCCTTTGAACTGGGAAACATTGTATATTGATAGGTGAATGGAGAATGTGAGATAATGTGACACCTGACTTAGATAATGTGACACCTTGCTTGAGAATCTGCGCATTTCTGTTACAAGGTTTGGCTTTAATGAAAATAGTTTTTCTATCCTCACTAAATGGTGGATGAAATTTTCATCCTAGGCATCAGGACCATGCCTCAGACCTAGTGGGGAGAGATAAAATGGGTAGCTCCTGGAGTAGGGGTGTATTCATGAAGACGATCCTTAGATACTCTCTACAGTCCGCTCCTACCCATTTCATGAAACTACTCAAGCTATAATGTATACCTACTCTTAGAGTATAGCCATAACACAGACCGTGGATCCTTAGAAGGCAGAGCATGCAAACTATTACACTAAGGAACAGGATCTGACTCAAGAAACATGGACACTTTAGTGCCCAGAGGATGGCATCATGGATTAGGCTGGCAGAAAATATGTGATGCAGCGGACAAAGGACAAAGGTCTCAGGAAGACTTGTGCTGTCCATGGTTCTGACTGAGCATGAACCCTGGCATTTGACCTGTGATCTTAAATTCAATTCATTGATGGAACTACAGCTAACTTTTCTACTGATTGTCTTGACACTTGCTTATAATAACTCCTCAAAAGTCCAAATAAATTAAATCTTTTGTGATTCCACCATCTGTGACAAAACCTTTAATTTAGTTTCTGATTCAAATCTTCTTTGTCTAGACATGCCTATTGTTTAGAACTTGAGCTGCTTATACTCTACTCCAGCCCTAACTTGAGCATATCTCTTCATTGAGCCATTTTATCATTCGGAGAACAATCACTTCATACCTACCACGCATCCAACATAATGCTCGGGGTTGGAGGTTTCATCCCTATCCACTGCCTCCTTATGCAAAATGGAGCACAACAGATTCAAGACTAGCTTTTATTGTGCTGCCTAAGATTCTGCGAGGTGATTAGTATTTGGGAATTCCAAACTGAGATGATTCATAGACACTCCAGGCTGAAATAAGCTTTTATTTATTATCCTCTTCTGTGCACTTTCACATAGGATTCCCTCTTAAAATAACCATGAGACAGCACAATGGAGATGAGAACACAGGATTTGGACTCAGATAAATAGCATCCTAGGTGCCAATTGTGGATCAACTCCTCATTGTTCTTGTAACGTTTGGCAATTTTGCCTCCTGATGCCTCAATTTCCTCCTTTGTAAAATAGCTATGCAATACTCACTTTGTAATGTTTTGTGACAGTTAAATGTGCTAATTGATGGAAAATGCATATTGCAGAGTTAGGCATATAGTAAGTGCTCAATAAATGGTAAGATATTACTATATACGATTCCTTTACTATTTTTATCTTCAGATTGTCATAGCCACTTTAATATTCGTAGTACACAGTCATTGTGTATTTTATTATTTCCCCTACATTTTACATTTATAATCTTATTTCCCTCTCCTGATGGGGACCTATAAATTTTCTATTCAAGTATTTCCTTCCAATATACTTTCACATTTTTATTTACATATAAGAAAGTCTGAAAATATATAGTTTGTAGAGTGGGTGTATGACATTTAAATTATAACGAATTGTATTATACAGTAAATATTGTTTTCATAACTTTTTTCCTTAGCATCATATTCTGAGGAACAAACTACATCATCATATATAGATAGAGTTCAGTCCTTCTGATCATTGCATAATATAATCTTAGGTATGTGCTTCATTTTATTAATCTGCTTTCTTATTGATAGACCCAACTCTTTACTACCACATGTGAAAGAAGGGCTGTGTACAACAGAATACACAACTCTCTGTGAACTTGTCAAAGCTTCTCTGGGACCTATACATAAAAGGACAATTGCTACATTTTAGAATATGGACACAACTAATAGGATAAACGGAACATGATTTTTTTCCAAAGTGGCTTGTTACCTCATGTCCTAACAACAGTTGATGAGGGTTCCTATTTTAATCTATCATCACAAGCATGTGGGATAAGTTTTTCTAATTCTTGCCATTCTGGTTGTGTAAAATCGTATCTTGCTACTAGTGTAATTTTCATTATTCTGATCAGTATTGAAGTTGAGCATCTCTTCCAAGTAAGTGGTCTTTCAAGTTTTTCCTGATGTGCTATTCAAACAATTAGTCCATTTTTCTTTTGGGATTCATAGCTTTTTCTTGTTGTTTTGCAAAAATTGTAATTAATTCTTTGTCAGCTATTAATTCAGCAATTATCTTCTCTGAGTCTGGCACCTGTCTGTTAACTTTGTCTATGCTATCTTTTGTTAAATAGTTATATTTAACTCTGATGTATTAAAATCCATCAATGTTTTCCTTTGTGGTTTGTGATTTTTGCATCGTGATTTTAGAAATGTTCCCTAATTTTAAGGTCATAAAGATGTCCTCCTTTTAAACTTTTATTACTTTATCCTTCTCATTTAGGAATTTAATCCATCTGGAATTCATCCTTGTATAGTGTATGATGTAAAATCACGCTACCCTTTTCACACTGTTAAGGTCATTGGCTTTGTGTCTCTTGGTTGTAGAAAGAGGTACATGACAGACAGTATGGATGGATAGGCTATCCAACAGGTATGGGTAAAATTTCTTTCTGCAACTTAATCTAAATCTAGCTATAATTCAGTTGTGATACCCAAGTGGCTCTCACAGTCTCAGTGGTTTGAATTCCAGCTCTGCCTCCCATTAACTGTGATCATAAAGGAGTGACTTAGCCTTACTAAGTCTTGGTTTTATCTTCTGCAAAATAGAAAAACAAATCACCCAGTTTCATGGGGTTCTTGGGAAGGCTAAATGAGATAATCCACATGGGGTACTTAGGACACTGCCTGGTACATAAGCATCTAATACACATTTTTACTACTAGCATTATTATAACTGTATATGTATTTTACTTTCTTTATAATTGAAAATAGTTAAATAAAATATCTCACTTTTTTAACAATTAAAAATCACAAAGTACATTCAAAATGTGGCATGATACCTCACTTTATAGAAATTTCAGATCTGCTACATGATATATTTCAAGAAATGTCCCTACGTCACCATCTCCCTCCAACTATGCCACTGAATATGTTGCTATCTAATATACTGATATCTGAGTATATCAGTATCTAAGAAAAGGCCACTTAACTTCTTGAGAACTTTGTAACTTGATTCTCTTTTTGTCTTTTTCTGACTCTGACCATCTCTAAGCCTGTAATGTGGAAACACAGATCAGATTATCCAGGTGAGGGTTTTCTAGGGTTAAACAGCAATAGCCTTGGACCATTTTAATTCTATTTCTCCTGTTAGAAGAGTAGAGCTCAATATCCCTCCATGTGGCCTCTTTCTCCTCTACCCAACCAACTCTGACCAAGGTCATCCTGCTCTCTTTGGAGGCCCTAGCCTCCCGCCACTGGTTTAATGGCTGTTGCAAGTGGAGAGCAAGTTAAGAATGTGACGTGTCTGTCAGCCGCTAAAAGCCTATGAATTAGTGTTTCCGGCCCCTGTCTGTCAGGCAGCATACTTTTATGGAGAAATAGCTTATCCTTGTGAAGGAGCTGACCTGCCACTAATCTGTCTGCTATGCTAGACCCAGTGCGCCTCCCTCATGACCCCCAGAAAGAAGATGTCCTATTTGCTCCAGACAGGGCTCTCTCAGGTGCCTGTGTCATATTCAGGCTTTTCTCAAGTTGGAGAAGGTTTGGAAAGGGAAGGTTATTCTCAATTTCAAAATTAATATGAATTTTGTACCAAAGAACATCCTTAACGTCTTGCACTCGGGAACCTTGCGTCTCCCCACTCTTCTTGTCCTCATTCTTTCTGCCTCCTTCATCAGCTTTACTTTGGGGCCCAATGAGCCTCTATACTCTCCCTGGAAGTGCTGAGGAACGTGGCTGCTCTTATTGCTTTGTGCCATTATGTCCCCTTGATAGCAGATGCTCTATCAGTCATTTGCACTCTAAACTATGGCTTCAATTTATGGCAGGATGGGATTTCATCTCTTGTAAAGAAATTTCAGGAATCATTGAGCATTTGCAAAGGATATTATTTTGGGAGGGGAGCATTGATTACTTGAGGGATGACTAGCTAGCACATGATTCTCTGCAGTCATGTGGAATCCTATAGAACTTTGTACAATAGTGACTAGTTTTGCAAGCATTATCCTAACATTTTCTCAATCAAATCTTGTGCAATCTTTTGTTTCTTGACAAATGCTTGAAGTTTTGCTTTCCTCCTTTTACAGATTTATAAACTGAGGCTCAGAGAAGGGAAGTGACTTAATTCGTAGGTGAGAGGTACGAGGACATGATCCCAAGTCTTCAGCTATCCAGCCTGGTGCTCTTTATTTCTACAGCATGGCACATTTGACAGACCTGGCCAGAGTGCGCATTACCTTGTGCCCCTCGAGTTATCTCCGAGGCGATTATTCCAAGTACCAGGAAAGTAGGAATCGATCATCCTAAAAACAAGTATCCTAAGGTCTGGCTCTGTCATGGGGGATTGTTTGTGCTGCTGGAGGCAGAATACAACACTTAAGAATTTTATATTTCCTAAGGAAGACCTCAGAGCATTTTCTTTTTTTTTTTATTGAGATAACACAGGTTTATAACATTACATAAATTTCAGGTTTAATCATTATATTTCGATTTCTGTGTAGACTACATCATGTTCACCCCCAAAGACTAATTACTATCCATCACCATACACATGTGCCCAGTCACCGCTTTTCAATGAAGTGTAGACATCTCTCTAGGTAAAGAGACAGTAAGACCAGACATGAGAAAGCATTGTGAGGGACAAGTGCTGAATCAATCCATGAGTTAGAGGTCTCTAAAAGCAGAGAGCAGAGTCACCTACGCACAGGAACCTGCAAGGTGTGCTGTTAATGTAATAGGGAAGTGATGTATTTAACACACACGAAGTGTCACCAGTGGGAAGCCCCTCTTTTGTCTTAGGCCAAACAGGGATAAGTCCTTTTCACATGGCACAGCAGAGGAAGTCAGGAGAGCACTAAGAGAATCCACCCTGACATGGTCAAGCCTGAAAGTGAATTTATATTTTCCAATCTGCCTTTGTTATTAATATTAACCAAATGCTGGTGGGGCTGCTACTTTGGAACTGCTGCCGATCTTTGACCCCATCAGAGAGTTACTATAGTTTGCTGCATCTACTTGCAAGAGTTTAGTACTGGTTCTCAATCTTGTTTCCAGAGCACACTGGATTTCCTGTTTAAAATTCAGATCTTGGACTTTCTTGCCAGATGTTCTCTTTCATCTTTACTCTGCATTTTTAACAAGTGGCCCATGCGATTTTGATGCCGACAGTTCATATTCTACATATTGAGAAGCAATGCTTTAGCTTATTGACTTTGAACAGCGTGACATTTTTGGGCAGGGGAAAAAAAGAAGCTTGTCAAACTTATGAAATAATATTATTTATTTAGCACTTTACAAAGTACTTTTATATTACATTCTCTCATGTAATCCTCACACCAACTGCAAGAGTTTGGTATAATGGATATTTTTGTCTTCATTTTGTTTTTCAAATGATAACTCAGAGATTAAATATTATGCCCAAAGCCATCCAACCAGTAAGCATTGCAGATAAGACAAGAATGCAGGAGTTCTTTCTCTAAGGCCAGTGGTTCTCAATATTGGCTGCATATTTAGAATCACCTAACGAGCTTTTAAAATGTATTCATTTCTAGGCTCAGACAAGACTCATTGAATCATGAACGTATTTTACTTACACTTTGATGTTTTCTAAATGTCTTCTTCCAAGTGATTTTAAAACCATCAGTGAGAATCACTAGAGTTTGGACGATGGCCGCATCCATGTAGATATGCACCGAATATTCAATAGCAAGAATGTTCTCCACGAACTCAAATGCATTGTCTTTTGCCGAGGCCGGATGAGCAGATCTCAGCTGTGGGTAAGGACCAGCATGATGAAATGATGTTGACTTCTGGGGACAGTTGTTGGCACAGCCCTCCTCTGACCTCCTTTTGCAAACTTCATTAGCTGTAATGAATGCAGTTGCTTCTCTGACTCAGAAGAACTTCAGGTGCTTGGAGCCCGGCTGCCTCAAGAATGAGCCCAACCTTTCCTGGATCCCATGTCTGCACCTGAAAGATGACCCCTCCAGACCAGAACTGGGCGAGGCCTTTATCTTTTTACTTCTTGAGAAACTAGAGCATGAGTGGCATTTCTATCCCTTGCCTTCTCCTCCCAGCTTGTCAGAGCAGAAACGTCATGGCAAAAAGATCATTCACCAGTGGACTACTCTTTCACCTTTTCTCGAAATGAATTTGTCTTTTCTAGTTATAAAAACAATACATGCTTATTGTTTTTGAAATGCAAATAATTCTGACAAGAAAATAGAATAAAAGTAAAATTCATCCCCCAAATCCCAGACTTTTATTATTATAGGAACAAACCTTTAGATCTCTCTCCCTCTGTGTATATAAAACCGAAGTGCGTACAAAATACTTGTGACAAAAATTTGATCACATCAGAGCAATGCTTGGCATTTAATCATTGCTCAATAAACATTTGTTGCATTGGTAAATATGCATACCTATTTACCTGTAACCTATTTCTCCACTCATCAAAAATTCTTAAACATCCTATCTTGCATTTACACATAGGTTTACATTATTCTTTAAAAAAAAAACACATAAATCTACTGAATTGATTTGTCATGGTTTATTCAACTACTTTCCTAACTGAATAATATTTAGGTTGCTTCCGGTTTGTCCATATTTCAGTCCATCTCTCTTCCTCTCACTCTTACACAAACTGTTCCTTATACTTTATTTTGATAGTAGGATCGTTGAGTTAAAGGATCTGTACATTTTCCGTTTGATCTATGTTGCCAAACTGCCGTCCAGAAATGGCACCCTATTCATATTTCCATCAACATGCACTGTCATTTTAAACATTCTCTGTTCCATCATGTATCTGAGCAAGGGTACTCAATGAGTTAAAGGAAAAGTGGATGTTAAAAGTAATGTCCTTCCTCTCAGTTTGTCCCTTTAAGACAACAACCTAGGGAATTTCCACAGCAAGTTGTTACATCTTTCCGGTTCAGCTAGTGGCCACTTAGAATCTAGAGAGGAAGAAAACTAAAACTCTAAGCATTTGGGACACCACGCTTTTTAAAAATTTATTTCCACTTCTCTGAACCTTCTTTAATTGAGTGTAGGAATGAAGGAAAGGTTGCAGTGAGAGGAAGATGGGTACATTGCACTTTTTTTCATGAAAGTTAAATTCTATTAGTATGTACATTAGATAGTGGCTTGAATCTGAATAGAAAGGAGAAGAAATGTACCTAATAGTTGTTTGACCTTGAACAGCATATTGAAGCTTGAAAACAATTAACACGTGAAAGCAGCGATTCAAAGCTTCAATTAATTGAGGCACAGAAAACCCTAGAAGAGTGTTGAGCAAATACTGAAGCTGTCAATAAATGGGAGGTATTGTAATTCATGTGTTAAGTAATGTGTACACAAGGGCTTTGCACTTGAAGTTAGAAGGGCTGAGTTGGAGTCAAGAGTTTTACCACTTAGTAGATATGTGGCCTTTAGCAATTCACTCTGTTGAGCACCAAGCACAGTCAAAGAAAACTCTGAATCTTTACTCTTCCTCTTCTGCAAGCTGGCATTGATAGAGTATGCTCTGTCCACCTTAAGATATATTGGGGAGGTTCAGAACTGAAATATATAAAATATGCAAAAGTCTGTTAGACATATAAATCTCCATGGGAATGTGAAGGATTTAGTTACATTTCCAATACTACCGTTGAAGTTTCCTTTCAGCTCAGTAATTCCAGGATTCCCTGGTTCTAAGATGTCACGAGAGGTTGGAAGGTCTAGGCTTATCTGTGCTTGTGTGTTTGTGGGTCTCACGTGCACAAGGGAGAAGGAGAGAGTTAGCAAGTTGTTGTGGCTAAGAGGAGGCTGAGTCTAGGATTCTGTCATTTACTCCCTCCATAAATGTAGACAATTCTAAGTTTCTTAACCTAGAAAAAAATGATCCTTGCAAATGAGTTCATGCTGCTGTGTAAAGTTTTCATGATCACAAGCATACAGCAAGCACTAAAAAGCTACCGTTTATTGAGCATAAACCATGTGCCAGACATTAGGTTAAGCACTTGTGTATCCTCTCATTTAATAACTTAAAACACTCAATGAGACACGTTATATTTCTATTAGTCTCATTTTTCAGATGAGAATAGTGAGGGTAACAGAAGATAAATGACTTATATCTGTTTTTAGAGCTGGTGAGTAGACATAGATTAGACTAATCCAAGGTCAGTCTGACATACAAGCTAGGGATTTTAGCCATTGTTCTTCTAACAATGTTTGTAAATGCAAATCCTCCTTCAACCATCCACTTGTAAAGTAAAGCCTGTTTCAGAGTATCCTTACCTGTGTTGCTTTCTCATGCTATAACTAGTACAATCCACATGTGTGTGTGTATATGTGTGTATGCATGTGTGTATATATATATATACATATATATGAACATATGCACATAAACAGACACATCTGACAAGCCTACACATAGGTAATTTCAGATGTGCACAGCAATGCCCTGTAAATCCAGAATTGAAGCATAATATGTAGAACCTAGAAATGAGTTATTCACAAGAGTTGTCACACTATGAAAGGAATATGACAGGTTTGTGGAATTACTTCAGATGGTGCTGCTGCTGCTGATGATGACGATGATGATGACGATTTTAATTGAAAAGATTCTCTGAGTCCCTAGTTCAGGACCTTGCTCAAGATACATTTTCCATAAACATTTACTTATTCAAGGGCTAGATCTTATATCTCGGAACACATTTAAGACGACCAGGCTTAAAGGCAGAGGAATTACTGAAATGATCCCCCAAAAGGATTTATGATTTCTTATGACTTCCAGAATCTTTATCTTTTTCTTCGTTTGTTCTTCTTCTTTTCATTTTCTCCATTTGTTCTTCCTCCTAAAAATAATTTCCATGGAATAAAGGGTAACTTAGCGACTGGAGAGGCTGGTGGAGAGGACCAGTGGACTCAGGGAATGGCCTTGGCCATTAGAGAGCAAGTGTATTTGAATAAGAAAAAAAATCAATCCCAGAAACTTTAATAGGATGGAAGTGGTTTTCAGGTGAGGAAAACAAGATAAACTCACTAAAATATCCCAATGTTGATGTACATGTAATTAGCTCTCAGTTCTGGAAACATCGCCTTACTCAAACTCTCTCCTTGTAGGCACCTAAAGACCCTCGAGAACAGCTTTTAAAATGGTACAATGCTACAGCTGGATGTCAGATTTAGAGTTAAGCTAGCTTGCCCTCACATGTGCCAGATGAAAAGAAGAAAAGGAAAGGAAAAAATAAATAACCTTCTAAGAGTTTTTTCCAACAGGCAATAGAAAAATACGAGTTGTTCAATATCTACCATCGTTTCAATATAATAATTGAGAAAAAAACGAGCCATTTTTGACAGAAGCTGACCTAAGAAAATAAGAAGACAGCTTTATTTTTCCTCCACATCCCATTCAAGCACAATACATGGACATATTTTTTCCCAACTTCTTGTACGGAATTTGGGGCAGGTACCATATTTTTTCCTCCATTTTTTTAGAAAATAAAGTAGTCCTCTGGTGACTTTCAGCTGCAGAAATAGTCTTGTTTCTGTGATTAAAATCTACAGCCCAGTGCAAAAATCCCAAAGCTACCAACTCTTAGCTAATTTAGAGATTCTCCCCCTGCAGGTTGATAACACCTTCCGTCTACATGTTTATAGCAGGCAAGGGGATTCAATTCTCCTTCCCTTTCCTCCATCTCCTCTCCCCCTGGAAGGCCTTAGTTTTTGACTTCTCTAAGGTAGATCTCAAGGAAGGAGAAGAAAAGTGACAGCACAGTTTTTGGTGGCCAGGACCCTGTAATCTGCATGTGGCTGATACTGAAAGCTGTCTTTTTATTGCATGGGGAGTTTCAGGAAACTCCAACTGGAACCTCTTTCTACAACTGACCAATAGTTGGCAGCTGTAGGGATTGGGAGGCATAGGTGATGTGGATTAAGGCTGCCCCAGCTAGAGAAGCCCAAGGTGACCTGGCCTACATGCCAAACTATACGACCCAGTGGACTTTTTTAATGGTATGAATTAGGGCTGCCCCAGGGAGAGAAGCCCAGGGCATCCTCACCTACATGCCGATCTATATGGCCAGATTCGTATCTAAAGTTATATGACCACACAATAACCAGACTCCATCTGCACTGAAATCATTTAATGACTTTTTACATCATCTTTTCTTTTCTCCAGTAAAAATAAGTCACGTACCCATGCCTTATAAAATTATCTCTAACCCTCAACTCGGGGCAGCAGCAGGAGCTCTGACTGCCCGTGGGTCTTGTCCCCATGCCAGCGGGGGCAGCAGAAGTGGCGGCAGCAGAAGCTCTGCCTGCCCATGGGCCCTGTCCCCATGCCAGCGGGGGCAGCAGAAGTGGCGGCAGCAGAAGCTCTGACTGCCCATGGGCCCTGTCCCCATGCCAGCGGGGGCAGCAGAAGTGGCGGCAGCAGAAGCTCTGACTGCCCATGGGTCCTGTCCCCATGCTATTCCACACTATTCTCTAAATAAAAGAGCACTACTGCCAGATCTTGAGAGTCTAAGAAATCTTTCTTTCGACTCCTCGGCTCACCTATCCCGCATCATAGGTACACACACATTAAAAATTTTCTTCAATAGGGGCCAGCCCCATGGCCAAGTGGTTAAAGCTCCACACACTCTGCTTCAGCAGCCTGGGGTTCGCCAATTTGGGTCTTGGGTGCAGACCTACTCCACTCATCAGCCATGCTGTGGAGGAGTCCCATATACAAAGTAGAGGAAGATTGACCAGATATTAGCTCAGGGTGAATCTTCCTCAAGCAAAAAAAGAGAAGGATTGGCAATGGATGTTAGCTCAGGGCGAATCTTACTCATACACACACACACACACACACACACACACACACACATATACAAAACTGTCTTCAATAAATTCATCCTCCAGGGTCTCTTTGATCTAGGTCCTTGTAGAAGCTGAAATCGGTAAAAGTAGTTGAAAAAGAAATGGGTTCTCAATCCTAAGCATTCCCTGTAAATGGTCTATTATCTCTCTTTGAAATGTGGGGGTTCTGGGTACCTTTAGGCATTTTTCTGAACCTTGGCATCTCAGATGAAATTAAGATAAAGAACATAAAATTTTAACAACTCCTAATAAGAATGGTGGTGTTGTGAGTGTCTTGAAGATCTATTATAGCCTATTACAGGGCTTGTAAATGGATTTTAAGGAGGACATTGAGGTCATCACTCTACCTTCCAACTAAATAGTTATAAACTCAGTGTTTTTTAACTTATTAGAGTTCAGGCATCTCTTTTGAGAAAGTGATGAAAACTTTGTATTGTACCCTAGGAAAGCAAACATAAGCACTGATTTTTCAGAAAATTTTGGGCGAGGGTTTTGTAATACAATAACTCCTGAAGGTTCTATAGACTCTATGCGTAGACTTTGGATTAAAAAAATCTCTGACTTGGCTGCTTTTCTTTCCTTGTGCCTCCTCTCTTCCTTCCCTTCTCCCTCCTCCCGCACTCCTTCTGTATTTTCCTTCTTTCCTTCCATCCTTCCTTCCTTTCTTAATAATTTAGTCTGGGAGCCACCAGTTGGGGGCCATATGAGAAGGACATTTATATGAGATAGCCGTGGTGGCTGGACAGAGAAGAGCCCAAGCGAAGAAGGTGGCCACACAAGGTAGTGGCCCAGAGGGTTTGGGATTCATCAAATAAGTAAACGTATTGAGCACAATGGGAGCCAAATTTTTCAACGCTAGAAAAAGGAGTTACAAATACGGAAAGGGGGAAAGCTGTAATAAACCCTGCAGTGTTGAGCTGGAATTAGTGGAATCAGGATAGATTCATTAGAGTAGTTGTCTATTGTTGTAACAAATTACCACAATCAGAGTGGCTTAAAACAACATAAATTTATTACCTTACACTTCTCTAAGTCAGAAGTCCACCGTGGGTGTCACTGGGCAAAATTAAGGTACCAACAGGACTATTTTCCTTTCTAGAGGCTCTAGGGGAAAATTTTTTCCCCTGCCTTTTCCAACCTCTAGAGCCCCGTGCCTCTCCCCGCTGCCAACCACCACCCCCCCCCCACACACACACACATTCCTTGGCTTGCGGCCCCCTTCCTCCGTCTTCAAAGCCAGTATCTGTGGATCAAGTCTTCACATTGCATCATTTTGACCTTCTGTAGTCACAGCTCCTTCTGACTCCCTTCTTCTGCCTCCCTTTTCCATTTTAAGGATCCTTGTTACTACATTGGACCCACCCAGATAATCCAGGTTAACTTCCCTACTTTAAGGTCAGCCATTTAGTGATATTAATTCCATCTGCAACTTTAATTCCCCTTTGCCATGTAACCTAACAAATTCATAGGCTCCAGGTGTGGACAACTTTGGGTGGTCATTTTCTCTCTACCACATTCATGATGTTCAATATATAAAGAAATAGATATAGATAGAGCTATAAGTAGAGGTAAATGCATACATATGTTTCCTAGTCCCGTCCATTGAGAGAGTCTGGGCACAGCAACACCCCACATCTCCTGGGTCGTATTCCCCAGAAAGCAGATTTGAGATGGGTTACTTAGTAGGGAGTGTTTTGGGAACTCATACTTGTAGAAGGAAGGGAAAAGAAGGAGGTTTGGGCAAAGGGAGAAGTTAAGCTGATATTCAGATCCAGTGAAGGCTTCAGTTGACCCCAGAGGAAGCTCTGGAATTGGGATGGAAATTAAGAATATTTCTAATATGGAGCAAAGAGTGAAGCCTTAAATAATAAGTCATTCATTGTGGGGGTACCCCTAATAGTGAACATGACCTTGGGCAAGACAGCTTTCTTTGATTGAAGTAATTCCTGAATGGGTTTGACAGCCAAGGCTATTTGGGGGCAGCCCTCCCAGAGCAGCTGGAATCTGTGTATTGCATCACACCATCCAACACAGTGAGCACATCCTGTATCCAGTTCTTGGTTTCAGAATACCTTCCTCCACCAAAAGGAATGAGGGATCTTTGAAAAAATGGCTGATTCCAAAGCTAGAGCAAGAGAAGTGCAAGATGAGCCTAGAATATCTTATTATGCTGATAGTAAAGAAGGACTCAGGGAATCATGGAAATATGTAAAAAAAAGGAGAAGCCACCTTCAAGGAAATCCTACTGGCCAAACCTAAGATAATGTAAATAAATAAAAATAAAAACAAATGATAACACTTTGAATAAAATAGAAATACACGAATTCATACAGATATGAGTTAAATGAATAAACAAATGGGAAGAAGAGAAAGCATCTCATTATAGTAAAATACTAAGTAATGAATTTCCGAAACATGATGGAATTTTAAAAAACTATTTCAATTAGCAGTAATAATTAAATCAAGCAAATAAAAAATAAATAGATGCTAAAATTAGTGGATAAAAGTCTGAAGATGAATGGGATGTCCATGTATCTTAAAGTATCTCCCCACAAAATACTTACTAATTTCAAAGAGGGAAAGAATAACTCTGTAAAAGAGAAACTTGGCAAAAATCACCTTAATCAAGAGATTGGCATGACCAGCAATGCTTCAAATTGAAATCGTGTTCCACTCAATAGGATGCACTAAGAACACATCATTTCTGCCCCCTAAAATGCGTAATTTGAATCTAATTATGAGGAAAGATTAGACAAATCTAAATTGAGGGGCATTTTATAAAACAATTGGCTTTAATCTTCAAAAGTATCAAGGTTATGAAAGTCAAGGAAAGACCAATGAATTGCTCCAAATCGAAGGAGACTAAAGGGACATGTGGACTAAATGTAACACATGATTCTAGATTGAATACTTTTGCTACAATGAATATCACTGGGGCAACTGACAGAAATGGAATGTGGTCTGTGTATTACATAGTAGAGAATCGACAGCATCAGTGTCAATTTCCTAATTTTTATGGCCATATCATGACTATGTAGGATACACGTTTGTAGGAAAACATGCTGAGGTATTTAGGGGCAATGGGACAATATGTGGACAGTTTCTTCTCAAATGATGCAGTAGGGAAATCAAGCTCATTGTTTGTTCTGCCACATTTCCGTAAGTTTGAAAATATTTCAAAAGAAAAGTTAAAAAGCAAAACTGTCTTAAATATTTCCAAATAAATAAAAAGCAGACATTCCCGACACCTTTTGAAGATGCCATTACAAATGTTAAACATCCCTAAGTAAAGAATGGGGAAACTCAGTGGAAAAGAAGGTCAGTAATTTTAACCACAAATCACATAGCTAGTTCTCAGCTGATGGAATTATAGCCCTAACTACTAACGCCTTAAGAAAGACCTCTTCTCTGTCGGACATTACCAAGTTAAAAAAGGAGAAGAGAAAAAAAAAGTGAGAAGAAAGTCTTCTCTTTACTGTTTAACCTGATATTCAAATTCTCTTGATTATTTTGTGGTGGCTTTTCAGGCATGTTCAAGTACAATGATAGAGAAGGCACTGATGAAATGTGAAAGTATTTATTAACAGTGTTTGATTCGTGCGTCACCCTCATCCCCCATGCTAACGACAGAGGGTAATTAGAGCCCATTACCAAATTACTTGCCTTTCTCCCTTGATCTTGTAGTTAATACAGTGAACCTTTATTTGCATAAATTTATTAGCCTATTTCACACCACACTCGGATATGTTTTAGGACTGACTCTTGCCTGCTTAGAGGATATCAACTTGGAATATTTTCTTTCTTTCTTCCAGCTATTCCCAGGCAAAGTGGAAATTTTAGATCTGGGAGCAGATTTGAATGAAGAAGGTGCTATAGCAAAATTGAGGAGTATGAGCTGTTCAACTGTGAAATTTTGAGGGTACAAAGGACAGAACCCAGTATAGCACTTGGCAGATATTTGGTACATTCTGTTTGCCATCTTCACCTGAAAATCTCACTGATTTCTCAAATTTTATTTTGATTTCTCAAATTCCTCAGATTTTATCTGTCCAAGATTATCTGCCCAAAATTTATTTGTTCATGACTTTTACGACCCCAAAACCTCTTCTTTGTAAAGGTACCATCATCAACCCATTTATTCAAGCCCAGATCCTATAAGTCATCCTCAAAAGTGTCACTTTTTCTCTCTGTCCAGCTACCTCCTACCATATCTAGCCGTCCAAACTCCTCAACTCTCTCAAATTGTCTCACTTCTCCCCATCTCCCCATATTACAGCTTAGTCTATGCTACCATCATTTCACACTTGAACAACTTTAATAATATTCCAAACAGTTTCTTTACATATGTGTTTTCTTCAATCCCTTCTTCACACAACAGTTATCCTTTTGTAACAGAGATCTGCTCTAGTCGATCCATAGTTTAAATTCCCCTCAATTTCTTCTCAATATCCTTCAATATGAACTTTTAACAACGTCCTTGTGTAATATGGTCCCAGCCCATTCCTCCAACCTATGTTTTGCTCCTCCTTGTTCTCATTACTCTTGCCACACTTTGTGAATATTCTGAGGTCGTCTTGTATGGGATTCATGCTCCTGCAATGTTACTACCCATACTTCCCATTCTTTAATTCACACACGTGAGTCTTACTTATCTTTCAAATCTCAGATTATCGGTCACTTATCTTTCCCCAGGTACCTTAGGTCAGTCCCCATATCTTGTTGTTATTGCAAACTGATCTTATTTTTGCAGAACTTATGGCAACTCAAATTAATTAGGCAATTTACACCTGTCATACTCTAGATTAAAATATACTGAAAGAAATCATAATATTCACTACTTATTCCCAAGGTCTAGAAGAATTCTTGACCAATGGTGTTCAATAACAATCTACCTAATAAACCTATGGATGCACTATGCATCACAGATGTAGTCATCGGAAGACTAAGGTTCTGGTCCTGAGAGTATCTCTAATTTTCTGAGTGACATTGGGAAACCACTTCCCTCATCATTTGATGGGATTAGCTATGTTGAAATGAGACAATGCAGTCAAGGTGCAATCATGGAGACCAGTTAGGGGGCTATTGGACAGTGGTGGTCAAATTGGGGAGAAATAGTTGGATTCTCGACTTATTTATAAACTTTCCCTACTTAAATTCTAATGTATATAAAGTGACAGAGATGTCCAATTTTATCCTTTTCTACATGAATAATCAGTTTATTCAGCTTAATTGGAAATAGTCTCTCCTTTCTCCACTGATCTGCATTGCCACTCATACACTGAAGTTCCCTGTATTTGTATATTGTATATTTGCAAGTCTTGTTAAGAAGAGACAAGAGACGCACACAGGTGTTAACCTTTAGGGCAAAGTAAACTCATCCACTGAAAAATATGGCCCAGTAAATGCCTGAACTCTGATCCATCACGTCAGCATTTCTTTCTCTCTTTGGAGAGGGAGATGAATATTAGATGGATGGAGGCAATAAGCATGAGAAGTGGGGCAGTGAGGCACCCTCCTCATGGCAGTAATGGTTCAGACCAACAACCTTGGCACACGTGTGCATGCTTCATTCCCATCCTCTCCTTTTTGTTACGCTGCGACTATGTGATCTAACCCTTGTATTGATAGTGGGTCTAAGACATTGCCAGGGAAGAAGGAAGAAAAGAAAATGCGTAATATAGATGAGAAAGAAAAAAAAAGTAGAAGAAGTCTTGACCCTCTATGGGATTATTTGAGAAGATTTTCAGATTTTTTTCCTTCCATGGTTCGCAGATTGCTGGGCTTTTAAAGACTTTCTCATGATATGAAATTTTCTTGCTCCTGTGTTTCTCTTTCTGATTAAAGTGCACCACCCTGGTTTTCTCATCCTTTTTAGCACAAACTGATGGATTTGTTCACTCTAATATGTTAGGAACTACAGTTGCTAGAACTCAAAGTGAACAGTGGACAGGCCCCGGACTAGGAATCAGAAGACCTGAGCTTGTGTTCTAACTCAAGACAAAATTAGAACTCATGCTAGGCAGGTCATCAGATCTCTCTGAGCCTTAGTTTTCTCATTCCTGTAACGAGAATAATATTCCTAGCTATTTCTGTGAGCACTAAATGAAATAATAACTGATGTCAAATTGCCTTGCACTCTGCAATAGGCTTCCAGAAGTTCTAAACCCTGGCTGCAAATAAAAATCATGTAGGGAGCTTTTAAAAATACACAGTTTTGAGCATCACCCCAGAAATTGTCTACAGATGGTATGTGGGAATCTGTATTTTTAAAACAAATCTCCCAGGTTAGTGAGCTGTGTCTGGCCTGTCAGACTTGTTTTTAAAAAGAGTTTTCAAAAGTGTATTGTAAAGGTTTGAGAAAGGAGGCTACATGAGGATAATTGCATGAAAGTTTTTTTCTTCTCCAGCTGACATCTTTATAAGGGATTCTTGAGTCCGGGATAGCCTGTTTCATATCTCAGAAGAAGTGACACTCCACGGCCTGCTGTCATTCCTTGGGGACATCCGGGAGGTCTTAGAGGCTGATCTCAAGACCTAGACTGAACGCATCAGCTTGTCCCGAGTGCAGGAGAGAGCCCAGGATTGATGTTGTCTTTTATAGTGTTCCCAGCTTTGAGACAAGCTGCAAGGCTTCTAATGGACTTAAAAGCTTGGTTCTGATAAAGTGCCACTTAACACAAATTAACGGGACAGATGAATGATCTCAGAGAAACAGCCTCTTCACTTGGCTTTTGATAGACTCAGAAGTTGAGAAACACGAACAAGACACATCAAGGGGCAGAGGGCAGCTGAGATAAGACTTTAATCCAGTTGTCCCTCTTTTAACTTGTCTCTCTGATAATAGTTCACAGTCATTCGCTCAACAAACGCTCACTGTGACTCTAATCTAATTAAGGCATGCTTTTAGTCACTGAGGGCTTATTCCTTGTCCTTAAGTTGCTTAAAAGCTAGTCAGGGAGATGAGGCATGTGAGTACATACTTTTAACCAAACTTAAGAAGTGATAAATATTCTGAACGGGTTGTATTTAGAGAAAGATCACACCGGTTTGGATGAGTGGAAATCAGGGAAGTTTAGCCAGGAAGTAAGAATCTGAGCTCTTCTTTAAAGGAGTAGTAGGTTTTCTAAAACTCTCAAATCTGCCTCAAGCAAAAAATTAGGTACTTTTTAATGCAGAGATATAGAAATATGCTCCCCAAGCAGGGAGAAGAGAAACGTTATTGAAGCTCTTGGGTAGGAGGTCATGGTGGTGGTGGAGTGGTGATGGTGGTGGTAGTGTTGGTTGTGGTGCTGGTGGTGCTGGTGGTGGTGGTGCTGGTGGTGCTGGTGGTACTGGTGGTGTTGGTGGTGCTGGTGGTTATGGTGCTGGTGCTGGTGGTGCTGCTGGTGGTGCTGGTGGTACTGATGGTGCTGATGGTGGTGGTGGTGGTGCTGGTGCTAGTGGTGCTGGTGGTACTGGTGGTGCTGATGGTGGTGGTGGTGGTGCTGGTGCTGGTGGTGCTGGTGGTGCTGATGGTGGTGGTGCTGGTGCTGGTGGTGGTGGTGTTCATGGTGGCAGTGGTGGTGGTAGAAGTGATGGTTGTGGTGGTGGTGATGGTGATGGTGATGGTGCTGGGGGTGGTGGTGGTAGTGGAGGTGGTGCTGGTTGGTGGTGGTGCTGGTGGTGGTGGTGTTGCTGATGGTGGTGGTAGTGGTGGTGATAGTGGTGTTGGTGGTGGTGGTGGTTGGAGATGGAGGGCTCTGAAGAAGACTCAGCAAAAATTTTAAAGGAAGAAAGGGATGTGATCTAGCCTGGACTCGGGAATGAGAGTGAGATCAAGGCAGCAGATATTTATTTATTTTTGGTGGAGAGGACAAGGGGAAGAAAATTAGAGCTGGAGAAAAGACAGCTTAGGTTGGTATCACTACAATTTTTCATACAACAGAGTTTACAGCTTGAAGAAAGACTTCTATTCTGAAGTATACCTACGCAAGCAATTCTGCTATGTCTTTGCTTATCTTCATGATACAGGAATCTTTGTTTAAAAAAATGAGAGATATGGGGTTTTTAACAAATGTGTCCCTCTGGGGAAAATCTCCTGGTATTTCCCTCACTATCATGGAGATGGGAGACTAAACAGAATGAGTCTTCTCTTTAACCGTCTCAACATGACTTTCTCTAAATGGCCTAGGGTGGGCATGAGTCCATGAGAATGGCATGAGCAATGGTGGTCTAGTAATTGCAGTGGGAGGAGTATTTCAAAGCATGGTGGGGAGGCTGGGGACAGTAAAGACCATGGTTGATGGTAGTGCAGGTGTTAGGGAGGCCTGGTAGTTTTAGAGTTGCATTGGCAGAAAGGGAAATGGAAAAAAGTAAATGAAATTAAGCAGAGTGAGCGAGGCAACAGGATGGTCTAAGAGTGGTAGGCTGCGGCAGTTTGGATGAGCTTTGGAGATGCCAACTCCCACCTCCTAGCCCAGCTGCCAGAGTTTATGAGGACTCTCAGTGCAAGAGGTCAAATGACAATCTTAAAGTCACAGAGCCAGTTAACTACACACCCTAAACCAAGACCCAGAGGTACCGTTTCCCAGTCAAGCATTCTTTCCGCTCCAGGTTCTAGGAGAATAATAAAGTGGAGGGAAGTGGGGCCTTTTCTGGAGACTTAGACTGTCAGGGCCAGCTTCACGGGCGTGCGACCTGTGCAGATGCACATGATCCCACACTCAGAAGGTTCCTGTGCTTGGTTTAACGCTCCCCTGATGCGGTCTTGGAATTCTTCATAATTTTGAAACAAGGTGCCTTTTGTTTTCATTTTGCCTTCGATCCTGCAAATTATGTTGCTGGACCTGCTTGACCTATAATTTGACTTCAGGGCACCCAGGATGCTGAGCCAGTACGAGACAGTTGCGTCAGTGGCTGGCCATGCATGCGTGTACCTTGCCCCTGCAGGTTAGGAAAATGGGGAGGCGGCAAGGCTGAGCTTCCGTCATAATGTAAAAAAGACGTGTCCGACTTATCAAGGTCCAGGACAGGCATTCATGACTAAACATTCCTTAGAAGAAGCTTTGTCCTGGTACAACCAAAAGACCTACGTTACCGAGATTCTGCTGAGTGATTTTGTACAAAGTGATTTAACCTACTGTGCCTGAGTTTGCTTTTTTTTTTTTTGGAGGAAGATTAGCCCTGAGCTAATATGGATCATCAATCCTCCTCTTTTTGCTGAGGAAGACTGGCCCTGAGCTAACATCCGTGCCCATTTTCCTCTACTTTCTATGTGAGACACCTACCACAGCATGGCTTGCCAAGCAGTGCCATGTCCACACCCGGGATCTGAACTGGTGAACCCCAGGTTGCCGAAGCAGAATGTGCACACTTAACCGCTGCACCACAGCGTGGCCCCTGAGTTTGCTTTTATTTGTTTGTGTATGTTGGTTTATAAAAGGTAGAATTAAGAAAAAAGTCATCAGTTGCAATGAGAATAAAAAGAAGGCAACAATATTGTATGCCATAGCATATGATAGAAAATTGTCATTGAAGGCGGCCCATTGCTCACATCTCTGTGGCATTATGAAGCTTGGCAGGTAATATAGTCATTAAGGTACAAGATTTGGTGTCAAAAAACACAAGTTCAAATCCACTCTCTGTCATCTAACAGCTGCAACCCGGGGTTAATGACCTAAGTAGTCTGAGTCTCATTTAGTGGATTCATCTGTAAAATGGGGACACAACCTGCTTCCCAGCAAGGTTATTTTAGGAATTAAAATGAAATCATTTAGGGGCTGGCCCGGTGGTGCAGTGGTTAAGTTTGCACATTCCGCTTAGGTGGCCTGGGCTTCACTGGTTTGGATCCTGGCTGCGGACCTACACACTGCTTGTCAGGCCATGCTGTAGAAGGCGTCCCACATAGAATAGAGGATGATGGGCACAGATGTTAGCTGAGGGCCAGTCTTCCTCAGCAAAAAGAGGAGGATTGGAGGCACATGTTAGCTAGGGGCTAATCTTCCTCAAAAAAAATAAAAATAAAAAATAAAAAAATGAAATCATTTATGTAAAGTGCTTGGCATAGCCCTAACTCATAGTAAGAACCTATTAAATAATAGTCATATTACTAATAATAAATTGACATGTTTGATCTTGACTGATCTCCTAAGTATGGGGATGCAGAACCCTTTCATCCAGGAGGCTTATTCCTGAGCTCTGAAATATTTCTCAGATTTTCTAGAACTGGTAACTATTCTGAGTGGAGGGTGGGGAGATGAAGGAAGCATTTGTTTCCACCAAGTGGGAGCCATCCTCTTTTTGGATCCAAGATTTTGCCCAGCAAGACCTGCTATGCATATTCACAGCATCCAACAGCTTGTTCTGTCATGCCCAAAAGATGAATTATTGCACAGGCCCCGACATTCCACTCACAAGCTGTCCATTCCTATCCCCAAACCTGATTGGGACTGTGGCAGGAGGTGTAGGGGGCTGTTTAGGATTGGGGGGAGGCTGGGATGGAAACAGATGGTGGTTTGATTAAAAGACTAGATATCTGTTTTAATGAATTGGCCACCCAGAGGATAAAATACGGCAATAGTGAGCTCCAGTCTTCTCAGCCAGTAATTGCAGTCTTATTTACAGAGAGTGTTTGCTGCTGGTAAAGCCATGTATTTTCCACTGTCCTCTTGAATGTCATGGGATGTAGAATTATAAGGGGAGAGAGGAGACACTCAGATAAGCCAGAAGAAATAGGTTGATCGGTTCCTTCCAAGGCTGGTACCGATCTGGAATCTCCATTGAGCAGTCCAATTTTCTGTGTGACCTTTGGTGAGTCACTTTACCTCTCTGGGCTTCCTTTCCTAAATTAGGAAAGGCAGCTGACAATCTGGTCTCCTAGCTACCTCGTGGTTAAGTAAAGAGGAAGAGATAATGTTCAGGTTGTAATTCACTTTGGAAGAAAGATACTATGGTAACCATTAAATCGGGTTGTAAAGTGACCAGCAGGAAACCAAAACAATCCGATATGCAACTGTTGACCTTCAGGCTCAGAATGATTTTTATGCATTTGGGAGCTAATATTTCCACCTGCAAATTAGGAACTATTATGGGTAATAATGATTTAATGTCCTCCACTTAGCAGGAGGACAAGAAGAAACCCGCTGACATTTCCCTGCCTGCAGAAGCTAATTTGGAGTTGTATATTAATTAACTGTATTGATGCAGAACAAACCAATCAGAATTAAGAGGCCCAGGTTTGTGGTAGTCTTTCTGATTTGGTGGCTGGGGTAATTCTCCCTGGGTTTGTGTGTTTCTAATTTTTCTCTTTCTTTTATAGGCACACTCACCTTAGAATGATAAAATTGTCAATAAACACACTTTCTCATAACTCCCACATTTGCTTTATGGATCTCAGCTTCTTTATCTGCAAAATGAGAATTACTGAACCTATTACAAAATTATTGGGGATCAAGTGTAATAGACGTGAAAATACTTGGTAAATTACAAAACATGATACCAAGACTAGTTATTTCATTATTACAGTTATTATCAGGTTTTCTTTTTGTGAATTTTAAATGCAAATGAGTGAAAGCAAAGAATTAAATATCTATGTTAATATTTAAAGGTATTTTTAAAACATGACTTCATAAAAAGGCAAAAAATCCCACAAATATTATGTGATAAGTGAATAAATCAATCTTCTAAATGGTAGTATTGTGGCACCCTGATGAGTCCTGATCTGTCAGGAAGATTACAAGTAGTGTCTTAACAATAATAATTAAGGTACAAAAGTTTGCAATAACTTACTTTTTGTGATCACTTAGATTGAAATTTATACATTATATTGCTACTCATTTGAATTCCAATATGCTTTCTTGAGTGGATGAGAAAGAAGCGGATTGGTAGTTAATTGGGTGGCAATTTCACCCAACCTTGAGTGAGTGCCCAAGAATATGTTTCATGTTAACACTGAGAACTCATGATCCACTCAGTTAAGTGAGTTTTAGAACTTTAAAGAATGTTATTTTCAATTATAACACTATAAAAATTCTAATGGGTCTATTAAGCTGATAGGCAGATTTTGTCTGAGAATAGTTTTGATGTCATCTTCTGCATAACAATGCCTTGAGAACAAAGGTAACTTCTAGCTCACAAATCATAATGGCCCTAATCACAATTGATATTTAGGATACTATCCTGGCAGCTCAATATTTACACATATGAGCTTCACAAAATTTGCTTAGAAAAACCCACAACCACCAACCACCAAAAAAGTCAAATGATTGGAAACCATGCTTCAGTTCTGGTACCACTCAAGTGGGCTCTTCTGCCAATAGTCAGGAGGCAAGGTGGTAGGAGAGGAAGGACTTTATTACAGCTTGCTATCAAGAGGAAAGACGGCTGATGCATGTCCGAAATAACCATCTCCCAGAACAAAGACTACAGGCCAGTTATATATGGGGCCATTCTCCTGGTGGGTGAGGTGTCTTATCTCTGGGTGGGGCAGACATCTGGTCCCAGTTCCTGAGAGTCGTTTGTTTTACTCGGTATGCATCAGAGAATGGAGCAGCTGCCCTATACCCTGATGTGTCAGTTGTCATTGATTATGGCTATCAGCACAGGCTGTTTCCCCAGGGGTCATCACATTCCTGAGGAACTCAAAAGAACAGACTTATCATCTTAAAGAAGCTGGGAGGGGCCACAGAATCTACAGAACATGTCTGGGCTAGTTAGTCAGAGGTCATTTAATGTCACAATATGGTTTCTTTTCTACAATATGGCTTCCCTTATGTCAACCTTGTGTTGAGCCAGTATCACTTCCATTGTTTTGTGACTGTGTGACCTGAAGTTACTTATTCAGTATCTCTGAACCTTAGTACTCGCAATGATAAAAGGTAGATTATATAAACCAATGAGCAGGATTTTGGTACAAATTAAATATTAGTATACAGGACATTACAAAATGTAACAGAAGTACTATTATTACCAATAGGACCATTATGTTTTTCAGTGACATATTTTCAGCCAATTGGGTTTAACTGAAGGAAGCATTGTTAGGGGGTATTGTGGGGAAAATAGCTTTGATGGTTACCAGATGGGTGATGACACTTAGAGTGAGGATATTTATCCAGTGCTGGCTCTTTGGAGGTGGAATTCAAAGTGTGTTTGTAGACATTTCTTATTTTAGGTGACCCTTGGCTTTCCTCAAGGTATAATTGCTCACATAGGTTTTATTAAGCAATAAATCTTCTAGTCACTCCTAGAAAGGAAGTGAGGTGGATAAGAGAAGTCCAAGAATGCTGACCTATTGTTGCTGTCATTGTTTATGATGCTCTCTTGTTTCTTTCTAAACTCCAAGTAGAGTGGATTTGGTTTAACTTATATTTGCTCAATTGTAACAAATTGTCTTGCCTTGGCTTTAAAAATTTTTCCAGATATTTACCCAATCAGATAACCACTCTCACCTCTGAGACATATTTCTAATGTGTACTTACAATGATATATTATAAGTGCCTATTAAAGTAACTGTCTTCTCTATTAGACTATAAGCTCCTTGAGGCATGAGCCATAATTTAATTCTCTCTTTCTCTTTAATGCTTACTGCAACACATGTGATATAATAGACTGCTTGATCATATTTGCTAAATGTAAATTTGTGGAATTGAGCATTTTCTAGCTGTCACTCAAAGATCACTGGTATTTTGGGGCAGAGAGGTAGAAGAGACATAATGGGAATAATTCAAACATTTAATATTGGCTGCCAATGTCTCCCGATATCCTTAAATTGAAAATAAGCTTGCTCTAGCTACAGATTTAAAAATTAATTCAAATTATTTTGTAGTTTTCCGGCAAGAGAAACATAATCTTGCTAGCCATGTGTTCAAAACAATCTTCACTAAATATGTCAGAGAAAGCCATGAGATAAGAGTAATAGGAAAATAAGAATTTATCAGCATTTGTTATCAAGTTAGATATAATGGGGAAAATATTTTTAAGATGGCTCCCCAGGTCAAATTTACTTGTGAAATGCTCAAGACAGTGTATCAACCTCTTAGAGAATTCCAATGCCCATTAAAGAGCTAGTGATGTCCTACATTTCCTAAGCAATTTTTACTGCTGAAGCCATTTCTTCAAGTAACAGACCAAGGAGCTTTACAAACCAAATTTAATAACAAGAAAAATAAAGGCATCCATGATTAAGTAATGTGCCCATTGATATTCATGCCATTGAGGTACACGGGTAACGTAATGCTTGTGTGTGTATGTGCATGCTATGTTTTGAAATGTGAAACTCCTGGATTAAATAAACCTGGAGAATTTATGATTTCTTTGTATAAGCAATAAGGCTGATGAATAGAAACATTTCAATAGATCTAGGGTGATATTCCTGAAAGTTGCTAATACAAGTTTTGAAAAAGCAGCAGGAGGTCACCACTTCTTATAAACATACAAGGCAAAATCCTCCAGCGTGCCAACCCTATGAGTATAAAGTCCTTCCTTCTATCTTTAGGACCGATTACATTGTTTAGTATGTAACAGCAACTCAAGAAATATTTGTGGAATGAACAAAAACATACATTAGGGCCATTGCATTCTGTGGTCATAAACGTGCCCGCTTATCCATCAGACCAAAACGTAATTATCTTCCAAGGCCAGATCCAAAATCACATTTCCTCTTTCAGCACAGTGGGAGGAACCAATAAATATCTTCTGCATGATGAAAAGAATAATAAAAATGATTATGGATACCATATATTGAACTACCAATACGTGCCAGCCTTTCTAAATAGAGTCACTCTACTCCTGACAAGATCCTTAAAATAGACTGTGTTGCTCCCATTCCCCATTTGGGGAAACAGGGTCCCACAAAGGTAAATAATACTCCCAAGTTTATATAGCTAATAATTGATAGAACCAGGACTGGAAAATGGTTTTCTGCTTCCAGACTGTGCTTTTCCTACTCTTCTCACGCTTTAAAAAAGCAACATAATACACTATTTTAAATAGGCATCATTTGCATTATTGAGCAGCTGTGTGGCTCTCCAAATTGACTTGTCTTCCATACTGCGTGGAAAATAGTATCTAATCCATATTAATTATAAAGACATAACCCTGTGTTTTAAATACTGGCTGGTTGATGAGTAGTGCCGAGCTAAGTTTTTAGTAAGTGATAAAGGTTAACACCTTGGACAGGCAAGCATATCTCAGCAAAAAGTGCCATATTAATATTGAGGTATTTAAAATCTTGAAGGAACGTTAAAAATATTTGGTCTGGTGTGTCTTGAAGAGAGGGCTATTTGAGTTTTAGGCAAGAGTGGTCTTTGTTGTGCAGGCCTCAATAGAGCTCAGTATTTAGCATCCTTGCCTTTTCCCTTGCTCAAGCCCAGTGGCTCTCCTGTCACGGCAACCAGAAGTCCCTCCTCACATGAAAATAACCCTCCCGTGCATTTGAAATGCCCCCTGCTGATTGTCCGCATCCATCCTGTGTGGAGCCTGTGGGTGTAGAGATCTACGCTAGATCACACAGTAAGGAAAGAGCAGAGCCAGGACTGTGCTATGTCATAATAGCATCTACTGTTTACATCTGCCAATTACTACCAGATTGTGCTTATGAGCAAAATGAGCACACCAGTCCTGCATAGTGATTTAAAGCATGGGCTTGGAGGCAGACGGCCCATACTGTCTCTGCCGCTTACTAGCTGTGCAGACTTGAGTTGGTTGATTTCTCCGTGTATCATCTCCTCTGTAAAATGAGGATAACCTCCGAGGGTTGTTAGGAGGATTAAATTAGGCACTCACAGAAAGTGCTTAGACTGAAATCTAGCACTGAGTCAGCGTACAGTATGCATCTGGCCTCTGATAACCATCTTCTTGTTTTCCCAGTGCTGTATCGGAAGACACTGAGAATAGAGAAGAAGCAGAAGAAAGATCTCTAATCCTGAGTTTACATTCTGGTTGGAAAAACAGTAAGAAAATAGTTTCTTACTAAAACTATGTAAGTTCTCACCTAATGAGACAGGTGATCTTGAATCAGCTGTGTTGAGATGATAGGTATCAACAGTGGCTAGGGAGGTCAGAGAAGGCTTTGTTAAAAAAGAGCTAGAGGGGACAGCCCAGTGGCGCAGCGGTTAAGTTCACACATTCTGCTTCTGGGCGGCCCGGGGTTCGCCGGTTCAGATCCCAGGTGCGGACATGGCACCACTTGGCAAACGCCATGCTGTGGTAGGCGTCCCATGTATAAAGTAGAGGAAGATGGGTACAGCTGTTAGCTCAGGGCCAGTCTTTCTCAGCAAAAAGAGGAGGATTGGCAGTAGTTAGCTCAGGGCTAATCTTCCTCATAAAAAAAAAAAAAACTAGAATCTTACCTGCCCCTGAAAATATGGGCAAGAGGTATACTAATGACAAAAGGAAAGGGGGTATTGGATAAATAAGAAGAGCAAAGGAATTTAAAATTAGTGTATTGCCAGATAAGGGGGTGTGTGTGTGAGGGAGTGACGAATGGAGGTAAATAATATCTACAGAAAAGAGCAAAACATAATTAGAGAATGGAGCAATAGCAAATACTAGCATGTACAACAGATTTGGGGCTGACTCGAGGGAATTTCATTTGCCTCCTTGGAGTAAAGAGCTTATCCATTCACAGACCTTTAACCGTAATCCCAAGAATAGTAAGTGAAGAGTGAAACTAATCCCAAGACACTGAAGAGGCATTAATTGTTTTAGTCATTGTGGCTGGTAATTTGGGGGTATGTTCAAAGGGTTAGACGTCTTTGTCTAAGAAAAAAGAAAAGAAAAGGGCAATGTTAGGCAGAGATGTAATGAGAAAACACAAAGGAATTTGGTTGGATTAGCCCAGAAAAAAAATACAGCCTGGGGTAAAGAAGGTAGGGGGTGAGAAGAGGGGCAGTTACTGAAACCTCATGTTCAGCATTTCTTTGTGCACCACACAGAGTCATAGTTCCCGGCAGTATGGAATGTGCAGAATGATGTAGGGGTGGGCTCTGTTCATAAGAAGTTTACATTCTTAGAGAGTCTGTATAAAGGATGTAAATAAATCATTTGAATAAGAGGGAAGAAGCCACAACTGCTCTGGTAGCTTAATGGATGGAGAAACAGCACCCAGCTGGCGGGAGAGGGGTGGGTCATCTGTCCATTGAGGATACAGAAGCAGCATTGTATTAGGATATGTAAAATATGGATTCACTGCATATTCTGCTTCAGAGGCCCAGGATTCGCTGGTTCGGATCCCAGGTGTGGACATGGCACCACTTAGCAAGCCATGCTGTGGTAGGCGTCCCACATATAAAGTAGAGGAAGATGGGCACGGATGTGAGCTCAGGGCCAGTCTTCCTCAGCAAAAAGAGGAGGATTGGCAGCACATGTTAGCTCAGGGCTAATCTTCCTTAAAAAACAAACAAACAAACCAGAAATTAATAAAATATGGATTCACATCGTGGTTCTGTTCCTCAGGAGCTCCTTCAGCAGATATTGGGCAGTATTTCCCTTCTCTAAAGGTCAGTGTTTTCTTTTTTTTCCTGTGTGTGGGTGTCTTGTGTTGTGTTGTGTTATTTTGTTTTAATCTCTGGTTGCACATTACCATCGCTTAGGAAGCCTTTAAAAAGGACCAATATGGAGCTGGCCTGGTGGTGTAGTGGTTACGTTTGTGTGCTCTGCTTTGGTGGCTTGGGGTTCCCGGGTTCAGATCCCAGGCACGGACCTACACAGTGCTCATCAAGCCACGCTGTGCTGGCTTCCCACACACAAAATAGAGGAAGACTGGCACAGGTGTCAGCTCAGTAACAACCCTCCTCAAGCAAAAGAGGAAGATTGGTAACAGAAGTTAGCTCAGGGCCAATCTTCCTCACTGAAAAAAAAGGACCAATACTGAGCCTTATTCCAGACCATTTAAAGGAGAATTGCTGTAAACTGGACTTGGGCATTGACACTTTTATAAAAAGTTTACCAGGGGGCTGGCCTTGTGGCCAAGTGGTTAAGTTCACACACTCTACTTCGGCAGCCCAGAGTACACCAGTTCAGATCCTGGGTGTGGATCTACATGCCATTCATCAAGCCACAGTGTAGTGGCATCCCAAGTAGAGGAACTAGAATGACCTACAACTAGGATAAACACTTATGTACTGGGGCTTTGGGGAGAAAAAAAAAAGAGGAAGATTGGCAACAGATGTTAGCTCATGGCCAGTCTTCCTCACCAAAAGAAGGACCAAAAAGAAGTTTCCCAGGTGATCCTAACGAGCAGCAGGTTTGTGAACTCCTTCACTTTAGTTTGTTTATAAGGATGGCAAGGAAGTAAAGCTAAATGATGCTTAAAGTCACTTCCAATTCCTACATTTTATCATTCCATTCATCTTTTCATTTACAAGTTACCTTCTCCTTTTACAGGTGAAGAGACCAAGATTAAGACAAGGAATGAGACTTCCCCAAAGCCAGTCAAGTCACACAACCAGAGTATCAGAGTCTGAATGGTGATCTTGCTTCTGGTCCCTAATCATGTGCCTTCTTCCTCTATCCCTCAGCCAGTCATCCTCCTGGATACATTCTGAGACGGTCACCAAGCAGAAGAGTTCGTTTAAAGGCTTAGAGAGTTTAGGAAAGTAAAATACATTTTGTCAGCTCTCTAGAGCTGGATTTTGCGTCAGTGATAGCAGCATTGGGGTTAGCAAAGTGATGATCCAAAGAGCGGTGTGATTCTCCCATTCGCCCTTTCGCAGATGTTCTGCCCTATTAGAAAGAGCTGTTAGGCTCAACACCGCTGAAACTCGGAGAAATGTCTTGCTGCTCCCCGGGATGAACAGTAGAGGGCGACAAACCTCAGAGATTGCCTTAATGGGCTTTTTGACCACCAGGTTTTTATTTTCTCTGAAATATTCTTTTTATGAAAAATATCTATAAATGACCCTCACCTCAGAGTTACAAAGGAGATTAGATTAAAAGTACTGCACGGAGGCTGGCGTGAGTGATCTCAGAGTAACAAACTCGAGAAGGGAGGAGGAAAAAGACTTGGGACCCAGCAGGGAATGGGCGCAAGGACTATGTTAGTGTCCATCAATTTCCAAAAGTGGGTGTGGGAGGTATGTGTGCACCTGCGCAAAAGGGATGAAAAGGCTGCGAATGAGGGAAATGAACTGGATGTGCGCAAGTATGTTGTAACATCTGACCTCGTGTTTTTGGGCTAAGAGCATGGTCTTTAACGGCCATTCAAAGTCTGCCTGGCTTTTCTTTTCCTTCTCCTAGCTTTTCTCAAGGGATTTATCACAAAGGATGTACTAAACACAGGGTTGTGAGTTTCAAGAGGGCAGGGCTGTGTCTGATAGGTCCACTCCTGTGTGACAAGGATCTAGCACCGTCCTGATCCACAATACATACGCACCATATATTTGATTCTGCTGAAACCCTGCATGAACACTTACCTATCAGCCCAGGCAGCCTCTCCTTAATAGTTTTCCCTTAAACCACCTCACTATTTACATGTCCCATCCTCAAAGGTAAGCAAATGCTCTATTTGCCTGTGTGTTCTCAGAGCTTAGTTGCAGTCCGCTTAGCAGTACATGGTGTTGAGTTCTCCTCTGGTGCTTTTTGGTCTTAGTACGTGTTTGACTGTTCTCTGCTCAGTGTGCCTCTCAGCCTCTGTAATCCGGCAGACAGTGTTTAATCTAAAGAAATCACCTTTATTCTAGGCGAAAATGGCTCCCAGATTTATTGCCGGTGTTTCCACCAGCTCATATTAATTTTCACAGCCTCTAAACAAACTGGCAAAATAAACGCTGAGGTACCAGCTGCTGTAATGCTCCCAGGTAATTCAGGTATTTTTGCGTGTTATTGGTGCATTGATGATGTTTAGAGCTATAAACAGTATGTAATAATGGATACATAGCCTTCCCTGATCAATTCAACTAACGTTGATTGCCAGGTGCATCTTGATATCTAAACTTACTTTTCCATTCCTAAAATACTGCAGCTTAAAAACATTAATTATAACATATAAATTGATCAGTAATAGAAATCCTTCTCTAGACAATTAATGGGAGGCTCTGCAGGAGACCAGGTTATGTAGGTTTTGCTTGCTTATTGATTTGTTTCTGTTTTGTTTTGCTTTGCCTTACCCAGGAGAGAGCTTGTGACAGAAAGTCAACACGGTCACATTTAGGAGAATAAATTCATTTTGAGTTCATGAAAGCAGCATTCTCCCATTCTCCCCACATATAAGACCTTAGAAAGGTGTGAACAGTCCTGAGAAGGATGTGTGTGTGGATTTCCATTATCTGAGAAAGGGGATGAAATAGGACTGTGTGGGTTTCAAAGGTCGAAAAGGTGGTACAGCTCAAGACTTAGTGGACCGCCAGGAAAAAAGAGACAGGAGTCCTTATTCTGCAAGAGACAAAAACATAAACCAAATGTGACATAGTTATGGGTAAGGCCAGCTTTCTGAGGCATAGCTGCAAATGGTAATGAAAGGGACAAATACATTTGGAGTTGTACAAATCCAAGAATTCTAGTAAGGGATAGCTATGACAGGTTTTAGCACTAAAGGAGTAGAATGAGCCTTCCTTGAACATCTAATAACCACTTCTTGGAATTGCATCAGTAGTTGACTGACATCATTTGCGGAGCTGAGTCTCTTTATTCTCACAAGACTGTGTGTAGCATGATAGTAACTGTCAGTAGCTGACTTCTGTTAAGGAAACTGGACTTTCTGTTGAACCGTGCAGGCCTCCAAATTTCTTCCACGATTCAGTGGGAGTGAGAAGCTCCTAATGGAAAATATTGCTGGGACTCACTGCTGGTCTGATGGTAGGGCCCTCCATCTATTTTATTTGCAAACTGAAAGACCAATTTCCAAATATTAGAATCCAGAGTCAGTAGAAACGTTCATATTGGATACAGGCAAACTTTTAGGCAATTTAGGCAAATTTAAATTTGTATTAATGAAAATGAGATCATATCTCTGTCTCTTAATGTTCTTGGAGTTGTTAGAATCTTCTTATTCCTCAAGTATTACTAGTTGTATCCCCATTTTATTGACAAGTCCTCATCTTACTTCACTTCTCATATTTGTTGCTGCCGATGTCACCTCCTTCATGAAATATTTTCACATTTTGACTTCCGTAACATCCTCCCTTTCTTGCCTCTCCTCAGTTTGCGTTAAGATTCTTTCACTTCTGCCCAACTTTGAAGTTGTCTGTGGTCATCTGACATGGTTTGGCCAATAGAATTTGAATGGAAGTGACTTGTGTACCTTCTAGCCAGCAGCTTTTAGAACCTGGCACAGCAACTGGCAAAATCTAGGTGGCAGTTTCTCTATCATGCTGGAATCTGGATTGAGAATGACATGGAGCTGAGCCCTGAGCTGACACGAGGTGAACATGGAACAGGAGTGAAAATAAACTTTTTGGCTAAATTCACTGAGAGTTTTATATTGTTTGTTACTGCAGCATATTCTCTCCTATGCTGACTCACGGAGAAGCGAGTACCTAGAAATAGAGTACTATTGCAAAAAAAATTCCAAAATATGTGGCATGGGCCTAGGAATTGTCCAACAGGTGGTAAGAAAATTGACCCAAAGTTGGAAAGATCATGCTTTCTGTTTTGCAGACGCAAAGCATTTGCTAATGCTGTTATGTGTGGTAACTTGGGAAGACATTCATGGATCTTATGAACTTGTGGGTCTAGGAGAAACAATCATGAAAGAGAATTTAGTACTTCTGGCTCCATCTGGCAATGTATTAATAAAGAGATGTTTTCAGAAAAGTGTTGCCCAGCTTGTAAGTAAAAATCGAAGGGAGTAGAGAGAATTCATTAATTCAGGGATTTTCAGAGTTGGAAGAGGAAATTACTTCTCAATACCAACCAACAAGGAATAAAATTGGGGAGGTTTTTGAGTAGTAAAGGCTGATTAAAACTCAGACTTGTAGCAAGGATAAAATTAAAGATATGACCTTGTACCCATTGATACAACCTCTAAAAGGATGAAATGTTTCAAAGTTATAGGACCAACTAAAGATATTAAGCAGAGTAAATCTATTCAAATGCATGCACAAAATGGAAGAGTGTGACTCTAAGACGCCCAGGTACACGTGATTAAGTTGAAAGAGACAGTGAAAGAGAGAGGAGAAAAAGGAGAAGAGAGGGTAATACAGAAGTGAGAAAACAAAGAAGCAGACTGTAGTTAAGAAGTGAAGAAGTACGTCTTGAAGAGAACTGGGTATGTTGCTAGTAGCACATACAACTGGCTGGAATCAAATAGATTAAAAACAAAAAACAGGGGCTGGCCCCATGGCCAAGCGGTTAAGTTCACACACTCGGCTTTGGCGGCCCAGGGTTTCACCGGTTCAGATCCTGGGCACGGACCTAGCACCACTCATTAAGCCATGCAGAGGCAGCATCCCACATAGCGCAACCAGAAGGACCTACAACTAGAACACACAACTATGTACTGGAGGGCTTTGGGGAGAAGAAGGAAAAAGAAAGATTGGCAACAGATTTTAGCTCAGGGTCGATCTTAAAAACAGAAACAAACCCTAATTTTTGGAAGGGTTGTACTAACAATGAACCAAAGACCTAGAAAACAGTCTCAAAATTATGTTACTTAATAAACCAGTTGAGGAACCTTGGAATGTTAGGCTTAACATTCCAAGAGAATGTTAGAAGAGAAGACAAGCTACGATACAACACATATTTTGGACATATTAAGAACTGACATTTAAAGGAAATACAATATGTAGAAATAGAGTCTAGAGTCTGTTTTCCATAGAACAGTGAGTACATTTGGCCATGAGCACATTTGAACTCAGTGTAAGAAGGTCATTTGTAATGAGTGCTCTCCAGCAATTGAACAAGTTGCCCTGAAAGAACTGAGCCATCTATCATCGGATGGGTCAAACCAATGCTGACTGTATGGCTTTGGGAGGTGGAAGGGAGTGGTGTACAGTATGATTCATTGCATGAAACTTTAGCTGAATTATTTGTACCTTTCATATATTAATACTTATGAGCCAGGCACAGACCTAAATGATTTCACATACATGATCATTATATTTCAGTGAAAATATTTCCTGTCTACTACTTCATATACTAGTAATATTCAGAGCTAGAATTTGAAGCTAGGCATTTGAAATCTTCCAAGTCATGGCATCCATGAGTCCGTTATTCATATCTTCTGCTCATTGATATTTTTTTCTCTACCTAGTGGTTTGTTTTAATGAAATGGCATAACAAATTCTTATTGTCATTGGACAGTGCTTTTCAGCGAAATTGTGGATGGATCTAGTAGAAGGAATTTTGGAATCCAAATCAAGAAACTTACAGTCTTGGGCTAACCACTCTTTACTGGATGGCCATGGGTTGAAATTTGAATCTGTTCTTTGGTTCCCTATTGCTTAATTTGTAAGAAAGATTCTACAATCTACCTGTGCCTTTCTCACAGTTTTCAACTGAAGATGGGATCATATTTCTTGAATGGACTCCTTAGAAAGAGAATGTGATCTGCTGGCAGATGTTTCAGTTAAAATTTTCATACTTCACAATGGTAATATTTAACAAGACGTATTTGTGATATAAATTCTGTGTCTGTCATGCTTCACAGACCACCCCGTCCCTCATTTTTTCTCTTCTGCAAAGCAAGGTGCAACCCTCAAGAATTTTCAGTTTAGGGAGAACTCCTCTTTTGTGTCTCAGTATAATTCCTTGTTCATTTGCTTCTTTAGCACGTTCTCGTCTTGTTCTTACCTCTGCCAAGTTCTCATCGAAGTTCTCAACCTACCTGGGAGAAGCTGGCATTAAAATATTTCATTACCGTTCATTGAGCAATCAAATACTGGACACTTTGCTAGATTTGAGTAGATTGGTCCTGTAAGCTAATCCTCACAATAACTATAAAAATTGGGCTTTGAAGAAACTAGCACTCAGAGAGATTAAATAACTCCTCCAGAGTGCCACGACTAATAAGTATCAACCTGACTCCAAAGCCTGAGTATTTCCACCTTGGATGGACCACTTCCTCTTCTTCAGCCAACCCATATCCATAGCTCCATTGTCTGTGATCACATTCTTCCCTTCCCTATTGTGGTTAGGAAAGTCTCCATTGATTTCCACAGCCCATTAGCAGGTTTGAAGATTAGCACCAATGCATCACCATGAAATTCAAACTTAGGCTAGAATTGAAGTCCCTCCATTGTCCAACTCCAGTGTCATTCCACACACTACCATTGCTCTCTTTAATGCATTTTATGCTCCAGCCAAATGGAATTGTAAGTTCTCTGCCAACTAAAACGCGAACTCTATAAGAACTGAATTACTTTTGCCCGTCTTGCTCACTGCTAAATCCCGAGTCCCTAGAATAGTGACTGTCACAGAGTAGACACTCAACTAACAGACGTTGGATGACTGAATAAACGAGTGAATATGCTGCTCCATCCTATCTCTGGACGTCATCTGAATGCCTTACATCCATCTTTACCTATATGACTCCTGCTCAATATTCAAGGTCTAGTTTAAAGGCTACTCCTTCCATTCTCAGCCTGAAGGAACATAGAGTTAGTGTCTTAGTCCATTTGGGCTTCTATGACAAAAATGTGATAGATTGAGCACCTTAAATAACAAATATTCCTCATAGTTCTGGAGGTTTATAGATGGTTGTCTTCTCGCTCTGTCCTCACATGGCGAATGAGGTGAGAGAGCTCTCTGGGGTCTTTTTTATAAGGGCATTAATCCCATTCGTGGTGGTTCTACCCTCCTGACTTAACAACTTACCAAAGGCTCCACCTCCTAATACCCTCACATTGCAAGTTTAGGGTTTCAACGTATGAATTTTGGGGGATACAAACATTCAACCCAAAACAGTTAGTGAATATACAAAATTTCTAATATTAGATTTGCTTCTATGGGCTTGGAGGTAGGAAGTAGCAATATATGTGCCAAATAGTCTTCACCATTGAGTTCCTCTTTTTAACTTTGTGTATGGAAAACTTAAAGGCAGTGAGAAATGATTGCTGTAAGATCACACAGCCAGTTACTGGCAAGAATGGAATGAAATCCAGGCTTCTACCCTCAATCCAAGTTCAGTATTCATCCCACTTATCTCGAGAGTAATGAATTATAAAGCTTCAACACTCCTGAGTTGCTAAAGGCTAATTATTATTTTTAAAAGCATATAAAGAAAAATCCATATGGCCTATTTCTACAGGTCACCATGTGAGAAAGTGCAAGTGGGAAGGAGCTTAGATAATTCATTGGAAAGACAAGCTGGCTGTATATGTGATGAGGATGGTAAGAATGCAGCCAACAGTAGTCCTTGTTTTCCCTGCACTGCCTGAAAATCCATGACAAGCATGGTAGCTGATAAGGCTAAGGAGCTGTGGGAGTCTGATGCAGTTTGAATGAAAGGATGAAACTACGAAACAAACTTTTTTGAGTCCAAGGCAGCAGTAATCCCTCTTGTGTATACTTTCATGAATTTGGCCTCCCAGATATAGATTTGTAAAGAACAAAGTAGCAGCCCATGGAAGGCAGTGGGAAAACCAGCTTTACAGGCAAAATCTCAGAAGGAAGGTGGGGAAAAGGAAGAGAAGGGATGCAGTGTGGAAGACGGATCGGGAATCCACTGTTCATTGGTTTTGTTTCCTTACACACAAGTCTACTGTCCCCATATGTATTTTTAAAAGGATGATAATATATTGGGTAAGAAAACAGTAGGTTACAAAGTGCTACTTCTAAGATAGTATCTTATGTGTGAAAATGTATAGGTTACAATTTGCTATTTTGAAGTTATGTTCATTATCGCATTTGATTCTCACAACAATAACCATGAGGAAGATATTTCCCTGTTTGGGAGGGGAGATTTTATACTTATCAAGATGTTATAAGGGAGGAAACTGAGGAGGGAGAATGGCTGCTGTGGAAGGGCAAGCGTGACAACACAAGTCCTATTCCAGTACTCTCTCGCTTGTGGTACAACATGACACCAACCTTTCCCTCCGCATTCTCTTGCCCAGTGCTCTTTCTCTTGTCCTCACATTCTCTTTTTTTCTCTCTCTCTCGTGCTTGCTCTCATCCTGTCTTCCTGTCCATCTACTTTACTCTCTCTTCTTCTGAGACTTTCTATTTCCACTGGAAGAAATTAAAGTATAAGATTTTTGTTGAATCCAGCTTTAAGTAGAATGATTTTGAAATTTTAAAAGGTTAATAATTTTTGTTCTACAAGTCCAGAAACAAAAAATATAGAAACAAAAAATATAGAAAAAATATAGAAACAAAAATATAGAAAAAATATAGAAACAAAAAATATAGAAAGATACAGAAACAAAAAATATAGAAATATCCAGACCCCTCAGATGTATTTATGTCCTGTAAGATGTGATAATAATTGTGATATTTTATTTCTATGTCACAATTAATAAAGGAAAATAGGTATGATATATACAAAAGCATACACACACAAACTCCCCTCAGAGAATGGAATGATTACAAAGGGAGAGACATAATAAGTCTCAGCGAAATAAAACAAAAAAGACTCCGAGAAACCAATGGTGCCTAAAATACAAACTGATGCTCACCTAAAAACACTTCCATTAAGTTCCAGCAAGTCCCTTTACGTTATTACCAGTAAAGTATATGTGGTGTTTCTGCAACTGTAGCTTCCTATTGTTATTTTGATCAGTCAGTACGATGTTAAGAGCCAGATTTAGTCCACTGTCCTGAAGTTCCTTATCAATATATGTAGAAGTTCAAATAACATGGACTTGTACTCACAGAACTAAATGGAAAACAGAGAAATAAAAACAAACGTACTGCATGGTATCACTTATATGTGAAATCTAAAAAGAATATCAGACTCATAGAAATAGAGAAAGTGGCTGCCAGGGGCAGGGGCTGGAGGCAGGGACAAGTTGGTAAAAGGGTACAAGCCTCCAGCTATAAGATGAATAAGGTCTGAGGCTCTAATGTGTAACGTGCTGACTATATTTAATAACACTGTATTGGATAATTGCAATTTGCAAAGACAATAGAACTTAAATGTTCTCAACAACAAATTTTTTTTTAAATGTACCACTGATTTCTATTCCTGTTCTCTTTGCTTTACGTGGGAAGCTGGGCCACCAATGAAGGCAAATTATGCAGGGCTTTAAAATCCAGTCATGCATTTACACAAAGTCACAGACCTCAAACTGCTAAGAGATAAAGATTGTAATTCTTGGTCCGAGAGCAAGGAAAGATACTTCCTCATTGTTAACTGTGAAGCAGACAATTTGAGGTTCTCTTCTTCAATCTCTGCAGTTTATACAGCTTCACGGCTTCTGCCTTGTCCCCAGTTCTCAATCTAACATCTGCTCAACTGCCATTTGCAAGTTGAAGCCATGTACACCCAAACTCATGATCAAAAAGCTGTGTCTACAACATGTGGGGATTTTACACAAATTCACAGGATGTGGTCAAGGTAGAGCAGATAAGAATCTAGTGCTTCATGGGACAACAGAATCTCCAAAAGCAGAAACAGTTATCATTGCATAGCGGAATCCAGGGGTCACCAGATATGATAACGTCCCTGGATCCTATCACACCTTCAGTTTCTGCTCATTTTCTCTATCAGTGACATGCAAGATCTTTATGGGTGGCGGCTTGACTTTACTGTCACTTGCATCTTGTTTTTCCTCTCTACATCATCCATGACTTGAACAAACACTCTGCTAAGAACACCCTATGCCTAAGGGAAGAGCTGCAGCCAGTTAGAAGGATGCAGGCAAAATCACAACCTGAACTTTGGGAGCTGTTTTTATTCCACAAGCTGCTGTTGTCTTAAGCACTTATGACGTGGCCTGGAAAAGACAAATAGTCTTCTGAAAATATCTCTACAGGAAGAGCCTTCTCCCCAGTACCTATAAAACATTCATAACACCTTCATTGTGCCGTAAATCCTTAGCAGGAGTTGATAACAGTGTATGAATTTTTAATGTAACATTTATAAATGGTTATTAAAACTATCCTTAAAGTAAAGTGTCAGTTTATTTTTAATTAACTGTTGGCTATTTAAGCTCCCAGATGGCCTGGGGAAAGACCAATAGGCCCACATGTCAATTATTCTCCCTCCTGCCCCGTGTTTAACCCCTTGTTGCCTGCTGTCATGAAGACCAATGCACGTAAGCTCTAAGAACTTAAATAAACTGCAGATATGGTCTCGGAAACGTTGTCTTATAAAATAGTCCTGGATTATCTATCAGCTACCATGGCTACCACACAGCTGTGAGGTAAGCACTGTCGATTCTGAATCCTCACAGCCCAAACCAATCTCCACATACCTATATCCAGCAAGAGAGGAAATTGGGGCAAAGAAGAGTGATGGCTGGATTCTAGAACACTAGACGTGAGGCTTAGGATTCTAACTCAGGCTCAGTGGCATTCTACTTGTATGATCCTGAGCAAATCTCAGCTTCGTGGAATGTACTTCTTTATGTGTAAAGGTAGGGATGATGCAAATGGCTCTGCCACTCTTAAGAGGTTGTAAGCATCAAATTAAAAGCTGAATATGAAAATCTTTCACAAACTACAATAAGCTGTCCACATGTATGGTCTCCTCTTTTATTGTCTTTTAATTATCAGCCATCGTCTTCATAGCCTCCTTGTATAGATTGACTCAGATTCTGAGTCTGACATTTCTTTCTACAACCCAGAAATCAGGGAAGCCCATTATGTCCAGATGCTTTAGAGTTCCATTCTTTCATAGGACTGGAAAGATTATTTCATCCAGGGTACAAATTCTTTCTGCCTTATCCCCTGAGAATTCCCATGTGGTTTCTGGTGGCAGTCCCAACAAGAAGCTTACGATACTTTATAATTAGAAAATCCCATTGTTAGAGAGATCAATCTGGTTCTTTTGGAGCCTCAGGGCCCCCAGATATGTGTGCACTGCCGTTTCCCACCAACATGCTCAGAACAGAGTCTCCTCTATTGGTTATTCTCTCTGTGACTCTTTGCCTATGTTGTATCGCATGTCCCAAGAAACGTAACACCCAACATTCCTGCCTTTCCTTCATTTGCCTCCAGATAACATTACCCAGTCCAGCATGGGAAATATGAAAATCCAGGAATTTGGTCCTCATAGGATGCCTGTGAGTGCATGAGTGTGTGAGCACGTGTGTGTGTGTGTTTGTATAAACATGTTCCTTAAAAATACTCCTTAGCAAATGGAAAATTAAATCTGCTGGACATGCCCCGAAATTCCTTAGAAGAGCATTCCAAATCCTTTATTGTCTAGCCTGGTATGCACCTCCGGTTCTCCTCTGCTCCCACTCCAATCCAGCCACCCTAGACGCTAGGAAGACTGAATTACTATTCCTCTGAATGGGCCACGTTTGTCCCATGCTCCCTAGAACTTACCCATGCTGCCTTTTCTGCCAAGAGTGTTCTTTGTGTCCTTTTATACCTGGAGAACTGAGAAGTTCTAATCATTCTTCAATATTCTACTCAGGTGCTGTCCTCGAGGAAGTCTTCTCTGCCCATAGAACCCTGGTGCTCGCTGCTATTATGACATTTATGATATTACATGGCAATTTCTTTTGTTTTTTAAGATTGGGAGCTGAGCTAACATCTGTTGCCAATCTTCTTTCTCTTCTTCTTCTTCTCCCCACAACCCCCCAGTACATAGTTGTATACTCTAGCTGTAGGTCCTTCTGGCTGTGCCATGTGGGGTGCTGCCTCAGCATGCCTTGATGAGTGGTGCCATGCCTGGGCCCAGGATCCAAACTGGCAAAACCCTGGGCCGCCGAAGCCGAGTGCATGAACTTAACCACTCGGCCAAGGGGCCAGCCCCATATGGTAATTTTTTGATTACATTTTTGTTTCCTTCATGAGAGTGTGAGCTCCGTAAGAGATGAGTAAACATCCTATGTGTTCGTGAGCCAGTTTTAACACAGTGCTAGACCCAGAGGAGGCACCAGTGATCACTTGTTGAATAAGAGTACAGATTGCGTTTCAGCATAGGCTTTGCAAGTGCTGCTGATCACATTTAAAGGCAAAATAATTACTTCTTTTTTGGATTATGTCCTTGAACATTAACCGAGAGTTTACCTTGTGGTCAGGAATGATGATGTTCCTTCTCATTTAGATACAATACACTTGAGGGGTTGCAAGACATTTGAGCTCTAACGAGAAGAAAATTATATGTATGATAGAACTGGTTTGGGCTGTGATTGTACATACAAGGCTTCTCTAGACATAAAATGACTAAATGCTTAGTAAAGAGAAAAGAATATAGGAGAGAAAACCGTGGACTTGGAGTTAAACGCAGTAAATTGAACGCATTTTCCCAGTCTTTTTCTAAACCTTATTAAAATGATAGTGATTGATCAAAAAAGAAATAAATCTATAGAGTAAAAGAGAATGAGAGAAGCGTTGATGGATAATGAAACGTGTCCATGAAGTTAGAAAGTGCAAGACTATGGATAAATAATGACTGACTTAGCCCAATCAGAGAAGGTTGAGGGATTGACATCATGGAAACCTAGAGAGGCAGGAATTGGAGGCGACAGGTGCTTCTGAAGTCAGGGATAATGGATGGGACTAGAAATGAGATGTGTTGAAAGTACATGGAAGGAACAGTTAACCTCTCAGAAAAACTCCCTCAAAAGCCTACCACTCCTTTCCAAAATAAGACAGGAAAATTAGTCCCTTAAAAGGTTGAATCACAAGGACTCTAGTCTCAGAAACTCTAGGCACAACTGAGGTTAGCCAAAGACAGTGCAGGGAAAACAGAAGTATTGACTGGAAGTCTGCCCCTACTTGGCTTCCAGAAAGCTGGAAACAAAGCTTATGTCCCCCAGACATTCATCTCCGGGGAAGTAACTGGTCAGACAGGAGAGATCTGTATAAGCAGACATCTAGCAACATAAAGGCCAGGTCCTGGCCCATTCATTTTTCAGTGAAGCCCACCAGTTGACAAGTTGCACCCTTATACACTGCTCCAAGGAAGCACCTTAGTAAGGTAGATAGATTAGAGAGATAGATATAAAATTAAAGCTCATATGAAAAAAAGACTAAAACAAATAAATTTTAGAAAGGGAAATCTGAGGAAAGAAAAATAATACAGAGAGCAAAAAGAAATGTCTGGCAAAATATAACTATTCCTCAGAGAGAAAAAATATATTTAAGCAATGAAAGAAAAGAAGATGTTGTAAAAATGTTATGGATAGACAAAAAGAAAGAGATCTTGAAAATTGAAAACATGGTAGCAAAAATTAAACGTATATATAATTCAAAAGAAAGATGCCATGTTAGAGAAAATCTTCCAGATAGTGAATAGAAAAATAGATATAAAATAGGAAATAAAAGATAACATAGAAGATTAATACAGGAAGTCTAATATCTGACTAAAGTAAGTTACAGATAACAGACAAAAATGGAAGGGAGGTATTTACCACAGAAATAATTCAACAAGGGCCCATGGAGTACCCAGGATATCAAAGCACATCATTATAAGATTTCAGAACATGACAAATAAATCAAATATTCTTAAAGCTTCCAAGAGATATAAAACCAACCTTATACAAAAGACTGAGAATCAGAAAGGCACTAAGCTTTCTAAAAACAATGTGGAAACCTGTCAGTCAGTAGAGCAATACTTTAATAATTCTGGGAGAAAATCATTTCAAACGTAGAATTCTATACCCAAACCATTACTTAATATTAATAACAATGTTTCAGACATACAGAGTGGGACTCAAATTTAACCCCTAATGTGCACTTCATCGGGAGGATGGAGGATGTATGCCACCTAAATGAGAGAGTGAGCTAAGAAGGAGGAAAATGCAAGAATTGGGCACCAGGCAATCCAACTTGAAAGGGGTGAAGGCGAGTCCCAGTATAATGGTTGAGCAGAGTCCTGGGTCATAGACCGGGAGCAGCCTATGCACCAGCAGTGCTCCTATTGGAGGGCTCCTGGAGGATGGCTCCAAGATAAAAGAAAGGAAAACAAATCAATGCATTAGTATCACCTGATGCATTTCAGGGAATTGAGAAAAACTTTTGAGACTGAATTAGTGATAAGTACATGGAAAAGTAAGCCAATGGAAAAAAAATGAGTCATCTGTTTATTTTAGGAGAAGTCACATATCTGTATATATGCACGCACACATACAGACAAATACACACGCAATCATGGCAGGCTATACGCTTCAGCTGTCACCTATATTTATATTATCATAATCATGCAAACTATGAGCATACATTTATATAAAATTGATATAACTATATGAGGAGAATGGAGAAAAAAGATTTTAATTGGTGGATCATGTATGAGAAACAAATTCTCTTTTTTCATAGTATGACTTCAAGATAGCTAAGCATTTTCATAAACAAACAAAACAGTATACCCATTTCTTAGGAAGATGGAGATAAATACTTGAAGAAACTGGTTAAACCAGTTAAAAATGTTGAAAGTTAACTCTGGGGAGAAACACTGTAGGGGACTGCTTCTTTTTTTGATCTTGAATTACTGAGTTTTTAAACCATGAATATTTTGTTTAAACAGATTAATAAAGAGAAAGAGGAGGGGAAAATATCCTTGGAGAAACACCACATCTAGAAAGCAGGAGTTACGAGAACATGAAAATAGTATCATAATCAAATAGTCTTATGAACAAGAGAGGATGGAATGCCCCCAAAAATGTGGGGGAGGGGAATCAACAGTGAGAAATGCTTCAAAGATTCAAGTCGAAGTGAGGACTGAGTAAACATCACTGAATTTGACCATGAAGGGTCATGGGTAGCTGTGAAGAGGGCAGTTTCAGGTTTGGCTTCAGATTCTGGCTGGGAGAGGTTTTCAGACAAATCAAGAATGTAACCTCTCCTACCCTCACACTTCCGCCCTCAGGTCACTGTTCATCTGATCAGCTCAGCCATAGTCAGTCTCTCAGAAGCTTTCGATATTCTAGGTAAACAAAAAGGGAGATAAGAATCTTTCCCACTCAGGCAAGGGAATTGCTGTTTCTCCCAGGGATCAATCCATCAACTATTTATTCAGCTTCTCCTGGGCATTGCTACTGGTTGCACGAAACAAAACTAAACAAACACATGGTTTTTGCTCTCATGGGACATGTGCTCTATTTAGACAGAAAGGCACCAGAAGATGAAATGAAAGAACTAGAGATGGGCATGAAGAGTCAAGTGATAAAATGTGTAATTCAGTCTTGACCTATTATAAAGGCTCATGAGAGCTACAATAGCTGGGAAGCCTCATAAAGGAAGTCTAGGCTCGCACTGAGACTTGAGGGTATTATAGAGTGACAAGAGGGAAAAGGTGATGAAGGCAGGTAAAAGACTGCTATAGGAGATGAGGTTGGATGTGTTTCTCCAGAAACACACCCCAGTATTCAGAAAGACAACCCTGCTTGCTGGGAGAATATGAACCTCTCATTCTTCTTTCTCAGTTCTGTCACCTAGCAGCAGTATAAGTTTGGACAAAGCCAACTTTCCCGGGTCTAAGTGACAATAATTATACCTGCCTTAGGTGGTGGCACCGAGGACTACATCGTATAGAGACAGGGCACTTTTGAATTGTAAAATGGAGTGAAAAAGTAAGCAGTGATGGGAGTTGAGGTGTTGGACTTTGTGATTGTCATTTATCATTCATTCAACTCAATTGATTCATTCATTCAATGCATGTGTGTTGGGTGCTCAGGTTTTGGAAGGAAATAAGACAGACATTGTACCATGTAAGACAGACATTATGCAACTAATTACAGAATTAATTATTCAATTGCTTATCATGGCCCATCAGGGATGCATTTTCTGCTTTCCGTCCACTTCATGTCCCAGAGCTTTTAGGGAATGATCACACCGACCTTTCCATTGACCCTGCTCAGAGACTTTGTACACTTCTCTCTATTCCTGTTCCTCTTCACTCCACCTCCTTCTCCTTCAGATCTTTGCTAAGATGTCCACACCTCAGGGAAGCTTTTCTTGAAATCCCAGTTGGGGTCAGGCTACTCTGTTGTCATAGCATCTTATGACTCTGTACTGTAGCAGTAACCAAAAGTGTAAACACAAATTAAACATGTGATTCATTTAATTGCTGTGGTTCCTTGCTAGAATGTATGCCCTAAGAGCGGAAATCTTTTCTTTTCTCCCCTTGTCACCCTAGGATTCAGTATGATGCTTGCCCGTAATAACCTTCAATATACATTTTCTGAATGACTGGTCAGACGTACTTAAGAGCTATTTTCAGAATGTTGGTCTGGGCAGCAATTTATCCTCACGAATCTCTAACTTTTTTTAACAACCTGTTACAGATCCATCTTCTTCAGGTTTATGTAGCCATCTCTGATTCTATTTTTATATACTTGCAAGCTCTTTAAGTTATCTCGGAAATGTCAGACCCAGAACCACATTACATAATCTTTGTCCACTGTCACCAGGAATCAAAGGCTTTTCTTTTTCTTTATTTTTCAATTTACTTGTAAATCAGAGGGTGCGGAGGAAGGCTGCTGTAATAGGGGGCGTTTATTACGGTATAGAAATGACTGGTAATTATGCTCTCTAAATGAACTTGACTCTATGGCTGGTGTCAGGTTTTGCTAAGTGCCCTGGGCCCAGCTGAGACTAATTAGACCTGCATTAAATATTAAAGCTTTCTGACATTCAGGTTTTGACGGTGACAGAAGAGAAGAAATCCTGTAACCTAATCTGCACCCAACAGGAGTAATTTATGTTCACTTCTTATAACAAAAGAAAATCCAATTATGTAGCTGGCTGGAAGATATATTTAAAGAAGTTAACATTAAAAAAAATTGCATAAACACACACAGAGTACATAGAATAATACAAAAAATGTCAACAGTTAGTTCCTGTTTGCCACCAATGACATCAAATGCCTGTTGATTGCTCTTCTATGAACTGGTGTTTGCATGGGGATGACAAATAGAAATGGCAAGCAATAGGATATATGGGAGTATATGAGGAAGCCATTTGGTGTAAACTTAATTTGGCCTGACTTTGTTTTTTCCCAAAGGCCCTGACATGGCCATTGAGTGTGCATTGTATATCTGCTTTAAACATTTACTATGGCAAGAACAAATGGCCTTAAGATAAAGGTGCAGCTTCCCCCAACGTTGGCATTTCCTTAAGGATAAGCATCTCTTCCTATGCTAGGAACTGATTGCTGCGCTCACCTGTGACCGCCCAACTCTAGACAACAAACATGCCACCCTGCTGTCCACCGAAACAGCAGACCTACCTGCTGTGTCCATCAATCACTGTGCCAACTGAGCAGTCTTGTGACCATTGTAAAAGTGACATTTCAATCATATGTGAAACATCCTCTTTGGGGGTATATAACCACTCTGTACACCCCAATTCTTTGGTGCCCTTTCTTCTTTTGGGAAGAAAGGCCCTGGGCCATGGTCCTCACATTTTAGCTCAGAATAAACTCAAGCAAATTTTCATTTATAGATGGGTTAAGGATTATTTTCATCGACAGGAAATAGCTTCTTGCCTATAAATGTGTTTAATGTAGTGTCAGGGCCTGGAGTCAGTAGGGATGTTTAGATGGTGAAATATGTTATGCCATTTTCGCTAGGAAAGGCCTATTGTTTGTCGACCTCATTCAGAATCCGTCACAGGACCGTATCGTTTTGTCCCTTCAATTGCTGAACTTGTAAAGGGGCAACTTGCTTTTTCTCACCCGTTAGGGACAGCTCAAGGTTAGGAAATGTGGTCTATGTCCCAGCTCTGTCCTTAGCGAGATGCAGGGTCTTAGACAAATCCCTGAGTTCCCTGGGCCCTTCTCTTGTCCTTCCACAAAATGCAGCTTGTCAGGCTGATGACACCATCTCTGAGAGTGCTGGACTTCAGTGAAGTAACACGGTGCTTTTTATCATCTGCAAGTAGCAAAACTCCAAACAAATCTTACTTAGTGTCTGGATGCTGAAGCAAAATACAAACAAAACCCTGTATTTTATTAGTACAAATATAGAAGCCCCTCAGTGAGAAAAAATAAAATTGTTTTTAATACAGTATTTTTAAAATGGAAAAATTCAAACATCCACAAAGGTAGAAGCAATGGCATAATAACCCCCCAGGCAGCCATCACCCAGCTTCAATAATTGTCAACTCATGACAAATTCTACTTCATCTCTCCTCCTCCACAACCCCAGTTTTTTGAAGCAGATTCCCCCCTCACTTTATCATTCCATTTGTAAACATTTCATATGTTGAAAATAGGACTCCTTAAAAAAATCGTCACATCAAATTTAAAATTAACATTAATTCCTAATTAATTATTAAGAATTTTATGGGAATTAAATTTTATCAATTAAATATTATTAGAAATTAATTGTAATTAGGAATTAATTAATTCCTAAATTCCTGAATAAAAATGGCATTATTCTGGTGAACAAAAGAATAACAGATTTTATTTTATTTTTTTTTAAGACTTTATTTCTTCCTTTTTCTCCCAAAGCCCCCTGGTACATAGTTGTGTATTTTTTAGTTGTGGGTCCTTCTAGTTGTGGCATATGAGATGCTGCCTCAGCATGGCTTGATGAGCGGTGCCATGTCTGTGCCCAGGGTTCGAACCTGTGAAACCCTGGGCTGCCCAAGCAGAGCGTGCAAACTTAACCACTCGGCCACAGGGCCGGGCCCAGAATAAGAGATTTTAAAAAGTCATTATTGTTGGGTCAACCTTAGAATCCTAGTTGTTTTTCATTGCATTTGTTATAGCAGAATATAAAATCCTGATAGCATAGAAAAGTACTTTAAAATAGTAACAGTATTTCAGCAATGGAACTGGCAACATCAAGAATATTTTTCAAGTGAGCAGGATTAGCAAAGGAACTTGAATGCTACCTTTTACACTAAAATAAGTTAATTTAGTAGCTAAGGTTAAGAATTGTAGTTTTCCCATTTTGTTAAAATGCACTTGGGGTGCATGTTATTTATTATTTTTGTTATTATAATTTTCAATAGATTATTTTATGTTTCCTAAAGGCCTAGTACAAGACTCTATACAGAGTATGCCTTCTAATTATTCATTGAATGAAAAAGTGAATAAATAGAAGTGATATTTGAATCAAACATTTGTGAGACAGTGAGACATCTATTGAAAACTCCTGGAAATCAGTTCCTAAAACCATTGGAATCCTAGATAGGCAAAAAGTCTTAGACCGATGAGAATCTTCTACCTAGAGAAGCAAAAATGCATCTAAGGTATCCCATTACTATTTTATTAGTTATTATTAAAGCTAGATTGCTGGATGCACACATAGTCCCTTCTCTAATCTATTACCTATAAATCTACTGAAATTTGAAAATAAAGAGGAAACTGTACGCAATAGACAAAAACAGAGAAGTAAATGATATTGTCCCAAAGAAAAAGTATAGGAATATTGTAGGGCAAATCAGGAGACCTGGGTTCCCAACCTTCTTGGCCGTCACTGAGCATAGTTATCTTGGATGGTCATTTCCATCCATGGGACCCCAGCAATATACTAATATAATTAAGGATGGAACAAGATAATCAACCTTGCCTCCTTTCATTCTTAATTCTGTCATTCTCAGTATACGGGTGGTGGGAACTGATTAAGCAGACTTTAGGAAGTCATATCAATGGGAAAAATAATTTCTCAGTAGCATTTCTAAGGACTTGTCTGAAAACTTGGGGACAACTTAGAGTTGGCATCAGCCCATCTTTCCTAGTTGGGCTGCCACACTAGTGTTAAAAGTGATTAGAATGTGGGTAGTCCTAGAGCTCTTTTGAATCCCACGGTATGGAGGCCTTTCTGAGGTTATTGGGAGAGAGGGTGATTTCCCTATGAAAGGGCAGTGTAATCAGCTTAGAGAATGTTATAACCCTTCATTCCTTGGCAAGAGTGCAATAGCCTTCAGAGCCAGACGTATTTATTTATTTTCCCCTTTTCTTCTCCCACCCCTTCCACTGAAGCACATTATGAAATTATGGAAAAGCCATTTTCCAGCCAAGGCAGCTGGTTGCCATGGGTTACGAGAGCCTTATCTGTCCCCAGGGTAATTTTGCCGACTGAAATCATTACAAGAGGGCGAGGCTGAAAAAGAGAGGGAGGGGGAGGCAGGAGGGACCAAAGCCTCCACACCTCCACCTTCCTCTCCTCCAGAGATGGGGCTCTCCAGGATGTGTTAGGATGCTACCTCTGAGGCCCGGGGGCTCATACAGGCCTGGTATGGAATACGAACTTGTCTGAGGCTAAGCAATTGGGGGAAATGGGGTAAGGAAGTGGTCTATGATGCGCCTGGAGAGAGATTTTAGATGATGAGATGACTAAAAAGGTCACAGCATATTGGAAAATGGCAAGGAGTTCATTAAAGATTGGATCTCTCTGCTTCTTTCTCTTTCTCTCTCTCCTCTTTCTGCCCCCACCCCATACTGTTATTTTAAAATAATAGCAAATCACAGTTGGAAGTCAGTATAGTTTTCTATTTGAATCCTATTGAATTTCTTCCACATCTTCCTACCCCCAATAAGAGCTCATCCTATATCTGTTTGAATTCCTAGACTGACAGGGAGCTCACTCTCTCCTAAGCACAGTCATTCTATTTTAAGGTTATTGAGATAATGAAATCTAATCTTTATTGGATAATTGCCACATCTTAGGCTCTAGACTAATTGCTTTCATTTTATCCTCATAAATAATTAAAGAAGTTGATGTACCTATTTCTCAGATGAAAAAACTAAGGCACAAAGTCATATATCAAGAAACTAGAAGGGCTTGAACTTAAATTAATATTTGAAGGATTCCAAAGCTTTGCTCTTTCAACTGTGCTATTCTGCCTATTGCATGCTTTATTTTCTCTTTCTCTTTCTTTTAAGATATATATCTCTGTTATTCCAGTCTCATGTTTTCATTCTCCTCACCTTCTTCGTGACGTTCGGCGTCCTCTCTCTTTGGAAAAGTCTTCCGTGAATTATCATGTCCTGAATTGTTTATTTAGTCTAGGTTGTCTGATTACCTAAAGGGATAGCTTCTTTTCTATTCTCCATATTCTACTTCTATTAATTCATTTCAAAGCAAATATTTTTTTGGTCTCCACATGCATTGTATTCCTGAAACATATTGAGCCAGCCGAAAGCCCCAAGCCTATTTCATCCATGCTGAGCTTAACTTATGTTCTTCCCATCCTCTATATTTTTTAAGTGAATAGTGGCAGGTGTTTACATTTCTTCATGTGAAATTTCATCTAACTGCTTAGTTTCATCATACCAGGTTATGGAAATCTCTTTAGATACTAATCTCTTCACGGAACATATTTGATTTGACCAACAAACTATGACTTAATCCATGTCACAAATTAAAATAGAATAACAATTATAAAGAATGTAGACAAGGATGTAGTCTCATGTACGGAAATCTAGAACTGACATGAGTCATGCCTTTCTCCTTCCAGATTAGCTAATAAAAGGATATTGGAACAGGACACTGCAGGAAGATGTGCTTTAGGGAAAAGTTTGGCTAAAAATGCCATCAGTTTCCAGCTACATGGTTGCTGGTGCTGACAAGGGTAGAGAAAGACACTGTAGGCTCTAACCCAAGGCTGTGAACATCAGAGCCTCTACTGACACTGGCTCTGTTTACTAATCACTTTAATAATCAGATAAACCTTAATTCAGCTGGCAAAGAGTTAACCATAGGTATGGAGAGATTTAAAAAAAAAATCAATTCATTCACCAATTTTTTTGGGTGTGTGGGAAGATTCCTCTTTTCACTTGACAAAGAGTGTCACTGAGCTAAATCTGCACCAATCTTCTTCTGTTTTATGTGGGATGCTGCCACAGCATGGCCTGACAAGTGGTGCTAGGTCCATGCTGGGATGTGAATCTGCGAACCCCAGGCGCAGAAGTGGAGCGTGCCAACTTAACCACTATGCCACAGGGCTGTCCCCAATTTATTCACAAATTTTTAATGTCATAGTTGTTGGCCTACCCTGATGGAGCTTACAGTCTAATGAGGGGATCAAAGTAAATCCACAAATTGATTGTGATAAGTACTATGGAGAAACATAATTGAGTTCTAAGAGAGAAGAGAGTAGATAGAGTAGATCAATAATTACAGATTACTTCTCTGAAGGAAGAACTTTTGAAGTGAGACCTAAAAGATATATAGTCTTATTTGGGCAAAGAATGGAAAAAGGATTGTTTCTGGTAGAATGCTTTGGAGGAAAACAATGGAAAATTTCAGGAACTAAGAGAGGACCAAAATAGCTGAAGGGCAGTGAGTGAGGAGCCTGGTGAGCTGTGAGGTGTGAAGTGCAGACAGGGTAGGTCACAGAAGGCTTTGCAGAAGGAGTCTGCATATTATTCCGAGTCTAATGAGAATCTATAGAAGGCTTTACGAAAAAGATGTGACTTAATTAGACTCGTAGATAGTTTGGGCGGTGATATAGAAATAAAATGAAGGAAGTTAGGAATGAAACTAAGGAGATCAGTTAAGGGGTATTGCAGGGTCAGAGGCCAAAGGAGAGAGAGATGGTGACAGCTTACATTTGAGCACAGTTATACGTTCTCAGAAATGCATAGTTAGGTGATTTCATCATTGTGCGAGCATCACAGAGTGTATGTACTCAAACCTACATGGTATACACATCTAGGCTATACGTTTACTAATCTTATGGGACCACTGTCACATATATGGTCCATTGTTGGCCAAAACATCATTATGTGACACATGAGTGTAATACAGTTGAAAAGTGGGCAATATTGAGACTGCTTTACAGGTAGAATCGATGAGATTTGGTTTTGGATTGTGTGTAGATGGTAAGAGAGGAACATGTCAAAAATTATAAAATTCTGATAGTCACAGATGTTTTTCCTTGAAGAATTTATAGCCTCAGCTATACACAACTAAGAGAGATATAAATCTAAAGAGGTTTGGGGAGCACAGAAGGAGCCTAGCTTTTATTGGAGGATCTCAAGGAAGGCCTTACAGAGGTCGTGGTATCTGAAGCATGACAATGCATAGCTATATTTTAGGATGCAGAGATGGAAGACTGAACACAATTATAACTATACAGATACGTAAGAGCTTCCATCTCTATGGATTTTCCTGTAGTCATGTATTTGGCACAATACACTGAATGCCTACAATATGTCAAAAATCTTATACACTTTGCTGCAAGATTTAATGTGCAGGTAGAATGGCCAGCCCCGTGGCTGAGTGATTAAGTTTGCATGTTCCACTTCGGCAGCCCAGGGTTTGCTGGTTAGGATCCTGGGGGCAGACCTACACACTGCTCATCGAACCATGCTGTGACAGCATCCCACATAGAAAAACTAGAATGATTTACAACTAGGATATACAACTACGTACTGGGGCTTTGGGGAGGGGAAAAAAAAGAAAAAAGAAACAGCTAATGTGCAAGTAGATATTCATTTTTACCTATTTTGTAAAAAGAGAAAGTCACAGAGTTTAAGTAAGGTACTCAGTAGTACACAACCTGTATAAATGATTGAGCCTCTTTTGAACCTGAATCTGTTGAACTTAAAAATTTTAAATTCATAAATGCAGCACCTGTCTCTAGCACTCTATGCTTATATGTTAGGACTTATGCTAACATAATATATATTGTTCATTTGCTTTTATTTGCCTTTACCAGTAGAAGTGCAAGCCCTCTAAAGGCCAAAATTTTCCTGTTTTGTTCACCACTGACTCCTCAGCACCTAGATAGAGCCTATATTCAGAGTTACTCAAGGGGAGGAATGACTCTGAAAAATGGCTGATTCTAAACCTATTTTCCCCCCACTAACCAAGGTCTTCTACTAAATTCAAGTATATCAGTTTTTAATGTTATTGATCTAGTTTTACCAGCTCAATTCATATTTGATATTATCCTGCTTTCCTTTTATTACCCACCAGTCAGTCAAAAATAATTTATTGACCCAGGTGCTAGGCTCCAGGGTGAATGTGAAGACATACAAGACGGACTGTGCCCTCAGGGAGCATATGATATATTTGAAGACACATGACATAATCTTTTGAAAGGTTAAGTAATATTAACACAGTGCTATAATCAATATCACAAGACTACATTAAGACAAAATTGAAATGCCAAAAGAACAATAAGGATAATAAATATTATGGGAGATAAGAAGACATTGAGGATTGAGTTGATCTATTTTGGTTTCATAGAGGAAAAGAACTTTGACCAAGATATTAAAGATACGTAAGATTTTCTTAGGTAAAGAGAAGCTATCAGGATAAGCCAGGCAAGAGACAGGGAGAAGAAGAAACGTATGAATGAACCTAAATAGATCAGAGGCATAATGTATAGAAAGGACTGCCTGGATCAAAGAATAGGTGAATATGAGTTTCTGGGATACTATGCTCCAACTGCGAGAACTGAAATTCATAAAATGAGGTTTAACATCTTGATATTAAGTCCTGACTTGGGATGACCTGTAAGTTTTACTTTTGAGCTATTTCATTGTTGCAAGGTAGGTGAAGACAGATACTTCAACATCATAGGTTAAGGAATAAGGTGCAGATTTTATCATGGAAACTTACAAGCCAAAGGTCAGAAAGATCCCCTGTTCTGTCAGCATCATGCAGAGAAGGGTCTGGGGTTTGAGTGACCTGCTGGAAACGTAATTGGTTGGAGTCTTAGGACAAAGACCTGTTCTCTCGTTACTCTACAATCCAAGAGCGAGGATAACTTTGAAGGAAGGTTCCTTACTAGGCATTCTGGGCAAATGTCAGCTATGTAGGAACTTGAGAATGGCAGCCTCCAGCATCTAGGACTTTGATAAATTTTAGATTTGAGCTACTGGGCAAAAGGGTTCCCCGGTCCCTTGGAATCAGGCATCTGGAATCAGGCATCTATTTCCAAGCAAGTTGCATCTTTAGGGTCAGTCTCCAGAGCAGTCCTACTTATCTCTCTCACCAACTCGTTGACGAATGAGCATCTCAGGTATGCTGTACTGATTTAAAAGAATGAATATTGATTGATTCATTTCTTTATTCAAATGTGCATGTTGCACCTCAGTTTACAAGTACTGTAACTACCAGGTGCCAGGCACTAATATAGGCATAAGGTACACATCAGTGAACAAGATAGAGCCCCTGCTCAGGCACGATAATGGAGTAGAGGGGATTAAATGCTGTGATGGAGGCTATGAGAAGTGCAAGCACCGGATACTGTGGGAAGGTAGAGGAAGGGCACCCAGACTAAACTATGGTGACATCTAAGCTAAAATATAAAGATGAGGCAGGGATGGACTGTGGGAAGGAAGCCTTTTCCAGATGGAGAAATTAGCTTGAGGAAAAGTCTAGAGGTAAGGAGAAACAGAACCCATTCATATGGCTGCAAGTGATTCAGTGGGGCAGGAGCATAAGGAGGGATAGCGAAGCAAACAAGGCTCAGATCAGAAAAGTCTTGAGGTCATGTCAGGAAATTTGCCCACTGTCCTAAGGAACCCTTAAAGGCTTTTAATCAGGGGAGTAGGATGTCCAGATTATGTTTTTAAAGGGCCCGCCTAACAGCACTCTTCAATAAAAATATAATGTGAACCACAAATGTGAGCCATGTATGTAATTTTAAGTTGTCTAGTAGCCAAAGTTTTTAAAAAAGAAAGGAAGTAGATTGAAATAATTTAATTAATACATTTCATGTAACACCATGTATCTAAAATCTTACTGTTTCAACATGAAATCAACATGCATGTTATTAAAGAAGTATTTTACATTCTTTTGTTTGTACTAAGGCTTCAATATCCAATGTGTATTTTACACTTACAGCACATCTCAAAGTAAACCAACCATATGGCAAGTGCTCAATAGCCACACGTGACTAGAGGCTACTCTATTGCGCCTTGAAGGCCTAAAGACTGGTAGGTAGAAAAGTCTAGGGTGGAGAATGGCTGAGGGGGAGTTGGGGGAGTAGGGACAAGACCTGAAGGAATTCTGAAACATAATGCTTCTTGTGGGGTAGACTCAGGCATGAGTGGGTCCGCATTGAGTTGGTTCTGGGCAACAGATCCAGCTGGGAGGAAGCTCGACAATGGGGTAGAAGTAACCATTGGACAGGGGCAGGCACCAACAAGATGCTTTTGTGACATCCATCTGAAATCCGCCTCCAGAAGGCCCCATATTACATTGTATGATCTTCAGCAAATTTTCAACTTCCTGGAATGTTGTCTGAACAAGGAGAGGGGATAAAGGAGCAGGAGTTGGCTGTGGAAGTAGGCAGGCAGGCAGCAGTGAGGGGGCCTATCAGAACGGAGTGAGAGCCAGGCACTGCATCTCAGGGCGTATCTTCAGACCATAGGAGGCAGAATGCGGCAAGACTACATCAGGAAATTATCTAGAAAGGAAAGGAAGGCAAAGGGGTAGAATTTTTGTTAAATGTTTGAGGTGCCGGCCCGGTGGTGCAGCGGTTAAGTGAGCATGTTCTGCTTCAGTGGCCTGAGGTTCGCCAGTTTGGATCCCAGGTGCAGACATGGTACCACCATGCTGTGGCAGGCATTCCACATATAAAGTAGAGCAAGATGGGCATGGATGTTAGCTCAGGGCCAGTCTTCCTCAGCAAAAAAGATGAAGATTGGCAGTAGATGTTAGCTCAGGGCTAATCTTCCTAAAAAAAAAAAAGTTTGAGTACTTGTTATGTGCCAACTAATGCAGCCAAAATACAACCACACAGATCATGACACCTATGCAAATACATATGTGAAACCTCTGCAACCCCTCCCCCACAAGCCACCCCCTGAATCATCTTATTGCAGTTTTGGGGCCATGCTGTAGCCCAGCTATAGTCATTGATAACCAAACCTGAAGCTTGCTGCCCTCACACTGCTGGAGTGGAAATTTTGAGCTCACAGGCCCCTGATGCTTTCAAACCCTTCTTTGCTGTGAAGAGAGAAGGGAACAGCAACCTTCCCTCTGTGATGTTTGAGTTAGAGGAGAGTGTACAGCAAGGTTGTGTAGTTGCGGAGAAGTTGGGTAATGCAACATCTCATAGTTGGCAAGTGTAGCCTTTCTCTCCCAGAGGGCACGTGTGCTAACAACATGTCTTGGTGAGGACTGGTCTGCTTAAGAGTCACAACCCTCTTGATGGAACCACACCTCTCCCCTGACCTTCAGACCCTATTACCCAATCTGGTTTATCTCTCTAGATTCTTCCCCGGTGATGAAAAAGGAGTTGTCTCTCTCAGGAGACACAGAGACCCTCCCTGTGATTTGCCTGTTTCCAGTGTGCGTCTTTCTCCACCCCCACTGGTAGTTTTGTAAACATCTCAGAGGACCCAACAGCTCCCATGCAAATCCACAGATCCCAGGAGATGCTGCACAGGTGGAAACTGAAGTAGGACCCTCAACTCCAAATGTCAGAAAAGGTTAACCCCAGTCCCGCTCCAGTCAGAACACCTGAATGCACTTTTATTCTTTTACAAATCCACCTTTCCATTTTATGGATGAGAAAACTGAGGCTTGGGATCATCAAGTAACACATCTGGTGCAAGAGTGTAGCAGAGACAGGATTCAAACCTAGGTCTGCCTTACTCGACAGTCCATTATTTCTCTCCTGAACAACTTTGCCTTGGTATGTGGGACACATGGAACTATTCAAGGATCCAGTCATCAGAACTGGGGTACACAGTGGTTATAAGGTCTAAGAAGCCATTTTAAGGCTCAGGATGAGAACTGAGCTTCAAGGCCAAGACAAACAGAACAGTCAAGGAGGGACCAGATTCTGAATCTTAGCGTATACAGTTAGAGTACTATAACCATCCTCTACTACCAGATGAAATTTAGGAAGATCACGATTTAATAGCATGATGGTTACACTCTCAGCTGGCCTCCAAAGCAGGACTGTCTGAGTTTGAATCCTGGCTCCACTATTTGCTCGCTGAGGCACACAATTTGTACCTCAGTTTCCTCATCTGTAAATATGCATAAAATAGCACCTACCTCATAGAGTTGTTTCAGGATGAATATTGGTTAAAATTTCAGAAAAAATGTCTAACATCTGTGCAGTGTCATTCTGACACTAACTACCTAGAGTTATTGCAGACTTCACAGGCTAAAGGCACAGTCTTGCAAGACTGCCCTCACTTCAGACGCCAGCCACAAGTTCAGGGCTTCCCAAGCCCCTCACCCTTCTGACCAACTGGCTATAAAATTGTGAGTTTCTACTATCCCAAGTTTCGATAATTCTCTAGAACAAGTCACAGAACGCAGGAAAGCACCGCACTATGAAGACAGTTTTATTACAAAGGATACAAGTCAGGGCCAGTCAAATGAAGAGGCACATAGGGTGAGGTCTAAGAGAGTCCCAAACACAAAGCTTCTGTATCCTCTTGATGCATCGCCCTCCTGGCAATCAAGGTGTCACCGACCTAGAAACTCACTCGAGCGTTGGGGAATCGCATGTTGGCCTTCTCGTCATGGCCAGCCCTCATCCTAAAACTATTCTGGAACCCACCATAAGTCATCTCATTAGCATAAAGGCAGTTGTGGTCTGAGGTCTGAGAAGCCCGCCATGAATAAATGTCATGTGTTTAGAGGTTCTCTCTCAAGAACCAGAGACAAAAGCCAACAAAATTCTTTATTATACAATAACCTTGTATCTAATAAATGCTACATGAATAGTAATGTATAACATCAGTTGGCAAACATTTTCTGTAAAGGGTCAAATAGTAAATACTTTAAGCTTTGTGGACCATATAGTCTCTTGTGGCATATTCTTGCTTTTTTTTCTTTTTTCTTTTACAGCTCTATAAAATGTAAAAATCATTCTTAGCCCACGGACCCATCAAAAACAGGTCATGGGACTGATCTGGCCCAGCAGCCACAGTTTTCTGATCCCTGATACATTAAGTTAATTAAGGTAACTATTGTTAAGTTAATGTATACTATTAAAAAATACTATGTAATAAGTACTTTTATTATTATTGGACAGATGCTGTTGCTGTTGTCGTCATCATCATCATGACCAATGAAGCCAGGGATAGGTTTTCAAACAATATGGCAGACAAGGTTGGGGAATTTAGCCAACCATCTCATTTCAGCTGTTGAATTCTTTGTCATTGTGTGAGACTGGTGCCATTCCAGCCACATGAAATTCTGGGTCATATTCTGAGCTACATTACCTCAGCTATAGTTTGGAAATAAGATGTGTAAGAGAAACAATTTCTGTTCCATGCATTGTCTGACATTTTACTTCTGTGCTATCGTATTGGTTCACTGAGTAACTTCATCTAAAAGGGAATGGCATTCTGCAAGTGCTGTCTGGATTGTCAAAAAATAATTTTTAAATTCTCTGATTACCACTTAGGCTGAGAGGTTCTTCTCGTCTGTCTTTATTTGCCGTGTCCCAGAGCGTCCTCTTTGCACTCACTATTTCCTGTTGAAAGAAAGCTCCATTTCCCACTCTGCTCAGGTGAAAGGGGAAATAATCATGAATTAGACATCAGCGTATTTCACTCTTACAATTCCCGGGGCTGGACTTGATGCAATAGGAACATTAGCAATCGCTTACCTCAAGGCTCATATAAATTAGCATTAATAATGAAGAGGGAGAAAAAGAATGGTCTTTGAGATTCAGGGACTGCTCAAAATTTTGGCATGGGACTCTTTGCAATATTGACTAATGAGCAAGAACCAGGGAAATCATTTTAAAGATTTAAACCACTTGTTTTTTAATTCATGTGAGCGTCAGTCTCATTTCATTCTTAAATATTTGCCCTCCTTCCCAGAAGCAAGATTTTCTTCAGGAATGGACAAATTATGTGGCATTTGTCTAAAATGATAGGTCTAATTATCGCTCTAAAATACTGAAATATTTTTGAGCTCCCACTAAAAGTCAAATGCAACGAATTCATAATGATGTTAAAATTGATTTGAGGTCTCATTTCTCTGTGCTGAGCCTGGGCGTGGGAGGATCAAAAACTCAGCAAAAAGGAAAATATTTCCTTCATCAGGGCACCCCCTGAGCTTTTTGGTAGTTAGACAAGAGAGTTTGAGAGAAGAGAGAACACAGTATAGAAGATAGATGACTTTCAGTAAAAAAAAAAAATACGACCACACTCAGGGAAAATGGGTCAGACTGAGTCTGATTAAGCAGGAAAGATATAGGTAGAATCTAAAAATATATCTTTCTGGAATTTTTATATTTTGTAAATGTAGCTTGAAAATACGTTCAATGCAGGTGGGCTTCCCTTAACCCAACATGCACTTCAGTCCAAATGAGAGTAACCATCATTTTGTAAGTCGCTTCACATGCTTACTTCATCAAGTATAGCCTATGCTGAGCCCCATGGTGATATTTCCTGTAAAGCAAACGAATATTTTTAAATGTGCAGAACCAGCTCTGTAGGTTATGTGGTTTGTAAGAATGATTGTCTGAGAAAAGGTTGCTCAACCTGAGAAACAGCTGGGTTCTTATCACTGAAGGCAAAGTAGCTAATGGGAACATGGAGAATGGAGTTGTGGGTGTGGGTGGTGGTTAAATCAGAGGCAAGTGGGAGCAAAGAGGTTTTCTCAAATCTCTGTGGCTGTTTCCTTTACCTGGAATCTCTGTTTTCTCTTTATTTTCCCCATCTAATGTTCAACGTAAACACATCTCTTAACACTTATCTCAAGCAATATTTCCCTTACAAGGTATTTCCTGCAGCCTTCAGCTTGATTTATGTGTCTTCCTGTTCCTTTTACTTTCCATTAGCCACCAGTCCATGCCTCTATCACAGTGCTTATCACTGTATTCTGTCTGTTGATTTCCTTGTCTGTTTTCTCCTCCAGGCTGCATCAATGTTATTTAACCAAATGTGCTATACAGCCACGCGTCACTTAATGATGAGGATACATTCTGAGAAATTTGTCATTAGGTGATTTCGTGCTTGTGTGAACATCATAGAGTGTACTTACACAAACCTAGATGGTATAGCCTACTACACAACTGTGCTATATGGTATCAATCTTACGGGACCACTATCATATGTGGTCCATTGTTGACCAAAACATTGTTATGCAGGCGCATGTCTGTATAGTCAATCTCAATGAATATTAGATGAATTAATGAATGAATGGATGAATGAAGCATTGGCTGGATGAAGGTATTCCTCTGCTCCCTCAGGTAGTAGTCTGAATCCTGGTAATATGAAATTAATATTGCCACTAAGGAGTCCATGTGTATAGAGGAAAAATCTGTGCTGTATCTATTCCCAGAGGAATTGATAGCCGTAGCTCTAAAGCTGTGTTTTGAACAAACTGAAAAATGATATAAGCAGAATTTATACAACTCACTGCACCATCTTTATCATCCCTTTTTAGTCCCTCCATAAAATTTCTTACCACTTAGACCTTCTTTACCCTGTCAGTGTCCACTTCTCCAGTTTCCTAGGAGATTTTTGTTTGCATGAGCAAATATCATAATGTCATGTAACCATTCTTAAAAGTTTGATTCAGAGCCAGCCCTGATGGCCTAGTGGTTAAAGTTTGGCGTGCTCCACTTCAGTGGCCCAGGTTCGATCCCAGGTGTAGAACCACACCACTCGTCTCTCAGTAGCCACACTGTGGTGGTGGCTCACACAGAAGAACTAGAAGGACCTACAACTAGAACATACAACTATGTACTGAGGCTTTGGGGAGGAAAACAAAAAGGGAGAGGAAGATTGGCAACAGATGTTAGCTCAGGGCAACTCTTTCCCAGGAAAAGTGGGATTCACAGGAGTTCATTGACCTACTGAAGCTCCTTTGCAGATTCCTAGAGTTCTGGATGTCAAATAAGGAACACTATAATATAACTAAAAGAAAATCATGAGGTTTCTTTCTACTGAGATATCTCCTGATATTTCATGATCAGAGAAGATCAGTACATATTTGCTGAGATAAAAGTATAGCAACAGGGGCCAGCCTGGTGGCACAGTGGTTAAGTTCATATGTTCCACTTTGGCAGCCCAGGGCTCGCTGGTTTGGATCCCAGGTGCAGACATGGCACTGCTTGGCAGGCCATGCTGTGATTGCGTCCCACAAATAAAGTAGAGGAAAATGGGCACATATGTTAGCTCAGGGCCAGTCTTCCTCAGCAAAAAGAGGAGGATTGGCAGCAATTAGCTCAGGGCTAATCTTCCTCAAAAAAAAAGAAAACAAAAAAGAAAAAGTATAGCAACAGTTATCTAGTGGTGGAAGATGATGGAGTCAATCTTAGAGATAACTGAAATGTCAAAGGTAAGCTAATCAGTATTTGAATTAATCTCAGGGGGAATGGGTAGAGAGGATTCAAGTAGCAGGGCACCTGGAGACATCTTCTGAATTCTTCTCTCTCCAAAAAGAAAGGCAAAAAATAATAGCAGGTGTTTTTACAAGTCTAGGTTTATGGATTTTGGATGGCAAGAGAGTGCTCTTAAAGAAACCAATTTAATACTAAGGTTTACCTGGTCTTCACTGAGCTTCATTTATGTTATCTTCAAAATGGGAACAAAGTTTTTTTGCCTTGAATACCTAAAAGATCTATAGTGAGATCCAATAATGAATGTTAAGCCATTTTGTAAACTATTAGATGCTGTACAGTATTTTGTAAACTTAGATGTTACCAAGATTGGTAGAATTATTGACTTAAATTCCTGCTCTCTGCCAAGGAAACAATAAGAGAAATCGTGTTCATGTAATAACAGATGTTGTGTTCATGTGATAACAGATGCCAGGGGGCTCACAAACAGTATTGTTCCTAACACTGGACAAGTCATACAGGGCACGTCTGGATAAAATTAATAAATCACCAACATGAAGTGAAATGTTTACAGAGGTAATGATAGAGACTCTCTCAAGGATCTGCTTTTCCTTCTTTTGATGATGTAGATGGAGAGCAGAGGGATTAAGCCTGCTTCCAATTCCTGCTTCTTGGTCTATAAGAGATGTTGAGTAGCTTTAAGTGTGCAGTTTCCACAGCAGGAGGAAATCTAATTGAAAAACCTGGGGAAAATTCTCCAAGATTCCCAAATCTAAATTGGGCAAGTGGGAGGAGGTCAGAGGAAGGCATTGAGATTCTTATTAAAGTTATGCATCATTTCTATCTTCTCTAAGGGTTCTTCATCCAATTCCACCATCACGGTGTGGAGGGGTCCCCACACCATCAAGCAAGGTTCTGACACAATCTGCGTGTCCTACAATTCAACTCAATTCTGACACTATCTACCTGGAGATAGCTTCAGATCCCACAAGTTTAAGGCTCATCCTGATGCCAGCTTGGTGAGTCAAGGAGTCAAAAGAAAGATTTCTTGGACTGTCAAGGTCTGGCAGTAGTGATTTTTATTCAGGGAATAGTATGGAGTAGCATGGGGACAGGACCCATGGGTAGTAAAGAGCTTCAGGCATGGGGACAGGACCCATGGGCAGTAAGAGCTGCAATATGTTGAGGGTTAGAGCTAAATTTATGAGGCATAGGTATGTGAGTCATTTATTTACAAGACAAAGGAAAGACCATGAAAAAAATCATTAGAATGGTATCAGTGAAGGTGAGGTCTGATTATTGGGTGGTCCTATAACTTTAGGTAAGAATCAGATCAAATTAAGTCAGGACATCCTATGCTTCCTGGAGGATGATACAGATCAGTATATAAGGCAGGACACCTTGGACTTCTCTGCCTGGGGCAAGGGCAGCCTTGATCCTCATCAAGTCCTACAAGACTGCCCTCCTCTCTCCCCACTTCAGAAGTCAATCACTAGCTCAGGTGGTCACCTGGGCTTCTGACCAACCGGCTATAGATCAGAGGTTTCAACAACCCCCTCCTTGAGTCCAATTAATTTGCTAGAGCAGCTCACAGAACTCAGAAGAACATTTTACCTACTAGGTTACCAGTTTGTCATAAAAGGATAAAACTCAGAAATAGCCAGGTGGAAGAGACACATAGGGTAACATGTGGGGAAAGAGGGTGGAGATTCCACGCCCTCTCCAATCTTGCCATTTTCCTCAAATTTCCACGTATTCACCAACCCAGAAGCTCTCTGAACCCCCTTCATTTTGGATTTTTATAGAGGCTTCACTACATAGGCATGATTAATTAAATCATTGGCTACTGGCAATTAATTCAATCTCCAGCTCCTCCCCCTTCCTGGAGGTCAGGGCATGGGACTGAAATTTCCAACCCTCTAATCACAAGGTTGGTTCCCCTGGCAACCAGCCCCCATCCCTAAGTGCAGTCTTAAAGGTACCTCATTAACATAACAAAAGACATCTTGATCACTCTCCTCACTTAGGAAATTCCAAGGGTTTTAGGAGTTCTGAATCAGAAATGGTGAGAAAGACCAATTATATTTCTTGTTATAAATCACAACATCACACCCTCAAAAAAAATCGTCAGGAGCCGGCCCCGTGTCCCAGTGGTTAAGTCCTCACACTCCACTTCGGCATCCCAGGGTTCGGATCCTGGGCATGGACATGCCACTGCTCATCAGGCCATGCTGAGGCAGTGTCCCACATGCCACAACTAGAAGGACCCACAACTAAAATATGCAACTATGTACTGGGGGGATTTAGGGAGAAAAAAGCAGGAAAAAAAAAAAAGATTGGCAACAGTTGTTAGCTCAGGTGCCAATGTTCAAAAAAAAATCATCGTATACACAAAGTTTTTCATATATTTTCAGGGCAATTGTAGACTCCTTAGGGTCTTTGGAACCCAGATTAATAGTCCTTTATGTTCTGTTATAACTAGAGCTTTCGCTTCTGATAAATGGAAGCCACAATATATTGAGTGCTTCCTCTATACTATACAAGCATTTCATCTCATATAATACTTCCCATGCATTATATCTCATATAATCCTCACAACAGCCCTAATAGGTAGGTCCTATTATTTCCCTCAAATCGCATATGGGAAAACCAGGACTCAAAGCAGTACGATGATTTATCCAAATCACACAGTTAGAAGGATGGCAATTGAACTAGAACCAGCTGTTTGCAAAGTGGACAAGGCAGAGCCGGGGGACTTCTGAGATTATTTTAGAAATCCACCTCGCTAATGGAAAGACTGGGTATAAGTGTCCCTGCCACGGGGAATGAACAGTGTGAGATGAAGCACCTATTGCCCTTGGCCCAGAGAGACATTACAGCGACTGACTGCAGTGCGCATCCATGCCGCCACAACAACATCCCCAGGGACTGAGGCCTGAGCCCTGCCCTTGCTCTCTTTTCCTCAGCTATTGAAAGAGCTCAGGAATGTAATTGGTTTCATTAGTTGTGTCTCTCCAGGGATGTGTGACAGCCCGTAGGGTTGTGACTGCAGGTTGGGATTAACAAAGCAGTCGACCTTGGAACGTGGAGGGAGCATCCCCAGTGTCTCTGAGGGGTCTGCAGGTTGCAGGTGGCACTAATTTCACAGGAAAGCAAGGTGTTTGCCAAGGCAAGGACAGATGGTTCCAGTCGCCAGTTATTTATTTCTATAATTAGCTGCATGCTGTGATCTCAGATCATGGAGAAATTACTACTTCCTATGGAATTCCTCCCATCATTAGGGAAGAAATGGGAATTGGAAGCCAAGGAGAGGATGTTTGTTGGATGGTAACTCCAAGAATCTCTGGGCTTGCGTCTGTGCTGGGAAAGAGGGTGTGGTCTGGAGAAATAATCTGAATCAGCCAAAATGATTGAGTTTTAAATCAAGTCTACCATGGTCATGTGTTTTCACACAGAATTTACCCTTTCTGAGGTTCATGTTCTTTATCTGATAGAGAGGAATATTTTGAGAAGGAAGTTTGACCATGGATGTGATAAACTCCTATTGGCCGTATATAATTGACCCCATGAACCATATGAATATAAAAAAAAAAGTCCCTGAATTCAGTATATGAGACAAATCTGATTCAAGGCACCCCCACTTATTAGCTAACTAGCTCTGAACAAGTGACTTTAAATCTCAGACCCCCGTCTTCTCTGCATGTGAAATAGAAGAGCTGTGTCCACCTAGCAGAGGTAATGTGAGAATTGAATGAGGACATACATGCAATACTCCTAGACCAGTGGTTAGTGTAAAGTAGGCACTCAATAAATGGGCATTAATTGTATTATTTTAGTTTAGTAGAGAAGACAAGATCTAAAATCAAAATATTTATCTAATGTGACATAGAATAAGTGTAGTGCTAAATTGATCTAGGGGTAATTCATCTAAGACTATTGAGGGTAAGAAAGGAATAATTAATATCAATAGCATTCTCTGGTCCACTTTTGAAGAATAGGCTCTTGTTCTCTAGAAATTCTCTCGTGATGATGTCGGTTTCTGTCATATGCCTTGTGGACTGCTACCTATGCCCTTTCTGTGTTCTCTGGACTTGCATTCTGCTTTAGAAGTGGGATTAGAATTTAGAACGTGGTGTCTATATTCCTGATATATTCAGAATTAGCACCTCACACACCTGGCATCAAACCACAGGATCTGAACACGGGGAGATAAATTGAATAAAAAAAAAATCTTTTTTATGCAAGCCAAGAAAGGGAAACAGACTCACAAGACAGCAAGAGCCTGTCTGCTACTTATTTGTTTATCCTAATTGATATTTTCAAGGCATTCTCCTCCAAAGAGCTTCAGGCACTCTGCATGTATTTGTTGCAAAACCTCCCAGGGACTCTGTGTGGTGTAAGAGAAAGAAAGTGGTCCTAGTCACAGCACTTTATGTACACACAGTCAACAACCATGGTGAGCCACATGCAAATCCCGGCCAGCAGGGGAGGAAAAACTCCTTCTTAAAGGGGAAGAGGAAGTTGGGAGCGCTATTGTAAACAAAGAATTCCAGGTGTAGCAGCTTTTTCATTGGCTGAGTTGTGAGTCTCTCATTGGCTGAGCTTCTTGCCAGTCAAGAAGAGGAAGTCTTTCTTCTTCCTGTTGGGTTCTGCTCTCTACGTAGGGCGTGGGAATTCCCTCCTTCGGCCTCTTGAGTCCAATTTAATGAGGTTTCTGTTTAGTAATTTGACAAGCAGGACGACCCAAGGAAGTGGGTGTAGGTAAAGCTAGAAGAAAATTAAGATAATATAGATCATATCATACCTCAAACTCACTGTGACTAAGATTTAGCTGCCCATCTCCTCAGAAGTCTGACGACCTCAGCCTCAGATAATAGGACTCTCACCTAACCAGTTGGGCAAGCAATACATTTAGAGTTATCTTGGATACCTATCTTTCCATCCATAATCACTCTGGGCACAGTTTGTATAATGCATTAGAGGGAGGACAAGGTAAGTAGTGCTGGTGTGGGATGATAAAACAGAAGGATATCGCAAAAATCTAAACGAAATATAACAATAGCTTGGCTTTAGGGTATTAGTGATGGAGATGGAAAGAAATAGAATTGGGAGATATTTATAAAGTGTAAAACGTATTGCATAAGGTCCCAAAGCTAGGATATGAGTCTAACTTCAGTCCTCAAACCTAATTCCAGGACAATTTCTTCTCACATGCCATGCTAAGGTATTTCTGTTCAATGGAGGCCTACTATGCCCAGAGACTTGTATTTTCAAGTTTTGTATATGTAAAATGGAGCTAATAAGCTACCTCATATGGTTATTGTGAGGATTAAATTGGATAACATATATAATGTGTTTAGCATGTTGCTCAACACTAATGAAAGCTCAATAAATGTATGCATATAAATTCATCTGTTTCCATATCTTATAGTAATTATTCTTAATATAGGTTAAAAAGACAAAGCAACAGGGTAAAAAATAGAACTGCAAGACTCCTACAGCCCTTCCACGTCTGCTTCATGTTTTCTCCATTTTATTCAAGTCAGAACCCAGCCAATCTGAGTTTTCAGTCACTGCCTCCCACCTGACACAGACGATGGGAGATTGTAAAAGGACTTCCTCTCTGCCAAGTCCTCTAGGCGTATGTGTGTGTGTGTGTGTGTGTGTGTGTGTGTGTATTTCAGATTAATTTTGTGAGAGGAGCAGAAGATGCTGCCTTGATTTGTCCTTGGGAAGAGCTCTGCTTTTCTTGATTGAAAGTATATTTTTACAGCCTAAATGTGCAGGTCAAAGTAATTTTTTGACAGGTAAAATACTTAGCTGTGACTGTCCATGAATCTTCTTTTTTTCCCCTCCGTCTCTTCTCTCTTATCCTGTTCATAACTGTCTCCTCATCTTACCGAGGCCTCGTATCTGTGTATCACTGCCTTGTACTGGCCTGCCAGCGCCTTCTCTGCCTTTCCTCTCTGCGCCTTCTTTGATTCTTATCTAGCTGAGTGTGGAGCCTGGCTCTGAATTTGCTCTCAGGCCTCGATCTAGTAAGTCTCTGCCTCTTAAATCAAGATATAAGAACCCGCTGGGAGAATTAGGGAGATGGCGCAACAGTGGGGACCGAAGGTCCAGAACACGTTACCAGTGTGTCACATCACTTTAATTGAATAGCATTTAATTTAAAACACGTATAGTTTTTTTTTTAATGGAACAAATTCAAGTAAAATGCCAAGTCTACCATTTACCAGTTTTGTGACCTTGCAGTATTTCTTACCCATGCAACTGCAATATCTTATTCCACAAAATACCTCCCAGAAGTAAATAAAATAAATGTGTTTTACATAAATGTGAAATAAATGTGATCACACTGCCTGGCACAGAGATATTCTTAATAAGCTCTGAATTTTATTTTTACTTTAATAATAATATAACCAGCTCCAAGTTATAGATGTGTAAACCGAGATTCAGAGAGACTTAAATATTTGTCCTAAATCAGAACTGACAAGTGACAGACCTGGGACTTGAGCATCATCTGGAACCTGGTTGGTCTCGCTCCAAAATCCATGATTCAGGACACTAAGCTATATATCAAATAAATGCTATTCTTAGGTGGTAGACACTTTTGGCTGTGCCCAAGACACCCCAAGATTGTGAATTCAATCCCATTGCGTTTAAGGCTATGTGGGCAAGGAATAATCTGATTTTTAATGCCTTGCTACCTGTTTTCCTGCATGGAAGATTCTGGATCAGTTAAACTAACCAATTATCCAAACAAACAAATAGCTCTGTGAGTTGGGAACACCCCTGAAATGGCTTTCGCCAAGAAAACCCCTCCAAGCTCTAGTCCCATGGCCTTTTCTCTTGTCCTTCCTGCTCCCTACTTCTCCCTTCATTAGCACCCCCTTCTCTTTATATTGGCACCTCCAGTTTCCTTTCATGTTTCTTCCCCTGATAAATGACATACTCTGCTTCATCTACTGCTGGAGGTTTCTTTCCTATTTGTTCTGTCTAGAGCTCTCCCCCTCCCTCCTAGTGCCACCATCCCTCTGCCTCCTCAGCTAACTCCTACCTTTACCTACGCTTCCCATTTCCCATTTCCTACTTCCTCCAGGAAGCCTTCTAAGATTTCTCCCTTCAACCCCACTATAGACAACATGTAGGCAGAGTTAGGTTAGGTTCGGTACCTCTCTGTGGTCTTATATCCCACTGACTCCCTTGGTTCTAGCAAATCTCCTTTTGTATTATATCTTGCTACCAGTCTTTATTTCCCAACTAGCAGCTGCTTCTTCTTCTTCTTCTTCTTCTTCTTCTTCTTCTTCTTCTTCTTTGGTGAGGAAGATTGGCCCTGAGCTAGCATCTGTGGCCATTCTTCCTCTTTTTGCTTGAGGAAGATGGTCCCTGTGAACATCTGTGCCCATCTTCCTCTACTTTGTATATGGGTTGCACCACAGCATGGCTCAATGAGTGGTGTGTAGGTCTGCACTGGGGATGCAAACCCTCAAACCCCGGGTCCCAGAAGCGGAGTGTGCAAACTTAACCACTACACTACCAGGCTGGCCCCTCCCAACTAGCTTTTGAGTCTAGTAATTTTATCTTGTCCAAGTTGAAGTGCAGATCATTATCAAAATGCCTGATATACTAGGTCCTCAATAAATATTTTTCAATAAATGATTTAAATATAATTACTTGGTTAGCCAAGACAGGATTAAATGTGTAAGGATTTTTATTAGAGGATGTGCCTGTGAAAGAAAATAGGGTGAGAGTAGGTGTATGTTCAGGTAGCCATCAGACCAACATACAAATCCAACCTTTCGTAAAGGAGAGAGAAGAGGAAGCATCCTAGATTGCGATGCAGCATAAGAGAGCTTCAGGAAAGGAGACTCACGTCTCCCAAGAGTTGGTGTGCCTTAGCATCTCTGCTGTGCTCAGTTACAGGCTGGGAGCAGCCCATGGGAAGTGTGGCCAGGGCCAGAATGTAGGGATGGGTTTCTTAGCACAGCAGCTGAGGCCTTGTCAATTACCCTCCCTGAAGGAGGAGTTCTGTGAGGCACATACTTACGGCAGCCACAAGTACTAAACTGAGGCTATTATCCACTTAACCACCCTTGGTTATTCTTTTATTCAAGCAATATTTACTACATGGATCTTTTGTGCCAAGAATAACACCATAAGGCTGGCCTGGTGGCTCAGCGGTTAAGTTCGCACATTCTGCTTCTTGGTGGCCCGGGGTTTGCCGGTTCAGATCCTGGGTGCGGACATGGCACCGCTTGGCAAAAACCATGCTGTGGTAGGCGTCCCACGTATAAAGTAGAGGAAGATGGGCATGGATGTTAGCTCAGGGCAAGCCTTCCTCATCAAAAAGAGGAAGATTGGCAGTAGTTAGCTCAGGGCTAATCTTCCTCAAAAAAAAAAAAAAAAAGAATAACACCATAGACAGACATATGGAAGTGAAGGAAAGTACTTACCCTTAAAGAGTTTATGTTCTAGTGGGACACACACACACACACACACGCAGGTCCCTACAGTGTACTTCTAAGTGTAGGTAGAGATAACCCAGAGATCCATGGGAACACAGAGAAGGGGTTAACCATGCCAGGTTTGCGGGGCGGAGGGGGCGACCAAAGCGAATGGGACACTTGTAGTGAGTCTTTCAAGAATTTGGGATTCTCCAGAAGACAGACAAGGGAAGGAGGAACGTCTGGGTAGAGGAACAATTGGACTCTCAAGTAGTTTGGGCTCCTTATAGGTTAAACTGTGATGTGACAATCACAGGCAGTGAAACAGAACACATGCTCAAGGACCAGATTACAAATGACCTACAATGAACCAAATCCTGAGTTAAGGATGGGGACACAGAGAGGTCTCATCGTTGACCCAAGGCCTCAAGGAATTTACACTCTGATGAGAGAGGCAGCCAGGCAGCTCTGTTTACAGATAACAGCCACCCAGTATCATATATGTACGAGAAGTGATGACGGTCCTGACGAGGGTACCAACCCTGGCCTGAAAAAAGGGAAGAGAAATCACGAAAGGTTTGCAGAAATAAGCAGTACAGCCTCAAATTTTATTTTGTTGTTTCTCTCCCTTTTGGAGAGTTTGAAGGCTAACATTGGGTCCTCGTTTACAGAGAGGGGAAACTGAGTAATAGATGCATAGCCAGACATCTTTCGTGGGGACCCAACAGCGTTTGGCAACATTTAAACCAGATCGTCTCATTCCCAGGTTTAAATTCACGATCCACAAAAAACATTCAAACCTCCAATCCTGGTGTTCACGGTCCCTGTCCCTTGCCTGCCACTCTATCTCATCTCATACAATTCTCTGCTCCAGCCACACTGGCCATCTTAGTACCTCAAATACACCTAAGTCCTTCTGACTCAAGGAAGCTGGCCATGGGTGTCACCTCTGTCTGCGGTGCACATTACCCCAGAACTTTACAAGGCTGACTCCTTGACGTTAAAGCTTCAGCTTAAAGAGAATCTGTCCATGATCACACAATGGAGAGTAGTATGGTAAAATACATTTCATCGGCCCAATGTATGCTACCATAGCACAGATTGCTAGCTAGTAGTATATCTTTTTAAAAAAAATTTTTGCATGTATTTCATTACTGTCTACTCTCCCCACATGCAATCACCCTGAAAATCTCATCTGCCTTGTTCACAGGTATATCTGCACCGTTTCCAATAGCAGGCATCAACATGTATTTACTGAATGGATGAAGGAGTAAATACAGGAAAGGATAAACGGAGAAGTGTCCTTGTTTCCCAGGTCCTCTGCTCTTCATGCTGTTTCTGTAGGCTGCAGGAAGGAGAAAAACAATCACCAAAGAATGCACTTGCTCCTGAGAAAAAGCACGCTTTGACAAATGAAGTGTTCCCTGCCGTTAGCTTTCAGTCAAGCATCACATCAGGAAACTTTTGCGTCAGGTACTGTGATTGGCCCTTGCGGGGGAACGCCTGTGATGCAGGCCTGGCCCTCCTGTGAGCTGGGACAGATGGTTCCTTCACACACATCTAAATAAAGCTGTAATGGTGTTGGCCTGCAAACACAGCACAGGTGAACCTGCCTTTACAAGCGAGAATGTGTTTCATGGACGTTCTGTGCAAATCAATATCTACAATGCCACTAATTTTCATTTTAGACCCAGTTTATCTTCTTTTTGGATGTCTCATCAATGGACTGTCATTCTTTCTAGTCTGGTCTAGTACCAGCATGCCCCCAGAATATCCACCCCCACCACCAAGATATCCTGCACATTCTATCAGGGTTATTGTTGTACAGCATCACTCCCATAATGCACCCCTCTCCCTCAGTATCTGAGTAATGAGTCACCTTCGATTATCTGATCAAGATAGAGAATCACACGCAACAAGTCTCTAATTAGGCTGTGCTCTGATTAGTGAGTCGATGGCATAACCACAGCTGATGCCTCACAGCGCGGGAAGCATCTTAGATAAGTCGGTGGATTGTTTAGAAAGAAAGCCTAGCAAGACAACCTCAAGGACTGTGCATAAAAAAAGAAAAGGAAAAGATGGTAGCGCACAAGAAGAGATTATGACATATGAAAATAAAAGGGGGAAGATTGTTCTCTCTTCCACTCGTTCAAGTTGTAGAGATTCAGAGAAGTAATTTGCGGTACCCCAAGGAACCAAGGACACAGGTGAGGATGTGTTAGTATTCTCCAAGCTCATTTAATACCCTTTCTTCCCCACTGGACTTAAGTTTCAGGAGCTTTGGGACTATGTCTGTATTCATTACATCCTCATCACTAAGCACAGAGTGTAGGGCTTAACAAAGGTTTTTGAAATAATAAATAGATGAATCATGGAGGTGATGCTCAAGTAAGGATTCAGAATTGATGACAGATCAGTAACACCCCATCAAGGAGCACAACAGGGAGAGCGGTTAGGGAAAAAGCAGATAGGAGATGTCTACTTTTCCTTGCACTGAGAATGCCATGAAGGCCTTCGAAAGGTGAGACTCAGAGGACACGGAGAATTTTAGGTTTTATATTGCACTGGTTGGAAATGCCCTTTAAGTATTTTTCTGCTTGTTGTTTGCTGTAGGTTAGGATTTTGTAAAGACCTTGATGGTTCACTATGTTTTCATCCCCACGGGTGCTACAGGATGGAGTATGGAGGTGAGTGCCCTTGGGACATGATGGTTAAGACCTTATTTCCTGGCAAATCCTATGCTCAGGGAACTTGTGGATGAATACAGACCCACACATGAGAAAGAGGAACACACTGCTAAGTACCTATTATATGCTGTGCCCTTATGGATGGGTTATATCCATCAATCTCATGCACTTCTCATCAAGATAGAGAACAACACAACATGTCTCTAATTAGGCTGTGCAAATATTCTCAGAGCAATTTTGAGAAGTAGGCTTTTTCCTTTTTGCTATTTTACAAAAGGGGAATTGGGACTTCAGAGAAATAGTATAACTCTTCAAGTTATATTATTATATATCCTCTTCAAGTATAGGTTAGACCTGAGACTAGAGTCCAGGTTTCCTTATTCCAGAGAAGTACTGTTTTCCTTCTCAATGTTATGCCTAAAATATATTATGAGAAGATGGAATATAATCATCCTCTTCTACATTACTTAGATCTTTTATGACTTTTACTGGCCCAGATTTTCTGTTTTCCCAAGGCACATACATATACACTTGAAAACAGGAATGGCAGATACCTGGTACATGTCCCATTTCTCCTATCCACATGATGGATATTACCAATTAATTATAGATTTATGGAGTGTTTCCTATTGACTTCAGGTGCAGCCTCAGAATCCTTCTTACCACACAGAGCTCCAAATTCCACTAACAATAAGAATTGCACATCCATGTAAAATTTATTTGCAGTCTTGTGTGGAAATTCTGAGGGAGACTATGAGTGCCTTTGAAAAGAGTTTAGGCTAGAACTTAGGAAACCTACATTTCACCACGAGTTGCCACTCCTAGCTGATGCTGGACGAGTCATTCAATTTTCTCTGGACCGCAGTTCCCCCATTTGTAAAAGGAAAGCTGTGGACTAAATCAACTCTATGTTCTCTTTTTCTGCTAACATTGTGGAGGTGACAGAGGTACTTAGTGCGATTTACTAGTCCTAGATCGCATTCCCAGAAGGCTCACTAACCTGATAAATTAATTACTGCTTGGGTTTTGATAAATCCTTTTATTATATGTGTTCATCCCATTAGGTAACATTCTCACATTTCAAAAAGATTTTCAAGAATATAATGCTTGTACTCAAAAGATGGGCTTTGAAGGTGGAATTTTCCCTTTTTTGGAGAATGATACTCTACAGTAAGGGCACAAGGATTCTTTTCTCTCTTCTTTAAAACATAAATTACTGAGAAGAGGGAGTGTTTCAGAAGTATGGGAGTTCAGGGGCCGGCCCCATGGCCGAGTGGTTAAGTTCGCGCACTCCACTGCAGCCGCCCAGGGTTTCGCTGGTTTGGATCCTGGGCACAGATCAGGCCACATTGAAGTGGCGTCCCACGTTCCCACACGCCACAACTAGAAGGACTTGCAACTAAGATATACAACTATGTACCGGGGGGAATTTGGGGAGATAAAACATATAAAAAAAAAAAAGATTGGCAACAGTTGTTAGCTCAGGTGCCAATCTTTAAAAAAAAAAAAAAAGAAGTATGAGAGTTCAGGTTCCTTATCATGTTTCAACACTTGAACAAGAATGAAATGAATTCTGTTGACACTAGTAGACTGAGAGTTTGGGCCCCAGTGATCCCCTCTTAATCCAAGAATAACATGACTTTTTATGAGTACATAAGGACAAACACCACTTAACGGGGGCCTGTGTGAGCAGAGATAAAGAGGATTCCCAGAGCCATGCCCACTTGTAAGTACAAGCCCCAGAATCAGCACTCATCTCCCCTCTTCAACCCCTCAACTGCAGCCTGCCGAGTGGGAGACAGTGACTTCCAGACCTCCATGTCCAATACAGCAGCCAGTGTGCACATGTGGCTATTTAAATTTAAATTAGTGAGAACTTAAAATTAAGAGTTCAGTTCCTTAATCACTCTAGCTATATTTCAAGTGCTCAACAGCCAGTGACTAGTGTCCCTCATATTGGATGGCACAGATAGACAAAAATCCCATCCGTTCAGAAAGTCCTGTTGGGCAGTTCTGCTCTAGGTAAAGTCATATTTGTAATCTTCTGGAACATGAAAGTCTGGACAATTCTCTTTGTATTGGCGATGGAAGATGTTTTCTCTCTCTCTAAGCTCTTGCTTTTCAGTGCCAACTAAGCATTGTCTGGGATGTGTAGCATGGAGGCAAGATAATTTTTTGTTCCACTTCACCCTTGCTCATTCTCAACCTGACAGTACACAATGAGACTTAAGAAGCCCTAAATAAACATTTCACTTGTATATCAATCTTAAAAATGATGCCCTTGTTCTGATCATTATGTAGCTCTGAATAAATGATATTGTTGATTAGAGTTCTGCATCAAATATTATTAACTAGTTATTTCTATCAATTATCAATAAATCCCCTTAAGCTTACAAAACTTTGTGAATGAACTCATTATCCAAAGTCTTTAGGGTACCACCAAAGTCCCATGTCCTTCTAAGCTAGTTATAAGTTCATCTCATTTCTCTAGTAATGTTTTGATCTAGAAAGGCATTTCATTTTTTTTTTTCAGGTTTTCTACTGGTGAATACTATGGCCACATTAGCCTTCCATCCAGATCTCATTTATATTTTCACCCGAGGCCATTTCTCACTCCATTGACCTCATTCGGAATGGAAAGGTTGTTAATAATGAAGCTGGGAATTGGTTTTGGCAAACATAGTCTGGACACTGTAGTTGATCGATACAGTCAAAGATTCTTCACTTAATTTTTTTTCCCTTTTCTCAGTGCACATTACAGCAGAAGAGAACAAAAATTTGAGCCGTCTGTATTAACCCATAAATGTTTTATTGACTTATCGTCTCTAGGTTTTCTCTGTACCATCCTCACCCACCTACCTGCTTACCCATCTATCTACCTACATACTCGATGTGGGAGTGTATTGCTAAGATCCCACAGAGGTTCCAAAAAATGGCAAAAAGTGACCCAAACTCAAAAGTAGCCCTGAGTTTTGTCTGGTGTGGCTGTGACATGGGCTTCAGACACAATGTGAAGTTCTAGCTGGTACTTCCTTTGTGCCCATTAACTTTGCTTAGACTTCAAGAATTTCATAATATTTGCTGGTGAATTTGTACACTCATTACCAGTATCAGTATGGGAGGGAGGTCGGGGAACTGTAGCAATGATTTTCAGTTTACTTGAGGGGCAGGCTAGCATAGGAGTTAAGAGCTTGGACTTCTGACCTTCAAATTCCAGTTCTGCTTCATACACAGTATATGATCTTGAACAAGTTTCTAGAAACTGTAGGGGAGGAAGACAAATCCTCTACCCTCTGGGTCCTTCTGGCTGGGCTACGAATTAAATTGACATGAGACAGAATAACAGGAGAAAATCAAACAAGTTTAAAACAACATGTATACATGGGAGAAATCCAGGAACACTGAGCAACTCAACAAAGTGGCCAAGCTGTCAGCTTACATATTATCTTTAGCTCAAGGCAAAGGAGGATGTTGTGGGTAGTGGTTTGGGATTTCAGAGGAGAGGAAGACAATTCACATGGAGATGGAAATGCAAATGTTTGTTAAACAAGTTTTGCTGGGCCAAAAATGTGCTTGTTGATGCCTTTCTATCACATAGATTTTACATTATACTATAGCTGTCTATGGTATTAGCTCCTTCCTGGAACAGGCCTTCTATGTTAAATTCTTTTAGATAGTTTGGGGGAGGGTCAAAACTCCTTCCTGAGTTTTCTGAGCCTTTATTGTCTTCAGCTTGAAATAATCCACATACCAGAATGGGGCATCTTGGGGTGGCCTGCCCTGAACCCCATCAAACCCTTTATTCCACAGTTTCCTCATCAGTAAGTGGAGATAAGAGCAATAGTACCTACCACATAGGGTTATGAAAATTAAATAATTAATACACATAAATTACTTAGAAAAGTTCCTGGCACTTAGTAAATCTTTGACATTATTAGCTATTATTGTAATTATTCCTTGGAACCAGAGGATTCCAGGTGAGAACCTCATGGAGCTAAGGGAAGATTTGTTGATTCCTACTTCCAATTTTTAACTTACTCCACAATTGCAGAAAAAATAGAAAAATTGTGACAATTTTCCTCTGCAAAAATATAAAAGTACTAGAAAAGAGCATAACAAAAAACGTTTTTAAAGATTTAGCAGAATTTGAAGGAAAAGAAAAAGAAATACTCAGGTGGTGGATACAAATAAATAACTTAAAAGAATGCAGTAGGCGGCTGGCCCACTGGCACAGCAATCAAGTTTGCATGTTCTGCTTCCATGGCCCAGGGTTCACCAATTCGGATCCTGGGTGCGGACCTATGCACTGCTTGTCAAGCCATGCTGTGTCAGGCGTCCCACATATAAAGAAGATGGGCACAGATGTTAGCTCAGGTCTGGTCTTCCTCAGCAAAAAGAGGAGGATTGGCAGCAGATGTTAGCTCAGGGCTAATCTTCCTCAAAAAAAAAAAAAAGATAAGAAAAAGAATGCAGTAAAGAAGCGAGATTATTTCCCCTAGGGTGGGGTTGAGCACCAGATGCAGGTTCTAAGGCTGGTGAGCAGGGTTTACTGTGATCGGGAAAAGGAGGGGTAGCTTTGTAAAGTTTCAAAGTGGGGTAGGAACCTGGAGCTGGGACTTGACACCACAATGAAGCCTGCATATGGCTTCTCTTTATTGTTGAAAGGGAGTTAGGAGGAGTCTACCTACCACAGGCTAAGAATGAGGCAGACATTTCCTAGGGTTCTAAATGTGTAAAGGAAATCTCCTGCAATTAATCAAAACTCCAGATTTGTGTCGTATGTGGCTGTGGAGTCTGAATTCCTATCCCCACGTTGTATTAGAATCCCAAGATCAGAAATTAACATAAAAACAAATGGATCGAGGATCAGTCAATCCTTTGATCCCCAAAATAGTCAAAAGTAAACCCACTTTATGAAAACACTTTCACAACCAATGTACATGAGCTTTCACCGGGAACAAAAAACTTTTGCTGAAGATGAGCGCAAATAAAAAAGAAAATTACAGACCTATTCTCCTTAAGGGAGAGTAAGAAAACAAGAAATAAGAGAATTAGAATCCCATGAATTTGAGATAATAGAAAAACCTAGGAATGACTATAAAGTAAGAATAATTAAAATGAATAGAGGTAACAATAGAAACCATATTAAAATAATAGATTCTATAAAAGAAAATAAATTGATCCGAAAGAGAAATTAATCTCTGAAGTGAAAGCAATACAGGGAAAATTACAAAATTATAAATTTGTTCAAATTTTAAAAATTATTTAAACAATCTGCAAATATGAAGAATAATATGTTTTAGCATGTGAACTGCTTTAAGCCTACATTCCTCTCCATAGGTAACTAAGTTCAATACATATGTGTTTGTGTGGGCACATATATATAGAGACACACACGTATATATGTATATATACATATACGCATGTGTGTGAGAGACATAATTTATATCTTTTCTTTTTTTTGAGGAAGATTAGGCCTGAGCTAACATCTGCTGCCAATCTTCCTCTTTCTGCTGAGGAAGACTGGCCCTGAGCTAACATCCGTGCCCATCTTCCTCTACTTTATATGTGGGACGCCTACCACAGCATGGCTTGCCAAGCAGTGCCATGTCCCCACCCGGGATCCGAACTGGTGAACCCCAGGTTACTGAAGCGGAATGTGCAAACTTAACCACTGCACCACCAGGCCAGCCCTATATCATATTAAAGTATTATTCATACTATAAAACTCTTAACAGCAATTGATATTGGATTTCTTTTGATGTTAGCTCAGACAAATTTTGCTCATTTGTTCTAAAAATTCCACAACAATTTATTTGGCTTTTCTTCCATCAATAACCTCTTTCCCTTTCTTAATATTACAAACAACACTGCAAAGACCGTGCTCATGCACATTTTGTGTGGGTGTGAACTTTGCCAGAGACTGAAATGTTAGAATTGCATCAAAGAATATGCACATTTAAATTTTTAATAAATATTTACAAATTGGCCTCAAAATAAAAGTCACTTAGCTAAATATAGCTAAAAAATCTCAAGTCATGTTGATGCGGGGTCGGTGAGCCAAGGAGTCGAAAGAAAGATTTCTTAGACTCTTAAGATCTGGCAGTAGTGAGCTTTTATTTAGAGAATAGTATAGAATAGCATGGGGACAGGACCCATGGGCAGTCAGAGCTGCTGCGTGGGGACAGGACCCACGGGCAGTCAGAGATGCTGCTGGCATGGGGAGCTGCTGCTGCCGCCACTGGCATGGGGACAGAACCCATGGGTAGGCAGAGCTGCTGCTGGCATGTTGCTGCTGCCGGCATGGGGACAGGACCCATGGGCAGTCAGAGCTGCTGCATGGGGACAGGGCCCACGGGCAGGAGGAGCCACTGCTGCTGCCTCAAGTTGAGGGTTAGGGCTAATTTTATAAGGCATGGGTATGTGAGTCATCTCTTTACAAGACAAAGGAAAGAACATGGAAAAAAGTTAAAATGGTATCAGTGCACAGGTGGGGTCTGGTCATTGGGTGATCCCATGACTTTTAGACAAGGATCGAATCTGATTAAGTAAAGGTTAGAAAGGTTAGAAGCCACCACCCTAAATCAGTTACATGAGATTGCCAGACAGCAACCAACTTAAGTTCTTGCCTTCCCCATTAAGAGTTTCTAGGGACAAGGTCATCTCTCCTCTTCTTCCTGGTACAGAGAGGGAGGCACCTTTTACAGATAGAGATTTACCTTACAAATGTAAATGTGTCCCAACAAGGGCAAGTTCCATTCCTCCGAGCCTCCTTCCCTGTCCCGGTTTATCAAAAGCAATCAGCCCTGAACAATCCCCATGCCAAAGAGACATGTCCTGGGGTGGCCAATTTCAGGTTCCTACAAGGTCATCCCCCCTTCCTTCACAAATGCAAATGTATCTCAAAAGTGCAAGCAAAATTCCAGTCCTCAGAGCCTGCTTCTCATCTGCAGTTTTAAAAGTAACCAGCCTAAAATCCTCATCAATGTCTGTCTTAAATAGCTGGGTTCTGAATGAGCTTTTGTGTTTCAACAAAGAAAAAAGTATTCTGGGACACAAAGTAAGTTGAAAAGGTACCAAATCCATCGACCTAAATGCATCTTCCAGCTTTGACAGAGTGGACATACTTGAAGAATGGAGCCAGACATCCCCCCTTCTCTTTGCAGCTTCATGGAATATTTGTGGTTTAAAAACCACAAAGCAAGCTCTCACAAAGGTGCTTTTAGCATCTACCCGTTGTTCTATGAGTCTCACGTCTCTGAGCTTTGCTTTCACCTCCTGTGCTCTGCTCTGTTCAATAAGCTGCAGAAGGTCTGCTTTCCCCCCATAACCAGCAATACGCTTTGAATCTTGCATCTGTATCCCCTTTTATGGACACCGGGGACTCCTGCTTGGCCATTGTGGGTGGCTTCAAACTTGGAAAAGCCAGCCAACATCCCTCTATGGAGTAGCTCATCTGAGGGTGATTCAGGAACCAATAAAGGATGGCAAATCACTTTATGGAAATTAGCTTTTAATTATTCATTGACAATTTGATTGCAATCCTGCAGGTGTCCTGATAGGATGAGGATGACTTGATAAGTGGATTTTTTTTTCTCTGTAAAACACATTCAACACGTTCCTCCCGAAAGCCACTTGAAATTTTCCAACTTGAAGAGACCATGGGGAAGAACCAGTCCATCGCCTCTAGAATGAATAATCTCAGCAAAGATGTCATTATTCATTTATTCATTTGTTGAGTGATTCTTATCCTCTGCTGATGAATCGTTTATGGAAGAGACAAGGAAAAGGACTGATTAAAAAGAGAAAAAATATAAAATCATCTGATGTGAGGTCATATTTTTACCTTTCCTCCTCCACCCATTTCCTGAAAGGAAGGCATTGTGGTATTATGGGGAAAAAATGGATGTTGAGCAGGCCTGGGCTCCAACCAAAATGCCACCAATTATTGGCTGTATGACCCCAGCAAGTCTATTAACCTCTCTGAACCTCTGTTTTCTCATAAGCAAATATGAGGGTATTAAAATCTTGAATGACGAATGAAAATATAGTGTGTGTGCCTAGAAAATTGTTGGTTTTCATAAATGACAGTGGATATGATCACCATGCAGCAAAACGTTCTTTGGAGTATCTTGGAAGGCTAATCTCCAGCTAGCTGGGACCTCAGGGACTTTGGCAGTTTACAAACTGTCCACTGGCTCATTTACATATGATTTCCTCTGGGAGGTTTGGAGTGCTGAATTGAGAAACTGCTCAATCATCTTATCAACCTCCCCCTAGTAGCAAAAGGCCTCTTAAATGAATGGCCTGCAGATTCCAGCTTTGAAGATAAACTAGAACCTTCCCCTTTTCCCTTTGACCTTGTCATTAGGACCATGGCCATGAATCAAATAAAAGAGGATATTTAAGAAATCTTTCCTAAGTGCTGAATTGCTCTTCAGATTTAATTATGATAATAATGGCATCTTATGGTCTTACATTTGGAAAAGATTTGATTATTACTAATTATTGAGTGTCCATACATGAGAAGATAAAAAGAAAATAGGCAATCCTAATCTAACGCCTAGCTTGATATATTGGTTTCAGTTTACTCCCTAATTTAACTCTTCAAGACCCATTAGCAAAAACCAAGGTCCCTATTGTAATTTTTTTCCTGTCTTTTTTCCCTGTACTGTCCTTTTCTTCCTCCTATCCTCTCAATGCTCCTTTCCCTTTTTCACAGAGTTCAAATTGTTTTGTTAATATCCAAAAGGAGACATAAGAGAAAAAATAATTTAGTGATTTGGGTTTGTAAAACATGTCATGCTCATTTTTGTTCATAATCTAACTCCTTCTTACCTCTCTAGCTTAATCTTTCACCCTTATTTTATTCAGGCCGTATGACTTGCAAGGATGGGAAGGGTCTCTGGTCTATTAAAAGTTACGTTATAAGAGATGTTTCCCAAGCTCTTAAGACCAGACAGGCAATAAACTCCATTCTGCCTTCCTGGAATCTCATTCATGGTTAGTTCAGTGTGAACTGCAAAGTCCAGAAGGAGAAGATATCTAAGGACCAGTGAGGAATCTGAGAGAGGAGAAAAGGCAATGTCTGTCCTCAAGGCAGGGAGACTGTGAGGACCATGCACTGTTTTGTAGGGCAGATGCTTCTATTTACCCCACATGGGGAATGAGAATTGGAGCGGAGAATATGTGCTTTCCTACTGTTCTTCCCATACTGGGAACCTATCCCATCTTCCCTTAGAGAAAATAAAGGGACGTGAAACTTTCATAGAGAAGAGGGAGAGAGAGAGAGAATGCATCAAGAGAAAGAGACCAGAGGAGAGAAGTAAAGAAATGATGAGAGAGAGAAAAATTGCAAAGAGAAAGTAAAAGGAGAAAGAGTCGGAGAATAAAATGCCAGAGCAAGTGGGAGGGACGCAGACATAGAACTAGAGAAAGGGAGAGAAAGGAAGGGGGAAGAGAGAGAGAGGGAGAGAGGGAGAACAAAACAAAGGGGCTGGCCTGGTGGCGCAGTGGTTAATTGCGCACATTCCGCTTTGGCAGCCCGGGGTTCCCTAGTTCGAATCCTGGGTGCGGACATGGCACCGCTTGGCAAGCCATGCTGTGGTAGGTGTCCCAGATATAAAGTAGAGGAATATGGGCACGGATGTTAGCTCAGGGCCAGTCTTCCACAAAAAAAAAAAAAAAAAAGAGAGAGAGAAATAGAAAGAATTATTTAAATTCTTGGGACAAGTGGTATGTGCTACAGTGAAGAGTCAAGGAAAATAATACTGTGTCAAAGTCAACATCAGATTAAATCAGAAAACTTGGGAGGAAATCATGGTAAAATTAAATCTAATGGAACAGAAAGAGGTAGAGAAGAGGGGGAGGCACCAGACAGCTGGGGTTGGGGGCAGAGGGCAATGAGGGATTGAGTTAAAAAAAAAAAAGAAAAAGTCTACAAAGGCACAGGCATGCACTTCAAAAGCAGACAAGAGAAGTGCCTGAGATCTCTGGAAATGTTTGGTTCTGAGCCCTGGGAAGCAGCGTGAAGAGGAAATAAAGTCAAACGCAAGCCCTGGAGACTCCTGGGGCTTGAACTCTGTGTTTAGCTACAAACGGCACGGGTTAGGAGAAAGGACACTTGGGCTCTGACATCAGTCCTCCCACGAATGAAAAAAGTGTGACCTTGGCAAGTTGAGTAAACTCTAGGGACTTTGGTTTCTTTATCTGTTAAATGTGGTAGATGGCGTAGGGAAACCGTGAGGCACCTCTTAACTCTGAGACGGTTTTGAAATCTCAAAGCTGAAGTCGATTATCCAAGATGGGTGGAAACTCAGGATGAGTTTATGGATGGCATGATAAGTTGAGCTGTGACAAGAGCCTTAGTGTGTGGAAAGCTCGCATCACAAAGGGCCTCAACTACAAGTTGACAAGGAGGTAGTGGAAAGAATGCTGGACTCTGCCTTGGTCTCTGTCAGAAAATAGCTGTGTGACCTTGGACAGTCTCTTGACTTACCTTGGCCTCTGTTTTCAAACGCATGCAATGTGCATGTGGCTTTGTATGGGGAGGTGGAGAGTTGGGAGATTGATGGACGGGACCAATTCCTAAGTAGCCTACTCAAATGCCTTCTGGGGACAAAGTAGCCAGTCCAGAGGCCAGATGGGGATTGTGAAGAACCAAGAGTGTCTTATCTGCCTGAAGGGGGATGGTTGGTATTTGACTTCAACTAATTGTAAGCGTGGGTATGAAAGTCAAGTGTTACTAGATCTTCTAATGTTTTCAAGAGAAGTTTATATTCCTGATTTGTATGCAAAATGCAATGGCCAAAGAAACTTGAGTGAAGATTTCAGCCTAACGAAGTATGAATGGAGCCACCCGGTTGCAGCATGCAACATCTGGAACAAATGCTCTTTGAAGAGATTTTTATTTTTATTTTCCTTTTTCTCCCCAAAGCCCCCCGGTACGTAGTTGTATATTCTTCGTTGTGGGTCCTTCTAGTTGTCGCATATGGGATGCCGCCTCAGCGTGGCTCAATGATCAGTGCCATGTCTGCGCCTAGGATTCGAACCAACGAAACACTGGGCCGCCTGCAGCAGAGCGTGTGAAGTTAACCACTCAGCCACGGGGCCAGCCCCCAAATGCTCTTTGAAAAGGGCCATTCTATGCTCTCCAATTCTAGAATTCTGAAACTTAAGGAATGGAGATTCTTGGATGTGAAAATGAAAATCAAGAGTAAATGACAGAGGGAGTGGATCATGAAAGATATTTCATGCCATTTCCTCTTCTATTCTTTTTGTTTGATTGGTTCAATCCTCCCAATTCTGGTCCAAAGCTGCCAGAAGCAGAGTCTTCAATGCTACTCACGTCTCCTCCCTATTTTCTCTTCTATCCTTGTCTTCATCCTTTCCCTCTTAAAGCCTCTCCCCACTCCATTTTTAAATCCATCCCTGCTTCTCATTCCTGGTCTTTATCTCTTTGCTGCCTCCATCCTCCTGCTTTCTGTCCTTGCTCCACATGACTCAGAGCCCTGGAGTAGCACCAACCCTGGTATCTGAAGGCAAGTGAAATTCTCCTATATGGGAAGTTGAAAGTATTCTGTGGTGGGATATTTAATCATTTGAATCCTTGATAGGAATAGTTCTTTTTATGTCTTGCAGCAATAAATCCAGGCTGTATCTAATCTCTGATCTCAGAGAGAAGAGAATTAACCAGCTGAGAGTGTGACTAGAAATGAAACCCACAGAGAAGGGAGTGAAAAAGAGACCACTTTATCTATGTGTGCACACAGCATAGTAACATGGAATCGGTGAGCAAGGGAGAAAAGAACTATTCTTGTGCACTCTTTCCTCATCAATCTACAATACCTCTTAAAACACTGAGTTTTCTTCTAAAATCATCTTATTTTTGCCCATCATCTTACTCTACCTCCAAGAAACCCCTTGATTATTACCTCTGCTTACTTAGATAGATCTCAGTCATTCCTTTCTTTGTTTTCTCTCTCTTTTTAATTTTCTCTTCTCTCTCAAAAGAGCTGTTCTTTGTTTCCCATCAGGCCGTAAAGAGTATCTGTCTCATGGACCACTGCAATCTCTTTGTTTATTGCATGTCTGGCATGTAGTGGGTACTTATTATTCTTCCTGAACTATCTTCCCATTACACACACACACACACACACACACGGAAGGTATATTGATGTTCTTCTCATCTCACTCTCTCTCGAGTGGTATTTATAGCTTACCAGGATCGTATACGAGTTCCACCAAAAATGTCATATCTAGGGTACCTGGCTCACCTCTACTAAGCTCTTTGAGGATAGAAGCCAAGACCTGTATTTCCTCCACTGCGCCAGAACAGTCCTTAATTCACAGCAGAGACTCAGTTTTACACCAAGTTTCTTGAGAGTAAAATGATTTGCATTCTAAGCCAGGCTGTGCCTCTCACCATCTATGTGAACTTGGACAACATATTTGAACTCTCTGAGACTCAGTTTGCCCAACTCTAACATGCAGACTACATGATCTGTCAAATCTATTTGCATCTTTTTTGAATATAATTCTATTTGAGTTTATAATTCTATTTGAATATTTTTCCTCTAGATGCTTCCAGATAATTCTTTCAATAAATAAATAAACAAGAACATGTGGAAAACAACCTACTTAGGACCAGGAGGTGAAGAGAAAACAAAGTTAAATGCAATGCAACAGAAAATTAATAAAGCAACAGCCATCCATTATGTATATATCCTACTGGGAAGAAATACCGCCCCAAACAGCAGAGTAGCTGGAATGTGGAATTCCTATGGTGGAAGGTGGGGGTAGAGAGGAGGACAGAGACCATGTCTGTGGCCTCTCTCAGCAAGTCATATTCCTTTTGTGAGGCTCAGTCTTTCTTATGTAAAGTGAAGTCTTAGAATAAATTACCTTCACAATTTTCTCTGGGCTCTGAAATTCTAGGATTGGACAAAAAGCAGTTTAAGACAAGATAGTAAAAGTCCAAATTGGAGAAGAATTAAAAGTAAATTATTTTGATATATGCATACAAAGTAAGCCATGATGCAAAGAAGGCTGAAATTTTGGGGTTTCAGCTTCCACCATCCAATACAGGAGGCCACACCCTGCCCTCATCCTGATCTGTAATTCTGTAAAACCTTTTCTTTTCTTTTCTCTCTCTCCTTTTATTGTTCTCCTCTCCTCTTGTCTTGCAGAGACTCTGACATCTTGTTTACTTCTAATACTTGAAATAAAGAATTATTTCAGATGCATATTCTCTTTTACTGTCAACACACTTAGAAGAACATGTTCAATACATCAAAGGAACCAACTAATTTAAGGAAAAAAATACACACACAAAGTAGACAAAAGTATCTTTCCTGAAATATGTTTTCCTGCTCTGATTTAAAAAAAAAAAAATGCAAACATAAGTATGCATTGATGCATTCCGAGACCTTTGTCTCTCTACTTATTCTCGATTTCTATAGTTAACATGCTCTCTATCTTCATATATCTTTCTTTCTTTTTCTTATTTTATTTTATATTATGTTTTGCATTTCTCTGGTCTCTATATCTTCTTCTTTTTTCTCTTCTATATTCTTTTCTCTACATGAATTCCCCCCCTCTCATTGTCTCCTCATAGATACACAAGGAGAAATTTAAATTAATATGGATATAGATACATGATAATGAGGTCAATTTTATGATTGTAACTTAGCTGCACCTCAATGAGACTGAATAATCTATGACAAAGTTAAAAAAATTAAAAATTGGTCCTTCCTGCTATTGGGTGGAACGAATATAAGCATCTCCCTATGACCTACCAATTCCTCGCTTGGGTACATCTTCAACATAAATGTGCCAACTGAAAGACATGCAAATGAAAATCCATAGTGATGCTGTTTGTGATGGCCAAAAATTGGAACCAATCCAAATGCTCCTTGAAAGTAAGATGAAAAGTATGTTGTTTACGGCCACACAATGGAGTATGATACAGCAATTACAATAAACAATAAACAGCAACATACACTACCTTGTTTTAAGCACTGCGAGGCTGTGTCAGATTTCTCTGATTTTCTAGCATCACTCTGCCTTCCCTGCCCACTGCAGCTCTCAGCAGATGCTGTGGGGAAATCAACCTAGCATCGAGGGCAGTGCCAGATTCCAGTCCCTCATACTAGTTCATATGGCTGTCAAAAGTTCCACTGTCCCCTACCCCCTTTTTTTTGGTGAGGAAGATTGGCCCTGAGCTAACATCTGTTGCCAATCTTCCTCTTTTTGCTTAAGGAAGATGATCCCTGAGCTAACATCCATGCAAATATTCCTTTATTTTATGTGGGATGGTGCCACAGTGTGGCTTGGTGAACAGCGTGTAGGTCCACGCCTGGGATCCAGGCCTGTGAACCCTGGGCCACCAAAGTGGGGTGGGCAAACTTAACCACTATGCCACTGGGCTGGCCCCCCACTGGTTTTTCTTTTCCTCAGAAGAGTCCTTCTGCTTACTGCAACCCTTACCTCCAGCCTGTGCCCAGACTCAAGATATATCCCCAGGGAAGAAGGCAGTGATGCTACCAGCCTAGGAAAGGTTCTTTTCTTTCTGGAATTTAATTCTTCTACACTCTTTACTTTCCATCAATTTCTGATCACTTTTTAAAAAGATGTTACTTTTGTAATTTGTGGGGGTTTTTCTTCTAGTAGTTCCAACAGAAGCGATAGTTTGCTGTGACCTTCTGCTTCCAAACTGGAAGTAGAAGTCTTCCCAGGTCTAGGTTTCCATACTTCTACTTACCAGCTCTGTAAACTTAGGTGAAATGTATGACTCAGTTCCTCATCTTGAAAATTGAGATATAGTAAGACCTCCTCCAGAAGGCTAGTGGGAAGATTCCCTGGATTCATGTGATAATACATGCAACATGCTCTGAGTGATGCCTGGCATATGATAAGAATTTTTTAAAATGGCAACTATAGACTTACCTAGTTTTGTAAATACTAAAAATGACAGAACTTGGGGGGCTTGTTTTAAAACAAGAGTACACGATTACAAACACAAATAAAGAATTAAAAATATTTAGTTAGGGACTGAGAGGGAGAAAAATGGTGGGGTGAGCTGACCCGGGACTCTCTCCCCTCCAAACTACAACAAAGGATTGGAAAAAAACTGAATTTCAGCTAATAAACCTAATGTCAGGCCATCAGAGACCTATAGCACCAAAAAGACGGAGGACGGAGAGGCTCCAGCCGCCCTCAGAGGAGCTGGAATGGGGTAAGAGAGAACTTCGCTCCCTCCCCTAGAGACTGAGATCACTGCTGCCAGTGAGGGAAGGAGCAGGGGAGGGGCCTCGTGACCAGGGTATCGTCCAGGACTCCCACCTCGGTAGAGTGGAAACCCGGCTGATGGGGGAAAGCTTCCCTGCGCAGGGACCCCATAAAGCCAGGGCCCCAGGAGACCAGAGAACAGAACTGATCTAAATTCAGATTGGTGCTCGAGAAAACCAGCCCCTCCCCCCAGCAAACCGTGCTGGGCGCCGCCATCTTGCCTGAAGGAGGAGAGCTCAGAACGCATGGCTCTCGACACCCATCTAGTGGTGACAGGCTGTAACTGCAACCGAATTCTACCATCATGCGAAAAAACGGCTCCTCTACCATCCAGCAATTTATAAAAGCTCCAGACCAGAAGGAAAACAATAAAAACACAGAATTAAGTCCTGACGACTTGGAAATAGGTCAACTAAGTGAAAATGAGTTCAGAGTAGCTATAATCAAAAAACTCAATGAGGTAGAGAGAAAGATAGAGAAACAAGCCAACGAGTTCTGGAGTTACTTCACAAAAGAGATTGAAATTATAAAGAAGAATCAAACAGAATGACTAGAGATGAAAAACACAATGGACCAGATAAAACAGAATACGGATTCCCTGAATGCCTGTGTAGACACCATAGAGGAGAAAATTAGCATAATCGAAGATAGACAGGCTGAATGGCTCCAGACAGAGGAAGAAAGAGAACTACGAATTTAAAAAAATGAGGAAAATCTCTGAGAGATAGCGGATTCAATGAGGAGAAAGAATTTAAGGATCATAGGAATTCCCAAGAGCGTGGAAAAGGAAAATGGAGCAGAAAGTGTACTTAATGAAATTATAGAAGAGAACTTCCCAAATCTAGGGATTGAGGGAGAAATGTGTGTAGAGGAAGTTTTCAGATCTCCTAGATTTGTCAATGCAAAAAGACCTATTACAAGGTGTATAGTAGTAAAAATGGCAAAAATGAAAGACAAAGAAAGAATACTCAGGGCAGCAAGACAGAAGAAAATAACCTACAAAGGAACTCCTATCAAACTTTCAGTCGATTTCTCTACGGAAACCTTACAAGCTAGGAGAGAATGGAGTGACATATTCAAAACTTTAAAAGATAAAAATCTTCAGCCAAGAATACTATATCCAGCAAGAATATCCTTCAGATATGAGGGAGAAATTAAATCTTTTCCAGACAAACAAAAGTCAAGGGAATTTGTAACCAAAAGTCCTCCACTGCAAGAAATCCTCAAGAAGGCTCTCATACCTGAAAAAGAAAAAAGGGAGAAAGGGGTCACAAACCACAGAGTAGGGAGACAGATAGATAGAACCAGAATAGGATAGCAAATATTCAACTATAGCATTAAGATAAAGGTAAGGAAACTACCAAAGCAAAGATGATCTTATCACTCTAACTACAAACTCATAACATGAGTTGGAATAAGAAATGAAAATAATAATTTAGGAGGGGAAGAGCAAAGGGACTAAATCAGTCTAGGCCAAGTAAGAGACCACCAGAGAATAGACTATATTATACATGAGGTTCTAAATACAAACTTCAGGGTAGCCACTAAACTAAAACACAGAACAGAGCCACAAAACATAAATAAGGAAAAATCTAAGAAACCCAGCATAAGAAATTGCAGTAGTCGATGGATAGGCTAAAACACACATGACAAGAAACAAAGGTAATACAGGAAAACCAGATAACAAGTGACAGATTGACAGCATTAAGTCCACATGCATCAATAATCACCCTCAATGTAAACGGATTGAACTCTCCAAGAAAAAGACACAGAGTGGCAAAATGGATTAAAGAACAAGATCCAACAATTTGTTGCCTCCAGGAAACACACCTCAGCCCCAAGGACAAACACAGGCTCAGAGTGAAGGGGTGGAAGACAATACTCCAAGCTAATAGCAAGCAAAAGAAAGCAGGTGTTGCAATTCTTATATCAGACAAGACGGATTTCAAAATAAGGCAGGTAAAGAGAGACACAGAGGGACAATATATAATGATCAAAGGGACACTTCATCAAGAAGAAGTAACACATAAATATCTACGCACCCAACATAGGAGCACCAAGGTCCATAAAGCAACTATTAACAGACCTAAAGGAAGATGTTAAAAACAACACAGTAATAGTAGGGGACCTCAACACCCCACTCACATCAATGGACAGATCATCCAGACAGAAAGTCAACAAGGAAATAGTGGAGCTAAACGAAAAACTAAAACAATTGGACTTAATAGACATATATAGATCACTTCATCCTAAAACAACAGAATACACATTCTTCTCGAGTGCACATGGAACATTCTCAAGGATAGACCATATGTTGGGAAACAAGGCAAGCCTCTACAAATTTAAAAAAAATTGAAATAATAACAAGCATCTTCTCTGATCATAATACTATAAGGCTAGAAATTAATTACAAGAAAAAAGCTGAGAAAGGCACAAAGATGTGGAGACTAAACAATACGCTACTGAACAAGCAATGGATCATTGAATAAATTAAAAAAGAAATAAAAAAAACCTGGAAACAAATGAAAATGATAACATGCCATACCACCTCATATGGGATACAGCAAAAGCTGTATTAAGAGGAAAATTTATCACAATACAGGCACATCTTAACAACAAGAAAAATCCCAAATAAGCAATCTTAAACTACACCTAACTGAACTAGAGAAAGAAGAAGAAATAAAGCCCAAAGTCAGCAGAAGGAGAGAAATAATAAAAATCACAGCAGAAATAAATACTATTGAAACGAAAAAGGCGGTAGAAAGGATCAATGAAACAAAGAGCTGGTTCTTTGAGAAGATAAATAAAATTGACAAACCCCTAGCCAGACTTACATAGAAAAAAAGGGAGAAAGCTCAAATAAACAAAATCAGAAATTTGAAAGAGGAGAAATAATAACAGACTCTGCAGAAATACAACGGATTATAAGAGAATACTATGAAAAACTATATGCTAACAAAATGGATAACCTAGAGGAAATGGATAAAATCTTGGACTCCTACAATCTCCCAAAGCTCACTCGAGAAGAAGCAGACAACCTGAACAGACCAATCACAAGGAAAGAGATTGAAACAGCAATCAAAAACATCCCAAAGAATAAAACCCCAGGACCAGATGGCTTTCCTGGGGAATTCTACCAAACTTTCAGAGAGGATTTAATACCTATCCTTTTCAAGCTATTCCAAAAAAATTAGGGAGGATGGAACACTTCCTAACACATTCTGTGAGGCCAACATCATGCTGATACCAAAGCCTGACAAGGACATCATGAAAAAAGAGAACTACAGGCCAATATCACTGATGAACATAGATGCAAAAATTCTAAACAAAATTTTGGCAACCAGAATTCAGCAATTCATCAAAAGGTCATACGTCATGATCAGGTGGGATTCATACCAGGGACACAGGGATGGTTCAACATCCACAGATCAATCAACGTGATACACCACATCAACAAACTGAGGAATAAAAACCACATGATCATCTCAATAGATGCAGAGAAAGCATTTGACAAGATCCAACAGCCATTTATGATAAAAATTCTGAACAAAATGGGCATAGAAGGGAACTACCTCAACATAATAATATCCATATATGAAAAACCAACAGCCAACATCATACTTAATGGGCAAAAACTGAGCGCCATCTCCCTGAAAACAGGAATGAGACAAGTATGCCCTCTATCACCACTCTTATTTAACATAGTACTGGAGGTCCTGACCAGAGCAATCAGGCAAGAAAAAGGAATAAAAGGAATCCAAATAGGGAGAGAAGAAGTGAAACTCTCACTGTTTGCAGACGACATGATCTTATATATAGAAAACCCCAAAGAATCCCTTAGAAAACTCTTGGAAGTAATCAACAACTACAGCAAACTTGCAGGGTATAAAATCAATTTGCATAAATCAGTAGCATTTCTATATTCTAATAACGAACTAACAGAAAAAGAATTCAAGAACACAATACTATTCACAATCGCAACAAAAAGAATAAAATACCTTGGGGTAAATTTAACTAAGGAAGTGAAGGACCTATTTAATGAAAATTACAAGGCCTTTCTGAGAGAACTGGACAACGACATAAGGAGATAGAAAGACATTCCATGTACATGGATTGGAAGAATAACCATAGTTAAAATGTTCATTCTACCCAAAGCAATCTACAGATTCAACACTATCCCAATCAGAATCCCAATAACATTCTTTACAGAATTAGAACAAAGAATCCTAAAATTCATGTGGGGCAACAAAAGACCCCAAATTGCTAAAGCAATCCTGAGAAAAAAGAACAAAACAGGAGGCATCACAATCTCTGACTTTAAAACATACTACAAAGCTACAGTAATCAAAACAGCATGGTACTGGTACAAAAACAGGTGCACAGATCAATGGAACAGAATTGAAAGCCCAGAAATAAAACCACACATCTATGGACAGCTAATCTTTGACAAAGGAGCTGAGGGCATACAATGGAGAAAGGAAAGTCTTTTCAACAAATGGTGCTGGGAAAACTGGAAAGCCACATGTAAAAGAATGAAAATTGACCATTCTTTTTCACCATTCACCAAAATAAACTCAAAATGGATCAAAAATGTAAAGGTGAGACCTGAAATCCTAAGGCTTCTAGAAGAAAACATAGGCAGTACACTCTTTGACATTAGTATTGAAAGGATCTTTTCGGATACCATGTCTTCTCAGAGAAGGGAAACAGTAGAAAGAATAAACAAATGGGACTTCATCAGACAAAAGAGCTTCTTCAAGGCAAAGGAAAACAGGATTGAAACAAAAAAAACAACCCACTAACTGGGAAAAAATATTTGCAAGTCATAATTCTGACAAAGGCTTAATATCCATAATATATAAAGAACTGTCACAACTCAACAACAAAAAATCAAACAACCCGATCAAAAAATGGGCTGGAGACATGAACAGACATTTCTCCAAAGAAGATATACGGATAGCCAATAGGCACATGAAAACATGTTCATCATCACTGATCATCAGGGAAATGCAAATCAAAACTACACTAAGATATCACCTTACACCCATTAGAATGACAAAAATATCTAAAACTAATAGTAACAAATGTTGGAGAGGTTGTGGAGAAAAAGGAACCCTCATACACTGCTGATGGGAATGCAAACTGGTGCAGCCACTATGGAAAACAGTATAGAGATTCCTCAAAAAATTAAAAATAAAACTACCATACAATCCAGCTATTCCACTACTGGGTATCTATCCAAAGAGCTTGAAGTCAGCAATTCCAAAAGTACCATGCACCCCAATGTTCATTGCAGCATTATTTACAATAGCCAAGACACAGAAGCAACCTAAGTGCCCATCAACAGATGAATGGGTAAAGAAGATGTGGTATATATATACAATGGAATACTACTCAGCTGTAAAACAGAACAAAATCATTCCATTTGCAATAACATGGATGGACCTTGAGGGAATTATGTGAAGTAAAATAAGCCAGTTAGAGAAGGATAATCTCTGTATGACTCCACTCATATGAGGAATTTAAAAATGTGGACAAAGAGAACAGATTAGTGGCTACCAGGGGAAAGGTGTGGTGGGGGGTGGGCATCTACAACACAAATGACAAACATTAATGTACAACTGAAATTTCACACGATTGTAACCTATCATTAACTTAATAATAAAAAAAAAATTTAGTTAGCGAGCTGGCCCCGTAGCTGAATGGTTAATTTTGCATGCTCTGTTTTGGTGACCCAGGGTTTCACCTGTTCGGATCCTGGGGGTGAACACGGCACCCCTCATCAGTCCATGGTGAGGCAGCATCCCACATGCCACAACTAGAAGGACTCACAACTACAAATATACAACTATGTACTGAGGGGATTTGGGGAGAAAAAAGCAAAAAAAAAAAGAAAAGCAGATTGGCAACAGTTGTTAGCTCAGATGCCAATCTTTGAAAAAAAATTAGTTAGAAAAGGAAAGAACTCATAATAAACTCATAATGAAGTTTTAGAGTCCCCAAATCCAGAAAATGATAGAAATTTTTTTTTTACAAAATAATTTTCTGACGTATTTCTGTAATAATTTTTTTGTTAGATATTTTTTTCCTTCGGCTTCATTTGATCTGTCTTTCTATGACAATGTTTTTGTAATATTCTCTAAAGAGAGAATAAGAGGTAATTTGATCTTCTTTCTAATAGTGGTGCTTAAAATGTGTTTTCCATTACAGGTAATTTAGAAAAATTTCTTTGGGCCTCACTAATTATTTTAATGTCATATAAATTTTTAAGATTGTGGTCAAATTTGTGAAAATCTTTAGAAAGTTTTTTTCATATATGAGCTGTAAAATTTAAAAGCACTTTAGATTTTCTTACATGCTTTTGAGCTTATAGCATTGGGAATATTACTGAAAGCCATTCCTATACTTGAAATGACTAGAAATAACTTGTCTATACACAAAAGTGACTGAACCATGTAAATATATTTCACTTACACCCAGACACGGTGTATCCCCAACTCAATTTTTCGTTATTCAGACTCCAAAAATCTTCACAGCTTCACAGTCACCAACTAATATGAGAGAAAACACAACACAATGGAAGTTACCGCGGAAAGAGCTGTTTTAATCAATTAACCATTAACCCATTTTTCTCTTGAAAATTTTACAATAAAATATTTGATTATGTGAAAAACGCACGGAACCTTAGCTGGACCATGCAAGGGAGCAGCACTGAAGCTGATGCTTCGTTAGCTTCTTGGTAAGCCCTCCTAGGTTAGTAGCTGTTATTCATGACTTCTCTTTCCCTGAGCAAAGCAAGCAGATTTTCCCCTGCCTGCTTCCCCCTGCTTCCTCGGGCCCTGCCAGCTTCTGACGGTTCACCCAGCTGTTGTACTGCTGCAGAATTTTCAGAAGTGTCTTTTCTGAAACAGTAGTCTGTAGATCTGTGCTGTCCGATGTAGTAGGCACTAGCCATAGGGGGGCTATTGAAATGTAAATTAGAAATGAATTGATTTGAATGTTATTTAAGCTCAGTCTCTTAGTCACAAGAGCCACTTTTCAAGGGCTCCATAGCCACATGTGGCTGGTGGTCACCATACTGATTAGAGCTATAGACATGCCTATCATCACAGAAAGTTCCAGAGGATACTGCCGTTCTAGAGACATCCAGCAGATATGAGTTCCAGTGTCTAGTAGGTTTGGGAGATGCTGCATAAAACACCTTTCTCTGATATCAGTAATATTAAAACATGAAACATCCTGCCGTGAAAAAACCCATCCAACTCGATTCTTCCCAAAGCTATTGCATAATGTAATCCCTCCATACCCTCTTGTTCTTGTCTCTGTTCTTGTTTTTTGCATCTTAGTCGTACTGCCTAACTTCTTGTCTCTCAACTCCTACCAAAAGAAATAACATAAAAACAAATGAAAAGACAATTTATTAAATCATTACCTGACACCACTTCTTTGCATTCATTACATCACATAGTCCTCATAATAATTTTAAGCAGATAAATTAATCATTTTATTTCATATATAAGGAAACAGAGTTTGCTGGGTTAAGAAACTTACTAAGGTCACACAACAAATAAATGATAGAACTGGAACCCGCCCCTGGGTCCTCAACCTCCACCCTACTCTGCCTTCACCTTTTGTGTTTGACTAAGTTTCAGGACAGGTAAGGTTGCAAGGCCATACAGTGAATCTAGTGGGTGGGCATGGTGCCTCACAGGGTCCCAGAACAGGTCCTGACGGTCCTGCTTTTGGTGGTGGTGGTATGGTAGTAGTAAACAGGAGGAAAAGAGATCTTTTAGAACAAATTTAAACATACTGACATCCTCTTAGCTTTCTGTCATGTTTTATAATTCATAAAGTGTGGTTTCTCCAAGATGTTTTAGCTCTGGAGTCTTTATGCCAACTCTCTGATGTAGGGATTATCGCTATCTTCCTTTTGCTGCTGGGAAGTGAGGCTCAGAGGTCTATAATTATTTGCTCAAGAACAGAATTCTTGTAGAGCAGTGAAACTTAAATTCACTAAGTGTTTTTCAGCATTTCTTTTAGTTAGATTTGGAAGATTTTGCTCAAATAAAATCTTATGTGGAAGCATAACAGGATGGGGAGCTGTCCAATGAGCTTGGTCTTCTCCTCCCTCTTACTCTCAGTTGCCTTGGAGCTCTAAAGGCCTCATTGACCCACTAGGATTTTATGCAGTAGCATTTGGAAACAATTATAATAGATCCTGTAGGCTCTTTGCTATGTATCACAGGAAGTGTCCCCGAACATGTTGAAACATAAGAAGGAAAAACCTAAAATAACAATTCAATTATGTGCTCAAAAAAGAAGTTTTAAAATTCTTGATGAGTAATCTGAAAACTTGGAATCATTCTTGTCAAACCAATGATGCTTTGCTTACCTACTCAGAGACAGAACATGGGGCGGAATAAAGCATGCATTTTACCCATGGGATAATGATGATGATCTTTATGTCTTGAAGCCCACTTATTAGAACTTACATGAATGCCGAGGCTCAAAGGAAGTTTATAAAAGATATATGGTTGAATGGCAATCTTTCTCAGGTTTAGTTCACATCAAAAGTAGTTAAATTAAAGGTATACAAGATGAAAAGCCTGAAGACTAGATGTATGTTCTGCATCTAAAAGATTCTAGGTCACTGAATTAGTGCAACTTGCTCAGCCTTTCTGATCCAAAACAAATAAACAGTCGCCTTCTCTCTCTCTCTCTCCACGTACACACACAGACACTCTCCTGTCCTTTAGGCTTGAAAAGCTGGAGAGTGAAAGGGGATGGCATGCCTTATAAACTGTAAGGAACTACATAAATGTGATATATCTTTGCTATCTGTATTCCCTTTTCTCTTCTCTCTCTCTTTGTCAGTAGAATTCAAGTCAACACCGCCAGGACGGTGGATTGCCTATAGACAAAAAGCCCTGGTTACATGGGGCTTTAGCATGACCTGTATTTGACACAACTTGCCTTGGGCAGTAAGTTTGGGGAAGACCAATGCAGTATGTCTCTGAAAGCCCATGAGAAGATTTTTTTTAAAAGACAGAGATTGCTCCTACTTCACCCCCTGCCTACACTTGAACAGTTTTGTTATTTGTAATGTTACTGGAAAATATGAAATTGCAAAAAAGAACGTCTCACTGACAGATTGAGGGTCAGGTGTTTTGTGTGTATGTGTGTGTGTGTGTGAGTCGTGTGAGCACATGTGTGCATGTGCTTCTACAAGAGGGGGCATTGCAATTCCTTTGTTCTAAAGGGCAGTTCTCCTTAGAAGTGGCCAATCAGTCACTGTCACTGGGCGAGGAGGAGGTGGGGGAGGTGATGGCGGGGAGGGGACATGCCAAGTTTGCTCAGACTACTCATTGCATAGGACGATCCCCACAGCTGTTGCACACCCAATGTAAATACGGACAGCCCCATTCATCACAGGACTCCCTTCCGCAGCACACGTCCAAAGTACAGCAATGATTTAGTGCCTGCAGCTGGAACTGCATTACGTTTCTCCAAAACAGTGGCAGTTAAAAATGAGGAGGTGGAAATGGAGAGGAGGCAGGGGTTACAGGGAGGGAAGAACTAATTTCAGGTTTCCGAGAAGAGGGGAGGAGGTAACAAGGGTGAGTTACTCCAGTAGACCACCCCCAGGCTTTAACTTCAGTTTTTTCCAAAAACCCACTGGCTTTGGTGTAACTCAAGCTAAAACTCTTGAACTAGTGTTTCACTTGCCTCGCTGCTTGCCCATGGCCCTGACAACACTTGCACTGTGGGTCTCAGAGCCTCTTCTTTAATGAGTATTGATCCAGATCTCTTGGAAACTTCTGTGTGAACAAACAATGTACAAACCCAGCAGGACAAGAAAACAAATAACTTGATTTTTTATTAGATATACATGTTTATCATTCATTCAGCAAATAGCGTGTAGCATGTACTACATGCCAAGTTCTCTGCAGAGTACTACAGGAACAAAAAAGCCCCATAAAACCTGCTCTTGGGGCATTTATATTTTAGTAAGGGCAGGCAGACTTCCAAATTAAAAAATGAATTTTTTGAAGTCTGGCACATAATAGATGTTCAGTGAATGCTGAAAGCCAGAATAGAGAATACTATCAAGTTTTGTGGGAAAAATTCTTTTTCTTTGAAGATAGGATACAGCTTTTTAGAAGATTTCTTGGAGTGGAGATGGAGCAGAATATATTTCAGACTCCCCAGAGTGTAATGCCTCAATAAAGTGAAGGAACTGTAGAAAATTTTGAAAGGTTTTCAAACAGGCTGTAACATGATTATGGTTGTTTGCTTGAAATGTAAATACAGGGGCCATCCTGGTGATGGTTAAGTTCGTGTGCTCCACTTTGGTGGCCTGGGGTTCACGGGTTCAGATTCCAGGTGTGGACTTATGCACCGTTTGGCAAGCCATGTCGTGGCAGGTGTCCCACATAGAAAGTAGAGGAAGATGGACACGGATGTTAGCTCAAGCGCAGTCTTCCTCAGCAAAAACAGGAGGATTGGTGGCGGATGTTAGCTCAGGGCTAATCTTCCTCAAAAAAATAAAAATAAAAAGAAATGTAACTACAGTGTAGGTGTGAAGGATGGATTTGAGGGAGAAAACAGACAGAGACTTAAGTTAGCAGCCTTTTTGGAGAGTCTGGACAAGAGTTAACGAGAACCTGCACCAGGGTGGGATGATAACAAATGAGGCGGTGAGGCATGCTAGCACTGTGACAAAGGGAGAGTTTTCAGGACTTGGTGATCATTTGAATGTAAAAGCTACTGTCTCTTAATTCCAAGTCCACCTCTTATTCTTGTGTTTTGATATTAGGACTGGACTTCTGAATTTACACATTTTTCTGGTACATGGCTTCCTGAAAACTTCTGTCACTAAGGACCACTAGAAGGAAGGCAGGAGACAAGCAGAAGAGACTTGTTTCTTCTTATTTTGCTTCCTGTTCTTGCCAGCAATGACCTAGAAATGACACTTTACCCTGGCAGCCCAATTGGTTCCAAACTCCAGCTTCTTTTAGCCCTCACATTGCACCTTTTCAGAGGTACCTGTCAGAGCTTGCCAATGCCCTCCTTCTCAGTAGTCAGAAACCTAGCTCTCTGGAGTATCTTCTAACTGAGGGCCCAGGTTATAATTGTCCCAACCTCTTCTCTTTATTCTTCTAATCCTAGGGATAATAGCTGATTCCTGCTGCCCGTAATTCTGTTAGTTCTCTCTCTCTCCAGATACCCAACATCTCTATAATCAATTCCCTATATTAAATCTCTCTTAAAAATACCTGGTACGGCATCTGTTTTCCTGCCTAAACTCTGACCAGTGCAGTTGTCATGGAGAATTCCAAGGAGTCTAGTGCAGAGGTTTTAGGTAATGTGAAGGCTGTTACAAAGAGGGCACAGGAGAGCAGTTTTGTCCAGGCAAGGCAATGAATTTAATTTGAACATAGTCCTTGTGATGGGCAAATAGAACCATGTGTCTGAAGTGGAAGAGAGGTATGAGAGTTGCAAAGGATGATAAAAAAGTGATAAATATATAAATAAAACAATAACCAAAACTTTAGAATAAAGGAGGCTCTGAAAGACATTCTTTGACAGTATCATAGAATTGTGGGGTAAATATTAAAACTGCCTCAATTGATGCAGTGTGTTGATTTTTCTACCTCTGATTTAGAAAGGTGCAGCAACGTTACAATGTGGAAACATGAAATTTGCCCTTGTATATTAGAGACGTGTGTCTTGAAATCTTCTACCTGGATCACCTCTCTTTGAATCCAAATATTGTATGTGTTGCTGATACAGCACAGAAATAGATATCCCAGAGTGAATTCTTTGGGTTAAAAAAAAGACTGGATAACATATGTACATATCTAAAGTGGGAATAGAGTATGGAGAGATGTAAAACCTAATCCAGAGGTGTTGGACTCACAAAGCCCTCTTGATTATCTATCAGTAGCAGCGTTCTGGAAAAATTAATCTGGCCATGAGGATTTGATTATGCAGAGGAGTGAGAGATTTAGAACGGTTGAGATAGTGACAGGTACTTGGGATATTGTTGCAGTAGCCCCAGCATCCAATAAGATACTTCTCTCAATTAGGATTATAAGAATAGAAATTGAAATCAAGAAGCAGATATATATGAAATTCCAAAAAAAAGAGAAGTATTGGGATGGCTAGGTGTATAAGTGTATGCAGTATTTAAAGGAGAGAGATAGGTCAAATATAACTTTAAGGTTTTAATGTGGCTAACCAGGCAGATAAAAAATAAAAGCTGCCTTTCACTGAGCCTGGAGGTGGTTTGTTGACAAGCTGGTTTGCCAGAAAGAAGGGCTGAGTTCAGGTTTGCAGATGCTAATTTTGAATTGATAAGCTGATAGTGAAGAATTGCAGGGGCAAACGTCAATCAGTATTTGAAGATATATGAATCCATTTGTTCTTCAGGAAGGAAAACAATTGCTTTGTTCCAAATCCTTGCTGGAGATGCACTGGTGAGCATGTGCATGTGCCCAGTTTCCCCAGTCTTCTCCATTTAGGATTAAGATTAAGAGAGGGAGGGAGAGCAAAGGGAGGGAGAGAGAAAGGGTAGAAAGGGAGAGAGAGATCACTTTAGAACTTTAACAAATGAGTTGTTTTAAAACTTTTATTTTTAGCCTTAGATAAGTCTTATTGGAGAATCCATTGTGTATGACACCGCAGCAGAGCTGTTCTGACTGAGATGGGAGCAGAGGCTCCCTGAAGCCCTTTCTGTGCAGCATTCTCTCTATACTCTCTCTTCACGTTCTCTCTACACTGGCTACTGCAAGTTGTCCCACAGGAGCCGCTACCATGGAACCCAAGTCTCCCCAGAACACAGTTGGAAAACCACTGAACTAAGTCCAGTTTTGGACAGAAGGTAACCAAAGTCTGGGGAAATGAAGTCACTTCCAGTCATCTGAGTGAATCTGTAATATCTTTGTGATCTCCAGAGGAGAGTCAACATTTTCTAACTTCAGTGCTATCACTTTTTATCATCCAGGGTCAAACATTCATATATCGAGTTTTGAAAAACTGTAATTTGCTGTGCCAGGTGTGTACTATCCAAAGAGCAGAGTGCCCTTTAACTCACAGAAAATGCTTCTGACCACTTAAAACCAGATTTGTTCCAGGCACCATCTCCTCCTTACCAGGATTTCCATCAATGTCACATCTCACCTAAAACAGCAATGATAACTTAAGCCTCACTGGTAAGGATTGCTTCTCTGGGAAGAATGTTGACAGTGTTAAATGACTAATGAGTGTGATTTGGAAAGACTGTCTGAGTGACTGTTGGACAGATGTTTCCACATGTGGCAGCCAAGCTGAAGCAGCAGCATGAGATGAAGGAACATACACTGAATTAGAAGCTGTAGGACCTGGATGCAATCCCAGCTCTGCCTTTGCTATATGAAAACCTTGTAAATTATTAGCTCTCATGTTGTATATGGAGACCTGCACATATGGAGGTGAGCATTAAGATAAATGATCACCCAACACATTTTGTCACCCCAAAAATTTGAACTGATGTCAAGCCTTGTACCTTTTCTGTAGAGTAATATGAGACTAATAGTGTCTGGTATTGGGCCTGGGGGCAACCTAAAAGGTCATGTAGTATAATCTCTTCATTTGAAATGCCCAGACAGGAATGGTCTAAGGAGGTGACCAACCCTAGGTAATGTTGTGCCTTAGTAAAATAGTCATAACTGAACAGTCATTTCCTGTTTGACTCACCATTCCAGTGCTTGAACCCTGAATTAAAAGCCAAAGTCTGTTAACACTTTTGGGAGCATTCATTTAACTTATACCTTGAACACTCACTATATGTAAGTTTCTGAGAAATATGTCATGGAAAAGACAATGATAAACAAAATTAAATATGATTCTGACATGAGATTTTCACATATTGAGGTATATGGGGTAAGTATTCAGGTTCAAAACTGGTTTGGCTTGAACTAAAGAAACCTGTCATGGCCTAGCAAACATACATTGTACACCTGTTTTAACCATTAACATATAGAATGCACTGCCTTCAGGTAAGAATGCATACTCCCCTCCTACACTCTCTTGGTAGACTTTACTGACATTAGGATCATATCGATGTGCTAATTTTTTTTTTATTTTAAGATTGGCACTTGAGCTAACAACTATTGCTAATCTTCTTTTTTTTTAATTGATTTTTCTCCCCAAAACCCCCTGAGTACATAGTTGTATATTCTAGTTGTAGGTCCTTCTGGTTGTGCTATGTGGGACACTGCCTCAACATGGCCTGATGAGTGGTGCCATGTCTGCGCCCAGGATCCGAACAGGCAAAACCCTGGGCCACCGAAGCGGAGTGTGTCAACTTAACCACTTGGTCATGGGGCTGGCCCCTCGACGTGCTAATTTGTAACTGAAACTTTGATGAATATGTATCCTGGGCATGTTTAAATATATGTTCTTTGTTCTAAAAATGTATAAGACTGTACTGAAAACCTTGCCTCTCTGGAACACTTCCTTCCTTTCTAGAAAAGGCCTTCCTGGGTTCTAATCTTCACTCTGGCTCAAGTAAAACTCACCTATCTCTCTTATCTATAGAATGGTTATTGGTTATTTTGTGTTGACAATTCTTGTAATTAAAGTATCAGAAGCCAACATAGGCTAACTTTAAAAAATGGAGATTTTGAAAGAATTTGGGCTGTCTTCTTAAGCCCAAAAAGTTGAATGGCTAAGACTCTGGAAAAGTGGGAAGCAGGGAAGTTCAGAGGACCCAGGGAAGAGAAGTACAATTTTCTCTCTTCGATACTGATATTGAACCTCTTAATCTCAAGTTCCTGTGCGTGGTGCACAATAAGCCAGTCACTGAGGCACAGTGCTTGGAGATAGAGAAAGGTTTATTTGAATTGACCAAAATGAGAAGGTGAGAGGATAGGTTCTCTCAAATCCACCTTTATGAAAAAAAAAAGCAAGGGGTCTTTATAGAGCTAAAGGGCTTGGGAGGAGGAGTTTCAGAGAAACAAAGGGGAAATTTGTGTTTCTTTCACTCCAGATAAGCCCTTGGGCAATCAGACTTCTGGGCATCAACAGCAGCTGGGGCCTGGTAGTCTGGTGATTATAACTTCCTTAAAGGCATTCTTTTTCTTCTGCAAAACAAGTTCATAAATCCTTGTGACCCTTGAGCCAGCCCTCAGGTTAAACAAGAAAACAGCAAATTAACAAGACTAACTTCTTTTCATCCGTGTCTTTGTTGGGAACAAGGTCAAAGGGTAATCATGTTCTTACTGAATATTTACAATAACCCTCAGGTACCCGGCTTCAATACTACCTTCAATATGGCTCACCTGTCTCTTCTTTTGAGATTACAATTTTCCAGAAGATAGAATCTGACTGTTCCAATTGAGTCATCTCTTCACTTCAGGATAAAATTGGTATGGCCAGACAGACAGTGCAAACATGGCAGTTGGGTCTCACACTTAGGAGTTCCCAGAGATTAAAGAATCATTATTGTTACTGCGCAAGTGGGCTCATTTGCCCACCCCAAGATATGCCAATAGTAAGGAGGCAAGGTGATAGGAGAAAAAGGACTTTATTACAGCTTGCTAGCAAGAAGGAAGGTGGCCGACGCATGTCCGAAATAACCATCCCCAAAACAAAGACTACAGGCCAGTTATATATGTGGCCAGGTCTCCAGGTGGGGCAGGTGGCTGGTCTTCAGGTGGAGCAGACATCTGGTCCCAGTTCCTGATAGTTCTTTGTTTTACTGGATATGCATCAAAGAATGGAGCAGCTGCCCTATACCCTGATCTTTCAGTTATCATTGATGATCACTATCAGCAGAGGCTCTCTGCCTGGGGGTCGTCAAATTCCTAAGGAACTCAAAAGAACAAAGTTATCATCTTAAAGCAGCTGGGAGGGGCCACAAAATCTACAGAGCATGTCTGGGCTAGTTAGTCAGAGGTCATTTAAAGTTACAATATAGTTTCTTTCCTACAATATGGCTTCCCTTATGTCAAGCTTGTGTTGAGCTGGTATCATCATGAGCTAGCAGCCCCTCTAAAAAGGGATCTAGTTCAATAAAACACAACACCTGCCTTTAATGGGTCTGCTATCTAATCGCGGTGATGAGCATGTAAAAGGAACCGTAATAAAATCCAGGAATTTATATGACAGATAGAAGCATAAAAAAGAACTATATCAGTTCAAAGTGGGGAGAAAACTTTTGAAAAAGAAATCAGGATTTTTCATTCACTGTTGTTCTCTCAAATGTTCCCATTAATTTGAATACCTAGAATTTAGGTAAAACGTGTTTTCAACTGTTCTCCAATTTTCCCTTAAAAAAGAACATGGAAAATTATTCTATATAAGTAACATTTGAGAACATTGGCATAATAAACCAATCCCAATTTGCAAAAGCCACATTTACAAAACTATTTTGAATAGAAAACTACTTAGCTATCCCTCTAGAGCAATGCAAGGGAAAAACAAATACAAAAGCGGGTTGCTCTAAACGAGTAGGAAGAACTTATTCTATTTAGCAGAAAAAGGAGTCACAGCACAAATACGGTAGGTGGTGTAACCATAGCAGTCTTGAAACCCACTCTGAAAATTACCCTTGGGGAACTGGGAGGAACTGTGAATAGATGATATTGGAGACGTGGCCTCAGACCCTGGATCAAAATAAGGTAAGTCGTTTAAGAGTAAGAGATATGGCACTCATGTGATTAAAGAGCTACAATTTTGAGAGAATGGGTATATAAGTGGAGCTCCCACTCTCAACATAAAGTATGCCCTTCTGTTCTAATAAAGAATATGGAAGTCCTTAAGGAATGATGATCATTATTTTATTCACCACCTTCATTACTCATGCCTCTATTTTCTCCCATCTCTAATCCAGCCTACACTTTGCGAAGAATCTGCTTCTCTTCTCAAAGCCTTCCATTGTGTTCTCAGTGCTAACAGAATAGAGTCCAAATGCCTTAGATAACTTTAGGAACTCCAACATGGTTCTTAAATGTCTTTCTGGTCCCATTCCCACTGCACTGCTCCGTGAATGGTACATTGCTGCCACATTTTGCATTTTCACTCACTTTGCTTTTGCTCATGTTGATCTCATGAATGGAAATAACTTCTTATCATGTTTTAGGACTGTGATGCTCTGATTTATAAGAAATATATATTTGGTCTTCATCCCTATTTTGGCACAGAGCTCCTAAAACCCTTGGAATTTCCTAAGTGATAAGAGCATAAAGGTGCTTTTGTTTGTTAATGAGGTCGTGTTTGGAAAGCACCTAAGGAGGGGGCTGGTTGCCAGAGGAACCAACCCTGAATAGAAGGGTGGAATTTTCAGGCCCACCCCTCTGAATTTGGGGGATGAGGGAGGGGCTGGAGTTTGGAGCAATTCCCAAAGGCCAATGATTTGATCAATCATGCCTAGGTAAGGAACCCCCCAAAACCTAAAATGACAGGATCTGGAGAGTTTCCTGGTGGTGAACACGTGGAGAGATGGGGAAAGCGATGCTCCCAGAGAGCATGCAAGCTCTGTGCCCTTTCCTCATACCTTGACCTATGCATCTCTTCCATTGGCTGTTCCTGAGCTGTATCTTTTTTATAATAAACCGGTAATCTAGTAAGTAAAACATTTCCCTGATTTTTGTGAACCTCTCTAGCAAATTAACTGAACCCAAGGATGGGGTTGTGAGAACTTCTGGTTTATAGCCAGTCAGTCAGATAACAACCTGGGCTTGTGACTGGTCTCTGAACAGGGGGATGGGGTAGGGGGCAGTCTTGCAGGACTGAGCCCTCATTTTGTGGAATCCGATGCTGTCTCCAGTAACTGCTGTCAGAATTGACTTGAATTCTGGGACACCCAGCTGGTGTCTATAGAAAATTACTTAGTTCTGGGCGGGGGAGACCCCCCCCACATTGGAATTGGTCTCAGAACTATAAGAAGGACTTAGCTAGAATGCTGCATCTATGAAATTATTTCCTTGATTCATAGCAAGTTATGTGTGCCCTTTTGCTTTCTTTCTGTAGGTCTGTGCCTTGGATCTGAACCTGTGAACCCTGGGCTGTGGAAGTAGTGCGTAGGATCTTTGCCATTACACCATAGGCTGGCCCCTACAATTTTTAATTGTGAATTATATCTGAATAAATTTGGTGAAAAAAAAAGAGCCCATTTAAGTGCTTAGCATGCTTCAGAAGTCCTTTGCCTACACCATGTGTCTGCACGAGCCATTGCCCAGAGTTCCTGGGTTGCCAAACAGCACCCGCCAGGATGACAGCAAATAGACTGAATTGGATGCAGCTTCTTGTCTAATATGTAGTCAATGTGATTTTGGTTACATTGCCTGCATTATTCTCTTATCCATATTTATCATTTCTACGAGTCCCAGTCATTGCTTCTTTAATTGTGCGATCAAAATGTAGTTCTAATGGGGGTGACTGAATCATTGTGATATCATAAATAAGTACAAATTAGGGTTCTTGTTCTAGCTTTGTCATTGATCGTTGTCATTGTCATTGATCTTTAGGCTAGCTCTTTTTATCTCTCCAAAATTCTGGGTCCAATTTTTAAGATGATTCTAGGTGATTCTAAAGGCTTTTCCTATTCTGGCATTCAAGGATTCTGTGGCCTCTTGGTGTCTTCTTTGGTTTGTAGACTTTATAGTCTTACAGGGAGATATTACGCATATACTTACTTAAAACATCTATTAAGCATCTCCTATATTCCCCCAAATTTGAGGCTTTAGAAATACAGAGGTAAGTAAGAGAGGTTTGATTCCAAACAGGCTCTCCCAGGCTCTCCATTATCCTTCTCTTTCTCTCCTTAACAGCTGCCTTACCTCAGGGGCTTGAGAAAAACACCTGGATTATAAGGTAAGAAACATCCCCTCCTTCACTAAGCACAATCCCTAGGCATGAGCTCCCTGGAGTTGAATAAGTGTTCTATTTCTTTTCATCTATATTTTCTCCATCTGTTCTAATTACATCCCTTTCTTGGGAGTAAGAGAACTACTACTGTCTGTTGCAATGTAAGGGTGAGAAAGGTTAATTAACACTGAAGACAGATCCCAATTGCCCTACATCGCACCCCTGTCCACATGCATTAGACTGTGAGAGGGTGCCCTCCTTTCTGTGACCCAGTGTTGCTCATGACTTTGCTGCCTGCTCCTCTCAGCTTCTTGCATGGCTCCCTTCTTTCCTGAGTTATCTCCAGAGCATCACAGCCAAAGGCACTCACCCGTGCTAATGTGGCAAAACACCTTAGTGATGGGGAGGGGGCTACGTCATGTCAGACAGTAGAAAGGGCCATGTAGAACTGCCTTCTCCAGCGCTCTCAGATCCAACCAGCATTAAGTGTCCAGCCTGAGTCAGAGAGATAGGCAAAGCTGCAATGACTGCAGACTGAGGGGGAAAGACTCAGGCAAAGTAATTTACCTGTGGTCACACAACCAGCAAAGGCCAGGATTCAAATCCAAGTTCAGTGCATTTTCCACTCCATGCTGCTTTTTGTCTGCTTCAAATTCCCCTTTGTTTCATGCCTATGGTGTCTGCCCAATTTCCCTTTCCCATTGCTTCTATTTTTCCATTAGTTTCAATTATTAAATGCCCTGTGATCATCTCTCCTAGGCTCTTATTCTCTTCCTTTGTCATACTTCAAACTTTAAGTTATAAAAAAAATTTGTTTAATGCTAAAAGTACCTAAACTACAAATGCTGTGAAAGTAGGGACTTATTGTGGTTCACCACTGAATTCATAGCACCCAGCAGGTACATAATTAACAATTATTCATTGAATGATTCCAATAAAGGAAAATTGTTGTCTGTTTTTATTGATATGAAATCATATTTACTGAGTACCTACGGTGCATTGTAAGGTAAAGTGACACAGGAGAAGGAGAAGATATTGCCAATTTAAGAAGACAGCACAGGTACAAAATTTAACATTCAATTATTCTTTCACTTATTTATCAAATACATATTAATTACCTACTCTGTGTTAGGAAATATATTTGTGGCTTGGCCACAGATAATAAACAAGCCCATGTTTTTCACGCGCAAGTCTTGTTGGTAGAGATAGACAACTAAACAGAAGATTATACTCTCAAAGATAAGTGAAGAAGAAGGTGTAAATGGAGCTGTGGGAGGAGACAGGATAGGTACCTAAGCCATTATTTCAAAGTCAGAGGAGGCATCCTGGAGAAAGTAGTGCCTAAGCAGATGTAGATGTCAGAGAGGCAAAGAAGGTTAGGGGTACAGATCATTTCAAGAAGAAACAACACATACCCAGAAATAGAAGAAATAACGTAAATCATTTAGTATGGCTAGAGGGTAGGGTTTGAAGTGAGAAATCCTGAGATGAAGATGCGTAGATAAACAGTGATCACTCAAGATTTGCTTCTCACCTTATGGTCCTAGCTCAAGCAATATCAGCATCCCCTGGGAGCTTGACAAGTGCAACATCTAAGGCACATGATTTAAGCAGGCGCTCACATTCATGCTCATGCAAAGTATAGGATTGGTACTGGCACTGTCCTGACAGTGAATGCCTCCTTAAATTGTTCACCTGGAGTGTCTCACTTAATTCACTCTGGCCCCGGACCTGCACCCCAGTCATACTGGATCAGAAACTGTGGTTTAATAAGATGTCCAAGTGATGTGTATGCATATTAAATTTGAGAAGAACTGCTCTAAAGGATTTGTAAAGCATGATTGAGTTTGGAGATTATCCTGGGAACAATGGTTGTTCTTTATAGGCATTAGCCAGGAGCAGGCTCCTTGCTTTATTTATAAAGGGCTGTCTGTGGCAGTGTGGGGAACATGCTGGAGAGGGCCATGCCAGGAGCTAGAGAAGCCAGTTAGGAGGCTGCTATAGTGATTTTTTAAAGATTCTTTAAGATCCTTTAAATATTATTATACTGATCCAGGACTGGAGAAGTAGTTGCATTTGAGGGGTATTTGATCAGATTTAGTGGATAGTTGGAAGTGTGGAGTAAAGATGAAAGAGAAATCAAGAATACCTGGGTCGTGGCTTCAGTAAGCAGGTGGTCGGGAGTGCCACTCGTTAAAGTAAGGGAGAAAAAAGAACGCATGTATGCAGAGAAAATGATAAGCAAACACCTGGAGATGTTAAATTTGATGGATTTTAGATTATACAACATGATATATGGGTGTCCAGATCCTAAAGAGAGATATGAGCTACAGAGATGGATTTCAGAACTGTCATCTCTAAAAATAATAATTAAGGCTGTGGGGAGAAAGAGGAGTTTTCAGACAAGATAAAAGAGAAAAATTTTTTAAAAACTATGGAATACCAACATTTAAGCAATATCTGAATATTTTCATTTTGCAAATTATTTTCACACCCAGTATATCATTTGAATTACACAAACTTTTTTGGGGGGCTAGGCAAGGCAAGATTATTATCCTCATTTCACAGATCAACTGAGGCTTGCAATTTTTAAGTTGTTTTGGCTAGTAAATCTAGCCATTCCAGTTTTATTGTAAGGCATGCAATTAAGAGAGAAACTGAGTAGAATGCACTGTAGCTTTAATAGGAACAGAGAGAAATGATGTAAAAGACAGTGGATGACACAGCCCTCATGGAAGAAGGTTCCATTATTTCACCAGCTGCTATAGGTCTTGTGGGAGATACAGCTTTTGAATAGATATTTATGATTTAATATTTTAACAATTAATATTTCTGCTAAATGTTGGAGAGTCATGAATAATTACAGGTAAAAGAAAAGTAAGTGTTTCTTTGTCTATCTAGTATTATTGAGAATTTTACAATAAGCTGGGCAAGATATTAAGAACTGGATGCTTTTAAATCTTGAATGACAAAATCTTGACAGAAACACCCCTTAATCATCCTATCACTTAAGGCCAGACTAATTTTGATGGTCCAAACGTGTACTTTGAGGGAAAATAGCAGCTAATAATTCTCCTTATATTAGGCAGTTATTAGGACAGGAGAAAGATGCAATAGCTGATTTATAATGTGTGCCATGATTAAGAGGAAACTTTTGACTGTCTTAATCTTACTTACGGTTCTTAACCTTGGCTGACACACAATCAACTATAACAACATTCTGAGTTCTTATAAACAGGTTCTATGTTAGTCACAGAGAATTTACAGCCACATCCTTCTCTCTGCCAAGTGACCCAAGGTTCTGAGACGTATAATAATTACTATTACCAGTTATATGGTTTGTTATATTCTTTAAAGTACTCTAACATATAATATTTAATTGGGTAATTACTAATGTTTTATAAAGAAGGCAAGAAGGGAATTTTTATTTCCATTTTTTAATTTAAAAAGATGGGAGAAAATAAAGTTTATGGAGGATGAGCCTTGCTCAGGTTAAAACAGTAATTAATAGCAATAGTTTTAATATAAATAATTTATTAAGGGCAGAAGATATGCCAGGAATTGAGCCAAGTACTTTACAATCATTATTTCACTTAATCCTCACAATGAGCTAAGTATTATTATCCTCATTTTACAGATAATGAACCTAAACCTTGAACAAGTCAAGAAAGTTGTGCAAGATTACACAGAGAATATGTAATAAAACTGGGGGATGAAGCTAGTTCAAACTCACCATTACACTTTCCTCTTATGAGTCATTCGGTAATCCTCTGTTGAATACCCATTTCAGCAGGGGTAAAATTGGAGACATTGAAAAATCTACAAGTTATTATTTTACAAAAAACATATAGAATATTAGAATACCAAAAATTAAATGATTAAAATAAACAAATTCTTTAAATATTATACAGAATATAGACACGGTACCTCTTTCTAAGAACTTAGAGTTCAATGAAGTTCTATAAAGAAAGCCAATGATGAAGCTTAGTCTTGCAGGGGTAAACAGGAATTCCTTGGTCCATAAGGAGTGAAAAGCCATTTCTATGTAGCATATAAAAAAATGCATGTAGTTGAAAAAGAGTAATTTAGAGAAAAATTAAAAAAATGTTTAGATGGTTGCATCCTAGTCATAAGAGTGACATGAGGGGAGATGGGGTCTCCAGAACCAGATTATTACATCTGCTCTAGTCAAAGGAAGCATTCGAGATATTAAACCAGTAAATGAATGGGGAAGCCTGTTTCCTAGCGAGCCAGATGACTGCTCAGTGTGAAGGAAACTTAAGAGGGACCCGCTGCGAACTGAATGTGGGTGTCCCCCAAATGTTTATGTTGAAACCCTACTCTCCAATGTTATTGTATAAGGAAGTGGACCTTTTGGGAGGAAATTAGGATTAGATAGAGTCATGAGGGTAGAACTCTCATGACTGACATTAGTGCCCTTAGAAGAGTCATGAAAGAGTTTGCTCTCTGCTTTCCACCATGTGAGGATACAATGAGAATTCGCAGTCTGCAACCCAGAAGAGGACTCTCACCAGAACCCAACCAAGCTGGTAGCCTGATCTTGGCCTTCCAGTCTCCAAAACTGAGAGGAATAAATTTCTGTTGTTTATAAACCACCCAGTCTATGGTACTTTGTTATAACAGTCCAAACTGATATGACAGTGCCTGAGAGAGAAGACGGAGAGTGGTTTGCTGTGAAGCAGTCCAGGAGTGAGACAAGGAAGGCCTGCCTTAAGGCAGTGGAGTGGGCACAGAGTTGAGATCATGTGTTTAGAGTCTGAATCAGCATGCTTGGGTACCAACTGGCTACCTTCTCACAACAAGGCCCAGTAACCCTAATTCCTCTATTATGTTCCCAAACCTATTTTAGTTTTATCACATTTTCCTGAATGTTGAAGGCTTTCTTTCTTTCTTTTTTTTGTCAGGGGAAGATTCACCCTGAGCTAACATCTATTGCCAATCTTCCTTTTTCTTCTTTTCTTCCCAAAGCCCCAGTGCATGGCTGTATATCCTAGTTGTAAGTCCTTCTGGTTCTTCTATGTGAGCTGCCACCACAGCATGGCAACTGACAGACAGGTGATGTGGTTCTGTAACCAGGAATGAACCTGGGCCATTGAAGTGATGACAGCACCAAACTTTAACCACTAGGCCATCAGGGCTGGCTCTTGAAGCCTTTCTTGATAGATCTCTCAACCAGATTCAACTTCTCATTCTGCTCAATTCCTGTAGTACCTCCTCTGCCAAGATGCTTAGTATGGATTCATTAATTTCAAAGTTACTTGTGTCCATATCTTACCATAACTGGTCTATAAACATCTAGAGAGGAGGATCAGCATCTGAATAATAAATCCACCACAAACCTAGCTCAATATCTGAAGCATAGGTAAATATTAAATATTGGTCAAAAATAAACTTTTATGGATTTCCGACCTAGTCTCTCTACTAATGATGTAGTAAATAGCTCTGAGCTTAATAGGAAACTTAATTCATGGCTAGATGCATCTGATGATCCATTCCCATAATACTTGACAGCTCCAATCATAATATTCATCACTGAATATTAAAATGCACTTCTAGACTGTGTCCATTCTATCGTTATACCCACTGCACTTTTTACAATGTTTGAAATTCCATAAATACTTATCTAATTAGTGAACAAATAAATAAGCCATTAATTATTTTGTCTCATTATGTGTTATGCATTTGGACTACCAGATCTTTCCTTTGTCCTCTACGCAAGTATACTTATGTATCCTTGCCTTACCTGCCCAGCAACTTCAGCTCTTTCACGTATGTTCAAAATACACAAAGAAATCCAGAGAGAGCTTTCTCTAGTCAAAATGGACATTAAAACATCCATCTTGACCTCTTCTTGAACTATATTGTGAACCCTGAAAACATAGTTTCCAAAATTGGCATTCCCTTCTTAACGGACTCATTTGACAAAAGAAGGAGGCCACACAGGATGACAGGTTCCAACACCACAGAGGTTGGATGGGAGCCTCTTGGCCTTTGACTATTTTTTTTCTCCAAACACATAAATTGTGCTTAGAATGTTCAGTGAGGTTCAACGGTTGTTGATTAGAAAAGCTAAGGAAAAAGCTCCCTACTGTTCAATTCCTGCTAACTTAAAAACACAGTAGACTGTCACATAGTTTTGTGATGGTATCAATTAACACATATTATTGGCACCAAACTTACTTATGAAAATGGGAAAAGTATTTGAATGAGGAAGTTTTAATAACAGTCTAAATACAGGTAAGATGTGTTGTGATCTTCCTCATCCACTATACTAATCACCAACACCTGTGCTAATCCCGCCACCTAAACATCTCTCAAGATATTGCCCCAACTGTTGCCATCCTCCTTCAGAGCGTTATCTTTCACCTACATTGTTGAAAGGACATCTTTATTCATCTCCCATCTATCGAGTGTCTACCCATGATTTGACAATTCTTCTGAGGGTTTATATTGTTCTTTCATTTGGAGCATGTTCCTTTGTTTCTTCATTTTGTTTGACTCTGTTGGTTTCTATGCATTAGATAAAATAAGCATCTTTTCCAGCCTTGAAGGATTAGCCATCATGTAAATGATGAATCTTATCGTTTAACCCTGTCCTAGTTCCTGTTTGTTTCTCAAACTTTTGTAATTGTCCAAGCAGCCTATTTTATTTTTAACAGCTCCTAGGAGTTGAGGATGTGCCCAGACCTATCAGTGTCCTAAAGGGGAGAATCTGAGACAGCACCTAGATTCAGGCTCATTGGAAGCCAGACTCTCAGGCAGCAGTTTTTAAAATATGCAAGTGTATACAGTCCTATAGGACTGCAAGCTTAAGCCACCCTGGCCGCCAGTGCCAGGTGATCTGGAAGCATCCCCTGGGCAGCATGGACAAAAATCGGGGTTCCAAACAAGAGTAAGGGCCTCTCTAGGAGACACCAGAGAGCTGTAGTGTTACAGAGGGAGAGTATAAAGTTCCATAGGTCTCTAAATATTCGCCAAACCTGATGCGCAGCCCTCAGGCGAAAGTACCAGAATGAGCAAACAGGCCTCTTTCACAGAAAGACTGGGACGTGTTTCAGCCCGCTGTCTGTGCACTGCCATGGAGGTGGCGATCTGCCAAGAACTTGCTCTCTGCTTGCTACTGTGGAATGGCCACTGGAGTCAGATGATCAAGGGCTATCCCCTGGGCAGCAGGCGCAAAGACCAGGGCACCAGAGGCGTTTAAAAGCTCCTCCCATATTGGCGCTCCATTGAGGTAGAGGGAGAACCAAAGATGGCCACCACTAGGTAGAGCAAAGCACAGGGAGAGGGTTGAGATGGTGCCCACCAGGAAAGGGAAAAGGAAAGAAAAGAAAGGGAGTAACAGTCGAGAGTTAAAAAAAACCCCCAAAAACATGGTGTCCACCAGCTGGAGCAAGACGGGAGAGCGCCAAGATGGCGCCTCCCAGTCTTCTCTCTGGAGAATAGCCCAGCCGACCTCTAAATGTGACATTTCTGTATCAAATCAGACGCCTGGCCCTCAGGCCAAAGCTTCAAGAAAAGCAAATGAGCCTAACCATACAAATCTGGATCAGCCCCTTCCCTGGGCCGTGAGGCAGGTGAGTCTGAACTTCTCAGATCACTCTTGGCCGAATCTGTCTCATGGAAGCCAGCCCCGTTAGTTTTCAAAGCTCGATGTTTTGGGGGCTTTTCTCTCGGGTACAGGCCTTAAAAGTTGTGGGTGCCCAATGTGGAATTCAAACCCTTCACTTCTCAGGGAGAAGCTCCGGGTCTTGAGTTCCCTTCTTACTGTGGGGCAAGGTTTTTGGCAAGATTGTGTCCCAGCCTCTCCTATTTGCTTTGATGTGGACCTTCTCTTGGTCACCTGATGTGTAGGAGTCACTCAAGACAGTTTATTCTCAGAGGAAGTTGTTCCATATGTAGCTGTAGATATGGTGTGTTCCTCGAGGAGGCCAGTGATCCTCTTAAGGCGCCATCTTGAACTGCAACTTGAGAACTCTTTTTATAGTCTCCCTGCCACCTCCTGAATGACATTTCTACTATTTGCATCCAGTGAAGCCATGCACCTTCTCAATATTTGATGGCTCCCGTCAACTGTGACATAAAATCGTGGATGTTTTTGTTGGGCAGACAAGTATCTCGGAAGTGTCTCTTCATTCCAAAATGCTTTAAAAAAAGTCATTATTTTACAGACCTTCTTGTCATTGCAGATAATATTCCCCTCTGCCTAGAATGCCCTGCCCTCTGCTTACACTCATAAATCCTATCCATCCCTCAATTCTTTGTTCAGAAGTTGCCTTTTTTTGTAACATCTTCCCTTTTCACCTTATAGACACACTTTCGATTTTATTAGCAATCGATGGTCCAGGGACTGTTCACATCTCTATCTTCCCACCAGATGCTAAGGTACGTGAGTGGAGGGGATCCTGTCTTTTCAACTCTTTATCCTCTGTGCTCAGATACAAATGTGAATTCAGAGTAGAAACTGTAACTGTTTGCTGAATGATTCTGTTCACATTGCCAGGGTGAGTGTATCTTACTTGCAGATATGGTCCCAGTAAGATGTTCCTGTGCCAATTGTCTCCATCTCTAATACTACAAGCCCTGAGCATCCATTATTCTCTAACTCCTGGGTGGCTTCCATATTTCAGCTGATACAAAGTCAACCTCCATATAGATGGCACCTCTGCTCCAGCGTGATCACCAAGACGCCATAAAGAGGAATTAGTCAGCTTAGGTGGATAATTGATGGATGTCAAGTGTCCCTTTGAATAAAAGACTTTTGCTTCTAGACTGATTGCCTGAGGGCTTGAGAGACTCCTAGAAGACAGCCCAGATGCCTTCTCCTTTCCTCCGAATATCTGCATTTTTCATCTAAAATTAAGGCACCAGAACAAGCTTTTAGTAAAATGATGGCCTCAGGGCTAGTGCATTTAATGAGAAATCTTCTTTTCAAAGGTCACTTGCTGATACCTTGTGCTAAGCATGACTGGACTTGAAGTGATGAGATTGCTGCATACCTACTTAAATTAAAAAAATTCTTACGATTTACTAGGACTTATTAGTTTTAGAGGTTTTTGACAACTTGATTTGCGCCCTCTTAATTAGTTAATGGTTGGTTCAGGCTGTGACAGCCTTCGGCAAGGCTTATTGCTTATACTTGAAGCTTATAGCCTTGAAATATGGGCTCTAAGCTCAGAGTGGTTAGGAAAAGCATAAACAGGAAAGTGACATGTGTTATCTATAATGAACGTTTCTTCCCTTCTCCCTCTATCATGCAAAGAACTGTAGAAGGCATTTTTTCCTACACCAAAAAACTGACACTCTAAAAATAAAAGAATTAGAAGTGGCTTGCTCAAATTCATAAGTGGTGTTCATTGCACAGTTAGGATGACAACGCTGGTTTTCGACTCCCAGTTCAAAGGTCATTTCATACCCTGCTGCCTCTTCAAAAATTCATCTGTTAAAAGTTAAAGGGGATAAAACACCAGTCTGAAGCTCAGCAGGACAATGAGGGGCAAAAAAAGGCTCAAGGAGCCCCTGAACTTGTTGATTAGTATTGCTCAATGCGGCTGCGTACCCACTTACACCATCCCAGCCCACTGATCAGCATTTTCCTTTTGTGCAGACTTCATAGGCAAAGAATCAATACATCATTAGCCTGCAGGATGTGGTTTTCTGGGTATCAAGAAAACTCCTGGGAGCATTGTTTGAGTCATAATGACAGGAGTTGGGCTGTAATGAAAGTCCTGAATTATGCCACATTAAGGATCTTTCCTCCCACGAAGCTGGTAAGCTGCTCAAATTTTCCCCTGTGTGGCTTCAGACACAGCCATCAAATATTTAGCATGGATTTTGGCTAATGTGCTTCATTTATCCCCAAGATATTCTCCTAAAGTCGGGAGCTGATTTTACTACCCTTTAAGAGGTGAGGAAAGGGAGCCTTGAAAAGCTTAACTGGACAAGACTTGCATCCTAGACTAAGCAAATCAATACCTTAGATCACTTTACTACGATAGCCACTCCCTGCTTTCTTTGGCTTCAAGAACATGCAGGATTTTGAAAATTCTCTTCACGAACTGTCTCCAGCTGCAGTATCCCCAGCCAGAGGGCTCATGACCACTGGCTGGCACTAAACGTCATCATTCTCTCCCCTCAACTACTATTCCTGAGTCTGCCCCTTCCCAAGGCTCAGAAGTTCTCCCTCGTCAGCCTCCCCCAGTCCGTACCTCCTTCCTCTCCCTCTCCTGAATGACTCATTTTGTTTACTGAGCAGAGAAGCTAATAGAAGGCAGCAGAATTTAAGCTTCCCTGGGACTTGCTTTACGCGCTGACAAAATCATTCTTCTCTCTCTGTTAAATATTCATGGCACTCAGATTTTTAGATACAAAGGTACGTTTTGTTTTAAAATGTGCTGATCCAAGACATACTGGTTTGCATTGATTTCCTCCTCTTTGCATTTCTATTGCATTGGAAATAAAGAGGTCCTCATTCACTTCTTCTGAAATATGGACCTGAATTTATCTTTGGTTTTCTTTTTAATTTGTTTGCTATTTGGCAAACTGGCTGATGTTGGTAGACATTTTACATGTTTGTGTGTTTTTCTCTTTTGACATTGCAGACACACACACAGACATACAGAGAGAGAAAAATCACATCATGTTTTCCAGGCATCGCAGCCTAATGTTAATAAAATTTGAAAGGGTTTTAACAAAGGTTTGATCTAGTACAGATTTCAAATGTTTATAAGTTGGAACAAAAATAAATAAAATACAGATTTACAGAGATGAGGAAGAGGCTTACCCTAGAACGGTTAAGAGACCCATAGAAAATGAAATGGGAGCAGAAGTGCCTTCATTTTAAAAGAGAAAGAGTCAGAGAAATAACATGGCATAAGGATTATGGAAAGAGAATAAATGGCTTTGGGTGGGAGGGGGGATAAAAATCCTGATTAATTCGGGTCACTTGACAGAGTCTTACAATGTATAATGCCAATGAATGAAAGCATAAGGCTTTCAAATTCTGGAAGTTACATGGAGATTTTTTTTTTCCCCTAAAGTGGTCTCACACATATTGTCACATGAAATAAGAGGAGAAAACAACCTGTTGATAAGGAAAAGCTGAGTTTTTTCTTACTATGGTAAGGACGTTCCTATCTTGGCCAACTCTTTGAATGTAGAGGATAAAGTTAGGATTTTCTTGAGGTTTTGGAGTCCTTTAATGATAAAATTTGACTAGGATTGGGTAAGGATTCCGATATAATTATTTGGGATTGGTGAACACTTTGGTTGGGAGAGTCTTGGGCAGTCAAATATTATTTGATGCTATTGAAGAGTTTAACCATTTGATGTTTATTTAAATAATTTTTTGTAAAGAACCTGCAATGAACAATAACACCATCTGTGATTTTTATCTCCCTAGCCAACAGTTTCTTGGAACAGTAAAGTCATGTTGATGTAAGCAATGGATTTGTAAAATCATGTTGATATAGACGTTATGCTGTGTGGATAGAGATGGTTTGGGATCTTGATTATAAACTCATAATTGGGAAACACCTAAAAGTTTATCTAGCTTAGTCTCAACTTGATTCTGGAATTCCCTAGCGACATGCCAGCCAAGTGCTCATTCAGCCTCTCAAAGAGTAAAACCATTGCGAAGTTCTGGAGACTCTGGCAACAGGCACTGGTAAATATTTATTCAAGGTTTCCAAAATTAATGTAATTTAGGTGTTCTCTGGATCTCTATGTCTCTTTCCTTTTTGTTAGTTTACTAAAGACTGGCTTCACTGTCCTTTACTCACTATCTTTTCTCTCATAGTTTTTGCTTACTCATAGCACCTGCATCCTTATCATATGTTTTTCTCAGCATCCGCAAGGGTGCTCCTCATAGACCCTATGAACACTTCCATCTTAGCTGCCCCACAGCTATCAACACCATTCTCTAAATATTTCCTGGTTCAAATTTCTTAGAGTGGAAATTTAACTTGTCTAGCTTACATTTTATAGAAGACCATTTCACGGGATGCTGACCAGTCTGTGCACTGGCATTTTTGAGGGACAAGTGCCCCACTCTGATCGATCAAATGCAGCCCTGGTGAGGCAGGGTTCTACAATAAGAGAACAGTGTGGTATCTCCTTGAAAGGATTATTCTGGGGTTACTTCTCTAAGGAATACTGTGAATGGAAAGATTTTTATAATTTTTTTTTTAGAAGAAAATGATGAAGATGTCAACATAGCAAACATGCAAACATGTCTAAATCAGAGGGAATTTACCTACTTTGACTGTCATGGACATCGGTCTTGGAAGACATCATGTTTTCAAAGCTCCTGCCTTTGCTTTTGATGAAATATGCTTAATGTTAAGTTCACGGAGTTAGATGCACTTTGGGGGCCTATGAAGACACATTACAGCACTACATGTTGGAATATCTATTCACAGCTTATGAACAAGTTACCAGTTAGAACTGGACCCCAAATCTCTGAACACCATTTTATTTTCGGATAGCTTTTTTAGTTCCTTCTCCTGTTCCTTCAGCTAAATCCTATACCATGTTTCATAGCATTTATGAAAATCAATTATAATTGTAGGTTTTTTTCCTGATTTTCCTGCATTAAAATTAAGTTCCACTATGGCAGGGACCTAAGTCTTGGTCACCACTTATTCCTAGTGTATGAATACCTGTTGAATCAACAAAGTAAGGTCAAAGAGAGAGGATTGAGGGGGGAAAAAAGGTAAATTAATATGTGCCCCGTAAGACTTCATTTTTCACATGAGGTGACCAGAAATACAGACACAGTACTTTTTACTCTGGCAATTTGTCTTGTTAAGGGTTCAGTGTGGGAGATTGCCTGCACTGTTGTAGGAATATGGATCATAAATATAAAACTTATTGATGAAGAAAATAAATAATGAGAAAAATTTCCTACCTCCTTCCTGATTTCAGAAAATCCTTTCCCAGGGGGATAGTATCTTCATGGTTTTCAGTTACAGGTGAAACTTAACTATAAATACCCTAGGAAAAGTAGAAACTAACCTACTGATAAGGTACCCAGATTTTGGAAATAGTTGTTCTTTCAAATCATGGCTCTGCCACTTACTATCTGTGAGATTGTGCGAATAGCTTAACCATGCTGAGCTTCAGCTTCTTCATCTGTAAAATGGGTATCCTACCTACATTACTAAGAGAGGTAAATGAATAAAGCAATGTCTGATACATGGCAGCAAATAATAGCTGTAATTTTATTATGTATTCTAGGTTGTTTAATCTTTGCCTCAATAATCATCACCAGGGATATTGGAAATATTGCCTCTATTTTTTTATGTGAAAATATTAAAGTTCAGAGAGCTCAAGCCAATTGGCTGAATGTTACATCTTGTAAAAGACAAGGGTGATATTATGAGTTATAGGAAATATATATTTGGTCATTCAGATGACCAAAATATTTTTCCTATATATATTCTCATATATATTTGGTCTTCCTTCAAGGTTCGTGGCTCATAGCTCCTCAAACCCTTGAATTTCCTGAGCAATTGGGAGCATCTTTTGTTATACTCTTTGGTCTCTTGTCCTCAGTTCCTGAAGTCCCTTCAGAACCATAAAAGTGAAATGAGTGTTTTGTTACTCATGACAAGCCCCTTTCCACCACAACTCGATTTATGTTAATGAGGTGGCTATTGGAGCCACCTTCACATGGCAGCTGGTTGCCAGGGGAAACAACCATTAATAGAAGGGTGGAACTTTCAATCCTATCCCCTGATTTCTGGGGAGGGGAGAGGGGGCGAGAGGCTGAATCAATCATGGCCATGTCATGAAGTCTCCATAAAATCCAAAAGGAGAAAGGATACGGAGAGCTTCCTGGTTGGCGAGCCAGAATGTTTTCACGTGCCAACGTGCTGGGCCCCAAACTCCCAAACAAGGGCAGAATCTCCTTTGTAAGGGTCCTCATCTCTTCCTCGGTCTGTTGATGCGTATCCTTTAATATTTCTTGTAATAAACTGGTAATACAGTGAGTAAACTGGTTCCCTGAGTCCTGTGATCTGCTCTAGCAAGTTAATCAAACCCAAGGAGGAGGTCATGGGAACCTCTGATTTATAGCCAGTCTGTCAGAAGTACAGGTAACAACATGAACTTGGGATTGACACTTGAATGGAGGGCAGTCTGTGGGACTGAGCCTGTAACTTGTGGAATCTGACACTGTCTCTGGGTAGATAGTGTCAGAATGGAGTTGAATTGTAGGACACCCAGTTGGTGTTGCAAAACTGCTTGGTGATGTGGGGGGATCCCTACCCACATTGGAAATTGGGTACAGAACTCTCAGCAATTTGACCCCAGTTATTGGTAGGGGTAAGGGGAAGGAGAATTGAGGAAACTGAAGAAGAGTGTCTAAAATTCAGTGATTCTGCAAGTTTTAGTAAGAATTATCCTTGCAGCAAATGCAGACATTCATTCCATCACTTAAATGTCTCTAAATCTGCATTTTTTACAGAACCTCTGAGTGATTCTGACAGTTAACATTTACTCAGGACTTAACTCTATCAGGCGTTGTTCTTAAAAGTTAAGTTCTTTGCTCAATATCTCACAGCTGGTAGGTTGCCAAGGCAGAATCCAGGTCCAAAGGCCATGGTCTTGACAGCTTACTGTTTTCTAGTGGCTTCACTGAGTCAGGTAATTGTACACCACATTTTGAGAAATATGGAGATAAATAACTACAGAATATGGAGGCTCAGAGACTGTAGCTGCTATAGGGAGGTGTGGTGACTGGGACAAATTGCCATGCAGAATCTATCTAAAATTGACATGAAAGGTGGCCATGATCAATAAAACCAAAAGCATAAACTAATGCCTAGTACAACATGCTGAATAAATATTTGTTGAATAAATAAATATTTATGAAGACAATAGCAAGTTTTCAGTCTTAGAGAAGAGAGACAAAACATTCTTTTAGCCATGGGAACTTTGAAACCCAGAATTAGAATAAACTTTAAAAGTCATCAAGACCAAGCCCATTATGGATGCTACAGCCTTCTTGCAGTACTTCAGACCTGTGGTCAGTCAGTTAAGAAAAAAAAAATGTAGCCTCTGGCTTATAGTGAGAAAACAAGAGAAAAGACTGGAAATCTGACCCATAGAGAATTAAGAGAGTTTTAAATGCCAGAGTCAAGTAGACTCCTGATTCTAGCCATATATTTGATAGACAAGAGGGAGAGAGATAAATGATGCAGGAATGATGCCTACAATCACAAAAGTGATTCTCCCACAGCAAAAGATGCTCGTGGACATGTGGGGCCAATGTGCGCCTATTGATTTCTCTCACAATTCCTTTTCAGCGCTCATCTTTTCTTGTTAGCTCATGCAGCCAGTGTCTCGGGGACTGTGGTTCCTCATGGGCCTGCCAATCTGATAGCTGTTGAGCAACCATGAATTATGAAGGTCCATGAACCCTTTAATTGGACAAGTCCCAGTTAATAATGCAGTCGAGATGCTGAGAGTTGGGGCAGGCAGGTGGAAGAAAGGCTAAATGAGAGAAAAAGAGAAAGAATCCATGAATGTCTTCTTTATAGAGAGAAATTTCCTTTAAAGGAAACAAATGAGAAAAAAAATCACTCTGCAAAGTTCAGTCCAAACAACACTCGTAATAGATATGGTTTCAGGAGCACACCACCCACTTAGTCAAGTAAATAAACTTTTCTAGTCTTCTGAGATTAAGGTGATCTGCCCCCAGGGATTGCTGGTGAGATTGCTAATATTTACAGTCTACTTGATGCTCACTGGGTAGAAAGAACAATTTTATGCCATAGTTATTGAATCAAAGAATTCAAGTGATGGATCTGTTACGTAAATTAAAGTCACCTCTTTTCCAGTCCAGAACTTCTTTTACTTAAAATGCCACATTAAGGTACTGATTTAAGATCAGTACAAAATATAAAATAGGCGTAATCTCCTGAGAGTTTGGCTTATTCTTGGTTTAAAATAAAAAAAGAAATGTCCATCATAATTTATAATGGAAAGGTAGGGGTAGTTGACAGGCATTTCATGTACCTTATTAAAAATAAATAAACGAAAAACTGACATTTTTGAAATTTATTCAGCTCTTTAACAGATATTGAGCATTTATTACATATGAAAAGAAAGGTGCTGGATGCTCAAGCTTCAGTGATGACTAAAGTGGGCACATTCTCTGCCATTAATCAGCATTCAGTTCAGTGGGGGAGGGAGAGAGAAGAGTAAGCAGAAAATTGCCATATTAGGGGATAAGAATGCTGAAAGAGCAAGGTTAATGAGTTAGGGGAACACAGAAAAGAGTATCTGAGTCAAATGCAGAGATAACACAGGCTTCCTGGAGGCAGTATCTTCTAGTCAGAGGCTTAAAGTGTGAGAGTGTGAGTCAAACAGGGTATGGAAAAGCATTCTGAGCTAGGGGAAAAGTATGTCCGAAGTCTGTGGCACATTTAAGAAAGTGTAGAATGAAGCAAATTCATGTTGGTTGTAGCATATTTCACTGCATTGGACTGAATGTTTCTGTCCCCCTAAAGTCCGTATGTTGAAGCCCTAATCCCCTATGTGACAGCATCTACAGACTCACCCAACCAAGGATTGAAAGGCTACATACAGACCTTTTTTCCTTGTTATTTATTTCCTAAGCAATACAGTATAACAACTATTTACATAGCATTTACATTATATTAGGTATTATAGGTAACCTAAAGATGATTTAAAGTATACAGGAGGATGTGTGTAGATTATATGCAAATGCTATGCCATTTTATATAAGGTACTTGAGCACCCATGGATGTAGGTATCCTCAGGGGTCCTGGAACCAATCCCTTGCAGATACAAGAAAGGACTATTTGGAAGTGGCCCTTTGGGAGATAATTAAATTTAGGCGATGTCATGGGGGTGGAGCCTCCATGATGTGATTAAGGCCCTTACAGGAAAATGAAGAGACCAGAGCTCTCTCTATCTGCCATTTGAGGATACAAGAAGGTGGCAGTGTACAAGCCAGGAAGAGGGCTGTCCCCAGAACCCAACCATATTGGCACACGAGTCTTGGACCTCCAGCCTCCAGAACTGTGAGAAATTAATGTTCGTTGTTAAGCCACCCAGTCTATGGTATCTGTGATGGTAGCCTGAGCTGACTAAGAGAGGAACAATGAGAAAAATGGCATGAGACAGGGCTGGAGTAGTGACCACAGACCAAAACATGAAACTCCTATTTTGGAGGAATTGGAGGACCATTGTAGGCCATCAGAGCTCACTTTCTAATGCCCCCTGCTGGGGAGGCTTCATCCCTACTATCAGAACAGCCCTTCCTGGGACCTGGGAACCAGTCTTGTACTCCAACCCCCCATTCCAGTAACTGAGATTCTACCTTGCTCTGAGCAAGGCCAACACTCTACCCCTGTCCAGCTTACAGCCTCCAGGCCTTGATGCTCAGTGTGTGATTCTCAGCGAAGAAAAAGTCCTGAGCATCCTCAGTCTCCTCTCAGACTAGGCTTCTACCATTCTTTTGCTGGACCTAACAGAACTGAAGTCCTATTCCTGAACCTGGGGCTCTGCTGGGGTTTTTCACCTCTGTCTGATCACTGCCTGCTGGCTCAGCAGGATTTCCATTTATCACCAGCTCACCTCCTGACGCTTCATTCTGCCTGCCCATTAGCACTTGCTGAGCAGCCGGGTATTAACCCCGTCCACTCTCAGGCTTCACTTCATAACTCCATTTATTCCTGGCCGGCTTTTCCTCCAGCACCAGCAGCTGAATCCAACTTTATAGGCCTTGTGAAAGTCCATCTAGCCTCTGTTTACTGCATGTAGTCTGGCCTGACCACAGTGTTTCTAAATAGCTCTTTTTACAACCTTTATGAAGTACCGCGAGGCTAGCTAAAATACTGCCTGAAATGACAGTGGTCAAATACCAAACAGGCGAGAAAGAACAGTGAAATAGAGTAGGTTTTGGTAACTTGTAATGTTCATGAATTAAGAGAAGGAATGGATTTTGGTATGGTCCAGCAGAGAGGTAAAGTTAGGTTCGTTCCTTCATTTATTTAATCAGCAGACGTCTATAGGATAAATGCTTTGTGCCAGAAACCACTTTAGGCTCTGAGATTTTGCCTGCAAACAAGATAAACTTACATGGAGATTCTAGTCTACAGGGGAAGGAAAATCTAAGATTCAAATTGTCACCTAGGATGGAGTAAGAGTCTTGCAGTGTGGGAGGGAATCGTTCTAGCACGTATCTGCAGAAGCTGGCTCTTTAGAAGCCATCTTTTAAACATGACCCACAAATGATTTTGAGGTTTTAGGCAGGCCCCACACCACATGTTCTCTAAGCCCCTTTCAACTCTGAAAATCTCTGTCGTGCTGGGTTCTTTTTGCCAGGAATCCTAAGGCAGTAGGTAGAGGGTGGAGAGAAAATACTCTCAGAAGAATTGTTTAAGTTGTTTGCTCAGAAATATGATGCCACAGGTAGAACCAGAACCAACAGCAAGGGAGAGGCAGATGGATACAGCAAGAGTGTTTCTACTTTATCTCTTGCTCCGTTTGGTGACATCTCATCCCTCATGGAGACATTTTGTAAACATTTTCTCCCCATATATATGGAGTAGAGATATTATTCAATGATTGTCAGCAGCGAGAAATGCAAGGAGAGATAAAGACAGGAGTTTTCCCCTCGGTGAGAGTGTAAAAGGATCCGTTTTCTTTATCAGAAAATCTGGACTTTAATGAACGGCTCCCATAATGTCTATCCATCATCCGCATGGGAAGCACAACAAGCCCCACTGCCCAGATAGCCATCCACCTGGGCCTTCTCTCCTGTGGATTAGCGTGCTGACCCCATTCCTCCCAGGCCACTAGCATGTTAGTATATACAGAGAGGGGAGAAGAGGCCTCAGGTGCTGCCAAAATGATGGAATGGGAAAGTTTTTGTGCTAAACTGCAAGAGATCGGCTCTCTCTTTCAGAACATCAACTGAGCTTGTATCCTCAGGCTGCTCTGTCGCTTTGTGATGCCCTTTCAAATCAAGCCCCTTTCTCCTCATTTGAATCTAAAAAAATGTTTCACATGTTTATAAAAAGAATAAGTTATCTCCAGGTAGTAAGACAGCTGGTAATTTTTACCTTTTTGTTTATCAGTATATTCCAAATGATGATATTCAGCAAGGATTTCTTTAAAAAAACGTATTTTTCTAAAGTTGGTGCCAGTGTGGGAGTGTAGATTAGAGTAACCTTCTTGCAGGGCAATTTTAAAACATTCTTAACAATGAAAATATAGATGCTCTGTTATTGTAATTCTCTTTCAAGAATATATTCTAAAGAATACTTCCCAGAAGTGTGCAAAGATATACTTACAAGAATATCCATGGCAGTATTTACAAAGCAAAACTTGAAATAGCCTAAATATCTATCAGTAGCCAATTCATTAAATAGATGATGGCTGCTCCATATAACCAAGTACTCAATAACTATTAAAAGAAAATGGCAGATCTATATATGCTGAAATGGAGACATCACCAAGCTGTTTTATTAAATGAAAATCAGGGTGCAGAAGAGAACTTCTCAGTTTCCATTTTGTTCTGTCTTGGTCGGGATCCTGCTGGTTACATCTGAGCATTCAGCTTATTAAAAAATCAAGGAGCTATAAACTTAAAATACATACATTTTTCTGCAGTCACATTATATTTCAAGAAAAATGTTAAAACAATGTACCTAGTATATGTAACACCATTTGTGATTTCAGAACAGTATTTATATTAAATGCTTTGTTTATACAAATTCTAGAATATACATGACACTGTAAACAATGATTACTTCTGGAATTGAGAAAGGAAGTTAGAGGATGTAGACTTTTACTTTTTTTTTTTTTGAGGAAGATTAGCCCTGAGCTAACATCTGCTGCCAATCCTCCTCTTTTTGCCAAGGAAGACTGGCCCTGAGCTAACATCCGTGCCCATCTTTTTCTACTTTATATGTGGGACACCTCCCACAGCATGGCATGCCAAGAGGTGCCCTGTCTGCACCCGGGATTCGAACTGGCGAACCCTGGGCCGCCAAAGTGGAACATGCGAACTTAACCGCTGTGCCACTGGGCCAACCCCTAGACTTTTACTTTTGGCTTTATATATTTTGCGCTTTTTGATTTGTGTTTCAGTTTTAAATGAGCGAGAAAAGAAGTAGCTAAAATTATTTTAAGTGCTAGTATACATTCCTGGAGAAAGTAAAATAGCATCTGTCTTCATCACTCAAAGCCAGCTATCAAGCCCTGTGATGGTTTTCTCTTGCTACATCTATGTTCTCCGCTTCTAGAATTCATCACGATGTGTCTGTAATGCCCTGCTCTCTTCTCTTGGCCTACCAGACTCTCTCTCCACATCTTTCAAGGCCTCCATTCCAAATCTAAGTGGGTGAGCATCTGTTAAACAGCTGCTACTTCCAAATTGAGAAAGGGCCACATTGCAAGCAAGAGGCCAGGGCAAGAATCATTCTGAGTGGAAAATGGCTTGGCAGGGTCCAATGCTCTAGGACCCATCTGAGAGGAAAGATCATTAATGTTAATCAAATAGAGCTCAGGGTGGGAGGAGGCAGAGCGATGGTTTCTAGAGGAAACGCTTGAGCTAAGGGCTGGTTTTGTTTGACAGAGACAATGAGGAATCACTTGCCTGTGCTAAATGGAGAGATGATTATCCATAATTGATACATGATTTTCAGCTGTCTTTTTTGTTCTGGTGCAGAGGAGCCATAAAGAAGCAGCAAGGAAACAGGGTCACGGAGCCTCATGGTGCCAGAGGCTGTGCCCATATATGGGGTTGGGATTTCCATTCTGGGTTAAGGAATTACAGGATTGCTTATATGGAGTCTAAAGGTACCCCTAAATCACTTCAGTTAAATACCAAGATTCCATTCACTAGAGACAAGTGGTTAAGAGCAAAGGATTTGGAATCAGGCTGACCCATGCATAAACCCTGATTTTAACACCAAGTAGCTTTGTGACCTTAAGGGGGCATTGGAATTTTAGCGTTTTCATCAATAAAAGGGGAATAATAATATTTATCTTATGAAGTTATTTTTAGTGACTATTAACATTGATAAAAGACATTTAGAGAGTGCTTATCATGTGCCATGGTACCTATGAAGCAGATACAATTATAACCATTTTGTATGAGAGAAATGGAAAATATAATGATATGGCTAGGATGGAGAGGAGAGGGGATTCAGACACAAGTCTGTCTGATATAGAACCCAGGGTAGTTTGAACCCCACTTTGTGTTGGAACTGTACAGTTAGTCCTGTTAAAATGACAGTGTGCTCCTGAGATCTCTTGAAAATAAATGTGCTTAATACAAGCCTCCATCCTTCTCTCAAAACTGTGAAATTAACCCCCCTTTATAGCATCCACAGAGGGTCTCCAATGACTCAAAAGGTTAATAAAATTCTCAGGGACCAAAACCATTAAGACTGGTCCACAGCTCACTCTCACTTTATTAGCATGTCATCTTGCTAGTAACTGGTAACACTGTGATCCATTGGCTAGACGAGACCAGGGCTACCAGAAGGTTCCTCGGCAGGATGGGAGAATCATTATCACTTGGAAGCTTTTAAAAATGAAAATTACGGCTCTACCTCAGACCTACTGGATTGTAATCTAATTTGAAGGTTGGAAGCTAGGAATGTGTTTTAACAAGCTCGCCAGGTGATCCTGATGCATGCTAAAGTTTGAGAAGCACCTGGCCTAGACCAAGGTGTTAGGGCAAGTCGTTGGGTATAAAAAGGGAAGGAAGGGAGCTGAGGTCTGTATCCATGTTGCTAGAAGAGAGAGTCTTCTTCCTGAAGGAATAGCCTGGTCCTTTTCTCCAGGTAATCTCAGCCTTAAATTATTTCTCTTTTATATGCTCTTTGGGGGAGTGTAGAGAAGATGCTGTAGGCAGGTGGAGGGGGAATTACAGTTAACTGCTTCCTAAAATATGTAGAGATTTTTCAAACACCAGTAAGCCTTCAGATAACCTGGAAAAGGTTTTCTTTTCTATTTTCTTTTGGTTTATAACATTGTGTAATTTCAGGTGTACATTATTACTTATCAATTTCTGTATAGACTGCATCATGCTCACCACCAGTAGTCTAATTTTTATCGGTCACCATATATATGTGCCCCTTTGCACCTTTCGTCCACTCCCCAAACCCCTTCCCCTCTGGTAGCCTCTAATCTGTTTTCTTTATCCATGTGTTTCTCTTCCACATATGAGTAAAATCATGCGGTGTTTGTCTTTCTCTGTGTGGCTTATTTAATTAAATGTAATACCCTCAAGGTCCATCCATGTTGCAAATGGGACAATTTTTTCTTTTTTTATGGCTGAGTCATATTCCATTATATATATACCACATCTCCTTTATCCATTCATCAGTTGATGGGCACTTGGGTTGCTTCCATGTCTAGGCTATTGTGAATAATCCTGCAGTGAACTTAGAGGTGTGTAAGTTTCTTTGAATTATCGATTTCAACTTCTTTGGATAAATATCCAGTAGTGGGATAACTGGGTCATATGGTATTTCTAGTTTCAATGTTTTTTTTTTTTTAAAGACTTTATTTTTTCCTTTTTCCCCCAAAGCCCCCCAGTACACAGTTGTATATTCTTCGTTGTGGGTCCTTCTAGTTGTGGCATGTGGGACGCTGCCTCAGCGTGGTCTGATGAGCAGTGCCATGTCCGCGCCCAGGATTCGAACCAACGAAACCCTGGGCCGCCTGCAGCAGAGCGCACGAACTTAACCACTTGGCCACGGGGCCAGCCCCTAGCTTCAATGTTTTGAGAACTCTCCATACTGTTGTTCATTATGGCTGCACCAGGTTGTATTCCCACCAACGGTGTATGAGGATTCCCTATTCTCCACATTCTCTTCAATATTTGTTATTTTTTTGTCTTGGTAATTATAGCCATTCTAATAGGTGTATGGTGATATCTCATTGTAGTTTTGATTTGTATTTCCCTAATAATTAGTGACGTTGAACATCTTTTCATGTGCCTTTTGGCAATTTGGAGAAATATCTGTTCATATCCTCTGCCCATTTTTTGATTGTGGTTTTTTTTTTTTAAGATTTCATTTTTTTCTTTTTCTCCTCAAAGCCCCCTGGGTACATAGTTGTATGTTCTTAGTTGTGGGTCCTTCTAGTTGTGGCATGTGGGATGCTGCCTCAGCATGGCTTGATGAATGCTGCCATGCCCACGCCCAGGATCTGAACCGGTGATACCCTGGGCTGCTGCAGCGGAGCACACAAACTTAACCACTCGGCCACAGGGCCAGCCCCCAGTTGTTTTTTGTTTTTGAATTGTATGAGTTCTTTATGTATTTTGGAAATTAATCCCTTGTCAGATATATGACTTGCAAATATTTCTCCCAGTTGGTGGATTGTCTTTTTATTTTGCTCCTGATTTTCTTTGCCTTGTAGAAACTCTTTAGTCTAATGTAGTCCCATTTATTTATATTTTCTTTTGTTTCCCGTGCCTGAGTAGACATGGTATTCAAAAAGATGCTAAGACCTATGTCAAAGAGTGTACTGCCTATATACTTTTTCTAGGAATTTTATGGTCACAGGTCTTACATTCAAGCTTTTAATGCATTTTGAGTTAATTTTTTGTGTCGTGTAAGATATGGATCTAGTTTCATTCTTTTGCATATGGCTGTCCAGTTTTCTCAACACCATTTATTGAAGAGACTTTCCTTCCTCCATTGTGTGTTCTTGGCTGCTTTGTCAAAGATTAGCTGTCCATAAATGTGTAGTTTTATTTCTGGGCTTTCAATTCTGTTCCATTAATCTGTGTGTCTGTTTTTTGTACCAATACCACGCTGTCTTGATTAAAATAGCTCTGTAATGTATTTTGAAGTCTATCATTGTGACTCCTCCCACTTTGTTCTTTTTCTTCAGGATTCCTTTAGCTATTTGGGGTCTTTTGTTGTTCCATACAAATTTTAAGGATTCTTTATTCTATTTCCATGAAGAATGTCATTGAGATTCTGATTGGGATTACATTGAATCTGTAGGTTGCTTCAGGTAATATGGACATTTTAACTATGTTTATTCTTCCAATCCATGTGCATGGAATATCTTTCCATTTCTTTATGTCATCTTCAATTTCCTTCAATGATATCTTATAGTTTTCAGTGCATAGGTCTTTCATCTCCTTGGGTAAATTTATTCCTAGGTATTTTATTCTTTTTGTTGTGATTATAAATGGGATTGTACCTGCTAGTTAATTATTAGTGTTTAGAAATGCAACTGATTTTTGTAAGTTGATTCTGTACCCTACAACTTTGCCATAGTTGTTAGTTATTTCTAATAGTTTTCTGGTGGATTCTTTAGGGTTTTCTATGTATAACATCATGTTGTCCACAAACAGTGAGAGTTTCACTTCTTCCTTTCTAATTTGGACACCTTTTATTTCTTTTTCTTTCCTAATCGCTCTGGCAAAAACCTCCAGTACTATGTCGAATAGGAGTGGCAAGAGTGGGCACCCTTGTCTTTTTCCTGTTCTCAGGGATGGCTTTCAATTTTTCACCACTGAGTATGATATTGACTGTGCATTTGTCATATATGGCCTTTATTATGTTGAGATACCTTCCTTCTATGCCCATTTTTTGAGAGTTTTTATGATAAATAGGTATTGGATCTTGTCAAATGCTTTATCTGCATCTATTGAGTTGATCATGTGATTTTTATTACTCATTTTCTTAACGTGGTGTATCACATTGATTAATTTATGGATCTTGAACCATCTCTACATTCCTCATATAAATCCCCCTTGATCATGATGTATGATTCTTTTAATGTATTGCTGTGTTCACTTTGTCAATAATTTCTTGAGAATTTTTACATCTATGTTCATCAGTGACATTGGCCTGTAATTTTTCTTCTTGTGTTGTCCTTGTCTGGTTTTAGTAACAGGGTGAGATTGGCCTCATGGAATGAGTTAGGAACCATTCCATCTTCTTCAATTTTTTTGGAATAGTTTGAGAAGGGTAGGTATTATATCTTCTTTGAATGTTTGGTAGAATTGTCTAGAGAAGCCATCTGGTCCTGGACTTTTGTTTTTTGGGATGTTTTTGATTACTGTTTCAATCTCTTTGCTTGTTATTGGTCTATTCACATTCTCTATTTTTTCTTGATTCAGTTTTGGGAGGTTGTATGAGTGTAAGAATTTCTCCATTTCTTCTAGTTTATCCAATTTGTTGGCATATAGTTTTTCATAGTATTATCATATTGTCATTTGTATTTCTGCGGTGTCTATCATAATTTCTCCTCTTTTGTTTCTGATTTTGTTTAATTTATTTGAGCTTTCTCTCTTCTTTCCTTGGTGAGTCTGGCTAAGGTTTGTCAATTTTGCTTACCTTCTCAGAGAACCAGGTTTAGTTTCATTGATCCTTTCTACTTTTTTTTTTTGTTGTTGTTTCTATTTCATTTACTTCTGTTCTAATTTTTATTTCCCTCCTTCTGCTGACTTTGGAATTTGTACTCCTTTTTCTAGTTTTGTTAGGTGTAGTTTAAGATTGCTTATTTGAGATTTTTCTTGTTTGTTAAGTTGGGCCTGTACTGCTATGAATTTCCTTCTTAGAACCACTTTTGCTCCATTACATAAGAGTTGGTATGATGTATTAACATTTTCATTTGTCTCCAGGTGTTTTTTGATTTCACCTTTGATTTCTTCATTGATCCAATGGTTGTTCAGAGCATGTTGTTTAGCCTCCACATGTTTGTGACTTGCCCAGCCTTTTTCTTGTAGTTGATTTCTAGTTTCATAGCATTGTAGTTGGAAAAGATGCTTGGTATGATTTCAATCTTCTTAAACTTATTGAGGTTTGCCTTGTTTCCCAACATATGGTCTATCTTTGAGAATGTTCCATGTGCCCTTGAGAAGAATGTGTATTCTGTTGTTTTTGGATGGAGCCTTCTCTATATATCTATTAAGTCCATCTAGTGTAGTTTTTCATTTAATTTCACTATTTCCTTGTTGACTTTCTGTCTGGATGATCTATGTATTGATGCAACTTGAGTGTTTAGTCCCTTGCTATTATTGTATTGCTATTTATTTCTCCCTTGTGGTCTGATAATAGTTGCTTTATATACTTTGGTGCTCCTGTGTTAGGTCCTACTGGTGGAATGTTTCCTTTATCATTATGTAGTGCCCTTCTTTGTCTCACACTGCCATTTTTTTATCTTGAAGCCTACTTTGTCTGATATAAACACAACAACATTTGCTTTCTTTTGCTGGCCATTTGCTCGGAGTGTCATTTTCCATCTCCTTACTGAGAACCTGTGTTTGTCTTTAGAGCTGAGATGTGTTTCCTGGAGGCAGCATATTGTTTGGTCTTGTTTTCTAATCCATCCAGCCACTCTGTATTTTGATTGGAGAATTCAATCTCTTTACATTTAGAGTGATTGTTGATATGAGGGCTTAGTATTTCCATTTTATCTTTTATTTTCCAATTGTTCTATATTTCCCTTGTATTTTTGACTGCCATTTCATTTTGGTGGTTTTCTGTGATGGTTTTCTCAGTTTTCTCTTTGTTTATAGTTTGTATCTCTGCTCTGATTTTTTGTTTAGTGGTTACCATAAGATTTGTATTAAAAACCTCATAGATAAGATAGTCCATTTTCTGATAGCCTCTTCTCTCCGTTAGCCTAAACAGGTTTCATCCCCTTACTCTTTCCTTCTGAGTAATTATTTTTTGCATTGTGAGTCTGTTACTAAGCTGAAGTGTTTGAATTTACTTTTGATGATTTCCTTCACTGTATCTTTTATGTTATAATTAAGTGTTTGCTGACCTGTTCTGATAGCTGCAATTTTCTCATTTTGTCTATTTATCTCACTGCTCAAAGCTTTGCAAACCTCTGCCTTTTTGTTTCAGGTATTAGGGCATCCTTGATCATTTCTTGTAAGGGAGGTCTAGTGGCGATGAACCTCCTCAGCTTTTGTACATCTTGAATGTTTTTATTTCTCCATCATATCTGAAGGATAATTTTGCTGAGGAGAGTCTTCTTGGCTGGAAGTTTTTGTCTTTCAGTATTTTGAATATATTATTCCAATCTCTCCTAGCCTGTAAAGTTATTGCTGAGAAATCTCCTGAAACCCTGATAGGAATGCCTTTGTAGATTATTCTCTTCTGCCTTGCTGCCCTTAATATTTTTTCTTTGTCTTTGACTTTTGCCAGTTTCAATATTATATGACTTGGAGAAGGTATTTTTGCATTGATTTAATTAGGAGTTTTATTGGCTTCATAGACTTGTAAGTCCAATTTTTTCCCCAGGTTTTTCAGCTGTTATTCCTTTGAACAAGCTCTCTGCTCGTTTCTCCCTCTCTTCTCCCTCTGGAATATCTATCCTATGTTACATTTCCTAATTGAGTCAGATATTTCTCAAAGAAATTTCTTCACCTTTTTAAAGTCTTAGTCCTCTTGCCTTCTCCACCTGAAGCATTTCTATATTTCTGTCTTCTAAATTAGTAATTCTGCCCTCCATAATGTCAGCTCTGTTTTTTAAGGTTTCTAGGTTGTTTTTATTTGAGTCATTGTGTTTTTCACCTGCAGAATTTCTGTTTTTTTTTTTTAATGGTTGAATCTCTTTTGTGAAGAATTCCTTCTGCTCATTAATTATTCCTGAGTTCATTGAACTGTCTTTCTGAGTTTTCTTGTAACTCATTGAGTTTCTTTATGAGAACTATTTTGAATTCTCTGTCATTTAGATTGTAAATTTCTGTGACTTTGGGATTGTTTTCTGGAGACTTGTCATTTTCTTTCTCCTCTGGAGTGTTAATGTAATTCTTCATGGTGTTTGATGAAGTGATCCTTTGCTCATGCCTAGTGGTAGTATCAGGTCACAGATTCCACCTACCACCCCTGGGAGCTGGGGAGCAGGCAGGAGCTGTGATTTATGAGCCACCATGTGTGCTGGAAGTTGTACCAATAGGGCTAGTTTGCCTTTGCCTGCTGGCCACAGCTGCTTGGCAGGTCACACATACACATGCAGGCTCTCTGGTGCAGATCTGCTGCCTTGGCTGGGGACTGGCCAAAGTGATGTGTTAGGTGGTGGGGGGAGGGACCTTTCTCACGTGTGCAGCCCCCTCTGCACTCGAACGTGGTTCACTTTGACTGCTCCACTTGGTGGGGGTGTCCATGGGGTGGCTGAACCATGACACTCAGTGTGGAGCATTCCTGCTGGCTGGAGTGCAACTCTGAAAGTGAAAGCATTCATGTGCAAGCCTGCCTGCTCCCCTGCCTCCTCTTAAAGTTGCATGCTGGCTGCTGTATGAGTACCTACAACCTAGATTGCTGCTGCTGGGGAGGGAGGAGAGATCTGCTTGCCTCCCTCCACTGCTTCCCAGGGATCCAGTCTGCCCACCTTCAGATGTATGGCTGCATGGATCTCTCAGACATCCTATTTTGTTCTGTAGGGAATTCTTTGTTGGTTAATGAATGTCCATTTGGTTGTAACTTAGTGTGGGAGAGACTAAGGGAACAGCTCACTCTGCCATGATGCTGATGTCAGAGTCAGGCATTTGAGTTCTAGGTATCTTTTCTTTCCCTTCTCCATCTCCTTCATCTTCCCAGATCATTTCTTTTCCTCTTTCCACCTCCTCCTCCTCTTAATTCCCTAAATAGCTGGCCTGTTTGGGGAATTAATTGTGAATAAAGCAGACAATACTCCTACCCATAGGAGATAAAGAGAAATAAATGGGCAAATACAATGCAATGTGATCCATGGAATTATCAAGGAAGCCCTTCCCTGAGGAAGGATTGGCTAGCATGAGAATTGATTAGGCAAGAATTTTGGAGTAGGATGAGGACTGGAGGGAGCATGGCCACAGAAGTTTAAAGATAAAGCAGGGTGACCATGCAAAGAATTTGAAGAAAGCCTCAGCTTGAACAGAGAAGAAAGAAGGGTGTGGCTTTAAATGAGGCCTGAGAAACCAACAGGAGTTGGAAGAGGAGGGCCTTGAGAAATCAAGAAAGCAGTGACTTCCCCAGAGGTAGACATAGCTTGAGGGTATGGATGGAGAAGAATGCTACTCTACTCTCCTTCCTTCTGTCTCAAACTAGGATTTATGGAGGGAAATCAATAACAAAACTCCTGATCTAAGCATTTCTTGTTAACTGAAGGAATGCATCTGTGAGAAATCCAATGAATTTGAAACTCAGATTTCACATAGCACCACTTAATGGGTTGTCCTTTCTCAAGCCTCGGGGTCCATAAGGCAGTATTGCTAAATGGTTGCAAATATGATCTTTGGAGGAGCCAGACAGAGATACATAGGTTCAAATGCCTGTGCTGCCTCTTACTGCCTTTGTGTCCTTGTGCGAGGTTATTAAAGTTCTTTCCATTTCCTTGTCTGTATAATGCAAATAATAAAACCTACCTCTAAGAACGTTGCAAAGATTAAGTGAGGTAATATATTTTTGGCATAGAGTATGGGTACATAGTAAGACCTCAAGGGTTCTAATGAAAACACTCTTGTCCTTTTATTCATTTGACTGATCAGCAAGTACTTACTTTCTCCCTAGTCTATAAAAGAGTAAGATGATCCCTTCTCTTTGCTCCAGAAGCATTGGGTAGGAAGAACATGATAAATTATGAAAAGCGACACAAAGACAATGTTTTATGGGAATTTAGAGATGAGAATATTAAATACTGGCTGGAGGACTGGATTTATGGCAAAGGCAACATTTGAGTTGAGTCTTGAAAGATGTGCTGAAGAGGAAAATGAAGGAAATACAGGATGTGTTCTGATAATAGCTACAATTTCTTGAGTGCTTACTAAGTTCTGGGCAGTGTTGTAGGAAAATACTTGTATTGACTCACTTACTCCTCACAAAAACCCTAGAAGATGGATAGTATTATTGTCTCCATTTTACAGAGCAAGAGACAACAGCATAGAGAGGTTAAGTAACTTGCCCAAAGTTATATAATTATTAAGCAATAAAGCCAAAGTTTGATTCTAAGTAGCCAGCCACAGAGGCTCTTAACCACTAGCCTCACATTTATGTTCTAGTTAATTAATTATACTCAAATTATTATTCCAAAATTTTTTATTCCAAGTTAATTTAAAAAGATAGATAATAGCCTTGGCTGGAGGATAAGATGCTTGAGGGGGATTATTTTGAGAAATTACCCCAGAGAAGGGGATTGAAGTCTCTTTTGGGGTGCATACATGAGGAGTAAAGATTTCTGAGAAGAAATATTTAGAAAGAATAATTCCATGTGGTAGAAATAAGCCCTCTGGTGCCCTTATTTCATTGCCTCACACTTTTATGAACTGAAATGTATTCCGCTCACACAAACCACTTCAACATCTTTTGTTTTTAATCTTTCCGACATAGGAGAACAAATTTAACAATGAGATTCTGTTTCTGTTCTGTACATGTGGAATAATTAAATTTGCATCCCACTTCAGCATTGGATCTGCTGTTTGAAAGGAAATGTATCAATTGGACACATGCCCCATGATTTCCAGTCTGCAAATAAGGCATTTGGAGGAGGGGGACGGAAAGGCAACGTCTTTCTCCTAAGCAATAATCACAGTAAAATCTTCACTTAGTGACAGCTTGTTCGAGGCTGGATTAATTCCTATTTGAGAGGGGCCAAAGGGGCAGGGAATCAAAGGGAGGAAGCTGAAGAGAGGCAGTGCATAATTATGGGAAGTCCCAGAGGACTGTGAATAGAAAAGTTTTCGAGAAAGCTCAACCGACAGATACTTGAAAAGGACCTTGGCCAGAACCCTCAGGGACCTCTTTCACTCTCTGGCTTATTTCCACAGTCCTAATATCCTTTTCCTTATAGAACCCAGGGACTTGTCCTGATTCATGGAAGGTACAAATGTTGTGGAATACAATTTAATTGATGTGTGGGTTTGGGAGTTGAGGAGATGAACTTACGTCTCAGTCCTGCCCCTGTGTATCTATGAGACCCGGAACAAGTTCCTGGCCATCTCTGAGATGCTTTCTTTTTCTGTGAAAAATGTGCAGGATAGTTATTTCTACTCCATATTGAAGGTGGAAATTAAAAAAAAATCAAATAACATGTAAAAGCTCTGGACACAAAGACTATTTTGTTAAGTTCTCTTTCCTTTCTCTGTCACTCCTACATTTCTGTTCCTTGAATGAACCAGTCATTTTGTTTAAAGTCTACTTCCAAGGGTAGGGGTGATGGGGGAAAAATTGATGCAAGAGGAGAAACTGCTCATTTAAATGGCAATAGTGTAGGGTGTTAATTGGGATGATTTCACATGTAACTAAAAATATTATATTTAAAAAAGAAAGAAAAAACCTCTCCCTGGGTGATTATCTTCATTCTCTTAATGACCTCAGTGTATCTTTCTTTCTTCTAGCTCTTTCTACTGTTCCAAGAAGTTGAGGAATAAACTTTTCCTTAAATGTTTTTACTTCCCACTAACCTGTAATCCCCATGAATACAGAAACTGTGTCTGACTTGTTAATGCCTGTGGCACTGTTCCCTAGGCCAGAATCTAGAATAGATGTTAAAAAAGCATGTGTAGCATGAATGAATGAATGAGTGAAAGAAGTAAAGACCAATTCTTATTGGGTCTTTCAAAGAGAAGTTTGAACCTTCCCTTCCTCATGCCTAATTCTGGAGATCAGAATTCTTAGTGAAAATTGAATTTTTTGAATGATTTCTACTGTAATAAACACTGATCAGGTCAGCAAAATGCAGAAATAATGACAATAAGAATATCTTTTGTAACTGAAAAGTGTTTGTTGTTTTGTGAACATGGTGGTCTCAAGCATTTCATCTTTCTTGCCTTTTCTTCGCTCTTCTGACTATACTGTGGAGAATGGATCACAGAGACCCAGAAGTGGAAGCAGGGAGGCTAGTTAGAGACAATAACAGTGGTCTAGAGGATTTATGACGGCGACCATGATGAGGATGGCAGCAGAGCAAATAGAAAGAAGATAAATTTGAAATGTATTTTTGAAGTAAAACCTGAAAGAATCTGAATAGCTTTGGAGGTAGAGAATGAGCAAAAGGAATGGATTAAGGTTGATTCCTAGGTATTTGATCTGAGCTAACAAGTAGATGTTGGTGCCATTTCGTGAGGGAATCCTAGGGGAGGAAAAGGCTTTATTGCGTGTGTGTGTGTGTGTGTGTGTGTGTGTGTGTGTGTGTATGTGTATGGTAGAGGTAGGGGGCTGGTGAAATATGCAAATCACTTTTGTTTACTTTTTCTATTTGGAAATACTGTTTGTGATGCCTATCACATCAAAGAGGAAATTTCTACGTGGCAGGTAGCATCATGAATCTAGAATTCAAACATGAACTCTGGACTGGTGATAGATTTTGAGCTTCTTCATCATAAAGGTGGTTTTTCAAGCCATGATATTGAATGAATGTGCTTCTTAGGAAATCTTTTCCTCTTCTCTTTTGAACATAAACCAATCTCAACCAAGTCCGATGGGTGTTGGAGTTCCAAAAGTGGACTCATATCCCTCTTCCAATCAAGAATCATAAGCACACTGAACCCATGAATTCATAGGAAAATATTGGGGGAAGTTAAAGATTTGAAGGCAATATTCCTGGAGCTACAGTTTAGGAATGGTTTAAAAGTTTGTGGAATATCCTTAGACTTATAGAATTTCAGGGTTAGATGGTAGCTGAAGAAACTTTTAGCCTAATATCCCTTTGAAGAGTAACTCTATACAACATTCCTGGTAAGTTATCAAAAAGTCAGTGCTTACACACTTGTGATTGGGAGCTTACTACTATGTGACACAATTTAATTGTATTTACTGTTTTTATTTGGATCACAAAGGATTAGCATAGTTATTTTTCCCATAATAATGCTGCAGATATGTGAAGACAGTGACTGTATCACTGTATCTCCCTCTTTCCCATCTGCATTCATATCTCTAGGTTTATTTCAGCCTTTTCTCATAAGTCATGATCATTTTAGTCCCTTCATAGCCCCCTTCTCTCTCTCTAAATGAGCTAGCATTTTTTTTAAGGAGTTTCTTTTTTATTTTTAATGATTGGTACCTGAGATAACATCTATTGCCAATCTTTTGTTTTTTCTTTTCTTCTTCTCCCCAAAGCCCCCCAGTACCTAGTTGTATATTCTAGTTGTAGGTCCTTCTTGTTGTGCTGTATGGGATGCCACCTCAGCATAGCTTGGTGAGTGGTGCTAGGTTGGCATCCAGGATCGGGACTGACGAAACTCTGGACAACAGAAGTGGAGTGCGTGAACTTAACCACTTGGCCATGGGCCAGCCCCTGACCTAGCATTTTTGTATGTAGCCCTCAAAAGGTTGGTATTTTAATATGTGTTATAATGATGTTAAAGCATTTCTGATGGTCAACATTTGGGACATTTTGTTGAAAGAGACTCTTGGAAGTATTTTGTGATGACAATGGAGAATGGATCAGAGAGACAAGGGGAAGTCGAAGGTCACAGACACAAGTCAAATGTTTCTAGATTCTCTTAGAACCATTATATGTGCATGGGACAATTCATTTTCCCAGTCGTGGGAAACAGTTTTGCTGCTCATCTCACGTTTTGGTCCCAGCTCACAGAGTAGGAATTTTCTGTCACTCTTTAACTTTTGGGCCACCTGCTTTCTTTCTTCTTCTATGGGAAAGAGAAGAGAATAATCTAAAGAACTACATCTTATAATTAGGCAGAGATATTGATAAAAAAAATTAGTGTTTAAATGGAATCTTTCTTACCCTCTCTTGCCTTTGATTCCTTCATGTAATGAGCAGCTCAGCTGGGGTGTCCAGGACTGAGCACTGTCCTATTTTTTTCTGTTTTGCCTTTGAATGGCCCAGTGTGACAGACCTAGATGCCTCATCCATGCAGCTGGCTGGGTAAGAAACTAGGTGACCACTCTTCAGAATTTCCTTACTTTACTCTCCTTTTGCAGGCAGGTCTGAATATATGGGTTCCAATATAGAAATTTACAATAGGAGGGAGGTTGGAGGCCTGGTTTTGCTTCAAACCTAAGTCATATTCTTATACACCCCCATTTGCCAGAGCCTCCAGATCCAGGCATTTACTCAGTGATTTATAAACAGATGTTTTGCTTCCTATTTAGTTAATTTTCTTTTAATATCTGTGTCATTGGTCAAAACTGCTAAAGGCGGAGTGGTGAGCAGTACTCCAATTTCCCCAACAAGCATGAAACATTATTTTCCATCTTCCACAAATGAACCTCATTGATGAAGCTTCCTGATGTACACAAATTCACATTGATTTCCTTTCTCTGTTTCCTTCATCATTTATGGCCCATAACCATAGGCTTAAGTGCTAAATTATTTTCTGCCTCCAATACGATAGCAATTGTTTTATGTCCGCTAATTAAATTACAACATCCTTGAAGGTAGAACTAGTTATTATATTTGAATACTTTTTTGTGCAGTCCCCTAGTGGGTGAATGTGGAGCTTACAATCTACTAAACTCCACAAAGACTTTTAATATTATTAAAAAAGATCACCATTTGATATTAAATTAACAGTGTTCACAATGTTAAAAATGCAGCTTCTTTCTTTTTTTGAATGAAAATACTGTTTGCATATATAAAAAGTCACATACTGGTAAATGGAAGACATCAATAAAATGCCTGGTGTGGGGGTTTTGAAGGTGAACTGCATCAAACTTAAGACAGGCTTTGCACATTTAGTTTGAAAAATTACTCTGCCTCTAAAAATCTTAAAAATGATGATTTCCTTGTTTAATGTAAGCACAACCATCTCCTCAGCTCTTGCCGCTCACTCCCTCACCCACCCCTTTATTTCTTATCCCTTCACTGACCTGGTCTATTCCCATCTCTTTTGCTTTCCATACCTGAATTACGTGACCTAGAGATGCATGCAAAATATTTCTAGTTTGCAAAATACAATCCATCAACACCTCTTATGTGTTGTACAGAAATGAATCCATTTTAGCTGGGGAAGTAGGTACATCAATTTAAGTGGAGGATTTTTGACAGTTTAATTCAAATTAAGTCCACTTTGTTCAATTAGAAAGGATCCGAGAGGGGATGTAGGAGGATGGTGGAGGGGAGAAGAGTGTCCTATTAGAGGAAAACAAATGCGCTTCTCCACATTAAACTTATCTATCGAGATTTTTAGTTAAAAAAAAGCGACATCATAACAAGTTGCTAATTTATGTTCCCTCAACAAATGGTGAATTACTCACTTCATTTTATATTGCTCTTTCTTTGCTTTTGGCTGGATCCTGACAGTGCTGAGAGATTGCAGGCAGAGGAGAGGCATGGACCCTTCCAACTTTGCAGTTAGCTACCGTATGTTGTCCAGGATTCATTCAATGAAGCTTGTGCTAAAAGGCTTGATCAATTCATAAGAGCATTGACATTTTCAGGACCTAAAGTGGTGCATTTGAGATGAAAAAGCCTGTACTGTACAGCAGTTTTGAGCATCTTTTTTTTAAACATTTTCTTTTCATCTTCTTTATTCTTTTTTTAACTTTTTATTAAGATTATGATAGTTTACAACCTTGTGAAATTTCAGTTGTACATTATTGTTCATCATGTTGTAGGTGCACCACTTCACCCTTTGTGCCCTCCCCCCACCCCCCCTTCCCCTGGTAACCACCAATCAATTCTCTTTGTCTCTATGTTTAACTTCCACCTATGAGTGGAGTCATCCAGAGTTTGTCTTTCTCTGTCTGGCTTATTTCACTTAACATAATACCTTCAAGGTCCATCCATGTTGTTGTGAATGGGACGATTTTGTCTTTTTTATGGCTGAGTAGCATTCCATTATATATATATATATATATATATATATATATATATATATATATATATATATACCATATCTTCTTTATCCAATCATCAGTTGATGGGCATTTAGGTTGCTTCCACATCTTGGCTATTGTAAATAATGCTGCAATGAACATAGTGGTGCATGGGCCTTTTGGAATTGCTGATTTCAAGTTCTTTGGATAGATACCCAGTAGTGGGATGGCTGGGTCATAACGTATTTCTATTTTTAATTTTTTGAGAAATCTCCATAGTGTTTTCCATAGTGGCTGCACCAGTTTGCATTCCCACCAACAGTGTACAGGGTTCCTTTTTCTCCACAACCTCTCCAACATTTGTCACTTTTGTTTTGGTTATTTTTGCCAATCTAACAGGTGTAAGGTGATATCTTAGTGTAGTGTTTTTTTTTTAAAGAAGTGAAATTTTTTTTTTTTTTTTAAAGATTTTATTTTTTTTCCTTTTTCTTCCCAAAGCCCCCTGGTACATAGTTGTATATTCTTTGTTGTGGGTCCTTCTAGTTGTGGCATGTGGAACGCTGCGTCAGCGTGGTTTGATGAGCAGTGCCATGTCTGGGGCCAGGATTCGAACTGATGAAACACTGGGCCGCCTGCAGCGGAGCGCGCGAACTTAACCACTCGGCCACGGGGCCAGCCCCATATCTTAGTGTAGTTTTGATTTGCATTTCCCTGATGATTAGTGATGGTGAGCATCTTTTCATATGTCTATTGGCCATCCGTCTATCTTCTTTGGAGAAATGTCTGTTCATGTCCCCTGCCCATTTTTTGATTGGGTTGTTTTTTTGTTGTTGAGCTGTGAGTTCTTTATGTAGTATGGAGATTAACCCTTTGTTGGATAAATAACTTGTAAATACTTTTTCCCAATTAGTGGGTTGTTTTTTGTTTCAATTGGATAAATAACTTGTAAATACTTTTTCCCAATTAGTGGGTTGTTTTTTGTTTCAATCCTGTTTTCCCTTACTTTGAAGAAGCTCTTTAGTCTGATGAAGTCCCATTTGTTTATTCTTTCTATTGTTTCCCTCATCTGAGGAGTTATGGTGTCCGAAAAGATTCTTTTGAAACTGATGTCAAAGAGTGTACTGCCTATATTCTCTTCTAGAAGACTTATTGTTTCATGCCTAATCTTTAAGTCTTTGATCCATTTTGAGTTTGTTTTTGTGAATGGTGAAAAAGAATGGTCAATTTTCACCCTTTTACATGTGGCTGTCCAGTTTTCCCAGCACCATTTGTTGAAAAGACTTTCTTTTCTCCATTGTAGGCTCTCAGCTCCTTTGTCGAAGATTAGCTGTCCATAGATGTGTGGTTTTATTTCTGGGCTTTCAATTCTGTTCCATTGATCTGTGCACCTGTTTTTGTACCAGTACCATGCTGTTTTGATTACTGTAGCTTTGTAGTATGCTTTGAAGTCAGGGATTGTGACGCCTCCGGGTTTGTTCTTCTTTCTCAAGATTGCTTTAGCAATTCAGGGTCTTTTGTTGTCCCATATGATTTTTAAGATTCTTTGTTCAGTTTCTGTAAAGAATGTCATTGGGATTCTGATTGGGATAGCATTGAATCTGTAGATTGCTTTAGGTAGTATGGACATTTTAACTATGCTTATTCTTCCAATCCATGTGCATGGAATGTCCTTCCATCTCTTTATGTTGTCATCAATTTGTTTCAGGAAAGTCTTGTAGTTTTCATTGTATAGATCTTTCACTTCCTTGGTTAAATTTATCCCAAGGTATTTTCTTTTTTTTTTCTGCTTTATCTCCCCAACGACCCTCCGTACACAGTTGTATATCCTAGGTGCATGTCCTTCTAGTTGTGGGATGTGGGACGCCGCCTCAATGTGACCTGATGAGCGGTGCCATGTCTGCACCCAGGATCCGAACCCTGGGCCACCACAGCATAGTGCGCGAACCCAACCACTTGGCCATGGAGCTGGCCCCGGTATTTTATTCTTTTTGTTGCGAATGTGAATGGGATTGAGTTCTTGAGTTCTTTCTCTGTTAGTTCATTGTTAGCATATAGAAATGCTACTGATTTATGTATGTTGATTTTATACCCTGCTACTTTGCTGTAGCTGTTTATTATTTCTTATAGTTTTCCTGTAGATTCTTGGGGGTTTTCTATATGTAAGATCATATTGTCTGCAAACAGTGAGAGTTTTACTTCTTCATTGCCTATTTGGATTCCTTTTATTTCTTTTTCCTGCCAAATTGCTCTGGCCAATACCTCCAGTACTAAGTTGAATAAGAGTGGTGAAAGTGGGCACCCTTGTCTTGTTCCTGTTCTCAGAGGCATGGCTTTCAGTTTTTGTCCATTGAGAATGATGTTGGCTTTGGGTTTGTCATATATGGCCTTTATTATGTTGAGGTACTTTCCTTCTATACCCATTTTATTGAGGGTTTTTATCATAAATGGATGTTGGATCTTGTCGAATTCTTTCTCTGCGTCTATTGAGATGATCATGTGGTTTTTGTTTTTCATTTTGTTAATGTAGTGTATCATGTTGATTGACTTGCAGATATTGAACCATCCCTGTGTCCCTGGTATAAATCCCACTTGATCATGGTGTATAATCTTTTTGATGTATTGCTGTATTTGATTTGCCAAAATTTTGTTGAGGATTTTTGCATCTATGTTATCAGTGAATTGGCCTGTAGTTTTCCTTCTTTGTGTTGTCCTTGTCAGGTTTTGGGATCAGGGTGATGTTGGCTTCATAGAATGGAGCACTCCCTAACACATCTTCCTCAATTTTCTGGAATAGTTTGAGAAGGATAGGTATTAAATCTTCTTTTGAATGTTTGGTAGAATTCTCCAGAGAAGCCATCTCATGCTGGACTTTTATTTTTGGGGATGTTTTGGATTACTGTTTCAATTTCTTTACTTGTGATTGGTTTATTCAGATTGTCTATTTCTTCCTGCTTCAGTTTTGGGAGGTTGTAAGAGTCTAAGAATTTGTCCATTTTGCATCTAAGATTTTTTTATCTACTTTAATATGTGGCGCTTAAATAGTGTTTCTCACAGTCAGACTTTTGAAGATGAATCTGACACCACAGATCTCTGCAGGAAAACTCTAAGGAAGCAATCACAATAATACTTATAAAACTTTAGAAAATAAAGTAAATGGGGTAACCAGATTGGAGTGAGGCAATAGGGAGTGGTAGGGTCTAGGTAAAAATGGAGAGCATGTGTTTCCATCTAAAAGAAATGAAACTACTTAGCTCTTGCTATTGTTAATTGCTCATTGCTCATGGGGAAAGGGCAGGCATAGTTTTATGGGATCCTCCAGTTTTTCAAGACAATATAAAAAGAAATCTAGATAGATATGTGAAATCTTCCAATTTTTAGATGTTGGTTCAGGCCATATCAAACATTCCTGAATTTCATTTATGTGCCTTCATTACATGCTACCATCCTAAAGCATTATACAGAGCTAGCAAATATACACTCTGCTTGACACCACTTCTCTCTCCTGTGCCCATGGCAGATGCTGCTGATTGATCATAGAAATCTTCCCTATGGAGTCTAGGAATGAACTTACCAACAGGCACTGCAAGCAGCCACTACCAACCATTCAGAGTTTGTGTGAAGAAGAAATCCCAGACAAAGGAAACCTAGTCATTGTATTCAAAGATTTTATGATGTATGATGGAAGATTTTGAAGCTTGAATAAAGAATTGGGTCAGACACTAAATTACAATAATTACACCTCATTATTTGATTGTCTTGCTCAACTTACAAATTGTTTTCAAATATATTTTTCTAATTAGAGTCACTAAGATCCTTATGAAGTAGGACAAGTTGTCTCTATATTAAGACGGGGAAAACAAATATTCAGAGAAGTTAAGTGAGTTGTTCCCAAAGATCATACATCTAGTAATTAGAGACATGAAAAATAGTAGTTCAGGTATCTGGATATCTTTATAATAATAATAAAAAAATCCTCAGGGAAAGAAGAATTAAGCTCACAGTATTGAAGCAAAAAAACAGTGGAATGTTCCAGTGAGGGGTCAGTTAACCTACCTACATGCCCCTTAATTACCAAGTGCAGCTGGAGAAACAAATGCAACCATTCCATATACTTTATGATGAACTTTCTCATACTCTTCCTGTTGGCCTTAACTAGAGGGTTGGAGAGACAGACATTCAGATCAGAGAAGGTGGTACTTCCATTGTTCCTTTTAACCTTTATTTCCCACATGGGTAATTGCATTGCCTGTCCACCATGGTTACCATGCAAATAGTTTTTCTTATGGGACTTCTAAAGTAGGTAGCCTATTTCTCCCCATATGTGAGAGAGAATCATCTGATGAGAGTTTAACTGCCATTGGTCCTTCCAAGAAAAAAGTTGCTCTGATCCCATCACCATTCCCCGATTGCAATGCTGCTGTGATAATAATGAAGAATGGTTATTCTGGTAATCCTTCCTATTTATGTGTTTTTGATGAAGTATACCGTGCTTTCACATATTGCTTTGCATTTGATTGTCACAAAAACCCTCTTAGGTAAACAGAGCAGGTAGTATAAGTGGTAGAAAGATCGATGTTTGCAATTTTCACCAATTAAATGTCAAAATCAAATCAAATAAAAGCAATAGCAAAGGCTAACATTTGTGATGCAGGAACACACAGGAGGGGGATCTTAAGACAAATACTGGTAGACACAGTATAATTGTACAATGACTTAATAGCTGTTAGAATCCCAAACACACATCTACTCACTTTAGTTCAGTGATTCTTCGCTTTGAGAGTTAATTCTTTTGGATTCATAATCCTTGTGATTACCAGAGGTGATTTGATCAGGACTAGCCAATTGCCCATGCTGACTTTTAGAGAATGTGGTACTATTTGGGCCCAAGGTAAGGTACGGAAAATTTTTCAAAATATTTTTTCCTCAACCCAAATTGTATAGCACCTTAGGAATATGTTTTTGCATGTAGTGAGATTCTTCAATTGGGCTGTAGTCCTGAATGTTCACCATATCCAGAAAAATGGAATTTGTTTGGCTTAGTTCTGATTACTATTCCTTCAAATAATTTTGCTGCTGAAAAAGTGGTCTTGGTTACCTTCAGCCATTCCATTCATTCCCAAGACATCTACTCATATATTCTGGCTTTACTTACCCAACTCCCAAGTCCAATTTTATTGAAAACCTTTCTATTTAAAACTTTGAACTTATATCCAATATTTCTTTAATGAACCTATACCTAAAGTGCTTGTCATTGTAATTATTTCACCTGTCCATTTGTCCATCATACCAGCTATGCATCCATCTATCCATCTATTCATTCGTGCTGTCACTCAATATTTATTGAGTGCTAGCTATAAGCCAGAATCTGATGAACAAGACCAGTCCCTTCCTTGGCAGGCTTATTATCCAGTCTATAGATCTCAACCAAAGTGGTATATTAGAAAAACATGAGGATTTTCAAAAATGTGGACATGTGAGTCCCATCCCCGAAATTCTGATTCACGTTGTTTAATGTGGGGCTCAGGCATTTGAATTTCAAAACAAACAAAAAACCAGATGATTTTGATGTACAACTCCAAATAAGAAACATTGGGTTATTAATCTTATATAAGTAACCTACATTAGTATTCTCATTTCTTCACTGTGATAAGTAAAATGTGGGATGGCCTGATGAAGTCACAAGCTAGAAAAAAATGCAAAACAGCTGGCTTTACTGCAGGCATTCTTCTCCCACCTACAGTGCTGTCTTCACATGACTTGCTCTATCAAAATACTGATTTCTATTCTTGCCAAAAAATTAAACTTGAACCTGATCAGTCTATATCACACTACTAATTTATGCAATACACAAAAGTATAGAAAAATGCTAAACAACATCACAAACACAATAAGCAAATATTCAGATTATGAGAAATGTTATGGAATAAATAAACTTTTTTTTTTTTAAATTTTTTCCTTTTTCTCCCCAAAGCCCCCCGGTACATAGTTGTATATTCTTCGTTGTGGGTCCTTCTAGTTGTGGCATGTGGGACGCTGTCTCAGCGTGGTCTGATGAGCAGTGCCACGTCCGCGCCCGGGATTCAAACCAACGAAACACTGGGCTGCCTGCAGGGGAGCGTGCGAACTTAACCACTTGGCCACGGGGCAAGCCCCAATAAACTTCTTTTTTAAAATAATACATTGGATGAAAAAAATATGGAAAGGGATCACATAGACTAAAAGAGATTTAAGAGACACATCTACCGATTACAATGTGTGGACCTTATTTGGATCCCAATTTAAACAAGCTATATAAAATATGAAGCAATTAGGGAACTTTGAATGTTGACTTATCTGATGTTGTTAAAGAATTTTAATTTTAGGTCTAAAGGAGTATCGTTTTTAAAAATTTCTTATTTTATTAGAGATGCCTATGAAAATATTTATAAAAGAAATGACATCAAGCCAGGGATTTACATTAAAATAATCTTAGTGGAGAACGGTTGTGGGTATATATAAAGTAGGATTGGCCATCAGTTGGTAATTGTGGAAGCTGGAGGATTGTGTGTGAGTTTCTCTCTGCTTTTTATGTATTTGACATTTTACATAATAAAATCCTCTTTAAAAAATAATTAGGAAGGAGAAAAAAGTCCACTTGAATCTGAGGCCATGGGCTGTGCTCAGCCCCAGAGAGTCACACAGAATGTGAAATTTCGTTTTTGGAATGGTACAGACGGCAAGTGGAGCAAAGTATGAATCTCTGCCTCTCCTCCCATCCTCTCCATTTCCATCCCCAAGTGCTCAAACCCCAAGTTTCCTTCATGATATGCAGCGCCATCTCCTTCAACTCCCACTCATATCACTTCTAGTCAGTTTCTAAAATCTTTCAACTGCATCTCCAAATATCTTTTGATGTGTTGAGAATTGAGACTTTTCACCCCATCTTTATTGCCACTTGTTTCATTGATGATCTCTTTCAGCTGGTTTCTCTTCTGCTCATCTTGAACCGTTGAACGTATGAGTTTGATCATGTCACATTTCTGCTTCAGACCTTCTAATGACTTGTTACTACATTTAGAAACAAACCTTAAAATCTTATCAAATATATAGGATACTCATACAAGATCCCTGTCCAATTCTTTTATCTTAAATTTCCTTCAGTGTGCTTCAAACTTACCATCTGTGCTAAGAGAGATGCATGCCCAACCTTCTTTCCTCATGATCCACAATTATCTATCCATTAAGGTAGATTGTCCAAATTCTTCATTGTTCTTCATATCCATATTCTTTTCCATAAAAATCTGCAATGCCCTTCTCCTGTGGCTGAGATGTACTTCCCTGCCTTCTGACAATGGGTTTGACCACACAGCTTCTTTTGGCCAATAAAATGTGGTGAAAATGATAGTGGCACCTCTGAGACTCAGCCTCAAGATGACTTGTGTATTCCTCTTTGTGCTCTTGTGCTTAAGCACACACTATGAGAAGAACATGCCCAGCTTGACATGCTGGTCCCAGGAGGAGGTTAAAGGCACAGGGACAGAGTCTCCTCCCCCTCAGTCTAGATCAGCAGACCCCTAGACAGCCCTCCGACTTAGGAACTAAATAAAAGGCTTATTGATGTATACTGTTATTATGTAGCTGTTTTTTGACACAGCATTATCTTGTCTATAACTAAGTCACCTACATGAGAGAACAGGATTTACTGACTCCTACCACTCCTCTCAAGGTGATGGTGAAGAAAGCATAGGCATGTTCCCCAGCTCTGGATCTATGACTTAGAAGTTGTTCCATGTAAGATAGTTACTTCATCTCACAGAGACTCAGTTTCCTTAATGTACAGGATGTGAAAAACACCTTTACCAAGTGTGAAGCACCCCCTGAGCTCTACGTGTCAAAAGATACTTTCTCCCAACCCCACCTTCCAGGACCTCAGTCACTGGCCAGCCGTCTAGACATTTTCTCCATTTCCAAATAGTGGCAACCTGGTTGGGCCCAGAGTATTCCTTTACAGATGGGATTTACGGCCTTATAAACTCTGAATCACTGTGTCTAATAAAGAGTCTTGCAGGCCTGAGTGGTATCCAATTTCATAATTGCAGGAGTAACTCAATCATTTTCAAATATGCGGTTTCAGCAGCCGGAGAACTTGTGGACTGTGCAGGCTTTACCAAGTGTGGCACCACCACCATCAGGCTGGTCCCTCAGGCAAGCCCTCTCTCAAGTTCCTAAGTGCTACAGAAATCTGGAACAAACAAGCTGATGGATGGAGTCTTTACCTTTTAAAATTTCACTTTGCTAAACTGGTTTTCCTAGGTACCTAGAAGGGAGAAAGAACTGACCTTAGCTGTGTGGAGACATGATTTAAAAAGGAATTAGCACCACTTTTTAGCTTTCCACATTAAACCTCCTATGGTGTATGTGTTTCTATTTGTGTATGTATATTTGTGTGTGGGGTGGGGGAAGCGGATGTTGAGTGAGAAGAGGGGAAATAAAAGGAAGAAGAAACTTTTTTTTTTTTTTGCTAATGTCAGGAATTTTAGACTGGAAAATAACTCAAAACTACTTTAAATTTATCAAATGCTCCCTGATTACTCACATTTCTCAGAGACTGAACATATTATTATTCCCTTTGACTTTCAAATCTTCATCATCTTCTTTTTCCTCCTGTTCCGTTCTCTTTCTCTGCTACAGACAAACATGCACACCTCTCTGGTGACTACTCATCCTTCAGGTCTTAATTTGGACAATAGTGCATGGTGGTTAAGAGTTCAAGCTTTATAAATAGACTGCCTGATACTAAATAGCAGAGTTATCTGAGGCAAGTCACTTAATCTCTGGGTCACACAGTGTCTTCATTTACAAAATAGGGTGATGATGATAGAATCTACCTCATAAATTATGAGAATTAAATGACCCAGTATATAAACGTGATGAGTACTTGGCACATAGAGCTACCTAAGCATTTGCAGTTATTGATATCCTTCCCCTAGAAATTATCCAGATCCCTACTATGGTCTCTTCTAGGAACAACTTTCATTCTTTTACGGCACTCATTTTCTTCTTATTTCCCATTGGATTATAACCAGTGGAAGGAACTATAATAGCCAATGTTTCATACCAAAAACTTAGCATAGTGCTGGTCACGTAATAGGCACCAACCATTTTGTGAATGAAGGAATTCATAAGTGGAATCATCAAACTGAGAGAGATCTCGAAGGTCATTTCTTCCAATCTAGTTCACTTCTTTACAGTATCCCTTCATCCCTTACCGTATAGCTTGAACACCTCTGGTGACTGGGAGCTCAATGCCTACCAGATATATTTCTGGGCAGCTCTAATTCCTGGAAGAGTTCTCTTTATATTGAAGTCACTTTTTTGTATGTGTGTGACTTCTCACCATTTCGATTAGGTCAACTATCTTCAGCCAACCGATCGTCTTCAATATGACATTTCTTCAAAGTTCTGATAGCAGATATCGTTTTACCAAACCTTCTCTTTGGCAGATTAGCCATCCAAAATTTCTCTCATCACATCTCATTCTACATAGCTTTAAACTCAAGACTATCATGTGTTCCCTCCATAGGCAGCTCATTATTGATTTCAATAGTGTACACAAACCACAGCAAGGTACAACAAACACTTCCTAAAGTATGTTCTACAGAATGGTATCCCCATAGATGTTAGAAGATCTGGCCACAAAATTAAAGTTACAATAAGTTTGGAAAATGCTAAGGTAGACAACATTAAATTGTGAGTTTTCTGTAAAATTTCTAAGAATTTTTAATATTCTAATGTGCTTTGTGAATCTCCAAAGGCTCTTGCAGTATGCAGCCTGTCTCAAAATCATTTGACCAAAGAAATAATTTATTTTCCTAGGGCATCTTACGTGACTACTGTTGCATGAAAAACACATTTAGAGATGCTGAACTAATAATGGTATGAACTTGTGATTAGGTATTCTAATATCTTGTTTTTAAAAAATTCATTCTTTTATTTTTTAAAATAAACTTTTAATTTTAGATTTACAGAATTATTATGAAGATAGTACAGAGAGCTCTTGTATGCTCCACACCTTGTTTCTCCTGTTATTAATACCTTGCACTAGTATAGCACATTTTTCACAATTAATATTGCTATGTAATTATTAAAGTCTATGCTTTATTCATATTTCCTCAGTTTTTCCGTTATGCACTTTTTTCTGTTCCAGGATTCCATCCAGGATACTATATTATATTTAGTAGTCATATCTCCTTAGGCTTCTTAGTTTTGACAGTGTCTCAGATTTTTTTTCGTTTTTGATGAACTTGACAGTTTTTGTGGAGTACTGGCCAGGTATTTTGTAGAATGTGTCTCAATTGGGATTTATCTGATGCTTTTCCTCATGATTAGACTGGGGCAATGTGTCTTTGGAGAAACACCACAGAGGTAAAGTACCATTGTCATCACATCATATCAAGGGTACACACTATCAATATGTCTTGTCACCTTGATCACTTGGCTTGAGGTAATGTTTGACAAGTTTCACCACTATAATGTTATGCTTTTTTAAAATTTTTTTCCATACATAAGGCATGAGGAGTTATGTTCCACTGCATTAGTGGCAATTTATTAGGTAAACTACTTTTAATTCTTCTGCATGGAAATTTTATTATCCCTCGTATATTTATTCATTCAATTATTTATTTATATCCATATGGACTCATGGGTATTTACTTTATACTTTGGATTATAATCCAATTCTACTTAGTTTTAATCAAGTGTTCCAGCTTTGATCACTGGAGCTCTTTCAGTTGGGTCCAGGGTAACTGATATAACCTCACTATGGGGTGTGCGTGTGCGTGTGTGTATAAGTGTATGTGTATATATGTGTGCATGTGTATATACGTGTGTGTGTGTTGAGTGTGTTTTAGCGCTTTCTGACTTTCTAGCACTACAGAACCCTACAGGTTCACCTTATATATTTCTTGCCCTACTAAGTGTACTCCTTGCTACTGAGGTATTTTTGACTCATCTTCTGGATTTCCTGCCTTTGTCTTAGAATCAGCCGTTTCTCCAAGGAATCCTGGTTTCTTTTATTAGAGAATGAGATTAGAAACCAAGTTCTGGGTGATAGATGTGCTCCTTATTAGTGGGATGTCACTGCTTCTAGACCCTTGCTGACAGAGCAAGGAAATATATCTATATTAACCTATGTAAATACACATATCTATAAATATTTCTATATGTAATCTGTATCTTAATAATAATAAGCTAAATATGAGTTCACACTGTTGTCTCCAATTCTAATCCGTTACTACACAATTAATTCTAGCCTTCTCATCTTGCTTATCTGTAACCTTCTACCCTAATGGTGGGTGACCTGGTTCTAAAGATTTGTCATCCATAAACATAATTGCTCAATTTCAGTATACATGTAGAGTAGTTTTCAGAATTGTTAACCTATATATCCCCATGGGAAGCAACTTTATTAACTAGAGTCTAGTGCCATGTACACTTTAGTTTGCCTTTAGTTTTACAGATTCCACTCATTTCTAAAGTTACTTAGGTTAGCATTTTTCCATCAACCCCTCAGGGATATTGATGGGTAATCCTTGTTAATCACTATGAAGCCCAAATTAATGAATTAAAGCAATTCCTCCCCTTCAGGTACACATAATTTAAGTTTTTAAAAATAAAACTACTATCTGATTTAAGCTGCTCTTGTTTCAGATTTTCCTCTGCCTCCAACGACTAGGAAAGCTCTGGCTCTGAAGAGGTGAGATTTGTAATCACAAGCAGTAGCAAAATCAACAGGCCTATCTTCATTTGTGTCAATATGCTGTTAAGAATTAGCACCAATTTTATGGAAGGATGGAGTAGGGGGTTTTGAAAGGCCATTTCAGGCATGCTACAGGGGCCCCTTTCTTTATAGAATTTTACTTACTCATTTGCATTTCTGCTACTGTCTCCTCCATTCTGCTCTAAAATGTTCTCCTTCATAATTACTCTACTGACCTAAATTATTTTGGAATCAAATACCTCCAAGTGTATATGGAGTACCTTGTGAGAAAGAACTCTTGCTTATTGAATGCATACTCAGTGACAACATTTTGTTAGACAGTTTGCTTTAACTCATATAAGCAATATTCAAACTAGCGTATGAGAAATGAAAACTTCCTGTACTCATTTGGAATTATATGTTTAGAAATGAGGAATTATAGATGTAGAAACGTTAAATAACTTGCTCAGACTTACACAGCTACAGAATAGTAGGGCAGAGATACAACTCAGTTTTATTCCAACTTAACTTTACAGAGGTCACTCATCAGATTAAAATGCCTACCAGATTCTATTTAGACCAAAATATTCCGTGTCTATATCATTGCATTGTCATACTAGACCTCTCTTGAGAGATTTTTTGAACATACAAGGTGTTTTATTTACAATTTATATCCCCAGTACCTAGTGTGTGACCTAGAATGTGGGGGAAACTCGGAATATATTTGTTGAATATATGTAAGTATTAAGCTCATATAATTATCTAGATTTCACTCATAAAATTTGGTTTGCTCTAGCCATCTTGGTCTTCTTGATGTCCTTCAAACAAATCAAACTTGCAACTTGTTTAGAACCCTTGCATTTTATCTCCTCTCTGATTGGAATGTGCTTCCCCAGCCTTCCCATTACTTGCTTATATCATTCAGGTTTCTACTCAAAATCACCACCTAAGAGATTTTTTTGTGGCTACGCTATCTAAATAGCACCCATTCTATCATTCTCCAGTTCATTACTTTAGCAATTATCACTGTCTGCTATGGACTGAATTGTGTGCCCTCAAAATTTATTTGTTGAAACCCTAAGCCCCTAATATGACTATATTTGGAGATAGGGCCTTCAAGGAGGCAATTAAAGTTAAATGAGGTCATAAGGGTGGGTCCCTTATCCAATATGACTGTGTTCTTATAATAAGAGAAAGAGACACCAGAGAGCTCTTTCTTCTAATGCCCAGAGAAAAGGCCATGTGAGGACACAGCTGGAAGGTGCCATCTGCAAGCCAAACAGAGAACTCTCATCAGAAATAAATGCTGTTGGCACCTTGACCTTGGACTTCCTGCCTCTAGAGCTGTGAAAATTTCTGTTGTTGAAGTCACCCTGTCTGTAGCATTTTGTTATGGAAGTCCTGGCCAACTCATATACTATCAAACATCATATTCTACATTTGTGTGTTTTTCTGTGTCTTCTAGAGCATAAGCTCTTAGAGAACAAGGAAGTATCTCTCATGCCATTACTGTATCCCCAAAATGTAAAATGGTGCCCAGCACACAGTAGGTGATCATTAAATTTTTGCTGAGAGCATGGATAAATATTAGTTGAAATTATTTGTATTGATCAAGGGAGCTGTTGGTTGTAGCTAATTTTAAATAATCATAGACATAGAGTTTTGAAGTTTCTTAAATGTCATCTGGTCCAAATTGCTTCCCCCAAAAAAGATGGTTCTTTGGTTGAACTTTGCTAATAAATAGGAGTCCCCTTTTGGTCCATTTCAAAGATTGGTACTAGTACTGAATTCAGGACCCATAGTAACTTGTTTCCAGAAACTTCTCACATCCTGTAAAATTGGACTTCCTTTTAGTCCTAAATGTCTTCTAATATCTCACTTCATCAATAAACTATTCCCCTTTTTATATTTTTAATCTACTGTGTTCATAGCCTATAGATATGCAAAATTCTCCTCGATAAAAGTAATTGAATAAACAGATAATCCTTTACCCTGTACTCCCCTCCAGCCACCACATCTAATTCTTTCCTTCGAAGACTATCACAAGCCCCTCAAAATAGTTTTCTTCACTCTCTCTATATCGAGATTTTCACCACCTCTGCTTCCTTCAAATTTAGCCTCAACTAAAAATTATCTTGCTGAGTTCACCACTATCTTCTAATTTCAAATCCATTGAACAATTTTCATGACTCTTCAGCGAAACTTGACACTGTCTTGGTGTCTCAGCTTTGTCTTCTTAATGCCATGCTCATCTGGTGCTCCCCTGGCCTGTCTGGCCTCTACACTTATTAAACGCCTCTTTCAACGACTCAATTTATTCTTTCCCATTAACTTATGATGTCATCCTTAATGTTTTCTTATCTCTCTCACTTGATCAATCTACATGTCCTTCAGTGATTTCATTTATTCTTGGGGTCATATTGGCTGCAAGTGTGACCACTCCTAAATCTGTGCTTGTCAAGATCACTTTGTTGAGCTCTGTATCAAGATAAACAAGTTCTTCACAGGTACCATTGTAGAGAGTGGTGGTGTATCATGGTAATATTTCATAGCCAATATTTCCAACATATGCCTCATTATCTTCCCTTCTCCACCTCTTTCTATTGTCTTCATCCTCACTCTCTGGTTTACTAATCTTGTATTCCCATGTGCTTCTTGCTGTGGCATTGATATTGTCAGACATGGGAGTTTGAGACTGGAACTTATCCAGTGCTCATCCTCCCCTATTTTATATGTGGGACACCTGCCACAATATGGCTTGACAAGTGGTGCCATGTCCACACCAGGGATCCAGGCTGGTGAACCCCGGGCCACCAAAGTGTAACGTGCGAACTTAATCACTGCACCACCAGGCTGGCCCCGTTCACCACCTGTTTTAGAAGTGGCTGTTAAGTGTGTTTGCTCCACTGTGAGGACTCAGATTTCCCTGCAGCCCATCTTCTCCCTCTGTGAATGGTAAAGCCTTATTTGGTTTCCAATCCTCTCTATGGTTTCAGTCACAGGTATCAGAACGCTGAGGCAGGTGTCAGAACACTTTGCCTGCACGCTGAGGCAACTCTCAGGCTTGAAAGCTAGTGGTCGAGCAAGGTGTTGAATGTCACACATTCAAAGAACACTGGCCAATCAATAAGTTCCGAGGGAGATTCCATATTAACAAATTATCCATGAAGCCCACAGGAGAGAAAGAAGAGCTAAGCTTTTTCTGGATGAATATTTGATAAAAATAATTTTAAAGGTGTTTAAAAATTTAGCATGAAAAAGAAAAAATTCTTTTTTTTCCACCACAAGGAGTCACTTCAGTTGTCTTGACAGCACTGACTGAATAATTTGAGCTGAAAGGATGAAGAGGGAGGGGTAGCTTTGCTTAATACAATCCTCTCCCCTCTTCCTCCTACCTCCGAGACAGCACATTAATCAGCCTCACTTGACTGTCTGTCTCATTCCTCTCTTAAATAATACCTGTACCAAATGTGAGATGATGCATGTGTTTAATTCCTAGAAGAGATGGCTCCAGATATGGAGTTCACGGGAGAAAGGATGCAATTATAGAAGCGTGGTCAAAGGAGGCAAAGGTGGGTGTGAGAATGCTGGAGTTTTGTTTCTTTTGGTTTTAACTTATTCTTTATAAATCTTGGAACATCGATTCTCAGAAACTGATAGAACTGGAATAAGCCTTACGGAAAACTTCATCCAACCCCCTGATTTTACAAATAAGAAACTGAGGCTCAGAGAGATAAGTGATAGTGCCAGTACAAGGGACGCAGATCTTCTGATTCTCATCCCAGCAAACGATTTACTAAACCATGTCATTTGGGAGAAATAATAGCCTTCTACTTAGGATCTATTTTCTTAGGATATAATCTTTGCTCAATTTCTTGCCATTTGGCTACTACTTTATTGAAAATGCTCTCTTGCGTTAATGACAAATTCATAGTCACCAAAGACATTCATACTTTTTGAACATCCTGAACAATTTACACAGTGGACACTCACATTTTTCATGATAGCTTCTTCTGTGGCAATCAACTACCTTAGATCTTTTTTTAAAACTACTCTGGCACTGGCTCTTCTTAAAGTTCCTGTCTTCTATAGTCAGGAGTGTGCCAGTAAATGTTTAACAACTGATTCCCTGGGGTGGTGGGGGGAAGGAGACCTGATTGGTAGTAATTGCTGATGTCCATAGTTTAAATCCTTCCAATGTGGTCTAGTCCAAGCTACAAATGTGATAAGTCAGTGAATACAAGTTAGGAAGGAGTAATGCAAAATCTATTCAGGCACACCTGGATGAACCAAGTCCAGCATACAACTACAATCACCCTCTAGGTTTAGTCCCTAGATTTCTCATTTTTTTCCCTCTCTTTGCAAATTCATCCATTTAGATACTTATTAATTTTATTTCAATGACTACCACTTATTTTGCTCCTGTTCAGAATGTATCTTTAGTTTCCATCCAGCATTCCCTCTCACTATCTGCTGCATGCCCTAAGTTATATTTACATGTGACTCAAATCTTCCTCCTCCTCCAACAATCCTATCCCCTCTAATTTGCCATTTTCAGCATGACAAACCTTTTGATCAACTAAGTTCAAGACACCACATTCTTCACTCTTGACTTTTTAGTCATCCTTGCCCCCACATCTAACTAATACCTGAGTCCTATTAAATCTACATACACATTAACTGTTGCATTCAAACTCTCATTTCCTCGTCTTATGAGCCCCAGCTTATTTGCATCACTGAAATAGAACCTAAGGTATTCTCCTGCCTCGAATATTTCCTTTGACAAATATGCCATTCATATCTATTATGAGCCAGTTTTTCTCAAGATAGAAACATTCTGTTTTCCACCACTAAAATACCTCCCATGGAGAGCATCCCTTCAAATGTTGTATAAAGGACTCACTGTTCTATACGTCAGAAGTGTGGCATGTTATGGTGGGGTTTTCTGCTCAGGGTATCACAAAGCTAAAATCAAGGTGTCACCCAGACTGAGTTCTATTCTGGAACCTCTGGGGAAGAACAAAACAAAATCTCTTCCAAGCTCATTCTTGTCATTGACAGAATTCAGTTCCTTTGTGGTTGTAGAACTGAGGTTTCTGTTTACTTGCTGGCTGTCAATCAAGTGTTGCTGTCAGTTTTTAGATGCCACCTGCATTCCTTGCCACATGGACATTTCCATCTTTAAGCCAACAACAGTGCATCAAATCGTTCTTGAGCTTCAAAATCACTGAATTTCTCTTCTACTACCAGCCAGAGAAAACTCTTTTCTTTTAAAGGGCTCATGTAATTAAGTCAGACGCAACTGGATAATCTTCCTGTCTTAAGGTCACCTGATTTGGGATCTTATTTACATCTGCAGAATCTCTTCACTGCAGTACTTGCATTAGAGTTCATTGAATAACTAGGCGGTGTGTGTATGCTAGAGGCCAGGAATCTTGGGGGACTATCTTAGATTTCTGCCCATGATAGCATCTGTTGATCTTTTGCTTGGAAAGCTTTTTTTCTCCCCACTCTTCCTTCACATTCTTTAGGTCAGAACTTCAATGTCACCCCATACGGAGGCTCTTCACAACCCTAAATCTTACACTGTCTTTCCAATACTATTTATCTCAGCTCCTTGCTCATTTTCTCCACCTTGATTATTGAAATCCATAGTCATTTCATTTGTTCAGTTATTTCTTCTCTTTTTCTTTCCTACCGGATGCAAGCTCTATAAAAGCAAAGAAAGATTTTTGTCTTTTTCAACAATTTATCATTAACACCTTATGCTGTGAACCTTTAATAAATATTTAACTAAATTATTAGATGCTGTAGCAAGAATTTAATTTGTAATAAATTAATTTATTAAATCATTTAATGCCTGATGATGATATGTGAAGGTCTGAGAAAGTGTTTAGAAGGACGCTCCCACTCTTCACAGAAAGTTCTCGCATATTGCTATTTGAAATTGACCAGTCAGGGTAAGAGTTAACTACCTTTTCCTTTTGTTTTCATTTTGGAAATTTTCATATATACACAGAAGTGCAGATGTTAGTATAATGAACCTTAATATACCCATAATTAACCTTCAATAATTATTAATATTTTGCCAATCTTGTGTCATCTAAATTCTCAACTTCTTTTTTCTGTGTTATTTTAAACTAAATCCTGGACAAGTCATTTCTTTTGTAAATACTTTGCTATATTTTTCTAAATACCAAAGATGAAGTATTAAGATCATCAAGTATTATCTAACACCCAATGCATATTCAAATGTCCTAATTGTTGGTATCTTTGACTCAGAATAATAAATAAGGTCTACCTATTGAATTTATGTCTTTTAAATCTCTTTTCTCTAATTGAGGCTTCCATTTTAAAAAAAGGTCATTGTTTTATTTGTCTGGTGTAATATCACACCTTCCAAATTCGACCGACTTCTTCCTCTTCTGCTTTACCTGTCTTAGTTCTCTCTCCATGTGTTGTCATTGCTTCCAGGCTTTTAAGTAGACAGAACCAGGAATATTTTAAGAAAAAATATCATGAATTCATACACTATTTCCAATTCAAATTTAAAATTGAAGGTTTTTAACAACTTCTTTGATTTTGTCCTTATATATTATGTTGACAATCTTGATTCTTAATCAACAAAGTTTACATTATTACTTATTTGCATATATGTATACACATGCATGTGTGCACATATAAAATTTCTTTAAAAAAATAGTGCCAATATCACCACTAATAAGACTACCAAATGTGGTTTAAAGATTACTTCATAGCTTTTTGGCCTTAGACTATATGCCATCAGGGATAAAATAAATCGAAATTCTGTGTTATAAAATCACTGAAGGTAACTTATTTCTCTGTTGCAGTACAACCAACTTGATGAGCAGTTTGGTTCATTTGTTAAAATATGGTTTTAGTTCTTTCCTGTTTAAATTCAGTTTTGTTTTTAATTTGTAAAATATTTACATGGTTCCAAATTAAAACTGTAAAACAAGTATATTTATCAAAGAATGATTTTCTTCCCTGTCCCTCCCTCTTTCCTCTTCCCTCCCTGGCCCTATAGATAACCATTTTTCTTATTTTTTATCACGTTTGATTTATCCTTCCATCTTTTGTGTGTTTATGTGTATGTGTATACACGTGCGTGTTTGTGTTTCCTCTTAGGTATACATAGGTAGCATACTTAAAATACTGATCTGCATCTTCCCTCTCCCCCTCTAGTTAACAATATATGTTGGAGATATTCTATGATCTCTATGAAGAGATCTTATTTATTCTTTTTGTACACTCTTATACAACTCCATTGTGCAAATATGTCATGGTTTATTTAAGCAGTTCATTATTGAAAGACATGTGGATGTTTATAATTACGAAAAGTAAGATGCAATCTTATTGTAATTACAAAAAAGTAAGGTGGAATAAAAAACATGCACGCATGTCGTTTCATATTTTGACAGTTTAACTAACTTTTGATAAAGCTGCTGTGAATGGTAACAAAACTCACTGAATCTTCTCTCCCCCTACATTTCCAAATATACTTTTCTCTCCAGGGAAGAATGTTTACCTGCTTTGCTGTTTGAACTCTATGAACGCCCCACTTCAGACTCTTTAATACCTCCGGAAATTACTTTCTCTCACACCTCTATCTAGACATATTTTATTCATTATTCAGGTCACATATTGCACTCCAGCTTTTCCATATATTGTTCCATGATCAATTCATCTACTATTGCATTCTTTCTGCTTTGAAATTGCATAACAGGATTACTCCTCTTGAAACATAATCAGTAAGCATCCTATAGTTTTATTGAGATGTGGCATATGTCAGTATCATATTATTACAATGAAATATTACATTCTTGCAAGGCCGAAACCATCACATTTTTTCTCTGCATCTCTCATAGACTCTATCATTGGATTGATTACAAGATAAGCATGCAATAAAAGTACTTACTGAATTGAATTAAATCAAATGGGATTGATTCTCCTGGATCATCAGTATTTTCTGAGGCATGATATAGAGTGATTGTACCTTTTTGAAGCACAAAGTAGAGTGGCTTCAATGATATCTTATCTAACAAGGGAAAACATTGGATATTTCAACAGAAAGATGGATTATAACACAACCAGAGAGGGGGGTTATTGTGGATTTGATTTAAAGGGACTGACCCTATGTTATGTGGGTGATATAATAAAACAAATTTATATTAAAAAATTGCTAGAAAATCGTGTTCATAAACAAAATTCCTCACTGAGCAGAATCAGTGTATAATAATAAGAGAGAAATATAGGATTTTTAAACTTTTTATTGAGATTATGATCGTTTACAACCTTGTGAAACTTCAGTTGTACATTATTGTCTGTCAGTCGTGTGGCAGGTGCACCACTTCACCTTTTGTGCCCACCCACCACTCCCCCTTTCCCCTGGTAACCACTAATCTGTTCTCTTTGTTTACATGTTTAACTTCCACATATGAGTGAAGTCATACAGAGATTGTTTTTCTCTATCTGGCTTATTTCACTTAACATAATACCCTCAAGTTCCATCCATATTGTTGTGAATGGGACGATCTTTTAGGATTTTTTTTTTTTTTTTTAGGAAGATTAGCCCTGAGCTAACTGCTGCCAATCCTCTTCTTTTTCTCTGAGGAAGACTGCCCTGAGCTAACATCCGTGCCCATCTTCCTCTACTTTATACGTGGGACACTTACTACAGCATGGCGTTCCAAGCGGTGCCATGTCCACACCCAGGATCTGAACCAGTGAAACCCGGGTCGCCTAAGCGAAATGTGTGCGCTTAACTGCTGCATGACTGGGTGGCCCCTAGGATTTTTTTTCTTTTTGATGTTGACACCTGAGCTAACATCTGTTGCAAATCATCATCTTCTTCTTCTTCTTCTTCTTTTTTTTTTTTTTCTACATAGTTGTATATTCTAGTTGTAGGTCCTGGTTGTGTTATGTGGGATGCCACCTCAGCATGACTTGATGAGCAATGCCATGTCCATGGCCAGGATCCAAACTGGGGAAACCCCAGGCCACCGAAGCGGAGTGCACAAATTTAACCACTCAGCCCTGGGGCTAGCCCAAACATAGGATTTTTGATCAGTAGAACTGGCTGTAAATTACAGTTTTTTATTTTCCAACTATGTTACTTTGGAAAAATTACTGAACCTCATTGAGACAAAGGAGATAGTAATAAAAGCCCCAAATACCTGATAACAGGATTGAATATCACAAAATATTAAAATATGATTTTTGACTATGCAATTGCTAGTTATAATTACATAAATAAAGAATTAAAACCAAGCATGGTGAAATGACTTCTATACAATCAAAAAAGAGTTAGTGACAATTCTGGAACTTGAGCTCACTGTCTTTATTTCAGATCCAGTTGTATTTCCACTAGGCCTTCAATATTTCACTATACTTCCTTCTAACATTGATGGGGTACTCTTGCATTTCCTTGTTCCACTAGTTTCAATAAGGCATGAAAACTGACACTCTATATCTAATCAATTTTGACTTGTCTGCTACATTTTCACCTGGAATTAGCATAATATATTTGTTTTTGAGCTACTTGATGTGGAAATTTTTTCATATTAGAACCTGAGCTTTGGCTTGCCACTTCATTGAATATGGACCAAAAATTATCACTTTCAAAGTCATGATTTGCAAACACTTCAAGCTGTCAACTCAGAAGTGAAAAGCTCTGAATCTCCTAACTTATTCTTAGAGTCAAGTAGTGTTTCCAAGTCAGATTTTTTAAATTGTGTTTAAGAAAACCAGTATAGCATTCCCTAGCTCCTCAGGCTTCCAGGTCTCCAATGTCATTTCCTGAAGTAACTAGAAAACCTGCCAAATCTGACCTTCTTTAAACAACATGTCTTTCTTTTTTCCAGAGGAAAACTGTAAAGATCAAGTCACAGCTGTACGTTGTACCTAATTAAACAAGTGTAAGAAAGCAGGGAAAGGTCAGGTTGTCAAAAATCATTGCTGTATCTTTACTGGATTGTATTTAAAGACTGATTGCAGCAAAGAAAATAACTCAATAAGGTGTATGAGACTGGAATAACAAATGAACTAAGGGGCAGACTTCTGCCTGGCATATAACTAAAGATTTCAAGATAAAAACCTAGGAAACAAACGAAGGGAAATGAAAGGGAGAGAGTATGTGATGAGTAAAACAAACAGCTGATATTAATATGGAAAAGAGGTTTCATAGGCTAAGTTCAAAGAAGAAACAGGACAAAATCACAGATGACAGTTCATCGACTTGAATTTTGTTTTTCTTTTTCAATCAAGGATTGAAAAAGAATAGGTGTGTGAGAAATGGTGCAAGAAGAGGCAACTATAGTTACATGACCAAGATAAAATACAAAAAAACCCCCAGAAAATTAAATATTTTAAATCACCAAAATGCATTTAGTCAGGTGGGGAGAATATTTTTAATTATCTGTAATGTCAGAGCTTCCTGGGTTGCATGTTGTTTATGTGAGTGGCCTTGTAGTCATCTTGTTTCTCTTGTACCCTTCCTTTCAATATGAACTGAAGTCAGAGAGACCTCTAAAGAGCTTACTCCAAGGAAACCAAAGTACACAAGCATTGCTCTAAATTAGCAGCTTCTGCCTTGAGAAAGGAGGAAGTGGAAGCATTCTTTTCTTGCTCAAGTCTACTTTATTTTTGAAATATTGTAGACATAGGCCCATGGGAAATTCTGTGGGGTGCTAGTTAGCATCTGAGTGTAATTTTCAGTTCAGTACACTTTAGTCTGTTTCTCAACTCTCTCCTGAGTCTCTGAGGATGTTGTGCAATCTGAAGGATAGGCTCTGTGGCCTCTGGGAATGAACTGCTTGTGTTTCTGTAAGTGAGGTGGAATATACATTTTGCATATTGTTTGAGAAGACCTATCCTTTCAAGGGAGATAATATACAATAGAATAGCTACTTAAAAAAAATAAGTGTGTATGCATGGGTGTGTTTATTTGTATAATTAAAATATTTATTTACTCATTCTGTCAGAGGGCCTTAGATCTTTTTTTCCAGTGACATCATTTAAATATTTATCAATTAAGCTGTAATAGACTCTATAACTTGCAAGAACAGGAGAAAGTACATTTTTGTGACTGTGACGGATGAGAATTCTGCCTTTTCCCTGAACCCTCAGAATGGCATGGGTGGCATCTTTCCATGAATAACTGACAATGCATTTAAATAGTGCACCATTGCAAATATAATTGCAACTTGTAATTTCTGCTTAAATTCCTTTCCTGACACAGTTGATTTATTTTGCAAATCAGTGCATCTAGAGGGTGTACTGTGTCGCATTATGGACCTTTGATATAGAACCTTTGTTTTATAACAGGGAAAATAATTAGCTTTTGGATAAGCTTGAGTTGTGATGTCAGGCGCTATCCGTGGTGCTGAAAGAAGTTATTAGCGCTGAGCTAATGAAGGCACTCAGCCAGGCTCTGCCACCTTACTAATTTGTCTCTTTGGGGTTTTAGTAAAATTAAAAATGAGATAAGCACAAAATGGGATGAATTTTATAGGAAAAAACTAGTAAACTTGTTGATAGACTCTATAGAGATTCCTGATAAAGCTAAATTTAAAGGAAATTTTCATTTACTGAATCGTTTGCCTTCCAAACTCTTTTTCCTTTAGTGTTGGTGATGGGATTGTTTAGGCGTATTTTAATTAACTTTCATATAGCTTTCTCTATTTGAGATTTCAAAGCTTTTCTGAAAATTATCAGCAAATTGCAATGTCACCATTCATCCTATGCTATGTAAGGGTTTAATTTCAAGACTACAAAGTAGATTTGTATTAAAGGTGAATATTACAGAAGAGGTGCAGGTAAATGAGTAATAGTTGGTTTTGAAAAGTAATATTTTACCAAAAAGAAACTCATGCTTCTTTGTCTCTCTCCCTTTGAATTGCTAAAGAAAAATCTAATTGTTGAATGCCTCATGCTCCCTTTCTCTTTTGGTACACTGAAATTTGTTTGCACTGTAGCCAATAGCATGTGTAACTTGATGCCGGTTAGGGGGATATTTAGGCTCAGCTCTAAACAAAATCATCACCAGCTGGTTACTTTATGCTCTTATTAGGTTATAAAATAACAGTCAGGTATACAACAGTAATCACAAAGCTGTGATGCTGGTGAAAAAAACAATCACGTTAAATTGACCTTCATGAATAACAAGTGAGGTTCCATTTCGCTTCATTTCTGTTCATTTTAAAGCCAGCGTTAGCTTTTCTGGCACATAATTTTTCATTGTTTGCTGAACACAGCTCTATTAGAGTGATTCACTGTCTTTAATATTAGTGATTATGGTCCATTTCAATTACACAGTGTGTTATATAGTTTGTTGTATTACTCTCCCTATCTCTGCTATTTGACTCTGCTGGAAAAGATTAAATGTAGCAGTGGTGGTAAGAAGTTAGGGTTCTGTGGGTGGGAAGGAACCCTTATAAACACTTATATGGTAATGTGAAGAAACTTTCGCACATAGGTAAGATTTTTAAAATTGCAAGATATCAAGATGAGATTGTCATCTTATGTCATGTGACACTAATGCTTTAATTATCATCTGTATCTTCTATATGTTTTTCAAAATATACGTAAAATTTATGGAGACATAGTTTACATAAAATAAAACCGTCTACTTAAATGTACATTCTGAAGAGTTTGATAAAAGTAAACATTCATTAAACCACCTTGCCAATTGAATAAAATGTTTGCATCACCCCGACATATTCCTTCATGTCCTTTTTCAGTCAATCTGTTCTACCACGTGCTCCAGGTAAACTGTGATATTATTTCTATTACAATTAATTAATGAATGTTGAGGTTTCTATAACTTTATGGTAAATAATAGAGAATGTACCCTTTTGTAGCTGGCATAATTGTGACACTCATGTTGTTACAGTTTGGAGTAATTTGTTTCACAGCTTAGTTGTAAAGCATTATATTGCATATACCATATATCGTATGATATATATATATCATAATTTGGTTATGCATTCATAGAGCTGTTCCCACTTTGTGGCTATTTTAAATAAAGTGGCTATGAACATTTGTATGTGGACATATGTTTTCATTTGTTGTAGGTAAATACCTAGGATTGCAATTGCTGAGTCATACGATAAGAGTAAGGTTAACTTTATGAGAAATTTACCAAAAGTTCTCCAAAGTACCATTTTCAATCTTATCAGCTTTATATGACATTTCTAGTTTCTATGTATCCTAATCAACACTTGTTATTGCCAGACTTTTTAATTTTAGTTTTTCCAGGATGTGTTGGTACTTTCTTGAGATTTAAAATTAATTTCCCTAATAACTAATATGGTTGAAAAAATTCATGTGCTTAGCAGCCGTTATGTTATCTTCCTTTCTAAAGTGTATGTTGACATTATCTTTCCACCTTGTGGAACTGTTTTATTCTTATTATTGAGTTTTGGAAAAATGTTTATAATATTTTCTGAGTAAAACTCCTTTGTCATATGTATGTATTTACAATATTCTATGTAACTAAGTTTTTAAAAATTTTATTAACAGTGTCTTTAGATGAAGTCCAATGTAATATTTTATCATTTAGTGTTAGTTTTTTTTGTGTTCTAAGAAATCTTTACCTATCCCAAAGTTGCAAAGATTTTTGTCTTATTTTATCCTGATTTGACACATGTTTACACCCATGAAACAATCACCACAATCAAGATAGTGAACAAACCCATTACCCCTAAGGTTTCCTCACATCATTTTTTATTGTCTAACTTCTGCCCCTCCTGAAACCCACCTACTTAGTCCACAGACAATCAATAATATGCTCATTATCATTATGGATTAGTTTGCATTTTCTAGAAATGCATATAAAGGGAATTATGCAGCAAGCATTTTTTGTCTGATTTATTTTACTCAGTGTAATCATTTTGAGATTCATTCATGTTATGTGTATGAAAAGTTTATTCTTGCAGAGTAATTTATTTTATTGATGAGTAGTATTTCATTGTAGGAATGAGCCACATTTTGTTTATTCATTCACTGGTGATAAACATTTGGGTTATTGCTCACTTATGCCTATTACAAATGAAGGGGCATGTGTGTACAAATCTTTGATGGAAAAATTCTTTGTATTCACTGGGTAACCATCTAGGAGTAGAATGGCTGGATCATATGATAGGTGTATAAAATTTTTTTAAGAAACTGCCAACCTGTCTTCCAAAGTGGTTGCAGCATTTTACTTTTGTCCAGCAGTATATGAGAATTCCAGTTTCTCCACATCTTGGCTGCCACTTGGTACGACCAGTCTTTTAATTTTAGCTATACTTTCAAGCGTCTAGTGGTATCACATTGTGGTCTTAACTTATAATTCCCTAGTAACTTAAGGCCTGAAGCATCTTTTCCTGTGCTTACTTGCCATTCATGTATCTTGGAAGTACCTTTTCTAATTTTTGCCCAAAGTGCTGTCATCTTCAGGTTTTCTAACCTAGCTGGCTGTGAACAGGTCTTATGCCTGTTTCCACATGACCTCTAGTTCCCCCTAATACTTTCAGATGATTCTTCTCCCGGGTCCAGTTAGTTTTCTTACGTACATGCTCTGATCAATGCTCCTTTGAATTCTCAAGGACAACTTTGTAAAAATTTCCAGAACTCTCTCTCAATGTCCTGTCTCTTCTGTGCTACTGTGGCTTGCTAACTGTAGCCCTCTTGTTCTCTTTGGACTCTCTCAGCTCCATCTGCTAAACTCAGTGTCCACTGGGCCCCACTTGTGTTCTCACTCTTTGTGTCCTGCCCTGGAAATTCTAAAGTCAGTAAGCTGGGAAACGGTAGGGTTCACTTTGTTTCCCATCTCTTAGAAATCACTCTCCTTTGTTGCCTGGTGTCTTAAAAAAAAAAATGTTTCCAATATTTTTTGTTCATTTGTTTGTTGTTGTTTCAGGGAGGAGGGTAAATCCAGTCCCTGCTGTGCCATCTTGACTCAAAAGAGAAGTCTCCATATCCTTGTTATTCATTTTCTTGCCTTTTTCCCTGGCTAGGAGCTCTAGTACAAAGTTGAATTGAAGCAGAATTAGTGGAAACTCTTGCATTATTCTGGTTTTAGATGAACATCCATTTTTCCTCGTTAAATATGTTCTTAGCTGTAGGATTTTTCTAGCTGCTCTTTATCAAGTTAAATAATTTTTTTAATTCTTTGGTTGCCCAGAGTTTTTCTCATTAATGAATATCGACTTTTATGAAATCATTTTCTGCATCTTTGGGGAAGATCACATAATTTTCCTCTGTTCTATTAATGTTATGAATTATGCTGATTTTTTTCAAATGTTTGTCCAAACCTCAAATTTCTAGGTAAACCACATTTTCTCACACTATATCATTCTGTAATTTGTAGCTAAGTAGTTTTGCATTTCACATATGTTGCCACATTTTTTGGCATAAAATTATTCATTGTATCCTTTTATTTTACTTTTTCAATCTGAAGAACCTGTAGTGAAATTCCTCTGGTATACTGGATATTTGGAAACTTATGTTTTCTGTTTTGTTCTTTTTTTTTTTTTTTTTACAGACTGGCACCTGACCTAACATCTATTGCCAATCTTTTTGTTTTTCCCTTCTTCTTCTCTCCTAAGCCCCCCAGTACGTAGTTGTGAACAGTGCCACATCTGCACCCCGGATCCAAACTGGTGAAACTCTGGGCTACCTAAGCGGAGTGCAGGGATTTAACCACTCAGCCATAGGACCAGCCCCTCTGTTTTGTTCTTGATCAGTCTAACTAGAGTTCTTTTTTAATATTTAACTTGTTTTTTTTGAGGAAGATTAGCCCTGAGCTAACATCTGCCGCCCATCCTCTTTTTGCTGTGGAAGACTGGCCCTGAGCTAATATCCATGCCCATCTTCCTCTATTTTATATGTGGACCCCTGCCACAGCATGGCTTGACAAGCAGTGTGAAGGTCCACCCCCTCAATACGAACTGGCGAACCTCAGGCCACCGAAGTGGAATATGCAAACTTAACCACTGTGACACCCGGCTGGCCCCCTATAGTTAACTTTTCAACAAAAAACTTATGTTTTATTTACTTTTTTTTCGCTTGAGGAAGATTACCCCTGAGCTAACATTCATGCCAATTGTCCTCCCCTTTGTATGTGGGAGCATGGCTCCAAAGCATGGCTGATGAGTGGAGTGGGCGTGCCTGGATCTGAACCTGTGAACCTGGGCCACTGAAGCAGAACACATGGAACGTTACCCATTTGACCATGAGCTGGCCCCCTCCACTTTTACCTTTTTTATTCTCTATCTCATATTTACTTTAAATTAAGTTTACTTTTTTTTTTCTAGCTTCTTATGATGTTTACTTAGATGATTTATTTTAAATCCTTCTTTTTTACTATAAGCTTTTAAAGCTATAACTTTTCTTCTAAGCACTGCTTTATCTCCACCCCATGAATTTTTATGTTATGTTTTCATTTCCATGGAGTTAAAACTACTTTTCTATTTCCCATGTACTTTCTTCCTTGACCATGAGTTGTGTAGAATTGTACATTTAATTGCCAGCTCTTTGGCGGGAATTTTTTCAGTATCTCCTTGTTATTGATTTCTACTTAATTCCATTATTGTCAAGGAACATACTCTATGATTTCAGCCACTTTAAATATATCGAGACTTGTTTAATGAGTCATTATATGGTCTGTTTACTTAAATGTTGTATATGTATGTGAAAAAATTTGTATTTTGCAGTTATTGTGTAAAGTTATTGTATATTAAATATATTTTATAAATGTATTAAATAATGTATTTTACTGATTTTAAACCTATTATTCCACCAATTATTGGGAAAGAAATGCTGAAATCTTATAATCATAGATTTGTTTGTTTATTCTTTTTGTTTACTTTCCCCTTTAGTTTTGTCCATTTTTTCATTTGATGTTTATGGAGGATCCTGTTTCAGGAATGTCCTTCTGTCATCTGGATGCATTGATGCTTTTAACAGCATGAAATTCTCTTCCTGATCTCTGATAATATTCCTTGATCTTCAATCTCTTTTGTCTGATATTGACATATCCTTTTCAGCTTCCTCATAATTACTGTTTGGTTGAGATATCTTTTTACATTATTTTACTTTTAAATTGCCTGTCTATTATTTTAAGTGTGCTCTTATAGCAAGCGGGTAGTTGAGTATTGATCATGTCTGATATTGTCAGATTTTTAATTAGTATTTTAGTCCATTTACATTTAATGCAATTAATGATATTGGGTTTATCATCTTGCTATTTTTTTCTGTACATCCTACTTGTTTTTTCCATTTCCTCTATGTTTGAGTTTTTTTATATTGAGTGTTTTCTTTTTATTTTTACTTACTCTTTTAACTTATTTGATATAAATAAACTAATGAATAATTTGATGTAGCTCTTTGTTTAATTATTTTCACTGGTTACTGTAAGATTTACAATGTATATTTTTGCTTTATCACAATCTACTTTCATATAGCATTATACCAAATAATATAGTAGAACCTTAAAACAGTATACATTTCTTTTCTTTCTTGCTGTCCACAGCTATTATTTTTATATATTTACCTTTTACATGGGATGAATCATAATGCCTTATTATTTTTGCTTTATGTGGTTTTTATCTTTTATTTTGAGGAAGATTAGTCCTGAACTAACATCTGCTGCCAATCCTTCTCTTTTTGCTAAGGAAGATTGGCCCTAAGCTAACATGTATGCCCATCTTCCTCTGTTTTATATGTGGGATGCCTGCTACAGCATTGCTTGACAAGCAGTGCATAGGTCCAATGGGCCCAGGATTTGAACTGGTGAACCCCAGGCTGCTGAATTGGAGTGTGTGAACTTAAGCGCTGCACCACTGGGCTGGCCCTGGTTTTTATCTTGTAAAGATATCAAAAGGGAGAAAATCATTTTGTATTTACCAAAGTATTTATTATATTTGTTGCTCTTCTTTCTTTTGTTTACAGCTATGTTTCCACCTGGTGTCATTTTCCTTTAGGCTAAAGAACTTTCTTTGACATTTTTCTATACTATAGTTGTATTGGAAAAAAATTCTCTCAGCTTTTGTTTGTCTAAAATGTCTCCATTTCACCTTCAATTTTGAAAAGTGATATTTTGAAGAATCTTTTTGAAGGCAATAGTTTTAAGATATGTTTTTGAAGGTGTTTTTATCCCTTCAGCATTTTAAAGATATTGTTTCATTATCTATAGCCTTGCATTGTTTCTAACTAGAATTCTGTTATTACTTTTACTTTTTCCTCCTTAAAGTAATACACCATTTTCCTCTGCATCTAATATTTTCTTTTTATTATTAGTTTAAACAATTTGATTATGATATGCTTTCGTGTGTGTGTTTATCTTATTTGAGGTACACTATGTTTTCTTGTTCTAGGTATTGATATTTTTTCATCAAATGCAATATTTAATCCCTTGTTTCTTCAAATATTCTTATGCAAATATGATCCATGTAGTACTATAATTAAAATTATCTAAGACTACTTGATATTTACCCATATATCTCTAGAGTCTTATTCTCTTGTTTTCAGACATTTGTCTCTCTGAGCTTATATTTGCATAGTTTATCTAATCCTTTAGTCAGTTTCACTGATCTTTTCTTCTTTGGTTTAAATATTCTATTAAACCTATCCATTGACAGTTTCCTATGAAACCTTATACTTTTCTATTCTAGAATTCCCACTTGTTTCTCTTGAAGTTTTTCATTTTTTCTACTGATATTCCTCATCTCTTTACTCATCATATACATCTTTTCCTTTAAATCCTTAAACATCTGCATAATAGCTGTTTTATACCGTCCTTGTCTGTAATTTCAACATCTCCCTTGTCTCTACATTTGTTTTTACTGACTGTATCTTTCTTCATTTTAGGTGATTGCTTCCTGCTTCTTCACTATCTACTTATTTTATTATATGAAGGACATCATAGATGCTACATTTTTGAGATTCTGGATCCTGTGCTTTTCTTTTAGAGAGTTTTAAGTTTTCTCCTGGCTGGCAATTGGTTTTTTGGCATCTGAAGTTTATCCTTTGAACCTTGATTGTAGTCATTGTTTTAGTGGGTCTAAATAAGTTCTTAGACTAGGATTAAATTATCCTCGTTTCTCAATTGTGACCTTGCCCTATCTTAATTGAAAACCCAGAATATTCGGTGAGGTTTCTCCTCTCTGATCATCAGAATGCCTGATTCCCTGTACTGGGTGACTTCTGAACTTCTGGTCATCACACAGCTTCCCAGTATTCATTCTCTGATGGACCTCATGGCATCTGACTCTTTGTGTTCCTGGCTGTGAATTCATGGTCATCTGCACAAATTTCTGGAGCATCTTCTTGGTACCACTTTCTTTTTGCTACTATCCTTTTCCATAAATTGCAGCCACCTCAGCAGCCTTACACCCTGTTATTTTCCTTCTATCATTGGTAGGTCTGCAACAAACTACTTGTGTTCTGCTCACTTGTACCACAATATGGAAATTTCCTTCAGTACAAAAAGCTGGACCTATCATGGGGACCCTTCTTTCATGGATCACGGGCTTGTACAGCCTACTAGGAACAACTGAAAACTCTCACTTCATATATTTTTTAGAGCTTTATAGTTGTTTATGGTAAGAGCACTGATCTAGTAACAGTTACTCCATCAAGGCCTAAAGTAACCACAAGAGTTTTTAAAATCTGCTGACACTTCCCCAGTTCGAAACCTATACTCCCAAAAGGCATACTTTTGCCTAAAATTCTACTCTTTGGGATATGACAATGATTGCAAATTAGCTCTGATCTGGTAAAATGGTCATTGATTTTATGTAAACTGAATGTAGTACACAAAAAGATGATTAACCCCTATAAAAAAAGAAAAAGATAAGAAAACAAAGAAACGGCTGTGTATTTCAGGTGGCTGGAGTGAAAAAAAGTGAATCCCAGAGTGAGCTTTTTGTATCTGAAGCTTACTAAAAAAATTAACATACCTTCCAAAGCTGGCTTGCCAAACTTTAGAATTTATTGCCAGTACTTGAACCTCCACTGGAAAAAGGCACTAAGGGTTACTTTCATGATCAAGTCAATCTATTCCATTCCATAACACCCCTATGATGCCCCAATAAAGCAGGAAGTAGCCAGATTTGAGATGACTCGCCTGATCCCACAAGATTGTGGATGGACAATTGACAGTGGAGAAGTGATACTGGATCAAAATGCTGAAGATAGGTGATGAGGAAGAATGAGAAACAAAATATTTTTCATGCACTTCAGATCACATAAATAACTAATTATGTGTAGACAAGTCTAAACTAGTTCTTTAAAGGTAATTAAATTTAGGAAGTAACATATATAACTGAGATCACCAATTTTGTCTTACAGATGGGGAAACTGAGTGCTAGAATAGGTTTACTTTGTCCAAGATTCATAAAGCTGGTGAGTAACAGTATTTGGTCTCTTTTTAATATCTTGTGCATCTTACTCCAATGTTCTTTCTACTGTTATTTTGTTCAATAAGACAAATTAAATTATATAAACTTGCAACTACCGTTTTTTTAGTTTCTACAAACAGGCTATGGCAACTTGAAATTGTAAGGTTTGGGATCAATTTTGTTCTTTAAACTAAGTGACCATTATGTGATTGATGATACACATATTTAACTGACTTGAGCATGCGAGTTTCTAGGAAGTTCAAAAGCTTGCACAAACCTTATCCTGACCTTTTGGTGTGTGAACCTTGACATTAAATCTTATTAGAACAAATTGTCTCGTGAGCTTTCTACTCGATTAAATTCCCATCTGCTTAAAAAGTATAACAACATTTCTTGGCATAATTCAGTTATTCTCCTCCCATTAGGAATGTAGAATTAAAAGCCAGATTTAGAATAAGAAGTGAAATCATATGAAATTCAAAGACTTAATTAACAACTCTCTCTCTTTCTCACACACACACACACACACACACAAACACACATACACCATGGATTTCCCCATCATTTTCTAATAAAAATTAGGAACACTTTATCTCTTTTAAAGAAAATGAATCTTGTTTTTATTAGTCTGGATAGACCCAATATTGGGTTTGAGTAAATGCTAGGGAAAAGTGAAAACGTTATTTCTAGTTTTTAACATAACTAATATGCAGACTGTCAATATGGAGCCTATTAATTAGATGTAAGCACACTGTCGTATACATTTACTACATTACATTGTTACCATGCACATTAGGTTGTAGAGAAGCTTCTTCTTTAGTTCTTCATTCACCCTTCCAACAATCTTGTGAGTTATTGTATCTATCCTCATCTTATAGGCTAGTTATATTAAAGGCAATAAGCTAAAGTTGTGTCACTAGTGAATGACGGAAACTGAGATGGGGACTAAGTGTTCTGATGGCAAGGCTATTGACTTTGTAAATATATCATAATTTGCTCTTTCAGTTTAAAAAGCTGTGAAACTACATCAGAATTAATGAGTGGGGTTCTTTGTGACTAATTTAATTTCCTCATCTTGATAAATTTTGCACCTTTAACTGAACTTGCTAGGGATTCCAGTGGGATTGGGAGGGAGTCTGTTAGATTTTGGTTTTCAATAAGTCATTCTATTTTCACTGATGGTGTTAAAAGTAGGTTTAGATTGCTATTGAATGTGTATGGACCAAGAAACAGTTGCATCTTATTTTATTTAGCCACTATTTGGTCAAAGGATCCCCCCAAAGATATACATATAAGAGATTATGGCAAGTGGAAATAAACCACCTTTAATTATTTGCTAAGCTTCTATCTAAAATGCCATAAAAATGATTATAGCAATCTGTACTGTGGCATGTAATTTAAACTAAATGCCTAAAATTTGAAATGTAGCTGGTGTGGAGTATTTTCCCTTCCCTTAGGTTAAAATCCAAATATATACCTCTGAAAATACATCAACTGCTGGACCGAAGACAAAAGGATACATGACTTGTACCCGAGAGGTTAAGGAAAGGAACATAGAACTCATAAGGAAAAGAAAGGCCCTGTAGTATTTTACATGTTTTGTCAGACACATGGAAAAATAAAGAAAGGACTACCCTCTTGTGAATGACATTTAAATAAAGAGTGATCTTTCTCTTAATTAAATATGGCTGAATTTTTAAATATGACAAAAAAATATTAACAGTTCTTCCTTCCAAAATTAAGGAAGGAAGATAAATTAGGAATTAGACCAATGATTGGAAAACTTGAGTCTATTTTCTCTTCTACATATTTTTAGGGTTGGATGTTAAAAGGACAATTAATGAAACTAATGGCATTCCCAAATGGAATTCATAGAATTCACAAACTATCAATAAATGTTACTGAATAATCAGGAAAAACTATACTGACTAGATATTCTAATTAGATATGGTAAAAGTCAATCCAAATATTAACAGATATATCAAACATATATTACATGAAATGTAGTCAGTAACTCTTAGCTTTTACTTAATTTTTATTTCTGGGAATACCTACTTTATATGTATTATAAATTACATAAAATTTGATATAATAAATATATAAATATATATTTATGAACATATAAACATAATTTATAACTACATATAAATATAGCATTTATATATATGTATATACATATATGTGTGCTGTGGATATACACACATATATCTGTATATACACGCTATTGTACTAGGAAAGAGAGAAAGTGCCATGGACTGATTGTTAAGAGACAAACTTGACTGCTTAGCCTCTCTACAAATTACTTTTTTTCAATGTAAGCAGTTAGCTTTCTGATTCTCGTATTCCAAATTTCCACAAATAAGATTAAATATTTAATCTGATTATCAAAACACGTAATAAATATGGAAGAGCTTTAAAAGCTAACTAAAGATGCCACAAAGATGTTGACAATACAATGATGTCAAAATACCAATGAAGAAATTGATAATGTTAAAGAAGAAAAGGAACAAAATGTGATGTGTTGGGGTGGCTCCTGTCTGCTCTGCCCGGATCTCCTTGGAGCCTTTGTGCAGGTTCTGTGCGCTCTGCCCTGGCTTCTGTGTGATTTGTTTCCAGCAGAGTGCACCTGTGACTCACTTTGGAGAGTGGCCTTTCCAGCACTTGGCTGGAAAGTACAGATACTCAGAAGTACTTGGGAGTTTCCATCTGCCTGTGATGGCTCTTAGCCAATGACTGGTGCCAAAGTTTCAAAGCCCAGCTTCCTGGCCACAAGTACCCAAATTCAGGTAATAAGACTAGAGCTTTCCCTCGTGGGCTCCTTCCGTGGATTCTTGCTTGAAATTGCTCCATCACGTGACACCCTTTCCTGCCCTCTCCTAATCTTTCACTCCCTTACTACGTTTTTCTGGGAGTATTTCCTTGGAAATCACTTATGCAGAGATAGTCACCTCAGGATCTGCTTCTGAGAAACCCAAACTAAGACAGATGATGACCTCTTCCTATTAAATAACTCTATGGTTTTCTTTATTATATTACTTTATCTTCAATTCATCTTTTGAGGCCTTCATTTCAACAGTGAAAAGAGTGAACCTTAGGGGCCAGCCCTGTGGCCGAGCAGTTAAGTTCGTGTGCTCCGCTTCAGTGGCCCAGGAATTTGCCGATTCAAATCCTGGGTGCGGACATGGCACTGCTCATCAAGCCACGCTGAGGCAGCATCCCACATGCCACAACTAGAAGGACCCACAACTTAAAATACACAAATATGTACTGAGGGGCTTTCGGGAGAAAAAGGAAAAAATAAATTCTTTTTAAAAAAAAAAAGAGTGAACCTTTAAAGGTTAAATAATTAACCTAAAATCATACAGCAATTCAAATACAAAATCAGAGCTTAATCTTGAATACTTCCCAGGATGTTAGAAGACACTATTTTGAATGACTCCTATTGAAGTTGTATAACACTTTTGTGTTATATGTGTCTCCTATTGAGTCAAAAACCCCTTGGTTTTTAAAATTGTTTCCCTTTGGGGAAAATTGACTTAATTTTAAACACCATGGAAATATCAGTTAAAAATCATTTTTAAAAAGTTTACTTTGTCTATAATTTTTGCAAACATAAGACTCTGTGAAAAAGTTTTTTAAAATATGATTTATTTGTTACTGATAGTGTTAATTTGAATAACCCCCAACTAAAGGGAAAAATGAATATATTGATGGTCAAAGTGAAACAAAGAAATTATACTTCTCCTCTCAAGGAGAGAAAGTTATCCATTTTAAGCATCTATCGCTCTATCCAATCTAATGGATACTTGAAATATCACCCCTGGCAATTGCATTTCAAAGCAAAATACTTACACACTGTAATCTTTTACAAGTTTTAAAATAATAAACAGAAAAGTTGAAGGTATTAGTTAAATAGAGTATTCGGTTCAAAAAGAAATGTTAAGACAGATGTTTTCTAATATTCTGAAAATTGATGTAACCTGACTGCTTATCATTGAAAAACTCACCAGTTGTACTTTGCATTGTGATTTCCTGGAGTATAAGTAGGGAGGCAGAGGATCTCAATATTTGAACATTTTCTGTTTTGCTAAGGATTCTGAGGCTCCACAGAATGTCAAGTGGAAAAGGAATCCAGGCCACTGTATCAATTGTTTAAAACCCTACATTAACCTGAAGAAAATATTCAGGCAAAGGGATTATCTTGAAAAAAAATACGTTGATGACTCTGCTTCTAATGACAGAGTAACTGGTACAGGACGAAGCCTCCCATAGCAAAAATGGAGAACTGAACAAAATGTGTTCAATAACTCTTTTCAGAGTGTAAGCAACCAGAAACGCAGAATTTGGATCTCTGAGAGAAGAGGTGCTGAAAGTGAACTAAATCGTTGCTCTAGTTTTCTACCTAGTCATTTACCCAATTCCAGCATAGGAGTTGGTGCAACATGGTAGTCTTGTTGAGTTGGAAAGACAAAAATCTGAATTTGGGGAAGCTGAGGTGGCTGGAATTCATGGGGGAAAATATCAAAGTGGAGAGAGCTCTAACATTTACGTGCATGTTCGCTTAACTCTGGCTACAGACCAAACTGCGTGTGTAGGATTACAATCTAGGAGATTGGGCAAAGAACATTTATTGGTGATAGAACAACTATCTGTGTGTTGAATGACCCCAGGACTTCACAAACATTTGGAAGACATTCAAGCTCTGATCAGAGACAAAGGAGGGAGGGACCTTTTTGAACATCAGGGGTAGTCTTTACAGTAGCCAGAAGGCTAAAACTTAAAAGGAGGGATCTCCTATCCTGGAGTAAAAGGCTACTGTAGACGTGCCTAACAAAACTTGAAGCCAAGCATGAGATCAAGGCCATCTGAAAGTAAATTACATGCTTACATATAAAATCTGAATTTGTTAAAAGAATACCACAAAATCTAGCACAAGTCCATCTATAGAGCATACTGAGAAATATTGGTGATGATGGGATTGTAACAAGGTCTTTAAAGCAGATATTGTAAATATATTCACGGACTTAAAGGAAAAACTACAAACAGCGAAAAGTAAAATCTATTTTTAGGGGCCGGCCTGGTGGCGCAGCTGTTAAGTTTGAATGTTCTGCTTCTCGGTGGCCCGGGGTTTGACGGTTTGGATCCCGGGTGTGGACACGGCACCGCTTGGCATGCCATGCCGTAGTAGGTGTCCCACATATAAAGTAGAGGAAGATGGGCATGGATGTTAGCTCAGGGCCAGTCTTCCTCAGCAAAAGGAGGAGGATTGGCAGCAGATGTTAGCTCAGGGCTAATCTTCCTCAAAAAAACAAAACAAAACTGTTTTTAAATGACCAAGGACAGATCTTCTAGAGTTGCTAAATATACCTGCAATGAAAAATTCACTTGATGGGGTTAATAGTAGGTGGGACGTTGCTGAAGAAAAGATGACTAAACTTAAAGACATTACAATTAAAACCACACAAGTTAAAATATAAAGAGAAAAATTCCTGAAATAAATGAACAGATCTTCAGTAACCTCTAAGACAACATAGAAATTTAATGAAAGTGTAATTGGAATACCAGAAGGAAATGGGACAAAGGAAAAAAAATCTGTAAAAAATAGCCAAATATTTTTAAATATAATGAAAAAATGTAAAACCACATATTCAAGTAGACTGACAGATCAGAAGGAGGAGAAATACGAAGAAAATCACACCAAAGGACATAATAATTAAATCGCTGAGCACTAACAATAAAAAGAAAAACTGAAATAGTCAAGACAGAAAGCTAAGGCCTTATGGGCTTAAAGTGTCAGAAAGCGGAGCCTGTGATGAGTAGGATCCTCTAGAAGCAAGGAAACCACAGAGAGGTCGAGCTCCTCTGAATATAATTTTTTCCCAAACATGTGGCCAACTATCAAATAATTCAGGTACAAGCAAGGATCCTAGAGGTCCTTGAAAAAAACAAAAAATACCTGTTGGAGGTCATATGAACTTAAGCAAACTACTCAGACTCTCTGAACCTCAGTTTTCTCATTGGTAAACTGAGACATCATATATACACAGCAAGCCATAACATATTAAATAAAATAATGTATGTAAAGTGATCACTGAGTTGTAGACATTAGACTGTAAATCTCTTCACTTCATTGATTCTCAGATTTCCCGTGAGCAATGAAAGACTGCTAGAGGATATCAAAGTTAATTTTCAGCTTTAGCTCCACAATGAAGATCTTGAGTAAATGGACTTGGATAAGGAAAAAAGAGGGAAATGGACAATTCAGGGATGAAAATGGAAAGGTAATTGACAGACAACATAAACAGAATATTCCCCGACACAAATAATGCCCAACTCATGGTTTTCTTTGGCAATGTACCTGGAATACAGAGAGGATTATGAATAATTCTTATTTCAGGAAATATTTATTGAACACGTCCTGTGTTCCATACACTGTTCTAGCCACTGGGGCTACAGCAGTCAGCACATTGGACAAAGTTCCAACCCACATGGAGATTTTGTGGCCGTGGTGGTGAAGAGGCGCTACATATAAATATATCAAGCACACACACCAGCTAATAAAAAAGTTCTGAGATAATAATAAAAGAGATACTGAGTTAGAGCAAGACAGGAGATGTAAAATAAGTTGAGTGTTAAGTGTAGGCTTCTATAAGGAGGTGACATTTAAACAGAGACCTTTACGACATCAGCCATGTGAAAATTTTTATGTTAGTATAATCCTAGTTGCTGTAACAAACAAATGCTAAAATGTCAGACTTAAAAAAATAGAAATTCATCTCTGTCTCATGTAATAATCCAATACAATTATCGCTGACAAGCTTTCCTCTGTGTGATGATTTGGGGATCCAAGCTCCTTCTACCTTTTGGCTATGCCACCCCTTAGGGCCTCAGAATCCTCTAATTCCAGAAGGTTGAAAGGAAAAAAAAAATAATATTTTCTTAAATTTTGTGGCCAAAAATGACAAATCGCACATCACATGATGCTTCACTTCTACCCACATTCTGTTGGCAATAACTGGTCATTTGTCTAGTGAAGATTAAATAAGTTAATATTTATAATGTACTTTTGCCAGTTCTTGGAACATAGGAATTGTTAGATAAGAGGTTTTGAATGGCTGTTTCTTAGAAAAAAGCATACTGTGCAAAAGCTCTGAGGTGGGAAAGTGCTTGGTGTTCCTGAGGAGCAGAAAGAAGGCCAGTGTAGGATGGGACTTGTGACCCAGATAGAGTGTGGTCTAAGAGGGGCTCAGAGAGAATGGCCAGGGATGAATCATGCAGGGTCTCTCAAACAGGGGGTGGACTTCAGCCCAAGCTCCAGGAGCCTCGTTTGACTTTTTATGCTGAAGGATCCAATTCCCATGGCAGAGACACTTTAAGATCAGGGAGAATTGTCAGAAGCATCTTCTGGAGTAAGCTGCCTTTTCTAATCAACTGTAATGAGAGTTGAGTGAGAGATGGGGTGGGCCCTGACATGAGTCTGACTCGCGCGCAGTTAGTTCTCTCTCTGATGCAAGACAAATAATATTGGAGACCAACATAATTCTCCAGAGTTGATGATTTCTTCCTTGGAGATGGTTCTTAATTATGAATCCTCATGAGGTTAAGACAATAGCCTAAAGGCTTTGCCCTAATTTGACCCATCAATTCTCCATAAGTAAGTAAATATATTTCCAGAGGAACAGAGGCTGATTTGCCTATTGCAAAAAAATTGTGTGTTTAGTTTAGAACAATGGAAAATAGATCAAAAAGCATATTGGGTCTGAGTTTATTGGTTTAATATTTATGTGTTACAGTTATGTCATTAAAAGTAACTCTCAATACTTATTAAGCAGGCCATTGTAATCCATGTCTCCAGAATTACATCATATAAAAAAAAGATACTCCTAGAATTCTATTCCACCTTGTATCTTTTATCCTAAAACTCCAACATCCCCTTCCCCTCTCACTCTCAAATGGTGTTGGTCTTGCTTCCTGCTTCACAAAGAGAAATAAATTAGAAGAAGTTTTCACAAACTCACACACTTCATCTACCCATATATCAATGTCATAACCCATACACGTAGTCTTCCCTCCTGTTACCTTGTGTGAAGGGTCTCTGTTCCTATCTAAGCCTTCTCTAACCACAGTCTTCCCTGTTTGAGTATGTGGTAAATCCATTCTTCTAGTTGCTCAGAGCATAAGCCTCAGAGCCATTTTGAATCCTCTCTCATACTGTACGTCGATCTTGTTGGCAACCTTCAAAATAGGTGGGCTCTACCTTCAAAATATCCAGAATGCTACTATTATGACCCAAGTTGTTATTATTCCTAGCTAGAATTATTACAAGGACTTCTAAAATGTCTCTTAGTTTTTGCTCTGTTCCATGTACAACAGTGGTTCTCAACCAAGGGTAATTTTTCCTTCCCCAGGGGACGTCTGACCATGTTTAGAGACATTTTTGATTGCTACAATTGGCAGGCAGGGGGCTACAGGCACCTAGTGTCTGTAGGCAAGGGATGATGCCAAACAGCCTATAATGCATAGGACAAACCCCTACAGCAAAGAGGTTTCTGATCCAAAATGTCAATGGTGCTGATGTTGAGAAAGCCCGGCATATAGTCTATTTTCAAGACAGCAGGCTGAGTATGTGTAAGGATGAGTTAAATCAGATTACGTCTTCCAGTGGCTCTCCAATTCTCTGAGTAAAAGCCCGATTCCTTTCAATCACCCTCAAAGATACTGTGTTCCTGCTGTGTCACTGGTCACATCTCCATTCTCTCTTCTGGCCACACTGGCCAGCCCACTGCCCCTTGGACGTCCTGGTCCTTCTTACCTCAGGGCCTTTGGATTGATTGTTCCCTCTGGTGAATCATACTCCTACCAGATATCCACAATGCCCACTCCCCTTACTCCACAGTTTGTGCAGATGTCACCATCTTGGTTAAGCTTGCTCCAAATATCCCCATCAATGTTGGACCACAGTCCAGGATTTCCTATTCTCCTTACAAACGTTTTTTTCATAACCGTTATGGACTGAATTGTGTCCTTCCCAAATTTACGTAATTGACATATTGAAGTCCTAATCCCCACTGCCTCAGAATGTGACTATATTTGGAGACAGGATCTTTAAAGAGGTAAGTAAGTTACAACGAGATCAGTAGGGTGGCTCCTAGTCCAATATGACTGGTGTCCTTGTAAGAAGAGGAGGTTAGGACGCAGAGAGGTGCAGAAGGAGTAGCATGTGAAGACACAGGGAGAAGAAGGCCGCCTACAAGCAAAGGAGAAAGGCCTTCAGAGAAGCCAGCCCTGCTGAGGCTTTGACCTCAGGCTTCTAAACTCCAGAATTATAAGAAAATAAATTTTATTGTTTAAGCCACCCACTTGTGGTACTTTGTTACAGCAGCCCTAGCAAATAATACAATAATTATTACCTTCCAATATACAATGCAATTTAATTTGGTGCTGCATTTCTTGCTTTACTATTGTCTTCCTCCACTTGATTGTAATCTCCGTGAAAGCAAGGATTTTGTCCTTTATCTGTTTCAGAGGTGTAATTATCTTCTTTCCCAAGATCTACACTTTGCAAATGAGGAAAGTCTGACACGGGAAATTGAAATGGATTGCCCAAGTTTGTAAAAATAGTGAATGAATGGCTGGGGCAGTGGAAACTCCTGGATTCCTAATTCAGATTCGTATTGGCTATCTTTTGAACCATATAGTTGCCGTGGGATGGAGGATGAAGCAACACTGGAGCAGAGAGCACTCGCCATGGAAACTGTTGTATTTATCATCAACTCCTTGCACACCAACACACCTTACAAATGAGCAATGAAGATGGACTGACAAAAGCATTCAGCTGCTTAAGAAATGCACCTGCTTATGAAGAATAGAATAGATAGACCTGTTCAGATTATGGTACTTGCCAGTGAGTGATGAGCAATAGAAAAGAGGAAAAATGAAACTCTTGAAGGAAAGCTGCAGTGTAGAAAAACAGAAGCTGGAAGTGAAGGGTATTATGAATTGGAAGCAACATATGGGTCTCATGATCATTTCTGTGTCTACTGTCATGGAAGACAAACCTTTAGTTATGAATAAAAATATTTACCCCTTCTCCCTACCCAGGATAAAATTCCAATTTAACACATTACCCTTTTCTCTGCCATCCCGCCTATGAGTTTGCCAAAGCAACCAGCTTGTATACAATTAACAGAAGCCTCTGATACAAGGAGAGCTTTGTTCTCATGGAAGAATATCCCTGTGTTCTCTTCTATCACAGTGGTTTCCTTTTAACCAGAATCATCTGCCAAAAAAGTAAAATAGAATATAAGCAAATAGGAAGAGGTGGGGAGGAAAACGCTCTCTTTGATGGAAATCTATTTTCATCTCATGAAAAATATGTTAATTTTCACTTATATCCCATGCCCATAGCTGAGGGCCATTAAAACTAATAAAACTAAATCATTTGTGACAGATCTTAGAAAACGGTTTCTGCAATCCACTGCGCTCTCAAATGCTCATTAGAAATAGTGGTTTTCTTTTCAGAAAAATGCTTGCTGAATGCTTAAAACATGTTCCCTCCAATTTTTGACAAGTCGAACTGGCAATGGGGTGTTTGAAGCAAAGCCTTGACATAAAAAAGATGTTGCACAGCTATATCAAATATGACTGGAACGACGCGTCAAAGCCAAGAACGTTGTGATGCAAGGCAGTTGGAGGAGAGAGAGAACCAACACATTTGTTTCTGCTTTCGACATTTTCTGGCATCAGAATAAACAAGGGATTTGCATTTAGTGTAGGCAGAACATTCCGCAAGAGTTTAAGAAGTTTTAAGAAGTTTAAGAATCTCATGCCTCAGGAGTCAAAGATCCTTGGCCAAATCATATAAGCCCTTGAAGATGTTTTTATATTCACCTGTAAAATGGGAGCAATAATAATAATGGTTACCTATACCACACGTTTTTCATGGAGGTTAGAAAGGCAAAAGTATGGTAAGAGACTTTTAGAGATTTAAATTATTAAGCAGATGCTAATGTTTATTTTTTGTAATAATGATAGTTATCATTATTGAGCACTTACTAGGTGTAGTCCATTTTATATTCATGATTTCTATTTTCACTTTGGATCCTTACATAGGTAAAATTATCTCCATGTTACAGAATTAGGTACTAAGAGTCAGAGTAGTTATTATATTAATAGTAACTAATATTTTAATGTTAATAAGATGTAATATTATTACTATTACCAAAGAAGCATTACATGAGAAACACAGAGACAAAAGATATGGTTAAAAATTAATTAGAAACCCTGTATCAGTCAGAGAAGCAGAACAAATATTAGGGAATTTATTTGCAGGGATGTGACTGCTTGTAATTGAGGGAGCAGCTTAAGTAGTCTCTCAAGGCTGTTGTCTTCACATCTGATGCTGGAGGTTGAAGTCTGCAAGGCAGGCATTAGGAAGGAAAGATGTAAAGTCAGGGAGAGGAAGGTCTTGCTGGAAGCTGCCAACATGAGCTGGAACCAACAAACTCTGGCTGAAACTCATAAACATGAACTGGAACCCATGAGGATGTTCTGGACCCTGTTGTCAGTTCTTACTGCCTCCAACTTTGATAAGGTGGGTGTTCTGCAGAAGCTACACTCTTCATCATGGTGCTAAACCCTCTCCTGGCCCAGGAGTCAGAGAAGATGGAAGACTATCCAGGAGAGGTTGAAGCAGTTGCAGACCCACCTGCTGCCCGTGCCAGTGAGGAGAGCCAGCAGATAAGTGATAAGGTGTATACACTACAAAAGCACCTGCCTTCCATCATAAAAATGAAATGGCTACTGCTTCTCTTCTGCCCTCCAAAGCTTGTAAGAAAGTGTCCCTTATGGCCCATTCTAACTGGAAATATACAAAGAAGGACATTCTGGGAAATAGTTCTGACTAGCCAAGTTGACATGTCACTTTTGTCAAAGTAGCAAATTTACCTAGTCTTTTTGCTGCCTAACATTGGACAACTATTCTCTATGTTAATCTTTGCTAATCCACTTTCTCCAAGGAGGATGCAAAGACCTTTTTTTAGTCTTTGGGTGATGTTCATTGTTCTAGCTGATGCAGGCTCTCCCTTTGATGTCCTGTAACTTACATAATGAGACACAATATACCTTATGTTCCGTGGCATGGGAGGAAGAAAAAAAACCCAAATATTACACACATACACAAATATATACATATATCAAAATAAAGAAGTAATATTCGTAACTATTATAGTCCTCATCTTTATAACTGTTTATGCGGTCATAGCTGGTATTTATAACTATCTGCTTCCACTCGCCATTCCGTGTTTTCTTTGTCTTTATGGAACACTTCAATTTATTGTTGTCCTTGGCTAGTTGGGTGATTCAGACCTTCACTCCTGAGGCATCTGGACCACTAACAGTCTTGCATGAGTTGAGTTGTTATAGCCATTGTTTGACTTTAGTCACAGATGTGGAAATACTACGAGGAACCCAGAGGTTCTCCTGCATTCCAAGCCTATTCCTTCTTACCCCATTGTATAATAGCAACTCAGTTTTCCCTTGATATTCAGGATTAATCACCCCAGTCACTACAGTGATCCCATTCTTTGTTTGCTGATTCACTGCCATGGGGAGCCCAAAGTGGTCAGGTGGTAGTCTCAACTTCCAGTTCAATGGAATCATTGTTGGCAAAATCAGTGATTTGGTAGGCGTCATACCTGCACGTAGGTCATACTTTGCTTCTCAGTCTCTTGGGCCTGCTGGATCTTGAGTGTATTTGCTTATAGAACAATAGATCTAGAAGCAAAGAGAGGTGGTTCAGGTAGTCCCTGAGGAGGATCAGCAGTCCTTTATGAATCATTATAGTTTTTTTAGGCACAGTGAAACTGATTTCTTCAGGCAGGGGTGGAGGTGTTACTTGTCTTGACAAAGAAGGCTTCATACAACTTAAAGGTCTAAAACTCCTAGTTTTATTGCAATATACTCTTATGCCCCATTACAAATTTCAGAGTCTTATTCCTTCCAACTAATGCCCAATATTTAACAATAGAGACCTCCCGGAGGTTGGGGACTCAATTTGCAGTGAAATTTAGCCCCCTGCAGGATTTGACTTGGGTTTGTTTTTCGGGAATCCACACCCTGTGGTCACAAGGGATAGTGGTTTCTTTTAGGGCAGACATAGACAATTTCAGGTCTGTTACGCAGATCTTAGCTGGCAAGTTAAAGCCTTAGGTTCTTCATTTTCTCTCCCCATGTTTCCAGTACAATTAGAAGCAACCAATCAACCCCATTAGATGTCTTATTTTAACTAAAATATTCTATAGTAACACATACTTAGTCACTCAGAGGCTTATTTTCTATAGGTATTTGATTACAGGTATCTGCAGGTGACAAATTGCATAACAATTTTGCCGCTACATGACATGGACTACTAGTGTCTCCTTAAGCACTAGAAATAGGAGTGATTAGGACCTTTAACTCTTAGCATATCAGAACAAACTAGATAATCCAGAACAGTCCAGAAAACCCACCCTTGAGATACCATTCCTCTAGAATCTCTCTCAGTGACAAATTCTGTATCAGGTAGGGTTCAACCAGGGAGGTGGAATTATGAGGATCCATTTGTTATAGGAATTTGACTTTGCCCAATTGTGGCACTGGTTGAACTGTCTCTATAAGGTTGTTGTCTCAGGAAGAGAAAATAGGTATAAAGGGAAGACAGCAAGGATGAGCTGGAGTCCATGAGATGGAATTCCTGAGATGATCTGAAACCCACGTCAGTTCTCAATACCACTGATTGTGATGACTGGGTATCCTTCAGGAGAAGCTGGTGTCCTTCATCGCAGAGCTAAATACACACCTGGCCCTGAAGTAGGAGAAGCTAAAAGAGGATCCAAGAAAAGGCAGAAGAGTTGCAGGCCTGGTTGCTCCTTCATAGCAACAAGGTAAACCAACAAATAAGCAAAAACCTGTGAGCTACAAAGGTATCTGCTCAGACTATGGATGAAGCATAAAACCCCAAATGGCTGTTACTTCACTTCTTTCCAAATCTCAAGTGACAAGGCCTCTTATGACATGTCCTAACCTGACACATAGAGGAAAGATAATTCTTGGAAAAGTAGTTCAGCCTGGCGAAGGTGACCCATTGCCTGCCACAAGTCCCATTTTTTAGATGACCCCCGTAACTATTTGGGGATACTTCTAACTGTTTCACATGTTTGCATCATTTGGTAAGAACCCATGGGTAGGAGTAATTGTCATCACTACATTTGGGTGGACATTGGTATTAGGAAGAAGGGGTATATGACGTTAAACCTGAGAGACTCCTGAATAGATGACGTGGAGAAATGTTAAATTGGGTCCAAATTATGAGGCTTAAATAAGATGGCATATATTCAATATTTATCCACAGTTATTTCCCATGAAGTATATACTCATAAAATATTAGTTACTTTCCATGCTGCTAAAATTTGTGCCCTGGCTCTTTCACTTTCAACCTCATGAGTGGTTTTAATCCATTCTTCTTATTTATAACTCGATTTTCTTACTCATATTATGGGTCTTTGTTGACCTCACGGGATTCATTCGGTTATGAAAAGCAAAGCAAAATAATCCATTTGAAAGACACTGTAAATGAATAATACTTTTTAAATGGTGAAGTGTTATAATTATCATATTGTACTTGTTTCAAAGTTAACTTGATAATCATTTGAAATCCATTGGCACCCCTTTGATGGATAGAAATTCCCTATTTTAATCTGTTGAGATGACACTGAAAGGATGCAGAAAGGTGGTCCTCATTCTTACCTTTGTCAAGGATGGGAACACAGGAAATAACCACAACAGTTTTACTGTGTGAGGTAGCAGATGGAAATGGATGACTAAATGCATCTTCAATGTTTGAAAGAGAAATGGTGACCCTGAGAACTAACAATTGCATTATGTTTCTATGGAACTCTGTGTTTTTTTGTTTTTGTTTTTGTTTTTTTAACTTTTCAATGGTTGTGGAGTTCCCATCTGCTAGATGCATTGAAAGCATTGTTGTTTCTTCATGCACCAAAAGAATAGTGCTTAAAGCTACACAAGCCAGGCCTGAAATACCTCTCTCACTACCCACGCAGTGATGTGTCTGGGTGGGCTTTAGACATAGAGTTTGATTATCCACTATGTCCATGTTATGAAAACCAGTGCTTAAAGAAACACAGGTATTTATCTGCACATCTAGTGGGTGAGTGACTTAAGCAGGTAAACGTGATTATGGAAGCATATGGGAAGGGAAACTATGTCCAACGTATATTAAAGAAAGAAAACTAAAACAGGCTATTGAAGAATAATGCCTTAGTCAGTACCAAGCTAGCACGAGAGGTGATGAAAATAGAGAGGTGTTCTCCTTCCAGAAAGTTTGCAGTCTATATTGGAGATGAGTTTTACTCTCCGAGAAAAAAAAGCAAAACATGGCAAATTAGGAATTTGTGTTCTAGCTCAAGATTCCATGTGATGGGTACAGAGAGAAAATGCTAAATATTCTGAAGAGGACTAGGAATAGTTGTACATTTATGGTCAAGAAAGTGGGGTTTGGTTACTAGCTCTGCTGCTTATTGCAATCTAATCTTGAATTTCCTAACTTTAAAATGGCAGTAACAAGATCTACATCACAAAGTTGTGATTATATAAGATAATATATTTGAAAGTTTGGGTTTGTAGCCACTTATCCATTTACAAAACACTTGAAATCTTTCGTCTGTGATTCCCAAGAGAAGTTGGTACACACAAACTTCTAGAGGAAGAGTAGAGTTACACATAAACACTCACAAATCTTATTTTATGTCATAATGTTTAATGTATTTTAAATCTTGAAATTACATTTACAAAATGTATGACATTCTTATGTTCATCCAATATGAGAAATAGCTTAACAAAAGGTAAGAAACATATCATTGATTCATTCAAAATAGCCCTTTGAATTAGACTTTCAGAATTATTCTCCCCTTCTCACTGATGAAGCAATTAATATCCAGAGACATTAAGTGGTTTGTCCAAATTTATGCAGCACCAAGCCTCTTGGTTCCAAGCCAAATCTCCTACACCTGTCCACAGGCATCATGGACCACGTTGCAAAGGCTTCACGAAAGACCCAGACAAAATTTCGATGTACAGGCAGCAATAGATAAGGGCATTTGTGAATTTTAGGAAAGGTGGGTAAGTAAGAACTCATTCAGCTTACTTATTCTTATGTAAAAGTAGGGAAGAGGCATTAATGCATTTAACTTGTGGTTTAGTTGTTTTGTTTTAGTTTCATCCACTCTTAGTAGGATGGAAATTGGGAAAGACCTCTGAAAAATGCATGCAAAGCCAGACACTAGGAGAGTTAGGAGTGCAGAATAGGAAATGAATCCAATCACCATCTTCTCAACCTTTCATAGAAATTCACGGTTCAGCAAAATACCATTACAAATATAAAGAATTGGGAAATCTTATAGTGCCTCAATGATCACAGAGCCATGAGCCATACGCAGATTTATAGAGAATAAATCATTCAAGGGAAACTTGATTACTTTTTTGATGGAATTAGAAGATTTGTTGTCAGACGGAATAGTGTTGATGCAATATATCTTGATTTTTAAGAAACCATGGCCACTGAAGAATTTTACATGAAAAATTAATTTCAGTTGGGTTGAATACAAGCCTTGTTAAGTAGGCAAAAACCACACTGATGAGCCACAAATTATGTGTGAAGAAAAAGAGGAAGAAAGGAGAGAGAGAAAAAGGGGGAGGGGAAGAGAGAAAATCAGGAATGTATTAAGAAATGAGAGGATTTTCAGACAAAGGCAATGTATCCTGGTACACATCTTTCATCAAAAATGCAGTTTCTGAAGATTCTAGGATTTAAAAATATACATTGATCATTCATGTCAGTGAGACAGAGATTTTAGAGACCATTATGGCTAGATTTCTAACTTCAGTTGGGTATATGACCATATAGGTTAAGTGGACAAGTGTTCTTTAGGCAATCTTCAGAATAACTGGTAAAAATATAGCCAATGGGGCCAAGAAGAGATGTTGAGTCAGGAAAACCTGAATTCAAAGAAAGGTTTTAGCACTTCTTTAACTCTTCTCATCAAGAGCTTGACTCTAATTCACTTCCCTTTGAATATGGGCTGACTTTAGTGGCTTGCTTCTAACAAGTAGAATACAATAGAAGTGACACCATATGACTTCTGAGCCTAGGTCATAGAATGTGAAATATTTTCCACCCAATTCTCTGTCAGGAAACACACCTATGGTGTCATGATGCCTACATGGTGTCATGTAGGAAGTATGGCTACCCTGAAGCTACCACACTGGAAAGATCACATAAAAATAGAGAAAGATGCCCTAGAGGTTCCATCTGTTCCAGTCCTCAGCTTATTGAGTCTTCCTAGCCCAGAAGCCTGACATGTGCGTGAAGGAGCCTTAGAGATGGTTACAGCCTCAACCAATGTATGACTTTGCCTGAAAAACCAACATGAGAACCATCTAGCTGAGCCCACTGAACCACCAACATCAAGAGGGGTAATGACAAATGTTCTGGTTATATACCACTGAATTTGGGATGATTGGCTCTGCAGCAATAGATAATTGAGTCCGTGTGACTGAGGATAGTTTTCATAAGCTTCAAATTTTTTATAATAATACCTACCTCATGAATTGTTGTCTTAATTTAATTCTAGAATAATGGCTACCTAATAGTTCTGAACATTTGTAGCTCATAAAAATATTAGTACTGATCATATTGTTAAAAAGTAAAGGCAATAGTATGGGAGTAAAAGTCGCGTTAAGGGATGTAGAAAATGCTTTCAGGGTATCGTAGTCAGAGTTATCCAGAGAAACAGAACCAGTAGGGGGAAAGAGAGAGAGAGATTGAGAGAGACTGATTTATTGTGAGGAATTGGCTCACATAATTATGGAGGCAGAGAAGGTCCACAATCTGCTGTCTGCAACCTGGAAACCCGTGAAAGCCAGTGATATAATTCAGTCCAAGTCTGAAGGCCTGAGTACCAAGGAACTTGATGCTGTAAATCCCAGTTCTAGGGCAGGAGAAGACGGGACGAGATATCCCGGCTCAATAGTGAGGCAGGAAAAAAGGGTCAAATTCCTTCTTCCTTCACTTTTGTTCTATCTAGATCTTCAATGGATTGGGTGAGGCCCAACCATACTGGAGAGGGCAATCTACTTTACTGAGCCCACCTATTCAAATGTTAATCTCATCCAGAAACACCTTCACAGACGTGCGCAGAAGGAATATTTAATTTGGGCACTCTGGCCAGTCAAGTTAATGCCTAAAATTATCTATCCCACAGGGGTTACTCCCCAAGGTAAGAAAGCCTCATTAATAGACAAACTCAATCTGACATTCCTAAAAACTATCTTGTCCCAGATGCTTCCAATTTGAATTACTATATCACCTTCATTTTCCTACAGAATGTTCTTTGTACTCTGTTGTAAGATTTATCACAATGTGCCAACTTTGATCTCTGAGGAAAAATACATGGGTAAGATCCTGTAATGGTGATATTATGATCAGAGATTCAGAAATGTCAAGTCATACTCTGTTAAACAACACTTCCCAAAAGGTTCTGGAAGATACTATAATAGAACAGATAAGACAAAAGTAAATAAAAATTTACACGATTAATAGCTTTATCGGTGCCTAATAATCCCTGACTAGTTATGCCCCAAATCAAATAAGGGCCTCTTTAATCATAGAAATGCCACGCTCATTCATGCCTGTGGAACGAGAAAACCTTTTAATTCTCTTACACAACCAGTTCCTTGACACAAAAGGGAAAAAGATGTAGGTTTTGCAATCTGCCCTGGGACCTGACCATACCAAAGGTCTGAACAGAAATTCAATAAAAGGAAACTGGGATTCTTTATTTAAGGAAGAATAAATCTGCCTGAAAATAAAGCATAGCCCAGTGTATGTTCTGGGCTCACTCTAAGAGGAAAAAGCAGCACCTCTTCCCTTAGAACAGCTAAACTCGGGGTGGGAAGAGCAGAAGCTGGCGTAAGAAGAGAAGGCGGGATGTCCACTCTTAGACAATGGAACCAGGTCATTCTCTCTGAAATTGTCAAAGAGGCCTGTGCAGTTTGTATTGGATAAAATCAACTCTATTGTCCTGCTCACAACCTAATTGTCCAAGGGATCAATACTCCAATGAATTACAACCTGCACGTAAAAGAGGACAAATACATCTGAAGTGACTTGTTATGAAACTGTCCCCAGTGGTGGCCCTCCCTGTTAGATGTGACAAACCAATCTAAGGTAACCCTTCTCTGCAGGAAGAATAGGTACCAAGTATATAGGGAGAAAAGGGGGTCCTTTAAGCCCAAGCTCCATCCCCAAACAATAAGTTACTCCTCTGTCTCCCATAAAATGTACCTCAATTCCTAGATTGGAGCCAGGATGGATATAGAATAATGCCAGGAGATGTATTTAGATTATGCCATGTTTTTTGTTCTGTTTGTGTCTTTAGAATAAAACTTAATAAGGTCATAAACAAAGGTCTTTTAGGCCCACCCCTAAACTGGAGCTTAAAGGTCTAACTAATATATTCATGAGCTTCTCTCTCCAAAGAATGGGTGACTGCAGTTTGATATCTTGGTTTGGTTTTGTCTTCTTATTTTTTTCAACTTAGTATGTTTCATAGATTGGTGTGGAGTCTTCTTGTTCATTCCCAAAAGAGCTAAGGTTCACTCCCATCCCATTTGGATGTATAGTTTTTTCTCCCTTCGTATGTTTTCTTATGCATGAAAGCCAGAGACAAATAACTCTTAAGTTTCTCTTATAGGTAGACATCTAAAAGTTCTTTAGCTTTTATTTTTTAAATAAGACTTTGTTCTTCACGTCACCATACTCTTCTCTTGACCTTCTCCAGGGAGTCTCCATCCTTCTAGGAATGCAGAGATAAAAGCTAGATATAATTATATAATGATAATCTGTCATTTATTCAAATGACAAGGGTCATTTCCTTATGCTTGAATGCCATGTTTCTTTTTGTATATATTTTAGTATCATTTAAAATACTTCTTTTTAATCAAAGGAGCATTACATTGTAATATCATGTAAGTTTCATTGTAACTTAACTCTTTAGAAAAAGATCAGAGAGCCTTCAATCAATATAGTCCTCTCTGAATAAGTAGTCAACCATACCTACTTCTATAGAAGTTGAGTGAATGGATTCTTATTCAAGAGCCACACATAGGGCCAGAGATAATTTCTCCCTTTCGACAAAATTGTGTTTTAAAACAGGTCACTGTTCAGGAGATCTTTTCTGGTCATGTTGCTCCAACCTTTGGAAACTTATGAATGAGGTTGCATACCTTCGGAGAATATAAATGCCATAAATCAACTCTATACCAATTCCACATCATGACCTTGAAAATAGATGTCTCCTACCTGTGAAAGAACATCATAGAGGTTAAAATTTATAGAATTGGAATTAACCTATGCAGTTGTCCTCCTAAAAATTAATTTATATATCCAACAAGCTAGAACTTTCATAGGAAATAGAAAACTGCAGATGTGGAGTTGTCTGCGAGACCATAGATGAGCATCATGACATTTCTGAGTTATATAGAACCATGGAAAACTGTTAATGCAATAACTTCCTTTAGGAGATGAGGGAAACACACTTGCAAAGAAATTAAGTCACATTTTAAATTAGTGGCAAAACAGTGGCTAGAATTAATGTTTTATTGCTTCACGTCTAGTGTTCCTTCTTCCATGTTCCATTACTTTTGAAATCTCTAGGAAAGAATCCAGGACCTCAAAAGGAATCTGATTGCTTTTTCTAATCCTAGTTACAATCTCCAGTTGGACATGTCACTCCATGGCTTTTCTCTGTTGGAGAAGACTTCTTATCAGGGCCCGGGAGGGCATCAGGACATCTCACCCCTTCTCCACTGCAACCCCATCTTTGTACCTCAAGGGAATGAGGTTTGCCTGTCTAGGTGCTTAAGTCCAATTATGCTTTCTGGAGCTCTTCTCTAACTCTGGTTCCCTTTTATGGATAAGTTTGCTTAAACAAGTCCTTCTTAAAAATTGCCTCCTTCCCATTAGCCTTCTTTAATCTCTCTCCTCACCTTATCTTTTGGCTTCCAGATCTTATCTCTTTGTATTTCAAAGACAATGGACACTGTTGTTTATCGAATCTGCATAAGAAGAGTGGGGACTGATGTATCACTTATGCAAACATATGCCACTGATGCAGCCTGTAATGTAGCAGGGTTCCCAGGATAACACATTTCCATTTCTGCCACTCTGCATATTTCCCTTGGGGCCAGCCGGAAAGCTAGGCTGTCTTTCGATATATGATAGACCTGGATTCTATTTCGGGTGCATAAAAATAAGAAATACTCTCCTGGGATTTGTTTATGTCATTATTGTGCCAAACTCTAAAAGGGAAATGGCACTTGATATCCATCCCTTACAGACATCAGGGGAATTTATTTTTCAGGGGCAAACACCCTAGCTATAGGAAGTGATTATATCTAGATACAAATGCTGTTAAAAGGACATTTATCTAGTAGATTACATACCAAAACTCTTTCCCAGACTTCCTATTCCCTCTCCAGAAATATTTTAACAGGGATCATGATATGTGAGTTACAGTGCCTTCCGCAGCTGCCATCTCTATACTCTTTCTTTCCATCTTAGCCCATAGACTAGCACCCTGCCTGATAGGTTTTCATGGTCATTCCAGTCAGTGGGTTGATTTGTTCAGATAAAATGGAAAATTGAAATGGAAGTGTTGCTGGATACAACATCGTCCACTTTTTCTATTTTGTCAAAATGCCATGGCTGCTCATTTTTTCATGGCCATGAGTTGAAATAAATTAAACTTCCCAGTGGCAAAACTTCTCTGAGATCAGATTGGAATATATTGATTAGCTCTTTGAGGCCTGATGGATTGGAGGTTCTTGCTTTAGAAACACGTTTACAAACACGCCTTAAGTAACAGCTGCTTAGCGCTGGGTAGACTGATAGTGTTTGTTTAAAACTGCAGGCAAGGGTGTACCTGCAACCCCTGATTACAACCTATCAATATTTTCATCCCAGATCAATGGTGAAGTGAACAAGTGAAGTGTTGCTCCTTTTAGTGACTTCTAAGACCAGCTCAAGGCTGGCTTGTCCAGTGATGTGTCAAGTAATACATCAAAGCCTCAGGGACATCTTAGCTTGTCATAGAATGCTAGAATATTAGAACGGGGAGGGGCTTAAGACACCATCTCCTTTAGCCTATGAACCAATTCCTCAAATGGTTTAATTTACTCAGTTTACAACATGGATGTCTTTGGAGACAATTTTAGACTTAGAAAGGAATTTTAGCAATTTTCGATTCCAAGGCTTAAAAATTCAAATAACTGCAGTCACAAAGTATGTAAGGTAAGTGACTGAAGTGGTTTGCTGGGCAGTGTTGTGAGAGTAGAACACGGGCTCACTTTAATGGGGCAGCAGTTCCTCTGCTCCAGGTAATTATTTTCATGGAAAAATGTGTGCCCAGTATTGCCAAATAGACTGATGTTTCAAAAGAACCCACAAATATGGATAATATGTGACTAATTCCATTTATATTTAAAAAAAAAAAACTTAAACAAAAACCCCCTAACCTCTACAGGCAAATAAAACCAATTGCAGACTGAATTTAGTCTGAGAGCCGGCAGGATATGATCTCTGATCTACTCATGATCTTTTGCTGGTGAGAAAAATGAGATTCAGAAAAAAGAGTGTCATGAGACAATGGCATCAACAACATAGGGACACAGATTTCCACATTCCCAGTGGGCTGTTCCACAGGTTCCTTGGACATGGAGAAAATCTGGGAATTATGATCTTCTAGTGCACTCTAAGAGCTGAGATGGAATTGTCAAATCTCAGGACTAGAATGTAATGTAACCCAATTCCAAACTCGGCCTTCAAGAGCTGAGAGCCTGGTCTCTGAACTGGCTTTTCCAAAATCATACTGGGACTGAGGAGAATAGAGAATAGTCTGGCATGATGCTCTCTCTACTTTGTGCCTTTTCAGGAAACTAGGTCTTAGGATTTGTTGAGACTTTCTAGACTCTGTATAAAGACTACAAATCCTTGAAAGTCCTCAGATATTAAGCAAGATATTTTCAAGTTAGTTCTACTTAGAAAAGCCTGATAATTGTAACAGAATCAATTTTTATTGCAATTAATAAAACAAACAATACTCCTGGCTTAAACAAATTGGACTTTTTATAATTTATTTTCCTTTATAAAAAAGATACCTGGAAGTGGGCAGTTGTTGACATTGGTTCAGGATCTTAACAATATCAAGGCTAGTGTCTCTGTGATAACGTTGGTAGCTCCCTCAAGGTCACTGATGGGCATTGTGGTTCCAGGTATCACAGAAACATTCAATTCATAAAGGGTGGTACTCTCCTAACTGTCCTTTTTATTTTTATTGGGAAAGCAAAAGCTTTCCAAGGAACTCTAATAACAGATGTCAACTTGCATCTTCTTGGCTTTAACTGTGCACATCACCACCACTAGTTGCGAAGGAGGCAGGAGAAAAACGTTTGCCTCTATTGGTGTCTGGAAGTTGGCATGAGGCTTAAAAACGGGTGTGAGGTAAATCAAACTGCAGTATCTTCCACAAGAAGGAACCCCAACAATTTAGGAGGATTTTCAATCAGGTACAAAATAAGAAAGGTTTGGGGGTTCACTCCACATTATAAACTGCTTCCTTCCTGCAAGAATTCGGAGTAATAAAGGTTGATGCTTCAGCCTTCTGATCCTTTGGGCTGTGTGCTCTCATGCTATCATGTAGCTACTTGCTACATCATCTTTGGCTCTGCCCTACTGAGCTGCCTCCACCCTTCATTGAAACGTATCCCTTCTAACACCTTGGAGATGGTTATTGGATTCACAGAAGGGAGAGTTATGAAGTACATCGGGAACACTGGGGGAAAGGAGATGTGATTCTGCTCAGATTCTATTAGAGTAGAAAACATGCTGGATATCAAACGGAAATTTATGTAATGTATTCCAGCATTGTTCGAAGTAGAGCATCATGTTTTATGCAGGCAGAGGCAGTCGGGGCGTGCAGTGTGAGAACTCTGCTACATGCACGGAAACAACCAATAAAACAGTGAATGGGCAAAGGGCAGAAAATAAACCCTGGTTTTTATGGGAAGTGTTCACAGTCTTCATTCTATACCAAGACTTCCTAGTCTATCTCAAAAAGACAGTCTTTTTAAAAGCCTATAAGAAATATTTTCTATTGTTTACTTAGATGGATGCTAAGTGAATAAGTACCCAGCTCCTTTAAGAGTCAGGGCTGTGTGATTGAAGCAAACAGGGGAGCCTTGAATAAATAAGTGGGAAGAAATGCAGGAGAGAGAGAGAGTGATATGTTCATCTTCTTTAGGGGGAAGTTCAGAGTGACTCAGAAGCAACAAAATGAAACAGAAGCCTCAGAAGACTAGGATTTCCAACTGGAAGTAGATGCGATTGAGTTGGGGAAACTAAAGCCAGGTAGGGAAGTATAATTCATAGGAAGCTCAAGGAAGTTGTAAATAGGTACTAACACCCATAGCTGCCAGAGGGCGCTCTAATCTCAGGGGAGCTGGCAAAGTCAAGGATTTCTTCAAGAACGTTTCCAGGAGGTGGTGAGCATGCTGCTGACAGAGGCAAGGTTTCAGAATTTGGATCTTTGCTTGTTTATACGTTGCTTGCCTTCACATAAGTGTAGTTTCTATGAATTTTTAAAGGTAATATGCTTGGCTTTTCAGTCGATTTTAAGAGGGTGCATTAGGGCATTAGGAGTATATGTTGAAGTAGATATAATCAGGTATGAAAGTAAATTAAAACTTATATATAATTCATGCAGCAATACTTATTTGCAAGAGTAATGATAACAACTTGCCCTTATTTGAGTGTGCATCACTGACTTTTGGGCCACCTAGTCCTCCTAAAATTCAATCAATTAGAAATCAGAGATGCCCTGGACCACCTGGGTCTTATGAAGAGTATCATATTTATATCACTGATCAGAAATTCGTGACAAACTAATGCTAGCATTACTGTGGCACATATGGAACAACATAGATCAATTTAAAAATTGAATTGACTGACTAATAATAAAAAATGTAATCTTGTGTATTATACTCATTAAGTACTATTATAAAGGGAAACAAATATGAAAAGAAATGTGAGTAGCTAACGTTTGGTAGCAGCTTACTGGGTCCCAAACACTTTTCCAGGTAGATAAATGTATAACTCATTTAATCCTCACAAGAACACTTTGTGTTGGATAATATTATTATCTGTATATTATAGATGAGGGATGTGAGAAGAGGAGACTGAATATCTTGCTCAAATTCACATAGATTGAAGTTATGGACTTGGGTTTCAATCCACGCTTTGTGACTCCAGACGTTATGCCACTACACTCTGCCACAACCTACAAGGATTTAGAAACATTGCATCAGGATATTTCAAAAGACGTGTGAATGGCTTTAAAGGAATTAAAATTTCTTTATGTGTAACTCATGTACAGTTTTACCTGTTCTAAACCCACCTCTGCAAACAGATAAATACAAGTAAGAACACCCGGAACCCACAAGCCTTGAAGTAGTTTTTCAAGGAGTATTAATAATAATAATAGCTGCTATTAATTGTCTAGTGTGTACTCTGTGCTAAACTTCTGTATTATATCTCATTTAATCCTCAGTATATATCACATTATTTATCTGCATGCTGACATGAGAAGAATAAGGGACAGATAAACTAAATAACTCACCCAGAGTCATGTGGTCTATAATTGGTAGACTAGGAAGTTAGTTCACATTTACCTGATTCCAAAGTCACTAAGTCTTAGCCACAGTCTATGTATTAGACACTGTGTTGAATACTATATCATGACATATTGATTATTTTGAATTAAAGTTAATTGTTTTGACTTAAAGTTTTGACCCTCCTCTCTCTCTCTTCCTCCTAAAAGCAGAAAATAAATCTTCTATGTGAAAGGTGCACTCTGCATTGGGAGACAGAGACATCCTTATCACCAGAGGAAGGGAATTTAGAGCTGAGAAGTGTGTACAAACAAATATTGTTACATTTACTAATTTACTACCTCAAGCCTAAACTGCTCAAATTCCGCACTAATTGTGTAGCCCAAATCTAAGTTTCTTTGTTCTGTCAATTCCTCACAAATTTGTTTCTTTGTGTAAAAAGATATATAAACTGCTTGTTTCTTCGCTCTCTGAGCATCATTTTTATGATCTCCTGTATGTATGTATTAAATTGTTTTTTCTTTTGTTAATCTGGTCTTGTGTCAATTTTGTTGTTAGCCCAACCATAAGAACCCAAGAGGAGGAGAGGGGGAAATTTCCTGCTCCTTGACAATACCAAATTTCCAACAATAACTTCAACAGTGAGTATTAAGAAAGGGCTTTCTTCCATTGTTCATATGTCCAATGAGGCTATCAATAGTGTTTAATCTTGCAGCACAGGGTCGTGTTGAGGCAGCTTCAGGGGAGGAAGCTGGGGTGCCGATGAAGGAATGGAAACTTTCTCTGTGTTTGCAACCTCTAAGCTTGCTGAGGTAGAGTACTTTGAAATGGAATTTTTTTCTGAGCTTCTTGTTTCCTTGTTTTTTGTTTTGTTTTGTAAATTCCAGTTAAAGTGTAGAACTTTTACAGAAAGAGATGAGCCATCCCATGAGGGGATGAATTAAGATTTTTCAATACACAAATGTATCAAATCAACATGTTGTACACCTTATACTCATACAATGTCATGTGTCAATTATATATCAATAAAGCAGGGGGAAAAATTCATCATCATTGCTCACCACCCCCACCAGAAAAAGATTCTAGAAGCCCTGCAATGGACTTGCAAGACCAAGAGAGGTAGCTGAGTCCCGGATGTCAGGAACCTTGCTCTGTTGTTTTAATGATCTGAAAATAGGATAGATATCTGCCCTGGAGAAGCATCTAGTTAGATGCAGCAATCTTTCCTGGGGTGAATGGTAACCAGGAATTAATTCCCTCTGTGAGGACAAGTGTGACTCATCAATATCTGTCAGAAAATCTTGGCTTATCTTGCCTCTCTCTTGCTAGCGTCCATATGCCAATTCCCTCTATTTTTTCCAATTTTGGCAAACCAAGTAGTTTGAGAGGTGCTTAAACCCCTCTTGACCAAACGTTATGTCTCCCTTCATCTGCCTGAAAATAGTCTCAGAAATCTCCATATTTCACACTTCATTGGAGAAGTGTTTGTGGCCCTCAAAATGCAAACAGACTCCCAAGTGGAACACTTATAAAACCATCATTATTCATTCACACCTTGGTGTGAATTAGCTCATCAGAGCCATTACCTAGCAACACTAGGATAGCCTGGTGATTTATGATCTGAGATGAAGGAGAACTTTGTATTGATTAATGGTAATGGCCTGGAGAATGGAGGAATGTTGAGAAGGGCATTGGACCCCTCCAAAAGCAAGGACAAAGCATAAGAAAGATTTCACAACAGTGGCAGAGAACGAGGGCTCTGAAGCCAGTCAATCTGGCAATGCATTTTGGTTTCATTGTTTATCTTATGTGATCACTACATGCAATGAAGTTTCTCTTGCTGTTGCGATGATCATTAACATTGTTATTTTAACATTATGTGAGCAATCCCCCAAATAAGAAGATTCAATTCACACAGCTCAAGAAAGGGAAATAAGCTTTTTGAATAGAGGTTTTTCAGATGGCCTGGTCCCAGTATAGCAGTGTCAAGAAAAGATGGTCAGACTCAGATTCAGTGACTTTATTCAAGACATCAAATTTCTGAATCTCACTGTCTTCGTCTGCAAATTAGAACTGGTGATTCCTACTCCAAAAGCGTGGCTGTGAAGATTTTATGTAATAGTTTATGTGAAAATTTGTACGAAACTAAAAAGACTGTGCGTGCTCTTAAATAATTTTCTTTAAAAAAGAATACTAAAATAGAATCTCTTGACAAGTATTCGCGTTTTTGAGGCTTAGCTGTTACAGATTTGAATAAAATTATCCAAACAGAAATACTTTATAATTCTCCCTCATCCTCATCCCCAATCTTTTATAATAAGTTGACAGGTAGCATGAGACAGAATAGCTTAAACGTCTATATATCTTTCTTTCCTTTTGTTCCTCCCATTGGTCCAGCTAATTGTTTTAGGATAAACCTACTAATCTCATACCTTTTGTGCCGGTGATGTTCTTGTTAGATGCCAGACTTCTTTCTGACCCATAAAAATGAAAAGATTTAGGATTCACAGGTTTTGACTCCAGGAAATCTGAGATTGTTGGAAAGAGTCCCAAGTCATAGCCTCTTCTGGATGTTTTAAAGCATATGATACTCCAGAAGCAATAGAAGTGAAAACCAAAAAAAGAAAAAAACAAAAAACTCTCTTCCTGTTAACTCTGGAAATCAAAAGAATTCTGTGATTTACATGAAGCTGGGTCAAAAAATTTGACATGTGCTTGAGAAGTCAAATCACTGTCTTCTATAGAGGATTTAACTTCTGGAGAACAATACTATTCAGGTAATACAGTCTGCTTTGGTCTGACTTTTTCAAAGTTATCTTCAGGTTCTCCAGAGATTTCAGGAGAGGAAAACAAGGAGTCCATTAGTCAGAAGGGAGGAAAAAAATCACATTTATTTTTACTATTCTGTAATTGAAATCTAGCATTCTCTTCATGTATTTCTGTAGGAAACAAACTATATCAATAATAGCGGTGATTGTGCATTAGTAGTAACTTTGCATTAATAGAATCCCAGATATTTTCATGTCACGTTACAGTTGTTGCAGGTATTTTGCAATATTATTTGCACTGTGACTACTTGACAATTATGGTGGTTGTTAGTTCTATGCTAATCTTTTATTTAATACATTAATAAAAGCAATATATTACTCTTATCATGAACTGATAGAGTTTAGATAACTCTATTTCAATATAATGAACTCCCTTGGCAATTATATATTTTTACGGATTTAAAAACATTATTATAGGCCTATGGTTAAGTTTGGTGTGCTCTGCTTTGGTGGCCCGGGTTTGGTTCCCAGGTGTGGGCTTACACTACTTGTCGGCGGTCCATTTGTGGCAGTGACCCACATACAAAATGAAGGAAGACTGGCACAGATGTTAGCTTAGGGTAAATCTTCCTCAATCAAAAAGAGGAAGTTGGCAAAAGATGTTAGCTCAAGGCAAATCTCCCTCGCCAAAAAAACAAAAGAAAAAGAAAACCATTATTATGAAAATGAGTTCACGGGCTTTACCAATGACCAAAGATGCCCATGGAATTAAAAAATAGAAAACTCCTACCCTAGAGACAAGAGTATTGTACTACAAAATTCTTTCTATAAACCATTCATAATACATATAAACATAAAGCAATTGTTTTTATACGGGTGAATTTATTAGGGTAGGAAAATAAGGCTAAAGTCATAAGGAAACCAAATTATCTGTCCCCACATGATGTCCACATAGGTGATCAAAGTGTAACCAATGGCCCAGGGATACCAGATTGTGCTTCCTTTGGAGGTCTCAAAAGCTGTGAGGGTCTGAGATTTCACCCTACTTGTAAGCTAACAAGTGAACCTGACATAATTTCATGGATGATGACAGAAAACGTGAAACTCCTGGGTCAGAGATAAGAGAATTTTATTATTCACTGCACAGCAAGCATTATGAGCTTTAGTTTCTATTAACATCAATTCTTCTCACACTTCAGTCCTGTAAGACTGATGCAGAGCAGCCCAGTCAAATGCTTTACAGAGAGTGGGCTTGAATCATTATAGCTTAGGAATTCTGAGTTTAGGATACCCTAATAGTTATAATCGGCTGCAAGCAAACCCGCCCAGCCTTTGCTCTGACCAGAGATATTATCTTCGTTATACCAGAGAGCAAACAAACCTGCCTTCTGTCTCAGAAAGAGATATTACCTCTATATGTTAATTATAAAACAGCCCTGAAAAGATGTTCTAGACCAAAACCTGTCAGTGTCTCTGCTCACAAGATATTCAGAAACATGAACTCCATGGACTATTGTCTTCCAAGAAGAACTTATTCCACAAAAGGTGGCATTTTCTCAGTTGTGAATAAATGTGTGTCTTCATTATACCATATGGCATGGTATATATGTATAAAAATATATAATATAACGTATATTTATATATATATTTTTTCTTCCAGTGATTTTTATACATGACAAAAGTTAAGAATCTCTGCTCTAGAAAAAGACTCACAAAAATAAAACACTCTCTGACGTATTACAGTTTGAGTATTGAGTCCTCATAGAATTCACTGCTGTCCTTCAGAGTTCTCTTGTCATCAGAAAAGTGAGGGAAGCCATAACTTGAAGATCCTGGTTAAGTCTACCATCACTGCAAGCAGTCAAGTATAAGGACTGAAATATACAGAGTCTGCTGTCTGAACAGAAAAAGGTTTAAGTGAGAAATTAATAACAAAAATCATAAATCATAGGTATCTGGAAATTAAGGAATGCACATTTGAGTAATTCAAATATCAATCAAGAAATTACAATGGAAACCAATAAAAGCTTTTAAATTGAATCATAATGAAATTACAACATATCAAAGTTCACAGCTAAAGTAGTGCAATACAGCAAAGATACGTAATGACTTCATGCACCAAAGTGAGTAAATCTCGCCATATAACTTTAAGAAAGAAAAGCCAGACACAGATGATAAAATACTATATTTTAAAAAGTATTTCAAAAAGAGGGAAAATTAATCTATGGTGATAGAAATCAAGATTGTAGTTATCTTGTTGAGGATGTTGACTAGGAAGAGCCACAGAGGAGGTTTCTGAGATGTTGGTAATATTTTATGTCTTGATCTGAATGGCAGTTACCTAAATGAGCTCGTGAAAATTTATTAAACCATCTATCCATGATTTGCATACTTTTCTGTATGTGTGCTTGCATCAACACACATATTTACTTAAAGTATCTGTGCAATAACATGCAAAACGTTTATGAAAAACAAAAAGTATGATAGAAACAATAGAACTGGCACTAGCAAGAAGAATGTATCAACCATTTTCATATATCCTTGACCCCCATTTCTGTATAGCTGAATAAAACAGGAATAACCAACTATGAGTTTTGACTTGGGATCCCATACCTCACAGGGCTGCTGGGCTTCTAATGAATTTGTCTCATCTCAAACTTCGGCTTATCTAAATATAACTAAAACATTCACTTGGCGCAGAGGATGAATTCAATGTTTATTAGAACTATGGTCAATGTGTAAACTCAGGTTCTGGTGCATAATTAGGCAGTTGTATGTATGAATTTATTTTTCCAAGTTGGCCCAGCCTCGTTTCAATTCTTAATTTGTCTACTGTTTGTCTTTATCAACATTTCATTTTCCTTTCATGGATTGTTAAAATACCCAAACTCAAAAAAGCGTAAGCAATTGAAACGTTGTAGACGTTAACTATCAACAGACTTCTCTCCTGTGGCATAGACTTTACTCACAATTTACATACCCCTTGGGTGACCTGGGCTTATAGAATAATCTCCAAGATCCATAATTACCACTTTTTTACTCATCAATCAGATCTCAGTTTAAAGTCATTTTCCTCTGGGAAGTTTTCCCTTCTAGACTAGGTCCTCTAACTGATACCGAAAAAAAAGCTGGACTTCTGTATAGCACTTGCTACCACTGTTATTAAATGTGTAATCATGCATTTGTTTATTATCTTTATTTCCTGCCAGACTAGATCAATGAAGGCAGGACCCTCTACTTTATTTATTGTTGAATTCTTAGTATCTGGCCCAGTGCCTGAGATTTATTAAAAAAGAAATTATTCAATGAATGTGTAAATGAAAGAATGAATAGACTTACCTGGCTCATGGATTCCTGGATGCCTTTCCCTACATGCCTAATTGGAGACCTAACTCTTGACATTTTCAGAATTTGAAATGAGTCTTTGGGCCTCTTCACTCTTGTTGTATTGACTCATTTAGATGTACTTTCCCAATTCGAATCCTGAAGCAAAATCTGTTTTCCAATCATAGACCCATTGTTCCCCTGTTAGGAGCATCCCCAACTGCTAAGGCAGATTTTCTCAAACTCAGCACTAGCGACATTTTAGGCTTGATAATTCTTTGTTATGGGGAGCTGTTATGAGCTCTGTAGACTGTTTAACAGGAACCCTGCCCTCTACCCACTAAATGTCAGTTAAGCAGCATCCCTGCCCTCTATCTTCTTTCTAGTTGTACCAATCCAAAATGTCTCTAGCCATTGCCAAATGTCCCATGGGGATCAAAATTTCCCTGGTTGACAATCACTGCTGCAAGTGGAGTTCCAGCTTTAAATGATGACATAAAAACCAACTTTCATTACAATCCTCAAACTCTTGCCTTGTACTTGAGGACGGAGCTGAGAGGTACTGGTCAGGTGACATTGTTTCCTCTGGGTTGGAGGTGCACCATCCCTGGCCTTGTGACAATTTTTAATTGGGAAGAAAGTTCCATTTGAGGGCATAGAGTGTGCTCCAGAGAGTTCGGCAGTGCTGGGTATTATGCACAGTGTTCTATTTTCTTGAAATGACTGTATTGAAAAAAAAAAAAGTCTAAATGCTAGGATAATCCTTTTTCCAACCCACACGTTGACGCTGTATTTGATACATCCCTAAAAAGGCTCGACAATCTCCCCAGACTAGTAAGCCGTAAGAAGTAGGGAAATAACCAAGAGATTTAAGTCTTTTATTTTACTTTATTTAATTTATTTCTTTTGACCCAAACTGCTTCTGTGTGAATATGAATACCTACACACTACAAAAGGAAGTAACATTAGGAGACAAAAGGAGATTTCCACTTTCAGAAATTATCACCATGTAAAAAAACTTGAATTGCTATGGAAACAGACTAGTCACATCATACTGAATGGTTATTTTTCCAAAGGAGACCTTGAAACATCTTTTGTTTCTTTGAAATTGGGTGGAGATGGGTCATGTGTGTCAGAGAAGTGGGGGATGTGGGATTTTCCGTCAGTGCCGTGCAGGCAGCTGGCATCTGCTGAGAAGAATATATTCAACTACTTCTTCCAGAAGAACTGTTTGACCCCAGAATAACTTGAATAGGTGTTTTCCACGGAAGAATGGCATAAAGTGAAATAGTAAAGAACATTTTTAAAAGTGAAGGTATTTTGTTTAATGTACATCATTGCAGCCATGTGTATAAGAGAGGAAGTCAGAGGACCTGAAGACCTGAGAATCTATCCACCCTGAGCTGTGCTTTGCACCCAGGCCTGCACACCCATGCACTGTACCTCTGGTGTCCACTTCCATGGCCACATCCAAGTCTAGGTCTGCATCACCTCTGTTTGGATCACTGCAAAGAGCCTCCCAACTTAGATTCCCTGCGTTCAGACTCACCACTCTCAATACTTTCTCTAATGAGGCCAGAATGGTCTTTTGAAAATGTAACTCTGATTATATCACTGCCCAGGTTAAGATCATTCATAGGATAAAGTCTACAAATCCTGGTCCAGCTCACAGTCTGGCACCTTCTAATCTGTTCAGCTTCACCCTCATCTCTGTACCCCTTATTCTCTAAATTCTAGCAGAATTAAACTTCCCTCATTTTCTTAAACTCATCATTCTCTCTCCCCTTTTACTCTGTATTCATTCTTCCATACTTTCAGGCTGACACGACTTTATGCATTTCTTGGTGGTGGAGTCCCCTGCAGAGCAGAGATGTCCTGGATCCAGTCTGTTGCTTCATCCTGTGAGATGCCATTTAATTTCCCACTCCAATTTGTGTTGTTCTGGAATGCAACACTTTTGTCTTCTTCTCTGCTCCAAGCCTTTAATTAAGACATTTTCTGACTCTCTGGTGAGTTAGAGCATCCTACCCATTACTCCATCTCTGTTTATTTCCAGACTCCCAAATTTTGATTCAGGAAACTTTATTCTCTGGTTCCCTGAAGACAACCCAGCATAATGGGAAATGAACTGAACTGAGAACCAAGGAGCCTACTCTCATTAGCTGTGTAGCCCATGTGACCTCTCTGATCCACACTATCCTCACCCAAAGAAGAGGATCAATGATAACCATCTCCCTGAGTCCCTTAGAAGGTTGAGTTGGTCTATATGAATGTGTTTTGTAAATTTTAGAGTTACTCAAGGTTGGATGTTATATTAATTAACATTATCATGTTTTCCCAAGGCCTCCTATGTCTTTAGCCAGGAGGTATTGTATCTTGGGCTCTGGTATCCTTCTCATTTCTACTGTTTCCATCTCCCCCAGGTCTTAACTAGCACCAAGCCGATGAAGTCTGCAAACACAGCTCATTTTAGATTCAGCCAGAGTGTTTTCTCTTGCCAGATAAATCCCAGCATGTCTGTACTGCACAGTTCTCTGGATATTGGATGTGCCAATTATGAATACACCAGAGTCACTGTGTAAAGACAAGGAAGCTGGCACCATCAATTACCTCCCTGGATAACCCTCTAACCCATACTCTGCTGAACCCAAAGCTGATTTATTGAAATGGGGGCTGCAGATGGTTCTTGGATAGGCTTATTCCTTGGGCATGATTGGTGATCCCAGGGAAGAAGAGTCCCTCTTACGTTTAATCCCATTGGGCTATTCCTGGAGAAGAGCAAGAGTCCTTCCACCTCCATGCTTCTTTCACTTTGCCCCAACGAAAGCATAGGCAATCCTTACTAATAGAATGTCTTCAATAGGACTTGCAAATTAAAGTTTAACTACTGTAATACCTGTTTCTTTTTTGTCTTTGACTAAAAGAAAAAATGTGTTTTAGGGTGTTAGGGAGGACTAAATTATTATTCCTGCTCTATTCAGTTATGAAACCTGGTAATATTCTTACAGCGACTCAATGATTGTGCAGCAAATATGGTAATGATGGCTGCACAGGTTGCCTTTAGAGGTAAATAGGTCTGGGTTTGCAACTCAAGAGTGTGATTTTAGGCAAGCTGCCTGAGCTCTCCTAGCACTTTCTCCTTATCTATAAAATGGGGATAATAACACATACATCACAGGATTGTTGCAAAGATTAAACAGGACACCTTATGAAATAATGGTGCCTTATCAAAACCTCATACTTAGTAAGCATGTAACAAATGGTACTTTTTATTAGAACTTCACAGCTCAAATAAATGATCTTAGTTGAACATGGTCATACCTTTTTTAGGTAGGGAGGGTATGGAATATGATCTATCTCATTTGCAAAGGAGAAAGTATAGATATATAAAAATTCATTTACCCTTACACTTTAGATTTGGGCACTTAACTGTATATAAATTTGTTTCAATAATCCTATGAAAAAATAAAACCAAAACCAAAAAAAAATTAAAATTAAAAATGTGTTATATCTGTTAATCATCTCAACAGCACTTTGATTTACTCATTGGCAGATGATGAAACAATCAAAAAGTTGTGAAACTGGGGCTGGCCCTGTGGCTGAGTGGTTAGGTTCGCGCGCTCCGCTGCAGGCGGCCCAGTGTTTCTTTGGTTCGAATCCTGGGTGCAGACATGGCCCTGCTCATCAAGCCATGCTGAGGCAGCGTCCCACATGCCACAACTAGAGGGACCCACAATGAAGAATATACAACTATGTACTGGGGAGCTTTGGGGAGAAAAAGGAAAAAAATAAAATCTTTAAAAAAAAAAAAAAAAGTTGTGAAACAACTTTCTCAAGGTCACTTCACAAATAGCAGAGTCAAGTCTGGAACCCAAGTCATCTGATTCTGTCACCAGGGACTGGGCCCACCAGGAGCCTGGCTAAACTTTGTGATGAGGTAATCTTAGTCAATTTGGTGAGAAGTGACTTAAGTGCTGTATTTACAAATATTTTCTCATTGCTGTCTCTTATTCTTGTTCCTTTGACCTGCGAAAAAGAATTGAACTGGATAAAATACCTGGATTGGTAACCCATTGGTTAACATCATCCTATCATTCAAGTTTGAATCTTGGGACTCATTATGATTTAGGTGTAAGTATATTGCATTGATTCTCAAAAATCATGGATTCTGCTTCTAGTTCTGCCTTTAGTTACCTATATGATCCTGGGAGAAAATCTACTCTTTTATTGCTTACTGTTTCTTTAGATACAAAGCTAAGTTATGGGGGAAAAGTCCTTAAGTCTATCTAGCTTATGCGTTAAATGATCCACAGAAACAAGGATATAACCTAAGTCATTTCATGGCTTAGAATAGAGAAAGAAGGTTGTACTTCCCTAATGAACATAGTTTGATGCTGTTTTAATGAGACTGTGAGAGCACTGGGCTAGTAAGAATAATGGGGAAGACCTTTTACTTAGAGCTTATGATGTGCTTTTTGCTTGACGTGCTATCTTGGTTAATCTTCTCAACACCCTATTCACAGACAACAATAACTCATTTTATAGAAGGACAGTCTAAATATTAGAAACTCTAAATAACCTAAACAAGAGCATACAAGTAGTAAGTGGTGTAGTTAGGGTTAGAACCCATATTTCACTGTCACCAAAGCTATATTGTTTCTCTAAATAGGATTTCTGGGGCCATGGTCTTTTGCTTCATCCTGTCTTCAACCAAACAAAAAGAGAAATAGTTAATCAAAATCTTTCTTTCCTGAGCCAAGAAAATTTGTTGGGCAGTGTCTACAGAAGAAGCTGTGAGCAACATATTGGAATCTCAATGGTTATAATGAAAACTGTAGGAAGAGAGACATTGACTGAAGAGGGTGACCGAAAAGTTCAATAGAAGTCAAAAATTGTTCGAGAATCTATTGAAAAAGTGAGGATATTAAACTGGAGAAGAAACAACTAAGGAGAAATATGTCACTTTCTACAAACATCTGTAGTGTTGCCATGGGGAAGATGAACATATATTCAGTGTGATGTAAAAGCAGCATTAGGACCAAAGAAAGGTGATGCGTTAGGATGATTACGAACACAGAATAAGACAGACCAGAGTTCAGCCCCAGCTCTGGCACCTATCAGACTATGACTATGTGGAAACTTTCTCAAAATTTCCAAACCTATATTTCCCTTTATGCAAAATGGGGGTATAAATATTTACCTCACAGTTTCATCATAGCAATTAAAGGACCAAACACATGTGAAACATGTACTGCAGTGTCTAATGCATAGTAAGAATTAATTAAATGCAGTGTTTATGCTGCATATCCCCAAGTCTTTTCCCCTATCTTCTTTGTTCTCTCTTCCTCATCTTTCTCCTACTTTTCCTCTTCTTCTGGTGGAAATCACATACAACTGCCAATGTGAAATAACTATTGATTCACCAGCACAAAATGGTTAGAAATTCTGGTAAAAATCAGGGTTTAAATTTGGAAGAGACTGCTTCAAGTGATAGAGCACCCCATCGTCATCACTAAGATTATTCAAACTCAAGTTGAAACCCGTGTGGAGAATGTAGATGAATTATACCTGGAATAGAGTGTTGACTAAAAAAATCAACCAACATAGTTTAAAGAATGAAATGATTATTGAATTTTTACTACATGCTCAATGGTATTTTGTACCTGAGGTATAGTAAAGGAGAGTAGAAACTATTCCCAACTCTAGAGAAGCTCAAGAACAAATGTCAGAGACAAAAGCTAAGATTAAGCTCCAGGGACCTTGCTTATGGGAGCTCCTTCTCCTTCCTGAGAGTTAATGACAATTAGTTCAGATTGCTATATCCTTCTCCTATAATTCCTTCTCCATCACATTTCCAAGGGCAGTAGGTGATTTTGGAGTAGCCATGAGAAATTTTGCCTTGGAAGAGGTGAAGTTTGAGTTTAATGGGATATTTTCATACTGTTCAAGAACATTCAGGTTGGACTGTTATGGACAGGAGTTTGCTAACTTGAAATGTGTAAGAGGGAAACGACAAGTGAAAATGGTTAGATGGTATGGGTATGTATACACAGGGCAGAAAGGCAAAAATAATGGGAGATAAGGCTGTGAAGTTTAGTTAGACCCAAATTGTGAGGTGTCTTGATGTCAGTAAAAGGAAATATGTTGCCAAAGGAATTTTTAAGATAGGGAATGGCAAGAGCATAACACAATATAGTGTAAAGGGCATGAGTCAGAGAGATCTGCATATAAAATGTTGCATAAATGCTAAGTGTAATTATTAAGTTTTATGCTAGAAGTTGTAGCTAAAATGAATATACTTGTTTGCCAGGTAAGCCCTGGACTTTCCCATTCTTGTGTCCAAGCACCCCACCACCATCACTGTCTCCACACTTCCAAAGTCTTCAAATTCATATCTACTTCTTGCTGTAATCAGCATCATATGAACACTTGCTGTATTTTCTCATTTAACCCTCACAAAATGCTAAGTAGGCATTATCCCTATTATAAAGACAAAGAAACTGAGGCTCAGAGAGATTAAGTAACTTTTCCGAGATAGATCTGGTATCTGGGAATCAAAGGTCTATTTAAGGTCAAAGACGTCAGTCCTCATCAGAATTCTATACTTCTTCCTTGTTAAATGTCGCCCTTCCACAAACTCCTCTTTGATGTTGCAAACCGAAGTAAATGCTTTCTTCTTAGTCTCTCTTAAAATTTTACTTTGGGCAATAATGTTCATTCAAGTAATTTCCTAAATATCTCCTGTTGACAGACCACTTTATAAGAGTGGTGGCTACAAAGATGGTAAGAAATGCACCTTTGTATTAGTCAGCACAGGCTGTGTTACATTGTGGTAACAAACACTTCTAAAATTCTCAATGGCTTACCCCAACAAAGAAATTTTTTTCTTGTTCATGCTCCATATTCATCCCCATGTGGATTGATGTGGGGCTTTGCTCTGTATAGTATCTTAGAGGCTCAGACTGGTAGGTCTCAAACTGTAATTTTAAGCTTTGCTGAGGCAGAGAAGGAGGAAGAATGGGAAATCATACACACACTCTAATTCTTCACTGCTTCAACCCAAAGCTGATGCATTATTTCTGCTAACATTTAATTGGCCAGAGCTAGTCACGTGATGCTTCATATCTGCAATGAGGCTGGGGAATTTAGGGGACCAAATGGAATGTATTTCTATATCCTTGCATCTAAGGATGAAATGGCATTTCTTAAAGTATAACAGTCACAAGGACAGCGATTTTTGGCCCTTTTGTTCACTGACATACCTCAAGTACTTAGGACAGTGCCTGGTACATAGCCAATGCTGGATAAGTATTTGCTAATTGAATTAATTCATGTAGAGAGAGACCTAACAGTTATTTTTATTTTTTATTCATGTATTTTGTCCCATTCTAGAAAGTGAAAGTTTTGAGGTTATTGTCTGTGTCTTCTACAACTTCTTTTTCCCTGCCTTTCTCATCACATCACCTAGCATAACACTTCACATATTGAAGAAAATAAATAAATGTGTCTTGAATAATTACATAATGCAATTCTGAGCTTTGTCGAGTGATTGTAATCTTTTCCATCTCTTCACAGCATGCTTGGAAATGTGTGTATTATGGATTCAAAGATAATGAGTAAATGATACATGTTCACATTCTGCCGTGATGTGGTTCAGAGATTAGCTAGTGTAGCCTTGGAGATGAGGAGGATATGGCTGTTTTTCTTTCTTCCATCCTTCCTCCTTCCCTCCTTCTTGATATCTCTTCCCCTCACCCATCCACCTGTTGTTTCTCTTTTTCCCATCTTCTTTTCTTTCTTTCTTTCCGTTCCCTCCCTCCCTCCCTCTCTCTCTCCTCCCTCTCTCTCTCCTCCCTCCTCCCTCTCTCCTTCTTCCCTCCTTCCCTTCATTCCTCCGTTCCTTCCTTTTTTGTTTTCTTCCTTCCTTGCTTGCTTGTAGAACATTGGCACATTCATGTTCTCCAGGTAAGTAGTTTCAAATATTAGAAAAGTTCCTATTGCCTTATAACCATTATCATAATCATGTCTTAGTCTTTCAGAAAGTGAGGAATTGGGAAGAAACCAATATTACCCTTTCTGTGTGGTCGCAGTATGTAGGGCATGATCAATGGCTGGTGGTTTGATGCCTCATTGCCATTTATCTGGAACATAAACTGACCCATCTTCCTTGGTGGCCAATCACTCTTAATCAAGGTATAAGAATATCAAGAAAGAGCATACCACAGTGCTTAGGAACATAGGTTTTCATTAGTGCTTTATTGTTGTTTGTTTTTCAAGCAATACTTGTTCATTTTAAAAACATATAATGTGCTGTAGAGTTTAAAATGTCAATGGAATTTAGCAGTAAAACAAGTTATGTTTGGGTGTGGATAAATAGCTTTGAACAAATCACTTGTCCTTTGTTTTGTGGTAAATATGGTATTAAATAATACAGAGACAAAGCTGAGCATTTGTAAGGACTATTTTGAGGACTAAATGAGATAATATATATAAAAGAGTTCAGGATGGTACTTTGTCTATGGGAAGCACACAATAAATCATAGCAGAGAGAAATAAAAACAAAGTGCTGACGGTAACTCTTGATGTCTTCTTGATTGTCAAGGCTTCCTGTTGAACTATGGCCAAGAAAGCCATTTTTTCCCCAGTTTGGTTCTATTTCTGCCTCTGCTTTTTTTTTTACAGTGAGAGTCTAATTATGTCTCTACTTTCAAAATCAGATTGAATTAACATCTACCAGGAGCCTATGACATTATTGTGCTCGGCTACAAGTATCAGAAACTCCTCATCACAAATAGTAGCTTAAACAAATTAAGGGTTAATTTTTCTTTCACACAAAAGAAATCTGGAGGTTGATAGTCTTGGGCTCACAAAGTCATCAGGGACCTGGGCTCTTTTTAACTTTTGACTCTACCATCTTGAGGATGTGTTCATAACTTAACAGTGACCACTAGAACTCCAACAATTCCGTCTATATTACAGGAAAGAAGAAAGGAAATGGCAAAATGCTAGGGATCCTTTAAAAATAATTTTAGAAGCCCTTCCTAGTACTGCATCTCATTGACCACCCTTAGCTATATGAGAGGATAGAAAATGTTGGTTTAATTTAGCTCTTCATTGCTCTCCTCCTGCTCCCAAATTAGTTTGTTTATCATTAGTAAGGAAGAATAGAATGGTGAATTTCGGGTAGATCCCAGGTAGTCTTTGCCGCATGTGACTATTCTCCTTTAACTGAGTCCATGACTATTTATTGACCACCTTCTATATAGCAGGCACTATGCTGGGCTGCAGAAATGACTGTGGCAGACATCACCTGACCTTATTGTGAGCCAAGAAGAGAGAACAGAGGATCTAGGTTAGGTGTAGCAGGTTCAGGAGACATGTGGTATGCAGCCAGGATGTAAATACCAGAAGTGAAGTGCCAATAGTCAGAAACCAGTAGCCAAGCTACTGTGGGAAGCCTCGTGTCACAGGCAAGAGTGCAGAGTCAAATGCGCAATGGAGAGTGTCACACCAAATTTCATATAGTCTCCCTAATCTTAAATTCCTTATCCTAAATCCCTAAGTGGTTTTTCAAAGAGTGAATTGCAGCGATAAATCTAATATTTTTTATTGCCAACTATGATTTTGTGGTAGACTGGGTTATTGTTCCCAATTCTTCATTCCTTCTCTGTAGTAGAATTATACATGCACAGCCTCTTCCAAATGAATTTTCAATGCCTCTCCTCGGAGTAGGGAGAATGTATTGCCTACTCCAGTGATGGGCTTGGCCACGTGACTTGATTTAGCCTGTGAGATGTCAGTAGATATAATATGAGTAGAGCCATTAAGTGAGTTTATGTGGTTTGCCTTATCCTCTTCTGCTTCTGCCATCTGCCATAAGAAGAACATACCCTGGGTAGCCGTTGGTCACACAATGAGGAAACGTGTTGAGCAGATGTGAACATACGTATAGCCAAGGGCCAAGCCCAGTCGATCAGAGCAGAATCACAGCCAACCCATAGAGTTGAGAAATAAACTTGTTGTAAGCCACTGAAATTTGAGGTTGTTACACTGGATTATTACAATATACAATGCTCTGATTTTTCTTTTTATTTCTTATTTAACGCACATTACAATCATGCATGTCATACTTATTTTAGAGGCAAAAAACTGAGATTATTATAATTTATATAGTTTAACTAAAGGCACAGAGCTAAATAATTTAGAAAAGTCATAAATACCTTGTTATCTGTTGAACTGTGGGATTTAGATCTTTCTAGTTTCCCAAGCTTCCCTTCCTGGAAATTCTTTACATGTTTTCTCATCTGGTTGTTATGATAATCACATAAAGGAATATACTGAAAATATCTTTGTCCAGCATAGGAAACTCGCTCCAATTTTCAGTGTGAGTTTCCAGTGTGTCTAAGTCTATGGCTGGCCTTAGGGGTGAGGCTGTAACACAGGCCTGGCCAACCAGAATACTGGAAAACTCTGGTTAAAATGATTGCTTCGTGGATGGGACTATAGCTGAAGCCAGATCAATAAAAAGACCTGAAACCATCCACACAGAGCCAGTTCTTCTTTCTGAGATAGTGGACACTAAGGCCCAGGTAAGCCCAAGGCTGCCAATGGCCCTCTTTGTCACCACATGAGGAAAATCCGCTTGAGAAGAAAGCTATACAGAAGAAACCACAGCTGAGAGACTACCCCCCCAAAAGACAGAAAAAAACCAAAACCAAACCCAAGTTGTGATGACATCAGTTGAATCTTTTGATCTAGCTACACCTGGAATTATACCTGTCCTGCTATAGTACACATAAGTATTTTAAATTTCCTATTTCTATCAGTTGCAGTTGAGAGAAATCACACAGATAAATAAGCGAAAGTATCATACAAGCACAGATTTACAAATGTACATTGTTCTTATTTTTAATCAATGGAAGAAAACTGGAGGGCGGCACTATATATAGTATTAAGTACATGAGATGTATAGTGAGTCCAGGACCTTGCATTTGAGTTAAAGAAAATGTCCTTGGGATCACAGATTTTAGCTATTATTTACTACCTTCTGCCTCTTAAAATTCTTGGTTACAAGCGTAGTCAGGTTAATTAAGGGGTTGATATTGCTGGAGTCTGATTGATCAGAGGTTCTTTCTAATTGTTGCCAAATTTTGCTTACCTTCTGAAGGGCAAAAAAAAGTTGTTTGTAGCAAAGTTAACCTCTAGCATATCATCTCAGTAGTTAATCCTAAATAAAAAACCCTAACTACACTTGCTTTAGAACATAAAAATGTAAATTTTATTTTTGGCTATAGTATTTTAAACCTTTCTGCAGTGTGCAGCTTAGTGATCTTATCTACTCTTGAGTAAACCAAAGATGGCTCTGTGTGTAAGGAAAGCATAGTATATTACTGGTGACACATTTCCCCTTCTTTGAATTCCACACATCGTAGAGCTGGTTAGCAAAGGATCGCTTGATGATTTCATGCCCTCTCCTTTCTGATTTGGAGCAACCTGCTTCCACTCAGCTCCTGACTCTCAGATCCTGTTGTCCTATATGAAACCTCTTTATCCAGCTGTCAAGTATTCCTAAGAAGTGGGGGCCATGGTAGAAGAAAGCACGACGTGCTAATTACCAGAGAGAAGATGCCAGCATCCAGCTAACATTGTTTACTGCAATTCTTTTGGACTATGGAGAAAATTGGGATGGAGTATTTCTCTATAATAAGAGAGAGCAGGAGGGCCTAGAAGAGAGCGTGGAATCTGAGCAATGTGAGAGAAAGTGGTAATTCCAAATACGTGAGAATTTACACTTTCAAGTCACCATGAGAAAATGAAAAGAGTGAGATATATAAGAAGTGAAGTTTAATACCTTTAGTTTATAGCCCAAATCACATAGCTAATAAATTGGGCAGCCAAGATTCAAACTTGGGTTTCTCTGACACCAGAACATATATACTTGATAGCCGAGTCACAAAGATATATCCATTAGACTAATTATGCTTTTGAAATTAATATAATTATTCAGAATCCTCTTTTATTTTAAAGTGAAATCCTTCTAGGTATTTATACTTAATTTTCATGTTCCTAATGGTATTCTCTAGGCTTCACTTCTGCAATTACTTACTCAGTATCTTTGAAAATGCAGTATATGTGGTCTGTTATAAAGATGTAATGATGATGATGATGATGATGATAACCCATACTTCCATCACGTAATTAATAAGTAATGACTTCGCATAAATTCTGCTGTCTCTGGGTGCTTGGTATACAGACATGAAAAAAATGGATAGAAATATCTGCCTACATGGAACTTATAGTCTAGCAAGAGGAGACAGACAATAACAAAGCAAATAAGTGAATTATGATATGTTAGGATAGAACAATTTTATGGAGGAAAAAAATAACCACACAGCATGTTATCATGCTGTTAGACAAATGCTTCTATTTCTCCCTACTCCTGGGACAAAAAATAGGATTTTACTTGCAGCTCCTTGCAATTCAGGCTAATGAATTGGTTGTATGTGATGTGTGTTGCTTCCAATCCAGAGCATTCAAGTGCCAGAGTGTGAGTCCCCAGAGCTCCCTTCTTCGTCTTGCACAGGAACCAGTAAAGTTCAAGGCAATCACTGCCCTATAATCTTGGATCCTTGAATGACTAGAGTCAACCTTGAGGGACAAGTAGAATGAGAGAGAGGTACAACCTCTTTTTTTTAATGCACTAAGGCTTCAGGGTTTTTTTTAAATTATTTTTTTTCATGAGCAAGAATATCTTGGTTGATGCATGTTGTATTACAGACACTATACAAAGCATAATATATACATTACAGAGTTCAAGCTCTACAACAATCCTGTGTGCATTACTATTTTCATTTTATAGAAATGTTAAGCATATGAGACAGAACTCGGGTTATCTATTGCTATGTAATAAACAATCCTAAAACTTATTGACTTAGAACAATTTATTATTATCTCTCAAGGTTCTCATATCTCATTATCCCACAGGTAGCTGGGTATCAGCTGGGAAGTTGAGAGTTGGCATCTCTCAAGTCATTGCAGTCAGATGCTGACTGGGGCTGCGCTTCTCTGAAGGCGTGACTTAGCTGGGTAGCCAAGACGGCTCATGAACATGGCTAGAAATTGATGCTGATTTGGGGCTGGGAGATCAGAGAAGTTGTCAACAGAAAATCCCACATGTGGCTTCTTCATGTGACTTGGGCTTTTCAAGTTTGGCAGCTGTGTTGTTTGAGGGAGCATTCCAAGAGGCATGAGCAGAAGCTTTAGGTTTTATTATCACTTATTCTTGGAAGTCCAAGAATATCACTTCCACCACCCTCTATTGGTAAAGCAAGCTACAAAGGCCAGATCAGGTTCAATGGGAAAAAAATTAGACAGAAGTCTTGATATGGCACAACATGTCTGCGTAAGGAGGGAAGTAATGCATGGTGGCCATCTTTGGAGTCTTGTGTGTTATAAGCAATTTATAATATATAATCCTATTCCTTGGTGATCTTAAAGTATGTAAGAGCTTAAAAAACCTAATTTCGTTCATGAAAATAATCCACTGGCGGGGATGGGACTTGAAACTGGACAGGGCATGATGTTGGATATACTGTGTGGGTCTAGACAGGCTATATTACGTATGAAAGTAAACTAGCCCAAAATCACAGAGACTTAACACAACGAATTTACTTCTTGTTCACACAGCATGTACAAAATTGGCCAGAGGGGAGCGTGTTTATTCCAGTTGTCAGGCATTCAGACTGATGGAGTTTCATCTCATTAGTCTCTACCTCTAGAAGTGTTTCCAGTATCAACGTAGCAGAAGAGGGAAACAGTACATTGCATTCTGGATCTTAAAGCTTTCAGCTGGGAGTGATACACAGCATTTTTCTTAGATCCCATTGGCCAAAGTACGTCATATGGCCCTGTCTAAAGTCCTGCCATGTGCCCAGAAGGAGTATCAGAATATTTTGAAATTGTCCTAACACTTCTCTACCATGACTTCTGAATTCTTATTCGTGGGGACCAGATTGAATTTAGAGAAAACAGGGAAATTGGAAACTACCTTTTTCTTCTAGGTTTCACAACTCACTCAATGCTCATTACTTTTGAAAGGCTATTAACTTTGCTGAGTGTAATAGGCCAAATAATTGCATTAGTATTTGATATCTCATATAACTTTACAGCATACATGACATTTTCACATACTTGTGTTTTGTGATTTTTTTTTTCATTTCAATTTAGGTAGTGGAGTTATTATTTGGTCTAGTTTGCTAGTCAAAAAGTAAAGGGTGAGAAAATAAAATAATTGTCTCAAGTTTGCATTGTAGAGTCTTTGGCCCTCAAACTAGGTACTTCCATTTATATCAAGGATTTTGTACTAAGGGTCCTAGTAAGGGTTCACGGCATCCCAGGAAGTCTCTAAAATGGCAGCATTGTGTGTGTGTGTGTGTGTGTGTGTGTGTGCATGAGTTCTTGGGTGGTTTAGATTTACTGTAGCACTCCATATTGTCAACAACTAATAGGTACATGGACATCTGAGATTGGAATGCTATTGATTCACCTGGTTTCTACAGATGGAATCTGTCTTAATTTCAAAACAGGGCTTTGTGGGGCTTCCTGGACCTGCTTTCTTATAGGTTTCACACTTGGACTCCTTGCTGACTCATTTCTCCTGTCTCTTGCCCTGGGCTGTGAAAATTGAGGCTCCCCTCACAGGAAGCAATGAACAAGAAATTTCATGTTTTTAATGCCGTGTCCATCATTGCCAGTGTGGCTCACATCTCAGCGGGTGGTAGAACTTCCCGATGGCCTGGAGAAGCTCCCGCAAACACGCAGGTCGTCACCCACTGATTTGAGATCACCAGCTTGTTCCCATTAAGTAATCATCTTTCTTTTAAATCTTTATTTACACTTAGCAGGACCCTTTCAACTCAATTTGCAAAATGATGATTTGTATGTGTCGAAAACCATACATCATGGGGTCCAGGTCACTTTCAATCTACAGTCATTTGCTGAATACCTATTTTATGCAATACAGTAATATGAGAAATTACAAGCATAAGGCATGGGCCATGTGCGTTTTGCATGCAAGCAAGTAATCTAAACATCAGCATATGTAAATAAACATGGTACTGAGGAATCTAAAAGGCCTGGTTTGAATCCTTCTTTACTTACTATCTCCACGATTGAACATTTTTGAGTTTCAGTGCCTTGAGCTATAAAGATGAGGAAAGTGAGAACTATTACAGAGTTATTGTAAAGATTTCATAAAATAATGCATGCAAAATATCACTTCATAGGTGAAAATACACAAATGAGGGGAAGTGCATGGTCTGTTCAGGGAATGAATTTGGGGTATAATAAAGTCACCACAAGGAAATTGTACAGAAAGGTGAGAGTAGAGAGAGAAACTATGATCTTAAATCTCAGGCTTATCCATTTGGACTTTATTCTAAAGTCAAAGGAAAGCCAATAAAAGATTGAGAGATGAGAAAGAACATAAGTGTTCTTTAGCTTTTTAAATTTTGAAATAATTTCAGGCTTGATAAGACTAGGCAAAAACAGTACAAAGTTTCATGCCCTTCCTTGAGCTTCCCCCAGTGGTAACATTTTATATAACTATAGTAAAATATCAAAACCAGGAAACTCAGATTGGTACAATACTGTTAAATAAATCACAGACCTTGTTCAGGTCTCACTGGTTCACACGCACTCTTTTTTTCTTTTTGGTATATATTACTGTGCAATTTTATCACATGTATAGATTGGTGTAACAACCACCAAAATCAGGATACAGAACTGTTCTATCACTAGAAAGAAACTGCATAAGGCTCTTGAGATCTAAGTCACACCATGTGTCAATATTTCCTTTGTTTTATGGTTGAGTAGTATTCCATGGTGTGGGTGTGCCATAGTTTGTTTATGCATTCAGCTACTGAAAGGAAGAACATTTGTATTGCTTCTGGTTTTGGATTATTACAAATCAAGCTACAATTAACATTCATTTACAGGTTTTGGTGTGGATATAATTTAATCTTATTTTAGCAAGAGGATAGGGGAAAATGCTTAGACTCCTGAAGTAGGTCCACAAGGATAAGACAAACAATCCATGTGGTTTTGCACTATTTATCTCAATGAGGGGGTACTGAATTAGGGCAGTGGCAGTGGGAATAGAAAGGAGGGCCTTGAGACAAGGCCATTAAGAATGTAGAATTAACTAGTCCTAGAGATTCCTTAGATATGAGTGGTGGTAGTTTAGATAGGGTGTAGACAAAGATAGTTCTAAAATTTCTGGGGGATTTGGTGGTGATGATGCCATGAACTAAAAGACATAAGGACAAGTTTGTATAGATGAAGTAAGGAGTAAATTTTGATATTCTTGGATATGAGAGTAGGGGGCATCCTGGTGGAAATGTCTAGCAGGCATCTGGAGAATTGAATCTAGTGCTAAGTAGTGAGATCAGTGTTGACAATACAAATATATATGAGTCATCTTCATGGAGGGGATGGATGCAGCCATGGTTGTGGAGAAGTTTACCAAGGAGAGAGGGGCTAACATCTCAATAAGAAGATATGATCAAGGGTGACTCTTTCTAGCCCAGATTACAACAAGAATCTCTAAATTTTATGTACTTCAGCTCCCAATTTGTGTTCTGTGGAAATCTACAACTTCCTCCAAGATTCCCACAAATTCCCAAGGGCATATTTTCTCAGGTCACCTCTGACCCTATTGGTATGTTTCCACATTAGCTGTTTCTGTTTGACACTGTTTTGTTAGCTCAGCTGTAGCAATCACCATTTTTCTTGATCCCACCAACCAAACAAACATGTACCCCAAACAAACAAAATAAACAAAAACAACAATGGCAACAGCAGAACTTTTACACAAAACGCTCAACGTTCACTTAATACATATTAATTCATCTCTTACTATAATGTCCAAGTAATTCTTTAAATGTTTTGAGCAACAAAACCATTCTTAATGTAATCAAGTAATAAGTGAACAAAACTTTAAATTTTCCTCAGCACTTGAATTTTATGGTCTTTTTCTCCAACTTGATATTTTTCTCAGGTTATTGGAATTTTAGGAAGTGATATCATTTTGGGAATCTGAGAACAGAATGATTTATATCAAATAGTGACTCATAATTAACTAGATCTGTGACATTTAGGAAAGCCATCGAATTACTAGGAGTCTCAGTTTCTTTTAAATGTTTACAATATCTAAGTCATTTTCACTCAAAGGTATTTTGAAAGGAGTTTCGATGGAGAAAAGTTGGAGAATCAGACATGTCCCAAGATGGTAGTCATTCTTACCATAAATAGTAATAATGTTTTCATCCCTTCATTAACTCATTCCGGAGTCACTTGCTGCGTGTCTATTGCATTCTAAAACACAAAAATGGTCATGTAACTTTCCTGCTCAAAACATTTTTATGACTTCCCATATCCCTCAGGATAAAGTGAAACTTTTTCATCATGACTTGTGGGGTCGTTCCTGTTCTGGCCCATGTTGACCAAACTAGCCGTGCTCTGGGACCAGCTCACCACCCCATCTTTCTCCATGCTGCTCCTTCCAGGAATACTCCTCCTTGCCTCTTTTCCTTATCCACCAGGACACTGTTTCATCTTTTCTGCATTCATGGAGCATTCTTTCAAGGGGCCCTTCTTTGTGTTCCTAAACTAACCTTTATTTTTCTCTAATATAGCATTCATCATTCTTTATTTTCTTGTTTAGTTGTAGTGTCTACCCTTTGGATACTCAACTCGTTGAGTACAGATTCCATACACACCATTCTTCTTCACCATAATATCTCTAGCGCTTAGAACAATGCTTGTAGGATATTTTGTAGCCCATCTCTAGGAGGTATGAGAAGTATAGGAGTGAAAGAGACATAGAGCCTTCCTTCAAGACATTTATAATCTACCTAACAACTTTTTAGAAGGGAAATTTTTACTTATTTATTCAATTCTTACCAGAGTCTCAACTTGAATTTTTGGCTTCCCTTAGAATAATTGAGGTATCCTCTTGATGGATTTATGTGGCCACTAGGTCACTAGGAGACGTGGAATTTAGCACTGCAAACCTCACAACCGAAATTAACTATAAGCTACAAAGGAGCCCGATTGAAAACCTGTGGTAGGGTCCGGCAACGACAGACCCCAGATTTATGGGGTGGTGTTTACAATGAAGAGACACGACCTATTTTTGTTTGATCTGCACCATCCAAAAAGAAAATTGGAATTATAATTAAAGCAGGGGAAATGATAACTTAAGCATTGATTTTCCCATAAGCGTGCCAACCCTCAGCACAGTGGCTGGTCTCTATGTTCCATGTCATACTGCCTAACTTTAGATGAATGAAACCTTTCTTTCGATAAGTCAATGTACACCAGAGTGCATAAATTTCAGTCTGTATGCTCTGATGACTTATCTTTGTAGCCGAGATACCTCTCAGGGTTTGGATTAAAGGAAGAGACCACTAGAAAAATCAGGAAGATGTAACCTATGGGGACTAGCGGTTTGCTTCTAGAAATTCTATAGCTCTGCTTCTGATAAACACTCAGTCCCATCACTGTTTTAGATTTCCCCAATCTCTTATGGAGATTAAACACAAAGGAATTACCATTTATCCGTAAAAGGAAAATTTACATCACCTACAATCCTTTCGTAAGTAGATATATCAACCACCACATTAATACAAAAGTGCAATCTGAAGGCAGAAGGCCATCGTATTTGCTTACTGTCAGATATAAAGCTGCCGTTGCAAGTCATGCATGATTTTAATAAGGTTTGATAATATGCTATCAGCTGGTGGGAGCTATAGATTGAACTCTTACAGATTTTTGGCTTCAGCCTCCAAATAATCAATCATGTCAAGATACAAAAATCATTCCATTCCCTTCAATTGAAAAGAAGATGTGATTTAAAATGTCAGCCCTTGGATATATGAGCAGGATTCCTGTAATCAATCATGCAAAATAAACCATCTTATTTAGTAGCTCTTTGGAAGAAGAGAAGCTTTGGGAGAAAAAAATAAAAGAAACTTTTTTTTTTTTGCATAAGGTGGATGAAGCTCACACATCATATGCATGTAAATAACAAAGACAAACCTAAACCTGGATTTTCACACTTGCTGCTTCTTTCAGCTCAGCAAACTTAGCAAGGAATGGAATGGATCTGGAAGACCTAAAACCACAGGACGTGGGAGGACAGTATTGTCTATTGTATCTAGGTACTGGAATTAGGAACTGGATTCAGGTCACTTGACTTGTTTCAGAACCACCTACCTGGATCCAGTTCAATTCCATCATTGCCTGGCTAAGTCACATAGGACAAGTCTCTCAACTTGAGCCTCAGTTTCCCTATCAAGTTATCAGATTAATTCCATCAGTTCCTACTCACATAGGGAATCATGCTAGAGAATGGATGTGAGTATTGTGCAGATTGAAACTCTATGAAATTATCTACAAACCTAAGGGGTGATCATCACGTCTAGACCAAAGAATGTTAGAAGGTGCCAGCTTTACTTTTTGTCAAACCATAGGGAAGCCGAGCGATCCCCTTGGAGTATGTCCAACTGGACTGAATTCACGCTCAGAGCAGAGGAACATGCCTAAGTAATTGCCGTCACTCTCAGTAAGTGAAACATAACTATAGATTTTGCTAACTTGCTGTGTGACTTTAGGCAAGTCGCTTAACCTCTCTGAACTGTAGTTTCCACCTGGGTAAAATAGTTTGGGTTATATGATCGCTGCCGTTTTTTGCCAGCTTTAAAAATTGGTGTTTTTTGAGCTTTGACATTAACTGGAGTAGAAATGCAGATCAGAGCTTAAACACATTCCTTCCACCCATAATACAAATTCACAACTTGAGCCAAATCTTTTTAGCTTGCACAAAATTTGGAGAAGTTCAATTAGATTTTGGCAATAAGTTTATTATGAGAATAACAGCAAGAAACAGTATATGGAGAATGCCTCTTAACAAACAAAATTATTTTATGTTAGGTTTAACAAAATGTAGTTTTATCAGCATAGCCGCTTCAAAATATAACCTTTTGTATGATTCCTGTTTAAATAGCTCTAACCAAGTGCAGTGGGAGAGAAGTCCCTAGGGGACCTATTTTAATGATTCATTGCAAGCACAAATAATTATTTTGTCAACTGTTATGTATTTCTGGATGCTTTGAATGTGCTTTGGAAGATTTGAAAATAGTAAATTATCTTGAGCTGTTTAATATTTACACAATTGATTTCTCTCTTTATGAAAATAAAAGGACTTTCTTGAATTAAGGGAAAATTTAGTACAGTCCTTTTCTAAATGCTCTTGGTGCCAAAATTCATGGATCCCGCATGCAAAAAAAGGTTGGTAAAAGGTAATTTCATTTCTTAGCAGCCAAAAGTAGCATGTGAAGGCACAAACTAAGACAGCCAGTGTAGAAAATGTGTTTGACATTTGCTGCAACGTCCAGAATATTCTATATACATATATATATAAAACACATGTATATATAACAGTTTGCCTTCCCGTCCTCAGCAAATCGAGCTTGAAGCTCTTGCTTCTCCTATCTCACCCTGTGTGTACAGAAGAGAACGTGTGTGTTTTGCATATTTTCTGTTTCATTTTGACTGGTTGCCAAAAGTTACTCATATTTTATGAAGCACGGAGAGTGGTATGATAAGAGTTCCTTGCTCCATCATTTCTCTGTACTGGAGAGAGATGGGTTTCTCTTTTCCTTCTTGTTCATTAATGATGCACGAAGCCGAGACTTTTAACTCTCTCTCTAGTTTTTTCCTTCTCTATTTCTTAAGAATTCTCACATTACTTGACATTCATGGTTATATGATAAAGACTCACCAGGGCCATTTTATCTTGCTGGTGTGCTTCCTGAGCAATCTTGGCTCATCAACTGGTTGGAAAAGCAGTCTCTGTCATTTTTTCAGAATGACCGTTTTATCTTAAAAAAAGAAAAAAGAAAAATTAGTATGGCCTGAACATCCACTAATCCTGACTATATTGTTATTCTCTCTCACTTCCGGAATGTGGATTCCAGCTTTGACCCTTTCTCCATTCTGCCAAATTAATAGAAAATAGTGATTCATTGAGTCTGTGATTGAAGCAGACTGGGGCTGATGACCCTGCTCCAACATTTCTCCTGTGTTTAGGGTTAGAATTAGCAGATTTTGGGTTTTTTTTCTTTTTTTTTTTTTTTTTGCTGAGGAAGATTCACCCTGAATTGACATCTGTTGCCAGTCTTCCTCTATTTTGTATGTGGGTCACCCCCATAGCATGACTGCCATGAGTGGTGTAGGTCTTTGCCCAGAATCTGAACCAGGGCCACCGAAGTGGAACACGCTGACCTTAACCACTAGGCCATGGGGCCGGCCCAGAAGATTTGAAATCTAAAGTCAGCCTTAACTAACTCATGGTGTGACGTCAACTTGATATTCATTCTTTCCTTCCTGAAACTCTTTCTTCACTTGCTTCCAGTCCATCATGACTTGTCTTTTCTGCCAGGTTGCTCTTTCTCAGTCTCCTTTGCTTGCTTCTCTTCACCTCTGACGTCTCTTACTGCTGGAAATCACCAGCCATCAGTCTTTCAAATTCTCCTTTCCCTCCTCTCACTCTCCTGGTGATCTCTTCCAGGTCCATGGCTTTAAATACCTTGTGTTCTTGGAAGACTGCTCAGATTTCTACATCCGGCTGGGGACGACTCTCTCCTAAATTCCAGACTCATATATCCACCCACATATTTGGCATCTCCACTTACATATCTAAATGATGTTTCAAGACTGACCAATCCAAAACCAAACTCTGACCCCCTCACACTATTCCCCATCCTTACAAATCACAAGTCTCCCTTTTCAATTGTCCAATGTACATCCCTTGGCATTAGTCTTGACTCTTTCTCTTATAGTTCTCATTCAATCCGTTACCCCTGGCATTCAGTCATCAAAAAAGACAGGAAGGCACATTCCCCTATGTCTGTTTTGACCTTACCAGGTGTCATCCTGTGAGATATAATACATGCCACTCCTCTGATCAAAGCCCCCCAACAAATTTGCTGCTCATTTGAAGTAAAAGCCAAGGCTTTTCAATGACTTACAGGGCCCTACACAATGGTGCCCTCCCCACTCTGTCTCTGAGTTTATCTCGGAGTACTCTCCCTCTTCCTCACTCTTCTCCTCCACACTCGCCTCCTCATCCTTTAAAGTGCCCCACATAGGCCTCGCTGTTTCTGCTCCCTCTGCCTCGAATGCTTTCACTGGATGTTCACCTGGCCTGCTCTCCCATCTGCTTTAGGTCTTTGTTCCATGGTCACCTTTTCAACAACATCTTCCTTGACCGCTGAATTTAAAACTGCACCAAACCCAGCATTTCCTCTAGAGTGCAAACTCCATGGGAGCAGAGATTGTCGTCTGTTTTATTCAGGCTGTACCCCAGTGCCCAGAATAATACCCACAGCAAAGAATTACTCCTTAAAGATTGGCTGAAGGAAGGAGAATGAAAGCTAGGCAAATTGTGGTCCCTCTCTTCTCTTATCATTCCTTCTCAACTGGCTGCAATCATTCCAACTCCTCTGAAACTTCTTTGACATTCTGAAATGCACTAACACATTTTTATCCTCAAGCTCTTTCCCTGCACCACTTTATACCCCTCAGCCCTTCTTTGGGTTGGAAATGTTTTCAGCCACAGTAAAATGAATGACAACAGTGGTTTAAACAAATAGAGGTTTATTTTTCTTACCTAAAGATATGTTTGAAAATGACTGTTTGATAGCACTGGTTCAGTAATTCAGTAACATAAGGGTTTCGTGATTCTGTTGGCCCATGCCTCATGATCACAAGATAGTTGCAGGAGCTCCAATGTTACATAGCAGCTTTCAGAGGCATGAAGCTTTCTACCCAAGGCAGATAGGTGCTTTGTCTGTACCTTCCTCTAAACAGCAAATCTTTTTCAGAATGCAGTTGTCCCCATGGTAGACTAACCTTGATGTCTCCTCAACCCAAGATCTCTGAACAAAAAAAAAGGGGGGAGGGAGGATGACTTTTTGGAAGGCAAGGGATGGTGTCAGCCTCATTCCTTTTCCCCTTGCTAACTCCTATTCCTTCTTGGGCCTGAAGTCAGATATCATTTCACGCTGGAGGTCTTTTCTGATCAACCTCTTCCTATCACAAGTCTGGACTAAATGCCCTTCTTCTTGCATTCCATAGGCCTCTGAAGTTTTCTTCCAACTGCACTTTCATGCTGCACTATAAATCAGCATTCCTTATATGCCTCTTCCATCCCAACACTCCCCACCCCCCCATACACACACAGATGCAAACACATTATAAGCTCCTGGTTAGAGACGCCAGAATGAGAAAGGATGGAGACTTCAAAACAGAGACCGTATTTTTGTCATTCACATTTGAATTGCAGCATCTAATGCATATCTATAGAATGAATGAGTACATACACGAGTGCATGTTTTAAAATGGAGGGGCTTTCTCTTAGTGGCCTTTAAAATCAATTTTGCATTGTCAACGTTTCCAGGATTATTTCAATCCTTTTCTTATGTATCAATAGCCTAAGCCAATATTTAAACTTTTATTATCCCCAGACTTCCTTTTCTCTTTTTTGAAGGACTTGAAGTCTCATCGGTTAAATAATGTAATGCATGTTATTAAATTCTTAGATGTCATTTGATCATTGTTTGGCACAATTAGGGAAACAAAGTATGCCATAGGCACGACTCTCCTGATGTAGCTAAAAGGTAATCTTAAGTCAAATTGACACAACAGATGTTCTGGCTCCACTGAGAATGTGCCAAGACTTTCCCTCGGACGAGGGGTAGGCAGGGTGACAGATATTACCTCTGCCTCTTCATGGATGTGGAAACATTAGTGATGGAGAAAGACACAACATGGTTATGCATAACCCAGAGTGATTATTGCTGTAGCAGAGAGAGAGCACTTCAGAGTGGGTTAAAGGTACATGCCCTGGCAACACCCACCTGGCTCAACTTCCAGCTCTGTTTTACAAACCAAGTGATACTGGCCTTATTAGTTAATCACCCCAAGCCTCAGTTTCTTCATCTGCGAAAAGGGGATCACACTCAATACCTCCATAGGGACTGTCATGAGTTTCAAACTAGATACTGTGTGCAAAGTGATGAGTCCACTGTTTGGCACAGTGTCTGTTCTCAGCAAGTCCTAAAATTCATTATTGTCATTATTATAAACAAGGTGCTATTCAATCATAAATATAGAGTAATTGACTATGCAAAATTGTGTGTTAATATGTACAGCTAATTTTTGACAAGGGAGCCAAGAGCATATGATGGAGAAAGGAGAGTCTTCAATAAATGGCATTGGGAAAACTGGACAGCCCCATGTAAAAGAATGAAAGTAGACCATTATCTTACACCAGGCACAAAAATCAACTCAAAATGGATTAAAGACTTGAACATAAGACCTGAAACCATGAAACTTCTAGAAGAAAACATAGGCAGCATGCTCTTTGACATTGGTCTGAGCAGCATATTTTCAAGTCCCATGTCTGACTGGGCAAGGGAAACAAAAGAAAAAATAAACAAGTGGGACGACATCAAACTAAAAAGCTTTTGCAAGCAAAAGAACCAATCAACAAAACAAAGAGACAACCTAACAATCGGGAGAAGATATTTGCAAATTATATATCAGATAAGGGGTTAATATCCAAAATATACAAGGAACTCATACAGCTCAACAACAAAAAAACCAACGACGCAATTAAAAAATGGGCAAAAGATCTGAACAGAGATTTCTCCGAAGAAGATATATGGATGGCCAGCGGGTACATGGAAACATGTTCAACATCATTAACTATCAGGGAAATGCAAATCAAAACTACAATGAGATATCACCTTACTCTGGTCTGAATGGCTGTAATTAATAAGACAGGAAACAAACGTTGGAGAGGATGTGGAGAAAAGGAAGCCCTCGTACACTGCTGGTGGAAGTGCAAACTGGTGCAGCCCCTGTGGATAACAGTATGGAGTTTCCTCAGAAAATTAAGAATAGATCTACCATATGATCCAGCTATTCCACTGCTGGGTATTTATCCAAAGAACTTGAAAACACAAACGCATAAAGATACATGCACCCTTATGTTCACTGCAGCATTATTCACAATAGCCAAGATTTGGAAGCAACCTAGGTGCCCATTGAGGGACGAATGGATAAAGAAGCTGTGGTATATATACACAATGGAATACTAGTCAGCCATAAGCAATGATGAAATCCGGCCATTTGTGACAACATGGATGGACCTTGAGGTTATTATGCTGAGTGAAATTAGTCAGAAGGAGAAAGTCAAATACCATATGATCTCATTCGTAAGTAGAAGATAAAAACAATGACAAACAAACACATAGCAACAGAGATTGCATTGGTAGTTACCAGAGAGGAAGGGAGGAGAGAGGAGGGCAAAAGGGGTGACTAGGCACACATGTGTGGTGATGGATTATAATTAGTCATTGGGTGGTGAACATGATGTAATCTACACAGAATTCAAAATATATTATGATGTACATCTGAAAGGTATATAATGTTATAATCCAATGTTACTGTTATAAAAATTTTTTAAAAAGGAAAAAACCCCCAAAATTGTGTGTTAAAATAATTACAACAAATGACTTTAAATTAATATTTACTTCTGCTAATGGTTGGGAACAGCATTCTATTTCTCCTACTTCTAGATCCAGCTATCCAAAGAGCGGGTACCCACTACAAAGGGTAAAATCACACAATTTTCTAATGAGTCCCACTTTCTCTGATTCCTTCTCATGTTGTTACTTCGCTTGCCTTGCCTCTGCCGAGAGACATATACCATTTTTTTGCAGTCTCTCATTTCTCGTAGCTGTAACACTGATGTGTGGTTTCAGGAACTCTAAATCAGAGTGCCTTCAGATATAGAGGGCGTCTTTGAGTTCACTTGGCACAGTCCCTTCACCGCATAGAGGAGAACATGAACCCTGCTGTGATTGGTTTGAGACTGCAGAGCTGTTTAGTAAAGAAGAGTTGAAACACAGGTCATTGGAATCCATATTTACTCCATATCTTATGTGGCCTCAGGCTGAATTATTCATGGGAGCAGGGAGTAGAAATGGGTGGGGGGTGGAGGTAGTGCTTTATAGAAGAGTATTGCAAGACCAGGCCAATTTTAGGTATTTCTGACACCTGGCTAATAAAGATAATATTGGGTGGGCAAGGTAGTCTTGTCATCAACTATTCTGCTTTGCATTTAAGACAGGATCTGTGCCTAACTTGGCCATCTCTTGAGGGTGAGCTTATCTTCTAAGGGGAGTTAAATAAAAATACGTGTAATAAATTTGTCAATTTTATAGCAGGCTGGGAGATCATAACTATTATAAAAAAGAAAGAAAAAATAGAGCAGGGTAAGGGATGGGGAAGTCACAAGACAGCATTAAATAAGGTGGTCATTGCAGGCCCAGGGAAGCACAGGGGGTCTAGGTATGGTCCCTGGTCTCACAGAACTCTCATTTAAACACCTTATTTAGCACTTTTTTCTGGACAGTGTTTTTCTCAAAAATGTGTTTGGGGGTCAGCCTGGTGGCTCGGTGGTTAAGTTCGCACTTTCCTCTTCGGTGGCCTGGGGTTTGCCGGTTTGGATCCCAAGTGCGAACCTACATACTGATTGTCAAGTCATGCTGTGGCAGATGTCCCATGTATAAAATAGAGGAAGATGGGCCTGGATGTTAGCTCAGGGCCAGTCTTCCTCAGCAAAAAGAGGATTGGCGGCAGATGTTAGCTTAGGGCTAATCTTCCTCAAAAAAAAGAGTTTGAACGTGTGTGATTATACATGAATGCATATGAAAGTGAATATATATGAATATTTAACTCATGGCTAGAAGAAGGACCTTAAAGATAATCTATTTAATCCCCCAGCCAGCATTTGAATCTCTTCCATGGCAGCATTATGAGCTCAGATCAAATAATAGGTGAGAACAATTAGAAAGTTCATGAGTCAATGATTTGTTTACACATCTCTTATGAAGGCTAATTACTTGTTAGCTAAAACATGGGCCTCTGTTTCAGTTAGGGAAACCAGAGTGAGAAAGGATTGGCTGAGAACCTGGAACCCTTCTGTCATAAGAAAACTGTCAAGAAACTAAACATAGTGGTTGAAATTCTAACCTTTTGCACGTTGCCATGAAAGGCTTTAATAAAGGCAAAATCACTTTGAAAAACCTTGTCTCTGTCTCTCATTGTATCTCATGCACACAACAAATGGTTAATCAGATCTCTGTCCGGTATTGAGTTTTCTTCACTACCACCCCCTGCTCTGTTTAACAGTTCCTCATTTCCACCACTAGACTAGGCTGTTCTTTGAGATTGCCACATAAAATACAAGAGGCCTAGCTGAATTTGAATTTCTGACAGATGACTGTTTTTGGTCTAAGTATGCCTCAGATATCGCATGGAGCGTATTTATACTAATAGCCGTTTTTTGTTTATCTGAAATTCAAATTTAACTGGACATCTTGTGTTTTTATTTATGGACTCTGGGAATCCTATGGGTCTTAAGTTCCCCAGGGAGAATTTTTATCAGACACATTTTTGTCCCGTTCTTTGTGCTCTAAAATGTATGATCATGTAACCCTGAGAGGTAGTGCTATTTGAGTGCCCATGCTTCAATCGTTTATGTATGCATTCATTCATGCAACATTATTATTGCATGCCTACTGTGTGTCAGGAAAAATGCTCCATAAAAAGCTACATATATCTGATATGATGATAAGCTAGATACACCTGAACCTTGCCCTCATTTAGCTTACAGCCTAGAAGTAAATACCTGGTGTTAGGAAAACACCTCGAAGTTTAACAGTCGTTTGTGGACAGAGCACATATCACAAATGTGTGAATTTGTTAATGCGCAGTGTAGGCCGATAATCACCGTGCTAACATCCCCTGCGTGAATGACAGAAGGGAAGTCTTTTTAAAACAGTGGTCTCCAAACGAGGATTCTACATCAGTGCTAGACACGGTGCATGACATTTTTGAGTGTGTTCAGTCTGTCAAATACCATGCATCTCATTTAAAACTCAAAGCAGCACTAAGAGAGAAATTCATCTTCGTGTTACTAATAAGGGAGGTGGGCTGAGAAAGTTAAATAAATTGCTCAAATCGTCGCAAGAAGGATGCGATAAAACTAGGATTCCAACAGAGGGCTAACTATTCAGAACAGATGCTCTCAATCCCTGTGCTCTGACACTTGACAATGACTTAGGAAACTTGCTAAATATTGTAGATCCCAGAGTTTCTGAATCGGTAAGTCTGGGATAAAGTTTGGAGACGTTTTAACAAGCTCCCCAGGTGAATCTGATAGCAGCAAGATTTGGGTGCCGCTAATTTAGACTATCATATCCTAAATTAGTTGGAACAGCTGAGAGCACTATTGTGGAACCCTCCCTTTTCCAACTGTAAGTTCTTAAGAACTCAGCTCCAGAAGTTTCCTGTTAGGAGGTGGTGGAGGCAGGAGAGGGGAGCTATATAGTGAGTGTTCGGAGCACATACACATCCTAGTTCTTTCCAAGTTTGTGAAAGCATTCCTCAGACGATCTGGCTCCAGTGTCCCTTCCTCCGGATTACGCACCTCTACAATTTTGCCAATTTACTCAGGTTAGTGACAATTTAGCATTAAGCATATATTCTTCCCGGGCATGGCTGTTCCATAGATTAGAAAGGAACTGGTTTAAAACATTTGGGCTTGGCCTGGTGTATCCAGTACCTTTGATAGATAGAGAGGCTCCGGGTATCGGAAGGGGCCCAGAGAGGAGACCCATGTGGCAGATACTGACACGGAATTCCAGTAGTAAGCGACAATTAAAAGCAGAACTGGGCGTGGGTGACGGCAGGGTCTCCACAGTGAGGTGCTGGGAGTTCCAATGGTTCGATGAGAAACAACGAAGTGAATCAATATTATTTTTTTTTCTTTCTTTTCATTGTTTTCTTCTTTTTCTCTTTTCTATTGCTCCCTCCCTCCTTTTCTTCCTTCTCTCTAACCCTTCTTCTTTCATTTCCATCTTTTTTCCTTCATCAAGGAAATATTTGTTTATTTAACTTTTTTTCTGAAGTATACTTATACACAAAAAAGTGCACAAATCTGGAGTGTACATCTTGATGAATTTTCACAAAGACAATACACCCATGTAACCACCACCCAGATTAGGAAAGAGATTATCATCATATTAAAATTCCACACAAATCCCCAGGCCTGGAACTATTCTCTCCCCTAAAGTTGAGCATTATCTTGATTCATACCACCCAAAATTAGTGTTGTCCCTTTTTGAACTTTAACTGGAGAGAACAATACTCTGTGTACTATTTACATGTGGCGTATTTATCAAAACTGGCATAGCAGTAATTTGTTCCTTTTCATTCCTGAATGTGATTTCATTCTGTGCATATATCAAAGTTTATTAATTTTGCTGTTTATGGGTATTCAGCTTATTTCCAATCTGAGGCTATTACTAATACTAGTAGTGGTAGTACTAATACTACTAGAGATACTACTCATAGTAATAATGATAGTACCAACACTACTAGTGATGGTGGTAATACTACTAGTGATAGTGCTAATGCTACTAGTGATAGCATTAATACTACTAATGATTGTACAAATAGTACTAGTGATAGTGCTAATAGCTGTGGCCAATAGTACTGCAATGAGTGTTCTTGTACCTCTTTTCAGGGGAACCTTGCCGCATACAGCTTCTGGGTGTATAATGATGAAAGGGGTTGTGAGGTCACAGGATAAGTATGTTCGCTTATAGAAGATATGGCCAAGCAGTTTACCAAGGTGGCTGGGTTCATTTACAGCCCGCCATCAGCAGTTGAGGGTTGTAGATGCTTGACAGCCTTTTTTTGTAGATATCCAATCAATCCCCTGGCACCGTTTACTGAAAAGACTCTTTTATATACTGAAGTTCTGTTTCACAGTTTCCTTAAATGAAGTGACAACATATATTCACCCAGTACCCATTGATCTGGTTCTGTCTTGAGTCCTGGTAACAGAAATAAAATGTTTATTGAGTATGCACTTTGATCTAAGTCCTGTGCTGCACGTATGACAGAAACCATCTTTTCTACCCTAGCCTATATTCTAGTTGGGGTAACAGATAATAAATAAGTGAACTATCAGATAAATAAGGTTATTTTTCATATTATGAGAAGGAAATGAGAAGAAAAGAAACGGGAAGAAGAACAATGTGGTAGGGAATTGAAAGAGGGGCAGCACAATAGTTGAGGTAGTCGAGGGACTCTCTGAGAAGCTAACAGTTAAGGATAGACCTGAAGGAACATGCTAGCACTTCAAGGAAACACTTTTTCTATATAAGAAAAACCAATGGCACAGGAGCTAGGGCAGCACCTGGGTTGGCTCACCGTGGGAGCTGTCAGCAGGTTAGGGTGGCAGAGAGGTGTGAATGATGCAAAAAACGGCATAACAAAGGATGGAGAGGCAAGCACAGGGTCACCTAGGTCCACACCGCTGGTAAAGGTGTAATGGTAAAAGGGTGCAATGGAAAGCCACTGGGGAGTTTTAATGGGCCAAATGTCACAATCTGCTTTACATGCTTGTATAGAAAATGCCTTAGGCCTGAGGAGGTGGCTCAGAGCTAAAGAAGAAGAGTGGCTTCTGCTGCAGTTGTCCCCAAGACGTAGAGACAGAGCAGAAGGACCAAGGATGACTCTCTCAGCCTCAATTGTCCCATTGAGTGTCTTATTTTCTGTTTAGTGAAGACCTTTGCTTTTTCCTTGTCCCTAGAGGATTTAAGCATTTGTAATCTTTTCCAGCCAATGCGGTGGGTCATTTCACATGATCCTGCCATCTTACCTAGTTGTTCCCTATGCTTGAATCCTGGCCGCTCAATCAACTTACAGACTCTGTAACAGAAAGAACAACTTTCATCTCCCTGTTCTTCAGAATGGAAGGCAGGAGAGATCCTGAGGAAAAAAAAAAAAGTAGCAGGAATAGTGATTTTGATTCTGGCATTTGAAAGTCATGAAATATGTGGAAGATTCAGATGATGCCTCTGGGAAGGGATGGGCTTCTGAGTTTCATATACCCAGAGTTTGTCAGAGTATTTTTTAGGGTGGCTGAGAGGACTAGGAACTCAGTGTTAAAGGACAGAGCTGTTTGGGCTGGGCGTTTTGTCCCTGCCATTTGCTCTATGTGACCTTGGGTCGCATCTCTCTCAGCCTCAGTTTTCTCATCTATAAAATAGGGAATGATTCTTTCTCTGGTGCCTGATTCTCAGGGTTAGCTTGAGCATGGAGGGAGCTACTCCACGTGTAAATCGTAGAGTGCTTTCAATTGAAAGGAATTGTTAATACATTCAGGATTCTTTGATCCACTTGCAGCCTCCTTGCCCACTTATCTCTGCCGTCACCATCAGGGCTGTCACTTTGTGCTCATGCATGGTGGGGAGCTCAGGGTTTACTTAATCCCCTGGGGAACGGCAATTAAATGGTATTAAGGCCTTTCTTTTAAACAAGCTGCTTCAGTGCCAGCCACCCTTGAATGTGACTGTTAGGACAAGAACCTTGTCACATAGGCCACTAGATGGCACCAGAATTCCTCTCCACCTCTCCCTCCTCCCCAGCACCACCCTTCCATCGCCCATCCATTCTGCTTTTGCGTCTACGCAGGCTCCTTTGGGGTTGTGATGAATTTGTTTGCTAGGAAAATCGTTTCTCCCTCAGGAATCTGTGGCACAGAAAATGCCGTGTGGCCTCGGCTCTTGTGGAACTTTCTCTTTCCTTGGTCTTGCATTGATTTATTCCCTATAGCTTCCCAATTCACCCAAAACTTCACTCTTCCTAAAATTTGGAAGAAAAAAAAATGAGGACAGTGGTTTATGGGACTTTTCATATCTGGGAACTCTATTCCTGGGGCCAAATCACACACTACTTCTGTTTGTAGACACGATGCATGATGTATGCTAAGTTGTTCCTAATGAAGACGTTATCTGCCTGCCTCTTTCCATCCCTAAGCACCAGGAGAGAATGCTCCCATATTGTCACTGCTTCCTTTCCAGGTGGCCAGAGAACCCTTCCTAGGACTTTCTCCCTGTGGGATTTGTAGTCATTAGTTTGGCCAGGTGACTTTCTTCCAAAGATCAAATTCATTCTTCAAGCAGTTCAATCCAGCCAGCTTTCCCTCCCACTAGTAACACAAAGTCACTTTTGCTCCCTTTTGTTCAAAGACCACGAGATCACAGTATTTCACAGGTGGGGGGGCCAAGAGAGCTTATCATATTCTCTAGTCCAGTGTCTCTCCAACTTGAGCATCAGAATCACCTGGAAAGCTATTAAAATACAGATTATGGCACCCCACCCCAGAGTTTCTGGTGCAGTAAGTCTGGAGCGGGACTCCGGAATTTGCATTTCTTGCAGGTTTCCTGCTGATGCACATGTTGTTATTCTCAGGACCACACTCTGAGGACCATTGGTCTAGTCCAATCCTATTGTTTCACAGGTTTGGAAACTGATGCTCAATGAAGTGAAATGATTGCTCAAGGTCACAAAGCAAACTGAAATGAGCCAGAACTAAGAATTCAGGAGTCTTTTAAGCAAAAGCTTTTCAAATTCTCATTCAAATTGGAGCTGGTTAGAATTTTCCCTTTCTACTCTTTATGGAGAAAGGATTTGCTGAGCAAATTTAAAGAGGAAATCAGATTGTAGGGGAAATGTTTAATCTGTATTTAATCACTTAGAATAGAGTTCTATTATTTTTGAGTTTAAATAAAAGCATGAGCTAAGAGGAACTTGTTTCTAAGTAGAGGGACTGACCTTTTGGTGTTGCCACGATGGCGATGTTCTTTCTAATGGCCATGGCACTTAGGCAGAATTCCAAGGAAAGTTGCTCCACTGATTGACTCTCTTCCAAATTTTCATCCCAACATTTACCCTACCCTACCTCCATTCCAAACCAGGCTTTCTTCCTTGCAATGACTTGTACTTGTTGCATTTGTTAAGATAGCTAAATGGAAATGGACTAATTTACGGTTCAGTTACAAACGTTTATTTTAATAAATTTTTCCAAAAGTGTGGTTCACCTAGCCCTTGTGGTGAGTGGCATGATTTAGGTATATGTGTGAGTGCATAGTTATATTAATACTAATATTTATTGCTATGGATTTATTTATACTGATACCTTCTATTTGGGCCAACAGATACTTGTTTTCTAGTAGTTGTGGTAATAATACAAAGGTCAATTTTAAGTGCGTTGTATGAAAAATGGGAGTCAATTTAAATAAAAGTATCAATTGAATAATAGGAGATATGGTATGCAAATGTAGCCAAATTCATTCATATGATATTTGAATGAGGAAAGTTTGGTAAATACCATGCCAATGACTGAAATAATTCAATCCTACAACTGGAGCAAGCATACTTCATGTTTGGAGTTGTTCAAGGGGAGGCTGAATAATCCTGTGAGGAGATAATGGTGATGTCCCTATGGATTAGATGATTTCTAAGTCCCTACCAGTCCTATAAGTCTTGATTTTCCTCACCATTCCATTGTCTGTCAAACCATGTCAACCTCCATGATTTTGGAGACGTAGGTCCATTTTGGGGGTGGTGGGCTCTCTTCTGTGGGTACAAATCTACCCTTTACTCAAAGTTCAGTCCGGGTCGCATGAAACCTTCCCTGATATTCTCATTTCTTCTTGTCCTCATTCTGTTCTGTACTCTTTTGGTTTCTGTGCCCTGTAACATTCGTAGTCTAATGGATCCAGCTAACATTTATTGAATACTTTCAATGTGCATCTTATTATTATTATTATTTTTTTCCCGAGGAAGATTAGCCCTGAGCCAACGTCTGCCAATCCTCCTCTTTTTTCTGAGGAAGACTGGCCTTGAGCTAATATCTGTGCCCATTTTCTTCTACTTTATATGTGGGAGGGCTACCACAGCATGGCTCGTCACGTGGTGCCATATCCGCATCCAGGATCTGAACCTGCGAACCCGGGCCGCTGAAGTGGACAGTGCACACTTAACCACCGCACCAGGGGGCCGGCCCCATATGTGCATATTATTGACCATTGAGAGTTGATGTCACCATTAGATGGGTTCACACACTAGACAAGAGGGCAGACGAGCAAAACAATGGGCTGAATTGTGTGCCCCTAAAATTCGTATGTTGAAGTTTTAACCCCTAGTATCTCAGAATGTGACTAGAGATAGGCCCTTTAAAGAGGGACAATGAAGTCATATAGTGTGGACTCTAATTCAAGATTACTGGTGTCCTTATAATAAGAGGAGATTAGGACATGGATAAAATAGAGATCAAGGGGCAACGATGTGAGGACACAGAGAGAAGGTGGCCATCTGCAAGCCACGGAGAGAGGCTCTGGAAGAAACCAAACTTGCCAACACCTTGACCTTGGACTTCCAGTCTCTAGAACTCTGAGGAAATAAATGTCTATTGTTTAACCCCCCCTGTTTGTGGCATTTTGTTATGGCAGCCCTCACAAACTAAAACAGTGAGGTCTGAATGCTCAGCAAGGCAAGAGGGTGGAAAATGTCTTCAGAGAGAGCATCTGAGGGATTCTCTCAAGGATGAAGATGCGGAAGAGCATTCTTACAAGAGAAATGTGTGAAAACCCATTGTTTCCCCATCTATCAGCTGTTATTTTGCACCAGCACACAATTAGGTGTAGAAGGTTGTTCATTGAAGCATTGTTGATAAAGTAAATATTGGAAAAATGACAAAAATCTATCAATGGGAAAAGATGAAGGAGAATTAATAAATCTATGGAAAGTTACATGGAAACCACTCAGGATATGTTTCCTGTCTACACTCTACAGAGAAAAGTGCTAATCTTCTGCCAGGTGAGTTTGAGTATTTAAAATCAAACAAAAACATAAATACATACAATAATGTTTACTAGGCATTTATAATGTAGAAATCACTCTGATAATTGGGGTGATGCTTTGAAGAAGAAATAAGAGATAATTGTAATGGTGTGATGAAGAAAGACCGTACTATAGCTATTTGGCTGAAACTCAATGAAGTGATGGTCCATTTTTCTCTTATTTGATATTGAATCTCCTGTGCTCAGCATAATCTTCAGAACCTGGGAGACTCTAAATAAATGGTTTTTGAATGAATGAACGTTAAAAACCTGAATTATGAAATAAGAAGGTGGGTGCTTCTGTTCTGCTTTTGGTATAATTTTTTGTAAAGTGGTAAGTAGGTTAATGGATATTAGATTGTCATCTGCATGACAAAGATATTTGAGCAGAAATATAGCAGTCAAGGCAGTATAATGTTAAAGCAAGAAATGCGTAATGGTTAAAAGCATAGCTAGAATAGGGTTCTAAATCTGGCTCCTCCAAAACCTACTCAACCTCTCTGAGGTTCCGTTCTCTCAGTTGCAAAATAAAGCCAATCTGGTGGTTTTTATAAGTATATTTTTTTCTGATTATAAAAATCAACACCCTTACTGTTCACGATTTTTAAAATATAGGGATACACAAGTAAGAGAATAAAAGAAACCTTTTTCTCACCTGTCAAGTAATAAGCACTCAAAATTTTTGATACATTTTCTTTCAACCTTTTCTCATATGCATTTGCGTATATTACAAATCTGGCATCATTCCTTATTTTCAAATTTGTACACTGTTTTGTCACCTCATGTTATATAGAGGCTATTTTCTTGTGCCATTAAATATTTCTTGTAGATACCATTTATATGGCTCTATAACATTCCAGAGCAGGTATTTATCATAATTTATTTAATCTTTTTCCTAATTTTGGAATTTTGATTTGCTTCCAGTTTTCAGCATCAGGGGTTATATTCGCTGAAGCTCTTGGCACATAGACTCATGGAAGGGAATTTGTAACTCAATTGTATCAATTTTAAGGCTACTGATACATAATTGCTAAAATGTTTTAAATAAATTGGTGTTGCTTATACTCCCACTATGTTTATTAGCCTTTGCTAGGTTATGCTGCAGTAAAAACAACATCAACATTTTAGCAAGTTCAACAACTAAGGCTGATTTCTTGCTCACAGTATCCACCAGCTGTGGATCAGTTTCGGCTCTTGTCCACGTGTCTCCTTCATTCTGGAATCCAGGCTGAAGCAGGAGCTCTATCTGGGACGTGTTGGGACATCAGGGAAAAGAGCAATGGTACAGTCACATGAGGCCTCTTAATGCTGCTGCTCAAATAAAGGGCATGCCACTTCTCACATGCCATTGGTTGAAACAAGATACATGGTGAAGCTCAGTATAATAAGGTGAGACCGATACTCCAGCCTTCAGAGAAGGGCATAGCCAGGGGCCTTATAGGGATGGAACTGGTAGGGAATGGAAGCAAACATTTAGAACAAATAATGCAATATACTAACACTGTGATAATTCTGATTTTCCCATATCTTTGCTGATACTAAGTATGACAATTTTTAAATATTTGCACATTTGATAGCGGAAGATAGTAACATCTTTTATTTAACTTAATGCATTTTATTTACTTGTAAGACAGAATATTTTCATGGTTTGTACCGTTCAGGTTTGGTTTATTCAGGATCCTTGCCCTTGTTTCTATCATATTTTGTCTTTTGGAATGAAGTATTTTTTTTATTAAGAACATTAAGATCTTATCTATCAAGGTTAGTGTGTTTCTTTTCTGATTTCACCTTAAATTTTTTTATATTATTTTTGATAAATGGCATTTTAAAATTCACATGCAGTCAAATTTATCATTTTTCTTTGTAATTTAGTCTGTGTTTTTCTGCTTAGAAAGTACTTCCTTTTCCTAAAATCAGACTTATTTGCGTCTATTTTTTTTTTCACGATGTTTTCCTTTAATCCTTTAATCTGTCTGAGGTTATTTTGCAGTTAGAGTATGAGGTAAGGAAAAAACTTGACCTTGCAATAGTGAACCAGCATATGTTATAGTTTTCTGTATCTGTCATTTTCTTGTTTACTTCCTTAATTGGAGACAGAATCACACAGCAGAAAGCATACTGAATTGGGATGGGGGAGGGTCAATTGACTTGAATTCTAGAAATAGCTTTGAGATTAAATTGTTCCATGACTTAAAGCGATTCAAATAACTGCTTAGGTTCTCTGTCACTTCATCTGTAAAATGAAAACAGTAGATCTCAAAAAGAGCCCGTTTATCCTCAAAACTCTTTGGTTCCTGTCTAGGTCTGGCATATTCCTATCACATATGCTATCACTGCTCAGCCCTAAGGTCATAGCAGACTGGCTAATGCAATGGGCCACTTTTTCTTTCTGACTTAAAGAATTCTTCTCATAGTAACCTAGGAAGTTGCTGAATCAGCATAACAACTAAAACTTACTTGCCTGTAATGCTCTAAGAAGTCGGAATTGTGGATTCCTAATGCAAATGTCTGTTCTTAGGTAATTCTGTATGTTCTGTTCAGAAATTGCCTTCCTATCACGCACTCTAAGATCTATTTTGATCCTAATAATGTCCAGTATTCTAATCCAACTGCCCTTGATACCCTACTAATTTTAATATATATTTTAAAGATTTGCTCAGATCATTGTGAGGTGATGAGATGCATATAGTTACACATATTTTCAATATTTGTAGCCTAGTTGCCAATGGATTTTGCATTAACAGATAACGTAAGAGTTCTCACTTATTATATATTAGTTACTTTTGACTCAAATTAAAAAGAGTGCAGAAGTTAAGAGTCACAGTCTGTCAGAATTGGAAAGAACCTCATATCCTCTCTCCCAACCCATTCTATTCACAAAACAGCCTTCTGTAGCTCAGAAATGTCAACCAGCTCTCTTGGCTTTCGTAATATAAGACAGCAACTGAAAGGCAACTAGGTTCTTGAATCAAGTGCCAAACGCTAATGGAGGGGACTTTTAACATTTCCTGTGGTAAAAGGCTTCACTGGCATTGAGAGAGTACTTTTAGCCCACTCTGTAGTATCTGAGATCTGAAGTCATAGCTGCTAGAATTTCAAGCAAGATTTCAGCTTTGTGCCATTTGGTACTTAGCAATACTACAATTCTTTAGCCTGTTTCTTCTATATTTACAGCTTATATTTTAGTGAGAAGGAAATATACAGTAGTCTCCCTTTCTCCTGGTAGCAGATATGTACAATCTATTCGATTGTGGAAAAAAATGAAAAAACAAACAAAATAACTACTGACCCATTGGCACCAGATATGGCTGTCCAATTAAGTCCGCATCTTTTTGTGATTATGGGCAGATTTAATCTGCCTAGAGATTATATAGAAAAAGTGGGAAAAGGTCTTCATAGGGAAGAATATTTGAAGGTTAAAAGCTTATTTATCAAATTTATGCTGATGATATTTCCTCTATATTTCACTCCTCCCATCTCTGACACAAAAAGTGTACAATCTTACTTTTGGGTTGAGAAGAATACCGGAAGTTTTTGTAATGTCAGTACTTAGACATTTTTTGTTGTCTCTCTTTCCTTTTGAGTCAGATTCAGGTGTAGACTTTACATTTTTCCTATGACTATGGGTTTTGGGCTCCAAGCTATGTGTTAATGACAATCCTGTTACCACTGGGCTCTGTCATACTGTAAATTACCTTAGAACTAAATATATTTCCAATTACTCTGTGTGTATGGCAGACTAGAACAAGCTATTCCAACACTTTTAGTTGATAACTTAAAACCAAACAAAATAAGTAGCCAAAGATTTTGCAGGTTGGTAGTGACAGAGTAGAAACCAGCGTCTAGATCTTTAGACTTTTAAATTCAGTGCTTCCCAATATATTAAATATCATCTCCTACAAAGTTAATTATAAATCCTTTCATTCATATCAAGGCCTGGAGGCATGAACATTCCCTTTTAGTTGGCCAAGAGGAGGAATGAAACATTTACTTTTTGTTTTCAATTGCCGGTAGCAAAAGGATATTGATATCGTTGAGATGGAGCATTAAAATCAAAATTATGTAGGGAATAAAAAGGCAGCATAAATTAGAAGCATTTCTTCCATTGTGGTTTAAAAGAGTTAGCATTATGCCAACTTCATATAACATTCTAAGGGTGGGTTTATGGATGGATTGGGCAATGTATCAAAAAGAGCATTAAAGATCAATGAGTTAGATATGGCAAAAGGCCACTGCAGAGTAAATGAATCGTCATCAACAGAGGCTGTTCTCAGGAAATATTGACTTGTTTTTCCAGATACCTGGTAAGGTAGAACATGTACAATTATAGGGTGTTCAATATATAAGGATCCATTGTTGTGCTCTCTTTCAATCCTTTTATTAACTTAGAAGTTTATGTTTAAGGTTATGTCATCTACCCAATATCATAGGATGAGCTAGAGGAATAGCAGATGAATTAGTTATCTATTGTATAGATAACTAGTATAGATATTGGATAGATATTGATTTGTTGTATAACAAATCACCCTAAAACATAATGGCTTAAAGCGGAAGTAAACCTTTAATATTTATCACAGTTTGTATATGTGAGAAATCTTGGGGAGAATTAGCTGGATATTTCTGTCTCAAAATGTCTTGTGAGGTTGCAGTCAAGATGGTGACTGGAGGGGCTAACCCCTTGGCCGAGTGGTTAAGTTCACGCGCTCCGCTGCAGGTGCCCCAGTGTTTCGTTGGTTTGAATCCTGGGTGCGGACATGGCACTGCTCATCAAACCACGCTGAGGCAGCGTCCCACATGTGACAACTAGAAGGACCCAGAACGAAGAATATACAACTATGTACCGGGGGGCTTTGGGGAGAAAAAAGGAAAAAATAAAATCTTTAAAGAAAAAAAGATGGTGACTGGAACTACAGTCATCTGAAGTCTTGACTGGGGCTGAAGGGTCTGCTTCCAAGGTGGCTCACTCGTGCGGCCAGCAAGCTGGTAATGGCCATTAGCAGGAGGTGTTGGTTTTAATCCCACATAGTCCTCTCCACAGGCTACTTGAACATCCCCTTAATTTGGTGGCTGGCTTCCCCAGAGTGAGTGATTTGAAGGAGATCAAGGCAAAAACCCCAGTGTCTTCTAAGACCTCATTTCAGATGTTACACACCATAATTTCTGTAACATCCTTTTAGTTACAAGGTCAGCCTTATTCAGTGTGGGAAGGGACTACACAAGTTCATGAATATCAGAAGGGGAGGGTCATTGGAGGTTGAAGAGCTCAGAAGAATACATACCTAGCATATAGTAATAGTAATAAACTATTTAGTAGCATATTAATATTAATATTAATTAATATTACTATATTAATATTTTATAGCATATTATATTTCTAAAGATTCATAATTTTACTGTTTTACTTATTAATTATAGTCTAATTTTTGTAGGTTACATAAAGGAGATACAAAAGACTGGTAAGGAGGTGAGAAGCTGGATTCCTTGATAGTGGTCTTTATAACCAACCTAAGTTATAAATCTTTCCTTGAAAAATTCAGAAAAAAGTAGAGTGAGATAGCAATGTCTTGTTTATATTTGGACATGAACAGAGAATGGATGAGTAAAATATGCCAATAACTATAATACAGGCTGCAGAGTAACAAGAAGGGTCATAAGAAAAGGTCCCAAAAAATTCAATGAGAGTTTGGGGGTTTTGGAAACTTTGTGGAATAAGGAGCGACTTTGTATGGATGGTCATTGTCACAAATTATTATTTACAGATAATTAGATTTTTTAAAAGAGTGGAAAAGAGGGAACAGAATGAGTTAGAATATAATGATGAGAAATCAGAGTATTCTTGTGACAGAGAGAAAAGTACTGTTTCATTTGGCTGGAACATTGGATGGAGACAAGGAGTATGAATTTTATTCTTTAGATAATGTGGAAACATTGCAAGTGAAAAATGGTCTGATTCAGGAAAAATCCATCAGGCATTTCTTACAAGTCAAACTAAAGGAGTAGGAAAATGGACATAGGAAGATCAGTTAGGAGGCAATTGTACAAGCTGCTTGAGATTCAATGAGAATCTAAAAAAAGATGTGTCAGGGAATGAAAATAGCTCATTTTATAAAGATAGAATTTACAGCATGGGGCACTTGAATGAGTGTGGGTGCTGGGGAAAGAGCGTTAACCAAACACTTTCTCCTGGAGCTAAATGGGTTGGATTTAGTTAACAAGGTCTCCGTTTTCTTTATTCATTCATTCGAAAACATTTTGTTAGTGACTGCATCCTTCTAGTTGCTATGAAAACTCTGTGAAGGTGAAGATGAAGAAGACTCAATTTGTGCTCTATTTCTTTGTTTCCTTTAGGATAAAACATGCTCAAAAAAGTTGTTTATACTTGTTGTCTTTAATTCCTCTTCTCCTATTTGCTGTTAAACTTATTCCAGTGTGGTCTTTGCCTCTGTCATTTGTTAAAGCTCTTTGTGTCAAGTCACCAATGACCTCCTCCATGTTACTAAAGCCAATGGTCAGTTCTCAGCCTACAGGTTCTTTCACAGGTATTTATTCAGTTTATCTCTTTTGCTCCTTATCATTTGTCAGTTGTCATCTGGCTTTCCTCCTGTTTCTCTTGCTGCTACTGCATAATTTCTTTTGTGGATTCCTCTTGTTCTTTTCTTAGAGCATCCGAGGGCTCACTCTTTGACTTTGTCTTCTTTGTCAACACGACTTTCTTGATGATCTCATGTAGTAACCTGGATTAAAATACTATCTTGGTGCCGAAGACATTCAAATTTATATTTTCATTTTAGACTTTTCTCCTGACCTCCAAATCATCTATCTATCCATCTGCCTATTAACTATGTCCATATAGATGTAGAATTGACATTTCGAACCAACAAACCCAATATGAACTAATCTTTCCCCCCAAATCTGTTACTCCCTCAGGCTTTCTCATCTAAATCAGTGGGGTGTCCTTCCTTGGCTTGATCCTTGGCTGCCCTTTTCCACTTACATGACCACATTCAATAAATATATCACAAATCCCATTGACTCTACTGTCACAATATGTCCAAAATCCATTCTACCATCCTGGTCTGCATCACCACCATCTCACCTGGTGTACTGTCCTAGCCTGCTATAATTGACCTCTCTTGCCACTCCCAAACAATCTAATTTCACTACAAGAAAAGGTACTTTAAAATGTGAGTTATAATGTCACTTCCTTATTTACGCTATTGCATTGGTTCCACACTTCACTCAGTGTAAAAGCCAAAGTCATAGAATCACCTACAAAATCCTAGTCTATCTTGCCACCATCATCACCATATTATTGATCAAAATAACATTTCATCACTTCTTGCTACTTTAGCCTTGCTCATTTTTTCTCTAGGCTGTCTGGCTTTTTAGCTCTTCAGCAACACACCAGGCACAGTCGTAACTTGGGATCTCTGCACCTGTTCTCTTTGCGTGGAATTCTCTTTTGACTGATACTAGGAAGGGTAATTGTTTTACCTCTTCACGTATGAAATGTCACCTCCTCAAAGGTACCTCTCCTGATGCTGTTATTTAAAACAGCAGACTGTGCTTCCTCCACAGAAGCACCCTCTAGTACCTTTACCTTCCTCCCCTTTTCCTTTATACCCTAAGTTATATAACTTTGTGTCATAATACATATATATATATATATATATTATTCATTTTGTTTATTGTCTGTCTCTTCAAATTAGAATGTAACCTTCATGAGGGCAGGGATCTCTGTCTTTTTGTTCCTGTAGAAGTATCTGGCACGAAGTAGACACTTGATAAAAGAATCATAACCTAGTGGACAGATAGATACATAAATACACCATGTACAGCTATGACCAAGTAATGCTGTAACAGGGGGAGAAGAGATCTACTCCATCCCTGGGTGAAAAATCTCCTTCAGAAAAAGGCTTATCTGAGTGAGTTGTGAAAGCATCAATTTTGAGAGCTTGCTTGTTAATTTTAATAAGGATAGCAAATCTCAGCTTTTTAGATCCTATAATGGAGTTTCTAGTGAAGAATAGAGGAAATGTTGACGATTTTCCCTATCTCATAGAACATACAACTTGTCCAAATAATCTCACTTTAATTAAACCTTCATTAAACATCCTGTGCATAGAGATATTTCCCATACCCACATGCTAAATCCGACTAGGTCATCAAGGCTCAGATCGAATGTAATCTCCTCGAAGAAGCCCTACTTGCCTTTCACTAATCAGAGCTAAGCACTCCCTCATACAGTCATGAACTAGAATCCAATTCTCCCTTCTAAATTACAAATGCATTGTGAGTACAGACCTTTAGACCTACCTTTATGTACCTTACAGTTCATAGGAAAGGTCCTTGCATACAGTTGTAGGTAAGAGGTTACACTGAATTATTCCTTAGAACCTTTCCAGACCTACTAATATATTAGAATATCGCAATCTAGTTTCATTGATACATCTACTTTTGGTGTACTGCCATAGGGCATACAGAAATTGAACCTATGAATTTGTTTTATAGGCCCCTTCAACTATGGAGAAGAAAGAGCAAAATCATTCAATACCTCTTATGTTCCAGGAAATGTGCTGGGGCTTTTTACATGTGTTGTCTCATGTAATATACAAAATAGCACCATTAAGCAGGTATAATTGTCCTTTTTTGTTTTGCAAATGAGAAAACTGAGTCTCATAAATGTTAAATGACATCTTGAAGGTCATGCATGCTGTAAGTGACAGAGCTAGAATTCTAAGCCAGTTGTGTATTATTCCTCTAAATCATGATCCACGTGGCAAAGGAACTGAACAAACGAGAAGTGATGGCAAATTCAAAATGTTGAGAAAACAATGGGCTGCGATAAAATGGAGATGATGAATGTCACATTGGGGCATAGTTTGTGGAACTAATTCCACAGTGCCATGACCAATTGGTTCTGGGAAGAGTTCACACTAAAGCTTACAAGACAAGGAGCTATTCTTGACTCCTTCTTGAGTAAAACACTGGTGTCGTCAGCAGCATTAAAAGAGGTTGCAACGCTGAGGCACAACGGTGGTTATATAATTAAGTTTGACATCTTTGCTGGAGATCATATCAGATATTGCTGGCTCCATGAACTTTATGAAAAAAAAATAGAATGAGTTAGAAACTGCCTGAAGGGAAAGTTATAAAATTAAAACCCATACAATCCAAAGGAAATTGGTTGAAGAATAAATTATGAGAATCCCCAAAGTTTTGTTAGCTACAGAACAACCAAAAAAATAGGAGGTAAGAGGGTGATAATGGAATGAGACCGGCTGGATGCAGGAAGATAAATTGATTCAGGTCCAAGAATTCTGTTTTAAACAATATAAGATGTGTCTAGGTAGTTCCAACTCTGAGAGATCTGTCTAAGGGACACTAAAATAGGGAAAGAGAAATAGTAAAGAAAGCAAAAAATATTGTCTTGTAGATATCTAAAATAAAGCCTTATAACTTATCAATACTTTATACAGCCCTACATATCCTACAGTTGCATAATACGAGAAGTGAGATGAAACTTTGTGGACCCTGTGGCAGAACACTAGCACTTTACCAAGAATTTCTTCTTCTTCTTGAGCACACATTTCCCAGCATTCCTTGCATTATTTGCGTCCATGTCCCTCAGTACTAGCCAGTGGAACATGAGCAGAATTGATGTATGCTACTCTAGGCTGAGCCCATAAAACTTTCCTAAGGATGAGCCTCCCTACTCTCTCCCATTCCGTCATGAAAGTAAGGAGGACATCTTTGGAAGGCATGATTGACAATGATGGAAGCACAACATGGAAAATTACTGCATCTCTGAGCTGCCCACCAGTTAGGAATGTCAGTTCTTGAGTTTGAGTAAGAAAGAAATTTCTATCATGTTTGATCCACCATATATTTTGGGTGTGTGTGTTACACTGATAGTCATCACTTTAAATAGTATAAAGAAGGTCCAATCCAATCTCATCAACAGACAAATGAAGCAAAGACCCAGAAAAGTTAGGAGTGGGGTTAACAACAGGGAGAGGAGTTCTTAAATCCTTCTATATGTGAGGCTATGATGCAAAGGGAAGAATTAAGGCATAGAGGCAGAAAACCATATAGCGTCTGAAATGAGTTAATTAGTAGATACATTATTTATTCAAGGAAAACACTAGTATGGAATATAACTTTAGGGCATAGAACGTTGTGGTTTCAGTCTGACTTACAAATTTAGAAGGAATCAGTGGAAATCACAAGGTAATGCAAAAATTGTCTCTATGTGACAAACCCTACATGAGAACAACATAGTGGCTTCACAAAACTATTCTATGTCTTTGAAGGTCTCTAACCAAATTCCAGTTGATAAATTGTTTACTTAAACATTAGGCATATTTAATGAATATTTTCTTTGGAAATTTAGTAGGAGATGGTCATGAAGAGAAAATTATCAATATGTTTTTGAACTGACAGAGAAAGTAGAAATAAATTCAAATAAATACCAGAGTAGTTATAAAATGAACATAAGTTTAGGATTTAAGTGATGTAGATCTTGCTTGATTAATTTACTGAACATTGAAAAACTCACATAAATGTGTTTCAGTTTTTTAATTTATGAAACGGGAATTATGACTGTTGGTTTCTAGTTTGTGTGAAGGTAAAATAAATGGGCAAAAACTCGGTTATATCAAAACGCTGTAAATAGTACAATATACAAGGGATCCTACCTAAGCCTTATTAGTAGTGAATAGATATCTATCATAGGGAAAAAAATCTTCTTCAGTCTTACAAATACAAAACCTGGCCAAGACCTTACTGGGGAAGAACTTCGACTCTTTGAATGACTTTGATATGAAAAGTTTAAGACAATAAAGACAGAAAGGAGACCAGTTAAGGTTCTACTCTCTCTACATTTCCTAATAAATGAGATGTAATAAATACTCAGATACTTTTTAGGCAGCATCATCCCTCTGACCAAAAGTAGGAGTCTCTTTTCTATGAATCTCTCTGATTCTTCAATAGATCCTTTTCTTTGATATTTGGGTGTGGACAACAGAGGGGAGCCACATTCCTTATGGCTAAGCCTCGGCAGACTTTTTAAAAGGGAGAGACATGCTCTGATCTCTTTTACTGTCCTTTCCCAACAAGAATTTTGGCTAAAGGTGACATCAAATCGTGGCTTTCTTAGGTCATATAAGATACCAAGGGGGCAAGTCTAAAAAGCAAATAGTACCATCTCCAAATAAAAAGTCTTACGTACAAAACTCAGCAGGTTTTACAGTTTTTTCTTCCCTCAGTGTGGTCTGTTTGTGTGGACAACGTTTACATATAATGAAGCGCAGGAAAGTACCTAGATACTGGTCACTAACTGCTAATGCCACCTGTTTCCAATGGCAAAGGCAGCAATGGGATATGGTGATATCCTAGTATGTCAGGTCCAGTTAAGGGATTCACCAGTCTCATAAAGAGAAGCACAGCACTGCAACTTACTATCATCTCGAACTTCCATCTATTCATTCATAAATAGGAGTAGGTGAGTAGGAAACATAATGGTATTATCCATCTTCGGAGGTAGACATCGGGAGATGATCCCATCCAGTCAGTGTGAAAGCCATTAGTTCTGATAATCCCAGAGAAATGTTTAACAAGTCCAAGGTACTCAGCAATGCAATAGCAGATGAGATTGTGAATAGATGAGAAGATGCACTGTCTGGTTGAAATTATGATTTTAATGACTCTTTACCTGAGGATGGCTGCTGAATTAGTTGAAAGCTTTTGATGAAAGAAATGGACGAATCATGGCAGGAAGTACAATAAAGACTTCCAGAGATTGGTGTGCCCTGACAGTTGGCAAAGTGAGTTTTATGAAAAGAGAGAACTGTATTCAGCTGCTACATAAGTCACTCTCATAGATTATGTTTTCAGGTTACTAACACTGAAGATGAGAAATAGAAATAGTTTCAGAAAAATGATGTGACAATTTCAGGATACTGAGGACATTTTAGGTTTTAAGAATTTTGTCGCAGCTAACAAAAAATAAAAGAAATGATAGACAGGTTGATAAGCTAAATATGCCTAAGAGTTGTCATTATGGAGAAGGGCCTGGAAAAGCATGGTGATATTTTTCTGTAAGAGAAAATATAAGGGCAGCAAGTAGTCATGTTCAAATGTTGCAGGACCTCATTTGAGAAAAAGAGGAAGACTTGGCTGGAAGATGCCTTGACCTGTATTATATGTTGGGTAATGAGCTGCGTGCTTCAACTGAATTATCCCTTTCCATCCTCAGAATATCAAATGGGAAAAACGCTGTTTTTCCTTGTTTTGTAGGTAAAGATACAAGATTCAGAGATGTAAGTAAATAACTAGAGTGTGAAACCATAGATCAATCTTACCCTTTATACCCCTTTACAAAATTAGCAAATTTCATCTTTCTTTAGAAATACATAAAATCTCCAAACTATAACTATTAAGTAAGTTACAACAAGATCAGTGTGCACCATTCTCAGAAAATATATTTCCTATATTGCAACAAATAGAATATGTAATGCTTGAAAGTTTCCTAAAGATATCTGTTTAAAAATTATACCAGCTTGCTTTTTAAAAATCTTACCTTAAACTGTTTACTATTTCTTAAAATTTCATAGTCTTACATATTTTCCATACATCATCATACATACATATATATATATCTTTTTTTTCTGAGAGTTTCTGGTTTCCTTTCAGATACTCATATCTTGAATCAGATCAAAGATATTTGTGCAAATTCAGAAAACACCAGGCACATACGCACATAAAAATTTGCATTCTCTCTCCCTCCCTCCCTCTCTCTGTCTCTCTCCTAAACTTCTCGTATGAAAGATACTTTGGAGATGGTCAATAAATTCCAATAAAATATTACTGCTTTACTAAAGAGTGTTCAGTCTTGAGCATCTTCTTACAGAAACACATGCGTAACCCTTGTTACAATAAACAAATGTCATCAGTTTCACAGACGTATTAGTCACCTTAAAAATGCCAAAACATTTTGACTTCAGAACTCTATCCTTGGAAATCCATCCTAAGGCAATAATACTAAACACAGATAAAAGCATTGTGGAGCCAGTCCAATAAAGAATGAAATATTAATTTATTTGTGATACCTTCTTTTTAAATACCAGGTTCATATTAAAATATTTATAATGGTTTTGTAACAAAATGAAAAATAAATATGTAAAATGGATGTTAAGCCAATAAATTAGAGTAAAATTAATATATATAGCATGACTAAAGTCACTTAAAACATGTGTAAAAGAATCAGATGGAAATTATTAAAATATGACCAATAGCCAAGATTTTGAATTGAGTGATAATGCAGGATATTTGTTTCTTCTTTGTAACTCTGTACTTTTCCAGACATTTACCTATTATCTTTGTAATGCCTAAATCCCAAATTAAATTTTTTTTTTTAAAAGATCGACACCTGGGCTAACTTCTGTTGCCAATCTCTCTTTTCTTCTTCTTTTTCTCCCCAAAGTCCCCAGTACATAGTTGTATATTCTAATTGTTAGGTCCTTCTAGTTGTGCTATGTGGGTTGCTGCCTCGGCATGGCCTGATGAGCAGTGCTATGTCTGTGCCCAGGATCTGAACCAGTGGAACCCTGGGCCGCTGATGCAGAGTGTGCGAACTTAACCACTTGGCCACAGGGCCGGGCCCCCATTAATTTTTAAATTAACTGATTTTTGAAATATTTAAGGCATGCAAAAGTACCAAATCTAATGAGAACAAAGGGTCTACAGTGAAACTCAAGACTTTCCATCTGCCCTTAATGATTTCCTTCCCTTCCCTGGAAGGAGGCAATCAAATCACTGCTACCTGTTTGGAGTATATTGTTCCAGAGATATTCTATGGAAATGCATAATTTCTTGAACCATTCCCCTATTGATGTAGAGCCAGACTACCTTTGCTCCATTGGTGTTACAAACACAGCTACAAAGCATATCTTGAAATTCACTAATTTTAGAAGCATATATCTGAGCATTGATTCTTTTGTTTCCTAAATTTCCTGATGTGGCTCTTGGATCAGTGATTTAAATTCTGCTATTTTTATAAATTATCTTTGCTTATCTTTATTGATTGCTCCATAAATAGAATTAGGGTCTCATTGTCTTCTTCATAGACCACTGTCTTTTCATAACCCATGGCTACCTCAAAAGTAGGTTTCCTTTGTATTTCTCTGAAAGCACAACTAGAGCCAAAGAGCTGAAGTCATAGGGGAGCACACTTCAGGTCGCTACAAAGAAGTGCTCTCTAATAAAAGCAAAAATGACAGTGGAAGTAAGCTCTATTTCCACACTTACTTACAATTTCTAATGACCTGAGCTAAGTTATGAGGCAGTGAGTTCTTTAGCATTGGAAACATTCCAAGAGAACCTGGAATGACCCATCAGATATGTTAAGGGAGAAATTGTAAATGTTTGGAGGAGATGAGCTAAAATATTCTTAAGATTCCTTCCAAGTCCAACATCCTCTTTTGTGCATGTTGGGACTTTTTGATTGAGAATTTAGGTAACATCCTAATAACTTACTGAGAAGAGTTGGAGAAGTCACTTAGCTGTTAGTTTTTCACACTATAAAAAAAGTGAATGAAATGGTCATGTCAGGATACTATGCAGATTAATTAGCTGATGTTAACACAGTGATAAAGATTATACAGTATCAGATCTACCTAATAATAAAGTCTGCAGAAATGGCCACTGGACGTTCCCCATTTAACCAGCACTTTGTAAGGGTAAAATGGGGGCAAAGGATAAAATGGCCAAATAGAATAAAAAAAAAAAAATAAAAAGAGTGCATAGCATGTGAATGCAAATGCTTAAAAAAACCAGATACAACAACTTAATTAACCTGTGGAGACCTCTGCCACCCAATGGTCTCAAAGCAGATAGCTTAGACAGGATATTTAAAAGGGATTATAGTTTGTAATGAGAAAAGGATCTGAAGTTAACTAACATATCCTGGTTTGGGTTTTTAAAATGACCTTGTAATTTTGCACTCTTAAAAATCAACTTTATTTTTTAGAACTGTTTTAGATTCACAGAAAAATTACAGCGATAGTTCACAGAATTCTCATATACCTTGCAGCCAGTTTCCCCTATTATTAACATTTGACATTATTATAGTATATTTGTTATAATTAATGAACTGATGTTTATATATTATTATTAACTACTGTCCACACTTTATTAAGATTTTCTTAGTTTTTACCTAATTTCTGTCTTTGTTCCAGGATCCCATCCTGGGTACTATTTTGTGATCATATCTCCTTAGGCTTCTGTTGCTATGACAATTCATCAAATGTTTCTTCTTTTCTATGACTGCTATGAACTGAATTATGTCCCTCCCAAAATTCATATGGTGAAGCTCTAACATCCAACATTACAGTATTTGGAGATGAGGCCTTTGGGAGGTAATTAGGTTTAGATGAGATTGTGAAGGTGGGGCCATCATGATGGGATCAGTGTTCTTAAAAGCGGAGATACCAAAGAGTTTGCCCTCTCCCCCTTGTCTTCACTGTGTGAGGACACAATGAGAAGGTGGCTGGCTGCAAGCACAGAAGAGAGTCTCACCAGAACCCAACCATGCTGGCAAACTGATCTCAGACTTCTAGCCTCCAGAACAGTGAGAACATAATTTTCTGTTGTTTAAGCCACCCATTTTATGGTAGGCTGTTATGGCTGCTTGAGCTGACTAGGACGATGACCTTGACAGTTTTGAGGAGTACTGATCAGGTGTTTCGTAGAATGTCCCTCAGTTTGCATTTCTCTGATGTTTTCCTCACGAATAGACTGGAGTTATGTGTTTTGGAGAGCAAGACCACAGAGATAAAGTGCCATTTTCATCATAGCATATCAAAGGGACGTACTATCAACGAGATTTATCACTGTTGATGTTGACCTTGATCAACTGACTGATGTCAGGTTTGCCGGGTTTCTCCACTGTAAAGTTACACTCTCTCTCCTTTCCATACTGTGCTCTTTCAAAGGAAGTCACTATGTGCAGCCCACAGTTAAAGAGAGGGGATCTCCAGGGGAGGAGTGTCTACATAAATTATTTCAGTTCTTCTGTATGCGACATTTGTCTCTTTCCCCCCATTAAGCTATTTATTCAATTGTTTATTTGTATCACTATTGACTCACGAACTTTCATTTTACACTTTGGGTTATAATGCAATATGACTTTATTTTGTTGCTAAAAGTTTTCCAGCTTTAACCGGTGGGAGCCCTTTCACTTGGCTCTTTTATCCCTTTGACACACTCTTCTCATTGTTTTTTCTTTTTTTTTTTGAGCACATTTTTATTTTATGCCACTACAAGGTGCTCCAGGCTTATCTTGTATATGTCCTCCCTCAGTTGAAGAATCAACCATTTCTCCAAAGAGTCTTTTGTTTTGTTCTCATTGCTAAATGATATTAGAGACCAAGATGTGGGCACTAAGTGTGATATAGGCTTATGCTTTTTTTCTTTTTTTTTTTTTTGAGGAAGATTAGCCCTGAGCTAACTACTGCTAATCCTCCTCTTTTTGCTGAGGAAGACTGGCCCTGAGCTAACATCCATGCTCACCTTCCTCTACTTTGTATGTGGGGTGCCTACCACAGCATGGCGTTTGCCAAGCCGTGCCATGTCCGCACCTGGGATCTGAACCAGCGAACCCCGGGCCGTCGAGAAGCGGAATATGCGCACTTAACTGCTGCGCCGCCAGGCCAGCCCCCTTAGGCTTACACTTTTAAGGCAACTTATTTTTTCTCTTTCCTGCAGTATTCATGAGAATTTTCTGTTGCTAATGAGAACAAAACCACTTAGTTCTCATGTCGGGCCAGATGGATATGTGATGGACTTTGGTAAGCTATAAGTGCCATAGAAATGCAAAGGATATCTACTATGCATCTATATTACAGATCATAGACTGAGTGGCCCCATTGGTAGTACCTACATGTGGACTAGTGGGCAGTGACCAAAGAAATAAGGGAAAAGGTTAGTACTCGCATGTGCACACACACATTTGTATATCTTCTCAGTCATTTCACTCACTAAGATTGTTGGTCTCCAACTTGTTTAAAATAACAGCATCAGGAATACTGTGCTTTTTTCAAAGGAATTTAATTCTTCTGGTTTTCTGTATACTCCAACTCTTCAATGTTTATTTACCAAAGTATGGATGTCTCCATAAATACTTTCTGCTGGGTTTCAAGGTTTTTCTTTGTTTTTGTATTATTTTCTTCACTGAGGAAGTCTTAACATCATTAGTTTTAATCATCTAGTTTTGAGCAGTGTAAACTTTAATTGGTTCTGAAAATAGCAATAGTAGACAAAATTAGTTGAGCATATTGGCCAAATCTTCGTGTGAAAAGAGGAAAATACCCAGCCTGTAACTGAGAACAGTGGATATGATGCACGTGGAGGCTACATTGGTCAAGTTTTTCAGTGTCAAGTTTTTCAGAAGGAAGCTGACTCAAAGCTCTAAGTGTAACAAAAACTGAAATGCACTTGTACTCAAGAGGGCTTGGTAGGTAGCACTCTTCTGGGTAAGCCTGTGAAAAAGCAGGGCAGGTAGTTAGAAGAAGCTTACTAAGTATTATAATCTGCATAGGTAAATATAATTCTTATAAACACAAAATATTAAGCCTCCTAAAATTGTTTTGCTTGGTTGGTCCTGAGTTAAAAGGCGGTTTCATTTTTAAATCAGGGGAAGTTTCATTTCTTTTTCATCTCTGTCACCGTGAAATCCTACAACGTCCATGATTTTGCCTAAACATACATTAAAAAAACCTCCCCACTACACTGAGAATCAAATTCATCTTTTTACCGTGAGTAATGGGATCCTGTTCTGTCTGATCCCTGTCTTCCCTCCAGCCTTATCTTCTACTCTTTTCTTCTTGTTCTCTGCATGTAAGCCACCCTGGCCTTCTGGCCTTCTTTTTGTCCCTCAAACAATTGAGCTTACTACCCTCCCTGACCCCAGCCCTGAGATTCTCAACGAGCTCTCTTCCTCCTGTGTAGAATGTTCTGCTTTCATATCTTCCTAAGGCTGGCTCCTTATCATCATTTCAGGCCTTATCTCAAGTGCTCCAAAAGACCCTAATGCCATGTCTAAATAATGGCCAGTTGGTTTTTTATACCACTGTTGTTCCATTTTCTTCAGAGCATATATCATCATCTGGACTTATCACACTGGTTTGTTTATTTATATTCATCATTTAATTCAACAGATATCAAAGAGTCCCTACTGTGTGCCAGACACCGATGGAGACTCTGTGCATATAACAGCATACAAAATAGACACCTCCTCTGACTTTGTGATCCCTGCCATCATAGTGGGGTACAATGGTCGATAAGCAAATAGCAAAAGGTGCAGTATCATATGTTGGATGGGTATATGTAATCTAGAATGTAATAAAACAAAGGAAGGGGAAAGGGAGGGCTAGGGGTAGCAGGTGGTGTTGGTGGTGAGGGCTCTTTCTTAATAAGGTGACATATGAGCAGCCTTGAAGGAGTGGTAGAGCTAGTAATGGGGATATGAGCAGGACCAGTCCTGAAGCAGAAATGCACTTGTTGTATTTGAGGAATAACATCAAAGTCCAGGTGACTTGAGTGGACTGGATGAGGCAGAGAGGGGTAATTGATAAGGTCCAAAACGTAATGACCATGTAGGGGCTTAAGGCCACTGATTTCCCACAAATACGAAGGCACTTGTTCTGTAGGCATTTGAAATAGTAGACTTTTCAGCCCTCTCTGTTGGCCCACTTTACAGAAACTGGGGACAAGAAACTCTTCAGTATTATGTCAAAGAACTGAGATCACAATAGGCCCAAGAGGGATGATGATAGTAAACTATCAGAGGCGCATTACTAGGAGATTGACTGCTACATCTAATCCATCAGGTCTAGTTCAATAATTATTTTAATGCAGTACAAGTGCTCTTTAGGTTTTTAAAAAAATACACTGGAATATTCCTCCACAGGGCTATGTTTTATTTTTTCCTTAATATTAGCTATCATTATTTAAATTTAGTATGTTAGATTTTAAAAAACTTTTAAAATCGAAGTTAGCAGTTTAATAACTAGCATTTAATATTGTTAATGAAAGCTTAAATCACATAAACTAATCTCATAAGAAAAACATATATACATACTTATAGAAATTAGCAGAGCTATATTCTCCAAGAAACTCAATTCCTTGGCCATGTTCTTGCTCTAACCCTCATTCCTGGTTCTCTTTTAAAGTTAGCATCTGCATCAGATAGATGTGCTAACCCTGTCCATAGATCACAGTATTTTGTGTGGGAACTATGAAAATGAATGACATTTATGAAGAATTATTTTCTAGAATACTGTTCTAGCACATTATTTTGAGCGAAAAAGTGATTCCAAAATGATATTCTATCCCCTTTCACCAAAAATATGGAGCTTAATCATCATAATTGTGCAGCTCTCATTTGTCTATAAAGAGTAGTGATATATATGTTTGCATTTGATCATCAAATGCACCTTTTGAGAAAATCAAACCCAGTTTTGTTATCTCAGTTCTTCTGGTAAGGAAATAGAATTGTCCATGATCACCTGGTAAGTCAACTCTGTAGATTCCATTGGAAACTTTCAAGCCCAAAGGGCTGTGTACTCCAAGTGATGTTTCTACTAAATGTCAATGTTTAATTGGATCTTTGATTTCCATTTATTTTTCCCCTTTTCGATGTCTACAGTTGTAGACTGAGGAAGTTATAAGTGCATTGTTCAGCAGATTTTGGCTGTAATGCAGAACTGAACTGAAATCTGTTAGTCCTTTCTCCATTACTGATGTCCCTCTACTGGGTCACACTGTTTATTGGGCAAGCGTACCAGAATGGTGTCTCAGCCAATTTAAAAGGCATAATAATGAGACACAAATACGTATCACAGAGGGTGAGCCCTCATCCATTCCTCCAACTGATTTGTGCATTTTCAAAAATGAAAGCAGGATTGTCAGGAGATATAAAATAATGCTTCGATGACAGTTTTGGACATTGGTTTCATTCCGAACTTGGCCATTTGGTCTCCACAAAAAACTGCTATCTTTCCTTGTACAATAATGTTGAGATCCGTGCCCAGTTCACAAGGACATTGTGCAGCTTATTAAGTATAGGTAATGTATTTTGGAACTGTCCTTGGAATGAATGAAATGGATGAAAAATAAGATTAACCTCCGTTGCGTGGTTTTTCTGAGTCTGATCAAATGCATAACACATCTTTTTCAAAATATACATTGGGAAATCTACACTATATGCAAATATCGATAAACTTCCCCTAGCTTTTATGATCCCTGTTACAACAGAACTATTTTAGTTGTATTGTCAAATGTGTTTGAGAGCCACATTTGGTTGTGCATAATGTATGTTGGAGAGAAAGGTATTTTCTCCATTGGAGGAAATTCATTTTATCACCCTGAATGATTGATATCATGATTGGGAAAAAGGAGGTGCAGTCAGCATGAAATTGATCCAATTTACTACTTAAAGAGATTCCATAGCAACCTACTAGCTCCACTAACAGTAATAATAATTGTAATTATGATTAAAGTTATTAAAATACTATAAAAGCGGTATAACTGTTTTCTTTTTTTTCTTTACTAGCTAAAAAACTCCCTTAAAATTCCTAATAATTCTAGACCAGTTTTGGTCTTCCAGTTAAAGACTCCATTCATTCATTTCGCTCATCCATATCTGCCTTTGACACATATTTATCAAACACCTACTATGTGCTAGGCCCTATGACAGTATTTGGAGATACAGCAATGAAAGGAAACAGGTAAAGACCCCTCTCCTCATTGAGCATGCATTTATGGTTATTAGTTTTCTGTATTATTGTTTATTATGCTACATAACAATGCCAGGTGGTGGTAACTGACTTGGGGAAAAATCATGCAAGAGATGGATGGTGATTGCGGGAAGAGGGTTGTGTTTTTAAAAAGCGTGGTAGAAGGACATGCTGAAAAAGTGCAATTACAGCAGAGGCCTGAAGGAGGACAAAGATGGTGCCATGAGGGTTTCTAGGGTGAGATCATTCCTAGCAGAAGATGAGGAAGCACATTGAACCCCAGGCAGGGGAGCATGCTCAGGTGTATTCAGTCGCATGATCAGAGTGCACCCAGTGAAGAGAGAATAATAAGAGATGAGGTGAGAAATAATAGATGCCAGATCTTATAGGAGTTTGTGGGCCATTGTAAAGGTCTTCTGTGTTTGAAAATAAGAAATCTGTAAGTTCGGGGGAAATGAAGAGATCATGGCATTCTAGAAACCAAGAAAGGAGAGAGTTTTAAGGAGAATTTGCATAGTGTAAATATAGAATATAGAATAGAATAAAATAGAACATAGAATAGAATAAAAATAATCATTACTCTTTACCTATGATATTCACATAACTGTGCCATCTATGTGAGTAGCCACCATGTTTGTCTTATTCTCCATTGTCACTGCTGCATCTGCTCCAGAGCCTGAAATGTGGAAACACTTGATAAATATCTATTTTTCAAACAGGTGAATACATTTCTAGTTTAATGATCACAGCATAATTATTTATTAGCCTTTTGTTTTACAGATGAAGGGGTGGAGAACAAGAGAGGGTAAAGGATTCCAAGGGGTACTCTCAGGTTTTCTGAGTCTACAACCAGTGGTCTTTTTGGTCTTGATGATAGAATTGTAAATTTTCAGAGTAAATGGTCAGGGACATTCCTTCCCGTCTTGAATATTAGAAAAATCTGAACCTTACCTGCTGCTCATTGCTGGCTGTGAACATACCTCTTGGTGCCAATTTTGCCTCCCCACTCTCAGATGTCACCAGCTACCCTGCTGAACTCTCATCTTGCCAGCCACAGCCTAGCTTGGACATAAAATGGCCAGGGTAAACAAACAAGAAATTATCATTTGGAGCAAACATCTGATTATCTCAGCAGCAATTGCAATGAAAACAGAACACAGGAAAAGGCAGCTGCCTACTTCACTGCTTTTATTCCAGGCTCTGATTGTTATGGAATGAAGTGGCCTTTCCACCTGGCAATGGATCATAGGGCCAGGTGGTGCCAGGTGGCATGGACTGTGGGGAAGAAGTTGGAACATCTGTGACCCACCCATTTAGGGTCCGATGAGTCTCTTCAAATCTCTAGGGTGCCCTGATCTGGAAAAAAGAAAAATAAAATTGAAAAAATAAAATTGAAAAAAAAAAGAAGAATCCTAAGGATCTGGTTTGGGATCCTAGCTCTACACTTTACATGCTGGTGATCTTGAGCAAGATGTGTTACCTCTCTGAGATCCTCTTGCATCAGTGGTGAAATGTTAATAACGCCTAACTCACAATGTTGTGAGACTTAATGAAAGAGTATGTGGAAAGAACTAACCATGGTGGAGATCACAAAATGTTGGTTGACTCTGGAGCAAAAGAGCATTTATAATGCCCAGCTTACTACACTTCTTCTTTTAGGTTTGGACCAAATGTATATTCAATTAATAAAACACTATGTTGCATTGTATTGTTAAAAGATGAACTAAGGCATATTAAAAATTTTAAGTTTATTTGAGTAAAAATTGATTCAAATCCGGCAGCATCCAATGTAGCAGACAGAAAAAAGCTCTGAGGAGCTGTATAAAATGAAAGACTTTTATAGGCGGAAGGGAGCAGGAACAAGGAAGTTATACTAGGAGAAAAAGTGGGTTGCTTATAGCCGAGTTACTTTCCTTTAGGAAATCCCAGGAGTCTGTCAGGCAGATTACTTAACTAGGGCTATCAGGCAATTCTTGATTGACTGATTTAAGATTCCATTTCTGGGAGAGCCCAAACTGTAATTAAGTCTCAGTGTCGGTGACGTGGGGCTTAGCATAAGTGACTGTCTTTTGGGCTTGTTGTCTTGTTTTTAACAGTATGGACACCATAAAGGGAGATCTTTCTGTGCCCGAGGGCAGAATTCTAGTATTACTGGGTCCCTGAGTCTTCTAACGTTGTCCAATGTTTCCTCACAACCTCTGTGAGAAAATTAGCCTCTGTTTATTATTTATGTATAATTTCTGTACAATATATGCTATACTTAATGTGGTTACAGATCTTTTGGCTTTATGCTAGAGGTAAATTGAGGCACATCTTTAACAACCTAGTTATGGGTGGGGCTTACTTGGTAAGTGGGCTTGATCCCATAGTCAACTATGGTTTGAGGAGTGTTTCTTGAGATCTGAGGGGGAGAAAGAGAGGTGAGGGGTAGAGGTGAAATAGCTAAATTTTGCCTTGATTTGTGAAGAAGACAAGATGGGCATTTGACTAATAAAAAGTCTTAGAAATAATTTTTCTTCTGTCTCTGAGGATAGACAAGGAGCTGAGAGAGAGAGAGAGGAAGACTAGGCAAAATGCTTATAAAGTTGTACAATCTCCTTGGATATTATACCTAGAGTGTTAAAAAGGCAGCACCAATGCTAATCCAAAGGGACATTTGTGGGAATCAGAAAAAAGTTATCTCTTACTCTCTGCACTTTACTGCTATCTGCCAGAGAGTTGTGATGAATATGTGATTTTGTGGTGACTATGATGTGAATGGTGGCTGCTAGACATGTACATAGCTCAATTTGCACAATCATGTATTGTAGCCCTTAGAACCAGAAACTTAATTTGGAGATTTGGTAATTGGTTACTAAATGCTTGGAAGGAAGAGGAAATTTTCTGTGAGTAATGCCTTTCTCTTCCCTTTACTATCTAGTAATTTTTGTTGTGTGTTTTGGCAATTCTCTTCATCTTTGGTTTCACCTGAATATAGTAAGAAAGAGGAAGCCTATTTTATGAAAATATGTCATATGTGCCATATAATGTCAATTACTTTGTATGTATTTTCTCATTTAATTTTCACAAAAACTTGGTGAGGTAAAGGGATTATTTATCTCATTTCATGGATGAAGAGACTGAGAGATTAAAAACTTGCTAATATGCAGTAGATTGGTGCTTGTGCTTAGACTTGTCTGGCTCCAAAGGTAGTGCTAGTGAGAATAATACAACATACCAGTAAAAAAAAAAAAAAAAAAACGAAAACAAAAAAACCCACTGCTTATCCTATCAGTTTAGTCCAGTTCTGCTGGCAGTGCACATGATCCTGGACAAAGTCATCCTCCTTCTTGAAGCCTTCTTCACATCTATGAAAGGACGGAAGCGTTTTAGGTCCTTGCTGTTCAAAATGGGGTGTGTAGATAAGTAGAATCAACAGCTCCTGGGAGTTTGTTAGAAATGCAGAGTCCCATCCATACCTGCTGAATATGAAGCTGCATTTTTAACGGTATTCATAGGTCATTTGGTTGCACATTAAAGTTTGAGAAATTAATCAAGATCCTTGAGGTCTTTTTCAAACTGAATATTCTTTGAGCCTCAGGTAACATTTGCCTGCAGTTAATTCCAAATAAGGTAGTGTGTTATCATAGAACGTGGGAAAATTGGGGTTCATATCTGAGCTACCCAACATTACCTAAGTCACCTTATCTTCTCTGAGAAACATAAAAGTGGCCTGAGTCAGCAGCCAAATCCTTATGTCCTACTGATAGGAAGATACAGCCTGTCTTCCTGACTCCGAGGTCAGAATGTAGAGTTTAGAGTGAGTCGTATGTGTTCGTATTTTAGGAAGATGCAAGCCCTTTAGTCATATGCCTCACTACAAGTCACAGAACCCATTCTGCCCTCTCTTCTAACCCTGAACTCAATTGTTGTGCGGCACCAACAAATTTGTTTTAATGTCCCTGCTTTCTGGCTATCGCTCAGGGGTGCTCTGATTAGCTGCATCCTAAGGGATGACAAATGGATGTATGAGCTATTTCTATTTTTAAGATGCTGCTGCTCTGTGATTAGATTCCGGAAGGAGGGTGAGTCTGTGGTGATGTCTAAGTAACCTCACCCCAACCCTTTGGCAAATAAAATGAAAGTTTAAAATGGTCAGTGCTTTCAGGCCATCTATTCTGAGTTTGGGACTCCCCTGATTTTCAAATTCTATTTTAAACTTTTCTCTGTAGCTAGCAAGCTGTGACAAATATATCATTTCCTTGTCATTACTCATCCTCCTATGAGTCCACCTGTCTTCCTGGGTCCATATCTAGAGACCAAAGGTAAACTGAGACAACTGGCCTACTCATAAGGATGCTTCTCCCAGATCTACCATATGCCATACAGATGGAAATATTGGAACTAGGGCAGAGAGAGAAATAAGAAGCAGGAAGGAGAGTGTAGGAGGGAGATAGAGATGAAGATATAGAGAGAGTCAGAGGTAGAGGTTGAGGAAGGAAGAAAAGAGATTAAGAGGGAATGAAGAACAAGAGATGGAGATAGCTATTTGATAGGGAGAAAGTGTGAAGAGAAGGATAAAGAGAAAGAAAAAGAAACTTCCTAAGTAAAGGGAAGACTTAAAAGAGGAGTAAAGGAATTGAAATACAGTGAGATTGACACGCGTGGTAGAAAAAAGAGCCAGAGTGAAAGAGACACCGAAAGAGACAGAGAACATAAAGGGAGAGAGAGAATATTTCGAAGGGCAGGATGGTCATATAGCTTATCATCCAAACATTGAGAGTAAAAGGGTCACAATTTAATAAAGATACTAAGACAATAGATGAAAACAGGATCATCTTGGGCAAATTGGGATATGTGGTCAGTCTACCAAAATATCTCTTAAAATTCTGATCAACTCAATTTCTCCTTCCTATATATCACTTGCTCTTAGTTGAGGCTCTGTGCGGATCTGCTGCAAGACAAAAGGGCTAGAGGGTAGGGTACACTGTATAGCATAGGGCCTATATTGGAGGAAAAGGAAAAAGGTGAGCTTGGGGCTGAGAGCTGTTTTCCAGGAAATAGAGCTGATAAGTCTAGTGAAGTTATTGGACAGAAAGCCATTTTGTGATCTCTACTATAGCCAGTTATTTCCACGTGCTCTTTCATTATGTCTTAGAACAACATTGAGAGCTAGGCATTATTACCAAAATGTCATCCCTGATGGGGAAAAAATTATGAATGCCTGAGAAGGCACTGTTAGAATAAGCAAAGGTAGGTCCAATTCTGCAATGAATCTTTATTCTGCCACCAAAATATTTCTCTAATACATACACATCTTTATTTCTAATACCACTTTCATCATTTTTCCTGTAGAACATTATTTCTGCACTCCCAGCCCCTTTCTCTACACCCTCCCATTTTGCTCTATACATCTCAGAGAAAGAATAATCCAAACCTATGCCTCTCTTCTCATAAAAGCCTCCAGGGCTAGTGGAGACAAGGCCCCTCATCTCTTAAAGCTCACATTGCCCAGAGTCTTCACCATATGGATTCTACCTGTATCATCTTTTATTAGTCTTTCCCAGTTATCTATTCATACTTAACTTTAGTCCACTGTCAATGACCCAAATATCAATAATTACTTGTTCCAGATTTGTTGTTCTGTTCATAAATGTAGGGTCTATATCTGACTTTTTGACCATTTTGTTACCCCAGAACATAACATTATGATAGGCATCGAATAGGCCCTTAATTAGTTATGGAATGAGTGAATGAAGAAATGAACTCAGGCAGTCAGGATAAGGAGATCCAGATCATAGTTTAAGCAAAAATAGAATTGGTTCTCAATTACCTAGCAACAAAATAACCATAGTCAAATGCAGTTGAGACAAGTTCATCTCCCAAGAAAATCTTAATAATTGAGATTTATTATAATTTCTACATGACAGATGAAAAGTGTTAGGAATGAGCTGCAGGGTGAAGTCCATAAGCCTGTAATCTTGGCTTAAAATTATTTTATTAATATTATTTTTAGCTTGGAAATCCTTCCTTTAAATGAAATCTTATTCAACAACCTAAATATATAAAACAGATTAAGAAGCTACTACTCTGTTGGAGGAGGGATTGGGGCTGAGGTCTGACCATTATGCTTCCTCTTCTTGAAATTCTTGAGGTAATTACTTGAGCAAAGGTTGTAAACATTTGTTAAGAGGGCAGAGGAGTAGAGCAGAGTTTGAATTTGCAGAGAAGACCAAATAAGCAGGGGCCTGGAAGTCATCAATCCTGATGCCAACATTGGCATGCAATCAAAGTCTATGGGCAAGCCTTTTATCCAAGCATCCATGCATGCATGCATGCATGCATCCATCCATCCATCTATCCAGCTATCTATCCTTTATTCTGTTTCATCATCTGTAGAATAAGCTTTATAACTCTTGTCTTTTCTAGCTTGCTGAAATAGAAATTTTAAAGTACTAAATGCTATCTAAGATAAAGGATTAGTGAAGGTGTTCTTGATTTCTCCCTGCTTGTGAATTTATCAAAGAGACTCCGGAATCTGTTTATATGTTCTGAGATTTGGAACTATACTGTCCAATGCAACAGCAACTAGCCACATGTGGCTATTAAGCACTATAAACGTAGCTAGTATGACTGAGACACTAACTCTTTAAATCTATTAGATTTTAATTACTTTACATTTAAATTTAAATAGCCACATGAGGCTAATAACTACTGTATTATGAAAATATAGAACATATCCATTCTCTTGGCAAGTTCTGTTGGACACTGATACTTTAGGAGATTAAGTTACTATTTAAGTATCATAGAATGGCACAAAGATACAAATTCAGTTTAGTCTCATACCAAATATGAGACTATTTATAACGAATTATTGGCTAGGAATCAACAGACCTAGTGTTACGTACCAGCCCTGCCAATTTCCAACTATGGTTTATAAGGCAAGTCAGTCTAATACTCAATTTTTTTAGCTATCAAATGGAAATGTAGTGAATAATGATACTTATACAGTAAATAATTATTACTTAATTCTAATATATAATATCTGTATCAGTTAGCTAGTGATGGATTACAAACTATCATAAAATTTAAGGGCTTACAACAGCAATGATCTTTGATTTCTCATGAGACTATGGGTTGGCTACAGTGTTCTGCTGATCTGGGCCAACCAAAGCTGATCCCAGCTGGATTGTTCACATGTCTAGATGTGTTCACGTGTCTGGATCAGTTGTCAACTATTCTCAAAAGGCTCAGCTAAGCGTCAGAAGTGACTTGGCTTTGTTCAACAAGTCTGATGCTGCAACAAGCTAACTTGGGAATTTTTCGTAAAGGGGAGACAGGAACAAGAGAAGAAAGAGAGAAGATGAAATATGTAGGTACTTTTTCAAGTCCTTGCATCAAGCCCTCTAACATCATATTGACCAAAGCAAGTAGCATGGCCAAACCTACTCAAGGGATGACCAATCTGTAAAGATGTCCCCACAGGTCAAGGAGCAAAGGGTGAAAATTAGAGTCTTTAATGTATTGCATATAAAATGGTGCTTAATAACAATACTTAATTCTTACCTATGTGAGAAGTGATACCTAAGTCAAGTAGTTTAAAATATAATTTAAAGTTATTATTTGGTAAGCATTTTAGTTATTTCAGATAAAGCATGTTACATTAATTTGCAAGTTTTAAGGCTGATGTCAAGTAGTGGGATTCGTACGTCTTAGAAAGGAGTTATACAAGCGTTGATGAGGGACTGGTTGCCTTAGAGTCAAGGAAGTCCAGCAAAGTAAACTATATAAAGAGAGCATATGAAACATGAAAGAGACAAGAGCACTAGCCTCAGCTTTAGTCCTAACCGTGAAACTGAAATCTCAAAATTCATTTGGTCTCTCTGGTCTCAGTTGTTAGCCTGTAAAATAAGTGTGTGACAGGATGGGCATATTTGTGGAATCCTGCTGCCATTCATCCTACCTACTCCCATGTTAGCCATCACTAATTGGTCAAGACACCCTTCCCTTTCCATGTTGCATCCTCAGAATCTTTCTTAACAGAGTGCTTCAGGCCACCATCAACGAAATTATGACTGGACTTACTCATTTTGTAGAAGCTAGATGGTCTTGACATTATTATTTGTTTCATTATAAAAGTCAGTTATTACCTTAACGTCTCTCATACATGACTCATCTGTTGCTTTCCATTATCATGGTAAATATCTAGTCCAAGTTTGTATCACTTCCTTCCTCAGCCATTTCCTTAATGGCTTCGCTGGTTCCAGTCTTCCCCCAACCCCATAATCACAATGGGAAATTCCAAGAGCATTGGCAACTTGTGGTATGATTGTAGATGATGTTACTATTACCCCATTGTAGCAGAGTCATCAAATTACTCACACAACTGTGGCATGCAGTGGAAGTGAACTTCATCTTCCACCTAAGCCCTTAGGTTGTTTACATATTCTATAAACTATGCATAATCTAGCCCCTGCCTACCCAACCATCCTCATTTCACGGACTACCCTCTCTGTCCTCTAACTACACGAGCCTTCTTTCAGATCCTCAATTTTGAGCTGTTCTTGTAGCTGCTAGCCCTTCAGAAATCCAGCTCCTTCTGCTTACAACTTCTCCTTTCCTACTATTGTGCCTGGATTACTCCTAGTAATATTTCAGTTGTCACATTCAATGTCACTTCCTCAGAGGAGTGTTCCCTGACTTTCCAGGCTGAGATAAACGTCCCTGCTACATGCTTGTTTTACTTCCCTGGTGTAGATTTATCACAACAATAAAGAAATCATTGAATTTTAGATTTTAATCTCTCACTCACAATAAAATTAAAGCCCCATGGGAGCAATTGCTACATCTCTGTTATGTCTTCACCTATCAACACACAGGAGGTTCTCAAGAAATATTTGTGAAATAAATGAATGAATGAATAAATTATGAAACTGCCATCCAGAGTAATTAAATGACTTGTCCCAATTAAATGTGCTTGCTAATGGCAGAGATTGGACATTAATCAGTTTTTCTAATTCTATCTCCAGTGTATGTTTTTGAGGAGGCATATTTACCCAAAATACAATACTGTCTCTCCGAATCTAAGTTCATTATTTGAAAGAAGAGAAGGGAGGAAAGAAGAAAGAAGAGAAAGGGAAGAAGGAAAGAAAGGCGAAGGAAGGAAAGAGAGAAAAACTAGGTGCTTGGCTAGTCACAGAGGGAACTATAGAGACAAGGTGTTTCTCTTCTAGTTCCCTTTAATGGTATGTTTACTGCTTGACCAAAATCAAGAAAGCCTCTACTTGATAAGAAATAATAGACTTGGGATCAGCTGGAATGAAAAGTGTTCATAATCACCAATACTTTGCAAGGATTCTTAAATGGAAGGCACTTTGGTTTCTGAACTGAAGGTTATTCTTCTTGAAGACTTCAATCATAATAATAAAGAGAAATCAGCATTTATTAAGCCATTTTTTTATATGTCAGGTAGTATTCTAAGTATTTGACACTTATTTTATTCTGACAACAACTTAAAAGGTAAATACTATTACTCTGTCAATTTTACAGGGGGCAGAAATTAAGGCACAGATAAGTTATAAGTGGTGAAATACTCCTTCATAGCTCTCATGTGCAAAAATTGGTACTATCCACTGTTAGTGAGAATATAGAGAAAGGTCTCTCTCACATACTGATGTGAGAGTGTAATTTTATACAACCCTTTTATAGGGCAATTTGGCAGTAGATGTCAAAATTTAAATGTACATGTCCTTGGCTTAACAAATATATTTCTGGAATCTGTCACACAGATAGCTGCAACCTTATATATATATATATATATAACACCAATCAAAAACGGTAACGACACACTCTAAATGTCTATCAATTTTAAAATGGCTAATAATATATCCATTGTATTAGTTTTCTAGGGCAGTGGTGGCAAATTATCACAAACCAAGTGGCTTAAAACAGCAGAAATGTATTGCCTCTTGGTTCCAGAGGCTACAAGTCCAAAATCAAGGCATCGTCAGGGTCTTGCTCCCCCTGAAGGCTCTCGGGGAGAATCATTCCTTGCCTCTTCCAGGTGTTGGTGGTTATTGGCTGTGCTTGTCTGCAGATGCATCTCTCTAGTCTCTGTCTCCAACGTCATGTGATGTTCTCCCTGTGTCTTTCTCCTCCATGTGTGTCTCTCTGGCCAGATTTCTCTGTTCTCATGAGGACATCAGCCATTGGATTAGAGCCCACCTTAATCTAGTATGACTTTATCTTAACTCCTTACATCTGCAAAATTAACTTAATTTCCAAAAAAGGTTGCATTCTGAGGTTTTGCATGAGCATTAATTTTGAGGAAATGCTATCAACCCAGTACCTCCATGTTCTATAATATTTTATTGTACAATAATGATATGAGTGACTGTAGTGAAAAACTGCAGCTCCTACTGTGCTAAATCTTTACACAGGTTATCTCCAGTATTGTTCACTATAATATTGTTAGGGAGGTAGATTTATTATTGCTCTTGATTGGTGAAGAAACTGAAGCTCACGGTTGTGCAAACTGACATAGGTAGTAAGGGATCAAACCTACATCTGCCTGAATGCAGAACCCATACCCTTAACCATGGCATCATGGAAGACTAACACAATAAATTGTTTTCTTGTTTGTTGTTTTTTGTTTTTGAGGAAGATTATCTCTGAGCTAACATCCACTGCCAATCCTCCTCTTTTTGCTGAGGAAGATTGGCCCTGAGCTAACATTCATGCCCATCTTTCTCTGTTTTATATGTGGGAGGCCTGCCACAGCATGGCTTGATAAGCAATGTGCAGGTCTGCGCCCAGAATCCAAACCAGCAAACCCTGGGCCACTGAAGCAAAGTACGCAAGCCTGACCTCTATGCCACTGGGCCCACCCCAGTAAATTATCTTTTTATATTAAGAAAGCAAGCTATTTGTAGTACAGTATGTATAGTATAATACCACTTCTGCTTATAAAAATTATATCTATGCTTATAATTGTGTGATAGAAATATATTAAATTATATAATATATAAGTAATAATTGATAGATAGAAAAACATGGATGTCTATTTGTCAAATTCCAATAACGGATGTGAGATCAGGATGAGATGAGAGGTGACTATCATGTAAAAGTTTTACATACTGCTGATTGTTTTAATCTTTTTTTTTTGGCAAACATGATATATTTCTTTTGTAATTTAAAAAATGTAATAAAGGGGATGAAATTCAGATTCCACCAGTTTTAACCATGCTTTCTTCTCTTGACATTAAAAGTCTTCAAGTCAAGGGGGCATAGATAGAATGTAGCCAATTTGTACTCACACAGGAGAGTTTGTGAATAGAAAACATTCAATCCCCTCATTGGATCCTTTAAATAACAGGCAGGTATTTCTTTCCTTTATTCATTCAGTTGCTCATTAATTGAACAAAAATATTTGAGTACCCACTCTGTATTCCTTTTCATGCCTCTTCCAGAGGTAATATTCTATTATTGTGTTTCTATGTTTATTGAAAAGAAATGAGTAGATTATTAATATGTTTAGATAAAAAGAGGGTAGATGTGCTTAATTTAATATTTATGGCAATATGGAGTTATAAAAGAACTAAATGAAAGGTGGAAAAACTATCTAATGCTTTTCTTTCTATAGTTATTTTTTTAAATACTATCAATGTTTAATCCCCCAAATATAATTTTCTTGTGGGTTTTATTTATGTCTGTATCCCCAGAACCCAGCCAATTTCTTGGTATATAGTAAATACTCTACATAAACTAGTTAAATTAATTTCCTTAGTAAAAATAGAAACATTTTCAAAAGTGTAACATGTTACACAGGCGTCTACACTGTATGGTGAAGAGAGCTCTGGGCTTAGAGTCAGCCTCCCTGAGTTCTAAACCATCTTCTGCCTTGAATTAGTCATCTCACCCCCAGGAAGTCACTCAGCTTCTCTGAGCCTTGCTGTCACCATCAGTAATCAGCAGGTCTTAATATTTTGCCTAAATAATTTACATAGTTACTTTCAGAATCATGTGAGATAATGGACATTGTGGGTTTTAAGAGCCTTTGAGTTTTCTATAAATATTAGCAATTATCAATGTTACAAATGCAAAGAAATTCACTCATCCGTCACTCCCTCAGCTATTCCTGTAGCGCAATGTTAGTACTTAACGTATAGTTTCTTCATAAGGGTCATATATTCTCGGCCTATGTTGAGCTCTCTGAAAGGAAAGAGTCTGTTTTACACATTTTGAACCCACAGGACATAGAAAATTGCTAGGTATATGGTTTTAAAAAAAGGTTTAATATTTCTTAGTGGAAATTAAGTAATTTTTATTTGATTCATAATAACGACATGCTACCAAAGTGATATATGTTTGGTGTATGGTAAAAAAGTTTATTTTAATATTTCTTAATAGAAATTAAGTAAATTTTATTTGACTTATAATAATGATTTGAGTTACTAAAGTGGTATGATTATTATAACAAAACTATAAAAATTCAAATAAGCAAAGGAGTGATAAACAAAGAAAACATATATACACACTACCACCTTTTCAGAGACTGTGGTTCTTTTTCTTCTTTAATTTTGTAATTATGCATTAATTTTTTTGGTGAGGAAGATTGGCCCTGAGCTAACATCTGTGCCAATCTCCATCTATTTTGTATGTAGGGCACCACCACAGCATGGCTTGATGAGCGGTGCTAGGTCTGCACCTGGGATCCAAACCTGTGAACCCCAGGCCACTGAAGTGGAGCTTGTGAACTTAACCACTATGCCACTGGGTCAGCCCAAGACAGCAGATCCTAATATCTCAGGGTACAGCATTCATGGTGCTTCTTCGTGGATATTTAGAGGCCTGTGTAGTATAGTGGGAGCCAGTATGGGCTCTCATCAATGATATGATTAAAACACTGGGCTGCATAACAAATGATGAAATCCGGCCATTTGTGACAACATGGATGGACCTTGAGGGTATTATGCTGAGTGAAATAAGTCAGAGGGAGAAAGTCAAATACCGTATGATCGCACCCATAAGTAGAAGATAAAAACAACAAACAAACACATAGCAACGGAGAATGGATTGGTAGTTACCATGGGGGGGGGGCAAAAGGGGTGATTAGGCTCACATGTGAGGGGAGGGACTATAATTAGTTTTTGGGTGGTGAACATGATATAATCTTCACAGAATTCGAAATATATTATGATGTACATCCGAAAACTATATAATGTTATAATGCAATGTTATTGCAATTAAAAAATAAAATAATAATTTTCATACAATAAGAAAAAAATTTTAAAAAATTAAAAAATAAAAAATATCTTTAAATGTATATATGTATCTTAAAGGAAAAAAAAACATTGAGCTGCTTGTAGAATGCTTCTAACCTTGATGTTCTCATCTTCAAAATGGGAATAATGGTACCTACCTCATAAAGTGATTGGGGATTAAGGATAGAGCAGCTATGAATTGCTTAGTACACTGTGGATTTTTTTCCTGTGTCTGAGCGTCTTCACATGTCAATGAACGTACTTCTCCAACACTGTATTAAATGATTACAGAACATTCAAATGGAGTTTGTATAAATGGATGTGCAGGCAGTGTGAGACTCCTCTTAAATTTGCCACTTGCAGATGGCTCTGTCTACTTTCTTTCTGCTGGGTGATTTCTCAGCTGGATTTTGCTTTGGAGCTCCACTTGCACAGCTGCTGTGTCATGATGACTCCTCTCCGGTTCAGATGCCATTTCCCTCTGCGCCTCCTTACAACATACCTATCAAGATAGCAAACTCTGGGCCAAGAACATATGCTCACCCAGCAAAATCTGTCTGCTGGCATGGCTCCTGGGCTCTCATCACCCCTGTTCTGTTGAGCTGATAAAATAGACAGCAAAGGGCCAAGATTTTTTTGGCTTTACCCTTTTCAATTTACCTAGTGTTCCACTTGGGAAGGGAGTGAAGGAGGTAAGAAATTCAATATGCCGGTGGCAACTCTCAAACTTTAAGTCTTTCAGAATAGTGTGTTTCTGATAAGGGGAGGCAAAGTCCCTTGTCGCACGGACTGTGATGAGATGATTCTATATAGATTCACACATACTGGTGTAAGTCCCAAGACGCTGTTATTCAAGAGAGTGGTTGCCACTTAAGTGGATGACATATTTCAGTTCTAAAACTAGTGCACTAAATCTGGAGGTGGTATATCTGAGTGTGGCGCCTGACTTTGCAACTTACTAGCTATCTGATCCTGTGAAAGTTCTTTACCTTCTCTAAGCCATAGTTTCTTCAAATGCAACACAGTTCTAATAAGAATACCCACCCAACTTGCTCTTGTGGATGTTGTGAGGAATAAGGATGGAAATCAGATTTGTGATGTGATTGTACTCTAGTAAATGCTTACAATGGCCAGGGCCCTTAATTTTCCAGTAGCAACATGTTGATTTTTTTTTTTTTTTTGGAGAATAATCCACTCTGCATAATGAGTCAATGTACTTTTGGTGGTTGACTGACCCACTTCTCCGTGGATTGAAGCATAACCTAGTCACATCCAATCAGTGTATTTTGTCCCTTGTGCTACTGTGATTGAGGTCCACTGGACTGATTTTGGATTAACCTGTCTCAGGAAGGTTATTGACACTATTGGGGAAAAGATGCTTTCTTGTCACTGGAGTTGCTCTGGCCAGTAGGTTGTAAGCCTATAGCTGTGATGAACACGATCTACAGGGATCCTACCCAGAGTGAAGCCAACCCAGAGAAAACAGTGCTGAGACACGATATCATCCAAGTCTCTGGTCCCAAACACACTGTAAGTTACATAAATCAATATTTTCCCTTTTGTCCTTAAACCAGTGTGTGTTGAGTTTTCTATAACTTGTAACTAAATGAATCCAGACTAATAGAGGTATTATCATGGTTTTCTTTTATAGGTAAAGAAAATGAGTCTAAAATAAATTAGGTTAGTTGTTCCATGCTTACAGCTGTAAGGTGGGGCATCTAAGCAGTATGGGAGAGTGGTTTCTAAAGCCTAGAGTGCTAGGTTCAAGGCTAGATCCGTTACTCATTAGCTGTAAGATTTTGGGAAGTTCTTACATTTTCTGAGTTTCAGTTTCTTTGTTTATAAAGAGAGGGTTATGGTCCCTACCTCACAGCCATGTTGTCTGGAATATATATGTGATATATATATGCATTAAATAATTATTGGCTATAATAACAAAAACAATAATACTAATAGCTAACAGTCATTGAATAACACTAACAATTACGTAATGATAACTTATTATTTGGGATCCAAATCCACGTCTTTGATTTCTAATATTGTACCTTTTCCACTGTGACTCTTTTATTAGAATGGTTGATACAGAAGGGGTTAAGGAGTATGAGTTATTGGATCCCAGTGGAATGAAGAATGAAGAGATTTTAGGGGAGGAAGATAATTCCTCTACCCTCTAGGTCCTTCTGGCTGGTCTATGAATTAAATTGACATGAAACAGAAAAACAGGAGAAAATCAAACAAAGCTTTATGACATGTATACATGGGAGAAACCCAGGAAAACTGAGCAACTCGGCAAAATGGCCGAGCTGCCAGCTTAAATATCATCTTCAGCTAAAGACAAAGGAAGATGTTGGGGGTAGTGGTTTGGGACTTCAAAGGGGAGGAAGGCAATTCACACGGAAATAGAAAAGCAAATGTTTTCTAAATAGAACTTTGATAAGAATGAGTTTAGCCAGGACTCTCACAGTCATGTGGAATACTGATCCCCAGAGTCATCTATGGTGATAGCCTGTCCTCAACTTTTATCTTAAATTCTTTTAGGCAGATAGGAGGAAGGTCAAAGTCCTTTCAGAGTCTCTTGTTCTTAAAAATAATCAGGGCAAAGAGATACATTTTGAGGTGGACCATTCTGATGCCCCACAAGATTAAAATCTGAGTAGCAGGGTTCTCATTGCTATAACCTAGGCCTGAGGTCCTGGGAAGCACAACTAGATGGGAGCAGTATGAATGAAATGAAGCAAGGGAAGAAATTTTCCAGGCCTTTGAAGCTTAACTGGTTTGCTAACAGCCATTCGGAAATACTGCCGTAAATTACTCTCTGTGCTTCAGCACCACTGGCCTGACCACCTCCCTTGAGACCTCATCTACTCCCCACTTATGTGAATTCCTCTGAGGGCAGAGTGGCAGCATGGAATGGCACAGACACCACCTTAAATCACCGGCTTCATGCTCCAGCCCAGATGCTCGCCTATTTCAGAGGCAGCTTGGAGCACTGCATCACTGTCTCTGAGCAGCTTGGGGGACGATGGAATACACTGTCTCAGTCAAGCAGCTGCCGGGACCTGTGTTTGTTTCTCCTCTATGGGAGCTGGGTTCTCAAAAAAGAAGAGGCGGGTCTGAATGATGAATCTCAAAGTGATCACCAATTCATGCTCCCAGTCTCCAATCTTAAACTAAAACCAAAGATTTATTCTAATTAATACAATTAGCAGTTAGGGTGTGGTCAGACAAAACTAAGTTTAAGTGCCATCTCTGCTGCTTACTAACTCTAGTGGTCATGGACGGATTTCTTAACCATCTGGGCTACAGTCCCCTGCTGTCTCAGAGCCGGCTCTGCTTCTCTCTGTTGGTTGTTGGCTTGGGTGACCCTGCTCCACTTGTCTCGTCTTCCTTGAATCAGTAAGTTAACTGGGACTCATTCTTCCCCTGGTGTGGCAGAGGCAAAAAAGATCATGGGAAACATATGAACCTTCTTCAAGCTGAGATCTGCAACTGGAACACTGTTACAACCACTCTATATCGTTTGCCAAAGAAAACCAGATGGTCGAGTCCTGAAGTCAGGGATGTCGAAAGGAACTTAGCCCAGGATGAGGCTATAGTAAGAGTGGGATGCAGGAGAGGAGTGAAGAATTGCACCAACCTAACTTAGGATTGTTGAGAGGATTGCATGAGATATACTTGTAAAGTGCTTGACACAGTACATTGCAAATGGTAAGACGCATACTAGATGGCATCTAAATTACTTCTTGTCTATTTTGCTGATCTATAAACTCCATACTGAAAACTGTGTGCTTGTCCTTTGACTTCTTGCTCTTGAGTCCATTTCTTGTCTTCCTTTTCTTTGTTCTGAATCATAGGGAACAAGCTTATGGCATTTTCAAGGAGGTTTTGCTCTTTGGCCCCCTGGTGGATTAGCCAATGAGAAGAATTAATGGACATTTGGAGGGCAGAAGAAGGTGAAACTTAAAAGTAGCTCTCCCTCTCTCTCTCTCTGCCTTGAGTGGCTCCCACAGTGTCTTCATCTCCTCTGTGGCTGCAGCTCCCACTGACCTGCTCCTACCATCATTCCAACGCTGTCCTTTGGCAACTTCATCGCTTCCCATTGTATCTCCAGCCCAAGAGGTGACAGTGGCTTCCTGTTCTTGGAATCCTTAGGTTGACTTGGACTTCCTTATTGGACATCTTAGCTCTGTGTTTGTTTTTTATCTGCTTGACCAAACAAATTAAGTCCCCTCTCTTTGTGAAGCCCAGCATTGTTTTATGACCAGACTCTGACTGTATTTGATTTCTATTGCTGCATAACAAATAACTACAAACTTAGAGGCTTAAAACAACATCATTTGTTATTGCACAGTTTCTCTGGGTCAAAAATCCAGGTGGGCTTGATTGGGTTCTCTGCTCCAGTTCTCACAAGACTAAAATCAAGGTGTTGGCTGGACTTGGCTTTTGTATGAAGGTCCTGGGGAAGAATCTAATTCCAAGCTCATTTGGGTGGCTGAAAGAATTCATTTCTTTGGGGTTGTAGGACTCATGTCTCCATTTCCTTGCTTGCTGTCAGCCAGGGTCTGCTTTCTGCTCCTAGAGGCCAACTACCTTCCTTCTCACATGGCTCCCTCTTCCATATTCAAAGCAGCAATGACATATTGAGCTCTTCTCACACTTCAAATCTCTCTGACTCCTCTTCTGCTATCACCAGGAGAAAACTCTCTGCTTTTAGGGATTCATATGATTGCAATGGGCCTACACAGATAATCCAGGATCGTCTCCCTATTTTAAGGTCAACTGTGCCATATCACACAACATAATCATGGGAGTGATATGTCATCGTAATCACAGTTTCCAAAGAGTAAGGGAGGATAGGACATCTTTGGGTGGCCATTGTAGAAGTTTAGCCTATCCCACTGGCTAAGACAAGAAGGGATTAAATTTTCCTAATCCACAATAGTATTGCTGCGTATACATTGCTGTGCTTGGCATATGTTAGATCCTAAGTAAATATTGTAAATTATTCAATAGATAGACGGATATTCTAAAGCATTGTCTGAGGCTTCCCAAGACTCATAAAATTCAGCACATTATATACATTCTTTAATCTTGTCAGAGGCCTTGAAAGATACAACCTGGTGATAACATTTGAAACTCACTTGAATCAGGCTAAAAATTAAATTGCAAAATCAGATCTCGAAAGATCTCAGTAAGTTGAAAAAAAGCACTTTAAACAAATTTAAAAAGGATGAATGTAAAGTCCTGAATTTAGATGCCTAAAACATCTTTACACATAAGGAAATAAGACTTACCAGTCACACATATGAAAAATTAGTTGTCAAGTTCAATGTGTATCAGAAGTGTAAAATAGCCTCTCTCAAAACTAAAGCAATTTAAGGCTGAATTAAAGTAGTATAATGTCAGGCTCCAGGTAGGCGATAGCTCTGCTTTGTGCTTCCTGTTCTTGGCAAAATCATACCAGGTTTCAGAGAATATAATTTAAAGAGGTTTTGGACAAATAGAAACAAATCAAGAGAAGAAAAATCATGATATGCATAGTCCCTAAATCATGCCATATGGGTAAATTTAGTCTGATATGATTAGGCTCAGAGGACAATCAAGAAATATGAGCGTTACCAAGAGATAAACTGACTTGAATGGATCAATGCAACATAGAATTGGCTCAGTTTTGGGGGGAGGAGGGTAAATACTTAATGGATACGAGTTTCATTTTGGGGTGGTGAAGAAACTCTTGAACTAGATAGTGGTGATACCTGTACGACATTGTGAATATACTTAATCCTACTGAATTATACATTTAAAAATGGTTAAAAAGTTTATGTTGTGTACATTTTGCCACAATAAAAGCATTTTAAAATTATAATGATTAAATGGTAAATTTGGAGTTATGTGTATTTTACCACAGTAAATTAATCTAATGACGTCAATGATGCTGCTCAAACCTGATTCTGCGTCAGAACTAACTGGAAGGACTTGTTAAAATATGTACTTGATGCTTTACACTGGAGATTCCTATTCAGAAAGTCTTAAATGATGCTTAATAATTCATTTGTTTAACAGATATTTATTGAACACCTAATTTGCTCCTGGCATGCTACTGTCGCTGAGCTGGAACATGGACCAGCTTTTGGGAACCACTAACCTCAAAGCTAGAGTTTTCTATTAATGCAGGCATTCAAGCAGTGACATTGGCAATGCAATTCCAGATTAAAAAGTGAGTGAGCCTAGGAGATCTATTATTTCTTGTCCAACTTTCAAAATTATTTGAATTGATAACATTGCAAGAAATCAATCACAGGTTTATTGTGTATATTGACTCCAATAAGAAAGTGAAAAATTCTTCCATTTCTTCTTTGTACAAATAATCTGATGCCCAAATTGATTTCAAATTTCAGGAGAAACAGACATGCTCATTTTCCAAATTCTCCATTTGTGATACTTAAGTGAGTAGTAAGGGGTGCTCAAGATTCGGCATAGCATAGTGATTTAGAGCAAGGGTTCAGATACTGGGTCTAACATTTACTACCTCTGTGAACTGGGACTTGTGCTTTTTTTTTTTTTCATCTCCCTGTACTGGATCAGGTTCCCTGAGAAATAGACCCAGTCTCTGAGATTAGCATGTAGGAGATTTGCTGGGAGCTCTCTTGAGAACAACATTGCGATGGATGAGGGAAGCAGGATTGGGAAAGAGGAGAAGTTGAACTGCAGTGTGTTGGCAACAAAGGCCTGAGGTGATCCTGTGAGGACTTCTGGGCTGGAACTGCCCATCAGTATTGTCCTGTCTTGAGGCTAGGGAGTGGGACATTTATTGCCGTGGAATCCACTCACCAGATGTAAGCTGCCCCTGGGAGGTAACATGGCCTTGGCTGGGGCAGTTGTCCTCGGAGAGACTCAGCTAAGAGCCCCTCCCAGAAGTTGAGAAAATAGTTTCCATCCTGAAGTAAGGATGAAGGATGGTGCCATATGGATGGTACCATAGCATCAAATGCAATCTCTAAGTTTTAGAGTTTTTTCAGTTTTAAGGTAAGGATTGAAACATCTACCTCATAAAATGATTGTGCTGTTTAAATAAGATAATGTATACACAGTGCTTAATACAGTGCCTGCCTTATGGGAACTATTCAAAAATTACACATGTAGTGCTTAGAATTCTAAAATGACTCTCATTTTTGTATATTCCCTTGATGTATGAGTGCAGCCTGTGAATATGATGAGATAACACTCCAGTCATTCTGCTACGTTATATGGTAAAAGGGAGGTTATCCTGAGTGGGCCTGACCTAATCAGATAATCCCTTTAAAAGCAGAAAGTTTTTTTACGATGGGTTGTAGAAGAGGATGCCAGAGAGATGTGCTTTGCTGACCTGGGAGAAAGCAGACATCAATCTCCTGAGCTACCTGTGGAGGGGGCCATAGGGCAAAGACCTGAAACCAGCCTTTAGGTGTAGAGAGTGGTCCTCAGCTGATAGCTAATAGAAAAACAGGGACCTCAGTTCTATAGCCACAAAGAATGGAATTCTGCCAACACCTAGCAAGCTTGGAAGAGGACCAAAAACCTGAATGACAACCACAACCTTAGTTGACCCCTTGAGTTCTGATGAGATCCTGAGTGAAGAATCTAGTCACTTCATACCTAGATATCTGACTTATAGAAACTGAGGTAATACATTTGTTTTGTTTGAAGCCACTATTTTAGTGGTATTTTGTAAGGCAGCAAAGACTAATAAAGGTTATTACTATTATTATTATTATTAATTTTACTTCATCTTAGACTCTCTGGCTACTTTTTGTATTCCAGGTTGAAGTCCTCTGAACCTTTCTTAGAGCAGGATCAAGACTTTGGAGGAAGCACCAATGATTGAGCTCTAGAGAGTTATCTTTGCAGATGCCTCTTTTGTCCCCTGTGAAATTTTGAATTAAACCAGGTTAAGTACAGAAAATAGTTGAGACAAGCTGTAACTTAAAACGGTGGTTTGCCAGGGAAGTCCTATTTATTCCTACTGTCACAGTAGAGTTAATTGTGGCATCCCCTTTCAGCCTTAGGAGCATCACTGGTAGGAATGATTAATGATATGAGCACCTCACAACGGAGCCACACAGTCCTGGCTCAAGCCACACTGGGAAAATGCCCTTCTCCCTTTTTCTCCAACAAGACTAGTACCCTTCCCCCCACACACCCTTCAAGGAGTTTAGAGTCAATGAGAAATAGAGACACTTGGACATGCTTATGCAATATTGTAAATTTTATGGTTGAGAGAGCTGAGGGCTGTGGGGACACTGAAGAAGGGGAAGAAGTTTGGATTTGGAGAATGTGGGAGGCCTGTCAGAGGAGTAAAGGAAGGACAGTTGGTCAGATGGAGAAAGCAGAAGGGAGCATGCTCTTTTAAGTCATACTAATGCATTTGGACATTTTCCTAAAGGAAACGTTGAACTGTTGAAGTGTTTGAAGCAGGGTAATTAAACGTTCCATTGTTTCTTTGCACTTTTGACTTTATTTGTGTCATACCTGCCAGCTGAAATGCCTCATACCCCTCTCCACATATCAAGCTCCCTTGTGCTTCTTACGTGCCACCTTCTTGTGGTAATTTTATTTCCTGCTAAATATGAATGAACTTTATCTGAGCCTTTATTTTGACATCATATATCCTAACTTTTTGTATCAGTTACCTGGATGCATGTCTCATTTTTCCCAGGTAAGACTTGACAATGAGCTCACTGAGAGCCATGATGATGCCTAGAAGAGGTTTCTGCATGCAGAAAATTTCTAATCACCACTTAAAAACGCACATGCATGATTTTAGCACATACGTGTTAGATGTTTACTCTTTGTGCCGGGCACAAAGAGGCTACAAAGTAAAACAGAAGACTCACCTTCTTCTAGGGGCTCACCCTGCAGTGGCTGAGATAGACAAGACAAATAAGAGCAGAGATAGAGGTATGGGTATTTTAAAATTTAGGTTTTATTATTTCTTCATGTATTGTGAGACCACAAGATCATGAGGTGACTGACACGGAAAAGATATTTTGTTACTCACAGTTCCCAGGAGGGGGGTGCTGTGCCATACCATGCAGGGCCATGTGCGGAAGGTCAGGAGGGAGAAGCAGAGAGAGGAAACCACAGGCAAGAGGCTTTATTGTAGTTTCCATGGGAAAGAATAGGTGAGGCAGGGTAAGCAGGTTTAGGAGTGGCTGCTCTGAATAATTTTAGCAGGCTCTGGGGTATAGGGGCTGTCCTGAGTTGTCTGGTATCTGGACTAGGGATGATTAAGGCAGGAGAATATTAGTTTGGTGTGTAAGAGTCAGAAGATGTGGGTGTGAGTGGCCGGGGTGGGGGGAGCGGGCCAGTGGGGGTGGTGGTGGTGGTGGTAGAGACTTGGATTGGTTAGTTTACATATGAAAGGCACAATTACCTATGAGTTGTTTACTCTAGGAATTGGTTAGCCCTGAGAGGGGCATTTTCCCCAGGGTGAGTATGGCTCCAGATGTCAAAACATCAGAATAAAATGACATGTTTAATACAGTGGGCAAGAAACCACTGGAAAGCAGAGAGACAACTTTTAATTCTGGATAGAATTAGCTTATTATGAAAAAAGTACAGGCTCAAGACTTGATTTCAGGTATCTTTACGCCACTGAAAAGCTATGGGGCCTTGTACAAGTCAGTTAATCTGTCAAAGTTTCAGTTTCCCAGCATGAAAAAAGAGGATGAGGGATCAATGGTTTTCTAACTGCACTCCCCACAATCCAACACAGGCTGTTAGAAGGACCTAGAGGGCCAGCAAAGAAAATTGGACTTTTAGACTTTAATCCAAGATTTAATCAGAACAGCAATGCCTTTATCCATTTTTCATGCTGGAACCAAGTGTTGCTAAGTGTGAGGGCATGCATACACCTCCCTCCCCCCTGCAGTATACGACTGAGTCTGAGAACAATTTGAGAAGGGGATAGTTTTTCCTTTTCCTGCTTCCTAGTTTTCCTTCCATTATTGCTTGAGAAAACATTCTGAGAATCTGGATAGTAAAGGAGAGATATCCTGGGCTGGAGGACATGGCCAGAGGTAAGCAAAATTCTCTATGATGGCTACAGTGAGCTCCAAGAGTGTCCTTATGAGTAAACCAATCACATACCGCAATTTGCCGCGCTGCACGGGACTCTCAGTGCTCTCTCCCTACGTCTGTGCTTCACTACATCTCCCTAACCCCACCCTTTATGTCAGCCAGCAGTATTCCGAGATCACTAGTTCGTGCACTGTGAAGTGATAACATTCTGACCCACCATGGACTTGACCAGAGGACTAAGTTGCAATGAGCCCACAGCAATGGACCTTGTTTCCTGCAACATCTTTGACACCTCTCCCCATTCTCCATTGCTATTTTTAGTGCCCTAGTTCATACCTCATTACCTCTCATCTGGTCTATTTCAGTAGTCTTCTACTGAAGGTCTGCCCACTTCCATTTTCTTTCTCCTCCAATTCATCTTGCATATATAAATAACGTAATAGTCTTTTTGAAATACTTTTTCCTGGCTCCCCATTTACATCACCATAAATTCCATAGGACCTGGATCTTCCGTGTTGTTGAATTTAATATGCCTCTTTAAACCTTGCCAACTTACACATTAGCAATACTGGATGACGTTTCCACTCCTCTTTCTCTCCACTTATCCAAGTATCAGTTATCCTTCTCTTTTCAAGTCTTTTAAATATTGGCTTTCCCCTTAAAACTGTTCCTGATAGTCAAAAGCAAAATATCCCATCGTAGAGGTTAATTTGTATTCCAGTAACTTAATTGCACATCAGTTGGTCCCCTCTGAATATAAGAGTTTCATACTTTTCTAAAACTGCTGTATTGTTTAGAGTGGAGCTTGGCCTATAATGAGATTATATTAAAATTCATTTAATAACATTTGAGAATCACTGCATTTTCTCCATTTCAGAGATATACTGCTATTATATCTTTTATCCATTTCTCTATGACATTTCTAATCAAGCCAACTATCTTTTGCTCATTCCTGAAAAGCCACCTTCTCCAAAATACACTCTTTCCTACCAACATATGGCAGGGAGCAGACTATTTATCCACTTTTCCCCCTCCGTTCTCTCCTAAACCCATTTCTGGTTGGGCTTTTATCATCAACAACACTGAAAAAGTATGATCGTCAGTTATCTTCAAGTTTCTACATCAGGTGATCACTTCTCTTCCTCTTATTCAGCCTCTCAGAAACAGTCAACATAATTGACCATTTTCTCTTTTTCTAAACACTATTTTTTTTTCCTCTTGGCTTTTTATACAACACGCTCTCCGGGTTTTCATCCTACCTCACTAGCTTCTCTTTCTCAGTTTCCTTTATTGGTCACTGTCTCGGAATGACCTCTGTTTTTTTGGTGTTGCCAAGGGATCAATTCTAGCTGTCTCTCATCTTTTCTCTGAACTCTTTCCCTAGATGAGCTCATCCAGTTATACAACCCCATGGCTTTAATTACCATCCATTTGCAGATAACCGCCATCTTTTCCTTTCTGGGGCTGACTTATTTGAACACCGTACTCCTATATAAAAGATCTAAGTACCTTGCTTGAAAAAGAAATATCATGAATTATCAAAAAGAGAAATTTTAAGACTTTCCCACTTCACAATCTATTAGTGTACTCATTCTCATTTTAGTATGTGACCCTCTGACCTTAAAATCTACAAGTCATCCTTGATTTTTCCACCTTTGGACTCCATCATTCTATCATTATGTTCTATCAACTCAGCATTCAAAATAGTATTCCAAATGCATTCACTTCTTTTCATCCCCATTATTACTGCCCTAGCCCATTATCATTTCTTGGGACTATTTTGGCACTCCTTACTAGTCTCACTGTTTACACTTTTGTTCCATAAAATGAATTCTCCACAGACAAGCCAGTGGGATTTTTAAAAAATATATGCTAGATTATATAACTTACTTGCTTAAAATATTCCAATTATTTCCATTGTAATTAGAGTAAAATTTAGACTCTTCACCGTGATCTGCAAGTAGATTATGAGGCTCCTTGCAGAATCAAGCCCCTGATTATCTTTTCATCATCTCTCACTCATCCTTTGCTTTCCTCATTGTGTTCTAGCCCCAACCTCTGCCCCTCAAATAGTCCAATGTTCTTGAGGTCCTAAGCCCTGCGTGTTAACTCTTTCCTCTTACTAGAATCCTTTTCCCGCAGATATTTCGTGGCTATTCTTTCCTGTCACTTATATCTCAATAGCTTCCACAACCACCCAATCTAACGTCTGTCCATCATATTATCATATTTTTTTCCTTCACAACACTGTCACTGTCTTAAATCATTTATTTGCTTATTGCTTATTTTCCATTTCCTCTGATTAAAATATAAACGTTATGAAATCAGACATTATGAGTCTCCTTTACTGCTTCTCCCCTTGGAAGAGTGTCTGACTTATTGTGTGTACTCATTTATTATTTGAGTAAGTAAATAGTTAAGGACATGATTTTGAGAGTCTTAGAAAGTTAGATTCAGGTTCTACATCTTCCATTCCCTGCTATATGACCCTGGGAAAATCACTTTGACTTTCTGAGACTTGGTTTTCTCATCTGTAAAGTGGGGATTGTGTTATTATGATGACAGTTAAATGAGAATGTGTTGTTGAAATCCTTAATATGGTACCCCAAACATAGACAATGCTCAATAATGAAAGTTTATTTTATTATCATTATAATTACTACCATTATGTTATCATTATTATCTCACACCTGACATTCTCATCATTATTTTCACTACCTTGGGTTAAGGGTTGTGTGCTTTAAGATGTGAATGTTACTTGCACAAGGTGATAATACCGTTGTCAATCATCACCTCCTTATAATCTTTTCATAAACTCTTGCTTTTGAGTGGAAGAAGCTAAAACTCTGAGCAAGTAAGGAGCTTAGCCCAGGCAGATCAAGACTTGGGAGGATTATACCCAACTTTTCCGCTGCATTTCACTATGTCCTCAACAAATTCACATTTTTCTTGGAGGAAAGGTCAAATGAACCCCACACATTATCAATAACCCACAAATCAGATTTATTTTTGTTGCATCACTCAGTTAGCTCTTGGTACCTAATAAAACTCTAAAACTTAGTGCCTTAAAACAGCGACCATGTAATTAGCTTATGATTCTATGGACTAGACTCAATTGGTGCTTCTGCTGTTCTTGGCTGGGTTTACTCATGCATCAGTGGTCAATTGGTTAGATAGGCAGCTTTGTCCCCAGGGCTTGACTGTGTCAGTTGTGGGCATCAGGGGTACTGGGGTTCCATGCCTCATTCTCCAGCAGGTTCGCCTGGATTTATTCACATGCGGGTACCAGGTTACAAGAGCAATAAGAGCAGAAGCTGTAAAACTTCTTAAAGCCTAGGCTTCTGACTGGCACACCATCTCTTTCTCTACATTCTGTTGGTCAAGGTCAGTCACAAGGGCAACCCAGATTCAAAAAGGATGGAGAAATCAACTTCATTTCTTAATGGAAGTTGATCCAGCGTATTGCGGTTATTTTCACAACCTGCTGCAATCACCTTGCCTGAGGAAAGTATGATAGATGTTAGCAAATACTGCAAGTAACTGTGAGTAATCTGGAGCAGTCAGCTACCTCTGTTCCCCACGTAACACCAGATAACCCACATCCTACCTACTGCATCTCCTTAGTGGAAGTTCTTCCATACAGCTGTGGAATAAATGCTTTTCTCCCTCTGCTTTTTGCTTCACTGGCTTGTGTTCTGCTCTTTTACCTAGTGGCTAATGTCCTTATCTTTCTTTGTACTTAACTGTTTTGTTCTATCAGAGATGTAAAAACTGTCATGTTCCTTTATATGATCCTTTATGATACTACCACCTATCCTCTGTTCTGTTTCCTCAGAACTCAACTAGAAAGCCACTGATTAACTAATAATCAACTCATTCAACTATATTACTAGCTAATGATAATTTGTCATTTTGGGTCAAATCGGCAATTCTGTTTTGGCCTTCGATTTCCAAAGTGCGCAAAAGGATAGAGTTTCAGGCAAAGTGACCAGGCCAGAGAGAGAAAAATGTGGGACAAAAACATAGTGGTTTTAACTAGGGAATTAACACTTTCTTTCTATGCATAAAATTAATTCTATTTCCCAGGTTCCAACCATTGTGGTGGCAGTGTTAAGGTTTTGAAACAATAATGGCACATGCTACAAAAAGCTTTTGTCATCTTCCCAAAGAGCCCTAGGGAACACCCAGTGTTCCCTATATGAACCACATGCCTACTGTGTAGTTCCAGAACACCTGGCGAATCCAGTACCCAAATTAGTCAAACTGATGATTTAGTAGCATATAGACCAAGTATCTAAACAATCAACAAAACAGATTGAAATTACTGGGGTTTAGGATGTAATATGAAGAAACCAACTGGGCTAGGAGATGGTAGGTTGACAGGTTGGAGTTGGCTGGCTGGCTGCCTGAAGCAGATGGGGACCCTACTGGTATATGGCCTTCTTGCCAAAGGCGGTAGTGCATGTAGTGGCTGTGGACAGAGGCCTCTTTTTCAGTGATAGAGTCAGTGTCAGCTGGCTGACTTCAAGCAGCCAAAGCAACATTCCATGCAAGCACAAGCTGTACCCCCAGAGTTTAGCAGAAGGGTTCTTAGTAAGCGGATAGTCATCTTTCACATGAACACACTTTACAAAGCAATTTCACATTCAGCGTCTTATTGTAATGGAGCATTATTTTGTTTCACTTCTATCAACACATTATAAATGAGAAAATTGATGAGAGTTTACTGATTTGCCCAAGGTCACTTAGAAAACAGCTGAACCAAGTCTAACATTTAGATATCAGGAATCTGAGATACTCTTTCCTGTGCAGAGATGGAGGAGGCTAGCTTTAGGAGTGACAGCAGTGAATAAATGAAGAATGGAGTTCTTGAGATCCAACCTGGAAACCACAGGGGAGGGTGATCAGAGAAGACACCAAGACAGTAGTTCACAATCATTTGAAGGAGAGATTATATTAACTATAATCTCTCTTCAGAATGAGAAATTTTGCCACTTTGGTGGTTATAACAATCAAGAAGTGAAGAAGAACAAGTTACATCAGCCATGTATAACCTAAGCAAACTCATCAAAAATGATGGGAACAAAATTATTCTCTCTGGTTGCCTAAAGCATTTTTGTCCCATGAAACAGGATAAAGTCTCTTTGTCTGATGAATTAAAGATGATCAAAAATTCTTTGTCCTGCTTCCTTTGAGATTTGTGTTGTATCTGTGCTGGCCCTGTGACTACTTGCCACAAGAATGAGGAAGGCGTGATATTATACCAATTAGAGAAATACCCTATAAGAGGGCAGGAAATGTTTATTTCTTCCCTCTTAGAGTACTTTTTCTTGGCGTGCTTTCTCTTGGAACCCAGCTGCCATGGTATGCGGAGCCCAAGCCACAGAGATTGGCCATGTGTTGCCATAAAAACCCAAGTGAGCTCCTAGTTTGCTAGTTTCAGGCAAAGTGATCAGGCCAGAGAGAGCTTGTATCAGCTTGTATCAACCATGTTTGGCATTCCAGTCAAATCAAGCTCCTAGAAGATGATAACTTCAGTCAACATCACATGGAACAGAATACCACCCAACTGAGCCCAGGCAACCCAAATAATCATAAAAGATAACAAAGTGGTTCTTATTTTAAGCCAATAAGGTTTGGGATATCTTGTTATTCAGGAACAGATAACCAAAGCAGAAATTAGTACCTGGAAGTGTGAGGCTGCCTTTAAAAAATGTAAATACGGGGGCCAGCCTGGTGGCACAGTGATCAAGTGTGTACGTTCTGCTTCGGTGGCCTCGGGTTCACCGGTTCAGATCCCGGGTGTGGACATGGCACCTCTTGGCAAGCCATGCTGTGCTAGGCATCCCATATATAAAGTAGAGGAAGATGGGCATGGATGTGCGCTCAGGGCCAGTCTTCTTCAGCAAAAAAAAGAGGAGGATTGGCAGCAGATGTTAGATCAGGGCTAATCTTCCTCAAAAAAAAAAGTAAATATATAGCACTGGCTTTGGAACTAAGTGGTAGGCAGAATGTTGTAGCACTTCAAGCAAACACTTAAAGGGCAGAGAGAATATTTATACTTGAGTCTGAGAAAATGGCTACTCATGAGTTTGGCAACACTGTCACCTAAAGTAACAAATAAAGTAGAGCGTATACCTAATGAAATTATGGATTTAGCTGAGAATATTTACAGGCTGAATGTTAAAGGGCCTACTAATTTCTTTCAGCTAAATGTGATAATGTTCACACAGAGATGAACTACAGAAGAGATTATTCAATTTTTAAGTATAATCTAGAGAAACATTTTTAACTAGGACTTGTTGGGTTCAAAAATAAGAAAGTGAATTTCTTCCCTTGTTACTTCCAGAAAAAGACTCCCAAAGTGGGTGAAAAAATGCCCTTAGGGGAAAGATCAAACCCAGGGCACTATGTGTCTCAATGTCAAGTCTTAAGGATGCATCTGTTAGATTCTTTGTTAGGATCTTAGAAAGACTTAACGCAGTGCCTCTCAGCCAGGCAATGAAGCCTTTAATACTCTGAAAGGCATTTATCTTACATCGTTTCCACTAGAAATCATTCCATAGCATTCTGACTCCCAGCTCAAGGTAAGAAGGGACCAGTCTCAAAATTATTTCTGGGTCCACATTTTTTGATAATGGGTTAATGTAGACTTTGCCTTATGGAGTGAATTATAAATTGATACACAGGAAACCCACACACAATTTTAAAGGAGTTTTATAAGCTTAGAATTAAAGGGGCAGAGACAGTTTAAAGTCAAAAGTGATTGTTGGATTGCCAACTTCCCACATTCAGGAAGAAAACTACGGATGCTAATTACACGCACACATGGGGCATTTCTTGTAGAAAGCGAAGGATGATGAAGAAGGCAGAGACAGGAGGCAGAGAACCACTCTAGTAAAATAATTGCCAACACGTATTGAACTTGATTTCAGAATTGCTATGATTCTCATGCCTCCTATTTCCCAACTCACTTTTCTTGGATAAGACACAGTGTTGTACAATAGCCAATAAATTCTCAAAAAATTTTCAGGCTAATTGACATCATGTTGACACATTGAAATTCACCATGGTAGGAATCTTTGTACCATAGAAATAACCTAACACAACACATCAACATTCCTTCTGTTCCTGGAACGTGGTTGGTAAACATTTACTAGCACAACAATAGATGGGAATGTGAATTGTGGCTCTCCCATCCCTGCCTTTCCATTTTGTATTGGGTATGTCAGAGTCAGATTAATCGCTTTACTGGGTTTTCATTAGGTTTTGTATTGAGAGGAACCATATCCAAAATTCCTGGACCTTATTTAGACGACAAGATCCTGCTCTTGGAGTCATATCAAATTATAGAATGAGACTTACGGAGGTCTGAGGGAGACAAGGAGTATATTTTTCAAGTGAAAAGAATATAAATAATATGAGAGTTGAAGTGAGAATAAAGTGAGAGTTGAAGTTTCTTCTTTTTCCTGAACCTGGCTAACCTTGTGACTGCTCAACTACTAGAATGTGGCGGAAGTAATACTGTGCCATTCAACACCTACCCTTCAAGGTGATTGGCAACTTTCGCTTTCTCCTTGTTGGAACACTTATGTTTGGGACTCTCTCACTTCGTACCTAGCTGCCATGCTATGAGAAGCCCAAGCCATAAAGATGGGCCATGTGAAAATGCTCTGGTTGACAGCCTCAGCTGAGCTCCCAGCCAACAGCCAGCATCAAACACCAGCCATGTGAATAGACCATCTTAGATTTGGAATCTAGTCAATTCCCTGGATGATTGCAGCACTAGCCAACATTGCATGGAGCAGAAGAACTGCCTGGCTGAGCTCTGTCATTTCAAAGAATTGTTATGTTTAGCCATAAGATTTTGGGAGAGTTGTTATATAGTAGCAGACAACCAAACTAACAAACAACTTGTATATTAAACTATTTAAGATCGTACTGATGGGGGGCAGGAGAAACTCATGCTCCAGGCAGATGCTATAAATTAGCCCCTAATTTTACATATAGATACAGTCATGCATCACATAATGACACGGACACATTCTGAGAAATGCGTCATTGTTAGGCAGTTTTGTTGTGCAAACATCATAGAGTGTATTTATGCAAACCTAGATGGTATGGCCTACTACACACCTAGGCTGTGTGTACTAATCTTCTGGTGTCACTGTTGCGTATTCAGTGCATCATTGACTGAAACGTCGTTATGCGGTGCATGATTGTATACTGACATCATACAGGGAGTGAAGCAGCTTATACAAGATTATCAATCTTAGTGGTTGAACTCACCTTGTAACTCATGTTTTTATAACTCCTATCTAATAATCATCCCTTTTTGTCTGGTTTTTTGGCCATTCTTTGACTTCTAGTAAACTTTACACCTATGAACAAACCTTACCTTAATTCTTCTCTCCTAGCTCAGGCTTGTCCTGCAAATCATGAAAACTCAACTTCACCTGGTCCTACAACACAGAAAAAGTACTAGGACTCAAATATCTGTACCTATCACCTCTGCCTGCAATGTTTTACTTGTTGCTAGGAACTTAGTAGGTCCTGCCTTGAATTAAATTCTTGCTAAATCATTCTCTTTTTTCTTTAGTGTGTCAAGCAACATGTGTCCAGGAAGCCTCATTCCTGACTTGGTATTCAGCAAGTATTAATTAGCTTTCTTCTATATGCAAGGCATTTTGCTAAGGAGAAAGTTGAGGTAGGAATATAAAGTAAATATATTGAAATTCACTTAAACCTCTTGGAAAAAAGAACATGTAAATTTGAATTATACATGAAAATAGAAACATGGCATATATGCAAACACAATTGCAACAACATTAACTAGTTTACAACGACACAACATAAAAGGATCATGTACACTTGTGAAATTTTTCAAAAAGTTTGCCAGCAAAAACATACACATAATCACCATCTAAGTGTACACACACACACATACAAGCATATACAAACATACACATTCCATATACAACTTTTTCTGAATTATGAGAGAGTGACTAAAGAGTCCTTTTTCAAGCTGAAAAAGTTAAGGAAATTTTTTCCCCATTAATAACTCAAAAGTTAAATGGAAAAAATCATGCTTCAACATTGACAGCTGACTAGAGGTCCGTGAGGGATTGACTCCTACTAAGCCCCAAGATGGAAAAGAAGAGTAAAAGAATATGAACTGCATGAGCTCAGGCAGGAAAAATTGCTTCTGGATTGTGGCTGTTAACACTATTGTGTTGTGCAATAGTTGACATCTATGTCCAAAGCAGACTTTTCTGGTTCCATATAATCTTAACATATGGAACAAAAGTTCACCCCCTTATAAATTTCTAGACCATTCAGTTCAAATTTTCTTTAAAAAGTTTTCCTTGACTCATGTCATCCGATTGGAATTGCTCCTTATTTTAAACGTCGATGATGCATGCTTACATGTGAACATTACTTATTTTTAAAAATAATAAGTTAGAACTCTTATTAAATGTTCACTATGTGCCGGGCACCAGTTTCACGTATTAACTCATTTAATCTTCCCCTAAATACTATCGTTTTAACAAATGAGGAAACGTAGGCAAGGAAAAGTTGGTTAACTTCACTGGAGTCTTCTATCTGAGGAAATTCCAATAAGGATTATAATAATCATCATTTCCTGAGAATCTACTTAGTGACGAATACTTTTGTTACCAAAATCAAATAAGGCAACCAAAGATCTAAGAGGTTAAGTAATTTGCCCAAGATTATGCTGTTAAGAAGCAATGAAGCTGGATTTAAGACCCGATCTGTCTTTCTAACGCACCACAAAAGCTTTGAAGAACAGTTATTGAGTCTTGAGCCTTATAATCTGCACTAGATGATTACTACATATGAACTAATGAATGAGAACAGATTATAAGGCTTTTTTTGGGAAGAGATTAGAGATAGATTTATATAACTGCTGATGGTTTGGCCAAATTAACCTTTATGATCTATTCTTTTTGTGAAAATCTTTGAGAATAATAAAATTAAGAGATATGAACAGTAGAACTCCTGTTTGATTGTCTGGGATAAAATGCCTTGAGGCAGGGGTTTAATACATGTGACAGTGCAGCCAATTTGCAGTCAAGTACAAATATACTAGGCCTTTGGGACATCCTAGTAGGGAGCTTTTTCAGAACCAATAAAGACTGATTTTTAGTTTTTTATTTTGTATAATGATGCATTTTGAAACAGAAATCGTAGGTACATCAATGCAATTCACATTGCTCATGGAAAAAAGATCTCCTTGTCAGGGATGAGTGAATATGTTTTTGGTGTGAGCTCTTCTCTTTGTTTTTTTCGACCATATATTATGTTGAGACATGGAATTAAAATCAGTATGATGTGAGAACAAATAAAAAAATAATAAACTAGGATTTTCAAATCTTGAAGTCTTGTTTGAGAACTTTCTCTGAAAATGTTCGTGGCATTAGTTAAGTCCTGTAACCCCTGTGTACCTTTATTTTTGCAAATAAACAAGATGGGGTTTTTACCATGGATTATCCAGAATGTCTATTCTTGCTGTGCATTCTTTGTTGTCGTTAAGAACGTGGGCTCTGAGATCAGGAAGTTCACGGTTGAAACATTGACTCTGACATTTCTAGCTATCTGATCCTGGACAAATCACTTCAACTGTCTGGGTATACATTTCGTCGTGTCTAAAATGGTGATAATAGCATGTTGGAAGACGTGTTGGGAGAATTGAAAAATGAGATATTGCAGCTAAAATGTTTTCTTAGAATCTGACTCATAGGAAAGGATTAACAGCTAATATTGTACATATAATATGATTACTCTTGTTAATTGAATGTTTATATTTCTGGTTATTGAAGATGATAAGGTAGGGGGTCTTGAAGACTTAAAAATAAGCTAACTACAACATTTTCATTCTTTCTAGCTGAAACATAATTTACTAATATATATCACATATTTTTGTATTAATATTTTTATTTAGATAAATTTCGTTCAGGTAGATTATGTAGATATGTTTAGATAGAATTTAAGACCCTCTAAGGATGAAAGAAGGAAGAAGGAGCTAAAAATTATTGTGCTATAAGAGTTGAAGTCCCCCTGTTAAATGTTACGGAATTCAGTTGCTGATCACATACATATGTCACCAGTCCAAGAGAAAATGAAGCTGATTTTTAAAAAATTTATTTAGGTAAACATTCCCAGAAGGTTTCTGATAACACAGTAAATCTAATGACTTGAATAAATAGCTAATTTTTGAGTGTCCGCAAGTGAAAAGATAAGAAGAGATAAATGGAATCACGCATAATACAAATCTTCTGTTGAGAATATTGTTTTCAATTTATTCCTGAGTTTGCTATGTTACGAATAAGAAATGAAGAACAGAGGTGACTGAAAAGAATTTTGACCTCTCACCCTCCCTTCCAGCAATGCCTGTCCATTTCTGCCATCTTCTCAAGCTGCCTATGTTTTCCTAGAGTTACTAATAACACGTTTGTTAAAAGAAGAGGAGGAAGAGGAAAAAGAAGATGGAAGAAATGTAACACTTTAAAGCTCACAAAGCATTTTCCCAGTCAGTGGCTTACTTACTTTGTACTGATTTGCACATATTTTATTTAGATCAGCAATTTTCATAGCTTTTTTACCCCTGCTTGTCATGTCACCCATTACTGATGGCATGTACATATGCTACAAGCTCTCATGGGCATTGGCCAATTACAGGGTACTGTAATTCGACCATTTCTTCTCATATATAAAAAAATACATCAGAATGCAAGTACGTGTATGATGAACCACTCTTACCTATATTTAAATCACATTCAAACTTTAGAAGTTTATTGATATTTAACAAATTACCTGCAAATTGAATTCTTACTTTCCTAAATTCTTTACATGAATTATATCATTTAATGCTGCCATAATCCTATAAAGTGGAAATTCATATTTTTGTGGCATAAATAACCAGCTGTCCTGTCAAATGTGTTCTCCTCTTGCATAGGGGATGTATTATAACAATTGCTATAAAAATTGGTCACAAATTTGGTGACTTAGAACAAGTGAAATTTATTTTCTCGAAGTTCTGGAGGCCAGAAGTCTGAAATGTTTCCTTGAATGGAAATCAAGGTTCCCAGGGTTCCATAGGGTTCTTGCCCTATGGAGTGTGCAATAAAGAAAGCTGCTGGGGGCATGCCTGAGGGCCATTGACACATGCATTGCTAACCAGTTCCAGAAAAGTTTATATGTGCCCCCCAGAGAGAAAAGAATCCTACTGTCTGTGCTCTGAGCTCTTTGTATGCAATGTAATTTGTAAGCTCGCCAATGCATCCTTTACCGGAAACACGTTCTTCTTGGGAACACAAAGGAGGCCTGGGGCTGCCCTTAGACCCTTCCTTCACAGTTGGCATTCCTTGACCTGAGGTTACATCACTCCAGTCTCTTCCTCCTGATTCTATTGCCTCCTCCTCTTCTGTTTGTATCAAATCTCTGTCTGCTCTCTCTTTAAGGCCAGGTAGATAATCTAAAGGAATCTCCTCATGTCAAAATCCTTATTTTAATAGCATCTCCAAAGACTCCTTTTCTTTATAAGGTAAAATAGATAGGTTCCGGTGTTTAGGACCTGATGTGTTTGGGCAGCCATTATTCAGCATACTATAAAATAGAACCGTCAACGGGACACAGTGGTTCAGTTAGATTTTACATTCCTCTGTTCTCCTTAGATCTAGGTATAATCATGTGACTGGTTACTGTCAATGGAATATAAGCAAAAGTAAGCCTTTTCAGAAGAAGGATAATCTCTGTATTCTTTCTCCTTTTCATCTGGGGGGTTGCTAATGATTATAAGGTCCCCAAGTGTGGTGGAGTCATGAGTATAGGGATCCTGGGTTATTGATTCACTATATGGAAGAGAGATGTCTGATGACCAGAAACAACACCATTGATGTGTTATATAAATGAGGGGGGCGGGGGGAAAGAACACTTCTATGGCATGTTTGAACCATTATCTATTTATTATAGCAGTTGACACTGTCCTAATTTATACGATCCCCATTATAGCTATAAAGAAACTGAGCACTAGAAAGCTTAAGTAACTTTCTCATATTTACACAAGTAATAGCTGGCAGTGCTGAGATTTGAAACAGAGAAGCCATATTCCTTTGCCTGAAGTTTTAAGCACACTAATATCCTTTGTCTAATTCAGTATATTAAAAATTCCACACACAAGATCCATTGTGAAAGAGTGGGCCTTTTTGGGTCCTCGGCCAAAAGTTCTGACCACATACCCTGTCCAGCTGAATGTCATGGAGCAGATAACACCTAAGCTGCAAGTCATGATAGATCACACACACCCCATCAGACCATTGTTTCACTCCCATATGGCTAAAGAGATAATGAATGTTACAGTTTGCAGCCAAGGTTGACCTTGGTTTGTCACTTGTGTTTTAGTCTCATCCTCTGCCCGAGTTCCCCACCAGCATCTTTGCTTGAGCGTATATCCCTACTGCTGCTTCCATGGACTCTGGACCTTGTCAGCCTGCCTATCCTTCTCTTTTGGATGCCCTTCTTGAACATGGCTTCTGGCCCTGCTGACTTACAGAGTCTGCCAGTTCACTCCCTCTTATTCAAGTTTCAAGTCTGGTTCATTATGCTTAGCCCAGTCTGTTGGTTGCAGAAAGTCTGAAACATACATCCACAAAACTGTGGCTTTGAAATACTGAATTAAAGTGATTTGGGGGAAACAGGAGGACAAACCAGGAATTCAGTGTCCAGGGTTGATGAAAACAAAACCCAATGCATATTATGTCTCTTGGACAGGGACAAAGCATGAGCTACACATTTTAAATCTTGAAAGGAGGTAAATATTCAGATAATATGTCCTGAGAAATAACATCCAATTGTCACTGCCTATAATTGGACTTCAGTGAGTTCACCTAAACAATGCCTGGAAGATATCTTTCCCAAGCATTTACAGATGCTCCCTCCCAAGGAACTCAAGACGGGTGCTCTTTGCTATTGGAAATGTGCTGCCCATATCAGAAACTGGCAGTGAAGACCTTTGTCCCCTGCTTGTCCATTAGCTTTCAGAACCTTTGGGAAGTTTGGAAATGTACATCCACTAAGAAAAGAAATAATCTCATATTAACTTTAAAACAACGGCAACCAAAGTGGAGAATAAAGAAAGAAAGAAAAAAGCCCAAACTCATAAAACACTCTCAATAATTTGTTCCCCAATTGGTTCCTCAAGTATGGGAGTGCTCCACGAGCATTGATTTTTTAAAATTTTATTTTAAAAGCAATATACTGACATCAATAAAGGGAGTTATTTTTATATTAAATGAGGATTATCCCAACCATCCTAAGAGAAGAGCTGAGATCACTTTTATCTGAATTGATTCTCGACCAATGCTGTAAAAGTATCAGCCCAAAGAAAATTTGAGAGTTAAAATATAGGTCAGCCCTCATCCATAAGTTCCCTAATGCATAGTCACTTGCTTATCATCCTCTTTAATTCATAGCCATGCTCACCATGAGATCGGTTCTTTATTTAACAGAAAGTACACAAGAGAGGATTGCTAGACATGAATCCAGTTAATCTGTCTTTCAAGCTTGGCTGTTTCTCAACTTGTTTATGACTAGGATAAGTACCTTTTACTCTCTTTCCTCAGTGATTGCTAAGAATACCTATCACTATAAAATAGTAAAATAAATCAACAAATACATACACAAATATGAATAAACCCTATCTTATATCTATGACTGAAATGTGTTAATTAGTATATCATGACATATTACGGGAGTTCTGGAGTGATGGTGAGGAGGATTGGCAAGAGGCCCAGTCAAAGTGAAATATTATTGACTCAGAATCTTCCGTGGTAAGCTACTAACTGATATACACCCTCTACTCTCAGCTCTGGTCTTCCATTTCTACTATCTGATTCGGATATGGACACACCCATTTGTGGGATGTGATATTCTCAACCTACCCCCTCAGCACTGTACCTTGGAGTCTCCAGAACTCTACTTGGTCTGTATAGCTCCCCTTTGATGCTATTTAGACTAAAATTTATCTGTGGCTTTCCCTTGCCATTTTGGTGCTCACAAATTAAAAGGGCACTATCTGACTATTTAGGGAAAAACACTTGCTTTTAGCATCTTCAAGTGACAGGGCCCTCTTGCCTATTCCTGGCATTCGTGTATTTTGAACCACTTGGCTGATGATGAGGGATGAAGGATAGGGGAAAAGACAAGTCTGGTTTGACTTACCTCTTTTTGTTCAAAGGAGGGAGAGGAACTGACTTCTCCATAACCCATCCTGGGTATTGGAGATTATTACCCTGCTGCTGTTCCTGAGACCAGACTGAACAGTGAACGAACATTGTTAAGAGCCAGTTTTTCATCAGGACTAAGTCACTAAGCTGACGGAATATTGCTTTTCAGAGATAAATTATGCTTTTAATTTTGCAAATGCATCTGCAGCTGCAAAGGCACACACATCTAGAAGTAAAATTAAGAGCAATGACTTAGATTAGGAAGCATCCTGATTTGCATTCTGCTGAGCAGGACCAACGGACAGGGAGAGGTCTGAGTACCCTCCTTTTCTGATATTTAGCATTCTATGTCTCAGTGACTACGCTGCTGTGTTTTATTTTCCAAAGTCTCCATAGAAACATGTTTATTTGCTTTTAATTTAAAAATATATTCTAATCAATAATACAAAGGAGTGTTGCTCAAGAGCTTTTTAGTCTTCAGATCTGTGCTGGCGATAGGAAGCAGGGCTGTGGGCATATTTAAGTGGCAACACATTTCTCCCAAATCGTGTACTTGATTTTCTTGATGGTTCACAAACAGCAGGAGATGAGGTATCAACTTTTAAACTTTTATTTGTTTTTTGGTTGCTATTAAAAAGAAACAAAACCATTCAAAATGGCAAAGAACTGCTTTGGTATGAATTGGAAATAGATAGAAGTCTATTCTCTCCCTATCTGAGCTCTCCTAATTTTGTCCTTTTTAAATGAAATTCAAGATGAAAAATCAAGGTGATAGCCATATGCATCTACACACACTCATACGTTCTTGCATAAATTAAACATATTTGCACAGACACACACATACACATGCATATGTGTACAACTATTCACATACATGGAGATATGTACCATACCCATATACCTGTGCATATCCCAAGACCCCACACACACAGAAATCTTTAGGCATGTGGTTATATATACATATTCATATATGTAAGTCATGAGACATTCCTCTCTACTCAAATGTACAAGCCCAAGTCCAGAAAGCCCGTTAATGGGAATTCTAAGCCACACCCATTCATTCTTACCATAATATTAATTACAAAGTTCTCTCTCTCCCAACTTGCTCAACCTCTATTTCTTCCCCCAGAATTGATATATGTCACTTGCTATCCAAATTCAAGTAGACATACTACTATTGTCGGGAATCCATTTTTCATTAACACAAGTGACCAGCTGTATGATAAACATCTCCAGATGCATGATGAAAGTCAGTTAAACATTGTCTGGTAAATCATAAATCATTACTGGGTTAAAGAATTCCTTCTTGGGAAAGCAGAGAGCTAATCTCTCTGTAGGTCTTTAATTCAATAAAACAAATGATGATGAAACCCTCCATAGATGTGTTCAAGTCCTTTTTGGTGCTGATTAAAAATATTCTAGATACTTCTTGGCTGGTCTGGCACCCTTGATTTTGCCTAGTTGCTAGGGTTGCTTTAAAGGGATTTGTAAACAGCCAGAGAATTGGACTTTATGGTGTCTTGAATTAGAAGAGTTCTAGGAGAAGAAATTAGGAGGTTTGTTCTTGTAATAAAAACTGACTTTATTCATTTCCGTCATCCATCAAGTTCATTTACTCAATAAATGCTTATTAGAGTATCTATTCTCTGCTAGGTAGTGCACAGTTAGGCTCTGGAGATACACTATGAGCACAGTCATCATGGCTTCTGTTCTTCTTCTAGGGGAAGAAGAAAAATGAATGAAATAATAATCGCAGAAGTAAGTGTAATACTGCAACAGGGGTAAGTGTTTTGAAAGAAGCTAAATCTATAGGGATTTGACCAATCTGAGGTTTTAAAATGCCCTTTCTTGGGGAAGTTTTATTAAAACTAAAATCTGAAGAATGAGTAGGGTATGAGACAATCTGAAATAGAGAACACAGAGGTTTGCTCATGAAGACTTATTTTGACTGAATAGTATATTTATAATTTTTTGCTTATATCACGTGTCCTCCACCTGATTTTAAGTTCCATCTGATCAGGGACTTTGTTTTGTTTCCTACTTACCCACAACAGAGTCTGGCCTAGCGTGCATTGGGTGTTCAATAGTATTTGTTGTAAGCACGTATTCTTGTCAATACCTGTAAGAACCCTAAGAGATTGGTACTATCATAATCTCTATCTTATCATTAAAAATGTTAAGGCCTGGGATGGGTGACTGATTCTCCTCAAGTCAATAGGATTCAACCCAGATCCATTTGACTCTTAATTACTCTGCTGTCCTGTTTTTGAACTGATACCAGTATATTTATAATAGAATCAAACATGGAAATTTCAGACATTCTCAGCAGTAGGAACATGGTCAAGCAAAGTGTCTTGTAATGATATAATATGCTATATTATATGATAGCATATAGTAAAAAAATATAATTATATACTTTATTAATATAACCTGTCATGAACATTGCCATAAATGGACATGTTATATAAAATCATATATTCTTCTAAAATATGTATTAGTATGTTTTACATATACAGACCCTGCTAGCTATAATGGAATATAGGAAAATTATTCTGACATGGGGCCTGTCTTCAGATTTCTTATCACCTGGTTATAATCACAGTATAGGCTGTGGAACTAAAGCTTTCTTCCATTATTGACTAACAACAGAACTTTGGCCAAGTTTGTAAATTTCTCCAAGACTTAGCTTTCTTCTTCTCTAAATATATGGGGACAGTAAATACGTCTAGAGTTTTGTGAACACTGGAGATAACATTTGTAAAGTGTATGGTGTATGGTTAATGGTGGTTGCTTAATGAATGCCCTCGATGATGATAATAACAATAATGATGACAATGATGATGAAAGCAACACTGATGATGAATTAGGGGAAGTTAGACCTACATAAGTTGCAATAATAATATAAAGTAGGATGTCATGAATACCCTACAAGAAGCTTATATATTTCACAAGGGATGTTCAAAAGAAGGAGATGTATTTTTATTCATAAGATTAAAGGAAATAAGTTATGCTAATTAAGAGAATGAGAGTAGAAAATAATAAATGTGTGCCCTGATTACAAGAATGTAAAAGCATACAAATAAGTAAAAGGGCATCTAAAGTGAGTTGAAGTAATTTCTATATTTTTCCAATAGAATAACTTCAGTCTGTAGTAAAACATACACACGTACACATATGTGCACACACACAAATTCACCCAATGGGCTTTTTCTCTCTCAAAGAGGTCTTTTAATCACACTGACCTTAGCCTCTATAGCCCAGAACTCATTACCAGTGAAAGTTCCTTTGGGAACTATGACTAATGAGTCTATGGCTTTGATCCAGTTTCTAATGGACATCTGTCCCAGTGACAAATACTCCCTTTCACAATGGGCATACCTGGATCCCATGGCTGTCATATCATAACCAAGGCAGAGAATCAGTCAAACTTTCATCCTCTCTTTGAAGGCTGAGACGGTCTCTGTGGACCTCAATGCCCCTTCTATCAATCGGCCTCAGAAAGAGTTCGCACCTTGAGGGTGGATGGGAACTCATGTGAGGAGGTTCAGAAATTCCCAGATGGCAGAAAGAAAGTATAGCTATGAGGAAAATTTGGTGTAGGTTTGAAATGGCCCAGAATTCCTTACAGCTCCTCTGTCAGAAGATGAAGATTCCTTCCCTACCTTTGAATCTGGGTTGGCCTTGTGACTCACTTTGGCTAACATAAACTGGCAGATGTATAATCATGCAGATTCTAGAGCGTAAGCTTCAAGACACCTTCAACTGCTGTATTTTTATTTTTAGAAACTTTCTCTGAGACCATAAAGGTGGCCATCTTGCACCTTCCAGCCCAAACTGACTATGACTCATGAGTAAACCAGGTGAAACCAGTCCGTCCAACCCTTTGAGTTGTGAGAAGTAATAAATAACTGTTGTTTTAAGTCACTAAATTAAACTATAGTTTGTTACACGGAAATAGATAAGTGCTACATTGGGTCATGGAATTCAAGGGAATTCCATAAGTGTCTTTCTTTGTCCCTAAAAGGAAATATAGGTGAAAAGACTGAGGTTGGTGTCATCTTTAAATATGATATCATAAGAGGAAATGACCAATGATTGTGAGCCCCACAATTAAAACAGATTTATTCTTTTAATAGCTGCATGGGAAAGTGGCCAACACTTGCATTCCCTCTGTACATCTTATTTGCTTTCCTCTTCCTCACCCCATCTCTCCTTACCTCCTCTTTCTCACATTGACCACAGTGCTGCAAAATTTTGCCCTATATTATGCATAGTAATTCACTCTCTTCTGTTCATATTCATTCATTTATTCACCCATCCATTTGCTCTCTCAATGATCAAATAGTTATTGATTATTTACTTTATGCAAAGTAATATGCAAGAATACAGTGGCATATTTTTAAAAATCCTACCACAGTTGCTTATTCCAAATTTATCAATGTATGCGGAAAGGAAAATAAATGAATAAAAGCACTGTCCATTTCAAAGCACTTCTCCTCCTAGAAAGATTTAGTTGTAAAATTGGTATTTTCTTTCACTGCATATGTATATGTTTGTGTGTATGTGCACACACATTAAGTATATATAGGTAGTATATGTGAATTGTGTGCATTTTTATATGAGTTTACACATGTTTTCATGGGTACTCATGAATGTGCATGTGTGAATGCATGTATTTTGGTTGCTGTATGTGAAAATATTCATCTTGGTGAATGGGTATAGCATATATGTTTTAGCTTGTGTATGTGTGTTCATTTGTGCTTGTAAGCAGAAAAAAGTGCATGCAAAAAATATGGACCCAATATGGATACATTTATTCTTTGAATGTGCATGCATATGTATATGTGAACATGTTTGTATGATGATGAGAAGAGAAAAGTGATATAGAGCTGATGAAACAAAAATTGGTTAATTCTGTACCTGTCTCTAATGAAGTAGGGACAACTTGTGTCTTTGATTTAAGTGTCTTTGCCTTGACATTCCTGATGGTGTCCAAAATGGGAAGAGAAAAGATGGTCCCAAAACTTCCCTTATCCTCCAAGATTCAGTATTCTACTTATTCATCTGTTAGCTTCACTCCTGGGTACTAATAGTCCTAAAAGAAGACAGAACCATCTTTTAGATAAACAGATCAGTCCCATCAGTATCATTATGAAATAATCAACAAGAAAATATTGGTAAGGAATATGGGAATAAGTTAGTATTTAACAGAACTGAGCGTTTGATGTTTTATGCTGCCTTTGTAGAAACGATAAGATCACCAATCAAGGGCCTTGGTTACACAAGTTGACCTCTGAAAGGTCATCAGCTCCACTAATTAAAGACCAGGGAATTTCACTGAAATCCATTGATGACATGCATTGCTGACAGGATACCCTTTCTAAGCTGTTAAATGAGCAAGACCTCACTTAGCAGTCATCCCCCGTTTGGAATGAATTACTCACTTCTCTTCCACACTGCACCCTTAGGAGGTCTTAATGGGCAATGTGTTTTATTTTTCTAGATTTAGCAATCACACAAGATAATGATGTAGCAAACTTCCCGTTGTTTTACCTTGGAGATGCTTGCCTGTTCAATATGTTCAACAGTTATGTTTGGGAGGTCCCAGCCTCATCAAGAAATTCCAACTGCAAACAAACTGACAAAACTATTATGTAATGTGTTTTACCCTTAAAGCAAACTTAAACATTAGAATATCCTCACAAACCCCCTACTTTATTAAGCTGCCTTGCTACAAATAATGTATAACGCGCCATTTGAAATAGACATGTAACAACAAAGTGTTTTCTATTTGCCACTAATGTATATACATGATTTCATTTCCATTTTACAATATTCCTGAGAGGTCATTATTATTGTCCCCATTTCAAAGATGATCAAATGGAGGCTCAGGGAGGATTAAAGAACTCACGATGGCATAGAGCAAAAAGGTGTGAAAATCTGGATTAAAACCCAGCTCTGCCTTATATACATTTGTTCATTCACTAATTGTTCATTCACTAAGTGTTTGCTGAACGTTGCCCATATACAAAGCCTCAGTCTAGCAGCTTGGAACATAGTATTGAAGAACACAGACAAAAATCCTTTCCATGAGAATTGGTGATAGAATTTTACAATGTGGATACCACTGCTGACCTTGATAGTAAGAGCAGTTTTACTGGTTATGAGTCACAGGTATACTTCAAAAGGTAATCGGAGAAAGGGACTAGAGACAGAGTGTTAGATAAGACTTTTAGAAAACTTTGCAGTAAAGAGAAGCCGAGAAATAGGGCAGAAGAAGGTGAAAAGACATAAGAGGTGGAGATATTTTTTTTCTTCTTTAATTGTTTTAACTAAACATGTTTGTGTGATGATAAGAATGATCTAGTAGAGAAGAAAAATGAATGATATTAGAGAAAGGGAAGGAATGATTGCTAGAACTGTGTCTTTGAGTAGGTGAGAAAGAATGGAGACTCATGGACAAGTGGAAGAATTGACTTTAGACAGGGGTATAGACAGTCAAAGAAGCACTGGGGAATAATGTTTAGGTTTAAATATTAATTTAGATGGGGACCAGAGAATATGGACATATAGCTGACAGGAAGGTGGGAGCTTATGGAAATTCTCTTCTAATTGCTGTCATCTTCTCAATGAAATAGGATGCAAAATCATTGCTTGAAATTGGGCGTGGACATGAAGAGGTTGGAGGCTTGAACAGAACAGAAAAGGTAGAAAAAGTCATGTAGAAGAGTAGGAGAGAAGCTGGACCAAGCATCAGTCATATGATGCCAGGGAGCTGCAAGGCTGGACTTCGGGCTGACTCTGCTTTTGACTATTTCTCCTTCTACCTCTTTTAAGGTTATTTTCTTCTCCCTTTCAGTTGTCCTTTTCTTTATCTCTTTTATACAGAAGAGAAATATAAATTTGTGGCTTCCTCTTTTGTCCAAACACAGAAATACGAGATTTCAATAGCAAATTAGCCATTGAATTGCAGTATGACTTTGGGCTTGTTAAACTTAGACCTCAGTTTCCTCTTTTATAACATGGAGTTGATTTTATATGTGACACTGGTGTAATGTTCAAAAAATTACTTTATGTTAAAAAGCTTTGTTTCCTCTCAAGCGCTATATTGACATGAGTCTTTTTCTTAAGCTTTCATCTGAAATCTATATAGTAATATATCTATAATATTTTATGTTTTATGATATATATTTGCTAGATTCATTAACAATTGTTTTGTCTCCATCATAATATTGTGTGTAAACTAGGGCAGTTAATATCACCCCATTTTGTAGAGAAGGAGATGAAGTTTCAGATAGTTTGAGTGATTCACCAACGTCACCCGGTCCATTCTGGCTTTTATAGAAACTCGGGGCAGCTGATTTATATGTTAGAGCCTTGGTCACAGAACAAGAACAGATATATTAAAATAAGAAGAAAGAAAGTTGACATTCAGAACCTTAACATTATTCCTCAGTGTTTCTATGACAATTTAATGACTTTTGAAGGTGCAAGAGTTCAGGGGCCTCTGCTTGAAGAACTGTCAGCAGCAAGAGCTAAAGATAGAGATTTTTAGGGCACTCTGAGGTCCCACACAGAGTAGCAAAGAGAAAGAAAGAATTGCACAAAGGGGAATCAACTCCCAGTAATATGAGCATTTTCTGAACCACCTGAGTTAATTGCAGACGAGCAGAGGAAGATATTGAGTCTTTCTTTAGAAGATGAGATGCAGAAAAAGGGATGAGATAATAGGTCTTCTTCAAACCTTGAATCTCATGTTTAAGTATGCACAACACATTTTAATTATCATCACTATTATACCATTCATCACCATGCTGCATTGTAATAAGAGGTAATAGGATGCATTGTCCCTTTCTTACATTAAATGTGTCAAGTACCCTAAATAGGACAATTGACATAATTGCTATAAATCTCAGGGTGTGTATGTGTGTGGGTGGTAGTGGGGAAAATGATCACCCAACCCTCACTCACAATATTACAGGATGAATTTACATAATTGGGTCTAAAAACGGTATGTCACCGTTAAATGCACTCACAATTCCTGCCTCTGGCTCACCACCATTCTCATCTCCCTTTACTGGGGCAGAGAGGGTGCTAGAGTTTTCATTATGTTCTTGTAAGTTCTCTCTTTTATTTTATGAACCTGTTGGAGACCCATAGTAGGGCTGATGTTATTGGAAATGAGCTCATTAGTTTGTTAAAACAAACAATTACCTTTGGGTTAGGAAGACGAGTAAGAGATTTTATATTTTCGTGAGAAATATACAAATTGAAATCAACCTCATCTAAAATATCTGTATTCCAGAACACATCTTGACATATTGGAGGAAGAAGGGCCAGAATCAGCCATCTGACAGGGATTTCAGGCAGTTTATCTAGAAAAAAAATTGCATACTTGTTATAATATCCTAAATCCTTTTAGAAAACCACCTCAAAACCACCATAATGGGAGACGTAAGTGATAGAAATACTACCTTTCCCTCTCTGCAAAAAATAAGCTAGAAGATGAAGACGTTTTGGAAATTTTTGTAATGGAGAAAGATAACTGAAGCCATTGAGAACTGCAAGCCCCGATGAATTTCTGGAGTCAATCCTATTATCCCATAGAGATAATTATGGTCCCCAAAACATTGTTCTAATCTATAAAATGGCAGAGACTAGTCATAGACGTTCATGTCTTATGTTTTGCCTTTCACTGAAGGATTTTACCCTTTATCCTTTCTTAATATTGGGACCAGAACTGTCTTTCCACAAAGATTGTCTTAATACCCCATTAAGCTAAGCTTTGTTCTAAATTTCGTTCTCTCTTAAAGGGGTCAGTGTTTCTCAAAGTGCATCATTTCGAACACATTTGGAACACACAGTCTTATTCTTGTGCTCACTTTAATTCATTTTTCGTAAAGCATTTAGAGTGATTCTTCTAAAAGTTTAGTTGAATCCTGACATTCCCTTACTTAATAAACTTTAATGTCTTCCCATTGCCATTAGGATAAAATCCAAACTTGGTAGCAAGTTTTAAAAGGCTCTTTTTGATTTGGCTCCTGTCTAATGTACCAACCTTATTGTTCATCTCCCTTCCCTTCCCCCCCTACCCCCCGCCCCCAGAATCCATCCTCTCACCTTCCTACTAATGCTCTCACTAGGCAGCATACTAAGCCTCCTTCACCTTTTCCAAGTTACCATATTCTCTGCCATGAGGCCAAAATACAGGCTCTTACCCCTGTCAGAGGCACCCTCTCCAGACTCATCAATTGGAACATCTCCTGGTTAGCTCCTACTCTTTCTTCTGGTATATCTTAAATATCACTTCCCCTGAGAAGTCTTCAATGACAATTGCTCAACTCATATAGAGGCACTCAGATAACCTAACTAAAGGCTTTCGTAACTATTATTTCTACTACCTCAGTCTTCTTTCCCTTTTCGGTACATAATACTCTCATCTGTGCTCAGGTCAGAAGCCTGGAAGTCACTCTTGATATTCCCTTTTCCCACATTATCCTATATTGTTCCCAGTACAATCCCTTATCAAATTATCTTGCCAATATTTAAAAATATGTTCTGAATTCATCCACTTTTCTCCACGTCCGCCATAGCCATCCTAGCCCAAGTAACCATTTTCTTCCCAATGACTATTGCTTTGCCGCTCAAGTGACCTCCTTGTTCCGTTTGTGGGCACCTACAGTCTGTTCTTCATAGACAGGAATAATTATTTGAAAATGTGAATCAGATTCTTTTACTCTCCCTGCTTAAAATATCTTAGTGGTTTCCTATTTAACACTGAAGAAAGCCAAAATTCCTTATCAAAATTTTCAAAGTATTATATGAACTGGACCCCCTCCACCTCCTCTCTCTCTGAACTAGTGGTGGATATGACTAGTTACTTCTCAGCACGTAGGAACAAATTTAATTACCACCTCCTCATCCAAGCCTCTGTGACTACTCTCCTCCCATCTACTTACTCCTTATCCTCTATTCCTGCTTCTTTTTACCCCTCTAAAACATACATTTTGTAATTTTATTTTTTTTCTGTCTACACACTAGAATGTAAGCTCCATGAGGGCAGGAGGTATCTGACTAATTGACCACTGTGTCCTATAGTCTAGCCCAATGCTTGACACAAAGTGCGTGCTCAATGGGTATTCATTGAATGAATAAATAGCACATTTTGCACATAATGATAATTACATGTTTAATTGTTTTCCACCCAGATACATTCCTTGGGTGCAGAGTCAGAGTAGACTCAATGCTGTCATGACAAACTGTCTTGTCAGGTGTGAATTTTTACTATTTATTGACTAACTCAACTTCTTATAATACAAATCTTATCCATCTTTTTATCTTTAAATTTAAATTATATAATAGTCATTTGATAAATATTTTTGGATGAATGAATAAATGAATGAACACAAGTGGCTTTAAATCTCTATGAGGATTAAAAAAACAAGTAAGAGAACACTGTTGAGAAATATGCTACAAGGTTATACATTCTATATTTCCATCTGGGAAAGTCTCAATGCAGATAATCCTAATTAAGGCTGTCTAACTTGAATTAACATAGCTTTCCAAACTTATTTTATGCAGCAACTCTTTTCATGTAAATTTTAAGTTATGAGAAAGAGGCTGTGAAAAAGCTGTTGAAGAAAAAAGAACAAGGCGTTTGGAGTAAGAAGGTGGCTTACTCCTTCTTGGCAGAGAAAACGAGCTCTGCCAGTTCCAGTTTGTGAGACTAAACATGTTCTTTCACCTCTCTTCACCTTACTTTTCTCATCTTTGAAATGGGCATACGATATCTTTCTTTCAGGCTTATCGTGGTAATACAAGGATGTGTCTTAGCTTATGGAACATGGCCGGCACTCAGTAAGGATGTTTTCCTCTCAATAGATCCCATCCCAACTTTCCTCATCCAAGGTGTGAGTTCGGTTTTGTTTTGTTGTCATTTTTGGTGTTTTCTTCTACTACAATAATGGAAGAGATTTAGCTGTAACTCTTAAGTTCCCTTGTTTGAGACAATTGTCCTTAATCCATGGAGTCAGGGATCATTTAAGAGTTGATTTTGATCATACAGATATCAGCAGCAGTCTAGACACACTTCTTTAATCTTCTTTGGAACTTTAGATGGCCATAGGGCCATTCTGCGCCTTGGGGACTGAGTCATTCTTGGAGACATTGTGGAAGGAAATGGCTATTTGCTATCTAATATGCATACTTTGTACCAATTGGAAATACTGAATCCTTCCCAATATTTATTTTTGTTCTTTATGGATATTTGTAGCAGTTTTTTAATGTTCGAGAAAGAAGGCCACCTTGATGATGTTTTTCAACTTTATAATAACTTACATTCATATAGCGTTGTATACTGTTTCTACTACAGAGCTATTTTCATTTATTCCAAATGATGTTTATGAACCACCAACTAAATGTCAGCCCCTGGAGATGTAAGAGAGATTTTGATGAGGGATCTCTTCTCATATAAGTCATATAAAAGTATGTGGTCACATAAACAATGAATTCACATCAGCCCAGCCCCTGTTCATTTCTGAAAAGCAGCTTAGGTATTTACTATGCTCTCTGTTTTAAAGCTGAGAAAACTGAGTTACAGAGTACATAAATAACTTATCAAAGTGATTCATAATTTGTCCTCTATAATGATTTCAATAGTCAACTCCACTGATACAGACTAATAGGAGAAAATTACTCTAAAGAAATAAAACATCTAAACTTTCAATTGTAAGATGAACAAGTTCTAAGGATCTAATGTATAACCTGGTGACTACAGTAGAAAACACTGAATTGTATAATTGAAGTTTGCTAAGAGAGTAGAACTTAAATGTTCTCACCAAAAAAATATGTGAGGTGATGGATGTGTTAATTAACTTAATGGGAAGAATCCTTTCACATTGTGTATGTATATTAAATCATCATGTGGTACACTTTAAGTTTCTTACAGTCTTATTTGTCAATTATACCTCAATAAAACAGAAAACTTAAAATATTAGAGCACAAAGCAATAGTTACATGGGCTGCTCTTTTCTCTTTTAGTTAACATGGTGCTAATATAACTCTATCTCATATTGAAAAAAATAAAAGCAAAACATCTAACCTGATTAGTCTTTTCAAATAAATATATTTGTTTTATCTCATATAGAGACAACACCATAAATTCATTGCTCGCAGTGCTACCGAGGCTTAAAATAATTATTTAATAAATAGACAAGATATATGATTATTACAGTTCACAGGGTTTTAAAATTATTCTATTAGAGTTTTTAAAAGCATCCTAAATGCTTTGACCCTGGAAAAATAAGTGTTTATTTTGTTAATGTATTCAATGAGTTCTTTCTTTTGCTTATCTTTAGAATTTTAACTTTATGGCTAACCCTTGCCTTAATGACACCAGATTGTTATATTTTCCAGAATAATGCATGCTGTTTACTATGCCTTGAATCATTTTGTCTCCTTGAACACAAGGGGATGAATCCTCTTTCTCCAAGACTCTGCTTAGATAGCAGCTCATCTCCTGACTTCTTCAGATAGATTTAATTGGAAACCCATTTATGATCCCACGACACTGCATAAACATTTCAACTACAGTGTTTTATTTCATGATACTGCAGTTATTTTCTTATGTATCTGTGTTAAATATACACTCCCTGACTTATTCATCATCATTATTGACAAGATTAATAAAAATGATAACGATGATATGTTGAGTGTTTGTTACACGCTCATTTCTAGACTTTGCAAGAATGATCTTATAACAAGTCAGTTATTATTATATCCATCTTACAAACTAAAAAAGTGAAATTTAGCCAAGGTCGTGCAAACATGAACAAGGCACTTACAGGATTTCGTAAGTGCCATTTAAATCCAAGTAAGTCTGACTTTGTAGCCTAGAGACTCTTTAATTACATCAGAGCCTAGCTCAGTGTTTGACATTCAGGCTTTTACCAAATATTTTTTGAATTGCATTAAAAATTCAACTTAGAGATCACATGGGGAAGAACTTTGGTCTAACCATTGTCAAAGAAGTACACATTGCAAATTAGTGAGGTCCAGATTAATGAGGCCTAGGCAGAGTGCTGGTGGTGCTCTTAGCAGATGCTATTATGATCTATTATTACAGCTAATAATAACCATAATTACAGTATGAACTATGTCTCTTGGTTACATAATGCTATCTGACTCAGCCCAGAGCACTAAAATACAAAAATATGGTGTTATCTGTTGCTTGTAGTTGCAAATATTTTAGACCAATGGAATAGTTGAGGGAAAACTAAAAATATTACATCTAACTCTATTTTTGGTGACCTAAAATGGAACAAAACCAATTGGTTGGACTATCTCTTAGAGTCATGCTATCTAGAGGAACGCAGATTTATTACATTTATTAAGCACCCACCATGTGCTAAACGATTTATTTCCTAATTCTGTAAGAGATTAGGAGGGCTAGTAATTATTATTCTTAAGTTGTAAAATGAGGAAATGGGAATTTAAATGTAAGCAGATGTACTGTCAACTGGGAGAGGACAGAAACAGGTAGGGAAACGATAGTAGAGCACCGCCGTAAACTGGACCACAGGGTCCATCCTTGCCCCTCTTTATGGGAGAGCAGACTAACATGATGGGGGCAGGTCTCTTGACTCTGAATGACGGAGCCTTGTTTACTAGTGGGCGGGATCACTGTGTGTCCAAAAGTGGGCTGCTCTCTTTCGCCTTTTTGGGGACCAAGATCTAAATGTTTCATGCTTAGTTACCATTTTCAATTTCCTTTTGCTCACACAACCCAAGATTCTTCTCCTTGGGTGATTGCCAGTGGTGGGAAATATTATACTTGAGGAGAGGGAGAGGCCTTATTTTGGACCTGAAGCTAAATGATATGCTATCGCTGTTTATAAGAGAGTTCTGCTCTGAGGATTACTGTCCACAGGATGATGATTACATTGTTGTTCAACTCCCCAAATTCTCATTTTCTACACACACACATACACACACACAGACACACCTATGCTTTGTGATTATTACAGAGAGGTTATTGGTTCAAAACCAAGTGCGCATGCCCCAGCCAAATAACCTTTAATAGTACAGTCAGCCTCACCTTCTCCTCTACCATAGTCAATCTTGTTCTCCAACCGGAAATAACACATTCTACTGAGGCTAAGCTATCTACTCTTCTCCTCTAACAATAGTAATAATAGCAATTTATTTGTGTTTAATGTGTTGCTCTCATGTATACTCATTCAGTTTTCAAAAACGCATTTAAATGAGGGATTGCCTTTTCTGTCTTAGAAATGAGGAAGTTGCTTTAGAAATGTGTTAGTTGGGATTATTCTGGTTGCAAAAGACAGAAGCCCAACTTGTGCTAACTTAGACAAAATGGAGAATTTATTTGAAGGATCTCACAGAATCCAACCAAAGTATGGACACATAATGCGCAAGGAAGAAATAGATAAATTAGGTTTCAGAATGAACAAAACTGAGGGAATTCTCTCCCACTAGGACTCTCTCTAAACCTCTTCTCTTCGCTTCTTCTATATATTATATTTATTCCCTAGCCTTGCAGAAGAGCTAACTTAATATTGTAAAAACATAGGTGCTGACAGCTTTCTAGTTTTACATCTTGTAACTAATATCACAAGAGGAAGACAAATGGTTTTCCTTAATGCAATTTGAATATAAATTCCCTCAAAAGAACTTGTTAAGCCCAGCTTGGGTTAAGTGCTCACTCCTGGACCTATCAATGTGGCCAATGGCTGAAGCGCAGGATAAAACTTTTAACAGTATGGCTCTCTGTGTAAAGAGATGGTTTGAATGAGAGAAGAAACAAATGCTACAAGAAGCAGAGGGTTGCCAGGCAAATAAAGTAATAGGTGTCTATTCTAAGAAAGGGTAGGTGATTTGCCTCCAAGACACAAAGTGTCAGATAGAAGCTCAAACCTAAAGCTTTTTATTCCAGTGTAAATGTAGTTTCTTCTACTTCATGCTGATTATTGCCACCCGAAGAATCACTCCACCATTTGACTCAGCCAGTCTCTCCAATTTGTCCTTCACGTGGTAGTCTCACCCCCCCACACATCTATCTTTCATTCTCATGTCTCATACTTCTAAACTCTTCTCCAACTCCTACTTATTCTTCTAGGTCTCCATGTTTTTGAAGATGTCATCCATGCAGACTCAGCCATTAGGGGTCTCCCTCTCTTCCAATACTCTACAGCAAGTATATTTTACCCCTATCGGGTTTTTTTGCTATTTTGATATTAATTTGTATTCCTTACTCTTGTGTTCTCTGGATGCACTTTTTTTTTCTTTTTCTTTCTCTAAGTAGATTATCAGCTTCTTGAAGTCAGGGAACACATCTTAAATGTCCGTATGCATAACAGGATTTTTAGTATGAGTCTGATATTATAACATTTGCAGAGTTGGCAAAATTCAGTTTAACAAAAATTCACTTACTATGAGCAAGTCACTATTCTAAGTACTGGATTAGCTGCTTGTCTTTGGTGTGTTTTTTAAATAGCAGACAAAAATAGCTTGTAGAAGAACAGGTGATCAACTACCATCTACTCATCCCTCTATAGTTCTCCCTCAACTCTGTCCTTACTCCCCAACTTGCACGCTATGCCCTCGTCATACCAAATTGCTTATTAGTTCCTGAATAGGCAGTGCTTCTTGAAGCTTTCAATTAATGGGCATTCATTTTCTTCTGTCTGGAATGTTTTTGATATCATCTTACAGTTAACATTAACCTTAATCAACCCCCCAAAATCAGACCAAGGATCTTTTCCCCAGGAAGCTTCACTAATCACGACCTTGGCACAGAGTAGACTCCCATCACACTACACATGTATGTATATATATCCATCCCACACTTTTACTATTACTATTTGGAAAAGAGTGGCTATAGACACAAGGGCTCATTTTCCCGGCATGTGTAAAGAATTGGGCAAGGAAATAGCAGCCAGCTGCAGATACGCCCAGAATCCTCTCAGCTGCCATCTCGAAATTGAAAAGTGTCACTCCGAGGGGAAATGGCCACTCATGGCAGCGTCTGTAGCAGACTGGTGTTTGTCAAACTACATCTTGCTATTTTTCAGACTAGTTCCTGCTGAACTTTTCCCCTTCCTTCTGATTGCTTCTCTGCTGCTTACCAGCACCACAGGGAGTCAGTGTGGCTACTTTGTTATTGAAATACATTGGCTGGACTTTCTTCCTTTTTGCCTTTTCTTTCTTGGGGGGAGAAAAAATGATCACAGAGTAGACACCAAAGAATTTGATCCAATTGAAATGTTCCCAAGATAACAATAATTTGTTTTTAAGCACAGAGCTACAGGTATTTTATTTTTAATGACAAACTGTATTATAGACTTTCTTCTGATTTTTTTCTTTATAGCCCTGATGATAGAGGTTATTATAACCACCTGGCTGAAATGGGTAAGGTAGGCTGGGATGCTCAAGCCAAGAGGAAGCCAAGAGCTTTGCAACTTCAGTGCTTCTAAGCCCAGGCATGCTATATAAATCCACCCACATGCTTTTCAATCAGGAAAGATCATTGTCTGATTTGCTTGGAACCAACTTCAACTTTCCCTTTCTCACATCTTACCCTGAAACATAATATTGGTCTCTTGGGCGCTAACTGAAGCCCGCAGACCTGGATTCAGGTCCTGCTTCATTACTTCCTAGGTGGATGACCCTGAGTAAATCTGTAATGTATCTTATTTCTCATTTTCTCATTCCTAAAATGATAGCTAGCTCACGGGGAAATCAACAATATACATTTCAGAGGACTGCTCAAAGTAGCAGATGAAATAATGAATATTAACATGTTTTATAAGACCTAGTATAAAACAAAGAGTTTTAAGATGCTTTTGCTCATTGTTGATCAGTTTTTCATATGATTGTGGATGTTACTTACTCCAAGTTATGTGTCTGTTTAAGACCAGGGAGAAAACTTCCATCGAAAGCTCATTCTCTTCTCAGTTCCTATATTTCATATACTGTTTCTCATTGTTCCTCCATAATAGACATCTGGGTATAGCCAAACTGGTCTCCTAACCAAATACTGAAAATCTCATGAATTCCTCCACCTCTAACATTTGTTCACACCATTTGTGCCTCCTGCTATGCCTTCTTTATATTCTTTTACCTAAATCACACCAACCCTTCCACGTCCAGGTAAGCTCCACCCATATTCATCATCTTTTATTTTCTCTCACAGGCCCTCCTGATTATTCTCCTCCCACAGCTCCAACTTAATCCTTTCTTAAACATTTGTAGTATATACAGGTGGATTTAGTCCTTTCTCTTTCCTACTGTTACTTATCTTTGCATATGTCCATGCCTTACATCTTCAATCAAACGGAACTTTGTGGACCAGGTCAGCATGAGTCATTCAATTCTTTGTACATTGTAGAAGGCAAGTGATGATGATGCTGATGCTGATGATGATAATGATGGTGATAGTTGCAGTGAGGACAATGATGATGCTGGTGCTGATAGTGATTATGATGATGATGATAAAGCCTGCCAACTCTAGATAATAAGTGGTACCGGACCAATATAAATCAGAGAAGTCCAGATTATAGTCACAGAAAGGAGAGATGGGAAATTGTCTAGTTAATGTAGCAAGAGGGAGTGTGTGGGTACTAAGTATTCAGATAACGAATTTAAGTTCAGAGTCTGGTATAAACCAATGGACTCTGATGTAAAGGATGTCTAAACAGTTGCAGATTGGCAGAAAAGAGAAGTTAGAGGCACCAGGAGGAAGAGAGGCTAGAGGCATGAGCCAGGTTTTTGAGGCAGATCTATACAATGAATCTGAAATGAGAAGTTATGTAATTCGAGATAACATCTCTTAGCTTCGAGGTGATAATCATGGATTTGGGAAGTGAACAGGAGTATGTCAGATCCTAGTTTTGCCTCTGGGCAACCATGTGACCTTGGTTAGTTAATGCCTCTCAGCATGTGTTTCTTCTGTTTAATGGGGTAATATGTCTCAGAATTGCTGTGCAGATTAAAAGAATTAATGTTTGTAAAGTGCTTCTCACAGTGCTTGGCACATTGTAAATTTTCAATTATGGTAGACAAATATAATAAGGATAACTCAGTGGATGTGGCAGCATAATGAGATCCTGCAGCTGGTGCTCATAGAGAAACAGGAGGCAGAGCCTGTTTTTAGAGGTTTATAGTAGGATGTGGAGGAACTGGGAGGCACAGATCCTAATCCTCTACCAATGTCTATCACAGTGTCAGGACCATAATAGAATAGGCTGAGGCAGAGAGTAGGAATTCAGATGAATCATTGAATTGGAATGCCAGACAAGGAGACTGAGACAGAGTCCCAGGCATGCAAATGGGACCAAGACAACAGGGAAAATTGGGAAAAAAATTACTCTGCACACAGGTTTTGGGAGTCTGTCCTAAGCACCAGATACTAGGTGAATACTTGAGGCAGTAGGATTCATTCCATACCTCACATTCTGGTGGGCCTGAGGCTGGTGCACCATCTGCCCTAGTCAGGCTGGCTCAGGAATCAGACAGGGCCAAGTTTACAAATGAAAGGTAGCCATGACTCCAGTTGCAACGCCCTAAGGAAGAGGGAGATGTCCAACCAAATGAGGACAATCATCCAGGTGTGTAGTTGAAAAAGCAAAGTAATTCTGTGCCCTGAGGTTTGGGCCAGACATGAAAGCCCTGGAAAATGAAAATGCAAATACGTACCATGGAAGATGTACATGAGGATGATACACTTCAGACCCACTAAGTGGGTCTTAGCATCTTCCATCGAATCACGATACTTAGCTGTGTGATCTTGAGAAAGCAGCTTTAGCCTTCTAGACCCACTTTATCTTTATCTATAATATTAACAATGGTAACTGCCATTTATTGAGCAGTGACCAGGTGCCAAGTTCATACTGCAAAGCACCTCAGATGTACTATTTTATTTCAACCCCATAACAACTTATGAGAGACAAAACTTTAGTTTTTCAATCCTCAGCTGAGGCTAGTGAGGGTTAGAAAAGGTATGTAGCTGAAGGAGGGTCCCACAGCCTAGACAGGTTGGAGCCTGGATTTCAATGTGAGACTGTTGGTGACAGGTCATCTACTCTCTTTCTTCTGTCCCAGAGTTTCTCAACAGCAATACTGTTGACATAAATTCTTCACTGTGGTGGGGCTGTCCTGTGCATCATACTCTCTAGATGATAGTAGCACCTACCGCCACCTCCAGTTTTGACAATAAAAAAGTCCCCCAACATTGTCAATGTCCTCAGGGGCAACATTTGCCCAGGTTGAGAATAACCGTTCCTAATTTATAACTCTCTCTTTAGTATCAGGATGGAAGGCACAGCCTGAGTGGGCTTGTCTTGAGGCTGAGCACTGTGAGGGTGATGGTTTGTTATCACAGTGTAAAGAGAGTACCAGCTCCTTCAGGGAGTCTCTGCTGCTCTGGTGTTAATGTGGCAGGTAGTAGCATGGAACTGGGTCAGCCAGCCATGAGATCAAATCCAAGCTCCACCATTTCCCAACTCTGTGAACTTGGCCAAACTTCTTAACCTCTCAGAGCCTCAGTTTCCTCACCTGTAAAATAAGGATAACAACAGGATTTACCTTAAGAAGTAATCTGTATAATGGGGATAATGATGGGCTTGATTTCATAAAGATACAATAATTTAATATTCATAAAGCACAGTGTTAAAAGAAACAAGCTCAATGTGTGGAAACTATTCTTAAAAGTGCCTGGCCTTCTGCTGTAATCTGTTGCATTGTCTTCCTTCCAGCTGGGCTGCAAATGTGATTAGACAGGAAGCTCTTTGGAACAGGGGCCATGTCTAGACTGTTCACTGCTGAGTCTCCAACACCTAGGGCAGTGCCTGAAACATACTAGGTGATCAGTAAATATGGGATGAACTAATAAAAGGATTGAATAACAAAGAGGAAGTCAAAGCAGTATTCTAAAAAGGCCCCAATGCTGTCAGTATCATTAAGCCTTCATTATTTCAAGAACACTGGCTGGAATGCAAATGATTGTCAGGAAGAGTAATGGGAGGGAAAATAACACATGTTTCAAGGAGTAAGGAAAGATGGAATCCATCTACCAGTTAGCTTTCAAAACTGGCTAAAAGTTAATTTGAATTTAAAATTGATTTATCTGGCCTTCCTCTTACTTGAACACAATGCAGATCTTAATTGGAACATACACCTCCAGGAGCAGAGGAATAACGAGCTGCTTGCTGAAATGTCACTCCTGTGGAAGAGAGCAGAGGTGGTCCCATGAGGAGCGCCTTTCTTCCCTCGGCATAGTGGGCTCAGCTGTATTGAGTAGGAGGGGAGAACTGACAAAGAGACGGGAGGCACAGACAGGAAAGGAACGACTCCATTGCTGGGATCTGAGCAGGCTTTGTAGGGAAGGTGGCATTTCACCTGGGCTTTCACGGGGTGGAGAGATGGATCCACAAAGGTAGGAAGAGAGAAAGAGCCTCGCGATTACATTTATATATTTATAACACACAAAGATTATAAATCCTACTTCTGCAACCCATTTCCTAGGTGTACGGTGTTATTTTTATTTCCCTTTATTTTCAACCTCTTTTTAAACTCCAGTTTCCTTATCTAACAGATGGGGAAAATAATACCATATCTTTCATAAGATCATTATAAATGTTACATTAGATAAATGCATAAAATCATTTGGCATGGTTCCTGGCACACGATACATACAAAATACAAGCAGCTGTTATTATTGATGTTATTATTATACTTGAGTTTGCCTCTCAGAGGACAAAGCAGCATAAACTGGAGGTAAAGAGTCTATAAAATGCAGACATGAGAAGCTGGCTCTGTTTTTTGATAAAATGCAGAGGGAGGTTTGGATGGAAAAGTAGGTATGAATCAGATTGATGAGGACATGGAATGTGGTTCTAAAGATTTGGAGCTTTAAGGACAAGAGTGAGAAAACAGAGACATTTTCTGTTTTCTGTCAGTCAGGGCTTATTTAGGTGGGAAGCAGCGTTTCAATCCTTGTACACCAATTCATATAGGTGACCCGGCCCAGATTCTCTGCCTGAGAAGGAAATGTTGCTTGCGGCAGCATTTATTCCCTAGCCAATCTTCTCCGTTTTCCTGCCAAAATGAGGACTTCTTTCATTGTGTGATGGAAAAAGAACGCCACGTGTAATTAGAGGGAATGAGCAGAAAGAGAAAAGGCGGTAAGCCAGCCGCCGCCGTACTTGCAGATGTCTCCCAGGAACAGGGGGTGATGTGTTGTGACACTTGCCTTTGTTATGTTGTTTGTTAAACACTACGTGGCTACATTTCACAACATTTTCGAATATACTCCTGCATTCCCTGGGCATTTTGGCAGCAGAGAGTGGAAACGACTGGGGCTGGGGACGGGAAGTGGGGGGAAGGGAGTGTACGGCGAGGAGGGGCTAGAAATATTAATGTGTGGGAGTCGAGTTGGAAGTCACCTTCACCAAAATATACCTCCTTCACACAATCCGTGCGCTGGGGTCTGAGAGTCTTAGCTTATGAGGTATATTCATTGTGTTCAATTAAATTCGAATCAAATGAATATTTGAGTACCAGTAATGTGCCTAAAGATGTTAGGCTCTGGGGATAGAAATAGGATAAACAATGTCCCTGCTGTCCAGGGATTTACACTCCAGTGGAGGCAATTGGGCAGACATATACCACACGCACACGCATACACACACGTACATACACAACACAGAAAGCGAAGTGCAAAGAGATTTTAAAAGAGCCAGAATTGATTCAAGTTTGAAGAAAAGGAGTATAGCATACTGACTGTAGGCCACATTCTCTCATAATAATCTAGTTACATTAGAGATGAATTATTAAAAGTTTGACTAAAATATCCTAACCACTTGAACATGAAGTAAGTTAAATTTATATAACCTTTGGATCAAACAGGAAATCAAAAGTCAGATTACAGGGTGGCATAGTGGTTAAGTTCCTTCACTCTTCTTTGGAGTCCTGGGGTTTGTAGGTTCAGATCCCAGGTGCGGACCTGGGACTGCTCATCAAGTCGCGCTGTGGTGGCATTCCACATAAAATAGAGGAAGATTGCTACAGATGTTAGCTCAGTGACAATCCTCCTCAAGCAAAAGGAAGAGTGCCAACAGATGTTAGCTCAGGACCAATCTTCCTCACAAAGAAAAAAAACCAAATTATGTAGAAAAGATATATCAGCATGTAAACCAGTGAATAGAAAAGGCAAGTGAGATAGATAAACTTCTTGTTAAGTTAATTAAGACTAAAACAGAGGGATCAAAATATGTTAAAGTTTCAGAAATGTTAAGGTGGTATAACTGCAAATATAAATGTGATCAAGACATTGCTGCATACATTTTATGATAAAATTTTGAAAACCTAGAGCAAAAGGATCCTAGGAATCTGTAAATCATTATAATTGACCTCGAAGAAATAGAAAAGGTGACAAAACCAAGTCCAATAGAAGAAACAGAAAATATGATTGAGCAGCTGCAATCAAAACAGGCACCAGAAAAAACAGGTTTGCTACCGAGTCTATCCAATCCTTAAAGAAAATATTTTCGATATTATTTAAAATATACTACTCTGTAGAAAATACATCATCTCAATTTGTTTTATGAAGGCACTAGAGCTTTAAAACCAAATATATATGTACACACACACAATCAAGAAATGAAGCCAAAAAAAGAATAACAGATTTATCCCTGTGAATTCATAGGTGGTTCAAACTACTGGTTGATCTTTCATGCCAACAAATAAAAGAGTAAAAATCAGATGATTGTATCAATATATGCTGAAAAGGCATTTGATAAAAATTAGAAGCGTTACTAAATAAAGTTAGCATAAAATAAAAGAACTTAGATTTTGTAAAGGCTAGCATGAAAACCCTACCTCACATATGATCCGAAAGGGTAACATGCAATTCCATTTAAGTCAAGATAGTTCAAGATAATTGGTTAACAATTAGAGATTTGATTGGGAAAAATGAACTTAATAGAAACAATACACAAAATTGGGTAAGGCGGTTGGATACAAGATAATATATTCAAGATCAATATACTTTCTCTAAACTAGCAGTAAACACCATTTTGAAAGGAGAAAATTTGCATTAACATCATGTACAATAGTGATATATAATTTAAAATAGTTTAACCACAAAAATTACAGTATCTACATGAAACTATAAAATCAATATAATAATTTAACAAATATTTAATTTTAAGTAATATTTTAATGAATTAATATTTTAATTTATAGTTTTAAAATTATGCAATTCCACTTGGAAACCCAACAGGGAGTTTGGAATAAAATTGCACAATCTTGAAGTTTATAAAGAAGAATAGACGGCAAAGGAGAGCCAAAAGTTTGTGCAAAAGAGTACCAGAGAAGGGAAATATTTAACAGCTCTCAGGACGTAGTATAAAACCAATGTAATTAAATAGATCTCAGGTGGTGTAGGAATAGAGATGGACTGTGAGCTCCAGGAGAGGAAGGATAAGTTTTGGTTTGCTTGTATATTCCAAGCACATAGAAAAGTGCCCAAGTAATATTGGCTGAATTATTTATGAAATAGATCACAGAATTTGAATAAAGAACTTAGAAATGAATCACGATATCTATGGCTTACGAGAATTAAAGCACATTTTATTGAACTAGGATATGAATACAAATCCTAAGTGTACAGCTTGAGAGTTTCATAAATGAAATCACTCATGTTAACACTATACTTGTTTGTATGTGTGTATATTATGTGTGTATATATCTATATCCATAATTATATCACCCTAGAATTCCCACTTCTGCACTTTACCAAGAGCTACCCCATCCCTCTTCTCCTCTCTTGACTCTAAAACCATAGATTTTTTTCCCATAGGAAGTCTTCAGGTGTCATTGATCTTTGGTTGAAATTATTATTATTATTATTATTATTATTATTATTATTATTATTATTTTAGCTACTCAGCTCAAAGAGTCCTTAGGATATAGGCCATATAATCATCATCTTCATAACAATAGCAAGTAGATTTTGGGTAATTTTATAAGTTAAGTGCTTTACATTCATTTTCTTATTTGAGTCACACAAAACCATATTGAATAAATACTCTTATTTTGTTTAATATATGTATAATTTGAGGCTTAGAGAGATGAAGTAGTTACCCAAAGACACCCAGCCAGGAGGGAGTAGAGGCCTTTGGGTGTGATCATTTCATAGCCTGATGTTTCTATGCACAAGCTGCTATTAGGATAAAATCAGATAATGTGGAAAATGTTTAACATGCAACTTGCTCCAGAATACATACTTAATAGTTGTATAATCACAACAGTAATGACAAAATCGTTCAGTCTTCGCAACAATGTTGGCAGATAAGTTTATTAGCCTCAGGTTTGCAGACGAGAAAAACTGAAGCTGAGGGAGCTTAAATGACCTGCTGAGTTCCCACAGTTCGTGGTAAAGGCAGAGTCAGCCTCAGCCATTTCTCTCCAAAGCCTGTTTCCTTAATCACCGTGCAGACCTGGGTTCACCTGCAACTACTGTGTGGCCTTAGGCAATTCATCTAACCTCTCTGGGCCTTGGTTGAATAATCAGTACTTTTGCCAGCCATAATCACTGCTCTTTTTATCTCGGGGGAATGTGTAGGAGAGTTGAAGGAGTTTTGAAATAAGAACATCATAATGCATAAGATGACTGCTTATGTTTCCCCTAGCAATCCACAAGGTGGCAGATAGAGCAGCCAGTCATCGTTATCTCCAACGGTCATTTCAGACTAAGAAGAGAACTGACACATCCTCCCATAATAGTTTCGTAAGATATAAAATGTTTAATTTTCCTGCAAATGGGCTTTTATCTCCCTGGGGAATGGTGCTTGTTTCCTTATTTTCACAACATTGATGACAAAAAAGCAGAGCAAGCTAATTTTAGTCGTTTTGGAGAATAGAGGTGGGGTGGATAACTGAGACAGAGAGAGAAAATGGACATCGTCATGATTCCATTGAAAATAGTCACTTAAACAGAGGCAAGAATCTTTATCTACCAACCTCTGGGACCTCATGAGTCCTTGCATGGAGAAGGGAGAAAAGTCACTTCAGAAGATGCCATGTCATATCATACTACTCTATCTGCCAAAGGAGATTTCTCTGCTAGCTACCAGACCACTGGGCTCTCTTGTGGCCATCAGGCCCAGTTCATCCCAAACATCTCTAAATGCCTCTCCATGTCTATTTTTTTTCTATAGTTCTGTTTCCTAATTATCCCTGTTAACTTCTTCCCCTTGTATACTCACTCCACTTATCAGGAGCTGCTTCAAAAGCCAAAACTTCCTCAACACTTTCTCTACTCTTCTTGATTGAATGTGATCATTCTCATTTCCTTCCACTGTTCCTTCCATTTTATTTTCATTAGTGGCGTATTTTCTGTTTTCCACGGCAAAATTACCTTTCCCCATTTTAAAAGTGCAATGGGAAAGTATGCCCATTTGAAAATATGTAATAAATATATAATTAGATTAAAAATGAGAGTACTACTAATGCTATTCTCTGCCAGAGTACCCTATTTTTACTTTTTTAGTTTATAGTTTTTCAAAATTTTTACATGCATTTAAATGTTCCACTTAGTCTGAAGGTACTTTGAAATGAAAACCTCTCTTCTGGTCGTGGATGTATTTTTTGGGTAATAACTACAGCTATAAAGAACAATAAAGCAAGGTAAGGGGGTTGAGTTGATAAAAACAGACTCTACCTGGGGAGGCAACACCCGCATAATGGAAGCAGCAATGGTCCTGGAGGTGAGTTATTGAAGTTCAGAGGAAGAACAGTTTGGGGTCTTAAGGGATGCTTCACGGGACGGTTGGCTGTTGAGACTAGCACGGCAGACGGGTTAGATTCACTGAGATGTTAGGTGTGAGTCTTACGGCTGGGAGTCCACTATAAGCAGAGATGCGTAACTGCGAATGAACAGAGTGAGGGAGCATAGTGAGGAGATCCTTTCCATTTCTTTTCATCTCACCTGCTGCCAAGCCCTGACGTCTCTAACTTGAAGGTACTTTTTTGTTCTCTTTATTTCTTTGGTCTCCCCAAACCCTAGGCCCAGAGCACTCAAGTGTTGGTGGTTGTTTCCTGGCGCCATGTGCATTTTTGAAAAATCAAGATCCATCTGTGTGTCCTGCCCATGTCTACTCTTGAAAATTGCCTGAAGCATACCACTTTCTTGACACACATGCATGCATAAATACATACATACATATGTATATACACACACACATATGAAATGAATGCACAAATATGTATGCATTGCAACTTTCTTTTGATATTTTCATTAATTCACAAATAATATGCTCTTAGAGTATCTTATTATTTTTTATTTTTGGTAAAAGATACTGACTTTCTATGAAGGAGGTTGAGGATTTTACTCTCTTAAAACACTCCCAAAAACGACTTTCCTGAACGACATCTAATTCTCGTATATTCATTATTGCATATAGCTGCCTTACAATATGGAGATATTTTATATTATTTGACTATATACTGTCCGCAGGTGTGTTATATAGTTTACTATGATTATATTTTCTTTCTCTTCTAACTTTTGCCTTCAGGAATTAATAATTTCTTTATTTTTTCCATTTTCTTAGTTTTCAGGCATTATTTCATTCTGAAGCTTCCCAATAAAACTAACTGTAGAACTTCAATGTGTATGTGTGTTCTTGAAAATGTCTCCCTCTGGAATTCTTTGACCTGCTGAATTCGGGGCTTCGTTATTCTCTAGCAGCAATTCATAGAATCGTCTGGGAATCTCTTTCAGTATAATTTTGAAATTGCCTCATTCTCTCTTCTGAATTGAATCTTCTGCTCAAGATTCTGCATCTTGTCTTTCTTGGTTTATTCTCTTGTATCGTTGGAGCATATCTTCCAGTATCTTCTTGCATGGGAGATATATTTTTGACATTTTGCTTGTCTAAAAGTATTTTTATTCTACTTTGATCCATGAGGATGGATTATTTGTATTGAACATTTTTCTGTTGCTAGAAATAATTTTCCCTCAGAATTTTGATGGAATTCTTCTGTAGTCTTCCAATTTCTGTGCTGTCAAAGCCATTAGGATACTTGACCATTGCATATGGTAATGGGACTAGATTGGGCAGAAGAATGCAATTTCTCTTTATGGAAGATGCTAAAGACTCTTTTGTTTTTTTCCTCCTGCATCCTAAAAATTTACTTAGAATTGCCTTAGTATGGATATTTTTTTTTCATTCTTTTGGATGAGAACTTGTTGGAACCCTTCAATCTCAGATCAAATGCCCTTCATGTCTTGGCTGTTTTTATAAATATGTATTTTTATAATTTCCTTCCTCTATCTCCTATATTCTCTCCCCATTTTTGTTATTCACATATTGGCCCTCCTGGATTTATCTTCTGATGTGATTCTCTTTTCTCTCCTGTTTTCTATATCTTTGTTCTTTTGTTCAACTTTTGAAAGAGTTCCTTAAATTTATCTTCCAACCTAGCTATTTTTTTAAAGAAAATATTTTACAATAAAAAAATTACTCAAGGCTTATTATTTTTGAGTTCTCTGAATTTTTTAATGGAACATGCTCCTACCCCACCAAGGATGCTAATCAAATGTGCATGTAAGTGTGCTTGGTTTTTCTGTTTCCTCTCTACTAGCCTACTACCTGGTTTCTCTGCATCAACGGTTGCCCACTTAGAGTTAATTTTCAATATAGCAGCCAGAAGGTCCTTTAAAAGTTGATTTATGTCTTCAGAAAAACGATTTCTTAAGTGATAAAATAATCATCACCAAAAAAGCATGCAATGCAGAAATGTGTAGCTTAGAAAGTAAGAAATTAACTAAAACCCCACCACCCAGCAGAAATTGTCAGTGCTGTTTGGTAAATATCACTCCAGACATCTCTCTAAGGACTATACAGATGAATATGTCCCTAAGGACTATGTAGAAATTTATAGATTACTAGGGAGACAAATAGGTAAAAATGTGATGCTACTTTAAGGGTTATTTTAAAATAAAATGACAAATTTAGGTTTACTTGAATTTAACATTAAGAAAAACATATTGAAGTAAACATGAAAAAAATGACAAATGTCAAATACATATTTTTTTCACCACAAGAAGATATTAGCATCTAAAATATCTCTAGAGTTAAGGGAAAATAGAAGAAATTTTAAGTTCTTCAAGTCTTTTAAAAAAAGAGCTATACCTTTCCATTTTAGACCTGTCTATTGACTCCCTACTGTGAGGAAACTAGCATTCCCCCATCCTCTCTCTCTTTTTCTCTGTCTCCAGTTCTCCTTCTCTCATATGCTATTCTTAGTAAGGTTTGCAACATTTACATATTCTGGTCTGAAACTGTAATTTTCATTTTAATTGTATATTGAATAGGAATCTGTGTTCACCTCTGATCCTGTTCCCATGGCTTGCTCATTTTCAATTACTTTGTTATCATCTATTATTTTGTTTACCTGATTTCATCTTCCAGAAGCTTTCTGTTTTTTAAAAATTTAATACTATATTTTATTTAACCCCATCTAGTCAAGATATTATCATTTTGGGGCCTACCCAGTGGCATAGTGGTTAAGTTCACATGCTATGCTTTGGCAGCCCAGGGTTCACAGGTTTGGATCCAGGGTGCAGACCTACACACTGCTTATCAAGCCATGCTGTGGCAGTGTACCACATACAAAGCAGAGGAAGATTGGCACAGATCTTAGCTCAGGGACAATCTTCCTCAAGCAAAAAGATGAAGACTAGCAACAGATGTTAGCTTGGGGCCAATCTTCCTCACCAAAGGAAAAAAAAAGATATTATCATTTTAATATATAATGAATACAAAATCATTAATGAGACTTTTTTACAGTCTCATTTTCCTACTGAGTCTTTGAAGTTTGGTGTGTATTTTACACTTAGAGTACATTTCAGTCACTGTAGCATGTTTCAAATGTTCAATAGCTACACGTGGTTAGCGGCTCCAGTACTGGAGAGCACAGCTCTAGACTTCCTCCTTTTCTTTGTCTCACTTATCTGTTTTGGGTTAAGTTATGATTCCACCCCAGCAGTTACGCCTAATTGTGGACTTCTGTCCTAGAAAGGATCCCTGGAGTGTCAGTAGTTTGTTTATCTGTTTTACTGTTTTTAACTTTTTATGTTATGATGATTGTAGACTGGCAAGCAGTTGTAAAAAAATAACAAAGAAGTTTTTCAAAGAAGTGATTAGGGAGTCCGCTATTCCTTGACTGTGTGCCTGCTTCAGAATATCTATATTCTGCCTTTGCACTTGCATCTTTTTTAAACATAGGTGAGATCATGTCACTCTTAGTTTTGAAACCCTGCTATAGCTGCCCATTCTACTCAGTAAAAGCCAGTGTCCTTATGGGGCCGTGAAGCCATATGCATTCTGATCACTGGACACCACTCTGCTGTCTTCATCTCGTCTACCTCTGCTCCTTCTCTTCTGGCCACACTGGAGCCATTGCCGTCCCCACTTTTAAGGCTGTGGCTCTTCCCTCCCTCCGACATTGTCTTTTATGAGATATGCACATGGCCCACTCCATGGCCTCCTTCAAAGTTTTGCTTGCACATTGCCTTCTCAGTGAGGCCTGTCCTGACCACTCTGTTTAAAGTTAATTACCCCTTCCCACCCATTCAACATTCCCAATTCCCTGTCACGATGCTCGCTTCATATTCTTATTTTCCAAGGCACTTTATGCTTTCTAATATGCTATATAATTTACTTATGTTTTTGTTTGTTTTTTTACTCCCATAGCCAGAAAGAAGTTCTGCCAATAACCTACTGTTGACCACGAGGGTTAGTTAACCTCTCTGTGCCTCAGTTTCCCCAACTGTAAAATTTAAATCAGAATAATTGTTCTCATTTATTGAGTGGCTACTATGTCCAATGCACTGTAATATTCGCTTTACATGTAGTTTGTCATTTAAGCATTACAATCTCCTTCAGATAGATTGTCTACATCTAACAGATGGGATAACAGATTAAGAAAATGTTAGGTGAGTTGCCCAAGATCTCAGCTAATAAGTGGAGTTGACTTGACAGGATTATTGGAGATAACCTAGTTACCCACTTACCATAAAAAGCTCTCAATAAATATTTATGTAAAATCATCTTCAATTTATCAATACACCCATTTCAATAATTGTTTATATAATTATTCCCATTTTGCAGATGAATAAACTGAGGTTTCTAGAGTTGAAATGACTTGGTCTAAGATTGGTAATTAATGGAACTGGATTTAACTTCACGTCCCTCTGGAAACAGAGGGATAAACGTTCCTCTCCCAAGCCTGTGTTCTTTTGATGCTTCTAAAAAGTATTCAAAGTTTGCTAGATGAAGGAACAAATAGAACTAATGTTCAATTTTTCATTTTCTCCTGCTAAATATCAAATCTCTTCTTTAATACTTCTTAACATATAATTTGTTCTGGATATAATTCTAGTGAATTTAGGCAGTGAGGAATCAACACCATTTAGATAAACTCTAGACATTGACATTTTTTAAATTGCTGTCTACTTTTCTCCAATTTACTGCATAATCACCATTCTATCCCATAATGCTGTGAGGTTTCCCACTGTCATCAATCATTCCTCCTCTGTTCATTGTATTGCAGCCTTTACATGGGGCCCCAGCTGCCAAATAAAAGGTCATTTAATGGGTCCTTACTCTTTTGAGCACCATCCAAAGCCTCCTCTTCAATCAGCTTCTCAGGGAGGGATCCAGGTGGGGGCAAAGAGGCAGGTCACTTCAGCTCTGTTTCCATGGCGACCCATGCATGAATGTGATTTTACCCCACGACCTTGGACATAATGACCCTTAATCACATCCACTATACCCCTCAGGACTCAGTGACTCCTATGGCAATTTTCTATGACCCACTTTAATGGCACAGTTTTCATAAAGGTAGACTTCCTACCTCAAGCAGGCAGGGCCAACCAGCAATTACTTCAGGGCAGAAACTTAGAACAGAAAGGGTCTTTGCAGGAAGGCTACAACAGCAGTAGATAAAATAAGTTACTAGGATCCTAGGTGCCAAAGAGAACACTCTTGTGGAGTGTTTCAGCTCCAAATTAACCTTGACTGAATTCAGTCTGACCTAGCTCATTTCTAAATCCCATACAAAGATAATGTGGGTAAAGAAAACTGGTCTAAATGAAATCTTTGAAGGAAAAAAGAAGGTTGGGATAAGTAGAAAGAGGACACACTATAAGGTCGAAGTTAGCCATCTTCAAATATGTCAGATGTTGACATGAGAAAGGAAATTCGGACTGATATCTGGAAGTATAATCACCAGGAGACAGTTATAGGCAGGGACCTTCTGTTCAAGAAACTTGTATATTTGGAGGTCAAATTCCCTGACTGTTGAGTCAAGATGAGATGTGGCTAACAACACTGCCTTTCACTAACTGTATGAGTGTGTGCGAGCTTTGGTTTTCCTGTACTTCTATTTCCTTCTTTGTAAAATGGAGGTAATGCTGATATTTCTTCATTCAACATTTATTAAAACTCTATTGTGTACCTTCTTGGGGATACCTTAATGGATTAAATACACAAGTTCATAGGAAGCCCTTAGCTTAGCGCCTGACACATGGCACGTATCCTAAGAGTGGTCATCACTGTTGTATCATTATTGTTATTGTCCAATCCATTACCAAAAATAAATTGCTAAAAGTCAGAGAGCTAGAAAGGGTTGCGTTACAAGGTATTAAGCTCTCTGTCACTGGCCAAATCCTGATGAGACCATATGGGAATGAGGGGGTGGTTGTCAGTAGCATAGTTCAAGTATTAGGAGATTAGTTAAACTAAAGATTTTGAAGACTCCTACTTGAAAGATGCCATTATACTATGATGTTTGAATTTTCCTCATTATTGACAATGGTTGAAGTGGGAGTTTGCTCCCTTTTTCTTCTTGTTGGTAAGTATGGAATAGAACCATCAGGTGTCACCAAAGCAAACTGGTAGGAATATCACAGGCCTCCTTTTTATGTCATTCCTAAGCTTTTAGCTGAGACCCATCAATTCTATCCAGCTGGATTTTTCATTTATCTTTCTTACATATGTCACTGCCGGTCTACTAGGGCCCCACATACACCCTTAATTTCCTTCCTTGATGGTTATCTTTATCCTATCTCCAACTACCAAAGGACAAAAAAATATTGTGAAGGCTGAAGCTTGAATGCCATCTTCTCTCCCTACAATTTCCATATGTAACGAATTTCTTGTTCCCTCATGGACGTGTTTATTCACTCAGCACATAGTCACTAAACTGCTGCTCTTTGCCAGGGACTGTGCCGGACACAGAGAAAGCAGAGATGAAGACAGCCTACTCTAAGACCAATGTGGAGTTTTGGCTCTAGAGGGAGAAGTAAATATACCAAAAACTGCGTAAACCACCAACTTCACCCACATGGGTAACTATATAGCAGTAAAAATGAATGGGTTAAAGTTGTACCTACAGATATCACTACATCTCAAAAACTTACATGAGTAGACAAAGGAAGTATGATGTTAGTACACTATATTATCTTACTATGGATTTTGTAAGTTTAGGCAAAGAAAGCTAGAAACCAAATTCAAGATAGCGCTTACCTTAGGGTGGGATTGAGAATGAGAAAGAAGAATGGAATCTAGCAGAAGCATATGAGGGCTTCAATATTTTAAGGGAAATTTTATTTCTTACTTTGGAAGGTGAGTATATGAAACATATATATTTCTTAAAATAAAATATTCCTACAAAAAGATATTACAGGTTGTAAAAAGTGTTTTAAAGGGCACTATGGTATTAAATCAAAGTCAGGAGTGTTTGATTTGGAAGGGCGCATGTAACAGGAATGGCTTCTCGGTGTCTTTGTGGAAATAACTTCAATAGGAATTAACCAGGAAAAGTGTGGGAGTGAGGAGTAGAAAGGAAAAATGCTCCACTAAATTTGTCTATTCCTTATTAACCTCCTTGTTTGCATTTTGATATAAATTTCCAACCTGAAACCTATGCCATCTCCTCAATTAAACAGGAAGCCCATTAAGCAACTGAGTCTTATTTGCCTTTGTATTCACTAAAGTGCTGAGCAAAATCTTTGTTATGTTGAATTGAACACTAATAAAAGATGAAATCTGGGACCTCATGTAACTTGAGGGTCACAAATATGCTAAATGTTGAATCTATGTTTAATTTTTATTTATATTTCATTGGCAACTAGCCCAAGCTTATAAGGTTTTAAAAGCAATCCTTATTTGGCAATTCTCCACTGTATCTGTGACACCTAATATTTGATCTCTAACAAAGTAATGAAAGATGTCTTTGGATCATGCCCTTCCCTCTGAGCAAAATATACTTTCCTCCTCATTCTCTACCTATCAGATTCACTGTACTCTATTCTTTAAGATCTTGCTCAAATACTTTATCTTTGAAATCTTTACTGCTCAGTTCAGGACAAAGATGGATATCTCTTTTATAAACTCCTTTGCAACTCTTGGCATCCCTAGCTGTGAACTTTCTAGATCCAAATTGGTTAGCATAATTCCTGGACCATTGTGGAGAGCTGGTACCTTATAGCCATTGTCATTATTAAAGGATGTTCTCTGCCCTCAAAATGTCAACCCCATCAGGAGATGTCGCAATGATGTGGGTACAACACAATACAGTTTAACCCAATTCTCTATGTTCCACAGCCTAACACATCACTTTTTGGCATATAACTGCTCAAATATGAAAGAATGAAATGAATAAATAAATCTATGAAATCACTAACATATAAATTGTGTTGTCTAGCCCATCCGCGATCTCAGCCTTGCAAGCATCCACCTTATACCCCAAGGGGTGGAGTTATTTATTGTTTGCCTAGGATAGCTCTTTGACAAACGAACAAAAGTCTGAGCTGGCTTCATTAAGAAGGATGGATAGAAAGCGGCAACATGTCTGTGCTGAGCCATTGAAAGTGAAATGGGATAATTGCCGTGGTTACAATGAGGCTGATCAAGCTGAGAGAAACAAGTTTCAAATTGTTCCAATCAGTCCTAATCCAGCAGAGTTATTAACAGTGTTCTATCCTGGTGCGACTGCATCTGCTAACTCGAGATAATGATTTATATCACAGTTTATGAAAGTTCCAATTTGTCCTAATTCAATAAGTGAGACCCAGCAAGGCAGGCAGGAGACATACATTGTACTATGTCTGGAAACCCTATTTCCTTCTCCTCTCCCTACCCCTGTCAGACTGTAATGGCTAGATGTGCATCTGCTGGCCAAATACTTTCCTTTGTGGCCCTAAGCGGAGGAAGATAGAGTAGCAGGTTGGAGTAGAAATTCTCAGTCACACCCTATGGCTGGAAGATCCAGCAGGAAAGAATGTTTTCAACAAAACCGACAGGATAGAAGGATACAATTGGAAGTGTCATGGAGACCCCAAGTCTAGGAGTTCTTAATCTGGAAAATATGGGCCCCTAGGTTGACAGTGTTCCCATGAATGCTGCAAGAGTGTGTATTTGTGTGTGTGTGTGTGTGTGTTGCATGTATGCAGTGTTTCTCCTGCAGAGAAACCCCACAGCTTTCATTAGGTCTCAATGTATTCTTGTGACCTAACAAAGCTCTGATCCATTGGCTAGTCTACTCCACTACAAAAATGAGAAAGGAGAAAATGTGATAAGATAATTTCCCCGGGGTCCAGCCTGGTGGTGCAGGGTTAAGTTTGCACTTTCTGCTTCTGCGGCCCGGGGTTCACTGGTTCAGATCTCGGATGTGGACCTATGCACCCCTTGTCGAGCCATGCTGTGGTAGGCATCCCACGTATAAAGTAGAGGAAGATGGGCACGGATATTAACTCAGGGCCAGTCTTCTTCAGCAAAAAGAGGAGGATTGGCAGCAGTTGTTAGCTCAGGGCCAATCTTCCTCAAAAAAAAGATAATTTCCCTAAATCACTACTAGTGAGAAAGAGCTCAGAATAGATTGCAGGAATCCCCAGGCCAGAGAGGAAGTAATTTACATGTTTGACCCTAGAGCAAAACGTGGCTTCATCCCAGGGTGATTTCTTAAACATCACTTTTCCTCATTTAATTCTCCTTTTCTAGGGCAATGCTGCCCCCATTCAGGCAGCCAAGTGTCTCCTTCATATTCAAACATACCCTCTGGAAAAGCTCTACTGATAGGCATAGAGACATGCTGCCAGGGGGTAAAAACCTATACTAGCTTCAGCTTCTGGTAGAAGCACAATGTACATTCTTATTGAATGAATGAAGGAGCTAAAAGTCATGAAACTTTGTCAGTGTACATCATTGACCACCTGAAAAATGAAGAGATTGGTCTTTATAATGTTTCACATCCTTTGGTTTAATTTCTGATGATCATGTCAGTCATTTACTTGAGACCTCATTTCTCCATTAAAGGAAAGATATATCCCTTTTCAAGAGATTCCTTGTAGATCCTCTAATGAGGCCAGATTCCAGGCTCTGGAGATACAGAGGTAAATTAAAAAGGGATCCTTCCTTGAAGGATCTCACAGTCTATGGAAAAAGACCAATATATAGACAAAAGCCAGCTTATAACCACTGAAGTTATGGATTGACTGGTGGGTTAAGATGGTATGGGGAAAGAAGCTATGAGTAATTCTGAGGGCAAGAGGGGAGTTGGGAGAAAGCATTAACTCAGTTATAAGAGTAAATAAGTATGAATTTCCAGACAGAGAAGTGGAAAAGATAATCCATAAAAGTAAAATGGCTCAAGCAAAGGTATGACACTGTGAAAGGGCATGATATATTTCTGGAATTGCGAATGTCATAATATCAGCCTAGGATGGTGTCTGGCATTTAATGAAAGCTCAATAAATAATTACTGAATTAATGGGGAAATAAACGGCTAAGTAATTATAGTTATTAACAATGATATCTAATATTTATTGAATTATTCTGTCAGATGCAATAATAAATATTTTTCATGTACTATATCACTTAATTTCCCACAAAAGCCATAGGAGATAAGCATTGTTATGATTCCCATTTATAATTGAATTTATTGAAGCTCAGAGAGGCAGAGGAATTTGTCCAAGGTCACACAGCCATGATCGGGGCCAGAATTTGGTTATGGGATGGCTTCATGACTTTAAAATCTGTGCACTTATTTCACGGTATGGGATGTATTGGAAAAGAGGAGTGGGTTGAGGAATACCTGGACAGATACATTATGGACAAATTGTGAAGGGACTTGAATGCCATACAATGGAGTTTGGATTCCACTCTGTTAGCAAAGAAACACCAGCTAGAGTTTTGGAAGCATGGGTGAGGCGTGATCTAAGTTGTGTTTTAAAAAGACAGCTGGAGGGTGGTGAGACAGACTAAAATGTCAAGAGTCTATATGGTGCAGAACCATTTGGGAGACACATAAATAAATCATCTTCTGCATATTATTCTGTAGCCTGCTTTTACTTTAATAAACAATGCAGCATGTATATAGTTCCACATCAAAACATCTACATCTGCCTCAATCATCATTTTTTGGGATAAAAGTATTTTTTATTATAAGCAATTTTAAATGTAAATACTATAGAAAATAAAGTCTTAGTCCCATGTTCCCAGTATGTACTTTCCACAATTATCAAGTCATGGTCAACTATCTTCATTTACACCCCCTCACTCTCCATCTTCTTTTGAAGGAAATTTTGAAGCAAATTCTATTCCTGATTTTATATAATTGACTCAAAAAGTATTTCTATATATTTTTCTAAAAAACAAGAGCCTGTTTTTGAAAAAAAGAAAAAGACAACGTTATTATAATTGGTAAAAATAACTTTAATTCTTCAACATAATCGAATAGCCAGTTCAGTGTTCAAATGTCCCTCCCTCAATGATTTTTAATGGCTAGGGATGGTTATACCCTATTTCATGTAACCAACCCCTCTTAATGGATATTTATGGTGTTTACAATGCCCCAATGCTCAAAAGAAAGAACCTGAAACTCTGAGGCTATGAAATTCATGTTTTCTTTAGCAACAGGAGTCTGGAAGTTTATTGGCATTCTTAGGACATTTGATATTGACTGATGGAAGTTTTGCATTGTCTGTCTCTGTCCTCATCTTCCATTACCCAATCTAGATTCTCTAAAGTACAATTCCTGTAAGCCCAGAACAAAGCCTGCCTGCCTATTTTTGTGCTCATTAGACCCAGGAATGGTTTTAGCGTTTTAAAATTTTGACAAATAAATCAAAAGAAGAATGGTATTTTACGACAAGTGAAAATGATATGAAATTCAGATTTCAGTGTGCATTAATAAAGTTTTATTGCAACACAAACACACTCAGTCTTTTATGTATTGTTTATGGCTGCTTTTGTGTGACAAGAGCCAAGTCAAGTAGCTGCAATACAGACCTTATCATATACAAGTACCTACACGATAGCCTTGATTTTGTTTCTGGCTCACAAAGCTTAAAATCTTTCGGGATGATGAGAATCACCTAGAAAACTTCTAATACAGTAAATTCTTGGGACTTACCCCAAAGATTCTGATTCACTAAATCTGGGATGGGGCCGTGGATTTGAACTTCTTACAAACTCCCAGACACCACTGGTCAGGGGCTACACTTTCTCTGACCTGGTAAGGAAACGAACAGGGATTCAAGGCAAAGGAGAGGATGAAACTGTACTGGTCAATGCCTCACTGAGTTCCCTTCACAGTACCTTGTCTGACGGTCTCCGCCTCACCCTACTTCTACCGGACATTTGCAGCCTGACCCTGACTAATACTTGACCTGTCATTGCTTCTGGAGAAAATGAGGAAGACAACCTGACACAAGCGGATCACATTAACCAGGCAGATATTTATTCATCGGATGCATATCACACCTTTACACAGAGCCTGGATCCTAAGCTTAAAATATAGATAATTATCCAGTCACAAAAATAACCACTCTGCATCAAGCCTTTAAACAAAATGAGGGAGGAGGGCCTGATGAACATCGAGGGTACGAGAGAAAAAGACTAAAAAATAGTTAATCATGAAAGCCTCTATTTTAGAGAATTTGAATGTCGATTTTCCAAAATAGAACATTTTACCCCCATCTCCTCCCAGATCTGAATCAAATGTGCTTTTTCTTCTGCATTGCTGTTCTGGCTAATGCCATCATTCTTTCTTTAAGAGTCCGCGTGGCATGTGGAGAAAAGTGTGGGTGATGGAGAGAAAGAGAGTGTCTCAGCTTTGCTTCCCCAGGCGTGTGAATTTGGTCAAGTGATCTAAACACCCTGAGCTCAGGTGCTGGAGTGATCATCTTGTTCCCATCTGCTGGGACTTTCTTCATTTTAGCACTGAAAGCCCCATGGCTCTTGGATCTGGAGTGTTTGGTCACTCTGATTATCATATCTGTTAAAAAACAAAAACAAAACCAAAAAGCACAGGGTCGTAATAGCTATTTTCGGGTTGTTGTGAGGGGTTACACAACATAGCACCAGGCTCTGAGCAGGCCATTATTGACGGTTGGTTTACTCCTCCCTCTGTCCCCAGTGCCCACACTGCAGATTCTGCCTTCATCCTTGAATCCTCGCCCAGGCACAGCCAACACCACTCATACTCTAACGTCTGTAGAGTTTTCTATTTAGCTCTTTCCACCCTTGGTTCCCACCTCTCCTGCCTCAGTTCAGTCTCACATCACTTTGGCCTAGGCCCTTGTCTGAAGTTTTCAGCTGGCCATCCCATCTACATTCTCTTCCTCTCTAATACTTCTTAACTGTCTTAACATTACAGTCATATGTTGCTTAACGATGGGAGTATGTTCTGAGAAATGTGTTATTAGTTGATTTCATAGTGTGTGAACATCGTAAAGTGTACTTACACAAACCTGGATGATACAACCTACTACATACGTAGGCTTTATGGTACTAATCTTATGGGACCACGATCATATATGTCATCTGTCATTGACTGAACTGTCATTATGCAGTGAGTGACAGTATTTTGGAGTTACATCTTCTACGACTCTTTTGCCTATGTACCTGAAACTGAAGCCCTAATTCCTCCATAGGCCAAAGCCCTTTGCAAGTTACAGGGCATCTCCTTTGATGTCCTAAACTCCTGCTAGAAGCCTACACTCCAGTTTTAGTGATATATTCACTGTTTCCCGAAAAGCTTCAGCATTTAAGTAAATGCACCTATGTGTGTGTGTACATGTGCGTATTTCTAAATTAGCAAAGCTCAGAATTAACCAGCAACTTCTTAAGACCAAAAAGATTGAGCAAATAAAGGTTTACCAGTCTTCCCCAATCCTCCTTTATATTCTGTCTTTGTTTGTTTTCCCTTGACCTTGCTTACTCAAGTCTGGTCCTCTTTTACCTGGATCCTCAATCTTTGCTGAGCTTGCAAGGCTATATTGCTGTGTTAGCCAGTTACACAGTCACATTTGCTTTTCTCTCTATCTTGTCTCTTCTAATCAGCTGCTCCACTAGCTAGTGGTTGGCATAAAGAAGTCGTGCTAAGTGCACATCTGTTCACATCTGGCACATAAAGGGCTGCAGGTCACATTTCTACAGGCAGCACAGCTGACTTCATAGCAGTCTGAGGAAAGAAAGAAACAAAAATGTTGGCCTAAAAGTTCTCTGTATTTGATCGACCATGGTAATTGGGGCATGTCCAGCTGGCATTCAGCTTGTCACAGGGAACAAAGAACGAGGCAGGTTAGGATCAGGGAGCTGGCCGTTGGCAAGATTATCTTCTTTTGGTTCCTTCTGGACTTGAGCACCAGTTAGCTAGAGAGGCTAGTCCATCCCATTGTGTTACACTGTGCCGTCTCTCAGCATCCTGAGGCCAGTCAAGGTCAGGGCATTGTTTCTGAGCTGCAACTCTATCTGTCTCCAGCTTGTAAGCACTAACAACAGCAGGCAATGTTTTTACAAATAACAGGCATTTTGATTGGCTTTGCTCGCTCCAGTCCCAGGTCTGAAGTAACAGATTGGAGGATGGAAGCCAGGGTTCTGGGTCCTGTTGGGAAGGTCACAGCCTCCTTCTGATGTATTTGGGGCTGGCTGCTGGGTCCAAGAGGCAAGGTGACACCTTGGGAAGTAGCCAGGAAAACACAGGCTGATGTAGATGGAGTCCAAAATATGAGATTGTATATCGTCCTCGATGAGATTTTTGCATACGAAAACGGAAATGAAAGTTGTTTGTAAGCGCTGTTCTGGGACCAATTGTTGAATGGAACAAAGAAGCATCTATTGCAGGGGCCTCAACTAGATATTTTCTAGAGCACAATTTAATCTTGACAATTCCATAATTTAATTTTTTTCGATCAACATAAATATCGCTACTTCTCAAATTCTGTTGTTCTTTAATTTGTGTCTGGTAGCATTGTCTACCCACTCTTCCCTCTGCCCCTTGCCCCAGCTGAACTTTTCAAGGACAGAGGCAGTTGAACTTGATAGAATATGATTTGAGCCATAGCAGGCAGGATCCCAAACACCTTCCTCAGGGAGTCACAATGTCTGGCATTTCAGCATTAAAGATTTCTTTTTCTTTTCACTTGGGAAGTTTTCGTCCTCGAGTGTTCCAGTCCCCTAGTAGGTTTCACACGTCAAGTCCACTGGGCTTTTTCACCATTTTGTCTTTCAACTACAGCACTTATTGCGTACTCAAGATTACTCAGAGACAATGAATCCAGGCCAGGAGGTTGATGAATCTCAATGGACAAGGATGCCACACTCCTCTTCTTTGGTTCAATGTGGTGATAAATGCTGTTTGAACTTCAGCCATGGAGGAAATGAATCAGTGAAAGTTCTGCCCTCAAGATCTACCTGGGGATCCAGAGTGTTCATGCACTAAAAACTAACCAATAATTTAAATCAAATGAATGATATAAGTAAAGGGTTATATAGAATTCCAGAGGAGAATGGGAAGATGTCAGGAAATACTTCTTGAAAAAGGTGGAGTACGAGTCTAGATGACATTTAAATAGTAAGTGAGAAGCTTCAGAGAGGCTATCACATATCCAGGAATTCACCAAGGAGCACATAATGAGATCACTTATTTCATATGACACCAAGCAACCAAAGCAAAGATAAAGTGGGACTACATCAAAGTAAAAAGCTTCTGCACAGCAAAGGAAACAAACAATCAACAGAATAAAAAGGCAACCTACAGAATGATAGAAAATATTTGCCAACCACGTACCTGATAAGGGATTAATATGCAAAATATATAAGGAACTCCTACTACTCAATAGCAAAATACTCCAAATAAGCTGATTTAAAAATAAGCAAAGGATTTGAATAGACATTTCTTTAAAGAAGACATACAGATGGCCAACAGTTATATGAAAAAGTGCCCAACATCACTAATCATCCAGGAAATGCAAATCAAAACCACAATGAGATATCACCTCACACCTGTAAGAATGGTTACTAAAAAACAAACAAACAAGTGCTGGAGAGGATATGGAAGAAACAGAATACTTGTACACTGTTGGTGGCTACGTGAGATGGTGCAGCTAATATAGAAAACAGTATGGAGGTTCCTCAAAAAATTAAAATTAGAACTATCATATGATCCAGCGATCCCAGTTCTGGGTATATGTCCAAAAGAATTGAATTACAGATCTCCAAGAGACATTAGCACGCTCATTCATTTCAGAATTATTCACAATAACCAAGATACGGGAACAACCTATTGTCCCTCAACAGATGAATGGATAAAGAAAACGTGGTACATGCATACAATGGAAGATTATTCAGCCTTAAAAAAGAAGGAAATCCTGCCATATGTGACAACATTGATGAACGTAGGCGATATTGTACTGTGTGAAATTAGTCACAGAAGGACAAATGCTGTATGATTTCACTTATATAAGGTATTTGAAATAGTTAAATTCATAGAAACAGAAAGTAGCATGGTAGTTGCCGGGGGCAAGGAGTGGAGGAGTAGATGGACAGTTGTTGCTCAACGAGTATGAAGTTTCAGTTATATAAGATGTAAAACTTCTAGAGATCTTTGTATAACATTGTCCCTATAATTAACAATACTGTGTGGTGCACTTAAAAGTTTGTTAGGAGGGTGGATCTCATGTTAAGTGTTATTACCACAATTAAAAATCAATGTTGGGCCAGCCCGGTGATGCAGTGGTTAAGTTCACACTTTCTGCTCTGGTGGCCCGGGGTTCTCCGGTTCAGACCTGGGGTGTGGACATAGCACCGCTTGGCAAGCCATGCTGTGGCAGGTGTCCCATATATACAGTAGAAGAAGATGGTCACAGATGTTAGCTCAGGGCCGGTCTTCCTCAGCAAAAAGAGAAGGATTGGCAGCAGATGTTAGCCCAGGGGTAATCTTCCTCAAAATAAATAAATAAATGCCAATGTTACTATGACAGTAGATCTTAGGTGTCACAAGAAATGTGATGTCACAAAAAATGTGAAGTCACAAGAAAAAAAATTGTAACTGTGAGGTGGTGTTAACTGAATTTATTGTGGTAATCATTTTGCAACATATACATATATTGAATCATTATGGTGCACATCTTGGACTAATACAATGTTATATGTCAATTATATCTCAATAACACTGGAAAAAAATGTCAATGAAATGAAAATCTTAAAGTTAGAGGATATAGTTTCCAGGACGAATGCCATCACTTTACTGTCTCTGAGAACTTAGCTCACTAAGTTCTTTTCTTTTTTCATCTCAAAAACAGGAATAATAATGAAACCTATTTACCAAATATTTTAGGGAGACATCAAATAGAATTGGGTTAGAATATAAACAATAAAAGTAAAGCATTCTACAAATGTGAACTTAGTGACTAAATATTTAATCCTTGGGATCTGATTGTTTTATTCACTAAATTATTTTTTAATTGAAATATAACTCATGGAAAAATGCACAATGCATGATTTTACGTGTACGGATAGATGAATAAAGATCTACATATCAAGAAGAAAAATACAGAGAGTTCATTAGATAAATGCAGAAACCTCATTAGTTATTAGTAAAACACATATTAGAAACATTAAGTGATACCACTATACAGGCACCAGTATAGCTAGACTAAAAAGAATACACAATACCAATATTGGCAAAGATATAGAGAAATTGGAACTTGCTTCCATTACTGACGAGAACGTACCTTGTTATAACTACTTCGAAAAACTGTTTAACGGTGTTAAACAGTTCAACATTGTTTACCAAACGATCTAGCAATTCCACTCCTAGGAAGTGGATATATTTACCTACTCCCAAAAGACACACCAAATAATATTTATGGCAGTAGAAATATTTTAAACCTCAATGCATCAAAAATGTCCAACTGTAGAATGGATAAAGTGTGATATATTCATACGATGGGATACTATTATGCAGCAATGAACAAACTACTGCTAAATGCAACAACAGAGGAGAATCTCAAATAAATAAAATTAACACTGAAAAAGAAGACGCAAGTCATAATGATTGCTTCCTGTATGCTAACCATTTATGTAAAGTTCAAAAACAGGCAAAACGAATTGATGGTTGATAGAAGTCAAGATAGCCCTTACCTTTGGGAAGGGGGAGGAAGTGACCTGGAGAGGGTATGAGAAATTTTCTGGAATGCTGGTTATTTTTAATTTCCTGATCTGTTACATGCTGGCTATTATGTTTTAAGGGTTGGTTTACTTTGTGAAGATTCAAACTGGCTTTTAAATCCTAGCTACAGTTCCTATTAGCTGTGTAAACTTGGACATATTGTTAACTGAGCCCCAGTTTCTAAACTTCATGAAACTGTTCAATTATTTAGATGATGTATGTAAGGCATGATACGCTATATCGTTGCCAATGGTGTAGTAAGTGCTTGATAGCATAATTAATATTGTTACCTATAAAGTGGTTAATAAAAGTACTTACTATATAGGGTTGTTATAAATAGTCTACAGAATGGTCAAAACTTAACACAATTATTGACACATAATAAATTCTCAAAAATTCTAAACTTTTATTATTATTATTAATGCAACTTGAATTTACACAATTTCTGGGGATTTCCAGCTACAGAAGTTCAATGTGTCCCAAGAAACCTTGGCATGTTGGGACACATGCCAAAAACACATAAGGTGATACCTGCCTGAGACACAGAGGAGGTACCACATTGCAGATACCAGCTGTAGCATGGGTCAGCATCCTCATGCTTGGCTGCTCTTCCTTTCTCTCTGCTTGTGAGCATATCTGCAACCACTTCCAGCTCTGCTTGTGGAGTGCAGTCCAGGTATGAAACATCCAATCTCTAGCCATAAGGGAGCTGTGAAAACAGAGGATATTAAATATTTATCAGGATCATTTATTTTGACTTTTATTTTTCTTACAAATTATTTGCAGACCAGCAAGGGGATGCAGAGGGTGATGCTATGCAAGTGGCTACAGAAGAGCATGCTAGCTTTGGAGTCAGACAGAACTAGCTTCATTCCCTGCCACAACTCCTGACCAAATTATATTGGTTAAGTCATTTAAACTCTCCAAGCTTCATCTTGTCTGTCTGTAAAATGAGGGTAGTAATAACAGTACCTACTTCTTAGGGTTGTCATGAGAATTAAATGAGATGGTATATCTAAAGCATTGCACGCTTCCTAGAATCTATCTTCAGTAAATAGTAATTCTTATTTCTATTTCCTTGTATTCTCACTCTTGACTATATTTTTTCTCTTAGATTGAGATATAATTCACATACCATAAAGTTTGCCATTTTAAAGTGTACAATTCAGTGCTTTTTCATTTATTCATGGGGTTGTGTAATCATCATTACTAGCTAATTCAAAATATTTTCATCACTCATCGCTTAAAAAATTCTCATGCCCTTTAGCAGACACTTCCCCATTCCTTCTGCCTCTAGCTCCTGGCAACCCTGAATCTACTTTCTGTCTCTGTGGGTTTGCCTATTCTGGATATTTAGTAGAAATGGACTCATAAAATATGTGGCCTTTTGTGTCTGGCTTCCTTCACATAGCATAATGTTTTCAAGGTTCATCCATGTTGTAGTATGTACAGTATTTCACTCCTTGTTACTGGCTGAATAGTATTCTATTGTATGGATATACCATATTTTCCGTATTTCTGACTATATTCTTAAGGAAAATTTGGAATTAGCTCATAAAAATGCTTAAGAAATCACAGATAACCAAGTATATTCAAATTTCCACAGAAGGGCGTTACATCAGACCTAACAAGAGATGGTATTGCGTTACTTACGATGGCAGACTTTGGATGCAGATGCCTGACTTAAAGCCACCTTCATCACTTCTAATCTGCCTGATTTTAGGCAAGTAATACAATTTCCTTCTCCTTAATTTCCTCTTCTATAAAATGGAGATAATAATACTACTTATGTAGATTTATTATGATGACACTATTAGACTTTCTTCTCCGAGTCCAGGGGTGTATTGGCTTTTCTTCTCTCTTCTCTGTGTGAGAAATGGTGGGCTCTTTGGATTTTCTGGGAATCCTTCTCTTCCACATTAATGGAAATAGACCTCTCCATTGACCCCAATTGTCAGTTTTGACCATTTGACAAGAACAGATAAATATCAGTGCCATGTATCATCTGCTACCCTGTGAGCATAGCTGTGAGATAAAAGAATATAGTTCTTTTTTGAGGATGACTGTACATGTAGGACCATGCTGACCAATTAAGATGGACTTGGATTTTAAATATTGGCTAACATGCCTTTATTGGCCCAATTTTGGCCTCAAGCAATTAAAAAAATAAAGCTATTGGGACCAGCCCAGTGGTGTAGTGGTTAAGTTCACATGCTCTGCTTGAGTGGTCCATGGTTTGCAGGTTCAGATCCCAGGCGCCAACCTAGCATCACTCATCAAGCCGTGCTGTGGTGGCGTCCCACATAAAATAGAGGAAGATTGTCACAGACATAAGCTCAGTGACAATATTCCTCAAGCAAAAAGAGGAAGATTGGCAATAAATGTTAGCTCAGGGCCAATCTTCCTCACAAAGAGAAGAAAAATGTAAAAAAGAAAAGAAAGAGCAGAAGTTCTTAAAAACATAAAATAAAGCTATTTAAAAGTAATTCAAAAGGACAGCCATTAATGATATAAAAATAGGATAGGGTAATGACTGAATATATTTACATCTATATCTGTATCTGTAGCTATATCTATCCATCTACGTATTTCTCTGCCTCTACAGCTTAAATTGGAACTAGTCATCAAACTCTGCTGAAATCATTTGAAAAAGTCATTATGCAGGAGTGCAAGAATTGTGTAGAAGGCCTTCTGCATGATGGATTCTAAAGTGGACCTCATTCATCCCCTTCTTTTCAGCAGCTTGTTCTACTGGGCTGGAACACCGGACTGGGAGTAGGTATCCTGAAGATCCATTGACTGCAATCAGCCATGGAGGAAGCAGTCACCTGTTAAATTTAGATTTCTTGAATCTGCCAAGAGTCTGACACAATGATAAACAGCCAGCATTTCTAGTAAAGGTTGGGAAAGCTCACTCATTCACTGTTAATTGCTTTGTGGTGCTGAACCATAAAAAGGGCAGCAAATCAGTCCTCAGCAACACCCAGTCATGTAGGGGTGGCCACCCATCTTGATGACAGTAAGGTCATTGCATCTATCTCCAGAGGCTTGGCTAATTGGCTACTACAAGTTTTAGGATACAGCTTTTTGAGTAACTGAGGGTCTGCGGGAACTTCTTGGAAAATCACTTACAAGGAGAAATTATTTTCTTCTTCCCCATTGCTAGAGTCCTCTTGCTAGAGGGAAGGGAGGCACTCAGCATTCTTTCTTCTCACATTCAGATTCTTTATTTTCACCCTATCTATGCCCTTCCCAAGGAGAAGAAATACCAATGTCATTGATAGGATGTCAAGTCTCTGGGTTACACTGGCTGGTGGGTGTGAAGACTTATTGTCATTAAAATATGCCAAAATGGTCACCGTCTTCTCTCTTTCTGTCTCCCTTTCTTGTTTCTGTCTGTGTGTCCGTCTCTTTCTCCTCCCTACCTTGCAAGGCCTGGAATGATGTTGGTAAGACAAAAGGTTGGATTTTGGAGGGCAAAATAGAAGAATAGTAAGTTTTGGCCTGAAAACAGTGCTTCATATTTTCAGGTTCTGTTGATCAGAATTTTTGTGGTCAGAGCTCCAGCTAACAATAAAGTATTATATTGCTTACCATTTGAAAATGTTTCATACATATATATGTTCTTAAATTCCGTTATAAAGGATTTTTGCAGAACTGGAAAATATTGAATTATTTCCAAGTTCTTTGGCATAATACCGTGAAATGACCACCACCTCACATCCCCACAATTTTACCCTCATTTCTGAAACAAGCTTCTTGGGAAGTGTCACTAGAACATTCTACATTGAGAAATTTTGTAATTTGTAATTTTCTTTGACATGGATTTAAAAAAATTGTACCAGAAGAAAATGGGATGTAATAAAAAATGGTTAAATAATAATAATATAATGGAAAAGAGACACCGAGTACCTGCTTTTTTGCTAGTTGTGGTTCTAGAAATTGGAATGATAGTCATGAACAGAACTCATAATCTCTGCCTCATGGAGCTTCAATTTTGGTAAGGTAGATAGGTAAGTAATTAAATAAGCAAAATATTTAGCATGTTAGATGATAAAGGCTATGGAGAAAAATGGAGAGGAGAAAGAGGCTAGGATATTTTGAGTTGAGGAGCGAAGTAGATATTTTAAATAGGGTTTTCGGGGAGAGCCTCAATCACAAGATAACATTTGAATAAAGTTCTAAAGGAAGTGAGAAGAGAGACATAAGAAATCTATGGCAGAAGTAATGGCAAGTAAAAAGGCTTTGAGTCAGAAACACTCCTGGCATGTTTGAGAAATTTAAGTTGGTGAGGCCAGAATAGTCTGGAGGAGAGCAGAGGATGGAGTTAGAGAAAAAGAAGATTAGATTGTAAAGGGGAGCAAGGGCACAATGTAGTTCAGACGTTTCTCATTCATCTTCACTGAAGTCTATTTTGCATACAACAAAATGCACCTATTTGAAATTCACAATTCTACACACTTTGACAAATGTATGCATGCATGGAACCTCTAGCATAATCATGACATGAAACGTTTCTATCAACCCCAAAATGTCCCTTGTATCCTGTCCTCCAGTAGCAGCGCATCCAATCTGCTTTCTGTCACAATAGTTTTGCCTTTTCTAGAATGTATCCTACAATATATAGTCTTTGGTGTCAGGCTCTTTTCGCTTAGCAAGACAAAGCAACGAACACACAACAATGTGGATGAATCTGAAATGTGTCATGCTGAGTGGTATTTTACGGGAAGAATATGCCAAAATTTGTATATCTTTTCACTTGTGGATGGACCTTTGGGTTGTTCTCACTTTGGGGCTATTAGAAATAAAGATACCATGAAAAGTTGCATAAAAGTTTTGTGGAGACATATATTTTAATTTTTCACAGATAAATACATAGAAGTGGAATTGCTGGGCTATGTGCTATGTGTGTTTAACCATATATGAAAGTGTCCATCTGTTTTATAAAATAGATGTATCATTTTGCATTCCCACTAGCAATGTGTGAAACTTCCACATCTTTAAGAATGTTTGATAATGTCAATGTTTTATAATTTAGCCATTCTAGTGTCTTGTGGTGTCTCATTGTCTTTTCAATGTGCGTTTCTATGATGGCTAATGATGTTAAAAATCTTTTCACGTGCTTATTAGTAATTTGCACCTTTACTTTTGTAAAGAGTATGTTCAAACTCTTCTTTTAGTTTTATCTCTCCATTTATTTAGATCTTCTTTACATTCTCTCAGAAATATATTATAGTTTTTATTGTCTGGGTCTTGTACAAGTTTAATTAAATAAGTCTCAAATTATTTAAAATTTTATATGATATTGCAATATGGTATTTTTTTTCAATTTCAAATTTTTTTACTAGCATATAGAAATAGTTCTGGTGTCAGATGCTAACTTTATATCCTGTTGTTTGCTAAAATCTCTTAATAGTTCTAGTATCTTTTAAAATATTTTTCTTTTATTGCACTGGTTAAGACCATTGACACAATATTGAATAGAAGTGTTGAGAATATACAGTTTATATGTTATAAACCTCATAATACGTTATCAACTTTGCTTTAAAATTGTTATAATAAATATCTTTTTATTTGCAATTTCTATGCTCTTCACTCCTTTTTATAGTTCCATTTTCCCATCTGATATCCTTTCTCTTCTGTCTGAGGAAGTGCCTTTAATAATTCTTACAGAGCACATTTTCTGGTGGCAAATTTTCCCTACTTTTGCTAAAATGTCATTGTTTTCCATAAGATAGAGAATTCTGGGTTAAATTTGCTGACTTTCAGGACTTTAAAGCTACCATTGTGTTGTCCTCTGGCTTCCATACTTTTGCAGGGATTCTCATTTTTATTCTTCTGTAGGTCAGGTGTCTTTTTGCTTTTGTTGTTTTTAAGATTTTCTTCTGCATCGCTGGTTTTCAATAATTTGATGCCTTAGTATGGCTCTCTTTGTTTTTCTCCTTTGGGGGTCTGTTAAGATTCATGGATCTCTGTATTTATTATTTTCATCAAATTTGAAAAGGATGAAGTCATTATTCCTCCATCATTTTTCTCCTTCCTCTTTCTTTCTCCTTATTGAATTCTAATTACCATGCTTGTTATTGCTCTGTGGGATACTGAGGCTTTGTTTATTTCTTCAACATTTTTGCTTTTTAGACTTCAGTTTGGAGAGTTTCTCTTGCTATGTCTTTTAATTCACTGATTTGTCTTCTAGTGTTAAGCCAAGTTGGTGAATATTTCATTTTAGATAATGATTCTCTCTTTATTATGTCTGTATACATTCTTTTAATTCCTTCAGCAGACTTATAAAACTTATCCCACCAATTAAGAGTTCTTGTCTTCTAATTCCATCATCTCTTGCCATTCTGAGTTTTTTGCTATTGTTGACCATTTTCTTCTTATAGCTATGTGTCACTTTTTCCTGCTTATTTTCATATCTAAGAAGTTTTGATTGCCTGTCAAACATTGTGGATTTTATGTTGCTGGGGGCTGAATTCTGTTGTTTTCCTTAAAGAATGTTGAATGTAGTTTGATCCAGTGGTTAATTTATTTGTGGATCAACTTGATAATTTTGAAGCTCATTAAAATTTTTTTTTTGCATGTCTGGAGGTAGTCTGCTCTAGAGCTAGGTGTTACCTTCTTGGGGTCTTTAACGAATGGCCTTTCTATTCATTGATGTCTCTCCATTCAAGCTGTTGGGATGTTAAATAATGTGTGGCCTTGTATGAGCTTAGGGTATTGCTAAGTTTACAGCTCTCAGGTTTTTTCTCTGGCAGTTCTTTTCCATGGCTTTGTGGAATTTCACCCTGCACGCATGCAGATTAATATTCAGCCAAGAGCCCAGGAGTCCTCTATACTGATGTTTGTCATTTTTCCTTTATTTAGCTCTCTCCTCTCCAAATTCTTCTCTAAAACTTCCAGCCCTCTCCTTCTCTCTGAACTCTGATCTCGGTTTCTTCAACTTGGGTGAATCTGCTAGACTTAGCTTGCATATTGACCTGAAAATTTCCTCCAGACAGAATGTCTGGGTGATCACAGATCACATCTTGTTGACTTCTCAGGCATCATAATCTGTACTGCTTGTTTGTCCAATATCTTAAAAAATTGTTTAATATATTTTGTCCACTTTTCTGCTTGTTTAGAGTAGGAGGAAAAATCCTGTAGCAGGATGTTCTCATAGGTGAAAGTAGGAACCCCTCACTCTAGTTCAGATTTTACTGCGGGGAAAGTCATTTGAACCCGCTAGGATTTAGCATCAACAATTGTAGGCTATGATTGACGGTTTTAATGGTCCCATCCTGTCCTGACATTCTATCTTTTATCACCCTCTCCCATGGCTCAACACACAAACAGAACAGGAATGTGATGAGCAATGTAGTAGAGTTGCTACCAGGTTGGTTGATTTTAAAGTAGAGATGTTCCACGTTTATGGTGGTGGGGGCAGGGAGGGCGAGGAGTGCTGCTAGAGAAAATAGAAGACCAAGAGTTACTTAGTCCACAGATATGAATAAGTAAGGCAATGCTGATGTTTTTGACAATATAGAAAATAATCCATTATGATTCGTATCTATGAACTTAATGACCTTCAAATGCCTGGTTATGTTTGCCAAACGCATTACTCTAAGACTTTCTGACTAGTATTGAGGAAGTCTTATAGACCATGATTGTGTTGTGTTCCATCCTCCACTGGCCAGCCAACATCACTTCACATTATGCATCAGTTCTACCTTGGCATACGCAATAGTGATCAAATACGGACAAAGTATGAGAAAGTGGGAAACCTACTCTTGGTTTTGCTCAAAACTAATTGTTACCATGGGCAAGCTAGTTCACTTTTTTACCCTCAGCTTTTCCAACTTTGAAAGATACATAAAATTACTTTCCTTAACTAACTTCAAAATTGTTTAATTTAAAAAATGACAAGAGTCTGTAATTCTTCTAAGCTATAAAGGGATGTGTAATATACAGTATGAGAAATATGGTAATATAAGTATATGGTGCTTTAAAATCTATATGTTTCATGTGTTAATAAATCTATTCTATTTTGGAATGTATCTCTTGCTCTCCAGATGTTTCTACAAACTCAAGGTAGCTAATCTGTGTTTGCTGAAGATGTCATATTGATATATTGAATCTTAAACTTGACAATGTAACTGGAACATATATGTGTGTATATGTGTGTGTGTGTGGGGGGGGTCTGTTTATGTGTGTGTGTACTTCCTAACTCAGACTAACTGAACTTCCAGTAAAAGAAATATCCGCAACAATCAGCACATACTCTAAAAATAGTAAAATTATTAGGTGAAAGATAAGGTCAAAATATATTTACAGCCAATCTAAAATTAGAGCTACTTGCCTAGAAAGAGACCTGTTCCAACAGAGAAATATCCTGGGGGAATGAGTTGATGGTTTTTAACTATCTTGATTCCCCATGTATTTTATAGAGGAAAAAAATGAAACTTTGAATATCAGTATTCACTTCTTAGGATTTGGGGCACAAATGTGGTTATTTTTCCAATACATGTATATAATATAATGAGGATGAGGCAGAATTACTTCCCATTGGGACCTTTTCTGTATGGCCACTGAATTCTGAAGAGTGATGGTTGGCACAATGTGACAGGGAAAGGATAATGTAAAGATCAGTGGAACTGAATCAGATGCTGATTCTGCCACTTATTCATCTTATGACTATGGTCAGGATAGTCCCTGCTTCTGGATTAATTTCCTTGTCTGGAAATTGGAAGGGATGTCTTAGATCATTCAAGCTCTCATCCCACTTAAGATTCTACTTGTACCCAAGCCAACGTTATGAGGGAAGTCCCTGGAAAACACTCACCCAAAAGAATCTACCTCATGATACCTATTAACATTTAGAGATTTTGGAATTATTCCTCTGGATTTAACACTGATAATGTCAACAGACACCTTTGAAGTTGAAATATACCAGGAAAGCCAGACAGTACTATCCACACCTTAGTGTCTATTTATTAATCAGACCTCTTTACTTTATAACAAAGAATACAGAATGGCACAAACACTGTGTGAGCTCCAGTTTATTAGAGATTTGAAATAGTCTGCCTCTCTCTCTCTAATATAGTACATATAGACTCTAAAATACAGGGTTTATAGAACACTGGAATTTCATTCACAGAGTTAATTCTGATTCACTCACAGGCAGTTCCTGAGTGGATATTCTCATTGGGTAAAATGTGGTTTGGATACGAAGGACCCCTGATAGAGTAGCCGTCAGAAAACAGAGGGGCTATGTAAGACAAGGGTCAAGATGGGACAAGGTGAAGCTGCTTCTTGGATCATATCCATTAGGGTTCTGCATGAGGAAGAACCAACATAACCTGGGTCTTGAGCAGTTATGTTTAGATATCAGTTACATATGATATTTCATTATAATGATTTATTTTATAAGTTTCTTACCATTAGACTGTGACTCAGATGCATGTGTTTGAACCATGGTAGGTTATTAAGAAATATGACTGTAGAATGAAAGAAAACACAGCAGGCCTGATGGAAGGATAAATGCCATAATCTGTATGTATGCTTCACCTAGGGGAAGAGGAATTTCCTGTCAATTTTCATATCTTGAGTACTTGGTAGTTTATAACATCTAGTGTAGTTGAGTAACTCTGAAGGAAGTCAAGTTCTGTCATTAATATCAAGTAAAGGTAAATTCAAATTCATCAAATTCTGACCATCTCTCATCACCTCTACAGCCACTACCTTGGTCTCTGCCCTAATCGAGTCTAGTCTGGATTATAGCAATATATTGCAGTGGCCCCAAAATGGTCTCTCTGCTCTTTTCACCGCAGCTGGAGTGATCCTATGAAATTAAAATCAGATGGCGCGGCACCCCTTCCCAAAGCCCTCCAATCGTTTCCCGTTCCGTTTCCAAGGGAAGGCTAATAGCCTGCAAAGCCGGGCATAATTGGGCTACTGCTTTCTCCTATGACCTCCCTTGTCTGCAGCTTCTCTCTACTTCCTCACTCTGTTCAAGCAACAAGTCTGCCTTCCTTGCTGTGCCTCAGGCATTCTAGACACACCTCATGACTGGCACCTGCTGTCACTTCTCCCTGGCATGCTTGTCCCCTTGATTACCTCGTGTCTCTCACCCCCCTTGGGTCACTTCACCCCACTGAGGTTTTTTCTGACCATCCATTTAGAATTCCTTGTTCCCAACACTCCTGATCCCCTTTTTCTGCTTAATTTTTCCCCATAGCACCTATTGCCCTCTAAAACATATATTTGTCTCATTTTTAAAAATTGTCTTCCCCCGTAGACTGTAAATTGCCTAAGAACATGGATTTATGCCTATTTTCACTCAGTAGAAGCCCTACTGTCCAGGAAAATGACTAACGCATGAATGATACATGATAAATGTATTTTAAACAAATGATCCATGGAAGGAAAACAAGAAGGAGCAGAAGGAGGGAGAAATGAAGAGCAAATAGTGCCTAGGACTAGCACTTTGAATTACTCTAAGAGTGGGCTTTGCCTGGGAACATAAATTGAAACTCTTATTGGGCGAGTGCCCTGCGAGGTCACAACCAGTTCACTCAGGTCAGAGGATAAGTGACTCGCTGGAGATCACTCAGTGATTTAGTGGCAGAGCTGGGCCTCAAGCCAACACGCATTCTCACTCACCACCACGTCACCCACCCACCCCACCAGGCGTACAGACTTAATAATGAGCAATCATTTGCCAGCTCCTGGGTTCTTGTTATCCTGATCATGAGTTTGCATTTTGGAGTTAGAAAGTTATAGAAATTCAGGTTACAGAGGTTTGTGAGTATAAAGTAAGAATTAAAATAAAATCTTCTATGTATACATTTAACTCTTTGTTCCTTATGATCAAAAGTGCCTTTCCTTGTCCCTTCCAGTTAGTAACCACGTTTAATAGTGATTTGACAGAACAATTCAGTTACTATAGATCATGTCTTATTATCTCACCGATGAGGTAAAAATAATACAAAATGAAAAACTTGGAAAAATATAATAAACCTTCTTTCTTACACTTCTTTTGAAAAATACTTCTAGCATATAATGTTTTCTCAAAAATACTTTTAGGGTGAACACTACAGTATTCTGAAGGATTGAGTGGTGGGAAAAGACTCTATTTTCATGTTCTCTAGAGAGGGAGTAGGGGTGGGGAAGAAAGTGAAAATGAAAAATCTTTTTAGAACCATCAATTATTAATTATGAAAGGGAACATAGAGTCCCCTGTCCTCCCACCAGCATTCCATTTTAGAAATGCAGAAATAGAAACTAGAACGACGACTCATCGATTATCGCACACTCTATGACCAAATTGGGGTAGGAACCCAAATCACATGATTCTCAATTTGGAACAATTCCCCTGTTTTGTGCTATTTCCGTACGCTAAGCTGCATTTATTGAAAAATCAAAATTCTACGTTACATTCAAATAAAATCCAGAAGTGCCACAGAGAAGAGCTAAATATATATTTTCAATATCCCCAAGCTTAAGAAGTCAAGCTGTAAAAACAGGGTACATTAGTCAAGAGAATATATCTACTTTGTTTGAGTCCAGAAATTATCCTTTTCTCATTAACTATATGGCCTCTGAACCTAGAATTTACAATAATCAGTGACATTGATATCTCATTAGGGATAGTTAGACTGAAAAACCTTAATGAAGGGAATGTTGAGTGGGTTTGAAATCACGTGGGGCATTTGGTCCTTCCAAGAAGTGACAGTGCATCACTGACATTTTACTCATGAGGAAATTGGGTCCCTCAATGTTACAGAGCTACTAAACGGGTGGACCTGGATTTGAATCCAGATCTGACTCCAAAGCCTATCTTGTATGAAGAAGGGTGCTGGCTGTCTTAGAGAGGACACACTAGGGAATGGGGAGATCTGTATAAAGGGTGTGGAGGCTGGAACCACCAAGAGCGCACTTCACAGTTTGGCTGAGATTGTACTTTATGCTGCCTGGGTCTTAATCGGGGCAGTGCCTCCCACAGGTAGGCAGATAAACTGGAGTATCCAGCATATAGTAAGTTCTCAATAAATGTTTGTTAAATTGAATTATAATAATGGTATCATAATATAGCAATCATCATAATAATTACTTATAATAACATTACAATAATAAATGATAATATTACATAACTCATATGATTTCAGAATATTACTCTAGAACCTAAAATGTCTTATTAATATGAATTTTATTTACATATTTGTCTCTTACTAAACCTGAAGCCTCTTGAAGGGAGACAGAATGTCTTATTCCTCTCAAAATTATACTAGTATAATCACTCATATAGCAAGCATTTGAGGGATGTTGACCTCGTATCTCCAAGAGATATTCAGGGCAAATATTTTTAGAAAACTAAGGCTCTGAGCAGTTAGTTTTCCGCCAAGTTAGCAAGCAGTGAAGTTGGTATTTGAATTAGAGTTTCATCAATTAATTCAATCTTACATTATTTATATTCCATATTCCAGTGTACCTTACATTACCTCTCTAATAGAAATGACACCATTTCGCCCTCTTTTTCTTACGTGGCCATTCTAACTTCCAATCACCTGGAAAATTTTTAGAATATGCCAGGACGGTGCATAGCATTTAATTCCTTCTCTGTCCCCTTTCCAAATCTCCCAGGTCAAAGATTTTGCAAAGCCCATATAATTGCCAGATAAATAAAATCACATTGCTCATAATTACCGGGGACAATTCTGTGTAATTAGATGTTAACGGTAGTGTCCCTTCTCCTTTATGACTCCAAATAAATACCTGTTCCCGTCTGGGTCTGGGAAAAAGCTTGGTTGGAAATGTAACTGCTTTGTTGCTCTCTATGTAATTAACTACCATTAAAAGCCACTAATTAGATCGTAAGTTTTAAATAAGTTGCCCTAATTACCTTTGGTACATGGTGCATTGAGTCGGGAGGGCAAGTCCTTCAGAGCCAAGAAAACTTGGCTCCATCACCAAGAGAATTAACGGGGCTATTGGGTTTCTTTTTTTTTTTTTTTTTCCATTCATAAATTGGGAAACGAGAACATAGGGAATGGGATGGATAGAGGCACGGGTAATGATTGTGAGTGAAATATGTGTACCTGGGCAAAGCGAACCAGGGGATACTTCATACTGTCTCTCCAAAAAACTGCTCACTTGTGTGCAAGATGGAATGATACCAGAATCTGTCTTAGGACTGAGCCTGCCACATGCTAAGTGCTTAGCAGGTGTTGAAAGAGTGAATGGCTGAATAAATGAGTGAATGGAAAAATAGATCAGAGGCAACACGACGTGGTAGTTAAGAACCTCAATTTTGAAATAAAAACAATTTATAGCTTTGAATTCTAGCTCAGATAATTACTAGCTTAGTTAGGAGACTAACTCTGATACTTTGTTTTCTCATTTGTAATAGGAGGATAATGATTATTAACGTCAACGCTGCGGTGAATTAATGACAATGTAACTCTAGTATTTCCATGTACTAAGCTCTCAATGAATCTTACCAGTGACAATGATGCTGTGGATAGGGATGATGATGATATAAAATGTGCAGTTTAGAAGGTCTCAGATGAGCCCCACTACTGAAACTATGATGTGCTCCCTTTTTATTTTTATTTTCAGTCCCAGCACACCGCTAGGCCACTCCTAACACAATCACAATGCTAGCCTCCATTCATAAGCAGAACAAACTGACTTCAAAACATTCCTATTCCCTTAGTTAGTGCCAGGTTAATTAAAGAAGAAAACAGTCTTTAAGGAGTACACAATCCGATGAGGCTACAGGTGTGTATAAACAACACCATTTGTGCTGTAACAAAGGCCTTTACAAAGTGCTATGGGGAAGGAAGCCCAGGAGAACCTCATAGAATAGGTGATATCAATGAACCATTTATTGAATCATTCCTATCGTAACCAAAGTGTTTAATATATGGCCATGAGCACAAGGAGCTATAACGACGATAATGGCAATTATAGTGAGCACAATAGCTAACATTAATTGAGCAAGTATCGTGTGCCAGTGTCTAAATGCTTTATGGATATTAATTAATTGATCATTATAGTGAACCTACAAATAGAAATAAGAAAATGGAGGTTGATAGAGATTTTATAATGTGACCACGTTTGCCTATGAAAGATTGCAAATGGCAGAGTCGACATTCAAACCTGACGTTCTGCTTACAAAACTGGAGTTCTTAAACCCTGCACAATACTGCCATGGTTAGTAAGGAAAAGAATTGGGGTTTCTGTGACATTTGACCTGCAGATCAGGAGAGCCATATGTCTGTATGGGTATTTTCCCCTCACTTTCTCTCTCTAGGCATCAGCTTGTTTGGCCCATGAAAGTCAGTGAAGGACTAGATGGCCTTTCAGAAACCTTCCAACTGCACATTTTTCCACTTGACTTTTCCTACTGCCATAAGAATTGTGTGAGTAAGCCAAGCCTTCCATGCGTACTAAAGTTTCCCTGAAGCCAAGGCAAGTGTGCTCACACCTTCCGCAACACCTGGCATAGAGCCAAAGGGAAAAGAGTGTCTGTCTCTGTCTCCCTCTCTCTCTCTATACACACGTATATATAAACATGCATATATATGTATATACACATATGTGTGTACATAACATGTGTGTACATACACACAAAAATACACACATAAGTACATATGAATGTATATATTTAAGGGAGTTTTAAAATATAGTGTAGGCAAATTATATATATATATATAAATTATGTTAGAAAATTGAATTACCATCAATATCAAAATCAATCACAGCACACAACATATAAGATTTTTCTCCCTAACTTCTCAAACTGTTATCTTCCCGTAAGGCTTTTGAATATCCTCTGCTTACTAAGCAGATCTGTTCTTTTTTTCATAAGTTCCACGTGATTCTTTTAAGTTTACTCAGCATCGATAAGGGAACATCTATCAAGTCCCAGTTATTTTCCAAGCTGTGTGTGCATTGCCCTTGAGGCTATTCTCTGTCCACTTGGGTTTTGGATATACCGTATCTCAGACCTCTAGGTGAAGGTCAGGTTTATGTGCACAGCCCTTAGACCGTTGTCCAGGATGGAATAGGTTTGCATCTACTTTGGCTGTACAGAGGTGAAAGGGTGTCTTCTCCCACCTCCTTTGCCTGGCACTCTGACATTCTAAACAGATGGACAGCGTTGCAAACCTGCCATTCTCAGAATTGGCTGTTAGCAGAGATCCTGCCCACTGGTATTTCCCAAAAGAAGTATCACCCTGTTCCATTTATATGTGGTGTGACAATGGCTTCCTCAGCTTGGGCTCCATATGATGCCTCAATGCAAATTTTCAACAGAGACTAGGTAGGATCTCTGAGACTAGATTTGCATTTCCCGTGGGACATAATGTAGTTGTCTCAGATGGGATCAGATATCCATTCCTGGCCCAGTGCTATTCATGCACTTGTGAAATTCCCTGTCCCTCAGTGTAAGCTAGACCTAGCTCCTTGCTGCTAAGAAATAGCCCAATGGCCAGATATTATAGTACATTTGTACAGCGCCAATTTGGCACATATTGGCTCTTTGCAAAGATATCCTACGAAAGACAAGGGAGTTTTCTAGCATATCAGTTTTAAAACCTAGTTATAGATCTAATTTCTGTTTGCTCATTTATTCAACAAATACGTAGTAAGCATATATTATGAGTAAGGCAATAAGCTAAGTGCCAATAATTTACAGATAAAAGACACAGCTTCTATTTTCAATGTATAATTAGAGCACACTGGACTTTAGAGGGATGGCTTCAAAAGAGAAAGCAAGAAGTGTTTGGTATCTCTAATTGCCACATCTATTAAGAAACAAAAAACAAATAAAGGTTCATATTAGCTAGTTTATAGGGTTGTTGTGAGGGTTATGCATCATAGCACCAGGCTCTGAGCAGGCTATTACTGAAGTTTGGTTTACTCCTCCCTCTGACCCCAGTACCCACACTACAGATTCTGCCTTCTTCCTTGACTCCTTCCTCCAAGTAAGACCCACACAACTCGTATTCTAAAGTCTTTAGAGATATTCATTAAACTTCTACCACCCTTGGTTCCCACCTCGCCTGCTTCAGCTCAGTCTCCCATCACCTTGGCCTAGGCCCTTGTCAGAGGTTTTCAGCTGGTCTTCTTCCCACCTACATGCTCTTCCTCTCCAATTCATCTTAAAGAGAGCTCCTTCTGAGCTGTTTGTCAAACTACATTCCTGTGTTCTGATTAGGCTCTGCCCAGGTTTCCAACATAGGAGGTTCAGGAAAATCAGTCCAATCAAGGAGGGGGCATGGGCAAGAAAGGTCTTAGGAAGGAAATGAATACTAAGCTAATCCTTAAGTGAAAAAAATAAATAGCTATCCAGGCAAAGGATGCTGTAGAGAAGAAATTTCAGATAGCGGGAGAAACATTCGCAAAGGGATATTAACTGCTGGTTGGTTTTGAAAATATTGGCATAAACTGGTAAGAACATAGAAAACTTTTTGAAATAGAGTCCAACCATCAGCTTTTATTCCACAGATACCTATTAAGTTCTTGGTGTTCTACTTAAAACTATGAGTGGGCAGGAAATTAGTGTTGTCCTTTCTATGTAGTCATCTAATGATAGGGGAGGAATTCTGAAATAAGATGGATGGAAGTTTTAGATGACTTTATTTCTTTTCGGTTTGGAGTAAACATGCAAAACTGCTTAAAACTTTAAATATAAAGAGATGGGGGCAGGCCCAGTGGTGCAGCGGTTAAGTGCACACGTTCCGCTTTGGCGGCCTTGGGTTTGCTGGTTCAGAGCCCTGGGGACGGACATGGCACGGCTTGGCAAGCCATGCTGTGGCAGGCGTCCCACATATAAAGTGGAGGAAATGGGCACAGATGTTAGCTCAGGGCCAGCCTTCCTCAGCAAAAAGAGGAGGATTGGCAGCAGATGTTAGCTCAGGGCTAATCTTCCTCAAAAAAGAAAAATATATATATAAAGAGATGTAGATGATTTTTAACAATAGAGTGTTAGAATTAACTAAAAGGTTATTTGTTGAAAAAATAATAAGACTGCTTTTGGGGAAGTACCCATTCTTGTCCAAAGACCACTCTATTATTTCTGTCTAGCATGAGGCAGTGGGGTGGTTTCTATTTCCTAATTTTTCCCTTCCCTTAGGGACTTGGAGCAAAACCATGGGGATATTCGCAATGGTCTCTCTGTCTCTCTATTCTTTTCAAGGTCTGAATGACAAGTCAAGCAGAGAAATTGAATTTTTCACTTCTCTAAACACTTTTGGCCCCTAGGAGCACTGGAAAAGGTCAAGAATTTTGAAGCACATTCTTCCCCAGGCTAGAGGATCAAAACTTCTTTTTTAAAAGGTTGTTCCAGGCCCAATGAGACAATCAGTCATGATGGAGAATATAAACAGCAGTTTGGGTCCTCTATGGTGGCATGTCCCCTCTTGGAAGGTTTACTCTGAAGAGATTTATTTCTCTCATTAGGGCAATCGCAGGAGGAAATAAAAAACTTTGATGTAAACTGGGGAGCGTGTGAGTGAAGACTCTTGCTTTCATATCCCCTTCCCCATTTTTTCTATTTTTACTTTGCTGCCTTCTTTTCTGTTTTCTTTTTAGTTATTTCTCTCTACCAGCTCCTTTCTTCTTCTCTCTTAGTTTTTCTAACCAATCTCATAATCAGCTTTTTTATTTTCCTCTGTTGACCTATGTGATAGGCATCCTCTAAAATAGCTCACAAGGATCATCCCTCTGGTCTTCATGTCCTTGTGTATTCCCTTCCCCTTGAGTATAAGCTGGGCCTAATGACTCACTTCTAATAAATAGATTTTGATGAAAGTTATGAGATGTGACTTCTAGGATGAGATTATGAAAGGGATATTGACTTCCATCTTGCTTCTCCTCCATGTTGCTCTCTTTCTCAGAGCCATCCCTCTGCCCATGAAGAGGCCTACCTGGCAAGCACCTGGCGTCTCCAGCCAACAGCTGGAGACCTGAGACCTTCCAATAGCCATGTGAGTGAGCTTGGGAGAAGATTCTCCCCCACTTGAGTCTTGAGATAGTTGAAGCCTTATTTTTGCATTTTGATTGCAGCCTCATGAGAAACCATAGGCCAAAGGACCTTGCTGAGCCCACCTAGATTCCTGACCCACAGAAACTCTAAGATACTGTTTATTATTTTAAGCTTCTAAGTTTTGAGGTAATTTGTTATATAGCAATAGATAATTAATGCATCCCATATCCTTTCATGTTCCTCCTCTTCATTGATTCCTTTTATTGAACCTCTTTCTATCTTTTCTTCTTTTTTCCTCTGTCTTGGTTCTTAAGCACACAGATTTCAAATTTGTATGTGACATTGAAAGCTATAGGAATCAGAATGCTTTACTCTCAGAAACCATCAAACCGAATCACGTATCTGCAAACATAATCTGCACATTGGAAAGGTCAGTATCCCCGGCTTCCCTTTAATTGTAATCTTTGGACAATATTCATTCTTTTGTCATTTCAGGAAAACTGCTTAATGGGCAGCTAGTATCTTTAATACATTGTATCAACTGTCATCTGGAACAGAAAAATGAATGAAATATGCCTCTTGCCATCAAAGATATTGGCATTTGGAACAAAATAAAAATGTAGAAAATGAAGCTTCCCACAAAAGGGGTATTTTTAGGGTCTTTGTGTGTTAAGAGTGGGGAGAAATCGCTTCCTATTTGGAGGATCAGAAAAGGCTCTGGAAGGGGAGCATTTTGTACTAAATGTTGAAGGATAAACTGGATTTGTATACGCCCATTCAATTTTCTGCGAACATCCCCTCCATCTCTCTTACACTGCACATGGGATCAACTGCTACCTAACATGCAAGAACGAATCTGAATTCTACTTTCTCTGGACCATCCTCCACAACCCTTCTAGGTGGTTGATTGTTTACTTTCTCGATGCTTCCCCAGCCCTCACTAACTTTGTCTACTCCAGCATTTCTCAAATCTCTACTTATTTGGCTCTTCCAATAATCAAGGGTAAAAGTACAGTTCAAGAGGAAAGGGACAATTCACTATGTTCCAAGCTAAGATGGTGGAAGTCAGAATGAGGTAGAAAGACTTGGGATAATACAGCGTTAGACTATCAAAAAGTTATTTGCTGCAAAAAGAGAAAAAAAGAACCATTGTTAAGAAAAAGTGATTTCTGACTATAAACCATTCCCTTATTTATTTCCAACTTAGGACAGCAGAGTGATTTCCATTTCCCATTTTTTTCCTTCCTTGGGGACTTGGAGCAAAACTATGGGGATATTTGAAATGTGTCATGCGTTACTGTGCTCAGACCTGACTCTTCACTGAAGTCTGTAATATATATGTTTCTCTGGAAAATTATGGAGGTGGGAATGAGGACTTGGAGTCACCCTTTCTTTTTGCTTGGGAAATAAACATATTTCTAGAGATTAGAAAAAGTAAATTATCCATGCTTTTTGGCTTTGTTCTTTCCAATTGTATTTTTAATGAAAAACACACGAGTTAAATAACTAAATTTGAATCGCACAATTGCCATGTCCTTTTTTTTTTTTTGCTTACACAGGAAGCTTAGGGATTTTTGTTTTTAATTTTTTTTCAGATTTACTGAGATATAATTGACATAATGTTGTGTAATTTTAAGTTGTACAACATGTTAATTTGATACATGTATGTATGGTAAATACTTTTAAGTGACCTTGGTCAAGTCACTTAAAAGCTATCCCAGCTTTCGATATTTTTTTTTTTTTAAAGATTTTATTTTTTTCCTTTTTCTCCCCAAAGCCTCCCAGTACATAGGTGTATATTCTTCGTTGTGAGTCCTTCTAGTTGTGCCATGTGGGACGCTGCCTCAGCGTGGCTTGATGAGCGGTGCCATGTCCGCGCCCAGGATTCGAACCGAGGAAACACTGGGCTGCCTGCAGCGGAGCGTGCGAACTTAACCACTCGGCCACGGGGCCAGCCCCCCAGCTTTCGATATTAACTGTGAAAAATCTTTGGAGAACTGAAGGCTTAAAAGTACTCATTGAAGCAGTAATTTGCATCCCTGAAAATTTATCATAACAAATCATTTACAATAAGGGGATATGTTGGAAACAGCCTGAATGATCAGCAATAGGAGAATGATATTGTATATTGTGGTACATCAACCCGGTGTATTCTCATGCAGCCATTAAAATAGTAATTAGGAAGACATAAACATGAATGTGAAAATGTTTATAATGCAATATTAATAAAAAAGAGAGTGCTAAACTATATGTAAACCATGATTATAACTATGTAATTCATATTTGCTTATGAAGGAAAACAAAAGACTCATAGAAAATAAAATCGACTGCTATGTTAGAATATACAGATGCATTTAATTGTAAAGCAGGGTTTTTCAACTCTAAATTTTGAGCCGGTAATTCTTTGGGAGGAGGTCTCTTGTGCGTTGCAGAAAGTTTAGCAGCATCCCTGACGTCTACCTTCTAGATGCAAGTAGAATTTTCCCAGGTGTGACAACCGAAAATGTCTCCAGACATTGACAAATGTGCCCTGGTGGGGAAGGGGGTAAAGCAAAATCACCGCTGGTTGAGAACTACTCTTTTAATAAAATATTTCATTATTTTTCTAATATTTTTTAAAGAAATAACATGCTTAAATACAAGACGAGAAGAATCTTTACCCTTGACCTAGCATTCTCTTCAGCAACTTACCCAGAGAATAGTTGAGATTAGCAATGTTCTGGTTATGTCAGACAACGGAGTAAAGCATTAATGCCTGATGGACCTGCTTGGGGATGTCAGCAAACTCCACCATTCTATTCCTCTGAGTTCTTGCAAAATGGGGGAAAGAAATCGGTGCATGTTATGTAAGAGTATCTTCTACTGACAGTGCAGAGTATTTTTATCCTGGTGGAAGTTGCCTCTGGGCGCTGAAACCTTCTGTCAGGGAGTAAAGAAAACTAATTGCAGTGAAATATCTTTTCAGGCAACCTGCCCATCACCAAATTCTATATGTAGGGGAAGTGCACACTTCCTTTAGAAGACGTTTCAACGGAACTCAAACCCCATAGGAATTTTTTTTAGGGCCGGGAAAACTTCTACACTGCATAGGAACTTTAGTTCAACCCAGAAAATGTTGAAATTTCAAGACATTGTTAAGGAGTACTCAGTCACCTGGCTTGACCCCTTATTTCATACCAGGGTAATGGGAAACCAGAGAAGGTAAGTCACTTGCCAGTTCAACACACCTAATTAGTTGCGCAGCATAAAATTAAGCCTGGGTCTGCCTGAATTTTCTTATCCTTCAGGCAAACTTTCTTTTTAAAAGAACATTTCCCATCTCTGCAATTGTATTTCGTTGGAAAATAATTTATTCCTCGATGATGGTGTCTTTCACAGTATTTGACATATGGATTGGTCTTCAAATAGAACATAAAATTCAAACATTTAGTGAATAAACATTTGAATGCTGTCTATGTGCCCAGTTCTGTGCCACACAGTGGGTTTGTACAATTAGGATAAACAGCAGTTATACTTTTTCTGCTATTGTCATAGCCCCCTGCATTCTGCTGTACATATAAAAGACATTCAATCAAGGCTGATTAGGGATCGAGAATAAAGTAGGCTTGGCTCTAGTTTCTTGAGTCTCTCCATCTGTACTCCTTGGAGCATTGCCTCCATTCCTCCCCCTCAGCTGAACTTTCCAGCTTCCCAAATCATCATGGGTAAGTGCATGTTCATGTATATGCGGTCATCCTGTTACAGAACAACGATACCAGCAGCATTTTAATTTAGGACAAAGGATACTCCAGCAGCCTTTCTGCAAATTGTAACAAATGACAACAATCCTGATTCTGTACAACAGAGAAAAGTGTGGACCTAACAGTGGGTAAATACCAGAAATTCTTGAGTCTTCTAGGGGTTTCTATTACTTGCAAACTTGATCACAGGATCCTCATTGGATTTTTTTCTACTTCAGGGAGCCATTTGCATTGTGATAACTGCTCATAGAAAGCAGGCTTTTAAAGCTGTCTTCCCACTTGGGTTTTTCCATAATGCCTCTGTGTGGACAGATCTAAAGTATCTTATTGGCTGGGATAACCAAGTGGGGATCAAGTTTCCTTCTTGTTGGGAAGATATGATAGCAAAACATGAAAACAAACAAACTGACAGGTAGCATCCATGGTCACTGGAAATCTTCCTGAATACTGTAATGGAAGCTGGATGGGGCTGTAATGGAAGACTCTGATTCTAATTCTGGCTCCATGATGCTGTGTTGCAAGACTCCATCACTAAGTATTCCCAATTCCTTATCTGCTTACTAGGGATGGGAGCACTGTGCTCAGTGTTTAACATGCAAGAGGAGAGGTGCCGATTGTAAATTAATATGATACGTTACTGATTAGAATGTGTAACCATAAGAACTTTGCAAATCATTAATGTGTGGTTTCAGCTGGAGTCTAACTTCAACCTAATCCCAGGAGATCTCTGGAGTATGAATTGCATCACTGAGCTGGTTTCACCTTGTGGCAAGTGTGCTGGCCTTTTTATCTCAATATGCATCAGTCAGTCCCTGTCTTATGGCCACCCTTGGGTGTGGGCATGTAACTTCCTAGATTTCTTCAGGCAAATGACACTTATTGGCTGAAGGAAGTAAACCAGTGAGTCATTGGCAGCCAATGCTCGCAGCATCTGGGGAACAGGTGCACCTGCCACGTAACAGGGATCAGTGCTTGATACTAATCTCATCTATTACATATAATAAAGCAGGCTTCCTAAGGCTATTATTAATTGAGTTAAAACTAACTCTGGCTCTCCAAAATAACATAAGTTGTGGATGCCAGGGGACATCTCTGTCTTGCTCCAAATTTTATCCCCAATACTTAGAAAATTGCCTGGCTCATAGAATATGCTCAGGAAATGTGTGTTGAATGAATAAAGGAATTCCTGAGAAATGTTTCCCTCCTACTCCAACCTCCATATTTTAGTGTACACTTCCTCTGCTTTTTCTACTGCCTGCAATGCCCTCCTTTGTCTTCTCTTTTTTATGTTCTTTAAAGTTTATCTGATAATCAAAGTTGATCTAGGAAGCATTCTGTGACTATTCCAGCCCACAGGAAGCCGTGTGTGTGTGTGTGTGATATTGCATGTGTTGGGGTGCATGCCTCCTTGTGTCCCGGCTAGTTATCAACTCTGTAACTAAACATAATTTTTCTGGCCTCTACAAAAACCAACTAATCCCCATCTTCTGAAGTATCTCCATAATTATGCATATATTTCTCAGATTAGCAGTCAATACCCAGTTCACCATCATCCGCAGTTAATGATGTTTTTGTTGATGATGATAATAATAATAATAATATTCACTGAGTACTTACTACATGCCAAACACTATCCTCAACACATGACATGTCTTGTCTCGTCTGCTTTGATAATAGTATCATAATGTGAGCACTTTTATTGTCACTATTTTCTTGATGAAGGGACATGAGCTTAGCAAGTTTAAGTAGCATGTCCAAAGTCACCCAGTTAGTAAGAGAAAGAACTAGGATTTAAACACAATCAATGGACCCTAGAACCTTGCTCTGAGCCTCAAAGCTACAATATCTTACCACCCTGAACGCTTCAACAGAAGATCTCTTCTTCAATCCATTCTATACACTGCACCAGGATGCTCTTTACAAAATATTGGTTTGTTGATATCACTCCTCTGCTGAAAACTCATCAATGGTTCTCTGTTAATCTCAAGATAAAGCCCAACCCCTTAATATGATTTTATAAAACCCACCTTGACTCATCCCCTTAGCATTTTTCCATCCTTATCCCTTGTCCTCTGTCATCTCGCCCAGATATTGAACATCCCTCAGAGTCTTAAAGACTCTAGACACCATCTCTCTGCCTTTTGAACCATGAAGTGGGCTGAATGTGAAAAAATTCTCTTCTATTCTCCTGGATTCAATATATATCCTTCAAGAAACAGTTCTTGACCTCCAAAACCTGCTGTAGCTGTCCTTCCTCTTTGAGACCAATGCCTGAGTTTATTCATTGTTTTATCCCCATGGACTAGAAGAGAGCTTGGAATATAGTTACCAAAAAATGATATTTCCCTTCCAATAGAAATAGTGAATAGTCTAATGATGTAAAAATAATCTCCCCCACCTACCTGCACAGTAAGCTCTGAGGACAGTGACTATGCTTAATGCAATTCTCTATCCTTTATTATACCTAGGACATTGTCTACTACATAGCAGTTTCTTAGGAACTATTTATTTGTTAATTATTATTGTTACTATTTTTACCTTGACTCCAGCTACAATCTTTGCATTTTATGCCAAGAAAGTTAATGTTTGATTAATGGCTCTTAATTCAACCCAGAATGTAAAATGATGGAATTATTGAGTTGAAGGTCATCAAAATAGGCCTTCTCCTTAATGAACAAATTCTCACTGCAGTTTATCACGAGCATACTTGTGCAGTGTATTTGAATCCCTCCAGCTCTGGAAAACTCACTACATCCCAGGAAAGCCTTCTCTGTCATTGAAGAGTCGTGAATTTTAGCGTATGGTTTCTCATATTGAATTAATATTTTTTCCCCTATCATATGGGGCTTGTTGGACAGGAAACCCAGAGTACCATTAGTAATCCAGTGGACAGCAAACTGGATTTTTTCTTCTTTTACCAGTCTGTGTGCTCTTCCCTCGAATTCTAACGGAGGGACCCTTTGCAAAACTCTGAACTAGGCAGGTGGGGGTGGAGGGGAATGCAGAGAGTCTTAATGCCTGCCTTGAAATTGTCCCTCAGAGCAATCATTGCCCAGTGTTCTTGGCTTTAGCCCAACTTGCTTACGTGACAGTCCATTCTCCCTGACTCAGCCTTCTGTGTTCAGACAAATGATTCACTCCCAGCGCGTTTTTCTGCTCTTACTAAATAGGCCCTCTAACCGTCACTGTATCTTTCAATTCCAGCTAACAGCTTGGACAGCAGTTTTTTAAAAATGTTACTAAGCAAGTGTGCTCAACCAGAGAAATCATGCAGAATCCTCTGCGAATGCGTCCCACATTGCTCGCGCTCACAGAGATTGCTGTCTAAACGGAGGGCAAAGGTTAGTCTACATACTGTATTTATTTATCCACTGACAAATTGTTTACTAGTCTCTGCCACTTCTTGAATCTTAGCTAAAACTCATTAAGCACTAACAGTAAGCCAAACACTGCGCTAAATGCTTTGTAAAAATGATCTTGTTTAATTTTCACCAAAATCCTTTAGGATTGATACTATTAGTATTCTCATCTTACAGAGGAGGAAGCTGAGGTACAAAGAACTTAAATGGCTTTCCCAAAATCACATAGCAAGTAAGGGGAAGAGAATGATTTGACTGGAGAAATATGACTTCAAGGTCAAACAGTTGTCTTAACCCTACGTTCCTATGCTAGAGTGTAATGGATGGTATGGGCTATCTGCTTTTAGTTTATTTTGTGACCTTTGATATATCATTTCAACTCTCTGGGCCTCATTTTCTTTATATTAAAGACAAAGAGCATGGCTGAGTTGAATGTTTCTACAATTATTACCTACGACAACTGGATGTTTTACCATAATCATATTAGGTAGGAAGAGAAGAAGATAGGATGGGAACAAAAAATTCCCTCCAATAGAGGAGATGAAGGAATCAAAGGCCTGTTGATGCCACTGGCCGTGCCCTTTCTATACTTCTAAGATTAGAAAGCCAAAGGATAACTCAGAAAACTGATGCTCGCCTATCTGTAGATATCACTTACCTTAGTGATGGCATTTATTTGACGTCTCGGACTCTCTCATCTCTGGATGTAGAAATAAAGTGAGCACATTTCAAATTCTTAAATATATTTGGGAAGTGAAAGAAAGGGGAAAGAAAGCAAATAGTGTCATATCAGTGTGTACGTGTGTTATAACTTGAAAAACAACACCACAACCTGGCTGTGACAGAGACTTGAGATTGTCTATCCCAACATCCATTTCACACTTCATTGTTGTCTCCTGAAACACAGATGCAGTGCGTTAGAACTCTAGCAGTCCTCTTGGTCCATGAGAATGTGGGCTCACTCTGCCACAGGCCAGGCCTTGCAGAGTGTGAGCTGGAAGAAGCAGAATTCCTGACTACTTTATAGATCTCTCATGCTAGTTCTGGACAGCGTATCTTCTGACATCTTATACATGAGAGGATAAACTTTTAATCTGTTCAAAGTATCAACCACCATTGTGGATTTTTTTTTCTCATTTAAGCTGCTAAATTGGCTAAGGAAAGGCATACAAAAGGAATTTAAAACTCAGTTTTGAGTCTCCTAAGAGCCAACGTAAAGAGGGAACCATAAGATGATCAGAGGGTGAATCCTGGAGTCAATGGACCTGATCCAAGTTAATACAGTTTCTTTTTAAGTGAAAAATATTACCTAGGGATTATACAAGAGCCACAAAATGAAATTCCAATAATCAATGATGTCCAAACACATCATCCTCTGTCTCCATCTCCAGAGACATTCATGCTTATGTGCAATGATCACATTCTGGGTCACACAAGAAAATGACTTGTTAGAAAAGAGGGCTTGGTTACCCCTAAAATCTCTCATAATCCTGCCTTTATTCGATTTATTATTTGTCTCAGGGACTAACATTTGACTCTCCCGTGACTGGCAAGACCACAGACTATCTGTCCCCTTTCCCACTGTCCATTAGTTATTCTTTCAACTAGAAATCATGTCCTTATGTGGAAAGTACATGTACATTTAGAAGGAAAATCAGAAAGGTGACACCTCCAAAAGGGCTGAGGAGTCACAGATTGTAGCTTCAGCCACACAGGTTCAAAGTCTGCGCTGCCCTTCAGAAATGAAGGGAAATGTTCTTATAAGAAGAAAATGAATGTGTTTCTGATAATCACCAAATGGTTTATTTTATTTATCCAAGATACTCCTCTCTTTCCTCAGCAGGAAGAAAGTGTTATCTCCTCCTAGATGCATGTGTTCACAGAAGTCTAGAACTTAAGAGCTCCAAGGACACTTAGAGATAATGTGAATCAAGTCCTACATTTAAAAGTGCAGAAATTGAGGCCTGGAAAAGGGAAGAAACAGGTTCTAGGAAATACACAAATTAAGTAGAGAGTCAAAGTTAGGATTCAGGTCTCCTGAATCCTAACTTTGAAAGGGCTAGTATTATGACATGATTAAGTTTTTTCTTCCCACCACATTGCCTGATGATCCTCACTGGATTTCATTCTAGATTTCACATTGATTTGATCTTCTCTTCTTGTAAAGTTTAGAAAAATGTCAAGGAAGTGAATATTTCTCCTAGGTGATCACACTAGAAGGTATGGAGGTGGTTCAGTTCCATAGGCAGTCATGGATATTTTCTCCCTTGAGAGGAAATGGTGCCCCCTTTAAGGAAATAGCATATGTGAAGTTAATATAGCATCATGGTTTAGAGCAGGGGCTCTGGAATCAGCCAGACCTCAATTTAAATTCTGGTTTTCCTATTTTTTACTTAATAACTAAAGAATCTTGTTCATATTAATGAATTACTTTGAGCCTCAGGTCTCTAATATGTTAAAAAAAAGGGATAAAAAATATCCCAAATGAGATTTCTTAGAAGACCTGTTGATTGTCCCCGACAAAAGCTTATGTTTCTTAAAACAAAGCACATTTTTAACATTCTCAGGTAACTGATACATGAGTTAGATTAAGCTTGGCATTGATTAATCTTTTTGACCTGAACCAAGGCCACTTTCTATAGACCTTTTGCCTTCCATTACTATACTCGTTGTAAAATGTTTATCCAATTGACTATTTCTCTACCAACCCCCTCTACATTGACCTTATGGATTAGCCTTTGATGTGAATTGTATCAAAAGCCTACTAGAAGTCCAAGTGAATTATGTCTGTGGTGACTGTCACCTCCTTTGAAAAATTAATCAACTTCGTTAAGCATGAGCTCCCTTTGGACATCTGTTGTTACAGGTCTCTGCAAATGGAGGGAGAGAGGAAGCAGACTGCTATTGTGAAAAGACCTCTGGCCTGAGAATCCAAATTTCTGTATTCTAGTTTCAGTTCAGTTCTAGCTAGTGCTGTGACCTTGAACTATTTGCTCATAATCTCAGTGAGGTTAAAGAATAGAATGTAGTAATGAAAAGTGCTTATTTCAAAATCACAAAGACCATGAACCACCTACTAGATGTGAGAGTGAGTGGAAGTTTTAATAACTTTTAATGTATATATGTATGTAATGTATATATACATATATACATACACATACAACTCTTTGCATTACCTTTTTAGTAGTCACTTGTTATGTATTGAATTGTGCCCTTCAAAAAGATGTTGAAGTCCTAACTCCAAGTACATGCAAATGTGACCTTATTTTGTAATAGGGTCTTTGAAGATGATCAAATTTAAGGGAAGTTATTAGGGTGGGCTCTAAATCAATATGACTGGTGTCCTTATAAAAAAGGGAAATTGGGGTGCAGAGAGAGACATTTACAGAGGGAAGGTGGTGTGAAGACACCAGGAGAATGCCTCTATAAACCAAGGAATGCCAGAGGGTACCAGAAGCTGGAAGAGACAAGGAAGGATCCTCTCTCTTCCCTTGATTTTTGACTTCTAGCCTCCACAACTGTGACACAATAAATTTCTATTTTAAGCTACCCAGTTTGTGGAACTTTGTTGCAGCAGTCCTCAGAAACTAAAGGATTGTGATGGAGATTACAATATACATTCTTAAATGTTCACTTAGTTTTGACTTTTAAAGTTGTTAACTTTTAAAGTTATCATGGTACTACTGCAAGTAAAAAAATAAGAAACTTCAAACAGTGTAAGTTCATTTAACCCCCTTCCATCCTTTATAATACAGTTCCTATGTATACCGTATTTGCACACCTTATAAATCACTAATTACAATGTTATCATTTTTGCTTTAGATAGACATATTTTAAACAAATTAAGAGAAAAAATGTTTTGTAATTACCCTTAAAATTTCCATTTTGACACCATTACCACTGCTATTCCTTCCTCCCAAAGATTCAAATTTCCATCTGCTATTATTTCCTTTCAGCCTGAAGAACTTCCTTTAGGGTTCCTTGTAGGGCAGATTTGCTGGCATCGAATTCTCTTAGCTTTCCCCTATCGTAAAAAGTAAGTCTTTGTTTCACCTTTATTTTTGACAGACAGCTTTATTGGATATAGAATTCTAGGTTTCAGAGGTTTTTTCTTTCAGTACTTTAAAAATACCATTTCATTGCTTCTGATGAGAAGCCAGTGATCATTCAACTTTTGTCGTTCCTCTATATGCTGTGTGTAGTTTTTTTGTTTGCTTTTAATCACAATCACTACATCATGCTTAGACACAGTTTCCTTTCTGTTTATCATGCTTGGCATTCACTGGACTTCTTAACTCTATAAATATATGTCTTCAATTAATTATGGGGAAAAATTAAACTGTTATTTTTTCAGATATATCTGCTGCCCCAATTTCTCTCCTCTTTTTGTGGTACTCCAATTATATGTGTGTTGGACCATTAAAGATTCCCCAAGAGGACTCAGAGAGTCTATTTTCTTAATCCTCTTTAACATTAGGTGACATCTATTAATCTTCTATTTCACTGACTCCTTCTGCTATCTCAAATCTGTTCTTTTGCCTATCCTTTTATTTTAAATTTTATTTCAGATTTCACCATTTTTAGCTGTACAGTTTTCACTTGGAATTATTTATAGTTTCTATTTCTCTGTTGAAATGTCCTATTTTTTCATTCATTATAAGAATACTTCCACTTATGCCCTTGGGCAGAGTTATAGTAGCTGCTCAAGGGTAGTCTCCACTAATTGCCTTTTTCCTTTAATATGAGTCACATTTTCCTGTTTCTTCATATGAATGATAATTTTAGGTTGGATCCTGAACACTTTCAAAAGTATGTTGTAATGACTCTGAATTATCTGACACTTATTTAAAATCTTTTGTTTTCTGTTCTTGGCATTCTTGCATTTTAGCAAGCAGTTCAAGTCAAGCAATCTGGAACTCAAACTCCAGAACCCCAAATCCCAGTTAATATTTTTTATCTTTAGTTAGACTGCTAGAATTCTACTCAACACATTCATAGTTCAGAAGTTAGCTACCTATTTTGGAAGATTTCCTACACAGAATCTGTAGCTCCCTTTCCCTAGTTTTTTCCTGCCTAGGGCTTCTCTCCACACTTTCCAACTGTATGGTTGCCCCAAACTCTTGCTCTAGTCTTATGCAAGTCTTAGCCTCCACATGCATGACATCTGAGAACAGTCTCTAAGCTAAAAGCTATAACAACAGTAAACTCACCTACTCACTGTCGTTACTTTCTCTCAAGTCTTGACACCCCTCTAATGTCATCTGCTTTGTTTCACTCAGAAGTGTCTTCATGTAGTTGATTTTCATAACTTTTCTAGCATTCAAGTTTGTCATCTGTGGGAGGGTTGGTCTGATGGGAAAAACATAGTGTCTGCCAGAATCCAACTCCTGTCTTTTCCCAGCAGTTAAATCAGATAAAGTTTATTTCTCTCTGACTTAATAGTTCATAGATTGCCCGGTAGTTTTTCTTATGAGGTTATTCAGGATCTAGACTGGTTTGTTGAGTTTATTTTTCTCAAAATACAGATTTACTCTCTGGATCCATGGATCAAATCATTGTCATTTTTCAACCAGCAGAAAGGTAGGGGGAATCAGGACAAACAGCTTTATTTTTAAGGAGACAAACTGTGCCAATCACTTCCAATGGCATTCCATTAGTCCAAACCTATTCACATGGTGACACCTAGCTGTAAATGAGTTTAGGAAATACAATTTCCTTCTTTTAAAATTTTTTTTAGATTTTACATTTCCTTTTTCTCCCCAAGATCCCCAGTACATAGTTGTGTATTTTTAGTTGTAGTTCCTTCTAGTTGTGGCATGTGGGATGCTGCATCAGCATGGCTTAATCAGTAGTGCCATGTCTGCGCCCAGGAGATTGGAACCAGCGAAACCCCGGGCCGCCAGAGTGGAGCGCTTGAACTTAACTGCTTGGCCACAGGACCAGGACCCAGGAAATAAAATTTCTTACAGACTAACCATATACCCAGCTAAACCATGGCAAGAAAAGAAAATCTAGTATTTAGCAGTAAGAAAATTAAATGTATTCTGAAGGAAAATTTGTATTCTATGCCACAATCCACTCCTTTAGCTGCTCAGGGATCCATGCATACCTTATACAACCACTTTCTGCCTATGGGAGAATTTTTTAAAGTCACATTCAGCCCAAAATCTAAGATCACTTTACATCTTATTTTGGTGGCTACTGAAAGTCTAGGAACTCATTGATAAGTATGCAATACCCTGTTTCTACTCTCTCACATGTCCAACATACAGTGAGGGAGTAGGAACGAGGAAATGGTACCAGAATTAAAGGCAAATTCTGAAAATGGAAAAATGTAAAACACACACCAGTCATTATTCTGTAGCAATAATGAAGTAATACTTGTCAGGAATTGCAAGTATGCTCTCTCCTGGCTGTGAAGTAACTTTCTTTTTTGGACCCCAGTTTTGCTGAGAAGCACTAACTTGTGCAGTGTCCTCCATAGCCCATGGCTTTACCTTCTGGATCATTCTTCCTTTCTGATATTCCTTGTTGTCATACATGAAAATAAAGTTGGATAGTATGTCCTTGATTACTAGTGGGTGTTGCCACTTTCTTCATCCTGGTACAAGTTTAGGGCTTCAGAGGTTGATTTTAAGGGTTAAACAATTATTATTTTTTGCATACCAACTTTTAGTTTCTTTGGTAATAAAAAAAAAAAAAAAAAGGCTGGAAAGGAACCCAACAACTATAAAGTAGACATCCAATCTATTCTCTACAGTTGCTTGCAGGTTTATATTTCCACAAGCAAGTAGTCCTTACATTCATTTTTTATTCCTGTGCATGGTCTTCCATTATTTACTAGATTCTGTGACTATGTTATGCCTATCTCCCTCAATTTAGTGGGCTCCTATCTTGAAGTCACTGAAACGGGTGAGTGTACAGGAATGTATGGGCATCACCTTTAATCTGATTTTCGTTAATGGAAATGTTCCTAGTGACAATCTTATGTTAGATTATTTAGGACCCAGATACAGTTCACTCTTCTGACGGGAAGGTCTCCAAGTTTCTAGTCTGTCAATTTAGATCGCAGATTGTAGATAATGCAGGCAGACCTTATTCAGTCAGTTGAAAGGCTTTAAGAGCAGAGTTGAGGCTTTACTGAAGAAGAAAAAGATCTTCCTCTGGACAGCAGCTTCAGCTCATCCCCCAGGTGTCAGCCTGCCCTTCCTGATGACTTTGACCTTCCTAATGGCCTGTCCTATGTGTTTTGGCATGCTTAGTTTTCCTAACTAGCCCCGTGTTTAGTTTTCCTAACTAGCCCCTCAACTGTGTAAGCTGATTTCTTGCAATGGATCTCTTAATGTATATCTTTATCAGGTTTTCTTTCTCTAGCTGAACCCTAACTAACACACCCGCTATGATTATAAACAAGGCAAGGCAATAAATATTAATGAACAAAGTAAAGAAAGAATAAGTTAGTGGAGAACCATACTGTGTTCATGGATTAGAATACTAAATAATGTCAAAATCTTCTTGAAATTGATATTTACTTTCAAGACAAACCCAATATAAATTGCAGCAAGACTTTTGGTAGAAATTGACTAACGAAATTCAGTTTTGTATAGATAAGAAATAAATCTAAAATAGATTTTTTTTAAAGAACATAGTTGATAGGTTTGTAGTTCCTGATTTTTAAACTTATTTGATTTTAATACTTAAGATTTAGCTATATGAATCAGGAGAGTGTGGTACTGATGAAAGGATAGACACAGGGGCCAATGGAAGACAATTAGAAACTCCAGAAACACCCAGACATATAAGTTTAATTTATTTTTAACAAATTTGCAAAGGCAATTTAAGAGCAAAATAGTAGTACTTTCCTCAATTGAAGTTGATTGAATATCCATATGTTAAAAAAAATTAACCTAAATTCACACCTCTTATCATTTTAAAAATAACTCAAAATTGATCATAGACCTAAATATAAAATCTGAAACTAAAAAATTTCAAAAGAGGGGCTGGCCCAGTGGCGGAGTGGTTACGTTCGCACGTTCCACTTCTCGGCAGCCTGGGGTTCACCGGTTCGGATGCCGGGTGTGGGCATGGCACCGCTTGGCACACCATGCTGTGGTAGATGTCCCACTTATAAAGTAGAGGAAGATGGGCACGGATGTTAGCTCAGGGCCAGTCTTCCTCAGCAAAAAGAGGAGGATAGGCAGCAGTTAGCGCAGGGCTAATCTTCCTCAAAAAAGAAAAAATTCAGAAGAAATATAAGAGAAAATCTTGGTGATCTTGGGTTAGGCAAAGATTTTGTTTTTTGAGGAGGTCTAGGCCTGCACTAACATCTGCCACCAATCTCCCTCTTATTGCTGAAGAAGATTGGCCCTGAGCTAACATCCATGCCCATCTTCCTGGACTTTATATAAGGAACACCCGCCACAGCATAGCTTGATAAGCGGTGTGTAGGTCGTGCCTGGTCTGAACCGGCGAACCCTGGGCTGCCGAAGCAGAGTGCTTGAACTTAACCACTAAGCCACCAGGCCAGCCCCAGGCAAAGATTTTTTATATACGGATACAAAAAATATAAGCCATAAAAAGAATAACAAACTGGACTTCAGCAAAATTTAAAACGTTAGCTCTTCCAAAGACACTGTTAAGGAAATGAAAATTCAAGTCTCAGAATGACAAAAAAGTATTTTCAATACACATGTCTAATACAGGTCTGTAACTCCAAATATGCAATTGAATAAAATAAGCAATCGATTTGCACAAAAATCAACAAAGAATTTGATGAGTTAGTTTACCAAAGATGAGTCATAAGTGACAAGAAAACACAGGAAAAAGTGATAAATATCTTCAGTCACTAGGGAAATTTATTCAGAGCACAATAAGCTACTAGTGCTTGCCTATTAAAATGGGTAAAATAAATACAAACTGACGAGAGCAGGCACTGGCAAGACGAGGGGCAATGGAACGCTCATATATTGCTGATGCGAATGTAAAATGGGACAACTACTTTGGAAAATGTTTTGACTATTTGTAAAATTAAATATATACTCACAATATGACCTACCAATTTATAGAAGAGAAATGAAGACGTATGTCCACAGAAAAATTTGTGCACAGATATTTATAGCGGTTTTATTTATTATCACCAAAAATTGGAAACAACCCAGATGTCCATCAGTGAAAATATTCTTTGTCTTTGGTTGTGATGGCAGTTATAAGACCATATGAATTTGTCAAAGTCCATACAACTATAACCATTAAACTTACACACGTTTTACTGTACTAAATTATACTTCGGTAGACCTGATTTTGGAAAATCAATCCCAGATGAATCAAAGCTTGAAATACGAAGGCCAAAGCTTTAATTCCTTTAGAAGAAATCACACATAAGCGTCTTCATGACTTTGTCTAAGGAATAGTGTCTTAAACAAGACCAAATTAGCATTCCTTAAAAGAAAAGACTGATTATTTGATCACATTAAAATTAGAGTTCCTGTTTTTCAGAAGCAGCCATAAAGTTGAGAGACGAACCACGCATTGGAGGAAAATGTCTGCTGAGGGAAACATCTTGAATACATAAAGTATCTCATAAATCATTAAGAAAAAAGGCAACTCAATAGAATAATGGCAAAAACTTGAGCAAGCATTTCACAAAAGAGGAAAAAATAATGTGAAATCAACATGTAAAGATATTTATGCTCAGTAATCAGGAACTGCAAAATAATAACTAAAATGAGACAATTTATACTCATGTTTTAGTATTGGAAATAATGTAGATCAATGGGGATGCTTACACACTTTTAGTGGGAACACAAATTGGCATAAGCTCTTTGAGAAACAATCAGGCATAGTGTTACAAAGTTGAATGTGCAAGAATCTGACTATCAAGATATTCCAGTCCCAGATATATATCTAAAATTAACTATTGTTAATAGAGCTATTCGTAAGAACACAACTGTATGTTAGAAACATGATGTTGAATGGGAAGAAAGTTGCAGAAAGTGACACAGAGTATAATACCACTATTCATATACGCATATATAACAAAAGTGTAAAATAGAAAGCAACAAATGATCCACGTATAATTCAGGATAATCATTACTTTAGAGTGGAGGAGAGGAATGAGGGAGACGGGTTCCAGATGGAACACAGGGTTAACTTCAGTGATTTGGGAAATGTTTTATTTTTTAAGACAGATGGAATGTTCCTGGAGTATTGTTTTAATGTTTCATTAATTTATGTATTACATATTTTTTTTGTGGTTACCAAGTGCTACATACTTTTAAAAAATTAAATGGTATAGAGAATGGATTGGATGTCTTGATGAGGTCTAAGAATTTCTGGAGTGGGAGTAACTAGAATAAATGAACTAGAGTGATAGAGATGAGAGCCAGGAAGTGGGATGTTTACCTTCTAGATAGCAATGCTGGAGTGATTTTTGTTGCTGATAAGGTCTAGGGTGCATTCTCGGTGCCAGGTCATTAAAAGGTGACAGAAGATTATGGGAGCTAAGGAAGTTAAAGAATTAAGAGGTTAAGATATGGATGGATCTACGTAGATGATGAAGTTACCCAAAATAATGAAAGTAATAATAGCAGGGGGAAATCAGTGAGTGAGGTGCTAAGATATAAGTGAATAAGCTGAAGTGGTAATATATGATAACAACAAGTAGAACCAGCTACATAATTTTCAGGCCTTAGTAAAAACAAAAATTTTTAATCCTTCAAAAAGTATTAAAAATCTCAAGAAGAGAACAAGCAGAGCAGTAAACCAAGCACCAGGCTCTTCTAAGCACAAAACCCTATGTGACTGTACACTTTGTACATCCAAGAAGCCAAGCTGGGCAACAGGAATAATAATGAAGGGTGAGGTATCTGATAATATGTTTTCAAAAAACCATTTTGGAAAGAGAAAGGAAAAGGGGGGCTTGCAGGGCCGGCCTGGTCGTATAGTGGTTAAGTTCGTGTGCTCTGCTTCAGGGGCCTGGGGTTCGCAGGCTTGGATCCCAGGCGATCTAGTATTCCTCGTCAAGCCACACTGTGGTGGCATCCCACATAAAATAGAGGAAGATTGGCACAGATCTTAGCTCAGCAACAATCTTCCTCAAGCACAAAAAGGAAGACTGAAAACAGAGGTTAGCTCATGGCCAATCTTCCTCATAAAAAAAAAGAAAAAAGTAAAGAGGGCTTGGAATTGGAGTGGGGAGACAGGAGGGCACTTAACCACTCCCAAACACTCCCCGAATTACCTGTGGGAGAAAGAAGGGACTATACTTGAGGGGAAGAGATTGTGCCAAGGATCAGTTAGGAAAGAAGCTGAAATGAACATTTAAGAGGATTTTGGGGTTGAAAGGAATCTGCTCATGACATGCCATGAAGTCCAGAGGGTGTATTGAAGGGGTTTGGAAGAGTGGAGAGGAATGGGAAATGGATGAGATCAGTGATGCACAGAACATAGAATGTCCATATGATAATGGATATGTGCTTGCACTTCTGATGGTGAACAAACAGGTTGGAATGTGCAAAAAGATTGGATCTTGAGGCCTTTGGAAGAAAGGTAGCTGTTATGGACTAAATGTATGTGTCTCCCCACCCCACCCAAAATTAATTTGTTGAAACCCTAATACCCTGGATGAGGTCATAAGCATGGACCCTGATGCTCTAGAATCAATGTCATTATAAGAAGAGCTCTCACTTTCCACCTCCCCACCCCTTCATCCCCCAGCCCAGCACACACTTAACAAGGAACTTGCAAGAAAGTGGCCATCTGCAAGCCAGGAAGAAAGCCAAACCATCACAAGAAAGCAAATCAGCAAGCACCCAGATGTTGGACTTCTGGCCCCCAGAAATGAGAGAAAATAAATTTCTATTGATTAAGCCATCCAGCCTATGGTATTTTGCTACAGCAGCCCAAGCAGACTGAGACAGTAGGTAATCATTTTAAGTTAAAGTCCATATTAATTACCAAAGGCCCTGGAAAAATCTTCAGTCTTGAAGATGAAGATAGTGTGAAGATCTGGAGGGTGGGCTGGGAGGGCCTCTTCAAACATGACTCTCTTAAATAGTTTAGTGAGCTGTGATGGCTTTGGCAGAGACACTTGCAGTGTTTGTTGCCTCTCACAGTCTTGGTCACCTTGGATATGTAGGGAAGAGAAGATTTCTGGCCCCTCCCTGTTCACTGTTGATGGAAGAGGCTGCTTTCTTCACTACCAGGTCAAAAACATAAGGCAGCTGTTTGTGCCTCTGTTAGACATACTCTTGCAGCCATGGGGCTAGTGAAGACCTAGGATATCTGGTTCTTTTGCAAGGAGTTGTTATAACAGCTGGGAATAATGTCAAGGTAGAGATGCAGGTTGGCCACTAGAAGAGACAGATGATGACCTGGAGAAATCCATTGCTTTGCTCAACAGAGAGATTCTTGTTAGACTGAGCTGTCCTTTGATTTCTATCTTGTGATCCTAATTGTGTTTCTTGGGTCCAACAGAAATACCCTCATCTCTCAGCCAGTGACAGCACCGCAGATATTGAAAGAGAGCCTTTGAGACCCCTTGAGATTTCTACTTTTCCTAGTTAAAGTTCCCTAATCCTCTGAAGGAGACATCTTTGAAATGGTATCATGTACCCTTCACATCCCACCCAGAGACCTTCAATCACCTAACTTCCTTTCAAGTCATATTTAAGTGCTTTTTCATGAAAACATGTAATATCACATGTATTGTAATTTCTTGCTTAACTAGTTGTCTTTTGTAGTAGACCATAAGCTCAGTGAAGGCAACATTCATGTCTTTCTTGTGGATCATTTAATAGTTCAAAGACCTAATACAGTGTTTGGTACAGGTTAGGTGCTTGAGAATAACTGGAGAAAGAGGGGAGGGATGAAGGAATGATGGAAGGAAGGAAAGAAATTATTCAGAATTTCACACTTTGTGTCAGTCTAGCGGGGAAAGCAATTCTGGGACCTATAAATTGCACTGTATGGGTGTGAATGGGTGATCGACAATAATACCTTTGTTTAGGGCTGAAATTGCTTAATTTCCAATGCATACTGTTCTCTATACCATTAAAGTCCTGGGGTGGGGCCAGCAGCAGCGGTTTTTACCCTGGCTGCCTCTTTTTATTCTTTCTCTTTTCTTGGCTTAGACATCTGTAGCACAGAGCCAGTCTAATCTTGTTAAACTGGTATTCCTTGGCAGGAGGAAAAATGTGACTGCTGTTGTTTAGATGGTTTAAAATTAATAATTTGCATATTTTCATTATGCTAATGGAGTCTTATGCAGAAGGGCATGCTTAATAATATTTTTAATCCATTAAACTCATAATCATTTTAAACAATATAGCCAAAACCTAGAGAGGGAGGCCATGATGTATGACGGTTAGCTGGGTTCACATCTGAGCTCCACCCCCAGGTGGGGGTCCTGATTGAGTGACTTGACCTTGCTGAATCTCATGTCCCTAATCTCTGAGTGGAGAAGATCATATTTAACATAAAGTATATAAAATAATTAAGAATAATAAAGGCATAACATTTAGATGATAATAGACAACCAATAAAAGATGATATGATGATGATGTTTGTATTCATTAGGCTCTTCCTCTGTGTTAGTTATTCTGCCTGCAGCCAGGAAACATTGCAATATATAATCAATTTATCTAATCCAGTCAGTATTTGGTGAAATTATGGCGGAAATCTGTGTGAAGTAGGCTCATTTTTCTTAATTTTCTATTCTTTTCATCATTCCTAGTCTTTTCCATCTATTAGAACCCACTTCAAACCTGAGATTCCTGTAGATTCTTTTCTAATCACTTTTCCAAGAGATTTTTATTTTCTTCTCTGCCTTCCTATGTAGCTTTGAGTTTGTACCTCCTATTCTAACATCATTTTGCTGAGGATGATGTTTGCCTTTTGCAGCCTACGAATTCTGGACCATGTGCATGTTATTGGCATCTGAGAATTGAAAATATTATTAAAATGTCACTTAACCCTGCTATTTGGAGAAAGGTCAGTTTTATTATTCTAGTTTAATAAACGAGGCAAACGGAGTGATAACACAGTTAAGGAAATTTTTCAAGGTGATGAGGGAAAAGGAAGGAAGTGTTCTCTGAAGACCTACTGTGTGGGAGGTTCTATGCCAATTACACATATATAACAATGAGAACTAATATTTACTTAGAACTTTGTATATAGTAGGCATTGTTCCACAGGATTTGTATGCAGGAAACCATGTAAAACTTGTAGGCTTATTATGGAGGTATTAGTATGCAAATTTTCCATATTTGGAAACCTGAGACATTAAATAACTTGCCTAGTGTCCTGCAGATCAGAGCTGACATCTAAACCTGGGCCTCATCCTTTAAAGCCTACAGTTTTAACATACAATTATATACTTGTTCATGGAAGTTTTCCTATTACACAATAAAGTGAAGTTACTGTAGATGAAGATGCTGAGAACTACAAAAGTCAATAACTTTGTTCAAGGTCATGCTATTACAAATTGTCAGAGCTCAGACAGCAGGGCCCTCAACCTCTACATTCAGTGCTTATTCTTACACAATGTAATGATCTAATGAGGGGAGACTCTTCCAACCATGTTGCCTGCAAAGTAAGAATGATTTAGACAATTGAACACTCGGGGATTTGTTTATTGATTCAATCAGTCAACAAATGTGGAGCCCTGAACATGCATCAGGCACCACTGTAGGCACCCAGGAAATGCTAAACCCAACAGACAACCTTCTGCCTCTTTAGTACCTCCTGATTTGTATCCTTGAACAACTGATTCAAAGCTGCTGAGACTCACTTTCCTCAACTGTAGCATCGGGGTAGCAATGGTGATCAAAGTTGACATTTGACACAGGCCTGGCATACGATCAGTGCTTAATAAGTGGTAGCTAGTGGAATAAAATGAGTGCTGTGGATAACTAACATCCCAGGTGTTCTGAGGAAGGGAGAGCCATATCTGGCTTCACTCAGTGTGATGTATTTCTTAAAAGAAGACTCCAGACGGGCAGAAGAGAAGTGGAAGGGTGTTTCTAAGAAAGAAACAATATGAAACCAGGATTCAGGCTATGTGCTTATGAAACAATTTTCCCCAGATCTACTTGAAGAAAGCCTAGTAAATGACGGCTTTGAAAGCAACTGAGACTGCAACAACATTGGGATGGGGTGGAGGTGTCTTGACTGTCAGACTTAAGAGTTCACAATTTAGCCTACAATGATGACAAATTACAGTTAATTTGGAAGGAACTATTCAAGAGCAAGGTGATGTAGGAACTGAACAAATTAAAGAATTTTTTTCCTCCAATACACATGTCTCTCCCAACCCAATGTACGTGCATTTTTTAGGTCTTAATGTCACTTTTGCAAAGTTGCTTGTGGCCGCCCTGGTTTCGTTGTCAGACGACTTAGTTCCAGTTAAGCTCCTCCGCTTAAGCCGTTAAACAAATGAAAAGCAAAATTGTCACTTTTCAATAGAGTCTGCGCATAATCACATTTTGAAATGGTCCTCCTCTGGCTGAGGAGAAGTTGTGTGCATTATAATATTGAATGTTAAATAATATATTACACAAAATAACTTCCAATTTGATTTGGGGGGATATATTTTCATGAATTATTGAGTATCTGATTATTGTAGAAAGCTTTAGCCATTATGCACTGAAACTGTCATTCTCTCAGCTGTGTGATATATGAGCTCAGTTATCAATATTTAAAGTTACAGTGGGCTCGGTGTGAGGCAGCCGAAAGCTGAGACATGGATTAATCAGCAGTGAGGCAGGCAGAATGCCTTCCATTCTCCAACAAGATGGAAAGGAAGAAAGTCTAGGAGAATCTTCTGCAGGTGCATTTCTAGGTTCAGCTCATCTTACAGAAACTTGCTCAGCAGGAAGCGGTTCTTATTGATCCGTAAGGAGCTGATTCAATATAAAGAAAAATTTGCATACATTTTAGCTTTTCTTCATCTTCAGGAAACAATATTTTTGCATCAGATAAGCGTTACTTGCAGCTCAGCTAAATGATGGTGTGTGAAATATACTTTAATTTGGCTCATTTGTTTCTGCAACTATAATATAAATTCCCTGAAAGGAGGGACACTGTTCATCTGGGACTATCCGTCTCAGAGCTATCTAAGTGTTTGGTATAGAGTGGGTGCTCAATAAGTGTTTTATTACGTTTTGTTGACTCTGAATGAATGAATGAAAATTTGGAGGATGGTAATTGCTTTGTTTAGAGTAGAACACTCTTCCTTTGCATTATTTAAAATGTCTTTTATTGTATGTCTGTACAAGAAATCAAGGTACTATGCGTATGTTTCTCCTCTGATTTAATATAGTTAAATAAATATCAGCATCCCTGACATATAGTTTTGAACATGGCAGACACAGTTCTCGCTCTCATGGGGGAGTTTTCACTGTTTAAGAGGATTGACACACAGAACAGTTATTTAAATATATGTTGAGGGATGTAAGCAAAAACACCCCAAAAACCAAAAACACAGAATGCTTTGGAAAAGGGGTAACCCCTTGTGGAAAACATCTGCTTAGAGGATTAATATCAAAGATGATGCCTGGAACGGTGAGTAAATGTCAGCCAGATAAAGTGGAATGGGGCCAGGAAGAGGGTGAAGCATGTACTAGGTGGAGAGAATAGCATTTCCTGGAATGCATAACTAGAAGTGAGGGAGCTGGCCGCACATTTGAGGAGCTCAGAACATTCCAGTAGGTGGGAGCAAAGGGACTTCTCTCTTCTCCATCTCTTATTTTGATGGAACTTGTGTCTTGCTCTGCAACAGAATTGCCTCTGAGTCTCAACTGAAAGCAGGTAATGAAGGGAGGGAAAAGGTTTTTGTTGTTTAGAATTTCACGAGACCCTTAGAACATTTGAGTTTCTCTGTCTCTCTCTGCCCCTCTCTCTTTCACTCACGCGTGCATGCACAGAAACAGACACTCATACACATATTTTGCATACTATTTCAGGGATCATGAGTCTGTTCAATCTGAATCAGAAGCTGATTTCACTCTCCTTGCCCGTATCCCAGAGTTCTAAAACAGTATTTTCCATGGATACTTACCATAATGGTTCATTTGACAAAAACCAGTATATTTCAAGGCATATTTGAATCTCATTATTAATGAATTTTTGTTACCTAAGCAATGTATTTTTTATTTTTATTTATTTATTTATTTATTTATTTATATTTAATTTTTGTGAGGAAGATTGGCCCTGAGCTAACATCTGTTGCCAATCTTCTTCTTTCTGCTTGAGGAACATTGTCGCTGAGCTAACACCTGTGCCAATCTTCCTCTATTTTACATGGGATGCTGCCACAGCATGGCTTGACGAACAGTGCTAGGTCTGTGCCCAGGATCCGAACCTGTGAACCTCGGGCTGCAGAAGCAAGTGGAGCATATGAATTTAACCACTATGCTACTGGGCTGGCCCCTGTATTTTTAATTTTTTGAAGTAAATGAAAATATATTCTTTTTCTTAAACATATATATATATATGTATATATATATACACACATATATATATATTTGATCTGTGCTCAAAATCCTGGAAATTCCCGATCACATGGCCTGTTTTCTTTTATCTGACTTGTTTCCACTTGTGTCTTGACTCCAGGGAAGCTCAAATATAAATCCAGTTTTTAAGAACACTGTTTTACGTCCTCCTATGTAATCTTTGCATATTTACTTTTCATTTTTAGTGAATTTTAGATGCATATGTAGTTTCAAAAATAGTCTTCAGCCTCATTTCTCCCTATTCAAGCCATTTTCTATCACTTTAAACTCTTCCATATTTTTAAATAATGTGTTCTATTTCTTGATTTGCCATTTAGGTTTCTGTTGTCTTCAGAGATCTTTGAAGCATATTCTATTGGGAAATTAATTTTTTTATTTAATTGATATTTATGTCAATATCTAATTAATATTTAATTGTTAATTTATCTGGGTCTAGATTCTAGCTTAGAAATCATTTCCCTTCAGATATTTGAAGGCTGTTGTCCATTGTTTTCCAGTAAGAAGCCAGATGTTTTTCTAGTTCTTGATCCTTTAAAGGTAACCCCCTGGATTTTTTCCCCACTTAGGAAGATCTTTAAGATCTTATCCTTATCCTTGGAATTCTGAAATTTTATGCTGATGTTGTACAGTGTGGAGATTTAAAATTTGTTGTGTGGGGTAATTGTTTAGCTCTTGGCAATCTGGACATATAAATCTTTTACTCCTGGAAAATATTCTTGAATTATACCTTTGATAACTTTGTATATCCATTTCCTAATTTCTAGTTCTTAAGAATTGCCTTTAGGATCGGCAGTATGCAAATTTTCTTTTCTGCAATTTAGCTGGTAAATTTTCAATTTTCTTTATACAAGCTCTATTTATAGAAAAAGAACATGTGTTCCCTATGAAGGGATATATATATATATATATATATATATATTCACATTTAAAAAATAAACAAACTGCTTCTGCAGTTTTCAGCTGTTCTTCCATGCTAGGAACCTGAGGAAATTGGCATAGTTTAATAACTGAGGCTGTAATCATAGCCACGTCAACTTTTTAGACATGACATTCAGGACAAAGAAGAGGAATGAGCTATAAGAATGCCTGGACTGAGGCAAAAGTCTATTCAATTCGAAAAATAGTCTTTCTTGAGGATTTTGATATGCCCCACCTACCCGTTAAGAATAACTTCTCTGAGAATTTTTACTACTATAATTGTCACACAGTGATAATAATAAGCTGAATCTGATAACTCTGTTTCTGGCATTCCTTGTATGTTCTGAGTAGTTTCTGATTTACGTATTATGATGAGGTTTTATTTCATCCTTCCAAGATTATCAATAATGCATAATTATCACCAGTGTCCTTGTTATCATAGGACAATTGCCATCTTTATATTTTATCGATTTTGAGTGTATTTTTTCACCACCCTCTCATTTCATAAGAATTTATTTGCCTATATGTTTATTGTTATCATTTCTATGACTTTGGATCAAATGAGTTCCTGTTTAGAAACTATTATTGAATTTCCTGTTCAAACCAATCATATCCATTACCTCCTTGATGAGTGAGCTTGGGACAGCTTTGTAGAATATTGTAACAATATGTCAGTCATCCTCCTCCTCATTGAGTTAAAAGTGCATTTGATTTTTGTCTATTTGCTTGTTTGCCTTTGGGTGTATAGATTTTTATTTGTTTTATATTCTAGTATGATTTAGAGGGTAAACACTGTATTTTGGAATTATTCATCATTATCTTAAAATGGTCAATAAACATTCTTAATATCACAAAAACAATGATGACATATGCCCATTAATGACTTTAAAAATATTTTATGCATTTGCCTCTCTCTTTTTCCACATTTCCATAACTTATTAGTATAATTTAATAGTATATATTTTCAAAAAAGTATTTAGTTGGAATTAAAAGAACTCCCATTCATTGTGTTTCATTAATATTTCCTTTTTACCCAATGCTGGCTATTATTTTTTTATCTTTCAAAAATGCAAAGTATTTTTGGATAGGATTACACTAATGGTTCAATTTAAGAGAACACACTAATATAATAAACCACAGAAATAGGGAGAATAAGAAAATGCATAGGCTTGTATTAATGCATCCCCAAAGGCAATTAGTAAACTCAAACAGAACTTTCTTTTTAAAACACAGCTTTAAAAATAGGAATATAAGTGTTAGAAAATTATCAGGGAGCAATTTATCAGTATTTGTCAAATAAAAATATACATATCCAGGGGCTGGCCCCGTGGCCGAGTGGTTGAGTTCGCGCGCTCCGCTGCAGGCGGCCCAGTGCTTCGTTGGTTCGAATCCTGGGCGTGGACATGGCACTGCTCATCAGACCACGCTGAGGCAGCGTCCCACATGCCACAACTAGAAGAACCCACAACGAAGAATACACAACTATGTACCGGGGGGGCTTTGGGGAGAAAAAGGAAAAAGTAAAAAATCTTAAAAAAAAAAAAAAAAATATACATATCCATTGTCCCATCAGTTAATCCCCTAGATTTTTCTCCAATTTGAGTCATTTACATAGGCAAACAAATGACATATACAAGGGTGTTCACTGCAGCGCTATTTGTAACAGCGAAAAAATTGAAATTTCTAAATATTCACTCATAGGGATATGGTTAGCTTAATTGTTATATACTGCTGTGAGTTACTATGCAGCTACGAAGGAGTATTGTGCAGCAACTAAAAATAATGTATAGATCAGTTTGTACAAAAATCAGAAGGTTAGAAAAAGTAAATTTTCAGAAAAAACAAAACCTTCAAATTATATTTGTGTATATATATAAATAACTATGTACATACATACACAAAAAAACACTTAAAAGATACATACTGAATTCTTAACAGGGAAATTTTATGAAAGGGAAGAAAGATAAAGTCAGTGTGGAAGGAAAGTTACTTTTATTGTTTACCTTTTGTTATTGTTTGAAGTTTTCACATGAAAATACTTATGTACTCTTAGGAAGTAAGGAAGAAGAAAGGCAGAAATGAAAGAAGGACTGGGGAGGGGGAGAAAGAACCCACTCTTCCAAAATAGTAAAGAGAGGGACTCTAAAACCAGATGTCATGAACATGATTACAATCAATGAAGAAAGCCCATAGACCTCCTCTTTAATTTATGAAGAAAATACCATGTCCATATGTTCACTAATATTATTATTATTTTTAATTTCATGCATTCTCACAAATGCATTAACATAGGAAAAGTTAAGGTGAGGAATAGGTGTTATGTATACGTGTGTGTGTGTATGGAGACAGAGAGAGAGAGAGATTTGAAAATGCCAATCCACGTTCAGCTTTAAAAAAGCAATTAAAAGTAATAGTGTGGATGACATCAATAATAACAAAAATGACAACAATAAGTGATGAGAGCTAAGATGTGTAGAAGGCTTCCTATGTGTCAGGTACTATCCTAAGTGTTTCCATGTATTAAGACTTTTAATATTCACAACAGTCCTATGAAGACTGTCCCATTTTACAGATAGGGGTCCCAAGGCACACAGGGGTAAGTAAATTGCCCAAGGACATTAGTGGTAGTTGGTGGCTGACCCATGATTAGATTCAAGTGGTCTGCTTCCAAGATACTGTGCCTCTGAAAACTACTCTAAATTGTCAAGAAGAACATTAGTATAATAACAATTACCATTTGAAAAAAACATACTTAAACATCCTTTCATAAGAGCAATAAGACTTGAAATACTGAGGCATAAATTGAATGGGCAATATGTAGTCATAAATAAATCTACAAAATCAAATTAGGGAGAATTTAAAAGAAGATTTGATTAAATGGTTGGATACACTAGGTTTCTTAATGGGAAGATAAAATATTGGAAAATTGTCTATTAACCTTGTTTTTAGATTTCATTTAATTCAAGTCAGACTCTAAACTGTCTTACCTTTGAAACTTAATTAAATTATTTTATATTTATTTGCAAATGTAAGTAGGTGAAAGGTCCAACATTCAATAAAAGAATATCAATAACAGTAGTCTAGTCTTATCAGATAATAAAAAAATAATGATATAATTGCAAATATAGAAACATAAAACAATAAAATTGAATGGAACTGTATTATCACAAAGGTAATGAGAGTATAATCAAGCTTCTCTTTGGTAGGTTGTTACTACAACCGCTTGTGATTAGCATCAATGATAAAGAGGGATTGATTACTTCACATAGTTGAAAAAGCCAGAAATATATGGGCTCGGACACAGTTTGGTCAAGAATGTAATCTTTATTTAAATTTAATCTTTATTTCCTTGTGGTTCTTTTAGCTTTGCCTTCTTCTTAGTGTCAGACTGGTTTTCCTCATGGTTGCAAGATGGCTACCATCAGCAATTGGGGCTTCATGCCTCTTTATTCATATCAAGGGAATAGACCAGGTGGGTTTCCACAACTATCAAGCAAATTATCCTGTTTTATCTCACATTGGGCCATTTATGAGGCAACATGATAGCCAGGAGAATGCAACACATTGGATTAGTTTGCACCAGATTAGGGGTAAAGTCAATCTTTCTTTTTTCCAAGTAAGTTTATTGGAATTACAATGGTTTATAATATTTTGTAATTTCTGGTGTACATTATTGTTTATCAATTTCTGAGTACACTTCATCGTGCTCACCTCCAGTAGTCTAATTTTTGTCCATCACCATACATATGTGCCCCTTTATCCCTTTCGTCCAGCCCCCAACCCCCTTCCCCTCTGGTAACCACTAATGTCTTCTTTATATTCATGTATCTGTTATCTTCCACACGTGAGTGAAATCATGCAGTATTTGTCTTTCTTTGTCTGGCTTATTTCACTTAACATCAATCTTGCTTCTTATCTGGCTATTACGCAGTAGGTGAGAGTGAATTCCCAAGGGGAAAAATTTCAGTGTTATCAGAATGATATATATGTATATGTATATTTATGTGTATATATAATTTGTTTTATATGTTTTTTGTATATTTTATGTTTTATATATGTTATGTTTTAAATGTTACACGTTTTATATATAATTTATATATAAAATAGATAATGTGTTTTCATATATAAAACATAATATATATGAAACTTGTTTCTTTAAAAATAATACAAGAGAAAGATAAGATAATTATAAAACACAATTTCTGTGCTAGAGTAGTATTTTATGAATATTTTAGAAAGTAAAATAATAATGTTTTATTTTATTTTAATCATTAGTGTTACTTGCTGAGGATTTACTAAACTCCCAAGCTGTAGTATTATAGCCAATATAGAGACATAGATCAAGTGAATTGAGAGGATGGTGCTGAAATAGAGAAAGCCATATATTAATACATGAGCTAATAACAGTGGGTTATTTATCAAGCTTTCGACCGCAAGCAAAAAACAAACCATTTCAAATTGGCCTAAACAATGAAGTGATTTATTATTTCACATAACTAAAAAAATCCGTAAGCGTTAATATTCTCATTTTATGGATAGGGAAATGGAATATTAAAGAGTTTGAATAACTTACCTGCAGTCCCACAGGTAGTAGATTTAAGGAGATTTTAATAAGATGAAAACAATAAACACCATCTTACCATCTGACAGTGAGCTTTTTCATGAGAAGGAAACTATCTTTGTTTGGAGAAGTAACCTGAAATACTACTCAGACTCGACCAGATTCAGTTTTGCAATATGACAAGGCATTAAAAGAGGGGACAAATTTATCTATTGAAAAATAGGCAAGTATTTTCTTTGGAACACCTGAGATCAAGCAGGAGACCTGGATGAGGAGAAAAGAGTGTTTAGAAAAAAAAATATTCCGGGAGGCTGGGAGAAGATGAAGGAAAAAGCTAGAAAGCATACATGTGGTGGGAGGGATTACATGGTGGTGGGGGACCTATATGGTGAAGGAGGTGGTAGCTGGCAACTTGAAGGTTGTTTGTACCGTCGCTGTGACGTAAACACTTTTTCTGGCTCCTCCCACCCCTTGAAACTTTCAGTAATATTGTTCACATTCCGAAATGGTTTAAATAAGTCCACATATTTATAAAGTGAAAGACTGAAGTGAGTCTTTCATCTAAATTTTCAGCATGGTACAAAGGAGAGAAACAGGTCTGGAAGCAGAGATTTAAGGCCAATATTCTCAGGAGGAAAACAAAACTTTCCAAAAATGTGTAGAAAAAAACCTTCAGGAATGATTGTATGCAGACATCCAAGGCCCTTGGAATTAGGAGCTGTTGCCAGTTCTACCTAGAGTTTGAAGATGAGAGAGGCTTCCTGCTGGTCTACTAATTTATGCACATTTGCAAATGTAGACCAAAGGAAACCTAGACAGAGGCTCTCCCTATAAACATTCTTTACTGCCACCTGCTAGTATTTCAAAAATGTTTATTGGGTTCCTGACAGCCTCCTAAACTCTAGGAATGCTAAACACAAGAGTAGTTCCCATCCTCATGGAGTTGACATTCTATTAGAGAATTTAACACTAATCATTAAGTGACTAGTTCCGTAACTGTTATTATTTTAATTTTAATTGTGATAAGCGACATAAAGGAGAAAAGCAGGAGCTAGGTGACCACTAGCTTTCCACAGAGAGTCTGCTGTGTTCTGGGGACAGGTTGTTGAGGAAACACAATTTGAGCTGAGTCTTGACTAGAGAGTAGGAGATAAGAGAAGACTGAGACTGTGAGTGAATGAGAGATGGGCAAGCAATGGGGGGTGATGGGCAACCTTCAACCATTGTGGAGCTGATTGCAGTCTCTTTAGTGACCTTCGTCTCCATTAGTAGAGCATGGGAAGCCACTAAAAATTTTAAGTCCATTAGAGGTGGGAGAAGTGGGTATCCAGTGTGGTACATGACATGAACATAGATGTATTTTCTTGTTTTTTTTTTTTTTTGAGGAAGATTAGTCCTGAGCTAACATCTGCTGCCAATTCGCCTCTTTTTTTTGCCAAGGAAGACTGGCCCTGAGCTAACATCCATGCCCATCTTCCTCTATTTTATATGTGAGATGCCTGCTACAGCATGACTTGACAAGCAGTGTGTAGGTCTGCACCTGGCATCTGAACCGGAGAACCCCATGCCACTGAAGTGGAATGTGAGAACTTAACCACTGTGCCACTGGGCCGGCACTGATGTATTTTCAAAAGGATGATTCGGGTTGATCACTCAGTCTTCAGTTCTCTGTCCTGGGCCAGAAATAACGCTTATATCACCTCCCTAGGGGGCAGGCAGCAAACTGGACCATTTTGAATTTGGATCTAAAGAGAAAAGAGTCAGAATGAACACTCAGACTTGGTCTCTGTTTTCTCATGCTTCAGAAAACTCGGAGAGAGGATGAACTAGGTTCATCAGAGCAGCAAAAGTGGAGAGCTTCCTGGAGGGGGAGCCCAGTGAAATGTTGCTTGAAATCTCACCAACTGTCACAGGTAACAAACCTTGAAGCTGTCCTCGTGCTGAAGGACTGCCATTGATGGAGCAGTACAAACACGCTGGTGGCTGTTATCCTCATCCATCAGCATCCTCTGCCCCCTCCCCCAAAAGTCCCTCTGATGCTGACTTACATTTGCTTTAAGGCATATTTTCTCTCACTGATGATTATAGCTGAGTCGGGGAAAGTTACACATAGGCAATTGAGAGGCTTAATGACTCAGAAAAGTCTAGTGTGGGCTGCATTCTGTCTTAGCCAGTTCAAGCTGCTGCAACAGAATAACATAGACTGGGTAGCTTGAACGACAGACATTTTTTTCTCCCACTTCTTGGGGCTGGGAAGTCGAGGATCAAGGCTCTGGCATATCTGTTGTCTGGTGAGGGTTCTCTTCTTGGCTTGCAGATGGTCATCTTCTTCCTGTGTCCTCACGTTGGGGAGAGAGAAAGAGAATCTCTGTGTTTCATCTTATAAGGGCACTAATCCCATTCGTGAGGGCTCCACAATCAAGATCTAATCACCTCATGAAGACGCAAATCCAAATATGATCACATTGGGGATTTAAGCTTCGTCATATGAATTTAGGACGGGAGAGGGTACACAAACCTTCAATCCATAGCAGACTGGATCTGGGAAAGCATTAAAGTTTTCCTGGATAAATGATTTACTTTCTTTTCCACTGTCTCTTTCTTTAGTGCATTTTTTTTTCCTTTTCTCATGCCCCACTTTAGAGGAAGGATCATATATTCCTCAGAGTTAAAATCTTTAAAGTAAGTGTGAGTTGAGGAGCCCTGGAGAATACCTGAGGATTAGCTAAACAGCTATCCTTCCCATCCTAGGAAGCCAGGGATTTCTGTAGTGGTGCACAGATGTCTCACAGTACCAGAGAATAGGCTTACATTATATTCATTCTCCTCATAAACACATAGGAGAGATATGTCACGTTTGGATTTTCTCACTTCAGGGTCTTTTGACATCCATATCCATTTCTGGCAATTAAACTTGAAATATTTTAGTCCTTTTTGCCTTGTTCCTTCATTCATTCCTTTGTTTATTCGTTTGCTCCTTCCTCTCTTTCCTTTCCTATTTTCTCAAAATTCTACATATTTCCCTCTAACATCTAATTAATAAGAATCTAAGCCAAGGGGCCGGCCCAGTGGCCGAGTTTGTGCGCTCCGATTCAGCGGCTCAGGGTTTTGTCCGTTCAGATCCTGGGCGCGGACATGGCATTGCTCATCAGGCCATGTTGAGGTGGCATCCCACATAGCACAACTAGAAGGACCCACAACTAAAATATACAACTATGTACTGGGGGCATTTGGGGAGAAAAAGCAATAAAAAAAAAAAAAGAAAAGAAAAAAGAAAAGATTGGCAACAGTTGTTAGCTCAGGTGCCAATCTTTAAAAAAATAAACCTAATCTAAGCCAAAACGAACAAAAGAATCCAAGCCATAGCATGGAGTGACTTCAGAAAGTCCATCTCTCTCTCAAAATATTGTAAATAGCTCTAGGGCACAAGAGCAAAGGGCAGAAATTCCAGGACCTTTTGCAAGAAGTGAAATTCAAATTGATAGTAGACTGTGGAGAAAAGGATGGGAAGGCGAAAGTTCCAAGGGTGCAAGAGATGGTGATTCATTTCATTGTAGACCAGTGCTTTCTTATATTTGAATAACGGACCAGAGACAACAGCTGGGGAAAGGAGGTGATGCTTGTTAAAATGTAACTCCTTGATTGCATCCCAAATGTGCTATATTAGAAATTTACTGAAGGTTGTTGCAAGGAATTTCTTTTTTCATGAGCTCTCCAGGTACTGCTTATGCACACATATGTTTGGGGACAAATGACCTATAGTACTTTTCCAAATAAGCCAATTATAAGAATCACCTGTACTGTTTATTAAATATACATAGATTGCTTGGCTCAAGATCCAGATTTGGTAAGTCAGGAATTGTATCTTGGAATTTGGATATTTATCAAGTCTCCATGAGCCTCTGGATGATTCTTAAAATGCTGAAAGTTCGGGAAACAAAGATAGAAGTTGTGATGACAATAGGAGAGGAGAAATGTGGTGATGAGGCCGGGTGGCGTATTCCTTATCCTGAAGGCAAGTGAGAGCTACCTATGGTTTGTCAGCAGGTTTGTGAGCAGAGCTGTTTTCCAGAATACGATTTGGAAACTCTTCTGGAAGAGGTTTAACCTGTTAGGTTAATATCATGGTGAAGGACAGAAGAGGATCACGTTTTCCTATAGGAAGTTTTTGCTGTTTTCAGTAATCTCTTATATTTGTGGAGCACATTCTAAAGCATCTTCACATACACTGCCCCACTGATCCTCAGAATAGCGCTGTAAGTCTACCAAGACAGATCCGAAAGCTGAAGTTCAGAAAGATGAGATGAATTTCCGAAATACACCAGCTGGTAAGGGTCACAGAAAGGTCTCAGCATTTGCCTCTTCTGTCTTGGGGTCTATATACTAAGATTCGTAACTTTCTAACTTTAGCAAAAAGGAGAATGTATCAGTTCCTATATCAGAAAAGCACAAAGGTTCTTATAGTTGAATACTGAAGCTTAAATTGTATCATCAGAACTTTGTCTCCATGTTGGCCTTGTGGACAGGTGGCTACTTTTCATCTTTCAGTTTTCTGATTAAGTTCACTTCCTCGTCCCCCCACATGAATTTTTACCATTCCTTCTGTGAAGTCCCTTCTTGGAACTTAAATCTGTGTTTATTTGCATATTTGCTGTCCACTCCCCCACCAAGATTTTTACACTCCATGTTCCATGTTGTGAGTAGCTATGTTGTGAGTTTCCTCTGTAGAACTAAAATTCTTTATATATCTTAGCTTGTTTACTTTTTATGGTCGTCTCTCCTACCAAGATTGCAAGTTTCATATTGTATTCTCCAGCATCTATGCAGGAATTAGCAAACTGAATATACTCAGTTAATAACTTTTTAAATGACTGAATGAAAAGTCCCTGACCTCTCTATGCTTCAATTTACTTAAATTTAAAATGGAATGATCTCCTAACTTAAGGGTTTGGGGTGAGTGTTACATGAGATCATGCGTGTACAGGCATTGTTTACAACATTTCCTAGGACCTTTGGATGCTCTGTAAGTGACGAATCCCTGATCTCATGGATATCAGACTGAGAATGTCAGGTTTCAGGTATCTGCTTAAGCTCAGCTCCAGGGCCCTTGGTGTTGGCTGCTTGGCGTGAGTTAGCAGAAGTGAAGGAGGTGGTGGAGGAATTGAGTTCTTAGTAGCAGCAAGTATTAATTTAGCCGATAGCTGATGCTGGCTGTTTTGGATGGCAGTCTTCCAGCTGATGAATGGAAAATACACGATTCCTGACGTTTAGAAATACCCTGAGACGGATTAATTGTCGGTTACTGACAGGCTGAGGGGCGTATGTGCCACTTTACACCCTGACCCTGCACTCAAAACAAAATAACACACCAAATGATTTCCTCACCCCCCCCATTAGGAGTTTTGTAGATGTCGTGATTGTATTAATGAGCATTTTTATAACACTTTAGCATTTAGAAAGCAGTTTCACATAGATTCTCTCATTTAAGCCTCAAAATCCTTCAGAGGTTAGAGTGAGACTCATGTGAACAAATAAATGGTTATGCATTGATTGAAAACCCTCTGTAATAAAGTGAGATGACTACAATTTCCCCATGAGTATTCCCACTTTATACATGTGGAAATTGTTTTGGAAAACCAAGGTCCCTTTCCCAAGGTCACATAGCTAGTAAGGGTTAAAGCCAGTCCCTAATAAAAGATGTGGGATTCCAGAACCAGTGGTCAACAAGCTTTCCAAATGTTGCAGATGTTGGATGGGCCATTTCCTGCCTAAGTTTCCACAGAGGGGCTGTATTAGTTTTCTCAGGCTGCCATAACAAAATACCACAGACTGGGGGACTTAAGCAACAGAAATTCATTTGCTCACAGTTTTGGAGGCTGGAAGTCCATGATCAAGGTGTCAGCAGGTTTGGTTTCGTCTGAGGCCTTGCTCCTTGGCTTCCAGATGGCTACTCTCTTGCTGCCTCTTCACACAGTCGTGCCTTTGTGCATGTGGGCCCCTAGTGTCCTTTTGTGTGTCCAATTTCCTCTTCTTCTAAGGACGCTAGTTGGATTGAAATAGGACCCACCCTAAGGGCCTCATTTTAACTTAATCACCTCTTTAAAGGCCCTATCTCCAATTACAGTCACATTCTGAGGAACGAAGGGTTAGAATTTCAATGTATTAATTTTGAGGGAACACAATTGAGCCTGTAACAGGGGCCAATAACAACTGAATGTGCAAGAAATTCTCATTATGTTCATTTGTAGAATTTACAAAGTAAATGTAAGGAAACAGCTTCCACAACTCTTAATCCTGCAAACAGAAGATGGACGTCACAAAGAGAGTATGGAGAGGTGAGGGATCTGTAAAGAGATGTCTCTATAGAGAGCCCTCAAAGTACTGTGAGGCCCAATCTCTTCCAGACCCCAGAGAAAGAGATGGCAGGGGTGGGGCAGGGGGCAACCTAATTCACCCCAAGCCTAGAGAGGGGAGATTTCCTTGAGATTATCCAGAGAATTGATATGTGTGTCCCTGTGATTGACAGACACTGTGACCCAAAGTAAGTCTCCTGCCCAGGATAACTACAGGGTGAGCTTGGCTGGCCAACAGCTTTGAGAGCAAAGCACTGAGAATGCTGCCACAGTGAGCTCAGCCTGCACAAGAGATGATCAGGGCAAGTATACAGAGTCTTCCATGGGCCAGATAGAGAAAGCTGAGATGGATAAGCCTTGGTTCCTGTTTAATAGGGCTACCTAGTAGGTCAGAAGAACCCTGCCTCAAGCTGGAGGTGAGTGCCTAGAGACTGAGGAAGGAATCCCAAGCATCACACAGAGAGAGGGAGTTTTCCAAGAAATAGGAGGCAAAATGCTAGATAGAGAAACAGAAAAGATGCCAACAACCCAGACATACTCCACTTTCCAAAGGCAGCTTTCAGGTAGATCAGCTCTAAACTGGGGGAAAGAAGAGATCTGATGTTAAATCAAGTTCAGGGTTTTGATTAAGATCTTGGATGCAACCATTAGTCACTAAGGAAATGATTATAAAAATCACAAAGAGATGTCACTTCACATTCACTAGGATCTATAATCAAAAAACGGGAAACAGTAAGTGTTGGTGATGGTGTGGAGAAATCAGAAAACTTGTCCACTGCTGGTGGGGATGTGAAATGGTTCAGCCACTGTGGAAAACAATATGCTGTTTCCTAAAAAGTTAAATATAAAATTACTGTAGAACCCAGCAATTCCGCTCTTAAATATGTAACCCAAACAATTGAAAACAAGTGTTAAAAAAATAGGGTACAAGAATGTTCAGAGTAGGACTACTTGCAATAGCCAAAAAGTGCAAACAGCTTAAATGTTTAGCAACTGATGAATGCAGAAACAAAATGTGATATATCCATATCCATACAATGGAATATTATTTGGCCATAAAAAAGAACGAAGTACTGATACATACTATAATGCAAAGGAACCTGGAAAACATTATGCTAAGTGAAATAAGCCAGAGAGAAAAGGCCGTATAATATATGATTCTATTTCTATGAAATATCTAGGATAGGTAAACTCATAGAGATAGAGACAGAAAGCATATTAGTTATTTCCAGGGGCTGAAAGGAGTGGAAAATGGGGAATGACCATGCAGTGGATGTGGAATTTCCTGTTGAGGTGTTGAAAATGTTTTGGAATTAGTGGTGCTGGTTGCACAACATTGTAAATGTGCTAAATGCCACTGAACTGTGCACTTTAAAATGGTAAAATTTGTCATGTATATTTTACCACAATTTAAAAAAAAAACAAAAAAGATCTTGGGTGCACCAGGACAAATTCTGAACTGGGCTTTTGTATACAATGTAAAATGATGCTCGACTATTATCTAAGAATGAGCAGAAAAGGTGGAACCTGCTGGAGTTTTCTTTGAAGTAGCTGTTGACTGTTTTCACTGAAGAATGTGTGAGACAAACTCTGCTCATTTCTAATGCCAGATGTACATGTATAAATAGGTAGATAGAGATAGAGAGGCATCTTCAAAACAAGTTGAGACATTCATATAGGCAGAGAGCTACCGGAGATGACCTTCAACAAATATTTAATTGAATGAATGAATAAAGTACTTTATGTCTAAATATATAGCTAGCTCTAAGCATCCCTGAAAGATTTATCTGCCACAATCTAAATGCATATACCTGAATATGTATTTTTCAAGAATTGTGACTCAGCGACATAAGATAGTTTATTTTTTGTTGTTATCAGACTCTCCTATTCATTAGCTGTGTGACCTTGGATAAGCTCTTGAACATCCAGAAGTCTCAGTTTCCTTCTCTGGAAAATAAAAGGAGAATAGTACCTGTGCAATGGGATGGTATGAGGATTTGGTCCTTGCTACAAGTGCTGTGGTACATAAACCAGCATCATCTGCTGGAAGCTTGATAGAAATACAAAATCTCAGTCCCCACCCCAAGCCTGAAAAGAATCTACATTTTAACAAGATCTCAGGAAATGTAAATGCACATTACAGTTTGAGACACACCTGATCAAATGGCATAATATGTATTAAATTGTTTAGCACAGTACCTGGCATATTTCAAAAAGCTCACTGAAAGACTGTTTATCTAACAAATATTTATTGATCACCTACTAGGGGCCAAGAACCTTTCAAAGCACTGGAAATACTTCCATAAATAAAACTTTCAAGGATAAACTCATGGAGTGTGTATTCTAGGGGAAGAGACAGATAATAAACAGATAAGCAAAGAAATAGATAATTTAATAACAAATCTTATGTTATTATTAATAGAGCTATTTAGAGTCACAGCCAGTTGAGTTCAATCCAATTAACTAAATATGTATTAAGTAAGTATTATGTACATGGCACCGCACAGGTATCTGTAGGGGATGGAAAGAGGCCAGATCTCCTCCCTCTTGGAACAGAGCTCTTTCCAAAGCACCATGCTGATTTCTTACTTAAAATGAGAAGTAAATAGTTCATTAGGGCAAGAAACAACAGGAAATCACCAAGTCACTTTATAAGCAACGTTACTATAAGGACACATCTGGGGTCCCTGCTAAAGAACCAAGGGCTTATGTTCCAGCTGTCAGTGTTCACACCGTGACTGTTGATTAAACATATTCTTTTCTTCACAATATATGGAGATCGCAGAGTCCTCCAAGCAGGAGAGAGCTTGACAGAATTAGTGAGTCAGGTCTGTTTCCTGAGGGTTAATGACTAGCAGGGAGAATTCATGGCCCAAGAGTCTTGCTTACACTACTAACATTAGCTGACCACTAGCCCCTTTTGACTGGGTCCAAGGTCATTGTGGAGATTGGAAACTAATTGATGAGAACCTGTGCACCTATACGTACACACACAAATGCACACGCACATGGGCACACTGTAAATGTCCCAAAGCAAACGTATGCTTTACGTTAGATTGTTTAGGGTTAACGCACAATGTAATGGATTAAAGAGAACAAAGACGATTCTTGAAGAGTGCTGGTTTATGGCAAGCGCTCCGGGTATGTGTGTTGGTCTGGGAGATGGAAATTTCTGTCTGCTTTACCCATTTCCTGATCCCATAGCATGGGAATCTCTGAAGTCTTTACTTCCTTTCTGATCCTGCAGCATGAAACTTAGAGCCTTTTTTACCCACTTTCTGATCCTGTAGCATAGGAAAGTTTTTTTGGCTCTAGCCTTTTTCAATCACATTTCTGCAAGTGAATTAAGCCCTAAATGCCCCCAAGGAATCCCTACTATGTAACAAAATAACTTATCTCCCATGCATCTAGAATGTTCTACTTGTATAATGTTGTTGGAAGAATTTGGTCAATCACTACTCAAATCATTTTTGTCATCGGTGGTTCAGATGAAGAACTCAGATTGGAAAGGACTGCCTGGCAGGAAGTTCTAACTAGGTCATTGAGGGTCCCCACTCTCCACTTGTGATCCTGAGTGCAGATTTCACTCATTGCAGTGGATCTCACTGGATAGCAAATCTAGACTGAAGTAGGGCCATACCTACCTTCACATTTTGAGTTGTAATTGACCATGAACCTTCCTCCTCCTCCACCAAGGTGAGAGCATATTGTTGAGTTAATTCTCCCAGAGCTTGGTTTTTCTAATTCAGGTTCTTAGAGCCACATGAACCAGGATTATCAGGTACATACATATTTTAAGCAGGTTCCTAGTCTCCTTCACAAAATCTTTAAAGTAAGATCCGTGAGTCTGCATTTTTTACAAGACCCCAAATGATTTTTAGTCTGGCAATTTGAGTCCCAGGTATTTTAATTTACTTCTCTTTTCTTTGGCCTCCCACTCATGGTTAAACTTTTCTCATGGGGCCACACTTCCTGTAGTTATAATGGAGACGAACGCTTGAGGGATCCTCAGTTAGAATGAGGAAAATAAATCCCCATGTACTTACTATCCATTATAGCCAGGCTTACTTGATGTGGTCATCCCCGCTCAGCCTCTGCCTGTCCATACTTGAGCCAATTAGGCAAAATGCCGCAATCATTCCCAAAAGTTCCCTAGTGTCTCTTTATTGTGAACCCCTCCCTCCCCCTGTAGCCCCTAACAACAACTGATCAACACTTTTTCTTTTTCCCTGGAGGTCCTAAAAATGAAATCATATAATATGTAGCCTATTGTATCTAAGACTGTTCACTTAGCATCATACTTTTGAAATCCATCAATGTTGTTGCATGTATCTGTACTTTCTTCAGTTTTGTTCCTGATTACTTCCATTGTACGGGTCTATCAAATTAGTTTATGCATTCATCAGCTGATGGAAATTTGGGTTGTTTTCAGGTTTTTGGCTATTATAAATAAAGCTGCTGGAAACAGGTCTTTATGTAAAACAAGTATTTTCATTTTTCTTGGGTAAATATCTGGGAATAGATCATGGAGTAAGTGTATGTTTAACTTTAAAAAAACACCTATTTTCCGAAGTGATTGTACCATTTTACATTCTTAGCAGCAGTTCCAGTCACTCTGCATCAGCAGCAGCAGTCTGCATCATGTGTTGTTTTCCCCCACCCTAGTATGTGTGTGGTGCTATCTCATTTAGGTTTTAATTTGCATTTCCCTGATGATTAATGATATTGAACATGTTTTCATGTTGTTATTAAGGACAGGAAATTCTGTTTGTTTTTTCATCCATGAACTTAGAAGTGTGTTGTGCATAGTAAGTGCTCAATAAAATGAATGAATGAATGACCTGTAATTCTCTGGCCTCAAGGAATTTACAGCCTCATCAAAGAGAAAAAATGTGGTGTTAATCAGTTAAGACTTTAGAGTCAGATCTGGGTTTAAATATAGGCTCTGTGAAAATTTCTGTTTATAGGACTTTGATAAATAACAAGCCTCTCAAATCCATTTTTTTTCTTCATCTGTACACTGGGAAAAATAAGTATTTTCAGGTGTTGTTATGGAAGTTTGAAAAAATAAATCACCTTATCCTGAATATAGTACATGATTAATGAAACGATAGCTGCTATGATTATTTTGTTAGTAATAATAACGATAATAGTTTCGGATGATCAAATGGTGAAATGTTGTACTGATTAAAAGTACAATAGGACTCAAAGAAGAGATAACTTTGTGTTGCTGAAATACTAAGAAACATTTTCAGAGAATGCAAAATCCCTATTAAGTTCAGTGGTAGAGAAAGAAGTACCGTGGACTGACAGCTTGCTATGTGCCAAGTACTGAACTGCTTAACTCATTAAGTTCCCTACATTCCTGATAGGTTTCTATTAATGCCATTTTGAGGATGAAGAAATGGAGGATTGGAAGGTTTGAGCAGCTTGCCTAGTATTTCTTGGCTAATATGTGGCTAAGCCAGTCCAAAGAGATTCTCAAGCTGTGTTTTCTGATCTCTTGGGTTTCATGGAGGGGTCCCAGGGCAACTTTGGGGGCCAGGAAGCAAGAAGAGGGGACGGGATCTGAGCCTCCAATTTTCTTTGAACGCAGTAGATCTGTTATAACTTGTTTTATATTTTGGACTTCCCGACAAGTTTTCACAGATAAATAGCTTCTGATATTTTATAAAATGTGAAAAACCTTGAACTATATTACCTTGTTTTGTTACATAGAGACTAAAGAATAATACTTAATATATCTAAAATATCTCTACTTTCCCTTTACAAACAATGGATTTGTAATCAACAGATTCATAGCTTTTCTTGGTGCTAGTTCTGTTTGCTGTGTGTAATGAGCTTTGGATGTTTACTGCCCTTCTTTGAATGCAGTTGAAATTTTCCACAAGTATCCTAATCAAGCCTCAAGGGAGGCCCCATTCTCCCGTGGCAGGATGGGCTGTGTGCTCCTAAGACCCCTCCCCTCCCCTCTCCATGCCCTTTGTGACTTTATAGAAGCTAAAATGGGTCTTGCCAAGCATCTGGCTCGCCTTCCCTGGGCTTTGCATTTTCCTATCAGTGAAAGGCAGCCAGCAGGAGAAAGACCTTCCTCTCTCATCAAATTGCCTTCTTCAGCATTTAGCCATAATAGCCACCCTCCGGAACTCCGGTAGCACTTTTCTCAGAATGTTTAGGGCTATTATAACAGACTGCCACCAGAGAGTCTGAATGGGGAACTCATTAGCTTTGTGAGCCTGCATATGTCCAAAGAGAGTTTATGTGTAATCCCAACAATTTTCTTTTGTTTGTTCTTTATGTTGCATTCTCTTTGACTGGGGTTGATTACACTGGAATCATTAACTTACACAGCACTGGAAATAGCCCTCTGGGGAATCATCTCAATCCAGACCCCAGGGAGGAGCAGCATAATACTTCCTCTCTATCTCCAATGGCGCTGTTTCTAATTAATGATGGTCTTGATGCTGTTGTGAGAGGTTCCTCTCACTTCACGATGACATCAGCCCCCTCAAGGGAAAAAGAGCTACTTAAAACCTTCCTCATGAGTTTAAGTTCCTATTATCCCTTTTGCAGCTTCCTACCAAATTTTGGACTAGCTCATACTCTATGAGTTACTATCAGAAAGTCTAAGCTTGTCACACCTTCTGTATTCACCTTGACTGCTTTTGAAATATTTCTTTGCGTGGGGCCAGCTCCGTGACCGAGTGGTTAAGTTCACGCGCTCCACTGTGGTGGCCCGGGGTTTGGATCCTGGGGGCGTGGACATGGCACTGCTTGTCAGGCCACGTTGAGGCGGTGTCCCACATCCCACAACTAGAAGGACGTGCAACTAAGATATACAACTATGTATGCGGGGTGGGGTGGGGGGTGGGTTGGGAAATAAACCAGAAAAAAAAAATGATTGGCAACAGTTGTTAGCCCAGGTGCCAATCCTTAAAAAAAAAAAAGGAAGATTGGCAACACTTGTTAGCCTAGGTGCCAATCTTTAAAAAAAAAAAAAAGAATTATATAGCGCAATTCATTTAAAAAAATATATATTTCTTTGCACATACAATAGTTAACAAAAGGTAAATGTTCGGAATATCACCTTGAAGATTTTCTTACTCAATCTCAGATTTTGTTTTTCCTGAGAGTTGAGAATTTCAATTGCAATTTACAATCCCCTAGTGTGAAAGCCATAGCAATTGCCTGGCGCATAGTAGGTCCTCAATATAGGTGCTCAATAAATGGGAAGATCCCTTCTCCTTCTGTTGGAGCTCTCCAAAGTCATTTTGCTGTTATTTGAACTGAATTAGTAGGATGAAGCACTGTAGACACTTAAGAGACCCAAATACAGTGAGAAAAACCGTGTCAGGGTGACTCAGACAGAAAACTACAAGACTGGGATCTAGCAAGAAAAAAATGATTTGAATGCTGACTTGCAATCACAGCCTGAGGCGACTGCTATTACTTCTATTACTTCTACTACTGTTTTTGTGATGACTATTACTGACAATAACTAAATGCTTAATATGAGAGACGCACAATGCCAAGCTCTTAATGCACATCATTTCCTTTGTTTCTCCCACAATCCCCATTAACTCTACCTTAAAAACGAGGAATATTAGACATGGTAAGGTTAAGTAGATTGACTAAGATCACAAGAAAGGAAGTAATGAAGCCAGGAATTGAACCAAGATAGTCTAACTCCAGGACCCATGAACGTAGTCAGTCTCCCTCCTCCCACCCAACCACCCAGTGCTACCCCTTTTCACCCGTTCTCACTGCTCCAAACTCTTGCCTTAAATACAAGTAAGTGTCCATTATGCCAGGCTTCAAAATTGGAATAGGTTGTGGAAGTCAAAATGAAGACGATGGTAATACAAAAATATTAGAGATTTTCATTGATCAGAAGTAGAACAGGTAAGTGGTTGTGTAAGCTGAGGCAAGATCCTGGGCACTTGGCTACTAGTTCTGATGGTCACTTGTCATCTTCTAGGCACTTTGATAAGTTATGGGGATGGAACAGTGAGCAAAGCTATATTTCTATCCTCAAGGATCTTATAGTTTAGCTGAGACAATGGGCAGTAAAATGTTGATAATTCAGAAATACTTGCTATGAATTGGTACTTGGTGCATTGGTAGCCCAGAAGGGCCCACCAAATTAAATCATAGAGATCCTGGAAAACCTTCCAGGGGAAATTAAATCTAGGCTAATTACCTGAAGGATGAGTGTGAGGCAGGCAGGCTAAAGAGGGTGGTGAACATTAAGACAATCTAGGAAAATGGAACACTATAGGTAATGACTCTGAGCATTTCTCTATGCACAAAGTAAATATGTCATCTGTAAAGTGAGGTCCAGAATGGAAACGTTTAACATCCCTAAGCAAAGCACATAGTACACTCTAGCAGATTGTAGGTACTCTGCAAAAGTCACTGTCCCCTTCTGGTGGTGACCACTAATAAACTGGTCTTTGAGGGATACGGACTTTTGTTATAACTAACAGTAGGCGTGGGGGAGGCTCATTCTAGTTAGCTATTGCCGCATGATAAATCATCCCAAACAGTGTAATGTAGAAAACCAACTATTTTTTTATGCTTATGGATTCTATAGGTCAAGAATTCAGCCAGATACTCATACATATTGATAAATTAATTGATTGTTGGTTAAAATAAATTTTAGTGTCAGCATAGAGACGGGAAACTATGTATGGGTTTCAGTCTCAACCCTACTGTTTACCAGCTGTGTCACGGTGGACAAGACGCATTCTCTACAAGCTTCTGTTTTTCATGTGTAATATGAGGCTAAGAAGAATAGCCAACTTTACCTGGTCATTTTACAAATTAAATGAGCATTGAGCTAGTTATGTAAATCCTTTAGCACAGTGCCTGACCGTAATAAGAGTGTCTGACAGTAGACAGGGCCCAATAAGTGACAACTATTATAATTAAAATAAAAAATTCAGCCAGAATATAGTGGGAAGAGCTATTCTCTTCCCTACAAGGTTTGGGCTCCTATCTGGAAAGACTTGAATGGTTGGGGTCTAGAAGCACCTAGAGGTTTCTTTCCTTGCTTGTCTGGAGACTGAGCAGGGATGTCTTCGACTCCTTGCTCCATTGGAATTGTGGACCAGATGATGTGTATGTATGCCTTACCCTGGGGCTTAGGCTATTCAGAAATGGCACTTGAATTGCAAGAGGGAGTGTTTCAAAGGAAGCATACAAACAGCATGTGAGACAGAAAATATTTGTGGCCATCTTTGGAAATTAAAATCTGTTACAAGACCATCCTAGAAAGAAAGTTTTGTTTTTTAAACAAAGTCACAGTGTCTGAATAGACTTATATCACCTCGTTCAGTATATTTATATAAGCACAGAACCTGGCCACCATTCTAGCTAGGATTTCCCCTGAGAGCAGGATTTGTGTTTTAATCACCATTGCACTTTTAGAATCTATTCTAGTGGCTGGTACATAATGGGTACTCTACACAGATATGTTGAATAAACAAATAAATTCATTCAGTCTCTGTTAAAAGAATGCCAAATAGTGACTACATTTGTAAAATACTTACTATATTATCTTGCTCAGGAATTCTTTAAAAAAAAATGTGGCCTGATGTGAATATAGTTTTCTTATCCAAAAAGAGTCACTAATGGTGGCATATCAAATATTATGACATCAGGGTAGAAAAAGCAAAATATTAATGAACAAAATTCTTTTCCAATACTTCTCTCCCTCCAGATCCTATCATTTTTGCTGGAGTGCCTACTCTGATACAGAAAAGCAATGTAATTTTCATCTAAACTATTAAATACTTCCATTCTGTTGGTTTGTGCTGTTGCTTTTTCTTGGGAGAGTAATTATATAATTAACAATGTGAAGCCATGACTAAAAACCATTTTGGCCAATGACTCATTGTGTGACCTTGAACCCACGGTATGTCTTTGACACCAGCTTCCTCATCATTTAGCACAACTTATAGCTAGAAGACACAGCTGCAAATGAGCAAAATTTTCTTCCAAAGTGACAACACAGGGAGTTTTACAAAAATAATATATGATGATCCTAAACACCTTCTTCCTGTGCCTAAATACTCCCTTGACCATTAGTCATGTCTCCCTGGATGATGCATTTTCTCTCTCAGACAATCAGAATATATATAGTAATTTGTGCCTTCAATGCATAGCAGCTGGGAGAATTTGGTGCCAACAACATTTTTTTTTTATTTGCTGATATCATTTGGCTTTCTCCTCAAATGAAATTTAAAATGAAACAGTTTGGCAATCCACATTAGCACCATCTAGCAATAATCCCATGTTGGTTCCACTGCAGTTTGATAATTTACAGACTCATTGGGCTGAAAGGGAATTGGCAAGCTTATCTAATTCAATGGTTCCTAAACCTGGCTGAACATCAACATTTAATGAGGACTTTTAAAAAATACAGATTCCTGGGCATAGAGCCCTACTGATCAGTAAGTTAGAAACTGCACAGGTGGGACCTAGAAATTTTAATCTTTATAAAGCTTCCCAAGTGATTCTGATGATAAGTTAGGATTTGAAATTTCTACCTTAATCCATATGTCATCTTTAGCTGAAACCCTGAGAATAGTTTTGTTTGCTTGTTTGTTTGTTTATACGTTCATTCATTCATTCGAGTAAAGAATATGCTGCAATAAAACCCTCCAATTCCACAGTGGTAATTTTCCGACCTCTCATGAGTGAGTGTCCGGGATGTGCTGTGACCGATTTTAGAGACAAGAGGCCAGATAGAAGAGGTTCTTCAAAGCACGGATGCTTCCAGGAGCTTACCATCAGCAACGTTTCCTCTTCAGTAAATCCCTAACACTGAGGTCACTCTTCCTCCCTTCTAAACTCTGATCTCGTTCTAAATTTGCTGATTCCCACTGGACTTTGATGCTTCCTCTAAAGCAAGACTTTTATCAAACTTTGCTAATATCCATCTCTTTTAACAACATCACTCTTTCAATCTGGACGTCATGGATGAAAAGAAAAGAAGATGTATGAGATTATAATATCTCTCTATCTAAAAGTCTTCAATTGTTTCTCATTTAATGAAGAAAAACCAGACTTCTTGCCACGTTCCTGTGCACCTGCATGATTTTGCTCCTGCTGGCCCTTTGGACTGTGCCACATCTCTTTTCCCTTCTTGTTCTCTAGCTTCAAAACCTCCTTTCTGTTTTGTGAACATAAAGCTTCCTGCCTCTGGACTTTGACCCTTATTATTTTGGTCTGCCTTGGATGTTTTTCTAATTTATCACTTAGCATCGTCTTCGGATCTAGCTTAACCATCACCTTCTCAGAGAGCACTTTCCTGACCAATCTTATTTTATATCTTGCTCACACCTTGTCACTCTCCAGTTTATCATGCTATATATCCTTTGCAGCAGCAATCGGTAGCTATTATGTTCTGTTTATTAATATATTCATTGTGTATGGTCTGTCACCCTATTAGAACAGATGCTTCCTGAGGGCAGAGATTTTGCACCATTTCTTTACTGTGGAATCCCTGGTTCTCAGCAGAGAGCCTGGTACAAAGCAGGCATTCAGTATATATTTGTTGAGTGAGTAAATTAGTGTTATGGGTTTCCGCAGTGGTTAGGCTCTGCTGAAATCGGAGGTAACTTCTTGTCCAGTCTGCAGTGTTGTAAGAAACGCTACTCTCTTGGTAGATCTGGTCAACTTGAGAATTACGATTATACTTAGTCATAGTGGCTCCTAACTTAATGTAATCATCTTGCTAACTAACCCAAATACTTCTTTCTCCAACATAAGGCCACATTCTTTTCATGCTGACTTCAGAAAAAAAAAATCCAATGGTATACAGTATACTTACAGTGTATTCTTAGTAACTTACTATTAGTAAATATCACCCTTGGTTTTGAAGATCAAAGTCACCACAGCAATTGGATGAACAGCCTAATGAAGATGTATTATCATTTCATTATTTGTACACAGCAAAAATGTTTTCATGAACTACCAAGTCTGGCAGCATTTAGAAAGTTTTTAACCTTTTCATATTGAAGTTTATATGATTCTAAACTTGAAGCATGACATTGTGGAAAAAGGACTGGGTGAAGTCATGGGTTGGAGTAATTATTTCACTCCTCATGTGATCTTGAAAATGTCATGTCATATATCTGAGCCTAAATTTATTCCTCAATAAAATGGAGATAAAACCTAACCCATGGAATTATTGTGACATTCAACATCCAAATAAAATTCTGTACTTGGATATGTTTTATAAGTACCAAAACTTTATTCAAATTTAAAAAATATTACACGAATGGTAGCCACTACTCATTCATGTACGACAATGTACTGGACAGCTAGTATGTGTAATCTTTGTCCTAAGTATAAGAGACACAGTGAGCAAAACAGGCATAGTCCATGTCCTCATGGAACTTTTGGCCTAAGAAAGAGACAAATGTTAAATATTCATAAATAAATATAATATTGTTACTTTTTCCTCTTTTTTTGGTGAAGAAGATTGGCCCTCAGCTGAAATCTGTTGCCAATCTTGCTTGTTTTGCTTGAGGAGCATTGTCCCTGAGCTAACATCTGTACCAGTCTTCCTCCATTTTGTGTGTGGGATGTCACCACAACGTGACTTGATGAGCAGTGTGTAGGTCTGCGCCCTGGATCGGAACCCACAAACCCCGAGCCACTGAAGCAAAGCACGTGAACTCAACCACCACACCACTGGGCTGGCCCCCAATTATCATTATTTTTGATAAGCATTATAAGGGAATTTTATATTAGATTATCAAGAGACATAACATTCATTAATAAATAGTAACATACTTATGAAATTGATATTGTCCTGGGACAATCCTCTATGGTGCCAACATTCATCTATTAAATTTCTCATTCTCCAAGGAGAGGAAAAGAAGCATAGTTGACAAATGAAAAAGAGAGTAGCAGTGTGCATTGAATATAGTCTAATATGTAAACATTGTTTCCAAGTCTGGATTAATGCAGTTCATGGAAGACTGGAAAACAAAGGAATTTCCTTGGAGAAAATGTATGTATCAATTCTGAGTTCCATCTACATACTAAACTTGGAATTTTACCCTTGTTAATTTTCACTCTCCTTTTGTACTTCCTGAACAGGTTCTGTTTTCTCAAGAAACTCACACTCATTTCCTTCTCTGTTTCCTTACCCTTATTATAGTCTTGACCACTTATTAAAGTCATTGTAATATTCCTTCAATCATGTCTGTGTTTCTAGCATTTTCTTTTCCAATCTAAGTGGTATCTCCTCTCAGCAATCATTTGGTCAGTGACAGTTCAACGTATATAAGTTGTGAAAGCAATTGGAAATTTGACTACATGATACTTGACAAAAAGACAAAAATGCCTACACGTAATCAAAAAACAAATAATGGAAAAGCTATTCACGGTACATAATACAGAGAAATGGCTGACTTTAGTAATATGCAAAGAGCTCTTAAAAATCAATAAGAGAAAGACAAATGACTTAATAGAAAAATAGGCAAAGAAGATGAAAAGGCAGTCCACAAAAAGAATCATGCAAATGGCCAATAAACATGAAAAAGAGCACAATCTCACACACAATTAAGGAAATGCAAACTAAAATTTTAATGAGATCCCATTTGTCACCTCTCAGAATGGCATAGATCAGAGTTTGAGAATACTACATACTGGCAATGGTTAAGAAAACCAAATCTCGAATTAACTGTTAATGAAATTGTAAATTTGTAAAAAAAAAAAAATATATGATATGTAAAAAAAAATAGAAGTCAATTTGGTTTTATCAAAACCTAAAAAATGCATATCCTTTCACAGACTAATTCCATTGTTAGATTATATCTTGCAGACATACTCACGTTTGCTTATTCATGAAAGCATGTTGCAAAATTTGTGTGATTTAAAAAAAAATCTGTAAATAACATAAATGTCCCTCAACAGAAGACTGTTTTATTTTCCATATTAATATGCATTGGGTTCTTCGAGAGAATGCCCAGCAAATAGCACATCTTTCTCCTGCCTGAGTTCAGAATCAATTGAAAAATAAGACAAGAAATAGAATATGTGAAGACCAAAATATCTCCTTTATAAAATCAATAAAGACTGTGCTAGAGAATGTGGCTTATATGTACAGGCAGTGCTGTCTAAAGAGGAGAAAGGAAGAAGTTGAGACAAGTATGTGCAATTCATTCTTTCCAAGTTGACCGATCATATTTTGGTAAAAAACCATCTAAGCCCACAAAACATACTTGAGTAACTCAAATTCTTATGGAAAGATGACCAAGTACTATTTATTGGTTACTTTTGTGGAAGGGATCTGGATTAAGGACCTGGGACAACTATTATTGTTCATTTTATCTCCTCTCTATTCTTCTGATTTGTTTTTATTAGGTGCATATATTATTTATAATAATAATAAAACCAATTTAAACATTTGTCTATGCCTGATTGTTGCTATTGAATCAAAAAACCTAATTCATTTTCACTCACTCCAAACCTCCTTTTCAACCTTGTCTCCAGCTAACACCTAGCTGTGAAGCCTGAATACCACCAAATATTTACAGTATCTCTGCCAAGGTTGTTTGATTAGTCAACAAAACATTCCCCATCATCTCTGCCTGAAAAAAAACTGTCTGTCTAAGAGGTCACACTCCTGTCCTATTGTTGGACAGGAAGATTGATAAACCATTTCTCAAGGATGACATAACTGTATCTATTAACACATTTAAAAATGCCTTTTAACCTGACAATTCCAGTTTCAGGAATTTATCCTAAAGCAATCATCATGCATGTGAGCAAAGACTTAGTTTCTAGGATGTTCACTGGAATATTGTTTTTAACCCCAATCACATCATTAATATCTAATGTCCAATATTAGGAAATTGGTTAAATAAGGTATGAGACATCCCTGCAAGGAAAGCTTGCAGTTATTAGAATGATGGAGAAAACTGTACCATGACATGAAAAGATGTTCACATCACATCCTTAAATGGGAAATACACAGGCACAAAACATAAAATATACATCAATTGTTGTATATAAAATCTAAATAAGAAAAGGTGTAAAGAACACACAGTAAGCTAGCAATGGTGGTTGTCTCTGTATGATGAGATAATGACCTGGTTTTCATTTTCTTTTATTTTCCTACAGAACTGTATTTTCTCAAATTTCTCTAATAAACATTTATTATTCCTTTATTAAGGGGAATTAAACTTTGGGGTTTTTTTTACCTAAACAGTATAGCAGAAGAATACTACCAATTTCAACACCATCTAAGGAACCATCTGTTACAGGAAGTCTTCTCATGTCTCCCAGTAGTAACTATTTCTCCCTTCGCTAGACTCTCCCTCCCCATGTGTTTTGACCTTCTTGCTATGCGTATGACTCCTGCCCTAGGCTAAAAGTTCCCTGATGGCAGGGACCATGTCTTGTCCAACTGGGAAACTATTACAGCTCCTAAGAGCAGTGCAAGGAACAAGCATGCATAATGACTGCTTGTTGACCTGGATGGAATCACCTGTATTGGGTTTGCCTTCAAAAGGAGATTACAAAATAATTGATGGCCAAACAATAGATACAGACTGTGTTAGCTATTGAAATAACCCACTGCGGGGGTAAAACCCTTTGCTTTGAAGAATTGTTTAGTTTCTGATGAATGTGATTCCATTCGAATGGACACTCAGATGGATATTTGAGGATTGCCAAACACAGGTGCAAGAAGGCACCCAAAAAGGCTCTCTACACCTTGAACAGAGGCCATGGCATGGCACAGTAAAAAATCAGGTATCAATAAGGAAAGGTTCACCATGGAGAAAGTTCTGAGTGCTCCATCAATACACCCCTCGTACAAGCCTGGAGTTATTAATAAACAGCCCGGTAATCCAGTACTGCTCTCATTCTTGCTTTTTGAGGGAATAAAAGCTGCCAGATGAGCCTCGGCAGTTTTGTGCCTCTCTAGGACTTGTTAAATTTCTCTCTCCCTCTTCTCCTACCTCTTGAAATCTTAAGCGCTGATGCTTTATGTTCTGGCTTGTAAATGAAGCCTGTTATTATCATTGAGATAGTGTTTTTATGGCATAAATAATGAGCTCAAACAGGGGAAGCAGCGTTGGGTGGAATTACTGCCTGAGCTGAGATGGAAATAATCAATATGTCCTCACTTACAAATCTCATCTGCATGTCAACTCCATCCTGCTGGCTGTCTCCCTACAGATTCATTTCACAGGAGGCCCAATAAAACATGCGGGTGGCATTGATCTGTTTTATTCATAGCTTGAGATAGAAATGCATCATTTGAAATTAATAGGACGGCTTGTGTTTATAACCCAATCCAGAATAAGTAGCCTGCAATGCAGACCATTAAGAAAGGACTCATCTACCCAGAGGAAGAGATGACCCCAGAGACTAGGAATCAGGGACCCATGTTTGAAATCCTCTGTGATGTCATGCCTGTTATCACTCATCACGCTTTAGGATTTTGCAACCTGAATGTTACGACTACTCGTTAGAACAGTTCCTTAAATCAACCCAAGATGCTATGATGAGTTTCCAGGTATTTTCCCAAATTCTGCCCGCTTTTTTTTTCTTTAATCCTATGTAAAAAGAACACTAAGACAAAAATCTCATAGAGATAGAAAAGAAACGCAGAAATCATCTATTTCAATCTTACTCCTAATCATTATATGTCCAACATTACAATGGTCAACCACTCTGATTGAGTATTTTCAGATAAAGGAAATTCACTGCTTTATAACACAGCCCCACATGAAAAAATAGCTTAGAAACCTTTGGTTTTGAGAAAGTTGTAATAAAATCTTCCCCTTGGTATTTCCAGGGGAGATAGTTCTATTCTCTGGAGTCACCCAGAGTAACCGATGGCATTTCTTGTATAATAGCATTTTAAGAATGCACAGACTAAAGGACCAACTCTTAAAATGGCATGTAATTTCCTGAATGAAAGGCCATCTTGCTTCCCTCTTACCTCTCTGATTTATCATGCACTATGCTATATCCCTACTTCTAGTTCTTAGAACGTATCATGCTGCCTCCTGCCTAGATCCCCTTCACTATTTGCCCAGCTAATACCTCCTCATCCTGCAGACCTCACATCAAATGTCTTCTCTTCGGGAGAGATTTTAATGGTTCCCCCAGGCTAGATCGGATCTCTCTGTCACATACCTTAATCTTATCAAATATATTCCTTTATAAATCATATTGCATTTTAAGTAAATATTTTATTTTGAGATAATTATAAATTCATATGCATTTATAAGAAATCATACAGTGAAGTCCTGTGTACCATTTACCAAAGTTCCCCCAGAAGTAATCTCTGGCAAAACCACAGTAGCATATACCAACCGGGATATTGATACTGATACACTCCACCAATCTCGTTTATATTTCCCCAATTTTACTTCTTCACATGTGTGTGTGTATTTAGGTCTATGCAGTTTTATCACACAAGGAGGTTCATGTATCCACCACCACAGTCAAGACACAGAACAGTCCATCACTACAAGAGTCCCAGGTGTTACCCTTTTATAGTCACGTCCTCCTCCCTCTCCTCACACATAATCCTGAGCCATCTCCAACCCCTAGCAATCACTAATTTGTTCTCCATTTCTGTCATTTCAAAATGCTGTAAAGTGGAACCATACGTTATACAACTTTGGGGATTGGCTTTTTTTACTGAGAACAAATCCCTTGACATTAGCCTAGTTTTTTGGCATATCAATTGTTCATGCCTTTTTATTGCTGAGTAGTGTTTCATGGTATGGACATACCACACTTTGTTTAACCATTCACCCCCATTGAAGAACAGCTAAAGAGTTTTATTCTCAGTTTTTGGAAATTACAGAGAACACTTCTATGGGGCCAGCCTGGAGACATAATGCTTAAGTTCATGCCTCTACTTTTGCAACCTGGGGTTCACTGGTTTCGATCTCAGGCACAGGTCAACACACTGCTAATCAAGCCATGCTGTAGCAGGCATCCCACATACAAAATAGAGGAAGATTGGCTCAGATGTTAGCTCAGGGCCAATCTTCCTCACCAAAAGTAAATAAATAAATGATTAAAAAAGTAACACTTCAAAGAAAATTCATGTGTGAAAGAATGTTTTCATTTTTTTCTGGAAAAATGCACAAGGAGACAATTGCTGAGCTGCATTCCTATTACATTTTATAATTATATATTTGAGCTATTTAATCCATTTACAACTGTTTTAGTCACTTGGCTGTGGGCTCCATAACAGCAAAAGAACTAAATCTTTTTCCATTTCTGGCACCTAGCGCAAGGGCTGGCACTTAATCATTATTAAAAGAATGCATATAAATACTGTGTATGTAGGTTTTTTTTTTTTTAACATTCTCCTAACTCAGGTAAGGTATTAATCTCAAGCCTATGCTTTTCAAGCCCCACAAGCCCCCTTAGGTTTCTTGGGTAGCACCTTTCTTTCTGGGGCCTCTGAGGGTCCTGAGATTTTGCAACTAAGAATTCAGAAGGAGGAAGGCTTGTCTGGATGATTCCTACAATCGTCTTCTTCCAGGTTGTTTATCTTCACTCCATGGTCTTCTGCTGAAATAATGTCTATTGTGTCCTCTTGACTATAAGGAGTTCAAAATTTGTTAAAGAGAAAGGGGAAATAATAAATAAAAAGAAGTGCCAAAACCAAAATTTGATAATAGTATCCTTTTATCTGAAAGTTGGTAGAAAATGACCTGAAAGATGTGACAGTGAACTAAATTTAGACCAAAAAAATACTTTAAAAACAAAAAACGTGTCTCCTCATTTTTGTCTCTGTATTCCTGTCCGAAGTAACATTTTTACAGGTAGGTTTTTTAGAGAAGTTCACTACCTAGGGAGACCTGGGTTTCTTCCATAATTTTGTATTATCTTGGTTGGGTAAATCCATATCCCAGAACCTCAGTTTCACAACAAAATAGATGGCGATAATAATTCCTAGGAAGGACATATGAAATAAGGTATGGAAATGTAATTTTGCAGTCACAAAGCACTGTGTAGATATATATGTCTGTTTTTGCCCATTAGAGATTGAAATCAAGTTCCTACAGCACCTCTGTTTTAATTTAATTCAACAGACTTGAACTGGGCATTTACTATGTTCTGGGTACTAAAGATAATTGTGTATGCGGGAGTGGAGGTGGGGACTGGGATGAAGGTAGAAGCCCTGTGCTATTCTGTCACCATAGAAAGAAATACCTGTAATTGTAATTGATGGTTGGAAACAGAAAGTGCAACCGAAAACCAGAGGAGGGGCACCTAATCCAATTTGAGAAGAATGAGGGAAGACTCTGGGTGTAAGGAAAGACTCCTTGAAGAGGTGATATTTGAGTGGGCCTTGATGTGATGTATGATCTTTTAGTGGGTAGGATATAGATCTTTAGAAGTGGAAGAAGGAGATTCAAGAAAAGTGGCATCTGAAGACCAAAGGCATGGAAAATGAAAAGGTATTAATAATAATTGAATTTGACCAAAGAGTATGATGGGTGAATAGGCGTCATTAGGCAATGAATAGAAAGATAGATTTTGGCCACATTATGAAGGGCCATTAAATTTAGATGTAAAATTTTGGCCTTTACCTTGTTAGCAAAAAAATCCATTGCAGGTTTTTGAGCAAGAACATTGCATGAGGAGCTGTGCTGAGGGAGGTGATTATGGCAGCAGAAATGGTTGAAGAAAAAGAGATGAGATGAATACATGCTGGCCAAGGAGCTAAAAAGATCTGAGTGAGCAACATCAGAAGTCAGGGCACTACAAGCAGGGTAGAATTTTCAGGAGCAGTGTGGAGGGGGTGAGGCAGGAAAGTTAGGCAGGAAAACTCCATAAAGTGCCTAATAGGTAAAATTAGGTTGCAAGCATGAACTCCACAGACAGGTCTACCTCAGCTTAAATTCTCATTCTTCCACTTGCATGCTGTGTAACCTTAGGCAAGTGAGATATCCTCTGTGCCTTAGTGTCCTCATCTGTAAAGTGTGATCAATGATATAGACACCAAAACAGATTCCTATTTTTATGATGAAATCCAATGGTAAGTATAACCATAGTGACTAGCGTATAAGACAAGCTCAATGAATGTTAGCTATGTTATTATTACTCTTTATTGATTTTTTTTAGTATTTTCTGGAAACTTAAATTCTATCTTGTGTGCCAGGAAGGACATGAAAGGTTTTATACTTTAGAAAGATTACCTTACCAACAACGTGGAGAGTGAATGTGAAGCAGGGAAGACCAACAAGAAGAGGCCAGTTAAGAGGCTGTTTCAATAACCCAGAAAAGAGATAATGAAAACCTAGACTAGAGAAGAGTCTTACAGTAAACCTCATTGATTGCTCACAGTAACAACCCCATTGCTTAGAAATTCATCCAGCACATGATGGATTCTCAAACTAATTGATGAATGAATGGAGTGGCAAATCTGAAAAACTTCCAGAGAATAAACTTTTAAAATAGAAATAGAATATGCAGCCAGACTTGATCATATATCATAAATATACAGCTTCATGAATTTTCACAAACTAAACAAACCCATCCAACCAACCATCTCCCAGATCAAGAAACTGAAAATTATGTTCACCCCTCAATCTCTCTTTTGTGTTCTCTCTGTCACTACCACATCATGAAGAAACTGTTGTCCTGTCTTCTAACAGCACACATTAGATATGCCTTTTTCTAAAAAAAAAATTATATAAATGAAGGCATGTAAGAAAATGTTCATTTGTGTCTAGTCTAATTCTTTTGCTTAATATTATCTTTATGAGATTGATTCAAACTTCTGTGTAGATCAATGGATCTTTCATTTTCACTGCTGTGTAATATTCCTTTGTGTTAATATACTAGAATTATTTATTCTGATGATGGTCCCTTGGATAGTTTCCAGTTTGAGGCTGTTATTGATAATATTTAGATGAGCATTCTAGGACTTATGGTGAATGTATGAATGCATTTCTGTTGAGTGTGTACCTAAGAGCTCAGTTACTGAGTCATAGGTTAGGCATATATTCAGCCTTGGTAGATACTGACAGTGTCCTAAAGTATCTTGTCTAATTTATACTCCCCATGGCAGTGCATGAGTATTTTAATTGCTCCACGTTCTAACAGTTTATATTTTGGGTTTTATTGTTTGTTCATTTTGGGGATGTTTTTAGTCTTTATGGTAGTTGTGATACACTAAAATTTTAATTTGTATTTCCTCTATTACTAATGAAATTAATCAACTTTTCTTGATATGTAGATATCTTCTTTTGTGAAGTGCCAATTCAAGACTTTTGCATATTTATGTATTGTCTGATCTTCTATTGTTCTCTTATTAATTTGTAGATGTTCTTATGTATTTGTAGGACACTGTAGGAAATATTTTATTGGATATACACATACCAAATGCCTTCTCTTACAAGTGATATTTTTGGTGAGGAAGATTGGCCCTCTGCTAACATCTGTTGCCAATCTTCCTCTTTTTTTTTTTGCCTCCCTAAAGCCCCAGTACATAGCTGTATATCCTAGTTGTAGGTCATTCTAGTTCTTCTATGTGGGGTACCACCACAGCATGGCTTGATGAGCCGTGTATAGGTCGAAGCCCAGGATCTGAACCAGCAAACCCTGGGCCGTGGAAGGCTGGTGCATGAACTTGACCACTAGACCACAGTGCTGGCCCCAGAGTTTGTACTTTTTTATTGCTATCTTTTGGTGAACAGAAATACTTAATTTTATTATAGGTCAATCTGTATTTTTTCTCTGATAGTTGTTTTATCTTTCTTTTAAAAACTCTTTGCCTGCTCAAGATTTGGAAAAGGTTTGGAGAACGTTCTATTATGATTTCCTCAAAAATCTTTACTATTTCCTTTTAATTTTTAGGTCAGTAATCTACGTGGAATTTAATCTTGTGTAAGGAATGAGGTAGGAGTTCCAGAATTATTTTTTCCATGATGATATCCAATTGATCCTCTGCTTTTACTGACAAGATCGTGTTTCCCCCAACACTGTAATGTCACCAATATAGGGAAGTAGGTAATTGTAGTCTTGAAAATATATTCTCTTCTATTGGTCAGTTTATCTAAAAATCACCATTATTTTGCATGTTTGAGGAAATCAAGTCTTTGGAAAAAGGCCTTGGTTATTTGTTGGTTTCTCCAGAAAAGTCCTCAGTTTGCAAGAAGCCCTAAAGATTGGCTTCGAACACGATTACAGACTGTTGCAGTTTCTGTTATTTTAACATTCTTGGAATGAGATCTATTCGAAAGCTCCATGCAAATGGCTGCAATTTCATTTGCCAAATGTGTGAAAAATATGTATCTTCACAGTTTTCTGAGAACACGTAGGTTAGGCTCATTTTTTTCCTATGCATCATTAGGTATAATGTGTTTGTTCTGATGCTTCTTGGAAACCAAAGCCCAGCCTGGTCACAGAGAATAATGGTCAAGGCTGTGGTTCTTCCAGAGAGCGGGATTCTAATCTCACTGCTGTCCTGGTTCGGTGTGAGATGAGTGGCAGAGGCATCTAAGTGTTTGGTGCCTCATTTTCCTCAGACTAAAATGAAGCTAATAAAAATTAATTATATACATATTATATGTACATAATTTTATGTATATATATCTATATCTCAAGCTAATTAAAGAACTAGTCAATAATTCCCTCAAGTAATTATTATAATTGTAAAAATGGAAGAATATGTGTGACAGCACATTAAAATGTTAAAAACTCTTTTGCATAAAGATGTTATTCTAGTGTGCTGCTTCCCTCCCAGGTTATATTTTGTTTTGGGTCCATAAAACCTTTCACTAAAGGTATCATGCTATTTAAACAGTAATAAAGATTGTGCTGCAGAGAAATTGACAATTGCCTTTACTTCATCCAGAAATTTCAAAGGAACTTATTCTAAATTTTTCAAGTGCATCCTTCTCACCATATACAAATTCCTCCTGGCTTCAGACTGCTTTCCTGTGGGGTGTACCAAACGTGAAGGCATGACTAAAATAATTATTTTTGCGTTTGAATCTTTTTTTCTGTCTGTGGTGTGTTTACTTCTCTCTCCCTAGAGTCAAATTTTTGACTCTAGGAAAATGGAATTTTGCTAACGTATTAACACAGGAAAAAAGGCATGCAATTCCATGTGGATGCTTAGCCTGTGGTCTTTCCCCATGTAACCCATCTTAATGCATGAAATCTCAACTTCCTGAAGCATTACTATGTAATTTAGGTGGGAGGAGGTAATTTCTGTTTCTCTCCCTCTCAACTTTTTATCTTGAAATAGAGATTCAAAGGGAGTTATAAAAATAGTACACGGAATTCTGAGAGTCCTTCATCCAGCTGTCCCCAATGACAACCACATCTTACATAACCAGTACTGTATCAAACCAGGAAATCACCATTAGTAAAATCCTGTTAACTAGACTACAGGCCCTACTCAGTTTTCACCAGCTCCTAGGCACCTGTGTGAGAGTGTGTGTGTGTGTGTGTAGTTCCATGTGATTTAATCCCATATCTAGATGCACATAACTGTCACTACAATCAAGATACACTACTGTCCCTCGTCATGAAGGAACTTCTTGTGCTGCCCCTTTATCTGATTGCTATGTGGGTTTGATAGCTTTCTTTGTCTTTTGTGAAGAAATTTGGCTCTGAATTGACATCTGTTGCCAATGTTCCTCTATTTTATGTGGGACGCCACCTCAGCATGGCTTAATGAGCAGTTCTAGACCTGTGCCCAGGATCTGAACCGGTGAACCCCAGGCTACTGAAGCAGAGTGCGTGAACTTAACCACTATACCACTGGGTCAGCCTAGATGGCTCTTTTTGTCCCACAGAATAGAATGCAAACTTCTTAGCCTATTAGTCAAAGCCCTTCCAAAGGGAGTTACTTTAAATTGACAGTGCCTAAGGTATTCTTCGGGACCTGGTTTGCCCGTGGGCAGAGCCACTGTGAGTTCAAAGATTAATGCTCAGGTGTTAATCTCTCCCTAAACTTGCTCTAGTGATGTAGGTAGACTTGGGCAGAGTACTTCTGGACAGGCTCACCTTCACCAGCCCTCTTCATCTGCATGCAGGGGGTATGGCAAAAATATTTTGTGAGGACTTGAAAAATTGAGACAGGTCTGCCACTTTCAGATCTCTTTATTTCTACTTTGTTCCTTGCCATCGGGTAAGAAAACTGGGCTGGAATTTTCCCCACAGAAGCCACCTTAAATTCAGAGCAAGGAAGTGAAATTCATATTCTCCCATACAACTTGTTTCAAAGCTTTGCATTGAACATTGTTGGATACTTTCCTGAGTATTAATCCAAAAACAGTCTGTAAAAATTCAACTATGTTTCTTCACACGTGCTGCTTGTTCATAAGAGATCATCAGAAGATTTTATCTTGCCTCCACCAAGGGAAAGGCAAGTTGTGGGATTACCAAATCCCATCTAAATTTCTAATATCCAACCATGTTCCAGACATATTGCTAGACTACAGAGACTTTATGATGAATAAAATAGACACAGGACCTACCTTCAGAGAGCTTACAGTCTGGTGGAGTACTCTTAAGGGCGGCATTCACATCCAATTATGTCTCAATATAGTAGTGTCTATTTCATGTATTATAAATAATAAATATCCATTATATATTGCATACATGGATTCACCTGCAAATGAGTGATTGAAGGAACAAATGCCAAATTGAGATATATTTGTTTTTAAGGATTTTATTTTTCTCCTTTTTCTCCCCAAAGACCCCCGGTACATAGTTGTATATTCTTTCTTGTGGGTCCTTCTAGTTGTGGCATGTGGGACGCTGCCTCAGCATGATTTGATGAGCAGTGCCATGTCCGCGCCTAGGATTTGAACCAACGAAACACTGGGCCTCCTGCAGCGGAGCACGCGAACTTAACCACTTGGCCACAGGGCCAGCCCTAAATTGAGATATATTTACAAAAAGTTTTATTCTTTTTTCCCCCTTAAATTCCATTTTGTAAGATTTAAAAATGAATTGAGGTTTCATAAGAAAACGCACTCTGAGTTTTAAGGTGGAAACTTGAAGACAAAATCTGAAATTTCTTAGCAGTTTTTTGAAGCCACTTTACAACCTGCCATCTTTTCAAAGGCTGCATCTGGCTGCAGATATTCGGCACTGCTCTCTCCCTCATTCTAATTTACAGTGCAACTAATTCAAATAACACGCAAAAAAAGCATTACTAAAAAATATTATCAATTAGCATAAAAAAGTGGAATGACAGAAGCTGTTTCTTGATAAGAGGTCCTGAGAGAGCTCAGGTCCTTAAGCAGGAACAATGCAAAACATCCAAGTTTAAAACCCCTTTGGGTGTGTGAGCAAAGAAAACCAACTCCCTATTAGTGGTCCTAAAGCAAACCAATTTTATTTCCGTGTAAACTCATTTGGAAAACAGCATGATCTGGGGGAAAAACGCTACGGGTGCTAAGAGAAAACTTTTGCTCATCCAAGACTCCGTAGGTTGACTTATAGAGTTGACCCTGACAAAATGTTAATAGTGGGCAGGTCATTTGTTCAAAGTTCAGACTGAATGCCCTACTTAAAGCAAATGGGATTTAGTTATCTTAAGAGAAACGCTTGTGTAATTCAACCTGCTAACTGTGCACTTTCAGCCCAAGGGCATTTGACTAACTGAGAATGGGTATATTATTATAACTGTTCCTTTTTTGTTTATTTTTTCACATCATATCAAGTTCAGAATGCTAGCTCCTCCATGTGGTAGTCGTAGAGCCTCGTGGTCATCATGTGTTCTGTTCTTCTTGGCTTCCTCAGTGTGTTTTGTACATTAGCTAACCCCCTTAGCATGGTCTATAAGGTCCTCAGAACCCTGTGTACAGCACTGGCTTCATCTCTCACTCTGCTCTTTTTACTCATTGTATTTCAACCAACTAAAGTGAATTGTAATTTTCAAACATACCATGCTAAATCATGCCACCTATCTTTGCTCATGCTGCTTCCTTCTGTCTGGAATGTCTTACCTCACTATGTCCAACTAATAAACTTTCCATTTTCAAAACTCACCTTCTTTTCTTTACTGCTCCTAGAGAATTGGCCACTGTCCCTTTCATGGCCTTCACATTCCCTTAGAGATACTCTGATGATTGTACCCAGGTCACCTCTGTTGCATTTTTTCAAAACATCTTCTCTTCTCTCAATTCCTACAATAGTACATGCCTAACAGCAGGCAGCATTGAATATTTATGGAATAAAGGAGTGCATGTTGGTAAGGCAGCCAGTGGTTTGAAGGCTTTCTTAGCTTTCAAACCTTGGGCAAGGATCATAAAGGTGCCAAGTCTTAGTTTCTTCATGTGGAGAACACTGAGGAATAAATGAGAGGACTGAGATAGAAAGGAGCTGGCATATATAGGTATTCAATACTCACTGGTTGCCTTCCATTCCCCCCTCACCTTGAGCTGTGATGACTAAAGCAGACACTGCATTAAGTAAGGCTAAGTGGCATTATTGACCAGGAGGAAATAGAGAGCAGTATCTAATGGGTACAGAGCAGAACACTGCTGTGTGTGTATGTGTGTGTATGTGTATATTGTCAAGAAACAATTATCCACCTATGGGGGGGGAGAGAAAAGCCAATATCTGCTTTAGAAGAAGCATTTTTGACTTAGGTATGCCTTAACTTCATTGTTGGGAAACGAAAATATCCAGATACTTAAACAAAAAGTTGTCTTCTTAGGCTATACAAATCAGTGGTCTGTGCCTTTCAAAAATAATGATGCAGGTGTATTTGGGGGTGTCTGCAAAGGCCAAAGTGAGCTTCTGTTGATGAGAACATACCTCAACTCAAAGCATTTTTTTGAACAGCCATGTTTCAACAATGTGACCCTACCCTTGTGGACATACTGGATTGGACCTAACCCAAGCCAAACTCAATCACAATCCTTGCCCCATTATTAGACCTGGACTGAGATGCTCAACTCCCTCTATTCTGGGAGCATGAAAGAAGGAAATATGAACTCTGGAGCACTGGACTGGTCCTTTTTTTTAGTATGCTTAGGGGAGCAGAGCAATCTAATCTGAATTTCACAGACCATTACTTCCATGGGATGCATATGGGTGTTATGAAAAAGAGAAATGTTCTGCGGTAATACGTGAGGTAAATTCTAGTTTAAACAAAGTTGAGTTTAACCAGTTACCTCACTATAGAATTTCTCAAAGTCTATAAATTGGTCATGTGTTTTGTGATTTCCCAAGATATTTATAATATATATAGTTATTTCCATCTTTTAGAACATGGCAAACCTATGGAGCTAGGGGTCCATGGAACATAGTTGGGGATTATGTAAGATATAGATCCTGACGAAGATGGGTTTTAATCCTGGTTTCAACAGTGATTCTCTTTGTGACCGTGAGTAAAGCATTTGACCTTCCTAAGCCTCTATGCCACATACGTAAATCCCAAAATACCTATGTATGACATCATAAGTTTACTGTCTTCATATGACTGAATGGCTAGCCCCTACCTTGTGTTTATTGGTCAGGGTACTAACAGGAAGGAAGTGTCACGTTCAAAGAGTATTTAAGGACAGCTCAATATAGGACTGTTAACAATCAGGTGGGTAGAGTTAAGGGACACGAGAGAGGATTGAGAAAGCACCCCAGTACTGGCAAGAGCAGGGCACTCTGGACTATCAGCCCCTGTTTCTGAAAAGACAAGGTGAATAAGCAGTTATAGGAACTACAGAGATTAGTTATTAGTAATAGGAGAAGGCTGCCTAAAAGGAGCAGTAGCTTCTGTAAAGGGATGCAGCTAAGCCACAGGGACCTGGAAGGAAGAGACCTGAGGAATAAATACCCTAACCTCATTTTCCTCCTGCTTTCCAGAACTGTTTCCAATACCTCCCACTGGCTGAACCCAGAAGCCAGAAGCCATAGGACAGAGGAGCCCATTGATAAGCAAGAATAGTCAGCTTCCCGGGACACAGAGCAGGGTAGAAAAGAGAAGGGAGTAGGTCTGTAGGTAGAAACAGTTGACAAGTTGGCAACCAAACTGGTTCATGGGTGAATCAAAAGAAAGGGAGTCAAGATGATGACACAAATCTTTAGAGAAATTGTAAAATCAACCACTGAAAATGACATCAAAGTGAGCCTCCCCGTGTCTCTCAAAGTATGGCCCACACAGCTAAATGTTTCAGAGGGTTTTCCCTAATTTGGGGAAATCAAATATTTAAAAGCAGACCCACTTTGAAGTCTCCCAGCAAGCAGCAAATCTGGCACTCAATAGATCTAGTTATTAAGAGTCAGTCCATCTGAGCAATCTGTTTGCCTGCCTTTCTTGCTGTGTTGGTAATTTTACAAAAACTGCTGAATTTGCTCTTCTCTTCACAGCAGATTGTAGACAGAGTAAAGGATGTCTGTTGGTTGTCTGTCACCTTTTAGGAAGAGTCCCCACCCCCTTCTTTCAGCCATCCCAGCCTTTCACTCTGGACATTTAGAAAGCAGAATACAGGGAGAATTAGCATTACGTGAGTAATTGTGTGTGTTTGCATTTCATGTTGATGCAAGCAGAAAATAATCTCATTCTTCCCCACTCTGTTATCACACACTGAGACATGCTGTAGCTACAGTCTTTGGTTTGCTGTTCCAGATTGTGAAATCTTCAGTCAGAGAAAGCTCAGTGGCCTGTAAGATGAAAAAAGAGACTGGGGAGCTGAAGGAGAGTCTCAAAGATTGATTAAAAAGAAAAGAAAAAGAGAGAGACAAAGAGTTAAAAGACAAGGGAGGAGGAGGGAAGGGCACAAAGAGAGGAGGGAAAAAAAATACAGCACAGTTCCCAAAAGTGAAACTTAATTTCTGGCTATTTGTTGCCAAGAACACAGCCCCAGGCACTAAGAATCCTTCTGCATTTCTCTTTCCATCTGAATTATTATTGAACTGTGGGGCACAATTAATTGTGAATTACACCCAACAAGCGCCTATCATCACCAGCACTGAAGAGAATGTTCACCATATGCCAGATCATAAAGGCCTCTTTCCCACAGGAGTGACTTACCTTCTCAGCAAGAATCTATTCATCCTATTCTTAATGATGCTTGCCCCATTTTTTTTTTTTAAAGCACTACTTGAAGCAGGGAATGTAGAAAACTACTGCTGTTGTCTTGGGAAGACACATTAGAATTGCAGGCAACCTTGACCAATTTGAAAGACAAATTTGTTCTGATATAAAAACATTTAATAATAAGGAAAATCACAGAGCCTTTTGTACTGGTTGACCTATAAAATTCCCCAAATTCCATGCTGGATGAGCCTGGCCATATGTGAAACTCCAAATGAGAAAAATCTAAGAATCTAATAAATATCACAGTATTTAACAACCAGAAAGATAGAATTGGCACAATGAATGTAAACAGGATACAGATATGCTAAAAAAAAACAAGGAAAGAGAAAGCTAATATCTTTCAACACCAGATTCATATATTATATTAAAGACTATGTCTAGTTCAGAACCAAAGATCTTACACATGTGATTAAGAATTTTGCACAATTTCACATTTCTTTAGAAAAATATGAACAACAAATAAAGCATCAAGTGAATTGTTTCCACCCAAGAATCAAAGATCCCCAACCTTGTTTACTCTTCCAGAGTCTCACTGACTCTGACGTGCACCATACGGACACTGCTTGTTTCTCTCTTTCTAAACCGACTGCCCTGACACAATGTCATCATCTGCTTAAACTTGTGGCCTCTACCAGGCACATCCTGCTCAACTCCCCTTGTCCCATCTACAAGCTTGAGTGTCAATCAATCTCAGTAATTATATATAGGAAAGAAAGATGGAATCCTACCACCAACTTAATTCAATCACAGTGGACCATGGAGCCTAAGATAGGTAAGGCCATAGCTTGAACTAATGAAAACAAAGAGAGTAATATGAAGGGATATAGAGGATTAGGGGACAGTAGCTCCTAATAACAGCCTTTCTCCCAAATGCCAAGGGAGATCTTGTGCCAAACTCACTTGTCTCAACCGATTGGAGAATTTTAAGAACACTTGTCCTAAGAAAACACAGAAAAAAATGAGGTTAATTGATCCGTTGCCTAACTCTTCTACACGTGTCCCTAGGATGTGTGCAGAAATTCTTGGCCAACACTGTGTTCTTCTTTATTGACTATGCTCTTCTTAGCCCCAGCCCTGATTCCTCTTGAAATGTTCCATATTCAGAAGTCCTCAGCTACCTCTGTACCTGGCATAGTGCCTGATGCATCATATGTGCTCAATAAATGCTTGATCATTGAAGTCATACCTTCTACCAAAGACAAATATTTTAGTGGAGAAGAATTATGGCAGTTTTTACCCTTTCCCAGTATATTGTCATCACAATTATCTCATAGCATTATTGCAAGGGTTAACAGAGATAATGCCCATAAAATTGCTTATAACAATGACCGTATGTTTTAAATTATTTTATTTCAATGATTCACTTTCTATTCAGTCCTTTCTAAACCTCCTCCATTCAAGACCACTACTACTTTTATAAGGGTTGACATTGTCCTTTGTTTTGGGTCACAGCTAATGAATTTTCTAAACTATGGGGATATTTGCAATAACTGCAACAAGTTAAGTTTCCTGTGTTGTGGGCTGATTGTGCCCACCTCCCCCCAATTCATATGTTGAAGGTCTACCCCCAGCATTTCAGAATGTGACTGTATTTGGAAATAGGGTCTTTAAAAAGGTAACTCAGTTAAAATTCGGTCATTAGAGTGTGCCCTAATCCAATCTGACTTGTGTCTTTATAAAAAGAAGAGATTAAGACACAGACACATACAGAGGGAAGACCATGTGAAGACACAGGGAGAGGATGACCATCTACAAGCCAAGAGGCTCACAAGAAACGAACATGGCTGACCTTGATGTCGGACTTTCAGCCTCCAGAATTGTGAGAAAATAAATTTCTGTTTATTAAGCTGCCCCATTTGTGGTATTTTACTATGGAAGCTCTAGAAAACTAGTATATCCCAAGACTCCTGGGATGTCTAAGCAGAAAGAGTCAGGAAATCTATACCAAACCATGGCATTGGCACTAGGTCACTGAGTAATTTGCAGAAAGATTTCTCAGGACTGAGAAGCTGGAACTCCAGACAGACTTACAACTGGATTCCAGCTTCACCCTTATCATCAGCAGTGACTAATCTCTGGGAACTTCAGTTTCTTCTTCTGTTGAAGGGGAAACAAGCAACTTACTTCACAGAGCTTGTGTGAGAATTCATTGTAAAAATATGTTTTAAGTACATTGTGCCATACTGAACACATAGGGAATACTATTAAACAGTAGCTATTATTATTATTATTATCACCCCTAACTAGCATGTTTGGTGTGAAGAGCAAATGCATTAATGTTAATGAAAGAATATTCCCATGATGTGCCAAGGGTGGTGGGGGGGGGGGATGCTCTGGCCCAAGTGCAAGGGATAGCTGGTGTGTCCTTTGTAGAGAATTTAAAGATAATAATACAGCTGAATAAAATTTGATCTCCTTTAACAATATCATTGATGAAATCTATTTGGGGTGCCTCTCTCTCACCCACCTCCAATGAGATTATAAACTAAAATGAGCCAAATCAAAATGAAATTAATAAATGATTGTTATAATTATATGCTCTTCACATCTTCTGAACACCCTATTAAGTGCTAAGCTAAGCACTTTACAAATTACCCTGTTCAATCTGTAGGGTTACCCAATAAAGTGGGTTTTAAAAGGTGACCAAGGTCACAAAACATGCCGTAAGGCATGCAGTTGAAGACAGGGAGTCCGAGTCTAGAGTGAAACTGGTTTTATAATAGTTTTCATCATGATTTAGGGAGAACTGTCTTCCTCCCTCTTCCTTCCCAGACAATATGCAAAAGAGGAGAAAGCATCTCACGTGCTTATCTGGACCCCATGTGTAGCCTGCACATCTCCAACCTCATCTTGGTGGCTGTCATTCTTGATGCATCCTATTCACACTGGCCCACTGTCTGGATCTCACTCATTTGGTGATTTATGGACCATGTCAGTGTAATTTAGTGTCTTAATGCTCCTAGTCAAGGACCATCAAATGTCTTCTAAAGCCTCTGGTGTCCTTGAGGGAGAAAGAAGTAGATCTCAAGTGTTAGCAGCTTTTGTGATCTTTAGATGAAGGGAAAAGTATATCGCGTGAAGAGTCAACAGACCTGGGCCCCTGGTTCTGCAACTTATTAGCAGTGTGACTCTGCATATGTCACTTCCAGCCTCTGACCTCTACATCACAATAGGTGCCACTCTGCTCGGCTTTTGCCTTGCTTACAGATTTTTCCTTTTTCTCTTGGCTGTGAGCACCTACAAAAATAAAGTATAATCCTATATAAAAATTATCTCTGTTTATTTGAGATCCTTGGAATCTAGAGAGGTACGTGGCCATTAATTGATAGTCTGCAAATATTTGCTGAATGAATGCACTAATGGACAGAGTTAGACAAAGTTCTTTTGAGACAAATGCATAAAGGGCCAGCCCCATGGCCGAGTGGTTAAGTCCCACAGCTGCTCTGCTTTGGTGGCCCAGGGTTCATTGGTCCAGATCCTGGGCGCGGACCTACACACTCTCATCAAGCCATGCTGTGGCAGCATCCCACATAGAAGAACTAGAATAACCTACAACTAGGATATGCAACTATGTACTGGGGTTTGGGGGAGAAAAACAAAAAAGAGGAAGATTGACAATAGATGTTAGCTCAGGGCCAATCTTCCTCTCCAAAAATAACAAAAAAGCATACTTAAAAAAAAAAGAAGACAAGTGCATGAATGGGTTTACTGGGGTCTGAAGTTGCATGGAAACCTGAGTGTATATATGGATAGTCCTGGGGAGCAGACTCAGAATTTCATCTTCTTTTAAGGACTCCTGACTGAAAGTATGAATGTGATTCTATATTTTGGAGTAAAGAGAATGGTATCATGAAGTAAAGGCAGACTCTGTGGGACTGAAATAAGCTTAACACAAAACGGTATTTCAGAAGTAAAGAATAAAATCAAAATTTCTCCTGGCAGGAATACTGTAGAAGGGAAGTAGCTATACTTTTATTTTGCATTCCTGCAGCTGTCAATATATATATCAGAATCTTGAATCTACAAGGCACCCTAGAGTTTACCTAGTATGGTTCTTTCAGTTGAGGAAATAACCGCTCAGAGAGGAGAAGGGACTTGTTAAACATCAAACAGTTAATAAAGCTCAAATCTTCTGATTATTTTTTTCACCACATCAATTCTTTCTAGGATTTTCCCCCAAATAGTGGAACTGTTTCTTTAATTAAATTTATTACCTGTAGAACCCCAGTATGAAAACTGGGATAATGGAGTTTTTCTCGTTGAAGCAAGTTTTGGGCCTCTGGAACTGAAATATATTCTCGAAAGCCTGGGATCTGAAAATCCTACTTTGAAATCTACTGGGCTAATCCATGCTCGTTTTCATAACATTTTCAATGCAAATTAAAAGTGCAAATCAGTTAAGAATACTCTGGCATGATTCTTAAATGAATGGATCCTTGCAGAAGAGAAACTGAAGGATGTTCTCAGTCTGAAGCTCACCTTTAAGAGCACAGAGGCACAGAATGTACCCCCCCAGCCCCAGCAAAGATTTCCAGCAATATGTCCTTGGTCTCTGCGCAAGCTGTCAGAGCAGACAATTGCTTGGATTGGTGATGGATGACATTTCTGAGATTTTTTCTTACCCTCAGCGGTCTTTGGCATGATATATAAAATGTCCGTTTTTTTGGTTCCTCTCTCAGTCTTTTCTTGCTTGCTTATGTAAGGGATGGTGTAACTCATGGGGATTATTATTGTTCAGAGATGCCACTTACTTGGTCTTTCCAGTCTTATCAACAGAATGGTGATGGGAAAGCCATGCTGGGGCCAGATTCACTCTTCTTCAGCAGTACCCAAGGAGGACACTGAGTGGGCCAGCCTTCAACATAGACCAGCCCCTTCCACAGCAATACTTGTCTGACTCTGTTTCAACATTGCTCATTGAAGGATAGGAGAAAAGGAAGCCTTTATTCTTGTATAGTACAAGAATGATTTTTCAAATGATTTCTTTTACCGTCTTACCTGACCCGGCTAAAAACCCTTTAACATAGGCCCTCCTTGCCTTCGGAATAAAGTATAAATTTCTTAGCATGGATTTGAAGGCCCTTCCAGGTCTGTTCCCTGCCCACACCTATAGCATCCTTTTCAGGCAATTCTCTAGTTGAACCTTTTTCCAAGCTACACACAATTTCCTTCTCGACCTTTAGGACACTGGCTCCCTTTCACCTCTGGGGCTGAACATGTATTGTTTTCTCTACTCGAACACTTATTTCTGCTTCCTTACCTCCTTCTGTCTTCTAGTCTTAAATTAAACTTCACCTGCCTTAGGACCCCTTCTCTGACCCCAATAGAGCACGTCAGGGTCACCTTCTTTGCACCCTTTCCACCACATCATTTAACACACTAATTGGAATGGGTTGCTTCATTTTCTGTCTTTCCTGTTAGATTGTAACTTTCATGGGGCAGACAATATGGTCATCTTGCTCATGGGTATCCTCAGAAAGCCCTCCCAAGACCCTGAAGAGTCAATAAATATTTATATTTTAAATAGTTAATTAATGAGTTATTGAGTGTGAAGCTTAAGCAAAATGGAGGCAGGGACATTCAGGATCAAGACCAGAAATAAATGTCCAGATGGTAGCTCTAGAGCATGATCTGAAAAGCCAGGTGCTGGTAGCAGCCAGTTGAAGGCATCAGAACAAAAGAAGATGTCATGAACAATTCAGACCAGGAAGGAACAAAAGTTCCCTATGAAAATGGGGCCCGCGGCTGAAGAGCCAGGGTAGATAATGAAGCTATGAGAGACAAGAACTACAACCAACAGTCTCACCTAACATCTGGTTAATTCTACCACACTCTATCTTTGTTACCTGGAATGGCTTTGATTGGTTCACAAAAGCTGACTGTTTTCCAGGATGGATTAAAAGCCCCTCCCAATACCTGATAATAACTTTTAGGCCTTTGCTCAGGGACTGCATGATGAAGATAAATCAAGGGCTATCTTGATACAATCCAGTTGGGCTCAAAATTGACTTATCTCTACCCATGTGTGGTCTACCTTGTGTGGGAGTGACTGTGAACAATGTGCTGGCCCTGAATTATAGTCAAATGGAGATTTCCCTTCTCCTGCCGGAAGTCTGATGGCCACCAAATTCTTATGAAAGATTGCTTTGAATTCCAAATAAATCTTTGAGAGTATCATCATTTCAATCTCAATTATTAATCACAATATTAAACTTGCATTTTTATTATGGAGACACAGAAAGAGAAAAATAATACATATAAATTGCATATACATAATTATATATGTATTGTATATACTTTATATAATTGTATTGCATTATATCTTTGTTGTATATTTCCATAAGTGGAAATATATCTCTGTGGAAATATATTTCAGTGGGAGTGATTTGAAATATATTTCCATAAAATGGAAATTTTAGGGAAATAATCTGATTAATTTTTGCCTTCATGTATCTAGGATACACTGAGGATTATGTTTTAGTAATCATGACATTTCGTGTAATAACTTTCTTCCAGACCTTATACTCAATGCTTCCCTGATTCTGAACTATATCCTTTCCCTGCTAATAGAAAGTTTGTCAAATGACTGATTTCCTTAGCATTGTGTCTGCAAAACCCTAAGTAGCTATTAATCCAAGCCTTTTTCCTTTTCCTTTTAAAAACCCACGTTTCTCCAAGGAAAACTCAATGCCCTTAATCCTCATTGATTGGCATTTAGTGCAGCAAGATGATGTTTTGTGAGAACTCTGGGTGTCTAACCAGCAGTTTGATCAATTTGTTATGCTTCTTGTCATGCTAATCATATTTTGCACCTGGAAACCATGTTTCCCCTCAAGTTTTTCACTTCATTTACAGCCAATGTCATTTCTAATTTGACACCAGAAAAACTGAGGCATGAGCTATTGACTATCCCGGTTTAGTCAGTGTTATTTACAGCTCTGGACTACTGGAATTCTTACCCAATTAAGTTTCAGCCTTTCCTTTTAAAAGAAAAAGTGTATTTTTAATCTTTATAACTCCTGTACTCTTTGTGACCTTGAAACACTTAACTTGAGTTTCAAGATCCCTGAGCCTTAGTTCCTTCTCTTGTAAAATGGAGGAAATAATATTTACTACAGAGGGTTTTATAAAAATATATTAAATTGATTTATGAGAAAGGACCCAGTGTAGTGCCAGGAATATAATAAATGTTAAGGAAATATGGCCTGAAGGTGAGAATAAAGAAGGAGAAGGAGTGAGGGTAGGGAAGACACGCTCTGAGAACTTCCTGAGACAGCATTCTCCATGTCTAGTACACATTCCACCTGCATCAATGTTGTGTGGAGTCATTCTAAAAATATAGATTCTTATGGACCATTTAAGACCAATTAAATCTGGGCCAGCCCTGTGGTTGAATGGTAAAGTTCATACTCTCTGCTTCAGTGGCCCTGGGTTCACCAGTTCAGATCCTGGGCGTGGACCTACACATTGCTCATCAAACCACACTTAGGTCCAGGAGGACCTAAGCAGAGGAAGTTAACTGAGTAGAAAGGAAATTTTAAGGGAGCCAGATTGGACTAGATGGTGAGGTAGTCAGCTAAAGGAACAGAGGGTATAACCTGAAATTCTACCTAGAGTGACCTTGGGAGGCAATCCCAGGAGATGGGAAGCATCTAGTGTAGCAGGCATTTGTGAATGAGTAGGTTTCGGGACTTGCTTGGATCCCTGCTCCCGAATCCATGGACTTCTCAATGATGGAGAATAGTGTTGGTTCTGGCACAATGTTGGATCAGTCCTTTCCATAGAAGAGGAGGTGATTTAAAGAGGTTGCAGCCCTCTTTGACTCTTTAGTTTGAGTTAATATAATCCTCCTTTCTGTTGTTCTGGCCTGATGTTATGTCTCATCAATTGTGTTTGGTTTTCTCCATGCTTTCTTGACTGTGTTCCCAAATTCATTGCCTCTTATTAACAAGAACCTAAAGAAGGAATTCTTCTCTTCTTTTTATACAAGAAAACTTGTATTTCTGAATAATTTGCTTTTGTCACATGCAAATTCAATTGGTTGACTAAACTAGTTGCTCTTTTCTATTTGACGCCCAGGAAACTTAGAAAAAATTCATGAACACCATTAACAGATGGCTGATTTACTAGAGTCTACTGTTTATCCCCATTTCTTGCTCACCCAATTATACATGCTATATGATAATGTTTTATATGTCTTTGAATGCAACTTTAAGGTTTTTTTTTTTTTTGCAATAATAGGGTATAACTAAATACTTAAAAGAATAGTTAAATCCCCATCTTGTACGCTAGTTTATACAATTGAACCTCTGTCTAGTTCCCAGTGTTGGTAATTTCCAAATACCAACTTAGATAGAGTCTTCTTTTGCTTTTATTTTAAGTAAAAGAAGTAAATTCTGAGAGCATAAGCAAAAATCAGAGAATTTATTATAAGGAAATTGGAATGGCTGGTGTAACCCATGGTCAATTCTATAGGTGGTTTCTCAGGAAAGACTAGATCAGTGGTTCCAAACATGTCTGTCCATTGGAATCACTCAGAGAGACTTAGCAGTACTAATATCTGTGTCCCATCTCCGTGGATTGTGATTTAACTGATCTATAGTGTGATCCAGGCTTTGGAGTTTTTATAAGATTCCCAGCTGATTCTCATGGGTAGACAGTTTAGGAACCACTGAATTAGAAATAGGAACTGGAAAGTCTTCAAGACTACTTTTCTTATTTTTTCATTGGAATTCTGCTTAATTTTTTCTGTCTGGACAGAAACCTTTTCAGTCTCTTGACCCATGTAGTGAAAAATACAGCTGTATCTCAGCTCCCAACTTTTCATGCTATGGTACAAACCACTAAGAGATCCTCAGTCCCAATTCCACATTCCAATGACAAAAGATTGGATTGGCCCATCATAGGTCTAATTGTCATCCCATAGACAAATAAGTGCTGGGATTGTGAGCACAGTAACTGTTCAAATGTGGATACTAGTTGCCCAGCCCCATAGATTAGAGAAGGGGTCAGTTTCTAGAGAAAGTGAGGTTATAGTGAGCTGGAAAGACGCTCATGAAATGTGTCCATTTTTATATAGGATCCCTGCTAAGCCCTAAGAAAATCATCCTGTGGTTGACTACTTTCCTGATTCTCCAAATGTGGACTCCCCGGACTCCCTCTATCTGCTGGGGTGTCTCTAAATTAGAGTCACGGTCAATGAGAATTGAAATGACCATAACAAGCATTTACTCAGTGCTTATTAAGGACCAGGCAATGCACTAAACATTTTACATAGCTATTACTTTAAATCCTCACAAGACTTCTATGGAGTACCACTATTAACTCCATTTTACATATGGGGAAACTGAGTCATAGAGAGGTTAAGACTTGACCAAAGGCCTTCAAATTAAAAACGGTGGTGCCAAGTTTTGAAGGAGGCTGACTGATACCAGAGCTGCAGTTGTTACCTGCTTCTAGTCCTGTGGAAACAATTGCTCCCTCCTCAGAGACAGCTCCAGGAAAACCCAACAGTGTTCCCCTAGTCATCACAGTTTGAAATGCCTATGAACCCCCAGACCAGAGTTTCCACAGCAGTGTGTTGAACCAGATCTTTGGATCAGTCTCTGATAGTCAGTTGACTTACTCAATTTGAAACACCCAAGGCTGAAGAGATTGTAGCCCTAATATATTAGGGACTTGATCAATTTGAAAGCACCTGAGTGAATTCCCACCCCCACTACCTAACCTATGTCTTCTATAGTAATTTTGTAGAATCAAGGCCCAGAGATTCAGTAAAACTAAGTGTCTTATTCACAGTCATGGAGTAAGTGGAAAATTGTTAAACTTTAGCAAAAAGGCTCTATGAGATAGTTCTAGTTGATAAATTACCTCGAGTACAGCTTTGGCACTGGGCTGAAAAGACAGATTTTATTTGCCTGCAAATTAGCACAAACAGGATTTCCCCCCTTGTTGTTTGTGGGAACAAAGCCCCAAACAGCCCCATGTGGCTAACGCCCATCCCTGGAAGTGTTCACACTCAACTCTCCCTCCATCGGCTTGTCCAATGCAGCTCTGTGTAAAGCTACCTCTTGCACTGTTTGATAATTAAATGCTAATTTGTTGGTGTGCTCCTTCATTTACTTTATAGTTGTTTTCTTTAAGTGTTGTTATTACTTTCATTAATAATTAAAATTTACCAAGCAGTTTCCAAAAAGCATGTCTTCACTGGAAATAAAAAAGAAATAACAAGTAATTGTTCTCACTGTAGGCTACAGGGATGCTCGCATCTCTCTATCTCATTGTGTTTCCAAGGTCTATATGAAGAACCCCTCATGTCTCCGTCATATTGGCCCCATATCTCTGCTTACTGTTTTAAAGCCTTGTTATATCTGAGGTTACCATGAAGTAGTCTCATCAATCCTTCTGCCTCTAACCAGAGGAGGATATTGTGTACCTTCCAGTAAGGAAGTGTATCTCTCTCTATCTTGAATTAGGGAGCTCATCTTGGTGTCTAACTGAAGTGCTTTTCATCTTTTTCTTCTCCAGTAATGAATGCCATGTGAGTAATAGATGTACTGGTCACTGAAGGATGGAATCAGGTCACACTGGAATTTTCTCATCTGCTGCATATTGCAAAGGTATTGAAAGCTGTGTGGTACCATCTGCATTGATTGTATACTATAGAGTACAGCTGTGCTTCCTCACTGAGAGTTTAACTAAGAGCTGTCTGTGGATACCCACAATTAGCATATCCAAATAGCCTGATCATCTCTCCAAGCCATTTAACCTCATTATGCATACTGAGCTTTACTGCAAGTTTTGCTACATTCTTCTGCCTACAAAAAACCTATGCATTGGGTCTACATAGAATCTTCATGCCTTAATGATTATTGGTGCTTACAATACCAGCTCATTTTTTTTCTTTCTGTGGCAGAAATTGCTTATTTTTCACCCATATCTAATCTATCCATCTTTACAATAATTTAGTTCAAGTGGACCCATAGGTGCCTGGCTAGAGGCTCCCTTTTACAGCTGGGTGTGGCCATGGAAACTAAGTTATTGACAATGGAATGTAGATGAAAGTGACATGGGTACCTTCTGCCTCACTTGGCTTAAATGAAAGTAATTGATCTTGACTTCACAACTTCCCTTTCCTGTCAGCTGGAACATGGATGAACCTGTGACACAGCTCCAAGCATACAGACACGGACAGGAAACATGAAGGAGCAAGAAGATGCAAGGAATCTGAGTCCCTGTTAAACTGCATGGAACAGAGTCACTTTCAACCTTAGATGCTTGTCTAGTGATGTTCCATGAGAGCCTCCGTGTTCTTAATGCCTTCTTATTATGGAGTCCCTTTCATGCAGCAGCCAAACATTTATCTTAAATATTGCACTCTTTCAAAACTGATAAAAGCACAATGTTTTTTATCTATTTAACTAAGTTGATTCTCACAGTATGATGTGAGGAAGACATTTGTTGTTTATTATCTGTATTATAGGACTTGGGGAAATAAGGCTCGTAGATGTTAATTGGTTTGCAGGCTTCTGGGCAATGTGGTAGATCTGGAACTTGCAGTACCTCTGACACAAAGGCCAAAGGTGTCATTCATCCACTATATAATCTCTGCTCTGTGTAAGTTGTGCTTTAAGATATGGTGAGGTTTGGAAAGCAAAATAAGAATTTTCTGTCTCAGAGAAGAGAGTCACGTTTCTATAATTAGCTGTGGTACTGAGAAGGAAGTGAGACAATTGTAAGAAATGTAGACATGAAATTGCATGAAGATTCAAAGGTAGAAGGGAGTAGTAATTGGGGACATTTGGATAAAGCTCCATGGAGAAGATAGACTTTTAACCAAGTCTCGAAGGATGGGACATAGTTGAGTGACTACAATGTGTAGGGAAATGTATTTCTGGCAGAGGGGAAGCTATCATTAAAGGCAAAAAGACAACCCAATAGGGGCCAGCCCAGTGGCACAGTGGTTAAGTTTGCACATTCTGCTTCTACAGCCCAGGGTTCACTGGTTTGGACCCCGGGTGTGGACCTATGCACTGCTTGTCAAGCCATGCTGTGGCAGGCATCTCACATAAAATGGAGGAAGATGGGCATGGATGTTAGCTCAGGGCCAGTCTTCCTCAGCAAAAAGAGGAGGATTGATGGTAGATGTTAGCTCAGGGCTAATCTTCCTCAAAAAAAAAAAAAAAGACAGTCCAATAAATGTAGTTGTCACAATGTTGGGAGCGAGCCACATGTCACTGGAGGTACTTTGGGTTTGTAGACAGACGTGGTTTTAAATTCTACCTCTGTGGGATACCAGCCATGTGACTTTGGGCAAATTGTTTAACTTCTCTCAGTGTTTCATTCCTTCTTCTGTAAAATGGAGGCAGTAAAATCTACCCAGAAAAAAATCTATATTAATATGGCTTTTTCCCATTGGAAAAAACCTATAGTAATATGCCTTTTGCCAATTATTACTCCATTAGCATGGCTAAACTATTTTAAGGCCTTTCCCCAATCTCTGGCATGAGGGCTTGTTTGCCTATAAAGGATTGCCTATAAAGATAATATATGCACAGAATCTACCTGATACAAGAAAAGGATTCTAGAATTTTTTTTGTTAAATAAGGAAATGAATTAATACTAATAAGTAAATATATCAGGTGACATCTTGAATTCAGCTTCTTATATCATCATTCTCATTTTTGCATTTTCATATGTAAATCTTCAATTTCTTGCTTCATTCCTATACATCTTTGCAGGGTCTCTGCTTGCATACATATTATTATTATTTTATTGTTATTATATCTGTGCTCTGAGTAAACTCTAGAAAACGTTTTCCCCACCCCCATACTTTGCATAACACTCCCAAGTGGAAAGAGATTATATCCATCTTTTTGCAAGTTGGGTTTGAAGAGGATTCAGCAATCTCTTTTATTTGCCCAGTCAATGTTAAAACCATCGTCTTTTCCAGCTGCTATTTTCTTTTGTGTTGCTGTTGTAATCATTTTTAGAAGAGCAATAACCCAGGTAAAGCCTTTGTTTCCTGTGACACACACAGCCGAAGTGATGTCATGCAGGGGCGAGTTTGTAGTAGGTCTGATACCAGATGGTCCAGGTACTTAAGTATTCAGAGGAGGAGATGTGGGAGAGCGGGATCATTTGCAATTGACTGCAGCATCAGCAACAATCCTTTTCTTTTTATTTGTCTACATTGTTTTTAGTATTCCTACAGTATTCCTAGAAAATATATCTTTCCCAGTCAGTAGATTGAAGGATCTAGAGGAGGGTTATTTATTTTATTTTGTTTGTTTCCTTCCCAGATTTCTTCTCCCATTATGGCTTTTAAATGAGTCAATGAAAACAATAATGTCTAAATGTAATTTGCTTGCACCTCTTGAGCTCTTCTTGGAAAAACTCATATAATAGTGGTTCTTAAAATATTTGATTCATGGATTTCATTGACAAAAATCAAGCCTGTTCCTAAAATACACTGCAAACAATTCCAAGGTGTTCATTGATCACCTTTCCTGAAAGAACCTGACCCTGTTTGTTGCCCTGGTCTGCCACTAGTGAGCTGTGTGACCTTGGTTAATGTTCTCATTTTCCATCTTTAAACTAAATTGAATTTACTGGTAAAATGAAGAATTTGGGCTAGATGATTTCTAAGGCTTGTTTTAGAGCTGTTGTTCTATGAAGCAAAGCAAGACAAGGGACTGGACAGGTGGCAAATAAATTCACTGCGGCTCTCAGAAGCTTGGGAAAGTTCAATGACGTGCGTTTAGACTAGAACCTGAGTGGTTAAGACTTTTTCCCCCCCCTCAGTGATGGTAATCTAGGTAATGTCTTATGTTTGAGAGAGCAATGCTTGAATCTTCCTGCAGTCTTTAGCATGGTGTTCAAAAATTCCATAATGCACGAATCTCACATTGCATTTTCTATATCATCTTTCAGCACTATTGCCCCAATTGCTTACATATCATGTGCCATCAGAAGGGCGTGGTCATACCTCAGTTCTCTTCTACACTCTCCTGTCCTCAAGCCCCTGTCCATGTCATTTCTTTTGCCTGTGACATCTTACCTGTCAAGCACCAAAGGTGAAAATTTTATTCATTTCCTATATATTCTGATTTTGCAGACTTCGCACTTGCGTTGTTTTTGTGTTTTGCATAGTTGGATCAGCAAAGAAGGCATGACTTGAGCTGGGGAGCTGGGCCAAACTTGTGACCATAGAAAAGTCTTACCCTTCTCTGGAGTTTGATCAGGGTAGTTGTATAGAGAACAGAAGCAGGAAATTTAATATGGTCGAAAGTTAGGAAGTTAGAAGTCAAAGACAATGTTTGCCCTGTAAAGTCAGTACTAACAAGAGCACAGTTGGAATTTACTATTCTTAGTGATGATGCTATTACCATTTCTTGAATTTTTCTTATAAACAAAATAGCAAGTTTAATGCTTTACTAAATTATGAACTCTCTAAATCCAACGATCTTTTTGTATCCTGGTCCTGCTATTGCTAACTTTTTAAACTTACCTTTGACAAGTAACTTAACTTTTCTGTGCCTCAGATTTTTATTTTTTTTTTTTGTAAATGGGAATAATAAAGCATACCTCATAGGCTTGTTGTAAGCAAAAGAGGAAGTGGGGCAGGAGGAACCCTTTGTCCTGGACTCTGTGGTCTTCAAAAATTTAAAGAGGGAGCACATAGAGAGTCCTCAATTGATCATCATCCCGTTATTATTATCATTATTATTCTGTGTGTCAACCTTATGAGATAATAGTTGCTAGGATTAAAAGATAAAGTGGGGCATATTAAAAATTTTAAGAGTTTATTTGAGCAAAAATTGATTGGAATCTGGCAGCACCAAACTGGAAGCATTTAGGAGCGCTCTGCAGACAGGAACTCCAGGAGAGAGTTTTATAGAGAAAAGATAGGCATAAATTAAAGAAATTATTGATTGGCTTTAGCTTATAGGCTAATTGGCTGTTTGTGATTGATTGTTTTCAGGTGTCAATTTCGTAACTTGATAGGCTTAGATTTTGGTTTGCTTTCATAGGCTGCCATGACATTAGAGCTACTTCAGTCTAATGGCCTCCTTGTTTAATTAACTTAACACTATCCACATTTTGCAAATTTAAAAATCTTAACTACTAATTACACTAATTTTTTCAGGGAATAAATGAGGTGTTTGAGCTTGGTAAAGATGAGCAGGTTTAGACACCTAATTTTCTAGGAAAATTGGAGGATCTGTGCTTGAGCTATTGTTTCCTGCTCTTTTCCCAGCAGATCGTAGAATGGAACAAGAGGCTGTAGCATAGTATCCTAGAAAATAAGACCCCAAGACGCTCCACCCAGTCCAGCCCTGGCCATCCTTCTTGGAGCTAGTCTATGAGACTCACTTCCCCCAGGCTTCAAGCTGTAACCAACTTCCCAGGTTGGAAGCTTGGAACTCAACCCGGCCACTTAGCACTGAGGTTCTTTTCCTGCTGATCAATTCTGATCTTCTGTTTTGAAGTTTAAAAGGCTCCAAAGCCTCTTTGGACACATCAGATAGCTCTTACCAAATGCCATTTGGGCAATTTAAATGCAAATGAATCGGCAATATTTGGGCTGCTTCCAGTTAACTTGCTTGTGCTTTCCCCGAACAAAAGAGGAAGCTGGGCTGCAGCAACCCTTTGTCCTGGACTGTGGTGTCAAAGTAAAATTGCACCAGACGGTTGTTAAAAATGGGGCTACTGTGGTAGGTGAAAGGGACTTCAGTACAGGACTGGGCTCAACTCTGCTGAAACAAAAGGCATGATGGGTATTTTTAGCACTGGGGTGAGTTCGTGGAAAATTACGGGAGAACCTTGGAGGGAAGACGGTCCAGGCAATTAGGCCATCTCTCTGAGTGTTGTTTGTCCCTTATTGAAGATAGTTCCTACCCTCCCACAGAGACTGGGAGATGGGGTGCTATCTTCCTAGGTGATTACATTTCAAACCAATGGCTCCCAGGTCCTTGAGGGAAGACGTTCCTGGATTGCAAAATGGCAAAAGGCTGGGAGAAGATTCACATCTCAAAGCAGCACAGAAAGAATTTACAGTTACAAGTTTTCTAAAGAAAATGCTCTCGGAAAAGAGAAGTCAGGGGCTTATAGCCAGGAAGAAACTTGTCTAAATTTAGTCTAGCTGAAGGAAATATTAAAGCTGTCTTGGTCTGTGGTCTTTAAAAACCTTAAAAAAAATAATTCATGACATTGGACATTCAGGTTCTGAATCTAGCTTGCTTTGGTTTTAAAACAAGTAGAAGTGAGTATTTTCATCCTAGAAAAGGGTATAATAAAGGCACATAGCCAGAAAGAGACATAAGTCTGGAGGAAAGGGTAAGAAATCAGATTTCTAGTTTGTCTTTGTTATTAATTATGTGAGTGGCCTTGGTAAATTACATTCCTCTTTCTGAACCTCAGTTTCCTCATCTGTAAATGAAGCAGCTGACCTCTATGGATCCCTAAGGGTCATTTCACATCTCATATTTTAGTTTCTATGATTATATGACCCTATGGAACTCAGGTGAGGAGGAAAACACTTCATGAAGATAGCTGTATCTCTTTTAGGAATAAAGCTCTTTTCTTCAAAAAGTCTTAAATGGACCTTATGAAGGGTTATGAAAGGAAGGACTGGTATAACCAGGTTGGAAGAGGTTAAAACTGAGGGAGCCAAATTCCTCCAAGTACAAAATTTCCTTTAACAGGAAGTTTTGGTTCCTCTTGATTTCCTAAGAAAATTATTAGGGCCCAGAAATTTGGTGAAGGTGATAACAATGTTAATAGCTAATAGTCTTCTGGTGTTTTTGGAAATGTTGCAGGTACTCAGTGTTCTACCTATACTAGTGCATTTAATCCTTAGCACAGCCCCTTGCAGTAGGTCCTATGATCTGCCTTTTATAGACAAAGAAACTTGCTTAAGTTCTCGCAACTAAAAAGTGATGACCCTAAGATACAACCCCAGGTAGCCTGACTTCAGGCAGTGTGGCAAAGCCCGCATGTGGCACTAACCATAAGGATAGGTCCTAGGCCAGGAATTACTGGACCAGAAACCAATAAGAGATTCCTGTGGAGAGAATGGGGAATGAACTAATCATGAATTTTAGCTGCAATGATTTCTAGGATCCAATTTTAAGTTTCTCTTTCTTGGTGCTTTCTTTCCTTTCCATTATCCCTAAATTTTCAGGAAAAAAATGTAGGCTTCCTCAGAAGCATTGGGTTAGAGGTGCTAGATGCCTATAGCATTGGAGGCCAAGCTTATACCTGGATTGAAGCTGAGCCAGGAGAGAAGAGGTATGAAGTTGAGTGAGGAGAGAGAGAGAGGCCATGAAGATGATGGCAGGAGGTAGGGCAGTCAGTGTGAAGAAGTGGGTAATACAAGCCATCCAGAGCAAATGAAGAAAAAGTAGAGAAAAGGAGTTTGAATTGGAAGGTGACAAGTAGCCCACAGGATCATTCAAGCACTGCCGCCAACACTACTCAGGAAATACTTAGAGTTATGAGAAGAATCCTATGTTCCCCAAAATTATGTCATGTGGAGTCCACCGCTCCCTACCTGTGGGAAGAATGGGTGACTTCAGGATGCTCTGGATTTTGGAAAATTTAGGTTGTAGGCAACCTCTCCATCCCTGGAATTGTATTGCACTTTCTGAATTTTCCCTGGTCTTCAAAGACCAGTTCAAATCTGTTGTTCGTCATAAAGATTTTGTTATCCTTCCAGTAGACATTGATCTCTGCCTTCTTTGAACTCGAGAAGCTCTTAGAGGCTAAACCTCCCAATCTAGCCCTTGCTCTAATTTTGCTTTGTAAATTAACTGCTTGATGTAAGGCAGTCATTTCTCCCAGCCTGAAACAGAGACCTTGTCTTGATCTCATTTCCTTTTACAAATTGTCTAGCACCAGACTAGGCACACGCTGGAAGCATCAAATCCATCTGCTTATGCAGTTTGCTCTAGCATTTTAACAGAATTCACATAGCACTTTACAAGACTTTCATAATCTGTTGTTAAATTAGATGGCTCCTAAAATCTTATCCTTAATCCAATAAAGGATATAAAGTACATTTTTGCCTACATGTAGCTAACTCCTCTTTTTCTGTGTCTTTCTGTCTCTGTGTGTTTCTCTGTCTGTCTGTCTCTCTCTCTCCCTGCAAGACAGATATATGACAACTAGGATGATTTTAAGGTCAAGAGCATGGATATAGGATACAAGTCCTGATGGTAGATTTGCCAGCATTTGGAAGTTGAGCGCAAGGGAAACATTGAAACACAATCTTTTCTCTATGCAAAATGTACTTTGGTTTTGCATAATGCATTGTGCTTCAGGTGCCAAGTTCCAGACACAAGGAGAATTAATGGAATAACATCGGTAAAGGGCTTTAGACTCCTCAGAGGAAGTTCCCCAGCCTCATTAAAGGTAATGTTATTCCAGTTATAGAGTTTAGTTAAAAACAGCAAAATAATATTTTCCTGTCTTTATTGCTAATTTCTCCAGGCTTGGCAAAGCAAGCTGTACTCTGCATTCACAGGCTCTATCACCCTTGTGGATCACAGAATTGTATTTCCGAATGGCCTACATCAGGGTACCTATGAGTGTGAATTGTGGGGCTATATAGGAGCATGCATTTTCTGAATATTTTTGTGCATATAGCTCTTATCACTCTCCACTTTATTACCTATGAGTATGTTTGTATTTCCTATTGAATTGTCAATGTCTTTGGGGCAAGGGACCTTATTGTCTTGTCACTGAATTTTTTCCAGAGACTCACAGAATGTCTGGCACATAGTAGGAGTGTCATAAATAAGGAATGAATGAATGAATGAATGTCCATTTACTCAAAAAAATCAAGACTGAGAGACAGAGAGAATGAAGGACTCTAGAGAGACCAACGAACCTCTACATGTTGATAGGAAGATCCTATGAGCTTACAGGAATGGTTTTCAGAATGCTAATGGATATCTTCCACCTTCCACTCTAAGCAATCTAAATTCACCCTAATGTACACATTTCAATGCTCGGCACCAAAGACCATAATAGGGGAGGAAGACATTTCCTATACCCACTCTAGGTCCTTCTGACTGGGTTACGAATTAAATTGACATGAGACAGAATAACAGGAGAAAATAAAAGAAAGCTTTATAACATGTATACCTGGGAAAACTGAGTAACTCACCAAAATGCTGGAAGCTCTCACCTTAAATACCATCTTCAGCTAAAGACAAAGGAGGATGTTGGGGGTCAGGGGAGTCGGTTATGAGAGATTACCAGAAAAGCACCGTAAGCAAGAGTCAGGTTATTATGCAGATTTAAGTCCTTGCCCTCTGCATTGATAAGAGCTTCTAGAGATAAGGTCGTCCCCCCTTCTTCCTGGTACAGAGAGGGAGACCCCTTTACAGATGGAGATTTTCCCTTAGAAATGTGAATGTCTATTGCAAAGGGTAAAATTCTACTTTTCAGAGCTTCTCTCATGTCTGCAGTTTTTAAAAGTAACCAGCCCAAAATAATCCTCCTGCCAAAGAGACACATTTTGGGGTGGCCAAGTCTGATCCCCCACACCATATATTGACCTATTAAGCTCTTGATGATCTGGCTTCTGACTATCTGTCTGGTTTTATCCTCTACCACTCTCCTCTTCCAGGCTTATTCTGCTCCAACTGCTATGATCTCCTTGCGCTTCTCAAACATATCAAGCACTCTCTGACCTCAGGATATTTGTAGTTGCCGTACCCTCTGTATGAAGTATTCTTCCCAAGATGTGCTTTCTCTTCATGCAATCATTTGAACAGCCTCTACAGAGAAGCCTTCAGGGACCTCCCTACCTAAGACATCATCCCTCTTCGCTCTCTCTTTCACAAAGCTGATTTACATTCTTCACATTATTTATCACCACCCAACATTTATTGCATGTTTAGCTATCCTTTTTAATGTGCTAATTCTGCCATTCACTATTACAATGTTTGCTCCATGAGGGCAAAGGTAGTTTTTGGTTTATTGCTGCTTTTCTATAACCACATCTGCATGTATTAGGTATCTAATACACATTTGTTGAGTGGATGGATGGATAAATAAATAAATGAATACACTCCACCCTGCACTATGGACATAACACTGGATCAGGAGTCAACTGATTTTAGCTCACTCTTCTATTATTTCTAATCTAGGCCTCAGTGACTTTATTTAAATTCTCTGAGTCCCAAGTTCGTTATTCAGGAAATACAGTTAATGCTATCTGCCCTTTCTAGGTTGCCAGATTGTTTTGATGCTAAAATAATTGTTTCTAGTAAAGCCTTTGACTGAATAGGTCATGAAAAGCTCTTGGTTGCTCTGAAAGAAATGGGAGTCCCTCAGAACTTGATTGTCCTGAGGTGTAACCTATATTTTGAACAGGAACCCACTGTCAGGACAGAATATGGAGAGACAGGATGGTTTTCCATAGGCAAAGGTGTCAGATGTGGATGCATTTTGTCTCTCTATCTGTTTAATCTGTACAGAGAACATGTCATACAAAAAACTGGCCCAGATTCAGATGAAGGAGGAGTGAAAATTGGTGGAAGAAATATTAACAATCTAAAATGTGCAGGTGACACCCTCTTACTGGCAGAAAACATCAATGACTTGAAACAACTTCTCATGAAAGTGAAAGAAATTTCCAAAGCAGGACTTCATTTGAACATCAGGAAGACAAAAATCATGACTGCAGAGGAACTACATAACTTTAACATAGCAATGAGGACATTGAAATTGTTAAAGATTTTGTTTACCTTGGTTCAGTCATCAATTTAAATGGAGACTGTAGCCAAGAAGTCAAGAGAAGACTGAAACTCAGAAGGGCAGCAAAGAAAGAATTAGGAAAGATCATCAAGTGTAAGGAAGGGTCATTAGACACCAAGGCCAAGACTATCCACACCCTCGTATTCCCAATTACTATGCATGGGTGCAAAAGCTGGACAGTGAAGAAGGTTGACAGGAAAAAAAATTGATTCATTTGAAATATGATGTTGGACAAGAGCTCTAAGGATACTGAACTGCCAGAAAGACAGACAAGTGGATCCTAGAGCAAATGAAGCCTGAACTGTCACTGGAGGTAAAAATGGGAAAACTGAGGCTGTCCTGCTTTGGGCACATCATGAGAAGGCAGGAGTCCTAGAAAAGACAGTAATGCTGGGAGAAGTAGAAGGCAGCAGGAAACAAGGAAGAATAAATGTGAGATGGATTGACTCCATAAAGGAAGCCATAGGCATGAGGTTACAGAAGCTGAGTAGGGCTGTTGAGGACAGGACATTATGGACAGCACTCATTCAAAGGGTCTTCAGGAGTTGTAATTGACTTGATGGCACATAACAACAGTAAGTAATAATCACAATAATACCTGAAGATTTTTGAGCACTTAATGTGTGCCCAGCATTCTGTTTAGTGTTTGCATGAATGTTCTCATTCAATCTTTTCAAAGATTCTATTATCTCCATTAAGCTTTTCTTTGTTTGTAAAAGAAGGATAATAATTATCTTCATTTTACAAAAGAAGAAAGGTAAATAGAAGATAAATATAAAAATACCTTGCAAATGATAAACCCCTTTATGAGCGGTAGATATCCTCATGACAAATAGACATGGCAAGCAATAGGATATATTGGAGTATATGAAGAAGCCATTTGGTGTAAACCTAATTCGACCTGACTTTGTTTTTCAAAAAGGCCCTGATACGGCCATTAAGCATGAACTGTATATCTGCTTTAAGCATTTACTATGTCCAGAAGATAAGAACAAATGTCCTTAGGATAAAGATGCAACTTCCCCCACACTGGCATTTCCTTAAGGATAAGCATCTTTCCCTAGACTAGGAACTGATTGTTGCACTCACCTGTGACCACCCAGGTCAAGACAACAGACCTGCTACCCTCCTGTGTCCACTGAGACAGCAGACCTATTACCTGCTGTGTCCATCAATTGCTGTGCCAACAGAGGAGTCTTGTGACTATTGTAAAAGGGACATTTCAATCATATGTGAAACATAGTCTTTGATAGTATGTTACCACTCTGTACACCCCACTTCTTTGGTGCCATTCCTTCCTATATAGTCCTCACATTTGGCTCAGAATAAACTCACCCCAATTTTCATTTATAGATTAGTCGTTGAATATTTGTGTTGACACTCATCAACAAAACTCTCTCCCCATGTCAGGCTTCCATAATGAAGCTCCCCTGAATTAGGTTTTTATGCGGGTGCCTTCATTCATGCTGTGTATAGACACAAAATATATGCTTGACATGAATGTAGTGTGCCAATAAATGTTTAACAACTGGCTCTCTGAGGAGAAAAGCCTTTTATATCATTTGCCAATTTCCGTGGTATAAATGCTCCCACCATGCCAATTACATGCTACCAACTTGAAGTCATTGAACCCATAATTAGATATAGATGTTGACCATCATCTCTCTTCAACCAGGAGAATGGCCCCAGTGCACCACTGCTACAGATTCTTCTAATGGGCATATTGCCCTCTAGTCTTGGCTTGCCTCTTTTCTCCGCAAGGCTGCTTGAGTGGTCTTTGTAAATACAAAATATTCCATTTGGTTTGAAACACTTCACGGCTTGCCACACCTCTCACCCCCAAGTTAAAGATCAAACGCCTTAATATGTCTTGTCTCACAAGACTCTATACAAGTTCACCTTTGCCTCCTCCCTAGTTTTAACTCATTTCCAAACATAGTCCTCTGTTTCCACCACTCTTCTAGAAGAACTCAAAGTGCAAGGACTACGTCTGTTGTGCTCACCATTGTTTCCTCAGTTCTGAGCACAGTGCCTGATGGTTGTTGGACGAGTCTATGAATTTAAGATGTTATATTCTGAGTACAAGGTCTTTGGCCTGTCTGTATTATGTGACTGTGCATTTGTCCAGTGTACGCACACGTTTCCAACTTAAGAGGATTTAACTCGGCGGAGAGCATTATTGAAGTTGCTTTATGTATGGTGCATTATTATTCAATTGCATTTCCCCTGGTGGAAAGCTGGCAGGCTGCTCCTCCGTGACAGATGTGCTTGCTTTGGTTGAGTCACCACCACAAGGCGTGTTATCAGTTTTACTAATGTTTGCTCTTTTATACTCTAACAGGTAGTGTGATTCATCCAGTCAGAGTAAGTCAGGAGACTGACGCACACATAAATCTGTATTGTGGGAGGGGATGCACACAAAATTTCATCCATGGGAGAAACGCATGGAAAATGTGACTACTGCAAGCATGGATAATACACGCACATAGAAACAAAGATAAAATTAGCTTATGTATTCATGGGCACACACGCTTTTGTTCTTGATCATTTGATTTTGTAAGAGTCACAGATCCAAAGCATTGGGATGGAACTTTTGTTACTTACTCTATACCAAATTTGCCAATCTGTGCTAGACTCGGCACATCTGAGTCAGCTAAAGATAGTTTTCATATACAGATTCCTGGGTTTAGAACTTAGGTACTCTTTTTCAGGAGAGCTTGGATGGAGCCTGTGAATCTGCAGTTTTTAAAAACTCCACAGCTGATTCCGATGGGCAGCCAGGTTTTAGAATTCCCATTTTATACCATGTATACCTAATACAGGCAGAGTAACAGTATTTCCATTTCACATGCCAACTCTGATCAGTTGGAAGTTGTTGCCTGAAGCTCCGTGTTTGGAAAGAATCTGAGGAAGCATTGTGAAAAATAATTGTTTAGGGATGCCTTTAATGACCTTGCATGGGAGGGTAGCAGTACATGGATGCAGTTGATGACCCCAATGTAGTCCAACCACATAAGTTGAATCCCCTTTACAATGATTTAAACTGTGGCCTCTCAGTGTCTCTTGGGACATTTCCACTGAAAAGAAAGTTCTAGTACTCTAAGGGCAGCATATTCCATCTTCCCATGGCTCTTTCTCATTTGAATTAAAGCTCTCTTTCTGAGGACTCCATTCTGATAAAAATTTTATTCCTTAGCACCAGGCAAAACAAGTCTGCTTCTTCTGCCCATGATGGCCCTCAGCTATAGTATAGCTGTGATCATAATACCTCAGTTCATGTCTGCTATACTTAAGGATAAATAAACAGTCCTGTTCTTTTTGTGACAAGTCATTGACCCCTTCCCAATGGTGGTCAATTTCTTCCGTACATGCTTCAGTTTGATAATGTTTCATTACAGGTGTGCTGCCCAGAACTAGATATTATTCTCCAGCTCTGGTCTAAGCATATTTAAAAAGAATAGCATTACCATCACCGCCAGTTTATTAATTAGTTAATTAGCAATTTAATCACTGTAGACTTTTTGGCAGTTATATTGCATTGCTGACTCAAATTCTGCTTACTTTTGACAAAATTGATTTTATTTTTTTCCATATTATATTCTGTCAGTCTTCTTTCTTCTGCATTGGAGTATTGCAGTATCAAAACTTAGACCCTACGTTTTTTTCTGTAAATTTTATCTTGTTACAATACGTCATTCTATACTGCTCAAGAATATTCAGTATACTATTGATAAAGCTCTCAGAATTTGAAATTAAACAGAGTAGAGTTTGAATCTTGACTTTGCTTCTAAGTAATTGTATGACTAGGGAAAATTCTTTAAAATCTTTCTGTTTTAGTTTGTTTTTCTTTTTAATCTGTTAAAGGTGAAAAAAATAATCTACCTTCTTGGCTCACTGGGAAACAATATTCCCAAGGTGCTACAGTCTGGAATATTGTAAATATTCAAGCAGTAGTGGTTATTATTTTTCTGTCATCCAAATAATTTTCTGATTCTCAAAGCTTCCTATTACAAATAAGAAAATGTCTTCCTATTATAATCAAGAAAACGTCTTCATTTACACTTTTGTTGATTCAACAGCACAACCAAAATTTCTTAATTGTCTACTTTATGCCAAATACTCTGCTAGACACAGGGGGTGCATTGGTGAACGGGATAGATGAAATTCCTACAATCACAGAACCCACAGTCCAGTGGGGAAGAATATGATGAAATAAATAAAAATTGAGTGTGCTAAAGGCTAAAATAAAAGGTATTTTTTTAGTGTTTATTTTAAATTAAGGGTTTTATAAAACACCTATGGTTTTACAACCTTTTTTTTTTTTAATTGGAGGAAGATTAGCCCTGAGCTAACATGAGCTAACATCTATGCCCATCTTCCTCCACTTTATATGTGGGACGCCTGCCACAGCATGGCTTGCCAAGCGGTGCCGTGTCCACACTCGGGATCCGAAGCAACGAACCCTGGGCTGCCGAGGTGGAACACATGCACTTAACTGCTGCACCACCAGGCCGGCCACCAACAGCTAGGGTTTTAGGAGAGACTTCTCTATCTCCATCTTTGTTAAAATAAACATGTACTGGAGTAGAGTAGACAATTTTTCCTGTCTCTGCCCTCCATATTGCCCGAAGTCTCAGATCTAGGAAGTTGACGTCCACATTCATTTTTGAAATACTAGCACAAAAATCTGCTGTGTGGGAAATCCTTATGGACTTCATGGATTGCAAGCCCCATGAAAATAGGATGTCTCCTCTTTTCTTCTCGGTATCTCTAGTGCTAATCACAGAGACTTGCATGTAACAGGTCCCCAATAAATACTTGTTGAATGAATAAATATATCCAGCTATGTGTTTCAAGTTCATGAAAGCATGCAGATGGACATTCACTGACCTAAAGGTTATTCTCAAAGGACCACAATGAGTAAGAAAGAAAAGAGATTAGCTGTCAGCCTGGTTCCCCTTGCCCGACCCATTCAGTTCCACTTCGATATCCTTTAGTCCTCTGTGAATTATAATGAAAGAGTGAACAGCTGAGATGTAACAGCTTAAATTTTATAGATTGGAGCAGTTTCCATTCTGGATTTTTAAAGTGAAATGGGAAAGCACGTGCGCGCGCGTGTGCGTGTGTGCATGCGCGCGTGCGCATGCACGTGTTTAATCAGACTCTCTATCAGCCTCTCCATTTGGGCAGTGGTGACAGATACCCTCTGCAGGTCTCTTAGGCCATAACGTCTTTCTGGTAAATGAGGCCATCACAGACAGGAAGCACAGCACAAATGCTGGGCTGCTAACTGAACCGCTGTGAGGTGCAATGAAAAGTAGTTTTGTTCATTACAATCTTATTCTCCATCTGTCTGGGGTGGTCCTTTATATCTCTCCATCACTGCACTTATTTTGCTGGCTCTGATGGAGAGGTGAGTAGATTAAATTCCTGGACACAGACAAATACACAGCCTCCCCTGTTTTTCTCCTGAGCTTACCACCTTGGCAACTCCAGAGACTAAAAGAAACTAAAGGACTTAGGAGCAAGAATGAAACCCTATAAACTTACTAAGGGAGCTCACCTATGAATATTTTATTATTCAAAAGTTGAGGGCTAATTATTAAATGAGTATTGGCCTGTATGGGGCAATGAGGACAGGTATTCAGGATATGGCGACTGGCCTTAGAATTTCTGAACATCTCAGGTGTGGCTTGGTCTAGTTATATCTGGGAGTGGGAGAGTGTGGACATCAGCAGGCAAAGCATCTGAATCTGGGATTGGATTCAGCAAATGTGGAAGGCAGTCAGTGAGGGAATAAAGCCAGCCTCAACGAGCGGTAGGAAACCAATATACCTGGTTAACACAATATCTAAGGAGGAAAGTACACCAAACATCTTACATGATCGCTCCAATATGTGTTTTTTTCCCAACACCATCAAGCAATTTTCCACCACGAGCTGGGTGTCCTGCAATCAGCTCAATTCTAACATTATCTACCAGGAGATAGCATCCCATCCTACAGGTTAAGGGCTCAGTCCTATAAGACTGCCATCTACCCCCAATTTCAGACACCAACGGCGAGTCCAGGTTGTCAGTTGTGCTTCTGACCTACTAGCTATAGGTCAGAGGTTCCCACATCCCCCTCCTTGGGTTGGATTAATTTGCTAGAGCAGCTCCAAGAACTCAAAGAAACATTTTATTTACTAGATTAATGGCTTGTTACAAAAATATACAACTCGGGAACAGCCAGATGGAAGAGATGCCTAGGCAAGGGATGGGGAAAGGGCACACAACTTCCGTGCCTTCTCCAAGCACACCAATCTCCCAGCACCACCACGTGTTCACCAATCCAGAAGCTCTCTGAATCTCTCCCTTTTGCATTTTTATGGAGGCTCCATCATATAGGCATGACTGATTAAATCATTGACCATTGGCAAATGACTCAACCTCCAGCCCCTCTTCCCTCCTCAGAAGTCAACAAGGGCAGGCCTGAAATTCCAACTCTCTAATCAAGGTTTGTTCCCCTGGCAACCATCTCCTATCCTTAGGTGCTTTCCAAATGCCACTCATTAACATAAACTCACCTGTGGTTGAAAGGGGTTTGTTATGAATATTAAGAAAATTTTATGGTTCTTATCATTTAGGAAATTACAAGAGATTTAGAAGCTCTGTGCCAGAAACAGAGAAGAAAACCAAATATATATTTCTTACTATAAATCACAATGTCACAGTCACCAAACACAATTGTGACTCCATGTTGACTACAGGAGTTACCACATGCTGACAGAATACAAAGAAGAGGTGTCTCTGAGAAGGAAATCCATATAATCCAGAAGATAGCTAGACAGTTTCAGTGACATAAATTAGCAGATTACAGGGCCCATGAAGATCTGTCATCTTAGGCACAGGAACCTGATACGAGTCAGACAGAGCGCTAATTCAATAAGACTATTAGAAAAATGAGTGAGATTTAGAAATATAATTTTCTGTGCAAATATCTGAGATAATTCAGTGTTGTCATGAGGTTATTTTTAACTTAGAAATTAAGTAGTATTTCTAGAAACCTGACAAGTGGTTAATTCTTAAGAATGCTTAAACCTCCTGATATGAACCATTATTTTTAACATCCTATACAACGTTGATAGCTAAAACACATTTGGGTACAACAGGGTTAAATTGTAAACCATAATTTTTCATTGTTTCTTCATTTTTGTAGCTCTTGTTCTGATGTAAGACTTCCATTTAGACCCCCAGCTTTCTCAGTGGAACAATGGAAGTTGTCTTGCTCATTTTCCAGCTAGAAAGACCCATGGAAGGTTTCAAAAATTTATCCCAAAGGATAAAGGTGAAACTCATTGGAATAAAATTCCCGGTCCTTTACTTCCACTTAGAGTAGGATAATTCGACTTTTATATGTTTAATATGTTGGATTTGGTGTGAAATCTTATTAAAATTGTTCAGTACTTTTGAAAGTTCATAAAATGTTGAACTTCAATGACCCCATTCCTGCTTTAAGACTACTGCTTTTAAAACAATAGAAATATACACACTGAAGTTTGCAAAGAATGATTTGAGTGGTCACCTATTAGGCATCTTTCCATAAATTTAATGTGATATCATGGTAGAGAAGAGGGCTAACAAGTAAATCCAGCCTCAAATGGTAGTGGTAGAATTTCTATATAATAATAGCTGATGTTCACATGGAGTTTACTCTGTCAAGCACTATTCAAAGCACCTAAAATAAACTCACATTATCATCGCAACAGATATTACGGTAGATTTTATGGTAGTAGATATTATTAATATTTTCTATTTTACAAATAAGGGAAGAGAGACACAGAGTGGTTAAATATTTTGCCTAAAGTCACATGGTTAATAGGATGCAGAGCTGGTGCTCTTAGTACCTGCAAGCTGTCTTCAGAAGCTATGCTTTTAATTATTGTGTTATCCTGCCTTGAGTCTCTACTTCAGAAGCAGAAAATTTTGTCCAGTACCAGCAGCAGGATAAATCCTCATTCACTTTTCTCTTTATTGTGGACACCATCTACTTATTCATCCATTTCTTTGGCAAGTAGTTATTAAAGACTTATTATATGCTACAACACCACTTGGTACCATTCCTCACTCCTTGATATTTATTTAAATATATTTTACAAAAACCATCTAATTTCCATGAAAACCATTGTCTCTTACAATTTTAATTTCCTAAGAGAGATACAAAGCATTTAGTAGTCTAAATCACTATGGACCCACATCTTCCATGGATTTATTTAGTGACAAACAAAAGGGAACTAGTTTTTGTGAAGCCCAAATGTTACGTTGTAACTCAAGACTGCTTTTCTAGAGTCTTCTACTCATAGCTCCTACAGCCTCATCTACTGATGTGAGTGGCCTTGGAAATCATATAGACTTAATGAAAAAACATATAATCCTTTCAGTTTCTTGGGGAAAAAAAGATTATTTTTTATTTGTAACAATAAAACTATATTCAGAGAATGGACATCTCAAAATGTGATTACTCAAATAATCCTCTTTCTCAAAGTTAAATTCAAAAAGGAGTAGTTTATGTCCTCAGAGAAATCATTTAATCCACCTTTTTCAATATTGGTGTCCTTCTGGCTCTCGTATTGGGTACAATCTCATTTTATTATTATATTAAACCAATAAAAACATTGCAAGTATTCTCTTGGCAGGGAGAAATAAAGCAAGGCAGCATCCTGTGTTAGATAAAATCTTTCATTATATACAACCAAAACGCCATGTATTTTGCAATGGAGAAATGCATTTGTGCATTTTACACATGTGATGTGAATCATTTTAAAAGCCATAATCACAACACAGCAGATGCTAATAAATTTTCAATCTGTTAGGCTTTGTTTTCTGGAGAATGAATTTGATTTGTGATACAAATGTTACATGGGTGATTGTGTTTAGCCATGGAGATTATGGGAGGTCTGGTATGCTAACCTCTGGGGTATTTTTTACTATCTGATAATGTTTGCAGAAAATCCGCTTCCTAGGGCGTCATGCCTCACTGCAATGGGCTCATCCACCTGTCTTAAGCTCTTTTGGGACTCTCTTTCCAGCTTTGTGATATGTGTTGGGAACTATTTATCTGGAATCTGAATCCTCTGGAGAATACCAAAGAATCCGAGTCTTAGTCCTGAGCTACCTGCTTTCCTCTTCATTGTTTCAGTCCTAACAGTGGACTCTTGGCTAATCCCTGCATTGCTTCCTCGTTTAGCAACTTCAGATCTGGTAGCGAATTAGGTAATTCTTGCTACTCAGTTTTCACTTTTATCCTGGAATCTTGACCTTGGTTCACATGCTGGTAATGGCCCCTGTCATTTGGCAAATCCAATACAGTCCTCTTTATCATACTGAACATAGAGAGAATCAATGGTGAGAGTCCTTCAGTACTGTGGGCTACAACTGGAAGTAGGTGACCTGAGGTACCTCAGGATGTTTGATTCCAGGAAGACCAAGTCCAAAACAGAAGCTAAAAGAAATCTGCGGACAAATGCAAAATCCAAGATCTAGATTCTTAGCACAGTATAGAGAGGAATCCAGAAGCTACAAGTGAAAGTAATACGGGCGAAATTGGAAGAGAATGCACTGGAGAAACATCAGACAATTTGAAAAGTAAAATGATAGATCAAAATACCATCCCAAATTGTCCTGAAAGAACTTTGCTTGAAGACTTTTGGAGTACCAATCAAGCTGTATCTCCTCTCCACCATATGTCATAATTTTCATGCTAAGATCTTAAATGCACTAATTGATTTACAAAAATAAGTTCTACCTAATGGTGAGAAAACATCTTTGAAAATGGAAGGTAGAAGAGATTCCTTTTTATGTAAGGTATTATTGAGGGTCATTAACGTATTTCCCCTCTGTATAGATTCTTAGAAAGTTTGAGAAAACATACTTGAATTTTATGTCCCCACCTCCAAAATTCATATATAAGCATACATATTTTTATCAACTTGCAATTTATACACTTATGATATTATGCCCTAAACATATTCCAGGTTGGAAGGCAGATTATACAACATAATTCTTCTTCAAGTCTCTATCACATTTTATTAATGTGTTATAAGTTAATTAACAGTTCTCCATTAAGGAGACATATCATATTCATATTTCCTTTATTGTGAACCATGACACAAAGAACATCTTTCAACGAACGTAGAGTTTAAATAATTGATTCTTTTCTTTGGATACAGTGCTCGAAAGTGTATTCCTAACAATTCATAGCAATGGTTTTATAGTTTTGGATCCATTGTCCAAAATTTCTCAAAGAGATACAAAACTTTAAACAAGTGTCAGAATTGTGTATGTACCAGTTTCACTGTAACCTCTCTGGCATTAACTAGCTATATATGTATATAATTTAATTTAATGGGTGAAACATAGAACGTCCCACATCTAAGTTTTAAAACATAAGAGCTTTACAGCATAACGTAGTATTAGAGTTTGAAAGATTGTTAGAGATGTTAGTCCCATTCTCTTATTTTAAAGTTCAAGAAACAGTCTAGAGAAATGCAGTGATTTATTCAAGGTTATAGAGTACGTTATTATTGGAGCAGAGAACCGAATCCAGATTACCTGACTCCTTGTTCAGTGGCCCCTTACATCACCACCAAGTCCCTCGGGCTTCCCCTGGGTTAAATCACTTTGCATACCAATCCAAGAACCACACTCAGTAGTATATTTTTTATTACTGTTGTAAAACACATATCTACAGGTTTATGTTTCTACTCATCAATCAAAAACATATTGTCCTTTCAAAAATGAAGTTTAGAAACTGCAGTAGATATTCTTGTCTTTAATTGTTTGTTTCGGCACTTCAGGAAATCGTCCTTCCCAATAGGGCCTCAGTATTCCTTGGCAGCATGTTCTCTTCACCAATGTATCTATTCTGGGTAGAAGAGTATGATAGACAGAATTCTAGATGGCCTCCTGGTGCTATTATCAGGATTACGTTATCTTACATGGCAACAGGTCTTTTGCTGATAGAATTAAGACACAAATTTACTGACTTTAAAATAGGGAGATTATCTACATGGGCCTAATCGAATCACAGGATTCCCTTAAATGCTATCTTCTGCTTCCTCTTGCAGTTTGTCAATGAATCGAAGAGACTGAAAGTGTGAGAAGGACTAGAGGCACCACTGCTGGGCTGAAAATGGAATGGGATCATATGTAAGAACTGGAGAGTGGTCTCTCAGACTTGAAAGAGATCTCTATCTGAAAGCCAGCAAGAAAATGGTGACCTCAGTCCTCCAACTTCAAGGACCAGAAGTCAGCCAACAACCTCAATGAGCTTGGAAGCAGATTCTCTCCCAGAGACTCTAGGTAAGATCCCAGCCTGGCAGCAGCCTGATTTTCATCTTAAGAGACCCCAAGTAGAAAACCCAATGAGCTTGTTGAATCTTCTGACCTATAGAACTTGGAACTAATAAATGAGTGTTGTTTTAAGCTGCTGAGTCGTAGTAACCATTTATATAGCAATGGAAAATAAATACAGAGGATGATTCAGGATGACTATTTTTTTCTTCAGAAGTTAGACGCTAGATACCTTTCCCCTCACCCCAGCACACCCAGGAGTGGGCATACAACTGACACTCAACCAATCAGACATTCTTTCTTAGGATTTTGTATTTGAGTACATGACTCCAGAATGGTAAGAAGATTCAGAAGTCAAGAATTATAGATGCAAAATTCTCATGAGACTATTCCTGACACTAAACCACTGTGGTATTCCTGCTGGTCAGCCATCTGCAGCAGGCTTTATTCCTGAATTCTAAACCTGGACCTCCAGACTTCCCTGAGAATGGTAAATTCCTTGATATACTTCCCAGTAATTCTATTTGCTTACACTATCAAGAATTCTTTCTTGTTGCCTACAGAAATAAGCAAACTGATAGAAATGCTAAATAAAATATAAACCAATTATTTTCTAAATTTTTCAGTCACATTCAGCAACCAAACGAATTTCCTTTCAACCTAATTTGCTTAATGGAATATTTCATGGCCTCATAGTGCCAGTACAAATCTCTGCCTCCTCCATCTGCTTAGTTTCTACCCATTAATTGCTGGGGCCAATATCTGATGGTCCAAGGCCTAGAGAAATGAGAGTCATGTACAATGGTAATGTTGGGAATTTAGGGATGATGATTTACTCAATAAATTTTGCTCATTAGGTAGAGTCTGAGAAGAGTATCCCTCTTACTCTGAGAAAGTGTCTCCTGTCTCAATAATATAGTTCTATTTAAAGCTGTCAATCCCAGTACCTCTCTATCCTAGTCACACTGTAGGCACATGACCAAGGCTGAACCAATCAGATGACTCAATTCTCTAGTCATAGGATTTGATTCAAGAGATGGACACATGACCCAAAATGGGCCAATCAGAATCATTCCCCAGGATTTTTCCCAAGGGGGCATATTTAAACCTAAGTATTTCATTTTCTTTGGGATGATTGCAAATGGTATTATGTTCTAAATTTTCATTTTCATATATCCGTTGTGATTATGTAAAAATTTAATTTGGTTTGTGGGTTGCTCTGTGGTTCTTCTGAACTCACTTATCAGTTATAGAAGTTTTTTGTAGATTCCTTGGGCTTTTCAACATAGACAATCATCTACAAATAAGGACAGTTTTCTTTCTTCCTTTTAAATATGTAGGCCTTTTATTTCTTTTTCTTGCCTGATTGCAGTGGCTAGAATTCTCAGTACCATGCTGAATAAGACTGATGAGAGTGGACATCCTCACCTTGATCTCAATTTTTGGGAAAAGCGCTCAGTCTTTCACCATTATATACATGATATTAGCTGTAGGATGTTTGTAGATGCTCTTTGTCAAACTGAGATAGTTCTCTTTTGTTTCTAACTTGCTAAGAGATTTTCTTTTTCTTTTAATCTTGAATGGCTATTGGCATAAATGGATATATGTTTTTTACCTCATTCTTGGTTTCTTGCTGAAACTAGAGCCTTTGCTCTTAATCTCTGCTGGCCCATTCCTGGACTAAAGGCTGGACTATGCTTCTAGTATCTATCATAGCTTCAAAAAACAATTACTTGGTTGTCTTCCAGGCTCTTGGGATGTAATGATGGATAAGACATCAGTTTTCAAGGGACTGATAGTTTAAAAGGGAAATGAGAATGATATTAGAGGTTGTGATGTAGATAGATGTCATGAGAAAGTGTGCAATGGTAGGTAAAGCACATTCATATGGCTCTAAAGGATTAGGATAGGATTTTTGGAGGCATTGACACATACTGAATTTTAAACATTGTGTGATCTAGCCAGAAAAAAAGGATGGGAGGAAGATGACAGAAAGCAGGGGAAGGTATTTTATACATACACAACTGGTTTCAAACCTTGCAGAGCTAATATTCAGAAGTGAAAAGGGGCATGTAAATGTCTAGGTTTCAGCAAAAATAGGTTAAAGTGAAAATGGGGAAGTGCTTGATGGCAAAGGATATTCAGTAATGAAATCTTGCTATTATTGGAGTTAAAATTAAATAGATTCTAGAGACCTTTAAAAAGAACAAAAGATACTGTTTGAATGCTTTAACTCTAGGCCTTACTGAAAACGGAGACAGAAATATAATGATACAGTTAGTATATTAAACAGCTCAAAACATTTCCGTGGACATTATTAGATTGGAGACATCCAAAATTACTGAGCTTTACCCAGTCTTTACACTTCCTCTCTCCAAATTCCCACCCTACCATAATTATGAATTCATTCTCAGGAGAGACAAAAATGTCTTTAGGCAGCAGGTAAGCAACTTGAAAGATTACATTCAGCTAAGGTGAATGAGCGGAGATGACATTTCCCATAAAATGGTGTGACTCAACCTACTGGGAGCTATTTGGCCATTAGTCCTTAAGTTATTGGAATTTATTTCCTCAACATAAATACAAGCATATAAAAAAGGATTTTTTTAACTCAGTAATTACTGGCAATAAAGAGAGAAAAGAATGAAGCCCATATTGCCTAACCTAATTTGGGTAATTCTACTGAAGAGAATTTTCAAAGTAGCGAGTAAATATGAGATCATAAAAAGGTATTATTATTTGGCTAATATACTAATGGATTGTCTACTGTGTGGCAGTCATTGCGCTGAGGATTGTAGGGCATACAGATGAAGCTGATCCTATCCTCATAAGAATTGTGAGGTGGGAAGTTGGTAGTATGTATGAAACGCCTGGGTATAATACTAGTGGAGTGAAAAAGACAGAGAGAAGTGAAAGTATTTTATCAGAAAGTGAGGAGACAATTGAGGGCTATTTTATTGCAGAGCAAAGAAGCTTGGTTAAGTGCACCGGTGGGGCAAAGAAAATATGCTTACAGAATTTGGTTTGGTTAGAATATAATGTTTAAGAGATGAGTAGGGAGAAAGATATTTTTAGTGCTATAATTGAAATAACATGGACTACTATGACACTATAGAGAACTTACCAGTATCTTATCAATCAAGCTTCAAAAGGTAGGTTATTCTCCTGTCCTAACTTTTGAAGGATTCAAGTCTTCAATCTCTTGCTTTGGATATTCCTTATGAAGATGTCTGCTTGCCCACTTGATGACTGGTAAAGTTCTTTTTTTATATATATTACGATGCAAATACTTTGAAAAATATATGGTTTCTAAGACCAATTCTACTTTGCAGTGCTAACCACCCATATTATCGCCAGGCTCTTTGAATTAGGTGAGTCGAAATTCCAATAGTTGGAAGTGTCTTGATTAACCTTCAAGGCCATTTTCCATTGTGTTGAGGTGAAGATGTTTAGTAGGCATCTTGGTGGGATGCTCTGTACCATTCTACTAGCTTCTTTTGGCATTTTCATTTACACACCGACCAATGTGTAGTCATTTTCTTAGTGATTCACTCATTTTGTACTTTCTCCTTTGTTCACAATTTATCAGCCTAGGTGTATGTTGTAACTCAATGTCATTTTTATATTTAACTCATAAATATGTCTTTCTTATGTTTTTTCAGAGATAGTAGGGAGACTGAGATAAGTGAACCAATTAGATTTCCTCACAGATATTTTAAAATACGTGACCCATGAAGAGTTAAGCATTTTGGGAGAAGACTGAACAGAGATATCAGGAGGCAGTAAAAGTCTTAAAAAAGCAAATGCCAGGAGTGAGTCAAAGCCATGTGGGGGTAAATAGGGCTGATAACGTGTCTGCACATCTTCCAGTGCCTAAACTATGTTTCCTTGTTCTTAAGAAGCTTCATTCAATGGTTATTTCCTCATTTTCATAAAATTAGTCCCATAAAACATTGTTTCTTGAGGTGAAATTAATGATACCAAAAGCATAGCTAACACAGTTAGACATGAGTCACAGGGTACAGGATGTGAACTTGGATCCTGGGGATTAGAGAATTTTATCCTTCATCCAAGGTAAGGCCTCGGAACATGCTGGGATGGAGATCACTGTTTTCCAGGGAGATGAACTAGCTTCTGCAAATCTTGAAGATGCTTTGAATGAGAATAATTCAAGGCTGTGAGGGCAGCAGAAGGGAATCACTGTTGGTGGTTGGTTCTCAAGCTGGAAGATCGTAGAGCTCCAGGGTCAGAGTGGAGCACATTCTTAGTAGTCAAAGGAGTCTAAGGAGAGTAATGAGTAAGCAGAGAAAGCTAGAGGAGAGGGAGAGAAGTGAATCAAAGCAAAATCAATCAATCAATCTGAGAAGAGCAAGAATGACTCTGGTCCTGAAAGAGAAGAGATGGGGTCCTCAGTTGCAAAAGTTTGTCGTTACTGTACAATATGTCCTACCTTTGAGAACTATAGCTATGCTTAACATTCCCCCACTCCACCTCCATTCCTCCATCCTCCTTACCATGCACACACACAAGTTACTTTTGAATGAATGATTGTTGTTTCTTCTAACAGCAACACCACCACCTGAATAAACCTGGACTGAATCCATATTAGCTCATTTAGGGTTACACATTATGCCAAGAGGTTTGAACTTTACCCTGCAAGCAGGTTTCTATGCCAGTGCTAAATTTTTTCAACACTTTGCTATGAAAAATTTTAAGCGTACAGTTAATGTGAAAGAATTTTAAGTAAATCCCATACACTTACCACCCCGATTGTGCCATTAACATTTTACCATACTTGCTCTATCACTTATCTATCCATCCTTCTACCCATCCATTAATCTGTCTTATTTTTGGCACATTTCAAAATAAATTGCAGATATCCATGTGCTTCCCCCTACATGTTTTAGCATGCATATTATTATCTAGAATTTTATATTTATTTAGTCTTTTATGTAAGATGTACATACATTGAGGGGCATAAATTCATATATCCCTGTAATCTAACCCCTTATCAAGATTAAAGTATTGTATTATCAATCCAGAAAGTTTCCTCATTGCCTTATAAGGCAATCCCTGTCCCCACCCTGCAGAAGCCACCAATGTCCTCATTATTTTTCACTCCTTTTCCAGAATTTTGTATAAGTAAAATCACATAATATATGTATATGCTACTTTGCGTAAAGCTTTTTTCACTCAGAAGGATGTCTTTGAGATCCATCCATGTTGTAGCATCATAATTCATTCCATTTTGCTGCTGAGTGAATATACCACTGTTTGTTTATCTGTGCTCCTACTGGTGGGCATTTGAAGTGTTTCCATTTCTGGGGTATTAGGACTAAAGTTCTTAGGAAAATGTTTGTACAAGCCTTTTTGTGAATATGTGTTTTCACTTATCTTGGATAAATACCTAGAAACGGAATTACTGAGTCAGAAAGTAGGTATAGAGATATGTGTATTTTTATAAGGAAATGCTATTTTTTTCAGAGTGACTGCACCACTTATATTCCCACAAAAATATTTGAAAGTTCAACTTGCTTTACAAATCCAACCAACCTTTGGTGTTGTCATTCTTTCTAATTTTAGCCATGCTAGTGGGTGTATAACAGTATCCACTGCGTTTCTAACTTGCAGTCTCCAATTACTGATGATGTTGAAAACTTTTTCCTGTGCTTATCAGCCAATTGTATGCTTTCTTTTGTAAACTATCTGTTTATAACTTGTCCATTTTTTGTTGGATTTCCTATTCATTTTTAATGGAGTTTGTGATGTACAGAAGTTTTAAATTTTGATGAAGTCTAATTTATCATTTTCTTCTTTTATAGTTCTTTCTTTCTGTGGCTCTTCTAAAAAAAATATTTGCTTACCTGTGAGTTGTGAAATATTCTTTTATATTTCCACGTAAAATCTTCATGGCATTTTTGCTTTTATGTTTAGATCTATGATCCTTCATGAGTTAATGTCTTTGTATGATGTGAAGTAGGAGTTGAGATTCTTTCTTTCTTTTTTTCTTCTTTTAGTAACACCTCACCATGCCCGCACCATTCTTGAAAAGATTTTTTTTTTATCTACCTTGAATTGCTCTCTCGACTTCTTTGAAAAGGTTCTGGGTTCTTTATTGTGTTCCACTGACCCTTTTATTGATCCTTATTCTAGTACTGCACTATCTTGATTACTACAGCACTGTAGTAAATTTTGAAATCAGGTGGCATCAAAATGAAACTGAAGATGAAGGTATTAAAGTTTCACTGGATTAAGATGAAACTGTGCTGTACCCACAAGGTTAACATGGGAAACAAAGGAACCAAAGTTTCTGAGCTTGCCCTCCAGAATAGCAGGAGGACTGCTAATAAGAGAGTAGCTTGCTGACAGCACACGCCCGCACCTCGCCTAACTAAGCATCACGCAGGAGTATTGAGAAGCTAAAATGACCAGTTGTGAGCTTCACACGTCATAGACTAAAGATCCACCGCATGCAACACATAGAACCCTCTTCCTCTCGAATTTGCACATGCATCCCATGGAGAGATGTGAAAGACAGTCACCCCTGCACAGAGGCCTCTTAGGACTTCAGCCCTAAAGGCTACATACTCCCCCTCCCCATCTTATTCTCACAGTATGCTTTGGAAAACTGCTGAGAACTGCATGTAGGCAAGCCAAACAGCAACATAGAAAGAATAACTTGTAAGCAGAAAATTTATGTCCTCTGCCCCATCTGTTCCTTCTGTCCCAGATAAGGAAGTAATCGAGGTTTTCTTAGATTCCTCAGGAATGTTGCATTCAGCAGGTCCACTATGGAGAGGCGCCCAACATTCTGTGGTCATCCATCATCCATCACTAGATATTTCCGAGCCCCTCACCAACCCCGTTTGCCCTGTATAAGTCACTTCCAAATCAGCCCCCCTTTAAGATGGTTTTTTTGAGGAAATAGTCTACCATTTTCCGTTTTGCTAGCTTATTGCTTATTAAACTTCTTCCTCTACCATCACCTACTTGGTCCTGTATCCTGCAGTGAGCAGATCGAGCCCTTGCTCAATCACAAAAAGTCTTCCAACTTTACTCTTTTTTCAAAATTGTTTTGTATATTCCTGGTCCTTTGCACTTTTGTATAAATTTTAGAATCATTTTGTCAATTTCTACAAAATAATCTGCTGGAATTATTTGGGGAGAATAACGTCTTAAAAATATTGAGTTTTCTAATATATGAACATATATCTTTCCACTTTCTAAAGTGTTCTTTAATTCCGCTCAGCAATGTTGTGAAGCTTTCAGTTTATAAATCTTATATAACTTTTACTAAAAATATTCCCAAATTTCCTTTAAATGATGCTATTGTAAATGTAATTATTTTAACTTACAATTTTTTGTTGCTGGCATGGAAAAATACAGTTGATTTTGGGATTACTCTTTTATTCCAAAACCTTGCTAAATTCACTTATTAATTCTAATAGTTATTAATTCCTTGGGATTTTCTATGTAAATAATCATGTCATCTGATAATACTCATTTGATGCAATGAAGCATCATTTTCCTCTGCCCTCAGTCTAAATAGTTCACTGTAAAAAGAAGAAAGTAGAGAGGAATGTAAGAATACGGTAAGAAATGGAGTTCAGAATTATTGGATAGATATTCAAGTTCAGTCTTTTTCTCTTTAATTTAATTTTGGATGGGATAACAGTGGAGAAAATCCAGAATTAGATGGACAGAAATTCAATTATCTACTTTCTCTTTATCTAAAGAATCAAACAGACTTCTTATTTACATTTCATAATTTAATAAGGAGAGAGATACAGCATCTTTCAAAGCTCCTTTTTCTTGCTCATTTCTGAACTCTTGAAAGCCAGTCATGTTCCTAGATTTCCCTTTCCAGAGCAGAATTTCTGGCTATATAAATCTTGAGTAAATAGCTTTATTTCCCATTGAATGAAGTTTCTCCCTGATATGACAGCAATAAAAAGTGAAATATAGACATGAAAAATATCACAACTATCCATTAGGTACTTGGAGTTTACAAGTAAAGACATCAGAGGAGCTCAGTTGCCAAAGGACAGTTGCCTCATCACACAAGTCCCCATTGGGTGCCACTACCTTTGTAGATCCAAATCTTTTCAGGGACTATCCCTTGGCTTGTCTGTCTCAAAGACTCATTGTTAAAAGTGTTTCAGAGTTTATAAGATTCAGGAATGCTGGTTCAAACTAATGGAGCTCACAAGAGGCTGATGAATAAAACCAGAATAACAATGTACTAATTTACACTGAGAAAAATGAATCTAACGTAGATTGAGTTTTACGTCAGTCTGGGCAGTGCATCCTCTCCCTATAGACTAGATAAGTGGAAAGATATATTAGAGGAAAGTACGCCTGATCAGCACAAGACTGAAACAAGGCAGATGAGTTTATATGACGCAAATACTTAATCGCTTCAGTTTAATAGACCCTGATGTGTCCATCTCCACAATAGGCAAACTCCAGCAACTAGAACCAGACAGAAGATATTTTTAGGCTAGAGAATGTTTTTTCCTGGGCAAAGCAAGTCTGATGACTGTTTTGTACTTCCACTGAAGAACACTTCCAATCTATTTTTACACATCCTTTCTGCAGTTAGGTTTTTACTTTCCATTAGATTACTGAACTGATTTGGAACAATTTTGTATTTTTAAAGTTACTTAGTATTTTCTTCCCCAACTCATCATGGGTTGATTTTATGGCCTATACATTAGCAAACAATTTGATCTACCTTCTTTTAAAGTTCTTATTTTCTTTGGAGTGTTCTGATTTTTGTCCAATTGAGAGCAAGGCACAGTTTTTGTAATGTCCTATAAATTCTTATTGAATCTCACACTGATTCTGAGAGATACACATTGTTACTATATTTTCTTTTTACAGACATGAAACCTGAGACTCAGAGAATTTAGGTGATTTTTTTAATATGTTGAGCAACTACCATGTGTCAGGCATGGCAGGAGATGACAGGGTAATAAACAATCTATCCACATTGTCTATCTTACAATAACATTGAGGGACAAACAATAAAATTGTGAAATTTAAACATGTGAGACACTTTGCAAACACCCCGTTGTGCTATGTCAATGTTAGAAAGCTGTGTTTCATTTATTTTTTTTATTTAATGACTTAATGAATGAGGGAATGAATGAATATGCACTATTTTTAGCATTGCTTCTTTCTATAAATAAAGGAAAAGCAAAGTTGAATAAGTATGTTCAAATTTTTGGAGATTTCAAATGACTAGGGTTCAATTCTTGCATCTTTTAACAAATTCCAGCAGTTTCTAGCATTGTGCAGAATACAGAGGAGACGTGACCCAGACTAACAGACATGCTGTCAAAGTGGGACAAAGGCCATCAAGATAACAGAAGGAGACGGTGAATAACTTGTTCTAAGAGGAAACAGTTGGAGCTGATTTTTGAATGCTAAACAGTTTTGAGTTTCTCTTTGATTCAAGAAAGCCAGATTCTCACAACTTAGACTTTGAGATGTGTTCTGAACATCCACAAGACCCCCAAACGGAGCTGGAGATCTCCTGTGGAGAAGTTTCCTTGGGTTATTTTCTTCACTCCTCTCTTCTGTGTTGGTTCAGCTATGTGAGAAAAATGGCCTTCGTCTGAGATTTTCTTCTCTGATCCTAGCACAATGCTGGAGGGGCAAAGGTCTTACAGCAAATAAAGAGGAAATATAAGATAAACTGACTGGTAAGATGTTTCAGTTTAAAACAACATCAGTGGGTTCCATTATTTGGTCCTTAATATATACTAGAAACTGTGATAAGCACTTAACATAGTGTCTTATTTTAACATTAAGTCAACCGTAGGTGGGTGGGGCTAGCATGATCTGCATGTTAGAGGTGAGGACACTGAGGCACAGAGAGGAATAGTGACTTATCCACATCTCGTAACCTCTGAGCAAGAATTTAAACCCAGTCATGGAAAGTTCTAGAAGCCCAAAGGCTTAACCATTCACCACACTGTCCCTTTCAGTTAAGGGCTTGCAGGCTGCATTGGCCACAAAAGTTTCTTTCCTGGCCCTGGCCTAATTTAATTGTCCCTTTTGTCTATATCTCCTAGAATATCTCTTTTGAATCAGAGCATTAAACATTTAGTTTTGTTTTAGTTGTCAAACAAATGTATTTCTGCACTGCATTCTCCTCTCCTTGAAAGCAAGAATAATGTTTAAGTTTGTTCTTCTTACCAATATTGCATAAGAACTTACTCAAAACAATCTTTAAGAAGCATTCATTGAATCGAAAGTCGTTTGAGTGCCTGAAGAGGACTGAGTGAAACATAAGCTAATGAGAAAATGTCATAGGTTCCCTGTTTCATGAATTTTGCTAAGGTCATGGGCCAATCAGAGACATGTTGTAATTCACCAGCAGGAAAACCTTGCCAATCTCTATTATAAACAAAGAGCAGAAGCTATTTATTGAGCATCTACTATACTCGCATTATTTTGTTATACACTATGGGAGGATAAAATTCTTCTGAAAGAATTTACAGCTTTATGGGAAACTATGATGGGAAATTACTATTTCTTGAGAAATAGTAATGTTTGCTTTTATTTCTTCAGGGCCTATCAAATAGTCTGTCCCAGACAAATGCTCATTACAAGTTTGTCGAATGAAATTAAAAACAGCAGAACGACATAAGCAAGATGGCAGAACATGATGTTGCTCACTGGTATCCCGCCCCTTGACAATAATAATTTGGCACCCATCGACAGACAGAAGGGCCTTTGTGGAGGCTTTGGGATTCAGGTAGGAGACTGAAACCTCAGTGCAGTCCAAGATCGAGGAGAGCCATTTTGATAAAGCAGACTCACACCGAGGTGGCTGACTAGATGACCGTAATTCCATCTCAGATCCAGATTTGGAAACAGCTCCACACCCTTGAAGACTCAGCTACAGCCCCATTTGGCATTGATCCTGTCAGCAGCACCATGCACCAAGGGACTCAGGAGGAGTCACCCCACCTGTGCATCAGGTAATAGGCATACAGACCCCAATCCCTGCTGTGGACCCTTAAGTGGCCTGTGAACTGCTTCAGTCTCTTTCAACTGTGGTCCAGGAGTTCCCAGAGGTAAGTCAGCCAAATTTGGCCAGACAGTAGATACTGAAAGGCCCTGTAACTGGGCTACAGCCTGTTCCAGCCACAGTCTGGGAGAAGCCACAGTCCTGCTGGCACAGGGACCTGGCAGAAGAAACTCCTATCTGTACTCCTGGAGATCCTGAAAGGGCCCTATATGCACTGCCAGCCCCCTGCCAGCCATAGACTGCCAGCAGTCCTGAGAGTCCAGAGTCCCAGCAGGAGACACTCCTGTCTGTACCTGGTAATAGGCCTATCTGCACACCCACCTGTGGACTCTGAAGAGAACACTTGTCTCAGTGCCACCCTCTGAACAAGACACTGGAAGCAGTTCCATCCACCCTGGGGCCAGACAGGACCCACACCCACCCAAGACCCTGGTCACAAGCCTACCACCTGCAGACCCCACTGCAGACCCAGTGACAGCCTTGTAACCGGTTCCAACCCAGCATGACTACAATTCCCGGTGTCATCCCATCAGCCCTGGAACAGACAGGAAAGGCTCTTTACCTGCTGAAACCACCCTGTGAAGACCGGAAGGAGCATTTAAACAGATTAAAAAAAAAAAAAATCTTGGAGCTGAAGCATACAATGACAGAACTGGAAAAAAAAATATGTATGTGTTTGTATCAAATCATCACATTGTACAACTTAAAAACAAATTTACACTATGTTATATAACTGTTTATCAATAAAGCTAGGAAAAAAAAGAGTGTGAGTTATATACTGTATATCACCAAAGCTTAATTCCAGATCTTTAAAAGAGCCTTTATAAGCTAGACTGACTTAGGTTGCAACAGACAGAAAACGCAACTCCATCTTCTGTTTGAAGCTGTCTTTGTCTCCCTCCCCGTCCCAGCTGGCTTAATCTACTTTACATCTTTCTAAATCCAGAGGGTTTGTTTCCTTTGACTGGGAAGAGCCTAGTTTCCTAGAATCAGTTTCTGTTTCAGAACACCACTGCCTTCTAAGGAATTAACATGCAAGAAACAGGCCTATGGGAGAAAGTCAACTGATATAAAAATGTCACTCCACGAAATGGGCTGATTAAATAGTAAAAGGTCTTTAATTCAGATTTTTGTTAGAATTCAGTCTAGCTACAGTGAAATTTACTTTCCCATGCCTATGAAGACATGATTTGGTAAGAGAAATAATGTGGTGATATTAGAGGAATATGTATTTCAAAAATTGAGCACAAGATGTTTACAATTTTACTTTACCTGCAATAATCACAATGCCACTGGCAATTCATTCGTATGTTTTTATTGAATAAGATTCCCTAAAAACCTTCAATAGCCAGCACCTTATTTATCTATCTGTTTATACACTGTCCAGTTCTGAAAGGAATTTGCTTGGCCAGCACAATTTTTTCAGCTCAGTTCAATGGAACACCATATATTTGTAGAGTTCATTATAAAGAATATTTGTATCTCAATTAATTTACATAGTGAAGTTAACCGAATAGGTAGGAAAGAGTTTATAGAGCTCATTTTGGAAATGAAGAAATGGAGGCTCATATAATGCTCTTGATGACTTGTCTAAGGTAATCATATAGATGGTAAACAGGAGATGCAGGACAAAGGCCTTACAAAGATAACGGTATGGAATCATCTCTGTTGCATTGGCTGCCTCCTGTAATTATAATGCATGCTTGAAAATAAAGAAAGATCTGCCTTCCAGAATAAAAACAAAACTGCATCTCTGATTCAGATGCTTCACTAATCAGAGTAATTTCTCTAAAGATTAAGACCCAAGCCTTGGGTGTGAGTGGCACTGAATCACAGAGATGGGCAGGGAATGTCAGCTCAGGATGTTGAGGCATGGGCATCACTGAAAGGTCAGGCCCGGTCATGGGAATATCACAAACGTCTCTCCATTCAATTCGTTTCCCCGTACTAGCCCTGATACTGCAGTTGTCCAAGCTCCTCTTCTCTCTGAAGGGGGTTACTGCAACAGCCCACAAGCTGGACCCTCCCTGGATCTGGTGCTTATCCAATGGAGTGTAACCCTTCTTATTTTGAATGGAGCACCTGCCCTCCCCTGCCCTATAAATAGAAATTTAATAAAATCACCTACTCCTGTTTAAATACCTCTACTATCTCTTTGTACTGTGCTTGGAGAATGTCATAAAACATTCCTTAGCTTGGAATGTAAAATCCTTGAGGGTCTGGTCCCAATTAACTTGCCTTCCCACGTAGTGTTGCCCTCCAGATTCCATGCCATTCTTTAACGTAGATATTTACTCTTAGGGCATTTTACATTCCTTCCTCACTCAATATTTGTTCATATTTTGTTCCTTCTGTACTTTGAATGTGTTTTCCTCTTATAGCACCTTTCAAGCAGAAAATTTCTTTGAAGACTTTAAAATGCACTTTAAATGGCATCTCCTTCTAGAAAACTTCACAGACTCTCCAGGCAATACACTACACATTGTGTTCACAGAACAAAAATATACTTCCATCGATGAAGCATTATTCACCCTGTTTACTCCAATCTGTTTACAGGTGTCTCTTGTCAAAGAATTATGCATGAAGAAGATTGACCTAAGAAAATAATCAGGCATACGCAAAACATAGCAGTTTTCCATTCTTTATATAAGTGGACAAATGGAACAACGATATGTCCAAAAGTTGGATAGTGATTTAATGGAATCTTTCATTTAACCAGAACTCCATCCTTAAGAATCTTATCTAGTCTCCTACCTTTTAAGTTCATTTAAATGTTAAGTTCATTTACATGTATACCTCTAGTTTGGATCTTTCCTCTCAATCCAGCTACTTATTTCAGATCTCTATTTTTGATGTGCCACATCTATCTCGAACTTAACATGCTCAAAAGTGAATTTCTGATATTCCCTCCCAAACCAATTCCTCCAGCATTTTTTCTATCTCAGTTGATGGCAACTTTGTTCTTCCAGTGGCTCAGGCCAAGAGCCTTGGATCCTTGACATCTCTCATTCTCTTACTTTATCTAGTCTGTTGGCAAATCCTGTCAAGGATACCTTCAAAATACATGCGTAACTTGATCCTTTCTCACTCTTCCAAGGCTAGGATACTCATCCAAGACACTTCCCACCTAGAAAATTGCAATAGCCTCTTCAAATAGTCTTCTAGAGTCTGCTCCTGCACCCTTCTATCTATTTTTAACGCATTGAGACATCTTTTCAAAATGAAATCCAGATCTTTCCTTTCTCAGCTCCAAACCCTCTGGAAACTTTCTATCTCATTTACAGTAAAATCCAAAGTCTTTCTGATGGCCTACCAGGCCCGCATAATCTGACCATTCATTCCATCCTCGTTACATCCTTCTATCCTCCCCTCTGTTTAATTGGTTTGAGCCACACTGGCTTCCTTTTGGTTTCTAAAACATGCCAGACCTGTTCTTGCACAGTGTTTGCACTCGATATTCTCCCCCCAGATATCTGCATGGTTCACTCCCTCACTTACTCTTTGTCTCAAGACTTGACTCAAATTTACCTTCTAAATGGCAGCCAATCTGTGTTCCTGAGCATCCTATCTAAATTTGCTCTCTCAGGTTGATGCTTCCTATCCCTTTACATGATTCAAGTTTCATCTTACTATCAATATACTACAAATTGTACTTTTTATCTTGTTCACTGTCTTTATTCCACTAGAAACTGTTTTCTAAATTCAGGGATTTTTGTCTGATTTCTCTCTATATTCATAACACTTAGAACAGTGCTGAAAACAATATTTAATTATCAAAAGGAGAAAAGAAGAAAGGAAGGAGAGAGGAAGGAAGGGAAATTCATCCATTATATTGTTAGGAGGTCATTCATAAGAATAAGGTTGATCTACATTAATGATATGAAAATGTTTCCAAAATATATTACAGGGAGAAACCAGATTTCAGAATGGTATGCATAATATTACTCCAGTTTTTGAAAATAAACAATTTTACATAAGGTAGTATATATATAAAATGAGGGCCAAGAAGGGCATACACTAGTTAATAGTGGATGTCTCTGGAGGTAGTATAAATGGCACTTAGCATCTTTGTTTTGCATTTCTGTATAATTTGCATTTAAAAATACGTATGTATTAAATTTTAACAGTGAAAATTTGATATTCAATGATACACATTTTTTGCACATTGAAAGCTGTTTATAATATATTCATCATGTCGAAGAGCAATTCAGAGAATAGTAATAATGTTAGTGTTAATGTTCAATTTGGAAATCGAAACACTCTGCAAATTAAATGTATTTTTCCCATATTTGTTGCCAAAACACATTTGGCCACAAAACCTAACCTCAACTGATGTGAGTTTATTTATAGACTTTAACACCACATAATGTGAATATTCATAATTTTTACTGATTCTGCCCCAGATCCTGCTGTGGGTGACATGTCGTATAATAAATATGCTCCAAATTAACTTTAGAAAATCTAAACAAATTCTGAAACACATCCAACTCTAAGGTTTTTCACATAAGGAATTTTGGATATATTGTATCTATCTTCACACCAAAACTCTTATAATTGGTTGGTATGCTTTTGACTAAATTATTTTTTCTCTTTTTGCTCAGTTGGATCTTGTTCTTTTTTGCTTTCTATACCAAGCTTCTTGTGCAATAAGTCTACAATAGACTTCTTTTGTAATAAATAAAATAACATAAATTAAATTAAAACTTTAGTTAGAATCATCAGGTATGAAAACAAAAAGTTTTAAAATTGAGAAAGCGATTGCCTTAGCCAGGTGTGGCTTTGTATGTTGCCTCTTGAACTAACTGACTCTAAGATTTGATCTTCTCAGAGTTTCCAGATAAGAAAAAGTTTATCTATTAGATTAAAATGGGTAAATTTGAAGGAGATAAGGATAAGTGAGACAACAGATTCCAGGAATACTCTGGGACAGGGTCTGCCCAAGGGACAATTTCTTTTCTTTTTCTGTTTTTTTTTTTTGCTGTGGAAGATTTGACTTGAGCTACCATCTGTTGCCAATCTTCCTCATTTTTTTTTCTTTTATATGAGCTGTTGCTGCTGCATGGCCACGAACAGATGAGTGGTGTAGGTCCAAGCCTGGGATCCAAACCTGGGCCACCAAGGTGGAGCGTGCCTAACTTAAGCACTAGGCCCCTGGGGCTGGCCCCTAGGGCTGATTTCAATACCGCAGAATTGACCCATGGACAATCATGGCTGGGTTTGTAGCGCTCCAACATCAGACAATCGCTTTCCCCAATCCCAACCTCTCAGGCTGGTTTCCACTGAAGACAGGAGGGAGTGCTGAGGATATTAATAGAAGAAGCATGTTCTTCTCCTGTTCAGCTATTTAAAGAAATGTTCAGCTGCAAGGTGTGCTGATTTATGCAGCTTATCTTCTTCAACCCAGACAGAGCTCACTGCTCCTCCCTCCCGTTACAACCCCACTTAATGGCTCTGTAACTGACTTTCATTTTGTGATATGAAATTTACAAGAAAAAGGGTGTGTGGGGGGGACACTGTTATTGTTTCCAGGTACTGCTGATCACACTTGTGTGGGGCCTGAACACCCTTAATTGGGTTCTTGGCTATAAATGCATCGTAAACAAATTTAGAAGACAATCGAACAACGTTAAAGGAGAGGTAGGAAATTATTGTCATCAACTAGGTGAACTTAAAGTGCAATACAAATCATTCTTCATGGGGATTAGAAATGCAACCAGCTCTTCACAAATAGCTTAGAGACGTGGCCAGCTAAAATGAAACAGAGTTGGACCCCCGAATAAATACAGCATGCAGCTTGCGTGTCAGATTTTTAAAGAATGGTCTTACATCTGTTTCTTGACATCCTTTCCAGCTTTCAAAGCTAGTTCAGTAATTGTTTCCTCCTTAAAACCATCCCCAATTCCCACCAGTTAGAATTAACTTCCCCTTTCTCTCAATAACTGCTATTCATGTTTCCTGCATCTATTAGACTATTTATTATAATTTCCCACTGTTTGACTTTAAAATGATAGTGTTTATTATGGAGCCTCCCAAGCTCCAGTTATCTGTGCATTTGTTTGGAGTATTTTGCCAAATCTGTGTGCTGTTCATATTTTATTTATTTATTATTCTTTTAATATTTAGTAACTTTTAAAAACATTTCTTCTTTAATCTCATCCTACATAATAACATCTATGAAATTAAAATTTTAATGTAATTATACACATGCATATATGTATATCTATTTGAAAGCTTATCAAAATAAATACATAACCCAAAAATTTAAAATTTCTTAATGTACCATCTCAGATCATTTGGAATATTGTCAGTTCATAGACTGTGCATTGAATTTGCATCAATATTTGCAAAATATTGCCCCAGTTTATACTCTTAGGTCCTTGGGTACAAGGATGATTTTGTACACAATGCAGTGTACTCAAGAACTTTTGCTCAGCCCCTGCTCTATGGAAGACAGTATGCTAGGGCACCAAAATCTCAGTAATCAAGATAAATAATACTTTAATATTGTAATATTTTGATATAATTTAAAAATATAACATATTAAACATCAAAATGAATGTCAAGATTCCACAATGAACAAAACATCAACATTTTAAATAAAGATGGCGTCAGTTATTTTTAAACAGAAACGAAGATTCCTGGCTTAGGGACCTCCTTAGGGAATTGTAGAAGGTAACCCATTAAGTGCCTGGTCTGTTTTCCTGTGAAGCTCATGCTTTTAAACTTGGCAGGGCAATCCCGGAAACCTTATCTTCATATCTTCACATTTTCCTGAGGGAACTGTTTTAGAGGAACACTTCAGGTCCCTTCCCACAGCCAGCGCCTCCCCAAAGGGGGAGGAGTCACACTTGAGTGATGGGACGGGGAAGGGTCTCCAGGTAGGAGCTCCTTGGAACATCGTGCCTCCAGGTGCCCCTGTGAGTTAACTGTCCCGTCCCCTGCCCCTCTGCCTGTACCTAGGTGGGTAAGGGTAAATACCTGGGGAAAGTGCTTAATAGGAAAGCTTAGTAATGGCCTCAGGCCCAAAACATGTTCTAAAATACTACTTTAACAATAATGAATTTATATTTTGATTCCTGCCTAACTTTTGAGTCTATTTCTCAGTTACTTCTGAACTTATGTGGAAGTAAGGTGTGTTATTGATTACCTTTCTTAAACCATAACACAATAGTGCCTTCCTATTGCAAAGTGTTTTGCAAACTCCAAAACATTAGAATGAGCATATTTATTGTTGTGTTTTATCAGTTATTTGTTAATATCAATTCACCGGTATCCTTACTAATTATTTTATATAAAATATGTACAAATACACAGCTTAGTTCCTGGGAAACAAAAGATGCTCAAGATATGTTTTCTTATGCCCTCCCCTCAAATATTATCACATAATATTGTGAAGCTCTCATTTCTTGGCACATAGCTGCTGCCTCCATCTCTCTCCTTTGTCACCTGGCCCTGAGGGAAAACATCAAGTTTAGCATGATAATGTAATTAAGGTCATATTCTGCCTTCAGTCATCAATGTGCAAATGCTGTGTGACTAATGAGACAGTCTTAACAGAGTCTCCTAAACTGGATCCTCCAATGAGGTTAAAAAGGCATGGTTTCCTCAGCCCATTTCTGACAGGAATGAAAATTTGTCATCCCCTTCAGGCTTCTGGCAGAGTCAGAAAAGTAAATAGAATTGGTGTTATAATCATGGGGATTTTCAGAAAATGGGTTCTAAGAAAAATGTACTTCATCTCTCCTGTCTCTCTCTTCAGCTACATAGTCACTTCCTTCTGGAAGCTGGACTGGGGTATGGGGATGGGAATTCAGGTAGCTAAACAGACACTGTGGACTCAGAGGCTATGCAGGCATTCACAAAGAGGGGAACATCCATTGCAGAGTGTCTCGCTGGAGAGGAGCCAGCCAGAGTCTGGAGACCAGAACAGGGTTGCAGGTCAGCTGTGGTTTGGGTTTCACTCCTTCCATCTCCTGAAGCACAGGCTAATCTTATTTGCATTCCACAGGGTATTTTTTAACCCTTTGTGTTGTTTTTTTCTTTCGTACACTGGAGATTATCGTAATGACTCCTTGATAGGGCTTGCATGAGAATTAAGGGAGACCAAGTTCAAGCCAGTTGGCCAGTTCAAGCATAGCATAATGCAATGCTGAGTAAGTAATAAATAAATATTAGTTCTTTTCAACATTTTAAAGTCAAAGACTGGCCCTTTTGTGACTAATCATGGGCATCAATTTTCCTACTAATTTTTATCCTTAAGCCACATCATTGGGCTAATCATAACAACAATATGAACTTGTTATTTCTCTCTTGTTGTAGGACTGGAGAAAAACAACAAACAAACAAACTTAAAACAGTTTTCTGGGACTGGCCCCATGACAGAGTGGTTAAGTTCGCATGCTCTGCTTTGGCAGCCTGGGGTTTTGCAGGTTCGGACCCTGGGCATGGACCTAGCATCGCTCATCAAGCCATGCTGAGGCGATGTCCCACATAACACAACTAGAAGGACCTACAACTAGAATATACAAGTATGTACTGGGGGGCTTTGGGGAGAAGAAGAAAAAAAGAAAAAAGAAGATTGGCAACAGATGTTAGCTCAGGTGCCAATCTTTAAAGAAAAAAAGGGGCCGCCCAGTGGCCGAGTGGTTAAGTTCATGCGCTCTGCTTCCACAGCCCAGGGTTTTGCTGGTTCTGATCCTGGGCGCAGACATGACACCGCTCGTCAGGCCATGCTGAGGCGGTGTCCCATATGCCATAATTAGAAGGACTCACAACTAAAATATACAGCTATGTACTGGGGGGCTTTGGGGAGAAGAAGAAAGAAAAAGAAAAAGATTGGCAACAGTTGTTAGCTCAGGTGACAATCTTAAAAAAAAAAACCCAGGGGCTGGCCCGGTGGCCCAGTGGTTAAGTTCACACGCTCCGCTGCAGGCGGCCCAGTGTTTTGTTGGTTCGAATCCTGGCCGCGGACATGGCACTGCTCATCAAACCACGCTGAGGCATCGTCCCACATGCCACAGCTAGAAGGACCCACAACGAAGAATATAATACAACTATGTACCGGGGGGCTTTGGGGAGAAAAAGGAAAAAAATAAAACCTTAAAAAAACACAATACCCAGTTTTCTGCTAATTCCTCTCTTGCCCTTCACCAATAGCATCTCCATAATACTGTGAGTGTGATCTACTATAAAATGTATTCTTGACCATAGCTGTCTCCTACTTACAATCCTTCAATGCTTTTTCACTGTTATTAGAATGAAAAGCAGAAAACTGGACAGACACCTGCAAAATAATGAAAGTAGACCATTATCTTACACCATACACAAAAATCAACTCAAAATGGATTAAAGACTTGAATGTAAGACCTGAAACCATGAAACTCCTAGAAGAAAACATAGGCAGCATGCTCTTTGACATCAGTCTTAGCAGCAGTTTTTCAAATACCATGTGTGACTGGGCAAGGGAAACAGTAGAAAAAATAAACAAATGGGACTACATCGAACTAAAAAGCTGCACAGCAAAAAAGAAAGCATCAACAAAATGAAAAGATAACCTAACAATTGGGTGAAGATATTTGCAAACCATATATGGGATAAGGGGTTAATATCCAAAATATACCAAGAACTCATATGTGTCAACAAAATAAACCCCAACAACACAATTAAAAAACAGACAAAAGATCTGAACAGACATTTCTCCGAAGAAAATATTCGGATGGCCAACAGGCACTTGAAAAGATGTTCAATTAACTATCAGGAAAATGCAAATCAAAACTACAATGAGCTATCACCTCTCTCTGGTCAGAATGGCTATTATTAATAAGACAGGAAACAGTGTTGGAGAGGATGTGGAGAGAGGGGAACTCTCATACACTGCTCGTGAGAGTGCAAACTGGTGCAACCACTATGGAAAACAGTACGGAGTTTCCTCAGAAAATTAAGAATAGATCTACCATATGAACCAGCTATCCACTGCTGGGTATTTATGCAAAGAACCTGAAAACACAAATGCATAAAGAAACATGCACCCCTATGATCATTGCAGCATTATTCACAATAGCCAAGACATGGAAGCAACCTAGGTGCCCATCAAGGGACGAATGGAGAAAGAAGCTGTGGTATATATACACAATGGAATACTACTCAGCCATAAGAAATGATGAAATCTGGCCATTTGTGACAACCTGGATGGACCTTGAGGGTATTATGCTGAGTGAAATAAGTCAGAGAGAGAAAGTCAAATACTATATGATCTCACTCATAAGTAGAAGATAAAAACAACAACAAACACATAGCAACAGCAATTGGATTGTTGGTTACCAGAGGGAAAGGGGGGAGGGAGGAGGTTGAAAGGGGTTATTATGCACATGTGTGGTGATGGATTTTAATTAGTCTTTGGGTCATGAGCATGATATAATCTACACAGAATTCAAAATATATTATGATACACACCTGAAAAACAAAAAAGATTGAAAAGCAAAATCCTCAACATGGTATGCTGTGTATCCAGCTTCTCACCTCATGCCACCTTTCTTTCGCTTCTTCTTTGACTTCTAGCTGTGTTGCTCTTTCTTCTTAAAGAAGTCCCTCTCTTGCCTGTTTCAGGGCCTTTGCACATGCTGTTTTCACTAAGGTGCTTTCCCTAATGTCTATGCGAACTTCACATCCATTTAAACATCAATTGCTCCAAGAAAACTCATCACGTAGCCCCCTGCCCCACCCCAGATAATAATGAGTCTCTTTTTTATATGACTTCTTTATTACTTGTGTTTTTCCTTTGCTGCATTTACCTAAGTTAGAAATTAAATATTTGTGTGATTATTTTGATTATTATCAGTCCCTCTTCATGAGGATGTGAACCTTGTCTATCGAACATGTTCTTATGTCCCAGGACCTGAAATTGTTTGGAAGGCACTGGATAACTGTTTGTTAAGCACTGTGCTTTAGCTCCATTTTAAATTTTCTGAAAATTGAAATTAAAATTTGTCAAATCATCTGTTCAAGGTCCTCTCGCCATCAAAAGCTGGGATGTTAAATTAGTAGCAGTGTAAAAAGAAAAGATTTAAATTGAGGAGAAATGATCATGGGACCGCAGTCAAGCTGGAGATGGCAAAGCCTTGGCAGTAGGCTGCACACCCTTCTTTCTTCCCCCTGCAGGCATTTTCAGTCAGTCCTGACACTCTTTCTCACTAAGACGGGTCCTTCTCAACACAACTCTCCAACAACTGGTTGAAATCTGTTTGCCAATCCTTGCAAATATTAGAACTAGAAGTTTTTTTTAAGGTGAACGATGATGAATATTATATTATCTCTGTGGCAGTGGTACCAGAAAGTGATGGTTTAGCTTTTTCAGGTGTGTTTTGGGTTCCTCTGTTTTTTGTGAAAGCCCCCCCAAACTCAAATTATCTACCACACTCATGAGAATATAACCAAAATTTGAATAAGTAATTAAATAAATTAACAGTGACTGAATGAATGAATAGAATTGAATCAGATGGGAAGAACAGCAGTTTCACCCTTAATTTTGACATGAAGCCCTAAATGCCAGGTAGTGTTATCATCTCTGTCCCCTGGTTTATTATAGTCAGTGGAGGGTCTGACCACACTTGGAAGGCCATATGAAATAGGACAGGGAAGATAGAACATTTCAACTTCCCCTTGCCTAGTTGGAGTTCTCTTCCAGGATTCTGTTCCAGGTCAGATTCCCTGATTGTTTTCAATGTCCGGGTTTAACACTGAGCATGAGGGAAATTAAATATGATGTATGTTACCTGGCCTTCCTGGACTGCCCAGGCCACTCTGACTCTAGGCAAACTGGACCATCCCAGCTGCTGGACTTTATTCCTGTTCTATTAGGATTTGCCTCCTCCCATCAAACAGAAGCACTTCTGATCCACAGCTGAGCTCGCGCAATCTTTTTGACAGCTTATCCACTACTCGGGTTTAATCTGCCTCAGGTAGATCAAAAAGAATTGATATGAATTTTTTGATTGGGTGCCTGTCTTTTTTGCCTCCATCTCTTTACCTTTCGGCAGCTGAAGGGGATCCATCATGATAATTTGCCATTATTAGGTTTGAAGTGTTTTGAATGTGAAATGCCTTTTCACTTAGAAAGAATTGATGCCTATAACTTGTAATGTGTTAGCAGTTTGGTAGAGTGCTTGACAGCCCAAACTGCATTGCAGGTAGCTAATCCCCATGGCTGAGCTCCATTAAAGAATAGATCGTATCTGTTAATACAGCCATAGAGTGTGGGTCATTGTGCTGAAAGGCAGTCTAGCTGCTGGGAGAAAGATTATTATGTGACTTTATTCTATTTTAAACTTGGAGAATGTATGGTAGATATACTAGTCATGATTGATTAAAGATACCAGAGGGGATTTTATGACTCTCCTGGTATGTGCCAGGTTTGTAATTCCGACCTGGAAGAAAAATGTCCCCAATGGCTTAAACGAGACCAATAGCAAATATCAAGCTATGGACAGCTACCTAACTCCTGTACATCCTTCACTATGACTTCCCTCATGTTTCATACAGTTCTTTGGAAGACATGAGAGCCCAATGCTCTCTGATTCTTAATACTTATTAGAAATGCCCCTTAAGAAGAAAGAGCTTCTAGTCCAGTATTGTGGCCATGTTCCAATGTGGGTATTAATTTTTTTTTTTCCCACCAGACTAGGAAAGGCAAGTATGTTTCATTCATGTTCCTTTTCTAATCAATAGGTAGGAAGAATTTTTACAGAGGTCCAAGAACTGTGTTAATGTGTACGTGCCATGATTCATTAACAATGAACACCGTGGGCGCAGATGGGAGAGTGGAGGCCAGCGCATTACATATGTGCCATCCCTGATACAGACAAACTCAAGCCCAGTTTGGTAACCACAATCTTTGGAGTAATTAAGACTGTAGTCAAGCTGATGACTCTTGCTGACTCATATAATTTATAAGAAGGTGCTATAGACAGTGTTTGTGCCTCCACCCACCCCAAATTCATATGTTGAAACCTAATCCCTGAGGTAATGATTTTTGGAGGTGGGGCCTTTGGGAGGTTATTAGGTCATGAGTATGGAGCCCTCATGAGTGGGATTAGTACTCTTATGAAAGAGATCTCAGAGAACTACCTTGCCCCTTCCACCATGTGAGGACACAGTGAGAAGATGGCCGTCTATAAACCAAGAAGTAGGTTTCCCCCAGCCATTGAATCTGCTGGTGTCTTGATCTCGAACTCAGCTCCAGAACTGTGAGAAATAAGTGTTTGTTGTTTAAGCCAACCAGTCCATGTATTTTTGTTATAGCAGCTTGAACAGACCAAGACAGGAGGCCAATTAGAATATCTAAAGTCTGGATTGTGAGATAGCACTCATTTTATTATGTTAAATGTAGATTTTAGTACACAAAGCATTATTAATGGAACTCCATAAAAACAGCCCATTCTGCAATCAAGATTTCATTGAACAAACATTTGTGTATTAACTCTGAAATTCCATAAGAGACAAGACAAGTGCTGACAAGATGCCTAGCCTTAAAGAATGGGCATATCATGGTAGGATATCAAATGCAGATGTATAGCATAGTTCAATAAGCAGTCAAATAGGATTCAAGTACCAGAATGTGAGTAATGTATGGTTTTGTAAGTTACTTTATTGTATGGCCCATACAAAATGGCTTCAATGTCAACTCAGAATTATTTCAGGTGGAAAGGATGTCTCTGAAATTTTATAAAGTACTTATTCCTTGTGAACCAGATGTTGTACCTTAGAATTTATCTAGCCCATGTCTTCTTTTATAGGGAAACTGTGTGGTCAGTGAAGATTATTATATTTATCAAAGGTGCTCAGTTGAGATGGCAAATCAGATATCTGAATTCTCAGTCTAGTGCTGGTACTGGAAAATTCTAATATTTTTATTTTATTATTTTTTTTTTAGGAAGATTAGCCCTGAGCTAACTCCACCGCCAATCCTCCTCTTTTTGCTGAGGAAGATTGGCCCTGAGCTAACATCCATGCCCATCTTCCTCTACTTTATATGTGAGGTGCCTCCACAGCATGGCTTGATAAGTGGTGTGTAGGCCTGCGCCTGAGATCTGAACCAGCAAACCCCAGGCCTCCAAAGTGGAGCACGCAAACTTAACTGCTACGCCACCAGGCCAACCCCTATTAAATAGTTTTTTTAAACAAAATATATCAATTTGAGGGTTGTCCAATTATTTAATAATCTCACTTATTTAGTAATTTCTCATTTCAGATAGCATTGTGTAGTAGAAAAGAGCAAAGGATTGAGATTAAAATAAATTGGATACTTTCATTTACTAGCCGAGTAGCTTTCAACTAATTTTCTGTGCTTCTGTTTTCCCTCTCTAAAACAGAGAAAATAATACCTACTAAATAAAGGAATAGTGAAGATTAAATGGAATAACGTATGTGAAGCCAATGTATTGGACACACACTAAATATCTTAGGCTCTCCGTGTCCAAACTTCTTGTCAATCACAGAAGAGATATAAAATCTCATTGTTTCACCTTTGTTCTCCTCCTATGGAGTTTCAACTGCTGAAATGATTGAAACAGTAATTCAGATAGAGATTAGGAAGTGATTGGAATGTATCTTTATCTCCATTAAATCTAAAGAGCAGGCTGATACTGAAAGTCATTCACTTTCCATTCATTATTAATTAGCAAGTATTGAGTGAGTATATTTTAAATAAAATTTAGGTATATTAGTCACAAGTTTTCTCAGAAAATCTTGCCTGTTAGCAATAGCTCAAGATAATTGTGGTCTTGATCTTAAATGCAAACATGACTCAAATACTTATTTCTAAACCAACTTTAAGCCTTACAATGATAACTAGCTCATTTTTTTAAGTTTATCTATTCATATTTAATGCTTTAGCTTAATGTGATAGTAGAACCCAGTAGCTCCTCATCTTCTGGCTAAAATCTCTCTGGTAGGAATATCTGGCCTTGTAACAGAGTTCTTCCCACATCTAAGTGATATTTCTGGGTTGTTCTCTCTCCCTAGTCTCCCTACACAAATATCAACAAGCCAATAATTAAGATCCTCTCAGGGACCCCATTTCTTGTCCTGAGGGAAACCAATCCACGTGAACAGAACATAAATGAATCCAAAGCAACTCATACTCAAGCCGTGCAATGAACATCCAAACATGGGCTTATAAGATCAAACTTTCACGTGCTCAAAATGATGGTTATTGCTTTGTAATCTCCATGATGTGGCAAATAAGAACCCTCCAATTTGCCGGGAAAAAAACATACACAAGAATTATGTTGCTGAATAAATATAGCCTAAAACAAAGGAGAAAGGAGAATACTAGAGGAAATAACCCACATAGAACTTGGTGTTCGGAAGATTAAGTTTGCCATGACTTTGTAGATGTGGAATCAAACTGGCTTCTTATGAAATGACCTAGAAAATGTAGCAACTGCTACCTAAAATCTCTCTGATGACAACAGGACCCTCCTCTTACCCTTTGTACCTCTGCCTGGTTTGAACCGTCCATCCTGTCTTCAAATAGTCTTTTTCCATGTCTCCTCTTAACAATATCCATGGCCAATGGCCTAGCTCTAATCTGCATCTGGTTAGGATTTTTGCACTGACCTATATCTTCTTTTTGTCCACCCATGCCACATACATCCTGCTTTGCTGACTTAGGCCAAAGAACAAACTTCTGCTAAGGAGAAGAAAGCTAGTAACTTTTCTCTAGTTCCTGTCTCCTTACTTTCCTTACTAGAAAGTGGAAAGTGGAAATTGGAAGAAGCAGCAGCAAGAAAATCAGGTAGTGTGCCTTCATAGTGACGTTTTTCCCAAGAGTTACCTGCCATTTCTTTGGTTCTGCGTTACTTATCTATCCATGGCTGAAACCTTGGGAACCCCAAGCAAAGACCAAAGACCATAGTGAGGGGAGCACTGGTGGGACAGAGAGGAAAGAGGGAGAGGAAAGCCATCTGGCTTTCGCTGAAAATTCAGACAGATAAATTTGTTCATACAGTTGTAGAGTTTCACTATTAGTACTGAAAACTCTGGTTCATAAAAAATAAATAAACTTGAATTAATTACAAACATGTCTATCTCATGGCTTATCAATTTTACTGCACTTCAGATTTTGGTTATTAAAAGGTTTAATTTATTAAATCTTATATACGCCACTTTTTAAGGAAATGGTTGTATTGGTATAAATGGTCTTTTGGTATAAAATCCATGTTTATGTAAGTGACTTGCAAAGAAAATTCTTATAAAAATATTTTTTGATATAAACACTTGAAATATAACATTTCAAAAAAGTCTCTGTGTTGCTATTTCTTCAAGTTGTGCTATGATACACCAGGAATCTCAAAATCTGCCTGCGACTGCAGGCTTTGGACTCAGTACTGCCCTTTGTTGGAAGATATTTAAGAACGTAAGTCCAGTGTGCTGGAAACCAATGCTAAGCCAGTCTTTCTTGTTCACACCCGATTTCCTGCCCCAAGAGTAGTTTCTGCCTTATTCTTCAGGTAAAATCCCTCTTGTGCACTTTTAAGAGCAAGCGACCAGACCATTTTCTTTGAGTCCAATATAATTTGAGTTCATATCTTTATATCTTATTAGCCTAATACTCAACAAGAGTTGTGGGACAAACATTGCTGGGAGTCCCAACATACTTGGACGTGGTAGATAACTATCAAAACAGTGCAACTATTACTCACTCAGAATTATTCTATGTTGTTGTTTTCTACCGTGATTATTTTTTATGTATTTCATAGTCATATATAACTAGAACTATGACTTTTATTTCAACAGTTATGCACCTGATCAAATGTATATTCAACATTTCTGGAATAATTTCAACTACTAGATATTTTTATCCTCTTTTAGAATTTGATGTGATGTGTCTTTCCCCTGTACTTGTGTCCCAGCACTAGACTCATTTGTCACTCTCAGAGACGAGTCATTTTCCTTTTGTAACTTCTGCATTCAGGTTCTAGAAACTTGCTCTAAACTCTGTTCTGAAATTTCTCTGAGTCTTGCCTGCAGACAGATTGTCCTGAGGTCAAATATGTGCCCACACGTCTGGATTTTTGAGGAAGCCTTCTGGATTCTCCAAGGTTGTGCTCCATCTGTTTTCTTGCCTGGATATCCTCCTGGCACTCCTTGATGTTAATATCTTTTCTAGGTTGTCCTCCTGTCTCCAGTCACTGTCCAAGCTGGAGATTATTATCCTTTCCCATCTTGGACTTCCTTTCATTAACTGTGCCTGAATCACCACTCCTGGGGCATTCTGACTTTAGGGATCAGTACCCCAGACAGTTTCAGTTAGTCCTTGTCATTACATACGACAGGTAAAAAAGAAAAATCTCATTTTAACCTTTTTTCCCTTTTCACTCCTTTTCCCATTAATCACAATGAGGCTTAATTTTCACTTTCTTTAAAAAAGAGAGAAAGTAAATAGGCACACCCTTTAAAGATTATACTAGAAGTAAGCTGACGCTAACTTTAATAACTAAGATTTATTGAGTGCTTATTGTATGACAAACATGGTATTAGGTGCTTTGTGACACTTATCTCCTTTAATATTCACAATAACATTATCAGGGAAGCACTTTTTTACCACTATTTTTCAGATTAAAACAAACAGATAAAACCTGAGGCTTAGAGACACCAGGTCAACTGCTCAAATTTGTACGTGGATAAGCAGCAAAACTAGAACCAGAGTCCAGGCGTGTTCATAGCAAAGCCCAGAAGCCTACCCACCAAAGCATCCTGCCTCTTGACCAACTTAGGTGGAATATGGATTTAAACACATGTTCACACCGAGTTATTGAGCCACAATGGTTTGCAGAGCTGGAGGATGAGCAAAGAAAGGAGAGAGGAAAAACATCTCTCGTCCTCTGCAGGCAATGTCCCTGATATAGTGGTGTTAATGCATGAAACTTCTTTTCATCCCTGGAAGTTGCCAAATTTCAAAAATTCTTTTAAAAATAAACTTAGAACTTGACATGGCATCCTTTCTTTCACACATGTGACTTAACTCACAGATGTGCACATCTGGCATCTCTGATATTCTGTCTCCCGTGGCTGATTAGATCTGGAGACTTCGCAGCAGTCGTGGAGAAGAAGGTCGTGAGGATGCTGCTATGGGGAAATGCAGTGATTTCTTGGACCATTCTGCTGCTGTTCTGTCTCCTCGACTCCTCTCACGTCTTTCGGCTTTGCTGGGCCCTTGCTTTCAGGAGCTCCCTGACTGTACAGTTTGCAAACTTGCAATTTCACACCACATTTGTCACCATAGCAACAAAAAAACCCTACAAAGTGGAAAATTTGTTGAATCAGCCACCAGATTTGTGTCTTGCTGGTGTCTAGTCAAACGCATGGCTGCATCTTGGGTAATCTGTGCAATGGACTGGCATTTTTCCTGAGAGCTTTAGAGCCTGAACTTCAATTCCCAACTGTCTCAATTCCTCCTTCACTGACCTTGTTTACTTCTGACCCCAGCTTGGTGGTTGGTCAAGAAGACTTTTTCCCCTTCCACACGTCAGGTCCCGTTTTCAGTAGATCTTCGTCTGAGGCACAAAATGAACCCAGACTGAATTAATTAATGTTTAAGAAGCAGTGTTTATCATAGTCTGCTGTGTTTGTCAAACCACATGGAGATAATTGCATCTACATCTGAATGCTATAATTTAAGAGATTTACATATGAATTTTAGTTAGGCAGGACTTGAGTTTGAGTGTCAGGAGCCAAGGAGTTAAACTGTGCTCGAAGGTCAAATTCTGGTGCAGAGCTGAAGCGAAGCATGGCGACCACGGTCTGGGAGAGAAGAATAGTCAGATAGACAGATTGTTCAAAATGCCAGGCTTAGGTAGGAAGGCCAGGTGCGCATGTCATTACTGGGTGGCAAACTCAAAGGACAGAGAGAGCAGGCACCTATAAATGAGTAAGGGTCTCCTATACTGCCCAGCTAGCTTTATTATTACAGGCCAACTTAGGGCCAGAGACTAGGCGGGCAAGAGAAAGTAAAGGCTTTTCTCTTTAAGCATCCCTTACATCCACAAAACTAAATGATCAGTTTTCCTCTTGCTCTACGTCTAAACTGTCCTTACTCCATACAGCTGCCTGTGCAAATCCTACCTTCCTTCCAAATACAAGGCCAATGGGACATCTACTCCCCGACTTCTTTCTTTTAAACCACTCTCAAAATTAAACAGGACGTCTCCCCCTTCTGAACACCTATAATAGTCTCTATTTCTCTTATGTTTCTTGCTTTATTTGTCGTATTCAAATTGCTACTCTAGTTGGTGTGTGTGGATACCCAAACTAAATCACAAAGTGTGTTAGATCAGCAATTATATTCAGTTCACACTCATTCCAAGACCTAACACAGTTCTTGTTGATTTTATTTGTGTACGTACAAATGAGAACACACAGGTTTATACTAGCGTTTACAGTGTCGTCTACCTGGTGTAAACCGTTGGTGAGCAGGATTCATGTCTAATTTGCCTTTCTTTGGTGCCTGGTACAAGGCTCTGAATGCAGTAGGCTCTTTACAGATCTTTGTTAAATGAATGCTCACAAAAACAAGAACTAAAGAGATTTCCCAGAGCCTCTGAAGAGGCCAGATCAGTTTCCTAGTTATGCAGATCAATGCAAAGAATTATGCAAATCTAACTAAAAGGATTTAGGGAAGATGGAACACTACTAATAGAAATGACTCACCAATGTCACTTTCTCTACACTACGACTATTCGCCAGAATCCCTCAGGCCGCACATGCCCAGTTGAAACCCCATTGCTCTTTCCAGGAACAAATATAAGGGAATTACCTGCTACCTCTGGAGCTCTCTAAGTCCCTCTTCCTAACTCCCCACAGTGGCCGTGACTGGAGGAACCTGTGCAGCCCTAAATGAGAACTTTACAGCCAAGCATTGCTGACACTACTTCATTATGAAGATGCATGGGTTGGCTGCTGGCTAATGAATGCCAGTTCTCGGAAGGATAAACTCAGCTTCTCCCTGATACAATTTAACATCGTATTTCCCTAATTTGAGCCTGATTTAGTCGCTGGGGTGTTTGGACGCCTCTTCTATGGTGCCGATAGTTAATTAAACAGATGTTGCAGAGGGAATCATTAATTTTAGTGCTGCAGATGGGAGCGGAATGACTTTGTGAAGTTAATGTTTCAGCAAAACAATGGGCTTCTGTCATCAGTTGGTATAAACCGAGTAAATTAAGAGAACAAGTAGAATAGGGTAGGTCGCTCTGAAGAAATATCAATTATTCATTTTAGGAATTACGCTTCTTTTTTGTCTCTGTATTCGCATAAGTGAAGCAAAGTGGATGTCTGAAGGGAGGGGAGACGGAAGGAGGAGGAAAGCGGATTGAAAGAATCTGAAGCTTTAGCTATGCAAAGCTTTTGAACTTGTTTTGTATATGGGAGTGAATGGTTTAGGAGTATGGACTTGAGCCAGATGAATCAGGAAAATTTGTGACAAGATATATAGTTAGGAGAACACGCCACTGGAAGACAGAGAAACATCTCTATCTATTTCACTAAGAATTATACATTAGTTCAGCAAATATTCATTGTTGAGAGGAACTTTGAGTCAGGGAACATGGCAATGACCATGAAAGACAGAGTCCCTGCATTCATGGAGCTCATGGTCATTCAGAAAAAATGTATAGATGCCAACTCTTTGCCCTAGAGTAGTCCCGCACACAAAAATATGCAAGTTTATCGCACACATATGTGGGGAAGAAAAATAACATCCATTGAGCAGCCCCACATGCCAGGAATGTGCTTGTGCTTAACGTTTGTTATGAGGAAATTTGATAGATATACAGGAAAACTGAAGCCCCATAAATATGTGGGGAAACAGACATCCCCTTTGGGAAAGGCTTCCCAAAGTTACATAGATATTATGAAGAATTTGCATATTAATATTGGCTCAGAAATGAATTTTGTCCTCAAGAAACTTACATTCAAAGAGAAAAGATACATTAAGCAAGCGTATCTCCCCATTATAGAAGGTTTAAAGTGACTCGTTCCATAAATAAAATTTGGTGGAAATTCAAGGGCAAGACAATTACAGAGAGAATCATGGAAGAGGTGGCATTTAAGGTAACCCTTGAAGAATGGGTTTTACTTAAACATGCCAAGATGGGAAGAGGGCTTATGTAAGACATAGATTTACTCAAACCTTTTCGTGATCAGGGTAATTTCTTCTCATATGACAGGCTGAGATTTGTGGTTATTTGTCTGTTCTGCTGTGGTAGTCAGAATGAAGCAAAGATGTCCCTGCCGTAATCTCCAGAATGTGAGGATATGTTATGTCGCATGGCAAGGGGGAATTACCATTACAGTAGAAATTAAGGTTGCTAATCAGCTGAATCTAAGGTAAAAAGATTATCCTGGATTATCCAGATGGCCCCGATGTAATCACAGGTGTCCTTAAATAGGGCAGAGGAAGTCAGAAGGGTCAGAACTAGAGAGATGACAGCATGAGAAAGACTTGATGGGTCCCTGCTGGCTTTGAAGCTGTAAGACTACCCTGAGCCAGAGAATGTGGGCAGCCTCTAGAATCTGGAAAGCAAGAAAACACATTATCCTGTAGAGTCTCCAGAAAGATGGCCCTTCCAACACTTTGAATTTAGCCCACTGAAACTCTTTGCAGACTTCTGATCTCCAGAACTATGAGATAATAAATACATGATGTTGTTTTAGGCCATTCAGTTTGTGGTAATTTGTTACAGCAGCAATAGAAAACTAATACATTGAGTGAGCAAACATTTCTTCTTTGATTTGAGTAATTGCAGTCATATAAAACCAGATGCTTGAAGAAAAGGGTAAAGTTTAGACTTGAAACAAGGTGGATGGGTCTGTCATTTGTGTGCCAGGGAATGCAGGAGCAAAAACCAGGTATGGAACAGAATATTATTAATTTTATTTATGTTGAATGTGAGGTTCCAGGAGGCTGTTGTAGATGCAGGTTTGCAAGTCAAAAGTGAGATCTGTATCATCTTAGTTATTTAGTCTCCATCCAAATTGCATTTTTACCACAGTTTGGGCCACTAGAATGGTGCTTTACATGGCATCTAATGACCCCCCCCCCATGATTTCCTAAAGCCAGTTGTCACAGGCTCCATCCTTCTGTGTCTCACACGTGATTCCTGGTTCTCTGAGCCTCCCTCTGAGGCCAGGATGGGCATTATGGGGAAATGATGATTGGAAGAGCCAAGTGGTACACAAAATGATTACTTTGCTCCATCTCAGCATGGCGCTGAGCACACCAGCTGCGCAGGGCCCATTCATGTGCCATGCCTCCAAGTGTGCTGATTAAACCATATGCTCATTGATCTCCAGGGACTCTGTTCTGTTATAGCACTGACTCAGCTGTGTAAACAGGTTTTATTGCTGCTTAGTGTCTCATGATGGCCCCACCCTATTATTCTTAATCCACTGTCAGTAATAATTGGCTTCAGAAATGTGCCCCAAACTCAACCTAGATAACATTTTCTTTCTGCCTTGGAGGGGTACACAACCTCCACTGTCAATATGCACTTAATGGCAAATTTGACCAAAACCACCCAGTATTCCATAATGGCTCAAAAGACAGACCACGTTCCCATCTGTGTATCTCAAGCTTTCCTCTTGAACTATCTGGTCAAACTGTGCCAACTTACAAAATCAGTCATAGACATGTGCACAAATATGGAAATATATATTTACAGGCTAAGCAATACTGGGAATCAAAAAATTTAAGAACTCCAGTCTTGAAAAATGAAAATTGAGCCTGGCGTACTGTTCTAATCATCGCTAGCTATTTTTGTTTGTTTGTGTGTTTGTTTTCCTTTTTATATGGTAATTGTAGGATTAATTCACAGACAAACTGCTACACATAAACGCAAATTGAGAAGAGAGCTTAGGGGAGTCAAATCACACAGCAAAACATGCTAAAGTCCTCTAACTAATTAGAGCAACACTAGAAAAAAATTATCAAGAATGAGCTACAGGGTATCTCCCATTCCCTGAGGCAGCTTGTAAATCATCAAAATTTATTTTCTTATTATAACTACTAAACTACTTTTTTATCACCACGTCTTCCATTGTCACTATTAGTCAAATAATCTCAGAAATATGAGGCACTAGTTAAATCCTGCAATTTTCCTCTTGTGGTAACTGAGATGCTAAAAGGGCAAGATATTTGCCTAAGATTACATGTTAAAAAGGAACAACGAGGGGCCGGCCCCATGGCCAAGCGGTTAAGTTCTCGCCCTCTGCTTCAGTGGCCTGGGGTTTTGCCACTTCAGATCCTGGGTGCAGACATGGCACCGCTCATCAGGCCGTGTTGAGGTGGCGTCCCACATCTACAACTGAAAGGACCCACAACTAGAAAAATATGCAACTATGACTGGGGGGATTTTGGGAGAAAAAGAAGAAAAAAAGGAAGAAGTAACAATAAAACTAGTCTAAATTCGCAAATTGCCTCTTGACTTCCAACATGGTGGAAGAGATGCTCTGAGGGACCCTGCTGCTTCAGCAAAAAGAAAAAGAAGTAGCTAGGTTAAAGAAAGGACAAAATTTGGATGCAGTGTTAGATTCTTTAAAGATAGGTAATATTTCCACAAACACCCTGTCCCCAAAACATATATGTCTATAAGCTGTTGGAAGCTGGGAAAAATAGGCTGATGGGAGAAGTGGCAAGTGCTTGAAGGTGGGTATCTAGAGAACTTCTATATTAGGATTACTGAATCTTGGGCCAGAGGAGTGGTAGAAAGCTGACTGTGTGGCACCACATCAGCCATGGCCCTCAGTGGGAGGACAAATGTACCAGATTTGGGGCACACAAAGGGTCAAGGAGAGGCATATTAGATTCACAACTCCATGTGAAAGTCTTCAACACAACACACAATCTGTAACCTAATACTATGACAATAGGCACAGGCTGTTTATGAAACCCATTGCTGTGGGATTTTTAGAGCCATTTTATGATGAGACACCAACCACAAGTGAGGACATTTCTAGGTCAGGATGAACTTTTGTGCAAGGGAAAGTTAAGACTACATGAGAGAAGGTCTTTCTGTGCACAAAGATTCACTCTTATGGAGAAGAGGATAGACTAATGATGATTATTTCTAATACTTGTAGCAATCTGTCTTGTTATAATGCTAGGCTTCTGGAAGTTTCTGACATGTGCTAATGAGGACAAGATTGCAGGTTTGATGGACATAGGGGTAAGTTTATTTCAGTCTTGTCACCAATACTGTCAGTAAGTACTACTGATCATAAGAGCCACAAATATTAGAAGTGTTGCTGACCCTGGTTGACCCATCACTCTTACAGTAATGCTCCATAGTATCGGAGTTAGCAAGAAAGAGCTCGGTATCAACCTAGATGGGTCCATTTGCTCCAACCTTGCCTAGTCATTGTCCCAGTTGCAGGTCTCTAAGTTCCACAAAGGCACAGGTTAGTCTGTCTCGTTCATTACTGTATCCTGCATGCTTAACTGAGAACTTGGCACGTAGGAGGTAATCCTTTACTTTTGGATGAACGAATTATTTTAATCAATTTACAAAATATTTGATGTAACATCCTGGAGGGAGTCCTGGCATTGGAGCAGCAAGGGCTGGGCTATGTTAGACTTTACTATAAATGTTGTGGTCTGCGTGACGTATTTAACCTTTTAGAATCTCATCACCTTTTTCATTTATAAAATGGGGCTTGGAAACATAATTCGCCAGATTGCTTTAAGAGTTTATGAACTGTAAAGTTCTCTACAGATATTAGATGCTATTATAAGTTTAGCACTTATGCAGCACTGAGTGCAGAAATGTAAATGAGAAAAGAAATGAAGAAAAAGGGACAATTATTGAGTATCTACCAATAATACACTAGGCACTTCTACGTATGCTTCACTTTTTAAGCAATAGCATTACAAAGTAAGTGTTAGTATCCCTAATTATCAGGAGGAAAACATAAGGCTTAGGGAGAGATTGCCTTTGACCTAGTTCTAAATGACTACAATGATTTCCTTCTCTCCACCATATCCCGCTGCCTCCTGGCACACGTGAAAGAACAGAGAAAAATAATATGTTAAAATAGAATTAATTACTTAATTGTATGGTACCAAATATAATATTGCAGTTTGGAAAAGAGGAGGAAGAGTGATGCCAGGAAATGCTTGACAGACAAAGAAGGATTTTAACAAAGCTTTGAAGGATGGGGAGAATTTTTCCTCTGATTTAAAAGGGAAGGCTAGATTATCGCTTTTTGCATACATGAAGACATTGACACCCATAAGTACTGGGGGAAATTCCATTTGTAGACTTGGGTAAAGCCAGTATATAAGAGTAAGGAAAATAGAGTTTGATTGCTTTTCTTCACCTAGATTATACGCAAAAAGATTGAGCCGTTTTCCCACTAAGTGTGATTACTTATCCAAGTTCCCTGACCTTGACTTGGGACAGGCAGGAGCTCAGGTTGAGCTCTTAAGGTTAAGCCAAGATTGAGAGTCTAAACTTATCATTGAAGAAGGTGATAGTAGTGTCACTCACCATGAATTTCCTCACCACCACTCCCCAAACAAAATGTACAAATATTGTTGGGAGTGATGGAAGAGATGCTGGAATCCCAACAGTTTGAGCCGTTTTATATAGATATTAAATAAAAACGTTTCCACATAATCCTAGAGAATTTGGGATATTCAGGAAATATAAATGTGAGTCACACTTTACACAATTTCTAGTTACAGCTGCTGATGTACTTAAACTCATGGACATTGCTATTACTATGGTAGTGGATTGTCTGAACTTTCTTTTCATCCCTTCATTGAAACTTGCATTTTAGTAACTTTTGATTCTGGCTGTACACCAGAATTACTTATAGATACTTTAAAAACACTATATAGACCAGGATCCACCCCTTGTGGTTCTGATTTAATAGATTTAGGGAGTAACGGCATCTGGAGTTTGAAAATTCTCCTCTGATGATTCTAACGCAAGGCCAATGTTGACAGCCATTGGCATAGATAACACAAACACCCTGATCCATGTGGCTTGTGAATTAACAGCATTTCTTAGAGTTGGGAGGGCTCCTCTATCTCTTATCCATGACTCCTATCTCTGGCTGCACATTATAGTTATATGAAAGTTATTCTCAAGAAAATGTTCTTGGGCTTCATGCCCATTTTGATACAGGAACATGGATTCTATATTTTTAAATAGTCTTCTTATTTTTCTTATAATTTTTGCTTTAGCAAAACATTGTATAGACAGTTTAGAGTTCCCCTATAGCCTTTGCCTTAGCTTCCCCTAATCTTAACATCCTACATAACCATGGTATAAAAACTAAGAAGTTGACAGATATATTACTATTAACTAAACTATAGATTTTATTCAGATTTCACCAGTTTTTCAATTAATGTTTTTTTCTTTCTGGGATTCAATCTAGGATTCCATACTTCATTGAGTAGATTCTGTGTTTTAAAGACAATTTTAAAGGTGATTTTGATATAATCAGTCCTCATACGATGTTTGTAACTTCCAACTTTATCCAGGCTGCTCAATTTCAGGCTAACAAAGCACATTCAGACAGGATTCAGCCTTGCCTCAGTTAACCCAGCTATGTGACAAAAATGGCAAGGCTTATGAATTTCAGCTTATCTCATCATTCCACACTGGATCATGACTAGGCTCCAGATGATTTCAAGGAATCAAATAAACCTCGTGGAAATGAAACCAGTCTCAACATTCAGTAGCAGTGAAGAGACTCAATGACCTACGAGAGCTTGAGGAGTCCTCATCTCCTCGGTAACAGATCTGAGGAAAATTGTGTACTCTAGTTCTTTTATTAAATTAGTATATGAATTAATGATCTGAGACTACGTCTGTGATCAAAGACTTAACCACATAAACATCAGACATACTTTTTACTCGACTTTGCCAAAATCTATTTTCCACTGATTTGTAGAAATAATCAATGGTATAGCTTATAAGAGCAACTAGTTTCAATGCCTGGAAGGCTGAAAAAAGACAGAATAAAAACAGAAATCTTAATTCTGAATAAATTTCTCAGAAGTGAATTTTCCTTTCTTTGTGAACAGCATATTTATTTCAAGGAACTATAAAGACAATGTATGGAGTTGGAAAATTTAAACATGCATATACACAAACATGTAAGCATGCACAGATGTACTCACATACTTACAGGTATATGGCTTCTCGATCCTGAATAAAAGACCATTTGAGGTAAAGTCCTCATGCTCTCTGCTTTTGGTGTTTTGATTCACCTTTTGGCATTCCTTGGATAGATTTCACATTTGGATTCACATCTTTAATGCTCAGCTGGTCTAAACCATTGTACCTTGATGGGAATTTGCTTAATTTTCTTCTTTCAGGGTGTTGAGCTGCTAATATTCAGTTGTTCAGCACTGCCCTCAACGTTTCCAGCTATTTTTAGGTACTGAATTCTGACCACTATCAAGCAAGGGTAATACAGCAAGGTAAAGAAGACAATGAGAAGATTCTAAGGGGAGGACATATATAACTACATCACATAAATTTTATTTATCCAGGGTTTTATAGTTTGCAAAACATCATCTCCTTGTTTGAGTTTTATAACAAACCTGAGAGATTCTATGGAAACTTCGATTCTACCCATGCCTCCCCTTATGGTTCTAGGTATTATATAGTTCTTGGAGTAGTAAAATTAACAACCAAGAAAAATTTGTTCATTGCATTTACAAAAATCTACTGACTGCTTACTATGTGCTGGTCATTGTACTGAGTTCTGTTAATAAAGACATCTATCTAAACCTTTTGGAAACACTTGAGAGACATATATAACCCCCCAAAAACAATCAAGAAAAATTTTTATTGAATTTTATCAACAAATAAAAGGAATATTTTGGGGTGCTGGATCACACATTGAAAGTCACCTCTCTTGACTTCTCAATTGACTTTTTACTCATGCAAACAAGCAGGTACCTCCTTTCAGGACTCCAGGCAGTGATGTGTGGATATTAAGCCAGGGCCAGATATAAGATTAACTAAAGGACAGGGTTGTCAATATGCGATGATTTGTGGTGCTTGAAACATCTCCACCAATCCATGCCCTGCTAAAGTATTTTTCCCCGTGATGTTGAAAAAATGTCTAATATCCTGAAATTAATCACTAGGTAGTTAAAGTGTTTAGGGGTATATGGTAAATTAAAGACCATCTAACCCAGCTCAACGATTTTACAAAAGGGGAAACCGAAACCCAGAGAAAGGAAAAGGCTTATCCAAGATCATGGACTATTTGGTTGTGAGCCCAAACATAGCATTCCTAACTCTCAGTCTGTTATCAGTTTCTACTTACTACTCCCCAACTTTATGCTTATTGCTTCTGTATAGCTGTTTCACACTAATAATGAGAAATGGCCTTACAAATTTTCTAGGTTTAGTCTTGTAGTATACCACAGAATCTGTATTTTAATAAATTATCCCAGGTGATTCTAATGCAGCTGCCCTGACTGAAGTCCACAACCAATGATGAGAAATACCAACTCCAGTCTCCCTTATCAGAGATGAGATCTTATGATCCCCTGAGGAAGTTCTTTCTTCATTTACCAATGTTTCACTATATACTATAACTTCAATACGATTACTCTGCTGTGTCATTTTTAGGACTCAAGACAGCCTAGAGTGTTTGTGTTAGATGTCCAACACTCCCTAAAAAGACTATAACTAGAAAAGACAAGTGGCAACCCTAGAAGCACAAGATCATGGAAATTAAATCAAGAAGACATCTTATAAATATTTTAGTTCAATCCTTTCTTTGACATGTGTCTCAGAGGAAATAAGAGACTTGTTCAGGATCACATAGTCTATTGTCAGATGTTGTATCTGTCTGCTAGAGCTGCCATAACAAAATACGGCAGACTGGGTGGCTTAAAGAACAGATATTTATTTTCTCACAGTTCTGGAGACTAGAAGTCTATGACCAAGGTGCCAGTAAATTCTGTTCCTGGGGAGAGCTCTCTTCCTGGCTTCTAGACAGCTGCCTTCTTGCTGTGTCCTAACATGGCCTTTCCTCAGTGCATGTGCATGGAGTAAGAGGGATGGGTGAGGGAGAGAAGAAAAGGGAGAGAGAGAGAGAGAGCCCAGACATCTTCTAAGAACATGAATCCTATTGAATCAGAGCTCCATCTTTACGACCTCATTTAACCTTAATTACTTCCTCAGAGGCCCCATCTCTGAATACAACCCCAGTGGGGGTTAGGGCTTCTACATGGGAAATTTAGGGGAACACAAACATTCAATCCATAACAAATGTAACCAGTTTTCATATTGATATTAAAAAGATACAGCATCTAGGAAACGGGAAATATGTACTGGAAGTACTCTTTTATAATCATACATGATAGCATATTTCACATTACTGTCTTCATTTCGGTGTAGGCTTGGGGTATTTTCAAACCTACATTTGAAATTCTTACATTTTAAGAATACGGGTGCATGGTAGAAAGGAGAGTAGATGTGGAGGAGGAGGATGACATGTCTTACATATATCAACTTGAACAAGCCTATTGTTAGCACTTCTTTGTGACTCTGTGTTCAGATAGTGTCACTTTGATAGCTTGAAATAAGCTATAGTGGGAGTATTTACAACATGGAAATTGGCAAATAGGAGAAATAGGACCCAACTCACCCTATTGCCATCCTAAAGAGCCAGTTATTAAATATTTACCAGCGCACTGTTTAACATATTTGGGGATGTGTATGGGGGTAACAGTCAATGGTGAAATCTTTGATCAAAGGATAGACATTTTGATATATATTGTGGCTAGGTTAGATCCATCATCCTTGATGGATCTGAATTCTCCCATCTGTAAAATGGGGTGAATTATCTACCTTTAAGATTAGAATATGACATTACAAATGACTTTCTATATGTATAGACTTCTGTGAAGATAGTACAGAGTGATTAAGAAATAAAGCTTCAGAATCTGACAAAATTTAATTTAGAATCAGGCCCAGTGACTTAATAGCAATGTGACTTTGGGTGAGTCATTTAATCAGCCTTAGCTCTCATGTTTCTATCTGTAAAATAGGGTTGGTATATTACTTCCTCATCGAATTATTGTGAAGGGTAATTAGATCGTGGTGTAACATGCTTAGCACACTTCCTGGCCTCTAAGTAGTCAATTCATATTACTGCTACTGCTACTACTACCACCACAGTACTGTTACTACTATTACTAGCACTAATAATACTACTGATATTAAATACTAATGAACTTCCTCACTTTACCAGGTACAAGGCAGGAGTTGGGAGACTCCCGTACGAAGGTTACTATTCCTGGCTCTGAGCAGCTGATACTCTTTATTACAGAGCAACCAAATTGATGTTCCCTGCCACTAGGCTGGCACCTTTCCTATGCCAACAAGCTTGAAGTTACAAAATCCAAATTTACAAGAGCTTATATCTGAGTAGAGAATTAACAGCAATTAAACAGATTTCATTGTGAACACCTCAGTGGAAATCAGTCTCTCCAATTGATTTCTTCTGACAGCTAGCTATGGTCTGGAGACTAAATGAGAATTTCCAGGGAAGGAGACAAGGATAATTTCAGAATCCAGAGCAATATTTGAAGGTGGCAAAATATGAAACTAGGCATATTTAAAACGTGTTTAGGAAGGTGAGGTGGAAGATTCCTGAAGGCAAAAATCTATGCGTGTCACATTTTAAACAGGAAGTGGATAGACCTCTTCAGATACATTTAGATGTAGAAGGAGAAAGCTACATAGGTCAAGAACTAAGTCTTTGAAGACACACAGATCGGAATTTAGGTCTTGATATGTCCTTTTTTTTTTTTTTTTAAAGATTTTATTTTTTCCTTTTTCTCCCCAAAGCCCCCCGGTACATAGTTGTGTATTCTTCGTTGTGGGTCCTTCTAGTTGTGGCATGTGGGACGCTGCCTCAGCGTGGTCTGATGAGCAGTGCCATGTCCGCGCCCAGGATTCGAACTAACGAAACACTGGGCCACCTGCAGCGGAGCACGTGAACCTAACCACTCGGCCACGGGGCCAGCCCCTTGATATGTCCTTTTATACATAATTTAGCCTAAGATAAGGTATATTTCATCTGAAAGATTGGAATATTAATGTGCCTTCCTTAAAGGGTTCTTGTAAGGATTAGATTATGTAATCTATAAAAACTACAGGTCACAGTGCCTAGAACATAGTATAAGCTCAATAAGTTATTCTTATTGCATTGATTTTATCAAAATTATCATTTTCTCTTCTTTTCTGTTTCCTTCCTTTTGTCCTCCACATCCTCCTTCTTTTTTTACCATAGTAGTCAACATCATCATCATCATCATCTCTACTGTCCTCCTCCTCATCATCTAACATATGTGGAGCCCTTACTATGGGCTGGATACTCTTTCTATTTAATATTCATTATAATCCGCTAATGTAGATATTCCATTAACATTATTTTACAGATTAATAGGTAGAGACACAAGTCAAGTAAGTAGCACAAGGCTACATGACCAGTTAGTGGTAGAACTGAGTTTTAAATCTAGTCATCTTGTCTTCAGAGCTGGTGTGCTCTCATTTATACATTTATATATTTGCTAATCATTGCAAAAATATAAATTCCTTAAATTTCTTTCTTAGAATCATTATCTTTAAGACACTAGTTTCAATTTTGTCATCTGGCTACTTGGGTTGTGAATTGAATGCAATCATCACTAAGGTTCTAATGATCTATTTGAAAAATTACAACTGTGTGATAGCCTAAAAATAATGCTGATAATTCAAGATTGGGGTTTATTTATTCATAAATATTTAGAGGCCGTTTATCATATGCTTGCTACTAATATTGATGGGGAGGATAAAGTAATAAAAATGCAGAGAAGACTCAGGTTACCACAGGACTTACATTCTGGTGGGAGGAAACAAACAATGAACTAACAAGAAAAGTGGAAAAACAATTTTCCTGTAGATGACCAGATAGTAAATATTTTATGCTTTCTGGGCCATATGGTCTCTTATGCAACTACTCCCCTCTACCATTATAGTGCAAAAGCAGTCAGAGATAGTAGTTAAATAAATGGCTGGGTTCCAATAAAACTTTATTTATAAGAACAGGTGGCCAGCCAGATTTGGCTTTCAGGCTATAGTTTGCTGACTCCTGAATTGACACAGAAATGAATACAAAAAGCACAACAATATTTGTGGTAAGTGCTAAGTAAATGATTGATACAGGTAAAGCAACAGACAGTGACCTGGTGGTGTCTTCTTTAGGTTGTAAGGATTGAGAGGACCTCTTGGGAATTTAAGTTGAAATTTTAATGAAATGAGGGAGGCAAATGTGGAAATCAGAAGGAAGAACATACGGGGAGAATGCAGAGTTTAGAGGAGAAAGAACTAGGACCTACTAAGGAAGAAGGAGAGTGAAACAGATAAGGTTGGAGGGATAAGTAGTGGATATATAATAAAGGAATTTATAAACTAAGTTAAAATATTATAATTTTATTGTAAATGAATTGAGAAATCATAGGAGGGTGTTAGACAAGAAAGTGACATAATTTGTTTTGGTCTGAAAGATTACTGTGGGGGATTCTAGGAAGATGGCGGTAGTGGCATAGTCTTTTATTCTCTCTTAATCACCCTCTAAAACAAAAGACTATATAGCAAACCCCAAACCACTGGGTTATATTTAAACAAAACTAGGTGACAAGATATTCCCAGAAAAACCAAACTATAAAGAAATTGCCAGAATCCATAGGACATGCATAATATCAACATTTGTGTGGCAGGAAACAGAAGGAATCAAAACCCAACGTAGTCAACAGATGTTCATTAGACACACAGCAGGTCAATTTGAGAGCAGCAGTTGAAGGGATTTTGGCCAGACGGAGACAAGGGGTCTATGAGAAGACTAGCAGACCTTGAGTAGGTATTCCACATTACATCATTCGCTAGCACTCCCTTCCAGGACAGGGCTCACACATAGGAGAAATTTCTGGCAATGAAATCAAAATGGTGCAAGACAGTGGCATAGAGTCAAAGAAAAGATAATTTTTGGATGAAAGTTGGAGAGGAGAACTGTGCTAGGAAATCTCAGAGAGTAAGCCACCATATTTTTGAACAACAGTTAGAAAAGCTAACTTAATTCAAACTCAGACTTAAAAGTTCAAGAAAATGAGTTTGACATAAAAATAAATAAGACCAAAATATTGACGTTAAATCTCATCCCAACTTATTGTATGACAAAAGAGAATAAGGGACAGAAACATCTCTTTGGATGATGAAAGACTTCCAGAAGGAAATGCAGATCGAGCACAGCAAAACTGTAAACTGTCTCACAACAAGGTAAAAGAAATTCATAAATGATGCAAGACCTCAAACACAAGGAAACCTCAGAATTAGGAAAACTCGAAAATGAGTTGATAAAACTGAGAACAAAGATTAAAAGAAAAAAATAATTTGACATATAAAGTCTTAACTAGAAGAAATACAAAAATGAATAAACACAACACAATGTTTTAGGATATATGGATAGGGTAAAAAAGGAAAAAGAAAGACATGAATAAAAATAAAAAGAATTGAGAAAATTGACGGACATTGAAAATAAGCAAGAAGGTCTATTACACAATAATAGTCACTAAGGAGAAAAAAATTCACAGGAACAGAATAAATAATAAAAGTTGTAATTAAAGAAAACTTTCTTGGAGTAAAAAAAGACTTGAAATGATATATTGAAAAAGTTTATTGTGTACTTGAGAATATTGACCCAGGAATATATAGCAAGATATATTCTTGTAAAATTACTAGACTTTAAATAAGAAAAATCCTTTGAACATCTAGGCAAAGATATCAAGTGACTTATAAGAGAAAGAAAAATAATCTTTGGACTTTTCAACAGTAACACTTTATGTCACAAGAAAATAGACTAATATATTTAATATTCAAAGACAGAAAAAGTGAGCTAAGAATTGTTACCCAGCAAAATTGATTCACATGTAAAGAGCTATCAATTCTTATCACTATTCTCAACATGCAAGAACCAAGCAAATGTTGTTCTGATGAGCTCTTAAAGAATCTGCTAGAGAATGAACTTCTGACAACCAAAATAACTGGAAACACTTTGACATAGGACTAGTGTAGAGTGCAAAACATATAGTTACTTGTAGGTTTAAAATTAGATGAGGTTTAGAAGAATGGAATATAGTATGCAATAGCTACGTGATCAGTGAGAGCACAACAGTAAAAGTTGGGGGAAAGGGAACAGCTCGTATTTTTTTTTTAACTGCTCTTAGTGGTGAAAGTATTAGTATTGTTATTCTAAGAACATTGTGTAGATAGTGTGGGATAAAGTAAATGAAAATATATGGAATATTTTAATTATATTATTTCATGTATCCTCAAGGACTATATAATGCTTGCTGTGTACGAAGAATGATGCAGAGGTTATATAGAAAAAGCTAAGCTTTTAACAAGGAGCAAGCAAGAAGCAAACAAAAACCCTTGTAGTTCTAAATTTGAATTGGAAATATCAATAGGATACCTTTTTTCCTATATCTACATCTATATATTAACATCCTCATCCATTTCTATACCTATAGCTTTATTTCTTTAAATTCTGCCCAAAGAAGAGGCATTACCAATGACCAGACCAGTGGTGATGAGCACAGAGAGTGCACTGATTGTGGTTTTGAAATATCACTTTCCACTTAAAGAGAAAAAAAATATAGCAAGATTTCTTGGAAAAATGGCTGCTACCAGGTCTGGGGCAGGAAATGTTCAAGATGAGCCTCAAACATCTTGCTATTCTAAATATCAGGGAAGCAATCAAGGCGACAAAAGGCTGTCAAATAGGCTTAAGAGTCATCATAAGGAGGCCAGCACCACCAAAGATCAGACATGGACCTTCAAAATGAATAAAAATTGCCATTGATTGAAACCTATCAAATATGTTTAAATCTACGAGTTCCTGATGATACTTAAAACGACAACAAAAACTAATTGATCACATTTGGAAGATGCTAGAGAACAAATTCTCATCTAGAAAACTGGCAATTAAAGGGAAACATTCAAATGTTTATCCTGGCTTTCTCTACAGTTTCCGTATGAACTGTACCACTGACAAACCAAACAGTAGATGAGGGAAGCATCTCCTTGCACAAGTACTCCAACTATTAATAAAGATAGAAATGAAATAATGTGAATATCAACAGTGGCAACTCCTAATGAATTAATTGATCCAGGCAGTGATCTGCAACAACTGAGAATTCTCGAAAAGAGAGACAAGCAGACATATTGTTCCTCCTGATGAAAGCACACGGCACCACCTCTAGTCTTGCCAAAGGGATTGACCATGAGTGTCAACAGGGCTCTGGATCCAGCTGCCAAAGTGAAGGGTGAAGGAATGAGTTGTGAATGTATAATCAACAAAAATCAGACTATGGGAAACCCTACAACTCAGATTCTTTGGGCTATTCGACAGATAACTGTAAGAAAAAGAAAGAAAAGGAGTAGCTGTGGTGGTTTTGGATTAAAAGAGATTTAATAAATATAAGTTAAAATATAGGCAAGAGTAATTATGGAAATTTGGTGACAAAGCATTTTTTAAAAAGCACATATAAGGAAGAGCTGCTATAAAAATCGAGATAGTGGTTGCTTTTGCTTGAGTGAGGGATTTAAATTGGAAACAGCCAGACACAGAGAATTGAGGTGGATGGTAGAGTTATATTTTTGTCCTTGGTAGGGATTTCAAGTGTATTTGCCTTATAATAATCCATTAACCTCTATATTTGTTTTGTGGTTTTTGTATCTGTTTTGTTTTACCAAAAAAAAAAAACCCTTAAATATAATACTTAGTCTTCTGTAAGGAGATCAGCTTTAAGGGGAACAGGATGAAAAAATGGAGTCAGGTTAGGGAGCTATTAAGGTAGTCTAGACATGATGATGGAGAAGGAGTTTAGCAGGACTCCCTGTTGTACTCGAGAGAAAGAGAGAAATCATTTGGGCTGCGTTCTTCTTCTTTGTAGAAAAACACTCAAGACATTGAAAGGGATGTGGAGACAGATGTGCCAATAAGAGTGCTCTAACTTAAAGCTAAACACTTTCCTACTTGATTGATGCATCAGACTTGGAGCCATTGGGGATTCTGCACATGTTAGCAGGACAGCTACTTGTATAAAATGAATAAGCAGAATCTGATAGAAATCGTATAATATATAACCAATTTAACTCATGGTCACTACTTCAGTAGGACATTTGAGAGTCATAATGGCCAACATAAATTTAAGATTTTTCATATTACTTGATTTGTTTTATATGAGTACATATTAGTTTATATTGGAGGAGATCATTTCAATTTTTGGGAAAAGCATTTGATAACGTGTTGCCTACAGGGATTCCGCAAAGCCATTAATATAATACATGTCATAAGTGGTTAGCTTGTAGAGAACGGCCTTGTCTTATTTGCCAGTGATGCTGTGTAAGTACTTGATAAGATGAATCTAAAATTACATGCAAAGATTAAATTTAAAAATTACAAAAATAATTAGTATCTACAAATAAATGACATCATTGACTTATACGTCAAACTCACATTTTCTCTCTGTAAATTAAAATGTATCTCTCTGATTACTCTAGAACCCAGAAAGGATAGAATGTGTAGGGATCGGGGTGGGGAACCAAGAGGACAGCAAGTAAAATATGGACCTGGGAGGAGGACAGAATTGAATTTGGTGCCTGACTTGAGTAATTGCCAGCTGTGTGAACTTGGGGAAAGTCACTTGGCACTGCTCAACCTGTTTCCATAGTTCTAAAAGGCTGTAAAGCAGGAAGATAATTAGGAGTGTTAAAGGAAAGAACTTTTAATCTATGGCTCCATGCTCCCACGCCACATAAAAGTTGCTCAGTAAATGTTATATTTTTTTCTCCCTAGGGATGATTTTATTCATGACCCTCTTCCACCCATTCTGAACCTGGCTGACTTTTATATGTTGGCTAAGCCCTGATGTATCACATCTCACTGAGTGCTTTTGATCTTGAATGAGTCACTGTTGACATCAGAGCTGACTTTTCCCCGTATATCCTCTGTAACTGCTATGTTGATGCCAACGTGACCTGAGTGGCTTCCATAATAATCCTTTTCCTCTGCACAGTCACCTGCTGTCAGTAGCTGCCTGTGCAGAAGTAACTGAGTTCCAATCCCATCAGAACCCTAATTAAAAGTGCACCAAATTAAACTTGAATGCATGGAAAACAATTAGCTCTCTCTTTTGTCTTTCCATTCAAATCCATAATGCAGAGCAGCCAGGTGTCATGTTCAACAAATCTCCATCACTTGATGGCTAGAGAAAGGAATGAAGTTGGAAAAGCTCCAGAATCTTCCCCTGGAGGCCTATTCTGGCCTTCCCATCTTTGCAGTGACTCAATTATGATGATACTTCTGTTTGAATCTGCCTTTCTTTCTCAATATCTCCTTCTTCTCTCATCTTCCTCTTTCTTGTTCCAAGGAAACAAATCTCAACATAGATCTCTTTCTCAACACTTTCTTTTTACAGAGGTTTGCAAAATGTTTTCCATGAAAAGCCAAGCATGCTTGTCTGGCATTTTTGTACGGGATTGAAGGATCAAACACAGTCACCAGTTCATCCTAACTGCTTTCCTAATACGACACCCATGCCTTAGTAGGAGGGATCCCTGCTGTGGTAAACATAGTTACTCCACCCTGTGTCAGCTGTGATGTTATTTCTTCAAATGTGTGCATCAATTATTCTACCTCGAATTCTTTCTGTAGCTGACTGACTCTCAACTTTATACTAATTCTAGTAACTAGGCCTCAGCCTTAGCCCTCATACGTACAGGGAAACTGAATAAACTGCTCAGTCCCCAGTCCCTTTTAGGCCAGGGTCCTCACTCAGTCTTCCTAGACCCCTCCATCCACAAGACCTGGCAAATGATTATCTCCCCTTAACTCCTGAAGGCAATGGTTAGCAATCCAAAATTAAATCAAAATATGCAGATAAAGCCAGTATCTTTTAGAAAACAAGAAGTTAGGGAAGAGACACATAAAAGACCATGAAGAGGAAAAAATGTAGTCTTCAGACTGCACAATTTTGATTTCAAATCCAAGTTTTGCTACTTATCATCCACGTGAACTTTGTCATATTCTAGAACCTCTCTGTGTCTCAGTTCCTCTGCTTATAAAATTGTGATAATAAAATAATACCCATATTAAGAGGCTGTTTTGAGGTTTAGAGGTGGTTTATGTAATATCTTAGCGTGGTGCCTCAAGTATACGGAAGACGGTTTTGTCAATGTGAAGGAGGTCACTCTGGGTAGAACCAAAAATTCACGCTGGGCTGTTGTCTGGAAGCCAGACTGAGGGAAGGACCTACGATAGAATGGGGTAGAGTAAAATTTGCAGTTTCTCATGGTGATACTATGACTATAAAAATCTAATTTAACAACCATCTGGTTATATAAGTCTGTGGGAAGGTCACAGAATTATTGAAATAAATGGAAGTTCTCTTAGCAATATTTAGCCCATGGTAAGCACACAGCACAAATGCCACCACTCCTGTCTTGTTACGAAAGCAGACTCTGCCATTTGGTCCTAGGGCTCTTTCCCAGTGATTCAGAGTATATTCTCAGAATTCTTTTCAACTGTTAATTTATGTAAATGATGTATGACAGCCCCTAGCCCTTAAACCTCTAGTCCACAATGAGTAGTAATAACAAACTCAGCTTTCCAGTTTTCAAGTTTTCCTGGTCAGAAAATGTCATTTGCAGGCATTCACCCATGCACACACCCTCCAGCTTATATGAATAACAGTCATGGTGAACAGACAACTCTGGTCAAATCCATAAAGCAGTAATGAGAAACGCTTGTGGTTTGGAGCACACATTCAAATACAAGAATTTCTGTTGTCCCACTTGAAGGCACGAAAGGACTCAAAACACTACTAAACAAGTCAGTAACAATTACAATGTAATCACTACCACGGTATGACAATGCCTCACAGAGTCTATAAAAGCATCCATAGTTTTTATACTATTCACTTGGTCACCCTTTGGCGCCATTTTGCTATTAGAGAACTATTTCCTGCCCTGTAGAACTTTCTCACAGTCTCACGAGAGTAAGTACTCAAATGTTTTAGTAAATGCCCAATCATTCTTTGAGCTGGTCTGATGTTCTCTGCACTTCTTACCTCTCACTAGTAGCAAGAGGTCAGCATTGCACAGACCCCTCAGTGCACTGCTCCATCAGATAAGCATCACCTTCATGATATGTCTTTGCAGTTGTAGCCAAAGAGAATTAGAAATCAACATCTGGTGATTCACCTGGGATGGGCTTGCAGTACTCCAGTGTGCTGTTGGGTACCATTTTATAGAAAAACAAAGCTCCCACCATAAATCATAAAGGCAGGTTGGATTGATTAAAAGAGGCCAATGCTTCAGGGAGAACCTTTGGGACCTAACAGACAAGAAGAAATTATCAAGGAAATCATCAGAAAACTGTAGCCATATGGAATTGAGAGAAAATTTTCACTCTTTTCAGTATTCTATGAGAAAAAGATAAGAAAAGCTTCCAGAGCAGAGTTATACAAATATATCCATCAGAAAAGATACTCCCTACAAATGTGTGAAAGGAAATAATACAATTAAAAATAAAATAACTCCCTAGAAGACCTAACATCGGGTAGGAGGCCTTTCTAGCCTTTGCCTTCTAATTACCATTAAGCCTTTTTTCTCATTCAATTCATCAGTTCCAACCACTCTACCTGTTTTCTATGAAAAGTTCCAGTTTCTTATTCTGTTAACATGGCACACGTCTCCTGTCTTAGGTTTTTATGTCACAAGAGTTAACAAGGAAGAAGATAATATCCTATTTATTCCATCTAAATTCACCCAGCCTCCATATCACTGGAATGCTCTTCATTGTTATGAACTCTGCTTGTCCATTAGAGATACTGCATAAGCAATGTCTTTTTATTGATGACCTGTTACCTTAGCCTTTACTCGGAATTTTGAGAGTCTCTTTAGCTATATTTGTTTCTCAGTTAGTTGTTATCTGGTAATTCTCACATGTGTGTGACATTTTTACTGCATTACTCCCTTCTGGCTCTCTTACATCATTTTGTTTACTAATTTATATTTGTTTTAATTTTCTTTAATTATTATCACATAACCTTCTAATATGTTTCAAAGATTGTCATTGTAATCACAACTTCTCTATAGTGTATCGCATACTAGAACGTTCAAAGGACTTGTGTCAAAAGATGAAAGTCTCATTCTTGATTCTGCAGCTTAGTGATCACAGATATTTCTAAAGAGTTGAGATCTCATCGCTGGTGTGAACCAGCTACCTGGATCTCTGTACATAACTTCTTAACTGAGCCCTGAATTCAATTATCTGCCTATATATTCTCAACATACTCTTCATAGTATGCTTTGCCTGCCCGCCTTGTGAGTTTTGATTGTGTCCTTGGGATTTTTCCCTTTTCCCATTGTCATGTAAATTACTTGCACCAGCACCTACTCTCACCCTCAACCCCCTTGTGCTGTAGTCCCTCAGAGATCATTCAGAAAAGACAAAACTACTCTGGTTGTCAGAATATTAGGTCACTTTATTCATGACTTTATGATCATGGCATTTTGAAGCAAGATTCTGAACAACCTTCAGCTTGGTCAAAAATCTCATTTTGAGTAAGCCTTATATACAAAATAAAGCACTTCTCCCAGTACAGCTCCCTTTCCCTGACCTCTTATCTTACCACCATTACCAAAATAACCCTCATCTGAAGAAACTCAGAGGGAAGAGTGCTAGGAGATATTAAAGAAGGCTTGTCAATGCAATCTTGACTTTCTTTTTACCTTGGAGACTACATTACGTCATGCAACTTCTACCTTTAAATTCTAACAGTCTTCTAAATTTGGGCATTGCCCAACCCATGGGTTCCTAGGTGTCTTTTAGGTCTTTCCTATATTGAGCATCAGTCTATCAACCAAGTATTACAGTTGCCTAAACCCTATGTTCCAATTGAGGGAAAGACTAAAGGAGATTTAAGATCTTACCTGAGTTCACTTTTTGCAAAATAGAGGAATGTAGGCTAAAAGAAGTTTTAGGGGAACATGCTGGGGATGAGAGTACACGAAATGTTAAGTGGAATTTTATTCCAATTCTCATGCTTAAGCTGCATATTCAGAGTAACACTTTCAATTTTTCGGGGAAGTTGACCTCAATAAAGTCAATTTTCAGCACCTAAGTCTTTCACTGATTTCTGAGCTTCAGACTCTATTATGAGCCTCTGACCTCTGCCTAGTTCCTAACTCTGAGCTGCTTGATTCTGGATTTTACTTCTCAGTCTCTTGGTCCCACAGTCATTCTTCCCTGGTGTTTTCATTCATTCCATCTAAATACATATTACTATTCATTTGTACATACTACACTGACTCTGACTTTTAGAAGTTCTGCAGTCTTTAACACTTCTCTTATCTTTTTTCCAGTTTGGTTCCCCCAAGGTAGGGTCTCTACTGAGTAACTCCTGCTCATAGCTGTGTTTGTTTGGGTCCACCAGGAAGTAGGAGCCTAGAAGGGATAAGAGATTTCTTTGGGGAGAGAGTAGTAGAAGACAGAGCCTTCAGACTGTGCTATAGATCTGACACCTCTGGAAGCAGAGAGAGAAGGAAGGAAGATAGGAGTTTCAGATTGTAGCATTGTTCCAGGAGAGATTCAGGCAGGCCAACAGGAAGACCTTGAGCCAAAGTCATACATTCAATTAGTTCCTCATTTTGCTAGAGTGGGCCTTCTTTAACCTTTATTGTGGTCAGCCATTGACTGGGATCAGCCCATGGGGAGCTTGGTGGATCCATAGGGGCGATATGTGGGAATGTTAATCAGCTATGCCTCCTGCAGTAGGAGGTCTGAAAATTACATTTCCTGTCTGCCACATCAGGTCAACGAATAATAGTGGATTTAAGTCTTCATCATAGGAGATATTTTTGGTCCAAGGTCTTTTCTCATGACTTTTCCTATGTGACATTCAATCTTATGCTGGCTCCTTTTTTTTTTATTTAAATCTTAACTCAAATATCAATTCTTCAGATGATCTTCTCTGACCACATTATCCAATGTTGCTCTCACTCCCAAGCAACCCAATATCGCATTACCCTGTTATAATTTCCTTATAGCCTGAATTACTGTCTGATGTGATCTTATATATTTGACTACTTGTTCATTCTATGCCTTCCCCACCCTGTTAGAGCAGTAGTCCAGTCTGTCTTATTCTTGACTCTATTGGCAATGTCTGGAAAGTTCTCAAGAGCAATGCCTAGAAAGTGCACTATAAATATTGTTATTAAAGTTTTTATTTTTGCTAATTCTATCACTCATTGTGGATTCTCCTTCTTTAGACCATCCAAAACACTGCACTGATCTCCCATTGTATATATCACGATGCCACAATGCATTGTGGCTGGTGTTATCATGTCTCCTCTCACTAATCTATGAGCTCCTTGAAAGTAAGGATCATGTTTTATATTGCGTACAATAGTGTGTCAGGTATCCAATAGCACTGATGATGTGTATCGATAAATGTTGGAAGGAATGAAGGGAAGACTCCCAATGTATGCAACTTCCTTGATACACACTATCTCTTATATGTATAATGGTCTCTAGGCTAGGCAGTACAACATTACTTTTGAGTGTACATGCAACTATGGAAGAAACACAGCAGGAAAAGATGGGAGATGGGCCTGAGAATGGACAGCCATAGGAACAACTGTGAGCAAAGTCTACAAGATGCCTTTCTCCTTGCAGGAGGTGCATCCATTTGGTGATCAAGTAGGAACTACACAGTCAGGTTGGAGAGGAAACCTGGTGTTTGCCTTTGTACTAGAGACAGGCCCTGAGGCTGCTGCCTGATCCTGGGGCCAGGGGCGGAGGCTCATTGTTCCAGTATCCTTTCTTGTGAGAGCAACTGCTTTGTTGACTGATCAAAGGCCCCTTCCATTCCACATTCCACACTTCGCTGCCACTTTTGTCATCTCCCCCAGGAGAGAGGGTTTTTCCCCCCTTTCTTTAAGGATATGATTTCCTGGCATAGAAGGAGCAGTTGAGTTTGGTTATTGGGAATCCATCCTGTCACTATTTGTTTTTGACACTATTCTCAGTTTTAAATGCCTGAATTAGTAACTGTTGGGTTTCATTTTTCAGAGAAGGAATGTGCAGTGGCTCTGTGTTGACAAGGAGGGAGGCAATAGGGTGAGGGCATTGTAGTAGGTGTCAGAAAAATCTGGGTTAGGATTTTAGCGCCATCATTTCCTAACTGTGCCATAGCTCAGCTACTTAACCTCTCAGTGTATCAGTTTCCATATCCCTAGATTTTGAATCTCAATACCTATCATGTAAGATTTTCTTGATGGATAAACACGATACTGTTTGCTTTTACAAACACAATTTCCGGTCCATACTATGCTCAGTACATAGTGATCCTCTGCATTGTCTCTGGAATAGCTTTCCCATAACCTTTATAATCACTCAGTAAAATGGGTATACCTCCTCGGGAGGAAGAAGACATTGTTCCTTCTGATCCCAGGCCTGGAGCTTTTTATCACTGAAGAATACTTAGGATTCTCTGTCCTCATTGAGCTGTTGCTTATGGAGGTAGTTATGAAGCAAAGAAAGTCTTTCAATCTATTTATCAAAGTCCTTGCAAGCTTCTACTTCAAGGTAGGTGAATCAATTAGGCAGTATTGAGCGGGGAAAGTTAATCTGCATCCAAAGCATTTTACTGCACAAACAAGTTAAATAAAAAATCAAGTGCAGACCAATTGACTTTCCTCTGCTGTGGCTAGAATTGAAGGAAGAGGAAACATTCCCTCTCAGCCTCTGTGAATCCTTTCTTACCTCTCTGCCTTAGAGAAGGAGCAGAAGTCATGTGGGATTAAGAGACTGGGGGGGTCCTGATAAGTGGTAAGCAGGGAGACTGGTGCTCATTAGCTTGGAGAATTCAAGACTCTTGTGAGTGTTATTGCTCTTTTGGTGACTTGGAAAGACTTTTATATAGAAGGAAGTTTCAGCCAATGGGTTTATGTCACAGGGAAACCATTGCTTCCAAAGAGGTTTTCTTCTGTCTGCATATACTCTCATTAACAATGGTTGAATCTTAGCATTACATGGGGCAATTCTCTCTCTTCCTACTCGGCACTCAAGCAGTCAATAATCCTTAAAGGTTCTGTCTTAACATGTGGGTCACTTTTCCCCATTCTAATTGTCACCTCCTGATCTATATTCTCAGTAACTTAGACTCAGAATACAGTGGGATTGTTTAACTATACACTCCTTTTTTAGTCCTACTCTCATCTCTAGTTCACTCTCACGCCCTATTGCTAAATTAGTATTCAGCATGACATAGTGGAAAGAATACATACTTTGGTGTTGGAGAGACTCCATTTTGCACCTCTGCTTGGCTATTAACTGACTTTGGGCAAGTTCCTCAACCTTTCTGAGCATCTACTCATCTGTAAAGTCAGAATAATTACAGTCCCTAATTCACAAAATGTTTGTGACAAATAAATGTAGTAGCACATGGAAAGCATTTAGTACATTTAGTAAACACTCCATGAATGGAAGCTATTAAGACACCATAAGAATTTATTAGAAAATGACTTTTTCTGATTATCTCCTTATTCTTCGAAGACTCTAGTTTCCTTGGGAGCATAAAACACTTCTGATTCTTCTGTGTTTCAACACAAGCACGTGCAGTACAGTGCATCAGCCAGCACTCATAAATTCTATCTATTATAATTAAGGCAAAAATCCCAATTTTACTATTTATCTTGTAGCTAAATATAAAGGGTGGAGGGATTGTTTCCAGATGGGAAAAGAGTGTAAACAAAGATATGGAAAGAGAGATCCATGAGTAAAACATACTGAATGTCTACTCTGTGCAAAAACAAACTGATGTGTCCCAAATGGTAATTTATGTAAAGAAGCAATGACATATACTGTGGAAAGAGATTGCAGGGAGGTGGATCCCAGATGGCCCAGAATGCTAGGTTATGAGGGCTTGAGCACTAGGGTGCTGTTGAGGGTTTTTGAGCAGGGAGTGACAGAATGCGCTGAACAAGAGAAACAATGTCCACTTAGGTTGGGGATGGACAAGGCGCAATGGCTTCAGAGCTCAGAACAAATCACCCAATTCTATTTCCCGAATTGTTCATCTTCTATGAGGCATGATGAATGCTGACTTTAGACTCCTTCCTTTGGTTCTGCCAGCAATTCAGAAGCTTAATCTTTTTCCAATCTCAGCTGTTGCCTAATAATCTGTTCCAGGCACAGAAATTTCATTAACTCCTCAATGATGTCCACAGGCTTTGACCATGGATTTCATCTGTTAAGCTGCTTTTATTTCAGCTACTATACAAATTACCCTCTGCCTGGGAAAAAAAAAAAAAAAAAAGGAAGGGAAGAGATAGAGGATAAAAGAATGGCTGAAGCTCTTCTGTATTTCTCAAACAACTTTCCTCTCAGTGAAAATAGATGTCCAGAGGAGAAATTGAATTCCAAAAGCAATGACTCGATAATGGAGTGACCCCAAATTTTCTCACTGGTAGCTTAAGAGGAGGACCCCCGTCACAACCAGCGTGATATGTGATTGTCTTATCATCCTTAGAAAACTGTATTATACTTGGCAGAAATGGGATTGTGACTAGCGCTAGAAATGTGGTGAGTGTATACTGGTTTCTGCTAAGTCTGAGAAGTGGGGAGGTGGGGAGAGAAGGATGTGGGAAGGTAGGGAGGGTGAGAGGAGATTGCCTCTAAAGATCTTCTTCAAACACCTACCATGTTGCTGGGCACAGCTTAGTGAATGACGTTGGGATTTCAGGCATCAGTGGAGAAGATATTTTTGGACAGGAATCATTCTTTATGATCTTTCTTCTCTGAAGCTTTTTCTAACTTACAGAGTGGGTTGCAACTTCTCTTGTGTTGCGGTGACACATTGAATCTTCTTCTCCTTTTATATTTTATTCCTATCACAATGCATCACAACATTTGATTTACATATCTGTTTTTTCTTCACTTTTGAATTCTTTGAGGGCAAAGGCCAAGTTATACGAGGCTAACACCAGTTCTCGGGGACCAGAAACTCTTTAGGTATCTACTGCAGCATAGCTAAGGATGGAAGTTACAATTAGCAGCCAAGAAAACCAGAAAAATAGCAAGAGACAGAGTCAGTTTTGGATCAAATAGTATAGTGTATGTAAAGTGACTACTACTGGTCCTAGGTGTTAGGTACCTAGTGGTGATGTCAGTGGAGCTGGGGTCTTTGCTCTATCACTTTGATGGGCACATTTGTACATACTGATTTCTGCTGTTCAGCAACATGGAAATTTAGCTAGACACTCAGAAGCTTCTGAGAGGAGAGGTAGTGATTCAGGATGGAGTGAGTACCCTCAATGGTTGTTTGGTTGTCTGTTTTGAGCATCCGTGTTGCAAGTCTTATCTCCCTCCCCCATTGAATTATAGTACGTGGGAGGAGATATAGGGTTAATGGTGCTAAGGAAAGATCATATGAGGTCTTCTCTCCTTCTGGATGATGCTTCCACATAGACATTTAGAAGAGGTAATTTTAGTATTACTGACATGTTTTCAAAATATTTCTCATAACCAATTTTTGGATCAGTGTTTATCTTGAAGCGAAATGGCAGCCTATGAGCATTTTCCAAAAGGTGGTTTATAAGTTCCGTATATAGTGTCTTATACAAAAACAGACCCCATCCTTTGATTATATTGCACTTAAAACATTTTTCATGTTTTGAAAGATAATTTTTATTTATAAATTGCAACGTTTTATAATTTACATGAAATTATCAATTTAGAGATGCTCTAGCCCGGGAGGATTATGAATTGATGGGAATCTATCTTGGGTAGTTTTAATTCTGTTTTCTTTAAAACACATGGAGTCACTTTCCCATCTCCTGTTTCTCCATATTCCTTTATGAGGTACATAGGCTGGCATTCTTATTTCGTAAATGGAAATGTTTAAGGACCAGAAATATCAATCGATATACTCAACATCGTGAGACACCTGTTACAAAACCAGAATTCAAGGCCTGTGATAATATTATTTGCTCGAGAATTACTATAGCCAAAAAAAAAAAAAAAGCAAAAACAAGCTTTGAGGCTATATTTCTCCTGTCTTTTTAAAAATAGTTTTACTGAAGAATAATTGACAAATATAATTGTATACGTTTAAAATGTACAACATGATGGTTTGATATGTATATATGCTGTAGGGTGATTACCAAATCAAGATAATTAACACATCCATCACCTCACATAGTTAAAATTTGTTAATTCTTTGTGTGTGTGTGTGTTAAGAATGCTTAAGATCTACTCCCAGCAACATTCAAGTATATAGCATCGTATTATTAACTATATTTACCATATTGTATGTTAGATCCTCAGATAAACAACTGTTACCAATCTGTTTTTTTCTTTTTTCTGCTTTATCTCCCCAAACCTCCCCTGTACACAGTTGTATATCTTAGTTGCAGGTCCTTCTGGTTGTGGGATGTGGGACGCTGCCTCAATGTGGCCTGACGAGTGGTGCCATGTCCGCGCCCAGGATCCCAACCCTGGTCTGCCCAGCGGAGCTCGCGAATTTAACCACTCTGCCATGGAGCCGGCCCCTAGTTTTCTTATAACAGAAAATTTGTACCTTTTGACCTACTTTACCCCATTTCCCACTGCTCCCAGCTCCTGGAAATCACCATGCTATTCTCTGTTTCCACGAAATCAGCTTTTTCTTTTTTTGGTAGATTCCACATATAAGTGATACTATGTAGTATTTGTCTTTCTCTGTCCAGCTTATTTCACTCAGCATAATGCCCTCCAGATTCATCCATCTTGCTGCAAATGGCAGAATCCTCTTCTTTTTATGGCTGAGTAATATTCCACTGTATATATATCACATTCTCTTTATCCATTTGTCATGTAAGACTTGGCAGTTGTTTTATTTGTTCTTTTTTTGTAATGCAAGCTCCTGATTTAAGCTCTGATTGCTAAGGCATCCATTTCAAAGAGGCATCCACTTCAAAAGGGCTATCTCAAATAAACTCATGATTAGATAAACACATGACTAGATAAAGAGCTGTGCTGCCTTCCCATACTGAGGCTCCTTTGTTTTAAAGATCTTGGTTGATTTTAGTAACTGACCATTTTTGGTCACTTTTTATTTTTTCTCTTCTTGCACTTTAATTTCCCACTCTTAAGTTTAATTTCACCAATAAAGAAGTAAAGAGAGAGTCCACGAATCCCCTGGCCCCACTCTTGACCCGAGTAAAAGCTGAACCCCAGGCCCATGTGCTCTCTCTCTGTCTCTACCCACAACATTGCTGTGCTATGTAATTTCCAGTCCTGTAGGTAATAAATCTTTATTTTTTCAAACTTTCCTTGGTTATTACTGAAGGGCATCTTGTAATCATAATAAGAACCACAAGGTCCAGTCCAATCACAACACTGTTTATTGATAGGCTCAGACTGGCACTAAACACCATTCATCTGTCAAAGGACATTTAGGTTGTTTTCATATCTTGGCAATTGTGAACAATGCTGCAATGAACATGGGAATGCTGCTATCTCTTTGAGATACTGATTTCAATACCTTCAGATATATACCTGGGAATAGGATTGCTGGATCATATCGTAATTCAACTTTTACTTATTTGAAGAACCTCCATACTGTTTTCTATGAAGGATGTATCATTTTACAGTCCCACCAACAGTGTGTAAGGGCTCCCTTTTCTCCACATCCTTGCCAACACTTATCTTTTGTTTTTTGATAATAGCCATCTTAACAGATATGAGATGATGTCTCATTGTGACTTTGATTTGCATTTCCCTGATGATTAGTGATGTTAAGCACCTTTTCACATACCTCTTGGCCATTTGCATGTCTTCTTTGGAAAGAGGTCTATTCAGGTCTTTTGCCCTTTTTTAAACTGGATTATTTGGTGTTTTTGCTATTGAGTTGTATGAGTTCTTTGTATATTTTGGATATTAACTCCTTATCAGATATATGGCTTACAAATGTTTTCTCCCGTGTTATAGATTGCCTTTTCAATTTGTTGATTGTTTCCTTTGCTATGCAGAAGCTCTTTATTTTGATATAGTCTCACTTGTTTATTTAACTTTTGCTGCCTCTGCTTTTCGTGTCTCATTCTAGACTCTCCATTTTTGTAATTGCTTATCTATTTTTCTGTAAGATCAGTCCTTACCACTGTCTCTACTTCCACTTACCTGTGAGGCTGAGACTGACCCCAGTTAGGATTTCTGCAAAACTCTGTAGTCCCAAGTTTTTTAGACTTGAGTTACCATCAGGTCTTCTGTTACCTCTATACCTTCTTCTCTCAAAGAGGTGACATATAGTATAGCGGTGAAACTCTCAATTTCTATAGTCAGGCAAACCCCCACCTCTTCCACTTACTGAGGTAATGGCAAACGAGTTACACCACAGTTTCTTCCTAGACTTGATAGGAGATTTAAATGACATCATGCGTAGAAAGTGTTCAGTAATGAACATATTTTTTATGCTAGATCTTAGCAATGTTAAGATAGATAATATTAGCCAGGTCAGTGGTCAAGTTCATATCTGAACCTGAATTCTGTCAACTGGATTCTTATTTTCTTCTCAGTATCTGAAACTGACTAGGTAACTGCCATCATTTTTCTCCTGTACAGTGGTTTCTCAAAGTGTGATGGTCAGACCACCTACATCTGAATCACCTTAGAAAATTGTTTAAAATCAGCTCTCTGGGACTCATCTGTTTTATTGAATTTCTGTGGTGGAGCTCAAGAATCTTCAATGAAACAAGCTCTCAGCTTATCCTGATGTCCGCTATGATCTGAGAATCCTGTCCTGTTCCAGGATGATAGTCTGTTTGGATCTTCCATCCTAAGATCACATTCCATCCCCTCCACGAGATTAGTGAGACTGTTTTGAGTTGTCTGGATCTCTGAAAATCTCCTGCTTTTCTTTTCATTTTGTGTTCAATCTAGTTATCAAGCATCTCCCTTACTCAAATTAGAATCTCCAAAGCTGACTTCCTAAATTCCATCCTTTGTTTGTTGTCATTCATTTAAAATAGCATCTGTTGCCTCCTGGACCAGACTTCATTTCCTTTCCTTCAACCTCCTTCTCTTTTCATCTGTGGATATATTTCTCCATTTTCCCTCTTTTCCTAAACAGTATCACTCATAATTTGAGGGGCGATCATCTTTACTTCATTAGCATCCATACCTTTTGGGTGGGATTTAACCCCATCTTTGACTTCTAAGATAAGCCTGTATAGCTTAATATGTGCCATCTCCCTGGCCACAACCAATAGCTCAGGGATGGCCACTGATCTAATCTGGTCAATGAGAAATAAAGAGACATTGGGAATGGGAAGGGGGCTGACTTTAGGAAATAAACATATTCTTTTTTTGTGAAAATTATTGGGAGATATATTATTTTTTCCCTTCAGTATGGTTATGCTATTCATTTGAAATTCAGTACTGGAAATTTGTTTCTGTTTGTATTCTACTTTATCTTTCTTCCCCATCCTTGTTAATATTTTTTCGATTAGGTGATATGTTAGTCTGGTGCCAAAGGTGAAAATATATGCAGAGCTCTCCCTAATGAAGTGCTGCTGTGCCCACACTCTGTGCACTGAAACCCCATTCAAGCCCATTGGTAACCATCTCATTAATCTCTGAGTTCTCCTTCCTCTGATTCTTTGTGCACCATTGAGCAAAAACACGTATTTTCTTATTTTCTCTTGATTTTTACACAAAAGGTAGCCTCTATACACACGATTTTGCATTTTGCTTTCTTTACATGACAATATATCCTGGAAATCTTTTCATATCAGTCCATAGAGATCTTCCTTATTCTTTTCCAGCTGCACACTATAGCACTTCACCTGGAGATGTACCAAAATTTAATCAACTAGTTTACTACATAGCCTTCTATGTTGTTGTTTCCAATATCTTTAAACTATAAACAAGGCTTAAATGAATAAACTTGTGTATACATATTTTTGTATTTATGGAGGATAAGAGTCAGGATAAATTTATGTATGTGGGATTTCTGGGTAAAAAGATAAATGCATTTTTATTAGATATTGCCATACGAAATTCCCATACAAAATTATTTTACCAATGTGCATTTTGATCAGCAATGTATGACAGTATCAGCTTGCCTACAGCCTGGTCGATAGAATGTGTTATCATACTTTATGTCAATCTGATAGGTAAGAAATGGTTCCAACTTGTATGCCTCTATTTATGTGTGAAGATTAATATCTTTATACAGGTTTTTCTTTTTTTGCATCTACATCAGTGGTTCTAGACTGTGAATGTACATAAGAATTTCCATGTGTGCACATGCGTGCACACGTGTGCATGTATCTTCTAACCTAGGAGCTTACTGTAAAAGATCAACAGGTGATTCTAATGCACAGCCAATAGTGTAAACTACTGCTTTGGGTCATACAGAATGAGGATATGGGTCTGGAATCATGGCAGTCACTGTTGTTATCATAGGAGGAATCGCTTGAAGAAGAAGCCAACAGGTAAAGAAGAAAATGCTGATCCACTGGAGTGATCCTCATGTCAACCCAGTCTCCTCTCTGTACTCTTCTTTTACATAATCAGGTGGATTTTTCCCTATAAGTCAATATATTGGTTTTTATGCATGGTCAATAGTTGTATCTCCTTTCTTCAGCAATTTTTTCTCCACCATTGCCCCCCGACCATTTAATTTTTTTTTCTTATAGTCTATGGTGAATAGTCCCTTAAGACTTCAATTTAGACATCCCCGCCTTTAGAAATCTTTCTCTGCTATCGTCATCACCCTCTTCGTCACCCATTTGGGTCACTTTTATTTCTTCTTTGCTCTCTAGCATCTTGTGCCTAGAGCTATAATTGCACAGAGACACATTGCTTTGTTACTTTGTCCTCCTCTGCAGTATGAGTCTCTTGTATGCTTGGATTGTTTCTTATCCAACTATGTAAGGGAGAAGGAAGGACTCAAGCTATTTTAAATTTGAATTTAAGAATCAGTTGATGTAAGAATAAGTCATAATCCCTCTGTATAAAAAATACTATTTTGGAGAGGAAAAAGGTTAACAGTGCAGTGGCTATGTCTAAATGTGTAATGCTTAAGAAAGTGACATGAATGATGGTAGGGATTAATTATGGGTATCATTTATCAGAGAAAGTATAGAAGGTGCCATGGAAACATGCCAGCAGGTGTGGTATGGATAAGAATTATCCAGTGATACATTTCCTGGGGTAAGCTGGAAAAGAAACTTCCAGAATGTAATGTTCAATATTTAGATTTTAGTCAAATGTTACATTGTGCTGTTTCCACTACCCTCCAAGTCCTGCCACACAAACCTTTCAGAAAAATCTCTACACAGCAACCCTATGGTGCTGCTGCTTTGGAGGAATAAAGTAAATTGGGTCATATACAGAAAAAACAAATCAGGGCAGAACAATGGTAAGAGCTATGGCAGCTAGAGGAAAGAGTGAAGAGTTGGGTGATTTGGTGACACCACGTAGTATACAGAATGACTCCGGAGAAAGGTAAACCCTTCTTTCCCAAACCCATCAGTGACCTTGAAAAGAACTCTGGAACCCCAAGAGAGAAGATCTAGCACCTTACTTTTAAAATCTATTTTATTGAGGTATAATTTACATTCAATTAAATATGTCCATTTTAAGTATACAGTTGATGATTCCTAATAAATTGATAGATCCATGTAGCCACCACCACTCTCGAAGTATGAAATATTTTCCTTAGTTCGATAGGTTCTCTTGTGCCTTTTCTTGGTTAATTACTCCACACTCCACCCCTCTGACTCCAAGCAAACACTGGTCTGCTTTCTGTCACTATAGATTAGATGTGACTTTTTTGTTTAAATTTCTAAGAACCTGTCAAACTGTTTTCTAAGGAGATTGTGCCATTTTATATTCCATCCAGCATGGATGAGAGTTCTAGTTGCTCTACAAATTTGTCAACACTTGCCATTGTCAGTCTTAGATTTTAGCCATTTTAGCAAGTGTACTTCTTTGTGCCTTTAATTCTAGTACTTTATGCAAATTAAAGACACTAGCTCAGGTGATTAAAAAAATTGAGTCTCTTTAGATGTCCCCAACCACTCTTCCTCTCCCTATATGCGCATGCTGTTCTTTCTTTTAAGAGATATAGTTTATTTCCCCTCCTGTTTAATCTGAGCTGGCATTTTGACTGGCTTTGACTAAGAAAATGTAGCAGCAGTGAGGTTCTAGGACTTCTGAAGCCAAGACTTAAACAGATTGACAGCTTGCACTTCCTAGATGGATCTAGGAATTCGTGGACTATGCTCTTAGAGGCCCAACTCATATGGAAGTCATATAGTGGAGAACTAAGACACTCATTGACCACCCTAACTGAAGTCTCATTGAGCCAACAGCCAGCACCATGTAAGTGAGCCATCTTAGACATTCCAGCCCTGCTAAGTCTCCAGGTGACCAGATCCTGACAGAGCTATCCAGCTGAATCCATTCAACCCACAATTGTGAGAGATAAGAAAATGGTTGCTTTAAGCCACTGAGTTTTGGGGTGGTTTGTTGAGCAGCAGTAGATAACCAAAATTGGTATACAAAATTCCTAGCTTAGGGCTCAATAAATATTTGCCAGATTAATATATTCATCCATTCAACATACACTCTTCTGTGTACTTAGCACTGTGCTAAATATTGCAGCATTGCTGTGTGTCTTGAGAAAAATTAAAGGAGATTGCTTCCTCGATGTGCAGATGATAGCAGTTAGTTATAACATTTAAGAATCGTCTGACTATAAATCATTGACCCTCATTTGGCCTTGATCAAGAGTCTCTTTATCCCAATCAGGCCCAACTGAGAGCCTGGAATAATTTCCCTAGACATCAACTACCATGAATCACCCACACTCCCTCCTCTAGTGCTGCCCTTGTAGTGCCTGGGAATCTAACAACACCCGCTGTTTGAGGAACAGTGCAAACATGACCTACTTCAGTCACGTCAGCAGAGATTTTGTCTTGCAACTGTTCATTCTTTGAGTAAATGAGGTGCAATCTTGAATAGCTGTAGGATAGTAAATTGATCGCTGATGGAGCTCATTCGAGCAGCCCTCATCACCCACCACTCAACCTCAGTTTACAGGCAGCTGTGACAGATTAAGTCCAAAAAGAACACAGGAATTGCAGCTGCCTTGATGCCCAGAGCACAGGATGCCCTTTTTACCTGTTTTGAGAATGAAAGAGACAGAACGAACCACCATAGTGCACTCTGCCCTTGACTCTGGTCCTATCCTTCCTGTTCCCACAACAAGGGACATTGGAGGCTCTTTGATGGCTTGAGTAGGTGAGACCTACTGCAGCCCAAACTCATCATTTACCAGCTGAGGAAAGGAGGCCCCATAAGTTAAGTGATGCTCTGCTAATCATGCAGGGAATTAGAAGCCCAGCTAAGACCACATGTCAGGTCACTAGAATCTTAATCATACGTCCTTTCCATTTTAACACGCTGTCTCTCTGCTTCCCTGGTACTTGGGACTTTTTTCCAATAACTGCACATGCTGTGGAAAAGATCTGCCATTTCCTTCAGAAGATAGATCATAGAGGCTGGGCTACATGCCAGGATCATCTCTAAAACCTCATCACCTTCCTGGCACTAACGACCCCTTACCTATTGAATTTCACATTTTATTCATTCAGCAAAGACTCCCGGATGATGAATATATAGAAAATCCTATACAAGATATCTTGGTGGATAGAAAATTGTAGAACACTATTTTCTGGGTTCAATAAACTTATATTTAGGGAGTGATAATTAATATTCAAATATCTATAATAAAAATCAGTATGTGATAACTGTCTCGTATTTATGGTAATTAATAGGTTAATTAAACATTCCAATTAAATGAACCCTGATTCTTTGCATAAAATACTGGAAGTCATACAAAGTGTACAGAAATGGAACAAATGTATAGAGCCTTGTTACTCAAAGTGTGTTCTCCTGGAGCATTAGGAACACCAGCTGGGAGGTTGTTAGAAATGCAGATTCTCAGGCTGCACCACAGACCCACTGAATCAGAATCTCTGCTTTAATAAGATCCTCGGGAGGTTTGTAAGCATATTAACATTTGAGAAATCTGAATCAGAGGAAAGAGGAGTGGAGGAAGGAGGAATTGATTTTGACTAGTGTGATTAAGGAAGATCTCACAGCAGAGGGCAGCAGACTGATGTGTTTACTGAGGCACTTGGATCAGAACTGGATTAAGCTGGAAGAAATTGGACAAGTTATTTAAATGGTTTGTTCATAAAACAGGCAGAGTGTTAGTGCCTAACTCCTGGGGTGCAAGAAAATATTTCGTATGTGGAAGTTAGGTGGAGTTAGGAATGAAAAAGTGGGCTGGGAAGGAAGGGCATTACAAGAAAACAATCCACAGCATTGTTGCCACTGAAGCCATGGAGGGGATGGGGTTGACATTATTGTTAGCCAGACGGTTGCCTGGAGTGATAATGCCACTACCAAAAACTAGGGAAGCTAAAGGAAAAGAGGTTTCAGAGAGTGGAAGATGATGATGATGATAGCACTTCTGGTCTTACCCTGTGAATTTTGACCCTTGAGCCTCACTCCAATTTGTCAATCTCTTGACTCCAGAGAATGTGCAAAACTGAATACAGTGGAAGTACAGGTGGATTCTTCCTCTCAATGCCATCCCTCGACAGTGCTCCCCTGAGGCCCTTGAGTATTTCCCCGAAATAGATACAGGGCAGCCCTTTAACTCCACTGTAAAAAGGCTCCCTAAATGCAGCTCGATTTTTCATATCACATAGCATTTTGCTTTATGCTCATAGTCATGTAATGTAAAGGGTAATTTGGGGTTGATAAATTAGCAGCCAGGAAAGAGGCCTACAAGGAGCTTCAGTAAGCCATTTAGCATTTGGTGAGTTCTGTAGAGCTTTGGTCTCTTCCCACACCCAGAGGTAGTAAATATCCCTCTCCGAATGGTGCTTGCGGAGAGTGCCTCTGCATTTTGATACTCCGTGAAGTGCATTCCTGTGAGCAACAATCATTTCACGTTCTAGAATAGAACTCCGGAGCCATACTTCTGAGGGTCCTTTCAGTTCAATGGTGGAAACCATAGCCCAGGGAGGAGTCATGACTTCCTAGGGTCCTTACTCAGCTATTTGTTTAAGTGAGCACTTTAGGCCAGATGATATATTTCTCTTCTTATCCTTCTTTCTTACTTCCTTCTCACATCCCTCTTTCCCCACTCCTTTCTCTGTCTCTGTCTCTCCTTTCATGACTTCACTGCTTGTGAAAGGTTACTGATTTTAGATAAACAGAACTGTAAAATCAAATTAAGTCAGGCTTAAATAGGGAGCAGACATTGAGATGAGTTTGCTTTCTCTTGGACTGAGACACCCTAGTCTAATTGTGACCCTGAACACATTTTCAGTTTATGAACCAGGATCCCTACCCAAAGTTAACTTAATATGAATCTATAGTGTGATGTATGTGGCCAAAAAGTAAGTAAAATAAATAAAAACATCTGATTTAAATATTGTCTCAGATGAAGGGCTGAGCTGATAAAGGTGAAGATTATATGCATTCAAGAGGGCCTGGGTATTATGATTTTAAAGTTTATTCTGACTGCAAGAGTTCACTACTCTGGGAAAGTTGTTTCATTGCATTTAGCAGGTTCAAGCTGGTAAGTTAGGGAGAAATGGAAGATAAGGTGAGCTTTTTTAAAACTTGAAAATTGCATGTGTGAGCTCTGAATTCAGCATCTCCATTCCTTCAGAAAGAATTGGCTCTTCATCAGGGCAGACTGTGGGCCAGAAGGGTGTAGAAGGAAGTGGCTGCATTTGAGGCTGTGAGGGATTATTTACAAATGAAATCCACTTGCCTTGCAGGCCCCATCCTAATAGACTCTGTACTGAGCTTATTGTCTTGTTGATAACACGCACAATCACTTTGCTACCAGTTTTCTCTTGTTTCAGGCTGACTGCTCTGATCTTTATGGGAAAACACAGTGATCCAGTAAGGCTACGACACTAAATAGCAAGCAACCTGGCTGTATTTCAATCTCAACAACCAATTGTTAACTATGAGCCGCTTACACTCTCTTTGCCTCTACTTTACCACTCACCAAATAGAATAATTCCAATCCCCGGCATTTGTATAGAAATCTACAGTTTCAAATCATTTTCATATCCTTTTTTTACTAGAATCTCAGAATTAACCTATGAGAAGAATAGGGTGATAGAGATGTTTTAAAAACTCATTTTACTGAAGAGGAAACTCACAGGATGATAAGTTAAGTGATTGCTTAAGGTTATACTGCAGTAAATGATGAAGTATGTCCTTGAACTCATAGTTTTTGACTCTTGTTAAAAATATATATTTTTTATAAAAGGTAAAATTATGCCTCTCATACAAATATAAAATGAACTCATGGGGCCAGCCCAGTGGCACAGCAGTTGAGTTTGCACGTTCTGCTTCGGTGGCCTGGGATTTGCCAGTTCAGATCCCAGGTGTGGACTTATGCACTGCTTGTCAAGCCATGCTGTGGTAGATGTCCCACATATCAAATAGAGGAAGATGGGCACGGATGTTAGATCAAGACCAGTCTTCCTCAGCAAAAAGATGAGGATTGGCAGCAGATGTTAGCTCAGGGCTAATCTTCCTCAAAAAAAAAAAAAATGAACTCATTATTTTATTTACCTCATCAATTAATAAGGGGACCAGGAAGATGTTACAGCTGGTTCAAAGGAAGAAACGTTTCACATATTAGAGGCAGATAAGGAATGCTGAAATAAATTTACAAATGCATTTGTAAATTTCAAATTTGCAAAAGCTGTTTAATATCCATAAGGTGATAATCCATTACATTCCCTGGATATATTTTGCATTTCTTTTTTTTTCTTTTTAAACATTGGCACCTGAGCCCTGAGCTAACAACTGTTGCAATCTGTGTTTTTTTCTTTCTGCTTTTTCTCCCCAAATTCCCCCAGTACATAGTTGTATATTTTAGTTGTGGGTCCTTCTAGTTGTAGCACGTGGGACGCCACCTCAACACAGCCCGATGAGTGGTGCCATGTCTGCGCCCAGGATCCAAACTAGCAAAACCCTGGGCTGTCGCAGCAGAGCCCAAGAACTTAACCACTCAGCCACGGGGCTGGCCCATGCATTTCTATAAACAAAAATTATTTGTTTTTCTGTCAGTTTTCTACAACTGGCTGGACTGTAAAATAACTCAAAGACAATAAAAGGCAGAGATAACCCTGATGGTTAAGCATTTTATCAAACGTTTCACAATATTTTCTTCAACTCAAAATGTAATGTTCTCGGGGCCAGCCCAGAGGTGCAATGGTTGGGTTCACACATTCCACTTTTGCAGCCCGGGGTTGCCAGTTTGGATCTTGGGTGTGGACCTACACACCACTTGTCAAGGCATGCTGTGGTAGGTGTCCTACATAAAATAGAGGAAGGTGGGCACATATGTTAGCTCAGGACCAGTCTTCCTCAGCAAAAAGAGGAGGATTGGTGGCAGATGTTAGCTCAGGGCTAATCTTCCTCAAAAAAAAAAAAAGTAATGTTCTCATTGTGTAACACTGGTGCTGGCCCTGTCATCAGTTCCCCTACATTGAACCCAGCATATATGGGGCTAAAACCAAAAGCACTCATCCCCTTTCCCTGCTTCTTTAAGTTACATTCATATGTAAGTATTGGTTTTTTTAAACCTTGGTATCCCTGAGTTTCACAAGACAAATAAGAGTTACAAATTGTTAAAAGCCCAGGTGGCCTCACACTGGGCTCACACTGAAGTTTTCACTAGTTACTGGTCCTTTGAAGTTTTACTACAGAGAAACTGATGTCCAGAGAATATCAAGAAGATGAAGCTTTCCAGACCCCAACTCCTCAGCTTCCTAGCACCAGAATCTACCATCCACCATGGAGGCAGACAACCAAGGATATCCCCCCCAGATTCCCTTATCTCACCACCCCCTTTCTGCAAGCAGCCTTACAAGGCCAAACAAGGCTGGTGGGAAAGCATTAACCAGCAAGGCCACAGGCTCCCTCTCCTTACAAGCAGCCACATTCCTCATAAGTTTTAAGATCCCTTACCTCTGGGGCCAGCCCAGTGGTGCAGCAGTTAAGTGTGCACAATCCGCTTTGGTGGCCGGGAGTTTGCCGGTTTGGATCCCGGGTAGAGACATGGCACCACTTGGCAAGCCATGCTGTGGTAGGCGACCCATATATAAAGTAGAGGAGGATGGGCATGGATGTTAGCTCAGGGCCAGTTTTCCTCAGCAAAAAGAGGACTTAGGACTAATCTTCCTCAAAAAAAAAGAAAAGAAACTGTAAGAGCCCTTGCCTCTCATCTTTCAGGGAGATGAGACAAATTCGAGGGCTCACTCTCGTCTCCTCACTGACGTCACCTGAAATAAAAACTCTTTCCTTGCCATAAGCCTGACATTCCAGTTTTTACTGGGCCCCTCTTGTTTGGCAGGTGAAGAACCTGTGTATGTTCCAGCAATAACACTACACCCTAAAGAACCAGTGTGATCCTCATCCTCTCCCTAACTCCATAACTGATGCTTGTCAGAGACACATCAATATTTTAGAGTTGCTGGCATTCAGGGATAGATGCTAAAATACTTAGGTAACAACAATTTGGTAATAATAAAAATAATAATAATAGCTACCATTTGTTGGGTACCTACCATGTGCCAATTGCCAATAATGTCTGTTAACATGTATTTGTTTTTCTTTTCTCATTGAATCATCAAAGCAATCTTATGACATATGGGCTACTATAATAAAGAAGTCCTGTTTATGGTTATTAACTCATCCCAAATCACTCATCAAATATTCAGTGAAATAGGTCTTAGGTTTTAATGTTTTATGGTAGTTAAATGAATTAGATCATGGATAAGATACTTAACTGTCCTGTACTTGAATTTGGCCATCTAAAAGTGGGGTAATGATATAAAAATATAATATTACTAATGCTACCAGGGATTTAAGAATTTTAGGAAGGAAAATGTTATATCAACCTAGGGATATATCACTGAGAGCTGTCTGTGAGGTCTCAATGTGAAGTGACTGGTTTTCATCAATGTCCTCATTAGACCCCTACTGAGAGATTGCTCTGGAAGAGAGAGATGGGAGTATGGGTCCTTGTTTCTAGCTGAAGGAGAACTCTTTTGATTAAATCATGGTCTTTAGAACTGGATGAAGCTAACACTTCTGCTGAGTGATTCACAAGATTTGTTTAACCTATCTGAGCCTCAGTTTCCTCATCTTAAAATGGATAAAGTACCATTACCAACCTTAGAAGCCATTATGGTTAAATGAAATAATGTAGGCAAAGCACTTGGAATTGTGCTTGGCACATGGTAGCAATCAATAAATAGAAGTTTGCATTATTTATTATTATTATTATATCTCCTGCATTCAGATTCAACACCCTCCTTTAATATTATCATATATTTTAAAATAATGATTGTATCTGAAAACAGTTTTGGGTAATAGACATTTTACGGGGCACATTTATAAACCTTCCACCCCTTACACTCTCTTTGGGGATCATCTAACACGCCCTCAGGGAAACTGTGCTTTTTCAGTTGAGAACATGGACTAGCTCTCGAACGGCCCTTTGAATTCCTGTTGCCTTCTAAGGCTGGCCACTCACCTGCTCTCTGACATCAGAATGTAGAAAGGGATGGTGTGCAGTTTAATTGAAACTGCAGTAAGGGTAATTTTTACCCTTTTGTTGAGATAAACAACCTGAGGCGACGTCTTCTTTGGTTTGGAAAAGATTACTTTTAAATTGCTTAAATCAAATCTCTCATTTCCTAAAGTCTACCATTCATAAGTCATTATTAATTTAATCCAATTCAGCCCTTCCTTCTGTTGTTTCAGGTTTGCTGTTGAACAATCAAGGGCACAGAAGTAGCAGGACAAAGTCCCTCTCCTCCGGGGGCCCGCTATCTGGGTGGGAAGCCCAGCGTTCACAAAGACGCCATTCATGCTAGATATAGAGGATTCACAGTAGAAACCAAATCCTGAGGTTACAACTTAGTGGTCAGTAAGCCTACTTGGCCTGCAGATATGTGTATTCGATTTGAACTCTTTTGCAGCCTTCCTAGGTTTAACGAAAAAAATTAAGAGTTTCCTAAATCAACATAAAAGTAGATCTCATAAGAAATTCAGGATTTCTGATATCTTCCTTACATGGCCTTAATATCCTACCCAGCAACTAACCATGAGCCGCATATAAGCAGAAGTTGCCCATTCTAAAAGGCTCTAGGGCTTTCTAGTTAACCACGTCCAGTTTAAATTACTAATTTATACTAACTACCTGGTCCCTGTGTGCATTTGATCCTGTGACTTCTGAAATAGTGACCCCTGACAAGAGTGTAACATGTCCAGGGGAAGAGAGGTTCATTTCAACAGAGTGATGGAGCTGGGAAAATAGCAAACCAAAATATGAGCTTCTACTGTGTTTTACCCACTTCATATATTTTCTCAATTAATTCTTGCGACAACTTTCTTAAGTAGGTGGCGCTGTAACTCTTTTGAATTTGAGGAAAATGAGGCTCAGAGATTATTTAGAAGTGGCCTAAATGACAGAGCTAAAATGTAGTTCCAATATAACAGAAAAAAAATGACCCAACAGGAGTTTGTTTTTAAACTGATATACTTGCTTTGTAGTTTATATTAATCATGATAGAACAAACTTGCTCTAATAAATAAACCTAAATATCAATGGCTCAATAAATAGCAGTGGGTCCAACAACCCTCCAGGGCAGCTCTCTTATAGAAAGTGGCTGGTGATACCTTCAGATTCTGTCTTGTGACTTCATCATTGCAGCAAGAGGTTTCCACCATCACGGTTGCAAAGGGAAGAGAGACCTCCAGGGTTCTACATGGATTTTCACTGTCCCAGCTAAGGCATGTTACTTCTGTCCACAGTTCATTGTTCAAAATTAACGGAATGGCCCTGCCAAAAAGCAAAGAGGCTGACATGTCTTCCCTGTGCCCAAGAAGCAGAGGGGGCTGCATATACATGAGCACCGGTAACGTCCACCATGCTTTTCGGCAAGTTGTACAAACTCTGTCTCACTTTTCTTACTGGCAAAGGAGAATGATACCTTTCGCAAGATTTTGGTGTTGGTTTGAGATGATGTTGGTAAAGCGTTGAGTGCAGTGCACGACTATAAGTGACCAATAAATTCATCTGTTTGATGTGTTATATCTGATAAAGATAGCATTAGATCAAAGTGCTTTTTCTGTACTGAATCAGGCGACTCAGTTTTATCTTCAATTCTAATACTGATGATTATGTAGCTGGGGAAAAACCTCTGAGGTTTCATCTAAAGGGTAAGAGGGTTGAACTACCATGATCTCTGGGTTCCCTCTGCTGTCAATAGTCTATGTCTACCAATAATTCCCTTCAGAACAACTGGAAATGCTATCAGCCAACACCTAGCACAGTTCTTTGATCCCGAAGTTATTCCATTGGGAGAAGTCTAGAAAAATATCCTCCCATTTGAGGACTCCACCATGCAGAGTGAATAGCACTATGTTAGATAAAGAATGAATATTTGAGCAAATGAATGACCACCTGTCTTAGACAGCTCAAGCTGCCATACTAAAATATCATAGACGGGGTGGCTTAAACAGTTTAACAGACTATTTTCTCACAGTTCTGGAGGGTAGAAGTTCAAGATCAAGATGCTGTTAGGATTGGTTTTTGGTGACAGCTCTCTTCCTGGGTGCAGATGGCCACCTTCCTGCTGTGTCCTCACACGGCCTTTTCTCTGTGTGCACATATGCCTGGTGTCTCTTCTTATAAAGACACCAGTCCTATTGGATTAGAACCTCATCCTTATCATGCTACTTAACTTTCTTATCTCTTTAGAGGCCCTATCTTCAAATATAGTCACATTGAGGGGGGCTTCAACAAATGGATTTTGAGGGAACACTATTCAGTCCATAACAACACCAGAAGCTATGATAGTTGGAAATATGGCCTTAGAATCTGGGCCATGAAAAAATACCCTGAAAGGATTCCCTTTCCTAAAGGATACAGTGATTTTCAGTGGAAAAACCTCTCTCCTTGGAGCATTTTCTTATCAAATTCTCATCGCTTCTCTTGGTTTCTGCTTCTTATCTGTAAAATTAAGGTAGAATCTAAGCAATATATAAGTTTTATCTCTGATCCAATCCAAAAGATTAATGATGAAAGAACTGAGACCACGTCTGGGATCAGCGAGGAAGTTTAGTGTGATTAATTAGAGATGCTTTCCATGGGCACAGAAAGTGACAAGGATGATATACACAAAAGTAATATATTTGAAATTTTTGAACTAGATAAACTTTAAGGGCACTCCTAACTCTCACATTTTATCCTTCTATGTATGAGTACAATCCCTCTTACATAAAGGGTCCCTTAGACCTGGAGAATCAGAAAGTAAAGAGTATTTGGCCGGTTTTTAAGTCAAGACCTAAAAGCAAACTGGAAATAAATAATGTGGTCTTGATAGCAGAGGAGAGACCTTTGTCAAGCTGTGCAGAAGACCTAGAGGTGATGTTAGGGTTTTAGGGCCAGAGTAGAAAGCCTGCAGTGTGTGCTCGCCAAAAGGCGGCAGTAGAGGCCAGGCTCAGCAAAGTGGGTCAGAAGAACTGAGCTGTGTCCCACAGCTGCTGTTCTCTGTTGTAAATGCCCGTAACTGGGAAAGTGCATGAAGGGGAAAGTCTGATGCCTAAATGACAGGGCAAGAGTGGTTTTAGCCAAGGTGCATTTGTACCACGTGGAGAGAAAACTATGGCTTTTCATTTGCTTTTAAATCATTTGTCATACCATCTTGAACTTGCTGACCTGAACCAGCACATTCACCCTAAGCAAGAACAGCAAATTGCATGTCTCTTGCTGACCTGGGAGGGCTGGAGCAGAGCACCTGGCTATTTTCACGCAACCCCCTGCCCGTGTTTATTTCTGCCCGTTGGAGGAAGCCTTGTTAGGGAGGGCGATTAACTCATCAGCTACTATTAGCAGGGCCTAATGACTGCCAGGTTTTTCTGGGAAATGGCAAACCTCTCACTGGCCTTCCCAGAAAGGACGTCCTCCTGCCAGCAGGCTGTTTAATCAGAACCACAAACAATTATGAATCAGGAAAGGTAGTTGTGTTAAGCACTATCTTTCCTGTAGGGAACCCAGTGATTGCAGAGAGAAAATGCAGAGCAAAACCTGCCTGCATCTCTCTGGGGTGCAGAGACTGACTTCCCCCCACAGTGTGGAACAAGCTGCTCTCTCAGGTTTCCTGATGGCTTCTCCGTGATGGTAACCTTGACCCTATTGCCCATTCTCTTAGTGGTTGTATATTCAGCCTGCATTACAGAATTATGCTCTTACACATTTCTTTAGAATTGAGTCTGTATTGATTCTAGACATATGTACTGAAGATTTTCCCCTCCCCTTACACTACACGCTCCCAGGCTACTCCAGTAACCTTCTGATGTCTCTTTTTCAATTCTTACCTCTTTTACTCCATTCATCACAAAAATAGCCAGAGTGGTTTTAAAAAACATCACTTTGTCCAATCATAATGATCAACTCTCTTAGAAATTTTCAATGGTTTCCCACCGTGTTTACAATAAATGTTCAACTTCTCGCCATGACCTACTGTGCCCTGCTTGTCCTGGAGCCTGCCCACTCTTTTTTAAATTTTTCAAATTTTTTTTAATTTTTATTCTTTTGAGGAAGAGTAGCCCTGAGCTAACATCCACTGCCAATCTTCCTTTTTCTGAGAAAGATTGGCCCTGAGCTAACCTCCGTGCCCATCTTCCTCTACTTTGTATGTGGGACACCTGCCACAGCATGGCTTGATAAAGGGTGCTAGGTCCTCACCCGGGATCCAAACTGGTGAACCCCAGGCCACTGACGTGGAACACGTGAAATTAACTGCTGCACCACCGGGCTGTTCCTGAGCCTGCCCACTCTTGAACCCCACCTCATGACACTATTCTCCATACTCATTTGCTCCATGTGTCTTTCAAATTCTAGAAAATAGAAAATGTCTTCCTTTCTCAGTACCTTTGGACATCTTCTTTGCTGGATTTGGAATGTTTTTCTCCCCTCCTCACTCAACTAAATTCTACCCATTGCTCAAATCTCAGCTTCAATGTCTCTTCTTCACAAATGTCTTTTCTGATCTTCATAGAGGGTGTATTGGTCAGCTATGTCTGCCGTAACAAATAGCACAGACTGGGTGCCTTCAACAACAGAAATTTATTTTCTCATAGTTCTGGAGGACTGAAGTTCAAGGTCAAGGTGCTGACAGGGATGATTTCTCCTGAGGCTTCTCTCCTTAGCCTACAGATGGCTGGCTTCTCCCAGTGTCTTCATTTTCTCTCCTTTTCTCTGTGTGTACCTCGCTGATATTTCTTCCTCTTCCTATATGGCCACTAGTTATACCAGATTAGGGCCTCACCTTATCATTTGCTTTCAATTTAATTACCTCTTTAAAGGCCCTGTCTCCAAATATAGTCACATTTGGGGGTTAGAGCTTCAACATACGAATTTTGGGGGGGCACAATTCAGTCCATAACAGAGGTCTTTCCTCATCTACATGATCCATGATATTATCTGTTACAGTACCCAGATCTTTCCTTTCATTTCATAATTTTCTTTTTTCATATTTTTAAAAATTGTGTTATGTTAAAGCATATACTTAGTTGTCTGTTTATTATAAATTTCACTAGATTGGTAAATTTGACTCCACTTTTCACCGCTTTATCTCCAGCACCTAGAACAGTGCCTAGTGTACAACAGGCACTCCAATATTGATCAAATGGAAGAATACTTTCCAGTAGGCAGTAACTATCTCTGCTTGTTCATCACCTAGTCACCAACACTCAGCACAGTGCTCAGAGGTCAGGAAGTTACCTGTATTACCTGAATGAAAGGGTAACCCAGTAAACATCAAGCATAACTATAGGAAGTAGGCTCAAATCATTTCTAGCAGAGTGTAGTGATCAGGGTCCAGTCAGGGGACAAAATATCTCTAATTTGAAGAGGGCACTTTTAGCACAAAGAGTTATTAACTAGTAAATAGGTATACTACTAAGAGGGGTAAAGAGAACCCTAAAGAATACAGGAATAGCATAAGGAGGAATGTTCATGGATCCCAGCTCGAGCATCACAGAGCCAGCTGAAGAAGGATGGATTTGGAGCTGAAAGGAAATAGTGTGATAAATGTAACACTTAGCGCTTAAGAACACAGACCAGCATACAGGAATACCTGGATATAAATTCAGTATAGGAGGGTAGGTTTTAATTTCTAAATTCGGAGGGGCAGAGAACTCTTTAAAGGAGAGGTAGAATTGGAACTAGACTTTAATATTTATATCAATCTCTAGAATGAATACGAATGATATCTGAATACATGTGATATATATGATCTGAATATGATATGATATGAATACATACAATATGATATATAATATCATATAAAGAAGGATACGGTATAGATTTTAAGTAACTAAAGATCTAATTCAAAGTAACTTAATTAGGACTGTTTTTAGCCACTTAAAAAGTGTTTAGGATAGGATTTAGATTAGTTAATTCAATGGCTTAACAAATTTATCAAGGACTTAGGTTTTTAACATCTTTCTACTTGGCCACATTGAGCATGTAAACTTGTCCCCTTAAAAAATTTCCCTCATGTATACATGCTGTTTGTAGTTGTCCCAATGGTCGCATTGATTGACCACTTCCAAATGAAAAAAAGGAGTTGTTCTTTTCTTTTTAAGAGTAATGACATTTTTTTCCCCATGGAAGTTTCTCCAACAGACCTGTCCTTATGGTCTTCTTGGCCAGAACCAAGTAAAAGACTATATTTAAACCAATAACTATCAAGGGTAATGGAACACCCATATTGGCTTAGACTCATCATGATTCAATCCTCATGGTGAAGGTGAGTATAGCATTTATGAACCACAAGCAGAGGTTATTCTAGGAATATAAAAGTAACGGAATGACTGTTAAATAGGAAACCAATAATAGCTGGGCAATAAAAAATGATTCACCCAGGGAATAGAACTTGGTGAGGGTAATTGTACCCAAAAGGAATGGTTTGTGAAAAGGCACAGGTATTGGAAAATGTCAGCCCTAATTAGAGTATTTCAAATCATCCCATTTAACTAGAGTAGAGACTATGATAGGAAAGATTGAAGCAGAAGACTGGAAATGTCTGTTAGAACGTGATATAGTGTTTTTGATGCCAAGCAACTGTTCGGGATGAATTAGAAAACTTTGGAAAATAGATGTCCAACTTGAAGTTATAAGTATGATACATGTTAAAAGTCTGATTCCTCAATGTATGAGCACCTTAAAAACAAGTATAAGGGGCTGATGAGTTGGTGTGGTGGTTAAGTTTGCTTGCTCCGCTTTGGTGCCTGGGGGTTGGCTGGTTTGGACCCTGGGCACGGACCTATGCACAGCTTATCAGGCCATGCTGTGGTAGGCATCCCACATATAAAATAGAGGAAGATGGGCACAGATGTTAGCTCAGGGCCAAGCTTCCTCTGTAAAAAGAGAAAGATTAGTGGTGGATGTTAGCTCAGGACTAATCTTCCTCAAAAAACAAATATATATATATAATCTCTTCCACTAAAATTGTGATCTTGCAGACCCTGTGTATAAATAAATAATAAAATAAAATAAATAAATATCAGGAAAATAAAAGAAGAAAATATAAAAATAAATATCAAGGAAAAAACATAATTATAATTTTACAACATTATAAAACTTGGATCTAAGAGAATGGAACAATTTTTTTCCAAGCCTTTAAAAGAGGATTTTAATCAATAAATCATTATTTGATGAACGTCCCACTGCAGTTATTCCCAAACTATACCCCATAGAATTTTAGCTTCTCTGTGTATTTCCTCATAAATGGTACAGTGAGTTGAATAGTTCCCTGCCACCCCACTAAAAGATACATCCACCCAGTACCAGTGAATGTGACCTTATTTGGAAAAAGGCTCTTTGCAGATATAAGTAAGTTAAGGATGTGGGGATGAGATTATGTTGTCCTGAAATCCAATGACAAGTGTTCTTGTAAGAGAAAGAAAGTGATTTGAGACATGGAGACACAGGCAGGGAAGATAAAGGCCTCCTCCATGTGAGGATGGAGGCAGAGATTAAAGGGATGTGTCTATAAGCCAAGGAGTGGCACGGTTTCCTAGTAGCCACTCCAGGCTAGGAAAGTGGCACGGAATGGATTCTCCCTTAGAGCTTCGGGAGAAACCAACTGTGCTGACATCTTGATTTTAGACTTCTCCCCTCCAGAACTGTGAGAGAATAAATTTCTGTTGTTTCAAGCTGCCAAGTTTTTGGGAATTTGTTACAGCAGGCTTAGAAAATGAATTCAAATGTTTTATAATCAAATGAGTGTGGAAAAGGCTGCATATTCTCTGAAGTCACCATCAATCCAGATCAACATATTAGGAACTGGTAAATTCTGCAGGAGTTTCTTAATGGTTTGGTGGTAACCAATCTTTTTAAATTTGTACTTTATCTTGAAAAGTGCACATTTGCAATACATTCATAATTTTATGTACAATTATGAGGTTGGGAACCTATTAAGCCCAACCAGAACCTAGATTAAGAGCACGTGTCTAAAATCCCTTTCATTCTCACCTTTAATAATACACGGTCTGAGATCAGAGAGATGGGTAGGGTTAGATAGAAAACAGAAGGACTGGAGGCATGGCATTGGACACTAGGGAAACAGAAATACTGAGTTATGTAAGCACCAAGTATGTGGGAGACTTTGAGTCATGTGCAAAATGCTGTGGACTTTGTCTTTTAGCTATTAGAGACCCATCAAAACTTTTATTTAGAAGGAACCACAGTAGGTACCTAGGATGTGTCTGAATAAACAATAGCAATTACATTTCAAGAAATTCAATTTGGCACCATGAATAGGATATATTATTTTTCACAACAAAATTGTAATGCATCAACCCTTTGATCTAAGCTGGGACATATACTGCCCTAGTATTCCAGCATCGAAGTTGTCCAGGGGAGCATACCTGGGGACATATGAAGCATTACAAATTGCAGTCTTTCTGTGCAGCTCCAAATATGCCATTACATATTTTCCAATTGTTTCCTCCAGAGCACAGTTCACTTTTCCCCTATGTGCCACTGCATATAACAACAACCTAATGAACGGACCTCTGTGGCAAGCATTATTAGATGTAAAAAAAGAAAAAAAATGAAATGGAGTTGTTGGAAGAAAAGGGCCAGGTTCTCTCTGTCTGGGTAGTTGTCAATTCTTCAGGGTTTATTTCTCCTCTCTACAAGATTAAAATGTAACATAGCTAAGAACCCTTGTAGAGAGAGATAAAAATAAGAGGGTGCATTTCGCCTAGGAAAGCAGGTACCATGGAAATTTCCAGAAGGCTCTATAGTGTGAAGGAGATAATGAATCAGAAAAGGCATGAATTTTAGAGAGAATTCGGGCTCTGAAAGTTATTTACTGTATAATCTTGGCCAAAAGCTTTAATATATCTGGGCCTCACTTTCTATATCTTTAAAATGGGGAGAATACCTGCCTACACTGGTGCTTTGGGAATTAAATGATATAATACATATGATTCTCTTGGCATCGATTCATTGCTCAGAAAATATTAAATCTTTTTCATCTGTGTAGAGGGTGAAGGTGGGAAAGAAAATTAGAAAAGACTTGCTAAATGCAAGTCTCTCAATATTTGGTCTGTCCTTATGTAAATTTGCACATCCTTGTGCTTAGGGGACTTCTCATCTTTTTAAGGCCCACAAAATCTTTACCAATCACACTTAGACAAAACTGGAAGCAAACAGAACAGAATTCAAATCTCTAAAGTTGCTAGTTTGCAACTAAAGATTAAGCAAGTCATTGTCTGTATCAGAGTTCTGGTTTCCTTATTTAAAGAGGGGCCAAATAGCTAACTTAGAGCATCCTTTGAGAGCTAAAATGTTGTAATCATACTCAAGCTCATCATGGCACATCCCTACTCTTAGCTCTCAGAATTAAAAGTATGTGGTAGTTCATATCAACTTTTTATATATTTTCAGTTCTCTTTGCACATATGTGCATATGTGGATGATCTTTCCAGATATTAGAGTAGTGATCAATTCCATTTTGAACACTTACTGTGTGTTCATCTGGGCAAGTGATTTAATTCTTATAGTGACCTCATGAAGGAGGTAAAATGATTATCCTTATAATTTCAAATGAGGAAACTGAGACTTGAAGACTGGAAGTGGCTTTCTGAAGGTTTTATACATAATAAATTGGAAGTAGGATTGGAGCCCAGAACTGCTGTCTAACTTAAAAGCCTGCACTCTGTATGTCTGTAACTACTATCTTTGACCCCTGAGGGCATACAGTGTGCTTCATTTGTATACCCTTGAGTAGAAAGATTGTGTCACGCCATGAGGGGAGGTGGAGGTCACAGAAGTCAATAAATAGCCTGATCCTACTATTTACTACTGTGTAATGGTGGAAATATTTCTGGAAGGACCAGAAGACTTGAGTTTGAGTTCTGTCTCTGACCTTGAATAAGTGATTCACCTACCCTGAGCCTCTGTAAAATGAAGATGGTATCACCACTGAGAACTTCAGTATCTTCATCTGTTAAGCAGGGATAATGACATTGTCTACCTTACAGGCTTGTCTTTGGGATCATATGAGATCATTGATATAAAAGTCTTGGGGTTGTGCCTAGAGTATGGGGAGTGCTCGATAAATACATCCCAGCTACTGTTACTACTGATCGTGAATCACACTCCGAACCTTCCAAACCAGCAGAGTCTGGGAGTTTATGTCTTTTGATGTGTTTCAAGGCACTGGCAGTACTTGCATTGTCTAGAGGTTTCCAACAGGGAAAGGTGGACCATAAATCTAAGCCTGAAGAAACTGAGCTTGTAGCAAGAAGCACAAATGCTGTCATCATCAAGGCAGGAGCTAACAGTAATATTTTGTCAGAGAGGAAGAGGCCCCACCATGTGAGGAACTGTGTGTTGCTCACTGGCGTTGATCACAGAGGAGTCTATGGTGAGTGAAACTATCACGTGGAATCAGATGATGTTGGTCCAGATTTTGTTTCTCATGCTAACCAATTGCCTGACCTTGGGCAAGTCACTTTACCTCTTGGAGCTTTGGTCTCTTCATGAGTGAAATACAGGCATTCATACTAATTTCATAAGGCTTTTGTAAGGCTAACTGAGAATATATTTAATGCAAAGCATCCATACATCAGTAATTTAAGAAGTATTTGTGGGGAGTCAGTTTTTAATCTTTTATTTGTATTTAAGTGACTTGTGACACGTTTCTGAAAAGTCAGGCAGTAGGCTCATAGAAAAATAGAACTTTCAATTTGAACGGCATTTTCAAGATAATGTTATCTAAGCTTCCTCCATAGCTTCTTCCAATGTTATCTAAGCTTTCATTTATCCATGTTTGTTCATTCAATTATTTATTCAACAAACACAGAATGCCTCTTCTGTACAAAGCATAGGGGAAGGGGAAACCAGAGAAGGGAGCGTTTACAATCTCTTTGTCTACCTGTTTTTTGTTCTTTCTCAAGGGAAGGAAGTAGAAATCTGTCAGATTGCAAGAGACACATAGGACAGAATTACAGTTGGACAGAATTACTGTATATTAAACTGTCGTGTTCCTTTTCATGCTTGTATCCTCTGCTGCCCTCCAAATCTGTGCTATTGGTATAATTAAAAAGGACAGAGAGCATCTTAGGGAGGTCCAGACAGGAAGGTTGTACCCACTTTTAGCAAGACCACATAGGTGGACTGACCATAGCTTAGGGTCCTGTACCATTTACTTATCATATCATAGTAAGATTTAAAAATCCAGGAATTGACTTACAGTGTGATGGAACCCTATAGGCTTCAACCTGGCTCCATGTTGGGATGAATATGGCATGGACACTTGTTTTAAAAAATATTCTTTTATTCTTGTTTGATTTTTATCTTTGTGTGTATGACTCTATCGGGATGAAAACTAATTAGCAACAAAAAGAATCAGGTATTTCTGTATCTTCTAATCCAGTGGTTCTCAGTTGCATGAAGGGTAGTATTTGATAATGTGCAATGATATTTTGATTATCACAACTGGAGGTGGAGTTCTACTGTCATCTAGTAGGTAGAGACCAGGGATCTTGCTAAGCTGTCTATATTTCATAAGACAGCTCCACAAATGTACAATTATATAGCTCAAAATGCCAATAGTGCTATCAACCAAAGTTGAAATATTACTAACAGGTAAGATTTGAGCCCTACTTACCAGGCATTTGCAGTCTAGATCAGTCTAGATTCTCAAAGTGCGGTCTCCAAAACAGCAGGCTCAGTATCCATAGGAAACTCATTAGAAGTGAAAATTCTTGGTTCCCTGAGCTGAATCAGAAACTCTAGGATGTAGCCCAGAAATCTGTGTTTTAATAAGCCCTCCGTGTGATTCTGATGCTTACTCAAATGTGAGAACCACTGGTTGGGCTCTGGTAAGAAGTGTGGAAACACACACACACACACAACTACTCCAAAATTCGGTGAGATAAGCACGATGTAAGAATAGAGAACCAAGAGTCACTGATGTTTCAAAGAGAGAGGGGATTTTGAGCAGAGCTTTGGAGATAGATAATGTGTTGCCTGGTTGGAATGAGATGATGGAAGAAATAGCATAAACAGAGGCAAGAGTTGGTAGACTACGGGTGGTTTTCGAGGAATGATAAGTTCAAGGAGTGGGTCCGTCAAGAGGAGTAGCGGTAGTACAACAGAAAAAAAGTGGGGTCAGATGGTTACGCATTTCGTTAGCTTTGAGCAGCCAACTTAACTGATCCAAGTTAGTTTTAGAATGACCAATCTAGCAGTAAAGATGACACTTTTATGAGTAAAGAAAAGTGACAATGATGGACAACAGAATGGTGTACAATAGGAAGAAACTAAGTATGAAGGTAAAATCTTTATGAAATAAATATAATAATATCCAATAATTACTTTCATACCTTTGTATCAACCACTACACTAAGCTTTACATAACTTTTTGGGGGGGGGGAACAGAGACATTTTACTTAAGAATTCAAGACACACATGCTCATGATCATGTAGACAACCATGGGAGAGAACAGAATTCACTCTTGCACACCAAAGAGCCCAAGAGAGAGATCTGAAGCATCACTGCTCTTACGGGGTCGAAAATCAGTCTCACAGCAATAGCATGTAGCTGAAAATCCAAGAATCAGGCAGAAGAGAGCAGGGGCAAGTGGACTAATGTAAGTGAGGATGTAGCAACAGGCCCTGTGGATTAGACGTGTACATCAGTGTGCAGAATAGGAGCAACATCTGGTATTCTCTCCCTAGTCCTATTGTTTCCCATTTCAAATCCAGAGTCCACTCCTGAGAGATGATTATTTAGTTCAGATTTCTCCTATAGCATACAGATGACTACCTCCAGGAAAGACAATTTCATTTTATGAGAATTACAATCGTAAGAAAGGTTATTCTTATATCAAACTAAAATCTCCTAGCTAACTTGTCTGAGTGTATTCTGTGTCTGCCATCTGGATCTATATGGAACAAGTTTCTTTTTCTATGTACCAGCCTTCGATTATTTAAGATTGTCTTTCAAGTTTTCTTGGGTTTTACCCACCAACAGAATATCCAACTATTCCTCATTTTTAAAGAATATTTTACTCTCCTTATCACTTGCATTGCTTTCCTTTGGATAGGCTTCAATTCAATTAGGTGACTCTAAAACCAGGCTCCCAGAACTGAACCCAATATATGAGATAGGATCTTGCCAATATGGAAAACACACCAATTACGGGCCCCATTATCCTGACACTATATTTCTATTAATGAGCACAGACTAGCTACTTGGATGGTGACCAGAGTGTGATCTTTATTACCTAAACCAGGGTAGTATTTCCTCAAAGGCAATTGAAAATCTTCAGAAATGTTGGAGACCTTTCCTAAGGCTGCATAATTATATTTTTAAAATGCTTTCAATTTCCCATGACAAGTTTGGAGTGTCTAAAGATGGCAAAGTGAACGAGATAAATAGATTATTGATCAGACAGGCTTGTAATTCCTTAGTGAATTGGATTTAGTTTCTTCATTGAGATCAGGTCAACACCATAAATCTCCTAGAAAATCAATACGACAGAGAATGCTATGGGCTAGGCTTAAAGACATTTCCCTGGCTGCTTCAGGGCTGGGAGCTTGGCACCTTTTCCAAAAATAGAGAACGGGAAGAATTGGAAAATGATTATAGACGGGATTCAAATACTGGGTATGTGGGTGAAGTGCCTGAATGGAGTCAAGAGACATGGAAACTCTTAACTTGGCCACTGCCATATTGTAACTTTGGACAAATCGCTTCATTTGATCATCCTATACATTACAATGATAAAGTTGCACCATACAAACAATCTTCTATACCTTTTTCCCCCATCTGTGTGAGAAGGGCAGGACAATTGCTACAACAAACAACTCCAAAATTTGAGGACTTGACATGATGAAAGTTTAGTTCTCACTCTCACAAATATTCCAATGTCGGTTCCTCATCAGGGAGCTCATCTCCAAGTGGTTCCTCAGGGAGTCTGGTGCCTCAGCTCTTCACATCTTGCAACTTTGCTGTTACATAGAGCCTTGCTGTATATTGCTTCCAAACTACCTTGACTAGCATAGATACCTACAGAAAGTAAGATAAAAATAGGGCACGAAAGGTGGGCAGGAACAATTGTAAAGCCTTTTGAAAAACCATCCTGGATTTTGCAGAAGTGAGCCTGTCTATCTCCATATTCATAAGGAACTAGAGAATCTTAGAAAGATGATACTGGCATATAAACAATTTCAGCTGTCTTGCCTGAAACTCCAACCCAGTCCCCAATGAAACCTATTCAAAGCCAGATAAAATTGGACCACCAGAAGGAAAAGCCAAAATTTAGAGGAAAAAAAATGATAGTGAGGGTGTTTGAACAGATGCACTGCAGATAATTGCATTTTAAAATTGTCTTTTTGATAATTCCTAATTGAGACGCTTCATTTGTTTTGCCATATTTATCCACTTTATTTACTTTGCGTGAAAAAATGTATAACTGTTTAAAGGCTTTGGCAAAACTTATAATTCTGAGTCTGATATAGTCATAAAAGGCAAGGGAAGAGGACAAGAAAGTAAACTGAACTTGAGACTATGAGAAAGTGAGAAGATAGAGGATCAAGGTAGACAGGGATGGAGACAGATTGAGTAACATGTGATCCAATGTGGTGACCTCATAACTTGTCAGGATATTGTGAAGTGTAATGTCTAGAGTTTGTCATATTTACGACATTACCCACTTTTAAAAGCACACGTCAACATTCCAGTTGACTAATACAACTTTACTTCTTACTCACATAATGGTCCAATATGAGTGTTCCTGGTCAATGGGACTGTATTAGTTTCCTATTGCTGCTGTAACAAATTACCATAAACTTAGTGTCTTAAAACAACACACATTTGTTATCTTTCAGTTCTGAAGCTCAAAAGTCTCAAATGGGTCAACAAGGCTGCATTCCTTCTGGGGACAATAGGGGATAATCTGTTTCTTTGCCTTTGCTGGTTTCTAGAGGCTGTCTGCATTCCTTGGCTTGCGGACCTGCATTTCTCTTAGTCCAGCCTCTGTTTCTATTATCGTATCTTCTTCTCATACTCTGACCCTTTTCCCTCTTGTAAGGAACTTTGTGAATACATTGGGCTCACTCAGATACTCCAAGATTATCTCTCCATCTCAAAAATCCTTAATCTAATAACATCTGTGAAGTCCCTTTGCCATGGAAGTAACAAACATATTCACAGGATCAGGAATTAGGGCATGGACATCTTTGATGGGAGAGAAAAGAAGAGCCATTATTCTGCCTACCTTAGGGACCATGGCTAAGGAAGGATTTACCAATTTCAATAAAAGGTTTCTAAGGTAGCCCTGGGTAACAACATCCAGCTGGCAAATGGAGAAAAAGAGAAATGATTGTACCGGGAGGTTTTCATGCCATTGGACTTACAAGAACATGCAATATGGGCGCTAACTTGTTTTATTCTCTTCTTTCTGGGTGTATGAGAAATCTCCAAGTTGTGTACTTCGCTCACAGACTTAGGAGGGAGAAAAATGAGGGTGTTGCATAAGAAAGGAGAAAAGAGAGGAGAGAATGGGAATGGGGAAGGGAGGAGAAGAAATATAGGCAATGTGAATCATAACAAGGGGAAAATGTGCTTGGACTTAAGGTTTTATTTCCTCATATTTTCAAGGATGGCTGAGATTTCCTTACAGTGGCACCAGCAGGCTTTCACTGCTTGTGGCCTCCCCAAAATAGATCTTGAGTACCCTGGAGCCCATCTGCAGTGAGAATCGGTTAGTGACACATGACAGCTATTCCCTGAAATGTGCTCAGTGATTCACAGAGCTCACAGTGGCTGTGCAATGGCGATTATTGGCCTGAAGATGACTTTCTCCCCTCCCTGCAGCCTCCGTCATCAAATTGGAAAATTACCTTGGGAGGCATCTTTTATTTTCTCTTCTCTGGAAGTATTATTTCAGTTGTACCCCTGATGCCGAAGGCCTATACTTCCCTAGAGAGGAGTTGTGCCTCCTGGAACTGGCTGATCATATCACAGAAATCCAGGAAACCCCCAGTGTCTGGTAAGCATGTGGCTTTCCAAGACTGTCTGGTATATATGTGCTCTATCATCTCTATGTGACTCACTTTTTGTTTTTCCCTCCCAGAAATGATTTATTATACTTTCTACCATTATTTAAACATATTTGGTTTCCACAATTTGCTTATTTGGAAATGCAGGCAGATATATTAAGCATGTCTACGTCCCTTTAAATGAATGGGTTATTTTCATTCTTTGCTTTCCCATCCCTCAACCAGTGTTTCCAAACTTCTTTGATAACAAGAACCACCTGGATGTGCTTGTTCACTGAATAGACGACAAAAATTCTGACTCACTAGGTCCAAGTCAGGAATTTTGTGTTTCTAACTAAACACCCAGGTTTATTCTAATGTTCAGGCAACTTTTATAAACAGTACAAACATACTCTAAAAGGCAAGATGGATTTTTGTGCCAGACATCTGGATTTAAATCCAAGCTCTGGGATCTACCAGTTAGATGACATGGATCAATTCCTTAAGATTCATGTATCTTAGTTGATAAATATGCAACTTTACCCAAATCCAATTCTCAAGTTATACCTGTTCTTCACTAGAGAAGGCATTTGCACAAAATACGGAGGCAATACATGGCACTTTGTGCTGAATTTTATTCTACTGAGTGTGCTTTGAAATTTTAAAGAGAAAAAAAGGTTCGTGTTATCTGAAGTAGTCAGAAGTTTGCATCACAGAGAAGAGGAACTTAGAAATTGATCTAGGAGGAGATATAGACTCTGAGTAGGCAGAACATTGTAAGTTAGGGCAGAAAGGTATTTCTCACGCTAAATTTTGAAGGACTCTTAAATCATCCAGCCATTGTCCGTCTTCGAGTTCCAGCCATGCTCCCCTGGTAGTGGCTATGTGGACTGACGGAGAAAATGGAAGGCTGCATATGGCCAATTTTATTTGAATTTGAAATTAAGATTTCATTTAATCATATTTCAGTCCTCATCTTTTGAATTCCCTTTATTTATTTTATCCAGTTTCCCCCATCCCCAAGAATCACCTTTCAAACTCCTAGTTTGATCAACAACAATTTTATCTCCCAGTATACACCCCCTTTCCTGACCACCAACCCCCACCATGCACCTCAAGCTGGTTACATGGCACTGGCACATTCTAAAATACCTACTCTGTTGGAATTTTATGCTTTTGGATGATAGCTATAATAGCAAACAAGTATATAGTGTCAAACATTTGCCAAGCACTGTTCTGGACATTTTTCATAAATTAACCCGTTCAATCTTCACCAAAAATATTACTTAACTCCATTTTCAAACAAGAAAACTGAGGCACAGATAGTCATGGAGCTAGGAATCCTTACACTTTACAACACTAATCATAAGAAAACTTAATTAAATGAGAATAGCTAATGCCCACCCCATGACTCCAAAGATATATACATTTTAAAAGAAGAGTTATGTTAATATAAAGTAGGGATAAGTGTAATTTTAACCCATATAATCAGGAAATGACTTCTTAACAGTGTATTTTGGAGAGGAGGATCTTGTTTAAACAATGGCTTGAGAGTTTTCGATCCTATTTGGTGAGGGGATCTACTCACATGCTGCGTAACTCTCAGATTATTCTTATACATGAGCTCTGAGCTGCCTTACAAATCATCCAGCCTCCTCCTTTAACTTACAGATGAGGCAACTGCCACCTACAGAGGAGAAGTGTCTCGCTAGGATCATATAGCTGAAAGTATATAGGGCTCCTGACACTCAATCCACCCAACACCCAGATGATAATGAGTCACCACTTTTTTAGTTATTTTCCATCCAAAAACCTCTAGGCAAGGAAGAATTAGAATTTGCTGAAAGTGCAGAAGCTGTCATTTCACATATCCAGTTCTCATTTCCCTAGCTTTCTTCTAAGAGCAAAGAAGTGGCAAGGAAGACGCAGCAAAGGCAGGAATCTGAGACACGTCTGGTAAACTAACAAGAAAATACAGGTCAAAAAATGATTACTGATGAAAAATTAAAACTTTGTGTTCTCTTCTCTCTTTATTCGCCTGTACATTACCTGCCTACAAGCAGCAAAAGTTCTAAAACCACAGCAAGGCACTGGTCTCAAAGCTAAGACAGTTTTTGAAAAACACTATGTTATTCTAAGATCAGAATGAAATATTACATAAAAGCAAAATTGTCATGAAATTCATATGTATATATCACATTCACATGTCTTTCTATTTGGAGCTAAAAATTGGAAGCGAGGAGAATTGTAGCAGAAAAAAATTCTTGGTCGAATCACAGGGCATATTTGAGATGGCATTTCCAGTCAAGTCTTGGGACCATTAAACCAAATATGCAATATTTCAATAGTATTATCTTAGACCTCGATTGGGAGAACAATGGAGTTAGAGAGAGGTATGGTTTTAGAGTGCTTAAAAGGACCTTACAGTATTTAAATTTTAAAAATAAACTTTTTTATTTACCTTTCTCATTTCTCAGTCTCAACTATTCCCATTGATTCCATTTGGTTTCATACTATAGTCTTGGCAACATGACGGTGGATATGGCATGGGCCTTCTTCAGAATTCTAATACCAGTATTTTCCATGATTCCTGACAAATATGATATGATTAACTGCTATATTGAATTGATTAATATTAAATTGAATTAATTTAATGTTAATTAATTGAAAAATTGCCATTAAATCTGTATTGTCTGTCTTCATCATCACTAACCTTGGTATAAGTCGTGATTACTTCTTATCTCCTTCATCTCTCACTTCCAATGATCAAATCCTTCCAGGACATTGTTTAAGTCATCTAAATCCCCCCCAAATCTTTTCAATGGCTACCTCTGCTTATAAAATGATGTCTAAATGACTTAGTATGACCTTTAAGGGTCTTGATGTCTGTCTTTCATCTCCATTTATTAAATTCATTTATCATAACTCCTTCCCCTTAATTATCAGTTAATTCTATGGTCACATTCAATTACTGTTTCTTCCTCAATATGCTATAGTTTTTCATACCTATCCATACGATCTGTGCTATGTATTTTCCTATAATACTACACATTTTATTCATGCCTCGTGTTTGCTATTTCCTCCCTGGAATGTCTTTCACACCTACAACTTGTAAACCCCTGTTCCTTATTTAAGATTAAGTCAAATGGTGTTTCCACTGATGAATATTTGCTTTCTTCCTCCAAAGAAAAATTAATTTTCTCTTCTCTCTGCTTCCCTTAGCACTTTCCACTATTATTGAACATTTTCATATTTTATTCTTTTTTTTAAGTCGTTCAATCTATCCTGCTGGACTCTGAATTCCATGAGAGAATCATACATCTTAACCACCTTTATCTGCCCTACTCAATATCTATCACAGACTGTGATGCACAGGTGTTCAAAAATCCTCCTAATTCCTTAAACGTAGATTTCAAAGTGAATGGTTATAAACTCAGACCCTTCTAGGAGCCACATGAGTAACATACATGATTATTCAGATCGAGTACAGATATTAACAAACAAGAGGGTGCATGCCCCATCTAAAGGGGACAACTATATTCCTATGCAGGCAATTTTTACCATATGGGAACGTGGGCCTGGTATTGTCTTGTCTTCAAGAAAACCCAGCAATTCAAGTTTTACTTGAAACATTTCAACTCTTATAGTAGCATACCACAGTGGTCCAGGTTCAGCTAGTGGACGACCAATTTGCAAATCCATGCTCTAATTTATACAAAATTGATTTTTGTCTTCCATGTTATTCATGTAGTTAAGGAATGGAACTTTGAAATATGCTCCAGATACCTTAATTATTGGAATCTTCTGTTATAGCTATCTATATTCTATTTTGCAGCAATACACATCCCGGTGCCTATTTGCATGAGAAATTTTGTTTTCAGTATCTTCCTTTTTTGAGTTTTCTTCCCCTTCCACATTCTCTCATGTTATTTCTCAGCTTCCCGTTTTCTGTCATTATCCTTACCTAGTTCCCCAACTTGTGAAGGAAACTTGCCTTTGTTTGTTCTTCCTTCTGTACAACAGGAAGAATAAAATAATTTCATAAAGTATAAACAGAAGAGATATGCAAATCACCCCAAAGTGTAATAGTTCATATTATTATCTCAGTAAATATTAATTCCCTTCTTGCCTCCTTCCTTTTTCTTTTCTCTCTCCCATCCCAATTAAATATTATCTACCCTGGTCCTCAGTCCAGCAAGACTCTGAGAGGGGTAAAACAAAGTGTAATTTTCAGTTATCAGTAAATAATTTTAGAATGTAAATTGCTCAATTACTCATCCTTTTTCAATTGTGCTTTTGAACTTTCATGAAGACCATCCGTGCCTTGACTTAGTAATGGTGTAATGTCTGGCATGTAACAACCTAATAACAACAATGCACATTGTTATTTCCTTCACAGTTCATTTCTCTACCAATATTTATCTCTTTCCTCTCCCCACTGGAAGAAAATATTTGGTTGGATTGTTTCATTCATTCATTCATAGTCTACTACATGATTCTCTCAACAAAATGAAAAGGAAACTTACAGAATGGAAGAAAATATTTGCAAGTTATACATGTGATAAAGGGTTAATATGCAAAATATATAAGGAATCCTTACAACTCAGTAGCAATAATAATAATGATAATAATAATCTGATTTAAAAGTGGACAAATGATCTGAATAGGCATTTTTCCAAAAAAGATGTTCAAATGGTTAGTTGGGGCATGAAAAGGTGCTCTACATCATTAATCATCAGGGAAATGCAAATCAAAACCACAATGAGATGTCATTGCGTACCTATTAGAGTGGCTATTATCAAAAAGATGAGGTAAGTGTTGGCAAGGATTTGTTAAAAGGGACACTTGCACACTGTTGGTGGCAATATAAATTGATACAATCACTATGGAAAACAGTATGGAGGTCGCTTAAAAAATTAAAAATAGGACTACCCTGTGATCCAGAAATTCTACTTCTCGGTATATATCTAAAGGGAATGAAATCACTGTCTCAAAGAGACAGCTGAACCCCTATGTTCATTGCAGCATTATTTACAACAGTCAACACAGGGAAACAACCTATGTGTCCATTGACAGATGAATGGGTAAAGAAAATGTGGTATATACACATATATATTTCAGTCATACAAAAGAAGGATATCCTGTCATTTGTGACATGGATGGAACTCGAGGATATTATGCTAAGTAAAATAAGTCAGACAGAGAAAGACAAATACTATCTGATCTCACTTATATGTGGAACCTAAAAAAAAAGCAAACCTATTGAAACAAAGAGCAGATTGGTGGTTGCCAGGGGTGAGGGACTGGAAGAAATGGGAAGATGTTGGTCAAAAGGTATGAACTTCCACTCATAAGATAAATGAGTTCTGGGGATGTAATGTACAACTTGGTGACCATAGTTAACAATATTGTATTGTATACCTGGAAGATCTTAAATCTTCTCACCACACACAAAAAAATTGTAATGAGAGGAGGTGATAGATGTATTAACTAACATTATTGTGGTAATCACTTCACAATATATACATCTATTAAATAATTACATTGTACAACGTGAACTTACACATTGTTATACATCAATTATACCTCAACAAATCTGGGAAAAAATAAAAGATAAAAGAAAGCTGACCAACTTTAGTAGGAAAAATTATCCTCATGTTAAAACTGAAATGGTTGAGGCTGAACTCTCCCTTTTCCTTGATTAAACTTTCTTGAATACATTTTAACAATAACACAAGACAGGTAATTACATTTCCAGCAACGAATGATAATACAAAGATGAAAAGCCACATAGAGCAAACAATCAAAGAATAAAAAGGGGATGATCTGATTATCCTGGTGAAAATCTATTTCTGTGAGAACAGTGAAGAGAAATATAGAAAATCAGATCCATAAACACAAACTCACTAATGCTTATTTCAGCTTCAAGACTCAAGGTTCATCTATTAAATAGACGTTCATGTAAAATGAAAAATGTAACCATGTGTTTGCTGTGTTAACATGGGGGCACATTCTGGAAAGAGCAAAAAACAAGATCTATGCCTTCCATTCTGAAATAGCTTTATCAGGTTAAAAGAAAAACTGGAATGGCTAATAATTTTTATGTCTTAGTTTTCTGAGTCACATGAGACATGATCCTCAAATGTGGCCAATAATTTCACAACATTAACTGATTCATCCATTTATTCATTCATTTTGGATGTAACAACTAGTCAGGCAAAGAGGAGAGGAATGGTCATTCCAAGAGATAAAATATGACACGGTTCAGAGAAAGGATCATTCATGGTAGGTTTTAAACAAGGTACTAAGAGCACATTGCCAAGATCCCGGCATCACTCTGAAAGTCAGATTTCTTCTCCTCCTCATCCTCTCTATTTGTTGGAAAGGAGAAAGTTTTCCAGAAGCTCTCAAGATGATGCTTCAGATATACATGTATTCCAACCCCCAACATGCAGAAAAAAATCTTCAGAGTTACCAACACTTTGCATTAGGGAAGGCTGTCATGGAAGAAGCTGGATGGATAGAGCTCTGCCCTGTTCCCTGAAAATGCTTCTATACAATATTTCAGTATATGAATATCTATCTACAAATTATATATATATATATATATGTTTATGAATACATGAATGAATATGGTGTGGGAATATAACATTGGGGCTATACGTCATGAACTCATGTGTATTTAAAGAAATACTTCTTTCTTTATTCTGTAGAAGAAGGCAACCACAAAAAATAACACTTCTTTTCTTTTAACATTCTACACTGCCACGAGGTCTTCCTTTCCTCTTCCCTTCCAGAACATGCTTCCAATCTTATTTAGTTCTTCTTCTCCCTAAGGACTGCTCTTAGAATAAGTAAATACACCTACGATTCAAAGAGACAGACTAGCTATCAGGCTCTTGGGGAATCAGGATAGAAACACACACTCAGGACAGGACGCATTTGAATTTTAAAACTCTTTTTCCCCCTTCTTTATTCTGTGCTCTCCACTCCCTGGGCATGGGCCACAGAGGGATTCAGCTCCAGTCTTGAGTCTGTCTCTGTCCTGACAACTTGACAGTTTAATAATTTAAAGTGTTTCCATTCTCCCAAAGCGTGAGCCCATATTATTATGATTTTCTTTATTTCTTTCCCTCTTCCTTTAAACCTACTACAAGTCTTGATGTCATGTCCATGTCCAATGATAATGGGAGATTTTTTTTTCAATTCTTGGGCATTGTCACTCTTCAGAATAATGAGGAGTACACAGGACCAGGTGCTTTTCCCACGTAATGTATAAATATCAACTAAAGGGAATTCTAGTCAATTTGGAGAGTGGTGAGAAAGCATTCTAATTCTTAGAGTCTGAGAACATCCTCTGAAACCTTAGAGAAATGACTAAACTTATCCACACTTGCCTGGTTTCAAGCGATTAAATACTGATAGTATCAGGAAGTAGGCTAAGAAAGCTCTAACAGAGGACATTATCTCATATAATACACAGAAAACCAAACAATGGGGGGAAATGTATTCTTAAATGGGTGACAGAAGCTTAACTTATGTGAATAAAAATCTTATTTTGCTCAAATTACTTAAATAAAACTTAAGGACCTACTTTTTAAAATTGATTGTCTACAAAGACATTTCTGGGATAATTGCCAACCTTTATTTCAAATTGACAGGTACAGACCCAACCCAACTGTCAATGGGACAACCTCCTTTGTTCGCATTATTAAATAAGTAAAGGAAAGTGAAACTTTAGGGTAACTCTCTGGGTTTAATGAGGTTGTGAGGGAAGCCAAGCCAAGAATGTGGCCCAGAGTAGGACTGTACTAGACTTATTCTGAAAGGTGAAAAGCAATGACATGTGTCTCATCTGGTGACTGAAAGTAACACTTAAGCATGAACAGCTTAGTAAGGCATAATGAGTAGTAAAGGAAAAGATCTCAGCCTATACTGCTGAATTCATCCTGGTTATAAGTACTATCTGCCCCAGTTTCCAAGTCAAAAAATCCTTGTAGACTTTTCCCTCTCCCTAATTTGACCATCTTCAATCAACCACAAAGTGCCATTCAATCATCTTTAACCTGTACGCTCTATAGCTCACCTCTCTTCCAGTCCCACTACTGCATCTGCACTGAAGATCATTAACTCATGCCCTTCCTTTATTATTAAGAAAGTCTTCTTTGTGGTTTTCCCACTATCACTTTCCTATAACCTTCACAGGAAAGTTAACTCAGGAAAAATTATTTAGGAAATCAATCTGTGCGGTATAAGATACAGTCCTCTAAGTGTTTCTCTATGACCTCAGCCACTGACTGATGCAGGTTCATATTTCGTTCACTTAAGACTTCCTGATTGCATGCCTGAAGTAGCCAGTGATCTAGAAGATCCAGAGCATTTCCTAATGGGTACAGACCAATAAGAGGGGACAAATCCCTTAGAGGTAGTCCTTGACTAGTTCTGGAACGAGCTATGGATTTATTTCATGGCATATGCATCAGCATTTCAGCACTCTCACAAGCTTAATTCCTTAAATTTGACATATTCTGTATAAAGTGAGGATATTGGTACTTATGTTTCAGGATGATGTGAGATAAGGATTTGGGATATTGTCCTGTATTGTATGTTCCACAAATATGGGGGGTATATAGAATATACAATTTACAAATCTGGTTAATTTCCTTAGGGATAATTGGAACTCCAGAGGGAAAAGCAGAATGACATCCATTCTCCTGATGCATTTTCTTTAGAATCCTAGCCATGTTCCACCAACATGTATGTCAATAAACCTAAATTCTTGCATAACTAACTATGGTCACTGTTGAAATTTAGTGTTTAGAGTGTGTACTCACTTAGGTAATGTTAGAATTCTATATTCCAGCTTGAATGGCTGAAGTCTTGGAACAGTATTTTTAAGATTCTCCCTTCCAGTTGGTTCTTCTTCCAGAAACTCCATCCATCCTCATATTCACCCTTCCGACTCCCTCATTCCTCTTCCTTCTCCTTATATTATTGGGAAATATGCTTATGTTTTCTTTGTCACTTGTTCCAATTTCCCTCTTCCCAATTACATTCACAGCTCCAAAACCCTCCAGTCATTTTCTCAATGATCTTTATAAAATCATAGATCTGGGAAAGGGTTTCAGGGATATATTGTTTTTACTAGCTCCATTTTACAGTTGTGAAAACTGAAGTCTGAAAAGACAAAATAGTTTTCCCCAAAATATGCTGCTGTTTAGGAGCGGGAGTAGACCTAAAACTTAGGTGTTCTAAATTCAACTCAGCAAATGGTCTTTCTTTTACATGATGCTGCTTCTGAGTCCTTCAGATTGTTTGTTATGTTATTGTTTCATCTTTTATCCATTCTTAAGCTCTCTGTAAATTCCTTTAGCTTTTGTTCACTCACAGTATATGAAATATATTAATCTTTTTGTGCTGTCTGACCTAGTTACCTTGGACCCCATCTGGTCATTATCTACCTACGCTAAATGACCACAAGACCCCTTAAAAATATAGGCTGATGTCTGAAGCTACTGGGCTTGTTATTACAGTGCACTCAGTCAAAGACATTAGTCTGATACTGACATAAATACAAAAGAAATTGGTGTATCTTTTCTCAACTTCAAAAATTTCTTCAATGCAACCTACATTATTGTGACATTCCCTGCAGGTTTCGAGACCACAAGATTGATGACATGAAATAAAGAAGAAGGGCCCTTTGGACCCTTCGTTTTCTCAGTTGCTAGCATTATTTTGACAAACATTTTGTCATTATTGCTTAACAGAGGAATTGGTCCTTGTTTTTTTTTTATATATATATCAAAATTATTACCTTCCGTGAATAATAAAAATCAATAAAGTCTCTTCTTGTGTGAAGACTGAAGACAACCTTCTCTCAACTAATAATTAAACATTTGAATCAATTCCAGCACCAGCCTATTGTTCCCAGCCTTATGAAACTTTGCCACCTGACTATCTTTGCCTGGAATTCTGTTATTATTTAAAAGAGAAATGGCTTCTAATAGGAGTTCTTGTGAAATTGAACTATTAACTCTATTTCATCTAAAGAGCAGATCTAGGCAAGACTGATATTGCCCAGGAAAGAGAAACTGGTTCAGGCAAATCAAGACCTGACTTGAACTATAGCAGAAACCTCAAACTGAACGAAGATTGAACTCATTTTTTTAAACTCAACACTAAGAGAGTTTTGTGGAAAACAATGACAGGGAAATCTGTTTAAGCTGAGATTCTATAAAAGGAAAAGAAGACATAAGTTATGTGCATATGTGGTGGCAATGCTAACAAATACCAAGGTATGTAAGACTTGGAATGGAATCCGAGGAAATTTTGAATTAGATAAAATTAATGTTCAAAATAGTTTCTCATTTTAGCCACTAACAACTCATCCTATTTACAAGTCTTTCTATCTAAAAACCTAAAAAGACCATTTTGGGGCATTCAATCTTTCCATCTCAAAATCTCCCCACTGCTCTTAAAGACCAAAAATCTAGACTCTATTACATATGGAGCCTTGTATTCTTTTTGCTCTCTTTACTCCAGCCAAACTTGTACTCCTTTGGTTACTCAATGAGCCAAGCTGTCACTTCCCCACTACCCACCGTCAGAATATTTGTATGGGTTTTTACCTCTGCCATAAGAATCTCCCTCTCCCAAAAATTCCTAAATAATGTTTTTATCTTTCATGTCTTAGCTCAAATGTGGCTTTTTCATGACCAACTCCACCCCTAGACTAGTTATATATTTTCATGGTAACTTGTAACTTTCATTAAATCACTTCCCACAGTTTAAAATTAGTTACATGCTTGTGTAATTATTTATTAATTTCTGCCCTCCACTGGACTGTAAACTTCATTGTCCTCATGAATGCTCAACGTTGTCACAGAAAGACTGCTAGATATTTAAAAATGCATTGAATGAAATAATTTCTTATTCTTTGCATTAAAAAAAACTAGAGAAGAGATTGTGATAATTTGTTAAAGTTGGGATTTCAGGAATTAAAATATTCCTGGTAAATATGAGTTAATCTAAATCCCCTTGAAACTCACTCCAATTCCCATCAACAACTTTGTCTGTAAACTAGCCCTGCTGCGGTCACCAAATCGTGCCAACCATGGACAATCATCTGGTCCAGGTAACTAGGGATGCATAATCTTCATATTTTATTCAGAAGTTACTTATTTCACATTTCAAAAAGAGATTTTTTTAGACTCTTTTTTGGGGGGAGAGGAGGTGGGAATTTTACAAAACCATTGGAAAAGGAGTGGGGGAAAATATGGGGGAGAAAAGATAGTATGATTATATAACAACGAGCAGGATATTTAGAGTGCCTGTGCAGCAGAAATTTATGGTCAAATTAACTTTGGAAGTAATCTGTTCCACCCAGCTGCTTCCCATAGCTCCATCAAATTACAGGTTAAGGCTGCCAACATGGTATGGTGGAAAGAACACTGGACACATTCATTCAAAAGAGACTCATTGAGCCCTTGCTCCAAGCCAAGCATTGTATTTGGCTCTGTAGACACAGCAGAAAAAAAACCAGTAGTCTGAACTATATACGAGAGCTATGTTCTTACTCCAGATGAGTCAGTTTATTCCCCAAAGGTTCACATTCTTTATCCAAAAAAAGTAAATGAATTGCCTTAGCTGATTACTAAGGTTACTTCTGGCTCTAGCATACTCTATGTCTATAACTTTAAGATCTATTATTCATTAATTCATTCAAAAAACATTTGTTGAGCCCCTACTATGGATATTGTAAGCACAGTTTTAAACACTGGAAATAAAACAGTGCAAAAAAGAAAATATTTGCCCTCATGGAATTTGCATTTTATTTGGGAGGTCCATAATGAAAATAACAAAGTATATATTACATTAGAAAGTAACAAATACCACAGAAAAAATAAAGTAGTGTGTAAGAATGGAATGTTCAGGGAGTAAGGAATACAATTTAAAATATGGTGGCCAAGGAAGGTACCAAAGAGAAGGCGAGATTTAAACAAATATATGAAGGAAGTATATGTGACATATCTAGGGAAAGCGTATTCCAGGCAAAGGGAACAGGTTCAAAAGATCAGGATACACTTGTGCCTGGATGTTTAATGAACATCAAGATGGCCACTGTGGTTTGTGAGGAAAGTGAGTTGGAATCAGAGAGGTTTGAATCTGAGGCTATATAGAGCCTTATAGACCTTGGGCTCGTAGTGACTTGGGGACTCAATTGTTGGAAAGATTTGAGGAGAGGAGTGGCATTATCTGAATTGCATTTTAACAGGATTAATCTGGATTCTGTGTTTGGAATTGAAGGAGAGAAGAGTGGTAGGGGTTGGAGGAGGGAGAGTAGTTAGGAGGCTATTATAATAGTCCAGGTGACAGATAATGGTGGCTTGGACTGCAGCAGTAGCAGTCGAGGTGATGAGAAATGATCGAATTCTGGATACGCTTCAAATGTAAGACTAACAGAATTGGCTAGCAAATTGGAAATGGAGTTTGAAAGAAGGAGAAGAGTCACAATGACTCCAAGACTTTTGGTCTGAGAATGTAGGGATAGCGTTCCCATTAACTGAAATAGAAAATCCTCTAAGTGGAATAGTTGTGGAAGCAGAGCAGGAGTAGGTCAAGAGTTAAATTTTAGATTTTTATGTGTGTAGTGACTATAAGAAAGTTAAGGAAAAGTTAAGGAACATACAAATAGGCATTAGCATACATGAATCTGATGTTCAGGAATAAATGGGAAATTTTGACAGTCATGCAGTGTAGATGATATTAAAACCATGGTGTGAGATTATCAAGGGAGTGAGTAGATACCAAGAAGGAGTTCAATCCTTAGGCTGAAAGTACATTGAAGTTAAGTAGTCAGTAAAATGAAGAGGAGCTAGCAAAGGAGACTAAGGAGGAGTAAATAGTCAGTGAATGTGAAAGAAAACAGAAGAGTATGATGTTCTAGAAGAGAAAGGAAGAGAGTGTATCAAGGAAGGAGGAATGATCACCTGTGTCAAATCTTGCTGATAGTTCAAGCCTGGCAGGGTAAACAATTTTGCTCCAGTCTCGATCATTTGATTTATCAAAGTGGAAGTCAGAGTGACACTGAAAGATCAATATAAGGGAAATGGTGAGGATGAAAGCTGTATTATTCTTTAAGGACTGCTGTTCTTAGAATAGATTCTCGCACACTTCAGGCTTGCATCCAAGCATTGTCAAACATTGGATCAAATACTTGAAGTATGTTAGTGAATAAAGTTCAATTGCTCAAAGGTTACAGTCTCAGCTTAGTGATTAAGAATTCATGTTAGGAGCATGAATGACTAGTACTTCCAAGACTGAAAGAAGATGAAGCACCATGGTGTGATGACATCCAATCTTTCTATAATCTTCCAAACCTTATCCACAAGGCCCACTGAGAAATAATTTGTAAAATGGTCTATTTATCCTATCTGATGTATACTTCATAACGTTAGATCATCTTCCAAAATATACCTGCTTTCTCTTAATAACCTATGGATCTTCCGCTAATATTTATCAAGGTAATTTATATTCTCAACCTATACTATGTCTTGGATGACTTCCATAGCATTGACCGAAAAGTTGCTTTCATACAGTTCGAACAATGCTCTGGTAAAAATAGAGCCTTTTGTAAACTAGTGAAAATTTGACTTATAGTTTTTTTGTTTTATTATCTTGACTGAAATTTCCTTTATTCTTGAAATTGTTCTCTTTTCTTGGAGTATCCTCTCACCATCTTATGAAGACTACTATTGATCCTTTATCGTCTTCCTCCAGGGATGTCTGCCCTTTCCCAAATGTTACTCCATGTGCCCAGATATGTTTCCTCCTCTTTGCTACCAGTGCACATTTCTCTTACCTGCATGATTCGTCTACATTCACTCCTACTGCAATTGACTTTTAGTCTCCCTCATTAGACTGTGGACTTTCTGGAGATGAACTCAAATATTGACTCCTTTTCATATTTCTAGCACTCAGTACATTATCAGTTATATATCAGTTTTCTTTTGAAGATTTATGCCTTCATGGTATGATATTGTCCTCAATCACATATACAAATTTTGTCTCCTCATCATAGGCTTCTGGATTAAAATCCTCAGGGAGTCTCTTTTCGTGTATTCTGTCATTGATTAATAACTACCTTTTACATTCTACCATCCCTTAAATCCCATTGATATGAGAGTGAAGACACTTTTGTACCATTTCTCTTTTTTATCTTTAATTTTTTTTTTTTTTTTTTTGCGGGGGAGGATTGTCACTGGGCTAACATCTGTGCCAATCTTCCTCTATCTTGTATGTGGAATGCTGCCACAGCATGGCTTGATGAGCAGTGTACAGGTCTTCACCCAGGATTCGAACCCACAAACCCTGCGCCTCCAAAGTGGAGCACGCGAACTCAACCACTACACCACCGGGCCTGCTCCTCTTTTCATCTCAACCACATCATTCAGATTGTGTTTGAAAGCAATCTCTTTCTGTCAAAACGGCAATGCTTTAATTTACAATCCTGAGATTAACTACTTCCACACTGCTACAGACTGAATATTTGTGTCTCCTTCAAAATTCTTACGTTGAAACTAATTCCCAATGTGATGGTAATTTGGGGTGAGGCTTTTGGGAGGTGATTAGGTCATGAGGGCAGGGCCCTCACGAATAAGATTAATGCCCATATAAAAAAGATGCCTGAGGGATCCCTTCTCCCATCTGCCATGTAAGATTATAGCAAAACACAGCCCTCTATGAACCAGGAAGCTGGTCCTTAGTAGACACTGCATCTCCTCTGATCTTAGACTTCCAAGCTTCATACATTTTGTCTATTTACTGCTTATTTCAAAGGCTTGCAGAAGTGACTTGTATGATGTCTGCTTCCAGATCCCATTATAGGAGAATCTTCCAAATAATTTAATTGCCAAGAAACTGTAATAGAAGATATAAATTGCCTGATTCAAATATGTAACTGAAAATGGATCACGGATAATATAAATATTATATTTATCAATTCTATTTCCTTAAAATCTTGGTATATGTTTTATGAGACTACCAATTTCTGTATTCTCAGACAATGGCATACGGTTTATGTGGTACATATCCAACATCAAGACTAAGAATAGGAGGCAAGTGCTTGATAGAGAGACCAGATTGGATGATTTTAAGCTTGGAAAATCAGACAAATTCAGTGGAGTCAGCAGACACAGATTCATCCCACTGAAAGGAAGTTGAAGACAAATCTCAAAACGTATAGAGAATAAATACACCCACTTCCAGAGAGTCTATGGCCCTTTGTACCCAGGAGATTTAGCTGCCGGTCGTAGACAGGTGTACTAAAGAATAGGTAGACTATGATGAGGAGGAACAAGAAGAATAAAAGAATAAACAAATATCCAATTTGAAAGACCTAGAATGGCACTAAAATGAGTAATTATCATTTTTAAATATATGTAGAACACCAGGTGCTTTATATGCAACATCTATTTTGAGTTTCTCTAAGGTAAAAATAATCAGCCCCGTTTTTCAAAACAGGAAACTTGAGTCTAGGTTGGGTTAGGTAACTCGCCCAAGGTCACAAAGCCAGCAAGTACTAATATGAGATTCAAATCGAGGTGTCTGATTCTAATGCCAGAACCACACCACTACCTGGCGTGTTATACAAGCTGGGACTGAGGCGTGTAAGAGCAAAACTGTAATTGAATTACTGAAACTTAAATATAAGATGGATATCCAATCAGAAAAGTACAGCAGAAACCCATTTACTAAAAGCAAGATATATTAGAGCTAGAGCTTTATGTTTAGTAAAATCAACTTTATCTTTCATCTTTCAAATAACTGAACTAACATGCCTGAGCCCTCTACAATGAGGCAGGATTGGTCCCAGGCCTCTGCATGTGGTCAAGCTTGTATCTTTGAAAGCCGAATCACTCAACAGAGTAAAGAAAAGCTGAAGGTAGCAGGAGCCAAGCAAAGCATCACATGAATAATTGAGCATAGAAAGATTAGTTTCATTGTTATCTTATTCTTATATCTCAAAATATCCCCTGCTAAACAGTTATCTCCTGCAAAATAACTATACTTTGGCTGCAAATGAAACGTCTAATTGCCTTTTATTGGCTGATCTTGGAGCGTATTTATTTAAAGATTTATCATCAAAACTCACAATAAAATTAAGAAGCTAGGGTATCGAATTGTTTCTACATGGGGGTGGGCTGATCAGGAGAAGGAGGTGTTATCGATAGTGACTTCAGCTCATTCCAGTACTTCTCACTTGCCCATCACTGAATCCATCCAAGAAAAGGTCACTGGTGATTGATAATTGCTACCAACTTGTCTCATAGAAATTAGAAGTCTTTTAATGAATAGAGTAGCTGAAGGACTTTGTGGTCGGGAAGAGTATCGTACTGGGTTCATTCTCTAGGCATCCTTCACTTTACAGAATAGCTGTGTCTCAGCCAAGTGAATTAAATGTGATTTTTTCCTTGGCTCCATTTAAAAATCCAATCTCAATATGCCAATCCCTGAGAGCTTAATGGGTTAGGGGTTCAGGTGGTAGCCAGCTTCATAGCTTATCTTGTAATCCTCAACAATGACAGCCCTTGGAAATCAGCAGGGTGTGAAAGGACGGTACTAGACTGGGAATTCAGAGAATTGAGTACTAGTTTGCCACCACCTAGCTATGTCACTTTGGATATTTTCATTTCTCTGAGTCTCAGTTCTCCTCACTTGTGAAATGAGACCATGTAGAACCACTGATCATTATAGTCTGTCTGTACTTAAGGTTTCCACGCCCGTCACCTTGGCTCCAAAATCCCACATGTCCTGTGAATCACATACAGCTCCATCCTATGTTCTGATGTTAATAAAAGGATCTGAGTAAAATAAGTTTTATATAAACTGTGTTAAAACTGAACAGATGACTTTTCTGTGTGGATGATGTTTTCATGTCTTTAACATACTAACAGGTATAATGACTCACCGAAAACTCGAAGTAAACATTTGTTTTCAGAGATTTGACTCTATCCTGAGAACTTTTCCCTATGCCCGCCACTCTCAGTTTGTTAGACCATGCAATTTCCTGCTTCATGCTGGGAGGATCAGATTCTCTGTCTTGAAGGTTGGAAACTGAGACTCAACCAAACTGAGACTCTTTCTTGAATGGTGCTGATAAACGTTAGGGAACTATGGTTACTTCCAAGACAGAGCAGTACAATTCAATCCACTTGCATCTAGAGACAGAGAAGTGTGGCGTGTAGAAAGAAAAGCAGACATGAGAGGCTGTGCCCACCCAGAGAGAAAACTACTCTGTCTGGAGGTCCCCTTTAGGCCCTAGTTCTGGACCATTGAAAGACTCAGCAGTTGTTTTAAACTTGAGTTCTCTGCCCAATTCTCTATGATAACCATAATCTCCTTGGCCAGGGCTAGTTGCAATGTTTTCCTGATTCTTGAAACCACTACTCAGATTTAAATAAAGATGATATAATCAATGAGCCTTTTCATGAGCAACCAACAGGATTATGTTCTACAGAATGTTATATGCACAGGCATAGGCATAAGATTATCTTTATCTGAAATAATTGATGATGAAACTACTACTACAAATAATAATATAAGCTAATATATACACCTAGAACTCATCATGCCAAGCATATTTATTTTCTTTACTTTTTGCCTAGGTATTTATGTTACTAAATATTTTAAAAGTGACTATATTTGAATGCTACCAATATATAAGGCTTGGTACTAGACCCTTTGTGAACGTTATTTAATTTAAACAATAAAATGACTCAGTGAGGTAGATAGTCCTATCCCCATTTCAAAAAAATGAGAAGCAAATGTTCAGAGAATTTATATATTTGTAAAAGATCTACAGGTAGTAAATGGCAGAAGTGGATTCTTAGCCCAGGTTGGTCTTACTTCCAGGGTCTTTGCAGTTTTGTTAAGCTGTGTCTTAATAATTTGCAATGATACACATTTGTGCCTTCCTCTTTACCTTCTGTTCTTTCCTAATTCTTTCCTGTCTATCCCTTTTCCTCCTTTTGTCTGTCTTCCTTCTCTCTCCTTCCCTTGATTTCTCCTTCCTATCTTCTTCCTTCTCCCCCTCCCTTCCTTGCTTTGCTAGAATTATTTACAGGTTACCCTAGATATCCCTAAATGTTATCTCCTCTGCTGTTGCAAAGTGTTGTTATTATTATTTTTTGTCTCGCTCCTCCTCTCACCCTGTTCCTGTTCTGGCTTTGTATTCTTTGCCACCTCTGCCCAGCCTCCAAGAATGCCTCTAAAACCCTGCGTTTGTCCCAACACATTTGGAGGAAATGTACATTTCCCATAAGGCCCCCATTTAATTTTTATCACCAGCGCCACTAAAATAACTGTTCTCAATACATTCATCCAAGACTTTCACAGCCAGCAACCCCCCTTCCTCTGCTTCTTTTGCTTTTTTAAACCTGTCAGGGAAAGGTGTTCAGAAATATTTCATTTTGTTGCTACTCAGAGCAGTGATTTTCCATCCTCACCATTTCAGGGACTGTGAGTCAGTGCTGAGAACTGACTTGTGATTTCTTCAGCTTTGTTCAGACTGGAAAATGCACAGAGTTTTATGCGTGTCTCTGTTCTCCAATAAAACACTTCTAGTTTTTGATGCAGGTACCAAGATTCTGCCTTACCTACACGCTCAGTCCTTCAGCTCAGGGTTTTTTTAACATTGTCTGGAATCTTCCAATCACTGGGAAAAAGTATGCTATCGAAAGCCTATATTAGACTCTCAAGAACATGACAAACGATTCAGAGCCGAGTTGTCACAGAACCAAACCTCTGAACCTCGAGGTGTCTTCTGCCTAGTTCTATGGACTCTCACAGTTTGAGGGTACCTCCTGGAGATATCTCTGCCTACAGACACATAGCATCCAAAAGACTCAGAACAGACGACACTTTAGCCCTGTTATTCTCAGTTTACGTTTGTGCAATAATTATTTTAGAGGAATATTAACTCCTCCTATGGAAAAAGGAGAACAAGAAGAGGAGGACGCATGTGTAGTCAAATACGTTTGGAAAACTGTGTGTTAAACAAAATTTTTAAAAATTTATGTAACTTGTGACTTCTTGGAGTCTGTTTTGAGAATGTTCTGGAGGAGATTCTCCAAATTTCGCAATCTTTTCAGACCCAAGAACCTTTTATTTTCTGTAGATTTTCTCATTAAAGCAGAGTTTTATAATACCCACCTCAGGAAGCAGTGCACTCTTCCCCCCTTTAAATAACCATAGAACCATCCGCACTATTCATTTGAATTCATTCATTCATGCATTCATTTATGTAGTTATTCAAATTTCAACTAGAATTCACCCTGATCTAGGCATCAGGGATATAAAGATGGATGGAATAAGAGCCCCATCTATAAGGAGTTCATGCTCTAGTTTAGAAGATGGACATTTGAATGGATAGATCATAAAACAATGCAGTAAGAGCAATAATATGGAAACAAAATACTGTGGGAGCACTCCGCAGGAAGAATAAATTTTCCCCTTTAGTTTAAAAATCCTGAGTGAAACCCTCACTCATCAAATGGGGATGATTAATACCTACTCCATAGGATTGTTGGAAGACACAATTGGCTACAGTAGAAAGTGGCATGATTCCCGTAACCCAGTGGTTTGTGTTTTGTGGATTTGGGAGCAAGGAGACCGTTAAAAAATACAGTGTAATATTTCAGGGGAGAAGTATTGAAGGGGTGAATAAGATAATTAACTGTAGAATCAGCGAGGGGTGACCAATGAGAGGAACATGAGGTCAAAGCTATGTGAGAAGTGGTCTTGACTAAATGTCTGGAACCAGGGAAAGAGCTCAGTAAGTGTTTATGATGAATTAACCGCATTATTTAGCTCGCAGCTGGATCTGAAGAGTTGATGAATTCTGTCCTATCCATGTAGAACAACAGTGGAAACCTCAGAGATGAGTCAGTTCACTTTGCTACTTTTAGCATATTTCCCATTTCTCACCTCCACAATCATTTCCTCTAGTCTCTGGTTGATTTAATCTCCAAACCCTGCTTCTCACTACTCACACCTCCTGTGAATTGACTGCCCCCTTTGGGCCCTCTCTGTAGTCTGAACCTTAGCAAGACATGCCACTGTCACCTTGTAAATTAAAGTCAGCTGATCAGACCTCAGCATGACCCATCTCTGGATTCACAAAGGCTCTTGAATCTTACTGCACTTCCCACAAGGCAAAGATCTAACACGTGGCTCTGTGATGCTCTTTTGGAAACCCAGAGTATAAAGTATACTATATAAACCCAAATTCCCTTCTCTTGTAAACTGCATTTTAAAAACCTTTATGTCTCAGAGGGAGGTAGATTTGAATCAAACCCCAAAATAGCTCTGGAAACTTTCATGAAAAAGGCAATGCACATTTATTATATTTAATATATTTTAACAAAATTCAGGTACATTCACTGCTTGTTCAGATGGATTTTTGGTATTTATTTTTTTTCTTTAGGATTTATTTTTTTATATGAACTGCCAGTAGAATGAGGAAAAAAGGAGAGAAATGAAGAAGAGAACTTGGCTTCGGCGGTATCTGTACTTTTTCAGGTATTTGTCCTGAATTTTATTATCTGAGATACACTCTCTAGTGAGTGGCTAGCTGCGAGTGCAGGAAATGGCTAGGCTTGTCCTTGAACTCTTCAGGTTGGTGAAGGGTACTGTCAGAGAATAGTAGAATTCAAAAGCTACTTCAGAAATCGCAATTAAATGGATAGGATTGTATCAGTATTTTCTTCTTGATAGAGTGCTTTTCCCATATCTCAGTAACGCTAATTTTACTTATGAGGAAACTGAGGTCTGAACTTGTAAATATCCCAAAGTCATGCAGATGGTAATTGTGGAAAGCAGGATGAGCAATGCGTGTCTCTTAATTACTTGAACTCTTTTCAGCATACCACATGACTTCCAAACCTCTCACTCATTCATCCCTCTGTTCATTTAAGAATTTTATTCCTATTATGTGCTAGGTATTAAAAGTGTGGTTTTGAAAAATCTAGATATAGACGAGGAAACCAAGGGTTAGAATAATGAGTTTTTTTCTTTCACAAAGCTCATTTGTGGTAGAGCTGGGAATAGACAAGTCTTTGGGCAATAAAAAAGAAAATTAAAAAAAAATTGTCTATAAATCAAAATTGCATAAATGGAATGCTGTTTCCCACCAACTTCCATTATAATGGTAGAAATGCTTTATCTTCACTTCATATTGATTTCCAATGGGCAGTGGCCCTGAACACTTTTAACTGTTTCTCATTCCTGAACAGATCCTCTTCCCAGCCAGATTCCTCTCTCTAGTAGATGATCTTTAAACAAACTTATTTGTTAAAAGGAAATCGATATTGGGGAAAAAACACAAAATTGAACGAACATTTTCTGGTATAAGTCACATCCTACTTCATTTTTTATCAATTAGCATGTGTAGATGGGAAATGTGTGGGATGCTTTCTTACATTTGAATTAATCCGTAATGTAGTTTGCCTGCATTTTAAAAATCATTTTTGTGGGAATTCATATCTATAGGTATAAAGGAAATCATGGTACATATTTCTATTTACACATAGATCCTCTATCTTAACAAAATGGCAGAGGAAATAATAGAAGCAGAAAGAATAAGAAAACTTGAAGAGATTTTAATCACTTTACCTAGTTATTCTTAATTTTTGGAGATCAAAGCTAGTTTTAAGAATTTGATGACTTATATTTCAGCAAAAAGTTCATGTTTTATCTTTACAAAAAATATTTTAATGGAAACAGAACATGCCATCTCTAGGAAAATCAAACCTACATAAAGGCTTACAAAATATTGTGTATAATATCAAAAAGTCCACAGATCTCTGAAAAAAATATGTAACTCTCGAGGGCTAGATAGACCTCCCAGGTAAGAACACAGTCCTACACTATTAACAGGCCCCTTTGAGGGCAGAGGCTCTGACTATTTGGTTCAATATTGTGTTTGAAACACCCAGAACTGTACCTAGCTCATCATGGTGTTCTGAAGCTTTTATTGAGTGACCCACTGGGCATTATGTTAGAAGAGACTGTAGGTATTTAATCCAATAATTTCTCATCCATACTTTCCCCACAAAACCTTTTCTTCTAATTCAACCTTACATAGATAAGAAATATATAGACTGATCAAAGTAGAATTGTTCCAGATGAAACTGGAGTGGATCAATGTTTACAATCTTGTTCATGTCCACTTGGCCCCACTTGTAAAACCTGCATGGAGCTTTCAGGGAATTCCTCCTTTTACAGAGGAAGAAGTAGAGACACTAGCTTATTAGTTATATTAGTTAAGGTCAGACAGCAAATAAATTGCCATTTCTATTTCTTCTTTGAGATTCAGTTTGGGCAGTCTTAATCCCAAATGATGATTCTTATTGACTATACTGTAATCAAGCCTTCTGCAAAGTTTGTAACCTTCAATTGAAAACAGTTGGCAAAACCAATGATCTAAGCAGACTTCTTCAAAACAAATAAAGAAACTGTGATAACGTTTTGTGAAGTGACATAAACACAATCTCTTGGTTTGGTGGTCTTTATGCCACATAGCATTAAAAGAAGATAAGGATGTGATTCAACCAATTTACATTTATCAACCTGGTAATGTATTCCAGCCATTTCTAAGTGCTGTAAATGTAGTGATTAATATTTGTTTTTAAGAGAATTTGTGATCTAGAAAGGAAGACAGGGAAAAAATAGTTGTGAAAATAGTTGTATGTTATGATACTTCTCTTTATCTCACCTCCTTACTCATTGAGTAATCCTGTTGATTATACTCTCAAAATCTGATCAGTTTTTCCCACCCTCACTGCTACCAACCTGATCCAAGCTATTATTCCCTCTTACCTGGACTATAGCAGTAGCCCGTTAGCCGGTCTTTTTGCTTTCATCCTTACTTCTCTACAGTCTGTGTTCAAGACAGTACCCAGAAGAGTTATTTTAAAACAAGAGAGATCAGGTTACTTCTCTGCTCAAAACCCTCCAATAGCTTCTGACTTCAATCAGAGCAAAAAGTGCTCACAATCACAATAACATCCTTTGGAATCTGTCCCCTGACTACATCTCCTATCTCAACACTTATTATTCCTTCATTCCACTCAGTCACAGTGAACTCTTGACTATAGTTTCTCAGACATATCACCCACCCCACCCTTGGCAATTGCCCTTGCTCTGTCCTCTGCCTGAGACAAACTTTCCCAGATTTTTTGTGGAGCTCACCGCCTCACTTCAGTCAGGTCTCTGCTCAAATACTACTTTCCTAATACACCTTCAAGGACCTTTAGATTTGAATTTGCTAATCACAATCCTCACCCTAGTCCATCTCCTTATTCTGTGCGTGTGTGTGTTTGTGTGTAAGACTTTTTTAAAAAGCAATTTTAGGTTCACAGCAAAATTAAGAGAAAAGTAAGTATTTCCCATAAACCCTTACCCCCAGACAGGTGTAGCCTCCGCCATTATCAATATCCTTCACCAGAGTGATAAATTTATTAGAACTGATGAACCTATATTGACACATTGTAGTCACCCAAAGTCCACAGTTTACATTACAGTTGATTCTGAGTGTTGTACTTTCTATGGGTTTGGATTAATGTATATTGACTGGTATCCATCATTATGGTATTATACGAAGTATTTTCACTTCCTTAGAAGTATTCTGTGCTTCATCTATGCATTCTGCCCCTTTGCATCCTCAACCCCTGGAAACCACTGATCTTTTTACTTCTTCTATAATTTTGCCATTTTCAGAATGTCATATAGTTGGAATTATACAGCATATAGCCATTTAAGATTGGCTTATTTCACTTAGTAATATGCATTTAAGGTTCCTCCACGTCTTTTCACAGCCTGATAGCTCATTTCTTTTTAGCACTGAATAATGTTCCATTGTCTACAGTTTATCCATTCACCTACTGAAGGATATCTTGGTTGCTTCCAAGTTTTGGCAACTATTAATAAAACTGCTGTAAACATCCACATGCAAGTGTTTATATGGAAATAAGTCTTCAATTCTTTTGAGTAAATACCAAGGAGCATGCACGATTGCTGTATCATATGGTAAGGGTGTGTTTAGTTTTGTAAGAAACTGCCCAACCATCTTCCTAAGTGGTTGTACCATTTTGCATTCCAACTAGCAGTGAGTGAGAGTTCTTGTTGCTCCACATCCTCACCAGCATTTGGTGTTGTCAGTAACTCAGATTTTGACTATTCTAATAGGTGCATAGTGGTACCTCATTTTTGTTTTAATTTGCATTTCCTTGATGACATGTGATGTGGAGCATCTTTTCATATGCTTATTTGCCATTTGTATATCTTCTTTGATGAGGTGTCTATTAAAGTCTTCAGCCCATTTTTTAATCAGATTGGTTCTTATTGTTGTTGAGTTTTAAGGGTTCTTTGTATATTTTGGAAAACAGTCCTTTACCAGTCCTTGATATTGGACTGATATCCAATCTGATATCCAATCAGGGTATTGGATATCAGTCCAATTGGACTGGGAGAAAAATTGGCAAGTATTTTCTCCCAGTCTTTGATTTGTCTTCTATTCTCCTTGTTCTATTTTATCTTTCTTAATTGCACCTATCACTACCTATCATTTCCTTAAATCTATATTTCTCTATTATCTTTCTCCCCAATGAGAATGTAAGCTCCTTGAGGAAAGGGACTTTGTTTTGTCCACAGCTGTATCCTCAGTGCAATGTCTAATGCATACATAGCACTCCATATATATTTAGTGGACAAGTAAATTAATTATGAACAAATTAATGAGTCATAATAGAGATAAAGTTTTGTGAGAGCTTGCAATTTCACAATATGAGAGTGTAGGAGGCAGCAACCATTCCTCAGAATAATTTTTGAAGCTTAAAAACTCCTTTGAAAATATATTTGTTGTCCTGAAATCCAGCTGCAGCCTAAGATTCTCTTGTGTGAGATGAGTATCTCTCGGGTAAGTCAGACACTGATCCGCCTAGCTCTTTTCTGACAAAAAAGTATTGGCAATATATTCCGAATGGCCAACATAGGATTTGCTTGTATCTATTCATTCATGGAAAAGATACATGATTTGAAGTTCTAAAAACTGGAATGGACTCCTGGCTTTGTACCTTCACATCTGCAAAATCTGCAAAACTTCTCTGAAGCTGAGCATCGCTGATTTGTAAAGGAGGTGAAATGGCTCCCACAAAGAATTTCTGTATTAAATATAAAAAATATCTGAAGCACTGCAAACAGCTTTACTGTCATTATCCCTAATATCCTTAAAGAGGTAGGGAGAATTCCTCCATAAAATCATGTTTTTCTTCTTTTAGACCCAAGAGTATTTAGGATGTTATTCTGTGTCAGGGCTGATTGTCAATGGCTTGGACAACTGGATTTCCACTTGTCCTCTGGGAAGTTTCTTCAAAATCTAATTGACCTCATTGTCAGGACATGTTTCCTAATATTTGGACAACATTTTTATTTCTGTCTTCCGTACTCTAATTTCTGTTTATTCCTCCATGGGGCAACATTAACAATCTTTCTCCCTCTGTGTGTATGTGCTTCAAATATTTATGTTGTTAGTATGTCCCTCCTTAGTTATGCTGCATCTATGCAGATAGTATTTAGTTCTTTTAATCTTTTCTCATAAATCAATCCCTCCAGTCCTTTAATCATGCACCCTGATGCTCTTTGAATCTCTTCCAATTTCTTGACAGCTCTCTCGTGTTGAGATGCCCAGAACTGTTTACAGTATTCTAGGTGCTGTCTGATCAGCCTCACACTGAGCGGCTTTCTCCCCTTGATGGTTCTTGACAGCCAGGCTCCCTGCCTGCAGCACAAGGATGCTGTTTGGACCCTCCAGTCACCATTTAAACTTGTAATATCTTTCCCCACCATTCATCGCAGGTATCTTTTAGTGTTCATTACCATTCCAAGCAACCGTTATGTGATGGTAACTTTTCAGAAATGGCAGGCAACGATTGTGAACTTGACCTTTCTGAGATGAGTGTCAATATTTAAGACTGCAGACTTTTGGGAGGCCTTGATTACAACATAGACATTAAGAGTCCTTGCTGTGGTTTAAGACTGGCTGGAATTGACTCTCATCTCTACAATGTCTTTGCTGTCTGACCTTGACTGTTTTATCAGTGCCTCAGCTTCTTCTGCAAAATGAGAAAGAGTACCAGTAAGATTCCTCTGAGAAACAATGACATGATTCATATAAGTGCTTAGAATAATGACTGTCATACTGGAAGCACTCAATGAACAGATATTAGCTATATCATTAGAAAAAATTTAATTAAGGTAAATTTAGATAGAATGCACATGTTTTGAGTCTACAGTTTGATGAGTTTTGAAAATGTATACTCTTGTGTAACCAATACTCAAATTAAGATATTTTCATATCCTCAGAGAGTTCTCTTATGTTCCTTTTCAGTAGATCCACCCCTCCTCACAGAGAACAACTTATCTCCCTTAGCATAGCCTAGCTTTGTCAGTTCTAGAAAATCATTTGAATGGAATCATAAGCTATGTGTTTTTGTGTATCTGTCTCCTTTTGCTCAACAATGTCTTTGTGATTCATTCATATCATTTCATGTGTCAAAAATTTCTTTTTATTTCTGAATGATATTCCATTGTATGAATAGTACACAATTGTTTTATCCAATCACCCGTAGATGAATTTGAATTGTTTCCAGTTTTCCACTATTATGAATAATGCTACTGTGAACATTCTTATACAAAACATTTTTGAGGATGTATGTTTTCATTTCATTACCATTGCGTGAGTCTGCACATCCAATAAAGCCATTGTGGAGTAGACTTAGATCAGGACTCAATTTGTCACTTATCCATCACATGCCCTGATTTTAACAGGGGATTTCTTAGGTCCCTTAGTATCAATGTAAACTCATAACCTATATCCATCCATAAATCTCTAGAAAAATCTAGATATTCTCTATTTCCCAGTATACAATTAGTCTAGTGCATGGTCATAGGGAGTGGTGGCCTGTTAAGGGTTTACTAATCAGAACTTTGTGGGAAAAGAAAATAAGAATAAAAGGAATACAAACTTGATGTATATTATTTGCTGATTTCCATGGTGTAAAAAGTCCCACTGATGGCTAATTAAAGCTATCAACATCATGTCAATGAACACAGAGTTAGGAGATATGCACAATTTTCTCTTGATGGTATTCAAGCTGGCTCCAGCAAAGCATGAGTTATAAGTTCCTTTGAAGAAAAAATGGGGAAATATTTATTGCATATATTTGAAAAGTGTTATAGGTCTCCTTATCGAGATTATCCTATCTTTCCTTCTCCTGTTGGCCTCAGACTAGAAACTGAATAAGCGATCATGGTTTTCTATTGCAGCAGTTGACATAGCTTTCTGATGACCAACTTTTAAAGTCTCTTAGTTATATAATCAAGAAATACGCTTGCAAGCTTCCCATTTATGTGAGTCCTAGAGATATCACGATTTACTAGCCTTTTCCACAAATCCAAGGCAATTAAAGTCCTCTGAATGTCAACTTGACCTTGTTTCCAATTACAGTAAGACTGTCTTGTGTCTGGTGATGCTGAAACTTGATCTCTCCTATCCTAAAATTCTATCACCTATTAAGACTATGGATCTTAGTTCCATGATAGTATCCCCTAGTGAACCTTGACCAACAGAGTACGGCCAACCAAACATAAACAAGCAGATGATAATTGAGTTTCTCAATGACCCCAACACACCACTCCCCTTAGTACATTTCTTATTTCTTTCTCAAAGGGATTGTCCCCTGACTCCATGGAAACACTTAGTAGTTCACTTGGTAGCTTTTCTGTTCTCACCTAATATATCCTTGCTAATATGCTCACTTACATGTACTTTCTGACTCCTTTCTCAATACTTAGCTAAAGCAGCTCTGGCATATCCACCTTATTTACCATAACCTGTGATCATATCTAAACTTCAATGATCCATCTTTGCAATGTGGTACGACTAGATCTAAGTGTCTTTTCTGTGATGTTAAATCTGGAGTCATGGGAAAGTGCCCATATCAATAAACTCAAACTATCTCTTACCCAGCCTTATATCCCACATTTAGGATTCACTCCCATATTTTCCCTTCACATCCTCTCAGTACTTATTAGTCAGGTTCTGATGCTTTTTTTCTTGAACAAGCTAACTCCTCTCATGTGCCCATTTGGGATATGCTAAGATATGACTCTAGTTACTTGTGTAGAGGCAATGAAAGGAGAGGGGAAAAATCTTGAGAGGGAGCATTATTCTGAGAGGTATCTGTTTTAGGTGATATCATTCCATGGTCTCTTGGCCATGAGAGTCTACTCTTCTTCAGCAAGGAAAATGAGGCTATTTTTTCCAATTTGTTGATTGGAGAGTAATCTAAGGACTTCACTTTCCCAGGAGCATTTACCCAGATATCCCCTTTCCAAGTCTTTGAATTTCACTCCATATCAGAGCACTGACTTAGCATAAAAGACCCCATGGGGTTAAATATTCTGTCTTCTTTGTAGTTCCTTAGAGTAGCTGTATTTCTAATATTGTACCTGATTTTCATGATGGTCAGCCCTCTGGCTGCTGGAGATGAGCAACCCATGTTAGCTTCCTTCCTTGTTACTCTCTTTCAAGAAAGTTTTAGCATCAGATCAACTTCTGTGTTGATAATGAATCAGACTCTTCTAGATTAGACATAGTGCCTTGGAGGTTTTCTGGCTTTCACAGGATACCCTGAGTTGATACTGATTAAAGTAAACCTATATTTTTTTTAATCCTCTGGACCCCTATGGCATTTACCAAGTATATTCAATTCCATCATGCTTATAATTATCATTGTCCCCATATGGTTTAAGTGCTAGAACTGTTGCATAGCCAGTTCTTCCCCTTCTATCTGTATCTTATTTCAATTCACCACAGGTGAAAGTCTTAGTAAAACTGATGCTACACCATGGCGTGGGTTATCACCACCCTAAAAAGCAGCAATCAGCCCCTTATTTTTTCTGACCAGTGACTGTTCCAACTCCAGAAGAGCATCCTGAAGGTAATTTTCTAGAACCGCTTCTATCCCCCAAAACAGATGCTGAGACAGTGACTTGGGAACAGATAATTCACTTGGGAGACAATTCCAGAAACACTGGCAGGAGGGGTGGGGACGGGACCTAGAGAAAGGAGAAACAAAGTATTCATTAATGATTAAGTTACCTCTGTGGCCTACTGAAACCTTCTGAGTAACTTTCTGGAATGTGTCTAGAGTTGTCCCACCAAGGGATAGGGAAGCAACAGTATTCATCTACAAACCCCTACCCCTCATTGGTTAAGGGTTGCCCCTGGGGGCATTAACTAACTGACATTTCCTGGATGTTCTGGCTGCTGCCTGAGAAAACTCCTGTGGCTTTGGATAAAAGGAAGGTGAAAAGCAGAGCAATGTAGACACTTGAGGGAAGAAGCTCTTAGCATCAGGGAAATCATCTGCTTCGCTTGCCGATGAATTTAGATGGGCTAAAGACATGGCAGATGGGGCATCAACAGCTGTCTTCAATAAGGCTTAAACGAGATAATGTATGTCAAATGTCAGAAGAGAGTCTGATACCTAGTAAACACTACTATCACCATCTTCAGCATGAGTTTTACTATTATCTGTGTTTTTACACTTCATCTGCTTTACTTAGGCTACACAGACTCTAGAGGAGAATCCACATTGTCTTCATCTCTGTGTCCATGAAAATGCTTAGCTCAATTTTTGGTACAGAGTAATTGCTTAGCAAACAACATTTGAGTTTTTTCAAGAAGGTGGAACGTGGCAAGGGCCACCAGTCTCCAGGAACATGATAATTAAGCCTGTAGTTGACAAGTGTGTCAAATTTGGTTGAGCAAAAAAAAAGCAGTGGCAGTGAAGTTGAAGTCCAATCTTGCTTCAGATCCTGACTATAGTATTGGCTAGCCGGGTGACTGTGGGCAGCTCCAAGCTAAAGCTTCCTTATCTGTCCAACAAGAAACAAAGTGTTCTTTTCACAGATGGGCTATGAGGACTTCAGTACAAAGCACCACGGAAAGTGCACAGCATCTTCTTCCAAGCTTCCCTCCTTTATTTCTCCCTTTTAAGAGTTATGACAAAAGCATCCCCATGCTTTGGATTCTGTGCTGCTAATGAACCAGACTTCTGAGAATCAGCCTATTCAGAGCAAGGGTTTTGGAAACAGAAAATTCTGAATTCCAATCACAGCCTTGCCACTTATTAGCTGTGTGTCCTTCTGAACCTCATTTTCATCACCTGTGAAACAAGAGTCATGATATCATCACGTGAAGATCCAATGAGATGCAGTATATAGTATTCCTCTTAGTGCTTGATACATTATAAATACTCAACAAATATTTGCTGTTGTTTTGTGTCAGTTACCTCTTTGGGTGCACAATCATTCCACAGACCTTCAGCATGGCCAAGTTTTCCCAGTGACTTTGTTCTTCAGTTTCCCCTGGTAGCTCAGGAAGCAGTGGTCCTGTCATTGGTTTCTGCTCAGTTGAATTGTATTTTGTGGAAATACTTCTGTTAGCCCCTAGGATGGCACTTGACAATAGCAACTTTGAAATTTCTAATATTTGTCAATAGGTAAAGATTGACAGAGTGGAAAAAAGGAGAGCTATTAAGAGTATATAAATAAAGGAAAATAAGGATCCTTTCTCTATGTAAAGGTTAAGTGTGTAGAATTTATTTATTTCTGAGTTATTAACTGTATCTAAGACTGTATCCAGTAAGGATTTAATGTTTCTTACAATAAAAGGCCCATGTGGCATAACATTGGTAAAATAGAAAAGGAAAAAATGAATCAAAAAGAAAGAATATATGAATATACCAAAAATCCTAGGCTAATAAAATTATTGTAATAGGCTTTTTGCATTGGTTATCAAGTAACCAAGAAAACTAAAAATTGGCTAGAAGGAATTGCAAGCTGTTATGAAAAGAACCAAAAAAATCAAGAGATCTTGGTTTTAGACCTAACTTTCTCCTGGTAAGAAGTAAGTTTTGGGGCAAGTCACTGTGTGCCACCCAGTCTTGTATTTCCATATATAATGAAGTTGATGAAGTTAGTCTTTTTTAACATTTTCTTGACAACCAATCACTTTTATTTCTTTCATAAAATATTACCTAGACCCCAATTTATCAATAGACAAAAATGGAGCTGACAAGTTGAAGAGGACGTAGAGTTCTTCTCTCTCTTTCGTACATTGTGGTAAGCTCAAAGTCATATTCAGAGCCCCTCAGTTAGAAAAACACTGGTCAATATGATACATCATTCCTCACTAATTGTGAAAAACAATATATATTTACATACTACTGAGAAATATATTTACAATATGTAATATGTTCATTCATTTGACCAGGAAATCAATAGAGTATTATATAGCGCCCAAAACAAACATCCTAGGTCCCATGGCAGGTGGTAAGGGTATTGTCGCAAAAGAAATAAACACTCTCCCCATATTCCTGTAGCTCACAGTAAAGACAAAACATTGGCCAAGTAATTTAAAACATAGTAAGACATATAAAAAAGATCATGGATGCTGTGTCATAGGCACCATACTATCTAATATGGGCTATCAAAGGAAGACAATGCACAATTTTAACCAAAAGAATTTAAAGTTCAAGGCTAGACGTTTTTCCCCACGAGACAAAGCAAAGCACTTTATCACTAATGAACATTTGCCCAGCACTATTCCGGAAGTCCTTGGGATGAAAATCAATTCACGTTAATGCCTACTCTAATAAGTCAAGGTGTTCACTCTCTGGAGATAGGGGTCAAGTATGAAGACAAATTTCTGCCATAATAATCTTTGATCTTTCCAAATCCATGCAACGTTGTCTTCATTTGTTTATCTCCAATAAACAGCACTGTGCCTAGCACATGGTAGTTAGTATGTTGCTTATGTTTGTTTCTATTTTTGTTTTTCTCTAAATGAATAAAAGAACTTATTTTGAGAATTTACAACTTGTGAGAAGCAGCATTGATACAATCAAAAAATTATGTGAGACTATGAAAAGCACATAAATCTGTTTATACAAACAAGCAAAAAAGAGCCCAAATACCTTTGTGTAAGAAAGGTATGGTGTTGCCAATATGTGGACATGTGACTTTGACTAACTAGATTGGCAAAGATTTGAATAACCAGAAATGGAGGAATATAAAGGAACTCAAGGGTGATACACACTATGGCATGAACACCTAAAACTATTTTTTAACATACAGACATGAGATAATAAAAAAGAAGAAAGAAGGGAAAAAAGATATGCACTTATATTATACCTAGATATTCAAATGTACACAACAATGCCAGATATGTGTACATTCATGATGGAAACACTTAAGGAGTTTTACCTCACTAATTTGCCCATTATTCCACAAACATTCATTTAGCATCTACGCCATGTCATGCAGTGGAGAGGAGTGGGGGTTAAAATAGCAAGGAGCACCATCGCCCCATTCTTGGCTGCTGCCCTGCTGCTAGATGGAACCTTTATCAGTGTCAGCAAGGGAACCTGGCATTTATCAGGGTGGGTCCTGCACTCTGCTCTGCTGACAGGGTAGATTCAATACATGTCATCCCCGCTGTGCTAAGATGTTTTAATGGCTTGCTTTTTCTTCTCTCTCATCACCCAGGTGACTTTGTCTTCCTTTCCTCTTCAGTCCCCTTTCCCATCCCCCAGTTGTTCTTCTTTCACATTTTGATCTTTCCTTTTCACTAAACTGCCTAGGTGTGTGATTTTGAAGAAGTTACTGACTTGGTTTCTGCATACCCATCCATAAAATGTTGGAATCTACTAGATTATCCCTGAAGTCTTACCCAGCTCTTTTGTGCTGAAATTGTGAACTTCTTGCTCCTGCTCTCAGTCTGGTGTAGATTGCATTCGCCCTGAAAAGCAGAGCCTGAGACAAGGGCTTTTGTGGAGGTTGTTTATTTAAGATCATCTGATCCTACAGTACATGAGTGGAGGGCCTGGCAAAAATGAAATAGGACAGGAGGGAAAACTACAGGATTGGAGGGTTAGGGAATTGTGAAAGGGGGAAAGAGAGAAAGCAGCCAATCCAAAGGTTATTGAGCTGGTTACTGTTATGAGAAACTGGAAACTGGAGCTGTTGTTGATGTGCTAGGGAACTGTATGGAGTCTGAAATGTCTGAGACTTAGAAAAAGGAAACATTTACCCACCAGATCCTGCCCCACTGGTCAAGGGTTACCCCAGGAAGTATGAACACCTCCATACTTCCCAGAATGGCTGATCAGGTTCCTACATGGGATCCACGTAACTGAGGCAGATAAGCCTTGGGAGAAGAAGAAGAGATGCACAATGCATCTGAGATGAGGGGCTGTTAGGCCACTTGAGTACAGCTGGTTGCCATAGCAAGGACCAGAGAAAAATGATGGAGTAAGAGAACATAAGAAGGAAAAATAAATAGATGTCTAACACACAAGCCGTTGCATTCCTCAATATTGACCAAAGGTCAATGTCAAGACATTTTAATTTGTTAAATTTCCTTTCCAGGTCAATGAATATATTGGAGCTAAGTAAAAAAATTTGGATACCCACCATTTCCGTAAATGCGCAGGCTTGTTTTTGGACTGGGTTCCATTGACCATTCCCTTCCCAACTCCCACTTAGGTTCTTTATAATATTGACAGTTTTATTAAAGAGGATTTACAATGTTCCAGGCACTGTGTTAGGCACTTTACATACACTATATCTTTTAATCCTTAGGTCAATATTGTCCTATAAGCTTAGTACAGATATGCCCCTTTTACAAATGAGAAAACTGAGACTCGGGAAAGGGAAGTGACTTTCCTCAATTCATATAACTGATAAGGGATTACACTGGGATTCAAATCCAGATATATCTCTAAAGAACAGGCTGCTCCCAATATTCGAAACCATTTCAGTGCATACTGAGGTTTAGGATGCAGTGTATGTCTCAGTTGTAAATTTACATTCCTGCTTGGTCTGAAGACTAGCCATCAACTGCAGCTTGCCTGGCTTGAGCCTTGATATCCCGCTTAGTAACTGCCAGAGAATCCAGCTCCTTGACCTCATCCACCAGTTAAGATATATTTGATACCAATACTAACTGAGCTTAGAACCTGAAGCCTCACAACCTTTTATTTCTACTTTTTCTTGTTGGAGGCTAGCCTACAGTGGAATCAGAACTTCAAACTAACCTTTCCACGTTCCATGGTCTTTCCATTGCATCTTTGCTTGTTTCAGTTTTCTCTTTACACTCTCTCTTTTCAGTATCCATAATTCATTAACAGAATAAGATAAGGGCACGTGGCAGAGAATAACAAGAGTAGTTAAACTGGGAGATACATTCAACATGATTTAGAATCAGTCAGAGAATCTGATATTTGAAGGGAAAACAGAAATCTCATAGGCTTTCTCTGTACCCATTCTCTCCCCCAATGCATCTGTCCCTTCTAAACTTCTTGACTATAGATCATTCAGTGCACTGGAAAGTCATAGTTTACCTAACCCCAAACACTCCCTAGGAGGGTATATTTGTACAATGTAATTCCCTCCTCCTTGGTATAGTTGACTGCACCAAGGGTCAGAACCTGATCCTAGGTAGGCTGTCCTCCAGAAAGAAATATTGAGGGAAAGGGAAGCTAGAAGGCAGGAGTGGGGAAGTATTTTTATTTTTTTCCTGTGGCAGGTACAAGAACGTAGGTAGAGGGAGCAAGCATCTTCCACACACTAAGGAGAATGAGGAACAAAGAATGCTGGTTTGATGGAACAAGGAAGGAAACATTTTAATTAGAAAAAATAGTGATAGTTCGAGAAAGATTTCAATTAGCTTCCTACACCCTATTTCCAATTATGTCCCTGTACTCTTGACCACCTACGTCATTGTCCTTTTACTTATTAAAGTTGCTCAACTGATATTCTGTATCCACTTTTGTCTTAACTTTGTTTTTTCAACTGGAATTATCATAACAGACATATTTGGGCTGTGTTTTTCATGCCATGAAATTCTCTGCCTCCTGAAGTTCTTTCATTTCCCAGTAGATCCAATTGTGTTTCCTTATCTTGAGCTGAAAGAAGTTTCCCTGAAACTTTTACTCCTTGGTTCTACTTCTGCCCTTTGGGACCAAATGAAACCAGTATAATCTCTCTTCCTATGCCTACCCATCCAGTAGGGAAGAAAATCACCCTCACTCTTCTCTCTACTCCATGAAGTTTTGTCTCCTAAGCTAAATGTCCCCAGTTCCTCTTATTATTCCTATGCCATGCTTTGAATCCCATAGCTATGCTGGTCACTTGTCTCTGGTTACACCATAAATTGTTCATCTGTCTCTCATCGCCAGATTTGGCTGGCCCAATATATCACGATGTGGGTCTGTTACATCCCTGTCTCTAGGGTCTTATTTCCATTATTAAAGTCTAAATTTCCATGAAGACAAACGTGTGAACATGTTATGTGTGTGTGTGTGTGTGTGTGTGTGTGTGTGTGTGTTTCAAAACAACACAAAATAAGGGCCCATGAAATCTGAACCAAAAATGCAAAGGAGCGAATCACTTCTATGTGACTCCAAAGTCAAGCAGGTACAATACTGCGTGGTGGTATTATGTTTGACATCAGACATGGCCCAACAGGGGAGAGGAATATGCTTCAACAGTTAGATGATTATGTTAATGCAAACTGGGATTTATTATTATGTTTGTCTTATTCAGTACCAAATTTGATGTGATTGCTGCTGCTGCCTCAGTGCTAGGTAATGGAGGCTGAAATGTACTCCCTCAAAGATCCTCCGGGAACAGCCACATGGGATTGACAGAGAGAGTCACTGGGTGTCACTGTTGAGTCATACGAATGCTATTATCGGCTTGCTTATAGAATCCTGGTTCCTTAAAGAAGCTGGGAAAGGAGGTTTGGGGTGGCTGCCTGTCCCCTTGTTCTGGGCATCTTTTTATTGGGGTCAAGATAGGTCTTCCCTCTCCTTGCTTCCCCCTGAGAAGTATTGGGTCAGATGTGCCCATGTCAGTGTGGTCCTTAGATGCCTCAGCTACTGCTTAATGAGCTGATCTGTCCTTGATCTCCCTGCTGGTGCTATGATGGGGGTCTGCTTTTATGCATCAATGCAGTAAGTGATCACCCCCACCAGCAGCCAAGGGAGGTCTCCCCACTTACACCGGGGAACATACAGAGAGCCTTGCAGCTCTCCTCACAGCAGATCAACTGTTTCATTCCACAGTTAGAGTTTGTTCCAGATTCAGACACAGTGATTCCATTCTCAGCAAGGATCAGTGAAACATTTCAGTTTTTCATAGGAGTGCTGATTTTAATAGAAATAAAGACAGGTAGAGTTGTAGGCACCTACTATGTTGAAGGGCAAGGAGAGAAATTGGCCCAAGAGAAGAAAAGCCAAGGATGAGACGGCTGGGAGATATAGCAGCCTTCTGTCCAAGAACTGACCCTGATTACTGACCTGGTCTGATCCACACGTAGGTCATGAGTTTTTGTTGCCTCAGTGACCGAATATCCTTTGTAAGATGGTTACTCAAGTCCTTTGGCACGTACCCTCAATCCTTTTTGGGGAACTTAATATAAGTGCAAATGCCAAAGTCACACATCCCAAGAATTTCTTCTGGATGTCTGAGGAGAGCCCCAGGAATCAGTATATTTATGAACCCCACATGTTATTAAAGCACATCCAGAGAATGCACTTCCAGGACCAATCCATAGATTATATGCTTTCAGGAGACTGTGCATCACATTTGTTTTTTCACTTTTGCTTTCCCTGGAATTCAGTACTGATCTGTGTCCCAAGAAATTTTTTCAAAATGCAAATACGACCACTCTGTTCTCCCCTCTTAAATTCCCCAGTGGTTAATCACCATGTAAGAGTCAAGTCTTCACTCATTGTCCTATTATTTAGGTCCATCCTCAGTGGCTCCTGCTTTTTCCAGGTCAGTACATTTTCCATCCACACACTAATTATGCTGCCATACTTTATGCCAGTGGTTCTCCACTTGGCTGCACATTGAAACCAGCTGGGAAGCTTTAGAAACACTGACGCCTTCGTCCCACTTCCAGGAATTGTTTTAATTGGTGTGGGAAGGGACCCAGGCATTGATAACTTTCAAAGCTGTCCAGGTGGTTCTAACAGGACACAAAATTTGAGAATCACTATTCTGTAATGTTCACCCTCCTAGAACACTCTTGTCTTTTCTTATCCTCCTTTGGCCTACCTATAGCTGTTAATCCTTCTTGGCTCAACCCATTCATCATCCTCTTGATGAAATCATCTCTGAACATAGTCCCCAGTCAAATTAAAGACTTTTCTCTGAGATTCCATAGCATTTTGTGCATACTGTAGGATACTGGATTGGAAATATCTATATATCTAACTTTTTGGCCTGTAGTCTATAAGCTCATACTGGGGAAGAAAATGGAACAAATTTATCATTGTGTGTCCAGCACACAGCACAGAGCCTAGCACCTAGCAGATGCTCAGGAACTATTTGAAGGATAGAACTATTGATAGTGGAGAGTGAAGGAGTTAATGAATGAATAATCAATGACAGTGATAATGTATAACATTGTTCAAGGATTCACCATGAATATGGCCATATCCAAAGTGTTATATAGGCATTACCTCATTTCACACTCACAAGAGCCCCACTAGAAAGAGCTATCTACATTTTACAGATGAGGGAACTCAGGTGTAGAGATGTTAAGTAGATGCCACAGCCATGATTTGAGACCTGGTCTGTCTGACTCCACTCTTAGTTACTCGACTGATTGCCTCTAAAAATAGAAAGGGGAAGATGTTTAACCAGATTTTCTCAATGTAGCTTTTACTGGATTCTTTTTTGCCAGGCACTATCTTAGTTCTTTAAATATTTCATCCTATTTAACCCACACAACAATTCTGTAAATAGTTATTATTAGTACCATTTAATTGATAAAGAAAACCAAGTCTCAGAAAGAGGCAAACTAGTTCAAGCAAGGCCATACGGAAGCATGGCAAATGCTGGATGGAATCCATGGTGCCATGGTGGTTTGGCTTCAACACCAAGGATTGTTCACTATGTTACAATAGCCTCATAGTTGATGAGGCCGAAAGAAGAGAGAGAGAAGGACAGAGAGAGAGAATATGAGAAAGATTAGATACGTGAATGACTTTTTGGATTTACATTGATGAGGACAAAATACCTCAAAGACAGCTTTCTTTGTCTCTGTTTCCCAAACCCTTCACACTTTTCTGCAAAGGGTCATTGGGACAGAATGGTAAAATGACTTTCCTTTCAAAGAGAATGGTCAGTTATGCTGAGCCTACCAAGCACATCTGAAGCGTAACCAAATTTTTGCAGTGACACCTTTCTTTAGACAATCAACACAGAATGTTAAAGCCCAGGGGCTTTGGTCCATTTCTTTTTTTCTTTTTTAAAAGATGGGCACCTGAGACCCCTAGAGGAAGGGCTTGGCAAAGGTCCCCTTGCAGAATTGTGGCCAGAACCCAATTCTCCTTACCCCCCAGTTCACTATTGTTACTCACAGGTTGACTCAGTGATTAAAGGAGCCATTGTTAAACATGATGAATATTTTAAAGACGACTCGGAGTTTTTTAGCTGTAAAGTACACTAACTGCCAAACACAAGGTATTTTTAGTGCCTATTGCTACCACATAACAAGGCCATTTGCTCTGTGGGATCTTGGTAATAGGAGCAAACAGAGGTAAGGTACAGATTCTTTTCCCTAGCTAATGTGAACAGATGGTTTAAAATGGAAAGTGGATACTGGCTGCAAAGAAATGTGAGCTGCCATCTCCCTGCTGAGGGAAGACAATATCCTTTGAGACAGAATGGAGGAGACATCTGGAAATTCAGTGGATGATCCCTGAACGAGGACAGGTCAGGCTTTTTAGGACCTAGTCAAAGTTGTGGGAAGAACATCAGATTGAAAATCAAATTACTTCTAGTGCTTCCATGAGCTACAGCTTTAGGAATGCTGATAAAAGCCTTCTGTGCCCATGTTGTCCCATGTACAAAATGGGAGGTATATTTGCCAATCTGCAAACGTGTTAGATACTTGCATAAATTCGCTCATGGCTGTTCCTTCAGTTGGTTCTCTGTCTCATTTCTTTGACCACCACCATTTTTCTTATCCTCAAACCATAACAGTGTTGTTGCCTTATAAATCTCTCACAAATCACCCTATAGGAGGTCATTTTTCTCCCTGCTCTTCATTCTAGTGTTTTCTGTATGCATTTGCTGTAGCTCTCATTTCAACATACTTTCACATGTGATTAGCTGTCGGTATATCTACATCTTTCACTAGATTGCCAAGTCCCCCTGGGCAAGGTCTGTGTTTTGACCATTCCTATTTCTTCCAGCAGAACCTCACAATTCGTTTTGCAGAGAATAAGTTCCTATTCAATATCGGTTGAATCGAGTTCAGTTGTGAGCATCGAGGCCACCTGTGTTCTCCTAGACATCAAGTCTAAAAAAATGTAGGCATCCATTTGTGGATTGTTTGAAGGAATGGCTAGGGAACTGTTCAGAAATTTACCATACTAAAACAAAGGGCATGGAACCCGAAGTCCTGGATATAAGACTCAGCTCAGGGATGATGACATTATGCAATCAATTCACTTTTCTGTCCCTCAATTTTCTCACCTTTAAATTAGAGATAATAGTACCTGTCCTTCCTATTTCACAATATTATTGTGAAGATTGAACAAGATTACATTTAAAAGCATTTTGCAAGCTGTATAGCACTATAGATAGGTCAAAGTTGAGGATTATTTTTATTTATATTACAATTATTATTACTGCATCATAACTACCTAAAGTCTCCTATGCTCTAAATTACTATAATTTTTAAGTCTGTGTATTTTTTAGTGACAACGATAAATGAGAGATGCTTGCATTAAAACAAAATGACCATCGTCTCCTGGACTCCCTGGAAAGTTCCTAATGCAACAAGAACTCAAGTCTGAAATTCCTAGGATATTACCAAAGACAAAAACAACATATATTGAAAACTTTAAGTGGCCTGTTGGCTGCTCAGGAATAACAGCAGGCAGATAAGAATAGGACTGAGAGTAGCAGAACATATCGCTTATCAATCATATCATATCATATCATATCATATCATAGCAACATATCAATCCTTGCCTCCTCACAGCACTCTGAGATTTTCTCATGTACCTGCTGATGGTTCTGTCTTCAAAGAAGCCTTTGTCATCTCAGTGACTTAATCATACTCTGAGAATTTGGGTGTGGTCACAAAGAAAAGCCGGAGAATTGGTTCTGTAATGAAATTGAAACCCTGCTTCTCTTTGAATATGACCTTGATTAATTTATTTCTGCTATGTGAACCTGTTTTCTCATCTGCAAAATGGGGTTACAAATAAAGGCAGTAACTGCCATTTACTGAATAACTGTTAACGTGTCCTAATTCCGTACCTCATCCTTAGCTGTGGACTCCACAGCCTAGGAAGCTGAAGTAACTTCTGCTTTTGTGGACCTTTCTATCCGTTAAAAAAAGAAGAAGAAGAAAGAAGAATTGCATTTTAAGAGTGCATTGACGTAAAGACAGATATAATCTAGTCTGTGAATCAGCTGGAAGAGGGTGGGGCTAGGATTTGGACAGAAGTTTCTTAGAATCCAAAGCCTGTAATTTTCAACAGTTAGAATGCCTCTGTATTCAGGAGAGAAAAGTTCATCTACTGTGGCTCCAGAAGCCTAAGCAGAAACCACACATTTCTGATCATTTTCGAAGCAAATTTGTGCAAGCCTTACATGTGCATACCTGAGAATCAGGGCAGATAGAAATTCCTCCATTGTGTTCCTCAAGGCACTGAAACACTTAAAGTTTTAGCAGGGGAAACACACAGCATGCGTTAGCCTCTGAAGCACCCTCTTCTCTGCACAGCACCCCTTTTATTCTTCATATCCCAATATACTGCTGACTGCTCCAGTCTTTGTCTCTGATGCCCACTCATCCCCCATCAGACATATACTTCCTCTTCTGCCTTGCATGATGCAAGGGAAGCAGGCAAAACAGGGTTGGCACGAAGACAGGGCTGCGTTATACTTTTGCTAGCTCTAGGCATTATTGCCCTTATGGACATTTTTCCCCATAAAAAATATTTTAAAATATATTTGATGACTACAATGGTATAAAGGCGACTAAAATCCAGGTTGAATTCATTAGAACAGTCAGTATTATTCTATTTATTTTTTCTTCTGGTTTTAAAATAAATCAAAATCAATTTTTTTTCATGGTCCCCTAAAAGTATCATAGGCCGTGGGCACTGTGTCTATTGTGCCTAATGGAAACATTGACCATGAATGAAGAGCTCGGCAAGCAAAATATCACAGGATATGAATCCATTTTCAGAAACTTTAAATATGTGACATTGAGTAAGAGTAAAACGTAAAGAAGTCTCTCCCTCCCACTCCTTCCCCAGCCCCCACCCCCAGTTTCTTTATCTTTAAACTAGAGGAGAATATGCCTGACTTTGCTGCATTAAGAGACCTGCAAGTAATGTAGAACAGACTTTGGGACATAGTCTAGATTCTCACTAATTCTTGGGTCCAGGGATTTCAGGTTCTTCTAATTGGCCAGCCTGGATCATATGCCCACCAAAAAAAAGGTCTTTTGGGGTCAGACTAAAACAAATAAACAAATAAACAAAAATGAAAAATTAATATCCATTAAAATCATTATCATCACTTGGAAGCTGAGACTGAAAAGAGAAAGAGAAATTCATTCCCTCTTCCCCGCCAGGGCACACAATGAGAGATTTTACTCTAGATTCATATGAACTCATTTGGTTAAAATCATTCAACCAGTCATTAGTTCTTCTAATTATCCTAGCCTCCACATGGATATAGGGAGAGACGTTTGACAAATGTCTTGCTCAAGTCCAGACACATCTTATCTACTAACTATCTCTGGTCTGGTAAACTTAATACAGGAGAAAATGAGGTTAGTTTAACACAGTGGCAGCTCCAAAATTTCTATATGGAAGGCAGCGATCAATCTGGAGGAGCTGGGTGCTAGAGACTTCTCCTAAAGCTGTTTGCAAAGCAAGTGGCCTATAATTCTTCATGTAAACAATAACTAAGGAAGATTGATGAAGATTATGAGAAAGCCAAGAAGCAAAGGCCCTTTGAGTGTACCTCCAAGACACTGCTCACCCCCAGCAGTTTTGCCTAGTGAAACGATGCTCATCTCTGGGGATCATTGTTTTCCCTTTAATCACTGCCAAGCCCAGCCCCAGATGACTAAAGATAACAAGATGGATAAGGCATCCCAGCTTTCTCAGGGACCTTCCAACCTTTCCATAAACTTATTGTTCTAGAATACTGCTTAGGATGGGTGCCCAAACCATCAGTCTGTATTTCATTAAATGCAATTTATTTCCATGTTTTGAAAATAAAAATTCTCTAATCTTCCCCTCTCTGTATCTTCTGGTGCATTCTCCCTGATTCAGCAAAGATCGTGGTGAATAGTTCATGGATAATGTAAGCCTGCATAAATAGTATCCTCCTTCAAAAATAGTTTTTTGTGATGCTGTGGGGAAGAGGAAAAATGTGAGTTTGGATTTACAAAACCTAGACCAAATTGAGGCTCCAACACTAACTAACCGGGTCACTTGAGCCAGGAGACTCCTCTCAGTTTGGTCATCTGCAAGATGACTTAGTAATCACTGACTTGCCTACTACACAGGGTTGTTGTGAGACCTAAATGAGATTTTGTTTATGGGTGCACTTCAAAGCCAGCAAAGTGGTCTATTTCATACAAAGTAGGAAGCTATAATTATTTCTATTATCGCTATATACCTTCTATCTCCATAGAAGAGATATGGAATACCTGGCTACTAAACAGGTTTTCGTTCTCTCTGTTCAACAACCGCACAAACTGAACAACCCGCTGACACTATTTGTACCTCCTTGGGAAGCATTTCAATGATTTCATTGAATGATCTTTATATATGTTTGACTGCTACTACCCTGGACAGAAGTTGACTGCTATTTATCCTTAAGATGCAATTTTCTTTCTTTCTTCTTCTTCTTTTGAATCTAAGTTCTTTGAACGGATCTTTGAAATCAAAGAATTGTTTTATTTTAAACATGTGTCCCTATAGAATAGCTGCCAATATTAACTTCAATAATGGAACCATATCATCAGAAAGAATGGCATTTCTGGGATGGATATCCAGTTGTGAGGAGGTGGGAGGAGAATAAGAGAAGGAAGCATTTCAGATCTCTACAGTTCCATTGTCTGTATTTCTCTTTCATTGGTGTATCAGAAAAGAAGACAAGCTAAGATCCCGTAAAATTGAAGGGACAGAAGCATGAAGAAGAAGTACCAAATTGAGCTTTTGTTGGAAATGGTTGAGGAGGAGGGAAAATCGTCTTTCAAAGCTTCAAATGCTTTCATAACATTCCTTTAAGTCGTTTTCACGGACTTTCTTTACTTCTCTCTTTTTTAAAATGTAAATTACATTTTAAAGTTATTTTTTAATATGATTCTGAAAAATCATTCTCTCGTTTATTCAACAAGAACTCAAGGGAAAAACAGACAATTGAAAACACATCCTTAGATTGACGAGATCTGTTAGTCATAAATGAAATCATGCAAATGAAAACACTAAATAAACGATAGCCTTTTATACATGCAAAAGTTTACCAGTCAAGTATTGATTTGTCAAGGCTCTTGTATGTGTGATAAATGAAAGAGAACACGTAAAGTAGTATTTGACACATAGTAAACCCCAAATAAATAAATATTAAATTTTCTCCCATTTTGTTGACAAGATAGCTTCACTTGGGTCTCATCTATAGGGCAAGCTTATATTAGGAAAAAAATGTCTATTCGTTGTTGCCAGCTTTTTTTATTGAATATATTTTCCATCAAGGTCACAATGATTGATTGCGTTCTGGAAGTTGGCAACCTCTCAGAATGGACTTGTAAACTTGTTCATCTCATTTTGTTTGGCAATAGGTATCAAAGGTCTTAAAAAATTTTGTTTTCCTTTTGACCCAATAATTTTACTTCTGGGAATCTGTTCTGAGATAATAATCTTAAACTCAGAGAAAGGTTTATGCACTAAGATGTTTACCACAAACTTATTCACAGTGAAAACTTGTGAACAAATTTTACAACAATAGAGGAATGATTAATTCAAGTTGCAGGCCAATAGAGACTATGCTGATTCACGCATCCATACATCACCAGCCCCGGGCACTATGTTAGCGGACACCTAATACATACTGGTAAAATTGAATAATTTTACAATGCAATCAATTGTGAAATTATGCTAAGTGAAATCAGCCAGTCACAGAAGGACAAATACCGCATGACTCTACTTACATGAAGTATTTAAAACAGTCAAACTCATAAAATCAAAGAGTAGCATGGTGGTTGCCAGAGGCTGGGGGAAGAGGAGAATGGAGAGATTTTGTTCAGTGGTTATAAAGTTTCAGTTATGCAAGATGGATACATTCTAGAGATCTGCCGTACAACGTAGTGCCTATAATTAACAATAGTGTATTGTGCACTTAAAATTTTAAGAGAGTAGATGTCAAGCTCAGTGTTCATACCACAAAGAAAAGGAGGTTGTTGCAAACTTAGAGGTGATGGATATATTTATTATCTTGATTGTGGTGATGGTTTCATGGGTATATATATATGTTCAAACCCATCAAATTGTATACATTAAATAAGTGCAATTTTGTGTATACCAGTTATACCTCAATAAAGCTCTGTGTGTGTGTGTAGTTGTATGCAATTTTTTCACATGCATAGATTCATGTAATCAGGACCATAATCAAGACACAGAACTGTTGCATCACTACAAAGTTCCCTCAATTTCCTTTTTATAGTCACGCCCATTCCTCCTTCCTCTCTCTAACCCTGTCAACTATAAATCTGTTACCTATCTCTAAAATTTTGTCATTTAGAGAATTTTATGTAAGTGGAATCATATAATATTTATATTTATTAATTTTTAACAAATAGAATCATATTATTTACATTAACCTGCATCTCTGTATTTGTTTTCTTTTTTTCACCACTTAAATCATAGGCGGTTCTACAGGGCAACACATGTTTATAGTTCTTTACCCTCTAATTTTTAGAATACATATATATGTATATATAAATATAAAATTTTACCTTCTCAGAATCATATCATACAGTTTACTTTTTAAGTATGGTTTTCTATTTGCTCCTCCTCTCTTCTTTTCCCACGAATCAACTTTTCATCAGTGCCTCCCCCACTAAGTAACCATGGCAACACTTCGATGTGTATTGTTATGTATTTTTCCATATTCATCATATATATACACACATACATATGTCAGAAGGAATATATATGATTACATACACATTACACACCCACACAAATATATCAAAAGAAAAAATGCAGAGATGCAAAGTAATGTAAATAATAAAGTAACTTTATTTGTTAAAAATGAATACCACCACTCTTCTTCATTACAAAAATAAAATCATAATATATACATTTTAAACATTTTGTTTTTTCAATAATACCACTCAGAATATTCTCCAAGTCAAATATTACACAATTTGTGTTTCAATTGCTAGATAATATTCTAAGGTTTAGACATATTCTATAATGTGGGGTGATGTTCACCCTCTCTAATAATGTGTGGTATTTGCTTTGTTTCTAGTGTTTGACATTATTAATAATATTGCAATAAGCACACTCTGTGTGTGTTTTATATATAGAGAGAGACAGACAGACAGAGAAAGAGAGACTGAGCGAGAGAGAATTAGTTTCCTATTGCCACTGTAACAATTTACCACAAACTCAAGGGCTTAAAAAGAAAATGTCTTTTCTCTTACACTTCTAGAGATCACAAGTTCTAAAATGGGTTGACAGTTCCTTCTGGAGGCTCTAGAAGAGAAACCATTCCCTTGTCTTCATCTTCTAGAGGCTGCCTCCATTCCTTGGCTTGTAGCCTCTTCCTCACATCAGTCCCACCTCCTGCTTCCATCATCACCTCTTCTACTACTAACTTCGATCCTTTGGGCTCCCTTTCACAAGGACCCTTGTGAGCACATTGGGTCCACACAGATAAGCCAGGATAATCTCCCCATCTCAAGAAGCTTAATCTAAGCACATCTGGAAAGTCCCCTTTCCCATGTAAGATAACAAAGTCACAGGTTCCAGCCATTAGGATGTGGACGTCTTTGAGGTGGGGGGATTATTCAGCCCTCCATGTAGACAGATGTTCCTATTTCATTTCCAAAGGACAGATTCACTGGAGTGGAAATTGTGGGTTGAATGTGTGGTAGATTCTCTTAGTTCTCAGTAAATACTCACTCTCTTCCTCATCACAGGTTGGAGTGGATTTTTCCACCTCACTAACTTTGAACTTGCTATAATTAGAGAAAGGTGACTTTAACAGGGAAATTGTGGATGGTTTCTTGAGTTTTTCCCCACATTGTGAGAACAGACCCTCTAGTGGTTGTTTCTTGAGCCTGGTTCCCAGAAAGAGAAAACTCTAACCAAATCCAGCAGAGTTATAGGTGATCCACAGACCTGGTAAATAGGTGTTTCTTGTTCTAAGTAACTGTGATTTGAGAGATTCTTTGTTTTTGCAGCAAAAACTGACTAATACATAGAGTATAAGTAAATTCAAATTTAGGAGTTATTGCCAAATTGCTCTATAATAGCCCTGTATCAATGCAAACTTATACAAACAATGCATGAGAGCGTTTTTATCCTGCATCTCTGCTAGAAAAAGATATCATTCATTAACTTTTGCCAGCATGGTGGATGGAAAGGTATACCTCACTATAACTGGAAGTTTTCTTTCCTTGGCTACAGGATATATGAGTATCTCTTCATATTTTCATTCACTATTCAGATTTGATATCTATGACTGTTTACATTTTCCTTTTGGGTTTTTTTTTCTTTGAATTTGTAACACAAAAAAATTATGTCAAACTTTGTTTTTGTCATCAGGTTGGTAAATATTTTATATTTCCCTAGTTCATTGTTTGGTTACTTACTATATTATATATATATATTATATATTATTTGTTTATAATATGTAACAAATAGTTATATATAATATACAACAATTAGGATATATATTCCAATTTTTATACAGATAAATATGTTTCTTTTTTTGTAATGTTTCTTTCTATCTCCTCTCTTTCTTTTCTAGCTTATGAGGGTTACACCTATGCCTAGAATGTCTTGTGATACTTTTGTTTTATTTATTTAATCATTTATTTTTGTATTTAAGCTTCTAAACCATCTGGAACTTATTTTTCTATCATCTGAGACAGGCTCCAACTTAATTTTCTTCCAGATGGGTAGCCAGTTGTGCCAGCTCTATTTAGTTTAATCATCCTTTTCCCCCATATTGAAATGCTGCTTTTGTTACATTTTAAATTCTCATATAAATATTGTGACCTCTTTTTGGATTCTAAATATATATTTTCTGCTGTACAATTTTCTAAGTCCAAGAAGTATAGCTGGAACAAGACAAATAAAGTCCCCATTTTCCTGGAGTTTATATTCTGTTAGAGGAAAGCAGAAAACAATTGAATAACTAAATCAATCAATCAATCAATCGATCGATGATTGATAATAATAAAATAAAGCAGGGGAGGAAGAACGGAGAAGGATGCTTAGATTGAGGGCACAGAGATTTCTTCCTTTATAAAATGACATTTGAACAGAAACCAGAATGATGCTACAGAGCAATCTCTGTATATCTAATAGCAGAGCATTTGAAACAGAGGGAACAGCAAATGTAAAGACCTTTATAAAGGAGTGTGCATGACACGTTCCATCTAAAAAACAGCAAAAGCTAATGTGGCTGGATAGTGTGCTAGAACAGTCAAGTTTTGTCAGCCTTCTCAGAGACTGCTTTATTTTATATTCTTATTCTAACACTACAGTTAGTCAAACACAGTACACATGTACTAATAGCACCAAGACAATCAACCTTCACTATTCTCCTTTTGACAATTTTCTTGGATATTATTTAGGACTTTTTCTGATCTTTAAGAAAATTTTATTGAATTATTTTCATTCCCCAAGAAATGCGGATAGACATATAGAAGTTTAGATAGAAATTTAGATAGACAAAACTTACATGAGATTATTTTAATTGTAATTGACCTGATTTTTATATTAATTACTAGAAAATTGACCCTTTATGGTATTAAATCTTCCCATCCAAAGGCATACCACTCTCTTTGGCAACTTTTATTTTGTGTTTTTCAATAATATTGTATAAGATTGTATGTATCCTGTCTCCGTAGTGTTAAATTAATTTCTGATAACTTTTTCATTTTATGGCGATTTTGTTTATATCTATATTTCTCTTTTCAATTGCTTATTCCTAGGAAAAGAAAGTATGTTTAATTTGTACGTTTATTTTGTATCCAGCCACCTTCCAAATTCTCTTATTTCTATAAATATCTTCTGCCAGAAACACTGTGTTCTTTCTACATATAACTTTGTTAAACAAAAGATAGTTTTAAATCTCTTCTCCTCAAATATTTAGCAAAAATTATTTAATTCTGCTGCTTTTGGATATTTGCTAGAATATCTAAGACACTTTTGATTACTAAATGTGAATAGCAGCCATTTCTTCCAATTTTCTAATATTTATTATATTTAATAGTTTCATCCAATTCTTATTTAACTATATTTTCTTAAGAATGTTTTTCTAATTTATTGAATGCCTGTTTACAATATTTTAATAGAGTCAGCTAGTTTTCCCCTTAATATGGTAATGTAGAGAATTATCTTATGTTCAAATGAACCTTATATTCAAAGAATAAGTTCTACTTGGTACTGGTTTCCCAAATATTCTTCTTTTATTTGTTTAATTGATTTTCTTGTCTACACGTTCCTTTTACTCCCTTTGTAACTTCTACTGTTTGTGTGCTTCATCTCCTATATTTTTTGTCTGTCATTTGTAACTGCATTCTTGATATTCATTACTTCACATATCATTGTTGTGCTTTGAGATATTTTTTCTACTTGATCTCTCTCTCATTTCTCTCTCTATCCTTTTCTCTTTTATATTAATTAATGAAAAAAGTGACCCCTTATAGTGTTAAATCTTCATAGTATTAAATCTTCCCATCCAAGGGGATGTCTTTCTCTCTGGCAGATTTTATTTTATATCTTTCAATAAGATTGTAAATAGCTTACAATCTTAAAAGACTATAAAAATTATAATTTTAAAAGATTTTATATATGTATATATCATATATATGATATATATATATACAGTTGATCCTCCTTATCTGCAGGCTTCAAAGTCATGGATTCAACCATCCACAGATCAAAAGGCTTACGATGGTTGCATCTGTGCTGAACATGTACAGAATTTTATTTCGTGTTATTATCCCTTAAATAATACAGTATAACAGCTAGTTATATTGTATTAGGTATTAAAGGTAACCTAGATATGGTTTAAAATGTACAGGACGTTATATGCAAATACTATGCCATTTTATGTAAGGAACATGGGCGTTCACGAATTTTGATATCTGTGGAAGGTCCTGGAACCAATCCTTCACAGATATCAAGGGATGAGTGTGTGTACATGTATATATATGTATATGTATGCGTAAACACACACATACATATACATACTCATATATATATACGTTATACATATGTACACACTATACCCACCACACACACATATTCTCTTCAGTGATGTTTTAGTTGTTTAGACTGATTTCTTTCTCCTTCAATTCTCTATTTTGTTCTCTGTTCTTCCTTTCATTCTAGCTGCAAGCCTCATTGGATGTCTTATTATGTTTCTTTGACTGCTTTATGGGGCATTCAATCAAGCTTCCAGAAAAACCTTGAGTATAGTAGTCTCCTGAGAGATGGGAGGTGCAGAAATATCTGGTACGTAGTTGTAGGTGGTAGTCCACACCCTGTTGAGGCAGCAAGGCACAACCCCTCTATTTCCTGGTCTCCTACTATCTTCTCACTTCAAGTCCTCCTTCCCATGCATGTCAGGAGATAGAGCACACTTACTATAACCCAAGTGAAACTTATTCTGTGAAGGGCCGCATGTTTTGATGGATCAGCCACTCACCACTAATCCCGAGGCTTTCTTTTGACTTGAAGGGTAATCTATTCTTCACATTCCATTCCATTAGGTTTATGACAGAAGCTGAGGCTTAACAACACTTCAGATCCTCCATAGCTGCTTGTTTCCACTCTGTTCAGCACAGTAGCATGTTCAAGACAGCATTTTTCTAGAATCTTCTTAAGGCTTAGCTTGGAGTCAAAAAAATGTGATGGAAACCAAACCAGTTCTAGAACTAGAGTACCTGTGAACTCATTTTTGTCTATTTACGAAACATTGATCAAATTTATTACTATTAAGTGCTCATGTGCATCTCATCATTATATTTCTATTCACATTTTGAAGCATCTTTCTCTCTCTCCCAAAGTTGTGCATATCCTTGTTCACCTTTTCCAACCCATTCATGAGAGAGAGAGAGAGATTTTTATTTTTTCGCTGAGGAAGATTTGCCCTGAGCTAACATCTGTTGCCAATCTTCCTCTTTTTCCTTGAGGAAGATTTGCCCTGTGCTAACATCTGTGCCAATCTTCCTCTATTTTGTATGTGGGTCACTGCAACAGCATGGCTGCTGAGGAGTGGTGTAGGTCCGCGCCTGGGTACCAAACCTGGGCCACTGAAGCAGAGCATGCTGAACTTAACCACTAGGCAATGGGGTCAGCCCTGAGATTTTCTTTTAAGAGAAGCAAAATCGTGAATTACTTACTGCATGTTTATATGTCATTAACAATCATCCCTCATCATTGCATTCTTTAAAATGTTTATCACTTCTAAGATTCCTGACATAAATTATCCTGTTTGATCCCCATTGTGATCCAGTAATGTAAAAGTATACCATTCTTTTAAATAGTTGTTCATGGAATGCTTATTACTTGGTAGACATATATTGACTCGCTTGCTAATGATCACTCAGCAAGAAAAAGGTGAAACAAAGACCAGAAATCATGTCTTCTCATTTTAAGTATGTTTCCTTCCAGAATATGATACACAACTAATATAACCTGTCCCATTATAAAAACTTGTCAGTTTGCAATCCTGTAGACTCATCTGAAGATATTATAATACTGTTTAATTTAACCATGGGTCAACCTAAGAAATTCATATACATGTTTCTTACGCATGTTGCAGTATAACCTACTTTCTTGTTTTTGTTTTTGTTTTGGCTTTTGTTTTGTGAGGAAGATTGTCGCTGAGCTAAAATCTGTGCCAATCTTCCTCTATTTTATGTAGGATGCCACCATATCATGGCTTGATTAGTGGTGCTAGGTTCACACCCAAGATATGAACCTGTGAACCCCAGGCCACCGAAGCAGAGTACGTGAACTTAATCACTATACCAGTGAGCCATCCCCTAACCTACTTTTTTATTACTGTTACTGCTGTTGCTGCTGTAGATTAATCTAAATATGGCCATTTCCTTTTTATTTCATTTTGAGATTTTGTTCTGATTTTTATATAGATTCCAACAACTAAACAAAGGCAAATTCAGTGGCAAAGCTTTTATAAAATACTAGCTGATTTCTGCTAGTGTAAAGAACATGTTAACAGAAAAGCAATTGCAATAATTTCCAAAATTTAAATCCAGACAAATTTCAGAAGTGTGAGTTCATTCAAGCCAATGAATATTCACTGATTCCTTACGACATGCTGAGCACAATGCTAGGCACAGTGGGAGAGGAAGAGATCTTAAGAACAGTCCCTGCCTTTAGGGGACTCTAATTCAATGGGAGAGACAGGCACATAAACAAACAATCTTAATATTAGCCAGACTGTTATAAGTGTTATAACAAAGAGACTGAGAAAGTGCAATAAGAATATAAAGGAAAGAGATATTAACTCCAACTGGGAGAACTTGAGCAAACAAATAAACTCCACAGCTGGTGCTATAAAATGTGATTTCAAGAAAAAAAAATACTTTAGTTTTAATTGCCTTCAATGTTATTAGGCAAGTTGCCAAGAAATGCTTTCTTCAATATCAAGTTATATCTCAAGGATATCCCTTTAAGAAGGAAAGAATGTACCCTTAAAGTTGGATAGTCATTTTGAGATTTTAAAATAAAATGTCCACCCTGAAAATTACCTGAGTGGTCAGCTCTAATAATTTATTACTTTTTCAATCGTGCAAATTAAGTTTCTAGACAGAGGAAGTCACTTCCCAAGGTTACATAGGATAAATCACTGAGTAGGTAAGATTAAGACACAAGTCATGTCACTTCCAGTTGAGCTGGTTTCCTGGTTCACTGGGGTCCTCCTCTCTATCTTTTATAGCTTTGTTCATATATCCCTCTTTTTTTTTTTTTCTTTTCTGAGGAATTTTTGCCCTGAGCTAACATCTGTTGCCAATCTTCCTCTTTTTGTGTGTGAGCCACTGCCACAGCACGGCCACTGACACATGAGTGATGTAGGTCTGCAACAGGGAACCAAACCCAGGCTGCCAAAGCGGAGTGTGCCAGACTTAACCACTAGGCGACTGGGGCTGACCCTGTCCTTCCTTTAAAAAAATATTCATAAGCCTTTTCTCTGTGTCATACATTAGATTCCTGCACTGTTAACATCAGGTTGGGCGCTCTCTTCTGAAATCATGAAGATCCATGTGAAAACACTATCACAGAAACACGGCCGAATAAGATGTCTCTAGTCATATCCTCCTCCTCAACAACAACACTTTGGTATCCGTCCAAGGACAAAAGTGCCTTATGGGAGATGTGGGAGCCAGCACCACATGCCAGGGGACACAGGAGGAACCTCAGCACCTAGGTGTTGGGTGATAGGCATATAGACCTCAGCACAACTGTGGACCCTGCCTGGGCAGTACTTTGGTTCCAATCCCTCTCAACTGTGGTCCTGGAGCCCCAGGAGAACACTGACTTAGACAATCACCCACATACCAGTGAGCCTTGGGGAGAGCAGGTTTTCAGTGAAGAAGTTCCAGCACCCCAGTGGAACAAAAATATGTGAGTTTGGATGCATTGGAGAGGGTAAGAGGAATACCTGGACTTTACTCACTTCACCTCTCCCTCAAGGCAGTACAGGCCAGTGTCAAGAAAGACCTTCTCATCCTGTTATTTCTCCCAGCAGGGAAAGTGAGAGTGTGTGAGTGAGCACCTGGCTTCCCCAGTTGTGTGGAAAATTTCCAAATAGTCCCATTTCTCTCTCTTCCCATCCAAAGTACTGAGTTGTGAGCTACATGACTGGGAGGCAGGAAGAGGCTGGGAGAGTGCAGATAAGACTCTGGGAAAGGCAATTAAAGGGATGTGGATCCTACTAACTGTGTTGCAGATTCCATCAAGAAGCCTGCCCATGAGCCAACGAGGATGCCTCACTCACAGATACCCCCAACTGGCCCAAGGGCACCCCTAGTCTTCCACGCGCCTCACCCACATCCCCCATGCCCTGTGATGGGCTCTCTATGCACCATTCCAATAGTAGAGAGGGTGAGCATTGGCAGTTAGCTAGTGAGAACGTGCAAAAAACCAGCCCCATCAGCAGACCAGGGAGAGACCATGGACTTCAGCTTCAACTCCACCTTCAGGATAACAAAAAGCAGGCTAAAATTCATTTGGAACCACAGAAGTTCCTAATAGCCAAAGCAATCCTGAGAAAGAAGAACAGAGCTGGAGGCATCCACTTCCTGATTTCCAACTGTATGTATTACAGAGCTATAGTAATCAAAATAGTTTGATACTGACATAAAAATAGGCACAAAGACGAATGGAACAGCATTGAGAGGCCAGAAAGAAACACTTGCACATACAGGCAGCTAAAATTTGACAAGAAAGCAAAGAATATTCAATGGAGAAAGGATAGTTTCTTCAAATAAATGGTGTTGGGAAAACTGGATAATCACATGCAGAGAATGAAGTTTGATTCCTCTCTTATACCTCTCACAAAAGCTAACTTGAAACGGATTAAAAGCTTAAATACATTAGACTTGAAACTTCAAAACTCCTAGAAGAAAATATGGGGAAAATCTTCTTGATATTGATCTTGACAATGTTTTTTTGGATATGACACCAAAAGAACAAGTAAAAATTAATAAGTGGGACTATATCAAGGACAAAACCTCTGCACAGCAAAAGAAATCATCAACAAATGAAAGGGAAACCTACAGAATGGGGGGAAATATTTGCAAATTGTCTATCTGATACGGGGTTAATATCCAAAATAAATAAGGAACAACTCAATAGCAAAAAAGCCCGAAACAAACAATCTAATTGAAAAATGGACAGGGTCCCAGCCAGTGGCTCAGCAGTTAAGTTTGCACATTCCGCTTCAGCAGCCCATGGTTTGCTGGTCCAAAACCTGGGTGTGGACCTATGCACCATTTGTCAAGCCATGCTGTGGTAGGAGTCGCACATATAAAGTAGAGGAAGATGGGCATGAATGCTAGCTCAGGGCCAGCCTTCCTCAGCAAAAAGAGGGGAATTGGCAGTGGATGTTAGCTCAGAGCTAATCTTCCTCAAAAAGAAAAAAAAATGGACGGAGGAATTGAATAGACCTTTTTCCAAAGAAATGTACAATGGTCAACAAGTTCATGAAATGATGCTCAATATCACCAATCATCAGGGAAATGCAAATCAAAACCCCAGTATGATATCACCTCACACCTGTTAGAATTGTTATTCTCAAAAGACAGGAGATAAGAAGTGTTGGCCAGGATGTGGATACAAGGAAACCCTTGTGTACTGTTAGTCGGAATGTAAATTGGTACAGTCACTATGCAAAATTGTATGAAGGTTCCTCAAAAAAGTAAAAGTAGAACTACCATATGATGTAGCAATCCTACTTCTCAGTATATATCCAAAGGAAATAAAAACAGGATCTCAGAGAGATACCTGCATTCGCGTGTTCATTGCAGCATTATTCACAATAGACAAGACACAGAAACAACCTAAGTGTTCACCAACAGATGAGTGGATAAAGTTATGATTGAGATATATATATACACACACACGCATATATATATACACACACAATGGACTATTATTCTTCCACGAGAAAGAAGGAAATCTTCCCATTTGTGACAACATGGGTGGAACTTGAGGGAATTACACTAAGTGAAACAAGTCAGATGGACGAAGAGAAATACTGTTTGATATCACTTACATGTGACATCTAAAAAAACCCCAACTCATAGAATCAGAGTAGAATAATGGTTGCCAGGGGCTGGGGATGGGGAAAATGGAGAGACATTGGTCAAAGGGTACAAATTTCCAGTTATAAGATGAATAAGTTGTGGGGATCTAATATACAGCATGGTGACTATAGTTAAAAGTACTGTATTATATTCTTGAAAGTTGATAAGATAGTAGATCTTAAATATTCTTACCATAAAAAAGAAATAGCAATTATGTGAGTCATAGAGATGTTAACTAATCCTACTGTGATAATTATGGTGCAGTATATATTAGTGTATCGTCATCAAATGGTACACCTTAAATTTACACAATGTTGTATGTCAATTGTCTCAATAGAGCTGGAAAAATATTCAATCACTGTCCATTCAGCATAGACCATAAGGTACTGTCATTTGTTTATTTATTTCTGCTCCAAAGAGATATATTCCGTGGTAGCGAAGCAGAGGTGCTTCAGACACAAACGGCCTGGGTTTAGATTACCTATACATCACTAATTTCAGTCAAATTACGTAAAACTGTCCATACCTCCGTTCCTCATCTGTAAAACGGTGAGAATAATAGTGTCTGCCTCATAGTTTATTGTGAAGTTTAAGTGATCTGATAGGTGTAAATCATTAAGAACAGTGCTTCAAGCACGTTCAAGCATAGTAAGGATAATCCATTATTCATTCCATGATTTGCCTTTCTCCACTTCAGAGGCAAATTGGTAGAAGATGGTAGAAAATGGCAATGAACATGTGTTTGGGGAGTTAGATGTCCCACTTGAACTTTAAGGCCAAAATTTTATAGCTTTGTTGGCTGACTATTCACAGTCTACTAGTACTATCGCCTGTGGTCTTACAGTTGAAGAAATTGAAGGTCAGAGAAGTTACATAACTTGCTTAGGACACACAGATAAGAAGACTCAGAGATTTTATTTGTTTATTTTTTCAGATGTTCTGCTGCTGGATATGCACACATGTAATCTGCTTGATTGTATATGTGCCACCAGATAATTAAAAATTGATAATTCTAGATTCTACCATTCAGTCTAGTGATCTTTTACCATTTTGCCCTTAGTAAAACAGGTCTGATTAATTGAATATGCTAATGTGTAAGAGATGTAAACATATGGTTATCAATCTCTCCCTTTATGGCCCCATTTCTTGCCTCTCCTCACTCTCCACATATTAGCCATGCTGAATGTTTTTCTTTTTCAACCCTTGAAGAGACCATGCTCTATCTGACCTTCTAGCCAGTACACATACTTGTCTTCTGCCCACTTCGACTCTGCTCACTCTTTCCCTTCCACACGCGTATACACAGAAGTAATACTCTCCCCCTTCCTTTGCCCAAGTGGCACCTGCAGCTTGCTCTCAACTTTAACATCAAACTCACTGTCCTTGTCATCCTCAGTCTGTTTAGATACCCTTCCTTTGTCTTCCCACATTGTTTTGTTTCCCTTCATCATAGCACTTATCAAGCTGTATTTAATTGTCTAAGTCTCTATATCATCTACTAACATATGAGTTCCTTGAGACTTGGGACTGAGTACATTGAATTTACTGTTTTAACTCTTTTCCTAGCTCAGTAGTCACTAGGTTATTCTTCAATGAATATTTGACCAATGAATGAGAGAATGAGTGAGTGAGTGAATGAATGAATGGAAAGCTATTGGTACTCATTAAACTTGCATAAAAACAGCTACATCAAAATCTCCATCATTTGTAACAACAAAGAAATAGATAAAAAAAGACTTAAGAAGTTATATATTTAAAGATGATATGAAAAATACTAACTGGCACAGAGTTACCCTTCAAAATCCTAGCCTCAAATATAACCCTATTTGTAAATTGCAACATTCATTTCACTCACATTTTGCTTACCTTGAACTAGAAAGGCACCGGGATGCCATGATTATGACAGAGCTTACATCCAGAGATTTGTACATAATTCATGGTTTAAGTTCTGCAAGTTTGCATAATAAATAGTTTAAATACTGCAGCAACAGAGCTGGAGAGGAAATTAGGATTCTGAATGAAAAAGTTAATTATACCTCCAAGGATTTTTTTTTTTTGCAATACATTAAAAACAAGCTTAGAAGAGGATAATTTAGGCTAAAAAGAGACAGAAATGCAGGAGATTATGGGAGTGGTGATAACTGACAAGTTATCTTATTAAGTGGGGGTAATTAGACTAAATTAATTTTAAAATTGGAGCAGTGGATTCTAGATCAACAATAGCGTAAATAATTTATGGGGCTGATGATCTTGCAGCTGGAGCCATTTCTGTTGGATGAGCTCTGTTCTTAACATTATTGACCATTTTCTCCGCTTCAATCATTCTATTCAGATAACCCAGGGGGGTATGGTTTAAAACTGGAATCCCTACCCTTTTAGATAGGCTGCCAAAGCAGATCAAAGAACAAGAAATCCTCATCAAAGGAAAGTCGCTTTTCATAAAAAGATGTCATGGGGTATTCTTTCATCCATTTATACGCCTGTTCATCTCCCCATCCAAGATGTGAATGTTATTAATACTACTATTAATAATAAATAGTATTAATAAATATTTTTAACCACTTAATATGGGTTTGGGTACTCTGTTGGGCATTTCCTATGCATTAGTTTGTTTATTTTAAACAATAGCCCTGTGAAATGTGCATGAATATAAACCCCAAACTAAGGGCTCAGAGCAATGACGCAATTTGCCCGAGGACACAAGTTTAATAAGATCTTTGGTTTGAACCCTAGCAAGATGACAGCAGAGCCACACTCAAGACTACTGCACAGTACAATGCATTTGCCCCGTGCTGGTGTCAAGAACAGAAGCTCTCACTTGGAGACTTCATGATTTGGGAAGTAAACACAAGGCCAAAAACCTTTAAAGATGAATGTTGGAGTGCAGTGAAGAAAGAAAAAGTAAAGAGACAGAGAGCTTGGACTCTAGTCTTATTCAAACCATCGCATAGCTGTGTAAAACTGAGATTCTTGTGTCATCACTGTGATTGCCGTATCCCAATCTGTACAATGAGGCAGATAAGATGACTTGTAATAACGCATGCCAATACTGGTGACAACTCATCCCATTCTAAGGGAATGGTCCCCGTCCTTTCTATGGAGAACTTTCCCTGTCCACACCCCGTGCTGAAAGGACAGCCCCAGGTAGCCTTGACCTCCAGCATGGAACCAGTTTACACACCCCACCCCCATGCTTTGCTGCCACAGCTGCTCCGGATGGCGTGGCTAATGCATATACTATCCAGTGCATGTGAGATATCTTGGTGGGAAAAGCTCTACACAGAGAATCAGAGCCCCCCTCTTGGAAATGGGTGCTTGGAATTCAGATTACACAAGGCAGTTGAAATTTTGAATTTTCTCCCTTTATCAGCCCACAGCCAATTCATCACCAATAGCTGGCGGTTCTTACTGCAAAGTAGACTGCAAATCTGCCCACATTCTTTTCAGATTTAATTTTTTTTATTGAGTCCATAATAGTGTACGTCAATGTGAGATTTCAGTTGTACATTATTTCCTGACTGTCACCACATAAGTGCTCCCCTTCACCCCCTGTGCCCACCCTCCACCCTCCTTCCCCTGGTAACCACTGAACTGTTTTCTTTGTCCATGTGTTTGTTTATATTCCACATATGAGTGAAATCGTCTGGTGTTTGTCCTTCTCAGTTTGGCTTATTTTGCTTAACATAATTCCCTCCAAGTCCTTCCATGTTATTGCAAATAGGATGAATTCAGTTTTGCAGTGGCTAAGTAGTATTCCATTGTATGTACATACCACATCTTCTTTTTCTTTTTTTAAGGAAGATTAGCCCTGAGCTAACTGCACCAATCCTCTTTTTGCTGAGGAAGGCTGGCCCTGAGCTAACATCCATGCCCATCTTCCTCTACTTTATATGTGGGACGCCTACCACAGCATGGCTTTCCAATCGGTGCCATGTCCACACCAGGGATCCGAACCAGTGAACCCCGGGCCACCGAAGCAGAAGGTGTGCGCTTAACTGCTATGCCACCAGGCCGGCCCATAGCACATCTTCTTTATCCAGTCATCAGTCACTGGGCACTTGGATTGCTTCCATGTCTTGGCTATTGTGAATAGTGCTGCTATGACCATAGGGGTGCATATGCTACTTTGGATTGTTGATTTCAAATTGTTTGGGTAGATACCCAGTAGTGGGATACCTGGGTCATATGGTATTTCTATTTTTAGTTTTTTGAGGAATCTCCATACTCTTTTCCATAGTGGCTGCACCAGTTTGCATTCCCACCAGCAGTGTATGAGGGTTCCCTTTTCTCCACACCCTCTCCAACATTTGTTATTTTTAGTCTTAGTGATTATAGCCATTTTAACAGGCATAAGGTGGTATCTTAGTGTAGTTTTGATTTGCCTTTCCCTGATGATTAGTGATGTTGAACATCTTTTCATGTATTTATTGGCCATCTGTATATCTTCTTCGGAAAAATGTCTGTTCACATCCTCTGCCCATTTTGTGATCGGGTTTTTTGTTTTTTTATTGTTCTGTTGTGTGAGTTCCTTATATATCGTGGAGATTCACCCCTTGTCAGATATATGATTTGAAAATATTTTCTCCCAATTGGTGGGTTGTCTCTTTGTTGTGATTCTAGTTTCTTCTGCCTTGCAGAAGCCCTTTAGTCTGATGAACTCCCACTTGTTTATTTTTGCTTTTGTTTCCCTTGTCTGAGAAGACATGGTATTTGGAAATATCCTTTTAAGTTCCATGTCAGAGAGTGTACTACCTATATTAACTTCCAGGAGTTTTATGGTTTGAGGGCTTATCTTCAAGTCTTTATACATTTTGAGCTAATTTTGTGTATAGAGTGAGATAATGGTATACTTTCATTCTGTTGCATGTGGCTGTCCAGTTTTGCCAACACCGTTTGTTGAAGAGACTGTCTTTTCTCCGTTGTATGTTCTTGGCACGTTTGTCAAAGCTTAGCTGTCCATAGATGTGTGGCTTTATTTATGGGCTTTGTATTCTTTTCCATTGTTCTGTGTGCCTGTTTTTGTACCAGTACTATGCTGTTTTGATCACTATGGCTTTGTAGTACATCTTGAAGTCAGCGAAATCTGTCCAGTTTTTACCACCTCTTTTGCTAATAGCCTCAGCATCTCTCATTTGAGTTATTCGATTGCCTTTTGTCCTTGCATCGTATAGGTCGGTTTTCAACATAGCAGCCAGAACATCACTCCTCTGTTTAATAGATTTCCATCTCACTTAAAGTAAGTCAAAGTTTTTATAATAGTCTGCAAGGCCCCATACAACTAATGTCTCTGTCTGGCCTCTCTAACTTCATTCCCTACTGGTACTGCCTTTCCTGTTCATCTCACTCCAACCACTTGGTTTCTTTTTTGTTCCTTGATATTCCCAACACCTACTCCCATGTAACAGCCTTTACACTAGCTCTTCTCTATAATGTCCTTCTTGGAGATATTTGCATGATTCACTTCCTAAAGGTCTTTGGTCAAATTTCACCTTCTCAGGGACACTTGCTCTGACCACTCTGTTAAAAATTGCATGCATCCACCCCTGCCTCTCACCCCCTGTTCCTGCTTGATTTTCTCCATTGCAAGAATCATCTTCTGATCTTATAAGTTATTTACTGTCTTCCTCTCCTAACTAGAGTGCAAAGTCTCCATGGGCAGGGGTTATTGTCTGTCTATGACACCACCATCGTATATCTATATCACCAGCATGGTGGATATTGTAACATGATAAATGCGTTGAGTATCAGTTGAATACATGAGCGGATAAACGAATGAAAGGTGCAACTGGAAGCAAAAAGACCAGCCATAAGAGGCCATTATCAAGCTACAGGGTTGAATAATAGAATCTAGCACATAAAAGCTCTGGGTGTAGAGAAGACGTCTAAAGAATAAGGAAGTAGGTGAAAAACTTGGAGAAATCACATGTCCTGGAGGAGAGAACCAGAGTCTTGCTCTAAGATTCAAAGAAACACCTTACACTCACATTTCAGTGAGATTCTCCTCTTCTCGTGTGTCATTAAGACTTCAGCTCACTCAGAGATATTCTTAAAATCTATTATTTGCCTCAACAATCTGCCTTAAATTTAATCCTTATACTCAAAGAACTCAAGCCAACGATTGTTCCTCAACACTACTGATCCCTTTTTATGTGCCAAATGCTTTATCTAGTATCTTCATATATATTATCTCATTGACTCTCCCTAGAAATTTGGCATCATAAACATTATTTGACCATTTTACAAATAGCAGAATCTTTGTGAAGATAATTCATATATCAGAGTCAGGCATGATGTTGGAGCAGGCCTAACATTCAAACGCACTTCTTCTGACTCTGATAGCATGGCTCTTTTCTTATATCACACTGCCTCTTTAGGGTTTTCTAGGTGGCCTTTTTTGTTCAGGGGCACAATCAGATAATTGCTTATGTGCATCCTGCCTATGATTCTGACACACTTAAGTACATGTGCCCTCATCTAGCATTATCTCCCAAGAACACTTAATTTGCTCCCTTAATTTTTGGTGGAATCACAGAAATGGGGAGGGATAAATATCTTTGTTCCTCCTTTTATCTTCTGAAGATAACATTTTGCTTGGCCCCCTCACTCCTCCCCTTCCTGTAAGTTACTAGCTGGGTCATGGCTGCCAATATATTGAAACACTCAGGAGCCAATTACACAGGGATGAAACAGACACCTGACAGGCAAGAGCATCCTTCTGGCCTTTGTGGACAGCTGATCAGCAATTCAAGGGATGATTTATGACTTAAAGGAAAGAGTAGCTACCTATCTCATGAGTACATACACATCTGTACATACAAAACACGTCTTTCCAGAAACCTTTGAATCATACAAAAATTGACCTGGACTTTCTCATTCTGTCATTCTTTCTGCATATATCAGAGAAAGTGAATGTCTTCCCAGAGACACACAGATAATCAGGATTCTAGGTTTCTTGACCTGCTCAATTCTTCTTTCCCAGCAGTATACTGCCTCTTTGCCTGGGAGGATAATTCAAAGTTGTTGGCCTCATGTTGAAGGCTCTCAATGGGCTGAACATCTTTGGAGTCATCTTGCCTCTACATCCCAGCTTAAAAGCCACTTCTTCCATGAAGGCTTCCACACTCTACAGTCTTAGTTAATCCCTCACTTTTATTAGCTCTATTTTATTTATTTGTTTACTACTTATGCATTGTAATAACTCAATACTGCAATTATCACAGTCTAGAGGGTTGTAATTGATAGTGCTTCTCTGACTTCTGACTTCTAGGGGAAGGAGCCAAAGCCATACAACAAGAGCATTAAATAGGAATGCGCGGGATCTTCCTTTTCTGACTAGTATTCTTTCCATTATCCAGATTCTCCAGGTTCCCTGATCCTTTCAGGATATACTGAATGCAGACCAGAGTAATAAGATTCCCTCTAACAATAATTTACCCTAACTTGCCTAATCACATTGAACCAAGGGTAATTGGTAGAGTTAAATGGAAATATAATCTCCCCCCATGAACTTTTAAGTATTGAATCCACCAAGCCCCGGGAAGTATTCCTACCAGATTTGTCAACTGAAAGAGATTAAACAAACAAACCATAACTACAAAAACAAAAAAACACAATCATAATTGAGGCTTGAGAGCAGCCTTTCCATCTGGTTGTATTCCAGCCAGCATTGTGTTCTCCTTGGTGAAAGCTTCCAATTCTGACCTCTGTTTGCCCTTGCCTTCATCAGCCCCATTCTGGAGTAAGGACCTGATGAGCTTTCAACCAGTGGTTTTGCCCTTTCGGAGCCAGGGAGAACGGGATAACTTCTAAACAAGCCAAGTTACAGAGCATAGACCTCAAATTCTGCCCCAAACAAATGGGCTTAAAAATAATATGTCCTAAAGTCTGCAGTCTTTTCTGAGTCCAAACATCCTTACTTTCTTTTTCTTTAACCTATCATATAGTAAACACTTACCATATGCCGCTAACACTGAGGCTTTGAGCTACATTGTTTCATTTAGCACTTATGCCAGTGAGGTAGGCATTCACTAGAGAGTGGTTGAGTCCAAAATGTGAACAAGGCTGTCTGCCCCTGGAGTCCATGCTCTTGGTCACCAGCATTGGACATTAACTATAAACTCCAGCTGGATTGGCTGAATCAATGGCTTCTGTCTTTTCTCTTAGTGAACCTGGCTTTCCTTTGCTAAGCTCTGTTTCTAATACAAGGAATCACAGCTGAGTCTCTACCCTACAGGGACAAGATTACTCAGAATTTGGTTTCTTCCATCCTTTCTCGCCAGGACTTTTCATAATTTACCTCTTCAGAGATGAATGCCAGTTCCAACAGAGACCTAGACTGTGGTGTTATGTGAGCACTATCATTTGAACTGCTCCTCTTCTGCTCTCCCGTGCTCACCTAATTCCATAACCCACATCATGGCCCAGACCATATCTTAGCTCCCTTTCCAAGTCTCTGTGTTATTATGTCATCATGGATGTTTAAACCCATTTACTAAACCGGTTTGAAAATCTGAGATAGGTCTGTACTGTCCTTATTTTTTTGGCTGATGTTAGCTGAACTTTCTCCTCCTCACATGAGAATCTAAATTTGTCAGTGGGCATGTTTATCCCTGAAAATGACAAGGGCCCACCAAACCCAAGGAGAAGAGTTCTTGCAAAGCTAATCAGAAAAAGAAATTTATCAAAGTGGTTACAATCATGGGCTCTGGACTCAGATAACCTGTGTTCAAAACCAGGTCCTACTACTTATCACTTAGCTAACCTAGGCCAGTCATTTTATAATTATAAGCCCTAGAACTCTTATCTGAAAATTCAAGATTTCAATGTCTCATAGGGTTGCTACAAGAATGCAGTGAATTATATATTACAAAATGCTTCATATGCTAGCCTGACACATGCTAGCCCTTCCGTATCATTACTGTACATCTTATAGGAACAGATGTGAAAAGCCAGGGACCAGGACCAGGGATAAGAAGTCTGAAGACCTGAGAATGGGAAGCAATGGATTGAGTCTGTAAATGGAGCCTGTAAACCCTTTCTTGCTCATAGTTGTATTCTCTGTGCAATTCTCCACAATATGTGTGGAAGTATTGACTTCATTTAAAGGGCCAGAGGCAAGGTAGCAGCCATCTTAAGTACTTTGCATCTCCAAATTATGTTGATTAAAAAAACAAGCAGAAACACTTCTCTTGAATAATCTGGAATATTGAGATAAGAAGAGGTCAATGAAGAGAATGATATTTTTCTCAGTCGCTTGCTTGCTTGCTTGCTTATTGCTTAGGGGAAATTGATTTCCTAAAATTAATGCTTGCAGGAAAACAAGCTTTTTTTTTTTTTTTTACTAGTGTAATATTTGAAGAATACAAAGCGATGAAATGTATACATAAGTTATGAAGTACAATCATAAAAGAGACGCTTGTTAACCTACTGCCTAATTGGCAAAGACTCAAACAGCATCTGCAATGTCCTTGAAAGCCATGAATGCGTCCTATTCAGATTCTTTCTCCCTGCCTCCTCCCCAGAGGTAACATCTGTCCTGCATGGTGTGTTTATGATTTTATTGCATTTTTAAAGTTTACCACATATTTACATACCCCAACCCTGTTATTTAGTTTATTTTTAATCTTTTAAAAAATGGTCCTATAGTGTAAGTAGTCTTCTGCAACTTTCTTTTATTTTGATACAATATGTTGTGTTTAGAATTTGCCTATATCATTGAGTATAGCAAGAATTCATTCATTTTCACTACTGCCTAATATTTCACTGTGTGGAACCATGTAAAATATTACTCACAGCAACATGGTTTCTGACAGCACAGATTGAGTTTCTTCATCTCACTCACATTTTTCCAATGACTCAAAATCTACTTGCTTTTTTGCTTTCAGACCCTCCACCTCTAAACCAACCTTCATAACTGGCATCAGACTTCTCTTCCTGAATACAGACGTGAGAGCTGTATTCATATTTCCCTGCTTTAAAGCCTCAGTGGTTTCCTTTCTGCTCCCAAGATAAAATTTCAGTTGCTCCTCCTGCCATCCTGGCCCATCATAGCCCCGGAGCAATATTCTTTTAGTCTCATCTCCAACTATAAATTCTCCCCATCCCACCTTCTTCCGGCCTCCTCTTTCTTTGCTCAGACCAAACAGGAACACCACCATTCACAAAACCACCTGCACTTTTTCTGTGCCTCTGTTCACTCAATTTCCTTGAACAGGTTGCCTTCTCTTTTCTTTGTCAGATCAATGAAATCCCAGGTATCATTCAAGACGTAGCTTTTAAGCCACCTCTTCTGTGAAGTCTTCCTCGATCCCTGAAGAAAGAAACTAATTATTTCCTACACTGTGTACCCGTAATAATTAGTGAATAGTCTTATACTTAGCTTCTGTTTTTTTCATAGTAGCAAATTGTCACATTACCTTTTGTGCACAGAAAGCTCCATCAAATCGAGGACCATATGCTTTCTTTTATTATATCCTCCCACCACCCACTGCCCTCCCCCACACACATAGCCCCTGTCTCAGTAGCAAATTGAGGGCTTTGTTACAGGAAGGGCTGGTTAGATGTTTGCAAACTGACTGGAGCAAAGAGCGCTGAATTTCCTTCCCAAGGGCTGTGTTTAGAAATCGCTATGATCTTTTCTGATGCCTGCATAGCAAATTGGATTTACCTTTTCAATTTTGCATTATTCTTGTGTTATTGGGATTATGATGAATAATAAGATAATAACAGCAATTAGCCTCTGGATGACTAATGGTCCCTTAAATTGATTTTGAACAATCAATTTGAACATCTTCCCGTGGCCAAATTAGAATAGGGCGGACCACAGAGTGTTCCATAAACACTCCTGAGAATGCAAATGTTAAAATTATGTCCAATGAATTCTGAGGGTGGTGTGGAAACTCCCTCCGGTTTGGGAATGGGAGTGTGGGGCAATTTAACAATTTAAGCTCTTTTTTTGGAAAGCTATGACTTAAAGGATCAATGGGCTTTCTTCCAAAACTTTGTTTGTAGGCTGGTTATTTAAAACTTAGCGGTTATTTTTGGCATAGAACTAATGTTATATATTATATTTTGCCTTCCCTCAAATCCACCAAAACCTATTGAACCTGTAGAGCTCCTAAAGTATACTGGATCTTGGCCATAGTTTATTAGACAGAGTCATTGAAGAGACATACTTTCAATATCCAACTTGAGCTTCCACATAGACTCTATCTCCTCACTGCAGTGGCCTATGGGACCCCATGTTGACTACTTCATTACCATAGAAACAGGTCTCATCAAACTCTAGGTTACTGGGGATGGAGCCTTTGGCTTTTGTTCAAGCTCCAGTAGGATGGGGTAGGAGGAGAAAAGAGGTAAAAAAGAGGGAAGGGAACATGCTAACATTTGGATACAGAGAGGTATTATGGAGGGCCTGACTTCCTGCCAGTAAAACCTCTAAGTTCATCTTTGGGGTTCACCACTTTTTAGTTAGTCTATTACTTTGTTCTGCAGCCTTTGGAGATTTCTGCACATACTGTCACAGTTTCTGCCATTTCCTCCTGCTTCTGACTGGATTTATTTTCTCAGTCCTAAACAAATGCAGAGGTATGTAGACTTTTATTAGGAAGCAACGGAAAAGTATTACAGTTTTAATTCATTGAATAGAACATGGGAGTAAGTCTTGAAGAAATATTAACAAATAGGCATAGCATTGAGGAGTAGATTAGTGTGAGAGACGGGCACAGACATCCAAATCCATAATGACAAGTTCTATATAAGCAAAGTTATGTAAGAACCTTGAGAAGTAATTAATTTTCCTTGGATGGTGTTTGAAGAAGATTCCATAGAGAAGAAGGCATTGATCTGGGTTATGGGGAGCATCCAACCCAAATGTTCACTGAGACTTCCTGATCCTTGAGATGTAGATGCGATTGGTTTGGCTACCAAATTTTGTGCCATTTGGGGGTCAAAAACTCTTGTGATATTTCTTCAAGTTTTTGAGCAGGGCCATACTTGTATAGTTTAAACTCATGGCTTCACCCTGTATGAGTCATCCTAGCATCATATGCATGGTGCCCCATAGCTAGAGACTGCTCTAAGCTGTGTCAACCTGGACATTCATCTTTGCCCTTCTTTCATTCACACACACACATATACTCACTTGACTCACATATACCCACTTTTATGTACAGAATATTTTAGTGAAAACTTTGGAGAGCTAAGAGAAGTTTTATGTTACAATAATGCGAACTACTCCAAACTGAGTATTAGATGTTCTTGGTTATAAAAGTCCCTTTGCCACTCATCTGAGGATTATTCATGACTGCTTCATCCTATGAAGTATGCAAGCCTCACACCAGTTCTTCTCTTTTTACTTTCTCCCTTTTCTATGTCTTCTCCAGACCTCATCCCTCCCAGATGACTTCAGGAGCTTCCAAATCACATTTACTCTATTTTGCAAGATAATTCAGCTCTTCCCAGCCGCTACTCCTAGAATCATTTCCATGCCCACCTTTGGCTATCCAAATTCATCAAACAAAATCTGTTCTGATTAGAATATATTCATGATTTATAGGGTAATTATTATGTCATTGGTTATACTAAAGCAAACGATGTTCTAGTAAAAATGGTGACTGGAAAATATTTAAAAGCATTAATTAATATGCTTTCTACCTACCTAGTAGCTCATCAAATTTCTTCCCTTGGACCCTGAGCCAGTCCTTTACCCAGCATAGACTCCTATACATAAACCCATTCCTACTTTGGGTAACACCATATTTATAGAATACAAATGCATAAACTGATTCAGACCTAAGAAAAAAAGACAAGATATGCATGTATGCATAATGAGTACCCCCCCACACACACACACATAAACACAATCACACAAAAGTAGATAAAATCCTGTAGATTGGGGCGAGAGTAGAGAGGAGCAGCAATTCAACTGCTGGCATCAAAATAGATTTCTCTGTTTTGCCTCAGCATGGAGCACTTGCCACCTGTGCAGGGAGATATGTGGACTAAAGATCATCCCAACTCTACTCCAGTAGTGAGCACCATACCTCACCTGTGCCAAGGAGCTCTGGACGAGTGCTTGTAATTGCAATCAATAAATTCAACAAAAACCAACTGACAAGCCAGAACACTTCTTGTGCCCTGGTATTTTAACCCTCTCACCATAATTATCTTGTGTGGACAGCCATCTTTCAAAATCAGGGTGATTATGAACTTCAGAAACAGAGACTGAGGTTCTAGACACTTAGGGTTGTGGTGGTGATGTGGAAGGAACAAATTCCCTAGCATCACCCCCAACCTTAAGCTACCCTTCCCCCAAACACACACAATTGAGACTGAATCTAGATGAACCAAGTCAAAGTAGCCCATTGGGTTAATATACTGGTGGAATATCTATCCCTTTGTCTGCGGGGAGAGGGGACACAGTGGAGGAGAAAATAATAGAGAGGGATCAGACAGATCCTAGATGTTCTTGGATATGTTATTCAGAAACTGATTTGTGAGGCAGATATATCTAAGAGGTGAAGAGGAAGACCCAGCCTCTTGATTGGGTTAGGACATGAGATACAGGCTGCTAATAACAAGGCCAGGACTAGGACTGTAAGATCCAGCAGCAGCAGTGGTGGAAAAAAGGAAGAGTTGAAATATCTGAGAAGGAATGACCCTCCCTTCCCCTTTCACTTTCCTTGTGGCTTCCAACATTCTGAGCAAGTTCATCACGTATGCGCTTGTCTCACCAGATATCACCTTTAAAATATTTATTTTAATGGGTGATTGAATGTCTACAGTGTTCCAGGATATGTTATATGCTTTTGGGCTCATTCTCATATATCTCATTTGATCTTCACTTTGACCATAACACATTGATATTTTATTCCCATTTTGCAGATTAAAAAAAAAAAAACAAATCAAAGACATGAATTGATTTGCTTAAGGTCACAGAAGTAATAAATGTCAGAACCAGAATTTAAACCTGGTCTTCTGATCGCAAGTTCATGATTCTTTCCACAGCAGCAATATATTCCTAAAATATTAGATCCAAAATGCATGTTAGAGATTATTTCATCCAGGAATAACAGATATATTCTAAATGATATGCCAACTCTAATTGTTCTAGGCTACGTGGAATGTGTGCTGAGAAGAACATGGGGACCCCATCGTAGCTCAGTGGGAAAAAGTACCATGATTGATCCTTGATGTCTGCCACTGGCACCTATGCCAGATACTTTCCAACTGCAGCTTAGTTCTGTGCCCTCATTTTTACAGACGGGAAAATTGATGCTGGGAGATTTTTTAAAAATTGCCCAAGGACACACAGCGTGTTATTGGCAGAGTCACGGTAAGTCTCCACCTTTCCCAATTCCATACCTCGTGCTCCTGGCCTAGCCCTGGTCCTTCCCTTGGAGCTCTCACGGGAAACCTGCCAAATCACTCATTCTCTCTGCATCTCCTCCTGACCTTGTTTTTCTGTCTCATATCAGGTCTGCACATCATCTGAGTAAAAGGCTTTGAAGAGGAATACTATTTGAAATACTAGCTTGCTATTGTCAATAAGATTCCTCAGTCAAGGTTTCCATTGAGGAATTGCTGAGAGGGACATGTTACAAGTGATTGATGACCACCAAGTTCTGGTGTTGGGACTGACTGAGCAAATGCAGGACAGCCAAGAAATAATCAGAGCCATCTCAGCATTTAGGAACTGGCTGGTGCTAAATTTTCCTGAACAATTTTGATCCGATCAGCTCAAAGCACTATGGAATGGTTCATTGGTGCAAGGAAAATGACTGAAGTACTGTGTTTAAATTTAGGAGAAACAATCTGAAGCCCATAGTCATTCGTTGAAATGGCATCCATTTAACAGTGAAGAGAAAGTGCATATATATAAAATGATGTGGAAATTTGAAAAATCTATCCCAGGTAACTCAAATAGAAAACTATTCTATCATAGTGCCTAACTCATGGGTTGTTGTGAAATTAAATGAAGACAGTCCTCGTAAATTATTTAGCTAGTGCCTGGCAAACAATAATTGCTCAAAGAACAATAAACAAGAATTTTTTTTTTAATGAGCAAGCATTGCAGGGATGTGTGTGTGTGCACGCCCATCCTAATGCTTGTTTCTGTGTATGTGTGTTGCTCTCTTTGAATCATCTGCTTGACTAACTCAATTATTTTTGTGTTGTAGACACACTCCTTCCAATTCTCTCTGTATCTGTAGATGGGAAGAAACCCGCTTTGGACTGGAATGTCATGTATTGCTTTCTTTTCACTACACACAGGTATTTTATTATGTCTTCTGCTGTTCATGAAATGTGACTAACGAGCATCATTAGACTAGAGTTACTGTTTGTGAAACTGAGTCACAGAGAGGTTAAGTGATTAGCCCAAGTCACCCAGCTATTGAATGGCTGGGCAGTGAGGAGGAATTGAGTCTTTTCACTCTCAATTCAGAGTGTTGTGGACTAGCTCTTCTTTATATGAGGATCAAAATTCTTCTACATGTCCTCCTCTTTCTTCTCCCTCTTCTCCAATCCTCCTAGTCTTTTTTTCTATTTCTTACTCTAATTCAAATTGATAAATACTTAGTTAAACTTAACTAACTCAAGAAATAAATTTCTTTTATGTGTCTACTGTTGATCCCTAGACCATGAATAAGGCTTTTCCATATTAACGGCAAATGTTGGTGATTTCCCACTGCCCACTTTTCCTGTTTTTCTTTAAATTTTCTTTAAATCACCATTGCTCCCTTGCATAACGGCAAAGGATAACTCTATTTGACTCCAGGAATAAATCCAGGATACTGAGGGTATTCACGGCCTTGCCAGGAATGTGCTCATTGGGGCCATTGGATCATGCTCCGGACAATGAGGGGAAGTCTACTCAGGCCTTCTGGGAAAGGTTTCTTTGCCAAGAAGGTGTTCACTTTCTTCTACTGGATGTTGGAGTATCTGGATGGAAAGCAAAAATTGCAGCTGCCTTGTTCCCAGAGGGAAGACGGTTTCTGGAGCTCTAGGGCTGGAATTTCCGGGCTTCCTGGTATGGGAAGCAACTGACCATTTGAATTAAGGTTTTCTCCAACTAGCTGCTTGAGGAAGCTTAACTGAAAAAGTGCCCTAAAGAAGCTGTGAAGTTCTTGTTATGATATTGTGTATGGTTAGTAGGATACTAGCATATGTGGGATCAGACTCATGTTTCCACCCCTTGCTGACTGTGCAATGCTGGGCGATTACTTAATTTCTCTGTATTTGGGGTGCCTCCTTTCTCCTCCCTGCTTTACTGTCTTGACAGCACACATCACCCTCTGACATACTACACATTTTACTGTGTATTCATGTATCTTTATTGTCTGTCATTCCCTTCTTTAATATAAGCTCATGAAGGCAGGGATTATTAACTGTGTTATTTGCTTCTGAATTCACAGAATCTAGCATAGAGTAGAAGGTTAATAAATAGTTGCTTAATAGACACATAAATTAAATAATTAATTACTAAGACAGAGTGGCAGCTGTGTCATAAGATGATTGTGATAATGAAATTAGATAACATATGTAAATATTTCTAAACTGCCTGGCATATTATTAGTAAAATAAATAAAGACAACCACTTCTCTGAGTCTTGGCATGATTTCTGTAACTAGTTCTAATATAAATATTTATTGAAAGTCATCTGTCACATCAGCTACCCTCCAGAGATGATAAATGTTTGTTGTTTTAAGCTGCTAAATTCGGGGGTAAATTGTTATGTAGCATTATGTACCTAATATACTTCCTATACCCCTACCTTCCTCACGCTTTTCTGCAGGCACTGGGTTCTCTTTATTCATCCCCAGTTTTCACATACCCAAACATTTATTTTCACTCAACAAACACACAGGCATGGTGTTAGATATTGGCAGAGCTGTCAGGACCTGTAAGATTTAAGTCATGTAAAATTCCGCATACTTCAAAATGCTTCTCTGGACTTTTGTGAGGTATACTGGCCACTTGGATTTCCACAGCACTCATCTGAACTCTGCAGTTGGCGTTGTCTTAAGTTTTCCTTGACTGTATTCTGTTTGTTTCAACAATCAGGACTAGGAGACAAAGGTTCTATTGTATCCTTTCAAATTGGGTAGAATTTCCAAATTCATGTGGGTCATACCTCCACATGAATCTATCTGGTTCTTTCCAAACTCATATTTCTCTTGCTATGAACAGTCTCAGATGTCAATAATTACATGTTTTTGAATGTTTACTTTGTGCTACAATTTCACATGTGTTATCTCATTTAACGCATTATGATCCATTATGGAAGACACTGTGATTATAACCCTTTTACAGAAGGGAATACAGAGGCTTAAATGACTTACCCAATGCAGGAATAGGTAGAACCAGAAAATGAACCCAAGTGGTCAGATACCAAGATCTGTATGCTAAACCTTACTTTCTACTGTCACGTACACCCACACTCCCTGTGTCAGAAATCATTAGATAGTGAAAAAGGAGTAGCCTTGGTATGTGAAAATGGAGAGTTTACCCCTGGCTTATTCCTCTAGTACCTCAGTGAATTTGACCAAATCATGTAATTCACTGTGTCTCAGTTGTTTCATTTTTAAAATGGGAAAATGTCTACCTCGTTTGCTTCCCAGGCTTGCTTTGAAGCTCAGCATGGGATAATTCATGTGAAAGAAGTTGGAAATTGTCATTCACAAGATGAGAGTGAAGCATTTATTCATGCAACCAAAAATCTGTTTCATGTACTTTCTATGTGATAGATACTATTGCAAGCACTGGGGACAAAGAGCTTAGACATTATCTGCCCTACTGGAGCTTATAATCTGGGAGGGAGGAGGGAGACTGGAAACAGATGAATGAAAAATAGACAGAATAGTGTTAGAAAGTGATTCGTACTATAACAACAGCATATGTCAACATCAATGACAACAAAAAGATATACGGGGAATCATCTTCCAGGTATTTAAAAAATAAAGCAAAACAGCACAGTCAAATGTCCTGAGGTAAGAGTGTATCTAGAGTGTTCTAGAACAGCAAAGAAAGTGTGGCTGAACGAGCATGAGCCACAGGGAGAATACTAGGAATAAAATAGGAGTTTGGGAAAGAGGCAGGGTAAGACTCTGTAAGTCACTGTAAAGACTTTGGCTTTCACTGCATGAGATGAGCATCCATTGGAGTGACAGGATATGAGTTGCCTTTTGAAAAGGGTTCTCTAGACTCTGTGTCAAAAGACGATGGTATCTGAGGATAGGGTGTGAGGAGTGTGTAGCTGAGGAGCGGTCAGGTTCTGGGCATAAGTGAAGATGGAGTGATCAGGATTTGGTGACAGAGGGGGTATGGACTGTACAAGAGGGCCTGAGGTAGCCCAGGCATTGGGACTGAGCAGCTGGGAGCGTGGAGTTTGTAATCACACATATGAGTAAGACTGTGGGGAGCAGATCTGGTGGGATCAAGATTGGGTTATTGATTATTTTGATATGCTTGTTAGACATCCCAATGGAGATGCCTGGAATATTTGAACATAGGGACTCAGGAGCTCAGGAGCAACATCTTGATTGAAGATGCAAATTTAGAAGTCCTTATGGTAAACTGGTATTTAAAGGCATGGACTGGATGAGACCACCAACGGGGTGAGTTTAGACAGGAGAGAAGGAGCCCTGGGACATCCCATGGCTAGAAATGAGAAAGAGGCCCCAGAAAAAAACACTAAGAATGTTAGGTGATGTAAGAAGAAAACTAAAGGGCATGTATCTTGAAATTAAGTGAAGAAACCACATTTCAACAAAAAGGAAGTGATAACTAAGTAAAATGTTGCTATTGAGTAACTTAAGACGAAAATTAACAAATGGGATATTGGAGTAAGCAACAGAGAGGTTGAAGGTATCTTGAAAAGACGGGTAGTGTTATCATTATTAAACTTAACAACTGGAAAGAATGCTGAATTTGGAGTCAGGGCACTTGGATTCAAGTAAAACAAATAAAGGAAGGAGATTAAAACATGGATACTTTCCTCACAGGGTGATTATGATGATGAAATAACATAATGAAGGTAAACATACTCTGTGGAACATGGAGGAAGATGCAAATGTCAACTCAAAAACATCAAGGTCACGGGTCGAACGTGATCATTTAGTACCTTTACCTACCTTCATGGTCTCAAAGGCTGCTCAGCCACACACTAGCCGCCACCCCTAACACACATGCGAGTGCACACACCCAGACACATGCATGGGGTACACAGATTCCCTCAATAATACTACAGACCAAATACGTATGATGAAACTCTAGAAGGTTTAGGAGTTAAGCCAGCCTGTTGCAGCACTGGGGCTGCTGACATTACCAGACGGCATTAATTTAATTCCACTCAGTTATGCTTTTAAATTTGATTTGAGAAATGTGTCATAAAACGCTACTGAGAAGTGCAGCGCCGCATTCCTAAGCAGGCTGGGAGCATGTCTGTGCTAGGAATCCTTGAGGGAAATGGATTGAGTTCAGGTTGAGCCTATCGACTTTAGGAAGTTGACTCTTTGCTTGGGATCTGGTGACACAGGTTTGCTGATCCTGGATTGCTCACTCTTAAGAGGAGATCAGAAGCCAAGCATAAATCTCTACGGAATAAGGAAAGGACTTGTAAAGACTAAACGAAAGCATATGAAAATTATAATTTTAACAAATAACAGGGACAGTTTAAAAGACTTTGCATACGTATGAAACTGAGTTTATGTTAAAGCACTTTGGCCCACTTATTATGTTGGCTCACCAATATTTTCTCATTTCTCTTTTCTGGCCTCAGTTTCTCTGTGCTTAAACTGAAAGTGATAGACTAGATCAGCTGTCTTCAAAATGAGACAAAGCTTCCTCAAAATGCATACGTAATGATCCACTGGAGTGAGGAAAGAAAATTCTAGAACCTTCATTTTCATTTATTTCTAATACATCTTTTAAAATTTGTATGCCTTGTGTATGTTTTTGTAATGCACATAATATAAATAGCAAGTGAGTAAATATCTATATCTTATATGTAGCCTCCCTTTCTTTAAACAGTCATGAGCTACATAACGATGTTTCAGTCAATGACAGACTGCATATACGACGGTGGTCCCCTAAGATTAGTACCATATAGCCCAGGTGTGTAGTAGGCTATACCATCTAGGTTTGAGTAAGTACGCTCTATGATGTTCGCACAATGAAGAAATTGCCTGACAACACATTTCTCGGAATGTGCTCCCGTTGTTAAGTGATGCATGACTGTATATATCTTTTTTATGAGTTGATTGACTAACTGATTGATTTATGTATTCTGATAGAGACATGTAATCAAAATAATCTAGAGGATATTTGGCTGATTGATCTCCCAGATCTTTCATAGCTCTATTTTTTTTAATGATTTTACAGTCCTGAAACAAGTTATTCTAATCATCATAATTATTTTAAAATAGAGAAATGATTGTTTGACTATTGAACTGTTTGCTCAGTTTTTCGCTTTTTGGTGATAAAAAAAATTAACTCCTTCTACCAGGAACTTGGTGAAGGCAGTTAGCGCTATCTCACTTCCATTTTTCAAGACTATAGCGTAAAAACTTACGTGAAATCCTTGAGCAGCAAGGGATTTTAATTTGGTTCAGGATGTCTCAGCTATGGTCCTAGCTCTGCCACCAATGTGCTGTGGGAACTTGGACTAGTCAGTCTCCCCTTCGGGGACTCACGGTCCAGGTTGCAGGTTTGGAAGTCTAGATTTCTCCTGATGCAGGTCTCAGCTCAAAGTTGGCTTACTCAGCCAGGTCTTCTCTGACCCTCCCTCTAAGGGATGCTTCTTCTCCTGCCTGCAGTAACTCTTTATCATATGTGCTATTTTAGTTTCTTCATAGAACAATATCTACCACAATGGTCTATTTTTTATTTTGTTCATGTGTTTATTGTCTATCTCTTCTAACTAGAATGTGAGCTCCATGGAAACCACGGGGAGCAGAGGCAAATGTACCAGGAGGCTGTTGAAGGTTAAGCTTCGGGACCCTTCAGGGCTGTGTTAGCAATGTGATCACATGGTTATAGTTTGTTTTTTCCTAGAATTTTCAAAAGGAAAATATTCCATTATGTCGTTGGTCAAGACCACTGTCTCTTTTTACTCTGACTCTTCCCTCATTACACTTCAGTTCATATCCGGTGGTTATGGGCCTTTTGTATTCAGCTAAAGGACATTTTAATTGGGTATATAATTTGTGGAGTTTGGTGGGGTATGTTTTTGTGGTTTGTCATCCTTTCTGTGACTAATTAAATTATTGTTAGCAAGACTTCACAGATGAGTAAGGGGCAGAGCTAAGATCAAATAGGTATTTGTCGGCTTCTAGTATTGATTTTAACATTGCACATCATTGCCTTTTTGTAAGTTTAGTGATAAATCAATAGCTATCTGTTTCCAAAATTTAGAAGTATGGTAATATGTCTCCAGATACATGCCAGTGTTTGACACTCGTTCCAGACCTGCACTCCTGGCTGCAAACCATGTTTCCAATCTCATTAGCCATTGCTGTCCAGCTTGCCCACTGCACTCTATCTGAACTAACTTCTTGACTCTGTTAGACCATGCATTTCTCTATCTCTTTCACTGGTCAAAATTACTTGACCCAAATCTTTGTGTATTCTCTTTCAGTTTTGCTGATTTGACATGAACTACAGACATCAACAAAGTTATCATAAAAGTCAAAATATGCCTATCCAATATGGACGTTGAACACAAACTGGTTAATAAGTATTATCCAGGAATATTTAAGATATATCACTGCACAAGAAAACTTGAAATCTTAATACTCATATGTTAAAGAAATTTGATACTACTTTTCCCAAAATAACATCAATGCTAAGTACTTACACTAAATTTCAATAGTGAGTTATAAGATGAATGGAAATTTTTCAAAGTGTCATTTTAGAAAAAAAAAAAACTCTGGAGGAAGAAAACCTGAATCCCAATCTCTCTACAGAAAATAATATAAAAAGTCACAATGTGAAAATATGAAAAGAATACAGGTGAGATGTAGACAATATTATACAGGTATGGTATGCACGTTATAAAGAAAAGTCATGTTTTTCTAGCTTTTGTCAAGTATTTGTCAGCCTTTCAACATTGTCAGCAGATTATAATTATAATTTATTATGATTTTATTTCTAATTTTAATTATTTACTTTCCCTTCTAAATTTTTATTCATTATATTTGTACTCTTTTCCTAAATGGCCCCCAAGATGTTATAGGCTACAAACCCCACCTGTAGAATCTAACCTGGCAGAGAACTTCTGTTTTTCACTTAAGCCTGAATTCTCAGCTTTTAGAACTAGAGGAGAGTTAACAAATGTTTGGATAAATCACAAGATGTTCTCTAAGAACCTCTTTTCAACTTGATTTGCTATTTCTCTTAAGAACCATATGATAGGTGCTGGCCCCATGGCGGAGTAGTTAAGTTCATGCGCTCTGCTTGGAAAGCCTGGAGTTTCACTGGTTCGGATCCTGGGTGTGGACGTGGCACTGCTCATCAAGCCATGCTGAGGCAGAGTCCCACATAGCACAACCAGAAGGACCTACAACTAAAGCGGGTCACATATAGATAACCTTAGTCAGGGCACTGCCGCCTGCAAGGGTTGTTGCCCATCCCTTAGACCCCCAGAGTCTGGCTTGCCTCATTTGCCCCAAAAAATATAGATCACAAACTTCTTGTGCTGGGTTGATGATCTTGGTATGCTACACACATATGTTCTGCTCCATTATTTGGCAATTCACTTGGGAGATCTTTAAGGGCAGATTATGTTGTTCATTGTAGGAACAAAAATGACAAAAGTGCAGCAAACCAAAATACTTGTTTTTTCGTTTTCTCTTCATTCTTTGCAGAATAAGTTTCAAACTCCTAGCATGAAAACCAAGGTTCTTCCTTATCTGGCTTCTACTACCTGTCCTGCTGGACTTTTAACTTACAAGATGTAAGGCTGAAGATGCTGAAGCCATCTTGGCACCATCATAGTTCTTTTGGGGACTGCTGGTCCTGAGAAATGTCCAGTCCACATGCATGTTAAAAACAACAGTCTTGTCTATTCATTCTCTGAATCCCATGTAATGGAGGTTATATGTATTTTTTCCCTTCCTCACACTCATGGTTACCTAAATATGTGTAAAGTCTAATACCCTTGATTTTTGTGTTAACTGCAGAGATTAGAAAAGGACACTATACACAGTAGATATTCACTGAGAGCCTATTGAATTTGATCTGTGGTCATTTAGGCACAGTTTGATGTTAAACTGTAGACTTAGCAAAATAATTTCTGTGCCTAACACAGTGCCTGACTTATGTCTTATGGTAGAAAATCATGGAAAAAAGTGGAAGAATATCAGTGATGTACTAAGGAAAGTTGTCATTATCTTCATCCTTGCAATTCGAAAATCTCCCAATGAACATCATCGTCATAAATCTACAGAGTATTTTCTTTGAGGCGGGGTCTGTGCTAAACAATTTTAAGGGTATTATCTCATCTTAAAATGGTAGGTTATCTTATTGTCCCCATTTTACAGATGATAAAACTGATGTTTAAAGAGGGTAAATAAATCTCTCAAAGCCATGCATTATTAAGGAGCAGAGTCAGGATCTGAACCCAATTTTGACTGACTCTAGATCCAGTATGCCTTATCACTAATTTAATTAAGAAAGTCAGAGCAATAAGCTTATTATCTGATTTGTACTTATGCTTTTCTTTCTCCTTTCAGAAAATCCTCTTCTTTGACTTTATATGCACCATGTATTGTCCTCATCATACTATCTAAAAACTAGCTGAGAATTCTTTGCAGTTAATTCTTCTTTTCTCTCTCTTTCTCTCCGTTTCCGTCCTTCTGACACCGGTGGAGTTACATCTTCCTTCCTTGCGGTTTCCAATCTCAGCTAGCACAGAATAAGGCTCTTGGCTCTGCAGGCCGACGAACTAACCTTGGCATAATGAATGACCTGCAGCTTTGAAATGCCTTTGGAATGCCAAATGACCACAGCCCCATGCCTCTGGAATGTGGAATGGCCCCAGCATTAGCCAGGTGACCCAGGGCTGCACACTGCTAGAATGAGAAAGAGATTGAAGCTCCTAGAATACCAAGTACCCGCTTAAGGAAAAAGAAGTGGCTAAGCCCCCCTGCTGCGGAAGAAAAAATGGGAGTGATTGACTTTGCTACCATGAGATAACTGTCTGTTAATACTAATAACACCTGAGTCTGAGTCAGTGCAACTTCGTTGAACTGCCTGCTGAAAAATTTCTGACCCTCCCGAAATCAGAGAAGCTGATTTCTTCCTCTCCTTGGTAGAAACGTGCTCCCCTCATTCTGTGCTTCCTACACTCTACCTAAAAGAAGAATTAGAAGACTTGTTTCCAAAGACTGTTTTCCCAGTTCATTAATTTGGACTTAGAAAGCTTTGTAATCCCCTAAGACAGCATCGGCATCTACAAAGTCCTACTTGGAGAACGCAATTCCCCAGTGAGGGCACCTGAACCCTTCGTGGAAGTTCCCTGCAAAGGAGAAAAGATGTAAGGATATTAGCATCAATCATGCTCCGTAACTGGGATTTTAATGAATCTCTCTCTCCCTTTTTGTTTCATTGTTCTATTTTTTTTCTTTGCAGTGCCATTCCTCAGTGAATATTTCTTTTTTCCGCTCTTTTTTCCGTTGCATTTCAATGCATTGGTTTTAAAAGGAGGATTTGCAAATTGAGTATTAAAACTCCAGGGCACTACATCTCAAAATCTATAAGAAGATAAGAAGATAAGAGGCCAGACCCACTGAAAGCTGGCCTCCTGGTGTCTGTGGAACTTGCAGGCTGGTCTATAATACCCCTAAGCCAAAGCAATCTGCCCACGTACCCCCCACCCCACCTCGCCTGCCTAATGCAGGCAGATAAACTTAGCATTAAAATTCCCCACACTTTGGCAAATGAGTACCCAGGAGGCTGCTGACTCAATCAGGGCTTGTTTTACTTACAGTGTAGTACTGAGAAAAGGCCATAAACTGCAGCCTGACAGCTCCATAATGCTCATTTCAATATGCTTTCCCCGTTTGCGGGCTTGCTGATGCACTTTCATATTCCGCCAACAAAATATAACAAACATATTAACGACGTGTGGTAAATTGCCATTGGATATACTAGGTCCTGATGATGGAAATAGTTGTGAGTAAATGAGATTGTCTGGCTGCCTGATACTACTTTGGGGATCCAAGATTACGCACTGTCCTGGAGGGATGAGAGCAGAGGAGGGGGCAAGTCAGCAATAGAGGGACACGTCCGCCTTACCCAGGGCAGATGGGGCATTGGAAACCTAAGACAACAGAATGTCAGAGCTAGAAAAGACTATAGCTAGTGTCTAGTTACACTCATTAATCTGACATATATTAAAATCAAGACCCAGAGAGGGGATGTGAGAAGCCCAAAGCTGCACCACAGCAAGCATGTGATTCCTGAATCACGATCCAGTGCTCTTCCGGTTGGGGGATTGGATTTGTACCTGAAGGTGTCTTAAGAGACTAATTGGATGGAAAGAATGTGAGAAATGTGCCTGTGACTCAAGTCGGCCCTATATCCCTGCATTCATCAGTAGCAAAATGCATGGCTGGGCTTGGCTTTTTCTTTATCCTTAGTGCTTCACCTTTCTTTTGGGTGCATTAAGGGACACTAAAGGCTGATTTAGGTGAGCGTGTGGTAGCTTTTCTCTACTGCAACCCCAAAAGAGCAAGTGTAATTCCCTTACATTTGTCAAAGATTCCTAATGACCCATTAATATTCTGACTCCAATTCCAATGTGTGGGTTTTTTCCCCCATACCACCAAGCATTTCTCTGAGACCAGCTGGGTGTCCTACAATTCAGCTCAATTTTGACACTGTCTACTTGGAGATAGCATCAGATTCCAGAGGTGACGGGCTCAGTCCCCAAAACCACTCTCCACTTCAGATGTCAATCGCCACATCCAGGATGTTACCTGTGCCTCTGACTGACTGGTCGCTTATTTCAGTCTAACTTTAAGGTTTCAAGTTACCAAAAAGATTTTGGAAACTATGTTTAGGTAAATGTATCATAAAGCATAGTTATTGTTGAAAAGTTTGTCAACTTAAAGAGGGGTAAACTGAGGCAAGCTCATGTTACCTGATATTGAATTTATTTAGGAAGAGCAGGGGAATTGCAATTTGAGAAATACATGCTATAGCAAGCTACAGGCAAGTCCACTCAGGGTTTGGGGTGGGCTATATTTATGGGCAAGGAGTGTAAACAGGGGGAAGTCCAGCCAGAGTTCAGGCAGTAAGTTCATTGGCTTGAGGATGAGGAGGGGTTCCTGGCAGATGTTCACTGGTCAGGAGATACGCCTTGGTCTTCTGTAAATCAGGCATTCACAGGAAATCAATCGCTTAATTCTTCAGTGCCATTCTCCATTCTATCTACTCCAGTCCCACTGTAGATTGAAGTCCTTTCAAAAATTTATTTATAAACTTTTATCTTGCTTACATCTATTTAATTCACTTGTTCTTAACAATTATGTATAAATTACTCACGAAAATTTCACAAAACGTTTAGACAGCTAACCATCATCTTACGTTATCCTTCTTCCTGACAAATTCTATAACCGAGATAACATGAACTTATTTGACTTTTAGTAAACCTAGGTAGGATAAAAGAATTAATTTAATGCTGATAATTCTAAAGACATGCTTGTTTTAAGTAAACAAACAAACTTAAAGTAGCATTTATTTACCAAAGATTATCCTAGATCTCATGAATTTGAAAAACATTCGGGTTAGTTTCTATATTCCTGAAAGTATATTTAATTTAAGTAAACACTTGTTTGCTGTTAAGGCAATTAAATAGAGCCCTTTACAAATTACTTTCCCCCTGCCTTTTACAGGGAATGCCTGGCTGAGCCCCCTTTTTCTCTGGGGCACCTCCTAAATGGATAAGCTTATCCAGGACGGTTAAAAGTTCTCCACTGTGGCCACTGTAGTTCAAGACTGTCTTTGGTAAAGTTAACCTATTTGTTCAGCCTTAAAACAAAATTTTATTCACCCACGGCCTCATGCCAGACCCAGTCTGACTGGGACCCAGTCCAGTTTCTAAGTGGGAACTGCTCCGACCCTGGCCTGAGGCTGGTTTTTAAGTCAAAACCAGTGGACTCTGCTGGGTTCAAATAAAGTCTGAGAGCTCATAACTGAGGAGTTAGGATCCGAGAGGGCCTTGCCTACCCACATCCAGAAGCAGGGAGAAAGCAGCCAGCTCAAGGGGCTCAACGGGTACCTGCACCATGTTGCCTTGAGGGGGCCCTTGGGGATCTTCTTTGATTCTCCCTTCTGACACTAGAACTGTTAAAAGGTAAACTGAGGCATTAAACATTTTAAGAGTTTATTTGAGCAAAAATCCATTTGAATTGGGCAGCATCCAATCTAACAGATAGAAAGGAGCTCTGAGAGCTGTACAAAATGAAAGACTTTTATAGGCAGAAGGGAGCGGGAAGAAGGAAGTTATGCTAGGCAAAATAAGGAGGTTGGTTATTGCAAAGTTACTTTCCTTTAGGAGATGCGAGGGGGGGGGTCTATCAGACAGATTACCCAACTGCTGCTAAGCAGGCTACTCCTGACTGGTTTAAGATTCCATTTCCGGGACAGCCGAGACTGTAAGTTAAATCTCATTTTTGTGATGTGAGGCTTAGCATAAGTGACTCTCTTTGGGCCGGTTGTCTTGTTTTGAACCCACCTATCCACCCTTCTTTCCTTCCTCCGACCTCTCCTTTCTTCAACAAATATCCAGTTACTATAAGCACTCTGCCAGCCCCAAGAGTATAACAACGAACAGATGTGACTCCTAACCTCTTGTGCAATACACTCAATTAATTGTAACACACTGTGAAATATCCAATGATGAGAAAGTAAAGGTTATTATGAGAGCCCAGAAGAGGTATACATAGTACAGCCTGGGTGGAGGGGAGCTCAGAGACAGCTTTCCCAAGTTGGTGACTTCAAGCTGAAACCTGAAGCATAGACAGGAGCAAACCAGAATGGGGGTGAGAGCAGGGATGGGAGAGGTTCCAAGATGGAAGGGCCAGATTTCAGAATTCAGTGTGGGGACATCAATTGTGTGCTGTGAAATAAATTAAGATAAACGAGCTCAGAGAGGTAGAAGGGAGCTATAAGATGAAGCCATAAAATGAGTTTGGAATTTATTCTAAGGGCAAAGGCAATTGAGAGTCATTGAAGGGACTGACATGGCTGAATTTGTCTTTGGGGGGAAAATAATATGAGTGTAGCAAATATGAGGGCCACTGATAATCATAATATTTTATTGATCTCATTATATTTTAAAAATAAATAAATCAATCCATAAATAAATCAAACAGTGGAAAATGAAATAACTTTAAGGATACTTTTTAAAAATAAACTTCAAAACCCCAAATTAATCAACTCAGGGGCAACATAAGGACAATTGCCTACATATAGTGTAACAGAAGAAGGAGGATTTTGGTGGAAATTTAAAGCTTTGCATGTAGTAGTTGCACAGTGTATATTTGGGATCATTGACATTCACTTTACATCAATTCAGCATTCTGCAAAGGTAGAACTTAGTGCTAGCCCCAGTCTCTTATTTCATAATGTTTTTATCTTATAGGAAAGAAATAATTAATAAGAACTGGAGAGAAAGAAATGTAAGTGATATAGACTTTCTGCACAGCCAAAATGGCTTAGAAACCTACAGAGACAAAGAATATCCTGTTAATGTCTAAATTGTGAGTAATGTCAATCTTTAAAATAGCCCGAAAGGTTTGGATGGATGTGAAATCTCAGGACAAAATGAAAGAAATGGATCATTAACTGGGCTAGAAAGTATCCACTACATGCTTAAGTACTAAGAATGAGGGATCTATAATACTATTCATTTAGAAGTAAGCGTTTTATAAATGTTACAATTCTTCCAAAGTTTATCATTAGGCTGGCTTCATTGGCTGGTATTAGTTGAGATTTGTGTTTGGCTATAATATATGAACAGGACTAATTAAAGAGCCTAGAGTTTGTTTTGGATTGGAAGGTGGGTAAAAAGGAACAGATGTAACTTAAAGGATGAGACTACGACGTCATAATAAGCAAGAGGAGATTTCTAGAAATAACACATAGATCAGTTAGAAGCATATTTTATGGTTATGGGTTCAATGATAATCTATTTATCAATCATTAACTCAGGTATATAACAAGTCAAATATATTTACTGACTACCTGCTATGTGCCTGATACATAATTTTGGGCATAAAGATAATGTTCCTGCTTTCATGGAATTTTCAGCCTAGTGAGGGAGACAAATGATAAAAGAATAAAGAATATAATTACAGACAGTTTTAGGAGGAAAATAAAATAGAGGAATAGAATGAAGATGGAAAGTGGAGGGTGAGGGTATATGGCAGCCATGAGAATGTGCCACTCAGATTTCCAAATGGGTGACATCGCTCCCCTCTGATATCCATCACCCCATCTGCACCTAGGCCAGGCTTCCCAGGGGCTACTCCCAGTCAGTGACTGCGTTTGGCAGGGATCCCAAGGCTTGGGAGATGTTTAAATAGTTTAACATACAACTTTGGCACAAGTACTCTCCTATGGCCATGCCAAAATTTCCTTAGAATTGCAATGTAGCTTACGATGCTTTTACCCAATCTTCTTTCCTTCCCTCTCTCCTTCATTCAGAGTCAGAACTGCGTTCCTGTGGTAGCTCTTACAGTCTCTCCTGGGAGAGTTCTTCCCCATTTACTCTCACAAGCATTTCCCCTCATAAATTTCTTACATGTTTAATTCTATCCTAGCATCTGCTTCCTAATAGGCTCAGTCTAAGACAGGGTCAATCTGTTAAGGTAGAAAGCAAGATCTCTAAGAGGAAGTAATTTAAAAATACATATATATAATAATAAGGCAGTTGTATAAATGTCCAGGGGAAAAATATTCCAAGAAGAGGGAAGAGCTAGTACAAATGCCCTCAGAAAACACTCTCAAGTGGTGGAAAGGAGGCCGGTGTAGCTGGAGCACAGTGGGAGTCGAGGAAGGTAAATTCAGATGAAAGTGATTCTGGGAGGTGCATATGAACAGATAGCTGCGGCATCTTCTGCTCTCTGAAAGCAAACTCCTTTTTGAAGTCAGATGCTTGTTCTTACATTATTTAGTTTTCGAATTCTAAAATTTTAGGAAAGACAAATCTGAGCCAGAGGAAAGAGAGGTGGCTGACAAACTATGAGAAAAACTGCAGTTCAGAGTCTGTGGTCAAGCTTGGTGGTGGAGCTCCTGACAGCAGCTGAAGGGTGTCCCAGGGTGTTTTACATGCATTGGCTCTCCTCTGATCATCCTCATCTCTCTGTTAATTAATTGCAGTCTCACCTCTGGGGTTGCAATTCTGGGGTTACGACCTGAGCATGGCTGTTCCTCTCTATCCACTGCAGTCTATCATTAAACCAGCCTTTGATTAATATCAGGAATTGGAGGCTGGCACAATCATAAGATGAAGCTGTAATTTCAGGACTCCATGTGGATCACTAGGTAGATAAACAAGCAGAGGATCGGTTTCCTCCTCTATATGTTCTGGACTTTAATTGTTTGAGCATCAGATGTAAGTGCTGGAGGATCAGTCAGGGAAATGAAGTATAATGGGGTGTGTGTCTGCAAATCTGCATTTGCATATACTCAGGGCTTTATTTTTTTGCAGTAGAAGGACATCCTCCACTTATTACATTCAAGACTTGGTTTTCTCTTCTGTAAAATGAAGCAGTAATAATGCCAGATACACTTGTGTCAAAGTTGTTGGGATATTTGATGGAGCTTAAATAATAGACTAAATTACAAATGCTTACCAACTCCCTTTCCCTAACTTCAAAAGAAAAATATGTTTCCCCACTCATTTTCTTACATATTTTCACTCTCTAAGGTGAACTTTGTCTTTGTTGGCCCTTTTCCTACTATTAATCCTGGTATGTTTCCTGGTATCATGATAAATTTGGATTGAAGGCAGCTAAAATTTTACCCAGGACAGGGATAAAATAATGAAAGGAAAAATAATAAGAAAGATAAAACCTGTGCAGGCTTGAAGAAAGAAAATTCCCTTTGATCTTCTTTGAGGTCCTCCAGGAAATCTTTTAAATTGTGTAATTATCTATCATTACTACACTATATTTCTTTGAATGCAGTGCTGTGTCAAGATTGCATCATGTAAATTCCAGTTTGATGAGTCACAAATAAAATTATAAAACAGATGGGACATTATTTTAGTATTATAAGAACAAAAGCCATGGCTAGCTTAAGGAGCTAGTATGTTTGATGGTAAATTGTAGACTTTGGATCAGATAACAAGTTCAAATCCTCCACTTAATCATTTTGGAAACTTGATAACCATGAGGATTTTCCATGAGAAAACTGAATCACCAGTTTCCTCATGAAAGAGCAAATAATATAAAATTTGCCTACTTCCCAAGTTTGTTATGAAGATCGTAACACTATAAGAGTTGCTTTGAAATTGTCAGTCACTGTGAGGATGTGAGCTACACACCTAGACACATTCATAAAACCCTCAAAATATTCTTACTTGACATATTTCTTAAAGAGTTAAATAATGTTTTGTGTTTTCCTGTGCTAGTTTAATTTATTTACTATTTCCTTATCTTTGTTATATATTCAAAACTACATACAAAGTTGATAAGTGATCGGCATTTACACACTCACACATCTGTAGCTGCTACAAACATGTCTAAGGTCTTTTATCTATTTATTTATTTATTTATTTATTGTGAGGAAGATTGGCCCTGATAAAGCATCTGTTGCCAAGCTTCCTCTTTTTGCTTGAGGAAGATTGTCGCTGAGCTAACATCTATGCCAATCTTCCTCTATTTTATGTGGGATGTCACCACAGCGAGGCTTGATGAGTGGTGTTAGGTCCATGCCCAGGGTTCCCAATCTGTGAACCCCAGGCCCCTGAAGCAGAGAGTACGAGCTTAACTACTACACCACTGGGCCGGCCCCCCTAAGGTATTTTATTTTGTAGTTAGAAAAGGAGAAAGATCAATTCAGTTAAGAAAGGAGCTGAAGAGAGCTATTGGAAAGAAAACCAAAAACATGTAAAGTGATGGAAAGTTGGGCATCCTCCAGGATTTAAACTACACTGAGCTCAAAGCATTAATGCTTTGCACACCAGGTCCTATAGGTTGTTTGTGTCCCTCAAAAATCATATGTTGAAATCCTAATGTCCAATGTGATGGTATTAGGAGATGGGTCCTTTGGGAGGTGTTTAAATGATGAGAGTTGAGCCCTTGTGAATGAGATTAGTGCCCTTATAATACTCCATAGAGCTTGCTGGCCCCTTCTGGTATGTTAGTATGCAATGAGAATTCTGCAACCCTGAACAGGGCACTCTGATCTTGGACTTCCACCCTCCAGAACTATAAAATAAATAAATAAATTTCTGTTGTTTATAAGCCACCCAATCTGTGGCATTGTGTTATAGCAGCCCAAACAGACTAAAATAACAGGAGCAGAAATTTGGTGCAGAACTTGGGAAGAAGGTCTCTATCCTTCCACCCCAGTCCTTCAATATCTGTTCTCTACTTATGGTTGAAAGAACCAAGCTTCTGTCAGCAACACAGGGATTGACAGCTTTGGGAGAACGTGGAGACACTAGCCTTGGCAAGAACACTGGCAGTCCCTTGGTGGAAAATGACAGCAGAAAGCAAGTCTTCTCCTAGTGCAGGTAGCGGGAGAGACACTCAAGAGTCTGAGCAGGAAAGAAAGACCATGGAAGGTAAATTATGGGGGTGAATGCATCTCACGGGCTACTCTGTGTATTCATGTGAGGCACCCCTTTGAGAATCCATTTCGAGAGTGCAGTCTTAATACTAATACTACTTGGGTGGTATTTATCAATGCCGTAGACGTCAAGGCTACACTGCAGTATAATGTCTATGAGAAGTGATGCACATGAGAGATGGAAAGAGACAGAGGGAGGGAGGGACAGGAAGAGAGAGACAGAGTGAGAAAACTATGGAAATTCAAAAGAGTGAGAAATGAAAGGTCAATGACAATAGCAAATACTCCCTATTTACCAAGTGTCATGCACTGTCCTATGTATATGTGTGTGGCTGTGTGTGTCTACATAAACAGATAAACATAAACGCACATATAGACACACATACACAATCATTTATTTTCCACACCACCCTGAGGTAGGTGTACTAGCATCCACATGATATCTTGCCTCTAGAAAGTGGAAGCAAAGAGAGGTTAAGTAACTTGCCTAAGGTCACACTGTTAGTAAGTAGGGAAGCTGGAATCTGAATGCCAGAAGTCTTTCTCTTAGGTTCACACTGGAAATCATTATATTCTGCTGCCTGGGTTCAAGAAGAGAGTTTTTTTTTTTTTTAAGCAGGATCTTAAAAGATGAGAAATGGAGTGATGAGGGGTTCATTAAGCAGAAGAAAGACTATGAGCAGAAGTATGGAGGTGGACAGCTTGGTACATATAATAGAATAGTGGAAGATAATGATAAGTGGTTACATATAGGCTATGTAGGACAAATTGTTTGAAAACTCAGGATCTTTTTTCTTAGCCTGTCATCTAAGGCTCAAGGGGTTATGTCACTTGGCCATAGGGTAGTTGAAATTCCAATGATGAAAAATTTCATCCGTCCCTACTTTAATTACAAATGATGAGTTTGGGAGCCAAAGGGGCTCTCAGCAGAAGTAGTCATCTGTGATAGTTGTTACTCTGAAGTTGTATCTGCTCACATTTGAATTCCCTATGGGATTGGCTCTGGGCAGAGTTGGAGTGCCCAGACAGTGAGGGTACCTTCCAATATCTGAGATTTCCTGGGAGATCAAAGTCTTATCTAGCATCACCTCTCTTCTGCCTGCTGCTCTGAGGATTCCCTGCCATCATTTGTCCTTGATCAGAGGTTGGATCATCTTTTCTCTCATTCCCTAAGCACAGGGCACAGGACTCTAAGGCAATATGACAACATGTGAGTTGCCAAGTTTCCAAATGGCCCCTCTCTGTGGACTCCTTGTTCTCACAGTTTCTGGGCTTGAAATGTCTCTCCTTTGCAAGGGCAGATGCCAAAGACTCAATTTCCTGCCAACTTAGTTAACAAGCACTTATTGATCACTTACTGAGTACAGAATGCTAAATAAGTTATATTGGAAGTTGCAAAAGAAACAGCAAACATGGTACCTGCAGAAATATAGACATTAATGGGAGCAGAAATCACTCTAGGAACCAAAGTAGGATGGTTATAATTCAACAAGATGCAAATGCAAAATGCTTTATTATATTTCATTATATTTCTGTGCCATTTGTAATGATGAGACTACAGGGGATTGTGATAATTAATGCTTTCTAAATGCTGCTCTTGGGGTAGTAAACATCCACCACACAGCCACTACGGCCAAGAGCATAATGTGACCTGTGGTAACACCAATGTAAGCTTGATCAGAGTAAGCACATGTTTGCCTCTCTGAACTGTGGGGAGAGATAATCATTCCCGCATCATCCATGGCTCAGACTTTAAGTTTAATGATTCCTGACACAAGTCTTCTAGGAGGAAAATCCATAGTTTTATTTTAAATTCGAGATTAGCAGAACTTTTAGGAAAAGTCTAAAATGTTCAGCTGAGTGCTTGTGTAGAATGTATGTATGTGGAGCAATGCAGTATATACATGATTGGGGTAGTGTTGATCACGGGCAGCTTCTTGGAAAAAGTGTGTTTTGCGTTCCTTCCTGTAAGTAGTGAAGGGTGTACAATAACCCAAAGGTGGGAGGACATTCCAGGAAAAATTCCCGATAATCTTGGATTCCCTACAGGCTGATTTGGCTACAGGGAAGGGTTAGCAGGTTTAAATATGGAGGCAATAAAAATTATCTATAAAATATGTGTAATTGGCAGATGAAGGAAGACCTTGGATGTTTGGATGATATTTCCCAATTAATCATATTTAAAAAAGTAGATAGTTATGCAGAAATTAACCCTGGTTCCAAAGTAATTTAGAATGACAAAGTGAGATTTGTTTAATTAATAGATATGAAATTGTTCTGATCTCTTCTGTCAGATCAGAAGAGAGAGAGGGAGAGTTAAAGAATAAGGCTGTTTTTAAATAATCACAAAACAATTGCTATCTTTTATGTTGAACCAGAGGAATTAGATTTCCCAGTTAAAGAGGGAGAAAAAAAGTAAGACAAAATGGTGAGGGAAAGAAATGGAAAATGCAGAGAGAAAGAGAAGAAGGTTTGAAAGAAGATATAGATGGTAGACGAGGAAAAGGACAAAGGAGAGTGAAGTGGGGCAGAGGTAAGGACACATTTAGAGATAAGCTTTGAAAAGAAGACCGTTGTTTCAAGGAATTGTGAGCGAACCTGAGCTATCTCATCTAGAGAAGTCACATGTGGCATTTTGGAAATGTTGAAGACTTTTTTGGAAAGTAGCAGAGAAGCTATGAATTGAGAGGCACGTGTAGGCTATACACACTGTTTCTCCTTTTAAATTCACCATTTAAATAATCCATTTTTCCTTCTGTTGGGAGAATGAGTCAGCGGCTGAGAGAGAGGTCATGAAGTGGTGCTAGTGGAAGGCCTTCCATGGACAGATCCAAGAACAAGAAAATGGAGACTCTGCTAACAACTCTGTCTTGCGAAGCCATCCTAACAATGAGTTGATCACCTTCACTCACCATTTGCTCTATTGGTTTGAGGTGGAAGGAAATGGGAACCAGGACCAAACCCTAAGAACTTCAGGCATTATGGCCTCAGGTGCAACAAGAAGTTAAAATAAAAGCGTGGACACAAGAAAATTTAATTTTGTCACCTTTCCAGTCCTAGGTTCATGCTGTTCTTTGTTCTTCATTCTTCTAGAAATTAATTACGTGAAGTGCCTGCTACAGAATGCTCATCACAGACACAGAAGCATCTAATCCACATTCTACAGGATGCTAGGTGATTGATATTGAGACCTAGGCATCATCCTTGACTCCCAACTTCCACAACAAAACAGTCCCTAGGTTTATCCTACTTTCAAACTATTTGGATTTGTTCAGTTATCTCCATCTTTAATATCTGTGTTCTTGTCCACACCATCATTATCACTCACCTGGATCACTGCAAATGCCTCTTAAGCGGTCTTTTTACCTCTACTGCCAATTCCCACCCCCAATCCCATTTCTATAATCTCTGATCTTTCTGCAGCCAGAATCTTCCAAAATACAAATCTGATCACATCCTTCCTCTGCTTTGCTAACCATCATTGGCTGGTTCTCCATTGCCTTCACACGTAGACTTCAAGTACCTTATAATGGGCCTATAAAACCTAGCCCCTGCTCAATTCTCTAATTGAGAATTTTTTAACTCTGTAGCTTATCCTTCCCTTTGCAATCTGTACTCCAGCAATGTTCAATTTCTCTCATTTCCTTGAATACACAAGGCCTTGTTTCCTGTCTACGTTTTTGCACATTCTGTTTCCTCCTCTTGGAACACACTCCTTCGTCTTCCTCTTACCTTGCCTTGCTTCTATTTATCTCCACCATTTCCTTCCAAAAATCTCCCCTGCCCCCAGGTCTGGATTAATTGTCCCTATAATGTTTTCACATTTTTGCTCTGTCACTTCTTCTCTATTTGTTTTGTCTCTATCTTTTCTACATGCTCATATCTTTCAGTTAATTCCAAAGTAACAGACTGTATTTGACTTATTCATCATCATGTGTCAGAATTTAGTACAGTGTCTAGCACAAAGTAAGAAATTAACACTTATACACGGATTTAATACATTTCAACTGGTCATTTCACAAATTCTCTAATGTCTTGAAGATAAGCAAGGATGGTATGTCTAGATTAATAACTAGTTGAGTTGCTATCCCTTAAGAAAAGAACTTTCCAGAAAAAAAAAGGGCCAGCCCAGTGGCATAGTGGTTAAGTTCATATGCTCTGGTTCAGAAGCCCCAGGACTCCCAGGTTCAGATCCTAGGTGTAAACCCACACACTGTTCATCAAGCCATGCTGTGGAGACATTCTACATACAAAATAGAAGAAGATGGGCACAAATGTTAGCTCAGTGGCAATATTCCTCAAGCAAAAAGAGGAAGGTTGGCAACAGTTTTAGCTCAGAGCCAATCTTCCTCACCAAAAAAAAAAAAAAAGTATATATGTGTATATATCTACATATATAGATAGATAGATAGATAGATATACATATAGATATATATATATATATATATGAAAACTCCCAAAAGCCAAAGATCATTGTAAATGATGGTGGCTTTAAACATATCTTGAATGTGGGATATCATTATCTTATAGAGTAGATGAGCTGTGGTTTATGGCAGTCAAAATATCATGTTATCTGTGGGGGAGGGATAGAGTAATCATTTAGCAATATAGAAACAAGTTTCCGTTGGTGCATTTATCTCATTACCACTACATAAACCCAAATAAATAGAAAAAAGGGGGTCTGAGTGATTTTGGAGTCACTCAGACCCAGACTGAAATCCCATGTTTGATACATATATCCTGGCAAAACCTCAGCTAAGTCTTTTTAAACTTGCTCAGCTTCAGTTTCCTTATATGTTAATGGGAGTGAAAGCACTTCCTCAAAGATCTAGGGGAAATATGTATCTCCTACAACAGTACTTGGCACATAGAATTTTTAAATTAAATAAATATTCTAAATGAAAGTGGATGGAAGTGATGGAACAGAGCTTAATTTTTATTCAACACATTTTTACCAGGTTTGTATTTTGTGATAGGCACTTGACTAGTCTGGAATACAAAAATAACTGTGTAGTTCCACCCATACAAACACAAGCTAAAAGGAATGACAGAGTGGTGACCTGATAACATGAAGTGCTGTATGATGCATGTGCCATAATGTGGAAAGGGCACTGAGAAAAAGTCAAAGCTCGATAATGGCAAATGTTGCCAGGGATATGGGGATATGAAACAGCCATGCACTGCTGGTTGTGGAATAGATGTGTACAGGCATTCTGGAGAACAGACCAGCTATACCTAGTCAAATTAAGTATTGGAATAGTCTTGTCCGACAAGTCTGTTCTCTGGGTATATGTTCGAAAGGAATTTTCATATATGTATATAAAGGGATGAGTAAGAGAGTGTTTATTGCAGGGTTGGGTACAAGGAGTGTAAGAGACCCTCTTGGGAGCTCTAGGTAGGTAAAGTGTGGCAGCTGCACATCGTGGGGCACCAGAAGGTCATGCAACACAGCATACTAGGTGTGCAAAAGCAACATGGGTGGATCTGGAAAACAGAAGAAACATAACAAAATTTTACTTATATGCATTAAAAATATATTAACCACAAAGTGACAACATACATACAAGAACTCATGTAAACAAAATGGTGCTGGTTAAACACATTAGACTAATTGCCTATGATGTGAGGAAGAAAATGGGGATAAGAGAAAATAAAATAAATAAAACAAGAGCGGTCCTTGTGTGGACAAATCATAATAATTTGTCTTGAATTGAGGAGTATGAGTGAGCCAACCCTATCCACTGAGGGGGAGAAAAGTGATAAGAAGCACATAAGGATTCTTAGAGTAAAGAGAAAAATACCATAGAACAGCGTTCATTCTTTTAACAAATTTTTATTTTTGTGCCAAGCATTATTTGCTAAGAAAAAGCAGAGAACCAAATAATCCAAATCCCTGAACCTAATGGAGCTTAGGGTTTTTTAGTGAGGAGGCAGAGTGTAAAGAAGTACACACAGGAATACACACTGGGATTTCACATGGCAGAAACTCTATGAAGAAAGATAAGTCAAGGTAAGGCGTTAGTGAATGTACGGAAGAGCAGGGGATACTCAGAATAACGAGGCCAAGGAAGGTCTGCCTGAGAAGGTGACATTTGAGCAGAGATATAAATAAAATCAGAGAGACCCATCTGAAAATCCAGGTGGGGGAATAAAGGGGTTCTGGTATCAATTCCAACGTGGATTAGAGGCTTCCCCCACACCAATAAGCGATGCTCAGACACCAGTTGGTTATCCTACAATTCAACTTAATTCTGACCCTATCTACCCAGAAAGAGCATCAGATTCCACAGGTTAAGGAGTCAGTCCTATAAGACTGCCCCCTCCCCCTTCAAATTCAGTTGCGAGCCCAGGTTGTCACCTATGATTCTGACAAACCGGGGTGTAGATCGAACTGGCTATAGATGGCAGGTTCCCATACCCACACTGCCCCTGGGTTTCAGATGCCAGTCACAAGTCCAAGTTGTCATTTGTGCTTCTGACCAACTGGCTATAACTCAGAGGTTACCCCCCTTGGGTTCAATAAATTTGCTAGAGTGGCTCACAGAATTCAAAGAAACATGTTACTTACTAGATTACTGGTGTATTCTAAAAGGATATAACACAGGAACAGCCAGATGGAAGAGATACATAGAGCAAGGTTTGGAAGGGTGCAGAGCTTCCTTGCCCTCTCCAGGCATGCCACTCTCCCCAAATTGCCACGAATTCACCAATGTGGAAGCTCTCCAAACTTGGTCTTTTTGCATTTTTATTTTTGGAAACTGTAGTGTTTTATTATTAAGGAATCCACTTCTATGACTGACACGAAGCCCAGGCTGGGTTAATAGTGATGAGTTATGGAGACACAACACACCACTCTGGACCTTCTGGTTATCACTGTCCTCTCTCAAATGAACGCACAGACTTATGAGGCCTCCATCCTTGCCCTCCTATTTCCTGGAAGACGCCACAGCCAACTATATAAGAGGATTTTTCAGAGGAGCAGACAGCTTGGTCTTCCCAGAAGATAAACCCTCTATTTTGCCTTATGAGGCAGATAGCGACCTCAAACCACCCACAGAGTGGGACTTGTGGAGGCCTCACCCGTTTGAGCTTTTATGGAGGCTTCATTGATTAAATCACTGACATGATTGATTAAATCATTGGCCATTGGTGACTGAGCCCCTCTCTTCTTCCAGGAGATTGAGGGGTGGGACTGACATTTTAACCTTCTAATCACAGGGTTGATTCTGCTGGCAACCAGCCCCGAGCTTAGGTGCTTCCCAAAAGTCCAAGTCACCTCATTAACATAACAAAAGGCACCTTTTTTTTTTTAAGGTTTTTTTTTTTTTTCTTGAGGAAGATTAGCCCTGAGCTAACTACTGCCAGTCCTCCTCTTTTTGCTGAGGAAGCCTGGCCCTGAGCTAACATCGTGCCCATCTTCCTCTGCTTTATATGTTGGACACCTACCACAGCGTGGCATGCCAAGCGGTGCCATGTCCACACCCGGTATCCGAACCGGCGAACCCTGGGCCGCCAAGAAGCGGAATGTGTGAACTTAACCACTGCGCCACCAGGCCAGCTCCCGAAAGACACCTTTATCACTCTCTTCATTTAAGAAATTCCAAGGGTTTTAGGAGTTCTGTGCCAGAAACAGTATGAAGACCAAGTATATGTTTCTTTTTGTAAATCACAATATCACAGGGAGTAAATACAAGATTGCCAAGGCAATGATGGTTGAACAATAAGTGAGCTCATGATCTTGATGCAGAAAGAAGGCCAGCATGGCTGAGGTGAAGGAAGAAGTGGTGTGTGGAAGGGAAGGTCAAACGCATGGCAGGAGCCAGACCATGTAAGATCTCAGAGAGCAAGGTGAGGGGTTTTGATAATATTCTGAGTATGATGAAAAGCCAGTCACAGGGTTTGAGCCGGGCCATGACGTGATTTGACTTCCTTTTAAACAAGTTCCCTTGGTCCGCTGTCGGGGACTCTTTGGGGAGGGCAGGATCAAGAACAGAATCAGAAACATCAGGCAAGGAACTATTTCAATCATCCAAGCAAGAGATGATGGTACCTTGGTTTGGGTGTGATCAAGGCTTCAATGGAATATTTACTTTTTTTCAGCAGACACGGTCAGGAAAGGACATTTTAAGATGAGGAACATAATTAGAACTGGCTCAGAGATGTGGACTTTCCAGGCGATTCAGGGCATGTGGTAAATGAGGAAGAGAGGAAAATACAGATGCAGGAAAGACTGAGGCCAGATTAGGAAGTGCTGGATTAATTAACTAAGGGGTTTGGTCTCTTTCCTCCAGAATATGGGACCACCAGGGGAATGGGCTCATGCAACCTCAGCTTTTACAGGAGCCTTGTAAATGATGGTTTAGAAGAGGCAAAAGGCAAGAAGTGAGCAAAACTTAGACTAAAATCGTGGTGTTTGCAAGGATAAGAAAAGACATGTTCATGTAATTAAGTATGTAAGGTCCTTAAATGTTCTGCGTAATGGATATGGTAATTATTCCTACCACATTGGTTTCTTGTAACGCTATGTGAATTCATGCAAGAAAGGTGCTTGGAATAGGATCTGACACATAGTAATCCCTCAAGAACTATTAACTACTATTTATATATGATAAGTAGTAGCAGTATAATTTCTATGTTCTACTCTATGTTTAGTACTAGTGTTGTGTACTAGTACTAATTCTATGTGCTTGGCCTGCAGGAGATACACAGGAGAATATATAATTGTCTGTCATTTGGTTGGAGCATAAATTATTGAAGAAACTAGCGTCCCAACTAACTATAATTCACGGCAGACCTAAATGCCAAACTGGTGGCACATATACATACACAGGGCTTGGGGAGGCTCTGGAGAGGAGAGAGTAATTTAGAATAGGTTATGTAGAATGTTTTTGATGGGGAAGAGAAGGATTTGAGAGGGAACTGGATGAACATGAGTAGGTAGGCGCTTTGAGAGGGCAAGATGTGATGTGATTTAAAGTGAAAACATGGACTTTGAAATCTGCCGGTTGTGACTGAATCATGACTGTGCCATGTTAGAGCTTGGTGATTTTTGTCTATGTTCTCCCTCTAAACCTCAGTATCCCCGTCTTGAAAATTATATTGAAAATCGTATGCATCTCAATGAGAAATCTTAGGATCCATGATGAAAGAACAAGACGATGCAGATGAAACGGTTAGCCTGGTACCTAGTAAACTTTAAGAGAACAATCAATATTGCTATTATATTTTGCTTATTACTGTGACTCAACCGACTCATATGCAGAGCACTGCCAGCTTCCACCCACTGATTTCTGTTTTGCTTAAATGCTAAGTCTTTCCCTCTGTGTGAAGGGCAAATTCTGGCCTGACATTGCATTTTATTCTCTTGGTTTCCTCCCTGCCTTTGCCTGGATATCACGGAAATCTCCCTTTCAAATTAAGGGGAAATTTAATGTTTTTAAGCATAGCTGCCCTCTCTTGCTTTGAGTGTGGCCTTTTGATGTGATTTTCAGGCTTTCAGAATGGAAGATGCTCTATAGCATTAGTGCAATATCCAGCACTCATGTGGCAATGATTTGGTGTCAATGTCCCAAACCACTAATGAGTCAGAACATCTGCATCATACGTCGAGATGTTCAGAAATTCTACTGTGCAGGTGTGTATGAGGAACACATGGTGAAATGGAGATTTGTTTCTGAGGTAACAAAATCAACTTCCTTTCCCCACCCCTATGTCGTCTCACATTAAGGTGGAGTCAGAGCACATCTCTGCCCAAAGGAACATTCCTATGTGGCTATTTAACGGTATGTTAAGAACTATAACCACGGAAGGTTGGAGGGAGCTTGAAAATATTTAGTTCAACTCCTACACATTATTGTGCAGTGTAACTTTAAAAGACCCCTAGAGTGAAAAGCTTACCACCTTCTGAGGCCTCCCATCCCGTTTTTGGACAGCTATGATTGCTCAAATTTTCTTTGGTTTTTATATTGTTCTTAAAATGTGTCTCCCTATAGCCTATACCTATTTGATGGGACCCCAAGTTCTAAGCCCCTCAAATATTTTTAATAATTGAGCACATTGTCCTGAGTCTGCCTTGTCTTAGGTTTCCTGCTTGGCTTCTCTTAGTCAACCATTTTGTTATTCTCCTCTAAAATTCTCACTGACTGTGTATTTGGGCACTTATTGTGGACACTGAACTGAGTGACTCTCAGGTGACACTCATTTACTTCTTTCAGTTGCTCAGAGTAGATAAGGAAGTAGAGACAGAGACAGGTTAAGTAGCCTGTGTAAGCTAATACAACTAGTAAGAGTGTATATGGGATTCGAGTTCAGGTCTACCCGACCTCAGAGTGCACACTGCTGACAGGTATACCAGACTTCCTTCTCATGCTCCCTTTGATTGAAACTAATTATGCAAAATTCAAAACAGAAATACTGGAACAGTAATAATACTAGTCTTACTATTATGACTAATAATAATCGCTAAGATTTATTGAGAACTAACTGTTTTAGCACCTTGACTCTACTAACTCTTTCAATCTTCACAGCAACCTTGAGCTAAGTTCTCATTTTACAGATGAGGAAACCAAGGCACAGAAAGATTGAGTAACTTCCCCAAAGTTACGCAGCTGCTAAGTGGCAGAACTAAAATTCCAAGCTTGAAAGTCACCTCAAGAACCTAAACTCCAAAGTATTATACTGTATTCCTGTGTTCCTAAATCTTGATGTTATACCTCTTAATGGAGTCCAAGTCAACAAACATTTGTGTCAGCAATATCAATATCTCATTCATGATGCCTTTTGAAGCATCAGTGAAATTTGTGTGTGTGCTTTGTTTTACAGGAAAAAGTCTCATGCTGTTAAGCCCTATCTTTCCCGTACTATAATTGTTCAGGGGAAATTTTTGCAGGCCTACCATTTATCCCTATTAAAGGCCAGATTTAGGGATTCAGTCCATTGACTCAGCCTGATGAGACTTGTTTTATTCCCTCATTGATCATTCCGTACCCACTTTTCAAACTTTTGTGCCAATTACTAAAATGATAAACACGTCGTCAAGCCTTCATCTAAGCCATTAACAAAATCTTTTGCACAAGATTGCACTTATATATTCAGAGAGGAGGGCTGCTTAAACTTCTAGGAGGATCTTCATTCTTTAAACGTATGACAGGTATTTACTAAGCAGCCATAATGCAGCAGACATCATACGAGACAAGGTAAATGCAAGTTTCGGAAAAAATAAACTATTTCTTCATGGCATTTTCAGCTTCAAGTGGAAGAAACATATTAATCAGATAATACCATGAATTAATGCTAAGTATCTTGAAAGAGCTATACAGGGTCAATGGGTTGAAAATTGAAAATGGTTGTTCCTCTGAAGAAGTGGTGGTTGCACGGAAATCTAAACAATGAGCTGGACTAAGTAAGTAAACAGGAGGGAGAGACACTGACCAGCCTTTGTAACAGATACTCTTTGGCTATAGGTGACTGTAAATTGTTTGAGCCATTGTCTTAATATACGTGAAATTAACAAAGACAAAACGTTAGTGTTAGAATAAACATTAGCCAATATTCTAGTCCACAGCTACCCAAATTTGGTGTTTGTGTGATGCAGAGATATGTCATAAATAAATAGTGCCCTGTTTTTAAAAATTTCTTGTAAGTAAACAACTTGGAAAATCCTGATTGAACCAAAGTTAAACTAATTTGTTAACTATAGAATTTTCCAGATTCTTTATAACATTTAAATATATTGTGAATCTTTAAGAGGGAGTTATGGAATATGGTGTTTCCTAAATTTATTTGAATAGTAATTTTTTTTCTGTGCCACAGCTCTTAATTTTTTTCCAGTTTCCAGAATATAGTTTGAGAAACAATGATCTAGTTTAACCCACCCCTTAAACCCCAATGCATGAAGTTTCTCTAAAACATTCCTATAAAATTACTATTTAGTCCTTTTTTGGAATAGCCTCAATGAATGAGAAATATACTCAATGATATTTTCAAATAAATGAAATTGTTAGGACTCTGCACAATTATCTTTGCTTTTTGAACTTATATCAATTGGCTTTGCTTAGTTGCTTGGTACCCAGAAGCATACAACTTGTCATTGTATTTTATGATCCAGAAGAAGAACTGTATATTCCAGAGGTGAACACTAGGTTGAAGCAGAACCATTGGAGCCTGGATTAGTCATATTTTATTTTATAAGAAAGCCACTTGATGATCTACAAGAACCATTTTCTAAACTTCATTAATAAATAAAAAATAAAGAGCCTGTATATGAATAAATGATGAAAGTACCTCCCTTGGTAATTTTTTTAAGTTTCTGAAAATAGTTCCCATCTTCATCTACAAAGTTAATGCAGTTAGAAGAGCCACTGAGAATGTCATTATGTTGCACGTTTGTTGGTAGAAGTGGAGAGACAGGGAACGCCATCCTTAAGATATAAGACAGCTTTGAATATGTAGATCACTTATGCAATGCAAATTATTTACAGTATTTTTCTTGATTGTTCTGGATTGTGTAATGTCAAAAAGGGGCAAAATTTATAGGCAAATTGTACTGAAGAATCAGATGGCCTTCTGGAGTGGAGCTGATCACTTTAATATGCTAATATATCATCACCATTCTTAGGATATGCCTCTGTTATTACTCATATATCACATTAAATTGTTTACATGCCATTCTCACTACTAGCATGAGAATCTTTTTTTTCTAGGTCAGGACAATGTCTGACTTCACTTTGTGTTTCTAATATTTAGCATACCTCCTGATATGAAGTACATGTTCAAGAATTGTTTGTTAATTTTTCATTGTAATGAATATCATATTCCAAGAATTGGACCTCTAAAACCCAGTAGAATTTCAATCATGAAAATTTAATAAAATCATCCTTCATGATGTTACAAACTCAGTCAGTAGGTTGAAATCAGCCTTCGAGTGGGAGTATTTTCACCAGGGAGATTGGTAAACACTACAAATGACAACCCCCCCATTCCTACACATACCCACTGGGAAGCTGGTTGTTAAACATTTACCACCACAACACTTCCTGTGCCCATACATTTGCTCCCCTTTCCTTTTCTCTTGCTCTCTGATGCAAGCAGTTGGAGGATCTTGTGAGTTTAGAGCTTGCCTCTTTAACGTTGGCTGACTCTGTGCTTGATCTTAAAAACAAATTCTCCTTGACTCTTTTTCTTTTCCGAAAGATTAGCTGTGAGCTAACTACTGCCAATCCTCTTCTTTTTGCTGAGGAAGACTGGCCCTGAGCTAACATCCATACCCATCTTCTTCTACTTTATACGTGGGATGCCTCCCACAGTATGGCTTTGGCCAAGCGGTGCCATGTCCGCACCCAGGATCCAAACCTGTGACCCCTGGGCAGCTGAAGCAGAACGTGTGCATTTAACCACTGGGCCACCAGGCAGGCCCCATCACTGACTCTTTACACACTCACACATCTCTCTCTCTTCTCTGTCTCAATCTTAGTGAAAGCAGGGGTCATTGAGACATTGGCTTTAACTGAAGAAAATCAATTTTGGTAGGAATCTTGTAATTAAGGACAACAGCATGGGGCATAGGGAAAAGCATGGATTTCATAATTAGAGTTGGAATCCTCACTCCACCTCTTTGCTCTGTGTCTTTGAGGAGGTTACTTAACCTCACTAATCCTCTGTCCTGTAATCTGTAAAGGAGACAATAAAACCAATTGCACAAGTTTGCTATGAGGATTATATGAGCTCATGTATCTAAAATAATCTAACAGAGTGCCTGGTCCAGGATAGGTAGACAGCAAACACAGCTATCTTATTATAACATGTTTTTCTTTTAGGATTAGAACTGAATCTTTACTCTGTCAGCAGCACATCTGTGTTTAAATATGAATTGGAGACAAAGGACCTGTAATAGATGCCAGGCTTTGCCACTTAAGGGTCGTATGATCTGGGCAAAACTCTCTGAATCTCAGTCTTCACACTTGTGAAAGAGGATAATGATGTCTCACTTGGCTCCCTCACAGCACAATTGAGAGAATCAAATGATATAATAAATCTGAAGGAACTTTGCAAACAAATATGAAAACGTGTACCAAGAGGTGACTTAAAAATGCATGTATCATTAACAAACAATTCCACTTTTTAGGAATTCAACTGGAAAAACTTCTTCGAAAAAGAATATACATGGAATATGCATATAGCTGATAATTTCAGCGGTGTTATTGATAAGAAAACTGAAAGTAAGCTAAATACTCAATTAAAGGGAATTATTAAGTAGATTAAAATACATTCATGCAGTAGAATGATCTGCAAACATTAAAGCCATTTTATAATAAACCTGAAAGAATGTATAGCACATTGTTTTTAAAGAAGCCATCACTGTGTGGTAGGATTCTTGGTGACTTTTCTTTTTGCTTCTTTGTATATTCTAATTACTTTATGATTAATATACAATATATGCATAATAATAGCGAATGTTTTAGAAGAACATAATTTTATGGGGTCCACAACATATCGTTAGGTGAAAATAATAATAAAAATAACAATGAAGGTTACATGACAGTACACAAAGTATGAAGAACTTAGTGGCAATGCCCATGTGGGAACAGAGTGGGTCATGAGTAAATGTTTTTATATTTTGTACATTTTAGTCTCTTAACTTTTCTCCATTGAGTATATATTACTTTTATAATTGGTGGAAAAGCATTAAAATACATCAATGAAGTAAAGGATCGATATTTGATATTGTCATTGTTACCATTTAAGCAGTAATATTCACCGCCCAAGCAAATTTTTCTGATCGCCTCCAATACAGCTCATACTCTAAAAGGATGCTCTGAAAGGATCATCCCTTGATCTTCAGAGTCTTATATTTGAAAGACCTTGCTCAACATCTTGAAAATTATCTGATACATTGTTAACATTTCTCTTTCTTTTTGTATTAATTATGGAGAGTGGGATAACAGTAAGAAATTGGACTTTTCACGTCAAATCAATTTATGCCAATTCCAGAAGAAACCAAACTTCCTTCCTTTGGACACTGCTATTCTTATACATTAAATGCAGTGGTGAAGAAAATGTGGCCATGAGGGTGGGGAGATGTGGGGGGTGTAGCTGACGTGTGGATTTTGTATGGCTACTGAAAGGAAGCATTCCATACATGCTTCCAGAATGGGAGTGCATGTAGTAGACTGTCCTATTCATATTTTTCTCTGGCAAGGTCCTCAATACAGAGGGACTAGTCCCCAGAATCTTGTTTCTACTGCGTGATCCTACCTCCTTGGCCACAACTTATTAATCAAGGTGGAGATATATGTCCTGGAATGACTTGTATGCAAGTCAGATTCTCAAGACCACAGTTCTATGCATCTCAGAAATGTAGTCATAATATTGGCAGTGTCCTAAGAGAAGATCCAGGAGCTACAATTGCTGAGGTCTTGGGATCTGCCCTGACTCCTAATTCCTAATGATACCAAGCCTCTTAATCTCATGTTCGCATGCTTGATGCACAGCAAGCCAAACACTGAGACATCAGTGCTTAGAAATGGAGAAAAATTTATTCAAATTGGCCAAAATGAGTAAGTGGCAGCTTGGGTTAGCTCAAATACACCTCCCTGTGGGGGATCAAAATTGGCCACCCCAAAATGTGTCTCTTTGCCTTGACAGAACAAAAGACTCTGAAACAAACTTTGACTTCCCCACTAACTGCCTAAAAGAAATTAAAGATAAAAGGCCTGTCCCCAGGACAGGCCATCACCATAGATAACTCTGGGTATCGGTACACTGTGAGAGTTCTTGCTAAGGTCACTCTTATGAAAGTTCTGTCTACCAAACATTTACTTTTTCATTTCCATGTGAATTGCCTTTCTCCCCTTTGAAGTCCCAAACCACTACACCCAACATCCTCCTTTGTCTTTACCTGAAGATGATATTTAACCTGGCAACTCGGCCATTTTGCCGAATTGCTCAGTTTTCCTGAGTGTCTCCCATGCACACATGTTATAATGCTTTGTTTGATTTTCTCCTGTGATTCTGGCTCATGTCAATTTAATTTGTATCCCAGCCAGAAAGACCCAGAGGGTAAAGGATTTGTCTTCCTTCCCTATATCACCAGGAACAGAAAGCAGGGGGTTTTATGGGGCTAAGGCACGTGGCAGGAGGAGCTTCAGGGAAACAAAGGGGTCACTCCCAATAAGCCCCTGGGCAATCTGACTTCTGGGCCTCAAGGGCTGCTGAGGGCCAGCCCTCTTGTGATGGCAACCTCCCCAAAGACATTCTCTTTCTTCTGCAAAACAAGCTCACAAATCCTCTGGGAAACAAGCTCACAAATCCTCGAGACCCCTGAGTCACCCCTCAAGTTAAACAGGAAAACAGCAAATTGGGTCAATATCTATAATAATCTTCAGGTGCCCGGCTTCACCAAGGCTTCACTATCCAGTCTCTTCCTCCATTTTGTGAATGACCTCATTTCCCTTCTAATCAATTAGCCCCCTTTTATTCTAATGAACTAGGCAGAGTCAGTTTCTGCTGCTTACAACCAAACAATGTTAACTAATGAAGTATGTGTCTATTAAAAGAAAAGAAAGCCATCAGTAGGATGAAGAGTATGACATTCCTCAACCTACCATTAACTATGTCCTTGATAATGGACGTGAACATACTTGTCCCAATCTGCTTTTAGGAACCACTATAGCTAAATAGAATGGACTGAATCTGAAAGCGAACTACCCAAAGTTGACTGCGAGGGAATTGCTGGAATGGGGGACTATGTCATAAAAGAGGAGCCAACACGCATTAAGTGTGAATCATGAATAGAAATGGTCTTGGAAGACAATGAACAGATTTGGTGGCTAGTGAGAGGCATAGATTAGATCCTGAAGTTTTGTAACTCTAGCTGAGCAGATAGAGAAAATTTTTATGTTCTGTGGGGTGGGATATGTATACATGTATAAACATATCTTCTTAAAGAAACCATATAGAGTTAAGCAATTGCATTTTAAAGTACAAAGAAATATTAGTTAACATTGTTATAATGTTTCCATGTCCTGCACAGATATTATTTCTATGGCTAATCTAACATCCATACTAGTGATCTCCACCCCTGGTTTTTAAATAGGCCATGCCGTCTTCAGTTGTCTCAAATTACACCGAAAATTTATCAAAGGTTCTTGAAACAGAATTAAATGTCATACCTGCTAATTATAAAAATAAATGCAAGTAAGAGATAGTTTATGTCATGGAATTACACTGATGGCTTTTAAATGCTGCTTTTTCATGGAGGTTTGGAACTGCTGATTTGGGAACTGCAGAATAAGGCAAATATATCAAAGAATGCAGGCAGAGAAAGCTGTGCTTGTGATGGGGAGAGATTGAGAGCTGGTGACAAAAGCTGTTGAGTTGAGAACACCTTGCCACTTATTATAGTTAAGATAGCTTGCTTTACCTTGGGCTCTTTATTTTAATGTAGATGTCTGAGAGTGAGTGGGTGATTGAGAGAAATGGAGAGAGGTTATGCGTCTTCACAGGGCAAGATGGCAATTGAATGACTACCAAACCCATCCCCTGTGATGTTAATATATGCACTCATTGTTCCACCCTCTTTTCTAGTAACAGTAAACAACATTTGTCACTTGCAATAGACTGCTTTTCACTTCCAAACTGATGGTGAACTGACATTTGTATTTTAAGTACTAAAGCTCAGGCTTCAGAAGCAGGAGGTCCAGAAAAGATGTATGCGGTGGGTGGAAAGAGAGAACAGGACAAAGTTTGCATGTGCAATTCAGCAGATCATTCATAAGTCTGGCCTCCATGACAGGAGATGGCCTAATGCCTCATTAATTCCCACAGAGATGACGATGATGTATCACCCCCTTTCAATCTGAAACTAAGTAATGCATTCAAAAAAAACCTAATTTGCACATGTTTAAAGCGTTCATTAAGCTATTAGTCTTTCAACAAGAGATTTAATAGCAAATTAACATTTCTTTTAAATAAAAAAATATCATCCCCCAAAAGTCATCAGTTAATACAATTATTTTGTGTTTTGAGCACAATGGGCTACAGGAAAAAAAACACTTGGCAATAGATTGAGGGTGGAAAGACCATGTTGGGTTCTTCTCATTTATTACACAATTAGTCACCCTGAGGCATTATTTTCTCTGAATAACAAATATTTCTGGGGAACAAAAGGCCTCTTGGAAGGAGATGCGAGAAGGTCAAAGACAGAAAAGACTTCAAAAGTGCTAATTTTGTGAACTGAATCATGATAAATTGAAAAATGTCTTATCCTAACCATAAGGTTTGTGCAACAATGGAAATCTACTTTGTTTGGTCAATATTTACCTAATATTCATTTAGCTCCTGCTATGTGTTAGGAACTGGGCTAGATGATGTAAGAGGCTTAATACAAAGAAAAAAAACATGTGTTCTTTCTCTCATTGAGGTTCTCTTGGACATCTACTATGTGATGTGTGCCATTTGAGCAAGATGAATAAATCACAGCCTTTTCTCTTGAGGAAGTTACAGATGGATTTGCAAGATAAGCATGGAAACAAAAAATTCATATTCACTTTACTAAATCTCAAAAGTATAGGAATAGACAAAGTGCTTTGAGAGCGAAGATGAAGGAAGTTCTAACTCAAATGGGAGATTTGGAGAAAGCTCTACAGGTAGAGTGCAATTTAAGTATGAACTTTACGATTGGCACACATTAGACATGCAGAAATGAGTGGAAAATGCACTCCACATTGAGTGACAGCTCGAGAAAATATACAAAGGAAAACATGTAATGCACAATGGAAAACAATTTCTTTGGTTTGGCTTCTGCCTTAGTTTGGGCTGCTATTGCATAGCATATACCATATGATACACTACCATAGAGTTGGTGGCTTAAGCAATAAAGATTTAGTTTTTGCAGTTCTAGAGTCTGGGAAGTCCAAGATCAAGGGCTGGCAGATTCAGTGCCTGGTGAAAGCCCTCTTCCTGGTTTCCAGACGGTTGTCTCCCAGCTGTACCTTCATGTGGCAGAAAGAGAGCAAGAGAGCTCTCTTTTAAGGGCACTATTCCCAATCACTAGGTCCCTCTTGTTGTGCTTTCCATGTTGCAGGCTGACAATGGCTTTTAGAAATCTTTTGAACATCCCAGTGACTCAGTTTTCTACCTTCTACCAACACCAAATTGGATATATTTTTTTCCAGGTTATAATAAATGAAGGAAGAACATAAGTCTGCAATCACAAAATATCCAATAAATACTAATCTTTCGACAAAAGCATTCACACTTTAGGTGAAACATGGAGAAGGTGGTGAGCAGAGCATTTGGCCTCTGAAGGCCAAGTCTGAGTTTCTGCTCCACCCTTTCCTAAATAAGTAAATTTGGTTCTATTTATGTCCCCAAAGCCCTACCTCCTAATCTTATCACATTGGGAGTTAGGATTGCAACACATGGATTTTGGGGAGACATAAACATTCAGGCCATAACAACTACTCTACTGGCCATTACCCATATTCTTTCCTCTCTGTCTTCCAAAGCATTTTACTATATGCCTTAAGATTCATTTCTTCTCTGTAGAAGCAAAGAAGACATGAAGAACACATTCACTGATTAGTGTCCACAGAGAAATGAATACGGTATTCTAAAAACGAACTCTAGCAAACAACGTAACTATTATGTTCCTGTTGAAAAGAAAAACTTTTTCACTTTCAGTGGATAACTATCTCAGGGTAAAACAAATTCCAATGTATTCCATTAATTAAATGTGAGATTTTATAGTAGTCTAAACAGATAAAGCTCAGGGACATTGCTTCATACTCTTCTATGCCCACCCTCATCGAATTTCCTATTTGTATCATCCATGGCACATTATGTGCTTTCTTTAATCATAGATTATTATATTGTACATATTCTCTCCCTTAAGTATATGTCTTTAAAAGGAACCCAATTAAATTTTCATTTTACTTTAATAAATTATATTTAAAATAAAGTAAAATTTGCTGTATTAGTCAATCTATTAATAGCAGTGTGTGTTATTCTTTTGTTGTTGTATCCATACTGCTTTGGTTTGAAGAAGATCCTTAAATTATTTCTGAGAAAAGACTCTATGCTGATTGACAGTTGCACAATACTAGTTTTTAATATTATTCCACATCTGATGGATTTCTCCCACTATGATATACTTTGCAAGTTCCTGGGGTGAACTTTGATTTGTCACCTTGGGAACCAAAGAAAGAAGAAATAAATCTTGAAAAAGCTCAAAATCCATCTTTTTGGAAAAGAGTAAAGAATCAAATGAGTAAATAACATCAACATCAATATTCGATGTCTACATGAACACCCGAACTTTGAAGAACATCTGTCTTCCTGCCACTAATGATTTTGTTCCAGATGTAATCCAAATATGTTTGCAAATGGGGAGCAGAGGGTTAGCACAATTTACTTTGCAAGCAGTTGGTGGTTATTATAGCTATTTTTTTGTTTCTTTTTAAAAATATATACATTTCAAAAGTGATATGGCACCCTGCATTGATGTGTTTGAAATGCCAGTAAAATAAATCTAAAATTGCCTTTGGCTTTGCTCTGCTGTTCATCTTCTTAAAAAGAGAGACAATATGGTATAATGGCAACAATGTGGATTTTGGAGTCAGACATGAATTTGAAGCCTAGTCGATCAACAGCTTTTTATGTAGTAATATGAATAACTCCCCATTTACACTTCTGATTTCCGATATGATCTTGAAAAAAGCCGTTGTTGGTAATAATCATAATAATAGTAAAAATAATAGAGTGTTATGTACTGTATACTGGGGGTTCTACTAAGTGATTTACGTGGAATAACTTTTTTATAGTCTTCATATCTGCCCTATTAAACTGTGAGTTATTAGTATCCCAATTTTAGAAGTGAGAAAACTAAGGCATAGTGAGGTGAAGTGATTTGCCCAAAGACCCAGAGCTGGAGAGTGGAAAAATCAGTTCATTTAACACAATTTCAGAACCTCAACTCAAAGCAGCCACATTCGATTGTCTTTTCTTAAGCACTATGTCTGAGACATCGCAAAGGGTAGCAGCTACTAAGCAGCAACAATTATCAATAACAGTAATAACACTGACATTTGTTAGGTGCTTACCATGTGACAGCCGGCCACAGTCCTGAAAACTTAATGGTTTTAATCTCATAAATTTTCACTAGAATAACCCTATGACGTAGATCTTCTAATAGAAAAGAAAGCAGAAGTCCAAGAAATTAAACTCTGGGTTACATAGTTATTAATGAGTAGGACAAGAATTTGAATCCAGGCAGTTTGACTCTAGATGTCACATTTTTTTAAACTACTAAGGTTCATCTTAAATACTTGTCAAATGAATAAATAAATTTTCCCTTTCTTAGTCCTAATTCTTCACTGCAAAATGGTTGTGATTAATAATAGCTCCCAATTTAATGAAATATATATATCACAATTTTGGGGAGGGAAGTATGGTTATCATTCCCATTTTATGAGGACACTCAGGCTGGAAAAAGGTTTGGCAGCTTCACCAAATTTACTTACTTAGGAAAGGGTGGAGCAGAAACTCAGACTTGGCCTTCAGAGGCCAAATGCTCTGCTCCTCACCTTTTCCATGCGGCCTCATCTAAAGTGTGAGTGGTTTTGTTGAAAGGTTCTTATTTATTGGATATTTTCTGATTGCAGACTCATGTTCTTCCTTCATTTATTACAACCTGGGGAAAAATATATCCAATTTGGCATTGGTAGAAGGTAGAAAGCTGAGTCACTGGGATGTTCAAAAGATTTCTAAAAGCCATTTTCAGCCTGCAACATGGAAAACACAGCAAGAGAGACTTGACACATTGAAATTCAAATGTATCCTTCTGGCAGCAAACTATCACTGGGTCCTGGGAAGCCTGAGTCTGGGTGAGCTGAGGAGTAATGAAGCCCTGCGTTTCATGTCATTGACTCTGGCATTTCAAGCACCACATTCATAACAGAAGACGCAAACGGCTGGGTCCCTCTCTACTTCAGTAAATTGAAATGGTTCCGCAGGGGAATATGGCAAGAGGGATGAAAGAAAAATAACATTCCGTTTCTGCTGTACAAAGAGAAGATGCTGACAATGTTTATTCAGAAGAGTAACATCTGGAAATGGTGCTGGGACATGGTGACATTATGCCTAGCCATGCTTCAGTAAAGACATCCACCAACATCTTAGAGTTGGAGAAACAGTGCTATTATTATGACCTTTTTTTTCCCCCTGTATGTAAGCAATGAGGAAATTCAGGACTAAGGAGTTTCTCCCATTCCCCTCAATTCCCTCTGTGCAGCAGCTTGAACTTTCTGCTGTTAACAGAAACCAGATGCAAATTAGCTTAGGTTAAAAAGATTTAATGGATCCCATGATAGAAAATCCAGGGTTGCTAGCTCCAGACAATGCTGGATATAGGGGCATAAATAATACAGTAAGGACCCGTTATTTCCCTCCCAGTCATGTTATCTTCGCTTCCTCTGTTTTGACTCTAAGTATTTCATGCCACATGGTTCCAATGTGGCTTTCAGTATCTTCCGAGGCTACTGCTTTCTTTGTTCCTGTCTAGCAGACAAAAAAGTGGCACGCCTTTTATGATAGTTTTAAGGAAGTCCCAGGGTTTAGTCCCTTAGTTTCTTACCGGCTTGGCTTGGGCCATGTGTCTATGTCTGAAATAATCTTGCCATTGGAACACAGCATTGATATCCTTAAGCCACCCTTAGAGTTACAGATAAACTCAACTTCAATGGAAAATATAGATTCAGAGAGGAAGAAAGATGTCCATTTCCAAATGAGATCTGGAATTTTTACAAAAGGAGAGTGAACGGAGGCTGGGTAATAAAAACAAACTATCTAATGCACCTGCCCTTCTAATACACCTCAAGGAAATAAAGACCAGTTAATTTCTGATCAATCATAGACCTGAAAGGGCCTCTACATCTCATCTAATCAACAATGCATATGCATTGTCCAAGGAATGGATTTAGCCCAAAGGTGCTTGTCTAAGGCTTACAGAGGTTGTTTTGTACAATAGTAATTTGAGTTAATATGTAACATCTGAAAAATAAAAGAAATCTAGATTTTCACAGTTTCTTCAAAGAAATTGGAAAACTGAACACCACTGAGGCAACATTCTGGCTTGGCAATTATCAGCTGGAGATGAGCAATTGCTTTCTCTTTTAACCAAAGATACATGTTCCAGGTCACCATAGTCTCAACTAACTATTCTATATAGTACCATCAACACTGAAGCCCAGTCTAAGTAATCAGAATTCACTACACTTGCCCTGCTGATATCCTTGAGGCAAAAATATGTTTCCCTATGAAAAGGAAGAGGATTGAATGAGTGGTTCATGTGTATCAAAAACATGGGAGCAGCAGATCTATTCATTGGGGAAGCACAGAATAGCCCTAAAAGTTTAGTAAGCTAACATTTGATGCACATAATTTATTTAAATTAAGAAAAGTAGGCTTTCCAATTTGGAACTCAGATCAATTTCATTCACCATCATTTTACAGGTGGTGAAATTGAGACTAATGATAGAATCTTGCTAAGATGCTGTAATAAGTAGTGGAGCTACTGGGTCCACGTCTTCTGCCACCTACCCTCATCTGCCACCCACAAAGACACACCCACAGATACACACACGTCATAGAAAATTGGGAAAATAGAGCGAAAAATCTTTTATTTGTTTAAACTGTAAAAATAACGTAAATATTTACAGGAAAAACACATCTCACCCATAATCCTATCACACTAAAACTGAAAGATTATTTTTTTGCCAGTTTTAAGTTAATACCCATTATTTTACATTGTAACTATGATATATATGCCAAACTATGCTCTGCTTTGCTAAAGCATCTCGTATTTCTTTTGTTATTATATAATGTTCATCATTATTAAATGCATAGACAATAGCCTAAGAAAAAATGTGCTGTAATTTTTGTGCTCTTTCGTAAATTTTTACACATTCCATAAAGTTTTCTTGCTCTTTTATATGGTTCTCCATTCCAAGCTATCTTCCAATCAAAATGCAAAATGCTTCATGGAACCGTCTTTGCTTCCTGAACATTCAGAGAAACAGAGAGTGGGAAAGCTTGAGGAAGATTTCGTACTAGGGGTGGGGAATCCTAATCTAGGTTTCATAAATTGGTAAATTAAGAAGGAAAAACCAAAGGGAACATTTTAGATTGTCAGCAGCTAGAGAAGTTTAAAGGAATAATGTTTCTTATTAGGAATAGTTTCAATAGCATGTAGAGGGATGCAAACATTAAGCCAGTTTCTGAGATTCCCATAAATAAAGTACAGAGGAAAAACGGAGAGCAGGCATGTCTTGATCTAGGCCCCAAATGATTTGTCCAACATATTTATTCTCACATTTGTTCTTTCTCTATTTATTGACTCTTCTACATTTTTAAACAGGTTCCATCCATGGAGTGCTGGAGAATGCAACCGCCAGCCTGATTTGCATTCTTCTGGTACCATGACAACCAAGGACAGAGACAGTATTTCCAAGCTGAAAAGTCCCAGGGAAGCAAGACTATGTTTGGTTCATGCACCCATTCCCAAAATAATTATGTGGTCAGAAAGTTAAAATATTCATTCGTTCATTCATTTATTCATCTGTTTGCTTGTTGTATTCAGACTTGTGTCTTGATCACTCTTAGCATCTGAGAGCAAGCATTCCATTAGCAGAGAAAAAACAGAGAAAGAAAGATGCTGGCATCTGAAAATACTAGCTACCCTAACAGCTCAAGGCTGAAGTGATGAGAATGAGTTAGCATTTGAGGGGGCAGGTAAAGGCAGAGGATTAGAAATGGGTCCACCATTCAACAATTGTTTATCGAGTCCTTAATGTGTTCTAAACTCCTTCTATGAATTGAAATAATATGCAAATAAACTAAATGTCATCCTGGTCCAGAAGGAATTGTTTGCTTTTGGAAACAAGAAGAGGGAAAATGCAAGTGCTAGAAAACTGGATCCTAAATGGAATGGTATCAGCTCTAAGCTCTATGAGAGGCAGTGATGGAGGAACTCAACTTGGGCTGGGGACAGTCAGGAAAGCTTTATGAGGGAGACAAGCCCATGAAGGAAAAATAAGTGAATATCAAATGTTCTGATGAGCACACTATAAATAACCACAAAAATATGAAAATATGTTTGGCAATGCTAATAAGAGAGTGAGAAGGGGAGAGAGGGTGGGAGAGAGAGAGGATGAGGAAGGAAGGAAGGAAGGAAGGAAGGAAGGAAAAGAAGTTGAGTTTCTGCTTCTTACATGGCTGACTGCTAGAGTATTGTATAATGCCTTGCAGAAGAGCATGTGGAATGAGAAAGATCATTGTGACCACCTTTGTATAATGCAAACTCTTATCTATACCTAGTCAGAATCAGATAGATAGACAGACGGTACCTCAGAATGTGACCTCATATGGAAGTAGGATTATTGCAGATGTATTTAGTTAAGATGAAGTCATACTGGAATAGGGTGGGTTCCTAATCCAATATATCCTTGTAAGAATACAACTATGTGAAGACAGAGACATCGCAAGAATCCCATGTGATGACAGGTGATTGGAGTGATGTAACCAAGGGTCACCAAAGATTGAGGGGAAGTTGCCAGAAGCTAGGAAGAGGCAAGGAATTATTCCTGACTGATTTCAGAGGGAGCTTGGTCACCCTACCAATATCTTAATTTCAGACATCTAGATTCCAGAAGTGTGAGAAAATAAATTTATGTTGTTCAAGTCACTTAGTTTGTGATACTTTTCTCTGGCAAGCCCTGGGAAATTAATATGCCATGTTACCACAAATGGGAGTTATCCTGGGAGAAATGGCAGGTCAGTAGAGAGTATTAGAGGGAAGAGAAAAAAGCTGATGCAGCTAGTTGAGAGGTTTTTGGGGTGGTTTACATGGGGAATACTAAAGGTAGATTCTGATAAATGAGCAGAATAGATGTGTGATGTTTAGTCAGACAACTACCAGGACACAGTCATGATAATAATAAAAACAACCTCCCCAAAATGATGATGATGATAGAATAAGAAGAAGCATTTACTTAGTGCTTGCTCTTTGTCAAAACTGAGATAATGATGAATTATTTCATTTATTTTATAAAACACATCTATAATGTAGCTACTATTTTAAATGTACTGTTATTATTATGAAAGTGAGTCTTTAAAAAGAGAATTGTCCAAGGACAAATGGAGATTAAATGTTCAAAACAGGATTCTAGCTGAAGTAATTTTTTCCCAGAGCCTGTGGTCTGAGCCACTTGGCTGCACTTGTCTTGATCAGAAAGAACAACGTGATGGTGAGAAAGTGGAACAAGGTAGACATTTATATGGAGAAATCAAGATAAAGCTTAGACCATCAGGTCAAGGAGAAAAGCATGGTGTCATTCACAGAAACAGGAATGTTGAAGTTTGGAGCAGGTGCAGGCCAATGCAGAAGGAAACTGAATTCTTTTTTGTCAGGGACAGAAAATTGCATCATGTTCCCAGCCCTGAATGAGCTTGGTCATTTCCTTTGAGTGCTGCACCCCCATCCTGTCACAGCTACTCCATGAATGACGTGCAGCTGCACTCCCTCCTCTGTGTTCCAGGAAAGCGTCTGGAAGTAAACAGCACTTAGCCCTGTTGCCAAGACAAAGGCATTGTTTCTTTAATAACACGTCTCTTTGGAAACTGTCTCCAGACCTACTTCAGAAGCCAGGCTGTGCTGACCCTGACATGGTGTAGCTTGCTCAGTTCTGCTGGGCAGAGGAGTATGCGGGAGCTGTGGTGGGCACCTAAAGAGAAAGGAAATGGATTTAGAGGTGACTTTGGTGAGAACCTCTTAGACTGCAACAGGCAGGTACTCATTTAAGAATGCAAATGGTGGGACCCACAGTTTATTTAATTGCAGGTGTGTGTGTGTGCATGTGTGTGTGTGTGTGTGTCTGGAAGCATGCTGTCTGGAAATGCAGCAGAAGTGAAACACAACCCCAACCAGTGTAATAATGGCAGTATACTCTGAATTAAAACCTGCTGATATTTATATCACATAGGTGGCAGTGGTGGGGAGAGGGGCTACCACTTATTGAGCACTGAGTATATGCTTGACATTGTTATCCCACTTACTGCATATGCATCAGTTAGTTGCTGCTACAAAAACTTTTGTGGAACAACCAACCACAAAACCTCAGAGATAAACAAAGTAAACAGTAATTTTTGTTCATGAGTCTAGAGTTGGTCAGTTCTGCTGTTCTGAACTACACTTGGTGGGTTCACTCAAGTGTCCATGGTCAACAACGTGTTGGCTAGGCAACTTTACAGATGTTAGGAGGGCTGTCTAGCATATCTGTGACCTTGCTGGGAAGACTGGGCTGACTCAAATCTTCCACTTGCCTCATTCTCTAGCAGACTATCCCAGGCATATCTTCATGGGGAAGGCTGAGCAGTAAGAGAGAAAGCTGAAAATCATAAACACATTTTGGAGTCTCTGCTTGTGTTGCATTCGTTACCTCTCTATTGACAAAGAAAGTTACAGGGTCAAGTCAGAACTTAGAGTGGGACAAAAAAGTTACTGAGTGAGAGGCAACAGCAAAGGGTGGGGATACAGAGATGCCTTTAGCAGAGTCCGTCGATGCAATTGATCTACCACAGCATACTTTTTCCATTTAATCCTCATAAGAATTCTGTGACCATTGTAGAGATGAAGAAGCTTAGGGGCCATTTAATGTCACATCTTGTTTACATCACAGAGATATAAAGTTAGGAAGCCAGGACTTGAAGTCAAAGTAACTCTTGTCAGTCTATTGTCTGTGTTGGTTTGTCTGTTTCCTTTACACGATCAAAGCTAGACTTCAATAGAATGAAGGCAGAGACTTATGAAAGTGAGGAATGTCATGGCAGTCCAATGAACTGTAACCCAGGGAATGGTCAGATAAGAGCCCATATCAGGAAGTCTGCGTCAGCTGTGGGTACAAGAAGATAGGTAAAATACAGAAACGATGTGAGATTCAGTTAGAAAGTCAGAAAGAACCTATGTAGAATATTGTTATCAAGAAAGCAACATCAAGGTTGCTGAAAGAAGAGTTTGCAGGATCTAGGCACATACAGGAACCATAGCCAAGCAGTTAGGGATCAGGACAGAGTTTCAAGTCAAGGAGATAATCAAGAAGTGGGCAAGGAAACTCAGCTTAAAACTAGTCATTGCCTTCCCAGTGCATTTTTTATGGAATCAACACTCTTAACATGGCCTCATATTTTCCTGAGTTGGCATCATTTTGGGCTTTTCTTCTACTTATTCTCCTCTCCCCAGCTTAATGTCAGATGTACCACGTTCTTTCTCATCTTATGGCATTTACACACAATCTTCCTTCTATCTCAGACACTTTTTCTTAACCTCTCACATTTTCTTTATTTGGCTAACTCTTACACACCCTTTAGTTTTTGGTTATGTTAGATTAGTTAAATGCTATCCTCTCACTCTAAGACCACTTCCAGGGAACTCTGCAGTTCTTCTTCATAACACTTTTCATATTTGTACATATTTATTTCATCTTCCCTCTAGAGTAAGGGTTGGCAAACCTTTTCTGTAAAGAGCCAGATGATACATATTATAGGCATCATGGGCTATACGGTCTCCATGGCTACCAATTCACTCTGTTATTACAACCTGAAAGCAGCATTGGAAATGTGAGTGAATGGGCACGTCTGTGTTCCAATAAAACTTTATTTATAAAAACAGGTAGTGGACTCACTTTGATCTCTGGGCTATTGTTTGCTGACCCTTGCTCTGGAGTATAAACACTATGAGAGTTGATGGTTTGTCCATGTTGTTCATCATTGGGTTCCAGTAACCAGCATAGAAATGGCACACAGTAGGTATAAAAAAATTTGTTGAATGAATAAAAAGTATAGTCTTACAGATTGGGCTATTCTTAGAGAATTAATATATCTGGGGTCTGTGACGTAGAGCTCAACACTTGAATTCAAGACTAGAACCACAACCTTACCTGCCTGCATAGCCAAGTATGGGGAATCATTCTCTAGACGTGTTTGGTTCAGAATCTGGAGTATATCTAGTCCTCTAGGTAATGCCCATCAAAATGTAAAAATAAACACAACTAGGGAAGGTCTGGATGGAGGAAATCAAGAATAGGCCATGACTAGTCCAAGTGTCTAACTAGCACTTATTAGATTTGTACAACTGCCACAAAAAATTACCTCAAACTTGGTGGCTTAAAACAACACAAATGTGTTATTTTACTGTCTGTAGGTCAGAAGTCTAACGTGGGGTCTCAGTGGGTTAAGATCACCATCTTAGCAAGGCTGCATTCTTTTCTAGAGGCTCTAGAGGAGCATCTGTTTTGAGTTCTCCTACATTCCTTGGTTCATGGCTCCCTTCCTCCATTGTCGAAGTCAACAATGCTGCATCTCTCTGGCCATTTTTCCATAGTTGCATCTCTCTCTTGTTAGAAAATATTCTTTACTTTTAAAGACACATGTAATTAAACTGAACACAGATAATAATCGGATATTCAATAAAAGGGTATGATTTAAAAATTTCCATGAATATCTAATTACTAGAAAAAAATTTTACTTTTCACCTAAGCAATTTTATAAAATTGGCTGAAAAGAACAAAAATTATTGAATGAGAAGCTACTATCTTCTTAATGCATTGAACATGGTTCTGAATTTTTTCCAGTTTTATTGAAATATAATTGACATAAAATGTTGCGTTACTCTAAGGCGTATAGCCTGTTGATTTGATAAACTTATATATTGCAAAGTAGTTGTGACTGAAGCCTTAGATGACACTCCCATCCCATTAAAAATTGCCTTTTTTCTTTCGTGGTGAGAACACGTAAAGTCTACTCTCTTAGCAATATATATTGTTACCTATAATCACCATGCCGTACGTTAGATCCCCAGAACTTATTTGTCTTAAACTGGAAGTTTGTACCCTTTGACCAACATCTTCCCATTTTTCTCATCCTCTAGCCTCTGATAACCATCATTCTACTCTGTTTTTATGAGATTCCATATATAAATGACATCATACATTATTTGTCTTTATCTGTCTGACTTGTTTCACTTAGCATTAATACTCTCATGGACCATTCGTGTTGTCAGAAATGGCAGGATTTCCTTCTTTCTCATGGCTGAATAATATTCCCGTGTGTGTGTGTGTGTGTGTGTGTGTACGTATGTCTGTATATATCTCACATCTGCTTTAACCATTCATCTTTTGACACACACTTAGGTTGTTTTCATATGTTGGCTCTTGTGAATAATGCTTCTATGAACATGGGAGTGCAGATATCTCTTTGAGATCCTGTCTTTAAATTCCTTTGGATATATACCCATAAGTGGGATTGCTGGATCATATGGTAGTTGTATTTTTAATTTTTTGAAGAACTCCCATACTGTTTTCCATAGTGCCTGTATCAACTTACATTCCCACCAGAAGTGCACAAGTGTTCCGTTTTCTCCACATCTTCACCAACACTTGTTATCTCTTGTCTTTTTGAGAACAGCCATTCTAACATGTGTGAGACAATACCTTATTCTGGTCTTGATTTGCATTTCCCTAATGGTTAATTATGTCAGGCACATTTTCACATACCTGTTGCCGATTTATATATCTTCTTTGGAAAAATGTCTATACAGTTCCTGTGCCCATCTTTTAATTGGATTGTATTTTCTGCTATTGTATTGTATGAGTTTATTATATATTTTGAATATTAACTGTTAATCACATATATGATTTGCAAATATTTTCTCTCATTTTGTAGGATGTTTTTTCATTCCATTGATTGTTTCTTTTGCACTGCAGAAGCTTTTAATTTGGTGTAGTCCCACTTGTTAATTTTTCTTTTGTTGTTTGTGTTTTAATATAATATAGAAATCCACGGGCAATGTAAGAATAAGAGAACAGAGAGACCACTAGGAACTTAATTCCTAAGAAAGCTGGAATATTTTTTAATCAGAAAAAACTGGGTTCAAATCTCAGTTTCTATCTTTTTATGACTGAGGCTTTATTATCATTACTGACTTCTGTGGATCTCAGTTCTTTCAACAGTAAAATGAGAATGATACTAACATTTACCTATAGATTTATTATAAAAATTAAATAAGGTCATGTCTGTTAAGTATTTAGCATCAGATAATTGCTTTATAAATATTGGTTATTCTAACTACATACTAACTGAAGGACACAGGACACCAAGTTGGCCAAGGAGACATCAAATTCAGACATTCATGTTTCTCAGGGGTAGCTTGAAGGTATTTGCATTACAAAAGTAAGCCACAGAAGGAAAACACTGAGAAAGTGGAGTAAGCACGTTGATAAATGGTTCTAAGTAAAAGCAATTTCAGCCTGAGACCCTTAGGCTGTCTTCCCTCTCTTTGGGTGACTGTCAAATTCCAGAGATATGGCTCCTTATAGCAACAGACATAGAGACAAATTATACTCTGGATAAGGTAGGATTTTCTTTAACTACACTTGAAGTCCACGTGGGTCAACTTACCGTCAAAATAAAGCACAAGAAATCTTGATAAATTTAAAGCAAAAGACAGATTAAGGTGTAAGCATGTGTGTGCATGTGCATGTGTGCACAAATGAATGAATATATGTGTACACAGTTTAAGTAAAACAGATCTATTCTCGGAAGATAAATCCTGCTCTATCTTCCCCTTCTAGTATTTATGAAGTCAACCAGGCACTTTTCCAATGCACTTCATTCTCCATTACCCATTTATTCCATTTGTTGACTCCTTGGGGGATCTCCAGAGAGCACCCATCAGTTGTGCCGATCATGCCTAGGGCTGCCCAACTGTCTATTAAGAATTTGATAGCATAAGCTCCTTTCAGATCCATTAGAAAGTAGTTCTTTCTTCCCAATGACTTCTGGTGGCAACTGGCTTCAAGAAACAGCTTAGGTGAGGTATTAGCCAATTTGTGAGATTTAAATTTCAAACAATAGAGGAAGTGAAAGAAAGCAAAAAAAAAAAAAAAAAGCAAAACGAGAAAACTATTCCTAAGATAAAATACTATGCTTTTAGTGTACACTCTAACAATTTATCAAGTCAATTAACACATTTTTATTTGTAATAGTTCTTTGAATTTCACAGTGTTTCCTTCACATACATAAACCAAACTAAACAGCACAATAACCCAGACTCTAGGTAGAGTAGATTATATTGCACACATTTAATGGATGAAAAAAATTTGTAACCACATCTATCTAAATATTCAGACAGTACTTTCTACTGACTTTCTTTCTAAACTCACTTCTACTGAGTGTAACTTTCTTGAGAACAAGACACCCTAAGAATTGAATACGGGATACTTGGATTTTAACCACAGTCCTGGGAGTTACTTGACTAATTTGAATAAATCTCTGCAAGAATGTGTTAGCAATGATTCTCAATTTAGGGTATTAATGTTCTCCTAAGTGCATATGACAAGGTGTAGGGGTGCACATTTCTATATGAATGCATAATATTTAACAGGAAATTTCTGCCTGGGGGCTGAGGTTGCTAAATTCTGTGCAAAGTATGGATAACACAATACAACCAGGAGCTACCCTGCCAAATTTGCCAAAATCTCACTTGTTGAGAGTCACTAGGGCAGATTATGAAAACAGGTGCTTTTGAATAGTGATATATAGTTCTGTGACGTGAGAACTCACTCTCAATAATAGACAAGGGTTCTTTGGAGGAAAATGAACCCAGAATATAAAAGAAAAGGTCAGGCTGTGAAGTCCAAAGAAAATATGTACTCAGAGTTCTTTCTTGATAGAGATGCTAATTGTAAAGTTCACAGAGATTAACCCCCACATATTAACACAGATAGATGTTAATTAGCACATTTTGATTTTAATGAGACTGTTACTAGCAATGTTATTCTGGGTTTTGTAAGTTTGGAGGAGTATGTGTGTGTGCATCCAGAAATTAAAAGTTAGAGGAATAGCTGGAGAGAAGAGCTTATTCAAATCCTTACAAATGCATATGGAAACATGTCATGGAAACATATCATGGGAGCCTTCTGTGACTATGCCATCATGGAGGAACAAAGTGCTATGGTCTCCATGGTGGGAGGCAGTGGATTGACAGACTGATTTAGAGCCTGTTAACATAAATGAGAGGAGACAAGCCTGACCTATGCGGAACAGCCTCTCCACAAAGTTTAGACAAGGCAAAGATGTTTCTTTTCTCTCTGTCATTCTGTTTCTGCAGCCAACAGATGAGTATTTCATAGTGGAATAATTCAAAGTGAAAGAACCCATGGGTAATGCAGCAACAGTCATCAAACATTCCTTAAGCCATTTGATCTCACTGGAGCATCCACATGCCATATCTGCCTTTTTGCAGACAAATTCCATGCATTCAGTTGGATTTAAATCTTTCTCTCCATTCTGCCTTTGTCGTGTCCCTAGATACTGATAGAATTATCTAGCATTGGGCAAAGCACTAGCATAAGTTTTAAAATAGGCCCTTTCATAGTCTGCATCAGCGTCTCCAGTCAGAACCTGATTAGTCCTACACCCAGAATTCCATATCCCTTTATTTATCAATGCCTAAGTAGTTTTATATAGAGTTAAGGATCTTGTAGTTGTATGCATTTTCCACAAATTACGTTTTTTAAAAAAAAATTAGCATTGACATTTATTGTAACTTTCAAATATGTGTCCCCAAAATATACAATATATGATCTTACATATATTAGGTCCCCAACAAATGCTTTTGCCATAAATAAAATCTCTTTGAATGTATGCTCTATTTGACCAGGAAGTCTCAGAATCTCAGGGGCTACCCTTGGAACTTAATTAATGGAGAAAAGCTTGAACATTCAACACTCATGAAACAACATTTATCCCAAATGATGGAAGTCAAATATAATATCTGTTTGCTTCACCTAAAATATTTCCAATTAGAGAGGGAAAAAACAACGAATAAAAGTGTCACATACATCTTAATGCTATAAAGACATATACTCCACTTTTAATCTTTGTATGCATTCAACTTTCTGTTATACATTCCAGACTGGTTCATGTGGTTTGTAGAAATCAAATTCTGTTTGGATTCTTGGACAAATGATTAATGCTTTGCCATACCCTTAGAAAATCACATTCAGCACCACGGACAGAGCAGAATTGCTCCTTTCTGAACTACAGCTGTTTCCTGAATTATTTTTTTCCTCTACTAACACATCCAGACACACGTCTGTCTCTTAATTGCAGGAGGGGTTGGTGCAAGACGTCTTGAATTTTAATGACGTATTTTAAAAGGAAAGAAATAGACTAAAAGCAGACTAGGGGAAACCTTAAGTACTTTTGCAGGATTCAAAAATTAACACCCCTGAAAGTATGTACAGACCTTCAGAGGCAAACATTGGTAAGATACAGATGAACAAATGGCCGGAGAGAGTATTAATGATTAACAAATAGAAGATATTAAATGAGGCACACAGATAACTATCAGAGAATAGGAGGATAAGACTGAAAGCATTGTCATCGTATATGCATCAAGGCCTACTGGAGGAAGTGAAATTTACATTTGTGGGTAGCAAAAAATTGGAGAATTTCGTATTCTGGATGGAAAAGGAATTCTCAATATCTCCTAATACAGAAATGATAAACAATACCAGAATTGTGATTACCTTTTTTGAACAGACACAGAATTTGACAACCACATAGTATTGTTTTCATAATGCCTTAGAATTATGAATTATGAAATTTGGCAGACTAGTCTGTGACCAACATGTGAACTTGAGTATAAAAGTGTATCATTTTCACCTATGTTGTGCATTTTTTAATGGAGAAAGCAGTCACTTGGTTTTAGACTTGTGCTCATTTCTTTATGAACACTTGCATTTGTCATATAGTTTTTAAATTTCTAGTATGTTTTATGAATAGAAAATACTGTTTGACCACTGTGTACAAGATATAGCACTATGTGCTGCCCTTGGTTTATCTCATTTACTTTTTATTGAGTCACTCTTTGTGGGACATACTTTCTTTTTTCTGCATGTCATAGATACAGGAACTGAGACTTGGAGGGGTTATATACTTTCTCCAAAGTCAAGCAGTTGTTATGTGTGTGTATGTTTTTGTGAATTTTAACAGACACTTTTGTTGTATTTGCTATTTACTAAGAATTGTTGAAAACAATTTATAAGAATAAAATGAATCATTTTGTTAGTATTGTTATTACATCCATTTTTATAGATGTGGAAATGGAAGTTTCATAAGGTCAAGTTAACTTACCTAAGATCCCACATTTACAAAGTGATGAAATCATGATTGGATCCCAGGCAACCTGAATTCAAAATCCACACTCTTAACCAACACCCTAAGCTTTTTGGAAAAGTCACTTTAACAAATACCTTAAACTATTCTTCTTAACTATTTCCTGCTCACATCCATCCTGAATATCCTTTGTAATGCAAGGGACTTCGAACCATCACTTAATCATTATGTATAATCAAGTTTTTGTCACGTCAACTTTTCATTTCTTTAGTGGCTTGGGAAGCCACTTCATTGCTTCCAAAAGTACTTGGAATCTCAGTTCAGGTGTCCTGAGAGCTACAGGACAATCAATGTAGTTTTCCTGTAATCATGGGCATCGTTGTCTACCACCGAAATTCAAGCCCTCTAGCCTGCTCCCCCCCACAACCCGTATGCATACACACATGCAATTATGTATCTTATTGTGCACTTTTGTTTATAATAATCTATGCTTCCTGTTTTCTAAAATTTCTCTTGACTCCTATTTCTGTGCCAGTGATAACTTCAACTCTGTTATAAATGCTTCCTTTATATCAGAAAGCTTCTCACAGAATGTTCCCTCACCTTCCTTTGTTTCTGAAACCAACTCTCCCCTGACAACACTTCTTCTCTGAAGCCTGTTTATTATTTCTCACCTGATGGTCTCTGAGGTGATGTCACCATTCTCTACCTTGTCTTTGCCTCTATTACAAATCTTTCTTATGCTGTCTTATAAAAAGCTCTGCTTTGTGTCTCACAATCTCCAGCTGTGCATTTTGTTGATTTATGGGCCCTTTATAGGATCTTATATAAATAACTGACCCATTCCTTTCCAAAATGCACAAATGTTTTTAAAACAGTATTTGAGTCCCTAGCTATAAATACATGAGTCTCAACAGTATCTGCATGAACCCTTTGACCAGAACTCCTGGTTCTAAGCACCCTTTGCTACTCGTAAATGTCATATATTGGATATGATTTCACTGCACACATCACTTAGGACCTGGATTTTTGTCTTCCCCTGAACTCCACCTCTCTCCTTCAATCTGAGCCTGATTATCAATACAACCATACTACACTCAACATTTCTCAATCTCTTTGAATCAAACAGACTTCAGAGTAATTCACTTAAGCATCCCACAGTAGAGCATACCATTATCCAAAAATATCAGCATCAAATATTTATTGATCTCCAATTATATATGGGAGATACGATAATAGTTAGCATTTATTGATGCAATATGATAGACATTGTACTAAGCAACTTACGTCTATTAACTCTTAACCCCCATCATAATCACTGTTAATATTTCTGGGGGGTTTTTAATGAAGAAAGTAAACTAATATTGGTTAAATCACCCATCCAAGTTTACATACCTATAAGTAGACGGAAGCTTGGACTTAAACCAAGAAAAATGTGGCTGTGGGGCCCATATTCCCAACTATATCACTTCTGTGCAAGCTTTGCTGCCTAATGAGAAATTCATGTAAGTAGACAAGTCAATTGTGTTAAATAAATAAACAATCTAATTGCTATTTGATATAGTTGTAGACTGCCTACACAGACCCTAAAATATAGAAGGCAATCATAAATATGAGTAACTTTTCTTTCCACGTTCTTCAGGGGAACTTCACAGAAAGATTATTCAGAAAAAAAGGAGCTTACAGCAACTATTTAGACACTGAAGAAGAGATTTTAAGTGTTTGAAGATTTTAGATGTGCATATTTTAGATCTTCAGCTCTACGTGCGGAGATTTATACACACTGTATCTTATCTTTGCCAGACTGAAATTTCTCATCCAAGCTCCATTTGTTGAGAACCTGAAACCCTGAGAATATTTCCTTTGACAAAATCCCAACAGCTCTTAAATCATCTATCTTCAAGGAAAGTGAAAGAGAAGAGACACATTGGAGGTATGAAGGAGAAATATCATTTTGAGAGACAGAATCTCCAGGGAAATTGGGCTGTTCTGTTAAAATGAATTTATCGGCCCCTCATGATGCCACCCTTGCTAACACCATGCATTGTTTACTCTGTTCTTTTATTCCTTGTCCCTGGGAGGAAATATGGTATTGTGCTTGCCTTTTAAGTGATTTCAAAACATCTATTCACTACCCACTCTTAACTGTTCTGCCTACTACTCCCTGATCTGCCATCTCTAAGTACCATCTTATGCTGGCATTTTTTTTTCACAACAACTCTCAAATATCCCAGAACATCTAAAGAAAGCAAAGTTACTTAGCCTGGCATGCAAAACCCTGAAAATCAGATTTTCTATATTTTACAATTGTTCCAATAGGATCTAATATCAATTTACCATAGAAGCTGTTCTTGCTTATTCATTTATTTCCATCTATTTTTACCTTGCTTAATCAAGATACCAAATTTTAAAGGTTTTTTTTTTTTTTCCTGCTGATATTCTCTTTCTACCTTGCCATAAGATCTCCTGATCATCTAGACTCTATGGCTTACAAATTGACAACTCCAGTTTAGAACTGTACTCTGAATTACAGATCCATTTGTGTAACTGCCTGATTTGTATATACACTTCCATGAAACTCGCTGTTTATTCTAAGATAGGTTACTTCAACTCTCTTTACTTTTGTTTCCTCATTTGTAAAATGAGGAGACTGGTCCCATCTCACACCCAGGGCTGTTCTGAAGATTAAAACAGCCAAGTTCTATAAAATGCCTAGAAGAGTGTCTGACACATAATAAGTGTTATATAAGTGTTACTACTATTGGTATTTTCATGTTTAATGTTGCAATCATGCTATGTCCAACCTACAGTACTTGGCCATCACTAATAACACGCACAACCATCGTTTCTTCTCACGTCTTTCCTACTTAAACAATACTTCTGTGCTTTAATTGTTCTGACCCAAACTTCAACATTATCTTGATGTTTCATTTTCCCTCACACCACTCATATTTAATTTATCACCAAGTTGTTGCTATTGTAACTCAGAAAAGAACATCTCAAGTCCATTTACTCCTCTTGTTTTCCACTTCTACCACCATATGAAAGTCATTATTATCTCTCACACCGACCATTACAATGGCTTACTAATAGGTTTCTTTGCTTCCGTTCTTTCCACTTCTGTTCATGAAACAGCCAGAGTGATTATTTAAAATATAAATTTAAACTTTGAGAATTCATTCATTGTTTCTAGAATACGTTTTACCATGGCATAGAGAATATTCAGAATTTGCTTCTATGTTATTTCCAACTTCATTTGATAGCTATTTTCCCTGAATCTCACTGGATCCTATACTCATTAACCTCCTTTCTCTCTCTCCAGCATGCGAAGGTCTCTCCTACATCTGAGATGTTGAAAATTATATTTCATTTGTTTGGAAAGTGATTTTATACACTTTTTTGTACATCTGTCCAATTTTCATAATGGCTCATGATTGTGTGATCTCACAATTATATCAAATCTCATATAAAATGCCACCTCCTCAGAGAGGATTTATCTGATCATTCTACTTAAAGCGAACTCTCCCTGTTAGACTGCATCTCATTATCTTACTTATTGTTTTCACAGCACATTGTTTTCTTGTAATGATCTTGTTGATTTATAACGTACCTTTTAATGAGTTCCCGCTAGAATATAAGTTCCATTAGGGCAGGAGTCTTGTCTGTGTTACTCGTTGCTGCATCTCCATCATCTTGTCCTCAATGAATATTTACTGAATGAATGAAAGACCCATATTATCTTTCCATTTGAACAACATCTATGCCATTCAATTGGTGAAATAATTTCTTATAATGTGTGATGCATTAAAATTTCCCTCAATTTGAACTTGTTGCTTACTTTCTTAGTCCTTATTCCTCTTCTAGATTCTATGTCTCCTCAAAAAATGGCTTCTTCATTTTTACCATTATATTCCAAGTGAAAAGCACATGGTCTGACAGATCACGATGCTCAGTAAATGATTAATCAGTGACTGAATAGCCTGTGTTTGGAATATAGTGTATGTGATCATCCAATCACTCATTTAATCAACATATATTAAACATACTCTATGTTAAGCAAACTCTAAGCCCTGAAGAAACAAGAATGTTTAAGACAGGCATGGTTTCTGCCTATATCATGGAGCTTATAGTCTATGCTGGGCTTTCTCAACTATTGACACTATTGCCACTTGGAGCTGGATAATTCTTTGTTAGGGGGTCTCTCTGTTGCATTGTAGGATGTTTGGCAGCATTCCTGACTTCTACTCACTAGATGCCTGTAATATGCTTCCCCTCTCCCAGCTTTGATAACCAAAAGTATCTTTGGACATTGGCAAATGTCCCCTGGAGGGCAAAAATCACCTCTGGTTGATAAGCACTGCTCTACTGAAAGAGACAGATGTTGCTATGTATGCAGAGATGCATGTAACTACAAATTTTGATTAATGCCATGGAAAAAGTAAAAGCTAAAATGTAAGATTCTAAATGGGGGGACTGATTTATATTGGTGGGTGCAGAATGTCAATGGATTAAATGTTACTGATGATAAGTGATATTTAGACTTTGGTCTGTCGGAAGACTAGGAAGACAGGTAAAGAGTTGGAAGAAGAAGTTTTAAGGCAGAAGGAAGAACATGTGTAGAAGCCTGAAGCTTGACAAAGTTTGGTTTATGCAGAGAACTGGTGCATAACAACTGAGGTGCAAGGTGGCATGGAAGGGAGCTGGGAAGTTAGGCAGAGGCAAGGTCATGCAGGCTACTGTGAATCATTACGAATTTAGGTGTTTATGTTAAGATTAATGAGAAGAAGTTAGGCTTTTAAGCAGCACAGGTGGAACAGGGGAATCCAAAACAGAATTGGATTTCTGTAAACATATCTTGTGGCAGGATTTAGGGTGACAGAGAATGGTGTTTTAATTTGGAGGGATGGTGTTTGACATAGAGAAAAGTGGATGACTGATAAAATCAACTTGCGTATATGGATGAAGAATTAGTTGGATTCATAAATTTCCCAGGGGAAAATATCCTCCAATGTGAAGATGTCCTGGGTTGGGAAGACCAAGGGGATTTTTTTAACTTTGGAACATATTTACCAACTTTCCTCCTTTGTCTCTTTCACACTCAGTCCAGCTCCTGTGTCATTCTAAAGGTTTCTTTCTTGTACACATCACAGATGGTTCCCACTCTTTCTCTTCTCTGGAGAGACCACGACTCCTTGTTGCCCCAGGTGTGAGCATGTGTGTGTGTGTTCAGTATGGAGAGTGGGGAGCAAGTCAAGTGGAATGAGTTCCAGAGTCTAGGGACCTGAAGCAAGAATGATCACAGGGTAAATTGTGGGTTGTTTCCGTTAGCCCTCCACCTGCTTTGAGTTGTGCTGTTAATTAGCAATGCGAGTGCAAGCTGACAGCTTTGGCAGGGAGCAGTAATGCAGTGGGAGGTGACGGAAGGCAGTCTTGCCGGGAAGTTCTTCCTGATTTATAAATACACCTGATTATTATGGTGGCGCCCATGTGTGATTTCATAGTTAAGGGTCTGTCAGTTGTCCTCATCCAAACCCTTTGTTTTCATAGATTTCTAACACAATGAAAGAAATTCACTCCATCTCCAGACTCAGCATACAAACCAAGTGTTGTTTTCAAACATTAAAAAAACCCTATTAGATTCACATTTACGAGGAAATAAAGACAGGTTACTGAGTTAGTTCAACTAAAAATTATTTATCATGTTTTAGTTTGTTGGTTTTTAATTAGACCAAGCAGTGTCTTAACTGGAATGGACAACAGCAATCAATTGCTTCAGCCATCTTAAAAAGATGGGTACAGTGAGGCTTCCTCCTGAGAATTTAGAAAATGCTTTCATTCATTTGTATATCCAGCCAATGATCACTTACTGGACATTTACATAGCACTGAGCTCTTGGCAAGGAAACGGGCAGACAGAACAAATAGCAAGGTAAAGTTGTTGTCTTGGAGTAGCTTAAAATTTGGAGGGACACAAATTTAATCATTACATCCATGGCAAAAAAACAAAACTAAGCAAACAAACTCAAACACAGAAATGTGAATATTGTGAGCACTAGAAAGAAAAGTACCTGGCACTGATGTGCATCTAGAAAAGAGGAAATGGTAAAATATATATATATGTACGTATGTATATGTAAAGGAAGAAAGGAAAGGTGAGAGTAATACACTTGTGTTTCTATGTTATTGAACCACAGTAATAGTAGTGAGAAAGGATTTGCATTTTCAAGCTGTTTTGATAAAGAACCTGTCTGTTTCCTTACTGCTGTGAAGTAAACATCACAGGGGAGTGGAAATGGGCAGGGAACTTACCTAGGACAGAATTCAGGTCTCCCTCTCTCACATTCCCCAAGAAGAGATAAGACCTTTCTCTTTGTTTTTTTGCTTAAGTGTAACCCTGCCAATCCCTGAATGAAGGGGAAATCACTTTAGCTGTTACTAATTATCTGAACTTGGTTTATAGGCAGGATCTATCTAGATCCACCAAGGGCAATGTTGAGAAAAATTTTAAAAAATAGAAATAAGATTTTTTTATTATTATTATTTTTTGCTGGGGAAGATTAGCCCTGAGCTAACATTTATGCCAACCTTTCTCTACTTCACACGAATGATGTAGGTGGGGGCCCAGGATCCAAACCTGCAATCCCAGGCTGCCGAAGTGGAGCGTGTTGACTTAACCACTACGCCACAGGGCAGGCCTCGAAAATGAGGCTTTTTAATTAATAAAAGTGGTATAGACAAGAAGCCTGGTGAGGCTAGGGAGGGATATTTTAAAAGTCTGAATATCAGGCAAGTGTTCATAACTGAGAAAATAGACCCCAGCTGGGATGGCTGCTCGTGAAGAAATTAACATAGAGGCTGAGACAAGGATCTCCAGAAAGTCCGTGACTTGAGCTTAGCGTCTCTATTGGCTCAACATCCTTGTCAGTTGGTGGCTCCATTCTCATGAGACTAGGCTATTTGCCACTCAAAAACCTGCTTCTTTTTCTCGGTAGATGTTTAAACTTCCCATATGAACACCTCATTCAATTAACATCAATCATTCTTACTATCCAACAGCCAAGAGGGAAAATGATATCCAGTCTATGAGCTTTTCTTTGCCTTGTAAGGATGTCTCCCTACAGTGCCACCAAAGCTGACAATAGATTAAAGAGAAACCCTGGACCTAATGTGGGGAAGAGCTCCCACACTTGAACTTGGGGGCAGGAGGCTGAACTGAGCATGCCAGAGTACCTGAGACAGTGGAGAAGGTGAGAATTATCACAACTTTTAACATCAATCACACTCTTATTATGTGCAAGTCACTGTATTCATCATCGCATGCATTATCTTATTTAATAGGTTTAAATTCCTTTTTTATCATAACCATATACTTAAGAAAACTGAGACACACAAAGAAGAAATTTTATCAAAGTCATATACCTACTTAGTAATAGATAATTCAAACTGACTGTTGAACTTCAACATCAACATTTTTTTCATTTTCTTTTCTGTAACTTATCCTTCCAGCATCACTACATCTTCTTTGTAAAATGAGAAAATCGAGCATCCTTGTGTCTTCTTTCTTAGTCTTTGTTACAAGGGCTTCTCTTTTTCTAGAGCAGTGTTTTTCCAAAGTGAATTCCTTAGAACATTTACTCAAAGGGATATTAATAACCATTCTCTTTGAGGTTGGAGTAGGTAAAAAGTTATCTGTGATAAAAAAAAAAAAAAGCTTAAAACATGATGGAGTAAAGAGTCACATTTTTGTAACTGCAGGATTCCTCAGAACATTTAAAATTCTAATGTGAACTGAACATCTATAGAAGAAGTAGAGGCTGTGAATTTTAAATGTAGGATTAGCAAACGTAGTTGAGTCCACAGAATCTTTTTTTTTTTTATCATTTTCTTGTGTACTTATGACTTTTTTTTTGCTATGGAATACATTTTGGGCCAAATTGGCAGACAGGAATCAAGTTCACATTTATTAACACAGACTTTAACCCCTCTTCCCTCAAGCTCCAGCCCCTGACAGCCTCTCTTGCCTGGTTCTTTACTGTACACAGATACACACATCTACACAGCCCTCCGTCATTTTTCCCCAGCTCTCAACATGGGCACACATAGCACCTCTGGGTTCCTTGGAGACAATGGTCTGTTTATCACGTCCGAATGTTTTCAAAGAACGTAACCTTTCCTAGATTGCCTTTTCAACCTCCTATTAGGACCCCTGTAACAAGTGTGTATTCAACTTTCCATGACTCTACTCAAATGCTACCTCCTCTTGAACCCACTCCTGAGGAAATTTTAAAACACCACCTCAGCCCTTCCCTTCCGTGAGTGTGCCTTTCTTTATGTCTTGGTTAACACACCAATGAAGACCTTAACTCTGCTGGGAATTAAGGGCTTTCTTTTGTATCTGAGCTTTTTGGGGGATCTTGGTCCAGATCCGACATTAATTCTGGAGAACAGTATCTATTTATAAAGGCATTAGAGTATTAGAAATGCTAAGGATACAAGTGAAGTCTGATTAGATTCTCGTTTTCTCATTGCCATCAAACACAGGACAATTTTTGTAAACCTATAACCCACCTAATGTGATCATAGCTAACCTATTCCCCAATTTAATCCTATCCACATAACCTTGTCCCCAGCCTAATGCTATCCTAGACATTATATCACCAAACCAATCCCAGCCTTATAACCCATTGGCCCATTAATATACTTCTAATCATTCCTTTATAAAACACAACCCACCCAAACAACCCTATAACCTTTCTAATGGATTCAGAACCAGCCAATTACCAAACTTGATCTCATCTGCATAGTTCCCATCACCTCTTAATGAGCTCTAACTGGCCCTGCAAGTTTCAGCATGAACAAAAGCTATTTCATTCAATTTGTGGCCTTTTATTTGATTTTTTTGAACATCAAATACTGTATCTTTTTTTTTTTAAGTCCATTTTTTCCAACCCATCCAATTCTCTTTTTTCCTACTGGAGAAAGGTGGAATATTCCCTAACATTATAGTTCATTATCTTTCCCAAAAGTGTTTGAGAGGAGTTGGTTAAAATACATATATTTTCAGGTTCCACCACTGCATTTACATTCTCCATTGGAATAAATGGGGGCTTTCTCATGTGTGACTGAGGACAGGCCCTGAATTATTTATTTCAGTAAATACTTATAAAAAACTCACTTTAGTGTTGCACGTAGACCCACGGGCCTTTCCTCATGGGGTTAGATGGAACTGAGCTCAAAACATTCCATGAGAAATATTCTTTCCAGTAAGTTTCCACAGCAAACCAGATAGAATTAAGAAAAATAAAAAGCAAGGCACATATGAGGCAGATAACAAGTTAGTATCTTTCTTGAAAATTCTATTTCCCTAGGATTTGCATTAAAACTACAGATCTCCACTTACGAGGATGGAGGTTCCACATGTACCTTTTGTCTATTTTTTCATGTGACAGACATTTACTGAGTGCCTACCTTATGTTGACGGGGCTGTGTGGCCCTGGAGCAGAGAATTCTCACTTAAGTCTGTGGCACATCTTTATTACTTGACCATGTTTTCTATCTTCTCTCGATTTCATGAGGGTATATATGCATATATGTAAATATTTGATTATTTGAATGTACACATATTGGTGTGTAGTAAACCACCATATAAAATTCAGCCATACAGCAAATATTTATCAAGGGCTGCGTGCCAACTAACATGCTCAACATCCTGAAAAGAAAGTATTATTCTCCTCGTTTGTTTTCAGTTGAGGAAAACAATGCTCAGAAAGCTTAATAAATTTGCTCAAGATCTCAGAAGTGGCTGAGGCAGGATTTGATTCCAGGTCTCTCTGACTTAAAAGCCCAAGTTCTTTCTCTCATATCACACACCTGTCAAACAGAGTCATTTCAGAGACATTAGCCTATCTATTCCAAATTCCTTATATAATCAGTGAGGAAACTAAGGCCAGAGAAGAGAATTGATTTATTCCAGACTTCATATATACAACTGTATGCAATCCAGAGAAAGATGCTCTCTCTGGGGAAGAAGATGGTTGTCCCTATAAACACAGCATCCTGGCAATTCAGATTGGCTCTGTCCATGAGGACAAGAAGAAGAGAGAATGATACCTCCATTGCCCAACCCCAGCAAGTGACCCTCTTGTCATTGATTCACTGAGGCATAGGCCTCCTGGCGGAAGAATGCATTGTTCATCATGCCATCCCAGCCACATTAGGTTTATGGATGTGAAGAACCACATATCAAAATTAGCATTTGTGCAAATGATCACACAATTCCTTCAGGCCTGCTGTGTCCCCTTAATAGGCCCATCTTTCAATTATGAAGTGACAATCAGTCAGTGCTCTTCTATAATATCATTATTTTTGTTATGTTGACAGTACAGAGGGTTTTTTCTTTTCCTTCTACTTGAAGCCGGAGCCATCAACATGAGATAGTTATTGAACTATAGAGGGAAAAATGGACATTTTAACTTCTTACTTATATCTTAGAATTGGAACACCTTTGATATATTCATGAGTAAGACTACAAGCATCCATATTTAAGATTCTACCTCCTTGAGTACCTCAGATCGACCTAATTAATTTTACCTTCCATCGCTCAAGGAATCATAGATGTTAAGTATTTCAGTTTGAGGAGAATTGAAAAATCAGGCCCCATGGCCCAGTGGTTAAGTTCAGCATGCTCTGCTTTAGCAGCCTGAGTTCATGGGTTCAGATCCCTGGCACAGACCTACACCACTTGTCAGCCTTGCTGTGGCAGTGACCCACATACAAAATAGAGGAAGATTGGACAGATTTTATCTCAGGGCTGATCTTCCTCAAGCAAAAAACACATCAAGCAGTTTACCTTTTTCCTTAGGTCATTTACTTGTTCTGCCACATCCTTAACAGGTCATCACACAGACTTGGCTTGAACCGATCTTGCTATGGGGAGCTCACTACCTCACCAGGCAGTGCCTTTCTTTGGCAGTATTTATCATAAAGTCTTCTCTTCTTGAATCAAAATCAGAAGCCTCACTCTTCCATCAGTTAGTTTCTTTTCTGTGCCTGCAGAATAAAAACAACCATTCTTCTGTGAAAAAGTCTGTAAAATATTTGAGGATGTAACCATAACTTCATTTCCAGCACACATTAGGCAATCTTAACGATTTTTTGTTCTCTTTATTAAATGGCTTGCATGCTCAATGCACCTATGGGATGGCTCACTAATACTTATTTATACAAAATCAAACCAATTAGCAAAGTGTCTTGTGCATCTGAATTAACTTATACATATGGGTAGTCCAAGGCAGCCGATCAATTGCCTATTGTCACCATTCTGTAACTGGATGCCAGACAAGGGTCTAGTTGACTTGGAACAAAATGTAATTGATATTATTAGAAAAAGTATCTGTGCAAATTTCCTCTATTTTTTTTAAATTTAGATAATTTCAAACACAGAAATTTACAACAGTAGTACAAAGATTTTTTTTCACCTGTGAAGCACTTGAGAGTGAATTGTGGATGTGACGTCCCATCAACCTGAACACTTTAGTGTTATAGACACATAAGTCCTATGAACATGGACATCCTCCAACATACGGACAGTTCAATCTCCAAAATTAGGAAATTAACATTGATAGAGTGCTGACATCTAATTTCACAAATCCCTTCCAAGTATCTTTTATTTCCATAAATGTCCTTGATAGCAAAAGAGTCCAATCCAGAATCATGTGTCACACTTAATTGTCATATATTTTTAGTGTCCTGCAGTCAGGACCAGTTCCTTGGCCTCTCTTTGTCTTTAATGACTCTGTTGCTTTTGAATATCACAGGCTAATTATTTTGTAGACTGTCATGAATGTGGATGTTTGATATTTCCCCATGATCATATTTAGATTATAGATATTTGGCAAAAAAAATAAGTGGAGATTCTCTTTTCTTTTCATTATATCCTATCAAGTAGTACATGATTTCAATGTGTCCCACTACTGGTGAGGTTAAATTTGATCATCTGATTTAGGTTGTGTGCACAAAATTTCTCCACTGTAAAGATATTTTTGTAATTAATAATATTTGGGGAGTTATTTTGAGACCTGACAAATATTCTATTCCTTATCAAACTTTCACCTACTAGTTTCAGCATCCATTAATGTTAGTTGCAGAAATTTATTATTATAGTTGCTAAATGATGATTTTCCTTTCACCACCATTCCTTCTTCATTTATTAGTTGGCATTCTAGTATAAGGAAAAGTGTTTTATTCCTCCCTTTTATTTATTTACATATATCAAAAGAGACTCATGGATGCCTGTTTTATTCAATGGGTTATAATCCATTACCATCACTATTTAATTTAATGCCTAGCTTCTTTCAGAAGTTTCTGTGCCCTTTTTACACATCTATATTATTCTTTGTATTTATATTCTTTCTGGCACAGCAAGCTATACCAAGCTCAGCTTGTCTTTTAGCTTACACAACCCTGAAATCTACCATCTCTCTAAGATTCTCTGGTTCCTTTTAGTGGAGAACATTTTTAGAAACAAAGGTCTGGACATTGGTTGTGTTCATTGTTGGGGAGTGTCACTGTTCCTGGGCCTTCCTGGTGGAAAGACATGGGATATGCATGTATCTAACTGCATAGGCACACATACATTCTGCCACCAGACACTTTTGCAGACACTCTCCTCACCCAATCAGGCTCCAGTACACTTATCAGGCAGCAACCTTCTTCCCCAAGGGATGCAAATCTTGATCCATCTCACCTTCTGACTTTCCTATTAAATTACTTAGGAGGGAATGGATGAAGGAAGGTAGAAGGGAAGGAAGGAAGCACGGAAGGAACGAAGTCAATTTCTCCTCTTCAAGTTTAATTGTACTAAAATTTCTTCATGAAATTGAGACACCTTGAATAGTTTCTAAGAAAAAAAGGGGAAAGTAGGGCTGAATCACTCAATATTCATGTACTGAACATAGGAGTTTTAAAGTAACCATTATTACAGTTTATAACAAATTTTGGTTGCCGTTATGTTTGTTTCATATGTGTGACCTAATTTCAAAGGAACAGTATTCTTCTGTGGCATCCTGCAGATTACCGCCGGGGCACGTCAAAGGAGGAAATATATCTTTATGGATTTTGCTCTTGCTGAACTTCCTCTTAGAAATAATTCTGTTTGCCAATGCCACTCTTAAAATGTGAAATCACAAACTACACACATATGTGTGTGTTTCTCTAAGAAGTGAGTAATATGGTGCAATTATAACAATTTCAGCTTTACTGTGAACACTTCCCTTTCTAACAACATGACTAAGTACTGTACAGTTGGCTCTCCCTATCTGTGGTTTTCCCACTAGATACAACTAACAGCGTATTGCCTGTGCTTGGTTGAATCTGCGGATGTGGAACCTGCAGGTACGGAGGGCCAGCTAAGGGACTTGACCATCCGTGGATTTTGATATCAATGGAGCGTCCTGGAACCAACCTCAGCAGAAAATGAGGAACCACTGTACTATCAGCTTTATATATGTATCAGAATTTTAGAATGGAAATTTTGTGGAAGGATATTCTAAAATGAGATTCTAAATCAACAAGAAAACATTTCAAAATAGTGGATGATAACCTGACAACATTCCAACCTTTATCTCTGACTATAAGCATAACATGGTCATCAAGTGGAGTGTCAAGAAAGTTTTGGAAACAGCTCTGTACATGCTTTAAGTCTCACATCCTTCTCAAGCTACAATTGGGAAGGGCTTACCTGTTCTCTCACATCAAGACGTGAGACTTTAAGGAAACCAAGTGAAGAGTTTATTGAATATTCTTCTTATAATCTAATGTCCGAGTCATATCTGAGAAATATAAAAGTCGAAAGCCTGGATAAAGTGACCTACATTGTCGGAGTAGACAAGTGAGTTTGGGAAACAACCGTCCTCCCCATTTGGTAGAGCAAAGGATGTATGGCCTTTACCCTAAACCGGATATGGGCCATGCAATAAAGAAGACCAGTATGAGTCATCTAGTATTATCTAAGAGGTTTGCATGGAGCAGCATGAGGACCACAGTAGAGCTGAAGGCTGTGGACTGAGCAGCAAAAATTGGCATAGATGAGTCATGAAAATTCAGTGAGAGATGCTCAGAGTTAGGGGAGGTATCACCAGAAGAACCCATGATGGGCATGGGTAGTGTTAAACATCTTTCCAAGTACACAAAGAGCATCGATGCTAGATCACCAGCCAGTGCCAGTCAAGGAGGGACTTTCTTGCTTGCTCCCTTTCCTTTCCCCGTATCCCTTGCTCCAAACATGGGCTATTTAGAGCTCAAAATGAAGCAAGAGGAACAGACACTATCCACATACACTTTTGTCCCTACCAGGTGATAAACTGAAGCAGGCATGGACGAGGGGAGGAGAGAAGCTTAACTTTATATCAGTTTTTAATTGTGATGGTTTATATGGGACAGGGCATATGAATTAATAAATTGAGGCAGAGTTTTATAACTTAGTTAACTCAAAACTTTTCTTCTAGTGACCAAAATAGCTAAGGTGTCTGTCTGAGGCCAGGGAGCAACTAATGTACTAGAATAGATTGGAGATTGCTTTGTAATTATATCTCATAAGACATACTTAATCGATAAAAGATTATATATGCATTGTTTTATTGAATCCTCACAGAAACAATCCAATTTTATAGATGAGGCAAATGACTCCCAGAAAGGCAAATGACTTTTATTCAGAGTCACACAGCTCTTTAGGCAGAACAAGGATTTGAATTTATGTTTACTTGATACTTAAGTCCAAGCTCTTAACTACTGGTAGCCTTGTGAATTTGTGACATCCACACACAGATAAATACGATTTGATCACTTCATCAAGTATTTCAGTGAAGACTTGAGACAGAAATCTATGAGACCCAAGCCTTTTAGAAGCTGAGAAAGCCCTCTCTTCCTGTGACCAGAAAGCAAACAACAAAAATTAACAAAAACCGTTTATGAACTCTGCTTAATAAGGAAATGTTCAACTGTTTAGGAATTCTAAAGCTACTATGCTAATATGTATTCTGATTTTTAAACCCAGAGGTTCTTTTTTTTTTAAAAAAAAAAAATGCTTCATTGAAATCCATATGTACCACTTCCTTGAACTCCCCAATCAATTAGTAGAAATCATTTATACTAACAACCAACCATAAAAACAACTGAGCATTGATCCTTTACTCATACCAGACTCAAGTTTTCAGTGCCCTCTACTCACCATTTGATTTCCACCTCCATAGCTTGGTTTCTCTTTCCCTTCTTTCCTTCCTTCCTTCCTTCCTTCTTTCCTTCCTCTCCTTTCTTTCTCCATGTCATGCAAACATAAGCATTTTTGGGGAAAAGACAGAGAATCCTCTATTCCTCCACTTGGAAAATAATGTAATAGTGATTATTCAATCAAGCAATATTTATAAAGTACCTATGTGAGTGACTAGTATGTGGTAAAATCCTCTAAAAATTGTCCCTACTTTCATTACACAAGTCTTTACAGATATTAAATGACGTATTGTGTTTACCTGGTACTAAGTGGTATTGAAAAAAATGAAGAGTCCCCCATATGCATATGCATACATCCATCTATCATATCCATCCTTTGACACCAATTTTAAATCTCCTATTCTCCCTGAGGCCTTCTCTAGTGAGTACTGTCCACACGAATTGGTCTCCCTCTTGATATCCACTCTCATACTCTTTAATTAGCACTTAGTTATTTTCTTTAAATAGGCTTTATTCTGTATTGTATTATTTTAAAGATTATGAAGAACTTATAGAACCATTTTATTCAACTCTTCAATTTAACAATTTAGGACCTCAGGCCAAAGGAATTAAGAAACTTACCCCAAATTGTAGTACACTAAAGGCAAAACAGTTGTCCTAATTCATCATTAGTCTTTAATTACTTTACTGAAAACTCCACAAGGACTAAAATTACACTACTTTCTTTGATTATCTTTATTCCCTGAGGCTAACGACAGTGGTAAGATCACCAAGTGGGCACTCGATACATTCTTGCTGAGTTAAATTTTACTGGTTCTACATACACAAAAGTTTTCCAAATGTGGCTCTGCACAGGACTCATCTGGGGCCTTGTTAACGTATATCAAATCCTGTCTGTCCCTATCCCCAGGGATTATGACTCTGAAAGTCTGAAGTGGCTCCCAGGAATCTGTATTTGTAAGAGATGCTTCAAGTGAGTAGATCTTAATGTCCCAAGAAGTAGTGCTTTGGAACTACTGCCAGCATATGTACCCTATTCTGGAATATTTCCAGGGAGAAAAGTCCACAATTTTGCTTAGTATCATGTTTTTGGGACTAATAGACCTTACAACCAAGGAAAAAAGAAGCTCTTCGATTGCTGTAACTAAATTCTCACTACTGCAATTTCCTCCCTACTACCTCGGGTGGAAATGGGTAACAGCTGGTCTTTTAATAACCCTTGAAGATTACTGGTAAGTTACTCATCTACCTTCTCTTCTCTCAGCTAAATAGTCCCAATCTTTCTAAGCTGTCCTACAGGCCCTATTTCCCAAACCCTCCTCTCTCCCATAGTTGCTTAACTTTTGAAGTAAGACTAACAGCCTACTATTGTTCTGTGCTGCATGAGGTGTAATGAAAAGCCATTTAAAAATTTTGAGAAGAAGCTCTGTACAAGTGGTAGGATTTGGGTTTGAAAGTAACATCTTTGTATGTCTTGTCTGCACACGCTTTAATGGATTTTGATATCTCTAGGCAGATAGAGAGGCAGCGCGGTGCCAGGATTAGAACTTTATCTAGCCATGCAGGGCACCATGGAGTTCCAGACCAGTGCTTCAGCTAACTGGGTATATGACATGGAGCAAGCCATTTTCTTCTATTGTTTATTTCTTTACAAGCAAGACAATATAAATTCTACCTAAACTCCTGCAGTTGTTATGAAGCTGCCATCAGCGCAGCACAAGGAACTTTAGAAAGCCTGAAGTTCAGTCTATATGTAGACATTAGGAGTTGATGCAGGGGAGGCTGGTGTGAACGAAAGTGATAGAGAATCAGTGGAGTGTCAGTATCTTGGGGATAAAAATTGCAAGATTCCTCAACAAAGTCCAGTATCTCCAACACAATTGAGACAAACAGGCAGGGAAATTCACGGCTAGTTGAGCTAAACTTCAAACAGAAGTGATCCTCCTCCAGCAAACTAAGCAGTTATTTTCTTGGAAGGTGGACACTTCTCTGAGCTCTAATTTCTGTCCCTGACCATCCTGGACCCGAATTCTCAGTGTGATCTTCCTCACGATGTCCCAGTGTTCTATCATTCCTGCTGTGATATCTCCATTGCAGTCCTGCCACAGCCATTATATTTTATACCATGGCAGTTTAGACACCAATTCATGCCATGGCAACATCCATTGATAGAGAAGAAATTGGATATAGGGTGTCCGCTATAGGATAAAGACAGATAAAGCATCATCATTACTAACCACCCAGGTCCATCAGTTATTCAGTAGTAAATACAATATTTACTAGGCATTAACTCTTTGACTTTGCTACTAGGTGATGATGATGTCAGGCTCTGTCCTAACTGATGTATTATCTCACTTAATGACCATGTATTACTACTATGAGTTAAAGATCACAATTTTCTCACCTTACTGATGAAGAAACTGAGGTAGAAAGAGGTGAACTAACTTGATTGAGATCCTTTACTAACCCTAGCCTCAGAAACACACCATTGGAGATCAGGACCAACGCTCCTGAATGCCATGCTACTATTGCAACTTTAAGGTTAAAGATGGACTGCAACCTGGTGAAAAGAATGGTGAGAAAAGAATGATGGCAACCTCATTACTAGAGATTGAAGTCCTGACTTACTAGCCTAGTGTGCAAGACTTTACAAAGTTTGGATTCAAACTTTTGTCACAGTCTTCTCATCAACAACCCCCATCTCCACATCCCATATTCAAAGGCAAAGGAAACAGTATTTGTTTGTCACTTGTGCTCCAAGCTTTCCCATTTCTCCACATTTCTTTTTTTTTTTTTTTTTTGAGGAAGATTAGCCCTGAGCTAACTGCTGCCAATCCTCCACTTTTCGCTGAGGAAGACTGGCCCTGAGCTAACATCCGTGCCCATCTTCCTCTACTTTATATGTGGGATGCCTGCCACAGCATGGTGTGCCAAGCGGTGCCGTGTCTGCACCCGGGATCCAAACCGGCAAACTCTGGGCCACTGAGAAGCAGAACTTGTGCACTTAACCGCTGTGCCACCGGGCCAGCCCTGTCCACCTTTCTTTTCACTGTTCTTCCTGCTTATAGCAGTCTTTACAAATTAGCATGGCCAAATACTAACCTTTTCTCAACTTAAATGTTCCAACTTCATTTCCTCATTCCTGATCCAAGCAAGCAGATGTTATTTTTGAACACCCAGACCAATTCAAAGGCTATCTTTTTACTCCTAGAATTTTCTGTCTTACAATGATACGTGATAATATCACTCTTAAAATTCTGTGATGTTGAGGGAATGTACAATCTGCTAGAGACAATGTCACATGCTTTCCTAACCTTCACGTCGGTCCTATGGTGTTGGCATTATAATTTCAATTTTACGAGGAGGGAACTGAGATATAGGGAACTCAAGGTCATACAACTGGATTTTACACGTAGATTTTTCTAAATGCAAAAACTGTGTTCTCAACCACACTATACTACTTTATTAGTCTATAAACTTCTTGAAAACAATGTTTGCATCTTACTCATATTTGATTCCTAAATGCAATTGCACATGGTCATCAGCATTCTTTCTTCCTTTTTAAAAAAATTTCTTTGCAAATTGATTTAAATTGAACTCTGTTTCAGAGCGTGGGCTTTCATGAAGTTGAAAACACCCCAACCTGAAACTTTCTTTGCCTTTGTTCTTTGTTAATGAGTCTTTGCTTGTTCTTCCAGTTATGTTACTCTTTGATTCAATCTTTGCTTTAAACTGGATTTCATGTTTTTGCTGCTGAACTGGCAGTCCCTCATTTCAGCTGTTTGACAGCTTGCACGCCCTGCCTGCCGGCAGCAATATTTACTAATGGACCCTTTCTCTTACAAAAGCTGTTTGCAATAAGGAAAGATAATGAAGAAATTACTTGACCCCAGACACACAGCTAGCAGTAACGATGGACCATGTCATTGGACCTCTCTTTCATCTGTGCCCAAGGACCGGGGCGGGGCAGGGGAAGGGTAGAGGAGCTGCAACAGTGGAGGAGAACCCCAAGGATAGAGAAGGTTGATGACTCAGAAGCAGGAAGGGAACAACGTTTTGTAAACCTGCTTCTTCCCTTTGCCATAGATTCCACGGCCCATTCATGATCCCATCTAGTTTTCAAAACAATGTGCTGAGATAACTGCAGGCGATCCTTTTGATTTGGTCTCAAATGAAAAAACTGAGAGTCAAAGAAGATAAGCAAACTGGTCAAAGGAACAGAGCTAGAAAGGAAGGGAAACTATGTATCACACTGTTTAAATCCTGAAATTTGAAATTGTCCAAGAATGGATTTTAATACAGACTTCTGCAAGAGAATTGTTGTGTGACTTTGAATAAGTTCTGTGTGTGTATGCACGCACACCTGCCTGGTATTCTCAATCCTCATTTTCCACGTGTAAAATGAGGATAACAAGAGGATCAACTTTGATGTGTCATTCTGTGAATTAAATGAGATAATGGATATAAAATTCTTAGCCCAATCTCAGGCACAAAACAACTACCACATACACGGTAAACATTCTATTTTTGTTCCTCTTCTTATTACTGCAATGAAATGATATGTCCAGCATTCAAATGCAAGCCTTCTGAATTCCATGCTATTTCTACTCCAGCACAAAGTCTCAACAAGTCAACAAATGAAAGGAAATAGAAGGGGCAAGAATAAAATCTTGAATAGTTCTCTTCGTTGTTATAGTACATCTCCTTATGTTGATTGGGCTACAGAGAGAGCACCCTCATGCTCAGATTTGTCCTTTCAAATTTTCAGAGCCTATCATGCTTAGCCATCTTTCTGGGTGGCGTAATGATAACTTATTGCCATGCTCGGGTTGATACCTTTATATTCATACCACAGTTTTGTAGTAAAATTAACTCTTTATCAATAAATAGAATGTCATCCCAAAAGTGACAGAACGCAGCACACTTGAGTGAGAGAAAAGAGGTGTTTATTCATACTACTATGAATTCACAGATTCCTTCATTTTTATGATCTCCATTTAAAAATCATTTTCTTCCTAAATTTAATTGTTTGAAGATGAAATAATGTAAGACACCTAAAAAATAGAATCCTAAAATGCTGGAGCATCTGGATTCTAGTTCTAATTCTGCCATGTACTGTGTGACTTTGGTCAAATTGTTCAAACTCTCTGTTGATGTTTCTGAAGCTGCAGAAATGGGGAAAATGAACTCATATACTCAGATATATATATATTTTTTTCAAGTGTGACAACAAAGTGTTCTGTATAGGTCTAATTCATATGTTGAATGAACATAAATTATTTTTTCTTTCTGCTTGTTTATGAACTTGATCAGATTTATTAGTCAAAACTGGTCTTAGTTTGTAAAAGTTGGAAGTTGTGTGATCAGTATTTGATTACTAGACATGTTATTGTCATCGATCCCTGGAAAATCTGACAAAAAACACAAATCCTCTCTTTCTACAAAGATGCACATGGACACATGTTCATGAAGTTAGGCCTGAATTTTGGTGGAATCATGCAGCCCCTGAAACCCACCTGTATATGGAACCTGATGACTAAGACTCAGTCTCTCTCCACCTTTCTAATCCAGGCACCCACTGCGAGCGTAATATGGCAGTGTTATTCCACAATAAGTATGCCAGCCCCTTTTTCTGACATCAGATTTATAAAGAGCTGGTACTTTGTGAGTCTTTGAAAGAGTGGGTGTGAATTGTCTGAGAAGCTGGAAGAAAGCAAATGAGGTAGGAGAGCCTCAGTGGGTTGGTCATGAGAGGTCACAGCACAATGGAAAGCTCTCTGCACCACTCTTGTTAATGGCAGAGTTCTGTGACCTTGCTAGTCACTAACTGTGCCGAGTTCTGCCTACAGGAACCAAGTGTGATATTCTCAGTCCTCTTACTGGCAATTTCCCCTGAAGCACCACCTCCCTTCCCTCCCTCTGTGTCATGTACTTTCATGGAGCAGAGAGATTCTGAAACTGGGCTCCAGCCCTTTCTCTATGTTGAATTTCAGGATCTTTTTCATGATGTCTCCCAGATGAGATGTTTTTGCAGATGAAATGGCATCTCTGAATTGCCATGGAGGCTAGGTAAGAGTTATAGAGTCATTGGTGAAAAAAACGCTAGTTTTCTTCTGAGTCTTTTACTGACCATCCCTCAGGAACAATTTCCCACCCTCTTGAGTATTGCTTCATGACTCCCATCAGTCTTCATGACCTTTATTCTTTTAGACACCTGCGTCGCATGCTCTACAAGGAGCTCCTTCATCAAGTGGACAGCCTTCTAGCAGTGTATGCAAAGAATGAGGCTGAACATTGGGAGTATAGTTGCTACAAAATAAATAAAGAATGAATAAAGGAAAGTATTAAAAACTAAGTGAATAAATATACAATGTATGCAAATATGCCTTATATCATGCTTGGGTAATAGAAAACTCTTGGTAAATGTCCATTCCATGTAGAGGTCTACCATGACCATGTAATGTAACATTTACAGCAGGTTATAATTATATTTTGGGGTTTATTCATTTATTTAATATTTTTCTCTCTTATAGACTACATGGAGGGGGTTCATTGTTGGAACAAATACAGTACCTGAAACAAACATTGGTCCTCAATATACATGAATAGAAAAAATGAGTCAGTCATCTCTCCTTCCTTTCTTCCCCTCCTCCTTTTTGTCCTTCTCTACCATTTCTTTTATGCTTCTTATTCCTCTTACTTGAGTTCCCAGGCTTATTCATCTCTTTCTTCTTTACTCATTCTTTTATTTTTCTTTTTTATGCTTCCTTTCTTCTTTCTTGCAAAAAAAGTTACACTTGATGATGATGATGATATTAATAATAATCACTTATTTGGGGTGTGCTGTTTGCAAAATACTGTTCTAAGCATGCTACTTAAATAACGTAATGGTCCCCAAAATCCTATGAAATAGGTGCTACTCTAATTCCCAGTTTGCAGAAATGGAAACTGAGTCTTGGAAGGGTTAACTTGCTATCCTATGTTGTGGAGTCAGTAAGTAGCCAGAGATGGCTGCAAACCAGGGGAGTAATTCCAGAAATCATGATCTTTGACCCCTGAGATGCACTGCCTCCCAAAATCCTCAATAGCCTCAAGTAATATCTTATAAAAATCTTTGGAGAGCTTTGGATTTAAAGATTGAAATAGGATCAGATGGTTTTTGAATTTTTCTTTGTTACTCTTTCACCAGTTTCTTAGAAAACTCGCTTCAAATTGTCAATCTGAAAACAGATCTGACTGGATTGAAAGTCTGAACCACTCTGGCCTCCCCTGCTGTCACAGACAATCTGACAGCCTCCATAGTTCTTGATCTTGAGAATTATGGGAGAATCTTGAACCTTTCAGGATGCTTGAGCAGTCCCTTGTCCTGTGGGTGAATGACAACAACACAGTTTCCATCTCTACTTGATTTTCTGTCTGTGAGCAGCCAATTCTCAGAGCTCTATGCAGAATATCTGCAAGTGAGGCCCCATTATATTACTTATGTTGTGAAGGAAAGCAGGCATAGGGTCAGAAAGAGGGCACTGGCTTGGAGTCAGCATACCTGAGTTTTAGGGCTTCCTCAAGATCCCCAGCTGATATGGGGCAAGTCACTAAACATCTCTAGACCTCCATTTTCCTGATTATTATCTAAAGGGCTTGCCATCCTTCAAAGTCACATTCAGCTATAAAATTCTCTGAAACTCATTTAAAACAACACACGAAAGAGGAAAGCAAAAGAATGAATTGCCTGTTCAGGCAGTTTGGCTGCGAGGTGGATAGCCACAACTCTGAAATTTAAATCAGAGCCTATTTGAGACCATCTCCTCCCCCTAGCCAATGTCCCTACTGAGTGTGAGAATATGAACAAGAGTAGTAAGCCATGGCTCATGCAGGGCAGTAAAACAAATGAAAATCAGCTGTGAAGAAGGTGAGTCAGGTGCTGCCAGGTGGTGGAGTTCTGAAGGGAGTGGCCATTTAAGTAAGAACAATGAAGAAAAAAATGGGCCTGATGTGATCTAAGAGACGGAGCCAGTCTTTATGTAGAGAGCTGGTAGTGAGTGGAACAGAACTTACTCAAGTCTAAGCCTGGATGTGCTGTTGCATTTGTAACAGAAAATTCTTCTCAAATTGAGTCGAATGACAAAGAGGATTTCTGAGCCCACAAAATGGGTATTCGGTCATAGGAAGCTCTCCAGGTGGGTTTGATTCAGTGGCTAAGAGATTTCTAAGAGCAAGTTCTTCCATCTGTCTGCTCCACCTTCTTTTGTGGCAGTTGCAGCTTCCTCATAAGGCTGGCTTCGCTCCTGTGGTCAAAATGGTTAAGCTGTTTCTCATACCACGTTGGCCAGGAAAAGCTCGAAGGATGGTTTTGGGTAGCTCTCCTAGAAGAGTAAGGGAACTACTTCTCAAATCCTCTTAGAAAAGCTCCTTTCGTGACTACTGACCAAACTTCAGTCACATATCCATTCCTAAATCGATATCACTGGCCATGGGCACGGAATGCCTGTGTTACCCAAAGAAGTCACTGTAGCAATGAGGTGGTGGTCCTTTATTGGGTTAGATAAATGACGAATAGCACAAAACCTGGGGTGCTTAATCTCCCCTAAACTCTTGGCTTCACAACAATGGAGGACAGGAAATATCAATGTTGAAAAGCCCATACTGTGAAAATAAGAACACTTAAAAGAGATGGCAACACATTTTTTAATTGAGAGGTAATCAACATAGAACATTTTACTAGTTTCAGGTGTACAACATAATGATTTGATATTTCTTATTTATTGCAAAATGATCACCACAATAAGTCTAGTGAACGTCCATCACCATACATAGTTACAAAAATTTTTTTTCCTTGTGATGAGAACTTTTAAGATGTATTCTCTTAGCAATGTTCAAATACGCAATACAGTGTTATTAACTATAGTCACCATGCTGTACATCCCCATGACATTTATTTTGTAGCTGGAAGATTGTACATTTTGACTAGCTTCACCCATTTGCCCACCTCCTATCCCCCTCCCTCTGGCAATCACCAAAATGTTCTTTGTAACTATAAGCTCAGTTTTTGTTTGTTTGTTTTTTGGATTCCACATAATTGAGATCATACAGTATTTGTCTTTCTCTGTCTGACTTATTTCACTTAGCCTAATGCCCTCAAGGTCCATCTATGTTGGTGCAAATGGCAAGATTTCCTTCTTTTTTATGGCTGAATAATGTCACATTTTCTTTATCTATTCATCCATTAATGGACACTCAGGTTGCTTCTATATCTTGGCTATTGCAAATAATGCTGTAATAAACATGGGGGCGTGTATATCTTTTCAAGTTAGCATTTATTTTTGCTTTGGATAAATACCCAGAAGTGGAATTGCTGGATCATATGGTAGTTCTACTTTTAATTTTTTGAGAGACCTCCATACTGTTTTCCATAGTGGCTGCACAGTTTACATTCCCACCTACAGTTCACAAGCGTTCCCTTTTCTCTACATCCTTGCCAACACTTGTTATTTCTTTCCTTTTTGATAATAGCCATTCTAACAGGTGTGAGGTTATATTTCATTATGGTTTTGATTTGCATTTCCCTGATGGTTAGTGAGGCGGCACATTTTATCTTGAGAACCAACTCCAGTTGATTGGTGGTAGTCTCCTGGAAAGGTGTATTGAGAAGTCTTTTAAGACCTCATGAGAATGTGCTATATTTGATTATAAGTATTTGCTATGAGCACCGAAAGAGGCAGTCTGCATGCCATGGTTTTACCATTCTTGATCTATCAGGAGATTATATTAAAAAGAAGAAACACTGTTGCCTAAATTCTGAAGTCTAGTTCATTCAGAATCCAGAAGAGATGAAGGTGTTGCCAGGTAGCATTTAGTCCTGTATCTTGTACCATGGACCCTGGCACTACTAAAAGTGAAGCTCACTGAAGGAGCTTTTCAAATTCTGAACATTTTTGCCTGTAGATACACTAGAATGAAGGAAATGAAATATATTTAGCACAGCAAATGAAGTGAGACAGAACTAAATTTCATACATAAAATCTTTATTACATCTAGGAAGCAAGAATATTGCAAGCAAGCTGCTTAGAAGATGAGCTACAGCCCATGATCAGTACAACTCTTTCTTCTGGTCATTGATACCTTGGTGTCTATACACCATCAGAGAGTAGATGGGGATATTGCCCACCCAACTTCTAGGCTTAGACCTAAGCCCCAAAGTGGGATGAGGCACTTGATAGTAGGAACAGGCAGAAGTTGGTAAATCACTGTGTTCAAAATATTGAATTTGATAAACATGTGTCTGGTACTAACTGAATACATAATTTTCTATAAGGAAATCTAGAAGGTATAGACATAACCTCTATTTACAATAAATTTAAAGTCTACCTGGGGTGTGGCTGGAGTGGGCTATACCAATCAGGTCTAACCAGGAAAACAGAAACAACTCTGAGAAGAAATGTGGTGCAGTGAATTTATTACACAGGTGATGGAAGAGTCTAGAAGTCAAAGAGGGACAGTGACGCAATTCAAGATTAGCAACAGTTGAAATCCACCACCATCCCTAAGCTTTTGAGGGGAAAGAGAAGAAGTTGGGCTACCAGAACCCTGGGCCAAATCCCATGAAACCACAGTAAATCTTTCCAGAGGATAAAGGAACATAGAAGGAATTAGAGGAACATAGGAGACCCAGTCACTAATGTAAACACCACTCAAGGATGAGGTGGAGGTAGGGGTTGAGGAGGAAATACCTTTCTTTCTCCTTTGCTTTCACTTTCCAGTCTCATTTTAATATTCCTATTGACTGTATATATCCATATATCAGTTCATATGAGAATCTTGAGTAAGTAGTGTACAGCGCTCCGTCCCACAGAGGAGGGGCAAAAATGCCTATGCTATCCAGGGCAGATGGCAAAAGTTCTCATTGGGCAGATCTAAAAAATAATCTTGGAGGCTGGGGCATTGGAGTTATTCCTTCAAAGATGAGAGAACAGAAATGACATAGGTTAAAGGAGATATGGTGCTTATGGAGATAGGGAGGTACCAGAGAACCTAGTGCAGAAGAGAGGGACAGCACAGGAACAATTGACAAGAAAATGCAGGGCATTTTGAAGAATGGGTATATGTGTAATCTAGCTTAGCTGTTGTACAGAACAACATCCAAAATATAATTTAGAACCTAAGGGCCTCTGATTTAGACTGGAGGTTTATTTTAGAAGAAATAATTTAAACACACGTCTTTTATAATAATCTTCCACATTTGAAAATTCATAAAACTCTTCCTAAATCCATTATTCCCAGACAGCCTCTGAGGTAGCTCAGGTAGTTTTTTCTGATTATAAATGATGAAATTGAGGTTTAAGAAAGGTAAGCAACCTGCCAATGATCACATCATAAGTATTACGAGAGAGTACAAGACTAGAACTCATGTTGCTTAGCTCCTAATCTCAGATCTCCTCTCATATAATCAATATGGATTTCTGAAGAAATTACGTAGTTTGTGTTAAGCCACAGAAAATACCTCTCAGAACTTAAAATGAAAAGAAACCTTATTAGAAGCATAAGAAAGAGATGAATGGGCCCTTGAGGCAAAGATGCAACCAAGAATTGGCATAATACTGGGACTCAGGTGGAGGAAACTATCTTAATTCTATCTTGATATGTTTTGTCTTCTCCGAGCCCAAAAGTTTCCCTTACTTTTCCAGTCCACTCAGAAAGAGAAAGATACCCACATCATAGAAAGAAGCTGGGCTTACATGTCTAATCACTCAGAGATCCTCTCTCTCTCCCAAACTCTCAGGAAGGAATTATGCTTGGGTCCATTTTGATCAGGTGCTTCTGTTGGTCCAATCAGCAGAGAGAAATACATGCAAAAGATCACGCTATTCAAGTTAGTTGTCAGGGACTTCCACTGTGAGTGAGAGCAGAGGTACAGGACAGCATTCCTTCAAATGATATTTACCACAGTACAACTGTGTTAGTATAAGAACTGCTGTACTGTGGGACAGGAGAAAAGGCCATGCTTCCATTTGTCAGTAAAGGCTCAAGACAGCATGGAAGAGAAGCAGGATGTTCAATTTTTCTGTTTACCTGTAGCACAAACCATGCCTCCTCCTGAGCAAGACTCTTAAAGCAGTGAACAGAGGGATTGCTGTAGGCCTCCCATCAGTTCACATCCTATCCTGGACACTTTTAACCCTCCAGAGTCTTTGCTCAGGAAAAAGGAGGGCTACCACACAAGAGTGTTAAGAAGACTCATTTAGAGGAAGATCCAAGATGGCGCCGTGAGTAGTCCTCTTTGTCTCTCGCCCTTCGAGTCTACAATTATTTGGACACTTATCGCTTGACAAAGGATATCCAGACAGCATCTCAGGACGTCTGAGACACCCACGCGACTATACATCGGAAGGCGGATGGACTTTCCTCCGGGAGGATGTGGAAATAGGTGAAAACTCTCCGACCCCGACGGGCAGCCTAGTACCCGCAAGCGGCTTTCTTCCAACGGACGCCCCCAGAGGATCCACACACATCTAGGGCAGGAGCGAGAACACAACAGAGGAGCGACGGTGGAAACAGGTGACCAGAACCCTACCTAAACCCCCCGCAATTACTCCTAAACGCAGAGGGAAACTTTGGAGTTGCACACCTGAGCCCGCGGGGAGAGTCTCTCCCCGCCATTGGCGGGGAGACCCAGCCTGGTGCTCGGGGCGCCCGGAGGGTCCCAGAGAGAGACACGGAGGGCACGGAGGTCTCCCAGCCGCCGTTGCCTGCCCCGTGGGACTAGGGATTGCCGGAGATCTTGGAGAGGACCAGGGCTGGGGGAACTTTCAAAGGCCGGTTCTGCGACCCGGAGGGGAAGCACCGGAGCTCCACCCGGGCAGCAGACAAAACTCTCTGTCTGCCCTTAGCAGAGGGGCCACGCTGAGCATTCACGGCTCCGGGAGAGGCCTGGAGAGAATCCCAGAGGGTGGGGCGACCCCCTAGCTGCCGTTGCTCGCCCCGTGAGGCTAGGGATTGCCGGAGATCTCGGAGAGGACTGGGGCTGGAGAGAGTTCCAGAGACCCAGCTTAGTAGCCTAGGGGGAAACCCTACAGGCTCACAGCAGCCTTGGGGAAAGCCTCTGCACAGCACCAGTAGAAGGCACCCAGCCGCCAGCCACAAGGCTGGAAGACCCCAGGGCAAAAGCAGCATAGCTAGGTGCACTAACCACAGACTGTAGAAGATGCCAATAGCTCTCCTGCGACCCATAGAGGACAAGTGAGATTTGGTGGGTGCCGACAGCAACGGAGCGACAAATATAAGTGATCCCACCCCTGGCCGCTGGAAAAGCCCATAACACCGTTGCAGACCCCAAGGACAGAGCACATCTAGGTGGGCTGCAACAGTAGGCACCTGCAGCCTGAAGCCCCCCTGTGACGGCCCCCACGGCAGAGGAGGGAATCCAAAGGGCCACTGTGGCTACGAAGAGGGGCCCAGGCCCAGTTAGCAACTACAGACAGGGTTCCCGGTTGGTGAAGTATAAACAGCTGCTCCCCCCACCGCAGCAGCTGAAACAAGTGAAAGGAGCAACTAAACTCTATCTCCATGCGGAGGCACAAATCAACAACATCAAGCAATATGAAAAAATACATTAAATCTCCAGAACAGAAAGAAAGTAACAAATACACAGAAAACAATCCCAAAGAAAATGAGATATATAACCTAAATGATGATGACTTCAAAACAGCCATCATTAAGATTCTCAATGAGTTAAGAGAGAATTCTGACCGACAACTCAACGAGTTCAGGAGCTATGTCACAAAAGAGTTTGATACGATAAAGAAGAACCAAACAGAAATATTGGAAATGAAGAACACAATAGAGGAGATTAAGAAAAATCTAGATGCTCTGAACAGTAGGGCCGATAATATGGAGGAAAGAATTAGCAATTTGGAAGATGGCAATATAGAATTGTTGCAGGCAGAGGAGGAGAGAGAAGCAAGACTTAAAAGAAATGAAGAAACTCTCCGAGAATTATCAGACACAATTAGGAGATGCAACGTAAGGATTATAGGTATACCAGAGGGAGAAGAGAAGGAGAAAGGGGCAGAAAACCTATTCAAAGAAATAATGGCTGAGAACTTCCCAAATCTGGTGAGGGAGATGGATCTTCAGGTGACAGAAGCCAATAGATCTCCAAACTTTATCAATGCAAGAAGACCAACTCCATGGCATATAGTAGTGAAGCTAGCAAAAGTCAACAACAAGGAGAAAATATTAAGGACAGCCAGGCAAAAGAAACTAACCTACAAAGGAACCCCCATCAGGCTATCAGCAGATTTCTCAGCAGAAACTTTACAGGCTAGAAGAGAGTGGAATGATATATTCAAAAATCTGAAGGACAAAAATCTACAGCTGAGAATTCTCTACCCAGTGAAAATATCCTTCAAATACGATGGAGAAATAAAAACTTTCCCAGATAAACAAAAATTAAGGGAGTCCATTGCCACAAAACCTCCTCTTCAGGAAATCCTCAGGAAAACCCTCATTCCTGAAAAATCCAAAAAAGGAAAGGGGCTACAAAACCAAGAGCAGAGGAGATAAGTAGAAGGACAACAACAGAGAGTAGCAGCTCTACATCAGAACAGATTAAACCATGGGACGAGAAACAAAGGAAACTGAAGAAAACCGGAAAACAAGACACAAAATGGGAGTGGTAGGCCCCCACGTCTCAATAATCACTCTAAATGTAAATGGATTGAACTCCCCAATCAAAAGACACAGACTGGCAGGATGGATCAAAGAACAAGATCCAACAATATGCTGCCTCCAGGAAACACACCTCAGCCCCAAAGACAAACACAGACTCAGAGTGAAGGGATGGAGAACAATACTCCAAGCTAATAATGAACAAAAGAAAGCAGGTGTCGCTATACTAATATCAGACAAGGTAGATTTCAAAGCAAAACAGATAAAGAAAGATAAAGAGGGACAGTATATAATGATAAAAGGGACTCTCCACCAAGAAGACATAACACTTATAAATATATACGCACCCAACACAGGAGCACCAAAATTTGTAAAGCAACTCTTAATAGAATTAAAAGAAGACATCAACAACAATACAATAATAGTAGGGGACCTCAACACACCATTAACACCAATGGACAGAACATCCAGACAGAAAATCAACAAGGAAATAATAGAATTAAATGAAAAATTAGACCAGATGGACTTAATAGATATATATAGAACACTTCATCCAAAAACAGCAGGTTACACATTCTTCTCAAGTGCACATGGAACTTTCTCAAGGATTGACCATATTTTGGGAACCAAAGCAAACATCAATAAATACAAGAGAGTTGAAATAATATCAAGCATCTTTTTTGATCATAACGCTATTAAACTAGAAATCAACTACAAGAAAAAAGCAGAGAAAGGTGCAAAAATGTGGAGACTAAACAACACGCTTCTCAACAAACAATGGATCATTGAAGAAATTAAAGAAGAAATCAAATATTATCTGGAGACAAATGAAAATGAGAACACGACATACCAAATCATTTGGGATGCAGCAAAAGCAGTCCTAAGAGGGAAATTCATTGCAATACAGGCTCACCTCACTAAACAAGAAAAAGCTCACGTAAGCAACCTCAAACGACACCTAACAGAACTAGAAAAAGAAGAACAAACAAAGCCCAGAGTCAGTAGAAGGAGGGAAATAATAAAAATAAGAGCAGAAATAAACAATATTGAAACAAAAAAGACAATAGAAAGGATCAATGAAACAAAGAGTTGGTTCTTCGAAAGAATTAACAAAATTGACAAACCCCTAGCCAGACTCACCAAGAAAAGAAGAGAGAAAGCGCAAATTAATAAAATCAGGAATGACAGAGGAGAAATCACAACAGATACCAATGAAATACAAGAGATCATAAGAGAATACTATGAAAAACTATATGCCAACAAATTGAACAACCTGGAAGAAATGGACAAATTCCTAGACTCCTACAATCTCCCCAAACTGAATCAGGAAGAAATGGAGAATCTGAATAGACCAATCACAAGTAAGGAAATAGAAACGGTAATCAAAAACCTCCCCAAAAACAAGAGTCCAGGACCAGACAGCTTCTCTGGAGAATTCTACCAAACATTCAAAGAAGACTTAATACCTATTCTCCTCAAACTGTTCCAGAAAATTGAGAAAGATGGAGAACTCCCTAACACATTCTATGAAGCCAACATCACTCTGATCCCCAAACCTGACAAGGACAACACAAAGAAGGAGAACTACAGGCCGATATCACTGATGAACATAGATGCAAAAATCCTCAACAAAATTTTGGCAAACCGATTACAGCAATACATCAAAAAGATTATACACCATGATCAAGTGGGATTTATACCAGGGACACAGGGATGGTTCAACATCCGCAAGTCAATCAACGTGATACACTACATCAAAAAAATGAAAAACAAAAACCACATGACCATCTCAATAGATGCAGAGAAAGCATTCAACAAGATCCAACACCCATTTATGATAAAAACCCTCAGTAAAATGGGTATAGAAGGAAAGTACCTCAACATAATAAAGGCCATATATGATAGACCCACAGCCAACATCATACTCAATGGACAAAAGCTGAAAGCCATCCCTCTGAGGACAGGAACAAGACAAGGGTGCCCACTTTCACCACTCCTATTCAACATAGTACTGGAGGTGCTGGCCAGAGCAATTCGGCAGGAAAAAGAAATAAAAGGAATCCAAATAGGTAACGAAGAAGTAAAACTCTCGTTGTTTGCAGACGACATGATCCTATACATAGAAAACCCCAAAGAATCCACAGAAAAACTATTAGAAATAATCAACAACTACAGCAAAGTAGCAGGGTATAAAATTAACGTGCATAAATCAGTAGCATTTCTATACACTAACAATAAACTAACAGAAAAAGAACTCAAGAACTCTATCCCATTCACAATCGCAATGAAAAGAATAAAATACCTTGGGATAAACTTAACCAAGGAAGTGAAGGATCTATACAATGAAAACTACAAGACTTTCTTGAAAGAAATAGGCGATGACATAAAGAGATGGAAAAACATTCCTTGCACATGGATTGGAAGAATAAACATGGTTAAAATGTCCATACTACCTAAAGCAATATACAGATTCAATGCTATCCCAATCAGAATCCCAAGAACATTCTTCACAGAAATTGAACAAACAATCCTAAAATTCATATGGGGGAACAAAAGACCGCGAATTGCTAAAGCAATCCTGAGCAAGAAAAACAAAGCCGGCGGAATCACAATCCCCGATTTCAAAACATACTACAAAGCTACAGTGATCAAAACAGCATGGTACTGGTACAAAAACAGGTCCACAGATCAATGGAACAGAATTGAAAGCCCAGAGATAAAACCACACATCTATGGACAGCTAATCTTTGACAAAGGAGCAGAGGGCCTACAATGGAGAAAAGAAAGTCTCTTCAACAAATGGTGCTGGGAAAACTGGACAGCCACATGCAAAAGATTGAAAATTGACCATTCTTTTTCACCACACACCAAAATAAACTCAAAATGGATCAAAGACCTAAAGATTAGGCCTGAGACAATAAGTCTTTTGGAAGAGAATATAGGCAGTACACTCTTTGACATCAGTTTCAAAAGAATCTTTTCGGACACTGTAACTCCTCAGTTGAGGGAAACAATAGAAAGAATAAACAAATGGGACTTCATCAGACTAAAGAGCTTCTTCAAGGCAAGGGAAAACAGAATTGAAACAAAAAAACAGCTCACTAATTGGGAAAAAATATTTACAAGCCACTTATCCGACAAAGGGTTAATCTCCATAATATACAAAGAACTCACACTGCTTAACAACAAAAAAACAAACAACCTGATCAAAAAATGGGCAGAGGACATGAACAGACATTTCTCAAAAGAAGATATGAATATGGCCAATAGACACATGAAAAGATGTTCATCATCGCTAATCATCAGGGAAATGCAAATCAAAACTACACTAAGATATCACCTTACCCCCGTTAGATTGGCAAAAACATCCAAAACCAAGAACGACAAATGTTGGAGAGGTTGTGGAGAAAGAGGAACCCTCATACACTGTTGGTGGGAATGCAAACTGGTACAGCCACTATGGAAAACAGTATGGAGATTTCTCAAAAAGTTAAAAATAGAAATACCCTATGACCCAGCCATCCCATTACTGGGTATCTATCCTAAGAACCTGATATCAGATATCTCAAGAGTCCGTTGCACCCCTATGTTCATCGCAGCATTATTTACAATAGCCAAGACGTGGAACCAGCCTACATGCCCAGAAACTGATGATTGGATAAAGAAGATGTGGTATATATACACAATGGAATACTACTCAGCCAAAAAAAAAGACGAAATTGGCCCATTCACAACAACGTGGATGGACCTCGAGGGCATTATGTTAAGCGAAATAAGTCAGTCAGAGAAAGACGAACTCTATATGACTCCACTCATAGGTGGAAATTAGTATATTGAGAAGGAGATCTGATCGGTGGTTACCAGGGAAAAGGGGGGGTGGGGGGAGGGCACGGAGGGGGAAGTGGTGTACCCACAACATGACTAACAAAAATGTACAACTGAAATCTCACAAGGTTGTAATCTATCATAACATTAATAAAAAAAAAAAAAAAAAGAAGACTCATTTACAGGTTATAATTTCATTCATAAACCTGGCAGCCTGGCTCTGTGGGACGCAATGCTCTATAATAAATTTAGAATTGCCGCCATTTCAGTCATTTGGGAATAACATTTTGTAATAAAAATAGCCCTCACGTGTGTACAGTTAACAAGCCACCTCCATTGCCCTCATTTCATTTGATTCTCACAGTAACTTTTTATAATAGGAAGCATAGGAAAGGCTATTTATTTCCCTGTTTTAGCACCTGAGTCTACAGAGGTTTGTAGCTCACAGAGGTTGAAGCTCACAGCATCACAAGGTAGTTTGCTATCATTTTGATTAGATGCCAGGTCTCTTTATTCCCAATCCGATGTTCCTTTCTATTATACCATAGTTCTCATCTTACATCTCTCTTCTGTTTCCTTCTTTTCCTAAATTTCACCATCTGCCCTCCTTTGGCTTCCCGTTATTCGATTGTCTTTTTCCTTCTAGAACTTAAAATTTTGTGTTGTCACCGAGTCTCTCCATTTACCACCATGATTTCCCTTTCGTTGCTCACAGTTTCCCTCCCACAGATACAATTGGGGATGGAGGGTCAACTTTACAACAGGTACCTACTTGTCAGTATGTGAGAAGAAGCACACCGGATGCAACCACAATTTCTAGCTTAAACAAACAACCAGAAGAAAATATACACTAAAGAGAGACAACTTCTGCCCTCCCACAACATTGGATTATTTTAGTTCCTTCTTAGAGCATTATTTCCCAAACTCTTTGTTTCCCTCACTTTCCTCTTGATCCTAATTTCTTCTGTCTATAAACATCCTTTAGAATTTTTTTTTTAAAGTTGAGATCTGAAGGAGTGGTACCCAATATTTTTCTTTTCAAAAGTTGATGGCTTGGCATTGGAGAGAGCCATCCCTAATTCACAAACACACAAACGGCTACGATGTCCCATCGTCAGGAAGGCGGTTCTTCTCCATGGCCCTCTTCAGACGTGCATGCTTTTGGAATTTGTGTGTCATGATCTGAGGAAACAGGATAGGAGTGGTGGTAATTTTCCAAAAGGTATGTTACTATCCACATAATACATAGACAAAGCAGAAATAAAGGCTCTGCTGCTATCTGTCTTAACCAGAATCGAGTTTGGAATTCTGAACGCTAGAGTCGGAAGCAATTGCAGAGATCCCTTGGCATTGTGCCATGAAGGAAACTGAGGTAAAGTGTAGCAGAGAGACCTGCCAGGAGTCAATCTGCAGATAAGCAACTTCAGTATCATGGGTCGGCAGGGTATCCAGTAAACCTCACTGTCTCCTTTTGGTTCACAGGCTGGCTGCTCCATTGTGTTGAAATGAAGCATTCAGAAGGACTCAGTGAAATCATCTTTGGAAATTTCCAGCTGGGCTGCACCCTCGTAATACCAGGGTTAAAAGCATGGGGTGGGTGTAAAGAGCATTTCCAAAGGGCAGGCTCCGGGGGTGGTAAAGTCGGGGGTGGAGAGGAGAGAGATGGAAAGAAAAGGTTTTTGTGATAGGACTCTCACCGGAAGCCAAAATCATCCACTGGGGGGAGTTTGTTTGATGTATATTTAATTATGGATGTCTATTTAAGCTGGGAGTGGTGAATTCATGGGGTGGGCTGATTCTCCTGGGAGATGGTTCAACCTTTCCCTTCTTCCCCCAGCAGGAGCCAAGAGGAAGGGAGGGTGTGGGGATGGGTGGGTGTGGTTGAATGCAATTGTGAAGTCTGCCAGAATACACATCTTGCTGCTGAGCAAATCATGGCCTTTCCCAGGCACCAAACTAGGAAAGTTGGCCTCATTGAGGAGGGGAAATATATAGTGCAAGGAGCACTTGTCTATGAAGGAAGGCTGGGCAGACAGTGGGTAATCCAAGGAAGCTGATCTCAACTTACACTGAGAGAGTGGTAGACAGTGGCTCTCTGTTAAAATATTGATAATAACCCAACAAACACTGGCAGAGCCTGACTATGCATCAGGCACTTGACCTCAATGATCCCGTTTAATCCTCACAACTTTATCTATGAGAGCAAGTAGTATTATCCCCGTGATAAAGATAAACAGGACCAGAACAGTTAATAAATTGCTAAGGTCACAAAACTAGTAAGAGGAGAAATGGGCTTGTAGCGCAAGTCAATGTGTTCCAAGTCCTGTGCTTGATAATAGGAACAGGTAATTTTACATAATTTCTGCATAACAGAAACAATTTGATTTTTAGAACCAAATCCCAAGTCTCTCTAACTCCAAAATCTGCGCTTCTATACACTATGATGCATGGTTTCTTTCTAAACACTTGGCTAGCCCAAAGTGCCCAAGGACATAAATCAGCAAATGAGAATCAGACAGGGTTGGGTAAATAGCAAAGTCTGGTGAGAAGAGAGGAATCAAACAAAATTGTTAGAAAAGAGCAAAACAGCATTGAGAAGCCAAGCAGGCAAGCTGAGAATAAAAAGCTCATGGTTATGACAAGAATTCACTCTAACAGTCTTGTTTTCCCATTTTCTCCCCCTGGCTGATCTGATGACAATCTCATTCCAACTAAATTCTCTTGTGTCATACATCTCTGTTTTTCCATCTCATTTTCTCTCACCTATTTTATTTCCATTCCGTTAAACACCACCTCCTCTTCCTTCTTGACCACTCCATTTTCTGACTGGCCTCGAGATGCTCCCCAAGCACCAGACTCCCTCAAACAGCTTGTCTTCTTCCTTTGCTGGGTGACTAATAGCTTTTTGCTGATCTGCTAGTCATCTAAAGGGCAAGGCACCCTCTACCCAACACGGAGCTTGGAGGGGACCCAGTGTAGGTGATGAGAAAAGGAAGAAAGAAGGAAGAATAGAAAAAAGGGACAAAGACCAGGCACTATAGCAGAGATGACAGAATAAAACCAAAATGAGAAGAAAATACGATGGAAGGGGAAAAAAAATAAAGATAAAAAAGCTTTCATTCCAAGAAATAAAGGAAGGGATATAAGACCAAAAAAAGAGAACAAGAGGGAGAAAATAAGAAGAGACAGGTGATAAAGCGAAATAGAAAGGGAGAGATAAAAAAAATAAAGACAAGATAAGGCAGAGGAGAGAGAGGAAAAAATATCGAGAAAATAGTAAAGGTAGGGAGCCAGGGTTGGGGAGGAGTGAAGGGAGGCTGAAGGGGATGAAAAAGCAAAATGAAGTAATCAAGCAAGTTGGGAAAGCAGTGAGAGACATAGATAGCCAGCAGAAAGAAATACGGAGAGAAAAGGAAAACAAACCCAGCGGGAAGAAGATAGATGTAAGCAAAACAAGATTGAGAGAGCTTCTTAGATAAAACGAAAAGATTATTTTTTTCAAGGCTATCTTTTCCCTTGCCTCAACAAACACACCGTTTTATTTAACAACAAATGAACACATTAAAATAGCTTAAAAAACAAGTCATGCCATGGAGCTGCATATGTAGGGGATATTGCTTGGTCAATGATGGCTCCCGGGAGACCCCAGGACTTCATTTAAGCTTTAGGAAATATGCAACCATCATCATAATAGCTAATATTAACTGAAAATGTACTATGTGCTAAGCATTTGGAATATATTGTTGCATATAATTCTCACAACAAGCCTATGAGGCAGTTACTCTTATGATCTTTGGTTCTCAGATGAGGATACAGAGGCTTAAAGGGGTTAAAGGAACTTACCCAAGGTTGCATTGCTTTACATGCTAATCCCAGCGTCAAACTGGGGCAACACAACTACAAAGCCCATGTTCTTAACCAGCAAGTTCCAGAAAAGGCAACATGGCATCTGGAAGCAGGGCTCAGAACTGGACAAATTCGAACAATGTTGACTGAGCCTCTGCTGTGTACCTGGTGCTATCCACATGTCCAGGGGATAATCAGAGATAAGTAAGACACAGCCTTGGCTCCCAAGAAAGTAATGGGATAGCAGTAGGGAGAAGATATGTCAATGCAGAGCTCACATTAGGTAGGAATAATACTTTCCTGGAGGTAAAAACTAAATGTTGTAGGGACAGAGAAGTGGAATGGTCCTTTATGGGAGGGTTTGGAGGAAAGGTAGAGTTCTAGGCAAATGTTTTCTGTAAAAAGCCAAATTGTAAGTACTTTAGGCTTTGTCGACCACAGGTCACTGTGACAACTACTCAGCTCTGTTTGGTGGCCCCAAAGCAGCCAGTGACAGCTTGTAAAAGAATAAGCAAGCATGAATGTGTTCCCAAAAGACCTGTATTGATGGCAATGAGATTTGAATTTTGTATCGTTTTCATGTGTCACAAAATATCATCCTAAAAAAATTCCCTTTTAATCATTCAAACATGTACAAAGCTTCTTAGCTCACAGGTGGTAGGATGGATTTGGCCTGAGGGCTGTAGTTGACCAACTCCCCCTCTAGGTAAAAACGAGGGAAAGTATTCCCAATAGAGAAAGGCATGTACAAAATCAGAGTGGAGTGAAAAGATTTAGGGTTTCCTGAGCATTTCTATTGTCTGCCTCAAGTGCCAGGTGTAGGCCAGTTCATGACTGAGGCGGGGCTAGAGATGTGTGTTGGGGCTGGATTATGAAGCACGTAGAACCCATGAGCTTGGATTTTACAATAACGGGGAGCCTTTGAAATACATTTTAAGTAGGATTTTACCACATCCTAATTTAATTTTAGATACAAACAACACATGGGGGAAATTTGGGGCTCCAGCAATATTCGAGGCCTTTGCTGATAACGACCCCAACTAAAGGAGGTGCAACAGATGTGGAAGCAGGGGCAGTTCTGAATATTGTTCAGGAAGTAGAATCGACTGACTGGTGGTTGAACAGTTGAGAAAGAAATGAAGACTCGGAGAGGCCTAGCATGTCTCACTTGGTGGTTATTCTTCCAATGTGAATCAAAATATTTACGTGTCATATGGATACTGAGCTATCTTATAGAGCCAAACAAAAAGGTGTGTGTGTGTTTGAAGTTTTCTGACTACAAGGGTAATATATGCTTATTCTAGTTAAAGTAAGGTTAGATACTGTAATGATTCAATCAGTGACTGCAAGCAAACACCTCTTGTGTATCACTTCAAATCCTTTGGACCTCACCTTTTATTCCAGCCATGACAGTGGTGAACAGCCTAATTCAGTTATAACCTAGCAATACCTTGCCTCAGACCTGCATTAGGCGCCTTTAGCTTTTTGCCCCAGGGCTTCTCTGATGACACATCAAGGGACACATACATGAAATATTTTGCATGCAAACATGTGCAACCTGGAAGCCAGAGAGTCAATGCCCCAAGGATCAGCTCTTGACCAGCAGGAGCTCGGAACAGATATACCGATTGTCCTCCTCTCTACCACAGGTAGTTCTGAGCTGAGTGTATAAGTCTCCTTTGAAGTCCTGGTGGGATCGAGCACCAGCTGTCTGCAGTGATAGTCAACTCAATAATGCGCCCTGGTCTCCCCTTTTCCTCCTCCTCTGATCACTTCTCTGACCTCTCACCCTTGCTCGCTGAAGGAATTCCCTAAAAAATACCTGTCTAAAAATCGGGTTTTTTTGTTTTTTTTAAATTTTTGCTGAGGAAAATTGGTCCTCAGCTAACATCTGTGCCAATCTTCCTCTACTTTGTACGTGGGTTGCCACCACAGCATGGCTAACTTTTGGTGTAAGTCTACACCCAGGATGCAAACCTGTGAACCTGGGTCCCCGAAGCGGAGTGTGTGAAATTGACCACTGTGCCACTGTACCAGCCCCTAAAAATATTTTTTTAAAAGGTTCTTTTCATAGAACTCAGGAAAAGGAAATTCATCAACAATAGCTTAGTTTTTGCCTAGATAATCTGCCAATTTACATGCTCTTGTTTAGCGGGCAGCTTCCAAGTGGCAATTCAGAGAAATAGAGTCTTTCCATTGTGTGGCTCTGACATCTCTTAGGACCTCAGTGGTCTCTCTGAGGGAAACAGTGAAAAGAAAAGGCTTCTTTACTACCATGGGCCTCATGTGACATGTGTCCCATCCTCTTGGATTCCATAGGCAAACAAGGAGCCACATGGCCCCACCCAGACACACGGAGCCCTGGGAAATGTATTTCCTGCTCAGTAGCCTTTTCTTAGCAAAACTCTACACTATGGAAGAGCAGCACATATTTGGGTGAACAGCCTGCTTTTTCTACCTCAACGTTCAATGTATAAAATTTGGAAAATATAGAAAAGTGTAAAAAATAAGTTGAAATCATTATGACTTGACCATCCAGAGATAGCCACTATTTCATTTTGAAGTATTTCTATGTGGCCCTTTTTCTACACAGTTAATCATATTTTAGAAATATATATACCGTATACATAAATATATACAGTATATATAGAGAGAGACACAGTAATTAAAGTACATATATATATACAGTAATTATATATACAATAATATAGATACACAATAATTACAGGTTTGCATCCCGCTTAATTCACTTAATATTTTGTTCTATTAATATCATAATGTTAATTAATTAATGTTATAATGCTAATATTAATGTTATAATATTTAATGAAAAATTTCCTCATTTCATTTATATTCTTCTTGAGATGTCAGGAAGGCTGCATTAGAGTTGACTGATCATGTACAAATTAGAGACAAACCTCAGCGGGCACAGAAGTATCTCACAGTCTGCAGGAAGATAAGACCCAGACACAAATAAACATATGTTCTTCTATGTTCAGTGTCAACTCATGAATTGGTGGGCTGCTGGAATGTGGCCACCAAAGACTTTGTGTGTTCTAACTTTAGCCACTTAATCTTTTTATTTTTCCTTTGAGAGCTTAATGAAAATAATGAAATACTTTGTTGATATTGGATATTATAGAAATCAAAGTCCAATTTTTAAATTAATAAACATGTCAACTATTATTGCTACCAGCCCAAAGTCTATAAGGTATCCCCACAGAGAATAGGACAAAGGAATGGGAGGCAAGAGTAATGTCCCCATTTGGACACAGTGGTCTCATCCAAAGTCAAACATTCAGGCAGTCATGGGATTCAGGAGGATGAGGGGTTGGCCTCCATGGGTTAGGGAGAGGATACACAGAACCATATCAATAGCTAGCAATATCCAAATTCCTAAAGATGAATAAACTATTTTTCTTGGAGCAATCATTTCTTTTTCCTTCTTATACTCTTACAATCCGTGAAATTTAAACATTAATACTCATCCCACTGAATTACATATCAAACTCAACCAGAGCCAACCCGACTCTAGAGGGGTTTATGTTATCTGTTCGATTTATCTCAAAGCTGTCATGCAAATAAATATTCCAAATCTTCACACGTGGACACACAACCTCAAAGAAATTTTCCACTTTTCTTCCACTAGGGAGCAATATAGATAAAGAGTCATGGAAGTTCCAAGGAGGAAGCCATGACTTCCATTAGGGGTAAAAGAGTGTGGAAGTCTTGATGACTGGCTTCCTGGAAGAAATGGAACCTACTTTACAGGATTTCAAGGTCCAATTAATGTCTAGTTACCTGAAAAACAATATAGGGCTAAGAACTTGCTCTAGAATCAAACAGATGGTGTTGAATCCCAAATGTGATGCTTTCTAAGAAAGCGACTTGTCAAAGTCCCTTAACTTTTCTGTATGTTCTTTATACAGGGCTAATAACATCCAGTCATCATGGAATTTCTTTGAGAAGTGCATCAAATAAAGCATGTGAAACATTTTTCACAGTTTCTGGTCCATGGCAAGTGCCCCCTCCATGTTATCTAATTTTTCCAAACATTAAAGAGATGCTGAGTGGCATTTGCAAAATTGTCTCTAATCCTGAAACACTTAGGAAATTTAACATTATTTTAACATTTGTGAAGACATTGACAAACTTTCTAAAACGTACATAGAAAAATAAAATTTTCACAAAGACCTAAGTGAATTTTGCAAGAGAAGAGAAAAGAGGGAAGATTGTTCCTACCAGATATGAAGACAAAATAATAGTCACAAAAAGTGATGTATTTAACTAGTAACAGTCAGACTAGTGAAAGGAAAGAATTTAAAGATTCTTCATAAAAATTAGAAAGAATTTAAAACATGACCCATTTATATACTGCAACATATATGGTGGAGATGATACTACAAACCAATAGGGAAAGGACAAATTATTTAATAGATGGTGCTGGGAAAACTGCATCAGTATATAGGGAAAAATATTCTTAAAGCTCTGCCTTACACAGGATGGATCAAGGGCTTATCCATAAAAGAAAAATATTATATAATCAATAGGTCACAATATCAGAGAATTTTGACCTTGTGGTAGAGAGATCCTTGTTAAATATGATCCCAAATGTATAAACTATGAGATTTTAGAAAAGGCATGTAATTTTACATCAAAATTAGAGATTTTCACTCAAAAATTGGTACTGCAGACAAGGCTAACAGATGAACTATATTTTAGGATATGGTATTTGCAATGAGAAAATATGACAACATCCTTGCCTTGTTGTGATCTTAGGGGAGACTGTCCAGTTTCTGATCATCAATTACGATTTGAGCTATAGCTGGTCTTGTTTTTTTTCTGTAGATGTCCTTTACCAAGTTGAAAAATCTCCCCTCTATTCTTAGTTTACTGGGAGATTTTGTCATGAAGAAGTGCTGGATTTTGTCAAATGCTTTCCCTGCATCAATTTATATGATCATGTGATTTTGCTTCTTTGGTTTGCTAATTAGTGGATTATATTGTTTGGCTTTGGGACCAGCCTTACATACTTCGGATAAATTCCACTTGGTGATATTGTTTAATTCCTCATCTACGTTGCTAGAATTGGTTTGGCAATGTTCTGTTGAGGATTTTTTCATCGAGTTTCATGAGAGATATTATCTGTGGTTTTCCTTTCTTGTAATGTATATCTGGTTTTCTTACTAGGGTAATGGAAACTTCTGCATCCATTTTCTGGGAGAGATTGTGGAGAATTGGTAATATCGATTTTTAAATGTTTGATGGAATTCACCCATAAAACAACCTTGGCCGTGATGTTTTCTGGAAGTCTAATAATTGTTGATTCATTTTTTTAAATAAATATAATTCTATTCAGATTTTTTTTTTGTATAAGTTTTGGTATTTTGAATCTTTCAAGGGCTTGGTCAATTTCATCTAGGTTATTTGTGGACATATGGTTTTTCATTCTTTTCCTTTATTATTCTTTAATATTCAAGGTATCAGTAGGGATGACCCTTCTTACCTTCTAATCTCCACAATTTGTGATTTTTTTTTCTCCAAGTTAGCCTGGCTAGATATTTATCAATTTTATTGATCTTTTCAAATAAATAGTTTTGGATTGCATTGATTTTCTCTATTATTTTCCTGTTTTCAAATTCATAAATTTCTGCTCTGTTTTTTATTAATTACTTTATTCTGCTTGTTTTGAACTTAATTTGCTCTTCTCTGTTTTCCTGAGGTCGAACCTTATGTTAGTGCTTTTGCATCCTTCTTCTTTTCTAAAATATTATTTAGTGCTAGAAATTTCACTTTTAACACTACTTTCATTGCATCTCGCAAATTTTAACCAGTTGTATTTTCATTTCTATTTAGTTTGAAATATATTTTAAAATTTCTCTTGTGACTTGGTCTTTGACCAATGTACTATTTAGAAGGATGCTGTTTAATATCAGAATATTTGGTGATTTCCCACTCATCTTTCAGTTGTTAATTTCTTATTTAATTCCATTGTAGTCTGAAAGCATACTTTGTATGATTTCTATTCTTTTAATTTTTTAATGTGTTATAGCTCAGAATGTGGTCTATCTTGGTGAATGTTCCTTGTGAGGTTAAGAAGAATATGTATTCTGCTTCTGTTAGTGCAATACTCTATAAGTGTCAGTTAGATGAAGTTGATTGATAGTGCTGTCCAGGTCAGCTATATCTTTGCTGATTTTTTACCTACTTTTTACCAAGTGAAAAAAATCAGTATTAAAATTTTCAATTATAGTACTGGATATGTCTCTCTTTCCTTTCAATTCCATCCGTTTTGGTCTCATGTATTTGACTCTTAATTGTGCTTGGCTCTATTGTTAGGCACATAGATATTTAAGTTTGTTATTTCTTCTTGAGGAACTGATCTCTTTATCAGTATGGAGTATATCTCCTTATCCATGATAATTTTCCTTGTTTTGAAATCCATAAATCTATATTTTCTTTAATCTAATGATCAGAATGTTTTGCAATTACCGTAAGGTCTCCAGTATTCTCCTCTTGAATACCATCTGACAATCTGCTTCTTGTATCCTATTGCTCTACCCTTCTCTGTAGAACTCCAAAGTTCTCCCTGTGAGTTCCCACTAAAGGACTTTGTGAGTGTCTCTATCTTTCTTCAGTAACCACAGCCAGCCACCGGCTGTGCTTCATTTCCTACAGAAACTCAGCTGCTTGGGTACTTATCAGGATCAGCTGTTAGACAATCTGGAGGGGAAGCCAATGATGCTTTACTTAGGGGCGGGCTGCTGATGGAGGGAGAAAGCAGAGGCATTGGAGCCATCCAGAGGTCTTGGATGGAGGGTATTTAGGGGGATGTCGGAAAGGAAAAAGATATGACCAGAAGTCTCACTGCCTGGCAACTCGACCCCTTGGGCTGAGGACTACCATGGGCTGTCTAAGCCTAAAGGCCCAGAGGCAGTGAGGGTCAGTGAGTTGGCCATAGACACCAGTCATTGGAGTCACCCCTGTGAAAGCCACTTGCCTCCAAGAAGAGATGTCACTTCCTACTGACCTGGGCCACATTCCTACTCTCTGAATCCACTCCTCTTCTCACACTGAGAATGACTTTTCGCTCCCAGAGGTGAGATGAAAGCAGAAGAATTTAAAGCTGTTAAAGCAATCCCTGTGAAACTGTAGCATGAGGAAGAGCACACTTGGTTGAAAGCAGCAGTGGCCTGGGGAGCTGGCAGACTTGCTTTCTGGACCTGAAACCTTGGCCCAACCTTGGCATAACATTGGGCAAGTAACAGAATCTCTCCTGGCTTTTGTTTCTTCATCTTGTTGGATTTGATGAAATATGTTTTAGTAACAAAAGTTTAAGAACAAAGAAAAGCAAAGCCCTGCATAATTAGTGGACTGTAAACTCATTATTAACCTGTGCCGTAATGTAACTCTGATGGAAGTAAGGTGATATTAGACAGCTCAAGGAGGGAGATGTCTGTTCTCTTTTGTTCTGCACTATTCAGATTGTCCGAAATGCAAAGACTAACTCTGAATGATACTTTTAGAAGGTGTATTCAGGGAAGAGAATCTGGGAGAGTGAATGAGAAAACTGAAACTCAGGGAGATACGCAATCTGGAACAAAGGTGATCAGGGGTGAAGATTAAATTTATTTAATTATAACAATGGTTAAAACATGGCTACAACTTCTTAAATACTTGTTTTGTGCTATGCACTGTCCTAGGAACTTTGAATGTACCATTTCATTTAATTCTCATAATGTGGTCTGAGGGAAGCAGTGCGCCTATGTGCGCATGCAAGTGCACACACGCATCCTTGTAGTGAAACTGAGATTTAATGAGTGACATAACTATTTTTAACATCACAGTTCAAGAATAGAGGGTGCCTTGGTTTTAAACCATGTCTGTCTGACCAAAATCCTAGCCCCTAACCCATAACTGCCACAGGATAGGGCAACTGTCTTCAAGTCTTTACATAGTGTTCAGAGGTGCTAGGCTTGTATCTAGCAGCAGACCCAGGACTTACAGGTGAGAGTCATATGGCAACAAAATTCACCTGCCATAATTATGAACTTCTTAACAAATGACGTTTCAAGACAATTGGATGGGCTGCCTCACTAGCGTTAGTGTTCCCCCAATTCATTGGAGGCATTGAAACAGAAGCAAGGCAAAAATGTGCCTGTGATATCATTATGGCCATTCATGAGCCATACAGAGTGGGGTAAATGATCTGCAAGATGCTTTTCAACCCTAAGGATTTAGGATTCTTTGGTTGCCAAGTGTTAGCAAGTTTTAACATTTGGTGCTCTTAAGACTTCACAAGGCATGCGGTATTTCTCTTGATTAAGACTGTTTGGGATCAACACTCCTCAAACTCTGAGAAACATAGTAAATAAAATAAATAAATAAATAAAACAGAAACAACGTTTATGGATCCCTTACATAGTTCCAGGCACTAAGTGTTACTTGAATGCTCACAACTTATTGGAAAGTCGGTTTTATAGTCATTTTATAAAGGGGAGGAGGAACCTGAGATTCACGGAGGTTATACAGTTTCCTCAATTTCACAAGGATAGTAGGTGGCAGAAGAGGAATTGAAACCCAAGCCTGTCTGATTATAAAGCTTTGTTCCTTACTTTTCTATTATACCAATGCCCTGCGAATGGTAAAATTTCCCTAATTGATGATAAATCTGAGGCTTTGATTAAAAGAAATCTCTCATGGGCTAACAGTTTTCTAGGTGCCCTGTGCTCTCACTGCACCTAAAAATCCTCATTTAATACTCACAACAATCCTCTTAAGTAGTTACTATTACTCTTATTTTATAAAGGCAAAACTGAGAAGCAAAGAGACTAAACACATTTCCCTTGTCATTCTGTGATAACTGGCAAGACCAGAATACATTAATAAACCTGGATGTCTTTGCAGTGACCCACTCTGGCTAGGCACATAGGACTGGACAAGCCCACAGTTATAAGGCTAAGTGACTTGCTTGGACCTCAATATTTGACAAATCTGAACCTAGAATCCATTTTTTTAACCATAATTAATTCTCTATCTTTCCACACCAGCAATGTGGATCATAAAAATTTAGTAAGCTTATCTGGGTCTGTTTATTGCGACTATTTTCTGATTCATTCATACTATCTATGCAAGAGTAATAAGCGTTTGCTATGTGTATTGTACAAGTTGCTAACATAAAGCAGTTTGGGGCAATTCTATTTAAGAGAAAAGGGAATCTGTTCCTGGGCTCTCATACAAGAATCAAGTCCACAGAAGGTCCCTTCCCACCAACCGAGAAATTGATAGTGAAAGACGACTTTCTTCTGCTGAGTTCAGACTCAGCTCTTGAACTCACCAGAAGAAAACAAGAGAATGAGCTGATTGCTGAGGCACATTTTGAAATAGAATAGTTTTCTCTCTGGATTTTTTGAAGCATTGAAAGAATTCTTAGACATATAGGAGAGACAGGTCAACCAGCTGAACTCCGATGATTTGCTTCTATCTTCTGCACGTCTCATAAGTAAAGAGTTTCTTTCAGAAACTGGAATAGAGCACAAAGCAAGCTCAGCAGTCCAATGTGCTGTCGTTACAGGTGGGTTAGCTTCATCCTCATGGGCCAGAGACTGTGGAGGCTGTTTTCCCCTCCACAATGTTAAGAGAAAGCTGAGGGTCAGGACATCTGGTGATTTTCATATTCTAGCGCAGTCCTTCCCAAAAGGTGAATTTGTATCCTTAGGGTCCTCCAAATCTTCATACATAATACTTAACGGTGATTGAAAATGTTCTCAAAATGATTGCAGGTGGTACATAAATCCAACATGAAGAAAAAATGAATCACATGACAAGAAGATTATTTTTATTTTAATTTTCTTCCAATCCTTTGGGTTAAGTCAAGGAGGAACTCCCAGTTCAGGGCTAAGATGTCTTTAATACCTCATTTCACCCTCCTTTTTTAACAACAATAATAGGCCTTGTGTGGAGAGTGTTGGGCCAGCAAGATTATCTAGCTTGGATTCAATCAAATTTAATTGCTTTCATTGGATTTAATTTTAAAGATACAGTCAATACTCATTATTTGCAGATTTCATACTTGCTAATTTACCCATATGCTAAAATTTATTTGCAAACCCAGAATCAATATTTGCAGTGTTTTGCAGTCCTTGGTGGACATGGGAAGAGATGAAAAAAATTGTCACCCTACACGTATGTTCCTAGCTGACGTTGAAGAAGACAACGCTCTGCCTTCTTGTTTCAGATTTCATACTGTAAACAAGTGTCCATTTCATGGTCTATTTGGAGCCACACTTTTTGCATTTTTGTGGGGGTTTTTTGTTAGAGATTTTGCTGTTTAAAATGGCTGCTAAGCATAGTGCTGAAGTGCTATCTTGTGTTCCTAAGCACAAGAATGTGCCTTGCAGAGAAAATGTGTGTTAGGTAAGCTTCATTCAGGCATGAGTTATAGTGTTGTTAGCTGTGAATTGCATGTCCGTAAATCAACAGTATATATTGAATCAACAAAATATATGAAACAAGGTGTCTTTAAACAGAAACACACATAAAAATAGGTTATATATTGATTGGTTGATGAAAACGTGTGACCAGAGGCTCCCAGCAACCTAACTATATTTCTCCTAGGTTCAGCATTTGCTAATTCTGTGTTTGCGGAAACTTTCTAGAATGTAACTACTGAGCATAATGAGAATCACCTATACTGTTATTTTAGGCAAGTGATTTGAACCTTCCATTTATGATGGTCCTATTTAAAGGATCTTTTAAAATAATTTAAGTAAAAAAGCAAGCTTATTGAAATTTTTTAAAAAGTAAGTTAAAAGTAAATAGTACAGGTTGTTTGCTATTATAGCCAAAATTTGAAAGCAATAAGGGAAAGTCTGAAGTTTTTGAGTCACTGTTCTGCTTTTTGGGTAACTTGCCAAAATATTTTACCTATCATTGAGCCTCTGAGCCCTTATCTCTAAAAATGACTAAACCTTTCCACATAGTGAAGTGCTTCTGGGGAAACAAATGGAGGAACACTTTGAAACCCATAAACAACCTTACCAATACGAAAGAGAAATCATCACAATCATTGTTATTGCCTCTTGCTGACAAATTGTGAGGATTACTAGCTACTCTGAGCTCCTCTGCTACTGCAGTTCCATCTGTCAGGAAAAAAAAAGGATATTTGATATGCCCCCCCCCACCTTCATTACCCACTAATGATGAAAAAATAATGACCTTTTTTCCCGTGTTGGTGAATATTTTCCCTGTCAACTCTGATATGCTCATAATGTGGGCAGACAGATTATTTATGACCAGGGAAATTAAATATTATTTCATTTCTCCTAATACAATCTGTGGCGTCTCCCAGCTCCCAATTCCTTCCCATTAAGGTTATTGTCTTTTCTGCTCCAATTGGCCGCGTGCTGTTGGGTTGTAATGGCACTGGCAGAACGCTCGGAGCATAATGGAGGTGGGAGAAATGGTGTAATTTGCAAGGCTGCCTTTCCTATCTCTTCTAAATAAAGACATTTGGTTCCTGCGAGTCAAAACTCATTTTGATGAGTCTAGATGCATTTGGACTAATGGAAAAGGACAGCTATGGCTGTAATGGGTTTCTTGAACTGGGTTTTCTTACTCAGAATCACAGAATTTCAGAATTGGGAGGGTCATTTAAGGTCATCTGTTTCATCATCTCTAATTTGCATATGGGGAAACTGAGGAGCAGAAAAGGCGACTCACTTAATGAAGTCTCTGATGTGAAAACACGTTTTCACTGCCAATAATCATTCTAGTTTTTGACTTAAATCCTTTTCAGTGACCCAATGCCTTTTCTAAGCACTCAGAGATATGATCGTGTCTTATAAGGTGCAGAGACAAGAATCTTCCCCAAACATGGAATGTCTTTCATGACTCGGTGTGTTTGCTCATTCACTTCTTTCAGGCAGTTTAGGTGGCAGTGCTCCTCAAGGAGTGGGCTGGGGTTTTGTTGGGTTTGCACGGCAGCAACTTTTCCCTCTGGCCAAACCTGCTTTCCTCCACTCCTTTCCATAGGTGTTGGTTCCTAATATGGAACCCCCACACGTCAAACCCCATCTCTGTGCCTGCTTTAGAAGAACTCACCCTGTAGCACACGGGAGATAAAATGTAAAGTGAGTTTCTTTCTTTCCTATTCTTGTGTTTATTTCTCAAGTCCAATGTGCCCAAACTGATCGAAGTCCATTGTGTAAAATATAGTCCCTGTCAACTTAGAGATTCTAGCCTGGTAGTAGATATCGACAAGTAGAAACAATTATGTTACACCACTGCTTAATCCAGGCCACGGTTATCTCTTGACTAGACTACTGCAATATAGCCCCTGTTTGGGTCCCGTTTTTCTATCTTGCTCCCATTTATTCACCCAAGTAAAAACTCAAATCTGATTATGCCACACCTTGGCTTAAAATTTCTCAGTGAAGCCCCCTTGCAACTCAAATGAAGCCCCAACTTCTTGTTTAGCCCTGCGTATTTTAACTATATAATTTCTTTCCAATTTATTATGCCTTAGTAGCATTGACCTGTTTTTAGTTTTTCAAACCCAAATGTTCTTCCCCATCTCAAAGTCTCCATACTATCTTATTCCTCCACCCAGAACATTCTTCCTCTGCCTTTTCTGAGTGGCTGACACATTCTCATCCCTAACAACTTATTTTATTTGTCATCTTCTCAAGGCCTTCACATACAGCTTTGAAGATTCTATACTACAGATCCTGGGGGATGGGGTCATAGTGCTAGTTGTCATTGATTTGTGTATTTACTATAATTATTTGATGGTAGTTGTCCTAAAGGACCATGAGAAAGGGATATCTTTTTCTAATTTTCACAAAGGTCCAAATAGGCATAAGTAGAGAGGGAGTTCACCTCCTCTGCTGCCTACTTTCACCACTGGGTAAAGTTTATTCCCTTCATAATATTGTCAGTTTAATTTTATATTCATTTGCTTGTTTACTTTATCTTTTGTCAACTCTGTTAGATTATAAACATCACATGGTTAGGAATATAGTTTTTTTTCACCCACAAGTAGACCCCCTGCCTTGCACAGTGCCTGATGCATAAAAAGAATTCAATAAATATTTGCTGAAAAAAAGTATTGTTGAGTAAATTAGTGAAGGTGGGTGGGTGGTATTTGAGATGAACTGTGAAGTAAGCATAGGATTTAAGTACTGCTCTGTGATGGAGAGGCATTATTGTTGGTGGAGGGGACAAAAATATCTGTGAAATGGGCCAAAAAACACATATTTTAAAGTAATGTGCTCACAAATGTAGAGTGCCAGCACAATACCTGACATGGCAACACTCAAAAAACATTTCTGTTAGCACTTTCATCATTTCTTAACATTAGCAAATAGCATTAGCATATATCATGCGTATAGTAAATGTACTAGCATTTTACTATAGTTAATGGATAACAGAAACATAACTCTCATCCACTGATTAAGCAGTACAGTATTATAAAAAATACAAAATCAAAGTTTATACTTGTGTATGGTTTGGAGACTTCTCCAGAGGAATTTGGATTTTATAAGTACCTTCCAGTCTTGTAATTTACATTGAGACAGTGAAAAAATAGACTTTGTAGAAAATTAAGCACATCCTATAGCTGAGGATGTTGGGACAGGGACTGAAAATAGCATTGGTCTTTCTCTTTCTTACGGGATTTTGCTCTCCCCACCATTGCCATGATCTACTGAACAAATGCACCTGGGAGGCCGAAGGAAGTCAGACAAAGTCTCCATCCCCAACTTTAGTGGCTCTCTTCAGACTGCCCATACCAAAGGAAGAATGTTCAATGGCAAGTTTTCAGCATTTCCCCTTTATATCTCCAGAGGTAGGAAGTCACTGGTGCCTCAAAAACACTTTTGAAACATCCTCTGCTTTAAAAAGAAAAACATTCCTGACTTCAAAATTCCCAAGTTTGTGGTGAGGACTCAAAGTTGAGGTCACTTGCTATTTTCTTCCAAGTAGCTAATCACCCTCCCATTTCTCACTTTTTTTTAGGTCAGTGGATTTTTTCTTTCATATCAAATATATTCTGTTAATACATTGTGCTTTCCAAAAAGAAAAAGCAAAAAAACCAACCAAGGCCTTAACATCTTCAATCTAGCCACAAGAAAATAAAATGCTATTTGCAAAGTTTTGAGTTGTTAAGTGATTTGGGTATTAGAGAATATGTGGGTGGCAGAATGAAAAACAAACAAAAATTTAAAAGTTATTAAATCACCTCCCCTTTGCATCACATTGTGTTGAGCTATGTATTGTCTTATGATTAGAGTAAGTCATTGAAAATGACTAAAACATAAGAATTTTACCTTTTCGCTACAGGAAAACTCTGTAACGTGGTTGAATAAATCTTTGTCCATAGGTAGCTTTCTATCTTTTTTTCCTGACAGTTCTTCAGGATCCTAACAAGAAATCATTCTACCTGGAAGCACAATGCAATCTGTAGCAACACTGGTTCTGCTAGGTCATAAGTGCCAATTAGGATGCTATTATCGTTATGGTCCAAATAATCCTCTCTTCTACCAGAGGACACACAAAGTGAACCTAATTCACCTAGTCAATGAGTCATAGAAGCATACGTAAAAGCAGTCTATTTTTGACTTCAAAATCCTGAGAAGTTGATGAAAAAACCTGCTTTTCTCTACGGTATAAAGCACAAGGATCCCTAACCAAACCAGTCTTTATTCTGCTGGAGATATCCCCAGAACTCCAGAAACTATACTGAGGTCCATGTATTTCTTAGGGTTTATTGTGCACTCTCTGACATGCATGTCTTTTATCACGACAAAGTGGTACCTGCTACTTCCTCCTCAGCAAATCATATCAGCATAATGTCATCAATGTGATAACAGTAACAATGGCCATTGTAGCTCTAGCTACTATCTATTGAGTGATGACTATGTTCTAGACACTGTTCTGATAATCTCACATATATTTACTAATTTAAAAGCCACAATAACTCTATGAAGTAGATACTATTACCATTCCTACTTTATGGATGGGGAAATTGAAGCAACAGGATATTAAGCTACTTGCTCAAATTCACCCTACCATCCCATAGTGGAGTTGACAAATGAAGGCAGGTAGTCTGGGTCCAAAGCTTGTACTCTTTAGTCACTATACTATTGGACTCACCCAAGGTCTGACAGCAAATAAGAACAGAGACCATTTGAAACAAACCAATGCCTAGTTTTCCCATAAGCGAAATGTAAAGATGTTAAGTCTACTGATGTTGTAATTTGATATCTCATGATATCGGCTATGTGGTTGTCATCAGCTTTAGTTTTCTGCCTGCAGAAGAAAAAAGGTTTCTTTGTTCCGTTTTTATTTTTTTTGTTTATTAATTCATAGAAAGTCCCTAGATTTCAGTGAATGTTTTGAATTATGAACTTAGGGATTTGTGCTTTTCATTATTTATCTTCATGGTTTTAAAGTGCCCTTGGGAGTAGACACCTCACCCTGCTGCTTCTGTTCTTCACACTATTTTATGGCCATGACAATGCAGCTCCCAAAGCTTTGACTTTGATGGGTACTTCATTCCAGGCACATCCAGATGATACTTTAATTAGCTGTTCCGCTGCTTCCTGCCATGGGCATCCAACTTCCCTTCCTTGAATTCAGACAGAATTATCGCTGCCTTCAGCTCCAAATAGGTCAGGTAGTCTATCACAAGTTTCGCCCTTCTTCTTGGGGACCATTGCCTGTAACCCACTCCCCAGTACTAATCTCTGTTACCGTCATGGCTTTTCGTTGACAATAACAGAAAAAAAATGAATACTTTGGTGATAAAAGCTGTTCATTGGAAGGATATTGAGTACTTTACAAAATCAACAGTAGGTTAATCAATCAGGCTCATAAAATATGCAGAAAGCAAGAGAGGCTAGGCAGCAGGAAATGTGTCTGTGAGCCACACACACTGGCAAATCAGAGCTGCAGCCAGTGGAGGGACTCTGGATATCGCTACTTGCCTCTGAAGCATCACCACCATTGCTATTGCAGCATTCTTTGTGCTACTGCCAACATCAATAATTTCTTTAGCATCCCTGTATCTCTGCATCTCTGCATCAATCCCTCAAGATTCAAAGTGATGGGTGGGACCATCTGATTGGCCTATCCTAGGTCAACCACCTGCACCCACATTCTAGCTTTCAGCAAAACTTAACCAGCAGGAGGGCAGGGGGAAGGGGCTTCTCCCTATTTTTTCCCAAAATGAGAAGTTTTGAATACAGAAAAGTTGAAGAAATGGCAAATCTCAGTGTCAGAAAGTAAGTAATAAGTTTCAAAACTTGTTCACATATTTTAATCAAGTCCTCTGTCATAGGGAAAAATGAGAGTTGAGTAAATAACAGGTTCTTCTAAGGGACAAAGTAAATGAAGATAAGACAACCAACCCACAAAACTGCACACAATAATCTCTCACAATTCATCATAAACCACAGTTGTATCAAAGGCAGAACTTGTATTCATTTATTACCAAAGTACTTGGGAAGAGCCTATGATCTAGGCAGTGCTGTGTTAGGCACTGTGGATTCAGTCCTTATCCTCAAGGAATTTACCATATCATTGATTACCTTTGCAGACTCAACAGAATGAAATCATTGATGGCCTTCAGTTTTATGTACATGAAGTTGAAATTCACTATGTCTTTTTCTACTATTGTGCTGACAAGGGAAATTTATCCATCCTGCGCACTCGAAACCAAGAGGAGAAAGCTTTTGAGCAAGAAAGACAGACCAAAACCAAAAGTGGTTACAAGATTGAAATTTGGTGTAAGGTGGAGATTTGGGTGCTAGGTCTTTTGTTAGACCACTGAGAGTCCTCCAATAGATAGTGAATCTCAGCTTCAGCCTCTTGACATGTTAAATGGGGTAACACTTGATTCCACTTGTCTTATATCTTTGCCAAAATAAGGTGGGGCTGTCTACCTGGACTGGGTTTCATTTTGGTTCTTCCTAATAAACAATGAAATCTACTTTTAAAGGCAACAACTGAAAGATATTGACTGACAAAGTATTTTGCAATCACTCATCATTCTCTACTCCAAGCTATCTGATAACCTTTAGGTATCACACAAGCTTCAGCCCATTTCTTTAAGTGCTTTCATCTCTCTGCCCAATTTTTTTTAATTAAAAACCCAAGTCTTACAGTTGTTCTCAGCATCCATAGACACAATTTTTTTTAAATGTTAAGTTGTCAGTCACAAACGGTTCTATTGCAATTGGATAATTACCTGAAAGTTGAGAAATTTTCTCTCCTATTTGACTATCTATTCTGTAGACAGAAACTGAGTTCTGATTGGGGTTAATTTTAATTTTCTTTGCTAAGGAAGAATACAGATTCCCCATTCCTCACATTCCCATATGAGAGCAAATTTTCTTTTCCTAAGGAACAAAACTTCAAAACATTTCTGATTTCTCTGGATCCTTCCTCTCTCTTTATCAAGAGTAGTAAATTCCCTAATTGGCAGAATTAAGAGAAAGAAGTCAACATGATCAGCTCAGGATCTTTGTGGAGTTCTCAGAGTATCAGAATATAACCTTCTTTGTTCATTTGTGTCCTGAACTTGTAGGAGATTGGGTGACAGAGTAGACTCAGAACTTCCAAGGAAATGGTATACATTTTAGAGAATAAATTCTTAAGACAACCTAGCTGTGGTTGCAAATGTGGTTATGTAGTCTAATACAACTTTTTCTCGAATAACAGTGACACTTTGACATCTGGTTGATTCCTCTGTCTATTTCTTAATGTGGCCACACTCAGGAGAATAACAGGATGTTACTTATGGGATCCCTGAAAACTCCAACTTATTCCCTGTGTGGCAGCAGTTTCACTGAACAAGTCCCTGTCTACTCTCTAATAGCCACATCATCAGCACATACTAAGCATAAGTTCTAGAAAAATATTTCTCACAAGAACATGGTAAACATTACATATTCTCTTAAAAAATACATACAATTTACACTTTTAAGGATAGAACATGCAGATCTTTCTGCTTTCTTCTTAATAAAGAAGACACTTTCGTCGTCTCATCTTATTCTCTTCCTCCAAAGACAGAAAACCAGCTTTAATTGTGTGACAAGTATCAGCGAGATCTTTTAGAGGAGACATAAACAAGACTTAACTAAAATTCCCCCAGCGCCCTATGTTTCAGATTGTTTGAGGAATAAATTAGTCATAGTAAAATACCAGGTTGTGTCGATAGGGGTCCCCAGGATAATCTTCCTTCTACGATCTGGAGCCTCCAATGGAATGATACATTGAAATGGGGCTTTCTCCCTGTGGTCATTAGACCATTTCCATAAGTATATTTAGCCTGTAGACACTAGATTATACACAATATAATGTGATTTTGCTATAGCACTGTAGTTTGGATTTCATTGCATATGCTATGCTTGAATAATAAGAGGGAAATTGGTTTTTAGGGATGGTTCTTAAGAAGATTGATGGATTATTTGCGCATGGGCCGACTAGTCCTTTAATCCCAGGTTGTTCTTGCTAAAAGCCCAAACCACATTAAATTAACCTCATTTATTCATTCACTCATTCATTCATTTATATATCATCCATCCATCCATTCATTCAATGCAAAAAAATATTTATTGACAGTCGTCTGGTTTCAGGCATTTTTCTAAGTACTGGAAATACACAAGTCAACAAAACAGACGGGAGTCTGAAATTCTAGTGAGAGAGACTGGCAATAAACAAAATTGATAGGTAGATGATATAGTACTTTAAAAGCAATAAGTTCCAAAGGGAAAAAATATAAAACAAGAAAGAAGTGTGTGGATTATCAGAGGCAGAAAAAGGGGTTTAAATTTTTAAAGAGTGGTCAGGCAAAGCCACATTGAGAATAAAATATCTAAACAAAGCTTTGAGAAGGAAAGGAGGGAGTCATGCACCTATGCAGCAAACGACATTCCGAGAAGAGGGAACGGCAAGCTCAAATGTTTATTTAGAAGCAAGTGTGGAGTGTTCAAGGAACACTCAGAGGCTGCCATGATTGGCATTGAGTGAGCAGAGAGAAGATTAGTAGGAAATAAAATCAGAGAGAGAATGAGAGGCCAGATTATGTGTGACTTTAGGGCCATTGTCTTTGGGATTACAAAGACTGAAATGGAAGCCAGGGTAGGAATCTGCACTTTAACTCTAACTGATGTGAGAGAATAGACAGATAGGGCTGGTTCAGTCAAGGATAGAAGTTCGGAGACCACTTAGGAGGATAATATAATAATGCAAATATGGTAACTTGGACAAGCTTGGTACCACTGAATATGGTAAAATGCGGTCTGGATATATTTGGAAGATTAAGACAGCAAAGTTTGCTAGAAAGGGTAGAATAGGAGATGTTTGTACCAGAAGATTAGGAGTTTTGGTATAGACTTGATAAATTAGATATCAGATATACAGATGACTATAGAAAGCTTGATTTCAGGAAAAAGGTAAAAGCTGTCAATAAATGTTTAGAATATCCAGCCTATAGGTTGGATCAAAACCAAGCTACTAGGGGCTGGCCCAGTGGCGCAGCGGTTAAGTGTGCACGTTCCGCTTCAGCAGCCCGGGGTTCCCCGGTTCCCGAGAGTGGACATGGCACTGCTTGTCAAAAGCCGTGCTGTGGTAGGCGTCCCACGTATAAAGTAGAGGAAGATGGGCATGGATGTTAGCTCAGGGCCAGTCTTCCTCAGCAAAAAGAGGAGGATTGGCAGTAGTTAGCTCACAGCTAATATTCCTCAAATAAATAAATAAATAAATAAAATAAGTAAATAAATAAATTAAAACAGTTTAAACAATACAAAACAAAAACAAGCTACTGAATGTGATCACCAAATGAATGAGTTTAGATAGAGAGGAGAAGAAAACCATTGATATTGCCTTGGGGCACTGGAAGATTAAGAGGTCAGGGAGATAAGGAAGAGCTCACAAATGAAACTGAGAAGAAAAAACCCATCCGATAAGAGAAAAACTAGAAGAGTGGGTTCACCTGGAATTAAAGGAAATACTGGGGTGGAGAAATAGAGAATGTAAACAGTGCTCATAGATAGACAAAGATGAGTGCTGACTGGCCAGTGGATTTAGAGATGTGGAAGGTGCTGATGGCCCTGACGAGAGTGGTTTTGCTGGAGTTGTCGGTGAAGCCTTATCAGAGTGTGCACAACAGAGAACAGTGGTAGATAAATTGGGGACCATGACAATAGAGCTCCAGGTGGCGCCCTTTCCTTGAAAACCTGATGTCTCAGGTATGGTAGACATCAGTGACACTCACCAATAATTCCGATGACATCCACCTTTGCGCACCCAAGAAGACCACCTCTCCTCTATGTCTTGAAATGGAAATTTGTCTTGCTTTGATAAATGAATTGTCAGCAAAGTGGCATGTATTGATTCTGAGCAGAAGCATTAAGATCCAGTGGATGATCATCCATCTCTTTCTTCTTTCTGCTGCTGCTAGCAATGTTCAATAAAGTGGGAATTTCATCAGCTTTGGTCCAATATGAACATAAATCCTCCACAAATGTGTGATATTCATACAATGTGAGTGAAGAATAAACTTTGTTGCTTCAACCAGTGAACTTTTGGGCTCACTGGTTACTGCAGCCTGATCTAGCCTAAACTGACTAATAAAACCGCATGCATCCTGCTTTGTTTCTGTTCGTGCTTGCAGGAATTGTTGTACCTATACTGACAGACTGACCATAACCTGCTCAACACTTATTGGGAGCTCACAAGCTCTCTGGAAGATGAAAAGTATCTGCTTTCCTTAGCAAACTTGGAGTGGTAAGAATTGGCCCTTACTCTGTCTATTCCAGACGTGGGGTCTTCATCATTCTCCCCAGTGAAGTGGTGGGAGATGGCAGTAAGTCGTGCTTTAGGTCAACATACCTGTGGGAAGGATGGAATCTATGGATGCAATGTAAGAGTCCACTGGATTAGAAGGAAAAAGCATGCTCTCATTTCGCTTTGGAATTAGGAAATGAGTTTTATGCAGCAAAAGAAGCAACCATAAGTAATAAGTGTCTGGTAATTGTTAGCTAATATTTTTGTTGCAATAATTGTTCTATTGTTACCATTATTGTTGTTGCTTTTATTATTATGTATCTAGGTGGTTATCCTGTCATTGAATGTCAAAGTAAAATTTTATTTAGCACAAAATTTATTTTCCACCATTCTCTTTATACCAGGGCATAAATGAAACAGAAAACCTGAATTCATTGAACATTTGTTAGATGTTTGCTTCATAATGGGCTTGTACCCAGAAGACTGATGTTGACCAAGCTATGTTCAGATTCATTCTTCCACTTCAGCTCCTTGGAGCATGAAGTCATTCACATCGGAAAGGAAAGCTCTCCATCAAGCCCATTTATCTTGGGGGGAGAATAGAATAGAAGACCATATTTTCTGATGTCAACACAGTGATGGCGCTTCTTCCATAAGTTTATGGCCTCCTAACCACCAATCTGCACATGAGGAAATTGAACTCAGTTGGATTGGGTGATTTGTAAAGGCCAAAACATTAAAAGACACAGACAGAGAAAGAAAGAGAGAGATACAGAGAAACAGAGACAGAGTTGAGAAAAAAGACAAAAACAAATACCTATATTTAAAAGATGAATCTATTTCCTATTAAATATTTCTTCATTGTCCAAATGAATTTATGTTGCTTATAATACATTGAATTTAAACAATGGCAATATTACAAAGAAATTGTAGCTAGTGGAAAACCTGAACAGTATGCCAAATGACTCTGCATTCATTTTTGTCCCTCTTTTTCTTCCATAAACTGCACCCAGACAGACCATTCAACTCCACAAGCCATCAAGGACTGTGAGATATTACATCATTATAATGCTATATATATAATTCATTCACCATGTCAATGAAATGGTGATAAATGCTAGACTTACTCACAAGGATCATATCACATATTTCATCTCAACCCTTTTTTAATCATTTTTATTTTTTAAATTTCCATTATAACTTCCATCAGCTGACCAGCCTCATGATCATCAAAAAAATACTCAGCTCCCAAAATTGATATGGCATAGTGAAATCTGGGAGAGACTTGGTACCAGCCTCTGGCCTCTCAGGCTTGTTAATTTACTGGGAGCAAAAGGGTAAGTGGAAGCAACATATATGGAACCTTAGTTTCTTCACCTAAACATTGGGCATAGCAATGTTACCTTCCAAGATGTCTAAAGGACAAATTCATTAAAAGAATAAAATATTTTATTTCCAAAGTTAATTCTAACTAGATACACGAGGCTGGCAAAAGTTTTATTCCTCTTTTATTTAATTCAACAGCTATACATTGAAGAAATAAATGCCATATAATCCCTGACCTCTAAGAGTTTTCAACCCAGTGGAAGAGATTTCCAAGAAAATCATGGATGAACAATTCAGTATTAATCTTTTAACAGAGATCAGGAAACTTGCTCTGAGAAACTCAGGGAAAGAGAATTTGGTTGAGGCTCTCCTAGAAGGTTTCTTTGAAGATGTAGCTTACCTACTGTATCTTGAAATATGTTTAGAGGATTTCCACGTATCGACAAAGGGGGTAGTTGGTTCAAAGTCATGGGTCAGTGAAAGGGTCTGGCATGTCCATTGTACTAATCTCCTAGAGCTGCCATAACAAAGTATCACAAACTGGTGGCTTAGAACAACAGAAATTTATGATGTCATAGTTCTAGAGGCTAGAAGCCCAAGAATATGGTGTTGTCAGGACCATGCTCCCTCTAAAACCTCTAGGAGAGGACCCTTCCTTGCCTCTTCCAGCTTCTGGTAGCCTCAGGCATTGTGGCAGCACAGCTCCAATCTTTGCCTCCATCTTCACACAGCCTTCTTCTCCCTGTGCATCTCTGTCTTCACATGGCATTCTTCTCTCTGCGTCTAAATTTTCCTCTTCTTATAAGGATGCCAGTCCTACTGGATTAGGATCCATGCTTATGACCTCATTTTAACTTGATTATATCTATAAAGACCCTCTGTCCAAACAAGTTCGCATTCATAGTTACCAGGAATTAGGACTTCAACATATCTTCTTTTTGCAGAGGACATGATTCAACCCATCATATTCATGGAAAGTTAAGGGTGGCATATAGATAGCATGTTGGGAAAGGAGAGAAGTGGGTTGGAGCCAGGTTGTGAAAAACACAACATGCCATGTGGAGGAGACCTTAGGCATGTTTCAGGAGCAGAGTGGATAAAGCAGCTTTCTCTTTAGAAAGATAACTCTTATGGCAATGAAAAAAATGGACCAAATGGAAGTCACAGTCTTGCATTAAGGCCACAGCAGTTGTTGAGTTGAATAGTAAGGAAGCACAGGAGAGACCAGAGCTAAGGTAAGTTTCTCGAATGACATGAAAATTGAGCCTGGTTGGGAGAATCAAGAAGGAAGGAACAGAGAATGACCCCGAGGTTTCCAGCTTTGGGCACTAGGTTGCTGGTGAGGCTATCAACCAATAGGTGAACCATAGGTAGTGAAGCTGATTGGGGATTCTAAGAAGGATGAGGCAGCTGAAAAGCTTAATTTAGTACATGTTAAATTGATCTGGCAAAAAAAAAAAAAAAGAAATTTTAAGCAAAATTTTGAGGAATACAATGATGAGTATATTTTGCATTGCATTAGTTCTTACACATTTCAAAATTTTAGAAGAGGTTGTATTCTTGACTCTTTTTATAGTGAGGCCACAATGGTAACAAATTATCTAAGGTGTATGAGTTTTCTATTGCTGTATAACAATTACTGCAAATTTAGTAGCTTATAACAATGCACACATTTTCTCACAGCTTCTGTCAATGAGGAGTCTGGGCGTGAATTAGCTGGTTCTCTGATCAGAGTCCACCAGGCTAAAATAAAGTCAAGACTGTGGTCTCATCTGAAGCTCAGGATCCTCTTCCACCTTTGGAAGAGGTCTGCCATGGTTGTTGGCAGATTTCAGTTTCATGTGGTTGTAAGACTGAGGCCCTCTGCTCCTAGAGATTGCCCATGATTTCCTGCCACAAGACCCTCTCTGCAGCAAAGCACTTTGCTACTTCAAGGCCAGAAAGAGAACATTTATGCTGCTTTGAATCTCTCTGACTTCTAGACCATCTTTTAAAACCCTCCACTGATTAGGTCAGGCCCACCTAGAATAATCTCTCTTTTCATAATCACAAGTCCCACCCACATAAAGGAAGAGAGGGAATTATATAGGGTGTGTAAACATGGGGTGAAAATCTTGAGAGCCAGGTTAGAATTCTGCCTACCATACAAGGTAACACAGTGAGTGTTGGCAGAGCAAGAATTACACTTCATCTTCTGGCTTCAATTTTCATGTTATTTTCCAAAATGCTATTTCACTGATGCCACACATCTTATTCTCTTTGGGTAATGAAATGTGTATGTAGGGCCATACTATCATTTGTACTCTTGTATAAAATTTATGGACATTCTTAACCATGACCATGAATTTTTGTCACATACCTTACTAGAGATAAAGATTCATTTTCACCAACCAGTATAAGCTATCAAAACAAGAAAGTTGGCACATATTGTAGAAGTTTTAAATGAATTTAAATTTTCTAGGTATTCCATATTCCTCTCAGGTAACAGTAAAAATCAATCCCACAACTGTAGCAATTGTAATAACAGTGATGATGATGATAATTCTTGTAATTTGTACTCGTACAATTTCCTCAAGTCAACCTCACAACAACCCTGTCTATTCTATTCAGTCGACACTAATTTATCCTCAACTATTTGTTTGGTAGTGGGCTCTGTGTATACAAACCTCAAGCAACTACAATCTTCATCCTTACCTAACTCAGAGTCTAGTTGAGTGAAATATATAGGTCATGTTATTTCATTTGAGAAAAGAAACAAGACTCAAGAGGGGAATTGTTGAGTAGAAACCATCCAGTTAGTTAAATGGAAGAGATCACTTGTTCTAACCTGTGGCCAGCTGTCTTCCAATTGCTTCATATTGTTGCATGTTTTAGTGACAATATTCAAGTAATTCACATACATCCATTTATACTTTAGAATAATACTTTAAGGTGAAGATAAATAGTGGAAGGAGAGACAACGCTGAATGCAAAAATGCACTGGATTTCTTGATGGATGCTACTTTTCCTAAGTACCTGAAACTTCCCAACACACCTGAGCAAGGAAGCATACGACATTGGCCAATGTGTTGTGTGGCTGTCTTTGTTGTTTCAAACCATCTGGAGCAATCTCTGGAAATGAGACAAGTGTAACCCTTTCTCTGTGCGACGGACCGGATTGTTCCCAAAGACCAGAGGAAATTTCCCAGGGAATCAAGCTGGAAAAAAGACAAGTTTACCTAGTTGCTTTGTTGATTCAGAGGGACAAAAATGCTCTGAAATCAGTGAAAAAGAAGTGATTTTGAGGCCAGAGCAATCAAAGTAGGAATCCAGATTCTTCAAGGAGGCCTCTCAAAGAATGACAATACTCTATGAGCAGATGCCACAGAAGGGCTAAATAGTTTTGAAAATTGCTTACCTAGCATTTAGAGGAGAAAATCGTATTCAAAAATGAATAGAACAGCATTGTGCCCTAAACAACTGTGTTACTCTAGATAAGCTCCCTGGTATTCTTTATTTAGAGCTAGTTAAAAAATTCTCATCGAACTGCATTGTATGTTTATACCTGACTTCTGATTGGCTTGGGCTTCCATCACTTGGGTCCTCCATCACAGTAAGCTGGAGAGGTTAAAAAACAGAAGAAAAGGCCAAAGTTTCTATTCTGTACACAGCATTTGAGAAAGTTTCTTTTTTTCCCTTTTCATCAAGTTATTCAACTTCACTAATGATTAGGCAAAAGGAATAAATTGCTGGCTAATTAAATTTGCAGATGGTATTCAATTGTGAGGGTGTGTGAGGATAAAGGAATAATGTAGAGGCCTCAAAAGCTTTGCATTCTATGCACGAGAGAGTGGAAAGGCATGAGTCAGTGTGTGCAATTACAACTAGCATATAGAAAAGAGGCAGAAGGGAGGCTACTGGAAAAAAGAGCTATTGAATATCAGTGAGAGGACATTTGTAGGAGACGCAATGGATGGACTCAAATAACTATGAGATATTATGAACAATTATTCCTGTCTAGGTTAGCTCCTGCATAAGTTTATAGGAGACCTCCTATGTGTATAATTCTAGAGAGAAATCCCCCAAGCATCATCTCCAAATGAAGTTTTGATATTTGGCAGACCACCAGGTCTACAACATATCTCTGGTCACAGCATGGTTTCTGAGTTAGCCATTGGGGTTTCATTGGTTCTCAAAGTAAAATAAGCTTATTGGCAATGGTATGTGACCATATGCCAGAAAGTACGCAAAGCCAGGTGATATGTATGGCATATATTTCTCAACGATTAGTTTTGCTCATGGCAACTAAGGTAAACTTATTTTTATATTAAAGCAAACACAGATACATTGCGGTATCGAATAGAGGATTTGCATGGATTTTGAGCTATAACTCAAGACTGCAAAGAGATTTCTTCCTTACAGGGCGCCATCTAGGCTTACACCTCCAGATCTTCTAGGGGTACATACTCACTCTTGCTTGATGTTATGGGTATTTAGGTGGAAAAAGTTAAGAAACTCTATATATTCCAAATATGTGCATAGCACGATATAAAATACTTATTTTAAAAGCTCATTAATTTATTAAATATTAATGGAGAACCTAGCCTGTACCAGACATTTTTGTCGGGGTAGAGAGAGGTACACTGGTGTACAGAACAAGTTCGTGCTCTCAGGAACTTGCATTCAAAGTCTATATTGTATTTATGAACTCCTTCACACAGTAATTTAACATAATTTTATGAAAGTGTTATTAATTGCTATTTATTTCTTAGTTTACTTTGTACACACTTCTGGAGCATTTTCCATGTACTAAACTCTGTGCTACGCAATAGAAAAACAAAAGTGAATATTGCAGACCTGTACTCTGCCTAAAACAGCATGAATTTTAATAAGGAAGACTATCAATTAAGCAATTAGTTCTAATGTTCTGAGATGAGTTTTATGCAAGTGAGGTAGAATTTGGAATAGGATAATTTGGTAAGGATGTCTCATCTGCATTGGGACACGTAAAAGTCTTCTCCACGGAAATATATTTAAGCGTAAACTGGACAGATGTATAGGAGCTGGTAGGACGGACAGAATGGAAAACTACATTTCAGGTAGAGGGATAGCATGAGAGAGGCTGAGGGGTGAGAGGGAATATCACTTACTCTAGGGCATGAAAGAAATTCATAATGGTGAGAGTGAGCCATGTGGAGTAGAATGTGAAAAGATGAGGCTGTGGACAGAGATGTGAGCACAGAGATCACCATAGGCCATGCTAATGGATTTGTGCATCATCCTAAGGATGGTGGAAAGATCATGAAGGCTTTTAAGTTAGGGCAAGACATGACCAACATTGTGGTTTCTAAATGGTCACTTTGGCTTTGGTGTGGAGAATGGATTTGAAGGAGGCAGAGTGGAACCAAGGAGACCATTTAAGAGGTCATTGTAAAATCAAGGCAAAAGAAGATGCTTCTCAGGCTGGACTCAGGTGGTGGCTGTGAAGACGGACTGCAGTGATATCCAGGAGGCAAGTCCAGAGGGATTGTCATTTGGTTAGAGACGGGTCAAAGGTAAGGAGGTGAAAAGTGAGGCTAGGATCAGTAATAATTTGTATGTGGTTGCCACAGCACTTTGAGGAAGAGGATACAGCTATGTTTGGATATCTTGAATGTGAAATGACTTGAAATATCTAAGTGGAAGTAATCAGTGAGTAGAACAGGAGCCTGGAAAGAAGGAAGAGAATAGCCTTTACCTTTGCAAACAGGGTCTTGTTGATCTTGAATTGTCACTCTCGTGGTTGGCAAAGCAATACCCTACATATCCTGCCTATTGGACTAGATTTCCTTCGAGGAACTGATGCTGGGACTCTTCCCATTATACCAGAGTGGGGCCAGACCCCACTCTGTCTTGTCATGGATGGGGAATAAATCCAAACTGGTCCTGAGATTTGTCTAAAGTGACTTGTACAACACCTTGCAGCCCACTCATGGAAGGGTGGGGACCTGAGCCTAGGTCCCCATACTACGCATCTAGTATGGCTTTATTTATTCTAACTCTCCATCCACCTCCACCTCCCAGATCACGAATCCCCACCCTACCTTCAGTGTCTGTGGTGAATGTCTATGTCTTACTCTACCTTCAACTGATGAGAATGCTCATGGTTTTGTTTTTTTTTTTTCCTGGGTAATGACACAAGTCCCCATGTGGGAGCTCGTTCTCCTGCTAAAGGAAGCCAAAGGCCTATTTGAACATGAGCCCAATTTCTCCCCTACCAAACATCACTGTCACAAACTGACCACTCTGGCAGTGCTGCCAGCTACGAGCAGACAGGTTGACTGACAGGAAGCACAGATCTGCCGCTCACACAAATCTAGGCAGGCAGGGGATGGAAAAGAGGTGTGCTGGGCCTGTCTGGCACCGACAGCTTCTGCCACACCGACATTTCAATCAGCACCGCGTTAAGCCAGCCCTTGTGTCACTCAAAAGTAGTCCAGCACTAGCTCCAGGGGTGGGCTCTAGGGAGCCACCTGAGTCCCTGGGTTGCTTCAAAGAGAGGGGTTACCAGGTCCATCAGCAGCATCTGCCACACCTTCTTCTCTTGCCAGATAATTAGGATATAGTCCAGTTGGGTGACTTTATCCTGCCTGAGGAAGTGACAGCTAATACTGGTCTGGCACTGGAGAGCACTCCATGGTTCATAATGACTGTCCGAATCGGCAGGAGCTGTCTGGAGCGTCCAGGAAAAGTTGAGTTCTGTTTATTCTTTGGAGAGAAGGAGGAATAGCGAGCCTAGGTGTGCTTTGAAATGCCTGTCTAACTACATAGGGATTTACATACACCTATTCATATGGATAAACACTTGCATAAGCACCTAGACACAAACCTCCCTGTTCCTCCATAAGCTAAATCATGCACAGATCACAAGCACACAAACAGGCATAGATGTATGCAAAATACTCATTTGCTAAGATGCATGCTTATAAATATGCATATTCAAATTTGTGTTAGGATGCACACATATGGAAAACACACATGCACAAATAAATGAATTTGCTGTATATGTGAGTGCATACAAACACAAAGACGTTGATATACAAAAGCACATGTACAGTGCATGCAGATTGATGAACTCATATAAACACAGGCAAATACAGATATGAATATATGTGAAAAGACACTTGTAAAAACACATGCACTTGCACACACACCCACATGCATTCTTTTCTAAGGGATGAATTTAAAGAGAATGGAAGAATGTATGCAGAACATTTATGAATTGGAGTTTCTACCTGTCATCACTCAAATCGCTCTCAAGTGTGTAAAACAAAAGAGAGAAAAAAAATCAATTCTTGATAGGAGAGGTTCAAGGAGCTGTGAAATCACTTATATTTTATTTTCAAATATCATTCAGAGAAGTTTACACTCTTTCAGAAAAGTCTGGTCTCGCCGGGGGGCAAAGAACCAGCTGGAAATGGTAATGTGGAAGGCACTGCAAAGTTCAAGGCAAAGGCCAGTGCTGAGGTCAGAAATGACACTTTCATCTTCTCTGGCAGGAGAAGGGGGTTGGGAGGGTTTCAAGTGCCCCATTCAAATAATGGCCACAAGGGCTTAACTGATGTGACACCGGTCACTTCATTGATTGCTAAGTTTGACTTGGTCAATTGACATTAAAAAATAAACGTCTGTGAGATCTGGTGGGAGCCTTGGAAAGCTACTTTTTTTAAATTTTTTAAACAAAGAGACAAAGAGGCTGGAAGAAGAGGTGTGACTTGCCCAACATCATCCAGGAAGAGAGTTCAGAGCCTGAGACTGATCCCAGCCAGCTGGTTTCCCAGCTCGGAACTTCCTGCTTCTCCCATTAGACATCTGCCCTCAGATCACCCTCCCTATCAGGCAGCATTTTGATTCCTCAAAGACCCTTATAAACATGCAACTTATTAACTCATGTAGTATTGAGGGTGTTTAATTAAAGACACCAGGCTGAGGGCTGGTGACTGGCCGGAGGTATCACCAGGACCAGACCCAGGTGGTATGTGCTGAAGACTAGAAGAGCCCAGTTAGTGTTTCGTATGAACATCCTGCCTGTAGGACCACTTTTATCCCCAATATATGCTAACGTTGCCTGGACCTGGATCACCAGATCTGGGCTCTAAAGCACACAGCAAGATGTTGTGGGAAAAACAAAAAAATGATACAAAAAGGAGAAACGCCAACCAACCTTTTGTAAAACTTGCCATGTTTTTATGATACTTGAACACTAGATTAAAAAAAAATAGTACACTCTGAAATGCAGAAACCTTAATAAGCAACTAAGCTCAGCACAGAGTGAAGGGATCAGGCGAGAGAGGACAGAAGAAGTGACACTAAGAAAGTCAGATTCTGCCATTACAAGCTTCAGTTTTCTCACTGAAAAAAATAAAAGTGGAGAACAAAAAGCTACATCTAGGTTGCCAGGGGGTTTAAATTAGTGAATATCTGAAAATGTGTTGTAAGTCTGTTGGAGAAATGTTAAGGCATGTTGCTGTCTACAGTCTTAGCGAAGGAAAACGTTATCCCAGAACTTTTCTTTATGTTGGTATCCCCACTGTGAATGCCCTTGCTGTTCACTGAATTGAACTTGAGTCTCCTTTAAAGACTGACCAAGTGAGCTGCCAAACCTCTCAGAACCATGTTGCTGAGACCTCAGACATACTTTCTAGCAATTTCCACACTGATTCTGGGACATGTTAAGGGATGTCACTCAGTATCGTATAATAGTAGGCTCTTTAATAAAATAATTTTATGAAATGCTACAAATAATATTCTCCTCCTATAGATTCACAAAACACAGAAGGCTTGAGAGGTCTTGCAGGAAACAACCTGCTCAATTTTGTTGAACATGTTTCTAAATGTTTTCATCTTCTGCCACTTCTCTCAATCTTTTTGTTTAATGTTACATATCTATTAATATCCTAAAGAGGAATTTTCCATGGAACACAATTTTGGGATGCACTCTTTTGATTCAATGCCCTTGTGTTAGGTAGGAAACATCTGATGAGGGAAATGAGTTGGCCAAGATCATGTAACAAATTAATGATAGAGCTACAATTCCTAGTGGTCTTTCTCTGCTCAAAATCCATATTGGATACAATTTAGTACCTGGCTATACTCTGTTTTATTATGTTATCCTTTATTTGTTAATTCATGTATATTTTAAAATGAAATATGTGTAAAACCATTCAACATAGCTTCTGGAACATTTCAAGCACTCAATAAATGTTAAGTCTGAATATGTCTGTTTGTGTGGCTTTCCCAACTAGATCATGAGCTCCTGGGAGGGGCCGTGTCTCACACACTGCTGTATATCCCTATGGCTCATACAGTTCCTCTAGACACACCCGAGGCACTCACTAACTGCTCTCTCACTTACTGATTAATAATCAGGGGTGAGCCCAGTTTTATGCCCACTGGAGGAAAAGAGAAAGCTTGACATTAAAGCAATAAAATGAACCATTTCCCCTACAGAGTTAGTCTAACATTAATAAAATCTTCATGTTGCACTATTATCTTCTCCTCTTATTATTTTCATGTATTTCCTGCTGGATATAAATGTCAGGATGCTTTATCTATCTGCATTTTCATGGGATTTATTGCCACTGAAGGAAAACGTGCTGTGACTTCTGGCAAGGGAAGCCTTGTCCTCCGTGGCCTTCTCTCTCCCATGCTGCCTAAGGTCCCCCAGTGACCACAGAGCTAAAGAAACTAGGCAAGGAGCACTGTGTCTATTGGCATAAATCAGGATGAAAAACCCACTTTTTCTGTTTTGCACTTCTGAGATTTGGTGCAACTGGCTTTGCTCTCGGGACATCCCTAAAGGGAAGCAGAAATGGTGATTTTGAAGCATCTATTGTCCCACCTCAACTCACCTAACTCTCCTTAATAGAACCATAATTTTGTGCAGATATCTACACATCCTCCTCATGATCAAATGATTCATGAGAGGAGATTCTTCCCTCAGAACCCAGGATATATTCTGATTAATCTAAACCAGTGATTTTTAAACCTGCCATGTGCGAAAATCATCTGGTGGGCTTGTTATAAAACACAGATTGTTTGGCTCCAGCCCCAGAGAGTCTGATTCCATAGGACTGGGGAGGAACCCTGGAATTTACATTTTTAACAAGTTCCCAGGTGAGGCTGATGCTTCTAGTCTGGGGTCCACACTATCAAACCACCCCTCTAAGCCAATTGACACATTCTCATTCTCCAGTTGGTCTGGTTGTGATATTTGGACTTGTTTTAACTCATTCTCTCAAGAACAGAACCTAAGACAAGGATGTGGGCTCAAGTCTTTTACTGGGACATGATCCTAGAAATCACTATGAAGGAATCATGATGTGAGAAGGAGACGCAAAGAAAGCCACCAAGGGTTAGTTGATGGCCAGTTTCCTCCATGTGCCACTGGGAGTTAATGCTGCTGGAGACCTTCTGCAGGACTCAGAGTTTGCCCCCTAAGGAAGGAGGAGGACAGGATTTAGTTTCCATCACTCACTTGTTTAAGATTGCTCCTTAGGACTTCAACTCTCTAGCATTTCCAGCCTGTGCACACTCCAGAGGTGGCCCTCAGGCTCAGAGATGCAGTTTCCAGACGAAGAAATCAAGGGCTTATGAGATTTGCCCAATAAATTGCAGGCAATCTGTTTATGGGCTGAGGGCATAAGGTAGAGTACCTACAGAGTCTGCTACTGATGAACACGTGATGCAGATTTGACTAATAAAATGTGAGCAATGTCTGCCAGGGGACTCTTGTCAAGGTTTCTTTGGTCTTAAGAAGAAAACGTAGAAGAGAAATATTTTCCTCTGGATGTTGTTATATCTGAATAAGACATTGAAATTGCTATGTCCATATTAGAAACAGGAGAAGTAGCCTTAGAATGAAGGCACTGAAGAAAGGAGAGTGGAGAGATTGAAGAACTTGCATTTTTGATGAAATTATTGAGATACTGACATATCATGCCTGGAGCCATTCTAGCACTGGGTTTCTTGTGTGAGAGATAACAAATAGTGTCATTGTTAAGACTGTGGGAATTGGGGTTTTCTATTACTGGTTGCTGAACCCTGAAATGCAAAGTGGAAATGGTGCTTAACACCGTTGCTACTCAAAGTGTAGTCTGAGGTCTGGAAGCATCACCAGGGAGAAGAATTTCAGGCCCTGCTCAAACCCACTGAATCAGAATCTGCATTCAGCCAGATCTCCAAGTAATCCATGCACATATTGAGATATCAGATGCCCTGCCTTACAGAGCTGTGCTGATTCAAAGAGCTGACATATGGAAATCACACTGCAGATGTTGAATTTATTATTTTATATTGACATCTTGGTACCTCCTTGTAGTCCTCTTATTCATCATTCCTTATTTAAGAATAAGTTTACATCAGCCTATGGAAATATACTCAACTGTGAAATTCATTGCTGGTTAATTAGTCTGGAAGGTCATTTTTTTTTTAACGTAGGAGTTAGTTTTCCTAAATATTAATGAGCAATTAGAATTCTATTCTGAAAACAGATGACATTGTGAATTAAGAGTGAGTAGAGGGAGGTGAGAAATAAAAACATACACAAGCAAACATGGTGATATATTGGGATTACTTCCTGGGCTTGTATTTTTCTAAACCTGACACCTGGAAATTCAAATGAAAGTAAACCAGCTAGCACCAGGGTGACCCTTATAAACAAGTGAATCATCGGCTGGAATGAAGAAAATAAATGAATAAAGCATTCCAAATCCAGCAAATGGCAAGCTCTGTTACCATTTTGAAGGGCCTAGAACGACTTTAACTTGAGATATCCCACAGCAGCATTTCTTAAAATGTATTATTCAGAATGTCATGGAGTAAAATAAGTGTTACCTAAATAGTGATTCCATGGTCAAATGAGTTTGAGAAGTGTTGTGCATAAATGATAAAGAGTTAACAGTTTGTTTACTTGATTGTTTTCTTTTTATCATAGGTCCATACTCAAGAGGCCATTTTCCCTGTTCTGGAACTTTGTCAAAATTTTCATAACAGTTTCCTGTGTTTGTATCCTTAACACCCCTGGTCCCCAATTCTGTCTTCACAGAGCAGCCAGTGTAATATTTTCAAAATGATAATGACATTGGGTCATCCTCATGCTCAAAATGCACCAATGCCCTTTATGTTCATATTTGTATTTTTTCCTTTAACATTGCCAACAAATCCCTTCTTTAGCTCTGAGGTGTTCTTCTCAGGGTCATGGCTAACAATCTCCTTTATTCTTCCATTTTGTTGAATATGCCAAGATATTTCTTATCTGAGCTTTCTTGCATACTTAAATGTCATTTTCTCATATAGGCCATTTCTTATACTCCTTCTGTCTGTTAGAACACACTAAATTGTTTTTCAGAGCAAATTAAAATTCATAGTAATCTTTCTATTCGAGTAATTAGTTATTTAATGTTTGTCTCTCCCCTTAGAAGAAAATTTATAAGAGATCTTATTCACTGTCATATTCCTGTGCCCAGCACAGTGTCTGATATTTAGGGGCAGTCTGTAAATATTTACTTAATGACTGAATGAATTGTGAATCACTAATAAAGCAATACATGAGGGTTTTCAAATGCTTTTGAACATGGGGACATTTTTTTTCAGCCTAGAAGTAATATTCTGTGGAATGTATTTTGGGAAATGCTTTTCTAAAGTCAATTCCACTCCTCCTAAGTGTGAAAAGGAGAATATAAGTTATAACTACATTTCAAGCTCTGACTAGCTGTGTGACCATAGGCAAAGTTATTTCAAGCTTGAGACTCACTTGTGGAATGATGAGGCTGGATGAGATAATCTCTACAATCCTTTACAGCTCCTGAATTCTGAAGTTCTAAACATACAGAAAGAGTACCACTTTCCCTTTGGTCTTGGTGTGAGCTCTCCACGAGTAAGTCAAATCAGACTGACCTTATTTCACTCTAGAGTATTTATAGCCTAGGATGGGAGATCAAGGAAAGGAAGTTGATACAGCATATCTAGCTTTCCACGAGCCATTTCACAAAGTCTTCCCTGATGATATCTTTGTAGAAAGGAGTGAAGAATGGAAGCTTGATGGAGGTATGATGGACTGGTTTTGTAACTTTGTAACTGGTTGAAAAATGGTCCCCAGGAGTGCTAATTAATGGATCAATGCCAAAATTGAGGACAGGCACTGGTGACAGCCTGCAGGCTCTGGCCTTTGTCCTGCCCTGTTCACTATGTCTATTAATGTCTTGGATAAAGAGTGAGAGCTCATGATCATGAAATATGTAAGTGATATGATGGTGGGAATATGTTGAATGACAGAATCAGAATTCAAAGTGATCTGAACAGCCCAGAGAAATGAACTGTATCTAAAATGGAGAAATGTAGTAATCAAAAAAGAAAGTTGTAGAAATAAAAGCAATTGCAAAAATTTATAATTATAAAAATGAGTGCATAAGTGTGTATTTGTGTGTGTGTGTGTTATGTATGTGTACCTGGGAAACTTTTGGGGTTTTAATTGAAGGTAAAATCAAAATAGTTAAGCTTATTGTGGTGATTATTATGCAATACATACAAATATTGAATAATTATGTTGTACATTTGAAACTAATAATGTTATATGTCATTTATACCTTAATAAAAATTATTTTAAAAAATCAAAATCAGGTCCAACCCCGTGGCCGAGTGGTTAAGTTTGCATGCTCAGCTTCAGCTATCCAGGGTTTCGCAGGTTCAAATCCTGGGCACGAACATGGCACTGCTCATTAGGCTATGCTGAGGCGGCATCCCATATAGCACAACCAGAGGCACTCACTAGAATATACAACTATGTACTGGGGGGACTTTGGGGAGAAGAAGAAGAAGAAAAAGAGACAAGATTGGCAACAGATGTTAGCTCATGTGCCAATCTTTAAAAAAACAAAATCAAAATAATAAAATAATGAAAGATGGCTACCCAATATGAATGTTTGCTACCAGTTAAAATTTCATAACTACAAATGTAACGTGTAAAAACAGCCAGATGATAAATACTTTCTATTCAGCTGAGGCTCACAGTTCTACTTCCAATTTTTAAGAAGAGCAGACAGATGGAACGTGATCACAGAAGAGTGAACAAGATAGGGAAGGAAAGAATTGAAGGACTTGAGATTTAGTTGAAAAACGAGACAACAGAATTTTGCACTCCGGGATTATGCGACTTACACTAATCAGGATTATATGTCTCTCTCAGGTAATTCCTCAGTACCTGAAACTCTCTCATCATGCAACCATCACAATGTGTCTCCATTGCTTATGTGTGGACTTCATGAGGCCAAAGTACATACAAGAGCAAATTTCGATTTGTTTGATCATTACTGACCACCCAGTGATTAGTTCAGAATGTGTAGCAGGGAATCAATGAGTTGATGAATAAACAAATAAGTTATTAGCTTCCTTAAATGTCTTTAGAAATGTAAGGAAGGTCCATTATGTTTATTCTTTGTGATTCAATGAATTAACGGAAGTATCAACTGCAGGTGAAAATTTATTCCATGTAATAATCATAGATTTCCAAACATACCACGGACTGTTGGGACAGTTAGTGGGTTTCCCCTGGTGGCAATCAAGCCTCATTTGGAATTAGGAGGACATTTGGCTGGTGGTTCTGTACAGAGGACTCAAACCACATGTTCTATTTGTCCTGGGTGACTTCTGTATCCCTTAAAACCTGACTTTGATTCAGAGGCTTGTTCCACAAAGATTGTTCTGATCCGACAACTTATTTTCTGAATATTGGCTATCATTTTGAGACTCTGGGCTTTTAGTCTCACTATTCTTCCTGTCTATAGCTCACCCAAATTTTGTGTATAAAAATCCTACTCATCTTCTCACACGTGGCTTTTATAAAACCTCTCACATTGGATTTTACTTATAACATTTAATGATCAAACCCACGAAAACTAACCCCTTCTTCTTCTTCATAGCTATAGGATAATCGGCCCTCTCTTATAGCTTCACCATCTTCTGCCTTATATTACAGAGTTGGTTGCCAATTTGACTTACTACCAATTCAAAACAGAGGAGACATTAACATGTGCAGGTGAATGCATATATCCATCCATTAAGGAGTTCCCTTTTGTGTCGCATTTCTGCTAAAATCTCCTAATGAATTAGATTGGTTATTCAGGTCTTTTAAATGTGAAATTATGTGCCTATGAACACAAGAACTCCTCCTGGCATTTTTTTTCTTCCTCTAGAAATATGTGTAGAAACAAGTGTCAGACCTATTTTCGTTTGCTGCACAATTGGAGAACAAAATCTACCTACCCTGAAGGTGTTGTTGAAATACAGGTGAGAAAACAAAACACAGACCAACAGAAGGGAAAGAAAAACTGAGTGAAAGTGATTGAAATGCACGTTAAGACTGTAGGGTGGTGGAGAGAAATCAGGATGATCATATCTGTCACTTCATTTTGGTTGACAAGTTTGTTTACCAATATGCAGTTTCTTGTCTGGCATTTAAAAAAAGCTTTCTAAAGACTCATGTTGTGATTCTTTCATATTTTTCTTCGGGCATCAAATAGCTTCATCCAACAATATTTGGATGATTAAGAGTAAATGAGTAAATGAAAAGCATATGGATTAAATTACCCTTGGAATATGCTTTGGTTTTAGAGGAGAAGGCAAAAGTTGTTAAAGAAAGGTTCTGCTAGGCATGTGCTTGATTTGGGGAATGTTGGTCATCATCTAAGAATTTCTCTTGCTGTGGGGTCCACCTTCCCCATTCTCCCAACAACACTGGCTCCTTTTTTATTTAAGGGCGTTTGGTAGCAAATACTTTGCCCACAGCACTGGGCTTCATGCCACAGAGAACCAGATGGGTTTCCTATCCTTAGAAAACTATTATTTATTAAATATCAATAATAAAAGTCTGTGCCAGTTAGGGTTCCAAGCTCTTTGGAGATATCACTGTATTTAATATTTACAATCACCTGATGAGAAAAGTACCATATTATTCTCACACTGTACCATGATGTTTTCATTTGTACCATGAAATTCACATTTTCCCTGGGGTATTCTCATTTGAAGATGGGGGAAACTAAGGCAGAGAAAGGTTAAAGAATTCACTCAAGATTAAAGAGCTAACAAATGTGTCAACTTGAATTTGAACCCAGGCGGTATGGCTCCAGTATTCTTACACTTAACTTCCACACATCTCTGCTGTGCTACCCCGCTACTACAAACTACTTTCTCTCAGCCAGGAGTTAATATACTGTCTTGTTTTATTCTCAGGGATACACCATGAAGGAGAGAGTCTTCCAATAGTTTTACAGGTGATGCAACTGGGTCTCAGAGGCAGTTTGAAAAAGTGTACTAAGTTCATAGAATTAGTGAATGGCATGACCCAGGATTTGAGTTCAGATTTCTTCTAACACCTGCCTCAGGCTATTCTGTGTTCTATGAGTGGCCCCTGAATTAACTGTATCAGAACTGCCTGTATTGGAGAGGTGGGGCTGCGATGGTTAAAAAATGGTCCAGATTTTGGACCATCCTTGTAACCACTAAATCGACATCTCTGAAGTAAGGCCTCAGGATCTTCATTTTTAGAAAGTGACCAGGTGAATTCAAACTCAAAAAGCTGAATGCCTCACGCTGCCATTAAAAACCTCTTATGAGGGAGAGACACCCCCCAACCAACGTTATTAGGGAATTTAAAAGGAGAAAGAAGATGAAAATGTATCGAGTGTAGACTGACAAATGAATGAAGCAGCTTCAAAAAAACAAATTAGAAACTCGGGTGATTCTATAGACCATATTTTTCAGATTCATTTGCAGGGCTGTGGTTGACAATCGATTCTGGGGGCCTCTTGGGGCCTGGGGCCATGGAAAGCAGGAGAGAATTCAGAGTGGCAGGCCACAAAGAACATAGGACTGGAGTCAATTCCTGCCTCTCTTATTCATCCTTTGACTTCGGGTCACTTATGCATTCTCTCTGCATTTTAAATTCTCTATCTGTAAGATATTTGCCTCATTGATTTCTATGCAAATTAAGTGAGCTATAGACTTAAAGTAGTTGACACACAGTAGATATTCAAGTTTTTTATTTATTTTTTTCCACTTATGATGCTTCATGACCAGTCACATTTTTGAGGTAGGTTCAGTTGCCAGCTCTCTCCCTCCCCAAGCCTGCACTACTCTAGCAGCCATTACCAATGTCCAGGTTGTCAATTATTTCCTTTCCCTCAGACCATAAAAAGTCTCCTTAGGAAAGTATTTGCCTGTTAATGTGAAGTTCATTGTTAGTGGTAAGCGATGACAGATCATCTACTTGTATTTTCATCAGAGAAAGATAAAGGCATGCAGGATTACACCAAAGGAATGACTGTCTAAAGGGAAAAAGAGTCAGAGACTATTATTGATTGGTAATGGGAATATTTGGGACAAAAGTCCTTCAGGAATATCATTTAAATTCCAAGTTCCAGTACCTTCTCTAAATCTACTTGAAATATCAGTTCAGAGATCACATCTTTTATTTATTTATTTTTGGTGGAAACATAAAATTGTCAAGTTGCAGAAGACTTAGAGGTCATTTATAACAGCTCTTAGTGCTTCTCCTGGGAGGAAAGACAGCATCTTGCTCATGTTATGTAGTGTAATACAATTTACATTTGATACTTACTAAACCCAATGAGGCAGAAAGCCAGGCAGCATTTTGCAGATGGGAAAAGTGAGGCTCAGAGAGATGAAGATGCTTGCCAAGGTCACTTGAATCACCCAAGACAGGGCCTCAAACCCAAATGCTAGACTCCTTGTCCTTCCTTCCCTTTCCTAAGCCATAGTACTTCTTGATTCCAGGCTGGCAAAATATTACGGATGAATTCCTTTCTCTATCTCTTTCAATCTCTCTTTTTAGAAACTTTTAATTAGTCCCCAACTCTCTGCCATTATTAGTATTTGTTATTAGGTATTAAGAGCCCTCCATGTTCCCTTCTCCTCTCCTGTGCCCCTCCCAAAGCTTCCCACTCTGAAGCTTCTGGTTTTAATTCTTATATTTTTTCACCAGTGATCAGTGGAGCTTCCCTAATGATCTCAACTCATTTAGAGGGTTTATAGCTCCAGCACAGAACTCCAATAAAAGGAAAAGAGAACCTTCGCTGGAATCCCCCATGGGCTTTGCTTCTGCCAAGAACAAAATCCTTGGCTGCTCACTCCTCACCTCCACCCTAAGGCACTGTCTTCGGTGGAAAGACCCCTATCTCCTACATGCGGAGGCTGTTCTCCTTTGCACCCTCTGATCACTGAGCCCTCCTCCTCCTCACTTTCCCAGGATATCATCTGAGATTGCTGCACACAGTAGGCAGGCACATGATACTATTTGTTGAAAGGTGCAATAAATAAACGTATTAATGAAGGAAGAGAGGAGGATAAAAGGGAAATTTATGGGCTCCTTCACTTTGCCAGGGAATGTGCAAAGTTCTTAGATGAGCCAAATGCTCCCAAACATGTGGAAGTAGTTTTATATACAAGGAGACAGTCACAGAGCACTATCAAAATACTACCCATAGCCAGACACATACGAATGGGACGCAGGTAGCATTACTGAGCATATACTGTGTGCCAGTCCTAGGTCCAAGTGCTTTACATATATGAACTCTTTTAAGCCTCACCACAACTGCATCTTGCACTTGTTCTTAATATCTTCATTTTGAACGTGGGGAAATAAGAGGGTCAGCCAAGATTCTAAGCCAGGTGGTCCAGCTCGAGTGTGGGTCTTTAATCTTTATCTTATAGTAGTTCTGTGATCCTAGGACACCTCTCCCAAGGACTAAGCTTGATTCCTATGCATTTAAACCTTTCAAAGATTTTGCCTGTCTATTATCTAAATTAATCATTATGAAAACAATGATGTGGGAGAACATACTACTCTTATTTGTCATTAATTTTTGGGAGAAGTGAGGACAAGAAGGGGTTGTGGCCTTTCCTCACACCTAATACCCTGCAAGGATAAATGCAGGACCACAACTCAAGTCCATGAGCAGTGAAAGGTGACAGATATGAAAGGACTGTGGAGTTATATGCATGACTCCACCCCTGGCAGTACTATGGGTTAGTCATGTCATGAGGTTTATGCTGTTTAGCTTCTCTGAGCCCTGGTTTTGTCACCTGCAAAATAAAGATGAGAATGCCTATCTCACAGGGTTTGAGCAAGAATGTTATCAGGCTTTTTATCTACTAGAATAAGGCAGGCATATTATGCATTTGAATTTCTGTCCAAACCCATGAGAGATATTTTGTGACCAGGTGAGTCCCTCAAACAATCTAGTAGGGACGGACGTCCTCAGAAAATACACATGAGGCTTTACCTTCTTGTCTGCCTGTTCCATGTTGCTCATGCACCAAGGAAAGAAACAAGGAACGTCATCATGTATATGTATGAATTGAATGACTTCTCTTTGCTAACTCATGGATGTCTTAACTCTCTTGTTCCTGGATAAAATACCAAAATGAGGTGCATATCAGGACAGTGACTACAATAATTCAAACATGTCAGACTCCTAGAAGCTCTAGGTTGGGAAGGCTAAGGTTCAAATCCCTCATCTTAAAGAGAGGGAAAAAGAGATGCATACAGAGGAGACAAATCACCCATGACCACATGGTTTGAAACGGCAGAACTGGGACTAGAACTCAAGTCTGGCTAAAAATCATACCTTTTTATCTTATACTGCTATTGAGAGAGACTACCTGGAGAATACAGTCTGGCATGGCTTCTAAGCCAAGGAGACTCAAACAAGAAACTTCCAAGGTATATCTCCCAGTGAAATTGTTCATACCAAGAGCAAGGGCTTCTAAGTCTGTCCCAGCAGTCACACCAGCTGACAATGATGGAGCTCTTCAGTTCCATGTCTAATTAATGACAAACATCTAATAAACACGAGGAGAAAAGCCAAGAATCCTAATACTTGATTATCTACCCAATGATTGAAAGTCTAATTTCATTTGCTTGCTCTTGTTTGTGAAGGCTCCTATATTTCCCAGCAAGGAAAGAACTTCAGAGTTCAGGGATTTAACGTGGGTGAATTCATTAAAGTGTTTATTAATCTACACATCCTATTAGCTTAATATTCAATCAGTCGTCAACTCCTCTCAATTCTGGACATGGAACCAGAAAACTGAGAAAATAATATTATCAGTTTATCACTTCAACCCAAACTTAATAACATATTCATTGACCATCAATTGTAATCCCAAGAGTTAATTTATTTTGTTTTGTTTAATTATATTTTGTTTCATTATGGAATTGGGCACACTGATCTTATAGTTCTGGAAGTAAAAGGCTGAAGACATATATTTTTGGGAATATGGCAGACTAGATGGCCAGACAAGCCTCAGTCAGTACACAAAATTTAGTACATTGAGTTAAAATAAAGAAATTTAAACTCTTAATTTTTATGCACCTTAAAAACATCAATAAATCAGAGGCCAGAGACTATATGAAAGTATGAACGTGAAAGGATAAATGAGAACATTCTAGGTAATTTTCTGCTGAGAGTTTGAGTCGGTTACTGGGTGGCCTAAATCCAGAGTTTTAAGGAAACTTTTGAGCCAAAGGAAAGAAAAAAGCCTGGGGCCTATAACGTGTTAAGCCAAGACCGTAAACTGTAGCAGTACCCGTGGATGAATGAAAAGGAAAAATGCCCATATAGGTCTGAGGTTCAGAAACATAAGACCTATTTTGACGTCTGAACCATATCCATCAAAAGCTCATAAATCAGGTTTGACGTGACCAAAATTAAAGTTTATCAATATGCTTCAGTGATTTTTCTTTTTATGGAGAGGAGAATCTATTGATTAACTCTATAGTTTATTGACTTAAATATGTATGTAATAATTTCTTGGTAACCATTAAAAGAACAGTAGAGTGTATACTTTCCAAACTAGTAAATATTAGGAAAGAAGAAACATTAATTCATTCCAAAAGAAAGGGAAAAAAAGAAATAAAAGTAAAATTTTGAAAATTGGAATAAATAGAAAATCAAATAGATACAAATCCAACTATGTCAGTAATCAGAATCAATGCAGATAGATTACTCTCTGCATTTAAAAGATTAAAATCTATATAAAAAAAAATCCACCTATAGACTATTTACCAGAGAAAGCCTAAAACACAAATCTACCCACAGATTGAAAAACCACAATGGGAAATATAAAAGTAAAATACAGCCTTAGAGCCAACATGGCTATTCAAATTTCGTATAACCTGGATACTAGGGTTAAAAAAAGACTTTGAGGCAGCCTGGAGCCGAGTGATGAAGTTGGTGCACTCCGCTTCGGTGGCCCAGGGTTTTGCTGGTTCAGATCCTGGGCAGGGACCTAGCACCATTCCTCAAGCGGTGCTAAGGTGGTAACCCACATAGCAGAGCCAGAAGGACCTACAACCAGAATATACAGCTATGTAGTGGGGGAGCTTTGGGGAGAAGAAGAAGAGGCGGAAAAAATAAAAAAGATTGGCAACAGGTGTTAGCTCAGGTGCCAATCTTCGAAAAAGAATTTAAAAAAAGGATCTTTAGAGGAGGTAAAGAATATCTTTCTGTAGAGAAAACAGATTCAATTTACAAAGAAAATACTATATTTTAAAACTAGTAATCACCTAATAGTGTAGTTTATAATTATGTAAAGCAATAAAATATGGATTTGCAAGGAAAAACTGACAAGTCTACATCATAGTGAGAAATTGTAATACATTTCTCAGTAATTGATCGAGAACATAGATGATTGAAACAACATAAATAACAAGCTTCATAGTGGAATACCAGCAATTATTTTCTGGGCAATTTTAAATAATTGATCATTTTCTACATCAAAAAACATTTCTCAATAAGTTTCAGAAAATTAATGTTATACCCCTATGTTTTCTGACCAAAATGAAATTGTTAGATATCAAAATATAAAAGATAACAAAAGTAAATTTAAATGTGTACTTATGCTCACACATATATATCAGAAAAAAATGTATTTATATGTATATTCAGAAATTTAAATAAAATGATGTTTTAAATTATCCATGGGTAAAGTAAGAAATAATAATGGACATTAGAAAATATTTAGATCTCAATAACTGTGGAAATCCTATCTATCAATAGTTTGTGTTGTAGCTAAAATGATAACTAAAAGAAGTTTACAGTTCCAAAATCTCTACATTGAAAAGCAAAAGGGGTAAAAGTTAATTAAAAAAATTAGTAAAAGACCGGCAGGAAAAATCTAAAGAAATGAGGATTTAATAATGAAGACAAAGATGTGTGTGTGTGAGAGAGAAAAAGCGAGAGAGAAAGTGGGCATAGATAACAAGGTTGAGAAAGGAAAGGAAATACAGTTATAGTTTGAACAATAATTAATGGAAATAAGAGGCAATATGTATTGTAAACAAATATTCTAATAAATGGAAATAATTTATGTATATCAAATCATCAAAAATATAGTTTACTAAACCGGACACAATAAGAGGTAGAAAATCTGAATGATCTTTACATACATTAATGATATTGAAACAATGTTTTAGTCTATTCCCAGAAATAAAACTGGCCTGGGTGATTTTACAGGTAAATTCTATAGAACATCAAAGAGAACAATAATTCCAATCTTACAAAATGTCTTTCAGATAACAAAATAAAAGAGGAGTTGGCTTCCCAACCTTTTTTTTTTTGAAGGATAGCATAATATTCCAACCAAAACCACACAGAAAGAGTATACGATGGGAATATAACAGATCACTACAACTCATAAACACGCAAAACTTCTAAATAAAATATTAGCAAACTGCATTCAATAATGAATCAAAAAATACATCATGATTAATATGAGATTGCTCTAGGAATGATTAATATTAGAAAATCTATAAATTTATTCAACCATATTGACTGACCAAATAAGAAAAATAAATCTCAATAGATGCAATAAAAGCTTTCAATGAAACTTGGCAATCGTTTGTAATGAAAACTCCTACTGAACTATGAATAAAAGACAATTTGCTTGACTGGGTAAAGGAGAGCTAAAAAAAATCTACAGGAGATACAGAATAGAAAGAGACCCATACATATAAGGAAACCAACTACATAAAAAAAACCTGGCAAGACAGATTAGTAGGAAAATTATAGTCTGTTTAATAAGCAGTGCCACTGTGAAAAGCAGTCTCCACATGGGAAAAATGAAAAGGGTTGCTCATCCTGAATCATAAACAAAATTTATTTCCTGATAATTTAAAGACTTAAGTATGCTAACCAAATCAATAAAACAAAAAAATAGATAATATTTTTGAGTTTTCGGTATAGGGAAAGTTTTCTTAACAAAATGCAAAAGGAAAAAGCATAAATAAAAATGTAAATTTGACTTCTTTAATATTAGGGGCATCTGCTCATAGTGAGACCCCAAAAAGAGATTGAAAAGACAAGCCACAAAGTGACAGAAGATATTCACCACTACGGAAATGACAAAGGTTTACTTCACAGAATGTATAAACAGCTCTTGCAAATCAATAAAAAAAAAAAAAGATCAACCGCAAATTACAAAGGGGAAAAAATTGGAAAAACCACAATCCTGCTTTTCACTACAAAGAAAATGCAGCCAGCCCATGATCTTTGAAAAGATGGTCACTGTATCAGGAATAGGGTACATGTACAATGAACTGCTTTTTCATACCCGCAAGATTAACAAGACCTAAGTAGTCTATCAATACCGAATCTTAGCAAGGATGCAGAACCGAAAGAGTTCCCATTCATGAGGAGTGGGTGTATAAATTGGTCCTTCTACTTTGGAAAATAGTTTGGCCTTACCCAGTAAAATCAAATATATGCACAGCCTAATATCTAGCAAGTCCACTAAAGCTATAAAAAGGCAAGTGGCCAATTAACAAGAAATTTAGTATAGTGGTCGTTTTGCTGGGAATAGAATAGAAACATAGGAGGAAACAAAACCAAGGGTAATACTCTTTCTTAAATTCTTGTGGGTGTAAAGGCCTAATTTATTACATATGTTGCACTGTACCTATATATTCTGCACTGTTGCTTATATAAAATATATTTCACAATATAAATTAAGTGTATGGTTAAAAGAGAAAATGGTCTAGAAGAGCCAAAAAATGAATGAAAAAAGAATAGATGAGTGATGTACCTTACCTGATAGGAAAAAATACCAGAGTCCACGTTAACAATCAACACAGTGGTGGCATAGTCGTGAACAGATACTTCAGTAGACCAGAATGTACATGTTTTATGAGAACTTAATATGCAATAAATGTGGTAGCTTAATTCATTGATACAATGGTGAGTTATTTAAGAAGTCGTGCTGGCACAACTGGTTATCCCTATAGAAGAGAAAAAAAAAGGTTGATCCTTATCTCATACCACATAAAATTAATTTTATATAAGTAGAGAATAAAATGTAAAAGAGGTACATCTTATAAGAGAGTCTAGATGATATTGTATGTATTTCTTGGAGTCAGTGAAAATCTTCCTAATGATAATGAATTCAGTGATCAAATGCTGAAATTGAAGTCAAAGACAAACAATTGAATTAAAAAATGCAACAGAAATGACAGATGGCTAATATTTATTCAATAGAAAGATTTCTTTCAAATATGAAAAAAAAAGTCAAAGCATCCAAAAGAAAAATGTTGTACGCCCAAGTGTTTCTCATAAGACCAATGTAAATGGTTAAAACCATGTGAAAAGATGCACAAAATCCCTGGAAGTCAGAGTAATAAAAATTAATATGTAGCAATGAGATATCATTTCAGGCTCATTAGCTACCTCTGCTTCTAATGCTATAAATTGTTAAAAAAAATTGTGAAAACAATATAGAAACAGCTATTAAAATTTAAAATACACTTAACTTTCGACACAGCACTCCTTCCCTGGGGTCTATCCCACAGAAATACAGTCTCAGGAGATAGAGATCTATGGATACAGATGTTTATGGCAGTAATATTCATAGAGGCAGGAAGTAGTAAGAAAGCAACAAACAAATAAATTATAGCTTGATCATACCAAGGGACTATTTTGCAACTGTTAAGAATAATGAATTAGAACTATGCTACCTGACAAAGAAAATCCCATAACGTACTATTGATTAGAAAGCTTAGAAGCAGGAAGTGTGTGTAATAAGAAAAATAATGTGTAAGTTAAGGTCCTGTTTTGGAAATTAAAACTGGAAAAAAATTCCCATCTAGTTTTGCATATACGCAGACACAGATGTATATTAATACATGTATATTGGTCCCTGATACTTCAGCATGGGTAAAGTATGGAAGGATAACTTCCATGTTGTTACGTATGCTATCTTGTGAGAGGGAATGGGGCGTGGGGCATGTAAAGAAAGACAAAGGAAACAAGACTGCAGAAAAATGCCTGTTATAATCCTCCTTAAGTATAATAATATCTATGTGTGTATATAGATAAGTAATTATAAAAAACCCCACAAATAGTATAAATTTATATTGACTAACTTGTACTTTTGTGATGGATTACCAAGTGAAAATAAATCAAGTTGCAGACTAACATATATAATTGCATTCTGTGTGTGAAGCAAAGTTCCATGTATATTTTTAAATGCGTATGTTTAAAAGAGAAAGGCAGATAAATTCATACACCAGGCTGTAAATATTGGTTACTGAGGGTGGCAGAGGTGAAGTTGGTGGTGCTGAAGGATAGAGGTGGGTAGGAGGGAGGTGATATTTGTCTTTATACATCTTTGCCCTGCATTGTTTCACTTTTCTTTTTAATCCCTAAAGCCCCAGTACATAGTTGTGGATCCTAGCTGTAAGTCATTCTAGTTTTTCCGTGTGGGATGCTGCCACAGTATGGCTTGATGAGTGGTGTGTAGGTCAGTGGCCAGGATCCAAACTGATGAACCTTGGCTACCAAAGCAGAGCACACAAACTTAACCACTTGGCCACGGGGCTGACCCCTGTTTTACTTTTTACAACAAGTATGTGTGTATCCATAACCTTTTGGTGTGTAACAAACCACCCCAAAACTAAGTGGTTTAAGGCAAGAAACATTTATTCTTCTCATGATTTTGTGGGTTTGCTGGTGGTTCTTCTGATCTGGACTGGCTCAGCTGGAGCTGGCTCTGTCAGGGTTGGCTTGGCTGGAGTCTTGCTCAGGTGTCTAGTGGTTGGCTCGGTGTCACTGATGTGATGGAGATCAATTGGCCATGTGTTGCTCCTCATTTAGCTGGCTAGCTTAGGCAAGCATCAGAGTGGTCACAGGGCTCCAAGAGTAACAACAAGGCAATCTCAGACATGAAAGCACCTTATAAGCCTCTGCTTGTGATACCTATGTTAATATTATATTGCCAAAAGCAAGTCACAATGTCCAATGAAGAGTCCTAACAGAGGACACAGACAGAGAGAAAAGAATAATTTGTAGACACTTTTGCAACCTTTCACAAAGTATTGCCAAACTTATTTTCATTTTTATTTTATTCGTTTCTGTTGTTTCCCATTGAAATCATCCTAATCCAGGCTCTCGTTATCTTTTAAGGATGGACCTTCTTAGAGGGATCCCCAGTGAAATATTTTTTATTCTCTTTTATGCCATACTGCATCTATTATTTTCTATACCCCCTATTTTCCTTTGGGGTATAATTAAGTAATCTACGACTACTAGTTCACATGGGATAGTCATAGTTTATGCCTGTTGCCTTGTTTTCCCATCAGATTTATAATTTGTTCTGGATATTCTTTTCATTTATAACAAAATATTATTACTTATTTTTTCATTAAAAGAAGCCAGGATGGGTTTGAGAGCATCTACTTTGTACTTACAGTTTCTGCCATGGTCTCATCTCATAGCATGTGAGATGCACATACAATTAACCAAATTTTCACCTTAACAAATGCCTATATGTGGAGAATGACCAGCAATAACCTACATCTCTTTTTTAGATTATCTCCAAACACTATATTACAACACCTCTCTTCAGGGACTTGAAGCAACGCACTTAGATTTAGTGTTAACTGGTGGTAGAAATACTACTGCTGGTCCTGCTGGCCACTTGGTGTGCTGGCCACTTGTGCTGTACCCCACACAGTGACCTACAAGAAACACATGAAATTGCCCAGGTCCAGCAGCCAGCATCAGTGGACAATTCGGGAAATTACAAGTTACATATACATTAAATATGATAAAGAAGTAGTGACTAAACATCTATTTGACCATAATGACTACAGTGATTCTTTTCAAACATTTATTGATTTTAACATCTGGTAATCTTTTTATTTATTTCTTTTGTTGTTGTTGTTGACAGAGATTGGCCCTGAGCTAACATCTGTTGCCAATCTTCCTCTTTTTTGCTTTTTGTAAGGAAGATTGGCCCTGAGCTAACATCTGATGCCAATCTTCCTCCATTTTATGTAGGATGCCACCACAGCATGGCTTGATAAGCAGTGTCAGGTCCATGCCCAGGATCCAAACCTGCAAACCCTGGGCCACCGAAGTATAGCATGTGAACTTAACCCCTATGCCACTGGGCTGGCCTTGAACCAATTTTCCTCTTTTTGCTTTAGGAAGATTGGCCCTGAGCTAACAACTGTGTCCATCTTTCCTCTATTTTGTATGTGGGTCTCTGCCACAGTGTGGCTTGATGAATGGTGTAGGTCCATGCCTAGGATCCAAACTAGTGAACCTGGGCGGCTGAAGCAGAGTGTGCCAAAATTAACCACTACATCACCAGGCTGGCCCCTATTTGTTTCTTTTTAATGAATCCTTTTGGACATCATGAGCTTTAAAAAGTGAATGCTTCATTAAAAATTCATACTGAATTCCAGTTACTAAAGAAGGTTGATGACGAATGTTATCTTTGAAAAATATTTGTCAACATTTACCATCTACCATGAAGAGCGTAGCAAATCACTGACCATGGAAAAACAGAATACACAACTTCGCCGAAGAAAAATTGGATGGGCTTCAAGCTAGCAGGTAATTTATGAAGATTGTTTCCCCAAACAACTATTTAGCCCAGGAGACTGCAGCAGTAAAGGTTTCCATATCCTTCTGCAAAACATGACTTTTCATTTAGATCAAATCCTTGTTCTAATTTCTCCCATTTTTATTTGAAGTTTTCTCTTGCAAATACAAAAAGTGAAGTGATTGTTGTGGATGTGTTGGTTCCATTAACATAAGAAGAATTCACAGGAATGTAAATTGAGCAAGTTTTTTATTGGTATTACCAGATGCTACAAGTAGGAAATTAGCAAATTCTAACAATATTTTTTTTTTATTCTTCTTAAAATCAAAGTAAAGCTTTTGGAAGTTCACTAGTCAAATGTGAAACGTCTGACAGTTTGGAGACTGATATTGTAAATTCCGGTAAAAGTACAACGTTGAAAACAAAATTAGTTGTTTTCCTAGTAGTAGCGTGAATGCAAACTTTGGTGGAGTCTATGATGATAAAACCCATGTTTTTACTAAACTTACAAAGAAAAAATGTGCATGGACTTTGTCTTGGTGCCTTTTATAATCCATAACTATGCTCAGTTAAGCAGCAAAAAAATTCATTAGACTAGCAATGCCCACTTTCTTCTTGTTGTCCAAATCAGATTTTAGACATATCTGAGCTTTGGAAGAACTATTTCATCAATCAACCTAAGCGTTTCAAAATGATAGTAAACTATTTTATTTTTAAAACATATCCTCTAGATTTTGGCTAGATGTTGTTCAAAATCTTTAACAATGTAGTCAATGATATGAGTGCCAGAATGTCTTCAGATATTTCTTTTTTAAAGAAGATTAGCCATGAGCTAACTGCTGCCAATCCTCCTCTTTTTGCTGAGGAAGACCGTCCCTGAGCTAACATCCATGCCCAACTTCCTCTACTTTATATATGGGACGCCTACCACAGCATGGCCTGCCAAGTGGTGCCATGTCCGTACCTGGGATCTGAACCAGCGAGCCCCAGCCCACCAAAGCGGTAGGTGCACACTTAACCGCTGCACCACCGGGCCGGCCCCATCTTCAGATTTTCAACTTTCCGGAAATTGAATACCTATTCTGTACTGGAATGCAATGACATTGCCAACATCCTCGATTTTGCAGCAATTCAATTTAGGGAAATATTAAAAAGAATCATGTATGGAGCAATATCTTTGACAAGTCTTGTCTTGTAAACATACTTATCACAGTAAGATTCTCTGAATGGAGGGAAAAGGACAATAGCTGTGAAAATATTCAGGCTGAAATATTTACTCATTTCAATACACAAAACATAAGAATATACTCCATTGGCAGAATTTGCCCTTAGCTTAGAGTTATCTCACATGCACAGAGAGAATATTTTCTCAACTAAAATTGCGAAGTGTAGAGATCAGAGTCCAAGATGATGGCAATAGCTTTAAATATGTCAACCATAACATGAAACTTCGAAAAGGAATGCAGATAGTTTTATGAAAAAAATAGGCCATAATGGAAAGAGTGCATTCTTCAGGGAAAAACAAACAACAGCGACACATTATTAGAAAGAGATACAGCTAAGAAACTAACTAAAGTACATGAACATGTGCCAAAAATAACTACTCTGCTTGTTAAATTTGAATATTCAGATAATCAAGTATAAAATGATTTTTAAAAATATTTTCCCTATTATATACGGGTATATATTTTAAAGCATTTTATCTTTTGAAAAGTTTTAAATGGAATTAAATATGTACACTAATATAATAAAACTGGTCAGTCAATAAATGTATACATTTCTAAACTTTGTATGATTTTTTAAATTAAACTTTACTTTTTAGAGTAGTTTTAGGGTAACAGAAAAATTGGGAAGAAAAAGGTAGTTCTCATATACTCCCCAGTCTCTGCACGTACACAACCTCCTTCAGTATCGACCTCCCCCACCGGAGTGGTACGTTTGTTATAGTCGACGAACCTACATTGACACATCATTTTTACCCAAGGTTCGTAGTTTAGATTAGGGTGCACCAGTGGTGTTGTACGTTCTATGAATTTGGACAAATGTATAATGCCATGTATCCACTATTGTAGAATCATATAGAATAGTTTCACTACCCTAAAAATCATGCGTGTTCTGCCTTTTCCCCCACCTCCAACCTCTGGCAACTGTTAATCTTTTTACAGTCGTCATAGTTATTCCTTTTCCAGAATATCATGTAGTTGGAATCATATAGTATATAGCCCTTCTAGATGGACTTTTTCCACTTAATGGTGTGCATTTAAGGTTCCTCCATGTCTTTTCATGGCTTGATAGCTCATTTCTTTTTCATGCTGATTAATATTCCGTTGTCTGGATGTACCTCAGTTTGTTTATCCATTCACCTACTGAAAGACAGCTTGATTGCTTCTAATTTTGGGAAATTATGAGTGAAGCTGCTATTAACATCCGTGTGCAAGATTTTGCGTGGATGTAAGTTTTCAACCCATTTGGATAAATACGAAAAAATAAGTTTGCTGGATTATATGGTATGAGTACTTTTAGTTTGCAAGAAACTGCCACATTGTTGCAGGTCTACCAGCAATGAATGAGAGTTCAACATCCTTGTCAGCATTTGGTGGTGTCAGCATTTTGGATTTGGGCTGTTTTAATAGGTGTGTAGTGATATCTCATGGTTGTTTTAAATTGTGTTTCTCTGAAGATATATGATTGGAACATCTTTTCTTATGCTAACTTTCCATCTGCATATCTTTTTTGATAATGTGTTTGTTTAGGTCCTTTGCTCATTTTTAAATTGAGTTGTTCACTTTCTTATTGTTGAGTCTTAAGAGTTCATTGTGTATTTTGGATAACAGTCCTTTCTCAGATATGTTGTTTGCAAATATTTTCTCCCAGTCAGTGACTTGTCTTCTCAGTATCTTGTCATTGTTTTTTGCAGAGCAGACATTTTTAGTTTTAGTGATGTCCAGCTTATTATTTCTTTCATAGATCTTGCCTTTGGCATTGTATCTAAAAAGTCATCATAATACAAAATGTCATCCAGGTTTTCTTCTATGTTATCATCTAGGAGTTTTTATAGTTTTGCATTTAGATCTATGATCCATTCTGAGTTAATTTTTGTGGAGGATGTAAAATTTGTGTCTAGATTCATTTTTTTTGTCTGCGTATGTCCAGCTGTTCCAGTACCAGACTCTCTTTGCTCCATTGTATTGTATTGTCTTGCTCCTTTCTCAAAGATCAGTTGACTATATTTATGTGAGTCTATTTTTAGGCTCTTTGTTCCATTGACCTAGTTGTCTATTCTTTTGCCAATACCACACTGTCTTGATTACTGTAGCTTTATAGCAACACTTGAAGTCAGTTAGTGTCAGTCCTCCGACTTTGCTCTTCTCCTTCAATATCGAGTTAGCTTTCTGGGTCTTTTGCCTCTCCATATAAACTTCAAAATCACTTTGTCAATATCCACAAAATAACTTGCTGGGATTTTGATTGAGATTGTGTTGAAACCATACATCAAGTTGGGAAGAATTGACATCTTGACAATACTGAGACTTCCTACTCATGAACATGGAATAACTCTTCATTTATTTAGTTATTCTTTTATATCTTTCATAAGAGTTTTGTAGTTTACCTCCTATAGATCTTGTACATGTTTTGTCAGATTTATACCTAAGTATTTCATTTTTGGGAGTGCTAATGTAAGTGCTAATGTGTTTTAAATTTCCAATTCCACTTGTTCATTACTGGTATATAGAAAAATGATTGACTTTTGTACATTAACCTTGTATTCTGCAACTTTGCTATAATCTCTTATTAGTTCCAGAAGCTTTTTTTTTCTGTCAGTTCTTTTGGATTTTCTATTTATATATGCATCAAAACAATATTATTTAATATTCAAATAAAAACAATGTTGCTTCTCCCTTTCCAATCTGTATACCTTTTATTTTCCCTTCTTGTCTTATTGCATTATTTAGGATTTACAGTATGATGATGAAAAGCAATGGTGAGAGGGGATATCCTTGCCTTGTTCCTGTTTTTGCAGGAAAACTTCAAGTTTCTCCCCATGAAACATAATGTTCACCATGAGTTTTTTGTAAATGTTCTTTATTGACTTGAGGCAATACTCTTCTATTCCTAATTTGATGAGAATTTTTATCATGAATGGTGTCAGATCTTGTTAAATACTTTGCATCAATTGGTATGATCATGTGATTTTTCTTCTTTAGCCTATTGATGTAATAGATTGCATTGTTTTTGAATGTTGAAGTAGCCTTGCATACCTGGGATAAATAAACCTGATCCTGGTGTGTAATTCTTCTTATATATTGTTGGATTCGATTTGCCAATATTTTGTTGAGAACTTCAAACTTTAATAATTTTAACTCCGCTTTATCTCTCAAAAATTTTCACAGTTTGGGCAGTAAGTTGTATTATCACCCTAAGCATCGTGGAACAAGAGTGGGTTTTGGAAATAGAAAACTTGGGTTTCTATCCCTGTTCTGACACTTGCTTTATAACCTCAAGGAACTATATTTTTGCTCTTGAAGGCTCATAGTTTTCATTGGCAAATTTTGGTTATTTAATATTCACTCACTTTTTGCCTCTTAGTGCCTGACACTGTTCTAGATGGTGAAGATAAATAATAATTAACACAGATAAAAATACCTGTCCTTGTGAAACTAAAATTCCAGAAGGGTGAGAACAAGCAATAAACATATTAAGAAAATAAAATATGTATGTTATACACTAATTGTCAAAGACAGATTAATCAGTGAAAAGGAATAGGGAATTTGGGGATAAGGAAGATTGCAAGTTTAGGTAGGATAACCAGGGAAAGACTCAATTCTCAGAGTGCGATTTTAGCAAAAAGACAAAGATGTGAAGGAGCAACACATGTGAATGCCTGGATACACTCAAGCATTCCCAGTGGAGGAGGAACCAGGCAAAGTCTCTGAGGCAGGAACTTCTCCATTCTCTTTGAGGAAGAGCAAGAGAGCCAGCGTGGCTGGAGCTGAGTAAGGGGAAGCACAGTGGGAAATGAGATCAGAAAGGAAGGATGAAGGAATGATCGTGTAGAGTCTTGGCAGTTATGGTAAATATCTTGATTTTTACTCTGAGCGAGGTGAGTACAGAAGTGTCATGATCTGACTTAAATTTTCACAAGATCACTCCAGCCATTTTATTAAAAATAGGCTGAAGAAAGGCAAGCATAGAACAGAGAGACCATTTATTATCTTTAAAAGAGATGTGATGATTTGGGCCCTGTTGGCAAGAGTGTAGGTGGAAAGAAGGGGATGGATTCTAGGTAATTTTTGAAGATAATGCCAAAAGGATTTGCTGTTCAACTTGATGTGACTTAGAGAGAAAGAGGAGAGACAAGGATAACTCCAAGTTTTTAATCTAAACAAATCAAAGGACAAAATTAGCAGCACTTATTGCACAGGGTTATAGAGATTCAGTGAGAAAATGTAGATAAAGGGCTTGATTTATACATCTTCCCTTACTCCAAAATCCTTAAGATGAGTGTATTATTTGTGCTACTTTTTGACTATGCAGGGAAATTTAAAAGATTACACCACCAGTCTTGATTTATTTTAATGCCCTTTGTCAAAAAAGAGAGGCAGCACTGGGTAGATAGAGTCTAATGAGAGCTGAAGTTGAGGAAAGAGCTTGAGTTCAAGATACAGATTTAGCCAATGTATGCTGAGCACCTGCTTAAGTCTGGAGTTGTGCTAGATGTCAACATGTTAACTCAGTTAATCCTCACAAAAATCCCTTTGAGGTTAGTGTTATAATCCTCACTTCCTAGGTAAGAAAACAGATTTAAGGAGGTTACGTGGCTTATCCAGTGTCACAGAAAAGCAGAACTGTGATTTAGACACACTAAAACTTTATCCAAATCTGTTCATTTCTCAGAGCCCATTTTAAGAAGCACAGATTGATTGAGGTGCGGAGACACTGTTGCTCTACATTTTCCATCTGGGTTTGCTTATTTACCATTTTTATATCGTAACAGTGCTGAACCACTTATATGGTTGTCCAACTTTTATGCCATCTCTGGTCTTTTGTGTATCCTGTTTCTTCTCTATGGAATGCCCTCTCTTTATGCATCTGGAAAATTTCTGTACCTCCTTCAAATTTCAGCTTAAGGAATATATTTTTCTGTAAATTTCTCTGATTTTCCCAAGAGGAATTATGATCATGTGTACCTAGTTTTCTGTTTCATCCTACACTGGAGCAACAATAGCAATTGCCATATTGCGCTGTCTCCCGGACAAGGATGTGAGCTTGCTGTAAGCAGGAATTTTGTCTTATTTGTTTCTGAAGTTATAGGTCTGACATATTTCTAAGCACACAGAACCACAGTAAGGGTATTTGATGTATAAATGGAAAAACTTCTCAAAATTCACATGGCATGCATGAAACTATATCACAAAAGCTTTCCTTGAAACTTAAGGCTGGAGAGGAAGAAAATCTTGGGGCCCCGTGTTGCCTGTCTCGGCCAAGTAGAATCACTCTGAAATAGTTGAGTCCAGACTTTAAGGTCTTTGAGGGCAACATTGCTCTCTCCCTGGGATTAGGAAATTTTAGAACATATTAAGGAAAATGACTCTGAACCACCCTTTCCTATCCCCACCCCCACCAAACGCAGTCCACTTGGAGACTTTCCCTCTGCTCCATTGGATGACATCGTGAAAAGCCTGCTGCTGTCTGCTTTGAGAACTCACTCTGTGCTGGGGCAGTCCTCCAACAGGTACTGTACTTTGCTATTCTCTCCCAGGGTTGCATTGGACAGTAAATACTTCTGATATTTCAAAACCCACTCACCGAAGTGACAGATTTGCTACAGGGGACTTCCCTGTAAAGATCTGCTGCTTTTTTTTTTTTTTTTTGACAAATGTATAGAGTATATTAGCTTTTCCTAGTCTAATTTATGGTGTAATAAAAACTACTATGCTCCAGCCCTCTTAGGAGAACAGAAGTAAAGGGCTCCTCTTGCTGGCTCTTGATAAATCCTACCAAATTCTTGCCATGAGCAGAGTGATGATGAAATTTAAAAGAGCAGAGTGGAAGAAAGGACGCTGAGTTCAGGATGGAGAGAGAAGAGATGGACTACTCCTGAGATTTGATGCAAAGTCTTGGCAGGCCCCATATTTCTCCAGCAGCAATTTATGCCTTCAAGATGTCACTTCATTGTGGCTAATCTTTCTTCTGTCACACACACATGCAAACCTGCAGGTGACAGAGGCCCCAGTATATGGCCTAAAGAAAATGCAAAGGACATAACTATGCTTCTTACTTTGCGTCTACATGCCCATTGAAAATTTGCATGTTGGAAAGGGAGAACACGATTCTCCCAGTTTGGAATTCTGAGAAAGGAAATCAATGTTGGGCAAGTTTTGTCTGTGGGCTTATGAACTAAGGACTTATTTGCAAGGATACATTAAAGGAAGTCTCCTAACACCTGAAAAAAATCTTCCATTGAATCAAAAACAGATTTCTTCACTGCAAACAACGAACCACTCAGATGCTTAATAACTTTTTATTTTGAGGAAGATTAGCCCTGAGATAACATCTGCCACCAATCTTCCTCTTTTTGCTGAGGAAGACTGACTCTGAGTTAACATCCGTGCCCATCTTCCTCTACTTCATATGTGGCATGCCTGAGACAGCATGGCTTGACAAATGGTGTGTAGGTCTGCACTCGGGATCTGAAGGGGCGAACCCTGGGCTGCCGAAGGGGAATGTGCAAACTTAACTGCTGCACCACTGGGCTGGCCCCCATAAATACTATTGAATGAATTAGAAAATAATATAATTGTTACTTTAACAAAAAATAATAACTAACATTTATGAAGCAATGGAACACTTATCAATTGCCAGGCACTTCATTTTTGTTAAGTACTTGGATGCACTCAGACTAATTAAGGTCATTTTATATTTTACCTTAATCAGTCCTCACCATAAGGCTATGTAGTAGTGTTTAATCCTCATTTTACATAGGAGAAAAGTAAAACTTAGAGAGGTAAAATTATTTACTGAAAGCCACACAATGGGTAAAAGGATGTGCAATCAGATTGCTCATTACCTGATTCCAAGTCAATTTCAGTCATTGACAGCTTGTTCTAATTCAGAAACACTGTTATGAAGTTGTGTAATTATCTAAAACATCTTTTAAAACTTTAAAATAACTTTATTGCTTTAAAAACAATTAATATATAGTTATTATAAATAGTGGTTGCTAAAATGTAAAGAGAAAGAAATTAACATCATCTGAAATCCACCATCTGGAGATAACCAGAGATAATGTTTGGGTGAGCACACCATTAAACATTTCTCTCTGGATAAAAACAGAAATATGCACAAGATTTTATATATGGAATAATATCGAACATACTGTTCTAAAACCTGTTTTATTTTTCACTCAGTGATATGTCATGGGCATCTTTCCATGTCAATAAATATAGATTTGCATCATCATTTTTAATTGCAGCTTAATTAGAAATCACAATATTTTAGAGAGGAAAATGTCAGAAACTGTCTACTCCAACTCCCTGTCCACTAAAGAAATACTCTATATCACTTTCCTGGCTGAAAATCATGCAGATTTTGCTGCATATTGTCATTCAAAAATGACAGTTCTAGTGGAAAAGGAATTAAGCCAAATTTCCCATTTCTATCTCTCACATGCTAAAATATATATCTATATTATTAAACTCAGCTATCACCCCTGCTTTTTCCCTTTACAATCAAGGCTTCTCCAAGCTAAACATCCCTAACTCTATCTTTATTCCTTATGAGCAAAAATTTCTAAGTTTTTGCCAGTCTGGATACCCTCCCCCAGATAACTTCAATGAGTTAATGAACTGAGCACAGTTCTTCATTTGTGATATTACTAGCATAGAATATAATGATGTTTTCCAGTCCAGTGATTTGGACATCTTCCTTCTCCCAATATAGTCTAATACTGAGTGCCTTTAGAAAGAGGAACAAATGGATGGGTGTTATGTAGAACTGGAATCATTATTAAGGATGTGCATGGAATCATTGTTTCACGAGGCCTTCAAAGAATGAATAAAAAGTCATCTTTTTCTAAATTGTTCAGACATGTAAAGGCAGTAAAATGGAACAAAGGACATTTGAATTTTCTTACTTGTTGAAAAATCAATGCTCTGAAGTAAAGAAAAAACTAAAGATACTATGGAAACCTCCATGGGATTTGACCAAAAGGCATTCAATACTACCTCTCCCAATGTTTTTATTATTTCACATGATTATCTGTAGGCCCAAATGTTTGTAGTTTTGCCCAATGGCATATGGTAAGGAAGAGAGAAGATTGCCTTTCCTGGAAATTGTGTGCAAAATAGTGCTGCCAGCAAGTTGATAACCTGAGCACTTGATCAGGTAGTTTACATGGAGAGAGACAGACTAAACTTGAGTGACTGTGTGTCAAAGTCAGGGGCCTGGTTCCTTTCTCAGAACTAATATGATAACTTGCTGTTGAGTTTTGTTGTTATGTTGAAGACAGCTGAGAGTCTGGCTCGAGTAATTAAAATGCTAATTGGAAATTCACCATTCATCAGAGGAAAGCACAATGAGTCAATTTTCTTTTCTTTCTTTTTTTCCTCCAAAGTGTTTTGTCTGGTGATGGCAGATGTTGAGGTTGTGAATTCATTGTGTGCCCTAGATGTAGAGAAATCTTCTATTCAAGCTGAGTTTTTCTCCTGTATTTTTGTTGATTGTCTACTTAAATTAACCTTCCCTAATGAGACAGAGATTCGTTGGCTATGTCTGTAATTTACTGTCTGTGAAATTAGTTAGTTTGGATAATTTATCCCATGGGTGACAAGAGAGAGATCACATAGTGAACTATCAGGTGAAAAAGGAGAACATAAAGTATGGCTCTTCTGCTATTGCATTCATAGTCTTCATGTGGAAGCTATAAGGAGAAAGTGTTTCATAAGCCCCGCCTCTAAGTAACCCCAATTTATCACCAACCCACCTTCATGACCAAACATCCCCTTGGGAGTTTAGCTGGGTCAGATCTGCTACTTAGAGTATGAAACCACCAGATGTCAGTATTGGTGCACAGTAGCCGCAATAAAACTTCCTTCTTGGCCAAACCATAAAACTTAGCTTTGAGAAAGACCTAGACAAGCAGTGGGAAAGTAAAGTATTTGAATTGTGAAACATTTCCTTTTACAGAGCTGGAGCTTATTTACTTTAGAAGATCATCATCTTAACTCCTTCCCTTGAACCTCTGTATAAGACTTTTGGGATTGCATTATTACCAAATTAGCCATGTTTTGTTCTAAGAAGTTCTAAATAAATATTCCTGAAGGCATAAGAAGGAAGGGATTTCATTCAGTAAGAAAATGTGTTTGTAAAATACTGCCTTCGATTATATATATACTACAGAGATTCTTAAGAATTTATAATACATTCACGTCTTTCAAGTCTTCAAGATGGGATAAAGGTATGCATTGCTCTCAATAGTAGTTGGCCATGTTATTAAAGGAAATAATCTCCCGAGAGTACCTTTGTAAATATTGACTGGTGGGATCTTCTTGTATTACAAATAGTGAGTTCAAGGTACACAACAGTTACGTGACCAAATGACAAGCTCAATACTGCTTTCAATTTAACAACAGAGTTTTATCCAATTTTCTCATCCATGCTCTGGTGAAACATCTGTGGAACATCTGTATGTAACATTCAAAGAGCTCAGGCTATGAATAGAAATGGGAACTGGGTTAAAATGAAATCTCTGCAGGCTACTGAAGGATTAACACTAGGGTGCTCCCATCTTCGTTTTTGCCTAACTGGGAACTCAGGCAAGAAAAGTTATGAGCATTGCCAGGAAATGCGGCAAGGTGAACTAACAACTCACAGGTGCCTGGGGAAAAAGATTATGGTAAAGACATACAATAGACTGCCTAAGGCCCAGAGAGAAAAGCTAGAGGAGATTCTTTGGGAAATTAGGACATTCAATAACAGCTATCTATATCTATATCTATATCTATATATATAAAGTCTCATGCATACCCAGGCAACATGAATGCTCAAAGACGTGAGATTACTCTAAGATTTCATCTTGGACTGATCCCTAGGCCAAGTGCAAGCCACTGGCCAAGTGTTAGAGTGCAGCATCAGAGGCAATCAGCAAAGACTGGGAGAGGTATTTCATTTTGTTTACTTTTTGTGTGTGCTTCCTTTTTCTTTTTTAAGCTCCTGGCTTTCAAGAAAATCTCGGTCAAATTATTAGCTGAACATAAAATAAGAAACAGAGACTTTAGTGACCAGACATGACAAGGAATACAGTCTTTGCAAAAATAACTTGGAAACTTACCAAATAATGAATTGCTGTAGACTTTTGCAATCCAAAAAGAAAAACACAAAACCCAGGCAAAAAGTATCTGATTCCAAGAGTTACCAAATTATTCAAATGTTCAGTTTGCAAAAAAAGAAGTCACAGGTCATTAAAAAAACCCAGGGAAGTATGACCCATTGAAAGGAACAAAATAAATTGATGGGAACCATTGCTGAGGAAGCTCAGACATAGAACTCAGCAGACAAAGAAAACCTGCCATAAATATGCTCAAAGATCTGAAGGAAAAGACAGATAAGGAACTAAAGTAAATCAGGAAAATTATGTATAGTAAATATAAACATCAATAAAGAGATATTAACCTATAAGATTCAGCAAAGACATTGCTCAGAGACAAATGTATACCTATAAATGCTTATATTAAAAAGGAAAAACATCTCAAAATCAATAACTTAAATTTACATCTTGAGGAACTAGAAAAAGAAGAGCAAATTAAAGCCAAAGCTAGCAGAAGAAGAAAATAATAAATATTGGAGCAAATATAAACAAAATAGACAATAGAAAAATAATAGAATCAATGAAACCAAAATTTAGTTCTTTGAACAATCAACAAAATTGACAAGCTTTTACATAGAATGACAAAGAAAGAAATGCAGAAAGCAAATAACTAAAACCAGAAATAAAATTGATATGTTGTTACCAACTTTACATAAATAAAAAGGATTATAAGAAAATACTATGAATAATTATATGGCAACAAATCAGATACCCTAGATATATGCATTCCTAGAAATATGCAAATGATCTAAACTGACTCAAAAATAAATAGAAACTCTCAACAGACTTAAAACAACTAAAGTCAGAACAAGGGAAAGTCTAGGACCGGATGTCTTCAATGGTGAATTCTACCAAAGTTTTAAATAACATCAATCTTTCACAAACTCTTCCAAATGTTAAAAAAAAAATAAAAACAAAAGAAGAAGAGAAAAAGGGAACACATCCTGACTCATTATAAGTCTAGCATTGCTCTGATATCAAACTAGATAAAGGTATCACAAGAAAAGAAAAGTACAGACCAATATTCTTTATTAGTATAGATGCAAAAATTCTCAACCAAATACTAGGAAACCAAATCCAACAGCTTATCTAAAGGATTAGCCACCATAGCCAAATTGGATGTATTCTGGGAATGCAAAAGTGGTTCAACGTAAGAAAAATAAATCAATGAAATACATGACATTAACAGGAAGAATGGAAAAAGTATGATCATCTCAAGCACTGCAGAAAGGCATTTGACAAAATCCAACATTCTTTTATGATAAAAACACTCTGAAAACTAGGAATATAAGCAAACTTCCTCAACTTGATAAAGGACATTTTTTTTTTTTTTTTTGCAAACCCACAGCTAACGTCATACTCAATGGTTAAAGATTGAAAACATTATCCCTAAGATCAGGAGCAAGACAATGATACCCACTTTACCACTGCTATATAACATTGTGCTGGAATTTCTAGTCAGATTAAGTAAGCAAGAAAAATAAATAAAAGACACTCAAGTTGGAAATAAAGAAGTAAAACTCTCTCTATTCACAGATGATATAATCTTATATTTGGAAAATGCTGAAGAATTCAGAAGGAATCTTCTAGAACTAATAAACAAATTCAGCAAAGTTGCAGGGCATAAGATCAACATGCAAAAATCAGTTGTTTCTGTACACCAGTAATGAACAATACAAAAAATAAATTAGCAATTCCATTTCTAGAAGCATCTAAAAGAATGAAGTACCTAGGAATAAATTTAACCAAAAATATGAAAGACTTTTATAATTAAAATTATAAGCATTACTGAAGAAAATTGAAGAAGACATAACTAGATGTAAATATATCTGTAATTCATATGTAGAAAGACTTAATATTGTTAACATGTCAGTACTACCCAAAGTGATCTACAGATTTGATGCAGTTCATATTGAAATTCTAACAGCCATTTTTCAGAAATGAAACAGCTGACCTTCAAATATATTTAAGATGCAAGGGGCCCTAAAAAGCCACACCAATCTTGAAAAAGATGAAGAATATGGAAAAATTCAAACCACCCAATTTCAAATGTACTACAAAGTTATAGTAATCAAAACAGTGTGATGCTAGCATAAGGATAAACATATAAACTAGCATAAGGATAAACATATAAACTGTGAAGGATAATTTTATGTGTCAAGTTGACTGGGCCATGTGATGCCCAGATATTTAGTCAAATATTATTCTAGGTGGTTCTGCCAGGATGTTATTAAGTGGCATTAACATTTAAATCTGTAGAATGAGTAAAGTAGATTGTCCTCCCTTAATGTGGGTGGGCTCATTCAATCAGTTGAAGTCTGAATAGAACAAAAAGCCTGACCCTCCCCCAGATAAGAGGGGACTCCTCCTGCCTGACTGCCTTCAAACTCAGACATTGCTTTGTTTTCTTCTTTTGTGGATTTGAACTGAAACATCAACCACTTATGAGAAACAAGGATATGGTGACTGTGTATATGATACTTTCAAACATTTTTGTCAAACTAACAAATATGATAAAAATACGTTGGCTGGTTGTTCCTAATGTCCTTGGACATAGTAGGGAAAGAAAGAGATGAACACAAGTATTCAAATTCCAGCTAAAGCACCACATAAAGGACCTGAAAGTGTCTATGTTTGACCTGAAGGAGACCTTTATCTTCTATAGCTGCAGGGCTGAGATTGCTGACAATCAAACACAGAATCTCATCCTGAAACTGGCTGAATTACAACAGAAGCCCAGCCTCACAAGTTGTTTACTGTTAAAATGAGGGCATTGATTGAGAAGGAATGGGATTTTGAAAGTTAGAATGGGGACATGTGGGAAGACCACGATGAGCCGTAGACACTGAGCCCCTAAATTTTGATGAATCTTCTTTGTCAGTGGAAGCAGCCTCGGTACCCACACTGGAAGTAGCCTCTCCAACTCCATCTGAGGGGAATAACCCTGCATTGCTTGAGAAAACCATAAAGACCTCCCCTCAGGTAGTTAGTGAACAAGACAATGCTGATTCTCCTCAATATCCACACAACCATCTTTCTTTTCTTCTAGACCTGTAACTAAACTCAAGTGCCAGCAGGCCCCTAAAAGTGAGGTACAAGTGTGACCTGTGAAGACATATACTACCTTCCAAAAGAACTACCTTACTCTTCTAATTTAATCAGCCATAAATCTAGGGACCATGTATGGAAATGGGTACTAAGGGTATAGGATAATGGTGGAAGGCACAGAAAGTTGGATCAGGCTAAATTTATTGATAGAGGCTCACCTAGCATTGAATATTGCAGCTTGAGGACTTACAAACGGCTCTTGTGGTTGGTTGGTTTGGTTAGTTCGCTGAAGCATGAACCAAAAGCTGGCTCACAGTGAGTGAACTAGAAATGCTGGAAATGCCTTGCCTTAATGCAGACGAAGGGATTCACAGATTTGGAGAGATTGAAGTGTTAGAGTAGATTTGTCATTTAAGACATACTCAGCCACCATGGGATGGTGCAGAAGACACATCTTTCCCTTTGACTTGAGAAATCAATTTATGAGGGGAGTTGCAGCACACTTGAAGAACTCTGTGATTGCACTTCTCTGTAGGCAAGATCTTGCAGTGGGAAATGTGGTTACTAAATTAGCAAACCTAAATGCAATGGGAGTAATTGGATCCCAGGGTGACAGGGACCACATGGTGCCACTCAAACACCAAAGGCAAGGTAGATGTGGTTACCATAATAGACAGGAGAGTCAAAGCAGTTATCAGAATGGCTTGACTTACTTTGACCTATGGTGTTGGCTTGTTGATCGTGGTGTTCGTAGAAGTGAAATAGGAAGCCTAAGAAATTCTTACTTGATGCATATAAGCAGAAGAGCTGTAGGTCAAGAGAACAAAATTATAATCTGAATCATTAAAACAGAGAGTCATGGCCCCTCAATCAATTCCCAGACTTGAGCCAGTTTAAAGACCTAGAATCCCTCATATAAAGAGGAGGCTGGATCTCCTTGAGGAAGGACCCCAGTACACTGCCAAAGATTTATACTGTTAATTTTTCTTCTAGCTTTCCCCAAATAGACAGATGGCCTTTTACAAGGGCAGATGCATTGTGGAAAAGGAAATAATCAAAATTTTCAGAGACTACTAGACCTTGGCTCCAAATTGACACTCATTCCAGGTATACCATTGTGGTCACTGTGGTCCGTCCATCAATCAGAGTATAGGTTTATGGAGGTCAGGTGATCAATGGAGTTTTATCTGAGGTCCATCTCACATTGGGCCCAGTCAGTCCCCAAAACCATCATATGGTTATTCCCTAAGTTCTGGAGGGCATAATTGAGACACACATGTTCATTAGGTGACAGAATTTCCACATTGGTTCCCCTGATCTGTGGAGTGAAAGCTTTTAGGGTGGGAAAGGCCAAGTGGAAGCCACTATAACTGACTCTACCTAAGAAAGTAGTAAACCAAAAGCAATACTACATTCTTGGAGGGATTGCAGAGATCAAGTGCCACAATTAAGATGCAGGGATGGTGATTCCCACCACATCCCTATTCAACACACTTATTTGGCCAGTGCAGAAGACAAATGGATCTTGGAGAATGACAATGGACTATCATAAGCTTAACCAGTTGGTAACTCCAATTTCAGGTGCTGCAGATATGGTTTCTTTGCATGAGAAAATTAACACATCCCCTAGTACTTGTTATGCAGCTATTGATCTGGCGAATGCTTTTTTCTTCATATCTGTTAATAAGGACCACCAGAAGCAATTTTCATTCAGCTGACAAGGACAGTAATAACCCTTCACTGTCCTACCTCAGTTTTCCAGACATATCTCATAATTTGGTTTGTAGAGATGTTTTTTGTTTGTAGAGATACCTTTCTCTTACCTAAGCTATTATACTGGTACATTACATTGATAACATTATGATGATTTGACCTAGTGAGCAAGAATTAGCAACTAGTCTAGACTTATTGATATGGCATTTGTATGTCAGAAGATAGGAGGTAAATTTGGCAAAAATTCTGGAGCCTTCTACCTCAGTGAAATTTCTAGTGTCTAGTGGTATGGGACATGACAAGATATCCCTTCTAAGATAAAGGATAAGTTGATGCATCGGGCCCCTTCCATAACCAAAAAAAGAGGCCCAATACCTGGTGAGGATCTTTGGAGTTTGGAGGCAACATATTCTTCATTTGAGTGTGTTACTCTGGCTCACTTACCAAATTGCCTGAAAAGATGCTAGTTTTGTGTGGAGTCCAGAACAAGCAATAAGACCAGGCCACTGTGCAAACTTCTCTGGCAGTGGGGTCATAAGATTCAGCATATCTAATGGCGTTGAAGTGTCAGTGACAGTCAGGATGCTGTTTGTAGCCTTTGGCAGTCCCCTGTAGAAGAATCACAGTGCGGGCCCCTCGGGTTTTTGAGAAAAACCCTGCCGTACTTTGCAGATAACTACTCTCCCTCTGAGAAACAGCTTTTGGTAGAGACTAAACACTTAAACATAGATTGCCAAGTTATCAAGCGACCTGAGCTGCTCGTCACTTAGTGGGTATTATCTGATGTACAAACTCATAAAGTTGGATGTGCACAGCAGCATTCTATCATCAAATGGAAGTGATATATTTTTGTTTGGGCTCAAGCAGGCCCTGAAGGCACAAGCAAGTTACATGAAGAAGTGGCCCAAATGCTCATAGGGCCTCCACCTTCTGCTACACTCTCCCAGCCTGATCCTGTGGTCTCAGTGGGAGCTCTCTATGATCAGTGTACAGAGGAAGAGAAGACTCAGGCCTGGTTTACAGATGTTTCTGCACAATATGGAGGCAGCACCTGAAAGTGGACATCTGCAGCGCTATAGCTCCTCTCTAGGACATCCCTGAAGGCCAGTGGTGAAAGGAAATCCCTCTCATGGGCAGAACTTTGATCAGTGCACCTTGGTTGGAAGCAGAAATAGCTAGATATGCGATTATGTGCTTATTTATGGGCTGTGATCAATGGTTTGGCTGGATGATCAGAGACTCGGGTGATTGAAAAATTAGTGACAAGGAAATTTGGGGAAGAGGTATGTGGATAGACCTCTCTGAATATACAAAAATTGTGAAGATATTTGTGCTGTCTGTGAATGCTCACCAAAGAGTGACCTTAGTACAGGAGAATTTTCATAATCAATTAGAAAGGATGACCCATTCTATGGGTACCAGTCAACCCCCTTCCACAGACAAGCCTGTTATCATCTCTGAATGGGCTTACGAGCAAAGTGGCCATGGTGGCAGGAATGAAGGTTATACGTGAACTCATCAACATTGACTTCCACTCATCAAGGTCTTCCTGGCTATGGCCATTGTTGAGTGCCCAACCTGACAGCGGCAGAGACCAAAACTGAGTCCTCAATAGGGCACCTTTTCCCAGGGTGATCAGCCAGCTACCTGGTGGGAGATTGATTACATTGGAGCCCTTCCACCATGGAAGGGTCAATATTTTGTCCTTATTGAAACAGACACTTACTTTTGATGTGGATTTGCCTTCCTGGCACTCAATGATTCCAAACTAACGTCTGTGTACTTACAAGAATGTCTTATCCATCATCGTGGTTTTATACAGAGCATTGCTTCTAATCAAGAAACTCACTTCACAGCAAATGAAGTGGCAATGTGCTCGTGCTCATGGAATTCACCGGTCTTACCATGTTTCCCATCATTGTGATAGAAGGATGGAATGGCCTATTGAACATTTGTTTACAATGCCAGTTGGGTGCCAATACCTTTCAGGGCTGGAACAAGGTTCCCCAGAAGACTGGGTATGCTCTGAATCAGTGCACCACATATGGTGCTGTTTCTCCCACAGCCTTCATCAAAATAAAAAAACCTTTGTGCATCAGATGAAACAACCAAGAGAATTAAAAGACAACCCACAGAGTAGGAGAAAGTGTTTGCAAATCTGTTAGGGGTCTAGTATCCAGAATATCTCTATAAAGAACTCTTATAACTCAACAATAGAAAAATTAACAACTCAATTAAAAAATAGGCAAAGAACTTGAATAGCCATTTCTCCAAAGAAGATACACTAGTTCCCTCTTATCCATGGGGGATATGTCCCAAGACCCTCAGCGGATGCCTGAAACCGCGGATAGTACCAAACTCTATATACACTGTTTGTTACTACACAAACATACCTATAATAAAGTTTAATTTATAAATTAAGTACAGTAAGAGATTAACAACTATAATTAATAATAAAATAGAACAATTATAACAATATATTGTAATAAAAGTTGTGTGCATGTGGTCTCTTTCTTGCTCTCTCTAAATATTTTATTTTACTGTACTCACCCTTTGTCTTTTTGTGATGATGTGAGATGATAAAACACCTACGTGTTGATGAAGTGAGGTGAATGATGTAACCATCGTGGTGTACACATTGTGACGTAGCATTAGGCTACTACTGGCCTTCCAATGATACATCAGTTGGAGGATCATCTGCTTCCATACCGCAGTTCATCAAGAGTAACTGAAACCACAGAAAGCAAAATCATGGATAAATGGGGAGTATTGTATACAAATAACCAACAAGCACATGACAAGATGCTTAATATGACCAGTCATTAGGAAAATGCAAATTGAAAGCAAAATGAAATATTACTGTACACTTACTGGAATGGCTACAATAAAAAAGGAAGTGTTGGTGAAAATGTGGAGAAACTGGATCCTTTGTACAACGCTGTGGAAATATAAATGGTGTAGAGGTTTTGCAAAACAGTTTGGTAGTTCGTCAAAAAGCTAAACATAGAATTGCCATATGACTCCCCCAATTCCACTCCTAGGTATATATCAAAAAAAATTGAAAACAGAGACCCAAACAAGATACTTGTATGCCAATGTTACTTGTAGCATTATTTGCAACTGCCAAAGGTGCAAACAACCCAAGTGTCCATCAACAGATGGATAGATAAACAAAATGTCACGTGTCCATACAATGGAATATTATTCATCCATGTAAATGAATGAATTTCTAATACATACTGCAACACGATGAAACTTGAAAATATTATGCTAGTGAAGTAAGATAGCAACAAAAGGACAAATTATTGTATGATTCCATTTATATGACATATTTAGAAAAGGCAAATTCACAAAGAAAGAAAGTATATTCAAGGTTACCAGGAAGGGGAGAATGGGAAGTTATTGCTTAATGGATACAGAGTTTTTCAGTTTGTTTGGGGTGATGGAAAATTTTTGAAAATATATAGTGATAATGGTTGCACAACATTGTGAATGTAATTAGTGCCACAGAATAGTACACTTAAAAATGATTAATATGGCAAATTTTATATGTAGTTTACCAAAATAAAGTGTAAAATAATAATTATAATAATAATGTGTTTATACTAGTTAATTAATTGTAACAAATGTACCACACCAATGCAAGGCGTTAATAATAGGGGAAATTGAGGCCAAGGGGAAAGAGAGTATTTGTGAGCTCTCTGTGCTTTTTACTCATTTTTTTCTGTAAACATAAAACTCTAAAAAATAAAGTCTATTAATAAAATATTCAGTTAGATCCAGCTCTTTTTTAATCAACTGGATTCTTACATATAGTTGTCCCGAGTTTCAATAAAATGAAATCAAATTTGGCGAAGTAATAATTTTTATCCAAAATAAGCTTAGCTAATGGTATGGGGATCATTATGATATACCCAATGTTTATGTTAAATAGAAGATTAGATCTGTTGTGTTCCTCGCTCTTACCCTAGTCTCAGATCCATGTATCTGTTATGCCTCTTTCTAAGTTAATTTACAAACAAAAGTAAAACCAACTGATTAGATATTATGCTTCATGCTTGAGATTTAGGTAAATTGTTTCAAAGTTAAATCTACCAGAATGCTTATCATAAAGGGTTTAAAAATAAAGAAGAAATATCTATGCCTTCAAGCACCCATAACTATATTCAAGATTCACTTGATTTTCAGGCTCTGTGCCCCACTGCCTAGCCCCTTTTCCCCACATGCGCATACACACATTATTAATAATAAATATGCTTGTGTGCTGGAGTGTAGCTGAGTGATTTGGCCTCAGGGGTGTTCTTAGGTAATAACTTTAGTGAGATGTGGTCGCTATTTTAATGGAGTGTGTGGGTAGTGGTTGACTCTTGGTGGACCCAGGAGGAGCTTGGGATGATTAAGTTCAATTAATGAATTGATATGGAATATATAGTTTCTTCCATGATTCCCACAGATATGTGTGTACAGTAATTTATATATTTAACAAATATTAAATTAGTTAAAATAATTGTGTTAATCATTTCAGGGCTTATAGAATCTTAAAGGTAAGATTCTAAAACTCACAATATACGAGTACATGAAGTATGTTTGTATTTATATGTAAACATACATACACACATATAAAGTGAGATATAGGCATTATATATATTCAACATATTTCAATCATTCAATCCATGAAAACAGTTTAATATATAGTAAGTAGATTATAAATGTTAGCTATTTTTATTAGCTATTTTACAACAAGATCTGGTTCAAGGCCTGTAAATACTTTGATCAGTGTTCTATAATCAGATTCTAGATTGTTTTTTTCTTACATATGATGTAAAAAGATAAATTCAAATGTCCAGGTCTTCTTTGAGGAGTCAGAATAGAGCAAGTATATCACTTTCTCCTTCTGGATTATACACACACACATGCTCACATATAGTATATAGCTTTATGTATCTATATCTTCCTTCTCTTTATCCTATATACATACATATATGCATATATATCATATAGATGTGTACATATATGATGTAGCTTGTAATATTTCATTAAAAGATCTAGAGGGTGTATGGTACTCAGATTAAGAACCCTTGACTAATGGAAAATGGGTCCATCCTTTGAAAGGTGAAGAACCTCCAGTCACTGAAGAAGTTCAAGTATCAATATGACAACTCATTGGTAAGGATACTGTAAAGAAGAAATTCACCATTCTGGGCTCACTGAAACTGCAATATCCTATAAGGTATTACTGGAGTTTCTGGAGCTATTTCCAACATTCAAGCACAGAAACAATACTATTGGAAATTCTTCATTTACTCAGCTTAAGAGTATATAGGTTAAACAAATAGTTGTTTTGGGATTTACAGGACCTATAAGACCTCAAAAGTCATTCTTAATGGGGAAACTTGTAGGTAGTATTCCTGTAAAGAAATTCAAGTGTTAGACTGAAAAATCAGAAAAAAAACAGTGACCAAAATTCCTTCTGATTCTGAGACTTTATGATTCCATGATGAAGAATTTATTGGGCTGTTAAAAAACGTTTAAGCAAAATTTTATCGATCATGCCTGTAAGTGCCATGCTTTGTGTGAGACAAAGACATAAAAATATAGACTGTGTACTATTGGGTCAGAACTTCTTTTATAACGTATGCATGAAAAATGCTGTTAATGATTACAATGGTGATGATGAACATGACTGAACATTTACTCTACCCCACATAGTATGATTAACATTTTGCTTACATAATTTAGTTTTCATTTGAACTCTAAATATAGATTTCACTATTATTCTCTTCTTAGAAATTAACAAAAATTATGGCTTTAGATATTTTTAAGTCATTTGACCAAGATAAAGTGAACAAGTTGTAGAGAAGAGATTTGAACCTGGATAGTCGGCCCCAGAATATGCATTCAAAAATATCATGTTGACCACATTTCGAAAATCTGTAAGGTTTTTAGAGAAGAGATTTAGCAGTGTGGGCAATTAGAGGACACTTGAGTCAAATTAAATTGAATAGAACATTTTTAAGCCATAAATAGATTATATGACAATAATATAACAGAAACAAATTAGTTTGATATAATAGTCTAAAGATTTCCATTGAGTTTCATTATCTTGATGAACTATCACAATAATTATAAAATCAGAAGGTATGATTATTCCCATTTCATAGATGGGGAAACTGAAGTTAAGACAGATAAAGTAACTATCAGAGTTGATACTCAATGACAGATTCAAGACTTAAATTCATGCCTAAGCCCTTTTTTTTTGTTTTTACCATGCCACAGTGCTTCTCATAAATGGTATTGGGAAGATAATTTGATACAACTAGGATAAAGAACTTAATATTATAGAGCCCTCTATCATTCTCTTCATCTCCACTGAACTCTGTGACCTATAGTAATGTTCTGAGATCTCATCTATAAAATGGGGATGATGGGGCCTGCCTCGTCGCATAGTGGTTAGATTCGTACGCTCTGCTTCTGCCGCCTGGGGTTCACAAGTTTGGATCCTGGGAGTGGACATAGCACCACTAGTCAAACTACGCTGTGGCAGCATCCCACATAAAATAGAGGAAGATTGGTGCAGATATTAGCTCAGCAACCATCTTCCTCAAGCAAAAAGAGGAAGATTGGCAACAGATGTTACCTTAGGGACAATCTTCCTCAACTCCCTCCAAAAAAAATGGGTATAATAACACAATATCATTATTATTCATGGAGTTGTTGTAATCAACTGCATAATGCATAAACAATTCATTCTTATATATTGAATATATGTTAAGCATTTAATAAAGGTTAACTTTTATTGTTACTACACTTCTATTTTCAAAGATAAATCAGAAACAAGCATACAGAATGTAGGCAGCTACTAAGAAAATCCACTTTGATGTTCCTTAGTCAAGTATTGGGGAAAACAAAACAAAACATAATACCATGAAAAGTGATTTGGTTTGGGCACACACTCCGCGGGATACCAGCACATAGAGCCATAGTATTGAATCAGAGGATCATGGACTTAGGGAATCAGATATAGTTTGGAATCAAGACTCAGACTCACAAACTATTAAGTTACACCTTCCCTCAATAGCACTAAGAATCGACTCTTGAAATCACCAAGTTCCTGTTAAATGTGTCTAAAAGACCACCTTGTTTCTACTTAAATATTTCCTTGACCAGGAATGCCTAGTTTCTTTGAGCATCCAATTTCTGCTCTGAGTAACTGTGAAAGCTAGAAAAGTCATGCATAAGTTAATCTAAAATATGTCCCCTTGGACCAACTCACCCTGACTCTAGTTCTATCTCTTGGGGTGATATAAGAGAAGACTAATCCATGCTTGAATGATGAAGGATACATGGGGACAGATGCCTACTCTTTTTAACCACACTTTTAACTTGTCAATGTGGAATTATGTCTTTCAGATTTACGTCTTTCCTTCTCCTTCCTGTCTCCTTCACTAACCTTCCCCAGCTTTTCTTTCTTCTCCTATTCTTCCTTTAAGCACTTGAATCCTTAGTTAGAACATGCAGTTGTAAGTTATTAGAACATAAGGAAAGTTAGAATATATCAAGTCATTCCTCAACATCGTATAGATGAGGATGCTAAAGTCTAGAGAGGTGAAGTGATTTGTCCAAGGTCAAATAGCCAACTCAGCATGAGACACACCATCTAATAGGTACAGATGCAAATATGGTGAATTTGGAGTCCTGGGAACTTTTTGTTTGTTTTTAACTCTGATTTCACATAATGAGACTACATTTAAAATTGTTAGACAGAAGGGACCCTAGAGAACTCTGCCTACCTTGTGAATTTCATTCCTAGGGAATGTAAGGATGATTTTTCATTTTGTCTCTAAAAAGGCATACATGGCGAAGTATCTTTTCTTTTTTTCCTCCTTGTAATTTTGTCTAGATAATTTCCACTTTCCATTCTAAATTCAGGGCATGATACTGCCTTTTGGCTTTGGAAGGATAAAGTTAAAGAATGCAGTGGAGCATTGAGGCAGAGAGAGACTCTGGAGCCAGTTGGAATGGTCTGCTCACGGGGGACCAGCAGGAAGATGTTGGACAAGGAAAGAAGTGAATCTTTTTAAAAGGAGAGATACTTATTAAAATTCTGTCAGCAGGATACCTAAGGAGCTTCACTCTAGGGGAAAATGGAGAACTCACTTATGGAAGTCAATTCAACTTCATTACTGGTCCCGGTGGAGGCAGATAGAAGAATAAGAAGGTGGAGGCAGATGGATAAGATTTATAATGAAAAATCTGGGAGGCACTGGTTGAAGTCATGAGAAGCAGGTTCTTACCCTGCCTGTTGCACTGAAATATCTGAGTGACCTTGGGCAAGTTACTCTCCCTTTCTGTATGTCATTTTTTTCTGCATGTTAAGTGACTAGACAATTTCAAATGTCACCGTCAATTTTAACATTTCCTGATTCTAGATTTCCTGAACTTAACGTATGTGAAAGAAACCCTGAAATGGTAAAATTTGATCTCTCCGTTTTGCAGCAAACTTTTGGAAAGTATTCCAGATATATTTGGGACATGCCATTCTCTCAATTACCTGAGTGCAGAGATGCATGGTGTTGCCTTTAGTCACTGACTGACATTAATCATGTCAGCTCCCTTTTCTACAAGAATGACTGCGTTAACGGGAAACTCCAGCCACTGTCAATATGCCAGGGGGTGTGAAGAAGGAAGGGCAGATGAATGGGAGGGTGTTATTAAAAAGAAAATGATGGATGAGAAAATCAAGCTCCTATATACTGAGTGGGGGATGGGACTGATATGGAAGTTGGAGCATGGCTTGAAATAGCCTGACCCATTGTCTCTGGAGACTTCTACTTAAAAAGGTTCAGCAGAAAACTGAGGCTCCTTTTGTCTACTTATCTTCATGCCTATCACTCCATGCAACGGAGACTGTGCAGTATAATGATTAAGAATGCTGGTTATGCACTCAGCCTGGTTTTGAATCTTATCTTTACTACTTTCTAACTGTATAACTCAATTTTCTTTTCATTGGAGATAATAATAATGCCTATTTGACAAGATCATTGGGATGATTTAACAAGATAATGTCCGCAAAGTGATTAACATAGGGTCTAGTAACATTAACCCTTTATAAAGTTACTTGTCACGGCCACACTTTAATTCTGTTATTTACGCATTTCACTTACACCATCTCATCTAATCCTCACAAAACTCTTCAGTTGTAGAGTAGGAGTTATCAGCAGGTTGCACATGAGGAAACCACAGTCAGTGGTAGTTAGATAAGTTCTGACGTCAGGGCAAGCATAAAAGATCATCTGTCTCACGGTCAGCAAATGAGGACATGTATGCTGAGCACCAACAATGTGCCATACAGTCTGTTTTGTGCTTCAGTATAGACTTTCAACCCTTGAGGCAGATTGACGATATAGTCTTGCATGTATGAAGATATTTGAGGTTTAGAGAAAGCAAGTGATTTACTTAACAATGCATGGCCGTTTAGGGAAAGAACTGGGGTTTGAATCACATCCGGGGAGACTAAGCCCAGTTTTCTTTCCATCTTAAATTGAGTGCTTCCCTAACCATATAATTAATCCGTTACGTGGTTTTTGGTGACAATATGTACAAACTTAAAGGATACGTTGGAGGATGAGCCCCTTATAGTTTTAATACTGCATCCAAATCACACAGCTAGTATCTCCAGCAGGGATTCTCAAAGATCATTTTCTCCAAAATTGTTTAAAGACCAAGAATTGGTTAAACTAGTTGGCCTATGGAGTATCCTACTAGACAGGACAGCGTGATGACCTATTCCATGAGCTTTGAAGACAGACACACAGACCTGAGATCTTATTCCACTTTTACCACTTTTGTATCTTGGAAAAAATTACCTTTTAAGTTTTAATTTTCTTATCTATGAAAGGAAGACAATATTACCTTTTAGGATCACTGTGAGCATTAATCATGTAATTGGAGGTACCAGTGTTTCTTCACTAAATCATAACTTTAACAAAGGCAAGTATGCTTTATATTGAGGATTTGAACTTACTTAGAAATTCCTTTGTGTATCTCCTTATATATATATTCCCTATATGGATGGTTATGATCAATATTGAAATATTGAGTAAAAATTAATTCAATAAATATACATTATTCTTCTACCCCAAGGTATATACTGTTTGGCATTTTCTTTACACTGTGGAATTCTCAGGAAAGTTTCACCTTAGACTCCAAAAATATGAGTCTAGAGTAGACAGACACAGGATGTGTTACATGGCATATGGTACACGCAAATTTGAAAACTAGCTTTTATCTCTATGTACTTTCAAAAGGCAAAATGTTAACCTTGGACAGAAATGGTCCCAGGGGATATATAACTTTCATGCAGCCTATGCATAAGCTGAAGAACATTTAGATTTCTCTTAACATCAATTATCACCCTCAATTAATTTTTGTTGAGTATTCACTAAGTCATGGGAATATATGAGCATAAGAATAATTGCAGAGGCCCATTGGTATTGAACTGCTGTCCAATAGAATTTTACTGAGGATGGGAATGTTCTCTGTGCTGTCCCAAACTGAATATAGTCTATATGACTGAAGAACTAATTTTAAAATTTAATTTATTTTTAATTAAATTAAACTGAAATAGCTATATGTGGCTAGTAGACATTGTATTGGACAGCACAGTAGCAAGGAAAGGGCATTGTTCCCAGACTAAGGTGACTTGGATTCTAGTCTTGATCCTACTTCTGTGGATACTAATATATTTACAAAACACTCTTCCTGCAGTGTCTGATCTGTCTAGGGCTAAGTACTCTTATTCATAGAATAATAGGGTTTCATTAGGTCCAGGACAACAGACACATGGGATTGAAGCTACCACTGCTGATTCCTGTGCTTATGGCAGACAACACTAATCAATCATCACTCTTCTTTCCACTGAGCCAGATGTGGTATTAATATCTTTCTCCACATAATGCTCTAGCAAGCGCTTGCCAATAGGGCATAGTTGGCATATGAGAAAGAGATTATGTGCATTTTCTGTACTACATAGTCTCTATTGTCCCTTCCATTTCCAAATTATTTGAGTCCAAATTTTCTTGCATTTTAAGCATCTTATATAGAGAGAATATCATTGTTCTTCTTGAAGTTAAGCTGAAAATAATGATTTTTATTCTAACATCTATGAATTTCCCTAAACATTTTTTAACCTATTTTTCCACCTGTGGTGGAAGGAGCTATGGAGTTAAAAATCAGAACAGAGTACTAGTCCCAGCTCTTTCTGTTATTCATTGTGCAAAATCAGAAGCCATTCAATGTATTTAAGCCTCAGTTTCTCTACCCATAAGATACAGAGAATTAAATAACCTATCATATCAATTTCACTTACAGTGAGTTAGTGGCAGCAAAGTACTTAACTAAGGGAAAAAACATCATTAATATGCTGGTGATGAAGTGTGGCTGCTTAGTATTTTAGGTAGTATAGACGAGTTTTCACCAAGGCGTACAGAAAACATTTATTTGGATTAAAATCATGCCTTTTATTTGTAAAAGGCACTAGAGACAAGCGTTATCTGTGATGATTTTTGATGCACACACACACACACACACACACACACTCTTAAAGTACTTGCTGTTGGAGGCTTTACATTAAGACCAGAGATACAGGCATGGGATTATGAAATGTGATAGAAGAGAACCTGTAGGTCGTCTGCTACAAGTTGGGCTCCCCAGGAAGCAGACTCTTAAATGGAGGTTAGCGTGGACAAGGTTAATTAGAATTTCCTCTGGATATTGGCAACTGTGGAAGAGAAGAAAAAGAAGTAGGATTGTGATTGGGCAGAAGGAAAAGTCAACCTGTAATTCAGTCTCAGTGGAACACCTTAGCCAACACTATAGAACATTCTGAAGATAGTATGATCCTCAGATCTGTCCTGAGGTGGAGCAAGAGAGCCAGGCCTTTATCCTCCCCTGAGTCAATCAGTCATTGGATAGAGGCCAATCTAGGGAGTACAGCCTTTAGGGAAGAAGCTTTCTTCAGCTGAGGCAATTCTCATAAGTGGCTGGGAGCTGAGGGCTGTCTTTTGTCCCCCAGAAGCTGCGAGAATAAGTCCATTATTCCTGAAGGAGGAGGAATCTGGATAGCTCTTTCCAGCACCCATCAAATCATCCAAATCCGCCATTCTCATTATTTAAAGACTGAAAATGAAGGCTGAGATGCAGATTGACCTGTCTATCAATGAGTAGAATTCTTGGGTACATACTAGGAATAGAATCCAAGTGTTCAAGTTCCCCAGTAAGTGCTTATCCATCTACCCACACTTCTTAACTTCACTCTACAGAGTATTTGAAGTCAGCATTAATTCAGGTCATGTGTGCTGAGTCTTCAGAGTTGATTGTATACTTAGTATGGTTAATTAATCAGAACTTCACACAATTAGGTGGACTCAAATGACAAGACTGAGCTGACTGGGGCCTCTGCCCACTGTTTGTCACTTCATCTCCTTACCTCTTAATGACTCTGTGGTTCATTTTCTTAAGCGGTGATTCCAAACAGTTTCTCTACTCCACAACTACCAATCCATCTTGTCCTACCCATTTCAGCAACCCCAGTTGAAAAAGTAAGTAATAAATATTAGCCTCAAACAAAAAGAGCAGAATTCTCCAGAAGTTATCTCATACATGATGGTTACCACTAAAAAAAAATCAGTGCAGATTTTTTTAAACCTTGGCCCTCTTTTTTATTCTTTTCTATGTGGAGCTGTCTTTTGCATTGTAGGATGTTTATCAGCATCCCTGGCTTCTATCAACTAGGTGATAATTATACTTCGTTCCAGTCTCGACAATAAAAATGTCTCCAGATATTATTAAAATGTCTCCAGATATTACTAAATCACTTCTGGTTGAGAACCACTCCTAAAGAGATCTTCAAACCTAATACTTCTACTGCAAAGAAAGATCTCTTTCTCTTTTTTCAAAGCTCTCTAGTCCATTCTCTCCCACTACCATTACCTCCTTCTACCTGTTTCCTTCACATATTTTAAAGAAAATATTTAAGAATATTAAGAATATGTTTTTAAGAAAACATCTTACAGTCTGTTTGAAACTTTCTTTATTACCTTCCTCCATCTCAATCTTACCTTGAATGCGTATGTTTGCTGTCTGTACATTTTTATATTTTTACATACATATATGTAACAATAGATAATGTGCTTTATACATTTTTATGTGTTATTATATTATATATATCACGTTGAAAACTGCTTGTATTGCATTCAGGGTTATATTCTGAAAGTTCCCTTTTCTGTCATGATGGATGCGATGCATTTTATTCATTTAAATACACTAAAATCTATTAATCCACTCCTTTCTTGATGAGTATTTAATTTGTTTTCCTTATTTCACCTTTACAAACCACGTTGCAGTGAACATTCTTGTATATATGTCTTTAAGATTAAAAAAAAATAATGTCTCTAAGAGATGATACCTAGGAATAAAACTGCTAGATGAGAGAGAGAGTACATCTTCACCTTTACTATGCAACTGCCCGCCAAAGTGACTGAACAAATTCACATTTCCATTCAGTAGTGAATTAAAATTATCATTTCCCCAAATCTTTGGCAACATATGTTAACGTCAGTTGAAAAAAAATGGCCTGACTGATGACTGATTTTTTTTTTTTTAATTTAGGGCTAATATGCATAGGGCATAGGCATTAAGATCACTGATGATACTTACACAGCTACAGGATTCTTTACATTGATATAGACCTGTATAACCACCAGAGATCAAAATAGCATTTGTGACTCCCCACGAATTCCCTTTGTGACACTTTCTAGTCTATCTGGTATTCTATTGCTGCCATAACAAGTTAACTCAAACTTAGTGACAAACAACACACAATCTTGAGGCTGTAGTGTTCCTCAAGTCATGGCCTCCTTCTTCCATCTTTAAAGCCAGTGACGTCTCATTTCTCTGACAATGTTTCCATTGTCTCCTCTCTTTCTCTTACTTTCTTCTGCCTCCCTCTTCCATTTATAAGGACCCTTGCAATTACATTGGGCCCACCCAGATAATCGAGGATAATCTCCCTATTTTAAGGTCAGCTGATTAGCGACCTTAATTCCATCTGCAGCTTTAATTCCCCTTTGTCACTTACCTGACATATTCACATGTTCAGGGATTAGTATATTAATATTGTTGAGGAGCCATTATTCTGCCAACCACAGAATGTAGCCACTACTTTGGCTTCTAGCTTCATAAATTACTTCTGTCTGCAATTTGATTGTTTTTGAAGGCATATAAAGTTTACCTTATGTGCTATTCTATAGTCTGTGCTCTTCCACTCAACAGGTTTTTGGGTTTTAACTCTATCATCAACAGTTTGTTTTATTGTTCTATAATATTTCTTTGTATAAGTATATAACACTTCATTTCTTCATTCTGCTGTCAAAGGGCATTTGGTTTGTTTATAGCTTTTGTTTATTATGAATAAATCAAAAAACACTTTTGTACATGGTTTTGTGGATACCTGCACTTGTTTCTATATGGTGTATACCAAAGAGTGGGAATACTCAGGTATAAGGTACACGCTTCTGTTTAATTTTATTGGAAACTGCCATCCAGTTTTCCAAAGTGGTATTACCATTTCATACTCCCACCAGCAATACAAGAGAATTCCAGTTATTTCTCATCCTAGCCCATATTTGATATTACCCATCTTTTGCAAATTAGTTATTACATGTAATAAAAGGTATCTTTCTGATTGTAAAGAGGTATCTCATTATGGTTTAATTTGCTTTTTCTTGTTAGCTAATAATAATAATGTTTCTTTTCATTTTTATTGGCCTTTCATGTATCTTCTTTTCTATAGTGCCTGTTTGAGTCATTTGTTTATTCTTTTAATTGAATTTTTAGGTTCATTTTTGATGTGTAAGAGTTTGTTGTATAACCTAGATGTGAATATTTTGTCAGTTGTATGTATTGAAAATATCTACTTCTAGTCTGTGACTTGTATTTTTACTTTCTTAATGATGTTGTTTGATAAGCAGAAGTTTTCAATCTTGAAAAGTTCCTTTTTTTCTTTTTCTTTTATAGTCAGTGCTTTTTGAGTCCTGTTGAATACGTTTTTGCCTACCCAATGTTGATTTAAAAACTATCCTACATCTTCTCCTAGAAGCTTATGCTTTTCACATTTAGGTCTATGCTTTATCTCAAATTAATTTTTATACACTATGTGAGGTAGAAGCCAAGGTTCATTTATTTCTCTATAGACAGCTAACTGTTTTTTTGAAAACTTTTTGGAAGTGCCACTTTTTGAAAAGACTGCAGTACCCAAATTGAGTTGCAGTGTGCCATATTTTTTTAAAAAATCAAATGACCATACACTTGTGGGCGAAATGGTTGTTTAATATATACTTTCCAGATAACATAATTGATTAATTTATAACATTGACTGCCTTAGTCTTTCTGTTGTGTTGGGGTTCTGGTTGTAATCCTGGAATGATTAGTAATTCTAAGATGTTTCTTCTGTTGATGGTATGCCTTCAAATCCAATCATTTTATATTCATGAAGACCATGGAAAGATGACCTTGGGTTCCTTTCTGTCAATCTATTCCTACACGTTTTAATTGATTTATTTTGTACTTTCCTATTCTTATGATATAAACGTCCAAATAATAAAAAATGACAAACACTAGCATTTACTGAACGTTCATTGTGTGCAATCACATGGTGTTCATGGTGAACCAGGGCTCCCTCCAGCACAATCCTATAATATAAATGCACATGAACACTTAATAGTCATTGTCTCATTTACTTGTTTAGACAATCCTAGAGACTGGTATCAATATTATCCCCATTTTACAGATGATTGATCAGTCTAAGGAAGATAAAGTTACTTTTGTAAGTTCATGCAGCATTAAATGATGCTAAGTTATATGTTTAGGCATAACACCTTAAGATTTTAGGTTTGGAAGAAACCTTAGTATATCTATTTTCTTTAACTCACTTTTAGTCATCCATACCATTCCAGGTGGTCTAGAGGTCTTTCAAAACTATACTCGAAAAGCTGAGCGACATATTGCCCATCTCCCCAAACTGGAATGCATATACTGGAAATTAAGAACTTGATCTCTGGTTAAGATAGGTATGAATACTAGCTCTATTATAATTACCTCTGTGTCATTAAGAGAGCTACACAGCATTTCTGAATCTGAGTTTTATTATTGGTTTTAATAATAAAAATAATACCTACCTCACAGGGCTATTTTGAGGACCAAATGAGACAACGCCAACCTCTTACCTAGTAGAGATCTTGGCATGTAGTAATGTTAGGTGTATACTAGTATTATTGTTATTTTTTCTATGGACAGCTCTAAATTTTAAAAATTTTCTAAATTAAAATTCATAGGCTTCTATGCTTGTGGGACATTCAGAACACAGCACTGTCCTTTCTTGAATTATTTAAAGCCAACCACTTGCTCCCTCTAGGTCCTCTAGTACCTAGGCTTAACTTCCACTTCTTTCAACTTCACTTTAAGTGTTATCATTTTAAGATTATTAGTCACTTGTGTCAAATGTTTAATGTCTTTTTCTACATAACCCTAAAAGTGAATAACACAGGATGGGTAACCAAAGAATGTTTGTTGAATGAACGAGTGAAGGAACGAAGTCCCCATATCCTCTCAATCATTATCATTTATTATTGTATTGTCTCTCCATTTAATTTTAAGGCCACTACATCTTCCTTATAGAATAATTTAATCCTTCATCATTATAGAGAGATTACAAAGATAACACGTACCACTCCACTCCTTTAAAGATCATATAGTATTTTTATACATGTTTTAAATTCATACGTTATCTCAGGTAATTCTCCCAGTCCCTCAATTATATTAGATATCCCTATTTCCACCTTAAAGAAAAAGAAACTGATACTTAGAAATGCTAAGTAATTTAAGTGGGATCTGAACCCAGGTATATGTGATTTTATAATTCAGGTCCTTAAACACAGGACATTATTAACTCTAAGATGAAGTGCTGGTGAGAAAGTAATTTTAGTCATTTCTTTTATGATTATAATGGAGAATTGTGCTGTTCCCTTGGCTAATTTCTCAGTTCTTTTCTAGTATTCCTTTTCTCTTCTCATTTCTCTCTCTTGATATATCCCTCTACACTCTTGACGGGTTGTTATTAGAAACATTTCTGCATGTTAACTTGAATTAGCTTACCTCTACCTCATAAACCAACATGTGAGTGACAGGTCCTTCAACACACCTGGACACATAAGGTGCATCTCATCTCCACCAGTTTAGGCGGGTCCGTCATACTCCATCTCACTATAATCTCAGAGCCTTCTTTTACTCTCTCTAGGGGCTGAATATCAACTCAGCCAGCACTTTCAAGACTGTCTTTGCCCCACCTCTGAAAAAAATCATTGGCATAATCTCAAAGAGAACTCAGATGCATTATTACAATTTCTAGTTGGATAATGCTGGGATAAATCTTCAAAGAGGGCAGACATCTGATGAGGAACACTGGAGTGTGTTAGAAAGGGCACTGAGTCTGGAGTTAAGAGACCTTGATACAAGTCAACTCAGCCTTTCTGTCACTGTGGGCTACTGAGTAAGTTCTACACCTCTCTGAATCTCAGATTTCATATCTCTGAAATGAAATTAAAGATCAAATTGAATAAATGATGTGAAAGTATTCTATTTAAGAAATATGCCAACAAGCAAGTGTTGTCATGAGAGGCAAGAGAATACATTGTTGGTATTTGGGTAGATCATCGCTCAATTTCTACAATAGGATTCATGATTAATTCATTCAAAAATATTAATCAACTGACAAACTATAGAAATTAAAATTAATATATAAAATTAATCACTCATATACAAAAGCAATAAATAGAAAGTATAACTGAAGAAAGGATAGCATTTATAATTGTGATATAAGTAGTGAAAGATTTAAGAATAAATATAAAAGAAAAAAGCAGAAACTCTAAAATAATACTCATAGCCAAGAAAGAATGTAAAAGAAAAAAAGGAGAAATTTTTTTTCTTGACTAGAAAGCAACTATTTTAAAGCTGTCAAGTCTTTCTTAAATTTTAGAAACAGGCATTTCTACTATAGATTACAAAGGAAACGGGGAAGTCTTTAATAAAATTCTAAAATTCACCTGGAAGGTTAATTATGCAATACTGATTCTGTTATTCTTAAAAAGAATAATTAGAAATGAATTACATCACGTGGATATTAAAATGTTTCAGAGCTACAATAAGTAAAACAATGTGTTTTTAGTATCACAATATAGACAGGGAAAGAGAAAGGAATTTAAAAATTATAAAATCAGATCCTAGTGTGTACTGTGATTTAGAAAATACAAAAGGTATTTACATCAGTGGTCAAAAAAAGTGAAAGAAAGGAACGTGTTATTCAGCATCTGGTGGTGAAGCCATGTTTTCCATTTGGGAGAAAAAATATCTGCATAGGAGCATCAATAACTCTTTCGCTGAATAGTAAGCCATGCGTGCAAAGGGTGAAACTCCGTTAAGTGTAAGATAAGAATGAATGGGTGCTATAAGGTGAAAAGTTCCAGGAGCTGACAAAAGGATGGGAGACATTCAAGTTCTAATCAGACAAAATGAGGAATATGTATTGAATACACGGGCCTTTAGTGGATAATCCAGACAGAAAACACATTAACAGTGGAGTTAAACTAGCCCTAGAGTAAAAAGTTACTCTATCTCCAAATTCAAAATTATTTTTTAAAAAATGCCTCACTCAGAGAGATCAGTCAATTTCATGAGTAACCTAACTGCTTGGAAGAACAAAGTTCAACACTCTTTGAAAGAACACTATAAAATCCACTTTGTAATATAAAGTTCACAGTGTCCAGTATCCATTGAAAAATTACTATCTTGTCAAGAAGCAAGAAAATGAGACACAAAAAAGTGGAGGAAGATCAGTGAATAGAAACAAATCCAGAAATGAATGAAATGATTGAATTAACAGACCAGGATTTTTTAACAGCTATTATAAATCCATTCAGTGTGTTTAAAGGATGAGATGGACACGATGTTGAGGGAAATGGAAGATATAAAAAAAGAACCAAGTAGGAATTCTACAGATGAAAAATAAAGTATCATAAATATTCAAACAAAAGCATTCCCTAATGAGACTAATAACAGATTAAATATCATGGTGTGGAGACACAGAATGATCAAAGAACTTGAATTCAAGGAATGAAAGCCAGCAAAACTTAAGCACAGGAGAGCAGAAACAAACAAACAAACAAAAATACACAGCGCCAAAGTGATCTGTTGGACTACATCAATCAGTCTAACATACAAGTCTTAAAATAAGAAGAGGGAAAGGTGCAGAAAAAACGTTTGAAGCAATGATGGCTAGAGGTTTTCAAAATGTTCTGAAAACTATAAACTGACATAGTCAAGATGCTCAAAAAACTTAAGAAGTTTAACCACAAAGAAAATTACCCCAAACCATATAGTAATCAAATTCCTGAAAGCCAATGAAGAAGAGAAAATTCTTAAAATCAACCAGAGAAAAAGACACATTACACAGAGAACAGACATCAGAATGCCACAGACTTCTTGTCTGAAAATTTGCAATCCAGACCATAAGGGAACAATGTCTTTGAAGTCATGAAAGAAAATATATACATCAACTAAGAATTCAGTACCCAGTGAACATACCTTTGAAAATGAAGGTGAAATACTTTTTCAAACAAGGAAAGCTGGGAGTGTTTTGTCATCAACTAACCTGCTTTGAAGGAAATAGTAAAGATTTTTTTAGGCAGAAGGAAAATGATTTGACAAAAACATAGATCCACACAAAAGAATGGAGCTCACTAGAAATAGCAAATAAATGGGTAAATATTAAAAACAAACTTGGGTTCTGTTTTCTGGTAATGACAGAGTACCTTGTACAAGACTGAATGTCCAGATGATAGCAGTGATAAAAACTGGAAAAAAATAACTATTTCAAGACACTAGGAAGCAGTCAAATGCGGGAAGAAACTGGACAGGATGTGTCTCTCAAAAAAAGGCAAAAATCTTAAAAGCCAGAGAAAAAATGAGACATTATATACAAAAGAACAATAATAACACTGTAGGCTGGCATTTCATCATACAAAAAGGTGGCTAAAAGGTAATGTAGTGACATCTTAAAAAATTTGAGAGAGGAAAAATCCTAAATAAAACATTTTCAATGTAGCATTCCATACATATAAAAAATGTATTTCAAAAATGAAGACAAAATAAAGACATTTTCAGATAAACAACAACAAAAAATTCTTGTAGCAGATACACACTACAAAAAGTGCTGAAATTCATGTGGCCTGCTGCTGCGTGTAGTGTTTAAATTTGATGTGCTCTGCTTCAGTAGCCTGGGTTTGTGGGTTTGGATCCCAGCCATGGACCTACGCCACTCATCAGTCATGCTGTGGTGACAACCCACATAAAAAGTGGAGGAAGATTGTCATAGATGTTAGCTCAGGGCCAGTCTTCCTCAGCAAAAAAAAAAAAAGAAAGAAAAAAGAAAGAAAAGAAAAAGTTCTGAAATTCTTCACACTTATGAAACATAATGCAACATGGTAATTTGGATGTATAGGTAAAAATGAAGAGCTCTAGAAATAGCAAATAGCTAAGTCTGTATAACAGTGTTTCTTAATTTCTTTTAAACTCTTTTAAAGTCAATTTCTTTTAAAGTCATTTTAAAGTCATTAATGAGCTGCAAATTTGAGCAAAGGCGTTCACCCAGAAAGAAAAGCGAAAGTTTAGAAAGGCAAAACATTGAATATAAACCTAGAAGTTCCAACACCTAGTTAGATCTTGAGAATGTGAAAATGGAAAAGGTGTGGAAAGTATTCACAATGATTTGCAGAACAGAATAGATACTAAAATGAAAATAATGTAAGACAATAATAACAAATGGAAGAGCTAATAAATGAAATTATGCTGCTATAAGGTTATTATATGCAAAATGTATAATTAATTCAAGTTAAACTGTGAAAAGTGAAAATGAATATTATATCAAAAGAAATCAACAGAAGCGTTATATATCCATATATATATGTGTATGTATATACATACATACACATATATTTTGCTAGGGGTTGGGGAGAGGGAAAATTGGGAGTTATTGTTAATGGGTAGAAGAGTTTCACTTTGGGAAGATGAGACACATTGGAGATGGGCGGTGGTGAGGGTTGCACAGCAATGTGAATGTACCTGAAGCCACTGAATTTTACACTTGTAGGACATGTAAGAAGATAGGAAAAACAAAAACAGAGGGTAAAATAGAATATAAAAAGAAAGATGGTAGATATAAACCTGAGGATAGTAATTTAATTTTATATTAAATATAAAAGAACTAATCATTCCAAACAAAAGACAGCAATTGATAGGCTGGAAAATAGGAGAGAGATGGCTCTATGCTGTTAACAACAGACACATTCAATATATGAAGACATAGATAGGTCGAAAGAAAATGGATTGAAGTGATGCAAAGATATGCATATGGAAGCTGGTGTGGCTATGTTAATACCAGAACAAAATAAAATTCAGGACATAAAGTATTACCAGAGATAGAGTAGATCACTCCACAATGTTAGGTGTTAATTAATCATAAGTTGTAAATCCTAAATGTGTGTGCAGCTAATAACAGAGATTCAATATGCATAAAGAAAACTTTTACAGAAGCATGGGGGAAATACACTAAAATGTAGATATAATTGGAGATTTTAGTACTTCTCTTTCAGTAGTTGGTAGGAAAATTAGACAAATTTCAGTAAAAACTAGAGATGATATGAACAATATTATGAATGAATCTGACATAATTGACACGTAAACAACACTAATCCAGTAACTACAGGACGTATGTTTTTCTCAACTGCACATGGAATAGTCACTCTGATAGACTCAGTGCTGAGCCATCAAACAAGTATCCACGGATTTCAAAGTATTGAAGCAATACAGAGTATGCTTCCTGACCATAATAAAATTGAATCATAAATGAAAAACAACAAGATATCTAGAAAATTTGCAAAAATTTTCAAAGTAGGCAACTCATACCTACACGTCAAAGGAGAAATCACAAGGCAAATAGAAATTCTTTTCAACTAAACATTAATGAAAACATGACATATCAAAAATAGTGGAATATAGCTAATGCTATATTCTGTCTTGAAAGGACATTTATACTTTTAAGTATCACTTAAGAAAGAGAGCCTTTTAGATAATAAAAGTATCTTTTTTCATTGAGAATATGATATTAACATAGAAAAATTTATAATATGGGAGTTAGGCAGTTTTTCAGGGTACAAATTCATATACAAAAGTATGCATTTCTAAACAGGAGCAACACATAATTGGAGAAGTGAATTTTAAAACATTACTTACAATTAGCATCAAAATGTAAAATAATTAGGAATAAATTTAATGAAAAATATTGAAGACTTTTACATTGAAAATCAAAACACACTGCAGAGAGAAATTACAAACAACCTAATAAATGAAGAGATGTAGCATGACCATCAATTTGAAGATTTAATGTTCTTAGACATCCGTTCTCCTTAAACAGACCTATAGATTCAATACCATATCAGTCATATTTCCAGTAGCTATTCAACGTAGAAATTGACAAGATCATTCTAAATTTAGAAAGACAACCTAGAATAGCCAGTAGCCTCTTAAAGAATAGATTTGGAGGACTTATAGTGACTGATTTTAAGGGTAACTGTACATTTATAGTAACCAAGGGGTTTGTTATATTAGAAATAGATAAATAAATTTATAGAACAGACGGGATATTCTAGACATAAATCTGCACATATTTGGTCAATTGATTTCTTAGGAAGGCTAGGCAACAAAGTCACTTAGGTAATTCAGTGGGAAAACATGATTTCTTCAAAAATGGTACTGGAACAATAGTATAGCAATTGTGGGAAAAAATAAGCCTTGACTCCTACTTCACACCACATACAAAAATTATTTTGAGATAATCATAAATCTAAATATAAAAGTTAAAACTATAAAACTTCTAGAAGAATAAAAAGACAGTATCTTCTTTTTTTCCTTTTGGAAGATTGGCCCTGAGCTAACATCTGTTGCCAATCTTCCTCTTAGGTTATATTTCTTCTCCCCAAACCCCCAGTATATAGTTGTGTATTCTAGTTGCAAGTTATTCTAGTTCCTCCATGTGGGATGCTGCCACAGCATGGCTTGATGAGAAGTGCATATGTTCACTCCCAGGATTTGAACCAGTGAACCCCTAGCTGCCCTGAAGCGGAGCATGTGAACTTAAACACTTGCCTTCGGGACTGGCCCCCAAAAGAACGTATCTTCATGATCTTGGGTAGGCAAATATTTCCTGGACAGCAGAAGCATTAATCATAAAAAATATATTACATTTCATTAAATTAAAAATCTTTGGTCTTAAAAGAAATCACTTTTTAAAATGAAAATGCAAGCCATAACGTGGGAGAAAAAGTTTACTTTAAAGGACTTATATCCAGAATATATAAGGAACTCCTCTAGCTCAATAATAAAATATAAATAATCCAATAAAATGGGCACAGGATTTTATCATTTAAACAAAAGAAATGAAATTATGTTCAACCACACCACTGAGATACCACTATATGCCTACTAAAATCAAAATGACTGGCACTATCAAATCTAGATAGAAATGTGGGATTTCTGGACTTCTAATGCACTTTAAGTGGAATGTAAAATGGTTTCAACCACTTGGGAAAACAATTTTGCAGTTCTTTATAAAGTTAAACATACACTTATCCAGTGGTTCAATTCTGTGGGATTTAATGAAGATAGATGAAAATGTACATCTACAAAACTATTTATGTAAGAATATTCGTAGAAGCTTTATCCATAAGAGCAAAAGACTCATAACAACCCAAATACCTATCAATAAGAATCACAAATTGTGATATAGTCATACAATGGAATAGCATGTGGCAATAAAACAGAAAAATTGAGGCATGCAAAAAAAATAATAAAAGGAAAAATCTAAAAAACACCATGTTGAATTAAATGAAAAAAAGCAAGATACCAAAGAATGCATGCTCTCTGATACCATGTGTTACGAAGTTAAAGAATAGGCAAAGATTTTTATGGTGATAGAAATCAATTGTGGGTATTGGGTGGGGGATGACTCCAGAGGAGTATAAGAGAACTTTTGGGGTGGTGGTAAGAAGGGAGTATATTCTTGTCAAAACCCATTGAATTGTACATTCATTCATTTTATGTAAAATTTACATTAATTATAAAAAGGAAAAATTTTATTCCTTATATTTTTTTAGGAAAAAAAGAGCCAAGATACTATTTCCCATAAGTCCTGAAATCTCCTTTAGAAAAGATCTAATAAATCCTACCATATTTATCAAGTTAGAAAAATCACTCAGAAGAATCACTTCTGTTTCTCAGAACCCTTGCATTTCAGTAAACCCAAAGATTATAAATTCAACCTTATGCACAGTATTTGATATGATTTGAGGTACAATTTTGAATACACCAGCTATATCACTTTTGGGAACAATGATTGAATCTGAATACAGGAGTGATATTTAATGATAATTGAGAATTATTTTTTTCTTTTATTGGGTATAATAATGGTATTCAGGTTTTGTAGAAAAAAGTTTTTTAGAAATGTATTCTAAACTATTAGGAGTAAAATGATATACTGTTATATTTATTATACGTTAACATATTGAAGGAAAAATCAGACAAATTAAATATGAAAAAATATTAATTATCAAATCTGGGTGACGTTTATATGGATGTTGCTTGTACTTTTCTCTCTGATTTCTACAGGTAGGCTGGAAAATAAAATTAAAATTTTCTTTTAAAAAACTGTTTTCTATATAGGACTCTATTCTACTAATTATGAATGTCCTTTAGATGCTTAGAAAAATGCTTGAGTTATCAATTTCTTTCAAAATTCAAAACAGCATAAATGAAATTTTTAAATTCCATTATATATCACATTGAGTTTTCCTTTTTTCTGTTGCCTCTAGGAAGCTCAAAGTCAAACATTATGTATCATTTCAGCACTGTTCTTCATGGAGATAAATATTGGAATTATTCTGGAGTTTCTAAATTCTTCTCTTCCCCAATGATACAGTTATAGTTCTCAGCAAAGGAATGTTGTTTCCTTTACGCAGAAGCAGGCATCTTTAGAAAATTACTTCCCACTTGATTCTAGTATGCCAGCTCCATTTCAACTCTGGCTCCTGGTCAAGAACTTGCAGTCTTGTATAAATTTTCTGGGCCTATACCCTTTATTTACTGGCTCTTACATTTGTTTCTTTCTGAATTCTGATTTTATTTAGTATAGGCTCCTATTGCAAGCTGCCCCAATTCTCTTTAGAAATGAGTGGTATAATGAAGGAATACATGAATGAATAATTCAATGAGTCAATGAATTAATGATTGAGTGAGCAGTTCAATGATTCTTCTATCTCCTGTTGGGTTCCACAAAAAAGTTACCACTTTTATGTATGCAAAGTGAAGAATTTTGATGAGCATACTTAATGGGTCCTTATACATGAGAAAACAATCACTATCCTAAATTAGCTTTATTTTATAGCACATATGCCAGTATGAGGCTCAGAAAGTCACTTCTTCCAAATAATTTAATACTTCTGTCCTGGTTTTCTTTTGCATTAGTTTCCCTGTGTTCCTGGTGAAACATTTTCCTGTTTTTTGCTGCACTAAGAGCTGTATTCCTCACCAGGGTTTCTCGGCTCCTCTGAAGGGTATGTCAGATTCTTTTTTCTCCCTGAGGGTGTTTAATGACCATGAGAATGTGTCAGTCAGGCTGATGACGGATAGCACTTTCATTTGTAATCAATGTTAGAACCAGAAAGCTTCAGCCTGACCACTGCCACTTGCTCTGCTGCATTGACCATCCTCTTCAAAGCCAGTGATCAGGAGCAGTGCCCTTTCTCTGGAACAACCAAGACATCCATAGCTTGCTTCATTTTTAGGTGTATTTGAAATTGTGCCTGAGATAGGGTTATTTGCAGAAGAATAAGAATTTTGATCTACTCTGATCTTCTCTGTAGCAGAAGGGATACCTATGCTTTTTGCATCTCTTCCCTAGTAATAAACCTTCAGTTGAGACGTATGGCAGATGGTGGTGGTCTGAGAAGTGCCTTGTGGAGTGCAAAGAGCAAACATGATTTGGGGGTGTCACAAGGCAGACATCACTCTGTGTACTGGAGAAAACAATATCTTCATAGGAACCCCTGATGGATAAATTTGGACCAAGATAATTCCATTGGATAAAGATGGTCCAACAGTCTACCCAGATCCTCCCAAAGGAGGCAGTGAAGCATAGCAATTGAAAGCACTAGTTTTGAATTCAGACTCACTTGAAGCTAAATCCTGATTTTGTCACTAGTGACTTATAAAAGTAGCTTTTCTGAGCCAGGCATGATGGCCCAGTGGTTAAAGTTTGGCACTCTTGCTCTCTTGGCTGCCCGGGTTCACTTCTGGGCCACAGAAGCGTACCACCTGTCAGTAGCCATGCTGTGGTGGTGGCTCACATAGAAGAACTAGAAGGACTTACAACTAGGATATACAACTGTGCACTGGCTTTGGAGAGAAAGAAAAAAAAAAATAAGAGGAAGATTGGCAACAGATACTAGCATAGGGCAAAGCTTTCCCTGCAAAAATTTTTTTCAAAAAATAGCTTTTCCTCTTTGAGTCCCAGGTTCCTTATGTATATAAAGGAGATACTCATGCCTAACTGAGATAATGCATGAAAAATGCTCAGCATAATGTCTGATATGTTAATGTTATAAGAACATAATATACAGTAATAGTGGGGGCTGGCTTGGTGGCGCAACAGTCAAGTTTGCACGTTCCACTTCCGCAGCACAGGCTTCTCTGCTTCGGATCTTGGGTGCAGACTTACCCACCACTTGTCAAGCCGCGCTGTGGTAGGCATCCCACATGTAAAGTAGAAGAAGATGGACACAGATGTTAACTCAAGGCCAGTCTTCCTCAGCAAAAATAAAAAGGAAGAGGATTGGCGGCAGATGTTAGCTGAGGGCTAATCTTCCTCAAAAAAAATAGTAATAGTGGTCATAGTAATAATTGTTAGTACTATATGATTCTATATTAATAATTAGTAACAAGTAATTAATAGTAATAACAGTAATAATTCTAGTAATAATAATATATTTATTGAGTCTTATTTTGGTTATGTTGATGATATAAAAAGAATCGTACGTCCATCCTGTAGTCACAGAATTACAATCAACTAGAGAGATAAAGTATGTGACATCTGCCTTCGAAGGCAGTTGAGAATTAAATGAGATAATGCATGTAAAACTCAGCACAATGACTGACAGCTATTCCTATGATACACAACTATGACACATGTTGGAAAATGTTAACTTCAAGAAGACATTCAAATAATGTGGTTTGGGAAATCAGAGGGCAAACAATAACTTCCCACTTAAAGGATTAAGGAGATGAGTTGAATATGATAGGTCCAGTGGTGGAAGAATGGGGACATAGACGTTACACTCAGAGATGCAGACTGAAGAGAGTTGGTGTTGCAGTACTGAGCAACAAGAGTGTGTGGCATGAGTTTTCACAGCCAAGACTAGTAGTTTAAAGGACATACCCTCTAAGCTTAAGGACATCTTTATATACAAATACGTATTTAAAGTTCACAAGGATCTTTCATTACTTATCAAATAGTCACAAGTTGAAAAAGATTATCATCTCCCTTTTCAGATGAAGAAACTAAGACCTGCGACCTTGAGGTCTTTGTCCAAGTTCACCAGACTCAAAGATGACTGAGCCACACTTTAGCCTCCCGTGAAGTGGGGGTCCAGTGTATGTCTCCACAAGGCTGCCTTCCTCAAGCATGCTAACTAGAAATGACAGCCAGGTCTGACATTAATCTTTCAGTGATGGCAGGATACCAGCGCATGATGGTATTTTCAAAACGAAGTATTAGCTGAGCCATAGGCTTTCTGTTTAAGGGCTTCCTGGAACCACAGACCATGCAGAGAATGAAAACAGCAAACTGAAATAAAATTCCATGGCTTTTTCCATGAGTTTGAAAAAGTCATCTACACGTGAGGAGTAATATGTTTTCTACTGTCTGGTAGCAGTGACGAGCCAGAGCCTTGAGTGGCATAAACTTCATTTCTCTTTGAAATCGACCTTAATTTGTATTGAGAGTCAGCTTTCATATTTTCCATGCTTGGAGTTAACATGTAGATACACATCTGTAGGGACTTTGGCATTATATCTTTATGGAAACCTCAGTTTCTCCCTTGCTAAGCACAAGATTGGATTCCACGTTCTTTAAAGACTCTTCCTTTGGTGCTGGTTACATTTTAAGTCTTTATCCTTAGAATACATTTAAGTTTTATAACCTAGGATACTATTTTTTAATGAATGAGTTGAGATCTCTTTGCCTTTTGAAAAATTGGTTCAAAACACCATGCCACATACCATGGAAATTGAAAGTCCTCACCAGGTTTTCTGCAAATTCCTAAGGAGGATGGAGTGTGAGACAGGGAAGAGCTTTGTTCTCATGGTCATTAGGATGTCCTAATTAAGTTTATGACTTGCTTTGCCATCTTGCATTTGGGCACTCTGCTCCCTCCTGCATTGCTGCAGACAGAGAATAATACAGCTGCCTTTTTCAAACTCCACACCAAGGCCCCTGGCCTGAAATCTTTATCTTTCCCACTATTCCTTTCTATTTCTACTGCAAAGGAGTTTAGTCAACTTTTCTGTTAACCTTGCATCTTGACGGTCTTCAGCCCTGATGTCTTCAGGGCTTCACTTTCACCCCAAGAAATTTGCCAGGCACATTTCAAAAAAAAAGGAGTCTCCTCTCTCAGAGAAATTCTGCAGCAGATTTTAAAGATATTAACATTTCCCTTCACTACAAATCCATTTGGTACTTAACAAGAAGCATGGACTCTGACAGCTGGTTGTTGAACAGATAAAACTTTCTGTGAACATTTTCCATGCCATTAAGTGTTCTTCCACAACATCATTTTTAATGGCCATGGAGCATTTAAACATATGCATGCCCTATAATTTATTTAACTGATTCTAGATTGTTGGACAATTGGGTTGGTTTTCAAAACTCGCACAGTTTCAGGATTTTACCATTTTTTAAAAGCACTTAATTTGACAGGAGAAAAAAATGCCATTTCACTGTTATTTTATTTGCGTGCATTTCTTTTTGTTTACCAGTAAATGTAAACACTTTTTCTCATTAATCAATAATTTAAATTTTATTCCCCCAGCCCATCAGACAATCTTGCTGGCTCTGATTCCAAAATATGTACTATATTGCTCCACTTCTCTCCTGTTTCACTGCTGTCAGTTTAACCTGAACCACTATTTCACTTGAACTGCTAAAATCACCTTTTAACTGGACTCCCTGCATCCATGTTTGTTTTCCTCCAAGGGATTCTCATCTTAAAAGACAGATTGGATAATGCTCACTCCTGCTTAATAGGACTGAATGATTTCTTATTTCACTTATAGCACAATCCAAGCTCCTTACCACAGCCTTCAAGTTTCTTGGTGACCTGGCGCCTACCTAACCCTCTCATCTATGACCTTGTCTTATATTGCTCTACCCCTTAATTCACAATCGTTCTGCCATACTAGCTGTCTAAAAATACAGCTCACTTCTGATTCAGTGTCTTTATACTTGCTTTCCTCTTGAAATGGGTTGTACTTCCCAGCTCACTTCCAGATCTTCAGGTGACTGGCCTCATCTTGTCCTTCGAATCTTTGCTCAAATATTGCCTTCTCACAGAGAAATTTCTCTAACCACCTAGTCAAAATTAGCCTTTTCTATCTCCTGGGAGCTGGAGCAGCACAGGCTGACTTACAAGTTTCTTTGTTTGGTGAACAAGGGGAGAGGGAGGAGTAATGAGAGATTGGACTGGACTAGTCAGAGGCCAGATAGCATAGGGCCTTAAAGATCAATTAAATAGCTTGGATTTTGTTCTTAAGGAGTCTAGATTATAGTTTCATTCAACCATCATTTATTCATTTATCAATGATTTATTTAAGGTCTACTATGTACCAGACTCTGACAGATACTAGGGATGCAAAATTATCTTTGGCTTTAAAGGGATTGCAGTTATAATTGAGCACCTACAATACTCAATATCCCCGGAGCACGTAATAAGAATCCTGAGCCATGTGTTCCCCCAAACCCTTGAAGACAGTGATCCATGAAGGAGACATCTTCTAAATGAAGCACTTAAGATATATCAGATTCTTATGCCTATAAATCTCCTAACCTAAGGAGTTCTGCTTCTCTCACATGTTAATAACTTCCTTAGCCATCTTTTATCTAGAGGCTGTAAATGAATATGCTAAAGCCCTTGGCTAAAGACCTAGATAAAAATCTCACCCAAAGATCCGGTAGATGCAAACTTCAAGTCTTTCTCTTTTACCTCCAGCCAGTGCTAAAAAAAAAGAAGGTGAGGAGTTAGTGAGGGGAATGTTGTCAGGTTTCATCTTTCTCCTTCTCATAGGGAAAGAGGCCTTGCACATCAATGAACATGCTGTCTTATTGACTGTATTTCTACTGTGGGTGTCCTGGAGATGGAAGGTGTCAGTTCTCATCTCTTTGATCCATCACTGCAGCATCTTTGAGAGGAGTTATATGGCCTCTTCATGTTTCTTTCCATCTCTTTTAATTATATTCAACAGAGGAAGACAAGTCTTATCTCCCCCTAAGCAAGATGCTTTCACCATTATGAAACTGTTTGCTTATTCTTCTGGTTTGGGGGCAAAACTCAGTTGTGTCATTTTTGACCCATCAAGGTTAAGTAGAATTTTTTCCCTTTTCTTGTTCTTTTCTTCTTTTTTTTCTAACAGACAGTTGAGAAATACAGATTGGAAAATCTATACATAATGGCTCAGTATCGGGCTACTGGGCTACCTTGGATACCCACTAAAAATAACATTAATTAGGAATACTTTACTTCTTTATTGTATACACTCTTTACTTAGGCACATATTCTAGAGCAGAAGCTCTTAATGTTTTTTATGCCATAAACATCTTTGACAGTCTAGTGAAGCCTATGGAATCCTTCTATAGCAGATTAAAGATGGCCACAATTTTTGACACTTTCAAAGAAGACCAGAGAAATATTTTGCCTTTCCCTGAAATTGGATTGTTCTTACTGGTTCGTGTGTAACCAAGAGAAAGGTGTGGAGGTGATGCTGCATAATATGTGAAGCAAGTCAGAAGTCTTGTTTCTTCTGCCTTTATCTCTTGGAACACTCTATTGCTGAGGATACCTATAGAGATGCTCCCTCTCAGAACTCAGCCATTATGATGTGAGAAGCCCATGTTACAAGGTGGAGTAGATGAGTCAACATCTATCTGAACTGCCAGCCATATCGGATGTCTAGCCCAGTTGATCCTTCTGATGACCACAACCCCAGTCAAGAGTGAACTGCCATCACATGAGAAATAACATATGACAACTACATCCCTGGACCATTCTCAAATTCCTGATCTATATAATCATGAGAGAATAAAATGTTTATTGTAGGTTGATAAATTTTAGGATAATTTATTACCCAGCAGTAGCCAACCAGAACACCTTTTCAGGATAATCTTTTAAATGCATGAAATAGAACTTATAAAATTACGAAGAAAACTAATTACATTTTAAAAGTTAGATACTTTTTAAAAATTTGATTTTAACTCATTAAGCTTATCTATTAACTCATTAAATAACAAGAGCTACTAGTAGATCTATAGCTGCTATAATTTTGAATGAGTGATGAGCAAAAAAAATTAGAGGGTAAAATATTAGCTCCAATCTTAATCACGCATAAAAATATCTAATTTTTAATGGTGACAAATTCCCAGATATCACTGAATCCACTGTTGTTTGTTGTCACATTGAAGGACTTACTAAATTTCCATTAGATATTATTAAAAATAAAGAAATATTTTTCCACACAAATTTACTGACCCCTTTGGGGTATCTTTGGACACCAGATTAAGAAAACTTACTTTAGATTTTCCTGCTTCAGGTCTTTTTTTTTTGTGCTCTTCTTTCCACCTGGAATAAACCTCCTCCTCTGAACGTTCAAAATCAATCCATCATCTAAGAACTCAGCTCAACCAAGTTTTTGCTAACTCCACACAACCTCCAATTCTCACCATCCCTCTGAACTCCCAAATCAATTTTGATTATTTATGTACAAGCTATATGTTCCCTAATAGAGTCAGATGTTTCTAAGGAAAGGATAAATGTCTTGTGAATATGTGTCTCAGAAACCAGCAAATTCTGTCTCTCAGAAACTAGCAACAAATACTATACTTAATAGGTGAGCAATAGTTATACCAGATTAATCACTGACTCCTAAAACTGGCTGATCATCAGCATCACCTAAAGAATTTTTAATGACTATAGATGTCCATGTTCCAACCCAATTCCTGGGATGAGCCTAGGAAACAATAGGTTAGTAAGCATATCACTACTCCTCCAAATAATTCTTGTGTATACAGCCTAACAATGGCCTGACTTTCCAAACGTTTGGACAAAATAATAATAATGATAATAGCAATAGTAGTAATAATAATAAATGGATTAAATAATATCCCCTTATTTGAGCACTGAAAGCCCTCCAAGATTTGCACTCAACTGACCTGTTCTAATTTATCCAAACTAGCTGCCTGGACATAGGCAAATTCTGGCCATCTCTGCTATGTTTTACTGTTGAGCATTAGGATCACTTCCCAGCTCACTGTGATTTTTCTCATGCATGAGAATCAGAGGCATCAGCTGTCATGTCTGTGTTAGGTGACCCTGTTCCTCTGGTCACAGATAATTAGGCCACTTACCTGAGCCAAGAAGACCAATCAGAGGCATTCCCTAGGAGAATTAGACCTGGAAATAAAGGAAGAAAGCCAGTCCTTTTCTGGAAGCGAAAAAAGGAATGTGAGATTTGGGAGCCTCTGTTGGCCATGTTTCCTGCTAAGTAGAGAAAGAGGATATGCAAAAGAAAGCATAAAGCAGACAGAGAGAGAGAACAGAGCAAATGCTTTGGTGGTGTTCCAGTTCCTGATTCTTATTGTCCTGAACGTTATCTGCACTCTACTCTTTCCCTAGTCACATGGCATATCCTAACATTCTGATAAATTCCCCCTTCTGCTGAAGCTCACTCAAGTTGGGTTCTGTCTCTTGGAACCAAGAATATCCTGATACTCAAATCTCCCCTTTCCCTACACCTCAATTCAAAATGATAGCCCCTGAAAATACCTCTCGTTCTTCTTCTCCTTTGCTTAATGGCCCAGTCTGTTCTAACAGCTTGAGCCTACACTGAAATCTAGCCTTCTTGATCTCCCCTAGCACTGATCATTTGTACCACACAAATGGGTGGACTTATTATCCTGTTCTGTATCTTACACTGACTCATTGTTTCAAATTCAACTAATGATATTTCTTTAGGCATTATTTAACTGTACCATTTTATACCTGAAAAGAACATTAGACATTTCTATCCAACCGCCTCATTTGTACAGAAGGAGAAAATGACACTAAGAGAAAAGTGACTTTCCTAAAGTCATATAACATTTCTCAAAGCAAGTTCTTCTTGGGCTCAACATCAAGAAATAAAAAGGTGATCATGGCGAAAGCAGTTTACAAAGAGGTGCATCTTCTACACCTTTTAACAAATGATGTTGCATATAAGATGGCAAAGTTTCTGAGAAATCCTGCAGGGGAAAAAAAAGCTATTTAAATGGTTTCAACCCCATTTTCTAGAAATTTGTAGCATAGAAATCTTGTTTCATCAAACATTTATTGATTCACTGTTGAACTGGTGTTCCTTGGAATACACTTTGGTGACCTCTTTCCATTGACTTTGTCTTCTTGTCCCAACCCCAATAATATCTCAAGGAGAAATTTTATATTCTCTCCTGCTGCAGTTGGATGAGTATGAGTACAACATTTCTCCAATTTTTTTTAATTAATTTAAAAGATTTTAACTGTTTCTCCTTTGAGTCTTTAACTTTTTACTCTACAAAAAATGTATTGTGCTATCTAATCTGTATTTAAAATATGATCACTCCAGCTCCATGATCTAATTCTGAAGGAAACAGCCCATCTTTCTCTCTCTGTTCTTGGCTTCTGGACTGGACATTTGGCTGATTGCTTAGTGAGCGGAGAAATCATGTACGAAATCTTAAACTGAAAGGGATCTTGGAAATAACATAGTTAAACATCCTTATCTTGCAGGAGCAGAGATTGAGGTTCAGGATAGGGAGGTGACTTTCTCAAGGTCACATAGAGATTTTTGCTTAGTGGCAAGATTCAAAGCCGGGACTTCAGTTTCCCATTCCTGTATCCTTTCAGTTAAATTCCATCACATTCACCATTTGTTCAGGGTTCGAGGGTGGATTGCTTGGGCTCACCCTGTTCCTTTTCCTCTTCCCCTTTTTCTTTTTCCTCTTCTCTCTCCCTCTCCTCCTTTTCTTCCTCTCCTTCTCTCTTCCTCTCCTCCTTCTCATCCTCTTCTTCTTCTCTTCCTCTCCTTCTTCCTTCTCTCTCTACTCCTCCTCCTCCCCCTTCTTCTTCTGTTGCTTTTATGTGACAAAAATCCCCATGAAATACAGAGCAAATTTAAAATTTCTCTAGTACTAAGAAAATCTCCATGCAATTAGAAAGCAGAGGCATTGGTTCTTAAATACTTTCTGCTTCTCAGACCTCTTTGAGATGTTATGAATGCAATAAGCTTCCTAGCCAAAAAGAGTTGTATATGAACATACCAACAGGGCCTTGAACACATTTTTAAGGGTTCATTTAGAGCCTCATAAATCTTATCCATGCAGTATACACCAGTACCTCCTTTCTTGTGCATACTATCTCCTTGAGAATCTTGTTAAAATGAACACCTTATAATTCAGTAGACCTGAGGTGAGGCCTGAGGATCTATATCACTAACCTCAAATGATGCCAAAATCTACAGGCTACACTTTGAGTTATAAAAGTATAGAACAAAATCACTATTTGCCTTTGGATTGGCCTGTGTAGTTCGTACAAAATCTTTATATACATTCACTTTCCCTCAAAAGAAAAGAAAGAGAAATTAGTAATAGTTACAGCAACCTTTTAAGGTAAGAAGATGGAATGCATGTAGGTTAAAAAAGTTAAATACATCTACCCACCTCATCTCCACCTAAAAATGAATATGAAGATAAGAATGATCAAATTAATTGCCTAAAATGGTAAATCTTGTAAGTTACAGAACTAGATCTTCAGATTCTCACGTTATGTACTTTCAAGTATACCACACAGTTACACAGTTAAGAAGTCTCTCTCTCTTGCGCTCTGTTTCTCTCACACACACATATGCATGTGCATGCACATACACTGCACATTACACAGACACATACATACACATATTCAAACAGATACACAATAAGATGGGGGCAACCATCCAAAGCATTGGTAAAAGCTTTGCAATGATAAAGAAATAAAAAGGCCATTTCTTTAACTGTGATTTTTCCTAATTTTTTTTTTCCCATTGAAGTTGAGACTGGATTGCAGGAACTCTGTTCTGCCACAGATTTGTTATTTTCTTTGATATGTTACTTAACATCACAGAGCCTCAGATTCTATTTTTGCTAAATAAATGGGTTTTACTCATTTGGACAGAAAATTTAGCAGCTTTTTTCCCCCAGAATGTCTGTGTATCTTGGAATCATGGATGACATAGGAACAAATTGGAAAATACTACCACCCTCATTATGGTTCAAACTTTGATGATTCCATCTCCTTCTTTCTTGCTATCTTCTTTTGCTGTCATTAGCCTTGTGGGAAGATGGCATCCAAGCCCCCTCAATGTGCTGGCTCTTACTTGTAGGGTCAGGAAGTCATATCACATAAACCGATAAATAGTCCAGAAGCACAAAGGGATCCAATTTGAGGTCTATGAAATCCTACACAATCCTATTCTTCCCTACAATCAAGTTAATCTCCAGTCTGAATGGGAAAACACCATCACAGTCTTTAAAAGTGACAACTTTGTTATATCCAGGACCTTGTCAGTGTGGCTAGATTAATAAAGAGTGCTCACAAGGCTTATCAATTTTCAGTCAATATATGAGGAACACGTGATCCTGAATATTGATGATGTTTACTTTAGAAATATCTAGAGAAGTTTTGTCTTGCTTGACGTATAAATCATCAAGGTGAATAAAGTTACAATAAGGAAAAAGTTACCTTACTTACATCAGTGCCCATAAGAACATCACTCATATTCTTGATAAAAATATGATCCTTAAGGATAATAATGATAGCCAATATATATTGATCCCTTTCCTGGCCAATTCACTGTGCTTAAAATCCTACTGGCATTATCTCATATAATGCTCCATGGTAGTCTCATATTGTAGGTACCAGTATGATTACCATTTTTAGGCTGGGAAATTGAGAATCAAAGAGGGTAAGTAAGAGCTAGTGAATGGTAGAGTCAGAAAAACAATTTAAGCTGTAGGTCTGCAATACTGTGCCTGTAATCTTGCATATTGTGCTGCAATTATATTTAATCATATAGTCCACATTAAAGTGCATACATAAAGGCGTGTATTCAGTTATTTAATAATTTAGTTTGTCTAACTTTCTGTGTGTGCCACATACAGATGTTTTGCCAAAGTGATCTTTATGAGCGCTTACTTGAGAGTCAAGAAATTCAATCCAGGTGTGTTAGATAATTTGCAAAAAGATGGTAATCATTTCTCTTCACTGGGTGATTTTGCAGCAATTTCCATCAAGAAGTGGAGTCTATTTACACTCCCCTTGAATTTGAGCTGGCTTTGTGACTATGTCTGGACAATTAATGTAGCTCAAAAGGTATTGTAACAGTTCTAAGCCTATGCAACAAGAGACTTTGCACACTTCCATTCTCTCTTGGTCCTCTGTCTCCACTCTGTGAACAACCTAGGTTAGCCTGTAGGATAAGACTCATGTGGCACAGTCACCCTTGTAGCACCAGCCAAAAGTCAGCCACTGTCAAACATGCATGAGACCTTAGACCAGCCCTTCTCTAGCCAAACAGCCGGCTGACCAGACCCATGAGCAAGTCCAGCTGAGATCCGTCAAGCTTATCTAGATTGACAGAATCACCTAATTAATCCCTAGATTCATGAGCAATATGAAATGGTGGATGGTTGTTTTCAGCCATTAATTTCCTTAGAGGGCTTATTATTCAACAATAGGTAAGTTACACATGAAGAAGGTGATAGCAAAAACATACTTTCATCCATGTTGCCTATTTAGTTTTTTACATCGTTCATTCATTCAATAATCATCTGATAATTTCCTATTCTGAATCTGCATCTGAAATAGGCCAAGCAAAAAGTGTTAATTTGAGATTTTATATATGGTCTATTATAATGAGGCATCTGTTTACTTGAGAATCAGCTAGAGAAAGCAGGACACAGTGGTGCTTTCTTTAGAATAAAGCACCTTTGTCACCTGGCATTAAGAAAGACTTGCTGAATTTGTCAAGTCTTTGCTGTTCTAACCATACCTTGCTCATCAATTCAATACCTGGGCTTGTTCATCTTTGGTTCAGCTGTAATTTGGTTCATTTTGCTGCATCCCTTGCACATTTCCCAGTACCTATTTCTGTCCTCTTAGATCAATACAGCTAACTCTTTTTTTTTTTTTGCTTCTCCAGCATTTGACCTACTTTATTTCTGTCCCAGTTCTTAATTCAGAATCTCCCTATGACTTGTCTTAGCACTGTTCAAATGCCTCAGTTTACCTGTAGACAAAGTTCTAACATGATGAACGGTTCCTGCCTCTCACCACCTGCCAGAATACTTTCCTTGTAGTGTCTTTGAGGCATAAAACACTAAAAATGATGATAGGTAAAACCTTGGAAGATATAAAAGAGCTGTAAATATACATGCTAACTCATAAATCAATACCAATAATAAATTGTATTCAAGTGCTATTTAATTCTGTGCAATATAAAAAGTTCATCCCCATCCCCCTCTCCATGGTTCCCCTCTTAGCACCTCCACACAGTTGTCTGCACTATCAGTCATCGTTTGTTTACAGTCTCCTTCATGGTCTGATTTGGTTTAATGCATCTCATTCTGGAAGCATTTTACTATGGAATATCATTTTGGGGCTGATGTAGAGGAGAGCTTAATTTTCCTCCTACAACCAGTTAGAAAACTCGTAGATCAAAAACTTGTGCTAGTGACATTTAAATCTAGAGTGACTTCCTCTTTCCTGATCAGTTAAGCCTCCACTCACCAGGGAGCTTGTGGTTGGCTCTGGTTGGAGTGTAGCAGAAAGCAGCCCCCCCTTGAAACCTACCCTGCACCCTCCTTTCTCACAGTCCCTCCGGTGTCTCTTTTCTCCCCAACACCATCTTCTTTGGTTCATAATTAGACTCTGCAACCTCTGGGCCCCTTCCGCAAAGTGATGATCAACTAAAAATACAGCCCTGCAGGAATACATTCAACTTCTATTTCTGTTATTTTTTTAACACCACTTTCAGATGAACAAAGCAGTTAAACAAAGGGAGAGAGAAAGTGCTGTGATTGCGAAGATGGAACATTGTCACATACTTTGTTCATTTTAATTACACAAAAGTCATCATTCAGCAGGAGCCCAAGGATAGTGCTAAGGAAGAGCTTTCACAGATCTCCCTTCTTTTGATATTTTCCATTTAAAGCCTCTTCTAATGACCCTGAACATAAATATCTTCATTGTAATCCTGAAAACCCCTACATCTCTGTACAGCCCATGAAACAGGCACTGCTGCTTTTATGGTGTGGAGAAGGCTGGACATAATTGGACCGCTCCACTAATGAGACCTACTTCCATCACTCCACTGACTGTCTCATGGCATTTAAGATGGGCCTCTTAAAACTGGGTTATGGAAATGAGGGTGGGACACGAGAAGAGCTGTGTGGAGGACTCCCACGTATACTAAGAGCTCTCACTTTTAAGAACTAGATAAACAAAGCCAGAACACATATGTGAGGAGAAAAAACAAAAGTCTTGCTTGTGTTAAAATCTAAAATCTCGATTTTTGTACTCCTCACCCATATGCTTGATATTTAGAAACAACTATTTTAAAATCTTTCTCAAGACAATACATAAATGGTTCCTTTTCTTTGATAATATTAGACTCCATTATTTAATGTGTATTACGTATCAGATGTACTGCTAAAAATTACACATTGAATAGCTTTTTTAATCTGCTTAAAATAATTATGAGATAGTTCTAGTTTCCCTTGCTTTATACATAAAAATACAGAAGCTTACACTGGTTCAATATAACACAATAAACGTCATACAATTACTACATGGATGAGCCAGGATTTGAATCTAGGATGCCTCAATTGAAAGCCTGAGCCTTGTGCCCACTTGAAGAACTGAACATTTGAAGTCAGAGCCAATTTCACAATTCATTCATTTAATGCGCATTTATATAACTCCTAATACATGCAAGGCCAAATGCTAGACAGTGAGGACACTTACAGGGGAATCAGGCACAATCTCATCGTTTGAATTGCTGACAGTCTGGAGTCACAGAAAAATATTTACACAAAGTTTCTGCTGTATGGTAAAACATGATAATAATCATTAGGTTTATGATGCTCAAAAGAGGGAGTTACAACAGCTGTGAGACTGAAGTGAGTGTCGCCAGCAGGAATTGAGGGTGGTTTGAGGGTAGAGTTCTACAATACCATAGACTATGTCCTTACACTTTATCTCTGCATCCCTAGTGCCTGGACACTATACACATTGGTGCCTGGTACACAGTTGGTGTTCAATAAAACATGAGTTTAATGAATTAAGGGATAAACATGTGGAGTGAAGATGTGACCAATTTAATGAATGAGTGCATGAATATAATTTTCGATTAGAAACCGGAATGAAGCTTAAATATTTGCCCACTGGCCAAAAAGAGATGGAGCTTCCAAAATCAAGAAATTGAGAAACAGCATGGCTAGTTTGGAAATAAGAAATAATTAAGAGATCTAAATGCCCTGCTAGGAAAACTGAACTGTTAAACTCCAGAAAATTAATTGGAAGCCATTGGGTGTTTTTAATCAGTGAAGAGAAATGATCAGATAGGCATTTTTGAAAGATAACTATGGCAATGGAGAATGAATTGAAGGGAAGGTAAAGAGTTGATAGCACGGAAATTAATCTATATTTATAAAATTTTAGTTAAATTGCATTTCATTGAATTGAACTGATAGGATACAAATTGTAGAAAACAACACTATTTTTTTTTTAAGATTGGCACCTGAGCTAACAACTGTTGCCAATCTTCTTTTTTTTTTTTTCTGCTTTATCTTCCCAAACCCCCTGTACATAGTTGTATATCTTAGTTGCAGGTCCTTCTAGTTGTGGGATGTGGGACACCACCTCAACATGGCCTGATGAGTGGTGCCATGTCCGCGCCCAGGATCCGAACACGGGGCCGCCGCAGCGGAGTGCACGAACTTAACCACTCGGCCACGGAGCCAGCCCTGAGAAAACACTATTTTGAAGGACATATATTCTAATATTTCAATCTCCTCTTTTTTCTAATACTTAATGTGTTTAACATGGGCCACCTAGAGTTTAAATTAAAGCAGCTTATGGTATAGATCAGTTATTTCCATAAATGCATCTCTGTGATCTTGGTCATGTTGATTACCCTCATTTTTTTCCTCATATGAAAAATGGGTATATTGATTCCAACAGGTCACAGTGGTGAGCTTTAAATTGCAATAACATTTATGAAAATATTTGATAAACCATGGAGTAATGATTCTAGTTATTATGATTATTATAACTAGGACAAATGCCAGTGTGGGTAATAAAAGTCAGGGAGATACAAACATTAACATTGTTACCCTAGATTTCTGTGTTGGCAACCTGCTACAAAATGGAGGTCATAGTAACATAATCTTCAAGACTGAAAGAAACGAGCGAAGATTTATTGAGTATCTTTGATACTAAACAGTGTCCAGCACATAGTGAGTGCTAAATAAATGACCTTCACTGAGGTTGTTGATATGTAAAATCACCTCTATCTTCTTATCCAAGAATCCCTCAACCTTTCATTCTTTGCCCCACTTTACCCCACTCCCAATTCCCACTCTATCATTTTCCCTCACACATGAACAAAGATGTAGGAACTCAAGCCTCTTTTTCATGTTGGATAAATGCCAAAATAGGGATCTAATTTAAAAGTATGTAAATGTATATTTTAAAATGATATCCATAGATATATACACACATATATATGAGAAAGAATAAGATAACACAGAAAATTCAGTGCTACAAATTGTTAGCTGAGTCTCTCATCAGATTTCATATATCTCTGATAATTTCTTCTTCTGAAATGAAAGAATTTATTTATTTCTGTCCACTTTCTGGCACAGGCTACTGAATTCCATCATCCACCCAGTCACAAATTGATTAGGTTATACCAAACCACTGCAATTCATTTACGTGAGCCTTTATTTATTTATTTTTTACCTCTCTGTCCCTGGTGGCACATAAAGATACATCAGCCCGCTCATGTTCTCGCTGGTGCTTGCTCTCTCCCTAGCTCTCTTTCGGTTGCAAGAATGATTGTATCTGTTCATAAGCCTATAAAACGGATATTTGATTTGATTTAGATGGAGACTCACTGAGCTAATTCTGTTATGACTAACTACCTACTATGAGTTTTGCACTTTTTGTGGTTCTGAACCACTAATGTAATCTGATTTGTCATTGAACAGAGTCTCTGGCCACATCAGCAGGTCATTTTTGCTAGGAAAGAAGGCAAACTAAAGTTCACCCTAGGCAGAGATGGGTTCATTGACACGATTATACACCTACTCTGCACACAACAGTACTAGGCACTAGCAAAAGAAAGATGAGAAAGATAGGGCCTTTTTCATTGAAAAGCTCTCCATTCCAAAGGAAAGATGGATGATTGTAATGGAAAGGTGATATGTACAATAATACTACTACGAATAAGTTTTCACAGAGAAGAAACTTATTCACTCATTCACCAAATATTTCATGAGTGCTATGTATCAAAAAAAAAAAAAATGATAAGTTTTTCCCACATATAGGATCAGGAAAGTTCTTGAAGACAGAGTCACACCTAAGCAGAGTTTTGAAGGGTGAAGAGAACTTTACTAGTTTGGTCCTGTGGTAGATAATTTGAAAGATGGCTCCAATTCTTCCTTTCCCTATATCCAAGCGCCTTTGAGATTAGATTCTATATCTCTTCTCCTGAAGAGGTAAAGGCCACTTTTTTCCTACCTCTTCATTCTCTCCATGTATCTGGGGTAGCCACCTTGGAACTTGTTTTGGCTAAGAGAATACAGAAGAAGAAATGTGGTGCCAGTTCTAAGTTCCAACCTCATGAAGTCTCCCATGCTTCCATTCTCTCTTTGGAATCCTAAGACCACCATACAAATAGGTGTAGGCTAGCTGGGTGGATGATAAAGCCCATGGCTCAGTCATTTCCATCACCCCAGATAATAGCTGGTCAGCTCCAGAAGCAGAGAACATAGCTGCAGAGTGGCATAGGGATCCCACCCAAGACCAGAAGAGTCATCCAGGTTAGCTCATTTTAAATTTCTAATACACAGAATCATGAAGGAAATAAATGTGCCCTGTTTCAAGCCACTAAAATTTTGGAGGGCTTTGCACTGCTGCAAAAACTAAATATTTAGACACTGCCTTCCAGAGGGTAGGAATAGCTTATAGAAGAGCACTGAGAAAGAAATCATCAAAAGAGCTTCAAGGATCTGTGAAAGGTTCAATGTCCTCATTAGTGTTCTAGCTACAAATGGCAGAAATCCAATTCAATCCAGTTTCAGCCAATAAAGGAATTTATTGGGTCTCCTAGCTGGGAACTGCAAGGGGTGGATCCAGCTTCAGAAGTAATTGTATCTAGGTGTCCAAGTAATATCATCAAGACCATATTCTTTTACATTCAGTGGTGTTTCCATCTTGTCAACTCAGTTATTAAATAGGTCCTCTTCTTGTACTGCAAAGCGTTCCATGGGGAAGCTGCAGACTTCCATTATCTCCCTAGTTAGTTTCCTTTAGGATGAACCTCTCATCCTCAGTGTATATATGAGTCTTTGAAAAGGGCTCTGATTTGCTCTAATTGTGGGAGAGCTGTGACAAATTCCACAAGAACATAGGGAGGAATAGTTTCCAAAATGAAAATAGGTATTCTAACAGCATAAAAAAAGGGTTGGAAGGGGGCTGGCCCCGTGGCCGAGTGGTTGAGGTCGTGCACTCCGCTGCAGGCAGCCCAGTGTTTCGTTGGTTCGAATCCTGGGCGCGGACATGGCACTGCTCATCAAGCCACGCTGAGGCAGCGTCCCACATGCCACAACTAGAAGGACCCACAACGAAGAATATACAACTATGTACTGGGGGGATTTGGGGAGAAAAAGGAAAAAATAAAAAAAAATCTTTAAAAAAAGGGTTGGAAGAAAGATTGTGAGGAATTAAAAACAGCAACCTTCCTCTATCAGTTAATATTCTTCAATTTCAAGCAAAAGAATGCTTATCTCCAGCTGATTAATATGATAAATGAACTATAACCAAAGTTTGTTTTATCACATGACTTGATAAATGAGATGTGGTGTTGACTTCAGGAATAGTTTGAATCAGAGTTTCATGATGCCATCTGGGATTTGGCACCATTTTTCCACATGATGTTGGGAGTTTCTCCTCCTCTTTGTTTTCAACCTGACACACCTCATGATAGAAAGGCTGGCCAGAGAAAGAGGAAGGATCTGTTTTGTCTTTTAGCTTTGCAAGCGAAAGTCATAAGATTCACTCTGCAACGGCAGGCTTATGTCGTACACCCAAATGGAAATTGAGAACCATGGGGAACCACAAACAGAAACTGGGACTAATAGGGAGGGGAGAAATGGAAACTGTGAAGACAGGTAAAAATGCTTATCATTTCCACTGAAATCAGAACTGATAGGGAATAAAACCCTGGAGAAAGGTGATCAGAGCTGAAGCTCAGGAACAGGCAGGGTCAGAGCATGAAAGACTTTGAAGTCTATGCTTAGAAGTCTCTGGGTCAGTCTACACCTTCCTAGAGTTCCTATGAAATACCAACACCAGGTGAGCATGGATTATAGTTCATCCTCTGTCAACATTCATTCTTTTCTTCATTCATCCATCTATCCAGCCAGTATATCTGTTGTGGGCATCTATTACAGCCAATAGACTCTGACAAGTACTGATGATACACAGATGTATAAGGTACTGCCATCCCCTGAAGGACCTCACAGTCTAGTAGGGAGAGAAGCACTTAAGAAAGGATTGGCATTGTATTAGCAAAAATGTGCAGGTAGAACTTGTTTTATTCAAGATGTGTTTAGATTCCTGGAAGGATGAGAGTCAACAGGACTGTAACATAAATCTTGTGGTGAATATGCCAAAAAGAGCCAGAGACAACAGCTATGATTTATTGGTGAAGTCAAGAGTCACCTCTTGGGTTGATTTACATCATTTTATTGAATTTTCAAAACACCTCATGAGGTTGACATTATTATCAGTGTAACTGGTGAGGAAACTGACGCTCAGAGAAGTGAAGTAACATGCCCAAAAATACTGAGTAAGAAATTAACTTTATTCTGACTGAATCTAAAGCATATGATTCTAATCACTGCCTTACACAATACATTATATTGGGATCTCAGATGTTCTCAGATATTCCAGGTGCTCATCATTACCTGGTCTTTAAAAACAAGGTAAGAATAATTCAAATATCCATGCCATATATTGTAGCTAATCCATATTTTCCACTATTCTCCATTATTTATTTTGTGTTTGAATTTCCCAGGGTCTTCCTTTCTCATGACCCCTTTTGGCTGTGAACTTATGCTTCTACTGGAACAGTTTTGGGAATATTTTCTCATCCTGTACTGTGATATCTCCCTGCCCTGCAATGGATCAACTTAGATGTAGAAGCCAATTTTTTTCCTTCTTTGATTTCTAAAACGAAGAATAAAACAATAACATAAAAATATCTCAAGAAAGGCTTGTACATGGGTATATGACTTTGTTAAAGAATAAAATGACAAAAAGTATTTTGTATAGCAGCAGAAGCACAGACTCACACACACAGAAAGACTTCACAATTGAATTATTCTGTTTCTGAAAGTCCACTAGTTATTTGTTTGTCACTGTTTACCCTTCTAGCAAGTTTCTGTCTCCCTTTGTCCCATTTCCTCTGTGTCCTCCTCTCTTCTTTATTTTCCATTTTTACTTTCTCCCCATAATTTATGTCCAGATGAGTTTAGCCATTTCTTTGTTTTCTAGGCTCCTATAAACCTATGTCTTCAGGATGTTATCAACCATCCCAGGGAGCTTTTCAAGGTATTTTCCTAAACAAAGACAGTCTCCTGTCTAAAGGATTTCTGATGCTACTTTTACAAATATTGTTTCAGTCCATTGATCATCTCCCCAAAGCTCAGACTGAGTAACACAGCACCTGACATATGGAGACAAGATGAGAAGTGGTACCCTGTAATTCTGAGACAGGTTTTAAGGCTAGAATCCGTAGTCAGTGGAATGGGGCATTTCTTGCGCACCTTGTGATGATTTATCCTAGACATTCTTCAACAGATCAAAGTTGTGTGTCTGATATTATCTGGTGGTGACCTCCTGCATAGGATGTTGGGCAAGTCCCTGTCTAATTTTGTCTGTATGTCCAGCAGATAACATAGAGTCTGGCACACTTTGGATGCCCAATAACTTTTATCAGATCAAAATGAATTTAACCGAGTAAGATAAAACTACAAAATCTTATGAAAGTTAGATGATTTTTTTGTCCCTTACATTTTTAGTTAATTTCTTATGCTCTCTCTTCAAATTTACAGACAATTTTCAATTCTAGCTTATCTATGTTATATAAAGGGAACCAAAAGAAAGGGTTTATGTCTTCTTGGCAAACTTGATATTGTGGTGATGTCAGAATTAGAATGAGAATACCATCAATTAGGCCATTCCTCTTTAGCTAGGCTTTCCAGTGCTGAAGAGACAGTATCTGCCCATAGTTTCAGTATGGGAGACTGTCCTTTTCAAGGTATTTGTGAGTTAGAAATACAGTCATGCATCGCTTAATGATGGGGATATGTTCCGAGAAATGTGTCCTTAGACGATTTTGTCATTGTATGGACATCATAGAGTGTACTTACACAAACCTAGATGGTATAACATACTACACGTCTAGGCCACATGGTACTAATCTTATGGGACTATCATCGTATATGTGGTCCATCATTCTCTGAAATCTTGTTATGTGGCACATGACTGTAATTATCATCATCATCTTCATCATCATCACAGTCAGATACCACTTAGGATGTGTTAGAGTAGCTGTTACCCAAAAACCAGAAATTAACAAGTGTTGGTAAGGATGTGGAGAAATTGGAAGTCTTGTGCATTGTTGGCAAGAATGAAAAATCATGTAGCTACTGTGAAACAGAGTATGGTGGCTCCTCACAAAGTTAACCATAGAATTATCCTATGATCTGGCAATTCCACTAATAGGAAGGAAATGAAAATAAGGATTTGAACAGATATTTGTACATCCATGTTCATAGAAGCATTATTCACTATAGCCAAAACGTAGAAACAACTCAAATGTCCATTGATGTATGAATGAATAAACAAAAGTGAGACATATAAATGAAATGTGAATATGCACACAATGGAATATTATTTGACCTTAAAAAATTAAATTCTGATACGTTCTACAACATAGAAGGACCTTGAAAACATTGTGCTAATTGAGGTAAGGAAGATACAAAAAGACAAATACTATGTGATTCTGTTTATATGAGCTACCTAGAAAAGTCAAATTTGTGGGGAAAGGATGCAACACAGTGGTTACCAGGAATTGAAGGAGGGGAGACTGGGGATTTTTGTTGAATGAGTACAGAATTTCAGTTTGTGAAGATGAAAATGTCTTGAGATGGATGGCAGTGATAGTCACACAATGATGTCAATGCACTTAGTGTCAATGAATTGCACACTCACAAGTGGTTAAAGTGGTGAATTTTATGATATGTGCATTTTACCATAATAAAAAAGTAAGCTAAAATAATAACAATAATAAACCTGTTTAAAAAGTCACGCTTATAAGATGAGCATTGCATTCAGTGCCTTATGAATATGATATCTCACATATACTGTAACTCCACAAGGTGGGTGTATCAGTCATGGTCCAGTCAGGAGACAAAAACCATACCAGTTATACTTCAACAGACAGAATTTATTATGGAAAATAGTTAATCATATTATGGAGAACTGAAAATGAGAAAGGGAGATGGAAAAATAAAATAGGATTGAGGTAACCCTCCTAGGGCAGGGACAAAAGAAAAGTTAGAATTATGAAAACTGAGAAGCATGGGGTAGGGTCTCCATAGAGCTGGGATTCAGGCCCCTGGGAAGGAACCACTGATGGGCGGTGGCTGGTATCGCTTAGAGTGTATGTGAAGCTGTTTCTGAGAATATAGGAAAAATTACAAACTGCAATCAACTGTACAATTGCAACTGCAATTGTACAGGAACAAACTGCCACAACCAGAGTGAATAAGGGTTGCTGAGTGACACTGACAGGAATAAGAACAAAACAGGATGGATTATGTCTTTTCTTCTAGATTTTATCTTGATGCCTCCCTCCAGCACCCCTATACCCAGATGGCAAAGAAAACAAATGTTTTTCACATTTGAATGGTAGATTTGGAGCTGAGAGACAATAGTTCGATAACTGCTTGGTTTGTATGTTTATCCTCATTTTACAAATGATAAAACTGTGATTTGAAGAGACGATGGTTTGCACAGGTCACATAGTCAGTTGGTGGAAGAGCCACTGTGTTAATTTAGCTCTTCTTCAATGGAAAGTATGTCTTTCCTAATGCACCATCTTGCTTTGTTGGTTAATTTGTTCATTTCTTTGTTATTAAACAAAATTCCATTCTTGAAAATCTCCCCAGTGTCAAGCACTGTGCTTGGTGCTGATAAGGCAAAGACTAATAAGATACGAGAGTCTCAGCTGACAGTCAAATCAGGGAAGCAGGAAGTAGCCAGATGATCACAGCCAAATGACAAGCACTAAAACAGAGCTATATAGTATGCTATAGAGGATACTGGAGCACTTTACTTAGGAAGGTCATGGTAGATGCAAAGGAGAGCATCCTGTGTTGGCGACACTGGAGCTGTGGTCCTGGCTATGTGCTGTGGCAATTAAAGAAAAAATTCTTTACCCAAGGTGGTAGCATGATGAAAGCTCTTTAAGAAATCCCAGTTCTTATACTCCTCAAAGATAAAGCCTATTAACTCAGCACAGTGCTGGCACGAATCTATGAAGCTTCCCTACAAGGCTGGATATTTCTCTGCTTGCCATGAGCCACAAGCCAGAGAGAGGTTGACCTTTCTACAAAAATGGACAAGGATTAGAGGTCAGGGATTTTGTTTAAGTGGGCCACCTTTGAAGTCCTTAAGTTTCAGCAGATAAAAAGAGGTGCTCATAGGCCTATCTTCCAGGCCCTGCCTTTGATTCCCAGACAAGAATATAAGAAATAAGATCATTGTGTCAGAACACAAATTCTCATTTCCAGAAACTTCCAAAGAGACTGACTTCTCCCTATGTTTTAAGGCAAAGCAAGGGAACTTAACCTTTTCCTATCCTCTGCTTATTTATAGTGATGATGGACAGCAACTCACAGAATTCTCTCTACCTTGCTTTTTTTTCTAACTTTATTGTGTTAAAATGAAGTGCTATTACTTATTATTGACTTTGAAAGACTCTATGCCAAGAGCTTAATACATATTAGCTCAATTAATTCTCACAACTCAATGATAAATAAGACTCAGAATAGGGGCCAGCTCCGTGGCCGAGTGGTTAGGTTCCCGTGCTCCGCTGCAGCGGCCCAGGGTTCAGATCCTGGGCACGGACATGGCACTGCTCATCACGCCATGTTGAGGCGGCGTCCCACATCCCACAACTAGAAGGACCTGCAACTAAGATATACAGCTGTGTACGGGGGGGGTTGGGGAGATAAAGCAGAAAAAGAAAAAAAGATTGGCAACAGTTGTTAGCCCAGGTGCCAATCTTTAAAAAAAAAAAAGACTCAGAATAGACAAATTATTTGACCAAAGTCACACAGCTAAGAAAATCCAGATTTAATATCAGTGCACAGACCTAACTAGTGGGATAGACTGCCTCTTATAGATATGAGTTCCTTCTGCTACCCCAAAATAATTATAAGTGGAGTAGTTGGCCAACAATAAATTGGAATAGGTTGCCACCAAAATAATGCTATTTGAGAAATAAATATATTCCATCACAAATATGTTTTCCATCAGTCTTTGCTTGTGCTTGAAATTCTAACTAATTTTTTTTGAGGAAGATTGGCCCTGAGCTAACATCTGTGCCCATCTTCCTCTATTTTACATGTGGGGCACCTACCACAGCATGGCTTGATAAGCGGTGCATAAGTCTGCACCCGGGATCTGAACTGGCTAACTCTGGGCCACCAACGTGGAGAACGCAAACTTAACTGCTATGCCACCAGGCGAGCCCCAGAAATTCCAACTATTTTAAGTAATTCTGTCACCACATACTTTGAGTCTATTGTGTATGTGGCATTGTTCTTAGCATAAGAGATAACAAAAAAATCAGTTAAACCCAACCCCTGTTATCCTGAAACTCACAGTCTAACTTACTAGATTTGGGTTTTTTTTGATGAGGAAAACTGGTCGTGAGCTAACTGACATCTGCTGCCAATCTTCCTCTTTTTGTTTGAGAAAATTGTTGCTAAGCTAACATCTGTGTCAATCTTCCTCCATTTTGTGTGTGGGATGCCGCAACAGCATGACTTGATGAGCAGTGTATAGATCCACGCCTGGGATCCGAACCCACAAACCCCGGGCCACCGAAGTGGAAGGCATGAAATTAACCACTACACCACTGGGTTAGCCCCTTACCAGTTGTTTTGATCCTTAGAGCAAAACAGAGTGATGGATCCATGACTTGAATTACAGACCTGCCTTACAACAATGATCCTTTTCTTAGACCAAAAGGAGGGAGCTTTGATGAAAGAGAGAAAATATCTTAGAAAATTCCCTTCTTCCTCCTCATGGGCTTCTTTGCTATCTCTTCATCCTGATGTAACAGATGGTTAGGTCCGGGTGTGCCTTCCAGTAGGGGGGTGTTTTAGCTCTGGAGAGGTGAGACCATTAAGTCAGGACCCACGGAAAGGATATATAAGAGCTGATTTGTGTGTTTTACCTGGGAGAAGAAAAAGAAGAAGAAAGAGGGTTCCTTGATAATTTTATGGCATGCCAACGATCTCACCAGCAAAAGATAAATTATTTGAGGCAGGAACTACCTAACCAGGATTAAATGAATAAAGGTTTGCTAGTGTTCTCTATCTCTAGGATCCCCACCCTAAGTGAAAGGCATGCTGATGGGCCCCAGTTGTACACAATGCAAAGAAGCCCTCCTGTTCTGCCCAATCGCCATTTTTAATATAAGGAGTTTGAGTCTCAGAGAAATTAAGAGACTATTCAAAGATCACAGCCAGCACAGGATAAAACTCCATGTTTTCCACTTCCAAAAGCAGTGCTCCCTCCTTTATAACACTCTAACACAAAGGACCACCCCTTAGAACCCCCTTGACACAGAAGGTGCATTTATATAAACATTAAAAAGTGGTTTCTGCAGAGTCCACACCAATCCATCTTTTAAATCTTGCTTTTCAAGGCATTATTATGGGAGCACGCTTCATGAAGAGCTCTCTGTAGATGCTATTACCCTGCACGGCAGCTTTGGAAAGTGGGCTGAAGAAGCTGTGAGTTTGTGCAACAGCACATGTTAACATGAGTTATAATATGTCAGGGGCCCCGTGTTAATGATCAGAGAACCTATTCAGCTCCTTTAAGGTTAATCAACTCAGCATTTGTGCCAGGTGTAATGTCTAATTAAAATGATGGACGGGCAGAGAATGCCTCCAGGCAGAGGGAGGAGATGGCACAAAGAGGGAGCACCCATGCCATATTGGTTTGGAAAATCAATAAGAGGAGCTCATTTTATCCCAGTGTTATCTGTGAATTTGCCATTCAGTGGCTCATTTGAAAAAGTGCCAACTGGCTGATGAGCAGGCCCAGCAGTGCTGTGTTTTTCTGCATGTAAGGATGCTCTGGTTGGAGGAAGCTCAGTGGTGGCCCAGGATGACTCTGGAGGGAACCGGTGAGAGGTAAATATGGCTAAGGGGTACAGGAAGCTACCCTGGGTTCCACTTTGAATCACCAAGACTGAGAGGTGGGAGGAAGCTAGTGAAAACAGCCTTCGGAAGGGAAATCTGACTAGGGAAATCCGAGTTTGAATCTCAGTTCTGTCACTAAATAGATTCTTAACCTTGGAGAAGTATTCTCAGCCTTCAATTTCATCATCTGCCAATGTACACAATCATATCATTAGCTGGCTTGCTAGCTACATAAGTTTGCTGTGAGGATTGGAAGAATTTTTGACTGTGAAAATTATGTAATGACAAACAGATTTAACAAAATATATTTAAATATGTACCTGTATCTATTTTTTACAACTTTACTGATATTTAAATGCATTAATTTATTTAATAAGTATTTATTGAAAATCTATGTGCTCAGCACTATACTAAGCACTAAGGAAGCATCAAGAAACCAACAGACACTGTGATTGCTCTGAGAAAGCAGAAATGTCTGGTGGTAGAGAAATTATCTCACAGATACTTGAGTATGGTCTGCCTATGTTTGGTCAAATCTCTTCAGCTCTTTTCTTGGGAAAACCAATTGGAAGCTCCGGCATAGAAAATAAGTAGAGGATCAGTAAATTTTAGCAAGGCACTAATTTTTAATTTGTTAAGATCAGATGTTGGTGACCATCATTGCTTTTCTTAGAATATAATTCATAAATAAACCTTGGGAAAATATGGAATTGTTCATCATTCACCTTAAGGTACTGAGTGGAGGTGATGTTTTATTTCAGTTCACAGCTTACCAGAAGTACTTGTGTAGCCCACCAGTGTATTGTACATCATAATTTGAGAATGGCAGATATTACAGGATTATATGGGCTTTCTGGGAAATGGTTTTCTAATCTCAACTTGAACACTTTCCCATGGGAAATCATTAAGTCATGGGATTACCCATACCATTGCTAGGGAACCACTGGGGCCTACAGCTTACTGAATTTCCTAGTCTAAAATTTATGCATACTTTCATTATGAGACTTTTATTAGACATTTAATATTTATCAATTGTTTTGATTATGAGAGATAAAAATTAATCAGGAAGATGTCCTTATTTGGCATATGGGGTCCATGGAACAAAACTACGTTAAGTTTCACATGACAGACTGTTATCTGTTTATCTTGTAGTCTGGAATAATTGACACCTGACATTATGGCGCAGGCGAAGTGACCTAGAAGTGGATACTTACAAATGGACAGCTCTTGAAAGAAATCACTTACAGAATCCCTGCAAATTCATGGATCCCAGACTCCAAATACTTGAGTAAAATTCTAGTCCTATTTCCCTTAACCTAAACTTTACTCAGGGTTCCATGACACTGCCGTTATTGTACTATAAAGTTGAAAGCTACTATGAAGGAAAAAAGAAGTGGCTTATTCTAAGAGAGCATGTCATTAGTCTTAAATAGAAGGGAATAAAGAAGTTTAGAGAACACGATATGGGTACAAGCCAGAATTTGCATTCTTAGGAAGAATACATAAAGCTACACAAGAGAAACAAAGTTAATTTTAAAATGTTTTTAAAAATAATTTTTATGATAGGTTTATACAAGGGAGGAAGCACTCAGCATGACTATACATTGAAGGAGTGAGCAGTATGTAATTGAAAAATGTATAACTAATTGTCTCATTCTGTACGTTGCACCTTGCTGACTTTAAATGTTTTTCTTTTTCTTTCATATGTATTGAGGAACTGGTATAAGAATGACTCTAGTAAAACTGGTAGAATCTAACAATTGGGTATTCCAATTACTAAAGCTTTGGGCATATTGTGTCGTGGCTATTATGAGGTGGGGGGATGGGAATTATGGCCCATGGAAAACCCAGTTAAAAGTTGACTGAGAATTTCTTGAACATATAATTAAATGTTTCATTCTACCTTTAATGCTAGAACTCTTATCCAGGAAAGTATGTTATTCAGCTGGATTTTATAAAGTGAAAGGTATAAAAATAAATACAGAAACAAAAGAAACAAGAGAGGGACAACCATCACTACCATTACCATAAGAAAAACACTGAGTCTAAGCAATAAGCTTTATAAAGAGCCCATTATGGGTCAGGCACCAAAACAGTGCTTTACCATTGTTATCCAGATTGATTCTCAAAATGCCTTTCTAATGTGGGTATCCTCCATTGTATAGATGAGGACTTACACTGAACCATGTTTCTAGTACAGTCTCAGTGGCAATGACAACCACAATGTTTGGAATTGTAAGTTGAAAATTGGTACACTGACATGGCAGCCTTAGTCCATTTACCTCTGAATTTTCTGTGAGAAACCAGTGGTAACTTGTAAACTGCTGTGTTTTGGAACATCTTTGCTACCGTATTATCTTAAACGATACAATAGATGTTAAGATCGTGGTTCTCAAACTTGATTCTATAAGCACTTGAGAGGTCTTCATTTATCTTAAGTGATCCATCTTAATTTTACAATAAAGTTATTGTGTGTTCTTAAATAAATACATGCCACCTCTTACTTCAAGAAAATGGAAGTGTTGTAGACACACAAAGATGAAATGTATACTATTACACCACCACCACAACAAGATCTCTTGAACTTTCTGAGTAATGGAACTGGAAAAGTCTTGGTAAAAGATAGACTGAGACCCAAACCTGTGGTGACATTGATATTTTTGTTTACAACTTTGCAAAAATGGTGTAGAGGAGAGAGTACTGGCATCTTGACCTCAAACTTAGTCGTCGTTTTACCATATCACCCATAAACTATGTGGCTTGAGGCCTTTGTAACACTACTTTGAGACTCCTGTATCTTAATTATTAAATTAGAATAAATCATAGCTGACTTGGTGTGTCATAGAGTTTTTGAAAGAATCAAATGAAGCAAAAGGTATATGAAAGACCTCTGTTAGCTGGAAAACTTGTTGAGCTTTGGAGCCTGGCTTTGTTTGGTGCCCTAGAAGAGTCTAAGAAAAGACTCAGAAGTGACAAGGTACAGTCCCACCTTCAATTTCTTAGCAGCCAAGATTAATAATAATAACAATAAATTAGAAGGAGTCTGTAATAATTTGTGAATTTTGAGAGTGCAGAGAAAGCAATGATTAACACTAATGGGTATATCAGAGGTGACTTCAGATAAAATACATCATTTTGATGTGGCCGAGGTTGAAGACTAGAGGAGCCCAGTATAGATTTGTGAGTCGTTCATGGCTAGAGGAAGAACAAAAGCGAGACATCAAGAGTGTGGACTCTCACAGAATTAGCAAAGATTCTCCTTTGCGTGTGAAGATTTGATTTTGATACATGGCATAATTATGGTATGACTGGAAAAGTGCATGGCACTTTACAATTTTGAGATTAGATGGAAATTAATGAGGCACCACCTTTTCATTCTGGGGTCATTCTGGCCCTGAGAGCTGCTAATAAGAACAGGGTGTTTAGAAGTTATCATGATGGACATCTCTGTCCTCTTGCCACTCTGTTTTCAAAATTGGAGACAATAGCATCATTTCTGATTGTGCTGTCTCTGAAGCAAAAGTCAGGGGCAGTGAATAGAGAAGCAGCATCCTTCCTTCTAATTGTATATTTCTTTTTGTTAATGCTTCAAAGCAAGACATGAAAAATCCTTTTTAATGGTGATGAGCAGATTTTTCCATTTATAGATGATGACCACATGCATTGATAGCAAGACCATTCTTTATTTATGCTCAGCCGAGTTCTGCAAATAGAGAAATCGGCTAATTATCTACAAATTTTCATTCTTTATCTCCATAGAATTTTAATGAACAGAAATTGCCATTTACTCATTCATATTTGTGAAGAGGGAACAACCTCTCCCTTTGGTGATTTCTCTCCCTCTGTAGTTCTCAGACCTAACATTATAAAGAGAAATAAAATTCTGGCTGGTCATCTACCCATCGTTCACCAATCCTCTCTACTGCCTTCCTAACCACAGTCTTCTGAATCAGCCTTCTTGCCCTCAATTATGAGGATGAGGAAGAGAGATTCTGAAAAATTTCTTGTTAGATTGTCTCATAGACCTGCCTCTCTGTGAAGACATGGCTTGAATTTAATTGGATTGTACTCCACACAAAGTAATCAAATCAAGTCAACAAATACCCATTGAGGACTACTATTACAAGGCAATGAGCTTGACAAATGCCCCTTTACTAATTCCTGGTCTGAATTCTAAAGACCCTAGAAGCATTTGGCACAGGGGTGCAACTTCTCTGCTGCTAAATGATCATCATCATTAACAGTAACAAGAGTTTATTATTGCACCAAAATGTCTCTAGAATCTGTCTCCTTCTCCATTCCAACTGCTACTCTCTTGATTCAGGCCCAGATAATACAATTACTTCTATCTGGTCTTCTCCCTTTCCGCCTTAGTTCCCCTCCAATTCATCTTCCCCATGGAAGTTGGAGTATTTATTTTAAAGCACAGATCTTATTTTTCCCTCTTCTCCCCCAGAAAAATAGTTCAGTGGCTTCCTTTATTAACTTCAAAGTAAGTTCATATGTAGTTCTCATTTAAAGAGTAAAGAATATTTTTGTGAACCACCCATAAAGGTTCCAATTATTTTCATTAAATGCTATTTAAGAATCAGTCTAGGCATATGCTTCTTAAAATAATAACACTTTTGCATCTCTACCACCAAATCAAATTCATAAATGAAATGCAAACAACACAGTGAAGCCCAAAGGAAAAACAAGTGTCAATATGATCATTGTTTCCTCTGAAATTGCATTATCAAAACAGGATTTATCAACTGAAGGATGTATTTGTGTGATAAGTTGTATTTTATCATAAAGATTTTATTTTCTACATTTTGATGTGGTGGATCATCATTGAGTCCTTGTTGTTATTGTTTTTTTCCTTTTTACTCCTAATATTATTCTTACTATCTAGTCTTATTGAAGGACCTAATCAAAATAATAGAATTCTCACAAAATTAAAAAAAATCATGCTTAAGAAAAAAATATCTCATTTCACTTTTACTACCTCACTTCCTTCTAATGAAATGCTGATACAGATAAAGAGAGGTGTCAATTATACATCCATTCCAAATGTGACCATCATTCTGACCAAAGCTTTTTAGTTCAATGTGACTATACTTCCTTGAACAATGGAATAATTCAATTTTGCCTTATTTCTCTTTTTAAAATGTGAAAAATTCCTGTTTTCTATGGCATGTCATATCGTCGTTCACCCCCAACTTTGCACAGACGGGATGACAAAATACAGACATTGAAATAGAATGGTCATGGTTGGTTATAAGATAATTACATAAATGATTCAAATTATATTTATCATTGAATTTCACACAAATATTTTTAGAAAGAGTTCTCATAGATAACTCACATAACTTCATGAAAGAGTTAATAAAATATCATTTCTTAGTAAAGTCCTAAATCTTTAGCCAACCCACATTCTTGTCTCCTGTGCACCGTTTTCCAAATATGCTTTGATATCTCTGCTCACTTTGCTTTCCCTGTGCAGAATGTCCTCCTTCACATCCCACATCTCTCTCCAGTCTCTCAAAGAGTTGGAGGAATATCCCAACCTCTATGCAAACACTCTGGACAAACTAATCACTCCTCCCAACATATTTCACTGATTTTTTAAATATCCACTCTTAATAAGGGTTCTTGCATATAGACCCCTCTCTTTACTCTCTTCTTATCTCTATACCAGTTCCTCACCTTTACTTCAGAATTTAAGTTCCTTAGAGTTAAGGTACAGCAACTAGCACAGTGCCAATCAATAAGCTAGTAGTCACTAATTAGAAAGAAATGGAATGGAATGCGACGGGATGAGATGAGATGGGACTTGATAAAATGAGATGAAAGAGCTATTAAGCCAATCCAGCATTAGGAGCTTTGAAAGTCATCAAATGTTAAGACACCACTCTGGAGTTTGTGAGATGGGGTATCTACAAAAAGGAAAAAATAATAATAACCAGCAACTCAAGAAAGTGTATAAAGATGGCTAAATGAATAGGACGGATAAAAGTACAATAGGAATTCAGAGAAATGAGAATTGACATGGATAGATGCAGTAATGAAATTTTTCCAAGAATGGGTCATGAAAAATGATCAAATGTAGTCAAGAAAAGAGATGAAAATGAAACTTCAGACAGAGGATACTGTGTGGTCAGAGGTGGGGATGATGTGCAGACAGCTCTGAGTGACAGTGAAGTGATCAGCTAACATGGAGGTGATATGATCAGGATGGGCGGGGGGAACTCTTGGAGAGCTGTTTCCAAAAAAATTGAGAGAATTCAAGACAGAAACTAAAATGGAAATTCAAATAGGTTTAGATTTTGTTAAGAATTATCCAGGATGCATCATTAAATGTGGAGTTATTTTCTTAATCTAGTGGCTTTCAATGTATTTAATGACTTGAAATCTTTGTAAAAATAAAATCTCAGTGATGATCCATGCTCTTATCTTAGACACGTCAACTCCTGTTACAACTCGATCTTTTCCTTCAAAGCACTTATTAGAAATAGAGTTAAATAATGGCTAGAACATTTATGTGACTCCCCACTACAACAAAACTCTGAGAGAAAATAGCCTGTAATTCTGTCTTGGTCAAAACTCCTCAGTATTCCACATAGTGCCTGCCACATAGTAGATATTCAATTAATGTTGCTTGAAGCTTAAAGCAGGGTTACTCTAGTTGAGGCCTGAGTAGGAGACTTGCAGTAAATCACCCCTATTCTCTTTCCTCAGTGGCCCCTAGAGTGGCTTAGCACAGTGCCTAATGTTCAACAAAGTATATTTTGAAAAAAAAAAAGCCCATGTCCATGATCTCAGTTTTCTCATTCTTGATTGGTAACATGGAGACAATAATGAACAACTAACTCATTAGGAAGGTTGTTGTGAGGATGAACTAAGATAAGATAATTCATGTGAACAGAAGTTGTTTGTTTTTTTTTAATAGATTGGCCCTGAGCTAACATCTGTTGCCAACCTTTTTTATTTCATTCTTGTCCCCCAAACCCCCCAGTACATAGTTGTATATCCCAGTTGTAGGTCCTTCTAGTTGTTCTGTATGGGATGCCGCCTCAGTATGGCTTGATGATCAGTGCTAGGTCTGAGCCCAGGATCTGAACCAGTGAAACCCTGGGCCACTGAAGCAGAGTGTGTGAATTTAACCACTCAACCATGGGGCCAGCCCGTGAATGCAGTTTTAAACTCTAAAAATGGTTACCAATCCTTGCCACATATAGAAATGTAGAATACGGCCATCACCCAAATGCTCCTTAAAAAGCAAGACAAGAATCTTGAACTTATTGGTCCAAGCCAAATATAATTGTTAAAATATGCATTAAAAACATTAATATCCTCTCTTATGAAATCTGTTTCAATAAGCCAGCCAAGTTCAGATAGATCCAAAACAAATCACACCAAAATTACCAAATACTAGTTAAATTTCTTCGTTTGAAGCCCTTGTCTCCACTTACCATAGACCTCAGCAGCATCCCCAGCTCCAGAGTAATATATTCCATACCTCACAACTTCATTTACAGGTCCTTGAGATAAATTATGCATGTTCCTGACACTTGTTGGGAGCACATTTAGAAATAGTTTTAAAACTGCCTGTTTCTGGAGTTCCCAAATTGTGGGCGTGTGCAGTGGTTGGAATGGTGCTAAGGTTGAGGAGAGAAAGGAAACAAAACTTTAGAAAGACAAAATTTATTTTTAAAGGATTAAGAAATATTCTAAAAGTATCCTGTCTCTGTGCTGCTTTTATTTAAATAAATGCTGCAGTTAAACAAGAGGCTTATTACAAGAGCATTAAAATCTCTAGGTATTGTGTTGAACGGACCTGAGTCCAAAAATCTTGCTTCAACATTTCCTGTGTATGCTCTTATACAAGTGACTCAACCCCTCTAAAGAGTGGTTTCCTTATAGGTAAAATGCAGGTATTAGTAATACCCTCCTTCCAGGGTTTTCATGAAGAATAAATCAAACGATTCCTTGCCTACAGTTATTAGGAACCCGCATAGAATTTAGAGAGTGTGGCATTGCTATATGGCCAGGCCCCAGAAGTTCCCAATCAGTGCTTTTTTTATTATAATTCCACCTCTGCATATCCTCGCCAGGAACTGAATATCAGTGTATTACAGTTGAATTACATACAACTTTACTAGTAGCTAAATAAGTATGCTAACATCTCCTTCCTCTGCCCCATCAAAGCAGGGCAGCAAAACAATTAACCACTCAGACCTGGATCTGGATTGCATAAGTTTTTAGTCCTGGCTCCACTACTTATTGTATGTATCTTGTTGTGAAAGTTAAATCATCTCTCTGATCTCCTCTGTTTACTCATGTGCAAAATTAGAACAATATTGATACCTTCATCATAGGGTTTTTAGTAAGCGTTAAATGTGTTATTATATGTGAGTACTTAGAGAAGTCCCTAGCACATAGAACATGCTATATATATTAGATATTACTATTAATAATTTTATTATAATTTTGTTTCTTGGAAATATGTAGATTATAAAGCATATCTTCCATCAGTATTCTTTAATATTTTTAAGTTCATTGATTACATATATCATGTCAATTAATCCTTATTGACAATCAAGGGTGGGAGGTATTTTTCCTATTATACAGTTAAGAGAACTAAGGCCTCTAGATATAATTAACTTACCAAGTGGCAGAAATGATAATGAGCAAGTGGCAGAAATGATGATTAAACCTGATGTGAGTAACTCCAAACTTCACTCCAGTATCCCACCAAAGAGCATGGAAGATTGTCCATTTTTACATGTCACTTGGGAAAGCTCTTTTTCACTATACTCCTGACGGTCCTCCACCCATGATGGGGATAAAAAAGCATTCCTTAGTGATCCTATATTTTTCCATACATTTTGCTGTTATCATAGTCCCTGGCACACAGTACCTTCTCAAGTGACAGACCTGTGAAGGAGATACTGCTAATGATAGGTACACTTTGTAGGATACCTATGACATTCCAGGCTCAGTGCTTAGCAGTTTACAGTTTTTCTCTCATCCATTCCACAGGATTATTCTTGCAAAATGGGTGCAATTACTGCATTTTAACTGGTAAAAATCAGAAGTTAAATATTTTCACCCACGCATCCCAACTAATATGCAGCAGAATTGGGATTTAAACAGCCCTGGTAACCTAATACTTGACTTTGTATTTTACCCTGAATAGATGGACAAACAATATCAAGCCTGATATTGAAACTTTAGTCCACTTCATCAAAGATTCAGAAGAAAATGTAACACTCAATATACCAGAAGGTGGATAATCAAATTGGGTAGTCTCTTTCTTTCTCTCCCCCACTTTTCCTCCTCCTCCCCGGCTCCCCTCCCTCCCTCTCTCTCTTTCTCTCTCCCTCTCACTGACTCAGCTTGCCATGGACAAAATAGAAATAATTAAGTGTCGATAACTAAGTTTATTCCTGGCAAACAGCTGATGAGTATTTTCAGAGGCTCCTGTTTTTTGACCTTTACTGCCCTAGACAATGACGGAATCTTGTTGAAAGCTCTTTAAGCTGAAATTAATTTATGCTCGACAGTGATTAAAAGAGAAAGTGAGAAGGGGATGGAAATTAACAAATCCATCTTTATTGCTGAGATCCCATTATGATTATAAGGAGAAGGAAAAATCAACGTGGCGGGTGCCAGCTGCAATCTGGTAAGGAGTTTCAACAGCCTGTCCCACTTGGGAAATGTCCTTGGGTGGACAGATTTATCTGTCACTGAGGCTCTCAAAGAGAGGGGCTTATTTATCAAGACCTGGAATGTTGAGGTCCTTGGATTTGCTTTTGGAATAAGATTCCAGAGAGATAGCTGCCAGAAGGACTGGCAACAGAGCTTGACAGATGAGGCCTTTTGAAAAGTTTATTCTTCAGGTGCTTCCAAGAATGGAAATGGCTGAATTGCCATGCTCTGGATTCCTGTTGGGCCAGTCCCTTTGGCATGTGCCTTTAAGTGCTGATATACTTGTACCTATAATTCATCATGTGCTCCTTGGGAAGGCTCTGAGGCCAAGGACCTTATTTTGGACCATTTTGTATCCACATGGCTTTTTGAACAGCGCATCATAACAAGACTAAGCACACATTGAAGTAGACATTACTACAGTTTCCCCATTCAGTCTTCAAAAATGATATGTGCTAAGCACCTCCTAAGCATCGTGCTCAGTACCAGGCAACGGAGATCAAGATTTTAAGCAACATGATACCTCTGTCCCTGTAGAGCCAACCAAAGAGAATGAGGCTCATTTCCTCTTAGAATTAAAATCAGAATTCTCCTTCTATACCCATTTTATGTAGAGATTTTATCATAAATGGATGCTGTACTTGTCAAATGCTTTCTCTGCATCTAATGAGATGATCATGTGATTTTTCTTCTTCATTTTGTTAATGTGGTGTATCACGTTGATAGATTTGTGGATGTTAAACCATCCCTGCATCCTTGGAATGAAACCCACTTGATCATGACATATTATCTTTTTATAATGTATTGTTGCATTTAATTTGCTAGTATTTTGTTGAGGATTTTTGCATCAATGTTCATCAGTGATATTGGTCTGTAATTTTCTTTTTTTTTTTTCTGCAGCCACAAGAAATTATGAAATTTGGCCATTTGTGACAAGATGGATGGACCTTGAGGGTACTATGCTAAGTGAAATAAGTCAGAGGGAGAAAGTCAAATACCATATTATCTCACTCATAAGTAGAAGATAAAAACAACAACAAACAAACACATAGCAACAGAGATTGGATTGGTGGTTACCATAGGGGAAGTGGGGAGTGGAGAGGGCAAAAGGGGTGATTAGACTCCCATGTGTGGTGATGGACTATAATTAGTTTTTGGGTGGTGAACATGATATAATCTATGCAGAATTTGAAATATATTATGATGTACATCTGAAAGCTATATAATGTTATAATACAATGTTACTGCAATAAATAAATAAATAAATGAAAATAAAAATAGAAATTAAAAAAATTTAAAAAATAAAAATAAATAAAATCAGAATTGTCCCAAAGACTACCCTAGACTCCTACCATTTTAAGAAAACCAACATGCACTGAGAAATTTCTATATGCCAGATATTTGACACATAGTGTCTCAATTAATACTGGAAAAAAATGAAAGTAAGTATCTCATTTCTGATTTTACAGATGAGTGAATAGAGGCTCAGAGAGGTGAAGTGACTTCCTCTAGGGCACAGAGCTAATACAGCTGGAATCAGAGAATCTACACTTAGATTTATTGTACACCAAAGGCTGGGCTCTTCTCCACTATCCTCACCACATCAAAGATATGGCAGTGAAGTAAGAGCATGAATCTAAGAAGAGGACTGACTATAGATTTTGCTTAACCTCTTACTGGCTTCCGGATCTTGGGAAAATCACTGCATTTCCCAATGTATTGATTTTCTCATCTGCAGATAAAAGAAATGATTCTTTGCTTATTCTGTTTCACAGGTTATTCTGACGATCAGAGGAGACAGTGAATGCAAAAATAATTAGCAAATGTAAACCATTATAATTCTATTTCCAAGCTCCATAATTGGGCTTAAAGTATCTCATAATCAGTTTTTGTTAAAAAGAATGAAACTGACAGCATTATATCATTTCATGTAAAAGTCTAACTAAGGGGATAGAACGTAATCTATGACTTTTCCAATTTGCTTTAATTATCATTGGACATACACTCAGGAGGAAAAATAGCTTTATTTCAAAGCATGCAAAAACATGGTGAGTTGACTATCTGAAAATGTTAATGATAAAGATAATAACAAAATCATCTTTCCTTTCATTTTTCCTATGCTCTCATGGAAATCAGGATTGATAAAAGGAGTAAACTGAGGTTGTTTAGTCTTTGAGGGGAAGTTGTGTCACTGCGATCATGTACAAAGTTATCTGGTTGCCAAGGAGGAAACTTTAGGGGACCAGGATTGGAATGATGGCATTCAGCAACTTACCCAATGCCTTTAGGGAAGTCATTTCACCTCTCTGGACCTCAACAGGGAAGTACTTGCTCCTCCCATCCATTCCCTTTCCTTCAACATACAAATCTTGGAACTGGAATTCTCAGAAATTCTTGGAATTTTTACCCAGAATGAAAGAGAAAGAGTGAGTGAACATGGCCACTTGACTCAGAAGTCAAGTTCTTCTAGATCTGCTATCATATTAGTGTAGGAAGCAAGAATTATATTGGAAGGGATCGAGCATATGAACTCGAATGCACAGTGACCCGTCCTACAAGTGCATGGTTCAAATAAGCTTTTAAACTCTGAATCATATTAGCGACTCCTCCTTCCTTAGGGGAAAGTTGGCAAATTAAGAGAAAGTGATAACAGGCTGAACTTACATGGCTTAGGGAGAAGGAGTAAAATGTTTGCTTCTCTGCAGGATTATGACTATTTTCTGTACCTGGTCAAACACTTCAAATGGGTCCACATAGACCAGAGCAATATTCCCCATGCTGTGTTCCATAGAATGAGTTTCACGAGATATGATAGTTGTTACTGAAAAAGGATTCTGTGGGGAAAAACATGTTTGCAAAGCACTGAGTTAATTAGTTTACCAGATTTCTTTATTGCAGGACTTCACAGAGCCCTGACATACTGTATGCATGATGAGTCTCTAAGAAGGGATGTAACATACAGAGTATTTAGACATATTTAACAAGAAGTCATTTAGTGGGGAGCAATTCTGTGATGAATGTTATGGAATGCACTTTGGACAATGCTGGTCTAAAATATAAAGTCCAAAGCTCGGTGTACTTCCTTCACTATCAATTCTAACACCTCAATGAGATTTCTCATTCATGAAAGTTCTTGGGTGGTGGGCTCTCCCAGGGAGCTTACCGACAGTCTATGAGCTCAGAGAATCAAGTTCTTTTTATCCAGTGGCTCTGCTATCTCAAATAACTTCACTTCTAGCCACATGGCTTGAGGAGAAAGACCAGGGCTAGAAAAGCACCCAAGCCACCTCGTGGACAGATCTAGAAGGGGCAAATATCACTTCTTTCTACATTCTACTGCCCATAACTTAGTTATATTGCCCTACCCAGACACAAAGGGGACTGGAGAATGTGGTCCTTCTCCATGCCTAGGAGGAAAGGGAAACATATCTACCACTGTCTCATCCATACTAGTCACATGGAAGTTCTCTGTTCTTTGCTCCCAAAATCACTTGACATGCTCCAAGTCAACACAGTTTTTATTCTGTCAATCTCTTAGTTCCTTGCATTTCAGTATTATTAATTTTGAACAATTTTGACCTCTTCCTTAATCCATCTCTTTTCTTTCCTTCCCTGCATCTGAGAGGAAACCCCACCCACCCAAATATGTCCCATTATAATGTCACTTCTTCCATTATGCTCTCTCTGATCACCCTATCATGTCCGTTCCAGAAAGCAGACTTCTCTCCTTCCTGTATGACATTATTTATGTCTCTATTATATATCAGTTATTGATTGCTATTTATTGGAAACTCAACTCTGTAATATATAAGCTTGAGGGAGTGTGGCATGTTACAGAAAGAGGAAGAGGGTCTTGAAAACAAGACAGAGCTGAATTTGAATACAGACTTTTCACTTGCTAGACGTATTACCTTGGGGAGGTAACATTGCCACTCTACAGTGCTTCCTCACTTGAAAATTATGGATGTAAAATCTTTCTAAATAAGGTTGTTGAGAGGTTAAAATGACATAATGCACAAAAGCCCTTAACACAATGTACCTGCCACATAGGAAGTCATCCATAAATGCTGATTGTTGTTGTCATTGCTGTTGTTTCTTGCAACCAGAGAGACCTGGTTTTCATTCTTGACCCTGTCACTAATTAGCAGTCTGACTTAGAGAAAAATACTTTCTACTTGTGAGTCTCAGCTCTTCATTTGTAAAAATGGAGACAATTCCTCCTTTCTGAGGGAACAGCGAGAATAATGCCTATCACAATGTGTCACAATGACGGGCACACAGTAGAGATTCAGGTAATTAATGAATTTATTACAAAACACCACTACCCTCAACATGAGGCATGAGAACATCTATTCACTTAATGAGTCTATCTAGAGGGTAAAAAGACAGCTTCCTCTGCATAGCTTGCCTTTGTGCCTGAGGACCTGTTGCGAGGCAGTTCTTCGTTAATTCCCCTCTAAGTCTTTGAAGCTGTAATCTAACCCCAGTTTTTCTTTTCTGATGTGAACTTGGTCACCTTCCTTCTTAGATTCTCCTCTTAGACACTTGAAAACTGTTAAGCCAGCCCCTCATCTTTCTCTTCTCCAGGCTGAATTCCTTTAATCTCTCATTGCAGGTTACCTTTTCCAGCCCTGTCATCGTTTCCTATTGCACGACTCTTCCATTTCTGAACAGTGCAGAGACACAGGACACAAAAAGCCCTACACTACTATGTGGAAATAGCAAGATCTTACACTACAGACCAACTAGGAAAGAATGGTGTTCACATACAGGGACAATTAGAAACTGTCAACTTCACAAATTTCACTCCACTGCCTACTACCAGTGTAACTCCTACCATCATCCTCAGATCTAATAGTAGGTGGTATTTTACAGATGTCCCTTCCTCTATGCATAAAAAAAAATTGAGACATTTATGTCTGTAAATTGTACTCACTCGATTTGAAATTAAGTACTTACTGTATGCCAGGAACTAGCAGAGAGTGCCACAGGCAGAGAGTATTCTGGATAAAGTCTTCTTTCTGTGAATATAAAATAAGTGAACAAGTAATGTATAATCATATAATGGCTATAGATATAAATATGAGAGAAAGCTGTCATGTATGGAAAAAAACAAACTGTCTTTAGTCTCAGACAGAACATGGATCTCCCACTTGCTCGTTGTGGGTTTTACATGAGTGAATTGTTTCGAGCTTCAGTTTTACCATTTGTGGACTTGGATACTCCCAACAGTCCTTTAGGGTTTTGTTGAAAATTAAATAAATGAGTATACAAAGGCATCTAGCTCTGTGTCTGACACTTAGCACTCGAAAAATCACTTTGGTTTCTTATCTTTGTTTTGCAAGTACAAAGAAGAAATATTAAGTAAAGAAATTATGGTGGCAGAAAGCCTTCTCTAAATATAGGACTCAAGTTTCAGTTTGTTAATAAACATTCATTTGTAATTATTTTTCTTTTTTTAAGAAATTAATTTTTATTAGTCTAAAGAAAAATTGAGCAGGCCCCAAACTTTAATTAAAATGCCTGTATTTTGAAGTCTCCTCTTCTGTTCTACTTTTGTTCCATGCAAACCTTTCCTCTCTTTGTTCACAATAATCTGTCTCCCACACCTCCCTCATTCCCTCTATTTCTTTGAGTAGTCTGTGTTTTCCATGTTTCTCATTTTCTTTCTTGTTCCCTGAATCAATTCTTCCATCTCTATAACCAAAACTGATCTTAAAAGAAGTCAGCAAACACATGGTTAGACTTGACGACGATATAGTACTGGGGTTGGAGTCAAGGAGGTCTGGGTCTCAATCCAGGTTCTCTCATTTATTAGCTAAACAGCTTTGGTAAAGTCACTTAACCTTTGTAAGGCTCAGTTTTTTTATCCATAAAATCAGCATAATAGAAAACCATGTTAGGCTTTTATCAATATTAAATAAAATTGGGCATGTAAAGCGTTCAACCATAATACACTCTCAATAAACGTTATTTATTATTTTCTGTACTATGTATTCAATTCAGGGACAGTTATTCTGTTAAGCGCCAATCATTGTGTTGGGCACCATACAGTGTAGACAGATAATAAAGGCAGGATCTCTAGCCTCAGGGAGTTCACAGCTCACTGGGGAAGAGGACATACTTATATAAATACATAACAATAATGGAAACCAAAGAGCAAGATTTTCTGTCAAGTAAATGTGTTAGATGAAAGATCACAAATAAGGTTTTGTTTTAAAAACTAACTCCAATATATTGGTTTTGGCTGCCTGGAGAGGCATACGAGGAAGAATTCTGAGGCCAATAACTGCGTAAGTAGAAAATAAAACATCTTAACTGATTAACAATGACTGCCAAGGATACGGAAGCAGAAGAGATTGTCCATCTTTGGTACAGAGAGTGTTTTAGGAGGCATGTTAAAAGAAAGAGAGAAATGTATTTTTGAGTATTTTTACGAGACCTTTATTTTATTTGTGTTACTCAGTATATGGCATGAATATTATTATCATCATTATGACTGAAACTAAAACTCAGAGAAGTAATCTGTCTGGGCCTGCAGAAAGCCTATATTTTCTAGCTGTCATTGCAATTAGAATGGGGCCAGGTGACTAATTCTAGATAATGGCATTTGAATGAGACATATATGTCACTGTCAGTTATGGCCTCTACAATCTCCCTTAAGATTCTGGGCTCATGCATTACTTTCTTTCATCTGGCCTGATGTAGAGGATCCAGCGAGGAACATCAAGGAGGCTCTGAGGGACAGTGGAACTATAAGAGGTAAGAAGCTTAGAACCCTGCCATACCTCTTGGAGGAGAGCCACCACAGAGAAAAATCTACTCCATATGAGTTGTGTTATGAGGGAGGATAAGACTTTGTCATGCCATGTCACTGAGATTTTTGCGTTGTATGTTAGAACAGACAACATTACTTATCCTGACTCTTGGAAGTTATCAAAAAAAAAAAAAAAAGAAAGAAAGAAAGAAATGAGACTTCCACGAGGCCAGGATGATATACAGATGTAATCCTTCCTGTAATCCTTCCAGACAGAGGACCCCTTTCTGGAGAATCATGAGATATACTAAGTATTCAGGGAAATCAGGTGGGAAATCTAAGAAGTGGCTAAGATTGGAGTTCCAAATTTCACTTCTTATGATTTCCAGTTTAGTAGTAGGAAGTTAACTGGTATTCCAGTTACTCATTGCTGTATAACAACCTATTCAAAATATAATGGCTTAAAACACCAAACCTTTTATTATGTCATGTATTTCTGTGGGTCAGGAAGTTGGTCAGGGCTAAGTTGGTTGAGTCGCCTGTTCCACATGATTTCAACAAACGTTACTTGGTTGTATTTGGTTGGCAGATGGACTGTTACAGAAGATTCAAGATGGCTTTACTCCTTTGTCAATTGTAAGTATGGGCTCAGCTGGGATTGTTAATTGGAGTATGTACCCATGATGTCTCTACGGTCAGGATTCCAAGAGGCAAGGTGGAAGCTGCCAGTATTCTTAAAGGCTAGACCTGGAAGTGGTATAGCATTATTTCTTCCATTCTCTGTTGGTCAAGGAAATCATTAATGATATCAGATTCTATATCTCTCAGTAGAATGAGAAGAACAAATTTGCACCCGTCTTCAATGTGTTCTATCTGGGATCTGCAGGCCAGGTCCTCAAGGGCAGGGACTTGGCTATATGCATCTCTGCTTCCCCAGCACTTAACACTTACCATACTGCCTGGAGTTCTACACACTGGTGGAATTACAATCACATCCTAAGCACACATCAAAACTGATGGAAAAAGAAACTAAATTTTACAGAGTACAACTCCTGGTTCAAATGTTCTACCTTAACGTATTCTCAAAATGACTCTATTTAGTGATGTATGTTTTATTTCTCTCATATAATCCTGAAGACACAACCAAGTTTCAGTGAGGAAAAAAAAATTCCTAAGGTCAATCACAGCATTAGATTCCAAAAGCAGTGCTCTTTTCACCACACTACGCTTCCTCCCACATGCATAGCTTAAATGTCCCCTGCTCAAAATGTAGGGTGTGGTCAAGTGCTTGAATTTCACTGTGGCCTCTAGTCCACTGACAGAAACTAGACCAAAGCTTCTAATTTGTCGAGACCCATTTGTCTCATTAGAACCAAAGGAAGTCCCTGTCTATCTATGCCTTCCCCACCATGAGACTATGAGAGATTGCTAATAAAAATGAACCCTAAACTCCTTGCAAATATAATTGCTAAATAATAATAAGATAAAAAATGAGGGTAATAATATTGCTTCACATGATGTTCAAGAGCCTGGGATGAAAGGCACTGTAAGAGCTGCTATTATCTCTACATATTCAAGTCCCTATCCTTCCTCTTCTATTTTATCCTCTGTCTCTGAAAAGCTTGATTAAGGCTGTTTTACAGTTTGTATATTTTTTTCCTACTTTGAGAAATACCTCACTATATCACTGGGGACAATTTACTCTTTTGTTCCATTTGAAGGAAGAAAGCAATGCAGGCTTACTTCAAATAAGAACCAACCAAAATCCAGTGGGGATCTGGTAATGAAGAAGCCTCACTTTGTTTTCAAGCAGGGATATGAAATTACACTATAAATTATACGAGGCATGGGAGATGAGAAGTGAGAGATGAATGCAAGTCGGAAATATTGGTCCCATGGCCGGTGTTTCAGGCTACAACCCAGAGATTCATGGAACAGAGGATTTTAGAGTAGGAGAGACTTTATAGAACCTTTAATCCAATCTCCTACTCCACCCCAGCATCATTAAATAATCACAAGTCCTGGAATTCACTACCTTGGCATCAACCCATACTGATGTAGGACAGCTCAGTGGGTTGTCTGTTCTTACTTTGACTTGAAATTATATTCTTTGATTTTTCTACCTATAGTTCCTGGTTCTTCCTGCATGGGCTTTACAGAACACATTTCCTCCCCTTTTTGGAAATATTGAAGAATTGGGATGGGTTTAGCACGTGCTAACACCCACAGCTCCTTCAATGGTTCCTCCAATGATTTTTGATGAGATTAATTCAGTCTCCTGGGATCCTGTAAGAGGATTGAAGAAAGTAATTAGAGAAAAACATAAATAGAAAGAGATTTGATTTTCTGACCAAAGGTGATAAACACCCTAGTGGGTGGAGAACAGCTAAGAGGTGGGAGAATGGTTTCTAAGCAGCAGACCTGGCCTGGCCATGACACAAGAGGGAGAGGAGAGATGGGGAGGCTCGGGGACAGTGTGGGAAGGGCCTCTAAGATTGTTATCCAGATCACGTAGGCTGAAGGTCGCTAAGCCAGAGTACAGAAGGGGTGATTAATGGGGCTCTTCAGGAGGTGGAAGGAGGTGATTGCCTTAATTATGTGGGTGGAGACAGATTAGTGGAATAATAGAGAGGGAGGGAACAGGTTAGAAGTGCAGCTCTTTAAGAAGTTCAGGTGGAGGGGTAAGAAGGCAGTAGGAGAAGGTTAAAGGAGAGCAAAGGCAGGAAAGAGCTTTCTGTGAAACTTAGAAATTAAATTCATTATTCAAAAGCATGTGTGTGTTCTGCAGCAGTTTCCAGGGAAATCCCCACCCCCCACTCTCTGTACTTTCTTTATTGGATGTAATTTAACTAAGTTTATGTGGGTTATTCTTTTTTCGTATATATCTATACATCAATGCTTCTTTTATTTCAGAAACACCTCATTTAGCTACTAGTCCTCAAGTCTCCAAGAAGAATATGCAGCACATAAGGGTGTGAGGGCAAATGTTTAACATTTGATTCTCCAGGAAAAAGAAAAGCACTGACTTACACATTGGCCCATTTCTGTGGTATAAATACTTTCGTTTCAAGCTACCAACAGGACATCACTGAACACAGAAGTGGGAAGAAATGCACTATAGCATGCAATTATGTAGTGCTTGCATCACGCCATACAGTGAAGGTAGACATAAATAATGTCAAGAGCAGAGATGATAGCAGATTGTAGAAAACATGATTAGAAAGTGGTGAGTTTTGAGGATTTATTAGTTTTGCTTTTGATATAATTTATTTGTCAGTTTATATCATTTAATTTTTACTAATAGTACTGTTTAACAACTGGCTTGCAAAACTCCTGAAAATTTACGATTCTGCTTGTGAGCTAACTAAAACTGACTGTAGCACACCACTGGGTCATTCTGCCTTCTGTCATCAGTGGTGAGGATGTGTGTTGGCTCATCAGGTTCGGGGGCAAAAAATAGGGACAGACTTGCAGGAAGGGGCATCTAAAAAGATAAATGGAGAGTGTTCATTTATTTTAACTCAGTAGCGTTACTATATACACACATGTATATGTGTGTGTGTGTACTAATTACAAATTATTTTTATGTAATTATAAAATAGATATCTTAAGGCTTAGACCTCTACAACACTTAACCAAGTTAAAGCATCTCTTTGTATATTTTATCTGTATATCTGTTTTCAGAATCTATGATAGGTATGTATATGTATAATTTATGTATGTATCTTATATTCAAATATATCTGTGGTATTTATTTCATACATAACTGTATTTTATAGATATGTTACTGAATATATATATACATTATATCAGTACCACACATAGACACTCACACATTTCCTGAATAACCTACATAAAATATACAATATTTATTGTGTTGAGAAACTGCATTATCTGCAGGAAAGTGTTTGGACTAGAAACTAGCAAAATCAAGAAATATTTGTCAACCATATGCTTCATGCAAAAACTAGGGAAATGAAAGAAGACCCCAAGTCAGAAGAAACTTGTTCTTCCCTCTAAGAGTCAATAATGTATCAGAGGAAACAAAGTTTATACTGTATAAAATCAACAGGTATATGATAAGAGCTAAGAATATTGGTTGTATTTTGAGCCTGTCATTTATGCCATCAGTGATCTCAATTGATCCTCACAAGAAGCCTCCAGATAGGAAGTCTTGTTATTTCCATTGTACAATAGGGTCACTGCTTCTGAGAGAATTCTAGTGGCTTGCTTAGGATCAAGCAGTAGTCTATGACCAAAAGGGATTTCACCAAGGGTCTGACTCCAGAACTGCAGTAAGATCCCTTCTTTCTTTCTGTAAGCTGACCTATGTGATTCACAGAGATCGTGGGTACACCTGAAGCTCCAAAGAATAAAAATACTTCATGAGCTTCACAGAGAATAAACATTTGGCAGCCTGAAGTAGATTTATGGAGCTACAGAAAAGGAGTAAGAGTCAACAAGAGAGACTTTTGTAACAATAAATAGGTATCTTACCTCTGATCATTTGATATACTTAGCAGAATGTGCCCACTTACAGAAAAGCTTAAGCCTGACTAAAATTTTGCCTCTTTTAGGAATAATTTGTGATCATTTAGACAGAGAAGATCTGATATAAAAATCTGGGGAAATTAAAATTTTCTAATCAAATTAGCCATGTCAATAAGATTATAAGAGTATTTAGACCACCTAAGAGAATAATAGTTTCAAGAACACTCCAGAAATTTAGATGGGCCCATTTTCATGCTAACAATTTCTAGACTAATTGCAAATTATTCTTATTTAATCAGTGGAGCATTAATGACCACTCCTAGGCAACAGTTGGTTAGCCTATGTAGAGATTACATATAAATCTGTTAATAATGAAGGGCTTAGAGAGAATCAGTTTAAATGTTCTCTAATTTGGTGATTTTGTTACAATTGTAAGATGATGTGTGTGTGTGTCTGAAAGAGAGATCAAATACCTTTATGCATATATATAGATTTAGTTCTAACATGGCGATCAGGTTTTATATTCATAACTTAAATGAAGACAATCACACTTTTCCTTTTTTACACTTTCACATGGAATCCTTGGCTTTGTCCAAATAGTGACAATCCCTTACACCTGTAATGATAGGATTAATGTTTATTATTACTTACTCTGTGCTGGGCTCTTCTAAGTACTTTACGTAAGTCACCACATTTATTTCTCACAATTGTTCCATGAGAAAGACATAGTTATTCTCCCCATTTTGCCATGTGGAAACTGAGTCACAGAGGTTAATTGACTTGCCAAAGTCCCACAGCTGTTAACTGGCAAAACCATGTAATGTTTCTCCAAAGTTCATGTTTTTTTTTTCCAGGATAGAATTCCACCTTTTCAGCTGTGATTTTATCATTACCGTCAGTAATAGTTGACGACAGAAAATACTCTGTTCACTTGCATGCAAATCCAAATTAATTATTGGAACTTAGAAAAATGGAATCTGAATGTGTCTTTCTCCTAAATCCCCATGTAAGTTCAATACCACCTTCTCTAAGAAAACCATCATGGATCCCTATTTTGAGCTCTTATTATTCTTCTCATACTTTTAAGTCTCACCGTCAAATTCTCACTATTTCTTTCTATTCACATTGCAAGTGACCTCAGGCTTCTCCAATCTCAAATATGAAAATTCCTATTTATGCATTCTACTTATTTTTGTTTGCCTCATTCAGATTTTAACAGTACTAGGCTTTTGCAAGTCTATCCCAGGCACTTAGCATTTTCCAAATATTGCTGAAAATTACCTTCCTTAACTTAGCTTTACCTGAAAATCACCTTCCTTAACTTAGCTTTACCTGTTTCATTTGGGAGTTACATATTGTGTTGTATCATAAGCTTTTCATTCACTGTAAGTGCATTTTTTAACAACATGAACTGAATTCCAACTATGTGATAGACAGAATGTAGAAGACCCTAAAAATAAGGATTAAAAATAATAATAGAACATCCCTAGCCTCAAGGAGTAAGTCTCCAACTTGACTACACATTAGAATCATTGGGAGATTTTTAAAAATTTCTGATGCCCAGGCTGCCCTCCCTACCAGTTAAATCAGAAGCTCTGAGTAAAGGATCCAGGCAGTAGTTTTTACTTTATTTTTGTTTTTAAGTTTTCCAGTAATTCTGATGAGGAGCCAAGTTGGAGAACCACGATATTAGAGGACACAAGTATATAAAGAAATGATTGATAACAGAAATGTGACAAGATAGAGAGGTAGCAGAGACAAAATAATGATTAACGCTTCTTTTGAAGAGGGTCTCAGAGGATTTCTTGGGAAATGAGCTAAGTTTGATTTAATGAGGAAGAAGGGGAGAACATTTTAAGAACCCTAAGCATACTCATGTTGCCTGAATATGAAGTTGGAAGTGGGCAATGTCAGGAGAGGAAATTAAAGAGATAGTCAAGGTAACAAGTTATGAAGACCCATCTATACCATTTAAAGGAGCTTGGACTTGTGTTCTGGCTAATGGTGGCCTTTAAATGATATCAAAAGGCCACCATTAGCAAAAGGGAGACTCATTCATGATTAGATGTATTTGAGTTGAAGCAGATAATAGATGGAAGGAGAATAGTGCAGAAATGGAAGAGCAGTTAGGAAGTGTTGCTGTGTCCCAATGAGAGTTGAAAGTGACCTAGATGAAGATAGTGGCAGTGAAAGTAAAAAAAATGAAAAAAATTAATACATTCAGGATTCATTTGGAAGAGATTCTACACTTACTGATGGATTGATAGTCGATTGGATATGAGTGATAAGAGAAATAGAAAAATAAAGGAAGAGAGAAGGGAATGAGAATCATGGAGATTCTGTTTCTGGCTTGAGAATCCAGGTCTATATTGGACCCATTTATCACAAAGAGGATAGTTGAGAAAAAAGTTAAGTTTTGGGAGAAAACTTATTCAGTTTCCCCCCAAACGACCTCAGTTCAGTTCAGTTCTATCTACTGTAAATTTGAGATGCCTGTGGAAATGGAGGGAAGAGAATGTGTAAAGAGAGTAGCTGACTGTGTTAAGAGGTACAAGGGTGGGGAGGGAAAAAATACATCCATTGCTTTTGAACATGGAGGTTATTGGTGACTTTGACCATATATATTCTAGCATGATGGTGATAGAAACCTAAATGGAGTGGGTTGAAGAAAGAATGAAAAATGAGGAAGTTGAGCTTGCAAGTGAATAATGTTATGGGGCTGGGAGAGAGAAATGAGACAGTAGCTGGAGGGGAATGTGAGGTCAAGAGAGGGTTTCTTTTATCTAATGGGCAACGCTATATTATGTATGCTGATGGGAATGATTCTGTAGAGAGGGAGAGATTGATGTTGGAGAAGAGAGGAAAAAGGGAATATGAATATGTATAGAGGAAAAGCCCTTGAATAGATGAGAAGGGATAAGATTTAGAGCTCAGATAGAGGGACTGGCTTTTGACAGGGGAGTTGGGGACAGAAGCAGATGGGTTGTGGATTCGTTCATGAGAAATGAAGAGTTTCCTTTCTGATGGCTTCTATTCTGTCAAGGAAGGGCTTCCCTATATGGTAACTCTCTTGCTAATCTCTTTTGTGTTGTTCCTAAGCAGTGGGCTACTTGCCTCCTTGTTGCTTCAAGAAAAGAAGACTTAGGAAAATTAGCAATGGACATTGGTGAGAATAGTAATTATAATTTATTTTACCACTAGAACAACTGCTTTTATTGCTGTTGCTATTGTCGTCACCACTGGTATTTCAACAGTCACTTATTAAATATTGCTATGTGCCAGCAACTGTGCCAACTTCTTGAGATTTATTTCATTTAATCTTCACATCATACCTATGAAGTATACACTATTTTCTAACACTTTACAAATGAGAAAAATGAGGCATATAGATCCAGAAAGAGAATGTTATTTCTGAAGCTAAGAGAAAGATTCTAAGCTGGGTATAGTTACTTGTGCCAATTTCTGCTGTAAGAACAAGAAACATTTTATTTGGATTTTATTCCTCCAAAAGTCCCAGCACAGCTTTTCATTGAGTGGGTACCATGGATGAATAAAAGAATGATCAGATAAATGTGACTCAGTGCATATGTCACAAAGCTAATGGGTCTGTCTCTTTATCCTTGTTCTCTGATTATCTGTTGTGAATGATACCATGCTTGGCTGATGACCCAAGATGCTTGGATTTCCGGTGGTGACCGAAGGAAACAGTGATGGAAGACAAGATGAACTTATCTGTTCTGTTGTCTGATAGGAGAGTGGCAACTTGAAGTGGTCCAGAGCTCCTAAAAGCTTCACCACCAGGCATGATGGTAGAAAGCATTTTGGCAACTGTATAAAATTCAAATAGAACAGCAAGTGGATTTATTTCCTTCTCTCTTTCTACCCATGTGCATAACCAATACAGAAAGGAAGTGAGGTATGTGGGAAAAATCAAACCAAACCAAATCAAATGAAATAAATATCTACAGATATTTATTTAGTGTATTTAAGTGTTATGCTAAAAAACTTCTGACAGTTTTTTGTTGTTGGTTTGCATTTGAATCTGGCAAGGTAGGTACTATTTCTCCTTTTTCATAGGGTAAAAACTGATCTCAAGTTCTGAAGCTGGCTAGGGGCAGAATAAGGATTGACATCCAGAACCTAAAGATTCTACTTTCCTCTCTATCTCATTGCAGTTCTAGAAATATAGCTCATATTTCCCCTCTTCTTCTTCACCTTTTGCACAGTGATGACATGCCCGTATCCAGATCTTAACTCCACAGTCTTTTGGACCAAACTCTTGGCACTGAACATGAGGAATGACTTTCTGGGAACGTGTTTAACTTCTTTCTCCTTTCCCGGAGAAGTGCTCTGTCTGCCTTCCTCCCCATCTGTGCTGAGTTCTTCCCATATTCCTGTTCAAAACATTCCCATTTCCTATCCCTCTCTACCTCCTTCCTTGAATGACAAAATGGGCAAACCTCCGAGCTTTTAGACAACTCAGCGAATAAATCAGTTGTCACGAGGAATGGCCATATTTTTCCCTTGCCATGGTCTTGTGATTAAAACTACCATTTATTTAACTTCATTTCCATTTTTAAAAACAAAACAAGCCCTTTATTGGGTTTCCATTCTCTCTGCCAGGATCTTGGTTAGACACGTAGAAAGGAAAGAAAAAGGAACCCACCCTTACTGAGTGACTGAAATATCTGAAAGTATAGATGTATGACCTCTTTTCTTCACAGCCCTATAAAATGGACATTGCTATCCTCATTATATAGGTGTAGAGATTGATTTGCAAAGACACATAGTAATAAGTGAAATAGAATTTTAACCAAGTCTGTGTAACTCTAAAATAGGTGCTGTCTCCACTACACAATCTGCCTTCAGAAGACTGAGAAAACATTTCTGTCTTCAAATGTATTAAGGACTAATGGTAAAGTGAGTCTCGCATGTGAATAACCACTATGCATGAATGTAAAATGATGTTCAAGGGTAATTGTTAATTGTACAGGTGTTAAAGTTAGAGAGATCAGAGCGTTAATTATGGCTCTGCCACCTTTTGGCATGTACTAAAACATTTTCTAAATGTCTCTGAGTCTCAGAATCCTCCTTTTCAAATGGGGATAAAGTGTGTCTAATATATTTATTTGGTGAATGAATTTAGAAAACTCATGTAAGATGTTTAGCCTTGTTCTTACTTGTTAAGCATTCATTAAATGGTTACTATTTGTTATTACTAATATTAATTGTGCAGAAAGGGTGAATGTAAAGTGCTAGAGAATCCAAGAGCTCAGGACTACTGAATTTCCCTGGAGAATTGCAGGGAAGTACTTCACAGAGATCACATTTGAATTTGATATGGAAAAATGAATGAAGGAGGTTTCTAGTGGGAAGGGGCATGTCAGGTATCAGGTCAAGAGCATGAAAAGTCATGATGGCCAAGTGAGCGTAGAGGGTGGCCAACATTCTAAGGCCTTGAACATCTTGCAAAAGTGTCTGGACTTCCTGGTATGGACCACCAAAGGAAACCCTCAGAAATCTTTGATAGAGTGATGCAATGCTATTGGTTTTAACTCACTATGGCTACTGTGTGATGCATGATCTGGAAGTCCCAAGAGTCCTCTTTCCTCCTTCTTCATTCCTTGTGCATAGTCACACCCCTGGGTCCTGGACATCCCATGCTGTGAAATCACATTCAGAGGGCATGGGGGTGGGGTGGGGAGAAATATGGAGGGAAAGCAAAACAACCAAAAGAGAAAAAGCAGATCCCAGGAGACCCAACAGAGATACTCTCACTGTTCCAACATGGAGTAAATGAGAAAAACAAGGAGCGCATTACAAACAAGAACATGTGTATGCATTTATTAACATTTCCAAAGTGGATTTAATTTTCTGTGTGCATCCCGCCTACACAGAGCCCAGTGTGTTTCATCTCACCTCTCGTTAAGTTGCATGCAAGCCATCTTTTTAATGTTTCCTCTGGGAGAATCTTCAAACTGATTCTATAAGCTCGCTTATAAATGGCTCTTTTCAAAATTTTGTTTACATTCATTCTTTTACCAGCCCCTTCCCCTACACCACTCCCCACACACTACTATTTGAACCTCTTTCCTTTTAGAAAAAGAAATGGATTTCCAGCATCTTGGTAGAGTTAAAGCAAAGCATGTCGTCTTTAGGATCAGGCATACCTAGTTTTGTTCCTGGCTTGACCACTAACTTTCTGTTTTATCTAGGAAAGATTATGTCTTCTCTCTGAGGCAAGAGGTCACCATTTATAAAATCTGGACAATGATAGAAACATCCTTATTTTGTTGTTACAGGTTAAATAGAATAATGTCTATAGAAAATTTAGCACATCACTAGGCACATCCTGAATGCTCAATAAATCATGTGGTTATTCTCAATTCTTTCTTTAGATTTATTATTATCAACCTCTAGAACTGAGTTCAAACACTCATTCTACCCCTTATTAACTACATTCCTTAATGTGTCTGAGTTTTCATTCTATCATCTGCAAATGATATTAATATGTAAACACTTAATTCGCAGTGTTACATTAAGACAAAATAATACCAGCTAATACTTATTGAGTATTTTTTGTATGCCTAGAACCAATTCCAAGAAATTTACATGGTTTATTTCCTTTAATGCTTTTAGCTACTAATAAAGTAGGCATTCTTCTTGTCCTCATTTTACACATGGGTAGAGTGAAGCATCGACAGCTTAAGTGATTTGATGAGGTAACATAGCTCATATGTGTATGGGTTAATATTCAAACTCAGGCAGTGAGGTTCCAGAGCCCATTATAACCATCCCTTTCCACTTGTCCCATGAAGTAGCTTGACTGTATGCATTTTGCTTGGTTCACTAGGTTTAGCTGATTTGTAATGCTAATTTCTTTTACCCCTCACTCCATTATCCAGAAAACAAATATGGCCTCACAGTTTGAGAAGAGCAAGGGAGGATAAAAGTTAAATTAATATGACAATGCAAAGTGTGAATAAAGTGAATATAATTATCATCATCAGAGAACTAACATTGAGTCCTATTGTTGTGCATGGCTTGGAATAAGAAAATAAGGAGGAGGAGAAGTTAAAAACTAGTTCTCTGCACTAAAAGAACTTTAAATCTAGTAAACAAAATGATATGCATGTCATTACCAATGATACTACACATATTGATAGATGAAACTTAAGAAGTGCTATAAACTTAGGAAAAATGATATTTATTTCCGTATAGCAGTAAATGTATGATGATCGCAGAACAGTGTTAGGAGAAGGGACAATTTATGGTCTCCCAGAAAATTTAAGTAGAATATATTCTGTAATATTCCCCATTCCTAGCCCAACCCCCACTTGAAAATGAATAAAAATGTTGGGAAGAGATAGTCTTATGACAAATGTGTGTATTTACGCTTTACATAGATTAAAAAAATACCTGAAGTTTATGTCAGAGAATTCTGCAAATAGCGCATCTACAGTCATGTTAGCCTGCATGATTCATTTCCATAGATGATGTAAAACAAAATGGAAGTCAGGTCAACTGCTCAACCAACCCAAGAACTACCACTTAAGTCAGTTCTTGAATAAAAACATCTGTACAAAGGGATAATAGGCTACGCAGAGAATAAGTCTGATAGGTAGCATCATTCCAGGTTTTTTATGAGGATCAAGTAAGAAAAGTGATGGTGTGGTCACTTGGATGATATAAACCCAGCAATGGAGTATATTAAAAGTATTGATATGACCTCTGCTACTTCCAGCTTCACTCATTCTGAACAACAGTACCTGAAACAGTCAAGAGCCAAGACATAAGCTCAAGTAGACCTGAAGAAATTGTTTATGTCACAAGCAATTTGTATTATAGGGTTCTGGTGGCCCAGCCTGGGGCACAGAATTACCAGAGGGCTAAGGGGCAGAGGAGAAGCATGCAACAAAGTCAAGCTACAGATTTGGGGCAAAGATGGGGATGCTGCCCCAGAACAACACCTCTCAAACTTCCTGCAATCCTTGTTCCCCTTTGGGTGAAAATTAAAATCTTATCATTTTCATTAACATCATTTTACATTTCAAAGTAAATACTTCCACCATCAGAAAAGAATTAAAAGAACTAAAATTTAACAAAGGGACTATACATAAAGCATAAAATGGCAATTTTGTATACTCTTTTTCAAAGTACACACACAAAGACTCTCTCTCTGTTTCTCTCTCACATACACACATACACTCTCTCCTCTCCTTCTCTGGAGACTGTCTCCTACCCCTCTCCCTCCTGACTCTAATAGAGGAGAAATGACTATGGAGAGTTTGTCAACCAGGATGGAAACTAAGGCAAACAAAGCCAAAATCGACAAAAGAACTTAGAAAAGAGATCAGCTTGAGGCTAGTAATTGTAGAAGTAAATACTTTTCTACAAATTAGTGAATCCTGAGTTCTTTGCTGCATCACAGAAAGAGCAATTATGAGTGCTCGTGACCATCAGGTGCTAAGATAATGTGAAATTATCTCCAAAACATTCTTCTTAAGAAAATAGCAATAGTGACAGTTTCAGAGTCTTGACTGGATCTCGGAGCTCTAGATCCCTGAATATTTCCCATAATCCCTTGGCTTCCTGGAAAATTTATTATCATTTAGTTACTCATCTTGGATCCTACTTTCCTAGTTTATATATTTCTTCACACATTTTCCCCCAGCTAGTGTGTATGTGTGTGTATCTTCAAAATCAAGATTTTGGTGTTTGGATCCTGAGTCTACTACTTATTCCTGGGTAAATTTGTGTTTAATTCGTTTAACTGCTCTAGACATTGCTTCTTCATTTGTTAAAAGGAGATATTTGTACTAAAACCTATAGCCCAAGATTAGTATGGTAAATTAAAGAATTTAATCTTGCCTAGAAAAGTATCCTACATACAGGGGTGGCAACAGAGCCTAGTGGTTCAAAGCAAAGGACTAGAGTCAAACAGCTGGAAATTCTGCCATTTAGAAGATGCATAACTTTGAACAAGTTGTTTGCCCTCTTTCTGCCTCATTTTCATCATCTGTGATCTAAGACTAACCAAGCCCACTTCATGGAGTTGCTTTGAGGATTCAATTAAACAATGTCTGTATATCCTGGTTCCTCAATCAATGTTTGCCATCATTGATTTTGAATTATCAATCTATGAAGTAAATGCAAAGAATAATATTACTGGTGATAATAATAATTTAATTTACCTTTAAACTTACTGAGGACAGGGGCTAAACTTTTTTATTTTGTATCTACCAGATGATATATAAACAAAATCAAATTAAGTAAAATTAGTGAACTATGCAGTAGATTAAAACAAACAAGCAGATACTTGATGGAAGTGGGGTGTATCATTCCATCACAACCTCATTTGTAAGGAAGTGGAAGAAATTCTACAGCCACCTGCTTCCTGCTGGCCCAAGCTAATGCTTCTAGGCTTAACCTTAATGATCTCTCCAGGCTGTCTCACTTAGGGGAAGCTTTGGGAATTCAGGAGCCTTGGCAAAAACTGCTGAAGAGACAGTGAAGGTTGAGAGAAAGAAGGATTTTCCCATACTCTTTTGTTTGAGGAATCTCCCAGGTTAAAAGTAAACCAAACCTTTGGAAGATTGGGCCAAACCATCCTATAAACAGTAAAACAGCAGAGACAATGGAAAACCAAGATACTACCAAGCATGAAATTATTACAGTAGGGGTCAACTTTGTTTTCATGGAGACCATGGTCTCAGGAGATCTGATGAATTATTGTCTGTCTGAAAGGGCATTGTTGGGAACTGTCCAGCATTCATGACTTAAATTAGATTCTCAAAGGAATTTGTGACCCGATATTTACAAAGATCTGCTTCTAACGAGAATCAGTTTCCTTTGAATAGCAGTAGACTGTGAGGGCTCTAGGCATGCCTTATTTTTAGCAGAAAGCATGGTCAGGAAATAAGGTATGTAATGTACTTTTTATGAATTGATTGTGACTGTATATTTTGTTTTGTAAAGTGGCTATGGTATATTCTTATGAAATGTAACAATATTAGTGACAGATCTGTCATTTCATGATGGATTTTGACATTACAGAGGAGGGCAAAGAGTGCTGGACTAGAAGTCACAAGGTCTGCATACTGTTCCTGATGCCTACAACTAAATAGACGAATATGATGAACTTCTCCACTGTGGCAAATCATATAGTGCTGTACACAGTAAGTGGCTGGTAGAAAAACCTATTTGTCCAAGCATGAGGAGTGCGGTAGAGGTACTCCATCCTCTCCCTCTTTTAGCAACAGAACCAGGGAATGGACAGCAGTTCGCTTCAAACCTGTGTGCTGAATTGGACCTGTTTTTGCAGTCTTTTTAGAAAGCAAGTTGTGGGTGGTGGCTATTCTCACAGGCTTCTTGGCTTAAGGGCACTTTTTCCATGGGAGTGGAGTACATTGTTACAAGGAAAATGGGGACAAATGAACACACCACCCTGACTGTAGTATTGTAAGAACTAACTTTTACTGAGCCCTTCCCAGGACCATCCAATGTGCTATGACCTTGACTTTCAGGACATCATTAACTCTTGACAAAACCCCTCTGGGGTACATATTTTTTAACTCCTGTTCTACAAAGGAGGACATTGAGATTTGCGGAATTTAAATAAAAACTAGTCTAAAATCACAAAGCTAGCAAATGGTAGAGCCAAAATTCATGCCAAGCCTATCAGACTCAAGAGTCTACTGTCTCAAACCCAGTGTTTACTGGATCCAAATTTTGTATTTTTAGTGACATTTTAAAGAAATAAATGATAAAATTATTATGCATTCATTTTACAAAATTGGAAAAAATTCAGAAAACTGAATCACTCATATATAATCTTAACAGAACATGGTTCTTATTAATAAAGTAACAGAATATTGTTAGCATAGATTTATGCAATTTTTTAATAGGTACTTCAGACACTAAATGTTTGATCCATGTAAAAATCCCAGTTTTCTTTCTCTGCATCGGACATACCACAGGAAATTTACACTAGCCCATTCCTCAGCTTCTAATGCTTCTTTTCTGCATTGTCACATGACACATTCTCTCACTTTCTTCATCTCTCTGTTCAAATGTCCACTGTGACAGAGGTCTTCTCAGGTTATAGCATAAGCTCCATGAGATCAGGGCCTTTATTTGGTTTCCACCATATTTCTGGAACCTAGTATAGTTTCTGGCACGTAGTAAGTACTCAATAATTATCGTTTGCTGAATAAATGTAATATTGGGCAAGAAATTATGTTTCTCATTCAGAACTCAAAGGAAGTAAAATGATTGAGGTGAGAAGGCTTGCTTATGGCTAGTAAATAGCAGAATAGGGCATCATGCCAATTCTCCTAATTCTTAACCACATGCTTTCTCCCACTCAGCTCAGTTGGGCTCTAATGTAATTGGCTCTGTGCATAGGGCCAGCACAGCTCTGCATAAAGCTGTATCAGTGTAACACGCCCAGTAAATGGATCTGAGTCTTGGTACTTAAGGGAAAAAATGCAGCGTTGAAAGAACAGCCTTCTATTTATCTTTTCAAGGGCTCCATTTTTGGAAATACTAACAGGAAGAAAATAAATTACTCCAATGCAATCCCAGGAAGCATAAACCTCTTCTTTGTTCCAAAGAGTGGACTGTGTTCCACTTAACTGTAGAATCCCATGATGAGATCTCAGCCCCAGCCCCAATCTGTGACCTTGGGTGAGTCACAGCCTCTCCGGAATTTAGGCGTTCATGTCTGTAATGTGTTTGAGTTGGACCAGATGATCTCTAAGCCCCATTAGGCTTTTACATTTGAGGTTCTGAGCATGCCTGGGGCCCTCCTCCAGAGGAAGACAGACATATCTTCAGGGATGGAGAACAAACACATTGAGTACCATTAGCATCTGATGAGCAGTAAATCCGGGATCTCAACTTGGTTCTCAGAGAGGTGGAAGAGAAAGCATGCAAAAATAAAACGCTGTTGCCAAGTTAAATAATAAACCATTTTAAAGAACAAAATCTGTTACCTTTTCCCTCACAAAAGCAACACCAGACCTGAAGATAATGCGAGCAAAAATAAATATGTGGAAAAGTTCTTTTCCACACTGCCTCTAGCAGTTTTCTGATCTCTTTCCCTCACTTTGCACTGACTGTCAAATGGTCTATCAAGAGGTTAGTTTGTAATTAAACTCAGCTCTAATTGCTGGAACAAGTTACTAATTGTGCTCTTAATCCTTTTATTCTATACCCTAGAAACCAGTGCATTCTAGTCTTTAAATGCTAGTGGTTTGAGAGAATCACATAAGCACAGCTTTCAGCAGAAATTTTGTTCATTTGAAGCTTTTACCCAGAGCATCAATCAAGAAAACTAAAAAACATGAAACCAATTGGTGAAGGGAATAATCCTCCCTCCACGACGATAACAAAAAACAAATTTGAAGAAATGTTCTGCCTTCTCTTTTTCTAAATTATAGATAGTGCCACATTTAATGATTAGTTTATATACTAAGACTCCTCTTTAGGAGTCTGCCCATTTTTAAATGAGGCTTCCTATCTTTAAAGGGTCAGTCAGGCGGTCCGAGGTGTGTAAAGTCTTTTGAAGCCATTCAAATCTATTCTGTGAGTCATCACATTTTGAACAAAAAAAAAAAGAATGTGAATGATGTAAGTGTCAGTTTAATTTGAATTTGAGTTATGCAGAGTAAACAAAGCAATGAATCTGAAAGAGCAGAACTTGGAAGTACAACAGAGAAAAGACATTACTTCAGACATAGTGAGTATTTGGTTGGCCTATATAATGCTGGTGGAGGCTAGCGCTTCAAAAAGTGTAAAATGTCTTTCTGCATTTGTACAGTATGATGGGCATTTTTGGTTGTGTCTCAGCGTCCAAATCCCCAGTTTTCCTTCCAAAAAAGTCACTAGGTTTAGGGTGTTAATGACCTTACTCCCAGTCCCCATGGCTTCATTTTATTAAAGTGATCTTGCCCACCCCTAGTTCTTGGACGCAGGAATGTTGTCATCACATTAGGGAGAAGCCTTACTCTGACCTTCTGAGTGGTTTTCTGACAATCTCTGGCATTCCTTGGCTTGTAGATGCATTACCACAATTATTTCATCTTCCTGACATTCTCTCTGTATCTTTACATTGTCTTCTCTCAGTGTGTATCTGTCTCTGTGTCAAAATTTACCCTTTTTATAAGGACATCAGTCATACTGAATTAGGGCCCACGCTAATGACCTCATTTTAACTAATTATAACTGCAAAAACTGTATTTCCAAATAAGGTCACATTCGGAGGCACTGGGGGTTCAGATATCAACATATGATCTTTTTTTGGGAGGGGATACAGTTCAACCCATACCAGAGTAATGGGATGAGGAGTTTCTCAGGGGATATGTTAGTATGGGTGATCATGAAATGCATTTCTGAGGAGATGCCACTTACTCTGAGAGTTAAAATATAAGATGGAACTAAAAGACTAGATCTGACTATTTAAGGAGGAAAAAAACATTTCTGACAGTGGGAAAAGTTAGTGTACAGTTCTTAGTACATGTTTGGTAATGAACAAACAAAAAAACAGACCAAAAAGAAACAATAAAAAAGGGTCCTTATTGCTTATGTCCGTTTGAGATGTATTTTTCCCTAATTTGAAAGTGGAAGAGTTAAATAAGTAGGATCCATTTGAATAATTCTCCTTAGAATGTTACCTACTGATTGTAATTTACTTATAAAATCCCAGGCTTTATTTTTTTCATTGCACAACAAGGTGACTTTTTACTTTTTGCTTTGATATTTGTCGGATGTTGTGATCTTTGGGATTTCTTCCATGTCAAATTTCACTAATCTGTTCATTTCTGAAGTTACAGGTCATCTTAGTATCATTTTTCTGTCTTGTGCCAACCACATGCCTGACAAATGTGGGGTCTTAACAAAAATATCAAACGAATGAAAGGAATTCCAATCTAGTTTAGGAGCAGTTGTATGACAGTAAATGCTTACAATGTGGCTTCCCCCACCCCCCCAAAAAGCATGATTTTTAGAATGTGCTGATTTCCAGGGTGTAAATACTCCCACCATGGTTGATTTTATGCTACCAACATGACATCACTGAACTGAGGATTGTACACAGTCACAGCTCACAAGCCAGTGCCAGCCGGCTCCAGCACCATGGTCAGGGGATCTGTTTCAGGAATCAATCTGGGGAAGTGGTGCATGCTTTGCTATCAGACCAACTCAGATTGTTGATTTATTTCCAGCATTTAAAGCTGTGCAATCTTCAGAAATGTATTTATCTCAATGAGTATCAATGTGCTTATCTATAAAATAAGAGTAATATTTGCTACAGAGAATTCTTATGAAAATTAAAATGAATTATCATTGATTAAGCAACCAACAGAGTAGGGAATATAGGAAGCAATTAACATGTTAGCGTTGTGTTTATTAACACATGTTAATTTTGTTTTTGTTGATAGCAAAGGTTTCTCGTCTCTTGGTCACAAAATGAAAATAAATCTAAATATTGTATTAGGGCATGGAATCTTGTCTGATGGGGAACCAACTCTTCTCACTGACTGAGTCTAAAAGCATTGCCAAACAGCAGCTTTTGAATGGACATGAACAACTGGAATGTAGTGTTGAGCTCATGATGCTTAATCTATAACTAGCTTCTGGCCACAGAGACCATATGATATCAGATTTGAAAGAAAAAAATAGGAATTCTAAACCAAGAAGTGACACAAACGATTGAAGTATGAGACGAAAAATAAGAAAATATTTGATGATTTGGAGTCCTATCACTCACTCTCTTGAAAGACTGCTTCATTTGGGTATATATTAACTTTACCATACAGGAGGGGAATAAACAGTAAGACTCCATCTGTGCAGACGGTTGCAAGCCCAAGTGCCAAGTGTTAGGCAAATTAAAAGAGATAAGTGAAGTAGATTCAGTTTGTGTGTGTGTGTGTGTGTGAGAGAGAGAGAGATAGACAGAAACACAGACAGAGAGACCAGAGGAAGAAGAATGTGGTAAATTAAATTGAAGAGCACATCCAAAGGAATTCACATTTTAAGGTGTTTAATGATCTTGCAGATCCAAATAAAACATATCCCCCATGGGATGGATTCCAGCCAGTGAGTCTCAGTTTGAGACCCTGATCTATGTTGAGAAGTGTGTCAAGCCTGCTCCTAGAATCGATGTCAGTTCAGTTTTTAATGAAGGTAAGTATAATCAATTTAAATTGTCCTTTTTCCCCTAGATTAACTCATTTATATGTAATTTTTATTTTTACTATTTCCCTTTTGTCTACAATGAACATAATAAGCTCATTGGAAATAGTCCAAACAATATAGAAAAGCATATAGCATAAAGTAGAGTACTATCAAAATTTCCCCTTCAAAGAAGGACACCTGCACATTTTGGTGACTATCCTTCTGTGCCTATGCACACAGGTGCACACACGTGCACACAGATGCATGCCCACACAATGTTATGTTTGAATTTGCAAACTGTGCTCATGCTATATAAACTCCTTTTTAATGGGTAGCATATCAAGAATGTTTATCCAATTACTTTTGTCTTAGAATCCTGGTTCTACAGTTTCGTGAATTTTGGCTCAAAATATTGCATAAAGTGACTGTAGTTCGGCTATCAAAGTCTCACATCTAGCCTTGAAATAAAACATTTCTTCTTTAGCCTCATTTCTAACAGTTACGGGAGAAAGGGGCAAACTTGTTTTAGAAACTAGGCAATACTATTATTAGGAATTTATCAACCTTTACTTATCTCTGGATTTTTTTTCCTCTCTCAACTGTGTTTTATCTTTTCTCCGCTGATCTTTTTTTTGCAGATGACCTTTCATCTTATTTCTCATCTGCTGGTCCCATCAACCCTAACTTTGTATCTGCTAAAACTCAGGTAATTGCTTTTAGATGGGTATAATTAAGAAGCCATTAGTGTAAAGTTTCATTTCAGTTTACGCCTTGGTCTGCATTTGAGCAGAGAAATATGAAATTAAGGTATTAGCTCCTTTCAGGAGTATGAGTCACGAGCTAATAAGTTTCAAGAGCAGTTTCTCAACTGTAATGATTGTGCTTTTCTCTTTGAAAATCTTCTCTTTGGAATTCTCATAAAGGGAATATTTTAAAGAAAAAGAGGACAAATCTATAGAGACAGACCTGAATTGGGTACACGATTCCTGAAGTGTGAGTGTCCCTGTTGCCCTATGAGGGTCATATGAAATCTTTAAAAAGTAGCTAATGCAGGAAGGTTCAACCTGGAAACCCATATATTTCCTTTCTCTATTGTGTAAGAATTCTTCTCTTTTGAGGGCAACTGTGAGAGACTTTTAGAGGGGATTCATGACCTGAATGAACAAGGAGTAGAAGTCAAGAAGATCCAATGTGATTTGGGGCAAGCTACCTAGAACGCTAGTTCTCAAATTGGCTGCATATTAGAATTACCTGATATATTAGTTTCCTGCGTCTTCCATAACCAATTTCCACTAACTCAGTATTTTGAAACAACAGAAGTGTATTATCTCATACTTCTGAAGGCTAGAAGTTTGAATTCAAAATGTCGGCAAGGCCATGGTGTCTCTGAAGACTCCAAGACTCCTCTTTGCCACTTCCCAGCTGCTGGTAGTGCCTGGCAATCCTTGTTTTGTTTTATTTTGTCTCATTGCTGTGTGACTCCAATCTCTGCCTTTACTTTCATATGGCTTTCTTCCCTTCGTATGTATCTCTGTGTGTCCTCACTTTTTAAAAGTCACCACTCATTGGATTTAGAGCCCACCCCAACTCAGTATGACCTCACCTTAATTTAACATTTGCAAAGCAAAGCATCTGTATCTCAATTTTTCTTCTGCAAAGAACTTATTTCTAAATAAGATCACATTATATGATTCCAGGGAGACATGAACTTTTGGGGGAGACACTATTCAACCTACTATACCTGGGCATACTTAAGAAATCCCCATCCCCATGCTACACCCCAGATCAATTAAATTAGAATTCTCAGAGAGTACATATTGGAATCACTTGGGGAGATTTAAAGGAAACTGTTGTTTGAGTCTCACCCCAGGAGAGTCTGTTCTACAAAACAGGTGTGCTAAAATGGGATAATACTGGATTGTTAGGGAAAATAAATGAGATCATGTGAAGTGCCCAGTAGAAGTCTGACACATAACATATGTTCAATTAATATTTTCTTGTTGATTGGTAGTGTAGTGCTTAAGTTTGCACTCTGTTTCGGTGGCCCCAGCTTCACAGCTTTGAATCCCAGGAGCAGACCTACACACTGCTTGTCAAGCCATGCTGTGGTGGCATCCCACCTACAAGAAATAGAGGAAGCTTGGCACAGAAGTTAGTTCAGGAACAGTCTTCCTCAAGCAAAAAGAGGAAGATTGGCAACAGATGGTAGCTCAGGGCCAATCTTCCTCACCAAGAAAAACATAAAATTAAATTAAAAAATAAACATAAGATAAAATAAAAATAAAGACATAATTTCCCATATCTAAGGATATAATATTCAACATGCATTGGTCCTCTTCTTCCTCTGTCTTTTCCTGGACAAATGTGATTATCTGTTTCATGTTTCTAGGGTCAAAGTTTTACCTGTTGTATGGTTTGCTGTCGTAATCCTCACACATCTTGCTTTCCTGATAGACAAATGCTTATCTTCTCTTCTGCACTTGACTCTAATTGCCACCATCCTCCCATGCCTCATTCTTTCTCAGTAAAACCAGTCAAGTTGCGAGCTCTAATCTCCTCCAGCCTGCCATGGTGACTAACTGTGTTAGTTTGCCCAGGATTGAGGGATTTCCCAGAATATAGGACCTTCAGTGCTAATTCTAGGACAGTCCCAGGGGAACCAGCATGGCTCACCACCCTAGGCCTGTCTCAATCAGTCATGGATAACAGAGCATGTCTAATGTTACCCCAAGAATATTGCACATATTAGAAATGCAGCACTATTTTAGAGGGAATAGAGACATGTACAAAGTAAGACACTTGTCTTCAAATCTATACAAGAACTTACAGAGAGTAAAATAACAAAAAATGATGATGAGAATATTTATTGATTGCTTACATTATTTCCCATGCTAAGGGGTTTGTATGTATTATCCATTTAATACTCACAGCAACCCTGAATGCTGAATGGCACTATTATCTTTGTTTTCTAAAAGAAGAAACTGGGGTTCAAGCATATTATGTGACTTCTGCAAGGTCTCATGGCTAGTAGTTATTTTGGCCCAAATGTAAACCCAGGAAATTTGGTTTCTACTCTGGTGGTGTTAATTCCTGTGCCATATTGAATGAACACACAGGGGATATGGAAAGTCAAGTCAGAGAAGAATAGAGGAAGAAAGTTTCAGCTTGGTGTGATACACAAAGCCATTACAGAGAAGGAGAGGGTATTGAATGGCACCTATAGCTCATAAGGCCTCATGACTTCCCTTAAATGGTTCATTCAAGGGAAACATTAATTAAACATCTAACGTGTGTAGAGTACATACAGAAATATTGAAGCAATCATGACAGCCAGAATTTTTAAGGGAGTTACTATGTGCCTGGCACTATGCTAAGCTCTTGATATAATATTACCCCATGGCATGCTTCATGACATCTACCCCACAGGACACTATAATTATCCCCATCACAGAAAAGAGAATTGAGGATCAAAGACATTAATTAACCTGAGCCAGTATTTCACAGCTCTTTTATGATGAATTCAGGCTTCAAATCTAGGTCTTTTTGTTTGCTTGTTTGTTTTAGATAGTCTATCTTCATAACCATCATGTTGTCTTGCTGCTCAAGATGAGGAAGGTGTCATAATGTTTAAATGAGGCTTAAGTGAAAACATGGAGAAAGTTACTGTGGTGAATCCTTCATATCAAGGTTAGTTAGTTCACTTGTTCAAAATAGAATGATGGTGTAAATGCTGCAGCAGAAGGTAAGTAGTGAAGGAGACATGAAGGGAACTTGCCAGCAAGGAGAGCTGGTGGCATGGACACTTCCTCATCTGTGGGGCACAGCCATGAAGAAAGGCAGCAGCCAAGGCCTTGGGAAGTACTCTTGTGACAAAATTGGAAGTATAATTAATCAGGACTTAATTGAACAGTTCAATCTCTGACTAAAGGATGGAGGTGACGGAGATTGGGGAGGGGAAGGAAAAAGCATATAAAGTCCCTCTGATTAAGATACTGAAATGCGTCTTCTCATCCATAATGCAGCAGCATAATGTTCTTGTATGAATTGAAAATGCCAGGCAATCAAAGGCCATATGTCTTCAGCTTAGATCCACAGAGTGTCCATGTATTTTTAATCAACGCTGCATCTCTGAAGTATGTTTATGCTTTCTTGGCATAAAAGACGGTCCCCCAGATTAGCTCTGCACCCGGTTCCAGGCTGTTGTTACCTTAGGCCATGCCAGGAGAAAGGAAGTTGGCAGATCCCCCATAATGCATTACTGTAAAGCTAATGCAAACTGCACTTGAAGGATAGTGAACTTGAGCAATCAATTAAGGCCGAGGAAATGGGCTTATGAGTCACTGAAGTTTTCACTCCCTAGAAGATCTCTCTGCTTCTACTCTTGTTTCACACCCTAACATTCATTCCCCACACAGCACCAAGCGTGGTCTGTTAAAAGTGTAAATCCGATTTCTGTATGCCTTCACTCAAAACCCTCCAGGAGGGGGTTTTAAAAATAAGAACCAGACTAATTGCTATGGTGTATACTGCTCTGCATGATTTATTTTCCCATCCCTATTTCATGTCACACATCACTTCCCTACCTTTGTGATACTCCAATCCCATTGTTTTTATTCCTATTTCTAATCACTTAGTATTCACTCTCATGCATTCACTCAAAAAAGTGTTTGAGCACCAGGTATGTGTCAGGAACTCTCCTAAGTTTTGGGGATACATCAACCAAAAAAATAGATAAATCTTCCTGCCTTCTTGAAACTTATTTCCCAGTCGGGGGAGATAGACAACAAACTATAAAGAAGATGAAAATGTAAAGTGTATAGCATTTAGGAGGTGCCAAGTCCTTCACGAAAAAGAAAGAGAAAAAGTAAAGCAGTATAAATGGGGTCAGGATTAAGTGACAAGGAGTGCCAGGTTGTGACATTAAATAGGGTGGTCAGGGGAGATGTCTCACTTTAAGGCATTTTCTCTTGGTGCCCCCTCTCATAGATACCTCCATGAGATCCTCAGAACTCAGGTGTCAGCTCAAAGTCCCCTCTCAGAGAGAACTTTCCTGATCCCCGAGTGTGAAGTGGCCACTTCTAGTCACTCTCACCACCTCTGTGACAGCACACAGAACTATTTGAGCTTACATTTTTCATTTATTTTTTTCACTCTGTTTTTGTCTGCAATATTCACGGACTGTAAGCTCCATGAGAATGAGGTCTTTATCAATTCACTGTTAGGTTTCCTCTGTCTAGATTAGTACCTGGTGTATAGTAAATATTCAACCAGTGTATGTTTGAATGAAGGAATGGATGAGGATAGAACCTTAATTAGAGCATTGGGACAAGAGAGGTAAGTAACATTTGGCACTGAGAAATCATCAACAAATATTATCATCTTCTCCTTGGTCAATAGCATGATATTTGGTTAAGCAACACAATCTAAGAAATATGTATGGAAGAGATCAGGAAAATACTAGCAGAGAATAATGAAAATGATTAAATCTCATATAAAATATGCTTTCTTTATATACTTCAAGTCTGTCCATTTCTCTCCAACCTCACCTCCTCTGCTCTGCTCCATGGGCCATCATCTCTTGTTTCACTGCTTCCACTCTTGCTGCCATAACAGTCATTTTTTCACAGTCCAAGAAGGGTGAGCGTTTGAAGATGTGTATTTGATTATGTTTTCCATTGCTTAAATCATTCAATTACTCCCCCATTGACCACAGAATAGATTTCAAATCTTAAAATGGCTCCCAGAGATTTTAAGGGCTGGACACTGTCCACTTCTCTAGTATCATCTATCAATACTTTTCACCAGCTCTATGATCTATCCAGATTGATCTCCTCTGTTTCCTGAATGCCCAAAGCTACCATCTTCCCTGACTACTAGGAGATGACTTGTCTGTTTGGAAGTGTCTTCTCTGCTCTCTCTGTTTGGCTGCCATAGCCATCTTTTAAATCTTTACTTAGACTTCATATTCCCTGAAAACGACTCTCTGATCTTTAAGTCTGGACTAGGTAACTCTTCTCTGTGGTCTCATAACATCTTGCACTTGCCCATCACATTACTTCCCACGTAGCACATTGTAGTTGTTTGATTTCTTGTCTGTCTCTCCCACTAGACTTAAGCAATAACAGGGCAAAAGTAATTTCTGTCTCCTTCATTCTTATAATTCAGACATCTCATATAAGGTCTGGCTCATAGTAGTTGCTCAAAATATATTTGTTGAATGATTGGATAAAATGTATAGTCAATTAACACAGTAACAGTTTATTTCCAGACAGAACTTTGAGTATCATTTCTCCTGCCAAAGCTCTTCTCATGGGTCTTGCTATTCTGTGGCAACACTGTTGAAAACTGAGAAAAGATGTGGCAGAAAGTTGAGGGCACACAGCTTATCTCTCGATCCGGATGTCATAGAGTATAATTGGGTCCTTCTGTTCAATTCTTGGTGATAGCCTAAGGCACCAAGGAATTGATCTACCAAGACAAGAATTCTGACTCGCACTGGAAATATTGAGCATGGTGGCTTTTGCAGAGTAGGGGATTCTGATGTCTTGCTTGCCACAGTGGAAAGGACCTTAAGGTTAGTGGCTTTGCATGCGTCTGAAGACAAACTGAAGTGCCTCTAGAAATAAAGGATGTAAAAACTGAGTGGAGTCTTTGAAAACATGTCAATCAAGAATCTCATTTGACTAATGAAGAAAGCAAGGACTCTGATGGCTGTTCAAGTAACACCCTCTCTGTTCCTGGGTTGAATTCTTGACTTTTCCTCACATTCTAGAGTTTCTTTCATCTGTTTAATTCAATTAAACTCAGCATATTTTGAGAGGTTTTAATTTTTTCTTAGCCATGTGCCAGATGTTAAGAATATCTCCCATATTAAGGCCACATGTCAGTTTTGTGACATAAGTGCGAGTGATTTTTCATGGTTCCTCTTGCATCCCAGCTAGCTTCAGAAACCTACCCCTCTTTAAAATCCTTTGAATAATTCACTTGCACCAGAGCTTTGGTGAACAACAAATATTTTATGAAAAATATCACAGGAAAAAATAGTCAGGAAGGAGATTACATCACATCTCTAAGCAAATAACTTAACAATCCTCCCATGTAAAGATATAGCTACTCTAAAATCTCTTACCCCTTTTGTCACTGAGGGTTTCTTTTTCCTCCTCTTAATGTGTGAAAAGACCATTCTAATTGACTTAGAGCTCCTCTCCAGTATTTTTCTCTGAGCATTTTAGATTCTTTTTCCCTTTATAAGACACCATAATTCATCTCTGAACTAGCTCCTACTTCCAGCAGTGCTTAACCAAAGCCACCACAATTGTTCAGCTAAACAAAGTGTCATCCAATTAGCAGAATCGCAATCCTTGGAAAATGCATCTTTTGCACATTGTGTCTTTATACTTTGCCAAAAAATCCCAAGGAGACAAATCATTATTAACCTAAGTTTTGATCATCGGAATCTTAATTTATAAGATGTCCAAAAATATTCTGACCTCGTAGAGTTGTTGTGAGGATCACATGAAATAACTCTGAAAAGAACCCAGGCACATAACCCAACACAGGGTAGCACAACAGAAGTTCAGTGTGCACTGGTTTCATTCTCTTCGAGCAACTGGACTTGGTCATTCATTTCTCCCACAACTTCTTACTGTGTTAGTGTTTAGGAGGCCTTTCAGTCTCTTAAATCTCATCAGTATCCCTAAAATTAGCACAAAATAGTCCAGAAAAATGCAGATTAAAAAGCATAGCTTATTGTCATTTGTTCATGATGGAGACATGACTATTCTGACATAGATCCAGAAAGTGTGTGTGTGTTGCAGAGAATTTACAAGTACTAAAACTCCTCTGTCAAAGACTGTGTTATGTTCGAAAAGGCGGTTGCAGTATTCTTTTCTTCACAGCCCCGTTTGACACTGTGTAGGCTTCCACTTCAACTGTTAGTGATGGACAGAGGCACTGTGTGTTTTTGCTTTGATGCAAAACTTTGTCCATATCTAAAAATGTCATTGTTTGAAAGTCTTGAAGCAGAGAAGCTTCTCTATTTATAATCTAATTCATATTCTTAGCAGAGCTTAGGAACAATCATGCTCATCGCAATAGCTCTCTGGGCGTGGTTGAGCAGGGCCATTGACTGGAGCCACTTGATGCCATCTAGCCATCAGGGATTAGTAACCTCTTAAACTTCCTGGCTCCAGCAATTCAGGCAAGGCAGGGTCTCATGAGCTGCTGTCCATGAAACTCATGGCAAAAGCACAAGTGTGGGTGAAAAATACTTTCATCTACAACACAGATGGAACAGCATATATTAAAAGAAACCGCCAGACTCCAGACCTTTGGGTTGCATTTATGATTATTGAACTATTTTTTAAATCTCTAAGATTCCAGTACTTCACAAATAATATGTACTCTGCAAAGAGCTGTAGAAATTACAGAGATGAGTAACAATTAACTAAATATTTATATCATGAATATTATATCAGTTAATCTTCACAGCAATTTCACAAGATAGACATATTTATTTTTATTTTATAAAAGGCAAAGTCAAGCTCATTAAGCCACTTGCCTAAGATTAAAAAGTTAGTGCTAACATTATAATTCAAAAGCAGATATGCCTGGGGAGAAGTGTTAAAACACAGTCACAAGCAAAATTAGTAAGTGCTTTATACACGTTTTCCACCTTTAATCTTCACAACACCGTAACTGTTTTGTCTCCATTTCATAGATGAGTAAAATGAGGCTCAGGGAAATTTGGTACTTGTTCATGGATTGTATAAATGTTCCATGAGAAGGACACATGAAGTACTCTTGGTTTATGGGGTCATCAAGGGTATGGAATTAGGTTTAGTATGATGCCCTAAATATTTTATAAGTTGTGAAAAAAAGGGAGATGTTGAAGAAGAGAAAAGAGTATCAAATAGAAAAATAGTTGCATTAGCATGGAGACTAATTCTGTTTCTCTTTTAGATAGCAAACCTACATTTTCTGTTGAGTTATGTAAGAGAAAGCACTGTGTGTTTGTGTTCAAAGGGCAAGCGAGAGGAAAAGCTCAGGACACTGCCTGCATTCTAAGTGGCCCGAGTGATGGAGGGAATGGGCCCTGTTCCAAATTGATTAGTTCTGCTACCTTCTCATTATTGTTCCGCCTGAAGTTTGGCATGCAAGCAAGGTCATTCCACGCATGGGTCTGCGTGACTTCACTGATTCTGCTACAAACTCCCTCCCCTCCACATCCCCACCCCTACCACGGCATGCCACCTGCGCTAGAGAAAATTAAAAATCAGCCCATACATTTTACATGAGTTCCCAAGACTGGTGAGAAATTAATGTTATGTTGTCTTTTGATAAAGATACAGCTGTTTTTTAAGATGTTCATCCAATTCAGTAATAGGAAACCTTCCTCGAATTTCTCCATGGAGCCTATACCTCAAGATGAGAAAAAGAAATGCATACAGATTCAGAAAAGTATGTTTGAGAAAGTTTTGTTCTTGCAGTTCACTTCACAAAGAAATTTCAGGGTTACAGATTAGGTTGCTGCCCTCCCCAAACTCTCAGGTGTCTTATTAATTTTCTATTCCCATGCTTCCTCTTAGGCTGTTCGTTTAACCTGGAATGACGTCTTCTCATTTTCTCCTGTTTAAATCCTTCCACTTCTTTGAGGTTGACTGCAAATATCTCAGTTTCCACCAAGCCATCTGATATACTCAAAGCAAGATATGATTGCTCTCATGGCAGATCTTCAGTAATTCTTAGAAAAGTTCCTGTCCTCGGTCTCCCGACCAATAATGTGAGAATAATTGCAGCTACCTTTCAGGGTTGATGTGAAAATTAACAATAATGTGTAAGAAATCTAACAGTTTTTGACAAATAATACTCAATGAATAGTATTTGCTTTGTTATTATTACTGCTAACCAGGAAATACAATGTCGAAAGTTCTTTGCGTGGAATTCAAAACCCTTTCACAGTCAAGTTCTAGTCTGTGATTTCTAGTCTCATATCCTTACCCTTTTTCCAGGGTACCTCTATTCTCATCCCTCTAAAATTCTTTATTCTACTAATCTACACTTCTCATTGTTGTATGAACATTATGCACATTCATTACCGAGAGTCTCCATGGTTGTTATTCTGTTCATTTTGTTTCATTCTGCACTAAAACTTACCCAACATCTCAGGGTTTGCAAATCACGAGGACAACAAGCATCTGAGTCAGAATTTAGATCCAGTTTCCCATACCCATAATAGCTCAGCCCGGCCTCTAAATGATGCCAAGTAATTGTTAAGAAGTGGCTTGTTGATTAGGAGCATAAGCTTGGAGTTTAGACAAACTTGGGTTTGAATGTTAGCTGACTGGCTGCATAATTGTAAGCAAGTTCCTTCAGGTCCCTTAGCTTAAGTAGTGATCTTTATAAGAGGATAATAATATATATTTTCTTAAAGTTATTATCAATATATCTCATAAGGTGCAAAATACATATTCATAAATTATATATATTCATAAGTTCATATATAATATGTATATCACTCACACACACATACTCATAAATATAATTTGATTTCCATTATAGCTTTAAGATGTATATGTATGCATATAATGTGTACATATATAATATACATAAAATGTATAATATATGTTATATAGTGTGGATATTTGGTGCGTTTTATGTATACAGAGTATTGTGTGTGTGTGTGTGTGTGTGTGTGTTTGTGTTAGTTCTAAGGAGATCTGCCTTAATTCTGACACAAGGGAGAAACGAATCCAGGAGTCAGCGACTTAAAATAAAATATTACATTTATTACTTTTAAAATTTTTGAACAACATGGTTTAGTTTAACGGGAAGCTAAACGGACTTGCTAAAGCCCATTGCTCCCTCACCTGGCTCAGGCCCTGGGATAGCATCAAGAAGGCAAGTAAAGTCTTCAGGCAAAGTACAAAGTGATCCACAATCACTGCCTTACAGTGGAGAGGGAAGGTGGAGAGGGAAGGAACAGAGTATATTCCTGGTATTTACTAAGTTGTAATAAATCATCTCTAAATAATTGAGAAACACAGACCAATGTCTGCTACCCAACAGTCAATGACTCACTTATCCTCTATGGGAGAGTCTTAGAATAAAGATTCTCGCAAGAAGCCAGGAGTGTTACTGGAGGAGAGACTCTTGTACACGGGAAGGAGAGGTAGTTCAGGATACAGGTTCTCTTAAAACCTAGTAAGATGCTGATGCTCAATAAGCAATTGATTAAGTGCTACCTATTATTATTAGTCATTTGTTGCTATTGATAAGCTTTGACGAATCAACATCGAAATATCATCAATGATTCTAAACATATCTGTATGATGTTCACATATTTTTTAAAACATAAAGGCAGAAGTAAACCTTTCAGTGAAAACCACCCAATGAAGACTTCTGTTTAGCAATGTAGTTTCCCCATCCCTGTGGAAGGCCCAACGTCACCAAATTTTGCTGACCTGGCTTCAGCAAATTTTAATTCAACAAAAAGCCTGGTTGAACAGATGTGTTCACAAGTCCCAAACCATGCAACATTCAATCTGTTTAACGGAAATGTTGTTCTAGTTCCATATTTGTGCTTTCTGCTGGAAATGGATTTGCATCTTTCTGTCTCAGTGGAGCGTAATGTAAGGGGATGTCAGGAAAGGAGCCAGATCTGGAAGGGACAAGAGGTGAAGTGGAGGCTGAGAGATCATAAAGGCTGAAATGTTGGAAAAACACAGAGAGAGATGACTCATATTATTTCATCAAATAAAAAAGAGTACACAACATCCCCTGTGTGAACTATCACAGCTGGTTTCCACTTAAAAGCAATATGAATTTAGCAGACAATTTTGATGGCCCACTTAGATTGTTAAATAGGGTATTGTTTCTATGGGCATACATTTTTCCTGTGCATGTATACATTTTGATCAAGAGTAAATATTAGGAGGCCTGCCTGGTGGAGCAGTGGTTAAGTTTGCCTGTTCCACTTCTGGGTGGCCCCGGGTTCACTGGTTCGCATCCCGGGTGTGGACATGGCACAGCTTGGCACGCTATGCTGTGGTAGGCATCCCACATATAAAGTAGAGGAAGATGGGCATGGATGTTAGTTCAGGGCCAGGCTTCCTCAGCAAAAAGAGGAGGACTTATAGCAGTTAGCTCAGGGCTAATCTTCCTCAAAAAAAAAAAAAAGAAAAGAAAAAAGAAATAGAGTAAATATTAGGAAGAACAAAAACTTCAATAGCTAGACCGGCCTGGTGGCACAGCAGTTAAGTTCACTTGTTCTGCTGTGGCAGCCCGGGGTTCGCCGGTTTGAATCCTGGGTGCAGACTTATGCACCACTTGTCAAGCCATGCTGTGGCAGGTGTCTCACATAACATAGAGGAAGAAGGGCACGGATGTTAGCTCAGGGCCAATCTTCCTCAGCAAAAGTAGGAGGATTGGCAGCAGTTGTTAGCTCAGGGCTGATTGTCCTCAAAAAAAAACCCAAAAAGTATATTAGATGACTTCAATAAGACAGCCATTATTCTAAAACTTGGAAATAGTTCTCTCTTTCTCTCTCTCTCTCTCTCTCATTCTCTTTCTCTTTCTTCTCCTTCTCTGAAGCCTTCACACATATGGTTCCCTCTGACTAAAATTCTGTTCCCTGTTTTCTCTGCTTGATGAATTCCTGCTCATGACCAGATTCTTCTTTAAACATACTTCATCAGAGAAGTTTTCTGGACTTCTAAACTAAGAATTGGTTCTTTTGTATATGTTCCCATCCACCCAACACAGTATCACTTAATATTCAGTTTCCAGGCTCTAAAGCCAGATTAATATAGTTTAAATTTTTACTCCACCACTTACTAGTATTGTAACCTTGTCCAAGCTAATCCTGTTGTCCCATCTGTAAAACAGAAATAATACTAATACCTACTCCCTGGATTAGGTATTTGAGGATAAACGAGGCAATTTATTTAACAAGCTGACATCAAGTGCTGACATCAAATGCATATTAACCATTTTTATTCTCTTCAACCAGCTCTGTTTTCAAGCTGAAGTAGGGAAGGAAAGAGATTGTGAAAAGCTAACAATCCAAACAAAGAGATTGGATTTTATCTGGTAAGGAATAGAGAGCTATTGAAGGTTTTAAAGAGAGGAGAGACAGGGTCAGATCTGAATTTTAGAAAGAAAAAAAAAGAAAGAAATTCAGGATGAGAGGCAAGTAGAGAAAGAACTCTTTAAAATATACTCGGTACAGCAAGTAATTCATTTTTAAGCAATCACATTTAACTATCATTCTCCAAAACTAATAGCCTATTTAGTTCTACAAACATTTATGGAATGTTCACTAAGTGTGAGATGCTGTGCTGGGGGCAGAGAATTCAAACAGGCTGTTTGCATACTGTGGAAGAATCTAGCCTAGAGGATGAGAGCATTGGATTTACAACCACGCAGACCTGGGTTCACCACCAAGTACTATGCCTTCCCATCTGGATGAGGTTCTCAAATTCTCGAAGCCTCAGTGTCTTCGAAATTAACAAGACTAACAAAATTAAATGAAATATTGTATCTAAATCACCTAAACATGCTTAGGATGTGATATGTGTTCCATTAATGCTAGTCATAATTATTATTGTTGACATTATTTTATAATAGTGCTAAATGCCATCTTTCTCCAATGCGAAGATGCCAGCAGTCTGAATATAGAAAGCAGATATTTAGGCATATAAATGATATTCTATTTGAGGTGTCATGCTAATAAAAATAGCAAATAGTTGTTGAATGTGTACCATTTGTCAGGTATTGTTCAAAGTGTTTTACGTGTATGATAATGTTTAATTCTTACAAACACTCTATGAGGTAAACAGTATAATGCTAAATGGTATATAGATGAAGAAATGCAGGAGCACAGGTTAAATAATGTGTCCAAGGCCACACAGATAGTGACTGGCAGAGTTCTACCTGAGCTTAGATAGCCCAACACAGCTGCCGAGCTCTAAACCACTAGTTTACTGTGTTTCCCAGGTAAACAAGGCTGTGATAATTTTGAAATCATGAGAGATTTTCAGGTGGATGCAAAATCTCTGCTGGGCCCTTGCAGAGGAGTTACTCACTTTGTTTCCAGGAAAGCTTCAACTTAAATCATTCCAGATAGAAGACTATCCCCAACTGTATGAAGAGCTAGAATGAGTTTTTCAAGGATCTCTTCTATATTATAATTACCAGCTATTATTGCTACAAAATCCTTCTCTATACTAAATATTAATGTTGGAATTAGAGCCAGAAGAAGTGGATACCATTCCCTACCAGTTGCGTAAGGGTAAATTCTAGCTGTCTGTGTAAGCAAAGGGACCCCCTGAAGACTGCTGATCCTAGAAACAGTTTTCTGCTGATTCATGAATTGACGGAGTAGAATAATTTGAGGCTGATATTAATCTCTCCTTCCATTTACCCATAAGAATTCCCCTCATTGCTCTGTAAGGTCAACAAATAACAATTTTAGTAGTATTACTGAAAGCAATGATCATAGTTAATATAAGTATAGCAGTTGATACAACCTGCATTTCATAAATATCTGAAAGACATTTAAAGAGATAAAACCACTATCAGTAAATGTAATTGATCATACCATCTCAAAGAGGAAGACACTGAGGCATGGGATGATTTAAGAGTGTATTCAAGGTCATGTAACTACAAATGTCACAATCATAATCATGGCCAGAAAAACCATTACTCAGGTCATAGCTGTGGTTACAGATCTGTCTCAGCATCCCCGTTTTAGATTGTGCCCTGTGACCGGATGTACAATTTAGCACTTTTATTTGCAAAATTTCACTGCTTCCTGAGCCCAAGATTTGGGATGTGAGTAGAGAAAAGATTTTTAGCTAGTGGCAAAATCCCACAGCCTCACCTGAACAGAGAACTTGCATATTCCAACAGAGTGGACTATATGTAAACAAGAAAAATAAAAAGAAAAGAAGAAGCTTCCTGAATATCCTTAAGCAACATAAGTTGTTGCGGTTATTAGGGTTGCTCACTAGATATTTCTTCTGATCCTCCTTCTGAGAACCACATCTTAGTATTGTGCTTATTTGCTTCCATAAAGTTGATCAAGGTCATGGAACGTGTTAATGGAATGTGCACAGAAAGCATTCTATATTTTCCCTGGATGGAAACTTTTATAAGACAGTCCATCTTTTATTATGGTCTCTTCCCATTTCAGCAGGGACAGTGGAAGCCTGTGCCCAGGTGGCATCTGCAACTACCTGAGCTCTGAGAGACTAAGAGGAGTAGAGAGCCACATTGGACTTGTGTGTAAGGCCCTGAGATTTACAGGTTGTTACCATCATCATCATCATCATTCTAATGTGATTTGGCTTGTGATGTACATGCTTTTGATAACATTTGGCAAGATACTACAAGAAAGGGATGAGTTTAGAAAAGAACTGACTGTAAATACAAGGGAATAGAGAGATCCAAGAAGTTTAGCAACTTGTAGGATTTAGAGAGGAAACTGTTTTTCAAAGCAATCTATAAAAAGATATTGTGAAAATATCACTGAATACAACAAAGTCCAAAGAAAACAGAGACTTGCAGCAAGGATCAAATGAAAGGAATGGCCATCGCAACCACTGTTAAAATCTCTGAGTCGATTAAGGTGTTTCAGAGGAAAGGTGTAATTAAGAGCTTGATATCCAGTAAATGCATTCAATTGCACAAAATTGCTCAGGGGGAAAAAGGACTACAATCTTGGCTTGCCCATGGAAATCTTCTAAGTTGAAGTTGTTGTAATAAGGTTACAGGAGGTGGACGGAGAGGAGGCAAGCAAACAAAGACACAGCAAATCTAAGAAATATATCCAGCAAAGAACAGTGAGAGTGTTATTGGCAGACAGAAATGAGTGGATTCAAAGAGATATGAAGCCTACTAACGTTTTAAGTGAGTGGCACTGCAAATAAATCACGGTCTATGACTGTTTGAGATTTAAAATAACACTAGAGCTCTCAAACTCCTAAGCAGCAAAGAAACTGAGAAAGATGCTCAGCCACTGAGCAGGACATATTCTCCAATGCCCACTTTTTGATGTGGCCAAGGAGGTTAATGGAAATGCAAGAGTCGCATTTCCATTAACATGAAATGGACCATGACAGGATCATGGGCCACAGAAAACAAAGGAATGTGGCCCCATCCAGGGAGCAGAAAGGGACACTAATCTGGAAACATTTCCACTGCCAGAGGGAACCATGTCACATCCCTCCAGTAGGATTTCAAAATTATGAGAGACCAATTATTATATTTCCTCCATTCATGATTGAGAGTGTTTATTTTGATAATTCTGTGCATGTTCTTCCATATTGGCTTCTAACATATCTTTCTAGTTCAGTTTTTTAGCTCATATCTTTGATCTAAAAGGAACTACCTCCAGATGTGATGAAGAAGTAACAGAGAATCACTCAAGGATCTGGACTTCAAGCTGATCACAGTGATGGGATGAGTTGTCCTGAGCTTTTGAGTTGAGACTTGAATTATCTGTTTTGTGTGGGAATGAATGTTTTACAAGAAGAAAGAAGAAAAAAAGAAGAATTTGCCCTTAGAAAAGCATAGTATAGTAGTTATTAAGTCTGTTCAAAAATATTCCAGATTTCTCCCACCTTTGGTGCATGGAAAAAAGGTATTCCAAGCAGAGAGAGTAGCTTGTGCAAAGCCTCCTGTGCATAAAGGCTCAACTCACTGGGAATTGGAAATAAGACCAGTGGGAGGCTGTGGCTGGAACAAGTGTGAAAGTGGTCGGGGTGAAGACGTGGGCAGAAGCAGTTTATGCCAGATCTTGTAAACTATGTCAAAAATATTTGAATTGTATTAGAGGGACAATGGGGAGCCATTTAGGAGATACTGATAAGCTTATAGTGCCTGAGTTCCATTCTTTTGAAAATTATTGAATGTTAGAAATTCAAACGCTCGTGTCTGGGCCCTATGCTGTCCATAATGCAAGAATCTTTTCTATAGCTGATTGGAATTCCCATAAATCCCCCCTCCCAAATCTGTTTATTTACCAGATTTATTGAGGGTCTTCTACATGTCAGACACTCTGCAAAATTGCTGAAAGTATAGCAAGTCTCAAGTTACAATGTTCATGTGGTGTACAATGAGAATAAGAATGCTAAAAAAAAATGATAATTCTTGTATTTGTGTACATTCTTTGAACAACCATTTTGCTTTCTCCGAGTGGGAGTAGGCAAAACTGTGAATTTTAAAATTCACAAGTTAAAAAATGTATTTAATAAATAATCCATGGGAGTCAACGGGATAAATACAGGAGCTCCTTTGAGAATGATAAAAACTGGATAGATGACAAAATATAAAGAAGAGCTCTCGTGCTTCCACTGACAAAATTCCTTACAAACCAACGAGCAGAAAGTAGAGTGAAATAGAACTGAAAGCTTGCTGCAGTTGCAGAATTTTAAGGGATTGATTTAACATTCTCTGGGCATAGTTCTAAAATATTCATGCATGTTGGACATAATTATGTCATTTTATTGTCCACTGTGTGTCAATGAAATGTCATTTTTTCACTGCAGCTTATATCACTTGTCCGACAATTGGGAAATGCAAATGATGATAAACAGAGAAGTCTTAAGTGGTAGAGAATTTATTTTATGAATCTTATAGTGAAACTTTAAAATCTGAATGCCATACTCAGGGAATGATTGAGAACTAAATGGGCATATTTCTCTATACAAAACACAGAGTGGTCCCTTTACAGCTGTCATATTTAAAGGAGCATTAAACTAATGATTAAAGAGGTCAGGAAGTGAAGATTGACTAGCAACTAAATTGTTATTTCCAATCTAGAAATGACTATTGTTTTGTGTTGGTTTAGAAGACTCCATTAGTGTCAATGACTGGAAGTTGCAAGGAAGCTGATTCTGTTCCAACTCAAGGGAAAACATCCTGTGGAACTCAGCTTTTTGTGAGAAATTGTTAGTTCTGATATTAGTGGTATATTAGCAGAGAGATGCTGTGGAAGAGCTTTATAAACTTTGCAGGAGAGGAATCCAGAAACCCTCCATGGGACAGTTTGGCATTGGGGAAATTACCTGAGTTTTTGATGTCAACCAGATTAGGATTCAGATCTTAACATTCCCAACTTGCTGGCTGGCTGGCTGGCTGTTACAGTTTGCTTAACTATTCTGAGCTTCATCTTACCCCCCTGAAAATAGCGATAACCTGCTCAGGGTTGTAGTTAAGAAGAAATGAGATGATGTATGTAAAATTCCTAGCAGAGAAGCATCAAAGAACAAGTGTTTTAGATTTTTCTCAGGAGAACTTCAAAAGAAGATGGAAATGCAATATTCTTCATGACCTTTGTCCCAATTTAAATTAAAAACCAAACTGGTGATGTTGAAGCCAAAAGGAGCTTTGGATTAATCAGACGAATTTATTTTTATTTGGTGGCAAGAGGGGCAGGTGCATTTTTATAGCATTGCTTTTATTTTCCTTTCTTGCAACGAAATCCATCTTCACTTACAATGCTACCTGTGGCTGCCAAATATGACACATGGAACTGTAAACCATCTCACGTAGCGATCAGCCTTAAAATTCCCCATGTTGATTTATTTTCTCCATCCTGTCTTTATTTCTTCTATTTCGCTTGTCATTGTCCTTACTGAGAAGTCTAACTAGGATTTTGTACTACAAATGGCAATGTACTAATTCAGAAGATCTCAGCATAAACTCTGAGTCATCTCAGTTGTCTCTATTACCAAAGTTTCGGGAATTTAGGGGGTCAATAAACAATACTCTTTTCTTCTAGTCTTGCCAAAGCAAATTCTTCTGCAGGGGAGGCTTGAATTGTCCATCCTTAGCTATGATTGGCTAGAATTATTTGTCAGAATGGACTGTGTAACAAACAACATTAACATTTCAATGCACTAAAGAAAAGGTTTAACTCCAGCTTATATTGCATGTCCAACGAGGCTTGCCAGAGGTGCTCTGCACAGTGTAGGCCCTCGGAGGCTCAACCTGATGTTAAAATTTGAGGACAAATTGATAGAGCGAAATAAGATCCAATAGATGAAGATCAACTCATCACTGTTATTACTGATAAAAGCTGGGTTGAAATATGTGGATTAAGTGAGTGTTCACAGTGGTCTTTTTCACATTTAACCCTCACTTATCTCAGGTAATTGGCTCATCTCTCAGCCAAGAGTGAATAGAGTAGTGTCCAGGGGCCGGCCCCGTGGACCAGTGGTTATGTTTGTACATTCCACTGTGGTGGCCCAGGGTTCCACTGGTTCGGATCCTGGGCATGGACCTAGCACCACTCATCAAGCTGTACTGAGGCTGCATCCCACATAGCTCAACTAGAAGGTCCTACAACTAGAATATACAACTATGTGCTGGGGGGCTTTGGGGAGCAGAAAGAAAAAAGAGGAAGATTGGCAACAGACATTAGCTCAGGGCCGATCTTTAAAAAAAATAAAAAATAGATAAAATAGTATCCATGAGGTGCTGCCTCAGAATAAAATGTTGTACAGCCCTTATAAAGATAAGGATATCAATAACAGCCATAAATTATTGAGGATGAAATTCCAGACTCTGCAAAACAATTTACATGTAATTTCTCATTTAGTCTTCAACATGTAGATATCATATTTCTCCCCATTTTTCAGAAACGGGAAACTTTTCTCAGAGGAAGAGCTACTGGTTCAACTTTAGAGATTTGGTAAGTTTTAGAGTATGGTAGTAAATAAATACATACATTATAAATAAGGACACATATTAAAATAATACTAATGGTTTAGAAATGTGTGGATATTTAAAATTTATGATGTGATTTTACTTGCAACTTCCCATCTGAATGAGATTCTGTACTTTTCTGGGAGGTGAACAGGGTGGGAAATGTTGTATTCAGTTCACAGGACAGGAAATCATAACTAATATTAATGTAGCACTTTGCAATTTACAGGGCATCCTCACATACACCATCTCACTTAATTTTTACAACCTGAGGAGAAGGAAATGCAGAGAGAAGAGGAAAGGATAGGAGAGTGGAGATCTGTACCACTTTTCATTTGATAACTCATATCCCTTCGGCAAGTTTAAGTGAGTTATCTCCTTGTTCAAGAGGAACCTCCATTCCCATGGAATCATGTGTCTATGATGGGACTTTTGGTTGAATAACTCACAGGCTTTGTCTTCTTCTTTACTCCTTCAGGGAGGAGTGGCTTATTTAACTGGTGAATTTTGGAGAAGAAGTGGAGAATGCTTACTTTCAGTCCTTCCTAAAATTACTACTGGAACTACCTACATGTTGGCCTGCTCTCTGGTATGTGATGAGCTTGGCACTGCAAATTCTTCTGTGTGGAAGGCTTGGAGATTTTTAGTTTAGTTTATAACTGATTAGATTAACAGTTAAGATTGCTGGGCTATGCTGGGTAAGAAACGCCATCCACATTTCAGTGGACTGAAAAAAAGGTTTAATTCCTGCTCATGTTGCACAACAGTGGTGGGCAGAGCCCAGCCTGATGGGGATGTAATCTCAGCAATTTCCCCCTATGATTGCCAAGGCAGAAAAATGAAATGTGTCAAATCACATAATGGCTCATAAAACCTCCACTTTTCATTGACACATGGCACTCCCATTCACACTTCATTGGCCAAAGCAAGTCACTTGGCATGCCTGATTCCAAAGTGGGCAAAAAAAAAATGCAATCCTCCCTTGTACCTAGATAAAGAAACTACTACACATGTTTGGTGAATAGCACAATGACTTCCATGGTGGATCAAGGTAAAGTCTACAATTCAAAGGTTTTAGTATATTCAGAGTTATGCAACCTCACCACAATCAATTTTAGAACATTTTCATCACCCCCAAAAGAAACCCATACCCATTAGCAATGAATCTGAATCCTTTTGATTAAAAAAAACTGATCAGAATAAAAAAAGAAAAATGAAACATTTTATTTGTAAAATACATTAGATTTTATAAACAACAAGATATGAATTAAGAAAGAAGCAGCATTTAGTTCTTTTGAGTTAGAGAAGTGATTTTTAGGTTCTCAGGAGAGTGGGGACTGGGGATGTGTGTTCTCCTTTGTGTTTGGTTTTTCCGTAGATTAGAGATCTTCTGGCATTGTGACTTTCGGCTCTTCTAAGTTATTCTCTGCTTCTGTTTTCTCCTAAAACAGTACTTTGTACTCATATTTTTCTCCTAATCTTCCATGTTCTTCTTTTTTTCCTCTTTATCACATTGCAATATTAAATTATTAGCACGACAGCTTAAATGAATTTACATAATACCTGTTAGTAAAACTAATATTAATACTATCAACCTATATATGTGCAATTACCTGTATTTAGACAAAGTGCCATCACAAAACTTGGCTCAATATAACTTCACGATAAGTCTGTAAGATACCTATAATTATCTGAATTTTACAAATGAGAAAATAACACTTAGTGGTAGAAGTAGCACCTAAAATCGGATTTATTGATTCCATGCTCAAGGGTCTTTTTCATACTGCTTTTAGTGTACCATTCCTTGTGGAATTGCTAAAGAAATAGGGAAGACTTATAATCAGCCGTATATGTCTGCATCCCAATGGTAAACTGACTGACGTTATTCAATATTTATCATTAAATCCATAGTGATTGACTGATGGAGGATCATGGATTCTTTTCTCAGGAATATTAAGAGAAATTCTTAGAGTAGAAATAATGTGCTCAGAGCAGAGCCAGGAATCATGAGAAACTTCACATCAAGGCACATAAATGAGCTATTGGTGAAAAACTAGTCAGGCACTAGGAAGACACAGTCCAAAGAGGAAATGGAGCAATATGCCAGAAAGATGGTCAGGATTATAGAAATTTTCCTGAAACCAGAGAATGGGACAAGGCAGGAAAGATGAGAGGTAAACACGAGGGAGACTGCAATTCTGAGACAAACTCCAGAAGCACAATATCGGTTGGGCAATGAGCATGGGTTCTTAGTTAGAAATATATATATTTTAAATATAGCTTTGATGCTTATTAGTTACTTGGCTTTGGGCAAATTTCTCAAGTCTTCTGAGTCTCAGTTTCTTTGTTGTTAAAGTGGGAATAATAACATTTATTTCAAAGTTGTATTGTGTTCCACGATGACACCAATTAGATACCCTAACTATGTGAGTCCATAGCATTCTACAGTTCACATAATAATAATTGTCATCACTTTTACCCATCTCCATAATCTAAACTGGCAGTGACTGTGTCTTACTTGGTATTGCTGCATCTGCAACACTTCCTGGCAAATAAAAGTCATTGACGAATTTTTATAAAAATGACATTGATTAAAATAACATGGATGAAGTACGTGGCATATAGTAGGCTGTTAACAAATGTTGGATTTATTTTTCCCTAGAGTAGATTTCAGCAAACTTTTTCTGTAAAGAACCAGATAGTAACTATTTTAGACTTTGCAGCCCATACAATCTCTGTCAAAACTTCTCAGCTCTGCTGTTGCAGTATGAAAACAGCCATAGATAATATGTATATGAATGAGCATGATTATGTTCTGATAAAACTTTATTTACAAAAACAGGCAGAGGGCCTGATTTGGCCCTATAGCCATTGTTTACCAACCCCTGCTCCAGAGAAGATATTTACATATTACCTGCTGTAGCAAGGGTTACTTTTAAAACTTCTGATTAGAAAGCACTGCCAGGAAAGAGGTTTAATATGGCTAAAAAAAAGTGAGCAATAAATGATTACCCAATCTAATAAAGTTTTGCTCTACATGCACCCTCTCCAAACTTATCCATACTTCTCTTCCTCTACATAATGCATTTCACTCTCTTAATTTCCATAGCAAAACTTTTTCCTCATAGGTAGTGACAAAGGAGACTTCAACTCAATTCAAGTTTAACCATTTTGAATAAATAAAATACATATGGATTTGTAAACTTCAGCTGTATAATTATAATTGGCATGGAAACATTTTCTTTTCGTTGTTTTTATTGAAAATAAGTGGTATTGGGTTGTACACTCTCAAATTGCTTCCCATTATCATATTAGAAACGTCTTTTGCTGCAATTATAAGTAAAAAGCTTCCATTTATCATCCTAACAATCTCTTTCATTACATCTTATTTTTTTCTTTTTTGAGTCTCTGGATCCAGTTGGAAGCCATGTTGAAACACATAAGTTGTGCAAAATGAAAGATAATAATATCTATAACTTGTGCCTTTTAATAATAAATAAAATAATAAAAATAAAATAATAATAAAACAACTGCCATGCATTGATTGCCTAATATGTGCCAGAATCAGTGCAGCGCATTTACATGCATTTGCTGACTCAGTCCTGAGATGGGCAGTCATTTCCATTCTACATGGCAGAAAGCAGTGACTCAAGAGGTAGTTTACCCAAAGTTACAGGACTGGAATCTAGATTTTCAAATCTCAAAATTTTATTACTTAAAAAAAAACTCCATCACATCTTTCCAAATCTACTCTGGACGCCCTATTTGAATATACATCATGAGAAAATAACAGTAATCTTCAGCTTTTATATATAGTCCTTTTAGAACTTTGAGTTTTGTCTCATTTAATCCTTACAACAACCTTATCAGTTGAGTACCATGATGGAAGCGCAGAATCTTGGGCCACATCCCAGACATACTGAATTAGAATTTAATTTTTAACAAAATCCATAGGTAATCTGTATTCACATTAAAATTCACTGAGTTAGATAATATCACTCTTCTTTTACAGATCAAAATCCTGAAAAATAGAGTTTCTGGACTTAGATTGTAAAGGTCTTCTCAAATTTTGTCAAGAAATTGAAACAGTACGCATAGAAAATGTAGAGGGGCTGCTAAGTATTCCCAGCTCTCTGCTTCAGAAGGCTCACTCTAGCAGCAGTGGGAGAATCTACCGGAGGAGAAAATACCTAAAATTCCTTAATAGAAGCCTAACCTAGAACAAGGGAGAACCTAAGAACTTAAGTCTACTTTTTTTTCCTCTCCTGGGGTCGGGAAACATCAATCCATTCTAAAGAAGGCCTCTGGTTACAGGAAAATTCTGTTACCTGTGAATGCCAGCATCCACTTTTCAAGATAACCATTATTTCATATACCAAATATCAAGTTGACTAAAAATAGTTAAACACAGATAATTTCTTCACGTGAGGAACATTCTTACACATTCAGGAATAATCCTCCTTTGAAGAATGTTTTTCTACCACATGATCATAATACACGTGGGATGTATCATCTAGAGAAGAGGATTAATATCCAGAATCTTCTTCTCTTGCCTTCACTCTCCTCTGATATTCTATTTTTTCATCCCTTCTTGTTTTCTTTTCTCCATTCTCCCCCACTCTCATTCACTCCCCCTATTTCTGTCTATAGACAGAATTTTACATCATCCTTCTGATGCTGGCCACCCAATTCCATTTCTTTATAATAATACAGTGTGCAACTTTAAAAGGAGAAGAAATAATAATAGATTTCTGAGCAGTTATAAAATTGGTACCTCAATACCTGCACAGTAATGTCTACACATTTTCTTCATAGTAAAGAAGATCTTCAGATCCTATTTATTCTCGCTTTTCTTTTAAGTAAGTGGACTATATTCGTGTCTTTGTTTTTTTATTGTTATAGAAGGTAAGTACGGTCAGCATATTTTAAGGGTAGTTTTAAGCAAAGGCACAATGAAAGCAGTAAGAAGGACAGCTCAGGGTATGCAACTATGTTGGAAGAAAGAAAAAGATGACACAAAACAAATAGAACCAGGGAATGATAGCAGAACTTACAACATTCTGAACCTTCTAGAGGGAGGTTGGAATGTTTCACTGTGCCCGTGAGTGTTCATAATGACGATTCTGTTTCATGAAGTAATGATTCAATTATGTGCAAATACGATGCAGTTAGTTTTAAAAAAGGAAATTAGTAAAATAACTGACAGAAGCTGTATCTAAAATGTCAAATTGAAATTTAAAAACAATATTTGTTCTTTAGATACTTATATCTTAGATATTTGGAGAAAAATAAATTTCTACAGAGTAGCATATTCTAGTCCTCAGACATATTGAATAAAAGATTATCATCTTTCTTGAGTACTCCTAAATTTTCAAAGTCTTTCTAAAATATATATTTTAATTTATCATCAGAGAAAGCATTTATGATTGACACAATAGATAACAATGTATCCATTTTACAGATGAAGAAACAGGGGGTAAGAAAGTAAATTGACAAATTTAAAAATGCTAAACACATGGGAACTATTATCATCTAATATTTTGCCCAAAATACCATGTACATAGCAACAATCTAGTTTTATTTTTTCTATCTCTTTGTTTTCTTAATAAGTCTCAAAAACGAGGAAGCTTTTGGAAATGTGACTGGATGACAATAATTAAATAATTAGGTTACTATAATAAAATATGCAGAGAATTATTTTCCATGAAATGAGTTTATTTTATTTGTTGTCTGTGTTTCTGTAGTTTAGCAAAGATTGGGGGGGATAACTGTTCATTAAACAATTGTAGACAATCAACTATTGTTGTTAGGTGTGGAGCTATATGAATGAGCAAGATAAAACTTCTGGCCTCTAATACCTGACAGCTTAGATCAGTGGTTCTCAACAAGGGGGTGATTTCATGCCCCAGGGGACATTTGGCAATACCTGGAGATGTTTTTGATTGTCATAACTGGCAGTGGTGGGGTGGTGTTGGTGCACCAAGTATCTAGCGGGTAAAGACCAGGGATACTGTTAAACATCCTACAATGCATCAGACAGCCCTCCAAAACAAAGACTCATTAGGTCCAAAATGAGAAATCCTAGCTTACATCAGAAGGGCAAATAATTACAAAACAGTGTTCATAGGTCCAGAGCAGACCACTATAAGAACCTAAGGGAATAACTAAATCTGGTTGGGCAGGACAGTGAAAGTTTCATGGGGACAGTGTCTGTGAACTGTCTAAAAGAATGGTTGCAAATTAAGTCTTCAGATAAGAATGTATGCTAAAGAACTAAAATCTAAATTGGAAACCAGCCTTTCACAAAAGTGCTTTCCAGGACTTACTAGAGTGTACAGAGCAATAAGGGTATAAAGAGAGGTATCACACACACACACACACACACACACACACACGCACACACACACACACACACATGAATTTCTGTGGTCAAAGACTAAGCAAAGCTAAGTTAAACAAGAGCTTTCATTATAAGACTTCTTAGAGCTTTAATTTGTGAAATTCTAAGAAGGTGATACAGTATTCAAGATTCGCAAATATATTTAACCAGATAAATTTTTCTTTTAGAAATGCATCTCTTGTGATTATTGTTGCACGGATCACACAGCTTCGAAAAATAGTTTTAGATAACAGGAGGTCATTTAAGGAGATTGAGCATGGGAAGTGTCTGGGCATATTTTTGGTTTTGGAGGATAAGCGGTATCTGTGAAGAACTGGACTGGAGACACAGATGGGGCAGGAAAGAGAAACAAGCGACAGGGATATCAGTTAGCAGATCATCACAATAGTTATTAGAAAATTGATGGTGTCCTATATTATGGCTGTGGCTCAGAAGATGGTTTGGAAGGATTGGAATTCGTAGCCTAACTAGACATGAGGGCTGTCAACCAGATGGGAGTAATAGTCTTTATGTGTCATCACTTGCCCTTACTTTCTCCTTTATTTGTCGAGGACAGAATGTTCATTCATTAGCAGAATCAGAGCATGAAAGATATACTCCTAAAGTATGCACTAGGTTTGGGATTTCAACATACAGTGGACCCGCAGCTAAGACTCTACAATGCACAATTCTCAACCACTGAGCATTGGAGTGAAGCTATCATCCCCAAAGAAGGGCAGCTGCCTCTATAAACTGCAGCCTTGCATGTTTGTGCAATGCACAATCTTCAGCTTCTAAGGCCCCTTAAAAGGTGGAAGGTTTGGCAGCTCATGCATCACTGAGCTCCTTGCTATACGAAGAGCTCCAAAGTTACTGAATAGTCCACACTGAACCATAAATTACAGGGTAGTTATTTCTTAGTTATTTAGCAGTTACAGTGCAATTAGTTCCACTTAATGTCAACTTTTGCCAATACATCTTCCATTAGCCTGAAAATTATAGCTTGGTTCTGTAACAGCCATAATGTTCACGCAGCTTCCAGACTCCAGCTTGCATCTGGGAGGGGAAGGCAGAAAGGAAATTGCTAGGAAGGCTGAGTTGATTTGTATTTGGATGTATGATCCTCATCCTCAATTCAGGAACCATCGCTGACAACCTCCCAGCTCCCTCTGTAACAGTGATTGAGCAAGAGGGTCAAAGGAATACAATGCCCACAGCTGGGAAGTATGGTATGGCTTGTGGAAGATAGGAATAAACTTGTCAGTGCTGAAATTCCAGGGTCTGACAAGGTAAAATCCAGTCTGTGCCACCCCCTGTGTATAGAGAAAGCTTGGATTAGTTCAGGTTTGTTACTTGGTTCAGAGTTTACCAACATACCATTTCGTTTGCTAGACCACGCTCTCACTGAAGGTACAAGGGGATTACACAAACCAGACTCTCTTTGTCTGCTTTTATCCCAAATTTAGATCACCCAGGTATTTTTCACTTTATAGAAAAAATTTTAAAGAAACATGGCACTGTATTTAACGTCTATACCTGCATTCATCCATACAATGCAGTGTTTGACAAAGTAGTCATTTTTGGGAATCTATTGGCTTAATCCTGCAGAATGCTTCTGGGTCATTTATTAAGGACCCAGTCACAGTATCTATTTACTAGGCATTTACTGTGTGCCAGACATGATGTTAATCATTTTGTTTGAGTTTCTCATTTCATCCTCAAAGTAACCTCATAAGGTTTGTATCTCACTATGTATAATTTCCCTTTTTATAGACAAGGACTTTAAGTACCAGAGAAGTTAAGTAACTTACCCATGGAGAAGCATTTGAATCCAGGTCTTCTGGAATCCAAAATCCATCCTATTTATAATAAGCTATTTGTTAATATTTATTGAGTAACCACACAATAGGAGCCAGGGACTGGTGAAACGAAGTGATCCTGGTGTAGAAATGGGAGGGTAAGGAGGTGCCAAAACGATGTGTTTGCTTGTGCATGTGTAGACATGCATGCACTGCAATTTATAAGCTGAGTCTAAAAGTGCTTGCCAAGAGGACATCTGTTTTGAACAATGCCAGCACTGTAGTGAGCACATGTGACTTCTGACACACTGGGTCGGAAAGATCCTGAACTTCTCTGTTTTGCTTTCCTTTGCTTGAATGTCTCTTTGGTCTCTTAGACCATCTTGTCTTGAATTACAACTCATTGTTTACATTTGATGCCCTCCACTTATCTTCAGGGCAGAAGCTGGATTTTCTTCCTCTCCGTAGCCCCTCGCCTGCCGCAACACATGTGCTTAGTAGGACAGGACATGCAGCAACAGAGCACCCCCGCTCTGTGTGACCAAAAGCACATTTAGTAACTTCTGTAAGCCTTAGTTCCTTAATTGGAAAAAGGGGAATAATAAGATTATCCCCCTTCATGGGGATTTTGTTTAGGTTAAATTGATCCATCCACATAAAATACTTAGAACTGTGTGTAGCACAGAGTAAGTTCTTAATGAATGGCTAAAATTATTATTCGTAATATTATCATTTGATAGAAGTAATATTAGCCTGTCTAGATACAGGAAGGAGAAGGAATAAAGGGACGTTTTCTATGTTTGTCAGCTGGCCAAAGAATTAGGATTAAATTAAACACAATAAAGTAAACTGGGTTCTAGCGCATCGTGCACTCTTGTCCCTTCTTTTTCTCTTTCAGTAAAACATGTGCCTCAATGGATTGTTTTCATACCAAGAGCCCACGATATCAATCAGTGCATGTCACAGAGTATATAACCCTAATGCTCATCTCTGTAAGTATCCAAAGCAGTGGTGGAAGGCTTCTCTAGGTTCAATCAGCAGACTAGAAGCAGGGTATAGGAATTGCCTTCTTTGGGCTCTACATTGTATTTCATTGTTATTAGTAATGATGATTGAACTGTGGTGGCCATGTTACATTCATTATCTCCATTGCTCCAAAGACAGCCAATATGATCAATAAAGCTTTTATTATTTCACCTATTCATCTTTGAATAGGTCCCCAGATATCCAACTTGGTGGTCCACATTCTTTGACAGTCAACGAATATTTGTTTAATAGATGGAAGTTAACTATAAAATAAGGTCTGTGTTTAAGTGACAAAAAATAATTAATCCAGCAATCAGTCAACAAATACTCATGATAGTCTTCCCCTAGAGAGGAAAGGTATTACTGAATAGGTACTGTGCTTTCTCAACACTTTTAAACATCGTATTAAAATTAAGCATGGCCATAAGCGTTCCTATTCCACTTACGTGTGGTATCTAAAGAGTCCAATTCACAGAAACAGAAAGTAAACGGTGGTTACCAGGGCCTGGGGGTAGAAGCAAAAGGAGAATTGTTATTTAAAAGGTATGGAGTTTGAGTTTTACAAGATGAAAAGTTCTGGAGATCTATTTAACAACAGTGTTAGACATTACTGTACTGTACATTTAAAAATGGTGAAGATGGCAAATTTTATCCTATGTCTTTTATTACAGTAAACAAAGAAAAAAATTGTGTGACCTTTAGAATAACTTTAAAGGCAAGGTTAAATACAAAAGTTAGGAATACATGTCCTCCCACCAGTGTTTCTGTCTCCTAATTCCACAGATCCTCTCCATAGAGACAACCACTGTTAATGATCTCTGCATTAATAACTTCCTCTGAGAGAATCTAAAACATATGCAGTTATGTGTCACTTAACAACAGGGATATGTTCTGATAAATGCTTTGTCATTAGGCGATTTCATCATCGTGTAAACATCATAGAGTGCACTTATACAAACTTAGGTGGTATAACCTACTACACACCTAGGCTGTATGGTACTAATTCCATGGGACCATCATCGTATGAGGTCTGTCATTGACTCAAACATCATTATGTGGTGCATGACTATATATATTTAATTCGTTTTTCTACACTGAAGGTGTATCTATTAGCGTTTAATCAGAGAAGGAGAACCCATATGACACACACATGTGTACACATACACATGCATATAAATATATATGTATGTGTAGAGATTTATTACATGAAATTGGTTTATGCAATTATGGAGCTGGCTAAGCAAGTCCAAATTCTATAGAAAAGACAGGTAAGATCACAAGCAGAGCGGAAGCCCATAATCATGAGCTGAAACTCCTAGTGCACAGATAGTGCTCGGGAAGGAAGATTCAAGAAAAAGAGCAACTACAGCCCCAGTGGCTTTTGAGGTATCTGTCTCGGGGAAAGCTAAAACTCTTTCTAAAAGTCTTCCAACTAATTAAATCAGACCCACCCTAGATAATCTCCCTTTTGATTGACTAAAAGTCAAGTGATCAAGGATTTTTTTTTTTGAGGAAGATTAGCCTTGAGCTAACATTTGGCAACAATCCTCCTTTTTTTGCTGAAGAAGACTGGCCCTGAGCTGACATCTGTGCCCATCGTCCTCTATTTTATGTAGGACGCCTGCCACAGCATGGCTTGACAAGTGATGTGTAGGTCTGCACCCAGGATCCCAACTGGCAAACCTCGGGCCACCGAAGCAGAATGTGTGAACTTAACCACTGCACCACCAGGCTGTCCCCTGATTAAGGATTTTAATCACGTCTGTGAAATCCCTTCACAGCAGCATCTACATTAGCATTTGGCTGAATAACTGGGAGAAGATTTGTATATGCTACAAAATGACCACAGATTCCTTTCTGCCCTCCAACTCTCTTGAGAGAATATCCCTTTAGTGCTCCCTAACTAAGAACATATTGATAGGGGTGTCCTGGGGACCATAGGTCAGGCTAGCCAAGTTGACACATCAAAAAGTATTGTGAAACTTATAAATAATAATGTACATCCCAAATTACACGATGTTATAAACCATTATGACCTCAATAAAATTACTTGGGAAAAAATAAAGCATTGCAATGGTACCATGCTCTGCATGGTATTAATACTTGGTCTTATATCGGAAAGATTTACCATACTACTACATAAAAGCTCATCCTTTTTAGCACCTACAAGATATTTCAAGGCATACATACAATATAATTTCTTCTATCAATGGACATTTAGGTTATTTTTGGTCATTTTTCTTCTAACAATGCTTCAATGTTCACCTTGTACACACACCTTTTTTTCACATCTGCCAATATATTTGTAGAATGCTGGGTCAAATCATACATGCTTTTTAAAATTTGGTCACATATTGCTAAATTTCTCTCTGGAGAAGATGCAGCAGTTTACCCTTCTATCAAATACAGTATTAGACATTTATTATACTCAAGATTGTCCTGCTTCCCTCTTTGCCTAGTCTCACCTAGCTCAGCACTGGCCTAAACCTCCCCAGATAGAGATGATGCTTCCAAAGTGTGGGTCTTTCCATGAATCTACATTTTCATCTTATTGAATTTAACCCCTGGTACATGAGTAATTAGAGCAAATATTGATAAATATCATAAATCAGGCTTGCTAGCTAATATCTGGTAAACCTCTGGACAGTGACACGAACTTGAGGTGAGGAGACACCAAACAGAAGATATAGTTTGCCTCATAACACATATCTCTTCAGAGCCTCTACAAATTGTTCATACAAACAATGTATCAGTTTTTAGGATCTGTAAAGACACCTGCACCCTATTTGATGAATTCTTTAAGTTTAAAATTCTTTAAGGCAATTTTATTTGGGTGGATATCCTAATTAGAGAAAGATTGCACAGCTAATAGTGAATGTAGCTCAAATGATATACATAAGTGTTCAAAAAGGTTTCGGCCTTAGAAAGTGGAGGGCGCAACAAACAGGTGACAGGAAGAAGGAAGTAGTTTGGTTTTTAGCTTGTATCTTTCACTTTTATTTAAAGACCTGTACCTAGATCTGTTCTTAATTTAACAGTTTTACCTTTTCAGGATGAACTCAGGGCCCTACTAATGATGTGACCTCTGTTCAGTGAGGTATAGGACAGGTTGTTAAAGACTTAAAAAAATGCCTGTGCACTTTCAGGAGAGGGAGGATGAACTGGCTCAGATGTTTTGAGTTCAGAGATCTGCAGCTGTTTGAAAACCCAGGGAACTGAATGGGAATAAAATTGTCCACATCAAACAAAAACTGTGTGTGGTTTTTGTGCTAGTCTGGTCCTTTGGAGTATCAAAGAAATTCTTTCCCTCCATGGAGAAAATAACCCTATATAAATCAACAAAAGAAGAGGCAGAGAGAAGAAAGTTTGCCAGATTCAAGCAAGTGGACAGAGCAAGAGCTGGATAGGGTGTGTGGGAAGGTGCCTAGGGGGTGAGTGAAGGCATGGACAAACTGGAGAGACTGAGGCTGTTAAAGGGACAGGACCAGGAAGTGAAAATCAGGGGTGAAGACAGGAGTTGACGGAAGGGAGGGAGAGAGAAGAACGACAGAAGAAAGGAAAGACTGTTGTGATTGCAAAAATATGACAGAGAGGGAGTCAGAAAGAATTAATCCACTAAGCCACACAATCTGTTTTTACTGAGCCTCTATTGCAGAGATATGACTCTGAGAGTGAGTGTCTCCTTAAATGTTATGATCTAGGCACCTTGGTCACCTGAATCTAGTTCTGGCCCCTGTACCTAATACACTTTCAACCCTGTCCCAGGCCCTAGAGACACAATGATGACCAAGACAGGGTGTTTGCTCCAAGTGGAGAAGAGAGAAGGAAGGTCAAACAGGCAATGATAAACCAGTGTGATGTGAACTGTGAGGGGGGCATTCAAGGGGTTATAAGAATATATAATAGGGACACTTAACCTTGTCCAGGAGAAACAGAGTTGGGAGAGAGACTGGAGAAATGAAAAGACAAGAAAGTCAGAGAAAGACTAATATTTTGTTGATGTAGATGATGAAAATGATGGTGATTATTATAACAGCCAATGTTTATTTTGAAGTCTTTAGGCTTAATGTTATCTTTCAAGACCTAGGTTCTTCATAGATGTCATCTCATATCAACATGGAAGTTTTGAAATTCTTTCCATTGACCCATTTTGAAGATGAGTAAATCACATATTTGAAGATTAGGAAATTTCCTCAAGACTACAGAACATAAACCCACCCAGGTCCATCTTGTGTCCAAGACTCTGGTCTTTCCACTACACTAAGTTGCTGAAGAGAGGAGAGGAATGCAGAGTAGAATGATGAGGATAAAGTGAGAAATTAAAGGAGAATATGAGAAAGGATGTGGGGTAAACAGGGAGCAAAGAGAAACATGAGACAGGAGGGAAGACCTACAGAAGATGAGAGAATGGATGAGCATGCAAGAGACAAAGAGAAAAGGGGAAGAGCACATGGTGAAGAATGGAGATAGTCTGTAGAAAATGGAAGGTTCCTGGAAGACAAATGATGGCAGTGAAGCAGTGAGATGAGAGGACATGGATGGCAAGGACAAAACATAAGAAAACTGCTTGTAGGCTGAAGTTCTGGAGTGTCTGATATGGAAGAAATTGACAGAAAGGGACAGTGAGAGAGGGAGGGAGAAGTGACACAATTGAGAGAGTCCTGAAGTCGAAATGGAAGCTATAAAAATCATTACTTATCTGAGAAAACTGGCCCACTTGGTCACCTACCTTGGAGCCCCTTGGCTCTGGCCCCTGCATAGAAGCCAAAACTTCCTCTGCCCCTGAAGTTCCCCATAACAGGGTGAGAAATACACAGATTGAACTATGAGCCCAGGCATTGCTGTTACTGACTCTCTGGCCAACATTAGCACTCTGAACATGAATCCTTGCCTTTTCTGCAGTCCCATTTGGAAAGGAAGAACAGTGGAAAGGATTATGTAACACCAAGGAGGGAAGAAAGAAGGAAGGAATGTGGGGTAAGGTGTGGGGTGTGGAGAGGCAGGCAGAAACAGTGAGGAGCATCCTGGGTCCAGCCTTTTAGAACTTAAGTGAATTTTCAAGGCCAACTCTCTGATTTTATTGATAGGGAAACAGAGACCCAGAAAGGATAAAAGTAAAACTAGATATCACAGCAAACTGAGGTCAAAGCCCAGCTCTGCCTCAGACTTCTGCCCAATGTAAACTCAGACACCCATCTGTGAATGGTGGGAAAGAAGAGACAGGGAGAATGCAGGCACCTGGGTAATTAGAACAATGATAAGGGCCAGGGTGGCTCTTCTGCAAGTGATAGCAAGCGTGCTCGCCTGCAGGCATATCTCGTTTCCAGAGCTCAGGTTGTGAGACTGTGGATTTAAGCAGGTGCTGCTATTCCTGTCCCACTCTCTGTCTATTTTCAACCACAGGATGCAACTCCTTCGGCTGCGGGAAGGACTTGTTAAAAGGTGGATCCGCTGCTACTTCATTCCTTCCTTCCCCCACTCAGTCTCCCCTTCTGCACACTATACTTCCAACTCTGACTTATTCCTGCAAATAAGGGGTGCCTCTATACCCCACATGCTCTGACTAGGACCATCTGCTTTCTGTCTTGAATGAGTCACTCTGGCTTCTGCAGGAATAGGTAGGGAGGTGATCTCATATGACCATTTTGTGAAGGCATCCTGGAGATCCCTTAAACTGATATCAGTAAGCTTCCTAGCACAGAATAGGGGCTCAGTACATGTGTGTGGGTCAGTGGATGAGTGGTGGGATGAATGAATGAATGAATATTAAAGAACTCCTCCTCAATTTATAAGTGAGTACACTTAGAACCAATGAGGGAAAAGATTTTCCTCATATTTAACAGCAAGTGGTGGCAGTACCAGAACTAGAAGGGGTTCTGCCTCAGTGGGCAAGACGGGAGCCATATAATACAGCTATGTCATAAAAAAACATGAAGGCAGTGTTTCTTCTAAATATTTCAGGCTAAATCCATGCTAGTGAGTTCAGATGTAAATCAGGAGAATTCAGGCATGAGAAGACCCCAGAGACAGGCAAAAGCATGACCGCATGAGTCCTTGGATCAAACAAAAGAGGTCAGTGATTATGGGGTGTGGTAGGGCAGGGAGTGTGGTAGGAATTATTGACTGCACAAAGCAAGAAAGCCTCATATAGGCTATAACATAAACAAACCTATGAAACCACCAAGCTGAATTTCTAAGAGAGCCAAGATGGACAACAAGGACAAGAAGAATGGAGCAGTATGATGAAAAAGAGAGAGATTGTGGGTTCTTCCAGAATCAACGAATTATGCACAAAAGGAATGGCCAATAGGATCAGTCTATGCACTTGACAACAGGGCGAAATTGTGTGGAAGAAAGATATTTGGAAGAGCAGCTGATGTCAGAAATACTATTTGAAGAAGGGTTTCACTCTAATACTGTGCCAAGAAAAGGTTGGTCAGCAGACGGGGCTGCCCTGCTCTGCTGACCCAATGGGAACAGAGAACAGACAGGTGCTGCCTCTCTTAAATTATCTCTAAGCTTGAGTAGGTGCTTACAGTGGAACAGGGAGAGGCTGAAATGGTCTCTCTAGCCAGGGGAATCTTGCAAATCCACTTGAATGTAAAGGAATCAAAAGATAATTCCAGAAGTGGTTCCGTTAGTTTGTTTCCTTAAAGTAACTGTAGAAGAATTAAGTCAATACTTGAGATGGCAGCAGATCGCTGTTTCATAGGAGGTAAGAGCTAGTGTGGTACAATGAGCATTGGATAAATATGCTCTGATTTTAGCTCGACCTGTGAATTTGAGAGAAATCACTTCCTGCCTTGAAACCTCAGTTTTCCCATCTGTAAACTAATGATCATGGGCTCTTTGGTTTCTGAGGCTCCATTTTTTGGTTTCCTTTTCTTTTTTGTAAATATTTACAACATTCATTGTTCTTTCTTGATGCAGGAAATCTCGGGGGATAGAAAAATCACTTCTCCTCATTTAATTACTCTTACCTGGATGGAAAAAAAGAGCGACTCTTCAAACAGCACCAGGAGCCTCTGAGAGGAAGCTGGTTTAGACATATGTTGGTAATTGCTTAGAAATCAGTCAGGCTCTGAGGTCCTTGAGAACCAAAGGTTGAAAAGATTCCGGGTACTTTCATATTTCAGTTCCCCGCAAACCCCCTTCCTCATATGCATAAGCAGAATTGCTTCTTTAACCAAGGTCAGGTTAAATTGACTGGACAGGGGCACACTCCACATTTGGCTGCCAGCCAGTTGGAGCTTAATAACCATCACCTTTCATCCTGCGAACTTTCTCGGCTCTCGTCAGTTTCACATTTTTTTACACATTCCTTTTCTGCAAATGCCTTTCCTCACAAAGAGCATTTCTAAAGGTTGAATATAGTGATTAGTGACACGTACACATTTAATCTTTCCCAGTCTTTCCCTGTCTGTGGCTCCCCTCTGCGCTTCTAGCCCTTAGAGTTTTATGCCTGTATTGCGGAAATGTTTTCATCTGTCTCTCTGCTATTTTCTTTTCTGTCTTATAAATCCTTAAAGAAATGTAGTGTGAGTGAATTTAGTGAGAGGCTGGATGGATGGCTCCAGAGAATGAATTCTCTTCATCCGAGAACAGTCTCTATGCACAGAGAAGCAAATAGCATCTTCCGATTCTGTCAACGTGATTATTAAGCATTTATAGAGCTTTTCCTTCTTGCACTATAACAGCTACAAGCAGTTTAATTAGTTGGTTTTCACCCCAGAGTAGTAAAGATAGATGATTCAATTTATCCAACCTTAGATTAAATGCACATTTGAACCCAGGCTCTCTGATGGAGTACCGAGGGTGCTCAGCTCAAAGTCAAACATCCTGGGTTAACCTTTTGGGCCTGCAGTTTTTAAGCTATGTGACCTAGTGCAAATCATTTCATGAATCCAGGGTCAACATAAAATAGGTATGTGTATCATGATACCAATAGAGCATACCTTCTCAATGGTAATGAAACGATATACACCCCCATAGGGGTTAGAATTGGTTCTTACAGAGCAATAATATCTTATTCTTTATGTATAAAGCACAGATTTACACTGTACAGAAACAGATAATTAGTATATTTGTAGTGTTAAAATTTTAAGGAGGTGCAATTAGAAAAAAAATGTCTCAGAATTCTCCAGTAAGGGGCAGAGGTTGGCAATAATGAAGAAATGTTGAGAAATCCTGCAATAGAGAATAAGGAATGGAACAACCTACTATGTTCCAGCCCCCATGCCTCCATCAATCCTCACAACCTTATAAGGAAACTGTGGGTATTTTTTTTTTTTTAATAAGCAGACTCAGGATAGGAAGCAGCTGAGATAATATGTGCAAAATACCTTTTAAATGATAAAGTTCTGTGCAAATATAAGGTGCTATTATTGGTAACTTTTTAATACATATAACAGTTAGCGATTGGTGGAAAACAGACCACTCAAAAGCTAGTGGCTTCACACAATAACCATTTATTTGGCTCACAATTCCGTAGGTCAGCAAATTAAGCTGGATTCAGCCCGGCAGTTCTGGTATCGGCTGGGCTCCCTCACGCATCTACAGTAAGCTGCAGGTCACTTAGGCAGCTTTGCTTCTGAAGGTGGGCTGGCCCTTGGCTGGGGATGCTTAAGACTGGTGTCTGTCATCATCCAGCAGGTTAGACCCAGTTTGTTTTTGCAGGATATCAGCAGGGTTCCAAGAAACCCTGCTGAAGTAGGAACCCTGCTGAAGTAGGAAAGAGCTCTTGGGGTCTAAGCTCAGAATCAACACACTGTCACTTCAATCAGAGCATATTTGTCAGAGCAAGTCTCAAAGCCAGCCCAGTTTCAAGCAGTATGGAAATGAACTCCATCTCTTGACAGGAGGAACTACAAAGTCACATTGCAGAGTGTGGACAAAAGGAGAGGAATAATTGCAGTCCTTTTGATAAGCAACATTTCTCAACATAAACATGACTAAATAATGATCTGTGACTTGTCCGCCTCATGAACCAAGACACACATTTAAAACAAAACTGTGATATGAATATTGTTACCATCCCCTGGTTTTTGATTCTTAACACCATGCTTGGAATGTGCAAGTAGAAAGTTAACACAATGTTCTCTTTTGTAAACATCATGAAATAGGGGCAAAAGAAGCACTTGCTAAATGCTAAGTGAAATAAGTCAGTCAGAGAGGACAAATACTGCGTGATTCCATTTATACGAGGTATCTAAGACAAAGTCATAGAAGCACAGAATAGAAGGGTGGTTGCCAAGGGATGGGCGTGGGGGAAATGGAGAGTTGTTCAATGAGTATAGAGTTACAGTTCTACAAGATGAATAAGTTCTAGAGGTCTTCTGTTCAACATAGTACCTGTAGTTAACAACACAGTGTTGTGCACTTAAAACCGTAAGAGGATAGATCTCATGTGAAGTGTTCTTACCAGACGCACACAGGAGCAAGGGGACCTAAGGGAAGTTTTGGAGGTGATGGATATGTTTATTATTTTAATTCTCAGGATGGTGTAAGGGATGCATGCAAATGCACAGACTCATTAAAATGATGCTCATTAAATAGGCACAATTTTTTGTGTATTAAGTATATGTCAATACAGCTGAAAATTTAAAAAAAAATAATTGAAATAATAATTCCAAAACTTGTTTAAAATGCCTTCCATGTAAGGGAGGAAGCTTAACAGCTCTGCTAACTAGCCATTCATCCTAAGTCTCCAAGTTCTATTGAAGCATTAAGTTAGGGCATCAGGAAGCTGAGTGAAGGCTTAGACACCATTATATCAGCCTCGCACAAAATTGCCTGCCCTGAGTTATGATTTAATGTCACACTCTCTGCCTTTATGGAGGGCCAGTCTGTGAATCACCCAGAAGAACAGCATTTCTATATCTTTTGTAAAATTCTGGTTGTAGACAAAGTGCACTGAATAATGTTTGTTTGTTTTTATCCTTTAGATAAATTTCTTCTTGGGTAAAAGTCCAGAAAGAATTTTCTCTATAGATGAATTTGTATGTTTTCTATTATTGCATAATTCAAAATGTTTCTCTTGATAGCTTAGCCGCCAGAAAATAAACTAATTGTCCCTGTACTATAATCTTCTCAACTCAAGAGCCTGAAAGTACCAATTCTATCTACTTTTTTCAAATGCCTTTTCAAATAACCTTAAATGTTATTTCTCCTACTTGTTTTAACTGCTAAGTCACCTTAAGCCATTTCAGAAGAAGTCAAAGGACAGATTTAAAATCTCTCTTTTTTTTAAGTGAACTAGTGTCCTAAGGAGATGTTTGCATAATTATAAGTTTGGGTTTGAAAGATTAGCCCTTCAGATGCTATTTTTATCACCCTATGTCCAAAGACTGTGTTAAGCTGCCTCTACATAGATGCAGCGCCTGTGTTTGGCTCTTTGGTCTGAATCATTTTATTTTCCTAAACTGTAGTTATCTACATTGAAGAGTCTTTCTACTCAGCTATGCTTTTTCCCCATAACAATAGAATTCTTTTTTTAAACGTGGGAATATTATGTTTACTAGAATTACTAATTATATTTAATGATACATAATTTAGATAAAGATTTAAAGCACCGTGGAACATACCTAGCTTTAAGTTGCTTCTCCCCTTGGTAATCATCAAGTTGGTTACAACTTCTAAAATGCTGTTTATTTTTCTGACTGTTGAAAGCTCAGCAACACTTCATAGGTTGCTCTAGATTTGAAGTAAGACGAGTGCATTTCCAAAGGGCAGACACTTTGTCTCTCGTGTCTGCTCTTGTTTCGCCAGAGCCTTGACCATATTGGTCAAAAAATTTTTAATGTGCGATTGAATAAATATTTGTTCTGCATCGCCCCAACTGCCAGGGGAATTCCTGGCAGTTACTTGGCCTCTCTGTTTGAACTCTCTCAACCATGCTATGTGATAAAAGTATGTGCTTGAGGAGATGGTTGCAAAAACTGAATAAGATAATGGCCATGAAAGCCATAGTAAATTATGAAGCATTGTGGATGTGGCCATGTATGAGAAAGAATCGTCTTCTCCCTCTTTGAGTTCGTCATCTCTAACATCCTTGTCATCATGACCTGTGGGCCCATTCTGGAAACAGATTCAAGGTACTGTCCACTAGAGTTGTTTTGGACCAGCACACATGAATGTTCTGAATGTCCACTGACTGCCACACACGTCCAGGGAGGTCTTCCACACCCAGGTCACCTCCCCCCTTGGCTGGTTCAGAGAAAGCCCCAAATGCTTACAAATATAATTCCTGTTATTCAGTGTTATACATTGCCTTCAGCTCTATAGCTATGTTTAGTCTGTTACGCCCTTTGGCTGAAAGAAGCGTGAAGCATTTCTCTTTCTTTGTCAATATGCCATCAACTTTTTCCCATTTTGAGGAGCATGGAAGCAGGAGAGGTGGTGTGAATGGGAGAAACAGAGAGAAACACAAAGACAGACAAAAGTACCCAAGCCCTACATTCTAACTTCCTAAAAAATTGTGTAGGATAAAGATATTTAACACACGTTATTTCATGATGACAACCTAATGGGCATCAAACTGCGATACAGAAAGAGAATTCCTTAAAAAATCCCTGTAAGTTTGTTTTACATGAAATAAACTAGAGCAGGATACAGATGATAAAGTCACAGCTAGGGAATTAAGGAAGGTTTCAGGGAAGCTGCCTGAGACCATGGGAAGAGGACTTTCAGTCAGGGGCCTGGATCCTTATCTTGGATAAGACTCATAGCTCTTTTTCTGTTTCTATTTTATTTTTTATTGAGGTGATGATAGTTTACAACCTTGCGAAATTTAAGTTGTACATTATTATTTGTCAGTCATATTGTAGGTGCACCTCTCCACCCTTTGTGCCCACCTCCCAACTCCCCTTTCCTCTAGTAACCACTAATCTGCTCTCTTTGTCCACGTGTTTAACTTCCACATATGAGTGGAGTCATACAGAGATTGTCTTTCTCTATCTAGCTTATTTGACTTAACATAATACCCTCAAGGTCCATCCATGTTGTTGTGAATGGGACGATTTTATCCTTTTGTATGGCTAAGTAGGATTCCCTTGTATATATGTACACCATATCTTCTTTATCCAATCATCAGTCCATGGGCCCTGAGGTGGCTGCCACGTCTTGGTTATTGTGAATAATGCTGCCATGAACATAATGGTGCATGGGTCTCTTTGAATTGCTGATTTCAAGTTCTTTGGATAGATACCCAGTAGTGGGATGGCTGGGTCATATGGTATTTCTATTTTTAATTTTTTGAGAAATCTCCCTACTGTTTTCCATAGTGGCTGCACCAGCGTGCATCCCCACCAGCAGTGTATGAGGGTTCCCTTTTCTCCACAACCTCTCCAACATTTGTTATTTTTCGTTTTGCTTATTTTAGCCATTCTAACAGGTATAAGGTGATATCTTAGTGCAATTTTGATTTGCATTTCCCTGATGATCAGTGATGATGAGCATTTTTCATGTGCCTGCTGGCCATCCATATATCTTCTTTGGAGAAATGTCTGTTCAGATCCCTTGCCCATTTTTTGATCAGATTGTTTGAGTTTTTGTTATTGAGTTGTGTGAGCTCTTTATATATTATGGAGATTAACCTTTTGTTGGATATATGATTTGCAAATATTTTTTCCCAATTGGTAGATTGTGTTTTTGTTTCAATCCTGTTTTCCCTTGCCTTGTAGAAGCTCTTTAGTCTAATGAAGTCCCATTTGTTCATTCTTTCTATTGCTTCCCTTGTCTGAGAAGACATGGTGTCTGAAAAGATCCTTTTAAGACTGCTATCAAAAGAGTGTACTGCCTATATTTTCTTCTAGAAGTCTTATGGCTTCAGGTCTTACCTTTAAGTCTTTGATCTATTTTGAGTTTATTTTTGTGAATGGTGTAAAAGAATGGTCAATTTTCATTCTTTTACACGTGTCTGTCCAGTTTTCCCAACACCATTTGTTGAACAGACTTTCTTTTCTCCATTGTATGCCCTCAGCTCCTTTGTTGAAGATTAGTTGTCCATAGATGTGTGGTTTTATTTCTGGGCTTTCAATTCTGTTCCATTGATCTGTGTGCCTGTTTTTGTACCAGTACCATGCTGTTTTGATTACTACAGCTTTGTAGTATATTTTGAAGTCAGGGATTGTGATGCCTCCAGCTTTGTTCATTTTTCTCAGGATTGCTTTAGCAATTTGGGAAGACACATAGCTCTTTGAATCTCAGTTTGTTTCATCTGTAAACTCAAAGTTCACTATAAGGTGGTCTCTAAGATCTTACCCAAATAAAAAAATCCAATGACATTGTTCACAATTTGGGGAAACAGAGGGCACATGTTTTTGGTGATCTGGTTAGAGATAGGACAAGTGGATTCAAACAGCAGTGGTACCAGTTGCTCTGGAGTGTCTCCTTTCTTTACTATTTTTAATGTGACATTTCATATCTTTTTCTAGCTTCTAAAAGGGCCACTGTAGGTCCTTGTGCATTTCTCACTTACAGTGATTATAAAGGAGGTTGAGTTAACTTTTTTATTCACACATGCCGTGCATGGTTTTTATCAAAAGCCAGGGGAAAGAGGGATGGAGGCTGCATCTCAGGGACTTTCTCAGAGATCCTGGCAGGGCTATTTTAGAAACGTATTTTAATAAAATCACCATTAGTTTGTTGTTTAGTTGCAGCATTTAATTTATTTGTTTAAATTACAAATAATGGTGAAGGATTGTGGAAGATGCTTAGTTATCAAAAGGAAGCATGAACTTCAATTAAAAAGTAGAAAATGAACACATATCACATCTTATTTAAAACTGTACATGTTTCTCCAGCACCAGCCCAGGGGCTGTTCTTCAGTGGTAAGAAATACGATTATTTTTTAACATTTTATCCTCATCCTAACCAATGGTGGATTCTCAATATTTGTGGAAATAAACTGAATCCCTCTTATCTGTTTCCTAAATGAAAGCCTATTTGAAAAATAAGGCCACTGTGTTTATGTGAAGCAGGGATGAAGACAGCAAGAAGAACAGATCCTTAATCCTGTGAAGTTCTTTATCTTGGATTTTTTTCTCTCAAATGCCTTTATAGAGGAATGGATTTTTTCTTGTAGCTATAAAGTTTTTAAAAGTACTGTGAAATTTTTAACAAATAATAATTTTATGCTGCACAGTTCATCAATAAAATCAGTTATGGAGAATTATGTAATAAATTAAACATGAAATTTAGTTGGAAGTATTAGTGCTTTGAAGTATCAACTACATGTCACATTAGAGCCGGGGCAGACAGGTACCATTTTCATTGAATAAACAACCACTATTGACAAGCTGAGAGGGGGGCAGACATTCAAGAAATGTTATTTCAATTTTCAAAAAACAGAAAATTATATTTTTTGTCTTTTATTACTAATACTTCAAAATTGAGGTTAACGAAAACACTTATTGTGACAATACTAGGTTGAACCTGCTGTTTACATAGGTAAAAAAATAGTTGGATGTTGCCATGTTCGTAAAGTGACAAAGGTTCTCTTCTTGACCAAACTCTAGTCAGGTTCCTTTGAACTCTTTATCAGCTAGGCTCCATTGTTGAACATGTCCTTCAAGAGTCCAGTTTTAGCAAGAATCTTATCAGGTCAAGTTGGTTCAACCAGAATCTCCCACTTTCAATGTCTGATCACCCTCCTCATCCTTTAGCATCCCCCAGGTGATATCTGATCAGGAAGAACACTGTTAGATCAGGTTAGCAAGAATTACCCTACCTTAGTAATTCCCCATCCACCAGCTCCTTAGTCTCACTCTACTCCTTAGCTGTAAATTCCCATTTTTCCGTGTATTTGGAAATAAGACCAGTTCTATACTGAGTTCTCTTTTCCTGATATAATAATTTAATTCCATTAAATACACATATAAATAAATATAAATAATTTCTGATTAAAATCTGCTTTTACCACTTTAACTACTGTCCAGGTCTGGTTTTCATTAACAATGGTTCAATCTAAAACTATGTATATAAAGCAGTGCTAGGAATTATGGGATTGCGTACATGAATATAGTCCTTACTATATTAACTCATTTATATTCTATTTGATAGAGAATGTGAGGATGCTTACCAAAAGATTAACAATGAAATGGAAAAGACATAAATTGATTAAAATTAAAACGAGGGAATCTAAAATTTATATGGAAATTTAAGATAAAGGAAAATTCAAATTATGTAGATATTATTCTCTCATCGATGAGTAAAATTGATTCAAAATGTCTACGAGCTTCCTAGCAGCCAAAATAGGGGAAAATAGTCAAAAGAATATTGATTTTGCACATAAGTGAAAAGCCTACGAAAAGTAAGATTTATGTTGCTTAGGCCTGAGTCACACGGGGAAATGAGTGATCTGTTTAATTAAGAAATATATTTTGAAATCAGAAGGTAAATGAGCTAAAGGTCTTTGTTGTTGTTATTATTATTGTTGTTGTTTTATGGTGGTGGTGGTGTTTTTTAAATCTATTTTGTTTTAATTTCCTAATGAGATTCCAGAGAACAAGGATTCGAAGAGAGAATTTAGGAAAAATTTCTAGAGAAAATATCATTTGAATTGCACTCTCAAAAGTGTATAGGATAATGTTATTTAGCACACATAATATTTAATCTGTACAAGACATCATTCTAAATATGTCACATTTATTAACTCATCAATTCTTACAACAACCTTTTGACATAGGAAATATTATTATTTCACATTTTACAGATGAGGACACTGAGGCATCAGGCCATTAGGCAAGCTGCCCAAGACCAAGCACATAGATGGGAGGGGCAAGAACCAGGTTTCAAAGCTGGCAGCTCACAGCCCATACTCTCAATGGCTATGACATTCTGCTTTTCTTACACCTTCTGTCCTGCATGTTTGTAGACCTTTAGAAGACTTAGAAAGCAACCCGACGTGCATCCAGCTCCACCCACCACACACAGAAATGTAGGGAGTAAATGGTTTGTAACTTGGAAGAAGAGATGCTCACACCACATGGTATTGCCAGACAATGGGCAAAACAGAATAAATGTTGATACAATTTAGCAGGTTGTGAAACATTTTGGTTAAAAGTAAGGATTCTGAAGCCAGAAAGACCAGGATTTGGATTCCTGCAATTTACTACCAAGGAAATTTCCAAGACGTTTTCCAAGGAAATTTCCAAGACATTTTCTAATTCCTCTTAGCCTTGTTTTGGTTTTTATTGTTTTTTTTTTTCTGAGGAAGATTAGCCCCGAGCTAACTATTACCAGTCCTCCTCTTTTTGGCTGAGGAAGCCTGGCCCTGAGCTAACATCCATGCCCATCTTCCTCTACTTTATACGTGGGACGCCTGCCACAGCATGGTGTGCCAAACAGTGCCATGTCCGCACCTGGGATTCGAACTGGCAAACCCCGGGCCCCCTAGAAGCAGAACATGCGAACTTAACCTCTGTGCCACCAGGCTGGCCCCAAATTCATCTTAGCCTTGATGGTCTCAATCTGAAAACTGGAACAATGATTTCTCTCCCACTGAGTTTGTGCAATAATTACATGACATAATGTATGAAAAGTGTTTTTAGTGTATTGTCTGGCAGATGGTAGCTCACAGCAAAGTATATCAGCATTAGTGGTGGTGAGAATGAGGATGCACAGCCAGAGGAACAAACCCTCAAACAGGGATTAATGACACCCGTAACCTTAGCTGAAGCTCTACAAGTGGAGTAGAGAGCATCCAGGTTGATCTAAGTTGAGAGACTGCCAGGCCCAAATATTTGTCAATGGGCAAAGATGGAGCAGAAGAATGAGAGCTTATCAGTATTTCAGGACAACTTCCTTTTATAAATTGAGAAAAAAATTAGCATACTGCCCCCACTACCACCACCAGGTTTGGCACTTCAGTTTTATGGGTGTCATCAAATTACAGGGCATTATAGCTGTGAGAGCCCAAAGAATTGAACAAAGCCAACTTCTCCACTCTAGAGTACATTCAAAACGAGTCTCAGAGAAAAACAAGCTGTTCAAACTGCTAGGGCCAATTAATAGCAGAACCAGCCAGTACCTCTCACCCCAAGGTTGTTTTTGCTGCCAAGCCTGACTCACTGAGGCAATCATTCACTCATTGATAATGATTAGGAGTCTCCTGTGCCAGGTACTAGAGATACAGAGATGAGTGTGCTTTTTCCTCATAGTTCAGAGAGACATGAATCCCTGAAGCAGACTGGGAAGAAAAAGAAAGGATTGAACCAGAAAAGCTATAGAGATATTCATTAGTTTTATGGGGATCATAGTGGAGGGCTACCTAACCTTATGTGGCATGAGATACAGTCAAGGATGGCTTCCGGAAATACAGTAAGTGATAGTTGTGCACCGAAAGGAGGTAACCAGAAGAGGAGGAGAAGGTCACTTTTTCCAGAAGGGGATCTGAAAAGGAATGAAATGAGCCATCTCTACTTAAAAAGCATAGACTCCACACCCAGGGAAGAAGTCAGACACATCCAATCACAAAGAGTGGACTAGAAGCCTCTCAATACACTCTCCCCGCCTGCTCCCTGTCCTCTGTTCAAACAGGACTACTATTAATTCTATTTTCTAGATGAAGAACCCTTAGCATAGGGAAGCCAGATAACCCTCCATAACTTGCATTTAAAACCCAGGCATGCCGGTTCCAGATTCCGTACACAATCTTAACTACCTTAACTACAACACAATATCCTTCTCTGAAATCAAATCCACTCGAAAGCGAATCTGCCTCAAATAGACACACAATTCCAGAGAAAAGCATGCAAGAAGTTTGGCAAATGAAACTAAAATGCATGAATAAAAGTTTATTTTAGCTTATATAGTCAGAATTTATTTGATAATTTTAACTGCATGCTAATTCGTAAAATGATCAGAAAATGAGCCGGGTCTTGATTTTTTAACAGTAATTTTTCTGACAAAATTGTATGATCAAATGAAATGAAATCCTTCACTTTGCATTTAACTTTCATATCATGATTAGGAGGAAGGTAATTTTTGTAAAAATATTTGAGAGATTCATCATTTTTCCCCAAGGCTTCTCCTATTCCTTTGATATTCAAATATTTCTCTTTTGAAGCTTCTAATCATCTTCCTTGTTGATTTTCTCTTTTTCAATTGTTAATTGGTCTAACTCAGTCTAATCCTCTTTTGCCAGTGGCTCAGAATGTGATTCCAGAGAACTTTACCATCACTTTCATCAACTTCATGATACTGTGCAGCTTTCACAGGACTGCAATTTCATTTTGCAGGTGATAAGCATTGTATTCTCATTATGATGCGGGCGCTGAAAATATTTTAAAAAATTGGTATTAGCCTAAACAACAACAAAAATTATTTTGACAAGATGGGAAGAAACAAGATAACTACCTTGATAGAAACTGATTTTACAACATAGTTTTTTAAAAATATTTTTAAATAGTGAAGACTGCTCTACAGAACCATAAGTATCTGAATTCAAGTAATGAACAGTCATATAACAAAGATCCCACATATCTACAAATACCTTGAAATTCCCCAGGGTTCCAGAACTGCCAAAGGGGAAAATGAAAGCCCCTACCTGCTTGCTTTGAGTAGACCGTCTTGGGAAAAGAAGCAGGGAGAAGATTTTATAAGTAGTGTTGTATTTTATATGTACACTCAGCATATGGAATATAGCTCCTATTAATATATTTCACCAAGTTGATGGGTAGTAAAGATTTTTATTAGTACTTTGATGGCTTAGTGCATGCTGTGAGCTGCCCAGAGACAGTGTTTTCCTAGGGAACTGAAGTGCATGCAAACCCAATGACTTGGTTGAAGTTCCCATTGCCTTGAGTGGATAAACGACCTCTGAAATTGATCACCTCCCAGGCAACTTCCTTCTCCCAGGGAAAAATGAATAATTAGGTATATCTCCTTAATCTCCAGCTTTCCTGTGGAGCTTGGGAGTGGACTCTTTCATGAAGAAACTTTGAACAACATCAGTGCTACCGACTGGTAAGCCTGGGTTCAGAGGGCATCCCAAGAGTTCCATTGATTCCTTGTCGTCAATGAAGAGAAGAGATAGGAACCTATTCTTTAATTCAAGGAGAGTAACACTGGTGGAGATGTTCCTCCTCTCCTGCTATGCCCCGTGGTTTCCACAGAGCTGATTTGTGTGCAAAGAGCTGGCCATCTGTTATGTCTGGGGATATAGTGCATATGTCTGAGAGCAGGAGAAGAAATGCAGACTCTCAGCTTTACAGAACTGAGTTCCAGAATTTCTTATGTCTCAGGAGCTTCCTAGAGCCAAGAAGTAAAGGAACAAATGTTGTCAGTGGACCGTTCTTTCGGTTTACATCTTACCCTTTCAATCCATAAACTCCTCTATTCCAGCACATGACTCAACTCTTTTCAAGTCCACACATTTTTGTTAAACTTGTCATTTTGTGCCCTTCACCATGAGAATTACATACATGCCTGAATGCACATGCACACACACACACACACACACACACACACACACACACACTAGCTACCATTTTATACACATGTTGTATCTTCCAGTCACTGTGGTAAGAGATTTATGACCTTTACCTCTTTTAATGCATGCACCAACTCTGGAAGGAGGATCTTTTTATTCCCACTCTATAATAAGGAAACTGAGGCTAAGCAAGTTTAGGAAACATGCCTAAGGTCACAGATCTAACCAGCTGTGAAGATCTATAATTTGAAACCGGGTCTCCCTGACTCTAAAGCCTATAATCTAAAGTTTTATCTTGCTTATGAAACATATTACTTATACTTGTGTATGTACGTATGTAATACTATACAATATTTGAAATGCATATTATACTAATGCTGGAGGTGAAAACATCAGCCCACTGAGAACGTTTTGGTGTAGAAATTTACTGAAGTCTGAACTCATAGGTTCTCAGAATCAGAAGGGACATCAGACAGCCTTAAATTACCCTGTTCTTCAATATTATGCACTGGATAGTAATCAGAAAAGGTGATTCCAAGGACCTGTTTCAACTTTGAGATGTTACAATATTAATTATTACATGATATCAGTTGCTGCTTCTCAGATGAGAGTATCTATACCTCCTGTGGTGTGCCAAGGATCAATTTTACAGGATAGTAAGTATTTCAAAGGCTATGTCAAAACAAAAAGGGACATATTGTTGAATTTAATGCCAAATGTGTATGGAATTTTCCCATAAAACAGGGCACTTCAAAAGAACTTTGTGCTTTTATTTTTTTTTAATGATTTTCTTTTTTTCCTTTTTCTCCCCAAAGCCCCCCAGGGACATAGTTGTATATTCTTAGTTGTGTGTCCTAGTTGTGGCATGTGGGACGCCGCCTCAACGTGGTTTGATGAGCAGTGCCATGTCCGCGCCCAGGATTCGAACTGATGAAATACTGGGCCACATGCAGCGGAGCGTGCAAACTTAACCACTCAGCCACGGGGCCAGCCCCAAACTTTGTGCTTTTAGAATCCATTTTCAGCTACACTTTCGCAGATTCCTACGAGCACATGCTCATTCTCTTTACTCATAAGATTTTCCTTGGGTAGGGGGAGGAAATGGTGAGCAAGCTCTCGGAGACCATAAGACTCAGATCATTCCTCTGTCATCTCTGATTCACAGAAGGTATGTCCGTATTTGAACTGAGATCTGCCTTTCCTTGCAGCTCTAAGTACTGAGCTTCCTCTTTGGAAGTGGTCAATAATTCTACTAAGCATGACGAGTCCACATCCTCAATTTGTTCCGCCAAAGTCTTGGAGTAGTTTTCATCTGTGCAGTGAAATGGTTCATCAACCATATTCAGATCATCAACCATATTCATATCATATTCAGACCCATCCAGAACCCAGATCACACAGCTTTCCTAACAGAAAAACAGTGTTCAACCAGTTCTGTGACCCAGGGAAGACCACACTCTTCTTGGGCTCCCACTCTCCTTTTCTGGACAGCACGAAAGATGCAGACTAGTCATGTCTAACATTGATTGCTCTGGGTCATGAACAGAAGCTCAGAGCTAAGACACTTCGAAGCACCTGGCATTGCCCTTGAAATGAGTGTCCTACTGTGTTCCTATGCTTACTTTAAAATAAGGTAACATCTCCTGGCACCTCTGAAACGAGCCAGGCTTCCAATATCATAGTCAACCCCTACAGGCTACCATTTTGGCTGTTTAATTTCTCTGAATAAATATCAGAGGTAAGGAAATGCATAAAAGCAGCATCTCAAGTAAGATAAGCACTGTTTGCTCCAACAGAGAATCTGAACAATAAGCTAGGTCTGCCTATGCCATAACTCATCACCACTGACATACTGGAGAGTGTTGTAATGCACAAAAATGATTAATAAGTGAGAGAATCCTACCTCCCAGGGGTTTATACTTTCCACCATAGCTAAGTAGCTTATCCACACCAACCAGCCCTGGCTAAAGAAACTGCAAGGGCAAACTATTTTCATAAACCAGCCCATGGCCCTTCCTAGTCCTTCGTCCTCCTGCTTCTGAATGCTTCCTCCCTCTGAATGCCTTCCTTGAACATGCTTTCATGCCTCTGTGCATTTGCACAGGCTGTTTTTTCTGCTTTGAATGCTCTTCCACCAACTTGGCAAATTCCCTATTCATCCTTCATGGTCCAGATTAATTAAGCAGAGTTTTGGATACACATAGAGCTGGGTTTGAATTCTTATATCTTAATACGTATATGGCTTAGGTAAACTACCTCTGAGTTTGTAAATTGAGAACAACAATAATTACTGTCTTATATAATTGCTGTGATTAGCACATTAAATACATTTAAAAAATTATTAGTACAATGCTTATCACATGGTTGACACATGGTTATTTTTGTGATTATTAATAGCATTTTTATTGGATTTGAAACAGTATCTGTCTCCTAATTCCTCAGGCTTAATTGCTATTCAGTAATAACCCTTTTATTATTCTAAACCAGGGATCTGGAACTTTCTATGAGGGATAGGATAAAAATTATTCTAGGCTTTGTGGGCCAGAAGATCTTTGTCAACTCTGCTGTTGTTGCATGAAAGAAGCTGTAGAGAATACAAAAAAAGGATGGGCTAGTGAGTTTTGCACTCCAATATCAAATATCATATGTTATTCAACTTGTAATGCCCAATATCTAGCTCAGAAGTCTTCAAATGATGACCCATAGGCCAGATTTGACCCTCCACCTGTTTTTGAAAATAAAGTTCTAACAGAACATGGCCATCCCTTTTGGTTTATTTATTGTCTATGGCTTCTTTGTCACTACAATGGCAGAGTTGAGTAGTTGATAACAGTGACGCTATGACCCTTAAAGCCTAAAACGTTTACTATCTGACCTTTTTCAGAAAAAATTTGCAAACCTAGCTCTATGCTTGGCATCTACTTGTTGAATGAATGAAGACTGACCAGAAATAGCCAGAATCAACAATGTGGTCTTAGGACCTTGCCAACTTCAGTGAAAGCAGATGGATGGAAGCAGGGATCATAAATTTTGGAAGATTCAAAGAGGTCAGCGAACTGGCAAGAGGGGTCATGGAGTAGAGGGTTGTGAGTCTTGGGCCTAGGCCTAAGACTAGTATCTCGTAATTCCCTTCTGTGCTCCCTACTAGATGTTGACCGGCCGGCTCATGTCCAGAAGCGGAAACTGAGGCCCAGAGAAAGGATTAGTTTGCCGAAGGTCATATATCTGGCGTGACACTGGGTTGGTACAGGCTGGCTGCAGTACAAAGCCTTGGACGTGACATGTGCACCTAATGGAGACTTGGGCTGAAATGCTTGGCTTGCACCCCCCAAATTTGCTGGTCATTCTAGAGTTTCTAAAGTCTTACAATGTTTATCTTTCGTTTGTCCATCAGCATCTTCCTGGCCTATGGTTCAAGATGATCAGCTTTATGGTGTGCTTATTTTTGTAATGACTACCCATAAAACCTTAAAAACACATCAAGGCATTTCACAGATGAGCAAGTCTGTGACTGATGAGGCATGAAATTTCCATTCAACCACTTTCGCCAATATTCTTCTCTACCCTGAACCCCTTTTCTAAAGCCCATTATACATACTAAGGTCCTTGTGATAATTCCTTGTAGAATGACTTCATTTTGTTTAGATGTCCCCTTTTTAGCCCCAATATCACCATGGTACATTTGGGAATCAACAGATGGAGTCTTAGATGATCATACCTAGTTAATGAATTCGTGTGGAACTACTTTTAATCAAGGATAAACTATTTTTCAGTTTTGCACTGTCCAGCTGCTACCCTGACTATCCCCTCCATCATTTATAAATAACTGTCTCTCATAGTCAATCAGAGATCCCACTTCTTTAAGATGTCCAAAGAATGTAAAAACCTTAGCAGTTGAATTGAACCTGAAGGGAAAAAGGAAATTTTACATTTATACAGAAATTTCCATTGCAGGCATTTTGGTAGGTGCATCAATTTTGAAACTTTGTGCTCTGTGGCAAATACAAACTATCCATTCATAGTAAAGTGCCCCCCTAACATCAGAGAACTGTCTAGTGGTCTTAGAGGTGTCCAGCCCACTGTGTCTAGCCTAATCACTCTTCCTGCCAGGATACATCTTCATCTAATGCATTAGATCCCTCTAAGTATCCCAACATCCCGATACATGGTCGGATGTTCCTTACTTAGGAAGGACATTTCCAGGAATGGAGAATTCTGTCTCTCTGAAGGTTTCACACTCACCTGCTGGGAATTTTGATCATAAGAAAGTTCCACCTAAAGTCCATACGTTTTAACTTTCATTCAGTGACCATTTTCCTGACTTCTAGGGCCAAATCACCCAGTCTTATCCCTTTAGGATACAAAATACCTCCACAGAGTTGAGAATGGTTCTCATGCCTCTCCCTGTAGCTTCTCTTCCTTTAAGTCCAATATCTCCAATCCAACCACCCATGCCAGTTGATTTGAAGTCTCAGAGCACCTCCTATGGTCATAATCCCACTCATTGATGCTCATTAAGAAGGCCTGAGTATTTTGCTTCATTTATCACTTGTCATATTTGGTAATAATTGGATTTGATCACATGGTTAAAGGAACAATACATAAATGTACATATATTCTTTTTGTGGAGTCATTTGTTCTAGATTCTATATTCTGGAGTTTAGAACTAGAAAGACTTTAATAAGATCATCATCCATCTTTCATTTTTTTCCATTGTGTCCATCTTTTTGATCTACTTCTGTATCTCCTCTATCTTTCTTTTCTCAAACCCTCTTCATTTTTATAAATGATAACAAAATTAGTATGCCTGAAAGAACTGGAATGACTTGCCTGAGTTCGTGCTGTGAAATGACATATACTTGCAAGCATTTAAAGCTAAGAAAATAATATTTAAGTAGAATCACTATGTGCCAAGTGCTTTGAACATGTTTTCTCATTCAATCTTTACAGAAAGCTCCATCCTTTCATTCCTGTTTAACAGATGGTGGGACTGAGGTTAGGAGAAAGGAAAGCTTCATAGATGCTCAATGGACGTGAGCCCAGATCTTAAAGAAATTACTGGAAGACCACCCTGCTCTTCAAATTAGAGCTCTATTTAAATCATAACCCTTGGAACTTTAGGCCAATGATGCTTCTCCTTTCTGAGAGAAGTAATTATTCATCTTTTCCCATAATTATAAAGTCTTAGAGCAGGAAAAGACCATATGGAGGTTGTCAAGTCCAACGTGATTACTAAGAAGAAAAATATGCGCCAATGCTGGTTTTCTGCATAACTCAAGTTTCTTTTCTGCTTTAACATCTAGCATTCTATTTTGTTGCAAAGTTCATATCTTAGATTAAAAAGAATTCATCATCACACTCACTTGAACATTTATTGTCACCTTATGACATCATTGTCACCATAGGAACAGCTGTGATTTAGCAGCATATTGCCTTCAGTTAGGGATCATGCAATGAGTTAACAAAGTATGGCAGCTTCAGATGCTGATGTGAATAGGAAGGGAAGATGTGGAAAAAGAGGAACAGGTGTGCTGCTTTTTCTGCCAACGTTCCTTAGACCTGAGATGAGGTGGGAGTGAACATGTGAATAATCCTTAAGGGACAAAAATAAATTTCCCAATCACATAGCCAAAAAAAAAAAAGAAGAAGAAGAAGAAGAGGAGGAGGAGGAGGAGGAGGGGGATAGAAGAGAAAGGCGAAGTATTTTGGTGACCTATTTCCAAATATCAGAGTATTGGCAATTCTTGATCCTTTCTCTATCTTTTGTACTTGAGCCATGTAGCATGTCAGAAAGGGCAAGGAATTAAATAGGCCTGGGTGGAAATTTTTGACTGTACCAGTTACAAGCTTTTCACACTTGGGAAAGTTCCCCAATCGTTTGAATCTCAGTTACCTCATCTGTAAAACAGGTGTGATATTTGCACCCTAGAGTGTCAAGATCACAGGTAATAGTGCAAGTGAGGGATCTGACATGGAAGGCCCTCAGTTTACGTTTTCCTTTCTAAGTGGTTGAAATTTAGAGTTACAATTATGGTAGTCAGTGGTGGGCACATGGATGGTTATTGTATCAATTTCTCTATAAACAATTTCCATATGTTTCAACTATTTCACAATTGTTTAATTTCTAATTAAATATGTGTAATTTATTTAAATCCCACTTAGGTCATTGATATCAGTTCTAGAAACATTTTAATCTGTGACCTTGGTTAAACCCCTCCACTTCTCTGAACGTAAGACTATGATGAGAAAAATAGATTTTATGCTTCTGTTAGTCCTTTCTAATATCATACTTTAATATATTTTAGTTGTTAAACATGCCTTTCTACACTGATGGGTTTACCCATCACTGTAACTGCAACATCACAATTGGATATTTATTTCTATTCTTATTTGTTTAATGAATTTCTTTCTAATTAGACTTCAGCAAGGAGGTTTGAATGTTTTCCTTATTGCATCTACAGGATCTGACATAACTTACACAGAGAAGGTGCTAAATATATACATTTCTTGAATAAACAGATGTCCGGCAGATATCATTATTTGAAATAAGTACTCAAAATGTCTGCAGAATATTATTGAATACCTCCATGAGTCCACTCACTAAAATAATAAAATAATGTCTGAGTTTGTCTATATTTCTTCCCTTTAGTCTTTTTGTCCTTGAGTCTCTGTCTCAAGCTGAGTCTGTATCTCTTTTTATTTCTCCCAATATACATATGCCATTCTCTTCTCTCTCTGCCTTTTTAAAATCTCTCTCTCTCTCTCCTCCACTAGGTCTCCCTCTGGCTGCTCCCTGGTCTTTAGAAGATTTTTCCTTGAGACGCTCCTGCCAACATAATTCCATGTGAGTTACATTCGTTTGCAAAACCTTTCATCACATGAAGATGTTCTATTTAATTAGTAAAAGTTTAATTTTTTTTGTCCCTGACAGAGCATCATACATCACAAAGACTGGAGAGTCATTAGCTATGAAATTAATCGGGATGGAGGAAAGTAGAATAAAATCCTAGACCTCGGTGAAACTCAGGCTCAGCTGTGTCTACCCTCCAGGATCCAGCCCTCTCAGAACCTCTTGGGCCATTCCTGTTTCTGAGGGGGCACAGTGAGGGAGGCTGTTATTTACCCCAGAAGACATTATGTTACTGCTGCTCAGGGACAGCACAGGAGACCAGGAGAACTGAAGGTTGAATATCTTGAGCACAAAATATCCCACGTGGGAGCTCCAGAGACTGTTGTGAGAGAAAGTATTTATCTGCCAGAGCCTTTTTCAGTTTAGGTGGAAGGTGACTGCTTCCACCCTTGGGGGATAAAGAATAGAGTTTGTTTTCACATCTATGCCTTGCTCAATATACAACCTTTAGGGAATGCTGCCTTAAGATTGTGATATGATGAAGAATAAAACAGGGAGCCAGAATTTGTGTAAACCCCCAAGAAGCATTCGATTTCTATATATATAGAATGTTAATTGGTTACTCTCTTGGTCTTAATGCTCTCTGGGCCTCAGTTTCCATGCCAATAAAATGGGAATAATGATGCCCACTCTAATTCTCTCACAGAGTTGTTGTGAGAATAAAAGAAAAGAGTAAAATTAATTATGTTAAAATGACACGTTTTATTTCTTAAGATTCTCAAAAGTAACTTTGCCAAGTACAAAACCATATGTTGGGATTAAAAACAAAAACAAACTCTTGACAATTAATCACACCTTCTGTCCACCATGTGGATAAGAGAGATGCTGTCACATGGCAAAGAGAACACTGGTCATGGAACATCTTCACCCTTGATGACTTGCGTGACCTAGAGTCTATCTGTGAGTTTCAATTACCATATACCCCAAATGAACACAGTGGAGGTCACCTGTCAGGGTGTTGCTATAAGAACAGAATAAGTTCATAAACATCTACCTGCTTTTATTTCGTCTCAAAATATCATTAGCTAAATATTATTTTCTTAATTGTTTTGATGTAGCTATATAATCCTTACAGAGTGGGTATGGTCTAGTATGGTATTCTTCTCTCTTATCAATATTCTCTCTCCTGGATATTTGTACCTGTTTCTTTCTCTGGAATCCATCATTCAGGCAGCTTTTACTAAGTATTGTGTGCTGTATAAAGTAGTTTGCATACATTACCTCACCTACTCCTTTAAACAACTCCATCAAAGTTAGGCGTTATCCCAATTACACTAAGAGGAGGTGAAAAGAGTTTCCAGTAGTTAGTTAGTAAGTGGGAGGTCCAGGATCCCAGCTCATAATCGTTCGCCTCTGAAGCCAAAGCATATTCCTCTTTATCCCATTGCTTTTCAATAAGCTTTCTCTAGGAGCTGTAGGAATCCCTGAATCCCCTCTGGGATCTGAGATGGGTTTGATGCTCAGGTGTAAGGAATGGGCAAACCTAAGGTCAGGATGGATTTCTAAGCAGCAGCTGAAGGGCTTGCTTTTCTGCCTTGTTCTTTCAAATGCAACATAATGCACAGCCCAGCAGGTGACCTGAGCCTGGCAACTGGTAAATTGTCATAATAGTAATACTTTGCATCAATATAGCACCTTTCATCTGGAGGCATCTGAGGACTCCACCGACATTAATTAAACTTCACAGCATCCTAATTCTTTAAGGTCAGGACTGTCCCAATTTTAAAGAGAGATAAACTGAGATGATAATGACTTTTATAAAGAACAAAATCAAGATGGATCATTTGTCAGAATAGCATCTGAAGCAGATGATAGAGGCCTAGTCTCTAAGTTGACTGAAATAATTATTAGATAAGTGTGCCGGAGAAAGCACTAGCTGTGAAGTCAGTAGACATAAGTTTTTGGCCTGACCTTTTTATTTTTTATCAGGGTGAATAGAGTCAAACCACTTTTCATTTGCATTCTCCATGTACCCTTCAGTAAGACAAGGGAGCTGCTGACCACTGTCTTCCTTAGAGTCACTTATGCTCATGGCAATGTGGTCCCTAAGAATAATCTTCCCACAGTGTCCTGAACAGTGCTTCATGGACTTTAGTCACGAGGATGTTTCAGAATCACCTCGGGGATGGTGGGGGAGAGGGGATGGTTAGGGAGCTGGTCAAAGGAATGCAGATTCCCATGGCCAACCCCAGGGATCCCAACTTAGTAGGTCTGAAACGGGACTCAGAAATGGAAAGTTTTTAAACACTCCTCAAATGATTATGATGCAGCCCAATCTGGAACCCCCTGGAGACTAACATTTGTTTTGATCTTTGCATTTTCACAGGTTATTGTGAAGCCTTCTGCTCCTGCCCTATCTACACCCTCCACCACAACCTTCTCCCATCTCAGTTATTGCCCTAGATTTCACCTTAAAATATGGATCATCTGCTTGTTCTCAGTAGCAAGTGAGAAAAGAATTTCACATTGAGGTAGATTATAGGCAATCCACTTATGTTGATAAACCAGAATGGTTCCAAAGGAAGTTTGATTCTATAATAATAGAAGATCTTTATCAAACACTTACTATATGCCAGGCATAGTTAATTATTTTTACATGTATCAATTGATTAGATCTTCACAACAGTCTAATAGGTAGATAATTCACATTATTATCCTTATTCTATAGGCGAGAGAACTAAGACACAGAGAAGTTAAGTGATTTGTCCAAAGTCATGCAGCAGAGCTACAATTTAGACACGAACAATGAGGCTTCAGAGTCTTCCCTCTCCAGCCCTATTTATAGCATCTCAAATAATCCAGAGAAGAGAGAGGATTCTAACTACATACTATGAAGAGCTTAACATCACTGAGACCTTTGAGGATCTGATGAAAGCTATGAAAGTCTCTCCCAGAAAATCTTGGCTATGATTTAAAAAGGCAACAGATTTGTCTCTGTGGCTTTTTGGGTGAGATTACAAAGACAGCACATGAAAGTTAAACACAAAGGAAGACATTTTTAAATAGTCAGAGCTGTCAGAGTTTTAATAGAGTTAGACTTCTTTAAGGAGGTAGTGAGCTAACCATTGCAAGAGATGCTCAAGCAAATGCTGAGTGGCAAATTCACAGGGATGCTGCAGATGGAATTTTTCTATAGCAAATCAGTTGCCTTTCTGAAAAAGAAAAATGCATCTTAGCGCTCTCTAAAGGAAGACACCAAAATATAGAGTCTTAATAGTCTAGTATCCATATTACCCAGTATATAATGATAATAAAAATATTACTACTTATGTAAAGAAGCTGGAAAATGTGACCCCAAAAATGGAAACTGACGCAGAAATAACCCAGCTATTGAAATTAGCAAAATGGGACTTTAAAGCAGTTATTGTAAATATTCAAGGACTTAAAAGAATGTATGGTTATAATAAGTGCATCTCCAGCAGACAAATGGAAACTATAAAGAAGAACCAAATGGAAATTTTAGAAACAAAAAATATAATATCGAAAGTGAAAAATTCACTGATTTGGTGTAATAGCAGATTGGAGACAGCAGCAAAAGAGATCAGTGAACTTGAAGACATAATAATAGAAACAATCCAAACAAAGCACAGAGAAAATAAAAAGACAGAAAACAAATAGCAAAGCTTCAATGACTTGTAGGACAATATTAAGCACTGCAACATCCATATAATTGGAGTCTCAGAAACAGATGAGAGAGAATGGCACAGAAAAACAATTGAAGAAATAATGGTGAAATTTTCCCCAAATTTTCTAGAAAACATAACCTTACAGATCCAATAACATCCAAAAGGAAAATGAAAAAACAAGCCACCAAAAGGATAAAAGCAAAGAAAGTGACATCTAGGGATATTATAGTCAAACAACCAAAAATTAAAAGAAAATATTGAATGACTCCAAAGAAAATGACCCATCACATACAATAAAACAAGGATATAAATGATAGCTGATTTCTCATCAGAATCAATGGAGGACAAAAGACAATCAAATGACATCTTTAAAGTGCTGGGATTTGAGGATGGGAAACTGTCAACCTAAAGTGCACATCCAGCCAAAATATCCATGAAGGATGAATGTAAAATTAATACATTTTTAGATTTTTAAAAATTGAGGTAATTTGTCTCCAGGAGGCTGGCATTACAAGAAATGCTGAAGGATGTTCATTATGCTACAGGAAATTGACAGATCTACGGAAAGAGATAACAAGTACCAGGAGTGATAAGCATAGGATAAACATGACAACGTTTTATTTTCTTAATATATTTAAAGTGCATATAACTGTTTAGAGCAAAAATTATAATACTACATAAATATCACAGACATATATGTGGTACCGTAAAAAAAAACTCTACCGTTGCAAGATTCTTTCACTTTACTGGAAATAGTGACATTAACTCTAAGTCAACTCTAACAACTTAAGGATGCATATTGGAATCCCGAAGGCAACCATTTAAAAAAAATGAAGAAGTATAGCTGAAAAGCCAATAGAGGAATTAAAATTAAATGCTAGAAAATATTTGATTAACTCAAATGAAAGCAGGAAAGGACAAATAGCAAAGTAATAAAAAAATTGTAGACCTAAATCCAACTATACGAATAATAATATTAAATCTAAATGAACTCAACATTACAATTAAAAGGCTGAGATTGTTAAACTAAATAAAAAAGCAAGATGCAGTGCAATTGTGTGGTGCTTTAAATATGAAATCACAGACAGTTTGAAAGTTAAAGGATGAAATGAAAAATACCATGCAAACATTAAGATTAAGAAAGTTGAAGTGACTATATTAATATCAGACAAAATAGACTTCAAGACAAGGAGTATTTTTTTAATTTTAAAGTTATTTCAGACATACAGAAAAATTGCAAAATAGTTTAAAGAATCTCTATATAATCTGCACCCAGATTCTCCAAAAGTTAAAGTTTTGCCACATTTCTCTGTCTCACTCTCTGTTCCTATCTCTCTTTCTCTTCTTTCCCCTTCTCTCCCCTTTCTCTCTTTATCTGTGTGAAGATCTGTACACACAGCCATCCCCCCCAAGACTGCTGATCTCCTTTTCCGGCATCACTTGCAAGTATGGTGCACACATAATTCTCTTTTACACTTAAATATTTCTTTGTGTATTTTCCCCCAAACCAGGACATTCTCTTACATAAGCATGAATACAATGATCAAAATCAGAAAATTAACATTACTACCACAGTATTATCTAATCTACAGATCCTATTTAATTTTTCCCAATCATTTTTATAGCAAAGATAATTTTTCTTCGAGTTCAGAATTTAATCCAGGATGAAATGTTGCACTTAGTTACGTCCCTTTACATTCCTTTAATGTGGAGTGGCTCCTCAGCCTCTGTCCTTTATGACCTTGAGATTTTGGAAAATCACAGCCCTTCTTTGGAAGAATGTTCCTCAAACGGGGCCTGCCTGATGTTTCCTCATGATCAAGCTCAGGTTATACATTTTTTGGCAGGAGTACCTTGGTAGTGATATTGTGTCTTTTTCTCTGCAAAATATTGGGAAGAAAATGATGTCTATTTTTCCTGTTTCTGGTGATTACTTTGATCATTTGGTTAAAGGAGTGTCTGCCAGGTTTCTCCTCTAAAGTTGCTATTTTTGCATTTGTCATTAGTAAGTATCTTATTGCAAGATTTTTTGAGACCATGTGTTTCTCATCAACTTTTACCTACTGGTTTTGCATCCATTGGTAATCCTTACCTGAAATAATTATTACTAAATGGGTTTCTAAACGAAAGCAAGCAGTATAGCCAGAGGTAAAGAACAAAATTAATACTGAAAAAGGGTCAATTCATTAGGAAGAAATAGTGTTATAAATGTATATATGCTTAATAACAGAACTTCAAATTATATAAAGCAAAATTGACAGAATTAAAGGGAAAAAGATATAAAATCCACACTCATCATTGAAGATTCTAAAATACATGAAGCAAAATTGATAGAATTAAAGTAAAAAGATATATCCACAACCAAAATTGAGGATTTTAACATCTTTCTTCAATAATTGGTAGATAACTAAACAGAAAGTCAGTAAGGATACAGCTAAAAATAACACTATCAACCATACTGACATAAGTGACAATTATTCCACACTACACCCAGAAATGACAGAACATACAAACTTTTCTGATGTATATAGAATGTTCACCAAGATAGGCCATATGCTGGACTCTTAAGTAGATCTCAGTAAACTTAAAAAAAAATAGATATCTTACAGAATATAACCTCTAATCAAATGGAATTCTATTAGAAATCAATAACTTTAAGATATGTAGAAAAGTTCCAAATATTTGTAAATTAAAATATTACTGGAGTGAACAGGACATTAGCAAAGGAAGTGGGCTTATAGAAAAGATATAAATATAAATTTCACTGTGTGACACACTTAAAGGGTCTTGGGAGATAAACAATATTTTAATGCATTTCATTATTATTTGATTTTTGTATATTTCAACAGAGAAACTTGCAGGTAAAGAAAGGATGACAATCCTCATTAAGTATAGATGCAGATGTTTAATTCCATGATTTGGCAAAGACTTTATTGGTGGGGGAAGAAAAGCATGGGCCAGACCACATGACACCCTAACACAGAGGGTGATTCCCCCAAATGTATATAGGAATAGCACCCAGTGCATTTCACAGGACCTGCTCCATATTATGATTTCAGTGGTTACTCCTCCATGATTTGGGGAGAAGGGGTACATAGCAACCCTACTTTTACTAGATTCCAGCTTTTAGAGAAGTTGACATTATTCTGGCTTCAGGGAACTATAGAAATGAAGCAGCAGCAGCAGAATTACCTGGGAGCACATCCCTGCATAAATGCCACTGGATCTTTATTAGAATGGGAACAGAATGCTTCAGAGCAGCTGACCTCAGGAGGCTAGTTCTGCCAGTAGACTGTGGAATAAAATTGCATCTATATCTATATATACATTTATATATTTTATTTTATTTTGTTTTATCTCTAGTAACTAGTTTTTCTATTATGAACTCTTCTTTATGCAAGATATATACATATGTGTGTATATATGTATATATATTTTTTTAATTTTAAAAGTGAAAGTGAATTCAATGTTCAAAGCAAGAAAAGTTTTTCTTTTTTCATTACCCTTTTAGAACACTGCACTGTCCTCATTATTTTGGGAAATAAATCAGTGCTTCAAAATGATTAGGAAGCTAAAAGGGGAAAGGTCACACTTGATTTGTTTTTTCAGGCGATGAACTTCACACTTGAGAGGGAGAAAGGGAACCTGAGAATGTAACTGTGCAAGTTAGCAATCAGTGTGCCAGTCAAAATGGGTCCCAAGAAGAGAAAGGTGGTGGGGGGGAGGCATTACGAATTAAGAAAAGCAATTCAGTGAAGAAGTGACTCAAAAGGTCAAGCTGCTAAGAGTTCCTGCAGGGCGAGAACCAGAAATCACACGATGCAGCCCACGCAGGCCCACATGAACGACCAGAATAATTGATGATATAAGAGCCAGGATCTGCGAAATTCACAGGCTCTTAAACGCCCACAGACGCGCAGCCCAACTGTCTCTGTGCAAACATTACAGAGCTCGGGTGATGGTGAGAAGATTTGGAGCTGCAAGGTGATAGGGTAGCTAAAGAGAGGGTTTATACAGACAGGGACCTGGACTATGTCCCTATCCCACCCATTATATGTTGAAGATAAACAGGGGACACTGGGAGAATCAAATTCCCCACTTTGTGTGAATACGTGTGCTAGTCACTGACAACATCGTGTGGCACCCTCTGGTGAAAAGCTGGAATGGAGTTGATGTACAGCTTCAAAGCTTAAGTAGCCATCCTCCTGCTCCTTAAATCTAGCTTGAGTTAGCATTCTCAAGCCTGCCTTGGGGAGAAAGACATGCCTGGTTCAGCTTGTGCTTTCTGCCTCTTGAGGAAGTAAAGGGCATATAAGAAAGATGCTATTATCTGGTCCCTGCTTTTTAAGCCTGTCTACTGTTTGTCATAGCTCACTTAGTGACTCAGACTTGACCAATCAGATGAACAACTCTTCCTGACTTTGGAGAAAGCTAGGAAGTGGGTGGAGAGTGGCAGGCCTGGTGTGGAGAGAGGGGCAGAGCTGTCCCCATCTATCTGCCACATTGGGGACCAGGCAGTCACTCTCAAGCATGCACGTTTCAGCCTATAGGAGCTTGGGTGTGACTCTCTAATCACTTGTTCCCTTGAAGAGACTCAAGCTTCTCCTAGTAACTGTTCTCAGTGCTTCCTAAACCCTCAGGCCTGTTACCTTGAATCCTTCTCTCATGATCATCTCTTTGCCATTTCTCCAAATCAGAGCAGAGAAGAGTCAGGCTCTTGTGTTGGTACAGAGTGAACTTGGGAAACCACTTAAGCTCTCTGGGCCTGCCATTTTTATTCATCTTTGACTCAACCATCTGGTACTAAGCCTAGTTCTGGGAACCTCGGGCATAAACCTTAACAGCTGCTTCCCTTGAGGTACTCACAATATAGTAGGGGAGGCAAAAAAAATCACATGTACTTTGGCAGACTGGGTTAGTTTGCTAGGGCCACCATAACAAATTTACTACAGACTGGGTGGCTTAAACAACAGAAATTTATTTTCTCACAGTTATGAATGCTTGAAACCCAAGATCAAGGTGTCAGCATGGTTGGTTTCTTCTCATGCCTAATCCTTGGGTTACAGACGGCCATCCTGTGTCCTCACACGGTCTTTCCTCTGGGCACTCTCATGTCTGTTATCTAACCTCCTCTTCTTATAGGATTAGGGCCATCCGTCTGACCTCATTTTATCTTAATTACCCCTTTAAAAGAGCTATCTCCAAATATAATCACGTTCTGAGGTACTGGGGGTTAGGACTTCAATATTTAAATTTTGGGGGTATAAACTTTAGCTCATAACACAGGCACTATGTTGGATATAACAAACAAGAAGACATAGTCCTTACTTCAGATGTTTTCAGGCTAGTGGGGGAGGCAAGACCCCATCTAAACATAAACTAGGCAGGGATACAGCCATCTAGGCGCTCAAATTAAAATTGAAGAAATAAAATATATTCACAAATAAATAGTAAACAGGCATTTGGCAATGTTTCAAGTAAGAGAGGTAAGAATGTTAGGACTTGAATAAAATGGGCTCTGTCCTCCCTCCCTCACTTATAAACATTGGCCCTTGTTAGGACTTTTGTCTTACCACCCAACAGTAAATTCTCAACACAATAATGCTGCAAGGGGTGTGGGGTGTGGGGGAAGCAGCAGGGGTGAGAAACTGGAGCCTGAAGTTCAAGCTGCCACATCCTATGTGATAAATCCAAACTCTCTTTTGCTCAGCATTCTTTACATTATCAAAGATTGTTGTTAATTATCATCATTCAGTGGGCCATCCTAATTCCTTCAAATATGTTCATGCCATCTAAGAACTAGAAGGAACCTTGGAATTCTATGAAGTTGAGGGGGAACATGGACGGGATTTAGGGAGAGCTGGGAGCTTCTAAAACAGTAATCAATTTTGTGATTTTGCACATTGTGTTACGGATAGGGTCCATATTTCTCACTACATAAAAATCATGCCAGTCCTTTACAGAATACCCTCCAAAAGCTTCCTCCTGTGGCACTTGGAATAAAATCCATTCTCATTACTAGGCCCTACATGATCTGACCTCTGCTTATTTTCTAACCTCATCTCCTGCCACTCTCTCCCTTACGCACTGAAACACAGCTACTCTAACCTTCTTTCTATTCCAAAAACACACCAAACTGATTCCTGCTTGGAAAACTTGTACTTCTTGTTTCTTCTGCCTGAACTGCCCTGCCTCAGATCTGTGCCTGTCTGGTTCCTTCTGGTCATTCTCATCTTAATTTAAATATCACCTTCTTTGCACCCAAACTATTGACTTTCTCAACTATTGTTTATCATATTTCCCTCATTATTCTATTTTGTTTTCTTAATATTCACTACCACAATCTGAAATTATCTCCTCCATATGTTACTTTACTTGCTTATTTCATCCCACACAACTAAAATGTAAGCGCCATGAAACCAAGGACCGTGTTTATTGATATCGTCCAAGCCTCAGGAATTGCATCAGGCACATGGCAGGTGACCAATATATATCTGATGCAGAGATCCTCAGAGTGATTCATGATCCATTACTCCATCCCATGCTCATTAAACTAACAAACAAATAACAAACAACTAACAAGTAAAGAAGTAAAACTGAGAAACATCAATTGCTGGGAATCTGTTCATTTTTCAAATGAAGTCTGGAGGAGTTCATCTGTCTTAGCAAGCCCTGGATGGGGTCATTCTAGCCCTTTTCCACTCTTGTTTGGACCTGATTCAATTGCCAATGTTTTTCCCAAAATGTGGCACTGGGAACACCTCAAAGTCGGCTGATTGGAAGAGCATGGGACCTTCGCCTGCCTTACCCTGACGCCATATACCTCCTACAATGCTTTGGATTCTTTTTTGATATCTTCCTTGTGCCATCAGGCGACTCATTTCTTCCGGTTCTTTTGGAAGCAGTTGCCGTATTTTCTATTATTAGTTATTACCAATCCAAACAAACACATTCGTTTTCCCAAACTCTAGGAGGAGGTATTTTTAAAAAGGCCATTTTAATTATACATAAGCAATGGAGAATCACAGAGGATTCATTAACATAACAAACAGAAGTCTCTTTCCAGCGTCTCACAAGCAAGGTGATATAAAAACAAGCATTATTTGCTGCTCAGCAACCGTGGGTTTCTTTTCCAAAGTCTTCTCCCAGCTTTCTTAGTTTTGAGACTTTACTCACTGCCCATACCCGAAGCAAAAGGAAGAGCTTCAAGGAGGAGGTTACTCTTGATCTTTGCCTTGAGATAGAGACAGAAATAAGACTAGGAATACTCCCAACACACAATAGAGATGATAAAATATGAAGAATGGAAATGCGAGAAGAGCAAAGCCTCAGCACCAGAGAAACTGGAGATCTAATCCTAGCTCCACAAGTCACTAGCTCTGTGACTTTGGAAAAGCATTAGAACCTCTCTTGGTCTATTTCTTCCTCTTGCAAATGGCATTATCCCCTGCTTCATTGGGTTATGAAATAAATTTGCATGTATGATTCTCCCAGCACAGTGCCTGGCACATCCTCAGAAACGCTAGTTCCCTTTTCCCAAAAGAGAGTCTCTAGCAGCGTGCTACATATTTTCCCTTTTCCACCTCTTCACCTTCTCCTACCTGGGGAATTTGACCTAACTTGATTCTTCCCAGGCCCTCAGGGCTGGATCTAGAAGCCTGCAGGCTTTGAGTGGTAGCTGCCTGCCAGTTGGCAGGGAAGAACGGTGTGCTGGAGTGGGGATTGAACTGTTGCCATTGGAGATGGCAGCAGATGCTTCCTGGTTGAGGCTGAGTTGGCTAAATCAGGGCTCTGTGGTTTGAGACAGACTCCCAATTATTTCCAATTAGGAGATTGCAACGACAGCTGCTCCTTACCCAACCACCCCTCACTGCTGCCGACCTGGCCTCATTCAGTTGAGAGCTTTAACCTGGACTCGAGATTTGTAGGTGAGAGCATCCTCAACACATATCGTATTTGCATTATTTAAATCTCTCTATCTGAACCTGAGGTCCCATACCCCTTAGTTTAACAATAATCCTGGGAGGAGGTAAAGGGCAGTAAAAGAAGAACTGGGTTCAATTCCCAACTCTCCCACTTTCTAGCTGTTTGACCTTGGGCACCTGTGACCCTCTGTTTTCTTGTCTGAAAAGAGCTTGATAACTTGAGTCCTGTTGTGATGATTAAAGTGAAATTCCCAGTGTGAAAGGGCTTTGTAAATTGGGAAGGACTATACACAGTCCTTCATATCTTTGATGGCCCCTTCATGATGAACTCAAGCCTGATAAAGCCAGTGGAAGGAGAACTCTAGGTGGAGTCAGATCGGGATGATGCAAATATTCTGTGAGGCTTAAGCCCATCATTTAACCTCTCAGACCATTCTTTTTATCTTTAGAATTGAAGTAAAATTAATAGTAGGATGCTTGCCTCACAGGGTTTACAGCTTTATAAGTGTAATGTGGAGCCCTTTGTAAACTGTAAAGTGCTGTGTACACATGAGCAATTATTATTATGTTCTTAGGGCTTTTTTTGGTTTGGCACCAGTTGAGTCAGCTGAATGCTCTGAGCAAGAACAATCTGTTTTCTTTCCTCTTGGCAAAGAGCACAAAAGACAGAGCAGCTCATAGAAACTGGGACAGGAGAGAAAAGTTAACTCTCTCTCTCCCTCTCTCACACACTCACACGCTCACACACTCACCTACACACAGCTCCCCCACGGATTCCCACAAGTCCAGCATCCAAAGTACCACAGCAGAACTTGGGAAGTGGCCTCATTTCCTACCCAGTTTCTGTATCCCTAGTCCCGATGCTCACTGCTCATTGCCCAGATATAGTTAAGATCTAAATTAAGAACAAGCCCCTGGCTCCAGCAGCCATTGTCACATTGTGTGGAGTCCTAGACTTGGATCCCAGATGACTGGCTCTGCCATTTCTTTAGCCTCTCCTCAACCCTCAAGTCAATCAATCTTCAAGTTATGTTAAATTTTATGTCTTAAAATGAAATCCACCGACTTCTCTTCAATCTCTTTGACGCTACCTAGTTCAGGCCACCACACCCTGCCCTCACGTCCCCCCTGCCCCACCACCACGTGGAAGAGCCTCCTTCCCAATCTTCCTATCTCTTGCTCTCATTTAATATGTTCTCCACTCTGCAGCCAGGAGGATCTGTTTAAAATGCAAAAGTCACTCTGCTTAAAACTGGTCGGTCTTCCCACTTCTGTACAGTAAAAAGCAAATGCCTTAACACAGCTCACAGGACTCTGCGTGATCTGGTTCCGTCTGTCTGTTTAGCCTCTGCAATACTGCCCTGTGCCCTCTGAGCACAAAAATATTTGCCTTCTGTCTGTTTGGGGAACCTATTCTTCTCTCTGCCTCAGCCTACTTGTGGGATGCATATTTTGCCCACTTCCAAGTAATTCACTCTATACTCCTCCTGCAGGTACCAATTTACAGGTCCTTCCGCCAGGAGCATCTTCCTTAGTTTCTCAGAGCAGGTTAGTCCCTGTACTGTACGTGCTGGCATGCTCAACTTTCCTGTATGGCAGTTATCCCAGCTTGCCATTGTATATGTACTTCAGTGATGACATAATGTCTCATAAGACTGAGCTCTGAAAGTGCAGGAATCATACACGTGCTGACCTCATAGTCCTAGCTTCCCTTACAGTACCTGCCACAAAATATTTTTGAATGAGTGAACATGAATTCGGGCAATTCATATATCCTTTCTCATGGTTATTCTTCCTCATCTACAAAATACAACTAATATTACTTTTTCTACCTATTTTAAAAGATATATAGAAGAAACAAATGAGATAGTGCATCTCATAAGGGCAATGCGAATAAAGCATCATCTTTTGAGCTGGCACAAGGCTGACTGAGAAGCAGGGGCAATAGGAGGCAGAGGGAAGAGGTGTTGCTGGGTTTACATCCAAAATATGTTTAGACACAGTTTACTCATCTGCAGAATTGGATAGTAACATCAAAATTGCATAATTATTAGGAGTATAAAAGATTATGTAGATAAAGCAGCTGGCAGAGAATCTAGAGCAAATAGGTGCTCAGTAAAATTTATTTTCATTACTGCTACTATTGTTACTATTATTGTAAATATTCAGAAAATGTTGGTGTTTGCTCCATTTCTTGCCTCCTCTAAAGAGAATTTCCTGTAAAATTTAATGGATGATGCCCTCCTTTCTGATAAATTATCCGCATTATGCATGGCAAATTCGGTATCATAAAATGTCTGTATTTTGTTATTCACTAATTAATCCGTGTTTATAAAACTTGCTTCTCCTTAAGGGCAAGGACTGTCATATGGATCTATTTTATCACCAGCTGCACCCACTTCAGTGGAAAGCAAGCTGCAGATAGTTGATGAATTGATTCAGGAGATATGAGTAAAGTTAATTCACTAATTCAGACTTCATTAATTTGCATTTTGGAGAGAGTGGGTCAGGAACTCCAGTGCTTCCATGGGGAAGCTAAACATATTCATAGATAAAGCCAAGGTGTTCAAACTAAGGAGAAAAATGAATGCTTTATGAAGAATTTTGGAATCAGTTTATTATTAGTTTCCAGTAAGAGGAGAATAATTCACAAAATCAAGGGCAGTTGCATTCTAAACACATTCTATTTGGAGGGATTTTCAGTGATGGTGGCATAAAGAAGTTGATGAGCCCTCTCTGCAGAAACAAGTGTAAAAGTAAACACTTTAAATTTACTCAAATGCCAACTTTATGAGAAAGCGCGCAAGAGAGACAGAAACAGAGAGCGAATATAAAAATGAATTTAATGTGGGAAATTTTCTCAACAGTCCATTAGATGTGTGTATGCTCCGGAGTACATCAGCTCTTCTTGCATCATGGAGAGACATCTGAATCAGCTGTTCTTTCATCATGCTGTGAGCATCCTGCCGTGATGAGCGTGTTTCTTGTATTTAAAGAAAGTTATTCACTATAGTCCTTACACTAAGTCAGTCACTGAAGATAAGGAATTACGTTGCGTTTTATGGATAATAAGCAGTAGAGCATAGTGGGTAAGAACACAGTTTCTGGAGCCAGGCTGATTAGTTTTAACTCCCAGAACGACCACTTATTAATAGTAGGAAACCAGGCAAATGACTTAATCTGTCTGTGACACAGTTTTCTCATCTATAAAATGGGGATGATAATTGGAGATTTCCTCATAAGATTGTTCTGAGGATTGAATGCATTTATATATATGGTATTTGGCACATAGTAGGTGCTATATATTTATTGGTTGCAATTGTTATTATTTGAGGCATTTTCAAGAGTAATTTAGAGCATACGCAATTTTTGCCTTGACCACTGACTTTGGAATCTAACCCTCAAGGAAGGTACAGCTTCAATGAATCTACAAGATGATTATAAATCATTTTAGATCATTATTAAAGCAGGTCTTTCATGGGCCTGGCTAGGGTAGCAATTTGTCAACCCAATTCAAGCAACTGCCTTTGATTGTTTCTATACACTCTTTAAATGGCCATAGGCTATACCCGTATTTAGTACAGTTCTATTTATTTTTTAAAAGTCCTATAAACCTGACTTTTTGTTAATTCCTAACTCCTATGTCATTCCTACCTCCAGTGTCATTTGAAATAACAGACAGGATTTGCTTTACTTTACTCAGCGTAAATTCTAGTTGGAAAGTTTGGGTCACTGGGGGGCTGGAAGTCTTTGTGCCAATCAGCTACAGCAGCATATGAAGAGGAGGAGGCATCTAGAAAGAAATAAAGCATAAAAATTCAAAACAAGGCCTCTGGATTTGAGACCCTGAGTTCAAATCCAAGATCTACATTTACTGGTATGACTTTGGGTATGGCAATTAGTCTCTGAAGTTTAATTTACTTGTTTTGAAAATGGAGGATGATAGTGGCATGTGTTTCACGAGATTTATTGGATAATGAGTGGATGTCATCTGCACAATATAGCTGACTCATAAATATTAACTATTATTATGAAAACACCTACACCTGCATTCTAATGTGAAAGTCTAATTCTCATATTCATTTGGGCGTTTGCTGAGCTAAATAAAGCTCAGAGTTAAGGATCATTCTCTAAACAATTTGGGAGTCTCTCATTTTCCAGAAGATCCTCCTCCAGGGCATGTCCCTCCGACTCACAGGAACATTCAAAATGGGTGTTTTTCTATAATTTTACGTCTGCAAATCTTCTGTCTTCTAGAATTGTAGAAGTCCTTGGGTCAAGGATAGGTTGACTGAGAAGCCACGTCAACAGCATATCTGAACATTAGTCTCTGCTAGCTATTCTTTTAGAAAAAGGTACTTACCAGTTAACTGACAACCTGACAGATTGCAAAACTGATGTCAGCGTGTTCATTCCCCGAGAGAAATAAATCAGTGTATGGAGATGATCTCACAGGCTCTGAAATTTTCCTCCCTGATGCTGTCCATCTGTCAAAATTCTACCCATTTCTTAACACCCAACTCAAAAGCCACCTCCATCTGAAATTATCCCTCATCATTTTCAGCCTAGACTGAGCACCTACTCCTGTGAACTCTTCCTCTGCACGTCTTTTGACCATCTTCAATGAAGACCTTTCACATGCTTCATTGGACAAAAGTTATAGCCATATATTTCTTATCTCACTTGCAAGAACAAAATAGACCAGAGTTGTTAAAAGCACCTGCATTCTTTTCAGACATCTGAATTTAAATCCCAACTTCTTTACCTGTTTGTTGAGTGATGTCAAAAAAGCTAAAGCTTAAACTTCTGGAAAGCAGGTGCCAGGACATGGCCAGATGTTGTCAAAATGTATCTGATGAATATTAAATGAAAGCAGATCTTCTGTGAGTTCACAGGGGTTAGCTTCAGTGGGAATTGGATATTTGGTACTAGTTCTGCAGAAACCTTGGCAAATAGTCTCTGATGAATTTCTAGAAGCTATAAATAGATGAGGCTTGGTCTCTAGTTTCTTACTTTTTTCTTGGGTTCTCTTCAGTCTCAAGGATCTGAGCCAAGATCTTTAGAATTGGTAGACATGGGTTTCTACCCCATCTCCCAACTTTGTCATTTAATCTGAGACCTAGATAAAGTAAGCCACCTCTTTAAGCCTTGATTTACTTGTACGAAAAGATAAATAATAATAACTTCCCAGTAAGATCCTTATAAGCATTCATTTAGATCAGCAGATGCTTAAGAATGTTTCTTAAAATGTTAATCACAGAGCATATAAATAGATATCCTGGGAAAGAAAAAGGAACATGGCATGATCAAATATGTTTGGGAATTGCTGGATTAAACAAAATTAAACAGTTTTAGGTAGAGGTTTATAAAACTTTTATATGTCAATGTGCTTTATGAATCTCCAGAAAGGATATGTAGGATTCAAGGTCTCCCAAAATATTGGTCATGAAATCTGTGGTAGTCAGAGCTGTTGCATACAAGTTTTGGAGCCCAATTCAAAATGGAGAGAGAGAGAGAGACTAGGAGACAGACTGAGAATATATTTGCTTTTATAACTAAAACGTCTTTGGGAAGGGCTATATTCAGAAGATCCAATGTAATCATCAAAACTGGGTCCCTGTTTATTCTTGAGTTCTGATTATTGTTCAGCATTTTTATTCTATGCATACGGAATTGGGCCCTTTATTCATCTCTGAACTAACCAATAATGATTATAGTCAGATGGATATCATGCTTTGTTTAAATGTACTCCACCCCTGGGGCTTAAGATGAAATTATTTCCATATTACCCAGATGAATTAAGAGTAAGAAAGGAGTGACTTGGGGTTCTATTATCAGAATGGATATAAATAAGTTAGAAATAACATAATAGGTGCCACAGAATCATGCCCTCTCCTTTTGGGTAGGAAATCAAATGAGATAAGGATACAACATTTTGGGAAATATGAGCTCAATGATTGTGTAAAGGGCCTAGGCCATAATAAGGCTTCCTGAAATGCCAATCTCCTTTCCTTTTTCACTCCCACTATGTTATTTTAGTGTCTGAATGAGCCAATCAAACCATGTGGAAAATTTTTTTAGTATCTAAAGATCAATCCAAGCATCAAGTCTTAGACTTTAAATCAAACTTCCAAGCACTTGAGAAATTCTTTAACCTTGGTCCTCAGATCAGTCCTATAGGATGCCTGACTACATTCTACTGAGTATTCTTTAATAGAATACACCAAAAATAGCTGTTTCCACATACCACACACCATACAGCCCATAAGAGTTATACATATTTATTAGTTTAAATGCCACAGGAAAGACTTTCACAAGTTTTTTCTCAATCCATTATGAACATTATTTTTTTTTTTCCATTCTCTCTGAAGACACTGATACTTCAAGGTGGCCTTGACCTGTTTCTTCTTTCTTCTCTTCCCTAACTACTTTGGGCCCCAGCTCTACCTTTCTCACCTCCTCGGATCCCCCTTGGTTTGCCTCCCACACTTCCTTTGGCCAGTCTTTCTCCGACATCAGGACACCTTCTGCTTCCTGCCCTTCTATTGATCTTTATCAGGGTTTGCCAATATGTACTTCCTCTTGGACCCTTTGAACGCCTGTCCTCTTGAACTTCTTTCCTCACCTTAGGCCCTGCCATGGCATTCTATTCTTAAAAGTTGTCTCCTCCAGTTGAGAGCCATATGACTTTTTGTTTGCAGAAATCATATCCATATTCATAAATTGCTAAGCATATTTCACAAATCAGAATTCGTTGTGAAATACATTAACCCCTCCTGCTGTTACAGATTGCCCGATAGAGGAAGCTGCAGTCTCTTGCCATTTTTTCCAAGGAATAAAGGCAATGTTTACTGAATGACAACATACTCCAGGGCCTGCTGAAGGGAAGATACCAATAGATCACAGTCCTGCTAACATGCTGGAGCTTTTGTCTCCCTATCAGTCACTCTGAATTTAGATTAGTAACAATAATAATGGAATTGCAGATATAGATACATTTTCAATCTGGAGATGTCCCTCCTTATCTCAAAACACCTGAGCTTCTGGAATGATTGTCAAGCATCCAAATCTGTTGTTTGAGAACCAAGAAGGTCATTCAACCAACAAGAAATTTAAAGCTAAATTACTGACTTTTACAGTAAAACAAAAGAGGAGATGAGAACTAGTGTTTATTGATTACCTCCTTCACATCAGCACTGGGTTAAGTGTTTGGCCTCCTTTTTGCCTCAAAATGATATTATTACATATCTGTCTATAGAAATAGGTATAACTATAGATATACATATGCATATGTCTTGGTCAGCTCAGGCTGCTATAACAAAAAAACATATACTTGGAGGCTTAAACAATAGAAATTTATTTTGCACAGATTTGGAGGCTGGAGTCCAAGATCAGGGTGCCAGCATAGTTGGGTTCTGGTGAGAGCTGTCTTCTTGGCTTGCAGATGACTACTTTCTTGGTGCATCTTCACGTGGTGGAGGGAGAGGGAGTACCAATCTCTTCTTCTTCTTGTAAGGTTATCAATCCCATCATGAGGACCCCACCCTCATGGCCTCATCTAATCCTAATCACCTCCCAAAAGCCCACTTCCTAATATCATCACATTAGGAGTGAGGGCTTCAACATATGGATGGGGGGGGGGGGAGGTTGGCAGACACAAGCATTCATTCAATAACAATATATGATCCCGATTCTTACAGAAGAGGAAACTCAAGGCCCTGACATAGCCCAAAATCACACAGTGATAAGTAGAGTGAGTTTTGAACTCTGATCTCTCTGTCTCCAACCCAAGGTACATTTAAAGCTGGTTCTCAATCAAAAAAAAAAAAAAATCCCCAGTATAGTAAAACAAAGTAATTCAAGCTTTTTCTAAGGTCTTAGAGTGATAGGAACTTACTTCCTCTCAAGGTGTGGTGGAGTTTTCAGTGTAGGAAGTAAAGCATGGACTGAGAATTATGCTTATCTGTTTTTTAGACTTGTCTCTGCCTCCTTAAACTGTTTTCCCTCTCTGTGGTTTCTCATTTCCTAAACAAAGATATTAGGAGGTGCTGTGTGAGATCTTTCTTCTGATTGATTAAAGCTCTCATTTGTGGAGTGGTCAGAATGTTCCAGATACCCTAATAAGTGCTCATTTAAATCTCCCATTGGCAACAAACCATTTTTTAGATGAGGAAAATGAGGGCTCAAGATGTTAAATTAATCCAACTAGCAAGTAGAAGGAATTGGAAGCCAGATCTGACCTCAACCTTCAGCTCCATCACAATTCCAAAGAATGGTTTAAATATTCTTTCCAGGGGAGTGCAAATCCCTATTAAAATGTAAGGGACAGCTCCAGGTATGGTCTTGTACATGAAGGTGACCAGGGCACTACCACCTCATTGAACTGTCTGCTGTAAACACAGCCTCTTAACATGAAAGACATATGCAATCCAGCTCCAAGGTCAAACCAAGCTACCACCGAGGCCGATCATGTTTATGGTCCACTCACCTGACTACAGCCAGAGGATGAAGAGACTGAGGTTTATCTGCTGGGATTTGAACCTGCAGCCCCCAGGAATCACAGGGGTATGCAAATGCTCCACTAATGAAACCCTCCCGCTGACTCTCTCTGCCTCACTGGCTATCTGTCATTTTTGTTAGTTCTGTGCACACCATGCTTATACTGCCACCGATACTGTGCATTCTGGTAAAACCTTTCATCTTCACATCTCAGGCTGCTTTACAAACAGTAATTAATTAGGCCTTATAACCCCCTGATGAGATTGTTATGTATAAACACAGTTTCATGCACGGCCCAGGGAATTTTGTCATCGGGAGTTGTAAGTCCAATTCACACATCCACCATGGACCTCAGGCTACCTGCACAAAGTTGAAAAGAAAGGAGAGATGAAAAAGGGTGACATTATGTTTCAGATCATGAAACCCCTACTATTGAGCAAAAGTAAAAAAGTTTTTTAACATGAAAAATTCAGTTGGTAGCATGATGCCACTCATGGAGCACTGGAGTTAGGGATAGAAGATGAGAGTCTTCAATCTGCCATTGATACCAAGTTCGTGGCAGTGATGTCATCAGTGTGCCCTTGGGCAGGCTGATTAAAACCCTTAAGCCTCAATTCTTCATCTGGAAGTAGAGCTAATAAGAGTTCCATTTTTACAGACTTCACGGAAGAAGTCGTTCTAGTAAGTCGGACCATAAATAACAAAATGTTTTGGGGCTCGTGAAGTGTTATACAAACATTAGCATTTGCACATCACTATGATCTGAGCTCACTATACCCTGCAGAACATAAAGTTCAGTTTAGTTCTGTTACCTATTGAACACCTAGGGATCCCTGCAGTGCTTTTAAGAATGGAAGGTGCAAAGATGAATACAATTCATTTTCTGAAGACTTTCTACCTCCTTGGGTCTATGGCAGGATGCTATGGGGACAGATTTTGGAATTTTAGTCAGCACTGGTTATAATACTGTAATCATTCCCTAGTTTTTGCTTTTTGTGGACTGCGTGTACACATCCGCAGTGTGGGATCGCTATGCTGTAAACATTGGCATCCCCCCCAAACTCATATGTTGAAATTCTAACCCCTGAAGGTGATGGTATTGTTAGGTGGGGCCTTTGGGAGGTGATACGTCATAAGAGTGGAACCCTCGTGAATGGGATTAGCTCTTATAAAAGAGATCCTACATAGGTCCCTTGCCCTGTCCACCATGTAAGGACACAATGAGAAGTCTGTGACCCAGAAGATGGCCTTCCCCAAACAACTTCTGTTCTTTATAAGCTGTGGTATTTTGTTATAGCAGCTCAAACAGACTAAGACAGTGATATACCTAGCCTTCACGGCAAGGCTATATACTTTTCGATAATGTAAGATCCTACCAGCATATTACAGAAAAGGAAAGCAGTATATATCCAAAATCTGTTATTTGTGGTTGGAATATAAGCAGCTCCTCTTGCTTAATAACATACTACCTATATTTCTCACTTTGAGTCTTTTTTCATCAAATTTATTATACTTTAAACTCTATATGTATGGCCTTGTACTGAAATTTATTTTTACAACACTCAAATCTAAGGACTTCATATTTCTGAAAGCGGTTTGGTAATCAATCTGATATGTTCAATGAGCCTTCTTGTTAGTCTATTAAGAAAAAAGAAAGAATTTCTCACAGAGAGATTTGTTGTGAAATTATTTTGTGGAAATTTGAAGTCCTCTGATTCCTTTCCTCATTATTAATAAAATAATTAATTAAGACATAATTTATTAATTTAACAAATATTTATTGAACATTCCCAGTACGAGTTCAAAATGGCACAAGCATTTGAAAAACAACTAGGCAGTATTTTATAAAGATAAAAATGAGCACTTACCCCATGACCCAAAATTTCCTCAGTAGAAATGAAAATATCTCTTTACGCAAAAGAAATGAAACTATGTGTTCACAAAAAAAGACCTATACAAGAAGATTCATGCAGCTCTATTTAAAATAGCCAGAAATTGGAATAATGTCCAATAACAGGTGACTGGATGAAAAAATGTGGTATATCCATAGTATATAATTCTAATTACCAATACAAAGAAACTGCCAATATGTGCAACACATCAATGAGATGGATAGTTTTCTGTGTCAAGTTGAGTGGGCCACAGAGTGCCCAGATATCTGGTTAAACATTATTTCTGGGTGTGTCTCTAAAGGTGCTTCCAAATGAGTTTAGCATTTGGGTTGGTGTACTGACAAAAGCTAATGGCCCTCTCCAAAGCGGATGGGCCTCATCCAATCCTTTGAGGGAGTGAATAGAACAAAAAATAGGAGGTAGGTTGAATTTGCTCTCTTCCTAATTACTTGATCTGGGACATCGATTTTCTCTTGCTCTCAGTGCTCCCTATTCTAAAGACTTCAGGCCCGAACCGGAATCTATACCATTGGCTTTCTGGCCCTCAGACATTTGAACTACACCACCAGCTTTCCTGGGTCTCCAACTTGTAGACAGCAGATATTGTGAGACTTCTCAGCCTTCATAATTCTGTGAGCCAATTCCTTATAAAAGTCTTTTATTCTCTTGGTTCTAGTTCTCTGAAGAACCCTGACTAATAAAATCAGTGAATCTCAAAAACATTATGCTGAGCCAAAGAAGCTTGACACAAGACTACATCGTGTATGATTACACTTACAGAAAGTTTTAGAATAGATAAATCAATCTATTGTAATAGAAATCAGAATAGTGGCTGCCTGGAGTTGAGGGTGGGGAATTGACTGGGAAGGGGAACAAGGGAACTTCTGGGGCTGAGGAAAAATATCCTTTATTTTGATTGAGATATGGCCACAGGTCTGCATGCATTTGTTAAAAATCATTGATGTGTATACTTAAAATGGGTACAGTTGTCTTATTGTTGCAAATTATGTCTTTGTAAAGCTTATTTTAAAAGTGAATACAAAGATTTTATCACATTAAAAGTTTCCAACAATATTGGTTACTTCCCCAACAGTGTAGCTAACTTGTTACTAACTTGAATAAGAACTTCATTGAATAATAACTGCATTAGAACACAGCTAAAAATAAAAAGGCCCCCTCCAATTGGGAGTTTCTATGCATCTAACAATCCACTTGAAATTCTAAAAATATGAAACTCCACATGGAAATGCTTAGGTTTTTTTATGGACAAAAGGGTAAGATGACACACCTGCTCTGATTTGTCAAACCAAAGTTGTTTCCACCATGTGGCATTTTTCATAACTTTGGGAACCCATCCAAGCCTTTATAGGAGCACATGAGCATATTTAAAGCATGTTTCTGAGAAAATATATATATATTGATTCTACCTGTTAGTACCTGCTGTTCAGGTGTGCTTAACTCATGGAAAATTAAAATATCTTGTTCTTAAGCTTTTCCAGCAGAATGTCATCCTTTCTCCATCTCCTCTCCCATATGGTACCTGAAGCACAAAGTTCTCACTTCAACGTCTAGGATGCTGTCTAAGGCTTAGCTCCAGATAACAAGTAGAATTTGCTGAGTGCAGACTCTCTGCCAGGCACTATAATAACAACTACTTTACGGATATTACCTGATTTGCTTCTCAGAACAACATGAGAAAAGATGATCTTATTCTTTTTTGAATGAATAAAGTGACTAATGAAAGGCAACACAGGTGATACAGTAATGACATACCTGAATTCCCATCCAAGGGGAATGGTGACAAGCATGTGTGTTAACCACAGAGCACTATCACCTCCTTGATGACACAATACCTGACAAAAGCTGGCTTATGACTTCTGGTATTAGAGACAGCTGAGACAATATAACTTCTACCCATGGATTAAGTCATATCATCTGAATAAAGTTTGCAGAACATATGATCTCAGGCCACTGGCAGAAACATTATTTCTGTGCTCTCACCTCTGTTGTGTCCTCTGATTTGTTGCAGACCAAGGCCAGAAATCTCCATTTTAACTGTATTTATGCTTTTTTTGTTTTTAATAAAATCATAGCAGAATGTAGTGTCAATTACATAGTTTGTGGGGACCAGTGCAAAACAGATAGTTGGGCCTATGGGTAAGGGGTGGGAAGGTCAATCTCCACTTCCCACAGGTCGTTTGCCCCAACCCATGGCAGACAGACAATACTCCAAGGGATAACCACCTCTAATTACAACAGAAGTGTGGTAAGTACTTGGATCAGGGGTAGATAGGGGGTTGCTGCTAAGTTGCTCCCTGAATGCATCACGGTTTTGCCAAGCCAGGGCAAGACACCCACCACCTTGTCCCACTCCAAGATGCCACCAGGCACAGGACCAACCCCAACCTTCCCTGTGACCTCAAGCAGACCCCCACTGGGGACAGAGGGTAACGGAAGAATGTGGTCTTTGCTCTGCCAGTTTGATCTGGTCACCACACTGGATGAAGGTTGGCAGTGGCTGTGAGGTGAGGGTGGAGAGGTGGAGTCTGAGCAGGGCCCAAGGCACGTGGGATGCAGAACAGAATCTGAGAACACTTCTGGAGAAGGTGGAACCACATGTGAGCAGTGGCTCGAAGCCCTCAGCACATATTCCATTGTCCTATCTGACTTCACTTAAAAAAAACAAATTGAAAGACAAAATTATTAAGAATTTCAAGACAGTAATAAAAGAACTTTAAACCCCATACATGGGATCCTTCTGAGCATGGGGCTCAGTGGGGTGTGACTGCACTGGTCACATACGTATGAAGCCATTCCTGGCTGAAGGCAGAGTATGTGATGGGTAGGAGTATGGATTTGAGGATAAGACTAGCTAGACCCAAATCCCATTCCACTACTTAGTAGCTATGTGACTTCTATCCAGTTACCTATCCACACTATGTGCTAGTTTTCTTATCCGTAAAATAGTGTTATTGTGAAAATTCAATGCATAAAATGAATTAAGCACTCAGGCTATAGTACCTGGCACATAGTGAAATCTGTATAAGTGTTACCTATTTGCTTATTATTTATAAATATCGCCCATATAAATGTCCCAAGCCCTTTTATGCATGTCTCTAAGCAAATTTGTTTTTACCACTAATTCACTGATGTGAGTTATAACAAGTATGCCTCTCTATTTAGTCATCTCCTGCTGCATGTTTTTATTATTGAATAGGTGATTTCAAAACAATATTAAAAAACAATTTGTTAAAAGGAAAAAAACCTTTAAGTGCACACCCATACATAATTATTTCAATTTTTGCGTATAAGATAACAGTACTTGCCAATATGAGTGCATATTTTTACAAAGCCACAGTTGTACTGTATATATCATTTTATTTTTTTCACTTAACATTAAATTGTAAGCATTTGTTCATGATGCTACATTGTCATAATTATCATTGTAATGGTTTCATAATACACTATTATGTTGATACATTATAATTTACTATAAATTATTCCCCTATTGATGGACATTTAAGTTGTTCCATTTTGAGGGCAATTATGGCTAATGCTATAGTGGCGAGCACTTAGCTTTATCCTTTTGTTGATTTGTTTTCTCGAGATTCATTTCCAGGAGGGGGATTGCTGGGGCAAAGGGAATAAATAAGTGTATGGTTCTTTCTACACATTGAACCATTGTTTTCCAAAAGGGCATAACAATAATAATAATAGCAGCAACAAGAGCCATAATCCGCATAGCCTGTGCTGAACTCTCAGCACGTATTATGTCACTCCCTTCTTTCTATGGCCCTAGGTATTATAATTCTCACTTCACATACACGGGAACTGAGGCACAGAGAGGTTAAATAACTGGGCCAAGGCCATATATATAGTAAGTAGAAAAGCTTGGAGAGGAACTAGTCTAGTCTGGCATTGAAGCTATTCATTAAACCAGGCACTTAAACACTTCCCTTTATTCCTGCTGTTGTTGTGGTCAGGATCTTACATATTTTCAAATATTTTCCCTTTGAACTCTCCATGGAGAGTCCCCTTAGCACCCACGCACAAGGAATGTTTGGTCCTTTAAAATGCTTTTTCATCCCATGTAATCTCCAAAAGTAATGGCAATTATTTACCTTCATTTGTTCTGCTTCTTGTCTTTCTTTCCCCTCCTTCATCTGTCATTCTCTCCTCTTCCTTTTTTTATGCCTTCTCTCATTTCCTCCTTTCTGTCTTTCTTCTCTCCTTGCTTATCACATATTTAGAGTATCTTCTATATACTAAATTTTACTAGAAGTTGATATGGAGTCTTTATTCTTTCTCTGTTTTATTTACTTGCCATTGCATTTTTCCCTGTTTCAAGTCTTTAAGTAATTGTGCCAAATGTTAATAAAAATTTCCATTAACTTTTTATTTATATTGAGCAACTTATTTTGACAACGTTAAAATTTAATTGGTGAATTCCCATTTTTCTTTAAATACTATAAGCTATTTAAGAAGCTTAGAGGAGTCTCAACTGTAAGTTGCATTCATCTCAGGACAATGGTTGTTCAAAAGAACATGTTCACATAATATTTGTCATGTATATTGTCATAATATATGAAAGAATCGATCTAGGTAAATGCAGACTTTCTTCACACACTTTTAAAGAACAATCATTTGGGATAAAGTGAAGTATATTTTATTCCACAGAGTGTATATACTGTCCAAAACATTTTTAGTACAGAGTTCATCTAGTCCTGTTGTTTTTAATATAATTTCTATTACAGTAAGGGAGTGTTCAGATGGTTGTAAACAAATATTTACTGAGCCTGTACTCTGTAACTTAAAAATGGCTATGAGGAAAAAGAGAGGAGGAATTAAATAAGAAGTTGAAAAAAGAAACAAAACGTAGAGAAGGCAATTGAACAGGTTTCAGTAAGTCCTGAAGTGGAAGAATCATCTCACACCCAGCACATTCTATTACAGCTGTTACAAGTGCACCTGAGAGAGCCTCCAAGCATCCAACACATAATGCAGTAGTGAACTTTAGAACTAAGCCCAGCTGAGAAATAACTTTCTAGATTACAATACCCGTCTCTTGGGGCTTCCACATCCCTCTGTCTTTCTCATTCCTTCCCCCTCTCACCTCTTTCCCCCTTAAGCCCCTTTCAATCTTCAGCAAAATGAAACATTCGAATACATTATTCAGTCTAGGAGAAAATGTCAGCTCTTTCTTTCCTCTCCCCATTTATTGTTTTCTCTGGTTTTCCTCCCTGTTGCTGCTGCAGACCCAAGTCTCAGTGGTTTTTGCCTGTGATATTTTGAAATAGAAAAGTTACAAGGAAATATTTCCCTAAGTACAGCAGAGTTGAGTGGCTGAGCAGCAGAAAATCAGAGGTTTCTAATAGTGCCCTTTGGCTGTGGTTGTAATGGGTGCCAAGGAGACAAGACACAGACAAGAAATGGATGGATCCAGGTTGGGTCCTCTAAGACCCAGGCCATTCTCAGGCCCCAGGGGATCCTGAGGCCAAATTATCTTTTTTGAAAACAAAAAAAGAGAGAGAGTAGCCAAAACCCAAGAGATATTTATAGAGCAGTAGTAATATAAATTCCAACGATTTTCTACCAAAATTTGGAGGCAACTTCAAATTTGTTTGTTTGGTTTTGCTGTGTGTAATGCCTCAATGTCTCGATAAGATCTACATCTCTTTCTCCATCACACCCAGAGATCTCCACACACAGAACTGTGCTTGGATAATCCTAAACACACAGGGGGTCCCAGATAAACCTTTGCTGAATGAACTGCCATGGAGGCCCAGTCAGGGAAAGAAAGTCCAAGCAAAATGACTACTGGGACTCTTTCCCTCATCTTTTCAAAGGGGATCAAGCAACCCAGCAGGCTTTCATATAACGAACAGACTACTTAAATGTTGCAATTGAGGAGCCTTTCAAATGTCTGAGTTGTGACATTTGCCATGGCATTGCTTACAAAAGAAAACCAAATAACAGAGGATACCTTCTCAATTACTATCAGTGAACAACTGAGTAGGTATATCCATTAAACAACTAAATGTTCAAAAAGATGAATTCATGTCTGCAGACTTTGGGAGAGGCCAGCATAATACTTTAAGATGAGAAAAACATTCTATATATATCACATATGGAATTAACCAATTGTTCATATACATTTGTGTACATGAAAGGATGTACTGGAGTAGCTAACATATGGGAGCTCTCCTTGTGGGTCAGGCATTGGGCTAGTGTACATTATTTCATTTAATGCTCACAAGCAATCCTGAGAGATAGGTCATAACATTGCATCCCAACTTTTCACCTGAGGAAACTGAGACCCAGAGAAGTTGAGTCACTTGACCAAAGTCAATAGGTTGGGAATGGTAGAGTTGAGAAACAAACACAAGTGGAAGGAAGCCAGGGCAGTGCTGCTAACCACTAAATGCTACTTCCCAACCACATTTTCAACAGAGGCATCCCTGGGGGTGAAAGCATTGAAGAGCTTTCACTTTCCATTTTATAGATTTCCATTTTATTTCACTTATTTTTACTTTAAGCAAATATTATCTTTATCATAAAAACAATTTGTATTTTGAGATGCAAAATCTTTAGGGGTTATTATAAGCCACTATGAGTGAAGTCCATGTGGGGAAAAATAGAGAATGTTTACAATTTCAGTAACCAAGTGAGAGAAAAGAAGAGAAAGGCCAAGATGAAAAAGGTGGTGGATGAAGAGGAAAGAAGAGGAGGAGGAGGAGGGCAAGAAGAAGCAGAAGGAGCAGCATCGCCTTGGTTCTCCCTATGGCTAAAGGGCTCCAAGGAAGCTTAAGAGGGGCCTAAAAGTAGTAATAACAGCAACATCAGCAGCACTAGTTTTCACTACAGCTACCATTTTCTTAGCATTTCTTTTTAAATCCCGCAAAATCTCTCCTTTCCTTCCGTCTTGCCATATGCCCTTTGCCACCCCAGATAGCATGCTCCTGTGGCCTGTTCTGTGACATCTGTGATGATCAATTGAATTCAACACAAAAACTAGACTTGTAGTTATTTGTACAGTACACCCATACAAGATTTAATTGTACAATAACTGATTTCTATTATTTTTAATTGAATTAGGCAACCTTGCATGTAAATTAGGAAAGAAGCGACCTGCCCTACAGTTTTACCAAGGGAATGAAGGAAAGGAAGCAGTGCTAAGGTTTAGACTGGGCAGAGAAAAGGGAACTCACACCCAGGGTCCCTGTGACCTCGAGAGCCCTTCTGCGCAGTGAGTTGGTTGGCCAAGGTGATTGCGCCATCACCCCATGGTCCTGAGATGCCAAGGTGAAGGCTTAAGTTAAAGTGTAGAGTGGGAACTCTATCCTTGGACTGTGCAGCTGAGAATGGGCCTGGCATCTCAGGTGACATGCATCAATGAAGCAAGTTTAGTTATTCATCCGTGAGCACATGACTTAACTGAGCTTTCATGAATAAAATGGATCTTCACGAAGAAAATGGATTTAATTGCCCATCTTTCCAGGGTTGTCATGAATATCAAGTTGAATAATAGATGCAGCGCTCCTATCAAATGGAGGGTACAAAATATTGTCCATGTTCCCTTTCTCCTTCTTCCTTCCTAACTCCTATGCCCAAACCTTGTCAAGGCTTTTTCCCCGACCCACAGAGCTTTCCACTTTTCTTTAGAAAAAATACCAATTCTCCCCTCTCATTTAGAGCTCAGATTTGTGAAGCTTTCTTTGTCCAATACCAAGCACCACTGACCTAGATTGAACTGTATAGCTTTCCCAAGACTCAGTTTCCGCACACACAAAGTGAGATGATTAGACAGCATAATTTCCGTCTTTTTTAATATTAAAATCCTTTAATTCGACATACTTTCATTTCTCTCTCTTCCTCTCTTCCCTCTTCCCTCTTTTCCCCACTCTGCATCACGCTGTGCTGGTGAAGAATATTCAAACCATAAATCAGATTCAGGTGTTTACTTGCATTGCTCACAAATAGACAATTTACTTGTGCAAGAATAGGTTCCCCTTTTTCTGATTGAATTAGTCAGTTCTGTGTCTTTCTGTTCCCTCCCTCTGGCTTTTCATCTATTTTTAGACAGACAGTCTGAAAAGTCTTAATATATCAATGACATTTATAACACATGTTAATATCGAAAGCGTCAATGCTCTATTTGTAGAAATGACTGCTGATGTGATGAGATGCTTTTATTATATCAGTGACTTTTATTATAAATAGGATGAAACTGTGCACTCTTTTTGGAAAATTAAATAATAATAATAAAAAAACTATTCTCTGCCCCAGTTTGTTCAACCATCAGCTTCAAGTACTAGGTTTTACTTTTTTTGGTGCACTTTTTATAAATTGCTCTTTACAACATCAGGGTGAATATCTGTCTCCTGGAATAGATGACAGCAGGTTCTTCTGGGAGAATGCATTAGGGAGGTAAGTGCAGACACCTGGGGATCCATTTTGTAATCTTTGTAGCTTCTCAGGCTCCCTAATGGGACCCAGTACCTCAGAACTCTGAGGGTGGCCAGTGCTGTGGTCTTTATATAAAATGTATAACCCCATCTCTACATCACCACATTTTGCCTATCATTAAAGTGCATTTCATAGTTATAGGAGTTGAAAGTGAAGAGCATCTGTTTTGGGAGCACACAAATGTGGGCTGGAGTTGCTGCTCTGTCCTTATCAACAGTGTGATTTGGTAAGCCACTCAACCTCTCTGAGCCTCACTTTCTTCACCTATAAAAAGTGGGAAATCAACACTGCTGCTTCAGAAAGATGGTATGAGGATGCAATGAGATGCTGTATGTAAAATATTTACCATATATTAAAGGTTCAAGAGGAGTAGCTGTTGTGAATTTTTGTTGTAATTATTTTTATTACTACCTCATTCATGAAGAATTTCTTTCTTACTCTGCAACTTTATGCAGATCTTCTCCTTATCTGATCTTCCACCAACCTTTAGCTAAACATCATTTGCCACTTTCTGACTGTACAACTTTATGTCCCCTCCCAGACCCAAACCTCAAAATATACAACCTACTTTAAACACATAGAATTTTCCCTTCATTTTCCAAATATGCCAGCATTTTGCAAGCTTTCATGATTTGTCTTGCTATTCCCTCTGCCTACCTCTCTTCCTTTATCGCCTTAGCTTACTCTACAAACTCAGCTTAGATTTTACCTCCTAGAAAGTCTTGGCTTATCTGATCTGAGGTCACTCTATCTCTGTGATCCCACAGAGTCCTCTGTTAGCTCTAGCATGACTTTTTGCCAGATTCATCAGTGCAATTGACTTTGTCATCCCCTAGATCAGGAGTTCATGGACAGCAGATATTCTGACTCATTTGCCTTTGTGTCATCAAGTCTAAGCATAGAGAACACAATAAATATGTGTTGACCAACTGATTTCTGATCCCTCCTGATGGATTGTCAATTCTTCTAATATGTAGATTATTGCTTGCTTTTTACTGGCCTCTATTGTCTTTAGCACAAGTCTTTATTTATTCAACAAACATCCTTGAGTACTTACACTTCGCTTGGACATAACATAGATGATGAGGAATGGTGATACTTAATGTAGAAGAAGCAATATTTCACGTTCTTCTCTCCATGACAGTCATGTATGCAGTACTTGGCAAGAAAGAAAGAGATGTCTAATTGGTGGAAGCAGAGGCCACGTTTCCCTAAGAGGCAAGATTACCATGCCTTAAATGCAGAATCCCATACATCTCATGTACTTACTCAGACAAAGAAGAAGTGGGCCACTTGGGGCAGGCAAGTCTCCTCTCTCATATTTTGCCTTCTATTCCCTGTGGTGGAATGGTAAACTGAGCCATATGCTGCTTCTCAGACCTGGCCGTGTCATTTGCTATCCCCCACTTCATTTCTTTCAAGCAGCTACAGAAAATCATAAAGCTTCAAGATTTATGTTGGAGAGGGGTACAGTAGGAGAAGTAAAATGCCCTATTTAGACCTTAAACCAAAGTCATGTGCACCAACCCAAACTTCACCTAGAGTATTACACTGCAGTATCAGGTGCATGGGCAATTATTTATAATTTTCAGTCCTGTCATGTTACCATGACTTGTTTATCTAGGAACTTCTTGGGACCCCATGGAAGTGGAGGTGTTTATCACAACAGGTACATACTGTAGGAGAAGCAATGCATTCCTAGATTTCTGATCCTAACATCAAGTATCACCCAAATTTTAGCCTTGATTTAGAAGAAATAAGTCCAAGCCCTTACCTAATTCACTTGCCAGTGGAGACAGCCTTGAACACAAATAATTATATCACAGTGAGCAAAGTATATCACAGTGAGTTAAGAAGCATCAATGTGTCCCCAACCATATTTTAAGGAGCAAGTCTCACTCTTGCATAGAGAGACCTGCTGCCTCTATAGGTTGCACTATAATGTTCCATGCTTATGAATCTCACAGGATATAAGGTATTTGTCCCGTGGCCTTAAGAAAAGTTTGTATACTTTCTAAGGGGGAAGTTGTTCCAAACTGGCTCTCAATCTCTGCTTTCCCCATCCCTCCAAATTACTACAAGTTCATAAAAACACATTAGGTGTTACTCATCTCCTTTCAAATGTCCCAACTCTGGAAGATGTAGCAAGTAAACTAATTCAAAGAGAATGTGAAATGCTTATAAAATAGTCTAGCATAAGGCACATTTGGCAAAGATGAATCATACTGCATGAGTTAGCTATTGCCATAATAATGATGAAACAAATTACCTGAAATCTCAGTGGCTGACAAAAACAAGTGTCTCTTTTCTCACTCCTGAGTCTTTGGATTGGCTAGAACAGTTTCACTTCAGTCTGCAGATTCCATGGGTGTGTTCCTAGGATTCAGGTTTTGTTTTAGTCTGTTCCATGTGTCTCCATCCTCTCCTTGAATCAGCATCTACTAAGGGATGTTTTTACTATGGAAGATCACAGGAGTGCAAGTGAACAAGCAGATCTGTGCAAGCACATTTTTACCTCTCCTGACATCATGCCTGTTAGCACTCCATTGACCAAAACAAATCATATGACCACGTCCATTATCAATAGTATAGGACTATGTGCACAGTAAGATGGCACCATAAGGTTGCCTGCTAAAGGGTATGGATGAATAACAGGGAATGAAGATTTTGGACCAAATATCCAACCTAGCACACGTGCATTCTGCCATTTACTCCTCCTACATATGTGGCATGAATCATTCCTCTGTCATGACACTCTTCATTTTTTATTCTCAACAAACCAATTTTTGGAAAGTGCCATCCCTGATGTTGTTCATTGTTTTTGGAAATAGGAAATCTCCCTCTATTTGTGTCACTTTAAACAAATCATTTCCTTCACTGGACCTCACTTTTCTCATCTGTAAAATGAAGAAATTAGTTGAGGTGTTTTGTAATATTTATTCAACATGATCTTCTATGCTTTTGGTGACTTTCATTTTTAAAAAGCCAGTATGCCACAATTATTAAGAGTTTAAGCTCTTAAGTTAAACTATCTGAATTCATAACTGGGCATCACAACTTTGGGTAAGTTCAGGCAAACAATTTACCCTCTATGTCCTCAGTGTCCCATCTGTAAAATGGGAACAATAAAAGTACCTATTTATAAAATGATTGTGAGTGTTAAATGAATTCATGCACATAGAGTGCCTAGATCAGTGCCTAGCATATAGCTAGCAAACTCGTAACACAATTTCCCTATTATTTTCAGGTTGAAATGGTCTACTGCTGGTTGCTCCTTTTCGCATTTCACTTTTCTCTCAGTCTCTGTCTCAAATTCCTGTGTACTTTCATGTTTTGTTGACCATGGAAGACCCCTTTACTCTAAGATGAGAAAGGTACAATGACTGAAAAAAAACAGTAAACGCCAGAAAAAAAATTGGAAAGTTCAGCTGGTAATTAGAACCCATCCATCCATTTATTTATTCATTTAAAAAATATTTATTCACTGCCTACCTACAAAAAACATGATCCAAACTACAACAAGAAGACTCCAAAATATAATGGCTTCAACAAGTTAAAATTTTATTTCTTTTCCATGTATCCATGTAGAATTAAGCTATCCGAGACTGATAACACTGGTCTAATGTAACTCTCCAGTTCTCATCCTCTTCCAGACATTGGGGAAGGAAAAAGGGGCAGATTTGTACACAACTGTTTCTTTTATGTGTCATACATTACTTCTACTCACATGCTAATGGCTAGAATTGAATCCCTCAGCCATAAAAGGCTTCAGGGGTAGCTATGACATATAGTCTATAGTTCATTGGTCATGTGCTGTGCAAACATTTAGGATTGTTAATTAAATTCTGTAATTAAACAGAGGAGAACAGATATTAGTGAACAATTAGTAATCTCTGCCTTAGGAACTACATCAGACAGACGACATTGAAAAAGACAGACATAGCCCCTGCCTTCATGAATTTTTATGGTCCAGTTGGGTGATGGACCATGGACAATTCATCTGGCTGTGTGCAGGGGTCAATGAGGAAGCAAGGTCAATAATAAGACCTGAGGAATGGATGAGGCAAACCAAGTAAAAGCTGTGGGGAGGAGGAGTTAAAGGCATTACGAACAAATGGAACTGCACAAATGTCTGGAAAGAATAAAGAATATGACACATTGCAGGAGCTGAAAGACTTTCAAAATAAAGGGGTGAGGATGGAAGGGAAGGTGAGGCTAGAAAAGCAAACATAGACAGCAGGAAACAGGGGCTTGTGCCATATTAACATGTTTGGTTTTTATCCTATGACTGATGGCCAACAGCACAATATTTTAAACAACAAAATAAAAGAAATCATAGGGACGCACAGAAAATTAAGAAAAGAAGAATTGGATACCTATAAAGTTGCATAGTCAAGGAACATGCTTTAAAAATATATGCTTTGTTTGGGGGAGGGGTTGGGGAGGAAAACGGAAATGGAGCAGAGTAGGATAGAAAGAATACATGCAGAAGTTGTGATGGTTAAGTTTAGCTGCTTGAAGGCAGTTTGCCAGAGGCCCAGAACCCAGTGTACAAAGCCCCAGGGCACCCAGCAGCACCTCACATCCCGTGTACCGCTGCTTCACCAACCCGACTGCCTTGAAAGATTCAAGAGTGAGGAGGGAGAAGGGGAGGGAAAAAAGCTAGCTGAACTTTCCTATCTTCCAACTGCCCTCAGCCTTTGAAAAGTGAACTAATAGAGGGTTAGGGACGAGCTGAGACAGATCAGTGCTTGCATCCTGCCAAGCAGAGGAAGGAGCAGTAACACCGCAGAGGTATTATTAGGCTGCCTCGCAGTGTCTTTAGAATAATCCCCCAAGGAGGTGAGATTGAAGTGGAGCAGTCACAGCGCAGGCTAGCCCATCCTCCACTTGGAGCGAGCTACAGCAGCACTCTACCTAAAGACAGCAAGTAGAGCAGCTCTTAAAATCACCATGATTCTTGCTTGTTTACATCTTCTACTGGATTTTGGGGACACTTTGTCATGCCTCCACAAATTCCCCCGAAGAATGCACACATCCCTCTCTCACGTCTTTTTGCTACTACTTAAGAAAGAAAAAAATCCCTTAGTGATTACCTGTATGTGCATGTCTTGTGTGTGCCTGCTCCAGCCCCTCCTTAGCAGAAGCTTGTCTTTTCCCCTCCTTTATCTCTTCCTGCAACCCCAGAGATCTAAAAAGAGCCTCTTGCCCCATCCCTAAGAGGACTGGTCAGCCAGCAATATCTAGGTTCCTTTAAGGAGTTTAAAAATATTTTGTTCACCTAGGGCTTGCTGGCTAGAATTTGGTTTGGGGGCTTGGGGAGATTGCAAAGGGAAGCTCAGAAAACTACTCCGGACTGGAAATCTTGAGTCTTAAGTGTATAAGCTTCACCAGGAGTGACGTTTAAGGTTTGTGATGTGGACTGAGGAATATTCAGGTGTTGAAGCCCTTTGACTCAGTAATTCCACTTCTGAGAATTTATCCTGAAAAAATAATCATGAAAGTGTTCAAAGATTACTAGAAGGACAGCAGTAACATCATATTTAAAATTTAAAGGAAGAGGAAAGAAAAACAACAACAACAAAAAATGGAGAAACCAAATTCTCAACAGTAGGGAGTGGATCACATTCATTATAATGCATCTTATCTCTACAACAGAATCACACACACAAGCAAAGAAAAAGAAAGACTAAAATGATAAACAGAAAGAAATGTCACGTTAGAAACATGGTAACTACCAAAGAAATATTTTTGAAAGTGTAATAAAACACCTACAATTATCTTAATATATTTGACAAATCTGTGTTGAGTCCTACTATGCGTCAGGTGTTGTTCTAGTTACTGGCAATGCATCACTTAATAAACACAGGCCTGGACCTTGCCTTAAGGGAGCTGCCTAGGTAACAGCTATTATACTGGAAGAATAGTATTAAACATGATTTTGTATCTTACTTTCTGCTTTTTTCTGGTAAATGAGTAACCTTGTATTTGTACAACACTTTCACCATCACTGTTTATTTTCTTCTCACAGCTATTGATGCAGAGGGAGAGATAAGGGGGAGAAGAGAGAAGGCAGGAGGGACACGTGTCATTGGGCAGGAATCTGCTATAGGCCAGATGTTTTACACACTTGACCTCATTCAGTCCTCAGGACACCTCAGGGAACCATAGGTTAATCGTTCATCCCATTTTGCAGTTAAGGAAACTCTCCGATCAGCAGGCTAATGTTCAAGGCAATATTAGAATGGACACAAGTTTACCAGTTCACATCTCCTTCAACTCCATGAAATTGAGTAGGCAAAAGTGGCTTAGGAAATTCCAACTGGTTATCCTGCTCCCTGAAATTCAAACACAAAACCAGTGTCTTGATCAGTTTCCCCTTCTAATTCTCTACCCCATGCTGGTGGCTTCACCTCTTCTACTTCAGTTTCCACATCTATAAAATGAGGATGGTAATAATTTTCTCAAAAAGTTAGTGTGAGAATTAGATGAGTTAACAAAGCAAAGCTCTCAAAATAAGGCTTGACATATATTAAGCTCTCAATAAATGTTATCTGTCTATCATCATCATCATCATTGCTAGAACTAATTACACTGTTTTTTGTCCTGGTCTTGCATAGACAGTACCACACACAGTCACCATAGGCTCTTCCATTTTCCTCAGTGTCTTCTTTACCCTCCATTCAGGCACCAAGTCCTGTGGATTCTGGCCGTCATCATATCTCCCATCTTGATAGCCTTCTCTTTGATAGCTCAGGAGAAAAAAAATAACAGTAGGGATTTTATTGATATGGCGGCTATCTCTCAGGACTTAAGCTAAAGGATCAATGCATATGAGGCTCAGGAAGACAAGATGGCCCTCAGAGGGGCAAGATACTAAAATGGAAGGCCGATCAACAGGCAAGATAAGTGATCATTTCGGCATCCTAAAGATGTCTCACTTCCACTGGTATAACATGCTAAGGGAGAAAAGAGGATTCTCTATCTATAGAAGTCTTTTCAAAATCTAAGCCAGCGTCTGTTCTGCTAGCTTATCCGGCTTAACGGAGAGAAATCGAGCTACTTATGCTGGGCCTGTGGATGCAGGAGCTGTGTAGAATGTATTTTAAAAGAAGTGTTAAAACAATTGCAACGTTAAAAGCAGAGAGATCATTGTTTTAATTACCGGCTGTGTGATTTTGGAGTATGTGACTTCACCTCTCTGAGATCTGTTTTCCTCCTTGGTGGTTAAAGATCATAATATGTATCTCATGGGGCTTTTATGAAGATGAAATATGTGTAATTGATCTGGCACATAGGAGGAAATCAATAAATGGTAGCTATTATCAATACTATTGTGGGTGATAAAATAAGTAAGACACAGCTGTTTTGTTCTGATAAGAAAGTGAGAAGCAAATGGACATTTATTGAATAATATTTAATGAATGACAATTATATGTCATATCGTCTGAGTGTATATATTTACATGTATGTATACAAACACATAATCAATGCTTGCTGCTAATAATTGATAGTTGTTAAAAGTTAATGATTGTTAACTGGTAATAGTTGTAAACAGGATCTTAACTTTGACAATAGAATCCCTTATTAAGATGATAAAATGAAATCCCAATAAAAACTATGGATTCCAAGCTCCAGGGGACACCTGGTTAGTGAGCACATCAATGTACTGGAAGGGCAAGGTGGTCTGATTCCACAGAGAGAGAGCACCGAAGTTCTGTGTTCAGGACTCCTCCAGACCTCACCCTGTGTATCTCTTTGCTTGGCTGTTCCTGTGTTATGTCCTTTGTACTAAAACTGCAATCATAAATATAGCACTTTCCTAAGTTCTGTACATCATTCTAGCAAATTATTGAATTTGAAGGGGTCATGGAAACGATTAACGATTGAATTTGTAGCCAATCAGTCAGAAACGTGAGTGGCCCAGGGACCCCATGAACTTGCGGCTGGCATCCGAAATGAAAACAGTCTTGTGGATCCTTTTAGGGGGTCTGTGCTAACATTGAGGGGTTAGTGCCAGAGTTGAATTGTAGTACACCAGTTAGCATTGGAACAGTTCGGGTTGAAACAGAGCAGTCAACCTCAAGTAGTAATCCACCATTTAACAAGCTAAAAAAAAAAATTACACAATCATTTTAATCGATGCATTAAAACAGTCCAGAAACTTCAACATTTATGATAAAAACTCTCAGAAGATCGAACAGAGAATTTTCTCAGCGTGATAAGAAGTATTTATTTTTAAAAACACAAAAAACTCTAGGTGATATTATACCTAACAGTGAAAGCCAATGTTTTTGCCCTAAGATTGGTAACAAGGTGAAGATATCCATTCTCACCACTCTTATTCAACACAGTACTAGAAGTTATGTCCAGTGAAATAAGACACAAAAATGAAAAAAGGCACACAGATCAGAAAAGAATAAATAAAAATTTCCCTGTTCGAAAATGACATAATTGTCTACACAGACAAGCCCAAGGAATGCTTAAAAAAAGAAAAAAAACCCACCTAGAACTATTAAGTGAGTTTAACAAGGTGTCATAGAATATGAGATAAATGTAAAAAATAAATTGTATTTCTTTACATTAACAATGAACATGGGGACACAAAAATTAATAATATACTATTTCTAATCATCGAAATAAGAAAGAAAATCACTGGAAAAAAAGTGTAAATCTAACAAAAAAATGTATAGGGCTCATTTGCTGAACACTACACAAGAAAGAGGAAAAATCAAAGAGCTAAATAAATGGAGAAACATCTCATTCTCATGAATTGGAAGACTCAACATAGAAAAGATGTCAATTCTCCCAAATTGATATTCAGTTTTAACTCAATTTCTATCCAAATTTCACCAAGATTATTTTGTAGACACTGAGAAGATTATTCTGAAATTCTGAAAAAGAAGAATAAAGTGGTGGGAATGAATCTGCCTGATCTCCAGACTGATTATAGTAAGCTCTGTCAACTGAGATGGTGTCGTACTGGCATAGGGATCAACACATAGATCAGTGGAACAGAATAGAGAACCCAGAAACAGAGCCACAAAAATGTGCTCAGCTGATTTTTGGCAAAATTGCTGCTTTAAGCCACTAAGTTTGCAGTAATTTGTTATGGCAGAAACTGAAAGCTAATACAGAGTCCTCACTAATTATTAAGAATGTAAATGAGACCCAAGACCAAAAATTTGAGGACCACTTTCCTGTGATCTTGGGCAAATATTGCAAATGTTGCTAGCCTCAGTTTCTACATCTGTAAAATAAGGATAACAATTTTCCCAAAATAAAAGGGCTGTTTTGAGCATCCAATGAGATCATTCAATTAAAGTAAATAGCAAATTGCCTGGCATTTGGTTAATGTTAATATGTGTTGGCTATTATTATTGGCAGAACTGTAGTTGGTTAGATCAAAGTCACAGAGAAAAGAGGAAGGTAACGAAAAGTGCTAAAAATGAATAAACACAGTAAATAAAAGTCCTAAAAGTATCTTTTCCTTTAATGAACCAGATTTGACTGCAGTAAAAATACACTCTGTTTGGTGACCCTTCTCCTGAATCACTTTTTATTGTTCTGAAAATATTGATCTCTTGAGGCAGGTTCTCCCCCAAAGTTTTATAAATACTATAATTCTTAAAACAACAGCAACAACAGTTCTTAAGAAACGCACTAGCTCTTACCGATTTGAAATACAATGGCTGTACTTACATTTTTAATTTTATTTCATTTCTGCGTAGCTTGGCAAATTGCTTGTGTAAGAAAGGCCTGGCGTTTTCACAAATTATCTTGGTACTCAAGGGCACATTTTTCTGAGCCTGGTCTTTTAGTCATCTGTCTTAGGAAAGATGAGCATAGAAAGATCTCCTTTTTCCAAACCACTGGATAGATCAACTGGTGTCATCTTCAGGAGGTGAGCACTGATGGACAGCACATCCTGTTTAGAGACCAGACTGAACCTCACAACCCAAAAAACAAACAAAAACAAAACTAATATTTTTAGCCTTCCATCACATCTTGTAATCTCAAAGCTGAGGTTCATGAGGGGTTGCTGTTTCTTTATTCACCTGCCCGACCATTAAATATATATTGCACAGGTACTAGGAGCGAGATAGTTTCCTCCCTTTATTGCGGAATGAAATTATTTTGTCCATTTGTCCTCTACCTGCTTATTGTCTGTCACCCCCAATTGATGATAAATTCCAGGAGGATAGAGACGTCACAGGACTTTTCTCTGCAGTCTAGTGCCCAGATCTATGTCCGTCATAGTCAGTGCTCAAAACATGTTTGAATAAACGGATAAGGGAATCGTTAGCTAAATAGTCTCACCCCTATTGGGTTTGGGCTACACTGTCCAACTGGTAGCCACACATGGTTATTAAGTCCTTGAAATGTGGCTAATTCAGAGAGAAAAATGCTGTAAGTATAAAATACACATTAGATTTCACGATCCAGTTAAAAACAAAGGTACAATATTGCATTAATAATTTTTACATTGGTGCTGTGTTGAAATAATAATATTTTGAATATATTGGGTTAAATAAAATAAATTATTGAATATTTTAAAAGTTAACTTCACTTTTTTCTTTTTTTTACTTTTTAAAATGTGGCTACTGGAAAATTATAAATTTCGTATGTAGTTCCACTTTTGCGGCTTGCATTCTGTTTCCACTGGAAAGCACTGGTCTACAATGATAGTCATGAAAAGAAACTCCAAGAAATACATAGCTATGGATAGGTTGATTAATACAAGAGCCAGGCAGAAGCAGGAAATACTTAGAAGAAATTCAGATTCTGGCTCTAGGCAGCTTGGAGAGTGAATAGTCCAACTTAAAAGAGGTGGAGCCAGTACTTCCAGCAGGGCATCTAATAGAAGCTAGATGACACAACCACACTTGGAATCTGGGAAGACGTGGACTAGGGTTAAGGCTGCCAGAACCACATAGCAGACACCCTCAGAAACCGCATCCCTCCCCTTGCTGTGTGACCTAAATGCTATCAGGATGGTGGGCAGCGATTAATGGTGACAGCTTTATGAGCACAGCGGTACGTAGGGACACAGACGAGGAGCTCCCCAGCCACTCAGGAGGGACTTTTAAAGACCATTAAATCAATGCTGTGATATTTTATGTTTCACTCCAACAGTCCTGGCTTCAGATGGGCCAATTCAGAGAGGCATCAGTGTATGCGTGCATGAGGCATCTAGAATTACAGTGGAAGGCTGTGATAACAGGTTGGTTCTGCTTTGCTTTAGATGCTTTAGGGGCTTGGAGAATTGCACAGGTGGCAAGCCTTGTCTTAGGGGGTTTTCCCAGTGGGGAGAGGCCTTTTCTTGTTGTAAAGAAGGTCAAGGATGTTAGCGCTGTTATGGCTCTGAGATTTTTCTCAACCGCTTCTTCATAAACCATAGTGGGCAGGGGACACAGCCAACAATGCAGATATTCTGCTTTTGTCTGAAGCCTGGGGCTCAGGATTCTGTGTTTTTAAACCTGAGTGATTCTGATGCTGATGGCCTGCGTGGCCCACAATTATCTGGGATATCGTTTGTCTCATAGGTCAGATGAGAAAATTGAGGTCCCCAAAAGAAAAGGAACTTGTCCAAATTTCCATTGAATCCTGACTTCTGGGGATGTAGCAATGATGTTTTTAATGGTTCACTGAGCCAAACCGTGACGGGACTTTGGCAAAATTGTTGAGCTAAATATTTGAAGGAGAGGGGTGGGTGGGTGGCGCTTTATGATCTTGAATGTATTCCCCGACTCAGATGACAATTCTGCTCCTCTCCTGGGCTCAGTTGCCTGCCGAAATAGAAGTTTTCTGTATGACCTTGCATCTCTCAAAACATGTGAAATGAGATGTTAAATGGTGCTTCCAGGAGGCTGAGTTCAAGGGTAAAATTAGATTTTGAAACTACTAGGTTTCAAAGCTAAACAAGGTTTCTGCTTCTTTATATTTACTTTTTGTTTATTTACAGCAGGGCTCATCAGGGCTTTTAATATAATAGTGTCACACACTTTATTTTACCACAGACATGTCACAAAACTCTAGATGGGGAAACAACAGGGACTCTAGCGTATTAAATGTTATATATTTTTAAATACCCATTAGTTCCTGCAATTACAACCACTCTCTCGTGAGGGAAGGGCTATGATTATAACCTTCGCCAGTTAATGGATGAGGAAACGAAGGTGCAGGTGGTTAAGTGAATTACCCAGAAGCACAGAATTAGTAAGTGGTAAAGCCCTTTCTCAAACCCATTTCTTCAGGTACCAAATCTGGGGCTCTTTCTCACGTTTCTGTGGGTTGGGTAATGGGAAAGTAACCTAGGAGTCTCATTTAGGAAAGGGACAGTTTCCTCAAATTACTTTGCACCTTCCCCCCCGCCCCGACCCAACTAGCAGCCTGCAAACAAAAGCATAGCAGTTTTAACACCTCAGATGGAGAATCTGTGAATAAATTGGTTTGCCACCTGTCTGCTCTCAACCCTGTGGATCGTGTGTTCTCTCTATTGCTAATTAATATTTAACTTAAAAAAAACCAAACAAATTTTTTTAAAAAACTAAGAACATGGAAAATATTTTAAAGTGATTTTAATGCTCACATGCTGGTGACAATTATGACATTTAAGGACAGAGTAAAATCAGGAATGAAGAGGCCCTTCTCAGTGACCAACCTGATCCCCAGGCCTTTCTATCTCTGTGAGGCTGGCAGGCTCCCCTCATCTCCAGATCCACTCCCAGGAAAGCCAGGTATGACCAGGAAAGAGAGACCTTTTGAAGCTTACCAGTGAGGACCCAGAATCAAGCATGAGCCTCTGAAAGTTGGTTAACAGACACCAGCTACTTTGTGATAACATGGAATGATGGATGATCTCGTCCTCTAGTCTCTAACCATGGCACGTTTCTGGCAGCCACACCACACAGCAGAGTTCCCAATCTTCTACCTTCTCTACATGCCCCTGGCTGGTTGGCTTGAGTGTTGTGTCATAACTTGACAGTCTCTCTGAACCTAGATTCTGCTTTTCCTTTTAGGGGCTTTCCAATTCTTTTTGTCCTTGTATTTGCTCTGAGAGGACTATGATGAGTCTCAGGCATATTTTAATAAATAAGACAAACGGATGGCCTCCTTGGGCATTTTGTGAGCACGGTTGTCTGTATGTGCATGCATATGTGTGTATGTGTATGCAATGCCTATGTATGAGTGTGCATGTTTGAATGCATGTTAGTGTTTCCTTGCCGAGTGCATTGACAGGAAGGAAAGGCATTCACTAGAACCTCACTGCCACATTGTAAACTCGTGTTCTTTCCCTATAAAAACACCTCTGCAAATGACAAATTCAACCATTAATTATTCAAGACCACAGCTCTCCTGGCCTCCAGCACTGTGGAAGCCCTCGTAGAAGAAAGTGACAGGACTTGCACAAGGGAAGCAGCACACAGAGATATTCCAAAACACCCCACACAATTGCATTTTTCATTTCTATTTCAAAACAAACCACCCAGTGCTATAAGTACAGAGTAGTAATGACACCATGGCTTGGACACTCCCTTGTGACCATGATCCCACTATCCTTGGAGAGTTCTCCACCACCTTGTCAGAGCTGAAATGTCCCCTTGTAACAGCTTCTGTTGGTCCTAAGTGGCCCTGTAGAGCTTCAAGGAGCTAACCTCTCTCTTCTTCTGCCTTTAGTATCTTTCCTCAGGCTTCTTCAGGAAAAAATAAATAGTTTTAGATGATGAATAAATAAATTTCCTTTACAATACTTAGAACTTACTGAAAAATAAGATTCAAGAAACATACCCATGAAATTCAAACATCCCAGATTTGCTACCAATAAAAGTTTATTTGGAAGGGAAACCAGATCACCAGTCATTAAGGGTGCCATTTTACTCTACCCTTGAATTAAATTTACCCATCCATCATAGGCAGCACTGGACCATGCACACTTCATCCCCCAATCTGGGGAGGGACTGCATCTATAAGCTAACCATTATAAAAATGGAGACATCTGGGTCCTGTAGACAGGCTGACTCTAAAAGAGAGAGCTTGGAAAGGCCTGAGATGTGCAAGCTCAGCAATCACATAAGTGAATACCTATCCTCTTGGGAAGAGGGAGTGTGAAGCCAGAAAGAAAGAGAAAGTCTCTTTCCTCTCTTAGGCAGTGGGATAAAAATTTCCCTCCCATCATGGGCACTTGAGTTGTGAGGAAGAGCATCATCCCTGCCCCCTCCCTAGCAATTGATATCCCTTGTTCTGCTGTCCTTGTTAACTCATCATCCTGGTTGGCCTTCCCTGAAAGTCATTTATGGTTCAAATTTCCCTTTTACTTGTGAGCCTGAGAAGAGATAAAACTTGGTGTCTAGGGAGGGAAGAGTTCAGTTGACGAAACTGAGGTCCAGAGTGGTTAAGTGGCTGCTTCAAGATTCCACACTGGGACATCAAACCCAAGCCCCCTCCCCGTCTGAGGTTCTTTGCCACAGCACCCCTTGCTGCCAAGCTGGCTCCCCAGGTGTGGACCATTAGCAGTGCAGGCTATTGTTACAGTATTATCTGTCACATGAAATAATGATTCTGAGATCCCGGCAGCCTGAGCCAGATGAAAACTGGCAGCCCCAGGAGGAGAGAGCATTTGACTCACCACAGCCCCTTAATCCATCCTGCCTTCTCCCTCCCCTTGCAGGGAACGGGGAGGGTTGTAATGTGTCTCTATTGCCTTAGCGAGAAAGCAGATGTTGAAAGCAAGCTGGGAGCAGCCCACCAGAAAAGCAAAATGGAGTATTCTGTTTTTTAAAGGAAGCTTTTGATCAAAAGGCAGAGAAATGAGAACAAAGGGCTAAAGATGAGACAAAATGGTTAAAGGGAGAGAAAGAAAAAGGTTTCATTGTGCTGGAGCCTGAGGATGAGAAAAAAGAGAGAGGTAGCCAGCCCTCATTAATGGAATCCCACACCTTGCACACCCTTGACGGGTGACATCTACGAGGATCTTGTACAATTGGTCTGGTTTCGCAGCCAATCGGAAGTGCAGCACTAAACGTGATCTATTTTAAATGTATTGCAGTTGAATTATTTAATTCAAAATTTAGCTAGTGCCACAGGCACTGGAGCGGGAGCAAGAAGAATGAACAAAATTATTTTATTGGAAAATGGTTTAATTTTTAATTATGAGATGGGGCACTTTGGGGGAATGCAGTGATTGGTCCGTGAAAGCTCTGTCTCCTGGATTCACGTGGAGTCATGACAGGCCCTTCAGCGTATTTAATTATCCTGTCCTGGTGTCTGTCCGCTGACTCTGAGAACCAACAGGGAGCAGAGGCACAAATAGCATAATTATAATAATAACAATGATAATTGCGACTCGTGTTTGTGTAGAGGAAATTTCCACTGATTTTCTTCATTGCTATAGATACCATAAGGTAACCTTGAAATCTTTTTGTCTTCTTGTATAAAAGGTGGAAAGGATACAAAGCCTTTGGAGACAGTAGAAGAAAGATTCGGAGTGGGAATGAGGAATGTCAGATTCTACTTGTCTTGTTGCTACAGTAACTAGAATCGTGTCACCTTGAGCAAGTCACTTTACCTCCCTTGTCCTCAACCGCCTTAATATATAATAAGGCCATTTGAGTCAGCAGACATTTGTGACCCTTTCTGACTTTAAAATGTGCCTTTCATACATGATCCTAAACCAGATTCTATTCCCTGTAGATTAGGCTCTTTAGGAATCTAAACAAACATTTCATTCTACTAAATATCTTTCTATTAGTGTATCATTTAATAACTCTTTACTGAACGGTATTGCATTGTGATCCATAATTATCACTCAGAGTCACACAGACTTGGATTTGAACTCAAATTATGCTGATTCCTAGCCTGATAGCCCTGGACAAGTTAATTGATTTCTCTGAGCCGTATCTTCCTAAAATTGGGAGAATGATAGTACTTACTTCAAGGTTTGTGGTGAAAATTAAATGAAGCAATCCATGTAAACTGCTTAAAAGTGCTGTTACAAAGTAGGGACTTAATAAATGTTAGCTCCCATTGTCGCCATTATCATCACCTTCATCGCCATCACCATCATAGTCACTCTCGTCACCATCACTGTCATCATCATCATCTCCATCACCTCCATCGCCAACATCACCATCACCATCATAATATGCTAGACTTTCTCATAGACGATGGGAATATGAAGCTGAATATTAGGTAGTTCCTGTTATTAAAGAGACATTAATATTCAAAGGAAAATAGACAAACTATAAATGTTGTCATTTAGGTTGGAACAAAGAGCTCTGCGACTACAGAAAAAAGGGGAAACTGAGGTCCATAGAGATCACTTGACTTGTCTAAGACCATCTAGTATGTTATCCATAGCACTGGCACCCGAAGCCCAGTGTTCTCTGTATCAAAAGAAAACCTTTACAAGAAGATATTTCAATAAACTAATTGAAATTAATATCATGAGTCTAACCTTTGTAAATTATTGAGTTTCTTCTATTTCCCCACACCTCAAGGACTAGTGAATGAAGAGGATTAGTATTTTCTATTCACAACTCGATTTGGAGTCAATAACAAATGGCGGAAAAATTATATATTTACATACATATGTGTGTACTCATGTGAATGTGTAAGCATAGATGTGCAGAAAAATGTGCATCTTTAAGCACATGTAGCCACGTATAGAGATCCCAATTCAGTCCCCATGCACACACATTAGTATAAGCTTAAGCACATGGGCGTGCTCATGCCCACGTGCACATCCATATGTGGCCATGCATATATTTATACACAGGCATGCATGTGTCCAAACACACATCCGCACAGATACATATGCACAGAGGGTATTTTGACAACACTATGAACAGCTCCAGCAGCAAACACTGTGGAGGTTCCTATAATTTAACTTGGCAATTGTCACTAAACTCCAATTCTGGTTCAAGAGGAGCCAGAATCTCCAGCTGCACTGAGGCCTTAGCTCTTAATCAACTTAAGTCAAATAAAACAATACTTTAAAACATTGGTTTTCTGTGTATCTGTACAATTTAAAATATATAGCTTACACTTCATTCCAAATAAATCAGAAAATGCTAAATCAAGAACAGAACTTGACAGTGGTTTTCAAACTTCAGTGCCATAACAACCATAGGAGCTTGCTTAAGATGCCAATCATTCATCTTCATCTCCTGAGATTCTGACTTAGTTTTGGGCAAGGCCTAGGAATCTGCATTGAACAAGCCTCGCCAGTGATTTAGTTGCTGGTGGTCCATGGAATACCTTTGAGAAACACTCAATTAGAGATTATCTAAGTCTCCTCATTTTTCAAAGAGGGTATAGAGAGATCCCAAATGGTGAAGTGACTTTCCAAAGTTCCACTATGATTAATGGCATGATTGGGTGTGTAACACAGATCTTGTCCCCGTGTCTCAACAAGGCAGTATATGAAGTTATTATTTTGCCCAGGTAAGTCTCTCAACTTCCAACAGGATGTTAAGCTTCCCAGGGTAATGTTGTTCTCTTTTCTCTCTCTCTGTCTCTGTCTCTGTCTCTCTCTCTCTCTATATATATATATCTCCAGTATTTGAATATGCATGATCAACCAAATGAAGAGAGTAAGCAGTGGATAAATATATAGGAAAAATATCTTGATGGAAAGGTCGATGACTGAATTGGAAAAGAGTAAATATACATTGAGTTCTTATTTTGTGGTAGGTACTATGTTAGAACTTTGTATCCATTAGAACTGTGATTGCCTGCAAATAACAGAAAACCTGACTAGAGTGGCTGAAACTAACAGAAGTTTATTTTTATCATCCAAAAAGGGTCCAGAGTGAGGAAATATTTTGACTGCATAATGATACTGAGACTGATCTCTATATATTGATAGTTTTCTTTACCATTTCTTAACATTTGTCAAGTCATAGTCACAAGATGGTTGCTACAGCTCCAGACATTGCATTTGAATTCAAGGCCAGAAGAAAACTGGGGAGACATACCAGCTTAATTTGTCTCTTTTATTGAGGAAGAAAAGCTTTCCTAGAAAATTTCATCAGGTTTTTGGCTTATATATCATTGGGGGAGTATTTAGCTAGGAATTTGCTTTCCGAAACAAAATGGATTATGTCAGCAAAGATGAAGAGGGGATGGCTTTGGGATATTTTGCATCATCACACTTATATCATAGTGGAAAAGGGAAGGAATAATCCATGTAGTACAAAGACAAAACAGTAGTCTTTTCTTTGCCAATATTTTGTAGCTGATGGTGAAAAAGTCATCTTTGCATGCAACAGGCAGTATTTAAGTTTCCTTTACATACCAAGAACTGAACTAGGTGCTGTAAACATAAAGTAGAAATAGTCATGGTTCAAGTCTTCATTTTACAGTCAAGGATACAGCCATGAGAGCAGCATTGCAAATCAATGTAATATGTACTACAATGGAGACAAAGCGTTCTATTGTTACATGTCATTTCTATGTTCCTTATAGTGTTTATTTGTTCTCTGTATGTCTTTCAATAAAGAACTAAAACCCACGAAGATTAATATGATCAAAACTGGGATCACCTCACTAGACTCATTTTGTATTACTTTCTCCCTCACTCTGGGCACACATCTATGACAATGTTTCTTTAATTCCTATAAGGGGTCAAGCTTATTCCTACCTCAGGCTCTATGCTATTCCCTCTGTCTAGAATATGTTTTACCCACCTCTTCAACACACATTGCCTACCAATCCCTATTCATCATTCAGATCTCAGCTCACATATGATATCTAGACCCTCAGATGAGCTCATAACCCTTGTTGCCACCTTCATAGCACTCATTGTGCCTATTACATCTTGCTAGTATATAATTGAGTGACAATTTGAGTAATATAAGTCTCTCACTCTATATGTCACCCTCCATAAAGGAAGGGGCTATCTGTACCGGGATAATCGTTTTATCTCTAGCACCTAGCACACAGTAGGTACTAAATAAACATCTATTAAATGGATGTATACATGAATGGGAAGAATGAAGCCACAGGTTCTACTTAGGGGTGCCAGGCTCCGCAAAGGATATAGCATTTGAACTTGCCCTCCCTGATCCTCAATTTTCCCATCTTTTAAATGGGTAGGAAACAATGATTGCTAAGGGCTTTCTCAACCTTATTTTTTGCTGACATCTCTTCTTGAACCCTGACTTCAACTCTGTCTTTCTGTGTGATCCTGGGCAATATGCTTAACCACCCTCAGCCTCAGTCTCCTCTGTAAAACAAGTAGAGATGATCTCGAAGGCTCCTTCCACGCCTGAAGCATCAGTGAGTTTTTGAAACTCCAGAAAGAACATGAAAACCACAGGAGGAGAGCGGGAGGGATTCTGCTGAGCTGTGGGGTTTGCAGGTGTATCTCAGCAGGTTCCCGGGCGCCATTCTTGAAGGGACTCAGCATGCTACCTGGACTAATTTATAAAGGAAATGAAAAGGAAATGGACTCGTTATAATGAACACCATTAATTCACCACTCCAGACTTCACTGTTTGAACAGCAAGTATCAAGCAATTCAGTTGTCATTTGTCGATTGAATTCTGCTATTTTGCCTGTTGGAAATGACCAGCCAACACAATGGCGTGCAGACAACGACATGACTACTAATTAGCATATATATTGTTTGTCCTGGTATAAATTTATGGCAAACAGCAATATTTTACACTCCAGTAAAGTTAATAAATGAAGCTTTGGGCTATAAAAATTTCATGTTCCTTTGTGCAAAGGTCAATTATAAATAGTTAAGCACATATTCATTCAAAAGCTTGAGGCCCCACAGCCAGGAGAATGAAATATATTCTGGTCAATTTACACTCTGGCTGGACTTGCCTTTCATTTTATAGCCTTGATGACATCCCTCTTTGCTGTTCCAAGCAGTCTAGGTTTGCAAAGAACTCCTCTGGCTGGAGAGACTGAATGAAATGAGTACATAAATGTTCCCTGGTCTGTGGTTTAACATCCAGAATGTGTTCAATAAAAGTCAGTTCCAGCCCATGTGAGAGAAGGGGGAACAGGGATTCAGAGCAACTCTTAAACCTCTTTCCTCATGGAAAGAACACTGGACCAGAGTCAGATGATATGGTTCTAGTCCCAGTTCTGCTATGAACTAGCTAAGAACATGGGAAGGTGACATCCTCCTCTCTCTGCCTTAGTTTTCCTATCAGAAAAAAATGAACAGAATGGATTACATCAGTCTTCCAGTTATCTATTACTGCATAACAAAATAAGCGAAGTGTAGATTAGTTTAAGTTGTTTCACTATTTCAGTTATTTTATTACATCTCATGATTTTGTGGGTGAGAAAATTGGGCAGGGCTCTGTGGCACATTTTTCTCTTCCACGTGGTGTCAATGGGCGTCACTCAGTGGGATTTAGCTGGGAAGAAGTCTGGAGAGAGGAAGACATCTTCTCTTACGTGCCTGGTGCCATGGGAGGTTGGCTGGAAGGCTGGGATCCGCCGAGCTTGTTGAGTAGAGCATCTGTGCAGATGCCTCTCCAGCACGGCATGGTCAGGATAATCAGACTTCGTACATGGCAGCTCCAAGAGAGAGTTTTACAAGGGACAGGAGGTAGATGTTGCCATTTTCTTAAGGCCTGAGCCCAGAAACTTGCATAGCACCACTTCCACCACATTTTACTGTACAAAGCATTCATGTGGACTACCTGAATTCAAGTGGAGGCAATATAGATCCTGCCTATTGATGAGAGCAAGATCAAAAGTTTTTCTGCCGTTTTTTAATATGCCACTATCCACACTATCTGGTTTTTCTCTATATTAAAAAATGTTGCATGGAAAAGGATTTGGTGGATAAGTAAGTTTGAGAAAGAGAGGGCTGGAAAGTACAGCAACTTTTTTCTTGAACTGTAAAATCCTTAGAGTCTTTCACTTATTCCCTCAATATTTATTGTTTACTTTGTAACAGGACTCTGCCAGGCTACAAAAGTTTAGCAGGGAACAAAATGGAACTCTTTCTGATGGAGCAGCAGAGACAATAATGAAAGAAATGCAGAATGTCAGGTCCTGATATGAATTATGAAAACAAGCTTCAGTGATAGACAAGGACAAGATTTACTTTTTCAGATGGGGCAATCAGATGGGTTGAGGAAGACATGCGTCACCAGGTAGCTGAATAATGAGAATGGAAGCCATATAGAAAGCCCACACAGTAGCAACAGCAGGGTCCCAGGCTCCCACGGTGTGATCATAATTGGCCAAAATGCCTGGAATGGAGTGAGGGAGAACCTAAGTACATGGAGTTGAGTTCAGAGAAGTAAGCAGGGTCGTGGAAGCCACGGCAGACTTTGGAATTTATTGAAAGTGTAATGGAAAGCCACTGGAGGCTCTTAAGCAGACGTAGGAGATAATTTGACTTTTAAAAGATCTCTCTCTGCCTGCTCTATAGAAAATAAACAAGGGGCAAGCAAGCAGGGAACCAGTTAGAAAGCCATTGCAATATTCCCAATGAGAGATGACGATGATGGCATGACCAGTGATGGAGGTGAAAATAGAGAGAGTCTTCTAGATGTGGGAGATACTATGCAAGTAGAGCCAACCAGATTTGCTGATGGATGGAATGTGGGAGTAAAAGAAGAGAAGAGTGAGAAATGCCTTCTAGATTATGGTTCTATGCAGCTGTGGAACTGTGGGTAAGTAACCTTAAATGAGTTAGTGCATTTTATAATTATTAAGGTGAATACTTGCAGACAAATTCTGAGGACCAGAGTCCCAAGAGACACATTTGGGGACATGCGGGACTACACTTCTTGTCAAAGAAAAATTGCTCCAGACAGAGTAAAATAGGCGAATAAGACTTTATTCAAGACTGCTGCAATAGAGGAGAAAGATTGAATTAAACTCTTCTGAAATAAAAGGCAGGAGGCTAAGAGCTGGGATGAGCTAGTGGAAAAGTGCTGCAGGATGATTTGGGGAGGGTGGTGTGTTGGTCAATACGCCATCTGTGTTTGCTAACTGGCACCCACTGAAGTTAGATTCCTACCCTTCCACAGAGACTGAGAGCTAGGGGCGATATCTCCTTAGATGATTACATTTTAAATGGATGGCCCCCAGGTCCTTGAGAAAGACGTTACTCCGATGTAAAACTTGTGAGAGTCTGGGAAAAGATTTATCTCTCAAAGGGGCAGAGAAAGAATTTAAGACTGTAAGTTTTCTCAAGTAAATGTTCTAAGAAAAGGGAGGTCAGGGGCCTATAGTGAGGAAGAAATCTGTCCAAAGTTTAGTCAAGCTGAGGGCAATGTTAAGACCATCTTGGTCACTCTCTATCATCAGAAACTTTCAGATTTGAAAACAGACACACTAGATGGAATCCTAACGACTTGTGTTTATTCTGCCACAGACCATCTATGTGACCCTGGACAATTATATTAAGTTATTTTTGTCTCCTCTTTCTAATTCTTCTACCTCAAAATCTTTGCATTCTCTATTCCTTCTTCCTGGAAAGATCTTCTCCTGCATATCTGCATGGCTAACTTCCTTGCCTCCTTCTAGTCTTTGGTCTCAGTGAGACCTACCCTGACCATTATATTTAATGCAGCAACTGTCAGTCTGTTGCTTCCTATCCCCGTAGCCCTAATGTATGATGTCATTTATTTAGTATGTTTCCTATTTATGATCTGTTGCCTCCCGCTGGAAGGGCAGCTTTATAGGCAAGGGGGCCCATCACAGGATTACTTATGGTAAGAAGAAATCGAAAAATATCTGGAAGTACAACATTAAAAGAATAACTAAGAAAGCCGGTACCTCTATTCAGGAGAATAGTATGCAGCCATTTAAATTATGTTGATAGAGAGAGTCTAGTAAGGAAAGCACGAGGATAATTTTAAAAAATCACAATATAAAATTGTAAATAAGTATTATATTATCAAAACCAAATCAAACAACTTTGAATAGAATATTGAAAGGAAATACACATGGCAATCATAATTATTATCTGTAGGTGCTATTTTATATATTATAGATAGATAAAGGATAGATCTATAGATATTGATATATGTTTATAAATCAATGATTTATATTTATATATCAATATCTATAGTATATAATATTTTGTTCTTTTCAATATTTTTCAATTTTTAAATAATTAGATTTGTTTTTAGAGTAGAAAAGTAAAATCTTTTAAAAACTAAAGACTCTGTGAAACTCCAACATTATAAACTTCCTGGTCCCCAATTTGAGACGTATACATGGAATCCAAACTGCTTTGATGCTAAGAATGGGGCATGTCTTGACATTTACGGAAAGAGTATCAAGAGCACAGAAAGCTGGAGCCTAGTTTTTGGAAAACTCCCATGAAATTTTTAAGGGGAATGGAGGAACAGAAGCCTGGGCAGAAGAAACTAGAGAAAGACAAAGTAGAGTGAGCAGTTGGGGCAGAGGCATGCCCACAGAGTGCTTTGAGGACCCTCCACACTGCAGAGAAGAGCTGGGTAAGCGATGCAACAGGTATTATCAATATTAGCCCAGTAACTAGGCAACTAAAAGATTTGTAAAGAAAGCACAGCATCATGCGAAATGCAGGGATGTGTTTTAAGGAGACATGGTGGGGATTAACAGCCCTGTGATTCATGGAAACAGCAATTTGTCATCCGTGCTATCTGCTGCGTGTAGGGCACAAAAGTGTAGAGACAGCGCAGAAGTGTGACAGCGAACTGAGTGATAAGTACAAATGGGCGAAGCATCGAAATGACTTCACTTTAGTTATTTTGAGCTCTGGCTTCCTCTAAGCAAAGTCGAAAGCATTTTTCTCCCATTTTTGTTTCTTTCACTCTGGTTTGTTTTTTGAATGCTCAAATCAATTTCTCTAGGCTATCACCTTGGAACAAAGGGAAGGCTCTGTTTTATTGAATGCCTACTAGGTGTCAGCCATTACCTACTACGGTATCTTTTAAACCTTTCCATGATCAACAGTGTAGGCATTATTCTTCTTCTCATGTCAGAGACAGGTAAATTAAGATTTACCAGAGGTGGTGCAATTTTGTTACAAGATTACATATTAGTAACTGTGGAATCTTCTATGGAATTCATGCCTGTCTGGCTTTACTTACCATCCCCTCCTACATTGCCAATCAAATTATACATACCTCGAATTTTTTCTCTTGAGCTGGATTTAGAGAGTCCTCAAAACCTGTTGCTCCGTATTATGGATGATTGGAAAAGGAGCCACAGCCTTTAGTGTTGAGTCTGTTGATTTTTCAGACTGTGCACCGACATGACAAGTTCACATGCTTCTCAGCATTCAATTTTCCAGCAAAATGGAAAATGCAATTATAGTATTCAGCAAAATATTGTTGTTGGTTCAAAAATAATTAAACATCTCATTAAATCACTATTTTACCAAGTGAGATGCAGAGACTTTCCCGGGCTTCAGCAGGAAAAAGCTGAGGCTGCTCAGAAAAGGTGTGTGTGTATATGTGGGAGACGCATGTCCAGAGGGTAATGGTTAATAAGCTGAGTTCTTAGGAGAAAGGCTGCCCGGTGACTTCTTTATGGGGCAGACTCTTTTATTAACAGTTTAATGTTAAAGTTGACTGAAGCTAACTCTTTCCATTACAATAGTTTTGGAATTTATTTCCCCAGGATCCATCTTCACTGCTTGACATTAAGGGAGTTGGCTGCAGGGAGAAAAGCCAGGAGGTAAAACTCCAGTTTGAAAGGTCTTTATCCTGTCAAGGAGAAAAAAAGAAGCTTCTATTAGAAAGACCAAAAAAGACTAAGAATTTACTGTGTACCTACTATGCTCCAGGCATTGGATCAGGATATCTTCTGTTTTACCTAAAGAGAAAGAGGATGTGCTATTGATATCAATGACAGACTCACCATTTACTGAGCATCTATTCTGTGCCAGGTACTGTTGAAAAGCACTTAACATGCGGTTTCTCACTGATTGCCATAACAGCCTGAATAGGCATTTAGCACATAAGGAACTATAAGCACAAAGAGATTAATAAATTGCCGAAGCCACATAGCTAGGAAATAGGAGAGATCCTTTTAATTTCTAGAGTCTTCATCTTTGATCACTGTTTTTAATTGGTAGCTAGGAAAAGTAAAACTCAGATACTAAAGGATTTATTCTACATGAGACAAAATCTTTTGTAATGTTACACGTTTGAGGGACGACAAACCTCGTTTCATATCCTGGCTCTGCTCTGGGAATGTGGGCAATTTACTCTGACTTTATGAGTCTCTGTTTCTTCACCAGTGTTACTGAAACCGTAATAGCCATGAGAATAACCCAGAGGGCTTGCTAAAATCAAGATCCCTGGGCCCTACCCCCAGGGTTATTGATTCAGTATGTCTAGGGTGGGCCAGAGGATATGCATTTCTAACAAGCTCCCTGGTGATGCTGAGGCCACAGATCCGGGACCCAGCTGGACAAACTCCACTGTATGCACTCTGAATCCAAATTCTGGTTTTCCCTGGACTGAAAGAGAGAGTTTGCTGTAGTTTACAGAGCATTAGCTTTGGAAACTTGATCTGATCCTTCCTTTTTCATTTCCTAGCTGTGTGGTCTTAGACAAGCTGATTCGTCCTTTCGCGCCTCAATGCCTTGTCTGTAAAATAGGGATATTGCTTTCTTTGTCACCACCCCATTTTTGAGGAATCATATGAAGTGTTTTATAAAGTGTCTAGCCTATTGTCTGGCTAAAATATTCAATAGATGTTGATTCTCAACACTGAAAAGTTATCAAGGTTATTTTCATGATGGCTGGCTTCATATTCATTTATTTTTTTATTCACTAAATATGCAAAGCACTATAACATTTTATTTTTGCAGCATTTGCCTTTAATTCTCTGCAGTCCTCATTATAAAAATATGCTGTGCATTCACTGTAGAACATACAGATTAGAGCAAGGTGCTGCACCCACGCTACACACCGTTATCGTTGGACAATTGATGTGGATTAAGGCTGCCCCAGCTAGAGAAGCCCAAGGTGACCTGACCTACATGCCAAACTATACGACCCAGTGGACTTTTTTTACGGTATGAATTAGGACCGCCCCAGGGAGAGAAGCCCAGGGCATCCTCACCTACATGCCGATCTATATGGCCAGATTCGTATCTAAAGTTATATGACCGCACAATAACCAGACCCCATCTGCACTGAAATCATTTAATGACTTTTTACATCATCTTTTCTTTTTCCAGTAAAAATAAGTCACGTACCCATGCCTTATAAAATTAGCCCTAACCCTCAACTCGGGGCAGCAGCAGGAGCTCTGACCGCCCGTGGGTCCTGTCCCCATGCACCAGCTCTGCCTGCCCATGGGCCCTGTCCCCATGCCAGCGGGGGCAGCAGAAGCGGCGGCAGCAGAAGCTCTGACTGCCCATGGGTCCTGTCCCCATGCTATTCCACACTATTCTCTAAATAAAAGAGCACTACTGCCAGATCTTGAGAGTCTAAGAAATCTTTCTTTCGACTCCTCGGCTCACCGATCCCGCATCACAATTACTACACATCTAGTTTTAGTTCAGACGTCATGATTCACGGAATTCTCTAGAAGAGAGAATTCTGAATTCTTAGGGAAGTTCTTAGAAAACCTTAGGCCCTGTAACCTAGGACCAGGAATCACCAGGGAAGAATGCCAGAGAGATAAAGATCAAGTTGAAGGATGGTTAACCCCTTAATGCCAGAGGGACTATCTCTCAAATTAAGAAATTTCATACCCTCTCCTATCAAGTATGCATTGCTAGTAAATCTATATTAATTGAACCAGTTAGAAACTCCAAGGGATTAAAAAAATGTTATATTATTTTAAATAAAACCTTAAGTCTCCCACTCCCCTTAAGTCCAAGCAGAAATCCTTGAATATTATTTTCCCTCTCATCTTTGTCCAGGTGGAAAATCAATGCATCTGGTTCACCTTGAATCTCAAGCTGCATATTTTTAGCAGCAGAAAAGCCTATGTTGCCAGCATCACTGAGAAAAAGGCAGATAACCCCATAGCGTCCTCCAGCCAAGGAGGAGGGCAGAGGGCTCAGAGGAGCAGAGCGCCTGTAGCTTTGATGATTCACCAGCCTCCCTTCTTAACCAAGGGGCATGATGGCTAGTGCCCATGACTGAGGGATCATGGACCAGGGGTTAGAATTTTCAGAAAAGATCTCTGATCTTAGGCCAAAAATTCCTTTAACAATTGAGATTAGCATGGGAAGGAGGTTCAGAGTAATAAAAAGGGCCCTCATGAATTATTGTTATTATTATTAATACCAAGAATATATATTAAGGAATGAATATAAGACCTAAGGAGGAATTATAGTAGCTAACACTCATATATGCTTGCTGTGTGCCACCCACTGTTCTAAGCAGTTTACCTTTGTTGACTCACTTTATTATCATATTTCATAAATGAGAAAAAAACAAGGAACTGAGAGGTTGATGAACTACCAGGTGCTATGTCATTAATTATATTAAGATTTAGAGGGAAGGGTGTTCTGAAAACTCTAATTTAGCAGATGAAAAAATTGAAGGTGACTTCCCTGAGATTACACAGCTTGCTTGAGGCAGAGCTAATGGACTCTGAACCCACAGAGTAGAAATCTTTGCTAGATTAATCTGAAGACTTCCAGAAGTGATGAGACTTGGTTGAGCTTTGAAGGATGGAGAAAACCATATTGAACAGTGCATCTTGTTAAGATTCATGAAGACCAAGTTCTCGTGGTGCCTCTTCTGAAGATTTTCAGGACAGCCTCTGTCTTATTTATATGCCCAGGGTTATTGGAAAAGTCGGATATGAACTCTGCCTGGAACACTCTTCCTGTGATGGACCCACATGGCAAATTCCTATTCATCCATCCACCATTCAGACCAAGGGTCACCCCTCCAAGAGGCCATCTCGTCCTCTCCCTCTGTTCTCTGGAGAAGATTTCCTCTCTTTTTCATTTGCTCCCACATTGTCTTCACTTACATTGCACTTGAGATCGTTTGTGGGAAAGCCTGTCTTCCTCACTAGAATGAGAATTGCAGAGCTTTGCCTTATTGGCGTCCTCATCCCTGTTGCTCAGCACAGGAACAGTCACATAGTCAACACTCAGAAAGTATTTAATTAGATGAGTGGCCTTTTCTCAATTCCAACAATGTTCTCTTCTCCCTCCATAGAAGATGGCTAGATTATTAATTGCACAAACACTTGTTGGGGTACTCTGAGCAGGGAACTGTGGTAAATGCAGGGGACACAGTTGTAAACATGATCAAATATATATAATTTAATAGAGGATGCAGTCAATGAATAGCAACATATGAGGCAAGGGGAAAGAGAGAAAGGGGGGAGAGATGAAGAGAGCAACTTATGCAGTTTATCCTTCTGTGTCCCCCCAAAAATTCATATGTTGAAATCCTAACTCCCAATGTGATGGTATTAGGAGGTGAGGCCTTTTGGAGGTTATTAGAACATGAAGGCAGAGACTTCATGTGTGGAATTAGTGCCCTTATAAAATAGGCCCTTGCCCCTTCTGCCACGTGAAGTTACAGCAAAAAGACAGTAGCCTAGGATGCAGGTTCTCACGATACACCAAATATGCCTGTGCTATGATCTTGAATTTCCCAGGATCCGGATCTGTGAGAAACAAATGTTTGTGATTTATAAGCCACCCAGTTTATGGTATTTTTGTTATAGCAGCCCAAATGAACTAAGGCATCCATACATCCATTGAATTATTCAACAAAAATCATAAGCATGTACTGTATGGCATGGACTGTGCTAGGTACTGAAAGACAATCTTGAACAAGATCTAACCCTTGCCCTTAAAATATTTACACCTTGCTGAATCCCCAATCATAATCAGTGAACATAGCTTGGGGTTTTAGCTACAAATACAGAATTAGGAATTGAAGCAAACAATCTTGCCTGTTATGAATTCAGCCTGTCTTGCAAGATATCCTCACAGCTCCCTGTTTCCTCCTGGGAAAAGGGGGCCATAGTTCCTGAGGCACCATGCAGCAGTGACATTTCTTCTGGCTATTCATCAGCACCTCACCGATGGATCTGCAGCAGCGCTGTGGGGACAGTAGCATGGAGGATGCCTCAGATGCTAGTTACTATCTCTCCAGAGAAAGTCTCTGACCTCAATTTCATTTCTTGTTTTTATTGACCCATTTCACGCTAGTGGAGTGAATTTTCAAGGCCCTTTAGGGACAAATCGGCTTCTCTTGTCCTCGTTCAATGGACATACTCCATGCTGTCATGGATGGACACAACCTTATCATTGGAAAAATAAGGTCTGAAGTGTATGATTCTACTACAGTGACCCAGACTGAGCCTAAGTGTTTAGAAATCGGGCTTTTGTGGCTGTGTTTCATGAGCAGGACCTATGATTAATTCCATATTCTGATCCTGATTTGAAACAGGAGGGCAGACAGAGTGATTCTGTCCCTAAATTCACTTATACTTACATTTCCCCAGGGAGACGACCCCAGGTAAGGAGGGCTGCAGAAGGGAACTGTATATGACAGAAAGAATTGAAGGTAAAAAGAGAAAGTAACAGAGAAGGAGAAAGAAGAACTAAGGGATTGAGAGAATGATCAAACAGGGACAATCCCCAGGAGGAAAAAGCAGGAGATTAAAATTAGCAGGATGGATGTGTCAGTCAGGCTAGACTAAGTTATGTTGTAGTAACAAACAACTCTGAAATTTCAGTAGCATAAATCAACGAGTTAATTTCTCATTTAAACTGCATGTCTATTGGGAGTCAGAAGGATTGTTATGGTCATTGCAGTCCCTCAAGAATCGAGGTAATGGAGCAGGCAACATCACAACCATTGCTGGTCACCATGTCAAAGAGAAACTGAGTTCAGAAGGATCTCACACTAGCAATTAGATGCTCTGAACCCAATAGTAACACATATAGCTTTGGTCCATACTTCACTGGATGACCTAGTCACATGGCCCCAGTTTCCTATAAGGGGCCAGAATCATGTGCTCAGGAATCAAAGAGCTATAATGCCTACCCCAAGGGACCTGGAAATAGGAGATTCCTTAAAGGTGCTTATGCTAGCATATTGTTTTCAGAAGTAGACAGGTCTCCAAACACTTTTTATTAAGATTCTAGTCCTGGTAAGAATGTGAGCACTCTTCCTCAGGGTTGAAGATGAATCTCATAAGAAAGCATGAGAAGGAACAATATAGCCAGAGAAGATGATGTTTAATGAGCGAATATCCTACTTTTTCTTTTCATTTCTGTTTTTCTGTCCAAATTTGAATCCTGGCTCCACCTTTTACTAACGCTGTGTCTTGGAGCAAGTTTCCGCCTTATGCCACAGATTCCTTACTTTATAAAAATGGGGATGACAATAAGTTAATACAGGTAAGGGCTTAGGACAGTTCCTGACACGTACTAATAAATATTCCATGATGTTAACTATTCTTCTTCTTCTCAACAACTCAATGAGGTAGGCTATGAGTTAGGTCTAATTGGCTGGAAAGTGGGGCCTGGGGAGAGTGAGAATAATCAAGATCACATACGTCGTCAATGGTGGAGCCAGGGTTCACATTCAGGCACTTTGATTCCAGAGGCTGAATTTTATATTTCACATCAAAATTATCTTCCCAACTGATTTCCTCAACAGCCCTCTGGGCTAGGGTGAACATTACTTCTCCTGTCACCAACTACCCCACTACTATGACTGCCATCACCACAACTTTCAGGTATCATTTATAGAGTAACTGCACCTGCCTTACATAAATCATAGCTAAGCCTCACAAGAGTTCCCTGAGGTTAAGCATGGTTATCCTTTTTTTATACAACAACAAACTGAGGCTCAAAGGCTGCCATAGCAAAGTACCACAGACGGGGTGGTTTAAAGAACAGAAATTTATTTCCTCACTTTTCTGGGGACTAGAAGTCTGAGACAGGTGTCAGCAAGGTTGGTTTCTTCTGAGGCTCCCTCATTGGCTTGCAGATGGCGGTCTTCTCCTTATGTCTTCGCATCGTCTTTCCTCTGCGTGTGTCAGTGTCCTAATCTCTTTTTGTACGGACACCAGTCCTGTTGGATTAAGGCCCACCCATGTGAAATCATTTAACCTTATTTACCTATTATAGGCTATATCTCCAAATACAGTCACATTCTGAGTTATGGGGGGTTAGGAGTTCAAAATATGAATTTTGGGGGGAAACAATTCGGGTCATAACAAGTAGCCTGCACCCAGATGGAGCCCAGATTTGAAGATAGGATATTCGGATTCCAAGCCCCTATGATGCTTCTACCTTCAAGCCATTAGTAAAGCCCTACCATATGCTCAGCACAGTGCCTGATATTTTCTCTACCTCTTTTACATGTAATCCTCAAAGGAAGTGTTGGCCCTTGGGATAGATGAGGAAAACAGGGCTCTCGGTAGAGTGCAGTTTCTCCCCGTTTGGTCACTGTGGGTCACCTCGGGATGGGTTCAGATCTTCTGATTCTTGACTAAGTAGAAACTTCTCTGTCCTAGCTTGCTCCTTCGGAGATGAGGGAGCCCTATTAAAATGATGTCATATCCGTTATATCACCAATAGTTAGCAGTTTCTAAGTACCAATTATGTGCAAACATGAAGACAGGCACTTCACACACAGAAACCTAAGAAGCAATGCCAGTTTTCTAGGAAATTGCAACCCAGATGAAAAAGCAAGTAATAAGCAGTAAAATATAAACACCACTCGATGTTCAGTGAGAAGTGCTGTCAGTAAATCTTCTAAAAATTCAGAGGAAGATATAAGTACCATAGATTGTGTATTCAGAGGACACTTTTTGCAGGGGTTTAAGGAATGCTTTTGGGGGTTGGAGTGGTTGGAATGCCAGCACCAACAGAGACAGAGGTTCTCAAGAGGTGTTTGTGGGAATTTCTGTTCATGTTCATTCTTAGATACTAATGGCTCACCATTGTCTGCAAAGTCAAGTCCAAGATTCTTAGTTTGCATTTTGCATCTGGATTAGCTTATGCTTTGGCTGTATTAGCCACCATTCCTGCATTGTGTAACCACGCCTTTCGTTTCCTGCCTCTGGTCCTCCACCTGTGGACAGGAACTGAGGCATAAAGGAAAGTGCAGGGGCTTCTGAAAGGCAGGTGGGTCTGAATTCTCGCTCTGCCACTTACTAACTGGGGGGGCATTTGACAAGTTATTTGAACTCTCACTTTCTTCACCTGTAAAATAAGAATATTACTAACCTCCTGGCAGGGATATGTGAAGATTTAACGAAATGAAGTACATAAAGCACTCAACCTACTACCTGCTTTGTTATATAGACTCAGGAAATGATAGTTATCATTAGAATAATGAGGCTCTTCTCGTGCCAACAACTCCTACTGCTTCTCAGCCTAAACAATTCCCATAGCACTTTTTCATATTTATACCTTAGTGTCATATTACTGCATTATATTACTTACAGAGGGAAGCAATGCAATGTGGTGTTTAGGAGCTCAGTCCTGGAATCAGCCTGGAATCAGTCACACCTGTTAACTGTGTGACTTTGGGCGAGTTATTTGGCCTCTCTCTGCCTCAGCTTTCTTACGTATAAAATAGAGCTAAGGCTGTTATCTCTTTCATAGAGATAGTTTGAAGATGGATGAGTTCACATCATAGTGCCTGGAATATAGTACATACTCAATAAATGGTACTTATTGTTAACTCCACTTTATAGAGGAAAAAAGGAGTTACACAATTTGATCATAGTTGAATGACTAGTGGGATAAGAAGTTATAGCATCAGAATTTTGAGTTAGATGACTCTACAGTCTGCCTTCTTAATCACCAGGCACTTAGCTTCTCCCACAAATAAGAAACACTTCCACCTCCAAGTCCTTCCTCCCTGTCATTACCTGCTATACATACTTGAAACTCTGCAGCCAGGTAACAATCAGAGTAGAGAGAGGATAAGCTGCCTCCCAGTTTCATTCACTTTATAAAGAAATCTGCTTGGATACCACCCCAGTTTCTTGGTCTACCCTCGACACATAAACTTTAGCAAATGAAAACAGAAGGCTCAGGGGTAAAGCAACATGTTCAGAGTCCCATAGTTAGGAGGCAAAGATCAAGACTAAACCCAGATCACATTTAGATGACTGCTGATTTTTGAGCTTCTGCTAATGGCCATGGCCTGTTAGACACTGATGTGGGAGACTGAGAAATGTGTGTGCTCCCTTGTCTTGGGAATTGGACAGTGTTTCTCTCTGGCACATAGTGGACACTCACTAAACATTTTCTGAATGAATGAGTTCACACACCTATCTATTCATCTCTCTCTCTCTCCATCCATCCGTCTACCTACTTAACAAAGTCTCTGCCTCATCTTGCATAACATACCCTCGAATGGGGGAGAAGGTGATGAAAGTACTTACTATATGTTGCATCAAGAGCTATGATAGGAGTGGGTGCTATGGGCACCAAGAAAAGCTCTCAGGACTATCAAAATTGTACATTCTGCTCCATTCAGGGTGCCTTCCTGCCCACACTCTTCCACACTAGCACAAAAACGTCACAATTACAGCAAAAGCTTATATAATACTATAGTTATGCTCTTAGCAAGCACCAACAATCATGAAAAGAACTTTAAATACAAATGGAACAAAAAAAATGGAAGAAATCAAGTTGCATTCTCCAATACAAAAAACTAGTACATTATTTGTTTTATAGGAAAAAAACACAGTTATACATGAAGACCAGAAGCTACAGCACACCGGCAAACATTGCCCTTTCTTAATGGTCTGAACTATAGATTCAGTCATATTTTTCTCTTGGCCAAAACGTCTCATTTGGTGCCTAAGCAAACTGGACTTATTTTATATTTTCTTTGTTAATTTTGTGTTTCTTAGTTCTCATTTCTCATTCTCATATTTACCTTGTCTTTTTGTTGTTTTGGTTTGGTTTGGTTAAGTTTAAGGACACATCAATGGTTTTAATTATCTGTGTGTGTATATATATTTTCCGTATATGTCTAATAAGTAGAAAGTATACAAGCAAAATAAGACAAAAATGACTTTATCTATACATTCAAAATAACATATCAGGGGTTCCTTGACGTTTTTCTCACTTTTACTTTCCACATCTTAATAGTTACCACGTCCTGTTAACTCTATGCCCTAAATTCCTCTCAAACTCATCTCTCTCTGTCCAGTCTTAGTCACTGTTCTATTGCAAGCCCTCATGAATGCATGGACCACTGCAATGGCGTCTTAGGTGTCTGATCTCCATTTGTTCTCCAGCAATGCCATTCATCCCCTATAATGCTGCTAGAGGGACTCCTTTAAAGCCCAGATCTGATCACGCTCTCTGCTAATTCAGTAGTTGTCTATCTGTTAGAGGATGAAGTCTGAGCTCCTTCATGGTGTGATGGACTGACCTAGCATGATCTGACTTCTGCTGATGTCTCCAACTTTGCTTCTAACCCAGATCAACTAAAAGGTAGAGAGATGCAGCAACTTTTGACATTTAATTTTTGTTCGTTGCCTGCAAAATGGCTTGAATCTCCTTATCCTTTCCGTATAGTTTCCTTTGCCTGATGGAAGAGTCTCTACAACTTTTGTATCTTTGTCCTTTTTTTTAACTGCCAAAATTCAAAGATATTCTTAATCCTTGCAAAGAGCATTTATTTCTCCTTTTTTTTTAATTGCTAGAGCACTTATAGGTGTTGTTACCTTTACATGGATTGCAGTGAAATATTAAAACTTTCTTATTTATTGTAAAGTAATATATGCACCTTGTAAAACCTTTAGAAAATATAGAGCAGAATGAAAAAAATTAAAATCATCCATAATTTTGTCACTCCAGTGCAACTATTATTAACATTTTGGTGGACTCTACCTCCAGTCTTTTCTCTAAATGCATATGTGTTTATTTTACAAAAATATAATCATACTATCCATATTGTTTTATAATCAGCTTTTTGAAATGGAAGAGTATATTGTAAAAATTATCTCCTCCCTTTAAGATTATTTCCTAATATCATTGTCAATGCTAAAAAGTATTTCATTGGGTGAATGAAACGATTTCCTATTATTTGAACTACAGTTATGCGTAAAAGTTTTGCATTACAGACAAGAAGGCAATTACTATCTTTATAGCTAAACCTTTGAGTGTGTTCACGATTATTTCTGTTGGATAAATTTTGACAGGAGGAATTTCTGGATCAATGAGGGTGCACAAGGTGAAACCTTTTGATACACATTTCCAAATGGCCTTCCAAAAAGATCCTATTTATGTGCACTCTCAAAAGTAAAGTATGTCCATTTCCTCACCAAGATAATATAAATATATATTTGATAGGCAATTTAATAAGCAAAAAACCTTGTTGATATAACATAATCCCTCTGTGATGCGTAGTATATTTGCCTTTGCAAATTAAACTCATAAATGCATTTTTTTCTTTTGTAACTTTCTTAATTGGTCCTCTGATCCACTTTCCACTGCAGTATTTTTTTTCTCATTGGTTCATGTAAGTCTTTTTTGTATCACCCTTTGTCTGTCATATACTCCTCACAAAAATTTTCTCTCTTTTTGCTGTCTGCCTTTGAATCTGAAAATGATTTATGATACAATTCATCCAATCCCCATTGATTTGAAATGCTACCAGTATTATATATTGATTCATATATATACTCAGATCAGTTTATGAACATTTAAAAATAATCTGTCAACCTGTTTCTCTACAGCTATATTTTTAAATTATTTTGATTCATATCAATATTATTCTTAATGTTATTATTATTAACACTATTATTATTCTAATAGCTACCATTTATTGATCTGGTCAACATAGACTATGTCAGCATTCAATATTTAATACTTTCCCAAAATATATCTTATTTATTCTTTCAAACAACCCTGTGAAATATTACAATGATTATATGCGTGTTTCAGCTAAGGAAACTGAGGCATCTATTATTTATCTAGTAGAACTGAGATTAAAACTCAGGTTGTCTTGACATCAAAACTACAAACTCAAATCTGTGTAAATACTTTCTTTTTATTAATCTTCAAAATACTTTGTGTCTGTTCTCAGATGGTTTATTCTTGGAGATAAACTTTAACACAATTTTATTAACTTTATAAAACCAACCTTTGAATTTTTTTAGTGAACTTTTTATTGTGGCGTAACATACACATGTCCACCCAGACCAAGAAATTGATCATCACGTCAGTGACCCCATTGTGCTCTCTTCTACTCACTTTCTACTCCCCACAGGTGAAAACTACCCTGACTTCTACACCGCAAATTAGCTTTATTTGGTTTTGAATTTTAACAAAATGCACACATTTACATTTAACTTATTGAGTGTTTTTTCATGTGCCTTTTGGCTATTTATATATCTTATATTATGAAATGTTTGTTCAAATGCTTTGTCTACTTTTAAATTTTTTTATTTGTCTTTTTATTGAGTTGAAGATTCCTGTATATATTCTTGATAGTAGCCCTTTGCCACAAGATATCTATATAGTTAGATAGATATAGATCTCTCTATATATAGATAGATATTTCTGTATGTATGTGTATGCATATATATAATGTTTTTCCTGTGTTTGCTATTTTTGAACCATTTTTATGAGAAGAAAAAGGTTTTAATTTTGGTGATGTATAATTAATCCATTTTTTCCCATTGTCGTAAATGCTTACCCTATAATCTTAAATTATTTTCTTATATTTCTTCTAAAACTTTTATATTTTTAGCTTTCATCTTTAGGTGTATATGATCCATTGAACACATAATTTTGTGACTGCTATAATTTTGGCTCAGGTTTATTTTTTTCTATAGAGATGGGTAGTTGTTCAAGCACCATTTATTGAAAATACTAAATCTCCATTGAATTGCCTTGAAAACTTTCTCTAAAATCAATTAAGCATACGTAAGTGTAGGACTATTTCTTAACCTTTTTTCCTGTTCCTTGATCTATAAGTCTGTTCTTTTGCTAATAGCACACTGCCTTGATTGTTTGAAGCTGTATAGTAAGTCTTGAAATCAGGTAATGTAAAACTTTGTAAACTTGTTCTTTGCTTTCAAACATTGTTTAAGAATTCTGGCTCTTTTGCACTTCCACATACATTTTAGAACCATCTTGTTAATTTCTATTAACAAATGACTGCTGAGATTTTTATCGTGACTGCAGTGAACCTATAGATCAATATGGGAAGAATATTAAGTCCTATCGTCCATGAAAATGGTATATTTCTCTATTTAGCTTTTCTTTAGCTTCTCTCAGTAGTAGCCAAATCTTAAATATCCAGTTTACTGAACTTTTACATCTGTATACACCTAAAAGACTTCTTCAAAAAGTAGTGATAGTGAACCTGAAGTGAGTTCGCCCACCTGTTACACAGCAGCCAATCTCTGACACCAGGTTTAGTGGAAGAAAGTAGGAATTTCATTATTGCACTGGGCTGAGCAAGGAGAAAAAGTACCTAATGCTGAAATCCCAAACTCCCTGAAAAGCTAAAAGGACAGTGTGGTTTTAGATAAGGAAGAGGGAGCATATGGCCTTGCTGGTCAACAGCTTTCCCATCAGCCTGTTGCTCCTTGGCTGGGAGGAGATAACAAATCCAGATGGTTGTCCTTGGCCATTTGTCTCCATGGTCCATAATGGATTCTGGAGCCAGGAAGCCAGGGAGTAAGCAGGGAATGAGTGCTTGGGTTTTAACCTCATATATGCTGGGTTTAAGGTAGGGAAACTGATATCACAGTCGGTATCTGTAGCTCTTCTTAATTCTATTTTGGATATCTCTAAAAACTGAGTCACTGGTAGGTTTGTTTGTGTTCTGTGCTTGCTTTTGGCCCCTTTTCTTAGCATGCCAGGCAACTTTTGGTTGAATGCCACCATGTTATCTTTTTATGGAGAAGTTCACCCTATCCTTTGGCATAAAACAGATAGGTGGCAGATCACGTTAATCTGACTGCAAGCTGAACAGACATGATGCACAGCTGCAGTTCTTGTAAAGTTTCGTCTACCTCCAGTTGTGCACACTCCTCAACTAAAGTGCTTCCTGGGTTCCCAACCAAGAGCCCTGAGTGTTTATAAGGGTCCTTCACCTTTTCTGGTTTCTGATCTCCAGGTTTTTGTCATCAGCTCTGACAGACTTGGAAAACTGTGCCTTGCTGGCCATTCTCCTGACCTCTACCGTTCAAGAATTCAGCAAATATCTCAAGGAGAAACCAACAATTGTTCTCCCTTCTGTGAACTTTCCTTTTTATTAAAATATCTTGGCTCTCTAGTTCTTGGCTGCTTTGACAGTCATAAAAGTATTTTTTTTCTCCTCAGATTCATGAGTTCACCAAAAGTTCTACTGGATTCTTTGCTGCTTAGCAATGTCCACCTGCTTCCATCTTCCCATAAGCGGCAAATGCGCTGAGGAACAATACAGATGCTGTATACGAGCTAACCTCTCTCTAATTCTCTTCTATCTCGCCTCTTGGAATCTTAAGTCTCATTTCCCTCAGTCGTTCTCTTATGTCTTTTTAAAAGCTATTTTTAATTTTTTTTCTGCTTTTCATTTTTTAATTTGTTTTCAGTGGGAGATTGGTCTTACGCAAGCTATTACATCATAGCCTGAAAGGAATTCTCCTTTTCGTGGGTGATTTGCCTTTCAAGACATTTGTATATTTTATTTGTGCCGTTAAATGTGTTGGCTTGAAGTAGTTCATATTATTCACTTATTATTTTTCAATGTATATGTATGATGCCCCTTCTCTCATTCTTCATACTGATAATTAGATTATTCTCTCTTTTTTTCTTCATCAATCAAGCTTGTCAATTTTAGTAGCGTTTCAAAAAAATCAGCTTTTGGTTTCAGTAATTTCCTCTATTATCTGTTCATTTAAAAAAATTGATTACCACTATTTTTACTTATTTATTTATTTATTTGCTGAAGAAGATTGATCCTGAGCTAACATCTGTACCAATCTTCTTCTATTTTTGGTATGTGGGCCACCAGCACAGCATGGCCAATAGCAGAGCAATGTAGGTCCACAGCCAGGAACTGAACCTGGGCTGCTGAAGTGGAGGGCACTGAACTTAACCCCTAGGCCACAAGGGCTGTCCCAACCACTATTTATTATTTCCTTATTTCTGGTTACCTTGGGTTTACTTTTCCTCTTTTCCTCTAGCTTCCTAAGGCAGAAGATTAGATCATCATTTTTAGACTTTTCTTCTGATCTAATAAACCGTTTAAAGCTATATGTTTCCCTGTAAGCACTGATTTTTAATGTTGCATTTTCAAAACTTTTGATATGTTGGGTTTTCATGTATATTTGAATTCAAACTATTTTCAAATTTCCAGTGTAGCTTCTCCTTCATCCATCATTTTTTTTAGAAATGTGTTATTTAAATTTACAAATATTTGAAGAACTTTTAGAATTTTTTTCTGCTGTTGTTCTACTCTAATTATGATCAAAGAACATGTTTTGTATAAATTCATGTATTTTGAATTTGTTGAGACATTTTATGGTCTAGAAAATGATCTATCTTGGTGAATGTTCCACGCATGCTTAAAGAAAGTGTAATTTCTTGTTTTGGGATGGAATAGTCTTAAAACATCAAGTAAGTTCAATTGGTTAGCAATGTTCAATTCTTCCATATCCTTGGTGAATTTCTTTCTGCTTCTTATATTAGTTGATGAAAGATAAGTATTAAAACCTCAAATATAATTTTTGTCTATTTCTCCTTTCAACTCTCCTTTTTGCTTCATACATTTTATAGCTTTGCTGTTAGACATATATAAATAATTTTTTAATATTTTCATATTGTCACTTTTTATTATTATGAACAGTCATGCTTTTTCTCTAGAAGTATATTTGTTTTAACATCTATTTTGTCTGAGATTAATGTAACTACTATAGGTTTCTTATACTCACTATGTTCTTGATTTATGTTTTTGTTCATTTAATTTCCATCTATTTGTGTCTTTGTGTTTAAAGTGTGTCTCCTGTAGACAACATGTAGCTGAATCTCACTTTTGTATTGAGTTTGACAATCTCTCTCTTTTTATTGGAGTATTTAACTCATTTACATTTAATGTAATTATTAAAATACTTCGATTTAGGTCTAACTATTTTATTATTTGTTTTCCAATTTCTCACTTTTTATTGTTTTATTGTTCATCCTTTTGTGTTTAGCACACATTTTTTTAGTATACCATTTGAATTACATGACTAAATTTTTGGCTATGCTTCCTTTCATTGTTATTTTTCTTTGATCTAGGAATTACAATATGCACATTTAAGTTATCACAATCTACTTAAAGTTAATACTGAATTCCTACTGACTAAAACAAAAATAGATGATTCCGGCTACAGAAAGTTTCCAATTACCTTCCTTCCATCCTTTGTACTTTTTGCCCTATATATCATATTATATATAGATAGAGAGAAAGATATCAACAGATAAAGATAGCTAGATAGCTTACACAGATATGTTAGACTCGATAATACTTGTGGTATAATTTTTTTTTGAATAGGATTATGTCTTTAAAGGAATCATGTGTGATCACTATGGAGATGCATTGATTAGATTTTCTTCAAGTGTTCATGCTCTGAGTTAGCATTTTTAACTGATACCTCCAGGTGCTATACCCATGAACAGTGAGGTCATGCTTCCCCAGGCTGCTCCGAGCCAAGGACTGTCAAACTGGAGATACTGGTGCTGGCACATTCCTACTCAATGTGAGATTACTCTGACAGACAGCCTGGCTGAAATTTTCTCAGAAATGTACTGTGAGCTGAGGCCTTTCCTATCCAATCCATCTTTTGTTCTCTCTATTCACAGATATTGGCCCTGGACTGAAGTCTGAAGACTCTCTGCTTACTCAAGTTCTCTTCTTATCAATTCTTCATAAAAATGTCCTTAAAATAATCTTTCACATCTAAACCCACGTAGGTGTCTAATTCTTGGAAGACTTAAACTGATATAACAAGAAAAACTATAAGTATATATTATATAAACATATAAATTAATAATATATTTATATATTTTACCATTTCCAGTGTTCTTCATCCCTTCGTATATATACAAGTCACTATCTGATATTATTTCCTTTCAGCCCCAAAGATTTCCTTTAGCATTTCTTTAAATTGTGTCTGATAGCAACTAATTCTGTCAGTTTTTGTTTATCTGAGCATGTCTTTATAATACCTTTAGGCTTTTTTTCTTTCAATACTTTAAATATTTAAATCCACTATCTTCTGGTTTTCATTGTTTCTGATGATAATTCAACTGTTAATCATGTTATTATTATGTCTCTCCATGTAACACGTTTTTATTTTGCTGCTTTCAAAATTTTTTCTATTATTTGTAGCTTTCAGCAATTTTACTATGATGTGCTTAAGCAGTATTTTTTTTTTTGGCTTTTTCTCCCCAAAGCCCCCAGTACATAGTTGTATATTTTAGTTGTGTGTCCTTCTAGTTGTGGCATGTGGGACGCTGCCTCAACGTGGCCTGATGAGTGGTGCCATGTCTGGCCCAGGATCTAAACCAGCGAAACCCTGGGCCGCCAAAGCGGAGTGCATGAACTTAACCACTTGGCCATGGGGACTGCCCCAGTTTTTTTTTTTTTTTTTTTAATTTTTTTGTCTGTATACTCCTTAGGGGTTGTCGAAATTGTTGGATTTGTTGAATTAATGGTTTTTTCAACAAATTTGGGAAAAATTTGACCATTATATTTTTAAATACTTTTCTGTCCCATTCTGTCTTCTCATTCTTAGAGTCCAAATGTTGAACTGCTCAGTATTGACTATAGGTCTCTGAGGCTTTTTATTTTTTCTTCAATATTTCTCCCCTCTGTTATTTTGATTGGAAAATTGTTATTGATCTTTCTTGAAGTCCACAGATTCATCTGCCTTCTCAAATCTATTGTTGAACACATCTAGTGATGTTTTTTATCTCAGTTGTTACACTTTCTAGACCTAGAATTTTTAAAATTTCTTTTCATAGTTTCTATTTCTCTGTTAACATTTCCTTTCTATTCACTCACTAATATCATATTTTTAAAAAATTCTTCAAACTTATTTTTCTTTAAATATTTGAATATGGTTATGTGCTACATAATGATTTTTTGGTTAATGACAGCCCACATATATGATGGTGGTCCCATAAGATTAGTACCATGTAGCCTAGCTGTGTAGTAGGCTATATCATCTAGGTTTGTATAAGTACACTTTATGATGTTTGCACAATGATGAAACTGCGTAGTGACACATTTCTCAAAACATATCCCCATCATTAATGCATGATGCATGACTGTATATTTATATTAGTTGATTTGATGTCTTTGCCTGCTAAATCCAACAGCTGGAAACATTCGGAGTCAATCTCTATTGACTGGGTTTTAGTTGTTTATTTGTTTTCTTGCATATTGGTCATACTTTATGGTTCTTTGCATGTTTGGTTAAATTTTGGTTGGAAATTGAACATTGCAAATAATATGTTATAAGGATTCTGGGATTGTTGGGTTCTTCTGAGAACTATCGGTTCTAATGGACCATTAACTTATCTGTACTCAAACTGAATTCTGTCTCCCTGTGGTGCACAGCAGCTGATATCTTTGCTCAAGTTTTTGGCTTCAAGCTGTTGCTTTTCAATATATGTCTTCTGGATATGTCTCTTGTCTGCATATTTTAGTGGTCAGCCAAAGTTTGGGGCAGACTTTATACTTAGATTTTGGGGTTTACTTCCTCTGTGATTACCATGAATTAAGGTTTCTCTCTTAATTTTCTCATTTCTCTAACAGCTCTCATTCCAATCCTCTAACATCTTAAGCCAAGAGGGCTTCCACTTTTCTGTCACTGGAGCTCTGTGTGGATTGGGCAGTACCCTTAGGTAAGAAAACTTCAAGTCACAGTTCTTTCTTGGTGCAGTGTCAATCTTTCAGGTATAAGCTCTTCTCCAGTTTTGACCTACTCTCCATTATTTTGCAGTGTCTTCAAATGGTTATTTTTTTTTTAAGATTTTTTTTTTCTTTTTCTCCCCAAAGCCCCCCGGTACATAGTTGTATACTCTTCGTTGTGGGTCCTTCTAGTTGTGGCATGTGGGACGCGCCTCAGTGTGGTCTGATGAGCAGTGCCATGTCCACGCCCAGGATTCGAACCAACGAAACACTGGGCCGCCTGCAGCGGAGCGCGTGAACTTAACCACTCAGCCACGGGGCCAGCCCCTTCAAATGGTTATTTTTATTAATTTGGTTCAGTTTTTACAATTACTATCTATGTATGAAATCACCTGTCCTCATCATGTGGCCATTACTGGAATTCATGGTCCTGAATTATTAGTATTTTTCTCATGCTAGTTTCCATTTATATGTGTAGATAAGATTATATGCTACATTTCTCACATTTTGGAATAAGTATAGTGTTTATTACAAATTAGTAAAATAAATTAAAAGTCATTCCTTCTTTTTTTATTAAAAAGGAACTATTGAAGTTACATAGAAACTGTTTTTCTTAAAGATTTAAAAATCTTTTCATTAAAAACTCTTGGGTCGGGGTCGGCTCCGTGGCCGAGTGGTTAAGTTCACGCACTCCGCTGCGGCGGCCCAGGGTTCTGATCCTGGGCACAGACATAGCACCACTCGTCAGGCCACATTGAGGCGGCGTCCCACATCCCACAACTGGAAGAACCTGCAACTAAGATATACAACTATGTACGGGGGTGTTGGGGGAGATAAAGTAGAAAAAAAAAAAAAGATTGGCAACAGTTGTTAGCCCAGGCGCCAATCTTTAAAAAAACAAAAAAAACCTCTTAGCTCTGCACTGTCTCTGTATTACTTGGATGATTTTCACATTACATTCATGATCACTGTGCATGGCAGACATTCAATATATGCTTACATCTATCTTGATAATTTACCTGTATTTAGAAAATAATTTTCTAGATATCTTAAAGTTTCTTAGCAAAGAGTTATACATCATATTCTTTCATCCATTTAAATGATTCATCTCTATCTATAATTGTAAGTTCTATTTCCCACTGTGGCTTATTTGAATTCCTTTTGTTGTCTATTACACTCATTTAAGTTGGATATTTATATATCACCCCTGTTCTTTAGGCTCTGAACTTTGAAGTCAGAAATTATGATTTGCTCTCCTCTGTGTCTTAAATACCTAGTACAAGGCCTTTCACATTGTAGCTCTTTACTGTGTGCTCAAATGAAGTGCAAAGACTTTGGTTTATTTATGGAGAAACTATCCGTTAAGCTGATCCAAGAGTTTATTTTATAAATTGATGAAACCAAGAAAAAAGAGTTAACTTGTCCAAGTTTACACAGTAAGTTTGTGGCAGAGCAAAGACTTCTTCCCAACAAATCAAGCTGTCTTCCTAAAATGGATTGATTCTAAGACAGCCTCAATTACTACCTCTTCCACACATATATATTCAAGTAAAATACATACTAATTCCAAAGCAATTTTAAGCTCTAAAATTGTGAAAATATTTCCATTAATATTTTGCTTCATAAAATCATTTTCAGTTATTAATGACACCTAAATTTGGAGCCTCTTGTTCTTGGTGTTGTGTCGTCCCAGGAATATGTCAATGTGTGATGGATGTAGCTAATTTAGTGATTCTGTGTAACTTTGTAGAGAATCACCCTGCCAAGTTTTAGCAAGAAGTTTTGGGTTATTAAACTTGGAATCCACTGTCCAGGATAAATAATGTCTATGTCCCATTTTAGGAATGCATTCCAATTGAGGGAAATAAATACACCGTCTCTTTCCTCTCAGCTATATCTATTTGTTTTTATATGACAAGAAACATGCAATATTGGAGAAAGGATTAGGTTGGAAGTCAGGAGACCTGGGTTCTTGACCATACTTTGCCATTAACTTGCTGATGGCTTATTTCTCTTCTAAGGATTGCAGATTCCTTATCTTTAGATTGAAGCTCATAAATAGGTACAAAGAGTCTGAGCATATCTCAGAGATGCTTTTTAATGGATAGGCACAGAAAAGTTTTCCAAAGCCATATATTGTCTAATCCCAGAAAATAAAAGGGAAGTCCCATTTTTTAGAGAAGCTGTTCCTTTAGAACCTGCCATTAATCAGAAAGTCAAAAAATAGCACCCCTATTCCAATAGAAACTATCCTCCAAGAATTTCACAAAGGAGATCCAGGAAATATGTTCTAAGTATACGAATGACTGAGAAATCACTTTCAGCACTTTTGTTTTAAGGTTGCGGGTTAGAGGAAACATAAGATAAGACTATAGGGAAGGTGGCATTAAAGATGGTCCTTGAGGAGTGAACAATATTTTCGTATTCGTTAATCCTTTCATTCCTCTAGTGCTTTGTTTACTCAGTAGGTAATTATTGGGATCTTACTGTGTACTAGGGACTATACTAGTCACTGAGGATACAATGGTGGGCATCATGGAGCTTATAGTCTAGGGAAGAGATAGATTTTAATCCAATAATCAGATATATATATCATTACAAGTTGCTGTAACTATTATGCAATGAGAAGAGTACAGTGTGAATTGATATAATCCAGTGAAGGTGATGAAGTGTGTTCAGGGAAGGCTCACTTCCTTGAAGAAGTGACATGGGTGCTGATATCTGCATTAACTAGGTTAAGGGGTAGCGGGGGGAGTGAGGGAGAGGAAAGGTCCTGAAGAGGGAGGGAGCAAGTTTCCCTTACGGAAAGGAAATGAGGTCAGTGAGGCTGAAGCTGAGAGTCAAGAGGGGATGTAGGTAAAGGATATTATGAGCTAAGAGAATAGATATGGAAAAGAGCATACCTTGTCCTGAGAATTACAGGTAATTGCATTTGGTATGGGCTTTCAATATCTGAGGGGGAGAAGTATAAGTTTTTGAGGGAAAAGTAGGTTGAGTTTGTATTATAGAGAGGTTTAGCTGACAGGTTAAATAATCTGGGCTTAGGGACCATGTGTTAAAAAGAGAGTCAGAAAAGTTATTGACCTTGGAGCCTGCTTTTATGAACTTACATTTGTTGCCAGGCAAGGAGATTAAAAAAAAAGAGGAAAGGAAGAGAAAAAAACACTTCACTGTAAGAAATGGGCTCTGTGAGGGACACATTGTGTCCAGACAGCTGGATGAGTATCTGCACCGATATCACTACACATCTTGTGGGTCCTTTTATGTGGCTAGTTGCAAAAATGTGTGAAGAATGGAAGCTTAGCCTCTCCCTTTTCATCACTGATGCCTTTTGTTGTTGTTTTCTGCCTTTATCCTTCCTGAGGTGTCACCCAAGCAGTACAAAATGACACGGGGAAAAATAAAAGCATCTCTTTTTCATAGTTGGGTTATAGTAACAGATGGTCATGTTCGCTCGGCAAAGACAAATAGCTCAAGTGATAAACACAACAGGGTTGAGAGGTGCAGGAGGGAGATTTCTGCCAGGATCCCTATTCATAGCTGGCTCTGGAAAGAGAACAATCTGCTTTTACAGGTTTTAGCCCCCACAAAGGCACTTGAATACCTGTAACAGAAGGAATGTGACCACAATAGAGAGGTGAGGAGCCAGCTAAGATGTTGTGTTTCATCTCACCATGGGAGGAGGTCCCACACATGGCCCCTTAGCTTCTACATCTAATCTCTCACCAAGTCTTGTCAAGTCTGCTTCTTAATTTTCTATCTGTCTCTCCTTTCTCCCACTAATTTATTCAAGTCTTTATTATCTCTTGTCTACATTATTTCTTTTTTAAAAAATTTTGATTCTCTCTATTGTTTATTTTCTTTTGATTTCAACAGTTAAATGTTCAAGACAATATCCACCAGATTCAAGTGAGCACAAGATTAAACTGTTAAGCCTAAATTATGTCTTTTTCTAAGTCTATTCTAAAGATAATACTTTTTTTCCCAGCTTTATAGAGTTATAACTGACAAAACCGTAAAATATTCAAAGTGTACATGGTGATGATTTGATATACATATACATTGTGAAAGGACTCCCCCCATCTATTAATACATCCGTCACCTCACGTATTTATCTCTTTTTTGCAGGGGGGGAGAAGATTTAAGTTGTACTCTCTTAGAAAATTTCAGTTACACAATACAGAGTTATCAACTATAGGCACCATGTTTTACATTAGAGTCTAGGCCCTTATTTATCTTGTAGCTGAAAGTTTGTACGTTTTTACCAACCTCTCCCTATTTCCCCCACCCTCAGTTCCTGGCAACTACTTTCTGCTGTTTTCTACAGTTTCTATGAATTTGATTTTTTTTTTTTTTTAGATTCCACATATAAATGATACCATGCAGTATTTGTCTTTCTCTGTCTGGCTTATTTCACTTAGCATAGTGCCCTCAAGGTCCATCTATGCTGTTGCAAATGGGAGGATTTCCTTCTTTCTCATGGCTGAAAAATATTTCCATTGTATATACATACCACATCTTCTTTATCCACTCATCTGTTCATGGACACTTAGGTTGTTTCCATTTCTTGGCTATTGTGAATAATGCCACAATAAACATGGGAGTCCAGATGGCTCTTTGATATCCTATTTTCATTTCCTTTGGCTACATACCCAGAAGCTGGATCACGTTTATGTTATTTCAATAGCATTCCAATACTTCCCTCTCCTTTACAACTTCTTCCTTCTTTTCTAGTATCTATGCTGCTGGCAAAGTCATCTTTCTAAAATACAAATTTGAACATGTTACTCTCCCAATTAAAACCCAGTGAAGGCTCCCTGTTCCATTCAGTCTACACTCAAGTTCCTCAATTTGGCATAAAATAATCTCCAGTAATCAGCCTCCTCCTAGCTTTGAGCCTCATCTACATAACTTGTCCTGAGAATTATAGGTAATTGCATTTAGTGTGGGCTTTCAATATCTGAGAAGTATCTCCTTAATACCTCTTGATCACAGACATGTTCATATACTTCTGTTCAGTGACTGATGGCCTATTTGCAATTCAACGAATGTTCTGAATAATCTAAGCCACATGCTTTCCCTTTCTGGTTTGCTCGTACTGGAGTATCTTTCTTTACTCCTACTCACACATCAAAACCTTATTCAGTATTTCCTCTCTCTGAGGTCGGCTTCAAGTTTGCCTTCAACAGCATTGAATAATTAAGTAATTACTCTCTTTATCATCTGCATGTCTTTTACAAATCTCTGTGATTTTGCCACTAATAATTGTAATATTTTATAGTTATTTGTTAATGTAACAATATTCCTATTATTTGGGGGCATCCTGGAGAAAATAGGAATTCTTCATTAGTCATCATTTGTTCCTAGAGCCCATTACATGCTCTCTGAGCAGCAATAATAAGAGCTAATGTTTATGGAGAGTCGCTACGAGCCAGGAATTTTGCTAAGGTCTCCTCTCAGTGGCAGCATTGTAGGAGGTCAATATGGTCTTTTTGATTCCAAGGGATCATCAAAAAGAATGTGATCCATTTGCTGATTTACAAATAATGAGGACAACAAATTATGTCCTTAAAGCCTGAACTCAGCTAAGGACTTGAAATGTAAGGGACAATTAGTAGATGAATGAAAGAGTCGTATGTCTGTTATCCAAGACGTTCAGTCTAACTCAAGAAGTATTCGTTAAATACCTGCTCCATAACCAACCTTGTACTAAGTAATAAACCAAGGGTTTGCCTCAATAGAGATGCTCCACCTTATTCAATTTTTTCAATCTGTACATAAAAATATATGAGTATTTTGATTATTGTGTTTTAATTTCATGCACATGAAAGACCGCAGCAGAGACTCAGTGCTGTACCAATGTCTGAGTCCAATGCCAAGCACGTAGTGTAAGAGATAGAGCACCAGTCTAGGAAACAGCAGGGTTCCAGTCCACATTCTGCTACATTCTCACTGTGTGAGCTTGGGCTAGACTCTCCCCCTCTTTGTATCTCAGTTCCACCATCTTGAAATTGAGAGAAATGATCTGAATAGGTTTTCTTGCATTTTATATCTTTGATACAACCTATGGCTCTATGGCTCCCTCCTCAGAACTTTCTCTAAAATGCTATTTTCTTTACCTAGAATTGAAGGAATTCTCTTCTAGTTTTCCAGGTATAAACACCAAGAGAAGCTGTGAGTGGCATCATGGGCTTCTCTCCCTAAGCTAATTATAAGGTTTTTTGGAGGGTAAGGTATAACTCTAGAACTAAGCAATAGACTTGCAAATAACCTGTTTCTGGGCCCCATGTTTTTCTGATGCCATATGTTATTAGGCAAGGGACTAGAGAGGTTAGAGAGGTGGCTGGGAAGTTACAATGTCTGAAATCATATCTTAGCTCTGCCAACAGTGTGACCTGGGAGGAGAAGCTCTACCTCTATGTCTCACTTTTCTCAACATCAAAGTGAGGACATTAAGGGTACTTAAAGCAGAGCCTTCTTCTGGAGTAAATGCATGTATAGTGTTCAGAGCAGTTTTAGCATATAGTGAGAGCTCCTTAAATATTATTATTATTGTGCATATCATTAATAAAAACACTACTTCATTTAACACAGAAGAAAACTAAAACCCAGGGAGGTGATGAGACATTTCTATGGTCACAGAGCAGCCCCTTCACTAAAAAGATAACACCAAATATAAAAGAAGAACTGTCACAAAAACTGATATTCATATAACATTTTAGGTTTGCAATTTTCATTTCATAGGAACACTTATTCCTACTCTGTAAGGAAAGAACCAGACCTGGAGAGGTTAAGTGACTTGCTCAGGGTTGCACAAGTAACTCATTAAAAAAGCTTGGATATGAACATGGTTAATTTAACTCCAAAGCCTCTGCCTGTTCCGTTAAATTCACAAGGTTGACAGTATATATAAGTTCTAATTCCCACCCCCTTGTGCCTCTCTACATTCTTGGCACCTATGTCCATTGCATAAGAAAGCTTTGGGAAATTTGGAGGTGAGACTATAGCAAGACCAATGTATCTGTTAGAGTGTCTGTTGGTCTGCCTATCAATCATGTGTCTTCCAGTTATTCCCAGTGGATGGGAGGGGATATTGAGCCCTGATTAGACTTGACTTTGCAGAACACACCTCCTCTCTCTCTCCAGAGTCCTACTAGAATCTGCCTCCCCAAGTGCTCCTTTGAGCCCACCAGGAAACTTTGAAGTCTCCTTTGAATCCCTGAGCCCCATACCCCCAAGTAGATGTGCAAGGACGTTTGCTCACTTAACGGGCTGCTCAAGACATCTGAGGATCTGCGCTATCTCCCTATCAGCCTCTGAAACATGCATTATCCATCCGTCCTTGAAGCAAGTCCCCTGATGCAGTGATTAAAACAGTCCTGTGTTGGATAAACGCAATGCAATTTTCCAAAAGTCATCATCTCAGCATTTCCCCCGCCACAGCAGAGCACCTCGCCTCCAATTTCTGGGCTTGCTCATTTGTTTTCCTTCAGACAATCTTGGAGACACTCTTTCCAGTGACCTCTGCTAAGGGAAGGGAACAGTACACTCTTATCCTGACATTATGCAGACACAATGACAAATTGGACTATTTTTTATGCTTGACAGAAATAGTAGAGGTGGGAAACAGAAGAGACATATTAACTCACAATATCTTTGACCACTGTTAGATAGAGTTTGGAAAAACTTGGTTTTTCTTCCTTTTTTTCAAGTTTCTCTCCTTATATCTGTTCTCAAGTGTTCTTCCTTCAATTCGTCCTGCAATGTGACATGCAATCTAGTAGAATTTTGAAGGCAATATGACCAAGAACAAATTTATCATTATTCTCTTAAATCAATTCTTCTTAACCTCTCTCCCCAGCCCATCCTCCTTCCTGATACAACCACTCTCCAAGTTATGTGCTATTCCAAAGCCGAATTTATTCTTGCTCCACCCTCTGTTTCACTCCTCGTGTCATATTTAATGACATGATTAAATATAGCCTTGATTCTTCTTTAGAAATGTTCTTATTCACTTTTCTTTGCATTTCTGTCCTGTGTCCCAGGTATGAGTCTCTGAGGGGGTGACTCTCCTGTATCTGTATTTGTATGTTGTTTGTTATTTCAATCACATTTTCTTACACTGCAGAATCATCTATTGTTTTGCATTGAACTGTAACGCATGTAGAGCATGGTGCACTGATTTTTTCCTTCTTCACCGTGTGGATGCTGTATTGGTGTTCTTCCCTGAAAAGTGCAGTCATTCAGGGAATCTTTGTCCACTCTGTCTTTCAAACCAGAAAGCAACCACAGGAATGAGCTATTATTGGGTGGAATCACGAGATTTTATCTTTAGGGATCTTGATCATGGAGGAGTTAAGATGGCTGGGAGATAATTTTATGAGGTGAATTGTAAGATGGAATTGTCCATGTAGGAATGGATCAGGAGATACAGAGGGAGAAACCAGGAGAGTGAGTAACTGAATCACTCCTTCCTCTGGGCTGTTTCTTTTCCTTATTCCCTGTCTTATTACTGGACCCATCCATCCATACTCTCATGGATGCCTTACTGATCGGTCCCCCTACACAAGACTGTGGGCTTCTTATTGATAATGAATTCTGCCTTTTCTAATCAATGTACCCTTTGCCCCTAGCAGAGTTCTCAGTGTTTCTTAATAGATGCTTAATATTTTTTAATTAAGTTGAATTGTGACAGCCTTTGGGGCCAGAGACTCTATAACAACTTTCATTTGAAAATATCACTTTTTCTCTCTTGTATTTATTTTCCTTTTGTCATTCATTGAAATTTTAAAGTTTTTTAGTTTTTTAAAAAATTCTAACCAATCTAAGCTATGTCAAGGAAAAACTAAAGGAAGGAGAACTATCTGTCCAGTGGTGGGCCAGGGTACCACGTTGGAGGTGTATATTACTTGGAAATCATTGCGTTCCAAGGAAGAGGACACATAAAGTAAGGTAAAACTCTTGGAAAAGTGTGAGATCCCTTGTTCAGCATTTTAGTTGACATAATTATGTTTTCAAGTAAAAACAAAAAATTCTGATATAAACTAACATGTGAAAAAGTGATATTTATTATTTCATATCATGAAATTTCCAGAGCTGGGGTAGATTTAAGGATGAATAGGTTCAATGTCTTCAAGAACCTGAGTTATTTCCATCTCTCTTCTCTGCTATCTTTGGAATATATACTTTATCCTCAGACTCATTCTTTGAAAGATCACAAGACTACGATGAGCAGAAAACAGGGCATTGTGTTTCCTTATTCACACTGAGTGAGGAAACAAGATTCCCAATCTGGAAATACATTCTTCTCTTCAGTCAATTTAGAATATATCCTTATCCCAAGATAAATCATAGGCACCAACAGAATGCAATACACTAATTAGATTGTGGCTGGATTCTTGAACCCATCAGTGGCAAAAAGCATTACTACTATGATTAGCTTAGACCAAGTTTCCCAACCATCACATAATTGACACTTTACAACCAGATAATTCTTTGTTCTGGGAATGCTATCCTGTACGCTGAAGGAGCAGTTTCCCTGTCTCAGTAGCACTATTCCTCAGCTGTGACAACCAAAATATCTCCACACATTTGACATACATTCCCTTGGGGGTAAAGCCTCCCCTAGGTTGAGAACCACTGGCTTAGATCAGTACTGACTTGAGTACTTGAGGATTAACCATAATGTCTGCCATGATCAACTACTCCTATCTGCACAGATTTTCTCCTTTGAGAAATAAACCATTGAAGATGTAAGATTTATTTTAAAAAAGCATGTTTTACTCATAAAATTTTTATTAAAGTATACCCAGACTATTGTGCAGTCTAGCAAGTCTCTCTGATATTTTCCTCTTAAAGTCAGAAGGTAGAATTTGTTATGGCTACAAGTCACTGGTCTCTCTAATTTTACCTCATACTAACTATGCTACTCTCTAGTCTAGTACCGCTTCAGTATTCAAGGAAAGTTGCAATCTAAGGAGGGCAACCTGATTTAGGGTAGTTTATGTCATTATGAGCGAGAGAGAGGGAGAGAGAGAAATGAAGAAAAAAATGTGAAGTACGGTTGCAAGCAAAGTTCTCCATACTCATTAGAACAGTTACCATTTGCTTGGCTTCCATTCTTTGAAAAGGCATTGTGCTGGATGTTTGATGTGCATTATTTTACTTAATCCACAGTAGTACATGTAATTTATTCATTTGTATATCCATTTTACAAGTGAGAAAACTGAAGCCAGGAGAGATTTTCTTCTTTCCTGAAGTCAGAAACTATTGCATTCATGCAACGAGTATGACATAGAAACACAATTTGAACCCAACCCTCTGCCACTCTAAACTCTCTATTTTCTAGTCCAATGTCTGCCAATATTTATGTAACTATCCTGTTATGAGCCCATCCCTTGGGACTCTAGCCTTCTAGGATTCCATCATTCATGAGGACACAGGAAGCAAGAGGAGGTCCCAGGGAGCTCTGAAATGAGAGGGAAGTCGTTGAATGAAAGCCTGAATCTGCCTTACAGACTTGTCTCCACAAGGCTGCCTTCTGACTCATGCAATAAATCCTGCTCCCTCAAGTCACTTTCTTCAGCCACAGCTGCACACAACACAGTAATCACCATCAGAGGGGTCATCTCCAAATTGCAAAGGACAGCCCAGTAGCGGAAATTATAATAGATAACACATACCGCCTGTATACATCCGTCATGCAGACGAGCTGCATGCAGAGTTCTAACTTCATCCCCTGTAGCTCTCCACAGCCTTCCATTTCTTTTGCAATTGCACTGGTTTGAACCACATTTTTCAAGTCTTCCAACTGGTCTCCCTGCTTTTTCTCTTCCTCCTCCAATCCATTTTACTTAATTGGATTAATTTTTTTTCTAAACTACTAGACATTTCACTTCCCTGCTGTCAAAAATGAGCACACAAACCAATGAAGAACTATAAGAAAAAGAAACCAAGCCATGCCTTCTCTGCTCATTGTTGCAAAACCCCTGGGGCAGCACCTCCATCCTTCTGTGATCTGGTCCCAGCTTAGAATTTACTTCTCTGTTTCATGCTACCAGATTTCAGCATACTGAGCTTTGGGATCATATACATCGGTACCATCCCCACTGTGTCTTTTCTCATGCTACTCCTTCTTCTTAGAATGTTCTCTGATAACTCTCTGTGTGTTCGGTTTGTCATGCTGTGGCAATCCCACTTTATTCCACAGTGTTACTCTGAGAGGCTAAAGTACCCATTTTATAGGTGACCAAAATGAGGACCAAAGTTGTAAGAGACAAGATCCAAGTCATGAAGTTTGTAGGTTGTGGAGCAGGGGCCTGAAATCCATGTCTTCTGATTTTCTAATTCTTTCTCTGATGTAGTAATACTTGCCATTTTCCACCACACAATCCAAACATAAATATGTATAGCTAAAGCCACACCCAGTCCCCTTTCTCATAGCTACTTTATCTTCAGACTTCAGCTGGTAGTATCACTGTAACCCCTTTTAAGAGCATTATCAACAAACCTTCTCTCCTTTTTCCTTTGTCCTAAACTCAAAGGAACCATCTCCACAAGATTAATCCTGAAGCTACTGGAGCATTTGCATAGATGATGCCATCTCCAGTTATCCTAATTGCATATTTGGAAAACCCGCCCTATGCCTGCTTCATATGGCACGCCATTTGGTGTTTATGACCATCATACTGGAGTTAACAGCATATGGGAAACTCACCCACTCTGAATACTAAGCTTATCCAATCTCTTCCAGAACTGACATGAGAAATAACTAATAAAAATGATTACAATAATAGAGGGTCATATAAATGCCAAATGCACTAGCCATTCTTCATTCTAAAGTTTCTTAATATCTCTTCTCCACCAACATCATAAAAGTGGAGGAGGAGGAAGGCAAGATATTATACATAAATAGTTAGAGATATTTCCTCAAGCTTTGTTTCAAATCTTTCTATTAAGGGTCAAGATCCAATTTTAGGGTAAACCTGAAGATGAAGCAAAGTTTCAGGGATAATTGAACTAGAAATTGTGTGACCTTCCCAAAGACCTCTCTTTGTATTTATGCATTTTTTTCTTCAACCAGCAATAATAATAATATAAAAATACACAAGAATAATGCTTAACTAAATCAGATACAGATGGTTGTTTTATCAAGCAGAGGCAATTTTTATCATTTTAAAAGCTTTTGTTTTTGTAAAGGAAAAAAAATGAGCCATGTTCCCTTGCTTTTTTTTAACAGAGGAAAAAGCATATGTTTTTTAATTTGAAATGGAGTATTAATAGTGTTATCTCCCGAGAATTGCTGCTCTAGAGTGAATTGTAGAAAATGCATTTACTTGCAAGCTTTCTGGTAAATTCTTCTCTGACTTAGAGAGTTAGTGGTATATTATATCAGCCTACCTTCCAAGACAATACTGTACACACATCCGGGAGTCAATTTCCTGAGCCTCTTTTACTAGATCATCTTGTTTTCTTTGTTTATATTATTGATTTAGGGAAAATCATTTGGTGAATATTGAGTGTACACCTAAACGAGAAGGTGGTAATATGTAGCAACTAGACAGAGAGGGATATAACATAACTGGGATAATAAAACTTTGTATCTGCACTGCAATTTATGGTTTGCATTATCCTGTGAAGCTCGCTATACCCCTGAGAGTTATGGGGACAGAGACTATCATCCCAGTTTTACAGATCGGAAGTCAAAGCACAGAGAGTTTAAGTGGCTTTCCCGTGGCCCCCTCCCCATACACAGCCCATAATTAAACCAAGTCTGGAACCTATTCCAGTCAATCAAATGTTCCCTCTTCTGCACAAAGCTGCCTCTAGATTAAAAATCAACCAATCCATCCATAAGCACTTATGAAGCACCTACTGTTTAGCTGGCACTAGAGTTGAAACAGTTACAGACATAATAGTGTTTTTAGGAACTGTCCCAGTAGGAAAAAATAACTTGTAAAACATGAACATTTTTGATACAATTGGGAAATATTGAACACAGATTAAATATTAGATAACAAGAACTTCATAATTCTGTCATGTGTGATAATAGTAACATAGCAACAAAAATAACAATGAAGAAAGGTAGAAAAAAGAGGATGAGATAGTCCTGACCTGTTAGAGATGCTTACTGAATTAATTGTTGGCAAACATGATAAGATGTGTGGTATTTGCCTCACAGGGCTCTAGGACAGGGCTCAACAAACTATGGCCCATGGGTTAAATCCACCTATCACTAGTTTTTGTAAACAAAATTTTATTAGAACTCAGTCACTCCCATTCATTTACATATTATCTAGGGATATTTTTACATCACAATGGGAGAATTGAATAATTGTAACAGTAATTTCTGCTTTCAAAGCTGAAAGTATTTACTATCTGGCTTTAAAAAAAAAAGTTTGCCAAACCGGGCAGTGAGGAGGGAGTGAGAGAGCCAAAAAAAAGAAAGAAACAGAGAGAGAGGAAGGTAGGAAGAATGAATGCAAGAGAAAAACAAAAAGAGAACCATAGAATGTTAGTAAACTGAGTCATGACTACATACAAATGTATATGTCTTAAATAGAAACACGTCCCAACACACCCCAAATGATCATCACACCTGGAATTTTTCAGTGGCTTCTAACTGTTCTTCCAGCAACCTCTCTTGTCCTCCCACCTTCTTTTCACTACAGTACTTAAGCTAAAGTCAACTCTTCAAAATGTAAATTGAATCATGCCACTTCATGTATTAAAATCTCCAGTGGAAACCCTAAAGTATTTGAAAAAATTCCACACTTTAGTCTATAACATGACCATAAGAGAAGTGGCACCCCCCCAACCTGATGGGCTTCATTTTCTATCACTTTCTGCCACAGCTTCTACTTGCTAGTCTTGGTAAACTCCAAAACTATTCCAAATCAGGACCTTTTGTGTACTGTCTGTTTTACCCAGAAACACTTTTGCCTGACTCTTTGACTGACTTCTTCCATCACACAGGTCTCATAAGAGAAGTCTTCTACCTTATTAAATAAGCCATCTCCCCCTAATTAGCCTATATTCTCCACTGCCTTGCACTGTTTGAGTTTTTCAGAGTATGTACACTTACCCGTAGCTTTGTATATTGTTTTCTCATCCACTAGGAAGTAAGCTACATACAAATGGAAACTAACTTCTTTTGCTTTTTACTGTTTTCAGCCCTTAGAACAGAAGCAAAGCAGAAGGAATTAAAAAGGGAGGGTAGGAAGAAAAGAATAAACTGAGAAACTAGCAGATTCATAGTGAGCAAACAGAGATATTTTAAAATAAAGATTTCTAAAATATAGAGATTCATGTAAGGTCAAAGAAGGGAATTCTGTTAAATATAGGAAGTTCTGCAGAGCAGAAGTCCAAGAAAGATGGAAGAAACAGCTTTTCACCATGATTCAGTTCACCAGACACTTAAGAAACACTTACTGGGTAGGAGATGTGATACTCGGAACTGGGGATATAAAAGGGTCTAATGTAAACTCCTTTATACTCAGTCAAGTAGTAATGATGGTGAAGATAATAATAGCTTAACCTGCTAACCAGCATTGATCATTTCCTCTATCCCAGGCCCTCTTCTAAGGACTCTTTGAATTTTAACCCGTTGGCACTTCTTTCTCACAACAACACTATGAGATAAGTACTGTTAGAGTCTCTATTTTAAGAAAAGGAAATAGAGATGCAAAGAAATGGTGACTCACTAAGAGCCAGTAGGCGAAATACTTATAAACAGCTACCAGTGTAAAAGACAGTATTAATGAAGTGTTTGCCAAATCCCTCTATAGGACTGAAGGAACAGGAATGATCTATCAGGACATGTCAGAGAAGGCTTTATAGATGAAGCAGGTGGAATTTGGTCTGTGCCTGGTGGGGTGAGAAAGGCATTGCTGCAAGGAAGCTAAGGTGATGCACTTTCCAGGGTGATGAAAGGCCATGGGTAACACTACAGAGATGTCAAAACACAGCTGAGTGCTTAACTTCTCGAGTTCTAGAATCTGATAGTGCTCCGAGTTGGAATCTCATTCTGATATGTATCAGCTCTATGATCCTATGATCAAGGTCACAGCTCTAATTTCCTATTCTATAAAATGCCACCTGTCTCTTTGGGTTGTGTTGAGAACTAAAGTAAACCTAACATTTGAAGCACAGTACCTAGTGCATAGCAATCACAGAAACTTTTTCAGCTCTTAGTCCTTCCGAATGGGGAACAATATGTATAGAAAGCATAGCACCAAAGAAATCTGGTGTAATATAAGCCCATATAAATGAATCTGATATCAGTTCACTGAAAGCTGTGAATGCGAAAAGTGTAGACTTTGTTCCATAGACCAGAGGTTTCAGGCTCACATAAAGGGGCCAAGTGCACTAGGCAGAAGATTCTAGGGCATTGTGGTTTTGAGGTGAACTCAATAGGGCACCTCAAAGTATAATTTTTTATAATTATTATTAATATAGTTCATGATGAAATAAAGCAAAACCTCATTAGGGTCAAAAGAATCCCTCTGGCAACTAATTTGAGGCCTCTGTAGAAGCAGTGGTGATCTTCTGAGAAAGAGCACACTCCAATTTATTTTTGGAAATATCGCTCAAGCAACAATGGCGAGAATGGATGAAGTGGCTGAGATTTAAGTTAGGAGGTCATTTTGAAGATTATTGAAATCAAGTGAGCAGTAAGCACCTGAACAAGAGGAGTTGCAGAGAATTTGAGAAGACAAGGGTGATAGGACAAGCACTGGGGTCCAAAGGAAAAAACGATGGCAGAACCAAAATTGGAAATTAGAAAAAGAAAATGCAGGCATTGGTTTTAATAGAAATTAATCCAGAATTTCCAAAAGTTCTAAAGTTATCCAAAGCCATTCTTGGGGCAACTAGATTTGCTCCAGAAGAGCCAGATGTCATTTAGGGACTGGAGCTGGTGATGTTGCTCACAAAAGACACAGAATGTGAAGAACTGCTGTCCCGGGGTGACATAGGTAACCTTGCTGCAATGTGTCTCATGAAGCTAAGAAGACAAGAAAATAAGCATTAAAATGTCAAAGTTGAATATCAGAGACTGACATTCAGGAACGGTAATGGGGGTAACCAATTAAGACTTTCTTCCTTAGTTCAGTACATCAGCTTCATCTGCATCTCAGCAGAAAAGTCTGTCTTCTAAGCTTCATAAACCTGTGTCTTCCACGGAAACATTTATTGAAACAATTCTTACCAACAGAATGCATTGAGTACTTTTCTGCAAATGACTGTACTCTGGGCAGTGTGGGCGATTTCAAGAAGAGCAAAGTCCAAGTCCTTTTACTTCCATGATCTCTAGACTTGCGTTGTGCGATATGATAACCACTAGGCATACGGAGCTAATGAACTCTTGAAATATGACTAATGCAAATTGAGATGTTATTAACAGTTGAAATAATAGTCTTTTGGAATATTGAGTTAAAATATATTGTTAAAGTTAATTTCACTTTACTTTTTACTTTTCTAATGTGGCTATGTGAAAAATTAAAATTTGCAACTGGCTTTCATTTGTGGCTCATTATAATTCTATTGGATGGTACTGGTCCAGACTCTGATCAGTTGGATTTTCTGTTGCCCCTAGTGAAACCGGCATCGTAATAGCCTCATTCCTTAGTCCATGGTCATCTATCAAAATCCTACCCATTCCTGAAGCCCACCTGAAAGAACATTGCTTCAGTTCATCCTTTTCTAAAGTCTGATAGAATTCTGAAGTGCTTAATTCTATCTTGAACTTCTAGAGAATTTGTTTATTCTTATAATGTATTTATCTTAGCTTTCTCTGTATTTTTTCATTTATTTTATCAGAATATAAATTCTTTGAAGACAAGTATCATATTTAACACATTTTTATGACCCACAGAGCCTAGCATAGTGCTTCATATACTTTTTTCCTTCTGAATTTTTAAAATAATTCAAGGATCCCATAATCTGATATGGAGTCGTGATGCTTCAGTGATCTGAGAAACTCTGACATACCAAACAGAGACACGTCCTCTTGTTCCCACTTTTGTGATATTGTAGCTACTAACGTAGATGATCAACAGCTTTGGACAGGGAAAAAAATACATGAAAATGAGTTTCTAAGAATAGGGAAGCTTAAACTTAGAAAGAGAAGTTAATAAAACATGTATCCATGTACAAGACAGTTGAGAAAGAGAGACAGAAGACAGAGACAGATAGAAAGACAAGGGTTGGAAAATGCTGATCTGCTATTCATGCTAGGGAATAGCACACAATCCAATTGGCCAAACTTTAGATGTATTACTCAGAGTAGGCTAATTCTTGTAACAAACAATCCTCAGCTTTCAATGGCTTAAGTAAACATAAGTTTGAATTTAGATTTCCTTCACAATATAATACAATGTGGAGAATCAGGAGTTGAGGGCATGCTTTGCTCTGAACAGTCATTCAGGGCCCAGATTCTCTTCCTTTCATCTTCTCCCTCCTCCGAATCATAGGAGAACTGCCCATTCAGCTATGGAAAGAGGAAAAGGAGAGATTGGGAGGTTTATTAACGTGCCAGTCCCAGAAGTGTCATATATAACTTCCATTTGCATCCCATTAAACCAAACTTAGCCACATAGCCACATCTGACTTTAAAGGAGGACAAGGAAACATGGTCTAGGTGTAGGTTAGAGAAGAAGAAATGAAATATGTTGGTGAACACTGGAGTCTTTAGCACAACAGAGCACAGGTAGGTTAGGGCTTTCTGTCATTTGCTCTTTCGTTCAGTCCTTTAACAGAGAACTTCTCAAGCTTGACACTACTGACATTTTGAGCTGGGCAATTCTTTGTTGTACAGGGCCGTCCTGTGCACAGTAGGATGTTTACCGGCATCCCTGGTCTCTCCGTTCTAGATACCAGCAGCACTCCCCCACTCCCCAGTCATGTCAATCAAAAATGTCTCCAAATATTACGGATGTCCTGGGGAGTAGGGGGGTCACCCCTGGTTTGATTTATTATTCCTTTATTGAGTATTTTCTGAACGTCATGAAACATCTTTTATTTGCTAGAGTGGTAGAATTATGGAATTTTTGATTCAAAGACATCAGGAGTTTTTTGTTTCCCTGATCCTTTATACACTGTTGTCCCTCAAGCATCACACCAGGGAGAAACCAACTCTACACAACAGATCTTATCTCAATTTTCTGTCAATTTATATGCCTGCACATAATATTTATGTCTACTTTCATGTCACGAGTTCCTTTGTCTCATGATCCATAATTTGCCTCTGGATTTTCTTCTGTTTTCTAATCCTTGTTCAGTCATCTTATTCTGGAATATTGACTTCACCTTCCCGCAACCCTTGAACCTACATGTTTAGTCCAAAATATAGCCTTCCTCCTCTTTTCTAACAAGGAACAGGAAATATACAAGAACTAAAACTACTGTATCCCAGGAATGGCAAAAACTTGGCACTCATGCTGTTGTTACCACAGGCTGCACTCTTCATAGCCATCACTGATGAATTATGATACACTTTCCTCCTGAGCCTGAAGTCTGCCTCAAAATCCAGGCTGCACTTAAGGCAGTCACTATTCATTGAAGAGGATTATAATAAGAGATCAAAATCATTTGGTCTCCAAGCTCTGGTCCAATTCTTTCATATTAGAGATGAGGGAACTGAGACCCAGATGATGAAATGGATGACCCAGGTCACACAGAGTTTTGGTTTTCTAGCCTCTTCTTTTTCTGCCCCTGTGGTATGAGACTTGCTCAAGTCCTGTGGGACTTTCTTGGAAGTAGAGCCTTGGAAAAGGTTGCCAAAAGCAGGAGTATTGCTTGAAAGGGTGGTTGGGGTGAACTTGAGTTTAACCAGATTCTCTTCTCTTTGCTTTTTGAACAACAAAGAATACTCTAGTATATTGAGCAGAGATTGGAGAGGTATAATTATCCCCGCCACTCTGATTTTTAAGAGATCAAAGAAAAAAGAAGATTCTGAATGCTCACTAAATGGCTGAATTTAAAATTCGAGAAAAATAAGAAGTACTCATATGAAAATAGGGTTAACTGTAGCAGAATGCGTGGAGGGTGAATGCGGCATGTATATTTGAATGATGGGATTTGAGATTCAGTGGTAGCCAGTCTTTTTAAGGAAAAAAAAAACATCAGAGTCTGCTGGGAAATCAGAGCCTGTTTATGCTTTATCGTTTGTATACAATAAAATACATTGGGAAGAAAAATTGATCCTGGTTCATTTCCTCATCTGGGTTTTATTTCTCTCCCCTCAGCTTTCCTGGCGGAGGTTCGCATCGTCCATGTTTATGTGAAATGGGCCAATGCTCTCATCTTGCCTTCCAATAATTATAGGTCTCCCCAGTAAAATTGCTTTACAGAGAAATTTTATAAAGCTTTTAAAGATTTTATTATGAAGGATTCAGCTCTTTCACAATTATTAGTTTTAAAAGGTGTTTTGTAGCCATTGCTAGTAGAACAGCTATTGATCCCTTTGCAAAGGGAAGACTGATTCTTGCACACCCACATGAGTGCTATACCTTCACATCTTTTAAGCTGATATAATAATGCGGTAAAGTAAAACGATCATTTTTCTCGTTGGAGCCTCTCTGATCCCCACTAATGGTGACAGAATAAACGTTAGGCCTATGGACTATAGCTACCACAAATTTCACTTTGGTTTTAACAGTTACATTGGAGGTTGTAATGAACTTCGCATTGTTGCATGGAGTTTGCTCAAGAGACAATTGCAAAACTTGTTAAATAGACAATTTTCTAAATATTTCTTGACTCAGTCATGTCCTCTCCATCTTCTCTGCTTTAGCCACATCTCCTTCAGTTGGCACGACCAGAACAGCTTCTCAATGGGTGTCTCTCCTACTTGTGTGTCCCCCTGCTGTAGTTATTTAGTGCTTCTTCCTTGCCTACAGGAGTGAATTGAAACTGTACCATATGCATGCTAAGTCCCTGGTGACCTGGGTCTTACATGCTTTGTTTCTTAACTTGCTCCTGCGTGAACCTCATGAACCACTCCAACAAACTAATGATTACATCATATCTCATTTGGTGGAATAAAATCATTTATGGTATGTCGTTCAAGGTGGATGTACACTCGAATTAACAGTATGGAAGTTTTAGAGCCAGACAGATATGAGTTTTAATTTTTGTTTCTTCACTTGGTGAATGACCTTGAGAAAATCATTTAACCTTTGGAAACTTGTGTCCTACAATAAGCATAATGATAAGAAGAAATAGATATCAGGGGCCAGACATAGTAGCTGGCATACAATTTCTATGCCATAAAAAAAGAGCTATATTTCCATAGCTTATATAATATAAGGGGAAAGCGTATACATGCCAGAGGCAAGTAGATCAGATTTTAAACCTCAGTTTTCTCATCTGTAAAATAGAGATCATGAAATGGGCTTAGCTGGATTGTTAGGATGAAAGGTGATAATAGATATAAAATGCCTGGTGTAGGGTCCAACATAACGTCAGTGTTGCAAAAAATGGTAGTTATTGTTACTGTTATGCCCTCCAAACAATAAAATAGCACAAAAATCGTTATTAAACTACATTCTAACCACACACAAATGTTAGCAATGAGTTAGAGATGAATTCTTGCAGGCTAATTATTCACTCACTTTATTTAATGAGCATTCTTTTCAATTAGCATTGTCGTTCAACTATGGTTCCAGATGATGGAAGTACAAAGATGAATGTTATATCTCTTGTACCCAAGGACCGCCAACCTACTGAAGGAAAGATTTTCGAAAAGGCAGAGAATAAAACAGACGTGTGGAAAACACCCAAATAGTGTTCTGCAAATATAAAAAAGTGAAACCCATTTGCATCAAAGAAAGTTTCATGGAAATATTGGCAATTTGAGCATCAAGGAGGAGTGACATGCCAAAAGGCAGTGGTTAGAGTAAGCACATTGTGGAAGCAGGTAGCAACCTGAGCACAGGCACAGGGATGAGAAAGGCATGGATAATGCTGGAGCACAGGTAGGACGGCATGCCACAATGCTGGAAGAGTATGTTGGCAGGAGATAGGCGCTTAATCTAGGGGGTAATGGGAGATCCTTGATGATTTTTGAACAGCAGGTGACATGGTCAGAGAAATGCTTAGAAATACGAATCTGAAAGAAAGGCTAGGAGGAGATACCAAATGGAGATTTGGAGATCCCTTAGGAGGCTGTTGTAATAATCCAGGTGAGCGTTAATAAGGGAACTAAGGGGCTTATAGTGGAAATAAAAATAAAGGTCCAGATGTGAGAAAGACTACCGCTGTTCTAAGGGAAAACACATTTAGTCAATTATTACTATGTGGGGAACACTGTACTTTGGTTAATTATTGCTATGTTCTGGCTTGTAAACCCAATAGTTACTTTGATGTTTAAACAAGAAAAGTTTGCCTCCTCAAAAGCAAATTTTATTAGCAAATAAAGTCAAGTGGGTTTCCTGTGGCCATACTACAGTAGGTGTTGGAACCAAGATTAGAATGTAGGTTGGTCTGGATCCAAAGATTGTGTGTTTTCCATACGTATGTTCTACCGTGCTAGAGTGCTTTGCCCTGCTGAGTAAGGTGCCAACAACCGCAGTTTGTGGAGGAGTGCGATGGGAGATAAAGCCGCACAGATAAACAAGAATTACATTGCCCAAAGCCCATTGTGTGTAGGGTGGAGTCAGATCCTGAGAGCAATGGGAACACTTGAAGAATGTTGCAATGTTAAGAAACATGAACATGGGAAAGAATGGAGGCAGGGAGATAGATTGGGGTTATTGGAAAGATTCAGGCAAGAAAATATAGTAGCAGCTTAAACTAAGGCATGACCGTGGAAGTGGAGGTGTGCTTATTGATATAGAAGATATTCACAATGTATTGCTAGAAGGTAAAAGGTTTCCCAATAAGAAGAATCACACTTTGTATTTAGAAGATAAATAGATATGCCTGCATCTTACTCGAGTCTCTCTGCCCCTCCTCCCCTGCCTTTCTCTGTCTATACTTTTCTCTGGAATGTCTTCATAGGTAGTCCTGGAGTGAAAGGATGGCTGGCATTTTCTTTTCTTGCTCTTTTTGATTATAGTTTACATATTTTAAGTAATTCCTATGTCAGGAACCATGCTAAGAGCTTTCCGGTCATTTGCTTATTTAATGCATATAATATTTTTATGAGGTAAGTACTAATGCAATTATCACTATGACTACTATTATTATTATCCCCATCTTCATGTGAAATCAAGGCTCAGGGAAAGTAGGCAAGCTGCCTAGAGCACAGTTACTTTGCTGATGGGTGAATACAGATTGTGTGTATTTTAATGACGGGGAAAGAACCCCAACTAATGCCTCCATGCCTCCAAAGATTCATCTTTAAACCACCACGTAATTCTTTATAATTCACCTATTAGTTCCTTTTAGGCAAGATAAAATATATTGTGTATATTTGTAAATTTGTAAATTTGATTCACATAAGATGTAAAATATTTTTTACAACAAATATTGTCAGCTAGCTCTCACTTGTTCACAGAAAAAAATGACCATTTTATCTTTTTAAAAATTTTTATTATAGTAGAAAGTTTTAAAATTTTTTATAAAAGAAATGCACACGTATGGTAAAAATGTAAATGGTTTAAATGGTAAAATAATGAAAAACAAGTGTCCCTGAAAAGTCAGCCTCACATCCACATCCCAAAGAATACTACTGTGACTGTTTTTCCATCTTTCCAGAAATGTTGAAAGCACAAGCAAGCATATGTATGTATCTTTTATTTGTTAGAAAAAAAAGGTGAGGTCATACTGTGTTCTGTTCTGTACATTTATTTTATTTTTTCCCTAAATGTAGATTAAAGATCCTTCTACTATTGCACATTAGAAAATTCTCGATCTTTTGAATGGCTATAAAATATTTAATTGCATGGACATACTTTTTTTTTTTTTTTTTTTTGGTGAGGATGATTGACCCTGAGCTAACATCTGTTGCCAATCTTCCTCTTTTTGCTTAAGGAAGATTGTCACTGAGCTAACATCCATGCCAATCCTCTTCTATCTTATGTGGGACACTGCCATAGCATGGCTCAATGAGCAGCACCAGGTCCAGGCCTGGGATCAAAACTCACAAACCCTGGGCCCCTAAAGTGGAACGCTGAACTTAACCACTATGACACCAAGCTGGTCCCAGGACATATCTTAATTTGATTAGTCTTTCTTATCCATATGTGACCAACAGTACCTGTAGGAAAAATTCTTAAAGATTAAATTGCTGGATAAAATATCTGTACGTTTCATCTTAATTGAAGTGGCCTAATTGCCTTTTATCTAGCAGAAATATATGAGAATGCTTGTTTCCCTATATACTTACTACTACTTTTTGATCTTTGGTAAAATAATAAACAAAAATATCTAATTATTTTAATTTGCTTTCCTTTAATTATGAGAAATTTGAGGAATCTTTTATTCATGTTTCCTGGCTATTTGTATGTGCCTGTGCATGGGTAAATTTTTCTATGAACTGCTTTTTTTAATGTCCTTTCTAGTTTCACACTGGCCAACAGTTATCTTTTCTTACTGATTGGAAAGAGTTCCTTATGTATTAAGGGACTTAGCTATTTTCCCTGCATATTGATTGCTCATGTTTTAACTTTTAAATTTTGGTCATGATTCTAAATATTGCACTGAAGTATTTAAGTATGTATACTTAATAATCTGTATTCTGGTAGTTTGTGGTTTTAGGTCAAATACGTTAAGGTCTTTCCAAGTGAAGATTTTTTTTAATGATGTTTTTTTCTTTATTTTTTAGTTTCATACTTCATCTGAAATCTTTGCCTCACCTAGAATTTATTTTGGTGTGAAAAATAAGATAGGATTTAACTTTCACACCTCTGCTCAAACCAAATGGTGAGCTTGTTGTCCAAGAAAATCTACTGAATAAACCATCTTTCTCCCTCACATTTGAAAGTCTATAATATCCTTTTGTCCAATGTACAGCTGGACCTATTTAGAGAATTTTTGTCATGTTCCATTAATTTGTTCTATTCTTGCTACAGCAACACATAGTTTTTATTACTATATCCTTGTAATGCATTTTATATCTGATAACTGCAAGGCCCTTCTCATTTCTCTTCTTGCTCAAAAAGATTCTGGCAATTTCCTCATGTTTACCTTCCAGATGAATTTTGGAGTTGTGTCTTTAAGTTCCAAAGAGTGAAAAATTATATTAATATATTTGTTGGGATTACGTTGGATATTTAGATTCTAATATTTAGAATAGTATGTTCAGACTTAGAATATTTAAATCTAAATATTTAGATTTAGATGTTGGGATTGAATTGAATATTTAGGTTAGTATTATTGATTTTTTTAACCATTTACCCCTTCTTATACAAAAGTAAAATACGTCCTTTCATTTACTGAAGTCCTCCTTTATGGTTATCAGTAGAGTTTTACAGTTTTATTTTTTTCCATCTGGGCCTCGCACAGATCTTGTTAAGTTTATTTCTAGGAAATTAATCTTTATTATTACTTTTATAAATGAGATATGTTCTTAAATTATGTTAATATAATATAATTATAAGTGTTGTGGAATTTTTATTAACAATTCTAACCAATTATCCTATAAGTTATCATACTTCTAATAGTTTAAGTTATTTCTCTGAGTTTTTGATGATATATAGTCATTTTATGTGTTGATAATTTTCCATCTTTCCTTTTTTATATATCTTATTTCCTTCTCTTCTCTGTATAAAATGACTAATACTTCCAAAACAATGTTAAATAATAGTCAACATAGCATTTTTTTCCCTTGTTCTTGATTTTAATAAAAACAACTTTCTTGATTCAAAATTAACAGAATTTTGTTTCACATAGGATTAAGGAAGTATCCATATCTTTCATATTTAATTAAGCATCAAAAAAATCAAGTATAGATGAATTTTATCATTTATCTGTTTCAGTATTTATTGAGATAACCACACGCTGAGATTTTTTCCTTTGATTTATTAAGGTATTGAATAATATTAACTTAATACTTAATCTTGAATAGTTCTTTCCTTTCTAGAGAATAAAACATTTCACTTGGTTATAATATGCTCATATATTAATTCATGTGATGATGGATTCTATTTGCTAAGAATTTAGAGTGTTTATATCAATATAAATGGGATATATCTGCATTTTTTTATTTTATTCTAATTGTCTGGCTTTAGTATCAATATTACCTTTTTCCAGCCAACCTCCTCTGCTCAACACACAAACACACATACACCTTTTTAAGTAGATAGTTAATGGATGGTCTAATTTTTCCCCAAGAACCACTTTTTATTTTATTTATGAATTATGCTGTGTTTATGTTTTCAAAATCATTAATTTTGGTTTTTACTTATTAATTCCCACCTTTTGCCTTCTTTTTATTTTTCGTTTTCTAACCTTTTTAGTTGGATAATTAATTCATTAATTTTCATGCTTTTTTTAATATAGTAATGTGTGTAGAGCTATGAAATGTTCCCCAAGCGTAATTATAAGTCTATTACATCAGGCTGGTTCTATGGCATTTTCATTACTGTTATTTTCTAGCTATTCGGTAGTTTGAGCTGTGCTTCTCTCTTTGTTCTAGGGGTCATTCAAAGAAGAGAGTGGGATTGGTGGTGTCTCTGTCCTTGCAAACCCGTTATGATTTTATCGTGATCAGATAATACTATCTTTCCGTTTCTACTTTTGATTAATTATTGAAGTTTTAATCGTAAACGAATACAAGATTAAGGTATGTAAAGATTTCAGGAGCAGTTGTAAAGAATAAGTATTCGCTGTCCTCTGGTATAGAATTAATAATATCTGCCTCATTAATTGTGTTATTTAGGTAATCTCTCATCTATTTTTTTCTTTTACTTGATGTGTCTTTCTTAAGATGAGAGTTCAACTAAAAAGCCCTACCGATGTTGTTTTTATGTACTAATTTTGACAGTTTCTACATTGTTTTCTTAATGCAAATGCTGAGATAATAGGAACATAAAAATCCATGGCAGTGAGATCTCTATCATTGTATCAGTAGAAAGTACCCCTTTTTGTCTTATTTAGTTCTTTTTCCTCTGATTTTAATTTTATCTTATGCTTGTGACTTCATCCCTAGTTTATTTTGCTTGAATAGTATGTCTTTATTCAGTATTTTACTATCTTTCAAAGGTACTGGTTTTAACTTCATGTTGTTTTCTGAATTAATATGATGGTCTTTTTAAATAATTTCTGGGTTTATCCCACTGTAATTAAATAATATGTCTGTGTTTTGTTCTGGTCCTATCATTTTAATTTATGGTAATTTCTTGTATTTGTGCCCATTAGGTTTTCTGTATTTTGCTTCTGGATACGTGGGTCTTTGATTCATTTTGTATTTCTGATTACGTTGGAAAGTTCTTTGACAGAAAAACCCACGAAACACTCTATTTGTTATATTTATAGTTAGGAATAATATGTCTAAATATGTTTTTCTCAATTTAACAAATATAAGTAATATTTATAGAATCCTCCCACAACAGTGAAAAATAAGAAAAATTAGCATATGCATAAACACACACAGATATACACACACTTCCTTCCACTTCCCATGTCCCCACTTCCGGTTTTTGTTAATTTCATTTTCATATATGTATTTCATGGTTTATAGCGGTTACATTTTGCATTGTAAACCAAATTCTCACAATTCTTTAACCTTAGGTTTACATCAAAATAAAGTGAGTGCATAGGGACTCTGTTTCCATGGTTCCTCCTTTCTATGCCTTATATTTTGCTTCATTTCTTGGTTGAGTGGATTGTATGACCACATCTTTTTTCAAGGAAGGCTCATGGGTGACATTTCCTCTGAGTTCTACCACGTATAAAAATGGCTTTCGGTTGCCTTTATGTGTGACCACCAATTTGGCATGGTAAAGAATTCTTGGGTCACACTTCCTTTCATTTGCTTCAGGGTAGACGTTGCTTGTACACATTGCTCCACTGTCTGTCAGCATTCAGTGTCGCCTGGACAAAAATGGAAGCCAGTCTGTTCCTTATGCCCCTCTTTGCACAGGATCATGTGTGTGTTAGAATGCCTTTAGGATTCATTCTTTATCTTTGAAAATAAATAACATAAATGGCTATGTCTCACATTTGATATTACTTTGTTTGTCTATTTGTTTATTAAGTCAACTCTCCCAGGACTTCTTGCATCCTTTCACTTTGTATATGTAGGTATTTCTTTAATTCAGTATATTTTCCATTACATTATAAAAATATTGAGTTTTTGTCTAATTTATTCTCTTTTTCAGGAACATTAACCATGCATATGTCTGCTCTCTTTTATATTTCTTAGCTTTATTTTTTCTCACTTTTACTCTTTATTCTTTTTCATATTATTTTATATTATTTTTCTAAATGTCCTCCATAATTTTGTTTTTGGTGTTTAGTTGGAGTTTTAACTCCACCTTTTTTTTTAACTTCTCGTAATGATTTAATTTTGATAATAGAATTCTAATTATTTATTCTCCTCCAATTATTTGCTGTGTCCTCTTCCCTGGGATCGTTTCTCTCCTTCGTGATCAATTTCTCTGTTCTGCAAGAATAAGTCTCTTGTGCTTTCCTGGAATCCCTATATGATCACGGTTTTTCAGGTGATGATTTAGATCTGTTTATCTTTATTCAGCTAATTATGCCATGAGAAAAAGGTTGCAGAGGTGATCCAGCAGGAAACCTATGTTCCAAAGAAGCATGCAGGAGATGAATTCAGAGAATGCTGCTGCAAAGGGCGTGGTTGCAGTGCTTAAGAGATGGCTCAGGTAAGAGTTTTCACCAGCTGATTTTTCAGACTTCTAACGAATGAAGATTTTATATAGCCCAGCTCTGTGCAGTTTCTCATTCAGTTGTCGCAGGGAAAAATCCTCTCTTCCCTCACATCATCACCTTACCAGCTACCCCCCACACTCCTGCCTAGAGCAAATAATGCCTGTGCCATGAGAATCTGCTAAACCACTGCCTGGCTATTCCCACTGTAACCCCAGAATAGTTGAAACTTTAGAAGGATGCCTAACCACTACACACCTGTTAGTATGGCTGATACAAAAAGCTGGCAATACCAATTACTGGTAAGAATATGGAGCAGCAAGAATTCCTTTTTTTTCTTTTTTTACAAAAATGTCATTTATTTGAAGTTTTAAGAGAACAGGGTGTGTCCATCAACTCAGAAACTTTTTTTTGTTGCTGCTCTAAATGCAAACGGTAAAGCCGCTTTGGAAGACAGTTTGGCAGTTTCTTACAAAACCAAATACAGTCATGCATCACTTAACGAAGGGGATACGTTCTATGAAATGCATCATTAGGCAATTTTGTCATTGTGTAAACATCATAAAATGTAGTTATACAAACCTAGATGGTATAGGCTCCTACACACCTAAGTTTTACAGTACTAATCTTACTAGGTCACTGTCATATATGACAGTAGTCATTGACCAAAACATCATTATGCAGTGCATGACTGTATGGTCTTACCATGTGATGGAATGTTTGTGTATCTAGTGTTTCTCTCAATTGATTTGAAAACTTGTGTCCATATAAAATCTGTGTGTGAATGTTTATAGCACCTGTATTATAATCACCAAAAACTGGGAACGTTTCGGATGTCTTTCCATACGTGGATAGATGAACAAATTGTGATATATCCATAAAATGGAGCAATTGAAGGAAATAAGCTATTAAGCTATCGAAGACATGAATTAACCTTAAACACATACTGCTAAGTGAAAACGCCAGTCTCAAAAGGCTACATACTGTATGATTTCAATTATGTGCCATTCTGGAAAAGATAAAACTATAGAGACAATAAAAATATTAGTAGTTTCCAGGGGGAGAATGGAAGAGAGAGGGTTGACGAGGTGAAGCACAGGGGATTTTTCAAAGGATGAGTCTATTCTGCATTAGACTGTAATCATGGGTACATGACTTATGCATTAATGCAATCCATGGAGCTTTACAGCACAGAGAGCAAACCTTAATAAATGCAAAGAAAAAAAATAGTTGAGAAGTTTGGTGGATCCCTGGAAGGAATACACAGTGTGACCAGAGAACCTAACTGTATTACAAATGGATAAAACAGCCTCAATGAAGGTGGTAGTTGGGAGGGAAATACTGAGGTAAGTAAAGTTGGAAATGAATAGAATCTGTAAGACAAAAGACAAAGAAATTACACAGAAATGCTGTGCTCTAGTTGATAAAGTTGTTTCTCATGAGTATGTGGGTTAACAATTCTGATATTGTTGTATACTAAGAGCAGACTCTGGGTGTATCAAGGCACAGAGGCTTAGTTTCAGTCCTGCTTCCAGAAAAGAAGCCCTGATATTTACAGGTTCCATTCCCTCTTCCTGGACATGCAATAAGACTTGCAGTAGACTGAAACCATGTGACTCATTCTGGACAATATAATGTGGGCTAAAGGGCTACACAGCATGTCCAAACCTGGCTCCTAAAATCTTCAATCAGATCCTCCCTTTTTCCTTCTGCAGAGATTCCCAGAGGCCATATCTTTAAGATACAAACATTAAAAAAAAAAAAAAAAAAAAAGACTGACTTTTCAAGTCACTACTTGGAGGGGAGCCACCAAGAAGAGGCACTCAATCCACAATGGAGTATGATATGAGAGAGAAATAGAATTGTATTATGTTACGACACTGAGATTTTGGGATTATTACAGCTAGGGCAACCTTCCTAAGTAGTTGTTCATGAAGGCATTATGCTATCAATATTAAAACATCTGAGCTCAGATTTGGGCTTTAGAGAGTTAGGTCAGGAGAAAGAGTAATTTCTAAAACCTGCCTGACTGGAGACCGAACTCAAGAACTGCTACTTCTTGCGTAAAATGGCACTGTTTATTTCCAGAAAGGCCTACTGAAACCCATATTAAATAAAAATTCATCTGCACCATCTAGCACAGAGAATTCTGCATTGCATGCTTAGACTTGTGAGAAACACTTGATCATGAAGATGAAGATGTGGGCCAGCCCAGTGGCATAGTGGTTAAGTTCATGTGCTTTGCTTCGGCGGCCCAAGGTTCATGGGTTCAGATCCTGGGCACAGACCTAGTACTGCTCGTCAAGACTTATTGTGGCAGTATCCCACATAAAATAGAGAAAGATCAGCACAGATGTTAGCTCGGAGATAATCTTCCTGGACCGAAAAGAGGAAGATTGGCAACAGATGTTAGCTCAGGGCAAATCTTCCTCACACACATGAAAAAAGAAGAAGATGCTTATTAATTAGAAATATAAGTGAGATCATACGGTATTTGACTTTCTCCCTCTGACTTATTTCACTCAGCATAATACCCTCAAGGTCCATCTTCATAAGTAGAAGATCAAAACAAAGACAAACAAACACATAGCATTGGAGACTGGATTGGTGGTTACCATAGGGGAAGCGGGGAGGAGGGAGGGAAAAAGGGGTGATTAGGCTCACATGTGGGGGGATGCACTATAATTAGTTTTCGGGTGGTGAACATGGTGTAATCTACACAGAGTTCGAAATATATTATGATGTACATCTGAAAATAAACAAATAAATAAAAAAGAAAGAAATTATATTAATAAAAAGAAAAGTTTTTGAGGTATTGTAATACACTTTATCTTATTTATTCTCCTCATCAGCTGAATATGTTGACCATGTTACAGAAAATTGAGATTTAGAGAGATTAAGCACAAAGCTCAAGATTGCATATTTAATTAGTAGCAGAAGCAGGGCTTGAAATTCAAAATGTCTGACCACTAGTCCAATATCCTTTCTATACGATGTACTTTCTCTGAGCCTGAAGATGTGTACCACTTTCATGGGGAGTTATCTGGTCAACTCAAACCCATGTTTATCTCAAGAATCCAACATTGAAATTCAACCATGACCAGCAAACAGTAAGGGCTCTTTACAGTTCCCACCGCGCTGTCTAGACAGATACTTGAGATAATCAGAATGTAGCCTGGTTTTTAGACTTGTGGCGGATAGTGTCACATGTTGTTCCGGGTAGGGGCTTTGCGTTGGTTGACTGGGTTTGAAGGTTACCTCTATCGTATATCAATTGTGGGAACCTGGGTAACTTATTTGATATCCATGAGCATCCATCTGTGATTATCTGTAGCAAAAAAGTCAATTCTGTTTGGAAAATGCATAGAAAGTTACCTGGCACAAATGAGATATTCAATACAGATGCAATAATTGTAATGGTAACCACTAGTAGTTGGTGGAGTTTTATTGGAGTTAGTCAGCCCTCATTATGGCTTATAAGGCATTAAGTAGTCATGTGGTCTACCATGTTGCATGTAAGCTGCCTCTTATTGTGACCATGACACCTATGTGATCCTGGAGGACACACACACAAAGGTGGCATCAACTTGTCCCTCCTCACCTAGCTCAATTCTGACCACAGAGTAATAGAGGACTGCTGATACAAAATAAGAAGTATTCCTGGCTAATTTCATATTCTAAACTGATTTCAGGACTAAGTTGCCTCCAACAAAGGTGGCAAGAAGATAAATTTCAGCCTTGTGGTAAGCTAGTTTCTAACTCTACCCACCAAGTCTTTTTATTCATAAATTCCAGATATGATTCAACTTTATTCCATATAAACAATTTGGGGAAAAAGATCTGCTAAATATTAGAAAATGTTAATTTTGTTTTTTACATTTTTGTCTTGATAAAAATGAGAGCTCATTACGGAAAATATTTATAAATATGAAGTAGAAAATAAAAATCACCTTTAATTCTACCAACCATAAATATGCCACTTCATTTTAAGATATTTCCATTGTATTTGTAATGCATGCACACATATATTTATGTGTAGATACAATACGTCTAAATGCATTTAGCATTATGGAGGAGAGCGGATTTGGTGTGTAGGGCAGCAGAATTTGCTACCCTAAAATGTATCTCTTTGGCTTGGTTATTTTTAAGAACAAAAGACTCAGGAAGAAACTTTGACCTCCCCCCACAACTGCCTAAAAGAATTTAAGATAGAAGGCCTATTCCAGGAAAGAGCTAAGACCATAGATGAGCGTAGTAAACTATGAGCTATTTGTGGTAGACAAGAAGGAACCTATCAAGAACCATTTGATTAAAGTCCTCTCCTGTCTCATTGTCCTTGCAAGGCATTGACAAAGGTAAACATTTATTTACCAAACATTTGCTTTTCTATCCCCATGTGAATTGTCTTCTTCCCTTTAAAGTCTCAAACCATTACCCCCAACATCTTCCATCTTCCTTTGTCTTTAGCTGAAGATGGTATTAAAGATAGTAGCTTTGGCCATTTTGGTAAAGCTGGGTTTCTCCCATGTATACATGTTATTAAACTTTGATTTTCTCCTGTTATTCTGTCTCATGTCAATTAATTCTTAGACCAGCCAGAAGAACCAAGAAGGATAGAGTAATGTTTCTTCCTCCCCTACAGATGAATATTTTACAAGAGTGTAGTCTTATTGTTTTCCAGCTCTACAGATTAAGAAACTAAAGGAAACACTTGCTAAATAGGAAATTATTCTTTAAAGAACAAGTCTTTTAACTTTAATGAACAAACACAAAGTAAATTGTTTATATGTTGATGGCCCTTCTGGAATCCCTGAAGGTGTTTGGGAACACTGCCTTTTAAACAGGTGAAACCCCCTCCCCTTGCAGTCTTATTTCCACTGTTAATTTATTTAGAAAATCTTTTTTACTTCTAGATAACACAAAGTTATGTTTCAGTCCAGCCTGAATTAGTGGAGTCTGAATTAATGAGATTTGCCTGTATTTAATTCAGCTTCTTCGAGCATGTGTTCCTCCTGATCAAATCACCTCGGGATGCAAGAAAAAAGCAGTAACAATTAATGCAACAGCAGAGAACCAGCTCTGAGCATACCTTAAGAAATCAATGAGACATCATTAAGGCTTTAAATCTTAGCCCACAACCAGGAGGAGAGTGGATTGTGTTTCAGCTTGGGTAAGCAGTTCCAGGGCACAGGCTTGCCATAGAAATTACCCCACAGACTCAAGGTCTCTGGAGGTACATTTTGCGCTCTGTCAGCAAGAGCCTTGCAGCAAAATATGCTAAAGCAGGCTGCAAGGCAGGCCCAGCCCAAATCAGAATGGCACTTTGATTTGGTACAGATTGAGCACCAGATTGGTGTTCAATTGAGCCTCTGGTTTGAACCATCGTGGTTGGTGAAGGATCTAGATTTTGAGGACAGTAGCCAAATCATGACTGGATGTTGGGAATAATTGGAGTATGGAGAAGAAAGAAGCAAATGAAGGTTAGGAAGAGAAAGGGGAGTGGATAGGAAGGCAGAACTGAGAGTAGAAGTTTTTGTAATACAAATAAGAGTGATAGACCACTCTCTCATCTATACCTTGACTTGACCCTGTAAATGCTTCTATCATTGTCCTTTGGATAAGTATTTGCATTATTTGAGATCATTCCCCACTTCCTAAAACTGAGAATAAACTCTTTGAGGCAAAGACTTGGTTGTTGCATCCCCAGAAAGTAGAATAGCATCTGACACATAACTAATGCTTAATGAATGTACATTTAATGAACAAATGAAGGAACAAAACTGAGACACAGAACTCCTATGTCTCAGAACAGCTTTTTTAGTCTTCAAAAGGGGAGAGAGATGAAATAGGCCTAAGAAGTGGTTGACGGAGTCAGGTCGGAATATCTGGCTGCATTTTCATATGATGTGATGTAATTTGAGCACAATTAAAGGTTTATGCTTATCTTAAATATCAGGCTTTGGGAAATAGTCCTGGGTCTTAAGGGAAGGGAGTTGTTTTCCTTAAATAGGTAGTGTTAATTAAGTTCAGTGAAGGTTACTTAGAGCTTTTTGCATTTTAAATATCTTCAGTACCTTACACCATTGAGACCCTGAGAGTTGGAAGTCAACAATAAAAAGCATATTGTTTACCATGAAGTCAATGTAGAATGGTGTCGGAGGATGTGTCCTGGGCTCCAGGACCACTGGGACTTCTAACCCTGGTAGCATCATTTACTTCCTGCAACATGCAAGAAACTTTCTTTCCCCTGGCCCACCGATTGCAAGCAGAAAGATATCTATTAATTAGACACATGTTTCAGAACACTCTCCACCTCCTCACACAAAAGTGGATTGAGTTTTCCAACTGTTGTGTTTGGAAGAGTGAATGACCTTTCTTCTCCGGGATCTGCCTACTTTCAAAGTAGTGCAATGGTCTTCTCCCTAATATACCACATTCTTGGGATGGAAGTTTTATCTTTAAAGAGAGAGGTCTATTGTTATCTGATGAGGATTTTAGGCTGGTTAATTTTAAAACTGCAGATGAGAAGCAGGCTCCAAGGAGTGGAATTCGCTTGCCCTTTGTTGGGAAACATTTACATTTGTAAGGGAAACCTCTATCTGTAAAGATGCCTCCTCTCTGTGCCAGGAAGAAAGGGGATGGCCTTATCTCTAGAAACTCTTAATGGGGAAGGCAAGAACTTAAGTTGGTTACTGTCTGGCAACCTCAAGTAACTGATTTAGGATGGTGGCTTCTGGCCTTTACTTAATCCGATTTGATTTTTATCTAAAAGTTGTGGGACCACCCAATGGCCAGACCCCACCTGCACTGATACCGTTTTAACTTTTTTACATGTTCTTTCCTTTGTCTTGTAAAGAGATGGCTCACATACCTATGCCTTAAATTTACCCTTACTCTCCACCCATGTTTGCAGCAGTAGCGGGGGCCATAGCAGCTGTTCCTCCTGCCTGTGGGCCCTGTCCCCAAGCAGCAAACTGACTGCCCATGGGTCCTGTCACCATGCTATTCCATACTATTCTGTAAATAAAAGAGCACTACTGCCAGATCTGGAGAGTCCAATAAATCTTTCTTTTGACTCCTCGGCTCACCGACCCCGCATCATTATCCATTGGCATCTGTGATTAGGTGGGCATATCAATAATTCTGGGGTATAGTATCAGGGAACCCATGGTGTTGCACACCTAAAGCACATCCTCTAATCTCTCCTGTATCGGTGCGACAGATGATATTTGGATTTTCAACTGCTTAACCATTCTCAATTACTACTGGTTCAGAATGCAGGTGACATTGGGCCCCCTAAAACATCATCAAGGAAGGCACTTGGCCTAAGAGAGCCTAGGATTGCTCATCCATGCGATGGATAGGACAATGTAGGTGCTCCCTTAAGTGTAACGAAGAATAAAGAAAATGAGAGGTGGAGAAGTAGATGATTGTTTCAGGGTTGCCCCAGACCACCATGAGGCTCAATGCTTCACTAGAAGAACTCACAGGACTCAGAAGTTGTTATATTTACTGTTACAGTTTATTAGAGCAAGAGCATACAGATTAAAATCAGCAGAGGGAAAAGGTGCAAGGGTGAAGTCCAAAAGAACCCAATGCAAGCTTCCAGGGGTCTGCTCCCTGTGGAGCTGCGTGGACATCCTTAATTCTCCCAGTAACAATGTGTAAGAACATTTGTGAAGTGTTGCCACTCGGGGAAGCTCCCTCAACTTTGGTGTCCGAGGTTTTTATTGGGGATCAGTTATGTGGGTATGCAGTATCTATGTGACTGACCTCAGCTACTCTGACTCCAGGTCCACAAGGCAAATACAAGCATTCACCGTCAATCACATTTATTAGCTTGGACTCTCTGGTCAAACTAGTGCACCACGGCCTAAGGCAGTAGGCACACAAAAACACTCTTATCAGGTAGAAGATTCCAAGGACTCAGAGCTTATGTCCTGGGAGTTGGCCAAGAGCCAGTCTGGAAGATAGGCCTTTCTTGGAACTGTGCATAGTTTGAGCAACCCAGCTCTGCTAAATTCATCCTTTCTTGTATAACGGTCAATCGTAAAATATGTACTCATCTATAAGGTTAGGTTTCTTAATAAAATGGAAAAGTACTGATAAGATAAGAGGTCTCTATCTCAACCAGAAGACTGCTCCACTAAAGAATATTGTGAAAGTTTTCGGATTGGGGAAGATCCATTATTTCCTTTTGAGACAGCAAGGCATCTAAGTACAGCACATAGTTGGTGCTGAAGATTTGCCAGATGAAAGAAGGAATGAGTGATTTCAATAACATGAGCTTGGGTGTTAAGAGAGAGAGCTGGTGTGAATCCTGCTCTTCCAAAGTCCCAAAGCCAAAGACATTTTCTGAGATGCAGTTTCCTCTTCTGTAAAATGAAGAGGTCTATGCCTATCTTTCTTTCAGCGTCTTTTGGAGAATTAGAGATATGAACATTCAGCTCAATGCCAGGTACATAAGTAATAAAATGGTCCTGCTTCATAAGGCACAGTCAGAAGTCAATCCATCCTAGGGAGGCCCACTGCTTACCTACGACTTTATCCCTCATGTGCTGAACTGGCATCAAAACAAACCAAGGAGGGGCCAGTTGGTGGCATATTAGTTAAGAACACGTACTCTGCTTTGGTGGCCTGGGGTTCCCAGGTTCGGATCTTTGGTGTGACCTAACACCACTCATCAAGCCGTACTGTGGCAGCATCCCACATAAAAAAGAGGAGGATTGGCACAGGTCTTAGCTCAATGACAATCTTCCTCAAGCAAAAAGAGGAAGATTGGCAATAGATGTTAGCTCAGGCTCAATCTTCTTTACAAAAAAAAAAAGGAAAGATTTAAATAAGAAAATCATCATGCCAGACCTTTGCTCTGGCAAACATGAGAAATGTGCCATGATTCAATTATGAGCATCTTCTAATACAACAGGATTCTTGCTTTCTACACTCAGCATGATGTCCCCATTCAATTTGCTTCTTATCAGATGTCAGAAAAGCACATATTAAGACTTCAAAATGTTTTTTTAAAATCAGCTTATTAGAGAGTTCCACATACAATAAAACTGTTATACGGCACCAAATCCCAGCTGCTGTGAAATGTTCCCTGCAACACGACAGATTTAGGTCAGTGTCATTAGTGAACATCCAGATTGATGTTGCCAGCTTGATGATTACAGAAGATGGCAAATTCCCTTCGAAAGGGGACAGAGGGAAAGAGGATTTGTCATACTAGATCATTTTGCCCATCCGTTGGCCTGACCCAGGCAGAATCTTGAACCAGATGCTTCTGGAGAAAGGATGTGAATATCTACATAGACTTTGAGCAGAACACTGAAATGGAAGTCAAATGTTTTCATTCTTGCCTTGTTGTGGACTGAATGTATTCAATGTTTGAGGGCCCCCACCCTCAAACAATTCAAATTTTGAAACCCTATAACTCAATGTGCTGGTATTTAGAGGTGAGGCCTTTGGTAGGTAATTAGATTTAGATGAAGTCATAAGGTAGAGCCCCTAGAATGGGATTAGTGTCCTTGCAAGAGGAGGAAGAGTCTGGAGCTCTCACTCTCCTCCACGTGAAGACACAACAAGAAGACCGCCATCTGTAAACCAAGAAGAAGGTGCTCACCAGGAACTGAATTGCTTGCACCATGATCTTGGACTTTCTCAGCCTCCAGAAATGTGAACAATAAATATTCGTTATTTTAGCCCCTTAGTTTAGGGTATTTTGTTTTAGAAGCCCAAATTGACTAAGCCACTTTGTGTCTGCCAGTGACATGCTGTGTGAACTTGGCTAGGTCTCTATTATGGCTCTGGGCCTCTGTGCATGTCTGAAACGAAGAAAATAGCATATAGGTAGTCCAATTTTTTCATTCAACAAATACTTGCTGAGCACACACCTGGTGCCAGGTGCTATGCTAGTACAAGAGATGCAACAGAGATCAAGACAAATATGTTCCTATGCTAATACTGTGACTTCGTAACTGTCCTACCCACTTAAATATAATAGAGATTAATTAATCCCATAATATACAGATACTAGAAATGTTATATTTCTTTATTTTTACATTGTATGTTTCTAAGTTGTTACCTACCTGATTAGCAGGTAGCAGGATGACCATCACACCCATTAGTGAAATTCCCTCCAATCCTCTCTTAGATACTACAATAATCCTACACACAGATGGTCCCAGGAAAATGAGACAAAGACTTGGTCGTTGGTCTCTAATGACCATTACCTTGCAACTGTTCCTGGAGATGCTGTGGAGTAATCCTGCATGCTTCTTCTGCAGAGGGTCACACTGAGATCACTCTGAAAACCTCAAGGTCTTCACAAGGTGACCTGGCTACTTCCCTCAAGGCCGCACACTGTGTATCCATTCTCCAAAGCGTCCAGGCCAGCAGTTGCCTCAAAGATCCAGTTCCCCATGGGGAAGCAAGTTGCAGGCTCATTTTTAGGAATCCAAGCTGCTATGTCATCTCCCAAAGAGCCAGTTCTCTCTTCTGATTCAAGTACTTGTCTCTCTCCACCTACCTCCACAGTGACTGCAGCCTGATTCTTTGATGTGCCACTGTAATAGTTTGCTAGGGCTGCCGTAACTAAATACCACAAAAAAGGTGGCTTAGACCACAGAAATTTGTTGTCTTATAGTTCTGGAGGCTAGAATTCCAAGATCAACGAGTCAGCCGATTTGGTTTCTTCTGGGGCCTCTCTCCTTGGCCTGCAGGTGGCCATCTTCTTGCTGTGTCCTCACAAGGTCTTTCCTCTGTGTACACACATCACTGGTGTCTCTTTGTGTGTCTAAATTTCTTTTTCTTTTAGAGACTCCAGTCAGATTGAATTAGGGCTCACCCAGCAGCCTCATTTTAACTTAAACACCTCTTTAAAGGTCTTATGTCCAAATACAGTCACATTCTGAGGTACTGGAGGGGTGGAAGTTCCACTTACACATTTTGAGGGACATAAGTCAGCACCTAACGGCCTTAATCACAATCAACTAGTCTTAAGATGCCATTCGTCTAGACTAAGATGAGAATGGTACCTGTGGACTTGTGAAATGCAGCCATTCTGCTAACCTCCCTAAATGGAGTCTTTTTCAGGATAGCCTCGGAAACCAAAGGAGCTGCTGGCCTTTCTCAAAGGTTGAGAGGAGCCCTTAGAGAACAAACGCTGCATTTTGTGGGTGGTATGTGTGAACATACCAAAAGGACAGTGATGATGGATGGTTACTTCTTGTTCATTTATGTTAAGCCTGTATTCAATAAATCAAGACATAGTTGATCTTTTAATTGGGATATTCTGCTTCGTTAACAATAATTATTAATAATAACAACTAATATTTATCTTGTGTTTACTATGTACCTGGTACTTTTTACACATATCGCCTTCGATCATCCAGTCTTAGGAAGTCATTGTAAAGATGAAAACAAGAAATGTAAGCTGATAATGCCCTTTCAGGGGAAGATTAGAGAGGAATAAATATTTATTTTGCTCCTACTATGTGCAAGGTGCTATTCTAGATATTTTCTCTCCACAGTCTCTTTTAACCTTCATAACAGCTCTATGAGGTGCATGTTAACATCTTCACATAAAGATGATGAAACCAGGCACAGAGAGATGAGCTAACTTGCCACACAGTGAGTCTTGGTGTAGGCCAGGGTCCACCCTCAAGATAAGATGACTCCAGAGTTTGTGCCCTTAACCACTATTCTAAAGAGACAGGTAGACCAGGTGGATTTCTTACATCAGCACTAGACTGATCAGAACTTGACAGGAGAAACCTCCTTTGGAGTAGATCAGTTCCTGGGCAAGCAGTTGGTTCAGACACAGCTGCTGCAGGCTATGAGAAGATGATCACTTAGTGAACTTTATCTGGTATCGGCAAGATGAAGGAAACACTCGTGAGGGATGGAGAGGTAGTCCAATCAGACAACATCAGGGGGAGCCATAATGGTATATGGGGAGGGCCAAGGGGGTCAAATCCTGTGGCTGAGAGTCTTACAACAAGCAAAATCAGAAGGGGAGGCAGGTAAATGGATGATACATGAGCTCAGATTTAAAAGAAAGACACCGCAAAATATGGAAGGAGTGTCAATTTGCCCCCTTCTACCACCAAAAAAAAAATTGCAAGGTGTCTTTTCTTCAGGGACAGGGGAAGGTGGCAGAAGATCAAGGCAGGACTTCAAGATATCAGTACGAGGATACAAGCACAGAGTAGGATTAGCAGAAGGGTTGACTGGATGCTCGTACAGTTCATCACATTGTCATACTTGAAATTCTGCAATTCCTGCCAGTTGCTCTTAGGATAACGTTCAGAATTCTCATATGAGTTGCAAGACCCTTCATTGTAAGACTACACAATACTCGTAGCTTCTGCTCCTATTCCTTCCTATCCTCATCCCCAATTTATTCTCTCCTTTCTTCTCTTTTTCTCTCTTTCCCTCTTCCCTTTTCTGTTTCTCATCTCCAGCTGAACTGGACCATTGCAAGAACTCTTTACTCTGCATGGAACAGTTTTCCCTACCTCTCTCTGTTAAACTCTGACTTATCATTCAATACTCTTACTAAACATCAGAACTCCCTGTGCCTTCCATGAACTACCCCCTTCCTTGTCCAATCTAGATTAGGAAACCATGCTGTATACTCCCATGGCATCTTATACTTCCCCCTCCTTATCACACTTCAAAATTAATGCTCATCTTCCTCTAAAGTGCAAACTCCTCAAAATATCTTTGAAAGCGTGAATACAAACTCTAACACCTTCAATCCCTCCTAATTAAGGACAATATTTTCTCCAGATCTTACTTTGAGATTGAACTTGTAAGTGGTAATAAAGTGGCTGCAGCCATTGGGAGAGGTGGCCTACGTGAGCTGGGAACAGGACATGTCCTGCTGGCCTCAATTGCCACATCAACATTCAATGAAGCGCTCACCAAGTCCTTGACTTGGCAAATCTTTCTTAGCACATTGCGTTCCTGCAGGGTTTGAAAGAAACAAAAAATACTCTCTTTCTATTTTTCCACTAACTTAGACTGAGTATTTTCCCGTTTACCTGCCTTCTGCTCAACCTAAGCTCGCTGAAGACTCTCCTCTCAGGTGCTTCCAATTTGCAGGTGTCCCTTTTGCTGTAGGCCAGGTTTTAAGAGAAAGTTTGGTCCTGTTCAAGACTGCAGTAGCAGCCCTTAATGCACGAGCACAGAACTCTCTCTTCTGCTCCTGGCTGGGTTGCTAAGCAACATCCCTGCTTGCCTGGAAATGGGGTGAGGCTGTACCAGGCTTTGTCAGAGAGGACACTGGGAACAGTTACTTGGAGCTTCTTCTCTACATTATGTCCCTTACAAACTCAATATTTCATTCTCCCTTTTCCTGATTCCATTTTTATCATTTAAAAATGGTATCTCTTCTGATAGTACCCTGACCCTATTTGGGTTTTAAATACACGTGTTGCCATTAGTCACCTGTGAACTTTTGGAAGATAGGGATTCGTCTAACTCTTCCATTCAGTTCCTGTTCTGTAGAAGATTCCAGAGGAATTTCCAGGGGAAGCCAAGGGGCATAATGAGGCCATGATTTCAAGCCCCAGTGTTGAGTCATGCCTGCCTGGTCCAAGGGATAACAAAAGCTAGTTTTTATCAAGTACATGCTATTTACCTAGGCAGGCCCCTATCTGCACTAACTCACCGAAGGGGTGGAAATCTGGCAAAAGAAACAACCTCATGGCAACCTGATGAAGCGGGAGTTGTTATTTTCCCCATGTGACAGATGAAGAAACTGAGGTTCACAGAGGTTAAGTAACTTTCCTAGGTCACAGAGTTTGTAAAGGAAACCAAGAATTGAACCCCTTCAGGCCCTAGATCTCATGTTGCTAACCAACTCCATCTTACTGCTTCATTTTATGCTAAATAAGTCACTTGTAAAACTGAACTGAAGTTACCAGACTTTTCTGGTGCCCTAGTTTCCTCACCTGTATGATGTAAATAATAGCCACTCTCTCTTAGGGGTTTATGAGGATTGAATTAGATACTTGTTAATTACCTGGGCCATCACAGAGGCTCAGTAAACATTATGTGCCTTCTTTCCGTCTTCTTTAAATCTGTGCTGAATCCCATTTCCTAAGACCTGGCTAACCTTACAAGATTAGAAGACGAAATATTCATTTATATTCCCCTTTTCCATAGACATCGCTTGAGAAGATACATATAGAAGTGATGTTTTTTGTAAACATTTAAAACCCCTCATCATGATATATTTGATACATTGATTCATTCTGCCTTTCCGTCAATGAAGTCTTTGTGCCACTGTGAGAGAAAGAAATTTGCTTTGCATCCCATGGCCAAGGATGAGAATTCTGGGACTTCTGGGATAGGGGAGATGCAAATAGTTTGAGAAAGTTAGATGACAGAAGGAAGCTGAACTAGCAACAATGAGGATATCTTCATAGAACCCCACCTACAGTCTACAGAAATCGTTCTACGTCCTCTCCATTCATTCTAAAGATCCCCTCCAACTATGGGGATCTACATTGGATGGGCCTGGGGGGTTTTCAGGAACCTTGGATCAGACTGGTTCCAGCTCCACCCACTATGTGAAAGGTAGGAATTGGCCCAGCAGGAGATCAAAGGCCTCTTCTTTGTATGATAGCTGCAGGGAAAAGACTAAGGTTTTCATCCTCTGCTCACCACCTGCCCAATTTACTTCCTCAGCGCTGCTCTTTCCCAGAGAAAAGAGAGGTACAAGTCAATAGCGCTCTGCCCAAATAGGTGGTGGCCTTGCCTGGAGCCAGACGGCTTCCTTGAGGTGTTTGAGAAAGAGTAAGAAATGCATCTAGACTCCGAGCCAGATCCTGCTCTTCCGGATGGAAAATCCGTCCCAGACAGCTCATTCCTCCAGGGCCCCTGCTGAAGCTCTGTGATTCCAGGTGTCAGTACGTTTAACACTATCTGGATATCCTTGCCTCTAGCTCACAGAGGAATTTAATGGTTCTGTATTAAAGAAGTGGTGCCAGGTGCCTTTTAAGGTCTGAGTTATTCTTAGAGACAGCTTTTTTAGATCACTTATTTGCACTTTTCTGGAGAAGCTGTGTGGCATAGTTACCAGACTTGTTTTTGGAGACTAACAGATCATAATTCGATAACTAGCTGTGTAGACAAAGACACGCTCTTTCATCTTTCTAAGACTCAGTTTCTTCATGTGTAAACTAAAGTGATAATTAGACCCACCTCATTGGGTTGCCATGAATTTAAATGAGATAACTGGCATCAAATTCTGACTGTAGTGCTTGGCCCATAAAATGAGCTCAATTGATTTTAGCTATTATTACTAAGATTATTAATTTGCATATGTATCTAAATTATACTTTTATTTATGTCACTTATTTAACAAACAGGCTTCCTGTATACTAGTCTCTGTTCTAGGCTCTTTAAATGTACGTTCCTGTGCCACATAATGACGTTTCAATTAACAACAGACTGCGCATATGAAGGTGGTACCATAAGATTAGTACCATCTAGCCTAGGTTTGTAGCAGGCTATACCATCGAGGTTTGTGTAAGTACACTCTATGATGTTCGCACAGTGATGAAATTGCCCAACAACACATTTCTCAGAACATATCCCCATCATTAAGTGACGCATGCCTGTGCTTATTTCTCATAACAAGCATATTAGAGAGGACTTATTAAGAGCCTCATTTTTACAGAAGAAGAAATTGAAGCACAGAGAGTTTACATATCTCAGTCAAGGCACATAGGTAGTAAGTAGTCAAGCTCTAATCATTGTCTCTTGTCTCCAGAACTATACTCTAGCCACAGCACTATGTTGACAGTTATTTTCTCATATCAGGAATAATGCTGAATGTGATGGTTACATCACTAACCTAGGAATTTAAGTTCTAATCCTGGTTCTGTAGGTGCCTAATAATTCAGGAAAACCCAGCTCCTGGGTCTAGGCTTTAAGCTAAGCATCCTTTTGCACACTAAAACAATATTAGGTGATGTTATTATTAATTTATAATTATGTGTTGCGCAATTAACACCATATAATTAACAGTGCCTTGGCAGTGTTTATAATCATCTAATTTATAAGAACATTATAATTTCCTCATTTGTGCAAGCCTGTGGTAAAGTCAGACCAATCTTCGGTCCCTGGTTAAGGCTTGGAGGGATCACTTGACAGGGAAAGCACAGCCATCCCGGTGACACCAATATGAAAATTTAGATCTGCACTTTGGGTAGACCGTCTTTCTCCTTATCATAATCTCTGAAACTTTTATTTAACTTTTTTATCAAAGCCATTTTCTTCCTGGGGTAAAGGGCTCCACTGAGAAGTTGTACTGAGACTGTGAAACCTTGACAGGGGAGAAGCTCCTTGTTCATTCTTAGGGAAATATTGACACTTGTGTGGAGCCAACACAGTTTTGGTGGACACCTACCAAGCAAGGACGTTTGGAACTGGAGGTCTGATACTCAGCTCAAAAAGCAACTCAACTTGTGATTCATGAAGCTCATTTGTTTATTCCAAACTATTAAATGTAGGTTTTTCTTTTACTGATTAACAGTGTTATAGACTGAATATTTGTGTCCTCCATCCCCAATTCATATGTTGAAATCCTGACCCCCAAGGTGATAGTATTAGGAGGTAGGGAGGTAATTAGGTCATGAGGGTGGAACCCTCATGAATGGGATTTGTAACCTTATAAAAGATCCAAGAAAGCTCTTTTGCCCCTTCTGCCATGTGAGGATATCATGGGTAGATGGCTCTCTGTGAACCAGGAAGTGGACCCTCACCAGATACCAAATCTGCCAGTGCCTTGATCTTGGACTTCCCAGCTTCTAGAACTGTGAGAAATAAATTTTTGTTGTCTAAGCCACCAAGTCTATGGTATTTTTGTTACAGCAGACTGAGTTGACTAGGACAAATACTCTCTCCTTTAAACTTCGTGTACTGGTGAACTACATAGACTCTGTATCTACTGATGATGCAATACTTATCAATGCATCCTTGATCATCCTTTGACCAAGCTCATTACTTTCTGGTTTAGAGAACTTTTTTTTTAGTTAGCACTTACAAAGAATATACCTACCTAAGAAATGTGGGATTTAGTATATGTTGAGATTGTTCAAGTGACCATAACTGCCATTTCCATCAAGAACTTTATCTGTATATTAAAAACTGCCTTCCCTGAGGGCAGGACTCAGCTATACAAATTATATTAACTTGATATGTGATCCTAGGCCAAAATATGCTTGAGAGAGTGAAAAGGGAACTAAACTTATACTCAGTATTCAAAACTTGTGGGATAATTTCGGGTATACCTCCTTATCTCTGAAAGTTCAAGTTTTAAATTTTGTAAAACAGAGATTCAGAGATTCTTTCAAAAGGCTTGTAGAATTCCAGAATGTTCCAGAAAGGTTGTTAAGGGATCTATGAAATATTTTTCAAAAGTGTATTTGAAGGTACATTTTTATTGAGAAAGAGCCCACAGCTTTCAAATTTCTCAAAGAGATCAATAATTCCTCCCAAAAGTTACTATACAACTTTTTTTTTTTTTTGAGGAAGATTAGCCCTGAGCTAACATCTGCCGCCAATCCTCCTCTTTTTTGCTGAGGAAGCCTGGCCCTGATCTAACATCCTTGCCCATCTTCCTCTACTTTATATGTGGGACGCCTACCACAGCATGGCTTGTCCAGCAGTGCCATGTCCACACCCAGGATCCGAACCAGCAAACCCCAGGCCACCAAAACGGAATGTGTGAACTTAACTGCTGCACCACCGGGCCAGCCCCTACTATACAACTTTTGAGGTGATTTCCCTCCCATTGATTTGTAGCTATCCCATTCCATTCCCTGCATCCATCTTGATTTGTGAGTTTGTGAAAAGGCAAGGAAAGTTCCAAACCAAAGTAGTCAGAGAAGGTGCCATATGCCTTGACTCGGAATGCTTACACTCAGGTCTGATATTGAAAAGTAAGGAATGGTCTTACGCTTGTAACTGCAGGCCCTGATAATGATTTCAAGTGAGGGGAATATTGAGAAAGGAGACTTCACTCAGGTAACCTCCTCCTTGTAGGTTTTTAGGGTTGGCAGGGCTGGAGCCACCGAGATGACTCAGTTCTCAGGAAGAGGGATCTCTGCTCAGTCTGAGCTCGTTCTTACCACCCAAGCATTTGCATTGATCCTGCACTGTAAAAATGCTTATATATAAAATTTTAGTGACATAAGGGAAAAAATAGAGAGAGGGAGAGCGAGAGAGAAGAACCTATGCATGTGAGTTTGTGTAGATTATTAGTTTATTGGTTTAAATGTCATGGGGCTGATTCTTGATTCTTGTCTGGGAGTTTGGGCTAGGCAATCTTCCACTTTGATATTGTGAAAAGGAAGCTATAATTATGGTCAGTATTCAAAACTTGTAGAATAACTTTGGATATAACTCTTCATCTCTGAAGGCTGAAGTTTTACAGGTCTTTAATGACCACTGTAAACCCTACAAGTCTACGGTTCTGTGCGTCCACACCTCTCCACTTTCCGTTCTAAAGTGACCATCATTAACCCTAATGTATTGCCCCTTAAAGGCTATTTTGACTGCTATTAGCAGTGCTACAGCAGCTTCCTTTTAGTTGATGTTGTGTAGTATACCTTGTATTTTCAACCTTTTTTTCTCTTTGTTTTTGAAATTTATAACTTGTAGTCTGATCACCTGTTTTTAATGACCAGTTTTGTCCAATTATATTTATTGTGATTATTTGTGTAATAATTTTTGTTATTACGTCTTTATGTATCCAGCTATTTTAAATATTTTGTTTTTCTGCCTTCTAATTTTAAAAATGTTCCCCTATTAATTTGAAAGTTTTACAATCTATATCTATCATTTACTCCTCACCCTTTGACTCTATGATCTCTTCCTCTAATCATTTATCACCATCTAGTGGATCCATATTATTCTTACTTTCTTTCCACAGAACAGAGAATAGAAGAAAATGTTCATCATTGAGATAATTTTATCAGCATAGACAACCCAACAATATACTCCACATTTAAAAATATACTCTTGGAGTTGGATAACCCCAAGGCCTCTTTCCTTCTATTGTGTCCATTTGTTTTACTTCTCAATCTTTCTTTCAATTTGTGACATATAGTGTCTGTGCTACTAAGATTTTAATCACCGAAGGGAGCCTTTCTGTTAGTGTGCCCTCTTCTTGCCCTCTCCTTTGAAGGGGGCAGATAGGCCAGGGTCCAGAATTTGCCAATGATTTTATTTGATAGCTAATTAATGGCCTTCTGTGGTTTCCATGGTAATGCCACGCTTTGCTGCCAGGCCTTATCCAAATGGGCATTCTGTTCACTCTTTCGCCTTAGCATCAGCATATTAATCAGCCACCATAGGTCCTTGGTTGCTGCATCAAATCGGTAAGACACTAATTGAATTAAAATCTCACTTGAAGGCTTCAGGCTTCTCTTCCTCCCAGCTGGAGGGAAACCTTGTTAGCTCAAAGGACCAGACCCAAGCAGGAGACATTTGGAAATCCATGGAGCTTTGTGTCCTTTTATAGCAAAGTATTTTCTTTTCAACTTTGAATAAATATTTTGATGTCTGAATCTTTCTCACTCCTTGAAAATGTCTCTATTTCCCTTTCCTTTCCAATCATTAGGCATTGCTGCATTCTCTTCTTGACACGAAGTGACAGTATTTTCCAGGTAAAGGGAAGAGGCCTTTCACACACACACACAGACACACACACAGTTGGTGAAGTCTGAGGAAGAACTCTGGTTGAAGACCCTAATTGAATTGTGAAAAGTATTCGGTAGCAAAACGCATATTAAGATTGCCTAGCAATCTGTAAAGTGCTATGCAAATGCCAGGGGTTATTACATTACGAGTCTTGGGAAGTACTTAGAAGGTAAAGACGTAAAGAAAAATGGCAGAGAGGTTAACTGAGAGATGACTAGTCTTAAATTCCTTCTTCAGGTCACAAAGATTATGGATGATTACTTCAACTTCTCATATAGAGTCAAAATCCTCACTACCCTTGGTCAGCTTACCATTTAAAATGACACCTTTTTAAACCTATTATTTTAACTGACTCTCAAAGACACCATGCATATTTATACCTTTTTGGTTTTCATTCTTTATTTCTTCGGCCCTTCTGCTCCTAGCTTCTTGCCCAAGTTATTCATTTTTCAACACTCAGAATGAACCTGCCCATCTAAAGCCTTTACGAATCCCATGAACAGAGTTAATAACTTCTTCAGGATTCCTCTCTCTGTGCCTGACCCCACAATAGCACTCATCATGGCGTACTGTAATTATTGTTTTTTTTTTTGTAATTGGTTCAGATGTCTGTCTTTTTCATTAGTTTGTGAGTAGTACAAAAGCATGGACCACTTCCTTACAAATCTTTCTTTTTCTGACATGCTCCATTCATCTACTAGGTATTGAAGAGATGTTTAACGATTTACTGACCTTCTGCAAAATCTTGTGCTTGATGAATAGCTGCAATGTGACCTCTGGCATGAAGGATTTCCAACACAAATGGACACCAGATCCTCTCAAAATCTGAGATCCCAAAAACTAGGTTAGTGGGAAGTGCATATTAACTGTTAAATATGGTATAAAAATAAATATTAACTCATACTAAAACCTGGAACATTGAAGGTGGAATTTACCACTATGGAAAAAAAAAGAACACTGTCCCCTCATACACTTAAATAAACTAGATAATTCTTTGCCTCTTATGCACTGAAGCTCCCTCCTCCTTCTTTCATGTTAAAATAAACTACACTGGGGATGGCATTCTGTTTGAATTATATTATCATAGACTCTAGTGACACTTGAGATATCTCTTTGTATTTTATATAGGATAGCATTGCCAGGAGAGAGAAATGTACACTTCAGAACTGGAATCAGTGGGTGAAAGGTAACCAAAAGTTTGTCAAACTACGGAAGGACTATCTAGTAATCAGATCTGTTCTATAACCAAGCTGGAATGGGCACTATTGCTCCTTTTCTGTAAGAGAATTATCCAAAGAATGTGGAAGACAGAGATAATTAGCTTCCAATCCCTGGGATGGTCCAGTCGGCAAACAGTGTGATCCTCCTAAGATGCTAAAGAGGAGATTTGCTCTGGGCAGAAGTTTAGACCAGAAGAGTTCTATTTTCTCTTCTAACCCTGAAATTTGTGATCCTGTTTCTCTGCCAATAGAGAAATGAAGATCTGGATACTCGGAAGCACCTCTAACAAGTACCACTTTCGCAAAAAGATAAATGCCGAGTGCCTGGAGACTAAGGAGTGATGTCTGCCCCAATCCTCAACAGGAGTGCTTTGAAATGAGTTTTCTTTCTTGTTTCTCCTTCAGTGTAACCCCCAAGTCCCCCCCAAGGCATCTCAGCTTTCATAGATGTCAAAAAAATGGCAGTGTTAGTTTATTTTCGTGTGTGTGCCTGTGTGTATATTCTGAGTTAATCAAAAGATAATTTTTATATATTTGGGGATGTCAGCCTGGAAGACCAATGCACTATTTAAACCTGCCCTATTTTATTTTATTTTGGTTATTGATTTTTATTCAAACTAAAACTTTAATATGCAAAGCATTTCTAAGGAATCAGACACCATTTCTCCTTTGAGAAAGTAAGTGAAAGGGGTTGCTTGGTTAAAAGAAAAAAAAACTATCAAAACAACCCGGGACTGAAAAACACTTCGTTCCTTGGCACTTTAGTTGGAAGAGAAAACACAAAAGTGGCCAGTGTGATTTAGAAAGAGCACTGCCTAGGGAGTCAGAAGGAGGAGTTCAAATCCTTATTCTGGCAGTTACTCTATATGTAGCCAGCGGCATGATATTTCTCTCTGAGCCTATTTCCTAAACTAAATCAGGAGGTTTGAGGAGCTGATATCAAGGTTCCTTATTGTTTTAACACCCTGTGATTATGTGAAAGCCTCCCCATCCCCCAAACCCATCTATTGTCCAGCTTCAATTAGCTTCAGTTTATCCAGAATGAAAGGAGCTAGCACTGTCATTGCATCCCCACCCTCATGTGAGAATGAGTCAAAAGAACCACAAGTAATTAAGCATAAAGAGGGAAGAAATCATAACCGAAGAAATATCTTCTTTATCTATGTCCATTTCCTCCCACAAGGAAACATGGCAGTGTCGGTTGTACATTACATATATCTCTCTTTCTTTTTAGTGTTTAATCTTAGCACCTGCACAGCAGAGATCTTTACAATTCATTGCATATGCTCTCCCCCTTCTCCCCCCTCAATACAGCACCTGAGGCCTAAGAAGCAATTCCCTCCAAGCTCCTCAAAAGGCTGAGACCCTTCTTCATGACAGAGTATAGAATAACAAACATGCCCAACGGTTTTATACAGTTGCTAGAACGTTTTAGCTTCCAACGAATGAAGATTTTCCTCCTTTTCTTTGAATATTAATTACATTTTACAAATTTATGTTTGTTTTGCTTTGCTTTGTTTTGTTCTGTTCTGTTTGTACAACAAAAGGGAAAGTCCATGGCAAGGAGTCCCAGGTTAACAGAGTTTGGCTGTCATCTGGTCCGACTGTTTGAGGATCTCCGTGTTGTAGAGGTCCAAGGCGTGGTTCACCCTGATGATCTCGCTGTTGGTCAGTTTCAGGCGGTGTTTCAGCATACACGAGAACAAGTCCAGCTGGGGTTTCCCTGGGGCCACAGGAGGGGCCAGGCGATTAATTCGGTCCCGAATATCCAACAAGAGGAGCATCACGGACGAAGAGGAATAGAACTGGCCACCTTGTGTGTAGGACTGGTTGACCTGCTGCACTGCACTGCGAAGGAGGTCAGCGTTGAACCTCAGGCTGTATCCGAACACCTGCACATCAGAGATCTTGATGTAGAACTGCCTCTTGGAGGGATCAGACAGGTCCACAGGGCCCTGGCCAGTCTCATTACGCAGTAAGGTAGGTAGCCGAGTCCGACTACGTAGGTAGATGTGGACCGTCTCAAAAAACGTTTTCCACCGATTGCCCAGCAAGAGAGTCCAGTTGTAGCACTGGCTGTTTTGGAGACGGATCTTCTCCCAACGCGGGTAGCCAAATTCCCCGAAGGGCATGTTCCAGCCCTCCGAGTGGCTCCCGCTGAAGGGGTTGACATAGACAAAGAACATGGGGTCCAGGCTGCTGTTGCGCATCTGGCAGATGCGCATGGACATGCCAATCACCATGTGGATGAAGTCCATACGGTTCTTGTTGCTCTTGAGAGTGAGGGACATGCGCTTGCGCCACCGAGGGTCAAAGAAGGTGTCGAGGCGGATCTCGTTGCTGATGAAGGTGGTGTGGACGTAGAGGCGCGAGTCCATCTTCTGCAACAGGTACTTCAGCTCCAGGTCCTGGAAGTCCAGGTCGGTCTCGAAGCTGATGAACTGCTCGCTCCGCTCCGAGTCCACGTTCTGTGGTTCGCAGCGACCTCGGTACAGCTTGTAGCCCTTGTTGCAGGAGCCGCAGAGCGAGATGTTGGCCAGGCTGCACATGGCACAGCTGTTGTTGCCTCCTATGATGCAGGGGATGGGGCGCTGGCACAGTGTGGTGCTACCATGGCACACGCAGCTCCTCTGACTCTCTAGGAAGGTTCCCCAAAATCCGTTCTCATTGCAGTAGAGAAGCGACTGGACCCTTGCAAGCCACTGCTGAATTGTCCTGGGGGATAGAGGGAAAACAGAGAACATTAACCACCGTGGGTGGACTGTGAGTTGCGGTTATCCAACTGACTGCAAATTGGAGCTGGCTAAAGAATGAAAGCACTGGGTAGAATAGTTATAACAGGAAGGGCACTGAATAGAAATTACAAGACCTACATTGTAGTGCCTTGTAATGCCACAGACCAGCTGTATGGCATCGCACTTTTCCCTTCTAATGTTCAACGCCCTCACCTATAAAGTGAAGGGGTTGGAGAAAATGTTCTGTGAGGTCCTTCTAGCTCTATGCTTCCATTACACATTAGCTCCAAAGAAGTTTGATTCAGGAAATTGTGTCTAAACTCACACACCCCAGCTGGATGACAACAGATTGTAAAAAATCAGCAGTAGAGAAGAACTTAGGGGTCATTTCTTTTAACTTGAATCAGATGTTTCAACCCCCTTTGCAGATTCTTCTCGTGAGGTTATATAACATCCAACAACTTCAACAAAAATAAATTATATTTTATGTTACTCCAGAGATGAAGTAGTACTTCCATATTGATAATCTTACACGATCCTCAAAGTGGCTCTTCAAAACATACAAGAAAGATGTTCTTTCCCCCATTTTTCCAGAGCTCCCAACTCTCAGTTCAGTGGAATTTCCATTTCAAAGTATATCTCTAGGACCCCCTCTTCACTGCCCCTCAACACTTTTATGAATGATACCCAAGCCTGTCCTCAGATTCCAGCCACTAAAACATTCCAGTGAAGATAAATACTGGATCAAATAAGAAGCAACAGAAGAACAGGTAAAAACATGTAAGGGAGTCAGCTTAGCAGCCTCTCGTCTTTCCTCATTTCTGGGCAAGTCACCTGTTGGCCGTCTTCCATGCTACGAATAATTCCTTACACGTGTCTAGCACTTTTTTTACCCTGCACAGGGCATATTCACTCCCATTTTCTCACTTCAGCCTCACAACACCCCCCTGAAAATAGCTTGGGACTTGAGGTCAGTCAAAGATTGCATAAAATCCTAGCTGCTCCACATAGGAGCTGAGGTAATGCTGAGCAGTTTCCTTCACCTTCCTAATCATTCCTTCCACACAGGGCTGTTGTGAGGATTACATGAATATAATCTTACATTCATGTGAAAGCTTAGCCCCAGACTTGGGAGGTATTAAGGGCTCGATAAAAGTTAGCTCTTGTTATTCCTGCAAAGGGACTCTCAGCTCCATTTTATAGACATGACAGTGCAAGCTCAGAGGTGAAATGATGGGCTCAACGTCATACAATCAGTGAGTGGAGGAGTCTCCTGGCTCATAGCTATGGCTTTTTTCATTATGTGTCAAGCAAGAGTCAAGAAAGCCTCTCTTAAGGCTGGAAGGTGCTCTGGTAATGTTGATGTGTTGATGATAATGGTGACAGTGATTCGGTATCTCCATTCTGGGAAGCTGGAAACAGAAGCCCTTTTGCATCGTAGTGCCTATGGTAGGAAGTGTTAACAATCCATCTTTTTATCCTTCTTACTGCTGAGCCACAATTGCCAAGCCCAAGAGCCAAGAGGTAGGCAGTAGAGTCTAATGTGGAAAAGTGTGTGCGTTGGCCCAAGCAGAACTGAGTTCAAAGCTCAGTTCTATAGCCAGGAACAAGTCACTTCATGTCTTTAAGCCTCGGTATTCATATCTAAAATGAGAATAATACAGCCCATCTATGCAGCGGGTGAAAAGATTGAGTGACATAATATATTTAAAGCATTTAGCACAGAGCCTGGCAGAGACCAATTATTGAACAGGTAATAATAATAAGTCCTCTTATCCCAGAGAATAAGCTATTCCTTTGAAGGTATTGAGACAGTCTCAGGGATTTCACTATCTCTCTGGAGTTTGAGGGAAACCATTTTGTTATATGGAACATTTGAAAATGGATACTGTTAAAACAGCTTCCCAGAATGCTTTGCTCTCAATGAGTTGCTTATCAGCTGAGAGAAAATGGAGGAATAATTAGTATGCTCCTTGAAACCGCTCTGCTTTTTTAATCCACAGAACCATCCCACCCCTGGCAATAACACCTCCCTCAAACATTCAAAATACTGTATTGAAACCCCTGGTTTCCTTGTCAATTTCCCCTCCAGGCTCCAAGGCTTGAGAGAGCAGATCCCTCCCTTCCCTGAGCATCTAGCCCAGAGCCTGGCTCTGTATGAATGTTTGCCAAATGAAGGGATGTTTGCTGAATGAATGAACGAACAAAATTAATATTTTTCTTCTTATTTTTCATTAAAAAAACTCAACTTCTGCTCTTCCCTCTGGACTGCAGTATTAGTTTTCAATACCGTCCACCCACACAGCTTCAGGCCTCTCCAGTCTCTGCTTCGTGAGACCAATCCTATTACAGCCTGGAGAACAGCAGCAGGCCCAGCCTTCAGGAAACATAGCTGGAATAATAATGAGCTATGCGGCTCCCACCTCCCAAACCAGAACATTGACTGAATATTGGCTATGAGTCATCTGATATTTTTGTGAGCTGCAGGGGCCCGCCACACGTCTCTGATTGCCAGGTTCCATCTGACGAGAGAGTCATTTCAAAATGCCTCTTTCAAATGGCCCACACTTGCCCCTGTCACTCCCTCTCCAAGTGACAGGACAGTACCCCATTTAGAGCTCCTCTGTTCCCATCTGCAAGGCATTCTATAGCCCCGTAGAGCGCCCCCTTTCTCGTGTCTCATCATTGGGACCCTTTGTCGGGACCGCAGCCCCCACTCCTTGAATCAATACCTCATTGTGGCTGAACTCTCAGCATCCTCAGTGGGGAAAATAAAAAGATGAAAGTTCCTGGTGATGCTGCAACAAGCAAAGGGGGTAGTGGCAAATTAGGATTCCAGCCCTGTCGAGCAGGAGGGATTGGGGACAGAGGGCCTCTGAGGCGCATTCGCGAGCTGCGTGGCACCTGCATCTCCTGACCTCAGAATAATCATGAGGTTGTAGGCTCTATCAAAGAAAGCATTAATGATACAGCGAGAGGACTTAGGATGAGGCGGCGTGCAGGGAGGGGTGACAGGGAGCGTGAGCCTAGGGAAAGAAGAAGAGAAAACGGAGGAGAGAGGTGGAGCACGAGGAAGTGTGATAAGAGAGGAGAAACGGCCTTGGTATTGAAGATGGTGGGGGAAGTGATGGAGCCTAACCTAAAGTGGCAGACAGGAGCAATGGAGGAGGAAGCAACTGGAGAGGGAGAATGTGATGGAATGAAATTAGAGTGGGTAGGAAAGAAATGAAGAAATTCAGCCACGCTTTCATTTGTCATAACTCACTGATTCAGGTAATGTGGACGCTGGATGGGCCATTTGAGAGCAAGTCATCCTTTTCTGAAGAGGCAGAAGGGTCACGGGGAGGGTTAGAGGTAGGGAGCAATGTTATTAGTGAGTCCTGATTCCCAAAGTCATTGCACTTTCCTTTGCTTTTTATACTTCATTTTGAGCGGAAGAGTGAAAGCAGAAAAACAAGCTTATTCTGGTTTTTCGTGTGTTTGTTCTCAACACAAGCAATTTCAGATAATGAGGAATCAGCCTCAATCAGATCAATCTCCTACACCTTCTTCATCTCCAGCCAGTGCTCTGGGGAGTCATGATTGATACTCAGAAACCCTGCCATGTTCAATGGCAGGCAGTACCCTAAACCAGCCAAGGGAATCTGTGGCTTGCAACTATTGGGCACTCACTGTATACCAGACATTGTCCTGGAGGCTCTCCTCGAGCAGCATGTATAACCATATGCATTACAGATGAAGATAATGAGGCCTTGAGAAGTGGGATAAGTTGTCTGCGATCACGGAGGTTGCTCCACATTCAAATACCAGGCTCTCTAACTCCAGCATCGGTGCACTTTCTGCTATGTACCATAATGTAAAATTTTAAAAATGAGGTAAGCAAGAAGGAAGCAGGTCACAAGAAAAGAAATAAGTTGAAATAATGGAAAAATACTGAAAGTCTGAGCATGTAAAGGGCCTATTATCTCATTTCTCGCTTCCTCTGGACCTGCCAGGATCCCTCTCCCCCATTCACAGATAATTGGAGCTCACCGACAAGTGATCAGGGAGAGGCTGGGGACCAGGAAGGAGGGACTGTGATCTATAAATACCATTTCCCAGGCTAGCTAGTGACAGCCTGCCTCAACCCTGGCAACAGAGGAGTGGCTTAATAGGCCGGCTCTAGAAGGGAGAGGTGTCTTACCAAGGGCTGACACAGCCCCACTGCAAGGCAGTCAGTGCAAGGCAGTGAGGACCAAGTTCTAAAATGCTTTTCTCGGTCCTTGGGGATCCAAAGCATCTTCTGTTTGCAACCAAAGCTGAATTCCAATATATCCAAATCAGCATCTTCTGTTGCATGGGATTTCAATTCATTCTGATGGGGGGCTGAAGGGAGGGAAGTCAGGAGGAAGGAAAGGAGGGCAGGAAGATGCATTTTTATTTCTAAATCTGGCAAACTCTGGAACCTGGTTGGTAGGCACCCACAGAGGATCCACATGAAGCAACTTGGACCATTGATGCAGAAAATCTTCAAGAAGAAGCCTTGGAAACGTTGACCCCATCTTCCTCATGTTTAGACCTGAATGTTGAGACTTAGTTGCTTAGGTGTTCATTGAGCGTTTTCTACACCATAGCAGGTATCCTTTATCCTGACATCAACTCCAGGAGATAGGACTCCCTTGTGATTTCCATTCTACTGAGAGGGCATTGAAGGCCAGCAAGAGACTGTGACTTTCCCTATGGTCACACAGCATGGACGTAGTGGACCAGAGCTTAGGATTTCTGGATCCAAATTCAGCGTACCCCCAATTCCCTTCCTGTACTTTCCCACCTTCTCAAACCCAGACTAGAGGAGAAGCTAGGCTCCGGGCCGTGGAGACCCCACCACAGCTCCCCTGCAGGCTCTGTCTTTGCCTCAGCCAGGATTTTCTGGCAACCTGACAGGTCTCCTAGTGACGCAGCGTGAAGTCGCTCGTCATTTCCAGGATGGAGGTGATGCCACCCAGGGCTTCCCATCAGTGCTTTCAAAGGCATACATCTCCCTTTCAGAACCAACCTGGTGGGGAGCCTAGGCTGGGATTCCTAATTCAAGCAAACTCCCTGCTGATTTTAATTGGAGGTTTTGCCTAAGACAGGAATGCAGTGCCAGGCCAGTGGCATTTTAGGGAAGATCATACAAATCGAGTGCCAAGAAGAGAAGGGGGGAATAAATCTAGGCTAAAATAGAAAACTATAATCCATAACTCCCATTTGCCTACCAGGAGTGTTTATTTAAAAGTAAAGAGGAAATGAAAAAAAACCGAAATTGGAGTTCTGAATTATTCTTTTATTTATGCCCTGTGCTTCTTACTTGGCATTTCTTTGACATTGTAATGAGTGTCTGAGAAATTCCATGAGACTCCACAAAACGTATATTCTGTAGATCATAGACTAGACTGGAAAGACAAACAGTTGTTTTGAGGTTTTTCGGTTGTGCTGAGTATGACTGTATGTGTGTGTGTGTGTGTGTGTGTTAAAGGAATGGTATGATAAAAGATGAATACAACAATGGTGCCAGGATGCTTGGGGCTCAACTAAAAGAAGCATTGGTTAATGGACATGCTAGTGTGAATTATAACCAGCCATCAGACCCACTCTGTGTTCATCATTTTTCCCAGATAAATATGTAGCTTTTAATCATTCCCCTCTTTGAGTTTTTATCATTGCCTTAATAACCTGTTTTCCCTTCTTCTTTCAGTTTTTCATATGGTGTCATGGTGTCAGAGCCTCATTGAATTGCTTAAAGCAATAAGAAGGAAAGACTGAAAGAAGAATTTTGTGGTCCCTTGCCCCAGTGAAGATGCTTTCTACTTTGGAATTGTGGAGTGAAGGCAATAGGTCTTATTTGCAGAGGGCAGAGGTAGAGGGTAGAAGGAGGAATGAGGAGAGCAAATCCAAGGGAGTCTTTAAAATTAGATTGTCAAGAGCTTAATTGGGGAGGATTATGAAACGGTTTTTGCAATTACACAGTTCTGAGTCTGGAAGGAGGTGACAGGCAACATCAGCTGCATATTCAAATTCAGCATTTTGCTTTAGGGCATGGATGTGCTGGAGGCAAGTGAAGGAAGGATCCAGAAGCCTCTTTAGGGCTGATAGAAAGGCTAAAAACAGCAAGAAGCTCCCAAGGGGAGGGCTGCAAGAGTGGTTTATTCTTCCAGGGCAGCAGTCAGACAAGAGAATGAGAGACTCAGACTAAAAGGCTAGAAAGTAAGAAAGGGCTAATCAGATCTAATGGTCTTGATCCTGAAGTACAATAATGGTCATCCAGACCAATGATTTCAGCAGTGAGGTGGGGTAAGCATAGATGTGGGAGTCAGTTAAGTAAATACTGAACCTCGGCTTACCACTATTTGACCTTGGATATTTGACCTTGATATTTGACCTTGAATAAGTCACTTCACCTCTTTGATCTCAGTTTTCTTACCTGTCAAATGCGGTAGGTAATACCTACCTTACACTTTGTCTTCAGAACTAGAATTGAATATGCAAACCTCCTGGGAGGTTTGCAGTGAAAGGAAGTTATGGGTGACCATTAACCATTATTATTACTGAGGGCAAAGAATAACTGTGTTTCATAAGTGTCCCAGGTAAAAATATTCCTCTTGGTTACTAGAACAGCCCAGTTGATTATAGCTTAATCTCCTCGTCTCATTGGTTACGCACCCTCTACAGTTCTAATGAATGGTGTCACCATGATGTTTGAAGAAGGAGCTAGACGTGGGCTTTGGAGTCAGAAATGATTGGGTTTTGAATCATAGTTCTGTTATTCATTACTTAACCTTGAGTTAATTGCTTGTCCTTTCTGAGCTTCAGTTTTCTCAACTACAGAATAGAATAATAATACAGTACTTTGTGAGGTTGTTCTGAGGATCAGATAACGTCTGTAAAGTTTCCAATATATAGTAGGTGCACACTGTCTCTCATGAAAACAAACTATTGTGTTCCTCTTGAGCTCACACAGAAAATGGTCCCTTTGAAATAAGTAATTATAGATGTAAAAATCTAGGGAAAGAATTCAGTAAATGTTGCTGGGTCAGTTGAATACTGATGTTAAGACAGCAATAACAACAAAACCTCTTCTTGATGCTTAATCTCTTCTGTATCCCAAAATCATTAACAGGAGGATTACAGATCTAAATGTAAAAAGTTAAATAATAATAACAATACCGATATCAACAAAACAACTTTTAGAAGAAAATATAAAGGAACATCATTTTGATATTGGAGGAAGCAAAGATTTCTTGAAACAGCTCACTGTAAAGGAAAAAAATTGATTAGTAGGGATATATTAAGAGTAAAACATAAGCATCAAAAGATGCCATTCAGAGAGTGAAAGGACAACCCTTAGTTAGGAAATATATTTGCAATACCTCTAGCCAATCAAAGATTATATTTGTAATACAGACGGTCCCCAGACTTACAATGGTTCAACTCAATGATTTTTTGGCTTTCCAATGGTGCGAAAGCTATATGCATTCAGTAGAAACCATATTGAAAATGTTAAATTTTGATCTTTTCCCAGGCTAGTGGTATGCAGCCTGATCCTCTCTTGTGATGCTGGGCAGCAGCAGTGAGCCACAGCTCCCAGTCAGCCATGTGATCATGAGGGTAAACAAGAGAAACACTTACAACTATTCTGACAACCCAGACGACCATGCTCTTTGCACTTTCAGTACAGCATTCAATAAATTACATGAGATATGCAACACTTTATTATAAAACAGGCTTTGTGGTAGATGATTTTGCCTAACTGTAGGCTAATGTAAGTGTTTTGAGCACGATTAAGGTAGGCTAGACTAAGCTATGATGTTCCATAGGTTAGGTGTATTAAATGCATTTTCAACTTATGATATTTTCAGCTTATGATGGGTTTATCAAGACATAACCCCATTGTAAGTCGAGGAGGATCTGTACATAAATAACTCCTACACTGGCTGGGTGCTGGGCTAGTCAAACACATTTTATGCTACCTGAGGTTTGCCACTCCTGCCTGGGTCTCTTTAAGCTTGAATAGATCCAATTAGTATCACAATTTTTCTTTTTCTTTCTTTCTTTTTTTTTTTTTAAAGATTGGCACCTGGGCTAACAACTGTTGCCAATCTTCCTTTTTTTTTAAGGATTGGAACCGGGCTAACAACTGATGCCAATCTTTTTTTTTTTTTTCTGTTTTTTTTCTGTTTTATCTCCCCAAACCCCCACCCCCATACACAGGACCTTATTTGCAGGTCCTTCCAGTTGTGAGATGTGGGACACCGCCTCAACGTGGCCTGACAAGCGGTGCCATGTCCGCGCCCAGGATCCAAACCCTGGGCCGCCACAGCAGAGCGCACGGACTTAACCACTTGGCCATGGAGCCGGCCCCCTTATTTTTCTTTAGAATGTTATTACTAAACTGTTCAACACATGTGATTTGTCCCAGGAGAAAAAAAAAAAAAAGAACTACAAATCAGTAAGAAAAATTCAGATAACCAAAAGGGAAAATAGGCAAATGATATGAAAAGCACTTCATAAAAAAGGGTATTCAAAAGGCCAGTAAGCACATGAACTCCACTTCATTAGTCATCAAGACAACACCAATTAAAACTGCAATGAGATCCTACTGCAGCAGGATGGCTAAAATAAAATTAAAAATAAAAATAAGAAAGATAAGAAGCACTAAGTGTGGGCAAGGATGTGGATTAATTGAAAGTCTCCTATGCTACAGGCAAGAGAGAGAATTGGTTCAGCAAATCTGGAAAACTGGAAGTATGTACTAAATTATCTGTAAAGCTGAACATATGAATACCCTATGTCCCCACAATTCCATTCCTAGTACATACCCAACAAAAATGCATATAGAACTTCACTTAAAGACAAGTGTAAGAAGGCAGCACTATTCATTACAGCCCCAACCTGGAGACTATGCAAATAACCATCAGCAGTAGAACAGACTTCTACAAACACAATAGCATACTCTTGGGAATGAAGGAGCCGAAACTACAAAAAACAACATGGGAGAATCTCAGAGAGGAATGAAAGGGTGGAAGAAGACAGGCACAAGAGTCCATGCTATAAAAAGAGGCAGAGATGAGCTACAGTGGTGTGTAGCAACAAAAAAAGTAATTCCCTGGGAGACAAGGCTGGTACTGCCCAGACGAGGACACCAGGGGGTTTCCGCAGTGCTGATAATCCCCAATTTTTTGATCTGGGTGCTGCAGATTACCTGTGTGAATTCATTTCGTGAAAATTCATCTTGCTGTACACTTAGGATATTTTCACTTTTTATATATTTGTAGTATTTCCATAAAACATTTATAAATACAATTGTCCTTTAAAACAACCAGAATAATACGATGAGGACAGCAATACTTTACCTTTTTATGTCACTTTTAAACTTTCTAAAGCTCTTCTGTTTGGTTCTCTGACTTTGATCTTCACAACTCTTCTATGTCACAGGAGGGGTTGGGGTTGAGAGGGTATCATGAATCTCATTTTAACACAATGAAAAACTAGGCTCAGAGAGGAGACGTGGCATACTGAAGGTCACAGTGAGTTGTTACGTCACTAGGATTATAACTTACCTCCATGTGAGTTTATTGGCTGACTTGGAGGGTGGAGGTGGGGAAGATAATTGGGAAGTGGCTCTGAAGGGGGATAAGAAAGAGCTATCCACAAGAAATTCTAAGAACTTAGTTCTATTTCTGACTCAATGCTCTGAGCCTCTAGATTCTTTTCTGAACAGGAAGCCACTTCCGAGCCCCAGGGAAGAAGGAAAAAAACTGAAAACAACACAAAATGTCTGGAGATGCTTATTTTCTTGCCTTACGTCAGCTGAGTGAGTCAACTGTCCTAATTGCTACAAATGCAGAATGACAACAGGGATGGCAGTGGAGACATGCCTACTAGTGTTGGGTTGAACAGACCTTGTACATCACCCATGGTGAACCTCAAGTGCTGGCACATATCTCCCTGCCCCTCACCCAGATTGTGCACCCTTGGATTCCCTCAGAGTTCAGCCTCACTGATTGCCTTCTTTTTACCCCCATAAACAGAAAAGAAATGCCAAAGATATTCTTAGTTAAAAGCTTCATTGCCCCATGGTTGGAAGGGTACTTATAGGCTTCTGTGACTGACAGCCAGCTACCCCAAGCTAGCCTGAGGTTATTTATGGGCCTGTATCTATCTCTTCTTTACTAGGACAGTTTAATACACACTCAGAATAGCTCTTTGTTACCAAATTTCTCCCCACCACCACACACACATATACACACAAAAATCAGTAGGTCAGGGACTATCAAAGTAGCAATTTACTCCAGAGGGGAGCTGTCTGTGGGTTTAGAGTAGCCTATTTCCAGAATCTTAGTGCTGAATGATACTAAGACAAGGCTTGGTCCAGGGGAAACAGAGCCCAGAGATGTTATATGCCTTGTTTGAGGTCACACAAGTGGTACCTGGAAGCCTGGAACCAGAATCTTCCCCTTGAGGAAGGACCCTGCACACTGCCACAGATATATACTGTTAAATTTTCCCCCAGTCTCTCCCAAATGGACGGACAGCATTTGACCTGGGGGACTATGCATTGGGGAAAAAAATATTCACACTTTTCAAAGATTACTGGACACTGACTCTGAACTGATACTGGTTCCAGGAGACACAAAATGTCACTGTGGTCCACTAGTCAGAATAGGTGTTTGTGGATGTCAGGTAATCAATGGAGTCTTAGCTCAGGTCTGTCTCACAGCGGGTCCAGTGGTTATTTCCTGTAGTTATTTCCCTGGTTTGAGAACACATACTTGGAATTATTGCATAATTGGAGTACTTAGCAACTGACAGAATCTTCTTCCTTCCCACTTCCGGTACCCACACTATACATGTACCCACTACATAATAAAATCATATTATAGAACATTCTCTCCCTTTAACCAGCTTCCAAGAAAACAAAACAAAACAATAACGACAACAAAATGTGCACCTGGGTTGAAGCATGTAGCAAGGGGTGTAAACTTTAAAATAAATCCACTAAACAACAATCTGAATTGAACGGGCAATTTTGTATTACAAAGTGTTTCTTCACAAGGTCTCTGAAGCATGCACTCCCTTCTGGACTAAAATGTATTACACTGGAAAAATAAACAAATGAAAAATCCACTATATATGACAGATGGCCACAGATCTTTTGACACTCCTCCCATGGAAAAGAGATTGATGTTCCTGCCCCTGGATTCTGGGGAGGTTCTACCACTCCACTGACCAATACAACGAGGCAAAAGTGATTCAAATAGTTTATGGAGACAGCTCTCACGAGACTAGCAGCGTTTACACGCTGTGTCTTGGAAAACTCCCTCTTGCAGCTCTGAGACCACTTATAAGCGATCTGACCACCATGCTGGAGAGACCCCATGGAGAGACCCTGGAGAGGGAGAGCTGCCCAGCTGAACCCAGTCTCCTGACCATCTCTGCCAATACACCAGACACGTGACTGAAGCTTCATTGGGACCTCCAGCCCAGCCCAGCTGCCAGCTAAATCCCAATGAGTGACTTCAAGTCAACTCTATGTAGAACAGAGTTGCACAGCCAATCCTGGCACAAATTCCTGACCTGTAGGTCATGAGCATAACATACAGATTGGTGCTTTTAAGCCCCTAAATGTGTGCCAATTTGTTATACAGCAATAGATATTCAAACTACTGTATATCATGAGCCCCAAAGAGAACTCAGGATATCTCTTCCCTATTCCATTACTACCAAGCTATGTTACTGTATTAGGCAGAATTCTAAAAACGCCCTCTCCCTTCCCAGGATTCCAGGCTCTAATCCCCAGGGCCTGTGAATATGATATCACTTCCAGGATTGTATTCTCTTATATGCTGCAGTTGACCTAAAGACAGGGAGATTATCCAGGTGGACCTAATCTAATCAGATGTACTCCTTTAAAGGGAGAGAGTTTTATCTGGTTGTTGGCAGAAAGAGAACTCTGAGAGATCTGAGGCACGAGAAGGACTTGCCATAACTTTGCTCCTTTGAAAATGGAGGGGTCCATGTGCAAAGAGTGGAGACTGGCCTTTAGGAGCTAAGAGCAAACCCTGGCCAATGGCCAGCAAGGAAAAGGTGACCTCAGTCTTACGACCACAAAGAAGTGAATTCTGCCAGCAACCTGAAAGAGCTTAAACATGGGTTCTTCCCCAGAACCTCAACATCTTGATTTCAGCCTGTGAGACATAAGCATAAGATGCAGTTATACCATACCCAGACCCCTGACACATGGAAAATGTGGAATAATAAATGTATGTTGCTTTAAGCCTCTAAATTTGTGGTAATTTGTTACACACAATACAAAACTAATACAGTTACTCTACTGACACTTCCCCACTCGGTTTCATTTTACTCTTTAGTAAAATGAGAAGAATAGACTGGGTGATCTTTTAATTTCCCTGATCATTTTTTAATTTCATAATTTTAGATCATTTACCTTTCCCGAGCCTCAGATTCCTAAAGCAAAGCATAGGTGCAGAGCCAGCCTTGTGCCAGTTTTATTTTATCTGCTAAGTCTCAAGCTTGATGTGGACAGAGATACCCCTTGTCTTGTTCACCACTCTACCACTACCCCTTGCATAATTCTTATAGGCACTTAGTAGGCACTCATTAAGTATTTGCTAAATGAAGGAATGAATGGATGAATGAATGAAGATTCAGCATAAATATTCAAGGAAATATTCTTTGACAAGAACAAAGGATTATGCGTATGCAGGATGGCAGTAGAAGAAGACCATTATTTCATAATGTTGGGCCAATCATTAATTTCTGTGAGCCTTCGTTTTCTCCCCTGTAAAGGGGCAGACTAATCCTTGCTTTAGCTCTACCACACATTATTATAAGGATCATAAGATCGCTGGTGTGAAAGCCCTTTGCAAACCTTAAAATAACCTGTGCATGAGGTATTTATCTTGGTAACAGTTTACTTTTTAAGGTTAGGAATGTCCCTAAACCAAATGGGGTAAATTTATTCCCTAATTATCCCAGAAACTGAGTACCTTCCTGCTGTTACTTTGGCTGCCGCTGGTTAGCAGTCATGCCACCTCTTAGCAGGAGTGGTACCTGCTGGGATACAAAGCCATTAGCATCTGCTTAAGCAGAAGGTGTTGGAAATTCAATTCAAAGAAGACTAACTGAAGGATGAGGATCTCTATTGACAGGAGAGGAAATCATAACCTGTGGTACCAGACCAAATAATCTAGGTCATTGCCTCTTAATCTGGTATAAACCACTCTTTTCCAAGGCTGTGTACTGAGGAACTCAGTCTCTTGAAAAACTTTGAGAAGGGTTCTATGGCCAAATAAGTTTGAAAAAAATATTCACATGACCCCTTCTCTATTTTTTTTTAATTCAACATTTCCTAAACTTATTCAACCACAGACACCACTTCCTTCCCTCCCTCTCCCTCACAATATCCTATGGGATTCACTTAGACGAGCTCATTTTTGCTTGGTTTCTGCCAACTGTATATAGTGAGCTGAGACCACTTTTATAGCAGTGAGGGGAGTCTTCTAATCCAAGGTTAGTGTGGTTCCCAGATCAGCAACACTGGACCGTTTAGAACCTAGAACTCATCTCAGACCTACTGAGTCAGAAAACCCGGGGATGGAGCCCAGAAGTCTGTGTTCAAAAAGTCCTCCAGGAGAGTGTGATGTACACTCCGGTTTCAGCCACACTGCCGTCAACCACAGATGTGTGGTAAAGCTCACGTCAACACAGGAAAGAAACATGGAATCCTTTTTCCCTGGGAGAGAGGTTCCACTCATTCTCTAGTTCCTCTTTCAAATGGCTACCAGAGAACACTTACCAAATGCATTCCTTGTATTTTTTTTTCCCCAATGGCTGCTCGCCACCTAAAGGACAGTATATAAATCCCAGAGCTAGGCATTCGGTCCCTCCATAATTTCATCTCAACATACCAGTCTAATCTTATCCAATAACTGTAAGAACAATTACACTTAGAGCTAATATTTATTGACCCTTTACTATATGATAAGAACACTGTATATATATCTTGGGTAATCTTCACAATAACTGTGGAGAAAGTACTGTTATTATCCTTATTTTACAGATGAGGACACTTGGAGCCAGAAGACACTGAGCTCACAGCTCACCAGGATTTAACACTAGATTGTCTGGTTCCAAAGCTCATATATGCAATCTTGACTGATGTGCTCTCTCTGATTTCCCATTTCTGGATGAAATTAATCTGATATTCACTTCTTCATAAATATATGCTGTTTTCTTGAATGGAAAACCACTCTCCACCCCAAGTTCAAAGCACCATCATCCCTCAACTCCCACCTCAAATGCTCCCTCACTTCAGTTCAGCAAATGCTGTTTGATGATGTGTCAGGCACCCTACTTGTCACTTTGGGGAGAGGGGAGAGATACACTGGTGAGCAAGAAAAACAGGGTCCCTGTCCTCATGGAATTTGTGGTCAAGTAGGGGAAGTCTGGTATTAAATACACAATTGCAAATGTAGCAGGTGTTTGAAAAAAGTACTGCAGGATGCAGTAAAGAGATAGTGTAGGACAGTGCAAACTGGTCCAGTGTGCCAGGACAAGCATCCCTAAGAAATGGAGTTTGATCTGAAATTTAAAGGATAAATAGAGTAACCCAGGCAAGGAAGGAAGGAAGGCGGTTTCTCCAGTCTTCTCAGCAGAATGTACTTCTCTCTCTTCTTACCTTCATTGTTATTCAAATTCTACATTTATATAATGGAAAGCATAATAGAATCTGCTTTATAGGGTTGTTGTAAGTATTAAATGAATAAGTATATGTAAAGCCTTTAAAACTATGGTTGGTACATAATAAATGGTCAATGTATGTTAACCATTATTATCATCTTTTTTTCTTACTATATGACTTTGAAGAAGTTTCTCCACTAATAGTGGCAATTTACTAGGAATAAGAGACTCTGTCTTGGGGCAAGCTTGCGTAATTGACCTCCGTGTAAGTGATTTGCCACACAACTGACACTCTCCCTTCCATCAGATAAATGCGGTGTGTGATGATCACTGCACATTTAATACTCATGGCTGGCTGTTCGCACTCTTACAAAGCCCACACGCTTCTGTTCCCTCCGAGTAACATGCGCGTTTACTGAGAGTCAGTCTTGTTGGTTCCCAATCCTGTTTATGCCAGCTGTATTTGCTATTATTATATGATGGAATTAAAAGTAAAATAAATCAGTGAAACATGAACTTTTTCTGTGGAAACTAATTTGAATTCTGTGGAATTCTATAAAGACCAGTTGCTGAAAAAATTGCCATCAATTTAAATAAAGGGGAAGTGTCTGAAAAAAGATTAGGAGGGTTCATAAAAATCTACCAACATTTAGATTGTTTCTTAAGGTTCTTTAAACTATTGCTCAACTTTGAATAAATCAAAGTTGGAAATATTATACAATTATGGATCTGATTTATGCAAAAAAGCCAGTAAAATGTCAAACGGAATATACCAGCACTCTCAAAAAAGATTTTGGCCCTATTTCAAAAGGGATATACATTTGGCCAAGGAATATACACTTATATGTTTTAGGTTAAAATAAAATGTGTTTATATATGTAAAGCATGCATACATTTGAGGATTCCCTATTTTAACTTAACTATTTCAATTAATTGAATTATTGATCTCAAAGTTTGTCTGATAAGGAGCCTTATAATCTGACGTCTTACTAGGTGTTAAAAGTGGCATGTATGTTCTCTTATTGATTTTTCCAACGTGAGTATTATTTTTGTCTCCACCATACCAATTAGAAAACTGAAGCTCAGATACCTTAATACAGTGCCAGGTTTACATTGTTACACACCTTGACCTATCACACTCCAGAGTCTGAAGTCTTACGTATGGTAGAATCCATTACCTCTAGTATATTATTACATTTTGTTAGGCTCGTATTCTATCCTCTGCAATGGAAACATCTATTTCTTGGAAGCAGAAACAGTGTCTTTACCAAACACCTAGGATCTACTGCTGGGCTCTTGATTATATTAATATTGTATCTGTGCATTTCTTTATAAGTTATGAAGAGTTTTCACATATATCATATAACTTGACTTGGACATCAACTCCGTGAGGTGGATCCTTCTTATTATCCTGATTATACAGATGAGGAAACAGAGGGCTCAGGTAGGTTTAGAGATTTTTACAGGTCACAAATCTAATATGTGACAGAGCAGGGACTGCCAGTCTAATAAACTGAAACTGACTTCAGTTCAATAAAATATAAGAAGTCATATCCCTTTGCACCACTGCAGGAGTTGATGGAGATTAAATCCAGAGGCAAGGAAGTATAGGGTTCAGAGAGGAGAATCAAAACCAGTGTGGATATTGAGGGTCATCCTAAGAGAGATAACAATTATCTCGGCAGCCAGAATCCTTTCGTAGACACCAATTAAATACTGTATGAAGCAGGAAATATGTTAAAAGCTGACATAGGTTCAGAAGCTATGGCCCCAGGACTGGAGCCTAAGGCGATGCCCCCAAGTAATTTTCAGCTCAACAATGCATAATTACATCGTGCTTAGCTAAGCCCTGGACTGCTGGGTCAAGGCCATGTGAATATGAGAAGTAAAAATAAACCAAAGACCAAGAGTCACCAGAAAATGTCAATTATTATACTGCCTGCCTTAAGCTAAAGTTCCATGGATCTGCTTTGCCTTACTATACTATAACCTCTAAAAAAATCAGGTGATATGATGAAGGGAAGAAACTTCAAACACACTGACTTTAAGCACCTACTCAGTGCTAGGAATTTTAGTTCATCTCATTGAATTTAATAGACTCTGAGAAGTGTTTATTTTTTCTTATTTCTCCTTTTTTTTTCTTTTTTTCAATAGGGTACATTTCCCAAAGTAACAGACTTAGCAAGAGATACTTTCAGGATTTGGATCCGGGTCAGTTGAAGGCATTTTCCATCTGCAGTTTCCATTTGACAACACTGCCTTTACTGTCACAGTCTGAGGGCCTGAATTTTAGTCACAGTCTGTTCACAAAGTCTCTTAACTCCTTTTGGCCTTAGTTTCTTCATTTGGGAATGAGGAAGATCTAAATATACAGACTAATATATGAGGAAAATCGATTATTTACATGGCAATGAGAGGCAATTTTAAAAGATTGTGTCAATATGCCTTTGGGGCCTCATTCTGAGCAGAAAATACTTTATTTGTCTATCTGTTGAACAAAGTTTTTTGAATAGCTACTGTGTGCCAAATACCGCGCTAGGAAGTTAGGCCAATAAAATGGCGAAGAGCATGGGTCCAGGTGCGTGTATGACGCTGATGGTCTCATGAGAGAGACAGGTGTTAATAAATAAACAAAGGTATAACGGTAAGCTGAGATTTGGGCTTCATTTGGGAAGTCAGGTTGCTAGGAAAGCATATAAAACAGATCCCGACATAGCCTTTCGATGCAAGGAACACAGCTTTTGAGCTGAGATCTGAAGGATACACAGAGGCTACTGCAGTGAAGGGAAAAGGAAGGCCCTTCTAGGTAGAAGGGAGAGACTGTGTGAAGCCTGTGGCGTGGGAGGGAGAAATGTGCACTTAGGGAACTTAGAGGGAACAATCTGCTCTTTCTCCTAAGAGCAGTGATTAGTCACCAAAGGTTTTAAGCAGGGATGTGACAAGATTGAATTTGCTTCTTAAGTAATAACTCTTACGGCCTCGTGGAACATAGATTGGAAAGTGATTGGAGAAGATTCCGGGGGACTTAGTTAAAAGACCACTGTAATTTGGGGCAAAAGAAGATCTTAGCTTGAACTATAGGTTACTCATTAAAATTGACTAATTAGCATCATCTCAAAGCAATACTGCTCAAAGATTCAATTACTGACCTTATACCAATATTTTGGAGTTGAACTGTTACTCTCTCATTCTCTGTGAGTGACATTTCTCCTAGAGGCGGGAAGGACCTCAGAGATAACTGAACCCAGTCATTTTCAAATTGTTTTAGCAAAAAATAAAAAAAATCATTTTACTTTCCCAAATGAGTTTTAATTCAGAATTTCCATAGAGAAAATGGATGAAGAGCTGCTCCAGTTAAAGGTGAAGTGCAATTGTTCACTGCTCAACCTGCACCCCACCCCTGCAAGGCACATTTTTTTTTGCACCCAGTGTTGTCTGGAGTATCTGCTACAGACCCATCATGGATGAGTCCAGCCCAGCCCACATAGGCAGAACCAGGGCTTGAACTCCGTCTCCTGGTTCACAAACCAGGGTCATTTTCAGCACACCATTAGGCTAAAGATGTTTTGAGGACAAAGGCTCTGTTGCTTGTATTTTTAAATACCTTCTAGTGTCTGGCATAGGCTGGGAGAGCAGGTGGTTAGTAAACATTTATGGAACTTCACAGAAGCCAGCTGAATTCAGCATCACCCACGCTGATTTTGCTCTTCTTTTCTTCTCTCCTACGCTCCCTTTCTGTATTCCTCTTTTTTCCTTTCTCCTTCCCTCTATTCTTTCCTCCCTCCATGTCCCTCTCTCCCTCTGTCCTTCCCTCCTTTGCAATAAGAGGTTATTTCCACCACAACACAGTTGGTAGTTTAGGCAAGTCATCTGAACACATTGGGTCATCCTGCCTCAGGGACAAGTAGATAGCATAGAGGTTATAGGAAAGGACTCTGCCTGGGTTTGAATCCTGCCTCTTACCTGCTGTATAATCTTCAACAAGTCAATGAACAATCTTTGTGCCTTAATTTCCCCATTCTTAAAATAGGATGAGTTAGTGCTAACCAGGTAAGGTTGTCATGATGATTAAATGAGATGAAAGTGCATAGGACAGCTCCTGGTGCATGGTAAATACATTTGAAGTCTTAACTATTAACTCTTGGACCTAAACTTAGCCCTTTCTCTTCCTGATGAGTTTGGTTTCAAGTTCACCCTGTTTGCATAGCCCCCTTTCAGAGTTTACAAAGTACGTCCAGACATACCATCTCAGGTGAGCCCAATAGAGACCCACTGAAGGGGGCAGGAAGAAATTATTATGCTCACTTTACAGACGAGGAAAACAAGGTTCAGAAACTCTCAGTGTCTAGTAACCAGTAAGGACGAAACTCAAAGTCCATCTCCCAGTCTCTCCCCCTTTTTAACTCCACACAACTTAAGGATCTCCTGGTAGCAAAAGAATCCACAGGAACCTTCCTTGTGGGTTGACTTGTCCAACTGCAGTACTGTGGTCTGACACTAGGGCCAGTTCTTGCACAGGGTAATGGAAATCCAATATGGTATCTCCGGGACCCCAGAAAGAACCCAATACATAAATAATTATGTGTTCTTTATTGCACCCAATAGAAATTTGGTTGGGTGTTGAATTTTCCATCGGCAGGTAGGTCTGGAATTAGTCTTGCTGGCCTCATCCCAACAAGCAGTGAGCCTTGGGGTGGGATGGGTCTTGCTTACCTCTGTGCTTCCAGAGCATGGCACACAGTAAGCTCTCAAGAAATACATGCTGAGTTGACCTGCACTGAATCTGGCCTCTTCTCTTTACCTACAAGGAATCTGTCTGATGTGTCTGTCTGAGTTCCTACTTGGGCTCTGGAGTTGATTCACGGCTCTACAGCTAGGGCCATTTCTTGAATCTCAGCATACCAGTAGAGCCTATATAATTCTAATTCTGGTCCACCCCAGCCCCTGCCTCATGCCCAATGGCCTTGATGCACTAACCCTGCCTTTGGCATCACCATACACTCAAACCAGGATGCCCCAACCAAGCACAGCTACCTCTCCTTGCTGCTATAGACTGCTCAGAGCCTGCAAAGGGCTCTTGACCATCAAGCTCACTGATGGAGTCGGCAAGACAATTCTCACCCTGCCACTTACCTGCGATGTGACGTTGAACAAAGGTAATTACATATCTGCCTCATCAGTTCCCTCATCTATAAAACAAACCTAACAGCATCAACTTCACAGAAGTAGTGTAAGGATTAGGTGAAAAAATATACGTCATCATCATCGACACTCAGACTCATTGAGTATTACCAAGGGCTAAGCAATTTATACACAAAATATCAGTGCCTGGTAAAAATAACAATAAGAAGAAAAACAGCTAACATGTATTGAGTATTTTCCACGTGCCAGGCACTGTTCTAAGCATGTTATGTGGGTTAAAGCATTTAATCCTAAAACAATGTTATGAGGTAGGCACTATTATTAGCCCCATTTTACAGTTGAGGAAATTGAGGCCCAAAGATGTTAGTAACTTCCCAGGGTTGCCGTGTAAGTGGATGACAAAGCTTGGACTTGAAATTGGCAGTCTGATTCCAGAATCTCTATACTTAGCTCTATTGCCTTGTCTAATAGCTGCTCAGTAAGTGGTTGTTATTGCTTTGTGATTGTTTTTATTACTAATCTTATTCACCCTACATATAGGATAGTCACCTCTTCTTCCAATTATATTTAATTTATTCTGTTGTACCAATGTCTAAAAAAGACTTCCTCTGCCCCTGGTGCCCCACTAGAGCGCCCCTCGTGAACCACACCTCTCAGTATTCACCCCCTTAAATCTGGGCTGAGCTTTTCGCCATACAATATGGTGGAAGTCACACTCTCTGACTTCCAAGGCCAAGTTGTAAGACATCTTGCAGCTTCTTTTTAGTCTCGGGATCTGCCTTGCTGCGAGAAGCCCAGGCCACATGGAGAGGGCACGTGTAGGCACTCTGGTTGGCAGCCCCAGCTGAGCTCCCAGCTGACAGCCAGGATCAACCACTAGCTCTGGGAGTGAGCCAGGATGGACATACAGTCCATTCAAGCCCCCCAGTGACGCCAGCTCCAGCCAACCTGAGAGAAACCCAGCTGTGCCCAGTCAACCTACTGAATCGTGAGAGATGATAATAAAGTGTTGTTTTGAGCCATTAAGTCTTGGGGTGAACTTTTTGGCATCACTTAATAACCAGAACACCCTTTTTGCCTTCCACGCCAATATTAAGGTTCCAACATACCTCAAAACCAAGTTCCAATGATCTATATTTGACCTCTCCCTAAATTTTATAGGTAAACATCTCTTTGAAGTAACAATAAAATAATATTTATGGACCTTGGGTACATTAGTAAACTCTCTGTGTCTCAGTTCCTTTATCCATAAGATAGGAATAATAAGTTATTAAGAGTACCTAGTTTATAAGGTTGCAGAGAGGAGGAAGTGAATTAATTTATAGAAGATGCTTAAGGGGGCTGGCCCAGTGGCATAGTGGTTAAGTTTGTTTGCTCTGCTTCGGCAGCCTGGGGTTCATGGATTCAAACCCTGGGCACAGACCTACATACCGCTCATCAAGCCATGTTGTGGTGGTGTCCCACATACCAACTAGATGAAGATTGGCACAAATCTTAGCTCAGCAACAATCTTCCTCAAGCAAAAAGAGGAAGACTGGCAACATATGTTAACTCAGGGCCAGCCTTCTTCACCAAAAAACAATAGAAGAAGAAGAAGATGCTTAGAACAGTTCATGACCTTTAGAATACATGTACTAAGTGACAGCTCTCTCTCTCTCTTTTTCAACTGAGTCAGGCACTTGACTAGGCTAACTAAATTTTAAAATCTTAATCCTCATACTTAACCTGAAGGCAAGTTTCATTATCCCATGCTGCAAATGAGGTGCAGGGACTTACATAAAGCCAGGATTTGGACCCAGTCTGTATGTATGTAAAACCCCATGCTGTTTCCCTCTCTCACCTTGCCTCAACAACGCCACCCCTCTGTGACACAAGTAAAAATCCCTGTGACGAAGGTGGTACTGATGGCACCTGCTTGATGGATTCATCCCCCATGGAGGCTGGCAAGCAGACAATTGCAGCCGAGCAATCAGTTCATTGACAAATTCCAGCTTGCTTAGCTCAGGTAGCCCAAGGTCCCCAGTGTTAGTACCTCTGTCTGACACTGCTCTGTGGCAGGGAGTTGCCCTGCCTGGTGGTGTGAGAGACGCTCATTAAAGCCTCTGGTTCTGATGTCAGGAGGCAGCCCACAGCCAGCAAGGAGGTTCAGCTCTCCTGGGAAGCCTTCAGGGGAATCAGCACAGAGCTGAGTTTCTGTGCCCTGCATCCCACCTCCCCGGTACCCAGCATTCAATGTCCGTTAAATGAACATAATTGAATGACTCAACAAAGTGGAATTCTAGACATCCTCTCCAGGTGAGTGGAGGAGGGATGTTATGATTAGAGCAAGTTTTGTCTTCTTGGGAGGAGAGAAGGCAACACTATGAGCTCTTTCTTTGAAAGTCTTGGTGGTAGCAGGACATTTCTAGCTGTCTATACCTGACAGCTTTCACAGGAAGAAAAACTTACAGATGTGGACATCTGCATTCAGAATAGTGAAGCGATTTGCTAAAGGTCACACAGCCGCTAAAGGTAGGGCATGATCTCAAATCCAGCCCCATGATTCTGTTCAGTTATCCTCTCATTATCCCATTTTGTCCCTCTTTCCTCCCTTCTAATGCCTGTCCACCTAGTCTCCTTCTGGAGCCCTCCTGAGCCTTCCCCAGACCTGGCACGCCTGACAGGGCTCTGTGCTGTGCACCCTGGACATTCTTCTCTCCTTTAATGTGTCTACCCAGGGTCTTTGGGCCTTTGGATGCTCCACTTCATTCTCTGCGGTGACAACTAGCTAAATTGACAGATATATCTGTTTAAAGTCTGGTAATGGTTAAATGTTACCCTTCACCACTGGATTTGCTTCCAGTGTGGTCAGTCCTGGGGATGCACAGTTTCTCGACTAAAGATCAAGTCAAAAGGAACCTTTTATGGTGTGTAGTCTGAATTATATCCCCTCAAAAATAATATGTTCAAGTCCTCACCCCTACTACCTCAGAAAGTGCCTCTATTTGGAGATAGAGTCTTTAAAGAGGTAACTAAGTTAAAATGAGGTCATTGAGGTGAGCCCTAACCCAATAGGACTGGTGTCCTTACGAGAAGAGGAGATTAGGAGACAGACAGGAACAGAGGAAAGGCCATGCGAAGACACAGGGAGAAGACGGTCATCTACAGGGCAAGGAGAGAGGCCTCAGAAGAAATCAAACCTGTGTACACCTCAATCTCTCAGACTTCCAGCCTCTGGAACTGTGAGAAAACAAATTTCTGTTGTCTGTGGTACTTTGCTCTGGCAGCCCAGCAGGTTAATATATATGTATGGTGAGCTTTTCCTGATTGCCAACGTAAATCCTTCTCCAAAAGACATCTTTCACAGCACTATTTCCTGTGCTCATTTCTGAATCTCCACCAATGGCCGATACAGGTCACAGGACAGACGCTTAAGGGATCTAAATGGAATCTACTTCAGACACTCACTCTTGGTGGCAGTCTGGGAATCTGTGGCAGATGACAAGTCAGCCATTTTCTGACTGGACCTCTTTCCTAGTCCCTGGTTCTGCAGAATTGCACCAAGTAAGCAACCATGAGAAGAAATTCTAGATGATTCACAAAATAATTATCACAAACTAGGTTCAAAGCAGTGGGCTCAGAGTTGGAGGAAATGGGGAAGACAGAGACAAGCGTGGAAAGGATACAAGGAGAATGTTTCACAATGGGGAAAAGAGAGGAAAATATGCTGACTGAGACAGGGGTTTTAGATTAACGGGACCTATTGTCCAGGGCAATCAGGAAAGACTTCATGAAGGAGGCAGCATTTGATAGGAGGCTAGAAAAATGAGAGGGGAATGAGTGCGTGGATGGGGGGTGGTTGGGTTGGAGGGAGACTGCTTAGAAGACTACAGGGGTTTTTAAATGTTGAGTGCTGTAGAGCAGTGGGATTGAGAACACAGTATTCAGCGTCATAGAGTCAGGAGGCATCTTGTCTGTTCGTACATCAGGGTCTCTAAACCTCAGCACCATTGATTTGGGGTACAGATCATTCTTCTATTTCTTCAATAGCACCTTCACATCAGTTATGACAGTCAAAAATGTCTTCAGACATTTCTAAATATTCCCTGGGGACAAAATCACCTCCAGTTGTGAACCACTGACTTATCCTGTAGTTTTGCCTTTAGTTTTGCACCGATTGCTTGACTCTCTAAGCTTCAGTCTTCTGGTTTGAACAACGGGGGTAACAATCATGTATATAAGCATGTGGCTGACATAAAATCTAAGTGAATGGGACTTAGTCTTTTTAAGGGTAGATACGTTTTCTTTGAATAAAATTGAATGCAGAACCCCCAAATACGAAATGGATGAAAGCATAGCTGTTCTGGCTAAAGCAGGGTGGAGAGCCCCCAAGTCTGCTTTCTTGCTCTCCTGTGATACCCTCATGGAAGCCCAAGAGGCGTCACTACAGAAAACTCTCAGACGCAGCCCAAAAGTACCCTGGGAGAAAGGAGTCTGAAAGACCTGAATTTGAATTCTGGCCGTTTCCCTGTGGGTTCCTGAGAGGGTAAATAAACCCTAAGTTCTGTGAAAGCACAGGCCCTGTCTCTTGTTCACCCCTGTATTCTCTGCCATCCATCACAACACCTCCTACATCAAGGGCAGGGCTGGGACTAGGGGCAGGGCAAGCAACCAGCTAGGCATTTAAGGGGGATCTCATTCTCAGGTGAGGACCCCACACTCACTTGATCTGCTGAGGGAGTGCCTCCTTAAATTTTTCATGGTAGGTGTCCCTTTACTTCAGTATACTCCAGGCCCTGATCAAAGGCCCTCAGTAAATAGTTGATTGATTAATCAGTTAACCCAGTTTCTTTACCACTAAGATAGGGAAACCAAAATCTGCCTTGCCAAATAATTTTAATTAAATAGATAATACATTTTAAGCAACCAGAAAATGTCATATAGCAGTCAGGGCTATTGTTAGCTCCTCTTCTCAGATGGATCAGACAGAACTCAGAGGCTGAAAGTCCCGGATATGTTCAGGAAACATTGATAAATCCAGTGCAGCCGGAGCCATTACGGGAGAAGCCAGAGATGATCCAGAAAACTGTTGGTCTGTACCACACAAGGCCTTGCTTACCACCTCAAAATGCATCATCCTCATTGCATTTCCCTCTGCAACAAGTGAACGCAAGCTAGTCCCAGGTCCGAGCCTGCAGAGGTGGTAGCTGGTGGCAGCACTTACCTCTCTCTAGGCAGCTGGTGGTTGGGATTATGGCGGCAGCGGACACTGAGGCCGAAGAGCTTGCGGGCGGTGCGTTGGATCTTTTGCCTTTGGGCCTCAGTGGCGCTCTGCAGGAGCTTGTAGCGGTTCTGCAGGTCCCAGTCGTTGCCCCAGTGCTGATGGATGCTCCCGATGGTCAGGAAGTGGTTGCTGGGGAGACGCTTCATGAACGATTTAAACTCATCTAGCAAGAGACAAGGCCAAGAGAGAAGGGCTGAGCATGACAGCCCCAATCTGAAGTTGCCCCAAATGCTCAGCCCCACTTGCTGATAAAGCAGCCTTGCAAATAAAACTAACTTGTTCAAGGCCCATAGAACAGGGCACTCGCCTGCTCTGCTCTTACTAGGCAGTGCAAACACCGTTGTGTTTTCAGTGAAGGTTCTTTTACTTGGCTACCTCAGGACCGGACCTGCATCTTGTGATCTTGTTGAAGACAGGGATCCTCAAACTTCTGTCATGTGTACACCAACTTGCTAATGATATTCACATATACTTGCATGTATATTTACTTAGAATCAATTAAACCAAATTTTCCTTCAATTCTACATAGAAAACGACTATCACATAACTTCAGGAGAATGGGAGCTGTAAAAGTAAGTATGATAGAAACAATAGTAATAAATTCTAGCCAGATATTGTTGCCTGTTCAATGATCAAACCCCTGGGCCTGCTCTCACTTTGAAATATAGGAGAGAAGCGCATGATAGAGAGATGTTGAACGCATCTTAGCACCAACTGAAGTGTTCTTTTTAATGTAATCTGCAGGTTTGACAGAGAACTGAAATGGATCAACCTCCCCACTGTGTGACCCAGTCTTATCTGAAGTTGTATGTGTGCACCAGCTTATGTCATGCCACATTTTGGGAAACTCCAGTTTAAGAGATGGGGACCAACTCGTGGGTCTCCTGGGTGAAGGTTTCTGCCTCAGGTTGTGATGCTGAGTTTCAGCATGTGCTACAACTTGACACAGCCTTGGAAATTATCTAGGTCAGCTTTCTTGTTCCACGTATAGGGAAACTGAAGCCCAAAGTGGAAAAAGAATTTTCTGAAGGTAGAATAGCCCGTGAGTGACAAGAGGCAGGACTAAAACCCGAGCTGTTGTTTTCTGATCTAATACATATCCCCCTGACAGGCTCCCCTACAACTGTTTGGAAAATTACAGAATTAAAGCCTTGATCATTTTGCACGAAAGAAAGCCTAAATGGTTGGATTAAATATGTATACACACACACACACACACACACACACACACACACACACACATATGCAGCTTAAGCCTTTCACTTCATGTTATAAAAACTACAAGGAAATTTCAGGTACATTAGGCATTCATTTTAGTAAAAGAAAAATGCTTACATAGCTCTTGATAAGCACTAGACTCATTCTTCAACACTTAATACATACAAATGAATTTATAGCAAACCTACAAGGTGAGTACTTTTAGTGCCTCCTTGTATAGAAACTAGGGCACAGAGAAGTTAATTAACTTCCCAAGGTCACACAGCCAGTGAATGGTAGAATTAGGACTCTAGACTGGCTCTGAATCCTATGCTCGTATTTCGCCTACTATACTTACTCTCAACACACAAAGAGGATCAGTGTGTTGGGAGAAAGAAAGAAAGAAAAGGTGCTGGAAACAGGAGTCTCTGACTCCTAGAAAACCTCAGGTACTTCATTATAGACAGTCAGACGCACATGAGTTCAAATTGTGTTTCAACCACTGAACAGCTGTGTGATAGGTTTTTTCTCTCAATGCCTCAGTTCCCCCTTTTGTGAAATAGGTATAATAGCATCTAATCCGAAAGTTGAGAGGGGGACATAGGACTGCACCTGCCTGAATAGTTCCCAGTATACAGAAGGTGCTCAATGGATGGTAGCCTAGGATTGAAAGGATAACATATGACTGCGCTGACTGGTTTACTCAGTGAGCTGGCTGGAGGCAGCACACTGGCCCTGATGACTCTGCAGCTTTGGCCAGCCCCAATCTCCTCCTGTGGGAGACATGCAGCTCCTCTTGTAGGAGGCTCTTCTGACTTTGAAGAAGATAACAGTCCTTTCAATGAACTCAAATTTGGGTCAGATAAGAAAGTATAATTTAAAAGTTAAAACGAGTTAACTTTCTTGATTAAAATTAGAAGGGTTCCCTCCCAATAAAGAAGTGTAGACCCCCATCTGGGTGAGTAAACTAGGCCCTATGTTTCTTTTCTCCGCAAAGCCCCAGTACCTAGTTATATATCCTAGTTGTAGGTCATTCTAGGTCTTCTATGTGGGGCACTGCCACAGCATGGCTTGATGAGTTTAGATCTGCACCCAGGATCCAAACCAGCAAACCCCAGGCCGTCAAAGCAGAGCACATGAGCTTAACCACTTAGCCACAGGGCCTGCTCCACTAGGTCCTATTTGTCCAGCGACACTCCAGAGCCAACAAGGAGTGAATGGCTTTTACCTTTGGCTGGTCACGAATCTCTCCAGATTACCTGGTACTGAGTCGTTAAGGTTACAGGTTGAAAAAGAAAAGAAGAAAAATGCACATGCACAAGCCACATATACATGGATGCAGGATGGGTTTGTCTTAATGGATAAAACCTTTTCAAATAGGTACATAGTGGATATCTAGAGCAAATGTATGCTCTTATGGGAGAAAGCATGACACATAAATCATTTCCGTGGCCTCTTCAGCTTACTCGGCAGCATCTCTGCTTTCCGTGTTTCCTCACTCACCCACTCATCTACTCAAAGTGCTTTCTCTTCCTCGGGAATAAGGATTATATACTAAAGATCCCTACTGCTTGTGCACACAGCCTCCCTTCCCCTCTGCTTTTTAGCAATCAGTAGAATCTCTTTGCAAAAGCATTTTACCAAATGCTTCTTTTGTTTGAGGCCAAATCATCATTATAATACATTTCCATCACGAAGCTCTCTCTTTTATGAATTTCCAGGATTTTAAATGGACTAATGGGTGCAGGTTCATAAGGCGTCCACAGCCGCTGAGCCGCATGACCCTGTGAGAGCAGAATCACTGATGAATCATGTGCTCCCAGAGCTGGTTGGGGGCCTGGAGTTCATGGAAACCGGTGGTTTTCAAACATAGCTCAATAGAGCTCAGCTTTTATCTGTGGTACACGCTCGCTCCAAGGTACGATTTTGTTTGATCAAAGGGTTTCTTGGCTAAAGATTTAAATAAATTCAAATATTAAAAACACAAACATGTCCTCTCATTTATCAGATGAGGGAACTGAGGCCTGGAAGGGGGTGGTAAAGTAGAATTAATAAGTTAAAAAAGCTGCTATGGGCATTGGATTTGGAATCAGGGATTCCATTACTGACTGTAATTTACTAACTATGTAACCCTGGGGAAGATGCTGGGTCTTGGCACCCTCCCTTGTCTATAATACAGGAATATCACCACTTACTCTAATGTAGTTGTTATAATAGATTTAAGGAATATAAAGTTGTTTTAAAAACAGTAATACTCTATACATATGTCCATTTATTTAACAGATATCTGAGCACAGTATATGCAAGTATCTACTTGGCATCTCTTCTTGGCAGTCTAAAGGATTCCCAACTTTTTCATGTCCAAAACGGAGTACACTGTCTTCTTTCCAAACCTTCTAGGGCGTTCTAGCTCAGTGAATGGTACCAACATCCATCAAATTGTCTAACAAACATACCAAAAAGAAGTTCTTGGATAGCATCTCAATACTCTTTCCTTCAACTCTCATAGCCAGTTTAACATCACACTCTGCTACTTTTTCCTCCTAAATACCTCGGCATCTCTGCACGTTTCCCATTTGCACTACCTCTGCCATTATCCTAACCCACATCACAGTCACCTCTCTCCTAGGTGCCTTGTGATGGCCTCCCACTGGTCTACCCTCACTCACCATCTGATCTCTGCACCAAAGTCAGATGTTAGACTTGTGCTCTTCCTCAAGGTGGCCTCTCCTGACTCTCCTAATCACATCAACCTCCAACTCTATATGATTTGCTCACAGTAGCTTCTCATTCTTTACACACATATGATTAAAACATCACATTTATGTGCATGGTTATCTGATTAATCCTTGGCTTTGCCATTAACTAGGAGATCCATGAAGACAGGGATCCAACTTTGTACTTTACCCACTTTATGGCCTTGGGTGACTCACTTTCTTCCCCTGAAATTCATTTTTATTAACCATGAAAATCAGGAAATAGCTAATTTACCTGAAAAGTGACTTACAGCTTTGACAGTCGATGAATTCTTTGGATATCTATATCTATATCTATACGCATACACAAATACATATTAACAAATATATATGTGCTTGTTTATTTAGAGAGACAGACAGACAAACACACACACATACACACATACAGACTCAGGAATCAACACAACTACCTTTGACTCTCCACTCTCCAGAGGCTTCCTATGTGCTATGTGGCATTACTTCCTCTGTCTTCTGAGTACAAGAGAGACAATACATCATAGGACCACAAACTTGATTATCCTATTCATGATTCCATTCAGTGGAGATTCATTGAGTGCCTACTCCATGCCAGCTAATAGACCTGGCTCTGGACCCTCCAAAGGGAAAGAGTTGGAGGTCACTGAATATCCCCTCTTAGAAGTCCTAATTCCAGAGAGACAGGTTCCTTTTCTAGACTTGGCTCAGGGCCATTCATGCAGTAGTACTCAGTTAGGCTCTCTACCTGAATTCTCCAGGTCCTTATAAGCTTCGGCCCAAGACTTGGCCATGTTGGCCAGCGTGTACTCCATGATCTGGATGTCGGTGATGGGGCAGTTGCACTGTGGGAACTCCTCCGCACACTGACATCTACACTGGCTGTTCTGGCACACATATTCCCCCTCTCCATTGCACATGATGTAGCTCAAGGCCGACTGGACAAACTTCTCTTGCAGATACTGAGGGAAGATTATCTGAAGACCTGTTTGAGAATAGCAAGAAGGGAAATAGAAAGGTTAAAAAAGGTGTTTCATTAACAGTTCTGAAAGGTGATGCGTAGGAACCCAAAACTGTTAGCTTTCTCCCTGCATGTTGTAACCAAAATATCTCTGGTCCTGCCTATATCCAGACAGGGCATAATCAGCGAGGCTTCCAGTTATGCCGCTTTTACTTAAACTTCTCAGGTCATGACCTTGGCCATCTCTGAAATGCATACTCTCTTCTGTTATATTAGGACTGAAGCTAGAGCCAGACCTGGTATATACTTTTCCTATTTTTGGAGAAAACCCTTCTTGAAAGCACAAGATTATTGTTTATTTTTCCTTATTTCCATTTTTTTCTTTTTCCTTTCTTCAAATATTTATGAACCCTATTTATGAAGCTCAAGCCCTGAGCTAGGCGCTAGGTCTACAGAGATAAAAAAAGACATGATCCTTGTCCTTGGGGAGTTTTCAATATAATCAGCAGGGATAGTCATGGACACACATCATCACAACACAGCTTTATAGACCTACAGCAGAATGGCCGTGTGAGGCAACCAGACAGCAGAAGACTGCAAATAACATTGCTTGGATGGCAAGGAAACCTTTGTAGAGGAGATGATATTTGGCTGGTTGAAAAGTGAATAAGAGATCATCATGTAAAAAGAGCAGGAAGTACATTCTACGGAGAGAAACAGCAAGAACAAAGACAGAATGTGTCTGGGAGTTGCTGGTGAATGAAATGAATTTGGAAGGGTAGGAGTGCAGTGTTGCAGAAGAAAAAGCTTTAGAAAGGGGCAGATGTCAGAGTACAAAGGACTTTACCATATGCTAAGGAATTTGGGCTTTATCTTGTGGATAATGGTGATACTTTAGTAGTTTTCAAGGATAAGAATGATATAAATAATAGGACCAATGTATCATAAAAAATAAAATATCAGTTTAGAATTATATCAGAGATACTTAATTTTCTCTTCTTTGCTTAAAAATGAAGTCACAGCCCACTGAGGGCGAGTGACTAACCCATAGTTATAGAGCCCTCTTGACCATATCTCATGACCCTTTCTCTATACTTAAATAATCAAAGTCTTAATCCTGAAAACCAATGATGGTGAAGGATTTATCTGGGCATAAGCACTATTCTCATACCTTTCAAATGTCAGCATAACAAGCTATTGCCTGTGGTACCCAGAGAGGTGGAGGACTATGGGATAAATGAATTCATTAAAGCACCTTCACATGGGACATCTCTCGCCACCTCATTTGGAGCTACCAGGTTCAGCCACTAATGAATATGGGGGTAATGGTTTTACAACCCACTGGGTAAAGGGAAACTGTGTTATTTGGATTATACTTTTTTCTCATTCATGCTTCAAGGACACCCCCTAATCTTACTTAGCAGGGATTTGCTGAATAATCTCAGCATTTCTCTCACTTTCTACTTCACAGTTGTGTTTCTAGATTTTTATCTTTCCCTTTCTTGTCTTCAAATTTTTTTTTTTTTTTTTTTTTAATGAGGGGCCAGCCCTGTGGCCAAGTGGTTAAGTTCACGAGCTCTGCTTTGGTGGCCCCCGGGGTTTCGCCCGTTCGGATCCTGAGTGTGGACATGGCACTGCTCATTGAGCCATTCTGAGGCGGCATCCCACACGCCACCACTGGAAGGGCCCACAACTAAAAATACACAGCTGTGTACGAGGGGGCTTTGGGGAGAAAAAGTAAAAATAAAATCTGTCAAAAAACAAAAAATGAAGCTCCATCATTTCAACCTGTCTTCATATGGCAGCTGAAAAAGACTATGTTCAGAGGGACATTGTGGGAAAGAAGACTGTGCCTCCAGCATGCCTTATGGTAGGAAACCATGACACAGTAGTTAGGAGCTGGGCATTACCAGAGTCAGGCTCCTGTACTTACTACTTAAGTCATCTCAAGCAAGCTATCCTATCTCTCTAAGGCTCCATTTTCTCTTCTCTAACATGGAGATACTTTTAGTACCTACATTAGAGAGTTGTTGAGAAGACTAAGTGAAAGATTTCCTGCAAACTGTCTAGAACACTTCCTGGCACATAGCAAGTAAAAAATAAATGCATTTATTCCTATTTTTGATGGTGATGATGACAACGATGCCACTCTTCTGATTCAACTTTTTTAAAGTTTCAACAGAAACTTCAGGATAAATGAAGGAACAATAGCTGCGAGTGTTTAGCCGAAAGAGATAATATTCAGAAGGCAATGTTCTGACATTTGGAGAGCTTCCACAAGAAGTAGGGTTTAGTATTCTATGTCTGTGGAACCAGCACTGGTGGGAGGCTATTCAGGAAGGCAGATCCTGTGTCAATATGCATGAAAGATGTTCTAACATAGAGCTGTATAGTTTAGGCAATAGTCCCTGAAAGGCTAGGTGAGCTCCACACTAATGAGCAAATGGTCTATATGAGTTTAAGTGATTTCTCACTCAAGAGCTACAGTCCCGGAGTATGATACAAGTACCAAATTGTGGGGCAAAAAACAAATCAAACAGTAAAGTCCCTTCTAAGCCTAGTCTATAATTCTTTCAGAGTAGCCATTCTTGAGTTATTTTATCTGTATCACCATTTTCACTTCCAAAGCAAAATTTATTTTTAGCTGATCCCAATCCCCTATAGGCATCTGAGTCTATGGATTGGGGTTTTCTGTTGCTTAAAGGAACTCTATAGACTATACTCTCAGGCCTATTTTTCTAGCTTGCTCATCGTTTTCTTTCTTCCTTTTGTAGGGGATAAAATATTCTATTCTTGGTCCCAGCCCAAAAGGAATTTGAGGAGAGCATTTTTAGAAAATTGCATCAAATCATTTCTCCATTTGGCAAGGATACAAAAGGCAGTATTACCTACCCCATTTAATGCAACTGAAAACAGATGAAGTTAGGGGTTGAGGGGTTTCTGGGAGCAGCTGAAACACAAAACTGGCTGCTCTTTAAAAATGGAAACTCAGAACATGCCGAGCTGTCTCTGAGGCAGAATCTCCTGGGCAAATTTGAAAGAGAATAATGAAGACATAGCAATTAAAAAGCACTTTTCTGCAAAATGTCATTACTGTTTAAAGTTACATAACCATTTCTACGGCAGCGGAGGTTCACAGAGCAGTCACCGCCTGAGTTGTCTCCTGATGACCTGTGCCCAACAAAGAGGCCCATTGCTGACCTCCTAGATCGGCGCCTGAATCCTGCCGGCTTCAATGGGAGTCATAAATAATTTGGAGGGGGATTTGGCCTGTGGAACTACTATTTGAAAGATATACAGCTGCCGGCTGGGGGGGAATATTCTGTCCCCATAGTTCCCAGAGACACATACACACAGAGAAAGGAAAACTGGGAAAATGAGAGAGAGAGAGAAAATAAGGCCAGCATTATTACCAAGCATATAAATTTTGCCTCACAAAACCCAGGAAGGGAATAGTCAAGAGTTTCACTTGAACACAACTCACCCACGCTGAACATATGGAATATTTCCCCCCCAATCTCATTATACTTTTAAAAAAAATCTTGTTATACTTTAAAACGAAATGTTTTAATGTTCCTCAGAGTGAGTGGGCAGTGTAGATGTGGGAATACCCGTGCCATCTTCCTTCTTTTTTCCTGATTTTTGCCCCATCTTCCTCAGTCTTTCCTCCCACCTCACCTTCAGCACATAACATCTCACAATATTTTTGGCACTTACATACAGTCTTTTGTGCAGAGATATTCTTTCTCTGTCACAGGATAAGATGGCTCTATTTCCTCGCCTCTTTCTTCCTCTTTTCTCTTCCTATTCTCTTCTCTACTCAGAACACATCAGGCAGCCTGCCCTGTTCTCAGTCCCCCCATAGTGCCAGTCATGTTCTTCCTACGGTCTTCGCACTTGTCCTTTCCTGCACCTAGAATATTCTTTGCCCAGATCTCTGTATGGCTCTCATGTCCTGTAATCCGGACTTTCCCAGACTACTCAAATTAAAATGCCTCTTCTGTTTTCTTCATAGGATTCCTTACTAACTGAAATTATCTTATAAATTTGTCTTCGTGGGGTTTTATTTCCATTTCTCCCACTAAAAAGAAGACTTTAGGAGAGTAGGATCTTGTCTGTCCACTATAGACCCCCAGAGTGTAAATTACAGCCAAGCCCAATGCAGGCGCCAGGCATTCATTCATTTAACAAAAGAACTATTCTCTTTCTTATTCCAAGTGAAAAGAAAGTTGCCCCATTAGGTTTAGAAGATGTTAGAATTGAAAAGTTAGGTGACCTGCCCAAAGCTGCATAACTAAAGTAACGGACTCAGGACTCAAATCTAGGAATTCTGACTGAGTTCTGAAACGCTTGCGGGTCCTCCCACCTCTCCAGGGAGAAGTGCAGAAACTGAGACAAGCTCCTGGCTTAGGGTCCCTTTGGTAGCTCTGGTGCAGAACTGCCTCTGGGAATGTCTTAACCTCTTCGAAACTCAGTTTTCTTGCCTGTGAGGTTAAAAGCCCAATAACCACCTTTTAGGGCTGTTGTGATGATAAATAAGGGGAGAAAAGGCATCAACAGTACTTAAGCAAGAACCTGGCTATTAGCTGAATGTTTGTGTCACCCCCAAATTCATATGTTGAAACCCTAATGCCCAATGTGATAGTATTAGGAGGTGGGATCATTGGGAGGTGATTAGGTTTAGATTAGGTCATGGAGGTGGGGACCCCATAATAGGATTAGTGCCCTTACAAGAAGAGGAAGAGACAAGAAATCTCTCTCTCTCTCTCTCCCTCTCTCTCTCTTTCTCTCTCTCTCCCTCTCTCTCTGTCTCTCTCTCTTTCTTTCCATGAGCACACACCAAGGAAAGGCTATATGAGCACACAGCAAGAACGTAGCTGTCTACAAGCCAGGAGCATGCCTTTATAGACACCAAATCTGCCAGGCCCTTGATCTTAGACTTTCCCGCCTATAGAACTGTAAGAAATAAATGTTTCTTATTAAACTGCCAGTCTATAGCATTTTGTTATAGCAGCCCAAGCAGATTAAGACATTAACATAATTAAGTGTCCAATAAGTGCTAGGTTCTCTCATTTATGCTATATCAAAACATAATCCATTACCTGGATCAAACTTGAGATTTCTTAGAAAAATCCTCCTTGAGTAGCCCCACTTGGGTTGGTAAGAAACATGCCAAGAGTGCATTTTATTTTAATAGCATTATATTAATTACCATAGGTCTTCATTATTTATCATTGCATTGTTTGTACTTCAGTGAATTTTCCTTCCTTCCTTCCTTCTTTCCATCTTTCCTTCCTTTCTTCTCTCCTTCTCTCTTCCCTTTTTTCCACATATATTGCTGAAGGCCTACTATGTGCCAGGCACTGGGTCATGGATACCAGGGTGAGTAAGACAGGCAACTCACTGCAGACCTCACAGTTTTGGAAGGAGACAGACATGTAAACTAACTGCTTGGACACAGTGAGACCAGTGCTCTACCAATAGCGCAAGGTTGCTCAGGGAACACAGAGCAAGAACACCTAACCCAGGATGGTGTAGGGGCAGTCCAAGATGCTCTCCTAGAGGAAGCAGCATTTAGGCTGAGACCTAAGGGATTAACAGGAATTAGAGGATGAGAGATCTACAGGAAGAGTCATCTAGAAAGTGGAAACAGCATGGTAAAAGGCCTCAAGCAATGGAACTCCTTTCAACTAAGAATCAACTTAGCCATCACCTTCCTTTCTGAGTAACGTTCATCTTTTTTTGTTTGTTTGTTTGCTTCCAAGTTCCCTAGAGAAGAGAAGAAAGAGTTCTAGTGCCTCAGAGAAGATCAAAACTGAAGAAAAGAATGACATAGAGCAGAGATCTGTCATCTACTTAGAGGAACAGCATTTCTCACAGCTACAAAGCTCAATGATCTTTGTCTGTTACAGGCAGGAAGTTACACCCGAGATTCAGAAAAAGAAATGACGGCTCACTGTGTTGTTGAGTTTCAACCATAGGGGCATGCAAAAGTAACAGAAGAACTTTCAAGGGAACCCTACATTGGATCCCTGGAGACCTTCAAGGGCATTGTCGATATTGCACCTGGTTCAGGTGACTGTGCTCAATGAGCTCTACAACATTTAATGTCTGGAAGAGAAGAAACAAACAACAAAAGCTGAAGGTGCCCCTAAGATCTGAAGATTGTAGTCCAACCTTCATCTCTGACCCTAATCCTGCTCTTTTGCTGATAGGAACTCTTAGCTTCTTTTTCCTTATTTCAAAAGTAGTACATGACGAATTGGTGGAGGAGATGCTTATTGCCTTCTTAGGACCCAGAGGGGCTAGTTGGAGATTCAAAACTAAAGCACAAAATCCAAGTACTGTAGATGAAGGCCTTAATCAATGATTAAAACACAAAAAGTAGCATCATGTCTAATACATAGCAAGTGTTTGATAAACACATTTCAAATATTGAATGTCAGTGATCTATTATGAAGATGAAAGAAAATAAGATGAGAGACAATAATTATGGAATATTCTGTGATGTGTGTGGAATGTGAGTCAACTCTTGAAACATATGCGTGGTCTTAATAGATAAAGAAGGGCAGCCACAGTGTTCCATGCAGACGGCACATCTTGAGAAAAGAGGGGTTAGTGCGTGAATGCCTTGGATCCATCTAAGGCTTGTTCAAGGCAAGAACCATATATCTTCCTGGATTTTTTTGCTCAGCTATATTTTATTTTATTCTATATCCTAATTATCTAACATACTAGTATTTTTTATGGATTTGCTCTTTTCTGACCTATTTCATTAGATAATAAATGTATGATCTCTTATAGTGCTAAGAGGGAGAGAGAAAAATCCAGGCTCTATTTTGGTTGAGTAGAAATGTGTTTCTTGCATTAGAATGTGGCCCCCTGTAGATACCTCTAAACCCTATAGGAGTCCCAGCTGTTCTCCTGTACCTGCTAAGTTCTGCTTGTCAAATTCTGTCCATTTATGAAAAGCAGAAGGCGGGGAGAGCAACAACGAGCAACAACTGCACCTTTTGCAAAAAGTCAGGCTGATCCCCTTCCTTGTGAAAGCCCAGGGATTTCCGACTGGCAAATAAAGGACTTCACTGCTCCAACAGCCATTCTGAATTCCAGTGTAATGAAGGCATGCAGGTCAATTACCCATCTGTTTGTGTTTCTATTGCTGTGAATTACAGTATCCATCGCTGACAGCTCATTGGAGTGGAATGAAAATAAGACGATAATTCACTGGGTGAAACTGTGCAGAAAGGGCGAAAAGGCTATGATCTCATTCAGAAGTTCAGCCCTGTCGGTGTGATGGGTCATTTGCACTCTGGGAAATGAAGAAAGGTAACTACCTGGGGGAAAAGTAAGTGGGTTCTGGCTCCCCCTTCTGGATAGAGTAACCTTTTGTGTTCTCAAATATCATCATCTATTCTGCAGGATCTTAAGGAGTAGACTTGGAACCCTTGGATGAAAGACACAGGTAAATGAAATTCAGCACAATAAGACTAACACCTTTTTCACTATCAGAAGTTTTGAGGGATGAAATAGGTTGCCTTAGAGATAGAGAACCCCTCATCGTTGGAAGAATACAAGCAGAATTTGGAAGTTGAAATGTTAGGAATGCTATAAAGATCCAAATGGCATGTGGTAGACTGAGTTATCTTTAACTCATATTCAGTGCCCTTTCCTGAAGTGTCCTCCTTTTGAAAAAATTACACACCTCCACTCTCTGAACTCAGATGGAGTCACATGACATATTTTGGCCAATGAAATGTGAGTATAAGTGGTGTGTGCAACTTCCAAAATGAAGCCAAAAGAACCAACACATGGGTTCGTCAGTTTCTCTTTCTTATCACCACAAGAAAAGCAATGTTCCATATAGAGGCCACCAGAGGAGCAGAATCACAATTGACTTGTGACCATGACGTAGCATCAGTAAGAAATGAGCATTTACTTTTGCCAACCACTGATATTTGGGGATTGTTTGTTACCACAGCATAACCTAGCCTATACAGACAGATGCAGGAGTTGGCAAACTGTTGCCCATGAGCCAAACTGACCTGAAGCCTATTTTCACAAATTAATTTTATTGGAACACAGCCACACATATTTGTTTAAGTATTGTCTATAGCTGCTATCACATTACAATGAAAGAACTGAGAAATTGTAACAGAGACTTTGTGTGGCCCACAAATCCTAAAACATTTACCATCTGGTTCTTTACAGAAAAAGTTTGTTAGCCTCTGTACTAGTTGACCATTAAGATTCTTTCAACCTTGATTTTCTCTGAGTCTACTCTGCGCTGTTGTTTATTTATTTATTAAGCAAAGATCAATTAGGCATCTGTTATGTGGCAGGCACTCTTCCAGGCTCTGGAGAAAGAGCAAAGAAGTAGAAACCAAAATCCTTGCTTTTATTGGGGATGTGAAAATTTCACCCTACCCTTCTAGGTTCTTTTGGAGGGTCTAATAATTAAATTGACTCAAGGCAGATTAACAGGATAAAAACAAATTTAATTCCTGCTTACAGAGGTCTCATAGATCTGGGACTTAAAGAAATGGCCAACGCAGGAAGCTTTTACATGTTTTAGACACAGAAACAAATTTGTGAGGAATTGACAAAAAAATTTAGGCTTGGGGTGTAATTAGTGAAGAAACTAAGCAGAGTTTCTTTACACAGACTTCTCAGCCCTGAATTCCCTGTCTCTAGTGATAAGAATGTCTCTTTACCTCCTCCTGGTGCACAGAGGGTACCTTCACACGGGAGATTTATTTCCTGATTTCAGGGGGAGAAACGAGGTTCAGAATGTCCTTCTTGTCCTCACTGTTTCTTAAATAACTTTAATTCAAAATAATCAATATGCCAAAGTTGCATATTTTGAGATGACAGATTTTGCTCCTCTCCAGTCTCATGGAACTTACCTTTTAGTGAGGGAGATAAACAATAAAGGAATAAATAAAAATAAAGAGGATTTATACTGTCAAAAGGGATCAGGGGCAGGGAGACTCATAAATGACAATTTTAACTTTGAAAAAGAGAATATGGTCTAAACTATGAAATCACCAAGAATAAGGAGGCCAACACACATTTTAACCTCAATTTCATAAAATTTCAACATAAAGCGTGAATACCCTTGAAGCTTTAAAAAGTGGCTGATTCAATTTAAATATAAGCTGCTTCTTTGAATTCAAGATAAAAACCAAACTTGACGCCTAGAAGACTTTATGTTACCTGCCACCTAGATCAGCTGATGTCCTCGAATTCCTCTCTAACCTATTTCTCTTTCCTTGGTACATTCTGCCACATCACTGCCTTTGTCCCCTTAATGTGCTAAGTTCTCCCTTGTTCAAATTTTGGCTCCAGCTCTGACTAACTGCATGAACTTGGGAAGTTACGACCAAGAGGCATAACTTCTCTGATTCTCAGTTTCCACTGTAGGGCTGGTGTAAAATTTAAATGAACAATTTTGTATCTTGATTGTGGTTGTATCTTGATGACATGATTGGACATGTTTGTCAAACTCATAGAACTGGTCAACTCAAAAGGGTCAATTTTTCTGTAGTAAACCATATCTCAATGAATTGGAAACAAAATCAATTATATAACACATGTGAAGCTCTTAGTACATAATAGTTGTTCAACTAATGTCATTTCCTGTCTTCATTCCGTTGTCTGTTGCCTTCCCTGGAGGCCTTCGGCAATCTCAGGCATTCCCTCTGTTGGCAACCAAAAGCACCGTGCACTTATCTCATATTCTAATAGAACACGTAACACATCATATCATGTGTGCTTATATTTATGTTCCTCCTGGTTTGCGAGCTCCTTGAATGCTCTATCATCCAGCACATTCGTGGGCTCCCAGTAAATGTGTTTGAATAAAAGTGAATTTAGACAGAATGTGTTTCAGAGAAGACTGTCGTTCTCTGCTCTATGCATAGCATGCTCCACCTCTCTAGAGCTATCTTTCGTGAGCAGGGCCTATGTCATCTTTTCCAACATTATAGCTTCAAACCTGAAGCTATTTTAACTTCGACTCAGTAGTGAGGAGACAGATGCTCAGACATATCTGCGCAAAAAAACACACCGATCTAAAAAACTTCCTAAGAGAACAATGATGCTAAATGTCTTAACCACTAATCTCAGTACTTATTTTGTTTTGGATCCACTGCTACAAATTATGATCTTGAGGACTATAACTGTTGCTTATATGTCTTTGCATTCTTTCCAAGATATCAAGCACAGTGCTAGATCATAGTAGGTAGGCAAAAATAAAACTGCTCAATTCAGCAACTATTAGAAAATTCTTCCACTCACCAGTTTGTTGACTCAGGCGCTGCTGACATGGAATATGCTAGAGACAGATTCTAGAGATACGTAAAATAAAAAAGACACAACTTTTGACCTCAAGGAGCTCCAGTTGAGCGAGTGAACAAGATTCATAAATGTATAATTAAAAAATAAATATACATAAATACACACAAGTTTCAGTAGAAGGAAGAAAGAAGAACCTTCTGGTTTTATAAGAGTAAAGGAATTCAGAAAAATTATTTCTGACATGATTGAACCCAAATTATCCAGCATTTGCCAAGTTGTATGTCACAAAATTATAGGCCTGTAAATGTAGCCAGGATCAAATACATTGAGGAAACTCTATTTAATTCACCTCTTGAAACTGACAACATACATTAGCACAGTTAAGGCACTGAGAAGTCCTGCAGTAAATAAGTCTGGTTTACACTGTTTAATCCAATATTTCACTATTATTGAACTTTTGTTAAGTTACTCTGTGGTAACAACCTCAAAATGCCAGTGGCTTACAACCACAAAGGTTTATTTCTTGCTCTTGTTTCATGTTGGCTAAGCTTTGGCTCTGCTCCAGATGTCTTCTTCATTTTGGATCTAGTCTGAAGAAGCAACTTTTCTCAGGTATATGCCATTCTCATGACAGAGGGAACGGAGAAAAGGCCAAGTCAGGCAATGTTTCCTCAAGCATCTGCTAAGCTGAGGCACTCATTATGTCCTCCTACATTCTATTGCCCAAAGCAAATCACATGGCCAAATCCAATGTCAACTAGACAGGGAGCATCCATCTACCACAGGACAGCACTGCCAGTCACACGGCAATGCACTGATACATATAATCCTCTCAGAGGAAGGGAACAATGCAATAATACAATCTACCATAAAATAAACTTATTTTTGCACCAAAAGTTTTTTAAAAAAATTAGTTACCATATGATCCAGCAATTCCATTCTTAAAGTATATACCCAAAATAATTTCAGACAGGTATTCAAACCAAAACTTGTACACAAATGTTCATAGCAGCACTGTCCATAATAGTCAAAAAGTGGAGACAACCCAAATGTCCATCAACCTATGAATGGACAAAATATTGTATATCCATATAATGGAATATTAATTCAGCCATAAAAGAACAAAGTTCTGATACGTGCTACAACAAGGATGAACCTTGAAAACATTTTGTTAAATGAAAGAAGCCAGAGACAAAAACCTCACACTTTACTATTCCATTTATATAAAACACCCAGAATAGGCAAATCCAAAGAGACAGAAAACAGATGAGCAGTTGCCAGGGGATGGAGGGAGGGGGCAATGGGGAATGACTGCTTAGTGGATACAGGATTTCCATTTGGGGTGGTGAGAAAGTTCTGGAACTAGATCGTGATGATAGTTGCACAATTGTGAATACGCTTAGTGTCACTAGATTGTGCATTTTAAAATAGTTAAAATGTTAAACTTTATGCAATATATATTTTATCACAATAAAAACTGATTCAAAATTAACTGATTTGACATTTCAAATAAATGTAAACCAGTAAATATTTATTGTGCACCTACTATGAGCTAAACACTGAAACAAAGAGAAGTAAATAATGAACAAATAAAAAAGGATATGGTTCCTACTCTCAACTTAGTAGCAAGCATGTACAATTGTGCGCATAAGACAAGGTAGAATCTTTCTAGAAAACAATAAAAGCAAATTGAAAGTGCTATGATTGCAGTGCAAAGGAGAGCTTAATTCTGACTAAGATGAATTATAAGGTAAAAAATAAGAATTGATTTAATAATTTTAAAAAATAAACAGGTACCTTATCTATATGGAGTCAATGAATTAACTTTCATGGGTGACTTATTTAGTTTTTGGCCATCTTTATGCCTGGTTTCTGCACAATCAATGAGTTCAACAAAGAATACAATGGGGCGTGGTTGTAAAGTAGATCAAATTGCCACATCGACCACTTAGTCAGGATTCCCATGCTGCATACTCGGCCACAAGTTTATTTCAAAGGTATAGCCCCAAGTGACCACATACTAAGGGACACGTCCTCTGATACCCCTTCTCTCTAAATCAGCTTATACCCCATCAGTTTTTCCACCTTTTTTTGTAAAAGTCTGAGTCTTGTGTCACCAAATGATTCGATGTCCCCAGGTCAGAGGTAGCACTTCTTACAGTCATACACCTGGAATGTTTCAAGGCCTAGTAATTGTCTGTTATAGAGCTACTTGATCTTTTCTGGTTCTGGATCCTTTTGAGAGTATAACAGCTATGAAAACGCCATACCTTCACACCTACACAAGCTGGAAAGTAATTTTAGGAAAATCACAGACTTCCCAAAGTAAACAGAAAGTCTACATTGAATAAAAAGGGCTATATTCTACTTGCTCTAATAAAAAACATGATTATGACATATATGTTCCAGGTTGAAAACAATATGGTGAACAGTTTAAGAGCGTTGTCATTGAGTGGACCTGGGTTCATATTCCAGCTCTGCCACCTACAAGATAGTTACTTAACTTCCGTGAGCCTCAATTTTCAAATCTGCAAAATGGATCTGTGTTGAAGTTTACATGAGATATTGATATGAAGAAATGAGCTCTACACCTGGCACATAAGAATTATCCAGTAAATTGTAGCTATGATTAGTATTTTATAACATATATTTAAAATATATCTTACCATATATTTTATATGATTTTTAGGTCAGGTGGTTTCTACATCTTTTTCCATTAAATACAGATCAATGACTCCAAGGCAGAGTTGTTTTTATTCCCATTTTGCAGGTCAGAAGACATAGAGAAGCTAACAGATTTAATTAACCAGTCACTATTAAATCTACTCTCCTCATCCTTCTCATTCTATTTGTTTTCTGATTGAGTTTTTAATTGATATCTTCAATCCACTTCTTAAGAGGCACTCGACTTCTTCTCACAAGGCAGAGAACAGGGTGCTCCTTGGCTCATAAAAGAAAACCAATATTTGGATGTAGCCAGCTGGGTGAAGTCAGTAATCCCATTTGTTGTGAAGGCACTGCTCTTTTATTCAACAGGCATTATAGACAGAGCCACAGGAAGATAGAAACATGAACTCCCATCAGTGCCTCCCTGCCCCTTGCTAATTGGACAAGAAGTACCTTAGTCACAAGCCATTGCCTGTGATCCTTGGCTAATTCTAATTAGGATTCATCCCAAAGCTTCTGTCTAGGGCAGGCACTGGCAACAGTCACTCAGTGCTCCACTCCAGGGTCATAAGGCCACATGGGGTAATGGGGCTGTGGTAGAGGAGATCTAGTCATGACCTGTCCCCTCTTCCTTTGCTGCTACAGTTGGGCAGGGACTTATTACCATTCTACCTACATCTAGAATGTGTAGTGCTGACTCAGAGCTCCCCAAGAAGAGTAAAGTAGCCTTGGAGCCCAGGCGACGGGAAATCAAAAGCTGGTAGACCTTGGGAAAGAGTTTTCATCTCTTTGAACCTCAATTTCTTCATCTATATAATGGAGAGAATGATCCCTAACTCTTAGCTGGTGGGAGGGATGAATTGGTGAATGGATATAAGCACAATGTCTAAGAAGGAGTAACAGCTCAAAAAAGTGTTGTTTTTGAACATTTCTACACTCTCTGTTTTTCTCTTTCTACTACTTGGTGCAAGATGATTTTGAAAATAATCATCTTCACTCCAGTTATGATGCCCAGCTACTAAGGAAAGGGATTATGGGTGCTACTTCTTTTTCTCAGCCTCCTCCTCTTGCTACTTTCCCTCCTCACCTCTCTATCCTTTTCTTCTCTTCCTCCTCCTCTCTGTCCCCTCCCTCTCCTCCGTCCTTTCCTCTTCCTCCCCTCACTCTCTTCCCACTCCCTTTTCCCTTCCTCTTTCGCTCCTTATCCCTTCTTACTAGTCTTCCTCCTTCTACTGTCACTTTCCACCAATCATACACAAAACTTCAATTCAGCAAATATGTATTGAGTTCCTTTGTCCATGGCATTGTGTTTATTATGAGGAAACACAGTTGGCAAGGCAAAATCCTTTCCTTAAAGAAGCCTATAATCCAATCTAATAGAAGAGATAAAACCCAAATACAAATGAATATACTGCAAAGTGAGTAAAAAAAATCATGCCATAAAAGGTTTTAAAAGAGGCTTTTCAGAAGAAATGGCATTTGTAGGATTAAGGGGTGTGACCCCAGCTTGGAAGAGGTAACATCCAATTCAGTAGAAAAGGCACATGAATTTTTGAAGAATGCTATCCATGCAAGGTAGCATAGTGGCTGGCACACAGTAGACTCTCAGGAAATGGTCATTAGGTTGAACTGGATCCAGCGTGATGTGGAATGAGAACTGTAAGAGTTCAGAGAAAGCAGAGCTCACTATGGGCTGAGTGATTCATTCATTAAATCATTTACTCATTCATTCATAAATTCATTTAACAAATATCTTATGAGCACTGTTTATTTATCAAGTTCTATATATTATGCTATAGATAAAGATGGTCCCTACCAATGAGAAATTTATACTCCAACTAGCGAGTCAGATTAATAATAGGATGGTTATACTATTATGTGACAAATCGTAGAGAAGAAGGTGGGCAGAGTGTCTAACAACCGGTGCAGAGAGGGTAAGAGAAGCTTTCCTGGGTGAGGTGGAAGTCCAGGAACTGGGGAGATAATGTGCAAAGGTGCAAAGTAATGAAAAAAATTTTAAAAGATGCCTATAGTGAAATGTAAGAAATTCCATAGGCCTGGAGTAAAGATATGGATACATGTTGGATGGTAGACTAAAACAAAGACAAGAAAATAGGCGAGGGTTTGGTTATGTTGCCTGGTACCAAGTTAAGAATATGTACCTTATACCAAAATCTCTAAGAGGTTGTTAAGGGTTTTAAGTAGGGAAGTGACAGTATTTGATTTGATTTTAAGACCACACTGGCTGCTGGGATGGGGATGGATCAGCAGGAGTGCTCAGAATCAAGGTGGCTCATTTGGCAATCTTTGCAGTGATCCCGGGAACAGTGAAATAATGAGCAGAAGGGATGAACCAAGGCAGGAATGCAGAAGGAAGGATTCTTGACAAGGGGATGGACGTTTGTGTTGAACATTGAATGATGGCCCAAACTCAGCAGAAGAGAGAACAGAGGTCACTTAAGGTATGAAGAGATTCTGGATGCATAAGTGATGGGAGATAGAGCCTAGTCTGGAAGGAGTTGAGGTTTCAAACAGAGACATAGGAAAAGAAAAGAAGGGAGAAGGAGGAGGAGGAAGAAAGAGGACAGAGAAGGAGGAAGAGAAATGATTTGAGATCAACAAATAAAATGGGCCATTTGAACATGAATTTTAGGAGTAGTCTCTCAAAACACAGCAGTCTCAGGTGGCCCTGTTTGGAGGTGCAGAGCATAGATGATATCTCAAGTTATCAGTTTTTCATTCCATATCCCTCACTGACTAGCCTCCCATCTCTTAAAGATCTTTCCTCTCCTCCCATCCATCTTTCTCTTTTGGAATCTGGGAACAGGCTAGTGAATTCACTCTTTTTTGGTCAAGAAAAATATCGTATACCTTTGCATCCAAGATACCATTCATTATAAAACATACCATTGTTTATGTACACTAAGGAAAAAAAAACCTCGTCAATTAAACTATGACACACTATTAGTTATAAGAAACATTCTAATTTCAGAGATACTAAAATCCAAAAGATCATGTAGCCAATCTATGAGAAGTAATCACAAGTAAAGTTCAAGAAATGCCCCCAACAACAGATCTATGAATTATACTCACTTCTGGGCCAATATGTTTTCCTTTCCCTCCCTTCACTATGGATGAACTTGCAGGCACTCTTATCTAAGGCAAATAACTCCAGTCACACGCAAGACCCTATCCATCCTTGCCTGCTCAACGTTGACCTAAAATAATCCCTCTTGCTCACAAAATCAATGTTTCCCTCTGAAGAATAATTCCCATTAGTATATAAAAGTTTTGCTTCTATGTTAAAAAAAAAAAAGAAGAAAAATACTGATTCCACGTCACCTTCTGCTATGATGCCATTTACTGCAATATTCCTGCAAAGATACTGTAGATTTTGTAAAGCCCCTGCCGTCACTTCCTCTCTACCCACTGTCTCTTGAACTCATTCTACTCAGGCTTTCACTCCCATAATTGCATTGAAACATCATTGTCAGGATCACCAATGACCTCCATGTTGCTAAATCCACTACTCAGTTCTCAGTGCTCACCTTAATCATCCTATCAGTAACATTTGACATAGTTGACTATGATTTCTGTTTAAAAAAACATTCTTTACTTGGATTCCAGGATACTATGCTCTTTGGCTCTCTTCCTACCTCCCTGGCCACTTCTTAACTTCCTTTGCTCGTTCCTCATTTTTATTCCATCATCTTAACCCTTCAATATTAAATTCTCCATAGCTCAATAACTGGATTCCTTCTTTTCTCTATCTACACTCTCTCCCAACGTAATCTTATCCAATCTCACATCATTAAATATCATCTCTACGCTAATTTATGTTTCTGGCTCTCTCTACTGACTTTCCAAAAGCCCATCCAACATACACATTTATTTGTATATATAATAAACTTCTCAAGCTTAGGTTAAAATTCAATTAGGTTCAAACCCAATTTCTTATGTCTCATCAAAGCTGATACCTCCCAGTCTTTGCCATATCAGTAAGGAGATTCCATCATTGCAGTTACTCAGGCAAAACTTTGGTGTCATCCTTTATTTCTTTCTCTCACAAGCATTTCTCAGTCCCTTACCAAATAATGTCAGCACTACGTAAAAATATATTCATAATGCAATCATTTCTCACAACGCTCATTGCCATTATGAAGGTCCAGGCTACCATTTCCTCTCACCTTGATAAACACAACAGCCTACTAACTGGGCTCCTTGTATGTGTTCTTGCCCTCTATAATCTTTTCTACACAACAGGCATAGTGATTCATTTAAAATGTAAGTCATGTCAACTTATTCCACTGCCTGAATTTGCAGTGGCTTCTCATTTCATCCAGAGTAAAATCTAAAGTCTTTTCCATGGTCTACAAATTTCTACATGATCTGTTCCCTCACTATCTCTCTGATTGTAAAGAAAATATATTTCTTTATGTCCTTGTTTATTGTCGGCTCCCCTCACCTACTAAATATAAGCTCCAAAATGATTGAAACTTAGCTTACTCACTGCTCTTAAAACAATCTCTGACATATAGTTGATGTCCAATAAATATTGCTAAATGAATGAATGAAGGTATGAATGAATGTTATGTCTGGATCATCCCTAGATTTCAGCAAAATATTCTCTCTGCATCCGTTTCCACATCAGTGAGCTACTGAGGCAGAGCTCGGCTCTCTGTACACCTCACCAGATGGATACTAGATTAAATTACAAGACAATGTCAGTAAAACACTCAATGGGCTTCCTAGAGAGAGAAGCATAAAAATAAGAAGTTATCATTATGCCATTAGATTATTACTACTAGTTCAGCTGTTGCTGCTTTGACTACTAAGAGCCTCCGATGGTTTTCATGATGTTTCTTTCTCATTTCTAGTCTTGTTTTCCAATCCTCTTCTTTTTCCTCTGTCCCTCTACTTTTGCCCTGTTTTGTGAACATTTTATGAAACAACACAAGGTAGACATCATTAGAGTATCATTCGTGTCCTCTCCCTGCCAAAATAATCTGCAGGGTCTCCCCTCCCAGCCTCATTCAGAGGAATACAGAACTATATTTTGAGGAGAAGCTCTGAAGTCAGGCTGTCAGGGTGAAAATTCAAGCTCAATCGTTTATTGAGTAACCTCTCTCAGCCTCAGTTTCCTCACCTACAAAATGGGGATGTTATTTACATTTTCCTCAGAAAAATGGTGTGAGGATTAAAAATGTAATAGGTACAGTTACGTAATACAAATAAATATAAGTTAAAGAGAAAAATCAATAAAGATAAATATAATAAAAATAAATTAGCACAGTCCCTGGCACATAAGGAAGCATGGAATCTATCCTATCTGTTGTTGTTCCTGGCTCCTCCACCTTCCGTCCATGCAGCTGTCTTCTAGCCAGGCTAGACCATCTCCTGCTCTTTTACGTCTCTGTTTTATTCATGTTTCCTCTTTGCAGAGGATGTCAAGATGGAGCACATTATTAAATAAAATTTTAATAGATGCATATTGTATACACAGAAATGCATACATATAAATATATAAATCATGTGTGTGCAGCTCTATGTATTTTCACAAAGCAAACACACCCATGTGCTGCCACTCAGATCAAGAAACAGAACATTGCTGATACCTCCGGAAACCTCTCTTGTCTCCCTTCTGTCACTGCCCCTCCCCCCCCCAAAGGTTAATGTTCTTGAGACTTCTAAAACTTGCATTTACTATTTTGACCTGTATAGAAATGGAATCATAGAGAGTGTAGTCTTTTGAGTCTGGCTCCTTTTACTCAGCGTTATTATGTTCATAGGATTCTTCCACATTCTTGCATTAAAGGGTAGTTTATTCTTTCTGATTTCTGTATTGTAGCCCATCATGAGACTATATGACAACTTATGTCCATCTTCTGGTTGATGGGCATTTGAGGCTAATTGCATTTGGGGGCTGTTTTGAATAAAGCTGCTATGAACATTCATGTCTTTCGGTGAACATCGGTCATATTTCTGTTGGGCATATTCCTAGGCATTGTAATTGCTGGGTCATGGGGTGAGGACATATCGAGCTTTAGTAGATACCGCCAAAAGCATTTTCCAGTGTCTGTACTAATTCACTCTCCCACAAACAATGCCTGTAAGTCCCCAGCGCGCCACATTGTTATTCCTTGATATTTTCAGTCTTTTTTATTTGAACCAGACTGATTGTTGTGTTACAATATTGAATTGTGGTTTTAATTTATATTTCCTGAGGACTAGAAAAGTTCATCACTTTTTCACATGTTTATTTGCCATTTTGATATTCTTGTTTGTGAAGCCCCTGTTCATGGCTTTTACCCATGTTCTTGTCTTACTGGATTGTCTGCCTTTTTCTTATTGGTTTTAGGAGTTATCTATACATTTTGCACAATAATTCTTTGTCAGATACATATATCACAAATATTTCCTTCCACTGTAGCTTTCATTTTCATTTCATGCATAGTAGCCTCTGATGAACAGAAGTGCTTAATTTTTTTTTAAGATTTTATTTTTTTTCCTTTTTCTCCCCAAAGCCCCCCAGGACATAGTTGTATATTCTTCGCTGTGAGTTCTTCTAGTTTGGCACGTGGGACGCTGCCTCAGCATGGCTTGATGAGCAGTGCCATGTCCGCGCCCAGGATTCGAACCAACGAAACACTGGGCCGCCTGCAGTGGAGCAAGCGAACTCAACCACTCGGCCACGGGGCCAGCCCCAGAAATGCTTAATTTTAATGTAGTCCTACTTATCAATCTTTTTCTTTATACTTAGTGCTTTTTGTACCCTACTGAATCAATATCAGCTTACTGAAAAGACATGAGATATTCTTCTCTCTTATATTTAAGGTTTTTTCTTTTACCTTCCACCAAGAGAATATGATTTTTCCTATCTGTTTTTTCTATGACTCCTCTACCTAGACAGATAGAATGAATTACTCCTTTTCTGAATCTCCATAATAGCATGCATTACTATTATTATCTCTATTATACCACATATTATCTTGAATCATATGTATTTTCCTGTCCATCCTCTCTATCTCATTCCCACAATCCATTCACCCAATTATCTAAATTCTTCATGATTTTTTCAGTAAATCTCAGTCATTATGTCTCCTAAGTAATTCTAAAATTGGTCCATTTCTCTCCACCCAACCACTACCACTACGGTATAAATTTGTGACATGTCATCTTGAGCACTGGACTAGCCCCTGACTGGTCACCAACCTCTAATCTACCCCACTCTAATTCATTGACCACACAAGAGCCAGAGTCATCTTCCAAAACATCAATCTCTTCACGCTACTTCCTTTTTTAAAACCCTTCCATGATGCCATGGCTCTTAAACTAATGTGCAACTCATTAATGTGCTTCAGAGGCCTTCCAAGATTTGAAGGATTATTTTGTCTTTCTCACCATTGATGTCTCTGCTTTAATCTCTTCAGACTTTTTCATCTCCTCGAACGCTCCTTCATAAAGACTCTTCTGCCTGCCTTGATATCCACGTTCCTGCCCTCCTCTTCATCCTTCAGGTCTAATCTTATCCATATTTTTAGCAAGAAAACCTCCCTGACTCCCTAGTAGGTTAAGTCCCCATACTATCTAGTACCATGAAACCTTCATAATTTTTCTCCATTAAAATTTATTATACCTATTATTGTTCGTTTAAGTCTATCTTCTCTGGTAGAGTGCATATTGCCTCAGAATAGAAACTACGTCTGTCTTATTCACCACTGTATCCTGTGCTTAGCTCAATGCCAATGTCGCTTCTTAAAAAATATATTTATTGAATTGAATTGAACTGATTTGTGCTCATGTGCCCATGGTCTAGCATTGGACTTGGCACATAGTCAGTGTCAGTAAAGGTTTAGTGATTCATTATCTTCAAAAAACCCTAGAATTAGCATTGAGGAAGTCTTAAAGATCACCCACTTTAGTCACCCAACCCAAAGGAGCGATGATTAAAAATCTCTACAACATTCCTGCCAAATGTCATCTACTTACAACTCTCTGATAACAGAGAGTCACCCCATACTTCAGCAGGCCATTCCAGGTTTGTGCATGAATATGCATTAGAAGATCTATTTTACAGTGAGTTTAAACTGAGATCTACTTATCTCAGTGAAAAGGTGGGATCTTTGTAGTTTCCTGTAAGCAGATGACATTTGGCTCCTTTTATCTGTATTAATAAATTTGCCTAACTTTTCTGTAAGACAGTCCTATAGGTATCTGAAGACAAGTCCTTTTGCTACAAGCCAACCTTCTTCAGCTATTTTTCATAAGATACCTTCCTTCAGCCACATCTTAGTTTCTTAATGTCCTTCTTGAAGTGTGACACTAGGACCCAATACTCCTGGTGTGCTCTGACAAATCTAGGATAGGACAAAGCTGTCACCTCATTTTTTGTGGGTAACATACTTCTAATAATGTAACAAATGGTAGACCTGGGTTTTGGATGACTAAGGGTTGTACTACAGTTGCTTACTGAGAAGAGAAATTCGAAATTAGACATGAAAGTGAATATTTAGAATGAGAAAAGTTGAGGACTTAGAAGGTGAGGGAGCTCTGAACCTTAAGCTTCATTAGCGTCAAGGTAAATCAGCTTTTAAATGCCCCTAAGATCTTAATAACTTCCTAGTAACATCCTGTTAATCCCTTCTAAATTTACTCCAATTATAACTCACGGGTCTCTCCACCTCCAACATACCCAGCAGGGTGATCAACTGCAAACTGAAGCCAAACTTCCTGGGTTGAAACCCGACTCTCACTTCACAAGGTCGCTGTGGCTACCACAGCAACTAAGAAGTTGAAAATCCTGGCACACCCAAGGCCGATCTATCTTTCTTATCTCCTTTCTTATCAGGAATCACAAAACTCATCTGTCTACTCTTTTCTCTACTAAAGGGAATAGGGTTATTCTTCATGTATTCAAGGTTTTGTTTTTGGTGTTTTGTTTTCACACTAAACCACTTTCCTGGCCTAAATTTCCCTGAGGATTTTCATTCATTGCTCTCAAGTGACATTTCTAAGCCCTCTCTGCATCATTTTCCAACTATCTTCTATAACAGGAGCATGAATCAAAGAGTTGCCAAGGAACCAGAATATAAAAGTCATATTAAGCTCTGCTTAGCTCTACCTGCCAATCTCAACTCAACTTTCCTCCCACTGACATTCAGGATCACCTTTATCATATACCTTTCTAGAAGGTCACATTTTTAGTCTGCTCAAAGTTAAAGTATGTCATTTTTTTTCTGACTATAAAGTTAATACATGATCATTGCAGAAAGTTAGAAAAGAAACTGAAAGCCTAAAATAAATCATCTATAACTTAACCATCCAGAGATAACCTCTTTTAACACCTCGGCATATTTCATTATAATATTATTTTTTCCTATCCTTTTATATTGTTAAGATCATGCCATACGTTCAATCAGAAACCATCCACTTTTTAATTAATATTATATCAAATCATTTTCAAATATTCTTGGGAATTCATTATAAACAACATTTTGCTACTTGCCCAATATTATGCTGTGTGGATGCTATGTACTTCACTTAACCTCTTCATGTGGAAAATTGAGATCTTTACATTGCTTTCTTAGCTATTATAAATTATGTTTTTGAAAATAGCACTATCTGTGCTTAAGGCATTGTCAGTTTTTCTCTACAATCTCCCATCCTCTTTATGATGAATTAATAACAGTAAAATTACTGTTTTAAAGGGTATATTTTCTTTAAGGTAATGAGTATATATGGAACACCTAATGTGGACCTGACATATAATAGACATTAAAAATATATAAATATTTATATATATCAACAAATTAATCTTTATAATTGTTACATTCTCAATAGCAATGCTTAAGAGTATTTGTCTCTTTACACTCCAGCCAGGACTGATGTTAACATTTGTGAACTCTGTTACAAGCACACACACACACACACTCACACATATGTGTGTGTGTGTGTGTGAATATATTGAAGACCATAAATGATTAACAAATAAGGAAAAAGAAGATTACATAGAACCAAAAACTCTATAAAATTCCCCTCAGTTCTTAGAATTCAAATAACACCTGCCAAAATACATAGAAAATCAAAGACAATAATGCAGGAAATTCAGATGACATGATATGAAACTTTAATATATATTACATATGGAGCATCTATAAATAACACCGTTTAGACATTTTCATCAAAATAATCAGATAAAGCTCACATTTCCATACTTTATATTTGAAAACTAATTAATAAGCATGAATTTGATATCCTGTATATGTTAAAATTTTTTTAAAAGACATCATATCATAACAGTTTTAATTTCCATATTGATAGTTTTCCTTGGTTTCTCTGTCTTTCATCTTCTTCATTCTCCTTCCACATCATGCCTCCAATACCCCCGAGTCCCTCTTCTCTGAGACTGCTTCCCCCTCCCACTGTGGTCCCACCATTCCCACCAGCATCCTACCTTGAAGGTGCAGTTTGCTCTCCGTGCTTTGCAGAAGGACGGAACTCACAGAGTCCAGATTGTCATAGCTGTTACAGCCCAGTGGCCCAGTGCGTGTCTCTGTGACCTAGAGTGGACATCAAGGGTGACAGATGTGAGACAGATGCCTTTGTCTGGGACAGACTCTGCGGAGTCAGCACCCAGCAGAGCAAAGTCAGCAGTGAAAGTCTTCTGGCCTGAGCCAGTGGCCACTTCCTTAGTACCTTGCTTGTGCCAAGGACCCTGCCTGGCTGTCATCAAGCAGACAATGGGATGGCAGAGCAATCATGCACACAAACTGGAGCCAGAATGCCCAGGTTCCATCGCTGTTTCTCACTTCACAAAGATACCTTCAGTATTAAATGAACTGATAAGTGGAAGCACTATAGCATATTTCAAAAGCATGAGCTTTGGAATTAGGAGAATCAGTGTTAAATGCTGGCTGGGCCATTTATTTGCTCTGTGACCTAAGGAAGTTGCAAGTTCTCTAAGCTTCTGCAACCTGAAGCGAGTAAATCCTTTCTAGGGAAGGTCGTGAGACTAGACATGATGGGTATAAGTGCTTGATGCACGGCACATGTTCAATGATGGGCATCTTGTAAACCAAAGTCTCCATAAATTGTAATGGGTACATATGCATTATTATTAGGCAAAAATAATAAAATTATCCCCATTTTCCAAAAAGAATTTCAGCAAAAAGCACAATCAGCACCACTGCAGAACAAAACACCCGAATCCTACGGCGGTGTGTTTCCAAAACATTGTCTTAGAGTAATTGAGGTGGTCGACAATAGGGGAAGAGCTATTCAAAGAAATAACCTTGCAAGAAGATGGCTCAGTATGAAGAGGTTTCTCTGTCGCTTTAGGCTTCTTTTCCCATTGTGTAACACAATCAGTTGCAGGGCTGTTTTGAGATTTGCACCCAACTATAAAGACACAGCATTAATTGTTGGAGGGAGTGATGACTTGGGAAACAGTCACATATATCTCCAAATGCCAATTCCGCCCTTTTTCCAGCTACGAAGGCTTGCATCAGTAACTTCCTTTTCTAAGCCTCAACTTCCCCACCTGTGGAATGTTAGTAATTCTCTTATCAACCTCAATAGGTAAGGAGATCATATTTTTGTGATCATTTGTAAATAAATGAGGAATTATTAGGCCTTGGTTTTTTAAAATAATTTATTCTTGGGCCCAGCCTGGTGGCGTAGAGGTTAAGTTTGCACACTCAGCTTCAGCAGCCCAGGGTTTGCTGATTTGGATCCCAGGCATGGACCTATGCACCGCTCATCAAGCCACACTGTGGTGATGTCCCACATACAAAATAGAGGAAGGTAGTCAGGGATGTGAGCTCAGGGACAGTCTTCCTCAAACTGAAAGAAAAAGAAAAAGAGGAAGCTTGGCAACAAATTTTAGCTCAGGGCCAATCTTCTTCACACACACACACAAAAACACAATAATAATAATTTATTCCTTTTTTGTAAGGAATAATATCATAGCTATTATCTAACGAAAGTCAATACTACCAATTTACTTAGCTGAAGATACTCAGAAAAAGAAAACCATAGGCAAAGCTTCCCCATCTGCATCAGCTGCTCATCTTAAATCTGGCAGTGAGACCAATTCTAGCCAGCTGGGTCTTGAGGTAACATCAAGAAATGGCCAAAAAAAATCCAGGTTCCAGGTTGAGTGTAGAAGACAGTGCTACTGTAAGAATGGTTTTGTGAGAGGCCTCTGTGCAATGGCTCCAGGAAATTCCTCTTGAGGAGGCAGGCTGCCCTTCCAGGATGCACAAAGGAGGATTATCTTCTGACAGAGCTTCAATATCTCAATTCCGCATCCCATCCAGTGGGGAGAGAACCATTTGGTGATAATGAAAACCAGGCCTTTGTTTCACTCTGACTCTGATGGCTTCATAAAGATTCTCTGTGCTGAGTTCCCTAACAACATAATCCCCCCAATATAGGTGATTTTTCTCAGATAAGCTGACTCTTTGTTTGTCGATCTGATTTATTTCTCTCCTTCCTACCTCCCTTCTCAGTAACTCCCTCCCACATTTTTCTTTTCCCTTGGTCAATTTCTGACTCACCTGCCTGAATCTCCCTTGTCACAATGCCCCACATACACATTTTTTCCCCTAGAGATATCTGTGAAAGTCTTAATATAAGGCTAGGTCTGTGTTTTATTCAGAAAAAGTTACACTGAAGATTGCGAAGTAAAATGCAGGTATAATCTGGTTTAAGAAAATTTGAGATGCAAAAAGTCTGCATTGAGACCCTCAGAAAGAACTAATCCTTTATATCAAAAATGTCCTCCCTTACTAAGGTAATCCCTGAATTTATTGAATTTAAAATGGAATCTTTTTTTTTTTTAATTTCTTGTGCTGTAAGGCACTGAACTGACAGTCTTGAGCTATTCTATCCAACGTGGTTATTTAAATTTAAATTAATTAAAATGAAATAAATTTACAAATCTAGTTCCTCAGTAGCCACATCTCAAGTGCTCTAAACCCCATATGTCTAATGGCTAATGTCTTGGTCAGCACAAATTTCAGACATTTCCATCATCTTGAAAGGTCTATTGGATAACACTGGTATAGATGAGCATCAGTCAGTAGGTAACAGACTGCCTGTTTTTGTAAATAAAGTTTTATTGGAACACAGGCACATCTATTTGTTTACATATTGTCCATGGCTGATTTTGTGCTAGAGCACCAGAGTTGAGTTTTAGCAACAGAGACCACATGCAAAGCCTGAAATATTTATTATCTTGTCCTTTATTGAAAATATTCACTGACTCATGGTCTAGAGAGTGGAATTCTAGTCCCTGTTAAGATGCTCTTTAGCTGTGTAACCTTGAAAAAGTTTTCAAGTCTTTAACCCTTGGACCTCAATTTTCCTATCTGTAAGATGGCAGAGCAGGGGAGGGGAACAGGATAAAAAAACACAGATATTTTAAAAATTTCTGACCTAGGCATCAGTAATCTGACTCTTGCTTCCTCTATGACCCTGTGAAATTATTTGCCCATTGTAGCCTCAGTTTCTTCACCTAGAAAGGTGAAAATCATACAGGAGAACTTTAAGAATGAATGGGAGGATTGCTGATAATTATACCATGACCGTAGCCAGGGCTGTCCCAGTAAATCAGTACATATGGTCATCCTAATGACAATGCTCATCATGTTACAGGGCACTCGATGACCTTGGTCAGAATGGTTGGCATTGGGCACTGTTAGGTACATGGGTATGAAGCCAGGGATTGCATTTGCCCATTGACTTTCAGAATCCCTGTGTTGCAGTGCTGTTGTCTTAAGAACCTGCCCCCCAAAATCCACCCTCTATCCATACCTTGATTGCTCCAGTTGATATCTGGATCTCATGGAGCCTCCTCATGGTGCCATCACGGTCAACAAAGTAGGATGATGCAAGCTGGTGCAGAGCTTCAACACTTTGAGTGGCATTCCCTGACTTCCTGTCGAGGCGACTTTTGTCCATGTACATGGTCAAGGCCTCCTCCCCTGCATTGGAAAGGAAAGAAGGTCAGGCAGACAGTCAAACTTTGGGGTGGAAGGAAAGGCTCCAGGACCTGGATGCTGAAAATAGACTCAAATCTCCCACTAATTTTCCCCAAATTTCCTTCTGCCTCTGAAAATCAAGAGCACAATGTAAAAAAAAGAGTCCAGAGATGGCTGTAAGTGCCAAGCTCCATTAGGACAAGGATCATGGAAAAACTCTTAGTCATCATGTCCAACTCTGCTAATCCACTTCATAGTTCTCACCAGCATCATCTCTTAACACAACTCACTTCCTCTCTTTGAGGCTCAGTCTGTTCTGTAGACTGATGAATTTGTGGTAGATAGTCCCTTCCTATTCCTTTCTCTTCCTCTTTTGCTTCTTCTTCTTTATCCAGTTCCTTTATTTCCTCTTCTCATCTCTCCCATCTCCTCTTCCCTCCTTCTCTTTCCCTCTTTATCCTTTTTCTACCCCTTCCTAGACAGAATGATGGATGGATGGATAGATGGATGGATGGATGGCTAATGAAATAGATAGACAAATAGACAGATAGATAGATAGATAGATAGATAGATAGATAAGACATAGTTTAGAGACAGATACAGATAGACAGGGAAAAAACTGTGTGGTTATATAGAGAGGAGAAACTGAATTGTCAGCTCTGTGAAGTCAGATACTGTCTATATTAGCTACTTATTTATCCCTTGTACAAAGCCCCATGCTTGGCATACAGTAGATAGTAAATACTTAATTTATCAATTTGTTTTCCTAAATACCTATATATACCAGGCACTGTGTTTCTGAGACTGCAGTGGAGAAGTTACATCTTGGGGAGAAGGGAGATGGCAAGAAAGTTAGGTATAAGGAAAGGGGAGATGAGAGACGGAGAGACAGAGAGAGGAATATACAAACTTATACATTTTACTCCATCAAGTTTTCCTGAGAAAAACACATATAGACTACTAACAGTACTAACTTACAGTGACTTTTATTTTGGTTCTTAACCTCTCTGTTCCTCAGTTTACTCATTAACAATTTTAGGAGAAGAACATCACCTATTCCATACAGTTATTAAAAAGGATAAATTAATTAACACGTGGAAAGTCCTTAAATCAGTGTCCAGTTTTTTTTAGCCACCCAAAATCATTTGGGGTATAGTAAAAAGTGGTCTCTGGAGCTAGCCTGCCTGGACTTGAACAAGCTGCACGAGCAAGTTATTCTCTATACTTTAGATTCTTCATGTGTAAAACTGGGGATACCAACTGTACTTATCTCACAGGGTTGTCATAAGACTAAACTAGTTAATTACATGAACTACTTGAACCCCACCTGGCCCGTAGTGAGCATTGTGGAAGAGTAAACTGCCATTATTTGATTACTGCAAGATATCATTTGTATGAGATTTATCCTTACATCTAAACAACCCAATACAATAGATAGTCAGAGAACAAACACTATCAATACTTTTTAAGGACAGAGCCTGGTACCTAAGATCACTGAAATTTCTTTAGAATGACGACGATTTTTCGAGTTGAAGAGAAAAACTAACTTACTTTCAGAGGGACAGTAGTCATCCTAGGAAGTGGGTACAGTTCTGACCCACAGGTTAATTCCACTGCCTCAGACCCCTCCATGACTGCTTCTAGAACATTATTCCATTGTCACTCAGAGTTCTCCACATGCAGCCTCCAGTCTGTCTTTTAAGAGCGGCCTCCCTCCATGTGTACCAGCCAAACCGTTCCTTCTGCCTCCGTGACTTACTCTTGCCAATTTTCCTCCCAGGCTTTCCTCAGACTCTTTTTTCTGTTTGGAATGTCATTTTGTCTCTCTCCTAAATGTCTTGCTGTTGAAATCCTATCCAGCTTTCTGGTCCCAATTCAAATGTCACCTCCTTTTACCACCCCTTCTCTATCTTTGACCTGGCATACTCCTATCCACTCTTCAGGACCTGTTCAGGTATCACCTTCCTAGTGAGTTTTCCCCAATCACACTCTCATCCCAAGAGATATGCAATCACCTTCCCTCTATCGTTCTTTAGCTTGTGCACCAGTTTAGCTCAGCGTGCATGCACTGAGCATTTTGTGTGTGCTGAGAACTTCAGCAGACACTGGGGTGACAGGCGAATATGACATCATCCCTGCTCAAGAGTCACCAAATGACTGCACACATGCTGTCCAATATGGGAGCCACTAGCTGTGAAATGAGGCTAGTGCAAATTGAAATGCACTGTAGATATAAACTACACAGCAGATTTCCAAGATCTAGAAAATGTAAAAAAATAAAATTGTAAAATATCTCATTAATAGTTTGTTATATTGATTACATGTTAAAATGATAACATTTTGGATAGATTATGCTAAATAAAAATATTGTTAAATATATTCTCCCTTTTTACTTATTATTTTTAAAAATGTGACTGTAAAAATGTGAGAAAAATTAAAATGGCTTGCACTCATTGCTCATGTTACACTTCTATTGGACAATGCTGTCTAGGGAGACAGAGACATAAGGGGATCATTTCAATGTGCCAGATGAATGGCAAAGGTAGAGGGATCCAAAGAATGGAATGCAGCCCAGAAGAAGGGTGCCTGCTTCCCTGTTGATAATGAGGGACACGAGGCACTGGTGACCTGGTCTCTCCAGCTGCACCCCTTGCTACTCTCTAGGTTTGCTCTATCCTATACAAATGCACCCTGTTTTTTCTCATCGTTGGACTCTGCTTCTCTATTTTTTCTTCTGGCTAACTTCTACTCATCCCTCAGGTGCCACCTAAGACAAAACCCCTCTAGGAAGTCTTCCCTTAATTCCCCACTCTTTACTTAAACTAGTTTAAGAGCTCTGACCACATGCTCCCACAGTCTCTTTTATTTCTCCAATACGTCTTCTATCATATTTCATGCTGATTGCTTGTTTAACAGCCTGTCTCCTTCACCAGAGGAGAAACACTTTGAGGTCAGGGAGTATGTAAGAGTTTTTCATCATCCCGTTGTCACTGCCTAGCATAATATGGGCATGTATCATGTGTTTAACAAGTGGTCAGGATATTCATGGGTGAAGAAATAAATATGGAAGTGGTCCACCTCCACAGTGTTTATTGATTGACATATCTGCCTCAACTACTAGACAGAAATCTCCCAGTAAGAAGATTCATCATCACCAAAATTAATCTCTGGGTTCCACATGCCTAGGCTTGAGCTGAGTTCAGAATAAGACATGAACTTTCCTGTGAAGCCTTCCATCCTTTAGACTCCACAGAGACCTGAATAGATTTTGCTTAAAAATGACTTTATGTACAATTAGACTTTGAGTTCCAGGGGCAGTGGGTGGTGGCCTGGTGGATTAAGGACTCTATCTGATTCTTCTTTGTAATGTTCCCAATGCTTCTCCTAGGTCAGATGAAGAATGGATGTTCAGTTATCATTTGAAAGATAAATGGATGGATAGATAGATGGATGGGTGGACAGATGATTGAGTGGATAGATGACTACATAGATGGGTAGACAGGTAAATGATTAAATAAGCAAATATGCTAGATATTAGAACCAGGAGGCAGAGGAAATAAATATTACAAGTGTCAGCTCAGGCTCTCCAAGGGGCCTGTGAAAGACAGGTGAAATAAGTCCAGTTCCCTCTGGACTGAGAACTGGCAGAAGCAAACTTTAGATCAAGAAGGGTTAATGGCTTCTTGCTGCATTATTAAGACTTAATTTCTTATTTATTAAGAGAATGTTCTGTTTAGAGTTGCTTTCCCACTTGGGCATTCCTGAAAATTGCCACTTCACCCCATATAGGCCTTTTCTCAGTCTCTCTCCTCTGGGGGCTTTGCCTCACTCTTTGCAGCTCTTCTTTGAGAGGGAAACAAAGTGGGGCTCAGACACACAGCAGATTGGGGATGAAGTGGGAGCTGCTCATTTTACCTTTTGAGTCAATAGGGGCTACTGTTCCCAGATAGGAGATGGGAAGTCTGGACTTTAGGCCTCCAGGAACATCCCTCATCCTTTCCTCTGAGCACTTGTGGCTTTATTCTCAGCCTTCCTCTTAGCCAAGGGGAGATGTCCCAAAATACAGGGTGGGGAATAACAAATATACACACAAACATACAGGCAAGTACAAAAACGTGAGCCCTCATGCATAAAGACATTAATGTAATATACACACTTCCACATACATGTGCAAGCTCACATATATGTGTACATTGCATCCACATGAAGGAGTCCAATGCACACACATGAGTATTGTGTATGTGTGTATGTATGTCTATGAATAGATGAACTTACATCCAATCGTAGGTAGGCATCTGTGCACATTTGTCTATGCAGGGAGGCAAGCACTCCGATGCACGCATGCAAGCTTAATCACACACATCACACAGATACCCAGGTTACAAGTTGTTCCTTTTGGTCCAAAATATGATCTGCAGAGGGACTAAGGGAAATTGATATCCCTGTATTCCTATGTGTCATTCCAGACCCCCAATTTTTCCTTTCACAATCCTCCATATGAAAATGACTCATATCATGTATTTTATGAGTTTAATAGATTTCACCAAAAATTTGAGGCTCCCATGGAAATGTCTTAGGTGTCAGCCCTCCCATGGGCTTTTCCTTCCTCATGCTCTTTCTCCCTCCCTTTTCCTTCCTCGTGCTCTCCCTCGGGAGCCAAACAAATGCATTTACTTGTCCTATATGTGACAGTTTAAGGAGCACGCCTTGTTGTTTGAGTATGCCCTTAGGAATTGACCTGGCACCTCAAACAGCTCATCATAGCCTTTCTTCTAAATGAACATGGTGTTCTTCTTAGGAAAAATTATAGTGAATAAAATTTTCTGCACTTTTTTGCATTAAGAGGGGAAAACTTATATCCAGACAGGAAAGTGAATTTCTCAATAACTCACATTCACCAAGTGAGTGACAGAAACGAGTTTTAATCCTGAGTCCCCAAGTTCCTTAGCCCCACTAAATGATAACAAAAATAATAATAGAGAAGAAGAATAACCACCACAACAATACCAACAATTTCTTAGGTGCCAAACACAGTGCTGAGCACTTATAATGCATCATCTTATTTGATATCCACAATATGCACAAAGGAAGTACGATTATTATTTCTATTTAAAAAAGTAGAAACTGAGACTTAGAGCATTGAGTCACCTGCCAAGGTGACACAAAACTGATAAAGAGCAGGAGGCAGGATTGGAACTGGGCAATCGAACTCCAGAGCCTGCCCTTTCATTCACCGCCACTTACCACCTCTTTTTTCTCCCATTGCATGAGGAGGCTCTTAGAAATATTTTTCCATGAATAAATGAATGAAATGATGATGTAAAAAGGATCTCAGACAGTTTCTGGCACATTGTGTTTAATCAACAGTAAATCTTTGCCCCTTTCCTCTCCCCATTCCTCCACACTGAGGATCGAGGGAACTGTAGGGTCTGCTGTCCAACACTGGAGCTCAATCCAAAGCTTTGCATATTTTAAAATGTTGTGCTGTAAAAACAGGAAAGGAACAAGGCTCTGTGAATAATTCACCACCTTGCCTTGGAGAAATTAAAAATACATTTCACTGCAAAAGAAAGGTCTTTGTTATTTGGGATTTCCACGGACTCAGACGGAACACAGCTTCTAATGGAAGGCTGAATTGGTCACAATATTTTTTTTTTCAAGTGAAATGGGAGGTGGAAGAAGTTAAAAGAAAAACAAAAGGAAAAAGGTTAAAAGAAAATGCCACACTCAATGTAGATGTGATTTTATTTTCACTTCAAAATAGAAGTTATACTACATGATTTAACATTCAAAGTCCTACTTAACTTAATATCTGATGAGCAACAGGCAACAAATACATGCTAGTTGTTTGGTTGTTAGAGTGGGAGGATCAACGGGTGAGTGAGTTGGTTGAAGAGATGACTAATGTTGGGTCAAAAAATAATACAGGCTTTGTAGACAGAAAACTCTAAGCTTAAAAAATTTAGGGTGAGCTGTTTTTGTTTGTTTTTAGTTTAAACAAATTTTAAAAATTTAAACAAAAGCAGCTTTGTCACCTACTAACCATGCCTCTTCTGAGTCTCATCTTCCTTATCTATAAAATGGAGATAATTTGACTTAACTTGCAGCTTTTGAGGACTAAGGAAAATGTACCATGCCTGCTATGGGCAAATACTCAATAAGGAGTGGCTATTACTACTATAAGAATGAATGAATTTGCCCAACCAATCTCTCCATCCACATTCCCCACATCATCAAATTCCTAATCTGGGCTTCCTCAAAATGTATCCTGTGTGCACCGCCTAGAATGTTTTGCCATCTTCCTTCGACCTAGTCCACTCCTGTAGAGCTAAACTGCCATCTCCTCAATGAAGTTTGCAGTGATTGCCCCAGCCTGCAGTGTCACCCCTTCTCTGAAGAAGATCAACTGTAATAATTATACCTCTGCTCACCCACCCTGCCTCCATCAATACCCTATATAGCATAGGCAATATCTGAATGCCACTTAGCAGCTCTCTGAGCAGGGGCCATGGTACTCCACCAACCAAGGGGCTTTCTCAAAATTCAGTGGACCCAGTCACTGTGGCAGAAAACCGATGTCCAAAGGACTGTAGCTCATAATATAAAATGACGCATGCAGGCAAGACCCATAAGCATCTGAATTCACTAGTCTCTACTATTTCCCATTTTCTTTGCATTTCTTTCCTCCTCTTTACCCTCCCCTCTTATCCTTACTCCATTAAAGATTGATTTGACTTGATGGGAAGGCTGAAGGGTAGAGTAATTAGTCTGCTTTCCTGTTAACCTAGTCTAAGCCCATATAAGATGCAAATGATACTCTGCTTGTAAAATGATATCCTTAACTTATTAGTCCCTAAAGTAGACTTAAATAAATAAAGGCAATTCTCTAAACAACATCTGAAATTTAATTATTTCCCCAGATTAGAATATATTCCAAAGGAATAATCAAATTAAGCATTCTCAACAAATTGAACTATTCCAAGGGGGCGCCATGTTTCCACAAAACTTAGTGAACTCTCAGCTTAGACTGTACCATAGAATGGAATCCACTGCTCTGATAAGACCACACCAACCAAGACATTTTGGCTTTTCTAGTAGTATATGCCTTTGAGTGATGTACAATAGCAGAGATGTTAAAACAGCGTTGATCCTAGGGCATCCCACCCTCCCCTCCAACCCACACGCAAAGTCATGACAAGGCTATAGCACAGTGGCTGCTGACCTACCTCCCAAGGTGGCAGAGATGAGGAGGTGGGTGCCGTACTTTTTGATGATGGTATCGATGAACTGTTGAGTGGTGGGTCTCCTGCCAAGCAGGCGGATGCTCCTTTGAAACTCCGGCATGAGGGGCAATGGATGACGGACCAGGTCTCTCCTCTCGATGGCTGTGTTCCTCACCTTCCAACGGGCAAACTCCCTGGGCAGGAGAGATGAGCAATATAAAACTTACCACCTCTAGCCCTAAGCCAAAGTCCACTCAACCATCCCATGTATTCATCTCTTCTTAGGTGAGAGAGTCAGTACTGTTATTTTTAATATTTGCCAAGTGATACTTAGATCTGGAACTCACAATCCTCTTCAGCCAACAAATACTTATTGAGTACTCTTCTCATCACTGGGATACTGTGGTGAACCAGACAGACACAGTCATGTTCTCATGTTGCTTATGGAGCATCAGGGATACAAAAATCATTGTTGTCTAGTTGCTTATACACTTCTTTTGCTCAATTATGAATGATACCACAAAGATGTAATCTTCTTAGGTATATGGAATAGGTTACAGGGTAGGATTCATAAGAATGCTGGCTGGATGAATAAATAAACAAACGAATGGAAGGAAGGAAGAGAGAAAAGTAGGCTATGTAACAATGAACAAGACCTAAGGCACACAGCAATTTGAGACCAGTTCAAAGACAATTCCAAAATCAAATAATTAACCCAGAGCTGTTTAATTAAAAATTTTAACATACATTCATTGAGCAGCTACTATTTGGAAGAAATTAAGCTATGTTTTGAAGACCCTGTTAGGGGATTTCTATTCTTCCTTTCACTAATGACAGACTAGATCAAGACTAAAGAGCCGTGAACTTGAGAGTCCAACTCAGAATCTCACTCTGCTTCTTGCAAACTATGTGGTGGAATCTTGGGCAGAGTATATTACTTCTCTGGACCTATATTTCCTTATCTATAAAATCCAATTAATATTATCTATTTCCTATTGCTGGTACACAGATTACATGAAACAGAGTGTGAAAATACCTTCAGAAACTGCCAGGCACTAATCCAATGTGAAAGATACTTTTATAACTTTATTCCCTCACAAATTCCCAGACATATAAATCATGAAAGGTTCATGGATGATGAACATGAAGCATGCAAACCGAATACAAGTAGAAATTTTAAAAACCTTGGTTCAGGCTGCTTTTGCTTTAATGACCTCTGTTCCTACCCAAGCTGAAGCTCCCCCTGGAAAAACCAGCTCTCCGATCTTCGTGAGTTACAAGCTCCAAGTCCCTTGAGAAAATAGACTAGCTAAGAGGACTATAGGGTCAGCCTACATAAATAATGGGAACCAGAGTTTAATGAAAAGATCCTTCTCTCCTGCCACAAGATGAGAGAGATGAATGAAGGAAGGGGCACAGAGCAAGAAGAAGCAGAACAGTGTAGGAATCACGCTGGAATATGCCCTGGTAATTCAAGGGTGGAGTCTGACCCCTGATGCAGAGGAAACCGGGTCTGAAAAAAGCTTTCAAATTGGAATAAATTTCCAGGCCTCGGAGCTTATGGTCTGTGTCTGCTTAAGGAATCTCTGTCCATAATTCATAACAGTTCAAATTCTAAATAAAGTCAGCTCAGTACCTTGCACATCATAGGTACTTAATAAACCTATCAGCTGCACTCAAGGAACCCTTGCAGGACACCTACTAAGCACAAAGTACGATGTCTACAGGAGAGGCGTGGACACATCACAGTTCCATGTCCTTAAGAAGATCACACTCTGGCAGAGAAGAGAAGATATTTCCAGTTCATTGTAGATCAGAGACTACAGGATGCAGAAGGAGGAGCACAGACTTCTCAGGTCTCTAGGGAAAGCTTCACATTGGAGGTCATATCTGAACTATGGTTTTGAAGTTCACACGGGGTTTAGATAAACAGAAATGTTCAAAAAAAAACCCACAGACAACTATCCACATGGAGGAAAAAGCAGAAGGAGAGTGAGTGGGAGAGGGATGTATAATACTTTTGAGAAGAGCTGAACAGGAGGGGAAGTGTATGACGAAGGAGTGGGAAAGAAGACAAGATGGAGCCGGTGGCATGACTGGATATTGGAAGAAGAAAGAGGATGGGAGAGGAGCTGAGGAGAATTTTATAGATGTGGTAGATAGCTTGTGACATGACTCACAAAGACTCCTGCCTACTTGTGTACACATCCCTGTGTAATCTCCTCCTCTTGACTATGGGCTGGACTGGACCCAGTGACTTGCTTCTAATGAATAGAATATCCAAAAGATGGAATGTTACTTTCACAATTAGATTACAAAATATTGCACCTTCTGTTTCTCTCTGTCTCTATCTCTCTTTGTTTCTGTCTCTATCTCTATCCCTCTCTCTTGCTGCCATGTTGTGAGGTGCTCTATGGAGATTGCCACATGGCAAGGGACCGAGGGAAGCCTCCAGCCAACAGCTTCTGAAGAATGAGACCTCACAAGGAACTGAATTCTAGCAGTCACCATGTGCATGAGCTGGAAAGGAGGTCTTTCCTAGTCAAGCCTTGAAATGACTAACTACAGACTGGTGAGAGCAACAACACACAACCAAGCCATACTCAGATTCCTGACCCACAGAAACTGGAAGATAATAAATATTGCTGGATTAAGCCACTAAGTTTGGGGTTATTTGTTACTCAGCACTAGATGGCCAATAGAAGGCAATGAGAATCATCAGATATTTCTGAGAAAAAGAGTCATTCCTCATCAGTTTATATCTGAAATCTATAAAATTATATACACATATAATTATTTATATGAATATATATTATCATTATATTATATATAGATTATAAATATCCATAGAAATATATGCATATTTCATTAAAATGGACAAATATATAATTACACATATGTATGTGTATATATATATAACTTTTATTTATAACTTATGACCTTAAGTTATGATTTTTTATGTGAATATGTATACATTCCTCAAAACTAACATGCCTTTACACACAGAGAGGTTAAGTAACATGTCAAAAGTCACAGCTAGTTAGTGGCAGAGCTGAGAATAGAAAACTGGTATCCTGATTCTTAAATCACTCTTTTAATGAGAGAACTAGAATACAAAACCATAGTAGAACCAGCACCAATACAAAAAGATAATGCCATCTCCACCTCCAAATTACAAACTCATGACTTAATTTCTTTCTTTCCTTTTTTTTTTTTTAACGTCCTCCACAGTCTTCTTGATATTCACGAGCTATACACCCAGGGCCTGACATCTGTGTTGCTTCCTTGAAAAAACCATGGAGGAAACCAATACTGGGTTCCTGGTTCCTCCCTCACAGGATGGATGCAAGGCCTAACTGAGGGGATGCATGTGGCCTGCTGAGTATAATGCCAGACGTTTGGGAAAAGCTCACTAACTGGGGAGTGTTATTGTGAAGCACTGATTCTGCCAGGCACTGACTGTTCAGCACCATGGACAGAATTCCTGATCCTAAGAAATTGTTGTGTCTTACTGGAAAAAGATGGATGTTTAGGAAAGCTACTAAACTACGGTGTGCTCTTTGCAATGGTAATTTTAGTCACAGAGGGATCAGACAGGAGGGTCCCTGACTCATTCTGGATGAGAGGCTGAGGCTGGAGTGGAGTATCAAAGAATTTTCCTGTATGAGTTGAATTTTGAAGAGAATATGGGATTTGGCCAGAAAAAGATAGGGGAAGGTGTTTCAGGAAGAACGAGACCCATGTGAAAAATGGAGGGGAATGAGGGAGAATAAGACAGTTGGAGAGAGAGGGATGTGTGTATGTCTGCAGCATTCATATGTGTATGTGTGCATGTGATATATAAATGATAACAGGTAAAGATAGAGAGGTTGTCAGGGGCCACATGATGTTATCAGATATCAGTCTATAAATTCTGTTCTTATTTGCCGACAATCCAGCCAAAAAACATCTTAAGAATGGGTTTATGTGACTCTCTGACCATCATGGAGATGTTGGAACAAAGACTGTAATAGTCACAGGATTCTACAATTTTATACTCCTTACCAAAATACACTTAAGTAAAAGGACTTCACAGCATGTAGATCTATTTAGAAGTAGATTTAAACAACATTAGAGCTGAAACGGTTGATTTATGTATTCAAAATTTGAGCACCTACGATTTTTACAGCTCTGAGGATATAGCAGTAAACAAATTAGATAAAAGTCCTGCTATCAAGGAGCTTATATTTTGTTGAGAGTGGATATGTAGTAAAGAGACAAATGTGTAACATGTCAGAGGGAGATAAATGCTATGAAGACAAATAAAGCAGAAGAAGGAGCTTGGGACACTCAGGGGTGGGGTATGGGTGTGGTTTCATATAGATGGTCAGAAAGGTCCTTCCTGATTTGATGACATTAAAAGGGAAACTTGAAGAAAATGAGAAGGAGATCATGGGGCCACTTAGTAGAATAGTGATCTAGGAAGAAGGAACAACAAGTGCAAAGGTCTTGAGGTAGGAATTTGTTTGCCGGGTTTGGCGAATATCAAGTAGGCAGGCCTAGGTGAGTAGCTGAGTAGAGGAAATGAGATGAAAGAAACATGGATAGGAAAAACAATAACATCAAAATATGGGCTGAGGTGGACACAATCTAGAGAGTCTACATTAAATTTAGTAAAGACGTTTTACTTTTAAAATCTAAATAATATGGAAAGTCAAAAGGTTTTGAGCAATGATTCAATCTGATTTATGTTCTAAAAGAGGAATAGGCAAGCTTTTTTTTCTGTAAGGGGCCAGATAGTAAATATATTAGGCTTTGCAAGCCATAATGTATCTGTTGCAGCTACTCCACTCAGTCCTTGTAGAGTGGCCAGCCATAGACAATACATAAATGAGTGAGTGTGGCTGTGTCCCAATAAAATTCCATGTATAACAGCCGTTGGCAGGTCAGATTTGGCCAACAGGGAGTATGACCCTTGTTTTAAAAAGCATCACTATCAGGTCCAGCCTAGTGGCATAGTGGTTAAGTTGCACACTCTACTTTGGCAGCCCAGGGTTTGCGGGTTTGGATCCTGGGCATGGACTTACACACTGCTTGTCAAGCCACACTGTGGCTGCGTCCCACATACAAAATAGAGGAAGATTGGCACAGATGTTAGCTCAGGGACAACCTTCCTCACCAAAAAAATTAAAATAAATAAATAAAAGCACCACTATGACTCCTTTCATAGAAGTCATCAAATCTAAGTCAATCAATTCATGGATGAGAAAACTGAATTTCAAAGACATCAAATTACTTGCCCTAGAGCACACAGTAAATGACTGGCAGGGCTGAAATCAGAGCTGGGAGCTCATAACTCCAAGTGCGGTGCCCTTTCCACTGCAACATGCCACCTTAAAAAAAAAAGAGAGAGAGTAAAGGAAAATAAAAGAAAGTGAGAAAAGCTTGCTTGTCATGTTATCTAACTGCTCTGCTGGTCCAGGAACAATTTCATGTAAGTTCTCAGTGAACTGAGCACAACATAAAATATATATCTTTCCTTCTGTGCTCACAAATTAAGCACACTCTCCTTGGAGGAGAAGGCACAACTCGTGATGGCAGAGGATCCGTGGAACATGCCTATGCCTAACTAAGCATCCCAGCGTGGAGGGCAAACCAATTAGACTGAGATTAAAAGAGGATCCTGGATGGAAGGCATAGAGTGGCTGCGGTGAAGCCTATCCAACTAGAGGAGCAGAAGCCAGGAGGGCAGGTGATAACAGAGGCAGAGGATGGATGAAGATTGGAGCCAGGGCTGCAAGATTTAAGATGAGGCTGGAGAGAAAATTGTAAGGCCAAGTCTCTCTTTTTACAGCTAAGCATTGCCTTTATAGGATCCTCCCTCATCCTCTTTACCAGCCTTCTACTCTCCTATACAAACACACACACACACACACACACACACACACACACACAGATGCACACACACTCAATGACACATTAAGTATGAGGTTGCAGTGAAGAAAAGACTATGAGACGGGCAAGAGAAGTCTGTGACCTTGGGAAGGTGTTTGCTTTCCTGAGAAACCAGCTGATTGTATTAGATGGTCTTCAGCTCTATATCACTCAGGCTGGGCTTTGGAGGTAAAAATCTTGGGTTAAAACCTGATTCTGATTCACCGATTAGCTGTCAGATCATGGAGAAGTTTGCTTACACTGTGTAAAATGTAAATATAATCCAGGAGAAGCATATCTACCTTAGAGGGATGGTTTTAGGATTGTACTAAATGATGAAGCACAGTACAAGGACACAATAAGCCCCCAGTAAAATGTTAGCATTAAAGTTATTAATATTATCATTGTTGTTATGGTTATACAAGAGGCTCCAATGGGAAGCTGGGTGATAGTGGATGGATGGTGGAGTGGGAGACAAGAAACAACATGCTCTTTTCAAAGTTACCAGTAGGTAGAACTTTTGAGATAGGCAGGATTTGAATCTTGTGAAGTATGTTAAAAGTAGTGAGTCTGAATTTAAGAAATGGGCCAACAGTTTATAAACTCTCTTCCTATTTCCTCACATATGTGATAAAAAGTAAAAACCATGCATCTCCCCAAGTGTGCTGAGAGAAATGAAATAATGGTTAGAAAACTTCTTTGTCTAAACAGAGTATGGACAACTGAAAGTGGCTGTTGGTATTTTTTAAATTAGTATTTGCATAGAGCACCTTTATAAAGATGTTTCTGTTGCATAAAATTGTCTTTTCTCTTTCCTAATGTGTAAAATGGGGTTTGACAATTTCTACTTCTCATGGTTGTGAGGATTGCACCTCCCTCAGTGCTGGGTCCATGGAAGTGCTAGATAAATGTGTTTACTCTGCTGTTTTCTATATAATGGAGGCTACTAATGACCTCCGAAGAAGTGAAGGGTTGCTTTATTCTTTACAGAAGATATTTTGCAGCTTGTTTTGTAACTTGAATCTGATCTCATAGCAGAAATATTTAGAGGTGGTTTTCAAGAACACACATACCATAGACAAGAATACAAAAATACTGAAAAATAAAGGGAGGAAAATAAAATGAAGCTCGGGTTAAAATTAGCACACAAAATTAATTCTATAAAGTCCTGAATACTTGATAGAAGTGGACTGCAAATGTCTCTGAGCTTCCTTGCAGCCAAAGGAAAAAGGGAATCACAGCCAAAAGAGCCATACAATCAAGAAGATAGAGAGTAGTTTTGGGTCAAAGTTGTTGGATAAACGCAAGTTTCCTGAATGCTACAATAAGACACAAATATCTCCCAGGGTTTCTCATAAAGAGAAGGATACAGTTGATGCTGGTGGGTAATGTCCTCAACAGTATCCTGATGTTTGATTGGCTCAGTGTAGCCTAATGCCTATGCCAACACATCATTCAGTAAAGCAATTCCATGAGAATCAAAAATATTACAGTCTAAATATGTAGCTCTCTAGTGGTCTGACTTAATCCAAGGATACATTTTAGAATATTTTATAAACACTGTACCCCCACTAAATGTTTGTTGAAAGCATCACTGCTTACAGTTATGGGATGTTTGCATTTGTTTATTACTGGGTGGCTTATCCCATTGGTTGCATTAACTAATCATTTGGAAGTGAAATAAAAACAAGCCTCTGAGTCGGGTGATGGGGAGTGGGGACACTGGGACCACTTCCATTAGTGTTAGTAGCAAATTATCCCCAGAAAAGCAAAAGGGAAATACAGAGGAAGAGAGTGAAGAGATGAAATCATTGAGCCAACAGAGAGAGAGAGAGGAGAGAGAGGGAGCATTTCTCTTGCTTGCTGTTCCCAGTATCTCCTGATACAAGCCCCAGCCAGCTCAGGAAAGGTGAACCCAAGGGCATATGTGAAGTGGAAATGATGCATCTTAACAATCAGTGTGACTGCAACAAATCCCCTGCCTGCCTCCATGCCCCAGAACCTAAATGAGAAGGCGGCTGAGGAATGGCAGCATCCAAGGGGATTTTGGCCCCAGAGGGTGAGGAGAGGAAAAGCAGAAAGCAAACAAACAAAAAGAACTGTCTCTGAAAACGTGATTATGAATACTTTTGTTTTAATTACAAGTAAAGACATTGACTTAACTGCCGAGAATAAAATAATCTTTGCTTACAATTGGTACATAAGCCCTTCTGTTTTCCAAAGTGTGTTCACTGGAATAATGGCATTTTTAGTTTTATCTGGACCCCGGTAGCAATTCTTATGAGAATCAAATTCAGAGAAATGGGGCAACTAATCCAGGGGAAGCATCTTGGAATGGAGCTAGGTGCTTCTCATTTGAGTAGAAACTTGAGAGGGAAGAGTAGAAACACAACAAGCATGCTTGGAATGGCCCAACTTTTATAAAAATGGGCCATTTCCTGAAAAGCAAGCGTGATTCTTCATGGAGCATTGTTACTGAGGGGTGCCAGGGGCTGTATGGGGCAAGCAGCTTAGAATGCCCTTGCTTTATTTTACTTGGAGTAGCCAGCATTTCCTGAGATGCCCTCAGTCACCTAAGCTGCATTGCTGCCATACAGAATCCAAAACATCAGGATAGAAGGGCTTTTGGAGTGATCATCCAAGGATATCACCGTCATTTCACAAATGAGGAAACTGAGGCCCAGAGAGAGAAAGGGACTTGCCCAAGGTCACAGCACCACTGGTGGCGAGAGGGACCAGAATCTGGGTTCCTGGTCTCAGATGCAGTGTCCTTTATCCTGATCCACTTTACCATCCCATTATCTCAATTTGTAGAGTCTATAGTGCGTTTGCGCCCTTTCAAAGCTCCGTCATCACATACGTTAGCCTCCTGACAAGCTGGAAGAATGGTATTGCCCTCCCCTTCACAAGTGGGGGAAACTGAGGCTCAGGCCAGTGATGATCACATGGCAAACCCACGCCAGATCTGGGACAGAAATTCAAGTTCCATGATTCCCTGCCTGGGCTTTTCCCACTTTTTCCTGTTCCTTCCTCCTCCGCCCACTTTGGCATCACCATGTCAGTGAAGGACAGGCGTTACCTCTCTCAAACCACCTTGCCAGGAGCACTTGCAATGCTCTGCAAAAGGAAGTATAGCAGGATATCAAGGAAAACAAATGTGCATCCCACTGAGCACCTGAAAAAGCAACACAGAACAGGTCCTTTCCAGAAGATGTTGTAGCACCATGGGAGGAGCTCAGACCTTAAAGTCAGAAAGGCCTGGCTTTGAATCCCAGCATAAAGCCACTCATTAGCTGAGCGATCCTGAGCAGATTCTTCAGCCTCTCTGAGCTTGTTTATCGATGTAATAGAAATCCTAGCACTTACCTTGCAGGGTTGTCAGAAGGATTAAGCATAATGAATGCAATTAGTCTTGCAGTAGTAGCTACTCAATAAATGTTAGCTATTTATCCCTTGGCAAGGCATCCTAAAAGGGGAGTTTGTCGCATAACACATAACTTTTAATGGATATTTTAAATGATCTTAATATGCCCACGGGCTCCACGGATTATACAAACTGCATGTAAATAAAATATTTAAAATTCTGTTTACTCGATTTGTCTCTCTGCTTATTTCCAAAGCATCTATTGTGAAAGCATGACTCATAACTAAATATAGATTAATAAAAGTTTGGAGCAGCAATTATTTTCCAATTATCATAAATCCCATTAAACATTGCAATTATATGAATTTTCTCTTTCAGATCACAAAATTTGAGAGCTCCAAGGAACCACAAAGAATGTCTTCATATTGCCTTCAATCTTTAGATGGAAACACAGAGATGAGAGGGGAGATAATTTTCTCAGGGACAAACAGCTGTCAGTAGCACAGCTCATTTTAAAATCCAGGTCTTGCACGCCCAGGCCTCTGCTCATTTCCCTTTGCCACAGTGCATCTTCTTACGAGAAAAATGAACAACTCCTTCCCCAGCAAGTAATACTGCATTTAATTTCCAATTTCTTTCTTGTTAAATATTTTAGGATTAGCAAGCATGCTGCCATCTCAGAACCTCTCCAAAATCCACATTCCCATCTAGGTCCTTCTTTTGTTTCTCCATATAGAAAGCTTCTCTGTGCCTGCTTTGAGCCAGTTAAGAAATACCTTTTTTTTTCAATTCATTCAACACATATTCTGAATTTCTGCTCCTATATCAGAAACTGGGGATCTAAAGCCATCCTTGACTTAACTTAAATGTACCAAAGTCCTTAAAAATGATTTAACTCGGGTCAGCAAACTATGGCCCACAGACCAAATTTCTCCCATTGTTTTGTAAATAAATTTTTATTGGAACATAGTCACACTCACTTGTTTATGCGTTGTCTGTGGCTGCTTTTGCCCTACAATGGCAGAATTGAATAGTTGCAACAGCGAGGAGAGGGCCCACAAAGTCTAAAAGATTTACTATCTGGCCCTTTACAGAAAAAGTTTGCTGACCCTGATTTAACCCATTGACCTGGCCAGTCAAATGATGCATTTTAAGGAAATAATCAAGGATGCCAGATCAAAGATTTATAGACTGAGCTACTTAAAGAGATAGATCAGTAAATTCTGTGTGCTTTTTGATGAAAAGATTCCCCTGCCATAAAAATATTTAAAAACTACTTGGCCAGGGGCCAGCCTTGTGGCCTAGTGGTTAAGTTCGTGTGCTCCCCTTCCGTGGCCCAGGGTTTCGCCAATTCAGATCCTGGGCACAGACCTAGCACCGCTCATCAAGCTATGCTGAGGTGGCATCCCACATAGCAGAGCCAGAAGGACCTACCACTAGAATATACAATTTTGTAGCGGGGGGCTTTGGGGAGAAGAAATAGAAAAAAAAAGATTGGCAACAGATGTTAGCTCAGGGGACAATCTTTAGGGGGAAACAAAAGCAAGCAAACTACTGGGCCAAAGAAAATGAAAAAACAAGGATGTCTTCCCACACTGCACCTTTAAGCCTAAATAACAAAGTCATTATTTAAATACAAATTAGAAGGAACTGATTTTTAAAAAAGTCCAGATCAACCTGAGTTAAGAAAATTAACGTTTCAAGAAGAATTTATGATTTGATGATTAAACATGGTAATTGATTTAATATATGCAATGATGAAAAAAATACCATGGGAGGGGGTCTAAGGCACTCTCAGAGGTATTTAGCTGCCTAAACATCACAAGAAGAAGGAAGAAACCACCAATCTTCCTAGTTGGTGGGATCTGATGAGTTGTAATGCCGTGAAAACATGGCTCCAATAGCTAGAACCGCAATAACTGGGAAGAACTGACAGCAAGGTAAAGCCCCACTCAACAAAGCAAGCTCTTTCTGACTGTCAGAACAAATCAGAATAAAGCAGGCTGCCTTGGGAAGTAGGGAGACCCCTGTCTGAAGATATTGCAGCAGAGTTTCAGTAGCTGATTGACAGACATGCTTGTAGGAGGAATTAGAACCCACATGGTGGCTGGAAAGCGTTGTTGTTGCTGTGTTAACTGACTCTGAGATCCTACGTGTTTCAGGAAAGAAAAATGTGTTTGGAATATTAGGAAGTGTCTTCTGAGTGCCCAGGTGAACTGGAAATGTTTCAGTCAGGACCTAGTATTCCTTGTAACCACTGACAGGTATGTTAGTCTCACATAGGCACCAGGATGATGATAGATGATAGTTACGGAAAAGATCGCCTACTTAGTTTTTTTGATTTTTTTTTTTTTTTTTTAGGCTCTGAGTTAGGTGGATGGTACTCAAAAACACATTGAGAGATCTCAGCCCCCTGGTATATCCCATGGCTACCCCAAGACTCTGAATTTTAATTCTATTCTCTCTTCTAAAGCACATAAATATGGTCTGTCTCCATCAAATGATCCTTCAACTCCTCTTTTTTGGTGTCCCCATAAACATCTAGCAAATGTAATATTTCTTGAACATGAAGGCATTTCAATGGCCACATCTTAATAAAGCCACTGCCTAGCAACCATTCTTCTGCAAGATCTTGTGGTACTTTCTAGAAGGGCCCCATCTCCTCTCTCTTGTATACAGATACTTATCCAACTAAATCCGTGGACTCAGTAACAAATAATATCAACTTTCCAACATTGCACATGCTTGATTCTTCAGATGCACACGCCTAAGTATAACTATATAAGGCCACCTAATATGGGCCAGGTGCTTTGCATTAGTACTCACAAATACCCTAGAAGGTGGTTATAATCATCCTCATTTTACAGATGAAGAAACTCAGGTTCAAAGATCCAGTCAGGTTTAACTCTGTAGATTACACTATGTACATACCACTCATGACTTATGACTACTTTCAGCCCAAGATTCTATCTAGCAAGCTGATTACCCATTATGAACCTCAAGTCCATGAATTTACAGGAATTATTCTTAAACTACCTTGTATTCTTACTTACCTCTTGCATTTTCATCAAAGTGCTGCCAACATTTTGGCCTCCTTAAAGGCTAACATTGGGTCTAGAGGCATGGGCAAAGGCATCATAAGTCTACCATCTACTCCACCATAATGAGCTGGACCACCTTAGACAAGTAATAATTTCTCTTTGGCTTTCACTATCCTCATCTGTAAAATGGACATTTGGACTGGGTTAGTGGCTTTCAAACTTTTGTTTAGACATGAAATATTTGATTCATTAATTCATTCTTTTAAGTAGTTTTATTTATTTTGGAGTGTCTACCATGATTCTGTCACTATTTTAGGTGCTGGGGCTACAAAAGTGAACAATATAGACAAAGAACTTGCATTTTTCTGGGGAAAACACAAATGATAATAATCCAATGACTATTTTGCAAAATAGCAAAGTTAGATGTAAGTAGAACTTCTCTGGGAATGGGGATGGTCACAGAACCATGTCTCTCCTCTCACCACCCTAGCCTTCAGGCTAAGGAGCCCAATTTAAAAACTATCAGACTCAGATTCTATCTGAGCTTTGTGAAACGAGGTCCATAGGCCACCTGCCTCAGAATTCAGTGGGAATTCACGATAAAGTACAGAAACAAGAGCTCCCTCAAACAGCAAATCAGAGTCTCTGCCTCTGACTTTTTAACAAGCTCCCAGGTGACGATTCTACAGAGGAACATTGAGAGCTCCAAGACTGAAGGGCCTCTGAGGTCTCCTCTTTGGACATTCTTCTCCTCCATTCCCTCCTAGTAAACTCCTTCCCATCATGTTTGGCTTCAGTTGGAAAGTCACTTCTACAGGAAACTTTCCCCGACTTCCCCAGCCAGGTCAGCTTCCCCGGACCACTGAACACAGTTGGCAATTGTGTGCATGATGATTTTATTGTCATCCCCCTCCACTGGAAAGTAACCTCCATGGGGTGTGGACTATATTTATTTTTCTCAGCTCTAGTACATTCTTGGAACTTATAAAATGGCCAATAAGTAATTCTTAAATAAATCAAGACAGTACAAGTGGGTTTATGGATAGATCTTTTCTCCTTCTGGCATTAAGCTCATCTTTTTAGGCACGCCCCACAATCAGATTGTTTCACTGCCAACGTTCAGCCCCTGGAGTCTGGCAAGTTACGTTCGGACTTTGTTACCAAATTACTCAAGTCTTCAGTGACTTCCTGTTTCTATTTATTACTGCACCCTATTCCATGCATAGGCAGATGCGGCATTTTAATCCTAAGAAGTGAGGAATTTTGGAATTAGTCCTTAACACCTTAGTGCTTTCATTTTTCCCTTTTCCAATCAGTAGCATAGCTAATAAGTCCAGAGATCCACAGGAAAGGATTCTTATGGGATTAAACAAAACTGGGTTCTTAGCCAAGACACATGGAGATGCAAATGCCGCCCACTGGTTCCGCTGCTTCCACCTTGACAACTCTACAATTCTTCCTCAATATTACAGCCAGGATTATCTTCTCAAAGTGTGAGTTGGCTCACGCCACCTCCTCCACCTTGTTTGGAAGCCATCAATGAGTCCCAACTACCTACAAAATAAATATGAAACTCTCTGGATTCCTATTCAAGATTCCTCATGACCAGAGTTACACTTCAAAGTCCCAGTTCCTTTCTCTATTACCCTATCCTTACTCCAGTCAAACTGAACTGCTCTGTGGACCCATTCATAACTAATATCATCTTACATTTTTATGAATGTTCAGATACTAGTGCCTACCTAAAATATAGCCCAGACCTCTTAATTCTGAGTGGAATGCCTTCCATGACCTGTCCTGCCTACATACTTCACCAGCTTCTTCTTGATTCCTCATCAACATCCAGCCCTGGCAGGTACACACTTTGATTTTGTTTATCAAGCTCCATCAAGTGTATAAACCCACTCTGACCTCCAGGCTTTCCTACTTTCATATACTATTCTCTGCTAGAAAAATTCTTCTGCTCCTTTATCTGGTTCATTCTTACCCAGCAATATCACTTTGCACTTCCCCACTCAAAGTATGTATTACCCTGTACTAAAATTGTCTGTTTGCTTCTTTCTGCCCCTGCTACAGGATGCATTCTGCACGAGAGTGGAAAAAAGGCAGCTTGTTCAGCGTATTCTCAGCACTTAGCTCAAGGCCTGGCATATAGTAGGTTCTGAAATAAATCAGGAAAGAATGACCATGTCTCTCTCATGCTCAGTTGACTCCATGAATTCCTATCTATTCATTCATTCAAACAATATTTTTTGAGCCCCTACTAAGTTCAAGATAGTCTTTTAAATGCAGGAGACTAGCAGTGAAAAGGATGGGCAAAATGCTGCCCTTGTCAAGCTCACATTCTAGAAGGAGAGCCAGTTCATAAACAAACCAATGCATATGTAATGAAATGCCAGACAATGGTAAGTCTCATGGAAAAATAAAATAAGACAAGAGGACAGAAAGTGACAGAGGTAGAGAGGGCTCATTTTTATATGGGGGCAGTGGACTCTTCTCTAATGGGGAGAAATATGACCAGAGACCTAAATGAGGTAAAGGAGACTTACATCTGTTCCAGGCAAAGAGAAAAGCAACTGAAAAATGTCCAATGCTGAGAGTGATCTTAGAATATTTGAAAAAAGCCAGAAGGACTGTTTGGAGATGTAGGGAGAGATAGCAGGGGCTATATGAAGTAGGTCCTGGTGGATCATGAGGACTGTGGGTTTTGTATTAAATGTAATGAAAAACCACTGGAGGCATCTAAGAGAATTACATGAGTTAGGTTTCAGAAAGATCACTCTGGCCGCTTTGTGAAGAGCTGAAGGTGGGGAGAGGACACAGTTGGAAGCAAGGATGCCACTAGGTGGCCGCTGCAGTGGTCCAGATGAATGCTGCGAGTCGCCTGGATGAAGGTGGTACTGGTCAAGATGGCAATAATACCAGAGCTGTATTTTGTAAGTAAAATCTATAGAATTTGCTGATGCAGGGTATGAAAGGAAGAGAAGATGCTTTGGGCTCGGGGTACTAATAACTGTATCAATAGTGATGCCATTAGATGACAATGGAAACCTTGGTAGAGGAGCACTTTTCAAAGGAGAAACCAAGAATTCAGACTCTGATATGACACATTCAAGAAGGTTATTAAATAGTTGGGTACATGAGTCTGGAGTTCAGGGGAGAGGTCTTGGCTGGGGGTATAAGTGTGAAGAGATTCTATAACACCATGAGAACAAATAACAACTGATGAGATCATCCTTACATGGGCATAGATAGAGAAGAGGCCCAAGGACTGAGACCCCAGGTACTACAGTATCTAGAGATTGAAAAGAGAAGAATCCAGCAAGGGCACTGAGAAGGTGATCCAGTCGAACAAGGAGGATCAATGAAAGAGAAGTTGAGTAAACAGTCTTTTAGTTAATGTAAAATCGAAACTGTCTACCATAGCCTATATGAACTGGCCTCGGCTTGCCTTTCCAACTTTGTCTTCTACCATTCTTCTCCAACTAACTGAAACCCAACCACAGCACCCTTTTTCAGTCCTCAAATGTGCCCAGATACCTTGGCCTTAAGCGCCTTTTTAGCTTGCAGGGGGTGCACTTCCCTCAGATCTCTTGAGTTCTGCCCCCATATTATGCAAAGCTCAAAGTCACCAGCTCAAAGAGGCAATCTCTGACCACCAAAGCTAAACTATACCCCATCCTATTATCCTATTTTCATTTATTTATGACAATTGTGCCATTATGCAATTTTATTCATTTGCTTACATTTTATTATCTTTCTCCATATACTCTCCAGGCTTCAAGCCTTTTTTCCTGCTGCAGCATAAACTCCTGGAGGACAAGAACATTGTCTTATTCATTGGATGGTTCATTGCATGAGCCTATGAACTGTGCCCAGCACTTAGTAGGTGCTCAATAAGTATTTGCTGAACACATGAAAGAATTCAGCTCTTCAAACCCCATCCATCAAGACCAAATAAAATTCTACTTCATTTATGGAAACTTCCCTAACGTCTCCATCTTAAAGCAAAATATGAAAAGCACTAAAATGTAGCAGAAAGAGACCAGTTCTGGAAATCAATTCAGAATGGGGTTCAAGTCGCAACTTTGCCTCTAATTGGCTGGGGGGCTTTGCACCAGTCACATAAATTCTCTGGACTTGTTCCCTGAACAGTGAGGATCATAAAGGTCCCTGTTAGAGGTAATGTATGTAAAGGGCAGCTACTCATAAAGATTGAATATTATCTTATAGTCCTTATCCTTCTCTCCTCCGCATTCCCAAAACAGGCACCTAGACCTCATGACCCTGGATAATTTTTCTTCTACTTGTAGGGTCTGTCCCCATCAAGCACTATGAAATTATCAATACCAGTTCAACTCTGTCTGAATGCAGTGACTTGGAATTTCTAGATTCCTTGTAAAGGCTCATGGAATGATTCACCCTCCCCTTCCTCAGGGGCATGAAGCATTTCTAGCCTGAGATTCTTCCACTTCATTTTTACCAGTGTCTTATCCCCTCAGTGCTTGCCTTGGGATTGTGGGAGTTTGCTCATATAATCCCCTGCTGGTCACTCTTACTTCGGCGTTTCTTTCTAGTCTTTTTTTGTCCTCCTCCACCCCCCCTTTTTTTAAGCTAACATTTATACAGTGACTTCCAGTTTGCAAAGCACATTTCAAATACCTGAGTTTAATTCTCAACGCTGCCCTATGCATAGAGATTTTTATTTACTCTATTTTTAAAATGTAGTGCCTGAAGCTCCATAGGTGACATGACCTATATAAGGCCACAGACCCCGAAGGAGCCGGGCCAGGAGGAGACTCCAGGTATGTGTGAGTTTGAACTCACTGCTCTCTCTACTTTACCATAACATTCATTCATTCATTCAATGTTTCATTAATTCATTCATGCATCCATTCATTCAGCAAATATTTATTAAGCACTACACACTATTCCAAGCACTTGAGATATATCAGTGAACAAAACATTCACAGATCCTTTCTTTGTGAAACTTGTTTTCTAACATGATCAGAAAGATTTTAAAAAGTAAGTGTTTTAAGCAAGTAAAATAGAAAGTGATAAATATTATGGAAAAAAGGAAAGATATTGCAGAGTAAGGGAAATTGGAAATACTCATAGAAGGGGTGCAATTCAAATTGGCTGGTCAGGGTCAGTGTCACTGAGAAAAGACCTGAAGGAAGTGAAGACTGAGCTATGTAAGTTGACACCTGGTAGAAGAGCTTTCCAAGCAGAGGCAACACCAGGAGACCTGGTGACCAGAGAGCAGTGAGTGAGAGGCAGGGAGAAGTAGGAGGTAATGTCAGAGAGAAAACGGGGGTCTGACCACGTAAGAACTTCTTGACCACTGTGATGATGTTGGTTTCTATTAGGAAATAGACGGGGAGCTATCACAGAGCATTGAGCTAAATAAGTGACATGATCTAACTTATGCTTTACAGAGATCACTCCATATTGAGAATAGAATATGGAGAAGCAAGAGTAGAAGAAATGAGACTGCAGGAGAGAAAGACAGTAGCTTGACTCAGAGGAGTAACAGCGGAGGAGATAAGATATGGTCAGATTCTGGATTTGTATTTTCAGGCTAGTAAAAGGAAGATTTCCTAATGGATTAGATGAGGGGTGAGGGAGAACAAGGGGAATCAAGGAAGAGCAAAAGGTTTTGACTTGAGTAACTGGAAATATGGATCTTCCATTAAATGAGATGAGGAAAGGTATGGAGAGGGTAGATCTGGCAGGTAATTGGGAGGAGCAGTCAGAAGTACAGGTTTAGATATAATATATTTGAGGTGTCTACCCAATATCCATGTAAGATGTCCAGTGTGCAGTTGGATATGTAAACCTGGATTTGGGGAGAGAGGTTTGGGCAGGCAATGCTACTGATAGTCTCCCACTCACTTTCAAAAATGATCCAAGTGAAGGTTTATTCAACCAAATAGCATATGCCTACTATTCACTAGGAACTCTGCTGGAGACTGCTGTCGATGTGGCTAGGAGAAAATGGGCATAGTTGCTGCCTCGCAGTATTTACAGTCTATCAGGAAGACAGAGTAAGCATAAGAAATAAATAATTAGAATAAATAAATTACATTACAATATGATAAGGTCTTTGGTGGGGGAAGTACAAGTTGGTAATGGGAGTACATAGCTGTGGCATCTGACCTAATCTGGGAGTTTCCCTGAAAGCTTCATGGAGGAAATGAGATGTAAGCTGATACCTGAAGAAATAGTTAGCCAGGGGCACAGGAGGAAGAGGAGTATTTCAGGAAGAGGGAATAGCCCAGAGATGAAAGAGAACATGATGTAAATGAGGGAGTAAGAAAAATTCAGAGGCAATCAGGTAGGTGCAGGATGGAGGGCTGGTCGGACATGGTGGAAGATGATATTAGAAAGATGGACACTGGGTAGATCACAGAAGGATTTGAAAACTCCTATGTTTAGGTTCATCTGGAGGATACTGAAGAGCCAATGAAAGTTACAAACAGGAGAATCAAATGTTGAGATGATCAATTTAGGAAGAGCTTTCTCTGACTATAGATTCCCCATCAAAAAAAAGGTCTGCAAGACGCTAGCAAAAGGATTTTGTCTGACCCAGTTGGTGGCACAAACTCTTCCATAGCTACCTAATACTCATTACTCCATTTACGTGGAGGGAGAAAGACAGAGAGAGAGGAGAGAGAAAGAAAAAAAAATCCCTTTGAAACGCCAGGGTATCAAGTTTCTGTAGGAAGTTCAGGCCAAGTCTTTCTTCTGTTCATTCATTGAACCCAAACCTGACATCCTCCTGGCCTTGGGCAGGATGTGAGCACTAAGAGCAGGGGCAACAGGAACTGGGAATACTGCCACGAGGGGACGCCACACACCTGGCAGGAGGGGGGAGGTGCTGGGACAATATCCTTAAGAATCATGTCACTGAGGACCTGGGAGGGAGAGATAAGGAAGGATTGCTCACCAGTGAGGTAGATTTCAGTAGAAATCATAAGGTGAGAGCTTCATGGATTTTCATTCATTCATTCAATCTGTGGACACCAGCTGCTGAGGGTAATATTAAGTGGATGGTATTAAGACAGCATTTGGCCAGAGGACACAGGAGTCTGCAAGCTCTGCCCTAGATCAGGAACTCTTCCCAGAGGATGCAACCTTTGTCACCAGGGGTGCTTCTATTCTCAACCCAAACAAAGTCAGCTGGTCCCTGTTAGGGAAGTTGTTTCTTGAGCCAGATCAATGTGAACAGCCTTGAACCAAAGCTGATCTAACCAAGGCTGGCTTTCCCCACCTCTACTCCATAGCTGAACCCACTCTTGACCTTCCCATTCCATTTCAAGGCCAGGATATATGTGTCCAGGATATATGCAGAGCAGAAAGGAAGACAAGAGACCATTTCTACAACAGGCTGATCAATTTGTCTCCCCCAATGCCCTGTCCTGGAACACATTTTCCAACCCAAGTCTATAACTTTGACCAGTCCTAGGTGAGAGGAAGGGGATGGGTAGGAACTTCTCATGCTGATCCAGCTGGTGGCCAACAGGACTTGCCCAGTAAATTCTTTGCTGTGTGCTACGGACATAACAGTCAAAATAACTAATCCTCCCTCTCGAGGATCTCAATCGAGTAGAAAAAACTAAACTAAGCTCTGTAAGCTTAGGGACCACCAGGACTGCTCTGTTTACTGAATCATCCCCTGAGCTCAGCCTGTGGCAGACCCTCAGTATAAATATTTACGGAAAATGGTACACTCTAAATTGAGGAGAAAGGTGAATTGGAATTTGAATTGAGAATTCATATAGTGGTGCAAACACACGCTGCTGAAGGCAGTGGCACGTCAGATTTTGCAGCCAGTAGATATGGACACTTAGCACTGGTGGGTAAGCAAAGGGATGAACATGTGGTTAGGGTTACAGAGATGCCAAAAATTATTTACAATCTGGAAACTCAAGTGCTTCCTGTTCTGAGACGAGTGACCCAGTTCACTCTTTGAGAACCACCAGAGGGATACCCAAATGCCTGAAGCATTTGTGTCCAATAGTCCACACACGGTAGGAGAGGTGATGTCATGAGAGGAAATGGAAGAACCCTGACCATGTGGGCTGGATCCCTCACAACATCACCCAAGAAGTATTCTAGAGAAAAAAGGTGGATCCCGAATCTAATCAAGAATCTAGCCCTAACTTCTAGATTATAGGAAATACAGGCGCCAGAAGGGCAAGTGAAACAACACCACAAGGAAACAATCAGACAAATCCAGAATGAAAAGACTCTATAAATATTGCTATGGATTCTCCACAAAGTCAACATTATTAAAAAAATAATAACTAATGTTTGGGGTGGGCAATTTTATATTAAAAGAGATTGGGAAGACAAAAAAAATGCAACCTGTGAACTTTCATTGGATCCTGGAAAGGAAAAACAGCAGTGAAAGAGTCTTGGAGAATACTGAAGATACCTGAATGAATGTATACTAGTTATTAGATCATATTACAGAAGTATTTTTAATTTTCTAAAGGGTTTTAATTGTACAATTATTTATTTACTATGATATTTATGTGTTTATTATTTACAAGAGGATGTATTAATTGTATTAATAAATTTATTTACTATTTATGCATGTCCTTATTTCTAGAAGAAGTGTGCTGAAATATTATAGGGGGAGTGGCATGATGTCTGCATTGCCAATATTTCAGAGGAGAGAGAGGGAGAGAGACAGAGGGACAGAAAGCAGACATAGCAAAACATTAATGATTCTCAAATCTAGGTAAAAATTATATAGTTGTTGATTTTCCTTTTCCTTTATTTTTTTAATTTTTCAAAATTATTGACTTTTCTTGAAAAGCGTCAAAAATATTTTTCCAAATTAAAAGTTGGGGGAATTTATTTTTAAAATATAATTATATATAATATATAAATACTATTTAATATTTTATTTATATAATATATAGTGTATATATATATATATATTTTGCACTTCAAAGTGACATCTTGTTGAGGGGACTGATCTGGGGCAGCTATGTCGAAATGAGTGTGGAATGACCAAGGCTGAATTCATAAGAGCAGACAAAACCATTACCTCCCAGAATGCTGTGGAGAACGCCTCAAGGACATCACCTGCAAGTCCTGACAAGCCAGCTCCAAGGAGAAGGAAAGCCAGCTACCCAGGCACCATGTGAGTAGTAGGGGCAGCTCAAAGGGGACACAGGCCCTGTGTGTGTTGAACTTGCTATTTCTAGGCATTTTCTTTCCACACAGCTTCCTGTTCTAGCCACAGTATAAAAGATCAGCATTCCTGGTGGCCAAACTGGTCCCAGCTGCCACATTGCAGAAGCAGGAGCTTCTCCACGAAAGGTGCTCCTGTACTAGCTCCCTCTCTTCTTCATTCAATCACTCAGGGTAATCTGCATTTATGGTATGTTTACTCATGTTTGTAAGTAAAAATAAAAGTAATTTTAGCTAAGTGTTGTGGTGTAGGTCCTCTGTCCTTAGAAGTTGTTAGGTCAGAGCATGCAGGCCCGGTAGAAAAGTGCATACAAAATTCCTGGTCCCTTGCAACATGCAGGTGCTCAAATCTCACCAGCAGCAGGCTCTTCAGGGCCCTGCAGGTTCCTGAGCAGTTGTAGCAGCCGTCAGCCCCCACTGCATGGGGAGCAGAATCAATAGTCAGGTACTCCAGAAATTTGTAATCTACATAAGGAGATAAAGCTCAGAAAACTCTAGAAAACAGAGTGAATCCAGGATCCTATTTCTGGTTCTATCAGCAAAGAGACCAGTGAACTTAGGCAAGCTGTTTCTCCTGTCTAGACTCAGTTTCCCCATCTATAAAGTCAAAGGGTTGAATATTATTTCCCTGAAGTCCTTGTCAATGCATATTCTGATTCTTTGAAGCAATTAGAGAACAAGTGAGTATCAACCCTGGTGATTCTCAATCTGAATCCAAAATGAGGCCAGAGAAGTTCAGATGGGCAAATGGAAGGGCACGATTTTGCTGGGTTTGGGGGTTGGTAAGGATTTCAACGAGCAAAACAAAAAGATAAAGGAATTCCATGGAAGCTGGAGAAAACAGCATGGAGGGAGGGATGGGAAGGAGTGAAAGAGGCATGCAAGGATAGGCCCACTGAGTTGAACTAATCCTTCAAGAAGCACAACACTACTTCCTTCAGGAGCCCATCTAGATTTCTGATATCCACACTGCTTCTCCAGCCTAAATTGGTCCTTTATAATGATCTCCTTAGTACCCATTAGAAGACACCAGTCATTGAGCACCTACACTGACCCATGTGTTTTAAACATTATATCACTTAACTGTTTCAGCTAAAAGGCCAAGATGAAGATGCAAAAATATCAAGCTCAGAGAGATTATGGTACTTGTCCAAGGTTATCCAGCTAGACCAAATCTCTTTGCAATTATTTCATTCCATTTTTTCCATGGCTTATCTTCCTACTGGATGGCGAGCTTCCCAAGGAAAAGTCACATCTACCTCTGTATTCCCAGGGCCTGACGTAGAATCGAAGCTGATTATCAAAATGCAAACTCAAATGAGATGCTCTTGGATGCCTATCCTAGAAAGAGATTGTAGCAAACTAGGAAGCTAAAAGTGGAGGGTGAATGCAATTGGCAACCTTACCCTATTGAGCCAGTCACATTCTGTTTTTCCTGAGTCATTCTCCAGATTGCTCAGCCAAGGAAACTTCTGCCCTCCGCTCTCCTCCCACCCACCACCTGTATTTTCTAAGTGGCAGGTGTTTCCCAACTCAGAGAAATGGAGAACCCATCACAGGGAAATAGGGTGCAGGGAGAAGTGAGCTTCCCTCTTCTGGCATTGAGTGATCCAGCTCTGGAAAGCAGGACGCTAGGATGTGAGAACACATGAGGGACAAGCAAACTCTAGGAGGAAAAACAAAATGAAGAATAAGCTGAGTTAAATGGTTCCACCGTGGGGACTAACAGACGGATTTGGAGGAGATTACAAAGAAACTTTGAGAGCCCATGTGCTTCTGCCAATGGACAGAGCTAGAGGGGTCTGGATTCATTCTGCTGGATTGGACCCCAGCTGGCTCTTGGGAGTGACCATGCACAGAGCTGGAGGAACATACATTCTTTTATTGGGCAACTCTGAGAAAGTTCAAGTTGCTATGCACCAGTGTCTGTCTCTGTAAAATGGCAGAGGTTGTTCCAGCTCTGCCTACGTCACAGGTCAGCCCCAGGGATCAAACGAGAAAAAATGCACAGATCAACTGCATAACCATTCTACAAATTAGGACACCTAGGCTCAGAGGGGCAAGTGATTTTGTCGGAGTCTTAAAGTATCAAAGGGTGGCTCCAAGTCACAGAGAATAAATTTAGCATTTACCTTGGAAAATGTTTTATATACATTTTATGTATATATTTATAAATATATAAATTTTATATATACACACGATAGACATATACTATATACATACAAACATATGTAAACATGTACATGTAAAATAGTAGTATTTATACATAAGCACGCATACAGTGTGCTATATATGTTATACAATTACATTACTTAATGCTCAAAATAACCCCGTAGGTTAAATCATATCATCATTTATATACAAAGAAACAGGTTTAGAAAGGAAAGTGACTTGCCCAAGGTCACTCATAGGCAACGCTAGAGCTGGGATTTGAACTCAGGTCTGTCTGACTCCAGATTTTGTGTACCTGAACTATTTCATTACTTGATTCCCGATAATAAGTGGTTGGAGTTCATAATGCATATTTAAAGAGAAAATTCATTTTTTTCTTTAAACAAATACTTTAGGATTATTAAAGTCCAATTTCAAATGAATAGGATCCTTTCTAAACGTGAGGAAATAGTGCAGTTTGCTAACATCAAATCATGTCTATATTCCTTGGTATTGTGTCCTACCTTGAGTTATGTATATATTCCCTACTCCCACCAGACTGAGCTCAAACCTTTCAGGTTCTAACCTTATTCTGTTTATCACTGTCTTCTCTGTTCCTGTCCACCACAGTGCCCAGCAGACAGTAGTTGCTCATGAAATATATGCTGAGTCCAACAGGACCACATAGGCACTCTATTCTGATTGATGAATTTAAATGATTCTAAAGTGCTAAGAAGAGAGGTGATGAGGTGTCATGCGTGGTCTTAATATGATGGGCCCTCCAAGACTAACCCTGAAATGGACACACTGTTGGGTAGCTCCAGTGAAGCACACTGAAATGCTTGTGACCTAGTCTACCCCATACCATGAGCTCTTCTATAATTTCATAAGGAGCAAGTCCCCAGCCACACCTGCAGTGCTGTTTTCACCAGTTTTTGCTAGATAGGTTAATCCCAAGGCAAGAGCTGTGAGTCTCTGGGCACCTATTATCTTGATGGAGCATACTCTACCAGCAGTCCGCCGTCTATATGGTACAGGCATTAAGGTATTTCAGAATCAAGGCTATTATCTGGGAAAAGTGCGAAGTCACTCTAGCCTCCCTAGAAGAGAGTCCACAAACAGCAGAACAGAGCCGCATCCTCTCTTTGGTCCTCCCATCTGATCTCTCACTGCCTTCCGCCCCTATTCCGCTCCTACCTCTCCTCCAGTTTCTCCTCCAGTTTCTCAGTTTCTTTTCACTTTTTCTTTATCCCTTATCTTCTTCATTTCCCTATCAATTATCTTTTCTTCCTCAAGACCTTCTTCTTTCCTTCTCTTTCATGTTTTCCCCCTCATGGCAGCCAGACAAAATAGCTTTACTTGAGGACTCATTTTCCTGAACTATCTATAACAGTAATCTTAATTGGGTACTTTCCGAAACACATCCAAAACAAGGTCCATAACTTTCCATCATAATATTTACTAATGACAGTTCATTTATGTTTAATTATCTAAGCAATATGTGAATGCAGTTTCTTTGTTTTTAAAAAAATTTAATTATAGATAATTGCCATTATCATGGTAAAATCTTTCTGATTTTTCTTTTTGTGTTTACGTGCGTATAAAGATACTCTTAGAAAATACATTGTTTTGTGTGTACGCAGGCATGTCGGTGTGTGTATGTGCGTGTTTAATATAAGTGGGTAACATTACTATGTGGATTGTTCTACAACTTGCTTTTTTGTCCCAACAAAATTCCCTAAGAACTTTATATGTCATTAAAAATAGTTGTGCTTTATTCTTTTTAATTAACGCAGAGCGTTCTACACTATCAATAAACCACAATGTGTTTATACATTAAGCTACTGATGGATATCTAGTCACTTCTAATATTTTCATTATTATTTTACAAATCATCCAGCAATGAACACCCTGGTCCATACCTCCCAGTATACAGGTGCATGTTTTCTCCAGGGAAGATACTAAGGGAGAGCATTGCTGGATCAAAGGATTTGCTCATTTGAAATGATATAGATACTGCCCAATTGCTCACCAAAGCAGTTGTACAAATTTGTATATTTTTCCCTTCTTAATTTCATTTATAATTATCTGTGGATGCACCACAGTTTGCTTATCCATTCACCTGTTGATGGACATCTGAATTGTTTCCTATCTTTACTTTTCCCTTCTTTTCATACCCTTTCTTCCTCTTCTTCTCTCCTCTTTCTAATACATTAACTTCTGCAATAGATGCAGTGAAACCTCCAGAAAGGAAACTGAGAACATAGCTCCAGGCATTGGTTTGCAGAAGTCAGCTCCTACTGGCTCATGAAAGCTGACTGCATGGCTCTCTTCCTGACGCTACACTTAATGACATCAAGTTGATAGCTTGATGGTGGGGATATTTCCACCATGGAAACTGGAAAATACTAACAACCAGAGCTTTTGTAGGGGGAGAAGGGTACACATTGTTATTGGTTGCTAAACATTGGGAACAGTTGTTAAACATATACCAGCATACAACTGATTCCAAGAGAAGAGCCTACCATGATAAAACTAGAGAAAAACTCCAAAGCCATATAAAAGGGCCCAACTAAGTGGTACAGATTAATACAGATGTATGATGAGTGCCTGGTGGTCAGAGGTAGGTACCTTGCATCTTGAGAAAGGTAAGGACAAAAACGTTACAACTTTTCAGAAAAAGAGAAAGGTTCCCAGAAACTTAAGCATATTAGAAATCTTTCAAGGTAGGAATCATGGCATCTATGAAAAAGGCCTCGAAGATCATTGTGAGGACAGCCCTCCCCACCTCCCACTCCTCATTTACTCCCCAATTCCTTTGGTTGATGTATTTAAAAGAAGAGGCCACCAACATTTGCTTAAAGACCTTTTATAGAATCAGAGAGTAGAATGGAGGTTGCCAGGAGCTGGAGGTTGGAGGAAATGGAGAGATGTTGGCTAAAAGATATAAAGTTTCAGATATGCAGGATGAATCAGTTCTGCAGACCTCATGTACAGCTCGGGGACTGCAGTTAATAATACTATGTTGTCTACTTGAAATTTGCTAAAAGAGTAAATATTAATTGTTCTCACCAAAAAACAAACAAAAAATGGTAGCTATATGAGATGATAGATATGTTAATTAGCTTGATTGTATAATTATTTCATAATGCATACATATACTAAAACATCACATTGTACACCTTAAATATATACAATTCTTAGTTGTCAATTTTATCTCAATAAGGCTAGAGGGAGAAAAAGAACTTTCCAGGAGCTGACAACTCACAAACTCCTCAGGACTGATCCTCATCTATGATGAATCAAGCTGCACCCCCAGGTCCTTTGCCCATTGTTCCTCTCCTCAACACTTGGGCGAGGTAGACAAATCTTGCTTCTTGCTTCTCTCCTTCTCTGGGACCTTCTGCACTTACAATTCAGGGTTTGTACTAGTTGATGTCTTGGGTTCCTTCCAGGACCCCTGACTCCTCTGAGTCCCCAAGCTAGTCCTCCCACAGACCTCCTCTCTGCCTCCCTGCATCCCCTCCCGCAGCCCTGCCGCACCGAGGGCACTGGCTGTATTTAGAGCCTAATCTTCCTGAGCAGTGAACCATTCCCCACACAGTCAGAGGCAGTGCTGCCTCCCTGACTGATCGTTTGCTGATTTTGTTTGGCATTTTTTTTCTGGCCTCATATAGAGCTTATTAGGGAACCACTCACATTTCATAGATTATATTTGCGACTCCGCTCCAATGGGGAGCTTCAAACATAGAGATGGGTGAGGGACTCCAAAATAGCTAAGGGACCCCTTGTATGAACTGAGAAAAAGACAAATTCATTTACCTTGCATCTTTTTTTTTAATTGAAAGCATTTTTCTGTCTATTGACTTTTTTATACTCATATTACACCAACTAAGAAATAGATATAATATTTTACATCCATTTTTTTGATGAGAAAACTGAGATTCAAACACATGCACTGATTTGCTAGAGCTCAGAGCAAATCAATATCAGAGCAAAGCTTAGAACTCTAATCTTCTTAGGTCCTCTCGAATGTTCTTTCCAGAGGAGAGAAATAAAGCAACACAAATTATGCTGCTTGGGGAAAGTTCAATCTGAATGAACGAAAAGGCTGAGTAATTTAATATTTGAAAACAAACATCATCTAGTGCATAGAGTAACTGAAACATGTGTCTCCATTTAAAGTCTTTCGTTGGTAAGCTCTTACTCCCTTACAACTCAACTCAGCTATATGATTAACTATGGGAATTCTGCCCTGGGCCCCTCCTAGGTGCAGTGCCTCTCTGATGGGCTGCCAGAGTGTCCTGTCCATACAGCCACCATTTCTCTGACCCACCATGCTGCATTTGTCTACCTGCCACGGTCCCTTATGAGACTTGACCTTCCAGAGAGAAGGAGCCATGTCTTATTCACCAGTGTCTTCAACACTTAAAATAGCACCCAGCAAATAATACGTGCTTAATACATGTGAAACCAGTGGAGGCCTCTTCATGGGTAGCCAAGGTCTCATTCACGTGAATTGTGTAGAAAAAGGTGGAAATTAGTTAAACAACTGTTGATCATTGAGGGCCCGCACTAATGAACTGATGAAAATAAATCATAATTAATATATCAATTCTGTGTGCAAGAAAGAGATGTCTGCAAAAATGCTTAAAATGTTTGCACGGAATACTATCAATAGCACCCTGAAATTGTGTTCATGCCAATTTATATTTAGCAATTTTTCTTTCAAAGAGAGAGTAAAAGAAAGTTCACTACCTGCCAAAATCAGCACAAATTCTGAATTAGTGGGGTCAAAATTAATGAGGCTTAGAAGAATGTTCATATGCTTTGACCTAATAATCCTTCTCCTGGGAATCTCTCCTAAGGAAATAATTCAAAAGAAAAAAAAAATGCTGTGTGCACAAAGAGGATCATAACAGCTTTGGTTATAATTCTGAAAAGACGGCAATAAAATAAAATGTTCAACATAAGGAAAACAGTAGGTGATCTCAGGAGAGACTTTTTGAGACACAGGTAAGTGTTTAGAAAATTAATGTTACAGCTACAGATATACAGTAACATATAGAGAAAGGGAAAGGATGCAGTAGTTTTAGATAGTGATGACAGTGAAATACCTAGTATTTTTAAATGCAGTTGAATTAAGCCCAATTGAGATTTAACAGTAATTATTTAGTAAGTCTAACTAAACCAGGAATCTCTCTACTCAATTTATTGCCTACTCATTTTTTCCCCTCAGTCATCCTTTATCTCATTCTTTGGACATCTACTGTGTATAACGCAATAAGTACACAAAGAAAAAGACATGATTCCTGTCCTCAAGAACAATCTGATGTGAAGGACTTGTCCCAACAGAGTGTAGCACAGTGCAACATCAAAGAATTGTTCTAATAATAGAGCAAATGAGGTTTGTTTAGTTCTGAAAGAGCAGGGGTGTGTGAAAGAAGACTTTCAGAGGAGGAAGCCAGGTCTTGAAGACTGCAAAAGATTTTAACATATGGCGGAAAGGTAAATAAAGCCACAGAGTGTGTGTCTAGGAAACGAGCACGTACTTAGACTCACCAGCACAAAGGCGCAGGAAAGGGAGGTGATGGGGATAATTGTGGTTTTGGGATGGATGGTGGAGGGACCTTGAGTGCCAACCCAAGGAGCCCAGCCAGCACTGCTTAGCACTGTTACCGCGAGTGTAGAAATGAGACAGGCTACCGATAGGTCAGGAATTACACACAATACTCATTGCTCACTGCCTTTCATGCCTGGCCTGGCAGAGATACTTCTCCTCATGTGGGATATTTTATTCGGTTGTTAAGAGCTCTTCATTTGTCATTTGGGACAGAAAGTTGGAGCGGGTTGCAATCTGCAATCAGTCAGCCTGCCTTTGCGGAAGAACTACCAGGAAACTGGTGCGCTTCCTCTGTGAGTCTTTCAGCTCTGACGTAAGCATTCAAAAATCACTTACACAGCATGTATGAGGAGAAAGGAATGGAGGGAGAGAGAAGAAGAAGAAAGAGAGAGAGTGAGAAAGCGAGCCAGACAGAGAGAGATATTCAGACTGAATGGGATTTTCCACAGGCAAGTGGGAATAAATCAACATTGCCAAGGAAAATGAAGACGGGGAGGGGGAGGGGTCTTTTTTGAAAAATATTGAAAATCACCATTGCTCTACTGGTTTATCATATATCTTCAACTCTCATTTCTTTTACTCACACTTATCTGTGCCTATAGACACATAAACTTTTTTTTTTTTTTTACCAAAATTGGGTCATGAATATATATGCAACTTGCTTTATTTTTCACTTGGCAATATATCATTTCTTTTCAAGATCAGCACATAAACTGTCTCCATTCTTTTTATTGGCTTTCCAGTATTATAAGGCTGTACCCTAATTTATTTGATCAATCCTTATTGATAGATATTCAGACTGTTTCCATTTTTAATTCTTTTTTGCTAGTACAAACAAGGTGCAGTAATATTATGGTAAGTACACCTCTGTACACACTGTGACTGTTTCTTTCTTTTTTCTTTTTTTTTTTTTTGAGGAAGATTAGCCCTGAGCTAACATCTACTGCCAATCCTCCTCTTTTTGCTGAGGAAGACTGGCCCTGAGCTGACATTCGTGCCCATCTTCCTCCACTTTATATGTGGGATGCCTACACAGCATGGCTTGCCAAGCGGTATCATGTCCGCACCCAGGATCTCACCAGCGAACCCTGGGACACCAAATCAGAACGTGCAAACTTAACTGCTGTGCCACTGGGCCGGGCCCAACTACTTCTTGAAGGTGATTTCAAAGTGAAATTACACAGCTACAGATTTATACTTCTATCTATAAGGTCTGAAAGTGATGGCTTCTCCACATCTTCTAAGCGTTTAAATAGTTTTTAAAAGGGCTTCATCCCCTTTTTTCACCCCCACCCCATCCCTTGCCTGAGAATTACTATGTGTAGAAGAGATGTCACTGCTGAGAAGTGTGCTGAAATTGAGAATGGTGCTGAGATGGACAATGGTTGGGATTCACAGTGGGAAGGCGCGAAGACACTTGGGTCCAGCCCTGGCCCCGCAGCTGGACAGTGCTCAGATCCTGCCCATGTCCCTTCTATAAGGTCCAGCAATATGGGGATGAGGCTTTCTGGACCTTGGTTTTCCATCTGGGAGACAAGTAAGTTGGACCTGATGATTGAGAGTTTCTTTTCCCTCAGACATCCAGTGATCCAGGAAAGGAGGAATGAAAGAGAGGAAGGGTAGAAGAAGAAAGGGAAGAGTAATGAGGAAAGAAGAGAAAAGTGGATGACAAAGACAAAGAGAAACCAAAGAAACGAAGCAATGAAGAATATGACCATCTCCCCTGTCATTGCAGAAAAGTCTTTAAAAAATCCAACACGCGGCAACATCAGAAGCTGTAACCTTTGGAACAAAGAGAAAGGGTTTCCCCATGGGGAGTGAAGAACAAGAATGTTGTTATTTTATTTTCAAAAATCCAAAATTTAATTTTGCCCAGAAATGATGGTTTTATGGTTGAGCAAATCCAAGAGAAGAGTAATAGCCAATCACGGGGTAGAGAGCAAGGTGACAGATTACCTCTCGTGGTTGCGTGTTTCTGTGTGTCCCACAGACACAAAAGCTCTCTGCCCCTGGGAAGAAGGCGGGTTCTTTCCTCTTCAATGTTATATTAATCACAACCGCTCAAGTCATCATCCTCACTGACCACCATTTCTTGGATTCCTCTTAAGCCTATTTCAGGATGGAAATTGATGCTAAGACCTGACCGATGATGCAGAGCTATGGAAAAGTAGAAAGAGGACTGGACTAGCAGTTAACAGAGCTTGAGGCCCAAGTCTGCCTCTCACCCATCCTGTAACTGTAAATTAAGTCATGTTCCCTCTCTGGGCCTCCTCTGATGTTCCCTAAAATGAAGAGATGGAAACAAAACAGCGATTCCCAAAGTCCTCCGACAGACCAGCAGCATCAGCAGCATCAGCATCACCTGGGAACTTGCTAGAAATGCAAAATCTTTGGCCCTGCTCCCAACCTACCGACTCAGAAACTCTGTGAGTGGGATCCAGCAATCTGTTTCAATCTGATTTAGCAAGCCCTCCAGGTGATTATGACACAGGCTAAAGTTTGAGAATCACTGAACCAAAAGATCACAAAAGTGCCTGCTACTTTCACTGGACACAAGCTTAGCCTTAAGAATTTAAAAAAAAAAAAGAAGCAGGGGCTACAATTAAACATTCTTTTCCTAGTCTCAGATCTTCCAGGCCAAGGGTTACATTGACACCTAATGCTATCATCCCTTCCTACTTCCTCAGGCCTGTGCCTCACCACCTTGCTGCTTAAATTGTAGTCCTTGGACCAACAGCTTCGGTGTCATCTGGGAGTTGCTAGAAACTCAGAATCCCAGGTCCTTCTCCAGACCTGCCTGCTGAATACAAATCCACATTTTTAATAAGATCCTGAGCTGATACGAATACACATTCATGTTTGAGAAGCCTGCCATCAAATCTCTTCTTTTTCTTTCCTTCCCTCGCCTTTCTTGATTCTTCTTCGGGCTCAGCATCATTCCTCTTTTTCTTCTAGGCACCCTTGGAAATTCCCGTGCTTTCTAGAGGCATGGCTTAGATCCAGGCTGACCCTCAGATTTAACAAATTGCATACCACCCAGTGACTTGAATGTCAAATTTCCCATTCAGAGCCAACTGCAAACGAAGCTGCACTTTTCTCTTTTCCCTGTGGGAGGCAGCGTGGTACAGGCAAGACTCCTGAATTCGGCCATCATCACATCAGAGTTCTACTACCAGCGCTGCTGCATCTCTATGTAGGACAAAAACATTCAACCTCCGGAGCCTCATTTCTAAAATAAAGATACCCATATCTTATTCTTGGGTTGGTTGTGAGGATCAAATGAGATAATGGAAATGAATGTAAAAGACCCAATTCAAATGCGAGGAATTGTCTCTATTATTACCAAAGCCACTCTTTCCCTCACCTTTGCTTTAGGGCTTTTCAAGAGCAAACCTCAAACTTTTGCCTCCTCACCACATGCTGCGGAAAATGTGCACCAATTTTCACATCCCAGAGCCTGTCTCTGGGGGTTTTCATTAGGAAAGCAAATACTGGATTGCTTCACTCCCTCCTTCTCAATAAACGTGTTTATCACCCTGTAAATTCCAACATATCAGTAACTTGTTACAGAGAGAAAAGGTCGCAGCCAAGAAAGATGTGTCATTCCACAGGAAATTTGGGTTTAATATGTACAAGGGAGCCGGCACATAGAAATCTCTTTGGAAATGATAAAGTCCTGTAATGAAAAATACCACTACAATACTGGGCTCATTTCAGCAGATAAATATTTAATATAGATCAGCCAAGATTAATTGCCTACTGAAATGCGCCCGTCCTCTGGCTGGTGAGGAAAAAGAGCATCTTTACGTTAATTTATGACAGAATTTTTGAAACAAGCAAAGCTTAGCTCGTCCCGGGTTCATTTTGCCTGCCGTTGAGAGATCCATCGCGCAGTTCCCAAGGCCTTCTGCTCCGCTCTGGGCTCCTGCTGCAGTGTGGAGTGGACTGGCCACTCCTTCGCATACTAATCAAGTTCTTGCAGACATGAAAAAAAAAGTTCTGAAGAATCACTGAAATCAGGACATGGAACAAACCAGGGAGGAAGACCGTCTTGGTTCTCATGGGGCTGGAGCAGAACGGATCTGCATGTTCAAAATAGAACAGGATGACAGTGGGAATGAAGGAAATGAGGGAAGTGCATGCACATGCCAGGCACTGAGGATTTAGACTTCAAGCTTTCAAGCGCTCATCTGCATTTAACCCTCAGCAGCAGGAAAACTAAATAACAATGTCCCCATTTTATAGATAGGGTAGCACTGAAACTCAGAGCAGTTAACTGATTTACCCAGGGTCCACACACCTAATAAGTGGCAGAGGCACGACTGATTTCAATTTAGATATTTCTGACTCCAGAGGCCATCCTCCTAAACCTTAATCTAATTACTCATCTGATTGCCAAAGTTTTGCACTTAGGGCTTAAGACCATCAAGGGAACTTCAAGTTCAGGCCTTTTGGTTCCAAGATTTTATATGCCTCCCCGTTCTTTCTTTCTTTCTTTCTATTTATCCATTATCTCTTTTTTTTTTTTTTCCACCTCCCTTGACTATCCATCAGGCTTTCTTTTGTCCCCAGTGGATTTCTGGTCCCTCAGTAGTGGTGTCTGATATCATTTGGAAAGAAACGCAACCTCATCAGGAGCTCCATCATGGCCCTACTTCTGATTTTTGGTTACGACATGTTGTTAACTCATTCTGGTTTTAGAACTCGGATCCAGCTCGTACAAGAAAGGAGAACCAAATGGGTTCAAATAGAGCTGCAAACATGCCTGGGCAAAAAGCTGAGCAACCTGGAAACAAGTAATACTTCTTATCCTCCTCCAATTAGCAGCATCTTCAAAATCATCCTTCTCATCATCGTAATCATCATTAATATGAACATCAGCATTGGAACCAGTTAGAGACATTATTATTGTTATTGCTAACAAAGTTGTCATCACTGATCGTCAACATCACCAACATCTCTATTATCAGCAACTGTTTCCACCATAAATAATATCTCTTCTGCATAGCTGAGGGCATCAAGAGTGTTGTCACCATCATCATTTTTTAGCAAAGTGTAACAAATTTAATGCATGCCTATTACGTACTGGAAATAAAGAATAAAGGGGACAGCCTTTGCATATATGAAATTTTGATGTGGCTGGGTAGACAAGATAATTGACAATACAAGGCTCTGATTTTAAATGCCAAAAGAGTGCTGTTTTGGTATTTGGAAGGATCAGAGACAGTCAGACATGCTATGAGAGGCCACACACAAGAGGACAGAGGACAAGGGACACTCACCAGGCAGGGAGTCCTACTCTTCTATCCGTCAGTAATGCGTGCATAATTTTGATCAAATCACCTAACCATTCTTAGCTCAGTTTATTCAATGAAGAATGAAAAGTAAGTGCTAGATAGACTTTAAACCCTTTTTCAGGCATAAAGATTCTTTGAATACTTGAATTGCACTAACATGTGGTTGGCTGCACTTTTTTTTCCAAATAATCAAATAGTCTGGTTTATTTCACCTTGAGGAATCAAAAGTAGGGAGAAATTTGAGATAGGAGGGGAAAAAAAACCCACCTTGCAAATCTTATCTGATTTCTCTCTCCTCTCTGGGGACCCAATCTTGGATTATTCCAAATGCTCAGTTTATGGGGTATGGAGCACTTTAGTTTTAAATAATTCACATAGCGCTTTAAGCTCTCCCTTTTGAGAGTGTTTCGTCATAAGAGAGAACTGGTTCCAGGGAACAGTTCTGGAATAATATCCTTAATATATCATCACAAGATGAAATTTCCTCCTTATCTCTGCTCAGAGATGGTTCACATTTTTTACTTTTATTTCACACACTCTTCTGGGAGTAGACAGATGTAGATTTGAATCCTAGGTCTTCTCATCATTGTCTGTGTTACCTAGGACAAGTTCATTAACTTCTCTGAACAACAAACGTCTCATCAGTAGAAATGGTATACACATATCTCTGTGGTAGAGGAGTTATGATAATTCAACTGGTGACGTATATCAGAACACTCAGCCTGGTACACTAGACTTTTTCCCTGAAGATCAGGGAAACAGACATATAAATAAGGGAATATAAATGACCCAGGGAATCAAAAATCTCTGGCTTCCAGGACCACGGAAGTGGTACTCAAGTGCGTATGTACCTACTACACTTTCTTAGTGATGAAGTCTGAGCACTATCCACGTCTGAAGGGAGCAGCTGTGACACATTTCCAGCCCATTGTTGATTTGCACAAATGATGGCAAAAGTTTACCAGACTTATTCACTTTTTAAGAAAAAACAGATATCTGGAGTTTTCTTTGAAATTTTCCCTTTTTAAAAAAAAAAAAATCAGAGGTCCACTGTTTCTTTTAAAAACCCACTGTGGGCCAAGCAAAAACATGTTTTTAGGGCAAGGTTTATGTATTACACTGCAGGACCAGAACAGATGGGTAGGTGATCATTAAATGTCTGGTCTATTTGCATGCAAAGACTTCTTCCATCTTTCTTTCTTCTCATCTAACCTGAAGAGATTCATTTAAATAGGACAAATAACTTCAACCTCACAGTAGGTTTCTGTAAATAATTCACTGTGAATGATGCTGCCAGTATGTGACTCTTAGAGACGAAATATATAAGACACAACAGTCATCACTCAGTACTTTTTTTTGGGGGGAGGGATAACTTTCCCATACCTCAGACATAAATCAGTGACCTAATGCATGCAAAATAGAATGCTGAACGCTTTGGAGAAGGAATGGATGACTAGAACGATGGCTTTGACCTCATCAAACAATGGACTCCTTGTGGTGAAAGGATGAAGTGAGAAAGAATAGCAAAAATACACAACAGAAAGAAAAATGTCTTCCAGCAGTCATTTAACGAAGAAACAACCAGTGAATGCCTACTATGTGTTATGTATCAAAGGTAAAACAAAGGCTGGAGTAATAGGCTTTAGAGGAGAAAAGTGGTAAATCTTCAATAGGATCACACTATTTGTTGTTGATTTCTTTAGTAAGAGGAGGGAAAGGGCTCCTTACTCAAACACATGGCCTTAGGATATAGCATGGTGCCTGCACACAGTAGGCATGCAATAAAAATATTTGAATCAGGGGCCAACCCTTTGGCCGAGTGGTTAAGTTTGCATGCTCTGCTTCAGCAGCCTGGAGTTTACCAGTTCGGATCCTGAGCACAGACCTACACACCATTCATCAAGCTATGCTGTGGTGGCATCTCACATAGAAGCACTAGAGAGATTTATAACTATGATATACAACTATGTACTGGGTCTTTGGGGAGGGAAAAAAAAAGATTGGCAGTGGATGTTACCTCAAGGCCATTCTTCTTCACCAAAAATATTTAAATCAAATGAAAAGAGGTGAATGCACCAAAGAGGAGGTGTCGTTGAAACCAGTTCTTGAAGTCTGAATATAGTTTCAAAAGAGAGAGGATGGAGAGGGAGAAGAAAGAGAAGAAGAAGACGAGAAAAGGCTCAGTGGCAGAGCAGTGTGAATGAAATTCAGGCAATGGTAAGTAATTGGGTGTGCCCTTGCCTTTGTAAAGAAATACAATAGTAAGGCAATAACTAGAAGATGAATGTAGAGTATTTGGATTTTATATCTGTAAGTAGTGGAAGTTATTGAAAATGATAGAGAAGAGGAAAAGTATGGTCTGATCTTTATTTTAGGGAGTCAGTGAGATCTGGCTATTCTATGCAAGGGGGAGAACTAATTAGGAGACTATCTGTATTTTAATTATGAGACTGAGAGAAGCTGATGGTGTGTACATTAGGACTAGGGGATGGAAATAAGGGTAAATCAGAAACCATAGTGTTTGATGATCCATTTGGTATGAAGAAAGTAAGAAAAGACATGTCTAAGATCCTCCATTAATCTGTCTGAGAAGCCTCCTTCAGGACATAACCTCATACAGAGCCCCAGCCACCACAGATCCTGTCTGAAGAGGGCTGGGTGTCCGAACAGTTATTCACTCTAAGTTCTCATCAGCTCAGAAACCTAGAAGAACCCATGCAATGGCCAATAACCCATTTGCAGAAGTCAGAAGACAATGGTGTTTTTCATCCTTGACTGACCACATGGCTTGGCACAATCCTTTCACCTTAAACCTCCTGAATTTGATGATTTCACACAAATTCCATTACAATCACCTAGTCTGAGCCATTACTACCTCGTGCTTGGGGAATGCTGACAGCCTCTTTATTGGTCTGAGCTTTACACTCTGGTTTCCCCTACTGGTTGGTCTCCCTGCAGTGATTCCTTAATGAGTAAATCAGGAATTTCTGGTAAAAGCATCAGCAGGAAATGGTGAAGCAAAACCTACAGATAACAATTATAAAAACCAGATAAGTTTTAAAATAAAAACAATAACATCAACAACAAATATTTAAAGACAATGGAAAGCAACCAAAAGCAGACAGAAGGTCTAGGAGAGTTTATTCTTGAAAAACTACAATGAGAAAAGGTAAGAATTTCAAGTCTATGGCTTTCTGGCCAGAGGGTGCTCCCAAACCCCAAGGCAATAAACAGTGGTAGAAGTCTGCAACCTCAGAGACTTGGAGCAGCAGAGAACAGAGGTCAGGAACAGAAGAGCAGGAGAGAATTATAAGGGAAAGTCTTGGCAGCAAGAGAATTACAAAAGGAGCAAGAACCAAAGTCTGAGTTGAAAACCGCCCAAATCACTTGCTGATGGCTACACTACACATGAGGAGGAGAGACCTCAGGAGACCTGGGGAAAGAGAAAGCAGAGAAAAGAAAAGAACCTACCCATCAGTTATAGAATCGCACAGGGAAAGATCTGTGCATTTGCTGCTTTTTAAAAACTGCATACGTACCCTAAATGTGCATACTCGGGGTGGTAAAGGTTGAATCCTTATAGGCTTGAAGTTTCAGAAGATAAAACCAAAGGTAGACAGAACAGCTGAAAATTAAAGGGGTAGAGAGAATCTTTAGAAACAAGAAAACCATAGAGAGAGAGATCCTCTAAATTGGAGTATAATTTCTCCTCACATGTTTGGCTGACCACAAAATCGCATAGGCACAGAGAAGACCTGCAGGGGACCAAGCTGAAAAAGCAGCATCTGGAAGCCATGAAAACAAAGCCAAGATATCAGTGCTGGCATACCATAGCTGAGACAAATTTTGCAGCAATAAGTCCAGGCTAGTTAATTGCATACTAGAAATGACAACAACATATAGTCAGAAACATACATCATAATCCAAAGATATTGCATCATGTTATTTACAATGTCCCATTTTCAACCCAAAATTACCATACCTGCAAAGAAAAAAAAAAAAGGCAATGTAATCCATAAAGAGGAAAAAAAATGATAGACAATAGAAACTAACTCCAAATAAACTGTCATGCTAGATTTATCAGACAAAAACTTCAAAGCAGCTATTATAAATATGTTCAAAATATTAAAAACATACATTTAAAAGATTATAGGAAACAATTAATAAACAGGGAAACACAACAGATAAATGGAAACTATATATAAAAAATTGGAAATTCTAGAGATGAAAAGTATAACAATTAACATTTAAAAGTCATAACATAAGCTCAACAGCATAATTGAGATAGTAGAAAAAAACCAGTAAATTCAAAGGTAGACCATGAGAAACTAAACAATCAAATGAACAGAGAAAAAAGATTAAAGAAAATAAATTACACCTAAGAGACATGTCTGACAACAAGTAGTCCAAGACACATAGAGTCCCAAAAGAAGAGAAAAGAGAGAATAAGGGACAAAAATATCTAATGAAATAATAGCTGAAAACTTCCCAAATTTGGTTAAAAACATTAACTTACACAAAGCAGATAAGAAAGAGAATGGCAACTAATTAGAAACGAAAGCAGTATATCAAGAAGATTAAGAATACAAATTCTGGAGTTTTGAATTTTAGCCCCTTAGCCTACTGACTGTGTAATCTTGGGCAAGCTACATATGTCCTCTGTTTACGATTCAGGGCTAAAGTCATAGGTTAGTGGAAGGATTAAGTCATAACATCCATGTAATGTAGTTAACATAAAGTCTGAAACATGGTAAGTAATCTAATATTAGCAGTTACTATAAAATTATTATTATTGGATAAGGAAGAAGAATGACACAAGAATACTGTCCAACCTCCTGGCTTAGACCCTTGACTGATCATGGTGCCATTATTTGAGACACAGAATATAGAAAGGAAGCAGATTGGTAGAGAAGGGGGAAAATGAGGAGTCTAAGATTTCATGAAAAAGTGCACTGAAAATATTCATTTGTCAGTTGGGTGCAAGGATTTTGGATGTTGGAGGAAAGAAGAAAGCTGAACTTAGATATTTTGGGGATGTTGGAATGTAGGTGATAATGGAAGACATAGGAGTGAGTGTGATTACCCACAGAGTGGTCAGAAGAGCAGCATTTGATTGATATCTGGAAGAGGAAAGGCCCACAGAGAAGACTTAGATAAAACAGCAATAACACAATAGGACTGCACCCTAGATTGTTAATCAGACTATCAGAACCTCCACCCATACAACAGATCTGTATGAAAATTAGAAAAAGATGTTCTCTTCAGTCAGACAAATGTTAAGAAAGTAGCTTTTCTAGGTGTAATTGTACAACCTTGGGTTGTCAAGTGTATCCAAGTTCACTGAAGCCAATTTACTACTTGTGCTTACGTCCTCTCTTGGTCAGATTATGCTAATTAGAATCCTTTTGTTAACAGGAGAGTGACTGCCCTCTCAGTTCTATCAAGGAGCTCCCTCCCATCTTCTAGCAACTCTGACCATTAAAAACTTCTTTTTACCTAGAAGACTATCTTCCAGTAACCACTGCCAATTTTCTCTTTGGAGCTCGTCTATGAGGAACCCTCTGATCTCCAGTGAAGGCTCTGTATATATAACCTTCCTGTACATAATAGATATTGGTCCAGTGCCAGGGGCTGCTTTCTCTGGTTCTCTTTGGCAGACAAGCTCTCAAGTTACTACTGAAAATCCAGCACCCACTGACAAGCCGATAAGGAAGAAGTTGACGTATTTGAAGATGTCTTTCACCTGGCCTTGTCTCTCAGAAGTAGGTGGGTGGTACACAGCAAAAGAATAAGATCCAAAAAAGGAAGAGAATTACAGAGTAGGCTGAAATAGAACGGCATAATAGGTACAGCCATGCAGCTTCTCTCTGCCATCCTCCAACAGCAAGACACAAAAGAATCTCTACCTTGAAGTGAGGAGAGCTGGTTTACTTTTTTTACCACATCGATCTGCTAATTTGAAGAAAATAATCTCAGAAAAAATACTTTGTTCCCAGAGTCAGGAGATGACACTCAATGAGAGTTAATTTTCTGAAATCTTTGAGAAGCTAAGGGACCAATGGAACCATACCATGTAAGAACTGTGTATGCCTCATTCTTCCTTCTTTCAAATGTCACCTCTGGAATCCTTATGCATGTACAAGGTGAAGTACTGCATGTTAGCAAAACTCTTCTCCATTTTCCCTCTAAAAGTGATGTAATCAGCATGAATGGTGCACCTACACTGAGTACCAGTGATAAGAAGGGGCTCATCAAACAAAATGGCAGCTGTGGGGCAGTTAAAATGCAAATTGAAAGATGTGGCCCAGGGCTTGGATATAAGTCAATGTTCCATCACTTACCAGCTATATCACACTGGACAAATCATTTAGCTGCTCAGAGCCTAGGCTGCCTCCTATGTAAAATGGGATGTTCTTACCTACATCATATGGAAAAGCATCTTGTGAATTTGAAAGCATCACATATGGAAGTTATATTTGAATAGGAAGAAGAAAAGAAGGAAAAAAAAACACTAGGAAGAGGAAAGAAAAAAGAAGGATAAGATGAAAAAGGAGGATAAATGATAATTGTGGAGTATTAGAAAAGGAAAGTTTGCCAAGGTCACAAGGTGATTCAGTGTTGAGGATGGAATGGAGCATGGGCTCCTTGAAACCTAGGGCTGCTCTCCCTTCACCTCCCCAGCACTCTGTCGAGCCAGTGGTTACAAGCATAGAATCTTGAACCAGATTACCTGGGTTTGAATCACAGTTATATGACCTCTCAGTTGTGTAACCTTGGGCAAAATACTTCCGAGAGCTTCCAATCCTCATCTCTAAACTAGGATTAAAGGTAGTGGCGGTCACATAGGGCTGTTGTGTGGATGAAATAACTTAATAAGGCTCTTATGTTATTTAGCTATTACTATATTCAGTATCATACCAAACTAGTTTATTAGTTACACTCCGTTTGTGGGTTTGTTTTATTTTTCAACTTTGTTCTTGTTTCTAGAACTAATTCCAACTGGATTCTGTTTTGGAATCCCTCCCTTTATTCTATTAATTTTGGCTTAGTTTGAAAGATCAAGGGTGGGAGAGTTACAGGATATAGAGTTCCCTTTACCTGAACATTCTCTCTGGTAACCCTTGCTCTCTAGTAGTTTCTTCTCTTGCTCTTCTTCATAAAAATAATAATAATAATACAAAAGCAGGTTGAGTTGAAGCTGTCAGAGTGAGAACTCTGCCATCTACAGGAGGTGCTGTATGACCTACATTTCCCTTTTGCTGACAAGCATCCCAGGCCTGGGTGCCCCAGTGCCTTTTTGTAAATCAAAAGAATATTGAACTCATTATGCTGAGGCTCGAGTTATCCTTTCATCGGTCAACTTGTCTGGGTCAACTGTTCTAGCACATTTATTCTGGACATCTAAAAGATAGGACATCTAACAGTCCATCTCCAATATTACAGCTGCCGTTCATTTTGTTATCCTAAAATGATATTCTAAAATCAGCCCATTCAAATGCAATTATTAGGTACCAAAGCACTATCTCCCATCAGAGCAGTGGAAGGAATCCAAAGTCATTCCCGGGTGCCAGTAAACAGGAACAACAGGATGCATATTTACATGAAGGTGCAGGGTTTACCAAAGCCATTTACTTCCCCTTTCTTTTTTGAGCATCACACTAGACAGCTCTGTGGGGAAGGTAAAGATTATAAGTTCCTCTTTCAGGAGGAGGAAATTGAGTCTCAGAGAGGATAGATCACTATTCAAAGATCTAATGGAGAGAGGAAAAAGACTCAAATGCAAATTTTCCGTTGCAGATTGAGTTCTCCCCTACTCCATGCCCTTCCTTCATTTCTTCCTTGTTGTGTTCAATAACCAACTTCCAAGATATTCTCTCATGTTAACTGTATACTTCAGCATCTGATTTTCAGACTGTGTCTTTGCCCCAAGTCCTGTCTTCACTCCATGTGCCTAACACCCAGTGCCCTCAGCCTCTCAGCCCCTTGACCTACCTCAAGGACCTTCACCCTCAGCCTCTTCCAGCCTCCTACGTCCTCCCATGCTTACTCCGAGAATGCGTCATCTCCCAAAGTTCCTGTAACTCTGACATATTATATTAAAACATTCCAGTCTCTGACGTGTCTATCACAACACCTGCTCTCCACCTCGTCAAGGCCCATGACCATTTCCTTTCTCTTTATCTACTCCTTTTACTTTACTTCCTTTTAGATAAACTTAGATCCAATGATCCATCCTTTCCTTTCCTTTTGACCAACACTCTTAACTCCTTTATGCAACTGCCCTTCCATCTCATCCACTTGACAAAACTTCACCCTGCTTGAACATCCACCATCCATGCTCTTACCTCAAATTCTCAATTCTTCTGGAGAATAATATTCCAGCTAGAGAGAATACAGCTATTATAAATTGTTGGTCACCAACACTATCAAAGCCCTAACTGCTTCCTGGTGATCCTTTTATATTTCCTTAATCAGACCCATCTACCATTCTGCTGATTAACTATTTCACAACACTGCAAACATCTGTGGCACTCTTCGGTACCCCCTCCTCAGAGATTGGTTTCACATCCTACTTCACAAAGAGAAGAGAAGCCATCCAAAGTGCCTTCAAATCCCCACGAGTGAAATCAATAGATTTATCTGCACCCACATCTCTTTTTCCCTTCTTTCTTCCTATTTTAGCTGAAAAGTGTCCCTCCTGTTAGCTCTGTCTATGTTCTTACCCTTTTCCTCTTTTCCACTTCAGGAATTGATTTTATCAAAAATAATCCCACTCCGACCCTCAGCATCAGTCTCTCCCTCTCCTAACGGTCTCCTCCCTCTTAAAAACAAAGAAACAGAACAAAAAATCTTCACTTTATTTCACATCTCTACTCTTTCATAGTTATGCTTCTTAAATATGTATATATACATATACATATATATACATACAGATATATATACACATATACTCTCTTGCTTCTCACTTACTTCTCAACCCACTGCAATCTGGTTTCTGTTCCCAATATTCCACTTAAACATCTCTTGCAGAGGTCAAGATTTTAAGCACAAAAGTTTATTTTCAGTTCTTACCTAATGTAATTAAGCAGAAACCATGGCCCCTGATTACCCATACCTTCCTTCTTAAAACATTCATTTATCTTAGCTTCCATGGTACCAAATATCCCCGACTTTCCTCCTATACCACTGGCCATTCCTCAACTTCACAATGCTTTTCTCTGCACATGCTAAACAGGCTCCTCAGTGAGAGAGCACATCCCCAAGGGATGTCTTCAATTATCATTCATGACCCGATGACTCTGAATCCCATAATTTTTAATCAAAGCTCTCTTTTCTCTTTTTTGAGGGTCAGAACCATTTATACAACTGCTTACTAAGTCTCTATTTGGATATTCCAAGTAGTTTAAATTCAACATTTCCAAAACTGACTCATCATTTTCAACATATACAACCCCCAAAAGTCTTCTTGTTTTCCAGGGCTCCCTATCTTAATGAAAAGCACCACCACCCACCCAGTTGACCAAGTCAAAAATGTCCCCCTTTCCTTTTTACTACTTAACTTAGATCCAGTGATTCATCACTTAAGGTATGGTCTTGCCAAGTCCTTTGTTTCTTGAATCTCCTCCCCCCCCCCTTTCAACCTTCATATTCAAGTACTGAGTCTTCCATCTCCTTAAAGTATCTCAAGTTACCATTCCATTTATATGACATTCTTGAAATGATGAAATCATAGAGATGGGGAACAAATTAGTGGCTGCCAGGGGTTAGGGATGACAGCACAGAAGGGAGGGCTGTGACTATAAAGGGCTAGCACAAGGGAGATCTTCGTGGTGATGGAACTATTTTATATCTTCAAGATGGTCATGGTTACATGAATCCACACAGGTGACAAAACAGCATAGAACTATGCACGCACAGTGTAGGAATGTCAGTCTCCTGGTTTTCATACTGTACTACTGTTATGTAAAATGTAATCATTGGGGAAAACTGGGTGAAGAGTACATGGGACTTCTCTTGACTATCTTTGCAATTTGTTGCCAATCTATAATCACTGCAAAATAAAAATTTCTAAAAATACATCTCAAATCCCCATTGATGCTACTTCAGTCCAAGACACTCTCTTTTCCCTCTCACTTGGGTCACTGCCTTCGCATCCTATTTTCCTACCATACAATTTTGCACCCTCTCCCAATTTTACCCCATCAATCCATCTCTCCATTTCAGCAGAAATGATCTTTCTAAGATGCCAACCTGAACATGCTCTGCCTCTGGGCGAAATCCTCTAAAGAACTTCTTATTGTCCCTCGGATCTGGTTCCTAAATTGTGTGCTGAGATGTGCAGAGCACCACAGCATACTCACAGGAGCACAGCGGGAGATTTTAAACATTCAAGGGAAATGAGGGACACTTGACATTTATTAGGCATCACAAAAACTACCAACCTGAGGTAGTTCACAGTTTCAACATTAAAGCACACTATGTTCCTTTCAATGATGGCATATCTTTGTTAAGGTCTGGTTTTGGCCGTCGGTAAAATTACAAAGTACTGCAGAAAATTTAATGAGGAGCAGAAAGTGAGGGTGGCAGTATCCAATTGCTAGGTTTGAGAAGTAGTAACTGTGGCTATTTAAGAATAAAACAAAAATATTGCTTTTTCTTTAGATTTGAATGTATTATTTTTCAAATGGCCACTAAATGTGTTGGGTCATAAATATTTCGCTAAGTTGTTTTGGCCCAAACTACTTAAGAAAGAGAATTATTAGTATTTCTCTGGCCAAAGTAACCATAACAAAATCACTGAGACATTAAGAGCATCTTTGAATGAGGAAGTGTGGGAGCCACTACCTTAGGATAAAGTTCAAAGTCTTCTATGTAACATACATACAGCTTCAGGACCTGACCTCCATGATGTCTCTGGCCTGCGTGCAAACATTTTCTCTGCCCATCGCTCACACTGAATTGCTTGCAGGCCCCAGAACAAGTCTGGCCCTTTCTGGACACTCTCTCAGAACACACATGCATACACACACATACACACACACACACACACACACACAAGTCTACTGTCTGGATCTCAACTTAAAAAAACTCCTCTTCTTGAAAGTCTTCCCTAATCTTGCAAGATCAGCTTCAGTTCCCTTCTTTGCACTTTGCTGTTGTTAGAGCCATAGAGTCCATTCCAGCTCCTAGTGACCGTGTGGACAGCAAATGGGAATTCTGCCCCATCTTTTTGCACCATCCTCTCACCTTCTGGCGCTATATCAGACAACATTCTGCTGATATTTACAGGATTTTCATGGTTTTTTTTTTTTTTTTCTTTTTGGAAGTGGGTGGCCAGGTCCTTCTTCTTAGTCCGTCTTAGTCTGGAAGCTCTGCTGAAACCTGTATACCATGGGTGACCATGCAGGTATATGAAATACTGGTGGCATAGCTTTCAGCATGCCAGCAACATGCAGCTGTCACAGTATGTCAACCGTTAGACGGGTGGTGTGGTGCCCCGACTGGGAAACGAACCCAGGCTATGGCGGTAAGAGTGCCAAATCTTAACCACTGGACCACAAGAGCTGAATAGTCTACACTTTCTTTGAATTACTATTGCATATTATACTCCTTTTCCAAGACTTCTCATCCTAGGTAGCAGTTTGGCTGCTCACTGTCTGTCTCTTCCGAGCTCCCGTACAGGGCTCCTGAGGAGCATAGACCAGTAATGCATTGGTGTCATTAGAGGCTAACTCAGTCCCTGCACATGGTAGAGACTCAACAAATATTTGTTCAGTTAATGCACAGGTGAGCAATTCCTTCCAAAATCAGACAATCCCAAACCATTTAGCAGTGCAGAACTTCCATATCATTTGTATTCATTTCCTTCTTTCTCACACAAACCACACTCCCCCATCAATGTGATATAAAACCAGGTGTCACGCTAGAGTCACAGAGAGCCTGTCACAAGTGCTCAGGGATGGAGGCTGCACCTTGCTGGCCTTCTCTGAACAAGAAGCCTGGGATTTGAGAAAAAGAAGAGTCACCCCCACCGCATACACACACCCCGTCCTGAAATGCTGCTGATTGCTGTGAAGGTGCTTTGGCGGAAAGCCATCCCTGAGGGACCAATGTCTCCTGAGCATTACATATCAAAGACAACCTAACAGGCACCGTGTGGCAGGAACTGGAAGACGAGATGTTGCAGATTGCTCCCATCACCAGGGCTGACTAATAAATTAGACGCTTGCAAATCATGGGATGTGTACTGTTTACATGAATCAATACATGCTGATAGCTTAAGGATACCTTGCCAGTGCATGGGCCTCTGGATTCCTGCCACATGTGCTGCAAGGCATCGGAAATCTTCCTCTGGTCCTCTTGCTCTCTCTTCCTCCTAACAAGTGTTAGGAGTGTCCTCTTAGTCTAAGAATCGAGCAAATCTGCCTTCATTGGGCACCTGAGCTACAGAGCATGCAGGTCAAGTATCCATCCCATTGTTGGAGGTCGCCTCCAAGACTTCTCAGAGTCCCTGTTGCTGAATTTCCAGGGGTTGGTGCTTTAGATAATTTTTTTAGTTATCAGTCCTCAAGCACTTGCTCTATGCTAAATGTGATCATATCCTCTTAAATATTCACAACAATCGTGGAGTGTATCCCCATTTTGCAGGCAGAAAAATTGAGGCTCATAAAGTTTAAGTAACACGTCCAGGATCTCATGGGTGGGAAGTGGCAGAGCCAGGACTTAAACTAAGGTCTGCTAGAGTCTAAAGACTTGCCCTTTATCACTAAGCTATAGCGATTGTTTTAGGGTTCACATAAGCTTAGATACTGACTTGCAGCTGGAAGTTTCCATCAAAGTTTGCCCGGGTAAGTCAGGTGTAGATAAAGGGTGGGATGCAAAGCTTTCTTCCAAGCCAGTCTGGAAATCCACTGCTAATGAGACCCAGTAATTCTTATGCCCAGAAGGAAGGCCTTGAGAGATAAAGAAATTGCCTGGAGGCAGAAGCCTGGGCATTCTAGTTCCTTTTATAAGAGATACAAAGGTATCCAGCAGCTGTCGAACTCTACATAAAAGAATGCATCCTGCCACAGGGTGCCGAGGATGGAATTGGGGCAGGTAAGCATGGATGCAGCATAGGAAGAGAGCTGCCTGACAGGGAGGTCCAGAGCAGCTCTGTTGGTGGCACTGAGTGGTACTTGAGAGTTAATGAACTCCATCTTTATTGCCTTTGTCTTGGCTTCAGTGCTCCCTTCCTTTCCCTTGAATAACCGCCACAGCTTTCAAACCCTTCTGTCTTCCTCCCTTCCACGCATTCCTCACGCTGCAGCCAGAGTGATATTTCTAAATGTACATCAGACCGTGTCAGTCTCATATTTCAAACGTTTCATTGTTTTCCTGTTGTCCACACCAGGGAAGGAACAGGTTCTAACCTGCTTAACCTGAACTCACGGCAAACTCTGCTAATCAAACGTGGCACAGTTTTTCTCTGAGCCAAAACATGACCACAATATAGACTCAAAGTCAGTGTTTTTCAAACTGTAGGGCCACCATAAGTGGAGGCTGAAATCAACTTAGTTGGCAGCTGCTAGCACTTTTAAAAATAAGTGAATCAGAAATGCGTAGACTGTATTAGGATGGAATAGAATAGGAAATATTGAGATGCCTCACACGTAATAAGCTTGGGTTTTCTTCATGAATTTTCATTTCAATCACATATATTTATATCTCTAGTTTTACTGAGTATAAATGTGAAACATTTTTTAGCATGAGTTAGGGTCAAGAAATGTAAAAAACAAACAAACAACTGCTCTCAATAGCTATCTGGTAGTCCTCTGACAACTAACTAGACTTGGAAGGTTGGTTGAAATCAATTTGCCATCCCCAATTCCTCTCATTGTTGGCTCCAAGCTGCTATCCTTATATCTTCCTTCATCCTATAAGGTTATAGCCTTATATCCTCCGTCGCTGCTACTCAAAATACACATACATACACAAAGACTTGGAGTTCCAGGCTTTCTTCTGCCTCCTTGCCTTTGCAGGTGCTACTCCATCTGCAGGGGCTGCTTTTCTCCCACCTGCCTTCTCCTGAAATTCTAACTTTCCTTGAAGACTGGATTCAGCACCCCTTCATCTAGGATGCCTTCCTAGGTTTATCTTTGCCCATGTTCGTTCACCATCCCAATGCTAAGGGAGGTTTCCTCCCCAACACAAATGTAGCACCTAGGGCATCTCTCAAACAGGGAATTGAGCACATGGCTTTGTGGTTGCCTTTCAGTCAGTTTTCCCCAAGATATCATGAATTCCTTGAGGGCAGGCATCAAGGCTTTCTTCTTCCTGTCTCCAGGGAACAGTGCAGAGCATGGTCAGCAGGAGTTTGGAGATCAGTAAACATTTTTCAAACAAACGAGTCAACTGCAGGTGCTCCAGATCACGGATCCAGTCCCTCTCTCTCTTCTTTAACCAAGATTTGGAGCATAGAGTCTGAGAAGCCTAAGGACTTGTCTCCACCCTCTTCCTAATTTCCCTAGTCATAACAATGGCCATACTGTATGCCAGTTTAAAGACACCGCAGTCTGTCCATATGAGGGAGGTGTGCAAGCCGGTCCATTTTTAGAAGTTGCTCCTGACTAAAACTGGACAATTGCTCTGCAGAAATTACAGCAAACTAAGGTTTGCAGCTCACGGAAGTCAGTTCAGTAATGGCATGGGAGCAAAGAGATAAAGTGCTGCAAAGGTACCAATTTGGTAGCAATAAAGCTATCATTCTTGGAAGTGAAAGATCAACTTTAAATAATCATCATGGAAAATTATTTTTGAATTGACACCAAGTGGCCCAGCTAGATGTTTGCTGGATATCCCTCCTCATTCCTCTCTACTCAGGGAGACCTTGATCAGAAATTTGGGTTAAATGAAGGATAAGGTGGGGGAGGGCATAGTGTATTGTCTGTCACCAGTGATGCCAATCACTAAGTGGCTGAAATTGACAATTACAACCATGGGACATCATTCCATTTTAATCTTCTTTTGAGCCTACTGGTCATGCTTTAAAAGGGATAAACAGTATCTGTTAATGCACTTGGCCCAAGCTGGTTTTTAATGACTCAGGCCATGTGTCTCTGAATGTAACAATGGAACCTAAACATTTTACTTCCTAAGGAATACTTTACTTAGTGGAGAAACCCACTAGATCCCTCAGATCTCCTGGAGGAATGGAGACTTTATTTCCGGACTGGAGTACTAGTTTCCCTTAAATGTTGCCTCTCGGCAGCAGAAAGCAATAATTTATTCACCTTTCTTAATGCATCAACTGCCACCCTGGTCTCAGGCCATGTCTAAAAACATGGAAAATCCCTTCTCCTTTGATTCCGCAACCAGACTCTTCGGGAACCCAGCCATTACACTAGTGCCTATATTTTAACCATTCAACTCAAACTCATGATGCCAAAAATCTAAGACTATTTATCAATATCCTTCCCACCACCCTTTTTCCTTTTTTCCAAAAATACTTGCTCCAGAGTAAGGTTTTTCAACCTCTACACTATTGACTTTGTGAGCCAGATTATTCTTTGCTGCAGAGGGCTGTCTATGCAACATAGGATGTTTAGCAACATTTCTGATCCCCAGCCTCTACTCGCTAGATGCCAGTAGCACCCTCCTCCCAGCCAAGAGTGACAACTGAAAATGACCCCCGACACTTCGAAACATTTTCTTAGGGAGTAAAATCACCCCGATAGACAATAATCATCCTAGGTCAGTGACTTTCATGTCTATCTTAGACCAATTAAATCCAAATATCTGAGGAAGGACACCAGCATTAGTATTTTTTAAAATCTTTGCAGGTGATTCTAATGTGCAGCTACTTCTTTGCATATTGAATCAAGGCATTACTTTATTGTTTGGCTGTGGTTCTGGCCTCTGCACAAGTTCCTATCTCTACACCACAGGGTGAAATGCCAAATTTAGGAATAAGGAATAGTAGTGCAGAAATTTGGGAAATGAAAAGGGAGAGAAAAAACAAAAGATAAGGCTATTACTTGCAACAGGAAAACTGAAGCTGCCAATCTCATTCCTTTTAATCATAAACCAGGAGGTGGATTTAGACTCAAGTGCTCAAAGCAATTTGGATGGCTTCCTCAGTCAGAAGGCAGCTCCCCAAGCTGAAGAGATGTCCTTTTAAGAGTGCTTTGACACAGGCTAGTGTCCAAAGAAGACACTCCAGCTGCCCAAGCCAAGTATACCCAGCGACTCCTTCAGCCAGCTCCCCAGAATTCCAATCCCTCTGACAAAAAGAGGTCATACGGCCAAAGAGGTTTGGTCAAATATGTTAAATAGTCTAGTAAAGATCTTGAAGAGCCCAGTGGTCAGAAGCCTGTGTAACTTTGTTTGGTTTCCCAAACAAATATATTGATATCATTTGGGAGGCAACATAGCATGGTTCAACATGCAGGCTCTGGAATCTGCTTGCCTGTGACCGAGTCTTCTCTGCTGTGAATTACCTCTCTTTCCTTGGACAGGTTATGCAAATGGAGATAACAACACCTACAGGATTATCCTAAGGATCAATCAGATGGAATAATTTATATACACTGTGCCCATGCTAAGTGCTTAGTAATCTTTCAGTGCAGCAATTAACATCATTATTGTTGTTGTTATTGTTATTTATTTGACTATGGGAACCTTTTTTTTCCAGAAAACCCCTGTTAATATCACATTGAACTAGAGTTTAAGAAATGCTGATTTAGACTACTTTTCACCACACTAATAGAAATATAAGTCTTGCATGGTGTGATATCAAGATTCTACCTGGAATCCAGAGGTTGGTGGTTTCCGTTCAAGCTCAGCCATAAGTATCCTGAATGATGCAGTGGTAGACTTCTCTCTCACCATCACTTGTCCATAAGTTCCTTGAAAGTAGGAACCTGTCTACCTTGCACATCATTGACTCCCCAGTGCACAGCATCTGGCATACTTAGGCGCCCAATATATATTCTTGAATAATTTCTAGGTAAACACCACATCTCATTCACCTCAATGGAACCATCCACCCATACTCAGCCCCATTCATTTAGCCAAGCAGCTTCACTACAATACCTACTACAGGTATTTTTGTGAAACACATGTGGGAATCATCAGGATAGCAGATTAGAACTGAGATTCATGCAACTCTGAAATACATATGCAAGATGGTTAGGCAATCAGACCTGGTTTACCAAGATTTGATTTACACTCAACTTTTAGGTACTTATTTAGGGCTCAAAGGAAGGTGCGCCATAAGCCACAAACCACTTGCTCTGCAACCTGCAGGAAAAATGGCTCAGCATAAAACCAGCTCTTGTGGCGTAGTGACTGCCAGGATCAGTATCTCCCCTCTGCCCTGAAGTTCCAGACCCAAAGCTACAAAGGGTATCACAATTCTCCTATTAAGTCCACTTCTGAAATAATTGCTAAATTTACAGCAACTACTCATGATCTCAAAGGCAGGAAACAATAAACACACAATAAAACACAAAAAGGTAGTGGAAACATAGGAAACACATTTGGACCAAATTGACTATTAAATTATAATGGGAAAAAAATAATTTCTAACAATGCAAACAGCTCTCCAAGGTGGAGGAGAGAACTCACATTTCTCTCCATTTTTAGATGAGAAAGCTGAGCCTCAGAGAGGTTGCAACTGGCCCATGGTCAAAGGAAGTGTCTCAGTATTTGGTAACAAACCAGGTAATTAAAAACTAAAGAGAGCTGCGTTAAGCAGAGCGATGAGCTAGGGCTGTGGAGTCTCAGAGCCTGCTTCTGACTCCCAGCTCTGCCACTTCCCAGATGCGTGTGTGATAAGGACAATCTGCTTAGGCTCTGAGTTTTCTAACTGGTAATATAGACAATAATCATATTTCCCTCGCAGAATGGCTACGAGTATTTAATAACTAATATATGTATGAGCTTAACAGAAAATGAAAATAAATGATTTTATTAGGATGATGATCTGGAACCTTAATGAAAAAAATTCCAGATGTAAGAAAATTTAAATTCTACAATGCATCCCCACACAAACCTCATCTCATTTGACCTAGTAGATGGGACAGACATCATCATCTCTTTCTATAGAGGAGAAAATTAAGTATCTGAGCAGTTACTTATTCATTTCTATTCAAGAAATGATAACTGTTTGCTTATTGACTCTTCTTTTTTCTCCACTCTCCACTCCAACTCTGAGCTTGGTGGAGGAGGGAGTGGACTCTAAGTGTTGTGGTTTGTGTGTTTGTATGTGATTTATTGTTTTATTTTGGTCATATCTGTATCACCAAATCATAGCACAGCTTATGGCATATAATTGGCGTCAAATTCTACAGCAATAGATGTACAAATGAGTGAAGGATGCATGAATGAATTTTCCGAGGATGAGAAAGCTAGACAGTGGCTCCAAAAATAACCAAAACATGAATCTCTGGAGTCCAAGTCCAGAGTCCTCTCCACTACCCTATGGTGTATTTTCAAGTGACAATACTTGATGGAATCATGGAATTTCAAAAAAGGGAAGGACCTTGGAGACCACCTTAGTTAACACTCCCATTTTACAGATGAGGAAACAGAAGCTCAAAGAAGTTCCATTACTTGGCCAATATCACACATCGCTGAGATAGGTGAGCTGGGCCAGCGCCCAGGTTCCCTGACTCTAACGGCAGATTTAAGCAGACAACTCTCCCAGCCTCCATGTCTCAGCTCAGGCTTCTGAGTGACAGAACATGTGCCTTCTGCATGCAAACCACTGCTTACGCACCTAATATTGCTCAGCTTGTGAAACAACATGAGAGAGGGCTTCTGCTGGGATTTCATTCGAAAGGTTCTCATTGTTGTCAGTAGCACTGACTCCCCACTGGGACTCTATGAGCTGAAGCCAGTCTCTCTGTGCATATGCAGGAGGAAGGAGGTGGCCTTAACCCACTTAAGTGAGGAGAGAAGACTTCCACTTTCTTTCTGAAGCTCCCAGATCACCCTGGATTCTGGATGGGGGCACTGGCCCAAAGCTTGAGGTCTAGGACATTTTACAAAAGCTGGCTCTCTAGCTTAAGACAATGCAGCACATTCTGGTATTGAAGGCTTTCTTTCATGATGCAAATGTCAAGTTTCTAATGTTTTGTGTCCATGTTAGCATACAGGAAGACACAGTGGAAACCACCTGTGAACATGCTTTAGTGTTTCAGGAAAGCTACATACAGTGAGGAGGAAGTGTCCGTTGACAACTGCCCCAATGAGCATGTCGTGGTTGGCTTTTGCTCTGGTCTGAACCTGGCCTGGATGGGCACACACGTCTCAGAGTACCTATTTGCACATGCGTCCATGTGCATAAGAGCTCCACCTAATCTTTGCACATAGTAGGTGCCAAATCAATGTTTATGGTATTAACGCTTTCCCAGTTGTGGCTATCATGCAGTTTTTTCTTAGTAGCATTTACAGTGTATGTATGTGTTTAATTAATGTCAGTCTCTCCTCTGAGAGCAGGGAGCATGTTTGTTTTACTCATCATTGTATCACCTGCCCCAAACCCAGTGCTGGGCCTGTAGCTGGTGCTTAATAATTATTTGAGGATTAAATAAAGGAAGAACGGAATAACTAGATGACCAGAGGCCTGACTTCTGGGTTGAACTCCATCATTTAATTAACCATGTGACCTCAGTTAAATCCTATACTAATTTTAGAGCTAGAAAGGATCTTAGAAATCAGCTTGTTGGATGATTGCAAACTTTGTTTTAGCAGTGGAATCCAAAGAAAAGCATACATGAACACTGAACACCAAAGCAGATGCAAACTCTACCTTGCATGAGGGCATGTAAGGCTGGGGATCATGCCTGATCACCTCCCCCACTTTGCCTGTCTTCCCACACTACAGTGGCTTCTATGACTTCTTCAACTGACCCTCAGGATTTCAAAGAGCAACGGTTGAAAACCACTGATCTACATCAAGATTATCATTGGATAGATGAGGAAAGTAAAATCCAGGAGAGGAGGGAGCTTGCCTAAAGTCATAAGACCACTGCCTGGAAGGGTGGAATAAGTACCCAGAAGTCCTTAGCCCCAAACTCATTATCAGCCTTTCACTTCTCAGCATCTCTAAAACTACCCCAAAATGTTTACAAAGTGGTTGTGAGGAAAAATGTTTGGTAGAGTCCTTTCAGAGCCCTGAAACACTCTACATTTGGAAGCCATGCTGGGGAGTTGTACAACATAGTGGTTGAAAGGAGGGCTTTGGGGTCAGGTGGAGTAGTGTTTGGACCCTAGCTCCATTCCTTACTAGAGGAATGAGCTAGGGCAATGCACTCAATCTCCCCAAGATCTAATTTTCCTATTGGTAAAATATCAAGGCACAGCTCACCTCACAGAGGATGTTGTGTGAATTGAATGTCCTCCCTTCATGGTATATCATAAGTACTCTTTAAAAGGCTGCTATTGTTGAGCATTCTATATTTGTGGTTCTACTCAATGTATCCATTTAAACATAGGTTATGTCAACAACAATCACAAACATATATTAATCATATAATACACACGATATTGCCCTTATAAAAAGTATAGTCATCGCTCATGTCATATCATGACTACTTATCTTCAGGGCAACTTATACCCAATGTCTAGCACAGTGTCTGGCATATAATAGTTGTGAAGCAACATTTGGAAACAATGAATGGATCCCTTCAGGTCTAGTGTATTCATTACTGTGGTTATGGACTTATAACCAGATTTTGTTTCCAGTCCAAGCTCCACCTTTCCTTGGCTACAAACCTTTATTTGAGTCATTCATCTTGTGATCTTTAAAATGAAATACGAACCCCAGTAATCCCAACTTTAAAGTATTCTCAGGAGGCTCAAATGGAAGAGAAAGCCACATATAAAATCAAGAGGTTATTATTATCTGACGAAACACCAACAGAATAAGATATCTGGATCTTCACTACTTCTTCTATTCCCCTAAATCCAACATCTCAATTTTATATTCTTCCCAATACCAGGGATTTCAGATATTGGTATATTCTGTTGAGTAATCAATGAGCACCCATGGTTGGTTTATGCATATTCATAAACAGCAATGGCTGTATTCTGTCAGAAACTATTTTAAGAATCCAAATTTGAAATTAAGTAGATAACTACTGTTCTTAGGTTGTTTAGGAGTAAGTCTCCTAAAGACCTTTGAATCAATAACTTTATTTTTGAAATTCTGATATTCTCTTTTGAAAGAAGAAATGCACCATATTTCTCATCCCTTTGCTTTTTTCCTTTTCTTGCATACCTCATATTCATTTTCCTTTGTGTTCTGCTTTTCATCATACCCAGAACATCTTTTCCCAATAACTCTCTGATTATTTACCACTCTTCAAGGCTCACAGAAAGTTCATCTGTGAGCTCTTGCATAAATAGAACCATTGCAAGACCTCAGTCACTAGTGGGCCAACTTTCAAGCTACGATTTGAATATTCAGCACAGAATCACAGGCATTTGCAGCTGGTAGAGATTTCATGAGTCACTCATTCCCAGTCCACAATGTCACAAAATGTGCAAAGGAGATTAGCCCATTTTCATATCAAATACATAAAAGATTTAAGACCTGAATCCATGCCTTCCCAGCTGCAGGCCAGGGTTCTATCCTCTACCATGTTTCCTGGCTCAATTATTTTGATGGGCTCAGAAGTGTTAGGGTTTGTCCTTCTTCCTTGACCTTTAAGACAAAGACTACACTTCTAGAGAGTCTTTTGCGTTCTCCAATTCATTGAAGTCCACAACATTTGTTGTATGCTTATGATACGAGGCAGAACAAAATCACTCTGGGGACCCAGAAATGAATTATACATATATATACATATAAGTTCTGCCCTCATGGAGTTTCTAGTTAGGTGAGAAAGAAATACAAGATTGCACTCTAATTCCAAATGACTGAAAACTAAAGAGGTATAAGTGTAGCAAGCTGTGGCAATATAAAAGAGAGGGTGATCATGTGGAATGGAGAGAATCTAAGATGGTTTCAAAGAGAAAAGATCTGTGGCCAAGTCCTTTCTGGATGAGTAGGATTCCAATAGGCCAAGAACCAGTTCAGATCTGCTCAAGAAAAGGTTGCTCATCAAGTATCCTTACTTGTTTCCAAATGTGTGAATAAGTTTGAGTAGGATATTGGGTACGTTAATAGCATTTGCAAAACAGCACTGCTTATGCCTAAAGTGATTGACTAAAATTAGTGTGACTGTGGATGCAGATAAACCAAAGTCTGAATCCCAGTCCCACCACTTACTGACTATGTGACTTTAGACAAGTTATTTCACCAGCTGAAGCTCAATTACTTCATCTATAAAGTGGAGAAAACAGATGGAACCTATCTCTGATGGTTGTTATAAGGTTTAAATGAGATAGTATAAAGAAAGTACTAAGCACCATGTCCAACACACAGTAAGTACTCAATAAACATTAACTATTTGCTCTTCTCCTTATCATTATTAATCTCTTGCAAAAAGTAAAAAAAAAAAAAGAAGAAGTGAGAAAGTGAGTAACATCCTGCTGAAAGGGCATGATTGTTATGGCTCAGATGCTACTTCAAACAGCAAGTCTCATTCCAACGACTGACCCCAAAAAGCACTCTATGAATGAAATACAAAGGCTAACTTAGCCCAGATCTTACCTGTATATTTTATATCTGGTTGTAAATCCTTGACGGTGTCTTTCCACAAAGGATAGGTAGCTCCTGGAGTGGTGGAAAGGCCCCCTGTCTGAAATAAGCCAATCAAATTCCTTGGAGACATGTTGGTCTGTCCCAGCTGGTTCCTGGTGGGAGGGCTGCACTGAGATACGGCCCCATATAAACAGGAAGTAGAGGAGCTCAACAAACCTCCAGTTCATGCTTTTCTGCCGGCCTTTTTCCTCTCATTCTTGCTCCATTCTGTGGAGTCCTGTGGAGAAAAGAATAAAAAGAGAGAGAGAGAGAAAGGAGGAAGTAAAGAGGGAGAGAGGAAAGAGAGAGAAGGGAAAAAAAATAAAACAAAATAAAAGGAAGAGAGAGAAAGACAAAGGAAAAGAAAAATGGTATTAACACATCTTCATAGTACTACCTTACATCAGTAGAGTGCTTTAAGGTTTACAAAGATCAGTACAGGGTCAGGTTAAGAGCATGGCCTTGACGGAGATCTGGGCTCACGTTCCTGCTTTGCTGTTCACATGTTGTCTGAACATGGACAAACTGCTTGACTTCTTAGGATGCAGTTTCCTCGTTTGTAAAACACAGGATGGGCTTACATGCCTCTATCTCGGCACTTGGAACATTGTAGGTGTTCAAGTCATATGTGTTGAAAAGATGAATGAAACCAACAAATGGAGAAACAGAGTCTGACACAGCCAGAAAGGGACCTCCAGTGTCTGTCCCACCTAGTAACTTCACAAACAACCTGCCTGTCATAGCAGAGACTCAGCAAAATGAGAGTTCCTTTCTTTCCTCCTCTCACACAGGCATGTACCTACAGAACACATGATTTGCTTTTGCATAAGTAGGTGAAGGCACAAAGTCTTAGGGTGGATAATGACCAGGACTATCTGGGTTGGATACCTTACGGATGAAGAGCTCATGGAGTTCATTAGAGTCCACTTCTACAATGCTCAGTGGACATCTCTTTCAATCCAAGGAAATGTGACGAGAGAATCCACTTTGAGACTCTGAGCCTCAAGCTTCCCTGGTGCTCAGAAGGAAAACTTAAGGCCAAGGAACTGGGTGGAGGCTTGCTCACCTCTTCTTTCAGTGGTGGCATAGCACAGTGGAGCCATGCTGGAGAAACACAAGACTAAGGGAGAGCTTACACAGAAGCTCCTTGTGGGGAGGAGAGAAGAGAAACCACAAGGCCATGCCCGGTCTTTGGAAAATTTCCATGTTTTGTTTTTATCATTTCATCATCATTCTACTTACTAGTTTAATGCTGTGTTGTCTGTGTCCCCATCCCACTTATTCTAGAAGAGGCTATCCTTTTCTATATTGAAAGGCAGCTTTGAATCCAGGTACTATCAGTTATAAACAGTATTATTTCAGGCAAGTCATTTAACTTCTCTGAGTCTCAGCTTCCTTGTCTGTAAAATGTAGTTAACAATAGCACCCACAGCCAGAACTAATGTGAGAATGAAATGACTCAATTGACGTAAAGTGTTCCACCCAGTGCCTGGCATTTGGTTAAGTGCTCAATAAATGGCATCAATGATGATGAGGATAATGATAATGATGAATGTTGGTACTGATGACGTCCACTTATTCTCTGCTGGGAGGGTCTTTGCTCATATGGTCCTCACTGTCCGGCCAAGTCCTGTTTATCTTTCAGTAGCTAGTTGAGGTCAAGTCCTCAAAGATCATTTCTTTTTTCTATTCCTATCAAAAGTGTTAGTTGTTCCTTTCTCTCAGCTCCAGTTGCTCACTTTAATAACTGTATGTTAATACTTATTATCTTTTATTACACCTATTCGTTTCTGTGTCTGTGTTTCTCACTGGGCTATGAGGCTTTAAGTGGAAAGAACCTTTAAAAGACTGTTTCTATACATGGCTAGCTATGTGACTCCAGACAGTCATATCCTCTCTCTAAATCTCTGATTTTTATGCTACCATTTCAAAATGTGGCAAGGACACAAACATTTTGTCAAATGTAAAAATATAGATAAACATGAATAAATATGATAGCTTATTTGTTTACCCTTCCAGCTGAAAATGGGAAGAAAGTAAAGCTAAAAAAGAGAAAATCAGAAAGAAAGAGATGTGAATTTCCCATCCAGTTGGATATTTCCTCTGTTGTCCAATTGCACCATTTTATTATGAGTAGCTACAGCAATCTGCTTGGCACTGCAAGCCCCAGCTGTCGGGGCAAAGGAGAGAGGCACGTGAACAGAGGAGTGGGCTGGCAGAAGCTGTGGCCTGAAGTTTTGTTCAGAGCCTAAAACAAAGCCGTACATGTTGAATGCAGAGCTGTAACAGCTACAGCTGCCAAAACTGTCTGCCGGAGACCACCTGAGTGGCAAGCAGGGGGTGGAGGTGATTGTTCAAAGATCCCGGTGGGGAGCTACAGCACACTGAAATCACAGCATGTCACCTATCCAGCCCTTATACATGGCTTCTGTTGTAAGTGGGTGCAGGGGGTGAGGGGAGCCTGGGAGAGAATGCCTGGCTGTTAGACTGTTTGCAAGGAAACAGGATTCAGAACATCACCCCTTTCAAAAGCAGAATGAGGCTATACATGGAACAGTAGCCTATGTGTATGTGTCTGCATGTGTAACAGAGAGAGACTTCAGCCTGTAGTCCTGGAATCAGCTGAAATTTGAAAGATCTAATCCAGTACTTCCCAAAGTGGAGGCCATTTTGACCCCCAAGGGACACCTTTGATTGTCATGATGGAGGGTGTGCTACTGGCATGTAGTGGGTAGAGGCTAGAGATGCTGCCACAAATCCTACAATGCGCAGGACAGTCCCAAAAAATAAACAATATTGGACCCAAAATGTCAAGGGTGCAAAAGTTAAGCCCTGCTCTAACCCAACTCCTTTGCTCATATTGTGACCTGAGTGGCTAATTGGGCCAGACTCTTGTCTCATAGCTCCTGGTTTTCATTCTGCCACGTTGTTTTGACAGGGCAGTGGGTGTATGTGGCTGTGTCTGAACCTTCTTTGTTGTTGTGGCTTGTGATGCAATCTACATTTGAGCAAGTAAAGATGAGTGCTTCATGGAAGAAGTCTGAACATGTCTCTGTTGACTTAGAAAATCACAATAATCCACAGAATGTGAGAAATGAAAATGAAAGTTTCTACAAGGTGCATTTTAATAGAAATGGGGTGTTTTGTTGGGCAAGAACTAGGACTAGTAGAGACGTTGCCTAAATGTTGCCATTTGATGACAGACATTGTGACTGCTATTCTGTAAATAAGCCCATGTTAGCACCAAATGTACTAGAGACTTTGGATAATATAAGGGTTACGTGACTGGTATTTATTGAGCATCTACTGTGTGCTTGGATCTAAAAGTATCTGTTCTCTTGGTAGTAGCCAAAGCATCCAGTACAGAGCAGATGTTGATAAAGGTTTATTCTGCGAGGTGGCGACAGTTATCCCATTTAACAGAAGAGCATCTTGGGACTTGGAGACATTAAATAACTTTCCCAAGCTCACAATTCCTGAGTATTAGATTCAAGATTCTAACCCATGTATATCTCATTAAAAAATCTGTGTAGTTTCCACTACATCCCCCACCCCGGCTGAAATTATGTCCTGCCCTCCAGAGATTCATAGTGTCATGGGGCAGTCATACACATGGGTAATGAATTTTAATATGAAATATGCTGTCATAAATACTAGAACAGAAGAAAAAAGTCTCATGGAGGAATACAGGCCAGAGATAACGTTTTCAACCGAGAGATCTGAAGAGGATTCTAAGAAGAAGTGGTCTTTGAACAGAGCCTTAAATAGCATATATGATTTTATTAAGCAGAGATGAGGAAAAGGAAACTCCAGCAGAGTGGGTAGCATAAAACAAGACTTGGGGTTGGGAGAGGGCAGGATGATGGGGTGTGTGCCCCGAGTGGCACACAGGGTAGCAGAGGTTTTAGCGAGAATAAGGGTCCATGAGGCATTTGATCACCCATATTTCTCTTTCTCTCTCTCTCTCCCTCATCAGGCAAGAACTGGGTATTTCATTTTGGTGCTGTACACTCAGGACAACACATTGGGGATGTTTAAGAAATTCACCCATTATCACATTTAGCTGGAAATTAAATAGTGAACAGAGCAGCCAAAGCCCTCAGGGAATTCATTTTCTCTTAGGTTGAGAGGAGTAAACAGATGAGAGGAGTAACCACATATATGATGGTGAGGAGAGCTCTGAAGAATATAGTGCAAGGAAGAGGGAGTGAGAGCGAGGGTATTGCTTTGCGTACAATGGTTTCAGGAAAACTTTCTCTGAGAAAATGGTTTTGGAGCAGAGGCCTGAAGGAAGTGAAGGAGAGAGCAGTGCAGATGCCTCTGGGGATAAAGAAATGTCAGTGGAAGGAAGGGTCAGAGAGAGGGTCAGCACTGGTTTACTGTTGGACATATCAGAGGTTGAGCTGCAGTTCAGTCTCCCTCGGGGGCTTTCAGTGTAGCTGCTGTTAAAGTCAGTTTGAGGAAGGAATCACGCATTTATTCAGTATTTACTACGTATCAGGAACCCTGCTAGTTGCTTTATACATGTGACCTCGTCACAATATCCTGAGAGGCTATGGTCCCCATTTTATACATGGAGGGAGGGAAACTGAGGTTCAGAAGGTTTAAGTAACTGGCCCAACATCACAAAGCTGGCAAATGGCAGAGCTAAAGTTGGAGGCTGTGCTGTTCAATTTGGGAGCACTGACCATGGGGCCATCAAGCACTTCAAGTATGGCTAGGCCCAATACAGAGGTGCTGCACATATAAAATATAGACCCAGATTTCAAAGACTCAGTAGGAGCAACAGAATGCAAAATATCTCACTGGTATTTTATATTGGCTACATGTTGAAATATTACTAGTTTGAATGTATTAGGTTCAATAAAACACATTATTAAAATTCGTTTCATCTATTTCTTTTTAATTGTTTTAATATGACTGCTAAAACTTTAAAATTACCAGTGCAGATGGTATTCTATTGTTATCGGACAGTGCAGGGCTAGAATGAGCCTTCTCTGCTCTATGACACTGCCTGGGAAGGTCATTCATTCATCTCCAGGTTTTTATCAACATTTGGAGAACCCAATTCACTCTCTCCTACAACTGTTTGGTTGAGCCACTGTGTGCCTGCCGCCTCCCTTCAAAATCAATAAAGAAGCAGACAGTAAATATGTTACAAATAAAAACTCCCATGTTCAAGGGCCACATCTCCCAATTGTCATATCCTCTAGACAGCTCTGGGTATCTACTACATTTCAGAACTGTCGTTGTTCCAACATTCATAAAGGGAACTTCCTGCCACTAGGGTTTAGAGCCTGTTAAACAGAGGCTGGTTCTATTCCGAGTGCTGCCCTTGACTCTCCGTGACCTTCTGTGAGTCACAGGCCCACTGCTGCAAGGTGCCCTATTGGACGTGGAGCTGCTGACATGGGCTGTAGCCCGGAGAGCACATGGGGCCCTTGGCTGAACCTTGCTATATATAAGCCTGCAGTGTTATTAAGGGAACCGGGTTCATCCTACACAGAGCACATTCTCTAATTGTTGCCATTGTAAATTTTTTACATCTGAGGAACACATGCAGGAGAAAGAGATGAGAGAGACGGGCCTTCCAGCAGCAGTGTCACCAAGCTTCTCCTCTGGAGCTTTCTGCATGGATTGCTGCACCATCACTTACATTTTGGGCCAGAGAATGGAACGGAAGGCTTCCTTCATCCCCCACCCTTGGGGGTCCCTGAGGCTGATGACCCAGTCTGAGATCACCCACATCCAGGCTTCAATTTCTAAACCTGAATCTCCAGATAAGACTTCTTACCAGAGACACAAACTTACAAAGCTGGGTGACCTTGAGCACATTAATAAACCCCTCTTTGCCTCAGTTTCCTTATCTGTAAAATGTGGGCAATAACAGGAGGATGAGTACCTCTTAGGGTTCAGATAAAGATTAAATAAGACTTTAAATACACCTATTTTAGTCTCAGTTTCAGCCAAAGCCCAAGTCAATAGATACCAATAGATAACATATTCTAAAGAGAAGTGCATAACCACTACCCAGGACTTACCAAAAAAGGTAGCCAAAATTCACTTTTTAAGATTCTTAATTTCTCACCCATATGACAGCATAAAGAGTTCGATGTTGGGGGATTACAAGAGGAGTTTAAGTGAGAACTGACAGTGTGCTGTGACTCCTCCTGCCCTTCCCCAAACAACTCAGAGGGAGAGTCAGGGTAGAAGCTCCTCGCCTCAAGTTTCAACAAACTCAAAGAACATGATAAATGCTCCCAGGGGCTTGGGGAAGCATGACGGATAGCTGTCTGACTCACCTCAAAGAAAGCTAAAAAAAGAATTCTAAAGACAGAAATCTGAAGACGGGTAGGCTAAACCTGGTGGCACAGTAGTGGCTGAAATTTGGGAAGTACTTCCTTAGCATATGTGTAAGGAATGTGTCCCCCATGGATCAGAGGTAGGCCACATGCAAGAGAAAGCCAGAGACATTGCCCTAGATCCTGCTCTGGAGGGAAAGAGGTTCTGGCTAAAGGAAACTGGAATCTCCCTGCCATTTACCAATGGTCGCAGGAATGACTGGCTGGCAAGCAACTGAAAAGAGATGCATTTTCCTTCATCAAAGGAATCGCCAGTAAGAGATCCCAGAGAAGAAGGGAAGCCCTGGATACCCCCCCAAGACGCTGCATGTGAAACACGTTACCACTAAACCCCTGCCAAGTCCTCAGAGCACTGATGCTGTCATCAAAAAAAGTACTAGACAAGGAAGACTCTTGCTTCCTCCTTACCTCTCTCTCCTTGATCAAACTCTGTACTCTGGAGAAGTCAAGATCAAGGTTAGGAAGATGGAGGAGATATGGCAAAATCCTAAACTGGGAGAAAGAACAGGGGAATCTGGAGGAAGAGTGAAGTTGTCACTTTAAAGGAAATTTGATTTGTTTGTTGTAATATACTGAATTGGACACATTAATTACCAAATCAAGACTGTATATGAGGAATAGAGGTAAACAGAAAAAATATTGAATGTAACTTGAAAAAATCATGGACTTGCCTTAAGTTTCATTCAAATGTCAGGGAAACCTGATCCAAGAGTAAATTTAAACAGTAGAAAACAAGAATCAAATTTGGGTTTTTTCCCTGATTTAACTCTATGAATTCTGTTTGGTCAAAGTAAAGATTCTATGTATTAAACTTACCTCAGTGCCCAGCTCAGTGTAAAAGACTAACGGAGTCTCATCGGATTTTACTAATCAGGACACATAGAGCAGGAAAAAATATCAGAACTTCTAGTGTACATGTTTATTACCTACTTTCAACACTTAGCCCAAATATCAGACGATCACAAGTCACCAGTGATACTGGAGTAAAGAATGGGAGTCCTACAGCATGAAGAGGCTGGGTTCCATCTTTCCTTCACTTTCAGTATATTGCGATGCTTTTGCGTTTATCTGTGCCTAGTTTATAAACAATGGAGTTTCGGATTATATTATATGATTTTAACTAAACCAAGTCTCACAAAATGGCAAGTGGCTTAAAAACAAACTGGATTGGCAATAATGATAATAATTCAAGTCAGCATGAACAAGAAAGTGGTAGAGGAATGGGCATATTACAATGTCAAACCAAATCAATGAGGATCTAAGCAGATTTGTCAAGGATTGGCCAAAATAATTCATTATGATCAAGAGAACAAATTAAAATATGGATTTACATACATTATTATTAATGCTGACCCTTGCTCTAAGTGGACATTGAGCATTGGGGAATCATGACATTAGCTGGTAAAAGTAATATGTGTAACTTACATACATACATGCATACAGAAGCATATTGTCAAAAATTTCTACTGATTGTCATGTGTGTGATTATTAAAAAGTTTGTAAACCATTGGAATGAGTGTTCATTATAGTTAGTCTATTTTATCTTATTTTCAAACACATAACCAATATCTCTAGGAAATCCCATAAGCTTCTCAAACTCAGAGTATCCCAGACTAAAGCCATCATCACTCTCGTAAACTTCTCCTTCTCCTGGTATTCCCCATTCAAGTGAATAACGTAATCTCCCAAATCATGCCTGTGAGAAGTCTGAGACTTTCCCTAAATTCCTCCTTCACCCTATTCAACCATATCCTACACCACCACCATCATTATCTCCTCATCCTGTCAATTTACTTTGTTTTCATATTCATCCACTTCTATTGACGACTTTATCCTTCTCCTGTCTTCTCGGTAAATCTCAGTGTGACCCTGCATATCTCCTCCCTCTCCCTTATACACTTTACCTTAGAAAGCTCTCTTTTCTAAGCACATTCCCTCTTGATATCTGTCATTCAAAACCTGGCTCTGGCTCTCTCTTACTTGGACTATCACAACCATCTTCCTATTGGTCTTCCTGCTTCATGTATCTCTGCCCCCTTCATCCTAAGCATCACTCCAGTTGCCAGAGTAATTTTTATGAATACAGATATGACCATGACACTCCCCTCATTAAACAGACTTAACAATTCCCTATCGATTGCCTTACCTTTTAGTCTTGCATTCAACAGTGCTTCTGAGCTGGATCCTTTATAGACTCAGCTTTTCCTACTTCCACTTTTCCACATCTCATCCTCAATTCACCCTGTCCTCCAGACTTTTCCCAATTGCACTGACTGAACACACTTTAAACTTTCATTCCTCCTTGCCTTTGCTTGTGCTCTTTCCTCTTCTTGCAATGTCCATCCCTATTTCCCAACTTTACAATAGCCTATTCACACTTCACATTATATTTTAAACACATTAGTAAGGTCAAGTAAAAGACTACTGTGCACCTACTATATGCTAGATATTATGCCAGACTCTTTCTCATGCCCCATAAGATTAAATCCACAGAAAAATCCTATGAAATAACATAATTTATATTTTGCAGATGATAAAACTGAGAGTCTTCTAAAAAAACCTGGAGATTTTTCCAGCGACACATTTTTTAAAAATGGCAGAATTGAACTTCAACTTAAGCCAATTCTAAGTTCTATGACTCAGTGCTTTAATACACTAAGTTAAGAAACCACATCATCCTTAGCTGGAGTTTTATTATTTGGACAATCATGAACAACCACAAATTAACTGTAAAGATGTTAATGAAGAGAACAGCTAAGTCAACCTGAGGTGTGAAACTTCTGGAAATGTTGAACCCAGGGAAGGCCATATTAATCTGAAAGAAAATTGAAATACTTATTTTTGTGATTTTTTGTGGATCCTAAATACTACTTCTTGTAATTAATAATATGTTATGTATAGCATCTTTTCATTCATAAATATTTCATTTGAAGCCACATTTAAGAAAGTGAAGATTTAAATTCAGGAAAACTACCTTTAAGCTTTCCTTCAAAATTATCAACAGCGCCTGCAGGCGATCTTTCAAAAAGGAAAGTGAAATTAACATTTTGGAATGACTTTTCTGGGCCAATTTGGAAAAATTCAACAAATATTTGTTGAGTTCCTACTATTTTAATTAGCTTTCACAGTCCAGAGCAGGAGATGCACAATTAACAGGCAATCTAAATATAATGTAACAAGGCAAAGACAGGGTATACCCAGTGTTCTATGCAACATGGAGCCTTAAAATACAGACTCCAAGAGAGCTTTCTGGAGATGGCATCCAGGCCAGGCCTTAGAAGATAAAGTAGCATTTGTGAGGTGACAAAATATGGGCCCTGTGTTTCAGGCCAGGAGAAAATCATGGGAAAGGAAGGAAGGAGTGTGGTGTGTGTATAAGATCTATGAACATTTCACAGCTATTGCAGTGGGATTTCAAGGAAGGGAGTGGCAGGAGATGAAGCAAACTAGCTAAATGGGGTCACTTGTTTTATAATCATGTCTTTACACATGACTGGTAGTTTCTTGAAGACATAGATTCTTTCTTCCCCTCCCCTCCATGTATGCCCAGGATCTGGAACCAATCATACGAGAGGCACTAAATCTGTATTTATTGAATGAATGAACCGAATAAATCAAGAGCTAGGACCAGCCCTTTGGGGGTCACAGGAAGCCATTGAAGACTTTTAAACCGAGAAGTCCTGTGTTAGTGGTTCATTTTAGATGGATTACTCCAACTGTAGGAGGTAGTAGATAGATTTTAAAAGGACAACGATAAAATTGAAGAGGCTATTACAATAGTCTATGCTAGATATCATCTGAACAAGATATGTTATATTTGACAGAAAAAAGGAAAAAAAAGTTAAGAGGCAAAATAAGCAAGATTTAGTGACTGTCTGAGTGGATGGAGTGGGAAAAGAAAGGTGTCTATGATGACTCCTGGGTCTGGTTTGATTAGATTGATGATGGTATCATTCATGATAATAAACAATAGTGGAAAAGGAATGGATTTATAGTGAATGACGACAAGTTCGCTCTTGGACCTGTTGAGTTTGAGGAGTCTGTTGAACATTCATGTCAGAATATCCAGTAGGCTACAGAACTCCTGAGTCCAAATCAAAAGAGATGCCAGGACTAGAGGTAGAGAATTATAAATCAGTATGAACTAGTGGTGGTTAGAGCTGTGGAAGTGAATGACAACCCTCAGTGAATATGAGTGAAACAAGAATAATAGAAACAATTATGGAGCAATGCTCATATTTAGGCAGGATAAAGAGTGAAAGCATCATTTGAAGTGGAGTATGAAGGGATTGTAAGAGGGAGAGGAAGAGAATCATTCATGAGGGAACAATGTCAACAAAGCCAGAGGAGCAGAAATATTTAAGAAGATAAGGGTCTCAAATTCCAAAAGGCTACAGAGTAGTCCAACATGATAAAAACTCAAATGCTTACTGAACTTAAGAAACAGAGGTAGCTGACAGTTTCCCATGCCTTGATGTGAACTGAAGATTCATTGAAAGAGATTAGGGCATGAGTGGGACATGGATAAATAGAGACATAGAATGTAGAGCACTTGGCAAAGAAGGAAAGATCAAGAAAGGAGTAGCCAACGCTCTTCCTTCCTTTCCACCAGAAAGGGAAGCAAACAGTCGATAGAACTTTGTTTTGGAGAAAGATGAGGATATTTATAGAGTCAGAAGAGAGATAAAAAATTAAAGAAGAAAAGAAAAATATGAGAGAGAAAAGAAATTAGTAATGATTGAAAGAACAGCATAGGATCTGGGGTTGGGGTGGAACGCCCAACTCTGTACCAGTCACTGGGGATCAAAGAAAAATAAGAAAGTATCCACAACTTTAGGGAGCCATATGCTGGTAAGAGAGAGAAATCCATATACCCCAAATTTCAAAACAACGGGCTGAGTTTTACCAGACACCTAAACAAAATGTTGTTGGAACAAAGGAGGGGAAAAGTAACTCAAACAGAGCCAGTTCAAGAAGACTTCTCTGGGGCTCTGAGATTTCACTTGGCCTCCAGTGGTTCAAGTAGTGATTCTCTAGCCGAAAGGACTAAAAAAAGACGTAATAGAATGCTTCTCAGGTAGTGGGACCAGTGTGAGCAAAAGACATAAGGTGATGCAATCCCACCTATCATGTGCAAATCACTAAACTAGATGCTGCATAGGATACAGAGATGAATAAGAAAAATTGCTCTCCCTAGAGAGGAATACCGAAGAGGCTGGAGTCAGAACAGGGTGCCAAAGATGAAAACTGGCACTACACAAGTGCTCAAAATATAATTGTTCAATAAATAAACAGTGTTCTGCTGAGTTAATGGCTCTGAATTCCTCCCTGTAGCTAATGTATCTTAATATTCAGTGGAACAAATAAATAAAACACTCAAGGTTCCATTTGAACCTAAATTTCAGCATTTACTCATCAAAAGTTCTGAACCTTGGCTTGATGTTTCCAAAAGGTTACTAATGAAAACAGCTGAAAGGATCCTGGTGGATCCATTTGGATCGAAGCTCCTCAGATTCTGCCTGTTCTTGTGCAATGGCCTCATCCTTTTACAGAATGCTTTTTAAATGAGGCACTAAGAGGACTGCTACAACGTCTGCTTGTCCAGGGCAACCAGGAAATCCAAGGAAGAAGGTAGGGGACACATCTGAGTATTTAAGCAGTTGCCAGGTCAGCAATCATAGATTGAAAAAAATGTGGTCACTTTGGAGACTGTAAGCGTCATCTCTCACCCCTAGTCTCTTAAGACATTCCTCCTTCCATCCTCACATTCCAGCAAAACTTCATGATGCAGAGGGATCAAGGTCCCATTTGATCTCAGAGCCAGTTTTCACATATATAGAGCAGAGATTTATACCTGTCATTCCAGAGATAAGAAGATGAATATTCAGCAAGGTAGCACCAGTAAATTATTTTAATTAAACATGCATAATTCACTTAGACCTCAAAACAAGCTTCTGAAGAAGGTATGATCATTACTCCCATTTAATGGGAGAGGAAATGGGCCAGAAAGTTTCAGTAATTTACACACGACCTCACAACTAGTGGGTTATTTTGTTTTGCTTTTTTTTTTATTTTTTTTTTTAAAGATTTTATTTTTTCCCTTTTTCTCCCCAAAGCCCCCCGGTACATAGTTGTATATTCTTCGTTGCGGGTCCTTCTAGTTGTGGCATGTGGGACGCTGCCTCAGCGTGGTCTGACGAGCAGTGCCATGTCCGCGCCCAGGATTCGAACCAACGAAACACTGGGCCGCCTGCAGCAGAGCGCGCGAACTTAACCACTTGGCCACGGGGCCAGCCCCTTTGTTTTATTTTTTTAACTTTAATCCAGTAAGTTTGGTACTCTGTTGCTGGAAACACACAAAGCCCCAACAGATAACAGCAATCTCTCAACACACATCTGCACACATACATAAAATTGGCTCAACTAGTATTAGTTCATTGACCCTCCTGTGGTTCTTGTTTTGGGGTGTTCCTGCTGCCATGAGAGTTCCTTGCTAAATACGTGCATGGCCCAGTCCGTCTTTCTCTATCACCACTGTCTCTGTCCAACACTCTCTAAGCTCTCACAGATCCTAGAGCTGTCATTCTGTCCCAGAGCTCTAGTCCTATTAATATGAGAATCAACCAAAGGATTCAACGTTACCCTCCCTTTGTCACTCCTTCGGGTTTCAGAAAGAGTAGGCCACAGGCCAACAAAGTAAAAGTCACTAGAGATGCTTAATAAATATTTAATCTCCTGGTCCCTTCACCAAACCTACTGAATTACTGTGTCTTTAATAAATGCTCTAGGTGATTATTATATACACTAAAGTATAAGACCCAGCATCCTGGCAGGTGAGGGAGATGGTCAGGGTCACCTGAAGCCATTGCTTAACTTTAAGAAATGCCTTACTATTGTTGGAATGTCAATATCAAGATAAGCTAGCACCTGGATCCTCCCCGTTGTCCTTCAAATCCCAAAGAAAAAAAATCATTGCACTGTCTGATTTTAAGGGCTCAACCTGTCCCATCTGTGTGATTTTCAGAAAGCTCCGCCATCTCTCTGAACATCTGTTTTCCTATCTATGTGGCTAGATTTGGGAACTCTGGATTAATAACTCTAGCCACCATTTTTGAGTCCTTACTAGAATAACGATCATGATGAAAATAATATATGTACATTTAGTGTATGACAGGAACTGTGTCAGAACTTTACAAATATTATTTCAGTTGGGCTCCACAACTACCTATGGGATAGATGTGGCAGATTAATGGCCCCAAATCATCATCTCTCCCTATAATCAGCACTTCGTCACACAGTTTTCCAGCTCTTCTACTAAAGAGGTGTAGTCTACTCCCCATTCCTTGCATTTAGGCTCATCATTGTAACTTCCTTTGGTCATTAGAATGAGGCAGAAGCGATGTTGTGCCAGTTTGGAACCTATACCTCAAGAGACTTTGTGGGTTTCTGTTTTACCTCTTATGCTTCTGCTACTGCCACAAAAGGGATGTGACCGGGGTTTAAGAAGGAGGATGAAAGACATGTGGAGCAGACTGTCCAGCTATCATGCCTCAGCCAAGCCAAGCCTAAAGCAGAGACCCCAGCTGAACTGCAGGAGCAGGAGCAGCCCAGCCCAGATCAGCGAGATTGGGTTAGATCAGCCCCCACCCCCACCCCAGCTCACCCACAGATGCATGAGCTGTGTTAATAAATACCAGTTGTTTAAAGCCACTGAATTGGTGGTGTGGGTGGAGGGGGGCTGGAGGGAGGGTAGCTAACAGACACACTAGGTAATATTACTATTCCCATTTTGTAGATAAGGAAACTGAGTCAGTGAAGTTTAGCAATTTGTTCAAAGTTACATCATGGATTGTAAGAGTCTGAGCTGAGATTTGATTCGAGGTCTCTCCAAAGTCTAGGCTCTTCGCCACCACACTGCACCGCCTGCTACGGGGCTGGGGACTCCTGGGCCTAAGCTAGGTGTCTTTAAGCTAATGTAGCTTGTGGGAGTCCCAAGCAGTCTCTGTTTTGGGGGGGGGGGGGTTTTTGGTCAGGAAGATTCGCCCTGAGCTACCATCTATGCCAATCTTCCTCTATTTGTATGTGGGTCACTGACAAGTGGTGCAGGTCTGCACCCAGGAACCGAACCAGGGCCACCAAAGCAGAGTGCACCGAACTTAACCACTAGGCAACCAGGCTGGCCCCCAACAGTCTCTGTTTTTAAAATGCATTTTTTCCTCCAGACTTCATCAGAAATTCTGAAGGTAAGGTCCCAGAGTCTATAGTCTTAAAACACTCCCAGATGATTTTAATGCATTTGTGGGATGATTAGCCCATATTGGGAATAGGAGAGGAGGGCTGGTCCTGAAAGAGGGGGGCACTAAGTGTTCACTATGGTTCTCTCTTCCTCTTAGGCAGTGAATGCGCAGTGTAACCTAATCACTCTATGCATAAGAAATGAGGTTGCAGGTTTTAAGCCAGAAAGGAACAAGGTGTTTCATTGGGAGCTTGAGGAAAGAAGAAAAAAAAATGCATCTTTTGGATGAAAGGACCCTTAATCTTCAAAATAAAAATCATTTTCCATACCAAAGCCCCTTCAAGCCCAGGAAGTCTGCTGAGGCCTCAAGTCAGGCAAACAGCTTGTGTTTTGCAGATTAAGGAGCCTTTGACCCAAAGGATCCATTTTTCTGAAACTCCAAAGGAAACTCTGGTCTATTTCTAGCTGGTACTTTCCCTGTCAGAGGTGACTTTAAATACAGTCTGAGAAGCCTACTGCTTCCTGCTGGGACTGGAGACTAGCACACAGTAGGCAGTGAGATAAATGGGAGAGCTCCTAAAAGAGATCCTTTGCCCCAAAATATCATACTTGCTTCCTTGCCAGGATGCCTCTAATGCTCATTATAGAATAAACACAACTTTGAAATATTGAAAGTTCCCATTCAAGGAAGAGGGCTAATAATGCCAGGCAGCAGGAGTGGGCATCTATCTAGAACTCTGGAACTGACGGGACACATTACCTCATCTAATCCCCACAACAACACCGTGTCCTCTGCAGCATGGGGAAACTGAGTCCCACTTCACAGACAAGGAACCGGGTTCTAGAGAGCTGAAGTAGTGAGCCTGAGATTGTCCAAACGTGCTCTCATGCCCATTCCTAGATTGACCGTCGCCCTAAGCAGCCAGCAAAGATAAAGCCTGAAGCAGGGGTATTTATAGAGAATAAACTAAAGGATGCCATGGGGTTCAATTGGCACTGGACTAGGCTGAGTCAGGATGCCTAAATTCAAGCCCCATTCCTAATACCACTGTAGAGGCAAGATGGGGTCACTGACACCCCCACCACTTCTCTTGAACTTGGTCTCTGCATCTACAGAATCAGGAAAGTGGCTAACATGTTTTCTCATTTCTTGTAAATTTAACATTGTCTCAGGCTATGGTTCTATACTAGTGAAATAAAGGAGAAAGTTACATATTATGAAAGAGAGAGAGAGAAAAGAAAGAAAGGGAAAGAGGGAGGAAGAATTGAGGGAAAGGAAGAGATGGAGGGAGAGAGAGAGAGCAGTACTCAATTTTGGCTTGCTTTGGATGAGGGGAAATCATGCCAGAGAAGAGAGATGGAGTCTGAGGAAGTGAGTGGATTTGATTTGTCTAAGCCTTAGGAAAGCAAATATTACTGAAATGTTGGCTGACCGCCACTGACTTCCAAACAGAAAATGGCTTCCAGATAGACTGTGGGTGCTCAGCAGGGTCTGTTAGAGTGAGTGATGGGGTGGCCGTGCACTGCTGGAGAGCAGGGAGAAAATTATAATGTTCTCCTGACAGAGACCCACAGAAAGAGCCAGCCCAGGAGGAGGAGAGAAGGCACCAGCTGGGCCTCCCCCAAAAGGCACAGATAATTTACACAAAACCCAGAAGGGCCTCTGGAAATGGTTAACCTAAGACTCAGCCAAGTTACAACGCTGGATGCAATGAGAGTTGGTCAGTGCAAAAAGCACTGGTTTGGGAGTCAGGAGGACTGTGCTCCTATGCCAGCTTGGTCTCTAATTCACTGCGTGATCTGGGCCAAGACTCCTCCTGTCCGTAGGCCTCCATTTGTTCATGTAGAAAACAGTTGGAGGTTTTAAATGATCTCTGAGGGTCTTTCTGATGCAGACATTGTATGAAGTACTATCATTAAATATTAGTGACTTTCACTCATGCAACAGGTACTTATTAGACACCTTTCATGTGCAAGGCAATGTGCTAGAGGATGAGGTAACTGACATCAATAAACCTAAATTCACTTTCTGTGAGATTATCAGCACTCTCCTAGGGTGAGAGGTGACCCAAAGTGCCATCTGATCTAGCCGTCTGTCTCCAACAAGTACAGAATCTTAACATTGCATTGTTTAATGTCCATCTTATTCCTGATGATCCACGGGGAAAGGAAGGGGCTTTCCTTAAGAACCACTAACATTTCATGCAGTTGGGGAGTTCTTCTGCTGAGTCTCCGTGAGCCTAGCCTGCTCTCCAGGGAGGCAGTTCTTGCTAAAGCTGAAATGTATGGGAAAAGTCTCCTGGTTTGTACATTAATGTCTTACTGGCATCACCATATAAATGTCATGTACAGCTTGAAAAGAAAACCCATTAGAAATGTCCTCTTAATACTCTGAACTATTTTAGGTTGAATGGTCCTTAAAAAGAATCAAGTCCAGCTGCTTCATTTTATGAAAAAGGGAACCCAAGTTCCCACAGCTAGTTAATGGCAGAAACCAAGAATAAAGACCAAGTCTTCATGGCTCTTCCTGCATACTATTTTTACTACCCCAAGCATCCTCTCCTGTTCCTATAGGCATTGATTTCGGGGGGTAAGGTTTTGTTTTGTTTCAGCATGAGAACCATTTCCAGCAAAGTCAACTTCCCAAATTCAGCAACTCATTACTCTGAAAGCAATCATACTGTAATGTGTGTGAGGGATGGAGAGACATTTGGGCCTTTGGGGAACACACTGGAGGGGTGATGAAGAGAGTGGGCTGTGAGAGTAGGAGCGAAACGCAGGAGGGAGAGCATGTGCTGGGGAGCAGAGGGAACAAGAGTGCCGCAGTCAAATGCAGAGGTGGAAACAAAGCAGTTGTATTGATTGGAAAAGGCAGCCTACTGAGGTTGATGCTGCCAGCCTGGCTCTTCCTGGTCTGCTCTCTGTTCGGCAGGTCTGTGAAGACACACACCCTCACAGGTTCAAAACTATCTACTCTGTATGCAGGGGGTGAATTGCAGGGAATCAGGACCAGATGGGATGTGTTTGCTTGATAAGATGAGAGAGAGAAAAGAGAGACAGAGAGAGAATATGAGAATGAAATAGGATGGGTTTCTCTTCTCAGATGAATGTAATATAAAAGAAACCAGGTGAAAATGTCTAAAAGGACAGGTACCCGGGTCTATGGAAATGGTCTGAGGCAGCCTTCTCTTTAAAAGGAGGACTATGGGGAGCGAGAGAAAAGAGGCCAACCTCTTCCCCATCACGATGGCTCTATTCCTAAACAGATTTCATCCTCTCTCATCTGAACCACTGGGACCAGCCTCCTAATTCATCTCCTGAACTCAATCCTTCCCTTCTACAGTCTTGCAAAATAGATGCTCAATAAATGTTTGATGAGCAAATAAACAGCCTCCAACATTGATTTCATCACGTCAATGATGACGAATTTTTAGTGCAGGACCACTTCTTCAGGGAATGTAAACTCAAAAGCCTACGGAGTTCAGACCACAAACATGAGGGAATAGAGTGGCCAGGTATAGAGTTTAAGAAGGGATTACTTGGACAAATGGTAGGCACCAGACTTTTATATGAAATCTCTCTATTTTTAAACATTGACAAATGATCTCTCCCTCACCCTGACCTGTGAGGGTCAAATACAACACACCCATGTGCCTACAGGTGCATTTGTTTGTGACCCTGGGCTTACAGGATCAAGTCGAGATATCTTAATGAAACACCCAAGCCTCTCCCTTAACTAGATCTAAACTAATTCCCTAGCCTTGCAGTTTCTTTCTACACACCAGCTTAGATTCCATAACCACAATAAATCCAGTTTCCTAACGCCTTAAGAAATGCACTGCTGTCGTAAGATGCAGAACATTTTATCTACCTATTTTGTCCTACCTAAGCCCTACCTCAGCCCTACCTCCTCCAGGAAGCCTTTCCTGACTGCATCTGTCCCTTCTCAAATCCTACAGTTTGGAGGAGATATAATTGTTCTTTGTCTTTTAAGATATATTCTGCTATTCCATGATTACTTAACAGAACCCTGCAGTGGAAAGAGTGTTTGACTGGGAACCTAGGATACTTGGTTTCTAATCCTGGCTGCCTTCCACCCACCCCGCCACCACATTCCTGTGTGGCCTTGGGCAAGTTAAGTCTTCTCTATGAGACTCACTGTTGAAATAAGGCTATTGGCTTAAGGTAGCAGTTTTTACAGTGGGCTCAGAGGTGGCCATGATGCAGAGCGGGGTGCTGGGGTGCAGGGGATTCTCTCCAGGCCAATCCTGCTGCTGCCTTGAAAAACATCAACCCCTAAGGCTCTGACTAGTTTCTGGCATTTGTGAGTATATGTTTTTTGCCTTTTGCCTTTTTGGGTTTTTCTTGAACACAGCTAAGCTTCACTGATCATTTATCATGTGCCAGGCACAACGCTAAATGCTTTTCCTGTATTTTTTTACAGGAAAAAAAATTGTCTTCTCTCAGGTCTTAGCCACGTTCTGTGTACACAGTGAAAGATGCAGGGAGAAAAACACCAACTAGGCAGTATTTGTCCCTTCATGGCCACTCTCTGGCCACCTTCTCTAGGCAATCACTTCCAGTTTCTGGAGTTCAGTGTCTTCTTTGTGAACGGAAAAGACTGGACTGGAAGGAATGTTTCAGCTCAAAACAGGAGGAGAGGAAGGAAGGAAGGAAGGAAGAAAGGAAGAAAGGAAGGGAGGGAGGAAGGGAGGGAGGGAAGGAAGGAGGAAGAGAAAGAGAAGGGAAAGAAGAAGAAATTTGAGAAGAAAGGAAAAATGAGACACTAAATGAAAGAAGATAAAGAAAACTTTAGTTTCTCTTTTTTACCTAGACAGTAGCTCCTACTAATCCTGTTTTCCTTTAGACCAGGAATAGAAAAATTTTCTTTAAAGTGCCAGGTAGTAAATATTTTAGGTTTTATGGACCACATTGTCCATGTTTCAATTACTCAACTCAGCCACTATAGCATGAAAGCAGTCACAGACAATAATTTAAAAAACAAACAAACAAAACTGGGTATAGATGTGTTCCAATAAAACTTTATTGGCAAAAACAGGTAATGGGCCAGATTTGGTCCCACCCGATGTGCCCTTGTGCTCCAGAAAGGATTCACCTCCCCAAGCCACCCTCTCAGGAACAACCTGAGCTTTTCCCTCCAGAAGAGGACCTGTGAGCTGTTCTTCCTCTTCAGAGACGATACCTAAAGTGATTTTACTTATTTATTTAGAATTCATGCCCCATCTACTCCAAGACACAGCTCAAGAGATATTACAAAGTTAAATAAGATATAAATCAGGACAATTAAAAATAAAAATGGAACAAAGAATAGTTAAAATGAGTGAAGGAAGAGATGCTACCAGGCGCCTGGGAAGAGCTAATTGATCTGGATTTAGTTCTGAGGTTCCTGGCAGCTGAAGTAAAGTGAAGTTAATTGGCCCCCAAGGGGCTCGAATCCATGAGTAGGGTCTCATTAGCATCATCCATCTACCAGAGAAAAAAGAAAGGCTGAGCTGAGAGGTGTGACAGTGCGCCCCCACCCTCTGGGTGAGGGGTAGGTCCAGGAACTGCCCTCCATCCAAGAATCTCCTCTTTGCCAACCCAGGAATGTCTTCAGCACATCACAACAACAGAAAGAAAGCACAGGACTTGAGACAGTCAGACTCTATCGACCTCAGAAGCTGAGAGACTTAACTGAGCTACCGATATTCTTCATATTTCATTTTCTGATTCATCAAATGAGACACTAAGCCTTGCTTACTTTATTGAGATGTTGGGAGAAATGAAATTATATATGCCAAATGTCACCCAACTGGTGATGGGGACAGAGTAAATTATTGATTCTTGTTAATTCCTCCTACAGAATTGTTAAAAGGCTAATCCTCATTAGACATAGCTTTGAAATTGATATCAGTTCTGATATGGTTCATTCCAGTGAACAAGGGAGAGACAAGTAGGTAAGAATCATGGGAAGGATCATAGAGAGCAGGGAGATAATGGGCATCGAGGCGAAATGATAAAAGAGAGCAATGGTTCAAATGGGATGATATGGCTTTGGAAAAAACTGTCCAGCACTGGGTATTTTATAGACTCTAATGCCTGTCTCCCTCTAGTTGTTTCAAGATAGTGATAGCATAGCAACAGCTGTCTTTTTACTTCCTTCTTCTATATCTCAGTCTAGACTCATAGCTTTCACTTTATCATCCAATCAAGTCTGCTTCTCTCAAATTGGATCTGTAAGTACGTGAGGACCTTTATTAGATTCTTACAGAATGCAAGAGCTGGGAAGGCGCTACAGATGCTCAGGACCAGCGTTTCACACTGGCTAGAAGACACATGGATTTAAGTGGAGACCTGATTTTTCATAAAGTGACTTTAACTCATATACTGAATAAAATTCTCTTTTCTACTCTTTCTAGATCCTGATTCAGTCAAGGAGAAAGATTCATTTTGCTCTACTATGTCTTTAGTTTCTCTCTAACATTTAAAAATATTCCTTTTCAGCACAAAGTGGGCAAGCCTAAAGATCAGAGACTTGCTGGGGCCAGGCCCGTGGCCAAGTGGTTAAGTTCCTGCACTCTGCTTCGGCAGCCCAGGGTTTCGCTGGTTCGCATCCTGGGCATGGACATGGTACCGCTCATCAGGCCATGCTGAGACAGTGTCCCACATGCCACAACTAGAAGGACCCACAACTAAAATATGCAACTATGTACTGGTGGGATTTGGGGAGAAAAAGCAGAAGGATAAAAAAATATTGGCAACTGTTGTTAGCTCAGGTGCCAATCTTTAAAAAAAAAAGCTTAAGAAAAGATTAGAGGCTTGGGCAGCCAAGAGTATAGCCAAATATATAATCCAGACTATAACCCAGAATATCATCACACTGTTTCTGTTTTCATTGTCTTATTCGCACAGTTACCATGTATTTAGGGCAAATAAAGCTTTTTTGAAAAGAAATTAGTGGTAGTGATATGAAGTTTCCCTTTGTAAAGGTATGCATTTATATAAGAAGTAGATTAATTTAAGGAAAACTACTGAGTAGTATAGGTGGGATGAAAAAAGATCAGAAATTAAGGTGGCATCTGAAAGACTGAAATTTCAGAAACGTCGATCTAGTCTAACTCCTTTGTTTTACAGGCAAAGAAACAGAGACAAAGAGAAGGAAAATGGCCTGCAGCAAAGTCTCAAGTAAGAACACGGACTTTGGAGCCAAATCAGCCTCAGTTTGAACCCCAAATCTGCCAACTACCACAATCACCTTGGGAATATTATGCCATTTGTCTAAGGCTCCATTTACATCTCCACAAAATGGGAACCTTACTTGCATTTGCATCACAGCCTGGAGCGAGACCCAGAGTTCCTAAATTCAGCTGCTGGGAGATTCTAGACATGAGACCAATTAGGCTCCTCCTATGGGTAGCACGTGATTTGTGGGCAAAATTAACTCAATGATATTTGTGATGACCTGATATTACTTTCATCTCTATTCCTAAAACATAATTGTTATTATAGCACTGCCACTATGCTTGTGCTGGGAAATCTAGGCACAGCATCGAGCAAGCAGTATGCTAGATAGATTAAGCACAAGGTTCTGGAACTGAGACACTGCCAGTTCAAATCCTAGGTTTACAATTAATTAACTATGTGACCTTGGCAAGTTGCTTTATTTCTCTTTGCCTCAGTTTACGTATCTATAAAACAAAGATAGATATAATACATCAGGCTGTGGCGTGGACCAAATGAATTAATGCATGTAAAGTAGTTAGTTTAGCGCCCGGAGCACAGGAAGTGTGCACTAAATGCTTCCTATTATTATTAGGGCATAGTGTCAAGCTGAGCTTCCTCCAGGTCACTCTGCACAATGTTACTCTGGCTGTTGTGCTGTGTCCAAGATGTGACCCACCAGGTGTGACGGGAGAAGGACCCACAGCTGTATAAAGTGCAGATGCTAATAGATTGCTCCACACTGCCTCCGGGGAATGAGATATGGAGTCAGTGAAGGGTGAATTTTAGAAGAACATCCGATTAAAAACACATCAGTAAGAGAAAGCTGGCTATATGGGTCACGTTCTTCAAGTCATAAACCCTGAACTTAACAACTGCTCCATTTCCCTGCCTGGACTCGCTTTTACCACGTTCACTGCATCTACAATTAACTTGATGGATCTGGCTGTTTCAAAATATTTCCTCCTCCTGCCAAGCACCCTGTTTGAAAGCTGCCCCTTCCCTCAAAGGAGTTCTTAAACCTCGAAGCCCACATTTTCTACACTGAATACCTGCCTCCTCATTCTTTATCTCTGTCTCTGTAGGGTGGTTCCTAATTAGGTCAGCGAATCCTTCCTCCCTCACTCTGTCCCTGAGAAGTGATCCTTGGCAGAGACTGAAATCTGAGACACTGTTACCTGCCCAAGGCTGTGCCCTGTGGAGGGGTTGGAATGTCCCTCTCCTGCTTGGTCTCCCTGGCTAACCTCCAACCCATCTACTCAGAGGTAATTATTCTTCCTGGACAGATTAATATAATACATCATCTGTGATAGTTTAGACCTCCGCGTGTTTGCACATGTTGTTCCCACAGCCTGAAATGCTCTTCCCAGACATGTCCTCCTAATGAACTCTTACTAGATCTACAGTATCCAGCTTAAGCATTTTTCCTGCCTCTGCCCCATCTTCAATGGCAACCATGTTGCTCTTTCCTTTAGAGCTTCTACAGCGCAACTTAGGAACATACCTCCACCTCCCAGAGGGGAGATGGGACAGATGGAAAGAAGCGAAGAAAAAAGGTGCCTGAGTCAGAAGACCTCAGTATGTTTCCTCTTCCACTGCTATTCTTTTGTTTCCTTGGGCAACTTACTTAGCATCTCTGAATCTGTTTTCTTATTGGTAAAATTTGGATAATAACTGCATCCTGCTTACTTCAGAGAGTGACAGAAAAAATTGAGACAATACATATAAAAAGTTTCAGTACCCCACCTTGCACATAGTAAATGCTCTATAAATACACATTAATATTATTATTTGGAATATATATATACACACATACATACCTATTCAAGCACTTTGATGTTATACTCTATTTGCTTAATATTACTCTTTCTCCTGAACTGTAAGCTCCTTAAAAGTAAAAGCCATACTATCTTGTTCACTTTTATATCACCAGCACTTAGCACACAGTAGGTACATAACACATATCTATCAATTAAACTCCTCCAGAGCAGAAATATATATACCTTATTATTTTAACCACAGTCTCTAGCACAAAGAGGAGCCTTTCCACACAAGTTCATTGCACGAATAGATGAATCTGTGACTGGATAGATGGATTTCCAAGATAATGCTTACCTGACACCCAGTGCTGAGGTTATGAACCTACCTCCATCTCCCAGTTCCTGGCCATGCATTCAACCTCAAATGCCACAGCCACCAGCCAATTGTGTAAATGCCTTTATTTTGCTAAGAGGGGCACTCAATCAGATTATCCATTCAGTATCCTCTGCTCATGCCTGACTTTTTGTTTTTTAACTCAGCCCCTGCTGTGGCTTACCAAGATCCCCCAAGCACATAAAAAACAGCCTCAGATTTCCTGCTCCCACCTCACAAGACCAGCCTCCTCTCATAAACTGAATGCTTAATAAGCATGTATTTCTTCTCTGCACGAAAACAAACAAAAGGCATTGTTGACAAACTTCTGAAAATCAGCAAGAATCCATGCAACATCTTGGATGCAGGTATTATCCAGATGGCAGCCTGATCTCTGGCAACAAGCACAGTTCAAGAGAGCTGGAAGCACCCACAACCTCTGTCTCATTGAATATTCACACACACACACACACACACATACCTGATTCTTCTCACATGATGCACAAACCCTTTCCAGATGGATCCCGTCTTAAGTATGCTTGATAAAAATTCCAGACCCTGAACATCATTCTAACAACTTGAGTTCCCTTAATTCCATTTTCAACTTTAGTTTCATCTTTCATCAACTCCTTTATAATACGAAGGGTCTTCATCATGGTAGCAAATTCCTGGGGAGGATGGAAATTCTATTCCTGAGTGTCTCTATGAAAAAAAATGTTCTATCGGCTGCAATAGTTTCAATATCCCTCACCCCAAAATAAAAGAAAATCTTACTATTCTTCAAAGAACCTTCCAGAAAGAGGAAACTAGGTGGCTCCAAATCTTTTCTATAGGCAACTTCCCCTCTTCAGCCACCCATCTCACTGCATTCTTCATAGCAATACCCTGCTCATCCTTTAATATCCCTCTTCATGGCGGCTTTTTCTACTTCTCCATCCTACACACATTAGCTTTTTCTAAAGTCTTACTGATTGATGGTCAGTTCTGAATTTGGTTTTATACAAAGAGGTTAAATGACTCTTCCAAGTTTACTCAGCTAATAAGCAGCAGCCAGGAACTTGCACCCTGGTCTTCTGATCCTCAACTGGGTCTCCCTACTCCATCATTTCTGATATGTAAACCTTAGTGATGAGAGGTATCACCTACTGAACCCTTCCTATGTATCAGGGACTGCTCTAAAACCTGTATCTGGATAAACTCGTGTAATCCTCACACTATGAGGCTTTATTACACACACTTTACAGATTGGATAAGTGAGGCAATATCTTGTTAAGTAAACTGCCTGAGGTTATACAGCTAGTTAGCAGGGAAGCTTGGGATCACAACCAGGCAGCCTGGTTCTAGAACCTAAGCCCTCAACCACTAAGCTTACTCAACTCTAAAGCCTGGACTGTAAGCTTCCTTTCAGACTAAAATTTATTTATACTATTGTGCATGCCTCACCACATCAAGCAGCCCTGAACATAGAAAAGGGACTCAATAAATTTTTGATTACTGGGGATTCACTTATTTATCACACATTTAATGATGACCTACTACGAGCAAGATATTACTAGGGTATTATAGGAGATAATGATGTATACAAAGATATAATAATAGTATTCTGGAGGTGAATGTGGGAGGACAAACTTATTCTGTGTGACCTGTAGCATCAACATCAGCCTTTTGGACCCATGGCCAAGACAAATATGAAACCAATTTTTTGGATCAACATGAAGTTATCATGTTCTTGTTCTAGAAAAGGGCATTTAACTAAACAGAACTGCAAGTACTATCACCAGCATTTTCTAAGAGAAAGTATATTTTAATCAGCTACATAAAAGAGAGAGAACATAATCTGAAAATAAAAGATTGCCTTTCACATTTAGGTACCAATATTTAGACCAGCATTTGAAAGCCATCAATCTACAAGATTTGGCCAAAGGAGAATGACACAGAAAGGCACATACATGAAAGAAAAGTCCAACAGGCAGAGGTAGTAGCAATAGAATAAGTTGGAATTGAAGGGAGTAGGCATTCACAAATTGAGACAGAGGCTAAAAATCTCAAGGAAAGTTCAGACCACAGAGTTTGTGATTCTGTGGCTCTTCCTTCAAGGAATTTAAAAATGCTATAAAAATGTAATTATAGAAGGACAAAACAATAAAGTTTATGGGTTGTTTTATGGCCTTGTCACTTTGGGGTTCTATCTCTGGTGGATTGCCAAGGAAGATAGCTTCCATGACATTATCCAGAAATATTAGGTATCTCCTAAGAACCCACTGGAGAATATGTGAAGGATGTTAATTAACAGAAGCCAGAGTCTCAACTTCCTCCCAGACTCCCATCTCCTCTCCTCAGTGCACCAGGAAGTTGCTCACATAGATTCTCCTTCTTGCTCCAAAATGTCTCCTTAAGAAGGCTGAGAATTGCACATGGAATTCCACCACCAGAGTGACGTCTTTTTAGAGTTCTAAGGAGTTTTCTTACCCTAGGAGTAACCACAATTTATTACTTGCTCAGCCTCTTCCTCTTTCCCAGCTCCTTCCCAGAGCTAATCAGATATTCCTACAATGCCAGTCTGGGCAGGAAGCAGATGAGATTAACAGCAGAGACAATAGGCAGATGGACTTGGCTTTGGCTCAAGCTATGGGGCTCACCATCTATGCAGGCAAGTCATGTCAACTCTTTTAACCTCAGTTCCTGTTTCAGTGTAATCGTACCTCTTCCATAGCATCTTATTTTTTGAGTGTTCAATGAAACGATGAACGTAAACCGTTAACACGCTGTTTGGCACAAACACAGTAAGTTTTCAGTAAAAGGCAGCTATCGTTATTATTGAGTCTTTTCATGTTCTGAGACCAATTTCAATGTGTGTGTGTTGGTGGGGGATGTCGTTCCACACACCGGAAGGATGTCCTACAATTCAACTCAATTCTGACATTATCTACCAAGAGAGAGCTTCAGATTCAACAGGTTAAGGATTCAGTCCTACAAGACTGACCCTCCCCTAACACTTTAGATGCCAATCACATACCCAGGTTTGTGCTTCTAACTAACTGTCCACACACTGGGGGTTCCCACAAACCCCTCCTACTCAGGATGCCCATCCCAAACCCAGGTTATTATCTGTACTTCTGAGCAACTGTCTATAAATCAGAGTCCCCATGATCCATTCCTTGGGTTCAATTAATTTTCTGGAGCAGCTCACAGAACTTGGGAAACTAATTTACTCACTAGATCACCAGTTTATTATAAAAAGATATAACACAAGAACTATCAGATGGAAGAGATGCATAGGGCAGGGTATGGGGAAAGGGTGCGGAGCTTCCATGCCATCTCCAAGCGTAGCACTCTCATCAAATCTCCATGGTTTCACCAAACTGAAGTTCTCCGAACCGTGCCTCTTTTGGGTTTTTACGGAGGCTTCATTACATAGGCATGATTGATTAAATCATTTGCCATTGGTGATTGAGTCAACCTCCACCCCTTCTCCCTTCCCAGGAGGTTGGGAGCTAGGAATGAAAGTTTCAACCCTCCAATCACCTTGTTGGCTCCACTGGCAACCAGCCCCGATCATTAGATGCTTTCTAAAGTTGCCTCATTAACATAACAAAAGATAACTTTATCACTCATCACCAAGGAAATTCCAAGAGCTCTAGGAGCTCTGTCAGAAAAGGAAGGAAAGACAAATACATAAATCACAATATCACATTTGGCTACTTCCTTGATTACACCCATCAATGGCTCCCTGCCACCTCTAGATGTCAACTGGAAGCTACCCTCACTTTACCCCATTATTCCCCACATCTCACTCCCCACGCCCTTTCTCAGTATCTCTGCTTTTGCTCTCTAGATCCATGAAGATATTTTCAGCATGCCTCCATCTGTTTTACCCCTCTGTTACTTTTTTCCAAGCCCATCCCTTTGCCAAGAATGCTCTCCCTACCCTATACCCATCCTAAACGTAATAAGCCCCCTATTCTTTAATATTCAGTTCAAGGTCACTCCCTCTTAGAAGAATCCCCTGACCTCCAAGGAAGAGATAACAACAGCTTATTCATGACCCTATGCCAACACTTATTATGCTGCCATATGTGTGGACTTTGGGAGGGTATGGATTTTGCCTTATTCGTGTCAGTATCACCCACTCCAAAGCAGGACATGATGGTAGCTTTCATCCAGCAAATGTTCCAAAAATAAATAAGTCAGTGAAAGAATGAACAAGCAAAAGGAACTGACACATCAATAGTATGACTGGATATGTGCAGCATGAGTGCAGCATTTCACAATTTGCCAAGCATTTAGGCTTCAATTAAACCATTTGATACTCAAAAACATCCTGGGTCTTTCCCAGTAAATCCAGGCTCAGGGAGTTTTAAGTGATTTGCCAGGCTGAACATGGCAAAGCAAAGACTTGAACTCAAGTTTTCCAATGCCCCTTCCACACCAAACATAGTCCTTATTATTAAGAACTAACGATAGTTTATTAGAAAACCCCTAATGTAGGATTTAGCTTAAAATTGAGGACAGACAAAAGTGAGAATAGAAAAGACTGTTCCATTGTAAAAGAGAGTGGGAAAACCTAAATATGAGGTGACTCACATATTCCTAGACACACACAGGGGAGCAGAGTAGCATTGCCTGGGCACATGAGAAAATTTTTAGTTTGGGGGAATGATAATCAATAAGATACTGAAAACAGACTTTGCTAATTTCCTGATGGCCAACCTCATTTCCCGCACTGCATTCCTTGCTACAACTGAAGTTTTAGCCCTTGGAGAGAAGCCGAGAGATTTCTGCAAATGTTTTCTCTTCAACAGATGGAGCAGAAACCGAGAAGCGTTACATGGAAGATGGATCGGTGTGTCACATTTGCAACAATAAAAATACAGCAATGGTTAAAAGCAGTCACAGTTAAATAGAACTAGGAACCCAGGGTTGGCCTAAATCTTTTTTTAATTAAAAGTGAAGGAGAATTTCAAAGTTCTATTTCAGCCCCTCGGAGCCTCAATACAGTGAATTTGGAATGTTTATGTGGCTTGGCTGGTTGTCAGACTGCTTGAGATTTATGTGGGTTCAGGCCGGTTGTAGCCTGAGAAAAAACTCCAGCATAGGAAACTGTGAGCAGAAGTGCAGAGGAGGAGAAAAAACATGGGCAGGAAAACCTGGGTTCAAATCCCAGCTGTGTTTCTGAGCGACTTCAAGAAAATCGTTGAACCCTGAGTGTCAATCACGTCATTGCAAAACAGAAAAACAGGGTGCGCCTAAGAGAATACTTGCAGGCTCTCGGTGAAATAATGTAAATGGAACAAGGGAAGGATAATTCCTGCAGGTTTTTACTCATCCTGCACCTCCCAAAGTGAGTCACAAGAGCATCCTGGTCTTCTTCTTCCTCTGCATTCCTTTCCTCCCAATTCCTTCTCTCTCTCTCCTCCTTAAGCTTCTGCATCATGACCCCTCTGTGGCATTTGCCTCCTTTTTCTCCCTCATCTTCCATCTTTAAAGCCTACTTTAATATCTAGATGAGGATTTCACTAATGCTCATGATCACCTGAAATGGACACACCTGGACGCTTTTCGAAATGTCCTGAGTCCTGACCACGGACTTACTGAGTAAGGTTCCAAGATGATGGAGACTGGGATCCTGCCCTCAGTCAACATTCCCAGAGATGGGGACACACACCAGCATTTGGGAACCGCTGTTCCAGAGGAAGGCTTCCAGAGCATAGGTTGTTAGTTGGGGATGCTCTTCAGAACTGCTAGGGGAACTTTTTCAAAACACTCAAATCAGAACCCCACCAGGGGAAATCTAATTTGGTGGATCTGAGTTGAGCCTGGATATAGTGATTTTGTAAAAGGCTTCCAGGGGTTAATAACTTGTGGTGAAGAACCCCTGCAAAGCACATAATCATGTAAGCACTGCAGACAAATTTATTCTAAACTGTCCATCCTCTCTCTCTTGGATGCTCTCCCCCTACAGCTCACACAGACCACACTTCCCTGGCCCCCAAAAACCACCACCCAGATTTGCTTTCTGGATGATTATGATTTCAGCTGGTGCATACGTGTTTACACATACATGTTCATATATATGTAGACATCCACACATATTAAGAAATGTAGGTTAAAAATGAATGCGAGCACATACCACATGTTCATGAACAAATGTGTACACACACACACAAACATACATCTGTACTCACGTATCAGCACACTTAAACACAAAAACATATAAATGAAAGTCTGTATAAAGTATAGAGACTCCATTTCAAATACCAGCTCTGATCATTTCAATTCTAAGAGCCTTAGTTGAAATATCTTCAAAATAGAAACTGTAATACCCATTTCATAGTTGTAAAGTCCAATATATTAGCATCCATGAAAGTGCTTACTTCATTGTCATAGATACAATAGACGCTCAACAAATGTATGTCAAGAACCACATAACTATTTAATATCTTACCTATTCATAAGTACATTCATTTCCCCACAAGTCTATCCACATATGAATGCATAAAGGAATCCAGGAGTGCATTCAAATAAAATTGCATACTCAAGTGAAAAACATCCAAACTCACATTTTATGTGAGCAGTACATGCACACACATACGCACACACACACACACAGCTTCCATGGTATAAAGCAAAGAGCTCTGCATACTCCTATAAACCAGGTTCTTCCTGTAGACGCCAAAATATGCCATTGGATCTGAAGTCCTGTGAGAGAACATGGAGGAAACAACTACTACACACAAAATGGATGCCAAATTCTTAAAAAGGAAGAAAAGTCTTGGTAATACAAAGCAATACTTCAGAGGAAACATAAGCAAGGACACAGACCAACAATAGTTCACCATGTGTATACAAGAGGAAGCTCTGAAGGAAAAGATAATAAGACCTGATGCCTGAAGGGTTTAGTTATGCAAAGCACTTTTCTAGAAACCCTATAGATGTCATATAGAACCATATACAACTCCTACATCCTCTTATAGTCCTTACAAAAAGACCAATACTTCGGGGACTATTTTCTAAAATGACAGCACAGCTAAGTTTGGCCAAAATGAATAATTACAGCATGGATGGCCAGTGAGCAAAGTCATTAATTCCTATTTTGCTTCAAGCTTTCTATTACCTAAGGTAAGTGTTTGTTTTAGGTGTCAATAAAGTCAATGATCACCCCTACACACACACCAAGAACTTTTACAATGTTCAGAAATCCCACCTGTCTCCACCATCAGTGCCCCTTGGCCAACATATTTTCCATTAGTGTTATTAAGCAGTATTTTTCCTTTATGGCCACCTTTTTCCTGTAAAAATATTCTCAAGAATGTTTGTATTTTTAGTGCTATGTTAGTATTTTTCATGAACTGAGAAGGAGGATGGACCAGATAACCATAAAATGCCATTCACTTCTAGGAGACTCTAACTTCATGATTCTATGATTTTTAAGATTTGGTGATACTAAGGCATGATTTTTATATTCCATGAATCTTACATTCTATGAGTCTATAAGATTCTGACTCTGAGTTCTTATTATTCTAAGATTCTCTGATTCCAAGGCTTGATAGATCCTAAAATTCTACAACTATGATTCTAAGATGCCAATACTATAAGAAGCTAACACTTTGAGCTTATAATTCCAAGCTGCCATCACCTGGATGCAAATGTAGTTATCAGACTCTTCCCCATGAACCAGCTGGAACCTAAGTCGAGATCAAAGTATCTGTTCTTGAATGGGGAAGGGAGAGTGGTTGTGAAAAGAGAGAAGAATGCCCAATCAAGATAAGAGCTCCTAAAATAACGTCTCAAGGTTTTCCAAGCACCTCCCTTAGCCCAATCTTCCTCCTTGACTCCATTCTATGGCCTAGAGATTGAGGATATTTATTGTTAGACTATAGGTGCCATAGAGGCAAGGCTCAGCTGTTTCTTGCCATTTTATCCCCTAGTATCTAGCACAAGACCTGAACATGGAAGGCTCTCAATAAATATTGTATGATTGAATGAGTCAATTGGACTCACTGTAGTTCTCTTCTTGTTCCTTCTTTCCCATTGCTTCCTTCTAACCTTCCTCCACCTTTTCCTCTTTCTCCTCTTTCATTCTCCTCCTCTTTCTCCATCATCTCTTAACAGTATGTTATAACTTCCATGTGTATTAAACATGCAGTCCTCTAGGAATCCAATGATGTATCAATTACGATCCCCATTTTACAGATGAGGAGCCTCAGACTGAGAAATGATCAACTCACCAAAGATCACACAATTAAGGCGAGAGAAAAAGGATCAAACCCAAATTGTCTGACTCCAAGTTCAGTGCTCCTTCCTTTCTCTCACAGCAGCCTTATAATGTTCTTAATAATACTGAAAATAAAACCTCACAAGAGATTAAGAAAATCAATGCCTAGAGAGACACTCTCTATTCCTGCATTTAACTCAGAATTCATTTTCTCAATAAATACCATTTCTCATTTCAAGATTTCCACTAATTGAGGAACTACCACACCCAACTGTTCTTTTCATTTTCGAGCTTTGTCCCCACTTCTTGAGAGTGCTGTACATGGCATGTGTTTATTTTTCAATTAAAGCAAATTAAACTTAATTTTGTTTTGAAAACTTTTTTCAGAATTTCACAGCCCATGGCGAGATAATTGAGACCCTGCTGTTTCTGGAAGCACTATTTAGAGAAAGCAGGCCTCGATCTGACACAACCTTGGAGGAAGTCATCCTTAACCCCTCCCTCTCCCTTGTCCCAACATCTCAGTGATTCTCCACTCCCTTGCCAATGCCCTAGCCTAGAAGGACATTTCTACCTGTCATCAGAACCATTACCATAACCTGCTTTAGGGCCACCAGACACCTCCTCTCCCCTCCATCCACCCTCCTCCTTGTCTTTCTTAATCCCAGACCTGATCAAGTCAATCCTTTTCTTAAGAGTTATCAACAATTTTCTAAACACAGCTTACGTAATATGAGTTCCATGGCTTTATATGGTCCATCCCTGGAATATTTCTCTAGCTTTACCCCTCAGCATGCTCTCCAGTCACACTGGACCATTTCCTCACCCACTTTCTGCTTCGAATGCCCTTCCTCCATCTATCCAACTGGCTACTCAGGCTTCATGGCTCACACAGCCAGACCTTCTCTCTGCTCCCTAACAAGCTGTGGATGCTCTGGTTTCAGCACCAACACCTGTATTATCTCAGGTTGCACATTTGCCTCCTTATCAGACTGGTAGAGCTTCAGATCAGGAAAATGTCTTATTTATTGGAGATTGTCCAAAATCTGTAACATAGTAGTTCCTCCCCCCAAAAAAGTGAAAAAAAGGATGGGAAGAAAGCAGGAATAAAGTAAAAGAGGGATGGAGAAGGGGAATAAGGAGGGAGAGAATAAAAGCAAGAAAGTAAGATGGTAAAGGCAGAAGGAAGGGGAAAGAAGAGAGAGAGGGAGGGAGGGAGGGAGGAAGGTGAAACTTACATTAAGTCTGGGAAACCTCCCTTCTTACTCTTCTTTGATAACAATTTTCTTAATATGACCATGATCTCCAAAATAATCTGGACCCTGAAAATTTCTTATATAAAATTTTTCCATACGCATAATATCCTTATTTTTCTATGGAAGATAGATTTGTCTAGTGTGGCGTCCTAAAGTAAGCCATACAGGATATTAATAAGAACTAAATGAAAAACATAGAAAATTGAAACTCTGTGGTGAAATAATTTTGAGAAAGCTTGAATGAGACTCTAAAATCTCCCTCTATTACAGGACTCGTCAGAGCCTTGAATGTGCTTATATATGATTTCCAAGAAGAGGGTAGATTATGAAGCACCTCCCAAATTTAGTTGGCCACACAACAGAGTTTTCTTAGAGTTTTAGAAGAACTCATGCACCATGGAAAATGACAAGAAACTGTTCTGCCAGTAAAATAATTGTTGTCTGGGAGTCAGGAGTCTGGAGTTCTAGGTTAAGCATCCCTACTAACAAAGATTGTGGCCTTTGCTATGACAGCTCTCCTGCCAGAGCCTTATTTTCTTTATCTGTAAAAAGAGGGAAGGTTGGATACAATGGAGTCTAAGGCCCCTTTTAGCTCAGTTCTAACATTCTATAGTTCTGTGACGAAAAACAGACACAAGCTTGGGATCACGTCTTCGTGCCAACCATTTCCTCTACCTGGAAAATCCCCTTTTCCACCTCCACAAGTACAGATCCTTCCCTCCAAGGCCCCTGCCTGCTCTGAGCCCTTCCTGGGCAACTTGGATGAGCATGCTTTCACTCCTAAGTTTTCCTCTGGAAACATTTCATTTCTGTAAGAGGCTGACTTGAATATAGCTCGTTCTTTCCTGAATTCATTTAATCTGTTGATGGCAATTATATGCCACGTATTGTGATTACAAAGGTGGCTAAGACAGTCTTGCGTATACCTTCTCTTCCTGCTAAGCCCTGGGGGATATGTCATAGTCAAACATGGTCTCCTAAAGAGCTCAGTACAATGACTTGACCTAGGATAACATCTGTCATTTTAGAGCCCATTTAAAGTTTAAACTAATGATTTCAAGCTGTTTTTTTTAAAGCTTTGGAACTCCTTATTCAAATCACATACAAAAGAGACATAAAGCAAAGCAGATAAGGTGGAGCTGTTCGGATGCAGATGGCAAGCTGAGGATGGACTCTGATCCAGTGTCCCCAGCACAGCCCCTTCTGACTCCCCTGATGAACCTCCAAGGGTTTCTTAGAACCTCAGATGAATCTCAAGCCCTCATTTTACTAGTGAAGAAGCTGAGGTCCAGAAAAGAGATGTGATTTACCCAAAATAAAAAATGAAGAGAGTCAGAGCCCAAGTCTTTTGATTTAAAGCGGTAGCCACGCAACCCAGGCTTTCCAAATCGTAATACACAAAGTCCTACCAGTGTGTGAAATGATTCCAGGTGATGCGAAGGTGGTACAGCTTGTCTTTTAAGGGTATGGTAGCTATTTTAATGTGTATTGGAAAGTATGAATCACTTATCAAATCTTTGGTTTCTATGAATATTATTGCTCAGGTCAAGGTCGAGCAAAAAAAGGAAAAAAACTGAGTCCATTTAAATTTGATTTCGGACAAGTGACTTAGAAATTTAGCAAACTGCATTAAAGCATGTGCCTCTGCTTTGGGTCCTTTTCTTACCAAGAATTGTTCACTGATCCCCCATATCTTACTACTTAAAATGTTAATTACCCAAGTAATGCAGATTCATTAAAGAAATATTAGGAAATATAAGTAAACATAATAGAGACGATGAAATTCGTTCATAACCTATCATCCCAGCATAATCACTCAAGTATTAGGGTGCACCTTATAAAATGGCATGCTATACATACTGTGCCTCGTGAGTTTTTTTTTAACTTAATAGTTTACAAAAAAACACGTCCACATTGATAAATGTCATCATGAGTGCCATTTATTGAGTACTTACTATATATATAGGGCATGTTGCTAAGTGCTTTATACATGTGACATTCATTCTCACAGTAAAGCTATTAGGGAAGTACTGTTAGCCTCATTTTAGAGATGATGTTCCTTATCTTCATTCCACCTTCTGACATATAAATGTGTTCCTCTACTATCATTCTTTTTTTTTTTTTGAGGAAGATTAGCCCTGAGATAACTACTGCCAATCCTCCTCTTTTTGCTGAGGAAGACTGGCCCTGAGCTAACATCCATGCCCATCTTCTGCTACTTTATACATGGGACGCCTACCACAGCATGGCTTTTGCCAAGTTGTGCCATGTCCACACCCGGGATCCGAACCAGCGAACCCCTGGTGGCCGAGAAGCGGAACTTGCGAACTTAACCACTGCACCACCATGCCAGCCCCATACTATCAGTCTTAATGACTGTAGATATTCCATTTATATACTTTGTTCTGTTGTTTCTTTTTTCTCAAACACTGATAAAATTCCTTCTTCACACATTTGTACACATATAATTCATTTACTTCTTAGAATGGGGAATTTCTTAAGATGGAAGGATTTGCACTTTCTTTTAAAAAATAGAGGTGGAGATAATGATAGTGGCAGAGATCAAAATAGAGATCTGATCCCTGCTTTCTCTCTAAGGCATCTCCTCTTCTCCCCCTACTCCCTGTTGTTCACCTCACTGCAGCCACACTGGTCTCCTCACTATTCCTCTAACACACCAAGCGCAGTTCCACCTCAGCAACTTTATTCTTACCCTTCTATTCTTGCTGGAATGCTCTTCCCCTAGAAGTCCACCTGGCTCTCTCCTTGACTTCCTGCAGACCTCTGCACAATGTCAGCATCTTAGTGAGGACCTTCCTTGCTCTCTTACACAAAACAGCATGTGCTCTCCCACCATGCCACCTGTCACCTCTGTTACACTCATCCTCATTTGACACAATAAATGTTTACTCGTTTATTTACTTGTTATCTGTTCCCTCACTAGAATGTCGGCTCCAAGAAGACAGAGACAGTGAGTTTTGTTCACTGCTGTATTGACAGCTCCTAGAACAGTGTCTAGCATGGAACGAGTACTCAGTAAACAATGTTTGTTTGCTTTTTAGATGAAAAAATGAAAGTCACATTTCATAAAAGGTTGTATTCAGGGAGATTTATACCAGTGCCACACGAGAGTGTCTTTTCCTTGCATTCTTGCCAAGACTGGATGTGCTGGCATTAAAAACAAACAAAAAAACATTTTGATGATGCTATATGGTATCACATTGCTATTTTCATTCATTTGATTGCTAGGGAACCTGAATATTTTGGGCTTTTTATAGATTTATTGGCTTCTTGTGTTCCCCATTCTATTTTTCACTGGAAGTCCAACCCCCAGATCACATTCTGATAGTAGATGATCTTTTGACCATCTTTGGGCTCATATTCCGTTAACAGAGAAGGAGAACTCTGCCTTAGACATTTTCCCCCACATCTACTGCTTTTCTCCTTCCTACCTGTTTTCAACTACGTTCAACATTCCGTTCTTTATACATATACATATGTGTGTGTGGAGAAAGAAGGATCAGATATATATATAGATAGATATATAGATAGATATCTATGTATATATATATATATATCTTTTCTCTTGCAACATCTGGCTTTCACAATTCACGCCACCTCCACTCTGCTATTTCCTGAGCTGCTTTTAAAAGCGCTACTGTTACCAGAGGTGGCTTTGGCGATTCTATTCCCAAAAAAAGCAAGATCTTGGCTCTTGGCTCTGGCCCAGAGTTAGAAAGTAGCTTATTCTATGACTACTGGTCTTGGTCTCAGCAGCATTTGAACTTCCACAACTTAAGGGTGCAAATAAACACGCTAAGCTAAGGTTTTCTGCCTAGACATTGTGAAGTTAAATTACTATTTTAAGAGGCTATGAAATTGGCAGCCAGAAAGCACTGGAAGAGTGTAAGATATTCATGATGCTGACAGATAAAGAAGGAGAGAAAGCAAAATGCAGGTTATTAAGGAGATTTAAGAAGCCTGCATCCAGTGGCGCCTTTTATAACATCTCCTGGAACGTGCAAGGTAATTGCTGTTCTCATTTAGGGATACACAAGACCTCGATTGAGGGCAGGGCCCGAGTGAGACAATGGTTGAAGATTTGCAACAATGGACCTGGCCTAAGACAATAGAGACCAAGCAGCAATGATCGAGCTTGATTTGGGAAGGCCACCAAGTTGCTAAGAACCGGACAATGCCTTAGAGAGGTGGATGGAGGGAGGGCAGTTCAATGAAAGGTTGTAACGTTTAGTGTCTGATGATATGGGTTTGAGACCTGATACTATCAGTTATTGTATATCTTGGGGCGAATCCTTTCACCTCTGAACCACAAGGTTCTCATCTGGAAAATGGGTAGAATAATTCCAACCTCAGAGTGTGACTGTAAAGGGTAAATGAGATAAAACACGTTTAGACATGCAATCACTTGGTAAAATAAATGATAACAATGAGGAAGAGGGGAATCGTGAAGAGGAAGATGATAAACATGGTTCACACAAGAGCATGCAGCATGCTGTCAATTAGCTGCTCTCCCATATTCCCCTGCTGAATAACCCTGTCTTACAGATCAGAAAACCAAATCAAGAGGTACAATGACATGGGCTGCAGGGGGCTATGGTAGTACAACCAACTCAGATACAGTTTAATCTTCAAGAGGAAAAAGGTTTGTATGTAAAAAAAATGAGAGAAAGTTGACGTGGACTATGTTGAAGATGACTTTCAGATGTGATGGCTGATGATTTTATGTCTGTTTATCTGGTTTCTGACCCATGGTAATGCAGAAAATAAAGATATCTGCCTTGGCCACTTTATATCTTTCTGCACCTTTTCCTACTCTCTCAGTCTCTCCCTTAATTGCTGCTATCACATTGCCACACTGGGGGAGGGGGATTGGTAAAAATGATTGAGCAAGCTCATTTTCAAGGTAGTGCCTCAAATCTGGTAATAATCTCTTTCCTACAGGACTTTTCCAGTTGGAGAACATACCTGGGGGCACAGGCAACATTTAATCTAATGCAGTAGTGTGTAGTAATAATAAAAAGTAATAAAAGTTAATGTTTATATAGTATTGATGATCTGCCAGGCATTCTTCAAAGCACGTAGCACACAAACTCATCAAACCCCCACAGTACTTCCATGAGGAGTTACTATCATCATTCTCATTTTGCAGATGAGGAAACTGACACAGGGTCATTAGGTAAACGGCCAAGGTCAGAGAGCTACTCAGTGGCACAGCTGGTGTTCAAATTCCAGTGCCCAAGATTTCAACCACTATACTTTCAAGTCTAGACAGAAATGGTCCAAATTCTCGACATATCGTTGACTCAGTGTGTGGCCTTGGACAAGTGGCATCATTGAGCTGAGCCTCAGTTTCTTCACCTCTAAAACGGGGGGTGATACCACCTATGGATGAGCTTGTTGAGAATATTCAACAAGATATCTATATTAAGTACCCATTACTGCACAAAGAACATGTGACATGCTTGTCACATACACTTTCTTACTCCAAGAACAGCTTTATAATTGTGACATTTCAGCCACGTCTAATTATTATGGATGAAGATCCTTCCAGAATCCCATCAAACTCCATCCTATGTTCTGCTAAAATGTATAATTCCCACTGTCAGGAATGGGAGGAGAGGGTGAGTAAAGCTATAACTGATTTGGTAATATTTTCAAGAATCGTTTGTAAGGCTTCACCGGACTTTGAATGATGCTATCCTGTTGATATGCATTCAGAATAAAATTCTTTATGACCCCTCTCAGATCCCCCTTGCCTTGACCATCTCTGATAATGGCACTTGACTAAGACCATTTCATCTCAAAAAGCTGGGCTTCCAAAATTTGTCCTAGCTGAAAAACCATATCACCACCCCCTGCCAGGTAATTTATTTTTCAATCTTTCCCCTTCGTACATAAACACACCAAAGCACTGATTTTCTTTTTTTAATGGGCCCTGTGCTTTGTGCAGTTATTGTTAAAGTGATAGCCAAGGCTCCTTGTAGATCCTTTCCCTATGATGTGCCTATAAACTCAGAGCCCAAAAAATTGCATGAGAAATTTAGCTTTTCCACTACCGTGTAAACTGAAACATACCTACTTATGGCAGACGCCTCTGTCACAGTTCTCAGCATTGTCGTCCAGGTTTATCTTGGGGTTTCTAGAGTCTCTAGGAATTCCACAGCCCACCAGAATTTCATCTACTTTTGCGGATTGCTGATTCTTAGAATGGAGACGTGAGAACTGACCACTTGGAAGTGTGGGTCCTCTAAAAACAATTGTATCCTAGATGTATGCCCTTCCTCCATCTGAATCAATTCGTAATCTGTAACTTGGCTCCTTCACATTATCCCAGGGATCCATTATTTCTCATAGACGTTCCCACTGGCTCATTTGCAGGGCCTTTAAAAGGCTAGATAAATTATACCTGAGAAACCCCTCTGGGCCAGTATTGGGTTAACCCTCACAAAGGGTTCTAGCTGTTCGGATGGGCCATTTACTTGGAGCCCTGCTGCTCCGACATTTGCAATTTACACAAAAACGATGGCATCTTGCTTTTGTTAATTGCCTTATGAATCTACCTCCTCACCCTTGGGGGGATACAGTCTCTTAGCTGTTCCCAAGATGACCCAACATGCTTGTACACAGCTCAGCACCCTGTGAGAAAATTGCGCAAACCAAGAACAAGATTTGTTGAGAATGAGATATTTTGTGTCTTTCTATTCCTATGTGTCCTCCAATGGACAGCAGACAGGCCTGGTAATTTACCGCTCTTGACCTTCTCACACCCAGTCTTATTCAGTCTATTCTCCTTAAGGCCATCTGCAATCTCCAAAAGATAGTTCCTTAGAGATACAAAAATCTCCCTCACCCTCATAGGAAAAAAAGAAATTAATTTCACTTTTCCTCAGTCTCATTATCTTCTTAATTGTCTTCTTTGCCCCCTCAGTAGCACAGACTGTCTATGGATTTCTAGACAGCCTTTTCAAGCTACTGTGTTCCAGGAGGACAGTGCGTTTCATGCTACCACTTAATCATTTTGATATTAAAAGTTACAATAGCAGCACATCTATCCCACTCAGCCACTTTGTCTGAGTCACAATATGTGCCCTGAGGTATGCCTTATTTTTGATTTGCTTGTTTTTGAGAAGACATCTAAACCTCGTGATGAACCATGGCTGCCATGTGTGTCTCTCTCTCTGCTTTTACAAGAACTTCGTCATGCAATATTTCCAAAGAGCTGGGTGACTCCTTTCAGTGAGGCAGGCCGCTGTTTGGTGTTTCTCAATTGGCAGAAGGCAAGCCCAGAGAGGGGCAGATGTGTTTGTAAGGCGATCCAGGCATAAAGTGGTAGGAGCCAGGACTAGAATCTGATGCCCTGAGTCTCTGTGTTCTTATCATATGAAATTTGGCACTAATGGAGATATAAAATGAAAAGATACAGTCTCTGATCTATAAGACCTTAGAGTGACTGCCATCCTCCTCCTCATCATCACCCTCACCACCTCTCTGTCTTCCTTTAATCTTCCCCTTCCCCAAACTCTCACAGAACTTTTGAAATGACAATTATCAGTCTACCAAAAATGATACTTGTTCATGGGTTTGTAGATTTCCTCTATTAGATTGCCAGCACCTAGCAGAATTCATCACCATAACCCCTAAGTCATTTTGGTCAAGGCCTTTCCCAGACAAGATACGCAATAAATATCTGCTGATCCAAATTGATTCCAGCTTTCATCCTTGTTCACCAGACCTCATTTCAATGACCTTCTCCCCGGGTATTCATTATCTTCCTCCTCTCTATCCATGTCCTCTCCTCTAGTTTCTCTTCCTCCCTTTAGATTTTGGTATTTCCAGGGTGTGTAGCACTCAGAGCAGGACTAGAAATTAAGATCCGAAGAATTCATTGAAATGACTGATTAAAAGTGGACGTGATGAAAAACCATCAAGAGTCCTTGACGATGAGCTTCTGTCGATCTCCATACTCTCTTTAGCTCAGTCCTCAGATTACCTGCTCCCCAAACAGGGAGATTTCAAGGAGGAAATATCTAGACTTTTCACTCCCTCGTCTCGTACAAGGCCTTTGAGATCTGGCTCCTGTCTGTTTTTCTTATTTTCATCTCAAAACATTCTCCTTCTTATTCAAAAGCTTCAGCCACACTGTCCCTTAGATTTTCTAAGCTTGCCCCTGTTTAGTGACTTCATTTTTGTTTTTCTCTCTGCCACATGGCTGGTTCCTTCTCATTGAAATCTCAGCTCCATTATCACTCCCTTAGAGAAGTCTTTTCCTGATTATCCTATCAAAAGTTATACAGACTACATTTGTTTCTGGCCTATTACCCCAAATTACTATTTACATAACACTTATTATTATATGAAATTATTTTGCTTACGTGTTTGGTTACTCATTTATGATCCATTTATTTCCATTAGACAATGAGTTTCATGGACACAGGACCATGTTCATGCTACATTTCTATTGTCTGGATCTGCACTGTTCAGTATAGTAGCCAATAGGCACATACAGCTATTTAAATTAAAATAAAAATTAAATAAGATTATAAATTTAGTTCATCAGTAACACTAGCCATATTTCAAGTTCTCAGTAGTCTCATGTAGTTAGTGGCTACCATATTGAACGGCATCGAGTACATATCCATCACCACAGAAAGTTCTATTTGACAGGCACTGATCTAGACCAATGCTTAAAAAATGGTGGGTGCCCAATAAATATTTGTTGAATGAATGAATGCCCCCTTTTAACCCTCGCTCGATTTCAAGTCACTCTCCCCCTTTTGTGGCTTTTAAACCCAGTAAGTGAGATAAACTACAGAATGCCCACAGGACAACAGCCAGCTTGGTTAGGGACTCAAATGAATATTACAGGAGACAGGGGTGTGGAAATAGGACCTTCTTGTCTGAAAGAGAATACTTGTGGTGATATGATTATGCTTCCACAATATGTGAAGAATTGATAAGAGGAAGAGAATTATACTTGTGTTGTGTGATTTCAGAGACACATGGGTAGAAGGTAGATTGTAGGGTCAAGGTAAGAAAACATTCCAACAAAGCTCTCTCTACACAACATAGGCTGATTTGTGTGATAATGAGTTGATTGTTGCTAAAAAGTACTAAAAATGAGGCTGAGTGGCCATGTATTATGGGCATTACAAAAAGAATTCTTGATGCTTAAGTAAGAAGAAAGTTTTGGTTATTTAGAAACTTTAAAACACTGACATTCTCTGATCCGGTGACTCTCTGACTCCTTCATAACATAAGTTTCAAAGAGTTAATAATATGCCTTCATCTATTCCCAGCATCTACCGAACAACCCAATCTTGTTGGTCATCCACAACGGGTACCATTAACTCAGAGGTATGCTGGAAAGAGCAGAGATACTGAAGCAAGCAAGACTTAGGTTCCAGTTCTAGCTCTGTTGGTCATGTGACCTTGGGCAAGGGACCTAGCCAGCATGAGCTTTACTTCCCTCTTTTGTAGAAGGGCTGTATCTGCCTCACCAGGTAGGAAGGAAGATTAAACGAGAACAAAACTGAAGACCCTGGAACACAGTAGGGTAATGTTCACTTCCAAGTAGGTGATGTGATTTTGAAGTCATGATTGCATTGCTTTGAGGGAATATGAAACAATTATCAGAAAGAGTGAAAGAGAGAGAGATTACAGCTGCCTTTGAGACTGGACTTCAAATGCAACAGCAAATATTTATGGAGAACTACTGTGTGTCAGTCCCTGGGGATAAAAAGATGCTCATTGGACGACCATATTTAACAGGACAAGCTAGACATATACCCATAGAGGTATAAAACGGGGCACAGAGAGACACAAGCTAAAATAGAGTTTCAGATAAAATTATATGAAAGAACATGGGAGAAGAAGATTAATTCCAAAATAAGATTTGGGGAAGACTTCTTGGACGAGTCATTTGAACTGGATGTTGGATTATAAGGGTACGATTTTTAAAAGTAGAGGCTGAAGTTGGGAGATGGAGGAGAGAAAAATAAAGGTGTTTTTGCAGAAGGGGTTCAAATGGAAAACAGTGAGGCAGATTATTTGGGGAATGACATTTGAACACTTGTCCTCTTCATGTGACCCCCTTCCTATGTCTTAACATGATTACCAGGAGTTCCGTGGCCAATCTGTTAATCTTTGAATTTTGACAAGGGGGATGAAGGGAGAGAAGAAGGGCAGGATGTGTCTGACCTTAGTGGCCTGTTCAGGTGATATGTACTGGTGATTTCATCTAAGGAACTGGGAGGAGACAAACTGGAGGATGCAACCCAGAAAATGTCTCCTCACACATTTGCCCCTTGGGCAAAGACCTTTCCAGAGAAATAGAGGATTTTGCGGTCAATAGCATAAACTCTTGCAAGCACTAAGAAGGAGATGTTTTATTTGGATTGTCCAGGGGAGAGCGTTTTTAAGGTCCTCACCTGTACAGTTTCAAATACATTCATTGCAGCCTGAGCTGGGCCTTCTGAACTCAACGGGGCCCCACCAGCTGATTTAGAATTTCTGAGCTGGTTCTCTTTGGTTGAAATGGAGTCACAGCTCCCCCTTCTGGGAGCTAAAGTGCCATCCAGCCCCGGAAAAGCCTGCATGAAAAAGGCTCTATTGCAGATGGGCCCAAACCCCCATATTTTTTCTCAGCGCTCGTCTGTACCCTGAAGCGAGCATCCAGGGAGGACACTTTTGCATGGGCCTGAATCTGACTTTCCATGGGCCTATCTTTCACAGGGCTTTGAATTTCCCTTCCCTGGGACTATGAGTCCCAGTCTTCGTGTGGGTGATGCCTCTATTTACGGAAACAAAATTGTGTGCGGAGGTTGCAATTCTCTTTTGGGGACTATAGCAAGTAAGAAAGGTTTCTGGATCTGTGTGCATGTGTGTGCATGAGTGCATGTGTGCATGTGTGCTTGCACATGCTCCTGTGACTGTAATACGTATAATTGTATAGGGGTAAGATTGTCATTAATATAAAGAAATTAATTTGCCTGAAGTATTTGCATCAGAGGATGGGTGTACACTTTGTTCTCTGGAAAGCAAAACATTCCTTAGTAAAGAGCTCAGGCACAGTCCAGACACTCTGCTGGATTCTGTCTACCAGTTATAGTCAGTATGGGGTCCGTTTATGCATAATTTCTACAGGCATTGGAGAAAGAACGTATTGTCTGTGTGTCTGTCCGTCTGTCTGCTTGTCTGTCTGTCTAGCGGGGAGAGTAGTTGGGGCATTGGACCCTTTCTCTCCAGTGTCACGTTTCCAGATGGAGCAGCTTTGAAATGCATCTCTGAAATGAGAAGTTTGATGAAGGCGGACAAGCAATTGTCTTGGATGGGAGCATAATGGCAGTTTAGGGATGGAGAGTAATATATAGTCCCTGGGCAGTGTGGTGGAGTGGAAAGGACATTGACCTGGGTGTCAGGTATCAAAGGTTCGAGCCCTGGGTCCATAACATCAACTCGCTAGAGAATGTTGGGGAATTCTCATCCCCTCTCTGGGCCACAGAGTCCTGCCTGTCTGCTCTTTAATATTCCTCCCAACTTCAATTGCCTATGAAAAAAAAAGATAAAATGAGAGCAGTTTCTAACAGGAGGTCTCCTCCTCCATCTTCGTACCCCCACCCAAAATGAACTAGGGAGCTCTGCTGTGACACGAGTTTCCCCAAGCAGTTTCCTTATGGCTGTGTGATGGTTTCAGCCAGAGGTATCAGCTTCTAGCCAGAGAATGGTGTGTCTGCAAGTGCCTGCAGGTAGCACCGTCACCCACCCGCCAGGGCAGGTTTCTGCAAACACATGTTTGCTTTTATCTTTCCCCAGAAGAACCATATAGCCAAATGTATAAATTTTTTTAAGACAAGCATATTTCTACTTTTATTTTCCCCAAAAGGTCTTTTTAGTGGCTTCTTTCCACCTAGGGTAGACAAGCTGTGTCCCAGCTTCTCAGCCCTTGTCCTCCTCTAGCCTCGCTGCTTGAGAGCAGAACGGGCTGCCTCTTACCTTGGGAAAGTAGCAGCTGCCGAGTCTGGAAGCCATGCTAACAGCAGTAAAACTCAGCATTTTTGCTGAGTAGGGCAAGCCTTTAAGAGGCAGCCGGGAATCAAATCAATGGCTGGCCCCAGACTCCAAGCCCAGCAGGACCTAGCCAGGGTGGCCAAGGGACTTACCTAGAGAGCCTCCCGGGAGGTGGAGGGAAGAGGAAAGAGGGACTTGAACTGTCTTCCTTACTGAGATGCTTCCCACCACCCCGGTGCCCTTGGAAGCATTTTGGAGCCAAGCAAGAGATGTGAGGTGCAAATCCACAGCAGTTTAAGTCAATTACAGCCACATTCTGCCTTGAGTTCCCCACCCACAACCGGTTCCAAATTGTAGGTTTCCCTCAGTACTGAAACACACACACACACACACACACATACACACACACACACACTACCTCTCTGCCTTCTCCCAGTATCCTCCTAACTCCAGTGGAGCCAGGAGGAGGCACAGTTTAGGAAGGTTCTCTTGGGGCTTCCCAAGCCTGTGTGAAATGGGGAAGGGAAGGAGGAATCTGTCTTAGGGAAGTGCCCCATCTGTCTCCTTCCATATTATCCAGAGCTGCCCCCAAATGAAATTTCCTCTGTGATCCTGTGTAACTATGATGGATGATCAAGTCCCTGAGGACTCTTTCTCCTTTCCCTGGAGGGAGATCCATGCAAACTTGCCAGGCTCGTCCCCAAAAGCAGCAGAAGCAGGAGGTGCTGTTAACACTGTTATGATTACAAACGGAGAGGCAGAATAGACTATTCCAGACCTGCCAAGCCCCAGATAAGGGGCCCACCGCTGACTTCTCCCTTTCTCTGTAACCCACTACCCAGTGACTCCAAATTCCCATCAGAATCCTGGAGTCTGCCCAGTGTAGAATTTAAAGCCACAGCATCTCTTTGCCTCAGGGTTTGGCCATTTCTCTTTCATATTAAATGGTGAGTACAAGTGCAGCAGGTCTTTATCCTTTGGAGGAATTTTCCTCCAAGGGTACCAATATTGGGTTAAATAAGGTGCCATCCTCATCCCCATAATCCTTCCCAAAGCCAAGAGCCCCAAGAGGAAGTCCACAGCGGGTTTCCCGATGGCTACGTGATCCTATCTATAGTAAGGATCCCATTCCGTGTAGGCTAGAAAGATCTAATTAAAAAGACCAAGCGCACACATACAAACACATACGTACAAATATGCACACACACATCGCGTCTTAAGTAGGTTACAGGACCTCTCTTCACCCCCTCCCCTACACAAACACACACACATCACAAACACACGCATCAAGCGCCGCACACGCAAACACACACTAGCACCACATCAAGTTTCCACCATGGTACACACGTCGGGAGCGCGCGGGGAGCACACAAGCCACTCACTAAAACCCGCATTTAACCCTTTGCGCCCCAGAATACAGAGACCCCTCTCCCCTCCCGGGAACCCGAGAGGACTTGGAAGCGGGGGGGGGGGGGGGGGCGCCCGAGGGAAGAGGGAAAGGGTGCTGGGAGGGGGAGGGGCAGGGCGGGCGGGGGCACCCCGAATGCTGTCCAAGGGCAGCGGGGCTGCCGGGCGCTGCACCCGCCGCCGCCTTACCTGGAGTCAATGTCCGTCTTTGGCGGAGAGCTGCGGGCGGACGTTTTTTATTCGGCTCGGTGGGAACTTGGGAGAGCCCTGCGTCCAGCTCGCATACCGGGAACGGCGCGGGGACTGCAGGCGTGGGGGTACCTGGCTCCTAGCAGCCTGGCTCATACTCAGCCGTAGAGTCCCCTTCGCTGGTCCCGAGGACAGGCATGAATCTCGGCTCCGCAAGGCGGTCACTACTCCCTCTGCCTCCTGGCTCTCTCGCTCTTGCTCTCTCCCTCTCGATCGCTCGCTCTCTCCCTCTCTCCCTCGTTCGCTCGCCTGCGCTTTCCTCCTCCCCCCGCGCCAGATCAGTTCGCAGCGTGGGGACCGGGAGCGAGGCGGATAGCGAATGGAGAGGGAAGTCCAAGTGCGCCGCGGTCTCCGGGCGGGGAGCAGCGGAGGCCGGGCTACGCGGGGGGAGGGACTTACCCGGAGACGGGCGAAAATGAATGGGGGAGCGGCTGCCTGGGGGCGGGGAAGGAGGAGCCAAGGGCCGGGGTTTATTCTGAGGAGTGTTTTGTACATCTTTAGGCGGAGGAGGAGAAGGGAGAAGAGGAGAAATGAGAGGCCTCCTCCGAGGGAGGGGAGATCTGGGTGGGCTGAGGCTGAGCCACTGGGGAGTCTCGTGGGTCTGGGGATAGAGTGGCTCGTCTCCGTGTATGAGCACCCGAGAGAACTGTGTGTGGTGTGTCTGCGCAAACCCTCGCATCGTGGTGTTCTTAAGCGTGTCTATAGCTGTGTGCGTCGCGAGTATCTGAGCGTTTCTGGGTATGCGGGTGCTTGTGTTTCTGTGTGTCTCTATCTGAGTGTGGTTTTGTCTCGGGAGGTGCCCGTGTGGGTCCGTTTGTATCTGTGTGCCTCTCTATGAGTATTTAAGACTCGTTTGTTTCTCTGTACGGGTAGGCATGAGCCCACGTAACCTCCCAGAACTAAGCAAGTGTTTCTTTATGTGGGCAGGATGTAGGGGTAAGAAGCTGAGGGGACGCAAAGTTCTCTCGATCTCACCAGAGGCAGGAAAGGGGCTAGGGTCCGGAGGCCAAGGCGTTATTATAGAGAACTAAAGACTCTGAATCTAGCCTGAGATACAGGCTGGGGTTGCTGTCAGGAGGCCTCTCCCTGAAGCAGAAAAGAAGACTAGTACACAATCTGAATTCTCACACACTGAATGCTCTGTATGTGTGCTTACTTTACTCTTTTTTTTAATTTAAGCCAAATCAGCAGTGAAGATTTCTAGTTCCTGGAAACTTAGGCAAGGGCCGGTGGCATCGGCGAGGCTACCAGATGGAGGGGCAAGGAGCAATAAGGAAAAAGTGATAAGAAAGATAAAGGAACCTAGATTTATAAAAGTACAGGCTCTGGACGGGTTAGAATCCTGTAGCTATGTGATCTTGGCCAAATTACTTACCTCTTAAGCCTCAATTCCTCATCTGTATAATAGGATAAGATAACTACCTCTCTAACATGGTTGGTGTAAGGTTTAAATGAGTTAATGTATGTAAAAGCATTCAGAATACTCCCTGACACCAAGTGAGTGTTCAAAGCATGCTATCTCTAATTATGATTGCTATTGTTACCAATGTTATTAATATCCAAAGGGCGAGAGGAGAGACATGTGACAACTAGGGAGGTCTAGAAGGATCTAGGGGCTTGTGAATTAGAGGAAGAGGAGTCTTGAAACAAAATGGAAGAGAAATTCTTGAGTGAGGAACTGAGAACTTGACGAAAAAAAATTATTTGACAAGGAAGGAGAGAAAAAAGGGAGAGAGAGAAGTGACTAGGATGAGCCTGGGTTTCAGCAGTGCAGGACCCAGGAAAGCATGGAGAGAGGAGGGGAGCAGTAGCCAGTTCAAATTTCCTCTCTGCTTCTCCTGCCCTCTAATCCAAATGATGGGTAGTCAGCACCACGGACAGCTCTCCAGCCACTGACCAACGGAGAGCTTTCTCTGCCTAGAAGCATCTTCTCCCTTTTTGCTTGGGCAATTTTCTTCTTCCATTGGCTTCTGGCCCAGGTTCAGATCCTGAGCAGTGGTTCCTGAGGCAGCTATGACTTTGATTCTGACCACAAAGAAAGACATCCACCACAAACACTGCTTCTCCCATCTATTTTGGTACGCAGTCCCAGGTTGCTATCTTATTCCTTCCTCTCTCCTTTCTTCATTCTCTTCTGCTTTTCCTCGCTCTCTCTCTCTCTACCCCATCCTTTCCTTTATCCTCTGCTTCTCCCTCATGCCCCAGCTCAGATATGCCTCCTTCAGTGAGTGTAGGCAACAGCAGCTCTGCCGGGAATGCAGTTCTGAAATCAGTTTGAAACAACCTAGTCAGGCAGCTTTAGAGGAGGACCAAGGTACAGACAGATTCCTCTCAGCTCTTCTTTCATAATCAGTCTCCCAAGATGGGCTGTGGTCCAGATGTCTTCGAAAGAGAGGACTTAACATTATGAAACATTTTCCTGTCTTCCTCTCCAGTATCCCACACAGTCAATATTTACCTCAGGAAACACAGAACCCTTCCCAGCTCCAACTACTGTTAGACAGAAAGAAAGAGAAGAAGAGAGAGATTTTATGAACTTTTACCATACACCAGGAATTTCATTTGGAGCTTCCCTATATTATCTTTTGTAATTCTCAAAATGCTGTGAGGTATGAGATACGTAATACTATCCCATTTTTACATCATAGGAAATTTAAGCTTGGAAAACTTGAGTAACATGCCAAGATACAGCTGGTAAGTGATGGTATCAGGAATTTCACACTCAAGTCTAAGTCCAAAATCTTTACTGTGTCCCGTGGAAATAATGGGGAAGCCTTAGGGTGATTGGAAGAGCTTAGAATGTAACAGGGTCACTGCACTCAACCCTAATTATCCACTCAAATGGCTGAGACCATTGCATCTTCTGTGCCAATGGAGTACTAACCAGCTCTTGTCCCTGGAGGAGGAGGTGAAGGCTTTCATGGATAGATTTAAGACTCATCAAGCCTTATGGTTTCTGAGTTTTGAATAAAACTCCAACCTTTCTAGGTCTTAGTTCATTTGCATTTGGCTCTGTTTAGCTTCCCTGTTTCTGTGAAGAAAGGCTAAGATGGCCATTTTTTAAAGTCTCCAAAGACTCCTTGGTCATCAGAAAAGTTCTAAGTGTGAAGCATTCCTAATGACTTATGGAGAAAGCAATCAGAACCATATGGATAACATTTCTGCAGAAATACACACGGGTGGGAAAAGGTTTAGAGGCCAAAAATATATTTCATTTTTTTCTTCTTTGCCAAAGAAAGAACATTTAAAGCAGCTTGAGATATGTGAGAAATGTCTTGTTCTTTCTTTGGGGGGTGGGTGTTGGTGAGCAGCTGTTTGCTATTTCCACTGAATTTACCAAGAGCTTGCATAGGGAGGAGGTGCCAAAGGATCAGGGTAGACTTAAGAAAGAACTTCCTGTCTGTGGACCTTGGGTGATAGTAGAATGAGATCTTTTTCTTAGGACATTTAATGAAACAATGTGATGTTCCTTTTTAGTCTTACCAGCATGATGGTTTGATAAGCATCGGATCATATTTTTAGAGTCACAGACCCTTTTGAGAATCTCATAACTGCTATAGATCCTCCTTCTTGTGAAAAGTGTATTTACAAAAAGGCCCACAAAATTTTGCATGGAATTTCGTACAATCCTTCTTTGCCAGTCTCATTCTTAGATGTCTATACCTGGATCCCAGCTTTAGAACCTCTAAAGTCCATGACTTTTCTGGTCTCCATCCTGGCCTTGGATTTTATAAGTCGCTTCATTTAGATTTGAGATTAAGAATTGGAAGAGGGGAAGCCAACAGAAAAATCAAAAAGCAGGTAAGTAGCCTTTTTTGCTCAAAATGGACAAGAAATATAGATAAATGTTCAGTGATGGAAATTCCACTTGCCCCTCCTTAAATAAAGATAAGATTTAGTCCTATTTGTGTAGGACTCTGAGCCACCTGCTGCTGCCTCAAAATCTTAAGTTTACTACTCCTGTCAAATCTCAAAGGAGTTAAAATCCCTTAATCTGGGGTGCTTTGGGTTAAGAACAGACTGAACAACTGCAGAAGAAAGCCCACATTTGTTAAGTGCCTGCTGAATGTGAGGTTGTGCGAAAGATTCAGAAATAAATATCTTCCCTGGCCTGTCTTCTAGGAGTCTGAAGTCCATTGCTGAGCCATACCTATCCCTAAATAACCACAAGGCACCAGAGAATGTAGCTGGCATGTTCAGGGTCTATAGGAAATGTTGCAAGAGCTAGGAGAAGGAAAAGTTTTCTTCTATATGAAGCACAGAATTTTGCATCTATCAAGAGCTATTTTTATTTTTGTTTCACATGCAGTTGAATTAATAAGAATTAATATTTATTGAGTGATTACTATGTATGAGCAACATTCAAGCCTTTCATGTCTTTAATCTAGGTTTTTATGGGCATCTTTTAATTGAATAAAAATGTCATATGCCATTTAGTGTTTTCTCTCTCCTGTCTCTCTCTGTCTCCATCTCCCTCCCTCTCTCTCTCTCTCTCCCTCTTCCCCATTGCACTCTCACCCTTTCCCAAACCTGTTGGGGTAAAATACTTAAAACACAACTTTTATCCATCATTCTACTTATTCCAATCCTGGAGGATGTTTAATTGCATACCAAAGTACCAAAGTCAGAATTTTTCTACCCAGAATTTAACATCTTCCATCATCTGGCCCCTGTGCTCTTTACTGTGTTATTTATACATACCTATCCCCCCTGTAACTTCTCTGTTAGCAAAAATTAACTGCTCACTGGTTCCTGGTCCCCAACATCCCTCTGTCTGTGCCCTTAATTAGACTATCTCTCTACTGCCATATCTTTTCCTCCCAAGCAACTCTTCACTTCTGATGACCAAAGCTGACCCCTCCTTATATAGTTAGTTCACATGCCATATCTTCTACCACTTAATTAGGGTAAAACACATTTTAACATGAAGTGTACGAAGCTGTGCATGATCTTTCTTTCTAATATCATGTCTCCTCCTCCACTTCAACCACACTGGCTCCCTTCCAATCACTAGAGTTGACAAAGTTCCTTTATACCCCTAGGACTTTGTGCTAGCTCTTCCCTCTGTCAGAAGCCACTTTGTACAACTAGCCAAATCCTGTTCATCCTCTAAGTATCAGGGTAAATGTCACTTCTCTGACCCCCAGACCAAGGCAAGTCCCCTGCTATCAGCTCTCTCACTACCCTTAATGTCTCCTTCATAACATGTATCATCATTGTAATTAAACAGTTATTGGTGATATTGGTTTAATATATGTTTCCTGAGCTAGAACTAATAGTCAAAGCCATGAAAGATATCTTCATGATGAGACCTTGGTACCTAAAAATAGTGAACATGTATTAACCATGCCCTATGTTCCAGGAGCTGCTCTGTGTGCTTCATACACATTTTTTCATTTAGTCCTTCAAACAGTCCTGTGATATCAGTACTATTATTATGATTATAACCCTCATTTTCAGATGAGGAAAATGGAGAAGGTTAAACAAATCACCCAATATCACATACCAGAGCCAAGATTCAAACCCAGGCCAGTCTGCTACAGAAGCCAAACCCATAGTCACTCTGCTACCTAACCCTTCAAATGGGAGGAGTCCAGTATATATGTACTGATTAAACAGTTCTTCATAAGCCCTTCAACCTTTAAGTATATCAATACTCTTCACTTTTTGCCTTTTAGATGCTAATCTGCATAAGTGAGCCTTGATCCTGGTATCCCAAGCTATTGGCTGTAGTCCTTCAGTAAACGCAGTGATATTCTGGAGACATGTCATCACCCACTAACACCTTGGCCAAGGAGTTGCACTCTTCCTGGTCTCCCGATAGGCTCCTCCAGCCACCAGAATGGATGTATTTGGACATGAGCACATGCTGACTTGTTTTGCTAGACATGCCTAACTTTCTCTCTCCTCGCTCTCCCTTCCATGTTGCCAAAGTGCCAGCTTCCTTAGGCCTGAGCTTGCCCAAGCCGTTACCCTGGTGGCATATGACTTCTGAAAAGGACTTTAGAAAAGGTGTCCAGAAAAATACTATCCTGTTGGCTCAGGCTTGAGGGCTATACCTATTGCAAATTTCAATATTCTACTTAAATCAATAATTCAGCATATGTAAGCCATTTTGAAATCTCAAATACTTTCTCCCTTGTTTTGCTTTGTTTTTTGGAATCTTATTTTTTTCAATGACTGGAAGATGAGGTAGGCACAGCAGATAGCCCCCCTTCACAGAAAAGAAAACAGGCTCAGGGACTTAGTATGACTGGCATAAAGATAACGCTTTGTAATGATGGACCCAAGACTTGAACCCAGGTATTCAAACTCACCGAGGCTGGTGTACTAATTCTCTTTATTGCTCTCTTCAATACTGTTTCGGTAGTTTAGTAATCAATCTATTACACTCTATTCTCTCTTGGCACCTTCTTCTTTCCAATAACCCTACTCTCCCCCAGCTCTCACTCGCTGCCACATTCCACTAGGGGGAGCCCTTCATAGGCTATTGGTACCATTTGCCTCACCTCCATTTTTCTCTTCTGCTAACAGCATCTTTCTTTTCCTTTGGGAAACCAGCCTTCTGAGTCTCTCAGTCCATGTGGTTCTAGAGGTGCTGATTCTACGCTGTGGCTCTAGGGCACAGGATCAAGGCTGGTCAGTCAGGGTGTCCTATCCCAATAGTCACTGTGTTTGGTTTAGAGATGGGTATTGACATAGATTGGTACAATCAGAGTCAGCCCCAGAACATTTACTGAACCTGTTATTAAAAAGTACTCCTAAGGGGCTGGCCCCATGGCCGCCTGGTTAAGTTCGCGCGCTCCGCTGCAGGCGGCCCAATGTTTCGTTGGTTCGAATCCTGGGCGCAGACATGGCACTGCTCATCAAACCACGCTGAGGCAGCATCCCACATGCCACCACTAGAAGGACCCACAACAAAGAATATACAACTATGTACTGGGAGGCTTTGGGGAGAAAAAGGAAAAAAAAATAAAATCTTTAAAAAAAATAAATAAAAGTGCTCCTAAAAGCAGAATAATATCAGTGGACATACTTAGCTGGTAGAATCCAAGCCTACAGTTCTGGGGATTACCTTTGCCACCACAATGAGGAGACCTGACTGAGAAAGAAGGCAACATGGAGGAACAGTTAACCGCAAAATAGATCCAGAGATGTCTGAAGTCATAGACAGACACTTGATCCCATGAGGCAATAACTTTCCTTTCTATTTAAGACAGTTTGATTTGGGTTTTTGTCACTTGCTACCAAATGTATCCTGACTAATATAGCATTATAAATCAGGGTGATTGAGTTTTAGACACAAAACTTTGAAGCATTTGATTTACAGAGACCAGAAGTAGAGAGATGAACTTGGAGCCAAGTGAATAGCCATTAATACAGTTCTATCTCTAGTAAGCCCTGTACCTCAGACAAATCAAGTCTATTTGTCCTTTTGAGCCATATATTCTTGACTTATGTGATAAGCAGAACTCTAAGTTGATCCCTAGTGACCCTTGTCCTGAATGATCCTCTCTCCTTTGAGTGTGGATAGAACCTGGGAATATGATGAAGTATCTCACTAATGATTATGTTATATTATATAGCAAAGAACAATGGGCTGTCTCTAGGAGCTGAAAGTAGTTCCTGAATGACAGCTAGCAGGAAAACAGGAACCTCAGTCCTACAACTACAAGGCAATGGATTCTGCCTACAACCTGTGAGATCAGAAGTGGACACCAAGCCCCAGATGATAATCCCCGCCCCAACTGACCTCTTGATTTCAGTCTGATGAGATCTTGAGTGAAGAATCCGGTCACTCCATGCCTGGACTCCTGACCTACTGAAGCTGTGAGACAATAAATGTGTGTTTTTTAAGTCATTAAATTTGTGGGAAGTTGTTGCATAGCATGGAAATTTAATGTAGTATGTAAATTAGCTAGTTGGGTCAAATTATCTCTACAGTCTTCCCTTTCAGCTCTGACATCACGTGATCAGGTGACAATACCTGCTGGTGCTAAATATCTGGAGATTCCTATACTGCATATCAATCCCTGATAGCCCACCTCATCTCCATTCATGAATACCTCCAAGCCTAGAGAATGAGAAATTGCTCCCACTCAGCTTGCAAAATTATCCCGTCCAGTGACTTCTTTTTCATATAAAGCCTTGTCCTGTTGATGAGTAATTGTGAAGTTAATTACATCCAGATAAACCTGATTATTTGGGGTTGGGGATGTGAAAATGTATTCACATTTGCTCCACAGCTTTATCCTGGTAAGATGGTCTTCAGATCTGGTGACATAATTTTTTTCTGAAGTGTGAATAAACTCTAACTATTTTCATGTCAGTGAGCATAATGGACATGAAAAATAGAGTTTGGAATCAAAAAAGATTTGGGCCCAAATCTGGCATGACCATCTCCCAGGGAGACACGTAGTGAGTCCTACCAGGAACCTTACACATATAACATTAACCCTTTCAAGCCTCAATGTTATCATTTGGTAAATGGAGAGCCAATAGTTTATCCAGAAATTACTTATTGAGCACCTTCTTTGAGCCAGAAATCTAGTCTATAGCAGTGAACAGATAGTTCTTCTTGGGAACATATAGTCTCATTAGGATGTAACACTTATCCCAACAAGGTTGTTGTAAAGTTGAAATAAGATAAGCATTTAGCATGAAGCCTGATATGCAGTAAGCCTCAATCAATGGGCACCGTACTTAGAGGTGTAATACCTCCAAATAGGAATTATATAATTATTAATAACAGCACTTACTTAACACTTACTTTGGGCCAGGCATTTCTATAACTGATTTCCATGTATTAACTCATGTAGTCTTCACAAAAATCCCATTAGATAGATGCTATGGTTATCATCTTCAATGAGAGAAGAATGAGTAAATATCAAACAAAGATTTAAATGCATATAGTTGAACTCACAATTCAATGCACTTAACCATGATTTTCTATAACCTCTAATTATAGGTCTTTAAAGCAAAAAAGACAACACAAGGCAGAGAGTTTTTGTTTGTATGTTAGGCTTTTGAATGGTGAAAACGTCTCCAGATCCCAATTACATATGCCACCTCCAGACCATGAATGCGCCTTACATGACTTGTTCTGACCAAGTTACCGTCACTGATTGGGTTAGATAAAATGAATCACTGGTACAGCTATTTTTCTTTGCTGTTTTTATTTGCCACTTGTTTCATGCTTTTAATGTGCCCGAGAGTTTGCTAAGTGCTTCATAAATATGGTTTAATTTAATAAATTAAGTAAATTAAAATAAACTTCAAAAAAGCCATGAGTCACAGGTTATCTACGGCAACAGAATCCTGGCTGATATGTTGATGAAGAAACTGATGATAATGAAACATAGATGAAGAAACTGAGGCTCTGGGAGGTAAAATGATTTGCTTATGAACACACAGCTAGCAAGAGCTGAAGTTTGGCTTGAAACCCAACGTAGTAAGTCTGTGTTTTTAGTTACCATGCTCTTCTGTGCTCAGGCATACTGGGAATGCCCTTTTACAAACTGTAACACCGAGAGCACAAGCCTCATCTATTTGAGTCCAAAGTGATATCAAACTGGCGGATAAATATATCCTTTTGTCACTGTTTATAATTTTCTCCTATTGCAATTAGCTTGAGTTCACCTAGCTAATCTATTTTGTTTCAAACCACCAGATGTTCTTAGATTTTCAATATCTCTTGGTGTCCCCTTGGTGTTACTTCTTGTCCATTTCTTGCATGGGGAAGCCATTGCTAATTGAGGGAACCCTCTCCTACAAACTCCAAAATGCTCCTTAGCATTGTTGCCTCTAGGCAACAACTACCGATCAATTAGATTTGTCACGGAAGATGAAACCTAAATGCGAGGGCTGCATGTTGTCTCCCTGAGACAGGTGAAGCCCTCTGTAGATGCTAGAGATAAAAGCATGCCTGTCTGATGGCAGGATCAAATAAAAGAATTATCTAAATTGTGAATTAAGGATATCTTTACCTTGCTTATTTCAAGGTCAAGCACTGTGTAACTTTTATCATTATGTGGGTTTTATTACGGATGTCAGCAGAGAAAATTGTTTACGGAGCCTAGGTCCCTCCTGCCGCTTGTGTGAAATACAGTATTTATGAAATCTGAACATATTTATAGCTATCAAACCCTCTTTCATTGATATGTGGACACTGCAGGTTTTACTAGGGACAAGTATCCTAAGAAACAAATTAATGTCTGTTTGATTAAACAATGAGATGGTAAACAAAGCCATGGTTAATGAATTTAGTCATTGCTCTTCTCTGCTAGGACATTTGCCTGTATTAGATCTTGCTGATAATAACACTGTTAAATAATCAGACCATGATACAACCAAGCTATATAGTTTTCCATGCTAATTATCTTGCAAGATTGCCACACACTCTAGGGGGCTACAGGAACTTCAGACAGGCTTTGAATAGGAGTAGTTAATCAAACTTGCTGTATCAATTAGCACTCTCTTGCTTTCAAATGACAAGAAACTCATATGCAACTGGCTGGAGCAGAAAAAGAAATTTGTTGGATCAAGTAACTGAAAAAAACAGACGTACAACTTGCTTCAGATTTGGCTCCATGTCCTTAGAACCCATCCTGCCTCTCTCAGTTCTTTCTCCCTCTGGGTTGTCTAAGTGCTCAGGCAGACTTTCTCTACATGTAGCTGGAAGATGAATGTTAACTGTTCCCAACAGTCCCAACCCAAAGTCCTAAGATTGTGTCCAACTTGTTGTGATAGGGTTGTGTTCCCTCCACTAAATCTCCATGATGGTCCTCTTATACACCAAACCCAGAGAGTAGCTCAATATCACCTCAACCAGATAGATTAAGGGAAAAGGTGACTTCTCTGAAGAAAATTGTGGTGCTATTACAAGAAATACGGAAGAGATAAGTGTTACAAAAATAACCAATGTCCATATCAACATTTGACCCTAAGCACATCTCCTCGGAAAACATACACACAAGTAATTTTAGATGTTAAATAATTTTTAAAACTTTCACCTGAAAAGCACTGGGTGAAGCTGAGCACATTCACCTTCCTGCTAGCTCTGTGACCACAGCAGCTTCTTAGAACTTGTGTCTTCATCTTCAACACAGAGATGATGTTTTTCTTAATTCTTCCTCAAGATTGTTTCAGAATTCCAGAACACTTTATCAGAGAGATTTTTAAGTACTGCTGAATTTTACACATTTTACAATTCGATGATCACCCTTAATTTTGGAATATTTTAATGATGTTATTAAACATCACCAAAGATATTAAAAATTAACTTTATTTCTTTTTTTAACTTTACATGCCCAAACTCATAAGCACCGCAAAGAAGAGGAGAGCTTGCATGTGATTAGGAAATGGAAGCTGGAAATGTTTTTTTTTTTTTTTAATTGCTTCTTATTCCTGGTTCAAGTAGACTACAGAGCATAATTCAGGTATCTATGTATTGAAAATATCAATAAAACAATTAGCAATAACCTGCATATGGTGAGAAAATTCTCACTCCTTGATCTCCATCAGTAGCTTTGATATGTTGGCTTCTTTAAAGTACATGGATGGCCGTATCTAATCAATATGTTGAAAGATCTATGAAATCAGTGTGTAAAAGGAAAGAACCTAAGAATCAAATCCAGAGACCCATGTTCTCCTTGTGGCTTTTCCACTCATTCAACAGTGTGGTACTGTGATGGTTAATATGTCACCTTGACTGGGCCAAAGGGGGCCCAAATATTTGGTCAGATATTCTGGGTGTTTCTTTGAGGGTGTTTTTGGATGAGATAAACATTTAAATCAGTAAGCTGAGTAAAACAGTTTACCCTCCTTAATGCGGGTGGACCTCGTCCAATCAGTTGAAGGCCTGAATAGAACAGAAAGGCTGACTCCCCAACCCCTCAGTAAGGGACGATTCTTCCTGCCTGATTGTCTTCCAGCTGGGACATCAGTTTTTCCTGCTGATTACATATTTAATTGTATATATAATATATGTTATATATGTTATTTTATATAAACATATAGCATAAATTCTGTTACTCTGGAGAATCCTGACTAATACAGACCCTAAAGAAAATATTTAACCCTTGTGGACCTCAGTTTCAAGAAGATTGAACAAAAACATATTGAAGGTACCTTCCATCTCTGCCAGCCGGTGAGTCTATGAGCTGTGCTGTGTATTTGGGACCTACGTGCTACATGGCAGCCTGCTGTATTACATCCAGGAGAAATAGAGCCAGGCTGAGGTGCAGCACAAACTCTGCTGCCCAGGTCTCAGCTCAATGGCTACAGAATCTTAGCTGATACATTGCTCTGATGAACTGGGCCTAAGGATGACAATGATCCACTTTCTATCCTACCAGATTATCTCCAACCTTCTAAAAGTTGGCTGGTAAAAGCAGTCACAAAGCTCTTAAGATCTCATAGGGATATTTAGGGTTAATATGTGAAATTAGCTATATCATAATACAACAATGCAGGACAGTAGTTAGGTGTGGTGATAAAGACTTTCACATAGTGGTAAACAGTATAGTCTTTGGAGCCAGATGAACTTGGGTTCAAATCCTACCTCTGTTATTAGTTCAATTGGGCCAGATTGTTTCATGGCTCTGAGTCTTTCTTTCTTCATGTGTAAAATTGGCCTAATAATATTTAGCTTAGAGAACTGAACAAGGATTAAAAATATTACTGCTTGGCATAATGCCTGAGACAGTTAATTCTCAATCCAGTGTGTGATGAAATCAGCTTGTGTTATCTCATTGTCAATGGAATTAGGATTCAGAAAGTGATTTGTAAATGGTAGATTCAAGATTAAAATCCAGAACCTAGAGCATCATTTGCCACAGGGTGCGCACTCAGTAAATGTCTGTTGAGTGAGTAAATGAAAAAATCAACACACCAAATTCACCAACACATAATCCAATCTTATTTTTCCTCTTTATTTCTGCGTGTGAAGATACTAGAAGCTCTAACACTAGTGAGCAAGTAGAATTTGTTTTTGCTTGGTGCATTAATCTGGATTATGACAACTAGTCGAAGAGTGGAACATATTTCCCTAGTATAGTGATCTTTGCTCTAGTCTAGAGACTTGAGAGAAAATGTTATTTCATTGCTGGATGGGGGGGTTTGTTTTACGTTTTAAATTTTTGTTGTTGTTGATGATATTTTTTAACAACCATCCCCATTCTTATCCAATTTAAACTGCATAATTCTTCATGCCTTGGTGAGCCTGCCAAATTTAGGATACGGTAGACTGAGCAAGGGTCTTATACAATTTTTTGCCATATACAGTAAGAAAGGTCATGGATTTGAGAGAGAGGAGGCACTTCTTTTTTTTTTTTTTCACATTCACTCAGTTAAAAATAAAAATTACCTGTAAGTTGAAATGAACCTGGGAGCTGGAAAAAGGCCCAGTAAGTGCTCCAGCTCTCGCTAGTTCCCCACATCCATGACAAGCCCCCCAGGGTGGCCAAGATATGTCCTACCTGCTCTGCAAATCTTTTTTGAAGGTTGCCAAAAGTTTCCCTGAGCAAGAGACTCTCCATTTCCCATTGATATTCTACAGACAAGCCTTGCTGCAAAGTCCCTTAATCAATGAGCTAGAATCAGACCCAGTTCCTTGTTCCTCTCACTGTTTTCTCAAAATGCAGCTTGTGAGCTGGGAAGAGACAGGGAGGTGTTTTTCCAACCCATTTTCAAGCCCTTGCAGCATGCGTTATTTTCAAGTTGAAATAGTTATGCCTGTTGATCACAAGCTCAAAACCCGGTGAATGTACTCCTGGAGAGCGGCGTTGATATTCACCCCCTCTCCAGGTCTCTCGTGGAATGAGAACTGCATTTCTCCTCTGCAAACAAATAACCCTCTAAGTGGTGATCTTATTTGACTGTACCCAGAATTCACTGCGCAAACATCTGTCTCCTGGGAAGTTATCATCTCCCTTAGATAAGATCAGTGCGCCTCCACTGCCTATTAAATTATCATAGATCTGGACCTCTCCCACAGGCCTCTGCAGAAACACAGGGGAATCCAAACACCTCCCAAAACTTGTGTGCTTTCAGAAGATCAAGGGCACCTTTCCACACATTAATAGCTATGGAATTTCAGGATTAACAGGTTCAGTTGGGACTTTCTTATTCTAGGAGATGTTTGGTCTAATCTAGCGATTTAAGATAAAATATTTCATTGGTGGACGGAAGAGTCTCTATTTTATTTTTGTTTTTGATTTTTCTTGCAGTTGATGACATTTTTTAACAACCATCACCATTCTCATCCAATTTAAACTGCATAATCCTCCATGCCTTAGTGAGCCTGCCAAATTTAGGATACGGTAGACTGAGCAAGGGTCTTATACACTTGGGCATATCTCCATTCATGCTGCACAAACAGAATCTCTTGGAATCCAACAGCAGTGCAACCCTTGAACATTGATGGATTGTAAAAGAAGGGCAATGGGGTTCTAATATGGTCTGGCCCACTCTCTTCCCAGCTTTATTTAGTTGAAAGACTGGGAAATGCCTTTAAAAGTATCCATGGGACACTGAATCAGGGCTAAAATGACTTTCAAAGGTCAATATCTGCACTCTATCCCATTGCATTTTCAATCTGATGCTTGACTCTCAGCCTCGGAAAGATAGCTAAAATGATTAGAACTCCAAAACCGAGCTGGTATTATGGAGTGTTCTCCAGCCCACTGAATGGTTGTTGCCACTCAAGCGTACCCTTAGAAAAGCATCTTGTCCACAGAAAGGAAGAAATTTGTCTCATCTTGGACTAGTTCTTGGAAGTGGCAGCAGCTAGCCACAAGTGGCTATTGAGCAACGAAGTATGGCTAGTCTGAACTGACATGCGCCTAAGTGTAAATTACACAACATGTATTGAAGACAGAGTATGGAAGAGGAAAGTAACGTGTCTATAATAATGTTTATATTAGTTATGTGTTGAAGTGATGGTATTTTTGATATATGGAGTTTAATAAAATGTTCCTATAATTAATTTCTTCCATTTCGTTTTACTCTTTGTAGTGTGGCTACAGCTGTACCAAAGGATTTTGGAAGACAGAGTGGTCACTTTAGATGAAGATAACAGAATAATCTGATCCTGGGAGGGAAGAGTGACTTAGTCATGACCCTGGAGAATGAGTAGAAGGTAAATAATAGATGCTAACTAAACACTCTCATGTTTATTCTCACATTAAGATCCAGGACAACTCTATGCCGACATCAAATAATTGCATTCCCATTTGAAATGTCAACTGAGGTCAGTGTAGTTGAGGCAGTATGCTAAAATCTAGCCACAAAAAATGATGGAACTGGAAGCATAAACACAGGTCTTTCTGCTGCCAAACCCAGGCTCACTCTTCTTTACCCACTGCACCTCTCTAAAACATATTTACTTTACTACAGCCAGTGGGCTGAAGATTTTCAGTTCTGATTCTTCATCTTCTCTTCTTATCTCCTTTTACCCATCACTCACAGGACTGCGAACAGGATTTAATATTGTTACTTTATTTACTACAACCATTTCTGGCCCCCGCGCTCTGCTTGATACTGTACAAAAATAGTTTGCCCTTTGGGAAGAGAATGCTGGGTCTGTGCACCTCCATGCCTGTATCTGTGTTTATAAACCAGGCAGGGTAGAGGGAGATAGCAAGCTGGCTAAGTATGGCTCCAGGGGGAGTGAATTTCTGGCTGAGTTGATAATGGAAAATAAAGAATTTCATCTCCAGGTCAGTGACTGAATCTGGTCCAGTCTTTCACTGTCTGTTCTGTATGATTACTTGTTGAATAGAAGCTGGGATTTGGGCCTTCCCCCCAAAGATTCCTCTATTCTCCAAATGCTCTCCCTCCCTCCTTCTAGCCCAATTCCATGCCATTCTTTTAGGCCTACTTCCCCCCCCCCCCCCGAAAAAACCTCTTCTTGTTAAGTGGAAATGAAAAGTTAATTCCCACTGACTTCACTTCTTCCCACACCTGAAAGGAGAGAAAGAATTAAAAGCAAATGATAAGAAATTCAGGATTAAATGTCATCTCTGTATATTCTAATATGGTTACTATTAGCATCATTAAATAGCATTAATTTAATAAAATATCTTAAGTGATTTGTTTTGGAAACTAAGGTTTTAATCATACTATGAAGGATTTTTGAGTTAGTGGTAGTAACTAGGCTGCTTGATGATGTTGTCCATATTAATCAGGCATAAAGTGTCATTTTTCAAAGCGTGGGACACTGGGGCAAAGAAAGGTTAATTAGATTCGGAATGAGGAGACTTGCACTTAGATTGGACTCTTCTGTTTACCCTATATGTGATCTCAGGTAAGTCCCTTACCTGTCTAAGCCTCAGTTTCCTTATGTATAAAAGGTGAGTAATAACTTTGGTCTTTGTGAGTTGTAATATGTCAACTCAATAAGTTGGTTACCTTGCCTGTCCACGCCATCTTTTATACTATTTTATATTTGAGAGCAGTGGTCTCCAAGGTGGCTTAACATACATCTTATACATGAAAAGATAATTCATTATGAGTTTTGAGAAGAAAATATTAGAATTCTTTTTCTATTTTTCTCATCCTTCAGAATTTATCTTTCTTATGTATGTAAGTGATGACAAATATTACTATAAAGGTGTAGCAATGCATAGCATTTATGAATAAATGCATTACATGTATAGAGAGTGTATGTTTATGATATTTTTACTGCTAGGGGTGTGCTATAAAAAGTACTGACAAGACCACCTTTTTAAAAGGGCCCTTTAAAATTTTTCTAAGTCATGGAAGTTGAAGATGAGGAAGGTGAAAGTACCTGAACTAAGTTAATTATAATGCAAGGTCATGCTTTAAAAGATACATTTTAAAATTTATAAATCATATAATTACCATGTATCTCCTTCTTTTTCTCATAATTTTAAATATTGTTAAAAGATGATTGGATTGCCTGTTTAAAACAAAATACGTTAGCAGTGTTTTGTGAAGTTTATGACACATGCAGAAGTAAAAATGTATGGAAATAACAGCATGAGAGTCATAATAAGGGAAATGGAAGTATGCTATTGTAAAGTTTTTTATACAATACAGGATTTGATGTAATATTATTTGAAGATAGGCTATAATAAGATGTATACCATAAACCTTAGTATAACCAATAACTAAAATAAGGAAAAAGAGGATTAACTGGCAACCAAACAATAGAGATGAGATAGAATCATAAAAAATTCTAAATCATAAAAAAAGTAAAGCAAATAAGGAAAAGTGAACAAAGAACAGATGGTAGAAATAGAAAGTGAATAGCATAACAGTAGCTATAAACCCATCATATCAATAATTAAATTAAATATAAATAAACTCCAAATAAAAGACATATTGATCAGACTGTAAAAATAGCAAGACTTAACTGTGCGATGCCTACAGCCGCTTAAACATGAAGCCAAAGATAAGGTAAAAGTAACAGAATGGTAAGAAAATATAGCAGTAACACTAAACAAAAGAAATCTGGAGTGTCTATATTAATAGTCAAATAAAGCAGACTTAAGCAAAAGAATATTAGCATGGGACAACAGTGGAATCCATATTCTTTCAAGTAAAAATGTAGTGATAAATAAGATTCTAGACATCCCAAAAACCTGAATAAACTTAAAATGGTCAATAATTTATGGAGTATATTCTCTGACCAAAATGGAATTAAGCTAGAAACCAGAAAATGGAAATATTTTTGGGAAAATCCTCAAATATTTAAAATTAAACAACACATATCGGAATAATCCATGAGACAAACAAGAAATTGCAAAAGAAGTTAGAAAACATTCTGAATTGAATAAAGATGAAGAAAATACAACATGACAACATTGTGAGATGCAGGTAAACCAGTGCTTAGACAGAAATTTATAGCATTATATACTTATTTTAGAAAAGGATAAAGATCTCAAGTCGGTGTTCTAACTTCCACATAAAAACTAGAAAATAAGGACAAATGAAATCTAATGTAAGTAGAAAAAGGCACTCATGATAAGAATGAAGATCAAAGAAATGAAAAGCAAGCAAATAATTGAGAAAAATCCATGACATGAAAGGAATATTCCAGGCTCAGATGACTTCAATGGTGAATCCAACCAAATATTTAAGGAAGAAATAATGCCAATTATGCACAGACATTTCATATAAATATAAAAAGAGATAATACTTTCCAATCTGTTTTATGAATACAACATTACCCTGACATCAAAATCATTAAAAGATGTTAAAGGAAAAGAAAAATATAGAACAATTTTTCTCATGAATGTAGACAAAAAAAATCCTTAATAAAATATTAATGAAATGAATTCAGTAATATTTTTAAAGGATAAATCTTTATGAGTAGGTGGAAATTTTTTTCAGGAATACGAAATTGGTTTAAAATTTGCAGTATTGCAATGCAATTCTGACACTAACTATCCTGAGTTAGCACAGACTTCACAAGATAAGAGCACAGTCTTCAGCAAGACCGCCGTAACTTGACACTTGCCACAAATTGCAAAGTTCCTAGGCCACCTGCACTTCTGACCAATTGGTTACAAATTGAAGGGTTTTCACTATCCCCTTGAGTTCAATGATTCATTAGAATGACTCACAGAACTCAGAAAATTGCTATTCTTATCATTTCACTTTTATTATAAAGAACACAATTCGGGATGAACCAAAAGAAGAAACCCATAGGATGAGGTCTGGAAGGGTGCTGAACATAGAGATTCCACATTCTTTCTCCACTGAGTCAGGGCACATCACTCTCCTGGCATACTGATGTGTTAATTAACCAAAAAGCACAACTGAACTTTGAGTCCAGAGTTTTTATTGGGATTTCATTACATAGGCATAGTTGATTGAATCATTGGGCATGTGATTGAACTTGATCTCCAACCTCTCTCCTGTCCCCAGAAATCAGGCTGATATCATTTGGCTCAAAACCCCAGACCTCTAATAACGTGGTGTGGTTGTTTTTTCTAGCAAGGCCAGCTCCCTTCCTGAAACTATGTAGAAACTCATCATGAATCATCTTATTAGCAAAACTCAGGCATGTTCCCAGGGACCCACCATGAGTAAGAAGACACTTCTGTCAATTGGGAAATTACAAAGGTTTGGAAGCTCCATCCCAGGAACCAGGGACAAAGATCAAACACATTCTTTATGTAACAACATTCAAAAAGCTATCAATGTTATCTACCATATTAATAGACTAACAAGAAAGTCCATATGGTATCTCAATCAATACAGAAAAGGCATTTGAAAAAATTCAATATCTATTATTGATAAAAAAAAAAAAACTTTCAGAAAACTAGGAAAGAAAAGGAAATTTCTCAGCCTGATAAAGGACATTTACAAAAATCCTATGGCCATCAGTTTATTTAATGTGAAAGACTGAATGCATTCCACAGAAACAAGGCAAGAATGTTTATTCACATTACTTGTAATTGTTATTGTACTGGAGGTTTTAGAGTATACAGGAAGACAAGATAGAAAAAAAAAAAGAGGTGCCAGCCTGGTGGCATAGCAGTTAAGTTCCACTTTGAGAGCCCAGGGTTCGCTGGTTCAGATCCCAGGCACAGACATACTCACTGCTCATCAAGCCACGCTGTGGCAAGCATCCCACATATAAAGTAGAGGAAGATGGGAACAGATGTTAGGTCAGGGCCAGTCTTCCTCAGCAAAAAAGGAGCATTGACAGCAGATGTTGCCTCGGGACTGATCTTCCTCAAAAAAAGAAAAAAAGGAAAAGACATACAGATTAGAAAATAAGTAAAACTGCCTTTCTTTCTTTCTTTCTTTCTTTCTTTCTTTCTTTCTTTTTTAAGATTGGCACCTGAGCTAACATCTGTTGCCAATCTTCTTTCTTTTTTTTCCTCTTCTCCCAATAGCCCTCAGTACATGGTTGTGTATTCTAGTTGTAGGTCCTTCTGATTGTGCTATATGCAATGCTGCCTCAGCACGGCTTAATGAGTGGTGCCACGTCCGCACCCAGGATCGGAACTGGCAAAACCCCGGGCCACCCAAGTGGAGCGTGCGAATTTAACAACTCAGCCATGGGGCGGGTCCCTGTCTTTATTTTTTTATTTGCAGATAATATGATTATCTATGTGCAAAATGCCAAAAAGATCTATTAAGAAGCTACTAGAACTAAGAAGTGACTAGGAAGATTTTATGATACCAGGTAAATGTACAAAAATAGTTTTTCTGTATATCAGCAATGAATTAGAAAGTGAAATTTTTAAAAAAAGTGCCATTTGTGATGGCATGAAAAAGCTGAGCTCTTAGAGATAAATTTAACAAAACATGGGAATATCTGTACATTGTGTATCAGAAAATATTGCTGAAAGAAATCTTTTAAAAGTTGTGAATAAATGGAGATGTGTTTCAGGTTCTTGAATCAGAAGATGATATTTTTAAGCTGTCATCTCTTCCCACACTAATCAATAGATTCGCATAAATCCCAATCAACATCCCAATAAGCATTTTTTGTAGAAATCAAAAAATTAATTATAGAATATATATCAAAATGCAAATGACCTGGAATAACCAAAACAATTTTGAAAAATAGAAAAGTCAGAAGACTTAAACTATCTGATTGAAAGACATTATTAAGCCACAGAATTAAGACAGGGTTGTTTTGGCATAAGGATAACATATAAGTCAATGGAACAGAACAGGATATCAGAAATAGATTCAAACATCATAAGTTAATTGATTTTTGACAAAGAAGTCAAGGTAACTCAGTGGGGAAAGATATTATCCTTTTGAAGAAATGATGCTGGCATAATTGTATAGGCACATGTTAAAAAATGGACCTCAACCCTTAACTTATATCAGTCACCAAAATTAACTCAAAATGGACCTTAAAATTAAATGTAAGAGCTAAAATATAATTCTAGAAGATAATACTGAAGGAAATCCTTATGACCTTGGGTTAGGGAAAGATTTCATCCACAGGATATCTAAAGGAGAAAATAAAGAATGTTTAACTTGAGCTTCATCAAAATTAAAATTCTTTTGCTCCTCAAAAGACATTATAATGAGGGGCTGGCCCAGTGGCACAGCGGTTAAGTTGGCACTCTCTGCTTCCATGCCCTGGGTTGGTGGGTTTGGATCCTGGGCACAGACTTAGGTATCGCTTATTAAGCCACGCTGTGGTAAGCATCCCACATAGAAAATGGAGGAAGACAGGTACAGATGTTAGCTCAGGGCCAATCTTCCTCAGCAAAAAGAGGAAGATTGGCACCAGATGTTGACTCAGGGCTAATCTTCCTCAAAGAAAAAAAAAAGACATTGTAATGAAAATGAACAGGCAAATTACACACTGGGAAAAATATATGATAAATATACATCTCGTCAAAGGCTTGTAGCCAGCATATATAAACAACCCACTCAACTCCATAACAAAAAGATAAACAACTAGATTTTTTTAAAGGAAGGAAAAAAAAGAAAAATAACATACAGATGGATAAATAAGCACAGGGAAATATACTCAACATCATTACTCATTAGGTAAATACAAATTAAAACCACAATGAGATACTTCTATATACCCATTTAGAATGCCTAAAATTAAGAATGACTATAGCAAGTTTTGCTCTCACACATTGCTGGTGGGAACGCAAATGATACAACCACTTTGGAAGACAGTCAACAATTTCTTATAAAGTTAAAATTTAACTCTGCATTTCCATTCCTAGATATTTACCCAACAGAAAGGAAAACATATGTCCACACAAAGACTTGTAGAAGAATGTTAAGAGCTTCATAACAATAGTCAAACTGGAAAGCTAAATGTCCATTAACTGGTGAAAGGATAAAGAAATTGTTGTATAACCATAAAAAAGGATCAGTAACAAACTAATAATGCACAACAATATGGATGAATCTCAAAAGCTTTATGCTAGGTGAAAGCAGTCAGACACAAAAGACTACATACCATTTCACTCCAGATCTGTTTGAAATCAGACCAGTGGTTGCAAAGGGCCAGGGATGGCGAGAGGAGTTTGACTACGAAGTGTCACATTTGGTGAAAGTGAAGAAAATGTCTCAATCTTGATTGTGACAATGGTTGCACGATTGTATACATTTTTCAAAACTCATTGAACTGTATACTTAAAATTGATGACTGTTATTGTACACAGATTATATCTCAATAATGCTGATTTTTTTATATGAATATGTACAGTTGCCAGTGAAAAGTCTAGGTGGAGGTACACTTTATGTTAACAGTGGTTATCTCTGTGGTTCAGGATTAGGTGTGATTTTTTTTTTCTTCTCACTGGCATTCATTTACTTATTCAGAAAATTCAGAATTCATTTATTAATTAGTCTCAGACATTCTACAATCATTGGATGTACAATGGTTGACAAGATAGACATAGTTTCTGTTATCAGGGACTATACATGTAAGCTGACTGCTTCTTCTCTGCATGTCCTAATCTTTCTATGATGAAAGAGTTTTATTTTTGTCATAGTAAGGAAAAAAATTCCTCAAAATTTCAAGAATTAGAGTGTCTTTTGATCTTCTTTTCATGCATTTGCCTCTCTGATTCTCTACTGTGCTCCTTTTATGATCACCAGCATATGCTCAGTCTACAAAATGTATTGTGTAGGTCAACAGCTGTCACCATGAAAAATAAGAAGAAATGAGAATCTGCTTCCCAATATGTGTTAGAGAAAACACATGACGTACTTCAAATTTTACACAAAATGAGTCAATACTGGCATTTTAAATAGTTACATGTTTGTATAAGTAAATACCCTATTTAGGTAATCCATATGAGTGAAAAATAGAAAAATGTACTGGTACAGCAGGATGGAATTTGCCGTTATATAAAAGTGTGCATGTTCTAATAATATAGTTATAAACTTCTTGTAAAAATCAGAGATGATTTCAGCTGGATGAAACCTCATCAATCATCTACTATAATATTCAGATTTTACAGACTCATAATGACCTTTAAGAAGAAAACGACCTTTTGGAGACCACACTGCTCCTTACTGGAGGTGTCAGAAATAGAATCCAGGTGTCTCGATGACTCACAATCCAGATTACACAGATGGCTAGTACTTTAGAACTTGAAATTTACCAAAGTTTTTAATTATATGGCATGTGTGCTTACTACCATGAGTGTTATGTCCCTGACAGCCATTATTAATCAATCACCACACTTTTTGACACAGCCTCAGAATCTTTCCTAACAGTTTTCCTCACAGTTACTACCAACAGATTAGAGCAAACACCTGAATTGAAACCCATGTGAAATTCTCACACGTACACCCACACATGTCCCTTGAGGCACATACAGCAATCCATCAGTCTTCCCAAACAAGTCTTTACTTTACTGTGTGTGTCCCCAGTCTTTATCTGGGAAATGCAGGTGACAAACCTCTATTCTAGCTTGATTGGGAGATTAGATGAGACAATATATGTGAAAGGACTTTGGAAGTCCACTAAACAACAGTAAATTTTCTTTGTTTCCTGACTTCCATCCTCCTCTCTCCCCTCAAAGTTTATGTGACTGTAGTGTAGCATAGCTTATTTCTTATTCCAAAAATTAGCTTGCATTTTGATTTAGAAATAAGGTATTATGAAAGGGATTTATGTAAATTCCTTTTTATTTTATGGTTCCTTTTCCATTATATACAATTAAAAGAAATTAACTATAAGTATGAGAGCTGAATAAGAAGCTCCCGGAGAGAGTATCAATGGAAAAAAATAACGTCAAGTAGTTGAATGGAGAAATTAGTGATTTGAAACCCTCCTGCTCTATTCTCTTATTAATCTGACCAGCTGAGCAATGATTTTCTCCAGTTATGAGCTGGAGGAAACATGGATACGGTTGCTGCTCTTCAAAGTACTTTTCAAAGTGAGTGACAGGTTTAAAAATTACTCCTGTATCCTAAATACTAATATTTGCAGTCAGTAAAGACCACTGAGAGTAACCCTAGCCTCTTTCTTTCTCAAGGGTGATACATCGGAGGAAAACAGCCTCCTGGGGCTTCCAGTACACATTTGATTTTATAGCTAAAATCTCAGTCCAATGGGAAGGCTAAACACTAAACAATTATACAAATAAGCAACAACAAAAAAAGCACATAGTGAAGAGCTGCAAGAGAAACAATAATATAGGAAAACATCATAAACATTTGCAGGTGGGCAGAACAGGTCCATTCGAGAAGATGGTATTTAAGCCAGGACCTGAGGAATCTGGAGGATCCAGCAGCAGAAGTGCTGATTGAAGAATATTTCAAGAAGAGGGCCCGGAGGCAGGAAGGGAGCTGGGTCCAGACAAAAATCCCAAAGTGGCTGAGGGTAGAGAACCCAGGGGACTCAGTGAGTGGGTTGGGCAGTGTGGCTGAGACATATTCATGTTTTGAGATGAGGCAGGCTATTACTTAAGTAGGATTTCACACATCATGGTAGGCGTTTGGGTTGTATTTTTCTACATTGTTATAGGCAACCTTTGTGAAAGGAACGCGGACTTCTCAGCCTTGTAGAGAAGGAACAGGAGAAGTGAGCTTTCAAAAATGCAAACGCTTGGTTTGTCTGCAAAACTGCAAATACTGTACCAGCTCCTTTTCCAACATTGCTGGTTTGGACTCAACAGATCTGCGTGGGCTCGCAATAATCTCATGGAAATGCAGACGCATAAATAAACATCATTCTCTTTCTCTTAACAAGGTCTGTGCTACCTTTAGCAAAAGGCTTGGCTTAGCTCAGAGACGATTAATTGTAGCTGCTCGGAGGACAGGGCGTGTTGTGAGTGAATTAATGTGCTTCAAGGGCCCTGTGTGTCTGACTTTTCGTGTTGTCTAAATTTGTAACCTGTAAGGCCGCATTTCCATAAGTTTTGAAATGCAATGTGTTCTGTGACGCTCGGAACTCGATCGGGATGAAAGGAGCTTTAGAAAGTAAGATGTTATTATTGTATTTGCCTTCACAAGAGAAAATAGTCAAAGGAAGACAAACAGAGGAGGAAAAAAAGATCCTATATAGATTAGCACTCCCACACACGCTGCAACCTGGGGGAAAAAAAGAAAAGAGAAAGAAAAACAGAAAACCTGATATAAGAATAAAAACCTTATCAAAGACGGAACAGTACAATCAGGGCTCTGTGTGGGGAAAGTTTTACCTTTTTGAACTCCAGAGAAGGAAATTATACTCACTAGAGGAAGAAAAAGGGTTATTAACAAATCAGTTATCTGATGCTGGAATAATGTACCTGCTAAAATGAGCCTTCTCAGTAAACTACAGTGGAGCTAATTAGTTCAGCATTTTGGCAATAACCTCATCTCCTTTCTTTTAGCTTAAGAAAAATGATGGACTCAAACTATTAACACATAGCATCAACTGTGTGATAAAACAGGTATTTTAAAGGAATAAATGTGGTAGGCTGGGTTATAATCTGACTGCTTTTCAAATAGTAAGTGAACTTGGCATTTTTATTAAGGATTCTGAGCAGATCCCTGGTCAGGGAATTGGCAACCCTGCATTCTAAATCTGGCTCTGCGATTTACTAGTCGTGTGACGCTAGACTAGCCATTTAACCTCTCTGAGCACTAGTTCTGCCATCTCTACAATGGGGATATTAATAACTACCCAGCTTCTCTCATCATTGGCTATGATGAGCAAATAAATCATCACAGATGCAAGTACTTTGAAGATGTTCAAGTTCAACATTACATATAATGACTATTAGACAAGGAAATAAACATAAAAGCAAGGTAAAGTGCTAGACCTGTGCTGTCCAATGTGAGCCTCTAGCCACATGTGGTTACTGAGAGCTTGAAATATGGACAGTGTGATGAAGAACTGAATTTTTAACTTTATTTAATTTTATCTAATTGAAATTTAAACTTAAAAGCTGATACACAATTCAGTTAACGTAACCATTTTGAGTATGTTTGGAGCACTCAGGTGTATGAATCTAGTTTTTCAATTGTATAAACCTTATGAAATCTAAATTGGGATCAAGTTTTTCGATGACAATTTAGAGCTTGTATTGAGGTATACATTAAGCGTAAAATGCATACTAGACTTCTAAAATTTAATGTTAAAAAGGGAAGTTTGGGGCTGGCCCCGTGGCCGAGTGGTTAAGTTTGCGCGCTCCGCTGCAGGTGGCCCAGTGTTTCGTTGGTTCGAATCCTGGGCGCGGACATGGCACTGCTTATCAAACCACGCTGAGGCAGCGTCCCACATGCCACAACTAGAAGGACCCACAACGAAGAATATACAACTATGTACTGGGGGGCTTTGGGGAGAAAAAGGAAAAAGATAAAATCTTTTTAAAAAAAGGGAAGTTATATTTCATTAATAATTTCATTTTGATTACATGTTGAAATTAGAATATTTTGAACATTAAGAGTTAAATAACATATATCCCACCTGTTTCTTTTTGCTCCTTTTTTATTGCAGCTACTAGAAAATTTAAAAGGATCTGGGTGGCTTGCTTTATATTTCTATTGGACGGTGCCAGGCAAGTGTGTGGAGCAGGGTCTTTAGCGAGCCATGTCAAAATGCAAAAGTTTCCATGATTCTGAGATGCACATCATCTCAGTTTCCTGAAAGGAAATGACTGGGGAGGATTAAGCACTTGACATAAACTTGTGCAGCTGGGATTCGATCCCATGACTTGAAAACCCCTACTTTCTTATAAAATCAGACTGAGGCATGGAGTTCACTGCTGGCTGCTCAAATTGAAGAAGAAGATGCTGATAGAGCTTGGGCTTTAGAAACAGCAGGTCTGAGTACCAAGCAAGCTTTGCCACCAAATCTCTGTCAGAGCTGCCTGGGGACAGAGCCTGCCTCTCCCTGAGACTCACTTTTCTCTCTATCTAACAAGGGGGATGCCCTAGAAAAAAATGTTTTAAAAGTGAGACGTGTGTGTCACTGGTAGGGGCACAGCTGTCTTTAGGAGACGCACAGAGACTATATAGCTATATATAAATATTAGATATATTTTGATTATAGTAAAATGGCCATGTATTTATTTTTCATATGGAGAATATAAGTAATGTTCACATCATGCACATATTTTCAAAGATATTGTTTATTTCACTCTAGAAAACGGAAAGATGTAAAGAAAACGAGTCACCGTTAATGCAAAGATAGCAACAACAAAGATCATGAAGTGATAATCCAATTCCTGAAGTTTGAGGAACTGCTTTAGAAGCTGTGCAAGGTCCCTTTGAACTCAGATATTTTGTAGTTATGAGTTACCTGATTCTGAGAGGCAGCCTCCCCCTTGGAATGTAGTCTCGCTGTGAGACTCAGTGGAAAGCAGTAGACGCAAGTGGAGAGGAGGGACCCTGCCCTGTCTCAGCAGGGTAGGAAGAGGCTGTTCCTGGCTGCACAGGGCAAGCCCGGGACGGGGTCGTGAGCATTACCCTTGGCCAGGTCCTGATGGAAGGGAGAATGGAGATCCACGGTAATGAAGGGGCACGGAATCTCAGAGGTACACTTTCCCAGCACTGATATCCCGTGGCTTAAGAGCGAAGGTTTGCAGTCCGCTGAGCTCTAGACACATCTCAAAGCATATGTTTGTTTAAAAGGAACCTGGGTAGCAGGCGCCTGTCTTCTGCTATGTAAGCGGAGTCCAGCATCCCTACTGCAGGCGAATTCAGATCCCAACATGATGAGTTCCAACTTTGCCCATTGGACACCTATTCACAAAGAATTTTAAACAGTAATCAGTGCGTCAGCATCTGCAGCCCACTAGCATGTCCTCGATGCGATTGTTATGCAGTCTTCTGGGTCCTGAACATAAATCAATTTTCATGACAGCAGGGCATAGTGAAAAGAGCCCTGGGCAGGAGGCAGGAGCCCCAGGTTCTCTACTTTGCTCTCTTACCAATTAGCGAGGTGACCTTTCCCTCAACACACATTTACCGGACACCTGTTATATGTCAGGGGTTGCTCTGGGTGCTGGGGCAACCATGGTCAAGGGTAGGCTGGGCTTGCTCCCTGCCTGGGCGCTGCACTTACTTTCTAGTCCTAGAGAAAGGCAATTAAGTGAATTACTACCAAGTAAGTCACTGACAATATCTGTCCTTATTTCCCCTTCTCTGATACTAGTGGACTGCATTAGTGATCTGTGAGGTGGGTTCTTCCAGCCCATTCATTCATTCATAAACACATGTTTTAGTTCATACTATGTGCTAGGCACTTTTCTAATCCCAGAGCTGAACTGTCCAATATGGTAGCTACGGGCCAGTTGTGGCTTTGGTGTACTGTAAGTACAAGACACACGCTGGATTTCAAAAACTTAGCATGAAAAAGGAGATACAAAAATAACTCAATACTATTTTCTACAGATTGCTAGTTGAAATGACAACATTTTGGATATAGTCATTCAAATAAAATATGTTATTAAAATTTGTATTGACCTATTTCTTCTTACCTTTTTAATGTGGCTCCTAGAAAATTTCAAATTACGAATGTGGCTAGCATTGTTGGCTCACATTATCTTCCCATTGGACAGTGGTGCTATAGAGATATAGCAGGTGACAAAAAAAGCAAAATTCCTTCAAGAATGAAAGCTTATATAACCAGATGGGGGGGGGGGGAATAAGCATTGTGAATCACAGCATCATAGCCCCAATTGCACATGTAAATACATACTGAATTTAAGCCTGTTGAGGACAAGAGTCGTGCTTTGCTCGTTTTGGTTTCTCTAGTCGGTTGAGAAACGCTGAAGTCATCTTTGGCTGGGTCTTATGTCAACACCATTGCATCTAGGGGTCATGGAGACAGATGCAAGTCCAGAAATTGGGCTCTTTTTCCTGCTCTGCCATCGACTGCTTTTGTAGCCTTGTCTAAGTCACCTTACCTCTGGGCCAAGGCCCACCCTTCTGTACAATAAGGGGATTAAACGTAATAAATTCTAAAGCATTTCCCAGGTCTGAATTTTGCGAAACTGCAATAATGAAGCCCAGGAGAAAACTATCCCATCAAATGTCAGCCTTAAACTACCTTCTGATTTATTAGGAGTCATTCGGCAACATTTCTACAAATCCCTTCTCCTACCCAGAAGGGTGTTTAGGGAAAATTAGAATTAGTGAAGAATCCTCTAATATATTGTGTCAACTTTAAAATATGAACCCACAGAGAAGGGGGAAGGGTAGATCCTTCAAGTGAAGGCATGAGTTACTGTGTTGCCTCTGAAGCTGCCTGGAGATCTACTGAAATTCCTTAAGAGATTATAGTTAAGAAGATCCCTCAGAGATCACAGAAGGAGGCAGAGGGGAATTCTTTCTCACTCCACAAGAGAACAGCTTCAGATATGAGCTGTAACCAAAATTGGGATTTGGCAAACCCAGTAGAGGACTGCAAAGCATGGTGGTATCGTGAGTCCCTGGTGGGGCCTCTCCCCAGAGGCCAACGTGTCATTCAGCCAGCAGCCTCATGTTCATGAAGGGCCCCGGGTTTTGACATAATCTACAAATGAAGTGATTCATAAAGTCATCTATGTGTGTGTGAGAAAAACATTAACATTGCCAATGTCTACATACTAAAATAGGCCGCCATTTTGTTTTAACACTGTTTGGGCATTTATCCACTTGGTATATGGCCTTGGCCCCTCACCACCTCTCAGGGGTGGTGGTCCTAGAAGGTGGTACTTTTCCACCTCTCCAGGAGACCACATGTTACAATTTCCTTCAAAGTGTGACAAAGGGTTTCAAATGCAAATATCCTTGAAGGAGGAACACGTGATAGGCCAGTGTGAAAGATGTTCACTCCAGGCTATGAAGAAGAGGGATGGATTGTGATGGGAATCAAGAAACCTGGGTTGCTGTGTGACCTTAACTAAATATCTATCTCTGAATCTTCGGTTAACCATTTGCAAAATAAGGATGGATTAAGTTAAAATTCCCATTTAGTGTTCATATTCTCTTAGTGTATTCACCCCTGAATATACATTAGAATTACCTGGGGTGAAGTATTTAAATCAGAAACAGTTAGGGTTAGGTCACCAGTTCCTCTGCTGATTCCAAAGTTAAGAACCTCTGCTCAAGGTGAACCAACACATTCTGATGAACTAGTTGGCTAATATTAAGAGCTGGAGGTCTTTCCAAGAAGGAGGAGCAGTGGACATAGGTCTTGGGGTAGGAAGTTGCCACGCGTATTAAAGGAACAGTGAGCAAATCGACCAGGGCAGAGGGATAGTTCAGAGCAGTGCAGTCCAGGAGAAATATAACAGGAGCCACATACATGGCCTAAAATTCCCTAGTACTCACATTTAGAAAAGTAAAAAGAAACAGGTAGAATCGATCTTAATAATAATTTTATTTAAATCAATATATGTCAAATCAGTAAACATGTAACCAATATACATAATTAAATTTTTTGTAGCCATATTCAAAAAGTAAAAGCAAGTGAACTTCATCTTAATGATAAATTTTATTTAACCCAATATATCAAAAAGATTATCACTTCAACATGCAAAGAATAAAGAGTTACTAATAAGATTTTTTTACATTCTTTTTTTCTGGCAAAGTCTTTGAAATTCGTGTGTACACTCAGGTTATATCTCAATTTGAATCAGTCACATTTCAATTGCTCTATAGCCATGTATGGTTAGTGGCCACCAAGTTAGACAGCGCAGGCATAGGCCTTACTCAAGTGTGGTCTGTGGATATCACCTGAGAGCTTGTTAGAAAGACAGAATCACAGGATCCACCCCAGACCTACTGAATCAGAATCTGTATTCCTCAGGTGACTTGTTTATACATTAAAACTTGAGAAAATCTTCTTTCCTATAGCTAACACGCACTGTCACCTGTATTAGCAAAACAGCCTCATAACTGAGTCCCTTAACTTCTTGGAGATCTAGGCATTGCCTACTCTGCTGGCCAATTTTCTACATTTCCACCCCGTGGCCAGTGACTCAAGTCAGCGTATCCTCTTATACTTCTGAGCATTTACACATGTTGTTTCTTCTAGAAAACTCTCATCTCCTCTCCCTCCCTTCTCATAGCTGATTCCCACTTGAATTTCCGCTTTGAGGTCATTTTCTTAGGAAGATGTCCATAATCCATCCTCTCACGTCCCCCTGATTCTTCCAGCCCCTCGTATGGTTCGCTTCATTCATTTTCTGTTTCGGTTTAGAAATGCTATTCTGTTTTTCCCGCTAGATGGGAAGCTCCATGGTGACAGAGATGCCATCAGTCTTAGTCACTGCTGCATCCCAAGCATCCAGCACAGGACTGGCATATAGTAGATGGTGGAGGGTCAATAAACTTTTGTTGGAAGGGAGGGAGAGAAAAAGAAAGGCAGGAAGGCAAGAAGAGAGGAAGGAAGATGGGTTCCTTCTAAAGTGAAACTGAAATCATATTTTCTGTTTAGAAAACTCTTAACATAACACTGAAAGTTTGAGTCATGGGAAGAGATGGGAACCAACACGGATTAAAGACTACTGTGGCATGTACTTTACAGACCACAAGGGCCTGGCTTCAGGCCACACGGGGTCTGGACAAGTCACTCTGCCTCTCCACGCCTCAGTTCCCTCACTATATACTAGGGATGATAATGCCTACATCTGGTGTGAAAATTCAGTGAGAGGATCCATCTGCAAGGCTTTGTAAACTGTGAAGTACTGTAGAACAAGAAGGAATTGTGGTTCGGTTCCCTGACAATGCAACCCGTTACCCGCCCCTCTCCAGGCACTGAGTTTCATTTTCCACTTGAATTTAGAAATCAAATATTTAGCTGTGCTAATGGGGTGTTGGATCTTTTTATTATGGCCCCACCACTTGGTGTGTGCAGCTTTGCCGAGATAATAAAAGATGTTAGACCTGGTCTTGCAGCTGCTTAATGCAGAAATGCTATGGGAACACACCTGGGGTGCGACTTCGAATGGAATCAATGGTGAAGCCAGCCATGTCCCCAGCAGAGATAAAAGCATTAATATCCTATTTCACCCTCAGCCCATACTGGCATGACATTGATTAAAATTATTTTCTGTAGTTTGACATCTTTTTCTTTTTTTAAGAAAATTTGTAAAGGGGTGTGTGTGTGAGAGAGAGAGAGAGAGAGAAAAGAGAGAGAGAGGTTTTAATAGGAGTTGGATTTGCTATCTCTGCTTGAAGTCTGATTTCAGATCTAGGTTTAACGGCATACATTTCACAGTCCCATGGCTTGGATGGGGCCACAGGGAGGTTTTGTTAAGTGCACTGGGCCTCCCCCACCCTCTAGCCCTGTCTTCTGATCTTATGTACTAGTGTGTATGTTCATGCATGTGTCTATGCAGGCTTGCTGGTTTGAGTCTATTTTATGTGCTCCAAAAGAGAAAGCTTCTGCTGCAGAGTTGACTTGTCTCAGGAGAAGAGGTGCCGGTGAGCATGAGTGTGCTATGTCTCTGAGCAGGTGCACTTACATATGTATACATACATGGGTGTTGGATCAGTGAGGGTATACATGGAAGCTGTTAAAAGGACTCATTTGATAAGGAAGAGGTGAATTGTATATTAGGTGGGAGGAGGTGTGTACATGTAAAGTGTATCTTTAGAATTGCAATCTAAGAGTGTAGGGTCCTGTATATGGAAGAATAGGAGTGGCCATTGGGAGGGTGGCATGTATGAGCAAGGGTTGGTTTATAAGATTGATCCAAGGGTTGTGTGTGTATCTATCAGTCCACAGATATTCATTGAGCATCAACTACAAATCAGCCAATGTGCTTGTGGCCCAATGCAGAAAGTAAGGTTATGAATATGGCTGCCAAGATCTCTATCTATATGAAGCCCACAGGCTATAGCAGAGTTTCTCAGCCATGACACTATTGACGTTTTGGGTCAGGTAATTTTTTGTTAAGATAGGGGCCTCCCTGTACCTTGTAGGGCATGTAACAATTTCCCTGGTCTCTAACTAAGGATGGCAACTTCCAGTTGTGACAACCAAAACTGTCTGCAGAGGTTGCCAAGTGTCCCTTGGGAGCTAAATCACCATATGCTAACAACTGCTGGTTTATGGGGAAAGACAGATATTAAACAAAAAAATACAAAATTGATTACATGAGCAACTAATTATTGTGAAGAAGAAGGGCATGGGGCTATGAGAGCTTAGAACTAGGGTCAGCTGGTCAGACTGTGGGGTGACGGGTTAGGAAAGGCTTCTGCGAGGATGGGGAGGATAAGTGGTGCATGAAAGGTGAGCGTGACTCAGCTGGGTGAAGTGAGCAGGAACAAATGCTCCAGAGAGAGGGAACAGTAAGTGAAGCAAAGCCCTGGTGGAAGAAGGAAGGGGTACACCATTCAAAACAACACCAAACAAAATAACTAGGAGAGCCCTGTGGGCATAGAGTGGGTGGGAGAAAGGAGAGTGTGAGAGATGAGACCTGCTCTTGGAGTGGGACTCGAGACCCCTGTCACCAGAATATGCAGGCAGGAAGTGGGTCAGGAGATGTGGGCATTGGACAGTGGCACCCTAAGGGTCATTGCTGTTCAGAGAGGCTCTGCATCGCTGAAAGAATCTTGAGTGTACAGAAATGAAGGTGTAGATAAAGGCTGCATACCCTGCTTACCTGAAGCTTCTGCTTAATGAAGAGAACTTGAGGCAGCATGGAGTCCACCCAGCCTGTCTATGAGATGATTTCTGGAGAGCAGGTGGTTTTACAGAGAGTGAGAACCAGGCTTTTCAGCAGACAGGGTTTCCACTTACCTTTGAGGTATATCTGGGATCCCCGCTATTTGTCAGGCTCACCCCAAAACTGCATGAAACCTCTTTCATCTACACACTCACACACATGCATACATGCATACATGCACACATGCACACTCATTCGCACAACCTCACCTACTTATAATTAACCAATAATCAGAGGGCAGCATATGAATGGCCCTTTAAAATGCATCGAGGTGGGGCAAGCCCGGTGGCGCAGCAGTTAAGTTCACACGTTCTGCTTCTTGGCGGCCCCGGGTTCGCCGGTTCGGATCCCGGGTGAAGACACGGCACCACTTGGCAAAAGCCATGCTGTGGTAGGCATCCCATGTATAAAGTAGAGGAAGATGGGCATGGATGTTAGCTCAGGGCCAGTCTTCCTCAGCAAAAAGAGGAGGGTTGGCAGTAGTTAGCTCAGGGCTAATCTTCCTCAAAAACAAACAAACAAACAAACAAATACATCAAGGCCTTTCATGTTTGGTATTCCCAAGGCCCTTTCTTCAACTTAAAGATGAGGGAACTGAAACTCTGAGAAGTGACAGGTCTTGCCCACAGCCATGCAGTCAGGCCAAGACAGAGTGGGGATTTGACCCAGGTCTGGCTGACCTCAAGTCATCCCTTGCCTCCCTGGGAAGAGGTGCACATATGCCATCACCAATCAAGTCAATCTCTTCTGCATAAACTTTCAGCAGTTCTGCAGAGTTTTGCTAAGATCACTGCTGCAAGACGTCCACTCCTGATCCAGGCCCCACACTATCACCAAACTTGCCAGCCACTTCACTGATTAGCATCAGTCAGTACCCTCCTCCAATAGCATTCAGGAAAACTCAGCCTCCTCAAGGGACCATCAAAGTTCCTTTCTGAACTCTCTTCTACCCATTTCTGCAGCCCCGTCACTGCCGTTCTGAGAACAGCCATGTTCTCTTGCGACTTCGAGTCTTCACCTATGCTATTCCCATCTCTAGGAATGAATTTTCCTTCCACCCTCTGTTTTGAGAACCCCTTCTTGTCTTTAAATACTTAGGTCATTTATCACCTCCTCCAGAGCCTTCCTTGACCAGCCCTGCCACATATACTCACACTTGTCCTCCTTCCCCAGGCCAAGTTAGCTGACACTTATCGTCTTCCCATTACCCAGTGCTCCCTCCACCAAGCTCATGACATCCTAGACGGTAACTGCCTGTTTACAATGCTGCTTCTCTCACAGACTGAGAGGTCCCCCAGGGCAGTGGTTTTATCTCCGTATCCTTATCCCACAAGATGCTCAAGAGATACTTTATTATTCTACTCTCACATCACCCTCTTAAAGTGCTTTCACTCTCTTTGGGAGAGTAAATACCCAATAAGCTTGCTAAGTTAGTTACCTGTTGAAATCATTACCCCCACTCAACAGAGAGTATGGCATGGGGTGAAGGTTGGAACAGAAGGAGGAGGTAGGACGTGTGTGTGCCTGTGTATGTAGGGGGAGGATGTTCATCAATGACTGGTCAGCAGAGACTTCTCAGGGAGGGGCCTTTTGACATTTGCCTCCTGTGATTTGTCTCCACCCAGTAGAAGTGGAAGAGGTGTGACCTAGTCCACCAATTCTGTCTTCCGAGGAGAGTCAACTACTAGAGCCAATTCAAATCTGGGGACTTTCTTCAAGGATCCACAGTGAGAAGTCTAGGGACTGTTGACTATCCCAGCTCCAAGATGGTAGGAAATGTAGTTATGCAGCCAGCTCAACCTTCTGAATTCTTACTCAGGGGCTCCACTATTAACCTAATTAGTCTGTTTCTCTGTCTGCTTCCAACTAACAAATTCTTTCTGTCCTTCCACTTTTAATTGTCAAAGAAGAAATCTGATGATTCAGCCCACCCTCCAAGGACAAGCTACTTCATGCTTCACTACCAGCCAACGAATTAACTCTTCTCATGTCAGCTGACTATTTCTGGTCCAATCAGTAAGTGTGTCTATCCAAAAACAGCAGGGTGCTGTAAGTGGAACAGTTTTGTCTAGAAGAGGCATTTGGGCATAGCAGACACAATAGCCTATGTGTTCCCTAGCAGACTGGATAACCACACCAAGATAAGCCAGGTTCAGTGGGCTGGAGCCTGGAATATTTCCAGCCACTGAAGAAGAGCAGATGCTGAGGACCAAAACCCGCATTTAAAAGAGTGTTCCTTCTAAAAGATAAAACAAAGTAGCTAGAGGCCAGGGTAATAGGCAGTGGGTTCAACACAGGGGTCTTTGGGTTTATATTGTGAGGAAGTCTGTGTTGAATGAGCATGTGACATTTGGCATCTTGAAACCCTGGATCATGTCCTGCTCATGTTTACTTTCCCAGGCTGAGCGTAGTATCTAACACAGACTCAATTTATTGAGAGTTTATTAAACTGAACTGAATTCCTTAATATCTGTTTAGGTTTACCTACTTTCTCATCAGTTGTGAACTCCTTGAAGGCAGGACTGTGTTGTCCTATTCCTTCTGGCACCACCCTGTTAACCTAGCACAGGACCTGACAGATAGTAGGTACTCAATAAACAACTGTTGAATATGTTTTTAAAAATTACACTGTATGCACATATCTCTCAGTTATTCCTAACACCCACAGACCTCTTCCCTGTACACTGAGAACATCAGTTCTGGAGTCAGTTGCCCAGGTACAAGTCCAGGTTCACCACTTGCTAACCATTTGACCTTGAGCAAGTTACTCACTGTCCCTGAGTCTCCTTTTTAAAATGGGAATAATAATACCTACCTTACAGGGTTGTTGTGTGTTTTAGTTGAGTTAATACACGTAAAGTGTTTAGAACAGTGCCTGACACATAATAAATACACACAATTACATTATGATCATTTTCCTTCACATACAAACATACTCTACAAATAGTTCCAAATATACACGTACCAATACTATAATTATTTTTACCTCCTGGTTTGTTTATCTGGAATTATTTCAAAGCTTTTCTTTGTTCAAAAACCCTCAATCAATTGATAGCTTCCTGAACAGAACCAAAAAGGCTTACGATATTGTTTTCACAAGCTGATGCAGACCCTCTTGTCCATAAGTATCCATCTAGATAAAAGACTTTTTGTTTTTATGTTTTTTCCCAGCTTCTTCTGGTTATTGATTTCCTGTGGCTGCTCTGAACATTCTTCCAGAGGCTCCTGCCACAGTCGGCATTTGTATGTGTGGTTTGAGCATTAAACCCAACCCCATGGCTGCCTCTGCATCTGGCATATCATGCCCTTCCCCCATCCTGACCCTAATGAAATCCCAAATGTCAGCCCCACTGGGAATAATGATAATGAAGAGGAGGAAGCGAATGATGATGGAAAAGAAGAACATATACTGAGTTCTAACCATGTCTGATGTCCTGTCCTAATGGCTTGACAGGGATGAATTAGACATGGAGTCTTCTATGGCACTCACAACATAATTGTGGCAAAATGAGGGTTTTGGCAAAGAGACATGTCACAAAGGGGACCTTTTGTTCTTCTTACAGGGTCAAAGAAGACTCTACAGGAGAGCTTGCACTTGATCCAGGCCTTGCAGGGTATCCATGCATATGATCATTCATTAATTCTATCATTCATTTATTCAGCCAACATGCATCAAGTATCACTTTGTGTTGGGCGTTTGGCTAAGAGATGGGCATATAGAGATGGTGAAACTTAATCTATCCACCTACACACACAGTGTAATGGGGGGGACACACAAATGACTATTAAATACAATATTAATAGTGCCCCCTTATGCTTGGTTTTGCTTTCCACAGTTTCAGTTACCCATGGTCAATCATAGTCTGAAAATATTAAATGAAAAATTCTGGAAATAAGCAACTGATAAATTTTAAACTGTATGACATTCTGGGTAGTATGATGAAATCTCACACCATCCTGCTCCATCCTGCCCCCGGACTTGAATCATCCCTGCATCCAGCCTACCCAAGCTGTATACACTACCCACCCGTTAGTGACTTAGTAGCCCTCTCGGTTATCAGATCAACTGTCACGGTATCTCAGTGCTTATGCTCAAGTAACCCTTTTTACTTAGTAATGGCCCCAAAGCTCAAGAGTAGAGATGCTGGCAATTCAGATATGCCAAAAAGAAGTCATAAAGTACTTCCTTTAAACAAGAAGGTGAAAGTTCTCGAATTAACACAGAAAGAAAAAAAATCGTATGCTGAGGTTGCTAAGATCTACTGTAAATTTTATTACAGTATATTGTTATAATTGTTCTATTTTGTTATTATTATTGCTAATCTTTTACTATGCCTAATTTATAAATTAAACTTTATCATAGGTATAGTCCTATACTACGTGTGTATAGTATAGTCCAAAACATAGTTTATATAGGGTTTGGTACTATCTGTGGTTTCAGGCATTTCTGGGGGTCTTGGAATGTATCCTCCGTGGATGATTGCAGTAACTGATGCACTTTTAAGGTGCAATTGGATCATTCGTGGAATGATGGAGACAGCACCTAAGTCTGCATATGGGAGTCAAAGAAGGTTTCATAGAGGATGTAATATTTCAGCTAAATAAAGATCAAAAATACCCCATTTAGCTATTATTTTCCATGTGCCAGGCATTGTGCTCTATTCATTACATGCATTAACCAACCGAATCCCCATAACAACCAGGAAAGGTAGGGAGCATTCTCTCCTTCAGCCACTGGAGGGAACTGGAAATGGACAGGGAAGGTGAGTGACTTGTCAAGGATGTGCAGTAGGATGTGGTGGAAGCCAGGATTCAGTCTATTAAATAGTTGGTATCAAGTCTACTTGATGCCAAAGTTTTGGCTCTTAGCTCTTCTCTGTATGGCCTGTGTTTCCCTGAAACCTAGGAAAGATCCAAAATAGAGGGAATTTCAGGGAGAAGGAACTTGCACATACAAAGGCAGAGAGATGTGGAAGAGCCAGCAGATTTGGAAACCCATCAATCAATGTTGCTGGTGGAGTAGGCGTTGGGTGGGGATAAGAGCTGAAGATCATGATGCAGGAGGCATAGAGAGGTACAATCATGACACTTGAATTTTATGCTGTAGTCTACAAAGAGGCAAGAAAGATTTTGAACAAGAGCAAAATAAGACCAGATCTGCCTATGGAAAGGTGGATTAGGGCAGAGGCTAGGGGCTTAAAATGCCAAACTAAGGAGTGTTTGCAGTTATGTGAAAATGTATTGGCAAGAGTTAAAAGAAATCCTCTTTCGCCTTTCTCTCTCTGCCTGTCAATCTAACCCATTGAGATGGAAGGTTGTAAGTTTATTTGATTTCAGGAAATGATATGTTCCTTATGTTTTTTTTCTTCTCTCACTATCTTCATTTTCCCCCTAGACTGCATATCATTGCATGCAGTGGCCTGCAGGTTCTCAGTTTTCGCCAAGAAATATACTTTTGGGGCTGTTGGGCCTGTAAAACATGAAATTAACCAGTATCCTATCTTTCACGCCCTCCTCCCTGCTCACCCCAGAGCCCAAATTAAATTTCACACTGAACAATCTGAGCTGCTGACATGCTCCACAGACACCCCGCACACGGCTTTGATGGCCACAAGGTGGACATCTCTGTCACCAGGCTCCATGTCATCTCTGCCCCCTCCGTTTTGATGGCAAAATTTAGCTGATTTTGGACTTGGTCTCAGGCTGCTGCAAATTCCCCCAGGACCAACAGGATCTGTTCCTGAGTACATGAGGGTTTGCAAAGAGGTTTATAGCTAACAAAGCAATGGCTGTGCAAGCCTGCAGAGCATGGAATATTGTACACATCTTGCAGTTTGGGAAACAAAGGCCGGGGGTGGTAACCAAAGCCATACAGTGAGGTCAGCACACTCTCCACCAGAACTCTGGTCTTTTGGCCACAGGGCAATTCCCAGCTATACCTTCAGAAAAGATGCTTTCACAATAGCAGGGAGAAAGCTAATAGAAGGTTATCCCTTGGTAATTTCTTGAAAGTGATAATTGTCACTTTTTTTTCGTTTCAACCTCCTTGTTTTCTCATTTAATTCTATAAGAACCACATCATTGCTATTCCCACAGCCCTTGCAATATCTTTCTCTCGCACTGTCTCCAGATCCAGCTGAGAACATTCCTTCTACCCTCATTCTACCAACCTGTACTCTCCATCCGTCATGCTTTTTTCCAGAACACCCGTCAGTCCAAATCTTTTCCATCCTCGACCTCAGCTAAAAGTCCCCGTCTACAAAAACGTAGTTCCTTGTCCTCATTGTAATTAATTTCTCCCTATGCCATGGTCGCCTCCAACTCAGCTTCTCACAATTCATCTGTGATGGGCTGCTGTGTAGTATTTCACTCTGTAACTGTGGTGCCTGAGGCCAGGGGTCATGCCTAGTTCATGTTGGATCGGTATGCAAAGCAACATTTTGCATACCGCAATTATCAGTGTATGCTTTACTAAATCTGGTTTCATCCACCAAGTGAAAATATGTCCCTATGCTTCATCTTTCAGTGCCTTGCTGGATGAGAACATTCAAATTGGTTTAAGAGATTACCCTGGCGATAGACCGTTAATCTCCTGAATAAATCTAGAGAATCCATCTGATGGGTGATAATGAATAATATTTCTTCCAGGATTTAACTTGTATATTGCCCTGAATAATCAGTTGACAAACTTTGGGGGCAAGGGAGGATCCAGGGGGAGAAAAAGAGAGAAGGCCAGCTTTGCTAGCAGAGAAGAATAATCACACTGAAAGGCATTTTTGAGCATATCTAGCCCAGAATTTAATATTTTCTACGTTGTTCTCCTTCAAATAAATGCTCTTTCAATTGTTGTTTGAACTCTCCCTGAGACAAGATCATTATCTTACAAGGAGCCCCACTTACCGTAGAATCTCATTGTGAGGCAAACTTTCTTTATCAAGCTTACATCTGCATTTCTCCTTCCATGCAATGGCCCTGGCCCTGCCCTCCGGCACACCATAGAACAAACCTAGGTATTTCTTCTATCACACACACTTTCAAATATCTAAGGACAACTCTCTTGCCCAAGGACTTGCCCAAGAAAACAGAAAGTCAGAGCCATAGCCTCTGTCCTGGTGACTTTTCCATTGTACCATGAGGAGTGTCATAGTCGGTTTTGTGAGCCAACTTGGCTAGACTAAGTTATGCACATAACCGGGTACCAGGCTAGTACTCAGTTATGCAATTAACACTAATGTAGGTGTTTCTAGGAAGGTATTTTGTAGATGTGGTTTACATCTATAATCAGTGGACCTCAAAGGAGAGTGTCCTCCATAATCTGAATGTGTGTCCTCTAATCAGTTGAAAGGCCTTCAGAGCAAGATTGAAGTTTTCCTGCAGAGGAAGACATCCCACCAATGAACTGAAGCTTCTGCCCTAGAATTTCCAACCTTCTGGCCTCCTCTATAGATACATACATGTGTGTGCGTGTATATTACAGACACATACACACGCACACACACACACACGCGCGTATATGTATGTGTGTGTTCTATTGGCTCTGCTTCTCATATGCTTCTGCTTTTGCTTCTCTGCTTGAACCCTGATCATACAAGGAGCTTTACATCAAGACTTGATTAGATGGGGAAGATTTCAGACCCCAAGAGACGACTGGAAGTGAAGACCTTTTGGAAACGGAATCTCTGAACTCTTCTCACTGGCTGCCTTGGAAGTTGAGGGCTGGCCGTGGCCACATTGCTGGGCTGCTGGCCTCCCTAGATCGTAATAGAGCCCCGTGCATTCATGAGGGTGCATGGGTAGGGGGAGTCATGCCCTTCCCGTGCTCTTGGAAGAGAAGCTGACTCTGGCTCCTCCACAAGCAGCACCTTGGCTCTTCCTCCTCCGCCCAGGCTGCAACTGGGAGAAGGAGCAGACAAGACCCGTTTCTCCTCCAGGCTATGAGATATATCAGATGCAGGTGACACTTGGGTTAGGCAAGCACCTGCTCTTCTGAGGCCTGAGGCTTTCTACTAACCTGGGAAGGAATTTGCTGCTGCAGCTTACTCTGAAAAGGTTAGCTGAGAATTCCTTGCAATGGTTAAGACTTGGAATGCTTTTAAAACTGCCCCAGGATACCACTGAGCACAGAATTAGCTGGGGATGGGGGTGGAGAAAGCGGGGTTCTGTTCCTGGAATCAGCTTCCTTATGGCTGAGAGGCAGTGAGTGCAATGATATGAACATGCTTTGGGGTTGGGCTGCCTAACATCTAATTGTGGATTTCTCACTTACCGGTTTGTGACTCTCTGAGACTCGGTTTCTTCATTTTCAAAACAGGGATTTAAACAGTGCTTTCTTTTAGGGTTTATTAGCACATGTAGCACATATAATGCATACAAATTTCCTAGCACAAAACTGCTCAATAGATGTTTGTTATTGTTATTGCCATGCTTTTCTTCCTTAAAACATTTGAACTGAAGGTTCATTTGTTCTTAGCCATGACTGGAAACTATTGTCCTGAGCAGACAGGACCCTGATGAAGCGTATCATCTTCATCATCACACAAACCAGGGTCTCTCTCTCTTTCTCTGTGACTCTGCGCAAGAGACTTGACTGCTTTCTCAGTTAGTTCATCTAAAAATGGGCATGGTAAAACCCAGGGTGGTGATAAAATGGGTATGAGAATAGCACTATGGTCAGGCAGCCTGGAGTTCAGCAGTGTGGCCTTAGACATGTTATTTCATCTCTCTTTGCTGCAGTTTCCTCACTTATAAACTGGAGACAACAATAGTGCCATCTCTTAGGGCTCTTATGAGGATTAAATGCATTAACATGTACAATAGGGTTGGAACCGTGCCTAGCACTTAGTAAAAACCTGATAAATGACTACGGTTTTCATTGTGTTCTGAGTAAGGATTAAATGAGATAACACTTTAAAAAATCTGGCACCTAGTAAGTGCACAATAAAATAATAGTGATTGTGGTAGTTCTTAATGCTTAAATTATTAATAATAATAACAACAAGAATAATAGCATTATATTCTAACTTCTGGAGACCTAATACACTTTCTATAAGATAAGCTTGTCTTCAGGCCTTCTCTGTTTTAAGTCCTTTTAATTTTCTAGAATAGTAATCTGGCTGAATTTCAGCTCTATGTGACTTTTCTGTTAAAATACCATCTTATGTAACTTCCACTTGCAGAATAAAATCTAACCTCTGAACTTCTTTAACCTCCATGATCTCTCAATGAGCTTTCCCAGTTTTATTTCCTTGTCTCATACTATTCTTCATCCCTTCCCTGCTTTCGTTACACCGTCTGGGTGCCTGCTCAGCACACGGTGAGGGTGTGTCTCTGAATGGCATGGAGATGATGATTAACATTAGACTTTCCAGTGTGAAATGGTGTCAGCCTGGATGATGTAAGCATCATATAACCGCAATAGCAACCTGACATTGGATGCCTGCTATGTACCAGGCACTGTGCTAAGAACTTTGCATGCAATCTTTCCTTTCAATTTAATATTCACAGTGACATTGTGAGGCAGGAATCATTAATCCCTTTTTAGAAATGAGGCATGTGAGGCTCAGCCAGGTAAAATGACTCGTCCATGGCACTACAGTTAGTTCCTGGCCAAGTCATTCATGAGCTTCCTTGTGTACATCCCTGGCTCTTTATTCATTATTAAAAACTTTTTATGTAAGTATAAAATGCACAGAAAATTGGAAATATCTTAAATGCATGACTTGATGTATTTTTATAAACTGAACATATCGGTGCATTAAAATCAAGAAAGAGAACATGGACAGCACCCCAAAAACCCCTCTGATGCTCCCTCGTAGTCGCTATTCCCTTGAGGGTATCCACTACTGTGATGTTCAATGACACGAGTTATTTTTGCATTTTTTAAAAATGTAATTGTTTGTACTTATATTCTTTAGCTCGAGAATTGTGTGTGAGATTCATCCATACTGTTGCCTATACTTGTAGATCATTAATTCTCATTGCTGTAAGTATTTCATGTAAACTTAATGTTCGATGGGCCTGGCCGTGTGCAAAGCTTCAACAGAGAAAAGTCTGTGAATCTAAATAAACATCATATTTAACAATTGGATAGATAAAATTAGTACTACGAATGTAAGCAGGTTATAGGTGTGACAAAAGTAAAATGGCTCGGGACAAGCTGACGTCTTTCAAGTTCGACACCTGATTCATGCACTATTTAAAGACTGTGTCTAATTCAGAGCACACAAGCTTACACACGTGATTAAGAATTTGGAAAGATTTCAGAGAATTTCTTTAGAAAGATAGAAACCCCAAATAGAGAACAGAGTGAACTGTTTCTGCCTAGGTGTCAAAAATCTCCAACCTGTTCACTCTTCTAGTCTCACTGGCTCTCTGACCTCCAGGATCTGGAAACTGCCTGTTTCCCTCTGTCTGAGTGGACATCCCTGGACATAATGTGCCAAAACTTGGAAACTCTCACAGGTGCATCCTGCTCAGCCACCCTTCAACTTATTTACCCCTTCAGCTGTTTAGAATATTGGTGTAGTTTCCAGTTTTCCCACTAGTGCTGCCACAAACATTCTAGTACCCATGGATGCGTTTCTGGCCTGATGCAATTCTGCATCTCTGTATTAAACAAGACTTGTATGTTGGAGCTCTTCGGTGACCAATCTGCATGAGTGTTTTCTCTCTAACAAGCAGAAAAATGAGCATACAAATCCACGCGCATAGTATTGCTTTATTATCTCTGACAAGTGGTCAGAGTGGTCTTTGGAAGAGGTTGAAGCTGGTGGCTAGTTACTGTCATAAGGATCTCCTCCGTGTCAATTACACTGGGCAGAAAATGCCTGTTTTGGCAGCGGTTCTCCAACACATTAAAGAGAGTCATGAATTCTCCCCATTCAACAGGTGAATTTAGACAGCTATTTTAGGGGATCTTTCATTGCCAACTCACTCTGCAGGTTTATCAGGATGGAGTCTTATTCAATAATAACAGTAACACCTCAGATTTGCACTGCACTTTATAATTTAGGAAGCACTTTCTACACGTGTTTCTGAATGTCATGGGCACACCTATGTGTATTTTTATCAACACTCCCTCTGCTGCATTTTACAGACAAGAGAACAGGCTCAGAGGTGCAGCTGTTATCCAGGTTGCACAGCCGAGCCAGGCCTCATATGTCACTCTGTTCACCTTAAATGCCCTTTATGAGACATCCTGTCTTTTTGCCTAGAAGAGATATTTATTTGGACGCCTACAGAATCCTTCTGTAGATAAGAAGATTATCTGGTGATTAAAGAAAAAAATATGGGGGTCAAGTAGTGTCGCCTATGCTACGAAGAAATATGGTTTCTCCAACAGCTACTCGGTGAACTCTCAGCAGCTGTCCATATGTCAGGGTGGCCCTCGAAAGCCCTTTAAGAGTAAGTTCAAGGGCAATTCCAAACCCACAAACTGTAGTCCATCAGAATTAGGATGGACTACCGGACCCTCCCTTCCTGATTCCCCTTACCTATTACTTCTGGTTTCTAGGTAAATTAAGCTATCATCATCGTTTGAATCTCAGTAATTGAGCCAGCTTCTCTCTTGATCGTGTTCATGTCTCCTGTGAGCTTTGGCACCTATCTAGTAGGCTCGAGTGTTACTATTCTCTGTCCAAAGGCTGGGGAAGTTTTGAGGTTCTTTTATGTGAGGAAATATTGGTTCTGCTTACAGATACCCCTCCTGTCTACAACTGTGGTGACATGGGTTGCTCTTCTATTTGGATGAGAGTAGAAGTCTGATGCTTAACGTCTTCCAGTGGGATGGGCGTGTGGTCCCCTTCCCATCTCGTATCTAAAACACGATATTTTCTCCTTGATCAATGACTGGATTATCTAGATCAGGGATCAGGAAACTTTTTACGTAAAGGCCAGGTAGTGAATATTTTAGGCTTTTGAATCATTGGTGTCTGTGGCACCACTCAACTCTGCCATTGTAGTGTAAAAGCAACCATGTACGACATGTAAATAAATGTGTGGCTGTGTTCCAATAAAAATTAATTTATGAAAACAGGCAGTAGGCCTGATTTGGCCACAGTTTGCTGACCTCTGATTTATATGACCAACTCTGGTTAGAGGATCCTACCATAATTTACTGCCATCTAGAATCTGCCAAAGATTAGTTATGACATCAGATATTAGACAACCAGGATTTCAGGTCATAGAGCACATGAGGAAGCTACGAAAACCCTCTGTGAACATGGTGGCATGCAGGGCCTTCTGGGGTAAGATGAGAGCGAGGTGCTATCTTGAATTCAAGCTCTGGCTGAGCCATGATTCTCAGTCACAGTGGTTCTCGAACATTCGTTTTCCCAAGGATCACCAGGGGCCTCTGTTAAAATGCAGTGTCCTGGGTCCCTGCCGTAGGAATTCTGATTAAATCATGCTGGAATGGGACCAGGGATGTGTTTTTGAACAAGTCTCTCAGGAGGTTTTGATGCAAGTAGTCTGCTGCTCACACGGTGAGAATCAATTGCTACATGATTTTGAAGTCTTGATGAGAGTGATGTACAAGGCAGAAACAACTGTCATCCTTCCACACGTCCAGTTTGTCTTAAATGCAAAGATGCAGATATGTACATACTGGGGGCATAGCGCCTCACTTTGTTCTGAGAATGAAATAGGATTGGGACTTTTTACTCACTTGGGTATCAAGCCAAGATGCCTGTATCAAATGTATCTCCTACTATGAATATATAGAGCTGCAAGGCTGAACCTGAAATCAGGAATTTGTGTAAACGCGATTTGTAAGCTACCTGGTATTTTATACAGATAACATAGAAAAGAGCTCTGTGTTCAGAGAAACTTAGATTTGATCACTAATATTATAAATTTGGACAATAGCATAAATTTTTTAGCCTCAGTGTCCACTTAGATAAAATGGAGGAAAATATTTTCTGTGTATTGTATGATAAGGTGACTTTTAAAAGAATTATTAAGCCAGAAATTATCTATGTGAAGCATTTATCATGGTGTTTAGTGCCTCTAAATGCTTGATAAAAGTCAGCACTAATCACCATTTTTGTCCTCATCATATTTGTATAGCGGTGATGGTTCTGTTTATATTTACATATATTTATAGTTGTGAAGGTTGTCTTATGAATTTTCTCATTTATACATATGAAACTGAGTCCCAGCCGTGGGAAATAACTTGCCAGATTTACCAAATTAGTTGGCTGAGTTGGGTTTTGAACTCAACTTGATTCTTGATTCTCTAATCAAATTCTCTAATAATCCACATACTAAATTTGCAGTAAACCAACGTGACCCAGTTTCCTGGCACAAGTTAAGAAAGGACCCCACTCTGGGGAAAGCTGCTTTATTTCAGTTCCCACTTCTCTCTCTCTTTGCCTTTCTCTCTCTCCCTCTCTCTCTCACTCACCAATGTGTTCCCCGGCCAATATGCGGAAAGCCTACTGGAGTAATTAAAAAGGGGAGTCCAGGTGCTCATTGGTGGGAGCAGGAGACAAGTCGATGTGGCTCATTCTGCTGGGAATTGACTGCAATCAATTTCTCTGAAGGCCTGTCCAAGGCTGCAGCTGTAAAGTGCTCAGTGAGCTGATCAATGGTGGCCTTGAGTGCAGCAGAGGGAGAGACAGAAGGGTGGCGGCAGCTGCGGGGCAGACTACACCCAGCAGGCCAGCCCCAAGTCCAAGGTGGGCCTCTGGATCCTCTTTCCCCCTCACCTCTCCAAACAGCTCCCTGGCAGAAGTGTCGAAACAAGATGGGGCAGCTGAAAACACATGAGAAACATTCCTGGAAGCTCTGGGTACAAGAAAGTAAACTCATTTGCTAAAGATAATAAAAATAATAATAATCTCATATTCATCACCATAATGACAGTGGTAGTAGTAATGACAGGGCACCTGATTTTATCTTCTGCTCTCTGAACATGAAAGTACATCTCTGTATCCAAATGAAAGTCATTTAAGGGCCTTTGTTTTGTGGCAAATGGAATTCATCACATTTAATAAGATGTTAATTGATGTGGAGGAAGGAAGCGTAGTCTTTCTGGTTTTGTACATTTATTCCTTCATTAAAGAAGTAGTCAAGCACTATGATGGTATAGCACCGAGCAGGCATTGCATCTTGCACATAGTAGGTGCAAGGTACTATGCTATATGATATGAATAAAATATGCTCTTGCTTTCAAGGGATTCATATTCTAAAAGTAGCATATAAACAGAGTGTCTTAGTCCATTTGTGCTGTTATAACAAAATACTAGAGACTAGGTAGCTTATAAACAACAGAAGTTTGTTTATTTCTCACAGTCCTGGAGGCTGGAAGTCTGAGAGCAGGTTGCCAGCATGGTTGGGTGAGGGCCCTCTTCTGGGTTTTATGTTTCTCATTGTATTCTCATGTGACAGAAGGGGTTAAGGAGCTCTGTGGAGCCTCTTTTATAAGAGTACTAATCCCATTCACGAGAGCTCCACCCTCATGACCTAATCACCTCCCAAAGGCCCCACCTTCTAACACCTTCATATTGGGTGTTAGGATTCCAACATGAGAAATTTAGGAGGGACACATTCACACCGTAGCACAGGGGATTATGGCCATAAAGATATGAACTAAGTAGTTAAGGAGCCAGATGGGTTAGTTCTGGTCAGGCCAGGGAGTGAAAGGGATGGGTGGTAATCCAAGCTCTGATTTGAAAATTAGACACAGTTTCTCCAGGAATAAAAGGCCATTCATGGGAGAAAGAAAAGCACAAAAGTAAGAGAGGGTACAGCAAGTTTGCTGGATGCAAGCGGTCTAGTGTGCCTAGAATATTGGGTGCTTAAAAGAAGAGGTACAAGAAAGTCTGGAAATGTGGATTGGAGCTTAAAGAAGAAGGGTCCTTGTTTCATGACAAGAAATTTACACATTTTCCTTTTCCATCCCTTAACCAATGGGAATCATAAAAGGTTCTTAATAGGAGAATGCTTGGTTTGCATCTGGAAATTGGATCATTATAAATAGGAAAGAAGAGAGAGAAGTGAAAGAATTTGCAGAACAGATGAGCAGACAGAGACTCAAAGAGGTGAAGGAAGTGACTCAGGTCAGCAGGCAGTGGGAGATCTTGTACGCACATGTTTTGACTCAAATTTCAGTATGCTTTTCAATACTTTATACCAGGAAGGCAGGTCAGAGCACTGAGTTTGGAATTACAGAGACGTGCTTTAAATGCTGGCTCTGCCACTTTCGAACTCAGTGACCTTGGGCAGGTTAATTAACCTCCCTAAGGCTCAATTTCTTCATCCATAAACTGGGGACTAAATGCCTATCTATTGGGGTCACAGTGAGAACTGAAAGTGATGATAAATATAAGGATTTCAACAGAGTTCTCAGCATATTGTAAGAATTTGATAAATGTTAGATGTCATTATTATTAATACTAACTTCAAAAACCCTTCTCATGTTTCCTTTCTGAACCTTTCTTCCACTTCTTTTGACATCTCTTTGAATACTTTAGTACCTTGGATTCATTTTAGGCACGATGATGAACTATCAGAAGAGCTATTTTGGTTTGGAGGGACTTTCCCTCACCTTTTTGAATACACCACCCAGCTGAATATCATACATCATGTGAAGAATGGTTATGGGAGATGAGAAAACTTGGAAGGGCCTGCAAACCATCTTCATGTATTACAAAAGATGTCAGTTTTAAAATGGATAAGACTTATTCTTGTTTGGCTTCAAAGGTAAAAGTTTCACCAGTAAGTAGAAGTTACAGAGAAGTTTGTTTTGTTTTGATAAAGAGAATTTTAATGACTGGGGCTGTCTGTCAATCAAATGGGCTAAATTGTATGGTAGCAAGTTCCCCATCACTGAAAGGATGTGAGTTGAGATTGATGGCTGCAAAAGATATTTTAACTGGAGACTGAGTTAAATGATCTCCAGAGCCCTTTCATTAAAACCATGAAGTCATCCACTCAATGTAAATAAAATAAGCCAAATGAATACGTTGGACTTTCTAAATGAGAAATTTGATGTAGTAGGGTATGCATGCTGAGAGCTAGGAGCCAAATCCCTTCTGTAGACATGTGTGTGTGTGCGTGTGTTTTCCAGCACAGTAGCAGATCATATTCTTTCTAGTTCACCACAGTCCACACCATTCCCTATTGTGTTACCTAGTGAACTTTACCCATTTACTTTAACTGCTTGACCCTGTATGGAAAGATCCCTAGACCAAAAGTCAGGGAACTCAGTTCAATTCCTGGCCTTGCCAGTGATTTGCTCTATTACTTTCAATCAACAGCTTTCCCCGTCTCAGCCTCTGGGTCTTATCTGTAAAATAAGGAGGTTGGACAAGCTATCTCAGGGCCTTTTCTGCTCTAGCATTCTGAGATCTATTATCATGAGCAGAAAAACACTCTAATGACCTTCAGTGGAAAAGCAATATCTTTCTCTGAACTCCTTGGAGAGAGGTGGATGTGTATGTTGTTGTCTTTTCTAAGAAATGTAATTTGTAATCATTAACAAAAACTGATGAATCTGCCATCAGCCATCTTGACTTTTCCTGAATTCCCTAGCTATTCCAGTTAATTAAAATGAGGTGAAAATATCTGAATATTGCCAATGTGTTCTCTGTTGAGATAAATGCTTTGCAGTGTTTGTACTCAAAATAGCTGAAGCCCCCTCTCCCTTTTTTAACTGCGCTGATTTAGCTGAGCAAAGATTGATTTTTTCGTTGTTGTTGCTGTGGTTCCCTTGAGGAGACTGACAATTAAAAATATGAAGGAGATGACAAGGAAAGAGGAGAATCTCAAAGACTAACAAAATGAAAAAAAAATGCAATAACTACCTGGAAACATGTAGAGTGGTCATTCTGAAGCTTATGTGTGAGGTTCTTTCACCCCAAAGAGCAACTCAACTTGTGACTGGAGTCCATTTACTAATTGTCTGACATTGGATGCTTCTCCCGCTCCCATTACAGTAAAACCCCTCTTATCTGTTGAGATTAGGATCTGTAATTGTAGGTTAATGGAAAGTCAGTGAAAGCAGAAGTGTGCTGGAGTATTAAAGAGCAGTCTACCATCTAGGAGGGTCTAACTTGCAATGGGCATTGGTCATATCTTTAGAGAAAATGGAAAACATTGATTAATCCAGAGAATTGATTAAGTCAGAAGTCAATGATTGTTTTAAAACAATTAGAAAATACAGAAAAGGAAAAAGAAAGATAATTGCCCAAATCCACTCAGAGAAACTTAACATTTTGACATAAGTACTTCTAGAGCTTTCTCTTCACAACTATTTTCAATATGTAATTTACATATATAATATATGCAAATGTATTTTGTAATATATAAATAATATAGCATATGTATATAAAAGATCATTTGATTCCATCAATTTATAACCCTCATTTTACTTAATATGTCATAAGCATTCATTAATAGCAAGAACTATAAATACATATCATAATTTTATTAGCAATTTTATTTCCTCATTTCGAACCCCTAGTTACTCCCAAATGCCAACTATGACACACTTGTATGCTTTTCAGGTTTTCTGCAATGAGCATGCATTAATTATGTACTTATAATGTGAAAAACAAACCAAAAATGCAAATATACTGGTTAAGAAGCAGCATAATTAGAGGTCAACAGCATGGATTTTGAAATCAAACATACCTGGCTTCAAATTTCACATCTATCTCTATGAACTGTGAGATTTGGGGCAAGTTGCATAACCTATCTGAGCTTCAATCACCCCATCCAAAAATGAGGGAAACAAAACAAATCATAGAGGGTTGTTGCAAGGATTAAAGAAATCAATGTCTGTGAACTGCTTTGCATAGACTTGGTACATAATAAATACCTAGCAAATGGTAATTGTCACCATCATGGTTGTCATCAATGCTCTATCTGGTTTTGAAAAAATATATGCCAAAACGGAAAAAAATGACAAAAATTTCCACTTTGTATTCAGAAGTTCCTGTTATCAATACCCAAGAATGTTCCTTTGTTCTTGGATATCACAGGTAGGGATGTCTCATTCCATTTAGAGAATATTTCCCTTCCCAATCATAAATAGCTATCACACTTTGAGTTCAAAGTTGGCTAAAAACTATTTAGGATGATTTATAACAATAACACAAATTCAAACAGCTGGTCAAACAATTTTGCTAATTGGCCTACAGGGAAAGTATTATTGCCCCTATATTTTATTTTTAGCAAGTTATTGAGACATTATTAGCATACTACACAATTCACCTAATTTTAGTAAAAAATTCAATGTTTTTTAGGATATTCACAAAGTTGTGCAACCACTATCATGATCAATTTTAGAACATTTTGATTAGCCCCCCAAACAAGCTCCATATCCATTAGTAGTGCCTCCCCATTTCCTCCTGACCAGGAGATGCCAGACAGTTTTCCAAAGTGGTTCTACCATTTCACGTTTGCAACCGCAGTGTATGAGGGTTCCACTTTATCCACAGTCTTGCCAACATTTGTTATTATCTGTCTTTTTGATTATAGCCATCCAAGGTATGTGAAGTGTTATCTCCATGGGGTTTTGATTTACATTGATTTAATGGCTAATGATGTTGAGCATCTTTTCTTATGCTTACTGGCCATATATATATCTTCTTTGGAGAAATGTCTATTCAGATTCTTTGCCCATTTTTTAAGTGAAGTATTTGTCTTTTTATTATTGAGTTGTAAGAGTTTTTAATATATTCTGGATACAAATTTCTCGGCAAAAATATTATTAGGAAATATTTTCTCCATTCTGTGGATTGTCTTTTCTCATTCTCCGTGGCGTCATTTGAAGCATAAAAGTTTTTAATTTTGATGAAGTGCAATTTATCTATTTGTTCTTCTGTCACTTGTGCTTTTGATGTCATATTTAAGAAACTAGTGCCTAACCCAAGGTCACAAATATTTACTCCTACATTTTCTTCTAAGAGTTATAGCTTTAGCTCTTATATTTAGGTCTGTGATCCAATCAGTTTTGTGTATGATGTAAGGAAGGGACTCAATTTCATTCCTTTCAATGTGGATCCCCAACACCATTTCCTGAAAATACTATTTTGCCCCACCGAATGTATTGTCTTGGCATTTTTGTTGAAAAACAATTGACCATAAATGCGAGAGTTCTGGGCTCTCAATTCTATTTATCTATATTTTTATTCTTAGGCTAGTATCATACTATCCTGTTTACTGTTGTTTTATGTTATGTTTTGAAATCAGAAACTATGAATTCTCCCAATGTGTTCTCTTTTTCTTTTCCCCAAGATTGTTCTGGCTATGCCGATTTCTAGAAATTTTCGGTTTGGTTTGCCAATTTCTGAGAAAAGTCAGATGTAATTTTGATAAGAATTGCCTTGAATTCATAGATCAATCTTAATAATGTCTTCCAATACATGAGCATGATTTTCATTTATTTGTATTTTCTTTAATTTTTTCAATGATTTTTATATATGTTTTTCAGAATACAAGCATTGAACTTCTTTTGTCAGATTTATTCATATTTTATTTACAACAGTCTTATAAATGGCATCATTTTCTCAATTGCATTTTCAGATTTTTCATTGCCAGTCTACAGAAATACAATTGATTTTTGTATATTGATCTTGTATCCTAAAAATTGTTGAACTCTCTTATTAGCTCTAATAATTTTTTGTGCATTCCTTAGAATTTTCTACCTTTAAGATCACAGCATCTACAAATATAGATAGTTTACTGCTTTCCCTCCAATTAGATTAATGTTGATATTGTTGTTTTTGTTTTTGTTTTCCCTAAATGCCCTGGATAGAACCTCCAATACATTGAATGGAAATGGTGAGAACAGACATTCTTGTCTTGTTTCTGATCTTAGAGGGAAAGCTTTCAGTTGTTCAACATTAAGCATGCTGTTAGCTGTGGGGTTTTTTGTTAGATGCCCTTCATCAGGTTGAGAAATGATTTCTATTTTGCTGAGTGCTTTCATCACGAAAGAATTTTATATTTTTGTGAAAGGCTTCTTTGTGTCTATTGAAATTGTCATGAGCTCTATTGTCCTTTATTAATATGGTATATTGCATTGGTTGATTTTCATATGTTGAACCAATCTTGCATTCCTGGGATAAATCTCACTTGGTCATAGCGAATAATCATTTTTATCTTTTGCTGCACTCAGTTTGTTAGTATTTTTATAGGGTTTTTGCCTGTATAGTCATAAGGGATTTTAGTTTTTAGTTTTCTTTTCTTGTGATGTCTTTGTCTGATTTCGGTATAAGAATAATACTGGCCTTATAGAATGAGTTGAGAAGTATGTTCTCCTTTATATTTTTTTGAAGACCTTGTAAAAGATTGGTGTTAATTTTTCTTTAAAAGTTTGGTAAAATTTACCAGAGAATCAGGTCCTGGGCTTTTCTTTGGGGTTGTTTTATTATTATTATTAACTTGATCTCTTTACATGTTATTAAGATTTCCTATTTCTTCTTGAGTCAGTTTTGGTAGGTTGTGTCTTCCTAGGAGTTTGTTCATTTATTTTAGGTTATCTAATTTGTGCCATACAGTTATTCATAGTGTTCCCTTATAATTCTTCTATATTTTTATAAGGTCAGTAGTAATATTCCTTCTTTCATTCCTAATTTAATTAATCTGAGCCTTCCCAATTTTTTTTGATCAGTCTAACTAAAAATTTGTTAATTTTGTTGGTCTTTTGAAAGAACCAAGTTTTGATTTTGTTTATTTTCTCTATTTTCAATTCTTTATGTCATTTTTTCTCTTTAATCTTTGTTATTTCCTTCCTTCTGCTCACTTTGGATTTAGTTTTCTCTTCTTTTTCCAAGGTCTTAAGGTGTAAAGTTAGGTTATTTCTTGCCCCTATACTTTGATGCAGTGTAGGCTCAAAGATAATATTCATAATAGTAATAGCCACTCTTTATTAAGTGTCTATTGGGTTAGACATTTGCATACATTATTGCTAGACTTTGTAACAAACCTGCAAGTCAGGCATCCTTATTCCCATTTTACAAATAAGAAAACAGGTTCAGAGAAACAAATTGTGCTGCCCAAGACTACATAGCAGAGCCAGTAACTATATCCAGTTCTATATGGCTGAAAATTGGTACTGTTTCTGCCCCAAACAGAGAAAGAACAGAGCATGAAATTGGGACCCATTACACCTGAGTACATTTCCAATAAATGCACCAACATAAATCCTGTCTGAAACTCAGTTTCCCCACTCTTTGCAGAGTCAGTGCCTTCTCGTTCTTTGGGTCTTACCTTCTGCATCACTTCTGAGAGTTTCTCCCATTAAAATGCAAGCTCCATGAGGTCATAAGATGTGTCTGTCCTGTTAATTGTTTTTCCCAGATTCCATCATAGACCCCGGTTCATAAAACATGTTCCATAAATATTTGTTAATTGAATGAATTGGTTAGATGAGAGATACCTAAAGTCTGCTTAGATACAAAGTTATGGAATTCTCTTATAGTTGTTTTCCAGTAATAAAAATTTACTCAAAGAAACTCAAGAAAAAGGAAATGAGAAACTCTCATGGAATCAACTTCCTTCACAGGAACTAGAACATGATCAGGTGTCTGCTTTCTCCCTCTCTCTCGCCCTCTTTCTGGGGCTACCTGGCCTTCCATCTCTGCTTTTGTCTACCATGTGTTCGAGTGTCCTGTCTAAGTTCTGGCTTATTCAGATCAACCATAGTCTATCACAGCTTCTCCAAAATGGTAGTTTTAGCCCTTGAGATAATTGGCTCTTACAGCTCCAGGGTCCACAGTTAACTCAGTCTTTTTTTCACGTTGTTATTTCAAATTCCAGAGAGATGGAGTCTGATTGGTCCAGTGGATCAGTGGTGCTTCTCTGGGCCAATCAGTTGTGACCAACAGATTGAGGTTATATAAAGTACATCAAGAGGCCCTTTCTCTGTTCTTGGGTTATAAACGCTTGGGATCAAGGAGACAATTGGCAGATCTATGACAAATTTTAAATTTTGTGTTTAAAATTTCAATACTTTCTTTAAATTAGGCTTGTGAATGGCCAAGTTCACATGGATAGTGAGTGAGACTGAACAGTAGGCCTTCTTGCTCCCAATACACATAGGCATTTTGGACAGAGATGGCATCCAAGATATCCTGCCCTGGGTCCACAAAGGAGAATCTCTTTTGTAACTTCCCTTCTGTTTCATGGGCTTGGAATCTGGCTGCCATCCATTTATGGGACACTCAGCCTAGAGAAGGTCTCTTGGTCTCCTGCTGCTGAGGAATTGCATTATTGGGTTTTTAAATAAACCATTGGCCAGAATATCTAAAAGACTTTCTTGCAGACCTTGACAGGTTTATTTTTTTGTAAATTAAAAATCCTAGCCTGGGGCTAAATGAAAATGTCTTCAGATTTGCAATCAGTGCTTGTGTTTCATATTTGAAGTGCACATTCGTAACTGGAGTTTGCTGTGACCTGATCTTGGGACTCCATTCAGTGGATTGCTGACTTCTTTGAATTTAGGGGTTCATGATGGGAGCTTGCCCTTCATCATTACCATGGGACAAGAAAGACACTCAATTACTCCAGTTTGTGAAGGTCATTTTCATCCTTCTTCCTTCCCACAGTCTGACAGCAATCAATCCGTTAAAGCACCCCATGTGATTGAGAAAATAAAGGACACATGAAAGATCTATAACTGTGTATAAGGCCTTCTTGCCACTAACTGATCTAAATCAGAAGAGATTATGAATGTGCACACACACACTCCTATCAATATGGGCCAAGAGCACTAAGAAATGTCAACACCGTTGACATCTTCAGAAAATGCATGAATTAGGGGTCCAGTTTATATTTTCAAACACAATAAATTGTTAGAAAAAGGCTTTTAGCCACGAGTAAAGTAGCAGGCACGTACAATAATACTGTGTTGGGATTTTTCACAAAAATGTTTGGATTTCACACACGTACCTCGTAAGCTGTCAAGAAGGCAATGCCTTGGGGCTTAAACTAACAAATGATTATCTTCCACTGTAAGAGGGTAAATAAAACCTAATTCAGGTATTTACTTTATTTACTTGTTTATTAATACTCTTCTGGTTCCAGAAGGATTAACGCAGGATTCTGAACAGTATTTTTTTTTTTAATTTCCCCGTGGAAATTCAGTTTTTACATCTAAGCTTAAGTCAGAATGCTAAAATAGGGTAGAGATTTGGGGAGGACCCTCTCCACACACACCCCCATCCCAAATTTCACCAATATACATATTTGAAAAGCGAGATTCAGAGTGAAGCAACTGAGCTAAATCCTCCCAATTAGTAAGAAACAGAGTTAATACTTACACTATAGTCCTCTGACTCTGTATTTAGCCCCCTTTTCATTATCTTTGTCACCCCTGATTCGAGTCACGCCAACTCAACACGAATCAAGTGTCTGCTCAGGGCAAGGCCCTGGGCTGGAACTGGGCTCACTCAGATAAATGAAACATGGCTCTGGGCTGTCCAGGAGGTCATGGTCTAGTGAAGAAACAAACAGAAATACTCATGACCTCACTGGAGCAAGAGCTATGGGAGAAATTGAAAGAGTTATCAAAGAATTACTTCCCTGCTGATCCCAAATAGTTTTTTTTCCAGGTAATTTCTTTCAAAATTTCAAGAAACAGATAATTCTCAAACTCTATGAACTGCTCCAAGAGCAGAGAAGAAGTTGAACAACTATCTCACTCGTTGTCTGAAACTAGCAAAACTTGCCAAAAACAGGATTCACAGACCTGAGGAGAAACAGACTTCACAAGTCGTGTTTCTACCATATGGCCCAATTTCAATCTAGACAGTGCTGCGTGGACTGGATGTGGACCCCTAAACCACCGTCAGCAGATCCATTGGCTAGCAAGTAACTAATCAGAGTCTCTCTCTTGAGCTATTGGAAAATAGAGTCAGAGAGGGGATAATGGGACCATATTGTATATTAGCACTAAGAGGACAGTTATATGTTTAGCTGCATCCAGCATAGAAAGTTTTCTAAGAAAGAGAGGAAAGAGAGAGGGAGAGATTAGAGGCTCAAGAAGAGGAGGGAAGCAAAACGTCATGTAGCTCTGAAGAGGAAGTAGCTTCGGTTTCTAGTAAGATCCCTAGCTCCAGTTCCCGTGAGATCTATATAGACTCTTGTTTCCATGGCGTTGCCCTGTTGTGTCCTTTCAGAAACAGCCCTTTCACCAACCCCACCAGACACTTTCACTTCTCCTATGCTGTGTTGGATAGATTTGCATTCTTTGCAATAAAGATGCCTGTGCTAGAAGAACAGTAGCTTAAAACAAAGAGGAAAAATTATCATTATTTGCAAAAGATGGATTCTGATACCCAGAACACTCAAGAGAATCAACTGAAAAACTATTAAAGTTAAGAAATCTCAGTAAAGAGACTGGTTACAGGGTAAATACACCAAAATAATAGCATTCTTCTTTCCTAGCAATAACTAGTTGGGAAATAAGATTTTAAAATATTCATAATAAAACCAGAAAACATAAAATGCTTATGAAGAGCTTTAACAAGAAATATGTAAGATGTTTATGAAGAAAACCACAAAACTTTACTGTAAGATGTAAAAAAATATTTGACTAAACAGGAAGATAAACAGTGTTCTTGGGCAGAAGGCTCTACAATATAAAGAGATCGGTTTTTCCTAAATTAACTTATAGGTTCCTCATATTTTTCCAATCAAAGTCTTGATAAGATTTTTGGAAACTTGAAAAGATAATTCTGAAATTCATCTACAATAATAGGTAAAAGTAGCTAAGTCACTTTTGAAAAATAAGAATTGTTTGAAAGATTTACCCTCCTATATTATATAGCAAAAATCATAAGAACATCATGTTTCTGGTGTAATGGTAGACATGTCAATGGACAAAATAGGGATTGGAAAATAAGATTGGGTTTGCACACACACACACGGAAATTCAATATATCATTACAATGTATCACAAATTTGCGGGGAAAATATTACTTTTAATACATGGTTAAGAGGCCCTTTTACAAGGGGTTAAAAGTCTTGGAGCACAGGGAAGCATTTACCAACACTATCTACTTTAATGAATTACAGCTTTATGAAAGGATTAAATTAAATGCTTTCTAATTTTTAAAAACAAAAAGGAAGCAATAGTGATAACCAAATTGACCTGCAAGGGGGAAGAGGATATTTTAATTTAAAAAAGGAAGAAATTACCCACAAAAAGTGAGATGTTATTATATAAAGATATAAAATAATATACTTAACCATCAAAGACAAAACTGAAATAATGGGGGGGAAACTGGAAAAAAATTAAACAAATGTAACAGAATGAGTTATCCTTAAGACATAAAGGAAACTGATACAAAACATTCAGATTCCAGTTGATAGCTGGCCATAAAATGTCACAGAAGAGGCAATTTATGAAAGATAAAATGCAAATGCTAAATAAACATATGTTTTAAAAAGGCAAGCTCACTAGCAATTAAATAAATGCAAATTAAAACAATGAGCTATTATCCTCACCTCTCAAATTAACAAAACTGGGAAACAAAACTCTCCTCTAAACAGGAGCCTGTGAGATAAGCATTCTTCTCTGCTGCTGGGAATATAAATTTGTATATCTTTTGAGAAAGCAATTGAACTATTGTATCTACAGCCAAATATATTCAAATATTTTAAAGCACTATTCTCATTTGTAAGATCCAAAGGAACTAATTTGTAACACAGACAAAAAACACACAAAGATATACATTGCAGAGATGTGCATGTATGAATGTGTGCACATATTTTAATAATAGCATAATTAGAAGCAAAAATATTCTCAAAAAGAGAGGATTGATTAATTAAAATGTGATACATCCAAATGATGGAAATTTATGTAGTCATTGTAAATGAGGCTTGGGAAGGATTTTTAATTTTAAAAAATGCCTTTATCAATACCATATTTTCAAAAATAGAATACCCCTGCACATAAGGTCTGATCTCAACTAAGTTAACACACACACCGAAAACACTTCAAACACTCAACCACTGTCAGTGATTTTGTCTGGGAGACAAATGATGAAGGATTTTCAAAATTTTAAAACTCCTTTTCTACAATTTTAATATATGTGCAAAGGAATATATATTCCTATTATAATCAAGAGCAAGAGATGGAGAGAAAAATGGGAAAAATCATATCACTATATTGAAATAAGTACTTTGATAAAGGTCATTGCTTTGAGAGCACCAAATCTGTCTGGGAAGTCAAGGAGGAAACATTTCAATTGGCACTCAGAGAAGCTGGCTCTGCAGGAGAAGCATGGAAGGGCACTCTGGGCAGGGCCAACTTCGCTAAGAGGAATATAAATTTAGAGTTAAACACTATTGTGAGAGATGCAAAGATGGAAATTATCATCTGATTGGGGAGAAAAGCATTAAAAAATTGTTAGTTTATGCTAAGGAAGAAATGAATAATTAAACAGTAAACCATTAAATTTGGGAATAGATTTGTGGTATGGGAGAAACAAAGCAAAATAGAACTCCAAGGAAATAATGTTTAGGCTCCCAGTGGAATGCCCTCTTCTAGCCTAACCTATCCATTCATGTAATCCTAACCACACATTAATATATATCTGCGTTGTCTGACCCGTTCTCCAGTTCTGCTGTATTTCTCACTCTCCACAATCCCCTTCAGCAGGGACAGAAGGAGAAGCATGACCTATTCAACTCTGGTAAACTCTGAGCCATTGGTTTTCTCAGTGGAGCATCCGACTACTACATTTGGGGTGAAAATACTGCTACAGTTTCAAGATGTTTGGCTTGTGCCTCTTTTGAAACCTTCCTACCTGAGAAGAGAAGATGATTCTACATGGAAAGTAACTGTGAGCACCTCATCAGCCAATTAGATGCTGACAATTCACTTGCAATCAGGTACAGAACCTCTTCCCTATGTAAGACATTGTATGAGACTGATGCAAGATACAGAAGTGGAAAGATAACAAAGGATCTCCACTTCAATAAATTTGTAATCTAAGCTACTGGGTCTTAAACTTGGCTGCCCATTGCAATCACCATGGAAGATTTAAAAAACACTGATGCTCAGATCACATCCCCAGAGATTCTGATTTAATTGGTCCTGGGTGTGGTCTGGGCACCAGGAAATTTAAAAGCTCCCCAAGTGATTCTGATGGGCAGCCAAGTTTGGAAACTACAGTCTAAAGGGAGTGGTAGGCAAAATCCCTAATCATTAAACCGTCCTGATCACATCATTTTCGTGGATCAAATCCTTAATGGGTTTCCTATTGCATGTGGAGACAAGTTCAAACTCCTAGTTGGCCTTCAGGGCCCTGTGTAATCTAAGACCTGTTGAACCTTATTCCCCTGAGGTGCTCCCAACAGAAGGTCTATTGCCTGAGCCTTCCTTTAGTCTGCTGACTTTGTTCCAGAAACAGCAAATAGGCAAATCTCTGCCAACTCTAATTGATTGCTATTGGCTACCTGGAGAAATGTATTTAGAAAGATCCTTAGACTATTACAGCTACAGCACTCAACAGGAAAAAGTACCATGATCTATTAATAATGTCTGCCATGGCCGGGAAATGGAAAAGGGCACTTCCCGTGCTAGACATTTGCCATGCTGGCATTATTCCTTTGCTACCCTTGTGCCCTTGATCTGGAATGTCATCTAGACCCTCCTTCAAAGCACAACGTAGCCTCTCCTCTCTGAAGTCCCCCTGTTGTCCTTCAAATACTCTCTACATTGGCTCCTAGAATTTATCAAGTCTTCCTCTGAATCTCCATTAGTACTCTTGCCAATTTTACTCTAGAAATAAATATCATCTTTTGTGTACATGTCTCAAATACTATATGATTGTGATTCTCAATCTTTAGCTTGTGTTAGAATCACTCGAGAGTTTTGTTAAAACATACACCCAGAATTTATGATTCAGTAATTCTGGGATACGGCTTGAAAATTTGCATATCTAATGAGGTCCCAGGTGATACTGCTGACTGCTGGCCTGGGTACCACCTTTGAGAACCACTCTGTTACATTATAATATCCTATAAGGCTCGTCTGAAATTTATCTTTATCTATGCATTTCTGTTATCATTTTCTTGAACACAGTAGGCATGCATTATTCATTGAATTAAACCAAAGCAATCCAAGACAGGTACGATGAGTGAGAAACGGCTGGTGCAGACACACACCATAAGAAGTCACACTCATTTTGAATGACAAAAAAAATCTTTGATGATAGATTACAATTCAGATAGGAGAGAAATAGGGATGATTCCTCTCTCAGCATCTGGGGTTGGGGTCACAGAGAGAAGAGAGCATTTTAGAAAGATGCTAGGTTAGTAACTTGGAGACACACCTGCTTATTGTCTCCATCAGTCTCAAGCAAGCAGGTCCCAAACTGACTGTGAATTTCACAAGGAGGAAGAGAACCTGTAAGTGTGATCAAGGGTAAAAGGAAGCAAATGGGTAGCTAAAGGAAGGAGAAGCCATCGAGGGAGGCTCCAAGAGGATTTTCATCTTGCATCTCTGGAAATATGTCTCCATTGACTTTATTGAAAGCCACCCCAAGGTTGATGGGGGAGGTGGAGGAGCTGATAGAAGATGAATGAGATGGCTCACTAAGAAAATTTCCCCAGCTCTCACAGGCTGGGTTTTAAAAGCCATTTCTGCAATTGTTCAGAGCTGTCAAATGTCTCTGTCAGATCGATAGGTTACTGTGGAATTTGCCCAGACTGTTGGCCAATCAAAATGTAAATTCCAGATAAATTTAATACATAAACCAACTTGTCTTCCTCAAGCCATTTTGAAAGTCATGAAAAGTAATTTGACTTTTCTTCATGACTGTCATACAGGAGACACGTTTCTGCTGGTGTTAAGCATTTATTTGGCCTCAAAATTCATTGTGGGCCCAGGGGTGGCAAGGGAAGTGTAGGGTATGTGTGCATTTATGGTCTTATCATCCATGTGCTTCAGAGGGACCTGTAGGTTCAATTATTTGGGTACCTTTTATAGGAAATGTATAAATTAATATGAACATGTGTGGTGTCTGCATGCAAAACGAGTGTGTTAGATTTGCTTACGGGATGTGTGATTAGAAAGTCATGAACTCCCTATTTACGTTTCTCATGAACAGTCTCATTTTCTAGAACATGCAATGTGTGTCTGGATGCATGATTATGTGTATGCATGTTACAATCTATCTTTTCCAACAAGAACTGTAAATCTTTACATTGAAAGAAAAGATTTATAGCTCAGCCAGTATGGCTCCAGGCCCCATGGGGAAGTATGCTTTAGAGATATGCCCTAATTTTTCACATTGAAAAAAAGTCAGAATGGGAAAATCATGTAAGCAAGAGGTATAAACCTTTAAACTAAGGAATGTCTAAAGTGGAGATTTTGCATTCAATCATTTTTCCTGGGGTCATTCTATCATAGATGCCTTACTTCGAGGTGATGTTAGTTTATAAAACACTTTCATAGCCATTATGCCATTTGACCCTCACTAGCCATTGAAGTAGCTAGGAGGGTCCTCTTTCCACAGGTGAAGAAACTGAGACCTAGGCAGGCGAAGTGGCTAGACCAAAACCACCAAATAAGGGTAGAGCCAAGATGTGAACCCAGATGTCTTGAATATTCTCCACTGTGCCCCAGATACTCTCTACCCTTCCCCACCCTACTCCATCTTTTCATGCAATGCATCCGCTAGACTCTTGGATTCATTTTCTCCGGCTGCTGTAACAAATTACCACAATCCTGGTAGCCGAAGACAACAGAAATTTATTCTCTTACAGTTTTGGAGATCAGAATTCTGAAATGGGTCTCACTGGGCTAAAATCAAGGTGGTAGGATTTTGTTCCCTCTGGAGGCTCTCGGGGAGAATCCATTTCCTTGCTTCTTCCGGCTTCTAGCTGCATTCCTTGGCTCCCTTCAAAGACTGACAGTCGGTTGGAGCCCTTCTGATGTTACCACCTCTCCAGTTTTCCTCTTTTGCTTCTTTCTTGCATTTTTATGGACCTTGGGTCCACCCAGATACTAAGATAGGGATAATCTTTCTATTTTAAGGTCGATTGGTTGGTGACCTTAACTCCATGTACAACCTTAATTCCCTCTTTCCGCGCAAACTAACAAAATCACAGATTTGGGGATCAGGACATAGACATCTTTGAGGAGCCAGTATTCTGCCTACCATAGCTCTCTTGCCTTTTAGCTTCTAATGGGTTCAGCCAGTGGGGGAACAATGGCAGGAGATCAGAAAGGGAAGAAAGAGAAGTCCAGGTGTTTATTCCACCTGTTCTCTCCTTATCCTGAATTTCTGCAGAGGCCGCAGCATTCTGTTAAAGCCACAGCTCTCTTAGGTGGCCCTTTCCTATAGCTAAAACTTTATCCAGGTTCCAAAACCACTCCCTACCTTTGTTCCATCACGCCTAGGGTGGTAACAGCTTCCCTGTGTTGTTATCCTCAAGCCGCTTTACCACTCTTGGTGGCACCCTCAGCTCTCCCCACCTTTGTCAATAATCCTTCCATTAAACCATCTTCAATAACTTCTTTAAGTGTGGCGTCTGTTGCTTGCCAGGACCCTGGCTGATGGATGAAGGATACATCTTCCAAGGTCAGCTCTTTCCCCTAAACCACTTGGCTAAATCAATTGGATAGCAACCATGGCTACAGAATGGGTAAAGCATGGTTCTACTTCAACAATAATTTCCTTTGCAGGTCAGAGGTCATGGCATTCCAAGGGTCTTGGGGGCGGGGGCCAGGGAGGCAGGCAGTTGGTCAGGGAGGCTCAGTGCTATCCTGGAGCTGCCTGCCCAGTGGGCACTGTGGAGTGATGTGGCCCCAAGACTCCTAGCCTCAATTTTCCCGTGTAAGCCATGGTCAGAGGTCATGGACCAAAGTCTGTTGGCCTCGAAGGGCAGGAGTGGGGGCGCTGGTCCTTCTAGCAGGTGCCCAGACCTCACAGGCAGGTAGACAGGGCCCCGAGTGATCCTTGGGGCGGAGGGTCAGCAGATGTCACCCTGCAGCCCCGACCCCTCCCTCGTGTTTAGAGCCTGAGGGCCAGGTGCCCACCTGCCTGCTCAGTGCCCACAGCTGTGGTTCCTCTAGGAAGCCCTGTGTAGCCAGCCTTGGGGAAAGGAGTGCCACCTTGATGCTGTCCTGACTGCTGGTCAAGCACCTTCCCAGGTACCCTGTGCTTTCTGCATCTGAAGACCAGGCCAGCTCTGCCACCTTCTGTCCATTCACTAAACTTGAGAGGAGTCAGAGTTCATGGAGAAACCAGGTCCTCGTGCTTACGGGTATGAGGTGACCTCTCGTCTATGAGGATATTGACGCTGCTCCCAAACGTCATGTGGTGTTGGCATGGACACAGGCTTTGTTAGGCCCCTAAAAGGCCTGCCCCAGAGCCTGGTGCTGGGCAGACTGGGCTTAATTGCTGCCTTCTCTTGACAGGGCAGGGACAAGTCAGCTAAACCCCTCAACCTAGTTTAATTATTTCAAAGTGAGGGATGTAGCCTATGCTTAAGGTCCCATATAGTCAAGTCTGGTGCTTTATATATTCATTTATGCTTCTGCAAAGGGCATTTATGGCAAAGAGCTTTACCCAGTGTTCTCATTTTCCTGGCAGAGTGGGCTGATTATTACAGTTTCGGACTTTAGAAGGTTGACCCCTGCAGCTGGTAAGTGGAAGAGCCCATGAGCACACAGCCTTGTGTTCCTAAACCATAGTAAAGTAGGGAAAATGAAGTTTTAAATAATGGGCAGAAGTACAGAAGAAGCTATAACAACCTTTTTTGTTTCCCCCATAGATGCAGCCACAACATGGCAACTGTCTTTATAAGGAAAATGGTGGTTTCTGCATGAACCCTCTCCTACATCAACTAGTTGCACAACTGAAGCCCACACATCCTCTCCACTCTTGCTCGAACCATTTCATGCTACAGTTCTGGTTGGTGCAAAACCCAGCACAGCAGTGGCCTCACTTTTCTCCACCCACCTGGTGCAGTGCCTGCAGCCTGCTCTGAGGTTCAAGACCAAGGGCACCACCAAGAAGCACTGCAAGGACTGTTACCAGGTGAAGAGGTGTGGGCGGTGGTTTATCTATTGCAAAATGAACGCGAAGCACAAGCAATGACAGATGGAGTTCCTTTGGCTGTGAAATAATGTGCCAAATTGCATCATTTCCTTGGGAAATAGCATTACCTTATCAGAAAACAAATAAAATGTAAACATTCTGTTATCTAAAAAAAAAACCCTATAATTTCCTATTTTTCTTTCCTGTTCGGGTTATAAAATCATAGCTAAACTGACAGCAATGGTTACTAATATACTCACCTTAATTAATGGAAGGGACCCATTTTGGAAAGCAGAAAAGAGAATTTCCTCTGGTTCAAAGTGGCCCAACAAGTAATAAGGAAAACATATTCCTTCCTTAGGTCTAGTGAATTTTAACACTCAGAAATGGCCACGTCTTCTGCTTGTTCCGGTCTTATTTCTCATTCAACTCTGCAATCAGCTGGCTTTGTGATGTGGAATAAATGTCAAATTCCTTACTGTGCGCTGTAGGTCCTACCTCAGGGGCTCTTGTCTACTTCTCCAATCTCATCTCTTACCACATCCTCCCTCTCTCCCTCTGTTCCACCTCAACCATCCTGGCCTACGTTCTTCTACCTGGAAAGACTGTTCTCACCTGAAGCCTTTGCCTTTGCTGTCTCTCTTCTAGAAACCTCTATATCCAGATCTTCAAATGGTTAGTCCTTCTCAATATTGAGGTCTTAACTCAAATCTTACCTTTTCAGGGAGACTTCTCTGATGAACTGAAACATCTATTCCATCGCAGCACCCTGTGAGTACTATCAATACCCTTCATAGTATTCAGCATCATCTGACATTACCTTTAAATATTTTCTTTATTTTCTGTATTTCCCCAATGGCATATATACTCCAAAAGATCAGTGGCCTTTTATATCTTATTCATTGCAGGATCCCCAAGCCCTAGAACTCTGACTGGCACATAGTCAGAGCTGTTATTAAATTCTTAAATTTATTGATATTGACTAACATTTACCCAAAAGGTATTATGTGCCAGGCACTGTTCTAACTATTCTATATTCATTTACTCAATTTTATTCTCTACAGAAGTGCTATGAAGTTGATATTATTGCCATCCCAATTTTACGATAGGAAAACTGAGGCTCCCAAGAACCATGAGTTTCATCATCGCAGATACAGACTACATGATTGGTAAATAACAGAGGAAGGTTTTGAACCCAGGCAGTTAGCTGCAAGGCCTGTGTTTTAATTACTATACTTCATTCTCTATCCCTCACACAAGAATGTATTTTGGACATTCCTTGTATGTCTTTTTGACACTCACTCTCCCTCTTCACCTTCTTTGCCCAATCAAATGTGACCTCCTACATAAATTTAAATTTTGATATCCACCCTAACAGAATTCTTCTTTGCTATCTTCCTATTTCATGTTATAGGAATTTCTGTTGTAATACGTATCAAGACATGTCAGAACCACAGTCTAGCTTCCTGTCTAATTGTTGATTCTTTAAAGCAGAAGACCTCACTCATATCTCTAGCATCCAGCAGAGCATATATCAGGCACTCAACAACAGATACATATTAGATGTGCTGTATTTTAGATACTCAAAAATTCTTGAATAAATAAAGACTTATGAGTTCTAAAGTCATGTAGCTTGATGCAAAGTTTTGGCCAGTTAGTGCCGAAGAATACTTGAATAAGGAAACCTAACAAGATGAGATAGGATGTCGCAGGATCTCCATTGTGGAGCCTTTTTCTGACACTAGTGCCCACAGAAAAGTCTGAGGAATCTGCATATGTCCGGAGAAAGCAACTGCATTGGGACCACTGGACAGAGATGAGGACAATGACAGGGAAGCAGTGAAAGGCATTGAGATGTTGCTATGAACTCAGCAGTTCATCAAAGTTAAGTGGGGATCCCAGCCTAGAGCAATGCACACCACAAAATTCAGTCTGGCCTTTCTTCTCACGTCTGTCAGATGTGCTCATTTCCCATCTCCCAGCATTTGCTTCTCCTGATTCTCCTGGTTGGTGCACCCATCCTTCTCTCAATCACCTCTTCAAATGGTATGCTTATGTATCCTACAGAGTTTTCCAAAAGAAAATTGAATGTGTTCTGGATTAATTAGGAAACATGATTTCCATTAAATGGTCATTGGTTCTAAGTGATGGCAGTTTAGAAGCAATAGGGATGAGGAATAGGAATATTGGAAAGAAAAGAGGAGAAGTTGTCAGTGATTGTGTGATTCACATAGATCCTTTGTCAGAGAGTTTGCTTTGTTTACCAGGACAGTAAGTGATAAAATGATGAGAATGGGTAAGAGGACTGCAGGAGTCGTGGAGCTTGAGGTGGTGCTAGAAAAAGATAGATGAAATCAAACACAGGATTTGCTCAGAGTTGTTTAGGTCTTATAACCACATAATCATCTAATTTAATAACAATAACTACAATCCTGATAATAACAATAAGCAACCCATATTACCGAAATTCTTGCTAGAAAAATTACTCTGATATTGTAAGCATGAAAAAATCTAGTCGTAGGAATGGACTATCCCCACCACTGATAAATTAGTGTTTGTTTGATAATGGGAGGTTTCTCCAGAGGCTAATTGTTTTGCTTTTGCAGATCAGACTGAGGTTCTCATTCTGCAGGGTTCAACCTGAATTCTCCCTCTGTCCAGGCTCCACCACATTCTTGTCTCTCTGGCATCTTTACATCAAATATCTAGATTAATATTTGGATTATTCTCTAAATATTTGTCATGCATTATTTCTTTCCTATGTAGAAGATTATGAACTTGCAGAAAAGAAGAACTTCTGCATGCCTGTAAAGGCCAGTAACAGTAAGGACGGATGCACAGCTGATCTTCAATGAACATAGGTCAAGTTGAATTACAATGAACTTTGCCAAAAGGCTTTGCAGAATGTTGACAGATGTGCAGGTGTGTGAGGCAGGAGGCAAGGGGGTGGCAGGTCTCCCTGGTCAAATCTATTTGGGAAACACTGGGTTAAACAAAGTTTAACAGGGTTCCTCCCAAGAGGGTTCCTCCATCCCTTTGATATGCAAATGTGCGTCAGGAATCTCCTAGAGGGGTTTTTCTGGGCAGAATTTGCAGAACATGTTTGCCTTAGAAGCCTTTATTTTACAGAGGAACTCATAAACATAGTACTCCACGGAACATACTTGTTAAACATTGAATTTAATTAAATAAGTTACAGATCAAAAGGAAACCTTCAAGATTAATTTCTCTAATCCCCTCAGTTTCCACATATGAAAAATGGGGATGACCATGCCACCTACCTCAAAAAGTTGTCATGAAGATTAAATAAATGAATATAGCTACGAACTTAAAATACCAATAGGTGTTTACTATCACCATTTTATAGATGAAAATTTAAGTTCCCACTACATGTGGCTTAGGGGTTCAGAGCCAAAGTTTTGGAACCAGACCTAGGTCAAGTTGGCTTACATGACCTTGGGCAGGTGATGTAAACTTTCTTATCTTACTCTTCACTTCTTCATCTGTAAAATGGGCTTGATGATAGTCAGCTTCATGGAGTTGTTATGACAAGTAAAGGGGACAATGTGGGTAAAGGGCTTAGCCCAGAAATTGGTACTCAGGGCCCATCCAATAGGTAGTAACTCTTAGTCATGTGAAAATATTCATTGAGAAGTACCTAGATGCAAATGTTGTTCTGAAGGTTGATATGTATTAATGCATGATCTTAATAAACTTAAGAGGTAGGTGAATTTTCAGTCTCATTTTACAGAAAGGAAATTGACTATCAAAGAGATGGAAAAACTTGCCCGAGGTCACAAACTAAGAAGTGAGAGAGTTAAGATTCAAAACCTATCAGGCTGACACCAGAGCCAATGCTTCCAACTGCTGTGCCGTCCTCCCTCTTTGCTTCATCCCACCCTGGCCCTCATCCACAGTGGACAGCATTGGCTAGTCTAGTACTTTGCTCCTGGGTTATTGTTGCCAGCATGCTCAGGACAGGACTCATTCTTCCAGGTGGCACCTTAGACCATCAGGGATCTTGATTAAAGGCTTCCCCCAAGCCCATGCATGATTCCTTCCTCAGGCTGAGAAAGCTGCAGCCAAACAGTGTGGTTTATAGAGGCCTTGTCTGAATTACGGTGTCCAGGCCTACCCAGGCAGATAGAATCCAAAGTCAGAGGCTCTGCAGGCCCTCTCCCAAAGGGTCTAGGGATACTATAAGGGTCAGAGATCCCAGGGAGAGTGGTCCCCAGTTCCTGCCCAGAGAGGCCTGAGGACCTGGGCATGTATAGGGTCAACCCAATTTGGATAGCTTCCTGATAAAACCACATGAGGGGGGCTGGCCCAGTGGTGTAGCAGTTAAGTTTGCATGCTCCGCTTCAGTGGCCTGGGGTTCACTGGTTCGGATCCCAGGTGCAGACCTATGCACTGCTTATCAAGCCATGCTGTGGCAAGCATCCCACATATAAAGTAGAGGAAGATGGGCACAGATGTTAGCTCAGGGCCAATCTTCCTCAGCAAAAAAGAAAAAAACACATGAAGAAGAGACCACCACACCCACCATCTCTTCCAGAAGAAGCTTTGAGTCTGATCCTGACTTAAGCCCATGACACAGGCAATCTTTCTCCCTCTCTGAGTAAACAGGTCTAGAAAAAGATGATTTGTCTTTGGTCACTCAGCCAGCAAGTAACAAAGCTTGAACTTGAGAACCTTTACTCTAAATCCTGTTCTTTCTATGCTTCTCCAAACATGTCTACCTAACAGAGAGGGGTGAGAAGAAAGAAACTGTGGGTGAACTTAAGGGCAGATCCATCCACAGAGAGCTTTTATGTGCAGAGATGATGCGATGGGCCTTGGGTTTAACTAACACTGGCGAGTTCAGAGATGCCCAGGATAAGAAGCTGTGCCTATGTCAGGTTCTTTCTAGAGTTATAAGCTGAGACTAAGACATCCATCTTTTCTCCTCACAAGGCATCACTTGATGCTAAGTGAGGTCATGTCAGCATTTCCAGGAGGTGTATTTATGTAGTGCTTTTATCAAGCAAGGCCATGGCCATGATCCCACAGCAGGGCTGGGTCAGGCAATTGAAGCATTACATCATCTTGGTTGAGCTGTTTTGGAAGGAGGAGCCAGAAGAAAAGGGGAAAGGGGCCAGGATGGTGAGGAGGGGAAAAACACCTCTGAGTAGCTAAATGCTAGATTCAAGATCAGGTGACTCACAGACATTATCTGATTCAATCTTACAAGAGTACGCAAAGTATGCATTAAAAACCAGTTGTACAGATGAAGAAACTAGTCAGAAGGGTTCAAGAGGTCCTACATTTTGACATTTGTGTGATTTAGACCCAGATCTCTGTAGTTCTGAAATTTACCCTATTTGCCCTATTTCTCTCTGACTCTGTGTCTTCAGAGTCTGGTCGTAATTCTGGCATTTAACTTACTTCAGGCAAGCTCCTTCACCTATTTGAGCCTCATATTTCTTATCCCAAGGCAATAACAGTTCTTCCCTATTCTAGAAACTGACAGGACATGAGAATCAAAGATTTGAAAATGTTTTGATCAATTAAACAAGAATGTAGTATTTTTATACCTGGAAGAAAGAGCTATTACAAAGAGGGAAATACCAAACATATACATATATTTGCCTCTTTTCCTCTTTTTAGTAGCTCTTTTAACGCGTCTGTATATATACATATACACACATATAAATACATGTTAGGTATGTATATATGTGATATACGTGTGTGTGTATACTGCGTGTATATGTACACACATTATATATAATTAACTATATGCATATAATTACTGTAGTCAATCCTTCCATGAAGTCATTCAGAAACTATTCATCACTGTGTGCTTCCTTTTCTGGCATGCTGATCTCCTTGCATTTTATCGCTTAATATCACTTTAAATTGTAATATCACTTTAAATTGTGTAATATTTTACCCTGAAAATTTTCGTTTAATATCCTAGTCTCTAATTGTGTCAATGAATGATTTATCTTCATGGTTTTGTGCAGAAATGTAGAGTACTTTCATGTGCTTTGTGAGTTTTTACTTCCTAAATCAAAGCTAAGGTCCTTAAAGGTATATTTTTCTTGGGTGATAGGACCATGGTCACTAGAGGTAGCCTGGGTTCGAATCCTGGCCCTGCCACTTACGTGTTATGTGACTTGGGCACATTGCAGTCCCTTCTAGTTGTAGAATGGGACTGTGTTAGTGCTTACCTCTTAGGTAATGAAAACATATACATAAAATTCTTAGAACAGGGTCTGGAACATAGTCAGTGCTCAATAAACATCACTGTGATTATTCTCTTCCAACTCTAGGAACACAAGAAATTACGATCCATTATCCATGACCATTGTTGGTTTGAACTTGCTTTCAGGTATGATTAAGAGAGTCAGTTTAGAAATGCATTTGAGGTGGTAAATCATTACTTCAGTGAGGGATTGTACGAATAAACACACAAATAAACATCCAATTACAAACTGTTAATTAATGCTTTGAGGGAAAATTAGCAAAGTGCTCTGATAGAGTAAAAGGAATAGGCAGATTTTATACAGAAGACTTCTGCAAATGGAAAAACCTCAGTTTTCTACCTCCCTAGTAGGGAAAACCCAGTTCTTCTCTACTGTGTTTCTTCCCTGTGAGTCTCCTTTACCTTGACAGAGAATACTTCACTTCTGACGCTACAGGTCACCAAATGTGTAGGGGTTTTTCCGCACACTACCGACAAGTTCTCCACAACACCAGCTGGGTGTCCTACAATTTAACTCAATTCTAATACTATCTACCTGGAGATAGAGTCAGATGTATGGATTAAGGGCTCAGTCCCACAAGACTGTTCCCACCCGCTTCAGATGTCAATCGCAAGTAGGAGGTCCCAGGTTACCCACAACTTCTGTCCAATTTGGCTACAGATTGGCAGTGCCCATGACCCCCTCCTCAGGTTCAATTAATTTTCTAGAGCGGCTCACAGAACTCACAGAAACACTTACTTACATTTACCAGTTTATTAAAGGATATGATAAAGGATACAGATGAACATCCAGATGAAGAGATACGTAGGGTGAGGTCTGGGAGGGTCCCAAGCCCAGGAGGTTCTGTCCCAGTGGAGTTGGGGTGCATCACCCTCTCAGTGTAGATGAGTTCACCAACTTGGAAGCTTTCTGAACCCTGTACTACTGGGATTTTTATGGATGCTGCCTCACGTAGGTGTGATTAATTATTAACTCCTATTTCCAGCCTCTCTCCATTCTCTGGATTAAGGGAGTGAGGATGAAAATTCCAACCTTTTAATCACGGCTTGGTCTTTCTGGTGACCAGACCTCACTCAAGAGCCATCCAGGAACCCTACCCAGAGTCACCTCATTAGAACAAAAGACACTCCTTTCACCCAGGAAATTACAAGAGTTTCAGGAGCTCTCTGTCACGAACTGGGGGGCAAAGATCAAATATTAGAACAAAAGATGCTCCTAGTGCTCTTATCACTTCAGAAATCACAAGGGTTTCAGGAGCTCCCTGCCAAGAAACACGTGCAGAGAGTAATATATATTTTCCATTATGAAAGTTTCCTTCACAGCTTCCTTAAAGGAAGAAACGTTTCATGAAGTCCTGAAGGATAAGGAAAAGTTAGCTAGGCCAAGGGTAAGAGGAATGGGGCATATTTCCAAGCAGAGGGGACATTATAAATGCCTTGTGCTGTGAAAGAGGTTGAGATACTTGAGGAGGAGAAATAGTGTGGCTGGATTGTGGTAAACAAGGGGGAGAGAGGCAAGAGATGAGGACAGAGAGAGACAGGGGAATATTCAGGTGAGGGTCTGCAGATCTTGATCAGAATTTTAGTCTAAGAAATGGGATGCCACAGAGGGCTTTACACAGACAAATTTTATGATCAGATTAGCATTTCGTATAAGACCAGTCTGGCGGCCATGTGCCAGGAGTGGATGCAAAAACCAATTAAGAAGCTATTGTTGTAAGCAGGGCTGGAGGTGATGGTGGCTTAGTCTAGGGTGATGGTGATGAAAATAGAGACAATAAAATGGTTTCAAGTGGTATTTTGGAGGTGGAGTCAATACAGTTTGGATGGCTTAGATTTGGGGGTGACTAGTGCCCTAGGGAATATACTGTGAAATAATTTGCATTATGACAAGGATAGAATCTAATCATGGCATAGGATTCATCCCAAAGTGAAATAATCTAAGGAGGTAATAGATTATCCGACTATGGAAATGTTCAAAAAGTGTCTGGGGCACCATCTGTATGAGATTTTATGAAAATGGCTTGGGAATCCCCCTTAAGGCCGTGTTTCAATGTTTTAAGAAAGAATATGCACCAGAATATTTATAGTTAACTCACTTATCAACATAATAGCTAACACAGAATGCTCATTGCATAGCAGTTTTAAATGCTTAACATGGATTATTAATTCATTTAACCCTCACAACTTCTCTATGAAATAATACTAATATTATCCCCATTTTACAAATGAGGAAGCTGAGATACGGAAATATCAAGTAACTCACCCAAAGTGAGACTTTGGTAAGTGGCTAGAGGCAGGATTCAAACTCAGGCAGTCTGGATCCACTAGACACAACGTAAATGTCTCAACATTGGGAAATAGTTCAGTGCACTATGGCACAGCCATTCGGTAGAATGATGTTATGTTATTAAACACAGTGCTCTTGAAAACTATACAGCAAGAAAGAAGAAGAAGCATTAAAAATAATTTGCATGTGTGCCACAATGATCACTGTGTACAAAACACACACAGATTTACAGAAAGTGAAAGAGAAGAGATTGTTAGGGTTAAGGGAATATAGTCGACATTTTTCTCTGTTTTCTTTTCCAAATTCTCCCCAGTGTGGTAATATTACATTTATTCAGAAAATACAGCTGCAATTCGAAACAGATGATACCACTTGCACCAAAAAGAGCTGGAAGGAGATTGGACTTCTAAGAACTTTCCCAACATGGAAATTTTATGATTCTATTAGAGTGGGCTTTTTTATGGGCAAACTGGGTATCCAATATGGGTATCTGGATGAAGACAAATCTGTCACAAATGAAATGCAAAATCTCAAGTGAAAACTTTTATTTTGATTTAACAGTCAATAATCCAAACTAAACACCAGTCGATTAAGACAAATATGTTTTTGAGGCCTCACAACTCTATATTATTAGTCACGCATCCCTGACAAAGTTGCTAAACTTCCATAAATATGTTTTTAATGATCAGATAATATTTATCTAATGCACGCTATCTCTCACATTAAGCTGAAATTAAATGCACCGTTTACTGTGTCATATGCCTTCATGGCTTCAACAGCCCTCTCTTTTCTTCTCTTTTGAGCTCTGACAACAATTTGCAATGCAGCTGTATAACATCTGGTAGCAGAGAAATGCTGCTGGAGAAGTTTTCAGTCTTAGATTTGATGGGTCCTGATACATAATGGTAAGCCATTTCTCATCAACTTTTCCCAAATGCCAAACTGCATCTAAGGAAAACGTGTTTGGGAAATATCCATGTGTCTGCCATTTTCCCCACCTCTGAGCTGAGGAATATTCCATGATAAGTGAAAATATCTCACTGCAGAAGGAAATAAGAGAATACATCAAGGTTTCTCCTTTTTTTCATGTATTAGCAACTGCCTGACGCCAGAATAGTTCATCCAGGGTAAAGCAGCACTGTTTCTTATGAGGGTTTATTCAATGATGGTGAGATGGATAATAATACCACTTTCCTTTGATTTGAAGACATTTGCAATTATAAGACACACTACTGACTTAATAAGAACTCCTTGGGAAAAGGAGAGAAGCACGACATTAATGTACATGTCAATCGTAAGACATATCCCAATTTCAGAAATGTTTAAAAAGCACAAAAAAAAAGAATGGATCTCAAAATTTAGAAAATACGGTATCTGATACATCTAAATTGGTAAAATATGGTTGTGTTAATTTCTCCATTTCCTTTCATTCTCAAAATGAGATCATGAGTTAGATCTTTTGATCTCTTTTTTACACAGGAGGAAACGGAGTCTTAGCAGTTAAGTGATTTGATGGCAGAGGTGCGACTCTAAGTAGCTCCTCCTAAGCATGTCTTCTCATTAAGGAGAAAGGCTCCCTTCCAAGCACTAGAACCTTTTAGAACCTATGGGGAGGTGGGAGGCCACTGAACTTGCAGGCACGACAAGCTGAGCTCCTTCCAAGATTTGTCCCTGTCAGTCGAAGATTTTGTGCTAGAGGCTGGCTTGCATGACTCCACAGTTACCTACCGTGGTTGATATTTAAAGTTATTTCCAGTGTTAAAAGTTCATGAACTACGGATTTAAAAAATCCATTGAAATTTCATTGAATATTTGTCACCTGTTTAGTTCTTTGTCACTGCTCTAGGAAAACAGAGTAATAACAACCACCAATTATCTAACAGTCCTACATGTTATGTTCTTACCACTTTGTATACATCATAACCGTTTATATTCATAGCAGGTCTATGAGGTAAGTGAATTATTTTACAGCCAAGGAAATGGAGGCACAAAAAAAGAAAGTAACTTGTTCAAGATCTGGAATTCAGATCCAGATTTTTCTGATTCCAGAGCAGGTTTTTAAATGACTAAATTAGCCTACTTTCAAGACACAGGAAAAAATACCGAGAGAGAGATCTCTTCCCTTAAGGAATGTGAAATCTAGTTAGTGAGATAAGATTAAAACATATAAAATGATAAGAGGAAAATGACACCTGATGGATATTATTATCCCATTTCGCAGCTCAGTAAATAGATCCCAAAGCTGCAAAAAAGTCAGTGAGACAGAATTCAAACCCAGAGTTTTTAAGCTCTGTTCGCATTCTCTTTCTGCCTCTACATTACATCTGCCATCCCGTTTCATTTTTGAGAGGGAAGCCAGGTCCAAATGATATTCAATAATGGTCCCAATATAAAAGGTTTATCAAACTTTGATGATGTGACTGCACCCAGTGATTTATGTCTGAAATTCCGAGGATGGGCTGTGACAACTGAAAGGCTGTCTTTTAGATCCTTATATTTCCCCTAGCCCCATCACTTCCTGCCTGGCAGTCACTCACCCCGATCATAAATATCGCCTGCCACTTTTATGATTATTGGTGGTTAGATATGATGAATTCTGATACTAGTCAACTGTGGAGGAGATATTAAATACATTAGCTAATTTTCCCTTAATGCCTCATCCAATATGAATCAATATTGGTTTAATAATTAACACGTTTAAACATTTTTATGTATATTTCATGATGAGACGATCTATGTTTATTTTATGAAGATGAAATATTTAGCTCTCCGCCACCGATGGCAAAGCCATTCCAACTTGGAACTTTCTCTTTAGCCTGCTCTGGGGCCATCATTTCATGTCCTGGGAGGACTGGCTGGTTCTCACTGACCTGGTAGAGGATGCTGAGTTCATAATGAGAAATTGAAAGCATCTGGAAAGAGGAAAGGCTAAATACTGAAGAGTGAGAATTCTGTGAGGAGCCTGCGGGAATGGCAGTCCCAGCTCCCATCCTGCCCCAACTCTGCCTCCATCCTACTCTCCTTTTCTGGTCAAGAGCATATATACTGAGTGTTGGCTCTAAATAAGACTCAAATTCCTCACTCAAGGAGAGACAGTATTGTGAGGAGGGGTAAGAGGCATGATTTAGAGCAGTAGTTCTCAAACAGGAGTAGTTTTTGCCCGCCCCTCCCCACCAAGGGACATTTGGCAATGTCTGGAGATATTTTCCGTTGTCGCAATTGGAGGGTGTGTTACTAGCATCTACTGGGTAGAGGCCAAGGATGCTGCTAAATATCATACAACGCACAGAACAGCTCTCCACGCAAAGAATCATCTAGTCCAAACTTTCAGTAGTGCCAAGGTTGAGAAGCCCTGGTTTGCAGTCAGAGAGCATTAGGCCTGACTCCTAATTCTACCATGTGTATTTGTATGAACTTGGGAAGTTTCTGGTCCTTGCCTTCCACATCTCTAAACTGGGGATAATAATCATAAGATACCTAATTCACAAAGTAAAAATTAAGCGAGAGGACAAATATTAAAATCCAGTGTTTGGAATATAGGAGCAACGAGAGGACACCCAACTGAATATGGGATTTTGGGAACGATTTGAAAACTCTGGACAAGTGGTGAATGAGGTAGATTACAAAAAATGCACACAATTCTTAAAGTCATTGTATCCCATTATATCACTGTATCACATCATAATATGACTTTGAGGTTCTCTAATATATTAGTTTGAGCCTAGGCCTCAAGAGGCCTTGGGAGCTTACACTCATTTTCCTGGAAGCCTGCAACCACTAAATGAACAAACTGGCCTGCTGGAGAATGGGAGACCACATGGGGCAAAGATGAGTTATCCTTATCTCAGCCGAGGTCATCTCAACCTGGCCCAGCAGCAGACCACAGACACATGACTGATCGCAGCCAAGACCAGAAGAACTATCTTCAAACTGACAACTGGCAGTATTATGAGCAAAATTATTGGTTGTTCGAAGCCTCTAAATTTAGGGGTGATTTGTTACACAGCAAAGGCTAGCTGGTATAGTAAGCTAGAGCTGAGATCTTAGGGACCAGAAAGAGTTAACCCAGAGAAGAGGACAGAATGTGCAGAAAGATCTAAAGGGAAGAGAGAGAGAGAGCAGAATTCTTAACAGAATTTCATTTTCTAAATGAAAGACTAACTTCCTTTAAGAAGACTTTATGGATTTTCTCCTTGGAGGATGAATAGCTTCTTTGTTTTCAAAACTTTATTTTTCTTTTCCTCCTTCTCATGACCTTCATCATCAGTACTGCTTGAAGACCTGGTTAGCTGGAGACTCTGTTCTGGACCCCATGCTTTAGAGCAGGTGAAAGAAGGGGAGAATATCTGACCCTGATGAGGTTCAGAGCGGTCCAGGTTGACAGGGCAGTGTAGGTCATGATAAGGACTTGTTACTCTGCATAAGATGGAAAGCTATTAATCAGAGGAAGGTTTTTGAGCAGAGAATGACAAATATGGTTCATATTATAAAAGAACTACTTGGGTGTTGGGAAGAGAATAGACGGAGGGAGCAAGGGTGGCAGCAGGGAGACCAATGAAAGGCTGTTGCTATTTTCTTGGAGAATGATGGTTAGCAGCAGAAGTTGTGAGAATTATTCACATCTTGGATATATTTTGAAGGAGCGTCAGCAGGATTTGCTGATGGATGTAGGGTGTGAGAAAGAAAGAGTCAAGGATGGCACAGAGTTCTTGTCGGAAGAACTGGAAGAATTGAGCAGCCGTTTACTGCAAATGGGTGTGTGTAGGTGGTCCTGGGATGTAGGACATTTTTAACAATCAGATACATTGCTTCACATTTTTATGTTAATTGGTAAGACTATCCAGAGAAGAAAACAATATGATTCAGAGAAGCCAGGATGATCTCCAGATTGTTAGAGCAATGACCTCGAGCAGAGGTTAGACCAGGACACAGGGGAGAAGAAAGGGTGGTGTCTAGAGGCAGAAGTGAACAGGTTGACCTCAGATAAAAATACGAACAAGTAATCTATAGCAACAAGAGGGAAAGCAAACTGTATGGGCACAAATCACAGTAGGCTGATAGTGGTGCTAGGTTACAGAGACATTCTCATTGATTTTCTAGTGAAATAGGTAATAAAGTCTGAGCAAAGAATGAGAAGTTGGGGAGAGGTGCTGGAGATGTGAGGAAAATAGCAGAAATGAAATAATCATGGTGAATGGATTAGGGAAATGTGGTAGAATTCAATCTAGGTCCATTAGGCTCCATGTTAGCAACCTTCTCATATACCATGTAGCTTTAAAATTATCCTGTGAGGTAAATATATATTATTCCAATTTGATAGACACACAAAATGGAAATTTCAAGAGTTTCTGTGGCCCAAGGCCATGTAGTTTGTTATGTTGCAAAACCAAATTTCAAACTTAACCTTCAGACAACTAATTCACAGCCCCATGAACCCATTCACGATTTCTCTTGTAGAGAAAGGAAGCACCATGAAAGACAAATCTGTGAAGGGTCAGTGAATTACTGGTTCCCCATCTCAAGCCCCCTGGAATGGTGGCAAATGTAAAAATTATCTGCAGGGTTCCTTGGGCTTTCTCTGCTGCATTTTGTCCTAATACCACTGTCTGATCCCTTGTGTACTGATTCCTTTTGCCTCCAGCTTTCTTTATGTCCCAGGTCAAGTTGAAGGAACAGATGTAAGACTAGCTTTGATCTGCCCCTGTGAGTCAGTGACACGTGCCAGGATATCTCTGTGCTGAGAGCTTTTGAAAAAGAGCTGAACTTTCCTGGAAAAGATAAGATCAGGATAGAACATCTGCTTTTACTTTTTTTCTTGCTCAGGGTTCTATCCCTTCATTTTCTTTCCTTTCTTCATCTTGTGAAATATGATTCATAGCTAAATGTGCCACTTAATGGAAACTTTAGGTACCAAGTAATTTTTATGATTTCACGTCTTAGAATCTTTTTCTGGGTTGAAAAAGATCTTGAAGATTGTCACACCCAGTCTCACTTTGCTCAAATGAGGAGACTGAGACCCCGAGAAAGGAAGTGACAGCAAATGCAGGACCAGAAATCATGGCTCTTTCAGTTCCATCAAGGACTGAGAGAAGGTTCCAGAAGGTTGCATATTTTTCTACACAATTTAGAATGGGCCACAGAAAGTGAAACAGAGTTCACAGTTTTCCAATCAGACTCCTCAGCCCTAAAATGACATTTGCAAATAGCACTAGGAAAAACATTTTTTTCCTTGTTTTTGATGTGCAATGTTTAAACTTTCTTTAAAGGTTGTATTCTAAAAAGGTTGAGTTCATGGTGAGTCAGTGACTCTGAAACAGACTGCAGGGCTATTTTTAAATCAGCCCTGTGACTTCCAGTGCCTCTACCGCAAAAGGCAGTGGTGGATCCCAGAAGAAACTGGATGCAATGAAGAGAAAGTGGGGAAAAAGAGAGGAAGGTGGCTTCCAACCATTCAGACTACATGAGGATCTCAGTTGTAGCTGCCTCCATTCACTGCCTCCCTGTCTTACCCACACATTTAACTGCATCTGTGCTTGCTCCCTTCCTTTGGAATCTGGTATTACCTAAGATTTTCCTTCTGCTTCACATCTTTGAATTTATCTCTTTACGTCTCCTCTAAGATTTCATTCCATCAATTGGGCTCTTTATTTCTGAGATGCCTAACTCTCCTTCCTTAGTCTTGTCTTCCTTTCAATAATCATATCTTTCCCATAGCAGCTCCACCTGGATGCCATGTTCTCCTTCTTTCACCTCATCTTTCTTCAGTCCTTCAAAGGTGAGTACCATCTTGACTGTACCTACATTCTTATCTAACATTAATTCCCCAATCCAATAAAATCGGATCTCCCCTTCAAAAAGTTCACTCATGCTTTCTTGCCAATGGCACTAACAAACTCTTAATTGAAAAACCCAATGGACATTTTTACCTTCTTTTCTTATTTGATGTCTATGCCACTTAGTATTGATCACTTCCTCCCTGGAACTATTTCTCCCTAGAATACTGATGTTCCCCGGGATCCCCTTTGACCCTCCTTCTTTCCCTTCAATTTACTCTTCTTCTTTTCCCCTTGTCTCCCTTTTTCTTCCTTTCCCTCTATATTTCTTTTCTTCCACTTCTCTTCCCACTCTACATTCCCCTGTGGCAATATCCCTCAAACTCAGGGCTTAACCTACTACTCATAGTGAAACAACTCGTAACCTGACATCTCCTTCGTAGCCTTTTTCTGAGCACCAGGCAAGTTTTTATGACTGCCTACTAGCCATCTCCACCTGTGCTCCAAGATTTTTATCAACATAAATCTGCTCTCCTGGCCCTCAATGCCGCTGTCAACCCCAACCACAGCACACATAATTGTTTACCAAGTGCAGCTTTTGCTACATCCTAATTGTAGAACAACTTACTGGAACTACTGCAGGGTGTAGCTGAAATGGAGATCCAGGTTGGGAATGATCTAGAAGAAATAAGAGCTCAGAGCAGATGAAGTGACCTAGGAAAGAGCTCAGAACAGGAATTCAAAACACAGGGGTCCACAGATGGTCCTCCAAATTATATCCAAATTGTATATACGCACATTTTTACAGATGATTCATAGCTTTCATCAGATTCTCAGAAAGATCTATGGGCCACAGAAGTCTAAAGAATCTCTAGTTCAGGAAAAACAGAATTTTAAAAAAATTATTACAAAAAAATAAGGAAGAAATGACCACAAGACAATAAGTAAATTTAGAACTAGCCTTGGCTTTGCCGCTAACAGGCCGTGTGGCACCATGAAGGATTGCCTGACCCTCTAGGCCTGTATGAAACCTCCTCACCCTACCCTGAACTCTCCCCGCAGAACTTTGCACATTTGGGATTATGCTTCGTATTATTGATCTAATGTCTGTCTTCTAGTTCCAAGAGGGTAAGGTCTACATTGCTTTTGCCCCACGAAACAGTGCGCATGGTAAATATTCTTCCCTGATTCCCCTCAGAATATCAGTTCTCTTCTCTGGGCTTCAGTGTCTCCATCTATAATGTAAGGGGTTCATTTTTCACAACTCCAACAGTCTAGCACAATGTCGGTCATTGTCATTGTTACATCTCCAGAGCCTACTGAGCCTGACTGCTGGTTCTTCTAGCGAAGCAGAGCAGGCAAGCAAAGAGGGGTGTGATTATAATAAATTGCAATGTGTTAGAGTAATGGGATCAGAAAGTGTAAAGGGAGCAGAGTTGGGGACCGGCCCCCGGAATCTGGGATTCAAGCATAAACCATCTTGAGGTAAGCTCTTGGCCAAGGTCATATTAGGCTTCACAGAGCAGGGTGGACATTGCCCCTTCCAGGTAAGAGTGGGCACTAATCACACTGGCCACATGCAGGCAAGCCCATATTACTCCTTCCTAATAATTTCACATAACTTTTTTCCCCTCTCAATTTCAATTCAGGACTCACAATTTTTTAAAAATAAATTACCTGCCACCATAGTGTGTAATTTTCAAAACTACCTGTTCACCACAGCAAAGCAATAACGCCCGGCTCCCGAAGGAAGCATCATTCTCTCCCACTTCATTCCAACCTCATTGTGTGCTTAGCCACATCAAGTCTAGGAAGAAACAAACACACCAGAATTCAGCCCACCTTGCACCTCCTCTCCCTATGCTGCACAGCTGCCATTTGAATGTCTTTCTTTACAAAGTTCCTTCATTTTTTCTCCTCACGGTTTCACAGTTTTTCACACTTGGAATGATGCTCTTTTTTTTTTCATATTAAATATAGGTCTTGAAATTACTTACATTTCTAGCCTACACCCTACTTGAAGTAATAACTTCTCTATTTCTCTATATCTGTTCCCTTTTTTAGTCCCATATTAATGTGATACAGTTAAAAAAAAAACCATTTAGAATTTAGAATAAAAAACTCTGATCTTTGAAACTCAATTTTTTGCCATAGCCAATCCATTGACTTGCCTGAACTCTAGTTATTTCATCTATTAAATAAGGACAGTAACAGTAACAGCACCTTCTTATATCACTTTTGTTTGTGAGGTTTAGATCCCAAATTGGGCTGAGTGTTTTGTAAATCCTAAAGTGCTCTATGTGAGTGTATAATCAGTATTATTTCTTTCAAACTTCATGAGATGTCTCACATCCTTAACTTTGGTAAGCAACTACCTTCTTTTATCTATCCACCTTCCAATTTTAAAACTTTAAACAACCCTCTCAAAATCCATCTCTCCACGTTAGCAAAAATTTACTTTTTTTTAATTAATTATATCAGTTATTCAAAGTAGCAATTTAGCTAGCTGTTCATTCTTTATTCAACAAATATTTATCATGCACATAAAATGTCTAAGATGTGGTCTTTGACTTTATACAGTGCTGTTCCAACACCTTCTATAACAGCTGACACCCTCTAAAACACCCTCTGTAACACTCAACACCCTACACCCTCTGTAACACTCAACACCCTCTGCAACACTCAACACCCTCTGTAATACCAGATGGTTGTGATAGTTACCCTGTGTGTGAAGGGTGGTGAACTGATAAGGCAGCTAATCGCTTGAGCAGGATGTTTTAATTTTTAGGAAGTTATTCTTCATGTAGAGCTAATCTGTGTCTTCCTGCAATTTCCACCTATTGTACTATTGTAACATTCAGATGTTTGCAGAGAGCTTCTCCCCAAATTTCCCTTCTCCAGGCTAAGAATCTGAAGTTCCTCCAGTCATTCTCTATATTCGATTTTCTCTTCCTCTCCTTCTTCTGGCTACACTCTGGTTTGCCATCAATGAGCCTAAATTGAGATTGAACTCAGGATTGCAGATATAGTTGGACCAAGATTAAGTGGAGTGGAGTTATCACTTTCCTCCACTGAGCTTGAAACTGCTCTTAGTTCAGCCTGTAATAGCATTAGCATTTTTCATTCCAATCAAAGTTCATTGTTGACACATGCCACACTTTAATAGAAAAACAACCTAAGAATTTTAACCTATCTTTCTCCTAAACCATATCTTCTGCATCTTGTATTTATAAATTTGGGGCTTGGGACCCAAGTGAACACTTGATATTTGTCCATATTTAATTTTATCTTTTTAGATTTGACCCACTGTCCTCACTTGTCAAGAAGTTGTTAAATCCTGATTATTATTCAGTATATTGGCAGTTCGTCCAATCTTCATGCCATAGACAGTTTCAATCAATAAACCTTCCATACACTCCTGCTATTAGTTAATGTGTTGCAAATAGAAATTAAGAATAAAGTTTATATATAACATAATTACAATCTGGGTTATTTTTATTGCCTTTTTTAATCTTCAGGAAACACTGTATGATATAAGGATAAGCTCTGTAAGATATATAAGAGATACTACATCTAGCAAATAAAAGGTGCTTAATGCATACCTACCACCTGCCGGGTGAACAAAACCAAGGGATAGGTCTGCCAAACCTGATTTTGAATACAAAAATCAAAGAAAATACACAGAAAAAATAAGAGGATCCTCCACCCAAAGGTTGATGAGAGGGAACACAAAGTTGTAAAGATAAATTAAATTCTCAGTGGAAGTCAAAAGCAGTATTCAAAATGAGACTAACCATTCTAAAACTGAGAACGTACATGAAACACTTTCCCTGAAGTAGGTCCAAGCTGATGGCTAATCCCGATGGTCTTCTGAGAATGCTTTGATGAGCATGAGGGAGAACAGACAAAAACAGAGCATCTCCTCAACACACACATACGTTAATATCAACTAACTCTCATTGAACACCTCCTGTGGGCCAGGCATTATGCTAAGTCTCACTAAAGTCTCCCAACAACCCATTGAGGTTGAGGCTACGGTCATACTCACTATATAAAACAGAAAACTGAACCCAATATAGGTTATATAAATTGCTATAGGTCATGCACACTGTCAAAAGTAGACACAGGGTTTGAATCTTGGTATTGTGGCTACCAATGTACACAAATGTCTGTATGTGACCTTAAGGAGGTTCCCTCCTATACTCTTATACATTTTAAACACTGGCTATAGTCAATCCATAGTTAAATACAAGGGGGGAGTGTTGTCAGATGAAGACTCAAAATATCATCCCTTAAAGAAGAATAAAGGAACCCCATGGGAGCTAGTTCTAGAGCTGGGTCAGTTCCTCCCCAAAGAGCCTGTTCTGGGTCTTCTATGTATTAATGTTTCTAGTTCCTCTCTCTCTTTTCTTTCAATAGATTTATTTTTATTTTTTCAATACTTTTTTTTTTTGAGGAAGATTAGCCCTGAGCTAGCATCTACCACCAATCCTCCTCTTTTTGCTGAGGAAGCCTGGCCCTGAGCTAACATCTGTGCCCATCTCCCTCTACTTTATATGTAGGACGCCTGCCACAGCATGGCTTGACAAGCAGTGCATTTGTCCACACCCAGGATCTGAACCAGCAAACCCTGGGCCACCAAAGAGGGGTGTGCAAACTTAACCGCTAAGCCACCAGGCTGGCCCCTCCAGTTCCTCTAACCTTGTTTGCTCTCTCATTCCTGCCAATTCTGATATTATTTTATCTGTAGTCTACACACTTATTAACATTTAGATTGAAAAATTAAGTTGACATCATCAAGTTCATGGCCTTGGATCACCTTCCAGTAACACATCCATACTACTCATAGTCAACTTACGTGATCCACTTATGACTTCCCATCTCACTGCCTTACCTGAGCCAGTCCACCTCTCCCTTAGCTCTCCTATTTCAATATTCAGGCCAGTGCTTGATGTCTGTGTCACAGAAAGTTTACTGCAACTAGGAGAGATATCACTGAGACAACCAAGGGGCTGGTTAGAGGTGAGTGATATTCAGACTGGAAAGCAAACACTAAAGAGATGAGGACCAAAACAGTCAATGCCCAGACACTAACCTCAGGCATCTTGCTGAGGGGAAAGTGATGAGTTTCCAGGGGAATGTGCCTGAAAGTCACACAGACACTCCTTTTCTCATCAAGTATTTATGAAGGACCTACTATGTGTCCAGTACTCTGTTAGTGACTGAGGGTACAGCAGTATGTAAGACAGAACCAGGAGTTTATGTCTGCTGTGCAAGAAATGACAGAATGGAAGCCTAGATACGAAAATCTTAGGACTAACTTTGCTAATATCTCACCTTGGTGTGACGTATCACCTACTCGTGACTTAACTTTCCTCACCTGAAAAATGTTCAGGTGAAGAGATGCTGGGCAGTGCGGCAACTAAGGTCCCTTTCAAGCATGATGACTTTGAGTCGGGTTCCCTGAAACATACACTCTCCCAGAGTGCATGTCTCAAGGTCCCAGTGACTTGCCTCAAGTTTGCCATTTTGGGGAGAGGATGGGGAGGCTACTTGCTGGAAAAGTTCTTTCCCATTTTCATAATAGAGTTATGTACTCTCCTCTGCAGGTCTTTAATCTTCCAGCGTTTATCCCATCAGTTCTGTCTCTAGTGAGCCCTTATCCCAAGATGTTTGTCTATTAAATTAAGAGTTTTGCAGAAGGGGAGAGCCATTTAAAGGCTGTAAATCACCTAGCAGTCTCTCAGCTACTCTCTGCTCCAAGCCCCACTGCACCGTGGTGCATTCAGTCTGCCTCCGCAGCCACCTCCCCTCGGGCCCCAGGTCTCAGAGGCAGACAGCTCTGGAGCATGGAACCGGCACAGACCTGCCTGCTGCCAAACGTGCTGCAGTCTCTGGGGCCAGACTGACCCGGGGTGAGGGGATGGAGAATTTACATGAGTCCTTAATTAACCCTCAGGGGCCCCAAAGGCAACTCAGCTCTTTCTGGCTCTTCCTTCACCTCTGCCTTGTTGCTTTTCGTGCACCTAAGTCCTTGCTTGGTACCTCAGTGTTGATAACTCTCTCTTTTGATTATGTTCAGGTCCCTCATTTGAGATTCTAACCAGTAAGGCAGGAAAATAACATACTTCTGGAACCTTATTCATTGCGAGCCAGATGCTCTACCATTTATATTTTCACCATTTGCCTATGAGTTGAATGATATTGTTATTCCTATATTATAGATAAAGAGACTGACACCGAGACAGATCACATAAATTGCCCAAGGTTTTATAACCTGTTAGTGATGGAGCTGGAAGTTTGCATTTGAAGCTGTATTGTACCAAAGCCTATGATACGCATTCATTCACTCAGAGGTGCTTTTAGAGTGACTATGTGTCATGCAGTGCCCCATGCTAGTGTTAGAGTGGTAACCAAAGCAGTTAAGATTCCCACACCCTCCTAGAGCACATGATCTACCCTGCAGTGGTATTCCATCCCCTTCAGGATGTGAAAGGCATCAGTGCAAGCTCCTTCTCCCTCCCCCTCAACTTGGCGATGGGAGTTCTATCCCTGGACCCCTGCCACCTTCAATTTTTGCTCTGTCCATCCTTCTGGATCTCAGGAAACTGCCATAAACTCTCACAGCCATGCCTACAGGAAGCCCTTGTTAAGGTTTGTTGCATAAGCCTGACACTGACTATCCCATTTCCAGCTCTACCACACAGTGTGTCATTCCTGCTGCTCTGGATCATCCCCTTTTGCACTTCCTCTCTTGTGCTTCCTCATTCCTGGGGAGGTCTCCAGTTCCTGTCCCAACTTCTGCCTGCTTGCTGCATCCTGCTGCATTTCACTTTCACGTGCACACCTACCTCACAAGGTATCATACTTCAAAGCAATCACACACAATGGTGAAACACAGGGACAAAACCAAGATGTGTGTCCTCCATTTATCTGTCTCATTCCTCAAGAACCCATTGACCTCGGGCTGTTCCCAGAGACCTGCTTTCCTGCATTCCACCTACGTTGGCCTCCCAGTAGATGCCACATGCCCCTCAATGACTCTTCTCCACTCCCACTCATGATAGTGCTCTCCAGCTTCATGAGAAGCTATCACAGATAAAAATGACATGAAGAATTCCTTTATAAAATGTAGAATGGGAATCTCAGAGGGCCAGAAATCAAGAGGCTTGATTCAAGTTCCAATTCTACCAGTTACCAGCTCTGAGATATTAGTCATGTCCCACACATACCCTGGGGACGCTCTTTCCTTAGCTATTAAATGGGAATGTCAGAGGCTATGATGGCTTCATAATGTGTCAACTTGGCTAGGATGAAGTGTATTTCCTGGAATTCCCTTTCTTGTATGTTTCTGGTTAGGATATGCCACAAGGGAGACACTTGGGAGGTTCTGGAGGGTGGAAAGGGAGCAGCAGCCATTTTGTAGCTCACTTACCTTATTTCTGATCCGCTGCCTCATCTCACTTGCTTGAAGCAGCAACTGACCTGCAACTGGTCTACCATCCCCTGGGTCCTCCTTCAGCTTCTACCACTCCTGGGCCAGGTGTATTTGCTTACCTCTGTGACAAAGGATGCCTATGCTTCTGCAGAATACCTACATCTCCAAAGCCAAAGGCAATAGGAACTAACATGGGTTACAGTCCATCCTTATTGGGTCTCAGTTTATGTTTTAAGTTGAACCTGCCCTTGATATTCCCAATTTATATCCATCTTCTCCTCCTGAATTTCAGCCCTTTCAGCTTTGAGCTCCGCTATCAGATGTTGAAAAAACAGCCTTACAGAGATGCTTAATGGTCTCTTGTAATTGCATAAGGTCAAATACTTGTAACAGGGATTTGTATGTATATGTATGTGTGATGTGCATATCTTCGTGTGTGTTTCTGTGTGTGTGTGTATACCCAGGAGTTCTGCTTCTCTGGTTGAACCCTGATCAATATACAGGACATATAAAAAAAAATCAAAAAATTTCCGGGGCATAAAGAATAACCATTTATTTGTCTTATGGATCTGTAGGTCAGCTAAGGGGATTCTTCTTCATGCAGGCTGTCTGTCGCTCACCTGGGATGACTTTGCTCCACTTGTGTTTAGTCTGGAGCTGAGTGGGAAGGGACAGCAGCTACCTGGGGGAAGCTTTATTCTTGGAGATGGCAGCAGCCCAACGGGCAATCCCCACTGAGCAAGCACATTTCAAACCCTGGATTGTATCATGTCTACTAACATCCCATTGGGATGTTAGGAAAGCAAATTCACATGGCCAAGCTCAAACTCAAGAGGCAAGGAAACGTACTTGCCTTTTGCAGAAGAACAAAGTACACTGAAAAACATATGCAGAGTGGAGAACTGAGGCCACACTTAAAACACGGTAGCTCAGAAAAGTGTCCAGAAACTGCTTCTGTCACTTACAAGCTATGCCATAAGCGAGAGATCTCTCTTCCAGTTCTAACTCTGCTACCAAGTAGCTGTGGGTTATTGGTAAAGTCAGTTCATAATGCTCTGTTTGGTAAATGGGGCTAATAATGCTTATCCCTGGAGTAAGATAAGTTGGATTTATCTTTTAATGATTCTATGATTTAGGGAGAAAATATGGGATCCAGAAAGTCATCAAATCTTGGAAATAAAGATGGGTTTGTTTTTTCTCTTTTCTCCAGTAGTTTTAAAATTCCCTCATCTTAAAATAAATTTCATAATACAATTTTAAAATTACAAGTAAAAATGAAAGACTGCCTTCAAAATCCTCACACGTAATTCCATATTCAATTCTGCTCACAATGGAAATCATTGTTGAAATTTCGCCTATATCTTTCCAGACCTTTTCATGACTTTATGTATATACATATATCACACACACACATGATCATATTCTTTCATATTATAGCTTGCTCTTTTATTTTGCTATATCTTGGTTTTTCATTTTGGTCTATGTAGATCTATTTCATCCTTTTAAAATCTATCACGCTCCCAAGTGTGAACCTACCAGAATATATTTAACATTTGCTCCTTTAATGATCTCTGCAATTCTTCCAGATATGCCTTAACAAATTAAATGTTGAAGAGAACATCTTGGTACCTGCTTTTGTGCAATGTGAGAATATTTTCTGTAGGATAGACACCTAATAGCTGAGTTGAAGAATATTCACATTTTTAAAATTTTGATAGATTACTGCCATACAGCCTTCCAAATAAAGCCAGATCCAATTTACAGACTCACCAACATTATATAGAAATCCTATTTCTCCAAATCCTTACAATACAGAATATCATCAATTTTTAAGATTTTTTTTCCTAACTTAATGAGTCGCATGGTTGTCACAAGGACTATTATGATGAGCAATGCCAATAGGCACATGCAAAAGATATGAGTTCCTTTAATGTTAAGAAAGAATACAAACTTAATTGCATGAGTATGGGTAGACGAAACAGCAGGGAGACACTGGCAGGGGCAAGTTTTGTCAGCCTTAAAGCCTGCAAGGAAGCACTTTTGCAGATGATGCCATCTAAACAGAGTAAAAGTCCCACTGAGCTAGCAAGAAGCTCCTTTGTGGTAGGCAGATGGATGGTCCCTCAAAGATGTCCATATCTTATCCCCAGAACCTGTGAATATGTTACCTCCCATGACAGAAGGGAGATGGCAGATGTGATTACTTTTAAGAATTTGAGGTGGGGAGGGTGCCCTGCATCATCCACATGGGCCCAATCTAATCATATGAATCCTTAAAAGCACAGAACCTTTCCTAGCTGTGATCACAGGGAGCTATGTACGCAGAAGAACGGTCCGAGGGATTCATCACTGCTGGCTTTGAAGATGGGGGAAAGAGGCTATGAACCAAGGAACAGGCAAGGACACGGATTCTCCCTAGAGCCTCCAGGAAGGAGTACAATGTCTTAATTTTAGCCCGTGAGATTCATGTCAGACTTCCTCAGATCCTACAGAACTGTAAGATAATAAATTTGTGTTATTTAAGCCACTAAGTTTGGGGTAATTTGTTACACTAGCAATAGAAAACTAATACAGCCATCCCCATTGTCTGTGTGTGAGGCAGCGGGCAGTGATAATCTCTTTTTGGTTTTTTCTTAATGAGACATGGGCTACCCTCCTGCCTACCCAGCAGGTACAAGGAACTGAGAACAACCACAGAATATGTACCAATATTTGCCATAAGAATTAAGAGAAGGTCAATTAATACAATTTTTGGTTTTTTTGAGGAAGATTAGCCCTGTGCTAACATCTGTGACCATCCCTCTGTTTTATATGTGGGATGCCTGCCACAGCATGGCTTGGTAAGTGGTGTGTAGGTCCGTGCCCAGCATCTGAACCAGTGAACCCTGGGCCCTGAGGCAGAGTGCATGAACTTAACCAGTATGCCACTGGACCAGCCCCAATTTATAGAATTTTTTCAGGTGTTATCCTCCTAGCAGATACAGATGCAACATGAAGGTCTGCTTGGCTTGATAAAAAATAATATCTCAATTGTACTTCAATTTTCATTTCCTTAATTGTGAAGAATTCTAAATAGTTTTCCACATGATAATTGGCCTTTTTTTGGTGAGGAAGATTGGCCCTCAGCTAACATCTGTTGTCAAGTTTCTTTTTGCTTGAGGAAGATTGCTGCTGAGCTAACATCTGTGTCAATCTTCCTGTAGTTTTATATGTGGGACTCTGCCATAGCATGGCTTGATGAGCAGTGTGTAGGTCAGTGCCCAGGCTCCGAACCCATGAACTCCAGACTGCCAAAGCAAAGCATGCAAACTTACCCACTATACCACTGGGGCAGCCCCATAACTGACCATTTTTTAATTGATGGCTTACAGCTTTGAACAGTTACTCAAATGGGGTGCAGGCCTTGTTATAATGATTTATAAAAACTCTTTATATACTTTGTATAAAAATGTTTTGTGTGTAACATCTATTGCAAATATTTCTCCCAGTCCTTAAAATTGTTATATTTTAATTTAACATATATGCAGGATGTAGCTAAATAAATAAATAAATATAAATATATTTAAATAAATATAATTTAGTGTTTATATATGCAGGATGTAGCTAAGTAGATAAATAAATAAATATAAATACATATTTATATTTATATAAATATATTTATATATAAATATAATATAAATAAATATAATTTAATTTATATATATATATGCAGGATGTAGCTAAAGCAGTGTTCAGAGGGGGATTTATAGTTTTAAATATTTATATTAAAACAGCACAAATGCATGGAATCAATGATCTAGGTATCATCTTAAAAACAGAAAAAAAAGCAATATAAATTCAATGTAAATAGAAGAAAGGAAATATTAAACAGCAGAGGATGATGAAATACAAAAATAGAGAAAATTAACAAAGCCCACAAGTTGATCTTGTAAAAGGTCAACAAAATTAATCAACTTTTTTGGGGCTGGCCTGGTGGCACAATGGTTAAGTTCGTGTGCTCTGCTTCAGCAGCCTGGGGTTCACTGGTTTGGATCCCAGACATGGACCTATGTACCGCTTTTCAAACCATGGTTTGGCAGGCGTCCCACATATAAAGTGGAGGAAGATGGGCATGGATGTTAGGTCAGGGCCAGTCTTCCTCAGCAAAAAGAGGAGGATTGGGGGTGGGTGTTAGCTCAGGGCTAGTCTTCCTCAAAAAAGAAAAAAAAATTAATCAACTTTTAGCTAGATTAAGAAAAAAGTACAAGAGCACAAATTACCAATATGGAGCATGAAGAAGGGGTTATCACTACAGATCTTACAGACATTAAAAAGATAATAAGAGAATATTATAAACTACTTAATACCAACAAATTCAACAACTTGGAATAAATAGAAAAATTCCTTAAGTAATACAACTAACCCAAATTAATGTAGATGAAATATAAATATGAATAGTTTATCCTCAAGATTAAATCTTATCTAAGACTTTATCACAGAGGAACTCTTGGCTCAGAAGTCTTTCTTTGGTGAATTCTATCAAATATTTCAGAAATAAATAACATCAATATTACACAAAGTCTTTTAAATCATAGAGGAGGAGGGAACACATCCCAATGCATTGTATAAGATTAGCATAACCTTATACCAAAACTCACAAAGACATCACAAAAAAATAAAATTGTGGACCAATTGCTTCCATGAGCACAGACACAAAAATCCTTAATAAAATATTAGTAAATCAAACATGATATACAAAAAGGATAATTTATCATGACCATGAAGGGCTTATCTCAAGAATGCAGGGTTGGTTTTACATTTACCAAATTGTTGATTTTAAAGTGGTTAATTTTGTGATATGTAAATTTCACCTCAATAAAAAGAAGTCAATTTATGTAATTCACCATTAGCAGAATAATGGGAAAAAATCCTACAATCATTTCAATAGATGCAGAAGAACCATTTTTACAAAATCTACCTCCAATTTATAATAAAATTTCTCTGCAAATGAGGAATATAAGGAAACTTCTTCAATCTAATAAAAGGCATCTATAAAATTTACAGATATCATCCTTAATGGTATCATATTGAACATTAAGATGAGAAACAAGGCAAGGATTCCCACTCTCACCATTTCTATTCAACATTGTACTGGAAATCCTAACCATTTGCTATAACAAGAAAAAGATGTAAAAGGCTAAAAATCAGAAAGGAAGGAGTAAAACTGTCTATTTGAAAATTACATGATTGTTTACCAAAAAAATCATAGGGAATCTGAAAAGCTACTACAAGGGGTAATAAGTAAATTTAACAAGGTTGTAGGATACAAGGTTTTCTTAAAAAGTCAATTGAATTGTTATACATGACTACATAATTGGAAATAAAATTAAAAAACAATTTCTGTTATAATAGTATCAAAATGTAAAATAATTAGGAATAATTTTTCCAATACGTGTGCAAGGTCTCTACCCTGAAAACTAAAAAATATTGCTGAGAAAGAATATAGAAGATCTAAATTATCAATCCCTGTGGTACTGGCATTGGAATTGACAAATAGATCAGTACAATAGAGAGTCCAGAAATAGACCCAGACTCATATGGTCATCTGTTTTTTAACAAAGGCACCAGAGCAATCCAATATTAAAAGAAAAGTCTTTTCCATAAATGGTGCTGAAGTAAATGGATTTTCATATGGAAAAAAATAATTGAACCTCAACCCTTACCCAAAATATATTTGAGATGGATCGTAGACCTAAACATAAAAGCTAAAATCATAAAACTTCTTAGAAGTAAATATAAGAGATTATCTTAATGATCAGAGATAAGCAAAGGTTTATTATATAGGTCATAGAAAGCATTGCTATAAAAGAAAAAAATTTATTAAATAAAGCCTCCTCAAAATTTAAAAAATTCTGCTCTGCAAAAGATACCATTAAGAAAATGAATAAACAAGCCATAGACCATGAGAAAATATTCATAAATACAAAGGACTGTTATCTAGGTTAAATAATTCCTATAACTCAACAATTAAGAGGCAAACACCTCAATAAAATGTAGGCAATATATTTGTATACATTTCACAAAAGAAATATACAAATGGGCGATGAGCAAATGATAAAGTATTCTATATCTTTAGTCATCATGGAAATGCAAACTAAAACCACAATGAGATTTAACTTTACCCCTCCCAAAATGGCTAAAATTAAGTATACTGGTAATATTAGATGTTGACAATAATGTGGAGCAAGCAGATTCTCTGACATTCTTGGTGGTAATATACACGTTCAACTATCATGGGAAAAAGTTCTGACAGATTGTGATAAAGATAAGAACATATGTACCCTATGATCTAGCAAATCCAATAATAAGAGAAATAAAAGAGTATGTCCACACAAAGATTTGTACATGAATGTTCATAGTGGCATTATTCTTAACAGCCAAAAACTGGAATCCGACCAAATATCCATCAAGTGGTCAAAGGATAAATAAAATGCTGTATATCCACAGAGTGGAATACTGTGCAGCCATTAAAAGAAATGAACTACTGACAGCTCAAAGCATTAGGCTTAGTGAAGGAAGTGTTAATTTTTACAAGTACAGATGGTATGAGTCATTTTAGCTAAAATTCTGGAACAGGCAAAACTAATCTATAGTGTAAGAATCAGAGCAGTGGTTGCTCCTGGAGAGAGGACAAGTTCAGTGATTGACTGGGAATGGGCATGAGGAAACTTCCCGGGACAATGGAAATGTTCTACACCTTGAGAGGGATTTGGGTCACACATGTAAATGCATTTGTCAAATCTCAGTGCATACCTCAAGATTTGGGCATTGCATTGTGTGTAAATTTAACAACAAATGGAAGAAGTATAAACAAATATCCTGTTAATTATATGAATGCTGAAGTTTTTAGAGGGATGCTACAGATGCTTGCAGTTTCCTTTGAAATGCAAAAGGAATTGATTAATGGATAGATATGTTATAAAACAAATATAGTAAAATGTTAATGGTAGCTCGGATATAGTTTGGCAGTTCTTCAAAAGGTTAAACAGAGAGTTACCATATGACCCAGCGATTCCACCCCTAGATATATACCCAAGAGCAATGAAAACATATGTCCACACAAAAACTTGTAAACAAATGTTATAACTACATTAATCATAATACCTAAAAAGTGGAAACAACCCATACAGCTATCAGCCAATGAATGAATAAATGGAACGTGGCATACCCATACAATGGAATATTTTTTAGTAATAAAGAGCAATGAAGTCCTGATACATGTCACAACAAGGATGAACCTTGAAGACATTATGCTAAGTGAAAGAAGCTAGTCACAGAAGGTCGCACATTGTATAATTCTCCTAATATGAAATGTCCAGAATAGGCAAATCTATAGAGACAGAAGAAAAACATGAAATGTGGAAGAGTGAAAGGGAGTGACTGATAATGGATATGGTGTTTTCTGGGAACAAGTGATAAAAATATCCCAAAATCATTTGTGGTAAAGTTTGCACAATTCTGTGAATATACTAAAAACACTGAATTGTACACTTTAAGTGGGTGAATTACAGAGTATGTGAATCATATCTCAATAAGGCTACATTCCTCAATGATAAAATCTAGGTGGTGGGTATACAGGTGTTTACTGTAAAGTTATTTCAACTTTGCTATATATTTGAAAACTTTTAAAATAAAACAATCTTAATAAGATCTTGATTGGCATTGTCTTAAATTTAGAGATTACTATGGACAAAGCTAATATCTGTACAATTTGAGTCTTACAGTTAAAATAGACCACCTGCTGTTTAAATCCTTTTTCAGCATCCTTGATATCTATCATCTCAGTCCACCTATGCTGAGTGTGTGACAAGATCTGCTCTTCCATCCTTGCCCAGTTCTGGATGTTAGAGAGATCTTCCTTATATGCTACTAAGACAAAAAATCCTTGTCACTACATCACTAGAACTTGTTCTTAGCTTCTTGTAACTTCCTTCCATCCTAGGTGATGATAACAATCAAACATCTATGAGTCCCCAGTTTTTCAGGATTTATGTGCCTGGCCCTTTCAGCTGTTTTTCTATTTGTGTGATTCTGAGACCCTTCTCTATCTGGGGTAACTATCTCTGAAAATCTTCAGTTTCTCCCAACCTCCCAGATTTAACAAGAATGGAACAGTGTGGCTCAGGTAAGGTCTGATCAACATGGAGAGGGGGGAATTATCCTTCCTCATCTAAAACATTTTGCTTCTATTAATACAATCTAGAATTGCAATAGCTTTTCCAGGCAATCATAGCTCACTGCTTTTGAACTTAAAACCCTTTAGTCTATTCCCACATACTACTGAGTACATGATGTTTTTTCCATCTATTCCTGAAATGACCTTTTTTCAAAATTTTAAATTCAAGGACTTTCCTCAGCAAGTGTTTTCAGAGTGCTAAGTGTCTGGATGCCTGGTTTAGTGGCCACCTACCTCTGAGAGAGCTGCTTTTCTGAATTTGCGTCATTTTCATGATGAATAAAGCATGGAGAATCACTCTCAGCTGGTAGCGATATTCATAGACTTCCCAGATTGGGAGAGACCTTAAAAGACCGTCTCATCCCTCCTCTTGTCATCAAGCACCGTGATATCTACACCAATCCTCTTCAGAGAGAGGGCAGCAGCTGCCACCAATCTACCCAGATCTCTAGGCTGTCCCTCTGTGACCCAATCTCAGGTTAGCATATTCCTGTTGATTAAGAGTTTTGAGAGCCTTGGATGAATGCAGTACTGAAATTAGCAGGAAGTAGTGGAAATAATTTGCCTGCACTCAGCGTCTTGTGCCGACAGCATCTGCCAAAAGAGGGGAATTGCAGGCAGGCAGAGATGCTGTGCATGCCAAGGGTGATGAGGGGGCTTGGAGCTCCCTATACCATGGGCTGGTAATTACTTACTCCCTAGTCATCCACTTGGAGAGGATGCTATGAATAGCACTCCGTCTCACCACGTGCTGCCCACAGCCTACGAAGGGAAAGATTTTCCAAGGAAAGTAGGTCAGTGCAGTTCCTGGGTTGAGGGTCGCTTCACCTATCTCTGGATCCGTCTCAAGACCTAGGGTCTCTTACTGGTGGGAGACCAGCATTCACAGTGCAAGGAGGTTTATCTTGCTCTTTTACAACGTTTCTGCTAGATTTATAGCGTCACAGAGATGGAAGCAAGATGTGGGTTATGAGATTCTGCAATCAGCCCTTGAGTTATGAGATTCAAAAAGCATTAGCTACTCTAAAATACTTATTAATTACTGGGGTGGTTTCAGCATATGTCCAGAAATATTTTTGAGACTCCTCCTTCCAGAAGATGGAACTTCATTCTCACCCCCTTAAATGTGGGCTAGACTTAAGTGATTCGCTTCTAACAAATAGAATGTTGGCGAGGGAAAAATACTAACCTCTCTATGGAGAAACCTGGCAATACCCTCTTAACCAAAAGATTAAGGTGAAGAGCAATAGTAATGTTGATATCACATAGCCAGGGCTGCCTTCATAGATGTGCAACCTGTGGAGCCATACAGAGCTGCACGCTCAGAAGAGTCCCATGCTTATTTCAGCGCTTGATTTTTGGCATATTGAAATTCTTAATAATTGTATCTTTGAACTTGTGTTTTGTAGGTTAACTCCGATGGTAAATGGAGCATATGTGTGAACAGGAGAGATACATGCAATATGCATGTCCACCATTTCTTGCCACCCTATTTACATATAGCATTTGGATGCCCCATGAGTACAAGATTCCAGAGGACCCATGATGCATGGAAGTTCAGAGAGACTCCAAGCAAGTACAAGGTAAGTATATTATGTCTATGACTGAGTACACAGGGACACTGACAGTCCTTAAAAGCCACACTTCCTGTCTGAATCAGAACTCACTTTGAACAGAGAAGGAAGACAGTGATATTCTACAAAACGTAATTACCAAGAAACCTATCATATCCTTTCATACTCATGTTACCTCCTTGTTTGACCAAATTATGTATGCCGAAGATGATAACAGATAGAAAGTGAAATATAGGGACACCAATGTTCCTTTTCTTCTCAGTCCTTTTTTACTCATCAGTAAGCAGAGGGTAGAGTCTGGTGTAATGCGTGCATATCAAGAAGTGAAATAAAAACAGTTGAGTTGGTTTGTGCAGCATCTCTGCTGTTTTGGTAAGAAAGAAATGCATGCCTGTGCCAGCTTCCAAATACAAATTGTGTAATTTTGATGATTCTGCATACAAGTTAAATGCTTTTATATTTGTACTTAAAATTTCATTGCACAATATAAACAATAAAATTCATGCCATAATTTAAAATGTTATTTTTTCTTTCTTTAGAATGACTTTAATAAATACAATACAAAACGAAAAAACATGATAAGAAGTTGAGAGAGAAATTGTGAAGGAAAAGCAAAAGTTTTATATTTCAGTACGTTTAACATCTCTTTTCCAGCTGTTTTAACAAGGGGCTTCACATTTTCGTTTTACACTGCACCTGGGAAATGATGTGGCCAGTCCTGCATATACGCCTGATATTATTTGATCACCTTTTTGATATTCTTTCCCAAAATACTTAACTCTAGTCTAATTATAAGTAAGAGTCAGATAAACTCAAACTGAGGGCCATTCTCAAAATACCTGAACAGTGCTCTTCAAATGTATCTAGGTCATGAAAGGGAAGGAAAGATGTACAAACTATTACAGAACGGAGGAGTTTCAGGAGACAGGATGACATAAAGCAACATGGTATTCTGGATCAGATCCTGGAACAGAAAAAGGACCTAGGGGAAAAACTGGTGAAATCCAAATAAAGTCTGTGATTGAGTTAATAACACTTGTATGGGTAATGTGTTAATTTCTTAAGTCATCAGCATATAAGACGTTAACATTAGGGGAAGAAACAGGATGACAGGTATATAGAAGTTTTACGTATTACCTTTGCAACTCTTTTGTAAACCTAAATTATTTCAAAATAGTTTTTACTTTTTTATTTATTTATATTTTTTTTGCTGAGGAAGAGTCACCCTCAGCTAACATCCCTTGACAGTCTTCCTTTTTGTATGTGAGCCACCACCACAGCATGGCCACTGAAAGATGAGTGGTGTATGTCTGTGCCTGGGAACCAAACCCGGGTGGCTAAAGAAGAGCACACTGAACTTAACCACTAGGCCACCAGGGTTAGCCCACAAATAATTTTCTTTTAAAAAGAATTAACTCAGGGTTTACTATGTGCATAGCACCTCTAAAGGTGTGTTCATGTATATATTCTTGTTTAGTTCTCATAACAGCCCTATGATGCATATTTGTGTGTATATATATTTTTTTCATTTTACAATAAGGAAACTGAACCTCAAAATGTCAAAGCAGCCCCCTAACATCATAAATCTCTAAAGTGGTGGGACTAGGATTAAACCCAAGTCCAATTATCATTTTCTTCTCTAAACATCGTTATTCCTCATTGTCTCCCAAATCAAGTCCACAGTCCTGTGCCTTATCTGGCTTTACTTCCAGGCTTGTATTGTTTTCCACTCTATTGCTTCACACATGTAACTTCCCACCAAATTTAGCTTCTGCCTGATCACTAGGCACAGCCAATACTTTCCTTACTTTATATCCAAATTCATGTGTCTCCCCCTGCCTACCTTGCCCTTCCCTCCCCACCTGAAATATCTGCAAACACAAATCTTACTTGACATTTACAACCCAGCTCTAATTCTCCTTTTTCCTTGAAAGCTTCCCTTGTCTTTCTTCTGGAAATTGTCTCTCTCCCTCTCCTCAAATTCCATAGCACTGTGTGAAATTCTATATGATTATGAATAAAAAATAATAACACAATATTATTAAAACTTTACTAGTGCCAGGCATTGTCCTAAGTTTTGTGCATGTATCATCTCATTGAATCTTCACACACCACAGTCTTTCGAGGTAGACACAATTTTTCAATCTGTTCTACAGATGAAAAACTGAGACTTGAAGAGTTTAAGTAAATCACCCAAGGTCACAGGGCTACTGATAATAATACCATAAAATTACATAATTTTTGAATAAAGTCTTTCTCAAAGGCCAACTAATTCAACCAGTTATCCAATGCTTGGACTTTCTTTAGCACATGACGAACCTAGACCCAGAGAGATAAAAATGGGTTGTTAAAAATAGGTCAATAGCAAAAATGGCTTAAAACCCAACAACCCTAACACAGGACTGTCTCCACGATGCCAAGCTGCAGCTTCGTACATTTTTACCTGATGAATATCCTCAGCCCATCAGGAGCACTTGCAGAACATCAAGGCAATTCAAGGATGAAGGAACCGTCCCACAGTACTCAGTAGAGTTCATGAAATGTCTCTGCTTTGGGGAACTAATGACCTAGAGAAGTAGTCCTCAATCTGTAGTGCCCAGAACAGCAGCATTAGCATCACTTGAAATCGTGTTTGAAATTAAAATAATTGGGTTCCACCCAAGACCATCCAAATAAGGATCTCTGGGGTTGGGGTTAAGGATTCTGATTAATGAGCATTCCAGGTAATTACACTGCTTGCTAAAGTTTGAGAACTACTGTATTAGGGCAGATTCTAAGGCACAGATAGAGATGTATATTACCAACTGAAGCAATTCTGTCACTTTTTTTGGCAACCGTGGCTGTGTTGTTAATTTCATGAGGCACCTGGTTTTCTTTTTCCTTAATAGACTCACTTGTCCATTAGCATCTGAATCAGGAAGAACAGGTGAGAGGAACATTTCCAGCTGGAGCGAGGTCAGCATCTTGGCTCTATCTGCCTCAAATCTCTCTTGGGTGAAGTTGTCATACGGGTTCTCAGTATAAAAAGGTTAATTTAAAAAATGTCAGGGATTCCTTTTATGGACACAAGAAGCTTAGAGCTTTCTTCACGTTCTTTTTAGTGCAGGTGTGTCTTGATTTTCCTGCCGTAACATGGTAGATTGAATTATGTTTTCAAATTCTTTATTCCCCTGTAAAAAGATTGCATACACATGCTTTCCCTTTTTAGTGCCTCCCTCTGTTTGTGGAATCTACTTCCCTGTCCCACTGATGTTAACTTTAGCATGGTGACTTGGTTTCACCAATGGAATACAAGCAGATGTGACATGAGCAGAGGCTTTAAACTTGCTTTTATATCATGGTGCTATTGGTCTTCCTAGACCCATCGTAAGACGAGCATGCCCCAGGTAGCCAAAAGAATGGTGGAGCATGTGGATCATACCTGAACCCAAACCTTAGCCTAAAGTGAAGCCCAGATGATACAGCTAAACCACAGTCACCTCAAGGGCTCATGAGTAAGAATATAAATGCTTATTGTAAGCCACTAATAATTTGATGTATGCTACCAACAATGACTAATACACTGAGACCATCTCAGATCCTACCAAAAATGTCTACTGCAGCCAACCCTCACAAGAGAAGAGTAAATATAAGCAACTCAGTCCCTCCATGAAGAGGTTTTAGAAGACGACCATATGATAACCAGAGAGAATTCTACTTCTGCTTGGGATTTGGGGATTCAAGACAGACCACTGCTCTTACAACTAAAACTGACAGAAAATACCACATACCTGATAAAGACATTAGAGGACTGTGGACACAAAGTCTAAAAGAATTAAATTTCAAAGAGAACTAAGTAATTCCTACATAAGCAGAGAATAGTGGCTGCTTTCCTTCCTGGTATCACCTGCCCTGTATAAGGAGGAGAAGGCAGAAGATTATGACTGCCATAGGCAGAGGGTCTTTTTGGGGTAATGATAATGCAACAAAGCTTTTCATTGTGATATGACCAAGTATGATGCATTGAAATCTGTAGGACTCCACCACCCAAACACAGCATAATTCACCCTGCCCTCTGATTATTCCCCACAGGGCTTCTGCTGAGTGCATGGTGGCATTGCATGTTGAGGGCTGGGCTGGAAAGAGAACAATCTCCCTTACCTAATGGTTCTCAGAGCTCAAAGTCCTGCTAGAGTGAGGAGACCAGTAATACACACAGGATATATCTTGATCTTAGGCATTTGAAACAAGAGGTGAACTGAAACTAAATAAAACTGCAACCCAGATATGACCTAACCCACCTCATAATTAAAGTTATCAGGCCCTTATTCCAGCTTCCTCCACTGAATAAAGTGTTTGTCTCTTGGGGTAAAACAATATTTACTCTGGTCTCTATGGTTGTTTAAAATACAATATCTGACATACAATGAAATTTTAATATCTGCAAAGGAACAAGAAACTGCTACTCATAAATAAGTGGAAAAATAGTCAATGAAAGTAGACCCACAGGTGACTCAGATATTGGCAATAACAGATAATGACTTAAAAATTATAATTACACTGAAAAATACTTTAAAATTAAAAGGTAGATAAAAATGAGAAATTTAAGAAAAAAAAGAAAATCTTTAAAGTAGTTCCAAGTAAACACTCTAAAACCAAAGAGTACAATATCTGAAAGAAAGAATTAATTGGATAGGCCTAGCAGCAGACCTGACTCAGTTGAATAAAGGAAGAGTGAATTCAAAAACAAATCAATAGAAATTATACAAACTGAAGCACATAGAGAAAAAGTAATGAAAAAGACACTTGTAAGACAATAACAAATAATGTAATTGGAGTATCAGAAGAAGAGAATTAAAACAGAAGAAATATTAGAAGGATAATGACCAGAGATTTTCCAAATTGATGAAAGAGATCAAATCATAGATTCAAAAATATCTTCGAAACTCAATCAGGTTAATGATACTCCTAACCAATTTTAAGATGCCAGGTATGAATACTGACTGCGTACCTGAATTTTCCCTTGCACCAGGATCTGTTTTCCTTCTGCTCACCCCATGGACTGACCTCCTGACTTTACCCCTTATTTTGGTGGCTCTCAGATTCTCGTGGCACCCTCACTGTACTGAAGAAGTCCAACATGGAAGCTGTCAATGCCTCTGTCTCTATCTAGTTCAGACTAATCTGCCCACATCAAGCCACCAAGGTAAGTGGTGATTGGCTATTCTTTGCATCAAAATGTCACTTGTATAGTGAACACTTGACCCAAAGGCAGCCTCTTAATAAATGGCCAATGATGGCTGATTTATTGTAAAGTCAAATTTCTGCCCAATAAGAATATTCTTAATTAGCTAAGAAAACCACCAGGAAAGAAAATTGAAGGGATTGGTTAATCCAAAACAAGAGAAGAATGAAGCATTAGGTTTAGAGATAAAAAGATAACATGGTAGAAATACCATGTGAGGCTTTGATAGAATATCCTTGAAGCCACTTTGGATTATTACTACATTTAATCTGTGCCAGATGGAGAGCATTCAAATTTCATTTGCAGGCCTATAACAAATGCTTCTAGAATGTCTCTTGTCTTTGCCACCATGAGCAAAGCTGTGGTCCTGCCCGAACAGCCCAGTTATCTGTCCCTGAATGACCTGATGATCTCTGTCTGAGACCTGATTCTGCCATGCACGGTCCAGTGCAATGATCCTATATGCCGAGGTTGCTATTCCATCCGGAAAGTGTGTCCTGAACCACTCTTCTCTCCCTAGCCCAAGCCCCAGGTCCTAATGATTGCAGCCCCTTCCTGTCCAACTCATTGCACCCTTAACCCATCCACCAATATCCTAAACCCTTTTTTGGATATGCCTGCCAGGAATTAGTTCAAATCAACAAATAGTAACTGAACACCAACACTATGCAAGCCACTATGCTACTTATGATAAACAGCAAATAAATTTATTTTTCATGAAGACTGATTAATCAATAGAGGCAGCTTAAGGGGCTTTGTTATGAAGGATCCTGAGGCCTTTTCCAAGCACTGTGGTAAGGAATACTGTGATTGATTATCAACTTCTGCCTGGAGCAAGAAATAAGGGAGAGGCGGCAAATTGCATACCCACCATCCTGGCTGTAAGGGATATGAATACATATTAAGGGACCTCCTGTCCCAAAGAGACTCTCAATCTATTGGGAAAGAGACAAATATATGAATAGCTAAATCACAAGACACACACGCCAACAGTGAAATAGCAATAAATTCTATGACAACATTTTGGGGCGGGGAAGCAATTTATCTTGACAATAAGGATTGAGAAAGGTCTTATAGATGTGGCAAAATTTGAGCTGGGCTTTAAATGGAATTAAGTCATTTGCGAGTCCAAGTCAAAGTTACAACTGCAAGTGGCTTTTGGCCATTTAATTTTGTGTCACTTTTTTTCTTTTTCAAATCAAGCATTTCATTTTGGACTTTGTGAGTTTTACGCCTGGTCTTATAAAAGTTGAGGAAGCTAATGTCAAGCATTATCTCTAGATTCCTTCTCTAATACCTTTAAGGCAACATTTCACGGCCCTCCAGTTCGTGCTATGCATAATTCCACTCCAATCCCATTGTTGAGCACGTCAAGGGGCTGGGTTCCATGTCCAAGCTCCATAGACAGAAGAGGGTTTCCGTTAGTTCACAACGTACCCATTGCCATACCATCAAGTGTCAATTGCCTTCCTTGAAACCAGACATTTTCCTTTTCACAAATGACACAAATAACTTGAAAATAAAGTGGTATTTATAAATTTAATTTTTCATTTTTTTGAATTTGAGACTGTCTGGTGAGATACAGATGCGGGAGTCAAACAGTTAGATTTCCCGTTGTGTGCACCGGAGCGTGGCATTCCTGAAAGTGAGCTGGACAAAAAGAGGAGAAGCGATCTGAGTTCAGATCGCACCTCTGCTTTGCTCTGGAACCTCCAGAAAAATCACATTTCTTCTGAGTCATCAGTTTATCATGTGCCCAGTGAGAGGGTTAGAGAAGATAATCTCTATGTGCTACTCTGACATCAATTTCTGTGATTCTATAAAAAGGATAACTCTATCAGATAGTGAAGGATGGGGCCAGAGGTTGGAATCAGACACTGGGAAGCTGCCTCAATTCACCTTCCTTGTACCAGTCATGAATTCTTACTACTCACCCAGTTGAAGACAGTAGGGAGATGGAAAGAAAGAGATATGGCTGGGTCTACTCAGGAGGTGACCCCTGAATCTGCCATCTGCATGGTAAGCATGTAACTGACCATAGCACAAAAGAAGGGCAAAAGAGCGGGCTATACACGGGCATGGAATCTTCTACACAGTAACCCTGCCCACTAGCAAAAAATGCTGCAAAATGAATGTTTTGGGCAGGACTAGGAAAGAAGTGAGCAGATGGGCAGAGGCATAGGAAGAGGAGGTAGCTCCCTCCTCCCCAGTCAGTTTTAAAACTTCTCCCTAAACTCGTGAGATCCAGCCAGTAACTGCTTAAGAACTTGGCATATCAGGGCTAAACTCAGTAGTCATCTTCTTTCTGAAAGCACAGAAAAACAACAGCAACTGAAACAAAGCACTATATGAATCATTTGAGAATAATAATTTTGACTAATTATAAATGTATTCGGAGTTCAGAGAAGAAAGGTCAGTATGAGCTGAAGAGATCAGCAAAGGCCTCTTGGATGAGGCTGGATTTGAAATGACCTTGAAGAATGGAGGGCTATTAGATAAGGTAGTAATAAACTTTGGGAACATAGGGAGTTAGATGTGCATACATAGTAAATATATCTCAACAAGAGGCAAATAATAAGAGAATACGTTTCAGAAAAGGTAAGAACATAAGGAAAGGTGCAGAACTAGGACTCAAGATGACATGTTTGGGAAAGAGATAGATAATTTCAACTTGACTGGTGAGGAGAGAACATTGGGATACGTTTGGATGGGTGAGGGACAGCCACATTTTGGAGGGCCTTCAAATTGATGAAGTTTGGGCTTAAGTCAGAGCCAATATTAAGATGCACTGATAGGCAATACGGTCCATGGGAGAGACGATATGAGGCAGGATTTTTAGAAGATAATTCTCATGGCTCACGAAAGAGGAATTGGCATTGGGGGCCTGGCTTGGAGACTGTTGCAGAATCCCGGCAGAGGTTTCAAGACCTACAATATATGGTTAGATGCTCAAAAATAGCCATAAAGTGAATGGAGGAAGCCTGGATTGGAGAAATGGCTGCAGGAATGGAGACAAAATGTCAACTCGGAGAGACAGTTCAAATGCATAGATGTGAAGTCTCCATGACAAATTGGGAACACAGGTGAATAATTTGAAGAAAGATCTCTCTAGATGTACGTGTGTACCTTAAATGACTTCCTATATATTTTTCTCAGTGAAAATAATATATAATTCCACTTTGGAATTAGATTTCACTTCAGGTCTAATTCAGGCAACAAGGATTAAAAGACTGACTTTCCAATGCAAGCTTTTGCTCCAGCCATTGGCAGAGAAGCCAATAAAACCCATGAGGAAGTCGTTTAGGATGGTTCTCATCCAATTTGGCAGGCTCCATCATCTCAAAATCTGTCAAGGAATTCACCAAATCTGAATCATTTGAGAAAGGGGCTGACCTTTCCTGAAGGCCTCCCTAGGTATTTTAGATACATTGTCATATTCCAACCTCACATCAACCTCGTTGACATGACACACAACGCTTCCCACTTAATGGCAAAGAAACAGTCACAGAAAGGTGAGACTCATGCAGGGCCACCCAGCCAGGTTGTGGATGCACTGGGGTTCCAGTCTGCCTGGCTCTAAATATACTTTTCTCTCTACACCATGCAGGGACTATGCCTCCAAACCCAGGGGCATTTTTTCTTTGATTTAAAGTGACATGCTATAAATAACTCTCTTTCCAAGTGCCCCAGCCCCAAACAGTCTTCATAAGTTTTAAAAAAAGTGAAAAAAAATTATACAACCAGAAAGTTTCCTGCAGGGACAAGACTCCATCCACTCTCTAGTGTGACAGGATCCAAGATAAAGTCTAAAAAAAGAGCTTTTGTTTCAAGGGCTGTTGGTTAAGAATGTGCATATCTTTTAGGCTTCATATGTGCCTGTTCCTCAGTCACCTTTATTCACTGCTTCTCTCAATGGGTGCATGTTCTGACCCTTGCCTTGAGTTATCCCATGGGATTCCGTGTGAAGACTCAGCTTACAAGAGGATTCAGGGGATCTTACCTAACTCATCTCTTAGGACATCCTCTGTTGACCTGCAGCACATGAAAGGCCATATGGACTTGGTGATATTTTGAAATGCAGCAAAGTTATCTTTAGTGTCTCCATAGTTCCCACTTCCAAAGATTCCTGGGATGTGATTGCCGTGACCTGAAGGGAGGAAGCAAGCAAAATAAGCACAGACAGGTATGTTGGAGCAAATAACCAGTGCACTGGCACGAGACTGGATCTGAGTAAGAAAGCATATCAGAAAGTTTCCCAGGACTTATAAATGCTGAGTTTCCATTAGAGTATACGTGTGTATTTCAGCTTGCCAGTAAATATACCATATTGGGGGGCAAAAATACAGTGGATAATCCTTAAATATAGTCTGGAAAGGAAGATACACATACCTTTGCTGGTGAATGTATGCAGTTAGGGAGAAGCGTGAAAGCAGGGTTTGGGGAAAGGTTAGGGTTTTCACTCTTCAATAAATATTTATTGACTCCTTTTTATGTGTTAGATAATGTTCTAGTTGGAAGGGATATAGCAAAGCAGGCACTCCATGTTGGAGGCTGAAATTAATCATGCGCTCACACAAATGTATATACTTAAACTGCTTAATGAAGAAAAAAAAAATCTATGGAGTTAGGAGCCTTTATACAAAGGAGTCCTGACCTAGCCTGGAGGTGGGAGCTGTTGCAGGCAGTAGACACTGGACATGTGACGATCCCGAGGAGAAAGTACTCCAGTGTGTTCTAAGCCTAGCATGTAAAATAGGCCAGCGTGGCTGGGGGACAGAGTAACACGATCCAGGGCTGGAGAGGTGGGTGAGAATCAACTTAGGCAGAATTTTATAGGCTACACTGAGAATTTTGATAATTGATTGATAGAGATTTTGTTTTGCTCACTGATTGTTGGCCACCATTTATTGGGATTTGTAGAAAAGTGAGATCACCAAAGTTGCAGTTTTTAAAGATTGTCCAGGTCATATGCAAAGGACTAGAATGCTGAAAGCTCACAAATGGATAATTGGTATCAAATAAGATCTGCTGAAGTTAACATGTCACCCTAAGGGGAAGTGTAGATGGATATAGGACAGGAGATAACTTTTGCCTAGTATCTTCTATATACCAGGGATTATGATAAGAGTTTAGAGATTCTCATTTCATTTAATCTCCTAAACATCTGTATGAAGTAGATGGTATTTCTGCCATTTGATAGATGAGGGAATATCTAGTTTAGAAAAAAACCATTTATCCATTCATTCATCCATCCATCTGTAAGCTTATTCATTCACTCACCAAATATTTTATGAAGCGCCTACAATGAAGGTACCTAGCTGGGCACTGGGATTGCATTGGTGAACAAGATATGGTCCCTGCCCTCAAGAGAACCCATAGTCTAATGGAGATACAGATGAGTAAATGGGTGATTACAGTTCAGTGGAGAAAGTTCTATGAAATGGGTAAGCCCATAGTGCTTGGGAGAACAAAGGCAAAACATCCATCCTTATTATGTCAAGACAGAGATCTTACCTTAGGTCTCATGACCAGTGTGTCAGAGCCAAATCTCAAGTCTATGTAGATGTGCCTTAATCTGAAACCCACATTCTTTTCATCTCACTGTATTATACAAGCAATTACTTTGGATTTTTAGTAAACTTTCTGAAAACACAAGACACATCTTGACCAAATCCCACTGGAGATTTAGCTGTGAAGCAGTGTGTAAATAACTACGACCACAGCTGGCAGATCTCAGCTACCTTCCCCCACACTGCCTGGATCTGGCTGGAGTCAGGCCACTCTGGAAGCACTGAGCACTCAGGCCGCCATAAGCACCTGCCCAGGACAGGCTGTGCATTTAATGACTCTGCCACGGCAGAGGGGCACTTGGCACCTCAGCTGATGGAATTGGCCCCTCAGGCCAAACAAAAAGTGAAGTGCACAGGCTGCCAGCATTTTGGAACATGAGAGAAAGAAATCTGGCTTGAGTGAGGAAGAGCTATTAATTATAATCTCAGCTCGGGCCTGAGAGTGGTGAGAAGTGCTTCTTTGGAAAATCACTTGTCTCAGAGAAAAGGAGAGCACCGTCACCCAGTCTATTCCATCTCAGGGGCACATAGGGGCCTTGCAGGGGTGCATGAGCACACACACATACACACACACACACTCATACACACATACATACTTTACCTAGCACTATTTATGTGCCAAACATGGCACTTAGTGTTTGTCTGCATCATCTTATCTCAATTCATTTCCACAGTAGCTCCTTATATTTATTTCTCAATTATTAAATGTTACTTCACAATAGACCAAAAATATAGTGCTCCTGCCTTCATTTTCCGCTCGATTTTTTCAGACTCTTTTCTGACATTTAAACAAATTTATGAAAAAGGGCAAATTAGAGAAGATACTATTTTGCATTGGCATCTTTTTCCCCACCATGACTCCAGGAAGGGAGCCCACATTTATGACTCGAGCCTTTGAGAAGGAATATGCTGCATCATTCCAGAAGACCACAGGAAGGAGAGAAGTGGCCTATTTGAGGGGGAGGAGGGAAGACAGAGAGAGTTTCATAGGAGTGAAAGAGACTAAGTTTCTCCTCCCTAGGGAGGAGATGCAGCTGAGTGGCAGACCCTGGCCTGGCAGACACCCCGAGTGAGAAAATGAGAGTGGGCTCCCACGTCTATGCTCAATGGGGAAGACCACTATGCAAAGTTTCTCAGAACCCTATGGAGTAGCTGTGCTTTAGAAAGAGGAGGCCAGGATCAAAGCCTGTAGCCAAAGGACCAACTGCACAAGGACTCTGCACCCACAACGGAGCAACAAAATAAGGAACTGTTCCCTCCTCTGATTCCTAAAACTTACTCTACCCTCAGGGTATAGAGAGTCCAGACTGGAAGAACAGAAGCTTGCATATTCCATAACTACCTCCATAGACATCATTCATAAACCCACAAAGATAGGTCCATCCCCTTAAATACACAAATGCACAATCATAAGAACTCAGCCTTACACACAGAGCACCTATCATTTACTCCTTTTTGCACTGGCTGATTTTTTTAGTGCATCCATGTGCATGCATGGGTGTGTGTGTGCATGTGTGCATCTATGTGTATGCATTAATGTAGCGGCAGGGGGCACTGTCAGTCATCTGAATGATTCTCTTAGAGCTGCACACAAAAGTAATTGACTTCTTAAAAACAAAAATTAACATCATTGAGTGACATAGGAAAAAGGAGAGATGGGGAGAGAGAGACAGCCAGCAAGTGAAGCCTCCTTGATTAGGGGCCAGGATGTCTTTCACCACATGCAACATCAAGGCCAGGCTCCGAGCATTAGGCAGATTGGTTTAGTTTGGGCAGCTGCCTTCCTGGCATGGTTGAAATCTCCCCTCCACTCTATGTCTCCCCTTGGCAATCCTCCAACACACTGGATCTTCTTTCACATGTCACTCTTTGGGTTTATGGCAAAGTCCTCAAGTTTGGGCAGAGGTTGGGGGACATGTTTATACATGAACTCTCTATCAATATAGTAAATTACTTACAACCTTGGCTTAGAGATGAGGTTGAATCCTGTTTGCCTCACTGATTATCTGAATGATTTTGGCAACATTTTGTATCTCTGTTTGCTTCCCTCTTCTCCTATATAAAATGTTTTTCTTGTTTTGGGGGGATGGTTATTGCTGTTTTTTAACTATAGTAAGGTGGAAATGATTAAACAGAGAGATGTGAATGAAGTGGATGTTTCAGTCAATGCTATCATCATCATCATCATCATCATCATCATCTCCAGTCATTCATATCCTATCTAAGATGTGGTCATGGATTGACCAGCTTTGTGGTTGAGTATCATGGAAGGTGAGCAATAGGACAAGTATGTTTTTATGTGGGAGAGGGACTGGGGAACTGCCAGGGATTAAGGGGTTTTTATCAAGAAAAGCAGAACTGAGTAGGGCCCTGAGTTGATGGTGATGTGGGGGAACACCATCAGAGGTATGTGGATATGAGGATGGATGGCCTGTGATGGCAGCAGCTTCTTTAGCCTCTTCAAGCTTGATGGGAGGAGGGCTACTGCAGAGACTGGTCAAACATTCTCTGTCACCAGGACTGCCCCAGTCTAGGTCTCTGCCAGAGTCCTGCAGTCCTGCAATGTGAGAGCTCAAACAGACTTCAGACATCTGTGGCACCAATCCTTTCACGGCACAGAGGAGAGCAATGCAGCTCAGAAAGAAAGGAAGTTTGTCCAAGGTCACACAGTAGGCAAGCTGTGGAGTTGGACCTGGAAGCCAGGTCACTGAGCTCTCATTCTAGAGCATCTTTGATGCCTACAATGTCTCAATTCAAATTCCAGCACACACCCGTGATGGAGGTATTTATCAGGAAGCTCCCTTGCAGCTTACCTTGGTCCTGACTCTGCCCCTAGCTAATTGTGGCCCTTAGGGGTACCCTTCCCCTCCTGGAGGTTGTGAACTATGTAGCTTATCCGGATGGTTCCTAAGGTCCCTTTAGCTTTGATGATCTGTGCTTCCCCAGCTCACGAGTCATGGAGGCTGTCAGATGTCCGAGTAGGAGGAGGATGCAGGATGACAGGTGGTGTCCCTGACTCTGGAGGGGGACTTGGCAGAGCTGCCTCCCCTGATGAGGATGGGGAGGGTGGGAGCTCGCAGGAGGATCCACCCACTTTGGACAAACACTATGATTCACCCAGTGGAGGAAGGGAGAGAAGGAAGCACATCGGCCAGTAGCATGGGACTCCACAAGAGATGTGTCTATGATCTTCTACGGCCTGGACTCTGCTGCACAGAAGGCCTGGAGCTGACTCAGGCAAACCCAAAAGCTTGAATTCACAACTTTCTCGCTGAGATTCAAGGAGGCCACTATTTTTGTGACAAAGATATTTCAGGATTATTCAGTGAGTTTTAGTGACTCAGTTCTCCATGGCACAGCCAGAGGGGGTCTTTCTAAAATAAAAATTGGGTCATGGCATTTTCTTGCTTAAAATCTTTTAGGGCCTTCCACAATCCTTGCCATGGCCTCCAGAGTCTGGTTAGACGTGGCCTTTGCCTACCTTGCTGGCCTCCTCCCGGCCCTCTCCTCCTGCACGATTGCCTCACTCTGTTCCCACTGGCCCTTCTGCTTTCCCAAAGGACCTTAGCTCATTCCCTCCTCACTGCTTTTGCAAGTGCTGTTCCTGCCTCCAGAAATGAAGCTCTCTCCACTCCTCTACCATCTATCACTAATCTTCAGGTCTCTGATTAAACGTAACTTTAACAGAAAGGCTCTTCTTACCCCTCCCCTGTCTAAATTATGACCTCCTCTGATAGTCTTGCTCAACATAACATCATCTTTTCTGCTTAGCACTTACGTTAATTTGTAATTACATATTTTGGGGGTTTATTTGTTGTTCTCTCTCTCCCCCAATATTCTCAAGCCCCATAAGACCAAGAATCGTATTTGTCCTTTTCCTCCCTGAAATGCCAGTCCCTAGCACAGTGCCTGATAGATAGTGAATACACAGTAAAACATTACTTTCTTTGTTTTTTAATTTATTTTTTTTTTTGAGGAAGATTAGCCCTGAGCTCACATCTGCTGCCAATCCTCCTCTTTTTGCTGAGGAAGACTGGCCCTGAGCTAACATCCGTGCCCATCTTCCTCTACTTTATATGTGGGACGCCTACCACAGCATGGCTTGCCAAGCGGTGCCATGCATGTACCCCGCATCCGAACCAGCAAACCCTGGGCTGCCAAAGTGGAACATGCGAACTTAACCACTGTGCCACCGGGCCGGCCCCTACTTTCTTTGTTTTTCAAAAAGTAGTGTATAACCCACATCAGGAATAAGTGTCATCAAGTGTGAGATATCCACGGTTCCTTCCAAAATGCCTTCAGGGGAACTTGTGCATTTATGTAGATGATGCTTTGCATCACTCTTCCCAGGGGAGAACAGTTTTAGAACCATGGAATGTTGAGACTGGACAGAATTCTAGAAGTCTTGGCCAGTGGTTTCAAATTCTTTTTTAGTATTAAAACCTATTTCCCAACCAAAGCTTTGTCCAAACCCTAATTTATAAACCACATGAAAGCAAAGGTCTCTGGGGATGCAGGGGAAAGGTTTTCTAGAATCTTTACTCTCCCCTAGTGGTGTCCCTAGGATGGGGCGGTGAGGGTAGTCCACCCTGGGTGTATATTGTCTATAAAGAATTTAAAGACAATAATACAATCAATAAGCAATAAACATAAAACAATAAGATCAACTAAAATTCGGTTGGCTTTTTATTAGACAATTCTAGATGATGTCAGTATTGAAATGCTCTTCCACTCTTCCTTGCCAGGTGGCACTCCTCATATGCTGACTTTCCCCATGGCCTTCCTCCATGGAATTTTTATCCAAAGCCCTCATCAAGGACAGAATTGACTTGGTCAAACAGTAGAGGCTACCATGTCAGGCAAGCTCAGAAGGATGGCACCCAAATGCAATGAAGTCAACCTAAGCTGAGCACTAGCTCAAAGGGCTTTAGTGTTACCCTTGTGGCTACTCCCAGGACAGAGGCTCATGTCTTTGAAAGGCAGGAATTGGGTAGAGGGCAAAGGCACAGACTCTGCAACCAGACAGCCTAGATTCAAATCTCAGCCGTGTCATTTATTAGTGTGTTAAGCTTGGGTAACTTACCCGACCTCTTTTAAGTTTGAGTCCTCATCTATAAAATGAGGCTAGTAAAATGGCCTATGTCAGAGTTTTGCTCTGTGGCTTAGAAAAGAGAATCTATGCTAATTATTTGGCAAGGGAGTGAGCACTAAGTAAATGTGAATTTTAGTCATTGTTTGGGATTTACATGCCTGGGGTCTTCTTTATCTTGATGGTTGGTTGCCGGTTCTTGGGGAAAACACACAAGGTATCAAGAATATCCCTGATGCCAGCATGGCAGGGCATCTTTCTCCATCAGGCGATGCTGTTTGGCAGGGACTGAACGTGCAAAGTATCAAGATCCACAAGAAGAAGCCAGAAGAACCTGAGAGAACCCCCAAAAGAAAACAGAAGCTTCACCTTTCTGCCTGATCTTGATAACCAACAACTGAGTTGGAGGAGAGAGAATGCACTGTTGCTGCTCTCTGGACGGGAACAAAAGCTAAATATTAAAAAGAGTAATAAAGGAAAGTGAGTTTTCATCTTAGAGATAGGTTTGAGATGCTGCTATTTCTGCTCCCATGATTCTGGCAGGCCACATGAGTTTTCATGGATCAGAATAATTTCTCCTTCACTTATTTCCTTAAAATCCACAGTAAGCCTAGAGCATGCTTAGCATCTCAGAAGCAGAAATACTATACAGTGCACAATGCATCTTACTGATATGCCTAGATTTCATATGTTTGTACAGAGACGAATAGAGACAGGAAATAGTATTTGCTGCATGCCTATCATGTGCCTGGCACTACGTAAGATACTTCTCATATGGCATCTCATTTAATCTCTGCAATAATCTTGCAAGATATTTCCATTTGTCAGATTGGAAAATGGGAGCTCAAGAGGGAACGTAACCTATCCAAGGCTCCATATCTCAGAAAGACTGGAACGCAGACCCATGAGAATCTGAAGTATTTATTATTCTTCTATGCCACTCTGTTGTCCTTTTCATATTTTATTTCTCAAGTATTTATTTCTCAAGTATTAATTTATTCATTATTAGAACAGCCTTGGGAGGCAGGGATGATGTCTATTTTAGAGGGTGAATCAGAGCTTTAGAGAGACAACAATGATCCATTGTCACATCACAGTTTCGAGGGCACAGCTATGAATCTAAACGGTTCGGAGTTTGATCATAAAGCTCATCCCAGTGTGTAGGGGAGGATCTCACATCCTTTATAGCTCCCTAGTATCTTTCCTAAGAGAGATGTGGAAACAAGCAAGGGATGTAAGTAATTTTTCTAATGCCGTAGAGTAAAATATTTCTTAGTCCTGTATTTAGAGAACATTGGGAACATCCTTTAATGAGCTCTGCTTCAAGATTTTCAGAAACAAAAGCCCTTTTGTAGTTCCTTGTAGCATCAGTTCTCTGGTAGAGTGGAATTTTCCATTTAGTGGGTGAAACTGACTTCTGAGTGACAACATCCTCCCACCTAGAACCTGGATCAGGCCCAGGCTTTGGGTTCCAGGCACTGCCATGAAATTCACAAGCCCATGTCTCATGGGGCCAGACCATCATCTCTGGTGGGGGCAGGTGTCCTTGCCTAAGACCATCTCTGAGAGCTGAAGGGTGTGTTTCACTCTGATAGCAGCACACAGGGAAACCCACTCCATCCTGCAAGCTCTTGCTAGGCATAAACGTTCCAGCCCAAGAACATATTAGTCATGATGATGACTATTGCCAACTCAAAGCAGTACAGGTTATAGCATACAATGGTAGAGGGAAGAGGCCCCTGGAGATTGTCCAGGCCAGCCTCAAGTTTCCTGATGTGGAAATTGAGGCCCAGTGGGGAGAAGTAACTCACCCAAGGCCACCCAGTGAGTCACAATAGAGAGGAGTTATAGCATTTGCTCACTCTGGTTAGGACCTTTGGACCCCTGAAGGGTCAACATGGTCAAAAGCCATAAGAGAGATACAGATACGTTTCAGAGATTGCTTCCTTTACTGTCCTGGAGAAATGCTGGCAGATTCTGGCTAGGAGATATGGTCAAATCATGAGTCCCCCATTCCTTCCTCATCCTTCAGCCAAGACTCTGAATATAGGGCATTACACCTGGAAGGACTCTCAGGAGAACATCTGGTGCAGATGCAATATTGACAAAAGATAATGCTGAAGGCCGGGAAGGTGAAGGCATGCACTCGCGGTCCTGGAGCTGAGTGGAGCTTCTTCGACTTCCTATGCATGGCTGTGTAAGGAGAAAGGTAGCCCAGCTCCTACCCATCACATGCACTTGTCACCTGGCCACTGCAATCATATCCATTCACTCATTGAACAAAAACATAGAGAATGCTCACACGTGCCATGCACTGTCCTGAATAAGGGGATACAGTAGCAAATTAAACAAAGTCCCTGCTCTCATGGACCCTGGAATTCAGACTCTTCTCAAATGTCATCTCCTCAGTGAAGGCTTCTCAGGTCACCCCAGGCAGAAATGGTCTGTGTTCCCATAATTTTTACATCATGCAAGGCTGGGAACTCAGTAATGCTGACAAATGTTTCTTGAATTATTTAATTAACTCAGTTGGTCAGTCATCCATAAACACTTACTTAGAAGTTTTTATGTAGAAGTTTCTACATTGGTGTTTATCATATACTGATGAGTTTTACAGTTTTCTGGATGTCTGTCTTATCTTCTCAAATATAATACAAATTTGTTGACAATGATAGAGACTATATGTCACCTGTCCATGTATGGTGGGGATGAAGTTTTCTGGGAGTAAAATAGCTACTTAATACATTAAAAGGAGGGAGGGAGAATGGCCAGCAATGATAACTCTTTGAAGCTTTATAATTATAGACGTAATGTTGCCACCATTTTAAGAACATACTCAGAACCAGGATTAAAGTCAAGGACTTCTGAATACAAGTCCGAGCCCTTTATTCTCTCTGGGTAAGATAAAGACCAGTAGGGTAAATTTAGGAATGAGAGCTCTCCAAGGGTCACCTGGGGAGAGAGGAATCCCGGCCACTTCCTTCTAGGGTCATGGCAATCTTACTTTCATCCATCAAGGTCCTTGGCAACCCATCCCAGAACTGAAGAACCTTCATTTCCAAGAAGTCCTTCTCCACAGTCAACTGGAATCTCTCGGTCCTTCTGTGAGTTGGTTCTGACCTCCATGGAAATGGAGCTTAATGATCTTAGAGCTTTTGTCCAATGTAACAGTTAAGAGCACAGGCTTTGATGTCAAACTGAACATGATTAAGGTCCTTAATTTTCTGAATTTCTGTCCCCTCCTCTGTAACTTGTATTGTGATAACCCCAACTCCTGGAATGCTGTGAAGATTAAATGAGATCATCTAAAGGTTCCTACCACAAGACTAAGCACATTGTGAGTCCTCAACAAATGTTAGCTCCTGTGGTTGTTTGGTTACAATGAAGATCATCAGTCATGCAGGAAGCCTTTCCCAAGAGCTGGTCATATGCCAGGCATTGTGCAAAGTGCCAGGAATTTGGGAATAACTAAGAACAGAGTCCCTGTTCTCAAAAACCTGACACTCTTATTGCAATCTGACACATGCACAAGTTGTGTTCATTGAGGCAGAGTCAAATACAGCACAAATGGAACACCCTAGTGAAGCACACAGGGAAGAGAGCTTAATTGTAACTGTGGGTTTGAAAAGACGGTGGCATTTGAACCAAGTCTTGAAAGATGAGCAATGAAGAAGAGGAGGTCGAGAGAATGGCAGGATTAATGCTAAGAAAGAGCTGGGAATTTTTAAGGAATGTCATGTGTCCTGATGCAGTCAGAGTGTAGGGAAAGTAGATGGATATAAAAGAAGTAGGACTGGAAAATGTAGAAATTGCAGGATGTTTCAATACCAGGAAAAGTAATTTGAACTTAGTTTTTTTAAATGTCAGGGACCCATTGAGCAGTTTTGAGTTAGGATGTGGCATGATCTGACCCAAGGTTGGATGGAGATTTCAAAGTCAGATGCACACTAGCAACAGGAAGAGTGATGAGAAGGTACTGCAGTGGTTTAGACAAGAGATAACAACCTATGCATCACAGGGAACACCCACCATCCCTTATCACAGCCAAATGCCCTGCATAAACTATACCCTGCCTACCCAATAACCTCCTTTCCTGTTTCCCTACCCCTTACTCACTGCACTCCAGATAGACTGGCCTCCACTCTAACCCTGGAACATCACAGATGTGTCTAAACTCAGGGCCTTTGCACTAGCTCTTCTCTCTGCCTGCAATAATCCTCTTCCAATTATCCACGTGGCTTCATTCTTTATTTCTCTCAGGTCTCATCCAGATGTCACCAACCTATCTAAATTGGTCCCCAGTCACTTTTTAATCCCCTCATCCTGGTTTATTTTTATTCAAAAAATGTACACTCCTTGTCATTATGGTATATCCTTACTTATTCACAACCTTATTACCTGTTTTTCTGAGGGTAGGGAACTTATACTTCTCATTTATACCTATATCCTTAGTGTCTACCCAACACATTATAGGCACTTGGTAAACATTGGTTGAATGAATGACTGAATGAATAGTCTTCCTTTATCCTTATTTCATAATAGTTTCTTACCCACACGGCATTGTGTGGGGGGATAAAAAATGGAAATTATTCCTATCCCTGAGGATCTTACAAAATGACCTATAAAATGTTTGCACAAATGTGAGCTCTGAGAGCTCATGCCACAAGGGAAAACTTTTAATGTGGTGGAAATAATCACTTGAGGCCAGAGCTTCTTGGTGCCAGAGGGAGGACTGGGGATAAGACACTGAGGACAGAGACCTCATCAAGCTACCAAGGACCTAGTGTAGGATGGTACATGGTAGGCTTTCAATAAACATTGGATGAATTACTGAATGAATGGCACATTTTGCTGAGTTCTTTCCAACATTTTCATTACAATTTTAAGTGGCAAGATGGACAGGGTTTAAAATACTGGCCCGGAGGCCAGAACAGAGCTAAGAGCATTGAGGGAGGAGTAAGCAAGCCCACGCTTTTATTTATGAAACCCCATATAGACCATTTTCCTCTCACAATGAGTAGTGCTCATATTATGTGGTATTACAAATGCTGGAACAACAATACCTTGTATTTATGGAGTGGCTGCCTCTGAGGGGCTCAGACCATTTTACAGACATGATCTCATTCATGCTGTCTCAGGTCTTCTATTCAATTACAGAATGGTTCGTTGTTCCAAACGATGCAAACTATTTCTTTTAGATGCATTCTTAGAATTACCCATTCTCCTGTTACAGGTTCAAAGATTTACATATCACCACCAAACGGCTTCAGAATTTCTACAGCAGAAAAGGAGGTGGGTGGAAGTGGAAATTTTCTGAATTTATAATTTATGAACTCTTCAAAATTAGGAAGTCATTCTTTGTATACTTATCTTTAAAACAGAGGAAAACATAGGCTATGACCTAGTTGCAGCCACATAATGTAATAAAAAGGGGAGGAGAAAAGAATATTAATCTTCCATAACAGTAGCTGGGACTATAAAAATAGGAGTTACCCAATGTGGCTAAGAGGCAGGATAATTATTACCATAATAAGCATGAAAGCAGGTGGTGATATGGGCATATTCCCAAGCAAAGGGTTACAAGGAGTAGCTTCTTCTCTTGCTCTGCTGTGAATTACTTTGTGGCCTTAAACAAACTCGTAACTTCTCTGGGCCTTCGTTGCCTTATCTGACAGTGGAGTTAACTGGATTAGGTGCCCTGCATGTCCCTTTCATCAGCGACTTCATCAGAGATTTCATAAGTCTGCGTGCTTCTGCTACCACCTCCACAGTCACCACCACCACCACTATTGCTACCTAATGTTTAATCTGGAACATAACAGATACTCATCATGTGTTTAGTAGCAGAATGTGTCTAGTGTTCAGCAATTTGCATGCTAGATTTGATTCAATGCACATTTAGTGGGTGCCTATTTTGTTCTAGGCACAAAGATTGTGCTGAGGTATAAAAATTTGTGAAAAAGATAATTGTTGATATATACGTAAACTGTGACGGGAGCCAAAATGATTAACTTTGAGTCAATAGAGGTTTTTGGAGATGGCGTATGTTAGGTTTATATGGATAATTAATAGGAGTTCACCAGATGGACTAGAAAGGGAAAGGCCTTACAGTCAGAGGGAGGAGCATGTACAAACACACAGAGGTGCAAAAGAGCTTGGGGAAATGTGAATGAAATGTGTGGATGGATCAAGAGGAAGCTGGGCTGGAGGAGTAAGCTTCAGTCATGTGATCAAGAACCTGAAAACCTGGCAATGGATCTCAGGCTTTGTCTTACAGCCAATGTGCCATTGAAGGGTTCATAGCAGAAGATGATCATATTTGATTTTCAGAAAGAACATCAAACATTACTGTATACTTCATTCCAGGGAAATCATGGACCAGGTTTATTCTTGTTTCACAAATGGAGAAGTTGAGATTTAGATGAGTAAAGGCACCTGTCCAGAACCAATAGCTTGAAAATAGCAGAGCCAGGAATAGACTCTTTTAATAAAAGTCTATCAAAATGTACCCTCTTCTACATATATAGTCTAACCTATTCTTCCTCTCCTGCACAGGCTTTTGTTCCAAGAGATAAATCACTTACTTGTTCTCTGAGCATACAATGACAAATCCCTTTCCTACTCTTGTCTCCATGTTCTGTCAATCTCAGATGTGCTGCCCCTGTCCTATCCAGTTCAAATTCCACAAATATTTCAAGATTCAACTCAAGCTCCATCTACCCCGGGAGACTTTCCCTGGCCACTCTAGTTTCTATAGTCCTTTCAGAAGTATTTATGTGTCTACCACATGTCCAGACAATCTTCAGTTACTCATCCCATTCAGCAGTCCCAGATGGTACACAGCTTCCAGGTGCCTAAAACCCAGCTAGGCAGTGGTGATACCACACTTAACAAAAGACACAGTCTTTACCCTCACGTAGCCTAAATCTAATTTGAGAAGGCAGATAGCAATGAGAGCCCATGCCTTTACAAAGTTGGATAGTGTTTCCAAGGAAGGGTGCAGGGTGGTGACAGTGAATAAAAAGAGAAGTGCTTCAGCAATTCAGGGAAGCTGCCATGAAGAAATGCTATTCAAGCTGGGATCTGAAGGAGTAGAGAGTGGGTAGAGGTTAACTAGGCAAAGAGAATGGGCAACAAGGGGAGAAGTACAGCCTGGGCTGAGGGAACACCCTGCCCATGGTGGAAGAGAGCATGATGTACTTAGGAACAGAAGGGAGGCAGCATTTATCAGCCAAGACATATAGGGGCAAGCAACAGAAACTGACTCTGGTAAATTTACAGCCAGTAGAAAATTTTTGGAAGTATTTTGAGAAGTTCATAGCATCACAAGGAAGACCTAGAAAACAAAAGGAGTCCACACAACAAAAATCCATAACAAACATCATGGCTCATAAGCAATCTGATAGGGATACTGACAGCTCCATTGCTTTAACATTGGGCTCTATAGCTAGCATCATCCTCACTCCCAGCACAGGCTTCTGGCACCACCTCTGGCATCTTTGTCAAAAGTGCCCTGGAAAGAAGCAGATGTCACTGCTGCCACAATGATGAATCTTTTTCCCAGTATTTTTTTTCCCCTCCCTCTATCATTACCTTTAGTCAGTCACCTCTGACTAGCTGACCATGCTCTCATTCCCTGGGTAGCTGGGAAAGTTTATATCCAGCTTCTATGGGATGTAGACTGTTTCTCATCAAGATTTATAAGCTGGAAAACTCCCCAAACGTAGAAGGAAGGTTCAGGCGGTGGGCACACTGGGGGACAAGAGTGCCTGTAAAATTCTCTAATTGTTGTAGTTGTGTTCATCTCATCTGCCAAAATGAATTGGGATCTCCTTTGGGGAAGTGCCCGTGCTTTCTTCCTCCCTCATAAGCTCAGCCATGACTGACAGTCCTGGACACATACTCCCTGCTCAATAAATTCTTGTTGACTTCAGTCTAGTTCATTCTGCAAAGGTCATTTCATTTGGCCTTAGCTGGGAAATGATTTTCAAATATAAAATATGAATAACTTGGCCCTGGAGTCGGTAGCATCTGCAGATAATCATGTCATCTGGCCATGCAGAACCTCTGGGCTTGAGGAAGCTTTCTGGGATGTGAGCAGATATGGAATGAAACCTGCTACCTGATGTACCTATCACTTCTCAGGGCCTTATTCCCTCTAGGGCAGTAGAGAAGCTCATGTCTTGAAAATGCACTTGGGCAATCTATGATTAGGTAGTGGTTACTTAGGTGAGAAAAGCTCTTTAAAAAATGAACATTCTACACAATCAGGTGTAATGCCTTGCAGCAAGGAGTTTCTTCCCTTGTTTTCTTTTACAGTGCTTTGGTGGAAGGAGTGCTGGATTAAGAACCATACTATCTGAGTGCAAAACCTGGTTCTGGGCTTATTTGATATCAAGCCTTGGTCTAGTCCTATTGTTTCCTGGACCCTCCAATTCTCCTTCTATGAAATAAGCATGATGATTTATGAGGGTACAAGCTGCAATCTGTTGTTTCTGTTGTTTAGCATCCTTCTGTCTTTCTCTGGAAATTGTTCTTATCTCTCCTTCTAGAGTGGTGGTTCTCAAATTTGAGCATACATCAGAATCACATGGAGGGCTTGTTAAAACACAGATTCCTGAACCTTCTTTCCAGAGTTTCCGATTTTGTAAGTCTGGAGTAGTGCTTGAGAATTTGTGTTTCTAGGCATTTTTCCAGGGGATGCTGATGTTACTGATCCAGGGACCACACTTTGAGAACTAGTACACTAGAAAACCACCCCTCTCTTATTCTCAGTCCAGGGGGTTCAGAGGCTAATTTCAGGCTTTGGCTCCAAAGGTGGGCGCACAAACCGGCCCTGACTAACTAGTTTATTCCAACCACCTAGCCATATAAGATTACTTGGAATGGGCAGGAGAACCATGTCAAGCCAATGGACATCTCCTCTTCAAGGATTGCTCACCTGGTAAAATGTGAGCCTGAAGCCACTGGAGACCATCTTGCATCTCCTGATGATTATACCAAAAGAGGAAATCGGAGCTGAGATATGCAAAGTGGAGATTCCTGGACTGTATTTGAGCTTCCCCAATGATCATTGGAGCATGCTATATGAGACCACACATTCTTTTTTTTTTTTTTTTCGCTTGAGCCACTTGGGTTTCTGTCACTTGCAACCAAATAATCCTGAGTAATACCTATAGTTAGTTCACTTCCAAGAACAGAGTATGGGTTTAGTCCTTTAAAAAAAAGTATCTCCCAAGAAGTTGTAACTCTGAGACAATGACCAGATAGGAAAACTATGAAATGGTGCTATAGTTTCTTAAGGACTAGCCTGCCAGACAGCCTGAGAACAGAAAACCAAAAATCACAATGATAATTAGAAGAAAAATAGTAAGGAACCTTTGCTGGGTATTTAATGAATACCAGGCTCTCTGCTTAATGACTTACATGCATTATCTAACTTAATCCACACAATGACCCTTAGAAGCAAATACTATCATAACATCAGCTCATGGATAAGGATCCTGAACCACAGAGATTTTAAGAAACTTGCCCAAGGTTGCTCACTCAGTAAAAGGCAGTAAGAAAAGAAGAGAAAGAAAAAGAAAGGATCAATCCAACTGGCCCGACCCCAGAAGCCATTTTCTTTCATCTTTATGAGATCAGAAGTCTTGACCATCTATTTTAATTCAGAGACTTAAGGGTATGAGGATGGTGATCCATTCAAACAAAGGAAAAAATATAAAATGATGGACCCATTTGAGAAACAAGGAAACTTACAATACACTTTGGTCTGGGCTCAGAGGATTGAAAAGATTCCAGCTGATTTCAAACCGGCAAGCCTTCTGGAGTTGTCTGAGGGTCTGGAAGTAATTGCCTCTATCTCTGTGTCCAACTGACCATCTTTGCCTGCCTTGAACTCTGTGCAGCACCCACTTCAGGGACCCTTGAGAAAGGCACCTGATGGCAGCACGCCCTTTCCTGCCCTGACATCAACAAACTCTTAAACTGTCCACTTGTCCCAACTCATCTTATTACATTGACAGCTGCCCAAATCTGCTGCCCACTCAACTTCCCTAATCAGTGTCTCCCACAAGCCTGCCTCTAAGAGACTGTACCCAAAACAGAATTTTGTAGGTCTTCCAAAGACATGCCCAATAATATTTTATTGGTTACCAATTTCCCCTTCTGAAAAATATATTCTTAGATGATTTTATTATACAAACAGATTTTTTTTTTAATTTTCTTAGCTTTCAGGCCTTTTCAGTGTGTCCTGTGGCTCCTTCATACATCACCTCAACTCTTCTGTTCTTCTACTTCCATTTATTTGTATTTGTTCCAAGGTACAGTGGCAGCCTGGTGTCCTGTCAGTATAAAAAGGAGGTGGTAGGATTTGATCTGGAGTTGTCTGATCACTCCTTCTTTATTGCCTGCATGAACTTTTTCACCAGCTTCCTGACTTGAATTCCTACCTCCATCCTCACTCCATACCCCTAAATCATGCTCCTTCTACCTACACTGCTGTCTTTCTGAAACGCAAAGATTCCTTTCACTCATAAGCTAAAAGCCTGCTCTTGATTCACCCTCTTGCATGTGCCATGTGATCTCCTTCCAGACTCTTCCTAAACTGCAATTCCCATGTTGCTTCCTTGCAGCAACACCCTAATTGTCCCTTTAGCCTCAAGTGCCCCATCCCTGGCCCATCCTTGCCAGTACCTTGTTTCCTGACTTAGTCTCTGCCCCTCTGCTAAGCATTGTTTTCTGACATGGTGACAACCATCCTCCTGCATCTTTGCCCATCCAAACATCACCCATCCTTTAGGTTCCAGCCAAAAATCTTCTTCCTCCTTGACATGTCTTCAGATCCCCTCAGTTGGAGATAATATCCATCTCCTCTGGACTTCCGTAACACTTTTATTGCTCCTCTCTCACAGTTCCTAGCCCTGTCTCTATTATAGTTATTTATAGATAGAAATCTTGTCTCCCCTACTAGTCTATAAAATCTTTGAATGCACAATCCCTATGTTATTCATCAGTGTATTCTAACCTGCACTTGGCTTTGTACCTGCACATATTGGAAACTCAAGTATCTAATGAATAAATAAAGCTGTGGGGTTCTGAAATAGAACTCTACCCCAAAATGTCCCTCTCATAGTATGGCATATTGATGGAAATTCCACAATATAAGTTTAGTTGCCCTGGGCTGGCACTATGTACCCATAGTAGGGTTAGCTCATTAGGCCATACTTAACAACAAATGCCTACAGTAATATGGTCAGTGACCAGGTGCCCTGGAGCAGTTGGGGACCCGTTCTGAAGCAGCCCCACATATGCATAAATTTTTTAAAGTATAATGTTTTATCTTTTAAAATCCATTCACATTTTGAATTCTATTCCATAAGATACCAATATTTCATGTAATATAAATATTTCCTCCCAGTGGTCAAATAAAAGTAAGCCCCAAGCGTCTATGCCAGCTATACCCTGTGGCTCAGAGTACTTTCTGGCTCCCATCCTAGCTGATGTTACCTCTAACTGCAAGGCACAGAGTTAAAGGATCTGAGTCATTAATATATTTCTGTGAATTAATGATTCAGCACTTTCCTAGCTGAGGGCAAAGGGAAGACAATAGGAGACATAGGAGATTTAATAGGGACTAACCAGCACTGCGTTTCCTTGAAAGACAGTGTAAAACAGATCTGGGGAGACAGGCAGAGAGAATATACTTGGCATGTGAGACTAGTCAAGGTGCCCTGAGACTGAAGGAGAGGGAGGGAATCTGATCTGGTCAACAATTTTCCAAATGATGGTCTTGCTTTAGCCTGTCCTCTCTGCATGGCAGTTGGAGTCCTGAGCCAGAGAGGTCATCCATTCATTTTCTTATTGGAAGCTGAGCTAGCTTATCCAGAGCCTGGGGGCTGTCAGCACAAGATTGTTAATGAACATGTTTCCTGTAGATAATTATAGGAAAGGGAATATTGAAAGCACTTAAAACATTTCATTCTTTTTAATTCATTAATTATATTGCAATTATCCCAAGCTCAGGAGCTGTTCAGGAGGCTGGATTCCAGCTATTCCTGTGAGACCTCGTGGGCAGAAATGAGGGTTGAGGGCTTGGGGAGAGGGAGCCTGAAGAGAAAAGTTCAGAAAGGGTTAACTGTGGAGATACAAGAAGCTAATTGGAAACCTCTTAAACAAAATCCAGGTTAATAAGAGTTGAAAAGAATAACTCTTCTCTTTTATAATGATTATTACGATTATTATCATTGTTTTTCCACCTACATCAAAATTGCTTGCATTTTCATAGACCCATCATAAGCAACCTGATCCCCTCCTGAAAATCTCCGGCCTTGAAGTTGAATCAGAAGATCCAGAGACTTTTAGAAATGGGGTGAATCTTATGGATGGTTGTGGAATGATGAGGAAGCAGGTCTAACTACTGCATTTTGTTCTGTTACATCCTAGACCTGTCACTTTTGTTCTCTTCTCAAATTCCTGTATTATCCATAAAAGAGAGCTGTAAGTAAATTCGACCAATAATTATATATTGGACTCCTGCCATCTGCCAGGTATACAAGAATGACTGTGGTATAAATGACATCTCTGTGCTAGTAGAACTTACATTCTACGGGAAACGTGGTCAGTTAAATAGGCAATGTACTGAGGCCATGGGAGTTCAAAGAGGGACTAATCTGGTCAGGAAAAGGGGTGGTAAGAGGGCTTCCTGTGAGCTCTCTCTCTTTGGTACACACATGTCACATTAATGATAATAACAAATCTCAATGCTTTCAGACTTCATCCTCCTGGCTTTCAGGAATTCCAAGCTGCTTCCTTCCCTAGTGATTTCCTCTAGGAAATCCTCATGGTGATCATGGAGAGGTGAGGAAGTTGCCGTTATATATAATTGGAGCTATAGCCTAAATATCTGCAAGTGGTCAACTTGATGTTCACGGATCTTCCACCCTTTACCCTTGACGCTCTGCCTTTTTGTCCCAGTGGCCATGCCACTGCCACCCTGCTCTGGAGAGCTCTCCTCCCTGCCACCCATAGGTGATGTTACTATGCCAGATAGCAAAGTACAGTGTTAAAAGATCTGAGTCATTAATATATTTCTGTGAATTAATGATTCTGCTTTTTTCTAGCTAAGGGAAAAGGGAAGAAAATATGAGACATGGGAGACTTAATCGGGGCCAGTAGCATTGTATTTCCTGAAGGGATAATGTAAAATGCATCTGGGAGAGACAGACAGAGTGTCCCTGGCATCTGAAACTAGCCAAGTTACCCTGAGCCTGAAGGTATGTTTCTCCCTGTGTCTATCATGTGAACTAGTTCATGTCACACTGATTGAAGATGATAGACCACGTGGACCATAGATGAGAGAATGCAGTGGTCCCAGTCAAGGCCCCAAATAAGTTTTAAAGCCCCGTCAATAGCACAAACAACTTGTAGCTGGCTCGCAACTGATCAAAGACACAGGAGGGAGCTTAGTTGAGACCAAAAGAACTACCCAGCTGAGCTGAGTCTAAATTGCTAACCTGCAGAATTATGAGCTAATTAAGTGGCTATTGTCTTAAGCCATTATTTTTTGGTGTAGTTTGTTATGCGGTAATAGCTAACTGATGCAACACTTTATTTAGATCAGCTCAATTCAAAGATTGTTATAGTACATTCCTAGTTTTGGAAGGCATAATAATGAATAAGACACAGTCCCTGTTTATGGAAACGTATAGTCCAACGCTTCTTAAGTGTAACTAAGCAATTAAAAAATTCTGAGATTTTAACCTTTTGTCTACGGATCACTAGGGTGTCTATATTCAGGCCTCAGAGTGGTCTGTGGACTCCTTGAAAATGTGTTGAAATTTTGCATGTATGTATGTGCTTATGCAGTTTTTTTTAAGAGGAAGCCCTTGGTTTTACATCATGTTCTCAAAGGGATAAATGACTCAGAAGATGTTAGGAACCATTGGATGATAATGCAGTCTAAACCTGTTCACATTGCTGAAACTCACATAGCAGTCCCGTCTACTTAGGGACACATTTCATTGCTGACTCATCCAATCAGAAAGGTGTCCTCAAAATGATATGCTGCCAGAGGCCACCGAGGTTTATGTGTTGGACGATCAGAGTGCTATGACTGTCTTTGAAAAAGCTTCCAACAGACAATGTTATCACTTTCTTGTCATATACAGCAGAACCTCTGTATGATCCAAAGCACATTTTCTTTAAAAAACGATGAGCTTATCTGAGTCTTGCTTTTACTCACACCCACTATAGGGTTGGTAAATCTTTCTCCCAGGGCAAGAATACAAGTCTATCATTCCCTATAGCCTCGCTCTTCTGGCAAGAAAGGCCTCTCACTTTAACCAACAAAGCAGAATATCTACCCTGCTAGCTCTGGTTTGAAGATTTCATTGAGGTCTGTCCGAGATTAAGAACCATACCAAACCCTGATTACACCAACATCTGATGTTTGGGGAGACAGTTTGATGGGCAGAGTAATAATCCTTTTCTCTAAGTTATTGAGGTTCCTTCATTTTTAGGTTAGGTAACCAGGGAAAAGAAAAAGGGAAGAGGGAGCAGGGTAATGAACAGAAAGTGCCCTGAATAACTAGGAGAACCATACTTTATTCTCAGTTCTTCTACAATCTTGCTTAGTGTCTTTGATCGAAGCTACCATCTCTGAGTTGTGGTTCTCTTATTTGTAAAATTGGAATTATGATCCATGCCCTGCCCTCATCACAAAGGCGGTACTGGGCAGCTCAAGCAAGCAATATGTGTGAAAGTGCTTTAGGAATTGTAAAGTGCTACCCAACCTAAGGTTGGTCTCCTCTATGTTGTGTTTCTGTGATTCATTGGATCCTTTTGTCTGCTCTCATGCAGTTCTATCAAATTTTCACCCCTGGAGTTAATGATATCATATATCATTAGCAATATCAGGTGCACAACATCACTCCCTGAATCAGCTCTTCTAGAAAGCCTTCCTGACTCCCACTGGATGGCTGGAGTGGCTGAGTGTGGAACTCCTACAGTCCTTGTGCTTTCCTGGATTGTCATGTTAAAATCACAGATCTTATTTCTGCATCAAGAGATGGTATAATTTAGTGGTTAACAGCATGAACTTGGGAATAACACTGCCTGGGGTCAAGTCCTATAACGACCACTTCATAGCTCTGTAAACTTGTGCAAATCATTTAACCTCCCTGGTCCTCAGTTTTTTCTCATAGGTAAAATTAGAAAGATAGTAATATCTGTATCTCACATGGTTTGGGGAGGATTAAAGGAGTTAAGTATATAAAGTGCTTAAAACAATTCCCAGCACTTAGTTGCATATGAAGAGAGATCAAAAATGTTAGCTAACACTATTAGATCTTTTCTGTGCCACCTTGGGAGCACTTTTCTTGGTGGTGAGGGTTGCACCTCCTTGTTCATTTTTATATTTTCAAAACCTGCTGCTTGACAGGTGCTCAACGAATATTAAAACATGCATGCATAGCATGAATGAATGAATGAATGAATGATGTTGGGAAGAACCCTCGTTCTGAAGGCAGTGCACATGAATGCTGGTCCTAGCTCAATCTCTAACTCCATCTGACACCTCTGAAACACATTATTTACCTCTCTAACCCTCAATTTCTTCATCTATTAAATGCAAGCAGTGGACCAGATAATCACTAATGACTATTTCATCTCCAGAGGTCTATAAAATGAGATTATGAGGTGAGAAGGAGAAGAGTTATTTTACCCAGAGTCTACTGGTGGGCCAGACAATTTACATAGAGCATCTTTGAAATCTTCCCAACACACATTCAGGTAAACAAGATTATCTCCATTTTATAAATATGGAAATGGATGAACTCAGAGAAGTTAAGTAACTTACCCAAGCCCACACAATTTGTAAGTTGTGAAGCAAGGACTCAACCCAGTTTTGACTAAAGTCAAAGGTCAGTCCTTTCCACTATCCTACTGAGATCCAAGACATAAAAGTGAAAGATGGTGTGCTGTAACTCATGCGACACCTTCTCCCATCAAAGGGAAGCAGAGGCAGTGAGCAGGGGGCAGGGCAGGTATACTTAGAACAGGTGTGGAGAGAGCTGTCATTTGACATACACGTTTAGACACATCAGCATCTGTGTTGGGATCCAGATGGGGAAAGATTAAGCAGAGGAGACAGTAGCAGCTATAACATTAGCCTTGAGTTAATTGCTATTTTGGTGTCCTTATGGAAGGAAACATCCACCGTACATATTCATGCAGCAAATGGAATTCATAACAATTTCTTTGAGTTGGGAATCACTTGTCCCCTCCTCCCTGGAGCTAATCCAATGTCTATATTTAACCCAGCGGGCTGGGTGGCATTACATTTGGGTGATTATTTATAAATACCCTCATGCACGGTCTGCTGAAAAGCCATACAGATTCTGCCAAGGCAGGGGGAAAAGAACAGCTCCAGATGTTCAAGTGTATGAGAATCCATGTCTGGGCCTCTGCTGGATAGGGAGGTCTGAGAGCTCAAATATGCATGAGATCTCGGTGTCTCTGCCTTTTATTTTTATTCTAATTCCCAATCTTAGGGGATAATATGGGAGTAGCTAGATCATCAAATCTTACAGTTGGAAAGAAATGTGGAACCATTAGCCCAATCTCTAATCTGATATTTGAATTTTCTCTGCAGTGTTTTCATTCAACAAGTACTTATTAATTATAACCCTAACCTTACCATTCATTGATTAACAGATAGTGACTGAGAACCTACACTGAGATCTGTGCTGGGTCTACACAGATGAGTGGATCCTGGTCTCTGCTCTCACGAAGTTATGTCAAGTTGGGAGGATGACAGGTAAATGGAGATTTACAAGATGCACAATCAACAAGACAACTGTCATAACAGAATCACAGAACATGGTGTGACTTCCAGGAACAAGTGTCTGGCATGGATAAGGGCTCAGTAAATGGTAACCATCATTATCACTCCTATCTTGATATGGTTTGAGAAAGCTTCATAGCTGATTCTTGAATATTAAGTTGTATTTCTCCAGGTAGAAAACAGAGTGAACAGGACAGAATGAAAGAATGAAATAATACAGCATTTTCAGGGGATGATGAGAACACCAGAGGGTCTGAAATATATTCTTAATTTTGAGGAGTGGATTGAGATGAGACTGGAAGGGTAGATTGAGCTCGTATACCAAGGGCCTTAAATATCATACCAAATAGGAAGAAAGTGGTCACAATGATTTGATAAGCAAAGGAGTAATGAGCTTTTTTGTTTTAAAAATAGGCAAAAATTATCCATATCAGTTGATGCTATTCAAATTATAGGATTTCTTGGGAATGATAGTTGGATCCTGGAGCATTACTCTCTCTGGACCGCAGTTTTCATATCTGTAATGTGATTAAGATGCATTCCCCCTCAAGGAACTTATAGTCCAGAGAGGATAAGACTATTAATATGGTTATAATGTAAGACAGCTCATAATTAATGCCATGAGATGCTACAAGGATCTTGCTTTCCTAGTTTATTGGTTAAATACTACAATTATGGATGCCACTGCTATTATTAATAGCTGCACTTTATCGATCACTTACTATATGAAAGTTACTCATCTAAAATACTTCACTAAGTTTTCACCTTTAATTTAAATTAACAACAATCCTATGAAGTAGGTATAATTAGATCCACTTTACAAATTAGATAAAACTCACAAAAACTAATTAATTTGTCTAAAGTCATGCAGCTGGTAGGGAGGAGCAAGAAGTCAGATTCAAGTGGTTCTGATTCCAAGCCAGGATTGTAACCTATCACAATCCTATAGTATAACTTTGAAGAGTCTAGTGTTCCTCAGCATAGGCTGGGTGAGTTAGGAGAGGTGGTAGGTGTTGTTTACCTGCTTTCACGTGGTCTCAGGTCTAGAGGATCTTCACTCCTCCCAGAGTCTACACTCCAGACCAGCCAGAGACTCAACTTTTGAGATTGTGTCCCACTAACCCATCATTCACTTTGCTTAGGGAATTGCAGCTATGAATTTCCTGATCTATTTGTTAACATCAATATTTACGTGGTCACTTTGAAAGGTATACGTAATCTATCAACCTGATATCGAGGTTTATTTATTTATTTATTTTAAAAATATATTTCCATTCTGACTCTTTCTCTTTGCCTCTATAATACTATCCTAAGCCAGGCTACATCATCTCTCTCTCTTTTATTTTTATTTCTTTTGGAAGATTGGCCCTGAGGTAACATTTGTTGCCAATCTTCTTCTTTTGTTTCCTCCCCAAAGCCCCAGTGCATAGCTGTACATCCTAGTTGTAAGTCATTGCAGTTCTTCTATGTGGGCTGCCACCACAGCATGGCTTGATACGCAGGGCTTAGGTCTGCACCCAGGATCCAAACTGGCAAATCCCAGGCCACTGAAGCAGAGCGTGCAAACTTAACCACTCGGCCACGGCTCCAGCCCCTGAGTTTATTTTAATGAAATAGAATTGGTATACTTTTTAGTTACCTTAAAGTGACAAACGTGCAAAACCTCCATCTCTGGTGTCAACTCATTGTTTTATGCTATTAACATCTGAAGGCTGTATATATTATATTAGGACCCTATCTTTAACTAGCTGTGCAATCTTAGACAAACTACTAATTTCAGTAAAATCGGTAGTTTTGACCATTTTATTTTTAAGGTTCTTTGCATTTTAGTCATTCTCTGTTCTAGCCCTGGTCTAGATGCCACAATGCGTGGAAATCTGGGGAGAGCACAGTCTCGCTCCTCTAGAAACGTACAATCTACTGCAATAGACATCATCTCTCTGAATTAAAATTTCAAGCAAACAATGTCACAGTGCATCACAAATTAATTTTCAAAAAAAGTGACTTGGGTAGTTAGTCCTAGCAATGTGCAGAAAAGTTGATCATTTGGTGGGGGTGGCTGGTCCAGAAAGAGGTCAGGGAAGTGGGGCCATGACATTGATGAGAAACTCAACCAACTTCATGATTCTCTAGAACTGACTTTCTTGTCAAATCTACATGAATAATTGCATATTATATTTGCATATATATTTATAGTCCTTGTATTTTTATCTTGCATACCAACACATCAGAAATACACAAACACATTGAACAAGAAGCCAGAACTGCCACTAACTGAGTAACCATGAGCAAGTTGCTAGACCTCTCTGGGTCAACATTCCTTCACCTATAATGTGAAGGCATGGAAGCAGAAGATCTTCAAGTTTCATTCCAGGTTAATATCATAATTATACAATTCTTTATTTGAAAAAGCAAAGAAGGGAAATTGTATAAGGGAAAAACCCAACACCTCTGCTAGAAGTACCTTTCCAGTGTAAAACCTTTTTGCTATAACCCAAACACACTTTTCTCTTTCCTGCAAAAAAAGAAAAAATTTACAACAATTCCTGAAATACGTCCTAAATGTTCATTAGTTTCCAGTGACAACATTATAAATGAACAAGTGACAGTCTTGTCACTTATTAATAGTGTACAATTTTCGACAGGTGGAATTCTGGGATTTATGCAAATGAAAAATTGGATCCTCTGTTACACTTTCTTGGTAAACTTCCAACATGCTGACTTAATAGCTATGGTGTACTGGAAAAAAAAGAGAAGCCACTCACATATATTATAAGGGAGATAATGAATTATTATTCCAAAAGTAGGCTTGTTGCACTCATTTGCATATAATGTTTAATTTTTACTGAATGTTTCATTTTAATACATGCAAAAATGATCAAAAACTATCAAAATATGCTAATGAACTTTCTATTGCAAATATATTGTTGCCCTTGCTTCTGAGAGTTTATTATAAAAACATTTGAAATTCTCAATGGTAAAGCGATTCTTTTAATAAGAATAATATTGAAAATATTCACACACTTTGAATTGGAAGGGGCCTTAGAGATCACCTACTTAAAACTCCTTATTTTATAAATGGGGCTACTGGGACTCAGAGAGCTGGAGCAATTTGTTGAGGGTCACACAGCTAACCAGTGGGGGATTCCAGAAGAGAACCCAGGGTTTCTGCTGTTCAGTTTCATGTATCTTTTACTGGGCTACATCATCTCAGACAAACAAGCTTAATGTTTGTATTTCAATGTTTACAACTGTATCCAGCTTTATAATCAGTCAATCCTTATAAGTTATTTGGACTTATATGGGGACTAAAATATGGGGCTGGGAGTCGGGGGACAAGAGGAAGGCTGCCAGACATATAGACAAAATTAAAATGCAAAACTCTTTCACAAAACAGTATTCCTAAATGACCGTCATTCAACTACCATCCTCGTGATTTTTACTACTCACAGACCATTTATACTATTTATTTACTTAACTTGTTTTTCTTAAATCAACTCTTTTTAGTTAAATAAATGCATGTTACAGGGGACTTTAATATTTATTTATTCATTTTTTAATGCTTTTCCTGGTCCTCACATCCCAAATGAGAATGGTTTCCTCTCCAGACATGGTGACAAATAGTTCAGGATTGCTGGGTGCCAACAAAGCTGGTCCACACTATGCTGATGTCCCTGGTAATTATTTTATTCAATTAACTGGTCCTTATTCAGTAAGAAGAAGTTGGCCATCTTGTCAAGGATCCCACTGTCAGGCAATGCCCGTGGCAGATCTTGGCACTATGCACCAGGAACTCGCACATCTTGCTGTGGCCTTGGAATAGCTCCTGCATCCCAAGAATGTAGTATATCCAGCCACTGGTCACTGAGCACTAGGAGGCCATTGAGCTGGGAAGCTCTCACCCTGTACCAAGGGCCCCATGGCCACCACAGGGACTATACTGGGCTCCCGGCCCAGGGACTTTAAAATATCATAGTAAATGGAAAACCAGAAGTACATGTTTTAAATAGAAGACAATGGAAAAATAACAACAATAGTAATAACAAATAATGAAAACATATCACTGTTAATGAAATTCTAATAAGGTACTGTCACTTATCAGAGGCTCTGTGCCTGGAACCTGCTCTTACTTTGTTATAAAAAAGGAGAGAAGTGGGGAGATTAACAAGTGTTAGAAGTGTTAAAGACGTTAGCACCCAACTAAGATTTTTTTTCCCTTGACATTTAAAGATAATTGAACAGGAAATGACTTTCTCACAATATGATTCAGTGTCTTCAGTGTCCTGTCCCATCTAAATCATGTCCTGGAACATCCATAGTGCGTGTCTCACACTTTGGAAAATGCTGGACCAGAATGAGACATCTCAGTTATTTAGGCCTCTGACACTTATATTTCAGACCCGGGAAACTGAAAGAAATCTCAGAGATCATCCAAGCAACATAATACAGTGGCAAAGGTACGGATTCTGGATGCTGCAGCCTGATATGCATCCTCATCTTCCCACCTAATAACAGTAAGAAAAGTAAATTAACTGCTCTGAGCCTCAGTTTCCTTATCTCTAAGATGATAATAATAGAACTTGTCCTAAATAGTGGTAAAGTTACCTAAGAAAACATGTAAAAAAATATGAAACATTTACAGAGCACATAGTAAGTGCCAGGCTTTACATACATGATATCCTTACAACAGCCTGTAAAGGTAAATAAGATTAATCTCATTTTACACTTGAGAAAATTGAAGCATAGGGAAGTTAATGATTCTCCAGAGCTAGTAAGTGGCCAAACAGGAGTTGAAGTCCAGGTTTCTTGTCGCCAGTTCACATCTTCTTGGCAATTGTGCTTTAGATATGAGATACGATGGTTGAGGGAGAAGCCTGGCTCAGATGGATGGGACACTATGAGAGCAAAAATTCCACATATAAGACCTAGAGAGACGGCAGTGAATTATTCAGTTGATTATTGCATTGTTAGCTGTTCCTGCAAACATGCTATGTAACAAACCACCCCAAAACTCAGTGGCTCACAACAAGCTTTTGCATTTTTTCCATTCACACTCTAGACGTTGTTTGCTGCATGTCTCATCCACATCTGCTCGCATTCTCTTTGGATTAGCAGCTACTTGTGCCTGTTGTTCTCACAGGAGTTTGCAGCAGCTCAAGAGAACAAACCAAGCGGCACATGGACAGTTAAAACCTTTGGTTGTGTCACATCTCTCCTCTCCTTCCGTTGGCCACAACAGGGCACACAGCCAATCCCAAAGGGGAGCAGGAAATTAAACTTGATCCCAGGGCAGAAGGGAAGGGAAGGAATATTTGCTGGAAAATATTCTAATCTATCACCATCATGGTTGGACTCTACCAAGGAGTGTAATGAGGATGAGCTCTGAGAAGACACATTAGAGTCTGACTGTGGAGCACCCCAAGTGTCAAATGGTGTGAATGAGGATTCTGTAAGCTACATGGAGTCACTGAGATTTTCAACCCTGAAGCTTACCTCTTACTCATTCTGCCCCATCTCCCCAGAGCTCCTTTGTTAACCAGTTCACAGCATAGTGTCAGCAAGTGGTAATTCGTATGTAATGCTCCTTCCTGGATAGACAGCATTGCAACCTGCAGTACTTTTATGGGAAATATTCAACAACAGTGGAGAAGTCAAACATTATAGCACGTTTTTAGGCAATAAATAATAAGGGAGATACCTCTCAAATTCCGTGGGCTGGATGACCACCCACTCTGTCTGTCTGTGCAGTCAGTCTGAAGGTAGAAAGGGCGCTAACTAAGCAGAACCTTGTCCCAATCAAGACTGACGGCCTCCCTTCCAAAGACCTTTTCTTCCCTTAGCTAAAATAGCACCCCTTTCATTCTCTATCACCTTCCCATATAACTTATCACTACCTGACATGCCATAAATGTGTTTGCTTCCTTGTGTCTCTCTGCCTTACTAGAATATGAGTTCCATGAGGCCGGATACCTTGTCTGCTGGGTTTTTTTTTTTCACCAGATCCTCAGCATCTACCATAATGCACATGTAAGAGTTCAGGAAATGTCTGGTCCATGACTCTGCAGACACCATGCTAGTGCCTTTCCATTCATTGTCTCTTCTGATCCTCATAAAAACTTTTGAGATTCCCATCACTCAACACCAGCAGATTTTTGCTGTCTTCAGCTTGGTTTTGGTCCTACCAATCCCAGATCTCCCAGTGAATTTGTTGTCTGCTGTCCCCCCCAGTACCTTTCTGTATTAGCTAGGATTCTTGACTGCAGATGAAAGAAACCAATTTTGTTTAAACCTCGGGAAAGAAGAAATGTATTGGGAAGATATGGGTGGCTTAGAGCACTGGTGGGAAGGCTGGAGGGCCAGGCTCAGGCAGGAACCAAAAGAGAGACGGCAGAGCTAAGCTCTTGGCACTGCAATGATCTGTTTCAGATGTCCTGTCTCCCCCTGCTCCACCTCCACCCCACCCACTTCTACTCATGCCCCACTGCTGAACTCCTAAGTGCACTCATGTCTCACAAATGATTTCTAACCAACCCTGAAGTTGTGGATTACACTTACAAGATTCAAAGTCCTCCTTTTTAAAGGAATATTGGCAAGATCTACAAGATAAAATATTGTTAAGTGAAAAATCAAGGTACAGAGTGGTGTGTGTATCCTTCAGGTAAAGCGAAAAAGATGTGTGTGTGCTGATGCATGTGTCTACATAGATTTCTCTGGAAGGCTACAAACCATCATGGTTATAGTAGTTTCCATTAGGCAAGAGAGTTGTAACTGAGAAACAGGGGGAAAGGAGACATCACTTTTACTGTGTGTGGCTGTTTAAATTCTTTGATTTTGCACCATGTGTATACATTCCCTAATAAGAAGATAAATTTAAAGTGATTTTTAAAAATGAAAATAAATAGAATGAAACAAGAATTAACATGCTTGGCTGGAATATATAATTGGTCTGCTCAATTTCCTTACCATGCTGAAGCTACTGGGGGCAGGAGGAGGAAATATTTGTCTTCCTACTGTTGAAAAAGAAGGGAAGGTGAGACTCTCCTTTCACTTTTTATGGTATGTTCCCTTCCACAGACATGAAGAGCATCTGAATGCATAGCACCTGTGGTAGGTTTTATTAATGGCCCCAATTATTTACCCCTTCCCGTATTCATAACTTTTGCCAAGTGATTTTTATTTCCTTCCATGAAAGGCAGAGTCTGTTTTACCACCCCTTAAACTTGGGCTGAACCATATGGATTGCTTTGGACCATGATGGAACAGAGGTGGAAATGACAGCGTGTCAGTTCTGAGTCTAGGCTTCAAAAGTCATCTCACATTCCTATCTGCTTTCTTGCACCTCCACCATCTCCATGGGAAGAACATTGCTGGCTCTCCTGTTGGTCCAGGGAGGATAAGAAGCACGTGGAGCAAACCTTGTCCAATTTTCAGCTTAGAGCCACCTGGTTGGACCTAGCTAAGATCAGCAGAGCTATATGCTAAGCAAATGCTCATCACATGGCCTCTGAGATTTGTGTTGCTTGTTACACAGCAATAGGTGACTGATACAGCCACAAAAATGAGAAATCTCTGATGGACGCACTACCTTTCAAACAGCACAGACTGGGTGACCTCTTACCCTCTCTTCAAGGAAGAAAAACCACTGACACCTGGTAAGCCCTTATAATGTGTCACACATAGACCTAAAGTTTGACCTGCAGTTCATCTTTTGATTCTTCCAAGATCCTATCACAAAGGCTTTAATAGTATCCCTTTTAGAAGAGAGGAGATAGAGGCTCAAACAAGTAAACAACATTTCCCAGTTTACAAAGATGGTAAATGGCAGAGTTTGGACTTTATTTATATTTGATGTCCTCCTTCCACAAAAAAAGGAATTTCTTAAGCAGACATAATCGAAGACAGACCTCTTACTGGGTGATCTTGTCCCTCTCTAATCAACCCACTCAGGTACATACTAGAATAATCTTAGGACATAGCCAAAAACACCACCTCCAGGAGAATATCACAGGACAAACAGAGTCCTCATATTCATCTCCAGAAAGCCATTCCCTAAGGGAGGCAAGATTCCCTTCTGGAGAGAGGGGCCCTGGGCAGTGTGCAAACTTCTGAGCTCAGAGTAGCCTCAGCTAATAAATCATTTGTGAGACAATAGCCTGCCATATCAAGTTACTCCAGGCCCAATTTTGCCATCTCTGGATAAAAAATTATGCTCTGCACTGCACATTGAGGGCTTGGAACAATTTGCTGCTTTAAAGTTCTAAGGCTTCTTGTGTCACCCTTTGTTTCCAAAGCTCTATAGCAGGCTTCTGCCTGGAAGGATAGATAATAGGACGCACTTTCACTTTTCAGGAGATGTTCCTATGCCTGCCTGCTTAAATGGTTAGGGAGAAACACTGCCCGCCGGCAGAGCACTTGGGAATTCATGACTGACTCTCTCAACTATGATCTCATTTTCTCCTCCTTTCAACTCAGTGAGGTCAATTTTATTACCCCTGTGTTTCCAATGAGGAAACTGAGGCTCTGAGAGCATAAAGGAGTGGTCCCTGGTTCTGCAACTGATAACCAGCAGACCTGGATTTGAAATCTTGGCTCCTGAAACAAAGTTGGGGACTTGTTCATGAGGATTGGCTATACCACATCATAGCACTTGTATCACCATCTGTAATGTGGTCTTTCTTTGGAAATAAGCTTTGTCCTTTCCTAGTGATCCTCTGTGAAAATACAAATTGTCTAGCCAAGCATTTGACAAAGGCATCTCTGTGCCTTGGTATACATGAGTTCATCATGGAATAACATGGAAGGAATGGACCTTAGAGGCGTGTCTGACCCAATTGCTTCATTTTATACCTGGAAAAACTGAGATTCCAAGACTGGGCAAGTAAGTCAGTACTAGAAATCCAAACTTGTATTTTCATATCATGAAAACAGCCTGCTATATGTACAGAACCAGGCTGAAGCAAAAAGCATTGAAAAAGGTTTGTTCTGTATTTACAGAGCTTCACCAAGCCCTCTGTGGCCCACTCTTTCCTTATGTCTCCTCCTATGAAACAGACTAGATGGGCTTCTCTTTCTCCATTTCCCAGATGAGATGAGATGCAACCAGAGAGAGGAAGTACCTTGGATTGAAATATGCTAGATCTGAGTAAGTTGCTAGAGATCATGGAGAAACCAACCTCTTTGTTTTCAGAGAAAGCTTAGTGAGAGTCATTTATATTTATTCTATGTGCATTTATTACATAGGGATTATGTGCTGATTACAATGTTGGTGCTGGAATAGTAAAGCATGCATGACTTGGTGCCTGCTCTCATGGATATTACATTCTAATCAAGGAAGCAGACATGGAGTCTGTAATTATATAAGTAATTATAGAATTAAACTACTAATAAATGAAATGAAAGACAAATATAGGAGGTTGTAAGAGCTTTTGATGTCGTTGGTGGGGAGGAGGACTGACTTGATTCAATAGGTCAGGAAACATTTCTTTCAGGGGTGCTGGCAAGAAATGAGCAATCCCTAAAGGGAAGAAGAGACTGGCAGGTGTAGATGCCCTGAGATAGGAAGGAGCAAGTTGCATTAGAGTAGCGGACAGCATCCAGAGTGAGTGGAGCACTGAGGATGAGGAGAGGAGGGTGAGGTGAGATGGAGGGTTAGGTAGGGTCATATCATGCAGGTCTTTGTAGGATGAGAGAAGGAATGTGACCTTCATTCTAGGAGTAAAAGGAAGCAACTGAAGATTTCAAATGGTTGAGCAAAATGATCAGATCTACGATTAAAAATTAAACAAAATATGGTGCTTTTAACGTTGAGAGCAGATCAGAAGGGCACCAAGCGACTGTGTGGCTGTCTTTGACGAGTGTCGGGGCAGTGAGAGCAGTGAAAGTGGATAGATTTGCACTACATTTTTGACATAGACTCCAAAAGATTTGGTGATTGATGATTTGTGATAGCAGAGGGAAGAGAAAATAAAAAGTGTCAAAAACTCCCAAGTTTCTGACATAAGAAATTAAGTGATTAACAGAGATGAGAAACACTAGAGGAAAAGAAGCAGAAGGGCATGTGTCTGAGGTTGGGCGAGAAGTAAAGAATTCTGTCTGGGACATGTGGCCATGTTAGGTCAACAACCGGTCACGAGCTGAGGTCTCAGAAGAGTCTGGGCTGGGTAGATAAATGTGGGAACCACTGCATATAGATGATGCTTAAATTCATGGGCATGGTTTGGATTGCCTACAGAGGAAGTGAACAGTGAAAAGAGCAGAGCACAATAAAGCAAAGCAGAGAATCCAGGAGAAGAGGAGACTCAGGATCAAGCTCTGGAGACTCAACATTTTAGGCTGAAAAGGAGGGCCTGCCAGTAGAAACTGAGAATGAGTAAACAGCCAATTGGGAGGAGAACCGAGAAGATTCCAAAAGAATGGTCAATGTTTTTCAAACGGTATGCAGGTCTAGTGAAATGAAGACTTCAGCATATACCTTAGATTTGGCATCATGAATGTGGCTGGTGAATTTACGATGGGGTGATGAGGCAGAAATCTGTTCGGAGTGAGTTGAAGACGAGATGATATGGCAAAGAAAAGAAAGTGCATGCTGGACAATATTTTTGAGAAGTCTGGATGTGGAGGAGGGTAGAGAAATTTGTCAAAGTCTGGAGGGAAATATGACGTTAGTTTTTTGCTATTTTTACATTTGCTGTTTGACCTTAGGCAAGTCAATTAACCTCTTTGTTTATATCTACATGTGAAAGGAAAATATTTGTAAATTGCAGAGAAGAACCAGAGAAAGGAAGATGTTGATGATGGAGAACAGAGGTTGGATGGCAAATGGAGATGGCAGGAGGGCATGTGGTAGAAAGCACAGACAGGGGGACTGGTCATCAGCAGGGGGAGGCACAGTTCCTACCACATGGGAGGGAAGAAGTTGAGGATGGGAGTAGACACAGGTAGGGGTTCTTGTGTGAGTTATGGAATCCTGGCCTTGAGGCCATTTGTGATTCTAAATCTGGTGTGTATGATAAGTTAAGAAGACAACTGTGGGTGAACTGAAGATGAATGTGACTGACTTCTGAGTTGCTCCTCCAGCCACGTGGTTGGTCCATGCTCTGTAGATGGAAGGCCCAGGCGAGACCCCAGAGGCTTAGACATTAGAGGATAGCATGAGAAGGGCATCAAAATCAGAGACAAAATAGCATCAGATCAGGTTTAGCTGGGTGGGCATGCACGATAGGGCCACAGAAGCAGGGCACTTCGGTGTTCAAGTGATTAATTTCTTGTCTCCATTACTCTAAATGAGCTAAACAAATCCCTTGCTGGGCCTGTCACACTGATGGTCTGCATGCAAATTGTTCCTAATGAGCAGGGCACAGGGCTGGTCCCTGGTTTGTACATCCATTCATTTCACAACACATTGCCTTGGTCACATATTTCTGTCACACGATCCGTTGGCAGATGAGCTGTTAAATGAAACACTGACCGTTCAGAACTGCTTTAGGAATGTGCTGTCTCACTCACAGGAAGCCATTGTGTATGCAGTGGACTCAAGATTAGACGACCTGGGTTCATGCTGACTCTGAAAATTTTCCCTTCTCTGAGCTTCTTTTTTTTCCACGCACAAAATGAGGGGTTTGGGCTAGATTGCTATTTCCAAAGTGTTCACTGGCTGAATATGTCAGTCCAGTGGCTGACTTGGTTTGCAAAACAAATTTTCATGGTTTGCAAAACAAATTTTAAAAGGATTCCATGATAAAATATTGTGGACAAATATGGGATTGAGAAGTTTATCAAGGGTTTGTTGTTAGTTTGTTTTTCCATGGGACATCTGAGAACCATTAATGCACTAACTTGTATTGTGAGTATTTGATCAAACAAGCTTTTTTTTTTTTTTTTTTGGTGAGGAAGATTTTCCCCAAGCTAACCTCTGTTGCCAATCTTCCTCTTTTTCTTTTTCCCTTTTTGTTGCTTGAGGAAGATTAGACCTGAGCCACCATCTGTGCCAATCTTCCTCTATTTTGTATGTCGGTCACCAACTCAGAATGGTTGATAAGTAGCCTAGGTCCGCGTCAGAGATCTGAACCCGGGAACATAGGCCGCTGAAGCAGAGCATGCCAAAGTTAACCACTATGCAACTGGGCTGGCCCCATCCAAAACCTGACCTTTTTTTTTTTTAATTGGCTCCTGAGCTAACATTTGTTGCCAATCTTCTTTTCTTTCTTTTTTTTCTTCTTCTTCTCCCCAAAGGCCCCCCAGTACTTAGTTGTATATTCTAGTTATGAGTGCCTCTGGTTGTACTATGTGGGACACCACCTCAGTGTGGTCCGATGAGTGGTGCCATGTCTGCACCCAGGATCTGAACTGGTGAAACCCTGGGCCACGAAAGCGGAGCACGCAAACTTAACCACTCAGCCACGGGGCTGGCCCTCAAACAAGCGTTTTTTAAAACAGGGGCTTTTGATCAAATCTTCTGGGAATGCTAGACCACATGATGCTGGAGATCCCTCCAAACGCTTCATTGCCTATAACTGTAAAGGATCAGTGGGATTTAGAGAAAGAGAGAAAGTTGCAAAAAGCTGAATGGGATCAGATTAACTGATTTCAAGGACACTTACCGGGCACCTGCTCTATGCAGGCGTTAGTTTTTTAGTTTCTCCTTCAGTTCTCCTGGACTCAAAGAACTTAAAATTGGAAAAGAAAGGAGACTCAAACCACTTAATTGATTTTATTGTATCTGATTTTATTGTATATTGTATTTATTATGTTAAATTGTTTTTGTTCTCAGTGTTGGCAGCAGATTTTTTTTTTATTTGGCAGCAGATCTTATTGAAACTCACATGATGTCTGAACCTCTCCATATCCCTGTTATCTGGTGTCCAGCCTCTGCTGGAGTACCTCAGGGTCACAGAACTCTTTATCTTCCAAAACTACCCACGCCCACTTTAGGCAACATTTCCTAACAGAATGCCAGAAGTTCCTCCCAACGTTTCTCGATGGACTAAGTGTAAGCAGGAAATGCCTTCATCTTTCTGGGCCTCGGTGTCCTCATGTGGAAAACTAAGGAGCTGCCCAACTCACCTCTAAGTGACCTTCTGGCCTTAGCCATCGTGGATTCCAAAAGTGTACAAGTCCGCAAGTGCAAAACTGGGGACCCTGTTGCACTTATAAATATAAAGTCCCAATGTAGGAAAAAGTAAGACGTGCAGTCCACCTATATCCATTAAAGTTGGTCAAAGAAGATCTTACCCAAGAGGAGTTGGAGCTTCTCATGAGAATAAGCACACTAAAAGAAGGGCAAGAGTCCTGGATTCTAGGCCCTTCTCTCACTAACTGTGTGACTTGTAACAAATTGTCATGGCCTAGATGTTCGTGTTCCCCCAAAATTCATATGTAGCAATCTTAACCCCCAATGTGATGGTAGTGGGAGGCGGGCCTTTGAGAGACAATTAGATCATGAGGGTGGAGCCCCCATAAATGAGGTTAGTGCCCTTAGAAAAGAGACCCCAGAGAGCTCTCTTGCCCTCTTTCCATCATGAAAGGCTACGAGGAGAAGTCAGCAGTCTACCACGAGGAGGGGGACTCTCACGAGATACTGAATCTGCCAGCAACTTGATCTTGGACTTCCCACCTCCAGAAGGCAAGAAATGAATTTCTGTTGTTGATAAGCCACCAGAACTATGGCATTCTGTTATAACAGCCCAAACTAACCAATATACAAGTTAACCTCCCTTTCTGAGCTTGTTCACACACTTGTAAAATGAGAGAGTCATGCTGCGTGATCACTAAGGTCCTGTCTAGTTTTAACATTCTATATGTCTCTGACATGAGTCCAGAACTTGTTCTTGAAGGAATTCAGCAAATAAGGAAGAAGAGAAATGCTCTTACAAGCGGAAGAAACACCAGAAGCCTCAGGAATTCTCACTGGATCAAACCTTTATGATGGACAGTGGAAAAGCCTGTTCTGAGATATAAAAAAGAGTAATATCTAATAACAGTTAATAATGATTTATTCAGTGATTATTGTACGTCATTTACACTCCATTATTCAACAAATATTTTTAAGCACTTACTTTGTGACAGGCATTGTGCTAAATTCTGTGGATACAGCAATGAATAAGACAGAAACAATTCTTGTTCTCATAGAAACTACATTTGTGCATATGTGTGTCGTGTCTACACTAATCAATTGAACAGATGAGCAAGATGGCTTGAAATAGGATATTGGTGACATAATAGACTTGATTGCTATAATAGCAACCCCAAATCACATTAGATTATACACGATTAAGAGTTTATTTTTAATCATCTAACAGCCCAGACATAAGGAATCCAGAGATGGTATGATGACTCCACAGTGTCAGGAAAACTGGTTCCTTCCTTCTCATTGCTCTGTCATCTCTAAAGCATTTCCTCTGTCTGTTTAGTTAAAGATGAAATCATATTTCCACCTTCTAGCCAGTAGGAAGGAAAGAACACACTATTCTCTTTAAGAATAAGGCTCAGAAGTGGCAAACTTCACCTCTGCTTACCTCTTATTGGCCAGAGCTAATCACATGGTGATACCAACTGCCAGGAGGCCTGGAAAGTGTAGGCTTTATTCTCTGCAGCCATTCCTTAGCTAAAATTAAGAATCCTGTCACTATAGAAGAAAGGGACAGTAGAGATTGAGGAATAACAATCATTTTCATAGATAACGACGAATAAAACAAAGGGTTTATCAGCCAGATTAGGCTAGGTCATGCTGCATTAACAAAGAACCCCAAAATCTTAGTGACTTAAGATTTATTGTTGCTTCTGCTGCATCATGGGTCTGGAGGACAAGAGAATGACTCATCTTGAGTACTGCTTGTCACCATTCCAGAGGGAAAAGAGATTTCTGGAAGGATTTGCATAGGCAATTAAATGCTCAGAATAACGAATGTTATTTTTGCTTACCACTCATTGGCCAGAACTAGGCACACAGTCCCATCCAACAACTAGGAGCCAAGCATGTCATCCCATCCAATCCATAGAAGGAGATAGAACTGAAAACATTTGGTAAATAACACCTCGTGACTCTGAAGGGTAATGGGGCAGAGTGGCTTGGATGGCGGGTCTACTTTAAATGGCACGGCCATGGAGAGCCTTTCTGAGCAGTTTTGGGAGCTGCTACTTAGCTGAGAAATAGGTTGTAAGCATGTGAAAAATCTATGGAAAGAGCTTATTTTTTTTTTAACTCACAGTGGTTGCTACATAGAGGGGTAAAAGGAGAAGCAAAGACATCAATTGACAGTGATTATCACCTCAAAGTAACCTAAATAGGTAAGTATTCTTGCCATCCCAGTTCTAGAGATGAGTAAACAGAGGCACAGAGAAGTTAACTAATTTACCCAAAATCACATAGCTCGTAAACGGCAGCACCAGGATTTGAACCCAGGCAGTACGACTCTAGTGAAACTTGTAACCATCAAGTTACAGGACCCAGCCCAGCCCTTGAGACAGACCTTCCCTAGCAGAGGAAAACAGGTTTGGGATTAGCTAATTAAAGGATCACATAAATGCGGTGGGTGGACAAGGTGCCAAAGGAGCCCACCAAAGGGCTTCCCCAAAAAAGGCTCTTTTGTGAGTAGATCTTTAAGTGGAGAGGGAGTGGAGGATATGCATTCCTGGCAGAGGGAACAACAGGTACAAACATGCACAAGCTTGAAATGTGGCTGGAGAGAGGGAGTGGCAGGGAGAGAGCCTGAAGGGTTGGTCGGGGCCAGTTTTGCCCACCAACAATAATGAAGAAAACTCATCAATTATTCAAGCTTCTTTCCAATTACAATCTCCATTACAAAGTACTTCTGTTTTACTAGAGCAAAGCCAGCTCCCAGCGTAGTTCTGGAGATCGTCAGGGCAAACAATAACAATAACAAAGACCCACTGGGGCAAAGAGAAGCCAGCAGCATGGACCAGCTTTGCGCTGAAATGGAATTTGGCTCAGTTCTAGAGGAAAGAAAAAAATCCAGGAGTAAAAAACGGAGCCTTGGGAGCCTACTGTGTATCCTGGTAGTGTGAGCCCTGATGGTTGCTTTTCTTTTTGTAATGCAAGTACCTGACTTAAGCTTCGATTGCAGAGGCATCCACTTCAAACAGGCATCCACTTCAAAGAGGGCTATCTTGAATAAACACATTGCCAGCCATGTGACTAGATAAAGAGCTAGCCGACCTCACCACCCCACTGCCCCCAGTCTCCTTTGTTTTAGAGATCTTGGTTGATTTCAATAACTGACCATTTGGGCCACTGGTTTTTTCCTCTTTCTGCACTGTAAATTCCAGCTCTGACATTTTAAATTCACCAATAAAGAGTGAGTCTGAGAAACCCTAGGAACCCAGCCTCAACCCCAATAAAAACTAAACCCCAGCCTTGTGTGACCCCAGGTGTGCCATGTAATTTCCAGAACCTGTAATTAATAAACCATTTTGTTTTTCAAAGTTTCCCGATGGTTATTGCTAAGGGCGTCTTAGCAATAAGTAGTAAGAACCACAGGGCTGGTTCAGCCACAGCATTGGTTATTGATAGGCCGAGATCTGCACAAACAGCCCTTCAGCCTTGCTAACTGCTGCTCCTGGATTGCACGGTGGGGTTTGGAGAAAGAAATTCATGGCTGCAATCAGCCAACTTTGGGATCACTGGGCAATAGCATGGAGGGAGCCATCTTTGACTGCAGGCAGACGCCACCAGCATGGGAGGAACCTGGCAGAACGTAGGCAGGACTGAAAACTCCAACAAGCTTACCTTGGCCTCCAAGGCTCTGTAGGAAATTGTGTCCAACTCCCTATCTGACTTCATTTCCCACCATTCTTCTCCTCATTGTGCTGCAGCCTTGCTGGCCTTCCAAAGACTCCTGACATTCCCCTTGTGCCTCCATCTCAGTGTCTTTGCTCTTAGCCACCTGTTCCGGGAACACTTTCTCGCAGACAGCCACAGGACTCATTCTTTACCATACAGGTCTCTGCTAAATGCCACATCCTCAGAGAGGCCCGCCCTGACCCGTCTCCATCTAAATGAGCACGTTTGATGCCTTTCCTTTGTTTATTGTCTTCATAACACTTACCACTGCCTGATATTGCAGTGTACATTCATTTGTTTTTCTGTTTGTTTGTTTTCCCATGGAAAATAATCTCCATGAACACATTGTCTACCTTTTTTGCTGCTATATCCCCAGGATTTAGAACAGTATCTATCACAGAAACAGTCCTTAATAAATATCTGTGGAATGAATGATGATTAGAGTCAAGCGGCAGCACATGTACAAAGCAGGGCCTTGATCACAAGGGAACATCAAAAACAACCCAGTTACTGGAAGTGGGGTGAAAATGGAAACTGGAATTAAGCCAAAGTACTGGAGTGCCGTTTAGTGGCTATTTGAGGCCACTTCCATGGATATTACAAGGAGCCCAAGGTAGGGCGAAGCTCCCTCAGATGCTCCGTTTCATCCCCAGTTTGGAGATGTGTGGGTCTGAGGTAGGTGACTGTAATTCTCCATAGTGGATCTTCTTGAGCGCAATTCGCTTTCTCTGAAACCTCGTGGGGGTGGAATGAGGACCCACCCTGCTGCCAAAATCTACCTTGAATGCGCCACCCATCTGCTCCCAAACAAGCCCTGCTTCTGGTTTTAAAGCCTGGTGGTAAGAGATGACTGTGATCATAAATATTAGAGAAACTCGGAGCCAGGGTAGCTGGCAGTGTCCCTCGGTGTGTCATTTTGCCCAGCCTGTGGTTTGCTAAGAGCCTGTCAGCCAGTTTGCCGTTCCTATGGCAGGGCCAATTATCTCCATATCACAGCAACAAGCGTCCAGACCACATACCTTGACAAGTGCCATGGCTCATTAGGATGATTACACACTCCAGAGGCTGCCCCATCGGCGGCTCAAGTCTGTGAAATGGACTGGAGTCACCCTTGGCTTTCTGAGGCCCCCTCTTCACGACTTCTGCCACCCTCACCCCACACAACCAGGAAAGACAATGTGAAAATCGATTTCTGTTGTAAAGTCACCGGCATGTAATGTGTCTGAAAGAGCTCTAGATTTGGGGAGCTAAGGTTGAGGATCTGGTCCTTTCCTCTGCCTTTGATTTACCATGTGACCTAAGGTAAGTTATTGCAGAACTCTGGGCTCAGTTTCTTCTCTGTAAAATGAGGCCAGGGGTGCCAGCCTTACCTCCCCCAGTTGTTATGAAGATTATTTGTGAAATTTTGCATTTTCCATTGAGCACTGATTATCATTTGTGACCATTTGTGGGGAGAGCAGAGTATGAGAGGTCAATGGGCTATGATTTGCCTTTTCCTTAGGAATCCAAACTAATATTATTATATAACACTTTCCTCATAAGAATAACACCTCCTCATTATAGAGACTTTCAGATTTAAATTTCCAGGTAGAGTAATTTATACCATTTTTTTTAAATAGCATTGGCCACTGATCCATCTTTCTTCTTTCAAACCATATTTCTTTCTACTCTCCACACAAGCCTTCATTCTGGTGTTAGTTGATAGGATAAGGTTATTACACTAATATATATATATGGACATTGTACATGCTATCTCCTCCAGTTAGCACACATGTATTTTCATAGAATTTTTTTTAACATTACCCAAAGAACAGCATTAATGGTGGACTTTCAGGCACAACGATCTATGATTGGGAATTCAAGGAAGGTAGTGAGCTGCAAGTATCATATCTTTATTCCTCCAAGTAAATGCAATTTCATAGAGAATTACCCCAGAAGAACTTTCCTGCCTTTCTTTCTGCTATTAGGCTCAGAGTCTTCAGGCTTCTCTGTCTTTATGAACCCACCACAGCCCAGACAGGAAGTACCATGGAAAGCCAACCTCAGAGAAGAGATGGCAAGCTGGTTATTCACTAGAAGGTGTAGAGGTTATTAAAACTGGGTGCCTAATTATTTCCAAAAGTCCTCTACCCTTGATTTCTATTGACTCTTGGTCTATTTTTCAGAAGCCCCGTCTCAGACCCCACCAATTCTGGAAAAGTGGGATAGATGCTGGCCTGGGAGTCAGACAACCTAGCTTTGAAGCCTGGCTCTGCCACTTTCTTGACCTGGTCAAAGATATTGACCTTCCATCACACCCACTTCCCCTTTCCTGAGCTTTAATCCCCATACTATACAACGAGCAGGGTAGGGGAGGTGATGTCCAAACCTCTTCCAGCACCATGATTCAATACGTTCTTGATTGACTTCATTTCAACTAATCGCGATTCAATCCAATTTGCTATATTTCAATTCAAGTATTTCCATTTAGTTTAGTAATTCCATTTCATTCAGTTCAAGTCAATTCAAATAAACTAAATTCCACTGACTCCAATTGGATCCACAATTTCCTGGTGTCCTAAGCAGTTTGGGGGGCTTGAGAATCTCGGACCGAGCTGATGGGAACGGAGGGGAGGGCAGGAACGCCTTCATGGCCCCATCCAGGTCTGAGTAAAGTTACCACTGGAATGCCTTTGGTCCTTAGAAGAAAACACAAAGCATTGGAAAAAAGGTAGAATTAGGAATGCAATGTGGCCTTGTGTGGCCTATGAGGTAGCTTGGCGCCCATAACAGGCAATGAATAAATTCTTCTTAAGTGAAAGAACGTAAATGGGAATGAATATAAAAGGTGCCCCCTTTCTCCAGATCTAGCATTCTCTGTGGCCTTGGCGGAGTCACATCACCTCCTTACGCTCACAAGAGAGCTGAAGGTAGTGCACTAGGCAGTCCAGATCTAAACCCCGGGTGTGGGACTCTGTGGGTCCTCCTTCTCTCTCCTGACTAAGCCCAGAGCTCCCCCAGGGAGCAGCGCTGGGAGAACAATGCCCCGTGATTGGCTCTGGCAGCTTCCCCAAGGGCAGAGCAGTGGGTGAGCAGGGGGAGCCCTGATTTCGAGTCGTGATGAGCTGAGAACAATTGATTAGCTTGAGTTTAAGTTCTAGTGGCTCCAAAATTGCCACAGGGTGCACACGCCTCCCTTCAGCTCCTGTCCCCAGAGCTGCATGTTCTGTTTCCAGCAGCAGCCACTCTTTTCCATCTGATGATCTCCTTTGTTTTCCCTTAAACTACTTGGAATTTAAGAAGTTAAAAAAGAAGGGAGAAAAGTATCTAAAGTACATTTTATGTCCAATGAAGTTCTCTGATATTCATTAAATCTTCATGACAATTTCCATGAGATGGTGTTATTATCACTCTGGTTTATGGATGACACAATTAAGGCTCAGAGAGGGAAGTCACTGACCCAAAGTCACACAGCCAGTAACTGCTGAAACCTTCAAAGCCAGAAGAGATGATAAATGAACAACAGGGTAGTGGGTATGCCTTGCATGCCAGCTCTTTTTCCTTTCTCCCTCAGTCTCTGGTGCACTCTGTGAGACCTCAGCCCTCCACCTGTTTTCATGGCCTTCGGATGCTGGTCAGCCTGCCATCCTGGGCTCTCTCCCAAACCAGAGCCGGATCAGCCCAGGAAGCAGAGTCTAGTTTCTTTTTTGGAAGATTAGCCCTGAGCTAACATCTGTGCCCACCTTCCTCTACTACTTTATGCCTGCCACAGCATGGCTTGATAAGCAGTGCATAGGTCCACACCTAGGATCTGAACCAGTGAACCCTGGGCTGCTGAAGCTGAGCATGCAAACTTAGCCACTATACCACTAGGCTGGCCCCCAGAATCCAGTTTTGAACCCTGGTTGAGTCCATGCCCCATTTGGTCAAGAGTTAGGTTACCTGCCGGTGCTGGCCCCATGGCACAGTGGTTGGGTTCACACGTTCTGCTTCAGTGGCCTGGGGTTCACCAGTTCAGATCCCGGGCGTGGACCTATACACCGCTTGTCAGGCGATGCTGGGGCAAGCATCCCACATATAAAGTAGAGGAAGATGGGCATGAATGTTAGCTCAGGGCCAATCTTCCTCAGCAAAAAAAAAGAGGAGAATTGGCAGCAGATGTTAGCTCAGGGCTAATCTTCCTCAAAAAAAAAAAAAAATGAATTAGGCTACCTCCCAAATCTAATGTGAATAGAGTCAAGCAAGTAAGGTCCCAGTTCAAACTGAGCAGAAAGCGGAGTTAGTAGGCAGGCTGCTTTCTCCAGAACTCCCAGGATCCCTACACTCCCACATACTTGGATATGAGGGGTCAATACCTAGGGGACTTCCACTCTTCTCCCATCAGAATACACCAAACCAGAGTTCAAGGCCTTCGTATTTCTGCAACAGACAACGGGGGCTAATGGGATCATCACGTAACTTTCTGTCCTAGAGCTACTTACGCTATCTCTCCTTGGGAATTTGCTTCTTTAAGTAAGTTAAACAAATTTAAGACCCTTTAAAGAGGAAGCAAGGGGGAAAAAACAATCAGTGTTGATTAGGCACTTTCTATGGTGGTTCTCAAACCTGAATGTATATAAGAATTCCCCGGGGTGACTTTAGAAAAAGCTAATCTGAGGACTCACTTTCAGAGAGTCTCATTCATTCATTCTTTTATTCCTACTCATCAAGCACTGTTCTAGGGGCTAGAGGCATAGCAACAAAAAGTCTCTAGCCTTATGGAGTTTATAGGAAAGAAAATGGAGAAAACGATCCATAAAAAAAGGAAAAAGTATATGTATATCAGGTGGTAAAAGCTATAGGGAAATATGGAGCAAAATAAGGTGTGGAGAGACTTTAATAGGAGTAGATTGAGGGTCTGCAGTTTAAACAGGTTCATCGGGGGATTCTACTGGAGGAGTCCCCGGACACTTGGAAAAACACAGGCTTACTCTATGTCAAAATCTTTACGTGGAGATTTCATTTAATACTCACACCAATTAAGATGGTTATCATTGTTATTATTCACATTTAACAGATGGGAAGACTGAGGTTCAGAAAAAGAACTTGTCAAAGTTATCACAGCTAATAGGAAGGAGAGTCTGACTTCAGAGCCTCCTCGTTTCCTTATGCAACATGCTAAGCAAAGGTGGAAATTGCAAACAGCATGGCTGGCTTCAGAAGTGCGTCATCCTCTTCATCCCTAACAGCGTCAAACCTTCCCCATTTGCAAAGCACATTCTCACCCTTTGTCTCCTTTGAGGTTCACAACTCTGAGGAGGAGGGTGTGGCCCTTTCTTCTCCCCCTCTTCCCCAGTCATGCAGTCTCAAGGACTGACAATCTCACTGCAGATGCCCATGAACTACTAACCCAAGTCCATCCGGATTAGGTACATCCACCCCAGAAATGAGAAATGGTCTTGCTGACATACTGAGGGATCCCCTTGGGTACCTATGTGCCCAAATGGAGTGTTGGGCTTTCCCTGTCCCCCAGGGTTATCCAATCTGTACAACTGGCTGTTGGTCTTGGTTCCCTGAACCCCAGCCTGCTTCATCTTCTTCCCTGTTGGCTCAACCCTTCCCCTGAATCTCAGCTTCCATCTAAGGAGCTTCTCCAAGAAGGCAGACCATGTCTACTGATAACAACAGCAGCAATAATAATCAACACTTAGAACAGTGGTTGCCACATAGTAAGCACTCAATAAATATTTGTTTAATGAGAGACTGAATGAATGAATAATTATAACCAATATTTTGTAAGTGCTTACTATGTTCCAGGTGCCATATTAAACACTTTTATTTAATTCTCACACGAGCCCTGTGAGAGAGGTATTATTGGTATTGCCCTATTTCACATAAGAGGGAAGTGAAATTTAGCAAGGTCAAGTTATTTGCTCAGGTTCACAAAGCTAGGAAACGATCAAGCTTGCGTTTGAACCCGTGTCTGTCTGATTCCAAAGCCCATGTTCTCAACCATGATCTGTCAACAGAAAACAAGATTATCCGATCATAATCTGCTCCCTGATCAGCTTTGCCCATCACCACTGCCTGGAACCCTCTGCAGCATTACAGGACACGCTCGATTAGGTTGTTTCAAATAACAGTGCTGACTCAGATCAAGACTGAGTTTTATCCACCAACCTGGCCACTATATTTTGGACTTTTGGCAAGCTCTTTTTTAGGCCAACCATATAGCTAATGGGTTCCCTTTGGCCCTGATCCCATCAGCTTCTTCATTCTCCTCATCAGCCTAGCCTGTTGCCCCAGCATAGCTCACAGCTGATTCAATGGATGATGGTGTTATAACATGGCTGCAAAAATCTTTAAAACCTCATCCACTGTGAGGTAAGTCTAAGTCCCTACTCCTTGAACCTGAGTAGGGTTATGACTACTTTGAGCAAGAAAGCAGGGAGGAGTGTTACCATGTGACTTCTGAGATTAGGTCATAAAAGGCACAGTTTCTGCATTTTTTTACTGGAACATTCATTCTTGGAGCCCCTGAACCAACATGGAGGAAGTTCAAATACTTGGAGGTCACCATGCTGTGAGGAAACCCAATCTACATGGAGAGGTCGGTGTGGGCACTCTGGTCAACCGTTTCAGAACAAGCCCAGCTTTCAAGTCATCCAAGCCCAGGTGCCAGACAAAAGCCTCCAGACTTTTTGAACCTTTTCAGCTGAGGCTGCAGACGTCGTGAAACAGAGGCACGGCATCCCTCCTGTGTCCTGCCCAACTTCCCTACCCACAGAATCCACAAGTGTAAATAATGGTGGTTGTTTTATGTTACTGAGTTTTGAGGTGGCTTGTTACGGAGCAATAGATAATTGGAACACCATCTACATTGTCTAGCCCAGTAGTGTTACCTAGTAATGGTTCAGTGTACAGGCTCTGGAGTCATATGGATCTGGATTTGAATTCTAGGTTATGTCATTTTCTAGACTAGTTAAGTCATTTCGCTTTTTTGAGCTTTATTTCTCTCATCTGTAAAATACTAGTAATCATAGTATTTCTGTACAAGGACTATTATGAGGATTACTCTTAGACACTGCCTCGGATATAGGAAGCACTTAGTCTATACTGGCTCTGATTATTGTTATTGAGTGTCTTAGTAAGTGCAGTTATATATTAGTACTTTATAGATGAGGAAACCAAAACTCTGAGAAGTGAAATGAATTCCCCAAGGTCACACAAGCAATCAGACTTCATAACTCCACATCCAGAGCTTCAGAGCCTTGCCACCACAGACATGGCCAGCTTCAGAGGGAGCCAAATAATTTTCAAGGGGCTTGAGAAGTGAGGATAACACCACTGATCTTTTAGCCATTAGGAAGCACCGAAGGAGACACTGAAGAACTTCTCTTTCTGCATCCCCACCTTCACAGAGCCCCAAGCACCACATTAGAAGGACATCTTCCAAACACATTCCCAAATCAGCTTCTCTTTAAAGCAAAGCTAAAAGTAGATGTGGCATTCTAAATGCCAATCCCTTCCCGTGCTGGTAAGCAGCTTATTTAGCCCAGTGTGTGGCCACCTTGAGAGCCAGGAGCAGAGAGCCCGCTGCTGGGAGTTATCTCTTGGAGCTCTGGGGGACGGGAGAGTCACTGGGATGATGGGGAGACAGAGGCAGGGGAGGGGCAGGGAACTGGCTCAGGTGGCTGTGCAGGGATAGGAACCCCTCCAGGAGTAAGGTGAGAAGTAAGAAAGGAGAGGCAAGGCTTGGGGATGCATTTTTATGGGCATAGAAATCATAGAAGTCTTCGAATTTGAGAGCTGGAAGAAGGCAAAGTGTTTTGTCCAACTCCCATGATTTTACAGATGAGAACACTGAAGACTTGGAGGAATGGGGAGAAGCAGAGCTTCTAAAAGTGAAAGTCTGCCTACGTAATTGGTTTTAGAGAGATTCCTTAGCAGCCCCACCACATATTCCCTGGATCTATGGAATATAGGCACTATCTCTTTTTTACAGATGAGAAAACTGAGGTTCAGAAGAGGAAGCATCTTATCTGTGTTAGGCATGTGTGTGAGGTTCACATGAGAAGTTAGCCTGACAGTTAAACTTAGAGCCCGGTCTTTAGATCCTTAGTTTTGTCTACTTTGGCCCCATACAACTTCTCACACCCGTAAACCCGAAGTAAGCAATTAGCCCACAACACTACCACCCAGAAATTCACAGGCTAAGAGTATCTTTCCTCTGTAATAACAGGGGATGTGTCAGTTATCAGAGAGTTAGAGACACATATGTCTGCTGAGACTGGGAAAAGCAGAAAAAAGTGTGAAAATTAAATAGAAAAGACGAATTTTTAAATTGGAAAGGATCACCTTCCAAAGATGAAGAAACCAATGCCCAAACGGATAAAGTAACTTTCTAGTTAGTGGAAGCTATGAAGTTGTGTAAAGAAAAGGGCAAGGGCTTAGGGTATCAAAAGACCCAGATTCCCCTCCTAGGCTAGACCTTTGCCAGCCAAGCATCCTCAGGTAGATTATTGAAACTCCTGAGCCTCCATTTCCTTGTGTGCAAGACGGGGGTAAAAGTGACCTCTTCGTATGGTTGCCCTCCTCCAGCTAGCACGGAGGAAGCCTTCTAGAATGTTTTTCCTAAAAGAGGACCCAAGACTCCAAACAGTGTTCCTTAGTTCCAGATTCTATGAAAAATTCGATCTCTGGGTGGAGAGTATGTAACAGCCTCACTGGGCCCCTATTTCTCATCTTTTGCAGTGGATACCTACTGAAACAGCCACCCAGTTAACAATACCTGCCTCCCTCACTTTGGGAATGTTGTCACTACACAGAGCGGGAGCCTGGTGGCCATGGCTGTGTTGCTTAATCCTGGCCCCAAGCCATAGCTTATTGGCCCAGAGGTAAACCCTGAGATAAGTCACATCAATCGGAGTTTTCCCTGGAATTTTCACACCAGAAATAAAGGAAGAGACTCAATCTGTCTCTGGTGGGAGTTGTGGAACATGAGTGACGAGAACCACAGGTCGTGTTGTTTGGTGCCTCTTGGAGGAAGCCAGTAGAAGAGAATGAGGCCAACATGCAGAAATGAGATACACAAGAAGAGCTGCAGTTATGGTTGTGTGGTGTCTCCGATTCCAAGTGTCCTTGTGATCTGGATACACCCCTTGCCCAAGGCTTGCAAGATGCCCCAGTGTCCTTCTAGTGAATTAGTCTCTTCTAGCCTAAGGATTTCTCTCCGTTAGGTTGAGCTGGGTGATCATTAAGGCTTCCTCATCCCTTAATCAGCTGCAATCCTTGAAGGTGGACTGAAATACCTACTGCACCTTCATCCTGGGACCCCAAGACTTAAGGACAAAGGAGAATTTCAAGACTCTAGGATAATAACCCAGAGATAAAGAATTTCTAATAGAGCCTTCATATCTACCTCCCTCTGATTTGCCCCACTCCTAAACCTAAGAGCATAAGTAATACATTTTCCCCTACAATTAAACAGCATTTCAAACTTTATAGTGCTCTTTATCGTTTGGGGGCGTTATAAGACGCCTGATTGGGGGTATTATTCTTCTTACCATCTTTATAGAAGCTGGTATCCTGGTCCTTCCTGGCGTAAATCTCCAGTCTTCTTCAGGGAGCCTAACCCTGGAAGAACCTGTCCCATTTCCACCCGTAGGTCAATTGAGCCTTAGAAAAAGAGTTTCAAATTCCGGGGGCCTGACTCATCCCTTGCCTCTTGAGTCAACAACCCCTCTTCTGAAGCAGGTCCCTCGGCCCACACTGTCAATGTACTACTATAATAGCCCATTGGGCTGCCAGCAGGAAGTCCTGCAATTTGATTCAATTGAGCATCGTTTTCAGCACCAATACATACTGAGCTGGGTCTAGGGATATGTACTGGGGAGGATGTCAGAAATGCAAAATAGATCCCTGAAATGCCCCTGGCCCCCAAATAGATCACCATCTCGGTAGGGAGGAGCCCACTGTCACAGACAGTGGTAACCTTCTAGGGAATGTGTTTTGGTCCAGGTAGCACCAAGTTATCCTAGGAAAGGAAACAGCAAATTACCTCCAGGAGTTCTGAGAAGGCTTGCCAGAGGACATCAGAGCTGGGTCTTTAACCAGCTCAGCACTTCACAGCTCGATAACTTTGGACAAGTGAATAGATCTCCGGCATGTCAGTTTCCTCGTCTGTGAAATGGGAATAATAATAGTGGCTCTGTTACAGGCTTGTTGTGTGAGTTACTATATGTAAAGTGCTTAAAACTATTCTTGGCTCACAGTAAGTAGCCAATACCCATTAGCCCTCAGCATCAGCAGCATCAGCAACATTAAAAGGTTAATAAGAGTGGGGGCCGGCCCCATGGCTGAGTGGTTAAGTTCACGCGCTCCGCTTCGGCGGCCCAGGGTTTCACCAGTTCGGATCCTGCGTGTGGACATGGCACTGCTCATCAAGCCATGCTGAGGCAGCATGCCACATGCCGCAACTAGAAGGACCCACAACTAAAAATACACAGCTATGTACTAGGACGCTTTGGGGAGAAAAAGAAAAAATAAAATCTTTAAAAAAAAAAAAAAAAAAAGGTTAATAAGAGTGTACCAGAGAGACAGGCAGGGTAGAACCTTATAGTCAGGGGATGACATAGGGGTGTGTCAAAGTATGTTATGCTTGGAATCTAGTGAATTATCCCAGGTGGCTAGAAAGTTAAGCATGTGGGGTCTCAGGGGCTGCCTCTCCAGAGAAGCACTCGCCAAACTTCTCCAGTAAAGGGTCAGATGGTAAATATTTTACTTGGTAGTCCAAGACACAATGCCCTCAACTCTTGAAGTAGCCACTTTCCCCAAGAGGCTAACAGTGTATTTCACATTTTACATTTAAAAATGTAAAACCATTCTTTGTTCACAGTACCCACAGGCTGTGGGCTGCATTTGGCCCACGGGCCATAGTTTGGCAACCCCTGCTCCAGGAGAAGGCTGGGGGCTGGGCTGAAAGGCTATCACAGGCCTTGCTCAGGAGGCAGGGCTTCTCCAGGCAGGGGAGAGGCAAAGGGTTTAAACAGGAGAATTTAAGATTAGATTTGCATGTGGCAGAGCAATGTGGAGCATGGATGGGGAGTGAAGAGGGAGGGGAAACTTTAAGTTGACAGCCCAATTAGAAAATTACAATAATTGCAATGGAAGTGATATTTGTGCAGGGGCAATAGTGATGAAGATGCTGAGAGATATTTAGGGGCAACATTGACATAATTCGTGTCCAGATTTAGGTAGTAACAGGGAAAGAGAGGCAGAACAGTCAATGTATCTGCTTATCCAGTGACAGATCGACCTCTCCTTAGAGTGGAAGTGAGTGCCCCATCCCCAGAAGCATTCAAACAGAGTGTGTATAGATTCCTGCCTGACAGGTGCTCTGTAGACAGCAACGGGTGGAGATAGGAACAGATAAAGTGTCTTCTAGCTCTGAGGGTCCATGATCCTATGATTCTGTGAGCATCTCTATCCATCTAACAGGAGCAAACAATTTGTTTAGTCAATGAGGGATACAGAAAAACTTCACCCCTCAATACAAATCACCTTAATTTTGCAGAAAGCTGTCTATTTTCTAAAGTGCTTATATCCATTATCTCTCTGAGGGACCTGTAAAAGGACTCCGAAACCTGAAAAATGCTAGACAAATGTGAGATTGTGTTATTATCATTATTATTTTTAAAACACGCTTCAATTGAATATAAGAATTCTCTACTTCAAATTTAGTGCAGTTACTCTGACTTGGGTCCAGTGAATTATTCATTTCTGTACCCCCCTCATCTCTTGGACGACGCTTGGCACCTTGTAATAAGAAAAAATGTTTGTCAAATCCTAACCAAGCATCAAGAGCCAGCTGAGAAAGCATTTGATCCGCACAGCCTTCTCCTATCTCTGCAGAGAAGACTCAGCTGTCCCATTGCTGGCTCCAATTGCAATGATAATAGTATTTTTATTAATAATAATAGTCACCATTTATCAATATCCCTTGTGTGGCAGGAACTGGTCAAGGTTATTTGCAGACATTCTGAATTAAGGCTCTCAAGAACCTAATGACAGATGCCCATTTTACAGATGAGAAACTCAAGGCTCAGAGAAGCGCAGCTACTCGCTCAAGGTTGTAAAGGTTAGAAGTGCACTTTCAGCATACAGTCTAATTGTAATAATTCCACCTTCCCAGTGGGCACAGGAAAGGCATTTTTGTGCATATTTATTCTAGAAGGGAGAGACTAGGGCTACTTCGTGTGCCAGGACTAGTAAAAAGGTCTTTTGTCATAACTGCCTCTCCATCTCAGGGTCGCTCTGGGAAACACAGGCCTCTTGGCCGCGAAAGTCTCTGAGGCAGAAACCACTGCTTCTGGGTCCCCGGTTCCAGCCGCCAATGCGGCCAGCGGCCAGCAGAGGGCAGCTACGGGAAGCCGTCCAAGGACAGCCTCCACCCCCATTAGAGCTAATTAAGCCGCGCGAGGCAAGAGGCAAATGCATTTCTGCGTGATGAAAGCAAACAGATCTACTCCTGGGCTGAGCGGAGCAGGGGCATCAGAGGGGAGGGAGGTTTATCGGCTTCCAAGAAGCCAGCTGGATGGTGCCGTGGTGGCTGCCTGCGAGGGAACACTGGCAGGCGGGAACCAGACCCTGGGGCTTCCCAGGAGCCCCTCCTCCCTCAGCCAGGCCCACAGAACGGGAAGAGTCTGGCTCAAGGCTAGAGACGCTGTGAAGCCGACTGAGTGGCTGGAGCCAAAGGGGCAGCCTGTTTGCAGCAGAAAAACCAACCCAGATACACCAAGAGATGCATAGGATGCCCACAAAGTGTGTGCTCACAAAACAGGGGGAAATACACAAAATTTAGGGTGAGCAGCAGTCGCTGCCTTTCAGTGATAAAACCAGGACATTCTGGGCAGACAGTGAGGGCTGGTCACCTGTCCTCTGAATATACATTCAGGGTGTGCACACCCACAAGCATGCATGTAGATGAAGCCCAAACACACACACACACGCAACAAATAAATACAAATACTTATCCACTAATGCAGATTCATATTGAGGTAGAAGAACACACTGGCTTGAATTCAGAAAGCCTGAATTCCAGTAGCAGCTCTACCACAAATCTGTGCAACCTTAAGCAAGTTACTGAACCATTCTGTCTCAGCTTCCTCATTTGTGAAAGGGACTCCAGCCTTTCTTAAACTCGTACAGGTGCTCACTCAGAAGGTGGGAAACCAAATCAAGTTCCCCCAAGGAAGCCTGGGACTGCTCCCCAGTTCCTTTCCCAAGTCTCCAACCTTGCAGGAGGGATGAGCTAGTTGGCCCAGTGCATAATGTCTCTGTCCCCAAACCAGCGTCCCCAGGGATGCTCTTATCTATCTAACAACGTGGGAATCTTTAAGTAAGTGCATCAGATTTTCTCCTTTTGAGCACAATCATACTGAACGCGTACTTTCTTTGCCTGTTCTTTTTCACTTAACTTCAGCTCAGTGCATACGCAGTTCATAAACATCTTTTTAAATGGCCACAGAATGTTTCCATATATGGCAATTTGTATCACTCTAGTTCGCTGTGTGGTCCTTTTTTTTCCCTCTTTGGCTACTATAAATAATACTCCAGGGAAAAAAAATCTGCATGCATAGATCTTTTCTCTATTTTTGGAATCTTTCATTTGGAAAAAAAAAGTCTCTGAAATTAAATTACTAAAATTAAGTTACTAAAATTAAATCATATTTTAAGACTCTTTATGCACATTGGCAAATTATTTTCCAAAAAGGTTGTCCTAATTTACACATCTACCAGCAATGCATGCAAGTCTCGAGATCATCCTATTCTCAAAAGCATTGGCCATCCTCTTCTTTATGTTCAAACTTTGTTAATTCAATAGGCGATAAATTTTATCTCATGATTTTAATAAGCAGTTCTTTGATTATTAGGGAGAATGAACATGTTTTTCTTGTGTTTGTTTACCAGTTGTATGTATTTCCTCTTTTGAGAATTGTCTCTGTGTCCCCAGCTGGCTCACTTATCTGCTGGGGTCTTAGTGAATTTAATTGATTTCGTGCGCTCTTTACATAATAAAGATAGTAATCCTTTGTCATATTTGCTGTGGGTATTTTTCCAGTTTGCTTTCTGTCTTTTCCTTTGTGGTTTCTTCTACCACTTCTAAGCTTATACAGCCACCCCATCCTCCAGAGACTTGAGAAATATTCATTTCTAATTCCTGATTTTTTTTTTCTCCTGGTATGATTTGATTGTATAAGCTTAAGATTCTGTGAGACCACAAATCTATGATTCTGTGCTTCCAAGATGAACCCTTCCAGCATTGGGTTATCTTTCAAGGCATAGGCTCCCTAACACGTTTTATATCTTCTCTTTATCCTCCCTGAGCTTTCAGATTATAAACTCTGTGAGGGCAAGGGCTATGTCTGTCTCATTCCTCCTGAATCCTAGGAGCCCAACACAGCGCCAGGCACGTAGTGGGTGAACACTAAATAGCTACTGCTGGATTGCCCCCCTGATCCATTCCGACCCCTTGAGTGCTCCAGTTCTGGCCCCACATCCAAGCGTGCAGAATGGCTGGTCAGAGATGTGAGACCACCTGAGATGGCAGGGAGGGTACTGCCAGAAGAACAGACAGCACTAGCTGAATTAAAAGTGTGTGAGAACATGGCATGTAGGAACAATAAATAGTGACAGTGATAGAAGATGTTTCTGGAGGTAGAAGTTGGACACAATTGGTGAAGGGCTCTGCATCTCAATTTTGGAATTTCATCCACAGAAATTCCATTCTCCACAGTGATGCCAGAGTGATCTTTTGCAAAGTGAGTCTGAGCACGTCATCCCCCTGCTTTACACCCCGCAGAGGCTTCCTTTTGCACTTAGGATACAGCTGAGAATCTTACAATACTCTGCAGGGTCCTGCCTTCCTCCTTCACCACCACACCTCCCTCCATTCCCTCCTTGCTTGAGATACCAACCCCCTATCCATTCTGCAGCTATACCAAGCGCATCCCCTTGTCAGGCCTCTGTAATTGCTGTTTTCTTGTCCTGTTAACTCTCTCGCCCCGGCAGTACACAAGGGTGCTTCCTCCCCTTACTTGGGTGGAGCTCAGATATCCAATGTACCCCCTTTTCTATCAGTCTTGTCTTCCCCTGTTATTTCACTATCTTCATGTAACTTATCACTATCTAAAATGATCTTTGTTAATCTTCCTGTTTATTTTCTGTCTCCCCTTCCTGTAAACCTCCGGCAAGCAGAGACCCCTCCTCTCTCCTTTACTGCTATAGTTCCTTCATCTAGAACAGTGCCTGGCCTGCATAGTAGGTGATGGCTAAATTTTTCCTGACTGTATTAAGCAAGTAAACTCATGGGCAGTGGGAAATGCTGGAGGCAGGGTGATGGTGAGCAGGATTAAGTGTGTTTTTCAGAAAGATAATTCTGCTGGCATGATGGAGAATGGTTTGGAACTAGAGAAACCAGTGGCAAGGAGATGGAAGATGTTACGTGGAAATGACCGATCTCAGAAATTTTTCTGAAAGGAAGATTTGATCCAGGGAGAGCTAGAGATGGAAGAATGCTGTACTGTTGGTCCTGGAAAAGAAGAAACATAAATGTACAGAGTGGGCAATGTGCAGGCATCCAAAAAAATAACTGTAATTATAACTAATATTGAAATAGTACTTTAGCTTCCAATGACATTCACGGATCTCACGATAACCTCACCATCATCATTCAAAGCAGGCCAGGCACTGGCTGCTGTATTCATTTTGCAAGCGAGAAAATGGAGGCTTAGGAAAGTTGGCTCAGGGGCACACAGCTTGGGGGGAGTGGACATGGACAGGAGCCAAGGTCCTGACACTCAGCCCTGGACCCTGCTTGGCAAATCCTCTGCATCTCAATTTTCCCACAGTGTCCGCTCTCCATGGAATAGTGTGGTTGCTGAAATCATGCCTTAGAGTTAATGATCCAGATGAAAAATCTTCCCTGGCCTCTGGACCTGGAGAAGAGAAGTGCAGTGTCTCTTCCTTCCTTAAGAGAGTTAAAACATCACAAGTCAGGGAGGAGGCCATTTGCCGCCACATTAACAGTAAATGCCATTTTCTCCAGTGATATCTCCATCTCGGACGTTTTTTCCCTCCCCCGTGGCTGAAATTACAACAAAATGGAGCAGGGACCCAGGGAAGGAAGAGATAAACAGAGGTCAGAAAGAGACAGGGAGTGACGCCTCTGTTCAAGGAGGCAGACAGGCTGAGAGACCCAGATGTCCTTATCCCCTCTAAACTGGAGCCAGCAACATCATTATGGAGGTAGTAATTACCAGTGGCTCAGCAGGGAGCCTGGTGGAGAAGTCTCTGGATGCATGAGCAGCAGAGGTAGGGAGAAGGGTCTGGAATGTCTTATGATTCTCCCGAATGGAATAGCTCCCCCAACCCCCAATTTGGCATCCCCAAAGCTTACCTATTTTTCCAATGCCATCTGCTTGCTGGAGCTTAGATAGGTCACACTAATCACTGTAATCCAGAGTTTGCAGCTATCCGTCATGTTTCTTTAGACTAAAAGAAAGAAGCAGAAGGCAGTAGGGCACCCAGACCTGCACCTGTCCTGGAGTCTGGGGAACAGGTTGGGACACAGCATAGAGAAGGGTTCCCATCCAGATGGTTCCTGAAAGTGCTAGATCGCACCTTCCACTTCTTTGGGTCTTTCTAGCAATTTGCATCCAAATACAAGTGGAGAGCCATTATCCCTTATCCTTATCCCTACGTGCTGACAGTGGCCCAAGAATAATTTGACTATGCAGAGATAGTGTTTATAGGGAAATAATTTATCTTTGAGGGAACGAGGTCCCATAGCCCACCCTCCACAGTAAAAGAAACAAGGAATCAGTCAACTGATTTTTCTCTTCTCCTTCTTCTCTTCCTTCTTTCTCTCCACTCTTCCTTCCTTCCTTCTGTTTTTTCACTCACTCATTCCTTCCTCTTCTTTTTCTCTGCCTCTTTCTCTTCCCTTTCCCTGAATCCAAATCCACAGTTTCAGATCTTTTTTCTATGTTAAAAAAATGAAGATCTGCCTTTACCACTCAGTTTAAGACATATTGCCTACAAATTACTGTAAAAGAAATTGAATGGTTCCCTTTGGGTTGTTCAGTGTGTATTTGCCCCTAGGTAAACAGAAGCATCATTTTAAGATAAAGGAGTATGTGTGTGTGTGTGTGTGTGTGTGTGATGGCTCCTGAGAGGGAAGAGAAGGGAAAAGGGCAGAGAGCCCAAGTCAAATTCATTCATTAATTCATTCAAGAAATATTTGTGGTGAGCTCACTGTAAGCCAGGTGCTGTGTTGGCACTAGGAATGCCCTGCCTGGTACACAAGTAGATAGCTACCAGAGAATTCTAAGTGAGTGAGGTCAGTCCTATGGCAGGGGTCATATGAGGAGTGAAGATGAAGGACAAACAGCAGTGGCCTTGGGATCATTTCTCAGAACCGTTGAAGCAGCTCAGGCCAGAGAGGATGTGTGTAAAAGCTGTGTCTAAGGAGAAGAGAGGAAGATGAAGTCCGAGAAGTCCTGCTGGCCAGTAGCTACGGGAGGGACGTGAAGGGCCCAGGGCAGGAGCAAAAGCTAAGAGTGGGAACAATCAGTAAGAAATAGGGGTAGGTTGCATCCTTGTGTGTACGTGTGTGTTTGAATAGCTAAAAAGTGTTTAGTTATTCAGAATCCACATGTATATGCCCTTTTCAGTTCTCCTAGAAGGGAGAATCCAGGGAATAGATCTGGTTTTGAGTATAATAATTGTTGAAAATGCAGATCTGAGAAGCAGAGAGCAAGAGAGCTAAAATCCGAGAAAAAGATGTTTTAAAATACAGATATTATTATTATTCAGATATGGTAAAGCTAACAGCAGGAGATGATTGCCGTTGCAAAGACGGTTTGTTATACACATACATTCCAAGAGGAAGGGGCACGCCATGCTGAAGGGGTGGCACAGGGAAGCACCAGGTCAGTTAGAAGGCAGAGGCGGGCAGGGGAAACATGCAAAAACCTTTATCATGGTTTCCATGGGAAGGAACAGGTGAGACAAGGTAAGCAGGCTTAGGATTGGCTAGTTTATATAATTTCAGTGGACTCTGAGGCATAGGGCTGTCCCTAGTTACCTGGCACCTGGCCCTGGGCTGATTAGCACAGGAAATTAGTGACCACAAGTGTGAGAGCCCAATAAAGGAGGTGATTGAGGTGTGGGCTCTGGATTAATTGGTTTGTAATGAAAGATACCCTTGCAGGCGAGTCTTCTACTCTCTCTAGAAATTGGAGGCAGTCCCTCCAGGGTCAGCAAGGCCCCCAAATGTCAAGGCATCAAAAATACAGAAAATAAAAAGGTCCTATCAATACAGGCATCAAGCTCCTAAGGGTGAGAGTCAAGATGGGGAAGAAACTAAGGTGGAGGCCCAGGCAGGGGGAGAAGACACGACTGAAGAAGATAGCTGTGTTTGTGAGTGTGAGTGTGATTGTGTGTATGTGCATTTCAAAGAGAGAGATAAAGAGAGACACAGAGATAGAGAGATGGTAGTGGCACAAAGAGTGGAACATGGATGAAAGAATTGGGATAGGTAAAGATACTTAGGAAGCTTTGCTGCCTGATGGACATGTAAACCCTTCCTTTATTAAACAAACATTGTTCATTAATTCTTTCAGAGTTGGATTTGAGGAGTGGCTGGTATTATATATGACAGACTTAAGATACTCCATTAATATTTAGATTTTATGTCTATATTCTAGTCTAGTGCACTAGTTTTCAGGCTTTCATGAGCCATGGAAACTTTTCTCCAACTGAGATCTCATACAGAAGTCCAGTACATGAAAAGGATAGGAACAAAAGCACCATGGCTAAAGATGGAGTCTTAGGGCCCTCCCAACCCAGCTCCTCTCAGCCCCTTACAGAACCCCCAGAGACCCCTTTATCCAAAGTGCAAATCTTCCCCCAGCATAGATTGAAAACCTCTGCTCTGGAGCAATGATAACCATACGGACTGGAGTCAAACCTAAGGACAGGCTTGAGATGAAGTGCAGATCTAAGACGTAGTCTCTTTCTGGAAAGGGGGGCACTCTAAAGAGGGCTTACTCTGGAGAAAGCCCACAGACCTGCATTTGGCATATAGACATTTAGAGAATGAGCTTTTTCAATCATGTGAATCCGGGTTTAAACTCACCTCTGATCCTTGGGAAAATCACTGGAACCTTCTGGGCCTCAGTTTCTTAATCTATAAAATAGGATGCATAGCATGCATCCTAAAGCATGATAATCGGAATTAGGGGCTGGCACCATGGCAGAGTGGTTTAGTTTGCGTGATCCGCTTCAGTGGCCGGGGGTTCGCCGGTTCAGATCCTGCGTGCGAACCTATGCATCACTCATCAAGCCATGCTGTGGTGGCATCCTACATAGAAGAACTAGAAGGACAGTCAACTGGGATATACAACTATGTACTGGAACTTTGGGGAGAAAAAAAAGGAAAATACGAAAAAAATATATAGAATTAAACCAGAAAATGTACTTACTAGAGTGTTTAATTGGTGGTAAGTGTTCAGTAAATGTAGACGATTATGAGCCTCCTCGTTAGTATGATTCCCCAAAGGACCTAAGCAATTCCTACTGATTTGGCCTCAAGAAGACCTTTCTAGCTCTCAGAACTGTACAAAAATAGAATAGGATATCTGACGGTGGTGAGTTGCCCAATTTGTGGGAGGTTTAATGAAGAGTTCAAGACTACTGCAGAGGGATATTGCCAAGTGCATTAATTGATTAAATGAGGGGTGGGACTACATGATTTCCCTAGGTCAAATCTAGTCTTGATAATCTAAAGGTTGTGGTTTCACAGCTCTCATCCCACTTGATTATGAGATCTTTTGATATTAAGATTCCATCAGTGTCCAGTTTGGATGAGCCAGAGCTGCCCAAAGCTCAGACTCAGACAAATCTTTGCAGGGAAGAGGGGGAAGGTGAGGAGGTGGAGGTCAGTCCGGAAACCTCTCAGTGCAGCCCTCCCCAAGGCTGTTGGCTCTCAAATCACTCAGGTGGATGCAACTTCCTGAAATATTAACAGGTTACAGGCAATTGCTGCTTCCCAATGAAATTAGAACCTAATTTGGAGAAGTATGTTTTTCTGAAGAGGTTCATTAGCCAAATGCAACCCCCCAATCCTGTAGTTCAGGAAAGATGGATAGGCCCAATATGTAGGCACTTGGCTGATGCCCTGGGAGGAAAGGTAGATACATTAAACTAGATGGGAACACAAATTACTTTCCATCTTTGGAGCAGCAAGTCATTGACAACCCCACCCGTCTCCAGGTACACTCATCCAGCACGCAAGGGTCTTCAGGATGGCACAGGGAATGCTTCCATCCCTCCCACCATGTAATCCTAAGATTTTAGAGGGCCTTAGAGGTTAGTTCAAGCAACTTCTGACCTTAGGAAGGAGACCTCTCAACAAAAACCCTGACATTGGAGCTTGGGAACAGTGAAGGGTAAAGGATTCCCTCTTGCCCCCAGAAATCCCTACTCTTCTAATCATAGAAAGTGACTCCTGAGACAAACTATCCAGACCTGTATGTTCTCCCTCAAGAGAAGCTTGCTTTTTAGAGTAGAAATACAAAACGGCTGTCTTGTATTTGCCCTTTAGCTCATTTGATGTTGTCTTCTGGCTTCTCTTCTCAAGAAAAAACACTTTCAACACCTTCAAAAGCATTTGATTATACTTAACAGCCACTCACCTTCCTGATCTTATGTGAACACATTTGTTTGAAATGCTCCTAACGTATAGTACCCCAAACTAGACATAGTTCTTCAGGTGTCACCTGGCAATTACAGAGTACAGCTGGCCTAATTCTTCCTTCATGGGATCCTATATAATGATACCTCAAATAACAGATACCATTTCCTGAGTGTCACTATGTACCTGGAAATATGCTAAATGTTCTAATCCTTAATGCAATGCTGTGGGGAAGGTGTTATCTCCATACTATAGATAAGGAAGCCAAGACACAGAGTAGTTAAATAATTTTCCCAAGACCACGTGACTCTCTATAGTTAAAATCAGGATTTGATTCTAGGACTCTGACTTTTAACCACCATTCTATTTTGTCTCTGCCTAAATCAGTTATTGTCATTTTATAATGTTTTACACTTTATACAAGTGGTTTATTTTATTCTATTTTATTGTGGTGAGAACACTTAACATGAGCTTCCTTCTTAACAAAGTTTTAAGTGTACGATAGTGTATCGTTAATTAGAGGTACAATGTTATACAGTAGATATCTAGAACTTATTCATCTTGCTTAACTAAAATTTTATGCCCGTTCATTAGCAACGCCCCATTTACCCCTTCCCTAGTCCGTGGTGACCACCGTTCCACTCCTTGGTTTTACGAATTCAACTATTTTAGATACCGCATTTAATTGGAACCATGTAATATTTGTCTTTCTGTGCCTGGCTTATTTCACTTAGCATAATGCCCTCAGAGTTCATCCATACTGTCACATATTGAGGAATTTCCTTATTTTTGAAGGCTGAATAACATTACACCATATGTATATACCACATTTTCTTTATCCATCCATTTATCGATGGACATTTAGATTGTTTCCACACCTTGGCTATTGTGAATAATGCTTCAGCGAACATGGGGGTGCTATTATCTCTTCAAGATCCTGATTTCAATCACTTTGGATAAATACCCAGCTGCGGGACTGTTGGATCGTATGGTAGGTAATCATCAAGGAAGTGAAAATCAAAACCAAAATGAGATATCACCTCACACTTGTCAGGATGATATTATCAAAACAACAACAACAACAACAAGTGTTTGCATGGATGTGGAGAAAAAGGAACTCATACACTGTTGGTGGAAATGCTGATGCAGTTGCTATGGAAAACAGCATAGAGGGTCCTCAAATAATTAAAAATAGAACTACTATATACAAAATGTTTTCATATGAAAATCAGTTTATTCTCAGAAAGATGCTATACTTCTTAGTCCACTAAAACTTCAATGTCTAGTCCACATGAGATACTCACAGGTCAAGTGTGCCCTATCTGAAACTACATTTTTAATTAAAAGAATTATCAATAAATACAGGAGATCATGCATCCCTTAAATTTCACTTTGGTTGTTACTACTGATTATTCCATCCATTGAGATAATTTTGAGTCTTCAATTTATCATCGAGTATGTCGCAACGTCTAAGCACCTGATCTGTTCTACATCTTCATCCAAGTCATGCATGCATGCATTGACAAACACCAGGTCAAGAATGGAAACCTGTAACTTACCCTGGTAGGTTACTCTGGTAATTCAGCCACTAACTAATCCACTTGGTTATAATCTAGTCCAGTGCTTTCCAAACCAAGATGATCTGCAGAACCAACTAGAGATCACTGTGATCACCAGATCTGACTTGGGACCATCTCAACGAGAATTTCTGAGAATGGGACTCAGAAGGATGTATGCTAACATAACTCCCATGGAGATTCCAGTTATCTCTTGAGTTTATTGACCACTGATCTAGTCTACATTTTTCTAACTTGTCCAGAAATGTGTAAGGAGAAGCTTTACCAAATCTTTTGCTGAAATTGAGATATTTTATACTTGGGACTCTTCAATCTAATACACCCATAATAAGAGAAAATTAGGTTAATTTAATATAAAACAATCTTGGTAAAACTCAAATTACTTTCTAACGCTTGATGGGGTTCAGGTTTAATTTTTTAATTCACCAATGGGAATTATAATATGTTTAATTGAAATCAGTGATTACTTCGTGATTATCCAGCACTACACCTACTTTCATCAAAGAAATAACAGAAACCTGGAGAAGCTAAGTGACTCTCCCAAGGTCGTGCAGTGAGTCACTGGTGGCGTTTAAGCTGCGCTCCAAATTGCCTGATTTGGTCTCATTGCTCTTTCCTACACATCACGCTGTTTCTTAAATTTATACTTGGCTTTGAAATTCATTGTGCTTTTGTTTGATTTACTACATATCAGATGGCCTTCCTTATTCAATTTTGCTTTTGCTGATGTAAAAATGAATTTGCATTCACTAAGAACATGCCAGCTAATGGCAGGATGAAGGGGAGGGAAGAGAAAGGGAATATATCAACCATGTTCCAGAGGATATAAAGTCAAATTCAAATTTAAATATTCTGGAAGAAAATCCACAGAGATAACATTAAGTTCAAAAACTTGGGAGGATAGTGGAAGGTGTTCTGGATTGAAGATCTTGCTGGATGACTTTGGAGAAATTGATGAACTTTTTACAAGAATCCAGATTGTGGGTTTCTTACAAACCTCACTTTGTTATGGAAAAGTACATTTCTAATAAGATAAAGGATGATTTTATTCATGTGTTCAACCTATGTATAAAAATTAATGTAATTATTCTATGGCATATTTAAAAAAATTCAGAAGTCACATGACAAAGCCACAATGCTAAAATAGAGGCCCCCGCATACTGCTGGGAGAAATGTTTCAATATGAAATCAGAAAATATTTTTAAAAATAAAAGAAAGAGTTTTAACTATTCATCACTATTATAATAATGATGTTAGTCCTAATAGCTAGTTATTGAACGCTTACTTTGTATCAGACCCTAAGCCAAGCTCTTTCCAAGCAGTCTCTCATTTAGTCTTTACGCCACATCTAGGAAGCAGGTATGGGATCCATCTTACAGATGGGGAAAAAAATTCTAAACCTTTAGATGTTGTATGGCATTACGGTGTGAAACTACTCTTATTTTGACTTGAGATCCAACTTAAAAACACATTAAAGAAATAACAAAGTTGAATATCCAAGAAATAACAAAGACTTAAAATGTATGCCTGTTCTTGTGATCTTTAGGATTGTAATGCACAATGGTCTGACTTTAGCAGCCTTGTGGCTCATTTTTTTCATTTCTGAAATATCATCAAAAGAGATCATTGATGGAAAGTTATTTTCTTAAGCACACAGTTAAAAAATATTACAAAGACACAAACACAAGCAACACATCCGTATATGGCATTACAATTAGCTTGAGTGACTCACCTCACCAAAACCCACCCTCATATAGAATTTTGCCATTCTGTAGAAACAAATATAAAATGGCTCCAAAATTATTCACTGTATCAGCATATCTTGGCATGTAATTGCATCTATTTTTCACCAGCTGAAAAAATGGCTTTCCACTCTTTTTTGGCACATTCTTTTCTATGACCTCTCTCCATTAACCATTGCAGGACAGGGATGGCTAACATTGATTGACTACCTGCTCAGTTTTAAGCACTTGCCAGGCGTTAATAGCTTCCATCCTTATCACAACCCTACAAGGAAGGGCATCATTCTCTCTCTTTGACATAAAGAGAAGGCAGGTGTGTTTCAGAAAGGCTAAATAAATTAACCAAGGGCACACAACTGGTGAGTAGCAACATCAGGATTTAATCCCATAGCTCAGGCTCATTCACCTACCTCTAGCTGTCTCCCAAATGTGAGGTTGAAGCACAGAAAAACCAGGCAGTGTATTCCAGGCCACACAGCAAGTCCATGGTGGCTTCAGGCTGAAAGCCAAATTTGAATCCTCCTGGGTTGGGGATTCTGCAATATTGATATTTCTTTTTCATAGGAGGCCTAAATGAGTTTTAATTGAAATGATGAATTCCTGAGCACGTTGCTTTTTGAATTACAAATAGCATGGGAGAGAGAGTCAATAACACGGTCCCTTTCCAGACCATTACAGAAAGTGAGTTTGTTGTCCAACCTTTGGGAACATATATGCAGGGAACAATGAGCATGATATGCAATGTATGGATCTCTGGGGAACTAATTTATGTAGGGGCTTGGAAAATGCCCAGAAGGTCTGCAAATACATCCAGGAGCATCCATGCAGTCAGAGTCCCAGTCACTGAAGTTAACAAGCCCGCCCTCTGTGCTCCCTCCCTCCTGGCTCTTTGCCAAGAAGACATACTATGCTGAGCAGAGAATAGACAGTGGAGAAGAAAAGCCAAGAAGTAAAGGTAAAGGAGAGAGTGCTCCTTCCAAGCAAATCTAGTTAGTCCGTTTTCATTGCCCTGACTCTCGTTTCCCTCAATCCTGACTGCTTCCTCCCTGCTCCTTGTGTCACACATCGCTCATTGCATTGCCTTCCTCCAAGGGCTCCCTGCTGTAGTCAGAATCCCTCCAGTCAATTCTCTAGACCAGACCAGCAGCCAGCATCTCTCTTGAAATCTCACATAAGAATCTGTCCCTCTCTTGCTCAAAACCTTTCCATTCCCCTTGGCCCACAGGATAAATTCAGCATGACACTTCAGATCCTGCTTCAGCTCCTCCTGATGACCTCTGCTCCATAGGTTCCTGCCAAAGGTCAGCTCCCTTTTCAGGGCTGGGACTATGGTGAGACTGTTGAAGCTCAATTGATAAGTAATACTCTAATTCAATATTGTTTTGAAAAATCACGATTAGCACAAATAAATCCGTGATGAGGAAAACAACAAATGTTTAAATAAAAAGTGCTATGCCAAGTCATATTGGAGCCTGAGGCAAAAGAAAATATCAGTAATCCTGATTCTGTTTTTATTTAAACTTCTCATATTTTGTTCATCATGGATTTTTTTGCACTGATTTTTCTTTTCTTTTCTTTTCTTTCTTTTGCTGAGGAAAGTTCAACCTGAGCCAACATCTGTCTTCAATCTTCCTCTTTTTGCTTGAGGAAGATTAGCCTCGAGTTAACACCTGTTGCCAATCTTCCTCTGCTTTATATGTGGGTCGCCACCACAGCAAGGTGCTGACAAGTAGTCTAGGTCCACACCCAGGAACCAAACTCAGGCTGCCGAAGCAGAGCACGCCAAACTCAACCACTAGGCCATGGGGCCAGCTCCCTGATTTTTATTTTCTTAAATATTAATTTTAAATATCAGACTTAGCCCTGCCTGTTAGATCTGAAATGTGACAGACTACTGCAAACCTAGAAGAGCATGCAAAAAAGGGGATATTTTAAAAAAAATGTTGGCCATGAGAGAAAGTCAGAATTTGGAGTAGGAAAATGGAATAATTTAGCCAGTCAGATAATTCTAGAAACAAAGAACTGGCCTGGAGAGGACTGTGGCAGACAGAAATCATTATTTTTGGCTTTTTCCAGAGTTTCCAATCATTTCATGCCAATATTATAGGAATCTGAGTCATATATTGTTGATCATCATCATGTATATGGGGGAAAATGAAGTGACTGATGAGGGGGAAACAGAATTCAGAAACCAGAAACCGGAGTTGAAGTGGAACCAGAACCTTCTGAATCTTCATTTCATCATTAATTTATTTATTCATTGTTATATTAGGTGCTTAGCAGTAGGGTCGCCAGATAAATATAGGATGTCCAGTTAAATATGAATTTCAGATAAGCATGAATAATTTTTAGTGGAAGTTTGTCTCAAGTACTGCAGGGGACATACTTACAATAAAAAAAGAAAGTGTCATTTATCTGAAATTCAAATTCAACTGTGCATCCTACATTTTTATCTATTGAATCTGATAATCTTACTAAAAGCCAACTGTGTGCCAGGTACTGTACTAGAAACTAAGAACATAATGGAAAATAAAATATGCCCAAACATTGTCCTTGTGGAATTTGCAATTACTGAGGCAGGCACAGATGACTCTAACAGTGTATTGTGATAATTTCTTATGAAGGAAAAGTATAGAGTTTAATAGCGGAACCTTACGTGATCTGGGGCACTGGTGAAAGATATATTTGAGTTGAGATCTGAGGGTTAAGTAGGATTTAATTAGATTTAATATATTAGATAAATAGAAATGGAAAATAAGGTCTTTGGGCAGAAAGATCAATATGTATGAAATGATCTTGAAGTAGGAAGAATCATGGCCTACTGGAGGAAAGGAGAGAAAGAAATATTGCTGGGCCTTAGAGAGGGAAGGCTAGAGTGACAAGAGGTTGGATTGGTGGACGGGGCCAGGACAAACAGAGCCTTGTAGTTCAAGCTCAGACAGCCAGGCTTTGTTGTAGATAAATGCAAAGTCATGAACGGTTTTAAGCTAAAGGTTAAGAGGATCAGAATGGAGTCTTCAAATAAGTCCCTGGTTAACGGTGGAGAGTCTAAGACCCAGGAGGAATCAGGAGACCTGTTAGGGACCCCTGAAGCAATGCAGGTTAGAAATGACAGTGACCTGGACCAGCGTGCTGGGTAAGGGTTAGGGAGAGAGAAGATTTGAGTTCAGTGTCCTTCCCATTACCTTTACACTGTCAGGTGACAGATGATGACATTAGCGATCATGAAAATGGAAAGGAAATAATAGATGCAAGAGAAACTATAAAAGTAAAATTGACAAGACTTGCTCAATAAGTGCTTCTTGATTGATTGAGTAGAAATTAATGTCTGATGCCTTCTGTGGAGAGAAAAAAAAAAGCACACACATTATGCAACTGCTTAAAATTTGCTCCTTTATGTTCTCCTAGCTCTTTTAATGTCATCAAATGTCACCTCTTCTGATTGTGTGCATGTAATACGACGTGTAGTTAATCCTGCAGGTAGCAGGATGTGTAATTAAGCATATATGCACGGTGACTTGAAATTAAGCACACGGTTATTGTGATGTGCACATTGGTGGATGCTTTCTGGTGTGTATAATTAAGCTTGTGGCAGACGACATGAAATCACAACTCATGCTGTGAACAGGCTAGGGTCTCAACTCCTACCTCGACCTGTTAATTGGTATTAATCTGCTTTTTTTAGATAAGCATCTTTAGTAATTGAACTTCTACTCTGAAGCATGAGCTGTAGAAACATCCATGGATACCAAAAAGAGACCTCTATTTTCTCTCAATATACATGTAATTGAGATATATATATACACATAAATCATATGTATATAATATGGTATATATATCATATATATATCATATGATACATATATATCATCCAAAAGAGAATATTGGGACAATTTCCAAACAACATCCTCTGTACAATAGAATGTTCTTAGAGTCAACAGGATGATATAGGTTCATCATGACATAGTCCCTCTTGTCAAAGAAGGCACACTGATGTAGTGAAAGAGCATACTCTGTAGTCCTTGGGAATCTTCAGACAGATCTTAAGCCACCCTTTCTATCAATGGAGGCTAACTTGTCTGCCTATCAGTAGTTTTTGAGGTCAGACAAACTGAGTTCAAGTTCCACACTGCCATTTATTAACTTCATTGGACAAATTACTTAACTTATTTAAGCCACAGTTTTCCCACTTGTAAAAAGAGAATAATAATAGTAATAATGGTATCTTGCTCAAAGTTGTTATTAGAATCAAAAGAATTTGTACAGAGTAAGACTCAATACTTGTTAATATGTAGACTTTACAGACATTTTTGTATTCAACCCTTATCATAATTCCACAATTTAGACATTATTATTATTCTATCTTGTAGATGAGGCGGCTGAGGTCCAGAGAGGTCAATAGCGTCACACAGCTATTAGGAAATGGAGGAGGAGTTCAAACCCAATTCTTGTCTTACTTTACAACCTATGAAGGCTGTATAGCATACTTCCTCATTTTGGTTACAACAAAACTTTGTTTTATTTATAGGCATTGTATATATATATATATATATATATATATATATATATATATATATATAACTTTCTAGCCCGCTAAAAGGACTCATTGAAGAAAATAGAACATAAAGGTTAACAGTAAAAGATTTGGAACCATAGAGACCTAAATCAGACTTCTAGATCCATTACTCATTCCTAGTGTCAGTTTAGCAAGTTACTCCCCTTCTCCAATTTCTCACAGTTTCTTTATCTGTAATATGGGGTTATTAATAGCTTACATGCAGTGTTACTGAGATGGTTAAATGTCAATTTATATACAACAGTAACCACAGAACCTGGCACATGGCGTGTCCTCAATGGGAGCTGCCATTATAATTTTTTCTTCTCCCTTTTTGTTCATTTTCTTCATTTTTGTAGCATGGCAGAAAACCCTAATCTCAGTAAATGTGTACCGAATCGGATTGGGCTAGTTTTTACTGAAAACCATCCTATCTGGAGGTATAGTTTTGTAGGTCAATATTCTTTGAACAATGGACTGAGGTTCTAGACTGAGAAGATTTGTTGCTGCCTCATCAACCTGCTGGGCAGGAGATGGACTGAACGAGAAAGGACCCAGCTTCCTTGATCTCCCAGCGCCAACCTGCCTCCCTCATCCCAGCCTTGTGATTCTACTACCAATCCGCCAGCGTTACACAAACACTGTCTGTCTCACATCCTTTGTTGTCATGTCAGCAGAGAGACATGAGCATCAAAGTGACAGGGGGCTGTCACAAGGCTGAAATGTTTTCTGTCTGCTCAGGAGAAAGGCTTTTCTGGAAGTGGGGAGGGAAGGAAGACAGGCACCTAGTGGAGCTTGGCAGTTGATTCCATTTCTTTGTTAGAAATGATCTTCACTCTTGTGCTAAAAATGGAGGAGCTTAAGGAGATAGAGAAGGGAAGCAAGCTTGGCAATCCCACCCAGATGGCATGACCAGACCCACTGAGATAGAGAAGAACAGGAGCCATGAGAAGCAGATTAGCTCCAGCCAAGGTCCCACTTGACCATTAACTCAGAAGATCACGACTCTTCTGGTGTATCCTGTGAGCCTTATACTTGCTGATGACCCTGATTCACTAGCCAGAAAGTTGACAAAGCAAGTTCTACTTCTGATTGTAGCAAATACCTAGAACCTTCCTTTTTTCATTACTCATCTGCCATCATTTTATTCCAAGTCTATGTGTCTTCTGACTCTACCACCCAATGTCTTAGCTTAATTTTCCTACCAATGACATTTGACACTGCCCATCCTAGAAGTTTGTCTCAGACCTACTCTCCACTCCTAGACACATGAAATCAGGTACTTTAAGTAGGAGAAATGTTTTTCTGCCCAATGTCTACACACACCTTTCAGAAAAGTTGCTAATCTGGACAGCAGAATCTGACATTGGTTGGGCCTCATTTCACTGGTGGGCAGGGTCACTGCTTCAGAAGATGAAGTATATCTGAGCTCATGCTCACTCTCCACTATGGATTCCCACCCTCCTGGGTAAATTAGCAGGCAACCCTCCTTATCCGAGAGATCATTTGGATAAGTGAACTCAAAGTCTATCCGTGGACTCTACCGTTTAGATTCAATGGTGTAGGGAATACTTAAGTTTATGACAATAAACCATGTATATCAGTACCTCTTATAAAAGATGATAGCATTTGGAGAGAGCCACATGGGCCCAGATGTTTAGGCATAAAGTCTGCATTCCCCTATTTCTCCATTTTCCTTGTGAGCAATTTCCTCTTCAAAGAGTCCCAGAAGAGATTAGCAATGAAACACCAAACCCTTACCTCAATTATTCTGTAGATGCACCAACCTAGCTTTGGAGCGCTAGGACTCATTTCACTGTTTCTTAAACAATTCAGACAGAAATACATTACTTGCACCTTTATCTTACAGTTATTTCATTTGATTTGGCATCTTAGTTAGTTAAGTCTGCAGATAACCATGTTATCGAAGATAGAGATTTACATATACAATTTATGTGGAGGTCAGGGTTAAAAGAGATGACAATATTGGGAAAGCCTTTTCAGATTCCAGGAATGTCAAAAGGATTTACTCAACAAATTGGTATTAACTTTCCATTAGGGGCCAGAAACTACGTTAGGCACTGGGATTCAACATGAATAAGGCATAGCCCCTGCCCCAAGAAGCCTGCAGTCTAATGGGAAAAAAAGGCAAGTAAACAGACTCTGATACATAATACGTGCCATGTTAGGGGCAAGCACAGGGCATCGAGGAAAGTGTTCTGACTCCTGAGGGACAAATGGAAGATAAGTTGGGGAGGCAGATGGGCATTTCCAGGAGAAGGGGTAGCATGTGCAAAGGCAACAGGTTGAGATTGAACATGGCATAGATAAGAAGAACTGTGTAGAGGTCAGTTTTGTTTGAGCGATGGGATAGAACAGATATAAATAAGGAGTGGAGCATAGTAGTGAGTGCAGTCTCCGGAATGAGACCACCAGGGTACAAACCTTGGCTCTGCTCCTTACTAGCTGGGGACCTTGTATAAGTTTCTTACCTTCTCTGGGCCTCAGTGTCCTCATTTCTACAATGGGGATCATAGTAGTCCCTATCTCATAAGGCTGATGTAAGGATTAAATGAGTAATTGTATGTACCGTGTTTAGAACTCTGTCTGGTACAGAGTGGATGCTGAACAAAATGGTGGCTAGACTTAATGAACAGAGAAGGAGGGTTTGGTTAAAAGCCTTCTGAGAAATGAGGTTGGCAGAGCTCAGATCCCGAGGGGCTTTGTAAGTTTTGCTAAGAAATAATGTTTGAACTCTGACCACAAAGAGCTTGTCATCCAGAAGGAAAAAGACAATTATAACAGAGTGAGATAAACGCTGCAATATGGAGAGACTGGGTGGTGATGGGGAAGCTCAAAGAAAGGTCCCTAACCCAGTCTGGGGGACCGAGGAAGTCTTCTCAGAACAGATGAGGAAGGGGTAACATCTTGAAGGAGCTGACCCAGTTGGGAAGTGGAGCCTGGTTTTTTGGCGAGGGGATAAACTGTGATGTGGGGGAAGCAGTACTCAGGCATATGGTACAGGCAGAAGCTATCTCCAGAAAAAAATGCATGCTGTAGCCCAAAAGTTCTAAATATCCAGGAAGCGGAAAGAGAGAAACTTCTGAGCCCTTCAGTTTCAGGATCATGTTTTTGCCCTCATCCCCTTGCCACACAGGTACTGCACTCAGCACTTTCACAGGCTCCCTCACTGGATCCTCACCACTCCCTGAAAGGTACCTATTGAAACCCCCCTCTTACAGAGAGGGATCTGCAAGGTCAAGTGATTTGCCCAAGATTGTAAAGGTAAGCGGTAGAGCTTAGCTGTGAAACCAATGTCCATGTGACTTCAATGCCTGGACACTTCACCATTAATTCCAGATGTTTAAACTTCAGGTAAGATGCTTCCCCGGGAATTTTTTCCCAGAAGACAAGGGAGTCAATGCTCCAGAAGAGAACCCAGGGGAGTCCATAAAACCAAAATCCTTTTAAAGCTCATGTGCAGTCATGCAGGGCCAGGAGATGAAATTTTTCTTAGTGCACTAGTGTGTGTGTATGAATGTGTACACGTGTGTGGGTATGTGTACACATGCTTTATTACAAGGACTATGTCCCTTTTGCTATTGGTTGATTTTATTTGGCAAATATACATAGATTGGAGATAAGTTGGTAGACAGACAAACAGACTTACATATATGCAGATGGGCAAATGGGGTGGGGGAGGAAAATGAAACCATCTCAACTACCCTGGTGGTTGATTCTAATAAAACAGCTCTGTTGGAATAATGCAGTGCCTGAGAGATGGGGTGTAATATGGTTAAATGCTTTTACAGTTCCCCATTAAAGTAAGTGGATGGAAATGCATAAAATATTGATAGCATTTGAAATGTGTTCATTCACAGCTCTGCCCAGAATCTCAAGTGGTGGCAGGGCGACTGGCCCAGGCAAAGACGGCTTGCTCCAACAGCATGGCCCCTCAATGCCCTAGTATCTGGGATGTTATCTAGCCAGCTGAGCCTATATTGGGAGCACTGTGAGGAGGCAAGTTGGAGGTAGAAGAGAAAGGACCCCACCTTTTCCTGTTCCTATGCGCCCAGCAAAAAAAATCATGGATGAAGGAAGTGTGCCCACCATGGCATGAGAAAAGCCCTTACGCAAAATTGTAAAGGCAGCTCAGCAAAATCAACAGGTCTCCAAATAGACTCATTATTTTTGTAATCCTCACTCTACGGATGTAGTAAGAATGAGAGTTTGATCCCATTACCCATTTCCTGGCTATGGCTGTTTGTCCCAGGAGTGTCTTGACCAAATGAGGCCAATCAGAATTTTTTCCTGGAAAATCTTAAATGTTGCTCCAAGGAGCCAGTGTGTCTTTGTTGACATAACCGAGATGCCGAGATGCAGGGCTACAAAGCACTTCTAACCCTGCTTCTCAGGATGCAGACAATGTCTTTCAAAAGAACAAAGCCTGCACAAAGAGAAAAACAAACAAAGATGGAAATGCTTGCAGTGGTCAAACCCTTGGTTTTGTTATCCATGGGAGCAACTGGAACACTGCTTTATTTACAAAACGTAAACTCCCTGATTTTGCCTAAGCAAATTTGACTTCTGAAAAATGTCACCTTCAAACCCATTTTGCTTTATATCCACCACGTATTATACAATAATTAGTAATTATATGTAATGTTTATTGATCATTTTTCCATGTACTGATTACTTTTCTAAATTCCTTTGTGAGTTTTTTCATTGAATCCTCAGAGTAATCCTATGAAGTTGCTATTATCGTCATTCCCATTTTACAGACAAAGAAATTGAGATTCTGAGAGGAGACATGGGGAATTTCACACATTTATTAAATGACAGAGCCAGGAGTCAAGTAAGGATGAGTTTGATGTCAACTCCATGTTCTCAGGCAAGATTCTCTATTTCCTCCCTACAATGCTCCTGAAAATCTAGGCTGACCACCCCAGAGTGGCATTTAGCTATCAGCTGATTCTCGCCTCCTCCAGGCAATCATTCCAAGTTCCATGGATTCTCACTCTCACATATATGAACACCGTCTCTCATACTGTCGCTGTCCTAGGTCTGGTCTTCATCACCCGTGAACTGGGCTGGAGCCTCCTAATTCATCTCTCAGACCCCGATCTTTGTCAAAGAAAATTTGTCCTCCACTTTGTAAGCGTCCCTTTTCTTTCATTTTGTCAAATGCTTCTTTGATCATGCTACTCCTTTGCTAGAAAATCTTCAGTGAAAACACATTTCATACCAAAACGAGGTCAAATTCCTTCGTAAGACATTCAATATTTTTATCACTCTCACCCCAACACACCTCTCAAGATTAATTTCCAGCAAGTCTCCATGACACTCCCTCTCGTCCATCCACACTGAAAGTTCTCATTCCTAACATGCATTTTTCTTGCTACTCTTCTTGTCCTTTTGTTCTGGAAGAGCTGATCTTTTCGCATGACCACACAGTTTCTGAGGGGGAGATCCAGAGCTGAAACCCAGGTATCCCGACTCCCAAAATCTACTGCCTGTAATTATTCGCTTAGCATTTTCCCCCTCATATTCACTGAGAACATGGAGCTGTTTGATTTCTAAAAGTCTATGCTTCTATCTTTGAGAATGGAGGCTTTAAAGATCTCTGTTAACATACAGTACCTGAGAGGACAAAGATCATTATTTGCTTAACCTGAGCGATCGTTCCTTGTCTTATATTAGTACCTGTAAAGATTTTAAGATGATGTGACATAGGATATGCACATTTTAATACATAGAAGAGAAATGTCTGGAGTCTGCAGCAATTTACAGAAATACAAGCATTTACAAAATGCCCTAAGAAGGGCCCAGGGAACTCTATGTGAAGGTTACAACAAACTTATTTGGAGGGAGAACAAAATGGATGGAGGATATATGGGCATCGTTGTCTTTGGCCATTCACTCCACAGAAAAGATAACTACTAGGTTCAAAATTTTCTTAAAGGATTTCTAGTTTCACTTTCTATCCAGTATAAAACTTCCCCTCACACATATCTGAAAGCTCATAACCCCTTCTCCTCCACAACTTCTTTAGGATGGAGAGCTCATTATGCCTGCATCCCACTCTGCAACAGCAATGGATAGTACCAAATAGCCCCAATGGGTCCCTAGATACACTGAGCCAAAATTGACTTCTCAGCAACTCCAACCATTGCTCTCATTCTACCTCCAAGACCCACGGAATGAGCCCACTCTTTCTTCCACACTGCTGTAATTGCTTTAAAAAAGACATTTGAACACAGCTCCTATACAATTACGTTTGAACCATGAGCCTTTCTCATTCTTTGTGGGCACTCTTGCCATCAGTTTTTCTCACCCAGGAACTAACTCTCGAACAAGGAGACCTTTCTGGGATTGATGGCCATTAAAGGGAAGTAAATGTGCTGACATAGAGATCATGGGCATCATATTTTCTGAGAAGCTGTGGCCTCCTGGAGGTCAGTGCAGGAATATTTCAGGTTCTGAAGATTAAATTGAGTTTTATTAATGGCTTGAATTTCCGAGGGATAGAGATAGCAGAAACTAATGCAAAGAAAGGGGATTTCAATCAACACTTGATAGACTCACCCAGGGGATTTAGCCCCAGATGGTGTGCTGCACCCAGGTGTCCTGGTGTTGATATCATAATCAGGCCCCCGGCTGAGTTAGCCAGGAGGTGTTTTAGAATCTCATGTAAGTGTAATTAAATCCTATTTCATCTTGAGGAGAACTGTTTCCTTGGAAGGCTCTCACAAAGCAAAAGTTCTCTGTTTTTACATTAAACTATATCATTTTACCAATAAGATCTTGAGCAGGTCACTTCATCTCTTTGAGCCTCAGTTTCCTCATTTATAAAATAGCACTGATAACATTTGTCCTGCATACCTGGTGGAGTCTCCACTGCCTGGACACCCTTGCAGCCCTTCTTCATCTGGTCAATCTCTACTTTACCCTTCAAAATGTGGAAATTATACAGGAGTCAAAATTTAGATCTTCGTAATCAATATATTCATAGCTTCAATATCATTGGCTGTCTATAGTTTTAACAGTTAATCTGAGACATTACTTCCTTGGAAGAGACTCCCCATATATCCTTATCCCCCAATCTAAAGTATGTCCCCATTGAGGTGTCCCCTTGGCTTGTCTTGTTGACCTTTTCATAGAACTACTGGTACCTGGAACTGTGTGCTTAATTCTAAATCCCTTTCAGGAATGTAAAGTTTGTGAAGGGAAGAAGCATATCCATACTGTCTCTTTCTCTTCAGGACTGTAAAATCTATGAAAAGAAGAAATATATCCATCCTTCTCCTGCTTTGGCTGCTGTCTTTCTCAGTGTCTGATATCCAGTGAGTGACACACAAATATTTATTGAAAGAGTGAATAAGCTTCAAAACTGATAGAAGTACAAGAATACAAATATAGGGTAGCATGATATTCATCTGCAAACAGAGCGATGATTTTAGTGAAAGTTTTTACAATAAGAAAGATTATCACTAGGTCTTGACAAAAGAAAATGGCAGCCTTAGGTCATCTAACTCTCAAGAAAGCCAGGCTATTAAAGACGGAGATCTCAATGGTAGCGTTTAGGGAGTCCTTCTAACTTTAAGGGTGGAGGAGGCTCAAAGGAGACTACACTTAGGCGTTCATATACAGCATGTTAGCCTAAATACTCTGAAAGATGGAATGGAGGGATGGTGGAATGATTTGTTTCCTCCTGACCCAAGATGCCTGGTTGAATACCTGATTGAATATTACTTGGACACCAAATCCTTTTAGGCACATCTCTTCCTCCAGTGTCAGCCACAGAGACCAGCCCCAATCTGGCTTCCACCAGCTGAATGCAGGTCCAATGGGATCTGTGAGCCTGTGCCACATACTGCTCATTTCCTTTTCATGGGCTTTTTTGTCGCCAGGCAAAAGACAACTTGGGAACCTGATAGGTGCTCAAATATGTGCGACCCAGAAGTGCAGGTGAATTGGTGACTGAAGGGCCACCTTTGACCACTGGATGGATAAACAGCTTCCTTGTTGTTCCTAAGCTAACAGTTCTGAGTCACTCCATGACTTTTCAAGAGTTCCTGGTGAATTGGATCACCAGACTTCTGGAGCAGTAGCCAACTTGATGATACATCTGTTATCGGTTTTCCCTCCTTCCCTAATCACTCCCCAGCTCCTCACTCCTGTCCCCTGAGATCATTATCTGCATGCAAGCTGTCATCTCAGGCTTGCCTTCCAAGGGCATCTAGGATGAGATACCTAGGGTTTGATTTTTTTTTTTCACTGATCCTCAAGTAATACCACTTATACCATTGACCACTGGCTATTTTTTGTTTTGTTTTCTGTATTTATTTTTATTGAGCTGAGATTCACATATCATACAATTAAACATTTTAAAGTGTACGATTCAGTGATATTTAAACAATTGACAATGCTGTGCAACAAGCAACTCTTTCTAGTTTCAAAATGTTTTAATCATCCCACATTACCCATTAAGTAATCCTTCCCCATTCCTCTCTCTCTCATCACCTGGTAACCTCTAATCTGCTTTCTGTCTCTATAGATTTGCCTATTATGGATATATCATATAAAAGGAATCCTTTAATAGGTGAGCTTTTGTGTCTGGCTTCTCTCAGCTTGAGTTTTTCAAGGTTCATCCACGTTGGAGCATGTATCTGTACTTTGTTCCTTTTTATGGCTGAATAATATTCCATTGTATGGGTATACCACATTTTGTTTATCCATTCATCTGTTGACAGAAATTTGAGTTGTTTCCACATTTTGCCTCTTAGGACAATGTTGCTATAAACTTTCGTGTGCAAGTAAGTTTCTGTGTGGATATGTATTTTCAGTTCACATTGGATATATACTGAGGGATGGAGTTGCTAGGTCATATGGCATTTCTGTGTTTAAATTTTGGAGAAACTGCCAAACTATTTTCTACAGCACATCCCTACCAGCAATTTTTATCTGACTGTACTTTGCCTAGACTTTGTCCTGTTTGCCTCTGTGGCCCATTCCATGGCTTGCATCTTACAGGTATAACAATAGAGGGAATGTTCACAAACTTAATAGGAGCCACTAAAGAAAGAATAATCTTTTTGGAGAAAATAAGTGTAAATTTTTACATGTCAGCGTTATAAGTGGGCAGGAGGACATAAGAGGAAGTGTCATGCTGCTATTTATCCCACAGAAGAGAAATTTGGAACTCTCAGGATAACAGAAGGAAAGGTAGAAAGAAGAAGGGAGGAAAAAGAAGAGTCCAGAAAATAGCAGAAAGCTGAGTCCTGGGTACTCGTTGATGTGATTCCTCCCCACCTTGGCTGCCCAGAATTCTTTGTAAAATATATTATACTTTCAAATACTATGAAGATGTCATTTTCATCATGGTGGGGATGGTGATTGCTATTCTGAAGAGGTAAAATTTTACATTGGGTGTGAAGCAAAGTTCATGGAGTTTCTAAGAGGTAGAGAAACACAGACAAAGGTGAACACTCTTCTCTATGCCACATCTCATTTAATCCTGCCTTGAATTAGCATAAATCTGAGGGAGGACTTCAGCTTTACCCAAGCCATGGATCGCAAGAGACAGGGAGTCTTCAAGGAGAAGTCCAGGGTTACAGAAGTGTAATCAATACATACGGGGACAATGATCATATTGCTGTGCAGATGATAAGTATCAGTGCTAGTTTTGAGTTCATGCAGCCAGTCTGCACATTCTAGTACTTGATTGCAAAACAATCAGCAAGTTAGGCACAAGCACTCCTTTGAAGTAAGCAACACACAGGACACTTTGCAGGAGGGGCATGTGTGGTGTGAGGCTTTCTTTCAGAGAGCTCACAGCCTGGTAGGGAATAGAAGTCTCGAACAGAAGTAACTGCATTACAAAGTGGGATGTTCTAAGTTTCATGAGATGTAATGAATAGAACATTGGATGCAGTCCCCTTGAAGAGTACAAGTAAATTGCTAGAGGAATTCTGAGGAAAGAGAGGCAATGGGATGGGAAAGGAGGGAAGAAAAGAAGGAAGGAACGTAGGGAGGAAGGAGGGAAAGAAGAAAGAAGGGAATAGAAGCAGAATCTGAGATCTATGGTGATCAAGGAAAACTGGAGAGGCAGTAGAAGGAAGAACAAGGTAGGTATGGAGGCTAATAGGATTTAGAGTCAGGTGATCATAAATTCAAATACCAGCTTTTCCACACATCAATCATATGTGTTTTTGGGTAATTTGTTTTCTTTCTCAAAGCCTCAGTTTTCTTATAATTAAATTGGGAATATTACCTTCTTTGTAAGGTTATCATTAGGATTAGTTTGGATAATGAATGCAAATATTGGCACAGACTAAGGAATGTCCTTTGATATTTCCCACTTCACTGATTGTGTTCAACAGGTGTAAAGTGTTGGATTTTGTTGATGACTCATGATATCATATGATTTTGTTCTCCTGAGTTCTATTAATGTGGTGAATAATATTAATAGATTTCTTAATATTGAACCACCTTTGCAGTGGAATAAAACCTATTTGGTGGTAATATATATCTTTTTAATATGCTGATGTTAATACTTTTGCATAGATGTTCATAAGTAACATTGATTTGTGCTTTTATTTTTTGGTGCAATCTTTGCTAGGTTTTGGAACAAACATTATGCTCATCTTCTAAAATGAATTTGCAAGAATCCCTTATGTTTCCATACTTTGCAATAATTTAAGTAGCATTTACATAATCTGATTTTGAAGGTTTGGTAGAATTCAAATGTGAAACCGCTTGTCCTAGTGATGCTTCTGTGAGGAACTTCGCAATTACTTTCACTAATTTCTCTAAGACAATTGGTCTGTTCGGACTTTCTGAATTTTGGTAAGTTGTAGTTTTCTTTAAAAAGAATCAATTTCATTTGATTTTCAAATTTATTCCATAGAATCATGCAAAGTAGTCCCTTGGGATTTTTTCTCTTCTTTTAATAGTTATTTCCCCTATGGTACTACTAATTTTACGTATCCATGTTTTCTCCCATCAATTTCTTGGTTAGGTTTGCCAGTGGCTTATTTTATTGATATTTTTTCAAGGTATCAACTTTCTGGATTTACTTATTAGCTTAAGTTTTTTATTTCATTAACCCCTCCTCTCATCTTCGTTAATTCCTTTCTCCTGCTTCCTTTAGTTTACTTTGTCTAGTTTTTCTAGCTTTATTGAGTTGGGTATTTTACTTATTTATTTTTATCTTTTTAATTTTATTGATATTGGTATTTCATGCTATACTTTTTTCCCAACAAATGCTTTTGTTTTATTCCATAGACTTTGCCTGCTATATTTTCATTGTAACTATTTTCAAATAATTTTATAATTTTGTTTTACTTTTCCCAAGATTTTTTTAGTAACTATTTTCAAAAATTTTTGGTAAAGAAGACTTCATAAAACTTTTTACGTAGTTTTTACTTTTCTTGAATATCATCATAAATTTTTATTATTTTTATTTTTTGGAATTTATTAAGGGGCCTATGTGTGTGTGTGTTCTAAAATAGGGACAATTGCATGACTATTCTATGCACACTTGAAAATAATTTGTATTCTGAATTATTAAGATTCAGATATGTATTATATTGTTTGTGTTGTTTAGGCTTTCTAAATTTTACCAAATTTTGTCCACTTGATATGTCTTAGATTGACCTAAGTATGTTAGATACTGTTATGAGTTTCTATTTTTTATTGTATGTCCTATACTTTCTATTTTATGTTTTTGCTGTGTTTTTGGATTTGTAAATATTAATAACGGCTCTATCTTTATTCTGCTTTACAGAATTTAATGTTGTAAATCTCATTTTTTGTCTCTTTTAAATAGCATTCATCTCATTTTAGAGTGATCAACATCCCAGTTTTCCCAGGAAGTTCCCAGGATATGAGACTGTCAGTGCTAAAACCAGAAAAGTCTCAGGCAAACTGGACAAGGTGGTCACCCTATCTAAATTCTACCTTTTCTATTAGAAAGATTGTGAACCTTGATTGTGAAATCAAGGTAACAGCTTTATTGAGATATAATTCACATAAAACACTTAGCCATTTAAAGTGTAGAATTCAATGGTTTTAGTATATTCACAGAATTGTGCAACCATCAACGCAATGAATTATCCATACAGCAGAATATTATTTGTCAATCAAAAGGACTGGAGAAGATACATGCTACAACACGGGTAAGTTTTGAAAACATTATGCTAAATGAAAGAAGGCAGTCACCGAAGAGCCCACATTGTACAATTCCATTGATATGAAACGTGCAGGATAGACAAATCTATAGAGACAGAAAGTAGATTAGTGGTTGCCTAGGACTAGCGTGTTTGATGAAAATGAAAGCCAGCTGCTAATGGGTATGGACTTATTTTTCGGGCTCATGAGATGTCCTCTGATTTATTTTTACTTTTATTTGCCTGGTATATATTCTCTCATTCTTTTTATTTTATTTTTAACCTGTCTATATCTCACAGTTTCAGGGTCTATATCTCTTATTTACAGCAGAGTATAGAATTGGTTTTGTTAGACTATCTAAATTTTTTAAATAGGCAAATTAAGCCCATGACATTTATTGATATGATTGTTATATTTGCTGTCTGTTCTGTCATACTGTTTTTGCTATATTTATAAATATACTATCTTTAAACAATGGTCTTTAATAATTTTGTCTGTTTCATTTACTTCTGTCTTTGTAAGTTTTTTTAGTAGAGGGATGGAGTCCTTAGGAAAGTTTGTAAGCTTGTTCAAATCGCTTCCTTTATGTCAATACTTTTACATAAGACCTCTAGTCTCCTCCTTTGGCAATTAACTATTGGCATACTATTATGAATACTGAAATTTGTTAATAATCTCTTCTTCACCATCTTCCACCCCAGGAATTAATTGGACATAATATCCTTTTATTCCTAGGTTCTAATTATAAAGTAATCATCTGCTTAATCTACTTTTCATATGCTCTCCGCTTTTTTAAAAGTAGACACACTGTTCCTACAGTTTCAGAGTATAGAGTTGTTATGGACTATACTTTCTCTCTTATAACCATCATTTATACTTAGTTCTACAGGTAGCTATATATTTAGCACTCACCACCAGGCCTTCTGTCAATGTCTTTCCAGTCATTTTCATTTTCTGGTAGTTTATTAAAAAAGGCTCCTGGGAACAATATCTTCTGAGTTCTTGCTTGTTGATAGCAGTTTGTCTGCAGTCTTTATACTTGATAGTAAGTTTGGCTGGTTTTATAATATATGGCTCATATTTTCTTTCCTTGAGTATCTTAAATATGTCACTCCATTGTCTCCTGATATAAAGCGTTGCTGTCAAGAAGCCTGATGACATCAGATTTTCTTTCTTTTTTAAGTGACTTAGTCTTTTCGCCTGGGAGCCCAAAGCACTTTTTAGAACGTTTCAGTATTGGTGATTCTGGGTCATTTTTCGTGGGTGTATGGTGTTCCTTTTCAGTATGTCGTTTCAAACCTTTTTTTCCTTTTAATTTCAAGAAAGTTATTTTAAACTTTCATTTTTATTATTTCTGTTCCATTGCTTGGTTTTCTTCTTTGTGAACTCTTATGTAATACACATGCTTGTTGTTCTTTTTCCATCTCTATGTCTGTCACTTTCAAATCTTTTTTTTAATCTCTTTTCTCATTTGTTTTGATGTTTAAATTTTACTTTTCCTGTTTATTTCTTAAAGCATTTTCTGCTGTATTCATTCACTCTTGTGTTCTTTCTAGTATATTATTTATTAATTTCTGAAATGAGTTTTTCCTTTATTTCTAATTCTTTCTGAGTTCTATAACTTTTTTACTAACTTTTTATTTTACAGATTTATGTTTTTCTTTCATTTCTCCATCATCTTAATTTCTTTTAGTACATTTGGAAATTTTAGGCTACAGTTTTCGTCTGTTTGGAGTACGTTTTTATAATGTGTTTTCTTTGCTAATGGATTGTCCTCTTTAGTCTCCTTTTCCTTTAATAATAAATTTGTATGGGGCTCACACTTGAGCTTTTGCTGTTGCCTATTCTTATGTGAAATTAGTTTTTCTTAACTTTTGGGAGGAATAAGTGAGTCAGGACAGATTTTCTAGCTTCTGTGTTCTAGAATACTCTTTTTTGCTTCATAATATGCCCTGTACCTTCTGAGATCTTCTTACTTTTCTCTGACTTTTATCTGATCTTCTCTTTCTTTTGCCCTATCACTTCAGTCCAGCTCAGTCGGGATTCAACTTCCAGCAGTTTGTCATCCATGTGGGATTTTGTCCTAGAATGGAGCTTAACTAGATCCTTTTAAGAGTTCATGGAGCTCAGTCTGTTCCAGCCCTTTCAGATATTACTGGGGACTTCTGCATTTCTCAGCATATGAGAATGTACGGAAACCCAGCAGTTAAAGTTACTGCTCCCCAAACCTTCTGCCTGCTCTCTATTGAATATCTAGTGAAGATTTGGCTTTTTTTTTTTTCTGCTTTTAGAGCCATCAGAGAATCTGTTTCACCCCTTATCTCTTCTCTCACAGATTCCGATACTGTGCATATCTCAAAGTAACAATGTGTTGTCCACATCTGCTCAAAATTTGAGGTTTGGAGGATACCTTGATAACTCACTTTTTTTAAAATAGATGTCAGTGTGTTTTTGATTTTGATATCCTAGGTCTGTTTTTATGGGGGATTTAGGGAGATGCAAAAATCGTATCATCAATGTCATCTTCGCAGAATTTGATGTATTGCCTTTTGGAGTGATCCTTAAAAGACTCGTTTACAATGACATCACCAACATGTGCAATTGCCACATTGCCATGAGGAATCACCAAGTCTATTTTAAGGTCTTTGCCTCGTTTGTTACCGATTCTTTCACACGTCCTCTATAAACTTCCGTAAAATGCGCAGTTATGTTATTTGAGGTCTTTGTAGATGTAAGTGTCTTAATCGAATGCTAATTCACTATTCAAAATAAACTAGTAAGAGAATCTGTGTGAAGACAAAGGTATAAGTGGACTTCCTCTTTGGGGGAAGTATCATTTGGATGGAAAATTATCACGTATGGGCAGCGTAGTCATTGCACATAAGTCTGGGAAGTTAGACTGTAGCTAGGACATAGAGGGATATAAAAGACTGTTGGCCACATAAGATCCAAATGGGTTGTACTACAGAACGACCATCAGGTCTGTGGCTGCTCAGAGAAGCAAAAGCTTGGTGAGGGCTTACTATTTGAGACATCTCTCATGGAGGAGGCGAATTTGAAGAGAGTCTGAGGAAACAAATGTATTTGGCTAGATAGGGCATTACAGCTGCATATGCATATTATGGAAGTGGACGGAAGTGGGTTCATGGCCATTAGAGGGGCTTTCGAAGCAAAGTTCTCCCACTTCACCTCTTGCCTGGCTACTGAGACATGAAGTCATGTCTGATCTGGAGTTCCAGAGGCAAAAGTAGCGTTTCCAACCTCTTCTCTGTTTACCAATCTAAATATATTCTGTTAAGCAAAAGACTATAATGCAGCAGAGACATGGTTTTTGTGAGCTATAGGCGGAGGACTCTCTGCTGCCCTCAAAAATGCATATTTCTTTAGCTCATTTTCCTGTGAATGTTGGGTGTGACCTCACAATTCCAGAGTCCATTCAGATAAGCTAACAAAGGTTAGGGCTCTGCTCATGTAGTGATACGTCTGCATAACACAACTACGACCCAATTTCCTCAGGTACAGTCTCTGCCGGTCTTATACACACACACTCCCAGCTCCCAAAGGATTGGTGAGAAATATAGACTTTACTGATTGTGGGGAGACAGAGACGATCTGCTTATTACTGGATACTGCACAGCACAACTTCCTAAACAGTTCTTTAATCATCTCCTTTTCCCCACTTATTTTCCCAATGGAAATGGCACATCAACCCCCACCTTCCCATTCAGCTTCTCCCCTATCCTTTCTGGTTTCCCTCCACACCTCCGCGTGGTTTCCCTCCAGGTTTCACTATTCCTGTCCTTTTGAGAAGATATTTAGCCCTCCCTCAGCCTGGCTTCTCCGTTTTGCTCCCTCACCCAATATCTCTAACTACCAAATTAAAGGCTCTCCTTTAGAATCCTTTCTCCTTATAAAAGGAAAAGAAAATGGGGTTATAAATAGCACTCAGAGGTGATCTCAACTTGGTGAGCCCGTAGTTTCATTTCTGGCTCCGTTTTTGAGTTCCTGTCAACTAAGAGTTTGCTTCAAGATGCTTACTCTCCCTTCCTCATTAGGCAATCAGAACATAGGGTAAATATATTCTCCAATTGCTACTGATATAGTTGGCTTTCAGCTGGACTGAAGGCAGGGAGTAAAGCATGCTGTCAATTGCTATCATTGCAACCTTGATATTGTAACAAGATGACCATGGGAACGTGGTGTGCCAGGAGACACAATCGGAAATGTCACAGTAGCCCTCTTTGGAGCTGCAAACCTGAGATTCAGAGTCACTCTCCTGGTTGCAAGTTCCACTAATTTGTATAAAGAATCAGTAGATGTACCATAGTTGATGATCACAACCAAAACACTGGTGTGTGTGTATGCATGCATGAGAGAGAGTGCAAGAGTGCACGTATGCTAATGGGGATGAGATAGTGAGAGGTGGATAAATTTATATGGTCATTTCTGACAACTGTAACAGAACATTGTATAGTGCAGTGATGTAGGTCAAGACTTAAGTAAGATAGAATGTTCTGAACAAGGAAGGGGAGCATTTATTAAGACACATTCAACTATGTCTGTAATTAAATCCTCTCAACAATTCATTATTATCCCCTTTGCGCAGATGGCTGAAATGAGGCTGAGAAAAATTAGATAATCTGCCCAAGGTTATACAACCAATGAGACCTCTTTGACTCTTAAGTTCAAGCTCTGTCCACTTTGCAGTACTGCTGCCAGAGTACCCCCTATGCACTGGCAGCTTTGCATTTCAATAAGAGAAGTAGGTTGAGGGTGAAGTGGGAGTAGACATTGACACCAGCTCCCCCGCAATTCTCTCCCTAACCAGGGGTCCACCATGTTTCTTTTCTCAGAGTTGATCGATCCAAAGCTAGGCACACTGGCTCAGCCCAACAATTTGGAAGAGGCAAGCAAGAGGCCAGCACAAACTTTCTCTCTGGCCAGCCTCTGCAGCCTAATCCTCTTCTGTCCTTCTAATGCTGCGATTGGGTCCCTCCCTTCTCCCCCGCCAGCCTCGCTGCCGCTGAGGATAGCAGCACAGCTGGAAAAATAGATAGGTCTTTCTAACCCTCTCATGCATGTGCTGTGGGGCCAGGTAGCTCTATAAATATGGTAATGCCTTCTCAAGCATGCCCGGACTGGAAATGAGACTGAGAGTCTGGAGAAAGCCTGTTCCCACCGATAACTGCTATGGCAGCCTTGTTGGAGGAGACAGTGCATCTGAGCTTCAGGGTCAAATTAACTCCCCCCTTCTTGAATAGATCACCTCTCCTCCACCCCCCTCCCACTCTATTAATCGCCTGTACCCACCTGTTCCCTGATTACATTGATGACATCCACAGAGGGAAGAAGGCAAGCAACAGCTCATGTTTAGTCTATTACCAGGAGGCCCAGGCTTGTGATAAAAAAAAAAAAAATCCAGCAACAACACAGCTACATTGATGTGTACAATGGGGAACCAGTTTGACACTTCCCTGCAGTGGCCCTACTGAGAAAAACGACAGCTACAATAAAAAGCCAAACGCCTGCTCAGCTGAAACAACCACATGCTCAAAGATGCTCTGTCTGTAACCAGCTTTTCCCTAGCTTTTCCTTCATGGAACAGCGAATGCATGTTCCCCCACCCCCAGAATGCATGTGAAACACAGTCTGTGGGAAAGAGTGACTGGGATTCTGGGGTTCTAGAGTGACTTTAGACAAAGTTCTCTCTCTCTCTCTCTCTCTTTTTTTTTTTTTTTTGGTGAGGAAGATTGGCCCTGAGCTAACATCTCTGCCAATCTTCTTCTGTTTTATGCAGGATGCCGTGGCAGTATGGCTTGACAAGTGGTGAATAGGTCCACACCCAGGATCCGAACCTGCAAACCCTGAGCCACCAAAACAGAGTGCATGGACTTAACTACTAGGCCACGCTGCCAGCCCCTAGACAAAGTTCTTAAGATCACTCTAGACCTTTTCTTTTCTGTCAGATGAAAATGAGAATGCCTTATTTCAGATTCTTAGATAATTTCGAAGCCTTAGTTGATGCTTCCACTTCCTCCATCTCCAACCTGCTCTTTCTTGCTAAAATGACCACTCCCTCTTTCAAGCAGCAGCTAAACCACTTGGCTTGTATTGTTTCAACAGAGGGATAGTGCTACAGTCATAGAAGAAAAGGATTTTGAGTATCAAAAGTCTAGGATCAGAAGGTACCCAAGGATCAGGGATTACATGCTGGATTTCTTAGCCTATTTGGTGCCATAGATCCCTTTGACATCCTGCAATGCCTAGAGACCCCTTCTCAGAATAATGTTTCTTCATCCATAAACCGTATAGAAAAATAATTTCACAACATCAAATCATGACTCTTGTACGAACATGAAATGATCATGCTTTAAAGTTTTTAACTCATTAATGAATGAAAAAACCAGGAGAGTTTTACGAACAAGTTCAAAGGGGGAATTCAAAGAGCAAAAACTTACATAGGCAATTAGAAATGCTGAAATGAATGTGTGAATTGCCTGCCGAACTTGCTTGTGACTGAAGTGGTTGGGAAGTGGAGAGGTCGGGGAGGAAGTGGGAATCAATTGTACCTCTATGGGACAAATTTCACATCAGTGGACAATAGGGGAATTATGGACAAGAGATTATGTCCATTACTCTCTGTTTCCCTCAACTTTCAGAGTTGTAAAATAGCAAAAAGGCAATGAAAGGTGAAAACGACTATAGAATCAGATACCTGGAGTGTGCGCCAGAGATTGTCTACCATTCTACAGGAAGTGAGTACTCATTTTTTGCCACTTCAAACTTTGTTTATAATTTTTTCCTGGCAAATGGAATAGATACAGACATAGATGAAGCAATTATATAGAAATACACTCATCAGAATAGTTTAAAATTTTGTAATATAGTAATATATGTGTCTCTTTATTGACATGTTAATTGACATGGCATTGTAATGACTACTATAATTTTGAAGGAGTCATGTGCATCAACAATATTTCAGGATATCTGCAATAACAATAGTGTGATATAAAAATGTCTGTTATTTCTGTATGAGATAAAACCACAGGTATCATTAAAACCAATGTGATTTGTTGCTCACATTCATAAGCAAAGGAAATGATACATTTCAGTTAGAAGTTAGCAAAAATGAAGATGTATTTTTTTTCCCCATCCAAGTTCATGGACCTTTAGAGATCTGTCAGACCCCATGTTAAGAATCCCTGAATTAGATTAAAAAATTCCCCCTGACTCCTAATGTTGAGTTTAAAAATGATGACTCGAAATGGAGGAAGAGGAAAGATGAGAAGTGAAACAAATTAAGTGAGTTAGACATTATTGATGTTTCTGAGGAAGGTGCCCTTGACTCTGTCTCCCCTGGGGTAACTAAGAAATTAAAGAAACCCAATATAGGTTTAGGAAATCTGGAAATAGAGAGCAAACATGCTCCTTTTTTCTTGGTAGAAGCTTAGAAGTTTACAAGATGCCTGAGTCTGGGCAGACAGGACTGAGACAGTCTCCTAGAGTTACCCAAAGTCAAGACAGTGTTTCCTGGATGGTGGCACAGATGTGGTGTGAAGAGATGTTCAACTTAAAGAAGTCAGTAGTCAAAAAGATGGGGAGATTCGGCAATTACCTGATAAGCTCATACTTGGGGGCCAAAAAAGGAGCAAGAGTGGATCTTGACAGATTCCACACACAGCACGCCTATGCCTTGTATATGTCCCCCAGAACTTAGACCCAACCCCACAGAAGGAGGAGAATTTACTCACATCACTGGTGAATAAATATCTGCCATGTAGTAGAAGGGTGGCTTAAAGAACAGTTACTTTCAGTTATAGGAGGGGAGAAAAAGCCTATACCTTGCATACACATGTTTGTGGACTAAATGTTGCCTCTTATTTATTCCAGCTGAGAAATCTCCCAAGTCTAACTCTTTCTTTCCATCCCACGGCCACTTCACTAATTCAAACTTCTTATCCTGGGATTCAAGGGCCTTCATCATGTGGCCCCATGTGATTTCCTAGTCTCATCTCTCACCTCTGTCCCCCACATACCTCTCAGTCACTTACTACTTCTCAAGCCACTCTGCTCTCTGACACTCCTATGCCTTAGACTGCAGCTTGTTCTCTGCCTAGAATGTCTCCCCAACTTCTTATCAATCCTTAAAACTCTTCCCTGAGGCTTGGCTTTGGCTAGGAATGCTATCCATTCCTCAACTCCCCTCCCCACCTGTTAAATCCTATTTATCCTTTATGACCACACCCCTCCAACATAAATTACTCTTCTGTGAAGTCTTCCAGAAGCCATTCTCCTAAGGTATTGTGATATTGTGATTTATAACAAGAAATATATATTTGGTCTTCCTCCACAGTTCCATGGCACATAGCTCCTAAAACCCTTGGAATTCGCTAAGTCAAGAGAGCAGCAAAGGTGTCTTTTGTTACATTAAAGATGCAACTTTTGGAAAGCGTCTAAGGATGGAGGTGGTTGCCAGTGGAGCCAACCAGTGATTAGAAGGTTGGAATTTTCAGTCCCACCCCTGATTGCCAGAAAACCGCCAGAAGCTAGGAAGAGGTAAGGAAGGATTCCTCTACAGGTTTCAGAGGGAGCATGACCTTGATTTCAGACTTCTAACCTCCAAAATTGTGAGAGGAAACATGTCTGTTTTTTCTAGCCACCCAGTTGGTGGTACTTTGATATGGCAGCCTTAGCAAACTAATACGGAGGCTTCCTAGAAGAAGTGACATTTGAATAAATTCTGTATTTCTAACTGGAAACACAGGATTTATTTGCCCAACAGATGTAGACCAGAAGGATTTTTTTCTTTATTTATTTTTTCTAGCATTTACAAGTCTGCATATTTCACATAGACATTCTGATGTCCAGCTTCCCCTAAAGATGAAAAGAGCCATATGCCACCATGAGTTAGAGTTAAATGGAGGCTGTTCCTTCGGAATGAGCATGTGTTCTCAGGCTGCCCCATTTCCCAGCACTGTCAAACCTGGCCCTCTTTTTTCACTCATTACATTTCCTGTCTGGCTTCTATGGCATAATAAATGCATGAACAGGGTCTAAGATTTTAGCCAGAAGAGAGTTCAGACAAGAAGTCTCTGCAAATCTCCCCTGGAGCCCCAGTGAATAGCACTGATTGTCACCTGTCCTCCAGAGCCCTGGCCACTTGCCTGTGTCAGTAGCAGTGGGGGGAATGAAACCTATCCCACTATCTTTAATTAAATCACCACTCTTCAGACATTCCCTTGGTCTGCAACTTATTACCATACCCTGGATCTTTTACCCTTGCTGCTGAATTCCAATGTGATGGATCTCAAGTCCCCTACGTGTTCCACAATTTGCTCTTTAAGTGGAAACGTTTACATTTTGATTGCCTAATGTGTTTTTATCATTTTCCATCCAGCAGGATGTACAGCACTCAGTGAAGTAAACCAGTTTAGAATCAACTCCTTCATCAAGACAAAGCTCAGGCCAAACCCAATGCCTCCAAGAAAACTTCCAGGGCAGTATGATGTGAATATCCATGTGAATATCCCTACTCACCAAGGAAACCAAATCAGAAAGATGTGGATCTGAATTTCAGCTTCACAACTTGTTAGGTATTTGGGCAAATTCTGTGACCTTTCTAAATCTTTTCTGTAGTATGGACACAAAAATAGTCTGTCACACAGGATTTTCATGGTGATTAAATGAGATAAGCATATAGAAAATGCTTAGAACAATGCCTAGAATGTAATAAGCACATTTTAAATTTGGCTGCTGTTGTTACTATAATTGTTATTGCGATCAGTTTCATTGCTGTTTTTATTGTTGCTGTTATTATAGTATAGAATACTCCACTATAATGCTCCAAATTGGATCCAAAAATTCAATTGCATAGAATGTGGGATCACATTATTGTGAAATTTAAGAAAAAACTGGAGTAAGACTACTATGGAGAAGGGGAAAATTGCTTATCGTGTTATATCTGAATTCATGTCATTGTGATATGTGTTTTTCATAGAGTTTCTCTACAGTGCATTTTTTCTGTGGAAAAACTAAACTTGTTTGGCACCAATAGGAGTCATAAGGCAGATCAAATATCACAGAGGGCACTTGGAGAAGCCCAGAGCTGTGCATAGAGCTATCAGCTAAAGATCATAAAGAAGGATCAAACTGGAGGAAACGTACAAGGCATCATGATAGACAGACTTCATTTGGAATGCCACCACAAGTTGATGGAGATATAAAGGAATAGGACTTCTGAGTAATAATAATCGAGTTAACAGATACCCTCCCACTGGGAATTTGGGTAGCCTATGTTTTCATTAAGTTGGAAAGCAAATAAAGCAGGGGATTTTTTTCACTTTCTTCTACAGTTACAACTTTCCACCAGAGGACTGCAATTTATCTGCAAAAGATGAGACCATGTTAATGTCATGAAGAGTCTTAGATATGAACAGACCACAACTAATACAAGGTACAGTCATCCGTCTTGCTTTGCTATGAGCCATGTAATCTCCCTAAGGAACAACTTGTTTCATGTCACTCCTCTGATCAACAAGCTTCAAGGATTTCCTGTTACAGAAAGAGCAATGTCTAAATTCCTAGAATGTCTGCATGTTGCCCAGATATGGGGAAGACAAGTGCATAAAAAAAATGAGGCAGTAGCCAACAGAATCTAAACGTAGTGTTTCCTACGTCAGTGAAAAACACCCCTATCCAACCAGTCACCACAGTCAACCAGCTGGGCATTCTTCTTCTACTTTTTTTTTATTGAGGCCATATTGGTTTATAACATTGTGTAAATTTCGGAATTATTGTATCTCAGTTTCTGTGTAGACTACGTCATGCTCACCACCAATAGTCTACTTTTTATCCATCACAATACACTTGTACTCCTTTACCCCTTTTGCCCAACCACACCCACCCCCTTCCTCTCTGGTAACCACTAATCAGTTCTCCTTGTCCATATGTTTGTTTATCTTCCCCATATGAATGAAATCGTGCAGTGTTTGTCTTTCTATGTCTGGTTTGTCTTTCTCTGTCTGGCTTATTTCACTTAACATAATACCCTCCAGGTCCATCCATGTTGTTGCAAATGGGATGATTTAGTCTTGTTTTATGTCTGAGTAGTATTCCATTGTATATATATACCACATCATCTTTATCCATGCATCAGTCGATGGGCACTTGGGCTGCTTCCACTTTTGGCTATTGTGAATAATGCTGCAATGAACACAGTGGTACATAAATCTCTTTGAATTGTTGATTTCATGTTCTTTGGATATTTATCCCAGTAACAGGATAGCTGGATCGTATAGTAGTTCTGTGTTTAATTTTTTGAGAAATCTCCCTACTGTTTTCCATAGTGGCTGCACCAGTTTGCATTCCTACCAGCAATGTATGAAGGTTTGCTTTTCTCCACATCCTCTCCAACATTTATTTTTTGTCTTGGTAATTATACCCAATCTGACAGGTGTGAGGTGGTATCTCATTTTAGATTTGATTCGCGTTTCCCTAATAATCAGTGATGTTGACATCTTTTCATGTGCCTGTTGGCCATCTGTATATCTTCTTTGGAAAAATGTCTGCTCATATCCTCTGCCCATTTTTTGATCAGGTAGTTTCATTTTTTGTTGTTGAACTCTATGAGTTCTTTATATATTTTGGAAATTAACCCCTTGACGGATATATGATTTGCAAATATTTTCTCCCAGTTGGTGGGTTGTCTTTTTGTTTTGTTCCTGGTTTCCTTTACCTTGCAGAAGCTTTTTAGTCTGATGTAGTCCCATTTGTTTATTTTTTCTTTTGTTTCCCTTGCCTGAGTAGACATGGTATTCAAAATGATGCTGCTGAGACTAATGTCAAAGAGTGTACTGCCTATATTTTCTTTTAGGGGTTTTGTGGTTTCAGGTCTTACATGAAGTCTTTAATCCATTTTGAATTAATGTTTGCACATGGTATAAGATAATGCTCTACTTTCGTTCTTTTAGTAAGTGGATGTCCAGTTTTCCCAACACCATTTATTGAAGAAACTTTCTTTTTTCCGTCGTATGTTTTTGGCTCCTTTGTCAAAGATTAGCTCTTCGTAGATGTATGATTTTATTTCTGGGCTTTCAGTTCTGTTCCATTGACCTGTGTGTCTGTTTTTGTGCCAGTACCATGCTGTTTTGATTAGTATAGCTTTGTAGTATGTTTTGAAGTCAGGGATTGTGATGCCTCCAGCTTTCTTCTTTTTTCTCAGGATTGCTTTAGGTTTTCGGGGTCTTTTGTTGTTCCATATAAATTTTAGGATTCCTTGTTCTATTTCTGTGAAGAATGTCATCAGAATTCTGATTTGGATTGCATTGAATCTGTAGATTGTTTTAGGCAATATGAATGTTTTAACTATGTTTATTCTTCCAATCCATAGGCATGGAATACCTTTCCATTTCTTTCTGTCTTCTTCAATTTCTTTCAATAATGTCTTATAGTTTTCAATGTATGACTCTTTCACCTCCTTGGTTAAATTTATGCCTACATATTTTATTCTTTTTTTCTTTTTAAAGATTGGCACCTGAGCTAACAACTGTTGCCAATATTTTTTTTTTTTTGCTTTTTCTCCCCAAATCCCCCCAGTACATAGTTGTGTATTTTACAACTATGCCTCAACATGGCCTGATGAGCAGTGCCATGTCCACACCCATGATCCAAACCAGCAAAACCCTGGACCACTGAAGCAGAGCATGCAAACTTAACCACTTGGCCATGGGACCATCCCTGGTATTTTATTCTTTTTGTTGCAGTTGTAAATGGGATTGTATCCTTGACTTCTCTTTCTGCTAGTTCATTATTAGTGTATAGAAATGCAACTGATTTTTGCAAGTTGATTTTGTACCCTGCAACTTTGCTGTAGTTGTTGATTATTTCTCACAGTTTTCTGGGGGATTCTTTTGGGTTTTCTATATATAGAATCATGTCATCCACAAACAGCAAGAGTTTTACTTCTTCCTTTCCAATTTGGATCCCATTTATTTCTTTTTCTTGCCTAATTGCTCTGGCCAAATCTGCAGTACTATGCTGAATAGGAATGGGAAGAGTGGGCACCCTTGTCTTGTTCCTGTTCTCAGAGGGATGGCTTTCAGCTTTTCACCATTAAGTATAATTTTGGTTGTGAGTTTTTTCATATACAGCCTGTATTATGTTTAGTACTTTCCTTCTATACCCATTTTATTCAGAGTTTTTATCATAAGGTTGGATCTTGTCAAATGCTTTCTCTGCATCTATTGAGAAGATCGTGTCATTTTTATTCCTCATTTGGTTACTGTGGTATATCACACTGTTTGACTTGCAGATGTTGAACCATCCCTGCATTCCTAGCATAAAACACATTTCATCATGATGTATGATCCTTTTAATGTATTGTACTATTAGGTTTGCCAATATTTTGGTGGGAATTTTTGCATCCATATCATCAGTGATGTTGGCCTGTAATTTTCCTTCTTTGTGTTGTCCCTGCCTGGTTTTGTATCAGGGTATTGTTGGCCTCATAGAATGAGTTAGGAAATGTTCTGTCTTCTTCAAATTTTTGGAATAGTTTGAGAAGGATAGGATTAAATCTTCTTTGAATATTTTGTAAAGTTCTCCAGAGAAGCCATCTGGTCCTGGACTTTCAGTTTTTGGGAGATTTTTGATTAGTGTTTCAATCTATTTACTTGTAATTCATCTATTCAGATCCTCTATTTCTTCTTGATTCAGTATTGGGAGGTTGTATGAGTCTAAGAATTCATCCATTTATTCTAGGTTATCCGACTTGATGGTATATAGTTTGTCATAGTATTCTCTTAAATCCTTTGTATTTCTGTGATATCCATTGTAATTTGTCTTTAATTTTTAATTTTATTTATTTGAGCCTTCTCTCTTTTGTTTCTTAATGAGACTGGCTCAGGATTTGTCAATTTTGTTTACCTTCTCAAAGAACTAGCTCTTAGTTTCATTGATCATTTCTACTTTTTTTAGTTTCTATTTTATTTATTTCTGCTCCAATTTTTATTATTTCCCTCCTTCTGGGGACTTTGGGCTTTATTTGTCCTTCTTTTTCTTTTTCTGTTAGGTGTCATTTAAGATTATTCATTTGAGAATTTTTGAGGTAGGCCTGTCTTGCTATAAATTTCCCTCTTAGTACCACTTTTGCTGCATCCCATAGGAGTTGGTATGTTGTCCTTTCATTTTGTCTCCATGTATCTTTTTATTTCTCCTTTGATTTCTTCAGTAATACAATGGTTGTTCAGTAGCATATTGTTTAGTCTCCACATATTTGTGACTTTTGCTGTTTTTTTCTTGTAGTTGATTTCTAGTTTCACAGCATTGTGGTCAGAAAAGATGCTTGATATGATTTCAATCTTCTTAAATTTATTGAGGCTTTCCTTGTTTCCCAATGTATGTTCTATCTTTTAGAATGTTCCATGTGCACTCTGCTGTTTTGGAATGGGATTTTCTATATACATCTATTAAATCCATCTGATCTAGTATTTCATTTAAGGCCACTCTTTCTTTGTTAACTTTCTGTCTAGATGATCTATCCATTGATGTAAGGGAGTGTTGATGTCCCCTACTATTATAGTATTGCTGTCAATTTCTCCCTTTAGATCTGTTAATAGTTGCTTTATGTCCTTTGGTGATCGTGTGTTAGGTGCATATATATTCATAAGTGTCATGTCCTCTCAATAGAATGTCCCTTTTATCATTATATACTGCCCCTCTTTGTCTCTCATTGTGATTTTTATTTTGAAGTATGCTTTGTCTGATATAAGAATGGCAACACCTGCTTTCTTTTGCTTGTCGTTTGCTGGTAGTGCCATCTTCTATCCTTTCACTCTGAGCCTATGTTTGTCTTTAGAGGTGAGATGTATTTCCTGGAGGCAGCATGTTGTTGGATCTTGTTTTCTAATCCATCCAGCCACTCTGTGTCTTTTGATGGGAGAATTTGATCCATTTACGTTTAGAGTAATTACTGACATATGACATAGTGCCACTTTATCTCTTGTTTTCCAGTTGTTCTATATTTCCATTGTTTCTTTTTGCTTGTATTTCTGACTGCCATTTCTGTTTGCCAGTTTTCTGTGATGGTTTTGTGAGTTTTCTATTTAGTTATGATTTGTGGCTCTGCTCTGATTTCTTGTTTCTTGGTTATTATGAATTTTGTATAAAAGATCCCATAGATTAGAATCAATTTCCTTTTTTTAAATATTGGCACCTGAGCTAACAACTGTTGCCAATATTCTTTTTTTTTTCTGCTTTTTCTCCCCAAGTCCCCCCAATACATAGTTGTATATTTTAGTTGTGGTTCCTTCTAGTTGTGGCATGTGGGACATCTCCTCAATGTGGCCTGATGAGTGGTGCCATGTCTGCACCCAGGTCTGACCCAGCAAAACCCTGGGCCACCTAAGCGGAGCATGTGAACTTAACCACTCAGTCACAGGGCCAGCCCCTAGAGTCAATTTTCTGATAGCCTCTTATCTCCATTAGCCTAAGCAGGTTCCATCCCTTTCCCCTTCCCCTTCTGAGTTATTGTCATAAATTATTTTTGTTTGTGCTGTGAGTTTGTGACTAAATGGAAATGTTTATGGTTATTTTTGATGCTTTCCTTCCCTTTCTCTTTTATGTTATAATTAAGTCTTTATTAACATATTGTCATATAGAGATGCAATTTTCTGATTCTATCTGTCTATCTCTTTTCTCAAGGTTTCCTTACCATTTGCTTTTTAGTTTCAGATGGGAGGGATCCTTTCAACATTTCTTGTAAGGCAGACCTTGTGGTGATGAACTCCCTCAGCTTTTGTTTTTCTGAGAAAGCTGTTATCTCTCATCATATCAGAAGGATAGTTTCACTGGATAGAGTATTATTAGCTAAAAGTTTTTGTCTTTCAGTATTTTGAATATATCATTCCATTCGGTTTCTGCTGGGAAATCTGGTGAAAGTCTGATAAGTGTTTCTTTGTAGGTTATCTTCTTCTGCCTTTCTTCCCTTAATAATTTTTCTTTGTCATTGACTTTTGCCAGTTTTAATGTTATATGCCTTGGGAAAAGTCTTTTTGCATTGACGTAATTAGGAGTTCTATTGGCTTCATGTACTTTATGTCTGGTTCTTTCCCCAGGTTTGGGAAGTTCTTAGCTATTATTTCTTTGAACAAGCTTTCTGCTCCTTTCTCCCTTGCTTCTCCTTCTTGAATACTTATAATCATTATGTTGCTTTTCCTAATTGAGTAGGATATTTCTCAAAGAATTTCTTCATTTTTTAAAAATCTTAGTTCTCTTTCCTCCACCTGAAGCATTTCTATATTTCTAACCTCTAATTCACTAGTTATGTCCTCCATAACATTAGCTTTATTTCTTATGGTTTCTAGCTTATTTTTTATCTCATTAATTGTGTTCTTCATATCCAGAATTTCTGTTGTGTGTTTTTTTAGAGCCACAATCTCTTTGGTGAAGTATTCCTTCTGCTCATTAACTTTATTCCTGAGCTCACTGAACTGTCTTTCTGAGTTTTCTTGTAACTAGCTGAGTTTATTTATGACAACTATTTTGAATTCTCTGTCATTTAGATTGTAAATGTCTGTGACTTCAGGATTGGATTCTGGAGACTTGCCATTTTCTTTCTGCTCTGAAGTGTTATGGTAGTTCCTCATGCTGTTTGATGAATTGATCCTTTGCTGGTACACTTGTGGTAGTATTAGGTTTCAGATTCCACCTGCCACCCATAGTGGGGAGAAGGAACTGTTTTTTCTGATCCTGCTCCATCTGTTGGAAGTGTGCCAGTAGGGCAACTGTGTGTTTGAAATGGCTGACCGCAGCTGCTTGGTGCGTCACACTTGCACATACAGGCAGGGGCTCTGTGCTCTGCTGGCAGGTTCCTCTCATGTGGGCATGGCTGCTGTGCTTGGCAGGGGAACAGCTGAGCTCCTCCACTAGGTGAGACACGTGCTTTCTTTTGTGCACAGGTCAATCGTGCTGCAGGGCAGCTCAGCTGCCCTGCTGTGCTTGGTGGGAAAGGCTCCTTCATGGGGGCAGAGCCATTGCCACTCAGTGGGGAGCATTCCCATGAGTGAGGCTGCTGCGGCATGGGTGGTGCTCCCTCGAGCTGGGCTACCACTCTAAAAGCATTCACATGCAGGCTTGGCTGCCCCCCTCCTCTTACAGTTGTGCTGGCCACTGTGTGAGGACCCACGACCTGGATTGCTGCCACGGGGGAGGGGGAAGAATCCACTCATGTAGCTCCACAGTTTTTCAGGGATCCAGTCCACCCACCTTCAGATTATGGCTGCATGGATCTCTCAGGCATCCTGTTGTGCTGTGTAGGGAATCCTCTGCTGGTTAATGAATATCCATTTAGTTGTAACTTAGAGGGAAGAGACAAAGGGAACAATTCAATCCACGATGAAGCTGATTTCACCTCAACCTGGGGATTATTCTTGATTCACCCCTCTTCTCCTTATACATTCATTCCATAAAATAATCAATTAGTCAGTCACTAAACTCTTATTAATGTAATTCCTAAATAGCTCTTGAACTTATCTATTTGTTTCATTCCCTCCACTACCACCATTGTCCAAGCTTGAATTATAGCCTAGTTATAATTCAGTGCTCAGGGATTTCTCATTCCCCCCCCTAAATCTATCCTTCGTATTCATTTTCAATGTGGGGAAAACTCTCATTTGTGTGTGTGTGCATGGGGAAAGTGGTGGGGAGGAAGGTAGTGGCCATAAGGAAGAAGGCTTGGCTAGAGAAAAGGCAACTAATAATAACTGGTCACTTTTTATTGAGTGATTATTACATATCAGGTGCTGTGCTAAATGCTTTCTGTTCATTATCTCATTTAGTTCTCCACAAGTCCCAAGAGGTAGAAAGGTGAAGCTGGGAGGGTGTGGTAAATTCAAGATATCTATGCATTTTTTTGTTGCTCCTCCCATTGAGAAATGGAATCAAATTCCTCTGTCCCGAATCTAAGCTGTCTTAACTTGCTCAACCAGGAGAATGCAGCAAAAGTGCTGTTCTGGAACTTCTGAGGCTGGGTCATAAGAAGGCTTTCTTTGAATACCGTCTCTCCAAAAGCTTTGAGAATCTGTAAAAAGTTCAACAACCCTGAGGTTTTCATGATATGAGAAACCCAAACCATAGGTAGATGTTTTGGAACCTGGGATGGCAAGTGGAGGTACACACAAGCCAAGGAGCACTGAGACACCAAGCATGTGAGTGTGGAAGCCATCTTAGAAGCGGATCTTCCAGCTCATGCTACATGGATCCAAGATAAACTGTCCAGCTGAGCCTTGAATTCTTGATCCACTAAATTGTGGTTAAAATAAAACGGTTATTGCAAACCACTAAGTTTTCAGATTTTTTTTTAATACCATAAAAGATAACCTGGAAAGGTTAACTTTTTATCAAATCACATAGTAGATGCTAGAACTGAGTCTCTGATCCAGGTGGTATGATCCCAGGATCTGCACTCTTAAATGTGGGGCCGTACTGGTTCCTTAAGTTAAGAATATTGGTAATTGAGTTGGGAAAGTCAAATCTCTCCAGAGAACAAGGCATCAGAGACCAGAGTGAGAAAGAGGGTAGGAGAAGAAGATAGACTTTATCAAGGAGTCTTTGTGTACAGTCGTTGTGCTAGAAATATTTTTTCTGATTTAATTCTTTAAAAAAAATGCTTTAAAGCAGGCATTGTTGTCTCCATTTCATTAAAAAAAAGAAAAGCATATTTCAGAATAACTTGCCAAAGTCCACCATCCAGGATGTCATAGAGTTGGATTTTAAATTTAGGTCAGGATCCAAAGCCAGTGTGACCATGGTGTTGGATGACCTGCTAACTGAGTGAATTTTGGGAGCAGGTCCTAGTGTTGGAGTCCCCAGAGGAAGACATCTGTGCCCACAAAGGCAGGTTTCAGGTCCAGGTAGGCACTGAGCATGCTAAGGTCAAGAGTGATTTATTCTATTTCTATATCAGAAGACAAAAACTTTTAATTAAAAGAAGAGAGAAAAAACTGCCAGAGACTGAGCAGGGAGTCCACACCATCTGACAGTTTCAATTTTCACTTACAGCTTACTTTCGCCGATTGATATCCTTCTCTTCTTCTCTTGCCACTGAAGAGAACCATTAACTTCCATAAATCACTTTCCACAGTCACAGGTGACTGCCATTTTAACCCCTGGTTCGACAGAAGCTTCGGCAACAACAAGGATACCAGCTACGGTTCGTTGATCACCGCCTGTGTGTCAGAATCTATGCAAAGTGCTTACATGTGTAATCCTATTTAACTCCCAGGAAACCCTAAGAGGTAGGGACTATTAGTATCTCTAATTTAAAGATGACCAAATGGAGTCTTGGCAAGTTAGCCTGACTTGCTCAAGACTAGGCAAATAAGTATCTGAGTTGGAATTTCTTTACCTAACATCTGAACCCAAACAGATTAACTATCCTCGTTTGCACAGACATAATGCTCCATACTTTTCACTTACCCACTCCTTTTTTAAAATTTGGAGATACGCAGTAATCCTATGAATTATTTGAATGAATATTATTGCTTCCACTTTATAAAGACCAAATAGAGATTAACTCAGAACCATCCAGTCCATCAAATGATGACAATATACCTGTTTACATCATGCTTACTATGAATTAGGCATTGTTTAACTTCTTTAAATATAATACTTAATTTTCACAATAGAATGTAATAATAATAATGTCTTCTTATTATCTTTATTTTAGAGATGATGGAATTGACCAACAAGAGATTGATGTCACTAACTTCATACAACAATTAAATGGAAATTCAGAAATAAGACCCATTTCTCCTGCTTCCTAGTCTAGAGTTCTTCCACTGCACCCACCACATCTTATTGCATATCTGTTTTTTCCTTAGATAAATGGAATAATGCAGGTGGGTTATTAGGCTGAGTGGCTTGAGGATTTGCTGTTGAAGTACTGGAGTATTGAGTAGTTTAATTAGGAAGAGAACATATTCAGGCTGGGACTAAAGTGCAAAATGTAATGAAACCCCTCACTGTCAGGGACAATATTTGCATGACCTTGATCATGACAGTAAGCACCTCCTTAATTTTACCTCCCAGAAGCCTTACTCCCTTCCTCTAGTCCTAGCTTTGGAGTATATTAGTGTTGATCTCCTTAGAGTCATGAAAGACTTCCTTTGGGTCTGTTATGGGCGATACCACTGAATATATCAGTTTATCATTTCTTAGCACCAAAAGCATGCACAACACTATGGGGAGTCTGTGGAGGAACCTTCTCTTTGGCCATGCAAAACGCATTGAGTGTCTCCAATTATCCCAGCACTACTGACACAAAGAGAAACCTGGTGCTTTCTGTTGAGGCAAAAGGCAAGGAAGCCCTCTACAGAATCACTTGTGGATCACCACATGAGCACTAGAGCAGAGGCGTGTGTGCAAGGTACCTGAAACACAGAGAGGAGCCCACCTACATCCCTGAGTGTGGGGAGGCGGAGGGACAATCTGAGCTGGGTCTGCACGAGGTTAGGGTTCTTTGATTGAAAACATCAGAAATCAGTTCTAATGAACTCAAGAAGAGAACAAAAAAAACAAAAAAAAGTAAGCAAAGAAAAATTATTGGAAGGATATGGGGTTTATCTGTGGTCTTGAAAAGGGAGAAACAGGGGCTGCTCTAGGGACCTAGGGCGGAGGAACAAGTGAACAGTCTCTTCAGAATAATGCCATGGAGAGAACCCAGCTCCAGCCATTTATCCAGCGACTGTTACTCTGCATAAGATTCAGATTTCCAGGGGCCGGTCCAGTGGCACAGTGGTTAAGTTTGCATGTTGTTTTTCGGTGGCCTTGCGTTTGCCAGTTCGGATCCAGGGTGCAGACCTACACACCACTTGTCAAGGCATGATATGGCAGGCGTCCCACATATAAAGTAGAGGAAGATGGGCACAGATGTTAGCTCAGAGCCAGTCTTCCTCAGCAAAAAGAGGAGGATTGGTGGCAGATGTTAGCTCAGGGCTAACCTTCCTAAATTCAGATTTCCAGGGAGTGTCTGAATGGGCTAGCAGGTCAGGAGTCTACCCTCTGGCCAAAAGAGGGCATATAGTTGGGACAGGGGCAGGTTCAAAAAGTGAAATCAAGCACCTTCATCCTCGGGATGAGAAAAGACTCTGAGCAGGCAAAAAATGACAGCTGTACACTAAAAAAAGCAAAAAACAAACCCAAAACCAGAAAAGCAACCATGTTAGTTTCCTAGAGCTGCTGACACAAGTGCCACAAGCCAAGTGGCTGAAAACAACAGAAATTTGTTGTATGATGGTTCTGGAGGCCAGAAGTCAAGGTGTTGGCAGTGCCATGCTCCCTCCAAAGGCTCTAGGGAAGAACCCTTCCTCGACTTTTCCTAGCTTCTGGTAGTTGCCAGCAATTCCTGGTGTCCCTTAGCTTGTAACTGCATCACACCAATCAATCTCTGCCTCCTTTGTCACGTGACATTCTTTCCTGCTAGAGTGTCTCCTTTCTTCTCTCTCCATGTAAGGACACTAGCCAATTGGATTAAGGTCCTACTTTAATACAGTAAGACCTCATCTTAACTTGATTGCTAACTTATCAAGTTAGTATTAACTAACTTGTACTAAGTTAGTACAATTACTAACTTAACTTGATTTTAACTTGATCACATCTTAGCTTGATTACAGCTTAGCTGTAGAGACCCTATTTCTAGATAAGTTCACATTCATAGATACTGTGTGTTAGGACTTCAACATATCTTTTTCAGGGACATATTCAACCCACAATAGCAATCAAGTAGAGCTATAACTCTATTAGAACTTCAGAAGCATTGGAGGATGCAAAATGCTCAGGAAACAACCAGATATGTTATGTGGCCGGAGATAGTTATCATGGGATAAAGGCAGCAGATGAGATAGCTAGAAGCCAGATCATAAAGCATATTTGGTGCACAATTAAAGGAATTTAGACTTCATGTTGTAGGCGACAGAGAGCATATTATTTTCATCCAAAGAGTGGTACAATCTAATCTGTGTTTTAGAATGACCCTCTGGCTGCATTGTGGAGGTGGATGGGAGGGAACTCAGCAAAGGGAGGGAGATAACTTAGAGGCCAGGTGGGAAATGATGTTGGCTAACTTCGGAATGGGCTAGAGGCACAGCTCCATCTACCTCCCCTCGAAGTGGCTTCTGAGAAGACCCTCAAGAAGAGGTGAGGACATTCCAGATCAGCTCCCATTCCAGGCAGCTTAGAAGTGGACCTGTCTCCTGAAAGACCTTAAAGACCTCCATATAATCCCTCCAGCTCCTCTTCTCTGCTTGCTCTTCCTTCAGTGTCCTTTACAACTCCCCACCTGTCCCCATTAACATGCAACCCTCTTCCATCTCCTCACTGTTAACCTGATTTTCCTGACTAACCCTCTCTTGTCTGCTCACATTAATCTTAAAAGTAGCATGGATTTTTCTTCTCTAATCTAATCTCTCTGGCCATCCATTCAGTCTCTTCCTCTCAGTGGTTCCACTCATCACATCTTTTTGAAATACACTTGGGGAAAATGAACATCACAAAGCAAGAAGAGAGAAGAGAAAAGAACTCCAGATGTACACATCCAATCAGCTTCTTTTTTGTTCACCCAGATGGGTGTCTGATTGAGCTCAAATCAAGATTCAGTCTTCAGTGCACTAAGGCTGCAGAGTGGAAGAAAGTCAAATATAGGCAGAGATCCTGAAAATATCATAGAGAGGCTTCCATCAAACCAGACAACTGAAAAACGGACTTAGCACTTACAGAAAGTCTTCATTTGATATGTGGGGAAACTGGGGCATGGAGAAATTAAAAGGTCCAACTCAGAATACTCTGTGAGTGCATTGCTGAGCTTGGATCATTGGTCGTCTGTTTCATGATCTAGGTGCATCTGTCTCAGCACTCAGTGCTCCAGCCACATGGAACTTCTCTTGGTTTCTAGAGCACACTCTCCTCTCTCTTTCCCATCTCGATCACCCTTGCTCTGGCTACTCAACATCCTTCAGATCTCAGGTTGGAGGTGACTTCTTCCAAGAAGCCCTCCCGAATCCATCACGCAGGAAGAAGTCTCTCTCCTCTAGTCTGTCCATGGCTGCCCCTCTCCTAGCTCCTCCCATAAGCACTCTTGGTTTGACCATGCCTGGGCTTTGCCTGCCTCGACCTGAGGGACACACTCACACCAGCTCTGTGGTTCTTTGAGCAAAGATTGGACACAATAACCCTTGGCACTCATTTCCCCTTCTGAGCCTCAGTTTTTAAAGATAGAAAAACTCTAAAGTGAGTGGCTTGGGCTAGACATTTTCTGAGATGTTCATAGATATTGCATAAGGGGGGAAAGTTTCTAACTTGAGAAACACTGGATTAAAGGAAGTTAATCGAGTTTCTGTGTTGTAAGACCCCTTCCCAAAACCCTGACGATGCTACTATGCCGTGGGAAGCTCCAAGAGGGAGTTGTTATTGTTGTTGATATTAGTGTTATTGTCTTTCTCTCATCATTTTAAACAGAATTTGTACTTTCTTGTTGCTTACTATGCACCAGACACTAGTCACTACTCTAAGTGCTTTATAAACATCGACTCATTTAATGACATTAACAACTTAAAAGTATTGCTATAATTTTGTAGATGAGAACACTAGGGCATGGAGAGGTAAAGAAATTTGCCCAAGGTCACACAGCTGGGAAATGGGAGAGGCAGAATTCAAATGCATTCAGATTGGACCCTGTGTCCTTACTTTTTTTTTTTTAAGATTTTATTTTTTTCCTTTTTCTCCCCAAAGCCCCCCAGTACATAGTTGTATATTCTTCGTTGTGGGTCCTTCTAGTTGTGGAGTGTCCTTGCTCTTAACCACTGGGTTAGGCTGAGATATCTCAAAGGATCAGTGTTCCATGGAGCACACAGAGAGAGAAAAATTCTTCGGAATCTCTGAAGTTCTTTAAGATTTTACTCTGGAAGCTTCAGCCACTGGCTGGGGAACTGCTGTTTGGGCTCTGATTATTGGCAGCTGTGTGTCTGCTGATCCACTAGCAGCACCCACCCCCAGCATATCCTCCTGCAGAGCCTACTGCCCCACCTCTGGGACTGAGCCCCCCAGTCTACCAAAAACTACCAGAATAAAACACAAATCAATGGAGGACTGACCACCACAAAACCCTCCCCTCCTGAAGGACCAATTCAAGTAGGGCTTGCTCTATCCACTGCTGTTTCCCCACCCCCTAGGCTGTTGAGGTACCAGCTTGCCTCCCATGTAATCACACTACTTGGGTTAGGATACAGAGATGCGGTGGCAGGATGACCTCAGTGAGGAAAAGGAGATGTCTGTCCTCTGCCTCTAATATTTCCCCACTCAGCCTGTGAGAGCAGAAGACAGGGATCACCAGCCCCAGCAGGATGCCGAGCATTCGCAGAAAAACACCTGCTGACAATCCATCAAGGCTTTTAGGAGCTCCATCCCTGTGTCTTCCCTCTGGTGTCTTACTCTGAATCTTTACTCAGCTGCTACTACTGTGTCACTGGCTCCAAGACAAGGCGTTGAATGATCTCATAAAGTAAAAGGCTCTAAGCTGCAAGAATCTTGGGGGTGATTTCACCCTGTCCCATTATGCGCACACTGGGAGACCAAGGCATGCAGAGTGGAAAGGGCTTAGGATCTTTCTGAGCTTGTGGCAGACTTGGAACCACAATAGGAATTTCCTGACCCCCAGTTCAGTGTTCTTTCAAACAGTACAGTTGTTTCTTATATTGCCAGGGGAGGGAATTGAGAATAATTGGTCCAATTGTCTCATTTTATAGATGGGAAACTGAGATCCAGAGGGAGAAAAAGACTTGACTCAAATCACAAAACATGACTTTTCTTGGTTATTTGTGTTCATGTACTTTCCTCCTGAGCCTACAAGTGCTGTGAAAATTTAGTCCTTGCTGGATTCATCTTCATACCTGGGAAATGACTGGCACAGAGCAAGTGCTCAACAAATAATAGTTAAAGGGATGACAGATCTGAGAACAAATGAATATATGCATATATGAATGATTAAATGGATGAATGAATCAATAAATAAGTTCATCTATATTAAAGTTTTGGTCCCTATTAGGAAGGAGCCCCAAGGAAAGTAACACTTTGAAGTTGCCACCACTCATGAATATCAGAGTTCAAATCAATTTCAGAAATGTTTTCCTAAGCATGCAATTTGATGAAGAGAGAACAAGCAATCCACATCAGCACGGAAAGTTGCTAGGTGGGAGGACAAGCTTAGATTTGGTAGGATGGGACTGCTAAACAGATAATATGTTTCGATTTCTCTCCAGGTTATAAAGTTCTCTTCAGATGCATTACTCGTTAATCCTGAAGACAGCCCAGTGTGGGATGTATATTATGCTCACTTCACAGATGAGGAGACCGAGGGTCATAGATAGAAAAGAACTAGCCCACAGCCACAAGGAGTGGAATCCAAGTACTCCCATTCCCTTCCTCTGCCTTGCTGTGTTGGAACCAGCTGAGGGGTAGGGTAGGTCTTGAGGGCACCTCATACATCATTAAACCAAAAACAGCTTGTGCATTTTCCAAAAAGGAATCTGAAAACAGGTGGTTTCACCGTGCTGGGACCTTGTAGGCTTGGGAAAGATTAAACAACAGCTCCACAGACTGAGCTCGTTTTTCACTCTGTCTCATTAGGAATGGCCATCAGCGCCCGCAGCAGGGAGCTAACCCGTCATCCACTCACACCTCCTGCACACAGGTGACGGCCGCCGGCTGCTCCATCTCACGTTTGATGTCAATTTCTAGGAGACAAATGGTGGTGCTTTTCCTAAGAAACTAAGAAGTGCTGTTTGTTCTACCAATATTTATTGAGCACCCTGCTGTAGGTACCCCTATGTGCTAGGTGCTTTGGAGAAGAGGAGAATGAACAATCCTATTCTATGCTAAGTATGATACTAGATACTTTATATACATCATCTTATGTATTATCATTATTGTCACTGCTGTTGTTATTATTTAAGGGTACTTTTCACTGAGCACTTATGCTGTACTAGAATTTTACCAAGCACTTTGTACTTATCATATAATGGTGATAATGATGATGATGATAATGATGATGATGATGATTGTACAGGGTTGAATAGCGCCCTGCCCACGAAAGTTCAGAACCATCCAGAATCTCAAAATGTGATTTTATCTTTGTAGATGCAATCAAGTTAAGATGAAGTCATACGGGATTAGCGTGAGACCCAACCCAATCATTTCTGTCCCTTATAAGAAGAGGGCAATTTGGACACATACGCAGAGAAGACAACGCCACATGAAGACAGAGACACAGAGGGAAAACATCACATGAGGAAAGAGCCAGAGATTGAAGTGATGCATTTACAAGCCAAAGAGCACCAAGGATTACCAGTAACCACCTGCAGCTGGGAAGAATCAAGAAAGGATTCACTCCTGGAGCCTTTAAAGGGAGCAGGGCTATGCTAACACTGTGATTTTGGATTTCTAGCTTTCAGAACTGTGAGAGAATCCATTTCTGCTGTTTCAACTCTCCAAGCTTGCAGTAATTTGTTATGGCAGCCCTAGGAAATGAATACAATGACGTTACTTATCTTTTTTTGAGTACTTTCTATGGACAGCACTATATGAGAATTTCACATGAGTTATCTCCTTTAATCCTCATATTAAATCTGAAAGGTGGTTGTTCCAGATTCCCTTTTGTGGATGAGGAAATAACACACTCAGAGAAGTGAGTTGACTTGCCTAAGTCTCACTGATGACTGAGTTTTCTTCACCAAGCGGTCAAAACAGTGTCTGCATTAAGCAAATTCTCCAACCTGGAGTTCAGAGTGGTCCTCTGCCCAGCCCTAGGCCACCTAGCCAAACAGAACTCCCACCTCAGCTCTTCACGAAGTAACAGAGATCAGAGGTTTTAGGCACAGATCTGAACAGTCTTAGAATCCCAGCAAGGTGACCTTGAACAAGTTGCTTAATCTCTCTGAACCTCACAATTCCCTCATCTACAAAATAGTGATAACAGTATCTGTCTTACAGTATCACTGTAACAGTTAATGAAGTAACATGAAGTTTAAGGCACATGACACAATATAAAGCAGTTATTATTATTTATATCATTAGTCAATCTAAAATGAACTTGCTCTTCCTTACATTGCCTTTGTGATGTCCCAGTTATCCCCTTTACACCCACTACTTCATCTTCTGAAATGCCTTTGCTCCTCATCTGTGCATATGACAAAACTACATGTGATCTAAGGTCAAACTGAAAAGCCTCCTCTTCCAGGGAGCCTCCCTAGATCCCTCAGCTGGAAGTGGCCTCTCCCTCCTCTGGAAAGGCAGGGCCATTTAAAAATAACTCCCTTAAATGGCACCTGTTCTTCCTGTCCTGTGCTACTCCTTTAATTTGGATGACAGCTTGGGATTTTACTTTACTTTTTAGGTAAAATTTCCTTGGGCTCTGTTTCCTGGCATGTCCCACAATCTCAGAGTCTGAAGAATCTCTCTAACACAGCCCCTACATCCATGTAAGCTATGTCTAGTGATTTTGCCCTGTTGACTTAGACTTTTCATTGTTTATCTCAAAGCTTTGTTCAGGATCCACTCTTCTCCAAACCATGAGGGGCAGCATCTCATATTGCGCAGCATTCTGCCACCTTCCTCCATGCTCATATCACCTCTCCTTGAAGCCTTTCCACCAGCTCTGAACACTTAGCCTCTACTTTAAGAAGATTCATCAAATGTTTCCTCAAATAATTTTGGTTGCATGCTAGGAGGAAATCTATCAGTCACTAAGAATTGTTTCCAAATTTATCACAATTTACTGTGTTCTGAGCACCATTCCAAATGTTTTACATGGATTAACTAGTTCAATATTTACAGTGATCATATATCTGTTATTGCCCTTTTTTATAGTTGAGGAAATGAAATTAACTTGCCCACACTGCACAGCTAATGGGAGTCAGAGTCAGGATTCTAACTCAGACTTAATCACAATGCCATACTCCTTAACAGCATAAATTTCTCCTTTTGGTTGCTTGTTATCTGTATCTATTTCTGATCTCTCCCCAAATTTCTCAAGAGATGGCCATGTTGATGACACTCTTACATTGCCTAGAAATGTGCCAAACACTTGTCAGCTTGGCAGCCAATACCAATTGAATGATTAAACACAAAGCATTTCTCATCTGTGAATTGTGGATGATCGTGCCTGCCATAGTTAAGACCTGTGAGAGCGGAATGAAATAATGCAGGCAAAGCGTAAATCTTGCATTCAGGCAAATATCAAGTGTCACCCACTGAAGCTGTATAAAACAAAGCCTACCCTCAAGGAACATAATATCTTGGAAGGTGAGATGCTGTTTAGAAGAAAAGTACACCACAAGGTACCACCAAAAGCTGCCTTAAAATTAGAGAGAAACTTGATTAGCGATGGTTGCACAACTCTGCAAGCTTACTAAAAAATCATTGAATTGTATACTTAAAATGGGTAAATTTTATTGTGTGTAAATGATGTCTTTTTTTTTTTTTACATTTTATTTTTTCCTTTTTCTCCCCAAAGCCCCCCAGTACATAGTTGTATATTCTTCGTTGTGGGTCCTTCTATTTGTGGCATGTGGGACACCGCTTCAGTGGGGCTTGATGAGCAGTACCATGTCCGCGCCCAGGATTCGAACCAACGAAACGCTGGGCCGCCTGCAGCAGCGCGCGCAAACTTAACCACTCGGCCACAGGGCCAGTCCCTAAATGATGTCTTTTTAAAGCTGTTAAAGACAACAGGATGGAGAGAATACAAGAGAAGGTGACATTAAATTTGCTATGAGCCAGACCATGTAACCCAAAAGGGCCTATAGACAGAAGCCTAAAGCCTAGGAGATTTGCAAGGGTCCATGAGCCCTGGATGGGGGGAAGGGTGGGAAGGTAATATTAGGTTCAAAACACACAGAAATGTGATGTGTATAATCAAAATCAGTTGTTTAATTAAATTTCTCTAAAACGTAACATTACATCAATTATATCAACTGTAGCTCCATCTTAAGTTTTAAGGAAATGTATTTCATGTGGAGTGTGAAGGTATTTTACAAGGTTTCCCAAAGTAAGAGTGTCCAGGGTCTATGAAACCTTAAAATGACTTTAGTTATGAACACAAGTCTGGTCCTCATGTACCATGAATTCCTTGGGCTTAGTGCAGAGATCAGCAAACTTTTTCTGTAAATGCCCAAATTATGAATATTTTAGGCTTTGTGGGCCATCTGGTGTTTATTGCAACTATTCAACTCTGCCATTGCAGCCTGAAAGCAGCCCTAAATAACATGTCAGAGTAAGGGTGTGGCCATGTTCCAATAAAATTTCACTTACAAAAGTAAGCAGCTTACCAGATTTTGCCTGCAGGCTGTAGTTTGCTCACCCCTGGCTTGACAGGCGGGGACACTATACTGGTTTCAGGAAATTGGAGTTCTCCTGGTTCCACAACTAACATATTCCATGAATTTAGCCAAATCACTTCTTTGGACTTGGTTCTCTTAACTCTGGTTCTATCAGGAAGTAAGGGTGTGAGGTTACTTTGAAAGAGTACATCTCCTAGGACACTAGGAAACCCTAAACCATCAGGCCTCAGAGAGCAAGACATGGGCAGTTGGAGCACTGGCTACGGCTCTCTCAATTTCTCTCTCTCTCTCTCCTCTTCCCCCCATGCAGAACAACCTTACTCTCTCTTTTTTGCTCCCTGTCTCTCCTCTTCCACCCCCTAAGTGTCCTCTGATGTCTCATCTTGAGCGTAACCCATGAAGGCTGCCCCAGCCACAGGGTCTGCGAGACTTTCCAGCACCAGAAGTCACTACCAAGTACTTCACTCCCTGAGTTTCTCCAGTCCAAAATCCTAAGGAAAGAACCCAATTGACCTACCTTATCTTAAGTCAGAGCATAAATCATGGGTCACTGAGCAGCCTAAGAATTTATTGCCCTCCATTCAAAGGTCCACATTGCTTACTCCAGTCTTCTGTTGTCTAGAGTTGGGACAAGAACAAGGAAAAAGGTTAAATCCAAGATATGGATGTTTAGGAGATCATCATGAAGTCTCTCAAGGATGTATTTTCCCATATACCAAGAGGCCTTAAGGTTGAGCAGAGAAAATATGAGTTTTATGAGATGAAAAGGTTGCTATTATCCAGTTGTGCTTTCCCTTTGTGATGCTGGAAACTCCCTAAGCTTTAGTTTCTCCATCTATGAAATGGGGATAATAATAATTTCCTTACATGAGAATGCTGAACAGGAGATAAAATTAATGTAGACAGTGGGAAATACAGTAGATCTCCATTATGTAGCTTATTTTTTTTACTATTATGATGATAATACTGTTTATCCTATCTCTTTGGGTGTTCTAGCCATCAATTTGAAGCAATTTAGTTAAACATTTATTGAGTGTCAACTATGTACATGAGTGCCATCAGACATGAACTGTCTCTGAGACGTGTTCAGCCCTGGACACGTGTCTGAGTTCTGTTACATGGCATTATCTGGAGCTGGAGTAGATCAGCTCCGGAGAGCTGGGCCGACATGACACAGAACAATCCAACTTAGGGATTCTTGGCATGCAGGCAGGCAGAGCCAGAGACTTGAAATGAAGGTAATACAGCTCTAAATAGATAGCCAAGGGACTTTTTTTTCTATATTAAACTATTGATTTTTCATAAACTAAGAGCACAAAAGGCCAGTGAAAACAATCGAATCCCAAAGCAGGATACCAAAAAAATTAGACAGCTCTTTGGCCCTTGTTGGCTACTTTCGTGAAGTGACTTCCTTTTAGAGAAAAGATAAAACTCTTCTATTTCTAGGAAGTAAATGGAAGGAAGGAAGGGAGGGAGGGTACAGTGTGAGGAGAACCACTCTAAACTGGAAGATGGGAAACCAAACTCTAACCTGACTCAGCCACTGAGCAAATTCCTTCCATCCTTTCAGAGACTGGGATGCTTTCTTGGTATTTGGACATTCCGTGACTCTATTACAGGAGGCAGGCAGGGAAGAAAGAGAGGATGAAAGAAGGAAGAGAAGACCTGAGAGAAGTCACAGTGGGCTGTGAGGATGGTTCTGGTTTACTCCTTTAGCTTCATCTGGATTCCAGCTGTGAGCCCACAGAACGTTCCCATCGAGAACCCTTCGCCCCAGCCAGAGGTGAATCCTAGTAGTGGGGACTGAAGCTCATCATTTAGAGAGGAAGCACTATTTAGCAAAAGTAAGCCAAAGTATGAATGCAAAATTCTGGGCCTTGGGAAGGCTATTCAAGTGAGGAACCCTGAAATACAGGCTCATTAGCTTCAGGGTAAATCTTCCTCCACCCTGTGTTGTGCCCTTGAGTAGAGTGAGCAGGGGAGACCACTCAGGGAAAGCTGTGGTCCATTTCTCTTCAAGACTGGCTCCTCCTCCTATGTCTTTAGACTGGGATTTAATGGTACTTATTGATCATCAGTTTGGTACTCTAAAGTGTCAGCTCATAAAAATCTTCATCTGGGGAGTGGAGGTCATGGTCTCTACTTTATGAGGATGTTGGAGGCATGTCACTCCTCCAAGAACCAAGCCTAGAGTTATTTACAGACTGGGGGTAAGATAATTTTTCTATCACTAAGACATTTTGCTCATTGGGGTTCCATTAAACAGATATTTGTTATGTGCCAGGCACTGCGATGAGCTTTATAGACATTGTATCATTTACTACCCCTGACAGTCTCATGGCATAGGCATTATTACCTGCATATAAAAGATGATCACGAAGACAGCCATATTTGATGTGTCATCATTCCAGCTCATGTCCTTGGAATCAGAATATAGTTCTTGCTAGAGTCTGGGCTGCTACCTTTTCCAGACACTGCGTTCCCCTCAGCCCTGTCTTGGGGGCCAGGAACTCAGAGGCACTCAGGAATCTGGAATCATCTGTCAGATGTTGTTACATGAGATGGCCACACAATTCATTTGCTTTCTTTCCACTTCCTGGAAGGAAGAGGACTGGCTTTTAGAACAGTGATATTGTGGAAGGAAACTAAACATCCAGATAGATTCAATCTGTCCACCTTAGGCCCTAGCTTACACTTTGTACTTATTGTCTTTGACCAGTGTCATTGCTGTGTTCTTCCCTCAACCATGACAATCCAGCCACATATTTATACCATGCAACTAAGGAGACACCTAAACTCTGACTCATGGTTAAATGCTGAACTCAATTCTCACCATGTCCAGAAAGTCTTTCCCAAGTATGACAGCTTTCCATGAGCTCCCCTCCTTCTGACATGCTAGGACATTCTCTCTACTTTTTAAAAAAATTATTTTAATTCTACATGTGGTCTCTGAGCCTTTTTTGAGAACAGGCTTAACCCTGTTCTCATTACTTAAGCAATAAGTCATGCTTCGTGCAGCAGTAACTCTCCAAGGTGCCATAACAGCTCTTAGTTGGGTTACTCTAGATGCAGACCAAGAAGTAAGGATTGGAGTGCAAGTAGTTTATTTGTATAGGAAAGAAAACGCCAGTAGGAGAATGGGGAAGTGAGAAAGGGGAAAGGAAGACAGCCAATAAAGTGTGGGCACCTGACGAGTAAACACCCCATGAAAATTCAGGAAGCTGGTTTGGAGCATAGACTTCAGAGTTATCCCACCCAAAATGGGAAAGAGTTGGGATATTCATATATCGATTCCTGTTAAACATCATGCAGTGGGGTTGTTTCCATCTTGTTGCCTATGTGGGAAAAGCAGGTTTCAAAAGAGAAAGATCTCAGGCAGTTGGGAGTTAAACCAGGAGCACTGAAGTGGTCAGGGTGACAGGAAATGGGCAGGACACCAAGCGCATCTACGGTATGCCTGCCTTTCAAAAATATCTCCAAGGGTTAGCTATTTGACCCACAAAATGGTGCTTGTTCAGGAAATGAAATGAGCACTTATCACACGTGTAAGTTGTCGGCACAGTGGGTGGTACATCTTAAGCACCTAAAAAATGTTGGCTGTCATTATTTCTTTTTTAACAAACACTGGATCTGGCTCCGACAAATTCAAGGCACTTATATTTCCTAAGAGTGGAGAAACTGAGGCCCAGAAATATCCAGTGACTCCTTTGAGAAATGAAACAGCTTAGCAGTGAAACGTGTGTGACTCTCCCAAGAGTGGGATTCAAGGTCATGGGAGTCCTTAGATCAACATGCCCTTTTCCTTGCAAAGCCCCTGCTCTACTTGAGATCACACAGCTGGGCAAGACTGCCACCAATGCAGTTGGAGACTTTGCTGGGCAGTGATTTCCTCAGTGGATTCTCATTGTCATTCCTTCTCAGAGAGAGTGGCTAATGAGTTTGCTTTCTTTTTATGGTGGGACAATTATTTTTCTCATCAGCATCTCAATGAGCAATGATTATATTTAGGACAAGATGCTGGGTGCAAGTTGAACCTGTATAAATAACTTCCTGGGAGATTTTGAACTCATAAGCTTCTTTGGTCTTAATTACTTTCTCTTTTTCTTTTTAAGTATGATTTATTTAAATAAAATTTACATTCAATAAAAGTCATCTTTTTTAGATGCACAGTTTGATGAGTTTGACAAACAAAAAGTCATATAAACACTACTGCCATCAAGAAACAAATATTTCCTTCACCCTCAGAAGTTCCCTCATGACCCTCTGTATTCAATTCCTTCCCCCAACCCCAAGTTCCAGGCAACCACTGATCTGATTTCTGTTCCCATAATGTTGCCTTTTCCAGAATGGCATATAAATGGAATCATGCAGTATGTAGCTTTTCATGTCTGACTTCTTTCACTTAGCATAATGTTTTCAAAATTTGTTCATGTTCTTCCTTGTATTAGTAGTTTGTTCTTTTTTTTCACGTTCTATTGTGTGGATGCATCAAAATTTGTTTATCCATTGACTAGTTAATGGACATTTGGGGGTTGTTTCTGGGTTTTGGTGATTATGAATGAAACTACTATAGTCATTCCTGTACATGTCTTTGTGTGGACATGTGTCATTTCTCTTGGGTAAATACCTAGAAGAGGGAATCACAGAGCTGCATGATGTTATGGGTTGAATTGTTCTTACTCCCAATTCCTATGTTGAAGTCCTAACCCCCAGTACTTCATAATGTAACTCTGTTTGGAGATAGGTCCTTTAAAGAGGTGAATATGGGAAAATGAGGTGGAGAGAGGCCTCAGGAGAAACCAAACCTGCTGACACCTTGATCTTAGACTTCTAGTTTCCAGAACTGTGAGAAAATAAATTTCTGTTCTTTAAGTCCCCCAGTCTGTGGTATTTTGTTATGGCAGCCCTAGCAAGCTCATACATATGATAAGTGCATGTTTAACTTTATAAGAAACTGCCCAAATGTTTTCCAAAGCGGCTGGACCATTTTTCATTTCCATAAATGATGTAAGAGTCTCAGTTTCCCCATATCTCCCCTATTAGTATTAGTTTTTTCTTCCCATTTTATGAGTTGTGCTGTGATATCTCATGGTGGTTTAAATTTTTATTTCTTTAATGACTCATGACATTGAGCATCTTTTCATGTGCTTTTTTGTTACCTTATCTCTTCTTTGGTGAAATGCTTGTTCAAATTTGTTGCTCATTTTTTAATTGGTTTGTTTATTTTCCTGTTAGTGAGTTTTGAGAGTTCTTTATGTACTCTGGAGTATATACAAGTTCTGTATCAGATATATCTTTGCCACTACTGTCCCTGTCTGTGGCTCACCTTTTCATTTTTTCAATGGAGTTTTTTTTGAAGAGCAGTAGTTTCCATAAACTGTAACTTGTAATTTATTTTCTAATAACTTGTGCTTCTTGTGTCCTATCTAAGAAATATTTAGAGTGTCAAAGATTCTCTGCTCTGCTCCTCCATGCCCTTGTTTTCACAGGGGTAATTCCCCCTTGTTGAAAGCAGGTAGTTGTTTCCTCTCCAGGCATGGAAGCAGGTGAGTCTATACAATTCAGGGACAAAGGAGTGGAAGCCCCCTTGGCTAACAGACCTAAAGCATTACCACTTAATCTGGAGATAGCCCGATAGCCTGTACCAACTTCATCTTGCTTCAGAGCCAGGCATGGAATAGAGGGATGCAATATACCAAACTCCCCCAAGCACCATCATCAAGTAGAGCTGTAAACGGTTGGAAGAAGGAAATGAAATTTAATCTGGTGGTTACAGAGAATGAGGACAGGTGTGGTGAGAGGTGAGGCAATGGCCAGCCTAGAAAATCTTCGGACACATCATTGCAAAATCTAGCCTTTATCTTAAAGTCACTGAAGAGTCACTAAAGGGCCTTGAAGAGAAAATAAGCTGACGGATATTTTAGAAAGATTATCTTGTTTCAGAGCACACAGTGAACTAAAGGGAGAAAGACTAGAGGGAGGGAATCCAGTTAGGAGCTGTTGGAATAATCTTGACAAGAGATGGCTTGGTGATTGAGACAAGGGTGGTGGAAATGGGAGTGGAGTAAAATGTATTGATCATCTGTAAATTCCTTTAATATCTGGAAATTCTCAAAATGCCTCATAAACTCTATGTCCTTAACAAAACAAGAAAAATGCTTATTCCTACTATTATTGTTAAACTGTCCTAGATCCTTCTTTCTGCAATGTATTTACCACAATAACTAATTACACTCCAAAGTCACAGTGCCAGATGGATAATATAATAACACTGCTGTTTACTTAGCCCCTGCCTCCCATAAGGAGGAGTATGACTGCACAGTCAACAAACAACCCATTTCTACTCTCCATGGGATCATTTTGAGACAAAGAAGTGGCTATTCCCACTTTGAAGAGCTGCAAGTTGAGCAGAAACTGCAGGAAGCATGATATATTCGAGTTTCTAATATTTACTGAGAACTTACTATGTGCCAAGCACATTTTCACGTTAGTTCATTTAATTCTCATTGAAACCCTATGAATATACACATGGTTGTCCCAACCTAGAGGCTAAGAAAAGTAAAGTACAGAGGCAGAGCTACTTTTGCAGGGTTTTGCAGTTAGGAAATGGGAGAAAAAGTGGGGATTGAACCCCACACCTCTTTGGGTTCCATGATATTTTATTTCTGGCAATTAGAAACACCATGCTTCCCATCAAAATGCCACACTCACATATATAAAAGTAATATCTTTCGGAGACACAGAACTGAAATAACTTGAGGGAATTAGCATCTTAATACATCTTGGTGTTGGGATTTTAAAAAACATCTTATTAGAATAACCCTCCTTAGGGAAATATTGATATTTTTTAACTGATAAAGAAAATGCATGAGTATAAAGAAATGATGACTTGTCTGAAATCTACCAAGAACCAATCCATAAAATTTTAAGACGAATAATTAAGAGAAATGAATTGGAGCTGGGAATTGCATTTCTTAAGTGAACAACTCCATCCCCTGGACTTAATAAGGGCGAAAGTAATTTCTATTAGTATCAGTGGTTCTTAAACAGGTGTGGTGTATGGCTCTCTTTTAAAATACGAGAGAGCATTATGAACTGTCTCTCTCACAAAATGCACAAAACATAAAATTTACTACATAATTTCAAGTGTTTTAAAGAACTCCCTCCATGACTCCTATCTATCAACTCCAGATTCAAACCCCAGACCCTGAAAGGCTATGCAAATATAAATATTAGTATTTACTTTGGTGTTACTTTTTACTGAAAATTCACCACGCTAAGAATCAGAAGATGTGGGTTCCAGTCTCGGTTCTGCCCAGTTACCTGTTGGATCACATTGACACAAACTTAGTGGCTTACAGCAATAATAGCATGTGTTTCTTGGACATCTGTATGTCAACTGGGGAGAGGCCAATCTAGGCTGGACTTCAGTGGGGAATGTATTCCCCAGGGCTCTCATTCTCTTCCTGGAACCAGTGAGCTAGCCTAGGCACATGCATCTAATGATGATGGCAGAAATTCAAGAAAGCAATCAGAAACACACGTGACCTCTTAACGCTCATGAACAGAGCCAGCATGCTGACATTTCTGCCATATTCTATGGGCTAAAGCAAGTAACACAGCCAAACCTAAGGTAAAGGAGTGAGGAAATATGCCACCAGTTTGCTATGTTTTGTAACAAATGGCCACAAACCACAGCTTAAAAGAGCACACATTTACTATCTCATAGTTTCTGTAGTTCAAGTGTCTGGGCAAGGCTTGTGTTCTCTGTAAGGCTGTAATTAAGGTGTCAGCCAAGGCCCAGTTCTCATCTGGAGGCTCAACTGGTGATGGATCTACTTGCAAGCTCACTTACATCATTGGCCCAGTCCATTTCCTTGTGGCTGTAAGTCCAAGAACTTGAGTTTCTTGCTCAGTTCCTAGATGCCACCTGCAGTCCCTTGCCAAATGGACTCTCCAACAGGGGATTTACTTACTTCATGGCAGCTTGCTTCTTCAATGCCAGCAATGGAGAGAGAGCAAGTCACTGGCAAGATGGAGTCTATATAATGTAATATAATCACATAATCACATCCAAATGGTAATAATCTCATCACCTTTCCCATATTTTATGGGTTTGAAACATGTCACAGGTCTTGCTTAACAGGAGGGAATTATATAAAGGCATGAAGACTAGGAGGTGGGATTTTGGGGGGCCACCTTCCAGTCTATCTACCACAACCCATTCAGGGTGAGATTTGAGACCAAAAATCAATCCACCATTATAGAGTGACAGGAAGCAGTGGAGGGCTTCATTATATAGGACAGACAAGACAGCCTGTCTATGAGGTCATATTTGGGCAGAGATGAGAACAAATGAAGGAATCAGTGGCACAAAAACAATCTGGAATTTCTAGAGTTTGGGAAATGTGAAAAATATGCAAGAGTTGAGACCAGGGAATACCTTTAAAATGAACTACTGTTCACTCTATTCTCAAATGATGGCCTGGACACCAAGTCTTTCCTAATCTTTCAATTAAATTGACTGTTTAAATTGCTGTGCCAGAAACCCGTCTTCCAGACAAAGGATACCAAGTGGCTAATGAGGTGAGGAGGAGATCATGAGAGGAAACGCTAGGAGTTGATGCCAGATGGAATATTTCTCTGTCTGTGATGTGCACAGGAGCAGGGGAGAGAACACGTAAAAGACAGAGGACTTGAGGGAGCCTCCAGAGAGACAGCAAAGGCTGGAGATCACGGCAGGTCATGGCTATGAAGGAAGAGGCTTTGCTCAGCCTGTGGTGGATGACTGAGTTGAAGGCCAAGGCACCAGGTTAATTGACTGAACTGGAGAATCTGATGGCTGCTGCACTGAAGAAGCAATTTTGTAAAAAAGCCAGAGCACTCAGACAGACCCGAATGATGCTATTTAAGCCAAATAACCTCTCTGAGCATCAGATTCTTAACCTGTAAAATGGGAAGATTGAGCTTAAATCTGAGGCTCTAGCAGGTGGCAGCAGTGTGTGCCTTGAATCTTCTGTGAAAAAATTGGGATTACAATTTTTATATTTCTATTAAATGTGTCTCGTGCTTAGTTACACCAGCTTTTAAAACAATATTAAGGTTAGAAAAATGATCAAATATACACTGATTTAGAGCCTCTAGTAGGCACTTCCAAAAGTCCTTTCCAGCTCTAAGGAAAGTGCTTAGCATAGCACTTAGTACATTGCAAGATTTCAATAAAATGATTGCAACCATTATTATCAATTATATTATTTTATGATTTTCTTCAAGATGTCAAATGCAACTTGGAGAGACAGTACGTTAAAATGTCATCAGCCATGAATTTTATAGCCAATTTAGTGAACCCTTGTCAAGAGTCTAAGGAAGATAAAACTTCCTTAACTTTACATGGTGAGTGCCCCAAAAATACCTGTTTAAATTATTAGTAAGGACCAGTTGCATGTAAGTCTCAAATATTGGCTAATGCCTAATAACACCAATTTGTGGTTTGTGTATAGAAACGTAAAATATACCAAGTCCACACTGCTATCGATTATCTCATATTCTCCCCACATTGGCCCTTAGAAACAGGCAGGAGAGACCCTTCTCCCACTTTGCAGAGGGAGAAACTGAGGGTTAGATTGGTTAAGAGACTTTCCCTAGGTCCCAAACTAAGTTGTAGAATCAGGAATAATATGCATGCCATGCCTTCTAACATATCTCTCTGCGTCTCATCCACAAAACCACTTAGGATTTGTTGAAAAATGCCAACCCCCAGACCCTATCTTCAATACTACTTATTAATCAATAGGATGGGAATGTGGTCCTGGGAGTTATATTTTTTTAAAGTTCCCAAAGTAAATCTGATGGAGAACTATGACATAAAATTGTGAACTCTGAGAGGGCACGGATCTCTGTGTTGTTCACTTGGGTGCAAAATCTGGTACAACCAACTAAAACACCTCCATTAGGTGAATGAATGAATGAATGAATGACCACAGTACCTTCGCATTCCCCGAGAAGTCAGAAATTAATTAAGGGCAGTGGGCTTTGGGGAGTGGTGCGAAAACTGTAAAGACATGGAATCATTGAGTACAAATTTAAATTCAGCATGAATCTGTGCCCTTACTATGTGACAGAGACTGCACAAGGCATTGGGAATAGAAGACAAAGAAAAAACAGTCCTCCCCTTGAGGTGCTGCTGGCCTGGTGGAGAGAGAAATTGTACATGGTGACACCTAGAATATAAGACACACCTACCAATAATAATAGGTGCCCTTAGTGGACATTGCCTAAGTGCCAGCACCTTGCACATACGATCCTATTTCAAAGGGCTGAAGGACAGATGTGAAAGCCGTAGACGTGCAAGCAGGGAGAGATGTCCTTTACCTTCTTCCCATGTTTGTTTTGTTCACCTGCATAAATAACTGTTCTTTCTGGGAGTGAACAGCTATTTGCCGATGCAGGAGGCAGGAGCTCTCTTAGCCTCTTTGAGAGGAGCCTGTGATCAAATATCAGGTGTTGGGGCAATACTTGCTTCCAGGTGGGGAAATTGAGGCAAAAAGTTTACAATCAGTCTGGTCTTTCTAATTGTCCAGTCCAGAAGGAACAGTGTTTCTTGAATCTGTGATTCTTCACTTCACCCTATAAATCCTCTGACAACAGCATCCCTATTCCCTTTCCTGGATTTCTATAGATCCCTAAAATTCAGCAGAAACTTTTCTTCATCCTTAGTAATAACTGTCTAACTCAAATCCTGCTTAGCCTTTTAAATTTAGTTAATATCCCCTTCTTCTCACCTCTGCTACTCCCTGTGCTGCTGACTGGCAGATGGACAAAGTACAAAGTGGACATGTCAAATACCTGCAGGACACTTTTCAGTGGCCCACGGAATCGAGTCAAGTGTTCACTACCTCGCCCTGGCTCCACCTGGCCCCCTCAGCTCCAGCTCTTCTTACTTCTAATACAGACTCAGACTCTCAACTTCCAACACAGGATGGATTCTGACTGTCAGTCTCCACGGGTGAAAATTCAGACACTGTTGATAGGTCAGTGTGTGGAGGAGAATCACAAAATGAAGATTACTGTGTAAATTTGACAGATGGGGGACAAATGGTACTGGCTGCATTGATTTTAACACAGCACAAGAAAGAGGTAGACCAGCAAAATATACTTTGGGGCTGATGAATTCATAAGCGCATCTGCAGCCTGTGTTTTTTGTCCCCAAGGTTGGAAACAATCTCCATCATGCCAAATTCAGCAGTCAGTTACCATAGTTCATCTTACTAAAATACTCAGCAGAATTTGGTCCAATTCACTTCCTAATTCTTGAAGCAATTCTTCCTGTACCTTCTAGGACTCCCCATTCACCTGGTTTTCCTTCTACCTCTCTGGCAGTTCCTTTTGAGTCTTTCTGGCTGCCTCGTCTTCCCCTCACTGATCTCTAAGTGTTCCATTCTCCCACCTTCAAATCTGCTTCCTGTTCTGCCACACTGGGATCCTCATCTCCATAAGTGACACTCCTCTCTCCTAGTTGATGATATCAAAAACTTTAACTTCACCTTTACTTTTTACTTTCTCACATCTTACATCCAATCCATCAGAAAAGCCCATTGATGCTACATTTAAAAATAGAGCCTGGGGGCTGGCCCAGCAGTGTCATGGTTAAGTTCAATGTGCTCTGCTTCAGCAGCCTGGGTTTGTGGGTTCGGATCCTGGACGTGGACCTACACCACTCATTAAGCCATGCTGTGGTGATGACCCACATACAAAATAGAGGAAAATTGGCACAGGTGTTAGCTAAGGGCCGATCTTCCTCAATCAAAAAGAGGAAGATTGGCAACAGACGTTAGCTCAGGGCCAATCTTCCTCACCAAAAAAAGAAAAACGTAGAGCCTCCATGATCCATGGCATTGTCTTGGTTTACTTGGACTAACACAGTAGCCTCCTAACAGGTCCCCCTCTCTTCACACTTGCCCCCTTCTGTTCAGTTCCCTACATAGCTGGCTGAAAGATCTTTTTAAAACCTAACACCACTCCCATGATCAAAACTCTCCAATGGTTTTCCATTAAATGAATTTCCATTAAATTCAGACTAAATTCAAATTCCTTATCATAAACTACAAAGTCTTATATGATATATCCATGTGCTCCCTCTCTCATGTAATCTAGAGCCTTCCTCCACAGCTCACTCTATTCTAGACTCACTGGCCACCTGTAGTGGTTACTTATTGCTGCATAACCAATTATCCCAAAATTCAGAGGCTTAAAACAGTAAATATTTAATATCTCACAGTTCCTGTGGGTCAGAATTTTGAGAGAATCTTGACTGGACTTTTCTGGTTTAAGGTCTCATGAGGTTGAGTCAAGATGTCTGCTGTGGCTGGTGTCATCTGAAGGCTTGACTAGGGCTGGAATATCTACTTGCAAGGTGGCTAACTCACACAATTGGCAAGTCAGTGCTGGCTGTTGTCAGAAGGCCTTAGTTCTTCTACACATGGGATTCTGTACAGGGTTCATGTGTGTCCCCATGATATAGCTGCTGACTACCCCTAGAGTGGATGATCCAAGGGGCCAAGGCAGAATTGCCAATGCCTTTTATCACCTATTACTAGAAGTCACACCTTCACCTCTGCCATACTCTACTTATCACATTGACCAGCTCTGCATAGATGTGGGGGTAGACAAAAGAAGAAAAGAAATACACTGAGCAAAGATCATTAGGAGCCATCTTGAAGTCTGGCTGTCACACCATCTTGCTGGCTGTCCTACAAACCTACAGAGCTTATCCCCACCTTAGGGCTTTTGCACTTGTTGCTTGTTCCATCTGAGTAAAAAGAAATCTTTCCTCTTGGGAAATCTTACCCAAGATTGGTATGAGGCTCTCACCCTCATTTTATTCAATTCGTTACTCAGTGTTACTTCTTCAAACCAGACTTTGTTCACCACCTTATCTAAAATATCCTTCCTATCACTATCCTGTCACCATATTCTTCCCCCTAGCATTTATTACAGTGCCTCAAAAGGGCAGGGTTTTTGCCTGTTTCATTCATTGTTAAATTTCAAGTGTGCAAAACAGTGTCTGGTACAAAGTAGATGCTCAGTAAATATTTTTTGAAAAAATAAGTGAAGGAGTGAAACCTCAGGTCTTGGGGCATGAAGGGAAGCCATCTTTATTATAGAGATAGAGTACAGGGAAGTGAATCAATGTACTCCAAATATACTATTGAGCCTTATGAATCAGTTGCTGAGTATTTAAAGAGGACTAAGACAAAATTCCTTGCCGCCATGAGACTCTGGTCACCCACGAAGCAAATTCAGATGTTAGGACTCTGCAGCTTAAGGCTTACCATGTTTGATTGCCTCTCACATTCTCTTAAGGGAATTGTCCATCTTGCAGCTGAATGGTTTCAAGGATCAGATCAGGTAGCCCTCTTCTCTCAGCCGCAGTTGATTGTATCAGAGTCAAGACCCTAACTCAGGGGACACCATTCTATGCACTGGAGATCAACCTGTGATTCAAGTGGCTGACAGTAAAGGATTAATTGAGCCAATCAGATGCTCTTGGGAGCTTGAATGGAGACATACAGAATAAAGTTACAAATAGAACAGGAGCCACAGAAGCCTGGAAACCCTGAAGTTGAGTTGAGATTTAAGGCCCATGGCAAGCCAAAGGCCTGTGCAAGCTTAAGTTCTGGGGGACAGAAATGGTGAGTAAGCAGAGGAGTCTTGAAGGGAGAGAGAGAAAGGAGCAGAGGCAGAGAAAGATGAAGAGGACCTACGAGATGGAGAGAAAGAAGAGAGAGTGTAAGAGAGATGGAGAGGAAAGATAGAGGCAGTCAGAGCTAAAAACAAACAGATCAAAGAGACCAAAACAGATGGACCCGTGCATTGCAGGAGCTGCACTTTCCCCTGCATGTGAAATCTTTCAATCAAAATGTCTCCTACCCCTTTGTTCCTAAGATAAAATGAGTTATTCTCTCTTATTCGAGACTAAAATCCCCCTGACCACAGTATACAGTTTCTGAGAAGGAGGACTCTGTACAGATTCCTTCATGCATGAAATAAAGTTCTTGGTTAATCCTCAGCAGGCGTCTGCTTTTCTACATTCCTGGAACAGTGGGGATGGGCTTCCTCTGAAACGTTTACCTCATTCAGTGCACCCCCTCTGCAACATAGAACATGCATGGACAGAATAAGCTCAGTGGTCCTCTCCCTCTAGACAGTGAGTGTCTTCAAGACAGCCTGGCTTGTTTCTCCCCTGGATTCATTGTGCCAAATACAGAGTCTGGCCCATGGTATGCATTGTAAGTATTCAGAAATGCCTGTCCAAATACATCTCATGAAGAATCCAGAGCCCTAGATATATTTACTTCTTTGCTATTGCCACTGCTGATAATAGCAATAATCATAATCATAATAACAGGGCCATTTATTGAGGGCCAGGCTATGTACTGTGCATTTTGTGTGCTTATTATCTCTCTTAACACTATTAGTTCCTTTCATGGGTCTTCAGCAACTAAGACATTTGGTGCTCAAAATTATACTACTACATTATTCTCTTCTTTGCAATGACAAAATCTTCCCATTTCCAAGAATAAGAGGTACAAGCATCCAGGCTCTTTCTTCTGCCAGGACCAGCCAATCTTCAAGTCTTAGAAATTAAAAAGTTAAAATGCCTTGGTTCAGGGAAATGGGATTGAGGATTGGAGGGAAAAAGAAAGACTGTCTTTAGTAAGATAGTAAAATATTCTACCTAGAACTTTATTATGACTTTATTATATTGTTCTAGAAAGCAATAATAGTTAAATTCTAAATAAAGGAGGTGACATAGGGTTATACAGGGTAACTCAACCCTCACTGCACATCAGAATCACCTGGGAACATCTAAAAAATGCATGCCTGGGTCCACTAGAGCTGAACATATGCATACTCTGTAATCCAGCATTTCTACTCCTAGGTAAATATTCAACAGAAAGGCATAGGCTTTTGCTAACCAAGAGATTTATACGAGAATGTTAGTAGCAGCAGCATTTGTAATACCCAAGAATGGGAAAGACGTCTATCAACAGCAGATCCCCTAAGTGTATTGTAGTATATTCACACAATGGAATACTCCACAGCAACAAGAATGGACAAATCACTACCATCCTCCACTACCATTCTGAATCTCAGAAATGCAACACAAAGCTAGGCGTGCAGTATGTCAACTATATGACTCCATTTATTTAAAGTTCAAAAACAGGAAAAATGAATGACTGCTGTTTAAGGGCAGGATGGCAATTATCCTTGGGCAGAACAAAGTGGTACTGACTAGAAAAAGATACAAGGGAGCTTCTGCGGATGCTGTTACGGGGCTGGTTTTGTTTTGCATACATGGTATGTTTACTTTGTGAAAATACACTGCTCTATACTCCGTTAGTTCACTTTTCTGTATGTCTGCTATAATTTATTAAAATGTTTGCTTAAAATAACAAATGCCTAGTCTTCACCCTCAAAGATTACGATTCAGGTGTTATGGGGTGCATGGGGCCCAGGCGTTGGTTATTTTAGAAAGCTCCCCAGGTGATTCTAACACGGGGCCAGTTTGAAACTTACTGGAGCTTTGGTCAGACAGGACTGGATTCCAGTCACTTAAATTGTGTCACTTGCTGTGAATGTGACTTTGAGTAAGCCAATCCATCTCTCTGAGACTCAGTTTCCTTATTGTGAAGAGAGTGTACTGGTGCTAACCCCACATATACATTATAAGATTAAATGAGATAATACAGGTGAAATGCTTTGCACACTATGGCACCCAAAAAAAGAGAGAGTTCAGTGAATATTAATTATTAGTACTATCTAATTTTGTCCAAGACTGAGAAGCAAGTATTTATAGGATCTGACCAAGATCTGATAGATTTGAAAGCTCACATTTTTATATTTGTTTCTGCATTACATGCTGTCTTGAGGACTCTGAGCCAATTCTTTCAAGGGACTATGACCCTGAGAACACAGAAGAGAGGCCCTGTTCTTTAATCACTGGGTGTTGATTAGGTTTGATTGCATGTTCCATGGTTATTATTGATCTGGGCAATGATTGATGGTCACTGGTTGTCACTGTCTCATCTTTGCTATAATTGCATGAAATATTTGTCGGGGTTGAGCACCTCTTACTCAGATGCATTAACAATAATTTCCCCAAATGTGTTCCCTTGAAAGTGATTGAGTTATTTCCAAAGGTCCTGTGCATCTCCTTTGCAGTGCAGGAAAAAGTGCATCCATAAATTACTCAATTGACACAGATGGGGACCTGAATGGCGGAGCAGTTGGCTGCAATTCTTCTTCCCAGACAAGCCCTGTCTGATGGCAGGACTGGCAGAGGCTCTGGGGGTGCCACCCTGGTCACGCACGAGCATGACTGTTGATTCCTCTCAGAGGAGAGAGTGGACAGGCCTAATCCATGTCAGGGCTTTAGAGTCTGACAGCAATGACTAAGGCAACTTGAAATTAATTTCTATGCTGTGGTAGCCTTCTATTGCTTTGCCTATCTCTTCATGGCTGGAACAAGCTGTGATTCAGAGGAGAAAGGGCACCTGCTAATGCTGACACAACATTGGATCAAATTCTTGCTGTACTACTTACTGGCTGTGCAGTGTTTTTTCCCTGACCCTCAGTTTCCTCATCTTTAAAATGGGGAGATGTCCACAGGTCATGTGAATAAATTTCCCAGCATGTAAATAAAGCTCCTCTCTGTGGAGTATGATGCAACCTAAATCACTGGTGCTAGAAGATTTTTTAAAAAACTAGTTATCTGATATAAACAGCTCAGTTTTCCTAAATAGCAGTTATTTACCAAATGTAGTCTATGAACCGCAAATAAGGGAACTCTTTCAAATTTTTTTTATCTTTGCTGTTTTGTCCAATGATCAAAAAGCAAGTTAGTAAATGCTAACAAATAGAACAACCATAAATGACGAATTTTCTATTTTTTATCATAAAGTCAATAAATCAGTTATGCTGATTTTGACAGAAGTCGAGTTACATCCATTTGATATTTTTTAAATGTCTAATAGTGAATTATTTTCTAGTTACCTTAAAAGATATATTTACATCAGATTAAAGCTAGAATTCCAGGGATTAATCAAAATTACAGCATCCAGTGGCAATAGGCTACGTCAAGGAAAAGAAATGACATGTTATGCTAAAGTTTGTATTTTCAATTGTTTGGATAAACCTTGAACTATTGGGATGATTATTGGGTTAAAAATTGGGTTAATTATTTTGTGATTATTGTCTAACATAATCTTTAAGATTCTATAAGGTAAATACTGTTATCCCTACTTTACACATGATGAAGTTAGGAGAGCCAGAACTTTTAAATAAACACCCTAAATTCACACAATTAGTCATAAGTAGAAATTCAAACTTAGGTCTGCCTGAAGCCAAAGTCAAAGCTGTTTTCACCATATTAGGCTGAATTTCAGCATGCATTGTCAGTCTTCACTAGGCACTAAATGAAAATAATAAGGGGTAAAAGATTTTTACATTTTAATGTCATTAAGCAAGTATGAATTCCACATGAATTGATTATTTCAATGGGCTCGAGACCCTAGCAGCAAATTCAAACACTAGCTCTTGTTAGAGGTATGTGCTAGGGTGGAAAAGTTCAAATAAACACATAGATGTATTTAACAAAATGTATTAAGCACCTACCATGTGTCAAGAACTGAAGGTAAAATAGTGACCAGCAGACCCAGACCCTGCCCACTGCTTACATCCATGGCAAAAGAGAGGTGACAGGATGGAGGTTTAATTTAAGAACAGTATAAGAATATAGTTCCAAACTTTTAAAAATGCTAAGAAGGAGGGAAATGGAAGAGATCTGGTTTAGTTTCTCTGTGTGAGTTTTGAGGGGGATGTCAAGAAATATGTCCCCTGAGGACATAAGAAAAGTGATGTTGTAGCTAAAATTTGTAGTGGAAGTCAAGTTTGACTAAACAAGGATTGGGAGGGAAGGCATTCCAGGCAGAGGTAACAGTGTTTTCAAAGATCCTGAATCTTGAGTGCACAAGAAGCATTATGTATCTGTGATAACAAAACAAGGCCAGAGTGGCTAGGGAACAGAAAGGAAGGAGAAATGTGGATTTTATTTTCAAAGATGGCCACAACCATATCTGCCATCCCATGTGCTCTTCTATAATATGATATCCACTCTCCTATTAAGAGATGGAGACTGTTTCCACACTCCCCGGAATCTGAGTGGCCCTGTGATTGATCTGACTGATTAAATGTGATAGCTATGACAGAGGGCCATTTTGGATGTAACTTGTGCTTCTTGCCTCTTGGAAGCCAACTTCCACGTAAGAAGTGTGACTACCCTGAGAACATCACCTGTTGAAGCCCTGAATACATCAGGGAGTGGAAAAGAGGCCAAAGGACACTGAAGAGCCAGAAGTGCCCCCCCTCCCTGACCCAGGAGAAACCATGTTGAAAGTGAATCCTCCAGACTCAGCCGCCCAGCTAATGCCATATGGACCAGAGAGAAACTACCCAGCTGAGCCCTTCCTAAATCCCTAACTCCAAAATCAAAGTGAGCAAAATAAAGTGTATGTTTCAAGCCATTAAGTTTTGGAATGATTGGCTTTGAAGCAATAGGCAACCAGAATATGCGTGTGGAGATAAATGAAGACAACCCAAATAAGAGGAAACAGAGGCTGTTTGTTCAGAACTTGATATAGTAAGGGAAACATTCAATACCATTTGTGTTTGACAGAGAATCAAAGGCAGGCAGGAGAGTGGGAAAGGTTTATGGTGGAAAAAGGGAAGACTTCAGGTGTACTCTGATTGGACGTTGTTAACATGGGAAGCTGGAGATGGGCATTCTATGTGATTGGTTTGGGGACTATATCTGGCTTCCTCTGGTTGGTCTTAATTTGGAAGCAGGGGTAAAAACTGAGGAACCAGGCAGTGACTGACTAATCAAGTCCTGACCGTTTGGGACCAACTGCTTCAGAGGTGGTTTGACCTCCTATAGTGCTTTTGTCCCCCTGAAGTACCTTTCAGCAATAATATTCTATAATCAAGAAAGAATAGGCTTCATCCCTTTCATCTATTCTACCAACTCCCACAACCAATAAGTGGTTTTCTGGAATGTTCTCTTAAAATAGCATAGTGATTAAGAGCACAGATTCTGTAGCTAAATCACCTAAGTCGTTAACCAAGTTTTCTAGTTTGTTTACTGTGTGATTTTCAGTAACTTATTCAGTCTTGTTGTGCTTGTCTGCAAAATCAGGATTGCAAGAACATTCACCTCCTAAGATTGCTGTGAGGACTAACCAAGTTAATCTATCAAAAGACTTGAGTGTCTCACATAGAGTGAGTGCTATGTATTGGTTTTTATTGTGTTATTGTTGTTGTTTCTGCTGTTATGGACCGAGGTCACTTTTGGATTCAGGAGAGAGGAGCACTGTGACTGGCCAGCTATACCCATCAACAGCCTGAAGGGGGGAAACAGCAACATTCCTTTCTGTAGTAACATAAGGTCGTATGTAATTAAAACAAGAAAGTTACTGCCAGGTCATCGGGTAGCTCTGAAGGAGAGAGAAACATCATGACCTGTGGTACAAAATTCGGCTTCATTAGAGGAGAGGAGATTGGAATTTGAGCTATGAAGCTGAGGTCAGAGTTGGAGGGAGAGCTGGAGAGAGTGGAGAGAGCTTTCTCTTTCTTGGATCTGTAGACTTGAATTACACAAGGCAGGGCACAGCACGCAGAGCAGGGTTGCACAGGGAGATGTCCTTTGTGGCTGAGAATGTGGTAGACGTGGTTGTGTTCTCAGGTTTCTCTGAAAATTTCCACATAAATATATATATTGGAGCCCTATTACAAGGTCTTATTTCCAGCAGAGCCTTTTTCTTTGCAGAGGATTGAAAGGATTCAGTCTCTCAAGTTACAAATTATCAAATTGAGTACAGTATAGGGTTTAAAACTCTAATCCTAGCTCTGTAGTGAGAACAATGATGTGCTTCATTTTATCCTGTTTTCTCTCAGGAAAATGGGGATTCTAACTTGTATTAGCCACTTGCTGATGATGTTAGGGTAACTTAAATACAATTATTAGAAAGTCCTTGGTGAAACATTGAATTTGCAGTGGAGCTTCATTGGTTTGGCCTTGTGTGTGGGTAAAGATGGTTGTAATTTGTGGAGGAGGGCATCCAGAAGGTGTGATCCAGAAGGGATGCTTTTAAAGAAATGCAACTTCAATAAAATCTTTCCAAGTGGAATGATTATAGTAAGAGCAGCATTTAATGGAAGACTTACTACAGTTCGATGTGGCGCGCATATTATTATTCCCATTTGGGGCATGAGGTACCAAGGAATTAAGGCTCAGAAAGATCTCTAACTTTCTCAGGGCCTGTATTTGTTAAATACTGTTGCATGAAAAACCACCTCCAGAGCTCAGTGACTTAATCAAGAAGTATTTATTATTTCTCCTAAGTCATTGGGTCAGTTGAGTGATTTTACTGACCTGAGTAAGGCGTGGCTAATCTTGGCTGAGCTCAATCATGCCTGTGGTGTGTCAGCTTGGGACTGAATGCTCAAGGATGGCCACAGTCACATGTCTAGCATTGCCTGCCTGTCAGCTGGGGTGATGAAGGTGATTGGACCACATATCTCTCATCATTTAGCAGGATAACCCAGGATTGCCCTTATGGCAGGGGCAGGATTCTGCATGAGAGAGAGAGAGAAGAGGAAAAGGAAGAAGGGAAGAGAAGGAGGAAAATCTGCTTCAAGATCTCTTAACGCCTACACTTGGAATTGGCAGTGTCCCTCCTTCCACATTCTATTGGTCAGTCCAGTCACAAGGACAGCCCATATTCAAGGAAGGGGAAACAGACTCTTCCTATTGATGAGAGAGGCCACACAGCCACATTGCAGCAGGAACAGAGGGGGAAATGCAGAATTGTAGGCATTTTTGGCTATAAATCAACTATAAGGTCCTATAAAGAAAACAAGAGCTAATCCCAGACTAAGAGTCACTCCAAAGCCCATGCTTTTAACCACTCTGCTGTATAGATTTAACAAGTTTGTAATTAGTATTTGAATTGCTGGCAAGCTTCTTTCCTTCTGAGAAGTCATAATGTCAGTCTTTCATTTAACCCATGGCACAGAGGGTGAACTGTCAGTTCCAGTTACCCCAGTATAAACAACCTGCTTGCACTGATACATTCTTCCCTATGTCTTTATTTTTCCAAAGTAAGAAAAAATAAAATAAACTAAAAACAACTGACAAGAATCTCTGCTGTCTGACAGAGCTCTTTGTAGGAGGACCTGTGACATATTAAACTAGGGTTCAGTCATCAGTATGGGAAGGAGAGGCACTTATGTCCTTTCAGTTGATCTCTGGACTTAGAAACCAATTATTAATCAATCTTCAACTTCACCTAATGAGCCAGCCTGTCTTGAACCAAAGTATTTATGGGAAACAGAAGAATCTATTGCTAGGAAACCTCATTTTTACCCTTACAGTGGAAGTAGCCCATTAGGAAGCACAGAGTAGATGCCACAGAGGACTCTGCCGTATGAAGCAAGGGTTTGGTGCCTTCAGTCTGCAAGTATGTTGTTCATTTCAAGGAAATTTTACTTTCATTATGTCATTTAACTTTCACAAACCCTCTTTGAGATGCACAGAATAGAAATTAAGATTCCCACAAGACAGTTGAGGAAACTGAGGCATGGGAAAATGAAAGGATCTGCTCAATCTTGTATGATTAGAGATGAGCTGAACAAAAGAAACTTGTGCTCTTTTAAACCCTAATTTGGGTCATTTCTTTTCTGTCCCACATCACCTGGGTGTAGAGATGAGCAACCCATTCTCTCTTGTTCTTGTGCCCATGGAGGCAGACGGGTAAATAATAGGTAGACTAAAATGCCAACATAGAAAAGACTTTTTATTTTATTTTTTATTGCAGTAACATTCATTTATAACATTATATAAATTTCAGGTGTGCATCATTATATTTAGATTTCTGTGTAGATTACATCATGTTCACCACCCAAAGAGTAATAACAATCCGTCACCATACACCTGTACCTAATCACCCTTCTCTCTCTCCTCCCTCCCCCTTCCCCTCTGGTAAACGCTAATACAATCTCTGTTGCTATGTGTTTGTTTGCTGTTGTTCTTATCTTCTGCTTATGAGTGAGATCATATGGCACTTGACTTTCTCCCTCTGACTTATTTTGCTCAGCATATTACCCTCAAGATCCATCCTTGTTGTCACAAATGGCAAGATTTCATTGTTTTTTATGGCTGAGTAGTATTCCATTGTGTATATATACCAAATCCTTATCCATTCATCTCTCGATGGGAATCTAGGGTGCTTCCAAGTCTTGGCTATTGTTGATAGTGCTGCAATGAACATAGGGATGAATGTATCTCTATGCATTTGTGTTTTCCTGTTCTTCGGATAAATACCCAGCAGTGGAATAGCTGGATTGATGGTAGTTTTCTATTACGAATTTTTTGAGGAATCTCCATACTGTTTTCCATATTAGCTGCACCAGTTTGCATTCCCACCAGGAGTATATGAGAGTTCCATTTCTCCACATCCTCTCCAACACTTGTTATTTCTTGTCTTGTTCATTACAGCCATTCTGATGGGTGTGAGGTGACATCTCATTGTAGTTTTGATTTGCATTTTCCTAATAATTAGTGATGCTGAACATCTTTTCATGTGCCTGTTGGCCAACCTTATTTTTTCTTTGGAAAAATGTCCAGATATTTTTCCCATTTTTTAATTAGGTTGTCAGGGGTTTTTTTGTGTGTTGACCTGTACAAGTTCATTACATATTTTAGAAATTAATCTCTTATCAGATATGTGGTTTGCAAATATCTTCTCCCAATTGTTAGGTTCTCTTTTTGTTTCTTGATGATTTCCTTTGCTGTGCAGAAGGTTTTAGTTTGATGTAGTCCCATTTGTTTATTTTTTCTATTGTTTCCCTTGCCCAGTGAGACATGGGACTTGAAAATATGCTGCTAAGATGGATGTTGGAGAGAGAGTGTACTGCCTGTTTTCTTCTAGAAGTTTCATGGTTTCAGGTCTCATGTTCAAGTCTTTAATTCATTTTCAGTTAACTTTTATGTATGGTATAAGATAACGTCTACTTTCATTCTTTTGCATGTGGCTCTCCAGTTTTCCCAACACGATTTATTGAAGAGACTTCCCTTTCTCCATTGTCTGTTGGGGGCTCCCTTATCGAAGATTATCTGTCCAGAGATGTGTGGGTTTATTTCTGAGCTCTCAATTCTATTCTATTGATCTGTGCATCTGTTTTTGTGCCAGTACCATGCTGTTTTGCTTACTATGGCTTTGTAGTATATTTTGAAATCAGGTAGTGTGATGCCTCCAGCTTTGCTCTTTTTTCTCCATATTCCTTTGGCTATTCGGGGTCTTTTGTTGTTCCATATACATTTTAGGATTCTTTTTTCTATTTCTGTGAAAAATGTCACTGGAATATTGATAGGGATTGCATTGAATCTGTAGATTGATTTTGGAAGTATAGACATTTTAACTATGTTAATTCTCCCAATTCAAGAGCACAGAATATCTTTTCATTTCTTTATGTCTTCTTCAATTTGTTTTAACAATGTTTTATAGTTTTCAATGTATAGGTCTTTCATCTCTTTGGTTAAGTTTATTCCTAGGTATTTTATTCTTTTTGGTGCAATTGTAAATGGGATTGTATTCTTAATTTCTCTTTCTGCTAGTTTGTTGTTAAGGTACAGAAACGTAACTGATTTTTGTATGCTGATTTTTTATTCTGCAATTTTATTCATTTATCATTTCTAAAAGTTTTTTGGTGGATTCTTTAGGGTTTTCTATATTTAAAATCATGTCATCTGCAAATAGTGACAGTTTCACTTCTTCCTTTCCAATTTGGATCCCTTTTATTTCTTTTTCTTGCCTGATGGCTCTAGCTTGGGCTTCCAATACTAAGTTATATAAGAGTGGTGAAGGTGGGTATCCTTGTCTGCTTCCTGTTCTTAGAGGGATAACTTTCATTTTTTCTCCATTGAGAATGATATTTGCTGTGGGTTTGTCATACATGGTCTTTAGTATGTTGAGGTACTTTCCCTCTATACCCATTTTATTCAGAGTCATTATCATAAATGGATGCTGTATCTTGTCAAATGCTTTTTCTACTTCTATTGAGATGATCATGTGATTTTTATTCTTCATTTTGTTAATGTGGTGTATCATGTTGACTGATTTGTGGATTTGGAACCATCCCTGCACCCCTAGAATGAATCCCACTTGATCATGGTGTATGATCTTTTTAATGTATTGTCTTATTTGATTTGCTAGTATTTTGTTGAGGATTTTTACATGGATGTTCATCAATGATATGGGCCTGTAATTTTCTTTTTTTGTGTTGTCCTTGTCTGGTTTCGGTATGAGGGTAATGTTGGCTTCGTAGAATGAGTTAGGAAACCTCCCCTACTCTTCAAACTTTTGGAAGAATTTGAGAAGTAAAAGTACTAAATTTTCTTTGAATGTTTGGTGGAATTCACCAGGGAATCTCTCTGGTACTGGACTTCTATTTTTGGGGATTATTTTTTTCTCCCCAAAGCCCCAGTACATAGTTGTACATGCTAGTTGTTAAAGTCATTCTAGTTCTTCTGTGTGGCATGCTGCCACAGCATGGCTTGGTGAGTGGTGCTAGGTCCACACCCAGGATCCAAACTGGTGAACACTGGGCTGCCGAAGCGGAGCATGCGAACATAACCACTCAGCCACGGGAACAGCCCCTAGGAGGTTTGTGATTACTGTTTTGATCTCCTTACTGATGACTGGTCTATTCAAATTCTCTATTTCTTCTTGATTCAGTTTTGGAAGGTTGTATGATTCTAAGAATTTATTCATTTTTCTAGATTATCCATTTTGTTGGTGTACAGCTTTTTGTAATACTCTCTTATAATCTTTCGTGTTTCTGAAGTGTCCATTCTAATTTCTCCTCCTTCATTTCTGAATGAAGCTCTTAGTTTCATTGATTTTTTCTACTTTTTAAGCCTCTGTTTCATTTATTTTTGTTCTGATTTTTATTATTTCCTTCCTTCTACTGATTTTGGGCTTTATTTGTTCTTCTTTTTCCAGTTCATTTAGGTGCAGTGTTAGGTTGTTTATTTGAGATTTTTCTTGTTTGTTGAGGTAGGCCCGTATTGCTATAAATTTCCCTCTCAGTGCTTTGTCATGTTGTATTTTCATTTTCATTTGTCTCCAGGTATTTTTTTATTTCTCCTTTAATTTCTTCATTGACACAATCATTGTTCAGTAGCATTTTGTTTAATCTCCACATGTTTGTGGCTTTTCCAATTTCTTCCTGTAGTTGATTTCTAGTTTCATGCCATTGTGGTCAGAAAAGGTGGTTGGTCTTATTTCAATCTTCTTAAGTTTATTGGGACTGGTTTTGTGGCCTAATATGTGATCTATCCTGGAGAAGGGTCTATGTGAATTTGAAAAGAATATGTATTCTGTGGTTTTTGAATGAGATGTTCTGTACATATCTACTCAGTCCATCTTGTCTAATGTGTCATTTAAGGCCAGTGTTTCCTTATTGATCTTCTGTTTGGATGATCTATCCATTGGTGTAAGTGGAGTGTTAAAGTCGCCTACTGTTATTGTGTTGCTGTCTATTTCTCTTTTTATGTCTGTTAATAATTGCTTTATATAGTTAGGTGCTCCTGTGTTGGGCACCTAGATATTTACAAGTGTTATATCCTCTTGTTGGATTGTTCCTTTTATCATTATGTAGTGCCCTTCTTTGTTTCTTGTTACAGTTTTTGTTTGAGATAAGTATTGCTACCCCAGCTTTATTTGCATTGCCATTTGTATGGAGTATCTTTTTCCATCCCTTTACTTTCAGTTTGTGAGTGTCTTTAGTTCTGAAGTGTGTCTCTGTCATGCAGTATATATATGGGTCTTGTTTTTTTATCCAATTGGCCACCCTATTCGTTTTGATTGGAACATTTAGTCCATTGACATTTAGAATAGCTATTGATAAGAATGTGTTTATTACCATGTTGTTACTTTTTTTCTGGGTGTTTTAGTAGTTCTTCTCTGTTTCTTTCTTCTTCTCTTGCTCTCTTTCCTTGAGATTTGATTGCTGTCTTTAGTATTATGTTTGGGTTCCTTTCTCTTGATTTTTTGCGTGTTTATTGTAGGTTTCTGGTTTGAGATTACCATGACATTCATATATAATAACCTATGTATATAGCGATCTATATTAAGTTGATTTTCTCTTAAGTTTCACCTCTTGCTAAAAGCTCTACTATTTACTCCGCTCCTCTCACATTTTATATTTTTGATATCATTTCTAACCTCTTCTTTCTGTGCGTGTGTATCCATTACCCTCTCTTCATGGAAATAGGCAATTTTAGTACTTTTGTCTTTTGATCTTCATATTAGCTTCATAGGTGATTGATCTGCTACCCTACTGTATATTTGCCTTTACCAGTGATTTTAGTGTTTTTTGTTTTGTTTTTGTTGGTTTTTTGGAATAATTTTCTTATTCCTGTTTGTGAGCTTTTCTTTTCCACTTAAATAAGTCCCTTTAGCATTTCTTGTAAGGCTGGTTTCTTGGTGATAAACTTCTTTAGTTTTTGCTTTTCTGGGAAACTCTTTCTCTCCTTCCATTCTGAATGATAACTTTTCCAGGTAGAGTATTTTTGGCTGTAGGTTTTTTCCTTTCAGCACTTTAAATATATCGTGCTACTCCCTTCTAGCCTGTAAGGTTTCTGCTGAGAAGTCAGCTCATAGCCTTATGGGGTTTCCTTTGTACATAACTTGTTGCCTTTCTCTTGCAGTATTTAGAATTCTCTATCTTTAATTCTTGACATCTTAATTATATATATGTCTTGGTGTGGACCTCTTTGGGTTTATCTTGTTTTGCACTCTCTGTGCTTCTTGTACCTGGATGTCTGTTTCCTTCCTTAGGTCAGGAAGATTTTCAGCTATTACTTCTCCAAATAGATTTTCTGCCTCTTTGTCTGTCTTTTCCTTCTGGGACACCTATAGTAAGGATGTTAGTGCACTTGATGTTGTCCAAGAGGGCCCTTAAACTGTTCTCATTCTTTTTAACTCTTTTTTCTTTTATCTGTTCAGCTTGGGTGATTTCCTCTAGTCTTTCATCCAGCTTGCTGGTCCATTCTTCTGTATCATCTACTCTGCCATTGAGTCCCTCTAGTGAATTTTTCATTTCCAGTATTGTATTCTTCACTTCTGGTTGGTTCTTTTTTATATTTTCCAATTCTTTGTTTAAGTTCTCACTTAGTTCATCCATTCTTCTCCCAAGATCTGTGAGCATCCTATGACTATTAGTTTTTACTCTTTGTCAGGTAGACTGTTTCATTTAGTTCTTTTCCTAAAAATTTGTCCTGTTCCCTTATTTGGAAAGTATTCCTTTGTTTCCTCATTTTGCCTCTTTCTCTGTGCTTATAACTATGTATTAGGTAGATCAGCTACATCTCCCAATTTTGGAGAGGTGGCCTTATGTAAGTGATGCCTTATGAGGCCCAGGAGTTTGTTTCCCTCTCCTCATCAATTCCAAATGTTCCAGGAGAGTCCCCTGTGTGGGCTACAAGTGTCCTTCTGTTGTGGCAGGTTTGCTCTTGCTGATGGAGGCTAGGCCATCCCCCTGGTCGGCTGTGTGTGCCTATTATGGTCCCTTTAGTCACTTTATTGGGCATGGGGAGCCCAAGCACCATTGGCTACAAGGTCTAATAGCACACTCCTGTTGAAGTTTTTCTGTTAAGTGAGTATGCCCCCAGTGTGGCTGGCTGCTAAGTTCAGGGGCTTACCATTGCTGTAGGCTTCTGGCCTATATGAGTCTTGTCAGCCCTCAGGATTGCAGCTAAGTGAGGCCAGCCCCAGGCATAGAAGCACTCAATTGTTTCAGGCTCTGGAAGGTGGGGCCAATCCCCTACATGGCTGTTTGAGAAGCACAGGTCTGCATGCATCTGACAAGCCCCACCACCCTCAGGGCCACACACCTGTCAACACAGTCCTACCTCGTGCAAATGCCTGACCCACTGAAGTGGACTCAGTCACCCCACACACTCCAGCAATGCAGGCCTGCCCCTCATGCATGCCCTGCCCTGCAGAGGTGAGCCCACTTCCTGGTTGCAGAGGTTCCAAGTGCCTCACCTTTGTGGGGCCAACAAGTTGCCTGAGGGCTTGCTGTTGGATGGTGCCAGTCCCTAGGGTAGGATTAAATCAGTGCTCTAGCGGGTAGGGCAGACCCCTGGCATAACAGGCCAGGGGAAGGATTCTATGGCGTCTGCCAGTGTCTCTGTCAGCAAGCCTGTACTAGGTCACAATAATGGCTGCCACCAAAGTCTCAGTCCCTGGAGAGGGAGTCCCAGCCTTCGGAAGTCTTTCTTCTCACTGAGATGTGCCCAGAGCCTATCAAGTAAGTCTTTTTTCACCAAAGGACTGTGCACTTTTCTTTCTGGAGATTTTCGGTTGCTTTCTGAAAAGGTTGAATTTGTGCATGGGCCCTTTAAGAGCAGGCTTTCCCCCCTTAAGCCTGATAGCTTTCCTGGGGGTATTCTCTGTTGTAATTAATAGCCAGCAAAGCCAGATATTATGACACTTGTCTTGGTTGTGCTGAGTCCAGAAGCTACTTATTGTGGTGAAGTTCCCTCACTCAGATCCCCCACTCCTCCAGAAAAGGCTTCATACCTTAAGATTGCTCCGCACCAGCTGTGAAGTGCCATGGCTAGAAGGCGGCATTTGTCCTCCAGAAAGAAATTTCTGCCTCTTCCACCTCAGTCAGCACTGTCTTTTGTCATCGGGGTTCTTTTTATCCAGTTTTCAGTTCTTTCTCAGGGGTAATTGTTCCAAGAGTAGTTGTCAACTTCTTGTGTCCATGGGATGAGGTGAGTCCAGAGCTTGTCTACACCATCATCTTGACATGGCATCTAGAAAAGATTTTGAACAGAGGTTGCAAAATAGCAATCTATGAGCCATATCTTTCCTGCAGATGTTGTATTTGTGCCATAGAATATTTAAAAGTCAACAGTTTAAAAATATTTTAAAATTATGAGGTTTCCTATAAAAACTTGGATTTTGTATTCTCTTGAAAAGTAAGATCTAGAAACACTGGGCTCACATTCTTACATGTATGGTGACAAAATGCCAGAATGCAGAAGAGGCAGCCTCTTGGGATGGTCATTCTTTCTCAAGTTTCCCACAGTCTCCACCTGGCCAGGTTCACTCTTATGGTTTGTCTGCCTCCCATAGGCATTTACGTTTACAACCACTTTAACAAGTGCCACTTTTTTTTTTTAAACCCAATGCCATCCTGAGGTTCCATTATATCTTCTTAGGAATATATTACCTCATTCTGTAGGTGAGAACAGCTTTTCCTTCCACCTTCATATGAAGATACCAGAGAATATTCACTCTTCTGTGAATAACGGGCTATATGCTCTTTCATTTTGCTTCTGGCCTGAGGTATCAGAAAGGGCTTCCTCTAAGAGATAACCCCTGCACTGGGTCTTAAGAAGTAAGAAGAGTTATCTGAGTGGAGAAAAAAGGTAACGAAGTTCTGAGTAGACAGTATATGCTAAGCAATACTTGCAATAGACTGTCGTATAAGAGGAAATTCAAGCCAGTCCTTTTAGAGAAAGGAAGGAGTAAAAAGAGTTGAGACCTGCAAGGTAAGTGGTGTCTAGGTCATAAAGACTTTGCATGCCATGCAAGAGAGAGTGATAATTATTTTATAGACAATGGGAAAACAGTTAAGTGTATTAAGCAGAAGATGAATTTAACCACAGCATGATGTGGCAATGTTTGCATTTTAAATAAATTATCTGGTATCTATACGAAGGATGGATTTAATGGCAGGTGAAACTGGAAACAAGGAAGCCATATCAGAAGCTACTGTAAGCATCCAAGTAAGAGGTCATGAGGAACTCATTGGAGAAATCCTATAGGAAGTAAGACCAGGAAATCAAGAGATATACTATTTCGACGTTTATTGAATGCTAATTGTGTAGAATGCTATGGGAGAAATAAACCAACTAATCCAGCTTTCTATGTAATGCTTCAATCTGCTTTACAGCCTCCCCAGTAAGCAGTTCCCCAGTTTCTGATTGGACCCTGCCAAATGATATGGAGCTACTCCCTCATGTCACGGTCAATTTCAATTTTAATTATTAGAAACTGCTTCCTTATATTGCTTTCTTATATTGAGTCAAAATTGTCACCTCTCCTACATCTTCTGGTTCTGTCCTTTGAAGCTTCAGTGACAAAGCTTAATCCCTGTTCTGCAAGACAGCATTTCAGGTATTTGATGACAGGAATCATGTTTCTCAAAAATCCTTTCCTTTTCAGCTAAAAAAAATTACTTAGTTCTTTGTAAGAGTCAACGTCCTCCACCTTCCCCCAGCACACAGTATGTTCAAATTCTGCCCATTACTTAGCTCCAGCTTCAATGTCGCCACACTGCCTCCAGGTCATGTATCTATGGACAGACTCCAGCTTCCAATGGCCTTCTTAAAATGTAATGCTCAAAATTGTACCCCTCCTTTTGGGCAGTTTAACCAACACAAATTTGAACAAAGTTCTCTTCTCTTCCATCTTTTCTATTTCGGGATACAATGTCATTACTGATGCATTTATCTATGAGAAAAGGTCAGAAGTTTCAGTTGGGACAGTATTGTGGAGAGGCATGCTCCAAGTCTTGTCCTGGGACCAGCAGCATCAGCAGCATCTGAGAGTTTATTTAAAATGCAAATTCTCAGACACTACTCTGATCTGACTCAGAATCTCTGGGGCACAGGCCCAGGAATCTGTGTCTTCAAAAGTTTTCAAGGTGATTCTTCCATATGCTAAAGTTTGAGATGCATTTTTGTAGAGGGTCTTTGACTTTGCATCTAAGGAGCTTTAAAAAGCTCAAGCACTTACTTTTAAACAAAATTCTTCTTGTTTTCTCACATGAGGACTCAAGAAACCTTTCTGAGACCATGGACAGTGTCAGCATAATACACACATCTTTAAATGCTGGGGGAGGGAAACTCAAGGAGGCTAATTAAGTTTTACAATCCAGTAGTTGTGGGAAAGATTTTAAAAAGTAGAAAAAAAGAAAAAGAAAACAAAACAAAACAATATGCCTTTGGTCAATCCATTACAAAGAGGACTGAGCCGCTGACCTTTTCATTCTGCCTGAGCTGTGTGCACAGCAACTCTGTAACCTTTTCCAGCTGGAATAGAAAGTTCAATTAAGTTTGTTGGCTCAGAAATCTGCCCGTGTCCCGGAGAGCAGATTAGGCACTTAGGGGCTGCAATTATCCATCTGCTGCTTCTGCAAAACTGAAAAGAATGCACACGTGCTGTTACCTATCTCTGGGCATATGCAGAGGCAGATACTTGTGTATCTGTATGCATGTGTGCATGCGGCGGCTACAGACAGGCAATGTCTGCAGCTGAGAAATTCAATCGTTTCCAAATTTGGGTTTTTATGCATTGCCGATGATGGTTTTAAGATGGATAAGAGCCTGAGAGTTGGGACCTGTCCAGTTCTTGGCCACCACATTCATCCTCTTATCCTTTCTTTATAGTTGGGTCTTTTGACTAGTACCTTAGTCTTCGCCCAGGTTTGAGGGCAGGGGATGGCTTTGGTCATGGGTAGAGGCATTTCAGGAAGCTGCTTTCAATATTCAGGGGACTAAACATCAAGTCTGTCTTGCTTGGGAAAGTAATATGTGTCGTGGTTAAGAATACCATCTGTGAAGATTGTGTCTGAATCTAGTGCTGCGATTACAAACTGTAAACTTGAATATATCTCTTTAACTCTCTGAGCTTCAGTTTCCTCATCTAAAATGGGGATAATAGTATTAACCTCAACGTGGCTGTGAAGATTAAATAAAATGGTGTATTTAGTTGTCTGGCACATAGTTTATTTTTAGTAAATGGTAGCTGTGGTTTCAATAATGTCATTGAGGTTACTCTGATGTTAGGCTGTGGTTTTGGTGTCTGCATCTTTAAATTTCCCCTCTGATACCTATGTCCCATGTCTGGAAACTGGGCCACTATCTCCCTTTGCCTTGACAGCGTCCTTAGTGCCTCACTCACTCTCGGACTACACTTGTCTTGTTCTCCTGTCAGAATCGAGTCTCTGAATTTCACATCCACTTGAGTATTTTCTAAAGGTTATTCTTTAAAGACTAGGGAAGTGAACTTTTAAAAGTGTAAATTAGATCAAATCAGTCTCCTCACTCCCATCCCATCCCCCAGCAGAAAGCTCTCCAGTGGCTTTACATAGTATTTAAATAAAATCCAGACTCCTGTCAGAGGCCTGTAAGGCCCAGTAGGACCCGGTTCCAGCTTTAACCTCATTTTACATTCCTTGATTTCCGGCTGACAACGCTCAGAATACAACAGCTCTTTTTCAGACCTGTGATTACATGCAGATCCTTCCTGCCTCGGGACTTTTGCACAGCTATTTGTCTTCCTGGTCCACTCTTTCCCTAGGTTATAGTATCATTGACTCTTTCTCACCATTCAGTGCCACCCCCTTGGATAACCTTCCTAGACTGCTCTTTCTAAATTAATCCACAGTCACCCCACCCTCAAGTCACTCTCTTTCCAGCCCCATCCTTTATTTTCTTCATAGTTTACTTATTATTTACTTGCTACATATTTATTATCTATCTCCCTGACACCAGATTGTGGAGTTCATGAAAGGAGACACTTGATTGTTTTGTTCAACACTATATCTCCAGCAATAGAAAAGTTTCTGATGTATAGAAGATGATCAGTTAGCATTTATTAAATTAATAAGTTAATGTGTCCCAGTCAGGGGTCTGAAGCCCCTCTTGATGACATTTTCCTGGGTCTTAGATTGTATTTTGCTTCTGGATCCTCTGTTGCTTGTTTCTAAAAGCCATTGATCAAGGCACATCGACACTTCTTGCTTAACCTCCCCAGACCTTTCTCTCTCACCAGTTTATTTGCAGTTATCTGTCATCATTGTTTCTGGATGCCATATTTTATGTGCTAGCTTTAACTTCATCCCTCTTCCATGCAGATGTCTGTACGCCAAGCACAAGATCAACTCCAATCGTCATGTTTGGAGCAAAATTCTTAATGAAGTCTACAATGCTTAAGGAGGTGAGATTTTCTTATCTACTCCTACAGCCTCACCTTGTACCATGCTGCCTGAGATACTGAATACGTAAGTGGACAATGGCCAGATGAAGGAACTGAGGTCAAGAAGAGTGAAGTTGTTTGTCTAGGATCAACATGTCTTGAAACTACGGTTAGTGGGAAATAGAGCCATTCTTGTGACCCTTGAATCATGATGCTATTGATTATAACCCTCATAACAGCTACCATTTATTTATTATTTATTTATTTATGCAGGAAAGATTCATCCTGAGCTAACATCTGTTGCTAAGCTTCCTCTTTTTTTCTTCTTTTTCCCCACCAAAGTACCCATACATAGTTGTGTGTAGTTGTAAGTTCTTCTGGTTCTTCTACATGAGCCACTGCCACAGCTTGACTACTGACAGACAAGTGGTGTGGTTCCACTCCTGGGAACTGAATACAGGCCACCAAACAGAGCATGCCAAACTTTAACAGCTAGGTCATCAGGCTTGGCTCTAGCTACTATTATTAAATGCTCATTATAGGTCAGAGATTGTGTTAAATCTTTTACATGAATCTTCTCACTTAATTCACAGAAAATTCTAGGATGAGAAAATTGAGGCTCAGAAGAGTTAAGGGATAGGATCAGCTAGCTAGGAAGGGGAGGAGTAGAGATTGTCATCTGGTTCTGGTTGACACGAACCCGTGGGTTTAACTATCGTGCAACCCTGGATGATAAGGTCATGCTCTCACTGAAATCATGCTACTGCTTCTGCTTGAGAGGAAACCAGAGATTTCTTATTTCTTTATGAACTCTTCCTCATTGCCTATACCCGGAGAACTGAGGTTTCACCCCACAGAACTTCCCAGAATGGAATAGAATGCAGTTCTGAACCTTAAGGAATCAAATGTCATGTGCAAGAAACATTTGGAGAAATGTATCAATTCATATCTCAAAAATGCCTTCCTGGAATGGGAAGATGAGAATTTCAAGGCAATCTAGGAATTTGGAAGTAGATTCTGAGGTGAAATAAAACTATGCATGCCTGTTAAATTCATAGACAGAAATCAAGGGACAAAAATGTTCCTGGAAAATTAAAGAGTGCAAATCTCTTGAGGTCATGTCTTGCTTTTAAATTCTGATGTCTGCCCTCCTGTCAGGCCACAGGCACACTGTAGGTGCTAACTTGTGCTCTCACTTCAGAAATTAAAGGGCCTTGATGATGTCTAAACCAGTATCCTCATTCTATAGGTGAGGGAATGAGGCTTAGCAGGATGAAATGACCCTCCAAATAAAAGTCTCCCGATTCCACACTCAATGCACACTGCATAGGATGCACAGCCACTTGAACTGAAGGTGAGATAAAAGAGGAAACAAAGAGTCATTATTTCCAATCACAACTGGGTCTAGATGTGATATAGGGGAAATTAGAGGTCACCTAATCCAGCTCCCCAGCTGGTGCTTAATCCTTTGTTGCCTTTTCAACTGAAGTTATAAACTCTAGGTAAACACTAGGAATGGTTAATGGCAGAGCTAGATCTAAGCCCCGGTTCACCAGACTCCTGACCCATTGTCTGTCCACTCCCCCATGCTGCCTCCTCAGGCTGCTCAGCTACCACAAAAGTAGCTGTAGCATGCTTCTCAGTAACCACCCCATGGAAACATATAGGAAAGCCTTTCTTCCTTATCCCTCATAGCTGTCATCTGCCATTCTTTTCCATCTAATGAAGGGAGTGTTTCTGGTCCAACAGCACCTACTAAGCAAAGGATAGCTTTTGACTTCCCTCTGGAACAGTTGCTTGTATCTGATTGGGTCTATTGTGTAATGCAGTAAGCAGCTCTGTTCTATTTATGTACAATTTTAGCAAAAGACAAAATCATGAGTCTCATATAAATATGAAGTGAACACATGCCAAATATTTTATTTAACTCATGAATTAATGAGGGAACCAGTAAGATGTTACAACCCATTCAAAGAAAAATTTAAAGAACACACATAGGCAACCAGGAAGGCTGACAGAGATGACAAATAGATGCAAAACTGGTTAATATCCATAGGGCAATAATCAATTCATCTCCACTAGACATGGTTTGCATTTCTAGGAATAATAATCATTTGCATTATTATCAGTTTTCTTCAAATTGCAGAATGGTAAAATAGCTCAAAGACAATGAAAGGCACACCTACCCAGAAGGGTGGGCTAGAGAAGACCCCCAGTAATCTTTTTGTGCCCATTTCAAAATCTCTTCACAATTTTCTTGACAGCCCTAAGCGCTGATAATTTTTCCCCTGAGAATGATATCTCCAAATCTCTCTAGGCAGGAAATAGAGAGTGTCACTGTTAATCTACACACTCTCTCTCAGTGCCTCATTTGCTCACTCCCCTCTCCCTCTGGACACACATTCCATGACCAGATCTCACCGGTCTTCCACGGTTTTTCCTCAGCAAGCTGTCAAAACCATAAAGGGTCTGAACAGCCCATTAAGTCTTCCTTTTGGCTCTTTGTTGCCGTGTAACCCTTGAGAAGTCACTTGACTTCCCTGAGCCTCAGATTCTTCATCTGTAAAATGGTGATTATGGTTTCCGATTCACAGGGCTTTTGTTTCCAAGATTCAAATGGAGTTACAGGGGTTGGGCCACGTTTTCTTGATCTGGTTTTTCAGGGACAGATGTTAGAGATACACTTAGGTTATTTATTAAAAGGAGAGTTTACTCGAAGGAGTATAAGGGCATATTTGAATAGCCAATTAAAAACGAAAATATTCTATCAGCAGCACATTTACCTGGACCTCTGTCATCCCAATGAAGATCATTTATGAAGTATATAATAATAAGAATGCTCATTATTAAGCACTTAGTACATGCCAAGTGTTTTATTTGCATTGTTCTTTTATCTTTACTGTTACCTTTTGAATTAGGTATATCATTATCTCCACTTCATAAATGAGGAAACTGGAGGGCAGACAGAGTAACTCTCTGAAAGTCCTACAGCTAAGGAATGCTTGTTCCAGGATTCAAACACAGCTCTCTCTTGACAGAAAAATGCATCCCTTTAACCACTGTGCAACACAGGCTTGTTGGAAAGTGATTGAAAACCACTTGGAATAGTAACTTGTTTGCAAATTCCTTCTCTCTGTGGTAAAATCTCTTTTTATACTTCCTCTAAGAATTTCATTAGATTAATTTTCAGTATCAAATGTAAAGCATCCATATTAGACATAGTTTGGGCCCGTCACTTCAAAGGGGAGATCTCACTCGTGTCTATTTTTTACCAAAGCATGGGATCCCAGGCCATTCAACATACTAGAGGAATTCAGTATAGCCATTAAGAACACAGACTCGGAGGGCTGGTAGAATTTGTCTCACTGCCCCATGCCCCAACCCTTTATTAAACATTAGTTTTGGGGCCTGCCCAGTGGTGTAGTGGTTAAGTGCACACGTTCCACTTTGGCGGGTCGGGGTTCACCAGTTCGGATTCTGGGTGCGGACTTCATTCTCTTCTCCCTGAGTCCATCTTTGTTGGCCAACTCTTCCACTTGTGCCACATCCACCAGGACCTCACCACACAATGGCAGTCTGAACCCTTTAGTGGACAGAATCCTGCCAATTCCTAACCATTGACTCAGTCAATATCCCAATTCCAAATTTCCAGGAGAAAGAATCTGAATGCCAGAACCCATCCTCTGGGTTGGCTCCACAATAGTATTCATAACTTATTCAACCAACTTTGCCCACAGGCAGCTGGATCATATAATATTAGGCCAGGCAGTGGGAACAACTCCCATGGGAAAGGAAAAAGTATCAGGTACTCCAAGTAGGTAAACTACCACACATTTTCATATGTCAACTTAGACCCACTTGAATAATTCTTCAAACCACCATAAAGAAAATAATTTTCAGGCAGAAAACAAGGGGTGGAATCCTGACAATCTGGGTAGATTCTCACTATACTTCATTAACGCTCCAATTATTTACAGTGTATCCATTTCAGAGCCAAGGGAGATTTTTCCAGACAAATGATTATGTTCCTCCATCCAAGAAACTGAATTTACATGTGCTGGAGCTTACAGAACTGTGGTTGAGATGTTCCCCTCAACCACTGCTCTGAGTGTTTTGGGATGATTTTTTAGAGCTCAGGATTTGACTATGTCTTGACTATACCCTCTGACATCACTGTGAACCAGTGGGGAATCTTATCCTAATAGCATTTGACTGGAGGGTGGACACAAGGGAGATTTGTGGTATAAATATCCATGGGCATTACTATTAACGCCATCTATTCAGAGGCAAAGAAAGAAATGTGCTATAACTCTCCTCCCAGAGCATACATATTGAAGAAAAGCATTCTGCACAAACTCATTAGAGTGCCTTTATTTTGCTTATGCAAAGATAACTTGAAGGAATGGTGCTATATGCTGATTTTAAGAGGGTCAGCTAAGGTTTAGAAGATAATTTAAGAGATAATTTAAGATTCAGAGTTTTTTTAAAAAATGATCACATGGGATAGTAGGTTAAGTGTGGCAAAAATTCTAGCCTGGGAAGAGCTTCTGTTTGGAGTGGTGAGGAAAGCACTGAGGTAGTTGGCAGAAGACCTATGCTCAAGTCTTGGCTCTGATACTTCCTAGCTGCAGGGACTTGAGAAAGTCACTTCTCTAAGCTTGAATTCTATCCTGTGTGAAATGGGGCAATGTCTTTGTCATGGATAGTTGTGAGGATCAAAGCTAATAAGTTAATGAGTATGAAAGAACAAACAGTTAAGTTCTACATAAATATGAAAAGTTTTAGATCCGTCGTCTCATTTTACTGTTGGAGAAAGTGAGGATCTGGGGAGATCAAATGACTTGGAAGATGTCACCTAACTAGTTGATGTCATCTGATTGTAAAACTCACATCTCTTGACTCTCAAGTCAAAGCCAACAAGATACTAACTTCAAACCCCTAACTACCTATCAATTACTTGACTCTGTTCATGGTTGGGTGGAATTGTGGTTAAGGAGTTTGAAAGCAGACCTTGTCTCAAGTGTTACTGCTTACTAACTGGTTGATGTTTCATCCTTAAAAACATCAATTTTCTCATCTGCAAAATGGGTACAATAATAATAGGAAACTTATAGTGTTGCTATGAGCTAACGTATGTAAATAGTTAAGTACGGTGTTTGGAATACAATAAATGCTAAATAAACATTAGTTATTATGATGGAGAAGAAGAAAGAAGTGAACGTTTGGAGGAGAAGAAAAAGGAACTATTTTTCATCACATTAAAGTTTAGGTTAACAAGTTTTTTTTCTGGAGAGCAAGTGGAAGGTAAAATTGCCACATCTCTCCAAGTTGAGTCTGATATGTAAAGATAGCACTAAAGGATTATAGCATCGTGAATCCTTGAGCAGAAGTCAACCCAGAAACAAGGATAGAAGAGTCCAGATCTTGGGCTGGTCCTCCTCAGAAACACTCAATTTCCTGCAGAGTTATATTAAAACTCCTTCACCTGACTTTCATAAATGAAGATGACTTGACTTTGACCTCTGCAAAATCCCATGTTACGGCCCCTTCCCCCTCAAAACACACTATGCTATACTACAATCACAATAGATTTCTCCTATTCTCTAATCTTTCCCCATACTCTGTTAATCTGAACTTGGCCCAGATTATCTCTCTACCTGGAGTTCCTTCCCAATATTTTATGCCTATAAAAATCTTATTTGTCCCACATGATTCAGTTCAAATGTCACTTCATCATTAAAATCTTCCTTAACTGAAGTCAGTGATTCCTTACCTTGCATTGCTATTCAACATGTTCCTTTATTTAGAATGTCTCACTCTGCATGTCTGTCTCTCCCACCCATGATTAAGATCCTTGAATACAGAACCAACATATGCTTCATGTCTATATTACTGGAAATGCTTAGTGTCAGGACTTCCAGTGATAGATGTTAAATATTAGTTAAGTTCAATCGAAATTTGTTTTCAAGCTTTTCAAAGAAGTGTGAGTTTTAGGAAAGATGCACATGTATCATTTGGTTTCTGCCAATCTTCAGATGATGCCACTTGTGAGAAACAGCATCAAAGGAATTGAGCAATTACTTGTTGAGCACATACCATATACCAGTCACTGTTCTAAGTTACATGTATAACATCTCTCAGATGTTAACCCTTACAAAAATTCAATGAGGTAGTTTCTACTATTACCCCATGCTACAGATTAATAAACTGAGACCTAAAGAGGCTGAATGACTCGTCTGAGGTCCAACAACTAATAAATGATGGATTCTGGATTTATCCCTGGAGTTCACACTTTTAACCCATATTAATACCCCTTAAGAGCCAGAGTAGCTCTCATCCCACCTAAAATGTCTTAAGGGGATTCAGCACCAAGGACAGCACAGTGCTTGCTCTCCTTTCTCTTGGAATGTAGCCATGCCTGGCTCGCTTTCTAAATTCTGTTCCCACCGTCCCATAATCCCAAGTAAGAATAGGCCAGGAACTGTATGGACCAGCCTGAGGGGAGCTTAGTCAAGAGGGCTACAGCCTGAACAATAAGAATGGTGATGCTATGGTGAAATTTTCCTGCTATTTTGTCCTCTCAGTAGAACATTAAGACGGGTTGCAGGGACAGTAAAACAGTTCCCATTGCCCATTTTCTCTCTCTCTGTAATGTAGCCAGAGACTTAAATACGATTGAGTTAATCTTTGAAGAAAACAGAAAATACTGTAACAATAAAGGCCGTAACATGGTTACAAATGAGAGCTACTGCTCCCTTCTGCATTCTAAATTCCGAGGATAATTCTGCAGAGCTTCATTACCAGAGTATAATTGTGTTATAGAACTCTAAATCACCCCGCTACACTTAACTGGCAATAACATTAAGATAGCGCAGATATTCATTTTAATTAAAACATAGCCTCAAACTATTTTCCTGCTATAAGAGGCAAAACTTTCTCCCCCACCCCCACCCCCTGTAACTTTCATTTGTTAGCACATCTATGGCTAGCAGTAGATAGGAGATTTAAACACAATTAGAAAATTCCACCTTATAAGCCAGGAGCAGTTAAAGCTTTGCTGAGGAAGATGAATATCAGGAAAGCTGGCTTGGGTTTTAATCTTTTTCTCATCTGTGAGGCATTGACAGCAGTTGTTTCAGAGAGGAAGGAGTACCCAGATGATCAGTTCAAGAATTATGCAAATAGGCATTGAAATGTAGTAGTCCAGACATTAACGAAAACTTTGGTAGCTCAGTAGTTTTCAAGAGTTTCCATTGCCAATAGCATAAGCATTCATTCATTTAACAAGTATTTATTGAACATCTATTCTGTGCTGCACACTGGGGATACACACATCAACAGAACTTGACTCTTTCCCTCAAATATACAGCAATCTAGTGAAAGAAATTGATATGTAAATAAGAAATTGCATTACAAAATGCTCTAAGGAAGATGTGGCTCAATATGCCTGTCTTTCCTCAGGATAAGAAATTTGGGATGGATTGTGGAGCACACACAGGCGTTTTACAGACAGACAACTGAATGACAAGAGCAGAGGAATGATATGTTCAAAAACAGAATTCCATGAAATAATATAGACTATTCAGGAGATTCTAAATCATTCAGTACGGCTAGACTGTAGTGTGGAAAAAGTTGGGGGGAAATGATGTTGGTGAGGTCCAAGATGTGGAGAATCTTAAGTGCCCTGGCAAGGAGTTTGGGCTTCAGCCTACTGATGATGAAGAGATTTTGAAGGGTTTAATCAGGGAGCAATAGGGGCAGATAGGCAATGATAGCAACGTGATTATTGAGGTTATAGCACAGATTTTGTAGTTTGGCATTCAAGTCTTCAAACTACTGCTCCATCCACGCAGAAATATTAATAAAATAACAACAATGAGAACCAGATCGGCAACACTGATGAACATTTCTGAATGTACCCTATTTGTCTAATGATATTGTACAGTATCTTATTCAATCCTTAAATATTTAAGGATTAACATTCTCCATTTTACATGTGAGAAAACTCAGACACAGATAGATTGAACAAGTTGCCCAGAAAGATCACCCAGATAGAACTGGGATTCCAACTCAGGTCTGATTGATTTCCAATTCCCTGTTCAGAATCACAATCACTCAGTAGAATTTCAATGCCAATTATAGTCATTCTATTCAGCATTCTGCCTTTCCATCTCCTCATATAAAAGACGATCATGTAGATTTTTCTCTAAATAAGAATCAGGCCATTTGCAATTAATCTTACCCAAGCTCCTTGAACTTCCTAGACCTGTCTTCCTTCTCCTCTACGCATATCTAAATCCAACTCACACTTCAAGATTAGGCTCAAAGCTTATCTGTTCCAGCATGTTAACCATGAGAATTTTCTGTAATTGATAACTTGTATTGCATCTCAATCTCTGTTCTAGGTGTTGGGGTTACAGAGGTGTATAGGGCAGATAAGGACACTTTTATAATGGAGTTTAATTTCTAGGTTAAACAGCTAAGGAGTTTCAGAACTGGTATGAAACCCAGGCAGCCTTAGTCTACAGCAGCACTTTGTGAAGTGAAAGCTACTGGCCACATATAGCTATTGAGCATTTAACACATGGCTAATTCAAATTGATATGTGCTGTAAGTGTAAAATCACACAAAATTTCAAAGGCAGTACCAAAAATCATAAAATATCTTCTTGCTTATGTGTGTATATTGATATGTTAAAATTATAATATTTTATATACAGGGGTTAAGTAAAATGTACTATTAAAATTAATTTTACCTGCTTCCTTTTACTTTTTTTTTTAATGTGGGTACTGGAAAATTTAAAATTGCATGTGACTTGAATTGTATCTCTATTGGACAGGACTGGTCTATATTTAGTACTCCAGCCATTATGCTATATTACCTCCTTAATAAAGAGATAAATAAAAAAGACAATTGAGGAGAATGATGAACATTATGGTATTAACAACATAGTGATATTATAGAGCATGTCAATAAGTGGGTGGAGCTGGGCTTATTAGATGGGGTGAGTAAGGAGGTCTGTCTGAAAATGTGATATTTGAGCAGAAACCTGGAAAACAGCCATGCAAGGGACTGGAGGGGGTGCAAAAGAGTCAGAGAGGTTATTGCTTATACCACCAACTTCACAGTTAATATCTATTTTAAAAATATCTTGTTTATAACTCTTTTTTTTAACTTAGCGGAGAGTATTGAGTATAATAGGAAGTATGTGACTTTAAAAAAATCACTTTGGTTTTTTTAATCTGAACTTCAAGAACTCCAATCTTGGGCATTCACTTAGCATCTGTGGACCTCTTTCGCATCTATGAAATGGAAAAAAACGTTCTTCCTAATTTATTACAACATTTACGTAAGATATAGTATGAAGAACAAGTATTTAAATTTCACTTTACGGGTCCTTCTTTTCTGATTTGATTCTGAACTCATGTAGAACACAAAATGTCAATATCTTGTATCTTACAGCCCTCATGGACCCTATTATAGAACCTTGTACATGGTAGATGTGTAATAAAAGAGGTGAGTCAACATTCTTCATTAAATCACCGAAAGAAATGGAACAAGTGTATTTACCAGACCAGAGACTATTGGGATATTTTTGAGCCAATCTTCATAAATTGGATATTGTCCTGAAGAAGTTTCTGCTACTAGATTCCTTCTGCTTGTTTAATTAGAAGTGCTTTTCCAATCATCCCCTTTAGTGACGTTTGTAAATCTTTTAATAGTTGACAAAGTGCTTCTACATCTATTTGATCTTCACAGTTGCACTGCAAAGTTAGAAGAGCAAGAATCATTAGAAAACTGAAGCAAGAGACAAGGTGGCCCGCCCAAAGTTGAACTACTAATAAATGACAGAGCGGATCCTCTAAGTCCAGGCCCAGGGCATTTTTCACCACATTACGTTGATCCTTCTAAGTAAGAGTTCTTTATTAAGATGTCACATTTTGGAAGCTTTCTCATAATTTCCCTGTAGCCTCAACAATGCTCCCATATTAGCTTTCCTATGTCTAGGTACTTTTTTGGGGACATCAATGTTTAATATAGTGTTCAAAAATGTGTTGAATGATTGGGCACATACATCTCAATGGGCAGCTCAGGGTTTTGTTTTGGTTTTTTCTTTTTAATTCTCTCTTGATTGCTTTGCTAAATCCAAGTTCTAAAGTGCTGGTGGGGTTTGAAACTCTTCAACTTGCAAGAAAAGTACTGCCATCTTCCCAGAGCTTAACTATGAATACTCTGAGATGAGAATAGACAAGGTTACAATGCCTCCAGGCTTCCAACTAGAGATTTCAAATATTTCTAATTTCTTCAATTTAGCTTCATTTAAATTTTACTGAGAGGTAATTGCACTGAATTAATATAGTTACAATTATGCTGAAATCAATCCATTAACATCTTGAAAATTCTTATTAATCTGGCAGCAACGTTATGGATAAAAACAGAAATACATCCTCTATTTGGAGTGTAGATTAATATAATAAGAATGCTGGAGTTAATTTCTCCAGGATATGAATTCCTTGAGACAAGACACTATAATATGTTTCTGTTTTCTGGTTTTAAAGTGCTGCTTTGAGTATATGAAGATGATATTTGCATGTAAAAGTACCTGAAACCACTTGTCTTCATTCCTATGTCATAAAAGGAAGTCTGATTAAAAGTCCAAATCACAGAGCCTTTTCTGAATTTACTTGTTTGCCTTTTAAGGTCTCTCTACTTTCTCTCCCATAAATATACTTGAGACAAAGAATGTGTATCACCCCTCTTTTTCCAACTTTGTGCCTAGCATAGTTCTTAGAGTTTGTAAATATGCTCAATAAACTGCTGATGATGGTGAGGGCAACCACAACATGACAATGGTGATGATTAAATTAAGCCATCAACAATGATATTTGTGTTTTTCATATATTAGATGGCTTAAAATGGTGTGTGCCACATAGAATTTAGAATTCACTTGAAATGTATTTTGAGTTTACCCAAAGTAGAATCCAAACATTGATTCTTTAAACATCAAATGTGCCATTTGTCTACATCTATATCTTATAATTATTGTCTATCAATGCTCATTCATTCAATGATTATTTACAAAGTATCAACTGTCTGTCTGTTGGTATATATTAGTGATTAAAACAGACATAAACTCTGAAGTCATGGAGCTTACAATTTAGTGAGAGAGGGAGACAATAAGGACATAAAAATGTTTAATTTAAAATCCATAACTTTTAAGTACTATGATGAAAATGGGCAAGGTTAATGAAAAGGAATAACAGAAGAATTCACCTTTGCCCGGTAAACCCCAGTAAACTTATTCTGGGGCCCACCTCTTTCTTTGTGGTCCTGGAGCAGGAGAGAAAGGGAGCAGGATAATGTTGCATAAGTCAGTAGGGGCCAGATTATATAGAGTATGTAGATTTGGAAGGTACTGAGCTTAACTTTAAGTGTGAAGGGAAATCACTAGAGCATTTAAAGCAGATGACTGACTTCATATGATTTATGTATCTAAAACAATCTTTTGATTTTTTTATGAGGAAGAGATTTGGAAAAGGTAAGAGCAGAAGTGGCCACTGCAGTAGTCCAGGAGAGAGATGTTGGAGCCCCTGGCGCAGTGTAGCAGAGAGAAAGACAGGCAGAAGTCTATGGATCTGAAATGCTTTTCACAAACAGAATTGATAGAAAGTTTGATAAGCATTTGGACGTTAACAAGAGAGCAAAGATTCAAGCATAACTTTAAGGATGTTGATTTGAGCAAATGAGTGATGGTAGTGGCATTAATGAGATGGAAGGATAGAGAAAGAACAATATTCTTTGAGGTTTTGGACATGTTAAAAAGTGATGTCAGGTAGGCAGATATACAAATCTGGAGTTCTAGGAAAAATTTGTGCTAGATATTTACATTTGGGAGTTCAGCATATGTAAAGCATTTAAAGCAATGAAAATGGATACATTTTTCTAAAGAAAGTATACAGAGAAAGAAGGAGAATGAATCCTGAGGTGCTTCAACATTTAGAGATCAGATAAAGGAAGAAAAATACACAAAGAAGACAAAAAAAAAAGCAGCTACAGAGATAAGAGGGATTCTTAAGTGTGGTTTGATTAGAAAGGGGTGAATAACTTTGATTAAAGCTGCTAAGAGTTTCAATAAGATGTGGGCAGGAAAGTAGTCATTGGATTTGACAAAACTGAGATTATTGTTGACCTTGATGAGAACAGTTTCAGTGGATTGTTGAAGAAAAGCCAGGTTAGAGTCAGTTGATGAGTGTTCGGGAGTTGAACAAGTAGAGTTGGCATGAGTAGATAGCATTTTTTGAAGGTGGCTGTGAGAGTTAAGACAAGAAATGAAGTTGTAACTTGTGAGAGATGTGGAATCAGAAGAAAGTTAACTGAGAAAGGGGGAAGGCAGAGTATATTTGCATGGGGAGGAAATGGATCCCTAGAGGAGAGGCTGATGACACAGGAGCTAGGTGGATGAAAGGTGGAAAGAAGTGAGGAAGTGAGAGGAGATTGAATCAGAGACATTGTGAAAGCATTGGCCTCTGAAGTGAAAAAAGAAAAGCCTTCCTCAGATGTAACAGGAGGGAAGGAGGAGAAGACAAATACAAGCACAGATGGGTTTATATATTTGGTGGGTATTTTCTTCTTCATTGATGAAGTATTGATGAAGCTTAGATGGACTGGAGGGTGACACTAAACCAAAGAATAGGGGGCTGGCCCAGAGGAGCAGTGGTTAAGTTCACACATTCTGCTTCAGCAACCCAGGGTTCGCCAGTTTCGATCCCAGGTGCAGACCTATGCACTGCTTGTCAAGCCATGTTGTGGCAGGCATCTCACATACAAAACATAGAGGAAGATGGGCTCAGATGTTAGCTCAGGGCCAGTCTTCCCCAGCACAAAAGAGGAATATTGGCAGCAGATGTTAGTTTAGGGCTAATCTTCCTCAAAAAAAATTAATAAATAATAATAAACCAATGAATGGAAGGTATGAATACAGTTATCTCTGTGTCTGAAGAAGCAAGATGACTAGAGAAATATAGAGGGATTATGGCACAGGGTTTGGAGCACATTTGAGGGTTGATACCATAGTTTCCCCTAGATTTGTTCACATGCCTGTGTACTGGCACTGAGTAGGTATTTAGGATGGATTTCATCTAGATGTGAGAAAATATGAGGAGTGAGAACAAAGGAACTGACAGCTTTTATAATATGGTGGTAATAACGATGGCCCACAGAATCCAAGTTGAATCAGAAAGGAAACAGAGGCAGGAAGTCTTGATGGATAGTGTTAAAGTGGTGGGGTCAATGGATTGGAAGACATGGAGACTCATGATTGGATGTTTGCATTAGAAATTGTGAAGATGATGTGTCAAATGATGTGGATCTACAGTGTGGTCCTGGGAACAAGAGGCTGAGATGGAGTGGAGGCAACATTCATGTGAGGTAATTAAGGTCAAGGACCTGAGAGATCTGAATGCTGGATGTGTCAGATTTTGACGTTTCCAAGAATGAGGATAGACAATGGCATAGAGAGACAGATTGTGATACATGAGCTAAATTGGAGAAGGACAAGAGTGTTGGTAGATAACCACAATAAAGAAGCAGGGAGAATTGAATATATTTCAAAGAATATAAACTTTTGCAAAAAGTAGGGGACTGGCAAGGGATGGAAGAAGTGTAGTTACTCCAACTACTAGTCTGGAGGTATGTGACATACGAGAGAAAAATTGCCCTCTCGATAAGGCTGCGGAGAATACAACACCCTCAGGGAACAGACATATTTCAGGTAAGCCAAGAGGGTGAAAGGATTGTTCTAAAAAGAAACTGTGGACATAAAGAAGATTGTGAGTCATAGATAAGGAGTACTACATGGCCCAGGGGAAGAATTTGTAGGGCAGTTTTAGGCATGAAGGGATTAGATCAGCTTAAGACAGAACTAAGGAAGAGTACCTGTCACGTAATAGATACCCTGTCCATGTCAGCTTTTGCTGTTCCTATTCAATGGGCACGAGATTTGGAGGTAATGCGTTACCAGTTAAGCTTGGAATTCTGGCAGTCACGTCCAGAACATGAATAATGTGACTCCATAAAGCATCTACTTTCAATCTATTAACTCCATTTCCTTAGGTGGAAACAGATCATAAGTTGAGATTATAATAAAAAAGAATAATTATCTTCACAAGTGAAGCATGGACAAAATCTGCTATGCTACTAGTTCCCCAAAACAAGGTATTCAAAACTGAAATACCAATGTCGTTACACATTAGCATTAACTTTGGTATTATCTACCAGTTTGTTGACTTTTAAGCTTCTTAGGATAGTTTTACCATTTTCAGTATTTCCATGTCTTTTGAATAGTTACTTTACCTGTATGAGCCTTGGTTTCTTCATGTGTAAAATAAAAATACTACCTATCTATCTCACAAGATTTTCATCAGAAACAGGAAAACATCAAAAATACTACTATAAAGGAAAATTGATGAATATTGCTTTCAATCTTGCCCACATTCAGAGTATTGCCTGAAAAGGGAGGCCAACCTTTTTAATATTATTTGTAGATAAATTATCCATATCTGTGTTTCCAGGAGCAGTTGGCAGTAAACTAAACATCAGGTCTTTTCCACTTCCACTCTCATGTGAGGTGGGACAGACACTATGGGACAGCCCAATCCAAAGTCCCTTCTCTGAGAATTGGTCCCATCCCTAATCCACTGTGGAGGTTTCCTGATGCCAATTTTGTCCCATATGACTTCACTGTTTAGAAGTGGGAACGTTTCAGATGAGTTGGTAAAATTTTCTAGCACAAAAAGGCAATACCCCATGGAAGCTACAAAGATGAAATTCAACTGGGCCTCACAATGAGTAGATCCACAGACTGAAAAGCCATAAGAAATCAGGGAAGCTATTCTCCTCGAGGTCATGGCTTCAGGTTAGCTTCATTTGCTCTTTCACTGCAGACTGCCTTCATCTTCTTGGCTTGTACATGACCCAGGCACAGCCACCCCCGCAGCAACTTAACAAGATCTTCCATTTATTATTGTAAGCTCACAGATGTAGACTATTCTAAATATGGAGATATTGTGGATAACAAATACTACCCTAATAAACTTCAAAAATCAACAACCTGGCAAATGTTAATACAAATGTGTGATGAGGTGACATTGGCATTTCAGTTTTTAATGCCTTCTTCAATTTGAATGCTTTGCAGCATAATAGGTAAGAGCACTATAATGTGATGGTTAAGAATGGTTAAGGCTTCAGATATTCCAACTTTCTAGGTTCAGATTTTAGCACCATCACTCAGTCACAATTTGACGTTGGGTCAGTTGTTAATGCTTTACTTTCCATATTTATAAAGTGGGTAACTAATAGTACCTACCCAATAGGGTTGGAAGAATCACATGTGTCAATAACAGCTAAAAGCACTTAGTTTAGTGGGTTGCATATTTAGTGCCCTACTAAGTGTTAATGATAATTGGTATTCTTCAGTGACTCTCCTAGAAAGGCCCAACAACTCATTTAAAATTCCCCTATCACAAGAGAATGGACCATAGTTTGTAAGTTAAGTGCTTTGAGCAGAATGGTAGACAAGCAAGTAGTGGTAGAACACTGCCCAAAGAAAATTCAACCAGAATTATTCCATCATTCCAGACAATTAGCAAAGAGAGCACAGCTGTCCCAAGTGGAACCTAGGGCATATTGTCTTTCCCAGTAATGATGACTGGAAGAAAGACTCGACTGAGTCTTAACTGGGCTTGAAATAGTTCCATTTGCCTAGACCAGTCATTTCAACACTCTGAGTCCCAACCATAAAATGAAGAAATTGAACTAGATTGCTCTCAGTGATCACCTCCAGCTCTGACACTCTGTAATCCCACACTGAGTGCTCTGTTGTGCGGTGATACAATATGGAAATTGCCAGTGCGGGCAAGTGAAACCTCAACATGAACTGAGCAGATAGCTGGCGATTACACAATGGGAAATGTCGAGAAAATAACCTTATGGAGTGGAAAGTATTGGATTGTCTGATTATGACTTACTCTCCAATATGAAGATATAACCATGCTTGGCCGCTCAAGGGTGAAAATGTGGTAATGTGTTAAAATGCTAATGAAATTGGAATCCTATAATAGATGTTTAGAACAGTTTAGGTTACCAAGACATGGGAAGTTAGAGAGCATAGCTCGTAAATCCTGATGATAAGGCCAAACTTCTCAGAACACTCAAGGCCTTTTACAGTCTGATTCTAACTTGCCTTTTCAAGCTCATCTTTCCTCACACACCCTTATGCACCCTTTGTTCAATCCATAATAAGCCATTGACATTCTCCATACACAGCAGACTCTTCTTTTTCACATGTGCACAAATTCTGTTGCTTCCATCTCCATATTTCATGTCTCTTCATCCCACTGTTATCATCTATTCTGAGTCATCATCACTCACCTCATAGAATTACTCGGAGGAAACCTTGACTGGTCAACCTGCTTCTAGTCTTTGTGCACTCTAATCCATTGTCCTTACAGCTACCAGAGTATTTTTCTTAATCACGTAACCAATCTTGTCTCTCTTGCTTAAAATTTTTAATGATATTTCACTGCTTTTAAGACAAAATCCAAATTCTTCAATATGGCTTGCAAGATTTTTCTTGCCCTATCATTCAGCTACTGCTCCTAGCTCATCTGGCATCTTTTGCTTCCTTACATAACATGCTCTAGCCTTGCTGACAGAATTTCACTTTCCCGGACAAGATAAATTCTATCTCACCCCTGGACCTCCACATGCTACTCCCTCCACCTGCAATCTCACTCTCTCACCATCTCTTGCCTGACTTACTTCTACACATGGAGAACCTCCTCTATCACCAAGCTTAGATGGAGGCCCTCACAGCTCTTGTACTTTTCCTATTGTAACACTTCCATATTTTTGCAACTACCTATTGAATGGATTAATGCTATTTCGTTTACTTAAGTGCTCTTTAGTCCCCTTTCCCAGGCAACTGTTTACTTGTTGTCAAAGCCCCAGCTCAAATGTTACCACCTTGGGAAAAGCCCTCCTGATCCCACAAAGCCATTCCTTCCTCCTTCTTCAGTGCTGTCATGGAAATCTGTACAGAGTCCTGTTTGTCACAACAAATCCTATTACTAAAAATTAGAACATTGCTCGAGAGAACATTTCACAATGTACTACAGAAAAATACACTATTTTGTGGTGATGCAGAGAATGATGGAAAAATTCAGGTTCTAAAATAACTTGGTACGAAAGTAAATGCCAAGACCTAGCTCTAGGGTAGGGCGGAATGGGATTAGGTATTTTATCTGTGTGCACACATGCACACACACAAGCACACACCCTTCTGAGATTCCATACGATCATTCTTGGACATGACTAGTCCTCTAAAATTCATGTGAGTATTTGAACTATCATTTTTCTTGCCAAGTAGCAATAATTTCACACCTTCCATGTTTAAAGCTCTCAGTAAGATGTGGCCAAGAGCATAAATGTTACTTCCCTTTCTTTCATAATGTAATGATCTTCCTGTTGCAATATTAATCAATAACTAATTTCATAGTTGGACAACTGTTTTTAATGACCTAGTACATTGGAGGTATTGTTACACAAGTCTTCAGATCATTCCTTGAAGGACCTGTCACCAAAAGGGCAAATTCATTCACTTGTCATATAGTAGGAGCCAAAAGCCTCATTACACTAATTAAGGAAAGACGCATTTGGGTCTTTGCTGGTTGAGAGCTAAAAGGTCTCATGTCTGGACCTGAAAGGGGAATCAAATGGAGTTATCCAGTCAAAGACATTTTGAATAATACGAAAAGGGCCCCACACTTGTTAATTGTGAAACTATCGGCTCTTGGGTGTCTGCTTAAGTTTGTTTATATTTTAAAGGAATGAATCTACTTAGTCTTGATGGAACAGACAGAACCACAGATTTTCCAGGCCTCTTCTTCCCGTAAGTTTATTGGCCTCTAAGAACACTATCTTCCTTTGGGTGACCTTCTGATGGAGTATCCTGAGCCTCTGAAGAACTGAAGTCAGCACCCACTTTGTCTTCAAGTAGTTTGCAAGGAATGGATGGGATGAATAGGATGGTGAATAATTTTTGTCTAACTCTTACTAATGCTGATATCCTTGATGTATAAGATTTAAGCATCTGATGTTTAGACTAGGATGAAGCAAAAAGCGCATTATCTATTATGTTCCAGGTGTCATCCTTTAACATACACAAAATTCTCAAAATAACCCTGAGAAATGTATTTTTTTTTAATTTTTATTTTATAAATGAGGAAGCCAAACTTCAAGAAGTTAAAGCTAGCTGGGATTTAAATATGCCTTCTAAAATCACTCCACTTTCTGCTACACTACAGCAACCTTCTATTTTTCTCAATATTCCACCTCCCTATATTGTAACAGATACTCTCTCTCTTTCTCTCTCTAGATAGACAGATAGGTAAATAGACAGATATAGAAATAGATAGAGAAATCTCTAATCTCATCATCATTACTAGTAATTACCTTAGATTCATCTTGGTTTCCAGATCCATACATTCGGTAGACTTAAAGACCTTCCAACACACGATTCTTATCTTGTCACTCTTCTGAGAAATAGTCATTCAGAATAGCTCCTGCTCTCTTCAACTTGTATTCTATCCATAAATCAAAGTCATCAATACGAATTTTTTAACACGTTTTACACTTTCCAAACTTCATGTGTTAGCTCCTGCTGTACCCTCTGCCTAGAATTCCCTTCTCACGAGCTGTCACTCACTGGACTCCTTTTACTCTTCTAAGCCCATTCAAAATTTTTCCACTTCTTGGACATCCTTCCTTAATCTCACTTCCTACCCTCTGAAAATCTGATATACTACCTCTCGTTCTCTGAATCACCCTAGTGCATTACAATCATGCACCACATAATATTTCGGTCAATGACGGGTTGCATATATGATAGTTGTCCCATAAGATTAGCACCATATAGCCTAGATGTGTAGTAGGCTATACTATCTAGGTTTGTGTAAGTACATTTTACGATTTTCGCACAATGATGAAATCATCTAACGACATGTTTCTCAGAATATATCCCCGTCGTTAAGTGATCTGTAACAGTATTTGGATTTACATGATGACTCTTAACCCCTTCTACCTTGGATTATGTGTGTGCCAGGCTACTTTTCCTACTAAACTTTAAACACTTTAAGTACAAGTCCAACCTCTAACTTTCCCATCTGTGCACTTCAGAACCCAGGATTCTCTTCCCCTTTGGTCTGTTATTAATGACTCAACAGATGATTTCTGCCCATTTGAAGCTCCAGGAAAGTGTCGCATTCCCATGTCCCATAGGCAAGCCTGCAAAGCAAACAGATTAGCCAGACTCCACCGGGCCAGCTTTGTTTTGCAATGTCCCTTCAATAGCCCTGCATTTAGCTCTGCATGGGAGGGGATGCATTGCCAACCTGAAAATGAGATATCTGGATCAGTCAATGTTAGCCAAGGGCTATGATGTAGAAAATATTATTTGTAAAAGAAACACTACCCTGTAACAGAACTAAAAGCTCCCAGATTCTGAGAGGAATACCAATGCTCTGTTTCTCAGAGAAAAAATATGATTTATTTTTTCCCTACTGCAGATTTCATTGTTTTCCAAAATCAGACCTGGCTTAGTAGCTGTTAGAATACTTACAGACAGCACAATTCCCCTCCTTCCACTGCACCATTTCAGTCTGTTAGTTAGCTCACTGATGACTGACAGAGAGCTTTCTTCTTCCTCCCTCCCTTCCTTCCTTCCTTCTTTTCTTCCTTCCTTCCTTCCTTCCTTCCTCCCTCCCTCCCTGCCTCCCTCACTCCCTTCCTTCCTTCCTTCCTTCTTCCCTTCCTTTATTCCTTCAATATATTCTATTCTGTGTTAGAAACTGGAGTAAGATTTGGGTGCTATTAAGGTAATGTTAAATTGGTATTATGACCAGGAGACTTGGACATCTTCAAATACTGTCCCAAATCTCTCCTCAAAGTGCCTGAAAAAATACAAAGAAAAGTGACAGTACTGTTAGCTCTGGCTTTAGCCCAAACCCAATGCTCAAAACTCTGGTAAGATGGGCCCAATCATTTCTTTTTTTCCTAATCTTGTTAGCCCTAACTAGCCTTGGATCAAAGCAGACTAGAGGGCCTGCTCTGTCTGTTTCATTACCTGCAATGGCCGAAGTCAATCACTGAATCTTACCACTAAGAGGTAAAGAAAAACTGATCCAACCCATCCTTGCCATAACTAGAGGAATGGCCTGCAGCATATTGTAGGAAGAGAGAAATGAAGCTGAGATACAACCATAATTATTCATTTTAAAACAATCACAGTGAAAAAAAAATGCCCACACAAAACAGAACAAAAATCCAAAACAGCTCAATGGGTGAATTTACATATGACCAATGAAGTTCAGGGCTCCTCCTCCTTGGGGAGGGAGGGAAATGCTTTCATCTTGATTCATTAGGGAGAGCCTTTAAATTCTTCCTGGAAATCAATAGGCCTGTTCCATGCCAGGCGCCATGCTACGCTCTGGAGACATAAAGAAAAACAAGACCCAAAGTCTCTGTCCTGGAATAATTCTCAATCTAACAGGTAAGGCAGATGAGTAAATAACTCCAAATCTACATGCAATGAGAAACAATAAAGGCAGAGCTGATGTTAAGCTGATGGGCCCTGGTATGACCACACAGATTGATAAAATGTTGAAATGTTCCAGACCCTTTTGTAAATACCTGCTTTCTTGAGGTGTGGGTGACCACTAGGCTCACCCTCATTTCCCTCACCAATCTTGGGCCCTGTATTCCCCTCAGACTTCACAGACCAGCGGGGGTCTTCAAGCACCTTGTTTCAGATGAACAGTTGGTGACAAATCTGATTTGTCAATGCTTGAGATAACCCCAGAATGGAGGTATGTGCAAAGAGCTATAGCAGGACAGAGAAGAGAAAATTCCTGTCTAGAAAGGTGTGAGTCTTACAAAATATGTACAGCTTCACAGAGGAGGGGACATGAACCAAGGCTTAAAGACTGAAGAGGTGCTCACTGGGTGAACTTTACAGGCAAAGCATGCACCACGTATCAAGGTAAAGAAGAGAGTCCCATGAAAACAGAATTAGCTCAATGGTTCTTGGATGAAAAATAATCAAAAGGAACTATAAAAAGGAAGGATAGTATCGGGAGATGATTCTGAGAATTAAGTCAAAGGTCTTGTATGCTTTCCGAAATTTTAATGGGAGTGTGACATGACAATTATGTCTATCATTAGACAAATAATTGGAGGAATGTAAGTCTTGTTCATGTTTTCTTCATTCTAAGCTTCTTTTTTGGATGGGTCCACAAAGAGAAGATAATAGGTTAGTTCTCTCTGACATAATCGCAAAAAAAAAATCAGAACTCTTTCCCTAAATCCTTCTCATTATCTGTGATGAATTTTTCATAGTGAATCTCCTTTCTTCCCACTCTACTTATTGGAGAAATAAAGTCATTGTATGTATTAAATACTATGGCAGTTATAGGTGGCCGGCCTGGTGGTGCAGCAGTTAAGTTCACACGTTCCGCTTCTCAGCGGCCCGGGGTTCGCCGGTTTGGATCCCGGGTGTGGACATGGCACCGCTTGGCACACCATGCTGTGGTAGGCGTCCCACATATAAAGTAGAGGAAGATGGGCACGATGTTAGATCAGGACCAGGCTTTCTCAGCAAAAAGAGGAGGACTGGCAGTAGTTAGCTCAGGGCTAATCTTCCTCAGAAAAAAAAAAAAAAGAATTAAAAAAAATACTATGGCAGTTATGATTTCTTTGATCAAATCAGAGCTTTGGTTTCAGCAAATTTATGCAGGTACTATAATACAAGATTTGGAGTATGGGTCTCTGTTCATTTGACAATCTTACAGACTTTGGGCAGAACACATGGTAGAGATCTGGGGAACTCAGTTTTTCATCTAGATATCCCCCAGTGCCTCAACAGAGCAGGTGCTCAGTGTTCTCCAAATTTATTAATCATTACTCCCTATCAATCTTCATCTTTCTGAAATAAAATGTTATTCTCCCTCCAGAAGATGTAATTAATGCCCTCCTTCCCTCTGGCTGTTTTAATCACTGTTCTCTATAATAAATCCATCTTATTATCACTTCAAGGAGCAGAAGCCGGAGCTCCAGAGGCATACCAGTCCCTTGTATAAAGGGAAATTCCACGGTCTTTGTTCATGACCAACACTTATCAAACTCCCATTAAGTTGGGTTGAGTACCCACTGCGTGTCAGGAACTGTGAGACCTACACTGAAACTCCAAACATGAAGAGGTTATAGGCCCTGCCCTGGCTTTCTGAGGTCTCTGCACATGAAGGATACAAACGGGTGAATCTGTAATTCTATGGGTTTTCCAGGTACAAGTGTTCTTTTACCAAAGATATTAACTTAGGTCAATGTCTCAAGGATATAGTTTGTTTCCCAAAGTATGTTTGGTGGACTGCTATTTCTACAGAGTGTTAATATGTTGATACATAAGCAAAAGGTTTTGCTGATCAATTATATTTGAAAATCACTGGGTAAGCAAGACTTTTTACTGCAGGACTTCTCACAAGCCTTTATTAAGCACCACGCATATTGTGGCTATCCAACATGGGACAGGTCTCCCAAGTCCAATCAACTAGGAAACCTTTTGCTGCAGATTATCTCAAGGAGGATGAGGTTCCCCAAAGAATATACTTGGGACAATGTTAATCAGCCCCTGTGCTGGGTAAGGAATGAGCCCATCATCTCAAGAGCATTTCTTGCCATATTTCCTCTAATTTCATTTCTTCATGTTCATTTACTTATCCTGGAGCCCATCTGACCTCATGTGCCAACTCCTCCCATCTCATGAGTTCTTTCTGCAGGGGGTTCCTAAATCGCGGCATTTCACTAGCTAGAAAGGTTTGGTGGCATCGTGATTCCACTGTAAATGTATATGATTTCTAGAATGTTCAACAAGATCAATCTCAGTAACCATCTCTTCTTAAAAACAGGGTTTTGTATGTGTGTTTTTGTGTGGGTGTGTAGGTGTGTAGATGAGCATATGTGTGGTGGTGGATGCTTTCTTTTACTTCTCAAGCTAGAAAAGTTCCTGTTTATTACTACCCACTAGTTTCCTTTTTCTAAAGTATGACACATTATACCTGCTAAAGTATTGTGCTCTTAGAGAACCTAAGGAAACATGTTTTTATGATAATGGAATCCGTAAGTCTTTGCTAAATTCTTAATTTTGATAAAATTCCACTTTATCAGAATGAAGGTACAGGAAGTTATATAAATCAACATTTGGCAAATGATATTCTATGCTGACATTTCTGTTCACGACTTGGTATTTTATTTGGGTGATAGACATCTGCTGAATTTATTAAAAGCAGTTGACTTGTCTTAAGGGGTCAGCTACTATTGATGAATGCTTTTCTTCTCAAGAACAATTTTAGCAGCTTCTTTTTGTGTTACTCATCTTTTCTTGGAGATAATAGTTTAAAAGTATTTCCAATTCATTTATTAATAAGTGTTGTGCACCTACTATTTGTCTGTCATCGTGTTAGAGGCTTGGGGTACAATGGTAATCAAGACAATGCTTAGATGTCTGTATGTGATGAGATGGATGCTTTTGCTGAAACATGGCTGAAGAGTGTGCAGAAGCTTCAGGGTTACACAAATTACACCCCCAAGCCCCCGCAAGGCACAGTTCATATTTTTGTGGAGCCAGAGGAGCTAATGAAAACACAATGGTTTTGAGTAGTGAATGCCTTCTTGATAGACTGCAGGACAGAAAAGAATAAAGGATTGACTGGTGGTTCTGAATCCTGGGAACAGCTCTCTCACATGTGATCATGGAGAAGCAGCCTTAAGGATCCAGAAGTCTTCTCTCATCTTCTGTAAGCCACCTTAGTGCTATTGTCACTTGATATTTTAAGGCATTGAAGTAATTGAGAGGGGAGAAGGAGGTGATAAGAACTACTATAAGAAGGAATGGCTTCTTTCTTTGTAGTGTAGATAAGAGGTTGTCTACCTTGAATTTGCATCAGAATCACATGGCGAGCTTGTTAAAACACAGCAGAGTTCCTGATTCATTAGGTCTGGGGTGAGGTCTCAAAATATGCATTTTAAATAAGATCCCAGGTAGCTTTGATGCTGCTGGTCCGAGGACCACTCTTCTCCATGGATGTAGAAGTTCTCAGTCACTCAAGTTCTTCCAACTGAAGGACAAAAAGTAAGTGAAAGTATTTATGGCACCAATTACTGAGTGGAAAGGTGGAGGAATTGACTACATTGAATAAAACCGATATTTTTGAGAACTAATAGAGCCAGAAGCCTGAGATCTTATTAATAGCGTCATTGTCACATTTAACCCCACCACACATCTAGCAGATTAGCACGTGTCAAAGCGAAAATCAATCCATTAAGCAAGGAACCAAACAGAGCTATTTTCCTCACTAAAGACTTAAATATGGTATACCTGTTATCCATTTGTATGAGAATTTTCTTTTTAACAAGTATATATTAAATGCTTCTTGAGTCTCAACTGTAAGTCATTGGCGGAGGCTGAGTCTCTTCTCTTGAATGAGTCACCACTTACAACTTCGCTAAGTAAGAATGAGAGTTAATACATTTGAAGTCCTACTCAGGGTAGATGCCATGATTACCATCACTAAGGTTCCATAATTGCTCAAGGACTTTCTCTTTAGACTGTAACTTCATGAAGGACATCATCAATCTTCATTTCTCGCTATAGTATCCCCAACGCTTAGCAAAGTGCCTTGCATATTGCAGGTGCTCAATAAATTTTCCTGAATAAATTGATCCATCACATATGCAAAATAGAGCAAACGTCCACAGTGATTAAAGTAGCCTAAAGGTCTCCTCCCAATTTCCTTTATGTGTTGAGGATGCTTGTTAAAAAGCCAACATAGCACTTGGAGGGGATTGTGTTACTTCATTAGCATCTTTATACCAATTACTCCAGAATCAGATGGGGTTCAGGGTCCAGCCTCCACCTCTGTCCAGGAGGGCTCTTCTTTCTTAGGAATGGGGACGGAGGGATAGATCCCTGAGTAGAGAATGCTAGGGAGGGCAGAGCTGGTTGGGGCAGGGAAGGCGAAAGACCTGGGTCAGCAAAGGGCAATTTGATTGCTCAGAGCAGCCTAGGTGGGAGAAGAGGAGAGAAGAGGACTCTGGAGCCAAACTTCCTCCCTGGAGAACTGCCTCTGCTGGCAGGGATCCAAGGCAAAATTACACTATTTCACTTTTTGAGTGCTTCATTTTTAGACTCATAGAGCTGTGGAGCTGAGGGACCTTACAGTTCCTCTGATTAATACTTAAGTATCTTTTACCAAACTCCCATCAATTACTGTGATTGTCTTGACTAGACTCTCCCTGAAGAAATCCAAAAGCTAGGAATCCATTCCATCCAGGAACAACCCATTCAATTAAACATTAGTATTATTCCAGTCATTATTAATATTAGCATTAGAGGCTGCGACATCTTGAGAACTCTGCCTCAGCTTTGGTGGGAACTATGGTAAATATGCTATCTCATTTAATCCTCACAACCATAAGGTGGGTGTAGTTATCTCAATCTACAGACCAGCAAACTCAGGCTCAGAGTTTGGCTGACACAGGAGCTGCGGAATCAGAGTGCTTAATCCAAATCCCAGCTCTGCCTCTGACATGCTGCTTGAACTTGGGTGAGTCATATAAATTCCAAGCACCCGTTTTATCACCTATAAAATAGGTGTAATAGTCATCTCACTGTGAAGATTCCATGAGATAATGTAGGTGGAGAGATTACCAGCATGCCCAGAACAGAGTAAGGCCCCAAACCTCAGGTGAGGGAATGTCAATAGCATAAAACAGGTCACCAAGTCACCACAGGGGTAACGAGGTATCAAGCACAGTGTCTTTGACCCTGAATCATGCGCCAAATGCCAACACTATCCTGCCTCCCTCTCCCAATGTACATCTGACAGTGCTATTCTTATACACTAAATAGAATACTGTCCAGATCACCTTTCCCATGTAATCCAGAAAGTTTTGATAAAGGAAGGGATATTTGGGAAAAGAGATGACAAAAAGATTGAGTTTCATAATCCTCAAGTTGAAATGATGATTTCAGATCCATCGTGGTCCTTGCAAGGATTCAAGGGGCTTCCCTCAAGAGAAATCCTGTTTCCCCTGCAAAGGCCATCATCAGGTGAGTTTTTGTTTTACCTTCATGGACCACCCCCGCCCCCCCCCCCACACACACACACATGCAAAGGCCTCTCCTGCCTTTGGACCCTGCCCTTAAATGCCACAGAAAGCAATGCATGCTTAGGTCATGAACCTCACAAACAGGAAGCTCACCCCCAGCCTTTCCCAGAAACCACTAGGGACCGTATCTCAAGCTGTCAAACTCCCAAACTCCTTTATGAACAAGAAAACAATCTTCCCTTGGTGAAGATTCCACAAGTGGCTGGAATAACCTGGCAGAAAGGAACAGCTAGGGCTGGTCGTAAAATGGCTTTGTGAAGGACAGGCCAGTCTTCTGGGGACAGGACAGAGAGGAAAAAATATAGGCAGCTTAGAAACTCATGGATTGCAGACTTAATTATCAGACTATTCCTGGAGAAGGAAATACATATCGTCTGATACAGGCACACAAGCTGATAAATATTTAATGGACAAATAATGAATCTTAGCATAAATATTTAATGGAGCAACATCAAGGTATACAACGGTAGGGAGTGTGCTGAAGGAAGGAGGCTGCAGATGGTAAGACAATGGAGCTGGAACAGGAGTAGAGATAGGTCCAAAAAGTATCCGGCTCTCTGAGCGGCAGCCGGGTCTCTTTTGAAACCAGGTCGGTTGCTCAAATAGAAGAATTGATGAGCTGCTTTGCAGAATGTAAACTGCTGTGGAAACAACAGGAGGTAGTATTTTTATTAGCAATTTCACTATTTGTAAAACAGCATACCGTTGAGGGAGTTAGTAAGAGCAAAATAAAAATCTAGGTGGGATGAGATGATCATTTCCTTGAGAGGGTACCATTGTTTTTACAGGTGTATGGATTTGGGAAAGTGAAGCCTGTTCAGAAAGAGAAGAAGCAGGTGGTGCAGCTCCCAGGAAAGCTCTAAGGACAGCTTCTATTTACCTTGAAGCCATGATGTGGTCAAGGTATATGAGTGCTAGGATCATAGAATGCATAAAGATAGATGTGGCTCTGAGATTATAGAGTTTACTATTGTCCAGTAGAGGTTGTAGCTCACAAATTACCATGAAGTGTGATCAACATCAGGGCAAGGAAACAGCTTTGAGAACATCAGGATAAATCAGGACTAAATCAGAGAAGACTTCCTGGAGGGAGCATTTCAGGTCCCTCTTTGATGAGTATTCTGCTGACACTGTAATCACTGGTTTATTTGTCTGGCTCTTCCCCTTTAATGGAAAGCCCCATGAAGAGAGAGCTCCAGGGGCATTAAATGGCAATCCACAACGTGACAATTAAAAGGGTCTTGAATGCCAAGGTAAGGAATTTTAATTTGAACGAATAAATGATAATTAAAGCCAACATACCCTTGTTGACGGGAAACGTGTGCATACGTGTGTGTACAAATGCTTCCAGCTCTTGGAAAAGTGTGTCCTTGCGGTTGTGAAATGTAAAGCAGGTAGAAAGCAGAGCAGAGAATGCCTCTTCCTGAAGTTCCTTGAAGAAGTTTAAAACAGCAACCAAAAATAGACTCAAGCCCCCCTTGCTCCCTGTTTCTTTCCACCATCTGTCAGCCCCACTCCCCTGGGGAGAAGCTAAGGCTGACAGTAGCAGAGTGAGAGAACAGGGGTGTGGGTGGGGAAGTTTTCTGCTTTTTCTGCCAGGCTGAGTTATTAATTAGCTTCCCGGAGGGTAGAGGCACAATGAGCGGTAGTCTTCTCACTTGACAAAAACTGCACCAGAGAGGTCTAGCAGGCCACCCAAGGTTACCCAACACCTTCTTAATAGAGGCAGAACCAGATTCCTAGGGCCATCTGGGATTCTCTGCACCACTGCTAACCATAACGTTTTAAACTGTCCAAACCTCGTCTCTTAAGGGCATGAGATAGTGTATGTTTTGGAGGGGTGAACCAGGGGAGATCTTCTGGGGGGTGTTCCTAGCTTCTTGATAAGTCAAGTATTTCCTAACCTCCTTCCCAGGAATGAGCCACAGTCCTCCCATGAACTTAGCAACAGATGCTGTTTACTGCAAGCAGCACGATCCTTCCAACCCCTGATGCAAAATACGCAACCGAGTCTTTCATCTCTTGGACTATAGGACTCCAGGGAGGCAGGCGGACAGATGGATGCCTGCTCATTCTCTGGAGGCCTGTTCTCATCTTCTTAATTTCTTACACCCAAGCTTTAAGCTTGATGTAGAACATAGTGAGAGGGCGTGGCAATCAGTCTTCGGAGCACCCAGAACTCGCTCCTCTCTGGACCAGAACACTGATTCCCTGCATCTGGGGCTGCATCTGTGTTCCCTCCTCTTCCCTCACCTGGTGAGGATGGAGCAGAGCTCTAAGCTTCTCCTCAGGTGCAGTCTTCTTCCTAACCTGACAGTCACCAACTGCTCATCCAAAGACAAAACTCCCAACACTTATGCTTACACAGTGGAGTCCAAACACTCTCCAGGAGGACCAGAATCTGGGAGGGACCCCATTCATCATGGTACAACCCCTTCCTCTTAAATGAGGACCTAACAAATAACTATTGATCACCTAAGTGTGGGCACTTCACTGAGCACGGGGACAGCCAGGGCCCCTCTCCCTCATGGGACATAGTCTAGGAGGGGAAGAGATGCAACTGAAACTGGAAGAGACAACACAATGTCCTAGTGTCCTAGAGTAAATTTGTAATACAGCCAGGGTCAGACCTGTTGTCTGTAACTACCCCACACTGCCTTGGGGAAGGGCCGTCTGTGATCACTTAAGCCAATCCCTGGAGATACTGCCATCTCCACCCCAGCATTCCCTGAGTCCAGTCCTGCCCTACTTGCAATCATATATCACAGAAAAGTCCAAATCCACTCTCCTGCCTGCCTACCACTCATTTGATGATGAAACCGTAGCTGCTGGATATTCCTCTCCTGCTGCTTCTCAGGGTGGACAAGGACCCAGGGAGTCTGCCCAGGTAGGAGACTCAAGAAATGTCTGTGGACTCGCAGCAGTCAGGAGCTTGAAAGGATCTTAATCTGTTGGAGTGTAACACCTTTTTCTTCTTCTAACAGTTTCTAACAGAAGTCATTTAAGAAAAAGCTCAATATGTAAATTTAACCTAAGCTGAGCTACCCTAACTTAATTCAGGGGTAAGGACTTCAAGGGCCATATGGATTCAGCCCCGTTTTCCTGAGGCAGCTCTCTCTGATGAACTTCAGGACCTGAGGATCAAAGTCTGAAAACTGCTGATCTGATCTAATCCCTTATTTTTCAGAAGCAGCTGTGCCTTGTGCCTGTGTATAACCTCTTGCAAATGGGTTATAGGTCCATCTGTAAAATGCAGATGGATATACTCATACCCATTGTACAAGGATTCTTGCTGAGGGCCTAATGAGGTCCTGAATATCAAAGCAGTCTGCCAATTGTTACGCAAGTCAGCGAGGGAGGACAGTGGTGTTCGATTCCCAGTTCCACCACTTCACAGCTGTGTAAATGAATCCTTCTAGACGAAGTTCTCCATCTGTAAAATGGGAATGAAAATGGTCCCTATCTCATCGTCTTACTGTGAGGTTTAAGTGAGATAATGACTGTAATATGTTTTATCTAATTTCTTGAACAGTAGGAAGTGCTCAAAACTGCTTGCTGGCAGTCTCATCTTCTCCCTCAGCAGCATCACCATCATCACCTTCATTTACATTGCTATTCATTTTGATAAAACTGACCTAGCTCCCTCCCTTCCTCCTGGACATGAACCTGAGACGATGTAGCCTCAGAATGTGATAGAATCCATCTGTGACCACAAGGGGACCTTCAGTCTGGGAATGAGGTCAACACAAAAGAAGCCTGGTTGAAAGATGAAAAGAGAGATGTCAATGGTATTCTTTGGGCACCCGTAACCAGCCACATGAGGAAATGTTTCTCTTCTGGACTTTTCAATTAGCGAGCCCCCAATATTTTGTTTGCTTTAACACCCACCCACACTTAGATAGAAAAGGTATCTTGCCTGGGGCCCCGCAGCATATTGGAGGAGAGCTCAGAGAGCCTGCCTCTGGCAGCCACACTTGTTCTTCTGTGCCTCACAGACTGCATTCGCCAGGCATCCTTCTTTATTCTCACTCAGAGAAGCCAGGGATCGCTTGTGCGGCCATTTGTTCTTCTTCCAAACCCAAAGCATGCAAACAATTCCAAGTGAATGTGCCTTGGTGAGAGAAACAGTCTAATTACTGATCTAATGAGCCAGTTTCCCCCTTATCTCCCCCATAAAGGCATGAGTGGCCCCAGCGCTCCCAAGCCCTGCTCAGACGATGGCAGAGGGATAGAGAAAGAGCCCTGTTCGGCAGTTCAAACCCACTTACTACACAGGCTGGAAAATGAAATGACTGATACCATGTAATTAGGCCTTAATTATTTATCATTTTTGGTTAATTACTGCCACTTGCAAGTTAACAGGTTGTAAAACTCTTGGGCTGTGTTTATTAAATGTTAGGCAATCATCAGCAAGAAAGTGCCATCTTCGAGCGTTAATGAAATATCCGTAAAAATCCATGACCGCGAGCGATGCAGGACTTGAGGCCACTTGGGAGACAGTTACATGGATTTATGGCTAATTATGTATTTTTGGAATCAGTATTTCCATGTTTGAGAAGAAGACTTGAGTAAAAGCCTGCAATGCCTCCGTGGGCTATCCCATCGTTCCTCTGGTACACAGGGGATGCAAACAGGGATTGGGGGTGGAAGAAGTAGGAGAAAGAGCAGTAAAGGAGAACTCTCATGTCAAAATAGTCGCCTCTCCTGGACATCACAGTGTCTAAATGTCTGCCATTATGAAGCTGTTCCTTGGAGTATAATGTTTTCCAAACTATGTAAATGTCCCTCAGAAAGCAAATATCCCTGGGAGAGGTTCTTTATAATTAAATGGAAAATGTGGCTTTGCCACAGCCCTTATGAAAAAAAACTGGTAGTTTGTACAAATAGTTAGTTTAACAAGAGGCTCCAGACAAACAAAATAAGTGGGCATTATGGCCATAGTAATAGAGGCATAAGAACGAGAATGAAGGAGGTGAAACCACAGGCACACCTCAACTGGAGTTACAGATTCAGTACTGGAGGCCACATTTTGAAAGGAGCATTGAAAGGCCAGAATGAGTTTTTGACAAGTGAATTGAATAATGAGAGGATAGAACTCATTCCACAAGAAGATCTTTTGAAAGAACTGAGAATGTTTTTGGCCTGGAAAAGCAAAGGCTGACTAAATAGCTTGACAGTTGTCTTAAAATATCTTAAAACTTTCTATGTGGATTGGAAACACGCTTATTCTATGTGTCCCCAGAAGGCAGGGCCAATGAATAAAAGCTACTAAGAGGCAAGCTTCAGCTTTAAAGTGTTTTAAAAAGTAAGAGTTGTCCACTGATGCAATGGGTTGACTCAAAACGTAGTGAGCTCACCTTCTTAGAGGCAGGTAAGCAGGATCTTAATGATCACCTAAGGTGATCATCACTTACAGAGACTGTGGAGGCATCCTTTCACTGGATGGATGGCTGCATGAAAGAATTTTAAATGTTTGAAGTTCTGTGAATTCGAAATCATTAATACTTTAATATCAATTTTTTCATCCCACGTCTTTTCCTGGCACTAGGAGCTGGGGGCACTAAGAGACCCCTGGGGACCTGACGGTGGGGTAAAGGCACATTAAAAGATGAAAACATGTACAGAGACTAGGAGTGTAGGTAGTGCAATTTTGGACAAGTTGTTTTTTTTTGTTTTTTTTTTAAAGATTTTATTTTTTCCTTTTTCTCCCCAAAGCCCCCCAGTACATAGTTGTATATTTCTCATTGTGTGTTCTTCTAGTTGTGGTATGTGGGAAGCTGCCTCAGCGTGGTCTGATGAGCAGTGCCATGTCCGCGCCCAGGATTCGAACCAACGAAACACTGGGACGCCTGCAGCGGAGCGCGCGAACTTAACCACTCGGCCACGGGGCCAGCCCCACAAGTTGTTTTTATTGGGAGGAAAGGAAGTTATCTTCTGAGTGTTGAATGGCAAGAGTCTGGAGTGAGATTTTGTCATCGATGATGGAAGAGGAGAAGCAGCTTGAGGCCCAGGCTTTCTGCTAACTCGCTCTAGACCTTGAGTTATGTGCTCATCCCAGGCCGGAGTTTCCCTATCTGTAAACAGGGGGCTAAGCTTGGTGGTCTTTCTGACCTGTCTCTATCAAGAAATGGCTCTGGGTTCGAATGTGTGAGCAGTTCTGTGCCCTCAGCCCCTCCACTAGACCTACCTAGGCTCCTGTTTCTTCAGTTAAGAAGCATAGAAAACGATGCCTGTCTCTGAGCTGCATCTCCAAGATGCCATAAGGAATAATGAGGCCATTTGTCGCTCCTCTGAGCTCGGTGTTGAATGTTCAATCACCATCGAGAGGTACTTGTAAGCAGACATTTCAGGTATATAACACAAGATTATAGGCATAGAAAAGCATAAAAAGATTTGTAATTAAGATAAAGAATCAATCAACCTATCCTTTCCTTTTTAGAAGCTCAGCCCAAGCAAGTGACAAGTGACTGTGTTCAAGGTCATAGAGTCTATATTTACGGGTTTATATGGTTAATGTGAAATAAAGCACTTGATTGAAAAAGAAGGTGTTGCTATTGGTCATCGATTTGGCCAATGTATTGGGAGTTGACACAGTGAGTGGGGCATTGTCAGACACAGAGGGTAAGGTAGGTATGGTCTCTTTCTTCAAACATCTTCTAATCTAGTGGGAGAAGCTGGAATTGTGCAAAAAGATTTTCTATACACCAACAGAGGCTAGCTGCTTCACTCTTGAGCCTCACTGCCTAATACACAGTGTCTGGCACGCACACAATTAGCATCTGCTAATTGTTTCGTGAATAAATTCTTGAACAAAAGTTTTAGGGTCTGTGAAAGGCAGTACAGTTAAAGCACTAGAAGGGTTCAGAGGAGGAAGAAATTCCTGCCGGATGAGAAATTCAGACAGTGCTTCATGGAGAAGGTTGACTCAGGGAGCCTTGCAAGGCAGAGAAGATGGAAATAGAACATTCCAGATGGTGGTTTCAGCAAGGCCAGCGTCACAGAGGCAGGAAAGTGTGGGTCAAGTGCACAGAACTCATTCTGATACCCATCCTCTCCTCTCTTGCCTATTTACCTGCGCTAAGCTTACTCTTTATTGATGTCTCTGCCTTCACTTTCCTAGAGCTGATCTATCCTACCCACCACTGCTGACCTTATCTTCCTAAAGCACAGTTATAATCACAGCACTGCCCTTGTCAGAAGCGTACGCCGACACCCCACTATCAGCTCAACAAAGTTCAAGTCCCCACGCCAGCAATCTAAGCCTTTGTGATCTGGCTACAGTGTTTCTGAATGAACTTACCACTGCTCTGTCTCACTCAGTCCCTGCTAGATGGACTTCCATGCCCTCCGTTATGGATAACTTTGTCACGTCCATGTCTCCGCTTGTGCTCTTCTTTATAAAATCTTTCACTTAATATCTTCAGGTCCAAATTTTATCCACACCTCAAGGTCTAAATTTGATACCACCTCTTCATGAAACTTCAACCTGAGCTCCTATGGAAGTCATCTGTAAACTCCTGCCCCGACACCGGCATCGCTTATAGCTCATGGTTCCCTTTCTAGCTAGTTAGACGGGCAAAATGTTTTGTTTCTCCCACCAAGTAAAATTGCCTTGAAGACAGTTTCCCCAGAACTTAGCTCAGACCTGGGACTAGAGCAGGTGCCCAATGTGAACGTAGTAGATCTCAGGGTTTTGCTGAATTCTTCGAGACTCCTTAGTGGCTATGTGTGTGCCACTCGTTCTCTGCTAGTCAAGGCTAATTGATACAAAGGCAGAGACACTTGATAAAGGTGGGCCAATTAGAGTCCCGCTGTGGGAATCACAATGGGGACACAGAGTGATGGGAGACAGCTGGAGCTGAGTCTCCTCATGGTGAGCTTCACAAGGAAGATCACAGGGATCGAACTGCTGAAGTCCCTGGAACCATCCTGTTTTCTTCATGGGTTTTGTTTTGTTTGTTTTTGCTAACTCTTATATCTACCATTTTATTGGTTTGGTAGGGTGACCATAACAAAATACAACGAAATGGGTGGCTTAAACAGCAGAAATTCATTGCCTCGTCACTCAAGAGCCTAGAAGTCCAAGATCAAGGTGTCAACAAGGCTGGTTTCTCCTGAAGGCTGTGAGATGAGGGTTTTTCCAGGCCTCTCTCCTCAGATTGCAGAGGCTGTCTTCTCCCTGTGTCTTTTCATGTCATATTCTCTTTATACATGTCTGTCTCTGTGTCCAAACGTCCCCTTTTGATAAGGACACCAGTCATATTGGATTAGGGGCTCATCGGACTCCAGTATGACCTCATCTTAGCTAAACTAATAACACTGCAATGATTCCATTTCCAAAAAAGATCACATTCTGAGGTACTGGGGGTTAAGAATTCAATGTATGAATGGGGGTGGCACAATTCAACCTGTAACAATCTTTCTAGCTCTTGGACCCTGAATTGTTTTGTCTTATTCCAATACCCACTCCTTTGTTTTCTTAAAGTATTCAGAATTGGATTGCTTGTAACCAAAGAAAGTGAGTGAGTGAGTGAAAGAATGAATTAATAGGTGAGTTAGTAAAAAATAAATAAATAGATAGATAGGTGGATAGAAGGGTGGGTGGGTGAGTGAGTGAGTGAATATGGCCACAGCCTGGCTTCTCTCCCTGTCCATCCTCTCTTTTCTTCATCTCCCTTCTTTAAATAGGAGTTATCAGTACCATGGGTCAGGTATGGTACACTAGGGGCTCATCCTTATCACCCTCGTTTTTGTAAGTAGTCAACCAGGGGATATTTCATTAGAACCAGTAACAAGGAAGATAGATGCCATCTCCTCTGCTATGTCTACACTACTTCAGGGAATGAAACAGAACATCAATTACTTAGGAGAAAAGTCACATTTTATTCAGCCGTGTAACATGATTGGTGTGTGTGTGGGGGGGGGGGGGTTGTCAGAGGGATGAATGTAGATGTGAGCTTTTCATGGTCTCTATCGGGATAAAGAAGGCAGCCCATCAGCTAATTTTAACAAATACCACCGAGTAGTGACAGTTTTCCCCAGAGGCCTATGTCTGTTCTCTCTTCCTAGAATATTAATTGGAAACTGGAATTGTTGATGGAGGAAATGAGTCTCCACTTCCACTACTTGACCATGGAATGCAGAATCCCAGATCATTTAGAGTGACAAGGAGACAACCTTGACCTCTTCCCATCCCTTTCTTCAGGACCCTTGGGCACCCCACCAATGGGTGGTCTGTGTCCCCCATGGTACGTAGGAGGACCCGATCTGTGGTGACAAACTGAAAACATGTTCCACAGCCCCAGTCAGAGGTGCTCACTCTGCATCCCATTGTCACTGTACTGTGGAAACACATTTTGCAGAGGCAGAAATAGGATACATTTGCTTGACAATATGTCCTCTCAGATACCTTTGGCACCAAGATAGGAGCTTATTTTCTTCCTCTCTCTTTCCTATTTCTTTTCTCTATTACTATCTGTTCTCCTTTCCTCTTTCACTCAGAGCCTAATAACATTTATCAGCTGTACACTATATGTAAGGAATTTGGTTGGGAGCTTTAGCATGGCTTCTCAATCAATGCAACTTTGTGAGTATTATTTTCATTAAACAGATAAGGAGCCTGGGAAGAAAGAGACCTTCCTGATCACTCTATCTAAAATACCCTTACAAGTGCTTTCTTTCATGACACACTCCTCATTCCTGCTATATCACTGTCGGACATTAGCTCATTTATTTGTTGGCATTTTAATTATCAGTATTATCATATGGAGGAAAATTGCATGAGGGCAGGAACCATACCTGACTCCTTCACTGCTGAATCGCCAGCACCTAGAACCTGGTACAGAGCTGGTAGTTGATATATAAAGAGAAGACTGTGGGCTCTGATGATTGGAAAAGGCCTCCCTAAGGATGCAGGATTTATTTTATCTGGCTTTGAAGGATTGGAAGGATTAGCATCAGCATTCTGAGCAGAGGAAATAGTGTGAGCAAAGATGTGGAGGTGAGAAGCATAATGCTCTCCTTTGTACATATTGCTGCCTTCAGAAATCACACTTGGGGGCTCCAGAATATGTACATGGACTTTTTTCTGAAATACTGGGTGACAACTTGGTAACAAGAAACTCTGAATGGCTTAGGAAAGGTCAGAGAATAAAACTGGCTCATTTGAACTATATTGAGTAAATTGGAAGGGAGAATGCATTAGGACACAGTTCAAACGGCTGGATTTCAATCCTAGTTTGGCCATACATAGCCTGCAGCAAGGTAAGGAAATTTAGGGTTGGAAGGGATCACAACCCTGATTATTCATAGAGGCTAGTACAACCACCTCTGAAGGGTGTTTGGGCTGCCCTTTTGGCTTCCCAATCAATGAATGTCCCATCATCCAACAGCAGCCAGAGTGGCATTTTTTAAAAGCTAAATCTGATCATAGTAATCCCTTCTCAAATCCTCTAATGGCATCCTGTCATCCTAGAGCAGAATGCAAAGTCCCCACCCTGGCTTGCAAGACCCTACATGGTCTGGCCTCTGCCACCCTGTCTTTGCTGTTCTTAGATCATGTCAAGCACATATCCCCCTCAGGAAGTTTGAACATGCTGTTTGCTCAACCTGGAAATCTTTCCACCAGGAAAATGCCTCATTCTTTGTCTTCAATCAGTTTTCTGTTTAAAAGTTACCTCTTCAGAGAGGCAATCTCTTATCACTCTCTATAAAATAGCACCATCTAGCATAATATCCCATCACATGCTTTGTGGTTTTCATCATACTTTTATGACTGATATTGTATTTTCCCTTATTTATCTGTTTATTTTCTAACTCCCTAGCTCAAATGTATGCTCCATGGGGATAGTTCTATTTGGTTTACTTCTCTTTAGAACAAATCCTGGCACAAAGTGGATACTCAATAAATAGATGTTGAACGAATGAATAAAACCAAACTCCTTGATTTTTCAGTCTTAGAATAGACATATACTCTCATTTTACCAATATTTCACAGCTAGTGGATGACTGAGGCAGGACAAGAATTTAGGTACCCTGCTTCTCCATTTGGTCTTCTTTCTACTGCCCTTGGTGATCTGGTATGTCTCTTTTCTTCATCTATTAAATGGGTATAATATCTCTACCCTGCCTTCCTTGAGAAGCTATGTTATATAGATAATGATAAAGTTCCTTGTAAAGTAAAGAAATGTAAGTGGTTGTGTGAGAATTTAAAGAGGCAATGATGGGGATGGCTTTAATTGATTAGCTAGAGGGATGACTGTGCTCATTTCCTAAGGGACAGTAATCCAATGCTCTTCACCATCCAATGCATCCCAAGATCCCGAGACTGTGCTGCATCCATCAAGGAACCACTGATGGAACAGCTAACTAGGGCACTGATTGTGGAAACCAGAATAAATCCAATTTGAATGAGACATATAGCACATTTTGGGAAACATCGCAAGAATAGTTTTCAAGTGGGATGGTGACCAGCTGTTCTCCCTCTCTGCTCAGGAAGGAGGGAACTACCATGGGGATTTAGGACCTAGGTGTAGGAGAGATTATACTGATCCTAGGGAGCTGTGGTTTTTAAGAGGCAGGGAAGGAACAGAGGGACATGGACTTAGCATGAGGCTTACCCTGTACTTATCTTTATAAAATAAATCTGGCCATGATATCCTCTTGCTTGCAACCCTTCAGCAGTTCCTCACTACTCTCGGTGTAAATTCCAAACTAATGAGCTTGACACTAAAGACCCTCCATTAACTGGCTCCTAGTGTGCTCTTCAGCCTCATTTCTTGTCATGTTTTGACTCACACTGTACTGTCCAATATCCAACACAGATCTCCTTGTGTTTCACACACACGCACACACACACTCCTCACTGCTTTCTTCCTCTGTGCCTTTACTTCTGTACTTCCTGTTTCATAAAGAAACATTTACCTCCTCTTAACCTGAATAACTTCTTTTTATCCTTTCAGACTCAGTTCTGCCTTGACTTCCCAGCAAGACTTCCCTGTAAATATGTACTCTTACACACAAGAAAGACATGTGCTCCACAGTGTCCCATGCACAACCCATAGTTCTCAGAAATACACTCTATTTTAATTATTGATCCTTAATATATCTACCCTTTTCTAGGATATATGACAGAAGCTGAGTATCTTTGGCTTTGGAACTTCCTGTGTAGTCCTGGAACAGAAAAATGGTCTGGGGATGCTAAATGAGTACTAACATCCCTAATACTGATTTATTATTTCAGTAACACTTAAAAAGTTGGCTCTTTTGATTACTGTTAGGAAGAATCAGCTTTTTCACACTCACAAAGATCTGGAGTGCCTTTGAGATCCCCACTTCATGACCAAGAGCTGTGCATTCCATCAGGCCTTAAGAGCATGAGCAGCCTCAGGGCCGTCAGATCAAACTATGATTCAGAAACTTTGGCTGTTATCTGGACATTGATCTCTTTTCCCAGGTTTTCTCCTATGAATATTCAAGTGCTGGGAGAACTAATGCCAACAGTAGAAATACAACCAGGTGGGCAACACGCAATGCCCAAATGCCACAACCATATCTGAACCCAGGGCAAAGTGGAGAGACTCATTCTGTGTCTGGACATTGTAAGAAGAGGACACTCAAAATACAAGCAGGTAACTGAGAAGTAAAGGGTCCATGCATGAGAGGGTACGGTCATAGCACTTATACTAGAATTCAGGGAAAATCAAATCAGGGTATAGAAAGAGTATATAAAAGTTACACACGACCTCATAAGGAAACTTGGCTTACAGGAATAAAAACTGTGGGTGTACATCAATGTATAAACTGCTATAGGAACCAGGGCTCCGGGGCAAATGTCCACGAGAGAACATTATGTTGCTGTCCGTGGTGCTAAATCCTCACTGACCTAGAAGGAATCCTCCTAGCCGTTGTCCACCTTGTCCCTGAGAAGTTGCCAGGCACATGCTAGTCCTCCATTCATTCAGGCTCCATTGTAGAAACTACCACAATGTATTATAATTGCTCTGTTTACATTCTGTCTTTCTCACTATATATGAACTCTCTGAAGCAGGGATATGACTTACTGTATTTGTTTTGCTGGAATAGCGCCAAAACTATCCATCTATCTGGCAAATAAATATTTTGAGCATCTACTATTTGCAAGCATGGGGCTTAATTATAAGAACTCCAGGAAAAACAAAACATGATCTCTAGCCTCAGAAATCTTACAATCTAATGGGAGGGAAAAGCAAATAAACAGAATGTATAATACCACGATGTTAAGTGTTATGGTAAAGAAAAGTATTTGAGGCTGTAGGAACACAGAAGAGGAGCCAATAACCCAGTCATTAGACTCAGAAAAGGCTTTTAGAGGACTTTTCATATAAGTTGAAACAAACGTATAGGAAACAGCCGTAGGAATTGTGAGACTGGGGAGAGATGGAGTTGGGACAAATTTCAGGAATGAGGAATGGCTGGTGCATTGGCTCATAGGCAGAAAAATAAGCAGGCAGAGAGTGGCCCAGGATGGATTTCAGAGGAGCCATTGTATTTGTGCCTGGAGATGTGGCAAGATAAAAAGTTTTCATCTTATTCTATGGATAATTGAAAGGCACCAAAAAGTTTTTTGTAGGGGGATGCTCAAGTACACTAGATATCTGGTATCTGTGATTACATGATATATGTTCATTTCATATTTATTGAATGTAAGGATGAATAAATGAACAAATGAACCTAGAAAAATGAGATTCCAGGAATATTTTTCCTAATAAAACATGTTTGATGGTATTATCTACTTGCTGGGTCAGGGAGGAAAGGGGAGGATGCATGGTGCAGCTTAAGCTCTAGTAGGTGAATATGACTGGGCCATCTTTTGAGGATGGCTTAGCTGCTGCTTAAGGTAGAGACCAGAGGATAAATTAAAATGCCTCATGTGCTGCCTTACAATTCAATCATTAAGCAGTAGTATACTAAGTTAGAGAACACACAAAGATTGTGAAAAATGAGATGCAAATCCCCTGCAGAATAGTTCAGTTTGGGTCAACCAAAAAGTTCAAGATAATTTGGTGATCCATATTGAATTATTCAGGGAAAATTAGAAAAGTCCTGAACCTATTCCAATCTTCTGAGGTAGTGACCCCAAGGATAACATATACTCTTTTAGAGTCAGTCCTTGGAGTAGTCCTGGGATGGCTTATCATATAAAATAGGTCCTGAGGATAGCACAGAGTGATGTTCAATTTAAGTACTTCCTGAACCATTCAAATATTCAAGATTCCATATTTGGCACCATGGAGGAGAGAGATAAATAAGATAGGATTGACTTTATACAAGGAGTTCACAATCCCCTAATGGGAGACTTTTAAGAAACACAATTCTACAACTCCAAGTCCAGGTTGAATAGAATAAGACAAAAAATAATAAAGGGAAATTACTTTCTATTAGAGGAAATAAGAATGTTTTATAGTGAGGACATGACATTTCTCTGGGTCTTTCATGCAGGATTTTGATAGATTGAAATGGTGAGGTCAAGAGAGGGCATTCTATGTTGAGGAAATTGGGTTTGTAAAGGGATGTGATTGAGAATGCAAAGGGCACATGTTAGTGTAGAATGGGAGTCTGACTTGACTGTAATGTAGGGATTGAGAGTAGAATTTAAAGGCAAATGAACTTTAAAGGCAAAAGAAAGATTTGAAGTCAGGTTCTTGCAGTTCATGCTTGGTAGTTTAGATTTTACTCTCTGGTTAGACGGGGGAGCCAACAGACATATCTGAGTATGAGACATACATGGCTAGAAGATGGATGGTGAAAATACTCTTGTGTTTCTTTATGGAAGTTTTATGTGCATGATTCTGAGAAAGGAGGTGTTTGGACCTTCAACTCTAGTTCTATTTCCAAGAGAGAGCCAAGGCTTGGGGGGGCGGGGAGTGCTATCCACTCCCTGTTATTCATCCAGGCAGCCATGGGAACCCATGGATTCTCACTTCATTACAGAAGGGCTGAAGCACCAATGAACCATCATCTCCTAATAGGTCTGGCTGAATCTGGAGTCAGCCCATCAAGTAAATTAATGAGCAGCTTTAGTGAGGGCTTCTGGACCTACTGCCTCACACATTTGGACAACAGAGCTCCAGCAGTGACAGCCAGAAGCCCAGGAGGCCAGAGTGACGGTGGAGGTGGCAAGAGAAGAAAAGGCCCTGAGGGAGACATCCTGCAGAGTTTATGATTTGGTGAGTTTTTTGTAAAATGAGAATAGGTAAGGAGAAGAGAAGGTTTGATGTACTTTCATCCCTCAGTCCCCATTTGGGAGAAGCCACACACGTCATGGGTGGAATCATGAAGTCTTTATTGGACTAAAGGGGCCTGAAAATTCAGCTGGGAACAATTTTCTCCTGAATGGGGAGCCAGGCCAGATGCTGTTTATCCTTCTCATTTCTCTGAGTCTACTTCTTTCTCCAAAGACCCAAGGGGAAAAACACAAATAGGTGGTAAATGACCGCTTTCTCTGGGAATAATTCAGAGTTTGGCCACCATTGCCTATACACAGATTGTTTCTCTGAAGCCTCAAGATAGGATGCAAATTCAAGAATGCAAAGTAGTCCCATCCTTTAAAGAAATTATTATCCAATCCTGCTAAAGTCCCACTCAATTTCAACTAACAGCTTTATTTTTGAGCACCTACTATATGCCAGTGACCAAGCAATATGTCATCACATATCTTTTCTCACATAGAGAAAAAAAATAACAAAGGCTTAGTCAAGTACAAAGAAATTAGAAAAAGCCCTAGAGATCTCAATGAATCCCAAGCTGAACTCAAGCAGAATAAATAAAGAGTCCAAACTGTTCAAATAAAATTCCAGTTCTAGGATACTAATAGAAAAAGTCACAAAATAGACTGGAAACAATTTTACATGCTAATAGACCTTGTGAGACTATTGGGATCTGTTTCAGTCTTTTAATTTTAATACAGAACATGGGCCTATTTCCAACTTTATTGTACAAAAGTCTAGACTTCTTTATTCTACAGGTGCAAAGAGCTGATGATTTAACTGGAACATGCAAAGATCAAGAGGTGATAATATTTTTTCCAATGTGTGATGAATATTTTCCAGCTACAGGATACAGAGTAAACAATGAAAACCAGTAGTGTGTAACATTTGTACTTGTATAAGAGTCTCTAACCTAGCACTACAGGTCAACCCTGTGTCCCTATAGATTCCATTAAGCCTTCAACTCATATCAAAGTGCGTTATTCATGGAAGTAAAGTGAGGTTGGGGTGCCTTGAACTTCCTCCAAAGGAGATCCTTTACTACGTTTAGGAATAATCTGAGGATCTTTCAAAAAACCTATTCCTGGGACCCTGCTCCAGAAGTTTTAAGGGATATGGCAAACTGATAGCAGAAACGCTGGGACTCCTGATTCCCAGTCCACTGTTCTTCCTGCTACATCCTACTGCCCAGACCTGGCCATCCTGCCGCTCTGTTCCCTAGGGTGCATTCCAATGTCTGTTCCCTCCTTTGCTTCCTCATTTCTCTAAACAAGCCAGCTTGGAAAGTGAAATTGGCTCCTAGAAATCAAGCCAGGGAATAACCTGACTATTTCTTGCCGAGAAGTAATAATTATGGCCCTGGAAGGATGCAATCTGCATACATTATTGAAAGTTATGCCAACAGAATGTCAACATTTGTGTCAGGAGGAATCTCGAGCGGCAATTACTCCACGTCCTGGCCTGGCATTCTGAGGCAGAGTTGGCGGTGCTAATTGCAGAGGAGGCAAACTGGTGGATGGCAATTGGAGGGTTATGTGGAGGGGAGACGGACAGAGAGCCACAGCCTGGAAGGTCAGTGTGCAGTGGGGATGGAAATGAACTTGGAGCTGGATATGTCATGGGAATAGTGGTGATGGAGCTGTTCTCTACTGAGATGGCAGGGAAGCTGGTCATAGACACATTCCCTGTTTGACTCCAGATTTTCCCCTACTGTCAAGGGTCCACTTTGCTTAGACACTGAAGGCATTTAAGACTTTGATTTCTCCTTTGTAGGGGGGAAGGGCAAAGTGATACATTCCATCAATTCATCCATTCATGCATCCATCTGTTTATTGAGCACCTACAAACACCTGACACTGTGTTGGGGCTAGAAATTCAGAAGGGAAACAAGTTTAGTCCTTGCTCATAGTCAAGTGGGAGACGGACCCATGAGCAGACCATTACAACACAACATGCTAAGTATTAAAGCAGATAAACTTACAAAATGCCCTGAGAGGGTGGTGAAAATAAGGAATTGGGGCCAGAGAAGAAGAAGGAATACATTTCATGAAAGAGTTAGAATGCAAGCAGCAATTTAAAGGATGAATAAGTGGAAATTTACCAGTGGCAGAATTCTTAGAAGGAGGGAGGGAATTAGTTTACATGGTAAATAAAAATGGAAACTCCACTACTTTAATAGCCACTAAGACCTAAATGTGAGGATAGGCAGTGAGATATAAAAATACAGAAATATATATCCAGAGACTTGGCTTAGTGAAAGGAAAAGGAAGTTAACAGCTTACTTGTACTCATGCCTCTGCCACAAGGGGAAGGTAACTAGCATTTATGGAGTAACTTCTAAGTGTTGGGTATTTTACAAGCAATATCTTACTCAATATGCACAGAATCTTGTCTTAAACCATTTCACAGTTGGAGAAACTGTGTGGAAGAGGTAGAAAACTTTGTTCAAAGTCACACAGCTGAAAAAGACACAAATCAAAAGCAAGTCTTTTGGACCCCAAAGCCCATGTTGTCCCCACTATCCACGTAGCCACTTAGACAAACCACCTAAATGCAAAGGCTTTGTTTCCTCATTCGTCAATGAAATGAGTAAATCAGTTCAAGGTTTCTCACGTAACTTAAAGCATCTCTTAGGGGTCTGGGGAAAGGGTCAGGGAACAAGGCAGCCTGTCACAAACAGATGCTTCTTTAAAGCCTTGTGTTTTATTTCTACTAAAAATTCTTGAGAACCTTGCAGTCTTCTCTATACTATATCCTCATTTGAACATACACGTTTCAAATTGCATATAAGTTAAATTAATATTTTTCCTCTTAAAGCGCTGAGTAATACTAATGTTTCAGGAAGTGGAGATCAGGATCTGTAAAAGTGGAGGAAGAGGAACCATCAGACCATTTCGCCTGCTGCTCAAGTTCCAGGGAGCCTCAAATTTTGGTTGCCGTGTAGTGGCAAATTGGGGCAGGGGAGTGAGGTGAGACCGTGTCACAAGAGTAGCTCCTAAAGGCAATTCATGAATCCCATGAACTACCTAAATCAGAGAAGCAGAGTAGAATGGACTTTGAGATGAGGGCCTTAAACAAATAAAACCTGCCCATGTTTCCTAGAAGCTCCCAGGAGCCCAGGCTTCATTAAGGAGCTCATCCTACGCCGTGTTTCCTGCCCTGGGGCACCAGGTGGGCTGCTGCTAGCAGCACATCTCCCAGCTGGAGCAGTATGGTCCCAAATGATCTTAAAATTTCCTTGCAGTGATTTGATTCCCCATCACTGTGAAAGTCTTTCACTCTTCAAGATCCGTGTTCTGGGGCAACAGTGACACTTAAACTCATTGCGATGAAGAAACACACAAAAGGAGACAAGAAAACGCATGGTTCCATCATTGACTATGACTCTCAGAGCTTCAGCTTCTTCTCTGTAAAGGAAAGGATCCTAGCCACATGATCTTGAAAGCTCTTTTCCAGCTACAGAAATAGATGATCAAACGTTAAATCTACCAACTAAGCTGTAAGTCTATGCTGGAGAAGTGGATTTGTGTGGGAGTTTGGGGTATTTAGGAGGCTGAAATAATTTCACGTGGGTGGCTATTCAGGTCAAAGTTTACCTCTGGAGTCATGGCTCAGAGTTTGAATCAGATGTTGCTTCCACACCTGTCACAGATCCTGGGCCATGCAGAGTTTAGGGGAGAGAATGAATAGTAGGATGCAAGGGGATCTACAGGATTAATGATCATGTCCTCAAACCCAATGGGAGGAATAAAGAAAATAGGCTTAATTAATGACCCATCAGTGGTGGATGAGCAGAGGAGCTACCAGGGCAGCTGCAGCTTCCCGGCCGTGATGTCCTCACGTGAAGCAGGGTCCAGCAGCCACTGAAGCAGGGAGTGGACATCTGTGATGCAGCGTGCCTTCTATCTCGACTGACACATCTTGATTAGTTTCTGTCCCTTGGACTTGGTACTTTTCTCCCCAGGACGTGCGTCTAATTCCTTCAAAGGGAGCAGTAAGTGGTGAGGGAAGGCTTTATCATGATCAGTAGCTGACTCAAGTGGGGTCAGGATGTTGACTTAGAAAATTACTGTTTTCCTAGAGTCTGAATAAATCCAACACCAGACCCAGGCCTTTCAGGTTTAGAGAATTTAATTTAGAGCAATTGATTTATCCATTGTGGACAGGTGGACTCTATAAAGTATTTTTTGGACAGGATTTACGACAGGTTTTTTTCACCCTGAACATGGTTTTTAAAAAAAAAAAAAAATACCACAGTTGCTGACACATTCCCCAGATCTTTGCAGGATCATTCCCCACCAGACAGTGCTCATGTCAAGAGATAAAAGGATGGAAAATAGTGCCATGGATAAAGAAAAGAGAGGGAGGGGCGCCTATCATCAGGCACCCCAAGAGCGAGCAGAAATTTGGTTCTGGAAGAAGTTTGCTCTGATTATTTACATGTCTTCTTTGAATCACAGCCAGCAACATTGGAAAGAAAAGAGATATTAGAAGTCCAGTTTAAATTCAAGTTCCCTGTTGATTTCTTTCTTTTTTATTTAGGTGGAGAATCAACTTGAAAATGTACTTAGGATTGGGAGGATGAGGACAAGGGTGTGAATTGCAAGTAAAAAGTCATGTTGTCCTTAGCTAAGGAGAGTATCGAGAATCTTCCAGAGAGAAGATTTTGAGTGACTAGAGAGGGCCAGGCAATTAGAAAGATTATCAAGAGGAGCAGTTAGCAGACTTTCTCTGTAAAGGTCCAGATAAGTATCTTGGGCTTTGCAAGCCAAACTGCTTCTATTGTATCTACTCAACTCTCCCATTGTAGTGTGAAAGCAGCTATAGATGATACATAGATTAATGGGCATGTCTGTGCTGCAATAAAACTTTAGCTAGAAAAAGAGGTAGCAACTGGATCGGCCCACAGGCTAGTTTGCTGATCCCTGATCTAAAGGGTGTGATGATTCTGTATTTCCTTCCCGCCATATAGGCTGTTCTATTACATTTAGATCATCACCGTATCTAATATATAGCTCTCAGGAAGAGATCCCTCAGGGGAGCAGCACCAGGAATTCAAGAGAGGGAGCTAATAATCATAACCATTCATTGAGCATTTATTATGTGCCAGATATGGCATAGGCACTTTGCACATATTATTTCTAACATTTGCCACCCTATGAGTAAGAGATGTATTATTACCTTTATTCATTGAAGTCTGGATGCCCTTGACTTCCAGGAGATAAGAAGCCGCTGTCCTGTCCCAAGGTTAAGAGTGGCCATGTGACTTGCTTTATCCAATATGATGTGAGAACATGGGATGGATGTCATTCCTGGGAGGAAACTCATGGTAACCAACTCTCCACAGCCAGCTGATACAGAGGTGCCATCAGCTGGAAGCAGTCTGGAATGCTGAGCCAACGCAGAGAGGATTCTTCTCTGGAAGGTTGTGAAAGGCTGTGGAGTTCAAATGATAAAAAAATTAATTTTCGTTGGAATAAGGCATTGAGATACTGGGGGTTTTTTTGTTATTGTTACTGCAGCACAACTTAGACTGACCTCACTAATGGGAAACTGAGGCTCAGCAAGGGATGGATAACTTACCAAGGACATACAGCAAATAAGTGGCCAAAGCAGGATTAAACCCAGATCGTTCTAACCCTAAAGTCTGGTTTCTTCTCCATTGTTAAATTTAAAATATAAAGACATTTGTATTCTTCCAGAGAAAAGGAGCCACAGTAATCTTTTTTCAAAATGTAATTTACACCTTCTTTGAAGTAGAATCCCAAATCCTTGCAATGTTCTCCAGGTCCTACATCATTTTTCCCTTGCACATCGTGCCACCTTCCCTCATCTTGTCCCACTCGGTGCTTCTCTTGCTCTGCTCCAGCCACCCTGACCTCATTTCATTTTCTTGAATTTCCAGATCCTTCTTTGTAGGGACTGTACATACACACTTCCCAAAGTCTGGAGTGTTTTCACTTCCATCCACCCGGCTGGCTCTTCTTATCTGTTGGGATCAGCTCTAATCTTCCTTCCTTAGAAACGTCTTCTCTAACCACATTCAATATTCTCTATTATTGTACCTCCCTTCATTCCTTCTTAGTCTTTCTTTCAACTTTGATTTGTATATGTGTTTGGTTACTTATTGTCCATCTTTCCCAGAAGGGTCAGAACTCTGCCAAATTCCTTTAGCACTGTATGCCAGACTCTTGCACAGTACCTGGCACACAAGAGGCCCTCCATAAATCTTTATATACTGACTGCGTGAAAGTCAACAGCAAGTTTAATATTTATTTCAGATGTAGGTAAGTGGAAACAGCATGGATTCAGAGATCTAGCTTTGCCATTTGCTAGCTACGTGGTTCTGGACAATTAGGTTTATGTCAACTGGTAGTGATCTGCTGATGACAGAGTGAAAATAACTTCTCTGATGAGTTAGAGGTTACCATGGGCTGGCCTCTACCCCTGGAATCAGGTAATGGGGTTCCACTTAACCAAAAATCAAGCGTGTTGGATATAGCCAGTGTTACTCTGAGGAGAATAAATAATTAAAGTATCACTTCTGTGATAAATAACACCAAATTTGTATCCATTCAATATCTATTAAAGGCATCACTAACCATTTATTGATTTTTTTTAAAGACCATACCAATTGAATAAAAAGACCAAAGGAAGCAGCAAGCCACATTGGAAAGAAATCCAGAGGTAGAAGCAGTGTTTGCCACTTTCTAGAGGTATGATCTGGAAAAGATGTGAGACGTCTAAATCAATAGTGGGGCAGCGGGGGCTCGCACTCACATGCATATGTGAGTGTTTACAAAACAAAGATAATGTCCACCCATATCCTAAGGTTATAAAGATTAAATAAGGATGAAAGCACTAGGTAATTGTTGAAGCTCTGGAGAGAGGCAGTATGGTGAGGTGGATTGCTCATGGGTTTTGCAATCCCACATAGTTTGGGTAGAAAAGTCAACTACACCACTCACTAGCTGTATGACACTGATTAAACTATTTAACGTCTCTGAGCTTCATTTTCCTTATCTGTAAAATGGGGATAACTCTCATAAGAGTTAAAGATCATGTGTGTAAGATACATGGCAATGAGAGGACAATTGATGAAGGGTCATCGTTGTAATGTAAGACACTCATTATACGAGGGCAGCTAAATAACATGGTGGAGTGTAGCTTCAGGCTGTGGATTGTTTGGGCCCTGGAAGGAGCCCTTCTCTAGATGCTTTAGAGGCCTGTCTGATGCTCATCTTGACCAGCAGTTCTTCCTCCCTCCCTGCATCTGAGGTGGTCCAGTGTGACAGGGACATATGCTACTTCCAAGCCTCTGCTCCAGTTCTCCAGGGAAGCAGCAGCACAGTGGTATAAGAGCTGGACAGCTCCTTCTAACGGCCCTGGAAAAGAGCTCCATGTTCCTTCTGCCTGAGATGTGTTATGTAAATACGAAGCTTTAATTACTATAATTAGCTCAGCCTCTGGCTCCTTAACAAGAGCAGTCACACCTGACTCTCTGAGGCAACCGACTCTGAATCTGGCCATCTGAGCTCTGGAGAAAAAAAGGCGGGAACGATGGAGGGAATTGGGTTGATCAGAGTGTGTTAGCCAAGTAGCTGCCTCCAGCTGACGTCAGCACAACAGGGTGGACAAAGCCCAGCACTCAGTCACTGTTGATAATTCTTCATGGCAGGGGGACACCTGACGACTGATAAGACATCTGGATGATGGCAGCACAATTTCCATGCTGCAGGAGATGCCCAGAATCAAGCAGTTCAAGGCTTGGGATTCAGACTTGTTCCAGATTTGGGTACAAGCTCTACCACTTACTAGCTGTGTGTCCTTAAGCACATGTCACCACCTGTCTGAACATTTTTTTCCACTGAATAGGAGTGATGTGAAGAATCGATGAGAAAACAGATGTAAAGTGCAGATCACAGCACCTGGCCTCTGAGAACAATGTCCTACATCACTTTATTTAATCCTCAAAGCAGCCCTCTCAGTGGGGACTTTCATTCCTATTTTATAGACTAGAAAACAGGCTCATAGAAGGTTGCAAGTACCTCAGCCATGGCTTGGACAAGGTTCCAATCTTCATTCGACATGCCTCCAGGTGATGGAACTGGGGAGGACTAGGGCTGACAGCAATGACCACAACAGAAACATTAACAGTAGTGCTATTATAATAACCACCATTTTTGGAGAGCCCTCTCTGTACCAGCTTCTGTTACGGGTGCTCTACAGAGTTGCACCATTTAATCTTCCCAACTACCCTATGAGAACCTAAGGATTAGAGAGCTTTAGTCAGTGACTCTCAAAACTTCAATGTGCAAACGGATCACTGGAGATCTTAAAATATAGTAAGTCTTGGTGGGACCCGAGGTTCAAAATCTCTAATAAATTTCCAAAGAATGCTGATGCTGCTGGTCTGAGGACCACACTTTGAGTAACAATGACTTAAGCGACTTATCTGAACTCACCCAATTACCAAGGAGCAGAGACAAGATTTGGACCTAGGTCTCTCTGACTCAAGAGTCTATGTTCTTTTCTCTACCCTAATAATTGTGGTATAGTTTTCAGAGGAAGTGGCACTGGAGAAGGCCCTGGAAAGATGGCCCCCAAAGATAGCCCTTCCCCCAAACTGCTTTAATGCGTAGATAAGGTTCATTTTTAATCAAGAGCATCCATTTACTTTCTAATCATGTACTCAGTTTCTTAAAATCTATTGGTTTATGTAAGTAGGTGAACTGTGTCCTTTGCCACCTTTTTTACATATTTTCTTAGCAAATCCTTTTACTCATAGAGAGTATAAAGAAATTACAAACCCTGAGTGACCAAAGTGAAAAATAAGGAACTTTTACCATATCCATGAAGGCTTGCTGCAACAGTGATGTTGGATCCCCTGTTCTAGTTCAGGATTTAGGTTCAATCTAAAAGGTAGAATTTGACACCTCATAAATACAAGGGATTACTTTCTTAGTCAAAATTAGGGTAAACTTCACATGTTGAGCAAACCTCATCAGGCTTCAGCTCTTGGGATTTTGTACCTAGCAGACCTGCTGCATCAGAACCCCAGCTAGTCTTAAAATAAGAGAATGTTAAACAAAGAAGGGGCTTTAAAAACATGCCATCTCTAAGATGTATTTGGTATGCCCTAGAGCAAACAGTAAGAAAAAATATATAGTGAAAAAATATTTTAGAAATTAAGATGTTGCACTAGAACATACTCCGTACAAAAGAAGCTATAAAACAGGCACAGAGGAAGAGAAAAACATGAGACATATAAGAAGTAGATTTAGCCATGGCAATTTCTGCATGAAGCTGATCTTTCAGTGCCAAGGATGAAAACATTATCTTGCTTTGTTTTGAATTTTCAGGGAAAGTCTTAGGATGTGTGCAAGTCCTACTGGAATAGCAAGCATACATGTTGAAACTTTATAAGAATTATCCTTAAAGTTAGCTGCATCCTTAATATTCAACATTATCCTTAAAGATATTAGCCAATACAATAATATGATAAAAATAAATGAGTCAAGTGTTGGAAAGGAACAAATAAAATAATAACAGAGAGGCAATGTACCTTAGTGGTAGAGAGAATGGATGATGAAGCCACACTTGAGTTTAAACCTTGGCTTAACCACTTACTATCTGAGGAAACGTGGGTATGTTTCCTAACCTCCATGCCTCCATTGCTCTACATATGGAATTAAGATTTTGATAATGACAATAATAGGACCCACTCAGAGGATTAAGTGTGAAAATTAAAAGAGTGAATATCTACAAGATGTTTAAAATATGTAAGTTCTGCTTAAGCATTTGCTGTTACCCAGACAATATGATTATCTTGAAAATTCACATGAAAACCCCAAAAGATTCAATAGTTAGTCATTAAAGGGCGCCCATCAAAGTTTCCTGATACAACATCAACCTAAAAGGATTGATCATGTTTCTTTACGCTTGCAATAATCAATGAGATCGCATAACCGAAAGGACAAAAGAAGAGACATCGACTTGTCTATGCTGGAAAGACACTGGAAGAATCCAACTCTGATTAATCAGAGAATGAGTTAAACTTGGAGTAAGAACACAGAAAGGATGACGTTCCAAAGCCGGGTGCTCCATGTTAACTCAGTAGAGATAGAGAAGGGAGGTCCAGATGGTCTCAGATTGCATCTCACTTCTGAAGTTGTTTGCAAGTGAGCAAAGCTCACAAGGCCAGTATGTGAACGACTGGAAGCTGTCCCCAGGGCAGGAATCATAAGAAGAAATGCACATAACTTACCTCATTGCTTTCACTATCCCCAAAACCTCATCCTATCCATCCTGCACACATCCCGTGTCCTCCTTCTTTCCATGATTTGTTTCTTCTGAAGGGAATACCTTTTCCCCCTCACCATCTGACCAACTCCTCCCTATCTTTCAAGATCTGTCTCAAATGGCACCTTCTCTGCAAATCCTTTCATGGTTCCCCCATGCAGGACCAAAAACATCCTGGCTTGTTCTTTGTCCATATTGAATTTGTATTTAGCTGAAAGAGGAATTAGAGACTGAAAAACCCAAACAGACATTTCTATTCACCAACTAATTGCTTGATTTACTCCCTGACTTTCTTTCTTCAGATTAAACTGGAGAGATCCAGAAAACATCTCCTATTTCTCCCAGAGAAGCCATACGTAGTTGAGATGAGGCCAAACTCTCAATACCCCAGACAGAAAAATTCTCCCCTGAACTCTTTCTTCAGCCAACTCCCAGATGAGGATTTGCAGAATGTTCTTAGCTTCGTGGGAATGCGAGGGAAAAGGTCTTCAGAGAGGAAATGAGGTAAACACAGAAATAGAGACACAATGTTGTCTTAAATCCTTTTTCCCTAGGAATTTGGACTCAGAGCAGATGTTTGCAAAGCAATGTTCGACTACAAGAGCAGGAAAATGATGAACTATTCCTGGGCAACCCAAGGAAGATATGAAATGCCAAGGGATGTGCTCAGCTTATTCTGATGCTGCAGACGCTTTGGCCATGTTTAGCAAATCCAAAATAAAAACTGCTTGGGCTTCAATAGGGAGAGAGCTGAAAATGGTAGAAGATAATGATGCTTTCAGAACCAAAAACTGATTACCACCTTGCCCTTTGAGTTAAAGGATTAATCTACAAAGATACAGATCCCAAGATTTAGCTATTCAAAAAATCTCTTCTTCCTTCACTTACTCATTCAAAAAATATCTAACAACCTTAGAATATCATGTGAGGTGATGGGGATGCAGCGTTTGACCTTACTTAGCTTACAGTTCAGTGGTAGGATCAGAAAGAAACTAATGATCTCAAAAATAACTGTGGAATTACAGTCATGCATCGCTTAACAACAGGGATACCTTCTAAGTTCTGAGAAATGTGTCATTAGGTGATTTGGTCATTGTGCGAACATCACAGAGTGTACTTACACAAACCTAGATGGTATAGCTACTACATTTCTAGGCTATATGGTACTAATCTTACGGGACCACGGTTGTGTATGCTGTCTGTCATTGGCCAAAACATCATTATGTGGTACATGACTGTACCAAGGTACACGGAGCAATGAGTGTATAGCTGAGGGATTAACCTAGTTCACAAGTGGGGACAGAGTATACAGGGACAGCCTCCCTGGGAAATGACATTGATCCTGAGATTGAAGCTTGAGTAGATTCATGTAGGTCAAGAGTGGGATCAAGAGCATTTTAGGCCATCATGGTAGCAGTAGAAAAGCTCTAAGGTGGGAAGGAGTTTGACAGTCTCAAGAAATAAGAGAAAGTCAGCATAGCAATAAGAGCAGGTGCTGGGTATAGAGTGGCACAGGCTGAGGTTGGTAGTGAGGAAGGGACCATCAAAGCCTTACAGACCACATTAAATGATTAGGGACTTTAACCTTAGAGCACTTAAAACAATTAAACTGGAGGATGACATGGTTGGAATTTGCATTTCACAATTTCTTCCTAACAAGATCCTATTCCAGTGCTCCACTTGAGCTCCCCCTCTCTACTGAGGCCCCCAAACTACTCCTTCTCACACACATATCTCAAATTTATCACCTTCCATGGTACCTATTTTTTTCTTTTTTGCCCTACAACACAATTTTTTAAAATTATTTCATCTGATATTGTGTTATTTTTCAGTGTAAGAGTCTTGCCTTTTTATGAGATGTGAAATTTCCTTAAGAACAGGAGGCACAGACTCTTTGAGGTAGAAGACACTAGCAATCATTTAGCCCGAATATCCGCGCAATTAAAAAATGACCCTGAAACATTTGTGAGAGGTGGTTATGTTTTCTCCGCTTGAATAACTCTCAGAGATGGGACATTTCCTACCTCTATCTTTGACTGAGACATTCCACTTATGGTTCTGGTTCGGCTGTATTGCGCTATATAAGAACACTATCACGTAATGCCATCCTCATCTCTTCTCTCATTGGAAGATGAAGATATCCACTTTTGACCCACTCTGATCCTTTCTCTGCACTGCCAGTAAGGTGGTGTTTCCTACACTCAGTTCTGATAAACCCCTTTGTAATGGATTTGTATTATGCCAACATAACTGGCACTACGTTTCTCAGAATTTCCTTCACTGAATACTTTAGAATGAATATGGGCCAGAAGGCATATTTTGCATGATTTCGAAGGCAGAATTGAAGAATTATCTGGTTCTTTTTACATTTGGAAGATCATTATAGGGCCCAAAGTGCTGTTGCAGCTTTTGGTGGTTAATTTTATGTGTCAGTCTGACTGGGCCACAGATATTTGGTCAAAAATTATTCTATTTGTGTCTAGGAGAGTGTTTCTGGATGAGATGATTAACATTTGAATCAGCAGACTGTCCTCCCTAATGTGAGTGGGCCTCGCCCAATCAGTTGAAGGCCTGAATAGAACAAAAAGATTGACCTTCCCATGAGTAAGAGGGAACTTCTCCTGCCTGATGGCCTTCCAGCTGGAACATTGGATTTTTCCTGCTTTTAGGCTCAAACTGAAACATCCGCTCTTCCTAGGTCTCAAGTAAGCTAGCATTTAGACTGGAGCTATATCATTATAGATATGGAACTATATCATTATAACACTATATCATTGCATCCCTTGGGTCTCCAGCTTGCCAAATGCAGATCTTGGGGCTTATCAACCTCCATAATCCCATGAGCCATTTTCTTATTTTATGTATCTCTCTCCAATTGGTTCTGTTTCTCTGGAGAGCCCCAACTAATACCAGCTCATGTGTGATGTGCTCGTCTGGTGGCTCATCTGGTTGGTCTGGCGCCACAGCCAGGCCTGCAAACTCCTCCAGTTTTCATGAATGTCCTTCCTCAGCTTCTCCCATTCCTGAGACAGGTGTGTGTTTAACTGGGACATAGAGTGCCAGCCTCTCCTGCTAGATATCCCTATCATTAAAGTTGAAGACTGGAGGCAGTGAGAGGCTAATTCCAGTCTCTCCTCGAGGAATCCCACTCATTCTCACAGCTTTCAGTTTGTTCTTGCTTCCTCCATTTTATATTCATCTTCACTTTCTGCTGCCTGCCCTGCTGACTTCAAGCTCCATCAGCAGACACAGAAGCAAGAGCCTCACAGACTATTTAACCAGCTCACAAAATTGCATAAGGTCTGGTCCCTATAATAAATATTCTGCTTCGCTAAACAAACCTTGACTGATACACCCTTCAATAGTCTCCCTTAATGCATAAAGGCCAATATCTTGAACGCGATCTAGAGAAGGGCCTGCATGTTATGACCTCCCCTTACCTTCTTGCATCATTTTACACTTCTCTACCTCTCACATTCTGCTCTTCAACCACAATGACCTTTTATTTTCCTGTTTCTTAAATATATTTGCCTCAAGGGCCTCCATCTTTCCACACATGCTAGTCTTTCTGCCTGAAATACTTTTTCTTTTGTCACCTTCTGTACCCTTCAGGTCGAAGTGTAACATCACTTCCCAGAGAGGTCTCCAAAGAATTTGTAGAATTAGGGAATTGTCTTCTTATAGTACCCTATAGCATACCTCCCTACAATTGTAATTGTCTGTGTAAACATTTATATAATTTAAAATACTTATCTTCCTAAACAGTCATGTCTCTTCTTTCTCACTTCAGCTCTTCACAGCATCCTCAACACCCGGTACTCAGCACTGATGGAAGAACTGTGCATGGTTATTGCATTCCGTTAGTTTTCTTATCTCCTGGATAAACTAAAAATACATCCTTCAACTGTGAGTTCTATTTTTTCTTCTTTCTCCATCATGGACACATCATGGACTTACTGATTATATTTTGTTGTTGACAATTTCATAATGAGAGCTAGACCTTTCACTTCCCAATTAACTTGGTCTTCCAATTAGTCAAATTGATGAATTTTTGACCAGAAAAGAATACTTTGGCAATTGACTCAACTGAAACTAGTAAATTCTTTGGCAACTCTCCCCAACACATCCTACCTATTTGACCTTGAATAGTAGCTATGTTGACTTCATCAGGAATGTTGTAAGAACAATATTACTGCACTGCTTGTTTTTCTAGTGATTAAAAAATGTGTTTTATGGAGGAACATGCAAGAAACGTGAATGGGGCTCCGTTAGCAACCATTTTAATAGTTTATGATTATTCATGACAATTATATTTCTCCTACTTTACTTTTTAATTGTGATATTCAATAGAATGCCTGAATTCCATATAGTTTGAGTTTTTTTCTTTTACTTTGAGAGAACTACTGGGAGGGGTAGAATTGAGTAGATAGTTTATGGTTTCAGATATTTTGAAAAAAGAAAGAATTGTATAACCTTTTCAACATGTCTTCCATTTTCTGTTTTTCCCTCACCTCGATTTCTTATACTCATGTTTCAAGGGATTTCTTTAAAAAAAAAAAAAAAAGCAATTGCTTTCTAGACATTAACCATTGGAGAGTTCGAAAACCCTTCCAGATGGGAAATATATATGAAACATCTCATCTCAGTGAAAAATAAATCCTCCAAATAGAGGCATGTAATGAAACACCTAATTCACTCCAACTATACTGGTCATATTGCTGCAATATTATAATGCCAGATGACTCTTTTAGCACCATGGACAACAGCTGGCCTTCCATCAGGAATGTCTAAAAATGAATGCAATGCTATCCTTTTCCAATAGAAATTTGGCTAGTATTGAAGTCCATTGCATGGCACACTCCTCATATCTATGCTCAGCAATTAGTGAGTTTTAATAGGAAATTTTAGAAGTATTTCATTGTGTTTATTCTCCAGAAATCTGGATTGCTACGTGACACCACTGAACACTAGAAAATCTCCTTCGAAAGTCATCCAATTACAACATCAAAAATCATTTTCCCAGTCTTCAAATGTTGTGACCTTTCTGAAATTTTTACACTAATGATTGTGTCCCTTATAGAAGAATTTTTTTTCCCTTTAGCTTTTTTCTCCCACAGCCATAACATACCATTGTCAGTCTGCAGCCTCTTCCCTCCTCTTTCTTCATCTCCTTTCATTCCTTTTTACTTACTTTTACCTCCTAAATGCATTTCTCTTCCCCTAAGCGTGTCATTTTCATTATTTTTCTTGCTCTAAAACTTTGTAAATCTCTTTCCGTTTTATGGTTTCCATCATCATCACTATGCGGGCGACTCTGAAATCTCCTTTTTTACCTCTGACCATCTTCTTAAGCTCCACTGTTTCATTGCCAACAACTTGCTGGATCCTTCATCTGGGTGTGGCCGATATCCACAAACATGTCTAAAAGGAAACTTACATATTCTCTTCAAAACCTTCACATCTTTCTCTTTTTCCCACACGTTTTTTTTTTCTGTGCTTTCTTCCTTTAATAAACTTGTTTTAGTGCCTCAAAGTTATTCTTCATTTCCTTCTCTCACATCCAAATAAGTGTCAAGTTCTTTTCATGTGACTCCATAATAAGACTGTCCATGCTAACGAAAATAATTCATTTCTTACCTAGATTTCATTCCTCATAGAGGAAGGAAAACATGCTCCCCCTTTACCACCTTGTTATTGTCCACTGAGGGTTGTGACTGGCTACAACGTTGAGGAGCATGTCTATTTCACAGAAGAATTTCCATATGCCCATCTCAATGATTCTACAGTATTTCAGGGCTCAGTTCCTCTTGCCTGTTCTTGCAGTAAATCATTGTAGTAGAAGGAATTCAAGCCGCAAAACTTCACCAATGCGAGTTATAAATTGACTCCCACACTAACTACCACTGAATTCTGATGGCATCAAAGTAGTCTCAGGTATAGAAACAGGCATGGGAATAAAACCGTCATAGATTTGTTGTGTGAATGAAATGAGTTAACACGGAAAAGTGATTAGCCAAGCTCCTAGCACATAGTAGGTCTTCCCCAAATATTAGTTTCCTCCCTTTCCCCATCCTAACATGGATCTCTGTTTCCAGTCTTTCCATTCTAATCCATATTTAGCAGTATTGCTAAATTGATCTTTTCATACTGCTCTTTCAACAGTTCTACTGTGATCCCACCGACTGCAAAATAACATTCAAATTTCTTAACTCAGAATTCAAAGCTATCAGTTAACTGTCCCCAATCTAAGCTTGCAACCTAATTCCCCACTGTATTTCATTGAATCTAAAATGAGTACTGCTCTAAACCTTGCATTTCCCAACATTAGGCCTTGTTCATTATGTTTTTGTTTGTTTGTTTTCTTAGAACCAAGGATGTCCTTCACATCTCCAAATCCATATTTTAAGCCCCCGCTCAAAACTTACCTCTTTTATTATTATACCCAGGATTTCTTAGCTAAATAAGATCTCTTTTTATTCAAAATTTCCATAGTGATTTAAATATGCTTCTCAAATGGCATCGAGTCTGTTTTACTTTGTTGACTTCATATTTACAGCAGTTCTATCATATCCCCTGCTGGACTGTATGTCCTTTAAATGCAAGAAGCACATGGTAACTACTTCCATATTACCTACAGTATCTAACATAATGCTTTCTGCATTGTACACATTCAATAAACATTTGGTATAATATGAATATTCTATCAAATATCTTCACATTTATTCATAGTATCTCATTAGAGAGAAACTCTTACAATCAAAAAAGGATCTAAATGATGAAGCATTTGATTTAATGTCAGTAATACTATAAAGACCCATATTAGTAATAAGGAGGTCTAATAACATGAGGAATGAACTCTCAACTGCTGCCTTTCTCAGGTCAGGATGGCTCTGGCTCTGATTGGTCACACGTATACAAAAACCTTCCCTCTGCTCCTTCACTTCCCAGTTAATTGAATTAGACTTCTGCAAATAGATGTGCTCTCCAATCTTGGAGCCAGATACCACCCCAGTGAACAGTAACAATGTGGTAAAGGGGAACATGTTTGTTTTCTCCTACCAGGAATGAAAGCTAGGTAGGCAAATGAATTGCTTTGGTCAGTATGCATAGTTTTATTATTGCCTTTATTTTTGAAATGTCATCGGACACAATAAAATCCAAAAGCTTTAGGGTTGAGGTACCAAGCTATTAAACTCATTATTCCAACTCTCCTAATAATTTTCTCTCTCTACTCCTGTCTCTTTGTCATGAGGGTGGTGACAGTATTTTATAGAGAGGAAGATTAAATTGGAGAAGGGGACTGGGTAAATCTGATTTATGAATTCTTGGTAAAAGAATCTCTCTTGAGACAAATTTGGACTGTTACTCAGTCTGGCTCTATAGAGTGGGAGATATTCTGTACCCAATAAAATTCCCTAGGATTTTGTTTGTTCTGTATTTTTCAAGTAACCCCATGGTTTCCAAAGGTCCACAGTCACAGGGATGAGGGCCCTGGATGCTGTATTGGAGGTATCAAGAAAGGTGAAAGTAACCATCAAATAAGTGCTGGGCAGTGTCTGAAGTTGGAGGTGGAGGAAGTGAAGGAGGAGCAACTTACCTCACCCTTCGGATACAGGCTTAGCCAATACTTTTTCCTTTCCTGCTCAGGTTCAGACAACAAACACTGAGTGGCAGGGCCTATTAGACCATGACTGACTGCATGAGAAATCCAGAAGCATGTAAGAAGTTCTGAAACACCTTTGTTGAGACGTCTTCAGCTGGATATTCCATGGGTCATAAAGGTCTCCGGAGAGGCCTCTTCTTCATGCTCTCTTATTTTGGTCCAGAAAGTACATCTGTTTAAGAGATGAATTTAGCTCAGGAACAAACAGAGACAATGCATCCTTGGTTAGAGAAGACAAGGAGCTGTTTGCTGGGCTTATTGCTGCAGATAGTGAGCACCATGACTTTAGGCTCTTTCTAGGTGGCCCAGACCTGTCCCAAGGAAAGGAAGCTAGACTTCAAGGTAGATTCTCCAACAAGGACTATTAAATGTTTTGTGTTTCTGGAGATTTCTTAATGGTGTCCCCTAATGGTGAAAAGATAGATGAAAAAGATAGCCTGTTAAGGTTTGAAAACTGAATCTGCCACTAATTAGTTGTGTGGCCTTGGGCAAGTCATTTAACCTCTCTGTGCCTTCTTCAGCTGTACCATGGAAATAATAATAGCAACCTACTTTTGTGAGTTATTGTGAGGGCTAAATAAGTTAATTCATGTAAATCATTTGGAATAGTGTCTGGTCCTTAGCAAATTTCATTAAATATTTGCTTTTATTAGTGATTTTCTTCCTCATTGTTCCTTGATGGTATTTAGTTGGAGTTCAGCAAGACCAGAGTACAAGACAATCCTCCAGCAGAAATTCTTATTACATTTGAATTATTGCTACTAAATTTTGTGTGAGTATGGCTTTTCTATAGGTTTATTAAATCAGGATCTATTTGCAAATTTTAGACTCCTCTATCTGCATTTTACTCAAGAGATATGGTGATGTCCTCTCCCTTGTAATCAACACCAATTAAATGATGGTGGTTGAAAATAGAAGCATAAATGGAACCCCAGTGCGTAAATTGGTAACAGTCCATCCTTTCTGTGGACATATGGGCTTCAGTTGCAATCTATTTCTTGGAAAGTGATTCATAATTAAACCATTTTACTTGCCTAGAAAATATTTCAACTTGTGTTGACTTGAGTCACAATATTTGGAAAGCACCATTGAAAAAACAGATTATATTGTGTGCAAGGGAAACTAAGTCTGCCTGGCATAAAAACAACAGAGTGGTGGACAACTGATCATGTGATGTGGTCAGTTGTATACTTGGTATGGCCTTTGGGGTACCTAAATCCACATTTCCTTAATTATCGTGATAATTAGGCCAGCCTCTGGATTTAGGCTCAATGATGTGGGTAATGGTGACAGAATCCTTTTCCTGAGGGCAGATTTATGCTCTCATCTTGGCAGAATCAACTATTTGCTTTGTGATTGTGGAAACATTTGGAGAGAAACATTAATTTTCCATCCATTAACTTTGGTGGATATGAACACCCCAGAGGGAAGAATGTGGGAAGCCGCTTAACAACCTTTTGGCTGTTGAAGGTAAAAATTTTTTGAAAACATTTCTCTTTGCAAAGAAAGAAAATAGGAAGGGAAAAGCAACTATTCAATCAGGGAATATTCTGCCTTTTAGAGGTTTTGTAAATGTTTGCACCACCTCAAAATGCAGCACTTTTCTGTTGCATGACCTGTTTGGTTTACTCACTATCTAGGTATATATTAAACCGATAGTCAGTCCGGATACTTACTAACAGGACAGCTGATTGTAATTATACATTTTTCTCCTCCGTATGTCAGATACATTATGTTAATAACAACTGGGCAAAGGAGAAAATTGTGGGTTGAGAAGAGAGGAGGAAATCAGTGAATGAAATAATAAATGTGATTTTATTTTTGCATTGCAACCTTTCAGATACCTAAGACTAAGTCCAAATCAACAGGGTCTTGGAAATGACTGTGTGTACATTGAAGAGAAGAAGATATGATGAGGGAAGATGGGGTGATGGAGGCAGATCAAATCACCTCTGTGTCCTGGGATGGGATTAACCAACAAGAAGGTAAAGCTGAATAACCCTGAATGTGGGTTCATTCTGCCAAAAAGTAAGTACAGCATCATCAAACAGGTAGTGTATACTAAGCCCTATACCAGATACAAAGGATACTTAGCTGAGAAAGACAGATGTGGCCCCTTGCCCCGCACAGCTTACTGTTTAATGGAGAACATGGAAATTAAACAAATAACACACAATAAAATAATAAGATTTATGACAATTGCTACAGAGAAGAGAAGAAGCTGTATGAGAACATGGACCAATGTGGTCTGGTTGAGCATGGAGATTGGGAATGCTCCCCTGAGGAACGGATGTGTAATTTGATGTCAAAGCGTTCTTAACTGTGGTTAAGTATGTGTCGGGGTTGGGAGTGGAAAGTAAAGAATCTGAAAGCTCCAGGGAAGAAAATCCATGCAAAGGCACTAGGCAGAAAGGGAGTTTATAAATGGAAAACCCGGGAGGTGGAAGAAAGAAGCTGAAATGAAGAGAGTGGGATGAGAAGGAATCTGAGAAGGAGATGGGACCGAAGAATGCACAGCCTTGTAGGTCAGTCAGGAAAAGGAGTTGGACCAACCATGGGGAGACTTTGCAGGGGTTCAAGCAGGAAGAGACATAATCATATTCATGTTTTGAAAGAAACTCTCTGGTCGCAGTGCCAATAATGAATTGGAAGGAGCAATAACTGGTATGAGAAAGTGGGTTAGGAGGTTGTTGCATGGTTCAGGAGAGCTACAATGGTGATATGGAAAGGAAAAATGGCAATGAGATGGTGACAAGTAAAGAAAGGGAGAGATGTTAAGAGGGATGTGGGACTTGGTGCCCGGGAAGGGACATAGAAGCCCCCACCCCCTTCTGCTCCATTCTCCTAGAAATAGAGGTAGATTTTCCTTTGAAAACTGAACATATTCAAGACTTTTACCCAAGCATTTTTCCTATCCAGGTTATCCTGCACGTCTGCCACCACAACATATCAGGAGGCAGACGCTCAACACACTGAATAATATTTCACTTTCAATTTTCTTTTGCCTTTATTGGTTTGTACAAAATTAAAAATAAACTCCCTGTTATCGGGAAAGGCCAGGAAACACAAAGTTCTGGTTAATAGAGAAATGCAAATCATGCCATATGACTCTTACTGATTTTCAGAGACGCGGAGCACAGCACGTAAGAGAGAGAGCCGAGGATGTAAGAGCAACGGGAGGCAGTGACGGGGTTCTGTCTGCAGCTGAGTTATGGTGCTGGATATGAAACTTTGGACAAGTCACCAAACAGGTAAGAAGTTGAGGACACAGAGTTGTGGAGTCAAATGACCCTGGGTGTGAAACCCTGCTCCACTTTTACAAGCGTGTGAGCCTGAGCCTATTCCTTAACCACTTTGAGCCTCAGTAATCTCATCTGTAAAACGAAGATAAAAATACTCACTTCTTATGGTTATTACCGCAGTTGAACGCAATTGCGCACGTGAATTGCTGAGCAACCTAACTCCAGCAATTATTTTTCTATGAGTTTTCTCATCTGTACACTGAAGACACTAATGCTTTTCCTACTTCAGGGACTTGTAAAGATCTCAAAAGTGAATGCATCTGAAACGTCATATGATCTTTAAAGAAGTTATGAGAGATCCATCTTTATTAATATCGTCGTGCTGTTATTTTATGGATAAATAGTAGAGCTGAGCCTCCTCACATTTTTTTTATTTTTGGTGAATAAACCAGCACTCCAGAATTTTGCAATTCCTTTAGTCTATTGCTATAGCACTGCTGTATTGAAGAAGTGGCTACAGAAGATGTGTGGAATTGAGTTAAGTCCACACTGACCCCAGGGCATATCACGGAATCTATTTTCTCAAGATAAATCCAGGTTATCAGCTTGTTGACTTGTAACCTTTTTTTTTCTTTTCATTTTTGTGTAAAAGCAGAATGTTGACAGGGCAAATGCATTCTTGCCAGGTAATAAAGGGTTTGGGTTCTGGAATGGCAGGTGAGCTAGATTTTACTGTATCGTCCATGTGCAATTACGGTCTATAAAACATCTCTACTTAATACGTACCTTGGATAGGGACATGTCTAATTTATGATTCAGTCTATTTGAAGATTGGTTGAAGGGGCTTTCTTGACAATTAGGCAGAGTTGGGGGTCACCATGTGAATTGACTTGAAAGTCACTGACCATTTTCCTCAATTATCCCTCCCACGGATACACAGTGCCTGGAATTTAATCAGTAAAATTAATTCCTTTGAGCCTTGACAGGATTTCAGTGACGGAAGTAATAAAATGCAAGAGCTAAAAGTACCTTAGAGATCATTTGATCCAACTTCCTTATTTTATAGGTGAGCAAACTGAGGCCCTACAGGAAAGTCTTTCCTTCCCTCCAAGGTCAGATGATAACTTAGAGACAAAGGCCAGTCTGCACACCCCGTGTCTTGGCATCCTGTCTAACAAGCATCCTTCTGACCAAGCAACTTTCCTGATGCTCAGAGGTCCCAAGACCCCCAGAGAAGCCTCCATCTGCAGTCATCCTGGGAAAGTCAGAACTTCAGCTTATTCCTTGACTATTTTTGGTGCCATGACTGTCCTCACGACGAAGTAGAGATGCTGATGTTTTATGTTTCTTTTAAAAGAGAGAGCTCAACTTGCTGAAACATAAAAATTAAAAAATCACAAATGTAACAGCTTTTATAAAGGAGGCTATCTGGCAGAAAATTCATTCCCCTGAAGGGGAAATGGGACTGAACGAGTGATGAGGCAAAGGCATGAATCAGCAGTGATCGTTTTTAAACTGAGAAGTGGACAGCTTTGTGCTCTGCAGAGCAAAATGGCAGGTGAATTGTTGTCAAATGTAAGAATACAGTTCCTCGGCAAGTGCAGGAATGTAGTCTTGCCTGCACATCTAAGATGAAGTGGAGAGATACACAGAATCTGTCAGTAATTGAGCGGGGAGGGGAGGTTGTACCAGGAAATAATGGCTAAGATGGTGAGCACCTACTGAGTGCTGAGAACTCTGAATACAGGACCTTAAATTCTTGCAACAACTCTATGAAGTCCGTGTCCTTATTATCCCCACTTCGCAGATGAGAAAATCAAGGCTCAGAAACTTGACCAAAGTCACAAAGCTAATGGATGCCTCAAAAGGATTTGAAACCAAGTCAGTCTGATTTCCAAAACCACAGTAATCTGAACAGCTTCCAGATCAATAGTCATATACCCCCTGGACTTTTAACTCAAAGTTCTGTTTTAACAAACCATTCCATTTGTGGCTAAGCTTCAAAAATTCTGTGTCCCAATTTCTTCATCTCTTAAATGGGTATTGTGAAGATAAAAATGAGAAAATGAGTCTCATTAAAAACATTTAAAAAATATTTTTTACCTACCTATAAAAAAAACATTTATAGGTAGATGGAGTGTGGCACAAGTATAACCTTTAATAACCATTACTCTCATACTATAATATTTGTGGGCACATCTCATTAAGAACAGGATTGACAGAGAAAATCATGTTCGTGTGTACATTTTGAGCATAAATTAGAAAATACTTTGAAAGGCTTTCTATAATGGCCATTGAGTAATATGAGTAATGGCTTCTGTAGGAAGAGAAGGTGCATAGGTATTATTAAATAAAATTTTAAAACATTTTACTCAGAGGAAAAATACCCAATTTATAAGTGAGGTATAACTGCATTGAAGAAATGAGTTTTTTTGCTTTCCTTGGTTGCACAGACTGAACAGCAGGGTTCAAAGGAGAGAGACGTGGCAAAGAAAGAGCCCTGGGCTGGGGGGCACCTTGGCTCTACTCCCAACTAACTGTGTGACTTGGAGCAAATCACTTTGCCTCTCTGAACCTCAGTCCTTTTATCTTTCATTCGGTTAAATGCTTGTTCAGGTATGCGCAAGCCAAAGTTCTACAAAACATACCAGCTCATTCTGATGATCTCTACTTAGCCTGAAGGAATAGCACGCAAGTAGTCCCATTCATTTGACACACATCTGTTTGTCACCATTGCAAAAAAAGGCACCATGCCAAGCTCTGAAGGGGTCCCTGAGATAAAGGAGACAGTGTCCGGTTGTACTGATTCCTGATGCAGAGGGATTGTAAACCCCACAAGAAAGCCATTGACTTGGAAAAGTTTCCTGTCTGCAGTCATTTTCAGTAAAGATATAAAAAAATCTAAATTCATCTTCTCCCTAATTATTTTCTTTCTTCCCAAAGAATTGAAAGGCAAGACCAAGGAGCAGCATTTCCAGGGGCAAGTTGTTAGGCAAGAAAGAAAGAAGTGTCTCTCGCCTGTCGCAACCTGCAGAGAGCATCACTGTCTTCCCAGCAGGTGCAGGGGGAAGTAGGCAGGTTAGCAGACACAGCTGGACCCCCTTGCTTCAAATGATCATTGATTGCTGAAGTCATCAGTCAAGGTGGACCAGACAAATTGCAGACCTTGTTATTGCAGGAGTCAACTTGGTAACAAGTCCTGGTCCCCTTCCCTCCTCTTTCATTTGTCTGCACATCCTCCTTCTTTTCTCCTGCCTCTTAATTCTCTGCTCTTCAGCCTTCTTACTGTCTGTTTACCCTCTCACTGTCTCTTCTGTCTTCCCTCTCTTCCTCTCTTCTGTTCTCACTCTCTCTTCCTCCCTTTCTCCCTTACTAACTTCTCTCCCTCAACTTTGCATCTCCATTCCTCTCCTTTTTATTTCTCATATCTCAGTCCCCTCATTCTCTGTTTGCCATCCGTCTTCTCTCCTTCTTTCCATCCCTCACACATAATTGCTGCTATCTGTTATATTACTGCATTTCTTTAAGTGATGCTTAACCTAAGACATTTAACGCTGATGGCAATCAGAGTCAATACGGTCATTTGTTAGAAAGTATTTCCTTTATTATTGATACTTTATCCAGCATCCTTTGTATTCCCTGAGACATTTCCATCCCTTAAAATTTCACAAAGCTAAATCGTCTTCACTCCCCTTTACTTACAAACAGCTTCTGTCACTCTCGGTGTGTATACATCACACTGTGTGAATGCAGACACTCCATAAAATATGGCCACCTTGAGTCTCCTAAGGCAGGAGAGAAGTCCAGGTGTTCTCAAATTAGAAAATATTAGCCTGGTCTATAGTTACTATTTTAATTGTGGGCATGTATGTGAATTTTCTATTTGCTTTCTGGAAAATCAGTTTGGAGACATCTTCTCTCCAGAAGATGCCATCATATAAGGAAAGCAACAATCCAGAGGTCTTATATGACAGCTTCCATTCACTGATACACCCTGGGTTAGATATTGATAAGTAAGCCTCATACAGATTATCTTATTTAACTCTCACAATTATACCATGAATAGATAGACTTATCATTCCCATTTTCCAGATGAGAAGACTAAGGCTTGAGGCCAAACAATTGAGGGATGAGAGAATAAAAAGATGCAGGTGTGACCACACACACCTGGAGCAGTGTTTGAGTCTAATGGCCCTCCCTGTGAATCCTATATCTAAGGGTCTATATAACTTCACCGTCATCTTCTCCTCTGTGGAGCCAATTAGTCTTTCCAGGATTTCTTTCTTTGTTTCTTTATTGGCAACATGGAGCAAAGAGAGCTGATCCTACCCCACAGTAACATGAAGTGTTAGCTGTTAACACTTGGCTTCTGATTGCTAGAAGTTTCTTCCTTTGGCCACAGAAGCCCCACAGGTGGATTCAGACATACAGATCTTAGCCAACTGGGCCAAGAACTGAAGAACTCTTGGAAATAGCACAACTTAACAACGTTGGCCTGGAGACTGAATCTTTCTCTGCTCTCTTTTGTATGTGTATGAATGTGTGTCTATGTGTGTGTGTAGAGACAGACAGAAAGGATAGATCATCCAGCATCTAGACCTCCAATTAAAAAATGACTATCATTTACTGAATGAGATGTACTAAGAAACTTGCCAGGGAATTTTTTAAATCCATTATCACATTTTATCATGATGATGACCCTGCAAAAGAGGCATTATTCTCCCCATTTTATAAATTATAAAACTGAGGCTTAGAGAGGTGGAGGAACTCTCCATTGGGTCCAAGAGAGAGCCTGATCTGCCATTCTTCTTCCCTGCCCCAAAGCAAAGCAGCTCTTCTTCATGTTGGGAGACCACCCTTGTGTTCTTGCCTCCATTTCATTCTAGGGTCTTGGGATTCTGAGAGGTTAACTGAGTTTCTGAAGTTCATGCAGCTAGCTAGCACCAGTTTACCCCCCTCACACACACACACACACACACACACACACAATCCTATTTTGATTTCCAGGGATTGAAGAGAAAGTAGAGGAGGATTGAAAACAAACCTTAGTCATTTTTAATTTATCTTCTTTGTCTGAGAATTTTTACTTAACGTTGATATAGCATTTCTTTCCTCTTTCCTATACCAGCAATTGCAAACCAAGATCAGAGGAATGGGAGAAAATCTATTAAAAAAAGATCCTTGCTACTTTATGGTAATTAAAAGCAATAAATATTCTTGCCCACAATGCTAAAAATCTCAAATAGTCAGTGGGTCAATACTGTTTCCCTGGTTAGGATGGTAATAAATCTTTATTCCTTTTGAGTCAAAATAAGGAAGGGGTTTTATTCATGAATTCCATGACCTGGTGCTGCGACATTTTCAAAACAAACACGCCTGGAATAAAGAGTTTCTACACCAAATGTGTTTATGTGCCCTTTTCCAACCTGCTTCCCTCACCCGCAAAGCTTCTGTCCTTGCATGGTCTTTTTATAAATGCAAGAGCAATTTTCATCTCCTGTGCCATAATGGCACAAAGGTATGGGGAGGGTCACTCTTCCTCTTTACCATCCCTGTAGCCTGATACGTTCTCTATTCTGGTGGAAAACAGAAAGATTTAATTCTGGATCTCTCAAGCTCATCTTTCTTAAAGCCTTTTGCTTGGCGTGAAAGACCAATTGCCATGACCCATTGTGACTGCTTCTTTTTTTTCCTTTTTAATCCAGTCCAATGCCTTGATTATTATCCTTTTGAAAACGGATGTTTTTCCAAATTCAGATCTGGCACTGACTTTGTGCTCATCTGTGATCAATGCTGCTCATCGAAGGAGCTGGATTGTCTCTGGCTCTTTTGTTAGTGGGGATATAGAGTCACACCTTCACACAAACCCAGAGGAAAGCAGAGGTCATGTGCTGAGCCCTTTCCTTTGGGGGTTCGTTCAAGGGAAGCTATATGACCTTCAGGGAGTCATTTCATTCTCTGGAAAATTTTCAATTTTCTAATTTCTACAAACGAGTGGGTTTCCAGAGCTCCCCTATTTTTTCAGAGCTCCACCATCCTTGTGCACTCTGTGTCAACTTCTGTTTTGTTAATCAGTCCTGGGAGGAGAGCAGAGACATGGTAAAAGCAGCAGCTTCTCTCAAGTTGAGCCGCTCTGATAAACCCACTCTCCTCCCTTTGGCAAGAAGCATAGATTTGCCCCTGCCTACTTGGAATTAATTTTTTACATAAAGCTTATGCTAAGTTCAAGTCGCCTCAAAAATACCACTCTTGTTGGGGTGGCTCAGGGGTGACTTTACTATTTAGCTAACACAGCACAATGTACACCAGGCTAGCTTAGAGATAAACGCATGAATGTTCATAAGACACACACAAAAACAGTAACATTCTAAAAGGGTTCGGGTCCAATTTACTCCTATGCAACAAAGCACACTTTATTTTGTATGGGAGAAAACACCTCAGAGAATAGGTTTGTTGAATAAGATAGACCCTTTTCATGCTTATTTATTGAATCGCAGGTAGGCTGTGGGACTCTTTATGCTAAAGAGGGCTCAGGGTAAATAGTAAGCAATGTCAAGAGTAGCTGCATATCTGTGAATAACACTATAGAAAAATTGCTGGCTAAAATGAAGACTATATAGCAAACCTCATTGCTTGTATGTCACTATCTTCCCAATTCACTATCCAGTGTCACACTTGTAAATTTGCACCACTTTGCATTATTTTTCTTTGGGAAACCTAGGCTGGATGAGAAGCAGGAAAGAGTGCATTGAATTTGGAATTCAGGAACAATGGTGGGTCTTAACAATGGATAGAAGAGACGATGCAACATCCCTGTGGTGGTTTCAATGGAGGCACTGAAGGTAGGTCAGAGAATTCAGTACCAGTGGCTGACTTTCACAGTGGATCACAGGGCAATGATGGGACTCAGCAACTGTACACAGATCTTGGCCACAGATCTGACTGCATAAATGAAATCTCAACACTTCTATTTGTGGAAGAGGGGAGAGAATAAATAGGTGATGGAGTGATGCATGGGAGAAGTGAGCACAATGGCATAAGTCCCTGACACCTACTTTTGGTTCTGAAATCCCATCCTGATGGGGAGTTCCTCTAATTCATCATCTGGCTGCAATTCTAATAAGAATCTACTTTATTCTAAAGTGTGAAGAAAGGCATTCATGTGTATATGTATATATATATATGTTTTAAGACTCCTTTAAGTTTCTTCTTGGGTTTAAAAGGCAAGAAACTAGCATTTAAAGGGATCATAACACATATCAAGCATCTAGGTGGGTGGATTTTAATGAACTTATAAAGAAGCCCTTAAGATAGTTATTATTAGGGCACCTTACTTCAATCCTATGATTCTTTTTATACACTCTGCATGCTCTTTGCCCTGAGCTCAGTTGGAGTGACAGTGGGATTTGAGGTGAGATCCTGCCTCTGGACTGAAAGAGTGAGAGAAAAACTGTCAGGGACTGAAAGACAAGATAAACAGGCACAGAGGGCGAGGAATAATAACTATTCTAGAGTCTGGAGGCCAAGAGGAGCTTGGGTTCTTGCTCTCTCATTGGTGCAAGGAGAAGGCTTTCCTTAGCAGAAGACTTTCAATGAAATTCCTCCATCTCTACTCCCATCTTGTAAGTATTGTCTCCTTAGTTACTTCAGTAAAGACTTTGCTCAACATCCAAGGTGTAACAGATGCTGTTGATACGCTGAGCATACCTCTTTGGGTTTTACCATATCAGTGCACACTTCTCAACTTCCAAATGCTAGCACCATCATCTCTTTGTCTGAGGGCTTTCTCAAGCCACAGATGGCTACTACACTAGTGCACACAACAGATCAAAAGTGCGGGGAATTAATGCCCCCCTGGGAACATCGCTCAAGCAATGACAAACAAAAATCAGTGTATAAATACCTTATGTTATTTATTTCCCAAGTGGGATAATCTAGCAATGTATAAAAAATTATAAAGCATGACCAAATGAGATTTATTCCAGGGGAAGCAAGGTTGGCTCAGCATTCAAAAATCAATCACTGTAATCCATCATATCAACAGGCTAAAGAAGAAATATCATATGTAGAAAAGTATTTGACAAAGTCCAACACCCATTCATGATAGAAGCTATCAGAAAACAAGGAATAGAGGGGAATGCCCTCAATTTGGTAAAGAACATCTACAAAAACTTATAGCTAACAGAGTGCTTGATCGTGAAACTCTGAATACTTTCCCCTAAGCTTGGAACAAGGAATTGTTGTCCACTTTCACTACCTTTATTAATAGTACTGAAAGTTCTACCCAGTGCAATGAGGCAAGAAAAAAAAAATCAAAGGCATACATATTGGAAAGGAATAAATAAAACTGTCCCTATTTACAAATGACATGGATGGTCTAGAAAATCCCAAGGAATTTACAAAACAGTAGAACTAAGAACGAATTCAGTACAGTCACAGGAGAAAAGATCAACACACACATCATTCACATTTCTGTATATTAATAATGAACATGAGGAAACAGGAATTAAAAATATAATACTATTTACAATTGCTCCAAAGAAAATGAAATAATTACGTATAAATCTAACGAAATATGTGCAGAATCTGTATGCTGAAAATTACAAAATACTGCTCAAATAAACCAAAGAATGGAGAGACATACCACTCTTTGAAAGACCCAGTGAAGAGAATGACGTGACAAGATATAGATTGGGAGAAAATATTTGCAAACCATGTATCCAACAAAGGACTTGTGTCTAGAATATATAATGACCTTTCAAAACAAGAACAGTTAAAACAATCCAATTTAGAAAATGGGCAAAAGGCATAAATAGACATTTCACTGAAGAGTGCCAATAAGCACATGAAAAAATGTTCAGCATCGTTAACTATTAAGAAAACACAAATCAAAAGCACAATGAGATATCTCTACACACTTACCAGAATGGCTGAAATAAAAAATAGAGATAACACCAAATGCTGGCAAAGATGTGGAGAAACTAGATTACTTCTGCTTGCTGGTGGGAATGAAAATTGTACAGTCTCTGTGGAAATAGGTATGGCATTTTCCTATAAAGCTAATCATGTGCTTACCCAACAACCCAGCATTTGAACTTGAACATTTATCTCAGAGAAATTAAAACTTGTTTACTCCAAAACCTGTACATGAATATTCATAGTGCCTTTATTCATAATATCATTATATATTCATAACAGTCCAAACTTGGAAACAACCCAAATGTCCTTCAGCAGGTGAACGATTTAAGAAACTCTGGTATATGGGGCTGGCCTGGTGATGTAGTGGTTAAGTTCACACACTCACTCTGCTTTGGCAGCCCAGGGTTTGCAGGTTTGGATCCCAGGTGTGGACCTACACACTGTTCATCAAGCCATGCTGTGGTGGCATCCCATATACAAAGTAGAGGAAGATTGGCATGGATGTCAGCTCAAGGACCATCTTCCTCAAGCAAAAAGTGGAAGATTGGCAACAGAAGTTAGCTCAGGGCCAATGCTCCTCACACACAGGCACACACACACACAACTCTGGCATAGCCATACCATGGAATACTATTCAGCAATGAAAATGAACAAACTGTAGTTTCACAGAACAGCTTGGATAGCTCTCAAGGGTATTATGTTGTGCAAAAGGAGCCAACCTCTCAAGATTATATACTGTATGATTCTCTTTATATAACACAAATTGACAAAATTATAGCAATGCAGAGCAGATTAAAGGTTGCCAGGGGTTAGGGAGAGAGGAAGGAAGGAGAGAGGAATGAGGGGCAGAGGGATGGAGGAGGCTAGTTATTTGGAGAGTTTTCCATAGAGATTGATATGTTCCACTGGTGATGGAAGGATTTGAGCTTGGTAAAAAGACAGAGTTCTAAGGACCACAGGCTTTAGGGACCATGGTGCGTGCCCTAGAGGATGACAGATGGCACCCTAGGGAGTGAAGGAAGGTCATGTAACCAGGTGGTGTGAACTTCATAGCTTGGGGAAGCTACCTTGGAGCAAAAGAGAATTCCAGTCCTGCCTACTATGTTATAAGAAGCAGACCATGTCAGATAAATAGGAGCAGTGTTTCCCAAATAACAGTAATCCCTACACAATCATCAAGATATTTGCCCTGTCTATATGCTACCTCTACTATTATATATTCAGCATCTTTGTTTAAATTGGCTCAGGTCTAAGATAAAAATATTTGCATAAAATAAGAATTCTGCCTGTGTACTACCTAAAGCCATTTGGTGCCTCATCAGTCATACATATAACACTCTTTATTAAAAAAAAAATAGAGAGAGAGGGCAAAGGGCATTCTGAGCAGAGGAGCTGCCTGAGCTAAAGCACAAAAGCATGAAGGAGCATGATGTATTCAGAGCCAAGAGTGACCGGAATGGAGGGTGTTTGTGGAAGGGGAGGAGGAGGCTGTGGTGGGTGATGGGACTGCAAAAGAAAGGTCAAGGCAGATTGTGAAGGAAAGGACTGGAATATTCCAAGTCCACTCCACTCCTTTTGTTCTCTCTCGCTCAGGCAGAAGGACTGGGCAAGTGTCCTGGGGACTGCATGTTCTCATTCTCTCCCTCAGCTGCAGAAGTGTGGGCAGTCATGTGTAGCTGTGTTAACACTACACGAGTAAAACCAATCCCCCAGTCCCTTCTGGCTGCACACCTCGCCGCCTCCACTGCTTCCATACGCCGATTTGCATCCGAGCAGGTTGTGTAAACAAGGCTGTTAGGGGAATATAAATAACCACAGCCTGGATTGTGGTTCAATAGTCTAGTCTGGGGAAATCAGAATTTCCACTTATCTCCCATGCCAAAGAGGAGGCTTGTAGCTGCTCACAGGGTTCTCACCCTCTCCCTCCCAAGATGCTGGTTCTTGGTCTATGGCGCTGGATGGCTCCCTTCCTCCTCCCTGGCTCCTCCTCCACTCCTGCCTTCATAGCCAGATGCTCTCTCGCTGAGTTGTCAAACAGAACCAAGCTCTGTTCTTATTTTGCCTGGGAGGGCTGGGCAAGTGAGAAAAGTCTAAGCTCCGTTAAGGGAGATTCTCCATCTCTAAACTGACCTTCTCAAGGTCACAACTAAATCTCATTCAATTGTGTGGCCCCCACTGGCCTACCCAGTCTCTGATTCATGTAGTTGGAGGTGAACATCAGAGTTGTCTAAAATCTATTCAGCCTTGAGCCTGAGTTCAATTCCAGCTCCAGCTCTACTCCTGTGTGACCTTGGGCAAGTTACTTAAACTTTCTGATCGGTCATTTTATTTTCATCTATAAAGTGGAGGTGATAATTACACCCACCTTTTAGGATTATTTGGAGAGGGAAATTTAATGGTGTATGCTAGGAGCTTGGCATGTGTCTAGGCTATAGTAAGTGCTAAATAAATTATAACTATTTTTATTACTGTCCTGATGATGATGATGATGACAATGATGCCAATGCATTCTTCTGAATTGATTCAAAGTGTTGATAGCCACACCCCACATCTCTATAGACTGACCCATTTATAAGATTGGTTCAAAACGACAGGAGGAAAGGAGGGTATAGAAGAATTAAGAAGCATCTTCAGTGTAGTGGTAGAAACCCAGGGCCTGGGTCAAATCCCAGAAGGTCAAATCTCAACATAACCACCTAAACGTTACAAGACTCCTATCAAGTGCTCTAAATTGTGAAAGCATCATCCAAAAAGCAGGAATTGCAATAATTTGCCTACTGAGGTTAATCTTAGGGCCAAGTTAGATGAGGTTTTTGAAATCCCTGCATTGGGAGTTATACTTTCCAAAACTTCAACGGTAGCAGACATGTAGGGAACTCTGGATGTAAGAGATGTGAGAAGCACCACGAAGATTAAAACTTCACTCTGCCCCAAGGAACCTGTAGCCACCCAATCTCCTTATTGATATTTATAGAGTTCCCTTCATAGTCAGCTCTGGATTCTGGCCTCTGCTCACCCACTCCCCTCTCCCTAGCCCGTATCAGGCATGTGGACCTTCTTCTTACTCTTTGAAACTTCAAGCTCATCTATCTCAGGACCTTTGCCCTTGCTTTTCTTTCCCTGTCTGGGACACCTTCCTCCAGATCATGGCATAGCTGTCTACTTTGTACCATTTAGAGCTTGGTGCAATTATTACTTCTTGAACATCCTTCCTTGATTCCCAAGTCAATAGGCTTTCCAGTCATTTTCTGTTACTTGGCTCTTTTTAATTTTTTGCATGACACTTATTATCTGAACCTGTCATGTTTATTCATTTGGTTACTTGTCTTATCTGTCTCTCCCACTGAAAGTTAAGCTGCATTAGGGCAGGAACATTGTTTTCTTATTCACTGCATTCGCTGCTCTATCTCAATGCCTGGAACATACCGGGTTACTCCACATATAGATGTTGAAGGAATTGAGTTGGGCAGTAGAGGGGACAGAAGAGAAGGCATCATCCTTTCCCTGGAGAAACTTGCAATCTAAATGAGGTCCTAAGATTTACTCAAATTAAATGAGACATGACAGTATGCAATGGGAATTGGGCAAAATCATAATTGTCTAAGCTTCGTTGTCATGCGGAACTTCTGCAGTCACACAGTCTCTTTGCATTTGGAGGAGGGGGTCCAAGAGAAAAAAAAAAGGACCTTTATTACCAGTAATGCTCTCACATCTTATTATTTAACAGGACATAAATAGAGGAGGGAAGGGAGACAATGCAAACGGAAAAGAACTCTTGAGAACAATGTTACCTATGTCACAAGCATGCAGTCAGACTCCCTCAAGTTTGGAGCTACCACTTATTGAACATTTGATCTGTGGCAGCTGCTTACTAAGCACATTTTTATTCATTATCCCATTTAATCCTGACAATATTCTTGTGATGTAGGTATTATCATCATCATTGCCACCACCACCACCACCATCATCATCATTATCATCATCATCTCCATTGTACAGATAAAAAAGTGAGTTCTTCGCTTCTGAAACCCGTTATATTAACCACACCTGTCTACCCTCAGTTTTTTGCTTATTGAGCCCTTCTACCCCAACTAGGTTATTCTATATCCCTGCCTTGACATCCCAAATTTTAAGCACACACACACACACAAATGCATCGACCTAACAAATTTGTTTTAGGAGGAAGCAGCAGGAGGAGGAATTAACATTATTTACTCTAAGATTTCATATACAATGGTTTGTTAAATTCCTCATTGAATTCTTTGCCATGCAAAAAGATTGTTAGCTCAGATAATATATCTTTTCTTTAGTCACATGATGTAGACTATATTGTAAACCATCTTTCCCTTTCTCCTCTAGCTACCAGGGAACTCAGACTCACATTCCATCTCTGTTCCTAGAAAGTGCATTTATTTATTCATTCATTCATTTGTTTGTTCAACAACAACAAAAACAAAAGCAACAACTATGCATAGACGCACAGATAGAAATATAGATATATAGCATAAACACTTATCCTCTGCTCATTTTAATTTGTTTACATCTGGCTCTACATTTCTTTTACCTGTTCTTTATTTCCTAAATTTGTCCCTAAAAGTACGTGGGAGAAGTTGGTACGACATCAACCCTAAATGAACAAAGTCATAATATTATGTTGTAATGACATCAAAGCAAAAACAGTTTGACCTCACAAGTCCTAGTGTGACAGAAGCACATGTGTAGCATCCTATATATGTGATTTCATTTTTTTAACATCAACCACCATTTCTTAACAGCGGTCCTATAAATTAGAGAAGCTCAGAAACTCCCACTTCTTCAGAGAGGGAGCCAATTCATATTTCTCAGTAAAGTGAGGATGCTAAGTGAATACCACCAATCATTAAAAGTGTGTTTTTTCTGAGATGCAGTGTGTGGCTAGGAATGTGGGAATGTGTATTTCATCATTAAGTGACAACAGGCAGCTCTTTCCATACCAAGTGGTTGCCAAGTCCCATCAGTTCTACCCTGAAATGGCCCTCTAGTCCATGTTCACGACCATAACTTTGGTTCGGACTCGCTAAGCTGTTACTGCAGTTTCCTTCACCCGGTCCCCACAGTTCCCAACATCCAACTGCCACTCTCTGTCGCTTTGATCTCTTGTATATCATTTGATTTGTTCAAATGAGAGTGAAATCCAAGTTTCTTACCTTAGCTTTCAAAATCCTTCATAAGCAATTCTACCGTGTACACCAACCTCAACTCACCCACCCTCTGTGGACCTGTTTCTCAGGTCTAGAGAGAGCGGAAGAGATGGCTGAAATCCCAAGCCCAGAATCTTTGAGCAGCTGCCTCATGCGATTGCAGATTCCAGAGATAGATGCATGTTAGGCTAAGTGCTCAGGCTGCAGTGTCCAGCGCTTTCACCACCCTCCAGCTGGATAAGCCTCAGACTGACTCACTCTCAGTGCCTAGGTTTTATCCTCAATAAAATGGGAATAATAATAGAACCTAACTCACAGGATGTTATTGTGAGGATTAAATTAGAAGATACATAAAAAGTGCTTAGCACAATGCCTGACATATGGTTAGAGCTCAGTATATGTCAGCTATGACTGTCCTTCTCTTATAAGAATTTGCTCCCAGATCCCATGTGGACTGCTAGTTCTGGTGAGATATGCTGGACCTGACGTAAAGCATAAAGGTTTCTAGTCTACTCTGGGCCTAAGATATGAACTCAAAGCATATTCAAGTCCATCCTTGATCCCGTCTCCCAGGCCCACACCCTAATCCTGTCCCTTGAAGTTCTACCATTCTGATGGCACTGGGAGGTGTGGAAAGTTAAACCCAAGACAAATCTTACCTAGTAGGAAAAGTGGGAGAAGAGTTGTTCCTACGATGTAAAGCCACCACTCCAGAACAAAGGGGCCTCTCTGTAGGAGGAAAGTCCTAATCTGGCTTTCTATACCAGCCAAAAGAGGATGAGTCCAAAAATCAAATAAGCTGTCAACAGCTTGGAATTTACTACCTCTATTTGCCCCCAAAGAGTGCTTCACTTTTTTGCATGTGACCTAATAATGCCTTTACCCTTGCCCACATTTGAGCTTCTCCTCTTCCTGGGTGGAGACGGCTGATTTTCCCACCCCTCTCCCTACAAACACACATAATTTAGAACCTGCCACTCACATACATGCCATTGAGACTAATTTCAATAAGCCTTTGCTGCAGATTCTCATTCACCTTAAGCCATCCCACTTTCTTTCATTCATTCACTTAACAAATGATTGTTGAGCCCCTATTGGATGCAAGGCACTGAAAGAGATATGGAGACATAGCACTGAACAAAACAGATCCTGTCACCGATCTCACGGAGGTCACAAAACAATCTAGAAGAGAAATAGACAAATATGTAAAAAACACAGAAGTAAAAAATATGATCTCTACTACAAATGAAATTATCAAAATGGCATGAGAAGAACAATGTGGGAGTTGCAATGCATATTGGGGTGGGTATCAGAGAAAGCCTCTCGAGGAGTAACATTTTAGCTGAGATGAAAGGCCAGTAGATGGGCAAAAGAAGAAGGCAAGGGTTTCAAGCAAAGGAAACAGCATGTGCAAAGGCCTTGAAGGTGGAGCCAGACAGAAGGCCACTGAGGCTAGAAAGTGGTGGGCAGAAGGCATAGTGGCTGACGAGGACACTGAGGAGGCAGGCAGGGAGAGATTTCCTATTCGCCTTCAAAACACAGTTTGATGTCACTTCCTCTGTGAAGCTTTCCCAGGCTACCACCCCATAAGAATTCATTGTCGTTCTGTGGTTCATATCTCAGCTTTATTTGTTTTATGGATTATATGACAATGTTGCACATGTCTATGTCCTATTACCATAGTACAAGAAACTTAAGGTAAGAAACTTCTTCATCTCTGCCTCCTCCACTCCCTCTTGCACAATGCCCAGGATAAAATGACTGTTCAATGAACGTCTGCTTCATTTCTTTTTGAGATACAATGTCAAAGTCCAAGTAACTTAGAACATAGAGGGAGATTTTTTAAATAGTGTAGATCCGAGTTTTTGACACTCTTACAGGGTAAAATGTGTCTCATGTTTCCTTATCACTGCCCATGACTAGTTTTCTGTTTTCTTTCAACTGTGTTGCCTAATTAATTTCTTATTAACATTTCTCAATCTGAGCAGCTACTAGCAACCAGCACATCACAAGTAACTTGATTCAAAGATGGCCATTTTATAGGAGGGAGCCGCTGAGTGCACTGAAGATTGATAAATAATGAATGACCACAGGGCATTTAGAAGCTTGTAATTTAAAAAAATATGGGCAAGACATAAGAGAGATGGAATCACCTTGGATCATCAGCCCAGGATATCTTTCTACAAAGTAATTCTTGAGGATATTAAAATCATTTTCCCCAGTCATTGAGCCTGGTGAGAGAATGGCTATGCGGTGGCAGCATGTAGCCAATATTGGAAAATCCCTCCAGCCAGCCACTGGCCTTGCCTGAATACTCCCAATGGCTGTGTGACAGACTATGGAGAAGATAAATTTTGATTCTGAAAAGTCAAGGGTCAGATTATGGGACGAGGCAATATTTCCTCAGCGTTTTATGAAACACTGGTGTCACATTTCATATAAATGCATACTTCATACAAATAAATGATCTGTGGTCTGAAAAGAGGGAAAATTCTGATTTAGACAAAAAACTAGAGGTTTTTTTCCTGTAAGTCTTTTAAGAGTCTTTAATATTCTACTATGCATTGTGAATTACATAGATGGCAATATAGTATTCAATGTTTCCCAAATCTATTTGAACCCTAGATTATTTTTTCAATGTATATCTATCACAATGACTCATAATTATGACTGGAGCAGCCATAAAGTCTGAGTATTTTAGTCTCTAAAGTAACCACATAAAATGGAAACATCACAGGCTTTCGATTAGAAGGCCTGGGTTCAAATCCCTGATGAGTCATTTAAAAATATGTCCTTAAGCATGTCACTTAAACTTGAAGCCTCAATTTCCTTATCTGTAAAGGAAAGTGAAATCACCAGTTCGAATTTCCCTGGCTTAATGGCATGATTAAATATGTTAACAGACATTAAAGTCCTTTTAAGAAGTGTAAGCACCATATAATTTTTGTTTTTATTATTAATAAAATTCAATATAAAGACTAAGCATCCAGAGGAAGATAAAGGCAAGCTCACCAGAATAGGGAGATTTAAGGTAGAACCTGAGAAATCAACAGGGCAGTGTCAGGGCCATCAGCACACAGACTCATGTGTGCTATTCATGTCAGAAATATGAAGAGCGACAACTGGTGCTATTACTCTCCTGGCCATCTGAATCCATCTGTTGAATTTTGTCCTAAGGTGGCCCACATCTACCTACTTGGTCAACTCTTCTGGCCTTAATAGGAGCGGAGATTTATTCAACAAGGAATTACCATGGCTTATGTGGAAGGTCAAGTTTACCTAACACAAACTTTAGAAGGCCTGTAAAGAAACTTTCAAGATCTGGTTGAGTCTAGTGATTTTCTGCAATTCTAGAGAACTGTAAAAAATAAAATAAAACTGTATTACAAATTCCCAAGTCTTACTTCATATATTTTGGTGTTTATAGAAGTTATTAAAGAGACTGGCCTACATCCTTTCTGGAACTAGACCTAAACTTGGCCACATATATGAAGACCTGGACTTCAAAGAATGTGTAGATTTTCAGAAAAGGAGGATCCATCAGGCAATTCCTTTTTCTTTTTTCAGCATAGACTTTGGAATCAAATAGACTTGGATTCAAATCACGGAAGTGTCCCTTACAAGCTGTGCGGCCATATGCAAATGATTCAACATTTTTACCTTCAATTTCCTAATCTGTAAAATAGGTATAATGTTTTCAACAATTAATATTAAGATGAAAAAACGTATGAAAACATTCAGCACAGTGCCTGGAACACAGTAGGTTCTCAAAACTCCTCTCTCTCTCCTTGCCGTATCCTTTCTAAATCATTCCATTCATAATTTTAGGGGAATTCAGTATATCCTAACTTTAATCATTGTCTCTGCAAATTTATACTATACCCTGATGTTCTTTATCAAAGGAGATGGGCAATTCTATCTGCATGGCAGTCATTATAATGCAGACCATGATCTTTATATTTCAGACACTTTCTTTCTCTGTTCTGCCGATATCACTGGAGCCTTTTCCAGGAGAGCGACTAATGCAACTCAATTCAATATGGAAACACTTCCGCCATTCTTTCATTTCTCTGATGAGACTCTTAGTCAGCTTTGTTCCCACCTCCTTTATAAGAACCTCCAAGGAGCCTCCCTTAATGGAGTCCCTGCAGATGTGCTCTCTTGTCAGGAGCTCTTCCCAGCAGTTCACAAATAACACAGGACTGGGTGAACAGCTCAGCTTTTCCAGGTCGTTAAACATTGCTTAACTATTTTTCAAATGCTTTGGCGTCAATAAAAAATCTCCAATGCGTTTGGGACCAAGCATTAGTTCCATTAATATTTTACACCCTGCATGTTTTAAGGGATTCATTTATTCTGAAGTCATCTGTCAACTTTTCTCTAAGAGCTTTTTGATGTCCCACCAGCTCCCCCAAGCTCTCTGCGAAAATTCATGACTTTCTTCATCCATTCCCACCTATCACTAGCTTCAGATACTATGGATGACCCCAGAAGCTGAATGTTCAGACACAGCAGGACTAGCTCATGGCAAAATTGTTAAAAATGTTGTTGAGACCTTTATAAATAAAGAGTTATGAATTCTGTGTGATTTTCCAGCAAGAGGGGATGGAATAAATGGACTGCTCCCCTGATAAGATTGTTATCTTTATGTAGGGATATAATTTTTAATACCAGCAAGGCTTTAGCTCTTAGCCCAGAAGATCCTGCTTCTGAGAGCTCCACAGAATGAACAAGTCTAAAAGATGGACCATGCAGTTCTGGCCAAGGTGATAATTTCAAAGGTCTCTGGGAGGAAGGCTTCTTTTTTCTCATGGAGGGCATAATTTATGTCCTTATTTCTTGTGGACCCCCTGTGTGTAAGCTAGTTTTGGGCTCATGTATCAGATGAAAGGACTTCTCAGATGACCATGTCCGTTTGCTTGCCTAATTATGTGCAGAATATTTCTCAATCATTTTGTTCATTCCCTGGTGGGTAATTACCTCGAAGAAAACTGAGTGGGGAAGAAAACCAAAACCCTCCCACTTCTTTTGTATCCTTGCCTTAAAGAAGAATACTATCCTTACACACATCACGCGCAGCTTTCTAAGGGGCCTCACTAAGCCAGCACCCAACTTTCATCCACTCTCAAATGCCTTAACCCAGTGAGAAAACATGTGTCTCCAGAAAATTGGTCAAGATTTAATGCTAATATTAGAAATTCCAGAAATAATAGTAGGATGATAAGAAAATATGTTTGAAGTGGGCAATTTCCTTCCTTAAATTCTATAATGTGGAAGCCCCATGTGAAAAAAAGCACTGTTTTAGAGACCAGAAGACCTGAATTCTAATTTCAGCCCCACTGTTTGCCAACTCTGTGACCTTGAGCTTGTCAATGACCTTCACTGAGCCTTGGAATTTATATGAGGGAAGTAACAAGGTGATTTCTGAACCAAATTAAATGGATCTTTGGAAAAGCTTTGGAGCTAAGAGTAAACTACATTAATAATAACGTTGTGATGTGGGTCAGGCAGGTCATCTTATTCCTATTTTACAGACTGAAGAAATGGAAGTTTAGAAAGAAAAAATTACTATTTATAATGATTCAGAACTAGCAAGAAGCAGAACTGGGACGTGTAACCACACATCCTGAATCCCCTTTTGAAGATCTCTGCATTGTAGCACATGGCCTTTCTCCCACAAAAGAAACAAATTAACCACAATGCAACTTTCTTGTTTTTATTTGTTACTTGTTTTACTTTGTTTTGTTTTTATTGTGATAAGAAAGTTTAATATGAGATCTACTCTCAACAAAATTTTAAGTGTGCATACAGTATTGTTAACCACAGGCACAGTGTTGTACAACAGATCTCTAGAAATTATTCATCTTGCATAACTGAAACTTTATACCCATTGAACAGCGATGCCCCTTTCTCCCTTACCCCAGCTCCTGGCAGCTGTCATTTATTCTACTCTCTGCTTCTGTGACTTGAGCTATTTTAGATACCTATTTAGATAGATGGAATCATGCAGTATTTGTCTTCTGTGACTGGCTTATTTCACTTGGCATAATGTCCTCAAGGTTCATCCATGTTGTTATACATGGTAGGATATCCTTCTTAATTTTTAACCAACTCTTTGTTTCATTGACTTTTTTCTACTGTTTCTCTATACTCTATTCATTTATTTCTGCCCTAGTTTTTATATTTCCTTCCTCCTGCTAACTTTGGGCTTAGTTTGTTCTTTTTCTAGTGCCTTGAGGTATAAAGTTAGCCTGTTTATTTGGGGTCTTTCTTTTTCATATAATGGAGGCATTTATCACTAGAATCTTCCCTCTTAGTATTGCTTTTGCTGCACCCAATAGGTTTTGATGTGTTGTGTTTTCATTCTTGTTTATCTCAATATATTTTCTAATTTCCCTTTTGATTTCTTCTTTGACCCATTGATTGTTCAGGAGTGTGTTGTTTAATTTCCACAAATTTGTGACTTTTCCAGTTTTCCTCCTGCCATTGATTTCTAATTTCATTGTTGTCAAAAATGATACGTGGTATGATTTAATCGTCTTAAATTGGTTAAGACTCAGTTTGTGACTTAACATGTCATCTCTCCTGGAGAATATTCCATGTGCATTTGAGAAGAATGTATGTTCTGTTGCTGTTGGGTGGAATGCTCTGTATAAGTCTGTTAGGTCCATTCGGTCTATATTCAAGTCCACTATTTCCTTATTAATTTTCTGTCTGTATGCTCTATCAATTATTGACAGTGGGATGTTACAGTCTCTTACTATTATTATATTCCCATCCATTTCTCCCTTCACTTCCGTCAATGTTTTCCTTATATATGTAAGTGCTCTGATCTTGGGTGCATATGTATTTATAATTTGTATATCTTCCTGGTGAATTGACTGTTTATCATTATATAATGTCTTTTTTTGTCTCTTGTGAAGTTAAGTGGTTATCAGCTTCAAATAGGCTACTATAACAATAAGATGTTTTATGTAAGCCCCACGGTAACCACAAAAAAAAAATTGTGGAAGATAACACAAAAGAAAAAGAGAAAGGAACCAGAGCATATTAATACCAAAAAAAAAAAAAAAATCAATGAAACACAAAGGAAGACAGCAAGAGAGGAAAGAGGGACAAAAGAACTACAGATAGACAGAAAACAACAAAATGGCAACAGTAAGTCCTTCCCTATCAGTAATTACTTTAAATGTAAATGGATTAAACTCCCTAATGAAAAGATATAGAGTGGTTGGATGGATTGAAAAAACAAAACAAGATTCAGTTAAATGCTGTTTACAGGACACTTACTTTAGATTTAAGGACAAACATAGGCTGAAAGTAAAAAGATAAAAAAAGACATTCCATGCAGATGGTAACCGAAAGAGGAGGCACGGCTATACTTGTATCAAGCAAAATAGACTTTAAATCAAAAACTGTCGCAGCTTCCTTGTTGACGCCTTGCTTGCAAGATTCACAGTATGCTAAGAGATAGAGTAACTCAGTTGCTTCAGACAGAAAAAAGCTTTGGGAAGGTTTTATTTACCTTATTCATCTCAGCACAGCTATGCAAGAACACTCTCTGTTCACACAGGTGTTACTCCCTAAGCAGAACTTTTTTGGCACAACCAACTGGAGGTTTGGCAGTGACCGGCTTAGAGATGAACCACAACGTAGAGATGTGGGGGGACCTAAAGACACCATGAAAAGGGGGGCTAATCTCATGAATAGACTGAGGCTTAAGGACAAGATCAGGAAGGGACTCAGCAATATTTCTGCTCACATTACTCTACAATAGAAATAAAAACTGAAGGTTTAAAGGTTTCTGTTTTAGGCCACATCAAAACTTTTGCAAACTCATATCATCAAAATAGCCACATCAAAATGTCCTAGTCTCATTTTTCAACCCTTCTCTCCAGTATGTGGGATTTTATAACCCTCAATAGATGTTATTTCTCCACCAGTCCCCTATCATACCCCCACACTTCCCCAGAACCACCCCACATACTCTGGAATTTGCAGGCACAGCCTGGGAGTTCTATGCTGCTGCGCCTTTTATTTTTTCCAGAATGCATTATAAAATCCATCTCCTTTACCTCTGTTCCCCTCATCTCCGGATCTCTTCACCCTTCCCCAAGGATCCTCATTAATTCTGATGAGGAGAGCGCTAGACAACATTTATGCTAAAAAAAAATCAGTGCAATCAGTGCACACAGTAGGTAGTCAAATGGTACTGAGTTAAAACAAAATTGAAATGAATTGCAAGATGCCCTCTCCATGAAAACACCTCTCCTATTAGAACGTCTGTCTTGGTCTCTCCTGGAGTCTGCAGTCCTTTTTGCACCAGAACTGCATACAAACGCATACCATGTACTCCATTAGGAGAACGCAAGCTGTGTGTGAGTATGTGAGGGAGAGTTTATTTCCACAACAAGAAGAGCATCAAAATAGCTTCAGAGCCCACTGCAGCAGGAGCTTCAGCTGCAAGATAAAGGACAGACAAGCAGGGATGCGAGTGAGAAGAGAAAAATAAAGATCCAGGGAAGAGAGAACACAAGTGAAAGAAGGGGCCTTATGGTTGGGCAGGAAGACGGAAGGAGGGAGAGAGAGATGAGGCTCCCTGTGTTTCTACATCAGAGTAAGCTGCAGAGGTTGCTGAGCAAAGAGGCAGCTCAAATTCATAAATCAAAATCATAACTTGAAGAGGTTGTGTTCAAAAGTGATTAATGTAAATTTGCTAAAAAGCTGATGTAACTGTTTCTTCCCTGAAAATGGAAAGTCCAGAGAGGAAGAAATCCAGTGCTAGGACCAACACAACCCTCCCCATCAAGCGTGAATGGCAGAGAGACTGGAAGGGCTGGCAGAAACATAGGAAGTTGTTATCAGCTCTGCTTTCCTCTCAGACACACCTGGGTCCTGCCACTGCGTGACCTCAGGCACATTGCTGGCCTCTCACTTCACCTGTCTACCTGAGTGCCCTGAGCCCTAAAACAAAGATAAAATGCCTTCCTCATAGGATTTATGCCAGAATTAAATCTTGCAGAGCCTGACATTCAGAAAATAAACACTCAGTAAAAATAAGGCAAATCTTGAAACAATTTGGGAAAACATCTCAGAGACTTCTGCAGAGATGAAGAGGAAAATAGTATAATAATAACCTCCATTCATGAAGTTTTATGGGTTTCAAACAGCCCTTTGATAACTGGTGCTTAAAATAGCCTTGTAAGGTGGGGGACACAGAGATTATTGTTAATGCGGTGAATATGAGCAAAGAGTGCAGAGCTGGGCTCCACCTGAGCTCAAAACATGCATCTGAGACCTGCTGGCTGCATGGCCTTGAGCATCTCCTCTCCTGCTCAGCTCCTCATCCATGAAGTATGGGCAACATTAGTGCTGGCCTCATAAGGTTGTTGAGGGGATTAGCTGAATTAATACTTACATGCTTAGAATAGTGCATGGAATATATTGAGCTCAATAAATGTTAACTTTTATTATTATCTGTCTCATTTTATAGAACAGACAGACTTAAGAGCTTGCCCAATGATTCCCAGAGAAGACAGAGAGGTGTGGGCTCAAGTCCAGGACGTTAGACCCCAAGGTCAGGGGTCTTTCTGCCTGCACAAGATCTCCCTGGACTCTTTACTGATTCTGCTGTCAGTGGGACACTCAACACCTGCTGAGCCTGGAGTTGCATCAAGGTAGCTGCAAGGAAGATGAGTAAAGGAAATCTTCTGAAGAACCCCAAAAGCAGAACCAGGAGCCGCTGGAAGCATTAAAGGCATGAAATGAGAAATGGTGAGCAGGACTTTCACACAGGCTGTTCCCTCGGCCAGGTATAACCTCCCCAACTTCTCTTCACTCTTCACCTGACTAAACACTATGAATCCTTTAGATGTTATCTCAGTCTGGATCTCCAAATAAACAGAAGCAATGGGAGATTGTGTGTGTGCACGTATGTGTGTGTTTGTGTGTGTGTGTGTATTCTGTTTATCCATCTATCTATCTATCATCTAGCTATCCATCTACCTACCTAACTATCTGTCTGTTTATTGATATTTCACAGAATTGGTTCATGCAATGGCAGGACTGGCAAGTCTAAAATCTGTAGAATAGGCTGACAGATTGGAAATTCAGGCAGGAGTTGATGCTGTAGTCTTGAAGCAGAATTTCTTTCTCTCTGAGAAACCTCTGTTTTTGTTCTCAAGGACTTTAACTGACTGGATGAGACCCACCCACCTTATTCAAGGGTAATCTCCTTTACTTAAAGCTAACTGATGATAGATGTTAACCAAAGCTACAAAATACCTTCATAGCAATACCTAGGTTTAGCATCTGGCTAAATAACTGGGTTCTAGAGCCTAGGGAAGTTGATATGTTAAATTAACCATCACAGATGTCAACTCAGATGTTCCTTCCTTGAGCACACCTTCCCTGGCCTCTCAGACTAGGTCAAGGCCTCCTATTATACTTTGATGGCAGCCTGTAGTTTTCCTTTAATATATGCATTAAAATAATCATAATAGTTTACATAATTATTTGCTTAAGTTATAGATACCTGTATGGCAGGGACTTTTTCTGTCTTCAGGACTAATGGAGCCTGGTGCAGTGAGTGGCTCTCAGTGTTGATTTGCATTTGGTTGAATGCACGAATGTTCACTTTTTTGAGAATTATTCCCTAGGGGCAATGGTGGTAACTTAGCAATGGATGCATGGGGCTCTGTCATTCTAAAACTTTATTTTATTTTATTTTTTTAACTCGTTCATCCCTTTCCAAAATTTTTGTCAAACAGGTTGGAGGAAATATTGTTTTCTTCTTAGGAAAAAAATCTGGCCAGTTGTTTTCTCCCCTGCCTGGATGGGTAGCTTGGCCTTTGGGGAGTTATCAGAGCTTGATAAGAGGAGTGGTGTCAAAGTCTGGAGAGAAATGTTCAGATCAGTTTCTTTCTTCCTTTTCTCCTCTGCACTTGGATAACTCCTCTTCACGTATTTCTTGCCTGATTGGTTCCTTTGTTCCTTGGACATTTTTAGATCCTCAGTTCAGAGAAAGTCCTCTTTTTATCAGTGTCAGCTGGGTCTGAGTCAGGGTTTAGTGCAAGTTCGAATGACTTTCACCTCGGCTTCCTGTGGGAAATGGCTGAACTGTACTGTGTTTTCAGTGTTTAGACCGATGTATCTCCATTCTCCAGGGAGCAGAATAAATAGTGGCATCTCACCAGGTGAATGGAAGAGAACAGAAGTAAGTGAGAATTATTAAATTAAGAGTGAATGCGGGTGAAGGACCATTTATTGAAGACCTAGTCAAATTGTATAGCCTTACCAGTCAACACGAGGGACGGCTTTATTTGGAAAAACCTCTTAATAAATGATTAGGATGGAAGATGGAACCTCGGACTTGACCATCAGCCAGTGCCAAAATATTTGAGGAAGAGATCAATTGCTCTTTATAGAAGAGAGAATAATTTGGGGCACCCCTGACAATCTGGCTGTTAGGAGATGAAGAGAAGATAGCAGAGGAGAGCCAAGGGTGAAGGATAGGAAGTATGGATGTGGCTTTTCCCCACCCCCAACATACACACACACACACACACACATTACCTTCAAGCTATTAGCAGGATCTACCTAATTCATAAGTACCTGGAGTAAAGACCAGTTATGATTATTGTAAAATACCGAAGACACTCAGCCTTGCATCAGGGTAGACATGATACCAAGGACAGGTCTCAATAATGCAGAAGCTCGGAGTCCCAGGTGGTGCTGGGGATGTAAGTGGTGTAGGAATTCCCAGATATCTTGGGAAAGGCTTTGGGTATCCACAGAATGAAGAATGAGCAGGGTTCCAACCGGCTTTATCTGAATCTCAGGGAAGTTGACAATTAGCTAATGAACAGGATAATGTATTTATCTCATTGAATCATGTTAACCGTTCTATGCAGTACATTACCTCCATGTTATCGATGACTCAGGAAAAGCACACGTAGAGATCGACTCACACAGCTAGTGAGCGCCAGACCCGGGGCTAGAACCCAAGCAGCCTGACCATCCATCCTGTCATAAAAAAAAAAATTTATGCACCATGTGCTGTTCTAGGTGACTTTCATGCATTAAGTCATTTAATTTCTATTTTCTATACAGGAAACTGGATGATAGAGAAATTAAGCGGCTTTCCCAGGGTCATGCAGCTAGTAATAGAGCTGGGATTCAGATACATGCAGTCTGTGACAGTGTGCAGGAGTTTAACCACTAGGGTGTCCCACCTCTGCCTTCCTACTATGTTCCTCTGGCTCCAACTAATCATCCTGTCTCTTGTTCCTTTTCAGGATGAAACAATACCCCTGTTTTCCCCTTGACTTAGCTGTTATCTCCCTGCAGCCAGTTATCAGTTTATATCTCCCTGCTGCTGGCTCTTCCATATATTATTACACTTTCATATCTCGCATCTCCTTGCACTCAGTTATGATATGCATCCAGTTTATGAGAGGCTAGACCCATGGCTTGTGCTTTGTATTTCAAAAATATTTGCATTAGCGATTCCAAAACCCTAACCAGAGGAAAATAAATTAGCAACTAAAAACACCTTGGGTGGCAGGTCAATAGCTTCTGAAAGATACTAGACAGAGCTGCTTGAAGCTTTTATTAGAAACTCATCCAACCGTTCATCCACTGATTTATTCATTCAGCAAACTTTTATTGAGCTTCTGCTACAACAGGAGGAGGTAGATGAGATGCAGGAATAAGGGCACCCAGCCTTCTCTGTAAAGAGTTCACATTCTCCCAGGAAGGCAGAAACCTCTCTAAAATGGAGAATTTTATAAGAAGGCTTCTTAAGGAAACAGGCACCTCAAGAGGTAGTGAGGTCCCTGTCAATGGAAGTATTCAAGGAGTCTAGATGACTCCTTGTAAAGGATGATACAGATGGAATTCAAACATCAGATGTCTATTGGGACAAGACTAACTTTAATTTCCCTAGAAGTATTAAGATTCTATAAAAAGAAAGCAGAACCAGTCAAACGCTATCACAAGATCTGTTAGATCCACTGGAACACAGATCATGGAAGAATTAATTCCAGCTAGTGGGAATAGGGAAGGTTTCCAGGGTGTGGGGGACAGGGAACAAAGAGTTAGTTAATTTGAAGCCAGTACACTCAGCTTTCAAGGCCCCTTGTCTTCCCAAGTTGTTTAAACTTTCTGAGCTTTAGTCTCCTAATCTCCAAGACAGGGTTAATTATGCCTGCCCTGCCCATTTCTCCTGGCTGCTGTGAGGATCAAATAAGAAAATGTATAAAGTAATTTGTAAGCTAAAAAGTGTTATGCAAATATGATGTCAAATTAGAAACTTAGGAGCCAGACCCATGGCTGAGTGGTTAAGTTCGCATGCTCAACTTCAGTGGCCCAGGGTTTCGTGGGGTCAGATCCTGGGCACGGATATGGCACTGCTCATCAGGCCATGCTGAGGCAGCATCCCACATAGCACAACCAGAAGGACTTGCAACTAGAATATACAACTATGTAATGGGGGGCTTTGAGGAGGAGAAGAAGAAGAAAAAAAGAAGATTGGCAGCAGATGTTAGCTCAGGTGCCAATCTTTAGCAAAAAAAACCCAAAAACCAGAAACTTAGTGCAAAGGGACTAAACATTAATGGTGAAATTTAGGGCATCCATGGGTGGGTTACATCTTTTAGTTTAGAACTTTCCTTGGAATCTCAAACCATACCACATAACACTCATAACAGAGTATATTTCTTTAATTAATTGCAATTCTGGCTACAGCCACTATGTCCTTGATGGTCTTGGACAAGATCATTCAATTCCTTCCTTCAGTTTATCCTATCAGCATAAATGGCTAGTAATTGTCGGTCTTTGCAAAACCTGTGTGCTACACTGCCACATAAAGATAAATATTTCCCTATCCATTGAGATCAAATAGCAAGAGCCCCCATTGCTTTGACTTTCTATATTACCTGAGGCAGACCCAGTGAAAAGAACAGATGTGGAAAATAAATCGTATTTTGATATATGCAAAGGTACACAAAGGATAAGACAGACGTGGAATCTTAAGTACCTGGGACACCAGTGTCCACAGAGCACCTATTATGGACCAGACCCTATGATAGGTGATGCTTGGGGACACAGAGATGAACAAGACATAGCTTCTGCTCTCAAAGAGCCCACAAATTGATAAACACTCTTTGACAGTGACCGGAAGAATAGACTAGATTAAATGGATTGTGAATCAAGATAACTACCCCAGTCCTAGAGCTGATACTGATTTGCTGGTTGACCTCTGTTAAGATATCTTACTGCTCTGTGTCCATCCTCTGTCACCACTAAATGAAAACCCATAAACCATTGTTTTAAAACTTGTTGGAAATGTTTGCCTCCTACCAACCAGCCACTGGAAAGTCCTAACGAAATTGATAGAAAAATACTATTCAACCTCTCAGATGAGTCATTGTTGCACTAACTATACAGGAACTTTGTTCTGCAACTTATATAGTGAAAAGGAAATACTTGAAGAAATTATATTAGTTCATCCCAAATCAACTAATATCTCCTTTTTGACCTTGTTTGGATTTGGAATAATTGTCTTAACTGGAACTACAGGATGAAGAGAGACAGAGATTCATAACTAATGACTTTCTGGTGGGATTTTTATTTTATTTACAATAAGAAAACAAGATACTGCCATCACCGTAGGGCTAACATATGTTCCATGTAATATTCCCAGCAGTGTTTTTGTTACCTCTCTCTCTCTTTCTCTCTCCTATCTCTCTTGCCCTCTTTCACACACACACACACACACACATAAGCTCTAACAAGACTGAAAGATTCCGACAGGCTGGTAATTGACTCTGTGCTGATTCAGATGGGTGCAGGAGTCTAGGGCAAGGGGAAGTGGGCTGTCATCAGGAATCCATCTAAATATTTTCTCTTTGTTGCCTACTCGTTATCCACTTCCCACATCTTAACAGAACCCACCATACAATTATGTGCTCCCTGGGAAGTTGGCACCACCCCAGCCCTAGTCATTATATCCTGACTGGCATCAGCCAATCAGAGGAATCCTATTCTCCTTGCCCATGATTAGTTAACCAATAGACATGTGACCCACTATTGGTCATTGACACATGAGAAGGATGCTTTGCCCTGCGGCTTCTAGTTAAGGATATCTTATTCCCAGGAAGGAAAGAGCAGAAGATGGTACCTTTATGCCTCTGAATATGTTATGTCTGCAAGTGACATCTGGAACATCTAAAGCATTTTGTTAACATTCTGAGAATGAAGCCAATATATGGAGGCAAGAGTATTATAGAGAAGTGGGCCAGGAGCACCTGCAACTGCCCTTCCTTTAGACTTCTCATTATATGAGCTAAGATGTGTCCTTTGGCCTCAAGCCATCTTTATTTGCACTCTGTCACTTGCAGCCCAAACCTTCCTAACCAATATACCTATCGTATACTCATAATGAGTTTGCTCCTCGCTGTAATTTTTAACTCTATCAATAGCAACACAAGCTGAAGTATCTCAGTAGTTTCACAGTAGACCGGAGCAAGGCCCACAGGAGGGGATTATCTGAGATGTTTGAAGTGTAGTATAACCTGCTTGTGGTAGTGTTTACAAGAATCTATGTGTGTGTTAACACTCATAAGACTGAATACAAAACAAAAAATGTGATTACTAGTGCATTGAGAAACAAAAAGATCCCTCAAGGGTGGAGCATAGATTGAAGCCCACATTTGTCTGACTCGAAAGCCACACTGCTTCTAAGTGCTTGTCAAGTCCAATATAAACAGCTCCTTACTTACAGTCAGGAGCCTGAAGTTTAAATCCTAGCTCTGCCATTTGATAGCTATGTGACCTGATGCATTTTGCTTTACCCAACTGAATTTATTTTCTCAACTGACAAATGGAGATGATAATAATCTCTGCCCATTCCATCTTTTTTTTTTTTGGGGGGGGGGGCATGGTAATCAAATAAGAAAATGATTTGGGAAGCATTTTTCAAAATGTAGCAAAAAGCACAAATATTTGCCATCATTATTTTGTGAAAATACCTACTTTCCAGTAGTACTCAGGCTGAAATCCAGTCACTAATCTGGGTTAAGCTAAGGATAGAGAACCTATAGTGTGACTGCTGTCACCTGTCTCCAACCCACACCCCAAGGGCACCCAATCAGTCATGGCCGTCTCGTCCCAGGATCCTTATTTGTGGCTCTAGTATCCTACTCAACCATCTGCTCTAAGTCTTTATAAATTAATTGGAGTCAGTCTCTGGGGTAAAATCTCTTAAAACTGCTGGGTTATACTTCCAGTATCCTCTAGTCTTGTTCACCATCTCGCCTCAATGTGCCTTCTCTTATTTCTTTTTAGTAATAGAAACCCAAGTTTTTAGTTTGGAGTGCTGGCACCCAGAAATAGAAGTCTACATTTCTTAGCCTCTGTTGCAGCTAGTTGTAGCCATATCAAGTTCTGGCCAATGAGATGCGAGTGAGTGTTACATGGAACTTCCAGAAAGGCTGCTTAAGAAGAGCTGATTCACCTTGCAGGCTGCCCTTTCAGCCCTTCTGCCTTTCTAGTTTTTACAATTTGCATCACGAATGTAGTGGTTGAAGATCTAGATACCATATATAATCGTGGAGTTGGCTGAGGATGAAATTGACACCCTGGGATGGTAAAGGATGGAAGCCTGTATCCTTGATAACACCTTGGAGCAATTATACTAGCCATGAAAACCATCTATCCCTAGATTTCTTTTACATAAAAGAGAATAAATAATTTAATTTAAACCACTACTTTTAGAATCTAAATAACAGAGAAGAAAAAAATATATGTTTTGATACCTATGGATATTGATAGCTATATACCGTAATATCACTGCTTATTGAATGCCTATAATGTGCAAGTTATTTTATATTAATTATCTCTAATTATTACAAAAATATAACAAGACATGTATCATTAACCTCGTTTTGTAGGTAGTGACACTGAGGCTCCGTGAGGTACAGCAAATGACCCAGTTTCAGATAGATAATAAGGGATGAATCCAGGATTCCAACTAAATCTGTCTTATGCCAAGGGCTATGCCCTTTCCATGACACCATGGAAACCAAGTTAATTACAACTTGGTTGGACGACTAGCAAAAAAGTCCCAATAAGTGTTAGGAGAATACACAACAAATAGTACTGCTGAATACAATTAGTAGGTAGGGATTTCTTGAAACAACTTTGCATACTTGATGATTTTTTAAGCACTGGATTTGAAGAGCATGAAATGCATGAGTCATGGCTTTTAGGGAACAGATGGTTAGTGGTCTGTATTATTTCAGTGACAAAGTTTTAAGCAGACTAAGGATAACAATAAAACTTGGTCTCATGATGTTTGTCATCTTCAGTCCCTGACCCTCACAGATGTTACTTCAGCTTCTCTCCTCCAAGATCATACCCTGATAGTCATTCAGTAGAAATTGTCTTTTCATCAGATTGACTTTATGAAAGGCATTCTAGGTGATTTTTTTATTCGCTAATATTCCATGGATTTCTTGCAGCCTCTATTCTAAAATTCTTTCATCAGAACCATGGGGGAAACATTTAAGGCCGTTTCTCAGGAATGTCGGCTCTGAGTCTTGAAAATCATCAGTTAATGGAGTCTCGGGGTCAGAATGATATCGGAGATCACAAGGAAAGCTGGCGTTTATTCTATACTCACTCTGGCCCAGCTCTTTTGCATGAGTTATCTCATTTATTCCTCAATCAACACCATAAACTAAAGGATATTGTTATCAACAATTGACAAATGGGAAAAGCAAGATGTAAAAGTGGTGAGTGACTTCCACAGAAGAGGAAAGTGTTAGATCAGGGATTTGGGCCCAAATGGTGACCCTTGAAAGAGATCTTGAAATCTAAGTAGGTATAATTACTTAAGGCAGGCTAAAAGCTGTACAAACCAGCCTTAAATCTCATTGGTTTAATGCAACGAAGATTTATTACTCACTCCTCTTATAGTTCATTGATAGCTGACCAGGATCTGGGTTCCGTATTCAACCACCCAAGCCTCTTCCATTGAAATGACTACACCATCTTCTAATCTTCTAACACCTTAGTGTCCTCCTCTGGATCATCTACATTCTGTTCAAAGACAAGGCAAGAGAAAAATTTAGTAAAGGTTTGTATAGACGGTTTTAGGGGCCTGGTATGTATATAGCAAATATTATTTACACTTACATTCTATTGGCTAGGATTCAATCACATGACCTCGCCTAAATGCAGAGGAGGCTGGGAAATGTAGTCTCCCTAGAGTAAAAAGAAACGAATGTGGTGAACCATGACATTTTCTCTATCACAGTAGATATTTGATGTTGATGTGAGGGTGGAAAAGGGAGGGGATAAGGAAATTCCAAATAAAAGGAGAAACTTGAGCAAAAGCACAGTAGTCTGAAAGATATTAGTCAAATTCAGGGAACCACAAATAATTTTATGTGGCAGAAGCCCAAGTGGGTGGTTTGAGTGATGAGTTGACAGGCCAGATAATTCAGGAACTTGGAAAATACACTAAGGAGTTTGGACTTTATTGTATAGCTATAGGTGAGCTATTGAAGGACTTTTACCCAGTGGAAAATATGATTATATTTGGAATTTAGAAAGAGCATTCTGTGGACAGCACAGGTGATGGTTAGAGAGAGCAAGACAAGAAGCCAAAGTTCAGCTAGGGTAGGATTGAATCATAGATATAAGATGTCATAACGATGCTTGCAATGAGGTCAGAAAGGAGAAGATAGATGATACGAATTAGATTAAGGGGGTATAAATATAAAATTATAGGAGTTGACAATTGATCACATTCTCTTTGTTACTTAATTCAGTTTTGCAACGGAGGTAATTATTATCTCCATTTTGTAGAGAAGAAACTAGTCTGAGGGTAGCTGAAGGACTTGCCAAGGTCATACAATTAGTGTCTGAGCCAGGCGCCTAACCATGTCCAACTCTACAGCTCATGTCTTTCCACTTTACCGTCTACAAACCTCAACCATACCTTACCTACAAGAGCCATTTTTATGCTTATGAACACTTATTCCTACTCTTTCTGCATCTCCTCTTTTCCAAGAGAAAATATTCCAAATTCTTCCAATAGTGTCTTATATCACCTACCCTAAGTATCTTCAGCCTTCTGGTCACACTCATTTAGATGCATTTCAAATAACCCAGTCTCACTTAGGTTAAGGATTCCCTCCCTGAAACCAACTCTTTAGCTATGAGATAACATACTGAAGCAGAAGCTATTTCAGTTTTTCTAACTCATCAAAAATACATAAAACCCAAATAGCTCACAAGTACTTTCTAAAGTATTTTTATTATTTTGTTTATTCTACTGCCCAAAGGTACAAGTGACCTCACTTATAAAACTTGATGAACCATTAGTTGTTTCAAAATATTGCTAATGTTTTGCTTGAATTAAGCAGGCCCCACCAAACCATTTGTAGATAGATACACAGTTGTATAAATGGGCTCTTTTCTACCTATGGAATCTAAATTCCTTTTTATATATTGTGCTTTGTAAATTGAGTAGTAAATTCATTAACCAAATGAGTAGCAAATGGTTTTGAAGAGGAAGAGAATATATGACTTAGACCCCAGCTCGTGAAATCACCAACATTAAAAGCCTTCTCCTCTTGTTTTTCCATTATCAATGACTGGTATCTATCATTTCTCACCCGGTTGTCAGGCCACAAAACTGGGACTCATATTTAATTCATCTCTCTTGCTCATCTCTCACATTTAATTAATCATCAAATTGATTCAACTTCCTAAAAAAAATCTCAAAGCCAAAGAGTTTTTTTATTCCTACTGTCACTACCCTAGCCTATGACACAATCATTTCTTCCATGACTGTTGCAAGCTCCTAATTAGGTTCCTTGAATTTTGTCTTGCCTTAATCTATTCTCTCCTCTGCAGCCAGAATGTAGATCTGGCCAACCTGTCCTAAAGTGCCAGTGTGTTCTCAACATACACATGCTTGAAACTCTCTAGTGTCCACCCCTCAAGCTCACAAATACTCCAGGCATGGCACACAGTTCACTCTGCTATCTACTCAGTGCTTATAGCTCCAGCCACCTCCTCCTCACCATCTCCCTCACTCACTCTACTCCACTCCAACCATACAAAACACCTTTTAATTCCCCAAATGTAGCTTGTTTTTTCTCACATCCAGACTTTTTCACCTGCTGTTCCTTCTGTCTGCAACACTTCACTTACCCTTTTATTCTTGCTCACTCCTATTTATTCTTCAGATCTCAGTTTAGCTTCTCATTTGCTCCATGAATCCTTCCCTGACCTCCAAAACTGAGTCTGATTTCTAGTACCTTCTCCTTCCTCTATTTACTTGACTAATCGCCACATCCCTGATACCCAGTATTATTTTCTGACACAGTGTCGTCCCACCAGAAATATCTTTTGGATGGCTTCAGTTGCTTAAAAACACAAACAAACAAATCCTTCCTTAGAAAAGGAGACATGGCCAAGAAAGACCTTGTCTGTCCTTAGGATCGATGCGTTGTATTAACAGAAAAGATCTCCAAGGTAAAATATGGCTCCAGGTAAAGTTAAAAACAAAATGAAAAAACAAGAGAAGATTGTGGGATCCAGAGGCAGACAAATGAGATAAAAGAAGTCAGCTTGGGTTCAGAGTCTCTGACAAGGTTGCTTCAATCCTGTCCTGTGCAACAGGAACAGTGGAGGGGTGGCTTTAAAATGATTAGAGTTTCAATTAGCATTTGATTCATTTATTCATTCCTTCATTCTTTCACTTGCCCAGTCTCAAGACAATGCTGAGTACCAACTATGTGCCAGACACTGTGTTAAGAACACTGAATTCTAAAGGGATTTCTAGAGAATATTTAAAACACATAATTTAAAAAGAAAATGTAGTATGAGTCACAATAGAGGTATATATACAAAAACTTTCCCCAACTCAACTACAGGGAGTCAGAGAAAGCTGCTCTGGAGACAAGGGCCACCTTCCATCATAACCCTGCCATTCTTGCCCTAATTTTACCCTATTTCCAGGATGGGCTTCCTCAGTGAAGGTTCTTGGAGGAAACCTTGGACGTATTAGACCTTGGAATATAGTCTTAACTGTAAATGTGGCCACATGGTATAGACAGGCCATGTGATTCTTCATTGTTTATGGGATAAAAGTTACCAAAGAAAGGGACTCATATTAAGATTCTAAAATGGGGCTTAACTACTTGTTAATTTGTCACCTTGATTTGGTTGTTTGTTCTCTCTGAGTCTCAGATATTCTCATCTGTAAAAGATAAATAGTCACTCACAAACAATAAATATTAGAGTTGGAAGAGCTCTTTGAGATCATCTTGTCCAATATCTGCCAAAGAATGTTCCATGAAACATGTAAAGGACGTCAACAGACTTTTCTCAGAAGCAGAGTTGTTAAATCATATATGTTTCGGTGGCAATAGCTTAAAGTTCAACAGATTTCTTTACTTCGGGACTTTTCAGAGCCTTTAACATACTGGAGTACGTTGTCCATTTTTAGAGGTAGGTATGGTTCACATCTTTGTCCAAACGTACTTAGTTAACTACAGAGTCCTTTTATCAAGAAGCATCTCATGAGACCAGTGTTGGGTGGAACACTTTGGATCTAGTCTAATCCATAACTCCAGAAAAGGAAAATGGGGATCAGAGCAAAGGAGGGACTTGCCCAAGGCCACCTAGCTAGTGCATTGCTCAGTCAGAACTGAACTCTGATGTTTGACTCTGCTGCCAGGTATATTTTCCATTAATTATGAGGAAGGATCCCTCCCAGAGCTCCTAGTTGTTAGGAGGCCCTAATGAGATGTAAGTAAGAATGCAATTAAGAAAGTCTCAAGCATAAGGTGTCTATGTGAGTCTCTCTGCTATTAAAACGTTCCCAGTAAAAATGTTTCTACAACCTAATGCTGGCAGAACCTGTAACTCAATTAGTATTTATTACATAGCCATCATGTACATACCTCATCAGGTTTATGAGTGAGGGTCAATCTCCACCTTTCAGAAGCTGGACCAGCACTGATAGATACATATCAGCAAATGGGCCAGCTTTCAATTTGTTGTCTGATTTCGATTTACTTAATCTCCCTAGGCTTCAGATTCTTTGTCGGTCATTTATTGGCCAAATCTTCCACTTGACTTTCTCAAAGGAATTGACTAATAATTTAAAACACTTGCAAAAAACAGAACCTACACAACTGCTAAACAGTATGGCTGTGATCTACTAGTTAATACGGAATTACAAGTGAGATGCAGCCACTTTCAGCCCGAGAAACGCACTCTGAACCAGCACATCTAATAAACCTAAAGAAGAGAAGGCTCACAAATTAAAAAGCAGCATTTGAAATCTGATCAGATATTCTCTCAATTTACTCACCACCCCTGCAGTGCTATCCAACTTTATTAGGATTTTATTCTCTATTCTCTTTTAAAGTGACATTTACATTAATTTACAATACTAACACAAAATTCTATTAAAAAGGAAAGAAGTTTTATAACTTTATTATTTTTTCCTGGTTTCTGTCCTTAGGTTTTCAACTCACTAATAAGGAATCTTTTGTTTTATTTCATGTCTGAGAGAGAAATTCTGAAGTCCTTTTAAGGCTATTTCCTGCCAGGTTGTTAAACGCAGTGGAAACACCCGACTTGGAAGGTATGAGCAGTAATTGGTTGTAAGGGCTAGGAAGATGAACTTTCTCATTCTTGCTCAGTCTGCTTTCATCCTGAGTGTCTTACAAGTTTATCCTCACTCTCCAGTTTTGCTCTAACTTCAAAAGAACAATGAGAACTCAGCTATGAGGGAGTGGTAATGCTGTGTCATCCTTAACTCCCAACTTTGATGACCTCATATTCCATCTTCCTAGAAGTGGAAATTGCTCTCTCCACATCTCTGACCTGATGGTTCTCGCATCTTTTAGAGCCATCTGGCCATCCAGAGATGAGTCACGCTCTATGTGAGACGGAAAGAGACATGGATCATCACAACTCCCTTCATTTCACATATGATGAAACTGAGGCCCAGAAACAGAAGCGATTTATTCAAGATCACAGAGAAAGAAAGTGGGTGAGTAAGGACTGAAAAAATCCAATTCTTTCAGCTCTCAATCAAATGTTGTTTTTTCTTTCCAACTATGTAAAATCCCAGAGTTCTTATAGGGGCAGAAATCAGCCCAGGGTGATCTCTTAGCCAGGGTGAGTACCAAATCCATTTACTGATATACAGCGATCAGTTGCCTGAAACCCTCCCTGCTTCTTCCATATATATTTTTTAAATTTTCTAATTAACACGGACAATGAATTACATATGGCCTCCATGTTTACTTCTCTGTGTGAGTTCCACAGCAGCTGCATTGTTTATCAGTCAAAAATGTTTAAGACAAATGCTAGCTCTATGGATCAATCAGCCAGTCCCTTTCTTCAGTCTTCTACCCCAGCTATTCCTAAATGCAACCCATTCCAACACCAAGCCAACCTTTCCCTTGACACTGAACTTCCATGTACCAACAAGTGAAATTAGAAAATTTAAGGGAGTGTCTTTCATATAATCTGTGCATTCCCCGTAAACATAAGAAAACATTCTTTTTCAAATATACCAAATGATATATTGATGTATTTATCCCATGAAGATCTATTATGCATCTATTATATGTCTGGTAGTATGCTGAATACAGGGGATACAGAGATGAAAAGCACAGACTCTGACCCTGAATGGCTCTTACCCTGATGAGCAAACCCAACCTCTGAGCATATAATAACAGCTGCATGATAAATGGCATTAGATAAATGGCAGACAGAGAAAGTCCAATCCAACTTGAGAAATCTAAAAATGCTTCCCAAGAAAGGTGACTATTCAGATAAGTCCAGTGGATATTGGAACAGGAAAGGGCCCCCTGAGAAAACCCAGTTTGGCTCTCTGCCCTCAAAACAACTGGAAAATAGGATCCCATTTTGCAGACAAGGAGCATGAAACTCAAGAAGACCATGCAACATGGACAAGGTCACTTTGCTAATGATGTAATTTCTTCTAAAGTTCCCAGATTGTTATGCTCCTACTCAGTCAGGAGAGGCAGCACCTCCACATGTGCCAATAAGGTGAAAAACACTGTAGAAATCCTCCAGGACCCAGGATTTATTAAGATCATAAGTAACCCTTGCTCAGTAAAAGAATCCACCTCCCCACTCAGCCGCGTTCCCATCAGCAACCAGAAATTGTTGCAATCTAATGCGTTTATATGTTTTGGTTTCCTTAATTTATTTCAGGCACCTCATTTTCCTGGAACAAGTGCTGTTATTTATGACACAGCAACAAACACTTTACATTTATAGAGGTTATGAATTTTAGTAATGGTTTTGGTGGCAATTTAATCTGTCCTAACTATGAGGCATTTTACAATGACAATTAAATTATTATTAAAAAATAAACCTCAAATGACATCCTTATCACTTATCAACATATCAAAAGTTTCACTGAGTTGCATTCTGGGTGGGTCATAAATATCCCAATGTAGTCTTAGTGAATCCGTGCAGTAAACTTGAGTGAACTTAATTAACTTCTACAGTATATTTAAAAGAAAACTCCTCACACATTTTGATGTCGGGGAATGAAACATTATTTGAAAAGTGGGTTTATTACATTCCATGGTGCACACTGATATTTAATATTTAAAGACTCTTAAATTTGATGTACTGTGCTGATAGCTGAAGGGTTTAGTCCCACAGTGTGGGAGGGTGAGATGGCGACTTTCTCTCTCCATCTCTTAGAGGAGGTTTTTATTTTGCTGGCCAAGCCCCGCCCCCCCATACACTGATCTATTAAAATCTATGCTCAGAGAGGTGTCAAGGATATTAATGTACACTTTATCAAATTAATTTTAATGTAGGCTTGCTGAATTTCTAATTCCCAAGCTATGTTCTCAATTGTTGCAAAACAACCCCACTCCAAATTAGCCAGGGTGCTGCATTGAACTCGGCAGATAACATGTCAGCAAAGCATCATTTGATACAAATTAAAAATGAGAGGTTTTATTTTTTCTCCACAGAGAATCTAATAAAGAAAAAGGAAAAGTCAGTTTTAACCCACTTCCCAATCTGAACTTATAGGGTACTGGCTGAAATAAAATTACTGTGTTCAGATCCACATTTTGATAATTACCTCAGACAGCAATAGGGGTTTCCATTTCAAAAATTAGACTTGACATTTGACTTAAATACAGTCTTCTCTTTTAAGCCCAATTTCCCATGCACTTCAACGATAATAGCCAAACATAGATAGCAGATGGTTCTCCCTTGAAAGGTAGAGACAGGGACAATTTTATCAAAACAATGGAAAGCAACTATCCAATAGGAAAATACAGGGTTCGCCAGTACTAAATCACTTTAGCCAACATACTCAAGCCTACTGCAAAAAAAAGTAGAAGAATCTGTTCTTATAATCTTCCCAGAACACCAGAGGACGCATTATGGAATGTAACTTTCACTCTGCCTCCTGGGTGATTTACTCAGTTTCCTTCAATAACTCCTAAGTGTCTTTTGTCCAGGTTGTTAGGTAAAATTATTTGAATGAGTGTGTACTTATATTTCTGCATATTTATGTACCCATAGTATTGTACACCTATTTTTACATTTGTAACTCTGTAACAAAACCTAAGTCATAAGATTTTTTTGGAGGGAGGGGTCCTGTTGTTTGCTATTATAATCTGCTTTCAGCAATAACTCAACAAATGTGAACCACCGTTTGCTCCTTTGTAAAATAGGAGGGTTAAACTGGTGATATATAGAGTTCCTAGTTCCAGCTTTAAAAAAGGAAAAAGTGCTATAGGATTCTAAGTTTAAACCATTGTTATTTGCAAAAAATACTTGATCATCTACCATGTTTTGGGTACTATGCTAACACTGGATATAAGTTGTGAAAAAAGTAGCCAAAGCTGATGTTCTCATAGACTTTGTAGACCAAGCTTTATTTCCTTAGTGTTTGCTGCTGTTATGAAAGTGATGCTACTATTTATCTGTCCTAAAATGGCTCATTTGATACTCTTTGACGTCTGTGTCTGGAAGGTAACAATCAAGGAAAAGTTTCTCTTCTCATTACTCTATCCTTCATCCCTTTAAAGTTTAGCATGACATAATTCTCAATGAGTATTTCCCATCTCCATTACCAGATGAAAAGGCAGCTCTGGCTCCCCTTAACTAAGTAGGGGGATGGTGTCTAAGGGCAAAATGGAAGAACACCTGGCAGATGTGGGCTAGAACAAGACTCCAACATTGAGTTTATGATTCTCGTTCACCTATTCCCAAGTTCATTTTGCTTTCCCACGTATGAAATATTTTTCAGAACCATGGTATATTCCTATAGTTTTAACAGCTAGATATATTTCTTCAATTATACCAATCCTCAGAAATTCTACCCTATCCTAACTGCCCAATTCTGTGTGAAGACACACATTTATGTTTAAATGCAAGCAGAGACTCTGCAAAAGAAAGTGATTAAATGAAAGAAACCTAAAAGATTTACCAGAAAGTGCTTAGGAGGAAAATTCTGCTTCTGGCTATGGTGGGCTAGTTTGTTTCAGACCAACAATCCCATGGAGAACAACTAGAAAATTAGACCAATTAGATCAATTATAAAAATAATCACTCTGAGGACATCTGAGAACTACTAAGACTTGAAAGGTTAAGATTGAAGACAGAAAGAAAGTCCAGAGAGGTGAGTGTAACATTTGGTGCGGTTTTACTCATAAAGGCATGTGATGATTCTACAGAGGTTATCTGAGTGGCTTAGAAGCTAATCATAAAGTGGTAGTTTAGAGGCCAGGATGCTGAACAGAGCAATCCCATGAGGCTGGAATAATTAAAATTGAAGTTAAGAGCCTGCCAAGGAGGACTTTTCTCTTGGGAGTTTTGACAGGGTCTATCTCAAGAGGAAGGATAAACAAGAACTAGAGAAGCCCTTAAAGGCAATGAAACTACTTTGTATGAAACTATAATGGTGGATACATTTCATTATACATTTGTCCAAAATTATAGAATGTACAGCACCAACAGTGGACTTTAATGTAGATTATGTCTTTGGGGAATACTGATACGTCAATATAAGGGTCATCAATGGTGACAAATGTAACACTCTGGTTGAGGAATATTGGTAATGGAGGGAGTTATGCATGTGAGTGAAGAGCAGGAGGTATATGGGAAATTTCTGCACCTCCCTCTTAATTTTGTTATGAACCTAAAACTTCCCTAAAAATAATGTCCATTAAAAAAACAAGAAGCTCTTAAAAAGACTAAAACCCAGTTTCAAATTAACTCAATCTCTGATTCAATTTTTAAAATCTGCCCCTAATCTAACTGTTTATCAGAAGCAAATGTAAATCCTCTCTAGAGGATCAATATGTTTAAGAAATTTGATGCCAAGATGGATAATTTCAGCAGAGGACTAAAAGCCATAGGAGGGAATCAAATGGAAATTCTAGAATGGAAAAATGCAATAACTGAAATTAGAACACAGAGGGTTAACAGAAGATAAGATAAAGCACAAGAGAGAATTATTAAACTCGAAGATAAGACAAAAGAAACTATCTAGTCTAAGACACAAAGAGACAAAACCATAGAAAAGAGAGAAAAGAGAAGAAGACACAATAAGACAACCTGAGAAGGTCTGACAAAGTATATACATTTGGAGTACTAGAAGGGCAGGAGAGAGAGAATGGACTGAAACAGTATTTGAAGAAATAATGACTAATAGGTTTCCAAAACTGATGAATGACATCAGGCCACAGATTCTAGAAGCACTACAAACCCCATCTGCATAAATGAAAAGAAAACCACATATAGATAAGAAATCAAAGAAAAAATTAAAAAATATAAAAGCAGCTGGAGAAAAAAGATGCATATGATCCAAAGGAGCCCCAATAAGAATTACAGCAGACCTCTGGACAGAAGTAATTGAGACCAGAAGAAAATGGAATGATATTTTCAAAACCTGAAAGAAAATAGCTATCCGTCCAAAATTCTATACCCAGTAGAAAAGATGAAAGCAAAGTCAAGACAACTGCAGACAAATAAAACAAATAATTCATTGACAGTAGATCTCCACTATAGGAAATACTAGAGAATATACTTCAGGCCGAAAAAAAAAAGTATACTGATTGAAGCAGATGCAAGCAGAGAGGGGGCAAATCTATGTAAATATTGACTGTATAAAACAATAATAATAAAGTGTTTTGAGGTTTAATATTTACAAAATGAGAACACAATGAAATAGCACAAAGGAGTGAAATGATTAAAAGGAAGTAAAGTTTTCTAAGGTCTTTGCACTTTCCAGGAAATGGAAAAGTACAAGCTTATATTAGTCTTTAAATAAGACAAAAATACTTACTATAATCTCTAGAGTAACCCCTAAAAATAAAGAAAAATAATGTGTAACTAGTAGGGAAGGTGAATAACATAAGAAAAGAGAATGATTTTGTTGTACTTATCTTGGAAATGTCATTGGCTCTAAAGTCTTGATAATTAAATTCCTCCTGACTTAAGAATACAGATAATTTGAAATGAGGCATTTTGGATGTTCTAGGTGGTCTGTACTGTCATGCTAACTCCCTACCAGTTTTCAGAAGGAGTGTGGTGAGTGAGCACTGGAGATGGAGACAGAAAGCCTGAGTTTGGGATTCAGATGAGACACTGCTCTCCCTTATTTTGGACAACCATCTTTAAGCCATTCCTGCTACACCTATACATTGGGCATGATGAACACCTTCTCGATTTTCCTCAGCTGTGTTGAGATGCTCAAAGGAGAGAAGAGATACGAGACTTTCTTTGTGAGGTGTTATACAAGTGCTTATATTTCAAGGAACAAATCCTTCCTTCCAATAAGCAATACTCAAATATAATAGGAAAAAATACAGTCAGTGCTATGGCATTTGTATTAGAATAACCTAGCCTAGGCTGAAAAAAGTAATAAATCCTGGCATCTCAGTGGGTTTACACTGCAAATGTCTGTTCCTTATTTAGCTACAGCATGTACAGGTTGGGTATCCCTCTTGGTGGCTCTCCTCTGGTAGCGACTCAGGAATTTCCACCCAGGAGCACTCCCATCTTCAACACAACACTTTCGTGTTCACCAAGAGAAGGAAGAGAGAGAAAGGAAAATTGCACAGGAGATTTTAGAACCAAGACTGAAAGCTGAGTACAATCACTTCTACCCCACATCCTATTGGCCAGAACCAAATCACATGGTTCCAAATTTAATCCAAGGGCAGTTGGGAAACATAGCCTTCTTTTGGGTCCAGAAAAAGTAGGATTGGTTAGCATCAAGCCTGTCTCTGCCAAAACCATTGATGTCCAAGTTGTCTCCATTACAGTGTACTTGGATATAGAGAAGAAAGTCACGACTTTCCCATTATGCCTTTGTTTTCAAATAAACACAACTAAACAACATATTACTCCAAAAAAAACATCAGACTAGTAGTCCATCCTCTGAAAGACTAATTTGTTTGGACAAAGCAGAAACTAAAAATGCAAGAAACACATGGGATAGAAAAGAAACCCTCACTCCTCAAGACATTTTATAACATGAGAGAGTCAGTGCAGATCAGTTACTTAGAGAGAGAGAAACTCTCCAGCGACTCATTCAGTCATAACCGATAGATAGCTGTGCTCTTGTGCGTCCTGATACTCTCCCAAATACATCTTTATAATAGAGACTCAGGCCAGGAGACGTAGAACTTGGAATATTTTTACAAAAATGAGAATATCCAGGCATTGAACTTGGATTCTAGTCAGAGCTCTAGCAGAATCTACTTCTGTAGTTCCAGCAAATTCACTGATCTTATCTGATTATTAGAAGACTGGCTTGATCAGAATGTCCCAAAGTGGGATGTAAAAAGGTATTCTCTTAAAAAAAAAAACATATTGTTTCTATTGTCCATTAAGTTTGGAAAACACTGTGTTAAAGTTCTATTTTTGTTACTGTTCTTCTTTTCCCTGCAGAGCCTTTAATATTCCAATGTCAATTGTGACTGTCCAAAACGTAAAGTATGTGTAGGTATGCACGTGTGTGCATGTGCACAAGTAAACACACGCATGTGTGTTGGGGGTGGGACAGAGCTGGGGATTAGTATGTAGCATTCCCCAAACTCCTATGGCCAGGTGCTATTTTCTAGTACGAGAGATGTTGGCATGTATGGGCTCTGCTACCCTTCATTTATCTAACTATTAGTGATCCATGAGTGTGATTTGCTCCTGAGAAGCCAGATGACTCCAAGACATGCCAGAGCTTCCAATTCACATGTATGCAGAGTCAGAGGCCTGGGGAAAATGTGCGAAGACTATTGTTACCTAAGTTGTTCCATGAGAATTTGAAATTAGAGGTCTCTAAGGTCCCACGCTAGCCTAATTTTCTACGAATTTATGAACCTAAGCCTTTTGGTGATGGGAAGACACTGTGTTTTCAAGTCTGCACTTGCAAACTTTACCCCGCAGGCTTAGAAATCAAACAGACCCTGGAAAATACAGAGTAAAATTTAAAAGTGAAAAAAAGAAAACATATTCTTCTTTAAAAGGCATTCTAGGAATATTGCTCCTATCACAGAAAGATTCATCTTCAATCCATCCCATGCACTTGCAATCAATGTGATCTTTTTGAAATGTAGATCAGATAAAGTCATTTCCTCTTCTTAAAAAAAAATAGACAAACATTGTTCATATGATTTCCCATAAAAGAATAAACCTTCTGTCATGGATTCCAAGACCATCATAATTTAATCCTTGCTATGTTGGCTCGTCTTATCACTACGGTCTAGCCATCTCCATGCTCATACTCCCACTACCATCTCAACCACTAGGTATACCCTAAGCCATCACTATACCCACAACCCCCCATCACCTCAAACACTAGGTACTTTATGCCGTCTCCATTCCAAGCCCTCAATCAGTATCTTCATCACTAGGTACCTTATGCTATCACTATGTCCACAGTCCAACAATCACCACTAGATATCTTATGATATATCCATATCTATGCACCCACCATCAACTTAACCACTATGTATCCTCTGCCAACACCTAACCAGATTGTTATCCTTTCCCTAAAGACAGCAAATAAATTCAACGCACTGTGATTTGTGTCAATCAGTTTTGCTCCCCGGAATTTTCTTTTATCTTTCTCTGCCTGGAAAAAATTGTATTCGCCTATCAAGTTTCAACTCCCATGCCTCAGAGAAGACTTTCCCAACTCCCCACTGCATTGAGTGGATCCAATTTACTCCTGCTTCCTTCTCCCAATGCACTTTGCATGTGCTATTTCCATAGCGCACATGTTATACTTAGTGGAAGCTTATTGTCATTCTTTATAATAATAGCCTTACCACTAACCAAGCAGTTACAGTGTGTGCTTTCTGTTTATTATCTTGGTTAATATTCATATTAGTCCTAATGAGGTTGCAGCTATTTTTAACTTTGTTTTACAGATGAGGAAACTAATGATCGTAGAGCCTGAGTAGCTTGATTAGGCTCACATAGGTAATATAGATTGGAGCTGGGGTTTAAATGAGGGTCAGTGAGACTCCACAGTCCCTGCCTAAAATGGATGGAGAGCTGAGTGTGATCCCAGCTCTGCCACTGAACTAGTTGTCCGGGGCCGGCCAGTTAACCTCACAGAGCTTCAGTCTCCTTGTCTGAAAATCTCGATAGCCCTTGCCTCATTCCTCACTGGGGTTTTGTGATCACAAAATGAAATAATGAATCTGAAAGCGCTTTGCAAAAAGCTAAAGTACTATGCAAATGCAAACTAATTAATTAATGAACTCATTAACATGTTCTCCTGCTGGGCTGCAGTTAGGGCCAAATTATAAATAATTCTCATCTTGCTGGGAATTTAACCAAGAAATTCAGGGTAGTGGGAGGGAGAAATAAGGCTGTGGACCCAATGTCTAGAATTCTGCATATACGAAGGAAGGCAGTTTAGCTCAGAACCGTCCTCATTGCCAGCCGCAGAGTTATTTTTCTTTACAATAAAGGAGTAAAGGGATGGAAGGTTTGGGAGGAATGAGAAACTCCTCTAATATGCTCATTAATAGAGATGGTCCGGCATGTCATCACCGAGCCCTGAATCCACTGATCTTGCAGAGTGGGGAGGCCCTATAGCAAACGTCTAGGTCTTCATTATTTATTCGTATTTTGCAAACATTTTTACACGTGCCAGGTACTGCTCCAACAACTTTACAAGTATTAGCTTGTTTAATTCTCATGAGGACTCCACGAGTAGTTACTGCTCCTATCCCCGTTTTTACAGATAAAGAAACTAAGATACAGAGAGGTGAAATAAATTGCCCAAGGTCATGCAACCAGGAAGTGGTGGAGCCAGGATTCATACTTCAGACCATCTGTTTTCAGAGGCCATGCTCTTGACCCCGCACCACATTACCTCTCCTTATGTGGCCACACTGGTCTGGCAATTCATCCGTGAAGACATCCAGGAGAGTCTTTTACCTGGGGAAGCTGGTGGAGGGACAGTAACAGCCCGTATTTATTGAGCATTAATTACACACCAGCTATTGTATGAAAAACAACATGCAAAATCCTATGAGGTTTTCAAGGGTATATTCGGAAGAGGGAACTAGATCTGCAAGTCTTGTTTCTCTGTATCTGACGCCTGCGGGGAGGCTGCATTCGGCTTTCCCTTCCTGTGAGCATAGACAAGCCTGCCCCCACTCCGAGGCAGGAGACCCTGTTGGTGTGCAGTGCTGCATAGGGCCGACAGGGGAAAATCTGGATTAGGAAGCCCAATGTGGCTATGCATCCTTGTCGCATTCTCCAAACGGCTTTAAAGAATAAAGATAATATTCTGATCTCAATCTTCCTGACTCAAGTACCTCTTTCTCAGTGGGTTCTGAACTTAGGCAAGAAAAAGAGGAATGTTGTTTACTAACCAGGTCAATCCCAATAGATGAAAAAACTGCAGCTCAGAGAGGATCCTTGCCCAAGGTCACAGAGGTAGGATATGGAGCACCGGGATTCACATTTAGAACTATGATGCTGTAGTGTTTCCTTCTAATTCTAGAACAGACTAGCTTTAAAATACAGATCGTCAGGATTGAGCAGAGTTCACACTCTGTGGCTTATTGTAATACTAGATGATTTACAATAATGTAGTAGCTACGTTTAATTTTATTTGATCTGATTTTAGGAGAAGAGCTCACTTTCCACACACCAGCCTCTGTGAGAATTAGAGACTTGCCCAAAATTCTATAAGAGAGGTAACAAAATCGGGATCTGAGTGTAGGTTTGCCTGACTCTAAACTCAATGCTATTCCACTACATGTAACATACGATTTCCCATGTCTTATACATTGCATAAACAATGTTGCAACTAAAACAACAGAAACTGACAGAAACAAACAGTGTCATCCATGATCCCATAATCCCACTATCCTAATAAATCAATCTTCTGATTTTTCCACATTCCCCTTTCAATCCTGTGCATGGCCAGTTGCGAGTTTATGTGGTTAGAGCCTTAGATTTTCCCTAAAATTCTACATCATAATCAGGACTAAAATTTCATTTACTGCACAAGATTATCATTCTAATATAATTTACTAAAGCATGTTCTTTGTGTTATATCTCCAATATTACACCCTTATAAACAGCATGGCAACAAATATATTCAAATAAATGGCTTTGATTTCTTCGTGATAATTTCCTGAGCATCAATCTCAGCGGTGGGTTTTCCTGGTTAAATTGTTTCAACTTGGACAGAGTAGAAATGGAATTGACATGAGCATTAAAGGCCCCCTTAGCCTCATCCTTCCTCTCTCAGCTCACTGCAGAAGATGCAGAGAGAGCTAAGGGAGCACGTCAGCCCATGATTAGACCAGTCAAACATGTTTAAGTAAAAAAGGAGTTTAGAATATTTAACAGGATCAAAGATGGAAGATTACAGAGATTTGGAGCCCTTTAATAAATATTAAAGATACATTCCCCCACTCCACTCCTGGAGGTGCATCAAGCGTGGAAGAAAATCTGACAGACATGGAATTCAAAAGTCAGGGGGCTTTACCTTTGTAGCAGCATCCGCTGACAGGTAGGGAAGAAACATATATTGTTTTTATTTGAGGGAGGAAAAGTATAGTTACTTACTAAAAGTGGGAATCAGCAAATCTGAGAGCTGCCCAGAAGATGGAGTTGTGAGACGTGAGAGTGGGAGGATAACTTTGATAATCTAGCCTCTCCCTCCACTAAAAGCCAGGCAGTGAGGCCCCTCCAGGGACGCAAATTGGCCTCTAGTCACCATGCATCCCAGGCAGAGCCTAAACCCTCTGGCTCCTATCCAGTGCTTCTTCCCATGAGTTATGCTGCCTCTGCTCAAAATAAAATGAAGCCTAGCAGACGGCCACCACTGAAAGACTTGAGGCATCTCAATCTCTACTTACTTACAGGGTAAGCAGGAGATTACATCAGACAGGTAAAAGCTCATTCCTAACCCGAGCATCCTGGACAGCCCCAAGAAGCATCTCTAGGAAACAGCCTTCCCTCTTTCTCTGGGATAGTTGGCCCGTTTGATTGCTCCCCATTCCCTGAATTGCCCATCTTTCAAGAGCTTTGATTGATTAAGGTGTGTTCTGATGCTCTGCAGGTGGCACTTTCCATCAGTACACATTAGTGTGCCCACACCAGTTGCTGGCTCCTGTTCTTTCTGTTTGGGCTGTGATCCAGTCTGATTGGCCAATGTCCAGGCTGTAACAGTCATTAAGTATATTGAATGTCACCCCTGACATTTGCCAAAGTTTTCCCGTGGAGTACCGGATTCACAAGATTATCATAAAAAGAGGAAAAATAAGTCTGTGGATTGGATGAATAACCCAGCCTCTGAGAAGTCGTGCAAGGAAGATTCTGTTAAGCTGTGTTTAACTCAATGTTCCCAAACTTATTAGACTGTATAGGAACAGTGCCAACCTCTTTCCTCCAACTTTTTTCAGTTTTAAGAAACACCTACTACCATCCTGTGAAACTAGTGTTCTGGAAAACACAGTCTTGGAAAGGAAGTGGATTTCCACTAGCCCATGGCACCTGTGTTCTGAAAGTCTCATCACCCTGTAGAAGAAGATGCTGATAAAGACCAATATGAGGAAGGAAAAGTATTGGAAAAAAGGTAAAGAGATTGACTTACATTGAAATCCTGCTTCCTTTACTTGCCCTTGAGCAAATTACTCAAGTCATCATATGCTGGGTTTCTTCACCTGTAAGACTGATTTAGCATCGCCTCCTTTACAGGATGGCTGTGAGGATCCCAGAGACAAAGATATAAAGAATTGATCATGGTGCCAGGCAGATGGTGAACATGAAGGGTTAGTTGCTATCATCCAGCCCTGAGCACTGCAGAGGGTGCCCTCGAGTCTTCTGCTCTCTTGGAGATCACAGTCTGGCTGACAAACAGGATAGGACTGTGGAACCACAGCCACCATAAAAGACAGGGCTAAACCTACGCTGGAGGGAAACTGTGAATTTGTAGTGGTTTTAAGATGTTTTATAAAACTGGTGTGATTAGTTGAACCCTGACAGAAAGACCCTTCTCTTCCTTCTGCTCTTTAAAAAATCACTGCCTTCTGTAGAAAGGTGGTTACCAAAGACTAGTGGGAGGGAGAATGAGGAGTTATTGTTTAATGGGTGTGGAGTTTCAGTTTGGGAAGATGAAAAAAGTTCTGGAGATGGATGATGTGTTGGTTACATAACAACCTGAATGCACTTAACGCCCCTGAACTGCACACTTAAAAATGGCTAAAATGGTAAATTCTATGTTATGGATACTACACCACAATTTTTTAAAGTGTAAATAATTGTTGCCTTCCTAGCCAAGGGGCAAATTAGCTCCCCACCTCCACTCTGTACAAATTCACATCACTCATCGAGACTGACTGCATCTCCCAGAGCGTGCTGGTCCTTTCTCGGCTTAGATGTCCCATTTCTTGTTCCTTCTAGGGTTTCTCTTCTCTTCCAGCCAAGCCTCCAGATGGTATTTCAGTAACTCTGCTAAACATCTTCCATCGCAGTCTTTTCTCCCCCTTCTCCCCCAGTTTACTTAAAAATAAATTGTCTTTTTTCGTAATTCTAGACAGAACATGAAGCTCTCTCTCTTTCACGCTGCCACTGAATTCTAAGTACACAATTATGCAGGGAATGTCTTTAGATTCACCAGCTTGAGAACTTTTAAACATTAAGCTCTGAATCAGATAACAGCTTTCATCTCAAGAACAGCTTTACGCTGTACCTAAGTAAAAGCTTAACTTATAAAAAAAAAAATTGTTACCAGGGGTATAAAAATGTCAAGGTAATAAAACAAGTGAATGCAAAGCCCTCCCAATAAAACATGCCAAAAATAAAAATTAAGTAAGAGTTTTTCTGAGGCAGCTGATGGCTTGTTAGTTTCTGCTGTCCACCTTTGCAGGTGCTGCTTCAAAAACATCCAAGTGGCCCAAGTATCTTCATGTCTCCCCCTCCATCTACCTATTAATAAGATTTCACCATGTACAACAAGCTAGACAATTACTATGCCCTAGTTGGCTGTGGTTAAGGCTTAATTGGACGGCTGTGTTCAATTTTGAGCATCATGTTTCCAGAAAGAAAAGAAAAAAGTGATAAATTGGATGCAGTTCAAAGGAAAGCAAGACAACAGATGAAAGCAGCTTGGAAAATAAGACCCAGTTGGGAATGTTAAGGTAATTCTGAGCATTTTCAGCTCAGCACAAAGATGGCTGGGAGATAATGGAAAGCATCTGATGAGTCAATTCCGGCTTGGTCTCAGAGGACATCGCCAAAGGGAGGGAAAGGAGAAGGGAGGGAGTCATCTTTAGCTCTTTCTCTGCAGCTCGCGGTGTGGGGTCTGGCATGAAGTAGGTGTTCAGTAAAAATATTCTGGTTGAATGCCCCCTAGAGAAAAACGCTGAAATGAGATAGATAAACCTGTTTGTGCTGATGCTTACAAATCTGTTTTTTCTCGAAAGGGTTGAATTTTGGATTTGGTCCCCAGCAAGAATAATTTAGGAAAGGTAAAATCAATTTCCTCACTAGGCCAGTTGTGGATTAAATAATTTACCCCAAGGCTCCTATCAACTCTGCTGACTCTTGATTCTCTGTATTTTTAGCCACATTCATTGCGTCACTCAAAAATTTGTCTGTGGTCCCCAAGGTAAAGTTCAAGATCTGAAGGTACACTGGCATTAACATTCTAGCCCAAATATGCCTTTCTAATCTAGCTACCTCTCCTTTCCTCTCCACGTCTGCCTACTCAGACAGACTTGCCCACACATGATAACCCCTCTCCACCTTTTGGCAGCATGCGATATCTCAGAAAAATGCCCATTTAAATCTTGGTGCAACCAATTACTATCTATGTGAACTTGAGCTCATTGCTTGCCCTCTCTGAACCTCGTTTCATCACATGTAAACGGGAGATAGTAATAGTTCCTATGAGTCTTAAACCACGTCATGCCTGTAAAGTACTCAGTACTGTACCTGGCCCGTGATAGTCTTCCCCTATCTTCCTGTCTGGATGATGATGCTATGTTCCTTCTTTTTCTAGAATGTCCTTCAGCCTGCTTTTCACCAGTTTGCCCAATTCTTCCCATTCACTGAGGCCCAACTCAAATTTAACCTTCTTCACAAAAGTTTCTCCAAACACCGTGGTCTACAATGATTTTACCCGAGTTCTGTGAGCGTGTAGCACACATTCCCTGGACTGGCTCATTGGACACTGGATCACATACCCACTGAAAGATCTGCTGGCCTTTCTTTAACTTGTCCCTTGGGCTCAGCTCCCTGCACAACGGAAAGAGGCATAATATAAAGTCCCAACCCTCAAGAGGAAGGAGGAGAGGAAGTGTTTATATGCATTTACAGAGCACTACCACGGATCAGCTACTCTCCTCGGGCCTTTCATGCACCATCTTCCTATTAATCAAAAAGCTAACAGCAGTGGCTCTGAACCATGGCTGCACATTAGAATCACCAAGAGAGAATGTTAAATATATGCCTTCCCCAGGTCCTAGTCCAGGCCAATTTAAACAGAATTTCTGGTGGTGACGCCTTAGTTTTTTACATAAACTTCCCAGGGGATGCTGATGAGCACCCAAGGGTGAGAACCTCTGGCTTACAGTTTAGTTGTGGGAGACACACACATAAATGCATCCTCAATCATTTATCCTGGTGATACTAAGCAGCCTTACAACATTCACCTACCCACACTCTCATCTATTTTCTCGCTCATTCATTCACCAAAAACACACATTTCAGTGCTTTATGTGTACAAACAAAACACTTTGCTAGGTGTTGAAAAAGACAAAGATAACTCAGTGATTCTGCCCCTGAAGGAGCTTATATGTTAGTAGGAGAGAACAATTTTATATACTTATCTATGATGCAGATAGGAAATGACAAATACCCCCAAGAGATGCCAGCTACCATGAAGTATCTTCTAGCTGGGATCAGGGTAGGCAGCAGAGAAAGGCATTAGGATGGGAAAGATTTGATTATATGGCTAAAGAAGGGACGTTGTTTCAGATGAGCAGACCTGCCTGAGCAAAGGCAAGGAGGTAGGAGAACACTGGCTTATCACAGGAATAATGGGACTGGAAAGCTGGTCCAGTTGCCCACACCAAGATGCTAAAAACATTCTTTGCTCACTGCTACAAGCTTCCTCACAAAACCCTGAGCTTATGCCACTGAGGTTCTCATAGACCAGGCTCTGAACTTAAGCACATTCTGCGGTCTTATCTTCCCAGGGCCAGTCCCTCTGAGGGACTTAAGGAGTTAGTGACGCCCTTGGGGAGTTCTTTTCCTCCCATTTGAACATCCCCATGGCCTCATTCCCTGACTGAAGGAGCCGTTTATTACCTGTTACACTCAGCAGGTGGAAAAACACGTGGTCTCCCTGGGGCACTGGCATTTTGAAACTCTCAGCAGGAAACCCATAAGAATGGGTTCCAGAGAGGCTGGCAAAGGCATGGAAGGAGTCATGCATTTGAAGATACACTGGTCATCTTGAGAAGTTAACGCAGTTTCTAAAAGTAGGACACTTTTCAAGTGGCCTAGAGTAATAGTATGTGTCAGAAGTTTGGATTCCAGTCCCAAACTCTGCTCATTGCCAGAGTGTCCTCTGGTGAACTTCTTCCCCTTCAGTGGCTCTCATTTTCCCATCTTTAAAGTGAAGGCTATGGATAAGATAATAATTCATCATTTTTATTATAAAAGGTATACCTATTAAGGGTATATAGACTAGCATTATCTTATTTAATCCTCACAATAATTACATGAGGAAAGCAGTAGTATTATACCCATTTTACAGATGAGGAAACTGAGGCAAAGAGAGGCTACATCTAGCCCCCCAAAGCTGTAACTGGAACCCATACTAAAAGAGTATTTTTCAGACTGCAGGCTGTCAAAACATTTTAGAGGATTGTGACCAGCACACTTTTTTTTTTATTGGAATGAAATGGGTTAGAATAGAAAAGTAAGAGTGAATCTCACACAACAAGGATAAGTATTGCTTTGTGAGACTTTTATTTCAGTTATACATGTCACACACATGCATGTTTTATGCGTAATGTATACGTCAACTACATGCATATATGCATATACACTCACATATGTGCATTCGATCACAATGTCAAATGTTTATCTTTCTGGAAGATGTGGTCGAAAACAACTGGAAACCACTGCTGTAAACCCACTGAGCACAGCTCTTCTCTGGATGATTTCTATAGAATTAGCTTTCTCCACCTTTTAGCACTAGCGATTTGTAAATCTGAAACTTTGGAGGATGCACATGGCCATGATTATTCTGATGCAGAGAATGTTCATTTGGGCAATTCCTTTGGAGCACGTCAAGTGTGGGATTTTCTGGACCTGGATTCCTTCCTTCTCATTCTGCTGGAATAATGTGGCCCCAAGCTGGGGGTCCAAGAAGACCTGTGCCTGGTGGTGAAGCTGCAGCAGAGGTGGTACTGCCGGAATCCTGCAGGAAGAGATGAGTCCTCTGGGATTCCCAATCCAGCTGGAGAACAGAAATGCCATCTGGTAAATCACAAGACGATTTTCGTTCTTGCCAGACGCACCCTATCAATATGGAAGATACAGACAGTCTTCAACACATTAACAGGTTATGTTGCCAAAAGTTCCTCCGTAACTCAGATGTTTGGAGCTTGGAACACATCACCCCATAGAAACAAGGATATAAATGGAGGTTAGGTTTTCATGTTTTAAAACTCAGGGGGTGTGTGACATTCTGTATATTTTGCATAGTGAACTGGGTAAGAACTGGGTGAGGGCACGTTTCCTAGCTGCAGGAATTTACGTATAAGTTCCTTATGCCTCCTGAGTCCTAACTCCTCATTTCAAACGGGGGTCACTAAGGGTGACCTTTTTATAGGAGTGTGTGGGTGTCGTGAGGTGACATGTGCACAGAGGATCCAATACTATGTCACTGTGGCTGTTATTATCATAACATTGTGTTAGAGAAAATGCATGTGACCTTGACCACAGCACTTAAGAACTCAGATCCTCAGTTTCCATCTCTGTAAAAATAAAGGAATATTTACGTCACACAGTTATTACAGACATAAATGAGATCATGTACGTAAAGCACTTAGATCAAAGCCTAAGAGAGTGTTTAATAAATCACGGAAGGTCTTTGCCATCTCAGCAATGCCTGACCAGATCTGCCTACACTTTCTGAGTTGAACTGAATCAACCCTTATTAATGCACCAGGAAAATTTAAATTAACAAATGTTTAACAGATGCCTCTCTCATGTTCAATGCCTTGCTTGGTTCCTTGTGACATAAATGAGAGGTAGATGCTAAGGTCCCTCATACTGACAATGTGATGTAGCAATGTTGCTAACATGTATATTCTAATGGGATCAGAGAACACCCTAAAGATGATAAAGAAGCCAGAGAAACAGAGAGCCAGGGGCATGTTTCTGATAGTGTAGCTCATCCAGCTGAACTGCATCCCTACTCGCAAGACGGTGATGCACATGAGACAACGATCATGATAACTTTGGCCTTCACCTATCATTAATAGTGCCCAGGGAAAACCTCAGGCCAGATGCTCTGCAGAGCACCTCTCCACAGGCCAGTGGCTGATCTTTGCAAAGGAGAAGGAGACTGTTTGCCACACTAATAAAGTTCCCTGTAAGGTCTGAAGTTTCACACAATCTTTACAATACTCAAGATGATCTCTCTGGGGAAGGTGAAAAGAATTATAATTACATCTGTGAAAAAGGCTTGAGAAGGAAAAAAAAAAATCCTGCCATATGGTGTGTGGAAAATGTTTTGGAACTGAATAAATAACATGGTGGGTGTTCTCCCCCCAGTTTTGTTTATACATCTACGTTATGCAGGCTGACTAGTGAACATGGATCGGTTTTTCTTTCGGAATAGAAATGCACCAGGTAATTTAATTTTATGGCCGTTAATAACACGGGTCTCTCTCTGAAAGCAAAGGCATTTACAAACTTATAATCAGATTTTGTGATTTGGGTGTAAACCAATCACCCACAAGAGGCGAGGAGATATTTTCCTCCAGCTTTCCCTTTGCAGTAGGATTGCATGAAATACAAAAAGGACATATAGTAAAAAGTTCAGGATCCCAGAGGGAAGCAGCCAGCAGGTCACTGATTTCAACAGACACCTCATCCTCCAGCAAGGAATTGTTAAAAGCCAAGAGACAGGCATTAATAAATATCAACCACCAAATAAGTTCCAGACTATGTCTAAATGGGATCTTGTTGCATGTTGCTGTCAGCTCTGTGCTGTCAATATTGTCACGTCCATTTATCAGATGGGGAAGCAGAGGTCCGAGAAATGAAGTGAACTGCTCCTGTTTGCATGGATAACCAATAGCAGAGTTCAGATTTGACCCCTTGCCTGCCTAGCCTCCATCTTTCACTCTTACCACCTCACCCCTCTGTCATAAGCACATCCTCCACAGGGAATATCACTCAGAAAGAAGATTTATATGCAAGCATTTATACTGCAGGAGAAACGGAGCCAAGAGCTATAAGACAAACACTAGAATCATGCCATAGACTACTAATAGAGGGTTTTTCAAAAAATATTTTTAATGGTTAATAATTATGAATATCTTGGTGCACCAAGTATTTTATAATGCATTAACTTTACTAAATCCTCACAGCAATCCAATGAGAGAGGCACTACGGTTCAATTCTGCTTAAAGATGAGGAAACCAAAGTTCAGAAAATGAGTAAGTTAATCCCCTTTACAGAGACAGTAAAAAAAGTTACTGGGTTTTGCAGACACATCTATTTGACTTCAGAACCTATCTTTTTTAATATCTTAATGCATCACTGCAGATTAATGAGTGATATTCAAGTTAGAATTTGGGCAATGGGCAGAGAAAAGATCTCTGGAGGCATGGATGTTCTCAAGGACTAGTAAGAAGCCCAGTTTGGCTGGATTATAGTTGAGTAGATTCATTCACTTGACAAGAACTTATTGGGCCTCTCCCATGTACTATCCATCATTCTATATCTGACGATACAAAATGGATAAGACTCAGTCATTGCCCTGAGGTATGTCTGACATTCAAATGGCAGGTAGATTGTAAGTTCTGTGAGGGTACAGACCTCAGACGCAGAATAGAAGCTCAATAAATATCATATTTCATTTTTTCAGCAAATAATTATTGACAGTCTATGTGCCAGACACTGTTGTAGATGCTGGGATGGAAGAGTAAATAAAACAAGAAAAATACTTGCCCTCTTAGAGTACACATTCTAGTGAAAATATAGCTGATCAGGAAGATAGGGCGTTGTGGGGTGGGGTAGCAGCTACAATTTTAAATAGAATGGTCAAACAGACCTCACCAAGGTGCCAGTTGAAAAGAGAATTGGTAATAAAACTTGAAAGATAGGTTCAAATAGAGAAAGACTTCTTTGTGGTCAATGGTGAGCCAATGAACGTGACCTTTTAGGGTCAGGAGACTGAGAAAATGCAGTGAAAATGGATGAAGTGGACAGAATAGTCGTTCTCCACTTGGAGGACAGCTAGAACCAGCATTATGAAGGATTTCCAGAGAGCCAACCTTGGACCTATGAGTGTTTGGACCCAGCAGACCACCGGGAAAAGGATATGAGGTCCGGGTTGCCTCTCACTGTCCCCCTCTTGTCAGGCTGGGCAGATGTGACCCACTATTCTTGCTCATGCTCTGAACTTAGATGCCATCCCTCGTCTGGTCTCCAGTGTCTGATCCCAGACCAGCCACAAGGATGCCCTGGGAGATGATCAGTGGGCACTTCATAGGGGACAAAGAGACCAAAGAAATCCCTTCCTTGGCATTATAGGAGCTGCCATGATGATGAACACAGATCTTGTCCTGAGGAGAAGATGAAAACTTTTAGCAGGATCAGCGCAAAGCCAAGAAGACTAGCATGAGACCCTATGACCCTCATTGTGGCACACCATCTTATCTCTTGCATATTTTCTCTACCATCCTTGGCTTGGTATCTGATCTTCTCTTGTCTATTTCAACTTATCTTATCTTCTCATCTTATTTCCTCCAATGTACAATCATTCTCCCTAACTAGACTTTATCTATGATACTTAGAGCAAAGACCCTTGCTCAAGAGGGTCCCTCTTCTGGGAGCACACTTATCCACCTTGACCTTGCAAAAAACCCACTCTATCATCTTTTAAGACTCTCCTCAAATTACTTCCTCTAAGAAGCCTACTTGGATTACCAGCCCTGCAAGGGACAACTATGTACCCTTAGATTTACTTTATTTTATAAACCCACATTCGATATGGACCAAAATCTGAAGGTTACCTATTGATCTGTGTGCCTCACAACCATCCCACCACCCCACAATGAATTCATTGCTTTCAGGGATCCTGTATTCTTTAGCTCAGTGACTGAAGCCTATAATCTAGATCCCAGAGCATGAGTAGGCTCATGGGATAATTTAGAAACTGAACTAAATTGAGAGAAGAGCATGGCCCTTACTATCATTGTCCACTCAGCACCCAGCATGTTGACATGACTTTTCATACTTGAGTTGACTCAGGGATGGTACGTGGTCCTTCAGTGCTATGCTCTGAGATCCCTGGACCTCAAGTCCAGACTGCTCTGCCAGACCCCCATTTTCCAACCAAAGTTCAAAGGGCAGAAAGACATTTAAGTGGAGGGAGGCCATACCTGACCTTAGAACTCTAGTGTGTCAGAGATGATGTGGTCCTTAGAGATACACGTGGCATCTCAGGCAGATGGCCACGGGCCCTATCCAGCCTGCAGAAATGTTCTGTTTGGTCTTCGCATGGTTAAAAGAATTGTTGTAATCCATTGTCTGTACTCTAAAACTGGGAGTTTTTTACATAAAACTCCAAATTTCTATTTTCTCTTGAAAAATCAGAAGATCTAGCAGCACTTGGCCTGAATTCTCACCCATATGTTTCCAGTCTGGTTCTGCAGGCATTTGAGTTTATAACCCTATATAAATAAGTATATATTTATTGTTATTTTTTTATTTACTATTTATGCATTAAGAGAAGAAGTAGTTTGTTAAAATGATCCTGATTTTTCCTGGAGAATTCCTCCGAGTCATTGATTTTCCAGCATTTTGTGTATCTGTGAGTACAGGAAATTCTGAAAGCAGGAAGAAGATTCCAAAAAAAGTTTTCCAGCTTCTTCCAGGCTTCCTTCTAAAAATCTCAGACACTGTGGCAATTGCCCTGACATTTCTTTAGGAAAGCTCTTCACTTTCTTTCTCTTAGCGAGATAGTTCTAGATCAAAGAATGTGCTTATCTGTCTCGGAGGAGGGAAACTTAGGCCGGATCTTGGGGTTCTCAGCTCAGCTCAGCTCTCCCCCTAACCTCCCAGGAGTCGTTGGGCAAGTCTACTGACCTTCAAGCCTCAGCTGGAAAAATGAGGCCAGGATAAGGTGTCTGGATTTTATCCTAAGTGTGGCAGGAAGCTGTTGAGGACTTTAAGCACTCAAGGGACATTAGCAGATTGAAGTTTGAAATAATCCCTCTGGCTGCCGCATGGAGAATAGGTTTTGTGGGTGGGTGCTGGGAGGAGTAGAAGAGAGACCACTTTGTAAGTAGCTGAAGTCGTCCAGACAAGAAATGATCGTGTATTAGTCAGCAACCAATTGCTCCTATAACAAATTGCCACAAACCTAGTGGCTTAAAACAAAACAAATTTATATCTGACAGCTCTGGAGATCAGAAGTCTGATATGCGTCTCACTGGCTAAAATCAAGGGATCAGCCAGGCTGTGTTCCTTCTGGAGGCTCCAGGAGAGAATCCATTTCCTGCCCCTTCCCAGCTTCTGGAGGTCACCTGCGTTTCTCGGTTGATGACAGACCCCTTCCTCCATTTTCGAAGCCAGCTGGGCAGCATCTTTATATGTTTCTCAGACTCTGACTCTCCTGCCTCCCTCCCTCTTATAAGGACGCTTGTGATGACATGGAACCCATATGGATAATCTAGAATAATCTCCCATCTCAAGATCTTTAACTTAACCAGAACTGCAAAGATCCTTTTGCCACATAGGGTAACATATTCATAGGTTCTAGGGCATAGACAATTTTTGGGGACAATTCTTCTGCCCACTACAGGTAGAAACAATAAAGATGGGAAGGATAGATTTTGTATGTATTTTAGAAATATATCTTCTGAGTGCTCTATATTTCAGGCACTTTTTCAGTGTCTCTTCCAAAAGGTCCAAGCATTTCTTTCGTTATGCTCCTCCAATGTCAAATAACTCAAAAGTGAGTGGAGCAGTCACTCAATGGCAAACAAACAGAGGAAAAGTAAAATTATATATATATAAACACACGTATATGTGTATATATATGTGCATATTATGTATACACACACAAAGTACATATATTATATACATGCATACAGTTGAATGCTTGGGTTATTATACACACACACACACACACACATACTTACCTAACTGTACATATGTACATATATTTATGTATATACATACGTAACCGTGTGTGTATATATTTCAATGCTTGGATTTTCATCCTGGTTCCAATACTTATTGTCTGAGTGCTCTTAGACAAGTTGATCATCCTCTGCTGAGTCTCAGCCTTCTGCCCTCTCAAATGGTGCCCACAATGTCAGCCCTGTTATTCATGGGATCCTCTAGAGAAAAATGGGATTATGCACACAGAAGAACTTGGTATAGAGCATAGGACTAGATGAAGCTAAGAATTAATTAATGAAGAATTATCTCTAAATTTGAAATTTACATCATCCCTGTTTTCTCCTCCATCCACGTGCCCTGTCCTGGTTCCTCCCTGCAGAAAGACTCAATTCCTGCAGGTTTAATACTGCTGCCAGCTGAGAAGGTGCCAGGGAGGGCCATGAGATCAAACAGCCCTGGAGGGTTAAATGGATTAATTAATTTCATAAAGAAAATGATCGAAAGAATCAGAAGAGCTCCCAGGTCTTCTGTGTTGTGGTCCAGGGTGCTCCAAGTGGCCACCAAGCCAGAAGTTCTCTCACTCATGGATGCTGAGCACCTGCTTTGTGTGCCAGGCACTGGGCTAAGAGCCTTACAGGTATTATTATCCCATGCAATTTTCACATCAACTGCATGAGGTTGCCCCACTATGTCTCCCATTCACAGAGGACACCAAGCCTTGGAGAGGTTTAGCCACTTGCCTGAGGTAATATCATTAGTACGTGATGGAACAGATAAGTCTGTCTTATTTTAAAGCCCTTCCTTTTAATCACTCAGTAAAACTCCTGCCAGGCAGCTGTGGCTTAGAAATGAGTGTAAGAAGAGGATACATAGACAGATAGATAAATAGATAGATACATAGATACACAGGTACATAGATATAGATATAGATGATAGATAAGTAGATACATAGATATATACATGCCTACATAGATACATAGATATAGATGATACATAGAAAGGTAGATAGATTGATATATGGATATTTTCAAGCTAGCTACTAACATGACTAACATGATATTTTTTCATGTTTAGCTCCTATTGCAACCATTTTTAACGAATAAAAATAAGCCCACACCCATGTACAATACTCGTTTGCATTATTTAATTTTATCTCTAATTAAGGATTTTACCTGCCTTTCCTAGATGTAGAAACTGAGGTTCAGAAGGGTCAAACAACTTGCCCAAGGCTACACAGTCTGTAAGGGGATTCTGGATCTCAAAAGCAGGTCTCCTGAATCCAAGCCTGCTTTCATTTTGTACATTAAGAATTAAGAATTAGTGGGGTCAGCCCGGTAGCACAGTGGTTAAGTTTGGACATTCTGCTTCAGTGACCCATGGTTCACCGGTTCAGATTCTGGGTGCAGACCTACACACCACTTGTCAAGCCATGCTGTGGCAGGGGTCCCAACATATAAAGTAGAGGAAGATGGGTACGGATGTTAGCTCAGGGACAGTCTTCCTCAGCAAAAAGAGGAGGATTGGCAGCAGATGTTTGCTCAGAGCTAATCTTCCTCAAAAAAAAAAAAAAGGAAAAAAAGAATTAAGAATTAACATTAAGAATATCTAAGATAATTTCTTATTCCACTGTAAGGAAACTGAGGCCCCGATGGGAAGTGCCTCGTCCGAGGACACACAGTGGCTAAGAGGAGAGACTTGGGCATCAGAAGCTCATGTGCTCAGGTCCAACTCTCCCCTTGCTTGCTGCCTGTCCTTAGGCAGCTTTCTTAAATTCCTCTATTAAAGGGTCCAGTTTGCTTGCCTGTCACATGGGGATAATAATACTGCCCATAGATTTTTGTGAAGGTTTAACTCAAGATTAAAAGTGCCTGTCATGTTGTGAAGGGTGGCTCTTAGGGACACAACTAAATCTAGAGTCCAGGACTTGTCTCCCAGCCTAAGGTGTGTTCTAGCAAGGTGCTCAAGTCTCTTTGCTCCTATTTGCATGCATAATGACATAATGCAACGTGCGGCGTGCTCTCTCAGTCTAAGCAGCGTGATTTCTGAAGTGGATCGAACATACTAACCATGTTCTCTTAGAGCTCCCATCATCTTAGCCAATTTCTTCTTTATTTTAACAGATACAACAAGGGTCCCCCTTTGCAATCCCAAGTCTAATGATCTCATCGTTCAAGTTAGGGTAGATTCTGTAGTTACAAGTTTTATTTATACAGTAAAAGGCTTATTTTGATCACTCCACGCGCTGAAGAAATTTGGCTACATCTGGCATGTCCGTGATACAGGGAACTGTTAATGTCTTTTTTTATCAAGTTTTCAGAAAAAACCCTCATGTTGGAATGTTTTATTATTTATATTAAGCTCTTTAAACTGCCTGGTAGTTCTTGTTTCATTTAAGAAACCTTAAATTTAAGACATAAACTTCCTGACAGTATGGGTCCCTTTAAAGGTGATATATGCCTGACAGCAGAGAAATAAGGCCAGTCGAGTGTTCTAACCACAGGATGGTAAAAGTCATGGTCAGGTTCGAAGAATCAATTAGAGCAGGAATGAGGCTGTGTAAATTTCAGGGCTCAAATAGCAAAATATGAAGATGGGGCTGAATTTAAAACCTTGCCTGATGTGACCGTATTTCATTTCCTGATTGGCAAGACCACTCTAAATGGGGTATCAAATTGGGTTAACAAAGCAGTTTTCTTCCTATTGAAAACAATACAAAGGAAGGGAAAAGAAATAGATCCAGGGAAGGATAACAACATATTTGAGGATTTATATGGGTATTTGAGAAAAGACAGAGAGCCTGGGGAGGAAACTGTATTTGAAGTCAGAATTCTGGAAGGGGAGACTCCACGTCTCCGCCTGCATCAGCTGAGACGACTGTATTTATAGCCGGCGCGTGACTGCCTGGCTGGGTCCTGGCCCGGCCTGGTGCAGTCAGCTCTGTGATGTTCTGCGTGTCTGTCTGTGCATTACATCAGCTGCAGATCTGATGTTTACAAGCAAATAACAGCTTTGGAATCTTAAAATATATACCAAACGGGTGTCCACAGTTCCCGGCTTGTCTGACAGTGGAGCAAACAGAGGCAGAGGGGCCTCCTGGATAAGGGAGAAGCCTCTGGCATCCCCTGCCTTCTGAAACTTCCCAGCTAGGGCCAATAGTGAACCTTGCTGGGACTCAGTTTTGTCATCTGTAAAATGGGGGAGGGGGTACATATTGGGCCTAATTTGCCGGGTTGTTCTTAGGATTAAGATGTATCAGCTAGTTAAGGCGTTTAACACACTGCCTCATTCATAGTAAGCACCCATAACTGTTGGTTACTACTGTCATATTATTATTCAATATAGGAAAGAACTGGTGGCTGTAAAGAGAAAGGTACTGAAATGGTCTTACCTCCAAACTTTACTCCTTCCTGACCATGCCCACCATTCCTTTCATCCCAGCTATACCCCCATGGCTAACTGTACCTCTCTCTTGGTCTTATCCCATCTGTGATCAAACCTACAGTAATAACTAGACCCAGCCAAGAGAACAAGTGTTAGTGTAGCAGCAAGACTGCTGGATTTGAAGGCTGAAAGCCTGCCTTCAGATCTGTTTCTGCTACTTACAAACTATGAGGGCACCAGGAAGCTACGTTGCCTCCTTGACCCTTAGTCTCCTCATCTATAAACTGGGATGATTACCACCATGCTATCTACCTCACAAGCCCATTGGGAGGAAATCAACTAACTCAAATGGATATGAAAGTCTCCTTAGATGATAGCGCGCTATCAAGATGTTTGGTAGCATTACAATTACTTCGGAAACCCATTTGGACCATATCTTCCATTTAGACACACATTTAAATCCAAACTGCTTTCATAACGATTCTAACCTAGCCCTCCCTCTGCAACTATCCATTCTGTACTTCGCATTTTAGAGAAAAAAGGAAAAGGAGAAAACAAGGCAGGTGCCTCAGAGCAGGGGAGGAGTTAAGCAAGAATAACAATGACAGCACACAGGCCTGTGATCTCCACCCCCAGGGCAGACATGAACAAACCTAAACATCACTCTCTCACGCTGAACCTAAATAGGACTTCAGGATCCTTCTTAACACAGTGCTCCAAGTAACCACTACCATCTATGCCCACTACCTCCCTCTGCCATCAAATGGAAGATTCCATTTAAAGATACCAAAAACAAAAATAAAAAAGGTAAAATTCCAAACTCTGGAGGCAGACTTGGATTCTAACCTCAACCATAGCACTTAGTAACTGAAGAATCATTCTCAGCCTCTATTTTTTTTTAATCTGTAAAGTGGTAATAGAAATGTCTGCTTCATAGGAGAGCTGTGATGTTTACTATTTGGCAGAAAATGTCTGCCAAATAGTAAAAACACAATCATTATTAATTACTACTATTATCATTAATAACTTGCTTTCCCTTATTTGATGTTCTCTGGAAGGTTGGCTTCTCCCCTCCTTCTTTCCAAAAAAAAAAAAAAACAAATCAATAAACAAAAACATCTGTAATCTAGTAGAAGAATCATGGGTTTTAAAGACAGACAGCCTAGGATTGAATGTTACTACTCCTCTTACTGATTGCGCAATCTTGAGCAAGTTGTTCCACTTCTCTTAGTCTCAGTTTCTTCATTTATCAAAGGAGGAAAATCTTTTAGGACATGGGAAAGATTATGTGGGGTAATATACATAATGTACTTGTCCCCCAGCGGGCTCCAATCAACTTTCAAATATTAGTTGGAAAAGAATAAGAGAATATCAAGCATAATAGGATCAACTCAAATCCAATGGAAATATTACAGAGGAAGCATTTTCCTGAGAAGGTTAAAATGAAATCAACTGTCTGAGGTAGATTAAACTTTTTTCTCTTTCTCTTTCTCCTTGTGTCAGAGTTGTTTCCACAGGATTTCATCTGCATAATGGAATTTGCTGATTTGGAATAGATTGTGCAATGTGCACAGGGGCATTCTCCAAAGGGTAAAGGACTGAAGGTTATTTATATGTCATCTGTAAGACCGTCTTCCCTGATTTCTCACTATTTTAGCTCTCCCACAGAATCCCACCTTCCAGTCACTCACGCTTTCCCCCTCCATCTGAACATAATATGCTCTGTGATCTGAAGATTCTCAGAAATGAAGAGAATGCTGTATGCACTATACCCATTCTTGGAGATCCCCAATGCTCATTCACCTAATAAAGACACTGAAAAGTCCTGCAATTTAAAAATATATATGTTTAACACTGTATCACTCCAATGTATCTGACCACAGGAAACTTTTTTCAGGTTAACACCTTCTTAACATCCCACATAATTACTATTTGAAAAAATGCCATTATGTTGAATTCCCAAAAATGCCCAATGAAGGGAGAATTAAAATCTGAATATTCACTATGATTGCCAAGCAGTGCTGACAGAAGAAACAAGATGCAGAGTTAACCAGAGACGTATTACCTCCTGTTGTGGGGGGAATTGTGTTCCTGAAAAGACCTGTTGAAACCCTTACCCCCTATACCTACGTGACCTTATTTGGAAACAGAGTCAAGTTAAGATGAGGTTGTGTTGGATTAGGGTGGACTCTAAACCCAGTGACTGGCGCTCTTATGCAGAGAGAGATCTGGAGACACACAGAGTAGACACAGGAGAGAAAGCTGTGTGAAAATGGAAGCAGAGATTGGAGTTATGCTGTCACAAGCCAAGGAACACCAAGGATTGCGGGCCACCACCAGAGGCTGGAAAGGGCAAGGAAGAATATTCCTCTAGAGGTTTCAGAGGGAGCTTGGGGAACTGCCAGTAATTTGATTTCAGACTTCAGGTCTCCAGAACTGTGAGAGAATAAATTTCTGTGTTTTAACAACTCAGTTGGTAGCACTTTGTTATGGAGCCCTAGGGATCTAGTATACTTGGCTGCCAAATTCTCCTGTATTACAGGTTCCTCCTTCTCAGTCCCCTTTCCTGACCATCAAATCTTGGAGTTCCCCAGGTGGAAAGCCTTGAACCCCTTCTTAACTGTACTATAGCATAGTTGCTACATAATTGTCAGAGCCTGGACTTCAGTATCATCTATGCGCTGGTGAATCCACATTGCACATTTAAGATGCACTTAGTTTGTCCAAAATGGGAACTTGGACACCATCCTAAAATAACAAATTTTCTTTTTTAAAGGTTCTGCTTTTCGCCCAGCCTCATCCATCTCAGGAATGAGCAATTCATTCCCCCAGTTGCTAGGTCAAAAGCCTAGGAATCACCCTTGAGTCCTCTCATTTCCTCAACACCCCCTCACAATTCCATTAGCAAATACTGTCAAATTCGCCTTTAAAGCACATCCAGAATTGAACCACGTTCACCACCGTGAATCTCCCACCCCCACTGAGGTCACCATCATCTTGCTTACATGAATGTATCTCAGTGGCTTCCATCCTGGTCTCTCAGCTTCTATTCTCAGCATTTACTGTCTGTTCTTGACAGAGGAGCAAGGACCATCACATTATATCATAAATCTAACCATGCCTTTCCCATGTTATGGGCCCTCCAAAGGCTTCACATCCCCAGAGAATAAAGTTCTAAGTCCTCATCATGGCCCATGAGGCCAGTCCCTGGCTGTCACTCTGACCTCATTTCCTCGCTCAGCTCCAGCTACACTGGCCTTCTTGAGGTTCTCTAATGAGCAACCAGTCTGATACCTTGGGGACTTCATTTGCTGTGACCTCAGCCTGGAGCACCACTCTCCCTGATATCCACATGCATATTCCCTTGCTCCAGTCAAGTTTCTCAAATGGCATCTTTTCATAATGTCCTTCCCTTACTGCCCTGTTGAAAATATAACACCTGCCATCACTCTCTACTCCTGTGCACAGATTACCATTGAACATCGTGTGTGTGTGTGTGTGTGTGTGTGTGCATTTCCCTCATTGGAATGTGCAAAGCAGAACTGGAAAAAGAGCCTTTGACCATCTTAGCCACCACTGTGTTCTCAGTACCTAGGACAGCGCCTGGTGCATAGTGGGTGCTCAAAAATATTTAATCAATTAATTCCTTCCAGATGGTAGGGGCACACAGAAAAAAATAATATAGTTTTACCACTCTCAAAAAAAAAGCTGAAACAAAAAAATAAAGCTCTCAATAAAAGCTGAAAACAAGGTGGCTCTGTGACAATGATTTTCTGGCAAAAAGAAATGAAGTCTTGGACTATCAGAGTTCTCTGTTTCATTTTGTAGGGGAAAAAACGGTTTCTCAAATCACTCCCTATATAAATCATTTGTGTCTTCTTTGCCTCATTTTTCACCTATAAAATGTAGATAAGAATTTTTTTAAGGCCACAGGGTGATGTTTCTAAACTGATATACAAGTATCACGTACTCTGAGAAATTTTAAAAAGTCCTAATTTTTCATAGTCCTTCAAAGCAGGTTTTCACGTGAAACCCTTAGAACAACCTTGCAATGATTATAATTTTAATTGAGAGCTTGCTGTAAGCCAGAAACTTCTCAGACATTGTCCTAGTTAAACCTCCAACATTCTTAAGAGGAAGCTATTATTAATGAACCCTGTCTTTCAGATAGGAAAACTAAGGCTGGGAGAGATTAAGTAACTTTCTCAAGAGCTTATGGCTAGTAAGTGGAGAGCAGGAATTCCAGCCCAGAATTTTTATTTCACAACCCATCTCTTGACCTAAATGTTACCTTGCACGACCCTGACAAGCAGAGCAAATTTACATAATCAATCTTGGATATTATTGGTTCCATTCTATAGACCAATAATCATCAGGCTCACAGAAGGGAAAGAGGTCACCCAAGGTCACAAAGCAAAAGTCGGCACTCACCCAGGTCTCCAGACCCTATTTCAAGAAGAACGTTTTAGTAATACAAGGTACCAAAAAATGGAATAGCATCCATATAATGGGAGCAGCATCCAATGGAGAAGACATTTGAACACCAAATGGGAACAAGTGTTATGTGTACCTCAGAGCTGAGACCCAGAGAAGGAAATTGACCTGCCCAGAGTCACACGGAGAGTCAGCTCTTGAACTCACCTCCTGGGGCCAATGTGCATTTCCCTATATCAGCTAAACGTCTTCAATACATGATGCAAGCCATCAAGTCACATGCACACAATGCCTAAAACCATTGCAAACGTTGGCTGGGATAATTTGTGTTCTCTGTGTTTATGCATATCTATGAGTGCAGTGAAGGGGAGTGCAGGTTTTTTGTGGCTTGATGTTTTTTTGTAATTATTTGGTGGCTATTTTGGTAACATCTTTTGGAGATTAAGTCCAATTAGGAAACAGATGGCGCCCAAATATTGTCAAACATATCGGATCAGCAGCAAATCACTGACTTAATTATGTAAATAATTAAAATGTATATTTACACCTGATCATCCAAATGAGGGTGAAAAGACTGATTTCAGGGTTGGTTACAAGCGCTGGCAAAGAGTCAAGTTAAAAGTAATTCATGTCTAAGTTACTGATCCGTTGCCTCTTCCACATCCTGCCCTAGGAGGGTGTATGGGAGGCAGAACCAAGACCCAAATGATGAGGAAAAAAATAGTCCTCTGAGCATCCCAGGATTGTGAGGCTGGACTTGGTGAGGAGGTTTCCATAGGGAGGACATGAAGCCTTCATTCCTATAGCTCTAATGCTGCCTCTCCTCTTCCAAGTGTGTCTGAAGGTTCCCCATTGCTCCAGACTCACACTTCCTATTCCAAATCTGCCATTAGACTCTTCTACTTTTATAGCCTTATTTTCAGCTACCTCGCTTTACCAAAAGAGTGACATGTTGTATCACAAGAGTTATAAGAAGAAATTTTAAAGAAAGACCTGTGTTCAAGCCTTGGCTTTGTCCCCTGGTTCAGTTTTACCATCTGTAAAATGGGGATAATAACTCCAAAATGTATCAATTATCAAGTACATCCTATGAGCCCAGTTTTGTCTCGTGCACTTTACCTACATGACATTATTTACTGCTCACAACATCTCGATGTAATTGTCTCTATTCCATAGGGAGTGAAATTGAAGTGTAGAGGCAGTGAGCAACTTGCCAGTATTATTTCAGATCAGGTTTGCCTGTGTGTGATACAAACCCTAAAGTAACAGTGGCTTAAAGGCAAGAGAACCTCTTTTCTCTTTCGTACATCTAGGCAGCCCAGGGCATTCTCAAGGACTCTGTGATCATTGGGTCTAGCTCTAATTGGTCCTCCAACATCTTCAATGCACAACTTCCACTTCAGAGCCCAAGATGGCTACTTCAGCTTCAGCTATGAAATTCACACTTCAATCTCTAGGAAGAAGCAAAAGGAAGGAGATTGGCATGGTCCCTCACTTTGAGGACATCTCAGAAGGTGGGTACACTGCCTCAGCTCACTTCCCATTGGCCAAAACTTGTTTACATGGCCACACCTAACATCAAAGAATGCTGGAAAATGCAGTCTTTATTCTGGGGAAGCTGTGTCCAGCTGTGGGAGCCAGCCTCCAAGGTGGCCTCCAGTGATCTTCACCTCCTGATATTTATGGCTTTATGCGGCGCTCTCCTATATTGAATTGGGGTAAGTCTGTGTGATCAATAGAATACAATAGAAGAAATGGTGTGTGGCTTCTAAGACTAGGGCATAAGAGGCATTGCAGCTTCTGCCTTGGTCTCTTAGATCACCACCATGCCATGAAGACATTCCAACAGCCCTGTGGAAATGCCCACATGCAGAGGAACTAAATTTCAACTCGCCAACCAGGTTGGAAGTGACAGGCCTGCGGAGAGAATCAACCTTCAGATGAATGCAGCTCTGGATGGTTATGGATATGGTAGACCTTGAGCCAAAAACACATAGCCAAGCTGCTCCCAAATTCCTGATGTACAGAAACCATGAAAACTGATTAATACTTGTTGACGTTTTAAGCAACTGAATCTTGGGGTGATTCATCACACAGTAATAGATAAATAACTCACTAGCTGACGCTTGGGAGTTCTATTATGGAGGAGGAAGGAGAGAACAGATGACAGAAGACAACTAACCAGATCCGCCTCACTTAATCTGCACACACACTTAAATGTAATCATGGCAGGATTCAAACCCACATCATCTGACTTAGGAACCTGTATTTTTAACCAATGCTCTGGATACCTAATGCCTTTCTCTGGATTCCTGTACCATATAGTATCTTAGCAAAGAATTTCATTTTAAATTGTAGGTTGCCTTGTCCTGTTCTCTGGAATCTTCATGCATGGAAATATTTTCTCCCTTTCCTGTCTTGAAGGTAGAAGTCAATGACTTCTCTTTCCCTTCCTTCTGTCCTTCCTTCCCTCTCCCTTCACTCTCCTCTCCCTCCCTCCCTCCTTTCTTCCCTCTTCTCTTTCTTCCTTATTTCCTTCCTTTCTTCTTTCTTTCCTCCCTTTCCTTCACCTATTGCTAGGTCCTCTGACTCAGTCAGGCCTGTCATTTCATCTCAAGGTTTGATTGAGGAAAGATCTTTCCCAAGCTCACTCACGAGGCTGGCAGAATTCTGTCCCTCGCATGCTGTTGGCCAGAGACTGACCTCACTTTTTTGCCATGTTGGCCTCTCCATAGGGCACCTCACTTGTAACAAGCACCGTAACTTGCTGTCTCAGAGCAAGCAAGTGAGACAGCAAGGGGGAAGGAGTGGAGCAAGAGAGACATCAAAGTCTTTTGCAACTTAATCTCAGGAGGAATATCTTCACTTTTGTTGTGTTCTGTTTGTTCAAAGCAAAAAACTGGGGCAGCCTACACTAAAGGAGAGGAAATTACGCAAAGACAGGAATGCCAAGAAGTGGCGATCACCGGGGATCCTTTTAGAAACTGCCTTCTTTCTTTCCTTTTCAAATTCATCCATCTATTCATTCCTCAATCCGTACATCCATTAATTCATTGAGGGCCCACCATGGTTCATACAACAATCAGAGCCTTCAGTAGCTCCCCACTGCATGCCTGGTCAAATCCATACCTCTAAGTGGGACGTTCAAGACTCTCCACATCCTCTCTCTATCCTGCTGTTAGCCTCATCTGCCTCTACTTCAACTGTGTTCCAGTTTCTCCAATGACCTTTGTTCTTCATCTAAGTCCATCACGTTCCTGCCTCTGTCCTTCTCTCCATGACCCTCCTTCCAACTATAATGCTCCTTGCTCCAAATCCTCCCTATTTCTACCATATAATGCTTAGGAGTCCAAGCTGTAGAGTCAGGCAGCCACAGAGTCCAACCAAACGTTTTCACTTACCACCTTGGATGGGTTACTTAATCTCTCTAAGTTTCTATTTCTTATCTGTGAAATAGGGAAAAGAACACTCATGGGATTGTCAGATGAATTACTAAAATATGTAATCTACGCAATATATGAGCACAGCATCTAGAACATAAGCGCTCAATAAATGGCAGCCTTTGGAATTATCATGATCGTTAGCCTCTCCTTCAAATCCTGGCAGGAGAGATACTGCATATCTGTGCATTACGCTACAGTTGACATGAGTGCTCTCATGTCCACAATTGCCTTTGATGCTCCCTGTGAGTTTAGAAGGGAAGTATATTATCACTTGTTCAGATATGAGGAAATAGACTCAGAGAGGTGAAGTGACAAGTCCAGGATCACACAGCCAGCTGATGATGGAAGCTGAACTAGAATTCAATTTCCAACTCCAGTCACTTGTTCCTTTCACCTACATGAACGTTCATTCTTCAGCTTATTCTCGGTACAGTAGCATGTTGCTAGAATCTCTTTCTTTCCAGGTCTTTTTCCCTCTGAAGCAGTTTCTCCAGCCTCCAGGGTGACTTGAGCTGTCAAAGGAAGCCACAGCTTTTGGGAGAGACATGGAGCCTTGAGGGCTGGTGGAGCTGCTGATGAGCTGCCGCCTTCCATCTGGCCCCTTCTCCCTTCCATGGACAGACTCCAGAGCTCGAATATCTGTCCCAAGCCTGAGAGCTCATTTCATTTCCTGGAATGGGGCAGGCACAATATGGAAGGACTACCAAAATAGCATCCAATGAAATCCTGCACTTCCTTCTGGTCTTCCCTTTTAAACTTGCTTACAGTCAAGATTCACCAAACCTGATAACATTTCCTAGAATATATGGACTCCAAGGGGCCATGGAAGATGGTAAAAAGTTTACAGCTTAAGACAGCCTTAAGAGTAACAAGAACTTGCTCATCATCAGAGCAGTTTCAAAGGAGTGGGCTGCAGGAAGAGAAAGCAGTCAGTATCAGAGGATTTATTCATGTATGTGGATGTTCCTAAAACCTAGCTGTGTTGTTGATTTACCGGGTGAGATTATTTAAAATACATATTCTTAGGACCAGCTGCAGACCTATTGAATCAGAACCTTTAACCGTAGGGTCTGTGAATCTGTACCTTTCACTGTCCCAGGTGGTTTTGATGGACAACCGAGTTTGAGAGTCATTAAAATGGTAATTGGCAAGAATTCAAGCAGCAAATTGACGTTGGACCAGATTAGTGATTTTTAAACCTGGAGCGCCTCCCTGGAGCTCCTTTGGGACTGCTACATGATGGTGGTGAGGGTGGGGGTGGTGGGGGGGAGGGAGCGTGGGAAGGGTGTGGTAATGGGAAGGAAAGTGGAGTATCCAGACCCCACCTTCCAGTTTTAATCAGAGCACTCTACTTTTATCTCTTTTGTTCATTTATGTTCCCATGCAAAATACATTTGAACAAAGGATGCTCTAGCTTAAAAAGCTTGAAAGCAGCTGAACTAGATGACCTTTAATTTATTTAATCAATAAATAGTTACCGAGTGTCTGCTACATGCCAGCCTTTATGCCAAATCAAAGCTGAGTCAGACATGCCCCCTTTTCCCCAGGAGCTCACAGTTGAGAGGGAAGAGAGGATGAGTGAGTCACTCAGATGTACCAAGACAACCGTACCAATAGAGGAATGAGAACAGAGTATCAGACGTTTCTTGGAGGTTGTGTAAGAATTCTCTACTTGCCAGAAAAAAAGGAGAAAATGGAGGTAACAGCATGTGCAAAGGCATGGAGTCCTGAAGGAATGGGGATGGTTTGAGCACTTGAGTGTGGTTCAAGCTTAGAATGCATGAGGAAATGATGGGCAAGGAGGCTATGAGGTGGAAAAGTCTTTGAGCAAGGCTCCTCTCCTCTCTGAGTTTCACAGCTTCCTTATCACCAGAGTGAGGGGGCATACGTAAACGATCTGGAGAATCAGAATCTTTGGGTTTGAAGAGAATGTCTGTTGACTCCCTACGGTAGTGATTCTCAGTGTAGAATAATCCTCTCCCCTCAGGAGACAGTTGGCCATGTCTAGAGATATTTTCAGTTATCACACCTGTGGGGAGGAGGGGATGATACTGGCATCTAGTGGGTAGAGGTCAGGGGTGCTACTAAACATCTTACAATGCACAAGATAGCCCCCCACAATGAAGAATCCTCTGTCTCAAAATGTCAATAGTACTGAGCTTGAGAAATCTAGGCCTAGGGCTATAGGAAAAAGCCGTCTCCTGATAAACTGTCATCATGGCATTCAAGGTCACAGGTGCAAGGGCTCATGGGAGCTGTGGTCACTAAAACAAGGTGGGAAGGACTTGTGAAGGGATTCAGTGTCGATGCTGCTCTTCTACCATCACGGTGGCTCAGAGGTCAAACAAGAAGGGGACTTGGGGGTCACATCCTGAAGTCCAAGTATCTGCAGATCTATCCAGGATCTCAGACCCAATTAGTAGGCAGGATCCAGTTTCCCTGAATTCCAAAGCTGGATGTCTTCAAATCTCTGATCTCTAGAACCCAAATGGCTTCTTGCCTTTGCCTGGGCCTCACAGGCATTTTATCTCCCTTCCGCCATCAAGTTGCCACAGCATGTCCATCTGTGCTCTGCAAATCACTGTGAACTCTCCACCCCCATTTCTACCCTGGGGTTTGATAAACAACCCTTCTCTGCTTTAAGACTCTTTCAGGAGACCTGTGAGAAGGGACTAGAAGACCATTTGCCTGTACTGGAGTCTCAGTTCTGTGTGGGGTAGGTTGAGTATGGCTCTCAAGTTAGACCCGAGTTCAAATCAAGCCCTGCAAGTATGGGTGGCTTCACTTTGGACTTTACCCCCCTGAGCCTTAGTTAGCTCATCTATAAAGAGAAGCCGATTAGAGTTCCTGCCTCATAGGGTTTTTGAGATAATGTACATAAAGTGCACAATGCATGGCAATGGGAAATGCTGAGTAGCTAGTGGCTGTGATGAGGTCTAAAAAGTTGGCCATCCTCCTAGGACCAACAGCTGGTACCACCAAGGAAGAGAATGTCTAGAGATCATTTTCCCCTGCAAAATCCAACCTTCCTCTCTCTTTACTGGTCTCCATTTGCAAAACTGGCTCCAAGGGGGAGGGGATAGAGAGTTCTTTCTGAATTCTGCCTAATGGGCCCATTGCTGTCCTTAAAATAAGTAATAATTTGGATTTTTGAGGTGAAAGAAGCTCTTGGAATTTTTAACTTAAGCATGTCTTCAGTTAACAAAGAAAGCTCGACTTGCATCATAATGTTACACATGACATACTCTGCCGCCCCTCGGACATGGTAATTCCAGGCCAGAGTATGGTGGCCTGCACAGATAGGGCCATGCCAGACCCTCTCCTCTGTCACAGTGTCTGTCCCACAAATGAATACCAGAAAGCTTGGCTAGATCCTAGTGTATTCTACGTCAGCTTCCTCTGTCTCTCCCAAGATAGATTTGCAAAACTCTTTACTCCCAGGTGGCCATCAGCTTTATAGCCTTCTCTTCTCCTGGTCCCCAATTTACCCCTTCTAAGTATCACCCACAGTCACACAAATTAATAGCACTCATATTTAACACACTTTTATCTGGCCCCAGAAGAAATGTTACAAAGGAAAACCTTCCAACCTATTATTTCCGAATTTCAAATTCATTCAGCTAAAAAAAAAATCAGTTTATTAACCACTAACCACAAATGTACCAGGACCCATGCCAGTCATTAGGATACAGGAATGGACAAATAGACAAGTCCCCTGCCCTCAGGGTGCTTGTTACTGCTGCAAACAGGAGGGAAGGACAGAAAACAGACACTTACATGAGACTTGCAGGGAGATGAGACCAAGCCTTGTGATTGTCAGGGAGGGCTTCATAAACACAGTGGACTCTTAAACTGACAACATAAGGATGAGCAGGAATTAGGCAGCTGAATTGGAGAAAGAGGGCAAAGCAGAGGTAACAGCATATGCAAAGTCCTGGAGTAAAGAGTGACCCTGGTGAGTAGAAGGAATTAGAGGAAGTTCAGGCTTGCTGGAGTGGAGAGGGAGGGAGATAGAAGGTGTGAAAGAGATGAGGCCAGAGAAGTAAGAAAGGACTAGATCCTGAAAGGTCCCATAATTGATCATTTTAGAGTGAGGGCTTTTTTCTAAGCTCGGTGAGAAGCCACATATTTATGTATAGAATAACCACTCAATTTAATGTGTATTTACTGAATGCTTTCTATGTATCCAATCCTCCCCTAGGCACCATGGGTGAGGAATGAGGAGAGAATACAAATGTAGCATAAAATATGACCGTTAATCTCTCTATGGGCAGGACAAGGCTATTCTTTAAGCTCGCCTTCAACATACTGGACAATTACAGGACCCTGGAGAGCAGAGGACATATCTGATTTTACCTGAAGAGCTGGCCTTCAGCTGTCCTCAATGCTTGGCACAGAGTAGTGTCCAGTAAGCAGTGGATGAATGAAAGCAAAAGTATGGTCATCTGGCAAAGGCACTAGCACATGCAAAGAAAGGCAGAGAAGTAGAGAGCCTAAGGCAGAGAACAGTGGTCAGGAAATCTTCCATGAGAAGATGAGACTTGAAGGACAGGCAAGAGGAAGGGGAGAGACTTTCAGACAGTGGGGATTTTGTGTGCAAGTGTATAGGGGAGACAAAGGTCATGGGTGAACCTGGGTCAAGGAGACCGACTGGACAAAAATGGAGGATTTGTTCTCAGGAGCTGGGGAAGGGATAAGGGGGTTCTTCAGTAAAAGGATTCTTGGAAGACAAAATGAGGACTAGTTGTTGACCCATGATACACTGAGAGTCTTTGCAGATTCTGGAGAAAGGAGGAATCCCAAAGAACACCATGTTTAGGACGTGGTGGACTGGATGTTGCAAATGCAGAGAGAAAGACAGGGAGGAACCAGCAAGAAGTGGCTGTGGTCCTCTAGGTGGAATCTCAATGGAACCAAGAGTAGGTCAGAATGGGCAGGGCTTATGTTAGCCACCAGGAAGGCAGGAGGTTCAGTAAAAAGCAACTAAAGACCAGATCCAAGAGTCCTAGCTGTCGTAGTCCCTCAGTCCAGCCCCCAAACCACAGGGAGCAGCAACTTCTAATTGGATTGTTCAGATTCCAGGACCACAAATGGGCTACATTTACCAGTGGGGGAGTTGGGGGTTAACTCTGCATTAAAAAGATCTAGACCAGGAGCCAAATCCAGCCCACTAAGAATAGCTTTTTACATTTGTGTATGGTTGAAAATAAAAGAATAATATTTCACGACCCATGAAATTTAAATTTCGAAGTCCATAAATAAAGTCTTATTGGAAGACAGCCACGCCCCTTTGGTTAGCTCTCGTCTGTAGTAGCTTTCCAACCACAAGAGCAGAGTTGAGTGGTTGCCTCAGAGACTATGTGGCCCATCAAGCCTCAAATATCTTCTGGGGCCCATTAGACAGCCAGTTTGCCCACGCTGGTCTAGATTTTTCTCTCTTGACCTCAGGGCTCGCCTCTTCACTTGTTTCCACTTCTCCCAGATGGCCAGGCCCAGTTGTGCAAAAGTCCTCAAATTCAGGTTGGGCTAAGAGGGAGCTCGATGTACCAGGATTGAATGATTTTACTTCTCCATTCACCGTTGCTACATCTCACCTAGACCCTTTGGAGGGAGGAGTGGGTCTGGTTTGGGACAGGGATATGTAGTGTCCAGGTTTCCCGTGACTCTCTGTCTAAGCTTCCCCTACAAACCATAACCAAGGGCTTTAAGCAAAGGGGTGGCCAGGTGAGGTTTGTGTGTGTGGATGACCTGTCTGTTGTCCAGCATGAGGGTGACATGGGAGGGATGAGAGAGCGACCTGTGGCTAACTGGGAAGGGCAGTGGGTCTTCTCTCCCAGGGATGTGAATGCATGCATCAGATTCCTCCTAGGATTCTGGACGGAGAGAGTTAACACCCTGGGAGAGGTGAGGAACCATTCTGGTCAGTGTGGCCTGGGAGGCCTGGTGCCAATTTTCGCAGCAGCCCACCTCCATCACAATGAAAAATCTTTTCTTAACACTCTTATTAAACCCTAATCTTAATCGTATTCATCATTATTAAGTCTTGAAATTGTCTGGAATATTTAAATAGGGCCAAACTGAAAGTCAGAGGAACAGATTTAAAGGGACAGCTCAGATTCTCTTCAAGGAGCCCGCCAAATAATCACTGGGATTCAGGCCCTGATAGAGACAAAAGTCATCTGAAGTGAGAGGTTTTCAACAACAGAGCTGGGTAGGGAGCTGCCAATTACATTTGTCCTGGGTAATATTGCTCTTTCTTTCAAAGACTCCTCAAAAACTTATCAGGGCAAAGAAGAGGCATAAAAAAGATGAATGAGGGGCTTAAACATACCTAGGACTTGGAAGGATAGTAAAAGTGAATCACTCCATGGGCCTCTCTTCTGGCCTCCCTCTTTTTGGACCCCAAAACAATGCCCATTAAATAACTCCACTGCCTTTATCTCTGTGGCTGAGGAGCTAATTTCCAGCGTCCTTGAGAGGTCAGATGACCGGGCCCAGCTGTTGTCTCCTGATACACAGCAGGAAGCCACCAGGGCCTTTAGACTATCTTCCAAGGAAGAAATAAGGCCCTTTCATATTTTTTTCTAAATAAGAACTTTGATTTGAGAAGATGGCCATTTTTGCTCCCCTCTCTGTTTTACAGGCTATGAGTGAGTGTGAACTTATCAGAATTTATTCTGCACCCCAGCACTGTACATTGCACATTATATACATCGTCCCACTCAACCCTCACAGGAGCCCCATGACAGAGGTCTCACTGTCTCCATTTTACAGATAAGATGCTTCATAGACAGGAAAATACCCTTACCGTAGTCATCCTTCCTGATTTGAACTCAGGCTTCTGATAGCACAGCCTGTGTCCTTTCCTTCTCTGCTCCACTTTCTTGTCCCTACCCCACTGTCCCTCAGCATGAGGATGAGTTGGGGGGGTGACAGATATGATGGAGGTGGAGGTAGGGGATTTCTATAACAAAGGACATTATTATTTTATCATTATTGTCAGGTTTGGATCCTGAATGTTAAAACAATCTATTTAACCTTTACTCTGGCTAATGCATACATTAGGTGGGGGAACCTATATGCCATCATAAAAATGTGGGAAATTGAAACCTGCTGACATAAAATCAAATAGCCCAGCCATAAAAGGTGTCTCTTTTATGTGATTATCTTGCCAATATCTTCGTGTTGCTAAACTAAATCAAACTACAATTTTCCCCACATGCCCTGAATTTAATGGGAACCATTAATGGGTGTGATTCCTGATAGATCTCCTTGTAATAGAAACACTGCCTCTTGTGCCTTGGCCAATTAAAATGAGGCCACTGGGCTGTCATTTGTTGCTTTTCTTTGAGCATACTGAATAGTGGCTCTGCTTGAAATGCCAAAGCTGTTGACACTCAGGTTGGCGTTCAAGGCCTTTCTGAAATATCTGGCACCAACATAATTTCTGGAACATTCTTCCTCTACTCCCATGAATGAGCTTTTATAGAATCCAAGAATTTCAAATGTGGAAGAAAGTTTTGAGATTATCTATTCCAAGTCTGGAGAGTAGAATTGGAGTCATATGTCAACTCTGATTGGCATCTTGGAACACTGGGTTGAAAAGGATCCTGAGGCCAGTTCCAGACTCACTGAGTAAAGAATGCTGTGATTGATTAACAATGCTGGCTTTGTTCATGGAGTGGGAGCATACATGCCACAACTATGCCAATTACATTTGTCCTGGGTAATATTGCTCTTTCTTTCAAAGACTCCTCAAAAACTTATCAGGGCAAAGAAGAGGCATAAAAAAGATGAATGAGGGGCTTAAACATACCTAGGACTTGGAAGGATAGTAAAAAGTGAATCACTCCATGGGCCTCTCTTCTGGCCTCCCTCTTTTTGGACCCCAAAACAATGCCCATTAAATAACTCCACTGCCTTTATCTCTGTGGCTGAGGAGCTAATTTCCAGCGTCCTTGAGAGGTCACAACTATGCCTCCATATTTTAATCCTACTCCTTCATTTTACAGATGTAGAAACTGAGACTCATAGAGGGGAAGAGACTTTTCCAAAGTCACACAATAAGCAACAGAGTCAAGACCAGAATGTATTCCTCCTGACTCCTAGCCTAGTGCTCTTTCCATGACGGAGGAACTCTGTTGAAAGGGTATCAGGCACATTGGCAAGATCAAGGAGCCAATGGTTCAGAGAAGGAAGAAGGCAGCTCCCACCCCAAAGACAAAGAAGAAAACCCCCCCAAATTCCCAGAGATCCTTAATCAAAAGTCTTTAATCAATTTAGGAAGTTATTACCCCTTCATTCCTCCTTCCCAATTTTTGTCTCCTTCCTGACAACAGGCTGGAATATTGTTCTACTGATCGCAAATCTTCTCCAAACAAGTTTATCTACAATTAGTAAACTCTGAGGTCTTTTCATGACTTTGAATCTTTCTCAGTCAGAGTCCCACACCCTTTCTTCTGACTGTCATCCATTGGAAATCCTTGATCATTGACACTGCCCCCTGCCAGAGTTCAAGATAGAGCAAGACAGAACAGAGAGGCAACAACTGAAATTACTAATTCCTCCATGCACACATCCATCCTCCTCTCAACTTCTTCAAACCTTCCCTGAATCCCCATCACCTATATGACAAGCCCCCAGGTCTTAACATGACCCTAAGCCCCTGTTATAATCTACCCAGACAACCTGTCCAGCCTCATCCTTTCCCAATCCCTCTCAAGCATCCAACAGGCTAGACTGGAAAGGGAAAATGGTAGTGAGGTGCTGACTCCAAGCCCATCCCGTCATGTTACTAATGGATCATTAGTAACGGGCATCCTTCCTTCTTTACCCAGATATTACTTCAGAAAGGATTCTCTGTGTGACTGGCAATGTCTGCCCTAGATGTGATAGTATGTGGCATGGGGACAAGGCTGTTTTGGTTACGATTCCTGTTTTGTCATAGTATTATTAGCTACCTGGTGAACACATCCTGCACACACCTACTTTGATGCCTTTGGTTGTACTTATAGCTCTGTATGCACCATGTCCAGCTGGTGATCCTGATTTAATCTTCAAAACCTGACACCAGAGTCACCACTTTTGAGAAGTTGTCCCCAGCTCTCTAGACTGAATGAATCTCAGAGCAAAATACATAGGTCATTATTCCAGCAGTATAGCGGAGAGTTAAGGCCACAGACTCTGGAGACAGACAGCATGGGTTAAAACTCCTCCTCTGTTATGGAGCAGCTGTATAATCTTGGACAAGCTACTCAGCCTCTCTGTGCCTTCATTTCCTCACCCGCAAAGTTGAGATCACCATAGCACCTAATTCACAGGATTGTTGGGAAGACAAAAAGAGTTCATGTGCTCAAAGTGTAGAATGTGGTAGAGCATGGCCCAGATTGAGTTCTCAGCAGGTGTTTGTTATTATCTAGCACTTGAAATTTTGTAACTTAATAATGGTGTATCTACCTGTCTCCTACACTGAACTGCAAGTTTCTTTAGCTCTGAAATTTGATCTTAGTCATCTTTGAATTCCCTGGCCACCTAAAGCAGTGATGGTTACATAGGTGCTCATGAATATTTAATGGCTGACTAAATGAATGAATAAATCTGTTTAAACCCTTCTAAGTCAGCAGGAAGAGTCACTTTCCAGCATTCTCTGCTGCTGGTGGCTAATTCCAGTTCAGGAGGACTCGAGTGAAGTGTTCCGTGGATGTCACTCTCAGTCTGAAGAGACACTGTATCTCAATGACATCCAACCTCATATTTACCTTGCACTACTTTAATAACCTCTCACTAACTCAAAAAATTAAAATTCCTTCCTCTCTTAATGCGATCCCTGAGTGGCAAACACGGATGGATTTTTTTCCCTCTTCCCCTTGAGTTTCTAATGAAGCAGAAGCCAACATGACTGTTTTATATGCCTATCTATCTGCATTAATGGTGTCAGCAGAGACAGGCACACCTCTCCAAAGAGGGTTTGCTTGGGAACTGGTGCAGAACGGAACAAGCAAGGCACACAGTATTTAGAAGCGCACTCACAAGGTATCAACTTTTTATTACGATCATGGAGATGATGTTGGTGCTGACAGTATATGCCATGATCATCTTCACACACACAGGTTCATTTTTGGACTGCATTTGATGCTTACCAACTATACTTCTAGTTATTCATTCATTCACTCATTCAACAAATAGGTACTTAGAATCTATTGTGTGGCAAGAGGAACTGTGTTGCACAACTCCCGGGGCATCATTCGTATCATAGTCTATGGAATGGCTGTGTGTCACCTGGGGACTGAACTGCTGGACACAGTAGCCCTATGAGGGACAGTGCTGCAGATGCAGAAATGAATAAGATTCAGGCTTCTTCTCTTAAAAAGCTCATAGTAAAGTAGAAGAATAACACTTGTAAGCACATAAATGACCAATCCTATGGCAGAAGTGAAATAGATGCTCATTCGGGGCAGACAGGCATTCCAAAGACATGCATAACTCTCTCTGGGAGGGTCAGGGAAGACTTCTTGAAGGTAGTAATGTCTGATTTGGGTTTTGAAAGATACATAAGAGTCCATTAGGCAGATTCGAATGGAAGAGCTGGGAATAGGGATTGGGCAATACCAAGAGGAGAAATGAATATGCACAAAGATATTTAGGCATGAAAGAGCATGGTCTTTTAGGGTGCAATAAGCCATTAATGCATTATTAGAGCATTAGTTTTGAAGGTGTGCGTGATGGGGAATGAAGCTGGAAAGGGAGGCAGGTGTCAGGTCATGAAGGACTTCTAACATCATGGTGAGAAACTACAAAGTGACAGTGTCTGATATGAAGACATGGTGAGGTGGGAAGCAGGAGTGAGACATAATCACACTTAGATGGGATGACAAGGATCTCTTGTAATTATGCGTCCATTTTTAGACTATTCTGCACCCATCATCTTGTTTTAGCTTTGCTGTGGCTTAGGACTAGACTGGACATGACCCAGTTTCCTGGAGTGGGATGAGGGCAGACTCTAAAATGAAACCAGGACTCAACCCCTGATATCATGCAGGTACAGGGGGCCCTGTATTGCATATCCAGTCAGGAAGACAGACGTGAGTTCCCACTGGCAGACTGGAAAATAGATAGCAACCCAAATCAATAGCATGCATGAAGCATATGTGATAGTGGATTGCTCTCCATGCAAGCAGAACACAGACCTGGGAAATGCAGTCCCAGCACGGCTCAGTCTAGGCAAGTGGTCAGCATCAAGGAACCCTTTTGCTACTTATTATCTTCCAAAATAGTCTTTTTTAGCCTCTCTTTCAAAACCTTCCTTGCCCTTTATTTGCATTACCTCTTTGTTATTCTATCTTCCCAGCTAGATAAAAAAATCTCTTCAAGGCAAAGACCACATTTATCTTATTGACCACCATGTCCCCAGTCACCTGCCACATGGTGATTGCTCGTTAGATATTTGATTAATGTGATAGGTTGAATGATGGCCCCCCAAAAATATCCACATCCAAATCCCAGAACTATGAATATGTTACCCTACATGGCAAAAGGGATCTTGCAGATGTGATTAAGTTAAGGGTCTCAAGATGGCAAGATTGTTCTGGATTATCCAGGTAAACCCAATGTAATCACCATGGTCCTTATAAGAGGGAGGCAGGAGAATTAGAACCAGATAAGGAGATGGGATAATGGAAATAGAGCTCAGGGTGATGCACCTTGAAGATGGAGGAGGGGCCATGGGCCAAAGAATGCAGGTGGCCTCTGGAAACTCAAAAGATTAGAAATAGGTTATCTCTTAGAGCCTCCAGAAGGAAGACAGCTCTGCAGACATCTTAATTTAGCCCAAAAGAGCCATTTCAGACCTCTAACCTCCAGAACTGTAAAATAACAAACTTTTGTTGTTTATGGCCATACAGTTTGTGAGCATTTGCTACAAAAGCCATTGGAAACTAATACAGTAAATAGTTAAGGACTACTCTGAGCTTGGTGATAGGGGAAATCATAAGAACAGCAAGATCAGAAGCGGGTTCCAGGCCTAAAGGAATATGGATAATAATACCAAAGCTAATCTTTACACTTTGGAGCATTCTTTTACATATATTACTCAGGGAACGTCAAGCTTAAAGATAGCCGCCGTTCACACAAAAGCAAGTCGTCATGCAGCACACATCCTAGACCTGCTCAAACAACATTCATTGGGGAAAAATTCATGGGGACAGAAGCAGTAGCAGATGGACAGCCTCCCACTTTAAATTGCACTGTAGGAAATTTAGCACACAGCTCTCTGGCAGGACCAGACATTGGACCCAGAGGAGAGACCTCAAACTATGCTTTTTCTTGTTTCATTTTATTTTATTGTGGTAAGAATGCTTAAGATGAGATCTACCTTCTTAACAGATTTTTAAGTGTACAATACAGTATTGTTATCAATAGGTACAACATTGCACAGCAGATCTCTAGAACTTATTCATCTTGCATAACTGAAATTTTGTACCTGTTAATTGACAGCTCCTCTTTTCCCCTCACCCCAGCCCCTGGCAACCACCATTCTACTCTCTGCCTCTGTGAGTTTAACAAGTTAGATCCCTTATATAAGTGAAGTCATGCAGTATTTGTCTTTCTGTGAAGGGCTCATTTCACTTAGCATCACGTCCTCAACGTTCACTCATGTCGTCACATATTTCACGAACTTCTTTTTAAAGGCTGAATACTATTCCATTTTATGGATATACCACATTTTTCTTAATCTATTCACCCATCAACGGGCATTTACATTGTTTCCACATCTTGACTATTGTGATTGGTGCCACAATGAACATGGGAGTGCTAGTTCTTTTTGAGGTCCTGACTTCAGCTCTTTTGCAAAAATAACCAGAAGTCAGATTGCTGGATCATAAGACAGCTTTATTTTTAATTTTTTGATGAACCTTCATACTGTTTCCATAGTGGCTGCACCATTTTGCATTTCCACCAACGGTATACAAAAGTTCCAATTCCTCCACATCCTTGCCAATATTTGTTGTCTTCTGTTTTGTTTTGCTTTTATAGTAGCCATCCTATCAGGTGTAAGGTGGTATCTCATTGTGGTTTTGATTTGCATTTCCCTAATAAGTCTTGGGGTTCTATGATTGAGGAAGCACAGTCTGTCTGCTGGTGTAATTAGGGATGGGACGTATTAGCCGGTTCTGCATTTGCGGCTGGAGGGAGCACCAGTCCCTCGTGTTGTGACTGGGAGTCTGTGGTTGACCTGAATTGATTAATGAGACATTGAGTTACAACTCTGTTTCCAAGGAACTTTACCATCTCCCTGAGAGGCCAGCCTGTGAGGGATCAGTCTTGGACAAGTTCACATTTACCTCTCAAATAAGGAGAAGCGGATCATCCACTATGATGTTACTCAGGGTGTGACTGAAGACAACATAGTTCAGAATCTCCCAAGATGCTTGCAAAAATATGCATATTCCAGGGCTGTACCCTAATCCTCCTAAATCAGAAGTGCTGGGAGTGGTGCCTAGGAATATGCATTTTTCATCACTACCCCACCCCCAGTGCACTCTCATGGGCACTAAAATTCGAAAACTGGGTATTAAACTCAACATTGGAACTGTACAATGAGGAAACTGAGGCCCACAGAAAGGAAGGAACTTTCACAAGATCACATGAAGAGTCAGTGACGAAATATTTGGTCCCTGACCTCATGAATCCAACAATATAATTTAGGATGACCAGCCATATCCATATGAATATATATATATATATATTTATTGGTGTATGTATGTGTGTGTGTATATATATATATATATGCCAGCAACTTATGGAGTTCTCAACAGTTCCCTGAGCATACTGACATCCAATATTACACATATTCATCACAACAACCCTAAAAAATAGGCCTTTTGATTTTGCACATTGTTTTTTTCTGATGAAGAAACAGGTTTGATGAGAAGACATAATGACAAGTGGTCTGAGTTCACATCCAGGGTTCTTTTATTTACAGAGAAGATCAAAGAGGAAACATTCAGTCGAATACAAGTTATCATGGTACAAAATGCAAGTGTAAGTTGGAAGTTCTGGGTGGCAGGGAGGTGACTGGAGCTTTCCAGGGAGGGAGGGTTTACTTAGAGAAGACATCTCAGCCAAGAAAAATTTTAGAACCAGGTCTTGAAAGAAGTTTTAAGTTAGCTAAAAGGACTCATAGGTTTCAGGGTCTTTGCCATAATGAATCCTAAAAAGAGTAACACTAGGGTATTGAAAACATGATTGTAATGTTTCTGGGGGGAAAATTAACGGTCTAATCCTGCAGAGGATGGATATTGGTGATTCTGACTTATGTGCACACTGCCGAGCTCTCCTAATCAGCTTTTCCTCTTAGTGCAGCTCAGGATGAAGGCTGAGGGCTGAAAATAGTCCGCTCCAAACTCTTTTGATTGCAAAGTGTTTCAAGAGGGAAGACGTGGGCGACAGACTAATAAAACCCAGGAACAGCTTGCATTTGTGTTTTCCCACAAAGTCTCTTACACCCCAAAGTTCCCAACAACCATTGCAATAGCCCCCCGGGGCTCAAGCTCTACCACCCTCTCTAATCAGATCATCCCAGTGGCATTTGTTGAGCACCTACCCAGTGCCGGTCACTGTGGTCATACACATCATCTCATTTAATTCTCACCTAAACCTATGAGGGAGGTGTAGACTAGGAAAACCTTGAACATAAGCTAAGGATTAAAAGTACGAGGTTCATTGAACATATCTTGGACGCCTACTACGTGCTTTTCCATACAAGCCCCATTCATTAAGTAGACGTTAATCTCTAGTGTATCCCTAGGTCTCTTATCTACAGTCAGACACGTGGCTTAGACGTGAGAGATATGGATTTGAACCAGGTCTGTGTAGTTAGGAAGTGATGGCTTTTCCACTATCACAGCTGCACTTAATAGGATTCCTAATTTTGAAGGAGTGAGGAGGAATCTACATGGTCAATATTTAAGGTTACCATGTCATAATTACAATAGAAGGTGACACGCACTGTAACAAAGATATCCACAAAGGGTTGTGGATGCTCACAGAAAGGAGAAATGCTCACTACAGCCTTTTGCCATGAGGTCTTTGCACATGCTGGTCCCCAGGAGCACAAATATCCTCTCAAACAGCCCTTTCCTGACCTCATCATCCATGTTTCTTGTGTGTTCTTCTCTATTGTTGTCCTGATTCGCTGTATTTTTACAGCACTATTTGCAACATTTAGTCACTAATTAATTTACTTGCTTATTGTCTTTTTGCTACAATAGCATGACAGCCCCATAGGGACAGGAACGTATCTCTTCTAATCACTATTATATCCTCAGTGCTGGCACCAGTGGAAGTTTGATAACTGCTGAATGAAGGAAGGGATAAGTGAGTGAGTGAATGAATGAATGACTTTGGTGACAGTCTTCAGAACGACACTGCAAGGTAGGCGTTACCATTCCCCTTTCAAAGCAAATAAACAGAAGCTACCAAGATCCAAGGATAGAATGATAGGGGCAGAGGGAGAGCCTCAGTTGTCGTGGGTCTGACTCCAGTGCACATCTCACTAAATCAAACTACACTGACGAATTTACAGATTTTACAGACTATGGATTCAGATGACTAACAGGATGCCTGGAAACGCCACATAAAGAGGGGCTGAGACATCCCACATATGGGTGAGTCTGACCCTGTAAAACAGAGATTCATAATAATAATCATAATAATAAAAAATATTTATTGTGTGCTTAAAGCTTTATCTGTGTAACAGAAGAGAAAATTTTACTCTCCAGGATTCTGGAGAAGAGAGAACACTGCATTTGGGATAAATCTTCAGATGCAGGACCTACACCAGAAATGAAAGTTGCTTGCTGCACTGTTGTGCATTAGAAGGAGAGAGAAAGAAAGGGAAGGGGAGAGTGAGGAGTAGACACCAACAGAGGTGGAAGCCCATGGTCTGTGATGCGATCTTTCTCCTGGACTTTCAAGCCATCTGTGAAATCTACCCACCTTATAGCATGCTTGATGCATGTATATTTCTCATGGAATCCTGTGAAAAGGCAAATTCAACATGGAACCAGGAGCCCAGGAATCAGGGTGGTCAGAGGAAAGTAAATCTACTTTTGGAAATAAGACTAAAAGTAAGTTTCATTTTATGAAAGTTAGTATCCTAATTTACCAGTGTGATGAGTTTAGAGATGTACTGCCCAGATCTCCCTTCAGAGAAGGACTTGTTGCCCCAGCTACTGGGACAGCCTATAGTAGTCAGCCCCTTTAAGGATGGCCCCAGCTGCACAGCCCCCTTGTCCAAGGCCACTCCCTCCATAGGGAGCTCATATCCAATAACTGATGGAGTCAGAAGTATAAAGACAAAGCCATCTGGGTCCAAGTGGGACAACTCTTAGAGCTCTTTTAGCTCCAGGGCAACGCGTGATGTCAGCCAAGGCTGTGATTGGGGCTGCTTCACAGCTCAGCTTCTCTCTCTGCCCAAACCTGCTTTCTTCTCTGGCCTTGTGCAGGTGTTGCTGACCCCAAGGACACTTCCTAACAAATATCCTGCATGCTGAACTCTGTCTTAGAATCTGCTTCCTGGAGAACCTGACGTGGGCATCCAGCAGACTTCCACTGGCTGTGGAATTGGTGAGATTTTAGGCAAATTATCACTATACCTCTCAATCTTTCCAGCTATGAAGTAGACATCATTATGTCTCCCATTTTGCAGGTGGGAAAACTGAGACTTTGGTTATCGAACTCACCTGCAGCGACCATGTGGTAAATATGAGGCCACACTTTAATGTTAGATCTGACCAAATATTAACCACCCCACTAACACAAAATAATAAAAGAACCCACTCCTTTGTTCTTATTTCCATCAAACCTAATCTCTTAACTCTACCCTCCTCTCAATCCCACAGCACGTGATTTTTTTCTTTGTTTTTTTCCATTTTGTATGACTCTCATTAGATCTTGCCTCCCATCACGAATATTTATTCACAGTCTGTGTCCTGTAATGAACTATGTTCTTTTTGAGGATAAGAGCTATGTTTGATTCATCTATATATGCCTACAGACAAAAAAAAATAAAAACCCTAAATAAATGTGAACTGAATTAAAGTAATTCTACATCAATTTATCTCTAATTATGGAATGAAAGCCTTTGTTCTAATACAAAAGAATCAAGGGTGTAGGCAGTTATATTTGGTGGGTGGAGGGTGTTATGGGAGACCCTGCTGATACTTCTAAAATCAACCCCATTTGCCTTTGCCTGTGGCTGTCCCTGATGGAAAAGCCAAGTGGATGAAGATAACAAGTACGTTCTTCAAGCCTTTGAAAAGTAAGACCCAAGGGGGGTAAAGAAACAAAGAGACAAAAGCAAATATTAGTTAGGAATTTGACAACAAAAATTTAAATTAAGAAATTAAATGGAGGCAAAGAAATTAAATGGCATAGGAGTTTCTACCAACAGATTCCAGAGCTGTGAAACGACGTCTCTCGCTCTTGCTCTTCTGCAAACAATTCCAAGTGTAAATGTATTTTTGGCACAAATGGCTCTGTCCTAAGATTCTTGATTATAATTATAATAATGGGTTTCTGAAAGCCTGCAAGTGGTTCTGGGAATGATAATAAGGGCTGAGAAAAGACATGTTGTTTATGTGGCGAGTGTTTGTGGAATATTAAATGAAGGTGGGAAGAAAAGCTCATGCTATACTTTCCACAAACTCCAAAATATACAATTACACCCAAGCAGCCCATCATCATCTCCCTCTCCTCCAGGCACACACACACCATCCATTCCATTGCCCTACAAATCCAGGACTGTAGCAGAGTAGAGGAGCAGGCATTCTTCCTATTAGTCCTTGGAACATTGCTCACCTCCTAGAACAACTCCTAGCTTTTTCAGTGGAGGGGGAAGCAGCCTGAGTCTAAGAGATGCTGGTCCTAGACCTGCTCCTTCTCTCCCCTCATTGTCAGTCCTGGCAGGTTATTCAGCATCCCTCAGCCACTCTCCCTCAGCCACAATGCAAAAATAATGGTCCATCCCTCTTTTGAAATCTCACACCCCCGGTGTGGATTGTTTATGTGACAGCCAAACAGCCTTCTCCTCCTTTTAACCCCCTTGAGCACATGGAAACTATCTGATTTATTGTTGCTGTTTAATTGCAGTAAAACATAGATAACATAAAATTTAATATTTCAGCCATTTTAAAGTGTATAATTCAGTGGCATTAAGCACATCCACAGTGTTGCACAAACATCACCAGTATCTAGTTGCAGAACTTTTTCCATCACCCCAAAAGGAAACTTGCACCCATTAAGCAGTAACTGCTCATTTCTCTTTCCTCCAGCCAATGGCAGTTCCACTGTTTTTTAAATTTACAGTATCTACTCTTGTCTTGCACATAATAAGTCTTGATTAATGTTTAAACTCCAATAATGGCCCATTTAATTAATCATTAATATCTGCTCTGCCTATTTCAATGGTTATTACTCTAGGATGTCTATTGTAAATTATTTTATAGAATAATAATGAAGATAATCATGATAACTGCCATTTATTGAGTGCCCTTTTGTGTCCAACTTCTTTCACTTAGCATAATGTTTCCAACATTCATACATGTCGTAGCATGTATCAGAATTTTATTCCCATTTATGGCTGTATAATAATGTATGTATATACCACATTTTGTGTATTCATTCATCCATTAATGGACACTTGGGTTGTTTCCCCCTTTTGGCTGTTATGAGTAACACTGCTGTGGACATTAATGTGCAGATTTTTGTGTGATATATGTTTTCACTTCTCGAGTGTATGTATATATAGGATTGGAATTGCTGGATCATGTGGTAATTCTATGTGTAGTTTTTTGAGGAACCATCAAACTGTTTTCCACAGTGACTATACCATTTTACATTACCACCAGCAATGTACAAGCATTCCAATTTCTCTAAGTTCTCACCAACACTTGTTGTTTTCTGGGTTTTTGTTTGTTTGTGTTTGTTTGTTTGTTTGTTATAGTCATCCTAGTAGATATCAAGTGATATCTCGTTGTGGTCCTGATTTGCATTTCCCTGATGACTTATGATGTTGAGCATCTCTTCAAGAGCTTATTGCACACTTACATATCTTCTTTGAAGAAATATCTATTCAAGACATTTGCCCATTTTTTAATTTTTGTCTTTCTGTTGTTGAGTTTTAGGAGTTCTTTATACATTTTGAACATTAAACCCTTACCAAATATATGACTTGCAAATACTTTCTCCAATCTCTTTTTAAAAAATAATGACAGCTAGCTTATCCATAGTCTCATCTATAATCTACAAAACCATTTCACTTACACAACTTCATCTGAGCTTAGTGACCATTTGGATGGGTGAGTTTGACTGCCCCAATTCTACAGCTAAGAAATCGAGATTCACAGGCATGAAGTGACTCAGTCAAGATTACTCAGCCGGGAAGAGACTTGGGGACTCACATGCTTCTCAGTCTACTGCATCAGTTTTCTCCTGGAGATCAGTGGGCGGTTCTGGGTCACTGGAAACTCAATGGGCTCGCAGGACTCTGGTGCCCATTTTAGGCAGCACTCAGATGCCTTGCCTCTGGAAGTGCACTCTGATTGGAGGAAGCTCTAGAGAGAAAACTCTCCAGAAGGCTGGTTTTGGGGCACAAGGTACCAGGTCCCTCATTCCCACAGACACCTTTCTGACTGTCAGTCACTCTTGATTTCTTTGTCATCTGAAGACTGCTCCTCGGAAGCATTGTATTTTTATTCAACAAGCTGTTCTCTCACTCAGACCATTTCTGTCCATTCACAGCACAAAGCTGCAAATACGCATTAACAGGCTTTACATTCTGAAATCAGCTGCAATGCAATACCATTATATGATTAAAGAGCAACCATTTACGACTCATAACCAAGCCTTACTTTCTCATGCATGCTTTATGTTAAATGTTATGCAGGAATAAATGCACAACAGTAGATTATAACACCACTTACTGAGCACTTAATAGATGTATGCATCATGCTAATCACTTTCCATTCAATATCTCATTTAATCTTATTTTCGCCTGCATCATCACCCCCAGATGACTGTAGGTTTCCTGATGGTAATATAGGAGACTGGCCTTGCACAGGACCTGGCACATAGGAAGTACTCCTAGTAAGGATGTATTCCAGAATGACTGACATTCAATAAACGCTTACTATGATCCAGGTTCTTTTAACTATCTCACTGGCGACCCTATAGCCTTGAGATGAGTATTACTATTTTGGTTTTCCAGAAGAAGAAACCAGGCTCTGAGACATTTAATAACTTGCCCAGGTTTCCCCAGCTAGTAAGTAAAAAAGCCAAACACTATCTGGATTCTCAAGCTCTGGAAGCAGAGACTATCCACCACACCATGAATGAAAGAAATAGAAATGTGTAGACTCTAGTTTGCAACCTCAAAGTGCTTCCCTCTAGTTAACAAATCAGACTAATGCTCCAGAAGAGAATGATTGAGTCTACAGTGATAAGCAAAAATCACTGCTACCGGGGACTACAGGAAGGAAAGGATGCCTTGTGGGTAGAAAAAGTTTTATGAAGAAAATGGAGAATTGACTCTGGTCTCAAAGGCCTGGTAGGATTTAAACAGTAAGCTGGGCAAGGGGGAATTGCATGAATAAAGATGCAGAGGTAGGAACAACAACGCATGCACAAAAGTGGTACAGGGCATCCTAACCAGAAGATGGGATTGTAGGCACGCGGTATAGGATTGCAGTGGGCCCTGGATGCTAGCGGACAGAAAGGAGACACTGCAGTTTCCTGAACTAAGGAAAGTCATAATGGAAAGTGTGTTTAAAAAGATGCATCTGCACACAGAAGGCAGAAGGACTTTGTAAAGGAGAATCCCAGCACTTGCATACGAGGTACTAATAATGTGTACTGAATGACCGAATGACTGGATGCATAAACAGGTAAATCATCAAATGAATGAGCGAGATGATAGAAATTGGGGTACTACTGGCTTCTATGAGGTGTGAGACCTGGGCTGAGCACTGCTGGGAAAGATTTGGCAAAACTTAGAAGGACACTGGATGAAGTGGGTATTGAGAAAAGACAATGCCAAGGTCTTCTCCCTTTCTCTTCACCCTTCTTGCTTTCTCCCAAAGCCCAGAGAATCTGAGCAAGTTTCAGGTTTCCCCAGCGAGCAATGAAACCCGGGGCAAGAGGCATGAAGGACGTCTCTCATAAAGCAATGTGTTGATGAACAAAGAGGCAGCATGCCAATAACACACTTTGTTATTCCTTCCCTGCCGGAGATAGAAATCACGAAGGATGTCTAGGTGTGTATTCTGGAAGGGTGTTATGGAACAATAACCCCATCAACAGCAACTGAAATAAGATGTGAGAGATACAAGGCTCCCAACAACGTGAGCAGCTGTCCTCTGATGAATGCTTTGTTTGTTGACTCATTTGCATTAAGCATCACACTGAACATGACCTTAGAGAGCAGAGCTGAGGCTTCCTCTCTCCTGCATTTGGCTTTTTAATGGTGCAAAAATTTGATAATTCAGCAACTGTCAGGGACACAAAATCTGATACCAGTTTTCCTAGTGAATGTAGGTCTGTTTTTACCCTGTGGGACTCTAACTCATAGATTAAACAAGATAATGTTTATAAATACTTAGCATACATGAGACACCCCAAATTGTAAGCCTGTTCAGACTGATTTCCCTTGCCCCTGAAGTGCAGACCAACCCTTCTTCTTCTAAGCTCTCACCTCCCATCTGTGGAACAGAGATGTTGTCCATGAAACCTAATCCTGAAACCGGGAAGCTGCCATCTGCTAATCTACTTCCCTGAGGCTGCTTATCTCTATTTATCCATCTGAATATCCATACTTTCTTTCTTCTTTCCCTCCATCCCTCCATCCCTCCATCCTTCCATCCATTCTTCCCATACATACATACAAAGTGTCTTCCCAGTGCCACCCACTGTGCTAGGATGGGCAATGCAGCAGTGACCAAGACAGGCAGGGCACATGGCTGCCCTATGTGAGACCTCCTCATTCCCCCTTTCCTGCTATTAACTGTGTTCTGCCTGGAGGTCTGTTCTTCCTCCCACAACCTCCAGCTCCAATAGCCTTAATAATGCTTGACTTTGTCTAAGACTAGAATGATAGATTGGGAAGGGTGTAGACCACGTAGTAGCTATGAGTTTGAGCAAGTTGTTTCCCTTCTGTAGATCTCAGTCTGTTGTTGTTAAACAGGGATAAAAATAAAAAATATCTCAGTTACTTGGGGGAAAGAAATGAGTGCCTAGTATATGGTAGGTGCTCAGTACTTGGTTGCTATCAATATCAACATCATCGTCTGTAAATTAAGAATACTGGTAGCTTCCTCTTACAAAGATCTTTGTGCCCACAACATTTCAATAGTTGCCCATTGCTTTTAGTATAATGATCCAAGTCCTTGCAGGGGCCTGCAAGACACTGCTGGATTTCATCGCTCTCTGCCTCTCCAGCATCAGTTCGCATCACACTTCACTCCATTCCTGTAGTCCCGTCACGTTGACCTGCTTTCCTTCCATGATGTCAGCTGCAGAGCCATCAGAGCTACTCACAAAGTGTTTCTGTTCCTCTTTCTTCACAGCAACTTGCAAAGTTCCCAATGATGTAAGCCTCATCAGCCTGCATTCCTGAATGGGAATGATTTTAAACAGAACATTTTTGCTAAGTAATGATGGACATGTAGTACAAGAAATAAATCTGATTATGTTCAGCTTCTAATAACTGGTAGTTCTTTGTTACTGCAGCAAAAGTTAGCCTAATCTGACTAATACACTGACCTTTCTCCCTCTAACCACAGGGTCTTCACTCAAGCAGGATCCTCTGTCTGGAAGTCCCTTCCCTCTCCATGTGAATAAATCCTTCAGATCTCAAAACTCAAGCATTTCTTCTTGAGGGAAGTGTTCCCTAATTATATCATTCTCCCCTCAGAAGCTCTCACTTCATCAGTTATCTCTCCTTTATGGCTCTTCTCAAAGTGGCAATTTTACCTTTATTTGATTGTTTTATTAATTTCCATCTCTTCCACTAGACTATAAATTCCTTAGGAGCAGGGTCCAGATCTCCTATGGTTCATCATCTTATTCCACAGTACATTTCACAGTACCTGGCACATTGTAGGCCCTAAATAAATATTTGTTGGATGATGGAAGGAAGGAAGAAAGAAAAGAAGGGAGGGAGGTAGGGAGGGAGAAAGGAGGGGTAAATGCCTGGGACAAATGCTCTTTGCCCTTAGTTTCTAAGCTGGCCCCATCCTGCTACAGTTACATTGACTATAATGTGAGTTATTGATGCAGGAGCAATCAGGACCATTGTGTCCTTTATGTCACTTTGCCCTCTAAAAAATATAGAGACGTTGATAGAGCCCAGGCCCTGTGGTCAGACCCTGTGACTTACACCTGGGGAGCTAATGCCTTCAGGTACCTCGACTCAGCTCCCCTCACCTTGTGCCTCGGAGGCGCCATGACAGAACCCAGCAGCCACATCTACCCCACCAGAGTCAGCCCAGGCCCTCGGTGCCCCAGTGTCCTCAGATGCCGCAGCATGGCATTGATGTGCTCTTCCCTATGTTAACACCATGGTCTTCCCCTCTCCATAAATCAGATTCATAGAACACAGTGCATTTCAGAAGCCTGGGGACACCTCTGGGGCCTCGCAGTTCAGTGGAGCTCATTATGGAAATCAGCTAAATGCTGAGGAGCGAGATAAGTGCAAACTGTTTACCAGCCCTTCCACCAGGGACACGCAGAACGCACTAATAGGAGCTCATTTGTGGCCTCACTCAGTCACTCAACCCTCTTTATCTGCTGCTGTGACTAATCTGCAGGGAAAGAGGCACATGTTTGCGTGAAAGAGCTCTCCAAGGGGCTCCGGGTGCTTGATGAAGGGGGACAGGAACAGGCCAAGGGAGGCCAAGCCCTGGGCCTTGGAGCCAGCCAGGCCCAGCTCACCCTACCCATCAGAGAAGAAGCCACTGTCTGCCTTCCAGAGCAGGAGATTCTCTGGCCAGCCCAGATTTGAAAGACCAACAGAGATAACAATGACATTCAAGCTGACAGCCCACTGGGAAGGAAACACTTTGCGGTTTACAAGGCATTTTCACTTTCATTAACTTATTTGGGCCTCACAATATTTTACCAGGTAGGTGTATTGCTAACACCTCCATTTACCAGCTGAGGAAGCGGGCTCAGGTAGTAAAGTGGCCTGCTCAGATTATAACTGGTGAGTTCTGTTTTTCTCCATCCAAATACAATGCATTTTCCACTTCACCAAAGCTCCTTAAATGGGAGTTAGTGGAATTCCACTAATGGGGTTCAGGGAATCCTTGAATTTGCATGCAATTTTGTATGCGTTCATGTATGGATATTTTCTTCTGGGCAGCAAATTCAACATTTTTACAACTCTCAGGTGGATTGAAATCCTTAAGAAGTTAGAAACCACTAGAGGGCCAGCCCCAGTGGCCTAGTGGTTAAGTTCAGCGCACTCTGCTTTGGCAGCCTGGGTTCAGTTCCTGGGTGTGGACCTACACCACTCATCTATCAGTGGCCATGCTGTGATGGTGTCTCACATACAAAATAAAGGAAGATTGGCAGCAGATGTTAGCACTCAGGGCAAAACTTCCTTAGCAAACAAACAAAAAAAAACCCCACTAGAAGTACTGGACCTCCTGAGGGCATAAGATACTTACCTGGTGGTCCACGGAGATCCGTAACCTGGATATCTTTGTCCAGCTACCCATTTTTCCCAAAGAAGACAGTTATCAATTGGGTGAGGGTTAGTCTCCAAGCTCCATGTCTTCCCGTTCCTCATCTTTACCTTCCAGTGATGGCCTGTGCAATGCCCACCCAGTATCCCAGTGCCCTGTAGCCAGTCCCCTCTGGTCAGAGCCATAGGGACCTCTCTCCTACCACAAGCCACAGGAGTCCATGATCAGCAGTCAGACCTCAGAGGACAAGGCCTCCTCGTGCACAGGACCAGGCTGGGGCAAGGCAAGGGAGGTGACAGGGTCTGATTTTGTCTTCAACAATCTGGGTATTTATTGCATTAATTTTGATTTTTTTTAATATTGAATTAAATATTATTTATTGGGGCCAGCCTGGTGGCCCAGCGGTTAAGTTCGCACATTCTGCTTTGGCGGCCCAGGGTTCTTCAGTTTGGGTCCTGGGTGCAGACCCATACGTTGCTTATCAAGCCATGTAGTGACAGGCATCCCACATATAAAGGAGAGGAAGATGGACACAAATGTTAGCTCAGGGCCAATCTTCCTCAGCAAAAAGAGGAGAATTGGTGGCAGATGTTAGCTCAGGGCTAATCTTCCTCAAAAATATGTATATATATTTATACATATATATATATATATATATAAAATTTATCATAATTACTGAGTTGTTTGGTGTCCTCTTAAATTTTGCTCCTGAAGTCAGTGCCTCACCCACCTCACCCTCATCTAGGGTCCAGAGGATGCTGCGTTCTTCTGAGGAGTCCAGCCTCTTAAGCCCACTATGCTCACAGGCTCATGTGTCGCACTCGGGGGACCCTTGAGAGCCCCTAGCTCCACCCTCTCATGATTTGAAAGCGCAGAGTATGGATTAAAGAGCGTAGGTCTTGGGGTCAGATCAACATAGGTTTGAGTCCTGGCTCTCCTATGAAACCTCGAGCGATGTCACTTCCCTTCTCAGAGCCTCTGTTTTCTTATCTGAAAGACAGGACTAATACTAATATCCACTGTTGTACCAGTGAGAGAGTATGATTTCCAGACCATGAAAATAATCCACGCAGCAATCTTATTGGATCAGAACCCACTCTTATGACTCCCATTAACTTTAATTACCTCCTTAGAGGTCTCATCTCCAAATGCAGCCATACTGGGGATCAGGGCTTCAACATAGGAATTTTGCTGGGACACAAACATTCCACTGTCATTAACACTGACATATAGTTAAGGGGCAAGTATTCAATAAATATGAAGATTAAAAATAATAAATATTACTAAAGAGGAAGAAACTGAGGCAAGGCAAAAGTAATGCCCAAGAGCACATGTCATGTTGGTAGCAGATCTGAAACTCAAACCCAGGTTCCCGGGCTGAGTCCAGTGGGCTTAGGCCCCACTGAGTTCCTCCCCACTGTACCCCACAAGGCAGGCCCAGAGATTGGAGGTATTTGAGCAGCAAGAAAACTACAGCCCAACTCCTGAGTTTGGTGGCACCAGGTGACTCCAGGTAACTGAGCTCAAGACCTGGCCCCCTTGTCCCTTCTCCCATCAGACAAGCCACCAGCCCTGCTGAGACTTCTTCCCAGCTTGGAGTAAGGCATCTGAGCCCGGACGGCACGAGAAGGCCGGCTGTGTGGCCATGTCTGTGTGTGCGTGCACTGGCTGTGTGTCTGACCCAGGGCTGGTTATAAACCGTCTCTTACCAGGGCCTTTGCAGCAGACTCCTGCATTTCCCAGAATAATCTCGCTCATTATGATGCCGGCAGACTTCTCAAGCCAGCTCATTTTTCTTCCCTTTGTCTCCAATTCCAATACCCTGCCCTTTTCGCGAGATTTCTGAGAGAGCAGTTCAGAGCGCCCATCTTGTGGGGAGAGTGGGGGTGGAAATGTCCCCAGAGGGTGAGCTAGGATCTCAGGCTTAGTTCAAAAAAAGATAAAAAAAAAAAAAAAAGATGAAGGAAAGAGCTTTGTCTACTAAATCTCCCCATTTTGGAATCAAATGTTATTTAAAATTCAGGACAAATTCTCGGCTCTCTTGCTGAGAAATTCCACTCGAGCACGGAGTAGAGGGGAGAGGGAGATGAGAGCGGCGATGCACGAGAGTCCTAAGTGTTCATCATTAAATGGTCATTAAGTGAACACCTACTGTGTGCCAGATTCAGGCTAGGTGCCAGAGATACCACGGCAAGCAAAATGGATGCTGTGTCTCCAGCGGAGCTTAAAGGCTAGTGAAGGAGACAGACATGACCAAATTGCCACCCACGTTCATCATTATAACTTGGAGCACCTGCCCCAGAGGAAAAGTACATGGTACTAGGAAACCAGGTAACTAGGACTTCACCCAGTTGGGGTCCAGGGAGACTCCCCAAGGAGGTGACATTAGCTCGGGGATGTGAAGGATGATGAATAAGGATTACCAGGTGAAGAAGTGAAGAAAGTCTTACAGGAAGAAGGAATAGCATGAGTAAAGTGCTGGGGCCAGAGGGAGTGTCAGTGTTTGAAGAGCTCGAAGGACATCATTGTTCCTGGATCCCCAGAGAGAGTGATGAGAAAGAGGGGACAAGCCTGGTGATGCAGGCAGGGTGAGGTCATGCAGGGTCTTGTAGCCATGGTAGGGTTCTATCCTCAGAACAAGAGGGAGCTACAGAAAGGTTTTAAGAGGAAGAGTGACATGTAAGGTTAGTGGTTTGTAGAAGTTACTGTGGCCACTGAGTAGGGAATAGACCAGATAAAAGCAAGAGAAGAAAGAGGGAGGCAGACAAGAGAAGATGGCAGCTTGAGCCCCAATGGAGCTGGTGGTGACAATAGAGAGAGTGACAGATTCTAGGGGATGTCCTCAATGAGGTCAACAGTATGATTGCAAAAATGGACACAAAATCTTCCCCTCCTTGTATCCACACACACTGGTAGTTCCCTGACACATAGATGCTAGGAGTGGCTATGTGACTTTCTTTGGCCAATAGGACAAGAACAGCAAGCATGATACAAACAGAGATTTGAACAGCATCTGCACATTGCAGCTCACTCTTTCTTGCTGCTTTGAGGATGATGTGATCACTATGTGAAGAACTCCGGGCTAGCCTGCTGGAGGATGAGAGACACGTGGAGCAGTCACCCTAACTCCCCAGCCAACATTCTGCAAATTGTCAGACATGTGTGATGCCATCCTGGATCATCCAGCTTCCAATAAACCAGCCAGCTGATCACAGATGCATAAGCAAGCCCAACAGAGTTAGCTGAACATGCCTAGACCAGAACTGCCTGGCCAAGCCAGAGAATTGTGAGCTAAATAAATGGGTGTCATTTTAAGTCATTAAATTTTGGACATGGTTTGGCTAACTGATATATGGTTGCTTACGTCTGCTTTATCTCAACACTCCATAAAGTTAAGGAGGAGTAGGACCTTCTCTGTCTTGCTTACCACCACTAAATCCCCAGGCAAATAATGGGCACTCAATGAGTAGGTACTGAATAAGTGAATGACTAAATGAACGAATGACTATTATCTATTTGGTTTCCCCTGGGAAAGACTTCATAAACCAGCCCCAAGACTTTTCCCCCCTCCCCATTAGCAGTTGAGAGGCAGACACTTTTAGGTGGAAACCAAATTCATATTCACCCTTTACAGATAGCTACCATGTGCTAGGTTAGCATAATATTAAACACTGAGGACTAAGGGGAAAAGGCATATTCTCTACCTTGAATGTGTTCACTCTCTGGTAGATGAAGTGGGTATGATAGTAGCAACACCCTCTCCTGCTTGTTGTACACTCACTATGTTCCAGGCACTTTAAATAATGTTTCCTTTAATCCTCATAACAACCACACGAGGAAGGTGCTATCAGTGTCCCCTTTATATGGATGAGAAAACTGGGGCACAGAGAAGTTAGATGACTTGTCCAACAGGATAGAGCCAAACTCAAACCCAACTTAACCACTTGGCTCTGTGATATTTGTACAACAGAGTTGTACAAAGAAGGTATTCATTCTGCCTGGGGAGGGAAGGCAGGAGCAGCAACATGTCAGAACAGGTTTTGCAGGAATGTTGATTCTAAAAGGAAGAGCAAGGACTCCCCATGTGAACAAAACCAGGAATGGCATTCCAGTCTGAGACTACCGAGGGAACTGAGGCTGGAGGTATGGAAGTACACAGTCTGCCTGGGCAATTATAGGCAGCAAGAGTGATCAGAAAGAAGGGGGCGTGTGAAGTAGTGGTGAGGCCAGCCTGCAGGGGCGATAGGAGCCAATGAAGGCTGCAAGGAGAGGCCATGTCACTCATCTCCCACTAAGGCTGGCTCTCATCTGGTCCTGATAGAACAGTGTCATCCTAGGTGGAGTTAAGACCTGGCTTCTGATCCCAGCTTTGATTCCTTGCTGTAAGGTTTTGGGAAATTAGATCACTTGCCTACACTTTTCCACCTCTATAAACTGAAAATGTAGGACCGGATCAAAGGAACTTCTATATATTGAATACCTATTACACACTAGGAGGCAGTTATCTCATCGATTTAGTGTGAGGATTGAATAGGTTAATGTGGATAAAGTGATGAGCAGAGTGCCTGGTACATAGTAAGCACTTGATAAACACAAATAGTCATGACTATTGCTGGCATCATTTCAGTTGATTGGCAGAGTAACCCTATGGGTGATAGTCAGCATCAGTGACTCTAGACGCATTCTGCCTGGATTCAAATCCCAGCTCTGTCACGTTCTTGCTGTGTGATGTTGAGCAAGTTACTTAACCAGTCTGGGCCTCAGTTTCCTTGTCTATAATCTAGGGATCCTAATGGTGTCTATCTCATTGGGTTGTTCTAAGGATTAAAAGAGACAATGCTCATAAAATGTTTAACTCCTAGAACCAGCCCCTATTAATAAATGTCAGCTATTAGCCACCCATTTTGCAGAAGGCAAAGTCAAGTCTCTGACAGGCAATGAAACTTGCTCCAGGTAACACATCTAATAAACGGTAAGGCTCGCATCTAACCTGGGAAAATTCTAATTCCCTATCCTGTGCTCCTAATTGGTGCTCCAGATGCCTCTGAAGCACTTTCCAACTGGAATCCTACTGAGAGGGTTATCACTTCTGACCAAAGTCATTGTAAAACTCCAGAGTACAGAATGACTTCCCCGGAAAAACTTTAAAATCCCCGGAGAGGTCGGAATTAATGTATGTTCCTGATATACAAGCATACCACATTTCCAAGTTGGTTTTATGAGGGGAAGCTCTAAACTTCTATGATTCCAAGGTGGTAAATGGTAATGACAAGGTATTAAACTTTGTAGGGGAGTGACTGCCTCAAATCCTTTCTGGAATGAGGCAAAGTGTAAATAAGTGCATACCTAAAGAGGGGTGCAGCAGAGAGAGCTTGGGCTGGGAGGGAGAGCACTGGTTCCCATCCCAGCCCCACCACCAACCTGCCGTGACTCGAGCAGGATGCTTAACCCTCTCTGCAACCACATTTTCCCATCAATAGTGACCCATAATTCATGATACTACCTGAGACATTTTTAGTAGTGAAAGGGGATGCTATGAATAATTACACCAACACCACTGACGTAAACTTTGTTCTGGGAACCCTGTGACATGGACACCCTACCTACTAAATGCTGAGATTGTACCATCATTTGTAAGAATCTTTTCTACTCTGATGTTTTATGATAAAATCTGTTGCTGAGAACTGGTCCTGCTCAGGTATTGGAGATGCTCCAGGGTGTTGTGACCCCATGCAAGAGCCTATTCAACAAAATGCAGTGGGTCAAGGAGAAAACTAGGCTGCATCTGTTTGGGGGGAAGCAGAACCATGAAAGGTAAATAGAAAAAAAAAAAAAGAAGAAGAATGAGAGAAACATATATGGTAGCTCCTCAGATCTCCATGGTTCTCTCATGAGCTGATCATGGGGCAAACTCTGTCATGTGTCCCCATCCACCAGGCAAACAAAACAGAGCAAAAGGTGGCATGCCTGCAGCAGAAAGAAATGCAGTGCCTTGCCCTGTCACTGTCCCAGGCCTGAAGTGGTTTGACTTAGCTAACCTCATCATCTTTCGTTCCCTGTGTCTTCCAGACTTTTCTTGGCCCACTGGTCTATCAGACATGACTTGGATTCTAATCCTGAGCTCCCCAGATTGCGAGTCTACACAGGCCAAGTTGACGAGATAATGACTCAGCTGTCTGCTTGGCTCTTAGGATCTGGTTGCAGGGAAAATCCTGGAAAGATCTATTTCCAAACATATCTACCATCTGTTTGACTTGAACGTGAGCTGCTTGCTGAGAAGTCAATGGTTCTACCTGGTGACTCTAATTATCAGAACAGTCTGGAGCCTGGTCACCTCAGAGTTCCTTCTCGAGGCAATTTCTTCTCCTTGACTGTGGTACAAGAAGCCTCTTGTACTTGGCTCTTACGTGGAAGAACGAGATGCTCTCAATCAGAAACACTTCATCTCTTGCTAGCCTTCCACTCCGGAATTCGATGGAATCATTCTTTTTAATATAGCTGCATTTCTACCCCACATCCAAGATGATTGAAAGCAGGGGAAAATATTGCCATGGGAAATGGGGGCTTTTCAGTCAAGCAAACAGAAATCTGAAGGGAGACTTGATTAGAGGAGCGGCTTGACTAGCGAATGGAGCAATGAATTCCCAGACTCCGTGAGATGCTGGGTAAGGTACCAAACCTCTCTGGGTCTCTCTCTCTTAATCCATCTCACTAGACTTCTGGGCGGCTCAATGGGATAATGGGCACCAAGTGCTCAGTAACTCCAAAGTGCTGGTTCATATGTAAATGATGAGTATCTTTTAGGATGTGAAGTGTTTTTAAAGAGAAGGTTGAGCTGATCAATTATTCTCTTCACTGGTACAGGACTGACAAGCCTCCTAAATCCCATATTCTGCATATGTTGACGGTTTTAGATTGCATTTCTTTACAATATGGAATAATCCTACAGCAATTCTGCCTCTCTCAAAAGGGGGGCTTGTTCCCCAGCAGGGAAGGGGCTGGCAAAGGTTCAAACCTCAGTTGGGGGCTCAGTGTAGAGGAGGTAGGATGTAGAAGGAAGAGTCAAAGTCTTATCATGTAAAATGGGGTTCAGAGCACGGAGCTGCCATTCACATGTACTTGTGACATGGAACAAAAAAAAATTTTTGAGAGGTAAAGGTTGTTTGGTTTTTTCTTTTATTCACTTTCATTAATTGAAAAGGAAGTGATGGATAATTCTTCTCTGCTGTTCACTGAGGGTAGAATCTGTACGAAAGTCAACTCTTTATATGATCAGGAAATAGTTGATTAATAAATACTTTGTTATCTAGAAACCGTTATAATCATATGAAGAATTTCCACATATATCCAGTCGCATGAAGGCATCTTGAACTTCTAATGGGGGTCAATCCTGACCTCACACCCTGCAAGAGAGGCCATCCTTATTTTTTTCCTAAGCCCGACAGTGATCAACAGAAAGTATGTAGGGGCTTCCTTCCCTTCTCCCATTCCTCTCCCCAGGTGCCCAAATGGGTGCAGTAGTGTCTGCACCTCCAACTACACAAGAAGAAAGGCAGTAACTTGTCTGTGTTTGGTTGTTGCCTCTGGGTGAGGATGGTCTATGAAGTTATCATGGATGGCATCAGCTTACAAGAGAAGTTATATTCTCGCTGCAGAAGTTGGGAGACTATCCCACTCTCCCCATCTGCCTTTGATCAGCTCCTTCACTCTTTCTCTTTCCCCTCAGTCTGAACATCCTTGGACAAGTTGCTTTGCCTCTCTGGACCTAGTTACCTCTCCAGTAAAGTAAGGATCCTAATTCCTGTCCTGGAGGGCTGCTTTGAGGAACAGGTGAGATAACGCATGAGAGGAACGGAGCTTCATGCCTGGCACGTTTTAAAGGCACAATATAGAGTAGCTACTATTAATTTCTTCATCAGGAACTGATGAAAGGGTGGATAGGAGATTAGGAAAGATAATGTATGTAAAGTACTTCACGTCGTGTCTGCACCTAATGAGCACACCAGAAGTTTTGCTGTTATTAGTGGAGATAAAGATATGTACATTACAAAAATAAAAATAATGCAAAGTAGAAATGGATTAAGCAGAAGAATACAGGGAGTTCTCAGCTAAATCAAAGGAGAAAGAAACAGCTACTTCCAGTTGAGCAAACAAGGTCTGTGTTTCCCCAACTTCCCTGATGAGAAGAATCACTTGGGGGTCTTGTTAAATCCAAGTTCATCAGCCATAGTCCGTGTCTGATCTGTAGGCAAGGGGCCAGGAAATGAGCTGGGGAAGCTGTATGTTTAACCAGCATCCCAAGATTTATATCATGAAAGAAATTTGTAAAACTCTGGAGGGAATGACGTCCACACTAGGACTTGTCAGCTAGGTGACAACAGTAATACTAATATCCAGCTTTCTTTGAGAACCCGGCATTGTGCCCGCACTTCGCATCAATCATCATGAACACTCCAATGAGACAGAGAGGTATCACCAGACACATTTTGCAGGTGAGGAAACTAAGATGCAAGGAGTTGAAAGGACTTGCTCAAAGTCACACACTGGAAACTGCCAGAGCGAGGATTCAAACCCAGTCCTGTCTGATTTCAATGTTGGTATGCTTTTCACTAAGCAACACTCTCAAGACATTCATATGTGTGATAAAGGGACATTCCAGTTATAGACACAGCCTGAGCAAAGGCCTGGAGGGTGAAAAGCTGATGTTAGGGAAATGGCAAACAACAGTAGCATAGCTGGAGTATGGACTAAGTGACAGTCACAGGAGAGAGGTGGGATAGGTAGATTGGCCTGTATTGGTTGGGGTTCAGATTAAGCTGCTGTTACAAATAGACCCTCAAAGTGCAGGGGCTTAAATAAGATAGCAGATTTTTTTCTCACCCCCACCCCCATGAGTGATCCATAGTGAATGTCCCAGGGCCTCAAGGGGTAGGGGTTGGGACAGTTCAGATGCACATAGTTACACAGTGACTCAGGATGTTGGGTCTGCTCTGCTGTCCTCAATGTGAAGCTTCCACCCCTGGTCCAAGGCAGCTGCAACAGGTGTGGCCATTTCTGAGCCAGAAGGAAAAGACATGGAGTCCAAGGAAAGAAGGTTTGCCTTTTGGGAAATGGCCTGGAATTTACTAGAAATGGGAATGATGTTCACCTTACTTCCACTCACACTCCATTGGCCTGAACCTAGACACATGGCCACACTCACCAGCAAGGGAAGCTAGGAAATATGGTGTCTAGCCGGGCAGCCATGTGCTCAATTGACCTTGGCAGGAGAGGTGCTTGAAAGAAATTATTAAAAGTAAAGAGGAGTGAATTGATACTGGGGATCTCTGTTACAGGGCCCTAAAGGGTTAGAACAGACCAATAGCAGTTACATAGTGCTTATTTTTTGGCAAGGACTTTCTAAGTGTTTTATCTGCATTAACTCAGTTAATCCTTACAACCAATTTGAATACTAGGACTGAGGGCTTACTCAAAGAATAAGAATACGGTCTTTACCTCACATGCAACAAGTATAGAGGGTGTTTTGAACAGGGTTGGGTTGAGCAGCACTTCGTTGTATTCTGATCATCTAGTCAAGGGGTACATAGCAGCAGAAGCAATGAAGTGGACCCAGGCCCAGAAGTTGGAAGGTTTTGTAAGCTTAGCCCTGCGGCTACTTCATTATGAGGACTTTAGCCACAGACCTCTTTGTCTGTTTGTAAAATGAGGGTGCTGGAATAATTTGTTTCCAAGGTACCCCTCACTCTACATTTGTATGTCATTACCAGAGGCCCTCCTGTGAGCCCAGAACTACAGAGGACATTAGATGGGAAAAGATAGGTAGAGAGACCCAATAGTTTCCCACAGGACAACTACGGAACAAGAGAAGTCTATCGCAACGAGACTGGTAGATGCCATCCTCTAATTCTCTAACTTTAAAGTGTCAGTGAACACCGCCACCACCCTTCTGGCCAGTAGGAAAATTGGGAGTCATCCTCAATAGCTTCGTCTCCTTCACCACCACCCCAGTGTCTATTCCAACACTGCTGATTTTATCTCCTAATATATGCTGAATCCATCCACTTCTTTCTGGTCCTAACATCATGGCCCTAGGTGGAGCCATACTCATCCATCTCTCACCTGGACTATTGCACTCACCTCCTAACTGATCTTCATCTTCCCTACTCACCCTGCTTCAATCCATTCTCAGTAGCAAAAGACATCCTGGTATAAAGCAAATATAAGCTCACCATCCACCTGCTTAAAACTCTCCAAATGCGTCCCTTTGCTCTCAAAGGAACGACCAAAATCCTATAGTGTCTTACAAAGTCCTGCCTGGCCTGGTTCCACTTACCTCTCCAGCCTTATCTCGTATAGCTCCTTACCTCCATCTCAGGCTCCAACCACCCTTGCCCTTTTTATGAATGGGCCAAGCTCCCTCTCACCTCATGAAGACTTTTATAGCTGTGTTTTGCTCTTGCTGAAATGATCCTCCACCACTTCACCTACCCACCTTCATGTCTCAGTTCAACTGTTGCTTCTTCAAGGAAATCTTCCCCAACCTCCCACCCCTAGTCCACATCAGCACCCCCCACTTAAATTCTACCAATTTGTATGTCCATGTGATTATATGATTAATGTTTGTTGTGAACTAAACACTCTAAGCTCCAAAAGTACAGGGACTTTGTTCACCTTATTCACTGTTATCTCTCAGTGAATAGAAGTTGCATGAAAGAATTCGTGAGTGAGTGAACATCATTCCAACGCAATTCCAAACTTTCTATCCTCTTCTCCAAAGCCCCGTTCAGTCTGGCTCCAGTTCCAGTCTCAGAAACGTGGCCTGTGACATACACATCTTGACCCAGCTCCTTGTAATCCCCAAAATGACTGATGAAGCTAAATATTGTTCCCATTTCATGCATAAGGAGAGTGAGACTCAGAAAGACAGTGATGTCCTCTGGCATCAAGTTTGATGTGTACTTTTAATAACCAGTGATATCAATTTGTTTAGATTTTCTAGTATTCTCAACTTATCTTAGGTGGCCTTAGAGTGGTTAGAACTTGAGATGATGGGTATCTGCATGTGTACCGGGTCTCTAAGAAATTGAAGGTCAGCCTGAGAGGGCCCAAGACAAAGACAGGAGCTGTGGAACAAGTGTCAAAAAAAATGGGAAAGATAAGAATTAAGTTCAAGAGTGGACAAGCTATTTATGATGCTGGAAACCTCACATTCCTCAACTCTTGAGTGCTCTCCTGGGATGCAGGGAAGTTGTTGTATCTGTTTGAGAGCAAAATCTACGAGGCTGAACCACGTTGAGCTGTCAGTATTGGACTGTTTTTGACCTACATTATGCATACATACACACACACTCACATGCGCATACAATCGTACGTATACATACACAAACACACATGACTGGAAGCACTTCCCATGGGGATGCTGCCTACATCTTCTTGCCAAACACATGACTTCTCTCTGAACATGAGGACAGTCCAGTGGATGAGTAAGAGCACAGTGGATTTTCCACCAGAGGTATACTTGGATAAGATCTAATGTTATCCAAGAAAGAAATCAAAGTTTTTAAATCTTTGGATTACATGGTAATTTAAACACAAGGCTTGTTGTGACAAAATATTGCAAGATATATCAAAGTTGGTGGGAGGATTTTGTAAATGAAAGGAAAGAGAAGATGGTAACTAAGCAAAACAAGGAGAATGGAAATCAAAGTTCTCTGATTGGAGCATGGTGGAAAAAGGACTTCAAGAAGCACGATTAAATGGGAAACAGCAGCATGCATTCAGGTCGCTGAAAGGCCCCCTTGCACCTTGTCACTAAAATTAACCATGCCACCTCTGGTGTCACCTGCCTACCACCAGCGGTAGGTAAATGTGCTCCTTTGATGTCTGGATTTGAGTCCGTTGCATCACCCGCAACTAAAAGGAGCCAAGCAGATCCATAAAGAACAGCTTGCACTGAATCTGGAGGCAGAGAGCGTCAAGGTGGGCCCGAGACCTTCTGTGATTTTCAGGAAATGAGATGTCAGGGATGGTAATCAAGAAGACAAAGACGGCCGGAGAAAGCCCCTCCAGAGGAGTGACTCAAACTCAAGCAAGCTGAAATAGAAAGCAAAGAGCAAAGAGCACAGTCAACTGAAACAGCACAAGGGGCTGCAGGCCTCCTGATGATGATGATGGCTAACATATATGTTATGTGCCAGATCCTATTCTAAACACTTCACGAAGATTAACTAATTTGGACCATACGACAACCCTCTAAAGTCTGTGTACTTGGATTAAAGCTCAATTTCTATGTATAGAAATAAACTGAGATACAGAAAAACTAAGTAATTTGTTCAAGGTTACATATAGTAACAGAGTCAGGATTTGAACCCCAGGAACCTGACTCTTAACTCTTGTTTCTTAATCACCACCATACTGCAGTGTAGAGTATACAGGAGACAATATTAAATACCTAAAAGGGAGTCCTGACGCCCCCATGAGGCTCCAATGTTATTTATAGAGATACTGTATATTGATCAACCCAAAGTTACCAGTCGTAGACAGTGGAGAGTGGGAACAAGGACATAATTAGAGAAAGACCTGCCACTTGATGTTCTTTGGATAAATATGTCAACTATTTCATGACCTTCCAGGGAGGTTAAGGGTTATTAATGGAGGAGGTGGGGCTTAAGAAAGTGTGCTATAACCTTGAATAGAGAATTTGTGTTCAGTAAAAGGTAAGTTAGACCCTGGATGAGGCCTGGAAAACTGTGTACTTCCCAAGTCCCGAGTTGCATGGAGAATGTGCCAGCCTGAGAGGGTTTCTTACAATCACTCTGAACTCGGGTGTCAAGCTGGTTTCACCTGCCAACTCAATGGAACCTCGCTGCCGGCTTCAGTAGAGAGTGTAGAGAGGAATGGCGCTCTACACCACAGCAGAGTGAGTTTGTCCTGGCCCCAAAACTCGCCAACTGGCAAGATCTTGGGCAAGTCTCTTGACTAAACTGGGCCTCAATTTCTGCATCTGTGAAATGGGAATGATAACAGAACCCACTTCAAAATGTTGTTGTGAGGATTAAACTGGATGACACAGGTAAATCACTTGGCATAAGACCTGGCACTTAATAAAGGCTTGATGAAGATTAATAAAATAAGCTACGGCCCCTCTTTGTGGACAAGCCCAGCTGACTAGTTACTCATGCCGTGCAGAAGTTCCTTTGGGAGAAAAGGCAAGTGGAGGGGGAGGGGGTCAAACTGAAAAATGATGTTTTTGTTGGGTTGTCACAGGCCTGTTCATCTCCTCTTAGGAATACAAAGAGGTCAAGTCCACCATTTACGTTTGGATTATATCCTATAGTTTATCTGACTTAACCCTTTGAGGTGGATTCATACCCACTTTACAGAAGAAGAAACTGAGGTTCAGAAATAGGAAACAACGTAGCCCAGTCACACAGGAGGATAGTACGAGATTGTCCAACCTTAACTCAGATCTGCTCCCAAGCCCAGGACCAGCTCCCTGGCCTCTTAGGGGTCCTGGGCTTCTGCTCCCTCCTGCTCTCTTCTTCCTGCAGCCAGAGAAGATTAGAGGAACAAGCCCCATCCCAGCTGTGCACTTACCACATCCCAGCTGTGCTAAGCACTGATTTTCTGCCATTAGTAAGGATGATTATCACAGACATTAATATCCACAAAGGTGAGAGAGAGTCCCATGACACATTAGTTTTCTGTACATGATTATTTTTAATCTGGTTGTTTCAAAGTAATGTTTGCATATTTGTTGACTGTTTGTTGTTGGAGCAGAAGTCTGAGAGTTAAAAATTAGCTGTTAGCAAAGGATGAACACACGCATATGTATGGTACAGGTCTTGTGTGATGTTTGTCTCTTAGGGTGGTGTATCTCTCAGAGTTGTGTGTGTATGTGTGTGTTGTGCCTTATGAGTGCATTTCTGTGGTGTGTGTGTTTTAGTGGAGCATATGCCTGTGTGCATGTGTTTGCAAACTTCACCTGTGTTTATATCTGTAATCTGGACCTGCATTTACATGCACACATCTCGAAGTAAGACGTGTGATGGTGTGTGTCTGTATGCATTTGTGTATTGTGATTATTTGTGCAGATGGCATGAATGAGCATTGTATACAGGAGTGAGTTGTATACATATGTCGCCTGTGTTAGATATATGTGCCCATCTATCATGTGAGCCGGTTGGGTTAGGTGTGCTCTATATGTCTTTGTTGTATGGGTGTGTCTGAGTGTTGAAGGCTGTGTGATGTATGTGGATAGGTGGTGTGTCGAGGGAGGATGTGTTCTGCATAAGTATGTATATTGTGTGTGTGTTTGGTGTGTGTGTGTGTCATCTGTGTCCTGCAGGTTAGAACATGGTGTGTCTGGATGTGTTCAGTGTCTGTTTGTAGGCTGTGTTCTAGGTCCATGTATGATGTGAGGGCTCATGCTGCATCTCTCAGTGTCTGGATTGTGTGTGCCCCGGTGTGTGTGTGTGTGTGCATGGGTGTGCATGTGAATACACGTGTGTGTGCCTGCCATGACTTCCTCACCAGGGTTCTCTGTCTCTGAGTGAGTCACATTCCTCCTACTCCTCTCTCTGCCCCCCACTCCCCGCATCTTGGTGCTGGTGTCTGGTAGTTATTAGCTGGTCAGACGTTTTTATCTCCTCCAAATATCCTATCGCTCATACTCAGCTCAGTAATCACAGAAATGGGCCTTGGAGACGTGGTTGATGCTGCATCCTCCACAGACCAGGAGAACTTGTGTCCCTCTTACCTATTAGTCACTGAAACAAAAGGCTCACAAGCAAAATAGCTGCTGTCTCAGCCGGGGTTAACTGTTTCTGAGCCAGTTTGAGGTTTTCTTCAGTGAAGCTGTAAATACTGCACAGGCCCTGGCTAGAGATGAGGGGCTGGGAGATTTGAAATACCTGCAAACCCCAGCTTCCAACTGCTATAAAACACGATGATTAAGCTCAACTATTGTCCCTCAGATGGAATGCTATTGTCATTTGCAGGGAGGAGTGGAGGGGACCGTGCACTATTTGATGAGACTGTTCTGCCTGCCTAGCCCCAGCCACTTGATGCCTGATGCCCTTAGTGTCCCCAGTCAGTGTGTCTGCAAAATGTCCCCTATTTCCAAATTCCCCTGGAGAAGGAGGGGTAGCGTCACCCTCTTGCAAACCAAAGAGGGTTATTTATCCCTCTGAGCTAAACAAAATATGGAGGTGCGAAATCATTGGATTAGAAGGGACTTAAATGACAGCTTTCCATCACTATCCTGCTAGAACACTCTGCTGTATTTAATCTATTCCTTCATCCATCCATCCATCCATCTATTCATTCTTCCAACAAACAAATATTTATTGAGCACCAGCTCTGTGCAGGTACTTTTCTAAGCATTGGGGATAGACTGAGAGCAGGTTACGTAAGGTGCCTGCTCTCAGGAACCTTATGTTCTAGCGGGGAAGATAGTCAGCAAACTTATAAACAGACAGGAACGTGTGAGGTAGAAATAAGACTCTTGATAGCAGTGAAACGGGCTCATTTGATCATGTGAAGGAGTGAGGCTTCTTTAGATTGAGGGACGGAGGGCAAGAGGGCTGTCTGAGAAGGAGTATGTGAGCTGAGGCCTAAAGAATAAAAAGAACCAGACATGTAAGGATCTGGTGGGAGACCATTCCATTCTAGGCAGAAGGAATCATAAGTCTTTGGTGTGTGTGAGGAACAGAAAAACAGCTGGGAAAGTGAAAGGGGGTACGGGGGTGCTCAGGGCCTGAGGCGGGGAAGTGGATAGGGGAAATTGGAGAGGAGGCAAAGTCCAGATTACATAGGACCATTGGGATGTGGCTAAAATTTGGGATTTGTTCTAAGACCAATGGGAGCCATTGTAGGATTTTTAAAAAATAAGCCATGTGGAGAATGGATTATAGCAGTATAGAAGCCAGACCAGAAAGGTCTTAATAAGCCATTAGAAAGCAGAAGCTATGAGGGACCAGAACTAGAAGTAATTATAGCCATAGGTCAGTGGTTCTCACACTTGAGTGGACATCAGAATCACTAGAAAGGTTTGTTAAAATACACGTGGCTGGGCCCACCCCCAAAGTCTCTGATCCAATAGATCTAAGTGGAGTTTCAGAGTTTGCATTGATAACATTTTCCCAGGTGAAGCAGACCCTGCTGGTCCAGGGACCACGCTTGAAAACCACCTCTGTAGAGAAAAGATACAACCAAGGTGAGGAAAGCAGGTATTTTGGGTTCTTTGGACCCAGTTTCAATGTGGATTTGTGGTGGGAGGGATCCCCCACACCAACAACAAGCAATGCTCTGGATGCCAGCTGGGTGTCCTACAATTCAACTCAATTTTAACCCTTTCTACCCAGAGATAGCATCTGATTCCACAGGTTGCAGGTTCCATCTTACAACACTGCCTACCCCCAACATTTCAGATGCCAGTCGCTAGCCCAGGTTATCACCTGGGCTTCTGACCGCCTGGCTATGGATTGGAGGTTCCCACAACCCCCTCCAACTCAGGGTACCAACAGCAAGCCCAGGTTACCTGTACTTCTGATCCAATGGCTATAAATCAAAGGTTCCCATGACCCCCTCCTTAGGTTTGATTAATTTGCTAGAAAGGCTCACAGGACTCAGAAAACATTACTTACTCAATCGCTGGTTTATTATACAAGGAAATAACTCGGGAACAGCCAGATGAAAGAGATGCACAGAGCAAGATGTGGGGAAAGGGCACAGAGCTTCCATGTCCTCTCTCACACATCTCCACGTGTTCAGCAGCCTGGAAGCTCTCCCAACCCTGTCCTCTTGTGTCTTTATGGAGGCGTCATTACATAGGCATCATTGATCAAATCATTGGTCATTGGTGATTGAGCTCAATCTCCAGCCCCTCTCCCCACCTCAGAGGTCAAGGAGTGGGACTGAAAGTTCCCGCCCTCTAATCACATGGTTGGTTCTCTAATCACATGGCAACCAGCTCCCATCCCTGGGTGCCAAAAGTCCCCTCATTAACACAACAAAAGAGTCTTTATTACCCTCATCACTTAGGAAGTTCCAAGGGCTTTAGGAGCTCTGTGCCAGAACCGGGATAAAGACCAAATGTATACTTCCTATTATAAATCGCAATATCACAACAGGGATGCAGAAGATCTAGGTCGCCTTAATTACATTTAAAAAAAGAAAGAAAGAAGACAACAGTAATGATAATTCTTACTACGTAAAAGTCACTATGCTGAGTGTTCTACATGCATTGTCCTAGCCGACAACATTCTGAAGAAGTTAGTATTTTATTCTGATCTTGCACAAGACGAAATTCAGCTTCCAGAGGGGACAGGTGTCTCCTACGATCTCACACGTCCAGGAGCCCAGTTTCTGATCCAAGAAGTCTGAGGCCAGAGTCTGCATGTTCAATTGAATCTATGAATCCTGTTGCTAAAGGCCCTGGAACTTCTCTGATCCTGAGCCACCACCCAGTTTTGGCCTCTATGAGTTCTAATTTTTTCTATTCTTGGATCCTGGGTGGAGGGTGTCCATCCCTCTCGTTGCACCACACTCACAGAGACAATGGACTCCTCTCCCCTGAGCTAGCCTGAGAGAGTATCTGTTTCTCACCTCCTACATGGTAAACCAGAAACAGGCCATAGCAGAGGGCAGCTGACTATGATCCCACTGCATAGTTCTTTCCACCTCACCTGGCAGCTCTCTACAGGCAGAGAAAGGAGGCAAAACTCTCTCTCTCTCTCTCTGTCTCACACAGACATACACACACACTCATGCATGCACAATTTCTCATTCCCTCAGTGCATCAGCATGCTGGTGCTCCCTGACTATCAATATTTACTCCAGGCTCTTTTATCTATAAGTCATAAACAGTTCCAGCATGTGCTCAGCATGGGGCCACCCCATAACTGTTCTAGGGAATCTCTGCCTTTTCCATGGGACTGGTGATGATGGAGGGTTATGGGCTGCCTTTCTGCAGCTTCCTTCCTGACCACTGTCTCCTCAAACCCGAGTGCAACAGGAGTCAGGGCAAGGACAGCCACAGACGCTCTGGCCCCTCCAAGGGGTGCTGGAAGCCCCATCTTTCCCAAGAGGAGGGTCTCCAAAACTACTGGTCACAAAGGGCTGAGGTTTTAGACAATGCTGGCTAGTTCTTTTATTGAAGACCAGGTTTAAATGTACGTAAAAGAGGTTTCCAGAAGATACAAGCAAAAATTCACAAATGCTCCTGAAATGGGTTATTGTCATACTAAGTGTAAAAGTCTCCTTAGAGGACTTCATGAAAACAAAAAAGAAAAAGAACAGTCTAATTACTCAGCACCCATTATGGACCAGGTGTTTTGCTTCTAGCATCTCACTTATCCTCACTACAATCCTATAGGGTAGATACCATTACTATTTCTGTTTTGTAAATAAGAAAAACAAGGCCCAGAGAGGTTGAGCCATTTGCTCAATGTCACACAGCCTGTATATGGCACAGCTGGGATACTATCCAGCATTCTTCTAACTCCAGAGACCAGGCGAGTCCACAATGCTGTGCTGCTTCCTGAGGGCATAGAAACCATTTGGTATGAGGGTTGCACAGTTGCCTATGGGAAGGCAGGCACTTAGGTGCCCTGACTCATCACTTTCTTGGACTCCCAGAGTAGGACACTATTTGGACCTTCTCTACTGCTCTCCTCATCATGCTCACTATCTTTTGCTGTGCTGGAAGCTTCTCATCTGGAATGTGACTTGCAGTCCAAGGACTTGAGCACTTATCATTGGTACAGGGCAGGTGAGGGAGTGGGAGGTACCCAAATATGAATATAAATATAAAATATGTAATGATGGGACAGTGTTGTATAAGACAGCAACGTATGAGAGTTCCAGTTGCTCCATATGCTTGACAACACTTCGCACTATCAGTCCTTGTAATTTTAGCCTTTTGGGTGGGTGTGGGGTAACGTCTCATAATTTAATTTGTATTTCCTTGATGGCTAATGATGTTGAGGAGTTTCCAGAAGCTTATTGGCCATTGTGGTATGTCTTTTGTGTGTAAGTCTTTTGTCTGTTCAAGTCTTTGCCAGTTTTTAATTGAGTCGTCTTTTCCTTATTGATTAATAGTTCTTTATATATCCTTCATATGAGCCCTTTGTCAGATGAACCTATTGCAAATATCTTCTCCTAGTCTGTGACTTTTCTTTCATTCTCTTATTGGTGTCCGAATAAACAAATGCTCTTCATTTTAAGGACATTCAATTGATCATTCTTTTCTTTTCTGGTTAGTGATTTTTCTGTCCAGTTTAAGAATTCTTTACCTACCCCAAAGTCATGAAGATATTCTCCTATGTTTTCTTCTAGAATCTCTATTGCTTTACCTTTCTTATGTAGGTCTATAATCTATCTTGAATGAACTTCTGTAGGTGTTGTGAAAGAAGGGTCAAGTTTCGCTTTTGTCCATGCGGATAGCCGTTTGACCAAACAAAGATCCTGTTTTTCTCACTGACTGGCCGTTATGTCTTTGCGGTACACCAGACAACCAAATACGTGTAGAAAATCAGGTGACTAGGTATCAGTCAGTTTCTGGTCTGATAGTATTTTAAACCAATCAAAAAAATAAACATGGAGAATCTTAAAAATACGGGGCCAGAAGCTGAGAAATCAGAATTTTAATTTTGAGCCTGACACGAATTTCCTGTGCAACTTTGGAGGAGTACTCCTCTTCTCTGAGCATCCATTCTTGACGAAAACAATGAGAGCATGGGACAAAATGACCACATTACCCCTCTACACTGACATTCAATGGCTTACTGCATCTGAAGTTATCCTCTTGTTAATTTCACTACGGGCACTGATTTTGTCTCAAAGTGGAGTTCCAAATGCACCTAAAAACTAGCTACAAGTGACTTCATAGAAACCTTTTTGAAGGAAAGCAGAATGAGAGAACGAACATGGATGTGGAGTATTATTATGGCTTAGATGACTGCAGTATTAGTCTCCTATTGCTGCTGTAACAACTTACCACAAACTTAGTGGCTTGAAACATCACAAGTTTAGTATCTCATGGTTCTTTCTGTAGATCAGAGGTCCGACATAGGTCTCATTGGGAAAAATCAAGGTGTTGTCAAGACTTCGCTCCTGTCTGGAGACTCGAGGCAAGACTCCGTGTCCCTGCCTTTTCCAGCTTCTAGACACTGTGTACATTCATTGGCTCATGGCCCCCTTCCTTTGTCTCCAAAACCAGCAATGTTGTATCTTACTGAGGCTTCTCCTGTCTCCTCATCTCTCTCTCTCTCTGACCTTAGAAGTTTCTTCACTTTTAAGGACCCATGAGATTAGGCTGAATTTACCCAGATAATCCAGGATCACCTCCCCAATTCACAGTCCTTAATTAATCATATCTGCAAATTTATTTACACATTTCTAGGATTAACATGTGGGCCTCTTTAGGGGCCATTATGCTGCCCGCTGTACAACTGGATGAGTTGTAAGTTGACTGTTGGCCCAATAAATATTTGCTGAATTGAATGAATCTCCATTTTCCAAATCCCTCTAACCTCCAAATAGCTAATAAATTCAGGATTCTAAAAGTGAGGAAAGACCCAGAGGTTGAACATTAGGAAATAATAAGGGCTGACTGGGAGTAGAGCCCAGAATCCTGGGTTCCATTTGTAATGATGCAACTCCCTAAGCTGTGTGATTTCAGGTGAGCCTTTTGACCTCTCAGGATGGAAGTTGCCCCATCTTTGCGCTGAGGATTCTGGAATACATCTGAGGTACCCATCTTATCTTTCTCCAGTGACCAGGCACATAATAAAAATGTATGTAGCAGCCAGGTGAAAATTAAAAAATGGAGTAGTGAGCTTTTTGGCAAACCAGAGAACAACGCCCTACCTAAAAAGCATTCAAACAACATGCTTGCAATTTCCAAATAAAGTACTGACCACAGGCCGGTGTTTGCATTCCCTGGACCCACTGGTTTCTAACGATGCTTCTTCGAGCTTTAACATCTGCTGGGCTTTGCAGAGCTTCATCTTGTATGCATGTGTCTTTTTATTTTCCCACCTTCGGCAGCAGAAGGGGAGGCACGAAGCTGAACTGAAGCACTTATCTAACAAGATGGAGAGGGAAAGGAGCTGAGGAGAAAAGATCAGAACCTTTCTTCCCCTCATCCCCAGCCTGCAAATCCACTGTTCTGGGAAGGCAGCATCCCAGCTGTGCTGAGTTCAGCTTGGCCAAGGCTGGAAGGAGACCCAGAGCAACCCAGGCCTCATTTCCGAAGGGTGTTATTTCACCCCTGCTTCCCAGATAATGTAACTGAGTCACTCAATTGAGCATAAAATAGAAATTTGGCTTCTTATCTGCCTCAGACCTGACTTTACTATTTTCTTTCTGCAAAATACATTTTTCACTATCTTATCTTCTAATAAACAATCCTAGCTCGGCAGCCTTGTGGCAATGGTGCTGAATGCATTTAAGAGACATATTTTTCCTCTCACTCCCTGCTTAAAGTCTTCTGTTTAAAAGCCTGCGTTTTTTTTCCCTCCCTTTTGGAAAAAATATATATCCCATTTGTATGCCGTCTTCCTTTAAAGAACATACATATTTTTCATGAGTCGTTCTGATGGATCCCTCCTTATTTTCCCTTTTGCTCACTTGATCAGAATTAAAAGAAGCACTTTCTTCCACAGCAGTGGTGTGTGAATTTGATGGATTTTAGGCTGGGCTGGGGGAGGTCAGTGAGTCTCCTTTAAGAAAGGGGCAATTTCTGGAGTGGTCAGACCCCAATGGGTCACCCAAGATTGTGTGGTGGGCAGGACACATATTGATGAAAAGCCGGCTATGAATGTTTAATGCCTTCTCTCAAATGCAGACTGTCACCAGATGCACCAGACAGTGAAGCTTAAGCCACAGAGGAAAGAAGAGGAAGAGAGAACCAACATTTATTGGAGCTTTCCCCAGAACAGGCTTCTGAGAGATCAACCCCACTAGCAAAGAGGAGGAAACAGCCCCATTATGACAGGGGAGGAACTGAGGTTCGAAGCAGTGAATGCACATCCGGAAAATGAGATTCAATGGCAGGTCTCCAAACGCCACTTTGGGAATTAGAATTACATGGACACACACATACACACACACATTTGGTGGCACTGTATTTATAGTTTTTAAGCAATTGTTTTATTCTGAGCATGAACTGCAAAAGCAATAGGGGTTAAAGTCACTCCCCGACTGCCCTCCATTCTATTAATTCCAACTCCTACTATTTTATGCTGGAAAATATAAGAAGCTAGTGGTGGCTGGGCTTTACAGTTTACAAAAGCATTTACCTCCATCGCTTTGGCAGTTTATACTCAGAAAAAAGCTCAGCCTCTGTCCCATCTGATCCTTACCATCCCTGCCACCTCATTCACACGCTCAAATGTGCCACATTCTGTTCCTCTGTAAGGTCTTCTCATATATGCTCCCAGGAGTGCCTGGAACACTTATGCCTACCCATCCTTCATGTGCAAGCTCAAAAGATGCCTCCTCAGAGAAGCCTTCTGTGACCCCCATACCTCAAGTAGCCCTCTTATTATTCTCTCCATAGCATCCCGCCCTGTCCTTCACACCATTGTTATTACAAACTTGTACATTTATGCTATGCATTTGTGTGTTTCATATCTGTCTCCTCCACCAGTCTGTGAGCTCCAGAGAGTGAGGAACAATTTCATTTTGTTTTCAACACATCACCTCTGTGCCTAGAACACTGCCTGGCACTTAATGGGTGCCCAGCATATATTTGTTGAAAAAAGTGAATGAATGAATGTGACTCTCCCAACAACCCTGGACGTCAGATATTTTTATCCTCATTTCCTAACTAACAATGAAACCAATAATAAGAGCTGACGTTTCTTCTGTAATTACTGTCTGCCTGGTAGGGTTCTAAGAGCTTCAATACTCACTATAACCATCTGAGGTAGACATTGTTCTTGTTCTCATTTTACATATGAGGAAGCTGAGGCACAGAGAGCACATGGCTGAGACCAGAGCACAGGGTTTCCTGTTTAAAGCTCCAATGTTCCTACTCAACCATAGGGCCTCACATCTGAGCCACCAATGGTGAGAAAGAAAGAACCGAGGACATAGAATCACGTTGGGCTGGCCTGGTTGCATAGTGGTTAAGTTCACACTCAGCTTTTGTTGCCCAAGGTTTGCAGGTTTGGATCCCAGGCATGGACCTACACACCACTCATCAAACCATGCTATAATGGCGTCTCACATACAAAATAGAGAAAGATTGGTACAGATGTTAGCTCAGGGACAATCTTCCTCACCAAAAAAACCCAAAAGACAAAAAAAGAATTATGTGGAAATCACACTTAGTCCAGGTCACTATTTGCATTAGAAAATCATCTGATAACAGTTTGCAATCTCCTCCTGCATCTGCCCATCTTAGGTCAAAGATATTCATGCAAAAAGACAAAAAGATAAGGTGTGTTTCTTAATCTCATTCAGGCTCTTGGGACAGTCCTAATTGGAGAGCCTTGTGGAACAAGATTGTCCACCTGCTTGCTCTGCTTCCCCTGAGGACTCATGCCTCAGGCTTAGCTGCCCTCTGCCCACGCTAGGCCTTTGCCAGCCTGAGATCTCCATTTCTCACTGGCAGCCTGGAGAACAGGGTGAGGTCGAGAGGTCCTTCTGCTCCTGCAGGAAGCCTGGAAGATTAATTGTGGACAGAGAGATGACGCCCGGCAGTGGAAGAGATTTATGAGGGAGAGAAATCCAGGCCAAGGTCTCTGGTTTTGCTTCCCTCTATCTGTCTTATGACTAGCACAGAGCATTGTGGTGGGAAGAAACTTCCAAAGGTCATCAGATCCAGCCCCCTGCCCCATAAAGACCTTCTGGCAAAAGAAGCATGACCATCTGACACTCACACGCTTGGACTCTCTATAGCTCTCTCTCCTTCACATAGTACAACCCAGATCAAGTCTAAGCATTTTAATCCAGCATCTGAGATCCCCAACGATCTTGTTCCATGCTGCCTGATCTCTTTAACATAACCCCTAATGTAAACTCCACCACAGCCAGACTGGTATTTCCCCTCGTCTCCCAACCTCTATCCATCCATCCATGCTATAGCCCCCACTGGGAATGACTTTTCTCCTGCGCTTCAGAAACACGAATTTTATAAGGCTCAGTACAAATTCCCATCCCCAATGGGCCTCTCTGCCATCGTAAGTCTTCATCACACAAATTCCTATTAATGAGAGTGCATCTTTTATTTGCTAAATGTTTATAGTCTCATCACTTCTTGATGGCTTTAAGGCACAGTTATGACGTATTCTTACTTCTTCTGCACCAAATGCACAAGACCGTTACAGTGTGGTGTCTACCTCCCTAGCCAGCCTCCACAAACAACATGCACCATTTCTCCTTTGCACGATGCTGTTCCCTCTACCAAAGTAGCTCTTTCCCTTCTCAGCCTGAAAGCTCGTCATCCACCAAGGCAGAAGGGAACTCACACTGCGGGGCTGTTATTTGCCAGGTTCTACGCTAAGTGGGGCTTTGTGTACATGATCTCGATTAATCTTTACCAAAAACCCAGGATGTAGCTGACATTCTGGCCAGTTTATAGATGATAATATTGAGGCTCAAATAGCTTAAGTTCCCTTATATTTATTTATCCATTCATTCAATCAACAGTTATTTATTTGACATCTATGGTGTTCCAGGCACTCTACTGGGAGGTGAGGATAATAGGGCTGAATTCAACAAATTCGGTCCCTGCTTTTTGAAGCTTATTATGATACGATACTAAAGTGGCAGACTCTCTCCTGTTAATGTCACGTTAGAACAAGGTATCACAAGTGTAGCGAGGGTTGACAATGAGAAACACAGAGCTTTTGTAGAGCTTGCCCAGCCTGGGAGACAGGAAAGTCCTCTCTGGGAGTCACTTCCAGAAACCAGAATGACAAGTAGCCTTAATGTAGGCAAAGAGTAGGGGTAATCTACTTACCTGAAATGACAAAACACGTGATTGGAAGCACTAGGATTCTATGACAAGTCTATGTGACTCCAAGTCCTTGCTGTTTCAACCACAGCCCCATCTCCTCTGAGAAGACTTCCCAGAACACCTGCTCCAGGCCAAACTGTCAAGACTGTGTTCCGCTCTCACAGAGCCTGAGTCTGAGTCAGACACACATATGGTCACGTGATACAAGGAAAGAGCTGAACTCTTCTCAAGGGTTCAGACACAAAAACACAATACTCTAGTGTATTAATCTAAGGTATGCTAACTGTTGTTGTTTAATTTGGATAGAGGAGAAGGGCTAGGCAGGATGAGCTCTCCCCATGAAATCATTCAAGGACCTGGGCTCCTTTCATCTGATGGTTCGTCCGTCCTCTAGGATCACAGAGTCTTCAGATGCATCCTCTCCATCTGGTTGATTGATGAGCATGAAGAAAGTGTGGTGGAGGGGTAGAAGAAAGGAAGGAGAGAGGATCAGAGGGGAGGGTAAGGATGGGAAGTGAAAAGGAGGAGAGAGAGAACATGGAGGATCATACGAGGTTTTAAGGGCCTAGAAGCAGAGTCCATCATTATAGCTTACATTCTACTTCCTACAAATCAATATCATGAATAACCTCGGTTCCAAATGGTGGAACCAGGACCAGAACCCATGTCTCCAGGTCTGGTCCAGGTGCTGGCTGCACACAACATGGTGTCCAACTTCTTCTCTCACCCATCCCAAATGCTTGTTTTACCATATGCTCCATACAGATGAACCAACCACAGTTCTGACCTCAGTAATCCCTGAAGAATGACTTGATTTTGACAGATGCTCAATGTTTGGCACAAAGTGCTGTAACATCCACATATGATATCCAGGTATCTTTGCTCTAAACTCATAGAAGCAGAGAATTTTGTGATTCTAGACCAAACTCTTCATTTCACCAATGAGGAAACCAAGCTCTAGGCAGAATAGGGGACCAGTCCAAGGACACACAGCTACCACACATACTGGGTAGTAAAGCCAAGACATCAAGCTCACCAATGGAACCACTTGTCAGGATGCTTATTACCTGTGATAAATTTCTGAGAGCACAACAGCTCAAAGAGAAGACTTCGAGGACTCCTGGAGGGAATTGTGTGGGAGAAAGAAACCTTCAAAGATCCCATTAAATAATTCTACAGGGTATTTTCTATTAGTTCAATGGTTCTCAATTCTTCTTCTGTCTCTTCACTTGTAACACACTCAGAATAGGGCACAATTCTGCAGATAGCTACAATCCAGGAAGATCACTCCCATTCAAGAAAGCAACTGGAATACAGTGAGGGTGATATTAAAGCCACACTCTTGAACCTACTCTATAATCTTAAGGGAAAAAACTTTTGAACTTTTCCTCTTTAATTTTTTTTCTGGTAACAAATTAGTTATATCTCTTACCCTGATTTGAGCCCTGAAGTGGAGTGGGGCTGCACCCTGGCTCAGCATCTCTGTGGTATGAACGCACGCCAAGCCCTTCCGCAAGAAGGTGTGCCCCTGCAGGGAAGCCAGACCTGGGAGGAGCATGCCCCCCTCAGGTTCCAGTTCCACTTGGCAGGGTCTCCCAGGCCTGCCTTGGATCTGAGATCTCACCAAGATAACGGAGAAAGAAGCACAATGCTGACAGCCCGCTTCATGTCTTCAGTACATCCCGGTAATGTTCCCTAACGCTTGCATAAACAAACTGCATGTCAGACTCAGCGGCTCCAGGCACTCTGGCAGGAGCCCAGCAGGGCTGCTGCATCAAACCTACTCCCTGCACCAGAGCATCTTGCCCAACCAAAAGTCATTCCTTAGAGAAGAGTTCTGTAGAGCTGGAAGATGCCCCATGGACCCCACTGCTCTACAGACATGCAACCAACATATAATTATCAGGAAACTGTGCAATGCCTGTGCTGAAGAGAAAGACATATGTGGCTACAGTCTTCATGGAGCATCCAGTCCATCAGGGGAGGCTGGCCATTGCCAGGCAGGGTGTTAAGAGAAAGGAGGGGGAGCTAGGACACCATGGGGGTCCACACCGTTCATACTTTTCCCAATCTTGAAAAGGAAAGTATGCTTTTCTATACACTGGCCTTGCATTTACTAAGCTCCTGCTATGAGCCCAGCGTGGAACTAAGAACTGGAAACACTTTGAGCAATGAGATACAGGTCACCTGATATTTCCTTCTGCGTTTTCCCATAAACTATGTCCTCTTCTGTATTAGTTGGCTAAGGCTGCCATGACAAAATGCCGGAGACTAGATGGCTTAAACAACAGCGACTTATTTTCTCATGGTTCTGGAGGCTGGAAGTTCAAGATTAAGGTGTCAGTAAGTCTGGTGTCTCCTAAGGCCTTCCTCCTCAGCTTTGTGGACAGCCGCCTCTCCACTCTGTTTCCACTTGGCCTTTTCTCTGTGTATGAGCATCTCTACTTTCTCTTCCTCTTCTTATAAGGACATCAGTTAGATTGGATTAGGGCCCACTCTAACAGCCCCATTTTACCTTGATCATCTCTTTAAAAGCTCCCTCTCCAAATACAGTCTCCTTGGGGGTCAGGGCTTCAATATATGAATTGGGGTGGGGGAAGACAGTTCAGTCTATAAAACCTTCATGTATAAATGCACTACATTTTGAAGTTCACAAAACATTTTGACTGCTTTCAAGAACATGAGCTTTGGGAACGGGCAAACCCAGGTGTGACTTCTAGAACTACCACTTACCTGCTGCTTGACCTTGGAAATATGGCCTTAGGGAGCCTCAGTTTTATTCATCTGTAAATTGAGATAATAATGTGTGCATTACAACTGTCTTGATAGGGTTAGAATTTGAGCTATAGAGAGGACTTAATGAATGGCACTGATGCCGCTGGTGGTATTTATTGATGGCAAGAATTGTAGTTTGGGGTAAGACCAGTCTAGGTTTAGATCCAGATAATAATAGCCAGCATTTATGGAGCACGAATATGACAGGCATGATTCTAAGTAGATTCACCCATTTAATTCTTAAAACAACCCTAGGATGTTGGAACTATTATAATCCCCATTTTCCAAATGGGGAAAGTGAACTGCAAAGTAAATGTCCTCCAGGTCCTTCACAGCTAATAAACAGAGGATCTAGAATTTGAACCCAGGCACTCTGGCTCCCACACGGTTAGTCTTATTATAACCAATTCACTGAGGACTTTAGACGATGTAATGAACCTCTCAAAACAAAAGCAATACTCTCATGGCCTACGGTTGATACAAAAAATTAACTCCTAGATGATGAGATGCTCATGAAAGCTTCCTTCCCTTTTTGCTTGAACTTCACAGTTTTCATGGATTTTCATTAGGGAGGCAATAGTGACAAGATTTTTCAGACAGGGCAGCCGATATAAAAAATATGAGTCATCCACAAATGAGCTGACGAATTCTGCCTTCCCCACCCCAAGTAAAGAAGAACATAGCTTGAGTCCATCCATTAAAACCTAGAATGTTGATTAAAATACCTCTTATAAAGTAGAAAAAATAAAGCTAATATTAAAAAATCCTGTTTTATTAATCCCCAAAGGGAAGATTTTATTAATTCCTTTAGAATCCAATAACAGTGTGTTTTTTAATCAACTTTGTTTTCCGACTCCTGCCCAAGTGTCAAATCATAACAAAGTAGCTCACATTTCCTGAGAAGCTTCCAGGTACAGGGGCTGGGACAGGAGCATGGGGGACAGACATGGACCCAGACCTCTCAGGCAATCCATCTGGACAAGACAAACATATAAAATATTAATTACTGACAACATGATATGAAAAGGTGGTGCCTATGAGGATGATCTTTGTCTATTTTATTCGCATACAAATAGGAACCACTTGTTCCATGACTGTACTTGGCACATAGTAGGCCTTCAATAGATACTTGTTGAGTAAGTAGGCAAGAGAATCATCATGGAGTGTCTTATAGACATGGTAAGAAGTTTGGCTTTAATTCAAACCACAAAATATTGAAGTTTTAAACAGGAGAGTAACATGATCTGATTTGTTTTGTTTTGTTGTAAATCACTTTGATATACCGTTGGGAGAAGGAATACAGGTACAGGGAGGGGAATGAAACAAGGATACCAATTAGGAGGTCATTACATAGACGGGACAATGATGGCCTGGACCATGGGGGTGGCAGTGGAGATGGGAGGAAGTGGGTGGATCCAGGATAGAGTTGGGACCTAGAGCTCACAGGACATGCTCATGGATTAGATATGAGAGATTAGGGAAAAGAAGGGAATCAGTATGACCTCTTGGCATTTTGCTTGAGCACCTGGGTAGGATCGTCATGACCTTTACTGTGTTGTGAGTAATATAAGGAGGATTGGGTCAGGGTTCTGGAAGAGCAGAGATCAAGAATTCTGTATCGGGCATTTTAAGGGTAAGATGTCTACTAGACATTCAAGTAGAGATACCAAACAGTGGTTGGGTGGGTAAGCCAGGAGATCAGAAAGATGTTAGGTTGTTAGCATATTAAGGGATGGAGGCGGCAATACCTGGTGGCCTACCAGAAGGCTTTGAACCAAAAGTAACACTTGCTTTTCTACCACCGCATGAAATCCATTCGTCAACCAAACTAAAATCATAGGGCGCTGAGAAATAGACAAAACTGTGAATATAAATCCACAAACACCAAGGACACCGTGGGTCAATGTTTCCTTAAGATTATCCAAGACTCCCAAATGGACCCCCACCTCCTTTGAGGGGCTTCTCCAAGCCTCTCTAGCCCTCTTCCACACCCAGCGAGTTCAGTGAGAGTCACTGGTACCCACATATAGTTAAAGTCCACCCCTCAAACTGCGGGTTTAATCAGATGCATGGCTTCAGTGCTTGGGCTTAATGAGGTAAACCAGACCTCCGGTAATATTGCCTGTATAATTGACATGGTTCTCTGGGAAACATTACCCTTTATAATGAAAATACTGTATATAATTAGAATCTAATAGGAAGAAAATAGTAATTAGCTAGAATTAACTGAACAGACGCAATCAGGCAAATAAAGGTTATCCTCAGGAGAGGACCCTTCAGAGTTCAAATGCACGTCCTATAATTGTAGAGAAGCCCCTGTAATTAAGGGTAATTTTTTCCCTGCATCGTGGTGGAAGAGTTTGTTGTGTTTTTTTGCTGAGTGGCGGAATGAGTCTGGCCAAGACCTAAAAGGAATCTGGAAGGTTGTACAAACAGATATATGAGAGAAAGGGGAGGACAAGAGAAGGCGGGGGACCCCAAAACTAAAATTCCAGGGGGTGGGAATTCCAGGTCCAGCTGTCGTTAACCAGCTGTGTGGCCCTGAGTGAGTCACCGCCCCCTATAACAATGATAATAAGAGTGGCTACCATTTATTGAGTGTCTACTTACTATGAAATGAGTTAAGCACTTTCCATACATCATCTAATGTAATCTTGTGTTCCTAACCACCGGATAAACATCCTCCCTTTGCTTTTGTTTTAAAGCAAAGAATTGTCTTTTCTCTTACCTCAGATTAAACCAGACAATGAAAAAAAGTGACTACTAACAATGACAAGGACAGAAACTCTCTCAAGGGTTGTCGCGAGGATCCATTGATGTTGTGTCCCTTTGCAAGCTTAACAGAGAAAGAAACCAGCCTTTATGGGCCGTTTGTTTAAACCAAGAACTTCACAAGTGCCTGGACCTATCAGACCCCAAGCCTGAGTGCCCCTTGCTATATAACATCTACCCAACAAATGACAGTCACTGCCAAGCGACATTATTAGGGAACAAGCTCGTGCTCAAAGTCTGCAGCCCCAGAAGTGCTCCCTGGAGGATATGGGGTCACTCACTTTTCTGCTTAACCTGTGGGAAGACAAGAGTAGAGTCCCCAAGTGAAGCCAGGGGAGCTGCTGGGCTGGCGGCTGTGCAACAGGTCTTCATGTGCCGGTCCAGATCAACAGCTTCTGTAGCATCACATGGTCCAGGATCTGCACGTGGGGATTGGAACACCAATGAAGAACTTGTTATCATCAGCAGGAGAAGGACGTGTATGGCCCAGGGTTAGACGTAACAGCACTTGGCCCTCTAACACCAGATAGCCAATTCTCTGAGCAGATTCAATCCACATTCATGAGCACTGACACTATGCCAGGCTCAGGGTGGGCACTCAGTTACAGGGGCTGTCCTCTGTGGAGATTTCAGTCCAGGGAGCAGGGATAGGAGTGAGGAGAGGGAAGACACATCATGTGTCTCCAGAACACAAGCAAGACGTGCTAAGTGCTGTGATAAAGGAAGCCTGGAGGAGTTTATTAAATACCATCTGAGGAGAATGGAGACAGATCTGGGAAGACTTCCAGGAAAAGGCAGCATTTGAGTAAGATCTTGTCAGGTGGAGATAGGAGAGAGGGACCCTCTGGGAAAAAGGACCAGCCTGGGTAAAGGCATGATGGCAGACGGATACACAATATATGTCAGGGGAAAATCACTTGAAGCTCTGCTGCGGCAGATCTATAGAGAAGCAGAGGTTTCTAGTCCTCTCCTGGAAGGATAACTGGGGAGACCTCGGGTTCCTCTGTCCACCCCCACCCTCCTCTCTTCTCATGAGAGGAGTCATGGATTTAATTGATGAGGCTGAAGAGCAGCTCATCGCATCATCCAGAGGGCGTACTTGGGAAAGAGCAGGAAAGAACGTCTTCCAGGCATTAGTAAAGATACCTCTTTTAGGGACCCCTTCGTCTGCCTCTGGCCAGGAGTGGTGGGTGCTGGCCACAGGGGCTTGCTCCTGCAGGTTCAAACAGGCCTCTTTGTGCTGTGCCAGCTTGTCCCTGTGTCCCAGCATGAGTGAGTTCCACAGTCCAGATTCAGGAAAGAAGGTCCAAGTGCAGCTTTACCATTTGGGAAGCTGATACTGGTTTTGTTTCCTACCTGAATCTTTGTGTTTGTCTTTAATTGAGCCCAACCTGGAGGGGAATGGGAGCCAGTGAATGGCAGCCTTGACTTCCCATCATATGCTGTAGGATCAGTGCATGGTTTGGTGTGCCTAGGTCACAGGGCAGGTTGTGGGTGGTAGGAGATGAGGCTGGGAAGGTGGACTAGTGCCTTAGGAAATAGAACTGGTGAGATCTGAGTCATCATAAAATTTCAGTGCAGTTTCCCCCATATCAAATATCAAATCCATCTGAAGTCTGAAATGTACCCTCCCTTTAGGGAAATGGGGATCCAGTCTTAAGGCTCCTATCTAGCAATCTGTGTGTTAACACTTGTACCCAAAGTAAGTCCATGTCCTGGGTTCTTCCATCTCATACACTGCTCCTCCACCTGCATCAGTACCATATTGATACTGGAGATATCATGCATGAGAGTAGAGAAAGGTTGGAGGGTCTTTACAAGTGCTGCTAGAGGGAGAATGAATAGATGAACAGATGACCATGGGACATCATCTCTAGCTATGTTGTCTCTCACCAAAGTGACAGATATGTATAACATGTATTTATTAAATACCTACTACATGCTTGGCTTCGTAAGAGTAGCAAGGAAAACTAGACAGAGGGCTTAAACATATTCCTTCCATTTGGAGAATTTACCGTCAAGCAAGAGAGACGAGATTGTATAAAATAATTATAATACAAGGTAAGAGGAAATAAGATGATTAGATTAAGTGCTGTAAAGTGCTGTGGGTATGCAAAGGAGAAAGACATTTCTTTGGCAAGAGAATTTAGAGAAAGTTTCCTGGAAGAGATGGTCTTGAAACTGCGGCTTGAACTCTAGGTAGGATTTGAAAATGGTGAGATAGAAGGAGGGACTTCCTGGTGGAGGAAGCATAACAGGCAAAGTCAAGGGGCTGACAAACTATGGGGCAAACGTGGAGAGGAATAGAAAATCGCTAGAGTCACAAGCTCTATGTAAGGAAGCATTTTGAAAAATATGTGGAAGCCAAATCTTCCAGGATTTTGATGCCAAACCAAGGTGGATTTTGCCCTTGCTGTTTTGAGAAGATATTCGAGAAGGTGTAACTCAAGCAGAGTGGTATTCCAGTGCAATGGACCACAGCGGTGCCCTCTAGAGGAGTGGGTTGGAGAAGGGGCGGCTCCTTGTCGGTGTCTCTTTCCTGAACCAAGTCTCTCACCTGTGTGGAGTGACTGGCAGAGCGATGGGAGGTGACCTCAGAGGATGGTTATGCAGATCACCCAGTGTCTGACCTCTTTCTTTATTCTGCCAGAAGCAGGACACAAGGCAGCTCTGATGATCACAGGTGGAACCCTCTTGTCTGGGCCTCCTATTTCTATTGTTAAAGCCACTTAATGCCTAATTACTCAACAAGCCACAAGGTCTTCCGAGAGCTCCTTGCCAGAGAGCAATCGGCTTTGTCAGACATTTCCAAAAAGCACACAACTCTCTTGGAGGTCTTGGAATAGCTATGTCAGTGGCCCTAATGGAACATAATTTCCTGTAAAGGAAAACTAATTTAATATTTTCAGGTATTATGTAACCAAGTGCCCACAGAGAGAGGGAAGACAACTACTAACGAGAAACCATCAGAGCACAGTATCCCTGCAGAATCAGAAAGCCTGCAGGTCTGTTTAATGCTGCAAAAGGGGACCCACAGGAGTGGCTGATTGCAGACACAAGGGTGAGATGGTGTCATGGTGAAAGAGTGTGGTCTTTGAACCCAGGTAGACTGGGGGTTGAGTCCCAGATCTGCTGCTTGCTAGCTGTGAGACCTTAGACAAGCTACCTAACATCTCTGAACCATAATAAAGTTTCAGCAGCAGCAAAATGAGAATGATAAAATCATCTCAACTCCTTTGTTTGTTGTGAGGATTAAATAGAAAAGTTTATGAGAAGTGCATAGTGTAGTGTCCGGCACTTAAAAAACACTCAATAAACGGTCCCTGTTTTATTATAGCTGCTACTATTATTGATCAGAGTCGAGTTTCATAAAACTTACTTCCCTCTCACTCCCCCTTCAGGAAGAAAAGTTGAGGTCAGGACACCAATCACCAAAACCTTCTGCGGTAAACAACATACACTAACTGGATGTGATGGTGAATTTTATGTGTCAACTTGATTGGGCCAAAGGATGCTGAGGGAGCTGATGAGGTATTATTTCTAGGTGTGTCTGTGAGGGTTCTGGAAGAGAATAGTATTTGAATGAGTAAACTGAGTAAAGAAGATGGCCTTCACCGATGCAGGTAGGCTTTATCTAATCTGTTGAGGCACGAATGGAAAAAAAAGGCAGAGGAAGGGCAAATTTGCACTCTGCTTGAACTAGGAGATCCATCTTCCCCCACTCTCCAACATGGGGACTCCTGGTTCTCAGGCCTTTGGACTCAAATTGGGGCTGACAGCACAGTCTCCTTTGGTTCTCAGGACTTCCAGTTTGGGCAGGAAGTACACCACCGACTTTCCTGGGCCTCCAGCTTGGGGATAGAAAATCCTAGACTCCTCAGTCTCCACAATCATGTGAGCCAACCCCTTAAGTTAATTCTCTTTCTGTATCTATCTATAACTATATCTATAACTACAACTATATCTATATCTGTACATATCCTATTGGTTCCGTTTCTCTGGAGAACTCTAATAGGTAGAATCCTCCCACAGTTGCCCAAGCCAGTACCCTTCCTTGGACCTCATCACTTGAACAGGGTCTTCCAACCAGAATCTGATCTCCTCCAAAGGAAGGAACCGCATCTGTCTTCCTCTGTGTTGAATCCCCAGAACCAGGCCAAATGCCTGGCACATACAAGACACTCACATATTGTTGGAAAAATAAGCAGACCTTTTATCTCTTGCCTGGACCTTGGATTGCAATGGCGTCTTTATTCCCCATGCGGTGCTGTAATCACTTCCTCTGGGCTACCCTCCTTACTACAGTCAAAAGATATTTCGAAAACTTCAATCTGATTACATTAGCCCTCTGTTTAGAAGGTACAACAGAATTTCTCCGAATCAAAAAAATTCAAATTCATATTCTCCATCTTGGCATTCAAGGCCCTGCACAATTTGGTCTTAGTCTTGTCTCCCCCAGAGTTTGTGTCACACCTCCTGATCTTCCCACACACTATCTTCTTTCCATTTCTCTGATTAGCCACTCCTCTAGCTCTGAAACATAACAGCTAACCTCACGAATCATGGTGCTTTTACGCATCAAGCCAGATGTGACTTCAGAATCCTTCTCTACGTAGTATCTAGGCAGCCACAACCAACTGGTTAACTATAGGTCAAAATATTATGTCCATTTGCCATCCTAGTCCAGAAGAGCCTGGATCTTGGCCAAGCTGGCTCAACTTTGGCTTGAGTCCAAGAGACTGCTGAAAACCAACTTAGCCAGTTCTCCAAGTTGATCACAGGCCTCTGGACCCCTCCTGAGACACAGAGCTTACTTCCCATTGAAGCCTCCCTCCCACTTCTTCCTACATTGGACTCAGGCCCTAAAACCCAAATCCTATGCCACAGCCTCACTCCAAAGCAGGTAACAACTAGTCCCCTGGACTCAGTGACAGATTTAGCTGCTCTTTCTAAAACTAGCCAAGTGGACCCAGATGTTTCTCATGGCCTTAGAGATCTGTTGGGCAGGCCCTCTTCAGGGTCCAAGAAGCTACTTTTTCCTCAAGTTCTGAGAAAGCAAGGGTAGCTGCTTCTACCCCTAGCAGCAAGATTAGGCCCTAAAGATGTATCTCTTCAACTCAGGATCCCTCAACCCCTTCCCTCACCCCAAGATAATACCTTAAGGTTCTTGGTGCTCTATGAACCAATAGACTTTCCTGAGACCCCAAATCCAACTTCAAACTGTTTCTACATATTTACCAAGATCCCTCTAGCTCAGCTGAGAAGATGGGAAGCTTCCTGAGCCAAACTCCTACTGCAGACTTGCCCCAGGCGGCCCAGAAACCAGCTAAAGAGACCCCAGGGTCCAACCTGACAAAGCTAAACCATAGCCTCCTAGCAGGAGCTCTCAACCCTGGGGGAGTTTTTAAAAGATGCCAGTACCTGCCTCCCTCCAAGAAATTCAGATATACTTGCTCTGATGTGGGGCACGTTCATTGCCTTTTTTTAAAGCTCCCCAGTTGATTCCAGTGTGTAGGCAAGACTGAGAACTGCCAACTATAGATGCCAGTGGGAAAGCCCTGTAGGAGTAGCCTCTGGATAGCGGCCCCAGCATTCCTTCCAGCCGAAAGAGAATGGAAAGGATAGAGTTGCTGTCCTGAAAAAATTTGGGAGGAGTTAGAGGTGACCCACAGAGGATCTGGAAGACACAACTTCACCCAGTGGAGAGTCCTAACCAGAAGTGATACCTGAGCCTGCATTCATTCATTCATTCATTCTCAAATATTAAGCACTTATTGTGTGCCAGGATTGGTACTAGGACTCAGGTGATGGCTCCAGTTGAAAGACCGCCTGCTTCTGAACCATGATCTTAAGTTAGGAGCTAGTGGAGGTCATTTCTGAACCTGAGCTGAGAACTCCAGAAAGTTCCCCTTAGGCTCTGATGCCTCCAAGGCGATGATTGACTAATGGGAATCATTTTTTGTTTCTCTAGGCTTTTAATTGAATGGGAAACTATTGAGGATATGTGCTGAAAAAACCGTACTGTCTCATTCACCAGCCACCATTTTGCAAGATAGATTTTGTTACATCTAATTTATAGGTAAGAGTAAAAAAGGTGAAAAGAGGGAAGTAATTTGCCCAAGGTGGCACAGCTCTTAGGGGACTAAGCTGAAATCTAACCCCACATCTGTTTTTACCCCTCCAGTATATCATATCATTCATGCCTTTGTTCAGTGATTCATTGATTCAATCAAACACCAACAACATCTGTTGAGCACCATCTCATGCCAGACACCGGATTAATGAATACTCAGAACAAGCTTATGAAATAGTTTACCACTTTCATCATTCTGGAGCAGGAATTATCAAACTTCTGCAAAGAGTCATATTTATAAAGATTTTGGCTTTGTCTCAATCACCCTACCATTGTTACATAAAAGCAAAAGCTGACAAAACATGTTCCAATAAAACTTTATTAAAAAACAAAACAAGTGGTGGGCTGGATTTGGTCTATGAGCCCTAATTTGCCAAGCTCTGTTCTAGAGAAAAGGAAACCAGGGTTAAGAGAGGGAAAGGGACTTGCTCAAGGTCACCCAGCTACCAAGTGATAAACCAGGTTTCAATCCACATCTGTGGGACTCCCCACCCATTCTCTCCTTTTCATCATACTCCCTCCCCAAGAAACCCAAGGGAATCATTCTTTCATCATTTAATCTCCCTCAATCCTCTAAGCCTTATCTGTTCCGATTAAGGTGAGTTTATTGTGCTCGAGATGGGTTATTGCTTTCCACAATTCTCTCCCAAGAACATAAGAATAAATCAATCTCTCTGTCTTAATAAGTTGATAATCATTGTGAAATATTTAATGTGCTCAGTGCCATCCTTGATCTTCAGGCTTCAGTCAGAAAATTATTCCCCGTCCTTCCTTCACTCAAACTTTATGCCCTGCCTTTGTTTTGCTGTGCTCCTATTGTTTTTTTTTTTTTCTATTTAATAGCACATCCGTTCCTCTCCTTTGTCATCTGTTCTCTCCTTTAAAGTTGAATTTTGTCCTTGATAATAGGTGGTCCCTTTCTGCTCATCTGGCTTTTTTTGCCAGAGTTTGCATTTGTTCATCACTTTGCATCCCCATGTTTGCTTTGTAAAAGATCCCTGGAGCTCTGAGTTGTCAGAAGGCAGCTATCTAATCCATCTTCCCTTCCCCCAGGAAAGACTTAATTCATTTATTCATTCATTCAACAAATGCCAATTGAGCATCACCAGGCATAGGTGATACAGTGATGGTCAGAACAGACATGATCCAGGCTCTCATGGAGTGGGAGAGATCTCCACATAGTGGGAGAGATCAACATTAATCAAACAACCACAAAATATAGAGTCTCAGTCTGTGATGCTGAGCAACATAATGACAGAGGGGGTCTAGTTTATCCCATTGGTGGGGGTCATTGGGCAGGGTCAAATGAAAACCTCGTTAAGGTGTAGGAGCTAAAGAGAGATGGAGGGGAGTCCTGGCAGAAGGAACAGAGAGGGAGAGGGCTGTCCACCCAAAACTATCTCTTACCTACTGTTTAAAGCTCTCTAGAGAAGAATGTACACTCTCCATCTCAGGTGATCATTTAACTGCCTCTCAGCTTAGAGAATCTTCCTCTTGCTTCACATTGTGACAGCCCCTTAGAAGAAAAGAGGATCATCTGCATTGTTAACTGGGAGGGTCCTTAGGGATCATCTGGGGTAAGTTCTTCACTTTACCAGTGGACAACCTGGTGCCCGGAGAAGGGGAAGACTTGCCTAAGACTGTAGAGACTCCACCGTGAGCCCCTGACTCCCATTCCAGGTCTCATTCCCCAGTTTCTCAGTAAAATTCTATTACCATGGAGCCTCATAAGACAAGGTGTGAGCGTCTTCCCTATGGACAAATCACTATAATGGTAATAACAATAATAGCTACCTTTTGTTAAGATTTGCTCATATTTCAGTTACAGTTACATATTTTGGGCTCATTAGCTTTTGTAGGGTCATCCCAGTAACCAGTGGTATGGGCTTGATACTGGTCCCTTGTTTCTCCCTGTCTCATCTCAGCTGGCTGCATCCTCTATTCAGCTGGGGACTTCCGAAGGGGCTCCGCATACCCAGCCTGACTCTCCTCTCTGTACCACAGCAGACAGAACACGATTGGCCATTTAGACAGCATCGGTCTGTGGGCCCCTCCGCATACTAATCAGTCACTAGAAATAGATGCATTAGGGATGAAAACATTTACTGGCAACACTATCTGGCTTCCATCTTTCACCTTCACTGGGTAATGAGATGAGCTAGAACATTAAAACCAACAAACAGCCTTTGGTGTTTACAGCAAATGTTTGCAAGAGCGCAGGAGCCGGAGGTGCTCTGGGGAACATCTGGATTTCTGGAACTGTGTGATTACACAGATGTGTTAGATTCATCAAGCTGTAAAAATATCCTGTGATGTATGTCTTAGAAGAAAAACAACCTCCCAAAATGGATTTGGTGCAAATTACCAATCATAGCAAAGACACCAAAGGAAGGCTAATGTGACTCCAGGCTCTGGGGAGACCTTCAAAGCCAGGGTGAAGTCAGTGCTTTAGAGATTGGTATTTGGTTGACAAGGGCAGGGTTGGGGTGAGGCCAAGATCATCGGTGATTCTATTCATCTCTTACTTCATCTCTAATAAGCCTCACTATGAGTACCCACTGCACCACTTGGATTGAGTCCCTCCTTTCCTTACACATTTTGGGGTCTCTACCTTGTCCAAAAACATCTCTACTGGCTTATAAAATTTTAGGTAATATGCTCTAAAGCAGTTTCCCAGACTCATCTTCTGCAACCACCCAATACTAGCAAAATAAGACTCATCTTATTTCTCCAAATACGCAATTTGTCTCCATGCAAACCCACAGCATCATGCCTGATCTAGTCAGTCCCCTCAAAATTTGTCTTGCTTTTTTCTCTGAATGGTTGAGCGAATGAATAAGTGACTGAGTTGCCTCAAGGCCTTTGCATGTGCTCATGCCTATGCCTGGACTCTCCCTGGGTCCCAGAGCTCACGCAGGACTCCTCTTCCTCTTCAAGCTTGATTCCAGACAGCATCTCTTCTGGATAGCTTTTCCTTCCACTCCCTTTCCCAGGCCCTCATCACTCCTGCTAATTTTTATCTCCCCATATATTTTGCACAAACCTGAAGTTTAATGCATAGAACTTCCTTTATCTTTTAGGTGTGTCTGTCTTTCTCACTGTTCTATAAGTTTCTGAAAGCCAGAGATGCCACCCTGCTCATTTTTGTAGCCCTGATGCCCAGAACAATATTCAATACCAAGTAGCCTGTGGCAGAAGATGAACCCCTTCAAGAATAAAAACCCTTAAATTGAAATTCCGAGGGCTTGTGATTCTAAAAGGAAATTCATCATAACCCTGAACACGCCTTGGAGAATTTACATTCTCAGGGAAAGATTTGGGAGGAGTTAGTTCTCTCCATTTGGGACCAAAAATTGGATGAAGTGGTCACCGCAACAGTTAAGGCTTAGGTTAATGAGGAAGAGAGAACAATGTGCTCAGGTGGATGTTTATATCTAGTTCTAACTATTTCTTTTAAGAATACAGTTTTGCAACACCGAACAGTAGGAATAGAAAGTAGTATGGATGGAAAAATAATCAGTATGAATAGAAAATCATATGAATACAAAAATATCAGTGTATGTTATCTATGTCTGTGTGTCAATAGAAACTAGTTGCAGTACTAGATATAATGTCTGGGCAGACCCAGGATTCCCGACTCCTAGCACAGTCTTCTTTCCACTCCTCCTCTTGCAGCAAAAAGTAATGAATGAAATTGCAGGTATTTCATCATGCGTGGTCCCAAAACAGCCCCCATTTAGCAGAGAGCATTACCAGGCAAAGCACATTTCCATCTGAAGGTCACAGGTCTTAGAAGAGAGGTCCATCTAAACTGCTTCTGCATGTGTGGATTTATGCAAAAGTAATTAGGAACGGGAACAAAGCAATAGAAATTCAGTTGATTACGTGTGAATTCCTAGCATTTAGCGTAACAGAAACTCTCTGGAAGTTAGATATTTGTCTTTCTGTTCTATGGAAGACGCAACAGAAGTCCCCAAAAGTTAATCACGAATCCAGTATAAATCAGCACAGAGTATAAATGCACCACATGGATTATAAATACCAAAAACAGTAGCAATAATGACCAGGATGACAAACCTACACCAGTAATGACAGTGATTGCTGTCTATAATGTACCTTCTCTGTGCCAGGCAGTTAGGGTATCTCGTGCCAACAAATAACCAGGACAAAATGTGATCTTGAGACAGCATTTCTCAAGAGATGTTCTGGGACCACCAGCATCAGTATCATCCAAAGATCTGGTTAAATATACGGATTCCCACTCCTAACCTCAAACCTACTAAATCAGAATCTCTGGAGGTGGGGCCCAGGAATCTGCATTGAACAGGCTTTCCAGGTGATTCTCGAAAGCACTAAAGCATAAGTACTGCTAAAATCTTCAAAATCCACACAAGGAGGAATTAGCAATTAAAACCAGGCTTCTGCTCATATCATGCCTGTATATTACAGAGGGTTGTAAATGTAGCTATTTAGGTTTAAATTCAGTGAGCCTGGTGTCCAGTTTATTCCACAGTGGGAGCCCAATTAGTCTCCATATGCCCTTCTGTAGCCCTTGCAAAGACCAGAGTTTAAAGAAACCCCTTTGACCAACACCCAGGGGCATCTGCCTCTGAGTGGAAAATATTTTATAACAGGAAAGCGCAGCAGAGAGGAACAAGTCACCTTCCAGCCCCTTCCATTTTCCACCTTAGTCAGAGTCCCCCTCATTCTACAAATGAGACCCCGTAGGGCCAGCGGAGATAGGAAATTGCTTCACCAAGAGCGGCTGGGGGAAATTAGGGCCTCCCTACCTGGGAGGCATCGAGAGACAGTGGCCAAGAGCCGAGAGAAAAGAGACAAAACGCCCATTCCAATAAGGAAACGGCTTTAATCTATCAAAGTAATTCGCCTTCTTTCAGGGAGAGAGAACATGAAATTGCACAAAATGACTTACAGAATGGCACCCAGTCTGATTAGCGTGGGACCCAGAGCTCCCCGTACTTAGTATGTAAGGTGGAAAGCCCATTTGAATATTCTTTTAAAAAAATTTCCCAACATGAAAAGGGAGAAGAATGCGTTTGCCTCTTCAAAAGATAGAAGTTTGGAGAAAGTGCATATTTGGAGGATATCACAGAGGAAATGAGTGCTTAATGGTGGGGCTGGAGAGCCTGTGATAGTCAGAAAGGGTGGCATTTTCATTCCTGACCTGCCATTTTCCCATCTCCGTGTCTCCCTTTTGCCAAAGGTTCAAGTCTAACCCCTCAGTTGGGCATTCATGTCACTTAAGGGTCTCGATCAGTAAACTCTTTCTGTAAAGGGCAAAATGGTAAACATTTTAATGCCCTTTGCATGCCCTGTAATCTCTGTCTCCACTACTCAACTCTGCCCTTGTAACCAGAAAGCAGTCATAAATAATACGTAAACGACAGGGAATGACTGTGTCCTAATAAAACTTTATTTGTGGACACCGAAATTTGCATTTCATATCATTTTCATGTATCACAAAGGATTATTCTTCTTTTGAATTTTTTCAACTATTTAAAATTGAAAGAAACAACATGTTTAGCTCTCGGGCTATACAAAGACAGGCAATGGGCAATGTGGCCCTGGGGCCATAGTTTTCCAATCCTCTCTCTAGACTGGGCTTGTGTTTCTCACCCCTTCTTGAGCTGCTTCTCTGGTTCCTTCAATATGAAGGGCTGTCTTTTCCATGTGCAAGCCCCTTCATTTCCAGATTCTGTGCCCCCTGCCTGTTCTTTCTGCCTGGATTATCTTTCTCTTCCCTTCCCAAACATCCTTCGGGTTCTTCAAGCCTCCAATTCATCACCTCTTCCCTGGTGCCTCACCCCCAAGAAGTGACCTTATCTACAAGTCTTATCTCCATTCCCGACTCTAAGCTACTTATGAATAAAACCATATCCAACAGCTACATTCATCCTTCAACTAATTCCCCACAACAAACCTCTGAGGTAGGCACTGTTATTATCCCCAATTTACAGACATGGGAATTGCATCTTTAAGAGGGCTGTTAATTTGCCAGAGGTCACCTAGCAACTGAAGGAAGAACAAGGATTGCACCCCATGCGTCAGGTACAACCCAACTCTTGACCCTGATGTTATGCTGCGTGAGAGGAAACCTCGCAGCTTCCAAACTGCACCATGTCTCAAAAATAGGGGTGCTCACTATATGTTTGTTCAAATGAACGTTACAGCTTGTTTATCTTGTTTATGAAGCCCCAGGAGATTAGTAGTAAGCAAGGACCCTGACACCAGTGAGAAATGATGAATAATAACTGACAATCTGACTTCAAGAGAGGACGGTAAAAACAAAGCGAAGGATGGTAAACATCAGCCCAGTTAGCTCACAAAGCAGAGGTCTGGTGCCATTTAGCATAGGGTCTGGTGGTCCTGCACATGCCAGTGTCTCCGAGAGCATTGCTGTGTGGTGGTACCACGTGGGTGGGATGATTGTAGAGGCAACGCTGAGTCCTCACAAAATGGTAGTCGATGGTATGCCTAAAAATCACGGAAGTATGTGATCTGTTGAGATGGATACTCCACCCAGTATTTCTCTTTCTTTCTCTTTTCTTTCTTTCTTTTTTTCTTTTCTTCCTTCCTTCCTTCCTTCCTTCCTTCTTTCTTTTTAGTTCAGTGTTTTCAGAGGTTAGCTCTTATTTACCTAACTATCCCTACTCTGTAGAATCACCTTTTCCCTGAGGATGATGAGGACCCAACAGTGTTTCTGTATCATAATAATGTTGCAGCAAGGCCTCCCTGTTTTATCTGCTCCTCTGTATCTTCCGACTTGGTTGGGCATAGTCTCTCCATTCTCTGTGGATTCGTATATGCACTTTCGACACAAATCAACTAACATTTACTCAGTTACTACTGTATACAACGTCCTGTGTGTTGGGTAATACTGATGCAGAACTGTGATAAGTAAGACAATGGTTGCCCTCAAGGAGTTCGTGATCTGGGAAAGAGTCAGATGCTGACATGACTCAAAGCTACATTTTTCTCACTATGCCTAAAGACTACAGTTTAATCAAAAAGAAAAACATCATTCCATTGGGCAAGTAAAAAATAAATTAGCCCCCCACCAAAAAAAATCTTGGGTTTGCATATATATTTTTGATTCTCTTGATCATGTCCTCCTTACTCTTTACCATCTCTAAACTTGAGACAGGAAACTTTTATTTCTAACCACAGACCGATGCAGATTTGGAGTCTCCTGGTATTTGGTTTGGTTCCTACTTGACTTGTCCAAGTCTTTGCTTTTGCTCCAGGCTGGCACGTGCTGTCTATTCTCTCTCTGGAATCTGATCTCAGTACATTTCTGTTTCTGGATTTGCTGCTCTGGCCTTGACACTAGCAATTCAGATGGCACCCAACCAGGTGTAAAGAAATGACAGCCACCATTGTGAGTAGATATCACATGTAACTAATTTCATATTCATTCCTTTGGTAAATATTTACTGAGCATCCGCTCAATGCCAGGCACAGTGTCAGGTACTGGGGCTACAGAGAGAGTGATAATCAGGTACTGGGGCTACAGAGATAGTGATAATCCATGCCCTAGAGACTTTTGTCAGTGATATGAACAATTGGCACTACATGATAAGTTCTGTGATCCATTGAACACACACCCCCAAAGCTTCCTCTTTGGAGCAGCCCATGTGCTGGTGCTGAGGTTTTGGGGATGAATAACACAAAGTCCTTCCTTCCAGGAGCTCACTGTGTCATAGGAGCCTATTGTCAACATTAAGACTAGTCATAAATATTCTAGTTCTACTTCCAAACCCTTGGTGTAATGCTCTTCCCCACCTACTTGAACTCTGGTGGGGTGATTTGACATATCTTAGCCAACGAAATGTGTCACTTCCAGCAAAAACCTTTAAAATGAGGGAGGCTGTCAGGCGGAGAGGGGAGGTATAGTCTTGGCAAAGTGAGTTCACCTCCCTGAGCCTCAGTTTCCCAGTCACCAAAGTGGGCATCATACCCACCTTCAAGGATTGTTGGGAGGATTAAAAGCTACTGTAGAAGTCTAGCAATGAGCACTGTATTATTTAAAACATCAGGACTCTGGTTTACAAATAACAACAACAAAATATTTTAAAATACCTTACCTTAAGCTAAAAGATAGGGAAATTAATTAGCGTTTATAACTGGGAAGTCTAAGGGACAGAGCTGACTTCCAGAGTGGCTAGATCTAAGGAAGTTATGTCCTTAGGTCTCTCTCTCTTTCTCTCGACCCAGCTGGGCTCCTGCCGGCTTCTTTCTCAAGCAGATGTCATCCCAGAGGGTGAGAGCTCTGGGCAGCTCCAAGCTAACGTGACTGCAGAGCAAGACGGAGGTCCTCCTCCAACATCTATATCGGGGCTCAAAAAAAACAAGATTCTCTGCCCCCAAACCAATGGCTATGCACTCCTAGGGTGGGGAGGGGGAGGGGGTACCCTTTTAGGTACCCCAGGTCACCTCTCGGGGCGCATGATTCACATCTTCCTCAGAGTCACGTGGAGTTGAGGAGGGTCTCTTCCCCAAAGGAAGAGGTGCTCTACAGAAACAACGGAGAGATGGCCACCGTGTTGACGGCTCTAGGAAGTAGGAACACTGTATATAACGAGACGGCTGGATGAAGCATGGTATGTGAAAGGGAGAAAAAGAAATCTATTTTCGCTAGAGCCTAAAATGACGTGTATGTATGTGGGTTTGTGTATATATGCCTGTGCGTATATGTGTGTATGGGTATGTATGTGTGTATTTATGTGTATGTGTGTTCGTGTGTACATATATATGTATGGGTATGTATGCCTGTTTGTGTGTGAGTATGTGTGTATATAGGTATGTATGTAGGTGCGTGTGTGTATGGGTATGTTTATGTGTGTGCATACGTGTGTATGGTTGTGTGTGTGTGGTGGGCAGGAGTTGGCAGATGATGAGGGTCAACAGGTAGGCTGGAATCAGAAGATTCAGTGACACATTCTGCCAGGGGGCCTAAGACTAGATTCTAGGTCTTAAGCCATGAGACTGGTGATAGAAAAGCTTTTTGGGAATTCTAAAATGTTCAAAGCCAACCAGTAGGTAGCTCTGCAGGCATCATGATGTCTTAGAGTTCACTGTAATCTGGAGAAATAAAAATGACCAGGAACATAGAGGACGCAGAGAGAACTGAAGGGCAGAATAGCCCAGACACCCCCTGGGGCTGTGCCAGTTTCCCATGCACCACGCTGACCTGGAACCTGTTTTAGATGATGACTCAAGGTTTCCAACAGCACCTGACTCACTGGCCTTAGTTCTTATTCCATTCCATTAAAAGTGTCCACGGGTGGCCTATACTCCACGCCCTGCCTGAAGGTACAGAGGCAGGGCACCACCAGGGAACAGGTTCAAGAGAATACTTTGGGCTCGAGTCTTTTTATAGCACTGAGAGTCTACTGGACAAGAAACATGAAGGTCCATAGCACAAAGAAAAAATGGTACCTTCATAAAGCAGGAGGCCATTTGATCAGGAGCAGGATAGAAGAAAAAACTTGAGTGTGGGAGCCAAGCGGACTTGGATCGACTCTCAATTCCTACACCCATCTGGCTCTATGGCCACAAGGAAGTCACTTCACCTGTCCGAGCCTCAGTTCCTCTATCTGTACAATGGGGATGTTAATACCTTCTCCTCACAGGATTTCTATGAAGACTAAATGAGAGCAATGCAGCTGAAGCATAGACTAGAATCCCCAGACTACTGGGAGCTCCTGCATGTCAACTCTCAACCCACTAGTCAAGCGTAACTCCCAGCCCCTGCTGGAAGTGTCTCTGTCCACCACGCAGGGCTTTCCTGGGTGGGCAGAGGTCCCTACTCTATAATGGTTCATTGTCTCCCTACAGCCCCTCAAATCTCCACTTAGCCACAACCTTCCTGGAAAGTCATTGTTCCTTGGAATGTCACTCTTGCTTTCTGTCAGATGAGAAGGTTTGTATCAAATTGAGGATCTCAACCATGTGAGCCAAGGGCCCTGGTGCTTTCCTTGTCTGCACAGGGTTTTGTAACATTTGAGTGTGGATGCTTTTAGCTGTAACATGAGCTCTCTCACCCTTCCCTCACGTCTCCCCAGCCATCTTAACCCATGTACATCGTCCATCTGGCCCCTGTGAGTGTTTGTTTGATCTTCCTATTTCTGGACTAAATCATCCCCATGACTTTTCCAGCCTACAGGTTCTAGATTCACCGGTCCTCCTATCTCCCAAATGAGTCATATTCACTTTCATCCTCATGCCCACTCTCATTTTGGCCTCTCCTCTTAGAATGTCTGATTTTTCTCATCTTCCACTCCTACTGGACTCCACTCAGCTTTGACAGCTTTTGTTTTTCCCAAACTAACTCATTCTATGTTTCTCGAGAAATCTCTCTGAAGCCAACCCTAAGTTACAGTGTTCAGAGCATGCAAACAGCAAATATTTCAGGAAGCTTTCTTTAATGAACCCTATCCTGGCTTTATCAACCAATTGACAGTTATCATCCTCAGCGTCTACACTCTGTACCATCTATGTGCCAGACAGTGTCTTAGCCTGCTTACATACAGCTTCTCAGATGCTACAACAACCCTGCAAGAAAGACGCTGTAGTTCCTACTTCACAGATGAGGCAATAGAGTTTCAGAGAGGTGAAGTCGCTTGCCCAAAGACACACAGCTGGTAAGTGGAAGCGCCAAGATTTGAAATCAAGTTGCATTTGAAACCCAAGTCACTTAATTTTTTTTCTGCTGCAGCATGAAATGTAGTAATGAGATCAAAAGTTAAATAATATATCCATTAGATGAATATGCCACACCTCAGTTCACAAAAGGCTTCCTCACTCACTCACTTAATTTTCACAACAGCCCCTGGCACTGAGAGGACACAGCTAATTTTCCACATTTGGCAGATGAAGAAAGAATGCAGGCAAACTGAACTTCCTTTCCACCCAGAAGCAGCACTGCCAATGCCCTAAGATTTAAAAAAATAAGGAAAAAATTCTTCCTCCTCCTCAGCTTGAGGCTGGCATTAGGGGCAAGATTGAATTTATACCGATCTGCAAATATTTTCCTCTTAAGTGTCCATTTTCACTGGACATAAATTGGACTGAATTGCCTTTACCTGCCGGAGCTGGAAAACCCGTCTCTACAAATTGATGCCTTAACTTTGCCATCCTCCTGCAACAATTAGCTGCTCTCTGACAGCTTCCACCTCTCTGGGCATCAGCCACTGGGTCACGAACACCAAGGTTTTTCTTGGTGTTAAGGTGGTCCACTTACTTCTCTATGCCGCTCTTTTCTGGCCCCGAGGGGCACATGATTCCCCTCCTTGCATTCAGTCTCTCTAGAGTCCTTCTCTCTCTGAATCCAGTCATCTAATCCTGAAGCAGTTCTCAGTTCTGCTGCTCCCTCCGCATCCTCGCCACCTCTGCCCTGGGTCAGGAAACTCAGCATTCAGGGCTGCTCTCTCCACCTTCCCTCCAATCTGTTCCCCTTCAGTCTTCATGCTGCATCCAGAATAATCTTTCTGTCAAAGAGTAAGTTGACAGTTATCCACCTTCTTCATAGAGAGAAACATGCGTGTCCCTTCCCCATATTGAATAAGAAGTCTCTATTCTCAACTGGAGGTGGGGAAAGTCTCCAATCTCCACTTGAGCTGAGACAATAATGTATTCCCCTTCTCCTTTTGGGATGGAAAGATGCAGGCGAAATTTAATAGCTCTCATTTTTTCAGCACTTACTATATGCCTTGTTCACTTCCTGGCTCTATCACCTACCAGCCAGAGGATTGGGGGTTTTTGTTTGGGCCTTGGTATCCTTCTTGCCTTTCTCTAGCCTGCTTTGTGCCCTGGCTACTGACCTCTATGGTCTGGTTGGGTTTGGGTTCAACCAAGGCAGTCAAGGAGAGTGACAGCAGAGTAATCGCCATCCTCCCCCACCACCCCCGACCAATTCCCTGCCCACCTGGCCAGGACCACAGCCCCTTTAGAGCAGCCCACTCCTAGCTCACAGCTACTCTCTCCAGGGTCTAGTAACTGCACCCTCCCTGGCCCCTTAGCCTGGGGTGATTGTCTTCCTGGCCCACTCTTTTGCATTTGGCCCTGCCTTAACTTTCCTTAGTTACTCCCCTTTGAGTATATCCTCTCTTTCCTGCTACACTATGACTTTCAGAACGGGGCAACCAGGGAGATGTTGGTCAAATGGTACCAACTTGCAGTTAAAAGATGAATAAGTTCTGGAGATCTAATGCACAGCATTGTGATTATAGTCAACCATACTGTATTATATACTTTAAAGTTGCTAAGAAACTAGATCTAAAGTGTTTTCAGCACCCAAAAAAAGGGATAATTATAGTTGGCCCTCCCTTTCGGTCGCTTCCACATTCACGGATTCTACCAGCTCCAGATCAAAAGGCCTAAGATGGTTGCATCTGTACTGAAGGTGTACAGACTTTTTTTCTTGTCATTATTCCTTAAATGATACAATATAACAACTGTCTACATAGCATTACATTGCATAAGCTATTATAAGTAATCTAGGGACAATGTAAAGTATATGGGAGGATGCGTGTAGGTTATATGCAAATACTATGCTATTTTATATAAGGGACTTGAGCATCCTTGAATTTTGGTATTCGCAGGGGAGTGGGCATGGGGAGTGGTCCTAGAACAAATCCCCGAAATACACCATACCGAGGGACGACCATGCGCGAGGTGATAGAGGTGTTAGCTAATCGTATTGCAATATATGAATGATGTATCAAATCAACACATTGTACAACGTTAAACTTATGTCATTTATATCTTAATAAATACGTGATTACGTAAGTATAAAAAGTAGGATAGGATCCTGGGCACATCGCCCCCCCCCCCCCCCCGAGCCTGAGTCTCCTCATCTGCCTGAGGAGGGTGATAACGGCGGGATGATGAAAGGAAGGAGCATGAACTGCACGGCTATTGTGAGAATTAAGTGAGGAAAAGTACTTAAACAGTGTCTGGCTTCTAAAAAACATCCCAAAATGCTAGTCGTTTTTCATATTATTAAACACCCGATGATGTGGTGTTACCTCCATTTTGCAAGCAAAGAGACTAATTCCAACAGAGGTCAAGTGACTTGCAAGGTCACCCGGCACTTAGCAGGTGGGAATTCACATCCAGGGCTGTCTGACTGCAGAGACTGAATTTTATCCAAAGCAGAAAAGCATTGACTCGGAAACGTTGAGACCCTCCCCTGAGATGGCAAGAGGGGAGCTGCCTTCCCGGGTGCCTCAGCCTTAGAGGAAGCTGGTGCTGTCTGTGAGGACCCACAATGCACCTGGATAATCGCTCTGTGGAAGCTGAGCTGGGGAGGGGGCCCCCTTGACCCCTGCAGGCAATCAGCTTAGCCCGTGAAGCATGAGATTTAATTACCCTTATCTAAGCTTAAATAACTGTAAATGTTATTGTTGGTCACAGGAATTATCTCGCCCTTTGAAAACACCCAGCCGTTTCCCTGAGTCGGTGCTTTCCACAGACGGGGAAACAATGCCATTAATGTCACAGGAGTCCAGCACTATTTGAACCCAAGCATGTGCCGACTGTTTGTGTGACATTTTTGAGGACCCAATATGCTGTTTTATTGATAAAGAAAGGCAGTTGGCATAGTGGCTGCCACCCGGGGAAGAGACAGAGAGAGTTGACGTCCATAATTCACTACTTGGTGGCTGGGAGATGCTGGGAAAGTTGCTTAACCTCTCTGGTCTTCTATACTGCTATGTGTCCTCAGCCTCTGTGTTAGTGGTTTCTGGTGGAAAGTGGAAAGTTTGGAGACAAGTGCGTGGCAAAATGGGGAAGGCTGGAATGAAGGTTTGCACTCATCTAGGAAAAAGGGGTGGGAGGAAGTCCAGGCCATCGGGCACAGCATTGGAGTCCGTGTAGCCTGATGGCTAAGGCACAGGCTTTAGAATTAGAGCGACTTGAGTGCAAGTCCCAGCAGCACCAGTTGCCAACTATATGCCTTGAGCAAGTGGCTTCTCTTCTCTAAGCTTCCTTTTTTTTTGCTGGTAGGATAAGAATGATGGGGCCTCCCTTATAAGGGTATTGGGAATATGATAGGAGATTAGCTGGTAGACAGATAGATACATACATACATACATACATAATTTTATGCAAAGCATCAGCAAATACAAAACACTCAATAAATGAGAAGAATTACCGTGAATTGCCACTTTGATATTATTATTTATAACCATCACAGGAAGAGATGAAGAGTTAAGCAGCTTGGTGTCCAAGATGACCATGATGATACACGACAGAAGTAGATTTTTAATTTTTTTTGGTGAGGAAGATTGGCCCTGACCTAACATCTTTTGCCAATCTTCCTCTTTTTGTTTGAGGAAGATTGTCACTGAGCTAACATCTATGCCAATCTTTCTCTATTTTGTATGTGGGATGCCATCTCAACATGGCTTGATCAGCCATGCATAGGTCTGCACCCAAGATCTGAACCTGCAAACCCTGGGCTGCCTAGGCAGAGCACACAAACTTAACCCCTATGCCACCGGGCCAGCCCCAGAAGTAGTTTTTATCAGTTATCGTTATCATTGTTATTAATATAGTAACTAACATTTCTTGGTCAAATATTGTATGTCAACTCTGTGCTAAGCACATTAAATACACTATCTCAAAAAAATCTTTATAATTATCCTTGGAATAGGTACTATTATTCTATTATTGTCCCCATTTGGTAGATGAGGAAACTGAGGCTCAGCAAAGTTCATTGATTTGCCCAAGGTTGCTCAGCTAGTGAGTGGCTTGGGCTAGAACTGGTTCCATGTGACCTCGGAGCCCATATTCTTCATGTAGGGTAATGGGGATTGCATGGTAATGGAGAGGCCAAGAGTAGGCAATACTGAAAGAACCAGAAGGCAGCAGCAACAGGGAAGTGTGGCATCAGGAACAAGCCTCAATATAATAGCCAAGAAGTTCCTGGCAGTTCCCAGGAAGCGGGTAGGAAAAGAGAAAGGCAGAGTCTCATCTAAGAAAGGAGCCCCGTTGTTGGAACTGTCAGCACTGTGGGCCCAGCCCAAGGCAGGACTCAAATCATCACAGCCACAGTTCCAAACAACAGGGCCTGGCGGGCTTTTTGAGTTACGAAGTAGGAAAATAAGAGCCAGACAGACTTGGTTTGATTCCTAGGTCTCCCACTTACTTGCTGTGGGCTACAATCATGCTCTGTGTCCCTTCTATGCCTTGGTTTCCCAATATGTAGTATTAAGAGAGTATTAATGGACATATGGATGGCAAATAGATGGTATACATGCCACAACTCCCCACTTCTGCACTCACTGGAGACATTGTTAACTGACTCCTTCCCACTCACCCTAACTGCAGAATTCTTCTCCCAGTGCTGCAAAGACAGCCCCTCCCAATCAACCAGAGAAGGAAGATTGCACTGGATGGCAGTTAAGGCTTCGTCCAGGTCTAATGTTCTGTGATTCTGATCACATGTTGATTGACTTGTCCTATATGTGTGTTTTCTTGTTGACCTTAGAGGTGGTCAGAGATGGTCAAGGTGTTTTCAAATGAAGCACAACAGTGAGTGATTATAAAATTGTAAAGCCAAAAAGTGCCTTAGCATTTGTCTCATCCAGTTGTTTTCAAACTGTGGTCCCCAGAGTTCTGGGGCTCTTCACAAGTGACTCAGGGGCTGTTTGGGAGACAGAACTCCAAGCCCCATCCCTGCCTACGTAAGAGAATCACCACTTTTTTCTGTTTTACATATTGGGATTCCAAATAACATTTCATTTTTTTCATTCATTCATCCAAAAAATATAGAAAAAGAGTTTTCTGTTTTCCACACTGAAAGAATGAGAGAGAGATAGAAGTAGGAAGGAAGGAAGAAAGGAAGGAGGGAGGGAGGAGGAAGGAAGGAAGGGAGGAAGAAGGAAGAAAGGAAGGAAGAAAGAAGGAAGGAAGGAAAGAAAAGTTTGAAAACTACTGATCTAATCCACTTTAAAGTGTAGTAAACACTTCACAGACAGAAAGCTTGAGACCCAAGCGTTGAACAAGACTGAGCCAAAGTCTCACAGAAGTTGGCATAGCTGAGAGTTTAACATAGTTCCCCTAACTCCCAGACCCACTTACAGCTCTTTTCATGGTGCCCAATTCCTTCTGTCCACAAGGCAGTTCAAGAGTAAGTGGAGAGGGAGGATTCAGCCTCCTTTGGCGAGGAGAACTGACAGGAGCTACATGAGACGTGAACTTTGAAGATGAGACCACCAATAGATGCTGCCTTCCAGGGAACCCCAAGCTAGAATGACAGCATCCAGCCTGTATGAAGTTGCAGCCAAGATATAAGGCAGGAATCCTGGGACATGTATGCAGGTCTCAGAAAGCAAGAGAGTAAATTCTCATCTGTGTAGACAGAGCCCATCCCCATTGACAGGCCCTCCTCTGGGCCATTTTATGGTTGTTGCAAATTGACCTGGAGCCATCTGCTTACTGACACTCCTGGATTCCCACACGTCTTTCCACTGGCTTGAGAGTCAGCCTCTGCTCAGACCAGAGATGCTTCCAGAGGTTTATGGCACATCTGGCATCTACTTACAGGGCAGTCCTGTCCTCTATGGACAGATTCTTCTTTCTCTCAAGAGTTTAGGCTCTCCTTTTTCATTCATATTATAATTCATCCTCTCCTTTAATCAACAAACTTTTTTTAATGTGTAGTCAACACCATGCTGAGCCCCAGGGAGACACTGACAGGTGACGACTCTCAACCTGAGAAGCTGTGGTCTCATTCAGCAGCTGAGGTCAGTAAAGGAAAAGCGGCTTCTCTCGTTGACGCCAAAGTGGTCCTGAGCGCAACCTTCTGAAGATCACAAGGCACATCTGTTATGAAGAAAGCTTCCCCGTCACATATCACAGCTAAAAGAGAAAGGCTAGTCAACGATCACGCAGCAGGACTACGTTGTACAGGAAAGTGATGCTCAAGGAGACAGGGCCTTTCCAAGGATTCACAGTGAGTCAGAGCCCAAGTCTCCCAGTAGGTAAGCATGAGATTGCTGTGGAGTTAATATTGACAATTGCCTAAGCCTTTTCCCTGAAAGGCATTTCTCTTTTGGATGCTCAGAAACAGCAAGCTCTTTCTCAACTGGAGCCTGGAACACTCACACTCACTCACCCACCTGCCCAGCACACACTCCACCTCCATTCTTTTCTTGGCTAGTTCTTCATCTCTCAGGTCTCAGCTGAAATGCCACTTTCCCAAAGAAGATCTCCAAGATGCCCACACCTAAATTTTCTCCCATGTAATTCTCTTTCATAGCACCCTGCGCTTTTACTTCGTGACACTAATCAAAATGTGGAATTTTTATATAGTTATCAATTTATTGTTCAATGCATGACTCTTCCAAGGACTCGAAAGTCATTTATTGCTGAGTGGGTGAGTAAGTGGTGTAACCAGTACTAGAACCCTCCCAAAAGATATCTTAGGTTCTGATTAACGTAAGAAAAGTGGAAATTACTTAGCTTGCTGAACCTTAGGAAATTTAATTGATGTCAGAATGAATGTCACATGTTAATCTCAGAAGAGTACATTTTTGTCTATTCTTGAGTAAGTCAAGATCACAATAGCATCAACTATGAAAACCTTTTACTAATTTCAACATTGCATAACACTTCCTTGATCAGCAACCCAACCCCATCTCCACGACAACCTAGATCCCGTCTCCAGAAGTGGGCATGTTATTGCAGAAGGCAGGAGGAAGAGTCTTCTGGTATGACCTTACCTCCATTCTGAGGTGTTTGCTCTCAGCAGTTCCATCAGGCACTGTTCTTTTCTTGGGTGGCTCTTTGCATCTTGTGCCATATGCCACCCATCCGTGAACTCTGGGAAACAGTCTGGATAGATCTGAGCCCTCTGGGAATATTGGACCTCTTGGTCCTCTCTCATGATCAGTACCAATGAGTAAGACAGAGTTCTGTAAATCTGACATGTCAACAAGGGAAAGGTGAGAAGTTCTAAGACCAAAGGAGGTCCAAGGTGTTACCAAGCAGCCCTGCTAAGGAAGAAAGAAAACATAGATTGAGGGATGCCTGTAAAAAAAAGAAAACATGAGGGCACACAATACTAACCAAAGTGGATTTGACTCTTGATGAGCTTCTCTACCTAAGTGGGTGTCTTCTCCCAATCCTGTGAAAAGTCCCCTCAAAAGAGATAATGGTGACACCATCAGGACATCGGGCATGGTTATGTAACTCTGACTGATCGTTCTACTAAATCCTTTCCATGATCCACTGCATTTAGTCTTCTCAACACCTCTACTAGCTAGATCCAATGATCCCATTTCCTGATGAAAGAACGAGGATTCAGAAAGGGAAAGTGACTTGCCCAAATCACACAGCTAGTGAGATTTGGAACTGAGGTTAGGATTCAGCTTTACCTAATTCCAAGACACATTCACTTATTTATGCCACAAATACCTATTTATTGAGCATCTAGTATATGACTAGAATACTATTCTAGGCCTTGGGATTGCACTACAGAAAACAGAAGAAAGAAATTTCTATCTTCATAGAGCTCATATCTCATGACTAGTTACAGAGGCCTCGAATCTATATGGCTCCTATATTACTGAAAACTGAGTCAGAGAAAGAGAAAACTGAGGTACCTGGGCATCCGGGTTAAATTTTAAATTTCCTACTCTCCACCCCCAACCACTACCACTACCCACAACCACTACCACAACCACATCCCATCTCTAAAGTGGGACATACACACCAGAAGCCGCAGGATTTAGCTACGGCATTTCAGATACAGGACCCCCGGTAGGGTTTTGTTACCTTATTATCTTGGGCTGTTTGCAGGCACAGTCAGCTGGGCCAGGCTTGTTTTGCAACTGTCTAAGTCTTTGAAGTATTCTAAGGGAGAGGTAATACGTTCCCAGAGTGTCCAGGGACCTGCCACAGTCTATGTATTTCAAGTGAGTCCTCTTACAAGCTTACCCATTCTTCGTGTGTGCTTTCTCAGACTGGAAGTGACTGATTCCTGAATTACCGCCTCTGTGATCCTGCTCCGGCATTCAGGAATGGATGAACCACTGCACTTGGACCTCACTCTGTGACTTCAGCAGGTCAAACTCCTCGCTGGGCCTCTGCATCTGCATCTATAAAATGGGTAAGTCATGTTCCAGGTTCATTTAGGATGGTCCTGGCCTTAGCAGTCTAAAATCACGCAAAGAAACATTGACCGGCAGCTTGAGTAGCCTGGACAGAGTTCATTGAGTTTCCTGCCCCGTTTCCTTCCTCCTCTCCCTGATTCCCTCTGCGCACCTCCCTCTCCCCCCTGCCCTTGCCCATCAGCTCAGCCTCACCATATGCTGCTTTGTTTACACTGAGAAGTGATCCCAAGTTGGCAGCTCTAACAGTCTGCTCCTGCAGCCTATTTTTACCCTCAGTGCAGCTCGCCGCCTGGGGGGCAGGCACCAACAGCCCCAGATGTGAGAAGCACAGCCCAGCCTCTGCTGATCTTACACCAAGATGCCCAGCAACGCTCCCCAACTCAGGTCAGCCTGAATGTGCCCTCAGGGTTTCCTGCAGTTGGTAAGGAGAACTTTGTGCCAGGAGAGGGAAGGAGGAAAGAAGGAGAAAGAAAGCAGGAAGCGAAAGAGACAGAGACAGAGAGGGACATGAGAGAAGGAAGGAAGAAAGGAAGGGAGGGAGGGAGGAAGGAAGGAAGGAAGGAAGACATCATGACCACCCACCATGCCCAAGCTCTACGTTATGTATTTTAAACATATCACCCTTTCATTCTTTCACTTATTAAACAAATATTTATTAGGATTTATTAGGCAACTGACATGATTATAGGCACTAGAGATACAACAGTGAATAAAAGTAGATAGATCCCTGCCCTCATAGTGAGGGGAACCAATAATATCATCCAATCCTCATAACAAACTTAGGAAGTCTTAATATCTCCATTTTACAGATAGGAGGCTCAGAGAGGTTAATGTACTTGCCCAAGACATAGAGAGGAAGTTGGCAGAGCTGATATTTAAATCCAGCACTGTGTGACTCCCAAGCCCACATTCTATTGCACCACTCTGCCTCCTGTCCTCAAAAATGGGTTCTGCCAAGGGCCTGCCCAGTGGCGCAGCGATTAAGTTTGCACATTCTGCTTCGGTGGCCCAGGGTACGCAGGTTTGGATCCTGGGTGCAGATCAGTGCACCGTTTGTCAAGCCATGCTGTGGCAGGCGTCCCACGTATAAAGTAGAGGCAGACGGGCACAGATGCAGATGTTAGCTCAGGGCCAGTCTTCCTCAGCAAAAAGAGGAGGATTGGTGGCAGATGTTAGCTCAGGGCTAATCTTCCTCAAAAAAAATAAAAGGGCTCCACCAAACCTGGGAAAGACCAGCAGCCATCCTCAGACTAGTTAGAGCACTAAAGGACTTTCCAGATCATCTTATCCACCTATTTCTTTGAACCAGAGGGAAAATTGAGGATCAGAAAGGTTATACGGCTTGCTGAAAGCTACAAAGTCCAGCAGAGTCAGGGGTCAGGATGGAAACCGGGGTTTCCTGCGTCCCAGACATTTGCTCTTTGTACCCACTATACCATGTTCCTCTTCTTTTACTCTAGTCTTTGTGTAAAATACATAATATTTTCGAGAACACAAAGCCATGTGTTTTCCATTCTTCTCTATTCATGACTCACTGTCATTTCCTAGCTGTGGAATTGGCATGGTGCAGGGATTCAGAGACAGGATAGCTGCTAGCTAAAACAGGAAGTTATCCTTCAATTTTGACTATCAATTCAGATTTTTTTTAAATGAAATATTAGTCTTCAGATTTTTTTTAGAAATAAAAAGGATTTCTAAATTCCTAAACCTCCCATTAGACGTAAGAACTTAGCCATGCAAATCTTAGCATCAAGTTATTTTCTATGTCATAGGTAGAAAAACTTGGGAGATGACGTAATTCACGTTTCCACCAGACAGGAGGAGGAAGGAGAAAGTGTTTTGCCGAAGGACAGAAATTTGGAAGGGATGGGACAAAGGTGGAGGTGAAGTCTGCGTCCTTGAGAAGAGAATCAGAGCCCCACCACCACCACCCCCAAGGGCCCAGCCCAAAGAAGGACCAAGGAGAGGACATAGCACAATAAAATCCCCATTAGAACCCCTAGAGACGATGGCTTCCTTACCAAATGCACCAAGGTGCAAGGAGACAGGAAGCCAGCCCTGGCAGAGTGAGCGCAGCTGTCTGCTCACGGTCTACGTGTGAGGACGTCTCACAACGAGACTCTAAAGCTAGCAGCCAATGCCAGCCCAGGCCCTGAGGCCCCACGGGACCAGTTACATCACTAAGGATGGAGGGAAGACAGAGGCAAGTGCCCAGAAACAAGTGGGGCAACACTCCTGACCCAGCAAGACCAGAGGCCAGCTGGTAGGTCCAAGATCCCCTCTCTCTGCCGCCATAGGGCCAATTCGGCTTTTCCCTGCACCCCAACACTATACTGGGAAGGAAGGAGGGGAAGGGAGAGAAATGCTGACAAACTGAGCGTGGATCTGGAAGAAGCTGGGTTACTCTGACAGAAATTGCTTAAAACTGTTCTCATTTCTTCGCCAAATTCGAACATCTCCCTTCCCCATCTCTTCCCACCAATCAGGTTGGTGGCCAGAGTAATAAGAAAGTTAAGGAGCAATTGAGATGCTTTGGGGATTTTTCTTTTTAAAAAAACGTTTGAGTCCTGTCTTGTAAATTATTCGGCCCAGGATATTTGTTTTGATTCTCTGAAGACCTCTGAGGGGAAAGAGGTGAAGTCAGAGAGAAAAATCCAGATTTGGGGGCTTGCTGCCTTTCAGCATCCAGGTTCTCTTGGCTTCTCTCTGCCTGGGTTTGTACTGCCTTTATTTACTCCCAGAAAGCCAGGGTTGGAAGAGACCTGAGACCCTTAATCAACACGCCACACACACCCGACCCCGTTTATGAGTCCAAAACCTGAGGTCCACACTGGGGAGAGCCCTGCCCACTGTGACAAGGCTAGAAGTGGACGTTCTGGGATGTCACCGGGATTCCCTGGCTCCACGCCCAGTACTTCCATCCACCAGAGTGAAGAGCACTGTCTGTCTGGTTTTCTCACATTAACAACACTTTTATTTTTATTTATCTCCTTTCTTTTGATCTTGACTTGTTTTTTCCGATGAGCTGACTGCCAAGGACCCTCTCCAACTGGAACCGTCTGTGACTCATACTCTGTCTTCTCGCCTGTCCTTGAATCACCACGTTTAAAGTGAGCACACACGTTGCCTGGTTTGTTTAAGCACCTAACTTGCAGGACAGAATCAAACCTGAAGGGTGGGGGGAGTGTCAGTTTGATTAAATTGTTGTCAAAGCCCTCCCCGGTGCCCTTTCTGACAGAGCCCGTGAGTGATGCCCCTGTCCGTTGAACTGCTGCATGGCTGCCATCGGCTGCCTTGGGATTCTTGGCTGGGTTATCCTGTCCCTAGAAAAGGGACAAGAATTTCTCAGCCAACCTCCAACATTTCAAGAGTAATCGAACTTTGTGATTTCAGAGCCATTAATTTGGACTTTATGATCATTCCACCAAGGCTTTAAAAGTTTTGGTAAGCAGGCCAGAGAAGAAGACTAGTTGACTGCCTTAAATGAGCCAACTTCTGTGGATCAATATAATCACAGCAGTCGTGTGGCCTGAAGGTCAATGCTTAAGGCTAGTTTCAGATACTCATTCACGTAAAATCACTGGGCTGATTATAGAATCATTCTCCTCTGTTCACTTTTGAAGGATCTCCGAGGAGCCAGACTGTATACAATTGGGTCAGCCTAGTTTGAGTTGTGGTGTGTCCTGGAGAATTAAGATCTCGCTTTTTCACTAAATTATAGCTGAGACTGTGGTAATTCACAACTGCTTCTTCTTTGTCTTTCTAAATGGACGAACCTTCCACTGAACTTGCTGTGCAAAAGCACTGTGGTACGATTGAGACAGTCCCATGCAGGAGCTTGGAGAATCTGGATTCTCATCATGCTACTTCCTACCTCGTCCAGTGGCTCAGCGTAAGTAATTAACCTCCTCAGTCCTCTCTCATCCAGAAAGTAAAGACACCACTGTAGGTTAAATTGGCCCTGTAAAGCTTTGAGTGATAGAATGAAATCATTCAATCAATCAGTCAATGAACATATACGCTAAATATCTACAATGCACAAGGCACTTTGGGGGATACAAAAAGGCATCATTCATTCATTCCATGACTATGAGTAATATGTCTCCTAACTCCCAAGCACTACAGTTGCCAAACTAGAGACGTCTAAAGCATTATAACTGGAGAGAGAATTCAAATGGTGGTTTATAGGGGCCAACACGAGTCAGGGGAGGCAAAAATGTGTTAAATTTGAAGATTGCAATGAAGAGAGAAATGAGAGTAGAAATAGAAACCCAGAGGAATAAGTGGATGAGTCTTGAAGAATAGGTTAGGCGAGAGGTCCAGAACAAACGTGCATATCCGAAGAGAGGATGCTGTTGATGACCTTGTGTAACCATGCCTGGCATGGCACTGTATGCAGCCTGTTCCACATTTCATCTCAGGGTCTCTTGTTGCAACCCCATTCCTGGTGCCATTTCTACACTGTGGAAAGCCTGTATTCTAGGAAAAAACTCATCGAGAGGTTGTTTTTTCAGTTAAGTCTTGAAAAATGAGTTGATTTTATGTACAAAGTCCACTTTGGCACTTATGGTATTATGGTTACCATTACGCTTATTCTTAGACACGGAATTAATTGAAATCATCGAGACCAAAGGAATACAACTTGCAGATGCCCCAATTCCTTTATCTCAAGGGTTTTCAAATTTCTTTACTAGCAGAGTCCTTTTGTAAAAATGAAATTTTTCATGGAACCCTAATATGGAAAGCCGACGAAAGCATATCTTAACAACATGTATTTACTTCCTAAGTTCCCTTTTACAACACTTATTTCAAATTCCATCATTAAAAACAATGAGGAAGTTCATATAAAACAGTAATTCAGGAGTTAATGGATAAGAGTTACAATCTGAAAACAGCTTGAGCATCTAATATATTTTGCTATTTTGTTTGAGTTGCACAATATTGAGAAAATCTTCTTTCACAGAGATAAGGGTAGTACTCTGTCACAGAGTTGTATACGGGTGGCAAATCACTGCCCTGGGGTTAAAGCAAAATTCCACACTGAGTCATAGGCTTCTAATTAATGGCACATTCACATTTCAAAAGTGTGTGTATAGAGAGACAGAGAGAGACAGAGGCAGAAACTATGGGCAAGGTTTTATTCCATTTATTTCAAAGTCCACATACACACATGCACAAAATAAGTTAACTCTTTGGTAGCCATTGTGGTACATAAATTTATTAGAGGATGTAACGAAGTATGTACATTATTTGTAATTATAGTTTTTAAAGTACGTGTTTTTTTAAGTTAACTTACTCACTTGGGGAGTCACAATTGCTCTTCTGCAGAAGCATCTAGCATTGCCTGGAACACAGCTTTGAAAAAACTACACTAAAAGGATAAGAACCTAAGTACACGGACATGTTGTGGTCTGGAGAAAGAATGTAGAGGAAGAACATGGCCTTTGGGGACATATTTGTGTTCAAATTCCACCTGTATCACTTACTAGCAGTGTGATCTTGGTTGCATTCTTTAATCTCTTGGAGGTTTACTTTTCCCCTCATTAATATTGGTATTACAACCCTCATTTCACCCAATTGTTATGGATCCTTAATAAATGTTACTTCTTTTTTCTCAACCTGGTTCAATCTCTTCTTATATCAGGAGTGAAAGAGAGATCAGATCTTTGATTTGCTCAAATGTTTCTTTCGGTGTCCCCATGTTCTATTAGCATCAGCCTGTCAGGTTGTATCTACGATGTTTGTATTTCAGGTAGCAAATTGATTTTTGAAAGCACTCTGGGCCTGCTCTGTCCGTGTCGGATAAGCTCCAAGCATTAATTATGCACCGATATTGATGTTTTTGTCTGACAAGGTCTAATGTCACCATATTCAAATCCGACTGCTTCCTTGTTAGAAAACCTTTCTAAATGTGGCCTTGGAAGAGACAACATGTGTCACTTGAAATATCTGAGATGTCCCAGAATTGAAGCCCTCAATTAGAATTAAAGACACTGTCCATCCTTGTCCTGCTTCCGAAAAGAGGGAGCCAGTGTGATTCATGAAAACAGCTTGAGATGAGGCGACGTTGAGCATTAGTCGAAAGAGGGCAATCAAATCTTCTGGTAAACTGTACATGGTGGTGATGGGAACAATTTGAATACAACTGGATTTGCAGCATACACAAATTGGATGTTAACGGTTTGTATTTGGAAGCCTAATCATTTGCTATTGGTATGATCAACCATAAATATCCAGCCAGATCTGCCTGATTTCACAGAATCATTCAGAGAATTGGGATAAACTTACCTTTAAAGGAGAATTATAATCATACCAATGCCAGTGCCTCTGACTTGAACTGAGCAAATAAACCAAAGGCAATGTCATTCAAAGGTTCTTATTGGACCCATTTAATTCATCCAACAAATAATCATTGCACTCTGACTGTATGCCAGGCACTATTCTAGGCACTGGGAACCCACAGGGCATGGACACGCCAGGTCTGCTCTTGGGGAGCATTTATTCTAATGAGGCATCTTTTAGATGTTCTCATTTCCAAGATGTCAGCTAAGATGACTTTGCAAGGCAGAAATAGGCAGCTGAATGAATCTCTTCTATGAGTTTAGGATTTTTATTAAAATAAAGGAGTTGGCTAATTCCACCTCAAGCAACTCCTAGGAAACATACTCAAGAGTTCTGAATATAATTAATGTTTCTCTCATCCTGAGCTGTACTATGGATGTTTTCATGATGTCAGGAAAATTGTAGGAAGGTTCTGACAGGAGATAATTGTTCTACTTGCTCTGCATTTTCTGAAGGGGAATTGGGTAAGAGATGGTTTCTGATGCCTATTTGTCCACTAAAGTGAAAAGAAAAGGACCCTCATTTTTGGTAATTTATAGTTAATATAAGTGATGTTATAGGTATCTGAAAAATGGGAGGGGGGATTTTTGGCATACCCTAAATTATTGTCATCTTTATTTTTATCTTTCCTTTCTTTTCTTTCAACAACATTTTGAGTCTGTGCCTGGTGCCAATACTATTGAGATTGGGAGAATACAGACAAAAATGAAACATGGTCTCAACATTCAAGAAATTCACAATCTCATTTTTTAAAAGAAAAAGGTGAGTAAATGAAATCAATTTAGTGTGGAACTTTTTCTTGATTTCTTCTGGAATTCACAGGCTGGTCACAGTGTAATGGAAGGAGTAAGGACCCAGATAACCAGAGATTTATTTTTGAGTATTTTCTGTGTCGCTTGGCGAGGCCACTAAACGCCTCTCTATGTCAGTTTCCTCATCTGAAGAAAGGGATCTCACAGAATTGGTTATTAGAATCCTTTAAAATTGTTGATGCAAAATGTGATAAAAGCAGTAAAGTCCCAAATAAAAGTGATGGACCATGATGGTTATAATTTGGACTAATTCCTGTAAACCTGTCACTCTTGAGAAATTTAGGAGTGATAGTGATAGCAATAACAGCTAACTTTATTGCACACTTATTTCTTCCATGCACTTGTCAAAGGAGTATATAAATATTAACCAATGTGATGTTCAGATTGGCCATCTGGGGGAAGTATTATTCTCACCTCCATTTTTAAGATGAGGGTACTAAGGCGCAGAGATGTTGAATGATTTTTTCAAAGCTATATAGTAAGTGGTAGAGACCAGATTTGAACCTGAAAGTCTAGCTCTAGAGGCCCATCCCAACATATTAAACACCTACTGAGTGCCAAACACTGAACTGGGTGTTGTAGGAACTATAGATGTGAATAAACCATAATCCCCATCTCAAAGGGCTTACAGTCTACTGAGAGAAACAAATATGCACACCATTACATAAGGGCACTGGGACATGAGGTGAAAGATTGAGTTGACAATCCCACGAATGGAAAGAATATATGAAGTCAGTATGTAGTGGTCTAGGGCATTGTGCTGAGAGATTTAATCTTTTGTCTGCAGCCAGTGAAGTGTCTGAGCTGGGGAGTGTGTTTTAGGAAAGCCACTGGTGGCTGTGAGAAGAGTGAATGGGAGAGGATTGGAGAAGCTGGAGATCAAGAGATGAGTTAAGGAACCATGGCATTGGACCAAGGGAGAGAAAATCAGAACCTGGTGTAGAGGGTCAAACTGGAGTTCATCCAATTGCTAGATTTGTTCAAATTCTTGGAAGGAAGATGAAATGCAGACATAAGCACCACCTTGAAGAGAAGAATACCCAAAGTATCAACCTAAAGGATCCCCAAGGGAAATAAGAATATTGAGCGTGGCAACAGTGAGATACCCACTTTCCATGTTGGATCCCCCTCTGACAGTCCCCATTCCCTGCCCCCACAGAGCAGGAGAAGTAGCTGTCAGATAAGTCAGAGCCCAGGACACTACTTGGGCGACATTTTACTAGGAAGGGAGGCTACTGAGCCTCCAACGCAGGCCCCGTGTTCCATGTATCACTTGCACATCTTGCCTCACAGTCATGCAAGGCTGTCTCTTGGGGCAGACCAGCCATTCTCTGACAGTCCCAGCTTCTACACAATCCAGAGAACTCTGTAAGCTGAGGCAAGGTGGCTCTCAACCCTGGCCATCTACCTCTCTCCCTAGCATGCTGGCCCCAAGGGGTAAGTCCAATGCAGGTGGAGCAGAGGAACAGAGAGCTCCATGTGGGCCTCCAGCCTAGGCCATGTGCTTATATCTAACTTTTAGCAGAAAGCCTTTGCTTGAGAGAGCAGGCTCTTGTACATCTACTAAGAAAGTGATACCTCAAACTCTAGTCTCTTATTATTCCACGCACATAACTTCCTTAGTTGAGAATCTTGATGGAAGGAGGGCTGAGCAGCATAGTAAGTTCTAGGCATTTATGAGTCTCTTGCTGAAATGTTATCCTTAATGCACCAATACCTTGTCCTGAGCACCTACTGTGTGCCAGGCATTTCACATAGATTATTTCTGTCAAATCTCACAACTGGCACACAGTACGCACTTCATAAATGTTACTTCTTTTTTTCCATCCCTGTTCAATCTCTTCCTATGTCAGGAGTGAAAGAGGGCTCAGATCTTTGACTTGTTCAAGTTCTAAGAGAGGGAGTTATTATTTCCATTTTACTTATGAGAAGATAACAAGTGTTGGCAAGGATGTGGAGAAAAGGGAACTCTGTACTCTGTTGGTGAGAAGGTAAATTGGTGCAGCCACTATGTAAAACAGTATGGCGGTTCCTCAAAATGTTAAAAATAGAAATACCATAGGATCCAGCAATCCCGCTTCTGAATATATATCAGAAGGAAATGAAATCAGTATCTTGAAGAGATATCTATGCTCCCTATGTTCACAATGAACTATCTGTAAAGGGAATTAAGGAAACAATTCCATTTACAACAGTAACAAAAAGAATAAAATAATCAGGAATAAACATAACCAAAGAGGTGAAAGACTTGTACACTGAAAATTATAAAACATTGATAAAGGAAACTAAAAAGACACAGATAAATGGAAAGACATCCATGTTCATGAATTGAAAAAATTAACCTTGTTAAAATGTCCGTACCACCCAAAGTGACCTACAGATTCAATGCAATCAGTCATTATCAATATCACAATGACATTCTTTACAGAAATAGAAAGCATAATCCTAAAATTCATATGGAACCACAAAAGGCTCCAAATTCTCAAGATTTCAACCTTGAGAAGGCAGAACAAAGCTGGAGCCATCACAATTCATGATTTCAAACTTTATTGCAAAGCTATAGTCATCTAAACAGTATGGTACTGGCATAAAAAGAGACACATGGACAAATGGAACAGAAATGAGAGCCCAGAAATAAACCCATGCACCTATGGTCAACTGATATTTGACAAGGGAGCCAGGAATACTCAATGGGGAAAAGATTGCCTCTTCGACAAATGGTGCTGGGAAAGCTGGATATTCACAGGCGAAAGAATGAAATTGGATCCCTGTCTTACACCACTCACAAAAATTAACTCAAAATAATGGACTAAAGACTTAAATTTAAAACCTGAAATCATAAAACTACTGGAAGAAAATACAGGAGAAAATCTCTTGACATTGGTCTTGGCAGTGATTTCTTGGATATGACATCAAAAGCACAGGCAATAAAAGAAAATCTAGAAAATGGGACCACATCAAACTAAACAGCTTCTGCAAAGGAAACAACCAAAAAGGTTCAAAGGCAAGCTAAGGGATGGGAGAAAATATTGGCAAACCGTATATATGATAACAGGATAGTATCTAAAATATATAAGGAACTCACACAATTCAGTAGCAAAAAAGCAAACAAATAATCTGATTTCAAAATAGACAGGGGGCCGGCCCAGTGGCACAGCAGTTAAGTTCATACACTCCACTTCAGCAGCCCAGGGTTCACTGATTCGGATTTTGGGTACAGACCTATGTACCATTTATCAAGCTATGCTGCAGCAGGCGTCTCACATATAAAGTAGAGGAAGATGGGCACAGATGTTAGCTCAGGGCCAATCTTCCTCAGGAAAAAAAAAAAAGAGGAGGATTGGTGGCAGATGTTAGCTCAGGGCTAATCTTCCTTAAAAAAAATAAAATAAAAAAGGACTTGAATAGACTTTTCTCAAAAGAAGGCACACAAATGGTCAGCAGATATATGAAAAGGTGCTCAACATCACCGATCATTAGGGAAATGCAAATCAAAACCATAATAAGATATCACTTCATACCTGTTAGAATGGATATTATCAAAAAGACAAGACATAACAAATGTTGACAAGGATGTGGAGAAAAAGCAACACTTGTATACTCTTGGTGGGAATGGAATATAAACCGCTACAGCCATTAGGAAAAACAGTACGGAGATAACTCAAAAAATTAAAAATAGAAATACCATATGATTCAGAAATCCCACTTCTTGGTATATATCCACAGGAAATGAAATCAGTATCTGAAAGAGATATCTGCACTCCCATGTTCATTGTGACATTATTCACAATTGCCAAGATATGGATAAAGAAAATGTGATAGATCAATAGATATAGATATAGGTATGAATATTATAATATAATGGATATATACATATAATGGAATACTATTCACCCTTAAATAGAAAGGAAATCTTGCCATTTGCAAGAACATGGATGAACCTAGAGGACATTATGCTAAGTGATATGAACCAGACAGAAGACAAATACCGCATGATCTCCCTTATATGTGGAATCTAAAATAGTCAAACTCGCAAACGCAGAGAGTAGAATGGTGGTGTCTAGGGGCTGAGGAGGAGCAGGAAATGGGGAGATGTTGGTCAAAGGGTACAAAGTTTCACTTATATAGGATAAATAAGTTGTGGAGATCTAATATACCGCATGGGAACTATACTTAATAATACTCTATTGTATACTTGAAATTTGCTAAGAAGTTGGATCTTAAGGGTTCTCACCACAAAAGAAAGGAAATGATAACTATAGGAGGTGATGGATATGTTAATTAACTGGATTGTAATGATCATTTCACAGTGTATACATATATCAAAACACCAAGTTGAACACCTTAAATATATACAATTTTTGTTTGTTAATTATAATTCAATAGAGCTGAAAAAATGTTTTAAATTAATATAAAATAATATCCCCAAAGCAGAGCCTGCTTATAGAAAGGGCTCAAAATTGTTGGTTTTCTTCATCCTTCTCTTTAGCACAGTATATGCTCGATTAATCCTTGCAGAATTGAACTGAGTTGGTGGCCCCACTTATAATGGGAGATGTATATTTTACGGTGGTGAAGTCCATGGGCACTGGGGTAAAATCACTTAGATTTGAGTCTCGCCGCCACCCCCCCCCCCTCGCCTCGCTCCACTATCAGCGAGAGTAAACCAGCAAGCTCTGAAGCTCTTGGCAGACGTAATGGTTATAAAGTCCCTTCCTCATGGGTGTATTGCAAAGAGAAAAAGCATGTAAAGTGCATAGTACAGTGCCAGACACATAAATTGATATCTGTCAGACAGGACTGTTGGGGTTATTTTTCCCCTCCTCTTCCTCTTGTTCAGATGATTGCTTTTGAGAGCAGTGGAATGGCCATGCAATCCAGTCTAATAGTCCCACCCCACATGACCAACACATCTGCCAATGCCAAAAGTGTCTTGTAGTATCAGAGGGTGTGAGAGCATCTAGACACTGTTTCCAGTTTCTAAGCAACTGTCTTCTCTCTGATGTTGCCTTGGACATCAGTAATCAGCATCACTAAGGCCTGCTTCTGCAGAAATCCCACCCATGGGAATGAAATGGATCTGAGTCTGGAAGCAGCTCCTGCAGGAAAGAAGTCCATGTTAAGCCAGACTCAAAGGAACCAGATGACATTTATATCCCCCTTGGTCTTTCCATCTTACTGCTCTGAGAGCCCCCAAGTTAAGAAGTCAAGGCACCAACAGACTGCCCCATGTATACCAAGCAACAGAGAAATACAGAACAGAGATAGACCACATGCCTTAAGGATTCCACATGCCTTAGAAATCACTTGGCCCTCTCCACTTTATAGTGAATGACTTTCTCAAGGTTACACAGGGAGTTGAGTCCTTTCTCCATGGAGGATCACTGTGATACCCAGTCGCAGGGGTTCCATTTGCATAGACTACAGTGTGAATCATACCCCTTAGAGTATTGCATCAAAGCAGCCCTACCTCTAGCATCTGCCATGTTCTCTTCCTCTATCAAAATATGGATAACTTATGAATTATAAATAACTTCAGTTCATGGTAAGACCACTTTTTTCTGTCTTGACGCCATCATTAACAAGAGTGAAGAGGGGACAAGACTTCTTCCTTCCAATACCTCAGACTCCTCCACGTAGTCTGCCTTGCAGGCCTTCAGGATGAATCCTGTCGTGCACTGCATCCCTGTTTATGTCAAACACCACCAAAGCCAGGACTTTGAGGTCATCTTTCATAACCAGACTTTCATCTCCACACTGCTCTAGATATCCCCAAATCCAGCTCCTCTTCCCAACTCCCCAAACCCTTCCACAGTGCCCTCTGCAAATCAGGGTCTTCCACCAGATCTTCTGTATCTTTAACCACTTGGATCGAGGTTCCCTCCACAACCTTGATCTACCTGAAATCTAGATGATCTCTGAGGAGATTTCTTCCCTAAGAGTCTTCTCTTCTACAGTACCTGAAGAAGCGGAGGTTGATGGTCTCCTTTTTCTCTTGTTGCCTTTTCTGTATCTTTTTTCCTCCTGAACACACAGTCCCCTCGCCATGCACACAAATTAGAATTGAAGCTGATACCATCAAACCATGCCACCTTTACCCCCTCCTTGTTCCTGTCATCTACAAACCCTCAAGTCCCTAGCCCTTATTCCCTGAAGTTCTTAGTTTGTGGGTGACTGTCACTCTCTCCAACATTACTTCCAGTCTAGTTCTTTTTTATAACATGTGATTATAAGTCTCAAATTTATCCTCTGTAAAATGGGACCAATACTACTAGCCTTTCCTACATCAGAAGGGACATGTGATTCTTGTGATGAGGATCATAAATGAAAACATCTTAAAAAGTATAGAATAACAATCACCCAAAGATTTTATTTTTCAGGCCATGTAAGTTATCTCTCAATCCCAAGTGTAGGGAAAACAAATTAGGAAATAGTCATAAATTGAATAAATCTTTTGCAAATGTGTCTGTCTCAAAGGAGAGACAAGATCTAGCTTCATTTCAGCTGACTTTCCAGTCTAATGACCTAGAATTCACTGCTATGCTTTTATTCTCATCCCAATGTGCTGCAGCCCACGTGAAAATGTCTGATAAACTGGGAGCTTCTTTTGATGCATGGGAAAAGAAGACGTTTTCTATTCCGAGCACCCATATCTTTTCAGAATATTTTTCTTCATATTCTTCTGGGGGTTTTGATCTCACATTATTTCTCTTTTGATGCGAAGGATGGGGGAAAAACCTACAGGACTTTTCAATAATTTATCGCAGAAGGCATTTAAGGCCTGGTTTCAAAGTTGATTTCTGAATTTCTACGCTCACACATGCACATCAGGAAGCTGTTCTGACCTCCTGGGAGAAGAGCTCAGTGAAGGTCGAAAGATATATCTGACTGACGCATGGGACATCAGACGTTCTGACCCAGGCCTCTGTCTCCAAGCTGGGGCAGCATCATCAGTGTGATGGAAGGGGCTGCTGGGAAACTCTTCCAGCCACCTGACTCCTCAGTTTGGTCCCTGACCTCCACTACTTTTCTGCCATAAAAAAAGAATTCACGCCTTTATTTCAAAACATTATAATTTGATTCAACTTCAATTCAACAGATCCTTATTGAATGTCTATGCCTATTTTGTGCTACACATTGGGCTAAGAGGCACAAAGATGAAAATTATTCATCATTCATGGGAAAGAATATCAAGAGAACCCAGGACTCAGACTGCCTGGGTTCAAATCCCAGCTTCACCATTCATTGGATGTGGGATGTTAGGCAAGTCTCTTCACCTGTCTGAGCCTGAATTGCTTCATGTGAAAAACAGGAATAATAACAACAATAACAATAGTATCAACAATATGGTGTTTTAATCCACATAGAGCACATAACACAGGACCTGGTCCATGACTATCCGTTAATGTAATAAAGATGAGGACAATGTTCCAAATGAAAGTAAGCGAAAGAAATATGGCTCCTGACTTGATACTCTAATGGGGAACATAGACATTAATCAAATAGCTACATAAACTCATAATTCACAAAAGTGTTACAGTGGATTATGTTGGTTGGCTTTCCAAAATCTCTCCCAAGCCTCCCCTATTGTGTAGCAGCCATATGCATTTGCAGTGGGAGTAGGAATTAAACCCAATCTCACCTTTTCAAATGCATCCTAAATGGCCCAACCAATTATGGGATTCCCCTTCCATTGCCACTGTTATTGATTCAGAAGTGGTCATGTGACCTAAGTCAATCTAATCAAAGAAAAGTCCAAGACTTTTATAGTGAGGAAGAGAACCCTCTTTCTCTGTTGCTGGATATGACAGAGGAAGTTTTTGACCCAGAAAGAGTTATCAGCCATTTTTCAACAACTAAAGGAGCCAAGCTTAGGAAGAAGCTAATACCATAGAGGGCAGAAATAAGATAAAGAAAATGGGTCTTTGGTAATAATGTTGAGCCACTGGATCCAGCCTCACCTGAAACTCACAATATCTTGAGAATATTCAAACTAAAAGTAGTCTTCAATAATAAAAAGAAAAATAACCAATTAAAAACTGGGCAAAGGGTCTGAATAGACATTTCTCCAAGGAAGATGTACAAATGAACAATAAGTACATCAAATGATGCTGAACATCGTTAATCATCAGGAAAATGCAAATCAAAACCACAGTGAGATGTCACTTCACACCCACTAGGATGGTTAGAATCAAAACGTCAGATATAATAAATGTGGTGAGAACATAGAAAAGTCAGTATCCTCATACACCACTGGTGAAAATGTAAAGTGATGTGGCCACTTTGGAAAAGAGTCTGGCAGTTCCTCAAATGACTAAATATAGATACCATATGACCTAGCAATTCCACTCTTTGGCATATACCCAAGAGAAATAAGAACATCTGTCCACCCAAAGACTTGTACCTGAATGTCTACAGCAGCATTATTCATACTATCCAAGAGGTGGGGACAACCTAAACGTTCATCAGTTGATGAATGGGTAAACAAAATGTGGTATACAATCGAATGTTCCATACAATGGAATATTATTCATCCATAAAAGGAATGAAGTAATGATACACGCTACAACATGAATAAATCTCAAAAACATTGTACTAAGTAAAAGAAAGTAGTCACAAAAGACCACATATTATATGCTTCCATTCATATGAAATGTCCAGAACAGGGAATCTCTAGAGACAGAAAGTAGATCAGTGGTTGCTTAGGGCTCAAAGGGATGGATGGATAGGGAAGTGATAGCTAAAAAGAATTCTTTTTACAGTGATGAAAATAGTTTAACATTGACTATGGTAATGATTGCATATGTTTGCGAATATACTCAAAGCTATTGAATTGTATGTACACTTTAAATGGATGAGTTGTATGGTATATAAATTATATTTTATTAAGCTGTTAAAAATAAATAAATTGTCTTTATTATTTAAGTCAGTTTTGAGTTGGGTTTTAGTTACTTGCACTTGAACACTTTCTAACATAATTGCTATCAATAAAAACCCCAGGGGCTGTGAAAGTATGTATCTTAGTTACTTGATCTAATCTGGACAAGTGGGCCATTCAGAGCAGGAACAAGGAACAGAGGTCCTGGTGAGTGAAATGTATTAGAAACAATCTGGCTCTGCTCCTCTATGCCAGGCCTTAGAGGTTCCAATCGTCACCTCCCTCCTCTGTGTGCAGCGATCGTCACTGGTCCTCAGAGCAGATGGCTCGAGAGTCCATTCCAACATGAGGCAGGACAAGGCTCTCAGCATCTTCAACTGATCTCCTGGCATGCCACTCATTATCAGTCTTGAAACCTTAACACATTTTTCATCAGTGTACCACCTTCTCCTTCTCAAAGCCCCCTTCTCTACTTCCTCCAATCCTGTGTGCCTGAGTTCCTAGAAATTTAGGTCAGAGCTTTTCTGATAATATATTTGGATCCCAGGTCCTACATAAGTCTGGACATTGACTTTCTCTTCTCATAGACTATTGTAAAGACGGGAAGAAAACATTATGCATGGAAAACTAGCATAATGCCTCTAGTATGTGCCCAGTAAATGCTAGTTTTCTTCCTTTTCTCCCAATAGACCTTCCATTTGCTCACTCATAACCTAACTTCCAAATTTCTCTCATCTTCTACTTTGTCCCTCTAGTCCACATTTTCTTTTGGAATTTTTTGGGGAGGCTGCTTGTTGAATCACCCCCAGCTTTATCCTTGCTCATCGGACATCCATGCTTTGACCCAAGGAGGCAGGTTAGTTCCCCATAGGTCCCTCATCACCTATCCAATCTTGAAATAACTAAAACTGGTGATGCCAGTAAAACAACAGAATCCATCTGCCAGACTGTAAGTTTGGGTATAAGTACCACAGAGGCAAGGAATATATATCTTGCTCCCCTTGTATCCACACACAATAGCACAAAGACTGGAACATAGTAGATCCTTGAGAGATATTGTTAAGTGGATGAATGACGCCCATTGTACTGAAATTATTATCTAAATGTCTGTCCCATCATCTACACTAGCACCTGTCATTGGACAACACTGCTCTCTGATCTTCCTTGTTAACTCCAGAATCTAACACAAAGGCTGTAGCAGAGTAAGGCACTCAGTATATATTGGTTGAACTCTTGGCTTTTTCCCTAAAGTCAATTACCCAGATAAATAAGATGTCTGTTCCCTCTGAAAACTCACAACTTCTCAGATGAATTTCTTTTAACGTACTTACTCAATTCTGCCGTGCACTGTAATGATTTGCAAGAACAACTGTTTACTCCCAGGAGATCGTGAGCTCTTCTGAAGGTGGGCTCCCATCTCATTCATCTTTACACACAATAAAAAGCAGAATAGAAGTTCAGTAAACATACTTGTTGAATAGTAGGTAGATGATTAAAGAAATGAATGAGTACAATGTGAGTGAGAATTACTTGGCAGAGAGAATGAAGCCCTGGTGTCTGGAAGGTGACAACATGGTCTGATCATGCTCCGTTTCCACTAGATCGAAGTAATGCTGTGATCAAGATATAGTGGTAGATATCTTGTTTGTTCTTTTGTCTCCTTCTCCTACCAGACTCTAAGTTCCCCAAGAACAGCACCTACATCTACAGTGCTCACCATGGCGTCCTCACTGTTTAACACATAAATGCTCAATAAATGTGTTGATGACTGAACATTCACCTGCCAGCTCCCAGAGGTCCCAGTGCTCACTTCCACCTCTTCTGCTTTTAATCATGCAGTGAACAGAGGAAGCTCTTTGCCTTCTAAAGTAAAAAGGATACAATCACAGTGGCGACCAGCTTCCTTCCATGTGTCTCCCTTCTGCCTTTACGCTTTTCCAACTGGCTTGAATCACTTAATCTGTAGTTAATGCAGAAGCATTCAAGCCAGGCTCTGATCTAGTGGATGATCAAGATAAACGGCTGGAGTATTTTTATGAGTAAAATCTCTCCAGATTTCAGTACATAAATCATTTGTTGTGAAACCGCTCATTGTCTTTAGGCAATGCTATAATGTGAGGGAAAATTCTATCTATTTATGAATCAAAAGTCAAGGGATTAGGAACAGTTTGAAGGAAAGAGACTACAATATAGAAATAAGATTTATCTCTTAATATTCTCCTTACACGTATCTCTCCACCTCTTTCCCTTACTTACTTTTCAGCATGGGATAGGAATTCAATTTCATGTTTGTTACACAGAATCACAGTGGGGGGGGAAGCAGATGTAACAGGCAGACTAGGGAATACTTTAGCTCCGTATCAATTCAGTTGAGCCCCTTCAGATCTCAGGTTGAAGGTCGCATCCTCAGAGAAGTCTTCCGAGATGACTTAGGCTAATGAGATTCTTCCTGGTAGTCAGTCTCATAGCACCATAGTTATCACTTTTATTGCTCTTGCCGCTTTTAATTATATATTTATTTGCTTGTCTGCTTGCTTAATGCCTGCCTCCCTAAGTAGACTGTAAATTCCTTCACATAGGAGTTATGATAATATTTGTTTTCCACTCTGTCTCCAACCCCTAACACAGTGCCTGGCATAAAGTAGGGCTGAGCAAACATCTGTTTTAAATAAATACATGATGAAAATTTTCCCAGCTCTTTTTCAAAGTTAATCAAGAAAGCCCACCACAGAATATGAAGCACTACTGAATTCTTTCAAGTGTGTTAATTCTTATCAACAAAACATGAAATGTTACTTTTTTATGAACTAAATATATGTTTATTCTATGCAAACTATTGCATATATTATCTCATATAATACCCTCAACAAGCCCAAAACCTGGTAAAATAGGTATTATCCTCATCCTGGTGATAAGCAATTTGTAGCTGGGGAAGCTTCAATGACTCATCCAATGTGCGTTAGCCAGTAACGGTAGAGACGGGATTAAAACGCACATATTTTTAAATCCCAAGGTCGGATTCTTGCCTCTGTGCTCTGTATTCTCCCTCCTGAAAATCACAGGGATGCAGAAAGAATGTATTTCCCGGTGGAAATTTTTTTCTCCTTTCTGGCTCTCTATCACTAGAAGAAACAAAATATACATAAACAACTGAAGACCAAAGAGAGGATTATGTCTTCCTTTTCTCTTTAAAACTTGTGGAACGTCAGCATACACCATTCTGCACATGGTCAATGTTTTTTAGACTGTTAGCGTCTGCTTGCGAAAGGGTTTTTCAGACAACCTTGCAGGATGTCGGCCATTGGGGCCAGGTCCTGCTCTCTGCAAGATTCATCTTTGGGTGCATTGATCCAAAAGGCTTCACTTTCAATGAGCTCTCAAGAAAACACATGGACAGAAGCACACCCACACAGACACATTTGAGCTAAAAGATATGCCCACCAAGATTCACAAATGTGCTCATGCATATGTTTTCACAAATAAGCAATACAGCATCCCCTTCACCAGCACAGCAAGCACAGAGTCAGATGAATGCACTAATTCACATGTCTACATAAAAATGCGTCCTCATCAACATTTAATGATAACCCATGTCAATACACCATTTTACAACATACAGTCCTTTTATGTCCATTTTCCCACTTTACTCCCACAATAACCTGTGTCATTTGATTAAAAAAATATGTCAACTCAGTGGCTTAATAGGAGTGTTTAACCTGAGTCTCATAGGATAGATTTCCGAGGGTCTCTGACCTCTCCTGAAATTGGGTGTGCATACATTTTTTTCTGGATGTTTAGGTCCATGGAATTCATGCTATGCCCCTTCCTCCAAAAGACGGGTTTAGGACCACTAAATTGTGGAGATGATATCATTAACCTGAAACTAAAGATACCAATCAATATTAAGTTTATAAAATGTCTTTTCCTCCATTTCCTCACTTATTCACACATCTGCAACCCTGTGGAGTTAACCTTGCAATTATGACTTTTTTGATAGATGAAGACACTGAGCAGAGACATCTCTAAGCTCGTATCCACTAACACCCACTTATTTTATTTCCTGCCTGTCACTCTCCTGAGATGGAAAGAGAAGAGAAACTGACATCTGAGCCCATTGCCCTTGATAGAAAATTTCACACATTGTCTCCAGCTACCTGAGCCATGAGGTTGCATATAGGTTATTCATAAGAAACCAATTCTGGCAACTGCAAAGTGACCATTTTAATCAAAATTTTAGTTTCTTCCTCCATACCAAGTCAATATAATATTTTGAACAAGCAGAGCATAAAGATTCCCTAAGGGATTATGCACTCCATCTTTAACAGCTTTATAAAGAGACGTCTAAAGAGGCAAGCCATTTTCTCTTCTCCTTGCCTGCAGTGCTCTTTGTCCAGATAGCCACAAGGCTCACGCACTCTCTTCCTTCCTTCAAATCTCTATTCAAAGAGCGTATTATAGTTCACACCTTCCCTGACCTCACAGTAAAATATCAACCACCGCTCTCGCCATCCACCTCTACCATGCTCTACTTCTGGCTTTGTTCTCCTCCTTAGTACTGAGCAATCTCTAATGTGTTATCTATTTATTTAGCTATGTGTTTGGTGTTTGTCTGTGCTAGAATGCAACCTCCATGAGGTGGGGACTTTATCCACTTAACTTGCTCTTCCAAAACCTAGAAAAGACAACTAATACGTACTGCTTCCTGAGTGAAGACTTACCTGAAAAACCATAGGAATATCAGTAGGCTCTCCAGAGAAGATAAGTAACTTGACGAGGGTCACTCTGCTATTAAAGAGCTTCCAGCTCGAGTCATCTTCTAAGTATTGTACTTCCGCAACATTGTTGCTGCCTCCCAAATGTGAATTTCACAACATTTCTCTTCCGTTCACTTCCAGAGGCATGAATGAAAATTTTCCCAGTGTTAGGAAAGGAAAGTCTCTTGATAGTACACCTTCCTTAAACAATAAGGAAACTCACCAGCTTATGTGACTGGGAAATACAGAATTAGGATGGACATCAGAACTGGCATGATCTGGGGCTCAGCAAAGTCATAATGGATCTGATTTTTTTTTGCCCTTCTTTCTGCCCTAGATTCTGTGATTTTGGCTTTATTCTAAGGCTAGGTATTGTCTGTGTCCAGTCAGGAAAACAAAAACCAGATATGCTACCTTTTTAACTGAAATATTTATTGAGATAATTGTAGATTCACATGAAGTTTTAAGAAATAATACAGAGGTCCTTTGTACACTTTGTCTGGCTTTCCCAATAGTAACATTTTGTAAAACTGTAGTCTAACATCACAACTAGGATCCTGACATTGATACAACCCACTTATCTTATTCACATTTCCCCTACTACGCTTGGACTAAAGTATGTGTGTGTGTGTTGACCTCTATACAATTTTAATTTTGTCACTTGTGTAGTTTCATGTGTCCACCACGTCATTCAAGATACAGAACATTTCCAAGATCCCAAGGATGGTTCATGTTGCCTTTTCATAACCAAACCCACTGCACCCTGCCGCTACCATCCCTAACTCCTGGCAACCACTAATCTGGTCTCAACTTGTAAAATTTTCTGACTTCAAAAATGTTATATAAATGGAATCACACAGTATATAACAATTTTGAATTGGTTTTCTACACTCAGCATAATTCCCTGGAGATTCATCCAGGTTGCTGCATGTATCAGTAGTTTATTCCTTTTCCTTGCTGAGTAAAATGCCACAACATGGATGTACCACAGTAGTAGTTTGTTTAACCATTTACCTGCTGAAGGACATCTAGACTATTTCCAGGTTTTGGTGATTATGAATAAAGCTGCTAAGAACATTGGTGTACAGGTTTGTATGTGAATGTAAGTTTTCATTTCTCTGGAATAAATGCCTGTAAGTGCTTTTGCTGTATCATATGTCCAGGGGATTCAGTTCCTCTGCAACCTTGTCAGCATTTGTGTTGTCACTATTTTTTATGTTACCCATTATGATAGCAAAAAACGATAAGTGGAATTACGTCAAACTAAAAAGCTTCTGCACAGCAAAGGAAACCATCAACAAGCTGAAAAGGCTACCTAAGGAATGGGGGAAAATATTTGCAAACCACGCGTCTGACAAGGAGTTAATATCCAAAATATATTAAAAAAACTAAAAAAAAAATTCTGATTAAAAATGAGTGGAGGAACTGAATAGATATTTTTCCAAAGAAGGCATACTAAAGGTCAATAGGTCCATCATCACTAACCATGAGGGAAATGCAAATCAAACCACAATGAGGTATCACCTGACACCTATTAGAATGGCTATCTTCAAGAAGACAAGACATAAGTGCTGTTGAGGATGTGGAGAAAAGGGAGCACTTATGCACTGTTGGTGGGAATGTAAATTGGTACAGTCACTATGGAAACCAGTTTGGAGGTTCTTCCCCAAGAAACTAAAAATAGAACTAAACTAGGATCCAGCAATCCCACTTCTGGGTATACATCCAAAGGAAATGAAAATACAATCTTGAAGAGAGATCAGCACTCCCAGGTTCCTTGTAGCATTATTCACAATAGCCAAGATATGGAAACAACCTAAGCATCCATCAACAAGTGAATGGATAAAGATGTGGTGTATCCATTCAATGGAATATTATTCAGCCATGAGAAAGAAGGAAATGCTGTCATTTGTGACAGCATGGATGGACCTTGAGGGAATTATGCTAAGTGAAATAAGTCAGATAGAGAAAGATAATTTCTGTATGATATTGCTTATATGTGGAACCTAAAAAAACTGAACTCATAGAAACAGAGACTAAAATGATGGATATCAGGGGCTAGGGGTTGGGGAAAATGGAAAGATGCTGATCAAAAGATATAAACTTCCAGTCGTAAGATGAATAAGCTGTAGGGATCTAGTGTACAACATGATGGTTATAGTTAATAATACTGTCTTATACACCTGAAAGTTGCTAAAGAAAAGCAGATCTTAAATGTTTTTACTACAAAAAAGAAATGGCAATTTTGTGATGTGATGGAGGCATTATCACACACTATGGTAGTAATCACTCCGTAATATGTAAGTGTATCAAATCAACACGTTGTACATCTCAAACTTATAAATGTTGTATACCAATTATACCTCAATAAAGCTTGAAAAAATCAATTGGCCATACTGATGGGTGGCTATTTCTTAGTTCTATTTGTATCCCTTTTTATTTCTTTTTCTTGTCTTACTGCACTGTTTAACATTTCCAGTACTGTGTTGAATAAGACTGGACATCCTTGCTTTGATCCCTGTCTTAGGAAGAAAGCATTCAGTCTTTCACTATTGGGTATTATGTTAGCTGTAGGGTTTTTGTAGATGCTTTTTATCAACTTGAGGATATTCCCTTCTATTCCTGGCTTGCTGGAAGTTTTTATCATGAATTTGTTTTGGATTTTTCCTATGTTAACTGACATGATAGGATTTTTCTCCTTTAGTTTGTTGCTATATGGGTTACATTGATTGACTTTTGAATGTTGAACCAGCCTTCTACACCTGGAATAAATCTCATTTATGAAGATGTATAATTCTTTTTATACCTTGACCTATCTGGCAAAAGTCCCTGTCCTAATGTTCCTTTCCTTATATGGGAGGGTCAAGTCTGGCCACCATCAGCACCACTTGAGGAGGTGTTTAAAAATAGATTCCCAGTGCCCTGCCCCAGATCTAGGAGCTAAGTCTCCAAGGGTGAGGCCCCTGTCTTTTTAAATACCTCTAAGTAATCCTAATGATGAGCCAGGTTTGGGACTTCTGTCCTGTATCCCATTCCCTTGCTGTCCCCCCAAAACTATAATCAGTGCAGCTCATCCCTCTTAATAAAAAGAATACCTGGAGAACACCACTCTGTCTTTCGATGGATTTGGAGATTTCAAAAGATGCTTTGAGAACAGATCTGGCATTTGTACACAGCAGCCTTTCATTCTCACTAGGAAAGAATGGTTCTATGTTAGGCCTGTGTTTCCTTTTGCCTGTTGAGAAAAATGGAACGGCCAAAGAAATGAGGAGTGAAAACACAGCAGCAGGAGGGACTAAGAGGAATCTCCCAAAAACTGTTTGTAAGGACATAAATCGCCACCTTCTTTTTATTGACTATTCAAATCCTATTCTTTATTTGGATTAGGGCTAACTGGACCAGCAATAGCTCCTTCCACGAAACCACAGCTTTCTTAGTAATCTTGGTCTGCCCTGTGCTGTCGGTCCCTGAGAATACATAAGTATGTTCATCCATATTTACTGTCTATTGTTGCTTTCCGATTATTTCAAGTGTATAAGATGCTCTTTCTTCTAATAAAGACCATTAGCACAATACGAGAAAAGGAGCAAAAATGTGGAGTCATTAGACCTGGAGTTGAGTTTAATCTGCCATCAGCCCAGCTAGTGACCTTGTGACCTCACTCAATGTCCTCAACTTTAGACTTATTCATAAGGGGATAAAAGCAGTTTCCTAGAAGTTCTCAAGGAATCACTAAAAGGATCAGTGAGGTAATGGATATAGAAGTACAAACTGAAAAGTGTCATAGAGATGTAAAGTATTATTAATGCTTACTAAGGAAGTTTGCCAAACTATGTTTTCATGAATAAGTATGAGGTTCCTCATTTTGCTTAACAATAAGCCCAAACTCCTTGACTCAGCTTTTGAGAACTTCCAAGAGTTGCTCCCCACCTGCCCATCCAATGTCATTCTTGTTGTTCATTCCTTTAGCTAACAATTGAGTGCCTACTGTGTTCCAGGGCATGTACTGGGCTCTGGAGAAATAGTGGTGGACGTCGTGGGCTTGGTGTACGGCAAGGAAAACAGAGATGGAATAATTATTACACAAGTGTGATGGGTGTCACAACAGTTAACTGCAGAGTGCAATTGTCATGAGGTGGGGTCATAACTTTCGCAAGAAAGTAAGGAAGACAGTCCCAAGGAAGTGACTTTCAAATCCAGTTGCAGTTAGCTGGAGAAGTTTCTAGGCATAGAGATTAACATAGGTGTGGGCCAAAAGTGAAGATAAGCCTGGTCCATTAAGGAACTGAAAGGCCTTTGAGGCTAGTGATAAAGAGCAAGGATGAGAGGGGGAGGAATGAGCTGGAGGGGTAGCTCTGGACAGAGTGGCAAAGTGAACAACCCACTCTTCACTAAGCACTAGATATAATTTCCTGCCTCCTGGCTTCTCTACATCCAGACACTAGTCCATCAGTGCCAGCCACCTCATGCCCACTTCTGGTGTACAGTCTTTACTTCAAAGTCCAAAGCTAATGCAACACGTCCATGAAACCTGCCCTATTCTTAGAAGGAACTGATGCCCCTCCTCTTTCTTCCTCCTTGCATCACTGTCATGAGCTGACAGGTGTCCTTAGCACCATTCTTTGCATGTTACACACATTAGGCTCACTGAGGATGGGGGTTGTGACATCCTCCTCTTTGTCTCCCTATTACCCAGCTTACTACACATTTGTTCCCCGATGATATAAGAACACGTTTGGTCTCCACCCTTGATTTCTTTTATCATGCCCCACACCAAAAGGAGTTAGTAAATGTCTATTGGATTAAATAGTGGGAAAGAGAAAAATACCATCTGAAAAGCAGAGGGTGCCCCAAGACGAACATAGCTGAGGTCAGCCTAAAGGATCTGGCAGCTAGATGCTGTTACATAGCCACAGTCCTTGAAGCTGGGCCATGAGTCCTTTCTTGAAGAAGGATCTGAGTGGCAACAGTGCTCATTAGCCAATATTGGACATTCATCAGCCAATGCTATCTATAAATTTGTGGACATTGGTTAGACATCCAGTAGGATATGCTTGTCTCACTGCAGCAGCATCCCCAGGGATTTCAATATTGTCACAGGCATTTCCTAGCCCGGGCCCCAAGTGAGAGCCACCGCTGTCACACAGCCTCACCCTGTTATCAGCTGCTAGCCCAGCACTTTCTGACAGTGGCAGCTGTTGGCACCCTGTGGACAGCCAGGTCCAGGGAACATCTGCTTTATTCTGAATCTTGTCAGGGGACAATGCCACCCAGACCCCACCAGTCCAGGGGGTCAGGCTGATGTCATGGTGCTCTGTGGCTTCTGTCACCACTGAAGATTGCTTCGAATACTATGAGAGAGATGAATGGAGCCAGCCAGCAGGACCTGCTTCCCCCACGTCAGACACATCCCACATGCTTAAAAGGAGCTCATCCTCTTTGCTAGTGTAAGCATTTAGTTTTTTAATGCAAAATTTAAAGATATAAATTTGTATGCTTGATGGTGTTCAGAGATGGAATGTGGGTAAAAGTTGTCATTTGCGAGTCAGAAGACACACGCTTGATTTAGGGCCCTGAGACGCATACCAGTTTTGTGCCCACAGGCAAGTCAGCCTCCACTCTCTGACCTTCAGGTCTGTTTACAAAGTGTGATAAGGAAGGAATGGACGATTTCTAAGGCCCCTTCTGCCTCTGACATTCTAGGATTTCCCATTGCAGAGTCAACAGGAAGCACCAACTCTGGGCCAGCAATTATGTTGAGTCTTTGCCATACATTATCTATTTTATCCTCATCTCTCTGTAGAGAAGATTTCGATATTCCCAATAGTCCTATGTTCCTGACAAGGAAACTGCAGGTGATGGTAGGGGTGGAGAGAGTGAATTTTCTGAAGTCATGTTAATACAAAAGGCAGAACTGAGATTAAACCCAGGTGGCCTGATTCTCACAACATCTCCTCCAACTTCAAAATTATCTCCACATTCATATGAAAACATCCTTGCCTGCCTTAGCCATCAGAGCCCGCAGAGTGTCCTGGGTCTGTCACTAGCAGAAGGAAGGAAAGGGGATTAAGCCACAGAATGAGAAATCGAAATTGAAGTGAAAAGAGAATGGCTTGAAAGTATCTAGTTACCAGAGTAGAAATAAGGACAGCTTCATTTTTAAAGACATAGATGCCCAGAAACCCAGAATGTTTGAATCTGGTGCAGGCTGGACACTGAGGCATAGATTACAAGGCCTGGAAGTTTCTTTTCACATTTGAGGGAAAGAGTTAAATTCAGAAATGAAGATCAGCAAAACGAGAAGCAGGAGCATTCGTGATGGTCTTTACATTCTTAAAGGTTTTCTTGATAAACTAAAAAACCCCCATTTCTTCATTTTAGAGACTATCTTTTACTTAAGAAGCTGTTTCACTGCTATGTCTCATATAATTTTCATGAAAATTATTTCCATTAGATAGAAACGTTATTAACCACATTATATATAGGAAAAACCTGAGCTGAGCAAGGAAAAGTGAAGTTAGACAAATGTCCTCCTGATCTGGAGATTCGCAGTCTTCACACCTCACTGATGTGGCAGAGACAGCTGGCTGCCCACCCAACAGCCATGTTCCCTTTCTTGTTCCCCTGTAGCAGACTCAGTTTTATTTGGAGCATTAAGGCATCAAGCAAAAAGATAATATTTCCAAGTTTCTCTTTCAACAAGAGTTGATCATGTGACCAAGACCTGGACAGAGAGTAAGTACACTTTTGTGGGACAACTCCAAGAAGACCTTTTAAAAGGAAACTGAATAAACAAGGGTGGATCCTTTCTGCCGCTCTCTCCTTCTTCCTTCCTGCTTGCTGGCCATGAAAAGCTGAAGCTCTATCCCCTCTCTTGGGCTATGAGGTGAGCTTGAGGACAAAAGCCAGCGCTGGGTTGGAAAAGCCAAAAATAATAACGAGAGGGTGGGTGCCTGAGCAGCCTGAGGCTGCCATGCCAACCCTGGCTTGCCTTCCTCTGAGATTCTTGTATATGAGAAAGAAATAAATGATTTTTGTAAAGCCATTATTTTTCAAGGGGCTTCTTTGATATGTCACTAACCCTAATCCTAACCTTTACAACCTTTACAACCAGACAGCTTAATTTGAGAAGAGATACAGAAAGAAGACCCTATCCACTATGAGACCATTTGGCTCTCATGAGCACAAGAAGGAAGGTATAGTGGATGTCACCTAATTTACCAGACTCTGGATGCCATTAATTGCATAACACATTGTCATTTTATGCTATACCAACAAAGAGAAAATGTTGCCGATTAAACTATGACATTCCACTGATTCTAAGATGCAAATCAATTTCAGAAATGTTAAGATGTGAGGAAAAAACAACCTATGCAATATGTATATTGGGAATTTAGTGAAGCACAAAGTTGAGGTTTAAAGTTCATCAGATTAACACGTCCTCCCATCCTTATTTTAAAGAAAAGAAAACTGAGAGACAGTGCCTTGTCCAAGTTCAGCCACAGAATCAAGATGAGAATCTTGACTGCAAATTGAGATCTCTTTAATAGGTCCCAACAGATACCAAATTTTTGCTTATGTTACCTTGACTATTAGTGACATGTTTATTTAATCAACCACCTGTTCCTGTTTTTCCCTCTAAAATATGTGGCACCGAATAGGCAGAGACAAAGGCCCTCCCCCCTCCCACACACGTGGACTCAGCAGTCACCAGAGATGACAGAGGCAGATATCAGAGCAAATTCACGATCGCACATGACAAGGCTTACGCCTTGGTTAGCAGCGCTGAAGGGGGTGGAGAACACCAGATGGCCACTGAGAACTGTGGGTAGGAGTCTTCCAAGACACAGGAAATTGGGGTGACATAGCAATAGCTGGCGGCTGGGACCCCAAGGGGACACGGCTCAACTCTCTGCTCCATCCTCCTACACAGTGAGGAGACACTCTGGTGAATGGCGCCCATTGCAGAGGAGGCCAACAATTTATTCTCCCAGGTTATCAGAGATGGAAGCGGCCTGAGAGATCGTGCATCTCTCCAGCCTGCACGAAAGATAGAAATGGTTCTCATCTCCTACAGTCTCACTTGGGTTAGAAAGATCATGCTGGTGCCAGTGCAGTTGATTCTGGAGGCAAAGAGGCCACTTAAACTGTTCAGATAGAGGATACCAGGATCCTGGACTAAAGCAGTGAAGCTGGAAGAATAAAACGGATGATCCAAGTGAACATCAATGAAGCTTCTAAAACATCAAGCTTCTGAAGCTGTTTTCCTGTTCTTGATACTACTTCCTCCTCTGCTCCCAAACAGCCTATGCTCTCACTTTCGACATCCCTCATTGCAATCCATCCTTCTTTTAGACTATGCATTAATAAGATATGAATGACTAATAACAGTGTAGATGGCCAATGACAGCTGCATTCAGATAAGGAATCCAACATTTAAGCTAAATGATGCAGTTGTGATGGCAGAATTTCCAACATCAACCTAGGATGGAGAGGCAAGTGAGTCATTGGGACGTCCCGTTGCTATCGACATCCGCACAGTGTTTCCTGCGCTGAGGATGCTCACATCAAAAATAGGCATGATTTTCCCATTTTTTTCCTAGCAAAGTCTCAATGTGTATGTGTGTATGTATGAAACAAGATCCAAATTACTGAAACTTTTTCACAATAAAGCAATATAGACGGGCCAGCCCGGTGGTGCAACAGTTAAGTGCGCACGTTCCACTTCGGCAACGCATGGTTCGCTGGTTTGGATCCCGTGTGCGGACATGGCACCGCTTGGCACGCCATGCTGTGGCAGGCATCCCACATATAAAGTAGAGGAAGATAGGCGTGGATGTTAGCTCAGGGCCAGTCTTCCTCAGCAAAAAGAGGAGGATTGGCAACAGATGTTAGCTCAGGGCTAATCTTCCTCAAAACAAAAAAAGCAATGTAGAGAAAGGTGAAAGATTACTTTTCAATACACACAAAGCACGGATTGGACTCACACAGCACAGGAGAGCAGAACCATCGGGGGGCCTGCTTTAATGAATACATAAGAATGGTTTATAACTAGCAAAAGATCTGGAAATGGGTCTTTCTTTGGTGCTTAGGTCAAATAAGATGGAGTTCATGAAAATGCTTTAAAACTAAAAAGCACAATAGTCCTAGTTTCTTTAACATCCCATGATTGTTGGAAATGGATGTGTTCTTAGAGAGCAGATTATATTGCAGTTGTGTCCTCCCCACAATCAGAGCTAGAATTATCTTTATTTTACAGAACAGGAAATATAGTCCCAAAAAAGTAACTAGCCCCAGGCAGCGCCCTTCCCAAAATTGTCCAGTTATCTCTCAAGACGGGGGACAGAGGGTAGGGCATTGGATTCTAAAACTCAAAAATTCTTCCTTGCCATTGATCCCAAGAAAGGAATACAGAACTGATCTTTACTGAGCACTTTCCACAGTCAAGGTAAACACTTTAATGCATTGGCTCGTATGATCCCCAGGACAAACCTGGGAGGTAGGTATGAGTCTCACCATATTGATGAGAAAGCTGAGGTTCAGAGAGGTTAGGAACCTGCCCAAGGTCACAGAGCAAGGGGGTGACAGGATCAGATCTCAGACTGAGTTCTGGTAAACCCAAAGACATAGCTAGCTTTTCCCAGTCCAGAGTTTTTCCACCCCATAGTCATGAATATGTATTTGGTTTATTTGGAATAATAATGCCTCTGAGCTCCTCTGGGGAGAAGAAGCCTAGGGTGCCTTCAATCTGGATGGACGCTGCCTCGCCAGGAATTCATTTGTGGAGTAAGCAAACGGTCTCCCTCTCTCTGTAAACCTGCATTCCGCCAAATGAATATATAATGAGGCCTTCGGAACATCGAGATATTATTTTCCCTGCAAATCCTGGATCATTTAGAAGGAGATCAGACCTTGCTTTGCTTGGCAGGGGAGCTGTGTTAGTGATTCATTCCAAAGAATCAAGGGACGGTACAGAACAGTCACTGGAGAAAAGGTACAAGAGCCAAGAGAAGAGGTCAAGGTCAGGGGTGAGAGGGGAATGATGGGGGAGGAAGGAAGGAGGAAGGGAGGAGGAGGCAGCTGCCGTGAGCGCTGGGCCGAAGATGCCTTTGAAATGCAGACGCCAGGTCAGATCTCAATATAGCAGCTGATCCTAAGCTTCTAGAAAAGGAACTGGAGTTAGCACTTCTGTCTGGCCAGAAAGGCAGCTGGAAGATGGAGATAAAAGGACGGCTACTCGTTTCCTCCCTCTCCCCACTCCCCATCACACACAACTTTGAATGCTTCCAAATGCAGGGGAGAGAGAGGGTGCTGGGCCCAAAGACGGGTGGGCCGGAAGGAGGCAGCAGCCTGAAAGCTGATCAAAAACACTTTCAAGTTAAGATTAAACTCCGCAGATTGCAGGAGGCCAATTTAATAGGAAATGGTCCCTGGTCTCCCTGTCCCCTCCTCTGGCTTCCCATGGGAAGGGGACTGGACTGTGATGTTGCTCATCAGAGAAACCCCTGGGCTCCAGATCTTATCCAAATGAGCAGCCGCGAAAGGCTAAAAAGATAGAACTGGAAAAAAATTAGTTTACAAAGTGTTGAAAGGAGAGAAGGGAGAGAAAGTGGGATTTTAATTATCCTGCATCCTTCCTATGGAGGGGCAGGACAGCTCAGGGACACTGAAACGGCCATCAGCTCTGAGAGATGAGGCCGGAGGAGGGAAGGCACACTGGCCTGGGAAACAAGATACCTGGTTCCAGCTCCAGTTCAGCTGCTTTACTTTTCCAGGCCTCAGTTTCCCCATATGGAAAATGGAAAGGGCAGGACCCTATTGAGATTGTGCTGTACTGAGCCAGTACACACAGTGGTGAAGCCTACGGAGTCTGTCCAAATCCCTCCTCTCCCACCTATAAGCTGTGTGACCCTGACACGTGTCCTAGCTTCTCTGAGCCTCAGTTTCCTTCCTATGAAACGGTAATGAGGATCATTCCCCCTGCTAGGGTTATGGTGAGGATCAAATGAATTAGTCCATGTGAAGTGCCTGAAACAGCATGTGGCCCACAGAGTGCATGCAATCAATATATAAGCGACAATTGTCATTACTAGATGGCTCAGAATTGTCCTGCACAACATGGTGAGATTTGGGGGAGAGGGAGCTCTTAAAAATATAGGTTTGAGACCTGGCCCTGCAAGTTACTAGCTTCTCCCTAAGCCTCAGCTTTTTGATTCAGAATAAGGGGATCATGGTTATTGAACAAGGTGTGTGACTGCCAAGTGCTCTGTAAACACGAGGTCAACACTGACTGGCACTTATCATCAGTGGAAATGGGGAGTCGTTTTCAACAGGTATAAAGTTCTGGTTATGCAAGATGAATGACTTCTAGAGATCTGCTGTGCAGCACAGTGCCCAGAGCTGACCACACCGTACTGTGTGCTTAAAAACTTTATTGAGAGGGTGACGTCATGTTAAGTGTTCTTACCACCAAAAACAAACAAACAAAAAAACCCCCAAGGATGCAGGAGGAAATTTTTGGAGGTGATGGAGTGATGGAGATGCCTATTACCTGGATTGTGGTAATGGTTTCCCAGGTGTATCCATATATCCAAATTCATCGCATCACATACATTAAATATGTGTATTTTGTCATTTATCAATTATACCTCAATAAAGCTGTTTAAAATGGAAATGTTCTTACATGAAGACAATTCTACATTATGGATAAATTGTATTTTAGAGGGAAAAGAAAAATAAAACAAAATTTTTAGAAGTTCTATGCCTTTTCAAGAAACATAAATTGGATTTTGCTTAGCACTGAGTACTATATTACCATGTTTGTGAATAAATGAATGAATGAATAAATAAAATTCCTATTAGCTCTAAAGGCCTTCCCACATTCTTAAATTCTAGGATGATCTTCTGTACCTTTTAGGGTTGTGTATACCCATCCTCCTAGCCAACAAGGTCCAGGGTGCAATTGAATATCACCCCACAGTGCTCCAGAGCATGTTAGCATGTTTCCAGTGGAACAGCCATGAACTTGGAGGCAGAACCAGGTTTGGCTAATTGGACGTCCCACAGAATCTCTGCAGGCAGGGCCTCCAACTGACCTGGGATGCTGCACAGCCATTGATGGCCACAAACAACAGGATGTTTTCTGCCTACCTTCTACCAGTGGCCAGGATACAAGATGCTTGACCTTGGAGAGAGGCCCATTGGAAGCCGTTGCAGCCCCAAGGAAGCCCAGTCTGCCATCTACTTTTTCTTCTAATCTACAGCTTGTTATGGTCTTTTCCAGATTAAGAACAAAGCCATTGCTTCCATTTAATTCTACCACTTTGATGCAAGAGCTGGTGCAGTATTGAGGAGGGACAAGGAGTGGGGTCATATTCTGACCCCACCACTGACATTAACTGCCATCTTTTCCACCCCTTTCTCCTCTATGGGCCTCAATTTCTCCATGGAAATTGGAGCTAGTGATTCTTAAACTATCTGGAACATAGAGTGTTCCATGTCTGTATTTCCAGCCCCAAAGTGAGCATTGAATAGTTGTGGGCAGACACGAAGGAGACCCCCTTGATCCTTCCTTCTGATGCTCTCACCCTTGGGTAATCCCCTCCCCTTGAGTGTGGGCAGGGCCTGCGACTTGCTTTGAACCAATATGGCAAAGATGATAGGAGGCTATTTCCGTGATTAGTTACATGAGATGGTAACATTAGTCTTCTAGAAGACTCTCTCTCGCCACCTTTGATGAACAAGTGGCCGTGTAGTGGAGACCCATGTGGCAGGGAACCAGTGAGGAACTGAGGGCTGACAGCCAGTGAGAAAATGATGTGCTCAACACTGTAGCTGCAAAGAACTAAATTCTGCCAAAACCACAAAAGCCCACAACCACCCACAACTACCAAGTCGAGCCTTGAGATGAGAGGGTAGCCCAGCCAACATCTTGATTTTAGCCTTGTGAGTCCCTAAAGTGAAGGGCCCAGTCAAACCATGCCTGGACTCCTGACCCATGGAAAGTGTGAAATAATAAATGTATGTTGCTTTAAGCTACAAAGCTTGTTGTAATATTGGCAACAGCAATAGTTAACTAATATAGTGAGACAAAACATTTAAGTCATATTACTATAGAGATACTCAATGAATAATTGCTGAATGGACTATGATAATAATTGTGGTTTTCAAAATATAACAGAGATGTTATTCAGCGCCTTCTTCTAAAGGAAACTTCCCTATACACAGCTCCTGGCGTGCAGGCAGCTCCTGTTTCTACCACGTAATCTGGGTCTCTACCTCCACTCTGGCAACAATTGACTCAGCACCGTCCAATGGAAATATGACACGAGCCACATCTGTGATTTTAGAGTTTCTAGTCGACACGTTAAAGAAATAAAAAGATAAGTAAAACGGATTTTAATAACATACTTGATTTAATCAGTATGTAAAAATATCATTTCAACGTGTGACACTAGCCACATTTCAAGGGCTCAATAGCTACATGTGGCTGGTGACTATGTAGTCAATGCAGTGTTAAGTGGACACCCACCCCAGAGGTAACTAGTCCATAGGTTGTCCATCAGAGAACCAACCTATGCTCTCTCCTGACAAGATGAGCTGGACCAGTCACGTTTTTTCTCTAGGCAATTTGAACTAAGAAGCATAAGACTGCCAGTTGGTGTCGGGAGCGGCAGCTGAAAGGTGAAGATGGACGTGGAGGGCCAGGAGCAATTTTCAATATGGAGGAAAGGGTCTCAGAAACTCTGGAACAAAGAAAAGCAAATGGCAGCAGAATGTAGCAGATACCTGGTTTATAACCAGAGGCATGTTAATAGCAGGTTACTGGAGTAGAGAAATGGTCCTTCGTTCATTCAACAAACATTTATGGAGGATTTCTCATGTGCCAAGCACTGCTCTAGGCACTGGGAGTCCAGTAAATAGAAAAACAAATACAGTCCCTACCATTGTAGAATTGACAGTCTAATGGGAAATGACAGATGTGAAACAAATAGTTATCCAAGTAAATAGGTAGCTATAAAAAAGAATGTTTTGAGAGAGACCTATAGGCCACTTAAATTGTATGGGGGCTCAGCAAAGGCCTCTTAGATGAAGCGACGATGAAGCCAGATCCTCAGAGATGAGCAAGAGTTTCCCTGGTGACAAGAGGAGGCAAGAAGTCTCCAGGCAGAGTGTCACATGCAGAAGGCATGGAGGCAAGAAAGACCTGGGCATTCGGGGGCTAAAGGAAGGCCATGGACAGGAGCATCATCTGATTAGGGCACAGAGGTCTGGGTTGAGGCTGGAGAAGCAGACAGGGGAGGGACATGTGGTGCAGGGCCTCAGAAGTGACACAAAGGAAGCCTTGAACCTCTGCAAGGGTTCCAAGAGTCACTGTGCATCCAGAACCACCCTCCCATTCCGGGATCCTTGGGACTTGGCTCATTCTTGAGTCCTGGTTCTTTGACAAATTTCCACAAGAACTTGTTCTTTATTTTCACTCCACAGCTGTCTTTAAAATAAACTCCTTTTCTTTGAAATAGTTTCGAGTGGGTTTCTGTCTCTTTCCAGCCCATAACCCCAGACAAAAGCAGTACCCACTTTGTGCCTGGCCCTGGGCCCCCCACTTGGCATCCATGAATGGATTTAGTGGTCACAATCAGGGCAAGGCCCGAGCAGCATTTAGAGCTGTGACTCTGATACTGGCCACCTCCTTACATGTGGGGCCCTGGGCCCCTCGCTCACCTCACCCTAGTCCCAGCCTACTCACAATAACACTGTGCGGGAGGCTTGATTACCCTCGGCTCCCAGATGAGAAGCCCAAGGTCACACAACCAGCAGTCAGACTTCACCCTGCCTTTGAGGATCCTCCATCTTCTTGGAGAGAAGCCTGGTTCTGTTCACAGGCATGAAAGGAGTGCACGTGCCAAGAGGAAAGAGAAAAGAAACCAGGATTAACAAGGGCCTTCCACGTTCCAGGTGCTTCATGAACATTATCTCATGTGCTCTCTCCCACCCACCGGGTAAGTGAGGTATTATCACAGCATTTTATAGAGGAGGAAACTGGGATTCACAGAGAGTAAGCAAAACATGGGTCTTCATAATTACTGGGTTTTGGACTTAAGTCCAGCTGATTCCAAAGATACCACCTTCTTAACTCTGAACTGATGCCCGAGATGTAAAGATGTGTAAGATCATCTCTGTCTTCTTGAGCTCTGTGCTGTTCTCGTGCATTGAGAGCACCTCCCTCGATAGGCTGGGAGCTCCTAAAGATTGCATCCCCAGCCACGGAGCACAGGCCTGGCGTACAGTCTTTGCTCAATAAAGACGTGTTGTTGAGACAAATTATGCAGTAGCCAAAGACGTCAACACCCCATTTCTCCTCTGGCCTCAGTCTTCTAGGAATTTGAAAATACCCAACTGGACTCAGGGAGCTAATTAGTGCCAGGGCATGCTACACTTCTCACACCTGAGACAGGTGGATGGGATGCCTGAGGGTGCTGGCAGTCTTTCCTCTTCCCAGCACTCAGGAAGAGGAGAAAAGCTACAGAGTGGTGGGCAAAGGACTTTATCAAGGTCCAACTGACAAATGAAGGGTGTCTCTGCCAACCTCTGCCAACTTCTCCTGATGCCCACATGAGATGGGGAAACGGAAAGGATAGAAGCCCTCAGTGGGAGAAAAAAAAGCAAAATTAAGTAAATAAAAATAAAGATGAGCTGAGCCAGCCCAACAGCCTAGTGGTTAAGTTCGGTGCACTCCACTTCAGCAGCCTGGGTTTGGCTCCCAAATTGGATTTATACCACTCATTTGTTAGTGGCCACACTGTGGTGGCGGCTCACATACAAAAAGAGGAAGATTGGCAGGAGATGTTAGCTCAGGGTTAATCTTCCTCAGCCGAAAAAAAAAAAGAAAGAAAGATAAAAGAAGAAAGTCTTGTTTAAAAATAAATAAACTAAATAAAGATGAGCTGCTATTGGTGTTTGTTGGTTTCAATCTTGATTATTTCACACGAAGTGCTTAGCAGCAGGAGACGATCATTAACACACACTGATTCAATAAATGAATAGGTGGATGGATGGATGAATGGATGGGTGAACAAATGGTAGGGAAAAGGAACACTGGACCAGGGATCAGGAGACCTGCGTTCTAATTCCAGTTCTGCCAAACCAGAAACTTATCCTCTGATCACTGGAGAGCATCTTTTCCCTCTAGACTCTAACTCTTCCCTCTCTAAACTCAGACCCAGCCACAGAGCCGGAAAAACCATGTTGCAGGACCCTAAGGACCCCAGCCACCTTGTTCTGCAGTGCTGGGGGACCCTTTCCGATGCAATGCAGTGGGGTTAAGATAGCAACCTCAGGCATGCCGAGAGCTCCTAGTCCAATCCTATGACAAGATCACTTTGCATCCCTCCTCACCCTGCCGTGAGGAGGTCCACATTGGTTCTCATGGGCAACGCAGAAGGGGTCCTTTATCACCAAATCCCACTGACTGAGAGTGTTTTTCCAAGGGACTCTGGGGCTCAGATTCAGTCAATGTGCAGAAAAGAACATGGAATAAGTGCCCACAGTGGGTTTCCTGACATGAAGCCCTGTTTGTCCTGTTGGTTCAAATCCCATGTCCTTCATTCCTTCATTTCTTCTTTCAACAAGTATTTATTGAGTGCCTATTTATTATGCACCAGTCACTGTACTAGACACTGACAATACGTGGTGAACTGAAGAAAGCTAACCTCTGTTCTCTTGATGCCAATAGTCTCATACAGGATCCAAACATAATTCAAATAACCACATAAGGAAACGCATACTGCAGCTACAGCAATGCTAAGTACTGTGAAGGAAAGTGCAGCGAGCACTGAGGGCGTATAACAAGGTGAAAGTCTAGTCTGGGATCAGGGGAGACTTCCCTGAGGAAAGAGTCTGAGTCGAGATCAAAAGGATGCATGCAAATTAGCAGGTGATGGAAACGGGGCGGGGGTGGGGGGGGGGAACCTCTGTTCACAGGAGCAGGAAAAGGCAGCACCTTCTGGCATAGAATCCCCAGCTCTGTTGGGCGGCTTCTCCCTACTCACAGGACGCAGTCGTCCTAAGCTCTTATTCCAATTTATCTGTCAATTTTTCTAAGCCTTTACCACACTTTATCAAAATGTGTATCAGTGTGAGAAAGTGAGTCTGCCACCCCTCCCCTCCCGCAAGTGCAAAATTGAAATCCTGTGAAGACAGCAGCACGCTTCCTATTTTAATTATTTTGCGTCTTCTTTAGTTGGTCTCTGTTTTTTGATGACTCTTTTCATTTTCTTCTAGAAGCAGCCCCACTTCCTCTCTGGATGGAAAATATGCTTGTCTCTACTGATGTAGAAAATGTTTCCAGTATGTCAAGAGGTCGACTGGAGACAGAGTATGAGGGAAGAGTCTGGCCTCTTGGAGGTGCTAGGAGAAAGCACCTGAAGCAAAGGACATTTCTCAAAACTTGGGAGTATTCTAAAGAGCAATGAAGTTAGAGGAGAGCTTGGACTCAAATTTCAACTAGCATGCTAACTAGCTGGCTGACTTTGAGTCTGCCAGTTCACTCAGTGCCAGAGCCTGCTCTGGGCTCTTTACAAGGATTGGCTCAAGCCCTCCCTACAATGTCAATGAGATACAAGCTGCTATTATTCCTATATACACTTCGGGGAGAAATAGAGGCATACACAGTTTGCCCCAGATGCCCTAGAGTCATGGGGCAGAGCTGGGATATGAACCTGGGCAGTCTGTCTCCAGAAACTCTAATTTTACCACCAGGCTCAACTTCCTCAGTACAATCAAAGTGTGATTCCCCTTCCAAATATGGGAATGTTGAGGCACAGAGGAGCTAATCACTTACCAAAGATCACACAGTTAGTAAACGGCAGAACTGGGCTGAGATGGAGGTCGTCTGTTCAGAGCCCCACTCTTATATAATACATGTGGCTGCCTTTGAAGATGGTCATGCCTTTGTGAGCCTGGGTCCCATTCATTGGCCATTGGCTTAGTGACGGATTCTTAGGTGCAGTGGAAACAGAGAGAAATAAATTAAGCAGAGTGACTGCCTCCTCCAAGATGGTAGACTAATGGAGAAGATGGATGTCAAGCAAATGAAATGGCAGCAAGTACTATGAGGGACAAGAACAAGGTGCTCTAGAGGTTGTGGTGAGCTTTAAATAAGGAAATGATGGTACAAGATCCAGGTTAGTGTCTGGCTCATAATAGATACCCAGTAGGTAGAAGAGATTCCTTCTTTCTTGGTCCATGAACATGGAAGGGATGGGGTAAGAACGAGGGAGAGAAACAGGGATGTCAAGGTGAAGAAGACAGTATAGTGGTCACTGGATAGAAGCCACTGCCCATCACACAGACTCCCAGTCACTGTTAAAATGCCTTCAGTGACAGAGACCTCACTACATCAAATAGGGAATGAATACACTCTAAATGATAAAAATGCTGACTCTGGGGAAGAGTTAGAGTTATTAACTTCTAAAAATGGGAGAAGATTACCTTCCCATCAGAGCTTTCGTGAGAGTTAATTTAATCCACAAAAGTTCTCACAAAAACGTTGACCCATAGTAAGTAAATGATAAAAGCTAGTTGTTACTATTCATGGTATTATTATAATTGTTGTTGTTGTTGTGTGGTGCCTAAGAACACCAGTTTCAGAGTACACAAACCGGTGCTCAAACCTCACCTCCATCATTTACTAGGTGCAAGACCATGGACAAGTCACTCACCATCTCCAAGCTTCGGTTTCCACAATAGCGAAACTTGGCTAATAATCACGCCAGTCTCAAAGACTCAAAGATTTTGTATCTGACGTGCTCAGCACTGTGCCTGACTCCTACTCTGTGCTCAATAAAGAGAAGCTATTATTTTTAAGGAAAAGTAGACAGCAGGGCCTGCTTATGAGGAAGTACATGTACCATAACCTGCTTATCCCAGAAGAGAGGAATTTGAGGGTTCAGGTGGCAGCTATTTCTTTGGTGGGAGCTGGACCAGAAACCATCTCTTTCCTACCATTAACCGTGTCTCATTTTTTCTATTATAGCCCTGAGCTCCCCAGGAAATGAGGAATCATTGTCTGCCAGCCAGAGCTGTCCGAAGGTGGAGCTGGCTGACTTAGAAGGGAGGGAGATGTCAAGCTGAAAAACCATGATAGGGGTGATATACAGAGAATTCAGACATGAAATTGAGGTGAGAAGGAAGGGAATGAGAGGAGAGCTGGGCAGATTGTGTGGAATAGAGCAATGGTTGTCAAACCATGGTTCATGGAACCCTGATCCTAGTATGTGGCCTCAAGTTTAGGGTCAGAAAATTGGGGTTGGTCAAATGACTGAGGGTCCAGGCACCCTCTCCCTTCTTCAAAAAGAAAACCTCTGTTTTTATTGTTTTTTGGATGGAGTTAGCCGATATTAACACATACCATAAAATTCCTAATAAAAAATTTCACAAAACCTCAGTGACTTCAACAATAAACATTTGTCTCTCACTCGTCTGCGTGTTCAGTTGACCTAGATTGGTCAGTTTTGATCTTGGCTACAAACATTTATCATGGGAGAAAAGGGTGGGAAAGGAAGGGGTCGACTGATCTAAGCTGGGATTGGCTGGAACGGTTTGGTTCTGCTCCACGTGTCTCTCGTCCTCGTCCTGGAACCAGTGGGATAGTCTAGGCACATCCTTCAAATGACTCATCACATGCCTCTGCCACATTTTTGACTATTTAGAAAAGTAGATTCTTCCCTATATGTATAGCCTCAGAAGAAAAGCAGACAGCTGAGAACAATAAAGTCATTTGCCTTTCTGAATGAATTTTATTTTTACCACATAACTGATACTACAGATTGGAAAGCTGAAGCTTACAGAAACTGGATTTTTGAGAGAGAAGACATGACTTTTTGGTGTCCATAAACATGACTTTGCTCATCACGCCCCAAAACCTGAGGGATCTAGAGCAACAACATTGTTGTTTTCTACTTGGAAAGCATAAAACCACAGAAAGGGGAAGAAAAATGGACAGAACTTGAACAAAAGTTTCCCCTCCACTGAGAAAGGAGATTAAAGCGTTATGGGATGACCAGAAGAGAAATACTAGATCTTAGGGTCCCCAGGTTCCCAGCATCCTGAGCTAGGTTCTGGTGTGGCAGTGTATCAGTTACTTATTGCCACATAAATGCTTGTAACAAACACAAAATCTTTTTTTTTTCCGAATGTGCATCATAATATATTTCGAATTCTGTGTAGATCACATCATGTTCACTACCTGAAAACTAATTATAGTGCATCCCCTCACATGTGAGCCTAATCACCCCTTTTGCCCTCCCTCCTCCCCCCTTCCCCTATAGTAACCACCAACCCAAACTCCAATGCTATGTGTTTCTTTGTCGTTGTTTTTATCGTCTACTTATGAGTGAGATCATATGGTATTTGACTTTCTCCCTCTGACTTATTTCACTCAGCATAATACCCTCAAGGTCCATCCATGTTGTTACAAATGGCCGGATTCCATCATTTCTTATGGCTGAGTGGTAGTCCATTGCAAACACAAAATCTTAATGACATATTATAATAAGCTTTCATACACTTACGTCTACAGTTCAGCTGGAGGTCAGCTTATGTAGGCTAGGCTCATCTGAGGTTCTGCTCCACATATCACTCATCCTCCTTGGATCAGAGGGAAAGCTGAGGAATGTTCTCTTGGTGATGGTGGAGGCACAGAGGGCAAGTGGAACCAGAGAAGGCCTATGAAGGCCTAGGCTTGGAAATGACACACCATTCATTTTGCCCCGTTTTATTGGCCAAGTAAGTCACAAGGCTAAGCTCAAAGTCAAGTAGGGCAGGAAGATAAGATCAGGGAGGGGAGGGATGTGCCCTGCTTTCATGGAAAGAATTCCAAAGTCACCTGCAAAGAGTGTGAATATCAAGAGTGGCAAAAAATCTTAGAGACAGTAATGCAATCCATTCGGGGTGGAATGATTGGACCCAAGTGAGCTTGGGCGACTATGGGGAATGAGTACAGTTGCCTGGTAACCAAGGTCCCTGCACGGGTCGGCCACCATGGCTGAGGAGATGTCCAGGTGGATGAGACAGGGACAGACTCAAAAACTCCATACCCCGCCAGGAGATGCTGAGAAAGCAGACAAGCAGGGCATAGAAGTGCTGGTGGACCTGAAGAGATTTCACAGTCAGGATGCAAGGGAGGAAGTATGAGGATCTGACAACTGTGGGCCAGAGAGAGACCGAACAATAGATGCACCTGGATGGAGGCCAATGACCCATCATGGGACAAGCCACAAGTCATGAAGGTGCACAAGGACCAAATGCCCTCCTGCCAATACCAAGCTGATAAAAATAAGAGCCACTGGAAATTGGCTCACCCTCCCACCTTGGGGAGAAGGGGAGAAGGAGGGAGATAGAAATAGAAATCCCAAATCGATCACATTTAAATCTGAAAGTCACTGAGTTATTCAAATGTACAAGATGAGGTTTCCTGCCCCTGGCAGAAATGGGGATCACGAGCTAAGGACAGTTACAAAGAAATAATGAAAGTTACATCTAAGCATGGTTTATAGATGGTCGTGAGTGGAAACTTTAAACCTGCCGCTTGATACGTGTCCACTTCTACACCTTGTAATCACGTGGGGTTTTTTTTCCAGACTTATTGCTTCTCATCAGATGACCAATTGCATTGTTAATGGAAGCCTCTTAAAGGCTTGTGTCAGAGCCCCACAAGGACAGAAGAGCCACCTTTATGGAGGCAGAGGCTAGCTGCGCGCTGACCCTGCTGGCTTTCTCGGGCCCCTGCTCTTCCCTGAGCTTTCACAAATACTGGCGGATGTTTTTTTGCATCAGCTGAGGTAGAGGGAGCCTCATTGTCTAGCGTTCTCCAGGGGAAGTTTTAACTCATGGCTTAGTGCATCGATTATGTTGCTTTTCCTTTTCATTCTGTGCTTCTGGGAGGGGGTGGGGAGTGGGACATGAGACCAGATTGGAGCCAGGCTGTCCTCATTTGACTTACCAGTACTTGGAAGGCATTTAAGTTTTTCTCTTTTCTATTGGAATGGGAGTGAAATCCAAAATTCCTAGCTGTCTCTAAATACCAACTGACTGAGCTTAAAGGCTCCCAAAATAAACAGCTTAGCATCCCGGTCACCGGAGACCTGGGAGTTTGGTAAATGAAGCATGTGCCCCTTGCCCTCCTCACTCACCTTCTGCTCAAGCAGCCCCTGCATTGCCAAGGATGTGGACACATTTCTGTTTTGTAGTCAATCAATAAGGGATGAGATTCTAACACTTTGCCTTGTGATGCTGGGGTCCCAAAATAGAACATTATGTTGCCAAGAAGATGAAATTCAGATTCAGCCCGGTTTGATTGTTCCACCTCCCCCCTAGCTATCCCACACCTACCTATCCTTAAGGGGCTGGTTCAGGTCTCACACCTCCTCCATGTGTCCTCCCGTAACACTTTAGCCTATAGTCACCCCTCCTGGCTCTTAAGCAACATTTATTTTAGGGCCAACAACACTTCGCACAGATGTGATCACTTCATTTCCCTGCCCTGTACAGACATTACTAATTGATCCCAGCACTTCTTCCTGCTGATCTCGTCTACAACCTCACAATTCTCTGCTCCAGGCAGCCAGTACTGATCAATGAGAATTGGCACTTAAGGTGAAACAGCTTTGTAGCACCAGATTTAGATTCTATTTTGAAACCTCTAGGCACTAAGAATAAAAATAAGTATAATAATAACTATCAGTTATTGAACAAGCCCTGTGCGAGATGCTTTTCAAATATCATCTTGTTTATTCCTTTTCACAACATTGCAAATTAAGCATCATGTTCCCTTACTTCACGGAGAAGAAAACTGGGGCTCAGAGAGATCAAGTAACTTGTACAAGGTCACAGGGATGGGAAGTGGTGGGAATGGAGCGCGGGACTAGTTCTATTATATGTTGAGGCCCCTGGGGTTTCGATTTCTCCAACAATCCACCATGTCCTGCAGCTGGTTTGTCCCTAACATGCCATGCTATTTCATTCTCTGAGGGCTTTACTGACACAACTCCCTTTTCTCAGAATGCCCTTCATCCTTCCCAGCTGGTGGAAACCTTCTTATCTCCAGAGAACCAGTGTCTGAGGTGTTATGTCCTCCACAACGCCCCTCCTGACTCGGATATAACTCGCCCCATCCTTCTTTGCGTCCCTCCTCCTCCAACGTTGCAACACTCTACTGGATTCTTACCTTTAAAGTTCCTCTTGAAAGCAGAGTCTAGGCACTCTTGATTCTTCTTTACCAAGTCAGTACTGAAGGAAGGAAGGGAGGAAGGAAGGAAGGAAGGAAGGCAAGCTGCAGATCTGAGGCCCGCAGGTGGGTTGTTATTTTTCAGTCCTCCAGGAACTCAGCTGACCCCTTGTAGGTGTTTCCACTGCCTGTTTTCCAGGGTACTGGGCACGTCATCTGGTTTTCCATCCTGCCCAGACAGGAGGATCCAGAGACCCATTCAAACATGAAGACATCATTAGCTGAGGCTGCCTAAGGGAACACACCCAGAGTGGAGACCCAGAACCCTTGACCAGCAGAGCTAGGGTCTTAGCCAGGACACACGGTGCCGAGTGCCGGTTCCAAAGAGCCAGGCCACAGCAAGGGTGGATGGATGTAGCAGCCTTCTCTCTGGTCTCCAGCTCTGTCTGCCCCTCCAGTCTCCTCCACACTGCCCTAGGGTGATCTTTCTCATACAAACATCTGGTCATATGCCTCTCCTCCCAAAAAACCCTTCCATAGCTCCCCACTGCCCCCAGGAAAGAAGCTCGAACTTTTTAACATAGCCCACAAGGCTTCATAATCAGAGCCCAAATACCCTCTCCAAAGCCGCCTCTGGCCTCTCTCCAATCTTCCCCTGACATCTCAGGAAACTCACATGCTTGAATCTCTCCAGGAGCCAGGTGATCTTGTGCCAGGCCTTTGCTCATGCTACTGCCACTTCCTGGAATGATCACTTCTTTCCTTTGATCCTGGGTAGCTTCTGCTCATTCTTTATGACCCAGCTCAGGCATCACCTTCTCCTGGCTCCCAGACTAGGTCAGAGACCCCACTGTGCCTGCAGTCCCTACCCTGGCCACAACACTTGCCTTACCTGTGCAGCTGTGAGGTTAGCACCCAGCATGGTGGCTGGCATGTCAGTGCATAGACCATGTCCGATCAATGAAGGGTCAATGGGGAAAGGATTGGATCCAGAATGGATGTCTACATTGAGGAGTGGATTAAGGCCAGGGGTTCCGAAAAAACGCCACGATGGCAGTTTGGGCTGGACCTTTGCTTTGATGGGTCGCCGGCGTATATGATAGGGGCTCGCATGCGTGGTGGGAGACACAACTTAATCCTCCAACCATTCTGTGCAAGGAGGAAGGTTAGAACTGGTAATGCCATCTGAAAATAAGATGTTAAATGCCTCTCTCTACCTATGGATGCCTCCCGCCGCCCCCAAACCTCTGGGCTGCTCCCACCTGATGAGACACACACCGTCTCTCTGTTTCTGGACCTCTCTGATGATGATACTGAACCAGGACTACACTCTTCCACCTTTCTCTTTCCTTTCCTGTTATCATGCTTGACCTAGTTGGCTGGGCTGGGTCTGCCCATTTTTAGTTTCTAGGACTCAACCTCTTCCCTTCTTATATGTGTTGCTGACTATAACAATAATATCAAACAGCTATGGAGCGATGGATTGCCTATAGTGAGCCAGGCTCTGTGTTTTACAGGCATTATCACATCAGATCCTCGCAACATCTTTCTGATGATCAGAGAAGTTAAGAAATTAGTCTGATGACACACAGCTAATAGTTTTAATGGCCAGCACTCCAACCTGGTTTTCTGCGGCTCCAAAGCCTACGAAATTTCTCCTGTTACTCTTAAAAATGTTCTCCTCCAGGGGCATCCTCTCTCCCTGCCACTCACGATGAACTTCCAGCAGACAAAGAAAAAGCCACCTCTAATATGCTCTCTCTACCCTGGTCTTTTCCCTTTCTCAATAAATCCATTTAAGAGTAAAGTGTTTGATGGACAGTTTAATAGAGCTCTCCTTAAACCTGGCCACATTAATGATTTCTGGCTGGCGAAATGTCAACTTCCGTAGCTCAATAGCTATTTTCCTTCCTTAACAATCAGTGTTTCACTCGGGGTTCTTTATTTGGTGGACAGGGTACAGTGCTTTAATGGGTCATCACTAAGTCAGTGGACCTCAGATTTAAGCTGGACTCGCTGTGTGACCTTGAGCAAGTCGTTTAACCTCTCTGGACCTTAATGGTTCTAAAATGGCAGCAGTGATGTTCAAGTTCTGCCTACATATTATGAGGGAGTATTTCATCGTGTCTGCAATGTTCTCTAAGCTCCTTGGAGAAGGGGCCAAGAGACATAAATAAACGTTTCGCCCCATCATCTTCTTAGTTTTGGGTGTAAAAGTACAAAATTTCTCCGTAGATACTTTTGCTACCTTACTGCCATTTGGATAATGCAGATGAGTTTTTTCCACTAAACTCCTAATGATCTATAATTTTTTGGAAACTGGGAATTTTGTTTTTCTTTAGAGGGCGTTTTTATCACTTTTTTTGAGCTACTGTAAATTGAACTATCTTCTATCAGAAAAGAAAAAAAGAAGCAGCTTTATCACGATACTTTCGCACACTGTACACCATAGACACTCAGCCCTATATTACAGATAGAGAAACTGAGTCTCAGAGATGTTAAATAATATTCCCAAGGTCACACAGCAAGCAAGTGGTAGAGTTGGGACTCAACTATGGGCCTTTAACCAGCAAGCCATACTGGCTCCAGATGAATAGGGTAGAGGTCCAGGGGAGAGCAAGGAGGAATGAGGTGGGGGCTTCTGAGCAACAGGTCAGCTTTACTCTCTGGTTGCCGAGTCAGTTGAGACGTGTAAAGCCTTGGAATCTATGTAAAAAGCCGTAAGCAACAATCACTTTTATTTTCTAAAATCTTTTCTTACTTTTAAATTCCCCAACTCTGGCCCGCTTCCACAGCCTCGGGTTATATGTTTAGATAATAAAAGTTGTCATCCTGGGTCCTGCTTGTGTGAAATTGCTGCTGCAGCTCAGCAACAGTGTCCTGTGGGGAAAAGGCAGAGCAGAGAGCTTGGCGCGGGAGCAGGAGTCTTTATTAGATAATATCCCAAGACTGCAAACGTATCTCTTCATACGGTGACTCTTCACCTTTTTGGGCTTTAGACAAACTGACAGGCTCACCTGATCTGGACAAGGTGATACCACAACCTCCAAAGACACAGGTCCAGCTGAGCACTTCAATGCTTCATCTCATTTAACCCACACAACCAACCCTTTTCACCAAGGAGGAAACAGAAGCTCAGAGAGCCTGAGTAACTTGTTTAAGGGCACACAGCCAGTAAGTGGGAGAGCTGGTCTGTCTATCCTGGCTGCATGTTCTTAATCACTGTGTTAGATGGAAAACAAGGACAACAACCACAGCTGCACAACCCAGAGAGATAATCACCAGCCTGGGTGTTTTACTCCAAGGCAAGCACCACCTTCTCTTGCTTGAAGTTTGTTTACACCAACATCACAACAGAAATCTAATCCACACTGCCTTCTCGATGCAGCAATGCACAAGGCTGGGAGGAGGCTGCAGACGCCAGCAGCAGCTGAGGAGGTTAGAGGGGGCGTCACGGGTCTGGGAATGAGGATGGCTGGGTTTTCCTTCTGGTCCGTCTGCTAACTCACAGCTCTTAGGTTCTCAGCAGCGAGTCGAAAAGTTTGACTAAGCAGTCTCTGAGGATGCTTTGGGCTGCAGAGGATATAAAGAAAAATAAAATAAGACGCAGTTCTTGTTTTTGAGGAACGTTCAGTCTCCTAGAGGAGACAGATGAAATATACAGCCATAAGACAGGACAGACAAAAATTAGTGTTTGATAGAGGAAGAGGTGAAGTGTTTTTCATGGGAGCCAAGAATGTAAGGATTCGTTCCAAACCAAGATACAGCATCACGCACTTCCTATTGCAAGAACGGTGCACGTCTTCTTTTTTTTAATACTGAATGATAGTAATTGCTTTCAGATTAATGGTACAGGATAGGCCAGACCATTGGATAGACAGTTTCATTACCTGTGAAGGGCTAATACCTCAGTTATGTGGACAATTCATCCATCCAGAAAGTTTCCTCCGTGGCCCTTTCCTGGCAGTCAAGGTTTACAGCCCAATAGCTCAATGTTCCTACGAAAGGGTCTTGTACTCAGTAATGGTTCTGGCTTCTTCTGTTATAGAAGCCAATTTATTTTATCCTTGTGAAATAAAATCCAGTGGTCTTTGATTTCTCTCTTCTGAATCACATCTCATTTGATTCTTTATTAGAGTTGGGTTTTTCTTTTCTTTTTTTCTGTCTGAAGTTTTATGCATTTGGCCCAGAACTGTTGCAGAAGTGAATCAATGTAATTGGAGGGGCTTCTGAAATTAACTGAGCACCTGATGACCCTTGGAGAATCGGGGTCTTTGAGCTCTGACACCTGCCCCAAAACGGGGCTCAGGCAGAGGGGAGACACAGCCCACACTTTGAGCTCTTATGGGAAAATTTGAACCCAGGACTTGAAAACCTTCTGGATCTAGTCCCTAATTGCATCGCCAGCCCCTGCCCTCTCCTGCACCCCGACTCAACATCTCAGACCCCATTGAAATGTTTTGTTCTTACTCCTTTAATGCTCCATGATTTTTCCCATTGCCCTCTCTTCATATCCCATGTCTTCTGGCTGGAAGACACATCCAATCCACCTCTCCCGCCCCCTGCAAGCCCTAAAAATTATACTTGTAATTCTTTATTATTTCCTACTTATTCATCACTATCTCTGGAAAGTCTTCCCTGATGCCCTAGGTCTGGGTGAGACACCTCCTCTGGGCTCCCGCGCACATCTACAGCCCTGATCAACCTGCGATCCTAGCCATCACTCCGTCTCTCCTTCATGGGACTCTAAGTTCCCTGAGGGTAGGGACCAGGCTGCCTCATTCGCCCACACTCTGCCACTTACCTATCTCACCTCAAGGAAGCCATTTTACCTTTCTGTGTCTGTTTCTTTATCTGTAAACATAGGATAATATAGGAATTTCATATGGATTAAAAAGTTATATATGCAAAAAGCTTAGAACTGAGCCTGGCATACAGCAAGTATACAATGGATGTTAGCGCCTGTCATTACTTACCACTGTTTTGCCACACTCATCACAGTGCCTATGACAGAATTCTTGCTCAATAAACATTCTTGAGGAATGCATAGATAAGCACAGGGCTCTATGGTTTTCACTGTCCATCTGAGACCAGAAAGGACGTCAGGGAGCAGCTGGTACATGTATAAATTAGGTTTCCTTTTGCGTTTATTATTTTTATTCAGGAAAGCACAAAGGGTCATAAAAAGAAAGGAGCCTTGTCCCCTGCTCCCCTAAATGATGTCATCCAGTGGTGAAGCCTTTTTATGCAGGGGAAACAGCCAAAGCTCAGAGAGGGAGGTGACTTCCTCAAACACAGATGGTCAGTGTGTGGGGACAGAGTTAAATGAAATAATACACACAAAGCTCTTAGCACAGTGCTGTCGCCCCTGCAGTGAGGCTGGACATTTGCTGGTGATCATCACCCTCACAGGATCCCTGCCTCCTTCTCCCCTCTGCTAGATGGCCCCTGGCAGCATTAGCCACCATCCTGGGGGCACATAGCCCTTTGCATTCCTACCTCTCTTCCGCTTGCAGGAGCATGGTGCAGGACTCGGGTAGACACCACAGTTCCCTCAGCTCTGTCCCTCAGCATCCAGCATGGGACAAAGAACGGGAGCCCAGGAATGGTTACTGCTTTCATGTGTGCTCAACCCCACTTTGGATGGGTGAGTCAATTGGAGGCGTGTTTGTCAAAGAGGGAGAAAGGATTGCCATTGGGTTACCACGTGTTAGAGTCATGAAGAGAAAACCCAGGTCTGCAGTCAGGTACAACAATGACTAACATGGACTATGAGCTTACCGCACCCTGGCATCGCTCTAAGTGTTCTGCACCCACTGAATCTTCGGCACAGCCCTGTAGGGTGGACATTGTCTCCATCCTCACTTTGCAGATGTGGAAACTGAAACAGAGAGGTTGTGGGCTTTGATCGTGGCTGCGTGACTTATAAGGTTTGAAACCACATGGGAGTGTCTGGGTCTGAGCTCTCCATGCCATGCCCAGCTGCCTCTCAGCCGTCCCTTCCAGTCCTCTCTCATCCAGGAATTTCAGAATTCCAGATCCCCATGCCTCCTTGATCTCAGACTTTGTGTCATTATAACTCTAAGATTAGAAATCTCCCATCTAAGCATTTATATTCTTTCATCCTTACCCTTGACCTTAAACATGATAATTACTGCTTCAATTCCCTGTAATAATAGACTCGTGGGAAGTGGAAAGGACCCAGGAGGTCCCCTAGTCAACTCCATCCCAACCCAATGGGTATGGCTCATACTCTGGTTGCAGACTATAATCTCCTGGGGAATGTTTAAAAAATGCAGATGCATGAGCCCCACCTCTAGCCCCTCACTAAATCAGAAATTGGCTAGGGTCAGGCTCAGACATCTCTATTTAAAAAGAAAATATCCGCTATGCTTCCAACTGACCACAAGAACCCCACTTCAGGTGCGGAGTCAGTCTTTGGAGTTAGATATCCCGGGACTCAGCGTTGTTCCTCTAGTAGCAGTCATGTGTCCTTGAGGGAAATGTGCCACCTCTCTGAATGGCCATTTCCCAATCTATAAGATGGGAGGAAAGCTTTTGTCTTGTAGAGATGTTAGATAACCTAAATGCGATATGGCTGGCAGATCACGGAGCACCTAAGAGACATTCATTAAATCTAAGGCCCTCTCTCCACTCCTACAGTAGGACAGGCTGCTTGCTCTTTCACTGCACTAAGTCAAGCTAAACAGGCCAAGGACCAGTAGATTGCAGCTGAAATGAGGGTTTCAGGTGTGAATTCCAGCTTCACCTCTTCATACCTTTGTTACCTTTGGCAAGTTGCTGAGCCTCAGTTTCCTCATCTGTGAAGTGTGTCTGATGCCAGGCACCCCAGTAAACATTGCAGCAGACAGCGTACATATCACACTTCACACAGACCCTGGTTCTTAAGAAGCGCTAAGGACATGACAACTGAAATGTACAACAGTGACGTCTGTTTCTGCTGCCCGTGTTTATGCCTCTGTAAAATCAAAGCAACACGCTCCCGTTGACTGGAACCACGAGTGTTCAGGGACTGGACCAGAATTTCAAGGACTTTCCGTTCTCGAGGTGCCAAGTTAACAGATTTTTGCTTTTAAACTATAAGGATTTAGGACTTAATCCACAGGAAATGGGTTTGGCAAAGCACCCTAAGAACTAGCACAACTTTTAACTCAATCTCTGTCCAGGCCTTTATTCACTGATGCAAAATTAATTTAACAGTCATCTCTGGCTGGGCCACCTCCAAAAGAACAGTGGTCAGTTCCAAAGCAGGAGGTAGGGGGAGCGAGCACATTGGACAAAGGTATCAAGATCCAAGAAGATCTAAACAGGTCTGAGAGATGAGCCAAATCTACCAGGGTAGAAAATTTAACAGGGACAGATGCTTCATAAATGCTGGTTTGGGAGAACGTTAAGTCCTGTTTCTGGATTCTGAAAGCCAGACACATAAATGCAGGATAGGGAAATTATGGCGTGACTGGCTTCGGTACTTAGTCAGCTGAAGGCTATCAGGCCTTCACGTCCCAGTCACTGCGGGGTCGTGGTTGAGATAGGAGCTCTGGAGCCAGCCTGCTTTCATCATTTACCGGATAAGTTATTCACCTCTCTGTGCCGCATATAGAAAATAGAGATATAATAGTGCCTCCCTTACAGGGCTGATGAGTATATTAAATGAGATGATGAGATGGTCCTGGAGATGCAGAGAAAAATGAAGCAATCCATGTCCTCAAGGAGGACACAGCCTAGCAGGAGAGATTGACACATAACCCACCAGGGCTAGTCAGGACGCTGAGTCTGTCCCTGAGATGTTATAGAGCAGAGGTGGGTAAATGGCAGCCCTCCGGCCAACTCCAGCCTACGACCTGTTTTTATAAATAAAGTTTTATTGGAACATAGCCACGCCCATTCATTTACATATTGTTTACAGCTGCTTTCAAACTACAACTGCAGACTTGTGTCGTTGCAACAGAGACCATATGGCCCTCAATATCTAAAATATCTATTATGCGGCCCTTTACAGAAAAATTTGGCCAACCCGTTATAGAGAAAGAAGTTAACTCTGTCTTAGATGCCAAGAAAGGAAAGAATTTTTGAGTCCCTAATACGTTTTGAGACCACTCAATAAGTGAACACATTTTTTTTCCAACTAGTGAATTTGAAATTCTAAAAGTTCTAAAAAGTCAAAAATAAGTGTTAGAAGCAGGATTCAAATCTGGGTCTAATGACTCCCCGGCTCAGGCTCCTTTTATTCTCCCAAGCGAACTAATACAATCAGAGGGTATATGCGAGATAGGTATTGAAGGATGAATAGGAGTCTTCCAAGCACAGATAACGTCCAAAGGATGAAAAAGGTATCCAAAGATAAATGAAAGAGCAGGAGCAAAGTGTGCAGGACACAAACATATTTGGAAAACGCAAATAACTGGGTGCAAAGAGAATATTTGCCAGGGAGGGAGATGTTAAAGAAGAAGATGTTAAAGAAGAAGAAAGGAGTTCAGAGGGTGGGCAATGATTGAGGGAAAGAAAAGAACCGTCTACTTCTAAACCACCTCCCACAAAGTCTAAGAAGTGCATTCCTGCAAAGTGGATTCCAGGAGTAATATGCACAATCATAGCAAGTCTGACCTGATCAAGCCTAGTTATCTCATTGCACAGATGGCAAAACTGAGGTCCCAAAAAGGAGGGTAGCTTCCCCAAGGCCAGACTGCACATCAGCAGTAGACAATCCAGGATCCCAAATCCCATGAGACCCATGGACCACGGTAGAGTCTGCCAGCAGGGGGCGCTGCAGCCGGCTCACCTACAGTATGGAATCCTTGAGAATCTGCCATCAGCTGATGAAGGTCCCTCGGTTCCCTGGGACTGATTAAGTTCAATCGCATTATCCATCTTGTGCGATGGCATCCCAGACCCATTTCTGCGAGGTCACCACGCTGTTTAGGATGAGCAATGCCGGCTGGAGGCCCGCCAATGCACCCGTGGTATTTTGATAACTTCGCCTATTGCCAACTTCTCATATTAAATATACAACTTACAAGCAGGGCAAAGTTTAACTCACTCTAATCAACTGCAAAATGAACCGGGGACTTGCTGTTCCCCTCTAAAGACTTGCGTCTGCATCATGCTGATCATTAACGGTCGTGGAGCTCTCTGCTTCCTGAGATTCGTTATTAATGAGGGCTGGAATTACGGATTTCAATTAAGCGCTTTACGCTTGGTCCTGAAACGCAGTGGGATCCACTCTGGGGAAATATAAATGCTGAGATGAAATGCAATCCTCCCTCTTTACCCACTCGCTCGCCCAGCTACCATCCTCCTGGTCCCACGTCTGTGTGAACCATCAGCAGCACAGCGCAGGGCAAAGAGGATGGGCATGGGGTCCAAGCTCCAATGACACCATCTTCAGCCCTTCCTCTGCGGTACCTGCATGAACTTGGGTTTATGGGGCGCTCCGGATGTGCCAGATACTCAAGTATGAATGCAAATAAACCTGCTCCCACTGGTGCCCTGTCTCTCTTGAGAACTGTTGTGAAATTCAATGTCATTTAATAAGCAGTGATTAAGCACCTACTATGGGCAAGACAATGTTCTTAAACTGAGAAAACCCTGTGGAAAATGCTTTGAAATCCAACAGAATTGAATTTAAATCCTGGTTCTGCCCTGCACAAACCATGGGTTCTTGGGAAGTTTCCTTAGCCTCTCTGAAACTCAGTTTCTTTCCCTCTAATGTGAGAATAACAGCATCTACAACACATAGTCCTAAAGATTAAACACGGTAGCCTGGCTGATGTACCTAGCTGTTCCTGAACGCTGTTCCCCAAACCTTGTAGGAAGCTATTTACAGCAAGTCGGCATTTCTAGGCTCTTCCTCAATCATCTCCCATTCGTAGGACTCCTTGTTTCTTAATCTCTCCCTCCCCTGCTATCATCAACATTCAATAAAAGGCTGTCATTACTATTATTATTATTATTGCCCATCCCCCAGCTTCCATGGAGCGCCTACCATGTTCTTAGCCCTACACTAGGTGCTTTGGAAAAATGCATCATCGCATGATTAGATGAGCATCTACTCTCGAGCACTTTAAGCTCTAGTTTTAGAAACAGAATGATGCAGTTGAGAATGATTCTGTATCTAATGAAGATCGTGTAGTGCCCAGTTCAGAGAAGAGAGAGGCTGAAGCAGGCCAGGGGACTCAAGAGGCTGGCGTGGAAGGAGAGGTCAAGCAGCCAAGCAGAGAGGAGGGCTGCTGGACACCAAGGCTGAGGGGCCAAGAGGGGCAGGGAAGCATCTTCTTGGCTGGCCTGCAGGACACTCCCAGAAAACCACGTGGACTGAGCATAAGCTGCTGTGTGGTGAAGAAAGCCCTGGACACCCCCAGCTCTGCTGTATGACCTTGAGCAAGTCCTTTCCCAAGTCAAGCGTCATGGGGAGAATAAAGCCAATCTTCTTGTGGACTCATTGTGAGGATTACACAGAGTGTAGCCTGGGAAAATGCTTTGAAAGCTAAGGCTTAGGGACACGTGGAGAAGCATCCCAGTCATCAGAGAGAAACCAGACAAAGCAGTGAACACACACACACATCAGAGACTTGAGATCTCCTTCTGCCTTGGGGTGTGTGACCCCTAGAGACCTCGCCTTGGTCCTGACCGTTGGCTGCCATCCCTGACCATGGCTGCCTTCCCCTGGGCTGGGCAGGATTTGGGTCCCTGCTCCCAGTCCTGCATATTCCAGTTTTCCCATCACTCCGTGATGGAGTGAACCACAAACATATTTCCCGTGAGCTCACAATAGCCTTGCTTCCTTGTCCCCAGCACTATCCCAGGGAAGGCTGGGAGGAGGCAGGTGGGGGATTCCTAAGGGCTCAGGGAGAGCAGAATGCCCACACAGTGTTCTCACTTTCAGGGGACAAACAGCCAGCATCAAAAACTCAAGCGGAAATGGGAGGCAGTGTGATGACTCTCCTGTGCCCACTGAGTGCAATGATCCCTTCAATATAGCGACCTAACCTCTCTGAGCCTCAAATCTTACAAACCCAATTGCTCAGGTATGTATAGCTTTTTAAAATTAAAAACCACTGGCCCTTTATTCCCCTATCTTAACAGTCACAATTCACATGTGCAGGAAATTTTGAAGTTTATAAATCTCATCTATATTTATTCTCGTAATCAATCCTCACAGCAAACTTGGAAGGAAAAATGATAGAAGTTCATTTCCTCACTTGAGAGATTAGAAAACCCAAGCTCAAGATGAGGTCCTACTGGATTAGCATGGACCCTAATCCAACGACTTGGTCCCTATAAGAAGAGAAAAGTTTGGACCCAGGGACACAGACAGGAAGAACACTTATGATGAGAGAGGCAGAGACTGAAGTGATGCACCTACAAGCCAAGCAACACCAAGGACCACCAGCAACCACTAGAAGCTGGAAAGAGGCAAGGTAAATTCTCCCCTATAGCCTTCAGGAGGAGCATGGCCCTGCCAATACATTGATTTTGGGCTTCTAGCCTCCAGAACTAGGAGAGAATAAATGTCTGTTGTTTTGAGCTTCCCAGTTTGTGGCACTTTGTTAGAGCAGCCCTAGGAAACTGGCACAATAGCATTGGCAGAACAGAAAATGCCTGGCAGATATTCCATCCACCAGCATCCATCTTCCCCTGAAGCCCTGGCCCCCTCTGATTGATAAAGTCTTTGTGAATTTTATCGCCCATGTGATCTGCCCCATGTCGCAGAAACCAGGCAAAGCTGCATCTCAGTCCATTGCAGAGTAGGTTTTCAGAAACATTACGTAAGTTGTAAATTCCAGCAACTTCTAGATCTCTTCCCAATTCCTCCACCTTCCAACAAACTCTCTTAACCATTTACATTCATCCAACCTTCTATTAATAATAGATAATACGTCCTAAACACTTGGGACACAAAAGTGAACAAGATAAGTTCTGTGATCATATGAAGCTTAGATTCGCAGCAGCAGAAGCTGTATAAAATAAACATGCAAACTAGTGAATAAACAGGATAATTTCGAATATTGAAATGTGTTATGGAGAAAACAAAATGAGGTAAGACAGCAAGAAGGAGCAGAGGCGGGGAGGCGACTTTAGATGGGATCATCATCAGATCACCCTGAGGAGGTGATCTTTGAGGCAGGTGGATAGAACATTATCAAAAGAAAAAAAAGACAAATGGATGTTATTATATCTTATAACCTAACTCCTTGCCCTCCACCTCCTCACTGGACCAAACCTTAAGAGAACTTGAATTCTAGATTTGATTTTCCTGAGGTCCAAATATGAGCCACTGTTCCCCTTGCCTACCTGTATGCCACACTTTTTATAGGAGGAGTGACTATATAATTTATCATCTGAACTGGACAGCTCTTGAGAAGGGGAGGGGGCATTCTTGATAATTATACCAGGACTGTCCCAGGCAAGCCAGGATGCATGGTCACCCAGTTTATGGGGGGCTGTAACTGGCTCCAAGGTCTATAAGCTCAGTTACTCAACACAAGTAGCCCAGACCAATTAGCTAGGATGGAGAGGAACAAAGGAAGGTCATTATGTAAATGGTGGTCAATCAAAGTCATCCAGCCTTAAGATGAAAGCCTTCTGCCTTCCTCCAGATTCACTGTGGTTTCACGCTAATACTACATTTCTTTATGATGTGTCATAACACATCAACAACAGACGCCAGCCTGCCCACCTTGACCTTCTTAATCCTTGAACTGCAGTCTTGTACTTGAAATCCCAGAACGTCAGAGCATGAGGGGAAATTAGCACTTATAGCAGAGGCTGCCAGAGCCCCCCTAATATCAGTGCTCCCCTCCTTTCACAACAATAGAATTTAGCTGCCCTGAATATGGTCTACATTCCCCAAGTTCCCTTGCAGCTAGGAGCGGCCATGTGACTTCATTCTCGTTAATGGATGTAAGCACAGGTGTTGAGTGGACACTTCCGGGAATCCACTGAAGTTACAGCTGTTGGGCGTCTTGTGCCCTTTCTTCCCTGCCTCTCATCATCTTTCTTGACAAACATTGATGTGATAGCTAGAGTTTCTCCTTGGACCTTGAGGTCAAAGGGCACACCATAGAGACGGTGGAGACGTGAATTGGAAGGAACCTGGGTCTCTGAGAAGCCTGTCAAATAGTGCCCCTAGCAGCTATGGACTTTAACATAGACAGAAATAACCTTCCACCCCATTTAAGCCAAGAACCTAATCATACAAAGACCAAGTTCCCCTAATTCCCGCTGTTAATTCTACAGGTCGGGAGAACTGAGTCCCAGAGAGGGGATGTCCAAAATCAAAGTAGCTAATTAGATCATTAAAAAATAGTCCACTTCCCGACTTCCAGCTTCCACTGCATTCGTTCTGCTGTTCAATAAACTTTTCCTGAACACAAACAATGTGTCAGGCAGTAAACAGGTGCTGAGAAAACAGAGCTGAGTAAATCATGGTTGCTCTTGTCAGGAGCTCATGAGCGAGAGAACAAATAATAAAATGACAGTCTGAGATGTGTTGAATTGTACATACACACATACATACGAACACAAAAGGGGAAGGAGAAACCAACTGTCTGGGCTCAGGAAAGACTGCACAGGGAAGGCACCATTGAAGCCGAGTTCTAAAGAAAGAATAGAAATTTGCTAGTTGTGGAAGGAAGAAATGGCATTTTTGGCAAAAGAAACAGCTCATGCAAAAGTATGAAGGCTAGAGAGGACATGGAGCGTGTGATAGGCAAATAATGGCACCCCAAAGATGTCCATGTCCCAAACCCCGGAACCTGTGAATTTGTTACATTACATGGCAAGCAGGAATTAAGGTTCCAGATGCGATCAAGGTTGCCAATCAGCTGACCTTGCTAGTCAGCTATCCTCAATTATCCAGGTGGACCAATCTAATCATAAAGGTCCTTAAAAGTGGAAGAGGGAGGCAGGAGGGTCAGAGTGATGCAATGTGGAAAAGACTCCACTGGAGTCTTTCAGTGGAGACTCCACTGAAAATGGAAGAAGGGGGCCATGAGCCAAGGAATACAGGTAGCCTCTAAAAGCTAAAATAGGCAAGAAAACAGATTCTTCCCTAGACCCTCCAGAAAGGAATGCAGCCCTGCTGACACCTTGATGTCAGTCCAGTGAGACTCATTTCAGACATCTGACCTCCAAAACTGTAAGGTAATCATTTGTGTTAGAAATAAATGTGGGGCTGGCCCAGTGGTGTAGTGGTTAAGTTTGTGAGCTCTGCTCCCATGGCCCAGGATTTGTGGGTTCAGATCTGGAGCCAGGACCTACATATCTCTCATCAGCCATGCTGTGGTGGCGTCCCACATGCAAAGTAGAGGAAGACTGGCACAGATCTTAGCTCAGCAACAATCTTCCTCAAGTGAAAAGAGGAGGATTGGCAACAGGTGTTACCTCAGGGCCAAATTTCCTCACCAAAAAATAAATACATAAATAGTAAATAAATAAATAAATAAATGTGTGTTTTAAGCTACTAAGTTTGTGGTAATTTGGCCCAGTAGAATAGGAGACTAATACAGAGATGAGAACTCATCCTGGTTCAAGGGTAGAGTGTGTGATTAGAAGGGAGGCTGCAGACATAAGTGGTCCATGACCAGAGAGTCTTAAATTCTAAGGTAAAGATTTTGAAACACATAGACAATGGGAAGCCACTGGAGGACTGCACTGCGGGAAGAGAGGGATGTGGTCGGATTTCCACTACAGAGGTTTCCCCAGCTGGTACAGATGAACTGGAGAAGGGAGCCTGGAGGAGCCTCCTCTGAGCCCTCAGGACTCCTGGGACCCCTAAATCAAGCAATGGCCACTGGAGCTCTCCAGTCCCTTTCTTGTGTCTTTCCCAAGGCAGCCTGTGCAGCGGAAAGCTCTGGACTGAGACCTGCCCTTGAAACCTCTGCAATTTACTGACTCTGGGGCTGGGCCAAGTCTCTTTACCTCTTTGTGCCTCAGTTCCCACACTTGCAAAATGGTGATGACAAACCCTCCCTCGAAGTTCTTTGATGTGACACTTTCCAAGCCACCTCCAAGCTTCCTACGAATGCTTCGATTATCCCACAGTGCTCCCCTTTGGGTTGAACCATTCTCCCCATGCTTTTGGGACCTCCACCCTGATTTCTGGATGAAGCTCCCAAGGACAGAGATGGCCCTCAGAGCCCTCTGGAGCTGTGCAACCTCAAAAAGAGGCCAGTGTCTTGCAGAGTATTGGTTGGAGAGCTGGGCGCCACCTAGAGGGCACCAGTGGCAACACCAAGAAGACAAGGAAAGCCCCAGTAGTTCCCAAAAATGACCAAAGAGGATGCAAGAAAGCCTCCTGCTGGTTCTGTGGATGGGTTCTGTGCACAAAAAAAAAGTGTGAGGTCATAGATTCTTAGACACTCCAAGCTATAGATCATAGAATCTTTGAATTCTAGAATCCAGAAATCATGGAATTATAGAATAATAAATTCTCTCATCTAACAGTTAGCAAATTGTCCAGCAATTAGCTAAGGCAAAGATGAACAAAGCTTCAGTTTCTGTGCTGGTTCTGGTTGGTCTTGGCTGCCTGCAGTTCTCAATAGAGAAGATATCTGAGGCCATGTTAGCGTCCACGCATATGAGTGCTGAGATAGATTAATGATGTCTGCCCCATGCATATGAGTGCTGAGATAAATTAGTAATGTCTGTCCTGAGATTAGCACTAAAAGATAGCAGTATGTGTGCCTTATATCTACCAGACTTCCTCGTGAAGAAGTGGAAAGATAAACAAGGTTTTTCTGCCTACTATATGGCAAGTGTTTTAATTGCATGCATTAATCATGTTTTATTCTCATAAGAAGCCTAGGAAATATGTAAGATTATCCCCATTGTATAGATTAAGAAACTGAGGACCTGAGAGGTTACTGAAAAACTCATATGAGTAAATTAAAACTGTTTGCATTTTAGAGGAGAATGTTAAATGCCTTCACTCAAAGGTATATGGAAATTTCAGGCATCCCAGCCAGCTGCTGGGAGGAAATTCTGATGCAGAAAGAATGCTTACAGTGCCCCTTAGATCACAAGGCACACATGTCATCAAGAGTCCTTTACCCACCTTTGCTTAAAATAAGACAATAGAAAAAATAGAAGAAAAAGATCATAGCAATATTGTAAAATGCAAATGAATCTCACTTTAAGAATAGGCACACGATACAGAAACCTAGAACAAGTGAAGGGATGGACATCCACTGGGCAAAAGGTCACTCCACAGGCCGGGTTGCAAAGGCATTGGTGGAGGACCCCTCTTCACCCCGCTTTGCAGGCCAGAGTCAGGCTGATGGGAAGGCACTGGCCTGGCAGACAGGAGAACCGGGTTCCAGACTCCCTCTACCAGGAACCTCTGCCATGAGCTTATGCAGTCACCTCCCTTCTCCAGCCTTTTGTACCTCCACCTAAACGAGGAGGAGGTTGGATAAGAACTATGGATCTCGATATGCACAGTTCTACCTCCAAAGAATGGTTTGGACACACCCAGGGGGCATTTTTGGTTGTTACAATAGATGGAAGGGACACACCTAGCATATGGCTGCTGGACAGCCTGCAGCACGCGAGAAAGCCCTGCCCAATAGAGAACTGGTCCACATCTGACATAATTTTGGAATGTGCCCCCTGACGTATAAGTGAGAAATCCCTGCTGTAATTATCTGGACCTAGATCCTGGTTCATCGCACATATAGACACAAAAAGTTTTTGCAGGTTTTTAATATACACTGAATTTTCCAGGAATGCAACTACCTTGCAAATGATGTTGGGCATGTACTTTGTTCAGCTCTCTGCTGTTTCAGAAAATCACAATCCTGAAGGCCGTGCTGCTCGTGTATTTGAGTGGCCAATTCCACACATTCATTTCAGTTTCCAGCAAGCAATCATCTGACTGCTATTACATCTTCCAGTCTAGTCACATCCTCTCATTCACATATCAACACACATATTATTTTATTATAAATTACTTTGCTTTTTATTTTTCATTTACTTTGCCGTGCAGGAATTATAGAGATTTTTAAAATGAGATGCCTAGGTGGGTTATATAATTTATGAATTCCATTTCAGGATAATAAGAGAACATCACAAAATATCAGTTTGGAAGGGTTGAGAACCACTGGCTCACACAACCCCAGGTCCTGTCCAGCACCAGCAAAATAGGGGTATTATGCAGAGAGAGGCTTGCCCGGATCACGTACCACACATTACAGGTAGAGAATGAGGGTAAATTATCCTGTTTTCTACAAATTGTCCTCACCCACTGAACGTCCCTTAGCCATCCCAGAAGTTACAGTAATCTGTACCACTGAAGGCATCCTGTCTAATCCCCCGAATGATGAAATAATCTGGAATTGAGCTTGGGCACAATTGGAATTGCTCAAGAATGCCGCAGCTTCACTAGGTTGGAGCTGAGCACGTGCTATTTTAAAATTTATAGTGTAATTGATTTCTTTATAAGCCATTCAGGCCTTATTATTTATTAATCCACCTGTCAAGGTTAATTTAAACTACTTCTCAATAAAGCGGTTTGACAACACCTTTGTTTACCAGATTGGCAGCCCCAGTGAGTAAAGAGATGGCAGAGCGATTCCTCTCCCCTTAATGGAGAGCTCTGAGAAGGAACTTCCAGCAGGACGGAGTGTTGCCCCAGCCCTCCCTGGGAAAAATAAGAGGCCTCCTTTCACACTCAATGGGGACAGAAATTAAAAGGCTTCACCCTCCATTCCCAGGCAGGTCCTAGACCCCAGGTCTTGCACCGGACGCTGCACGACCACTGAGTCCTGTAGGCTGTGCGCCTTTGACTTCTCCTGGATTCTCCTCTCCTCCCCATTCCCACTGCCATGACCTTAAGTCGTGGTCATCTCCTCCCCAGCCCATTGCAACGGTTCCCCACCTGGTCTCCTTGCCTCTACTTTTGCATCCTTCACATGTATCCCAGGTGGTCTTTCCAAAATGCAAGTCCAATCATGTCATACCCCTAAATAAAGCCCTTCAGTGGTTCCCACAAGAGTCAAGTTCAAGTGCTCCACCCCCTGGCCCCTACCTACCGCTCCAACCTCATCTCCCACCACCTCTCCTCTGCCACCTTGCACTTTATGCTCCATCAGTAGCATGCAGCATGCTTTTCCCTGGAATGATGTTCCCTCTTCCTATATCTGGGTCATCATAGAAACTCCAGTACAAATGCAGGAGCTGCCACTTGCTGCCCCAAGTACCTCTCCAAAAGATAAATCACTTTCTGCCTTGGATTTATGTCCTTTAGATCCACGTCCATTGATCCAGTAAGTAACAAATATGTATCTAGTGTGGACCATGCACCAGGTATGGTGCTGAGACTGAGGACACAACAGGAACTAGAGGGAGCTTGTACCTGTCCTCCCAAAGCTTATAGTCCAGGCTGGGGGCTTCTTGAAGGTAGTTGCTCTTGAGCACTTCCCAGCACGATGCTATGGGAAACACAGGAAGACAATTGAGGCAGATGTTTTTTTAATGCAAACAACTATACTTACGCTCTCTTATTTCATCTTACCGATAACCCTGCAAAGATGGGATTTTCAAACCCCCCTTTAGTGACAAGAAAACTGGTGTTCAAAGAGGTGAAACAGCTTGCCAATATTCACCCAACTCATTTGTGGTGAGTCTAGCATTCAACTCAGGTCTGACTGATTCCAAGGCCTTCACTCCATCTCTATGTTCTACTGCCATCTTTGGCGTAGAGTTCAGGCCTGCTGAATAAATCCATGATTGGCACCAGAAAAAATGCTCTCTTTGTGTTTTCTCAAGTGCCTTCCAGGGCATCAGGATAGAATGGCTTTGGCCTTAATGACATTGAGTGGCTGAGTGAGTCCATGACCCGCTAGAATGTAACACCCATGGACTCCAGGATCCAGCCTGCCTTGGGTAACATTAGATTCCTAGCACCTGAACACCACCCATGGGTGCTGTGTACATATGTGTTCAATGAATGAATACATGAAGTTCCCTGGGAGACTCTGACAATGAAGCTACAGCTGACATAGAGTGGGATGTTGCATCAACCTTGGGTGAGTAGAACACTGGTCTGATCCAAGTCCACATTCCTCACCTTCTCAAGTTCAAAGAGCATAAACTTGGTCAGATATTTCATGAACGAAAGTTCTTAGAGTGAACACACTCTCCAAATGTTGAAAATGCAGCAGGCGATCATCCCTAGCTCTATGTAAAGACAGACCCATTGTCCCTTCTACAGACGCAGGACCAGTTTGCTCAGAGTGATGCGGTTGGGATGGAGAACCCAGGGGTGTACAAAACTTTGAGGAGTCCACACAACATACAAAAAGAGAACAGGATTTTCATTGCTATTCCATTTGCACTTATAAAAAGTAACTGTTGAATGTATAAATAAGCCCAATTTAAAAATAAGACACACATTTTGGATCATGTGGGCTTGAAATGCGCTGCTCTATTTCACACCTCTCTCATCCAGGCCTCGAGGTGGGAGCAAAACATGTAAGTGGAGCAGTTACTTAACCAGCCCTCCCCACCCAGGGCTCATCTTCCCACCACCTTCTTGCACTTGGGCACGGAAGTCAATGGCAATAGATAGAGATAGAAAAGAGCAGTCAGTAGAAGAGAGAGGGCAGAGTCTTGAGTATGTCTGTGCCAGCTCACAAAGGGGAATGTGTCACACCCTCTGTGTGGCCTTGACAGGCCAATTTTTTGGAGGGCAGGATACCAGTCTAGGCTTACAGGGACAGTATTGGAGGAGCATGTCGGGGCTCCGGCCACCCTTTGCTAGTTCCACCCATGGAAGGAGGAATTCTTCATCTGATTGGCAGGAACCTGAAGGTCCAGGCTGTGTTTCACTAATGGGGCAGGGTGGGTCCCAGCATGTTAAAAGCCTGTCTTCTTGTCCAATATTTCACTTACATTCACATGCAGGAGGCCTGTTTCCCATTTCATCTTACCTCCTGCCTCATGGAATGATGAGAATGCCAAGGCTCAGGAAGGCTCTTAATGTCCACTCATCTCCTGGTTGTGGTCCTTTCTTCTAAGGGTTAGACGTCTGGACCAGCTCACTGCATCACCCCCAGGGGAAACCTTTCTCATTCTCCTTATGCTTCCAACTGGCTTTTCTTCCCATGATAGAGGTAGTATCCAGCCATCAATTTTCTGCAGGCAGACAGTTGGGGATGATCTGCAGAGATTCAGGGTAATTTGGGGGGAAGTTGGGAGGAAACCTCATTCAAGCCTCCTCTATGAGGCCTCTTCCACATTCTCCAGTTCAGCTTTGACCAGTGCTTCGCATGGGGTGTGGGGAATCACTTCACTTTGTAAAAAGTCAAACTTGACTCCCCATTTGTATGTTGATCTCTGTGCAAAGTTCCTTCAGAATCCCAGAGAAGAAGACAGTGAATTTCAAATCCTTGAAACACTCTAGGTTGCCAGACTTAGAATGAGTGTGATAATGTCTGACTTCCTGCCACTAGGGTTTTGATGGGGGTCCACTAAGAACATGAGGGTACGCCCCAAAGGGCTCCATGAAGGTAAGATGTCTGCATTCCCTCGGGGGCCACAAGGATGCAAGACTCCTTTGCCTTCCGATTCCAGACACCTGGAGGCCTTTGGTGGGTGGGCTTTGAAAGTGTTGAAATATTGAACGCTTCGGTTCCAGATAGATACCTTGGCTTAGAAGGAGGCTGTGGCTGAGAGACAGGAAAATTTGGTGCTAAACCCAGTTCTGAAACTAAGATAAATTGCAAAAAGCATAAAATGACAAACCCTCTACCGTCTAAGCCCCTCCTACGCTACACACTCACCTTGAGTCACTCTGTCCCTCACTGCCTACACATTCAGACACATTGTACTTTTCATCACTGAATTGGGCCAGACTTTCTCTTGCCTCTTGACCTTCCAGCAAATCTATTCCCTCTGCCCAGATTGCTCCCTCCCCCTAGCTTCTCCCTGATCTGACTAACAGCTGCTCACCCCTTAAGCCTCAGCTTAAACATCCCTTCCTCAGGGAAGCTCTCCTGAGTCTCTAGCATAGGTTAGGGCCCCCCTGCCATCCCTTCCCACAGCAGCCTGCGCCTCCCCATAGTGAGAACCCTCACAATACTTCTGTGGAGGCTGCTGGAGTGACTGCTGGGCAGCGAGCATCATTAATACAGAAATAGCTCCATCTAATTCACTGGCGATCACTTCTGATTCAGTCAGGAGAGCCAAGGATAAGCTGCAGAAATGAGCATTACCAAAAATGCAATGGTTTAACAGAAAAAGAGGTTATTTCTTGTTTACAGGGCCTGAGTTTTCAGGGGACTCTGCTTCTTGTGTTTCAGGCTGATGAAAGTTCCATCTTGACGTGTGCTTCCAACGTCACACACCAGGGTAAGAGGTGTCTCACTCTGGCAAGTAAATGTTCCAGCCTGATAGTGTACACACCACTTCCACTCACAACTCTTTGACCAGAATGGGTCATGTAGTCCCCTGACTACACAAGGGAGCCAGAAAGTGCAGACTTCCAAATACTGGTGAATAGCACTAACAGTGACCACAACAGTAACCCCCGGAGCACAATAGATGCTCAATCAATAAGTATTGAATGATAATAATAATAGCTTGTATTTACCAAGCACTTTGCTTCAGGTACTGTGTACTAACTGTTGTACTGAAATAGGAATCCATCTCTTCCTCACATGGCCTACACGATCACGATGTCACCTAGCTTTATAAAACCCGTTGGCTCCAGAGCCCCTTCTCAGCAAAACTACTTGGAAGATCTGCCTATCCGTGTTATGCCCCCTTTGTCACCTCTCGTCCTAACTCTACCCCACTCCAGTCAGGCTTACATCCACCACCCCACTGAGACTCTTATCAAAGTCATCTGGGACTCACCTCTGCCAAACCAACAGTGAGGTCTCCGTCCTCCCCGTACTTGATCTTCCACCAGCTTTGACATGGCTGGCTCACCCTCTTGAGATGCTTTCTTCTCTAGACATCCGTGACTCCTGACTCTCCTTGTGATCCTCTCACCTCTCTGGCCGCACCTGCTCAGGCTCCTTTGCTGGCTCCTCCACGCTCCCAGACCTCCAAATGCTGTCACACTCTAGGATCCTTCCAACTCTCTTTTTTAGTGTCACTCTCCAGAGGGTCTCAACCACTTCCATGCCTTAAACTGGCATATATGTGTCATGTATATGACTCTCAATTATACATCCCCGGTACCTCCTTCCTGATCTGCTGCTCTTCCAGCATCTCCATTTGAATGTCTAACAGGTATCTGAAATTTTGCATCCTCAGATCAGAGCGATTCGTTCCTACACCCTCCCTCCACTCCAAGTCTTCTCTGTCTTAATAAAGAGCAGCACAATCCCCTCAACTACCCAAGCCCAAGAGCCACAAGTCATCTGAGATTGCTCTCTCTTCCCTACACTCCACATCCAACCCAATGATAAATTTTCTTGACTCTATCCCCACCCTTTAGGATGAATCCAGCCACTTGTCGTCATTTTTCTTTTCCAAGCCACAACCGGTCCTTATCTGGAAAATTACTTCAGCCTCCTGATTTGCCTTGGAACTCTTGAATGGCCTTCCTACAGCATCCTACATGAAATCTACTGCCCTGCTGAGGTCTACTTCCTCTGTAGCCTCACTCTCCCCCAACCCATTCATCCCATTGCAGCCACGCTGACCTGCCTGTCCTTCCAACACCAGGCTCTTCCACTCCAGGGTCTTTCCCTTGCTGTGCCTTCTGTTTGGAGCACTCTGGTCCCAGCACTTTGCATGACTGGCTCCTTCTCATCATCCACGGACAAAGTTGAGTGTCATCTCTCTAAGGGGAACCTCCCCATCCACTCTAGGCACTCCAGCTTAATCACTTGGTTTCAAACATTAGTCAATACTTGAAACTATTTTACAAACGTGAGTACAGTCATGTGCCACATAACAAGGTTTCAATCAATGACAGACTGCGTATTCAATGGTGGTCCCATAAGGTTAGTACCACAGAGGCTAGGTAAGTAGTAGGCTGTACCGTTTAGGTTTGTGGAAGTGCACTCTATGACATTCGCACAACAAAATCACCCAATGATGCATTTCTCAGATTGTATACCCATCATTAAGTGACACATGACTGCAAGGGTTGTGATGTTTGATGTCCCTCTCCTGCAATAGTGTCAGCCCCATTGACAGTAGGACTGCACCTGCTGGTTCACTCCTCCATCTGCAGTGCCCAGAACTGGGGTTAGCTCACGGCAGACATTCAATAAATATTTGTAGGCTGACCACCTCAGAGGTAGGGCATTACCATCTTCATTTTACAGAAAAGTGAGGCTCAGAGATGACAAGGAGCTAGTCCAGTGTCACACCACTAGACAGTGATGGAGCCAAGGTTGGGAAAAGTTTTGTTTGCTTCTTGAGTCTCCTTACCACTGCACTGCCTTCTCCTCGCGAGTGGTGGCTAAATGCATGACCTCTGTCTCCACAATTCCTTCTAGTATTAAAATGCCATTTTCTTCTAACTGTATCTTTGCAAAGGCCGTTAAAAGGTCATCTCGCATCTAATCTCTTTTAACTTTGGAGCTAAGAGAGTCCTCTGGCTCTTTTTCAGCTGTAAAACAAAGATCATACCTGCCCATGAGACTTCAAAGAGATGCCTGGCCATGTGTCCAGCTCACAGTAGGGACTCAGTGAATGGTGGCTTCCTTTCTCCTAGACCATTTACTCATTCCACAAATATCTACAGAGCAGAGTTCCACGCTAGGTGCTCTGGAATATGATACTGCTCTCGAGGAACCCAAATTCTCATAGGGAACGGAAAGCTTTTACTCAAATACCTTTAACACAAGGTAGGAAGTGCAAGGCACTTGGACACTGGAGGCCAACAGATCTGGGTTCAGTTTTTGGTCCCCTCCGACCAGCTGTGTGATGTTGGGGAAGTTACTCAACCTCTCAAAGGCACGTTTTCTTCATCTGCCAAATGGAGTCAACACCCCGACTTGGTATTGTTTAGAGGAATTCAACAAGTTGATATACATAAAATGCACAGCAAGGGCTCCATAGAGGAAAGCTGTTAGGATTGTGTTAGCTGACATTTACTGAGTACTGACTGTGTGCCAGGCATGTTCCAGATGCTTTATGTGTAATGACACACTCCTCACAATAACCCTATGAAGCAGGGACACATTTCTCTCAGTCTAAGATGAGGGAACAAGAGCATGGAGAGGTCAATTCCTTGTCCAAGGCAAGGAGTCACCATAAGTGGACTACAGTGAGCCTGCAGAGTCATGTACTAACCACTGGGCATGACTGCCCCCCACCCCCACATGGATGGGGGTGGGGGAGGGGGCTGGAGCAGAGAGCAGAGAAAGCTGAATTCCCGAATTCCAGCTGGCTGCGGCAGCCAGGCTTCTCGTGGGGACAGGGATGTGTGCTCCTGATCTCTTAACTCCAGCCTGTTCCCTCAGCTCAACATTCATCAGAGCCTGGAAGGTTTGACCCTCCCCCCACCCCCCACCCTGCTCCTCCCCAAAGTCTGGCAAGACCGAGGTGTAATGTCTGAAAATTGCCCAGTAAAGTGTGAGAGCAAACCAGGCAGAATGCTAAAAGACCGGAAAACATAAAATTTAAAAACAGCATCTGACAGTGCAGAAATCAAGGAAAGACTTTTGCAGAAACAACTCCGTTTCCAGCCAAACGGAGCTTTAATCCACCTGGTAAATTAGAATGTCTGCTCTCCTTCCCCTGAAACAGGACCGCTCCACCCCGGGCATGTAATCAGGTGAAGCTGGAACCGGCCCTCCGCTAAGAAGGAGGTGGTCCTCCCTGGCGGTGTGGGTGAGGGGAGACCAAGGGCCAGAAGGAAGTCGGGGGCGGTAGGGGGAAGCGTCCTTTGGGTACCCAGCCCTTTGTTCTGCAGAGTCCTTCTTGGCCCGTGGTGGGGGAGGGGGCTTCTCTGAAAGCTACAAAAGGAGACAGGTGGGAGCTGGGCTCCCATCAGTGGGGGAGGAAGGAATTGTGAGTCTGGGGTCACACAGATTGTTCAGCGTGGGTTGCTTCATGGTCTTGGAAGTTTTTGTTGGAAGAAACCTTGAGTTACACCGCGTGGGAGCAGACACTGGAGCACGGACACTGGAGTTAGACAGGCCGAGGTCAAACCCCAACCCTGTGGCTCCCTACCTGTGTGACCTTGGATAAGTCCTTTGGCCTCTCTGAGTCTCATTCTTCTGTGAAACAGAGATGACAACATTTGCCTGGTGGGGTGACGCGGAGTAAAATACCACACCATCAGCCAGAGACACAGCGTCTGGCACAAAGTAGGAATTCAACCGATGCTGTGCCCCTTCGCCATCCTTACAGCATTAGCCTGGGAGAATAAGACCCAGACCTGGCTCCTTTGTGCCCTGCCAATGACCTTCATTGACCTTCCTCCTGCCCCCAGGCTCCCACTCTGACTGACAGGGAGAGAGAGGGAGGTCGGATGGCTCCCCAGAACCCTCTTGCAGAAATGCTAGGCTTGAAGAATAATGATTCTATGATCCAATGAGCCTGAGGAATGTTTCTTGCTCTGTCTCGCCATCAGCATATTAAAGGCTCTGAAAAGGCCTGCAGTGGAGAGCCCAGTTCTACCTTGTTAGCCCAAAGTTTCATTTGTTCATGGAACTTTTCATTTTTTGAAGACCGTCCATTAACACTTCCCCAAACCCATATTCCATGGAAGCCTGTTCTAGGTAATGTTGCCAGATGATGCGAAAAGCAGGGTTCAGTATTATGTGAAGGGAAAAAAATGTATTTAATTATTATAAATGCATTCGAGAGTGGAAAACTTACTCTTCCCACAAGCGGTCCTGCCATGTCCTGCCTCCTTCTCCATTTCCTGCCCAGCTTCAAGTCTCAGCTCACTGGCCGCTGATCCATAAGCCGTCCCTGATGCCCCTCCGCCAACTGGATGTGACTTGTCCCTTCCCTGAAACCACAGGCCCTGTCTCTGCCCCTCTCTTTAGGCACTGAGCATATCCCCATCTCATGTTCAGGGGGCACTCTGTGAATGAATGTATCTGTGTCCCACCAGAAATAAACTCTCTGAGAGCGGGGACATCACTGCATCTGCAGGGCTTCGCGCAGGGCCTGGAACCTCGGAGGTGCTCATTGATGTTGGCCAAAGGAAGCACGATCCCTGCATCTCCCATCAGACTGCGAATTGCAAATCCACAGGATTCCTGCTGAAAGGAGACTGGGAGCCCATCCAACCCACCTCCCAGTCATCGCATTCCATTCGCTTATCAGGCAAGCGTTTGATGAGCACCTACTCTGTGCTCAGCATTAGACGCGAAGTTCAGAACAGAAAGATGAATCACACACGGCCCTTGCCTTCCTAACAGAGGAGACTGAGGTGTACACACATGGTGTGGGAAGTGGTAGCTGAGAGCCTGGCACGTTCTAGATATGGGATCAATATCTGTTGAATGAACAGAATGAAAGAATGTTGAGTACATAGAAAATATAATGGAACATGAGAAGAGGACATATTTGAGCTGCATCTGGGAGAATGAGGATAAGTTTCCCAAGTAATGAGGAGAAGGGGTGGAAGGGCATGGCAGGAAGAGGGTGCAGCATGTGCAATGGCCCAGAGGTAGGGAAGGATGTGGTATGATCCATGGAAAGCTCTTTGTAGGTGACAGGCCAGGTGCGGCGTCGGGGGAAGGAGGAAGATATGGCAGGATACAGACAGGCCAAACTCAACTGCTAAGATGAGCATTGCCCGCTGAGGAACGTGACTCTAGTCTGCTTGTATGCCTGCAAGGATGGTTAGTGAGAGGCCCCAGATATGACCCCCTGTGCCCTCCCTCTCCTGGTCTGTCATAGCCACACAGGTCCCACTTCAGGATGGAAGGACTTGTTCCCTCAGCCACTGAGAGTGTTGGTGGAAGATGGCACTCAGCTGGCAGTTCTTTCTGGAAACTTCCCTCTGCTGAAGAGGCCTTGCCTTGCCTGAGGGCATGCCCCCTTCCCGGGCCCGTCTGCATCCAGCGACTGGTCAATGGTGGGGAAGGAAGGCCCATTGTCCTACCTCAGGACAACTCTAAAGGGCTATCTGAGATCTAGAATGCTCTGGGGCTCAGCAGTGGCTTCGTCAGGACTGTAATATGGCTCAGCTCCTCCCTTTGCCCATTCCTGCTTCCTTCCCAAGAATGTCTCCTCACAAACATCCCACATCCTCATCTCTGTTCCAGAACCTGCTTCCCGGGAGATCTGACCTGTAACATGGTCCTCGTATGGCCCCCTTCCCCACCCAGCCCCAAAAAGAACCCTGCACCACTGAGAAGAGATGGTGACATTGTCCAGAGGCCTTGGGAGTGTAGGACACATTATGGAACAGACGATCATAGCCTGATTCAGGGGCTCACGGTGTGTAGAGCCAAGCACGTGCTTCTTTCCAGAATGCGTCCCTCCATGTGAGTTGATATAAGTGTTAATCAATCACGTCTACTGGCCACTCACCACGGGCCAAGCTCTCTTCATTCATTTAATCTGAACTCCAGCCCTAGGAGCAGGAATTATCATCATCCCCTTTTATAGATGAGGAAACTGAGGCACAGAGAGGTTCCACAACCTGCCCACAATCCCAGAGCTGGGGTGTGGTGGAGCTGGTGGGACTCGAGCTGTCTGACTCCACAGCCCACACTCTCGAGCTCACCTACTTCTGGAGACTCTGTTGTTTGGGCTGAGAGAAGAAGGACTCCCCAGTACCCAAGGGAATGGGAAAGAGAAGGTCAGTGGAGGGATGGCATGGTGTCGGACCCCCATTACCCCCTTGGATGGATCGAGGCCCCAGTCGGGAGGGGACAGGACCTCTCACTACAGGGGCTGTTCTCCTGAGGATGTGGATAAAATGTGGGGCACAAGAGCATTAATTTGGGGGTCAGATGACAAGATAAGGTGAAGAACTGAGAAGAGAGCAGCCTTGGGATGCTAGGAAACAGCATCCTTGGGGCAGGCTCATCTTCATGGCTCCCTAAACCCTGAACCCAAGAGGAAGCCATCAAACATCATGGTAGCACACTTCTCCTCTTTGAGTTAAATCTTCTTAGCCATCTCCTTCCTTCTCTCTCAGGCTCCAGTATCTGCCTCCTATAAAAATAATAAATAAATACATTTTCATCGTGAATAATTGAAAGAGTAGCAATTAAGCCATAGGAGACCAGAGTTCTAACCCTGGTTCTTTCTCCATCTCCCTCCAAGACCTTGAGAACCTCCCTCCGTTCTCTAAACTACAGAGACACCAGCACTAAAACAAGTGAGCTGTCCTGGATCATCTGTCAAGATTCCTCCAGCTGGGATACCTTGTAAATTAATATTCATTCATACTAAGGTGTAAATGACTACTAACAGCTGAAGAACTCTACCTCTGGTAGGAGAACTGTAATGTAACAAAGATCAACATCTAGAGTTAAAGCTGCAGTAGCGAAAGGACACCTTTATAGCAGTATTTTAGCTACAAAAATCATGGGTCATCAGGCTCCTTTAAGTGATGGAAAAAAGCTAACATTTATTGGGCAATTTCTGCATATTGTCCTCAGAACATCCTAACTCTTACAACATCATAGGATGGTGACCATGTCATTTTCAGATAGGGAAACCAAGGCTCAGGGTGTTAAGGAACCTGGTCAAGGCCACCCAATGATCAAGTGGCAGAGACTTGAGTTGGCTCCATCACAGCTCCCTGTATCCTGCCTTCCACCAGCCCACCCACCCTACGGGAAAGGAGTTGAATGGAGACCTCCTGCCATCTCCACTCTCCAGCCTAGAAAGGTCTCTTGTCTAGTTTGCATTGATTTTCCTGTGTTTGTTTGTTCTTGATGCATTTGCAGAATCTGAGATCCCAGCAGCAAACGGGGCAGGCAAAAGGAGAGGGCAGGGAATGAGAAGGCAGACCCCTTTCAGCAGCTCCTGGTATTGAAAATATTTCCCGCTCTTGTCTGTTGCCTCCTTACTTCCTCCACGGTAATGTTCCAGCCACATCTCCAGCCCATCCATTTTCAGGCTCCTGGTAGGTGATGGGTCATGAAGGTGACCACAGAAATTGGTAGATTCTGAGATATTAATTTCCAGCCCTCCTTCCTAAGTTCAATAGTGGCTTAAGTAATCTTCCAGCCTCTAGTCCTTCAGGCACTCCTAATACAGCCCGTAAAATGCTGCAATGTGAAATGCCCTCAGGCACAACCTGAAAATCTTCAGCGGCCCCTTATTGCCCTCAGAAGAAATTCCCCAGGGTGTGCATGGCTCCACCACAAGCTGCTTTTCAAATCTTAGATCCCACTGCCTCATTTACCGTACTACCCAGGGGTATAGGTCTATCCCGTTTACTGGAAATGCTCAGTGGTTTCCTGCTCCTTGTTCCCAATTCCCAAACAAGCCTAAGCTGCAGGTCCTGAGCCCACCACAGAATCATCTCTCATGGACGGCGTTGAGGACCATGAGCATCTTATTTTGTGCTGCTGACTTTATTCTTGTCCAACCTACTCTGCATCTCTCCTCTCCCCACCTCCATGCCTGATCCTGACCACACTAAAGACAGTGAGTGCCACAAAGGCAATGGCCTTGTTTTGTTCTGTGTCCTGTCCCTAGCGAAGAACCTGGAACACAGTTGTTCTCAGTAAATGCTTGAGAACAAAGGAAGCCAATTAATAATAATAGCCCCTTACATCAGAACAGCAGTCTCTACAAATGACCCACTCCTCGGTGGAGCCCTGTAAGGACTCCAGGAGGAGAGGTTACCCCCGGTGGTAATGTTAGGATGACAGCTTTGCCCTCCCATCCAAGTGCAATGGCTGGAGGTTTTTATTTTACAGAATTGCTTTTGTTCCTTCCGGTGATCCCAGCCTCCATCTCAGACCACTCCCAGTCACAAGCCCTGGGAAGACCTGGAGGCTCCTCAGAGATGCCGCTGCAAACCCCAGAGGGCTCCCTGATGCCACCTGCAGACTCACCTGAGAGGGCCTGGCCAGCTGTGCCTTCTGGGTTCTGCCTGACAGGTGCCAACTGCCACTGCAGAGGGTACGAGAGGGAGACCAAAGTGAGGCGGCGGGGGCTGCAGCAGCTGATGCCCGCCTCGCATTCTTGGCATCTGCCAGGCTGACTGCACTTCCAGATTTTGCACCTGCAGATGCTGAGGATATTTCTTGGCCTATGGGAATAACAGGATCAGATTCACTAGTTTTCAGCTTCCAATCCCATTTCCACTGCTGCCTCGGCCCCAGGGTCATCACCCAGGCACCCATCAGGCCACCCCTTTGAAAGGTCCTTTGACACATGTCTCTTCTTCAAATCTGCTTCATTCCCGGCAGTGAGCAAAGAAGCCGACGCTCATCAAGAAAGGTCAAATGCCCGCACTGTGTTTGTTCACGAGGGTGATATTTCACCAAAGACCAGATGCTTCCTAAATGATAAATAAGAGCAGCAGTTCCCGGCAGGTCTCAGGGGTGCAGAGGTCTCCACTCCGTATGCAGTGCAGGCTCCAGCATGGACGGGGAAGGAAGGAAGGGCAGAGATTAACTCAGGGGGATGCACAAGTTACGATACAGTATCCATCCAAGGGTTATGATACAGTATCCGTCCAAGGAATGGATACTGCACCCAGCTCATAGTGTGTCCTCCAGGAATGCTTATTGAGTAGATACACAATAACTTTAATAGCCATCAATTATTGAACAACTGCTGTATGCCAGGAACTCTGCAAAATTCTTAAATATATCTTCTAATTTAATCTCCATCACAACTCTATGTGAAAGTAGGCGCAGAAAAGTGGAGCTGCTTGTCCAAGTTCACTCGCTAATATGTGATGCCTCTCAGGTGAGTCTGGCTGAAGAGCCTGAGTTCTCAACCATCATGGTACACGTGCATGGGGCCTGCTAGATCTGGGTCTGGGTCTGAGTTCTGCCTTGAGCCCGCTAAGTATAGGGTAAGAACTCAGAAATGACCTTGCAGGCCAAGGACACCAGCTGCCTATCAAGCATGAAAGAAACATTGCATTCCTGGAGCCCAACAGACTTGGGTTTCAATGTCATTCCTCCCACTTTCTAGCCTCATGATCCCCCCAGGAGTCCCTAAGATTCTGATCCTTATTTTCCTCCTCTGTTAAATGGGCTTAATAACAACCATACTGTAGGGTTATCACAAGCATAAAGTAGGGTGATATATATAAAGGATGAGTAGATAACAGGTGTTTAATAAATGTTAGCAGCTATTAAATCATGTATATGAGTAGGAATAACCAGGGCATGTATGAAATGAACAATGGCTGGATAAGTTGAGGCAAGAGCCTGGTTCTCAAGATTAAGAAGAATCTCAAGTTGTTTGTGAGGTCAAGGGTCACCTCTTAACATCCTCCTGCTTGCCACAGGCAGGGTGACATATAAGGAAGGAAAGCATCTATCCCAGAGCACTTGGGGGTCCAAAAACCAGTTTACAGACTCAATTTCTCTGCTCATTTCCTCACCTTTACACCAGGAGAGCACCAACCCACCCACCCAGAAAGTGGCTGGTTGTGCCCAACTCTGGTTAGGGGGCCAAGGTGCCCCCCAGGGTCTGGGACTGAGTGGAGGAGGGGCAGGAGAAAGCCTCTCCCCCCTCTAGGTGGCACTGGGCCCTGGCTCCAAAGCAGAGCTGCTGCTGCCCTGGGGACTCACAAGGCCCAGATCCAGCCCCTCCCTCTCCAGCTGTCATCTCTTCATCAACATTCAAAACCAGTTGCTGACAGCGGGGCACAGAAGCCATGGAACCCTGCCACTCTTCTTTCTTCTTCCTTTCCCCTTCCACTCAGACACCTACCCACACACACATGCGCACAGACACACACACAGGTACACACACACACAGTCACGCACAAATCTCTTTCCTCTTCGTTCCTTCAAAAAGCTGAAGCCATGGAGACACCAGGTGGGGCAACATGGTAGCATCATCTGCACCCCAGGTGTACCCACATCTCAACTCTACTCTAGTCGGGATGTGAAGGCACAAAGGAAGAAGAGAGCCGTTTACACTAAGGAATCAAGAAGGGTGTCACAGAGAAGGCGGCATCGAGACTGTGATGTCCAGATAATGCAGAAAAGCCGGAGTGCCCTGGAGTGTGGTTTGGGTGAAGGAGGGGCAGGAGAAGAAGCTGGAAAATTAGGCTAGGACCAGTCTTAGAAAGCCTTGAATACTGTGGCAAGGTCTAAATAGTATCCTCAAGCATGATGTTTCTTAGAGTGGTGTCTCAAATCCCCGGCGAGACCTTTTGAAAACACACATACCTCCCTCTCCCCCTCTCTCCCCACTCCACATCCCTTCCAACATCTGACACCTGGAGTGGAAGCTGGAACTGTGTATTTTGATAACATGCACCATGCAATTCTGGAATATGCCTTTTTTCCCTCTACCCTTGCAAAGCCCTCTCTCAGACAATAGGGAGCCAGAGAATGTGTTGGAGGGAGGAGGTGGCATGATCCAACCCGTATCTTGGGAAGTCACCTTTGGTCTCTGCAGCAAAGGATGAACCAAGGAAAGTCCCACACATATACCACAGTCTGCACACCCACTACTAGCCTCTGTGCAAATTAGCAAAAGTTGCCCTACCTCCGGCAACTTGTTTTAAAGTTGGTATACTAACCCAAACAGCCGTGAGCAGTCCAGCTTTGGCACAGCGGGGAGCTGGGCAGATGCCCCTTTCTGGCTATATCAGGTGCCCCAGACACAGCCCTCGTGTAAAGAAGGGGATGTGGAGGAAGGCAAGGGAGAGGAAGGACCAGGGCGGAGAAAGCTCTTGCTCTGACTTTCATCAGCCCCATTAGCTAACGCGCATCAGCACAGACACTCCGTATCTCCAGCTTTTTTGTAAATTGAGGTCCCATTAGGAACCAGGTGTTGCTGCTGCTGCGCGGATGTGCCCACTTGGCTTGGCCTGTCTCTGGCCCAGGGGAGGTTTCAGAGGTCAGTGAGCAAACACACTCACACCTCGTGCACCCTCCCCCCGCCCAGCACAGACACACGTGAGGTTGGCAGAGCACACTCTCTGAGACCCCATCCCCATCTTCAGATGAGGCGCTGACGTTGGGTTCAGAGAGAGGGAAGGTGGGCAACAGGTCTCCAAGAGAACAAGTAGGTCCTCTCAGGAGTCATCCCAAGTGTGGTCAGGACAGGGACAGCCATGAACGTGTATATTCTCCAGTGAGTATGTTGTGTGGGGGCTCCCCTGGGTGTATGCACAATCCTGTGTGCCAACTAAGAGGCCTGGATTCTTTGGACCATGCACACCCTTCCATATAAGTTAGTCTATATTTCTAGTACGAGTAATGATTCCTCAGATGTGCCACCCTTGTGCAGTGCATAACCTGAACATCTGTACACAGTGGACCACATCTGATGATCCAGTGAAAAGTCCTGTGTATCTGGCTCTCTCCCCTACGGGAATGTTTGGAGAATCAAGTAAGATAAGAGATGGAAAAGCACTTTGATCCTAGATTTTATTATTATTGTTGTTTTACCACCCTGAAAGAATGTCTCCTGGGTCTTTGAATTACCTAGACCATTTCTTTTTGTTTTGACTTTGGATCCCCAAGAGAGAATCACATTTTCAACAAGTTTTAGCTGCTGTAGATTCGTGAAATGATGGAATGATGGTCCTGGGAAGCACCCTGGGGATTGTCTATTCCCACTTTCATGCAGTTGGGGAAACTAAGGGCAGAGGTGCAGCACATAGCCCAAGGACACGTAGCGGGTTAGCATAAGCCTTTCAACTTGACCCGTTTGCATGCTGCTGTCCAGTGGCTCTGAGATGGGACTATCGCTGGGGGTCACAGAAGGTGGGGACCTAGGCATGCTCTCATCTCCCAGGCTCTCTCTGAGGCAGCATTAGGAAGCTGAGCAAGACTGTGGGCCCTTCTCTCCGTCTGCAGCTGAGTCCACAGGCTCAAGTTGGCTCAGAGCTAGCTGGAAAGGAAGTAAACAGGCACAGGGATACGGCGCCCCCACACACCACCTTGGCTGCTTTCCGTGTTCAAAAGACAGTGAACACTTCACACGAAACTCTTGACAGAAATACACTATTTTGTGCAGAGTTCCTGACAGGCTGGCAGGAGAGCCTCAAGAGGAACAAAAGGAGATTTACTGGAAAGAAAAGAGAAGGCAGCTGGGATTGTATGAGGAGTGGAAGTGAAAGGAAGGAAAAGGTTCTCGTGAAAAGATGCGCAGGCCAACCGGCAAGGAAAACACAGATGCTTCCCATCCATCTTGCTCAACAAACTACACCTCCAAGATGTCTTTCTAAACAGAGTGATTTAATCTCCCCACTTCAAAGGCTCCTTGTTCCCGCCGCCCGCTGAAAAGGACAGTATGGTTATAGCTCTATTACAACGGAGGCTGCCTTTTGGTGACCAACTTAAAGATCAGAAACATCATTATTAGACGCACTGCTTCCTATGCGTCTGTATCTGCCCCATCCCCAAAGCAAATGGTGCAGCTCTCCCCGTGCAGGGACCACGTTGTTTTGGGTACCTCCCAGCATCTAACCCAGGGCTCAGAGCACTCTAGGCATTTAATATATTTTTGAAGGGACTCTATTTAAAGACAAAATATTAGGACAGCAGATCCGAGAAGTCTGAATGTTCTCTGGAGCACAAAAGATGGACTATTTGAAATATGAATTTGACAACCTGGGACACGTGAGCAAGGCATCGTGTTATTTGATGGCTGAGAAATAATAGCAACCAAAACGATAACAAAAATAGCATATACCTGCTTGCCCGATAGATCCTAAGACTGCCTTCTCTAATTTCCAACTTCTCCAATATTTATTTAATAATTCAACAAATATTTATTGAACATCTGCTGTGGGCCAAATATTGGGCTAGACCTTTGGGGAGGGAGATGTAAAAACAAAGAAGATGTGGCCACCGCCCTCCCTCAAAGGGATCAGGTGGTAAGGCGGAGTCCAGGGGCCGGGTGCAGGAACAAAGATACACTGTGCACCACTGATGTCATCAAGGTATGAGCAATGTGCTGTTGGAGCAAAGAAGAGATTCTTTTATTCTGCAAAGGGAGATACGCGGTCGGCTTCACAGAGGAGGTGACTTTTGACTTGGGCCTTGGAAGATGGGTAGAGGGTTGAGAAGTGAGTAAAGTAGCTGGAAGGTCCCTCTAGACAGGAGATCTTGAAGAGAGGGGACGTTTGAGCAGTGGAGGGAAGTTCAATGGGGCTTGGTGTCAGCTGAGCAGTAATGAGGCATGAGGCTGTGAGTGCCTGGCTCGAGAGCTGGGGCTTTGACCTTAGGCGATAGGGGTGAGGGGTGGTTGAGAGCAGAACAGGGTGCTGGTGGGGGTATATGGAAAGGAGTTCAGTGGAGAAGAGGTTTAGAAGGCTGCTGACATAAAAAAGGGACTGGGAGGTAAGCTAAATCTAGGGGATGTTTGTGAGGGTAAATGACAAGACTTACTGACCATTTGGATGGAAAAAGGAAGAGAAAAAAAATACGGTCAACAAGACAAGGTTTCAAGCTCACATAACCGAGAAGCTACTGGTGCTATTAGCCAAACTTGGAAATAAGACTGAGAATACAATTTAGAGGAAAAAACAGCAAGGGCAGGTCTGCCCCCTTCTCTTGATTAGAACCACTACTGCCTAACACTAAGGGGGTATTCTATTATGAATTACTGTTACCTGCCCACTAGAGACATACACTCTCTTGGGGACAAAGACAAAAACAGAGATAATGTCGTACAAGATGGACTGTGGTACCTTTCACAATAGAGACCTCCAGAAGGCAGAAGAAAGAGAATCCTTGTTGGAGAAATCAGAAGAGACTTCCTGGAGGAGGCAGCATTGGATTTCAGCCTTGAAGGATGGATTAAATTCCACCCACAGAAACATGAGTGAGAAGCACAAGCCAAGACCATGAGGAACAGCAGGTTAAGGCAGGTTGGCAGTAATGTAAGGAGAATGGAGAGGAGCTGTGAGAGAGAAAGCAGAGGATATTGGAAATGCTAGCGGGAATCGGTGCTGAATTACGAATGTGGTGGAAAGCCATTGAAGGTTTCTGAGCAGAGGATGGACTCTGGACTTCAGAAAGTCATGGCTGACAGTGGCAGAGGTCCTGATCGCACCGCAGAGGGAGGGTGAAATGAGAAAAAGAAAATGACTTCCTAAGCTGCCCGTCCAATCTCTCATGGGTCATCAGTTCCCGGGCTCATGATAGCCCTCTTCTGGGACTAGCTCAAGAAAAGCTCTCAGAGCTAATAATCTTATGTCGGGTCTTGTGTAAAACCAGGTTGGATTAATTATTGATGCAAACTTAGGCAAATGAAAGCTCGCTCTGGCTTGGCAAGGTTCCCCTCAGCAAAATTGGCTTACGCAGCTCTGGCTGCCTCCTGGGGAGAGGCACACGCCTGTCAGCGGCTCAGACCCACCAGTGGGGACACACACATGGAGGGGCTTTGAACCTCTGACTTCAGGTCTGTGCCCAGAATCTCAGCTGCTTCCCGACGCCATCTGGGCTGGGGGTGGGAGAGCAGGCCCGGAGTGAGCAGGGAGCTCGACCCCCAGGCCTCCCGAGGAACCCCTCGCAGCCGGGTGTGCACAGAAAACTGTATCAGCAATAACAACCTCGCAGATTCAATTCCATCCCATTTAATTAAATGGCTTCAGCGCTCACAAATTGCAGCGATGGATGCGAGCTCACGCCAGACACACAACTGCAGACCCGCGACACAATGCACTTCGGAAGGTGAGGCGAAGACCAGTTACAGCCATGGGGAGACCCCAGCATCAGGCAAAGCAGACGAACCACAGGAGCATGCTCCAGCCCTGCAGCCTCCCGAAATGGATAGACTTCCTTCAACCGCTCCTTTGTCAGATGCTTATGGAGGACCTACTATGTGTCAGGCCCCGTGTGGGCATTGGAACTACAGAGGTGAAAGAGATGGCCTTAATGTCCAGGGACCCAGAGTCTCTTGGGAGCTCAGAGGAACAAATGGATGATGACATGCTAGTGTCCTTGGTGTTTCCATAGGAGAGCCCAGATAGGGGTGCTGGGGCAGGACTGGAGGGGAAAGGGGGTGACAGCATTTGGACATTACCCTGAGTGGACGAGAGTCCCTGGGTTGCCGGGGGAGGTTAAGCAAGACACCATGAAAGTGCTGGGAATACTGCAGGAAACAAGACATTCACCCCCCCTCCCCCCTCCCCTCAAGCACTTCTGCCCCGCCCCCCAGGCAGACATCAAGCCTGTGTATTCCAGGACATGCAACCAGACAGACCAGTATGAGGTCAACGTGGAGGAAAAAGCGTTAATGCAGCATTAGAGGGCCAGTGACCTTGGCCATGTAATTGCCTGGGGCATTTTCCCCACCTGAGAAATGGGCACAGTGCAAATGTGCTGTCTGCCCATTGGATTTCTTACCAGACTCAAATGTAAAGGGTCAGCCACCCAGTAGGTGCTCAATATGTGCCTTGAATGAATGAAACATGGTGGAAGTTCCTGGTCAAGTGAAAAGCAGTCTACAATATAAGAGGCAAGTATTGTGCTCTGTTTCTCAGTCTCCTCCTTGGTCAAGTGTTTTTGCTTTACAGTTTACAAAAGGGAACAGGGACTGGGAATAGCATTAACCAAGCATTCATTCACGCATTGACCCATTCCTTCATTCACTCGTTCGGCAGATATCTATGAGCCAGATGCTGTCTTTGGACCCTGCAGTTACAATGGTAAACAAAACAGACATGGCCCCTGCCCCCCCGATCTTCACGGTCCATGGAGAAGTGGACACTAACAAAATTGTCCCACAGGTGAATAGAAAAATCACCCACTGTGGTAAGTGCACCCTGAAGGAGAAATTCGAGAAAATGTAGGAAATGGAAGAAAACAGCTATGAGACACCTCCTACCCCTGCCTTGGATGCATTTCCCAGCTCTGGACTGGTCTGGCTCCTTCTAGACTCCTAGACCTCAGATTACACATTGTCTTCCGGCACTCTCTGATATCACCCTGTTTGGTTTTCCACAAAGCACTCATCATTACCTGGTATTTCCTTTTTTTTTTTTTTTTTTTTTTTTTTTTTTAACATATTCCTTCATTAGTTCATTGCCTGTTTCTCCCTGGTAGAATGAAGCTGTGTGAGAGCCAGGTCCTCTCCATGTTCCCAGTTCCTGGAACAGAGTATAACAAGAGCCAAGAAACACGAGATCAATCAGTGAAGGACACACAGCCAGGAAGATGTGGGGCTGAGATTCCAACGGGATCTTCCCCTCCAGGATGTCATCAGAGGCAATGATCTGAGAAGACAGGGACCAGCTTTGAAGGAGAGGCCATCTCCAAAAGCAATACAAGCTTTCACGAATCTCATCTGTGAAATGGGGATCGTACTAGAACCTGATGCTAGAGTTGTTATAGAATGTGCTTAGAGTAGTTCAGGCAAAGTTGCTTGTGTTGTTGGTAACAGTAATTGAGGTCGTGCTGGTGGTGGTGGTGGTGGTGGCGGTGGTGGTGGCGGTGACGGTGGTGACAGTGGTGGCAGAAGAATTGTGAGGACTTTAAAGCTACTCTCAAAAATGTGCATGACCGAAGGTGACTTTGAACATCATCAGAGAGATTAACTGATTCTCCTGAAGGCTTCGGGGATCCCCTTCCGTCTTAGTTAGGTTAGTTAGTGGGGACCTGTGCCTAGCTCCAGTGGGACTGCCCAATATTTTCTGTGTATCGCCCGGAAAAAGTGTGGTTTGGTGAAACAAACTCAGGTTAGACAACAGACTGGTGGGTTCAAATTCTGACTCTACCCTTAACCATTGGCTAGAATCTAAAGAGGCTTCTAAATCTCTGAGCCTTCCTTTCTTCATCTAGGAATGAGAACAAGAAAATTTCTTTGTGGGTTGTTGAGAGGATACAATGACACTGTGTAACATCGTATACAAAGTGGAGTGCAGAGCTTGTCACGTAGTAGCTGCTCTGTGACTCTCCCGCCCCTGCTCTCTGAGTTTGCTCAAATGGAGAGGGGTTGACAAAGTTCTACAGGACGTCCTAAACACTTTCCACCTCCCAAATTCATCCCTAATTTTCCAAATGATTTTGAGCCACAAACCCACCCTTTCTGAATCTTGGTTTCCCAGTCTCGAACGCTAGAATAGCCAATTTTTTTCTAACTAATTATACCCTGGGAGAAAGTGCCTCATAGTGGATGTACTAAATTAAAACATTAATTAAAATAAAATGTGAGCTCAGCCACAATTCAAGGAGGAGAAAAATATATACTAAAACAGTTCACATATATATATATGTATAGACACACGTATATATGGCACACCCCAGCCTTGGTCTCAAAGCCCTCAGGATTCAAGAACGGCTTGAAGGCTGACAACCAGGGACTGGTTCCCAAATCGTGTGCCATTTGCAGGGGGCCACAAACTTCCAAAGCATATGCTCTTTGAGTCTCTCAGGGTGGGTGTTTTGAAATGTTTGCAGAATTCAGCTTTTGCCCACTTATTCAAATAAAGGCATCTGGTTGAGTGCAGATAGGTGCTGAGATGCAGAGAAATCCCTTCCTTCATTAGACAAGTACTTCCTATGTGCCGCTCCCTGTCAGTCCCTGTGCCAGGCTGTGGGGATGCAGAAGTGATGATATGGTCCCTGGCCCCAGGGGGAGCTCAGAGTCCAGTGGTCACAGTGACGCCAGTGAGAAGCAGAGATCAAGGATGCCTGGTGGCCTTGCCCCACTCAGCTGACTCCACTGTTTCCAGAAAACCTGTTGCCCTCTCCTTCCTTGCACCTTTGATTAGGTCATCTCCTTGGTATGATCATCTTTCATCTAACAAAACCCTCCTCGTGGTTCAGAGCCCTGCTCCAAGCTGCCTGTCCTGAGAAGGTCCTGAGCCAGCCTCGACCAGCTCACTCTAGCCAACCGCTCCCTCCACCAAGCTTCTTCCCTGCCTGCCGACTGCACCATTTCCTGGACAGAACACTTGTTCCTCAGTGTTGACACGTGTATTTTTATAGGGCACATCACATAATGGGGCACCTTCAGAACCAAAAGGGACCTAAGAGATGATCTGGCCCACTGCCTTTATTTCAAACATGCAGGGCCTGAGAGCCCCAGAGAACTGACGGGCCCACAGTGACACATGAGGTGGAGCAGAGCCAGGCTTAGATCCCAGGCCACTTGACTCCCAGGCCTTGCTCTTTCTGCTCCTACTACCAAGGTGTCCCCATCCCCTCACTGGCTATCTTGTTCCTTCAGGTTCCTGGGTAACAAAAAGAGAGGTTGGTCTGGTTGGCAGGCTCTAAAGATCTGGGCGGCCAGTACCACTGTAGCTGCAGGCTGGGGCCATCCCAGGCCCATCTCAATGGGCCACGGATAACAAAATCATCTCCTGCAGGAAGCCTTCCTGATCATCCAGCCCATCCTCTAGAGCTCTGTTGTGTGGTCCAGCAGCTCCGAGAGGAGAGGGGCTGACGAATGCTTATGTTACTGGGCTCGCCAACTCTGCTGATCCCAAGAGAGTTGATTCTCCCTGAACCAATTTCCTCCACATTTGTGCTAGATGGGACTTTGAGCAAAAAACTAGATTCCACGTCTGTTCATCGGTTCTCTGACCTACGAAGCCATAAAGGAAAGAGCAGTCAGCTGGCAGCTGGATTTGAGTCTCACTGGGTACTTCCTGCCTGGAACTTTCAAAGTTGTTCCATCCTCTCCTTGTTTGCCTTTCTGCTCCTCCCATCACCAGAACGGCCAGCATCCCGGGGCAAGTGGAAGGGCATTCTTGGGAGAGATTGGAGGAGCAAGGCCACCAATGTGACATGTGCTCCCAGTTTCCTTCCCAGAGGTCTCCTCCTCTCTTCTTGTGGCCTCTTGGAAGACAAACCTGTGATTGCTGAATAAAGGTCCACATGGAGCCAGGCTTCACTTCACATCTTGGCCTCGAATGTAGGGGGCTACTCTGGGGTCTACACTGAGGCAGCGGGGGCTCTGGAATCAGATCCCTTTGGTTAACATCTCTCTCTGGTTCTGATTTCGGCACAATTACAGTACTGGGGGAACAGGCGATGCCATTCAGCAATGACCTCTGGTGAGAACCTTCATTTGCTTTTCTCTTAGAACATCTTGCCTTTACCCCCGATGACATGAGGGTCCACATACGTTGGTCTGACCATTTCTTGTGCCCTCCTCGCGGAGCCGAAGGAACAAAGTGGTGAGGTAGTTTGAGGTTTAGCATCAAGCAGGCCTGGATTTAAGACCTTGTTCTGTCCCTTCTAGTTGTGGGATGCAGGGCAAATATCCTAACATCTCTGGGCCTCGGTTTCCTCATCTGTAAAATGGGAACAATAATAATACCTACTTCGTAAGCTTTTGTGGAGATTAAATGAGAAAATCTATGTAAAATACTGAACAGGGTGTCTGGCATATAGTAAGCACTCAACAAATATTAGGTATAATCACTGGCTATGTGTTCATCATTATTACACCATCATACTCATTAGCAGTAATAACAGCAGTATTAATAAGTCTTACTAATTCAGTGTTCATCCTGCTCTTGTCAAAGGCAGTGCTGCCTGCCGAAATTCCCCCCAAATTCTGGGTCTTCTTTCAATAGAATTCTCACATGCCCAGGCTTCCTTAGGTATGGAGCATTTCCTAGAACTCGTGTCAGATCTGAATTTGATTTAACATTGTCTAAGCACTACCATGTGCCAGACACTGTGATTGACATCTACAAAGATACGTGAGACAGCCCCTGCCCACAGTCTGCTGGGAAACAGACAAGGACACAACTCAAAGTGCCAGATTCTCATAGGGATAGTCACTCATCCTTCAGTATGGTATCACCTCCAACCCCACCTCCTCCAGGAAGACTTCCTAGATTATCCCAGCATCCTGAATTCTCTTCTATGAAGTCCCCACTGTCACACGGTTCAGCAGCCCCTCACACTTCTAGGCACTCAGCTCTGCTGATCTCAAAAGAGGGATACTCCAAGAATTCATTGCCTTTTCCTTTGTGTAAATGGGACATTTGATGGAAATTGGGTCCAGTCCTCACTTTTGAGGACTCAGATGAGACACCTCCCTTTCTGATCCTGCGCGTCTCCATCTACAAAACGAGGCTTCCTCGTGAGACAGTCATGATGACTGCACAACATGACGCACAGCGTGACTGGCACAGAGTGAGACTTTCAAGTCATTTCCGTTCTTTCCTGGTCCTTCTCTCTAGGAAGGCCACTCACTGGGCTCACACCCCTGCAGAGCCTGGACCCAAGCAGGGCCGGACAAGTCGCGCGCAATTAAAATTTCATTACCTTCACCAAGCAGAGTACAGTACATTTGCTAATATAATTACACTGCAATTCTCGAAGTCAATGAACAATGTGCATTTATGAGGCACTGTCCTCAATAATTATAGCCCCTTCCCTCTTCTTCATCCGTAATATCACCCATCTCAGCCATCGAGGACTTCCTACAACTCAGAGGAACAGCTCAACTTTCTCGGGAGAAATACGAGGGTGGGGATTCAGGGGCTGCTTTTATTTTTCCTCTTTGACTATTCCAGACATCCTGATGGCAGACGGAGGAGAGGGGAGGAGAGAAGGTCAAAATACCCCTTCCTTCTCTTCCAACTTCCATTATCATGAAACTCACCTCATGTTGGTGGAAGGAAAGCTCAAGATACCTACACGTGAGTCTGTGATGCTCTCACCCTGCAAATGCCTTCTCTGCATTCTCCATGCAGGGCTGCTGGCATTCAAGAGACGAGACTTCAGACTTGGACCCATTTCGTGAAATCTGAAGCAAAGCAAGAAGCTGGCCCTGTCCGGAGTGGCCTCCCTCACACAGCTGTAAGTTACTAAAATCCCAGCACGACACCCGCATTGGGCCCAAGCAAGACCTTTGTTCACGTGATCATAGCTGTGAGGTTCAAAGCACTTCAGATTTTTCCAGCATTTCTCCTGCATTATCTCTTCTGATTCCCATGCTAGCTCAGTGGGGTGACTGTTCTTCCTGTTTCTCAAGGAAGGAAGAGGCATTTGAAGAAATGAACTGACTGTCTCAAGAATACCCAACTAGCAAGGGGTAGGGCTGGATTTCAAACCAAGTCTCCTGGGCGTCCTGTCCCCTCTGTGGTGGGAAAGAGGAAAAGCTGAAGCTTCTCCAGTTCTGAGTCTCTCCAGTGGGGGCTTCTGTTTCCAGCTCTGACATCCCCTAACTGGGGAACTACCTGCAAGTCACTTAACTATCTCCCCTCTGCTTCTCACTAAACAGTCCTTCAGAGCCCCCAGATCGTAAGTACAGGTTTCCTGTTGGGATTGTTGGTTTATTTCCTGGCTTCCCCATTAGACCACAAGATTCATGATCACACTGATTTTGTTCACCAATATAGCCTCAGTACCTAGCAGAGTGCTGGACCCATAGGGATGTTGAATGAGAATTTATCAAACAATTGAATGAATGAATGAATGAATGACCAAATAAATGGCCCCTTAGCTGTGTGACATCAGGAAACACTTTCGGATCCTCCATTTCTCCCTTGCAAAATGGCAACTATCATGTCTACCTTGCAAGGCTGTTGGGGGAATTAGAGATAAGGTATATAAAGCACTCAGCTCGGTGCCTGACACACAGTAGGTACGTAGTACATGGTGGCTGTTATTACTATCAGTTAGTGAATACTCCAAGGCAAAGTCTCCTCCCACACACACCACGCCACCTCTGCCTTCAGGAAAACGAGGGCTTCAGAAGCAGCCTTGATGGAACCTGCGCTGTGTCACTGACGTTTTCATACAGACGAGAAAAGTCCATTAGTGCCATCCCCTGCCTGCTGGTTGCTGAGCTGCTAAATTGCTCCTCAGTGTGCTGTGTTCACCAGTACCAATGTGATCACCCATTGGGCCTAAACCCCACCATGGGTCCCCAGCACGTGCAGCAGGCTGTGCAGCAAGAACTCACCTGCACCACGCGGCTTCGGTTGTCAAAGAAGGACGCCAAAGTGTTCTTAAAAGTTGAGTGATGTGATGGGAGCTCTGTCCTGGGATACTGGGAGCCGAGCAAACGCTCCCAACTTGCTGACTGCCTTTAGGTAAGCCACTCCCACTTTCGGGGCTCAGTTTGCCCATCTGTAAACCACAGATGGTGATACCCATGTCATATGATTGGTGTTTAATAACGTTAGTCACAGTGACCAGTAATGGAAGATTTATTATGTCACAAACAGTGCTGAGGCCTGATCGCCACGTCTCCCCAGCAATTCTTTTCAAATCAGATTAATATCACTTCTTTTATTCAGATGAGAAATAGAGATTCAGAGAGGTTAAGGAACATGCCTGAGGTAACCCATCACATAAATGACAGAACAAGGATTCAAACCCAGGTTCATAACCACCAGGCTACTCCCGCATCCTGATCAAGACAGGGTGAAATTAGGTTAGCCCCCAGAGGACAGGTGGCCCTGATGTTCTATGACCTTGGTTCCAACTCTGCTGCTAAAGTGGACAGATCACATGTCGGGCCTTGGTTCCCTGTCTGTGAAATTGGGGTGTTGAACCAGGTGGTGCCCAAAGCCTGTTTCCATCTGAACATCTGAGACTGGGATGTTAAAGGTGTGGGTCCATCGTTGGATGGAGATGACCCATCTGACTTCCTTAAGCCTCACTTGAAGGCGGTATGAGGCAGCACACTGGGTACAAGAGCTCCAGACAGGCTGGGTAAGAGTCCCAGCCTTGCTGCCTTCCTGGGGGAGAAATCCCTTGTGTCTCAATTTTCCCATCTGTGAGGTGGAGATCATATACCCAACCTCACAGAGCACTTGTGAGGATCAAAGCCAAAGTCCTTGCCCTGAGCTACCAAGTCCTTTGACCCACCTCTCCCATCTCATCTCCTCTGAGGCTTACTCTCACCAGCTCTGTTCTGGCCACATGCTCCTGCCTCAGGGCCTTTGCACTTACTCCCCCCTCTTCCTGAGCAACCTTCTTCCAGAGGGCAATTTACTCACTCTCTCATCTCCGCCAAGCCTTTGCTCACATGTCACCTTCTCTTTGGGCCTGACCTGACCACTCCATATAAAATTGCAAAACTTTCCCCACCCACCCACAGCCTGCCAAGCCCTCCCTAACCCCTGACCAGGTGCATTTTTCTCTGCAAGCCTTCTCACCATCTGACAGACTATACGCTGTCTGTCTCTTCCCACTGAAACATTGGCTTCATGAGAACAGCCACCTTTCACTCTCTGCTGTACCCCCAACACCTAGAACAGTTCTCGACACATATTAGGTGCTCACAAAAGACTTGTTGAATAAACAAATGAACGGGCTGCCCTATTCAAGGAATAAATATTCTTTCCTTTTCTCCTCCTCCTTCGTAAGTCTTGCCATTAACTGAACACTTACTATGAGCCAGGCCCTGTGCTAAACATCCTGCTGGCGGCATCTACGTGCAATGTTATTCCCAATACCTGGAGCCTCAAATGACTTGATGCCCCAGTCATCAGAGATGCCCTCTTTCTGCTTGTCATTTTTCGCATCCCTGGTTCTCCCAAAAGCAGTCTCTCCAACGTGTTCACGGAACCAGTGAATCTTTTAATTAAAACAGTCTGCTATGATGAATCTGTTATTACAGAGCCTTACCTATGTAAAACATTAATAATACAAATTTCATTTGTTTATGTCAGTGCCAAGCATTAATTTTTAATAGCAAAATGTATGAGTTATGAAAGGCATTAATGCAAACCAAATCACTAGCTGAGGATGAAAAGGAAATCTATTTTTTAGGGTAAGCAGTGGCAATGAAATATTATTGTGGCTTCTAAGCAAAAGAAAGAAAAAAAAATATTTCTTCACCCTTCAGAGGAAAATTAAAAAAAAAAAATACCCAGGTAAAGAAAGAACTTTATCATCGCCTTAACATCAGTTCTAAATGGAAGCAGAGAGCTGTCCTTTTTATCCTGGTGGATCTCTGGTGGCAATTTCAAAGCGAGAAGTTTATGCAAAATTATCCTGATTACTCACCTTGGTCACATTAATACTTCTAGGATAAAATATTAATAATAATTTGTTACATTTGTATAGCACGTTAGAGTTTACAAAGCATTTTTTTCCCTTATCTCAACTGATCCTTGCAACTCTATAAGGAAGGAGAATGTGCCCGTTTTACAGATGAGCTCACTGAGGCACAAAAAGGTTCAGTGACAGAGCTGGGACTGCATAACCGCTGAGTGAACAAATGAAGTGAGAAAGAAAAGGCAAGGAAGAGGAAGGAAGGGAAGAAAACTGGCAGAAAGGCTAGAAGGAGGATATAAGGCAGGGAGAGGGAAAGAAAGGAACAGTGGAGACGGGAAAGGCAATGTTCAGGTGATTCTCCATCTGCCACTCGGTGCCTTCTCCAGACCCATTCTCAGCCCTCCTCGGCCCTCCTCTGGGGCCCAAGAAGCTCATACCTGAGGACTTCACCCACCTTCCTCCTTCCTGCATTCAGCCAATGGGTGGCCACCCAGGAGATCAGCAGGTGGGAGGAGAGAGGAGCAGGTGCATTGCTCCTGCCTGCCCTGCCTTCTCTGCATCAGAACCACCTCCCTAGCAATGACTACACCTGGCCACAATTCCAGCTCCTGCCAGGGTCCCCCAAGAACTTTCTGTCTTCCTCTTGTCCCTTCATCCCTGGAGATGCTAACAGCTTCCCACTGATGCTGGACCCTGGGTGCCTCAGCCTCTTGTGTTTACTCCTTCATCCTTGCTCACATCTTTGTAAGTGGTCCCTCCAGCAAATGCTCTTCGACAGAACCATCCAGAATTCATCATGGGTGGGTCCCCATTCCTGCTTGGAACCTGCCCTATACATCAGTTCTCTCCCCTACTATTATAGATGGAATTGGATCACCGATATGGAAGCTGATCAAAAACAGAGATCAGCTATCATTTCCATGGAGCTTCTCGCCTCACTAAAGAGCATCTTGGCCAGTTAACTCAGAACGAATATTTGAACCATGGCCTATGCTTTCACATCCTGTCACATTCTTATGGTTACCTGGAACGACTGGAGGCAGATGCTGCCCTTATTAAGAAGGTAATAACAATATGAACATTCAATAAGAGCCTTCAGGGCGAGGAAGATGGCAAGTATGTTGATGTTTGCACACTGCATATTAAATTCTTCAAATATTTTACAAATGTATATATGTTCCTTATTGTATGATGTTTATATGTTTACATGTCTTCCTGTTAAATAGATATGATTATCTTCATTTGTAGATAAGGAAATTAAGGCTCAGAGGCTATGGCTAGCTTCCTTTTCTAAGGTCATGAAGTTATCATTATTACCAAAATTTGCCTTTTATGGAGTGCTGACTCTTTTTTTTTTTTAAGATTTTATTTTTTTCGTTTTTCTCCCCAAAGCCCCCCGGTACATAGTTGTACATTCTTCGTTGCGAGTCCTTCTAGTTGTGGCATGTGGGACGCTGCCTCAGCGTGGTCTGATGAGCAGTGCCATGTCCGCACCCAGGATTCGAACCAACGAAACACTGGGCCGCCTGCAGTGGAGCGCGAGAACTTAACCACTCGGCCACGGGGCCAGTCCTGGAGTGCTGACTGTTGAGCAACATATTGAACAATATGTATCATCACAACAGCCCTGTGAGACAGTTATGCTTGACATTCCCATTTCACAGATGAGAAAATCAAGGCCTCGATCAAGAGAGAATGCATCCATTTGAGCCCAGGTTTGCTGGCTCCAAAAAACATGCCCCTTTCTGTGACGTCACAGTAATTCCTACTAGACAAGGCCGCTGTGTTGTCCCTCTTTATCTCACACGTGGCCTCTGCCGTGAAATAATAAGCACTGATTCATTCTCAGCCACCCTCCGACACTGGAAGACGTTGGGTCTAACAGTTCCCGAGATGAGATGGAAGACCACATCCTCTCTTAAACACCTTCCCCATCCACTTGCCACATCTCCTCTCTGATGCTCATGTCTATTTTTAATCTCATTGAAGCCTGAAGTAAAAGGATAAAATCCTAAGATGATCAAAATAATTATTCCTGAGAAAGAATTAATCCTGTGGCCTTCAAACCTGATAGATTTTTTTAAATTTTCATTTTAAAAGGAATGCGCTGTCATTGTTGTAATTTCAAGTGGTACAGAAGGGAATAAAGTGAAAAGTGAACGCTTCGCCTCGTCTCCTCTGACTCCCAAACCCATTTCTTAGATGTCGCCACTATATATAATTTATGTCTGACCTCCAACAGGAATTTTAATATATTTTGTACAAATGGGATTAGGTTAGGCAAACTGTTCCACAGCTTGATTTTTTTCCTCTAACAATAGGTCTTAGACATCCTTCTATACCAGTACACATACTTTATTTATTCAATCATCAAACATTTGTGGAACTCTGCACTGTGCCATGCACTATGTGAGGTGCTCAGTCTACCACTGGTGAATGAATCGGTCTTCACCACCATCGTCACCTTCATATGAGCAGCTGACATGTGTTAAACCCTTTATATTGACTTTCTCTTATTGTTAGGACAACTATGACATAGGTACTGTTAGCATGTCCATTTTCAGTATAGGAAGTAGAGCTGTAGAGAAGTTAAGTAATTTACATTGTCATCCTGTTAGTTCCTGCTGGGTCCAGGATTCGAACTCAGGCAGTCCAACTCCAGATCCTAGGTTCTTAAGCAAACCCACAATGTCTTACAGTTCTTGTCCTCATTGAGTTCCCAATCTGGGAGGTAGGGTGGAGGGAATACGTAGTAAATACATTGGGTAAGTGCTATTTAAAGAAAACTAACAGGGGGCATATTTTTTAGTTCATTATATCATAATTTATTTAATCATTTCCCTGTTGATTGACATTTGGGTCATTTCCAGTATTTCATGATTACAAACATTATACAGTGAACGTTCCAGTCCACCTGGCACTGGGCAACTACATCTGTAAGATAAATTCCTAAAAGCAGAATTATAGAGGCAGAAAGCACTTGCATTTTTTATTTTGATAGATTTCCACATCGCCCTCCAAAAAGGGATGTCACTTTGAGCTGCTACATGGAATGTGTGTGAGCGCCCATTTCCACAGTCTCACCAGGACTGGCTATTAGGAATCACTTTCATCTCTAGTGAAAGATAGAATTTCATTTCTGTTGTTATTTTCATTTCTTTTCCTTTGAGCATACTTCTATCTATTTATTAACTATGGTCACTTCTTGATTTCAACTAGTTATCTTGAGAGAGAGTATGCGATTGAAAGAAAAGAACTTAACATCAGGATGCAAGAGATTCAGAATTTAGTGCCAGTCCACAGCTTACTAGCTGAATAGTCATGAGCATGCTGCAAACCTCAGCATCGGGGTCCTAGAACAGAGAAATGAGGAGGCTGTGTCTCCTCCAGGACCACCTCGGGGAGGAGCTCCTTCTGGCACAAGGCTGCCTGGGATGGGTCAGCTGGAGGGTTTACTTCCACCACACAGGGCACTTCCAAAGCCTAGAGGATTCGTTTGGGATTGAGTGCCTCAATAGCGGGAGTTGTTGAGGTCATCCGCATCCACTCTGAGCTTACAACACACAAGCTGCATCACTAACAACCAGCCGAAGTGAAGGAAATTTGCTTTCTGTGGACAGCCACACGACGAGACACGTTCTTCCGTCTTCCTTCTTTCCTAGTCCCACCTCAAGGCCAAAGCAGACCATGCATAGAAGGAGGAGGTTTGTGTGAGAGAATGGACCTCTCCTCACAAGCCCCACCCCAAAGGCTGAGGTCTCAACCCTAGACTTTGCTGGGTAGTAAAGGGAGCTTTGACTCCAACATGAGATCAGAGTTTTAAAAATGAACCTACTGGGGGCTGGCCGGTGGCATAGCAGTTAAGTTTGTGGGCTCCGCTTTGGTGGCTCAGGGTTCACCGGTTCAGATCCTGGGTGAGAATCTACACACTGCTTGTCAAGCCATGCTGTGGTAGGCGTCCCACATATAAAGTACAGGAAGATGGGCACAGATGTTAGCTCAGGGCCAGTCTTCCTCAGCAAAAAGAGGATTGGTGGCGGATGTTAGCTCAGGGCTAATCTTCCTGAAAAAGAAAAAAAGGAAAAGAAAAATAAACAGGCCTGAGTCTTAATCATCAAAGTGAGACGATTTTAATAGCAAAAGTAACTGACAGTCCTGGAATCAGCCTGAGCTGTCATTACAAGAGCCCTCGACTCTGCAGGAAAGGGGGATGCAGCGGGCACAGCTGGTAGCAGTTATGAGGGGGAATATTTAAGCATTTCATGTTTATATCCCAAGCAGTTAAGACTCTTCATTATTAGTAAATAATGAGAGGATTGACTCAGCTGATCTTTTCTATTTCTCTAATTCTGAGATTACATGATTTATTCATTCATTCAACACACATTTGAGCAGCACTTATGTACCAAGAGCTGTGCTCAACTCTAAGGCTACAGAAAGGATAAGGCATTCTCTCTGTGTTCTAGGAACTTTCCACCCAGGGGGAAGACGAGGCTCTACGAAGCAATGGCCTCACCATGTTAGGTACAGCTTAGAGGTGTGGGCGAGATCCAGTGGGAGGAAGAGACAAGGGGAGTTGAAGACACATTGAGAAAGGTGACTGAGTCTCATACGAGGAAAAGGACTTTGCTGGTCAAGAAGTGAGGAGAGAATATTCCAGAAAGAAAAGAGCTGTGCCCTGGCATGGAGATATGGTTGGTACTTGGGGGAACTACAAAGAAGTCAAGGTGTCTGAAGCAGAAGTGAGGGGTGAGGGAGATGACCCCACAGGGAGCAGAGCGGGGAGACAGGCCAAGGAGCTTGGACTCAGTCCCCAAGGTAGAGGGGAATCATGAGAAGTTTGGTTAGCAGAGGTGTGTCATGGTTAAAACATGTTTTAGAAAGATGACTCTGCACCCAGTCCTGAGTGTGAGTGGCAGGGGCTGGGAAGAGAATGGAGGCAGACCCATCTGTGCTTCTAATGTCTCCTGGGTGTCGGAGCGCCCCGAGGAGGCGAGGCCAGGAAAGTACCTTTGTCTATCTTTTCTCCTGTCTCCACAGCTTAAGCATCAATGCAACAATTTCCCCTCCTTCGCAGAGGCGCTATCCCAGCAGAATGGGGTCCTGTCAAGATGGCCAGCCTGAAGGAGGAGAGATGGCGGAATGAGGTGAGGAGAGAGGCACGTGGACTTCACAGCTGTAAATTCTGTCCTGGTGAATTCCTCCCAGAGCATAACCCACAGCAATGCTGAGTAGACCCCCTATACCCAACACAGGCCCTAGATTAGCCAAGCAACAGAGCTGGAATCTTTCATAAGGAATCTTCTCCAGCAGGGCACGTGAGAAGTGAATGCCAACCTTGGAGCTCATGGCAAAACCCACGAGGGAAAGGGAAAAGCAGCACCCTTTTGTGAATACCCTCTTCCCACAAGTCAGTCTCGTGGATAATAGCACAGCACCTCCATGGGGAGGGGACAGGTGATAGTGTCCTCAAGAAAGCTGTTTTACTGTTTACTAGTATACAGCAAGAGAAAGAGAAATCTGGGAACCATTGAAAGTGGTCCTGTCCTCCAGGTTTCAGCAGTTAAATAACAATTCACAAAAAGCCCACAGGAGGTAGGAGTCTAGACGTGCTTCTGTGGCATCCTCATCCTGTGCCCCCAACTCTGCCCTTGGGCACGAGATCCTGGTCCTACATGCTCTGAGAACTCCATGACGCCACCTCCCTCACTTGGCACAGACCTGACCCTTGCATCCTCTCTCTCTTTTCCCTTGGTCCTTTTTAACTCCTTTCCTCAATGCTGAGCTCCACCTCCCCCCACACCCCCCAAATCATTCTTATTCACTTTATGTCCATGAATTGTCAATAGTCTTCAGCAACAACTGGTTGTCTTTCAGGATATGCTCTTTAAATCACAAGAGCAAAAGAGAAGGGGTGTGTTAGTTTCCCAAGGCCACCATAACAAATTGCCACAAACTGGGTGACTTAAACAACAGAAATTCATTCTCTCCCAGCTCTGAGGTCTAAAAGTCTGAAATCAAGATGTCGGCAGGGCCACGCTCCCTCTGAAGGTACCAGAGAAGAATCCTTCCTGTCTCTTCCCAGCTTCTGGTGGCTCCTGACAGTCGTTGGCGTTCCTTGGCTTGGAGCTGCATCACTCTGATCTCTGCCTCTGCCTTCGCATGGACTTCTTCCCTCTGTGTGTGTCTTTGGGCCCCTTCCTCAGCTTATGAGGATGCCAGTCATCGAATTTAGGGACCTCCATCCAGAATAACTTCATCTTAAATTAACTAATTATATCAGCAAAGACCTTATTTCTAAATAAGGTCACACTCTGAAGTTCCAGGTAGATATGAACTTGGGGGAACACGATTCAACCCCATATAAGGGGCAAGATCCTTTGGAGAAGCACTTTAAATGAAAATCGGACCATGTTCTCTGTGAAGATTAAGCTCTTGATAGAATTTCTCCAGTACTTCATAATACTAAAAAGACTCTTTCTCCTACCTGACCGTGAGTGACCTCACCACACGTTATTTTCTGTTAACTTCACACAAGAAGTGCAAACTCAGGAAATGCATGGGCAGTGGGAAAGAGGACCTCTACTGCTATATATGGTTGAGGAAACAGGCCCAGAGAGAAGGCAACGGGGCTTCTCCAAGAGGCTCAGAAGCCTGGTCTCCTGTCTCCGGATTGGGGCTCTTTCCACCTCACCACACTGTCACAGGAAAACAGGTGTGTGTGTCTTCACATGGCTAAACATCGGGCCCCAAGAGGACAGAGTCAACGATCCAAAGAATACAAGGCAGGCAGAGTTTTGTTTCTCGGTGCCGCAGATGCTCAAGCCTGGGGCTGGCCTTCCAAGGGGCAAAGATGTGTGCTGGCCCTGCCCAGGAGACACTACACAAGTCTTGCTCAGCTTCCAGACTGTTCTACCACCTCTCACGGAGCCTGGCAGTAAGTTGCCCCCTTGCTCTTGAGCTGGAAAGGGGAAGGTGGTCTCATACGGCATTTGTAAAACGTTTTCTGGTCAAGACGCACTGGTTCTGATCCTTGCCTCTGGCCATCGGTGAAAGGAAAGACATCAGTTGGTTTCCAAGTCCTGAAAACATCAAAACCGCTTTTTTTTTTTTTTTTAACCAGCTCACCTGAGCCTAGATCTATTGCAGGTCAACAGAGATAATGACCGCTCCAGGGTTCAACCCAGCTCCCACCAGGTGAGAGTCCATATAGTCCCAAAAAAGATGAGAGAGAGAGAAATAGAAATAGATGGACTTGAATGGAAAAGTGCCAAGTTTGCTCCCACCTGCCATAACCCCAAGATGGATGCACACAGATTGGCAGGAGTGGTGAGTAAGGATGGAGAGCGGGTTAGGAGAGGCACAGAATGGCTTCCTGGCACCTGGAATGTGCAGTTCAGGATGGGCTAGCTGGCTAGCCTGAGACTGAATTCTAAACCTACAATCACCCTCTGTGAAATCTCCAGCAGTACCACTCTTATTGGCCTCAGTTTCCTTACCTGCAGCTGGGGCGCTGCCCAGGTGGCTGTGAGGGTTGAATGAGATGATGTAGTTTTAGAACGTATCTCCATACTCGCCTTGTTCCAGAAAGGATTTGTGGCACCTCTGAGTTGATATAGATACAGCACTTAAGATAGAGATACACTGCTTAGCATGCAATAGGTCCTCAATCAACGTTAGCCTTCCTTCCTAAAGAAAACCTTGGCAATTCAGTCTAATTCAACGTGGAGAGAATGCAGGGCCAAAACGAATTAGGGAAATGTATGTATTTTTAGAGAAAAGTAGTCTTAATAAGTTGATCACCCATTCTTCCAATAAAAAATCGTAATTTTAGAAACTGAGCAGCAATTGTAAAACATCCTCATGTAGGTAAAAAGGCAGTGAAAATAAAATAAACTTTTAAAGGGAAAAAAGGCAATGACTAACACTCCATTTGCATGAGGCTTTATACAGCACGTTGATCCAACAAGATGGAGAAAGTGCTACCTCCGCTCTCCACGCCCTGGCCAGAATTCTTTCTGGGAAGGGCATTTGTTGGGGTAAGTTATTTGGGAAGAAGCAGGATAAGGGGGAAACTAATCTTGGGGAGACTTTTCTGTGACTCCAGAAAAGGATGGTCGTGAGGAGAAACTGAGGAGGGAAGAGAAAGGAGACAAAGCAGGAAAGAAGGTCGAGACCATTTGCTGTAGGATGTGGGGGATCTTCCCAGGAGCCCCCACACTTCACTCACGTCACTTACTCCTGCGCCAATGGTGGTGAAGGGCTTGCTAGGGCTTCGAGAGAAGTGGCTGCACTTTGTGCTCAGACTGATGCGAAGAAAAATAAGAGTAACATGTACAGAAACAGGATCACGGAGCAGGGCAAAGCCAGGGAGCAGTGGGGCACAGACACCCTCAGAAGTTGTGAGAGGAGTCCAAACACACTCGAGGCATTGAGTTGGAGAACCAGAGAGTCTGTGCTGACATCTGGGTTACACTTTTACACATGAACAAAGATGTAAAGAAAAACATGAAAATCGGTGATATATTATGATGGAAAAATTGTGGTTGACTTTTTTAATATTTTTTTCCTGATTCAAAAGTCACACATGGGTACTTTGGAAAATTTGAAAAATACAGAAAAGCATAAGGGAGGAAAACCACCATTCATGTTTTGGTGTATGTCCTCCCACACGTCCACATGCTGAAATGCATACTTGCACATGCACACACACACACTCACATGTAGAAGATCACATACGTCAGATTTTCTGCCCTCCGCTTTTGCTACTCAACTACATAACACGAGCATCTCGTGTGGCATTAAATTTCTTCTTCTATTTCATTTTTAATAGCTGTGTAGTATTCCATACTGTGGGGGTACATTATTTAATCAGTCCCCCCATTTTGGAATTCACTGTTCTAAATAATCTCCCAATACATGCTCTTATACAGAAAATTTTGCACATATATACATGGTTATTTCTTCAGGATCCACTTCTAGGAATAGAACTCTCAGGTCAAAGAAATGTATATATTTAAGGCTTGTGTCACATTTAGCCAAATTGCCTTCCACAGATATTGTACGTATTTTATACTCCACCAGCCATGCATGAAATGCTCATTTCCTCCACATGTTCCCTTAGCACTGGGGATGGTAATTTTCTTTCATCTCTGCCAATTCAATGAATGAAAATGGCGTATCAGTATTGTTTTGTTTTTTGTTTTTTTGATCACCGGGGAGATTGATCATTTTCTCTTATCACGTATTGGACCTTTGGATTTCATTTTTTACTGAATTACATACTCATGTCCTTTGCCTATTTTCTTACTGCAGCTTCTTGTTTTTTTTCTTGTATACTAACCATTTCTCTCTCATATATGCTGTAAATATTCTTTAGTCTATATTCAGCTTTTTAACTTGTTTATACAGTTTTTGAAGCCTGATAGTTTTTATTTTATTTAGTTAAATCTACCAATATTTTTCTTTATTATATGTTTTTAACACAGAAAGATTTTCCCCATTCTGCAATTAGGGAAATATTTGTTTATCATTTTTTAACCCAAATATGCTTTCTTTTTTCTTAATTTTCTTGTCTTTGGTCTAGCTGGAATTGAGTAATCTATATGAGGTAGTTATCTACATCCATGTATTTTGCACATAGTCAATCCTCCCGACATCATTTATTGACTGATCCATTCTTTTCCACTAATGCGACACGCCACCTCTATCGTGGATGGTATTCGTGGGCCCTTACATGGCTGAGAAGGTCTTTCTGTTGACTATATTTGACAGGGTATAATATCTTGAATCACAAGTTTTTCTCTCAAAATTCTGTAAAAATGACTGCATCTTGTTCTAATATTTAGTTTTGCTTTCTACATTTTTCTATCCTCTGAAAAATTTTACACAGAATAGAAATTATTTGCTTTATAAAGGTTTCAAAGAATTTGCCTAACCACCTAAAATTTCACCATTTTTGGATGTGATCCTTTGAGATTCCCCCTGCCCCAAGCTCTCTCATATTTATGGTTCTATTATTTCATGTCCACTTATGACCTTTTTAACTTTTCTAAAAAATCATTCCACTTATCCAGATTTTCAAGTTCATTAACAAGAAGTTTTACATAGCATTTTACTGAAATTTCCACTTTATCAGAGTTTAGGTTTCCCTTTCTCCTAGCCAATGTCAAATGCTTGTGTTTTATTCCTTTTAATCGTTAACATTGTCGAAGATGGTTTTGTATTCATCTTTTTTTAAAAAAAATTAAATCTTAATTCTACTACCCTTCCCTTTTCTAATTTATTAATTTCTGGCCTTAAATGTACTCCGAGCTTTTCACTTACCTTGGGCTAATTTTCTGGTCCTCTCCCTCACGTCTCAATTTGAACGCCTAGCTCACGTATGTTTTTCTCTCTCCTGCCTGATGAGATAATTGTTAAAGTCTGTGAATGTCCCATCAGTGTTGGTGTGTTGTGTTCTCATTGTTAGCGGCTTCTCCACAGTCTGTAATCATGGTTGTTTTGAATTGATTGTTGACTAAAGAGTCATCGAAATTCTTCGTTATGTCATCCCACGTCCATCTCAGCTCAACCTGCCTCCTTTGGCTTTCTCATTCTTTTTTTTTTTTTTTTTAAGATTTTATTTTTTCCTTTTTCTCCCCAAAGCCCCCGGTACACAGTTGTATATTCTTCGTTGTAGGTCCTTCTAGTTGTGGTATGTGGGATGCTGCCTCAGCGTGGTGTGATGAGCAGTGCCATGTCCGCACCCAGGATTCGAACCAACGAAACACTGGGCCGCCTGCAGCGGAGCGCGCGAACCTAACCACTCGGCCACGGGGCCAGCCCCTGGCTTTGTCATTCTTGTTCAAGTCAACCATGTCTTCTTAACGTCCACCAAGGAGACAAAATAGTTTCCTGAGTCTTTTCATTTTTTTTTTCCTGGAGTCTAAAGAGGTGTCTCTTCTCTTGATCTGTAACGCTTTTTCATGAGTTTTTCGTTGTTTTTTTTCCTATTATTCGTGTTCAAGAAATTCAGAGTCTATCTAAACCCTATGAAGATACAGGGTGTGAGAAATGTACTGGCCTCACTCTCTGCCTCATGTGATGGCTAAACCCTCTTTTCAGATCTTCTTCGGGAGGAAAGACTGATGTATGCGGCTCACAGCTCAGGTCTCTGTTTCTCCAGATAGCTCAGCTCGACCGAGGGACCTCTTCTCCTACGCTGATGACTAATTCTCTAAGCAGGTTAGACACTTGGAAGACTACAATTCCCAGCATGCAGGAGTATCATGGTTCATCCTGTGTTCACTCTTTGCCTACAGCACCACATTTGTGGGCTCGAACGCCACAGTTCAGACTATGGCACACACACATGCACATTTTCTGTTGAAGATTCTGAGTTCCTGTCTCTGGTTGAATGCAGACAGAGAAGGAGAGAAGGATGAGGATAGTAGTAGTCAAAGGTGGGAGGGGAAGAGCAACATTCTGGTTGTACCACAGTAGAAGGATGGCTGCCTTATTTTCTGATTTTTGGGGTCCCAGGGTCTCAGACTCAAGGAGGCAGTACAAAGTCCCTTCTGACTTTCTTCAAGTGATCCCAGTTTCATAAAACAAAGTAAGGCAGGTTTCTCTCCGTCCAACTCCATCAGCATTAGAGTGAGTGGAAATCCCTCTTTGATTTTGTATTAGGTTGGTTACCAATCCTAGTTTTGGGTGATTTTGTGAGCTTTTATCTTGAGTTTCCATAAGTATTTAGTGGAGAATTTAAAGAGGCTGTATCAGGGCCTGAGAGCCAGATGCCATCTTAATGAGCATTTTTCATTCCTTGCTATAATTTTGCAAATGTGATAAATTCCGATCTTGCTCTCACCTCAATTAGCCCCATCATTTTTTGCTAGGAGCATTGGGAACATCTTCTGACTCCTCTCTGCCTCCAATCCTAACCCTTCCATTCCATCCTCCACCCCAGTCACCAAGAGCAATCTTCCTAAAGCTCTTTAGTCCACTCCTCCGCTCCAGGTCTCCAGCTCAGCCATTCAAACCCTCGCTGAGCACCTACTTGGTACAGAAAATGGCTTCCAGTTCCTCCAGGGTCTTGAGGATGAGAGGGTCAGCCCAGAGGTTTCTTCTTGGGCCACCGGGCCACAGTCTGTCTGGGAAAATGCAAGGCAAAGGAAGTTGGTCCTTCAACTTCTTCGGTTTCATCCCCCTGAGAATAGTACTGTCAGAGTCAGCTACGTAATTTGTGGGACCCATCGCAAAATGAAAACGCAAGGCCCCTTGTTGAAAAATTATTAAGAATTTCAAGATGGCGACAACAGAGCATTAACCCAAGGGTGGAGCCCTTCTGAGTGCAGGGCTTTCACACGCATGAAGCCTGTCCTGGGTATTATGCTTAGACTAATGATATGTTTTCAGATGGCTAGAGATGGAAACATTGATAGAGATCACTTAGTCCAAATCTAGCCCCTCCCCTATCAACTTGGAGAGTCGGGTCTGAAACTCAGAGGGGGACAAGATCTTGGCCAAGATGCTAGAACAAGTCAGACTGGTCTCTTGTCTCCCAGTTAGGGGCTCTTCTTCTGTGCTGCCCCTCGAAGCTCTCTGTCACTCATTCACCCACACAGACGTGGATGAAAGGCCTCTGCTATGCCAAGCCCTGAGCTCTAGCATCGATCTCCTCCTCGTGGCGCAGAGGCAGTGGTTCAGGGAGAAAGTGTCCCAGATTTGGAGCAAACCTTGGAGCCCTTATCTCATGAAAACCTTGCATGTAACCTGGGCAGGTCAATTTTTCTCTCTCGGCTTTAGTTTCCTCCTTTGCAACAGGGAGACATTGAACCAGCTGGGCTCCAGGGTCCTTCCCAGGCCTAAATTCTGTGACAACAACAGGGAGGAAAGCATTTCATGGGAAACCAAAGCACCCTCTGCCCACCAAGGATGTAGCTCTGGGCTAAACAGTCCTTGGGTGAAATTAAACTCCGCTTTCAACTAAATTTGCCAGTTTTTCAGCCAAATAATAATAATAATAATAAGTATCACACCTACAAGCTGTTCCAAGCCAACCTGCCCTTAAACAGATAATCGGATTTGCATAAATTGGGTGCTGCTGGGGTTTAAATAATTCATCAACATGGCAGGCTCTTTTTAATAGCCAAATAGAACTGCCAGACTTCAGGAAAGGATCACTGGTAACCCACATCCCGAGGATGTGAGCTGCATGCTCAGGATGGCCAGAGCTGCCAAGTGAGGTCTGGAGATGGGACTCTGCTTCCTGGTTCTACGTGGATTCGGACAAAGGGTGTGTTTTTCTTATTCCGTGGCACTGATGTGTTCAGCAAAGTTTGTTCACATAAAGTGAAGGGAAACACTTGGGTCCCTTTGAAAAAGCACCAACTGTCCCGATCTGAGGTTCCAGCAGACTCAGGGGAAATGACAAGGACGATGCCACATGATGAAGTGATGGGAGACAGAACTGGAGGAGCTTCAGCAAAGAAGATCCGAGTAACGGGAAACAAGTTCACAGCCTTCAAATCTCTGAAGGGTTGTCATGGCCTAGAGAACACAGTTGTTTTGGTAAGGCCCAAAGTCAGCGCCCGTAGGAACCCACTGAGAAAGAGGTGTCAGGCTCTCTGGAGATGAAGTTTCCATCTGTCCTTCAACAGCTTGTGCTGCTTCAGTTGTCGAGATCACCCACCCAAGAGGTCATCCATCCAAAAGGTCACCAGGAACACACTTATAGTCAAACAAAATGGACTTCATTGCTTGTTGCAACAAGGAAGGACACATCCCGTGGGGAACCACAGGGAGTCTCAATGACAGAGTGTTAAGATGACTTATATAGGATTTGAGGCTCTCTTAGGGGATTTAGGGAGGGTTCAAGGAAGTAGGGTTCACTCAACTAGATGCTGTCAAGAAGTGGGGGTAATTCTACAACTGAGGACACAAATAAATCCTACGAAGAAGAGAGCAAGGACACAACTGAAACAGGAAAAGAAGAGTCACTCCTATTAGCTGGAACAGGAGGTTGTTTAGCCCTTTTGTGATTTGACCATGATCTTGTTTGTGTCTGTGCTCAGGCAGACGGTAAAGTCATCTTGTTTTTTGTCTAATTTCTTACAGTCACAGAGTGACCACGTGTGACTCCGGTGTTAAATGAGGACGTTTATGTCCAACAGGACAACAGGAGTGCCAGGCCAGCTCCTCAGAGCACTGAGGCCTAACTGTAAGTGACAGACCAGTTCCCGGAGCAGAGGCTGCTCCTCTCTGTCTCACAGCCTGTTTTTTTCACAATAAGAGAATCAGTTTCATAGTTTATCTCCCATGGACTCAGAATGTTCAGTGCTGACCTTGCCGTCTTCCCCTTAAACCTGTCCTTTCTCCAGGGCCCCCCAGCTTGATAAGTGGAACCACCACCCACATGGGACCCTGGTGAGATATCTGGACATCATCCTAGCCTCTGCCCTCTCCCTTACCTCCTCACATTTAATCCTGTCACAAATCTTCTTGATTCTGCGTCAAAATTAAACTCAGATGCCTAGAATCTTGACTGCCCAAGAATCTTGAATCTTGACTGCCCAAGTCAGTGTCCAGGGAGGAGACTGTGGAGATGGCAACAAGGGAGGTGATGGGAACAACAGAGGAGGTGGCATGGCCTCTGTCTCCTTCCCCACTAGTGCCTTGGATGAGTCTGGAGTCCCAGGGGAGTGAGAATTTAGGACAGAAGCCAAAGGAGCTGTGCTGGGGACAGACCGCATGGGACTTAGGGCCAAGCAGGGTGGCTTTGGGACCTCAGTCACTGTGTGTGGCACAGAGTCAGCGAGAGAACCTTTCTTCCCCAACTCCACCAAAGGCCACCATGTGCCTTGGCCATCCTCTTCGTGCGGAGTTGCCAGCAGATAAGGGCAGGTGCACCCAAGGGGGCTGAAATCTTAAGAAGAGCATGAAAAACAGAAACAGAGACCTCTGTAGTGTAAGCCAGAACAGACAAACAAGAGCAGAATTTCCATGAGTATCTACAAGCCCGGGGAGAGACTCGATCTGGAGGCTTCAGGTCAGCAAAATATGGATACAACTATTAATATGATTCTGTTAGTAGCTGTAGGCTGGTAAAGATGGAGCGTTTGAATCTCACAAAATCTGTGCCCATATAATTTAGAAGGTCCTAGACTGGTTCTTCTCAAACTTTCTGTGGTGAAGGACCAGATGTTCCTGTTGATTCCCAACCTACCATGGGCCATTGTGTGGACTGCTGCGTGTGACTAAGACATGGTTCATTCCACTTGCACCTCACCTCCCGTTTCCAACCACAGCCAAACTGGTCTGTACCCTGTTCAACAACGGAAGCCTTCTGACCACATGCTTGGGTGTCTCAGCAAAGCCCAATTGCTGCAAAATGTTTTAACACTTACTTCTGCCCATTTTCTGAGCTTATCACTCCTCCTCCCAAGAGGTGGAGACAGTGCGTGGGGTAGGGCAGGCGGATGCTTTCTTCCCAACAGTTCATGGTCCAGCACCAGGCTGGGGATCACAACTTGCATAACACCATCCTTGACCATCAAAGGCCAAGCAATCATTTCAAAGTTACCTAGGCTCACCTCCTCTTCTCAATATTGCAGCAGTTTGCTAAGCCAAAGTTGATCCAATTAATTTCTCAGAATCATAGAGGCCAAGACAGACTTAGGACCTAAGGGGAAGTCAACAAGAATGTGATAGTCAAGTTGCATCTTCTATGAAAGATAGTATGTGTATTAGTTTCCTGTGGCTGCTGTAACAAATAAACCAATAAACTTAGTGGCTTAAAACAACACAAATTTATTTTCTTATAGTCCTGGAGGTCAGAAGTCCGAGAGTCTCACGGGCTAAAATCAAGGTGCAGGCAGAGCTGGTTTCTTCTGGAGGCTCCAGGGAAGAATTCATTCCTTGCTTCCTTCCAGAGGTTGCAGCATTCCTTGGCTTCTGGCCACACCCCTCCAAGTTCTGCTTTCATCATCACATCACTTTCTCCAGCCTTTGACCATCTTGCCTCCCTCTTATAAGGACCATTTTGATTACAGTTAGTGCCCACTAGCTCATGTCTCCAACTCAAAACCCTTAGCTGGATCACAGCTGCAAAGTCCCTTTTACTATAGACAGGAAGATTGGCAGGTCCTGGGGATTGGGACACGGGCTTCTTTGGACTGGCCATTATTCAGCCTACCACAGTAGGGAAAGCACATTTTCTTTGGATTCATCTTCCTACATCAGGTCTCATTCAGTGGAAAGAGAACCAGTTTTAACCTCTCATAAGCTTGTGTTCAAACTCCAGCCCAGACATTTCTTGGTTGCATGACCCATGGCATTGGCATTTCACTTTTTCTGAATCTCAATTCATCCATCTGTAAAATGGATCATTGTCCTACCTCAAAGGGTTGCTGTGAGGACAAAAATGAATGTGTACTCCAAGGGCAGAGCACCCAGTAGGCGCTCAGTAAATGCTACTTTGATTCCGTCTGGATGTGTGTTATACTTTCCTCATCTGCCCGCATAAAATGTCAGCGACCTGGGCCTTCTTTCTCACTAGTACTCAGGGATCCACGCCATTGTGATTCCGCATCTCTCCCATGTTTGTCTTTTATCTCCACGAAATCTCCCTTGTACCATACCCCCAGCCGATGTCCGTGGCAGCAAAGGCATCTTTCCAGCCCTGGACCAAACACAGCAGAGACGATGGGCACCACACAGGAGGATGGCCGCAGGAAGATTCACAGCCAGACCTACCTCCTCCCGGTCTGCTTTGAGGCCAGACATGAAAGGCCTTTTAAGAGAGATGCAGGGAATTGTCATTAGAGCCTTTCTTCTTTTGATAGTGGTGCTGCCAGAACCAGAAGGGGGGACAAAAAAAACCATGTTGATGTGCTATTTATTAGGATACAGTGGGCTGCAGGGTATATAAAATCATGAAAATCATCCTTTGGCCAAAACCGTTACTGTAATTGTGCCCGTTTGAATACTGTGTCATATCTAAAATTTTTCTATTGGTAGTCTCAAAGAAAAAGCATAGAATTTTAGCATCTTAGGAGAACCCAAAACCATTTAATCCCTTCTCAAAGAAAGCCAATAGATATAGAAGAGTGATTCAGTCTCTACTTGCACATCTTTAATGACAGTAAGCTCACTACCTCCTTTCTCTAATGTTCTCTCTTTAGGGCCTTCAGGATGATAAATAATTATGCACCCATCCCCTCCTATTTTGAATCAATTGTGAAAGACACAGGGGAGTCAGCTGGGGGTAATACATCGGCTTCTTTGCTCAAAGGGAGATTGGAGTAAGCAAATTGGACGTGAGACCAGAATGGGCTTTCTATGTCTCCCCAAGTCTAGGACCAGCTTACAGTGAGAGGTGGGTTTGCGGAACAGCCTCCCACCCACCCACCCAGCTCATTGGAAGATCCTAGCTGCCTCACACCCAACTCAGGCTCAGAGGGTAGGTGGATGCAGCACAGTGCTGCTTTGTGAGAGAGTGGCATGTGTCTCCCTGCTCCACCCGACACACAGGGACAACAGATGCAGACCCTCACCATCTCACCGATGGGGTGAACCATCCTTCTCCTAAGGCTTGGAGCCAACAACAGGCCAAAGCCTGGTGGAAGCGTTCTCCTTCAAGAGTCTGAGAGTTCCTGCTGTGGGTGCCACCAGTAACATGGGGAGGGAGGGCTTGGTTCCACCCTATGTGATTGTTTGAATCAATCGATTTGATTGCTTTCCTCTACGAAGCCCAAATCTGCCTCCATTCACTTCCTCCCTCTCTTCCCAGTTCTGTGCTCTGTCGCTCTACAGGATGGGAAGGTAAGGACCACACCCACCACCACGGGCTCCAGAGCCCAGCAACCCTCGTTCAAGCTGTGATCTGCTGCTGACTCATTATGTCTCCTCGGGCAAATTAATCTACCTTTCTGAGTCTCCATTTCTTCATCTGTGAAACGGGTGTGACGATGGTCCCTCTGTCATAGGAGGTGATGGCAATTTACTGAGCTAACCCACGTAAAGCATTTGCCTGGCATATGGTAATAATTTCATACTCACTGCTGGTGTTACTGCCACATGGAGTAGTGTAAACATCACATAATATAACACAGTCACGTGTCACATAATGATGTTTCCATCAACAACAGACCACATATATGACAGCGGTCCCATAGGATTAGTACCACATATCCTAAGTGTGTAGTAGACCATACCATCTAGGTTTGTGTAAGTACACTTTATGGTCTTCACACAATGACAGAATCGCATTTCTCAGAACTATCCCTGTTGTTAAGCAACAGGTAACTGCATACAAAAGAGAACTTAGCCTAACTGGTGGGACGGCTCCTGGTGGCTGCTCTGGGGAATGCAAGAGGAAACACAAGACCCAAACTCCACCCTTTCCCAGCCACTTCATTGAGGGAGAGGTGGCTGGAGAGCATCATGGCATGCATCCGTGTGCTCCTTCGCTCGCATCTGTGGAGCGTGTTCATTCATCCAGCCAGCCCTTTCTCACTCCTTCCTCTGGTTAAAGCCCTGTGCCGGTCCCTGAGGCCACGGAAGCTAGTCAGATCCCGCTCCAATCCCAAGAGAGCCCACCGACCCAGCAAAGGCTGCAGTGTGTAGCTGCAGAACAGCTCCCTCAGGAGTCTGAGGAGGAAGATCACTTCCGCATGGTGTTCTTGGGAATGCGTCCTGGAGGAGTGGGGATTTGCAACGAGCTTTGAAAGATGGCTAGAACTTAATGGGTGGTGTATCAGTTATTTATGACACAATAAACACTGTGTAACAAGCCACCCCAAAACTCAGTGGCTTAAAACAGTAAGCATGTACTTTTGCTCAAGAGTCTGTGCCTGACTGGTGGCTCTGTTGATCTTGGCTGGCACTTTCACATAGCTTGGTATCAGCTGGCAGTCAGATGTTCTAGAAGGGTCTTGACTGGGCAAGCTGGGGTAGCTCAGCCCTTCTCCACGTTCTTCTCATCCTCCAGCAGGATCATGTGGAAGTGGCATCCAGGGGATCACAGAGGAACAGAAGTGAGACAAGCTACAATATGCAAGTATTTTTCAAGACGCTGCTTGTGTCACACTCACTGACATCCCATTGGCCTTCAGAAGTCACATGGCCGAGCCCAGCCTCAGAAAGGATGGCCCTACAAAGTTACAGAGAGCAGGGAATGGAGAAGAACAGAGGCTTTTAATGCAATCAGTCTGCACAGGAGGAGTGACGAGAACAGAGGGAAGGCTGAATGAGCCGTGAGGGTAGGGTTTCCTCTCCCATCTGGACCAGAGGATGCCTCCATCACCACCACAGCAGCCACTTCCTGAGCATCCATAGTGTGCCAAAACACAGTGTCAGACATTCAGCACCATTATCCCATTTCAGCTGCATGACAACCCTACGAAGCAGACATTCCCATTTTACAGATGAGAAACCAAGGCTTACGGAATGGAAGAGCCAAGATTCAAACTCTAGTCTCTCAGACACAAAACCCTATGTACTTTCCACCACCTCCCACTACCTTTTGCGCCCATGAGGAATCAATGAGGGAATTAAAGATTGGATCCAGATGGTCAAGAACCGGAAGGCTACCCTTGACCCCGCCCTTTGTAGAGATACACGCCTTTCCACCAACCTCACTTTGTTCCGGGGCTTACTTTTCTCACCACCACCAAGGCCCTCCCTGCACTTGCTGCCTGCACTTAGGCATCCCTATTTGAGCTTAATTAGGTTTGCAAAAAGTTCATGAGTTTCCGTAAACCTAATGGGCTCTAAAGAGAAAATAGAGATCGTTCTCGCCAGGTGTTTATTTGCTTCCCAATTGCCCCCACTGCACTCTCAGACTCATTTCCACATTCCATCTGGTTAATGGGTGCAGGTGAGGTTGAGCAAGGCGCCCCATGCCCTCCCACCATGCCCCCGCCTCAGCCCCATCCACAGCACACCCAGATGTGCCCTCTCCCCTGGCAAGAGACGGGAAGGAAATGAGAAACTCTCCAGACCAGCCTCATCCCCAAACCACCTAAATCCATCCTTCACATCCAGCCCTAGACATCTCTGCAAAGGGCAGGAAGGACATGATGTTTCTTGACTACCTACTACGTGCAAGGTGCTACACCTGTACTCTGTCATCTCATTCATTGAGCAGATGGACAGAGTACGGATTCTGGAGTTGGTTCACACAACTAGGTTACTTGCCGGGGATCCCTCTGCCCCTCAGTTTTCTCATCCAGAGCTGGGGATAAACATAGGTCTCACCTCAAGCTCATTGTGAGGATTAAATGAGTTAATACTTGCAAAGTGGTTAGAACAGTTCCTGGTTCCTGATAAGGATGCAATAAACGTTTGCCACTATTATTATAATTATTATTTCTATTATCCTCACAATTCTGCAAGACAGGCACTTGCCTCATTCAGAGCTACAAAAATAGATTTGTAGGGGTAAAGCAATTTGCCCCAGATCACCCAATTATAAAAATAACAACTAACAATAAGGCTGAAACTTTCTCTGCCAGCAAAGTCCCTTCGCTGTCCACCACACAGCCACCCACCTCCCCTGTCTGTGGACTAGGGGAGCATCAAGGACGTGGTTTTCAAGGCAACAAACCCAACCTCCTCCAAAGCACAGGCAAAGAGCTCCCAGGAAGTGGCCTCAGGAGAGTGGAGACGGTCACAGCCTCTATTCCCTCCTCTTTGTTCTCTTTGTGCCCAGTGAGACCCCTCAGTGTCCAGTCCCATGACGTGGTGCTCCCACTTGTCCTCAGTCTGAGATGAATAAAATATAAGCCTCACCCAGGACCCCCTTCATATGCAGAGGGGGTAGCCGATTCTGCCTGGAGCTTAAGGAAGGCTTGGTGGATAAAGGACCAGGGGAGTGGCCTTGAAAGGATGGGGGAAGTTCTCAGAGTGGATAGAGAGGAAGAGAGGGAGCCCCATGCAGCAAATGCAAAGGACCAGAAACAAGGGAGCTTTGGGCTTAGCCCGGAGTGGGTCAGAATCTGGTTAGTCCAGGGGATAAAATGATTGAGGCTGTGGAAATGGTGACCTCGAGTGTCAGGAAAAGGCATTTGGGCTTCATCCTGTGCACAGCAGGGAGCCACTTGAGAGTTTTAAGCAGATAAGGTGGCGTGATCACAGCTGGGATTTAGAAAGCTCGGTCCATGGAGATCGATTTGCGGAGGCAGATATTAAGAGAAAATTAACTTTGGAGGGCCTATTATGGGTCAGGTAACAGACCGGGCACTATGCACGTGTATCCCGTGGCGCTTTCCCAGTGATGTCAGAACAGGAGTCTGCAAACTATGGCCCGCGGGCCAAATGCCCCCTGCTGCCTGTTTTCATAAATAACATTTTTTTTAATACAATCACTGTCCACTTGTTTTTGTATGATCTGTGATTGCTTTCACATTCTAATAGCAGACCTGAGGAGTTGCAACAAACACTGTCTGGCCTGCAAATCCTGAAAGATTTACTATCATATCCTTTACAGAGAAAATTTCCCAACACCTGTGTTAGAGGGAACTATTATTATCCCCATTTTACACATGAGAAAACTGAGGCTCTGAGGATGAGGTGACGCAGCTTGTAAGTGGAATCAAGGAGGAGCAAGACAATGCCTGTGACAATCCTAAGGTAAAACCAGGAAGGCTGCCCCAGAACGCCTGACCCCACATCCACAACAGCCATCCCTTTGGCACCATCCTGTCCCCTCCCACCCAGCCACCACTGCGGTCAGCCAAGGGGACTCAGGCGCCTCTTTGTCAGCCAGAGCCCTTGCTCTGGTCCCCAAACCAGCATCAAATGACTAATTTAAAACCTAATGGTTCCACCATGTCCACCCCGGCTGCCCCTTCTTCGGCTTATCGCATCCTATTCAAATCCAAAATAAATTATTTCAGCTCTGCAGCCTTTGGATAAAGTAAAAAAATGAAATTAAAAAATAAAAAAGGAAAGAGGAAAGCTTTGAAGGGACAGCCTGCCTGCCTCCCTCGCCCGCGGTTCCAGGCCTTTTTTCTGAGACCACACCGATAACCTTGGGGGGGATGCTGCACCACGGAGGCTGCGAGGACAGAGCCACACCTCCTTCCAGACCCTGGACCTTCCACAGGCCACAGGACAGGGATGCAGAGGTTTTAGGCCAAGATGGTCCCACATCTCCCTCCAGTGTGTCAAAGCACTGTCCTCTTCAATAGATCCGAATCCCGTGTTTCTAGGGGATTGGATTGCTGGGGAGAGGAACAGGCGATAATTGATGGTCATTCATTTATTCTTTAAGTATCTACTATTCACCTGCTGTACGTATGCCAGGTGCTGGACGAGGCCCTGCGCATACGGGGATAAACAGCCAAAAGCAACCCTGCTTGTGTGCCCACTCTCATCAAACCATCAAACCCACTGCCTTTTATAGCTCCCAAAGCCCTTTCTTCTCCACTTTCACTAGACTTTTCCCTGTGCCTCTCTGAAGCAAGTGGAGGAGGATGTTATTGAGAGCTTTATCTTATAGATGGGGAAACTGAGGCATGGAGAGGCAAAGTGACTTACCCAAGGTCACACGGTAGGTAGGCGGCAGAACTCCCCAAATTCTTCTCCCATCCAGGTCCCTGGCAGCATAATGGAGGGGTTAAAATCCTGGCCAGACTGACCTGGGCTTGCTACCTGTGTGATCTTGGGGCAGGTTTCTTAACATTGCTAAGTCTCACTTTACCCATCTCTGAAATGGGAAAAATGGAGTCTATCTTGTGGGGTTATTATGGGCGATTAATATGAAGAAAGAAATAGATTTAGTGAAATTCCTGACACACAGCAAGTTCTCAGTGAACAATTGCTTTGTCTGCTACCGATGTTGATATTGTCGCTGGATGATAATGATAAAGAAGGAGGAGGAAGCAGAAGGGGAGAGAAAGCACAGTGACGATTATCTGGCATCACAGCTGACTCCCAGTGGTCTATTCCCACAGCCCTTGCCCCACTCAGTGAGATGACGAAAGACTCGAGTTGTGGTCCTGGCTGTACTACGGACTTCCTCCTTGAACATATACAGTTCCTCCTACTTCTCTGGTCTCAGTTTCCCCACTGCAAGTGAGGAAGATGGACAAGACAATCTCTAAGCCTCTGTCTTAGTCTAACTTGTTGGGAATTTAAGTCCCAATAACCAAGAGAGGAGAGACGCAGACCCCAAGTGGAGGGGACCAGAGAGAAGGCATGGGAGGGGCAGATGCCTTGGAAACTGAATACGTCAACTGTCTTTGAGGGAGACAGGCCCCTCCCAGCCCTGGACAGCTTAGGGGCCTCTCTCCCACCTTCCCTGATTCAAGGGGGATGTTTGTCAACAGAGAAAGCTGGCAAGAATGATCAGAAATGTGCCACAGGTCTCCTGAGCATCTTAGAGTGACTCTGCGTGCTTGGCAGCTGCTGGCCACCCTTGAGAGAGTATTTGTTTGAGGAAAGTTAGGGGCGTTTATCCAGGAGCACGCCTGGAGTCAAGGACGTTTTCCCACCCTGGCTCTTGTTCTGAGTCTCAGTGGTCTCCATTCCCACATGGCATGCCAGGCTCAGAGGCCGTCTGTGATCAGATGGGATGGCCACGGTGGGGAGGATGCCCAAGACACAGCCATGGGCTTGCGCCTGTCTGGGCAGGTGTGCAAATGCGAACCAAGACTCCATGCCAAGACAAGTTGATGTCCAGCAGTTATAATGAGATAAGAGGTCAAGTGTGTTAACCACCACTCCATGCCTCAGTTTCCCCATGCCTCAGGCTCTTAGGATGGCTCCTGGTGCAGATTGATGAGTAAATAGTGACTTTCGCATTGTTTGATATCCCCGCTCCCTCAAAATGACCCTGAAAGCCCCGGGGGGAATCCGCCCTCTGCTTTAACTCTTCTGAGGAGGATCAGCCCCTCCACCCCTTCCCTGAGAATAGCCCCACCCCCCAATCCCATGTCCAGGCAGGATCACAGGTGTGTCCTCGTCTCAGGGGGACCTTTCGTAGGTCACTCCAGGCTGAGTGAATCCCAGTTGCCTCTAGCTCTGCCTCTGCGGCACAGGAGAGGGAGAAAGAAGGCATCCTGGGGTATGACCACCCGGGTTGACCCTCAGTTCTGTCCACCTGAGCTGTTTGACCTTGAGCAAGTTCATGAGACTCTCAGAGGCTCCATCGTCTCCTCTGTACGGTGGCGGCAGCCGTCCCCGCAGCACAGGTTTGTCAGAAGGATAAAAAACCACAGCTTTGCTTGGGTTTTTGCTTTTTGGTTTTTGGGGGGAGTTATTGCTTGCTTATCATATGCCAGGCACTATGCTGAAGGTCCGCATGTATTAGCTCATCTAATCCCCACCTCTGCCTCATGAGGAAGATCCCTTTGTCCTTGTTTCACAGGATAGGAAGACTGAAGCCCCGTGGGGACCAGAGTTGCCCTGGGTCACTTAGCGCGTGAGCGACAGCGCTGAGCTTTGGGAAGAGACAGGCTCCAGGCCTGCTGCTCCTCAGCCTTCCTCATTCAAACACGCTTTGAACACATTTACCAGACCTGGAAGGGTATGGATTAATATCCTGCCCTGCACACGGGGACTCTGAAGCTCAGGGAGGTGAAGGGCTTGCTCAAGGCCACACAGCTCAACTCCTACGTGGTCCAGATGAAGGCAGAGTTGGTCTGCTTGACCCCAAGGCCCGGGTTCTCGCCAAGACCCCCAGCCACCTCTCCTTGTAATCCTCCTTTATTTGATAAGTGAGAAGGAAGGAAAACCTGCACTGAATGTTTAGCAGAGATCAAGCTGATCGAAGCCATCACACTGGTATTAAATTACGGACTGAGCCAGGCTTGCAGCCCACCCCTCCCCCGCCATGCTTGGCCTCCGCGCCCGCCTCTGGGCCAGCCTCTGACAGCTTGTCAGGAGAGGTTTCTCTGCAGTTTGAGCTGATTGTGCTGCTGGTGTGACCAAGGATGGGATGACGAAGCACCTTGGTTTAACCTCTGAGCCTCTACAAGGAGCTTTCGCCTCAGACCAGAGAAGGGATGGGCCCTCTGGGAGGGAAGGCGGATCTGTGTGACCATCTCCCACCTGCGCCCTTTCACAATTGGCACTGTCACATAAGGCTGGCAGCCTGGTGTAGGGAGAGGGCCTGAGGTTAGGTTCAGAGAGACTCAAGCTTCAATTTCAGCTCTAACACTTAACAAGCTGTGTGACTTTGGGCGAGTTGTTTGTCTTCTCTGAGCTTTGTTGTCCTCCTCTGTAATACAGGAGTTAATAATGGTACCTACTATACAAAGTTCTTGTAAGACACAAGTGAAGTAAGAGGAACAGCCTTGGAGACAAAGACTTGAATTTGATTTCTGAGATCTTGAGTCTTGTGGGTGGGCAAAGACGTCAGGGAGGGAATCAGCAGTTAAAATAATAAATAAATGAATAAGTTGCAGCTCTGAAGAACATTGAGACAGGAAAAGGAGGTGAGTCAGTGACCGATGTCCTCAGCTGCGCTTTCAGACGGCCAAGACTTTGGCTCTAATGTGCCCCCAGTGGAAGAAAGGTTACAGGTGACAAGGAGGTAAGGAGGTGATCCAGGCAGGAGGAAGCTGATTCTGAGGCAGGGCCTGAGCTGCCGGTGAAGACTTAGATACCTGCTGTCAGTCCTGGCAGGGGTGGACAGGGCAGAGCTGAGGCCAGAGGGCCAGGCAGGAAAGGGGAGGGGGCCCCTGCTGCCTGAGGAAGGAGGGAGAGCAGGGTGGGAACAGCCAGCGATGTAGCATTCTGAGATCCTCGAGACCGGACTCAGTGAATTGATTCACTTCACCTCTCTGAGCCTCCCTTTCCTCTTAAAATCAGGACTCACAATTCCTGCCTCATTGGGGTTCAATGAGACGGTGCGGGGGGCTCTGCAGAGGGCCTGGCACACAGAAGGCGCTCAATAAATGTCAGCTGCTCTCCACACCAGCACGCCCCCAGGGCCTGGGTGAGAACACCGGCCCCAAGGAGCTCCAGATTAGAGCGTGTATGACTTTGTGTCATTCACAGAAGTGTGTTTGCGTGTAAGTACAGGCACATGTGAGTATTACTGTCCTGTGTGAGCATGGGGTGTGATGGCAGGTATGTGTGTTGAGGTGAATGTGTTGTCTGTGCTCAGGATGCTTAGGGGGAAAGGGAAAAAATGTGAGGGCCGCCAGAAAGAGAAAAGGAAAACTCGAGAGCATGACAGACAGTAAAAAGAAAGGAAAAACATCTACAAACTCTGTTTCTGTCTCTCTCTGTCTCTGTTTCTCTTGCTCCCTCCTTCTCCCTTCTCCCTCCCTCCCTCTCTCTCCATCACTTTCTCCCTCTGTCTCACACATACACACACACAGCACACAATCTCCTGCGTACACCCATGCATATAGCCCTCCTGCGTGTGGCATGGCCTCTAATAGATGCTCCTTGACCTCTCCAGGTATTCACCCTTCTTCCTGCCCCCGCACACACACCCCTGACCCAGATACCATCAAACCCCCCATCACTCAATCAGTCGTCCATTGAGCTAATCTCTGTGTCTGCTTTCCAGCTCCAGGGGCACAAGTCTGTCTACACCCACATCTGTAGGAGAACCCTGTGTGTGTTTATACTGCACGCAACATGTTGCATGCTGTACCAACATACACACACCCACATATCTCCCTACACTGCAACTGCCCTCTCACTGTCATTCTCTTGGACCACCCATGATGGAGGGCCGGCTAGGGGCTGGGCACTGGGCAGGCAGCAGTGGCAGAGCTCACAGTCTCCATATGTGGTAATAGGGAACCCTTCTTCGCCACTCCTGCTGTTTCCTCCCTGGAGTAAGAGCACAATTTGTGTAACTCCTGCCCTCTCTCTTTACTCCCTCTGCCCAGGGGACGTGGGGAGAATTTATGGAATCTGATTTGTGAACTGGGGAAGAAAAACTGAGCATGCTCAGCTCAGCTCAGCCCTGCTTCTTGGGAATAAGCTTGAACTCCAAGAATACGCAATTCTCCTCTGCTCCTCCCTGCCCTGAATCTTGCCTGGGAGGGCTGCCAAGTTGGGAGGCAAGTCCCCTATCCAGCACTCCTTGACTGGGTGGGCAAGCCTTCCTAAACCTAAGGGTCCGTGAACCTACTGGCCCTCACACTAAGCCATGAGCTGCCTTAGAGACCCCAATAACATACTCACCCATCCATCCAAACCATTTACATCCATCCACTACTTTACATGCACACATATCTCCATTCTCATCTAAAATCCACTCCAACGTACAATCTATACAACATATTAATCCCATGCATAGATATTTATGCCCACCCATCCTCCATGCACCCAAACCCACACCCCTCTCCCTCTATTCCTCCCCTGCCTCCATCCCCATGCCCCCTGCACAAGCCCCTCCCCTCCTTCTCCAAAGTCCTCCTCCCACAGCACCTAGGATCTCGCTGTTAGTCATCCATCTGCCAGCACAGGCAAAACCAGGTCATGTCACAAAGCAATTCTGCCCAGCCTGCCAGATTTTTCACTCAGCTCACAGATAGATAACTAATAGGACCATCTTCCCAGCTAATGGGGAAAGAAATCTGGTGGGCTCAATTGCTGCCGATATGCATTTAAATGGCTGCATCTAGGAGGAAAATCTAAATGAGAGCTGAAGGGAGGCTGGGACACTGGGGGAAATTTCGCTGTAATAACTGTGTGAGGCGAAGCAAATCAACAGAAAGCTGTACGCTCGCTTGGGGAGAGAGAGAAGACTCTACTGTACACGTGTGCTGGGGAACTTATTGGAATCTTCGCACTTTTAATATAATGGCATTAGTGTCATGGTTCCTTACGTAGAAACTTCACCCGCCACACATAATGAATGGAGAGCTGTTTCCCAGCAATGTGATGCGTGGATGTGGGTGCAAGGAGAAGGCTTGTGCTTAATGATATCCTTTTGAATCTGGGTGATGTCGTGCAGCCCTGAAATGCAGAGGGAGCCTTCATTTGAAGGCAGCACAGACCTAGTTCAAAGCTAGGCTCTGCCATTTACAAACTAGGTGACCTTGGGTGCATTACATAACTCTGGGAACCTTTGTCTCTTTGTCCATAAAGTAAAGATAATGATGCATACCTCCCAGAGTTGAATTGAGGATTCCATCAGTTATGTAAAAGCACTTGGCAAATAATAGATGCTTACTTAACACATGTCATTAATAGTCCTGGGTTTGAATCCTGCCTCTGATACTTTCTAACTGAGTGACCTTGAGTAAGTTATCTACCTTAGTTTCCACATTGTAAGATGGGGATAAAGATCGCCCTTTCCTCGATGAGTGCACACAGAGTGCTTAGAACAGTGCCTACGCATCGTATGTGCTCAATTCACATGAGTTTTCGTCATCAGCATCATCACCAGCATAAGTCAAAGGTGCTGAAGTTTATTGAGTATCTATTATGTGGCACCTTGAGGGATAGAAGAAAAGGGAGTGTTAGCCCAGACTCTAAGCCTGTGATCTGCCCTAAAAGCCATATTTCTGAGAAATGGATGAAAGAATTGGAGTGATTTAATCAAGAGAAGGGGAGACTTGCTCACTGCGTACATATTTCTCAAGGTCATCATAGGACAAAGAAAGCAGGATTGTTCTGTGTGGCCAGCGAGAGCAGAACCAAGACTCGGGTGGGGAAGGGAGGCCACGAGGAGTCCAATTTTAGCTCCACTCAAAGAAGTATTGTCAAATGAATTGAGTTATTTCACAATGGACAACCAGAAAGCCAAAAATGGTCAAAAAGTCCTCTCTTGCAGGAATGAATTAAATACAGCAGGAATGAATTTAATGAAAGAAATGGGGTCCTGTGATATGGGGGGAAATTATGATCATCATCCTCCCCAACCATGGCTGCCCTCCCAACAAACCTGTTTGGAGAGAGCCCACCACCTGCTTCTTGTCTGGTTTCAAAGTGGAGCTACTAAGATTCACAACTTTCCACTAAAGAAAGTTAATCAGAACGTCTACTTGATTCTGTTTTATTTTCCTGGCTGTTATGAATTCAACCTTCAACTTTAGTGTCACCTCCTGCCCTAGACATGGGATGGCCTCAGGATCAATGGTGCCCTGGTCCTGGATTGGTCTTAGGACACACAGTATGCATGGACCATGGTGAGGATCATGAAGTTATCTAGGGAAAGGACCTAAGCAGAGGGAACAACAAGGGCCAAGGCCATGAATTAGGAGCAGCAAAGCATTTCTTTGCCTCTGGAGCAGCAGGAGATGTGGTCAGAGGGCAAGCAAGAAGCTAGATCATGAAGGGTCTTGGAGGCCATCGTTAGGACTGTGGATTTTATCCCAAGCGTGATGGGAAGCCATGAGCAGGAATCAAGGTGAGGAATACCAGGACCTGATTTATATTTTTAAAAGTTGATCCTGGCTGCTGTGTGGAGAACATCCTATAGGGAAGTAAAGGCGGAAGAGAGGAGACCAGCTTTGCAATAATCCAGGTAACACATGGCTTTGACCAGGGCAGCAGGGCTAAGTGGGGAAATGTGACCAAACTCACACTATATTTTAAAATAGAGCCAATAGGATTTGCTGATCAGACATGGGTGACAAGAGAAAGAGAGGAGTGAAAATGACTTCAAGGGTTGGTGAACGAGGAAATTAATTGAGATGGGGAGGATTAGGATAGGAGGAGGTCAAGCGCGAGTTTGGAGAGGAGGAAAGCATTGAGGTGGTAGGTGTCTGGGTACCACTGATGCGGCCAGTGAGAAAGCTTAGTGACAGGGTAACTCAAAGGAGTGAATGAGAGCTAGTGGGTTTGGAGTGTGCTTTCTTGTCATTTGCTTGGGTCATTTGCTGTGTGCAATACAATGCAACTCCTGCTCCTCGTAATCCTCCATCCTTCAGTAAAAGTTCTTTTGTACGCCATGTCACAGCCGTATACGTGTATTTACACTGACCACCACAACCAAAAAGAAATACCCATCCACTCACTGCGTGACAGGAAGACTTCTTCCAAAGATTAAGAACCAAAAGCAAATCCAAGAACAAGAACTGGTGAGAGACAAGAAATCTAAGTCAGAGACGGTGGTAAAAATGTCAACTCTTAAGTTATCTGAAATCTTGAGGACATGTTTGGGCTTCTACAGAGTACGGAATAAGGACTTGAGCCAAATTTATCCAGATCTCAGGAGGCCAAGAAATTCCAGCTCACAGCTGTGACATGAATATGTCTATAAAAGACTATGGAGAATGAAATATACCAAACTATGAAGAGGTCGTTGCACAGTTATGGGTAATCTTTTTTTCTTCCTCATTTTTCTCTAAAGTTTCTAAATTGTCAACAGTGAATATGTTTTACAATCAGAAAAAATACATTAGAAGTGAAAACCATAAAGTGGGATCCTATAAATGTCTGCATTTCTCCTGGTATGGATTCAACGCATAAGAGAGTAAGAAGGGCTCCTTCCTGTTCTAGACAACACACTCCTAATGGCAGAGTCTAAGGCGGACAGTAACACAGCACAGAGTTGGACTGACTATGGATGCTAACACCGACATACCTTGACATGTGCTGGGTCTTGATGTATCCCCCCGTACCCTAAGCCTGTGCTGCTGATAGTTGAGACCCAAGGACAGGATCGGTCCCTAATCCCCACATGCTGCATTTTGTAGGGTTTGGTCTCAAGTTGGAAGCTGCAGAGACCTTTCATGAGTATGAGTCCGTTTTCCAAAACACTCACTGACCCTCCTCGCATCTTGTCCCTGGAAACCATCCACATCTCCTTTTCTTCATCTAGTTATAATGTGTAACGTTGACTGAGCACCTTCCATGGGTCAGGCAGTGTTTCAAGAGCTTTACGTGTATTAGCTCATTTAATCCTCATAACAACCTACAAGGTAGGTGCTGTCATCGTTCTCATTTAACAGATGGAAAACACGAGGCGTCTGGAGGTGAACTATCTTGTCTAAGATCTCCGCAAATCAAGTGGCAGAGGCGGGATCTGGCTCCATGCTCTTCAACACCATACGATCCAGCCTCTCCAGCGGTTACTGAGGACCTACCCTGGGCCAAGCCGTCTGAAATAGTACAGACACAGAGAGGATAAGCACCTCCCCTCAGAGAGCCTAGAAGGTGCTGTGGTTAAATGTGATCAGTGCCGTAGGTCCTATGCTGGCTTTCCTACTGTGGGAGCTTGGGTAAGTTACTTACCCACTCTGTTCTTCAGTTTCCTCATCTGTAAAAGGAAGCTGAAAATAACACCTACATTGTGGGACTACTGGGACGATTAAATGTGTTAACACAAGTGAAGTGCCTAGAAGAGAGCCTGGCATATAATAAGTGCCCCATTGGTATTATTATTCTTATGATTGTTATTTTACTATTATTGCTGTAGGATATAATGAGACACAAAGAAAGGAGTGCTCAGTTCTTCCTAAGAGATCTTCAAAGAGGTGCTGAAACCTGAGTACTGGAGAAGGGGCAGGGCTTTTCCATATGTGAGGAAAGAGTTCAGGCTTTCCAGGAGGTGGGGACAGCAGGAACCAAGGCCTGGGGGCACGCAGGCATGCACAGCGGCGTGCCTTCACTCCCTGTGCACATCCAACCACGGGGCGCTGCTTTCCCTCCATCTGGGAAGTGGGAGCAGCCTCCTCTGCTGACCCGTACAAACCGCCGTAATTTGTGGCCTCTAGGGTGAGACGGCAACCGGAGACTTTCTGGGTTTTAGCTCTGTTTAGCGCTGGAAGAGCACAAACTTCTGCTTCAAAGGGAAAAGGCATTTGAAAGGCTTATGAAAGGGCTTATGAGCCTTCTTGTACATCAAACACGCCTTACAAAGCAACATTTTGATGAGTTAAGTGCAAATGAATCAGAAACACAAGGATTAAATTTCCCTTGAAATACGCATCGGTTTAAAGATTAAGGGAAATTGCCTGGCAAAACGTGTTTTGGGTTAAACACTACAAAGTAGTTCAAGTTGGTTCCTGTCTGCCACTTCCTCTCTATTATTAGTGTAAACAACAACAGTAATAATAGCATCAACACTGCTGGATAAAGTTGTAGCCTATGGGAGGCTCATTGGTAGGTGCCTAAAACATTGAAATGTAATGGTAGAAATAGAAACCCATGCGAGGAACTAAGATGGTGCTGCAGACTGGCAGCTGTCCATCAAACCCGCTTCTGGTTCACTCCTTGCTTATAAACTGGACTAATCTCCCAGCAGAACATGGGCAAAAGCAGGGTGTGTCACTTCTGGGACAGACCCAGAAAGAACCCTCACGTGTTTCTCCGGTCTCTCTCTTTCTCCAACTGCCAGCTGGACATTGATGCTCAAGGTAACCTTGGAGGTCACTTGTTGAAGATGGCAGACTCCTTGTCAACCCCACTGCCAGGGGAGGTTATGTGAACACAAAATAAACTTCTATTGGGTGAAACCATCAAGCTTTCAGGACTTCTCATTACAGCAGCTAGTGTCACTTTAACAAAGAAAAATAGATGAAAGGCGCGTGGCAGAATAAAAAGAAATGTGGATCATAAATCAGGACACTAGAGTTCTGATGTCTGCCTCAAATATACAGTGTGGGACTCTGGGCAAGGCCTTTCCCCCACTCTGGGTCTCAGTTTCCCTGCTGGTAAAATGAGATTAGACTATGGGGTTGCCAAAGCCTAGCTATAATGTTTAAGATGAAATGATTCCTAATTAAAAATTTCAGATTAAATTCTATTCTAGTTGACAAAGGCTTACTAAACACCTACTATTTCCCAGGCATTGGGGCTGCAGAGATAAATAGGTCCAGGCGTTTAGAGTATATGCTTGAAGATAAATGATTATAACATAAAATAGCAGAGAGTAAATGGATAGATTAGATAGATAGATAAATAGATAGATAGATAGATAGATAGAGGAATGAATGAATGAGTGTGAAACAGGTGCAGCCAGCTCTGCCTGGGGGAGAGTGGCAGTATAAACGAAAGCCACCAGGAGGCAATGACATTTGAACTAGGCCTGGAAGAGAGAAGGTTGCTGTCAGGTTGACATGTGGGGGACCTATTCCAGACAGATCCAGAGATTATAGATGAAACGGTTCTTATTTCACAAATGGAGATACTAAGGGCCAAAAGAGTTAATTAGACACATAGCTGATTAGTAGCAAACTTAGGGGCCATTAAATTTCCCAGAGTTTCAGTCTTGGTGCAGATTTTTTTAAAAATAAAAACCTCTAGAATAACAGATTTGAAATTCAAAGGACTGAGCCAAGGCTGCCCAGTCTGGCTCTGCTAGTCCATGCTACCAAATGGCCATCCATTGACAAAACTGTCCTCATCACTCCACTGGCTTTTCTCAAGCTCACAATCTCCCCATCCATTTTATTTGACACAGGCAAGGGACGTTACAGGTGCCCCAGTAAATTTCACATTTGAAAAACAACCCATAATTCCATTCTGGCTATGATCCAACAGCTTGTTCTCCCTTCAGCTCTCACAGCACCATAGTCCCAACAATGACCTCATCAAGTCATCGGTATAAAGAATAGTCAGGGCGAGCCCAAAGACAGAGCATGGAACCTGCCACAGGGGCTGTCCTACAGGTGAGCATGTCTGACCCCCACATCAGGGAGCACCCCTTAAGGGAGAGCAGGTATCCCCCTGGGGCATGGGGTGAGAGGCAATGGCTTAGTCCATTCTGGCTGCTATAGCAAAATACCACAGTCTGGATGGCTTATGAACAACAGAAATTTGCTTCTCACAGTTCTAGATGCTGACAGTTCAAGATTAAGGTGCCAGCATGGTGGGGCGAGGGCCCACTTCCGGGTCACAGACTTCTGGTTGTATTCTCGTGTGGAGGGGACTGGGAGCTCTCTGGGGTCTCTTTTACAAAGGCATTAATCCCATTCATGAGGGCTCCACCCGCATGACCTGCCCGTCTCCCAAACACCCCCCCTCCTAATACCATCATATTGGGCACTGGGATTTCAATATGTGAATTTAGCGGGGACATAAACATTCAGACCATAGAAGGAGGTGTATTTGTTTTCTACGACTGATGTAACAAATTGCCACAAACTGAGTGGTTCAAACAACACAAATTTATTGGTCTTGTAGTTCTGTAGCTTAGAAGTCCAACAATGGGTCTTACTGGGCTGCAGTCAAGGTGTCAGCAGGGCTGCATTCCTTTCTGAAGGTTCTAGAGGGGAATACGTTTCCTTGCTTCTAGAGGCCACCGGCTCCCATATTGTATCTTTAGTGCCTAGAACAGCACTTATTGCAAAGTAGATGTTCCTCCCAAGCTTCTAGAGGCCACCTGCTTTCCTTGGTTCACGGCCCTTTCCCTCCATATTTAAAGTCAACAATGGCAAGTGGAGACCTTCTTACGTCTCATCACTCTGACCTCCTCTGCCACCTCCCTCTTCGAGTTTTAAGGATCCTTTTGATTACATTAGGCCTACCTGGATAATCCACAATAACCTCCCTATTTTAAAGTCAGGTGATTGGCACCCTCAATTCCATAGGCTATCTTCATTCCCTTTTGCCATTCAATTGAACATATTCACAGGTTCCAGGGATCAGGGCATGGACATCTTTAGGGGACCATTATTCAGACTGCTATAAGAGGGACAGCGTCAAGTCATTCTTTCATTCTTTATTAAGTGCCCTGTTGTCTGCCATTCACCACTCTGGGGTCTGAAGATTCAGTGAGTAACAAGACAGACCTTTTCCCTGCTTTTGTAGAACGCACAGCCGAGTGAAAAAGACACTGAAGAGGGTACCGACCAAGAGCGATGGGTGTCACAGCAGAGGAAGTGTGGGGCTGAGGTTTGGGAAAATATCTCCAAACAGATTTGTATTTTTTTGACTTGCTTACCTTAAATCCAGATTAAAAGCCAGGAAGCATCTCCCAGTAGGCTAGTTTCTCCATCGGGAAAAGAAAAAAAAGAAAAAGAAACAGAGTTTATTTTTAACGAACATGCCTTGGCTCTGAATGGTCACGGCTTTCTTTTCTGGTTTGACTTTATTAGGGTTTAATTTGGACTCTTGTTTGAGTGGAAGATCTGCCACGTACCAAAGGCTATTCTAAGCGCTGAGGATACAGTGATGTGAGAAGACTAACTCCTGCCCTGAGAGATTGTAGAGCCCAGTGGGCAGTGAAGACGAGCGTGCAGGCAACCACAACAGAGGGTGACAGACAATGTCATTACTCATCAATGTGGGGTCATGGATAGCAGGACAGGGTGGGCCAGGGTGATGGGGCAGATTTGCAATATATGGACAAGAAACCACAGCCAGGGATTCACGGGTCAACGAGAGTCTGTAAGACAGTCTGCTTGGAAATGTCGAGAGGTCCACACTACAGACAGTCTGAGTTGAAAGGCAGAGACTGGATTGCAAGGATCAAACCAGCCCCTGCGGGCAGCAGAGAGGAGTCAGCAGGGTGCTAGTAGTAAAATTCTTGGAGCCAGTCCCTGGAAGGGACTTCTGCCCAATAATATGAGCATAAAATGAGATTCAACTAGGGGAGGGCTTCTCTGTCCTCCACAGGTATGTGAGTGCTGCCAGGTGTGGGGGTAGGTGCTGGCCCAGCATCAAGGGAGCCCTCTGGGTTCTGGTAAAACCTTCCTTTCTGGCTCAGATTAGTCTCCCTCTCTCAGGTCTCATTCAGTGCATCACTGGGTTTCCAGCCATCACAGCTTTTCTAAGGTGGCAATGGTGCGTTAAGAAATCAGAGGTCACTGCCATCAAGGCCACCATCGTATAGGTGGTCAGTCCCTACTTCTTCATATTGATGTCTTCTAATTCAAAACCTGGGGTAAGTGTGAGTGCTGCGGTCATGGGGCCATGATCTTGCTGCAAGGGAGACCAGGAAAACAGGGATCCAGCAGGTCTAGCATCTGTCGTGGCATTCAATCTGTGCTCCTAAGGTGGGAGACTCCCAAGACAGAGAAAAGGGAAGCCACAATCCATGGATTGCCACAGCAGTTGGGAATGCTTTCAGCAGCAGTTTACAGAATATGCAACATTTTTAAGCGATTTAAACAATGAGAAAAATGTATTGTCTCACATAACAAGATATCCCTAAGTAAGTGACTCTAGAATTTGTCCAGAGGGTCAACTACATCATTAAGAACTTGAAATCTTCCCAACTTTCTGCTTTGTTATTCTCACTAATTGGCTTGATCATGAGGCTTGTCCCTTCGTAATTGCAAGATGGCCTCCACATGCAAGGCAGTGCACCATCTAGGATTAGGTCATATACTATGGTCGATTAACTGCATAATTGTTTCAGTCTTTCTCTTCTCCCTGTATTACACCCTTGAGCCTTTGTATTTTTCCTTACCTAAGATGTGTGTTTCCCCATCCCTTGAATCTAGGCTCGACTTGTAATTTACTTTGGCCAATTGAATGTGGTAGAACCTACAACGTGCTAGTTCTAAGCCTGGATCTGAAGAGGTCATGTGTATTTCCACTTCTTAATCCTCTGAAATTGCTCTGAGAAGATGCCTAGGCTTCCCTGGTGGAAAATGAGAGACATATAGCTCAGTCACCCCAGTCGTCCCTGTGGCAGCCAGCCAACTATCAGACAAGGGAGTGTGTCCAGGTAAGACCAGAAGAAACCCACAGCTGAGCTCTGACTAAATCGACAATCCTAGACTCATGGGCTAAATAAATGCTGAGTTTTGGACAGGTTTGTTACACAGCTCTATTGTGGCAATAGATAACTGACATATACATCCATGCTGCAAGAGAGGCTGGGAAACAATATCTGCTATTTTCAGCCACAATAATGACAAAGAATAATGGCTACTGGGTAGGCAACCAACAATGTCTGCCTCAGCAGCCAGGAGAAACGAAAAATATCCACAAGGCCAGAGAAGAGTGTGAACCACACCAAATGCTTCCATGTAATTCTTCAAAAGGGTTAAGCAGGGAATGAGATCAAAGTAGTCAAGTCCTTAGGCAGCCAAGATTTATCAGGTCTTTCTGCCTGAGGTGTGATGATAAATACATCAGGGATTTTATTATCAGCAAGACAATTGCAAAATCACGGGACGGCTCACTGTAATCACTGTAATACAGAATTCATGAGCCTCTGGAAGTAGTCTGAATTAAGGCGCTTCTCCCAGGTCACTTCAGCAGAGTCTGGATGTTCACATTCTAATACGGGGTTCACCTTTGAGCTGAGTCCCCATCCCTGGAAAATCCCCCAAGAGAACTCACAAACTCACCCCAGGGTATGGTCCACAGCAAACCCCACAGCAGAGAGTGGAATTAACTCCCATCCTTGGCTGTTAAGACCTTGGGGTCTTCCACAGATCCTTGTATTTGTGCTGCATTTTCTGTTTCCAAATAACTTCCATGATCTCTTGGAACCCCTACCTCTACCACAGGAGGTTGAAATCAACCCTAATCTCAGATGAGAACACTGAGGACTGAGAGGTTGTCCCTTGCCCCAGGTGACAAGCGAGATGAGGAGCCGGCTCTAACTCTTTCTGCCCAGCAGCTCTATCCAGAATCTCCCCATGTCTTTCCGCTTCACTTAATTTAGATCTCTGCTCAAACGCCACCTCATCAAGGAGAACTTCCTGAACCACCCTTTCTAAATTGCCACCCTTGTGTCCTTCCCTTACTCTGTTTTATTTTTGTTAATAACCTTTATCACTACCTTCCATAGTATCACATATTTTTATCTTAATTTTTAGCAGGTTTCCTCATTTAAGGCCGGAACTTTGTTATGCTTACAGCTATCTTCCCAGAGCCTGTGACAGTGACTGACACATAGTAGGCAGTTAATAAATATTTGCTGAGAAATGAATGGAAGAATGAGTAAATGGATGAATATGATAACCAGGTTGATCTTCCATTCCACACCTGTGGACGCACAGAGCCTTCAGAGTCATCCTAACTCTGACCTCTTGCTTCTGCAGAATTTGCTGTATTAATGGAACATCTCCTTTCTACTCATGTACTGCCTCCATCCCACACCATCTACACCCAATGAGAAACTCAAATCCTCCCTCAATTGCCACCAGAAACATTTCATGCACACAAAACATTCTTGGGGATAGTCAACTTTACTGATCATTTGGGGTAGGGAGTTCAAGACAGGATTTACGTCACATGAATACGAACAATTTCATATCAAACATTAGACATCGTAGTTTTCATATGTCTCTCGTCCCATGACCATCAAGGAATTTTCACCTGCCACTTCTCCCAATCTCCAGTCACTCTCACCACCTCGAGCTTTCTTCCTCCTCTTTTCTCCCTCCCCTCCCACTCACTTCTCCTTCCTAAATAAAACAGAGGACTTTTGGCATCTCTTTCCAATGTTTTATCTCCTGTGGCCCCTACGCCCCATGAAAGTATTTCCATGAACAAAGACAACACCTTCCCTAAAAGAAATTCAGGTCCCTCCTGCCTTTCAAGTATTTTGCTCTGCCACGCTGGGAAAAGTAGAAAAGGAGCAGAGCTCATTAGTGAATAAACACAAAGTCAGTTGGAGAGAACTACCTACCCTTTCTGGTACACCGACTACATCCATTACCTTATTTAAGACTCCCAGACACAACATGATCTAGAGACTATTTTCTCCATTACAGAAACTAGATAACGGAGTCTCAAAGAGGATGTAACCTGCCTAAAGTCACTGAACAAGTGAGTGATTGAATAGGATTCAAATTCAGATCTAAGTCCTAGTGATGGCGATGATTATTCTACCCACTATGTGGCTGGGAAGTTAAGTTCATAAAATAATTTGATGAGGAGATCAGAAGGGAAGAGAAGAGTCTCCTGGTCTCCCCTCCAAACTAAATCCATTTTTAGACTCTCCATGAGCATCTCAAATTCAACCTGCCCGAAACTGTCTTGTCTTCACCCCACCTGCTCATCTCCTGATTTCAGCAAACAGTGTTCCATCCAGGAACCTTGGGTCTTCCTGGAGCCTCCTGCTCCTTCACCTCTTGTATCTAACCCCCATTTAATCTCCCTAACTATCACTCAGCCCAGCACCCACCCCCACCCGCCTTGCCCACCTCCTCTGCCGTAGTCCTGGCCAGCATATATCATCTCTCCCCTGGACAATGGCAGCCATCCCCCCTTCTCTTCCCCCTCTGCCTCAGTCTACCCTCAACATAAATTGCTGCCAATGGGATCTTTCTAAAGTACACGTCTGATTGTGTCACTCTTGCTTACAAACCTTCTCTGGCTCCCCATTGCCTTAGGAAAAGCACCAAAGTCTTCCATCTGGTCCACACAGCCCTTCAAGATTTGGCCTTATAAATTCTCCTACTGGTGGCTCTTCTTCACTCCTTCTCTCTCATTTTCACCCTTTGTATAAGCAGTTCTTTCTGCCTACAGCTTCGTTTCCCACATCTTCTGTCTGAAAGTTTTTACTCCTCCTTCATGGCTCACCTCAGAAGTTACCTTCCCACTGCCCACACTCTGTCCACATACCCAAATCCACCTTCCTCCGGACTCCATGGCAACCACCCTAGTTCTAACACCGCCCTTATCACCCTGGACTACAATACTCATCCAACTGCCCCACCAAAGCATGACCATCTAGAAGGCAAGGACTGAGTAATTTTCCTGTCTCCTCAGTGCTCATGCTTTATGGGTGATGAACACATGGTAAACACTCAGGGAATATTTGTTGAATGAGTGAATGAATGATTTAAAATGTTTCCTGCCTCCCGTCCACCGCTAACAATGACATACAGAACCACCATGGCCCCGTCAGCACCACCTGCTCTGTACTATTTTATTCTCATTCTTGTTCATTTCATGAATCAAATCTTTCATCTTTCCTTCTTGTGATTTGAAAGCTCTGTGTTGATATATATAAGCTAACCACTATTTCTAGAATTTGAATAATATATAAATCCACTTAAAGGGAAGTGCTTCTCACAGACCACCCCAGGTCCCCCAGGTCCTCCAACCTTGTATTTGAAAAACATTAAGTTAATAAAATGAAGTCTTCTTCTATGAAAATGTCTTTCAGTGATGAATTAGCACTGCTGGAGAGACTTTGTCTATAAAACTTGTAAAAAGAGAAGGAAATGAAAGCAATAAAGCAAATTCTCATAACTCAAGGAGCCTCAAGAATAGGCTGGCAGACACCAAACTCTCCTGACCCCAGTTTGAGAGACACTGGACTAAACTCTTAGAACTATAAATAGCCTGAGGCTACCTCACCCAGCTTCCTTGTCACACAGATGAAGAAGCTGACACCAGAAGGGGACATGGCTTGCTAAAGGTCACACAGCAGTGCAGATTAGAGCCTGGAACTCCAGTGCTTGGTTCTTCTTGAATCTACCTTCTCTTCTGAATTATCTTGATAGCTATCAACCTGATCACACGTCCTTCATATAATTACAATCTTCTTCTACTTCATTTTTTGCTGATTGGCTTGATTTATTCGAAGGAAGTATGTATAAATAGCCACCCCCAAGAAAAAACTATCTTCTTGAGGAATTTAATTCTCCAAATGCAGTAAAAAAAAAGCAGGTGTCCAAAGCTTTTCAAGAATCAATAGCTTCTTCTTGTCATTGACAAAAAAAATGGCAGACAGGAACAAAAAGAAATGTTTCAGGGGCCAGCCTGGTGGCATAGTGGTTAGGCTTGCATGTTCCGCTTTGGTGGCCCAGGGTTCACAGGTTCAGATCCCTAGTGTGAACCTAAATACTGCTTGCTAAGCCATGCTGTGGTGGTGGCCCACGTACAAAAAATAGAGGAAGATTGGCACAGACGTTAGCTCAGGGACAATCTTCCTCACAAAAAAAAAAAGAGAGAGAGAGATTGAAATTTCAGTCTGCCTCTCTCTGGGAGATAAGAGAGAAAAGTCCCACCAAGGGGAACAGCCTTGATATGACCCTCCCAACCTAATCCTTTCTCACAGCCACACAAATGCCTTCCCTTTCATCTCCTTCAGCCATCCATTATTCATTCAACAAGAATTAATGGAGCACCTATTTTGCACCAAAGTCCCTCTGAGTCAGGAAACTGAGTCTCAGAAAGAGAAAGTGACTCGCCCAAGGTCCCAGATCCAGTAAGTGGCAGAGCCCAGACACAATTAGAATAAAACAACTCATTTTATTTGAATTGCCCCGGTTCTTGGAAGCAGTTTGCTTCAGGGCAACAATCTCATATACAACGGGTCGATGGATCTGAAGGGAGACATACACTTTAAAATAATAAACAAGAAACCATTTATAAGGAAAGAAGAATTGAAGGGCAGAAAGTAATGAATCACCATTGCAAGTCGGAACAAAAAGAAAAATTAGTTCATAAAAATGCAGTTGGATAAATAATAGGTTATTTCATCATGTAAATATATCCCAAAAATAACTTCATTGAAACGAAAACATCTATCGCGGCCTAAACTATTCATCACGTTAACATATATCTAGAATCCTAACAAATTTATGAAAATGTTATATTCCGTAATCTTCCTGATCCAATGCAAATAAATAGTTGTGCTTTGACTGTCTTGTTACGAAATGATTAATCGCAGCTGCCAAAAGCAGCCAAGAAGCTAATTTTGATTTCTCACGTTGTGGGTGGCATTTGGGGGGGTCTCCAAGGACTGTATCTCTGAGGATGGGACCTTCTGGAATGAAGATCTTGTTCCTCTGTCTCCCCTGGGGCACCTGGGGCCAAGCTGGGGAAGAATCATCATTATCGCTTTTAAGCTGAGTACAGCTTTTTCCAGCTAAAGAAATTCAAGAGCTTCTTATCGGACAGAAGAAGTGAGGAAAGGAAGGAAGGAAATGGATACTCACTGTTGTTATTTTGTTTTATTCTCGCAACACCCCCAGAGAAGAACCATTATTATTGACCGCAGATGAGGAAATTGAAGCCCGTATTTCCCCAAATCACTTAGAGATTGGTTCAGCGGTAAGGCGACCTACTTGTCCAGGTTCACCCAAGACGCTCCTAGTTTGGGCATGGAAGTCCTATGTCCTGGAAACCCTCTGCCATGTTGACAAAGTGGGGCAGTTGGTCACTATCCCCAGTGACTTAAATGTGGGCTACCTGATTTCAAGTCCCGGCGTGCTTTGTATTGGTACGTCACCACCTCCCCCATATCTCAGAGGCCACATTTTGGTGTCCAGAACTCTCTGGGCTTGAGGACAAAAGACAGGGCTTGAATGCCAGCTTGGCCTAAGATCCAAGAAGCTGTGTGCCCTTGGGCATGACTGCTAAATCTCAGGTCTTCCATTTCCTCAGCCCTGAAACAGAAGAGGGAGAAAGTGATCAGACTAAGTTCTCTCTTCACCTTCCTCTCGCTCCAACGTTCTCTGAGTCTGGCTGGGTTCTGCCTGCCCTCTTGCTGCCTGCCCCATATAGACCATCTGGGAGCTAAAGAGTGGAGGCAATAAAACCTCTTTCAACTCTGTTTAAAATCCTGTTCAATTACCTTTACGATTAGGAAAAAAAAAATTTTTAACTTGTACTTTAGAAATCCTGTTCCATTTTTTAAAGAGTTTATTTTCGAAGAGAAACTGGTTCCTATAGAAAAAAAAGTTTCTGGCTAAAACTGTGAATTTTGTAACTGCAAGCTCTTTCAAAGGCAGGAAGGCAGACTGCGAGAGGATGGTTGCTAAGGAGACAATTGTATTTAAATTATCAGCTCACAATAGACCCAGCAAAGATATTGATTGGATGTGAGAGGGTAAAATTATTTTCTTCAAACTGGGAGAAAACTGAAGGTCTGGCTCGAGGTTCCCCCTTCCTGAGGTAGAGACAGACTGCTTTTCTTTGTTTTATTGGCGATGCTAAGAACTGAAGAAAAGATGCTTGCTTTATGTGCTCCATAATAGCCTCTCTCTGATGCTAGCTGAAACTGGGAGAAATGAATGCACAGAGAAGAGACATTTGTTCTGCTAAGAAACTAATGGTTCGAGGGAAGTTTTTCTAACAACCCCAAAGCCAGCATATATGAGTAACTAATAATACTGGAAACATCCATACTACTTTCTACACAAAAGAGCATTCCTATAAGTAATTTTCCATGTTAGCACATTTAAGCCTCACAATAACCCAGTGAGGTTATTACTAATATTTCCATTTTACAGACGAGGTAACTGAAAAGGATTAAACAGTTTACTCGAGGTCTCACGAATAGGACGTGGCATGGCCAGGAATTGAACCCAGGCACCTAGCACCAGAATCCAAGCTGCCACCTTACATGAAGCTGCCTCTCCAAAGTTTTGAGCCCACATTGGCATACAAACCCTACGGCCTGTGAACAAATTCCAGAAAAAGTGTCTTCAATTGAAGGTGTCAAATGGAGACAGAAAGATATGTGTTACTCAAGCCTGGAGAGAAAATCAGGGTTTGATTAAGTCAGAACTGTTAACATTTAAGGACTAGTGATAAAATTAACACATTGTATCTAGACATGATTCTAGTCTCTTTCAATCTTCCAGGAAAGGAATAGCATCTTTACGTACTGCCTGACTTAGAGGTCATATGATGGCAAAGGAACGGACTCCCTCCCTGAATTAGCTCAGGCAAGGACAGAATTCACCAGGCTCAGGGTAGCTGAGCAGGCGGATACCAGGAACCAGGGCTACCGGCCACATGGTTTCTGCTTCTCCCTGAGCCCTCTCTCTCAGCCAGGTTCCTCTGCTTCTTCCCAGCCCACGGTGGCCGGCAGCTCCATGTCTTATAAGACTTATCCTCCAGTGCCCACTGCTTGTCCTCTTTGTTCAAATTGTTCAGAATATGGCCAGAAGACCATAATTATGGTCCAAATACCTGTGAGGTCTTGAGTGGTGATGGGGGATGAAGGAAAGAGGCCTTGTGTCTGCCCTTTACTGGACTGTTATCCACTGTTCATATCCAAATGTTTAATACTTGCTTCTGGCCCCACAATGGTAGTGAGTTGAGCCAGGACACCTGCAACACTGATCTTAGACTTCATGTGTATATTTTTTAAATCAATTATTTCAGATCAGTTTAAGTCCTTACCAGCAATAAACAAAAAAAAAATGGCATAAAAATAAAGGGGAGGTATCAATTACTCCTGAAACTATCAGTAAAGATCAAGTGAGCTAACAGATCTGATCTCAAGAAATAGAAAATTAGAACTATTAGGTAAAGTTCCATAGGTAACAGAAGAACTCACTGTTTGTGGTAGCAAGATGTGGGAAACAACTTAAATGGCCATTAAAAGGAGATTGCTTAAATAAATCAAGATACATCCATATGATAAAATAGCATTCAGCCATTAAAAAGAATGTGGTAGATCCGAAGATACTGACATGGACCATTGGCCAGGGTGTACTAAATGAAAAAGTAAAACTTTTCACTAAAAAAAATGCATAACCGTATGTTTTAGGGAAAAGAAAGAATTTATGAAAATGTGTTGGTTGAGTAGAGTGTCTCAGAGGGGTGCAGAAAAAACAAGTAACAGCAGATGCTTCCGGAGATTTTGCAACTGGGGGTCACGGATAGGAAGGAGAAGGCTTTTTTTTTCACAGCTTCAATTATTTCTATCATTAACATGCATTATCTTTTAAAAATGAATTTTCCTTGATAGTTGATAGATGATAGATAGATTATTGATAGATCAATAGATCGATAGAGATATATTCATGTGTGCCATATATATGCATATATATACAGACGTGTCTATACACATGCACAGATATAGACATGGATGTGGATATAGACATGGGTATGGCTATAGATTCAGATACAGCTATATCCCAGCGTTCCTGGAGTGTCCCTCCCTCGTAGGTCCCTCAGGAAGGTGAGGCATCTCTGGGTCCCTGCTCTCATCTCCAGTCTTCTGCACAGATCTTCTCTCTGGTTGTATGAAATCCCTTGAGACTTAGAAGATGCTTCCGCATCTATTCCGTCCTCATAACAAGCCTTTGAGAGGAGAAACTTAGGTGTCACTCTCTCCATTTTACAGACGAGGAAACATGCATTTCAATGCAGCCTGGAGAGTCTAGCTCCTCTTGGTCCTGGGCCCCGTGCTCCTTGCACTTGACCAGGCTACTGATGAAGAGAATCTTTATTTTACTCACCCCTGGAGGTTCAACCACCACCTACCTCCTCCTTAAAGCTTCCCAGATCCCTCCCCTGACCCCTACAGCCCCCCACCCCCACCCCCTGTGCTCTGGGCGCCCCCCACCCCAGCACTTAACCAGATGGCAATTGTATTTATTTACTTTTCTGATCTTCCTCCCCGACTCCAAGTGTAAGCCCCTCAGTCAATCAGTTCTTATTCCCCTCTCTACCCTGTGCTCAGCGCATGCCTGGCACCTAGAAAATGCTCAGTAAATGTTTGTCAAATAAATGATTCAGGGGACCATCATTCCAGAGCCTGGTGGCTTCATGCGATTTGAGTTATTGCATTTTTTTTCCCTCTCTAGAAAGAAAAGCTCCCAGACGACCCCTCGGCTGTGTTCAGATATTGTAAATAATTGATCATAAAGATGAAACACACAAGCTGGACGGAGACCAGGGAACCTGTCAATATCCTGGGAATAAATCTCCATTCGCAGCGGCCTGGTGCGGGAGCTGGCTTCCCAAGGCCATTAAACTATCGCTGTGGCTCAGGCATTAGTTGGAATAAAGTGTTTGTGTTTGTTTGTTATCATTTCTTAGTAAAACTAATTAAGGAACTAATTGATTGTTTTGTTGTTCTACTAATTAACTCCATATGGTGCCCATTTCCATGGAGATAGACTATGAGTTATGGGAAGGACTCTGATTTAATGTGTCGTTTCTGGGTTTGGGGACAATCCTTTAGAATTAAGTATCCTTTCCAATCTCATTTCCCTGCATAGCTTCAGCCACATTCCAGGCCTCCCAGCTCCTGGAGGACACGGATGGGGCCTGCCAAGTCCAGCCAGGAAAGCACTGGGAAGAGCAAAGACCATCAGGGCTGGAGCAGGTGGTGAAGAAAGCTCCGGGCTGAGATCATAATAATAATAATTGCAGAAGCTTCCACTTTTAGCACCTACTACATAACTGGGACCATGCCGAACACTATACGTACATTAGCCTAAACCCCGTCAATGACTAATGCCCACATTAGTGGTCCCATTTTGCAGAAAAAGAAACTGAGTTCTCAGAGTCACTTGCATAAGGTTATCCAGATAATTCACATGTTCATTCATTTATTCAACAAATATTTATTCAGCATCCTCTATGGGCAAGGTACAGTCCTAGCCTCTGAGAACAGCTCCGAATCTGATTGGATACTGCCCTACATGAAACTTATTTTCTAGAAAGAGGAGAGAGATAATAATTTTTAAAAAAAAAAAGATATTTTAGATAATGACAAAGGCGAGGAAGAAATTAAGTCCAGGTGGTAAGAGAGCCATAGAGGTGCTATTTTAAGTCAGGCAGTTAGGAAAGACCTCTGTGAACTGGAAACATTAGAGCTGGAATCTGGATGATAAAAAGGAACCAGCCATGTGAATATCTCAGGTGAGAACCTTCTGGACAAAGAGAACAGCAAGTAGAAAGCTGAAGCAGAAAGGAGCTTTCTGTGTCTCAAGAACCAGAGGAAGTCCAGGCTGAGGGAGGCAGGGGGAGAAGGGAGGGGAGGGGAGGTCAGACAGGGGAGCAAAGCCAAGCCACAAGGCCCTTAGATGCTGCAGGAGAGCAATGGGAAGTCACAGTATGGTAGAAGGACACAGCCTTGGAAGTCAGATGTACTGAGTTCAAATCCTGCTTTTGCCACTTAGCAGCTGGATGGCTTTAGAAACTCCAGCTCTCTGAGCCCAAATTTTTACATCTCTACAATGGAGAAAATAATGACTGCTCCCCAGTGAGGTTGTCAGGGTTTTTAAAGAAAATACATGTAAAATGCCCAGCATGATGTCTATTAGAGAAATCCTTTAGACATGTCTCCTTTTAGCTGTAGGTTCTCAGTAAACATGTATTGGAGGGGTTACACATAAGATGGAGTTTAGGTGTCCAAAGTCTAACCCAGCACCCCTCCACATGGAGGTTTCCTGAAAAGGAAGCTGTGCACAAAGCATTCCAATGCAGAATCGAGTAACAGCTGTGTTAACAGAAAACAAGAACCCAGTGACTCCCAAAGCAGGACTCCTGTGTCCAAGCTGAATTCCAGAAGGAGAATGAGGCCAGAAAGCTGGGAAGGGCTTCTGGTTCCTCCACCTGGTCCTGCCCCAAATAGCCACAAGGAAGTAGGAAATCCCTCTGCCTCTCCCTGGGTCTCAGGCTGAAGAGTGAGCTGGGGGCTGGCTGAGCCTTCTGCCTTCAGTCTGGATGCTTCCTCTCCCATGTCATGGACACAGAGGGAGCCGACATGTGGAGAATCACAGCCTTTCCATAAAGGGACCATGAGGAGAGGAGAGAGCAGGCTGACCGTGCTCCCCGAGTGGGGAGCAGACACTAGCGTGGAAGGCCCATCCTCCCTGGGTCCAAACTGAATTGAGTACTAAGGAGTAGAAATGTTTCCCCTTTTCTCCGCTCAAAATTGAATCATTGGATGTGTAAAATGACAGCCAAAAAGCGAAAAAAACAATGTGTTCATGGAGCTTCAGTCCCACAAATAGAGCGTTCACACTGATGGAGGTGACAACACCACTCCATTTAGGCTGGATTCGACACCTGGAGCAGCGTGTCCAGTTCTGGATGCCATGGCTTCAAGTGGACATTAGTGCCTACTATGTATGGAGGAATTCGTTTTATATTTAAGAAACCAAAGTCCAGAGAGATCAAGTGACCCTCTCGAGTTCATCCAGCTGAAGGTGGTAGAGTCAGAATCTGAGCTCAGGTTTCCCTGAGTCCATAGCTTGGGCTCTTGGTGCCTCCAAGCAATCATGCTGGTGCTTAGGGGCAGGTGGGTGTTTGACAGACATGTGGGCACCCTGGCCTCACTCCAGCCCCGTCTAGAAGCCAGGCTTAGGAATATCAGAGTATCAGTCAGGCAGCAAATATCATGACACTCCTATATGCCAGCTCCTGTTCTAGACCCTGGGCATACGGCTGCGAACAAGACAGACAGGATCCCTGCCCACGATGTGCTTAGTTTCCAGTGGGGTGAAACAGACAGTAAACAGGGAAAAATAAAAAAGAAGGGAAGGAAGGAAGGAAGGGAGGGAGGGAGGGAAGAAAGGAGGGAGGGAGGGAGGGAGGAAAAGAGGGAGGGAGGGAAGGAGGGAGGGAAGGAGGAAGTGGGGGAAAGAAGGAGAGAGGGAGGGAAGGAAAATCTCAGGTACTGATCTGTGTTATAAAAAAATATTGTTAGTATAACAGAGAATGCCTGTGAGGTCGGTTTAGCCAGGGTGGTCGGCAAAAGGCTCTCTAAAAAGTGCCATTTGAGGCGTTGGCCCCGTGGCCGAGTGGTTAAGTTCGTGCGCTACACTGCAGGCGGCCCAGTGTTTCGTTGGTTCGAATCCTGGGCGTGGACATGGCACTGCTCATCAAACCACGCTGAGGCAGCGTCCCACATACCACAACTAGAAGGACCCACAACGAAGAATATACAACTATGTACTGGGGGGCTTTGGGGAGAAAAAGGAAAAAAATTTAAAAAATCTTTAAAAAAAAAGTGCCATTTGAGTTGAAATCTGCAAGATGAGGTGACAACCAGGCCGAGGATAGGCAGAGGATACAGGCAACGCAAAGACTTTGATGCAGGGATGAAATTGGTAGCCACATTCAAGTGTTCAAGTAGACACTCAAATATCAATGCCCAAAGCTCATCGTAGAAGCTCAGGCTTAAAATACAAAATCAGATATGCGATCAAGAATGTTTCAGCGTTTGATGAGATCATCTAGGGACCAAGTGCAGCTGGGAAGAGAAGGGCTGAGGATGAGGCCCTGGGGTCCTGGTTGAAAAGTCTGAGGAAACCAGTGAAGAAGACTGAGCGGGTGGCCAGGGAGGGCGGGGGAGGTAGAGAGAAGGCCAAGGGAAATGGGTGTAAAAGAAGGACACGTTTCAAGAGGTAGGAAGTGAGAGACCATGTTCAGTTCTGCAGACAACTCACCACAAGGATGCCAGGAGTTGGCCTTGGCTTTGTCAAGCCATCAGTCATTTGTGACCTTGATATGCGCTGGCTCAGTGGAAGGAGGTGGCAGAAAGCCCAAGTGGAGTCGATCGAGGAGAGAATGAGAACTGGGGAAGTGTAGAGCGCCAACAACACTTTCAAAGAAGTTTGCTTTAAAAAGGAGCAAAGAAATGGCACAAAAAGCTGATGGCGACATAAAGGCACGCTGGTATGCCCATGGGATCAGCTCAGTGCAGAGGAATTGGTGATATTGGATAAAGAAAGAGAAAGGATCTAACGAGGTCCTCTGAAGACACAGGAAGAGATGGGACGCAGGCTTACACGGTGGGGCTGACCTTGGAAGGAACCGCAGACAAATCCGAGACACTATCCTTGCCCTGGGCAGGACTTGGCCTGCAGGCAAGAACCTTTGGTGCCTCAGGTCAGAGGGCTGTGTCTTCTCCTCTACTCGTGTGCACCCTGGACCTGGCCCTATCATGGACGCTCCAAAGCATATAGCCCTGGCAAGGACCCTATGGTAGAGTGGAACCACCTCCTTTTAGGGCACCTTTCTGGACCGAGCACAGTTCTAGGACTTTACTTGTGCAATTTATAGTCTTCTTAGCAATACTGAGATGTTTGTAAGTCCACTTTAGAGATGACAGGAGATCTGACTTGAATCCTGCCTTTGTCATTCACTCTGCAAAGTCAACGCCTTCGCCCATCTAGGCCTCGGTTTCTTCATCTATAAAATGAGAAGGTGGGGCCAGGAGCTTCCAGAAGGCCCCAGAGAATTCTAAAAGGGGCCAAACTTGCTTTCTCTCGTGTTGTTTCAGGTTCCGGCAGGCACTGAGACTTTACGGGAATCAGGAGTAGCTAGCACGGGAGTGGGGTCTCCCATCCGCCCTTCCTCTCCCCGGCTGCTCAGGTCGGTCTCCTTCCCACCTCAGCCGCAGCTGCTCACCCCCATTATCCCGAATCCCCTCCCTGCCTTCTCCTTCCAGGCCCCGTCTCTAACCTTTCCAATTGTTTATTTCCTCTGATGTCTGAAGCTCCAGAATAATTGTTGCAGGAGAAGCAATCAGCTCAGCCTTCGACAAGTCATCGAGACAGACAGGCAAGCTGGGGCATTAGGCTGTCAATTTCCGGGCCCTTCCAAATGTTAGAACAATTTTGGTGAATTACAAGCAATAGAAAATCATTTTGGGGGCTCATTAGGCGGGAGGCAGGAGCGATGATGAATGCTCGGAAGCGGAGGCAGAAGCAGGCTTTCCCGGAGCCAAAAGCCCACCTTCCGGCATCTTCAGGGGATGGCTCACTTAACCCTCACTCTTCTGGAGAAAGACCAAGGAGCCCTCCGGGTTTGGTGAGTGGAGATTACTCCTCCAGGCCTTGGTCATTTCACCGTGCAGTTATAGCGCACCCACTGCATACATCGGGTCTCAGGGATGAGCAAGACATACTCGCAATTCTGTTGCTCAGACCAGTAAGAAAGATGCCCATAGAAATACCACAAAAGAGAGAACAGACAAAGGACTGGAAGTAAGGAGGAAAGAGAGACTGACTCTGACCAGGGGTGGAGTGTGAGGCTGCCTTTACAGAAGAGGTAGCACTTGAGTGGAGTCTTAAAGATAGAGTAGAACATTAAAATAGACTGTTACTCCACCATTAACAGCAACAACGACAATAATAATAATAATGGCTAAAACTTATATAATGCTACTATGTTCAAGTCTTGTAACTAAGTGTGTTATATATATATTAAATTATCTAATACTTCACAATAACCCTTAGGTAGATACTGTTATTAACCCCATTTTATAGATGAGGAAACGGAGGAACAGAGAGGTTGAGTAATTATCTAAAGAATTTCAGCCAATAAACGTCCAAGTAGAGATACAGAAGAAATGAGTCATGTGAAGCGGGCCTGGGGTAGTTCTCATAGCCGTATAGGGAAAATGCGAGGTGACTGCTGAATGGTAGGAGCACCAGCCAAGAAGACCAGTGTTCACTTCCGCGTTCCACCACTTACGACTCAGGTGGCTACTCAGGTTGCTCAGCGGAGTCACAGACTTTCTGAGCCTCAGGTTCCTTAGAGGAGTTAGCATGGTCCCAGGTAGCCAGCAGCAACATCCAGAAATAGTGGCAGGTGGAAGTCAGCACCAGAAAAGTGGATCTGCATTCGTTCCATCACTCAGAGCATCCACTAGCTCCTGTTGTGGGCCCCGCACCAGGTTAACTATCATGGAGAGAAAGATAAATGAGACCAAGTCCTTGCTCTTATGGGAAATGCAGTGTGATAGGAAATGCTTGGACACATTAAACCATGTGCTTGCTCCCAGACTCGGGGGTCACTGAATTCTTTCAGTTGGACCCCAAGGGTCCCTCCTCCGCCTCACTCCCTGGCTGCACATGTAGGAATAAGTCGTCCTCTGTGGAATATAAAACAAAGGTCGCTGGGAACACTGCCCAATGCAAAAGAGTCAGATGTACACCAGCAGAGCCAGATATTCTGATTGAGGAAGCACGTAAAGGACCGAAGAATGAAGAAAGGGAGAGAAAAAGTTGGAAAGGGACCAGGAAGACTAGAGTGGGTGGAGCGGAGATTTACTCAGAGGAAGAAAAGGACCCTGAGCCTAAAGCGTCAGGGTATACAGGAATACAAACCGATGCAGCAACATCTGAGGGGGACCCCACTGGCCAGAGGTCAGCCCCATCAGCCACTGGTCACCTAGCTTGCAATGGTGTTTGCCTGTGCCCTGCAGACTATGCCTCTGATTGGCCCATGCCATGAAAACCGTCCATGGTCCCAGGGTTTTTGATACTTGCAAGGTCCCCAGGGCAGAGGATAGAGACGTTGGACATCTCACGGGATGATCATGACCTGAAAGAAAAGTCTCTCTTTGCCCAAGGTGGGACTAGATGGAGCCGGCTTGAAATTGCCTCATTTCCCTGTCTGGAGAAGGCATTGGAGGTGTGGATGCTAGGACGGAAGCTGCCCAGTGTCCCAGGTCACAAAGGAAAGTGAGACCAATTCTACCAGTAGAGACAAGGGACTGGAGTCAGGAAAACCTTCATAGATAAGACCTTTCAGCTAAGTCCTGGCCCCAACCAACAGGTCTTGGGGTAGAGAGGGCAGTCGTGAAGCCCAGCAGCAAAAAGACTATGGCTTCACCTGAAGGGCATGGGTAAGCGGGAGGCACCAAAACAGAAATATGACTTGGGATAGAAACCCCCCACAGATGTGGGCCAGAAAGGAAGTGGAGGCAGGGGGCTCAATCCCAAAGCATGAGGGTGGGGCCCTTCTTGCCTCATGTCAGGGACAGTCATAGCCTTGGTGGCAGGATGAAGTCAAAAGTGGGGCTCAGGTGGCCCAGCCTGGGGGGTGGGGTATAGAATGAAGCAGGATCTGGAAGCTGGGCAGCACTTCATACATAAAGATGGTTGAAAAATGTTGGCACTCTGATCCCAAAGCCAGCTGCTTAAGTCCAAGATGGAAGAAATACAGGGGAAGTTTATATGAAAAGATTTAAAAGTAAGAGACAAGTGCAAGCGCTGTAGATTTGCAGGTTTGTTACACTTGTCCCAAATGCGTGACAGTCAGGTATGCAGCCAGGATTTCACAGAGACATACTTTCAAGCTGGTAGAAAGAACAGGAAACTGAAGATGCTTGGACTGGTGGCCTGATAAAAAGCACCCGGGCTATGAAGTCAGACAGACATGTTCAAATCCTAACTGGGGCGTTTAGTAGCTGTGCAACCTTGGGGAGCTATTTCACTTCTCTAAACCTTAGTCTTCTCAACTGGAAAAGTGATTTGGAAGATTAAAGAAAATAGAGGTAAAGCAGCTGATAGAATGCCTCGCACAAGACAGGTGGCCCAAAATATAGTAGCTTTTAATGATGATGAAGATGATAATGATGGCAATGATGGAGGCGGTGGTGGTGACGATGGTGATGATGATGATGGTAATGGTGATGATAGTAATGACGGTGATGATGATGATGGAGGTGGTGGTAGTGGCGATGATGATGTTGTTGGAAGTGGAGATGATGCTGATGATGATCATGATGATGAAGGTGATGATGATGGTGATGATGTTGATGGTGATGCTAATGATGGAGGTGGTGGTGATGATGATGATGCTGATGATGATCATGATGATGATGGTAATGATGATGTTGATGGTGATGATAATGATGGAGGTGGTGATGGTGATGATGATGCTGATGATGATCATGATGATGAAGGTGATGATGATGGTAATGATGATGTTGATGGTGATGCTAATGATGGAGGTGGTGATGGTGATGATGATGATGCTGATGATGATCATGATGATGATGGTAATGATGATGTTGATGGTGATGATAATGATGGAGGTGGTGGTGATGATGGTGATGATGATGATGGTAATGGCGATGATAGTAATGATGGTGATGATGACGACGGAAGTGGTGGTAGTGGTGATGATGTTGATGGAAGTGGAGATGATGCTGATGATGATCATGATGATGAAGATGACGATGATGGTGATGATGACAATGATGGTGATGATAATGATGGAGGTGGTGGTGGTGATGATGATGCTGATGATGCTCATGAAGATGGTGGTGGTGGTGGTGGTGGTGGTGACAACACATAAGATGATAATGTTGCCCTCTAATTAAGCCAGGCTGTGAGGACACTTTCTCACCACACCCCACAGACCTTGGATACTCTTAAAACCTTGAGAGATAGACAATAAGCTTCCAGGTGGATGGCAAAAGAAGTTACAGTGGTGGGCCTCTGAGAAGAAAAATACTCTATTTCACAGTCAGCTGAAGCTGGTCCTGAAGGTGGACAATACAGATGCTGTCATTTGCTGGGCCCTCACTACGGGCAGCAGGGATCTAGGTGCTGTCACGTTCATCATCCCATTTCACACCACAACACTCCATGAGAGAGATAGGGACAGTCCTCCTGACAGAGCGAACAGCCTGCACAAAGGCCCTGAAGGGGAGGACTTAGATGGCTGGAGAATGGAGAGCAAAGAGGAGAGTGAGGCAAGATGAGGTCGAACAGAATAAATGAGCCAAGACCGATAAAGCTCCTGGAGCGGCGTCTAGCATGCAGTAAATGCTCAGTAAATTCACACTCTGTATCCTCGTTGTCGTCGTAAAGGACTCCATAAGAGCAGCATTGTACCAAGATGGGAGAGGTATTACTGCAGGAGGGAAAGAGCTCCCCATCACGGGAGGCAAGCACGCAGTGCTCATCAGACCTTTAGGGGAGTGACTGCAGAAGAGCAGATGGAAGCATGGGATTGGGGTACGGCTTGGCTCTACAAGGTCTTGGAATCATTCCATTACTCCCTACAAGCTGGTGAGCTGAGAGGAAAGGGGCTCAGTGGTCATGGAGATATTTGGGGTGCCCCTGCAAGCCTCTTGTGTAGGTGGACCCAATGTCCCCCAGGCATCTGGCTATGACCGTTGGCCTGGGCCAGAGGTAAATTCTGCCAGAGGCGCCCAGCGCAACCCTGGGCATAAATGCGCCAGAAAGGCAGACTTTCTCTCTGTGCCCTGATCCCTTTTGAACTTGCCCTGCCTCCTTTGTTCTCCCATTTTAATGATTCCACTCTCTTCACCAACCCCCTCGACAGCCGCTCTGGATCAACCCCCGCCGCAGGGAGCCCTTTAATTGGCAGCAACAACGTTGCCAGCTCTCAGCTGCCCGGGTGGAGAGGCATTTAGTGGTGTTTGTTCTAACAGGGGGAGAAAGGCGAGTTCTTCAAAACCAAGTTGCTCTGGTAGATTGTTCAACACGATTTGAAGGTGATAAATTGGACTGATTTTTTTTCATTTTTTCCCCCGCCAGTTCTTCTGACAAGTGGCCACTGCTGAGATGACTAGAGGAGACAGAATTGCTTTCACCAGCAGCTCCTGCCTTCTCTCCACCTCCCTTCCTTCCCTTCTTCCCTTCCTTCAGGAGCCTCCACCCCCCACTGCAAGGTCAGCCCCAGGGCGGTACCCAGCAGACCCAGAGCAGTATCTCTGAGGACCTGGGTGCCCGGCGGCTGAGTTCGGAAAAGAAAGATCTGGAAATAAGGCAGCATGCATCCCTTCACTCGAGCACGGCTGTGGGGCCTTGAGGATGGGGCCGCGAATCTCAGGCTCTGGACATCCTTTCCCTCATCCCTCACTCACTTCTTATGTAATTCATTCATTCCACAAGCATTGATTGAGTACCTCCTGTGCACGAGGGCACTGTACCAAAGATACATAAATGAACAAAACTGATAAAAACCCTTGCCTTGGTGGAATAGAGGGGAGACACAGGCCATAAACAATACATATAATAAATCAGGAAATTGTATATATTTAGAGGGTGTGGAGTCCTACGAAAAAAGAAAACTAAGCAACAGAGGAAAAGAGTGATTGAGGGTGTGGGGTGGGAATGGGGAGACGTTCCATAAGGTGGATAAGATAGCCCGTACTGAAACAGTGACATCAGAGCAAAGCCCCGAGCGCATTCACTCATTCTCCAAATTGCTTATTCATTCATTCATTCACTCACTCCTTCATTCGGGCATTCAATCATTCAACCATTAGCTCAATCACTCATTCCTCCATTCAGTGATTCCTCTGTTCACTAATTCACTCACTCCATCTCCCATTTGCTTGCTCACTCTCTCATTCATTCATTCACGAACTCACTCACCCAGGAGTGTCTCAGGCAGTGAGCCCTTTTCATTTCCGTCCACAAACATGCCTCGTGCCCCCTGTCTTCTGGGCCTTTGCACTACCTGCTCTCACAGCCTGCAGTGTTACTTCTGCTCATCTCCATCTACAGCACAGGGTTTAGAATCGCCACCTCCAGGAAGCATCTCTGACTTACAGTCTAGGTTAAGGGGTCCAGCTCAGGGTTTCCACGCTCCTTCTGTTTCTCTCTCCCACAGCATCATCCTTGCAGTCGGTTTCTTAGCCTGACACTCCCACAAGACCGTGAGCTCCTTGAATTTGGGGACTGTGTCTTATCCCTACACCTGGCATCATACTTGGCACACAATAGATAGTCAGTGAACACTTGTAAAGTCGATCAATTGTCAAGAACAGTGTGAGCAGAGAACTGGAAGGAGAATCGCTGACTAACCAGGGACGCACACTACAGAGAAAAGGAAGAGAGTGTCAGCGCTGCGCACCTCTCTATATGGGAGGCCACACAGACCTGAGGAAGCGCCACACAGACCTGTTAAAAAAAAGGCAGGCATTGGGGCCGGCTCGGTGGTGTAGTGGTTAGGTTCGCATGCTCTGCTTCAGCGGCCTGGGGTTCACAGGTTTGGATCCTGGGCGTGGACCTACACACGGCTCATCAAGCCATGGTGTGGTGGCATCCCACATACAAAATAGAGGAAGATTGCCACAGATGTTAGCTCAGGGCCAATCTTCCTCAGCAAAAAAAAAAAAAAGACGTTTTTAACTGCTCTTCATAGATGAGGACATGGAAGTACAAAAGCTTGCATGCCTTGCCCAAAGATCCCGTGGGGAGTAGATGGCTCAGCTGGAATTCCTCCCAAGTCTGTCTGACCCCCCCAAAGCCTGCTCTTGCCACACCTCTGAGCTGCCTCCCTTAAGACAAGTAAAGTCCACCCGGCCAGTTTGAGCACCACCCTGGAGCTCTGGGCCACATTCGTGGCATCCTGGACCCTCACCTTAGCCATCTGCTGCTGGCTGCCATAAGATTACTTTCCTGATCCTGCATTTAAACGAGGCCGGACCTCCCCAAGACCACGGAGCCCTGGCCTCAGACCTTTTAACTGGTAATTACTCTGCAGCCACAGTGTGAGATCATCCATTAACCTGAGGCCAAAGTGCGCCCTGCTAATCAGCCGGCTCGATGCCATCAAGCAGCTGGGCTGATTGCAGACCTTAATCACGGAGGGACGGGCACAATCAGACTGTCCAGCCCTCCTCCAAGCCCGAAGGGGAAAGAAAGTTTTATTATAGAGGGTCTGACATTTGGCAGCCTCTGCAAGGAGAGGTTGCCATAGGCCATGTCTCAGCCAAGACTCGCTTAATAACCATGCAAGACCAAAGGAGGAGGAGGAGCTTGGGCCAGGCAGATGGGATGGAGCATGAGATGAAGATCCAGGAAAGAAAAGGAAAAGAACTTGTTGAGTACTATGGACCAAGCCCTGAGCTGCGTGCCTCATTAATCACCTTTAATCTTCAAATAATGTCGCAAGGGCTGTATTCTTGAGCTCCCATTCACAATGGGGATGCTGGGGTTCAAGGAAAGTATGAAACTTTCCAAGGTCATACAGCTGGTAAGCAACAGAGCTACGACCCAAAGGTGAATCTCTCTGTCTCCAAAATCTGTGCCCTTTCTATCATCCCCAGGTATCAAACTTCCAGGCTGTCTGATTTCCTTGTGTTAGGCATGACAAAGCGGTTGGTAGACAGGTTGAGACTAATGTGTGGGGCCCATCCTAGCCACATTTGCATTTGAAGGGAACTGTGATGAACCTGGAGAAGAGGCTCAATAACAGGAGAATTTCAGGCGCTGTGTTAGATGACTGGGGAGCTCCCTCAGCCAGGAGGACTCTGCAGGTCGCTCTGGGTCTCGACTTATCCTAATGCCCATCCTCTCATTTTCTTTAATCACTTTGACCTTGAAAGAACAGGAAGGAGAGCCTGAGATCCTGTAGATGTTTTTACCAAACTCCCCAGAAAATAAAAATAAATAAGAAGAATGAAGTCCCCAGGAGCAAAGGCAGGAGATGTCCGCCTCGGACGTGGCCCCATCCTGGGTCTGCCTTCTTCTGCTCTTGCCCCCTACAATCTCTTCTTGCTACAGCAGCAAAAGTGATCTTTCCCGAGAATAAAGCAGTTCTCCACTTCCCAGTGTCCAAACCTAAAATAAAATCAAAACTGCCTGCCAAGGTCTACACAGTTCCATGGGCTCAGGCCACACCCCCCGGGTGCGCACTTGGCCCAGGCCATCGCCCCCTGCTGGCCAGAGGAACAATTCCGCGGTGATGTGCTGGGAACCGGCAGAGGCCAGAGCTGTCCAGACCTGGTCAGTCCTTGCCTACCTCCCTGAAAAATTAAAATTACCCCCAAAAAATTACAATGTATTCATTTTTTTCCTCCTTCCTATTTGAACCACAACTTGGTTTTCAGACTCAGCAAGCACCGTCGAAAGCAATTCTTGCAGGAGAGTAGATTTAGATGCTTCTCGGTGGCCACAAAGAGCAAACTGAAGTAGAAAGGCACAGTTTTAAAGTGAGATTTGATTCCCAGATATGTGTCTTCCTGCCTGTGTGACCTTGGGAGAATCACTTCACCTCTCTGAGCCTCAATTTGACCGCCTGTGAAAAGGGCTAATGATCGCGTTCTTGCAAAGTTGTTGTGAGAACAGAAATAAGCTAAGCAGGGCATCTGGCACTGTTGTCACTGGTGAGTAGGTTACTAGCTTTGGGCTTGGTCTGTCTCTCTGGCTGCGTGACCTTGGGTAGGTAGCTTTCCCTCTCTGAGCCTTTCCCACTCCCCTCATCTCCAGTCTCCACTAGAATGCTGTTCTTCTCAGACACAATGGGTCATCAGCCTCCCTGATGGAGCTTCCATAAGCCCTGCAGGAGCCCGAGGTTAGGACTGCATAACTAGATCTCAGACTCCGTCCGCATCTCCTGCCCCTTAGCAAACTGTCCCTGTGATGCCCACAGCATTAGCATGTGCTAACAAGCTGGACGAGGAGGAGCACTCTGCTCTGACTTCCCTCTCCTATCTTAGCTATAAATCCCATTAATTCGGAACAAAAACATTCTCTGCATACCTACTCTGTGTGAGATGCTGTAGCAAGGAATCAGAGATGAACAAAAGATGATCCACAAGAACCGAGAGCCTGGGGGAGGATTAACCCCAAGCTGGATTTTATGCTTTTCTGGTGGCTCCTTGGCTAGCTGCCGTATCAGAGGCCCAGCAGGGAACCAACAGCACATTCAAACGTGGTAATTGAGATGAGTTTAATAAAGTCTCTTATTGACAAAGGCAGGGGCAAGGCTGGGGAAAACCAACAAGGGTTAGTGCGGGACTTCCGAGTCACTCCTGGTCTGTGGGGAAGGGAGGAAGCAGTTACCGAACCCAGAGAGGGTGGCTGCCACTGCTGAGCAGGGGCCTGCAGGGGAGGGAGGAGAGGGGAGTTAGCCGGACCCCTCTTTCCTCCCACCCTCTGAGCCCCTGCTGTTGCTTCCCGTTGGCCCAACCCAACAGGAATGCCAAACGCAAGAGAGCCCACTGCTGCAGTCCCTACACGTTGGCCTCCCAGGACGCAGAGCAGGGGGAGGAGGGCAGAGACAGGGTCCGAGAGACAAAGGGAGCCCATCTGGCACCCTTGCCTGCTACTACAGAAAATTGGACATGACCCCCGGAAGGACATGACCGACCCTCTCCTCCCCATGAAACCCCGTCTTATCAGCCCGAGTTGTTGTTTCCAAGAATGAGTCACAGAGGGGAGTTCAAGTCACAGAGCTGCTGCTGCCAAAACACCCTGAGGGTCTCCAGGGCCCTGTTGAAATCCTCTCCCTCTCCCCAACTCTCCTGGTTGCCCGGCAGGATCACTGCAGCTGGTATTCATCTGTCTCCAAGAGATTAAACCGTCCCCTGGAAAAGGCCACTATTTCCCCAAGGAGCAGAGCCCGTTTATGCTCGTTCCCTCCCGAAACGGACTTCTCAGAAAAAAATATACAGGTTGATTTCTTCCCTGGCTGGGGAAGAAGCTGCTGTTTTTGAGGGGAGGGATTTTTTTCTCTTCGACATCAACCCACCCACAAAGTTCTGTTTGAGTGGGAATGTTGAGAAAACCACCCACAACAATAATAGCAATAATAATAACCAACATGTATTTATTAAACACTTATTTTCTGCTTGGCGCTATGTTGCCAAGCACTATGCATGAGTTATCTGATATGACTGCATATCCCTATGTAGCAACCCCTATTAGTAACCCCATTTCATAGATGAGGAAACTGAGGCACAGAAAAGTTAAGTGACTTATCAAAGATGACACAACTAGCAGGAGGCAGCATTGGGATGGGACTCGAGTCCAGGTCTCTCCCTAAAGCAACGTTTCCCAACCAGGGGCTATTTTGTCCCCCAGGGGACATTTGGCAACATCTGGAAACATTTTTGATTGTCACACCTGGGGGGTGGGGGGTGCTAATGGGCATCTAATGGCAGAGCCCCAGGGCATTTTTAAACATCCTACAACGCCCAAGACAATCCCCTACAACAAAGAATTGTCTGGCTCCAAATGCCAACAGCGCTGAGGTCAGAAGCCCTGTGCCAAGTGTCCCACTGCTGCCTGCTGCACCCATCCAGTGATGATGGCCCCTCAGCTGGGGAAAACCTCAACACAAGAAGGGGGGCCAAGATCATGCAGTGCTTATGGGAAATGCTGGCCTTTGGCCTAAGAGCATCGGGAAACCCCTGAAGAATTCTAAGCAGGGAAGAGGCCCCGTGACTTTGAATCTTAAGAAGATAACTCTGGCTGCCGGGTGGAGAATGGATCGAAAGGGCCGGAGGGAGACCAGCAGGGAGGCTATTGGGGGAATCCAGATGACGGTGGACTGGGGGCAATGGCAACAGGGGAGACAGAGACAAGGAGGTGGGTTTGGGATCTGTTTAGAAGGAGGCAAACTCGACATGACCCGGTGAGGAGAAGGAGGTGTTAGAGATGCCTACCAGTCTTCTGGGCTGAAAGACAGTTGGACATAGGATTGTTCACTTTATTTCCTAGGCCTTCGCTCTGTCTATCTTCCATAACTACCTCTCTGTCTAACAAGCAACTGTGCCTTTCTGACAGGGCGACCAGTATCTGCAAAGTCGCTGAGAAGAGGAGAGGTCGAGGCCCATCCTCAAGGCTGCCAGGTATGGTTGTGCAGTATGTCTACAATGCGAATGGTGCCCCCTAGGGTTGAGCAGCCTACATGGCAGCCTGCATATTCCAGGTCATCAGGCTTGCTGGCCTGAGCTCTTGACGCTGGGTTGACCATTACCTAGGAAGACCCAAGTCCCCAGCTTTGGGAACAAAACTACCAAAAGCAAGTTCAGTCCAAACAAAAGAAGGCTCAAATGAACATGACAAGTCCCTCCCTCTAGCTCTTTACAAGGCTCCCTACACATCAGAGAGAGGAGGTCAGTGGACACTTGAGTGGGAGTAAGGTTAGAGCCCATGAGTGAAAGACATGGAGAGGCATATTTCTTAACAAAAGACCTATTTAACAATGAAACCTGTTGAACCATGAAGATTGTCTTCCTGGTAAGGAAATGAGCTCCTCATCACCAAGGGAATCCAACCTCAGGCACGGCAACCTCCAGTCAGAGATGCAACAGAGGGACCCCAGCATCTGTTGGGCAGGATGCTAAGCCAGATGCCCCCCGCAAAGATGCCTCTGCCTGAGAGTGTAGGATGAAAACAAGGCATGATGATATCTCCACGTTGGCCTTTACGGAGCTCAAATGATTTCTCCAACCAGCTCTTAGAGAGCCTGCTGCACCCACTGAGAAAAATTACACCAACACTCCTGACTACATCACTTATTAAAAAACACTCCCTACAGGGCAGGGGAAGTCTTCCAGACATTTTTTGAAATGTATCAGTGATTTGCTTGCTGCCGCTGACAGAACTTCAATAAACGCTCCCTCAATGTAAACACGCTTCCTCTCTCTTGCATCTAACAAGTGCTTTCTCAGCTCCCACCCACCTAAACACCCCCACGTTCTCTCCTTCCATTTGAGTAGGAGCAGGGGAGAAAAGAAGACGGGATTCAGGAGATGGTACAGGGAGAGCCACGTCCACACCTGATGATTCTAACACAGGTTTTCTCCAACCTATAACTTTCTCCTGAGCTCCAAACCCACAGAACCAACTGCCTGTGAAGTGTGTCCTCCAAGATGTCCCAGAGACGTCTCAGATTCACCAGGGCCCAGGCAGAGCTCATTGTCCCCCCACCCACGCACCCAAATGCTCTCCTGCCCCAGATTTCCGATATCAGGGAACGTTGCCCAAGCTGGACACCTAGTCCTTCGGCAGTATCTTTCCCTCTTGCCTCTCCTTCACTCCCCATGACCATCTGCCTCTGCCTTAGTTTGGGTTCTCCTAGAAGCAAACCATGAGACAAGGATTTAAATGCAAGTAGTGTATTTGAGAGGTGCCGGAAAGTCAGTGCAAAAGAGTGGGAATGATACAGGGAAGAAAAGGAAATCCATCAGGGATATTTATCAAGCCATCTGTGCTGTGGGCAATTGAAGCTTAACGCCACGCGGAAACTAGAAGAAACGGTGTAGAAACAAGGCTCAGAGTCACAACATTGTTTGTCGGTGGACGGCTCTCCTGGGGGGGTGTGAATTCCCTGGCACTTACATCCTGTCTTACCCACAGGCAGTTCCCCAGCTTCAGAGAAAGCCTTCAGGCAAAGAGGTAGAACACTGCAGTTGGAAGTAAGCTGGGATGTGGTGGGGCTCAAGGGAGGGGGGCAGGGCATCAACAGTGTCTGCTGCAAAATCAGGTCCTGTGGAGTCTGTCGCCTAAATAACTCCCCAATAGTCTATTCTAGATTCTGCCAGCTCTGTCCAGGCCACCATCTGGCTTTCTTCGAGCATCACTGACCATTCTCCCTACTTCCAGCTTGGCACTCTCTGGTCCTCCCCTAAATCACCATCTTAGTGAGGCGGCGTGCATGATGCTGACAGTGCAAGCTCTGGTCTTGGACTTCCTGTCCTCCTTCTAGGTACGTGACTTCAGGCAAAACAGTTAACATCTCTGTACCTGGTTTTACTTTTTTGTTGTTTTTTCAAGTGAAAATTAGGCATGACAATTGTACCTTCATCATAGGATTATTGCAAAGATACATTGAGTCGATATAGGTAAAGTGCTTAGAACAGCACCTGTCACATATTGGATGTCCAATAAATGTTAACTAGTATGATTTCTATGACAAAAATTTGGTCATGTCACTCTTTCAAAGCCCTCCCTCTGAGAACTAGATCCTGGAGGGGTAAGCCTTGATAACTGCTGAAAGATTCAGAACCTAGAGAATTCTTGTGATAATCTTGAAGAACACCTCTTCACCCAAGGACTGAAGATACATTCGTGTGGTGGGTGCCTTGGGATAAAGAAAGCACAAAAGTATACTAGTGCACGAGTTTGCCCATCACAGGTGTTGAATCCAAGAACAAAGGATACAGAAGATGCCTACAGCTATGAAAGGCACATTTAAAGAAGAAAAGAGTTCCACGTCCTGGACAGCAATTCTGGTCCTGCCAGTAGAGCAGAGTCTTCAGAATCAAGCTGATACAGGATTAAAATCTGTCTCCGACACTAACTTATAGTGTGTCCTTGGGCAGATGACTTTCCTTCTCTGAACCTGTTTCCCAATCTGTCATATGAAAATAATACCACATACCTATAGAAATGTTGGGAGGATAAATATTATCCTAGGGACCAACCTGCTGGCGTAGTGGTTAATTTTGCACCCTTTGCTTCCGCCGGCCCAGGGTTCACGGGTTGGAGCCCGGGCACAGACCTACACACCACTCATCAAGCCATATAAAATAGAGGAAGATTGGCACAGATGTTATCTCAGGGCCAATCTTCTTCAAGGAAAAAAAGAGGAAGGTTGGCAACAGATGTCAGCTCAAGGCCAATCTTCCTTACCAAAAAAAAAGAGAGAGAGAGAGATACATATATTATCATATATATAGAAAGTCCAAGCATATGGTAGGCGCTCAGTGAAAGTTAGATTCTCTCTTTCTCTCCACCCACAATACTAGCTCTCCTATAGCTGATCTCCCTATGATTACAGTGGAAATTATAATACTATCTTCAGTGTTTTGAATGCTTCATCTCACATCTCTCAATCCACCTTTTCACTCCAGACATTGCTTTGGCAACAACCTGTGTGTGGTTGAAGCCTGACAACACCTTGCATCTTGGCACCATCTCTCCTTCAACTTACATCCATGGCCTCTTGAGAACTTCCTTAGGACCAACTAAACGCAGGCCTGGTTCACAAAGATGTTGGTACTATTCAAAATAAATGACTGTTGCACCCTAGCCCTCCTCAGGGTGGCCCTGAAGGACAGCGGTGAGGGGATTCCTCCCAGTAGGTGGGATTCCGAGCAGTGTGTTTGGTCGTTCACCTTGTATGGAGGCATAAATGTGCCGAGGTATGAATATACATAGATTCCTGGGCAATGACAAGGGGTTGATCAGGGGCCTGGAAGGATCAAGATCAGAGATTAGAGGTGAGGCATTTTAGGGAATGGGGAAGAAGCATGTCAGTGGATCTATGGGTTTGGGAACAAAACCTGCAGATTCTTATGTCTCACATTGTTGCACATGAAAGAACATCCTAGCAGAGGAAACATTCAACAGCTAGATACACAGGCTGACTCAAGCAGTGCATGTCAGCCAGCCTGCCTCCTTGGCCACCTGAGTTTTGTGGAATGGGCCCATGAACAGAGCAGCCACATAACAGAGATGGGGATTACACACAAGCTCAGCAGCTTGGGCTTCTTCTCACTGAGGCTTACCTAGCTACTACCACTGATGAACGCCTAAACCAACAGCAGCACAGACTGAAAATGAGCCCTCAGGATGGTACCTTGAGGACACTCGCTAGCCACTTGGTGGCAGATTCATTACATCAGACTGCTTTTATTGAAGACAGGGCAGCAATCATCCGTTTGGGAATTGATATCCACTCCAGCTATGGATTTATTGTCTCTGTCTGCCTTGCCTCTGCCAGCACCACCTCTCATAGATTTAAAGAATGTGAGATCCTACATAGTATCGCCTTGGACCCGTGGAAGAGCTATGACGATAGATGCATGACCTCAGGACATTTGATCATTTAAGTGGTCTATTAAAGTCTCAGTGAAGAAGCCAACTCTGAGACAATGGCCTGCAGACACTGCCCTCCAAGATGAGGTATATGGTGCTAGGTCACTGATGACTAGAATACGCAGGTCCAAGAATCAAGGGTGAAAGCAGGGTTGGCCTCTCTCCCCCTCGCTTTGTGATGCACTCATGCTATTTGTGCTTCCCATTCCTGCATCTTGGCTCCCAAGGGATGGAGGAGGGAAACCTACTCTGAGAAAGGAAAAAAAATAATAATATTGTCATGGATAATCTACCCTGATGCTTCTGCTAATGTGGCATGTCTGGAACCCAAGGGACTTTCTGGAACATCTCTTGGTGCTTTTATGACACTGGTAATTGTAAATTACAACAACTACTATTGACAAAAGTAAAGCGATTAAGAACTCTGACTTTCAGGAATAAGTTTTGGGTTTCCTAACCAGGCAGACAACCTAGATTTGCAGAAGTATTCGCCAAGGGTAAAAGAAATCTAGAACGGTTGCTGGAGGTAAGAGAGGATGAAGAGAATTATGGCCTTAGGACCTGCCGCAATGGTAGAGACTGTAATTTGATCAATTCATCTATGTTGAGTGTTTCACACAGATTTCAGCCAACTACTACCTGTAGCCTGTGATGACTGGACCTAACGTTGGGCACAGCACAAGAGGCGAACTGTGTCAAACATTTTTTTATGGCCTATCTTATCTTCTCTTGGTGTGCTTTTTTGCCCAAGCTCTTGCTGTGGCAACCAACTGCAGCTGGGTAGAGCCTGACAGAACTTCATCTCAGCTGTAGGATCTCTTGCTTTCTACCCTGGGTTTTCTCTGCCCCCATATGATTCCTTTGGAAGCCCATTCAGTCTTTCTGGTGCATGCATATTATCAGTCAAGGTTCTCCAGAGGAACAGAACCAATAAGAGAGAGAGAGAAATGATAGTTTGATAGATATCTAGATAGATGGTAGATAAATAGATGATACATAGATAGACAGATAGATGAATGATAGATGGATGATAGATATCTAGATAGATGATTGACAGATAGAGTGATAGATGATAGATATCTAGATAGATAGATAGATAGATAGATAGATAAGGGATTTTTTTAGAGGGAATTGGCTCATGCAATTACGGAGGCTCAGAAGTCCCACGATCTATCATCTGCAAGCTGCAGACCCAGGAAAGCCAGTAGTCTGAGTCCGAGTCTGAAGGCCTGAGGACCAGGAGCACCGATGGTGTAAGCGCCAGTCCCAGAGCAGAAGAAGACCAATGTCACAGCTCAAGCAGTCAGGCAAAGAGAGGACTCTCCTCTCCTCCACCTTTTTGTTTTATGCAGGCCTCAACCGACTGGATGATGCCCCCCACAATGGAGAAGGCCATCTGCTTTAAAGATTAATCTCTTGCAGAAACACTCTCACGGACACACCAGAAATAATGTTTAGCCAGATATCTGGTCATCTGTGACCCAGTCAAGTTGCCACATAAAATTCACCACCACAATGCACAAACCTGGACATGTGAGGGAGTCACCAACCACTGAGGCACCCTTTGACTAACCGGGGACAGAAGCTACAACATAAATGTCCCCCCTTCTGTATCTGGAAAGGACAATTTTGAGGCATATTCTATGTGACTCCCCAGTAGAACTGAGCCTTTGCTGCACAAAGGGCCACCAGTCAGGGACACACCCTTACACGGCTTTCCTAAGTTCACTATTCCCAGGCCGCCCCACTCCCATTCCCCAGGTCATTTTCCAGAATAAACTACCACACTGTAAACTGGCTTGGGAAAATAACCTGACCTCTCTTAGCCTCAGTCTCCTCTTCTGTACAACGGGGATAACATTGCCCCTTCTCCCCAGGTTGCTGTGAGCATTAAATGCAAAGTGCCCAGCCCGGTGCCAACAGACAGCGAGGGCTCAGGCAGGTACGGAGAGAACTGAGACAAAGGACAAAGCGAGGTTTGACAACTTCTTTAGTACACTATTAAAACAGCTCGTTTTCATCTTATTCCATTTCTCCTGCTTCAGTCCCGCCAGGCACCCTTCACACAAACCTACCAACTAGTGCATTTTTCTCCTTGGTGAGACCAAGTCGGGGTTGGGAGCTGGCTTCCGGCTGCTGAGGGCATGAGGGATGCAGATTCAATTATTCGCCCCCTCTTTTCCAGGGGAAGACCCCCAAAAAAAGACTCAGCTGCAGGTGCTGCCCAGGAAAAAGCTGGAGAGAAGTTCCCCCAAAACAGGGTCCAGCCGTGACTCCTTTGTTGAGAGTCCGCTGGCTGTGCCTCTGAATTCGTCGGGAATAGGATTTTGTTTTTCATTGGTTCTGGCATCTCTTTATCCAGAGCCTGGGATGCTACACTCACAAGGGGCTCATGAATAATGCATGGTGACCTGAAACACTCCAGGCAGGTAAATCAAAGATGAGCATGAAAAACCTGGATGCTCAGGCTGGATTCAGCTGCGACCACAGCAGGCAGTTCTGCTGCACACGGTCCCGCTGGTGGTTATCCACGCTCCGCCTCAGAGGCGTCCCTCACCTTCCCTGTGTTCCGCAACCTAGAGTCCTCCGCACTGGCCTGCACACACCTGCGGTGCCCCAGTTCTGACCTTGGCCCCCAGCAACCTTCAAAACTTACCCCTCCAATGTCCCACTTCCTTGACAGCTTATTAGGGCGTTCAAATTAAACCTAAAAATTAATTCGTGCAATACAAAGAATGATGAATGATGCCATGTCACCCTTCCAAGCCACAAATTTGTGACTTTTCCTAAAGACTGTGCTGGGACAAAGGTGTCTGCAGACACCATTGAAATGAGAAGAGGAGGAGGAGCTATTGATACTATCAACCCGCAAGAGCAGTAATCCCAAAACCCCCACAGCGTGGGGATGCAGGAGACACCTGGTCTTGGTCTAGTCTCCCTGCTGTCATTGCCTGGCTGAATAACCCCAGGCCAAGGGCTTCCTCTCTCTGCTTTCGGCTTCCCATTCCACAGATGGGGGAACTGAGGCCCAGAGTAGAGAAGCATCTCTCCAAGTGTCACACAGCAAGTGGATAACAGAGCCAGAAAGAGTCCTCTTCCCCCCACTCTAAAATGCCCACCATCCCATTACCAGGGGAGCCATCCTGGGAAAAGGAGGGGGAAATATGTTTCCAGGTGATTTAAAGCAAGGATGCTTCCAGGACGCCCCATTCCCTCTGCGTAATTTATGGATGTGTGAACAGGATGATGGGCTCATTGCTTACACCGTGTAATTCAAAAAATGCAGCTGCCCCAGAAAGATGGGTGAGAGGTATAAAAATATGTACATTTGATGGAGCATATATATGTGTTTGTAAATACAGTCTGTTATTGCTCAGTGTTATTATATATCCATCATCTTTCTTTGGGTTATTGGAAACATAAAAATCTTAAAGCACTAAAAACACAAAGAACGATAAGTCACCCAGGAAAGTATATCTTCTCAGAGATGATTTTATGTCGGGAACAGTTTGTGCCTTCAGAAAATAAAGTCCTTGCACTGCCAGGGAGCGAAGAGGAAACAGAAAGTGGGACTGGGAGACAAATCCTACAAGCCCTGGGCTGAAACAGGTCCTCCAAGAGGCGGATGGTCAGCGGGTCAATGAGAAGAGGCAGTGGACTGAGGGCCCAACCCAGTCGAGGTTCCACCATGTGCAGTTCTGTGACTTTGGGTAAGTCATGACCTTGAAGGCTGGTTCCTTGCCTATAAACTGGGGATCAGAGTGCCTCCTGGGGCATAGTAGGACTCCACAGATGCTGGTTCCCTATCCCTCAAACCACGGCATTCTGAGCCGCTGTCCAAAGTGGCTGCACAAAAAATGGCTTTGATGTATCAGCCCCAATCTCTCTCTGGACTCCCTCCTCGCAGCCCAAGCGTCCAAACCGTAAAGTGGAACCATAAACCAAATTCCAAGTGGCAGACATAGTCAATAGCGCAGATGTGATTTTTAAGTGAAATTAATGATTTTTTGAATATAGATTTCCTCTCCGGGCCCTTCCCTCCGCAACTTCAGAGATTCGTGCTTCTGCACGCATTTGGTAATGTTGCTGAAGCCCAGGCTCTGTTGTAAGTCACGTGTTCAGGAGGCCTGGAGGGGGCGTGGGGGTGGGTGGCCAGCGGCCTGGGTCCCGCCTGCAAGGGGTCCTTTCACGATGGTGATGGAGGACACAGCAGCACGGAGACGGAGAGCAGCGGGCCAGAGTGAGCCAAACCCTGGCCCTCACTCACGCCATGGCCACTATCAGACCCACCACCCCACTCTGGCCTCCGCTCTGCACCTCTGAAAATGAGGGGGCTGGAATGGGAGCACTTAAGGCCCCCCCTTTAGGACTTCCCTTTCAATGTGCAGATGGAAGGGTACACATTCTCTTTTGTTCACCTCCGTGTCCCCAGCCTGTGCAGCACTGGGAAAAGGTTGGGTACACGGGAGCGGCTCCATAAACGTTTGTCTCATTCATTAATTTTGCTTGCGTTCTTCAGAAATTCACTCCAGTGACCCCAGAGTTAATAGACCAGTTGCATTAATGGCCCCAAATAATGGCCTCTCTGTGTCCAGCCTTTGCGATTTGCTCCCACTTGGACCCTGGACTCGGCCATGTGACTTGTCTCCACCAGCAGGAGAGTAGCCGACTTACACGCAGAAGCTTAAAAAGGCCCTTGTGCTTTTCCACCTCTCTCTCTCTCTCTCACTTGGACCCTGCCACTGCCATGGCCCAGCTGCTGGAGGGTGTGAACAAGCACGTGGAGGAGAGGTGAGGCATCCCGGCCACAGGCGTCCCAGACCAGGTGGCCCCCAGCTGACCCATCAGCTGACCACAGACACGCGAGCAAGCTCAGCCCCATCAGTCAAGCCTGGCCCGGAGCAGCAGGACCTCCCAGCAACTGAAGACTCACAAGAAATAATAAATGGTTACTTGTTATGCAGCAGAAGCTAACTGATGCACTAGGTATTAAGTGATTTCATCTGGACATCAGCATACCTGGGAAAGCAGAAGAGCCATGCAATGGGGAGAGTGAAGGAGTGAAGACAATGCTGGGCCCAACGTGGGCTCTGGAGGTCAGCCAAGGAACCCCTGGATCCGTGTTCTCCTGCTCTGAGCTTGCAGTGGTTCGGCTGTGCTTGTACGTCCACATGTTCCTCTCTTCTCACGCCTTCCAGAAACTTCCACATCCTCTGGCTAGATACAGACTCCTCCTTCCTTCGTTCCTTTAGCTCAACCACAGACAGGACACATCGCCGCTGCCCTAGCCTCTCTGTCTGTACCAGGGCCTCTCTGCCTCAGCCCCTGCCGCTCCCTGCTGAGGCTGAGTCAGGGCCATGGCCGTCCTATACTCCTGCGCTCACAGCTCAGCTACTTTCACAAGAGGGACAACAGCGATGCTGTAAGTGTGTGCGTGTGCGTGTGTGTGCGTAGGGATATATGCACATACGTGTATCCACGCACGCTTACATACAGAGAGAGAGAGGATACTCAAGCCTCAGAACAGTGACGGAACTCGATGGCTTATACAACCCTAACGTTCTCAAATTCTCTCCCCTGAGGAAACTCAGAGAGGAACAGTGATTTCGCCAGGGTTATACTGCAAGACTCAAACTCAGTTGTCGTGACTCTTCATCCAAAGCTTTTTCCAATATGCTATACTACATTTCTTCATGGTCCGATCCCCGGGAACTGCAGAAGCGGCTCAGATAAAGCCACGGCGTTTATGCAAGAGAATCTCCATAACCCGCCGTGTATTCCCTCTCAGACATGCCCGGGCCTCACAGGCTGGAATGAGCACCAGTCACTGTCACATTACGTACTAGATCTTTCGCACAGCTCGCGACATCGGGTCTGCTGGTGATAATCAACTCCATTCTGACGGATCCACAGCTCGGAAATTTTCTGCCACAATTTTCAGGACAAAATGAAAGATCCTACAGGAGTGGGGGCTCTGAGGCTGTTGGCAGGGGACTGATTTCAAGGAGTTTATCAACGTGAGATGAAAAATGCAAGTTACACAGAGAGAGCTTTATGCTGTTTGGAAGACCAAGTGAGCTCACACACACCCCGATGGGGAGTAAATGGAGAGGCTTCATGGAACCTGAGTCAGGGCAAGCGGCTTTCACTGGGTCCCTGCGTGGTGGCCAACTCTGGCCTGCCACCAAGGTTGCAAAAATAGCTCAGCCAGTCTCTAGAGGAGATTCTCACAGTTACTGACCCTGTGACCTTGGGAAAGGTACTCTCTCTCTCTCTGCCTACACTTCCTCACCCGTAAAATTGAAATGATAATAGTATCTGTCTCTAGGGATGTTATTATTGTTAGGAGGCTCAAATATGAAAATTCATGTTCAGTGCCTCGCCTAGGGCCTGGCATATATAACAGATGCTCAATAAATGCCAACTCTCATCATGATATTTCATAGGACACTCAGGACACAGAGGTGCCCTGAGAGAGAGGTGGTCTGAGGAGGAGAAGGAGACAAGAAGGGTTTCTGGGGGAGGAGGTGACAACTGAACTAGATTTTGGGAAAGGAGTGAAAGGCAATCGGGTAGATGTGCAGGAAGGGCATTCTAAGAAGATGGCCAAGGCAAAGTCAAGGAGGCATGAAAGATTTTGGTGTGGAAAGAAGAAAAAATGGGTTGAAGGCTGATGTTCAAAGTGAGAGAAGGGTGGCAAGAGATAAATCTGGAAAAGCAAGTAATGTCCAGAATGTGAAAAACCTTGCATTTCACGTTAAGGAGCTAAGGGTTATTCCTTTAAGCTCCAAGGATCCAGGGAAGGATTTTGAGACCAGAAATAGCATCAGTCATATACATTGATACTAAAGTGAGAGTGACTGATATGTCTTCAAATGTGACCTGACACTTTCCTAGGACTATTCACTACTTTACAAGGGCCAGTCCCTTTGATAATAACAATAATAGCTAACGCTTACAAAATGCTTATAATGTGAAAAAGACACCTTACTTTTATTAATTATTTTAAACTTATAACAACCCTATGTGCTGAGTTGATATCTTACCACCATCCTCCTCTTTCTCCCCATTTTACAGTTGAGAAAACTGAGGCACAGAAAGATTAACTAACTAGCCCAATGTCATTTAAGTAAGCCTTGGATCCAGAATTTTAAACTGAGGGACACTGGCTCTCAAGTTTGTGCTCCCAACCATTACATTACAAATGCTTCATAGAAAGAGAAGTCAATCTTTAATCATTTACCCAGGCCTGAGTGAGATTCCTAACTGGAGAAAAAGGATGCTTGATGCCACGGTGGAAAGAACTCTGGGCTGGAGTAAAGGGGATCCTGGTTCCACATCCAGCTTAACCTACACATTTCTGTGTGACATTGAGCAAGTTGCTTCCCCTCCCTGGGCCTCGTCTCCCCATCTGACCTACAAAATCCTTCTAACTCTGATGTGCTCTAGTTCTGGGGCTTTCTAGGAGAGCAGAGAGCAAATGTCCATGATGTTAAATTATGCAAATAAGACTCAGTTCTCAAAGCGTGGGCAGGAAGGCGTGGTCCAGGATGGGGAGAAAGAGGGTAGGTCTGGAGGGCTGTGGAGACCTAAGATGGGGCCAGGATTGTACGAAATGAGTGAACTGACCACAGGAAATGCAAATATCTTCACCTCAATCCTAGCCTAGCTGTGCAACCACCTGCTTAGTTTCAGACAATACCGAAGCAGAAAGATCTCTTCGCGGTTATGCTACAAGTCAATGGTTTTCATATTTATTTCTAGCTATTTTTAAAATTTTGCATGGAATGCAATATACAAAGCTGATTTTTCAAAAGCAACGTTTTCTTTGTGGGAATTTATTTTATAAATACAGATTATAACCTTCACTTATCATGAAGTCAATCAATAAGAACAAGGCCGTTTTGATTAAATAAATTGGATGCTCAGGTTGATATAAAACTGCAACTGTTATCCATAACCCCCCAACTTCACTTTTTTTGTGTTTATCAAAACAGCCTGATAATTTTCATTAGTTTTGGTTGTATGGTACCTCGCAAACACTATTTACACAGATGAGTAGCTGCAAATGCTCACAGGTTAAAAATAAAGAAGAATAAGAAGAAAGGATGGCTTTGCAATTTTCAGATATTCTTCAAAGTCATCCAGAGGCTTAAAAGGAAGTCAAGGGTATTATACAAAACATCCTGTTCCAGATCGCATCCGAGGTGTAGAGTTCATTCATCCATCCATTTATTCAACAAATACCCCATGAGTGCCTCCGATGTGTAATGCACTGCTCTAAGCACTGGGGTACAGCAAGGAACAGAACAAAAGCACCCCTGTCTTCTTGAAGCTTACAACTTTAGCGTGTCAGAGATGGACAAGCAATAAAATGACTAAGTGACATCTGTAGCATGATGATTACTATAGTATGATTACTATACTATAGTGACAAGGGCTGTGGGAATAAATAAAGGAGAAGGGAGCTAGGGACTCTGGGGTGAAGGGTGATTCCATTGGAAATAGTTCAAGCTGGTCTCACTCGGACAGTCTGAGCAAAAGTCTGAAGGAGGGAGGAGCCAGTCCTGAACCTGGAGAAGGGCATCCAGCCACTGCCATGGTCCCGGCAAGAGGCTGCTGGGCCAGCTCAAAGAAGAGTAAGAAGACTGAGGCTGAGCGGCTGGAGGGACTGAGCAACGGGGAGGGCAGGAGGAGATGAGGCCAGAGAGGAGAAGGGTGGGGGATGGGGTGGGACAGATCACGTGGGCCTGGGAGGCCATTATAAGGACTTTGGCTTCCATGTGGAGTAAAAGGGAAGCCATTGGAGATTTTTAAGCAGAGGAGCGACAGTGTCTGCCGTATGTTTTTATGGCATCACTTGGGATGCGGGGTTGAGAACAGAGTGTATGGAGTAAGGATAGGAGTAGGGAGAAGAGGAGGTGTTTGCAATCACCCAGGAGGGGTGGCTGCTGGCTTAGACCAGGTTGGGGCAGAAATGGTGAGAAGCAGTGGTTGGTTCTGGATATGCTTGGAAAATAGGACTGATAAGAGTTCCTGACTTATTGGACAGAGGGTATGAAAGAGAGGAGTTAAGGATGACTCCAAAGTGTTTGGCCCAAGCAACTGGCAGGGGAAGCTGCCATTGCCTGAGATGGGGAGCAAACGAAGGAGCAGGTTTGGGGTGACCGTGCATCTGAACTTCAGTCTGGGAGAGGTTAATGTCAAGATGCCCATTAGAAATCTAAGTGAAGGTGGACACATGAATCTGGAGATCAGAGAAAAGCTATCATTTGGGGAGTCATCTGTTGCAGATGGGGCTTAAAGATGAGAGAGGTTGTATGGGATCACCAAAGCTGTAGGTGAGGACAGAAAAGAGGTACAAGGATGGAGCATGGGGCTCCCCAACATTGAGGGGTCAGAGATTGAGAAGGAACCAGCTAGGAGACTGAGAAGGAGCAGATGGGGGAGAAGGGAGTGGAGATCAGGAGGGTGAGGCGTTTTGGAGACCAAGAGAGGAAAGTGCTTTAAGAAGGAGGAAGTGGGGGCAAGCCCAGTGGCCTAGTGTTTGGGTTTCCATGTTCCACTTCAGCAGCCCGGAGTTTGCAGGTTTGGATCCTGGGTGCAAACCTACACACTGCTCATCGGGCCATGCTGTGGCAGCATCCCACATACTAAATAGAGGAAGATCGGCACAGATGTTAGCTCAGGGTCAATCTTCCTCACCAAAAAAAAAAAAAAAAAAAGGAAGAGGAAGGAAGAAATGTTCAGCTATGTCAAACGCTAACCAGACAAAATAGAGGCAGCCTGAGACTAGACCGCTGGCTTTCACCAAGCAGAGGTCATGAGTCACGAGTGGTAAATCCAAACGGTAAGTCCAGTTTTGATGGAGCGGCGGGAGCAGACACCTAACCAGCTTATTGCGAGAGGGAAACGGAGGAGAGGAATTGGGCCAACGGCAAAGAGCGATCTTGCCAGAATGTTTGCTATAAAGGAGAACAGAGAAACGAAGAGGCAGCTAAAGCAGCAAGTGGAATTGGGTTGGTTGTTCGTTGATTGTTTTAACACGGGAGAAATCTTGGCACGTTTGCACACTGAGGCCAATGATCCAGGAGAGAAGAACACGCTATGATGTAGGTGAGAGAGCGGACCACTACTGAAGCCACGTCCTCGGAGCGCAGAGGAGGAGAGAAGGTCTCAGGAGTGGGGACCACGCATCTGTCCTAACAGGGACGAAGGCAAGAAGGCAAGAGCATGCCAGGACAGGGCGGTTGGGGTGGAAGAAACCTGGGAAGTTCTCCTCTGTTGGTGTGAAAAAAAAAAAATCATCTAGATGAGAGGGAGAGGGAACGGCCGGGGGAAATGGATCACGGTTGCCAGGCAGCGTAAGGACCCATGGGAGATTCGTGCTCAGGGATCTGCAGGGAAGCAGTTGGCATGGCTGCGTGCTTTTCTCCAGACACATCCGCTGCTTTGGGACCAGCGCCCAACAGGCAGAGAGTTGGTTATGACCAGGTCTATGGTTCTGCCAAATTAGCATGTGAAGGACAGGAGTCAAGGGTATGAACTCTGGAGACACGATACCTGATTACAAATCCTTGACCTGCCATTTACTAGCTGTGTGGCCTTGAGCAAGTGACCTGACCTCTCTGTGTTTCAGTTCCTTCACCCAGTTCTTAAGTAAAGCTAATATACATACAGGGTTTCGAATAGTGCCTGGTACATGAAAAGCTCTCAGGAAATATCAGCTTTTATTAGGATCAATACTCTTTGAGGGAGCCAGCAAATGGTTTCTCAGCCAGTTCAAATCCTCATTGTTTGTCAGCAAACACTCGTGAAATCTATCTTGTAACATTTGGAGAAATTAAACAATATCCTGTTTAAAATCTTATCTGGCCCGTTTCCGTTGGATACACTTTCAGAATTCCCAGTCTAATTTCTCTCTCTTTTTTTTTTTGGTATGTTGAGGCCAAACATTAAGTTTCAATTTCCCTGCTGACATTTTATCTGCTGTCAGCACTGTGACAACTAACAGTCAGTCAAGAAGCACTTAAAATGCACAATAACCCAGTATTGTCACAACACAATATGACGCACACTGCGCAACCGACCCTCACCCCGTGAAGGCGACCTGACCCTCGCCTAGGAGATTAGTTGACCTTAAAAATACATTTTTTTCTCAAGTCTTGATTGCTGCCATAGTCTATACGCTCACATGCTTTCCTGTGAGCAGACATGCGCAGGAGCACATTTTTAAGAGACTTTTGCAGCTTCGATTTCACTAGCGAATGACCCATTTACAACAGGTCCAAGGACATTGACAGAGCAAAGGGACCCAGTGCGGGTTGGCAGCCAATGGGGGAACATGTGAAAGTCCTTTTGCAAGCGTGTCTATGTTCTCAATAGAAAAAGAAAGGTCAACAGCTGAGAATGAGGACAGGAGAAAGAAGGAGACAGATGCCCTCACGGAAGCTGGACGCTTTAACCGCCGGGGCGTCTACGTGTGTTAAAGTGCAGAAGCTGATACATTTGAATGTGCTCTGTTTTGCACAGAGGTTAGGAGCACCATCTCTGGAGCCAGCTGTGTGTCTTCGGCACTTCATTTAACCTCTCTCAGCCTCAATTTTTCCACCTGAAAAATGGGGATAATTACGGGACCTATTTCATGAGGTTGATATGAGAATTAACTGGATAAAAATAGAAGCAGTCTATAGAACAGAGTATGATGTAAAAAAATTAGCTATCATTTTTGCTGTTTTTTAGAATTTAGATTGTATTTCTACTCTGAGCTGGGTTTCTGGAGTCTCCGACACATCCTTGAGATCCTGGGGTTCCTCTGACCCCCTATGGACTAACGTTCCTCTGTCTTCCATGATCAGACCTAGATGGAACTGCCATTGCTGCTCTGAAGAAGAAATGAGCCCGGGGGTGGGGTAAAGCCGGGGAAAATCTTGCCTGGGGGCTCATTCGGAAACACTCGGAAAGGTTCCAACGGACCAGCGAAGGAGAAAAGAAGGGAGAACATATTTGCGGGGATTTATTCAGGCAACAGCTCCTGGACCAGCCTCAGCACACGGGAGTTTATCAGGAATGCAGACTCCCGGGCCCCAGCCTGGACCTGCCGAACCAGCACCTGTACTTTAACTAGATCTTCAGGTGATCCCTGCACACGCTAAAATTTGAGATGTACCAGCTCTACTTGGTCCATCACATCATCATCTCATTTATTCTTCACAACAGCTCTGCCCATTTTACAGATAAGGAACCTGGGAGGTTCAGAAAGGTTAACCCTCCACTCGGGGACAGGGCATGGCGAAGTATGGGTCTGAACCCAGATGGTTCCATTCCAGCGAGAACAGGAAGCAGCATGAGCTCAGTTGGGGAAGAGAAGGGAAACAGGGGAAACACTGGCCAGGAATCCCACAGAATCTTCCTATAACACAGTACAGGAGCCCGGAAGCACTACCTAATTCACTCACTTATTCACTCACCAAACGTTCTCCAAGGGCACCTACCCTGTGCTGGGAACTGAGGTGCAGAGAGGAATGACTATGGCTGCACCAAAGAAACATAGACCCGACTGGGGAGATGGAAGTGTCGGCCAACCACTCCTGTGTCCCACATGCTCCCGCTCCCACTTCAATATCGTGGGGGTCCCTCCCTTCTTTTCCTGTCTTACCCAGCTTCTTGACCCTCTTCCTGTCTTGTTCTCCTTCTCTTACAAGGATCCAACTGGACATCTCCAAGAGAGAATCAGTAGCAACAACTGTCACCCCAGTGGTGGCTGTACTGGGGAGTAAAGCCTAGCCAAGAATGGTGACCCTAAGCTCTCTCTAGGAGCTGGGTCTCAGGCGTTCCTGTTGGTTTCTGAAAGCTGAGCCTCTGACCCTTGTCCCCAGAAGGATCATTGCCAGACTGAGTCCCTCCCAGCTGATTTCCACATCCTTCCTTCGGCAGGGGCCTCCTTGCTCCCAGGAGGTGAGTGCAGTCTGCAGCAGCTCGTTTGCAAATGAACGTGTTGGACTGAGTCGGACTCAGCCAACATCCAGCAAGGCTGGATTCTGAGTTTCAAAAGCAACAATTATCAGCTGGAGGGACACGGGGTGGGGGGACTCAGAGGTTGAAATGAAAGAGGTCAAGCTGATGGCATACCGGAAGAATATTTTTGCAGCATAGCCCCGGGAGACAGCAAGAAGAGTGAACCCAAAGACAGTAGGGCCGTGTTCGGCCACAGAGTTAAATGGAAAAAGCAGAATGAGCCCCATTAAAGACACAGTGAGAATCTGTACACCCCTGTGTACACAGAAACGTCTGGAAGGAAATCATTGTTAATCTGTGCTGATGGTGAGGCGCTCGGAACTAATTTAGAAAGAAATGAGCCGCCAGCAGGCAGGGCAAAGGCTGCCTCTCCCTCCGATTCCCCACCAGCAACTTGACGTTAGCACTGACTCGCCTGGGCAGGCATCTGCGCATGGACTTTCTCTTTGCTTCGAGCCCATTGCTGAAGAAATTCCCTGTTTCTTTCCATGTCTTTCTTCTCTGTGATTTTTATGACCTCTAACAGGATCGTAAACTTTATCCCTACCCAACTCAAACCCCTAACTTCATAGTTAGATCATTTGCAACTGCAAAAACAAGTCGGACCCAGAAGGCAGCAGTGGTCTGCGTCAGAAAACAGCTTGGCCATGCTATTTTGGCCAACTGAAAGGAAATACGACCCTCAGGGCATGTACCTAAACTAAAAAGCCTTCCACTCTGCTCTAAATTTTTGGAGAGGAGTTTTGTGATCCGTATAAAACTAGGATGTGCATCTCCCCATATTTCCTGTTTAAGACTAGATTGAGACATCGCATTACTTTCTCTCCCAGAATCCCCTAACTTCACCAACACTGAAGAAAAAAATGTCCCGCTCTGAAGAGAAGTCTTTTCCTGGGTTACCTTGGCCCCACAAGAGGCCATCTGGGGAGGGAAAGTGTCCCAGTGCCAAGACAATGACAGTAAGAACGACAATGATTCATGGAGGGCTCTCAACGTGCCCAGCACTGTGCAAAGCGCTTAGCACATCTCAGAAAGTTATCTCAGTAAGCCCTCACATCCAAACGATTATCATCCCCAGTTTGCTGATGAGTAAACTGAGGCTCAGGAAAGATGAGCAACTTGCCCACACAGCTAGTCAGTGAAAGAAGCAGAACTCAGTTCAGATCTGCGGACCCCCGTGCCTAGGCCCTTTGCTCTGTGCCACCCCTTCCCAGACACTGAGACGTGAACCATGGTCCCTCTGGGTCACGGGGTAGGGCGTGATTTTCGTTTTCTTCTCTTGGTTTATGCGTACTTTCCAGATATTCTACAATAAACATGTTACTTTTCAAATAAGGTTTAAAAAATTAAGATAGAATATTTTTAAAAGAAAAAGAAAAGACTTGTTGAACCCAGGCTCCCCGCAGAGAGGAGGGCTGTGGGTCAAGAACCTTCTGTTCTGCTTCAGTCTGAAGTTACCCTGTGCTGAGCTCAGAGCCTGAGTTCGGGGGAGGCCACAGGGAGAGGCCCCCATGGCCTGCGGAGGCTTCCCCGTCAGCCTGAGGGGCTGAGTCCATGAATAAAATAATCCCCCAGCCAAGGCACATCAGTTATTTTATGTCTCAAATGCACTCCAGGAAGCAGGAGTTTGCAGGTTCAAGCATCTCTCCTAAGCCATCTGGGTGTGTCTTTGAGAGGATGGCTTCTCTTAGAAGCTCTGCAGGGACTTTCTTCTTCTCTCAGGAAGCCCCAGCCTGGAAGGTGACTTTGCTGTGTCCCCCTCTCTCCCGCTGCTGTTTCTTACGAGCTTGAGGGATCCACATGGGGAGGTGGAGGGTGACAAGAGGTACCCCGCGCTGTGTGGTCGACGTTGCAGGAGACAGGGGCAGAGCAAGTCAGAATGGGCTCTCAGTGACTGACTCATAAGGTCCCCATGATGGTTCATCATGTCACCAGGTTGGGGAAATGGGTGGCCTTCAGGCCTGCAACCTCACTGACTACAGAATGCCTACAACTCTCCAGCTGTGGCCGAGACATCAGAGATCCAGAAAGAATGAAGGCAGTGACCAGTAAGAAAGCTTGTTCCCAGTCCCTCAGGCACGAGAGTAAGTGTCCCCGACTCCTCACGCGCCCGCCTATGCTCTAGGCAGGAAGCTCAAAGGGGAACCCTGGCAACTGAGTGTTCACATTTGCTACAGGCCAAGTTCCAGGCAGAGAGGTGCATTCTGGGCAGCATCCAGGAGATAACAGCCCTAGCAGGGGTCTTTGTGGCCCTTTAGTGGATGGGTTTTGGGGTTAAGAATTGCCCTTGGTGCTCTCACAGATCACCCCACTACAGATGGGGTTTTACACTAAGCGGTAAAACGGTGCCATCCGAGCAGCAACATATGGGTCTTTGTGTGGTCTCGTCCCCCTGCAGATTGTGGCCCGTCCAGCCAGCCTGCTATTTGCATACATCAGTTTAATATTCGGCAGAGGCAGATGGGACCTCTCTTGATTGGCTTTGCCTGATAAAAACCCATAAAAAAATAAAAAGGAATGTAGAAGAAGAGAGCCGCACTTCTTCACTCAAAGAATTTCAAAAGAACTTGGATATCGTCTACTCCCATGGTCTATACCCATTGCACACCTCACTGACCTGGCATGGAACTCCTTCCCTCTGAGCCAAAAGCCAGCTTCACAGTCTTCACCAGCATCACATGTCAGGCTGCAGCCATCATCCAGTTGGAGTTGGCACGCAAGATAAAACTTATCTGACATCCCTGGTAAGATCCAAACCTATCCTTTTACAGATGGGAAAACTAGGCTGAGACAAGGGGAGTGACTTCGGCCAGAATCGTTCAGGGAGTCTTGACAAAAGCAGTTAGAATCTAGGACTCTCTGACTCCAGGGCTCTTTCTACTGCACCAGAATCAATGTTCTCGAATCTTAGAATCAGAGTGAACAGAAGGTAAGAGGAAGATGCAGTAACAGGTCACACTATGGAAAGAACATTGGCTTGGCTTCAGTTGACCCTGGATTCAAATCTTACCTTGGGCAAGTGACTTCACTGTCCCTGGTCCTCAGTTTTCCACTTGCAGAATGGGGATAACAACGCCCACCTCACGGAACCTTTGTGATTCTCAATTGAGGTAGTGCCTAGCACAGTACCCAACACAAACGAGGTTATTGTGTTAACAGTATATGTTGCATTTCCCCCTGCCAATATCAGGCTCCTAATGTCTGCCACTTCCCTCCATGCCTCCTTCCCAGCCAAGCCACCTCCTGTTCTCTTGATTGCCATGAGTGACGGATGAGCCTTTGGTTTCCATGGTTGCCCAGATGTGTTTATTGGACAGATGACTGTCATTGCCTGCAGGTCTCTGATTGGAGTTGGGAAGGGCTGGGGCCACTGAAGCTTCATTTCCAAGGTACCTGGGCTCTGTCCATCCAAAGGGCACCTCAAGGATGCTCTCAGACTCCCTTTGTCAATTCCTAGGTAAAGGTGGTAACATTTTCAGGAAGCTCCACATGGAGTCAATGTCAAGTGCCAACTGAGCAAATGATTATTCAGACTCCAAAAGGCTTCTCTGGCTCTTTCCCAGCTCGTGAGTTCCCCGAGGGCAAGGCCTAGGTCCTGTTCAGCTCTGCATCACCTATGTCCCTGTCTCCTGGCAGGTAGTAGGTACTCATGGTGAACTGTATTATTGACCCCAATTTTCCAGCCCTCCCTGTACCCGTACTCTTTATCTTGTAACTTGGCAATGCTCTCTCACTATAAACAAGGATAATTTCCCACCCCAGGCCTGGCCATGTGATTTTCTTTGACCATGGGGATGTATATTATTTATCTATTGCTGGATAACAAATTACCCCCAAACTTAGAAGCTTAAAACAACACATAATTATTATCTCACAGTGTCTGTGGGTTGGAAATCTCAGCATGGCTTAGCTGGGTCCTCTGCTTCAGGATCTCTCACGGATCCACCATAAAGGTATCAGCCAGTCATATCAAGGCTCAGCTTCCAAGCTCACGTGGTTTGTTGGCAGGATTCAGTTCCACACAGACTGTTGCCTGGAGGTTGTCCTCAGTTCTTTGCCAGGTGGCCCACTTCAAAGGGTACAAACCAAAGAGGCAATAGAGAGAATCTGCTAGAAAGACAGAAGCCACAATCTCTTGTATCCTAACCATGAAAGTCCATTACCTCTGCTGTGTTCTATTGGTTAGAAGCAAGTCACAAGTCCTGTCCACACTCAGGGAGGGGATTACACAAGGGCATGAATGCCAGGAGATGGGGATCATTGGGGACCATCTTAAAAGTCTGATTACCACTGGGTAATTGGAGATGTTGCAAGCTGAGTCAAGAAGCACACGTGCAATTGAGCCTGCTTCCTGCCTCTACCATGGGAAGGATGTCCCCGTGGGTCACCCACTAGGCCCAGAAAAAGGACGAGACACACATGGCACAGAACTAAGATCTCCCAGCCAACCCCAACCAACAGCAGAGTCTCCAGTTAAAGTGTAGACATATGCGTGAGCCCAGCTGAGACCAGCAGAATAGCCCAGTGGAGCCCAACCCAGATCAGTTGAACCCAGCAAAATCCACTGAGGTTTTGTGGCTGGTTGTGAGGCTGCAAACGCTGGTTGATACGATGAACAAAAATTATTAGTAAACTGCATAATAATTTATTTTCCATCTCAGTTTCCTCATCTGTAGAAAGGGCATAATAATATTTATACTTCACAGGGTCATGATGAAAAGTAAATAAGTTAGTATTTCCAAAATATTTAGAACAGTGCCTGATGCATAGTAAGCAAACATAAGTGCTTGTTAAATTAAAATAAATCAATCGATAACAGCTAACCAGCTTGAGCATTTACCAAATGTTAAACTCCTCATATGCCTTGTCTGATTTACTTGTTACAACAACCTTATGAGGTTGGTACAACTATTATCTTATTTTACAAAGGGGGCTTAGAAAGTATAGGAAATTCGCACAGATCACGCAGCTAGTACATGAGGAAGCCAGGATTCAAATTAATGATCAGCTGAACAAAATCCAAGATCAGAAAGCTAAGAGAACCGAGTCGGCAGTGAAGAGGCTGGGAGAGTACGAGGAGGCACAAGCAGGTGAACCAGGTTGATTCAGGACTAAGCGTGCAGAAGAGGGCAGGCGACAGGGCATTCCTTTTGTTTGAGCTCCTATGTGCCTCGTGGGGGCCAAAGGGATGAGCCAAGGATGACAGACCAGAGACGTTTAATTAAGAAAAGAGAAGTCTTAAAGGGCAACATGAGAGACCTTTTCCAAGAAGAAAAGACAATTGGAAATGGGAATTGGATGGTTCAATGTGACTCCAGGGGACAGATCTAGGTCAACTGGGTGGAAGTTCAGAAAGGGGTCAGTGTAAGGGAGAATTAGAGAAGAATTCCAGCTACTAAGTCATAAATAGAATGCTTGAGGAAGAATGAGCCCCACCAGAAGTGTGCAAACAGATTCTGGAGGCCCACGTGCCAAGAAGGTTGTGGGGAGATTCCTGCCCTGGGCAAGGAGTGGAATGATTTACCACGCAAGACCTCTTCCAGCTCATAGAGTCTGGGCTTCCAAGAAAACAACTGCGTCTACGGGTGCGTAGCCAAGACCTGGCCACTGGGGACCTGTCACCTGGTTCGTTTCTGATTTCACGGCACGAAACAAAGCCGGTTACAGCAAAGCTCTATTTTTTCTTTCAAAAAAATAGGAGTGAATAATTGGTTGTAATTCCAAGCGATTGAACGTGCTCGATGAAATTAATCACATTTACGGTCCCCAACAGACAGCTTGGATGTTACTCATCCTCTCCTGGACTGATCTTGAACAGAGACACATCCTGACCAAAGCTTAGACCTGACCCAACTCTACCGCCTGATTGACCTCCTTCCCTTTCCTTCCGTTCTCCGTCTGGCTTCTCCAGGGCTCATTCCTCTTACACTGGGAAGCTGGGTTTTCTTGTGGCAGTTCCTTCCTCTCCTGGTTTTCTGCTGGTGTCCCCGTTTTCTCCTCCTTGGGGCTCCTCAACGACCACCATCTCTGCTCTCCCCCTGCATGTTGGTGAGTCCCAAGACCCTGCCCAGCCTTCCTTTCTTCCCAATCCTCACACCTCCAGGATCTCAGCCACCCTCTTGGGGTTTTGGCCTCCCCTAAGCCGGCAAGTCCTTCATCTCATGGTCTCGCTCACATCTCTCCCCTGAGCTGAGACCTGCACATCCAACAGCTACTAGACATCTTTACTGAATGTCCCCCAGGCATCTCTGACTCAACCTTTGCAAATTTATTCTTTACCTTTTGCCCAAATCAATTTTTCTTCTTTGTAATGGCACCATCTAGCCAGTCACCAAGCTGTGTGTTCTTGAGTAACTTTCTTTCCCTCTCTGGGCCTCAGTTTTTCCATCTGTAAAATAAGGAGATTAAATTGGATTATTTCCAAAGTCCTTTTCTTTCAGTTCTGATCCTTTGTCACTCTGAGGTTTTAGGACTTTAAGTGGTGCTATATTCTATTGGTTTAGAAGATAATATAATGGTGAATAATAATAATAGCAATAATAATAACTGAACTTTATCGAGCAATTACATGTGCTAGAAATTTCTGTAATTACTACCTATGGGTCATCTCCATAAGGCGGCTCCATCATGATTACCTCTTTTTTGAAGATGAAGAAGCAGAGGCTCAGAGAGGTTGAGAGACTTGCCGAAGACACACAGCTGGGAAGTGGCTGCGCTGAGACGCAAATCTCCACGAGCCGGCTCATGTTCTTGGGCTCTAGATCTGGGTCAGAGCCTTGAGTGTGAGTCTTGGCTTCAAATTTTGTTAACTCTGCGTCCTTGGGCAAATCTTTTGCCGTTTTATGGCTCAGTTTCTCCGTCTTCAAGTAGGAGTAGTAATCGTAGCTAACATTAACTCACGTGCAGACCTGCGGGATTAAATGAGATAATACTCTGAATACAACCCGAGGACTTTCCTTGTTCCCCATGATGCTCAGCCCTCCCACCCAGGAAGGAGTGTGGCCGGACCCCCAGGCATTCCCAGCTGCAGGGAAGGGCTATCCGGTGGGAATGCAGAGGAAAGGCTTGAAAGCTCAGACTCTCAGGGAGCTGGGACATAAATATTGATTTGGGGAAAACCCAGTTCAGTCAGAGAAAGGTTTCCTGTCTCCAAAGCAGAAGAAAAGACTTCTGAGAAACGCCGAGCTAGGAGATTTGGGGGCTTTCCTGAGAAAGAAGTCCCTTCCTCCCCAACAGTGGAGGTCTCCATGTGTGGTGGGGGGAGTAGAGGGAGTGACAAAAGTTGTAGCTAGGTTCAGAGATCTGAGAACACAGGGAACTTGTGTCCCCTACACCAGCTCAGAGAAGCCCGCTCTAGAGGTAGCTGTCTCAGGGTGGGCAGAAGGGCTGAGACCGCCTCCCAGCATTCCTTGCTCCCAGGCTGGCTCAGGAACCACAGAAAGATCCTGCAGCCAGAGCCACAAGGATGGAGCTGACAAGAGCATCAGAGGAGGCCTTGCCACCAGGATGAAGGCAGACCCAGCAGCGACCCTACAGGGACCATGGGGTGAGAACAAGGATGTCCCAGCAGCAGAAGCATGGGTAGATGGTGACACGCCTGGTACCAGATGCCCTCACCTCTCCCAGTGCCGCCATGCCTCCATACCCTGTAAGGGCCCTGGAACTTAAGACATCAACCCACCCAGGCAGGGTGGGATCGAATGGCTTGAGATCAGGTTTCCGCCACTCGGCAAACTGGAGGCGCAAAATAATAACACAGTTCAGGTGGGAAGAAAGAAAGGAAGTTATAGTTCAGTTCTTGTCCCGCTGGGTTTGTGGACTGAAAGCACAGCCATCGGATGTGTAGACACTCAGCCTCGGGCCTGGCACAGAGTGAACACTTGATAAATGATGCTGACACCTTCACCACCTCCTGGGAGAAGCTCCCATCCACACGGGTTCGCTCCTGTCCCAGTGCTTCGTGTCCGGTTCGTGTCTGCTCCCTGGGACACAAACGAAATGGGGAGATGAAGTATATTTGCCTGCTGGTCTCTGCACCCAGTGATCTTTTATCCAACTCCAGATGAGCAAACCTCCTTTCTCTCCCACTGCCTGCAGAAGATACTGACGCTCCTGTGAAAGTTAAATGGCTTGCTGAAGATTACTCTTTGACCCTGGAATTCTACTTGGAGTGTGTCTATTTGCTCATTAGTTAACTAATTAATCAGTTTGTTTATTTAGTAACAGCTAAACTCTATGAGACACAGCTCTGAGAAGGAAAATCCTTTCTATTCATTCTTTTCAAACTTTAAGGTACCCACACATCACATGGTGATCTCGCTAAAATGAAGATTCTGATTCAGAGGTCTGGAAAGGGGCCTGAGTTCTACATTCCTAACAAGCTCCTACATGATACTAATCCTGCTGATCCACAGTCCACACTTAGAGGATCTAAAGTCAAACATGCTGGGTTCAAACTCCAATTCTGGCTCTTGATAGCTGTGTGAACTTAAGTAAGTAAATTAACCTCTCTGGGCCTCAATGTGGTCTTTTATTAAATGAGATTGCATAGCTTCTTACTGAAAGTTTGTGTGTGTTATTAAAAGTTATCCAACAGAGCATTCATGGGCATTCATCAAGGGGCCATGTGAGTTGATGTGATGGCCCCATTTCTGCACAGTGTAAGAACACATCTTGGTACCCAACCCTGTGAATCCCTCTTGTCCTGATATTCTAGTATTCTGTGAAAACAAAGCAGCTCTGAGTGAAGAAGGTTAGTGCTGCCCGCAGGGAGGGGCAGCATTTGTCCCTACTGTCAGTCTGTGGCCATCGTTCCAGACTGGATCAGAGCATCTTCCTTTCAGAGCTGGTCCTGCCCAGTGCCTGGACCACAGCCCTTCTCTTCCTTCCTCTTCAGGGGCATCAATCCAAAGCCAGCTCAAGATACATCTCAAGGGGCTGGCCCCATGGCCAAGTGGTTAGGTTCACACGCTCCGCTGCAGGCGGCCCAGTGTTTCGTTGGTTCCAATCCTGGGCGCGGACATGGCACTGCTCATCAGACCACGCTGAGGCAGCGTCCCACGTGCCACAACTAGAAGGACCCACAACGAAGAATATACAACTATGTCCCAGGGGGCTTTGGGGAGGAAAAGGAAAAAAATAAATCTTTAAAAAAAAACAAATGTGTCTCTGTTATTCGTTTGCTGCAATCAGCATGGATATTAGGGCAATCCCCTGGCAACCTGAGTCTCCCTCTGAGGTCCCCAGAGTCCATGGCAATTTTGCAAGACCCGAGCCTGGAAATAAAATTTTAGTTAACTAAACTGGAAATTAGATTAGATTTTATTACTAGAAGGAAAAAGGAAAGATGACAACCACCAAAGGCTCAGAGGAGAAAGGCATACACATGTCAACAGACAAATCTGATATGAAGAAGCCGTGTTGCAGCCTGACTCATCAGACCCTGAGGAGCCAAGGAGCATCTGTCCAGCTTGGGGCCAAGAGGAGGCGGACTCGGCTCCAATGACAGCCTGCTGGAGTGGAGGCGGCCCTCCCCTCTGAGAGGCAGGGCAAGACTCTGAAAACGCACTGGCCCTTGACGCAGACCACCAGGACTCCAACCCAGGATCACCCACTCCCCGGCTGCGTGAACTTCGACACGTGACGTCCATCCTCCACACGCTTCCCCCCGATGTGGGATGCTGCTGATGCAGAACACAGGTCAGAAGGGGGTGGCACGAAAGAGCAAGTGAGGTCCTATTCATCGCCCATGGAGAGGCGTGAACTGGATGATCAGAATAAGAAATACAAAACTCACAGTAAGAAATACATTTCACATGATGGCCTTATGCATGCATATGTATACATAAATAGCTGTAACAAAAACATAAAGTGTAAGCAAAATAATAATCCTTCCTACATGTGTTAATAATTGCAAACGCATATAGTGCTTCCTATGTCCTAGACCCCAAGCATTTCATGAATCGTGAGTCATCCCTGTGAAGTAGCTGCTATTATTATACCTATTTCATAGACGAGGGAAGCGAGGCTGAGATTCCCTGGAGTAATTTGCCCACGGTCCCCTCACCAGAATGGCAGAGCCAGGGTTCCAACCCAGCCAGTCCCATCCACCATGCTACCACATCTGGTACTTCCTGTTCGATTCTTTTCTGGTCAGAGATCCACAATGTTGATTTCACGGCCACGAAAAGGGTCTCAATCTGCAATTTGCAAAGTACAATTCTAATACGTCCGTGTGGATAAGCTTTGTCTTTCCCTCAATACTGAGTGTGACCTTGACTGCGGTAGTTTTTTTCATTTCTGCTTCTACCATCACCACCACCCTGGTTCCTCGGCACCCTGCTGGACCCACAGTAGTGGGTAGATATAAAGGTCAGTAAATACCCTTATCACTGACTGAGAAGCAGGTGAATTTCATAAAGCTCTTTTTAGAAATAATGATAAAGCATTTGTTAAGCACGCATTTGTATACCAGGTTACAACTGGGCATTTCCATTTATCAAATCACAGCATTCTCATGGGGACCAATGAGGGAGGTAGTACAATCCGCCTATCACCCCTAAACAATTAAGGCTCAGAGAGGTACAGTGACTGCTCCAGGCTCACCATGCCAGCAAGTGACTGCTCCAGGATTCAAGCCCAGGACTGACTGTCAACTCTGTTGTGGGTTGAATGGCGGCCACTCAAAAGACATGTCCGCCTGGAACCTGGGAATGTGACCTTATTTGGACAAAGGGTCTTTTCAGATGTAATTAAGTTAGGATGAGATCTTCCTGGATTATGCATGTGGACCCTGAGTGCAATGACACCTGTCCTTATAAGAGACAAAAGAGGAAGAGACACAGAGAGAAGAGAAAAAGGCCACATGACGACAGAAAGAGAGGTTGGAATGATGCTGCCGCAAGCCAAGGAATGTCTAGAGGCTGCAGAAGCTGGAAGAGATGAGGAAGAATTCTCCACTAGAGTCTTCAAAGGAAGAGTGGCTCTGCCAACACCTTATTTTCAGATGTCTGACCCCCAGAACTGGGAGAGAATAAATTCAGTTGTTTTTAAGCCATAATTTGTAGTAACTTGTTATAGCAGCCTTAGAAAACTAATATAACCTCCAACATCCTTGAACTCTCAAATTTCCTCAGCTTAATAGATGCATCTCATCCTTGCTACGGGATGGTCTTCTCATCCAGGGAGCCAGTAGGCAAGGATTCCATCTCTGACACTAGGAGGACCTGGCCTTGAGTCTTGGCTCTATCACTTCTTGACAGGGTGACTCTGGACAAGTCACTAAAATTTTCTGAGCCACAATGGCTTCAAGCGTAAAACAGAAACTATAATAACAACCACTTCCTAGGTTTTCCCAGGACACAGGACTTTGAGTGCTAAGACGGGAAAGTCCCAGGCAAACCAGGACAAGTTTGTCACCATAGATGATGGTTGATAGGACCATTCATTCAATTGTTCATTCATTCAACAAGTGGTTAATGAGTGTCTGTTGTGCACGAAGCACTGTTCTTGGTGCCAGAAATACAGGAAAAAGAGAAGATAAAACATTATTTGCTTTCACGGAGTTTAGATTCTAGGAAGGGAAAAGGACACAACTAAAGAAGTAAAACATTTAGTATGTCAAGGAATGATCAATGCAATGAAGAAAAATAAAGCAAATTATTCAAGTAGCCCCAAATGGAAGCAACACAAAACATCCATCAGCAGAAGGATGGATAAATCAGTTGTGGTCTATTCATACAATGGAATAGTTCACAACAACAAGAACAAGAGCTATTGATACGCACAACGTGGGGGAAGCTCCTAGATATTATGTTGAGCAAAAGAAGCCAGACACAGAAGAGTACCTGCTAGAAGCTTCCAGTTATATGAAGTCCAAAAAGGCAAAACTAAGAGATGGTGATTAAGGTCAGAAAAGTAATAACGTGAGAGGGATACTAACTGGCAAGGGCTAAAGGAAGCTTTTGGGGTGCCGCTGGGGATGTTCCATGTCTTGATCCGGGTGGTGGTCATACGGAGCACACTTATGTCACCATTCACCAAAGTGTACCCTTGACACGGATCCAATAAGTGTACTTTACTGTGTATATGTTGCACCTCAATTCCAAAAATATTTTAAATAGGTCAATACAGCAGCAAAGGTGAAATGAAGTTCTGGGTGGTTAGGTTAGCACAAGTCTTAGCATAGAGTAAAACTTTAATACATTTTTAGAATATTTGATTATTATCCAATGGCTTTTAGGAGCCTGGCTCCTAGGCTTTAAGGAGCAGGAGCTATTTGCTTGCTTCTTTGGGTGTCTCTGGTTCCCTCAAGTCATCTTGGGATACCACCCAAGATGATACTACTCCGTGAAAGCAAATAATGTTTTATCTTCTCTTTTTCCTGTATTTCTGGCACCAAGAACAGTGCTTCGTGCACAACAGACACTCATTAACCACTTGTTGAATGAATGAACAATTGAATGAATGGTCCTATCGACCATCATCTATGGTGACAAACTTTAAATGCCTTAACGTTGGTCCTGAAACCCAGCTCGCCAATGGGCCTGGAGAGGTAAGTCCTAACCTCCTGTCCCCTAAGATTGCAGTGACAAGGATATATAGCATTTTCCTATGCAATGGGCTTGAATTATCCCAGGGATAATGGAAAGGTATTTTTCATCTTTAGGGTGTTAATGAATATAAATGGGATTCACAGCCCATTTCTCTGCTTTTCGTTCCCTCTGGGAAGCAAGATCATAGGAGGAAAAATTCCCAGGGCAGGAGGGGAGAGGAGCCCACATTCTACCCTCCCACTCATGACACCCCTAAGCACGGGACAGACTTCAGCAACCCCAATGCCTTCCCTTTCTGCCCAACTAGTCAAAAACTCCTCCAAGTAGAAGGTAATTGATTTATCACGTTACAAGGTTTTTTAGCTACAAAGAGTTGCTAACCAACAAACTTTTCCAAGCGAACCAGTCAGGACCCAGTGAGGTCAATGCTTAAACCTCTTTCCTAAGATGGAATACTTCTCTCTCTACTCGTGGCTTTCTTCCGGGCAGCAGAGGATTGGTTCACATCTCTCAGGGAAATAATTCTGCCATCTCCCCACCTGTCATGCTTTGTTCTATGCTGGATTAATTTCAGGACCCAGAAAGTTCTCCTTCCCCTCTTGTCATTGACATTATCATTTGCTGTGCCTGGAATATGTCTCTCTTCTCTGCTTGGCCAGGGAGAGTTGACAGTGGCTAAAAAGGGGACATCAGGAGGGATCCTTGTGGCTATCTGACTATGTCAATGTGAATATCCTGGTTGTGATCTTTTACTACTGCATTACAAGATGGTACCATTGGGAGAAAGTGGGTAAAGGGTACACAGGATCTCTCCATATTACTTCTTATAACTTGGTGTGAATCTCTAATCAGCTAAAACATCTGATTTTTTTAAAATCTCATTGGAAAGTCTAATATGCAGTCAGGGTTCAGAATGATCATTCCAGCCCAACACTGGCCAAGAGGAATTTCTACGATGATGGAACTGTATTCTCTCTGCATTTATAATCGGGGCCACTAGCCTTAATAGCTATTAAGCTCTTGAAAGGTAACTAGTATGACTGAGGAATTAAATTATTAACGCTGATTAATTTAAATTTAAATAGCCACATGTGGTATATTAGTTTGCTAGGGCTGCCTTAACAAAGTACACAAACTGGGTTGCTTAAACAACAGAAATTTATTGTCTCATATCTCTGGAGGCCAGAAGCCCAAGATCAAGATCTTAGCAGGATTGCTTCCTACTGAGGCCTGTGAGAGACAAGCTAGATGTGGCAATACATTTTTGAAGAGAGCAAGCCAACTCCTCTAGAGCAGAGGGTTAGGAAAGGTGAGAAGGCATAAAGCTGGAAAGATATATTGAGGCTAGACCATTGATTGTTTAGAAAGCTACCTGAAAGACATCTCTCTTCCACAATGCCATGGGCCAGTCCAGGATCTAGATCCAAGTAAAATTCACCATCACCATCATCACTGTCATCATCATTAAGACTATCGTCATGATCACGTTGACCCTTCTCACATCATCATTGTCAACATTGCCATGATCATCATCATCATCATCACTGTCATTACCATTTTTGTTGCCATCATCATTCCCATCATCATCATCACCATTGTTGTCATCATCAACACCATCAGCATCACCATCAATGTCATCATGATTGTCATCATTATCATCACCATCATCATCATCATCACACAAACCTCTTCTGAGGAACTCTGTGACTTCATGACCTGTGGCTAAGAAAAGAGCACTAGACTTGGGGATCAGACACATAAATTTGAGACCCAACTTTATCACAACTGTGTGTATATTTGTATAGTTCCCAGAAGTCACTTAGCCTCTATAAGCCTCAGTTTCCTCATCTGGATAATGATATGTGAAGCGTGAATTAAAAGATTGAATGAGAAAATGTTCTACCAGTACTAAGCAGTGAGGATAGTCTGTTCTCACTAATATTATTCTGAGTTTTTCCTAATCTACCTTGTACCTGATTTCCCAGGAATGTCACCCTAAAGTCTGACTTTGACTCCTGTGACACAGTTACATCTCAACATCCCACTGCCCAGTGTGGTAGGAGAAATATGGTATTGAATCCTCCCAAGCTCTGTGACTTCAAGTGAGGTATCTTCCCTCTCTGAGCCTGTTTCCTTGTATAAGGTGGGATCATAAGGTTGTGGTGAGTATTTAAAGAGATAATGAATGCTCAGTGTTTGTCACATCGAAGTTACTCCATGGATGTCCACGCCATCTCCCTCCTTACTCCTGTAATGAGTTAACATGGGACACTCAATATTGGGAAAATTGCAACCTGAAGAGGGATTGTGCTGGTTTCCAGTTCAGGGAGGCTCTGGATGAACTTAGACGGGGAATCAGGTCTCCTGACTTCAGACCAGGGACTTCTGGATTAGACCACAGCAGTCCAAGTTCTCTTTCCTCATTTCCAGTGTATGAATGAACAAGAATTCCTGAAAGAAAGCTACTGGTGCAGACAGCTCTTAGGAGAGAGAAGGCTCCCAACAGCTGGAGGTCCAGGGAGGGGGAGAAAGACTGTTATCTGCCCAAATACACACATGGAAGCATCATCTCATCTGTACTTGCCTCAATTACAGACAGAACTTTCTTTTCCAACTAAAGTTACTTCAATAGCCGCCTAATGTCCTGTGGAAGGGATATGTGCCTTGCATGCATGAGCTGTTATTGATTTCCCCACAAAGGCCAATTTGGGGACGCCAGACAGCGTACACAGAAAAGTCAAAACGAAACGCTAGCTAAACTGCTGTACACAAAGGGAGCCTGTTTCCATCCATTGGTGAGTCAATGGGAGGCAGAAGCACTGATTGCTGGTTAATCCCCTCAGGCGGAGAGGCAGGGTTCCAAGCCCACCATGCAAACTGTGGCTGTGGAAAGGCACAGTAGGGAACAGTGCTGTCAGCTGAGAACACCAGTCTGGAAATTGGGAGACATGAAATCGAGTCCAGATCTGCCAACAGCTCACCCAAGCCCTTTAAATCAACCCAGTTCCCCAATACACCACACAAAGAGAAAAGAAGATGTGTAGCATAAAAATGGTCACAATCGCCACTATTTATTAGTCATTGCTTATATTTTTTTTTCTAGATTGGCCCTGAGCTAACATCTGTTGCCCATCTTCCTTTTTTTTTTTTCCCTCCCCAAAGCCCCAGTACATGGTTGCATAGCCTAGCTGTAAGTCATTACAGCTCCTCTATGTGGGACGCCGCCACAGCATGGCTTGATGAGCAGTGCTATGCCCCTGCCCAGGATCCAAACAAGTGAACCCCAGGCCGCCAAAGCAGAGTGTGGAAACTTAACCACTCAGCCATGGGGCTGGTTACTAGTCATTGCTTTTATTCATTTATTGAGCTCCTATGATGTGCCAGGCACTGTGCTAGGTACAGAAGTGGCCCCGGCCCTCTCAACACATAGAACCTGGTAGAGGAGACCGGGAGTAAACATTTAATTACATCTCCTGTAAAATATGTATCATTTCAAATTGAATGGTGGTTGCCAGGGGCTAGGGGGTTGGGGAAATAGGGAGAGGTTGGTAAAAGGGTACAAACTTCCAGTCCTAAGATAGCTAAGGTCTGAGGCTCTAAATTAAATCGTGGTGACTATAGTTGATACTGTATTGTATAATTGAAATTTGCTAAGAGAATAAAATGGAAGAGCTATCACACACACAAAGAGTAAATATGTGAGATGATGGATGTGTTAATTAACTCGACTGTGGGAATCTGTTCACAATGTATATGTACATCAAATCATCACGTTGTACACTTTAAAGGTATTACAATTTTATTTGTCAATTATATCTCAATAACGCTAAAAGAAAAAGTTACCCAGGCAAAAAGATGGGTGGGAGTTCACAGAGAAGAAAATGAGATGAGACTTTTTTGAGTAAAAGGAATATGTCAGTCCCTCCATTAGCTCTTTGTTTACCCAATCACATTTCATTCTTACAACCGTCTTTAGAAGTTGGTTTTTTGATGATCGCCAATATGCGAAGGAAGAACTGAGTCAAAGATGGTTAGGCCCATCTGTTCCAAATCACACACGTGATTTGCTTAAGAGGTGGACATGGGGATCTGGGATTTGAACCCAGGAAGGCTGGACTCCAGAGCCTTATTATCTCGGCTGTTACATGCTGTTATCTCTCAGATCACCTAGCCCATGCTCCACTCTCTCTGGTCCTCGTGCTCAATTCTCTCCCTCCCTATAATTAGTTATTGCAGGATTAAATGAATGCTGCATAACCAGCAACCTCAAAAGGCTGGTGACTTAGAAGCCTTGTAGGTAGCCAATGGTTCAGTTGGGATCTCTGGCCTCAGCTGGACTCGACTCTAGGCTGTGGGTTGAGTTTAAGTATGGTACAGATGTCTTCATTCTGGAACCAGAGGCTGCCCAGGGTGTATTCTTTCCGATAGTGGATTATAGGCATGCAAGTAGACAATCTAAATCATGCAAGCATATTTAAAGCCTCTACTCATGTCGTGTCCACCAGCCTTCCATTGGCCAATGCAAGTCACATGGCCAAGTCCAAAAATGTTGGATGCAGAAGTATATTCTGCTTCTATATAGTGGGAGATAATGCAAAGTCACAAGGCAAAAGATGTACATGTGTGATTGACTTAAGTTATCCAATCTACCATACACTCTAACGTCTTGGCTCCTGAATCCTGCATCAGACCCTTTGTGGCAGAAAATGGCAAGATACTCGTTAGGGTTTCCTTTTCCTCTTGAGAACACTGCTAAACTATAATTTCCAAGCTTCCTTTCTTCTTGGTGGGACCGTGTGACTTTCTCTGGCCAATGGGATGTGGGCAGAAATTATGTTTACCTCTTCCAAGCCTGGCCCTAAAATCTGCCAAGCGATCTTCCCCTCTATCCCTCCTCCATCTCAGCTGGCTAGAGGTAGGTGACCTGGTAGAAGTCTTCAAGGCCCTGGAGGAGCCACGAGGTGGAAGAAGCTTGAATGTCTTCATTTTTGCTTGAAGGAGAGGGCCCAGGAACACCCACCTGACCAATAACAGCCACAATGAGCTTTACAGAAGAGAGAACTAAACTCTTCGTGTTAAACCTCTGAGATCTGAAGATTGTTTGTCATAGCAGCCAATTCTAACAAATACACTCTCGCTGTCCTTCCTGGGTAGACTGGGCCAGACTCTGGTTCAAATTTCCCCAGCCTCTGGGCTAAACACCCATATCGTGAACCCATCAACCCTGAGCTGTGCTTAATAATGCTCCCCTAGACTCCACATCAAGGGGGAGATGAAAACAATCCTCTATTCATATCTGTGCCTGGGTTTCTCCATCTGTGTAGGTACTCGATGACTCCTCAGGGCCCGTCTGACTCTGATTCTTGCCCTTTCTGAGACACAGTGGGGGGTTATACTTGACTCAGTGAGTCTGAGGACTGAAGAGAGGTCTACCGAAATGTAAAGCTGGGCACTGGGGAGACTCCTGGGAGAGGACCCATCCTGGAGAAGGAATGACCCAGGATCATCAACTAAACAAAGCCCTGAATCTCAGATGGAGGGAGTGATTCTGCATATACCCTGATGGCCCTCATCTGTCCAGACCAGCCTTCAGGGTAGCTGCTCAAATCCTAAAAAGAGAGAAGGAGATTGGTTAAAAAAATAAAAACTCAAAGAGCTGGTCACTCAACTCTGTGGTACGTTGGGACCCAAACATTACTTTGGCCCTCCTGCCCCACCCCAAAGTGTAATCCAGATGAGGAGCAGCAGCCCTCCTCTCCCGCTCACCAGAGTCCACTCGCAGGAGGTACGGTCCTCCTCCAACTTTGTTGGGTTCGAATTCCTTTAAGGAAACCGCTCAGCAGGAGCAAAGAACCACTGACCAGTTTCTGTGACCAGAAAATTCGGTTCTATTCCATTTGTCATTTCCTGATGGATAACGTTTTGGTTTCTCTTTACTGAAGAGCAGTGAGAGAACATCGGAGAGTGGGAATTTGAGAGCATAGCTAAGCTTTAGGAGGAAAAAGTAGAGAAGGAAGAGAAGCTCAAGGCTAGAAGGAAGCAGAGCCCCCAGGGCAGACGTGGAGGAATAGAAGGTGATATAGGAGCCCTTCCGGGCCTGAAAAGGAAGCAGAGCATAGAGCTGTAAAAGCATCTGTAAGGGGTCATCAGAAGATTTCTCCTCATGGACCCCAGTCAAGCCTGTCTCAGGCACGGCTCTTACATCATTGAGTGTCCTGGGTAAGTCATAGCACTTCCTTTAACGCTGGTGTCCTCATCTACAACATGATGCATATAAACCTACTTTGCTAGATTATCCTGCACAGGGAGATACATTGGGTATAAAGTACCTCATACAGAGTAAGTGCTCAATAAACAGCAACATGATGATTATGATGATGGCAGTGGTGAGTCATGGATTAAAGCTGAGAATGGTTAACTCCATAGTCCCCCTTCTGAGGATACTTGGATGTTACCTTTGTGGAATGAAAGCTGATTGATCTCTGTGGAAGTGAGCTGAGGTATCAGGAGTTCAGTGGAGGAGACTTGTGTTTTGGCAGCAATCCTTGCCCATCATGAAATCATAGTATGCCAACTGCCATTCTAGAGTGGACATATTAACGCAGATGAATAAACCTTGTAGTTAGCACATAGCACACAGCAATTAACATCCATCTCACACATTGTGGTAGACAACATTAAAAGGCCCCAGTTTTTGACCATTTCCAAATCCACACATTTCGATATATGCTGCCTTGAATCTGAGCCCAGCCACATGAATTTCTTAGAACGAGGTAGATGGAACAGTGTGCCCATTCTGAGCCTAGGCCTTAAGAAGACTTGCATGTTTCCACCTACTCTTGGACTTCCGCCATTCCTATGAGAACAGGCTCAGATAAGCCTACTGGTCCCACAGGAAGGATGGGAGACCCTACAAGAAGAACTGCGCCATCTAAGCTGACTCAGTCAGCTGGAGCAGAGACCCCAGCCAACCACAGATACATGAGACAGCCCAGGCAGCACAAGCCAAGCCCGACCAAGATCAACCAACTCCAGCCATCCCAGCACATAAGCAATAAAGTCTTCTCTGCCACCAAAATTTTGTAGTTGCCTCTTGCACAGGATTATTATTATAGCAATAAATAACAAGGCACACAGTAATATAGAGCCGTTGGCCATGGCAATGTGGAGTTTTATGTTAAGAGAGATTCACATCCAGGCTAAGCAGAGAAGAGTATCATAATGATTGATGATATCCACCATGAGCAGAGAAATAAGGAGAGACAACCTACAGGAAATATGTTTCCCATCTCTAAATGGCTCTTAGCAAAAGATATATTTTGGTTGGAGATAATTCTGCCTTTCTATAGGCCCAACCTCCCAAAACTAATTACAGTAAAAATAAGATTTGGGGGATCTGTTTATTTCTTTGTAAACACCCTTGCCTGGGGTCAATTTTCAGATGGATTAATCGTACTCTGCTTAACTAACTCCAGCAGATATCTATTGATTTCTCTGTCCATATTTTCATTCACTATCTTCTCTCTCTCTCTCTTTCTCTGTCTCTCTGTGTCTCTCTGTCTCTCTCTGTCTCTCTCTCTCACTCTCTTTCTCAACAACTGGAACTCATACACACAAGTGTGACCAAGATGGCTCAAGACTCCATAAACATATTCTTTTAAAATTGAAAGAAAAAAAGGACTCAAAGAGCCTGATCACTGACTTCAAATCTCTGAAGATCTTTCATGGAGCAGAAAGAGCAAGCCAAGGCTGTGTGTCTCCAGAGGGTTAAACCAAGAAGTCACATTTATAGGACAACAGATTCTGCTCAAAACAGGGAAGACCTTTCTAACAGCTAGAGTGATCTGAAATAGGATCGGGAAAGTTTGTGAGACAGGGCGCTCTTGGTCACTAGAAGCATTTAAGGAAAACCTGGGTGATAACCTCTCTGGGCTATTGTAAGGGAATTTCTTTATTAGGCAGTGGGCAATATTAGATCCATTTATTCCTTGACTGAAACCATTCTTTCAAACAAAACGTTCAACACTCTTGAGTGCCAGCTATGTGTTAGGCACAACACTCAGGCGTGGTAACCAAGGATGATTTGCAGATCGTTAGCTTCTAGATCTCTGGGAAATTAAGGACCATGGCTATAAATCCTTCCTATTCCACCCCATATTTCTTTTACATTGAACAAAGTAAAAGAGAACTATCTGTCTGGAAAGACATCTACTTGTAGACAGGAAGAAAAAGAAAAAAGAGAGGGAGAAAAAATAAGACAGATATGGTACCCATCTCCCATCTTCCTGCCCTCAAAGCAGAATGCTCTTAATGTGTGGCATATTGCACAGGACTGACATAGCTGTTGTTGGGTATGATGCTAACCTGTCCTCTCAGACCATCCCTTGACTCTGTTGGCCTCATGTTGGCTTGTTTGGCTTGTTCTTGTGTGAGAAGATAGAGTTGAGTTGAGTCTCTACTCAACAAGAAAGCTATGCATCCCAGAAACACTATACTCTGAGGCTCAGCCCACTGATGGAGTCCCCACCACCATCTGTACCACAGCTATGTCCATCAGAAGAAGACACCCTTCTTCTGTACAAGATCCCAGGGCTCTTATGTCAAAAGTTGAGGCCCATCTCTCGTTAGATAGTTCCTCTTACTTAGGGAAAGACAGTGAGATTATTAACACAAATCCCAACTGCACTCTGGCCATAATTTGCTGACCAGCACAAAGTTACCTCACTCAACAGACATTCTAAGCCAAATAACACACTTTGGTCTGAACCCTAAACGTGGTTAGTGTAACTGTTCCTTCTCATACTCCATGGGAAGAAAATGATGACCCCCAAGTTTAAATCTGCAGCCTAGTCTGCTCTTCCGAGAAACCCACTCATCTGCAGCTGCCTGCTCCAGATTTCCACTGGGATATCTGAGAGCTACAATATGTTCAAAAAGCCAGCATGTGATCCTCATCAAAAAATACTGGTCCTTTTTGGTGGCTCTTATTCAATGAGGGATAGCACCACAAAAATAGCAACTAAGTGCTGACTAAGTGCAGACACTGATCCGAGCGTCAGCCTGTGCCAGCTCACTGAATCCACATCACACACTTATGGAGTAGGTACTCTTAGTGGGTCCATTTTTCACATAAAGGGAACAAGCGCCTTGCCCAAGATCACTCAGGTAGTAAGTGGCAGAGCTGTCTCTATAGCCTTGTAAACTGAAAATCTATGAGACGTCTTGACACTTCTCCCCCAACCCCCACATCCAGTCCCACAAAAGAATTGGTGATTTGACTTCACCTCCTTGAATCCATCAATTTCTCAACATCTTCACCTCCACACCTAAGTCTGAGCTATCATCATGTTTTATTTGGCAGAAGCCTCCAGACTGACCTCCCAGTATCCACACCTGCTTCCCCCTGCTGTTGTCCACGCTGTGCCAGAATGGCCTTTTCAGAATGCTTGTACGGTCATCTCTACCCCTCCCCTGCCCAAACCCCTGCATTGGTTATCCATTGGGTTTAGAAGAAAGGCTCTTTTCTGCTCTCCAGGACTCCTCACTGCATACCTCCCCAGGCTGGCTTTTATCACTCTGAGCTCTAGAGATACTGCAATTCTTTCAGGTCTTAGGAGATGTTAAGCTCTTCTTCTCTTCAGAGCCTTTGCATATGCTGTTCCCACTCACTGAATTGCTCTTTCCCTGGCCCCGTACTCTCTTTAACCACTTAACATCCACTCACTCTTCAGAGTTCAACTCCAAGGAGAGAGAGTCCCTCAAGGGAGCTTTTATTGACACTTCCAGGTCAGATCTGAGCCCACTTTTTTGTAAGCTCGCATACCTCCTTGTACTTTGCCTTTCCACAGTTTTCAATTGTGTATTCACATACTTATTAGATATATATCTGTCTACCCATGAGACAGATAAAGCTCCGGGGCAAACATCATCTCTGTTTTGCTATCCAATGGGTCCCAGCACTAGCACACTGTCTGACATGTAGTGAGCACTCCAAAAGTGTTTGGGAACAGGACCAGCCAACAAAGGCCTGCCTGTGTGCCTACACGAAGGAAGGACCACATTCCATGGGAAAATTCCCAATACGCAGTCTAACAACTGCTTTATCTGTCCACGTTCTTGAAGAGCAGATAATCACAAAGAGAACTTGACAGGAGCCCTGCCCCCCGGGTATTGACAGCCTCTCGGGAGAGGCAGACAGCTGAATGATCACAGTTCAGAGTGTTTACCTTACACTGGAGTTCCACACCATGTGCAAGAAGAACACAAAGGACATGCACCTGAATTCTGCCTCTGCAGCCAGGGCAGGCTTGGAGGAGGTGACAGTATTACAGCTCAGTCTTAAAGATGGCGTAGGAATGATCCATGTGCATGGTGGGGAAGGAAGGTGAGAAGGGCATCTCAACCAAGGGACTAGCCAAGGTAAAGGCCACGGGAGAGTAGAAGCTCCAAATAACTGGGATGGAAAGCGCCAGGGAGACATGGTAGATACGGACCAGAAAGGTTTCTAATGGCCTTTTGGCTGTATATTCTACAACTCCTTGAATTTTAACAGCATCCTTACAAGAGCCCAATCACTAACAGAGTTGCTGCTAAGAAAGCATATCACCCAGGGTCTGAGGAGACAGTTAGCAAGAAAATCTATACGACCCTGGCGAAGTCACATGCAGAATATTGCATTTCGTTTGGGGGCACCTCATTACCAGGCAAAGTAGACAAATTGGAAGGAGTTCAAAAGTGAACAAGAAAAAATGATTAGGGGAATGTAGAAATTGATCTAGGCAGAAACATTAAAGGAAATAAATGTGTGTGTGTGTATGTAAGTGGAAGCCAGGAGGGGCCAAGGCAGCAGCCTGCTGCACGCTTGTAGGGGAGGAGGGTTGGAGTGGAGGAGAGAGTCTGGGGCAGAGCGTGGAGACCGGACCAAGCAGGGGGCAGGGGTTAAGCTAGGAAAGTGGGCATCCAGTTTGAGAGTGGTACTGGAGCCAGGGCACGTGCGCTCGTAACAGAGGAAACCTCCATCACAGGCTGCCAGCATCTGCCTGGGGATTGGCCCCTAAACAAGTCCTTTAAAGACACCTCAGCCATGGGAAATATGCCTGGAGAGCATAGAGCTGAAGAGAACTGGTTTAGAGGTTTGAATCCACCTTCTGATGTGGTCTACCTGTGTGATGCTAGGCAAGACCCTTAACCTCTGGGCCTCAGTTTCCTCTGAGGATGGTCAACACCCATGGATTCATGTCACTGGTTCTCACCACCCTCAGAGCCATGCTTGGCCTCACTGCGGCCATAGCTGAGGGCCCATCTTTTGTCCCTGCATGGCCCAAAGTGAGACTGTCCTAGGTTCTGACAGGAAGTCCTCCTTCCTTTCACTGACCTCATCCCTCTTGACTCCAATCCCCAGCTCCTATTAGATGCCTGGACTGAAGAGCACTACGTGCCCCCTACACCACCTCCAGGCACTGGATGGCCCCAGGATGGCCCCTCTCCCTGAGCTGGGGCCTAGAATCCCATCCAGGATCCACCATTCACTAACTGCATGAACAGAGGCGCATCACTCAACTCCCCTGGGCGTCAGTTATCCTTCTGCAAAATGAGCACAGTAAGAACCACCACTCCAGGCACTTGTGAAGACTGAATAAGCCAGTGCATGTGGGACACTGAGCACAGAGCCTGACACACAGATTGCAGTCCGTGCGGGGAGTGGTCTCTGTTCCTTTTCTCAACTAACGACTCACCTGGTCCACCAGGCTCAGGCTGAACTCCTCCGAGGCACCTGAATCCTCCTCTGTTTCTGTTGACGTCAGTCCATTTATTGTTCACGTACGTCTCAGCTCTCATCTCCCGTTCCCCAGTGTCCTAGAACTGGACCGCGTGTAACTCTATGGCACGTTTCCACCCAGTTTGGCCCGTGTGTCCACTGAGTGTCCACAAGTCGGTCTTCCCGAAGCGCAAGGTCCAACCACATCACTATTTCAATAGCTCCTCAATGACAGCAAAAAAATGTGACTCTGTCAGTCTGGCATTCGATGGCTCTGACCTGGCCTGAGGCTCTTCCCTCCCTGTGTCTCTTTCCATGTGACCCTCCACCCCGTGCCACCCCACACACATGCACATGGCTAACCCTGTAGCCACGGCTAATTCCCCGTGGGTCCCTGAACGTGCCACATGCCGTTGCATTTCCTGGCTTTAGCTCACAGTGCTACCATCACCTGGAACGCCCCACATCCTCACACAGAGTTCGTGGCAGGTTACTCCATCTTCCAGGCTCCCTCAGCTCTTTGTTTATATCCTAATCATTTATTCTCTCATTCACCAAATAGTATGGAGCATGTGCCTGTGCCAGGCGTGTATCACGCAGTCTGGAGTCTGGCAATGATGCATCTCTCCTCATCTAAGCTGTGAGCTCCTTGAGTGAGGAACTGATTGAGTCTCTTCATCTGTGGATCCTGAAGTGGACAGTCCACAAAAAGGAACAAGTCGCACTTTATAGAAGCAACAAAGAGGATGACACAATGCCAGAACTTCATGGAATCCATGACTATGGTATGATGCGGTGGCAGCGAGTGGCCAGAGGTGAGTCTGGAGCCAGAACTTGGAGAATCCTGAATGCCACACTCAGAAATTCCATTTTTATCCCATAGGCATCAAGGAGCCTCACTGAGCTGCTTTCCATTGCCCAAAGGTGCTGTTTTCTCTCTGCATCTTTGCACGTGCTGTTCTCTTTGGCTGGTATACTCTTCCCCACCGGCCTCCTTATCTCCTATTACAGAGATGGGCCAACAACAGCCTACAGGCAAACTCCACCCACTGCCTCTTTTTGTAAATAAAGTTTTATCAGAACACGGCCACGCACATTTGTTTATGTATTATGCATGGCTGCCTTCACACCATATGGCAGAATACAGTGCTTGCAATACATACCATGTAGCCCATGAAGCCAAAAATATTTACTCTCTGGCCCTTTACAGAAAAAGTTTGCCAAATCCTGGGCTATGAGAAAGAAGGTAACTTGGGCTTCTGGGTCAAATTGAGCTTTGAATCCCACTTCTGCCACTTGCCAGCAATCTAGACAAGTCGTTAGTTAAGTTAAAATGAGGTCATACCACATAGGGGCCCTGGGTAGGCCCCTAATCCAATGACCAGAGTCCTTATGAAGGGGGGAAATTTACATCTATAACGCAGGAGAATAACACCCACCTCACAGGGCTGTTGTCGGGATTATAGAGTGCTTAGCTGGGCACCCAGCAGAGGAAGAGAGAGAGAGAGCAACCGAGAGACAGACACAAAGAGAGACAGAGAGAGAGAGAAATCAATAAATGACAGGCGCCATGGCCTCCCAGGTCTACCACAGCTAGCTGTGTGTTTTAAGCCCCTAGGGGCTGCCTCTTTCTTTTGGCTGCCTTTCCTTCCCATGAGCTGGAATCAGCCTCTCTTCCAGCAATTGCCCCCCTCTCAAATGTGGGCTCATAACTCTGTCCCCATTACGACCACGGCCGTCTCTCCATCCACTAAAGGTTAAAAGCAGCAGCCGCCAGATGCGTCCATGGCTCTAGCGCTGGGAGGGAGATCTTCTGTCAGCGTGTCCTGAAATTCTTTTGGAAGTTTGACAGGATTAAGGGGATTAATACATTAAAGCATTATTACAGCATTCACAGGGGATTTTCAAAAGACTTTACACCATGATCTATTTGTCCTGTTACATAAAACTCACATTAATAGGCTGATGGCAAGGGAAAAAAATTATCTGTGAAATCAATAACCTTATTTTTTGGTAAACACATTTAGCAGCCGAGCTGGTCATTAAGGCCTGAAGACCCTCCCACGGCGCTCGTCAACGAAATTACTCCTCAGGAATCCGTTTGTCGATTAAGCCCAGGGCTTGTCTGCATCCTCCAGCCCACTGATGGCAACGGGTAGGAGAGAGAGTGGCCGCTGCTGCCCTGCCCAGTTCACCCCAAGTCCTGCTGACCCCACACATGCATCTTCCCTGAGTCCCTGGTGTGGGATGGAGGGGAGGCTGTGGGAAACAAACGCCACCCTGAAGGGCAATGGATGGGCTCTGTGCTGCAGTGCATTCTGGGTTCCCTGGACCACAGTGGGGGCAGCCCTGGACAGGGCATAGATGGAGCAGAGCTTGGATTGCGCTATGGGGATAGACACAGGGGCTCTTTTTTTAATGCAGCTGCCCTCTGAGGGTTGATAAGGAGCCCTCCATTCTGCTGCCCCGAGAACACGGCTCATTTCTCCTGTTGGTGCCTGCCTGCTCTTTGCAAACTGCAAAGAAGAAGATAGCATCATAAAAAAAATAGCTTGCCCTTATGTAGCACTTGCTGATTGCCAGGTGCTGTACCGAGCACTTCACATACATCCACTCATTTAACAATTACAGCAGACTTTCAAGGCAGGTTCTCTTATTATTCTCATTCTGCAGATAAGGAAGTTGGGAGGCAAAGAGAGTTTAAATGCTTGCCCAAGGTCATATGGCTGTTAAGTAACACAACCTGCATTTGAACCCAGGGATCAGGCTGCAGAGTCCCAGCATATAACAAGGACTCTATATGCATCAAGTTATCCAGCTAATAAATATTCGCAAAGATTGCTTCTACCGACGGAGCAGTTACCGAGTGTCTAAGAACTTGTGTCATGGCACATAATCCTCCCAGAAACGCTTTGACATAGATGTCATTACATATTACCACTTGTATATAAAGAAACTGAGGCTCAGAGAGATGAAGAAGCAGTTGGCTCAAAGTCACAGGATCTGCAAATGCTGAAGGTGAGGTTTTAACCCAGGAAGTCTGACACCAGAGCTTGGACTTGCAGCCAGACTCAAAGCACAGGGTCCTTCTGACCTCAAAGCAAAGCCATTAGGCAAGGTTCGGGCAGGTTAACAACACCCTCAGTATGAGGCCCAGGGCCCTGGAGATGAGAGGAGGGTGAAGACGCAGCCCCAGGGGAATTCTGGCCAAAGGGCTGAGCACTGAGCCCTGGCACAGAGCAAGGACACTACCCACGTTTGGACTATGCTCAGCTCTAGGCTTCTGGAGAGTCAGATTTGCTGTTCTGATCACCATCATCGTAATCCCAGACTTAGCCAGAGCCATGGCAGAGAGTAAGATCTTTGTTAAATGAATTATTGAATGACTTCCCATTTTAGAAACGAGGAGACCAAAGCTCGGACAAGTGAGGTGACTTGTCCCAAATCACACACCTGGGATGTGATAAGAAAAGATTTGGATTTGTTTTTATCTTCTTCCTTAGGTTTGTTTATCTCCTGTCACAGTCCTCCCTGCTCACCTTTCTCCCCTCCATGCACGAGTGTAAGCATACACACACACACACAGGTGTGTGCTTTGACCACATCAAACAGATTTACACTTCTAGAAGGCAATGTACTCTCACTCACCACCCGGCCTTTGCATAAGCAGTTCCCCCTGCCTGGTACACTCTTCGCCAAGCTCCCCTTCACCGAGCTGATTCCTCTTCACCCTTGGAGTCTCACAATAGCTGTCATCACCTCTAGGAAACCTCCCTTGGCCTCAAAGTTGGGTCAGATCACGGGCCCCATCTCTCAGCGGCCACAGATCCCTGGGCTCTCCCATCTGTCAACGCCCTGCATTGTAATTGCCTGCACCCTCCAGACTGGATCTGCTAGACACTGGGTCTGTGATTTGCCCATCTTCACCCACCCATGCCTGGCTTGGGCTTTAATTAAAAGGTGCTGGAATGAGTGAACACACTCTTAGCATTTTCACATGCCCATACATACATACACACACACACACACATACATTGAGGGCTACTTATTGAGATATCAATTTGTATTTTTGTTTTCACTGTTAATTATTTTGGTTTATCATTGTATAACAAATTATCCCATAAACTTAGTGGCTTAAAACAACAGCAAACATTTTTATTTATCTTGCACAGTTTCTGTGGATCGGGAATCTAGGAGTGGCTTAGCTTGGTGGTTCTGGCTTGAGGTCTCATAAAGTTAAAGTCAAGACATTGGTGGAGGCTACAGTCAATCTGAAGACTTGACTTGGGCTGGAGGATCTGCTTTCAAGATGGCACCTCACATGGTTATTGACAGGAGGCCTCAGTTCCTCCCCCATGGACCTCTCCATTGGGCTGCTTGAATGTCCTCATGACATGGCAGCTGGCTTCCCCCAGAGTGAGTGCTCCAGAGAGAGCAAAGAGGAAGCCAAATATTTTTATGACCTACACCATCACACACTGTCACTTCTGCCACACTCTTTTTACTAGAATGAAGTCACTAAGCCTAGTCCATACTTAGGGGAGGGGAATTAAGCTCCACCTATCGAAGGATGAGTGTCAATGAATTTGCGGACTTATTTTAAAACTCTCACACTACCCCAGGATGCCAGAAAGAATAAAAGTCTTTCCCATGTACCCTACCTAGTAGGAAGCCAAATCTTAGGATTCTGAATCTGAACGCCCTGGCCAGAGAGGATTCTTAAGAGAGTCGGCATTTCAGAGCATGAAACCCAGATCGCTTGGGAGATAACAGCCCTCGCTCCTTGCCCCTCACCAACTCCACCCTTGCTGGGTGGAGAAAACAGAAGTTACTGACCGTGAAAGAGAGGGGAGCTCCCCAGAACTTAATGGGGAGGGGAGGGAGTATGGATTCTTCCTCCCAAATTCCAGCTCCAAAGTGTGGCAGAGCTCTGCCCCTACTCACACGCCAGGCCTCCGACAGGGGACACTGTGGGATGCCCATGGAGGGGGCTGCTAAGGACTGAGGGAGGCCTCAAAGGTAGCAGTGGGCGTCTTTGTGACATAGCCCACCATCCACTGAGAGGACCCTATGGGAACCCCCAGGAGCCCAAGAGCCCACCAGACAGTAAGACCAGGCTTGACCACAGCATCCTGACACCAAAGCTGCCCTAGTACCTTAGAGGTCATCAGAGGCTAAAGCCCCTTCTCCATTTCTAGACATCTGGGGCCCATGTAACCCCCCACCCCCATGCATTCTCATATGAACATAGGAAGGCTACGGTATTCTGTGCAGTTTGATGTGAGACAGAAATTCTCTCCACTGTAGAGAGTGGGGCTCAGCAGAAGGATGTCATTTGCTTCAGAACAAATAAAATGTCTGAACTGCTCATTCAGCACCATGGTCTTTGTTCCTAAGGGCTCTTGAAATTCAGGCAGCATATTAATTAAACAAACAACAAAAAAAGAGGCAAGAGTGAGGAAAGAAAAGAAGGAATATATTTACTTAAGCCCTACTGTGTGCCAGGAAACTGATGTGTGCAGTCTCGCTTAATCTTTATGATGGGAGTTCTCATTCCCATTTTACAGTTGGAAAGGGACTGGAGATTTAGGAATGCCTTCTATGTGTCAGGCATTTGCGTGCAGCTGTGGAATCTTCCTAACAACTCTACGATGAGGTATTACTATCCACGTGTTACAGACAAAGAAACAGGGGCTCAGAGAAGTTAACAAGTAGCCCAAGACCACACAGTAAGGGATAGAGTCAGCAGCCCAGGGCACAGTTGACCACAATGGGCTGCCTCTCCGTGCTGAGAAAGATTGAGGAAGAATCTTTTGTTAGCATGTCATCATCTTTCCTTAAAAGAATCAGCATTTCTCCCCTGCCAAAAGTTGTCCACCGCCATCCTATCCTTGTAGCCCTCATGGCTTCCTGAGGAGTGTTGTGGGAAGAAGCGAGATGGGAGAGATGACTCGTAGGGACAGTGGAGATCCACTGTCAGCTCCGAGGAGTGAGTCTGTGGCAATTTGACAGGATTAAGGGGATTAATACACTAATGCATTATTAGCGCTTTTATAGGAGATTTTCAAAGAGTTGAGCACTGCCATCCCTACGTCCTGTTATATAAACCAGCCGTAATTGCCTTAATTGGCCCATTGTTGCTGATGGGAGCAGACAAGGAACAGGCCTCCTTGTCTCAGAGGCTGCGGTTCCCAGGCTGGCCACAGCTCCAGGCCAAGCCAAGAAAATCTGGGGAAACCAAGTCTGGGAGTGAACTTCCAACCATTCTGCCCTGTGGGATGTGCAATCCAGCGTCTCTGATCTCCGTGGTGTGGAGTAGAAAGTACCCTGCGTGTTGAGCACAAAGACCCGGATTCCATCCCCAACTGTACTGCTTACTGGCCAGCCACCTCAGCTCCCTGAGCCTCAGTTTCCATATCTGCCAACATAAGCAATAACTATATCCAGCTCACGGTGTTGCTGAGATAAGGCAATGAGCCAATGTTGACGAACATGCTTTGTCAAACAGACAGGCCTGTGCTGGCAGGAGGAAGGGTTATAATCTTTTTGGATGGATTGAGTTAGTGATTTTGTTTCTTGGTGTTTATCTGTTGGGAAAGAAGAATAGCAGTCCCTGGAGGGAGAGTAGGTGGATGTGCGGGAGGCCTGGGAGGTGTCGCTGGGGACAGGACAGCCAAGAAAGCTGAGGACGGTGGGCGGTGAGTTGTGAAGAGAGCCAGCATGCTCCAGCGCCGAGGCCCGGACACCTCAGCTTCCCTCCCACTGGCTGAGTAGCAGGTCACACGGGAAGTCGTCCAGCAACTGTGGGTCCTGGTTCCCTGGAGTTTAGCTATCCTTGCTAATTAAGTGCCTGGGTTGGACTCGCTGTAGGACGTGTGTGTCTTCAGCTCCATGGATGAGAATAATAATAGAATCCTAGAATCACAGCTTCAGAAGGGTCCGGAAAGGTCTTTTCCTAGAAACAAACAAACAAAACATCCTTTATCTTCCTCTCTACAAGTCTAGGCTGGGCTGCCGGAAAGATGGTGCCAATGGCCCAAAGCTTTGTTTCTGGAAAGGAATACCCTGCATGGATTCGGACTTCGGGGCAATCACTCTGACCAAGATGCCAAGGATGAATTACAAGGAGCAAGACTGGCAAAGAGACAAGGTTGGAGGTGGATGCAGCAATCAGGTGAGAGATTGCGAAGCCTGAGCTGAGGCGGAGATCAGAGCCGTGGAGCAAAGGGAAAGGGATTTTTTTTTTTTTTTTTTTTTGGTTAATGAAGAGATTTGAATCACTTAGACTTGGTGACCCACCCAGGAAGTGTGAGGGACAGAAATAAGGTGCTGTGGATAAATATATTTGCTTCCCCACTTCCAGGCACATAGTCGGATTGTGTGTTCTGCCCGCCTTGTGGTTGGTAGAGCCGTGTGACTAGCTCTGGCCGATGAGCGGGGTTGGAAGTGCCATGTGTCACTTCTGGGCTGAGCAATTAATTATCCGTGTGAGACCCTTCTGAGATCTCCTTTCTCTCTGACCCAGCAACTGGCAGAGCTCCCAATGGCAACTCTTCCATTGGCCTAGGACCCTGAGTGATCTCAGCGACCATAGCCCCCGATAACCTGCATTGGACCTGTAGCATGAGCAAGATGTGAACCCTTGTTGTTTCAGCCTCTGAGAATTTGGGGTTCTTTGCTATCAAAGCATAATCTAGTCTATCCTGACTAATATGGAAAAGGTGAACTTTATCGTCAGGGACCTATAAACACCGTCAGTACAGCAACATCCATATAAAAAAATAATAATCGCCAGTCCCAATCAAGGGCTCCTTTGCTTTAAGCCAGACTCACTGCCTCCAAACTTGAAAAGCAATGAAGACTTCGAAGAGTTCGCCCGGAATTTCTCTGTAGCTAACTTTTGCTTTTTGGTCCAGATGCTGGGAGAGAGGAGCCCCGTGTGTGTTTTACATACATTAGTCACGGCGCACATGGTCCTGGACATTCGCCGTTAGAACTGGCCTCCCGTTTTAGCACGTGCATCTGGACCAAGCAGATAGAAACCTAGCTGTAATGAGTTTGCCCCTTGTCCATGACATCTGTGCTGTGTAGCAGGGGAAATATGAAAACACTTCAAATCCCAGAGTCTGTTTGCTTTCTGCACAGTAACTGTGATGACGTCTGGGAGCTCTGACTTGGTTTTAAACTTAACTTCCCAAAAAGCCCAAGAGAGAGGTTAAGGATGAATCAGGTACTTTTCAGAATCTATCGTGCTTTGATCCAAATTTGCATTTTTTTTCTCTTTCCACTGATAAATTGCCTAGGCTGAGACGGAGGTGGAACTCTCAGGAAAAATGTTGCTATCTTTATTAGAAGGGAAGCTAATGGTGCCTGAGCCCCCACTGTGCGCAAGCATTGGGTTGCCTGCTTTATACATTATCTCCTTCTATGCTCACATGAACTCTTCAAGGAAAGTATACTAATTCTATTTTGAGGGAAAGGCGTTCAGAGATATTAAATGCAAAACCCGAGTGCCAGAATATGAGCCCAGGCTGACCAACCCAAGAATCTGTGCTTTTCCCCCTATACCACACTGCCTTGGGATGCATGATTAAAGTCATGTCTTAATAAAATATGTATAGTCCACCAACTATGACTTCCTCAGGAAAACAGTGTGGTATTATGGAAAGAACACAGGTTGTAGAATCATTCGGACCTGGGTTCAAATCCTGAGACCACTATTTAGTGGTTTTAGAAGGTATAGTGCCCTTCTGAGGTTTTTTTTTCCCCAAAAAATGGAAGAGAAACTAAAGGGAAGTGGGCTGTGATAACAATAGAGTAAGCAGACAAATGGTCAAGATAATTTTGGATAGCGGTAATGGTTATTAGGGAAGGAAACCATGATGATGTTATAGAGGTGGAATGAATGGTGCTGGAGAATTGAGGTCAATTGCTCATGACTGAGTGGTCAGAGAAGACCTCACTGAGGAGAGGGTGTTTGTACTAAGATTTAATCAATAAGAAAAAGACAAATTTAGAGGATCTGGGCACGGAGCAATCCAGAAGAAAAAATAGCAGATAAGGATGCCTTCAGGTGGGAGTATGCCTGGTGTGTTTGAGGAACAGCAAAAAAGACCCATGGTGGGGGAAATAATGAGCAAGGGAAGAGTGGGGGGTGATAGGTCAGAGGGGCAGCCAAGAGAGCACAGTTCTTTGGCAATTCAGGAAATTCCAGGACGGGGCTTCTTTACCTATGAAATAGGAATGAGAATGACAACACCTTAACAAGCAGGTTCAGTGAGTCCATATTAGTAATCTATGACCAATACTGCATTTTTTAGGGTAATTCTAGCTGCTGTCTTGAATCCCTTTCTCACCAATGTAACAGGCCAATACAGGTGTTCTTGGTTGACTGGTATCCCTCTGATTCACTGACCCAGGCTCCTTCCATCTTGCGGCTCAGCCAGTCCATAGGGCCTCAGAGTTCTCTACATCTCGCTCATGAAAGAGGAAAGCACGTGTGTAGACAAGGCTTGGAACAAGACGCTGGCTTTGCAGCTCCTGCCCATGAAGGGCCACATGGCTCAGGATTAGAGGAAGAAAAGGAGGTTCTTAGGTGCCCCAGGCTTGCGCCTCCCTTGGCCTTGTCACTGCTTCCACTGCTAGGTCCTTTTCCATCCTGAAACCCCTTTCACGAATTACCTGGCTCTAATCAGAGTGATTAGCAATTTGCAAAAAACTTGTGCCCTTCTATTGAATAGACTTTGGAGCTGTCTGTTTCCAGAGAATTCCTGGGAAAAGGCAGAGAGGAAGAGAAGGAAAGAGATGAACAATCAGAGGGACTAAGGTGAGGAGAGACAGACAGACAGACATTCAGACAAGGAGTTCAAGGTAAGACAAGGAAGAGCAAGTCAGGTGCAAAGTCCAAGGGGGAGAGGGGCAGGGAAGGAAGAGGGAAGAGAAGGATGGGCAGGTCCAGGCGGGGGGTAGGGATGCCAGGAGGAGAGACTGACAGACAGGCTGCCCATCCACAGCACAAGCAGAAGCTTCCTACGCCCAGCAGTGAGATGGAGATGCAGAGGCACCAACCAAGACAAGGGCACGGGGAGAGACAGATGGCAGCAAGTTCCAGGGAAACGTGATTCCAGTCACACCCGTTGAAATGGATGTTGGCGAGTTCAAGAGGCAGCAAAGCGTGGTATTGGGAGGAGGCGGGAGGGGAGGGCCATGGTGGAACTGGTTGGGTGAGCTTCTGCCAGGGACAGGGCTAGAGCGGCCAATGCTGAGATCACAGCAGCGAGGCCTCGGCAGGACGAGCCCTCCGCTCGCCCTCCCGCCACAATTGGACTCACCTGACAGTGGAATGAGTAATGAGTTCATTAAAACCTCCAGTACCCGTTCCTGAAAGGAAGATGAATGTGGCAGAGAGGAGCAAGGCGTCGAACATGTGCCTGTGTGTGTGTGTGTGTGTGTGTGTGGTGCCCGTGGTACCCCTGGCACCCTGCTTAAAGCAAACAGATGGCTCTCCCCTGCTTAGAGGCTCCCCACAGCTCCCCATCCCCCTCAGGGGCAAGTTAAACCCTTGTCCTGGCATTCAAAGCCTTTCACGAGCTGGGCCTGCTAACCTTTTCTGCCTCCGTTTGTACCACTTCCCTCTCCTACTGGGCAGCCAGCCCTTCCAACCCGCTGGTAGCTTCCCACACAAACATGGCTGTTTCGTGAGGCTGTGTCATTCTCTGGGAGATCCTCTCTGCCTGGAGAGGCCTTCCCCTCCTCACAGGTGTCCAGATGGTGAACTCCTACTCTTCCTTCTGAACCTCGCTCCAGGGTCTCTTCCTCTGCAAGGCTGCCCGTGGGCGACAGAGCTGGTCGTGCCTCCCCTGCGACACTTGTGTGCCAAGAAGTCCTGTTCTGGAATTTATCGTTGTGAATATCCATTTCCATGGCTGAGGGCCCCACCGATGCCAGCTCCTCTGGATCTCTGGATCTCGTTAATCTCTGTGTCCACGAGGCATGCCCAGCACAGGGAGGCTGAGAGCAGGATTTTAGAATCAGGGAGCCCTGGATTCAAATCCCGGCTTACACCACATCTTAGGAGGTGGCACCCTGTGCAAGCCACCTCTCTGAGTCCCATTTTTGTGGGACTTTGAAATGGGGATGAATGCACCTTCTTCCAGGTCTGCTTTAAGGAGAAAATAAGGCTGTGTTTGCCTGGTGGAGCTTTTTAAGATGCCGTCTTAAAAGTTGGCACCAGATTTCTGGGGACCAAGGGGTCTCTGATCTTTCTGATTATCAGTGTGGGTCGTCTTACCCCAGGTCGCTCTCCTGGTTCTGCCCCTCAGCAGCCATACAACCTTGCACAAGTGACTTCCCCTCCCCCGGCTTCACTTTCTTCAAATGGAAAATGAAGATAATAGTCATACCTACATACAGGGTCACTGCAAGAATTAAAGGAGATGGGGTAGGCTTGAAAGCTAAAATACGTGACAGCAACTCAGTAAATGTGAATGCGGATTTGAGACAACACCTCGGTGAACTATTTGAGTAAAATGAGACCAGAAGGCAGGTCTGGAGTTCGGGGCCAAGGGAGCGTGGACAACATCAGTAAACTGTTTTCCTCAGTTTCCTTCCTTCCTCCTTTCCTTCTGTCCCGCCTTCCTTCCTTCCTCCTTTCTTCCTTTCTGTTTGTTTATTTTAGAATTTGACCTGGCTTGTCGCGTGATGGTTCCTTTTTTTTTTTTTTTTAATGGTAGGCGTTTGATTGGTGGGCTGGCTGGCTAGTCGGTTGATTGGTTGGCTGTCCCACTGGTTGGTGGGTTGGCTGGCTGACTTGTTAGTAGGTGGACTGGGTGGTTGATTGGTTGGTTGTTTGACAAAGAAGGAGAGAAAGAGAAGGGAAGACAGGAGCCAGAGGGCTGGTGAGAGACCAGGAACTCCATAGGCAGACTGACCAGTGGGAAATGCCCACACGTGGGGCAGTCAACAGCTTTCAAGAACAGTAATGGCTACAGTCCTGGCTGCTTGCATTACCCCAACATAAGCCACCTCTGTGGCTGCAAACCCTCTGTACCAGCCACCCCACGTCCAAGACTGAATTTTTGTGGAAATCAAGTAATGAGCCTGAGTTCTATATTTTGGAACAAGAATGTATACAGACAGAAAGGCCATTGAGAGTAGGAACTGATTCAGTGTAAACAGAAATTCAGAACTAGAGATGCCCTCAAATCATGAGTCCCTGCCCCACCACACCACACCACGCACACACAAACACACACACACACACACACACACTCACTGCCCCAGACATACACGGAAACCACAGGGAGGGTTTTGGACTTTCCACTAATCATGAAACGAGGATCTAGGCTGATCTCACCCAATTCTTAAGGAGTAGGATAAGCCTAGCTGATACTTGAGTTGAATGAGAAAATGCACAGAGCTTGGCACGTAAAATGTGCCCAATAAGTGTAAGTGGTCATTGTAAGCCTCTAGTCTAAACAAAAGGATGGAGATGGAATCAGCTTCATGGGAGTGACCTATTCAAACCCTTAGATGTTTGTATCACCCTCTCCCTTGCCCCTTCAGCACCTGATAAACAGCCCTTGTATATCTTCAGGACCTGGGAGCTCACTACCCACTCCAAAATCTAGCTTACTGTTGGACAGCTCTAACGGCGGGAAAGTCATCTTTATCCGGATGTAAAGCCCAGAGTCCTGTGACTTCCACCCACTGATCTTCCACAGACGCTGTCTTTTCTCACTTTTGGGGTTTTTTGTTGTTTCGGGTTTTGCTTTTTTGTGTCACAAGAAACGTTGAAACAGTTTTTTCCAACTGTGTAATCTTCCCCTGTCATTTTTGCAAGCTTTTCACAGGCCCTGCTGGCATCTTTCAAGCTTGTCTCTAATTCTAAATACATTAAAGAGAAAAAAAAGAAAGTGAAGTATTTGGAGTCAAATAAAAGTACCGATGATTTTTTTTCTAACTTGTAGGGCAACTGGCATGCTCTTACCTGGCATCCATCTCGTTTTTTTGTAAGCCTTCCCTACCCCAAGGGCAGTGACACAATGGAAACAGATCAGGACCTAGTGGCAGGGGGCCTGGGTTCTGATCACAGCACTGCCCCTCACTAGCTGGGTGACCCTGAGCAAGACACCCACCCTCTCTGAGCCCAGAAATAACAGTACCTATCTCAAAGCATTGCTGACAGATTAAAAGACACAGAGTACTTAAGCCGGTCTCTAGCACAGTGTGTACTCAATAAATGCCAGGGTTTTAAAAGAATCTCAGCTAATTTCATGGGGCTCTTAGCCTAAGTGAATACAATTTGAAAAACGATATTCAGTCCCTGAAACCAAGAAACCTGGAATCTCACTGGGATGGTTGGGTGGAAACATTTACCATTTGTTGATCCGTCAATAAGTCATAAGGAGCTGCGCTGTCCAGTGCTGAAACACGTTAGGGACGTGGGCTAGAAACCCAGGGCAGTACACTGAAGAGAACACCATTGACGGCAGACATATCTGAATTTAAACCCTTGCCTTGTGGCTTGGCCAAGTCATGATGCTTCCCTGAGCCGTGGTTTTCCCATCTGCGGAATGGGTCCAGCAGGAGTTCCCACTTCATGGAGTCATTGTGACGGCTAGCTGAGATAACTGCTATGGAGAACTGAGGAAGGGGCGCATGCTCACCGAGTAGTAGACCCCTGTCTTCCTACCCCTATCTAGAGAACAGATAAACGTGGTACAAAGCATATGGAAAGTTACCCAAATGTAAGGATTACCGTTAACAAGGCAGTTTAATGCAGGGGTTCCAGGAGAGGAAGCCAGAGTTAGACGCCTGGGTTCAAAGCAAGCCCGCCCCCCTGATTTCCTTTAGGGAACTGTGAACAAGCTATTTAACCCAAGTGACCCAGCCTCAGTTTCCACGTCTGTGAAATGGACATCATAGTAATAGTTCCTTCCTCCCGAAATAGTTGTGAGAATTAAATGAGGTCTCATGTATAAAAGCACTCAGCACGATGCCTGGCTCCAAGCAAGTGTACAATAAATGCCAGCCACTGGTTTTACTAATAACCAAAGTAACTGATCTCTCTGGTGTTTGTTGGTTATAATGGAAAGATCTGATCCCAAATCCTAGTTGTCTTTTACTCACTGTATGACCTTGAGAAAATCCCTTCCTCTCTGAGCCTCAGTTTCCTCATCAGTAAAATGGGAATGAAAACTCCTACCTTGCAGCACTTCTGTGAGTGTTAGAGGCAACATACAGTGTGTGCCCGGCACGTAGAAGGCACTCTACAAAAATCTGCAAACATGTTTGTATGATTTAAGACAAGCCATCTCAGTGCTTGGAGCATCACTGTCGTCCGTGGTGAAATGGAGATGTAATCCATCCTCCCAGGGCAGACGTGTGGAAGGAAACACAGTTATAGAAGCACTGGGACAAAGCTCAGACAGGCTGCACCACTGCACAACCCTCCTCTCCTGGCAGCTGATAGATACGGTGGAGTCGCCGGCCCCAATCAGCTTTCACACTTCCGGGATCCAAGTTCAGGAGATGCTGCCCCCAGAGCCCGGTAGAATTATGAACCTTGTATATATGAAGGTCGTTGTATATGAAGGACACAACAGCCCACAGCTCTGTGCATCAGCACTGGGTGTGTGTGTATGTGTGCATATCTGTGTGTGTGTGTGGAGAGAAAGAGAGCAGGAGACCCATTAAGTCAAATGTAACTGGATCTCCAGGCAGCAGCAGCCCTGCCTCCTGGTATATAAATCTCAGAAATGGGCCCTGCCAGCTGGCCATGAAAAGATGGAGACTCCTGGCACACAGGCAGAGTCACCTGGCCTGGACTCCAAAGTCTGGTTGTGAGAGGCACTTGGGGAACCAAAAGAGATGGGAAGTGCCAGCCTTGTGGGCTGAAGCCCATAAGGGCAACCTCTTCCACTTGCCTGATCTTTCCCCCGTCCCAGCCCACAGGCTATGGCCAGCCGCACCTCCACGCCATTGCTCCCACTGTTCCCCAGCCTGGCATGCCTTCCCCCTCCCTCTTCTCTGCATACCGCCCCCCGCCCCTTCATCCACCGAACCTCCAGACATTCTATACCTTCCGCGAAGTCTTTGTTGAGCTGACAATTACCAAATGTATTTCTTCTGAACTTTTCACACGTGTTATTTCTCACATGCCTTGCAGCAATGTGTGATGTAGGTAGAGTCAGCCTGATTTTGACAATGAGGGAGACTCAGGTTTTCCGGCTGATCATCTCACCCGAGGCCACACAGGGAAGGTCTCCTGCTTATACCATAATCCTTCGTCTGCCGCATTGTGGATGCTCACCATGTGCACCACCATTTCTTTCTTCTTTGCATTCGTTTCATATTTATAAACCAATCCCTACCACCTAGCCCTGGACTCTACCCAAGGCAAAAGCATTTCCTAGCGGTTTGGTCAGCGTGCATGTGTTGAGGGTAAGGATCGTGGCTCTGCCCATCACATGTCCATCCTCTAGGCCACCCAGCTGGCAGATAAACATGGAGGAGAGACAGGGAGAACTTACCCAGCTGTACATTCTCTTCTTTCTCAAGACTCACTGACAAACCCGCTCCCCAGCTGCCCGGGCACCCTGATGGGGCCACGTGACTATTTCTCACCAATACAATGTGAACAAAAGCGACGTGTGCAACACCGCCTGGCCAGGTAAAGAGCGGATGTGACCTCCCCATTATCCATTTCCCTGGGCGAATAGAGAGACCTCCATGGACTAAATAAATACCAGAGCCACAAAAGAGAAGGAACCTGGATCCCTGAATGACTGTGCAAAGCAGAGCAAACCCCCCTCCCACCACCCAGTACTGAACTGTGGCATGAACAAGAAATAATGCTTGATTCTCTGCTAAACCACTGAAATGTTGGGGTTGTTGCAATAGAGCTAGCCTACCCAGACCAATAAAATACGCACACACAAACATTTCTGTCTTTCTGATCCTTCAGTTGAGGAGTACCAAAGAGATGTTTCAGGCCAAATTGTAGAGGCTGTGTTTGCCAGTGTTCATTAAGCCACTAAAGAGTTTTAAGGAAGAAGAGCAATTTTTAGAAGGAAAGGAAGGAAGGAAATGGCTTAAATTACCAACTACCATATACTGAGCACGACTGTATGTACTAAATACTGAATGCCAGCACTTCATTAACATTTCATCCTCCCAAAAAACACATTCTCCATTTCACAGATGAGGACACTAGCTCCCGGGCTGCCCAGCAGCTAAGCGACAGAGCCAGGAGTCAGCCCCACGCCTGCCCAGCTCCAAAATTTGAGTTCTTCATTAAACCACATCACCTATTAAGTTTAGTTTGGCACAATGTGTTTTCATATAGTTTTTTTCAATAGTGGCTATATGTTACTTTTATAATAGTAAAAGAATATACTTATACACACCCAAAAAATAAAAATGAAAAGTTAATCTGGCCACAGAAGAGGAACCAGAACTAAGAGCTCAGTCAACATGGGGCTTGTCCTCTTGGGTTAATCCTTTGAAGAAAAAGCTCTCGTGCATTCCTAAATGATGGTCCAGCTGAGGGAAAAGGACAGTAGCTTTTACCGCAATTTCCGTTCATTCCAGGAAAATCAAGTTTTCACAGAAGTCTTGTAACAGGCAATTTGTAATAGTATCTGTGTAAACTGATTCCCTTCACTTGTCAACCAGATTGGGTTTGGGTAACCAAGTGGAGGTTCTTGTTGTGTTTGATGCAAGGAGCCCTCTCTTCTGCTCCCCATGGCTTTTCCCCCAAACCCCCTCTGTTTCATCTCTGCATCTGTTTATGTCTTCTTGGTTTTCAATTTCTTAATGATGTTTTAACGAGATGCCAGTTACACATGCAAATTAGAAGGAGACGACATTGAGAGATTGCTACCTGGTGGTAAATTTATTAAAATCAAGGCGGTTTTAATAACTTCCTTGCATATGCATCCGCCTCCACGTCTGTAATATTAGTTTGGGGGGTTTTTCTGAACCTTCCTATTAGAGCAAGTGTATTAAGGAAGTATGAGGTGAAGTCGTGGGAAAGAAATGTAATTGTTTTATGAATGTTGGTCTTGTTCCTCAAAATGGATTGTACAGGAATAAACTATTCTCTTCTACTTTGGGGGAATTTGTCCAGCTTGATCCTTCTGTTTCTTGGAATACATGCAACCACTCCCATAAATCCTCATCATCATCACCACCATCATCATCATCATTTCCCCACTCCTGATGTTTGCTGCCATGAGGAGGATGCCCAGGAGTGTAATCTTCCTGGCCACCCTCCACCCATCACTCACTGCTGCCCTGGGGGAGAAGCGGTACATGTAAGCCAGACGCTTCTCTCTCCTTTCTCTTGGAAGCAAGCTGCCTCCAGGAAGAAGGTGCCCCATCCACCACTGCAAGGTAGAGAGGGCTTCCTGACTCAAGGTTCAGCCTTGGGAACCGTACTTGCCCAAGGTACAAGCCGCATTCTCCAGCATCAGCTTAACAGCGATAACAGTGGTATTTTTGTTGCTATATTGCTTATCTCTCGATTTTTCCCAATTGGTTCAAAACTTAGGGAGGAGGAAAGATGCTACGTATTGAGTCTCCTCAAAGCCCAAACAGCCTGCGGTCACCCCAGATGCCCCCTGTCCTCCCATCAAGTGTGTCAGTGAGTCCCATTGAGTTGAACTGGGAGAGGTCTTGAGTCCTCCTCTCCTCTCCACCTCAGTCACAAATGCCTGGTCTGGGCTCCTCAGCTCGCTCCTGGGTTATTACGACAGCATCCCTCGAGCCTCCCCGCCTCTGTCTCACCCCTCTTCCTTCCCAAGCTCGCTCTCCACACTGCCCAGAGGGATCCTCCCAGAGCAGAGCTGCGGTCACGGCTGCCCATTATCTAAGGCAAAGCCCCGACTCCGAATGGGGCTCCCAAGCCCTGCAGGTCACAGCCTCCAAACCCTCCTCCTTCTTGCCACATTGGACTCACCTCTAATCTCAATCACGTACCCTGCAGTCACCTAGACAAGGAAACTGAAGCTTAAAGAAGTTAACTAATTCAGTCAAGTTCAAAACCAGAAAGATTTGGTCATTGTTGGAATAGAAATACAGCTAAGACAAAGAATGGTAAGTAAATTCTGTTTCTTAGAAGAGATTTCTAGAAATTCGAGGACAATGGGGCCTGTTTGGGATCAGATGGCAAGAACGGAGTTATTCATTTAAAGCACTCATGTAAATTTACTGAGAGCAGCAACTCTGTCTATCACCTAGAACCTAGAACAATGGCCAGCTTAGATTAGACACTCAGAAAACTTCATTAAATAAAGTTTCATTGGAAAGAAGACTGAATTCGGAGTTAGCTGTCTTTGAATCAAGTCTCAGGTTTGCCAATTACCAGCTCTTTAATCTTGGAGAAGTCCCTTCTTCTCTGGGAGCGTCAGCTTCCTCATCTGTAAAATGAGTTTGTGTTACCAACCTGACGAGGTCGTGGTGAAGAGCGACTGAGACACAGCATGTGAAAGCATTTTATAAACTAATTTTATACAATGTGAGACTGAGTCTGTGCCTCCCTCTCTGGGGTCTTCTAGACCGACTCACATTTGCCATGGATGTGTTAGATTCAGAAATTTCAATCTGAGCTTCAACATCAAAACTCACATTCATAAAGAACTTACTTCACTGAAAAAAAAAAAGAAAAAACAGCCCATCAGCCTCTCTAATTTGAATCATGGGAAAAGCATGAAGAGAATCAATTTTTATATGAAAATTGCCTTCGAAACTGCTGCAGCTTTGTTCTCAATCAGGAGTTTATAACGATGCAACCCGACTTCTGTTTGTGTACTTGATTTGGTGCTGGTGTGCGTACGGGTTGCATATATTTGATTTTTATGGTGTTTTTTATGTTTGCAAACAGCATTCTTTAACCTGAAATATCTCTCAGTTTAAATGCCAGTCGTTAAATACGCAAAATGGCCAATCAATTTTTTGCCGTGCATACGGTCAATTCTTGGTTTTGTGTGAGCACTGAGAGCAGTCGGAAAGAAATCAAAGGAATAAAGAGAATCAGATCTGGGCAGAGGGGGTGGCCTTAAAGAACATCTCCAGTGCAGCCTCCTCAGTTTACAGATGGAAAACTGAGGCCCAGAGAGGCAAAGGGTCTTACCCAAGACCACACAGCTAGCGAGAGAGACAGCCTGGATGAAAACCCAGGACTCTTGCTTCTCACTCTGTGCTCATCTGCAGTGTCCCCTTGTTCCCAGAGACGTGAGAGCCGCCAGCATTTGGTACATGTCAGAAAGACCACAGCACTTATCAACGACTTAGAAGCGGAAACAGGGAGGTTCCAAGCAGACAGCCACCGTGCCTGGGGGACCAGGCACCCACAAAGCAACGTCTTTGTTTTATTTTGATAGAACTTACAGGCAATTGATATTCCTATACTTAAGTACAGGAACTTCCCATCCAAGAGAGAAACAGAAAGTCGATCTTTTCTTTATCTGCGGATTATCCTTGCCTTTGCTTCTCATCCTTATGAAGCTCATAAAGCACAGGCTTTGGGGTCAGCCAGACTCAGCTCTAGGACCCTGGGCAAGTGGCTTCATGTCTCTGGACTTTAGGCTCCTTGTCTTTAAAATAAGAATAATAGCTCCTTCAGAAGGTGGTTGTGAGAATTAAAAAGTGCCTCATGTAGTAACCAGCCCAGAATAAGGATCCCATAAATGTTGGCCCCCTTTCTGGCTGACTCCCCCCAGTTTATAAAGTTTGGAAAAGAAATGCCTTATACACTGTAAAGAACTATGCCACAAAAGAAGTAAATGGCCAGGTGAGGACACCAGCTCCCAGCAAGCATGTCGCTGGCAATGGACCACCTCATCTATAATATTCTCCAACTGCTCCTCCTACCCTTTTCTTGCATTAAAAAAAAAAAAACTTAATTCCATTTATTGGTCAACTTTTCCCATGAGAACCCATCTTTAATTTAATCATGTAAATCAATGGGAAAATCTAATTCACTTTAGAGAAATTTGCTTCAAGGCTAGCCTTATGGGAATGGCTGTTCCTTAAAGTGTATCGCTAGCAAGTGACGTGTGTCTTTATCACAGCTACAAAGGGATATAAATTAATCTCTAGCCCATTTTGGGAAATAGAGACTTGATTAAATAAACGGGGGCTCTAGTGATCCAAATGATTTGTCATTTTCAGACACCGATTTTAATGCTAAATTTTAGCTTTCTAAAACTGTAGATTCCATTTATGTATTTAATATTCAATTTGCCTGATTATCACCATATGAGTTCCAAATCTACTTGATTTTTCTAATACTTGTTCCAAAGTCTGTCTGGCTTTAGTTTGTGGAGTGCACCCTGAACAAGGAAAGGATCGCTCACTTCCAACGCTGAGTGTTTCTCTTTTCAGATGGGCAATGATCTTGATGTTGTATCATTTTCTTCCCAGGGGAGCCACCACCTGCCCAGCCTATGGATTTATTGTGTGGGTCAACTAAGAGAATGCATGTGAAAGAGTCTAGTAATCCTTACATACTGTTCTTGCACGTAACAGTGATGGACAGGAAATAAAAGACTAAGTCCACCCTTATACCTCTGTGGAGGAGTCTCCATATGCCAGCACTCTAGAAGTAGAGAAACAGAGACCATTACATTTCATCTTTAGCCTTAAGGAGCTTATCATCTACTGCAGCAGAGAGGTTGGTAAACAGATGCTCATAACCCAGCACGATATATGCTCCAATAGTAAGAGCCCACAGAAGGTGCCCTTGACCCACCCTTGGAATCAAAGAAGCCTTCTTGGAGGAGGCTAACTTTAAAGGCCAAGTCAGAGTTAGCTAGTTAGAGGAGAGGGAGAGTCTTCATTCATCTATTAAATGCAACGTATTTGATTATATACTACATCTATTATACACTTGGCCCTGAAGAAGGCAAGGAAAGTGAAACAGACATTTCTTCCACTGTGTCAGTCTGAGGTCCCATCAGGAAAATGGACCCACCCTAAGTATGATAAGAAGAAAGGGTTTAATATGGGAATTAGGGTTTATACACATGAGGGAGGAGCTTGGGGAGGGGAGGTCTAGAAGCAGGTGCCAGAGGATCAGAGAAGCAGTCACTAGAAGTTTCAGCCCCAAATTCTGGAACAGGTGGAGAAGCCAGAGTCTGCCAGGAAGGCTAAGAAGCCATACATTCAATCGCCAAAGTGGGGACTCGAGAACAGGTACAGGAAGCCGCCGTCTCTGACCCCCGTGATAACAATGGCTTTTGCCTTACCTCACCATCTAAAGCCCCTGCAAGGTTCCTCTCATTGGCAAACTCGAACCTGGATCCCTACTGCGAAAGGGATTCTGGGAAATAAAGTTCTCGGCTGTGGATGGGAATGGTAGCGATGCCAAGTCACCAACAGATAGCCCCATAAGCTGCATTTAGGGAGCCCCAGTCTAAAGGAGAGGCGACATTAATCAAATAACCACAGCGATATATATACAAACTGTGAAAAGTGTTGCGAGAACCCATAGCCGGTGCCTGATCCATCCACCCTGGGGGATGATGAAAGGCTTCCTTCCTCTGCGAATTCACAACTGGGCTGGGGTCTGATGGGTGGGAAGATGGCAGAAGTGGGCCTCAAATATTATGTCCCCATTTCTCTCTTAAACTGATCCTCCACAGGTGGCGCTTCTTCCTTCTACACGGTTCAAGAAAAGATCTGTCCGACTCTCCCCAAGAGAACAAGGAAAGGTTCATTGCCCTGAGAATAAAGGGTCAACCCAGACTAAGAGATCTTCTGACCTCAGGAGTCATAAATAGAAATCCTGAGCCAAGTCTCCGAGGCGGGCTTCAGCCTGGAGGTCTTCATCCTTAGACGCACACCTGAACAGTTTGGGGCTCCCAGCTGACCTGGCTCTGGGCCCCTCCCCTCCCAGGGCTGCAGCAAATGGATGAAAAATTGTATCATTAAACTCTTTGATGTTCTCCTGTCTAATTGAACCTGTGAAATTTCCTAAGGTTCTCCAGCCTCCAAAAATTCAATTTTCCATGTAATGCATGGTGACGTGTCAATAAATCACGCTGTAAAATAAATGCACGGATTCTTTTGTGCGGGAGCGAGTGAGGAATAAACCTTTTGTAATTGATAAATAATGTCATTGGAATCAATAGCTGGCAGAGGAGTTGGAGGAGTAAGCCTGAATCATGTATGAGTGCTCCGGGGTGATCAATGCCTCCAAAACAGCCAGGAGCTCCGGAGCCAAGTGTATAAATTACTGCTTTAATATTACAGCAGGGTTTAAAAGATGGGTGCGTTACTAAGCGCTGGCAAGACGGGAAGATGGGTCTGGGGTGTGGGTGGGGTGAGTTCCCTGATGGGCACTTTTTGGAAGGCTAGTGGGGCCCCTGCAGATGGTTAGCAATGGAGATGAAACGCAGACTGTGCAAAATGGGACTTGGTCTGGAGACAGCATGATTCCAGCTCTGGCCAGTCCTGCTGTTGGCCCATGTTGGCGGCAAGAGAAGGGATCTGCTATGGGAGCCGTGGATGCTGCCTAGAAAAATAGCCTAGCTGCCCTCAGACACCTGGATGATGCCCGGGGCTGGTGCTGACGTACAGGATGAAGACAAGCCTGGGATTCGTTGAATGAGGCTCCGAGTGGCAGCTGCAGATGGTGCTGGACCACGAGGATGCTGTGCAACGGTCAGGAGCTCCAGCTTGAGTCAGACTGCTCAGCCCTGACACAAGCTGTGTGACTCTCAGCAAGTTATTTAACCTCGCTGCGCTCCAATCTTCTCCTTTGCAAAACAGGGGCTAACAATGCCGACCTCACTGAGTCATGAGCGTGAAATGGAATCGGGTTGTAAATATCCTAGCTCAGTGTCTGTTCCCACTAAGCACTAAGCAAGTTGGAGCTAGAGTCCTTCACCAGGCAGTAATATATTGTTTCAGGCACCATATGGGCACACTCCTTGTATATCTTATTTAATCCCCACAACAACCCCATGAGGTCATTATTATTATTATCCCCATTTCATGGATGAGGAAACTGAGGCTCAGAGGAAGTCCAGGGCTGTGCTCTTCACCAGGAAACTACTGCAGCATCACTCCTGCTTGGGAACCTCTCCTGGAGGGCTGCGCTGATGGGTGCTCCCTATGGTGGTCTTCAGGCCAGCCCACCTGCCTAACGGGCAGCCTAACGGACAGGAGAGGGCAGAGGACTCAGAGTCAGGCAGCAGTAGCTTCAGGTCCCAGTTCCACCACGGTGTGCCTTTGAGCCGTCACCCCTGCTCACTGAGCCGCTGTAGTTGCCTCGTCAGTAAAATCAGAGTGATAATTCCTGCCTCTCGAGGTCATCTCCAAGCAGTGTGAGAAGAGCAGCACGGGAACTGGTGGCCGAGGCCGTCAGGCAGGTGAGCTCTAGGGTCAGCCTGGGCAAATCCTGGCTGGCTCAGCTCTGCCTGGCCATGCGCTCTTGGGCCCCACCAGAGTCTCTGTTTCCTCATCTCTGAAACGTGAACCATGACGCCAGCCTCCACGGACTAAACTGAGAATGAGACTGAGATGACCGATGTAAATCTCCTTTGTAACAAGGGCCTGCAGCCAAGTGGGCCCTCTAAGAATACTGGGTCTCCCTAACCCCCTTTCTCCTCCCCAAGACATTCAGAAGGAACCCCAGCGGAATGTGCTGCACAACGCCAGGGGGAGCTGGTTGCATCCATTGCCGCATAACGGGGTGTGGCAGCCAGAAGAAATCCGACCAAATCTATGGATTCAGCTTAAAGTCATCCTGCAAAGGGCCTTCCCAGGACCAAAGTCAACCCCACCCTGTGTTTTCTCTTGCCCCCTTATGCCCCCCTCTCATAGCACATTGTCTGCCACTATAGAACTAAGCACCAACTTCCTGGGTAGAAGGTCCATTTCGCAAGGCCAGGTATATTGTGTCTTAGGTTGGTTGGGTTGCCCCAGAAGCAAATTTGAGACTAGGATTCAGTACAAGTGGTTGATTTAGGAGGCAACCCCAGGAAGAACCCACGGAGGGATGGGGAAAGGATACACGGAAAGAGAGACAAGAAGGCTCACTGAGGAGCAGGTTGCCACTGTGGGCAACCCGAGCTTAGGCTCCATGGGGATGTCTGGGAGGCAGTGTAGGACATGCCCCAGAGGGGTCCCACGTGACAGGCGAGGAAGCTGTGGTAGTTGTACACTAGCACCCATCTGCACTGGGTAACTCGCCAGCTCTGCCAGCCCGAGTGACGCCTGGGTTCACGTGCTCCAGCCGCCAGAGAAAGCCTGCAGGGAGAACAGCACAGGGGTTAACAGTAGAAAGCCATCATGCATGGGGAGAGTGAGCCTAGTTGGTAGAGCATCTGCTACACCTTGTCTCCCCGGCTTATCTCTAACGCCCTGGAGCCCTCCCAGTACCTGGCCAGGTACTTGCTTTACCAAATGGAATGAATGAGAAGTGGTCCCCTGGGTCAGAGCTGTGGCATGTGCAGGTCTGAAACTTCCACTCCAGAAGCTTAGGAGCAGTGCTGTCTCAGGAGCACTCGAGGGGAGGGCGTGCTTTCCTCTGCCTGGGCTGGACCGCTCCGGCACAGCATCCCCTGTCTGAGGGCCAGGCAGGTTCAGGGTCTCACCCATGGAGGCAGTGGGAAGCCACAGCACACGCTCTCCTTTCTTCCCTGGTGGGCTGCTATGAAAGGGGACAGCTGGTCGGGGAAGCTCTGGAGGTCAGGAGGAGCTTCTCCACCGTTATAGGCTACCCTCTGTATTCACACAGAGCCTGCACCCTTGCAGGCACCCAAGAACTGTCCGAGGAACTGAGCTGGATTAATGCAGAAGGTAGACGGAAATAGAGTTCAGTTTAACCACAGAATGACTGTCCTAGCCCTTTGTGACAAAATGTGTCTGTGTGACTAACATGTCTGTTCACTTAGGACTCCACATGCCAGGCTGAGCTAGATGATAGGGGCTCAGGGATGAGTGAGACAAAGTCCTTGACCTTGAAGTCAAGTGGAGAGTGAGATACATCAAATAATAATTCAAGTGCGGCGTGATATACACTGCGACATCGATACATAGGGGAAGATTACGGGAGCCTCGGGGAAGGACGGATTGTCAAATTGCTGGGGGTTGGTCAAGAAAATTTTCACACGCTAATATGTTCATTTATCTGTTCATTTACTCATTTATCTTTCATGCCAAGTTCTGAGCAGAATGGACATCCTCCCTGTCTCACGGAGCTCCCTGTCTCATGGGGATCCATTAAGAAAGCATTTACTTTTTTTCGGACACTATAACTCCTCAGTTGAGGGAAACAATAGAAAGAATAAACAAATGGGACTTCATCAGACTAAAGAGCTTCTTCAAGGCAAGGGAAAACAGGATTGAAACAAAAAAACAGCTCACTAATTGGGAAAAAATATTTACAAGCCACTTATCCGACAAAGGGTTAATCTCCATAATATACAAAGAACTCACACTGCTTAACAACAAACAAACAAACAACCCGATCAAAAAATGGGCAGAGGACATGAACAGACATTTCTCAAAAGAAGATATGAATATGGCCAATAGACACATGAAAAGATGTTCATCATCGCTAATCATCAGGGAAATGCAAATCAAAACTACACTAAGATATCACCTTACACCCGTTAGATTGGCAAAAACATCCAAAACCAAGAGCGACAAATGTTGGAGAGGTTGTGGAGAAAAAGGAACCCTCATACACTGTTGGTGGGAATGCAAACTGGTACAGCCACTATGGAAAACAGTATGGAGATTTCTCAAAAAGTTAAAAATAGAAATACCCTATGACCCAGCCATCCCATTACTGGGTATCTATCCTAAGAACCTGAAATCAGAAATCCCAAGAGTCCCTTGCACCCCTATGTTCATCGCAGCATTATTTACAATAGCCAAGACGTGGAACCAGCCTACATGCCCAGAAACTGATGATTGGATAAAGAAGATGTGGTATACATACACAATGGAATACTACTCAGCCATAAAAAAGACAAAATTGGCCCATTCACAACAACGTGGATGGACCTCGAGGGTATTATGTTAAGTGAAATAAGCCAGTCAGAGAAAGACGAACTCTATATGACTCCACTCATAGGTGGAAGTTAGTATATTGATAAGGAGATCAGATCGGTGGTTACCAGGGAAAAGGGGGGGTGGGGGGAGGGCACAAAGGGGGAAGTGGTGTACCCACAACATGACTAACAAAAATGTACAACTGAAATCTCACAAGGTTGTAATCTATCATAACATTAATAAAAAAAAATTTCATATTAAAAAAAAAAAAGAAAGCATTTACTTTTTAGTCTTTAGAGTCATGCCAAATCCTATCTATGCCCTGGCTCTGGGACATTGACTAGAACTGCACCCTCCTGCCATCAGCTCCAGCAACCGGTCAACTCCTGCTCATCTTTCAACCCCAGGTCAGGCATAGGGGCTCGAAGAAGCCCTCCTTTTCGCTTTGGGCTGGAGTAGCCATACCTCCTTCGTATTTACTTAATCTCAGCACCCATCACCCTGTATTGTACACTTTCCTTCCTCTCTGTTTAATTAGGATTAGATTGTGAACAACAAAGCAGAGACTTAGCAAAGGTGGACATAGTTTTCCCAGGTGGCTATGTTGGTGCTCTAATCCCCTCGACCTGGGTTGCTTCCAGGCCACCATGCTCCCTTTCCCGAGGGTGGCCCTCCCCTTCGTGGTCTCTGACAAAGTCTGGCCAGCCATTCACCAAATCCTGTCCTTTGTCTTCCCGAACACACAGCTAAACTACATTTCCCAGACTCCCTTGTGGTTAGGTGCGGCCCACTGACTAGGTTCTGGCCAGCAGAATGTGGACAGAAGTGTCCCTTCCAGGCCTGGCCCACAAAACCTCCCACAACGGCCCTCCCTTCTCTTTCCTCATCTGCCTGTTGGACTAAGAGGATTCTGAGGGCCTGGAAGAAGGCAGAGTCACAGGACGGAAGGAGCCCATGTCCCTGCGTCACCAGCAGACCAAGGATGCCTGAGATGAACTGTCACATGAGTAAAGCATAAGCTTTGTCGTGTTGAGTTGTTTATAGCAGTGACTTACGGAGATGGACACAGACCTTCATGTCACAGATCCCCCCTCAAAGAAGAGCTTGTCGCCCAACTCCTGGAAGTGTTATCACCACACAGCCCTCAACTGTCATCCCCTTCAAGAACGGCCTCTGCTGCAGAAAGCCAGCCCACCCAGTGCCGTGCCCCTCCTGGGGTGGCCCACAGCCAGTGACTGGCTGAAGCAGACATATAGAGGGGTAGAAAGGCCCACCCACATGAAAACGGCATCACAACGGACCCCTCCCTCTGCCCAATCCTGCTTCCCCCCTCTCCCTTCCATGAGTGTACTCGTTGATGGCAAGCCCTAATTAGCCTCCCACTAAATTCCACACACTCAATTCCATTTCCACTTCTGCCTCCCAGGAAACCCAACCTGTGATACTGACCCTCACTAACACATGGTCTGAGAGAGTTGTTATGGCTCCAGCCATCACATCCACATTCCAGGCAGCAGCCTGGAGAAATGGGTAAAGAAGATGTCACCTTCTCAAGAGGGCTTTCTAGAAGTCTCATTGGCCACACCAAACAGCAGAGGAGGCTGGGAAATGTATCTTTATTCCGGGCAGCCCTGCTAAAAACCACTCATTAAAAAGAGGGGAGACTCGACGTGGGAGGCGACAGGCCATCTCTGTCACGCAGCCCAGCCAGGGCTAAAAAGGACTCACGTTGGCCAAGCTCCTACCCTGTGCTCAGGCCCTGGGATAAGTGGTTTATGTGAATTATTGCGTTTAAACCTTACAACAACCCCCCACGAGGTAGGGGCTGTTATCATTGATCCCCTTTTACATATAGAGATACAGAAGCTTAGGAGCCCAGGGTCAGGCAGCAAATCCAAGACAGAGTTGGGGTCTGACCTTGACTGTTTCGAACCTTGGATGCTCCACTCTTAACCAGTGGGTGATTCTGCCTCCTCACGGACCTGGGAGCTCCTCAGAGCAGGGAGCCTTCTCAGTCACACTTAGACACACAGCACCTAGAAGAGAGCTCGGCACCCAGCAGCAACCCAGTCAGTATTTGCCGACTGGGTTGAAGGGGTGGGGGAGGGGAGGGAATGGGGTAGGCCTTGCCTGGGGCCATGGGATGACTTGTGGAGCCATTAACTATGAACTGAGGTAACCATTCACCGAGATAAGGAATTAGGGAGGAGGAGGCAGAGAGAACACAGTTCGATTTATACCAGCTGGGTTTAGGTGCCTGTGGGAACACCCAAGGGAAGATGTCCAGTTGGCAGTTGGACCTACACATCTGAAGCACCGGTGGGAGATCAAGTCTGGAGCCGCAGGCAGGAGCCTCCCACACTTGGGCAGCCGTCTAGCCAAGAGTGTGGCCAAACCCGCCCAGAGAGAGGGTGTGGCGAACCCACAGTCACGTCCATAAACCTGAGCAGAGTTTCCAATTAACAACATCACTCCCCAGCCTTTTTCTTTTGCATTCCGCCTCCTGGGTTAATTTCCCTATTTCCTCTTTCAGCCCATTTTGAAGGATGATTGGTTTTCTGGGCAAAGAGCCCATTTTTTGTGTGTGTAATTTTAAGGTCTTGCACCATCCCAAACACTTACCAGATATGGGCCATATATAAATATATGTCTCCAATATATTTATATACACACCCTCCCGCCTTAATGTACATGCAACTGGGTCGTTAGGATGGCCGTGAAACGGACGTACATTTGGGTCAAAGCAATGCACAGACGCCTGTGTTACTACCTGGCGGTTGTCATAAAAACACCAATAAGAGGGAGCAGAAGTGTGTTTGACTGGGAGAATGATTCTTGTTTCTTTTTCATTATTCTTAATAAAAGGAGATGGTGCCGAAAAATTGTGTTTCCTGGGTTATTTTCCCCCAGAGATCTTTTATAAAACGTGGAATACATAACAGACCGTGTTGCAGGCAAATGTCTCATTAAGAGAATATAGTTAGAAAGAAACAGTAACCAAAATGAACAGTTATTTGCTTTATTTTTTTTTTTTTACCCTCTGTAAAATGGAGAAATTGGGTGCGATATGGATTTAGTAACAGCCCTCAAACAATCCTGGGGGAACGTGAGGCTGCGCTCTGAGAAGGCGGCTCTGGAAGAAGGCAGCAGCTTGGGAAGGCACATTACAAGCTCCAGGAAAAGGCCTCTGTCCTCTAAAGAGGCTGCGTACCTTTTCCAACCAGGCTTCATTCAACCAGGTGGGTATAGGTTCCTTATCTCTCTCCTTTGCTCTCTGCATGTCCCTCTGGATGATCCCAAACTCTCTCAATACATCAGCTAATCACTCCAGAGCTCCATCTCTGACTCACTCTTCAGAACTCAAGGCCCCTGTGGTCCAAAAGCTTCCTGGCCATCTCCACCTGAATGCCCCCTGGCCCTTCAAAGTCACCACGCCCCACACCGAGCTCATCATCTGCCCCCACTCCCTGCTCCCCCAGGGTTCCCGTCTTGGAGGAAGGCATCACTATCCATCCAATTGCACAGACCAGAAAGACTCTGGAATCTTCCTGGACCCCTCAGCCAACAATCACCACGTCCTGGAGATCTAAGCTCCCGACTGTATTAAATGAATCCTCTTTATGCTAACCCCACTGCCACCACCCTGGTCCAGGCCCCATCATCTCTCTCTAGGGTCACCACCCCAGCTTCGTCCCTGGACTCGTGCTCCAGTGCAGCCTCCATAAATCTCTCTGAATGATCTTTCCAGAATTCTGTTATAATCTCTTCAGTGGATCCCAGTTGTCCTCTAGACCATGTTGTAGCCACCTGGCTTCCCAGGATGAGATGCCACTGTCTCTCCACTGGCATCTCATCGACCTCCCCACTTTGTGCCTCCTCCCATCATTTGAACAGTGGCTAGCTCCCCAAATGCCCCCTGCCATCCTTTATCCTTGCGCCTTTACACATCCCGTTCCTCGGCTTTTCCAGGTCTCCACGACCGATTCCTTTTCTCTCCTGGCTTTGACCAGCCCTCCCTCATCCTTCAGTATAAGGTTGAGGCTCCACCTCCTGCAGGAAGCCTTCCAGGCTTTTCTTTGCTCCCAGAGCCCCTCCATCATGACAATTTCCACTGAGCAAGGTCATTTTCTAACACTTGTATGTTTCTTCCAGTAGACTGTGAGCTCCTTGAGGGCAGGCTTTGCGTTTTGTTGACTTCCTTGCCCCCAGCAAACACCATAGTAACTGCCACAGACAAGAAATTCAGTTGTTGAATGATTGGGAGTCATTAGCCAACCACAGGAACTAGTGACAGCCTCCAAAAACTAGGACAAGACCGGCCTTCTATGTCTGCAGAAATTTCTAAGCAACACGAGTGCAGCCTATTGAGAGGAAGAAAGTAGATATAATGACCCTTGATGTTCTCTTCCAGGCCGAGGATCTGGACCTCTGCTTCTCACAAAGAACAAAAAAGTGATTCTGTGCTTCCCAGACACGGCAGAGAAGGATGATGGAAAGAGTTTCAGACGCTCACACAGAAGCAAGAACATAGTCTTTGTAGCCAAGCAAACCCCGGTTCCAATCCTACAGCTCTCCTTAATTTCTCTTCTCTGAGCCTCACCTGGAAGCTAACTATGCTGGCCTCTCTCTTGCTGCGTGATGGTGAAGACTAGACACAAGCATTAAAATTAAGCACAGAGACTGATATGTAGTAAGTGGCCCATAAAAGCTTAGCATATGTAATTATTGTTCCTAAGGATTAAGATGCATATGACTGCATTGAAGGTAAGAACTACATGGTGCACATGGGAAATTAGAATTACTTTAGTATTGTTATCTCCATTTTACAAATGAGGAAACTGAGGCTCAGAGAAAGAAAGAGACTTGTCCAAGATCACACAACCAGAAAGTGTCTGAGCTGGGATTCAAACCCAGATCTGTCTGGCCCAAGATTCGGTGTACTTAACCACACACAGGGGCCAGGTTGCCTCTCTCTTGTGATTTGGCTGGAAAGGAGGGTTCTGGGCAAAAGGCAGCAATATTCAGGCATCAGGAAATTAGTGCTCAGTGAAGAGCGGTCAGATGGGCCACTTCCTCAGGGACAGCAGGGTGACCTGTCTGGCCAGGTCAGTCTCTCCCTTCCGTTTGCCACTCCCCCTTATCTGTTACTGAGAATCCTACAATGCTAGTTGAAGCCAACTAGCCTGATGGTTTTCAAACTATGCTTCTTGGAGCCTCAGGGTTCCCTGGAGGTGCCCAGGTCCCCACAGGGAGCAAAGGGGTAGGCTGAGTGGGAGGGACTCCCACCCCATCCCCATTCCAAACAGAACCACTCCTTTTTATCCAGTTTATACATTGTCTTATAGCTAATATTTCATCTAATCAAAGAATTCTGCTGCTTTAAAAAATATATTTCAAACCTCAGACCCACCACAACACTTTCATATTACAGATGGGGAAACTGAGGCCTTGAGAGCAGTGGCTGGTCCAAGGTCCTGTAGCCTGTTGGAAATTAAGTTGGGATCTGTCCTAGATTGCCCCCAACTTGGCTTTCCCCAGACCAGTCTTCCCGCCCATTCACCCCCAGCTGTCCAACATGAAGCAGATTTAATAACCACAAACAGGAGGCATTTATCTCTGAAATAACTGTTGTGGTACAGAATAAGAAAATCGATGCACTCATTAGCACGCTCTGGGAGCAGGCGGCAGGATGCGGACGGGCGCCGGCTGCGGGCGTTTGCAGCACAGGGCAACTGAGTCTGAGGAGCGGTGGTGGGTAATGGGACATCATGGGACAGACACTCACCAGGCTCACCTTCAGCTGACACGTCGGGGGAGCCTCCCACCCTCTTCGCCGGCCAGGTTTGATCCAAACGCATTGACTGTGACAATGCTGAAATTATATCTGGAAAAACCAGTTAGTTTTAATTTCAGTCCCCAGAGAAAATGAAAGGAGGTGATGATTAGAGAAATATTGATGGCCATGAAAATCAGACAGCCTGTCGCAGAGGGAGACTCGGTCCTTGCGACAGGGAGCTGGCCGAGAGCTCTGGGGAACGCTCAGCCCAGGGCCCTTGCTTTAGCATGGAGAGGCAGAGCCCAGAGAAAGGAGGGGGAGCCTTGTCTGAGGTCACGCAGCCGGTTAGGGACAACTCCAAGAGTAAAACCAGGTTTCTAGAAGCTTCTTGAAGGCACAGACCACCTCTCAGGCGTCTGTCCCCGGGACCTGGCACAGAGTCTGGCACAGAGCGGGCACTCAGCAAATGTTAGCTGAATATATGAATTAACAATTTCCTGCCCTGAGGCCAGAATTCTTTCCAAGATACCCCGTCCCTCAGAATCACCCCTCAGTAATGGTCAACACTCAAGATCTCAAAGATCTTTTGCCTTTTCCTTTCACATTTTAAGCACAAAAAAATTCCAAAGGAAAATCATGTCAACTCTCACTCTGGTTGACCTACTCCTGACAGGGCGCGGCTTTCCTTCAGAGTTGAGAATCAGAAGACCTAATGTCTGGATCCTTTTAGCCCCTCGACCTTGGGAACATTCCAAGCTCCCGTGCTCCCACCTGGGGAGCCATTTATTCCACCAGTGGGATGTCTGGGCTCTACCTTGAGCCCGGCTCTGTGCTGGGTCCTGGAAACAGAGCATGGGTACAACCGACAAGGACCAGCTCTCATGGAGCCGCCATTGCAAGAGGGAGGGACAGACAATAAACAAAGAAACGCAGCACAGGATGTCTGACAGAATTGGTGTCATGAAGCAGGAAAAAAAAACACCAAGTGAGGGGCTCAAGAGTGATAGCACGTGCATTCTCGTTGGAGCTGTGTCTTAACCCAGTTCCCCAGAAGCAGAGACTGGGACTCAGATGCTGGGGAAGGACTAAGGATGTGGATTCAGCTGAAGTCCAGCTTTGACCTAATGGGGCATTAGTAGGAAACTGGAGGGGGTCGGGGGGCTTAATCTCCTAGCTGACGTGGCTTCCATCAGCCAAGGGAAAAAGGAAGCAGCCGTGACCATCCGCAGCCAACACTCCCAGCCCTGAGGACCTGGACAGGGTCCCCACAGCATCCTCTCGAGTCTATAGGGAAAGCCTCTACGAGGAAGTGACATTGGAGGAGAGACATGAACAAAATGAAGGAGCGGGATGAGGAGAACATACCTGGAGGAAAAGTGGTGCAGGCAGAGGGACCAGCAATGCACAGCCCCTGAGGCGGGAGCGCAGCTGCATCTTTGAGGACGAGCAAACCCAGCAGCGCGTCTCCTGTCTCTCCAACAAATGCAGAGGAGGAAACGAGACCCAGAAGTGATTCCCTCACGTTGGGAAATTTGCTTGGGGCATACTTCCTAAGATGCAGCCTTGGCCGTGAGACTGTTAACCTCCCCGCTCAAGGATGCAGTGCTCCCCAGCTCACTGAAGCCCTTCCTGTACCTCAGCTCACTTGCGCCTCCTCGCAACAGTTAGAGGAGACGTCGGTATCCCCACTTTATCCAGAAGGGAGATCTCTACAGGAGGCCTCGGAACACTTCCTGACACTGACCGCAACAGATCACAGTGGTCTCCCCATCGCCTCCTCCAGAAGAGCTGTCAGTGGAGCGGTCCAACTCCAGGATTCGGGCTGAGCGGGGCTGATTGATGGGGAGGGCCACTGTGCGCTGCAGGCCGCACGTGTGGACAGGTCTCGGCTCTGTTGGTAATCTGGCCCAGGGCCCTCTGTTGCCTGAAAGGAAGCCCAGAAATCTCGCTCTCTCTGGCCCTCTCCTCTCCTTTCACTTATGCTATAGAACTTTTAGGTGGACCCAGAACCTGCCCCAAGGTAAAGAGCTCTCTCTCTCTCTCATCTTGGGCACTGCAGTAAGATCCTGAGATCTGGGTAACAACACCTCATGGTACTGTCAGGATTCTTGAACACAGGCTGATTGGAAGAGCGCATAGTAGGTCCTCAAATAGGGGTGGTGACTACATTAGCCATCTTTCCGTCGTCTTTCTCATTGAATGGGCAAAGGGATGTCCAGGCTCAGGATGGGATGGGGGTTGAATTGGCTACCTTTTAAGAGCCCACCCAGCCCAGCCAAGACCTCTAGGCTCCTGTGACCTGCCCAAGGTCACACAGCAGGTAGCAGCACTGGGGCCAGAACCCGTCTGTCTAATCCAGGGCTCTTCCCATGGGAGTTCAGGGGGCGCCTCTTCCCCACGCAGAGGATTACTCTAATTGCCATGGGGAAAGTGCTTCCACACTGTGTAACCCCTAAACGTCCATTCTGCCTTTCCTCTTCTTTTTTCTTTATGAAAATTATTATTTCACTCTACAAACCCCACGGACAATTTTAGATATGCTGGGAAATGCTTACCATTGTGTGTTTAGATTTCTCTGCATCTAATCATCCTTGCCTCTCTCTGGGTCTGAATACACTCTAGGGCCCTTATAAACAAGATCCTGGAAGGCGGAGAGCCTGTCTGTCTCGTCTGTGTCACAGAGTAGATCCTCAGGAAAGATGTGGTTGTTTAATTAATCAACCAATATAAATAGCATTAGCAGTTACTACTACTAACAAAAAACGGAAAACTTAGATTAGCCATAAACTGACTGTGCCCTTGTTTAATCAGGACTGATTTCCCAGACTCTCGAGGAAAAAGATGCATATCATAAAGAAGTAAGGAAACAATGGTTTCCTGTTTCACTCTTTTAAAACCCATGACGCAAAGGCAAATCTCCTGCACCTTCTCCATCTCCATCCCGACAATGAATATTCTCCAAGTGACTGGTGAACCTGTAGGTTCTGTGAGGTCAAAGGGCAATTGTGACAAGTCAGCTGGGCCCAAAATCTCCAGAAAGATGGAGAAGAGGGAGGAGCGAATGAGGACCAGGGCGGGAGGGGCCTCACAGGCTAAAGGGATGCTGGGCCAGGAAAAGACAATGTGAGGTGGGATGAGAAATGTGGATCTTTGCTTCACCGCTGCTGGCTATTAACCTTGCAGAAACCAATTCAGTGCTCTGAATCTGAGTTCTCATGTCCTTAAAATGATGCCAGCCATAGGACCAGCCTGAAGAGTAGGTGTCAGCAAGGTGCATCACAACGTCCCTGGCAATAGGCTCAATAAGTATCATAGATTTGGAAAATGTCAGAGCTGAGCGACTCCCAGAGACTAAGTCTCACTCTCCTCTCCTTTTCCAGAAGTGAACCTGAAGCCCAGGGCACATAGGGCTCCATCCACACCACACTCAGGGTCCTCTGCAGCCCCTTACTCAATTATCTTAATTTTGTAGAGGCCACTCTTCGCCCTGCCTGTCCGTTTTAAACCAATACCGAAATATTTGCATTTGTTCAGCAAAATGCAAGTTTCAGCAAGAAGATGAAGTATCAACAGTACTTAAATAAAGTTTTAAGAAAACAAACTAATAATAATCTCCCAGAATCCTATTCACCCCACCACAATTCCTTTTCATCATGTGACTATCTACTCGGGGCTCTGGGCGTTGACACACGTTATATCGTTGCAGACTTCATAGTCTGCATTCTGTGCTTGCCTCCTATCACAAATGTATTCCGTGTTGCTACAATCTTCATAATTATCATTTTAATGGCACCATAATACCCCTTCACATTGATGCACCATAATTTATAAAACCGTTCACTGATTGTTGGACATTTAGCTTTTTTACAGTGTTTGTTATTACAGATAACGCTATAATGAGCATCTTCATTGCCCATAGCTCTTGGCGTCTGATGAATTATACCCCCAGAATAAAAGAGAAATTCCCAGAAGTCGATGTTTGGAATGAAAGGGCATAAACCTCATTAGAACATTTATCTATTACTGTGATGTTTTTCCCAAAAGAATTGTACCAATTTACATTACACCAGTGGAGTACACTGGTGCCATTTTCACCACAAAACCTCGCCATCTTGGATGTTCTTCCTTCATTTTTCTTGACTCTTTTTCTGTTTGTAACGGAAATTATGTTCATTACAGAAAATTTGGGCAGAAGAAAAAGATAAAGAAACTAAAAGTCATCATAAGCCCTCCAATCCAAAATAATCACTGCTAAAAGTTAAGTATATTCTTTCCGGTCTCTTTTCTACACATATAAGAAAATTTTTCCCCAAATTCAGGTCATATTCTATAATCAGCTCTTTTTGTTTTGTTTTACCTATACTTACTAGTTTTCTTAAGTCATTGTAAAATATTTTGAAACAATTAGCTTCAATGAATACATAATATTCCACCATATATAGACACCTTTCTTAACGATCCCCTGATAGCAGATATTTAAGTTGTACTCAGTATCACCATATAATAAACAAAGTTGTCATGAACACCCTTCTGTAAATCTGAGTCTGAATCTTTGTTTATTATGTCCACAGCACAAAGAACTTGAAGTAGAAAGAGTGAATCAAAGAATGTAAATATTTTTGAGATATCCTTGGATTTTAAAGATCGAAATTGAGAAACTTAAGGGGAATTATGTCACATCTATCTGTGTCCTGCGGAAGGCAGCTTGGGGCCCTGGCAGGGGCAGCACTGAGCTTCCTTATCAGCTCAGGACCTGGCGCAAGGCATTTTACCTCCACATCTGTCACATGGGATAACATCTCCCGTCATTTGTCATTTGGGGCTGCAGGATATCCAAACCCCGTTCTATCAGCGGATTTCTGAGTTAAGAAAGAGATGAAGCCCCTCTTCCCATTCTGGAAGCCCAACCCCAAACGCATACAGAGCTAAGCGCTTGGCACAGGACCGGAGCAGACCCAGACTTTCCCGCCCAGGACCTTGCAGAGCACAGGGTCAGGAAGTGTAAGTTCAGCAGAGCTGAGCAGCTTGAGGCCTGGCAGGCCCAGTCTGGAGGCAGCAGTGTCCCTGGGGGCAAGGCGGGGAGGGGGGGCAGCGAGGGTCCAGAGGTGGCCGGACCCTGGCTTCATTTGCCACCCTTGGCTCTCCACCCTTCACCTCAACTTTTTGAGTTCCCTAACATCCTTCCTATAAACTCCTGTTCTTGCTTAAGCAAAGTTAAGCAGAGTGGATTTCTATTGCTGCCATCAAAAGCCAACTAGAAGTCAACACATGCAGAACTGTGGGGGCTCAAGATAAGGCAGGTGGATATTCTGGAACAGCATAGGGCCAGAGTAGGCACCAGATAATTACTGCCTGCTGTTATAATTACTCTTTTTGGGCAATCGAAAGCCAGGACTCTGGAGCCAGGCTGCTTGGGGTCTATTTCTGGCTCCACCTCTTCCCCACTGGATGACCTGGGGCAAGTTACTTAACCTTTCTGTGCTTGAATTTCATCCTATGCATATTCCTCCTATTCTCATATGAGAATAATAACAATTCCTACCTTTTAGAGCTGTTATAACGAGAAACCAAATTAAACACATGTTAAATACTTACAAGAGCCCCTTTTACACGTGTGCTATCATTATAAGAACAACTAACCTGAGTATCACACTTTGTCATTTTTACAGCACTTTCACAGTCCATTCAATCCCAATAACAATCACAACAGAGGTGAAATCTTTCTTTTGCAAATTTGGAAACTGAGGCTCAGAGAGGTTCCTTCCTGTAGGACCTAAAACCTGTAGGTGGTGAAACCAGAGCTTCAACCCACGGCTCTAATTGTGAAGGTCAAGCTCTCGCAGGTCCACTAGGTACATGTGTGTGGTATGTTCTCCATACTTCTTCATGGACTAATAATGATGAATGAACCAGTGAACAAGTCAAGTGCATTGAGAAGTCTGACATTTGCTCAGCACCTACTACTAGTCAGGGTTTGTGCCCACGCAGGCGTAATTTACTTGTAATTTATGTGTAATTTACTTCTTATAAGATGATGGGCTAGGTGGTCTCATCTCTATAATGAGGAAACTGGGGCTCAGAAGGGCTGAGTACTTTCTTCAAGGCCACACAGCTGGTGAGCAGCTGCCCCCGCACTTTGCCCCAACACCACTGACCCCCCCCCCCCCAAGCCCCGTTTAGACTTGAAACGGGATGCTTTCTGCGTTGCCTGTGCCAGTCACCTCCCCCTTCCTATTATCTCCCGGCTGACGTGTGCAAAAAGGTTATTTTCGCTCCCAAATTGGTGTTTAGAAGCTGGAAATTAAATAAACGAAAGTGTGATCCGTTTATTGCACAAGGTTTGCACGCAGCCAGCCTGGCGTCAGCGGCCTCGCCATCGCCGCCGTTTGACAGTGGGGCTGCCTGACAATGGCTGCGCTCAGCGTCCTGTTTATACAATGAATCTATAATGTAATTTCACGAGGTTCTGAAATGCACCGAGGAAACATGCAAGGACTCCGTGCCGCGGCCTAATCCATATGAAACAGGCTGGAAACGTGCCTAGTAAACACGCGGGAGACCAGCAGGCTGCAGGCAGGGTCCTCATCTAAAAAGGATTATCGCGGAGGAGCGGGAGAGCCGGCGCCCTGGACCCGAGGGGACGGGGATCCCACGGAACTGGAAGGACAGGGTTTGTGGACGATGGTGGCGTCTCCAAACCACCCGCTTCTGCACGGAGTAGGGTGTTTATGGCTGTGGGGACAGGTGCCTAATGCGTGACAACAGAGGCTAAAGAGCAAAAGATGCACTTCTGTTCCCTAAAGCACTTTTTAATAAGAACCATACTGTCTGGAGCCAGCTCCGTGGCATAGTGGTTAAGTTTGTGGGCTCCACTTTGGTGGCCCAGGTTCACAGGTTCAGATCCCTGGCGCGGGCCTAGCACCGCTCGTCAAGCCACAGAGTCCCACATAAAATAGAGGAAGATAGCACAGATGTTAGCTCAGCAACAATCTTCCTCAAGCAAAACGAGGAAGATTGGCAACAGATGTTAGCTCAAGGCCAATCTTCCTTGCAAAAAAAAAAAAAAAAAGAACCTGTTGTCTAAGACATGAAAAGAACTAGGGCTCTCCCTCAGCCAAAATTGAGTTTTGTTTTCTGTTTCTGCCTCTTGTGGGTCTGTACTCTCACGTTTGTGTGTTCATTCATTCATTCATTCAATGAGCAAGCACGTCACCCAGCTCCTCTAAGTTCACTGCTGGGCTCATTACCGGAGACATGGGTGATCCATTAGATACACCCATTCATTTATTAAACGTATTTATTGAGCAGGTACTATGCTCCAGGTACTGTTTTGGTGCCAAAACGATTATCAAAAGGCCCTGCTTGCATCCCAGGGAGAGAGAGTCAGCCGAGAGACAGTCAATAGGCAAGATAAGTAAATATATATGATGATCGATGTTGAGGAGAGAGAGAAAGATGTGGGTGGGGGTGCAACTGAAGATAGGGTGACCTGAGGCGGTCTCCCAATAACCCTCTGAGGCCACTTTACAGAGATGGAAACTGAGGCCAGGCAAGGCCAAGTCAGACAGTAATAATACCCATCCTTTCTGTGTAGAAAGCAGTGCAGAATGATCTAAGCATTTGCAGGTCAGGCAGCTCCTTTAAACCCATTTGTAGTATCAGGGATCTCCAGTGAAATGGAACCCATAGGAGATGGAGATAGAGATATAAAGAGATTTCTTATAAGGAATTGGCTCACACGATGATGGAGACTGACAAGTCCCAAGCTCTACAGCCTGCAAGCTGGAGACCCAGGAGAGCCGATGGTATATGCCAGTCAGAAGACCCACAGGCTCGAGACTCAGGAAGAACTGATGTCAGTATGGGTCCAAAGGCAGGAAAAAAAACAATGTCTCAGCCCAAAGGCAGTCAGGCAGAAGGAATTCCCTCTTATTCTGGGGCGGATCAGCCTTTTGTTCTATTCAGACCTTCAACTGATTAGATGAGGCCCACCCACATTAGAGAGGGCCATCTGCTTTACTCAGTCTACCCATTTAAATGTAAGCTCATCGAAAAACACTCTCACAGACATACCCAGAATAATGTTTGACCAAATATCTAGGCACCCTGTGGCCCAATCAAGTTGACACATAAAACTAATCATCACACCATTCAAAACCCTTAAAGGGCATGGGCTTCCGCCCCGCCTGCCCCATCATGTTTGCATGGCTCGCATCCTTCTCAGTAGAGCCTCCCCCTGCACTTAATTTTCCCCTCCCAAAAAGTCCAGCTGAGTCAGGCAATCAGTTATGCTGTTTGGGTCCCAGGCGCTGAGAGTTTTCACTGTTCTCTCTGAGGTCCTGGGAGGGAGGGCAGGGGGAATAAGTGAGCAAAGGCAGAGAAGAAAATGCTCACGTGGTGTATTTTGAAGACAGCAAGTGGCTGGTCTGGCTGAAGGGAGCCTTCCGGGAGGCGGACAGAAGGAATTAAGAATAGGAATAGTGAGCTGAAGTGCTTTGCACACACGGGGCTGGCAAGATGCATGCTGACCAACCCCGTGCTTGCTTTCGATGGGTCCCCCACTTCCTTCCGTGCTCACCCCCACCCCCACCCCGCCGCCCCGTCTATTCTGCTCAGAGCAGTTAACAGATCCTGCCTGTCCCAGTCAAAACTCTCCAGTGGCTTCGTGAACATTTAGAATAAAACCCAAATTCCTTATCCTGGTCTACAAGCGCCTGCACAATCTGCCACGTGTCCCCTCTGTGCAGCCTCACTTCCTTCCCCATGCAGCCCCCTCCACGCCAATCTCTCTTGTCTGAACTTGACAGCGTGCTCCATGCTCAGGACCTCTGGGGCCCTGCCCCTGCCTCCCGGAGCTCTCACCCCCAGAACCCACACAACACTCGGGTCTCCACCCAATGTCTTCCCTGAACCCCCTTGGCACCCCTTCCCTGCCATTTTTTAGTTCTTTATTGTGCCTTACTCTCCCTCGAGCATTTATATATTATTTTCTTAGCACTGCTCTATTTTTTCAGATATAATTTACATAGAGTAAAATTCACCCTTTTTGGTGTAATTTCCATGAGTTTTCACAAATATGCAAAGGCACATAACCACCAGCATCATCAACCCCGCAAATTCCTGGATACTCCCTATAGGCAAGCCCTCCCATAGCCCCAGCCCCTGGGGATCACTGATCTGTTTCCTGTTCCCATGGTTTTGCCTTTTTTAGGCTGTCCCATAAATGGAACCACACGGTATGGAGCCCTTTGCGTCTGGATTCTTTCACTGAGGGTAATGCGCTGGGAAGTGAAGCAGACGTCTCTTCCTTTCGACAGCTGCGTAATATTCCATTTCATGCATGTGGCATGATTTGTGTATCCACTCACTCATTAAAGGACATGTGGGTGTTTCCAGCATTTGGTGATTATAAACAAACATTTACGTTGAAGTTTTTGTGTGAACAGACACTTTCATTTCTCTTGGGAAAATTCATAGGAGTGAGACTGTGGGGTCATATGATAAAGGTATGTTTAATTTTATAAGAAACAGCCAAAGTGGGGCCAGCCCTGGTGGCCTAGTGGTTAAGTTTGGCCTGCTCTGCTTCAGGGCCCAGGTTCATTTTGTGGGCATGGACCTACACCACTCATCCATCAGTGACCAGGCTGTGGCGGCGGTTCACATACAACAAGAGAAAGATTGGCAGCAGATGTTAGCTCTGGACAAATCTTCCTCAGCAGAAAAAAACAAACAAACAAACAAAAACAGCCAAAATGTTTTCCAAAGTGGCTTATCAGTTTGCATTCCCACCCATCACTTGACACATTTTGTGTGTGTGTGTGTGTATTTTCTGTCTCCTCAAAGTAGATGTAACCTCCCCTCAGGGAGGGGAGGGACTTTGTTCTGCTTGCTGCTGTATATCCCCAGCATCTGGCACATGAGGCCTCAGTAAATATGGTGGGCTTAAGGAATAAATGATCTCACTACTTCTCACAATTCACAGCCATCTCATAAGGGGGGCGTTATTGTGCCCACGTTACAGATGAGGAAACTGAGACCCAGAGCCCTCGGGGGACATGCTTGGAGTTGTCCTTGAACCCCGCTGTCCACCTGGGGAACGAGCACAGCTAACCTCATCCAACCCAGCCCTGGGATGGGAGCGACGCTTTGCTCCTGAGCCATGCAGCATCCTGGTGGGTTTAAACGTAATGTCCTATCATGACAGGGTCACGGAATTTGAGGAAGACGGAGGAGGCAGCCGGGGAGTGGGGAGCGGACTGGAGCATCAGGATCGCCACAGCGCTCGTGCATGGTCCAGATCTGAAGCGAGCCTGACCTGGGCTAGAAAGCAGATTTGCAGAGGGGACGAGTGTGGGAAAGAACAAAGACCACCCCAAGGGGAGCAAACAGGCGATTTATTCAGCGTGTGCTGTCGCCAGGGACTCAGCCACCAGCACTGGTGTTTGGCAGAGACGCAAAGGCAAGTGGGAAAGCCTTACGGTGACTAAAAGGGCAGGCTTCCCCTGCACTCGGACTGGAGGCTGCTGGTCTGGGGGAGCTGGAGGCAGGCTGACTAGCGGGGTCATCTTATGCAGTTGGTTTGGGGAATATATTTGACTTTCTCTGGTTGGCCCTGAGTTGGAAGCCAGAGCGAAAAACAGGCAAGCTGGCAGTCAGTGACCAAGTGCTGACGTCTGGAGCCAAACGCTGCAGAGGGGTGTGGGTTAGAGACCTGTTGTCATATATAGCTGGGCTGGCCCTTGTCCGTTTGCATATACAGTCTCTCAAGAGAAAGAGACAGAAGGAAGAGGCAGAGGAGTGGGAGGAAGAGAACTCATCTTACGGATAAAAGCCAAGGTTTGCGTTCCAGCCCTGCGTCTTACAACCTCGGGCCTCCCATGGATCCCTGGCTCTCAGCTTCTTCACGACTCACAGGACGTGTGGGCGTGGCCACATCTTTGTTCCCCACACATTAATTGGGGCGCCTGCGATTGGACAGGCCTGTGGCTTGTGTTTCTTTCCTTCTTGGGAGCGAACAGCTGGGGCTCGAGTGGGCGGGAAGGGAGGAGGGCGTGTGGTGGAGGAGGCAACCCGGGGTGTGGGGGCCGCGGGTGTGGAGCAGGCAGGACTCGCAGCCAGGCCCTCAGCATCCCTGCCCACAGCCACCATGGGCCCCCACCAGGCAGTCCCCCAGTGATTGTGCCACCCAGCCCCTTGCAGCTAAACCACCTTTGCTAATTAGTGCCCGGTTTAGCTCCCCAGAGAAGGTGAGCGAGCAATGTCACATTGAGAATAATAACAGGATCCGAGAATCACAGGCTCGGAAGAGGCGAAAAGGTCCCTCCTCTCTCAGCCCAGCAATTTTATAATCTGTTGAATGCCTTCCTGTTGGCGATGAAAATAAAAGTTAGCAATGCTGGAGCAGTCAGGTCCTCCTGGCCAGGCATCATGCCTCATGTCCTTTCATCCTTAGTCTCTGAAGTCAGTATTATGCTGTTGTCCCCATTTTATAGTTGAGAAAAGAGACGCTCAGAGAAGCTAAGTAACCTGCCTCAGGTCACACAGCTAATAAAGGGCAGAGCATAGATTCAAGCCCAGGAAGCCTGTCGAAGCTTCATGACGGCATTGGACTCACACAGCCCATTGGGATGGGTGAAGCTGGGTGTGGGAATTCTTTAGCCTGGAGTCCAGGCGTGGAGTTTATAAAGGCCTGCTTTGTGCTTCGGTGAGGAGGACACAGCCTCTGGCATCAGGCAGGCCCAGGCAGGAATCTCAGGTCTGAAGCTGATGACCCAGCTGGCCTTGTGCCGACCAGCTCCCTCTCCGGGCCTCAGCTCCTCATCCTCTAAATGGAGGGGACACTGTATCTGCAGGACACATCGAATGCATGAACCGCTCTCTCTCCCAAAGCCAGCTGCCCTCCTGGGGTCTCCTCAGGCTGCTCCCGCTGGGATGCTGGAGGCTGCGTGCTCAGTGGGGACGCTCCCTGATCTGGGGCTCAGACAGAAGAAGCTCTAGTCTGCCTTTACCATTTCTCATTGCATAAACCATGTCAAGTTACTCCACCTCTCTGAGCCTTGGTTTTCCCAGCTGTAAAATGGGGCAACAGTAGTTGGCCTGGGGGTTGAATGAGATCAGGCTTGCATACACTTTGGACAAGTAAAGGCTCAGAAAAATTTAGTTGTTATTGTACAGCTCTCCTGGCATGGATGGCTGGGACTGTCCCTGACTCGCGAAAGCTCTACAAAACCCAAATTAGTTTGCCCCTTTGGGAAGGCCTTTCCTGTCCTCCCAGATGGCCCAAGCAGGATTAGGGCCCCCTCAGCCATGCCCCAGCTTGGCACCGATCCCCTCCTGCCACAGGCTTTTCACTCGTAAGGCCATAAGCTTGAGAAGAGCTCCATACCCACAGCACCAGGCACAGGGCCAGTCCATCTTAGGAGTGTGGTGTTTGTTGAATGAATAACTGAGTAGTCGAACAAACCAGTGACTTCCCTTCTCCGAGGCTGGGAGGTTTAATGGGTGTATTAATCCCCTCTTCCAAACCACAATTTGCCGGAGACCATCATTGCGTCCAGTCATTCAGTACGTCTCTGAGGAAACAGCTCAGAAGAAGAAGGACATTTCACGATGCTGTGGTTAAGAACAAGGCCTCCTGGGGTCTTACCCTGGATGCTGCCCTTCACTAGCTTTGTGGTCTTAACTAAGTTGCTCAACCTCCCTGAGCCTGAGTTTCACCCACCCATCTGTAAAATGAAAATAATGATAATCCTTCCCTCACAGGGTTTTGTGAGAATTAAATAAAATAACATAAAGAGTGTCGTATTTGGCATTTAATGAACACTTAATAAACTGTCCCTATTGTTGTCATTAGTTTAGGCCAAAAACCATTTTTAGAATCTGAAACACGCACATGTAACTTCACGGGTCCAAGGCCTTTATCAATGGATCAGATCAAGATCCGTGATCTGCTTCACCTAGTTAACTTCCCCCCATTCACAGGCGGAGAACCAGAGACCCAGAGAGAGGATGTGGTTGGACCCCCCGGCAAGGCTGGAGCCTGATTCCCCAGTCAGATCAGGGGAGCTCTCAATGATGTACTGTTTTCCCCAGCTGTAAAATCTCTCTTCCAGCAAACACTTTGGAGCTTCTTAGCCCTCTGCGGAGGCTGGAACCATGCAAGGAGATACGCAAAACCGTTGTGCATGCTTCCTGCCTGCCCTTTAGTCTAGACAAAACTTCTGCGTAGTAAGGGTTTCATCCCATTCAATTTGCCCCAGAGAAGCACAGTCCAGCCCCTCCGCTCACCTGCTGGGAAGTCTTAGATGAGCCACCACGCATGTGCAAATCTCACTTTCTTCATTTATCAAATGGGATGCCGTGACTGCACCTCATCAGGTTGTTGTGAAGATGAAACAATAAAGCGTGTCAAAAGCAGCTGCCCCCGCGTGAGCCCTGTAAATGGTACCTGTTACCATCATCAGACTGAAAATGTTCAAGGAGCAAATCTTCCTCCCAAATCCCCCTTTGGAAGAAACAGAGATGCACAGAACCCAGCAGACAAAGGTTTGCCAAGTCCTGCAGGTACCTGTTTTAATGAATAAATGAAAATGCTTAGTAATGAGCCCGGTGATTGTGTTATGGAAATGGCGCTCCCGGGGAGCTTGTAAACAATTTCTTGTCTCAAGAAAACATTGCCCTTGAGAGCTTGTTTACAACACCAATTTGCTTCTCCAACTTTCTCTTCATGGCCTGCACAGAGGAGCACTTGGCCCAGGTATGAGAGAACCGTGACAAATCCTTCCTCAGTGCCTCCAGTCTCAGCGGTGGCTTCAGGGAGCCAAGGCTTTGGAGAGCACCTCACCTTAAAAGAAATGTTCCTTGGGGCTGGCCCCGTGGCTGAGTGGTTAAAGTCGTGTGCTCCGTTGCAGGCGGCCCAGTGTTTCGTTGGTTCCAATCCTGGGCGCGGACATGGCACTGCTCATCAAACCACGCTGAGGCAGCATCCCACATGCCACAACTGGAAGGACCCACAACGAAGAATATACAACTATGTACCGGGGGGCTTTGGGGAGAAAAAGGAAAAAAAATAAAAGTCTTTAAAAAAAAAAAAAGAAATGTTCCTATTTTTTCTTCTGCCTTGTTTTTGGTCCAAGCTGGGAGGGTCAGGGGATATGTAATGGAGTCAATGTTTGCATATGAGTAGAAGTGATGAGTTGGGTTGGGTAAAACAAGAAGCATAGTATAATAGTACAAGGAGGTCACCACCAACCAGAAGAATTTGCTGTCACCCCGGTTCACTCTGGAGCCGTGGGAAAGCTAGCTGGGCAGCTGCTCAGGATGCCAGTCTGTTAGAGGTACTAAATAAAGTTTCGCAGAAACCCATCAGAAATGTGGTGTTGGACAATTCAGGTTTCAACCTGCAACTCCTTACATAATGGAAGACAGTTAACTGGTCTTGTCCCTTGTCATCAAAAGTGCCTGCAGTCACCCACCTAAATCTGGACAAATAGCAGGATGCAATTGCACACCACACTACCAACCCTGGACCAGCCAGCTGACCACTCAGGAATACTCCCAAAGAGCTATATGATCTGGAAAATCGTGTAATAAGTCTTTTACTTTTTAACGAAATAAAGAGGTACGTGTTTTCTATGAATCAAAAACCATTTCCTTATCCCTGTCAAATAAATACGAAATTAAGATTTAAATACTACAAGTTAGATGGGTATTCGATTATTAGACTGCTGCGTGAACCCACACGTCTCTGATGGCCCTGACTGAGCAGTCATCCGACCTTCGAGAGTCAATTGACCTTCAAGAGTCAATTGCCAAATGGTGATGAGAGTGTCAGTCCTAGCAATGAGCAAACAATTTCATGCCTCTGTGCCTTTGGCTAGCTGTTCCTTCTGCCTGGAATGCCCTTCTCCAGGCCACCTCCACCCTCTCACTCACCTGGCCCACTCAGCGTCACCCAATGAGGTCGCTTCTCTTGGTGCCTTCCCTGTTTCCCCAGGCATAGCTGATCATGTAGCGGGGACATCTCTGACACTGTCATTAGCATTATCAGTTCACATGTCTGCCTCTTTGATGAAACAGTGAGGTTTTCGAGTTTCAGAACCAGGGTTTATTTACGTGTGTGGTCCCAACATCCAGCACAGTGAATGACACTGAGTAGAAGCTCAGTAAATGCACCCGGATAGACAGGAATGCCACCAGGACCCTTTATTTCCTACAATGGCCCAAATGGAGGCCCTCCTTTCACATAAAGAGACCCCCCTGAATTTCCCTCCTTCCGAGGAGTGGAGGTGGCACCATGCTTGCTGTCCGAGAGGCAGCAGAAGGTGTGGGGAAGTAGAGGTGGCTGGTCAAAATGAGGATTGGTTACATACAAGGATATTAACAAATGTGTAAATATATCGAGGAAAATAATAACCAGATTGCTCACTGTCAGAGAAGAGATTTTAAAATATGGGAAAGGAGAAGGCTAGAATGAGTGGTGTGGTGTTGGATTGGAACTGGAAGCATCAACATAAACTTAAGAGATAGATACATAAATACATACATACATACATATATGGTAGGCCTAGATATAGACATAGAGACGTATGCGTGCCCATATAACATATATGTGTTTTCTAGTGCTGTCCATTGATAGAACCTAGAACCAATTATACTCCAGTAGAAATGAGCACACTGAGCACTCAAATCTTGGTTTCCAAATACCACCCTCTACCCCCAGGAACCAGGGACCCTTGGAGAAATTGCTGCTTCTGGCACTGGGGCAGAGCGAGAAAGTAAAAGATGAACCTGGAACAGCTTGTGCCAGAAAGTAAAGAAATGCTTCAAAGTACGTGGGAGCCAGAATGAACGGGCTCCCACTAGGAAAATCTGGGACAATCTAAGCATCAAAGTAAATAATGACCACAATGGCTTACAACCCATTAAATAAGCTAGGAATCCATGAATTCCATACTGATATTACTTCATTAATTAACTGATTAATAAATTACTCAACAAATGGGGGAGAAGGGAAAATTCTACCATCCAGTAGAATTCCAACTAGTAGATGTGGAAGAAATGATGGAAATAGAAAATCACTATTTGGTGACTATAATTGTAGAGGTTGATTTAGGCAGGAATTGTCAATGGATGCTAAGTAAGAGGGTGTTGGCATAATCTTGGAATATCTTAACACATGATGTCAATTACAAAGGAAAAAATGGTGACTTTGTGGCAGAGAAATCTGGAAGACACCAACTGGATCCTTACAACAACCCAATGAGAGAAGTAGAGCTCTACCTGGTTTGTCAAAACCCAACTATGACAACCACCAACTTGGTGATCTTCAGCAACGTCTTCATCTCTCTGTGCCTCAGTTTCTTCTTCTCTAAAATGAAGATATGAACGGCACCTACCCTATGAGAACTGTACTGCAAGTCGACACATTAACCCATGTGAAACATTTAGAATTGTGCATGGCACGTAGTAAACCCTCGATCAGTCTTAGCTCTTATAAATATTAGGGATGAGGAAATTCAGCTCCGAGAGGTGGAAAGAGCACTCAAACCCGTATCCACCAAACGCCAAATCACGCACTCATCTGTCTCCCAAGAATCAGTGAGCGCCTGTGGTCAACCACTTGGCAGTTTCCAAACAGCTGTTTCCTTCACATTTCCCTTGAAAGCGGCAGAAGTCCCTAGAGGTGCACAGAAGTTAGAGCTCTCCAGGGCCTATTCTGACAGGGGAGGAAGGGCCGTGACTCACCCAACATGAGGGCTGTAATAAACACTCCAGGAGGAACTTGAGCCACGTGTTCTGACTCCAAAGCCAGGGCCTGAACGTGACTCCGGGAATCCCAGCCCCACTGCCACGGGTCTGGGAACTGGCCGAGGGATAGCATTTGATTTGGAAAAGGCAACCAAAGCTGAGAGGGCCCTTCTGAACTTGCAATTTGCGGCCAAAGCTCTGACATGTTTCTCCTCCTCCCAAAAGCATTACACCACGAGCTTAGAATAGACAGAAAAATGTCTAAAAGGGAATCAGGAGGACTTAAGAGCAAGGATTAGAGGCAAGGACGGACATCAACTTGAAAGCCTTCAAGGTCAAGTCAAGGAGGGTGTCAAGCCCAGCCAGGCAAGAAGGAGAAAGTATCCTGGCTTTTGCCTTTAAATTGCCATTGGTTGTCATCTGGGGTGAACTATCTACAGGGGAAATCAGAGTTAAATGGTGGCCCATGTTCTGGGCCTGAATGGAAAGGTGCCCCTCTGGGGATTCCTGACGGCACTCAGCCTCTCTTCAAGTGACAGGCCATAGCCAACTCAACACTTTTTGCCAAAGAATGGGTGGAATGGAGGCCATCATCAACACAGGAAAACAGATCTGAAGTTTACAATCACACCACAAGAAGATGGAAGCATCTAATGCCACGTGGGTCAAAGGACCCATAGGTACCACCCTCACGCCCACCCCAGCCCTGCCAAGACCCTCTATACAGATTTAATCTCTCTCTTTCTCTTGCTTCCTGAGAAAACTAAATCTCATCTGTCTGCGGTTAGCAGAAGCCTGGAGTAACTGGATTCGCTGCTGGAACAAAAGATATATGTGACATTAACAGTTCATTGAGCTGTGAGATGAACAAGACGGGTGTTGAAAAGGAAATCCGAGCTGAGAGTACATTTCCAGTGTTAATAAAGCTTCCCTTTTGTTGTATGTTTCCAAACACTGACTCCAGGATGGGCGCCATCCGTTTCCTTCTCGAATTAGACAGGCCTGCAGATTTAAGGCATCAGGGCATCATCCAGTCCTATTAATGGACAGCGCAAGGTGCTGCGTCAGGAACTTGCTCCCATCTTTAGCTCTGGCTGCAATTATTCTGCTGGCTTGGCAAAACGTGTACCTCCTGCTCACCCAGAGAGCGTGCGCACTGATAAAAGCCCGTCAGGGGAAACCACCAAATTCCCAAACTCAGACTTGCGGGAGTGCTTATCATGGCGATGCCACCAGTAGCGCAAAAGCAGAGGCAGCCTATGTGCCCAACCATTGGTGACTGGTTCAGCAAACGACAGAAGAGGCACACCTGACAAAGTTCTTCATGGCCCTTGAAAAGAGTGTTGTAGAAGGATGTTTGTTGACATGAAAAGATGTTCATGGTTTATTGCAAAGTATGAAGAAAGCAAGGTGTATGAGAGAATGTAAAACATGACCCCATTCATATATTAAGTGTAATGAGAAGGAAACAGAAGGAAGCTGTGGTCCAGCCCCTGCTAAATTGAAAGTCGTGGTCATCTGGATGGTTTTAGATGAGTGAGGAGAGACGTCAGCTGCGGGTGCCCAGGAGGGCCAAAGGGCTCTTCTTATGCAGAGAAGGAGTGAAGGAAGAGATGCTTTTGAAAAGCTAGAGAAGGAAGTGAAGCTTTTGGGGGGCATTCTTGGAGGAGAAGGGTGAGGAAGCAGAGAGATGAGATAATGAAAGAAGAAAGAAGACTACTGTGGCTTGAATTGTGTGCCCCAAAAATTTCTGTTGAAGTCCTAACCCTCAATACCTGTGACTGTGACCTATTTGGAAATAGCTAAAATGATATCCTAATTGATTAGGATGGGTCCTAAAAGAAGGGAAAACAGAGATACAGGGAGGAGAATGCCATGTGAAGACAGGGATACCCAGACACAGAAGGAAGACCACGTGAATACAGACAGAGATCGGAGTGACGCTGCCACAAGCCACGGAACACCTGGGGCTACCAGAAACTGGAAGCAGCAAAGAAGGGTCCTCCTCTAGAGCCTTTGTGGGGAGCGTGGCCCTGCTGACACCTTGATTTTGGACTTCTTCTAACCTCTAGAACTGTGAGAGAATAAATTTCTGTTGTCTTGAGCCACCAGTCTACAGTACTTTGTTACGGCAGCCCCAGGAAACTAATGCAGGGGCCAAGCTAGATGGCGTGAGGCTGGGGGCGGTACAAGGGATGAAGAAACAAATGTGTGCTTGTATTAGTCAGGGCTCTCCAGAGAAACGGAGCCAATAGGACATAGAGAGATACCTATGAGAGGAGATTTATTATAGGAATTGGCTCACATGGTTAACGAGGCCGAGAAGTCCCACAATCCACCATCTGCAAGCTGGGGACCCAGGAGGGCTAATGGGGTAATTCAGCAGAGTCTGAAGGCCTGAGAATCGGGGGGCCGATGGCACAAGTCCTAGTCTGAGTGTGAAAGCCCGAGAACCAGCAGCACCCATGTCAGAGGGCAGGAGGAGACAGATGTCTCAGTTCAAGGAGCGAGAGCAAATTCACCCCTCCTTCACTTTCGTGTTTTATTCGCACTCAACAGATTGGACAACGCCCACTGGCACTGGTGAGGGCAACCTTTACTCAGTCTGCAAATTCAAATGTTAATCTCTTCCAGGATGACCTCCCCAACACACCCAGAAATAATGTTTTACCTGCTGTCTGGGCATCCCTTAGCCCAGGCATGTTGACACATAAAATTAACCATCCCAGTGATAGACTCGATAAAGAACATGTTAAGGCTGGAGATGCGTCGAGTCCACCTTAAAGTCGTTAGCATCTGTGTGATACAAACTCCTCCTCCAGCTGCCTCCCAGATCTTCACAAACTGCCATCCAGGCGTTTTGTGCAAGGGGGATTTGGGGCAAGTTGAGAGGTTTCCTGTCTGGATCATCATGGGTACGGAACTAATGCGGAGCAGAGCCAGGAGCCTGGGTGACCAAAGGACTATAATCCCTCAGCCCACCCCAGCCCCACCCAGAGAATTCTCAGAAGTCCTCAGGGAGCTTTAAATGTCCACAGTGCCTGAACCAGAGGCTCTGCTTCATGGGTGCTAGAACCAAGTCTGGGAAAGTCTAAAGAACGTGCCTTCGGTCACACAGATAATCAGAGCTGCAGGATGCGAGCCCATGCTGCCACCAACACCTGAGCCAGCCCGGCTGCCGGTCCAGCTGCTCCAATGGCCCTGCTAAATGGGGAGCAGATGCTGCACAATAACCATTCCATACTTGTGGCCATCTCCTGGGTCAGCCAAACAGTGGCCAAAGCAAACAAAGGACTCTTTTTTTTCTCTCTATCCACAAAGCCTCATGAGGCCCCCTTCCCCAAGCTCCCATTTTGCATCCAGACAGCAAATGGCCAAGGACCCATCATCTCTCTTTCCCCCTCTCATGACTTTATATCTGATTTGTTCAAAGGCAGATCGTTTCTGACATCCTTTGGAGGACATGGCACCAGACTCTCCTCCTGCGGAGGCAGCTCTGGAGGAAGATGCTCCGGGACTGTCCGCTTCCTGTGAACCAGTCTGTGCCATGCATCGAGGTCAGTGACCATCATGATGCCATCGCCCATCTGTAGGGCAATCTACAGCTCGTCAAGCACCTCCATGCTCGTTGCTGCCTCCACTCCTCACCACAGCATGGTGAGGGACTGCCTGTTCTAATCCCACTGTGACAACAAGAGCAGAGGGCAGCTTGAGAGAGGTGCTCAGGTCACAGGAGTAGAGGGACAGGCCTTCCGACCCACATCTGACTGCCTCCAGAGTGCACCCTCTTTCCAAATGCTGTCATGTTCCTTACAATGTCTCATAAAGCAAAAGAGGGAGCAGGATTCCAACCCAGGTCTGTCACAACCCCAAGACCACCCTCGCTTCCCCCACCACGCCCCACACCACTTCTCCCAGAGAACCCAGCACATACAGGAGCCCCGCTAAATTCCTCTGCAGGGTGACTTCCCAGTGGGTTTGTCTCCTGGGTTCGCCATCCCTGTGCTCTGTGATCACCATCCCTTGCCTCGGTTTACCTACCTCCACCGCACTGCATTTTTCTAAACGAGGACACTGGTAGCACCACCCCCTCCTAGAAAACAAGAGAAAGGAAGGGAAGGAGGGAGGGAGAGAGAGAAAAAATAGCATGAGAAGGAAAGAGAGAGGGAGAGAGTGAAAACGGAGAAGACAGCCCCCCTGAGCACGGGGAAAGTTCCGTACGAGGACAATTACTCTCCAGCCGCTGTTCAGCGAAGCGCTCGGAGCCAGCTTCCCCAGGTGTGTGCGGCTTTATGGAGCTGGGTGACACACGACGTCCGCCACGTGCCCAGTGATCGATGACCCGGCCAGGTTATGCTCCCGCCTCGGGACGGGTGCATGATTTAAGGCCGCTCCTGAGACTCCGCTGGCACTGGGGACGGCGTTGGTCTATGTTGTGTCCAGCCCGGGAAAGACGCTGCTTCCAATTTCTTGAACAGAGGGAGGCGCGCAGACTCTCTGTCTTGGGGGCAGCCTCTCTGTGTCTGGCTAAGGGACCTCTCCATCCGGATGGAAGGATTTATGTTCCTGTGTGTCACGGCTCTGGGGTGGGTCACAACATATTTGTAAACTCAAAGACTCTTAGAGGTGGAGGCAGGGTCAGAGATCACTTTCAACTCCCTGATCAATCGAGGAATCAGTTATTCATTCCACAAATATTTACTGGGCTCCTAATATATCTCAAGCACTGTTTGTGGGGCTGAAGGTGCAACGGTGGACAAGGCAGAAGTCACTTTTGTCCTCATGGTGCTCACCTTCTAGAAAGGGAGACACATTACCCAAGGAAGCAGTTAAGTCCAATGGGGGCAGATTATATGAGGTTTATGAGAAGAACCACAAAAAGCTGAGATGGCAGATGACAAGAAGACCTGCTTTTGCTGGACTGGTTAGGGAAAGCTACTCAAAACATAGGCACTGAGCTGAGACTCGAAGGAAAAGAAAGAGCCAGTCATGGGAGGAGGATGGAGAAGGGCCTTCCAGGAAGAGAGAGGGAGCATCGTGTGCAAAGGCCCTGAGGTGGGAAAGAATGTGGCATGTGTGAAAGACTGAGCATCTTGTCCCCACAATCCAAGGAATGTTTCAGATGCATCCAAAAAATAACCCTTTGTCCTTCCAAATGTGAGATGTGAACATGTCCCCTGACAGCAGAAGGGTTATTTGTGCCTTTAAAGACTGTCTTTCTCACTGCTGTTTGCATCCCCCTGCTCACCTGTCAGGCCAACCTTAGTTACACCACTGAAGCACTGAGATCCCCAAAAGGCAGATTTTTTCAGGATTGTCGTTTTTTTTAATCCCCTTGTCCAGTGCCCTGAAACGTTCCTGGGGGCACTGATTTTATCTATCTCATTGTCTACTTTGCAACACTGAGCGAATCACCCCAACCCAGCCTTTCAGAGCTGGACAGTGGTGACACGAACCGTCTGAAGCGAGACTTCACACAGATTCTTTAAACGCTGGGCTGGAGTCTTGGAAGGTGGGTGTGAGTCAGGGGCCACCCCCAGCGCCCCTGTACCGGCCTCCTTACTGGTCTCTCTGGTACCACTCTGATGGGACCCCATCTACTCAGCACACAGCAGCCAGCGTGACTTTTCACTTTTAATACAAATCAGATCTGCGATCCCCCTTTGACAACATGCCAATGGCTTCCTGCCGCACCTATAATGAAGTCACGCCCCTCCCCACAGCCGCAGAGCCCACCCTGCTCTGGCCCCTGCCCTCCTCCTGGACCTCAGCTCCAGCTCCCTCCACCTCCCCCATTAAGCTCTGGCCGCACTGGCCTGGACCACCTGCTCCAGGCACCAACACAGGCCCTTCTGTGAACTCCTCCTCCCCCGGGACACTCTGTCCAGGCCTTTGCAAAGCTCAGGCCTTATCACTGGGGGCTTGGTTCCAACGTCCCCTCCTGGACCACTGTGTCCGGCAGAGCCCACCCATGTCTGGTCCTTCTGCATCACAGCCCCTTGGCCTGTTTGCTTCAGAGAAGTGATAGCCATTTGGAAACATCTTGTTCCAGTATCTGCTTATCTATTTACAGTCTGTCTCTGCACTAAACCTTTAGCTCCTGGAGAGCAGATTGCTGTCTATTTCATTACCCACTCTATCCCCAGGGCCTGGAACAGGGCCTGGAACAGAAGAGGTGTTGAATAATTATTTGGTGAATGAATGAATGAATGAACAAATGACTGAATGAATATAATCTGTGTTGTAAGATCAAGTCATCACACACATCTTAAAACACACCCTTAGAATCTTACCTCTGGTCAAACTGCCTACTTTTCAAAGAAAGAAAGTGGAAGTCAAGGAGAGAGGATTGCTCAAGGTTACGCTATGGAGAAATGGCTGGAGCTCCAGTCAGTCCTCCTCTGCCGATTGAAAATTCCTTCCCCTGCCGAAGGCAGTATCTGGCTAGGAAGACCCTCCAAATCCATAGCTCGTTCCTGGCGTCTCCAGACCTCTTGACTGTTGCCATGTGATGGCCCACAGGCACCTCCACCCAAGTGTGTCCAAACCTGGACTCCACATGGCCTGGGTGTACTTGTCCTTCCTGTGGGCGCCATGTTGGAGAAGATGCTTTCCTCATCCTCTCCTCTCTGACTCGGCTTCCCCTCCCTGGATCAGCTCATCCCTCCCATGGCTTCAGCTCCAACCCACAAGCCCAAGGTTTCCAAATTAGTTCTCCAGCCCAGGCCTCTCAACTGAGTTCCAGATCCACAGCCACTGCCCGATGGGCATCTCTCCCACCGAACAGCAGACCCTCCTTCTCCACAGGTCCCAAGCGGAGGTTGTCATCTCTCTCTCCCACTCCCATCTCATTCCTCCCCTGCTGGGTTTCCCATCACCTCCCTGCCCGTGGTGGCTCCACCCAGAATCTGGACATCATGCTCCGCTCCCCCCTCCTCCCTAACCCATCCCTGTAACCAACAACAACTAAATCCTGTCCATTTTTTTCTCCCTGTAACTCTGTGTTCAATGAGAAGATTGTGTCCTCCCAGGGGCACCTGGGTGAAGAGGCAAGTGGGGACGTCTGGCCAAGCTCGGAGCCCTGACACAGGGCTGCATCCGTCTGAATTTGGGACACAGTCTTTCAAACTCTGCTCCCCTACCAGCCACACCATCCCATCCTTCTCCCCAGGACTAACTCCATTTGTCTTTCGATGTCAATCTCTAGCACCTTCTCTTCCAGGGACCCTTACCCAATCCACATCCTGGATTAGACCCTCTGCCTCTATGCCACCCACTATGGTGATTTCCTGTTTCCATGGCTACCACCTCATCTAGACTCCGAGCCCCTGGAAAGCAGAGAAGGTCCCTTTCCTCCACATCCCCACTGCCCTGTGACGTACTTGGCACCAGGTACCAACTGAGTGAAGAAAATGAAAGAATGAGTTAATGTGTGAGTGACTAATGTGTCATCAAGCTTCGATTGACCTTCTTGAAGGCGTTGTTGGCTGTGAGCAGCCCCATGGGAGTGGCCAGTGAGAGGGAGGAAGCAGGACAGCCTGTGGGCTCAGGCTCGGAGAAGGAGAGTGGGTCAGGGACCTAGCGCAGCTCCCCGCAGCCTGTCTATCTGGAAGGTCTGGAGGCACGTGAGCGGTTGTTCCGTGAAGCATGGGTTCCATCCAAGCGAAGAGGCTTCCTCCTCCTGCCACTCCTCAGCGCCCTAACACGCTAAGGAGAATTGCCAGTTTCCTAAAGTAGAAAAACATGAGTTTTCTCAATTCGAAAACATTCCTATTGGACATCTCTGAAATGATCACACATCTTACAATGGATGTGCATAATTTTTTCCCTTTGTTTCCAAAAAGCTATTATTAAATCAATGATGTGTTATATGATTCATGGGCTTGTGGAATGAAGGAAATTCAGCACTATGCACAGGGTCAGTCCATGCTCCGGACCGTTGGACAGTCCTGGTTTGTACCTGTCGTCCCAGTGTAATTATTAATAGCACCCACCTTCACTCTCAAAGGTCCCAGCTTGGATGATAAATTACACGGTCACTCTAACAATAGAGCACTAAGAAAAGGCTGCCTCCAGGAGCCCCATGCTCCCAACCAATGGATGATTGGGATGCTTTATTTAGGGACCATCTGTCCTGTAGCCTTTGCATGTTTTCTCCTACCCACCTGTCAAAACAAATGATCTTATTTCAAAGGCCCTTTACAACTCCTTGACACCACTTTCTTGACTCTCCCTTGGAAGGCATGTGATGGTGACAAGATAACCTGAAGTCTTTAGCCAGCTCTTAAGCAATGCTTCCAAACCCTTCCCCTGAACCACGCACCCCTAAAGCCAGAGGAACATCAAGTCAGGCCCCCAAGAGCCCCATAGGCACCATCGACAGCACTCTGCAAGACGTTCCTTTGAATTCTGGATTTTAAAATGAGACACGTGGACTTGCCATCTACATTACAGCATGCCCATATTTATTTTAACTTGAAAATGATGTTTAAATTAGGTGCCAGAGTATAAAATTGAACCTCCCGGAAGATGCTCTGTGTTTCTTCTGAGACCTTGGATACGCCCTGGCACATTTCTAAGAAATGCAATCCCAGAGGCCTTTGCTCTTACCAGCTGGGAGCTGCTTGCTGAGAGGAAAGAGGTCCGTTTTCACCCGGGAACCCTGCACAGCAGGCTACAGAAACAGGAAGAAAACTAACAGTGAGTGGGCCGCTCCAGTGCATTGGGCATCATTTCATGAATCCACAACTCTAGAGTGAGCATTATCATCCCCATGTTACAGATGAGGAAACAAAAGTTCAGAGAGGTTAAGTAACTTATTTAAGGGCTCACGGAAGCAAGGAGCACAGAGGAAATTGGAAATCCAGGTCTCTGGGATGCAAAGACAGGACTTCTCCCCGCCTCGGGCTCCCCACACCACCCAGCTTTTCCTTCCCTGTCTCCTCTGTAGTTTATCAAAATGCTCGCAGTCCAAGATGCGTCCCCCGTCTTGGGTCTCTCATCACTGTCACTGTCACTCTGAGTTTCTCTCTTTAGATGGACTTTCCAGGGCTCTCGTGAGAGATTTGAAAGAAATTTTTAAAGCGTCCACATCTATTTGTAGCTCTAAAAGCTGATGTGTATTTAGGGGAGGTTATTTTGTGAGATAAAAAAAAAAAAGCAGTTGCTGAAAACATGGAAAACTACTATAGATAAAATGCATTTATTCCGAGATATGATCTGTTGGATTCTCTTTTCCTAAAGTGGGGAGAAAACAGGTGGTAGTCCAGAAAAATACTCGCAGATGGAAAATGTATAAATGGTAATTCACCAAAAGCAACTGCAACCGTGACTTTTAAAATACGATGCTGGTTTCTTTTCTGGGTTGATGCTTACATTGGGAACTTTGGAACTCCCTCAATAACGAAGGTTTGGCTAATTAGACACTAAATCCTCAGAAAAGGCATGGACAGAAGAAAGGGACTGTTTAATCACTGTGGAATTTTAATCTATCCTTGGTGATTTGAGCTTGAAAACTATTGAAGAAGAGCGATACAGTGCAGCGGGGGACAGCTGAGCTAAACCAAACCAATTCCACACAAAGCACATTCCTCTCCGTAGGTCCCTCTTGTTACTGCCATGAAAGCCTCAGAGGTTGATAGAGACTGAGTCGACCCATCCCCACAACTACTTGAAGCTTTCTGTATTTCCACTCAAACTTTGTTGGTTGCAATGAAAGTATAAAAGAGTCTGGATTGGCCTGGATTGGAAGGGATGCAATAATAATAGGGCAAGAATTGTTTTTCTTGCCTGGCAAACTCCTATTCATACCTCAAAGCCCTATTCAAATATCCTTCCTACAAGATACCGCTCCCAAGGCAGAGTTTTTCTCTCTCTACTCAGTGCTCCTTCTGTTATTTGTGTTTCCATCTTTTTAAGCTTCTGCCTGGCCATGATGAATCACTTTTATTGGTGACTTGGGTTACATCCACTAGACTATAAGGTCTTCAGTGCATAGCATCCAGAGTTCCTAGCATAGGGCTTGGAATACTATAGCTGCTCAATAAATGCTAAGTGATGAATGAGTAAACGGATGAGTGAACTAAAACAAGAATTGACGGATACTAGAAATGGAACTGACACACTTGGATTGCTTTTCTTTCCACGGGGAAGCTGTGTCCTTCAGGAAAATCCTTCAACGTGACTTAATTCCATCTTCAGATTCTTTAATTCATTCATGCTAAAAAAAAAACATTCCCTGAGCATTTCCTTTCTAGAATCCATGGGGCTAAATTCAGCTGAAACATAATCAGACCTGGATCTTGTCCTCGTGAACCTCACACTCCTGTAAGTTTCTTCCCAAAGGGATGGCAAATTTGCCAAGATTGCCTTCCCATGGCAGGACCCTCTCCGCTGCTATAGTGGGCACCGCTATGTGCCTCCCAGGTGTCCCTCTGGGACCAAGCCGCTCATTCTCCCAGCTAACCTCTGGGAGTGCTGGCTGCTGGTAGTACACAAAGCATCCTTCTCCAGGAATGTCCTTGGCTAAAAGGAGCTGCCTCACCAAAGGTCATGCCCGATTCCCCAGGGGAAGCCCGTTTCCACATGGGGCTGCAGAGATCTGGCCCCCTTACCTTGATTAAGAACAACTCCAGGGGCTGGCCCCATGGCCGAGTGGTTAAGTTCGCGCGCTCCGCTGCAGGCGGCCCAGTGTTTCATTGGTTCGAATCCTGGGCGCGGACATGGCACTGCTCATCAAACCATGCTGAGGCAGCATCCCACATGCCACAACTAGAAGGACCCACAACAAAGAATATACAACTATGTACCGGGGGGCTTTGGGGAGAAAAAGGAAAAAAATAAAATCTTTAAAAAAAAAAAAAAGAACAACTCTGATCATCAGGGAAATGGAAATCAAAACCACGTTAAGATACCACCTTATGCCTGTTAAAATGGCTATAATCACGAAGACTAAAAATAATAAGTGTTGGAGAGGGTGTGGAGAAAAGGGAACACTCATACACTGCTGGTGGGAATGCAAACTGGTGCAGTCACATGGAAAACAGTATGGAGATTTCTCAAAAAACTAAAAATAGAAATACCATATGACCCAGCCATCCCACTACTGGGTGTCTACCCAAACAATTTGAAATCAACAATCCAAAGTAACATATGTACCTCTCTGTTCGTTGCAGCAAGATTCACAATAGCCAAGACATGGAAACTATCCAAGTGCCCATCGACCGATGATTGGATAAAGAAGATGTGGCATATATATACAATGGAATACTACTCAGCCAGAAAAAAAGACAAAATCATCCCATTTGCAACAACATGGACGGACATGGAGGGAATTAGGTTAAGCGAAATAAGCCAGACTGAGAAAGACAAACACCAGATGATTTCACTCATATGTGGAATATAACACACACGGACAAAGAAAATAGTTCAGTGGTTACCAGGGGCCCAGGAGTGGGAGGTGGGCACAGGGGGTGAAGGGGAGCACTTATGTGCTGACAGACAAGAAATAATATACAACTGAAATCTCACATTGATTTAAACTATTATGAACTCAATAAAAATAATAAATTTTAAAAATTTTTGAAAAAATAAAGAACCACTCTGAAGGGCCAGTTCAGCTTGAGAGCTTCCTATAGGATGGGCTGAGATCTCTGGTGCAAACGCATGGCAATTCGAGTCCTGCTTCCCTCTCTCACAGGCGTTATTCCCAAGAGCTAAACAGAGCCAATCCCTTTGCTTGCAAATCTGCTCAGAGTCTGTCTCCAGGAAGCCTGACCTCAGACAGGCTCACCTTCCGCTGGGTCCACTTGCAAAGGATGTGGGCACCTTTTGTGGTGGACACGAAGTGGTTTCTGGATGAGTTTGCTGGAGAACTTGCCAGTATCGTGGCTGCCTCTAGGAGACCCCGAGGGAGAAGGGTGGAGTCTTCTTTTAAGTGTTGTTTGTAAGTTACCAACTACATTGCACAGTTTTTTTCTAAAACTCTCATTCTTTTTTCTCCTTCTTTAAAATACATTTAAACTATGCTTTAGAAATTAGAATTTTTCATTTACTTGTTTTTAGGTCTCACACACATACCATCAAAAACAACAAACAAACAACAACATACCCACCCAATTCCTTTTAAAATGTATGGAGCTTTTGGTGTCATATCACTTCACACCCGTTACGATGTCTGTCATCAGAAAAGCAAAAGACCTAATGAGTGATTACAGCAAGGTTGCAGGATACAAGGTTAATATACAAAATCAATCGCTTTCCCATATGTCAGCAATGAACAAGTGGAATTTGAAATGAAAAATACAATACCATTTATATTAGCACCCCAAAAATGAAATACCTAGGTATAAGTCTAATAAAATATGTATAAGATCTATATGAGGAAAACTACAAAACTCTGATGAACCAAATCAAAGAAGGACCAAATAAAATGGGGAGATATTTGATGTTCATGGACAGGAAGACTCAAGATTGTTAAGATGCCAGTTCTTCCCAACTTGACCTAGAGATCCAATGCAATCCCAATCAAAACCCCAGCAAGTCACTTTGTGGATATCGACCAACCGATTCTGAAGTTTATGTGGAGAAGTAAAAGACCCAGAATAGCCAACTCAAGATGGAAGGAGAAGAACAACATTGGATGACTGACTACCCAACTTCAAGAAACACTGTAAAGCTACGGTAATGAAGACAGTGCAGTATTGGTGAACGAACAGACAAATCGATGGAACAAAATAGGGAGCCCAGAAATAGACCCACATGAATACAGTCAACTGCCCTTTGACAAAGGACCAAAGGCAATAAAGTAGAGCAAAGTCTTTTCAACAAATGGTGCTGGAACAACTGGACATCCACATGCAAAAAAAAAAAAATGAATCTAAACTCAGATCTTAAACTCTTCACAAAAACTAACTCAAAATGGCTGCTGAATCACAGACCTAAATGCAAAACTATAAAACTTCTAGAAAATAATATAGAAGAAAACCCATATGACCTTCGGTGTGACAATGCCTTTTTTAGATACAACTCCAAAGGCACAATCCAGGAAACAAATAGTTGATTAAGCTGGACTTTATTGGAATTAAAAACTTCTGCTCTACAAAAGTCAACGTCAAGAGAATGAGAAGACAAGTCACAGATGGCCCTGTCCAGATTCCTGGTCCATAAACTTGGGACAGAATAAAATGGTTGTTTGATACCATTAAGTTTTAAGATGGTTTGTTAATAGCGCTCGGAACTGGGATAGCAAATAATGACCTTGTAAGCTACCAGCTCCTTTCCTTTACCCACAGCAGACATCACTAATCAATCGTGCCACTCTTTGTCACCAAACCAGGATAGAGCCTCAGAATCCTTCTCAACAGAACACTCCCAGGCTACCACCATTAATAGATCAGAGTTAGCACTCGAAATATAACCTATTTGTAGATTTAAATATATAGGTAAATGTATTTAAAGAGTCTAGTTTGACCCTTTTATTTGTGGAAGTATTTGAGGAGCCTCACTGCGTAGTCCTCCTTCTCTGCCCTGAGTCATTTGAGGGAAATGTTGGAGATGCGCTGGCTGGTGCCTCTTCTTTCAGCTTCCCGTCTTGCTCATCGTCTACACTTGCCCTTTGCTGGGCTTCTTCGTGTGGCCCAAATCTGAGCCTTCGCAGCCACCATTCCATCTGCCCCACTGTTCCCCTTATCCCACCTTGCTATCCCCTGCTCATTCTCCAGTCTCATCTCAAGCATCACTTTCTCAAGGAAGCCCACCCCCAGATCAGGTCTGGTCCAATGGTGACCCCTTCTCGTGTCATCCTGAACTTTCCTTTCGTGATGTTTATCACAATTTTAATTAAATAGTCATTTGTGGAATTAGCTGTTTAACATCAGTAGCTCCCAACGCGCTATAAGCTCGGTGGGGACAGGGGCGGCTGCTGTTTAGATCTCCGCAGCGGAAGGCAGGTGCTATGTGAACCTGCATCGAGCGGGTGAATGAGGCTTCAGAAGGTCTTGAAGCAGCAGGGCTGTCTCAGCCAGCTCGTTCCACCCTCCTCATCTTCCTCTTCCATCTCCCTAAGGATCACGCGTGTCGTCCTCTCCCTTCCCCCACCATCCCCAGTCACCTACTCACCTGCGGCCCCTGCATCACCCCTGTGACTAACCGGCCTTGAAGGCCAAACGTGTTCACCTTCCGAGGAGCACGCTGTACAGCACAGCTGCCCGAACTGATGACTGTGCCGTATCCGGACGAACGCAAACAAGCGTTTGTGTAATGACAGTTTAATATCTTCATCTTCTGCACGGAGCCCCAGCCCATTAATATGCAGTCGATTAGAAAATGCTTCAGAATAATAAGAAATTATCCGAAATTAAGGTCCAGCCAGGAGCCAAATGACTTCCTTGCTGCCTTTTGGGGGGAACTGGTCATTGGATTAGCTCTGGAAATAAATAAGTGGTTCAGACACCCAGTGTCTTGGATCACAGAAAGCCAGGGGGAGTGTGGCCTAGGGACCTGATTAATGCCATAATTCTGCCTCAGACTGGGTTAATAGGAATTAACTAGCCAGATTTCTCCTTTTTTGGGCTTCAGACTTCACACAGTGACTACAATAGGGAAGATAATCAATAAGTTTTAGAGTATTAATGAATTACTTAATTGTGTGAAGATTGCAACATCAATGATCCCTCCAAGCCATAACACCGACTGCATCATTTCATCACTGCATATATTCCTCCATGGTTCCCTATTGCCTTTGGGACAAAGTGAGAGACCCTCAGGGCTGCACCCAGGGAGCCCAGGCATCACTACCAGAGGCTGCCTTTTCCCTGCCCACAGCTCCTCTTCACCATCCACAGTCCATCTGGGCTCCAGCCACAGCGAACAGCATGCGGTACCCCAGGCCTGCCATGCTCATTCGTGGCACTGAACCCTCGCACCTGCATCCCCCCAAGCCGAGAACGGCTTCCTTCTTCTATCTGCCTAACTCCTATCCGGTCTGTTAAGAGCGAGCTCAGATACACACCCATCAGGAACCCATCTCTAAAACAGCCTCTCTTCCTCTGGACACGCCTCCTCTGGGTCAGGCAGCCCCTGTGCTTGCCCCATGAAGGCATTGACCACACTGGCCCGTAAATGTCTGTTTGCTTGTCTGTCTCCTCTGCCAGCCTGGGAGGTCACTGGGACCCAGACTTGTGCCTGCAAGAGAAAGATAATAACTCCGAGTCTGCAGAGTGGCCGTGGGGATTCAATGAGCTAAGGCGCAGAGAGTGCCTAGCACGTGCCTGCCACATAGCAGGTCTTCACATGTCTTGAATGAATAAACCAGTGAGTGAAGATCACACAGCCGGATGTTAGTCAGAGCTCCAGGAAGGAAAAAGCAGGAGCTATTTCATCCAGAAGACGGGATTTAAGCGGTATTGACTAACCAGATGTGTGCTCCTGGAGGTGAGGTTCCTTATTCTCTCAGACCCAAATCCCCCTTTTCATAGCAATTATTCATAATATCCCCTTACTTTGATGAAATCATATAAGATGGAATATCCTATATAGGTAGATTCATAAATCAATATTATATTATATAATCAATAGTATGAAGATAAAGACATAATATATTATAAAGAAAAGGAGATAATTTCTAATAAAATAATATATATTTCAGTAAGGAAATGCTCTGACATGACTTCAGAGGAGACCCATGCAGAGAGAAGACTCTTTCTAATGAGTAGGTTAAGATTTAAGAGACAAGAGACCATATTCAACCGAATATTGTTGACATTTTTTCTTTATATTTGGCATTTTGAAATAAGGGCTACATAAGCCCTTTCTGTATTGATAACTGCAAAGGCAGAATGAGGCAGGGGGAATGTGTCACTGTCTGAAATCCAACAGTGGTTTTGCCATCGCAGGATCATTTTCTGAAATGGCGACCAAGTCTCGGGAAAGTTTTGAACAAAACAAAAAGTACAGCCTGCACTTCATTTACCCAGTAGTTGCATTCCTGGAAAGTTCAGGGTATTTTAAAACCATGCACAAAATAACTTTCTTTATATATATTCATAGAGAGATGAGAGAGAGTTTGGGTCTCGATATACATAACTCTCAACAGATTTCTCGCTTACATGCATTTCCACTGAGACATGTGAAAGACGCTCTGGAAGATGCAAGGGAATTCTTCGTAATGTGCAACTTTCCAGCACAAGGCAGTGCATTGCGGGTATCTGGCCCCCATCCACTCATTGCTAAAAGCTGCCCCAAATATTGGGACGACCAAAAACGCCCCCATCAATACCCAAAATACTCTGCAGGGGGCAGCACAGCTCCCTTTGAAAATCTCTACTCAGAAAGACACTGAACCTAGGATCCCAGCAGCCTGGGTGGAACCATGAAGGATTAGCATGTTCTCGCTCTCCTGGTGGAAAGCTCAGTTCAGACCTCCCAAGAAGGGAAGAATCAGGGGGGCTTCAGAGCACACTAGATGGCGCATGGGACAGCCACCTGGGTGCACCATCCCAGCTGAGGCTGCCTCCAAGGATAATGTTTGTAGATAGGGGTGTGAGCAAGAGAGACTCACACGCCCCTAATGGCCTCCAGCTGCAGCCACTCGCTCTGTGCCCGGGGGGCACCGCCAAACCAGAACGGGCCATGGGCTTCCTGCCCGGGCTGAATCCTGACCGAGCTTAGCCACCAGCTCCCTACAGCCAATGTCCATAGCACAAAAGCAGGAGACTTGGATTCTAGTCTGAACTCTGCTGCTGACTTGCTGAGTGACCTGGGCCAGATGCTTGACTTCTCTGAGCCCTACTTCCCCCTCTGTCCTGAGGGTTAGACAAGATGATCTTTCCCGCCCTAAAAGTTGATGTTGCAAGGAAAGATGGATCAAGTCAGAAGGGCAATGTTCGACTCAAGTGACTCCTGAAAGAACATCCCTAGTAAAACTCCTGCCAATAGCCTTTAAGGAACATAAATGGGCCATTCTGTAATTAGCACATTAATGACCTGTGCACCGATGACTGTGAGGGAAGGGGCAGGCAACAGCCTGAGTAGACCAAAGGGGCAGATGGAAGTCAAGAGGCATAAAATTGGCTAGATCAGGGGGCTGGCCCAGTGGCGCAGCGGTTAAGTTCGCACGTTCCACTTCGGCGGCCCAGGGGTCGTCGGTTCAGATCCCGGGTAGGGACATGGAACCGCTCAACTAAGCCATGCTGTGGCAGGTGTCCCACATATAAAGTGGAGGAAGATGGGCACGATGTTAGCTCAGGGCCAGTCTTCCTCAGCAAAAGGAGGAGGATTGGCAGCAGATGTTAGCCCAGGGCTAATCTTCCTTAAAAAAAAAAAAATGGATGGATCAAATGAGACCTGGTATCCAAGAGCCTTGAATGCCAGGCTTAGAGAAGCCTGACTTTATAAAGGCGACATTGGAAGAGACAAGGGAGCACAGGAGTGGCCACAGGAACGTGGGCAGAGTCTGGGCCTCAGAGAGCCAGGTGGATGGTGCAGACGAGATCAGGGCTGGGAGACCGGAAGCATCCATCCACTTAGCTGGCCCTCCAAATGGTAGTCCTCCTGGCAGGGGTGGTCGTGCCTCATGTGGAATCCACAACTGGAGGACCAGGAGGGGGAAGGGAGCTGACTTTAACAAGCACTTACGTGGGTGCAAAGTACCGAGCGGAAAGTTTCCCATAGTTCCAGTGTTGGCAGTACATGCCACCCTCAGGGTGGGTGTCACAATCCCTACCCCATACATGAGGTTGCCCACCCAGGTGGCCAGCCAACATTTTCACAGTGACTAGGCTTGTAGGTGATAGAGCCAGAAGTCAAACTCAGGTGTGTCTGACTCATTCATTCATTTCTTCACTCATTCATTCCACGGCTATGCTTTGAGAGCATCCTATATGCCCAGCGATCGAGTGGTGGACAGCACAGACAAGCTCTCTGCTCTCCAGAAGCTCACATTTTCATGGTGGAAGACAGAAAATGCACAAGCAGATTAATACATCAATGAGGTTACTTCAAATAGCAAGAAGCAACAGCTAAGAAAATAGAACCAGATAGAGAGGATGGCTGAGGTGAGGGAAGGGGGGCTAATTCAAATGGGGGCTAAGGAGGGCCTCTGGGAGGAGGTGATAGGTGAGCTGGGATGAATAAGAAAAAGTTAATCACCCAAAGATCTATGGGAAGAGGGTTCCAGGCAGAGGGACCACCGCGAGCAGCGGCCTTGAAATGGGAAATGATGGGTTTGAGGATGAGAGAGGTGTGACTCGTGCTCCCCAAGGGGAGGAGGTGTGACATGAGGTCAGAGGTAAGCACAAGCAGGCTCACAGCCCATGATAGAGTCCGGATTTTCTTCTAAGGGCCATGAGAAGGCATTGAGGATTTTTTACGAGAGATCCATGATCCGATTTACATTTTTAAAATGTCATTCAGGCTGCTGTGGGGAGAGTGGACCATAAGTTAGGAAGAGTTGAGGCTGGGAGGTCTGTGAAGAGGCCACTGCCCGGTCCAGGAGGAGGAGAGAATGGCTTGGGTGGGGGTTCTAGCAATGAAGATGGGAGCAGTAGACAGGGTGGGACATATTTTGGATATGGCACCAAAACAGGACTCACCCATGGATTTTACTGGGAAGAGAAGGGAAAAGGAGAATTCTTGAGTGTTCTCTGCTAAACCACACCGCCTTAGACAGCCCCAGAGGTCCCTGAGCCACGTGTGGTGTTTGATGGCCTTCCTATGTGAGTCAATACTTCACAAGACTGGAGGATCAACCTTCCATGGAAGCCCATTGGAGATTCTTGACATGACAGAAAATGCTTTCCCAGGGCTGGCCCAGTGGTGTAGTGGGTTAAGTTCGAGAGTTCCACTTCAGCGGCCCGGGGTTCATGGGTTCAGATCTCGGGCACGGACCTACACACTGCTCATGAAGCCATGCTGTAGAGGCATCCCACAGACAAAAAATAGAGGAAAATTTGCACAGATGTTAGCTCAGTGACAGTCTTCCTCAAAAGCAAAAAGAGAAAGACTGGCAACAGATGTTAGCTCAGGGCAAATCTTCCTCACCAAAAAAAAAAAAAGAAAATGCTTTCCCAGAGCGTGTTGTATTTTGTCTTCCTGGGACATCCAACCCACGTAAGTTGCATTTCTCCCCCTCTGAAAGCACAAAAAGGAGAGTCAATTCCTTTTCCCAAGAACTCTCCCCAAAGATTTTGAGAGTTCATCCTCCTCCTGCCTTTTCTTGCTCCAAGAAATGAGTGTTTTCTCCTGGGGTCCAGAAGAAGGACTTCCACGTGCTGGCCTATGCTGGCACCTCTGCTTCTTGCATCTCCTGTCTGGGTCTTCCTGTCTTCCTTCATATCCCCATTCCCATCCATTCGTTAAACACACACACCCCCTCATCTCCGTAACAGTAGGATGATATTCTCATTTGGTATTCATCTCTATCTGTCCCACCGGAGCCTGCCCAGCCTCTGAAGTTTTCAGGGAAAAAAATCAAGGCATGGAACCCATTGTTTCTGAGCTGATCACAGAGCAGCGACTCCCCAGCGCTTTCCAAATGCCGCCTCTGAGAGGAGTTTCTCTAAGCCCCCAGCTGACAGCATCTCAGAAGGGGATCTGTGATCAAGAGGTTGGCAAGGCATCATGGGATTCTCTCCTCCCACTCCTCAGATTTTTTTGGATGGGATGAAATGTTCTTCCTCCCCTAGATGGGTTTATCTCAGCCTGTCAGTTTCGGGTGTGAATCGCCCCACTTAAGGAGTATTTCCAGCCAGTTACACTCCCTCGGCCACAAAGCACTGGAGGAATTAACAGAGGCTAATGGACTTAAGGAGCCCCCGGTGCCAAGACTGAAACGCTTGACAACGAGATTCCAGAACCCCCGCCTCTTTCTCTACCTTCTCCCCCATCAGTCATTTTTTCCTCTTAGCTGAAAAGCCCTATTTACCCAGCCTACATTTCCTATTTTAGGGCCTCCCAGGAGCCCCCCCAGGGATGAGCACCAGTGGGAGAAAAGGGCCTTTTGAAGATTACACATGAGCAAAAAAAGACAGGCTTTGAACGTCGATGGAGGTTCTGGGCTTCAGACTCTGGCTGGGGCTACAGAGCTCGCTGAAAAATAAATGGGTAAGAGGCAGACAGATAAAGGGAAAAAGTAACCGCCGTAAGAATCAGAGGAATTGAGATATTGCAGGAATGCAAAGAAAATTGAGAATAAGAGCCCAGGTGATTTGTCTGATTGCTCTGTTTTTGCTGTGTGAACTTGGGTAAGTCAGTATGTCTCTCTGAGCCTTTTTCACTCAACACGTGCTGGTTGCTAAATACTTTGGGCTAAGGACTGTGCTGGGTACTGAGGATCCCTATGCAATTAGATTGAGACCCTGCTCTTCAGGAGCTCACAGTCCTGTGGGGAAGCAGGAAAATGGATAATTGCAACAGAACGTGATGAGGGCGATAATGCCCGTTGCCCGTCTATGAAATCAGCAGCTTGAGCTGGAAAATAATAACAATGGTGGGAATAAAAAGCCTCTGCTGAGCTTCAAGTCGTTCTGGTCCCATGGCACCTCCCCTGACTTTCCATCACCATGGACAGAAGTGAAGCGGGAGCCCCCAAGCTCTGGGGCTCCTGGCAAGGTCCCCACCCCTTCCTTGCTCCTCCCTCCAGCCCTCAGAGCCCAGATATACCACTACTGTCTGCTTTGAAGCCCCCAAGCCTAATACCATCATGCTCTAGACCCCAATTCGCATCACTCACCCCAAGAGCCCCAGGGTTCCCCGAGCACCCCGCTCCTCAGGGCTCCTATCCCCACTGGGCCCTACATGCCTGCCAAACCTCCCACCATGCCCTCTGCAGTCCCTTCCATCCTTCTAAATATCTTCTGCGAACGCCCCCCTTCTGGCTCCGTCTGAAATCGGACCTCCCCAGGGCCCCTCTTCCCTGCAGCTCGCTCAGGAGGGCCTGCTTGCTCTCCCACACTCCTTCTGCCATGCACACTGCTCCTTATCCCCTCACTGTCGCTTCCAGAGCACTGTCCCCCCTCCTAAAGGGCCCCCAGCTCTGAAGCTCATCCCATCATCGTAGAGCTCCCACTGGCCCTCCTTTTTGTGGTCATCCGCGAACCTGCAGATCACTACCCCCGAGTCCCTAAAGGTTGTAACTCCTGGTTGGCTGGCACTCTTTCCAACACAGACTTAGTTTCAGCAGCCATCCAAATGTTCCTCTCAACAGCCTGCTCTGTCATCCTTTGACTTCCTCTCATGCAAAAGCCACACCTCAGTCACTCACCGCCATGGTCATACTGTATGCCTGATCATTACCAATAACTGTCCTCAGTTTCCAGAATCCCACTCTCTGGGATCTCCTCACTCTGAGGTCAGTGATTTCCTCTACCTCACTAGGTTCCAGGATCCATTGATTCTGCCACCTTTTTACCGCCCTTTACGCCGTATGTCCACACTTTCCTCTTTGCCCGCTTAAGAAGTCATGGTCAGTCATCACCATCTCCATCATCACCATCACCATCATCATCGTCAACATCTCCATCATCTCCATCACCATCATCATCATTTCCTTTCATTACCCTTGTGGCAGGCATTCTAAAAACTGGCTACGACAATATCTCCCATCTCACTTCTTATGTGACTTTGACACTTCTCCCATTGAGAGACAGGTCTCTGTTTCCTCTCCTCAAATCTGGGTGGGGCTACAACTATGGCAGAAGGGATGCCAAGGCTAAGTCATAAAAAGCGAGACAGCTTCTGCCTCGTATTCTTGGGACCCTCACTCTCGGACCCCAGCCACCATGCCACGAGAGTTCCCTCAGCCCCATCTGAGCTCGTGGATGATGGACAGAACCAATGTGCCGGCCGTGCGAGTCACCGTCTGTATTAGTTCCCTAGGGCTGTTGTAACAAATTACCACAAACTGAGCAGCTTAGAACAACTTGGAATTTATTTGCTCACAGTTCTGGAGGCTAAAAGTCTAAAATCAAGGTGTTGGCAGGAGGCTCGAGGGGAGCCTCTTCCGGTGTCTAGTGGCTCCAGGCACTCCTTGGCTTGTACCTACATCCTTCTGATCTCTTCCGTGGTCACATTGCTGTGTCTCTTCTGTATCTCAACTCTCTCTCTTCCTCTTTCTTACAAGAACATTTATAATTGCATTTAGGGCCCATGCAGATAATCCAAGATAACCCCCCCCCCCCCGTCTCAAGAACCTTAACTTATTCACATCTGCAAAGACACCTTTTCCAAATAAGGTAAAATTTGTGGGTTCCAGGAAGCAGGACCCAATACCTTTGGGGGCCATTATCTGCCTGCTACACCATCTTAAAAGCAAATCTTCCATTCCCCAGTCGAGCCACCCTTGCTGAGCAGAGGCAATCTGTCCCCACCAAAGCCCTGCCGAAAATTGAAGATTCACAAGGAAAATGAATGATTATTGTCGTTTTAAGCCGCTAAGTACCAGAGTGGTTTGTTACACAGCAAGATATAACTGATACAACCCTCAGCAGCCTTGTTCATTTCTTGCTTCGTTACACTTGCTGCTTTAATCCAACTCCACCTGCTTTCCACCTGGACCTGCCAACCGAATGTGATTAAGACGGAAACACACGACCCTGTGGACTCCGCCCACTCTGAATCCATGGCCACTAAGCTCAGGTAGGTCCTGTGGGCTGCCCACCCACCCAGCTGCATTTCCCCAGTAAGAACCACTCTCCCAAATGGCCGTTTTAACCCTCCTCTCGACTCAAACCTTTGCTGCTTCCCCCCAGCCTTAGTCTCAGCTGACGCCTTTGACTCCTATTTCACTAAGACAACAGAAGCAATCAGAAAAGAACTCCCACGAGTTCATGCGCCACATCTGTCAACCACGTCCACCCACCCGCACTGCTTTCCCTCCTGCTACCACGGACAGCCTCCCCATCCTCCGGACTCAGCTCAGGTCGGCTAATCCAATCCCCAAGGACACCACCCCTTCTCCCCTCTATCCTGCAGCGTCATTTCTTGCCTCTCTGCTGCATTATTCCCATCAATGTCAGGCATGTTTTATTTCTCTCATTCCTCTCTAACTACCACCATTCCTCCTCCCTTTAAAATAAAAAAAATGGTTCCTACTCAGGGTCTCTAATGCCTTTCCTCCCGTTCTCTCTTGAATCCACTCCAATCAGACTTCTACACTCATGTTTTAACTGAAAACAGCACTTATCAAGGTCATCCAACATTGCGGAATCCAAGGTCCTTGGTCAGTCCTGATCTTACTTAACTTATCAGCAACATATATTAGTTTCTTAGGGCTTCTATGACAAATTACCACAAACCAGGAGGCTTAAAACAACACAAACTCATTCATAACAGAGCTGGAGGCCAGAAACCCAAAATCGAGGTGTCAGTGGGCTCAGGCTTCCTCTGAAGTTTCCAGGGAAGCATCTCTCCTTGCCTCTCCCAGCTTCTGGCAGCCACTGGCCTTCTTTGGCGTTCTTTGGCGTGTAGCCTCATCGCTCCAACCCCTCTGCCTGTCTTCATCTTCAGATGGTCTTTTCCTTCTGTGTGTCTCTGGATGTCCCGTCCTCTTCTTATAAGGACGCTTATAAGCCATTGGATTTAGGGCTGACCCTAAGTCATCTTGACTTAGCTAATTACATCTGCAAAGACTCTATTTGCAAATAAAGTCACGTATGAGGTTCCAAGTAGACATAAATTTGGGGGGACATTGTTCAACCTACAACAGCAACTTTTAGCACAATCGATCATTCCATCTTAGAAACACTTCCTTCTCTTTGCTTCCAGGACACCACACTCTCCGGGTTTTCCTCCCATCTCGTGACCACCCCTTCTCAGTCTCCTTTGCTGGCTGCTCCTCATCTCTCCGACTGCCACAAGCTCCGCCCTCGGAGGCCTTCTCTTCTCTGTCACACTCTTTCCCTTGGAGAGCTCATCCAGTCTCACGTCTTCAAAATCCATCAAGAGACTGACAACTCCAAAATTCCCACCTCCAGCCTTGATTTCTCTCCTGAACCAGACACATACATCCACCTTGGCTGTCTAAAAGCCATCTCAAACTTAAGATGTCTGAACCCCAAATCCTAATTCTCCTCACACCCTAAAAAAAACCTGTTAACACCCAGAGACTCTCTCATCTCGGTAACCAGCATTTCTCAGGTCATAAAATTTAAAGTCATTCTTGATTCCTCTCTTTCTCACATCTTACCCCCAAGTTAACAAAAAATCCCGCTGATCCTACCTTCAAAATGGACCCCATATTTAGCCACTTTCCATAACCCCATTGCCACACCTTGGTCCAACCCACCATCCTCTTGCGAGAGCTGAGGTCCCCAAACCACAGCCCGTGTGCCGAATCCAGCCTTCCACCTGTTTTTGTAAATAAAGTTTATCGGAACTCAGCCACACCCGTTTGTTTGCATACTGTCTGCGGCTGCTTTTGCATCCCAAAGGCAGAGCTGAGAATTGCAACAGAGACTATAGGGCCAGCAAAACTGAACGCATCTACTCTCTGTTACTTTATAGCGAAAGTTTGCCATTCCCTGGTCTGGATTACTACAGTCGTAGGTCTTCCTGTCTCCACCCTTTTCCGCACTACAGTTGATTCTCAGCAGGCAGAGCGATGCTTTTTAACCATGAGTCAGACCTTACCAGTGCCTTGCTTAGAATTCTTCAGCGCCCACATGCATCACTCACCCCAGCTCCCCTGGCCCCACAGCTCTGACCTCCCGCTGCCCTCATCTCCAGCTTCTCTCTCTCTCAAATTTCTCCAGCCACACCAGACATGTTCCCCTTCCTGGGTCATTCCAGGCATGGTCCCACCTCCAGGCCTTTGCATTTCCAATTCTCTCCATCTCTAGTAATCCTGACCAGGCTCATCCATGCATCTGTCATGTCCTCAGCAGGCCTTTTCTGCCCTCCCCCTCTATGAAAAAATGCACTCTCTCTGATTTATTTGATTGTGGTGTCTTGCCTTCTCGAGGTCGGCATTCTGCACGGTACACAGTGTTCTGTGGTGAGCACTTACCTCGGTGACTGGAATATGCGAGGCGCTCAGGAGAGATTTGTTGAATGAATGAATGACTAAGAGAATGAACGCTCCCTGAGGGTCAGTCCCTGTGCTAAGCCTTGCACATGCCTTAGATCTTTAACCTCACCACAGCCCCATGGGACAGGGACGGAGGCCAGGAGCCCAGGGACACCTGGCCAGGACTAAAAGTCAAGTGTGACATCAAAGCTCATTGTCCTAACCGCCTCTACCTCCTAAAATTGTGCCGTCTGTCAATTTCAGAAGATATCTTAACCTGTAAGATCATATTTCTAACAACCCGAGTATCCAACAGTGAGTGAGTGAATAAGCAAAATGTAGTACATAAATACAGTGGAATCTTATCAAGCGTAAAAAAGGAGATTCTGACACATGCCACAACCTGCATGAACCCTGAGGATGTTATGCTAAGTGAAATAAATCAATCATAATGACAAATGCTGTGTGATTCTACTTAGATGAGGCACGTAGAGGGGTCCGGTTCATAGAGACAGAAAGTAGAATGGTGGCTGCCAGGGGCTGGGGGAGGGGGAAGGAGGAGCTAGTGTTTAATGGGGACAGAGTTTCAGTTCTGCGAGATGAAAAGCGTTCTGGAGAGGGATGGTGGCGATGGTTGCATGACAATGTAAATGTACTTAATACCACTGAGCTGTACACTTTAAATGGTTAAGATAGTAAATTTCATGTTATGCATATTTTACCATAATTTTTAAAAATCAAAAAATAGATTATATTTCTTCTTCATTACAAACTGCCAAGTGGGTATAACCTTCCAGTTTCCAGAAGAGGATTGCGAGGTTCAGAGAGTGAGGGTGACGAGGCCAAGGCTGTCGGAGGCAGCGACTTGACCCCGAGCCTCTCCTGCCTCTCAGTGGACAGTGCCCACTGCCGCCCACCCTGCCTTCTCCTAAGGCAGCAGAAAGATTTCCCTCCGTGTATTTACTACACTTTAAGTGACAGGAGATTTATTTTTTCCGTTCCTTGGGTGGATTAGGAGCTTCTGGAAACTTCTTTCCCCCCTGCCCCGATCCAGCCCTGAGTTGGAGTGGGACGAAGGGAGCACAAACACAGAAATTGTCTCGGAAGAGCCAGCAGGAGGGGATCCGATGGGAGATGTTTTTGCGTTAGCATATGCAGATTGGCAAGGGTAAAGAAAACTGGGAAAGCTGCTATTTTATCATTTGTGGTAATTATAGTAATTGAGAGTGGTGAATCAATGGATTCCTGGAGGTAAAAGCGTTTTGGAAGGATAAAGTGGTGTGATTAAGAAGTTCTGATTAAGAACTGCTGTCATTGTCACTTGAAAAAAGTGAGGAAAGAGACTGAGGTCAGAAGTGCGGTGACATAAGTCATAAAGGTAGGGACCTTGGCCTTCCAGCCCCTTTCCCCAGCCCTGAGGACACAGAGAGGAGTCAGAGTGTTCCTGCCTTTTGAAATTCACAGAAGAAGGACAACCACAGAAAGTGACTATTCAAACATACTGTGATACAGGCAGTGATGACACTTGTAAAGGATTATAGAAGAAGGAGTGATTAACTTTGTCTCAGAGGGAACGAATCATCTGGAAAGCCTTCAGAGAAAAGGGGATATCTGAATAGGGTTTTGCAGTATCAATAGGAGTTTGCAGCTGACAGCAGCCAAGGGAAAGGGGTTTGCAGGTGAGGTAACAGGGTGTGCAAAGTGGTGGAGAGAAAGCGCACTTGGAGAACTCCAAGCGAAAAATGGGGAGTGGAGAGTGACAGCTTATGAAGCTGGAGAAACTGGCCAGGCCACTCTAGGGAGCCTGGACATAACTCAGCAACTGATGAGAGGAGAAAGACAGAAGCACAGGAGTGACTTGATCAGAACTGAACTTCAGGAAAACCCGGTGAAGGGAGCTGGAGAGTGAGGTCCACCCGGGACAACAACGGAGGGATGGGGGCAGTGGGATGGGAGTCAGGAGGTCAGACGAGACGGGAACAACCCCTTGGCACAGAAGCAGGAGACTCAAAGGCGACCAGCTTGGAACTTCATGGCTCACAACTGAAAGGGACCTTAACAACCATCCAATTCAACCCCCATTTTACAGATAAGCAAGCCAAGGCTCAGAGAGGTGAAGGCACCCATCCAAGGTCTCACAGCAGACCAGAACGTTGACACCAGGGCCATCTGACTCCAAAGCCTGAGCTCTGTCTTCCACTCCACAAAGCTCTGGACGTAAGGCAGGACAGTCAGTCACCTCAAGAACCCGTCATCTGGCAGGACACTCAGAGAGCAGTTAATGGGTGCTGCCTCCCATGTTGTTGTCATTGAGAGTGGCAAGCTCAGAGGAGAACTTGCTGTCAAACCCCTGAAGGACCACCCTATGGCAGAGGTGACAGATTTTATTTCCCTGCACCTTACAGGGCGTCCAATCACTGCCCAGCCCAGAGAACAGTGGGACAATCGGACCTGTCTACCAATAGAGTGGCTATCGTATAGGAATGAGTTCCCCGTCCCTGCGGGTATGCAAGTCAAGGCTAGTACCCACATGTCTGGGATACAGCAGAGGATTCCTGCACTCTGAGAGATTCTTAAGATCTGCTTGAACTCTAAGGTTCTATGATAAGGTTGAGGTACATCCCCAAGCAAGCCATATACCCTTTAACGAGTTATTACTGAAGCATCCTTCATTAATTCATTCAAAAGCAAAGTATTTTGGAAAACACTTTGGTGGGAGAAACACAAGAGCATAGCGAGGACTCCAAGGGGTACCTAACACAGCTGGTCTTGGAGGATGAGAAGGAGGGCGGGTTCCAGCAGAGGGAACAGAAAATGCTAAGGCCCGTGACCGTGCATCCAAGAGACCACAGGAAGCCATCAGGACTGACAGTAGCGTGGGGCAAGTGGAGGCTTGGGGAGAGATGAGGTTGCAGTCCTGGGCAAGGCCAGACTCTGCCTTGAGGGCCAATGACAGTCAAAAGCAAAGTGATGTGCGTTTCAGAAAGTTCACTCTGACAGCCGTGTGGAGTTGATGTAATTCATTCCTTAGGACTATTTTAGATGAGAAGGAAAATAAACCTTCCTTGGCTCCTAAACAGCAGTGTGGGGCAGGAGTGTTTCCGTCACGGTCTGCGGCAGAGGTCTCCACCTGCATCAGGACCTCAAAACTGCTGGCACCCGTGCCACTGCTGAGGGCTGTGTCCCGGGGACATCTGTGGTGGCCAGGACCTCCAAGCCTTGGCCTGTGCGGCCCTCGGAATGGCAGCCCCTTTGCACGAGGCCTCGGCCCGGCCTCACCACCGACAGATGGAGCGTTTGTTGACGCTCCGGTGACAGCTTGAGAACTCATCTCCTCCCTCCGAGCCGGCCCCTTCCACCTCGTCCTCCCATCTGCCATCTCATTTTGAAACTAGCAGAACAACTCGGCTAGAGCGATTCCGACTTTTTCCATCTGTGCCGAGTTAATTAAGAGGGTAATGAGAGCTGGGAATGAACGAGGCCTGCATTAATTCAAGATATGATTAAGAGAAGCGTTTCTCAAATATGTGTGTGTGTGTGCATGCGGCCCGATAACCTGGGGGTGCACCCCAGGCCGAGGGCCTCAGCTGCGTCCTCGGTGGGAGACCAACTGAGAAGCAGGGAGATGGGGACCCCGTGCACCTGCCGCAGGTGTCACCATGAGCGTGGGCTGCCAGGGACCGACCATGTGGTCACAGAAGACAGAGACCCACTTAAAGTCTATTCCCCACAAAGCCATTCCACAAGCACATATTCGACCCAGTGAATGCAGAGACAAATGGTACCTAGAGCTTTTTTCCAGTGCAAAGTTATTCATTACCTAACCACTTATCTAAAACAGTTCCAGGTACAGCAAAAATTCACTGAAGATCAACAGAATGAGACTTGCCCAAAATGCCACAAACAGGAAGCGGCAGAGACAGGATGTCAATGACGCCAAAACTGAACTGTCCCACTAACACCAGCCCCTATGCTCAAGGAGACGGGCAGCTATGATGCACAGCGTGATGCTTTAGGGACACAGAAAAGGGGGTCTTATCTGACCTTGTATGATTAGGAGAGGGGAGTCAGAGAAGGCTTCCTGGAGGAGGGGACCACCAGGCCGCTCTGAAATGATCCAGATTCAACAAGTGTTTACTAAGCGTCCACCGTGTGCCAAGCAATCTGCCAGCCCTTTAACGTGCCTTATGTTCTTAAACCCTGGGATGGAGGCAGCAGTGTTCCCATGTGACGGATGAGGACACTAACATTCAGAGAGAGGACCACCACCCAGGGCCTCCCAGCTTGGGAGTGGAGGCAGGACTCGAACTCAGTTCATTCTGTTTCTAATGCGGTGCTGGGTCCTCGGCCCAGGATGGGCACACCGAAGTGGGTGGGAGTATCCTGAGAACACGAACCCAAGAGAGAGCCGAGGGGCCCAGAGGTCATAGGCTCCTTCCCCATGCCAGGAGTCAGGACACCTGGGTTCCAGTCTCTGGTTTCCTGCAACCCAGTGCAAGACCTGGGGCAGTCGCTCAGCTCCTGTACCCACACCATGGAGCAGCTGGACCAAGGCCCCTTCAGATGTAGGATTCCATGATCGTGTCCACCCTCAATGGCCTGGCCCAGTGCAAAGCTTCTTTCCTCACCTTGAACCTGACTGTGCACCTTCTCAGGGGTAAACCTTGCCAGCCCCAAGGGTCAAAGGTCACACACTGGAGCCCACCTTCGAGGCCCTTCACAATCCATCCCCAGCCTCCCCCAACCCATGTCCTGCCTTCCTGAACATGTCTGCAAGCTTGAGTGGCCTGCAGACCCTTTAAAGTCTAAATGGAAGTCATCATCCTCTCTGTTCCGGTCCCTGCCTCTCCACCACCCTCTATTCATGAAGCCAGGAATATGAGAGTCATTCTTGACTCCTCCTCCCCACTCAGGCCTGACCACTGAATGCCTGGTCACCGCATCCAGCAGATATTCTCTGAAATACATCTTGTCTACCCCCAGCCCCCTGCCATCACCCTGGCCCAGGCCACATCTCTTCCTTTTGCGTCTTGCTACACCCTCCCACGAGGGCTCTACCCCCAACCTTGCCCCTCCGGTTCCTCCTCCAAACCTCCTGTAACAACAAAAAAATTTTTTTGCACAAATGGTATTTTATTACAGAAGACAATCTAATTTACAAATCAATACACATTTCGAGGAAAACATTTAGGCATCATAAAAGAATGCATGAGTATAAAAACTTCAATGTGCAAAATTCAACAAGGAAATGCACATGAAAACTTATGTTTGGACTGTGTCGTTATTACTGTGCCACTGTGAAGGCGAAATAAAACTCCTCTTCCAGAGGCCAAAAACGGAAGCTCTTCGGAATGTAGCAGACGCGTTTCCACACGCTGGTCTCGATAGCGTGGCGTGTGCGGAAATGCTTCCTCGAGACTCAGACGGTGTTTCTCTTTGGAAGGAGAAGAGTGAAGATGTTTCATTTGGCTGCCCTTTGGGACCTTCTGCTGCTCTTCAACGCGTCGCCGTGGTTGGTTGATTCTCATGAGCTTTCCAGGCTCGTCGGGATGCACAGCTTCCCCGGATGCTGGCGGTTAGGTTTTGTTTTTTTCCTATGACGACATCAAGTTTCCAACAATGGAATGGAATTTAAAGGGAATTGAGAGCAACCACTCCATACCCATTAGGAAAACAAAAAAAACACAAACAGGAAATAACAAGGATTATCGAGGATGTGGAAAAATTGGAACCCTGTGTCTTGCTGGTGGGAATGCAAAATGGTGCAGCTACTGTGGAAAACAGTATGGCGATTCTTCAAAAGACTAAAAATAGAACGACCAAATGATCCAGCAATCCCACTTCTGAGTATATACCCAAAAGAAGTGAAGCAGGGACTCCAACACATATCTGTGTACCCATGTTCACAGCGGTATTATTCATGATGGCCAGAAGGTCAAAGCAACCCAAGGGTCCACTGATGAATGAATAAGCAAAATATGACATCACCATACAATGGAATATTATTCAGCCTTAAAAAGGAAGGAAATTCTGACACAACACGCTACAGCATGGATGAATCTTGAGGGCATTATGTTAAGTGAAATAAGCCAGATACCAAGGATCAACACTGTATGAATATGTGCAGCACCTCGACTAGTCGAGTCATAGAGACAGAAGGTAGAATGGTGGTTGCCAGAGGCTGGGGGAGGGGAGGGAACGGGGAGTTGTTGTTTAATGGATAGAGAGCTTCTGTTTTGAGAGATGAAGAGAGTTCTGGAGATGGATGGTAGTGATGGTTGCACAGCAATGTGAATGTACTTAACACCACTGAGCTGTACACAGAAAATGGGTAAGATGGCAAATTTTATGTTCTGTGTATTTTGCCACAATTTAGATTTTAAGTGTATTGAAAAAGGGAGGTTGGACTGCAAAAGATGAGACTCCAATAGCTGCAACGTTTACAAGAACTATTCATGAAATAAGTTCTTTCTCCTTCGTTAGGAGCAGTAGTCCAGGGAGCCTGTGGTTGGCCTGGGGCGCCAGCCTGATAGGTGGAGCTGAGCGGAAGGAAGATGTTGACGATCACATAGGATGCTCGTGACCCTCCCTGACTCTCCTGCCTCCAGGCTGCACTAGGGGAGATGGCCGTGCTTGCTGTGCAATATGTGATACAGCCCTTGCTTGCCTTGTCACAACCTCAGCCCTCTTGTCTATAAATTAACAATACCTGCCCTGCTCCCATCTCAGGGACACGGGAGGAACAAAAGGAATCGTGGACAGCAACATGCCTTCCAAACAGAAATGAAGAAGACCCATGAGTTTAAGGCTCAGCTCTGCCCAGGTGAGCTCTGTCCTTTTGGGGGCCTCAGTTGCCAAATCTGAGAAATGGGTGGGGAGAGGGAGTCCAGTGGATCATTTATTCTAGCTCGAGCATGAACTAAATTTTGATTTCCTTTTTGCATCATCAAGTTCAACGTGGAAATTATTGTCTCTGTTAACAATCCTTATCAGACTTTTCCAACCTGAAATTTCACTTCCCTGGACTGAAAAAAAGTGTCAAAAATCCTCAGAAGACAATAGTTGCAATTAACTCAAGTCACCCAGCAGAACAGTTGTGTTCACATCGGTGTCCTGAGTATATGGAGTGTCACCAGCTGACAGCTGAGTGGGAACTGTGGAGGTACAGTCGAATGTTACTTGGAATCCACACGCCCTCTATCTACCTTCCTATCCAACAAGACACAGAAGCTAAAAACTACATTTCCCAGATGCCCTTGCAGCTAAGGCATTGAAGGCAAATCTGGCTCCACCAATGAGAGGCATTCGTGTGAGACTTGGAGGTGGCATGTGAGTGGGACTGTGGCAGATGAACCTCACTGAAGTGCGGGATGCTGAATAGATTGTTTTCCATTTGCTTCTGAGGACCACTTAGACCAGCCCTACTCAAAGTGCGGTCTGTGGACCAGCTGCATCTGTATCTCTTGGGAGATTTTAAATAAAGCAAGACTCTCAAGTCCCACCCCAAACTCACTGAATTTGAAACTCTGGGGTGGGACCAGGAATCTGTGCATAACATGCTCTCCAGGTGACTTTTATGCATGCTGAAGCTTGGGACCACTGGCTTAGAGTACCTTACTATGGGGTCCCCACCCTGGCAGTACCTGCCATCTTTCATCAACTGAGACCCTGGCTGTTAATAGGTGCACACACACACGTGGGGTCTATTCTCTGATTTTTTCATTAATATTTATAATTTCTTTATTCACCTTTTTAATCACCTCCATACGATGACATGCAAAACTCTTAAGGATGCAGTTTGATAAATCATCTGTACATACCTCTGAAACCACCACCCAAACCAAGATATAGAACATTGCCAGCCCCCAGAACACCTTTACGCCCCCTCGACATCAATTCCCTCCGAAGGAAACTGTTATTCTGAGCACCATCTCGTAGTTTTGCTCTTCTTCCACTTCATATAAACGGGATTAGGCCATAAACGCTCTCATGTGTCTGGCACGTTGCCCTTGATATTGCATCTGTGACATTCTCTCCATCATTGTGTACGGCACCTATTAGTTCTTTTTTTATTGCTATGTACTATTTCATTAGGGAATATGCCACAATCCATCCATTCTACCATCCATGGGCATTCGGATGATGTTCAGCCTGGGACTATTATGAATCAAGCTGCCGGGCGTATTTTTGTTCTTGTCATTTGTAGGATAGAAGCATTCGTTTCCGTTGGAGAGAGAGATGCCCAAGGGGGGAGATGCTGATGTCCGGCTTGTGTGGATACCACGGGTTTTCCAAAGAGGGTGTCATCTGGCAACAATGTCTGCAAGTTTATAATATTTCGTCAAATCCACACAGCTCGGCATGTCTTGGATTGTCATCGCGCCCACATTTTACAGACAGAAAACCGGGCTCTCGGAGATGTCAAGTCAGGTCGACTGCTGACCTTCCCTGTCAATGTGGGCAACTGGCTTCCTCCCTCTGGACCTCAGCTCCTCCTCTGCAGAGCGGGTGGGAAGGCTGGCCAAACTCTTTAGACACAGAACTCATTCTTCGAATGAGATCTTATGCAGAAGCCCAACATGAGACAGGAAAAAAAAAAAAAACAAACAGGAGTGCTCTGATTCAAGCTGGAGGGGGCCACAGAACCCTCCTACCCCCGGCCTTCCCTCCTCCTCCTGGACTCTTGGGGCTCCTCAGGGCCGTGTGGCCCCCACGGGCCTGGGTTAACTCTTCGAGTTTCTAATCCTTTCTGTGCATCTGTGAATCTTCTCAGCTCTCCGGAGAGATTCCGTTTCCCCATCTGCCAGGCCAGCCCAAGCCTCCAGGATTGTCCACGGAGCCGCAGGGAGGGAAAGTCGGGGAGGCAGAGGGAACCCAAACAGGGCTGCCCTGAGAAAGGCCCTTTCTGGAGGAAGTTTCCATTTGGCTAGTCCTTTTCTGTTCCCTGCTGAGCCTTAAATTCTGAGAAATAAAGGTCCGCCAGGGAGAATGCCGACAGTCCCTTAGCTAGAGACGGTTGAATAAAGTGAGGGCGTAGTTTACTGCAGGTGAGGCAGGTGACTTATAATTTACGTAATGTCAACATGCCATGTGTGAACTTCTGAAGAGGGGCTACAATGGGGATTGGGGAAGGAAAAAAAAGGCACTCATTTGTTCCTGGAGCCACTTCGGGACCACGGTGACAGGATGAAAGGTGATTGAAGAACAAAGGACAAGAAGCCAGGGAGGGCCGAGCAGAGGAGGAGATGGTCACCCTGCCATCATGGTCGACTGTGTGAACTGCAGGCACATAAAGCCACACTGGGGGGGGACTCTGAAAGACCAAGTGGCCATGAGTTCTCACCACCTACCCCCATCCCTCTCTGACTTCATCATCTCAGCTCCCTCCCCCGAAAACGACCTTCATCCGAGCATTCAGCAAGCACTCACTGAGTGCCCACCAGGTGCCAGGCGCTGGTCTAGACAGTGGGGCTCCCCTGATGAACAGAAGGACAATTCTGCCGAGAATCGTGCATTCTTCCGGGCTGTGTGTCTCTGCAAGGTGACCAGAGTGTCTTTTCCTTCTTGTTGCCACGGTGACCCCATGCAGTAGAGCTTGCCACCGTCTCCCAGGTGGTCTCCTTCCCTCAGTCTCCCTTTCCAGCTCTTGTGGGGCAAGACTGACCCTCACACAATGCCAGCCACTCCCTGATTGAACTTTCAGTGAGCCCCTATTGCTGTGAGGATGGCATCAAAACCCTTAGCGTCCAAGGCCTTCACATGTGTCCCCCCACTCACTCCACCCTGCACTTCCGCCTCACAGATCTGCAGGTTCCAAAACATACCGTTTGCACCCTGTTTTCTCTGCCTAAGATGCCCATCCTACTTATCCTCTGACAAACTCCTATTCATACCTCAGGACCCAGTTCAAACAGTGTCTTTGGATTCTGTAGTCAAAATGTAATTTTGTAATGCCTTCCTGTCCCACTTTCATAGGAGTTAATGCTTTTTCCTGGGGGCCCTTAGAACCAGCCTGTAATGCAGTTTCTACCCGCACCGTATCACTGTAAGACATTTAAGAGCCTTTCTCCCCACACTAGGCTATGAGCACCTCCTGGGCAAAGGCTGTGTCTTACTCATCTCTGTCTCCCCAGGGCCCAGTAGATCTCTCAGGAAATGCCAAAGAAATGAAAGGACGGGTGGATGGATGAATGAACAAAGTGTTCCAAAAGCATTTGGTTATATACAAGTATATAATGATACAAGCTGGAAAGAAAATGAATTATTTCTGAAGCATTTGCTTCTGTAGAGTATCAGCTGGAAAGGCCTGTGTTTGTCAGGGTGAAAATTAACCTGGATCAAAGAACAAGGAGGTCTGTTGCTCTCTTGCAAAGCAGAACTCACAAAAGCAGCCCCAGTGAGTGAGCAGCTCTGCTCCACATGGCCACGCAGGGACCCATTTCCTTCCATCTCTTTGCTCCTCTGACCCCTAGGACAGTTTCGTCCTCTCCTTGGTCAACACTGTGTCACCATGATGTCCAGGTACCAACTCATGGGAAAGAAACAGAGTATAGAAGAGGCACAGCTGAGGTCTGAGGCCCAGACGCAGACATGGCGCACCCGCTGATGGTGAGGATGTAGCCGCCCAGACTTGTCTAATGACAAGGGAGGCTGAGAAGTGCGTCCATGCCCGGCTACGATGCAATCCCTGTGGACGAAGGGGAGAAGGGACTTGGGTTGGCACCCACCAGTCATTGTATAAATGGGAACTGGGGTTCAGAGTGGGGAGTGACCTGGCCAAGGCCACGGAGCTGATGTCCTCCTTCCCACAGCGCCTCCCCGGTTCTCAGGATAAACGTCTGTCCTCATCTGTCTGGTCACAGATCAGACCCCCGGGAAATGGACTCTAGGACAGAGGTCTGCCTGCAGCTGCTTTACTGGGAGGGCTGTCAGGACCGACACCTGGGAGGGAGAAAGGGACGCAGATCAGGCAGAGGGAGAAGCTGAACTGTAACGCAGTTGTAACAGGGGTCTTGGCTGATCTCAAAAGGAGCTCTGAAGTGCAGAGATGACCCTATAGCACTGCCCCAAGTGGAGGCATGGGCTGTGTCTTTGTACCCTAAACTATACGTGTTGCCCCAGGGAGGGGGTGTAACCTCAGAGAGGTGGCTCCCTCCAGCCAAGGGCAATTGGTGAGAGAGACTCAGCTGTGAGCCAACAGTAGGCAACATTTCCAGCCTTTAGGGGAGCCTGGCTTCTGATGGGGGTCGTAGGTGGTCCGCAGCATCCACCACAATCTCTCCATTATCCAAAGAACCCAGCCCAGGGCCTGGCTCCCAGAAGACGTTCAACGCTTTGTGGGTTGTGTGATTGGTTCGCAAATTTGTGAGACAGCATTTTATCCTTTATTCTTTCTGGCGGCGTTCTCGCTCTTGTTGTCTGACGCAGGTGTCCGTGAGGCCCCTGCACGGTGGAAGGCCCTGCATGGAGTGTGGCAGGTGCTTTCAGGGATACAAAGAGAGCGTCTCTACCACCCAAGTTTGCACCATCTAGTGGGCGCAGGACAGACAAATTTAGAAAGAGGTGTAAAATGTGATGAAGAGAGGGTACAGAGTAGAGCCTAGGCAAATATCCTCAAAAATAAAACCAACTCTGTTTAACGAGATCAGAGAAGGCTGCATGTCATGCTTCACTGCACTCACTTGGAAATTAAAAGGAAACGGTGAATTCAATGCTGTGAAGGGTTCTCAAGACGAGGACCATGAAATGACCACGTGACCTGAGGGGTCTGAAAGGGAGCAGGGGGAAAAAGAACAGAAGAAGTGGAAAGCTGAAAAGAAAGTCTGAGAAAGAAGTCTGAAGATTTAGGCAGCTTTTGGTGTTCTCAGTGCATCCAGGTGCTCCCGTGGCTGCCCGTGGCTCAGAGTCTGCGGGCCTGGCCCTCCTCTTAACTCCGGCTCTGCTCCGTCTCTGCCCGTCTGCCCAGACCCTCTTTGGGCTCCATTGGTGGCGCCTCTCAATGCCCACCTGCACCTGCCTCCAGCACAGAGTGACCATCCTTACAGGTGGGTCCTAGAATTCCAGAGGGAGAAAGGCCCCTAGCCATTACCTGGTTCAACTTCCTGACTGTATCAAAGGAAACATTGAGGCCCCAAGGGGCTCAGGGTACCGTGCAGACAGACCAGTCGAGTCAGACACAAAGCTGGGGCTGGGCAGTGCATTTCCACAGATGGCAATGCCCCCTGCCTCCCACCAACCCACGCACTTAAGATGTACACACATTTCTCTCATCCTCTCCTTCCCCACTCCAGTATTTTTCTTTATTGTGTCCAGACATGTGGGCTAGAATTTGGCCCACGGAGGATGAACAATGACTTTTAAATGATTAATTTGGATTGTCATTTTCCCCCATCAATGGCTTTGAAGCTTCAAAATGATGGCATTACTGAGACGATGCTGAAGTTCCTTGCCTTCTCTGATCATCTGAAATAAAAGGGAGGGAATTACCCATAACTGGGGGCCTACGAGTTGCCTCAAACCTAGTCAGTCAACTCACTGGATCCTCACCCCAACCCCATGAGATGGGCATGAACACCCCATTTTACATGATGGGGTTTTGGCTCAGAGAGGTGGAGGCACCTGTGAGTGACAGAGCTAAAGCTTGAAGCCACGTAATCCCAGAGCTCCAGCTCTCCTGCTGTACCCACGAGAGGATGCAACGAGAGTCAGAGTGGCCGCTTTCAGTCAATGTTCTCTTCTGGACCCTGCCCAGGGGAGCCTGCAGGAGCCAGCCCTGGGCAGCTGAGCAGTGACTCAGAAATGAGATGCTCGTGGTCTTGGAGCAGAGCTGGGTCCCCTGGCAGGGACACTGCCACAAGCAGGATTTGGTTTAGACGTATTCACCCAACCCAGCAAGAGAAGAGATTATTCTAAATAACATATACTCCGAAGTGACGTTATTCTTCTTAGACTATAAATCAATAATGAAAATAAAGTAAATTGTTAGGTCTGGGTGGCATAAAATATGGGCACAGACAAAGAGAGTTAGGGACACAGTTTGCTCTAAATCAGTTTAACCACCTTGCAGCTTCTCGCATTACCGTCTTAATCCAGCACGTTAGCGAGATTAGTACGTGGTTTTTGCAATTAAATTGCATATTTTATCACTTCTCCTTCTTTCATGCTGTATAAACTTACAGGAAATTACAGACTCATAAACCTCGGCATAAAGCACGAGGCAGTAGGAAGTGGAGAAACCAGAAAGGCATTTGGGGCCAGCCTGCGTTCCACATTCCACATTTTTATTTGATATAAAAAAGTCCTCCGTTACTACCTCCATTAGGGTAAAGAAATTTCACTGAATAGGTTTAGAGACGAGTGATGTTTGGTACACATCACTGGGGCGCCTGGGGGTTACAGGGTGTTTTTTTATTGCAAAGAGGAAATGTTTAAGATTTTAATATAGATAGGTTGGGGGTGGTGAGTTATTCTGCTCTAAGAGAAAGGAAAATACATTTTCTTCTGAGTTTTGATTACTGGCTTCCCCATGGCCCTAATATACATGATTTGGGGTCAGAATCTATTGGTAAATTAGAGAGTGAAATCCATTTGATAGGGCAAATCTGGTGAGCTACTTCCTGTGACTTTGTCCTTGCGATGTTGAGGGACTGATCTATGACGCATGCCCACACGAGCGCACACACACGTACACACAAATGCACAGTCTTTCACACACAGACCAAATTCCTTTCCCAGAGTAGAATTCTGCGCCCCAGCAGACCAGAAGCTCCAGGTCCAAGGCTTTCATCAGCACACATTTCAAGGGCTGGATGTGGAGGCATCTGCCAGCTCATCTTCTAGAACCCTCTCCCGTGAAAACTGAAGCACTGGAGGTCTAGGGGCTTACCCAAGGTCTGGGCAGCCAGGTGCTGGCAGAGGTGCGACCGGAAGTTAAAGTGCTGTGAGATGAGGCCTCCCTGGAGGTGGAGAGCGGGGCACTCAGGAGCAAGAGCTTCGGACGGACCGGAATTCAGTCTTGATTCCTCCACCTCCTTGACTTCAGCTGGAAAATGAGAAGAACCCCACTTCACAGGGTTGTTGCAAGGAGTAACTGCGAGGATATAGATACAAATGTACAGAGAGAGAGATGAGAGACAGAGACCTACTCAGTGCTCAGACTGGCGCCTGCCACCTAGCAAGCTGTTAGCAAGTGTCGATGGTACTACTTGGATATTAACCTTATTCCTGTTGTCCGGGTGAGGGGCCTGGTGGTACTACGAATTTGGTGTTTGGGTCAACTCATAAAATGTTTACCCACTAAGGTACCTACTAAGTGTCAGGCCTTGGGGCACCTATCCCTGTGGGGACACAGATGTGAGTCAGACTAGGTCACTTCTGGAAAGGCCTCAGAGTCTGATGGGAGAGGCAACCACAAAGCCACGAGATGACAGTCCTCAGTAGGTTTGCTGGTAGAGAGCTCTCACAGAGTGCAGGCCACAGTGGTCGCACAAAGTGGAGTGGCCATCGAGGCCTGCAGTCCGTGGAGGTCAGGCATTGAGCGCCAGGCTCCAGGCCCCAGCATCCCCATTGCTTCCAGCTCTGAGACACTGGCCGGGGGGCTCCCTAACCTCCCTGGATCTCCATCCCTTCATCTGTGAGAGGGGAAAGAAGGAATCCCGGAACAGGTGCTGGGCGAGTCCCACCTACAGCTCTGACGAGCAGTGGAGCTGAGAACGGAACTCACGTTCTGGACAAGGCTGAGTTTCAAGGACGCCTCGGCCACCAGGGTGTCTTAATTAGGATCTTCCAGAGAACTGAGTCTCTTCGTCTTTTCCAATAAATGGAGCTCACCTACTTAAATGTTCCCTGCAGACACGAGACCGGAAGGAGCTTAGAGTCCTCTCATGGAAGGTGCCAGAACTATCTGCTCTTTTTTAAATTTATTTTTAACTTGTCTGGACAGTCAGGTTCTCCAACTCCCTGCCGTTTCTCCTTCCACCTCTCTCTCTCTCCAGGCCCTGGCTTGCCTGCCTTTCTTCCATGCGTCAAAAAGCAGAGCCCACCTCTTCTGAATTGCTGTGGGGAAAATATCTGGTTGACTTGGCACTCACTGAGATAAAACAGAAATGCCCCAGAACAGAAGGCAAAGTTGAGTGAAGGAACATTTAATTCATTAGTTAATGAGTAATCAGGTAATAATAATTAAACGAATAAAGGAGTAAATAAATGAATGAGAAAGCTGAATCATGACCCACCCACGATGTCAGCTCGCCCTTCTGTCCCCACTCTATTTTTCTTTCTTTGTTCATTCTCTTTCTTAGTGATGCCAACATCTGGTATATTTTATGAATTTCTCTAAGTCATCTTAGCTTCTTTCTAGATTAAGGTGAGGTGTAGATGGATCAATCATTTCTAATCCCAGCATCCCACCCCATGGCCTATCAGATAGCAAGCATATTGAGTTGAATCCACACAGTAGCCTTGCAAGTAAATGCCAGCCTGCAATCTCGCTCTAGTTTGACCTTGGTAGTGATCTCTGAGAGGACCCGCAGCCTGTCCACTACCCGCCTTCAGCACCAGGAACCCTCCTCTGGCCCCAAGATCTAAGCCTGGGAGAAGCAGGAAAGGATCCTGATCCGAGGACAATGTGGAGAGGTGGCAGGAATGGAAATGAGAGAGAGCAGAGGGGCCACGGAAAAGGGTGGTGATGTGGGACAGAGGGAGGAGCACTGATTTGGGAATCCAGGACGTGGGTCCCCAAGGCTGTCCCACAGATTCGCTGTGTGACCTTGAGCAAGTTTGTCCCCTCTCTGGGTCTCAGTTTCTTTGTCCGGGAGGCCTGGACCCTAAGCCTCCTTTAGGTCTGCTGCTCTCACTCCTGGGGCACAAATGGGCAGGGAGGATGCGGAGCGAAAGGGAAGCAGTAACACAGATGAAGGCCATTTTGTCCTCTTTCCTCCTTGCTGAATATTCACAGAGCACCATGCTCTGCACTGTGGGGATCTGGGGAGTGTAGAAGGGACCCTAAAGGGAAATCGGGGAAGCTATGTCCCAGCTTGCTGTGTGACCCCGGGCAAGGTCCTTCCCATCTCTGAGTCCCGATTTATAAATGAAGGCAGCCAATGATCTCTAACGACAGGTGTACTAAGATCCTACGATGAAGACCCTGACATTAACAAGTTTTATTGAGGAGGAAAAAAAAAACCACACACACAAATGCATTAGAGTCGTTCACAAAGGCTTGGGCCCCAAAAGATATCAGTGGAGGGAATGTTTCCGCGAAATGAAGAGTTCTCAAACACAGATGCACGTTGCAGTCACCCAGGAGGCTTTAGAAAATGTTGATGGCCGGGTCTGCAGGAGCAATTCTGCAGTCGTTGGTCTGGGGTGTGGCCTGGAGGAGAGTTTTGAAAGTTGCCCGGGTGATTCTGATGCGCATCCAAACCCCTGCCCTAAACCCAATATAGTTTGATGACCTTAATTCCCATCCCCGCCTAGGACGTCATCCATATTGGCAAACAGCGGTCACCAATCTCAGACTGTACCTCCAGCCTGTGGTCCTGCCATCTTGACCATCACATCCTTGGACAGACCACTGCCCAAGTGACCAGAGGCCATGTTGAGTTACAGCCTCAGTCCTACCGAAAACTGTAGACCAGATCCAAAGAAATGGATGAAAGTGCTAGGACCCACAGATAGACTAATGAAATCAGAGTTCACCTGTGCCATCCTGTTCTAAGCATTTTTCGTATGTCATTTTTCTCCTCACAATAGTCACTATTGGCAGATAGTTGCTATTATATTCCCCATTTTATTGGGAATGAAACTAAGGCACAGAGAGGTTAAATAGTTTCCCCAAAGTCACCCAGCAACCGCGTGGCAGAAGCAGGATGGTACCTGGGCAGCTTGGGTCCACCACTAGGCTGCGCTGCTTCTCACAACCAATGTGTGTACGGAGCTTCTTGACGCCATCTGAGCAGCAGCCCCGGGGACCCCTTCTGGCTGTGTTCTGCAAGAAGGATGCAGCCCTTCAACAGCAGGATGCAGGCTGTGCCAAGTGAGGCACAGACAGTCCGCCAAAAGCCCGTCCTCATGGAACCCATCGCTGGTGGCCACTTAATACGCCCGCCACAACAGCTATCCTTTTGGCTAAGAGCAATAAGCCACCTTTCATTGAAGCAATAATTGGGTGGAAGCGTTGCCTTTGCCTTCTGAAAATACTTAAGAGAAAAGCGCATCCAGGTATCTGGGTGGGAGAAAACTAACCAACTATTAAGTTTTACCTGGCTACTCATTAGAATCATCTGGGGAGCTGTTCAAACTCCTGATGCGCGGGCAGCACCCCACACCGATTACATCAGAATCTTAGGGGTGGGGCCAGGTGTCATCATTTTTTAGAGTTCCCTGGGTGATTGCAACATGCCATCAAGTTTGAGAACCACTGTCCAGACCTAATTTCTTAGTGGGCAGAAATGGAGAGACCCATGAAAAGTGAACTCCCCACTTGCCTGCTTGTGCTCGGTCCCTGGGAGAAAGGTGAGATCCATGAAGGCTTCCTGGAAGAAGCGGCCCTGGATCTGGGCTATGAAAACAGACCGACTCTGAGCGGTGGCCATGAAGACCTCTCTTTCGCCCTGAAGTCTGCCCCCTCCTCAAAAGCAGCAGCCTCCTCCAACAATTTTCCCTGCTTCCTCTCCTCCCCCCACCCCCCACGACCTCGCTTCTTCACATTCCCCAGGAGTGAGCTGAGCACTCCAGACAAATGTGATGTTGAATGAAGAACATATGTCCTGTGTGCATTTAAAGAGCATTTCTCTTCCTCCTCACCAGCCTCGTCGGGAAATAAGTTCTCTCTGCTTTCACATTTTAGGGACAAGCAGATGGCAAAAGTTTTGATTCAGGAATAATGTCCATCTGAAAGGCCCACGCTCAGAAGCCCCCGGCTGTCATCAAAGGACCATCACGGACACACAATCTGGACTCCCAAAAAGTCCCTCCTTGATCCCAAACAGAAATCTCCACCTACCCACCCCAGCCCAGCTTCTCCTCCTGTGTCCATATCTCCATAAATGGAACCCCCATCATCCCAGGCAGAAAGCTGGGCAGAAGCCTCTGCTGCCTGCAGCCACTCTGTTGATTGTACTTCCTAAATGTGTCTCGACTCAGCCCCTTCCCCTCCGCCCTCACCCACCCCCCCCACAGCCTGGCTCAGGCCTCCCCGTGTATCCCACCGACCATGCCCCAGCCTCCTCCCTGCTCTCCTTTCCTCCACGTCTCTCTCCCATCAGCACTTGCTCTATATCGTGGCCTCAGAACGTTCCAGAAGGCCCAACTGACCAGAACGCATCCCTGTTTAACAACCTCCGACGACTTCATGTTGCCTACAGTGGGGTTTCTCTCCTTTGTCACTTCACAGCTTACAAGGAAAATGGTCGTAATTGTCCAGCAAGCTCGAGAAAACAGATGAGCCGCTCATCGCTGACAGCAAACAGCCCTGGGGGCCCTGGCCAGCCCAGCTTAGGGGCTTAGGGTCTCAGCGCCTCTATAAGCCATTTGTGTCTGCCTGACTGAGAAGCTCAGTGATGGATCCCAAACATGTGTGACCATCAGAATTTTCTGGGGTTCTGCAGACTCCCAAGCGTCCTCTGACTACCGCTCCTCCCCAGCCTCCGTCTAGTTCAGGGTCTCACAGAGCTGGGCTTTTTTCCTTAAAAGCCCTTTTGTTGTTAAGCGTCGTCCAGCAGATTTCGACTCCTACTGACCCAGCAGACAGCAGAGCGGAACCCTGCCCGGTCTTTTTGCGCCATCCTCTCACCTTCCGGTGCCGTATCTGACAATGCTCTGCTGCTGTTCATAGGGTTTCATGGCCAGTTTTTTCCAAAGTGGGTGGCCAGATCCTTCTTCTGTCTGGTCTGGAAGCTCTGCTGAAATCTGTCCACCGTGGGTGACCCTGCTGGTATGTGAAATGTCGGTGGCATAACTTTCAGCATCACAGCATCACGCAGCTGCCACAGTATGACAACCAACAGACAGGTGGTGTGGTTCCCTGAGCGGGAAATGAACCCACAGCAGCGAAAGCACCGAATCTTGACCCCTAGACCGCCAGGGTTGGCTTATCTTATGTCATTACATTCATTGCACAAAGCACTTATCTCATTGATAATCATACAATCTTACCTATCAGTACCTGATCACAGTGTGCCTACTTGCTGAACCACAAGTTCCAGTAGCCCCCCTGTATACCCAGTCTCCCAGCTCAGATCAAGTGCTCCTTCTTCCAGAAAGCCCTCAAGGATCCAGCTTTCAAGGTCAGTTGACACATGTGCCGAATTCATCAGGCATATGTGATGAGCACAGAGCATGTGTGACAGTGCCTGGCAAATAGTAGATGCTCAAAAAACATCTGTCGATGATGGATGGATGGGTGGATGGATGGACAGATGGATGATTGAATGGATGGATAGATGGATGATTGCATAGATAGATGGATGGATGAATAAATGATGGATGAATGGATGCATGATCAGCTGTCCGACTGGATGCGTAGAAGATTGGACGGAGGATCGAGGATGGATAGATCTCGGTCCGGCGGACCTCTCCAGCTTTCTTTCCCACCATATCCCTGCAGACGTGCCAAAAGTTCACAAAATTGAAAGATGTCATGACTGTTCCTACATAGCTTTGTCCTTTTCAAAGAGGAGCTGTTTTGCTCTCTGAAGAGGGTTTTCTGTTCCCAGGAAACACAAGCTTCTAGACATAACAGGAAGAGGTGTGTCAAAAAAAGTCATTTCCAAGATGCAGTAGTGATGCCAAGAATAGCGGCTTCGTAGCCTTGCACACGCTCCCTCAGCTGCCGGAGAAGTGCCATCAGCCCCCGGGGAGAAGATCAAGAATAGCTTTATTATTAAGCCTGTTTCATCAAGCATGAGACGCCAGGCAGAGAGAAGGGTTGCGAGTCCAAGGCAGTAGCTCTGTGGCTGGACCCAGCTGAGAGTTCAAGGGGAGCTGTGTGGAAGCCACAACAGCAGCACTAATAATAGCCACAGTTCTCGCTGCGCACTCACTGTGTGCCAGGTGATCTGCTGAGAACCGTATGCACAGTATCTCGTTTAATCGCCCCAAGTCTAGACTGTAGGAACCACCATGGGTGGACTCTGGAGCCGTAGTGCCTGGCTGCAAATCCTTCCTGCACCCCCTAGTGGCTACATGGAGTTGGGCAAGTATGTAACCTCTCCCTTTCTCTATTTCTCATCTGTAAGATGGGCACGATACTATCGCCTCCTTCGTGGGGTTGTGAGGATGAAATGAATTAATACGTGCAATGTGCTTAAAACACAGTCAAGGCACAAAATAAGCATGCATCATTTGTTCGCTATTATCATTATTAACTCCAGTCAACAAACGAGGAAACTGAGGCTCAGAGTTTACCTAGTGACCAAGTAGCGGAGTTGAGATCTGAAGCCATCTCCGTCTCGTCAAAGCCCATACTCTGAAGCGCCAGGCAGTACGGCCCAACGCCCACGCCCTGGATGTGCAATTCTCTCCACCTCAGGTGCCTTCCACTTCTGCTCCTACAAAACTGGCTATCTTGTTCCTCGCGGTGTAGTCTTCCATTCCGTAAATATTTCCTGAGCGATTGTGGCATGCAAGGACCAGGGGGATGCAGAAATGGATCAGACACAGTCCCTACCTTCAGACGGCTTCTGCTTAGTAACAGAAAGACCCAGATATGAATATTAAGGTGCGAATTAGAAAGAGAGCTGTGTTTATTGGGTATGCACTGTGTACCAGGCCAGGGTCTTCCTCATTTCCACCTCACTCTATGAGGCAGTATTATTATCCCCACTTTATAGATGTGGGAACCGAGGCCCAGAGAGGTGAAGTCACTTGCCCAAGGTTGCACAGCTGGGAAGGAATTTGAAATATGGTCTGTCTGATTCTGATCCACTCAAACCACTCTAAGACACAGGATGTCTCACTCTAGCCCCACTAAGGGATGCTGTGCTGGGAGATGGGGGTCCTGAGGACACTGTAATTAGGGGTCCCAGAGACTCAGGCTGAGGGGAACTCTGTGGGAAGGGCTCAGATGGCGATGACAATAAATTAGCCCAAACTGGCAATTTTCTAGAAACATAGAACTTCTTGAAATGGACTTGAAATTTAAACCTGAAGAATCTCTAACCATTACAGAAATTTAATCAGTAATTTATTATCAACCCATCAAAGAGCGCACACACACGCACACACACAGATAAGTAAAACTGGGGAAATCTAAACCAGAACAATGGATTGTATTAATGTCGATATCTTCATTGTGATCTTACGCTACTGTTTTGCAAAATGTTACCATGGGGGAAGCTGGACAAAGCATTCTGTGGCTCTTTCTGTAATATTTCTCACGGCTGCAGGTGAATCGACAATTGTGTCAATAAAAATTTCAACTAAACAATCAATGAGAAAATAAAATCCCAATAGAGAAGTGAGCAAAGTCTATGAACAGGCAATTTATGGAGGAGGAAACATAAATGGCTAATAAACATATGTAGAGACAATCAAATTAAAACGATGAAGTATCATTTCACACCAAGTTAATTGCCAATTTCTTTTAAAAATCTGATCAGACCAAGAATTGGCAAGGATGTAAGGAAAAAGGTATTCGTTCACCACTGTTGAGAATAGAAATTGGTACAAGCGCTCAGGGAGCAATTTGGCAACATCTAGCGAGCGGCAGATGTGCGTACTCTGTTCTCAGCAACTCGGCTTTTGTTCTTTATCCTAGAAATGCTGTCGTATAGACACACAAAGGAGACACGTCAAGAACGTTTACGGCAGCACTGTTTATATAGCAAAATAACCCACTGTCCTCCAATAGCCTAAATAAACAGCAATTTGTTAATACAGTAAAATACGATGTAAAAGTTAAAATAGCTAAAACTGGTCCTCATACATCAACATAGATAAAGTCAACAACGAAGTGGTAAATGGAAAAAAGTAGGATGCAAAATAATACATTGTGGTAACGTGTTTCCAAAAATTAGGCCTATAACATTATCCTGTACGTTGCTGATGGAAACATGGACATGGAAGGGAAGTTCGAATACACATATGAAAGTATTTACGGAATTGATGCACGCCTGAGAATTGGTCCCTCTGCCAAGGGACTGGCAGAAGGTCCAAGGTGAGCTCTCGATGCGGCTGTGATATTTTATTTCCTTAAAAGGGAGATTTGAAGCAAATATAGCAAAGTGTGTTTAATATGTATATTAAATTTGGGAAATGAGGATGCCAGTAACAGTTATTTATTTATGTTTTAGTAATTTCAGAATTAAAAAGAAAAACAGTGATTATGATAGCATGTAATCCTGATCCAGCATCTTCACTTGTAGGAGTTTAGCCAACAGATAATTATGTGCATGTGTCCATAAACAAGTATTTTTATGGCAGCATTGTTTGTAATAGTAAAAACCAGAAAACAACCTAAAAGCCCATTCATTGATGACTGATTACACAAACTATATAACAATCCATAAAATGGAATACTACACAGCCTTTAAAAAGAATGGCATAGCTCCTTGTTTGCTGATGTGGAATAATCTCTAAGATGTCCTATTAAATGGGAAAAAAACAAGGCACATAATATTATGTGTAGCATGACTGTGTGTTTACATATGCACCTGTGTGGTTTAAAGGAGTATGTGAAAAATTCACATTTAACAATTTATGTAACACTATGAGGTAAGGAATAGGATGAAGAAGAGAGATTTTAGTTTTCATTTTGTAGTCTTACGTCCTGGTTGAAAATTTTTCACCAGGTTTCTATGCATTATTTAATTTTTCTTTTTTGCTTTTTCTCCCCAGATCCCCCCAGTACATAGCTGTATGTTTTTAGTTATGGGTCCTTCTAGTTGTGGCATGTGGGACACCTCCTCAGCATGGCCGGATGACTGGTGCCCTGTCCGCGCCCAGGATCTGCACCAGTGAAACCCTGGGCCACCGAAGCAGAGAGCTCGAACTTAACCACTTGGTCATGGGGCCGGCTCCTATTTAATTTTTTAAAAACCTAGTTTAAACAAATTATAATCATTGACTTCTAAAAGAGCCTTCTATTAGCAAAACCATATATGACCTGCATAATCCCATTTTGTAAATCAAAATGGAATCTACCTTTTTCAAGTAACACTTTACCTCCTGAGCTTAAAAAACAAGTGCTTATGAAGCACCCCCCTTGTGGTAGGTTCTTTATACGCAGAGATGGAAATACCTGGTTTTCCTCAAGGAACTTGAACAGTCCAGGAGGAGCAGATAACTAAAAAGATAATCAGACAATAACAGACCCTTAGGGCGGTGAGGATGAAGACCGCAGTAAAGTGAAACCCAGAGGGCCGCGGAAGCACCCAGGGGGTTACCCACAGCAGCTTCCTGGGGGAGGTGTCTACTGAATGAGTCATAAAAACTGAGTGAGAGTTCTCCAGGGAGAGCGGGACAGGGCGCTCATGCAACGGCAGATATAAAGCCATAAGCGTGCGATTCAGCATCGCGCAGGCTGAAATTGTGAACAGTTTATCTGGCTGCCATCGGAAGAGGAGGAGAAGCAAGAGCTGTTATCTCTATGATCTCAGGTAGCCTTTTCTAGGTGAGGAGCCTGAGGCCCAGAGAGGTTGAGGAACTTGCCCACAGTCTCACAGGCAGTACGTGGCAGAACCAGAATTTGAACCTGCACGCACCGGCTCCCAAGCCCAAACCCCTCACCCTACAGAGCATGAGTCAGGCTGGGGGGGTGCAGTGGGGGGAGATAAGGCTGGAGAATGAGCTCAGGACAGATGGTGGAGGCTTGGGGAGCAGTGTGGGCGAGGGAGCTAGAAGGATTTAAGGCAGGAAGTGGCATGGTCAGATATGGGGCCTTTCCTGGGGGCATGATTCAGACCTCAGGAAATACTTGCTGAATGAATGCTCTGCCTAAGCTATCTACGAAACCTCAAAGCAGGGGCTAAAAATGGCCAGTTTAAAGCAAAACAATGACATTGATGAAGCCTGTTATTGGCAAACTTCTGCTTCCCTTTTAACCCCTCTCCTGTGAGCCCTGCCTGACCCTTAAACCCTAAACCACAAACCATCAAGCTATCCCCACTTTGTTAACTTTGTTAACTATAAAAAGTCTCATGTTTCTCTGCCAAGGGTCTTTGCCCTTTTAATAGGGACTTCTTAAAAACGGAAGACTACAGACACCTTAATGATGCAGGTCACCGCGTCAAGTGAAGGAAGATTCCAGAACATTTGCTTATAGAGCAAGACAAGCCTATCCTGGTTGATGGTTCATGAATTTGACTCAAGGTGGCATTTCTTATAGAGGAGTTGAAATAAGTGCAATCAAACAACAAATAATGGTATTAATAAAAATCAAATGTGGCAATGTGAGAGGACACATCTCAGAGCCACTTGGTTTGAAATCCCAGCTCTACCGCTGTATCAGTCAGCTTTGCTGAAGCGATGCTGTGTAACAAACAACCCCAGTGTCTCAGAGGCATCCAATAACAAAGATTTGTCACTCTTGTTCCACGTCATTGGGGTTCAGCTGTAGCTCTGTGGCTCTGTAATTCTGTTCCAGCTGCAAATGGACCTGAGTCTGCTCTGTCTTCTTCTCCGGTGACTCAGGCTGGAGGGGCAGGCTCCACCGGGTACGTGATGTTCCCATGGCAAAGGGCAGATTCTCCTGATGAATGGGGGGAAAGTGCAGTGTTTCTTGAAGCTTCTGTTTAGAATGAACATGCTGCCACTTCCACTCAGATTTCATTGGCCAAAGCCCAAAATCAATGAGATGGGAATGGACACTCCGCCCACCAGAGGCGGGTAAGTTACATGGTAATGAACATGAATCTATACTCTCATAGGAAGGAGGTGGTGATGAATAGTTCTGAGAAAAATAACATTGATTGTAGCCCCTTGCTGACTGTGCAACTAGAAACAAATTATTTAACCTCTCAGAGTCTGTTTTTTCACCTACATCATGGAAATAATAATGCCTCCTTTGCAAAGTCATGCTAAGAACTAAAGGAGAGAATGATCGTAAGAGACCCTAGCACAACGCCTGGGATGTAATCCATAGGTCCTTGTTTCTTCCTTACCCAGTGGCTGGTAGTGTTTCAAGATGTGAAACGGAGGTTCAAGAGCAGTTTCTTCAATTATTTTTGTTGAAGGAGCAATGTTTTGTTTTGTTCTGTTTACTCCCAGCCAGTACTTTTGTAAAACACAACAAAAACGAGTTGCTCGAAAAATGAAATAAAAATAGAGACATAGAAAATGCTAGCCCCCATTTTTTATTATTAGAGTCAACAGATTTATCAAATTGCGTTCCACGAGAGACAGCCTACTAGAGCAGAGGTCACGAGTGGGCAAGTGACAACAGTACTGGTCCTATAAGACTTCTCCCTTCTCCGTAATCCCTGCACTGCTGGCCCCAATCTGGAGAAACCATTCGCAGGAAAGGGAGCAGGGCACGGAAGAGCACAGAGAGAATGAGCAGTGAGCAGACCGAGTCCCTCCCAGGCAGGTCTTACACCACAGGGTAGCAGGTCTGCGAGGGAGGAGGGGAGAAGCTCTCAATTACGTGGGAGATGATTGAAGTTCTGGTTTGACCCAGCCCGGACTATTTAGCCCCTGAAAGTAGGGCTATTTTTAAAATCTAAAAGGGATTGAATAGTGATAATGTATCAATACCAGTTCATTCATTGTAACAAATGTACTATACTGAAGCCAGACGTTAATAATATGGGAAACTGGGGCAATATGGGAACTCTCTGTACTGTCTTGTCAATTTTTCTGTGAATCAAAAACTGTTCTAAGGGGCCAGCCCAGTGGTGCAGCGGTTAAGTGCGCACGTTCCACTTCTTGGCAGCCCGGGGTTCACTGGTTCGGATCCCGGGTGTGCACATGGCACTGCTTGGCAAGCCATGCTGTGGTAGGCGTCCCATATATAAAGTAGAGGAAGATGGGCACGGATGTTAGCTCAGGGCCAGTCTTCCTCGGCAAAAAGAGGAGGATTGGTGGCAGATGTTAGCTCAGGGCTAATCTTCCTCAAAAAAAAAAAACTGTTCTAAAAAAATAAAATCAAGTCAAAAACTTTTTAAAAAGTGATTGAAAAGCTATGAGATCTGCATAGATGCCTTGCAGGGGTCAGGGAGAGAGAGCCAAGAGAACAGGTTTGAAGGCAGTGGAGGGAGAAAAGTAAGCTGCTTCTTGTTTGTACCCGAAGAGGCCAGCACATTCAATAACAGGTTATATTAGTGATTCTCACGGATGGAATGATTTTGAAAATACGACCAAACTGCATTCTCTGATTTTTTTTCTAAACCAAATGTAGTAAAATTATCAGCCTTTCCTCTGTTTCCAGGACGGTGATAAGAGAAGACCAAAGACCCTGAGTGTGATGATCTGTGGGTCTGTGTTGTTGCCTCTGCATCTGTTTCCACTATTTCTGGTATCAGCTCTCTCATCTTCCTTTAGGAAGACATCCGTCCCCAGTTCACAATCCAGGTGACCCAGGTAGGAAAAAACAGACTCTGAGAGGTTAAATAATTTGTTTCTAGTTGCACAGTCAGCAAGGGGCTATAATCAATGTTATTTTTCTCAGAACCCAACCTATACCCCATCCTGAACCAAAAGTGGGACATGACCCTGGTCTGGCCAATCCTTCAGGTCACAGTGATTCATTCGGAGGTGGGCACACAATCTCAATTAGTCCAACGAGTCTTTGCCCCTAAAACACGAGAAGTTCTTTCTACTGCATGGCAAGAAGGAGTGAGCTATAGCATTGCCAGGTCCACACTGTAGAGAGAACTTCCTGGGAATGAAACAAAAGTGGAGGGAAACAGAAAATGAAGTGCTAAATCCTGAGGATATCACCTGAACACCTAGATCCAGCCCTACCTGACTACTGGTATCCCTGGGACCTTTCAATTATATGACCCAGTAGTCTCTTGTCTCTTTTTTCTTTTTCTTTTTCTTTTTTTTTTTGAAAGCCAATTTCAGATGGGTTTCTATTCCTTGCCAGGAAAATAATCCTGAAAAATTTTGCATGAGTTCCACTCTTGAGCTAATCTGATGGGGAAGACAAACGCAGAAAGGAATACAATCAAGATGCCAGCTGAGCCCCCCTGGCACTCAGAGATGCAGGTGCCTGGCTCAGATGTCCTCATTCCAAGAGTGCAAAGCTTTTCTCCTGGCTCCTTCTCGTTCCCTTCCCGGGCCCCTCTGCCTGCACCTGCTCTGAGGCTGCTCTCTCCGTCTTCTCTAAATCCACTCAAAAGCAGAACCTGAACTTCATCAACTTCTCAACATGCTCAGAAGCATCTGTGAGTGACACTTACCTAAAGGTTTTGAAGGGAAGATGGTGGAGACAGTGCACATCCCGCAATGACGAGCTTAAAACTCCCGTCTCAGACTCCTCGTCCTCCCTAATTCTCAGCCGCCCCTCTGCTGGAGGGGAGGAAGACGGGCTCCCCATGGCTGACTCTGCCCCACGCAGTGCCCAGTCTCAGGGGCTCCTCTCTCCCTGGCCCCCATCCCAAGTGCGTTTCCCATCTCCCAACCCTACTCCTAGATCCTCAGACTTCTCTCCCTCCGTTATGCAAAGTGAGTTGTTTATACACAAATACATCGAGGTGCTTAGCAGAACAAAAGCTTGCTGTTAACTGAACCCACTCTCTTTAGAAGGAATTTGGGATGTAAATAGGAAGAGAAAATTTTGTTACACACAAAAACTGTTACAACACTGTGATAAATACCGCACTAGAGAAAGAGGGGCAGGGGGTATGGGAAAAGAGGGAGGGCGACATGTGAGCTCTGCCCAAGGAAACTGTAGGAAGGCTTCCCGAAGGAGGTGACATTCAAGCTGAATTTTGAAGCATGGGGCAGTTTTGGACAGGCAGAGACTGGGGGGAAGCTATTACCAGCAGACGGAAGAGCACATACTGAAGGGCAGAGACGGGGAAGCTCCTGGTCAGCGTGGGGAGCAGCTTGAGGAGCACACCAGGACAAATAGCGAGTGGGGAGCGGCTGAGGAGTGGGGAGTCAGGTGAGGTGGGCAGGATCCCAATCACGGAGGGTCTTGGATGGCAATGAGCAGATGGACGGACTCATCCAACAGGTGAAAAGAAGCCATTAGCAGACTTTAAGCAGAACAGTGACGCAGTCAGATTTTGTTTAGAAAGATCAGGTTGGTCCCCAGTTTGGAGGAGAAGTTAGGAGGCTGATGGAAAAGGGTGGAATTAGCCGAGGCAGGGAGCAAGGAGGGAGCTGTTGCAACAATTCAGGCTAGAAATGATGGCGACCTGATAGAATGGGGGAAAAGAATGAGACACTGCAGAACTTGGTGACCGCTTGAAGATGGAAGGGGAGAGAGGGAGGAGGAATTATCTGTCTTCCCTCTCGAGTATGAGCCCCTCCGCAGTGGGTCTAGACGTTTCTACCTCCATAGCCCCAGCTTGGGATCTTGCACAGGGTAGGCGCTCCCCGTGGCATGCTTGCATGAATGAAGAGGCTGATTCAGGAGCCCTGAGGGTTCCCGCTTGAGCACCGAGTAAGCGGCAGCTCCCGCTGAGACGGGAACCCAGGCAGAGGCACAGAGGAACAGAGGACAGTGTTCAGCTCTTGCTCATGGACAAGGGTACACTAGGCCAAGACTAAACGTGCGGAAGGGCTCCCTAACAAGGTAAGGCCACCTGGGGCCTCAGGCTTTGGTGGGACGCGTGCCGGGAAGGCTACAGGGCTTAATCAGAGTGAAGAGAGAAGTGAAATCATAGCCAGAAAAGCAGTGAACTCTAAGTGGAGAAATAGGCCACTGGTGAGCCACCATGAGGATGGGAAATACTCAGATGCCAAGTACAGACTAGGGCAGAGCAGGCAGTTCAGGCTAGGTCAGTGAAGGAGTCTCAGATCTACTTTTATGCGGCAGAGAATGGGGCAGACATGCTAAAAGGAGCCCAAAGACCCAAGCAGGGGAGGAATGTCAGGCAACCTTCCATTTGTCGGCTATTAAGAAGCTAATGCTCCCTAACAAACCCCCCCAGGACTCAGTGACTTGAAACATTAGGCACTGGTTCTCATGCTCCAGGATCTGCAGGTCACGGTGGTTTGGCCAATGGAGGCTGGACTTGGCCGGGTAGCTCCGCTTCAGCCTGCCCTTTGGCTGGGCAGGGTTTGGCTGGGCAGGGTTGGGCTTGGGTTCAGGCTGTAGGTTTGCTTTGGGGTCACTTCACAGGTCCCTCAACCTCCTTGCACCAGCGACACATTCTTACGGCAAATGGCCATAGCACAAGAACTCAAACCAAATTACTCAAGGAGATTTAAGACCTCTGATCAAGTCTCATCCACTGTCACTCCATTGGCCAAAGCAACTCCTATGGACAAGCCCAAGTGATACTCAGCAAAGTGCAAGGCATGGTCAAAGGTGTGAATGTCTTATGCTATTACAGTGGAATGAAGAATCGGGAGCCATAATCCAGTCTATCACCTACCGTCTTATTTATCCAGAATCTCCAGGCTCCCTCAGACCCTGCCAATAAGGCACAATTGTAATGCAAAATGCTACCGCCTAGAGAAGCATGCAAAATTCACAGGAAACCACCGCTAATGGAGTTCTAGTTAACCATATCATCTGGGCCCTCATCCACTTATACACACAGCCCACGCATCTGAAGCAATTAGAGATCTTATTAGGAAGGCTAAGTTGGAGGATCCTTCTGAAAAATCTTCCTCCTATCTCCTTGGGAAGATCAGAGTGGAGACTTCCTTAGCAAATTCCATCCACGTAAGTCATAGCCACCAAGGTTAGCTATAATGTCACCCACTCCTTTGTCAGCAAGCTCCTCCCAGCACACCACTTCATGCATCTTTTATCACCACCTCAACGCCTTTATGAAATATTGATTGCTCATTCTCATAGCCCAGCCAAGGGCCCCAAAATGAGCTTGTCTGCTGATTCCTGGAATCGGGGGCACGTCACAGATGACAGAACCCACTTGGGGGACTTTGGAGACCTTCTAGCCCCAGCACGGAAGAGATACTGGGGATTTAAATTAACACCATGTTTCCTAATGAGAAAACGAGGATCTAGGAGGAGGGTTCCTGAGAAGGGAGATGAAAGGAAGTAAAAAGGTCAGGAGGAAGGAAAAGGAAGCGCACGAGTTGATGGTGGGATCAAGCTAAAAGCCGGATCATCAGTCGCGTTTGTTGTTAAATTTAATGGGCTGTGGGTGTTGATTGCTCAATCCGTAAAATGAGCTATTAATTTGCTGTTCTAACAGGCTAGGACCTATCTTATGCAAATTGATTGGAAAACCCGAATCAGCTCTAAGAGAACTTCAGACCTCTCCAAGCCAGAAGTTTCCCGGATTTTCCTATCGGAGGGTGTTCAGGCTGCTTGTTGCTGTGCCAAGTGAGGATCTGCCTGGTGGAGGGTCCCTGAAGTCAGAGGACGTAGGTCCCTCGTCCATCCCCTACTAGAAGTGAGCTCCTTGAAGGCAGGGCTATGCCCGTTCTGTTCACCTCTGTAGCCCCAGCCCCAAGCACAGTACCTGGGGCCTAGAAGTAGTTGTTGAAAGAATGAATGCGTGAACTCCAATGGTGGGTCTTCCACAGCCCTGTGTGTGACTTTGGGCAAGTTACTGCCCTTCTCTCAGCCTCTAGCTCCACCATCTGTAAAGGGGAGGCTTTGGACCAAGTGTCATGGAGATTCTGTTAGCCAGGTCATCAGTGAATTCTGAGGTCTGTGGGAGCTATGAGTCTCTGAGAGATGCAAGGGTCCTGGGGAGGCTGCGAGACTTTTGACAGCCCTGGATCTCACATGCCTCCGTGGGTTTCTCTTCAAGACACAGGCCCTGTTGGCCCAGGTTTCAGGGAGCCCTGGCCTGAAAGTCCCCCTTCCAGCCTTGCTTTAGTGTGACTGGTTGTGGGACAGTCACTTTCCTTCTACGGGCTTCAGCTTACCATGTCAATGAGAATAATGACTGGGACCTCACAGAACTGGTGGGAAGCTCAGGCTGAAAGATTGGGGATAAAAGGGTGTTCAAAAACCAAAATATTCTGTGAACACATCAGGTGAAGGAGCATGGGGCTTTGGGGACAATGTGGTCGGGGTTCAAATCCCAACTCCATCACATGCCAGCTGGGTAACTTTGGGAAAATGCCTTAACCTCTCTGAGTTTCAGTTTCCACATCAGTAGGGCTAGAATGGTAATTCCTACCTCACAGGGTTGTCAAGAGAATTGAATGAAATAAAGTATATGAAAAGCGCCTAGCACTACAATGCCCAAGTCCTACAGGACTGGCTACACAATTTGCATAACCCAGTGCAAAATGAAAATGCAGGTTCCCGTGTTCAAAAATTATTGAGAATTTTAAGGTGTGATGGCAGAGCATTGCAAGTGCACGGCCTGTGCAACTCCACAGGTCACACACGTGTGAACGCAGCCGTGCTGGCACATAATACTGCCTAACATATGTTGGGTCCTTCTCTACCCTCTACCTCAGACCTTTCCCTCCTTGGCACACAGAAGTAGGATCTGGAAGCTTGTTTTAGAAGAAAATCGCTATTATTATTCCTGAGACAGCTTCATTTTTCCTCCTCTGAGCGGAGCAGAGTCACCCACCCTGACAGACATCAGATAAAGGTGGAAAGAAATCAGCTTTCTGGCTGCTGGTAAATGTTATAGCTAGAGTCACAGGTTTACAGGATAAGCCAGGAATTAGAACAAGGGAGACATGACCAGCAGTGTTTTTCCAGCCATGACAGAGAACCATAAGCAAGTCCTAAAGACGCCATGTTCTTTGTTTATGGACCTTCTGTGGCTCCCCCTCTGGCGCCTTCAAGGTAGAGTTCAGCATCCCTAACAGGATGTTCAATGCCCTGCATGGTCTGATTATCCAACTGTTTTCCCCTGTTCCCTCCATAGTGCGTGAATAAAGCTGTTTTCTCATTGGCCTCATATATTCCAAAGTGTCGTCCCCCCTCCATGCCTTTGTTCATTCAGCCTCTGCCTCCCAGAACGTGCTCTCCGCATTTCTCCATCTAAGAAAAATTCTCCCAATCTGAGCTCACATTCCACCTCTTCCAGGAGGCAATGCAGAAGAGTCTCTACAATATGGAGGCTGTATTAGTCAGCTTTTGCTGCAGTGACAAGCAATCCCGAAATCTTAACACCTCATATACAAACACTTGTTTCTTGTTCACATTACCAGAGGGCTGCTCGCTGACTGTGGGTCAATTCTACGTGTCTGTCTGCTCAGTTTTGTTCCATGTGTTTTCTCCTTCTGGGACCCAGCATGAAGGAGCAGCGTTTTTCAGGGACATGAGACATGGCGTGTTGCACGTTTTCTCATGGCAGAGAAAAGGAATGCACGAGAGGCAGAGTCAAACCATGTGTGTGTCTTTAAAACCGCTGCTCAGACATGGTGCCCCTCACATGCCATTGGTCAAAGAAAGTCACAAAGTCACATGACCCAGCCCAAAGTCAACGCATGGGGACAGACACTGCCCCTCAGGGAAGCATAGCAAGAAAAGGAGTAATTGTGAACCAGTTACACGATGTCCTCAGCAATCAGAGAGTACACACATGGAGGTCAAATCCTTCGGTTTTGAATCTCAGTTCTTTCAATTATTTGTTGAGCGCGCTCAGGCAAGTTCTTAAACCTGCTGTGCCTCAATTCTATTATCTCTAAAAACAGGGTAATAACACCTATTTTAAAGGTACCTAGGAGGGATTGAGTGAGGGGATGGCTGCAAAGTGTTTCACATGGCCCTGGCACAGTTTTTAAATTTATTTTTACTATTGCTCATTTCCTATTCATTCAGCTGTCCATTTTTTCATTCATGTATTCAACAAACTTTCCTTTGCACCCACTGGTATCTGCCTGACTCCCCATCACACTGCCTTAGTCCTAAGGAACTTGGACTCCATTACTAAGTCCTGTGGTCCCCAAACCAAGGCTCGGCTGACATCCTGAGGCACCCCGCAGCCTCACACTCAGCCCCACGTTTGGAGGAGAGCTGAAGACTCTTCCTTCTGGCCTGCTTCCATTTCAATCTAAAGAATCTACAATCAGTCCAGCGAAGGAATGTAGGCCCATAAAACTTTAATTAGTTTCATGAAGTTAAAATTGCTTTCATGGGTGGACGGAGTAAGGTAGGGGACACTGAGACTAAAACCAAAGAAAGAAAAGAAGAGGGGGAAAAAGGTTGCTGGGAGCAGGAGGAGATTCTCCCATGAGGCTAAAAATGAACTGCCTGTGTTTTGCTAGAAACGCCGTAAATGGCACCTGACTCGGGCAAGGAATTGCCTTTGTAAATTACTCAGCTTTTTAAATGAATGAGAAGGACAAGGGGGGAACCCTGAGCTGGATGGTGATTGAGGTCTCAGCCCCAAACATGGAGCAGACAGCTCCCTTAAGGACAAATGGAAAAACAAGTGAAAAAACGTGCTCCCCCACAAATTCCGGCAGCATCTCCCAGACAATCAGTTCAATACAAAGCCCACAAATCCCAGCTCTGTCTTTACCATCTGTGTGGCCTCGGGCAAGCTGGTCCACTGCTGCTGCGAGGCTCAGTTTCCTCCAGGGTTGAGAGGCAGCAGCAGGACCACCCTCTGAGGGCTGTTGGGGGGGCTAAATGAGACACTGTGTGAAGAGCACCCAGGCAGTGGCACAGAGGGCCACCCAGCAGGATTAGCTCCCTTTCCCTCAGTGTGTTGAGAAGGAAACCCTGCTTGCTTCAGAGTTAGATGATTCCCGGATTAAGCAGAGATCTCCAGAGAAACAGAATGACTTGGATGGAGAGAGAGAGACAGAGAAATTGTTTTATTATAAGGAATTGGCTTGTGTCATTAGAAAGGCTGACAAGTCCCAAGATGTACCGTCTTCAAGCTGGAGATCCAGCAGAGCCAATGGCACAGGTCTAGTCAGAAGACCAGCAGGCTCTCGACCCAGGAAGAGCTGATGTTTCTATCTGAGTCTGAAGGCAGGAAAAAAACGATGCCCCATCTGGGCAGCAGTCAGGCAAGAGGAATTCCCTCTGGCTCACAAGAGGGTCAATCTTCTGTTTCATTCAGGCCTTCAACAGATTGAACAAGGCCCACCCACGTCAGGGAGGGCAAACTGCTTTGCTCCGTCTATCAATTTAAATGTTAAACTCATCCGAAACACTGTAACAGAGGCACCCAGAATAATGTTGGGCCAAATATCGGGGCACCCTGTAGCCCAGTCAAGTTAACACATAAATTAACCATCACGATTCCTAAGGCTTGTCTCTGATGCCAAGATCTTCTAAGAGGACAGCATCACACGTTGCCCGGAAGTGAAAGTCTGATTACTTTCTTTCTTCTTTCCTTTTCTTTCGATCTCAGGTAGGAAGTAAATATCGTTGAGAATGCCCTCCTTCACTTGCAGGAAGAACAGGCACTGTGCGATGTCCTGGATCAATTTCTCAGGTATCAGGGTTGAACTTGGCCTGGAACTTGAAGAGCCTTGGGGCTTTCCTTCCGCACATCCTGGGCAGTCACCTTCTTATTGAGTTTCAGCCAAGTAGATAAACCCTTAGTGTCCTAGTATTGCAGATCAAAGAACCAAACTTCCCCCAGTCCAGTAGTTTTCACCACCTGGTCAAACAGTTGCTTGCCAGTGGTGTTGGGTTGGATGGCTAACTCCAGTTCTGCACCCATCATGGTCACAGCACATTGATCATCTCGGGCATCGTGGCAGCAAAGGCAGCAGAGTTGGCGAAGTGTCAGGCACTGTCAGGCAGTGCTGAGCATGCGGGACGTGTGGCTCACTCCGGGGGCTGGAGGCTCCTCTCGGGTCCCTCCCTAGCGTCTGAGTGACTGCTTGGCTTCCTGCTAATGGGCCGTGACTTCACAAACCCCACTTAGAAAAGAGACTGATTACTTTCTATCTTCCATGCTACTGGGGGAATCTCAGCAACTAAAACCCAGCAGAAATGGCACCATAATCTTTTCTCATAAGAGAAGTCACTCTCCGAGCCTGTTTCCCATTCTGTTAAAAGAAGATAATATGTCTTTGGTACTAACAAGGTACTGTTGAGGGTTAAAGGAAGAATTTTATGTGAGTGTGTGTGAGTGATGCACTGCGGGGTTCACATGTAGTGGGAGAACTCAGAGCATGGCCCTGTTCCAGTTGTCCCAGTGGGCATGCATTCAGCTGCAAGTAACAGAATGAGCCAAAAGCAGTTCCTCGAGGAATAAAGATACAGAATCATCTCACATGACAAGAAGCCTGGCTTTAGGTCCAGGGTTGGCTTATTCAGCATCTTGGGTGGCATCGGAGCACTGGGTCAGCCCCTCTGAGGCTCTCAGGTTGTTCCTGTCTAGGTCCCAAAAGGGCTGAAGCACCTCACCGCCCTCACAGGACAGGGGCCAACACTGGAAAGGAGGGAAGGAGTGGAGGAAAGGCTTTCTCCTCCTTCATATCCCTCCTTTGAGACAGGAAAATCTTTCCCAAACTCCCGCAGCACACTCCCCCTCACATCTCATTCACATGACTTTTGCCAAGAAGAATAGTGACTCCACGATTGTCTTGGACCAATCCCCATTTATCCCCTGGTGCGGGGCACATTGCTCCCAACCAAAATCGAGAGTCGAACAGCAAGAAAGAAAACAGAATAACTGGAAGGGCAGCCAACAGTTTCCACCATTTCTTTCTAATAGGGTTCATCTGTTAAGAGCAGCAGGTCAGTTTGAGGCAGTAATAACATGGCTATGAAAATAAACAAAACTTGGGGCAAAGGAAAAGTTTACCCCTAGACGAAACAGGCCATTTTTTATTTAAGAACTCTGCCTCCATCTTGAGCCAAAAGGATCTCAAAACACATCAGTAGAAATGAAGGCAGCAGGAACTAAAGAGAATCTGCTTTCAGCAAACACAGCCAACTCTAAAGCAATATCAAGCCGACATCATATGATCATCAAATAGGGTTTTTTTTGAGGGGGGAGATGAATTCTCAGTAGTAAATAGTAGTTTATTATTAATTCCTTTACTTTGCTCTAAAAGGTATGTCTTATTAATTTTGTATTATGCTTACTTAGTTTTGCTATTTGCTCATGAATAGTTTATCTTTTGTTCATAAACTTGGAGAATCCAGAGTTCTTGTTTTCCTTGTTTCTGAATCAAAGATCCACATTCTTAGAGCTACTTTTCCAGACTCTTAGATCATCAGTTGTCAAGCACCTGACACCTGTTTGCCCCAGGGCAGTAGTATCTCAAAATAAAGGTGAAACTCTCTGGCAGAAATCTGTAAGACCATGTCAAAAAGACACTGCTCACCAGAGGCGCTCAACAAATGTTTGTTGAATTAGTTAATTCTCAAGTGCAATGAATAAACTATAGCAAGGATGTGACATCTTCCTTGGTCCCCTCCTGGGGCAGGTTATGTAGCCAGTTGGTTGGTTAGTTCGTTGGTTGTTTGGGTGATTGGTTGATTATTTGGTTGGTTGGTTGGTTGGCTGGTTGGTTAGTTGGTTGGCTGGTTGGTTGGTTGTTTAGTTGGTTGATTGGTTGTTTAGTTGGTTGGTTGGTTGGTTGGCTGGTTGGTTAGTTGGTTGGCTGGTCAGTCGGTCGGTTGGCTGGTTGTTTGTTAGTTTTGGTTGGCTTGTTGGCTGGTTGGTTAGTTGGCTGGCTGGTTGGTTTCTTGGTCGCCTATTATGCATAAAGTACTTTGCTCAGTATTGATCCTCAAAAGGCATCTGGCAGGAGTCGGACACGCAGACTGATCCATCCTGCCTTCACCTTCTCCGAGCCAGGACCTATGTGGGCTCTGGAGAGAAAGAGCAAGAGAATACCCAGTCCCAGCTGAATGGAGAGACGGTGATGGAAACAAACAGCAAATGATCCAGAGAGGTACCTGTTAGGAGAGAGAGATGGAAAAGTCCTTTGAAAAGGCAGCAGATCAAGCACTTAGGTCTATGGGCTCTGGCGTCTGATGTCTGTTTGAATCTCCGCATCACCACTAACTTGCTGGGTGACCTTCTACAAGTCACTGAACGTCTCTATGCCAGGATTGTGGAAGGAATTAAAGGGGAAATTAATGAGAACTGTTTAGCATGAAGTCTAGCCCAGATGAAGAGCTCAAGACATATCAGTTATTACGATGATTATCCTGAAGGTCAGAGAATACTCACCGGGGACAGGGGAGGGAGCTGCCCTTGAGAGCTGCAAAGTTTGAGTAAATGTTTGTCAGGAAGGGCATTCTGGGCAGTAGAAAGAGTATGGACAAGACCAGAAAAGTGGGAAAGGATGAGGCGTGTTAGGAAACTGCAGTGAGTTGGGGTGGATGGAGAGGAGGCTGGGCGGGATGGTAAACTATATGCCGAACTAGCCCTCCTCTGGCTTCCTCCTCCAAGACAAGCACTGACGGATCCGGAGGACAAGACACCAAGAAGCAAGAGAACAGGGATAAACCCCTTGGGGAGGGATCCTTTCCAAAAGGGTGGCGAAGTGATTCACACTTGAGTGAGGAACCAGCCCAGTTAGGTAGTGGGTGGATAAAAGAGAAAAAGTGATAAATTTCCACTCTTCCTTCTCAGCCAGCATTGTCTTGGGACCGACAGGGCCTCTCCCACCCCTGCAGGGACTCATACCTGTGGCCCAGGCATCCTCAGGGATAACGTGAGGGAAGTAAAGCAGCCCTGTGCTTGAGGAAGGCTGGGAAAACAGGTGGGGCTACCCAGCCTTTCCCCACGCCTTCCTCTCCACACCCAAGGCTGGGGATGGCCTTGGATCTCCTCCAAAGGCTGCTTTTCTCTCGGGACAAAGAGTGACGCCTCTCCTGAGGAACTGTTGGGTGAGGTGAGGGGTAACTGGCTGTGGTTTTAAGAGGTTACGGCTTGGGCACTTCCCTGCCCTGCCCACTGAGTCCATCTGCCCGGCGCTGGCCTTCCCACAAACACGTTGCCTGATAGTAAGCCGCATCCCAGGGGAAAAATAAGCTTACAGGGAAACATGACTACAAACTTAAGAAGCGCAGCTAAACCATAAGGGGGAAAAAAACAACAGCATTCTGGAACACAAATTCCAGCAAGAAACAGAACTGTTACACCAGAAGGAATAAGAACTTAAAGTTAGCCTAATCAACATATAAAAGAAGATAAGGGAGGATATCAGCAATATGAAACAAGAAGAATAAAACAAACTCAAAGGACCAAGCAGAAATACTGCACAGAGAAAATAGAAACGTTTCTATAATCAACAGAAGAGTTGGGATAAATAGCTGAAGAATGAATTAGTCCATGGGGAAAAAGATGTAGAAAACGTCTCTGAAGGAAGAATTAACTAATTAATTAATTAAAAGAAAAACTTATCAAATTGGGGTACTAACTTGCAACTAACAGATAAATAAGTTCTGGAAATCTAATGCACAGCGTAGTGATTCTAGGCAACAGCACTGTATTATACACTTCAAAGTTGCTAAGAGACGAGATCTTAATTGTTCTCCTCGCCAAAAAGAAACTATGATTATGTGATGTGATAAAGGTGTTAGCTGTGGTAATCAGATTGCAACATAGAAATACATCAAACCAACATGTCGTACACATTAAACTTCCACAATCTTATATGTCAGTTATATGTCAAAAGGAAGGAAGGGAGGGAGGAAGGGAGGAAGGGAGGAAGGGAGGAAGGGAGGAAGGGAGGGAGGAAGGGAGGAAGGGAGGAAGGGAGGGAGGGAGGAAGGAAGGGAGGGAGGAAGGGAGGGAGGGAGGGAGGAAGGGAGGGAGGGAGGGAGGGAGGGAGGGAGGGAGGGAGGGAGGGAGGGAAGAGAGGGAGAAAGACTAGTCAAGAGGGAGATAGAAGGATGGGCATCTAGATAGGAGGTCCAGAAAGAGAGAAATGAAAATGGAGATGAAAAAAACTATTTGACAGAATAATGGAAATAAATGTCCTACAGTTTAAAAAAGGGTGAAAGAATTCAAATTAAAAGAGCTGAGAGGAGCAATAAAAGAAGCAAGGAGAACCCACACGAGACCCCTCAGGGTGAAGCATGAGATACATTCAAGACAAGGGAGAAGAGGATGGAGCGAAGGTGAGCTGGAGGGAGAGGAGGAATACTGTGGGTTCCAGACCTAAGTCTGACCCAGACTCCCAGCCAGCACCCATATTTGATGGTCTCACAGAACCCTGAGGCTTTCCTTCAGGCTGAAGTTTGCCAGGCTGTTCTCATCGTGGGATTATTAACTTCAAGTGCCCTTTTCCTCTGTAAGCATCATGAGGGCATAGACGCCATCTCTTTGCTTCCCGGGCATATTGAACATACATGGTTGCTGCTGAGTAGCTATTTCTTGAATGGACTAATTTAAATTCCAGTCTGAGTGTCTCGCTGCCCGGTGACTATTCCTTGTGCCCATCTCCCTCCGTGGGGGCCTGGCCTGTTTGGCTGGGACCCCGACATCACACCTAACTGTGGCCGATCCCTGCCCCTCAGAGGACCAGATCCAGCTTCCCTCATCCCCCACGCCATTCACAGCTTGGAGTGTAACACTCAGACCAAAAGTCCACAACAGGAATCTGCTCCTGCTCACACCACTCCCTAACGCCCCCGCCGGACACTCACTCTGACTGCCCAGTCCCAGTACTGGAGTCCATAGTTACAACATATACCTAAACCTAAATCAGAGAAGGGAATGGACTTGCCATGGTCACATGGCGCCAGGGTGAGAACCTCAGGTCTCCTGACTCCCAAACCAAGATGCTCTGTCTCACCCCACGTTGCCTTCAGAGGACGCCCATGAATGCAAGTTTTCCAAAGTGGGCCACTTTGTAGCTCTAGGTTTGGGGCAGTGATGGAGCACAGCAGCTTATGAAGCCAGACAACCGTGACTGTCCTCTTCCTGTCACTCCTGTGGCATTGGCTCTGGAGTCAGCCAGACCAAGTCTCCCATCCCAGCTCTGCCACTAACTAGCTGAGTGACCATCAGCAACTACGTCTCTCTCTGAGCCTCAGCATCCTCCCCTCTAAAGGGCAGGTATTGATCCCTGAGTCCCAGGGGTGAGGGCAAAAGCAGATTATGTGTGTAAAGTACCTAGCACCATCCATGGCATACACTCTCAATAAATCTACCTGCCCTATCAGCTTTCTTCCTGTGGCTCAGGGTTGCAGGCAATTTCTTGAGCATTGAGATCATTTCCGTCCAGCTCACCGTTGGATCTCCACAGAGCGTCAGAGGCATGGGAGGTGCTCAATAGACATTCATTAACTGAATGAGTGGATGGATGGCTGCAGGAAGGAAGGAAGGAATGAGTGAGTGAATGAGAAACTTTCCATTCTGATTATGCTGGGGGATTGATGCGAGATGTTAGGTTCCAGGATGGCCTTTGTTGGTGTAGAGTAAGTCACCAGAATGGGGCAAAGGAATCCTTCCCATCATATTACCAAATCCAAGACAATCTTCACCCAGGAATTTATTGGGCCAAGCTCTGTGTGTCAGGAAAATGGCTAAATTCTCAGGAGATAAGCAGTCTGTTATGCCACAAAATCTCAGCCTCTAATACTTAACATTATAAGCTCTGCTAATAACTCCAGGTCACTTGTCTGGGGAAGAAAGATAAGGATTTAAAATTAGGCATATTAGCATGTGTAACCTACCATCCAACGTTGTTGACTCTGAGACTGAGATATTTTAATTCACTTTCCCCCTGCTTGCCCTCTGACCGACAGTTATTTCAGGAGATGTAAATAGAGAAGGGTGATTGCTACACGGTTCTGTTCTAGAACTTTTATGTCATTCCACATAGAGCTTGTTTCCCAACATATGGCCAAGATAAACCCCTTCTCTGGAGGAAGGAAATATTTCCGGAGCTAAATATGGGTGATAATATCCTTAAGTCTGGGCTCTCCTAGTGACTGGCTGTGTGACTTTCTGCAAATCATGAAACTTCTCAATGTCCATTTATTCCTTCATTTATTCCCTTCCTTCTTCTTAATCCATGCAAATTGAATGCTGGAATCGAGAAGTACTCTTTCATAGCAGGTTAAAGATAGCTGCTAATTTTTTGACCCTCCTCCAATCAAGAGGTGCGCTGTATGTGCCCTCTCCTTGAATCTGGGCATGCTCTGTGGCAGCTTTGACCAACAGAATACAATAGAAGTGATGCTGTGCCAGTTTTCAGGCCCAGGTTTTAAGAAACCAACAACTTCTACTTCTTGTACCTGGGACCACTCTTTCCAGGAGCTCTGAATGTCCTTGAAAGAAGCCCAACTTCCCTGAAGTCACCATGCCATGCCGGAGAGGGCACATGTGGGTGCCGTTGTCAACAGTCCCACCCAAGCCCAGCCTTGCAGCCATCTGCACCAGGGCACCAGACATGTGAGTGAAGGAGTCATGTTGGAAGTGAGCCCTCCATTGCCAGCTGCCGCCGCAGATGCCATGCTGTTCAGTGACTACCTGCCCAGTTGAGCCTTTCCCAAATTTCTGACCCCAAAATCATGAGCAAAATAAAATGATTGCTTTAAGCTATTAAATTTGGAATAGTTTGTTACACAGCAATAGATTACCCAAACATCTTTTCTATCCGCAATGACAGAGCACATTGCAATTCAACCTAAGGCTTGCTTGCCCTTGAATTCTTCTCGTTTGTTGTTCTTTTGGGGAATCCGTGTCTGGAGACAAAAATCCAGAGAGAAGGGAACACCTAGAAAGAAAGGGATGATCAAACACAGACAATGCAAAAAAGAGGAAATGCAAATGGCTAATAACCATTATAATATTTATCTGACCATATCACTAATGAAAGAAACGCAACTGAAGTAAGAATGGATACTCCTCATCTACAAAATTAGGAAAGTTTCTTTTTAATGAGAATAGTCTATGCTGGTGAAGGGAGGTAGGGCATTGACCATCCTCACAGACTGTTGAGAAGAGTAAAAAATGGGGTACGATATTTCTAGAAAGCAAATTGACTAGTAGGTTTGAGATCTGGGTCTCTCTCCTCGAAAAATAATCTGACATGTGGACAAAGATTTATGCACAAAATATGTTCATCACAATGCCATTCATAATAGTAAAATATTATGGGTAAAAATACTTAAATGTTGGATTTGGGGGAATGGCTAAGTAAATTCAACTGCCTGCACAAGATGGAACGTTGTGCCACCATTACAAATGATGCTTACGGAGTGTTCTTAACGACATGGAAAAATGCTTAATGATATAACATTAAGTAAAAGAGCAAGATAGAAAAAGGTTATAAAGTATGATTTCAACTACTTTGAAAAGCATAAAAAGACTGGAAGGAAATACGATAAAATGTTAATAGTGTTTATCCGTGGGTGGTGGGATTATGGGTGGCTGTTTTTCTTATTTATTCTTTGCTGTATATTCAACATTGGGAATGCATGACTTCTGCAACCTGAATTGTTTTTTTCTTTTAATAAGAAAAGGGATGGTCAAGAGTGGTAAATCTTTGGTCCCAGTTGAGAAGCATGAAAATGGAAAAAGGGGCTCTGGGAGATTTTTAGGAGTCTCTGGGATTGAAAAGCTGTGTTAATACAGACTTTTCCGGGTGAAGGTTACTTTTGTCCTTGTCTGTGACAGGAACAATACCTGCTGAATGCAAGAATGGTGGAAACAAGGAATCTGTTTCCACAGCGGGGCCTTATTTGATAAATAAACCCCACCTCATTCCCAGGAAGGAGCGCTGTGCTCACCACATGAGAACTGTTGGGACTGAGAAACTTACATCCACGGAGGCAAATGGAAACAGGTCAGAATTCAAGTAAATTGTCCTCAGACTCAAAGTGACAAAGTCCTTGAATCTCAGACACCAGGAATCTGCTTCTGTGGCTCCTTGGGCACTTGTCGTGGGCTTTTTATGGCAATCTCATATGGTGTTATTTATGAAGAAAGAAATGAGAGAGCAGAGCTCAAGGACCTAGAATTATAGAATGTTGGGACAAACGGGACTTTTAAGATCATATTTCTATTCTAAAGCTTTGTTTAACTAATGAGAAATGGAGGCACAAAGAGGTGAGGTGCTTTTCCCAAGGTCAGCCAGTGAGTCAGTGCAGAGCTGGTACTAAAACTCAGATTTCTGAGTCTCGCTTCAATGCTTCTCAGTGCCACCTTCCCCCGGGCCTCAGTGACATCAACTCACTGGGTGATATCCAGCTTCTCTCTTTGCTTCTTTGATTGCTTTTTGTCTGTATCTCCCCAGGAGGGCATGGACCTTGTTTACCTGGTATACAGTAGTTGCAATAAATATTTGTTGAGTGGATGGATGGATGGATGCTTGGATGGATGGGTAGATGGGCAGATGAACAGATGGATGGTTGAACAGATGGATGGACAGACAGATGGATGGACAGGTGGATGGATGGACAACCTGAGAGAGAATGGTATAATGGAAAGACCATGGTTCTGGGGTCATCTTGACCTGGGGCCAAATCCCAGCCTTGCTACTTATCAGCTGTATAACCTCAAGCAAGTCATTCAACCTCTCTGAGTCTCAGACACTTCCCTTGTAAAACGGGGGTAGCAATATGTCAAAAAGGCTTCTGAGAGTTAAACAAGATAATATATATATTACCTAAAGCTTTTTGCTAAATTCCTGCCACCATAGTAACTGCTAACTAAATGCTACCTTCTCTTCTCCTTCCCATGAAACCAAGTCTGAGGCATAAGCTACTGTCTCCTGAGTTTTGACATGGAGATACCAGTTTTGTCCTGATTTCAGATGTCCCTGTGTTATGAAGTCACCTGGATATTCTGGTACAACATTTTCACATATTACGTCTACCAAAATAAGAGTCAGGTCAATTCAATGGTATTTACTAAGCATCCATTAGGTCGCCAGGTTGACGCTAAAACCTAGGGAGGACACAGAGAAGAACAAAGTATGGTCTTTGCCTTCAAGTTTTTGTAGGGAAAGAAACCATATATGTTGAGCCAATGAGGAAGTCTATGCATCCATGGTTACCCAGGTGAGAAGAGGGATAATAATGTCCCTACAGTAGGCGCAGATGGTTATAAGACAAGATCTCCAGCTTTGCTCAATTTCTTCCCACTTGAACAGAAATCTCCAGGAGATACGCCCTATGAACTCAAACTCTTGGACCTCCTGGCTGAGATGAAGCATCTGCCATTTCCTTCTCAGGCACTCTGGATATTGGCACATGGATTCATCACTCTCTAGGTTCAGTGGTGATGTCAGCACTCAATGAGCCTCAAAGAAGGGAAAACTTGCTGTGTGATGAAGCAGTTAAGAGCATCTCCTAGACGAGACGGCCCTTGGCTTAGAGCAGGGATGGGCACTTGTGTCTCCACTCCCCACTTCATGCAATCCATCATGGCACACATCTACACTGAGCTCAGGATCCTATTCAAACCCAGAGCCATTACCAACTGATCAGATTGGCAAATAAGAGGATGCCTCCTTGCCACTCTTGACCCAGTCACTGATTTGGGGTAAGATTTGGAAAGCAGCATGATCCAATGACAAAAAGTACAACATCTAAAGTCAGACACAACTGAGTGTGACTTCTAACTTTTCCACTAACATGCTATGTGGCATTAGCTGTGTTGATCTAGTCAGGAAATCTTCCCTCTCTGAACCTTAATTGTTTACTTATTTAAAAAACATTATTATTAACTACTTACTGTACGTCAGGCACTCTTCTAAGCACTTTATAAATTTTAACTCATTTGTTCACTGCCACCCTGTAAGGTGGATAGCATCATTATCCCCTTTTTATGAATGAGCAAATTAAGACACAGAAAGGCTAAGCAGCTTTCCCAAGGTCAAACAGCTAATAAGCAGTGGAGAAATTATTCAAATCCTGCCATTAATGGATACACCGTCATGTGTCACTTAACGATGGGGATACATTCTGGGAAATTTGTTGTTGGGCAATTTCGTCTTTAGGGGCTGGCCCCTAAAGAAACATTTTTAAGTAACCCTTGTGTCAAAAAAGAAATAACATTGGAAATTAGAAAATATTTTTAACTGAATGATAATGAAAATTCTACATTTCAAAACTTATGGGATGCAGCTAAAACTGTACACAGAGGGAAAACTATAGCCTTAACTGCATATATTAGACAAGAAAAAAGGTTGAAAATCAATGATCTAAGCTTCCATCTCAAGAAGCTAGAAGATGACAGGAAAACAAAACCAAAAGTAGAAGAAAGGAAATAAAGAGCAGATATTAATGAAAGAGAATACAATTGGTTAACAAAGCCAAAAGTTGATTCTTTGAAGACTAATAATATTGACAAACCCCTAGTAAAACTGATGAAGAAAGAAGAGAGAGACTGAGAGAGCACTAATACCCAATATCTAATATCAGTAATGACAGGGGAACATCCCTGCAGGATCCTATAGAAATTCAAAATATGATAAGAGGATATTATGAACAACTTTGGCAATAAGTTTGGAAATATAATTAAGTTGGCAAATCCCTGGAAAAACACAATCTACTAAAATTGACACAAGAGGACAAATAATCTGACTACCCTCTCTTATCTGTCAAAGAAACAGAATTCATAATGGAAACCTTCCCACAAAGAAAATTCCAGGGCCACCCGAGCGGCTTCACTAATGAATTGCACCCAATTCTTAAGGAGTAACACTTTACACCAAAGCTACCCGAGATTATGAACTCTATGCAACTTGCTTTATTGTATAAGTGTGGCATCATCTTGATACCAAAACCTGAAAAATAAATTATAAGAAAATTACGGGCTAATTTCTCTCATGAACCCAGATGCAGAAATCCTCAGCCAAACATTAATGAACAGAATTTGGTGAGTTGATCCACTTCCTTCGTTCAAGGCAGCTTAGCCCAGTAAAGTTGCTCATGGAATCCTAAACTTAGAAATAGGAATAAACTAGGACCAGCCCAGTGGTGCATTGGTTAAGTTTGCACGTTCCACTTTGGCGGGCTGGGGTTCGCCGGTTCGGATCCCAGGTGCGGACCTATGCACCACTTGTCAAGCCATGCTGTGGCAGGTGTCCCACATGCAAAGGAGAAGAAGATGGGCACGAATGTTAGCTCAGGGCCAGTCTTCCTCAGCAAAAAGAGGAGGATTGGCTGCAGATGCTGGCTCAGGGCTAATCTTCCTCAAAAAAATATAAATAAATAAAAAGAAAGAAATAGGAATTAACTGAGGTCCCTTGTTTCTACCAGGAAGCTGGATGTCCTAGAGCATCAGCGATGCCATAATTAATATTTTTGAGTGAATAAAGACAGAAAGAAATAGAATGAATGAACAGAGGAACACACTGATTTTTATGGGGAAAGGGAAATGGAGGCATCGTATGCAGAATCATGGGCTATAGGTCTAATTCAGCCTTAGAGAGGAGACCAGCAAGACAGGAAAGGCCAGCCTGCAACTGATCGAGGGGCTTGCAGGAGCCTTGACATCTTCTTGGTTTGAAAAGGTGGGGAGTCGGGGGAAGGGAGTCAGTTGCGAAAGAGACTTCGGGATTCAGCATTTCCACATCTGATAATGGACTTTAAGAGCCTTGGTTTATAATCGAATCCAATACCCTGTGCTCCCTTCCACCTTGTTCTCTCCACCGAACAAGTAAAAATGCCTCTTAGCACAGCAGACTGACAGGCACGGCTTCCTTTGCAATGACGGCACATCGGTGACGGCAATCGGTGCTCCTGATTGGAATGAAATGATCTCGTCCCCTCTGAGCTGAGTCAACAACCTAGATGATCAGGGCCCTGCTGGAAAGAAGAGAGCGTCACAGGCTGATCCATTCCCCATCCCTCTGCTCTGAGTTCTCTGGGAGACCAAGTGGTCAGACACAGCGGGATGAAACAGAAACTAGGACATCCTCCTGGAGCCTCCCTTTTCCTCACCCCTCCAGCCAATCCATCAGGCAACCTGCTGAACCTCCCTCCTAAGCATCTCCGAAACCCATCTGCTTCTCGCCTTCACCACTGCCTCCCTGCTGCCTCAGACCCCCATCCTCTCAGCCAGAGAGATCTGTCCTTGTCACGCCCTTGTGTAAAATTCTTCGTGGCTCCCCACTGTCCTAGGACAAACTGCAGCCTCCTCTCCATGGCCTTCAAGATCCTCCCAGATCTGGCCCTTGCCAACTTCTGCAGGCTCACCTCCTGCCTCACCCCGTCTCACCCCCATTCCCGCCCAGCCAGACTGGACAACTGTTTTTTCCCTTGGACTCACTGTATCCTCTCTTGCCTCTAGATTTCACGCATATTGTCCCCCTGCACCTGGAATCCCTTTCTGTCTCTCCTAACCCTCACCCCACAGGCCACGTGTTGCCCACGTTCTGGACTGGCTGGGTAGGCAGGGCTGTGCCCATTGAGGGAGGAAGGAGGGGCTCTCAGGAGGGGTGGGAAAGACTCCTGGACCCCTGGTTCCCTCTAGGCCCTCCTGAGGTTGATGCAGTCTGCATATGCAAGCATGTGGGGCCACAGGAGTAGGTGAGGAGCCCAGCCTGGAAGGGGGGCCGAGCAGTAAGGAGAGTGTGGTAGCATCAGGTGCGAGTACAAAGCTACACATGGGAACTGCAGCCAGGGTGAGCCAAGCGGCACCTAACTCTGCCTTGGGGGTCTCCAAATGTGCTCGGGGGGCAGGAGGCGCTCAGTGCGTTCTAAGCACAGGGAGGAAGCCAGTGTGGCTGGGTGAAAAAAGACGGGAGGAACTTTCAAGATCGGAGGCCAGGTGCCAGACGCCAGATGCCGGGTCCCATGGGGCTCCCACTCTGCAGGGACTTAGATGTGACCCTGAGATGGAGGATTTGGAGCAGAAGAATGTGATCATCTGATTACATCTTAAGAGGACGAGTGGCTGCTGTGGAGAAAAGAGACCATGGGGGTATGTGGGGGTCCTGGAAGCATGTATGCTCGGGAAACACATCTGGGTTCAAATTTCTGCTTCAGATCAGCAAAATTGACACTGCGGGAAATTGACAGGACTAATTACCTGGTTTCATCAACAAAATCTTGCAAAGAAAGAAAACAGAGATGGAAAAGGAACCTATAAGATTAAAATAAAGTTAAACAGTGTATCAACCTATAGCAATGCATGGTCCCAAGTCGAACACCAAACTAGAAACAAATGGGGAGATGTGGACCCAGGGCATGTCTGCTATATTAAGGAATTACTGTTAATTTCACTTAGGTGGGATAATTGTTTTTGTTTTTTAAAAGTCCTTATCTTTTTTGGGGCTGGCCCCGTGGCCGAGTGGTTAAGTCTGTGCGCTCCACTGCAGGCGGCCCAGTGTTTCATTGGTTCGAATCCTGGGCACGGACATGGCACTGCTCATCAAACCACGCTGAGGCAGCGTCCCACATGCTACAGCTAGAAGGACCCACAACAAAGAATATGCAACTATGTACTGGGGGGCTTTGGGAAGAAAAAGGAAAAAATAAAATCTTTAAAAAAAAAAAAGTCCTTATCTTTTTGAAATATCATCTGAAATGTTTAGAGGTGAAATTATTTTTTTAACATACAGCTTCACGATTTACAGCTGGCAAGCCACTTTGCCTCTCTGAGTCTCAGTTTCCTCATCTTTAAAAACGGTGTTACAGGGACCGGCCCTGTGGCATAGTGGTTAAGTTTGCACACTCCACTTCAGGTTCGGGGTTTGCAGGTTCAGATCCCAGGCACAGACCTACATGCCGCTCATCAGCCATGCTGTGACAGCATCCCATATACAAAGTAGAGGAAGATTGGCACAGATATTAGCTCAGGGACAATCTTCCTCAAGCAAAAAGAGAAAGATTGGCAATAGATGATAGCTCAGGGCCAATCTTCCTCACCAAAAAAAAAATGGGAGTTACAACATTCAGTGGGAAAGTGCCTGGCATGTGGTAGGCTCTGTCAATGGCAGTGGTTATTGAGCCCATTGCCTGCCCGGAGGAGGTCTTCCACTGGAACCTGAATCTTCTCACTGACCAGGCAGCCCTGGAATAGCTCCTCTGGTGCGGTCTCAGAAGATGAAGGAATCTGACTTTCCAAGGCGACCCCACTGGGACCTCAGACTGAGGGTCTCTCCAGGTCAGGGTTCCAGCCAGGCCCAGGCCATGTCTGCACATAAACCTCTCCCGAGCTCAGCCTCACTCTCAGAAGGTCCAGGCAGGGAGATGGGGTCAGCAGATGAAACCTCCCAGAGAACAACTCCTCCTGGCTCCCCAGGGCCCAGGGCAAAGCCACAGGACCCAGTGCCATGTCCCCAAGCTGGGCAGGGCATGGATATTCCTGAGCAGCTGCCAGCCTGCTGGGGGGGTTATAATTAAGCTGGTTTCCTGTGTCCTCTGGGGCCCGCTCTGCCCTCTCTTTTTGGTCTCCAGATGGTCCCCCCAGGGTCGTAGCCACTTTTCAGAATGGCTTTTGATTAAAATCCAGTGAAGCCGAAAACCAAACCAGATTCCTAGGAGACAGAAATCTCAGCCACTCCCTCAGGGAGCTCAGCTTAATTCACTCTGCACCAGGGAAAAGCTGGACCCAGAAGTGGGCCTTTGACCATGGGGACTAGCGTCTTTGAGTACCTCCCATGCGCCAGGCCTTTGAATCACCTTCTCTCGCCTGCTTTAGCACAGTGGGTGGTCTTTCTACGTGCCTCCCTCTCCTTGGAGCCCGTGAAGTCAGAACGGAAGCTACAGGCATCTGCTCCCTGTGACTGGATGTCCTTCTACCGCTTCTCTGCTCTGAAGAGCATCTTCCCACAGCAGTCAGATGTGACCCTCCAAAGCCAGCGGAATTAACCTTTCCTCCTCTCTTCTCCCACGACTCTCGTCCTTTACAGTACTTACCACACAGCACGACGGTAAGTCATGCACACGCCCACCTGCCCCAAACTCAAATTCCTTGAAGGTATTTTTAAAACTGGAAAATGTCAAAAAGAGGCCTGGAATGGTGGTGGCCATGAGGAACAGTTGGAGGAGCTGGGGAGGAGAAAATGAAAAATAAGAATAATAACGTGTTGTATGCCTCCTACATCCTGGGCACTGAGCCAGGTCCTTGACCTTTGGAAGGATCCCTAAAGCCACCCTCGTGCTACCCATGGGGACACTGAGGCTGGGAATTGAAGGCATGTCTCCTCCCGCACAAATGCTCCTAATACAGATGGAATCCAGAGCCAGAGTTCCGTCAAGGGACACAATCGACTACAGCGCCCCCTTCGCTGATTCCATCTCAGGACAAACTAGCAAGTTGGAAGGAAGCCTGGGGTCACTAGTTTCACCTGTTCTTTTGCCTAAGATGGTGGCTGTCATTTATTCTGATTGTTAGAAACGCATCAATTTTGATCTGATACAATGTGTTATTTAGATTTAGTTTTATCGGGGGTAATCAAGAAAGGGTGATTTGGAGGTGCCGAGACAAATCATCTGGAGAGCTAGTTCTAAAACTCCCTCATTATTTAAATTCCTACAAGAAAATAACTAATGGTCAGTTTAAAATGCATTAGTCCTACTCCCTTCTTTCCCCTCATTGAAAAAAAAATTGTTTCTAAACTACGAGTTGGGAGTATCTGAGGTTTCCTAGGAAGGCAGCCACCAAGTTATAGGCGATCAGGACGTGATAGTCCCATTGAACAGATGAAGAAAACATGCGACAGGCTAAACGGCTATGTTGTAGTCAGCACTGAGTTGCACGCAAAATAAAATCATATCAGTATCTACCTGGAAACAGAACTGCCCGGTGAATTAGGTGTCGCCAAATCCCGCCCCTGAACTAGGGTACCATATCCTACCATCAATATTTGAGCTTGCCAGCCTCCCCATGCCTTTTTACTATCTACCAGCCTGTAATCAATGAAAAGCAAATTCACTTTTATTTTAGATTTCATTTCTTTAGTTATGAGTAAGGTTGAGCATCTTTTCAGACATTTATTCCTTTTTTTTTTTGGAAAGGGCCCTTTTATACCCTTTGCTTATTTTTCTCTTTTGCTCTTCCGTTAGAATTTCTAAGAATTTTGTTAAGAAGGAAATGTCCTCTCTGCCACTTGTTGCAAATATTGTTATCAGTTCCATGTTTGCCTTTTAGCTTATTTACAGCATTCCCGCCATACAGAAATGCTTTACATTATATGTAATGCATTTGTCTGTCTTCTTTTTCGGCTTCATGATTTTATGCGATGTTTAGAAGAACCCTTGCCACTTCAATCGTCTTTGAATTTCACCCACATCTATTTCTAGTACTCTATGGTTTAATAATTTACATTTAAATCTTCCTGGAGTTGGAATTTGTTTTGGTGAAATGAGTGAAGCAGGACTGTAGCTTGCCCCATCCCCCACCACAAATGACCAGCTGGGAGACCCAACACCATTTATCCATCTTTCCCACACTGATTGAAGCACCGTCTTGTTAAACACTATATCCTCTCACATTCTTGGATCTGTTTCTGGGCTCTCCATCCCTGTCCAATATCATATTATTTTAATCATTATCATTTTACAATGCGTTCTAATATCTCATAGGGTTAGTCTCCACTCCCCATTTTCAGGTTTTTTCCTGTCTTTTCTCATATGTTTGTATTTTTATATGAACCCTAGAAGAATTTTGTCATTATCTGTTATTTTTTTATTGGGGTCACATTGAATTGATAAATAAATTTAAAGAGAATTGCCAACTTTACAGTATTGACACTTCCTATTCCAAACAAAGGCTACCTTTCCATTTAAAGTTCTTTTTAGTTGATAGTTGTTTGGGACTGAATTGTACCCTCCCAAAAACTCATATGTTGAAGTCCTAACCTCCCGTATGTCAGAACATGACCACATTTGGAGATAGGCCAGTGATGGCAGAATTTGAACCCATGGTGCTGAGTGAGAGGCAGCCCCGAAGTCAAACCTTCCACTTAGGACTGTTGTGAGAATTAAGCGAGATGCCTGAAGCACACAGCATACAGTGAGTCCTGGGTAAACTTTAGTTCCCTGTTGTGTCTCTAAAGGGTTGGGGTTGAGTGTCTACAGTACATTCCCCCGCTCCACAGACAGTGGAAAGCCTCTCTCGACCTGGGGAAATCTAGAATTTAATCTTGAAGGTATAAGGAATGCTCACCGGCTTAGAATCAGAGAGATCTAAGGGACTTCCATTCATCCTGCAAGTTTTGACGTCAGTGAACTTCCATGGGGACAATTATCCTTGCCTCCAATGGTTAAAGGAGATAAGGCACGAAAAGCACCTATCTCGATGTCTGGCACAGAGTAGGTACTTACAACTGAAATTTGAATCCATTTGAGGAGATGGTAGAAAGAACTTTGAAAGCTCTGCGGCAGAAGGTGTGAAGAGCAGGAACACAGCCCCCAAAGAGAATACACAATATGAAACCAGGTTGCTTTTTTTCAATATACCTAAATTTTCCAAGTCACGTCTCCTAAAAGAAATCAGCCCAGTTCATTAAATCGGGCCAATTCCACGTGGGCCAAGGACAGTTCACAACGGTTTGGTTTGGCCTTGAATGTTGACTTCCCTTCTTAGAGTTATAGAGAGTTTGGACATTTACTGCTTCCGTTAAATAAGATGGGGAGAACTTAAGAAGCGGGGGGAGCCAGAAAGATTTTTCCAACAGAAAAGAAATGTCACTTATGGAGCCGTATCAGGCATCAGCATTGCAGGGAACAATTCAGATGGGGCAAATTAAGCGAATGTTCCCGTGATGAACTGTGTCTGCGCCATCAGTCATGTGACGGTAAATCTGGCTTGAGTGGCAGCCGTGTTAACAAACTGGAGGGAAAATTGATGCCCATCCACGGCCAGGGAACGCACAAAGTAAAAAGCTCTTCCAAGCCTGCACCAGTCAAAGTATAAATATGTATCACTGGCTTCTAAAGTGAGTTATGATTTCATTCTCCTGCTGCTACCTGAAATCTAGAGAGAGCATTTGTCTAGTCTTCATATTGGGGGTGACAGCTATAGCAACGTGGTCACAGGGGGAAATACCTGCTTGGCAGATAAATCAGGGGCCTGAAGGAACCTGTTGTTATCAATTTGATCTGGGGGAACCTCCCTGTTACATGGGCAGTATTGTCAGTACGCTGAGCGGGTCTTCCCTTTAGTGACGCATTTGCCCGTGCTGTTTTCGCCAGCCTGTCGTGTCTCTGGACGGGCTGGTGTGCAGCCATCTGTCCCCACACTTCACACAAGGTACTGTCTGGCTTGCCCACTACAGCATGAGCTCTTTGAGGGCAGATCTGTAACTGATGCCTCTGTGTCCGTGTCTTGAGCACAGGGGCTACCATCGTCTGTTCTTCTGAAATGAACCGAAAGGCCAAGCCTGAACTCTAACCTCCACCAGCAGTGGAGGAGACACTGTCAGGACCTTTCCGAACACAAGGGACTGCTCCTTCTCGGGCTCTTTCATGAGGTCCGGGCATCTTCAATGCCCAGGTCTCGCCTCTCCTTATTCTATTCAGTCATCAGGCAAGTCCGCCCCCTACTGGTCTTCCCATCGAACCACTGGAGTCACAGATGCCAAATCTCTACCCACCGCCCAGACCATCCCCCTGAGTTCGGTGCTCATATATCCAACCTTGCTGAGGACATCTCCATCTGCATGTTGAACTCAGCCTGTGCACGGTGGAGCTCAGCATCCGCCCCTCTTCTTCCCACATCCCTTGTCTCAGCCAGTGACATTATCACCGCCTCAACTGCTCAACCAGAAATCCAGCAGACATCCTTGACTCCCTCATCCCATAACGTGACATCCATGGTGAACGGATTCTAGCAAGAAGTTAGATTTTTGTTTGGGTGGAATGAGTCCTGATCAGAAATTCCTCAGCGCTCACATCCATGAGATTTCATTTTCCCCTTAGGTTGACAGAGCGGGCTTGGCAAGGATGCACCAACAGATCTGGCTCCATCGGTCTCATACAAGGGAGGGGTTGAGCTAGCTGAATGTGTGTAAGCTAGCTCCAGAGATCTCTGCCTGCAGACGGGGAACCCCGGACTAGATGCCCTGTGACTTGGAGAAGGGCTATGGAGCTTCCCTCTACTTCCCAAGGCAGACTCCCAGGAGGGCATTCCCTGGAGTGTCACTGGCTCCCTGCCTCCCGAGTACAGGAATCCAAAAGGCAACCTTGAGAAGGAACCCAAGGGAAGAAGGGAGGGGCGTCCCCATGACATCATGTAGATAATTTCAGCCCCAGCACATTGCGGTCAGGGGCAAGAGGGCATCAGAGAGATCACTGTCTCCTCAACGCCTTCCTTTTCTCACAAGGGAAGCTCAGAGCTGGCTGCTCACCTGGGCAGGGCTAAGAGCTGCTTAGCATGGATGTTAAGAGCACACACAAGCTCTGGAGTCAGACAGACTTGGGTCAAACCCCAGTTCCACCGCCTACTCGCTGTGTGAGCTTGGGCAAGTCATTTCATCTCTCTGAACTTTATTTTCCTCATAAGCAAAATGGGACACATGTCCCTACCTCATATGGCTGTTGTGAGAATTAGTGCAATTATTTATATACATGCTTAGCTCAATGGCGGACACATAGCTGGTATTGGGTAAGTCATAACTATGGTTTCTACTCACGATCAAAATCGTTCTTTGTGCTTTGAATTCTAAGTCCTTCCAGTCCCTGAAGGAATGTCTCAAGTCCCCCTCCTCCCTGAAGCCTTCTTGGATCATCTGACATGGAAATGGCACCTTCACGGAGCCATATGTCCAGCCAGGAGCCGGGGAGACAAAGACGATCCAGACACGACTCCTGCCTTCAAGTGGGTTAGGGTCGTCAGCAGAGTTCACACTCCCCGTCCTCCATTTTCCCAGTACGTGTGGAGTCAGCAAGAAATCCCACTTCTCCGAGCCTCAGCTTTCTCACCTATAGAACGAAGATGATAGTCCCTATCTCCATCGAGGGTGTTCAGTATGGAAAAAGGCAGAGAGGAAGGAAAGAGGAAGGAAGAAAGGGAGGAAGGGGGGATAAGAAATGAGGGAGGGAAGAAGCGACTAGAGAGGAAGAAAGGAAGGCAGTGAGAAGACCAGCCTGCCCTGACATGAATGCGTGAATGAATGAATGATCTATATTTTCTCTGCTATCTCCAGGTCCCACAAGCCATCCTCCTTCTGGCCGTGTGTCCCATGCCTACCGCCACCTCTTTATCATTCTACCTGCAGAGAGATTTCATTTTCCCCCCTTTTTACAGCCCAATTTTCAATAAGTGAAACTTGTCGGAAGGCCCTTTGCCCTAAGAAATGACAGCTTCGGACAGAGAGCCATTTATGGATATTAATAATACATGGCCAAAAGCCACAGCTTTATTTTATTTTGTCCTCTAAGTCAAGCTCTTTAAATCAAATATTTAGGGAGGGAAAATTTACCCGCATATCCTAAAGGAGGTGTTTCTGCTCTTAAAGGCAAACGTACACCCCAGGGAGAGAGCTGATGAGCACAACACCAAGTGTAATTGCTTTTAATGCTCACAACCTGTAAGGTACCCCTATTAGCATTACCATTTTATAGATAAGCAAACTGAGGCTCAGAGAGGTGAAGCAAGCTTTTGCAAGGTGAGGCAGCCCGTAAGCAGCAGGCAGGGACCCAAGCCCAAGCAGTCTGACGGGAGCTCGCTGCTTACGGTGCTGCCCCGCCCCCAGCCTAGAGGTGGGCGCAGGAGGCTGAGGCCGAGGAGGCAAAGCCAGCTCCTGCTGGGTCTCAGCCTTGCTGGAGGCAGAGCAGGACAAAGAGGGTGATTCCAGAAGAGGAAATAAAACAAGCCAAATCTCTGAGTTAAGGGTGCGAGGAACCCATTTGCAGAACTGAAAATTCTGTGGCCAGGGGTTGGGAAGCCAGAGGGAGGCGTGGGAGCCGAGGAGTGGGCCTCATAGGCCCACTGGGTGCTTGCATTTATCTGAGGGTCCTGGAGGGCCTGCAGAGCCAGGGAGCCCTGGAGTGACCAGCATCGCTTTTAGGACAATCACTCATGAGGAGAGGACACACCCTGAGCGGGTCCTCGATGCCTGATGCCCAGCAGTGAGCCAGGAGCAAGGGATGCAGAAAAGAGGATGCTACGGGCCTTTTCTCAAGAAGAGGCGGCAAACCCACATGGACTGGGCGCTTACTCTCTGTTGGGCACTGAGCTATGCTCTGAGTGGTTATGTCCTTAAAGGACAGCTATTAAGCTCCCACTGTATGCAGGAGCGAACTGAGGCCTAAGGAGGCCAAAGGAGTCCCGGCCTAACAATGAAGGCAAACACAAAAAACGGCCAACCATCAGGCACTGTAGCAATAATAACAGCAATTAGCATACTTTATTAAGCACTTTATTAGGTTCCAGTTAGTAGGCCATGCACTTTCCCAAAGCATAAAATCCTCTCAACAGCCCTGTGGAGATCAACAGCCCTGTGGCGAAGAGATCACTATCCTCAATTTACAGATGAGGAAATGAAGGCTCAGAGAGGTTAAGTAACTTGCCCAAAGTCACACAGCTAGCAAGGGGCAGAGGACACTCATTCTTAGCCATCATGTTTCACTGCCTCCTCTACTCACTGCCCCGCACAACTGCGTGTGGCCAAGCAGCATCAAGAGTACACGGGGAGGCGCTTAACCAAGTTGATGAGGTTCCAGCTGGGCTTTGAGGAGGAAGAGGTGTTTCCATCAGAGAAGGAGGGAAAGGGGGTTCCAGGCATGGAACAGCATCCAGGGATGATCAAGTGCACAGAGGGCTCAGGCCGTCTGCAGGGCAGGGGCTGTGGTAGGAAGTTAGATCGAGAGGAGCCGGGTTAGAGCCTGAAGGACGTCGAATGCCAAGCTAAGGAGTGTGGCTTATCCTGCAGCCGTGGGCGGCCGTCAGGGGCCCGATGGGTTCCCAGGGGCTTTAAGGGAGCGTCTGGGAGGGTTCGCGGAGGGTGGAGGGGAGGAGAGGAAGACCGGGATGTCGGCTGTTATGGTGGTAATTTTGATGAACCCGCAAATCCTGAGCGCAACCCTCCTCTCTAGTCTTTACTAGACTAGTAAAGGCAGGCGTGATTGTCCCCCTTGTACAGATGGAGGAGGCTGCAGGACGACATGCCCCTTCCATGAGAGCAATTTAAAGCTGCCTCCCTCCCCAATCCCGGATCAGCCTCCCCGGTGACCCACGCCCATGCCCACCCCTGTTTCGAGAGACTGAGAACTGACGGGATCGCTGTACTTCACACCCGCCCTCCACGGGTCCTTGCGCGACGCCGACTCCGCCAGCCCCGCGCTGGGCTCTGGGACAGAGTCCTGGACCAGACACAAGGTGTCTTCTTACTGCTGAGTTAATCGAAAGGAAACAAATCACGCTGCAGCCCAGGCTCGCAGCCCGGGTGCCGTCCCACGCCCTCTCCTGTCCTGGGCTCTCTCAACAATTACTTCCAGGCACATTAGCGGCCTCGAGCTAAATGCTGAAGCAAGTGTTTCCTGCTCCAAGGATCGGTTATCGCTGACTCCGCAGGGGTTACTCAAAGCGCTCGGGAGCCCAGGAGGGGGCCTGACTGAGAGGGGCCCAGCCCGAGGGTGGGGGCAGTGCTCCCCACACGCAGCCCAGGGCCACCGAGTCTAGAGAGCAGGAGCTGAGCGATGGGCGGCGGGGGTCGTTCTTAAATGCATTTCTAAAAGGCACACCACCAGTCAATCTCTGGAACCACAAATGGAGAGTGGGGCGGCCAGGGGAGGGGAGGGAAGGGAAGGGAGGGAAGGGGGTCTCCTGGACGGAAGGAGTAGAAATTGGAGTAGGAGTAGAATGGAGATGGTGGAAGAAAGCCAAAGCTCTTGGTTTTTTGGTTTTTTTTTTTTTTTTTTTTGCCTGGGATTTGCGTGTTGGAGGGCTCCCACATCTAAGGGGCCACTCAAGTTACCTTCAGGTCCAGAAACATCAGCTGAGAATCTGCCTTGATGTCAAGGTCACAGGATCACCTTGCAGCCTTGAGAGTCAAATAACATCCAGTCTGACCCCCACCTCACCTTGCAGATGAGACCCCAGATCACCTCCATCCTCCCTCTGGGCTGCCTGGATGTGGAAGTTAGGGTTCTCCCAATCCTCTCTGGCTCCCAGTGTGTGTTTCTGCTGCAATGACTCTGCTTATGGCCTCAAACTCTGTCCCTCTTCCATGCTGTGTCACCCACACTGGACACGTCCTGACCTCTGCTTCCTCCCCCACCAGCACCCAAGACTGCCTGAGAGGCAGATTTTGCTGAAGGTGTCTTGGCAACTGGCAGAATTCCCAGCATCCCCTGCACGCAGATCTCCATCCAAGGCACCGTTCTGTCTTCCTGTGTGGTCTGCTCCCTGGCTCTCTCTCCAGCCTAGTCTCACCCCACCCACCCTCTTGCACCCTGAGATCTAGCCACTTTCATATTCTTCATTTTATAGCACATGCCACACTCCTTCCTGCCTCAGGGCCTTTGCACAAGCTGTTTGCTCTGTCTGCAATACTTTTTCTCTGTTCTTCCCCCCGGGAAAGGAGGAGAGGACTCCTACTCGGGTCTCAGCACAAATGTCACTTCCTCAGTGAGGGGTCTCATGACTCTCCACACTAACCAACCCCCAGTGTGTTCTGTTCTTCATTATTCTTTTGCTTTATTGCACATATCACAATTTATAGGAGAGTGTGTGTGTGTGTGTGTTGTGTGTGTTAAATGTCAAACTCTCCCACCAGACTGCAAGCTCCAGGAGGGCTGAGATCGAACATCTAGCAAATGATCAACAAATATTTGTCAGAAAAAGACAAATATCAGTTGAATGAATAAATCAACAATGTGTATATGATACAGAAGTAGTTTAAGAGGAGTGGCGGGTCTCTCTCGAATTGAGAGAAGCTTCAGAGAGAAGAAGGCAACATCAAAATAGGTCCTGAGGGACAAAAAGGTGCTCCCCAGAGGGCTCAGATCAGATGGCAGGGGCTGACATTTTTCGGAGACAGAACAGTCTGGGACGTGGAACAGAATGGGTATTTGGGGGAATCACACATGGTTCCATCTAACTGGGGAGTTAAATGCAAGAGAAACGGGGGTTGAGGATGAGGCTGGAAAGATGAGCAAGAGATGGAGTTAGAACCTAATGATAAGGTAATGGGGAGCCATTGAAGGATTGAGAGCAAGGGAGAGATGTGGTCAGAGCTGATTTCGGAATCAGGACGATGGTGCCAGTGGGGAGGGAAGTGACCAGGGAGGGTTGGGGCAGGGAGAGTCAGTAGATGGCTGCCACAGTGACAGTGGGTGGTTTGGTGACAGGGGTGTGCGCACCAAAGTGAGGGGTCACCCAAGAGGACAGGCTTGTTGGGGGAGACGGTTGATCGGGGTTGGGACATATTGATTGGGAGGTGCCTGCAGTCACCCACATGGAGGGGTCCATGAGGCTAAGGGATCTGTAATGGGAGCATCAGGGAGGCACCTAGGCCAGAGATGCCAGTCTGGGAGGCCAGCATGGAGGTGGTGCCTGAAGCCAAGGGCACAGATGAGAGGGCCCAGGAGGAATGGCTGGAGGGATAAGAGCTCCCTAGCTCCTTCCAGAGGATTTCCTGAGAGCTGGAAGCTTTCCTCGTGAGCGGAAGGGGAGGAGCCGAGTTCATGCCCTCAGCTCCGGATGCAGGAGCCGGGGAGATGGAAAGGGCCGGTTATCCTCCATCTCCTGGCGTCAGGCGCCACTGAGGTTGGCATCTGACTGCTGGCACTAATGAAAGGGCGCAGCTGCCCCCCGCAGCCTGTAATCAGGGTCTCGTGAGGCAGGGCCGGGCTGCCAAAGGCCGCTGCTTCCGGGCTCCCGCAACCTGGTGGGTGGGAACCCGATGTGTCTTCAGGGACGTGTGGCTGGTCTTCTGCAGCATGGATTTTTGTCCCGGATCCTGGCCTTTCAGAGGGATGTGGCCCAGCAGAATGCTCACGAGCAAAGGTCAGAATTTGTGTTTCATGAGGGACAAGCAGAGAAATGAAGTGCTCAACCTGGAGAAGAGAAAGCCTGGGCCAGGGAGCAGATATGATCTGGAGTGACGGTGGTGAGCTCCCCGTCACTGAGAGGGAAGTCGGAACACCCCTGCGGGAATAATGTGATAGGGAGAATCCAAAGCTTGAAGAAGGGCTCCGACAAGGGCACTCTGGAGGCCCCTTCTGACCCTTAGAGTCTAAGACGTCACAATTCACGTGCAGAGTTTTCTCTGGGTATCCATTCTCACAAAGCACATTCCCAAAATCTGGAAAGTTCTACCTGGCATCTCACCTCAAACCCTCTGGCTACAGTCTCAGCCACCTTTTCCCATACGAAGTGACTAAAAGCATCATGGAGCCATACATTCTCTCTAATCAAATCCTCCAGCCCCTCCCTCTCCGCCCCAAGGACCACCCCCGTCCCCACCCCGCCCAGTCAGGTGGTCCTGTGTGCTTGACACCAGGAAGATGGAGGAGGAGAGCCCAGATGACAACGTTATGCAAATGGCAATCTGTCACCACCAGGCCCAGCTCAGGCGCCTCCCCGATGCCTCTGGCCACGTTTTCTGCTTCTGTCATCAGGAGCCTCTGGGGAGATCGCTCAGCCCTGACTGCACTCCTTCAGGCCACAGAGAAGAGCTGGGGATCCTTATTGGAGGGCGTTTCCTGGCGCTTCATCTCCACCTTCATGATGGATGTCCCCCATCCCGGCGTTCCACCTGCGGGGCTGGAGGAGCCGCCGTGGCAGCTGCTTCCGCCCTCTTCTGTGGCTTGTGGGTTTGACCTGACAGCACCTCTCACCTCCTGTCCCTTCCCTGCGGCCACCGAGGTGCTGGTGGGATGTGCTCAGGGACCACACAGGAGCACCGGTCCACCCAATTGGGACCCGCGGCTGCAGGATGTAGCAAACAGGTGCGTGTGCTGCTGGCTCACGGCCACTCACCGGTCATCTGAGGATCTAGCGCCCCCAGCGGCGGCTGCGGGGGTGAAGTTGTGCAACCTGGCTGTGCAGGGGGAGCCGACATCCCATAAGAGCCGTTTGACCAGTAAGAGAAAGGAGCCAGTAGCCAATTTCCTCTGCCTGCCTGCCTTGGCCAGACGGAGATCCAGGACCTTCCTGCGGCCCCTGTGAAGAGGGTTACGAAGCTGTGCTGGGAGCCGCACGAAACTGGTCCACTCGACGGTGTTCTCCCCTGGAGCTGCAGACTCCTTCTTTGCTTCGCTGCCCTTCACTCCCATTCTTGCTTCCTCGGGACACCTTCTCCAGGAAGATAATACGTGAGCTTTTGCCTAAGGTGCTATTTTCCAGGGAACTTGAGGCCATCAGTTCTTAGAAGGATTCAATTCCAGGCCCGCCAGGACCTGAGGTTCATCTCATCCACTCTCCCTTGCAAGGCCCACCAGAGGGGCTCTTCTTAGGTCCAACTTTTCTGATTCACAGGACTATCCCAAGACATCCCTGGCCCCAGTCTGCTTCCTCAGAAAGACATAGGACAGGGATACTGCTGTTTTTTTTGTTTTTTTGTGTTTTTTTTGGTGAGGAAGATTGGCCCAGAGCTAACATCTATTGCCAACCTTCCTCTTTTCATTTTTTTCTTCCCCAAAGCCCCAGTACATAGTTGTATATTCTAGTTGTAAGTCCTAATTCTTCCATGTGGGACGCCACCTCAGCATAGCTTGATGAACGGTGTGGATCCAAACCATGAATCCCAGGGCACCAAAGTGGAATGCGCAAACTTAACCACTGGGCCATGGGGCCGGCCCCAACAGTGCTTTCACCAGTAGGGCAGCATCAGGGATTTCTCGACGGCAGGAGTCCTTGAAGTGGGCCTCGAAGCAGTGCAGCTTGGAAGCAGGGAGACAAGACCCACACCAGGCAGGCACAAGACCCTCCCTGCCCCACGGGAGGCAATATCTCTTATAATAACTTCTAGAGAGCCCTGAAGGAGACGTGCTCCATCGTGGGTGTCTCAGAGGCAGCTGTAACAGAAGTTCCCAGAGCCCGGGAGATTCACAGCTGTCAAAAAGCAGGGCGAGAGCATCGGTTCTGCCAGTTTGGGTCATGGAGAGGTGACAAGGCTCCAGCCTGCAGCGATGGTGGGGGCTTCTCCATCTGTCGGCGCCTTCCTCATTCTACAGCTTCCTAATCGTAGCGGTGGCAGCAGCTTCCTCAGCAGCCCAGTTCTGCATGTGGTTTGGGGAGATGCTCCTGAAATTTTAACCAAGAATCTGTTTCTTCGGTGCTCCCAGTGATTCTGTGAGCAGCGTGATGCTCTGCAGGTAGACCCTTTCTCATGTTGCACCTGAAGCCAAATCAATGCAAATGCAAGCATCTCTTCCACTTCCCGTATTCTGACGTGGAAAGCTGAGGCCCAGAGAAAGCGAGGGACTTAGCCAAGGTCGCCTGAAGGTGGGTGTGTCTCAGGCCTCCCCACCTGTGCCCTTCCACCCGGCTCCACTAACAGAGAGAAGGTGGACACCAGGAATGCTGTGCCAAAACTCAGGGCTTACCTGGGAAACAATTCTGTTGGTCTGGAGGCAACTTTTCTTAATTGGGAAGAAGTTGTGTAAGTTGGTGCTGAGGGCTCCAAGGAAGGCGTGAGGCCTGAAGCCAAGTGCTCCTCACAGGGATCCCCACAGCCACCAGGTCACCTGCCTGAAAAGCCCCAGAGCTGGCTGGACCGAAAATAGGGCATTATCAGAAAAAACAAGCAAAGCTTCACATACTGTTTAAATACAATAAATGTAGGTTCTGAACTTGCACGCTCCCAGAACTAACCAGATTTGTCAATATTAAAAACCGTCTCAGGGGGCTGGCCCACTGGCCTAGTGGTTAAGTTCACACACTCTGCATCGGTGGCCCAGGGTTCTCCAGTTTGGATCCTGGGCGTGGACCTACCCGCCACTCAACAAGCCATGCTGTGGCTTACAAAATACAAAATACATACAAAATAGAGGAAGACTGGCACAGAGGTTAGCTCAGGGCCAATCTTCCTCACAAAAAAAAAAAAGAAGAAGAAAGTCATCTCAGTAAGGATGAACGTGGTTGCTTCTGGTGAGCACAATGGTGGGGACCCTACTGCTTTTCTTTCTCAATCATATCATTTCATTTTTAAAGCACATACGTGTATTTTTATTAAACAATATTTAATTATTAAAATTGCAACTAATATATGTAAATGACTATATACTTATGTATTAAATGTACATTTGGCTACATAATATATACTATATATTGTTAAATATATATTATAGATATAAAATATATATTTGAAAAGTTCTAATTTCGTAACAAAAGGTAGTTGTATAAGTTGAATAAAGCCGGCTTTATGAAAAATTGATTTTTAAAAAATACCTGTTATGGCAGGTAACTTTACTACTGAGTTTCTTCTCCAGGATTCAAAAAACATCTGCTCTCATGCCAACTCTATCCCTTTTTAAGTTTGCAGGCCAGCGCTGGTTTACAAAGTGACGTCTTTTTTTTGCATTCTTCTGTTTTTTTGCAAGACTTGGCAAAGTGCTAGTGTCATGGCCTTTCCACAGATTATCATGCTGTTAAAGTCACATTTTTCTGGGTCCGTTCTGAGGGACTCTGCATTAAACAGATCTCTTCTGTCCCACAGATTTTGAAAGTTTGCAGTGTAACCGTCAAGGTCCAACCTCAGGAAATACGGCGGAGCGGAGCTGCGGCGGCTGAGGGATCCTCGTGCGTCCACGCTGGACAGTGCAGTCTACCCGCTCCCGTTCCACAGATCTCGGTCACATCTGCCCCTTTGCTCCCAAACTTCCAGGACCCAGCGAGACTGAGGTGGGCACTCAAGGCCCCGCCAAGAGCAGACTGCCTCAAGGCCTCTGGAGTGTAGCCCCACGTACTTTTGAAAGCTTATCTCTTGCTTATGCCCTAGCACACGCCTCTCTCCAGCCAAACACACCTTCTCTGTGCGCTCCTACGCCACACCTTGACTCAACCCACGCTCTCCTCTAGAATGCCCTCTCCCAGCATCGTCCTGTGTCCGAATCCTTCAAAGGGAGCTGCCATCACTAAAACTAGCCAATAGGTTGAACAGTTAGCATGTGCCTGATGGGACCTTCAGGGGCTTTCAAGTAGCACACGTGTGCTGAACGACTCACACAGGTGAAGTCCCTTGCATCCATTTTCATTTAAACTGAGCAATCCTTCCACAAGGCCCATCTCGGGAAAATGAGTACCAGAGTGAAGTGACTTGCCCGAGGTCCCCTGGCTAGCGAAGAATGAAGGCAGGATACGAACCAGGCGGTTCCTCATCAGAGCTACATTCCTCCCTACACCACACCGATTCTGGGGAGGCGACAGACACACCGGAAATAATTGTCATCACGGAAAAAGATGATAAATGCTTCAACAAGTTAAACATAGGGTCACCGTGTCACTCAGCAATTCCACTCATAGGTGTCTATCCGAGAGAAATGAAAACATAGGTCCACACAGAAACTTGTATGTGAATGTTCCTAGCAGCACTATTCACAATAGCCAAAAGGTGGAAACAACCCAAACATCCATCAACAGATGAATGGATAAACAAATGGCGGCATATCCATACAGTGGAATATTATTCAGCCATGAAAAAGGAATGAAGTTATGGCGCAAGCTCCAACATGGATGAACTTCGAAAACACTGTGTTAAGTGGAAGAAGCCAGACACAGAAGCCCACTGCAGGATGTTGATGGTGAGAGAGGCTCTGCGTGTGTGTGTCCATGGGGTCAGGGGTGGATGGGACATCTCTGTACCTTCTGCTCAGCTGTGCTATGAACCTAACACTGCTCTAAAAAATAAAGTCTACTAAAAAAAAAAGTCGTCATATGAGTTTGTTAGGCCTGCTGTAATGAAGAACCACAGGCTGGGTACTTAGAAATTCATTTTTGCAGAGTTTTGGAGACTAGAAGTCCAAGATGGAAGTGTCACATGGTTGGTTTCCCCTGGGTCCTCTCTCTTTGGTTTGTAGATGGCTGCCCTCTCCCCGTGTCTGCACATGGTCTTCCCTCTGGATGCATCTGTGTCCTACTCTCCTCTTCCTATAAGGACACGAGTCCTATTAGGTTAGGAACCACTTTAACGATCTCAATTAAACTCAATTTACTCTTTAAAGACCCCATCTCCGAATACATACTAGAGGTTAGGACTTCAACATAGGAATTTTGAGGGACACAGTTCAGCCCATGACAGTTACATATTGCATGATTCCTTTTATATGCAATGTCCAGAAAGGACAAACCCATAGAGACGGGAAGAGATTAGGGGTTCCCAGGGGACAGAGGGAGGGGGAAATGGGGAACGATTCCTTAATGGGTACAGGGTTTCCTTTTGGAGTGATGAAAATGTTTTGAAACAGAGAGGGGTGGTGGTCGCACAGCATTGTGAATGCACTCAATGCCATTGAGTCATACACCTTAAACGGTTAAGTGTACGTCCGGTGAATCATATCTAAATTTTTTTTAAGCTAATAAAAGGCTCTAAACATGGGCCTCTCTGGAGATTCCTGTTCCTGCTCTCCCTCCCAGCCAAGCTTCGAGGTCTCCACATCGCTTTACCCAGGGGAAGATAGGGCTCTGGGGGCTGGCGGGGCCCTGAGTTTTCCTAAGTATGACATTAGATTGAGTCATTTTGCCAAGGAGAGAAGGAAGAAAGTGGCCCCAATTTCAGGAGAATGTAAATGAAACTGATGCTCCAAGCAGAATATCCGTCTAAAGAACCGACTGCTGCGTGTCTGAAACAGGCCAGGTGTGAAGTGTACTCCCTTGTTCTGGGCCCTGTGCCAGCGCTTGCTGCAGGGGGCTCCGCAAACACCATTGACTGAGAGCTATTTCCCAGGCTCGGCCTGAGGGTGGGGAGTCGGGAAAAGAGGGCAGCTAAATTGGGCAACACTGATGGCTGTATGGATGCCTCCCTGGGGCCGAAGCCTCTGTACCTCCCCAGCTCCATCTAGCCTCAATGGGCTCCATGTGGGCCTGGGTTTCCTCAACCCCAGTACTTCCCGCGGTGCGTTGTGTCTGCTTCTTTACTTGCCCCCCACCTCAGGAACAGTGTCTCATTCTGTCTTGGACCCCCAGTAGCCAGCATGTGCCTGAAACAAAAGAGATGCTCAGCCAAAGTCAGTGAAAGGAAGAGAGGGAGGAATGGCGGAGAGAAGGAAGGTATTTAATGGAAGCTGATGCGTGGTTAGAAACAATCGTTTGATCTTGAGACCCAATCATCCCCAGCCTCAGCTTCCCCAGAGAGACCTGTTTCCAGAAGACCAAAGAAAGAATGTTCTGGAAATGATACAGACTCAAATAAGCACAAGTTTTGAAGACCAGGCATCATACAAGACTCTGTCCTTACTCCTTGTCAAAACCAAACCGGAGGCATTGACAGCACGAAGAGCATCACCCGCCATCTTGGAAACGGAAGAGCCTTCCTCTAAACCCTTGGGCATGACTCCAGTGTTTCTTCATCCTGTGCTCCTGGACAGCACCCATCACTCAAGGCTTGGGAGAACTGATGTTTACAAAACATCTACTGCTGACAGACAACGTGTCAACCATCTTGTGAGGAAATCAAGAATCAGGGAAGCTAAGTAGCTTGTCTAGAATCAGCCAGCCAGCGGTGACAGAGCCAGAATTAGACCCCAGGTCCATCTGAGTCCTCACACTTGTCACCTCCGCCATGAGCTCCTAGAAGGATTTAAATCTCCAACACAAAGTCCTGTGTTTCTGACTCAGCACATCTTAATCCTTGTTTGACCACGGGGTCTGTATCTCTGGCCAGTCTCTGATTACATCTCAGGCTGCCTTTTGGCATCAGCACTCACCACGGCGTATTGCGTAGGTAAGTACTGAATAAACATCCATGGTTGGCCTGATGATAGAGGTAAGGGGCCCAGTACAACAGACGGAGCCCAGGACCGGGGGCTGGGAGACCAAAGTCATGTCCATTCTCAGCCACTAGCTAGTTTTGAGTCTTAGCCGAATACATCGTCTCTGTTCCAGTCTCCAAATCTGTGTTTCGGTTCAGTCTTAAATGACACACCAAGATGGCCTTATTAACTGCCGTATACTGTGCACTTACCCTGCGCCTGCACGGACACGTGCCTCCCACACACTGACGTACTGAATATTCCGCCCAACTGGAAGAAAGAGAAATCTCTTTGAGATCAATTGTTTTCTGTTTGTCTTGTGTGAGTCTGAATTCTTTTCAAAGGTGACTCTGTGTCTTCTCTCTGTGTGCAAGTGCTTTAGAATGTAAAACTGTGGGGGCAGGCCTATCATGTGTCAGTTCATGCTAAACTTTGGTCTATTCGCACTAAAATTTTCTATGACTCTTATTTGTTGAATCTTTGTGCATTTATGGTGGAATAAAAAAATCTGGGAGTAGGCCAAAAATATCTAGAAATTACTTGGTCTTTGGGGATATCTAAACGTAATGGGAAAATGGAATTGGACCTGAAATGTGCCACAGTCTGGCTGTACTTTGAGCTTTTATGGCTGGTTCATGTGGAGCCCAGCTCAGTCAATGGCATGGGAGCTCCACGGCGTCATGGCCGTTGTTCTTTCTGGGTGGGAGTGTGTATGCTTTCCTGTCTTGGGCCAATCTTTGTGAATAATTTCGGTAAAAATGAGAACATAGAACCCTGATTTTAGAAGTCCATTCCTGAGAGCCTCTAAGAAATTGGAGGGCAAAGAATATAGAGATAACAATGGATTGAGTCAAAGGAAAAATATTCAGGGAAAGGAAATAGGTTAAAGACTAGAGTCCGCCTTGTACATTGCTGCTGGGAATGCAAATGGTGCGGCCACTGGGGAAAACAGTTTGGTGGTTCCTCAAAAAGTTAAACATAGAATGACCACGTTACCCAGTAGTTCCACTCCTTGATGCACAGCCAAAAGAATTGAAAATAGAGACGCAACCAGACACTTGTAAGCCACTGTTAATTGCAGCATTATTACAATAACCAAAAGATGGGAACAACCCAAGTGTCCAGCAACAGATCAATGAATAACAAAATGCGGTACATCTATACAATGGAATAGTATTCAGCCATGAAAAGTACAAATAGTGTACAATTCCACTTACGTGAAATACCTAACAGGCAAATTAGTAGAGACAGAAAGTAGATTAGAGGTTACCAGGGGAGAGGGAAGAGGGAGTTATTGTTTAATGGTACAGAGGTTCTGCTGGGATGATACAAGTGTATTGGAAATAGATAGAGTGGTGATGGTTACACAACATTGTGAATGTAATTAATACCACTGACCCATACATTGAAAAACAGTTTAAATGGCATTTTCTATGTTGTACATATCTCACCAAAATTTTTTTTAAAACTTGGGAACAGAGAGCAGTAGGAGAATTAAAGGAACCCAGGAAGTGTCTGTGGGGCCGAGCTGACTGGACGATGTTCAGTGTTCTTGATTTATTTCGCTGTTAAACTGCTCCCACATATGCAATATGTTCGTAGTATATAAATAATATCAGTGGTTATAGAGTATCAATTTCTGCCCCAATAAACCATTAAAGACTTTTTTCCCAACATTCTAACAAAAATTTTTAAGTGGGATTCCAGTGGGAACCCTCCAGTTCCTGGAGCAGGATTTTAAACAAAATCTTCAACATCAGTATTTGCTTATGGTCAGCCTTCGATGGTCCTCTTCATTAGGCACTCAGGGATTCTATCTGTGATGTTGAAAGGATATATGCCACATCTGAACTTCAACCTGAGGGCAAATCGTAATAGCCCTCCCCACCCCCGACCCCCTCTGGAATGTAGCGTCTGTGAGGCCGCAGTGTAAGGATGCTTCGTACAGGAAGAGCTGAAATGAGCACTAAGGGATCCAGTGTGGTTGTTTTTCCTCCCTCCCAGAATACAGACCCGTTTTCATTGTTTTAGTCAGAGCTTTATTCTTGGTCCTCCAAAGGGCATTGAAATGAAACGGGAACAAAGGAGTTTGTCAGCCTCCAGGCAGCCAAGCAGTGAGAAAGTTTAAATGCGGAGGACGTGACACAATAGTCAAAAATACTCTGAGGGATGACAACACCTAGAACAGCGAGATAACTAAGTAGGTCAGGGCCACTCCCAGTGGTCAGAGGATGCTGCTTCTGGGCCTGGTGAAGAAGGAGTGGGGTGGGGATTGGGAGAGTTGATACTCTCCGTTGCTTAGTATAAGAATTATAATACTCCAGAGTATCATTATTCATCCAAAATGGTAGCAAAGTAATAAGAAGGAGGGAAGGAAGAGAGAAGAGGAGGGTAGGAAGGGGGAGAGAAGGAAGGAAGAGAAAGGGAAGAATAGGGAAAGACAAAAATCTCCATCAGGGGCCGGCCCTGTGGCCGAGTGTCTGGGTTCACACGCTCCGCGTTGGCGGCCCAGGGTGTCGCTGGTTCGAATCCTGGGCACAGACAGGGCACCGCTCATCGAGCCATGCTGAGGTAGCGTCCCACATGCCACAACTAGAAGGACCCACAACTAAAATATACAACTATGTACCAGGGGGGCTTTGGGGAGAAGAAGGAAAAAGAAAATCTTAAAAAAAAAAATCTCCTTCAAAGGCACCCAGTAATATTCCATTCCATGGGGCCCTGAAAATAGAAAAGCCACTTTGTGCTGATGACATTATAATAGAGGAAAGGCACAGAAATGAAGAAATAGTCAATGTTGGGTATATTTGTTTCCTTGTGCCTCTGTGACCAATTACCACAAACTTAGTGACAAAACAATGCAAATTTATTTATTGTCTTACAGCTCTGGAGGTCAGACGTCCGCAGTGCATCTCACTGGGCGAAAATCAAAGCATTTGCAGGGCAGCTTTCCTTCTAGAAGGTCTCGGGGAGAATCCCTTTTCTTGCCTTTTCGAGCTCCTGCATCCCTTGGCTCGTGGTCCCTCCTCCATCTTCAAAGCGAGCAGCAGAGCATCTTCCAGTCTCTCTGACTGCTCTAACGCCTCCTTCTCCCACTTTTAAGGACCTGTGGTTATATTGGGCCCATCTGGCCAATCTCCCTTTTTTAAGGTCAGCTGAGTAACAACATTAATTCCGTCTGCAACCTTAGCTCCTCTTTGCCGTGTAACATGACACGTTCGCGGGTTCTGGGGACTAGGATGTGCATACCTTTGGGGGGAACCATTATTCTGCTTCCCACAAGGGGGACGCACATGTGATATAGTTAGCACCAGCCTAGGAAAAGGTCTGAAGAGAAGTTGGAAGGGCCTGTAACAGAGACCAAGATAATATATGGGACAGACTCTGACTTGTGGCCGACCTGAGCCTCCAGCCTAGGAAAAGATTTACCTTCCGAGTCTTGTCCACCTGTCGTTTCTCCCCCTGGCTCTAGCGAGAGTCTGTGCTGAGTAATAAATCGTATAGCTGTATATCCAAGTTGCCTAACCAGGTTGATTCATCAGCATCCCTGCCTGAAGCGGATCCCAAATTCTCCTCAGTGGAGGCTGGAGCAAGACAGATGCTCACCCTGCCGGGGCTCCACGTGGGGAGGACGTGGGGGAGCCCACTGCTTAGACTATCCTCTGTCCTCAGCATCACCCTGGACAGTTAACCCCATCCAGACTGCGGGAGTGGGCCAGGATTCTACCATAGGCTTTATTATTAGACCCATTCTAAAGATGAAAAAACTAAGGGCTAGAGAGGTTAAGTAACCTGTCCATGATCACCCAGCTAGTAGGCAGTGGAACTGGATTTGGATCCGAATCTTTCTGACCCGTAAAGCTTAGCTGTTCATTCAAGAAGTATGCGTATGCCATTACATTAGATTATAGGTACACAGATATAAGCCCCAGGATCTGTTTTCAATGGATTCAGTTTAAAGGAGACACTGGCATTTATTCAGTTAGACACAGCAGCCTAGGTGTTTGCAGATCAGAAAGCCTGGAAGCTGTGTGTGTGAAAAGGACGACTCACCCTGCCTTGTTGGCCGGGGAATGCTTTCCACAGACGGGACAGCTAAGCTGAGTCATTAGAATTAGATAGGAGTTATCCACGCGAAGAGGTCAATAATAGACGGAACAGTCAGCTGCGTCTCTGCTGCACGTCGTCTTACGCCAGGTCCCAGGCTGACGGAGCAGCGTGGGTCTACATGGGACATTGTCACTCAAAATGGCCGAGGACCAAGGAAGACGATCACGGCAAACTATGTGCTGATTCCTGAAGTTTCTTTCTTGGAGGGACACACATCACTTCTCCCCCGTCTATCGGCCAGAGGAAGTCACGTGGCCAACCCCGATGAAAACGGAGGGGAAGAGAAAGAGGCAGCATGGCTAAGGGAGTAAGGATGTAATCTGTCACACAGTGAGCCAGAATCGGGGGACAAGCTCAAAGCCTGCGTTTCCCACGACCACCAAAGCTCACGCAGGACTGGATCCTTCTTTCCCAGAGGCATGAAACCATCGAAGGGAAGGAAAACTTAAGTCCATGACACGGCGCCCGATGGACCAATTCCTGGCTGTGGGAACAGGATCCCTCCCAAGGTCTCTTCATAATAAACGGATAATAAACATTCCACCGAAATCTTTAAACGGATAGAGGAGTTTAATTATGAGAATTTAATTTTCAGAAGCAAAAGCTGCTTTTATACAATTACAGTGAGGCAACTTTTAATTAACTTTGAAAACTTTCTTTTGCTTGGAAAATCTCATTAAAAATACTTAAGGAACTATTAACATAACACAAGATTCAGGAAGGGGGGGTAGAAATAATGTTGGGGAGGTGTGGAAAAGAGACATGGAACAGGTCATGGAGGAGTTCACGTCCCCTAAGTCACCCAAGGATTCAACAGCTCGTGTCCCTCTCTGAGCTCTTGGGGCATCAAGGAGAGAGGTCTGGTAGGTCTGTGGGAGTCCCCTGAGCAGTGGGGTCTGGGGAGAGTTCTGCTTTTACTTTCTTCTGCTTTTGGGGCTTCCCCTTCATTTTTTTTTTTTTTTTTGAGGAAGATTAGCCCTGAGCTAACATCTGCTGCTAATCCTCCTGTTTTTTTTTGCTGAGGAAGACTGGCCCTGAGCTAACATCCATGCCCATCTTCCTCTACTGTATATGTGGGACGCCTGCAACAGCATGGCTTGATGAGCGGTGCATAGGTCCGCACCCAGGATCCGAATTGGCAAACCCCAGGCCACCGAAGCAGAATGTGAGAACTTAACCACTGTGCCACCAGGCCAGCCCTGGGGCTTCCCCTTCTTAAATGTGGGGAATATAGAGGAGGGGGTGAGTGCTTAGATTTGAGGGTCAGAGGAAATTCCCAGAAAGTGACATGATGCCATAAAACATTAGCCTCTCCTGGGAGGGGACAGCAGAGTGTATGTCTGTTGGCTTTGTCCTGTGTTTACCTGGTGTGTGTCCAGCGGATGAGAGAATGGTCTGCACCACAGTGGTTCTCAGACTGTGCTCCATGATCCCGCGGCAGCAGCATCATTGGGAAGCCTGTTAGACGTACGATACAGATTCTTGGCCTCCCCTCGGATCTACGGAACCTGAACGGGGATTGGAATGCAATGCTCAGGTGGTCTGTATGCACGTTAAAATCTGAGAAGCACCGAACTTGGCCAGAGGGATCCCCACGTGGGAGCTGCCAACAACCTGCTTCAGAATTCCTGGGGGGTTTGGTTAGAAAGTGGATCCCCAGGACCCACCCCAAACCTAGTGGGTCAGGATCCTGGGGTGGGGCTCAGGAACTGGCACTTCCGAGAAGCTCCCAGGAGTTTCTGACGTACAGTAGAGTTGGGGGACACTGGCACATTCTAAAGAACCCCAAGCTTGAGATCAGGAGCCCTGACCTCTGCTCACCGGCTGAGCAGCCCCTCCAGCTCTCTGGGCCTCAGTTTCCTCATCGGTGAAATGAAAAGAGCAGCCCCCCTGCCTTGCAAGTTTGGCGAGTGCTGTGTCAGTGACAACTGGCTGTGTAAATCGGAGGGTTCTTTGCAGATGACTTCATCATCCAAGGCTTGCTCCGCTGAAATCAGAGAGCCCGCGGGGGGCTCGGAGACCAAGATTCTAACCCGGCTCTGTCACGAGCTCTCTACAAGAGCTTGGGCGAATCAGGTCACCCTCTCTGATCTCAGTTTCTCAATAATCGAGCAGAAAGCTGTAAAATGTGCGGGATCGTTGGGGATCCAGGTACTCTCCGAGACTGCCAGGGCTCTGGGACCTGTCGTTTGCTTAGAAGTGTGCTCTAGGTGGACCTCACCTCCCCAGGTAGAAGCAGACAGAGGCAGAGAGGGTCCTGACAGGGGTGGCTGTGCACTCATCAGGGTTTCGAGGGAAGGCATTGGTCCTCTCCACGCTCCAGAAATGTGGATTTCTCAGGACCTTCCTTCTGAATCTCTCAAATCAAAACAAAAAAGAAAACAAACAATTGATTCTCAAGTGGCTCTGCATCCTCCAGCCCACCTGGCCTAGTGCCTGCCCACCAGGGTTCCCAATATAACTAGCTGGCCCAGATTCCCGAACCCCAGGGCCTCCGTCAGGCTGTGCGGGGCAGAGCAGTCAGGAGGAACTTTAATGTCACACTGACCCCCTGTGGAAGTCAGAGGTGGCAGCCACTGCTCCCACCTGGAGCATCCACCCCACCCCAGGCCCCACCCCCTCCTCCCAACAAGACCCTCGCACAGCAGCCCCGGATGCTCTCGGCGAGGGCCATCCACCCGCTGCCACCTCTGCCGCAGAGACCACTGGACAAACCTGACTGCAACCCGGGGAACCCCTGCCAAGGTCGGACAGAGGACAAAGGCAGGGGACATGCCCTCTGCTCCAGTCTGATGTCACCCGCTGGCGTACCACCATCATCTCTTGCCTGGATGTTGTGCAGACTTCTCAGTGGCCTCCCAGCCCCCAGATTCAACCTCTCTGGAGTGCACCCCTCTCCTGCTCAGAAGCTTCAGCAGCTCCTTGTAGCCTAGGATTCAGTCTAATCCTCGATCTGGCCTTCAGGGTCCCCGGGATCCAGTCCCAACCTCCTAGCCTCCTCCTCCAGGCTCAGTGAGGCCAGGAGCACAGACCTGCTCCTGTCTCCCGTTCTCCCAGGCCGTCCCTTGCTCAGGCTTGTTTCCTCCACCGGAAGATGGAGTCTCCTCAATGTGGCCGGGTCTTACCAAGGTTTCGAAGCAGAGAGGAAATGCTCCCTCCTCACCACGCCTCCCCCAACCCCTCCAGCTCCTCAGAGTAGGGGGAGCCCACAGACCTGGGTGTGCACCTGCTCCTGCCGCTTCCCAGGTGTGTGGCTAGTCCCCTCCCCTCTGAGCCTCAGCTTCCTCAGAGGTGGAATGGAGGTGACGACCCCAGGCCGGTGGGGCTCTCAGGAGAGGCGCTGAGACATAGCAAGATGACTGAGCTTTACAAACTGTCAAGTACAAGTACATGACCAGGTGGCTTCCCATTGTGGTGGTCTGTGCCACACTGCGTCTTGCATCACAGACACTAACCTTGAATGACTGAGAGTGGCCATCGAAGCCAGTGAGTGGCTGGGTCGGGCCCAGAACCCTGAGGTCCAACTCTGTGTTGGATGCTGGAGACACAGAGATGCCCTCAAAGAGCCCTTGGCTAGTGAAGGGGACAGAACCGTGAGGATTACAGTTCAGGTTGATGAGGGCTGGGACAGAGGTGGGCACATAGTAGGGCCCCTGATCAGTCCTGGAGGTCAGGAAAGGCTTCCTGGAGGAGGTGACATCTGAATTGAGACCTGAAGAACCAATGTGAGTTGCCCAGAAGGATCAGGAGAGTTGGCAGGAAAGGCCTACAGGTGTGGGCAGTGACCCGGGGTGGGAGAGACCTTAAGAGTCCAGTGCGGCTGGGGCAGAGACTGGAGGGGAAGGCAGCGAGGCGGGAGGGGGCCGAATCATGCAGGAGACTCCCAGTGCGAGCCCTGCGGGAGGCCTCTGCCAAGCTCTAAGCAAGAAAGCGACAGGGTCAGATTGCTATCTGAGATAACGTTCCTCTGACTTCAGGGGGTAGAACAAACACGGGTCCAGGGAGATTGGAGACAGGAGGAGGCAGAGGGGGGCATCAGGCAGTCACTCCAGCTGACAAATGCCCTGTCTTTGGACTCTGCCCGTCTGCAAGCTGCAAACACAAATGTCTGTGACAATGAGGGAACCGCAGATACACTCAGACTCAGAGCCCATGAGAACCTTCGACGGATATCCTCCCTTCCAAATGGGACCCCCAGTGCATACTCTTCTCTCCATCTTCCAGCCTCTGCTTGCTCTCTTCCAGTGTCAGGGAGGCCAGGGCAAACCATTTCCCAAAGAGAAATGGAAATCTTGCGATACCAATGGCCAGGTCTCCACGAGCCTGCCTGGTACCCTGAAATGCCAGGAGGGCATCTTCCGGGCCACAGTCCTGGAAAGGTCGGAGTTATTGGAGCCCAGAGCTCAGGATGGTGAGCACGCCCTTCTTGCCCAGCCTCTGCCCCATTTGGCCGGGTTCCGTTACATCCTGGAGAGACTTGCTGGCATGACATTTCAACAGAATGGAAGAAAACCCACCAGCATGTGGACTCAGGCCAGTGGTCATGGCGCCCTCCAGGGGGCAAACCCCGATTTGATAGGCAACTTGGGGGCAGTAATGGGACATCCCAGAGGCAACTTCCCTGCTTCCTTCAGCCCCCTCATGGGCCCTTTAAACGTCACTCCTGAGGGTTTTCCTTCCATTTGCAAATTTCTGGGATGTGTGTGTGTGCGTGCCCACGCGTGTTGGACACACATTCTTTGCATGACTCATGACTCTATGCATGTCAGTGTTGGAGGATACTGTGTGTGTGCCTTTAAGAGCTTTGGGGGCGATTTTGTATGTTTTCTTTTGTCTATTTCTACACGGTCTCAGCATTCGAATGTGCGGAGTGACATCTGCCCGTTTGGGGCTGTTTCTGCAGGAATCTACGCATGCGTGCAGTCAGGCGCGTGAGGTGGGAATTCAGTTATGGGTCTGCTACCCACTCCACGGGCACCCAAGTGAGCTTTCTAAACTGCCAGGCTGACCCCAACATCCTCCGCTCCCCTCAATGTCTGGGACGGCCCGTCAGTCTCTCCACGTGCAGCCCGGTAGCAGGGAGGGCACAGCGGCTGGTGCCCGTGATCTGGAGTCCAACACCCTGGATGCGAGTTCGAGCAGATGACTCAACTGCTCTGTACCTCAGTTTACTCAACTATCAAGGGGAGGCGATTGTCAGGCCCATGACATGGACTAAACAGGGTGGGTGCTGCGCCAGCTTGTGGACGCACAGCACTGTCAGCTCTTACTCTGAGCCCCGAACATGCCAGGTATTTGCTCGCTCGTTCACGTGGGTCCAGCAGCCTAGTGTAGCCCTCTCTCATCAAGGCCTAGTCCTTCTCCAACCATCTATCAAATATTCAACCAGCCCCTGTGTGGCAAATACTCCACGAGCCCCGAACAGGCTGAGGGTACCTGCCCTCCACAGGCCAGGCCGGCAGGCGAGGCTGAAGGGGAGCAGACACACAGTGCCATGTGGGAGGGCCGTGGGAGTAAAGGGCTGTCTCTCCAGCCTGGGGTGGGGGACCAGGGAAGTCTTCCTGGAGGAGGTGGTATCTAAGCCATAACCTGAAAGACAAGGAGGCTTCGGCTGGGTGAAGAGAGGAGGGAGAGAGAGCGGAGCAGAGTCACAGCCTCGGGAGGTGAGAAAGAGGAGCTTAGCGGTGGAACCTGACAGAGGGGGTCTGGCTGGAGCAGAGAAGGCGAGGGAAGGGGTGAGGAGAGAGGGCACGGAAATGCTAATGGGAGTGGACTCGGGCTGAAGGAAAAAGGGAGTGCCATCCTCAGAGGAGCATTGTAGGAAAATCCCTTCAATGCAGAGAGGAGGCTGGGTGGGGGGACTAAACTGGATGGAGGAAGACCAGCGAGTGTGCGTGGACGAGGCACACCTCCTTACACGTTTATTAACTCATCTCCTCCTCACCTGAAGCCGGAGAAGGAGGGACTGCTCTTATCCCCCTTTCCAGAGGAGGAAGCTGAGGCCCAGAGAGTTTAAGTCACTTGTCCAAGGTCACAGAGCAGTAAGGGTGCAGAGTGAGGGGAGAAGAGCCAGGCCGGCCTCAAGGAAGAGAGGCAGGGCACACCAGGGCCTCAGGCCCGGGGCTCCTCCTCACGAGGCTGGCTGGGGGTCTCAGAGCCCTGGCTTTGGGACAGCAGGAGCTGGAAGGCGCCCTGCTCTGCTCATTCAGCTAGATGAGTCAGACAACTGTCTCCTCTCGGGTCCTTTGGCTGCAGAAAGGATGTGATGAGACTCATCAGGCAGATTTCTCACGAGGATGAGCAAGAGAAGGAGCAGGCACCCATGGGGCTCCTTCCCTCCCCGCCCCTGCAGGGCAGGCCGCCGAGCCCCCGTGGGCACACACCCAAACATTGGGAGCTGGCAGTGGAGAGCAACTCCCCTGCCCTGCCTCGTTTCACCCCATGTGGGACACCATGGCCAGCATTTAGGAATCTCACTCCCGTGCCCACCAAGAGGATGTTGTGGACGGTGTTGTTCACCACAGCAGGGAAGAGCCTCTCCTCAAGACCCAGGAGGAGTGGCTCTCTCAGCCTCTCTGAGGAATTGCTACAGCTCCTCTGGGCAACAGCAAACAAGATGTAGATGCTTCTTTCCCTCTTTGCTTTGGCTGCTAGGGAGCTCAGAGCCAAATATAAATTTGATTATCCAGCTCTATCAGTTTCCTAGTGCTCACTGAGAGGAGATAACGTGGAGACACTTTCCACAAATGCAAATGACTCCCCGGAGTACATTTAGGGCAACGAATGCTCCCTCCAGTATATCTTACGTTGCTACACTTGTTTACTCCTAGCTCCAATTTCCTTACTCTTTTTCTCCCAAAATAAAAATACACAATTACTATTGCAATTCCACCCCTCAGAGATAATGTTGACATGAACATTTTGGTGGACGTTCTTCCAGACAGGCATGAAATGAAAGTGTAATTTTATAAATATGGGATCGTGTAGTTGACTCGACTGTGTGTCATGGATGTCTTTCATGTCAATGAGTATCAACCCACATGACTGGACAGCATTTCATGATATTTGTTTATTTAGCCAGGTGCCTATTGCTGTGCATTTAGGTTGGTTCTCATTTTGGTAATCGTAAAAGAACCTGCCATGGAAATTCTGGTGCAATTATTTCTCCCATTTGTGTAAGGTTCTTCTGATGAAAAATTCTTAGAAACCGTCTCTTCTGTTTTCAGTCTGGCAGTATTCTTTGCAATTTTTTTGGTAAATCCTTTTGGAAACAAGAAGAAAAAAATATATGATAAAACAGATGATGGTATATTTATCAAAACAGTGGAATATTATTCAGCCATGAAAAGGAATGTATTACTGACACGTGCTACCTTGAAAATGAACCTTGAAAACATTATGGTAAGTGAAATAAGCCAGATGCAACAGACACGGATTGTACAATTCCATTTATATGCAATGTCCAGAACAGGACCATCTATAAAGATAGAAAGTGGATTAGTGGTTGCCTAGGGCTGGGAGTATGGGGGTGACAGCTAAAAGGTAACAGATTTTTTTTTTTGAGATGAAAATGTTCGAAAATTGATGAGGTGGTGGTTGCCCAGCTCTGTGAATACCATTCAATTGTGCCATTGAACTGTACGCTTTAAATGGGCGAATTGTGTGGCGTATAGCTCAATACAGCTGCTACAAAAAGTAAAACAAAGTAAATTAAAATAGAATAACTATGAACAGATCCTTAAGAGCCCGAGAGGAGGCAAGAGGACGGGGGGAAAGGAGTGGACATCACGGGGCTCCTCATCCTGGGGAAGAAACCAGGAGTCAGCGTCTTAGTCCCTCATCCCAGGCAGGGGCAATGGGGGCAGAAGACCCCCTCTGAGGTTTGGAGGCACGCAGGTGACATTCTCAGACCTGCAGGGCCTCCCGTCAGTCCAGCCAGTGTCCCCAACCCCAAGTCCCCAAGCAGCTGGCTCCCACCAGCTCTGAAGGTCAGTAACACAGGCGGAGCCTTCTCGGGCGCTCACGTCGTCAACTATAGGTGGTTTGAAGCTCTTCGACTGTGACTGCCTTTTGTCATATCCCAATCAAACCTGCTTCCCGGAAATTTGCTAGTGAAAGCCAAGAAGCAACAAATTGAAAAGAGGAAGAGAGAAAGGGCTCTCAGAGTCCCAGCGGCTGGGAAGGGCAGGAGGAGGAAGGGCCCAGTTGGGGCCCATTTCTCACCCCCAATTTATTGGGCTGGATGGTTGAGATCATCCCTGGGACCCCCAAAGTCCTCACGGCATCAGCCTCCAAGTGCCTGGCGGAGAAAGGGGCCACAGAGATCCTGCCATCTGTTCTCCAACAGCTGGGGGCACAGGGAGGAGGGCAGGTGACCGCCACAAGCCACCAGGTGGCCCTCAACATCCAGCAATCTCTTTCCTTTCCTGTCACCCTCCGAAAAGCCTTCCCCATGGACCAGCCAGTCCACTGGAGTGGTGCGTAGGCTTAGAGTCAGGCCAGGGCTCCATCCCATTTCCCAGCTCCAGGACCCTGAGCAAGTACGTCTTCTCCCTGAGCCTCGGTTTCCTCATCTGTGCAAGGCGGGGATGGCCACAATCTACATTTTGTTGATTTCCCCAGGTGTTGTGAAGATCGAGTGAGCGCTGGACGAGTTAAGAGAACGAGGGCAGCAGATCCTGCAGGCCAGACTGACTGCCCCAGAATCCTGGTGGACACATTTTAAAATACAGATTCCCAGGTCCCCTCTCAAGGAAGGAATGGGTCACCGGATATGAGGTGGAGCCCAGGAATCTGCATTTGGTAAAAGCCCCTCAGCACTTCTGGCGGGCGGCCAGGCATGGGGGTCTTCTTTCCAAGCCAACGTGGGGCGGCCTCTCCGTGAGGGGCGGGCGTCGGACAGTCAGAAAGAGGTAGTGCTGGCCAACCCAGGGCAGCAGCTCTCAACTGGGCCAGCTGCTTTCCTGCTCTGAGCCTCAGTTTCCTCACCTGGAAAATGGGGGGTCCGCCTATCTTTCAGGCTTGGTAGGTGAAGGATGTGAAGTACTCAGCACAGGAGTCCTCACTAAATGGTAGCTATTATCATTTTTATATTAGTTTATCATTTTTATTATTATTAGAGACTATTAGCAAGTTATTCAGATAACCTAGAACCTAAAAGCCATCAATTTTGATGTTCTTTGCCTAAATTTTTCTCTATTCTTTCTTTTCCCATTCCAAAAGTAATGCATGTTCATTGTAAAAATTTAAACAACCAAGAAGTATTGGATCCACTACTTATAGTCTGGGGCATAGGTTTCCAGACAGTTCTCTATAAACAGGAGTAAACATATAGCTGCTATTTCACACACACAAAAGCATCATACGTTGTAAGTGATGCTGAAAGTTGCTTTTTTCTGCACTCAACAATCTATCACGGACATCCTTCCATGCCACTACATTGATCTATTGCCCCAGGGGCTGAAAAACATTCCATTAAGTGGGCGTACCATGATTTATTTAACTAGAGCCCTCCTGATGGGCATTTAGATAGTTCCTGGTTTTCCGCTCTTGTAACAAACCTGCAATGCCCATCTTTGGGCATTTATCCTTGAACGTTTGGGTAAGCAACCCTGGGCAGCCACCATGTACCTGGTGCCAAATAGTAAAATGCATTTATCTCATTTAAAGCTCACCACATCTCTGCTAGATTTGACAGATGAAGAACTGAGACTTAGAGTCTCAAGTCTCATGCCTCTGTTCACATAGTTAGTGGGTGGCAGGGTCAAGATGAAGCCTCTGGTACATTGATCGCATTGCTGGCCCCAAGTTCTGTGGCCTCTCTGCATCTCTCCCCAGTGGTAGGCTCCTCCCACTCTGACTGTGGGCGTGGCAATATAACTTACTTTAGCCAATGAGACAGTAGCAAACCAGATGCAAGCAGAAGCCTGATAAACATTTGCATGTTTCTGCTTCCTCCCTCACACCCCTGTTCCGCCATGAGAACAAGCCCAGGCTAGTCGACCAGGGAGGAGCAAACACAGGAAGCATGCCATCCACGGCCGTCCTACACCCGCCAGCCCCCAGCCCACCTGCCAGCTGACCTAAGATACATGAACAAGTCCAGCCAGGACTGGCCGATGCAGCCCAGATCAGCCGAATAACATAGGGGAGCTGCCGAGTCTTGACAAATAATAAATAGTTCTTATTTTAAGCTACGAAGTTTGGGTATGTTTTGTTATGCAGCAACAACTAACTGATACAAAGCCAAATTCTGACTCACAACCTCTATCTCTAAGATCACACTGCCTTTGTTAGAGGTCAAAGCCATACACCCAGCCCATGTGTAACAGAAAATGTGCTGACAGATCTGGAGGTTCAAGACTAAGTAGGGTATGGCCATGCCACTGAGGAGCTGACAGTCCAGTGAAAAAGAACCTAGCAAGTGATTATTGTTCAGATAGGAACTGGGGGCGCTCAGAAGGGGTCTTTGACTGATCACGATCACACAGCACTTTAGTGACAAAGAGAAACCCCAAGGCCTCCTGACCCTAAATCCAGACTTCCTGGGGCCCCTCAAACCTCAAGCATCCTTGAGACCCTGGGTCCCAGCCCTGACTACACCAGGCCTAGCACCCCTGGGGAAAGCTTGTTCCCTAAATTTTTAGTGATTGAAGTCAAAGAACTCCAGTTTCTGTCTGAGGGCATTAACTGCAAATTTATATTTGAGGCCCGTGTGTGGTTTTTTATGCATCCTTAAATACCAAAACATAATTACCAATGTCAATACATAATGTTTATTTCTTTCAGAACCGACATTTTAATTTTCCTGAGCAGGCCGGAAAAATGATATGCATAAAAATAATGACAAATATTAAAAGTCTCCCAAATAAGGGACCGGGATCACCCGCATAATCCTAAATTTAAATGCATTCACGATCACAGCCATATTAAAGGTCTGATAAGCCAAATTAGGTTCCATGTAAGCATAATTAATCTTCTTTTTCAATGAAGATATTACAAGAGCGTTAATTTGAATCCCAAAGGCCTTTGGGAAATTGAATTATATAGATAAAGCAAATATTTGACCTTTTGCAGATAATTACTATTTAAAAAAAAAATCACAATGGAAACAAACAGCAAGTAAACCCTGGGTGTTTCCGGGCCCTGCCGAAATAAAAATCTTCATAAATATTCAGGGAAGAAGAGACAGGTAGCTATTCCATTCAGCCTCCCCGCTTTTCATTTCAAATTTGGAAGCATAAAACTGCAGCCAGGGGGTCCTGGTGTTTATTAACAAATAATTGAATGGAATTGGCCAGCGCTAATTATGTCAAATTTGCAAATTATTCGGTCTCATTCATAGGTCATTAAATTTCAAAAGACACAGAGCAAAGGAGCCACAGCAATGATCCCGGGGCCAGCGTTAAATGGGGCTAATGCTTGTCCAGGTAGTGACTCACCATGGGGACCGCGCTTCTGTCCTCTGAGTCAGATTCCCAGGTCCCCAGGCAGGGTGGGAAGGAGGAACCACCATCAGCGCCACAGCCCTTGCCTTTAAGCCACCTGGTGGCATCGCAGAAAGGACAGGGACGCAGGGCCGAGTCCTCATGCTGTGGCTCACGGGCTAGAGACCATCTCCAGCCTCGGTTTCCTCAACAGTAAATGAGTAGAATCACACCTGCGGTCATGACCCTTGAGAACAGGATTTTGAATGCTAACACCTGGGGCACATTGGAGCTGGACAGACCTGCCTTGGCATCCTGGTCCCCAGCTGACGATCAGGCCTCCTGAATTACTCAATCTGCAAATGGGTCTCCAGCCCCATGGCAATATCCTGAGGTTCTTGTGTGGATTGAATAAGAACAGGCTTACGAGAGGCTGTGCCGAGAGGAGGCACTGCCTGGGGTTAGCTGTGTTTCAGCATGCTAAGCCGCTTCCCCATACTCCCAGAGCAGCCACAGTGTCTTGGTGTCTGACCCACCCATCCTCGATTCCAGAGCATGCTGTAGCTCAGGCCCAAAGCAACACTGCTGGGGCCCAGAATTTCCCACAATCCTCCTGGAGACAGTTCCTGCACCTTCTGGTACTGATCGCTCTCCAGAAAGAGAGGCCACAACCACTGCTGCTAACGGCCAGCATCACTGAGTCTAACCTGTGCACCGTTCTAAGGGTTTTACATGGATATTCCATTTAATCTGCCAACAATCCTAGAAGGAAGGGCTAGAAACGTCCCCATCTTACAGAGGAGGAAACTGAGACCTGGAGAGTAAGGAAGTCCCTGAAGGGGCAGCAGTAGCGCTCACACCCACGGTCTGGCTCCACGGCTCATGCCCTTTATCCCTATTGGGGCTTCACCCACATTATAGGACAGGCTAGGCTGGGACCCAGCCACACGCCATAACCACCCTGGGCTGGTCTTTCCCAGCGGCCTGAAAGCAAATATAGGCGCCCGCTCTTCCCCAAAAGCAAAGGCCTTTCTGTCCATCAGCCCGCTCTAGCAGATACCCTAGGGTCCCCACCTGGCCAGGCCTGCAGCCAGAGGGGACCATGACCATGTGACACAATGGAGCTGGTCTGAGGGTCTCCCTAGTCCCCTGCACAGCCACCATGGTAGAATGGTGCCTGCCTCTGTGTCCTTTTAACACTGGGCTTGGCCCCAGCGACAAGGGACAGAAATATTCAGGTCTAAGATCAGATCTAACCACGGCTTCCACGACAAAAGCAGATGCACGGAGAAAAGAGCCCGAAGAGAAGAAGGATGCTGGGCAATGATGGGACATGGCAGAGAGGCCTGCCTGGCCCGGGGTGGGGGGGGGGTGGTAGGGGGGCTGATAGCTAGGCTTTCAGAGAAGACGTTTCCAGCTGGCCTTGAAGGATGCGGAGGTGGTACCAGGTTGGGCAGGGGACAAAGGGCGTTCCTGGTGGAGGAAACAGCAAGAGCAAAGAGAGGAGGTGCGTGGAGCATGTGCGGGGGTCAAGGCATTCTCCCGATGCCTTGGTTGTCACTCCTTGTGTGATGGTTCTGGTCCCTTCAGCCTAGAGTGCTGTCACCAGGTGCTCAGCCTCAGCCCTGAATCCACAGGAGCTGGCAGGATCCAAGGCTGGCCCAGTTCAGAGCCGGGCAGAGGGCAGACTGCTTCCTACAACAGTATTCGCCATCATGCCCCAAGCTCTGGCCGAGGCATCATTCAAAGGCCTCGCACAGGCTCTGCAGAAAAAGAGGATATTGACGTATGGAGATGAGATAACAAAGCCCCACCAAACGCTTGCCCTTCCCACGGCCCCAGCAAGTCCAGAGGCCTCAGCCCAGGGAAGTGTTTGTAGCAGGAGACATTTAAATAGCCAGAAACAAAGTCATTTTCCTCGTCGTTATTACACTGGAGTTTTCTATCTCTCTGATTAGAGCAGAATTGAATCTGGCCAGGCGAAATTGAATTTGTACATTTCTCTAATCATACCATCTTCAAACACCGAATGCTCTAGTCCTGATTAGTCTGCCCTGATCTGGAAGGAGGGAGAGACATCCTTATTGACAAGAGGGAAGTGCAAACTCGGAGGCTAGAGTTATCGGTGATTGATCAGCTGGGTCCCGAATAAAAGTCAGGGCCTTGCCAGGTACCAGGAGGGGAGCCGCCCCTCCCGGGCAGGGGGTGGGCCTGCGGGGAGGTCCACGTGCAGTAGGCAATTTGGTGCCTCCATAATTTGGAGCAGTTCCTGGCCTTTCCAGCTGGCACAGGTACTTCCACAAGGACACACATGTTGTGGGTCAAGTAACTACTTGATTGCCAGGTGGGTTCCACAGCCAAGAACAGAACCCACGTGAAACCTTAGGTTGGGCTCGGACCCTCCCCAGATCTCTCTCTGCCCATCTCCCAGTGGGGGTCCTCCTGCAGCCTTTTCTCACACTGAACACACTCTCCTGGTGGTTTGATCTCCTCCTCTGCTTTGGTTGCCACCAGATACCTCTCTCCTGAGTTCCACACCCAGGGATCCAGTGGCCCTCTGGGCATCTCCACTCGGATGTCCAGGATACCTGTAACTCCACACGGCCCAGGTGAAGCTGGCATCTTCATTTACTGAGAGCACCAAAGCCAGTCAGAATGAATGAAACTCCCTGCCCCGCACAGTTCTAAACATCTAAATACGTGCGTATTTCATTCAGGTCTCTAACGATCCTGTGAGGAAGGACTCTTTTTAGCCCTATCTTATAGATGCGGAAACAGTTTCCTTTTCTATATGTAAGATTCTTTGGAAGGACAGAAAAATCACTGGGGCACAACTCTAGACGCCGGTCTGTTGCTTCAAAGGAAGTCTGAAGCCAGCCCGACTTGTTCCTTGCTGGGTCCCCTCTTAGATGTTTTGCTTGTTCCTGCCTGGATCCTTACAAGTTCTTTGCTTTGATCTTTTCCCTTGTCATTCAACACATTAGCCAGGATGTATCCACGTGTCCATCTTCCATTGGCCGGGTCAGGAAGGAAGGGGCCTTGTTGACCCGCACAGTAGCTTTCATTTCTGCCTGGGTACCAATTGTCCTCCTTCCTCAAGAACCACCATAACATCTACTACTGCCCCATCCTTTCTGTCTTTATCCTTTCCTTCTGCCTTCTAAAGGAGCTTTTTAAGATTGTCCGCCACATGGCTGATTTGATTTTCCATGGTCAGTTCCATCGTCCATGCTTCCAGGGACGCTGTAATCATTCTATTTCCTTCTGGGCCCCTGGAAATCTCCCTCATTTTGTTCATCTCTCTTTATATTTCATCGAGGTCCCTGTTCATCTCGGCTTTTTCTCCTTAGTGCTTTCTACTTTAATTTTATAAAAGCAACTGTCACCTTGAATCCACATGAGTGTCCACACAAGACTCTAAAATTTCCTTCTGGATCCAGAGAACACACTTTTCAGAGGTCTAATCATCCTCTGAGTTCGGAACAATATTCTCATTCAATTATTCAGCAATATTTTTTCAGAGGTCCCCAACCATTTCTTGAAGAAGAGCATAAAACCACACTGATTTACTCACCAAATATTTACTGAGCATCATGATGTCCCACACACTGCGATGAACACGGCAGAGGCCACCAGGAGCTCCTGGCTACCCACTGGTCCAGAGAGATTTGAAATTCGTTTCTTCTTGGTCCAGGTGGAAGCTCTGCAAGGCGGGGAACAGGGCTGTCTTCTGCATCTGCCACCGGCCTGGGAGAGGCTGCGATGGGCCAGGGAATCCTGAACAGGGCCTGACTGAATGTGCTAATCCTGCAGGGGAGGGAAAGGGTGACACTTGCTGTCCCTTCTCAGGTCCGGATTTGCACAGCCAGTTCCCGGGAGATGGTTCCGTCTTCTTCGTGTTGGAGACATCTATCTTCCTGACCACAGAGTGGGGAGCTGGGACCCTACAGTGTGGAGGGGAAACTGAGAGTGCTGGCTCCAAAGTTGAGCACGTGAGAGACCAGAGCAATAGCAGCGGCTAAGGGAAGTGGCTCCCAGGGCTGGCCCCGTGGCCGAGTGGTTAAAGTTCCATGAGCTCCACTTTGACAGCCTGGGGTTCACAGGTTCGGATCCCAGGTGCAGACCTACTCCACTCATCAGCCACGCTGTGGAGGCATTCCACATACAAAGTAGAGGAGGACTGACACAGGTGTTAGCTCAGGGCGAATCTTCCCCACCAAAAAAAAAAGTGGAAGTGGCTCCCGACAGCCATGCCCAGGCCCGGCCGTCTAAACCGTGCTCCCTCCACCACACTGAGACACGGTGATTGAGATCTTCTGCAGAAAGAACAAGCAGTGGCTCGGGCAAGGCAATCTTTAGAAAGAGAGAGGTTTTGTTGTCAGCAAGAGAAATAGTTCTCTCTTTTTTAAACAGCTGCATTCAGGTATAATTGATACACAAAAAAACTGCACTTATTTAATGTGTATGATCTGATGGGTTTGGAGGTATGCGTACACCCAGATAACATCACCATCAGCAAGGTAATAAACAGATCCATCACCTCCAAAAGTTCTCCGTGTCCCTTTGGGTTTTTTGTTTGTTTCAGCTTTTGCGTTTTTTTGTGGTAAGAACACTTAACATGCCATCTAACCTCTCAAATTTTTAAGTGCACAATACAGTACTGTTACCTGCAGGCACTGCATCACACAGCAGGTTTCTAGAACTCATTCATCCTGCATAGCTGACGCTTTATACCAGTTGAACAACAATTCCCCAGTTCACCGTCCCCCAGCCCTTGGGAACCACCATTCTATTCTCTGCTTCCGTGAGTTTGACTATTGTAGATTCCACATATAAGTGGAATCATACAGTATTTGTCCTTCTGTGACTGGTTTATTTCTGGGTTAGCACAATGTCCTCCACATGCATCCATGTCGCAAATGGCAAGATTTCCTTCTTTTTTCAGGCTGAATACTATCCCTTTTGTCTACCACGTTTTCTTTATCCATGCATCTGTCCATGGCCATCTGGGTTGTTTCCACACCTTGCCATCGTGAATATGCACACGCAGTGAACATGGGACTGCAGATAAAGAGAAGTCCTTCTCAATCTTCTCAGGTCAATGGGAAGGCCCTACGGTAGCAAAGACAGAGGAGGAAACTCCGTACAAGAAGGCTGTGGGTCACAGGAAAGAGCTGGCACTGTCCCTGCCTTTAAGGAAGTGGTATAACTTAGTAGAAGAAAAAGGACAGAATAACATGCAAACCAAGAAAATACCCGTGTAGGGGGCCGGCCCCGGGGTCGACTGGTTGAGTTCACTCGCTCCACTTTGGTGGCCCAGGGTTTCACCGGTTCGGATCCTGGGCGCCGACATGGCACCGCTCGTCAGGCCATGCTGAGGGGGCGTCCCACGTGCCACAACTAGAAGGACCACAACTACAATATACAACTATGTACTGGGGGGCCTCAGGGAGAAGAAGGAAAAAAAAGGATTGGCAACAGATGTTAGCTCAGGTGCCAATCTTTAAAAAAAAAAAAGAAAAGAAAATACTGTGTATATATTTAATTATTTTAGAGGTGCACCAATTCTGCACATTTAACAGTGTATACTGTATGAAATCAATGATGTCTGGGATTCATCACTCAAGTGCAGCCCCAGGGGACCAGCTGCCTGGTTTCACCTGGGAACTTAGAAATGCAAATTCTCAGGCCCCATTGCAGACCTATTAAATCAGAATCTGGAATTTAACAAGGTCCCAAGTGATTTCTTTCTCTTTTTTTGGTGAGGAAGTCTGGCCCTGAACTAACATCTGTGCCAATCTTCCTCTATTTTGTATGTGGAATGTGACCACAGCATGGCCTGATGAGCAGTGTGTAGGTCCATGCCCGGGATCCGAAACTACAAACCCCAAGCCACCAAAGCAGAGCATGTGAACTTAACCACTATGCCACTGGGCCAGCCCACAAGGTCCCCAAGTGATTTCTTAGCACATCACATATTGAGAAGCACTGATTTAGAAGGGAAATAGCACTAATTTAACAAAGAGGGGCTAAAAAAGAGGAAAGGAAGAGTGAAACAAATTGAGAAAAACATTAATACCTGTTGAATCCAGATCACAGGCATATGGGAGTTCCTCGTACCCTTCTCTGCTTTTGCGTCTATTTGAAAGTGTTTGAAGTAAATAAAACCATGCACTGAAGGATGGACAGAGGAAACATGGTCCAGGACAGCAGAGGTCACGGTCGCTGCAGACTTCCATGGAGGCTGAGGGAAGCTCCAGGCTCCACATCACAAATGCAGACAGCCACCCTGGCCCCAGGGACAGGAATGTCATCGGGCAATTGGTCAAGGGCTGCATTTAGGATGCTGGGGGCATCTGTGGCCTCAAACAACAGAGAGCACCAAGGCCACAGAGGATGAGTAGAAAAGACCCCACGGGACGCCTCCTGGTCAGACTTCAGCCCCCCAGAGATACGGAGAACATTTTAAAGGCTTCAGAGCAAAAACACAGACCCCCACTGAGGGTAGCCACCCCACTGGATGCTGCAGGCAGGGAGCCAGGAGTCTGTAGTAGCTTCTTAGGGCTGCTGTAACAAATCACCACAAATTCGATGGCTCAAAACAACACAGATGTGTTCTCTGACAGTTCTGGAAGTCTGAAGTCAGTTTCACCAGGTGGACATCAGTGGGTCTGACTGTGCTCCCTCCAGAGGCCCCAGGGGAGAACATGTCTCCTTTCCTCACCTCTCCCAGCTTCTGGAGCTGCATGCCTTGCATTCCTTGGCTCAAGCTCCCTTCCTTCATCTTCAAAGCCAGCAGGGTAGCATCTTGCATTGGTGGCCACATTGCCTCCTCCCTCTGTGAACAAAGCTCCCTCTACCTTCTTCTTACAAGGACGCGTGTGATTATTTTGAGGGCCCACGTGATAATCCAGGATAACCTCCCCATCTCAACATCCGTAATCGCATCTGCAAAGTCCGCTTTGCCGTCCTAGGTAACGTTCACGGGTCCAGGGTTTAGGACTTGGATATTTTGGGGCCATTATTCAGTCCACCCCAGCTTTCAAGTTCTGAGCAAAAGTGGTTTTTATTCCAGGGTTCTATATAAAGCCAAACTGTCAAAGAAGGAGGAGGACAAAATAAAAATATTTTATGGTTCCCAAGAACTCAGAATTTTACCACTCTGCACCCAAATTCAAAAACCCGTATATGGAGATACTTCCACTACAAAATAATAATAATAATAATAATTTTTTAAATATTTTCAACAATAAAAAGACAAACAACTTAATTTAAAAGTGGGAAAAGAACTAGAATAGAAATTTCTCCCAAGAAAATACACAATGGCCAATAAGCACATGAAAGATGCTCAGTGTTATTAATCATCAGGGAAATGCAAATCAAAACCAGAGCTACCCCTTCACACTGAATAGGATGACTACCATCAAAAAATGGAAAATAGCAAGTGTGGTGGGGATAGAGGATGTGGAGAAATTGGAGCCTTCATACATTGCTGGCGGGAATATAAACTGGTGCAGCCTCAGTGAAAAGCAGTCTGACAGTTCCTCAGTAAGATAAACAAAATTACTATGTGATTCAGCAATTCCACTCCTGGGTGTATACCCAAAAGAATTGAAAGCAGGGATTCAAACAGATATTTGTACACAAATGTCCATAACAGCACTGTTCGCAATAGCCAAAAAGTGGAAATAACCCAAACATCCACCAACTGATGAGTAGATAAACAAAATGTGGTATATCCATACAGTGGAATATCATTCAGCCACAAACAAGGAATGAAGTACTGACAGATGCTGCAACATAGATGAACCTCAAAAACATTATGCTAAGTGAGAAAAGCCAGACACAAAAAGCCACACACTGTATGATTCCATTTATATTAAGTATCCACAATAGGCAAATCCACAAAGAGAAAGAGGATGAGTAGTTGCCAGGGGCTGGTGGGATGGAGGAACGATGAGTGCTTAACCAGTCAGGGTTTCCTTTCAGAGTGATGGAAGAATTCTGGAACTAGATGGTGGTGATGGATGCATAACATTGTGAATGTGCTTAATACCACCAAATCGCACACTTTAAAATCACTAAAATAGGACATTTTCTGTTGAAGGAACTTAGGGAAGAGAAGGTGAGTAGACATGGAGAACAGTGGCAGCTAAGGATAAGTTAGGATTGAAGAAAGCACAAACCAAATTACCAGGAATCCGCTGGCCCTGGTGTTTAGAGCATTCCCTCTGAGCGGTAAGAGTTTCAAGGCACAGGATCGCATTCTCTTCTCTACAGGTCTAATCACATCAATTGGTTCTGCAGTGAATATTTCCATAATCTAAACTGCATAAATGGTATTTTATTGAGTTTAAAATTTTAGGACCAACCTATAGAGAAATCATGAAAGACCATTATGGAAACAGAGAGAATTTAAATGTTACGAACCTTGACAATGTAAGAATAATTATTCAGTGAGAACTGGGGGGCAGGCAGGAGACACAGAAGAAAGTGTAAATACACTGATTTCTTTATTTTTCACAGCAGAGATCAATACTTCCAGTCCAAAAGGAATAAATCAATAAATAAGGACTGAGTATGGTATTAAAAGTTACAAATACAATCAGTAGAAGAACTCAGAATAATACAATAACTACAAAATTCAGTAAGAGGAAGGAGAGGTGGGAGGCAGTGAAGGATGCTCAGTTCCTCATCCTTCTTGGCAAGAGGAAAGAGACACTGTCTCAAGGAGGTAAGTCAAGAAATAGAAGGATAATATTTATAACTTCAATTGTCGGTAGACCTCTGTTTTTGTCTGGTGACGGAGCCCCTCCTTCCTTGGGGATTAGCCACTTGTGCGATTAAGCTGGGGCTATGGGGATGGTCACGTGACCCAGCCTGGCCAATCAGAGCCTTCCCTGGGACTTTTTGGCCAGCACTCTTGGGGAAGATACTGACTTCCAGGCCAGCTTGTCGAGTTGGGAGAATTTGAATCTGGCCCTTTCTGTGTCCATCTTCTTGCTGCTGGGCACGCGTCTGTGTACAGGCAGAAGCAAATCAGAGCTGACGACATTACTGAGTCCCTAGGTGTGCCTAAAGCTTATATCACTCTCTAGATTTCTGTATCTTATCCACTGAATTCTTCTTTTGCTTAAAAAAAAAGAGAGAGAGGAGTTAGAAACAACAGATCATGTGATAACCCTGAGGCTTCAGGATTGAGCTGCAGGTGGTTGTTCAGTGGCTAAAATATCACCCCATGGAGCAATGGTCGTGACAGGTGTGGCAAGAACCTGGCATTTGGATGGCCAGACGAAAGTCTGAACCCTGCCATCTGGGAGCTGTGCGACTTGGACGCAATTCTCAACTACCCTGACCTTAGCTTTCACGTTACGCAAAGAGAGATAATAACGTCTATCCCACAGGATGGTTGGGATGGTGAAATAATGGATGAGAAGGTACTTCATAAACCATCCTGGGTTTTCTTTTTTTGTGAGTAGCTCAGGCCCCAGGTTGGTCAGTTAAACTGGTTCTAGCCTCTCACATGCTGCGTGTCGTCAGGCAAGTACCTTCCCCTCTCTGGGCTGTGAGGAAGACACAGGGCAGGGGCGGGGGTGACCAGATGATCTTCAAAGGCCCTCCAGGGTCTGATGATTGGGTCTGAGCGCCACAAACACTACTGCATCCGCAGGACACAGCAGGAAGGGGAGCCAGCCAGCTCCCCAGAGCCTCATGTTGTAGGCGCCAAGCTGGGGCACTCCCAGCTCCTTCTGCCTCAGACCTTTCCATCGAGGGCGCTGGGAATGAGCTTCAGCAAGCACCCGGGCAACGGGGTAGGCCTGAGGCCAAAAGGAGAGGGAGAGAAAAGAATCCTCGCCTCCTGAGGTGAACAATGGGCGTCACGAGTCACAGGGCTGCTGAGGGCTGTGAGACGGTGGGAGAGAAATTGTTCCAAAGAGCAAAGTGTCCTTGTCAAGAGGACAAGAGCCAGCTTGAAGGGGCTCCAGCCGGCCAAGCTTGGACAGTGTGAGCATCGATGTAAGTCATGATGGTGACAGATGGTAATCCACTGAATAAAATGGGAAATCGTGTGGTCTATACAGATATACATAAGAAAGTGAAAGCGATATAAATAAATAAGTGAAAGTGTGATGAGGAATGAGATATTTACATAGTTTCAAAGTGCCTCCCCCTAAAATCATTGCTAATTACAAAGGTAAAAGAAATAACGTGCAGACACCACCTTAACCAAGCGATCAAGATGAACGTTGTCAGCAATGGAACATATTGATAGGATGTGCTGAGAAAACGCAGCATTGCTTCTGGGATATTCTTCTAAAATGCATAACCTGGGTCTAATCATTAAGAAACATCAGACAAACCCAAACGGAGGAACATTCTAGAAAACAACTTTAAAAATGTCAAGGTCATGAAAGTTGAGGAGAGACTGAGAAACTGTCCCAGGCTGAAGGAAATTACACAGGCCTCTCTTTAAGGTGAACTTCCTGATTGCAGCTTCTAAGAGGGTCCCCAATGATACTGCCTCCTGCATTGATGCCTTTGTGTAATCCCCGCCCCTTGCGTGAGAACTGGTAGTAGAGTCGGGATGTCACTTCCAAAATTAGGTCTTCAAAAGGCTGTGGCTTCTCTCCGTCTCTCTCTCGTAACCCACTGCTGGAAGCAGGCTGCCGTAGTGTGAGCAGCTCCATGGAGAGGCTCTCCTGTCATGGTGATAAACAGAGGCCCCCAGTCCAACAGCCGGTGTGGACCTGAAGCCTCTACCATCCAGTGAGTCAACTTAGAAGTGGCTCCTTTAGACAGGTCTGAAGATGAATGCAGCCCTGGGCAACACCTTGACTATATCTCGTGAGTGAGAAGCATGCTCACTCTCAGAATGCTTGAGCCAGAAGTATCCAGCTAAGTTATGCCTATGAAACAATAAGTGTGTGTTGTTTTAAGCTGCTAACTTTGAGGGTAATTGTTACGCAGCAGGGGAAGACTAATACAGCTGCGTTGTGGTTATGTAGCAGAACGTCCGTGTCTTAGGAAATACACACTGAAGTATTCAGGTGTCGGGGGACATCAGATGGGGCATTATTCTCAAATGGTTCAGGAATAAAAGTTCTTTGTACCGTATTTGAAACTTTTCTGTAAAGTTTAAGATTGTTTCAAATATATGACATTTATTTTAAAAAGATGTAACATGCCCTATGGACATAAGGGGAGCTCCAGAAGGTCAGTACTCAGGATACAAAGAAGTAAGCATGATGGTGGTACTTCAGACACTGTGGTCTCTCTTTAAAATGCAAACCAAATCAAGCGTCCCCTGCCTTAGACCCTTCAGTGACTTCCCGTTGGGTCTGTCCTCAGGATGAAGTCCATGCTCCTGGGCCTGGCATTCAAGGCCGCCTCTCCATGCACACTCTTAACTCGGCATCCTGTTCTCCCTTTAACACCCTCCCTCCAGTCAGTGCACTTTCTAGCAGCTCCCAGAGGCCATGCTGTTTCTCCCACTCTGTGCCTTCTCTGCCTGGAATGCCCCACTCCCCTTCTTTCCTTCTTTCCCACAGCCCCTCCTAATCCTCTAAGACTCATTTCAGGAGTCACCTCCTCGTTCCTCTGTGTTCTCCAGGTTTCTCCTCCTTCCACAATCACAGTGCCACATGTGGCACATGATATAAGGAGCGTCTGTCCCCTCCATGTGACTGTGAGCTCAGCGAGGGCAGTCGCTCTGTGCAGTTCCCTGGGGCACTCAGCGCCCGACCCCAGGCCCGGCCCCCCGCACAGTGGGGCTCAATTCTAAGGGCCCATGAGCCTGACCGAGGCATGATTAGGGGCGGGACACCCTGTGCCACACCCCACAGGGACCACTCACTCCAACAGTCGGCGCAGTACATTCAGGGTTCAGTCTTGGGGTCCTGATACTGGTCCCTAGAAGTGGCCCCCTGGGATGGGCCCTCTGACCTCGGCGGCGCCTTGAGAAAGCCCCCTGGGAACTTCAGGCCTTGTGAAGAGCAATTTGTACTTCAGGCCCTTCGTGAATCCCTGAACGGAGGAATTAATTACCGTCTGTCAAAATTAGACTTCTCTCTTCCTTCGAGATGCATCTTCTTTTTATTCTTAATTAATTTTTAAAATTACGACGTCAGTGCGAAGTCTGATTTATTTTACTTTTAGCATTATTTCTCTGATAAGCAATTTCATTTTATGCCAGGCCCCACCTCGGCGCCCATTTGTCACCTCGGCTCTCCCTTCGAGGGGCTGCATCAGACCTCAGAGAGCAGGCACCAGGGGGCCTCCGATGAACTACTCACTTTCCTGGGCGTCGGTCTCCCTGCTGAGAAATGGACGCATCCCACTAACCCACTTCTCAGGGCCCTTCCAGGCCACGCCGTCTGCTGTTCCATGAGCTTGTCCCTCTCTCTGTCCCAGGATGGATGGAGGGGGCGACGCTGAGGCGGTGGCCTTGCAAATGCACAGCCCTATAGGGTTTATAAAGTGCTTCTGCATGCATCGCTGACTCTACAAAAACTGTTTGAAGCAGAGCCTGTCATCCCCATTTTACAGATGAGGAAACTGAGGCTCACAGAAGAGAAATTACTAGGGCTTGTTGGAAGAAAGGATCCCAGTCTAGGCTCAGACTCCAAATATGACAACTCTTCCACTTGGTCCTGGAACCTAGACGTGGCTTGTTATGAGTTTTGGCTTGAAGACCTTTGATTGGGACCCAGATGCTGACAGGACAGGCCCTGCGTGATTCCAGTTTGAGTCTGCCCGGTAACCCTCCTCCCTTCTCCTGGTAAATTCCCCCCTTGTATGGGGATCTGCTCCCCTGTCCCACCTCCCCACCCCACGCTCTAGCCAGGAGTCCAAATGAGAGGTGACTGCTTCAGTTGAGACCTTCCTCTCAGCCACGGGGATTGCTCACAGGGTGGGCTCGTGACTCACTTAGAGCCAATCACTGTCTTCCCTGGGATTTTTCTCACTGCAGCTGCAGGAGGGAGCACTTTCCTCTCTGGTGATTGAGGATGAGAAGATGTGAGCATGGGAGCTGCTGCAGCTCTGTGGCCGCCTCCCAGCCCACCGAGGAGGGAGGGAAGTCGTCCCACAGTGACCAGGAGAGACCAGGGGTGAGTCCCTGGTGCCAGCTCTTTTCAAGGCCTGCTCCACTCTCACCCCTGCCAGCTGGGTACACAAGACAGAAAATCCCTTTTGTGGTCTAACTTGGTCTGATGGGGTTTCTGCCACCTGCTGCTCTAGGGGTTCTGCCTGGCACAGATGGCCTTGTAGACCTGGAAGAAAATAGGGTTTCAGCCCGATGTGCCCAGGATCCACCTCATGTCACGTGACGTGAGCATCAACGGCTGGGGGCTAAAAGCAGACATTCTGACCCCCAGAAATGACTTGTCCCCGGCTGCCCAGGAGCCTTCCTGCTTCCCCAGATGAGCCACCTGTGGGGGGCTGATACCCAAGGCCCTCCAGGCTCCAGCCTCGCCATCCCCCCGGGCTTACCTGCCCCGCAGCGTCTTTCATGCACAGCCTCACGTCACTCACACACAGCAGCATGGGGCCAAGATCCCACCATGCTTTTCCCTGCCCACACGCTTTTGCACCTGGTTCCCTCAGCCAGGCCCCTCTCCCACCACCTGCCTTCTCATTTCAGACAACACCTCCTCTGGAACGCCCTGTGGACACCCCAGAAAGAGGGACTCACCCACTCCTCTCCCTGTTGCATCAGTCAACTGATTGTTGCATGTTAACTCCTGAGCTGGAACTGTCAGCTTCTGACGGTCCCCTGCGAGGTTGTGAGTGATTTAAGGTCCATGTATCAGTCTCCCCAGTGGCCACTTGTGGGCCCAGCACAGGGCAGCATCATTCACCAACAAATAGTTATTGCACACCAGGCCCCTCCCATTCTAGATGAGCCAAACAGACAAGGTCCCCGTTCTCGTGGAGTCTAAGAAGGAAAAACAAACCATCAACAAACAATGAATAAGTATAACACATATGAAAGTCACACGGCACCGAGCCTGCTAAGTGGGATCAGAAGCGAGGGCCAGGTTGTGATTGTACACAGCAGGGTCAGCACAGGCCTCACTGAGAAGACGACAACCGAGCAAAGTCTCCAGGGAGACGAGGGTGTGAGCCACATGGGTGTCTGGGGAAAGGGCATTCAGGCAGATGAGCATTCGCACTGGGAGGCAGGAGCACGCAGAGCATGTTCAGGGAGAAAGTGAGGGGGCTGGGTGGGATGGAGGGAGAGATGGGAAAGAGGAAGGAAGGGAGGGCAGAGGGTGGGAGGGGCATGCGTATTTGATGGGACTCCAACATCTTTTGTGGAGGGTACACTTCAACCCATACCAGAGGTCTAACCTCCGAAGGCCCCGCGTGTGACCTGGGGTGTGCCACGCTCCCTCTCTGGGGCTCAGTCCGTCCTCCTGTAAGCCGAACACACTGGCACGTCATCCTTCTGGCAGCTCCTGGTACCTCTCCGCGTCCTTTTGAAGAAATTACTCTCCTCTCCTCGCCGTGCCGCCTCTGATCTCCAGCGCAGCGGCGTGCGGACAGGAGCTCAGATGATTCCGAACTGCATCTTCACCCTAAAACAAATATTTTGAAAAGCCTTTTGATGTCACTTTAACGGAGTGAGGAAAACACCGTTCAACCCCCCGCATTTTTAATTTCCTCCTCTTCGCCGTTTTTTTCCTCCTTGAAAGCTTGTGTTTGCTTTCATGTTACACGTTATTTATTTAGTTGCTTGTCAATTAGTGTCTGTTCTCCAAGTAACAAGCACATTAGCAGCTGCGGGGACTGGAATTAAAATGTGCAGCCCAGTTGGTGCCGCCGAAGCCGCGCCTATCCAACTGAGAACACAGCGCCTCTTTGTCATTTCAAAAGATGACCTTCCTCTCCTTCCTTCCTGTTCCTGGCTCCTGATTTAATTCCAACTGACTCCTCCACGGTCACTGCAGGGACGTGATGGTTTTGAGATGGAACTTTTTCAAAGGCACAAAGGAAGATGTTGCTCCCGTTAACAGTGGCCTTTGATGACAGTTAGTGTAAAACAGGAGTTGGCTGGATTTGAATAACATGCTCTAAATTGCCAGTCGGGGGATTCTACCTCAGCCAGCCTAACACCCCACACCTCCTTCCAGCGGTTCAGCACATTTGACGAGGCAATACGACATGGTGGAAACAAACGGACCCAGCGCCGGTGTGTGACCCTGCGCAAGTGAGTCAACCCCGCAGGTTCATTCCCTCATCTGCAAAATGGGAGAATTAAAACAACTACATAGAGATGTTGTAAGAACTGAGATTGTGTCTGGGGATTTGCAAACTACGCTTCAGCATCTGACTCTTCCTGTGAACTTCCCAAGGGGAAAGGAGATTCAGGATGGGAGCCCCAAGGGCAGAGACAGGGGCCTGTCCCCAGCCCAACCCAGACCAGGATCTGACCACTGTGCACCCCAAGGCCAGAGAGAGAAGGTGGAGGGACTAGGAGACCCCAGCCTAAGCAGGGTGGGTGGCTTCAGAGCCCAATGACAAGGCAGATAACCAAGGAACTGGGAGGGCAGCATTTTCACTTTTCCTGTTCCCAACGTGCTACTGCACAGATCTGAGCAATGGAGGAATTGGGGAGACTTCTGCTCCTTCATTGTGAGCTCAGCAAACACCTGCTACCACCATGTGCCCCTTTGAAAGGGGCCTTTCTCTGCCCCAGACTCCTGGAAGTGGGGGAGATCCTCTTGGCAGCTCCAATGGGAAGACAAGAGCCCCCAGGGGACAACATGACTGAGTGTGATTCTGCTCAGATCACACTATAAAACAGTGCCTGCTTGGGACTTATATTCCCTCACTGCCAGAATCCACGTGACCTGAAGATGGGCCTCCTAAGGATCCCCCTTCAGTGAGAAGCAAGGACAAGAAGCCAGCTTGAGTCCTGGCTCACACTGACCGGCTGTGTGACCTCAGGCAGCTCTCTTCACCTCCCTGAACAGTTTCTTCAAGTACAAAATAAAAAGAGATGAAGCTTATTTCACAGGACTGTTGCTGGGAGATTTAACAGTGGGAGAAGATACTTAAAACATCTTAACAATGGAGGCTTAGGCCACAAGGATGATGTTGACCATGATGATGATGATGATAATGATGACGACATACCAAAGAAAAGACAAATTTTGTTATCCAACATGCTGCAGGCAAGACAGCAGGGCGTCCTCTCTTTTTTCCAACATTGTCCCTGGGGGGGCCACACCCTGGCCATGTGGGAAAACCAGAGGGTCAGACTGGAGGCGAGGAGACAGGGGGGCAGACATTCCTCCCCTGCGTAGATGTGCCCCAGCCTCCTGGCCTGGGAGCCAGGGGGATGCTGTACAAACGGTCAGACCACACCCCTCTCTGCTCCAGACCCTCCAGTGTGCCCACCTCACAGTCACGGCCAACCCCTTCTGAGGGCCTTCCAGGCCTTCACGGGCCCTGTTATCCCCTGAGCTCATCTCCTGCCTCTTGTGCCCCATTTGAGCAGCCTGGCTCCCTCCTGCCTCTGGTGTTGCTCCAGCAGCTGTCCCCTCAGCCTGGGACACTGTCGGCCGAAGCACGTCCACCCTCCCACAGAGAAGATTCTTGGCCCTCTATTAGGTTCTCTCACTGGTAGAACCTGAGCGGGGTCTTTGTTTGGTTCACTGATGTGTCCCGAGGGGCCAGAAGTAGGAGCTCCAAATACCTGTGGAAGGATGACAACCATGCGGATGATGAGGTCTGAATCAGGGCAGGCCAGTGAGGTGCCGAGAGGAGCATGGTCAGGAGGCAGCCGTTCTCAACTCACTCTGTGCAGCAGGGTCCCCAGGGACTCCCGCGCCTCCACAGACCCCCGAACACCTTGGCCTCTGGGGCTGGCTCCATCTGGATAAGAAGTCCCTGTGGTTCTGATGCAGCCAGGGTTGAGAAGGGCACATTCGATGTCACAGGGGGTTCATGGGGGGACGTGAGTGCTGATCCCAGCTCTGCCTCCAACTTGGGGTATGATCTCGGGCAAGCACTTTCCCATCTGGACAAAGAAAGTGTTGGGCCGCTGGTTTTCAAAAGGGGTCCCTAGGAGCCCCAGTGTTTCGTGGAGGGGCCTCAGAGTGTGGGTAGAGGTTTAGCAGACTCCCAAGGGGTCAGGACTCTGGGTAGCCCGTCTCAGCTTCCCGCAGAGTTGACCCCTTCTGTCTGCCTTGTATTTGTGCTTCCACAGGAGATTCTTTCTGAAGAAAGGGTTCCAATTCCCCTACAGTGTTTGGGGACCCGGACAGGACAATGGCTGGGACTCAGGAGATGCTGGTCTTAGCAGTTCAGGACCTTGGACAGAGCACCCCATCCCTCAAGGCTTCACAGGGCCCATCTGTCTAACCTGGGGTTGGACCGAATGACCCCAAAGGGCCCTCCCAGTTCGGCTCAGGGAGTCTGGTTTCACACCAGCAGAAACGTAACGAGGAAGCGTAGCAAGTGGGTGAAGACACGGAGACGGTGTCTGCAGACGGACAATTATCATCACACAATATAACACTCTAATGGCGGAATCTTTTATATTAAAATAGACATTATGGAGCACAGTTCCATCAAAGGAATATAATAGACTTGTTTTATATTACAATGCACCCTGTAATTACACATTTCAATAATTGCTTCAATGCATTACATAGAAGCGTCCTGAAGCGATGGAGTCCTGGAACCATATATAATAACCCCCCTAAGGGGAGGACCCTGCGGATGGCTGCAGAGTGACAGAGAGCCCTTCAGAATCATAATCTCCTCAGCCCAGGGCCACGTGGCTTCTGACTCTGCTCTCCGGAGGCTCTTCAGAGGCGAGCCTTTGTCTAAGGCTCTGCCCACGTAGGCAGGAAAACCCTCTACGACATCTCCAGCCGCACTTCTGTAACCACACCTCCAGAGACAGGACGCTCACTACCTCCAACGCTCCCTATTCGATGGGTTCTATCATTGAGAAATTACTCTACGATCTACTAGCACATGCATGTGGTCTCTAAATTCATACAGTCACATCTATACTTAAGGCATTGTAGTCGATTTCTATTGCTGCCATCGGAAATGACCACAAACTTAGTGGCTGAAGACAACACAAGTTTCTTTTCTTACTGCTCTCTAGGTCAGAAGTCTGGTATGAGTCTCACTGGGCTAAAATCAAGGAGCTGGCAGGACTGTGTTCTTTCCTGGAGGCTCCAGGGGAGAATCTGTCTCCTTGCCTTTTCCAGCTCCTCCAGGTCGCCTGCAGCCTCGACCCGCGGTCCCTTCTCCATCTTCAAACCCAGCCGCTCTCCGGCCTTCTTCTGCTGGCACGGCTCTCTCCGACCACAGCTGGGAACCGTTCTCTTCTTTTAAGGACTCACGTAATTAGTGTCCCACCTGGATGGTCCAGGGTACTCTCTCCATCTCCAGGCTTTACCATCAAGCACATCTGTAAACCCCCTTTTGCCATGTCATGTAAATATTTACGGGTGCTGGGAATTGGAGAATGGATGTCTCCTGGGGACACTGTGCAGCCTACCATGGGCATTATTTCATTATTACAATACTAAACAGACTGTGAGTTCCCCTTCACCTATAAAAACGACGTCATAGTTTATAGGGTTAAATGTGACAATGGATGTGCAGTGACTGGCAATACATGTATGATGAGTAGAAAACAAATTCGATGAACCAGGGTGAAACTATCAATGATATAATCCACTCTGTCAATATCCCTCCTAAAGCAAGGTGCAGGAAATGATCACAAGGCTCTCAGTGCAGTATGGCAAGTCAGGGACAGTGCACGACTATTCACCTCCCTTGTTTGGACTCTATACCTCTATTAATGCAGCCAAGGTGCCATTAGCATTTGAGGTCCCTGCTTCTCTGGTCTCAGTTAACTTAGCTGCTTGCAGTCAAATAAAACCCTAAGGCTGTCTCCAGTTACAAGGAGGCAAATGGGATCATGCCCATTTTATAGAGGGATAAACTGAGACTTAAAGGATGGCAGCCCAGAGGTGATACCTGAGAGGAGTCTTTAAGGATGAGTGGAGTGAGTCAGGCTGAAGGTGTGGGAGATGGGCATTCTAGAACAGGAGACACATGTGCAAATCCTGGAGCCGCAGGAGAACAGGAGGTGCCTAAGGGGCTATGAGGAGTGATGCAACACTGACACCTCCTGGGTGGGGGCGGGGAGACCACCGATGAGGACCCCGGAGAGATGAGAATTGAAGGCCGGGCTCTGGCAGGGGAGGGCTTGTGCGCCAAGGAGGAAGGGGGCTTGGTCTTGGGAGGGTGTGTGCACGCAGGTAAGTGCAATGATGGGGCTTGTGACTGACAAGCTCACCCTGGCGGTGCACAGAGACCAGATGGCACAGGCAGGGGTGGGAGGCAGGGAGCCCTGAGGGGACCCTGCTGTAGGGAGGAGGTGGATGGAGAGGAGAGCTCGGAGTGGAGACGGGTTAAGGAAGGAAGCAGGGTTGGCAGGGCTGGTGAGAGGCAGGGAGAAGACGACCTCCTGGGGAGACAGGAAGCCGCTGGGGGAACAATGAGGGAGCTGATCTCAAAGACAGGGAGCCCCCAAGGGAGGGAGGGGTTTGGGGAGGAAAACAGATATGTTATTACCCCCATCTTAAAGATGAGAAACAGAGGCTGGGAGAGTTCAGATCCCCGAGGTCAGGTAGCAGGAAGCCACGGGGCCAAAACACAGGCCTTCTGTGCACCTGCTCGGACCATCGTCCTGTCTCTGTCTGGAAGAGCTGCCTGCAGCCAGGTCAACAGCTCACTCCAGGGCGGGACCCAGAGTCAGCAGATGAAACGGGAGTCCCAGCGGGTCCCCAGGAGGCTACCTCCAGGCTGGGATCCTCCCCGCTGCCCTGACCATCAGCCTCCCGCAGCAGCAGAGAGAAGGGAGCAGAACTCCATGTCCTCATGGCCACGGGGCTCACCCGCCTTGGAGATGCTCTGAGTCTCCCCATACCCTCACTGGCCTTACTTCCAGCCTTTTCCTTCCTGCCTCATCCCTTCCCTGGGCTTTCTCCTCCATCTTACTAGAACAATCATCGTTGGTTCCCCAACGCCAAAAAAGGCCCGAATACTGAGCACCTTGCTTCCAACCTCATGGTTGACACGCTGGCCCCACTTCACTACCACAGTCCCTCGGTAGCCTCCGTGCCTTCGCACACACTGTTCCCTCTGCATGGAGTGCCTTCCCCACTCCCGACCTGTAACACTTCGTCTGCTCTGAAGGACACGACCGGCACGCACGCCCTTCCCTGCTGTCCTGTCTCCACGGATGAGGCCACGCCTTTGCTGGCGCCAGACCCAGCGGCCCTGACCCTCTCTTCTCCCTCAGCCTCATCCCCATCATACATGCACACAGTCCCACACGTCCACACACACACACAGGCCCCCGAGACCCCCTAAGAGTCTCAAATCCACCCCACCTCCCTGTGCCCAGCCCTGCCCGGGTGAGGACACTCTGGCCTGGACCCTCAGGGGCTTCCACCCCGTCCCCCTCCCAGCCCAGGCTGTCCCTCTCCACAGCTGGCTCCACTTTTCCCAAACACAGGTCCCCATGTTTCCTCCCTGCCTGCCACCCTCTCGTGGCTCCTCAGTGCTCCCAGTGAAGCCCCACTTCATGCTGGCCCCTGAGGCCCCGCCGACCTCTCCAGCCCGTCTCCTTCCTGCGGGCTGGATTTGGGTCCAGCCAGGCCCGTGGACCACATGCACGGCTTTGTCCTGCTGTTTGCTCTGCCTAGAACCTCTCCTCTCCTCACTTCTCCACCTTCACCGCTCACCTGCTACACGGCAGGGCCCTTCCCCGCCCACCTCTTTTGGGGGCACCTTTGTGGTTATCATTTATCATGATGTAACATAGTTAATCTTGTGCTTGCCCCTGCCCCACCGGGTCTGGCAGGGCTGGGCAGAGGTAGGTACTAGAAGATGCTGAATTTGCTGAAACCGACTATCTCTGAATCCCTTTCTATGCTGAGTGTCCACCCCACCACTTGGCTTCCACCGCCAATAGCCTTGTAACCTGGTCACCCCGTGTCTGTGACCCCTGACCCTGCTGTCATTTTGGAGAAGCCAGGGCGGCCCTGTTTTCTTTCTTCCTTGTGTCTGCCGTCACCAGCCATGCAGGGCCACAAATGAGCTGGGACCACACGTTGTTCTGTTTGGAAGAAGAAAGTAGCATTAATACAAATAGAGGATCTTTTGAACCTGAACACCTGTAATTAAGCTCTCATGTGAAAGCCTGTTAACAACGTGATCCCGGCCTTGGAGAAAGGAACGTGTGGGAAGGTGGTTGGTACCCACTGTGTGGTTTTAGCAACATCATGATCAAGTAGGAGAGGGGCTCACCAGGCCCGGTGCTGCCCTCTGGGGTCAGGCGGGGGCAGCGGCTTCGCCAACGACGGGGTCAAAACGGACAGAGCCGAAAGGGTCCTGAGAAACCGTGAGGACAGAGGCCGAAGACGGGTGAGCTAGAGGTGGCTCCAACCCTCTGTCTCTTGTTGAAGATGGAGAGACAGGGGCCCACAGACTGGCCACGCCAGGGACAGGGCTGGGCTTTGGATCTGGGGGCAGGAACCTCTGGGCCGGCCACAGTAGAAGGAGACACTCTGTCAGCGTGGATTGCACCCCAGCCCACCCCGAGCCGTCGTGGCACTTCCCAATCTGAACTATGCTGGCATGCAGCGCAGCGGTGTGGGGCCTGGACTCTGCAGCCTGCCGGCCTCCCTTTGAATCCAGCTCAGCAGCCTACTGGCCGTGTGATCTTGGGCAGGTCGCTCTGTGCCCCAGTCCTTCATCTGAAAAAAGCAGCATCTCCCCAACGGGGCTGTCACGTGATTGCAGGTGATAATGGTACAGAGACGACCCGGCTCGCAGGACTCCCTGAGCAAGTGTCCCCTGTGAGCAGTCTTACTCCTGTTCTCCCACAGTCTGAGTTCTTCCAGGAGGTGGGAGAAGCTCTGGGGATGTTTGGAAAGTGAATGTATTGGCTGGCACCCGGTCTGTGCCCTCACGGACCTTCCAGATAGTGATGGGGAAGACAGAACCCCCCAAATCACACTCGCACAATCCAAAGTCCCAACAGTGGCCAAGTGCTATTGAGGGGGAGTCACTACGCTGTGACAGTGTATAACAGGGCACCCTGATCTGAAAGACTTCTCTGGGCTCTGAGGCATGAGTGGGAGCCAACTAGCAAGAAAAGCAAGACAGGCCAGGGAGGTGGATGGGAGTATGTCAAGCAGGGGGCAGCATGTACAAGGGCCCTGTGGCCAGATAGGAATGCCCTATGAGGTTGGAGCATGGGGGGCTGAGAGGGCAGGCAGCTGTAGGGGAATGAGGAATGGGCAGGACTCAGCCCACTGAGGGCCTACAGGTCAAGCTAAGTACGATGGGAAGCATTCAACATTTTAAACCAAGGACATAATATGATCAGCTTCACATTTTAAAGAATCCGCTCCAGCTGTGGTATGGGGACATTTGAAGAGGGTAGAGGTGGATGTGTGGAGGCCAGCTGGGAAGCCATTGCAGCAACTGGTAAGATAAAGGAGGTCTGAAGGAGGTGAGAGACGACGGCAACCTGGACCACGGTAGTGATGGAGATGAATGAAGCAATGGCCTTGGGAGATAAAGCGGATAGAGTGGCCATGATCGTGGGTGGCATACGGACGGTGAGGGAGGAGGTGTCAAGGATGACCCCAGCACGTGCTGCTGGCCAGAGGCAGAACCTTCACCGAGATGAAAGAGCAAGCAAACCCCAGTGATTTGGGCAATATCCAGGCCTCAGTTAGCCATTATATGTCTCTGTTTTTCCACATCCCATAAGCTTGTAGATGAGGAAACTGAGGCTAGGTTCTCTTAGGAGTCCCCTGAGGGCCAGGGCAAGACCCCTGCCCACCACCCCACCCGGTACCCAGCAGAGCGAGCCGGAAGCCCCTTCTGCGGCAAGAGGTGAACACGCCTGGCCCTTCAGGCCCAGTGCTGGGCTTCTCAGGAGACAGGGTGAGTAATTTTGATAATTGAATTTTTGAGTTAGATTTAAAATATGTTCAAGATTGAAGAGGAAATTTGGCAGGGTCGGGAGCCCCCAGGCATGTTTCTCGGCCTCCACAATTCTGAGAACTTATTAACAAAATCACTCTTTCTCCCATTCACAGCCCCATTTATAAGCGGTTCTGGGGGCAGCCGTGTTGAGGAATTCAATTGTGGGTCTCTGGGTCCCCGTTCTGGCCGCCCAGAGACATTTTGTTGGAAAGGGTAGAAGAAGAATAATTTCGTTTGTAAGGCAGTAATGGCTGCAGCTTTTGGAATAGACAGCATTTCAGGAGACAGGATAATCCAGAGGGGGCTATGTACAGAATGGGGGTTGGCCAACTCAGGTTCAAATCCCGCCTCCAGTACTTACTAAGGTGACTCTCCACCCCTCAGTTTTCTTATTTGTAAAATGGACAGGATGGTGCACATTAGAGATGATGCTATGCAGGTGGGCACCGGCCTGGAGGGGCCAGGATTTTAAGCTCCAGGCTCAGGACAAGGAAGTGGGCAGGATGGGGAGGGTGGAGGTAGCAGGAGGCCCCAGAGAGCGGGAGGCCCTGTGCCTCTCCCAGGCCTTCTCTCTTATATTTAGCCCCTGCAGCTGCTTCTCTCAGGTGCTGCTCCCCAGGCACGTGTGGTGATTAATGTCACTGCCGGGAAATTGACGCATTTTCTGATTACTGCTTCAGAGCCTCCGAACTCAGCTGCTGGTGAAATTAACTCACCAGGGACAATGGAGCTTTTCCCAAGGTCCAAATTGTCCTTATTTGTAGACTTTGTTCTTGGCCCTAATTCAGCCCAAACAAACTGAGCTGCTGCTCCACCTCCCAGAGGAGGGAGGGCCTTCACCAGCCCAAGGTTGGGAATATTTCACACAATTCTAAACTAGGGGATAAAATGGACTTTGCTTTGGATTATCGTGTTCCTGAAAAGCTATGGGACACTGAAGCGAATGGCTGGCTGGTTTCTCAGCGCCCCTCCTGTGCAAGCCTGCTCTCAGGCATGCTGCGGTTTACCACCCAGATGGGCCTAGAATGTGAGAGAATCAAAAGTGGACCTCCCCTCGCTACCCTTCCAGCTCATTCCTTTGCCAATGACTAAGCTGGGCTCCCACGGGCTGTGCACTAACCACGTACCAGGCGATATACTCACAACTACCAGTGACGTAGGTAGCAATTGTTCCCCTGTAGGTACATGTGAACCCTAGCCTGAGCTCTAACCACTGTGCTCCACCCCCCACACACATACACGTAGACGCTGACGTTTGCGCACATCAGCCGCAGGAACTTAAAATAGTGCTTCAAACACTTGCTGGAGACCAGCCGCTGAGAGCTACTAAAGGAGAGTCCTTGGTTTTCGGAAAGGGTCTTGCTCAGCTGCTTCCAAATGTCGAGGCTCACACGGTGGTGCGGACTGGACAGAAGGGTAATTCCTGCTCTACTATAGAGACAGATGACAGAGGCATGCAACTTGGGACTAGAAGCCAGGCCTCCTGCTCCCTCCACAGAACCGTGCGGAGCCATCTCAGCTGCAGATCCAAGCTTCCATTTAGGAATTTGCTGTGGGACTTCTTGAACAAGGAGCTGCCACATTCCTTTATGCCTCACTCTGACTTTCCCACACTGGAATGTATTGAGGTACACGTGTGCAAACGATTCTCAAGAAGACAGCTGGGATGACAGGAACCCAAAGTCCTCACTGACCGCTTGCCCGCCCCTCACCTGATGGGAAGCAGAGGCAGAGAGGCGGGGCCCCTGATGAGGTCGATTCCTCGACTCCCAGCCTGGGCTTCCGCTCCTCCACTCCCTATGCCTCCAGCCGATGCAGTCACGTCGCCTCCAATCCTCATCGTGTCTGGGGAGCTGTAGGGGCAGCAGCGGAGAGCGCGGTCTGGGGTTTGGAAGGACAGGAGGGATCAAGGCCTGGCTCCACCACTCATAAGCTAAGGGTCTCGGACGAGTCATTCTGCTGTCCTATGAATGCAGGGGTGATCCTGACCACCCAGGATCCCCACCTCCAGTGAGGTCATGGGGGCGGCAAATGTCTGTAAACTGTACCAGATGGAGAAATGGAGCCGTCGCATCGCTCGGCAACCCCAAGGGAGGGAAGATTTCTGAAGGACTGTTCACAGCCAGCTAGCAAAAGAAGGGGTGAGGGAGCATCTCACAGAGCGCGCACCCTGGGCCGAGGCTGGGAAGGGGACCTCCCACAAGCAGAAGACAGGTCGGTTTGCCTGGACACAGAGTGCAAGGAGGCGAGAGGAGAGAGGAGAGAGGCATGGACGTGCCTGCAGGGGCCAGACCTGGGTCCCTATAAACTTTGTCAGGGGCTAGGGCAAAGCCGCTCCAGCGTCTTGGGCGGGGCAGCTTCCTGGTCAGGGGCGCGCTTTCTCTCAACACCTGGGCTGCTGCAGGGCGACGAGGGATTCCGGTGTGGGAAGCAAGACTCAGCAACTTGAGAGAAAAGGAATTGAAAACAAGAAAGGAGCCCATGGACAGGGAAAGTGGTATAGGGACCAGACACTAGGGTCTCCAAGAGGTCCCAGAAGAGGAGGGGACAAGGAAGCGAGCTGGAAGGACAGCAGGCGGTGGTCAGGGAGAAATGTCAGAAGGAGGGATTGAGAGGGAAAGCAAACGAGGATGAAGTCCCCAGAGTGATGGCAGGAATGGGACAGAGAGGGAGACTGAGTCAGGATCCACAACATTCCCTGCCTATGGGCTGCTCCACGAGGCCCACCTGCCCGGCCAATGCCTGCTCGGTGGCACTGAGGTGGTGGGCACTGGGCAGGGAGGCAGCAATTGCAGGGCTGAGCAGGAAGCGTCACGACAGAGACAGGCTGGGGGTCCCAGTCTGCCACTGCCTCTCAGGGGTCCCCTGGGCCAGGCTTGAGACTCATCTGCCAAAGGAGCCAAGCCCAACCCTGTTTATTCAGGGACATCACAAAGTTCAGGGAAAACGCAGAGGAAAATTAAACATGAGGTCAACAACAGGGCTGTAGCAAACACAGTGGGCAGTGTGGACGGTGGGTGGCAGGATCAGTCACCATGACACCCTGCAACGCCAGGCCTCATGGGATCTTTCCCACGCTGGGAATAGCACCACCTCACGGGGCTGCTCTCGGATGTCACTGTGAACGGGCGAGTCCAGGCCAGGCACGGCACCAGTGCCCCAGCCACCCGACAGGGCTCGGCAGGGAGCTTGGGAGATATCTGAGGGCCCCGCCCCTCCTGAGACCCGGCCTGTGCCCCCTGGAGTTGCAGACTGGGCCCTGAGGCGCCACGTGAATCACCAAGACGAAATGAATCATGTGATGAGCATCTTCCAACCGCGGGGCTGGCTGGGGGCCGTGAGGCCGTCCCTGTGCGTGGCTGTGACGCCTCAGCTCCAGGGCCGGCCCCCGAGGGAAACGCCCAGCGCCTGGGAGCTCCAGACCTTTCGAACAGCTTTTGCAGACCCGAACCTTGTCTGACAGCAACCCTTAAACCAACTTCAGGGTAGAAAACATTGTGGGGAAACATGCATTTCCTCTGGTCAGACAGCCCTTTCCTCAATAAGGGGAACCATGCGTGTAACAGAGAGACAGCGCAAGCTCAGTGGGGAACCACAAGCTTTATTGGCTGGAAGTTCTCCTCAGGAGCCTGGTCGGCTGGGACTGGACGTTCCTGGGTGGATGGCCCCGGGCCTAAGCTAGGAAAAGGGAGGAAAAAAGGAGAATTTTAGGTCCAATGGAGGGTTTCCAAAGTAAGATCCCTGACAGAACTCAAGGTGAGACTGTTATTCTGAAACTACTTTCAAAGACATACTGTTTGATCAGCAAATATTCACAGAACCAAGTGACAACGGGAGCACACTGTACTCATTCATTCAAGAAATATTTATCAAATGCCTACTACGTGCCAGGCACTGTCTGCTGTATTTCTCACTGGTAAACTAGCATACAAATATAATAATCAGAACAACCGTTGAAAACATGGCATGATAAAATGAAACTTCTCATGCACTGCTGGCAGAAAAACACGACTGTGCAGGACACGTCCCCTGGTTTTACCCTCAACTTCGCTTTTTAATAGAAGTCATGACCAGCCATGCCCCACCTCCAAATTGCTTTCCATGAGGAAGCTCAAAGGGACATTACCTCCAGGTTTCCTCTGGCCTTCCGAAGGATTTTGTGAGTGACGACCACTGAGGAGAGAGCAAAGTATGGGATGATGAGACACAGATGCCCTGGAAGTCAGTGGAAAGGCCACATGCAGGAAGGAGACCCGGGCCCAAAGGGTTTGGATGTGTGGACAACCCTGAAGCACCCAGACCAGAGAGAGGCGTGAAGGCCCCACCTGCCCATCACACACCCCAGGACCTAATAATCCAGTGGAAAGGGTGGACCAGACACCTCTTCAAGTCCACGCTAAGCCACAACCTCCCAGTGATAGCAGAGGGTAAAGCATGCTACACCATGTCACAGACGACAAAACCGAGGCTCTGCAAGGCCAGCTGGATGCCCAGGTACGCCCAGGGCTCACCTCTGTGGGGGAGGCCTGCACCTGAGCATCACCCTCCGGAGAAGCAGCTCTGGGAAGGGGTGGGCCCCACGCCAAGCAAACCCACGTGTGAAGCCCCAAGTCAAGGATGCAGGGCAGTTCTGTGAAGTCAGACTTTCACCCAGCGGCTCTTAGCACAGGCTCCGAATGACTGAGGAAAAAGAACTCTGGGCATCTTCCTCTTAAGCTGGGAGAAGCACCCAGTGGGGTTCCCCTCGGCCAGCCGCATTCCACCAGGCCGGGAGGGGGCAGGGTGGGAAGATTTCCAAGTCCCTGGCGATCTGACGCTCCGAGCTATGTGGGGGGCAGATCCGCAGTGTATCAGAACCCACAGAAGGGACGGGCAGCAAAGTAAATCGCTTCTTCCCTCAGTCTTTCTCTTGTCCAACAAACTCTAGTGGCAGCGTGAATGCCACCACGGAAAGATTTCTAAGCCCGATCAAGAGTCTGTTCTGAACAGCATTTGAGGAGGCCAGGCACTCAGGCTACTTCCTGGGGAACTGGGCTTTTGGCCAACAGCGCCCGAGGCTGAGACGGGCTCGTGTCCGCACACACAGCCAGCTCCCCAGGGGCTCATTCAGAAGAGGTGCCATGTGGTGGCCTGGGGAAAATATTTATTTCTTGCCTCACAAAAATTTCCATCTGAAGGTAACAAAGTCTGTTTGCAATCTGTGACACGGGGGGAAGGGACAGATGGTGTGGGCTTCGTTTTTAACTGGGCAAAATGAAATTCAGAGGCGCCCACTGCCTCTCTGACCTTCTCCCAACCCGATGCTGTAGCGCCTGTCCCAGGAGCTCTCAACCTGCATCCAGGGATATGCTGTGGGGTGTCCTAAGTCCCCGGAAACTATGCGCAAGTCTTCGTGCGTCTCAGGATGTATGCGTTTTTCTGGGGAGAGAGATCGTACCTCTGCTGAGATTCACCACGGGGCCTGTGCCCAGAAAAGATTACGTATCACAGCTGTGGAGGTTAGAAATAATGTTGAGATGGTACTGAAAGCAACGAAAGCAGAAGGCTCGGTGGAAGAGCCCAGGCTCAGCTGCCCAGGTGGCACAGGGCCCACACGTCAAACAGTGTTGCCCACCTCCCAGGGCACAGAAGTCCCCACTGTGACAAGAAGCCCAAGGGACAGAGCAGTGAGGAGCTCGTCTCAAACAAGACTTGCCCACTGCAGACGCGGACTCCAGCTCAGCTCCGCCCAGCTCAGCACAGGGCTCTCTCCACCTCAGTGGGGGCCGCAAGGGCGACCCTGCCTCAGCGGTGCCTGGCTGGTGACAATGTTTTGCCAGCTGTGACCTCAGTGAACACCCTCAGCCCTGTGCGGCAGGCACTCCTGTCTGAGAGGCTGCAAGTGCAGTGGGTGGCTCCAGGTCACATGGCGAGGGAGTGGCAGGGGTTCCTGAGGCTCACGATGGCATCTTTCCTTCCTTCCCCTGCAGACTGGGAGGAGATGTGGTGTTCAAGTGCCCTGGGCCCTTGCTCCTAGCCGTCACCACACAGGGAAGGGAGAGGAGGGGACGCTACATACACCAACTCTCACTCAGAGCCAGAAGCAGACCTGTGAGGCTGGCAGGGTTCAGGAAATTTCCAAGGACCTGACTCGTTGGGATGGGCTGCAGAGCCTGGCACAGAAGAAGGAGTCACAGGCCCGGGTCAGCCACCAGGTGTGTGATCTTGGGCAAACCCCTCACCTGGCTCAGAGCTGAGCCCCTGTTTCTGCACCAGGCCTTGGAGATACAGAGATGGATGACATCATCTTATCATGGGAAATGCTATGACACACTTGAGGTGTTTCTGACTAATGGTTTGCCACCTCCATACATAGGACACAGTCTGACCTAATGGAAAAAAAGCAGCAGAGGACTAACATTTGTTGAGCATCTACTCTGTCCCAGGAAAGGCACAGCCCAGTTTAGGTTTCACTACCATGCCTATTTTACAGGTCAGAAAACTGAGGCCCTTGTTATAAAGTTGTGATTAGAACCCGGGCCCTCTGGCCAGTCTAAGTCCTTTGGAATTACTGTCTCCAGTCAGAGGTGACGAATCTAAAGCCCAGAGAATTCAAGTCATTTATTCCAGGTCACACAGGAGATCTGGACTGTGCTCATTCAGTGATTCCGTGCTCACCAACCTGGGGCTCTGGGGCTGGCTCCTGTCCTCTGGATCTGCCACGGTAACTCACCCAGCGGAACCTACTACCCACTTCCAAAACTTCCTCCCCTGTGAACAGGGTTACTTCCTGTGCCCGTGACTGTTAGGGAGTCAAGGAGGAGAGATGCCAATGCCGAGTTCTCACTTCCCTGGACTTGGGGGCTGTACAAAGGCGCCAGTTCCCGGCCCCTTGCTGCTCCAGGGGTCTGGCCCAATCGTTCCACAGCCACAGAAGACCCGTCCATGACTGGCCCTTCTCCCCGGATGTCCCCTCCAGTGCTCCTTGGCCCTACAAGTGGCATGAACCCCTAGGCCACAACCCCACAGACATTCACCACTCTGTCAGGGCCACCTCCTGATGACCTTTCAAAACCAGCCCCTGTCCTCCACGGCCCTGCCCCGGTCACGTCAGGCCTCCCCACTGCCCGCTGGGGTCTCCGCCTGCTGGCCCTCCATGCTTAGCCGTGGGGACCTTTGAACACACAGTGGACGCCAGTCCCTGCTGCTCGTTCCTGAGTCCGGCCCACAAGGTCCCCTGTGACCTGGTCCCTACTTATCCCTCCCACTTCAGCTCTCACAGCAAAAGCCTTGGCATGTCCTAAGCATGTTCCTGAATACTTAGCTCTTGCCCGTGAGGCCGCCTGCCAGAATCCTGTTCCCACCACTTCTCTTCTAACTCCTACTCATCCCTCAAGACCCAATCAGTCTAGAGCCTTGAACCACCTCTCAGGCTGCCTGGATGTACTCAGCACACAATCCCACAGCTCATTCGTGTGCATCTTCCATTAAGCCAAGGCGCCATGCTGGCAGGAATGGTCCCATTCACCTCTGTCCCCAGCGGCTGGCATGGGGGCTTGGCGCAGAAACTCAGCACTTGCTCAGGGACTCAGCATCTCTCTTTTGCAGTTCAAACCCTGTCATTCTCACAGAGTCTGTTTTCAGAGTGCTCCAGGGGGGGCTACGGAGAACTCCTCCTTGACAATAACCTATGTTCTGTGCTTCTCAGAAATGCCCCAGAAATGCTGGACTTTGGTAAGAGAGCGGCAAAGGCAGGCTGGCACCTCCGGAGGGAACAGCGCTGCAGTCAGCAGTCCTCCTCAGACAGTGGCTGACAGGCGACAGCCCGGGGCTGGCCAGGGCTGCGCTGCCAAGAGGCGCTGGAAGCAGCTGGGTGACCACCTGTGCCTCTCAACATGCAGGGGAATGAGAGCTGAGGCTTTAAACTGGGAAACAGAGCTGCTCCCAACAATCTTGGAAGCCCCCAGATCAGGGCGCGGGCTGACCTTACGAAGGTTATTCAACCCCTCCGACCCTGCATCTCTGCATCGGTCTTCAGAAGCATTTCTCAAATCCGTCCCCTCCTCTGGATCCCCAATGCCCAGCCAAGGCCCTCCTTCCCGCCTGCCTGGACCAGTGAATCAGCTCCTCTGGTGGAGCAGCCACCAGCACGCCTTTCTTACACACACAAGTGACAGATCTGTGCTCTGCTCTAAGGGTGAGCCCCCCGATCCTGCCACCTAAGGCCTTTCATGATGCCGTCCTGGTCCCCCTGACCCCTCCTGCCCCAACCGGCTACTTGCAGCTCTCGCTCCAGCAACATGAACTGTTGTTGGTTTCTCACACACAAAACCCCATTTCTCACCTCTCTGCCTTTGCCCACGCTGTCCCCTTTCAATCTGACCAACGCCTCCTCCCCCTTGCAGACCCAGCTCAGGTGTCACTTTGTCTAAGAAGCCCACCTCCCGGGACAGACTGACACCATCCCCACTCCCACCTCAGTGCTCCCTAAGATCCTACACAGGTTCCCATCCCTGCGCATGCCATACGCCTGTCTCCAATGAGATGACAGTCCTGGGCATCGAGTGGCCCCTCTGCAAAGGTCTGCCAAGTGAATTCTTTTGTCTGCGCAGGTCAGGAAGGGTGAAGTATGAAAGAAAACCCATAAATAGGAGGCGTGATGACACATGGTCTGGGTTCCAAAGTGGGTACCCTAGGGCTGGCTTTTTAGTCCTCAGAGGCAGGAAGTGGCCGGACATGGCGGCCTCCCCCCGACCGCTCACTTACGTTGATCAAAGATGACTTTCTCCTGGTGCTTGCTCAACTGCAAAAGCTTCACAGTGTTTTGCAACTTCTTTTCTTGTTCAAACAATTTTTCGTGTAGTTTGCTGATCTCTGCCTTCATTTCTCCAGTCTAAAGAGAAAAGGAATTACAAAAACGAACAAAGAATATAAAATGTCTTGTCACATAGGAAGAATTAAAAAAACATAAAAAGATACTCAAGCTTACTAACAAAGATGTTTGAATAAAACCTAGAAGCCATTTTCTGCTGGTCAGATGGGCAAACCCAGGCAAAACCCAGGGCTGGAGAGGGCGTGGGGCAAGTGTGCTCTCCTGCTGGTGGAACTGTGACTGAGGACGGCCCGGGTGGACGCCTGGCAGGACCCACCAGACTGTAAAACGCACTTAGCCCTTGGACCCAGCAGCTCTGCACGTTGGCATTTACCCGAAGGAATAATCACATACGCACAAGGTAAGGCCTATGTTCAAGGACATTCCTCTCAGCATCACTCAGAGTAGGAAAGAAAGAAACAACCTGATTTGTTTCAACAGGAGAAGATATATAAATTATGGTACTTACATACAATGGAATAATTTTGCAGCTATTAAAAGCGATGTTACAGAATCCATTAATTAATTAATTAGTGACATAATGATATTGAATACATATATCTATATCCATAGATGTGTATATCAAGATGTCTGAAAAATTTGATGACAGAGACATCATCAAAATGTTAATAGTGATTATCTCTGAGCGATATGATTTGGAATCTTGTATTTCTCATTTTTTTACATTTATCAGAATTGTCTGAATTTCTTTTCAAAAACTGTAATGCTGATTTTTAAAAAAATGTTAATGCTTAAATCTAAAAAAGAGCACATCAAAGTCTTATTAGGAGAGTATGGTCTATTAGGACAACCTGTTCGGAGTTTTTCAGAGGTGACGCGAGAGCGGCCAGGCAGCCGAAGCAGAGCCGCCAGTCCTCAGAAGTGACACAGCACACCGCAGAGGCTCTCAACTAGTCTCCGCTGAACTAGTTCACAGGGTTAAGGACACTCCCCTTCTCGTAAATTCCCCACTGTAAGGGTCGCTGGCACAGGCACTCCTCCATCGAACACCTCTGCTCCCAGGAGGGGAGGTGTCGGGCTGTCAGTTTACAGTCACTTTCGTTTTTTCCCAAATTTGTTTATAGCAGGTGTACTTGTAATCAGGCACACAATTTAATTTAGCATAAAGTAAGACTATGAAATATGTGTATGAAAAGAGGGAACGCATTGTATGAAAACTAACATATGCTTCAGGAAAGACTTGATAAAGGCAAGTCACTAAAAAACACATTTCTGGCAAATTAGGTATGGGTGAATCAACTATAAAAGAGGTGGGAGGAAGACAGTCTAGAAGAATTCCATATTCGAATTACTTTGCAAGTGTCTGAAGTTTTTTCTTCATCTTAAACAGAAGTTGGAAGTGACAGATACATTACGGATGTAGTTCATGAAAGAAAGCAGATGTGGAACTCAACCAGCAGACCCACATTCAAAGAAAAGGCCCTGGTCCTACACCAAAAGAATGGTGCGTGAACGTACACCTCGCTGCTTTAAGTTAAACTAAAATGTTTAAGGTATGTATCATTTTTTGATTCCCTGCTTTAACCTACTCTTAAGATTAACCAATCGTGCCAGCTACAAGGACTTCAGCTGTTCTTCCGAAAGAGATCCTAAATTAAACATTAGGTTTTCTTCGATTCTCTCCCTCATGCTAGGAGCCCACAAGGATCTGTGTTCCGGCCGTGGCTTCACAGGCCACACAGGCTATGACAAAGTCACTCTACACTCAGAGCCTTGGTTCCTCCACATCTGTCAGACAGGGCTGCTCGCTGCCCCATCTACCCCCTGCAGTCGAGTGAGACTCAGTGAGGGATGCCTGCAGATGAGGAGGAGGATCACTTCACACCCTGCCAGGCTAACTTCTACTCCTCTTTCTAAAGTCAGCTCAGGCATCGCCTCTTTCAGGAAGCTTTCCTTGAGACTCTTCCCCAGCAGGAGTCTAAGTTGACTACTGCTCCCTTGGGTGGCCATTGCACCCACTGCGCCCATTTCACATTGGATTATAACTAGTCATTTACTTGTTTGCTTCCCCTCCTGGACTATAAGCTCCCTGAGGGCAGAACTCACTTCTTGCCTCTGACCACGAGCCTGGCACAGAGTAGGTACTGTGAGACCATCCGCCCACTGGTGGGTTAATCTTCACCAGCACTCTCAAAACCCCCTGCCCAGATTCTGTCCAGCACGTAAAGTGAGGCGTTCTAACTACTTCTGCGTCTGCTGCTCCTCTGAACTAAAATCTTCATTCTTACTGGATGAGCCCATCATGGTGAAAACAACAGGGCTTCAGAGCCCAGCACGGTCACTTCCGGCCGTTAGGACGATGGAGCCAGGAAGTTTCCGTTCTTACTTCTGGAAAGTGGGAACGATAACTTTAACTCTCGGAGAGCCACGGGGAGTGATAACACGAGATGCTGAGTGTACAGCAGAACGCCCGACCTCCCTGGGGCTCACAGAGCGACTCTTCCTCAGGGCCGCGGGGCTGAGCCCAGAGCCGGAAACCACAGCCCTCCCAGGAGGCCGCCAACTTATTCATGGTGTTTGCCTGATTTGTGGAGCTGGTTTTTTTGGTTGGTTGTTTTCTTTTCTATAATGGAAAATCTCACCCATTTACAAAAGTAGAAAGAATAGGCTAATGAACCAGCAGGTGCCCATCCAGCGTCAGCACTTATCAAATCATGGCCAAACTTGTTTTCTTCTACATCCCTGCCCATCCTCACCCCAGAATTATTTTTAAAATCAATCCTAGAAGTCAATCATATTTCATCCATAAAATATTTTAGTATATAGCTCTAGCAGAAAAAGATTCTTTAAAAAAAATTTCATTATCACATCTAAAACAATGACAATAATTGCTTAGTATCACCAAATTTACATCAGTAGACACAATTCCATGATTGCATCATAATTTAATTGTTTTGAACAATTGGTTTGATTCAGGATCCAAATAAACTCCACGTTTTGCATTTGATTAACATATCTCTTAAGTTTCTCTTAATCCATTGGCTCTCAGGGCTACTGGGAGAACTTGTGGAAACAGACAGCTGGCCCACTCCCAGGCTTTCTGATTTAGTAGGTCTGGGGTGAGACCCGAAAAATTTGCCTTTCCAGCAAGCTTCCAGACGATGCTGATGCTGCTGGTCCAGGGACCATATAATTTGAGAACCACTGTAAATCTGCAAGTTTAACTCCCTCTTTCTTCCTAGGATGAAAAGATGTTCTAAGCTCATATTGTACATTTCCTGCCTCAGACCTAGAATCAAGCCATTTCTCTGAGGAGTCCTAGTTCCTTTTAATAGGAAAAGGTATTTAGAAACCAGAATTTGGCACTAAGGTGCTCACTGGTACTGGAATGGACATTTTTAAAGCCTTTTAAGTAGAGAGAACTAGTAAATATTTTAATAGGAAATACATCATGAGTTCACACCAATATTTCTAATTCAAATTAAGGATTACAGTATTTATTTATTTATTTATTTTTGGTGAGAAAGATTGGCCCTGAGCTAACATCTGTTGCCAATCTTCCTCTTTTTGCTGGAGGAAGACTGTCACTGAGCCAATATCTGTGGCAATCCTCCTGTATTTTGGATGTGGGATGCCACCACAGCAAGGAATGATGAGCAGTGTGTAGGTCGGCACCTGGGATCCGAACCCATGAACCTCGGGCCGCCAAAGCCATGTGTGTGAACCCAACCACCATGCTACCAGGCCGGCCCCAAGTATTTACTTTTTTGATTTTTTTATTTATATCTCTTCCCTGACAGTAAAATCTCAATATAACTTTTATTCTACAATAGAAATATGTTTCAAAATATCAACGCCAATATTATTACTGTCAATATAATCACTGAAAACACTTTAAAGTTTGGGGGCCGTTTTTTTGTTTGTTTTTGTTTTTTGCCCTGAGTATACTTCCACTAGAAGTAAACAGTCAAATTACTGTGTTTTAGTCATTGAAATGTTTCCTCTGTGTGTGGTTATGCCTCCAATACTATATATAATAAAGCCTGTTTGTTTCATCTTGCTATGAATTTTTAGAAATTGCTTTTTCACCCATTTTGATTTAGTTTTATTTATCATTATGTAAAGCATTTATACAGTTTCAAAGTCCGATTTACAGAACAAGGTCTATTTAGAGAAACCTACCTTCTAACCCTGCCCTTCCCTCCTCTTCCTTCCCACCTACAAGCAAGGCAGCTTCTGCTGTTATTGTTTATCTTTCCATTTAAAACAATTTTTATAGGGGCTGGCCCCGTGGCTGAGTGGTTAAGTTTGCGCGCTCCGCTGCAGGCGGCCCAGAGTTTCGTTGGTTCGAATCCTGGGCACGGACATGGCACTGCTCATCAGACCACGCTGAGGCGGCGTCCCACATGCCACAGCTAGAAGGACCCACAACAAAGAATATACAACTATGTACCGGGGGGCTTTGGGGAGAAAAAGGAAAAAAATAAAATCTTAAAAAAAAAATTTTTTTATAAACGAATACATGTAGATACTTGTATCTCCCCCTACAACTTTCTTAGATCAACTGATGGATATAATACACACTTTCCAGAGTAATCCTTGGGACTGCAGGGGATGGGGTCTTATGCAAAAGGCAAATTAACGACACTCAGAGAAAACACTAGGTAGTAAAACACCTCTGGGGTTGCTGGCGAAAACTTGGAAATCTGGTTTACACACACTTCACACCAAGAAAAAGGCACTATGTGAAACATAGGCAGGGATAGAAAAGTGGCTAGAGGCAATTTGACACCACACAGGGGTCTGTGTACACCAGCAACCAGATTCAAGCTTCTCTAAGGTCCTTTTCCAGGCTCTAAAATTCTATGATGCTAAAGTGAGCAAAATCAGTTACCTGAGAAACCCTCAAAAGAAGGGGTGAATCGTCACAAGCAGTGACCAGTCCCTGGACTAATTTGCTACTGAGTATAATTTATATTTACACACACACACACACACACACACACACACATAATAAGAACTGCATTCCATCTATTTCACAGATACTACTCTGCACTGAGGACAAAACAGAGCACTGAGGATGAATTATTTAGTTCAGACATCCTGCGCTTTAAAAATCATATGGGCAAGTACTAGTTTGGGAGTATGAGAGGAAATCATTCATTCATTCAAAAATATGAACAAAATAGACATGGATCCTCATGGAAAATAGAGAGAGAAAGACATTAAGCAAAGAAATATATAATTATAATCTGTGATAAGGGTTATGATGAGGCAGAAGAGGATAGTATGACTGAGTTATCAGGGAGCCCTCTCTGACCCTGAAGTAACCTTTAAGCTGAAAGGTGAGAAGGAGCCAGCCAGCCGGGAGGAAGGTCGGGGGCAGGCAGGCAGAGCATCTTTGTCAGCTAAGCCTAAGCTGGAAAAGAGCTTGATGGGTTAGCAGAAAAGGAAAGGCCAAAGTGGGGCTGGAATCCAGTGGGCCCCCTCTTCATCTCTGACCGCCCCCACCTTCTACTCCATGCCACCACCAGCTAAAAGCGGGCAAAACATGATTTTCCTGAGCAGTCACTGGTTAGGTACTTTCCTGACTTAGTGCACCCAAACCTCCTCCCCAGGATCCCAAGAGGAACTCTCAGGACAGGCTCATTAGCACCTTCCCAGCAGCAGGGCTGTTTCACGCTGCTTCTCTGCCATGGCTGACAGATCTGAGAGCTGTCAGCGGGGGTTTAAGTAGATGAGTAATGACATGGAATGCAAATTTCCCTTCCACCTTCCTGCTGGCCTTTGGCAAGAATTTACAGGTTAGATGAATGAAGGGGGAAATACCTATCATGCCACCAAGCAAAGAGTTCTCATTCTTCCTTGACCTGCGAGCTCCTTCTTCATAAGGGGAGGTGTCGCTGGTTACCAGAGTGGGGGCTCCCCGTGTCAAAACACTACATGTTTTCCACAGACAAAAACCCAGGAGCGCTTCTGCTCTGCCTGACTCCTGATTCGTGCCATGAAGGATGGGGATGAGGACGGGTGTGGGAGCAACTGTCCTTAATTCAGTCACATCCCAGTTACTGCAAAGTCGAGCTTTTAAGGGAAATTTCAATGGTTTTATAATAAATGATTTTCATTGGTTAAAAAAAGGTAGTTTCTAAGTAGTTAAAACAGATTTGAAAAAGCCCCACTAAAATATGATGCTGAAAGCTATCAAAAGGAATCAGACAGTTCAGAGAAAGGCATCTAAAATGAAAGAGATTTTGAGTAGAAAGGAATGAGCTAGTCCACAAGGACAAAATGGGACTTGAAGCCTATAAAATGCACGTTCACCCTCTGGATCCAGATACTTGTGCTTTCAAGCCAGCTCTGTAACCCTGAGTCTGCACTGCACTCCCTGAGCCTTAGTTTCCTCACATGTAAGATGAGGACAGGATTTCCCCCAGCAAAGATGTGCTAGAAGTGGGGACACGGTTGGGGCAGGGCCACAGGCTGAGATTGCAGGGGTACTGGGGGATCCGGTAAGGACACACCTGGAGCAGACAGCACAGTGCCTAGCATGTCACTCTTAACAAACTCAGTTCCTGGCACATCGCTTGTGACAAACACGATGGCTCCCCCGCCCTCTGACACATTCCCCAAACTGAGGCACATCCGCTGTGGGATGGAGGACACTGAGACACAGGCCCCAGTGGCATCCTTGAGCCTCTGAATCCATGTGTCACCCACCTGTTCACAGTGAAGCGTGCACTGGCCATTTGTGGGGAGTGAGACCCTCCAGAGAAGTGTCAGTAACCTCGAGGCCTCATCCAGGATCAGCTTGGCTGTGCTCACGCTGGTGACAAACCTGCTCAGGGGCGCTGAGTGTGGACCCTGCACAAGAGGATGAGAAGGTTGTTGCACACTGTCTTGAAAAAGATTATGGACAAGCCAACTTTAATGGGCAGCATAAATCTCTAGACCACAGGGCTTGTGCTCCACATGCTGAGCAAGAGCTTGGTGCCAGATGACACCAATTTATTGTTCTTAAAGACTGGTGAATTATAGATTATGAGAGAATTTCGGTGGTGATTTTAGCCCAATCAAGAACCATAATTAATAACCACCTGCGTTAACTATGTTTGCTACGCCAAGAAGCTGGTCCGTGGTAGGACTGCTCGCACTGCTGCACCGCCCCTGGAGCCTCTCCAGAAGGCAGACGACGCCAACAGCAAGTGATGCAACACGAATGCTTTTGTGCAGCCCCTGCTAAACAGCTCTGCTTACTATCAATCTGACCCCAAGGCCTTGTCAAGTCTCTCCCCCTCTCCACTGGCAGAAGCAACCTCAAAGCGGGGGATGTCAAGGGCATGAGAAGGCAAAGAACACGAGTCGGAGAAGGAAAAACACAAAATAAATTTTACAAAGAGATTAAAAGAGTACTGTCTTCACAAGTAATAAAATAAACACAAAATAAAACTACACACCCCTTTTAGCTATCAAATTGGCAAAAAAATTATTTATGAATAAAAATCCTCAATGAAGACAAAGGTGTAGGGAGATACTCTCACTCATAACCAAAGACCTAGTATTTCTGGAAAGTAATCCAGCCAGAGTTATCAAGAGCCCTGAACAGTTCATGACGTTTGAGCTCGTAATTCCACTTTCAGGAATTCATCCCTAACGAACTAGTCAAAGTTATGATGAAAGATCTATTCGCAGGGATACTTATTACAGCTTAAATGTCCAACAAACAGGTGAAAGTAAATAAATTGTGGAACATTCATATGTTAGTTTATTTTCAGCCATTAGAAGTCAAGTTCCAGGGGCCAGCCTGGTGGCGCAGCAGTTAAGTTCACACATTCCACTTCAGCAGCCTGGGGTTTGCCGGTTCCGATCCTGGGTGTGGACCTATGCACCACCTGTCAAGCCATGCTGTGGCAGGCGTCCCACATATAAAAAGAGGAAGATGGGCATGGATGTTAGCTCAGGGCCAATCTTCCTCAGCAAAAACAGGAGGATTGACAGCAGATGTTAGCTCAGGGCTAATCGTCCTCAAAAAAAAAAAGGAGTCAAGTTCCAGAAAAATAGTGAATGAGATAGGAAAAATATTAATTTAAGGTCTAACTGAAAGTCAAAATATGGAATTCATATATGTATGAGTCAGTTTTATTAAACTTTATGAATGAGCTAAATTTACATATCAAAATTTTAAATGTTGAGCATTATGTGGTATTTTTATAGATGTGTTGTTCCTATGCTTTTCTACAGTTTCTAGCTTTTGTACAAAAAAAGACTATAATTAGAAAGGAACAATCTTATTAATATTTATTAATTCATTCAACAAATATTTACCGTGCACGTATTCCATGCCAGGCCCTGTGCTAGGTGGTAAATATACCATATTGAGCAAAATAGACACTGCCTCCCTGCTCTCCTGAAGCTCCTTGTCTATTGGAATAGAAAATGCACAACTGACTTTTGCAATATAGTAAAACAAAATAAAACAAAAAGGCAAAACCAGTATCAGGAAGCGGGGAGCTTAAGTATCCTCAGTAGGACCTGAGAAGAGGGACCAGAAAATGTGAGCCATTGGAAGCTCGGAGGTTGGGTCCAGTCTGGGGTGGGGGGAAGGAAGTTTGACCCCAAGTCTTGGAGGAAGTGATTGAGTAACTTTATGTCAAGTACCCGGCACATGAGTCCCACAAAAGGTAACTTTAAAATAAGAAGGATTCCAGTAGGATGAGGCAGGAAGGAGGGGATGGCAAAGGGGCTGAGGGGTCCTCCAAGGCAGAGTGCACAGGGCGCCAGGGCTGGAGACGGGATGTGGTTGGCCAACAGGGACAACAGCACAGAGCCCAGCCAGATGGGAGCAGGGCGCATGGGGGGAAATTGGGAGAGGACGGTGGGGAGGTAGGCAGAAGCAGACCTGGAAATCAGAAACCCCTGGGGTCCAACAGTACCCAGGGGGAGCGGAGGTTTCTGCACAGGTGAGCGAGGTGACTAGCAATGGTCTTCAAGAAGCAGTGTCCTGAGGCAGAAAGAGAGCCCTTGGCAGACAAAGAACTGAGTTCAAATCCTGACCGCTCCAAGTCACTTCACCTCAGCATCTGTAAATCACCTGCTTCAAGGGCTGTTCGGTGATGAACGAAAGTACTAGATTAAAAGCTCCTCTGCAAGGAGAGATGGCAGCCGCCAACAATCTTGAGACGAGTGTCTCACACTGGCACGCTCATCACAAAGCAGTGGAGGAATTACGGTACGGGTGACCCTCTGCTGCATGAGGATCAGGACCTGTAGCTATGCTGTTCGCCACAGCAGCCCCAGAGCCTGAGCACAGAGGCCTGGGTGGGTGACGGATAGGTGACTGCGGAGATGAACAGACGGACTGAAGGACAGAAGGACGGATGAGACTGGAACAACAGTGGCAGTAACGGGGCAGTGCCGCAGATCCCAGTGAGGCGATCAGTTACACAGGGTGCAGACCTCAGCAAGTGTCCCTCCCACAGAAAAACCACAGACAGTCCCCCAGACTGGACCTGACCTCTGAGCTTTTGTGGCTACACTTCCGGTCCCTCCTCTCAGGGCCTTACTAAGGACATGTGTGCCCCCAGCCTCCCAGCACCCTCAGTTGGCCCCGCCCACTTGCTGCTCCCAGTGAGCCTCTCTCCTTCCAGCTTTGTCAGCTGGGTTACCTTTGTTTCCAGCTCTTGACTCGTGGGGCTGGGAGCCTCTTGGATTTGAATGTCCATCTCGGCAAGGAGCTTCTGGCCCTGGCCAATCTGCTTGCACAGGGCATCGTAGTCCTCAGTCAGGCCCAGGATGTGGTGGCCACTCTTGCTGGCCCACAGGCGGTGGCCAGGGACCAGGTGGGACATGCAGGGGGTGCTGATGACTGAGCTGCCACTGTCGCAGGAGAGGGAGTCTGTGTCATTTCCAGAGAGTGGAGGAGTCCCTGAAGCTACAGAATGAGAGGGAAGATGTCAGATCTATTTGGGGCAGCACCCTATGTTCAATGAGCTGCCTTCAACAATGCTGAAGCCAGTTAGGAGGGCTAAGAGCGACTCTGGGGCCCAAATGCCACGTGACCGAGCCCAGAGGGGAAAGAGGCCTGGCTCCTTGGCCTCAGTCTGTACAGTACTCCAGGCTGAGCTTATTCATCTTGTGGGAGAAACTCAATTCAATTCGGCAAACACGTGTCAGGCACCCACTCTACAGAAGACCCCCGATTTACACAGATTCATCAAGCCAGGGCCTGCACTCCAGGAGCCCGTGGTCTAACTGGAATACAGACACCGTATGGGAGATGTAACAGCCCAACGACGAGGAGCCGGAGCTCAGAGGAAAAAATAATCAATTCTCTGTGCAGGAAGGGAGATCAGGGAAGGCTTCCTAGAAGAAGCAACAATCGAGCTGGGTTGAACAGGTAGTAAGAATTACACTAAAAAGAGGTAAAAGCTTATCGCTTTTTACCTTTGGATCAACAGAAGCATGGATGAATAATTCTGACTGGGGACATCAGGAAAGGCCTTTCACAGGGAAGTTTGCATTCATAAGGAGTCTTGAGAAGTGGGAGGATTTTCACTGGCAGAGAATGGGACAAAGGCGGCCTGGAAAAGGAGGGAGCCACGCTGCACAGTCCCAGGGAGAGGGAAGTGCAGGCCCGTCGGCAGGACGGTGACCAAACCGGGTAGCGTAAGGGCAGAGGGAGCAGGCTGAACGGGCCTTCTGGGGTGGATGCTGGAGGACCTTGAAAGCCACGCTAAGGTGGTCACACTTTAATCCAGGGCAACAGGGACCCAATGACGTCACTGAGGTTGGCGACATCTGGGAACAGATTGACTGGCTTGGAGGAGATCACCAGCTAGAGATGCTGAGAACCTGAAACCCCAAATCCTGTCAAACCCCTCTTGAGTTGGGACCAGGGACCCCCTTTTCTTCAATTTAAAAAGTCCTACTGCCAAACCCAACCCTGCTGCGGTTACCCTGACTTTAGCTTCGTACCTGATCTTGGTGGCATTGCCAGGGTGGAATCAAACAGCTCGCATGAATTATCAATTGACATGGGACATCTGTCACCATCTACAAAATGCAAAATAAAAGAAGGAAAATAAACTGTCAAAAGTTTTAGTTCCACTGTCATCAGCGTTTGAGAGACAACTGAATGAGAATACAGTAAAGTACCAGACACACACAGGCATTCATTCAGATCTTCACCGGGTACGTCTCCTGCCAGGCCCTGTGCAGGACATGGGGGAGACAGAGTGAGCAGGCCTGGCCCCCTCCCTGGAAGGACTCTCTTGTCCAGACAAATAAACAGGCAGTTTCCCTTCTGGGTGGTCAGGGCTGAGGGAGGGGAGCACAGGCGTGTGGGAGCTCAGTCGAGGGGTGCTAACCCCGAGGAGGGAAAGAAACGCAGGCAGAGGAACAAGCAGATGCAGATGCACAGAGGTGAGCAGTCATGACACATTCAGGGAGAACAAAGTAGTTCATACAGCTGAGCCCAGGGTGCAGGGAAAGGATGGCATGGGATGCAAGGCCAGAGTGTGACGGCTGTGGGGACCACTCAAGGGCGCCAGGCAGGGCAATGTCAAGCTGAGATCTATGTTTTGAACTGGAGGAGTGAGTCTGGAGGCTGCTGGAATAACCCACGTTAAGAGAGAAAAGTGACCTGAAATAGGATTTCAGGAGGTGATGCGTTTGAAACAAGAGAAGGAGACAAAGGCAGTTAGTGCTGCCACTTCTATAATCTAGAAAGCACGTTCACATCAGAACTCTCAGGAGCTCAGAGGGCAGGATGGTGCTGTCATTCAGATTTCAGGGAAGAGGAGACCCAGGGCCAGAGACAGGAAGTGATCTGCCTAGCATGACCTGGAGTGTAGTGGCAGAGCGAGGACTGGGTCCAGGACTCGGGATGCCCCCCGAAGCTCCTCCCCACACAGGAACCTCCCGGGGTGCACTCTGATTCCGGGACCAAGGAGCCAGGGGGTCAGCTCTGGGGAGCTGCCCACTGAGAGGGATGGCTTTCTGCCCAAAACAGCAAGCTCTAGAGCAGAACTTTCAAACAGGCACACTTAAATACAGTCTTAAAAAGTCTTTTGCAAAGGAAGAAATGCTGCTGCCTACGATAAATTCTAATCCTCACTTGAGGAAATGGGAGAACTTTCCCGCCAAGGCACCCCCGTGAATTCTGAACACTCTCCTGGACGCGTGCTGCAAGGCACACCTAGGGCTCACCCTGGACAAATTCCCAAAGCAGGCGAAGGCTGCTCCCCGGCCTCTCCACTTCAGCTGCCCCAACTCTCCCTCCTGGGCACCCCCAGCCCTCACTCGCTCTCCCTGCCCAATCTCCCCCAGCCTCCGCCAGGGTCTCCTTGGTCTCATTTCCTCAAAGCCCTAAGAAGGGCCAGGAACAGACCTACGTTTACAACAGTAACGCCCACTGCTGAGGTACAGCCCACGCAGAAGGCGGCAATGTGGCACCTTTCCGACCCTTTGAGATTCCCCGAGTAGGATTCTATCCTAAGAATACTACTTAACAGCAAAAAACATCTTAACGTCGACATTCATTAAAGCTCCAAATCAGAGAGCAGTTTAACAATCACTAGGGTAATGGTTTGGTGACTGACAATAATCTGAAAACAATAATTAGGAAGGCCGTGTGAAAGCAGGGGAAGCATTTATGATGTGATATTGGGCAAAACCGAAGAAATGACAGAATGGCACAAAAACCAATTTACCACTGTAAATCCATGCCTGCATTTGATACCAAATGAAGAGAAATCTGCAAGTAAAAAACTATCATTTTGTAGAATCATAAAGAATTTTTTTTTACTTTTTTTTCATATTGTCACATTACCTTTTGGTTAAAATTTTAAATCTTTATCAAGGAGAAACCAATGAACTAATCACCACAAGATCTAGGTGCTCTTTAAGAGATTTATAATTGTTTTAATTAGAAGCAATAGACGTAATTCCCAATTCAAGGAAAGATAAGTGCAAGTTTTCATCCAATACTTGTTTATAAAGTATACTGACACTCCTGTCCCAACGGATGCGCACGCCCACCCATGGGCAGTAGGACGATCCCCAGACACCTGAGGCCCCAGGAGGTCAGGCAATGCTCCAGGAGCAGCACTGGACCCAGAGCCAAGTGATTTCTAGCTTCAGCTCTGCCATCTACTTGCTGTGTCACTTTGGGCAAGTCCAGTACCCTCTCTGGTCTGAGTTCCTTCATCCCTAGAGCAAAGAAGATGGCCTGGCTGACTGCTTTGCGCCTGACCACTTGCTGCTTTGCTCCAGGCCCGGTGCTTACCGAGTGGCAGAGGAAGGAGGGGAAGCAGCATTGTCCTCCTTCTGCTGCCTCACACAGCCTCTGCAGGACTGGACAATAAACCCACAAGCAAATGCAAAACAGGACTAGTTTTCCAACCCACCAGGATGCTTTTCAGATCCGGAGAGACACTGACGGCCAGAGTAAGAGGTTTAGATTCTTTGAAAGGCAATAAGAGGGACTAAAAAGGATTTCCAGCAGAGGAGTGACGTGGACAGGACTAAATGGATCGGAGGGGGCAAGACTGGAGGCAATGAGGGTGGCTGGAAGCCCAAACTCCACTTCCCTGAGAAGTGGGAGGCCCCAGAGACACACCATTTTGCCAAAGGTGACCACTAATTAGTGGTCAGGCCCTCTGAGTACAGCATGTCTGCTGTCAACGGAAAGACCTCGGCGAGAAAGGGCAGCATTCAGAAGCTCGCACATCCCACACTCAGGCGCAGGGCTGCATTTTCAGAGGAGAGGCATGCGCCGTACCATGTCTGTCTGGCTGAAGAGGCCGCTCAGGGATGGCCAGGGTTTGCAGAGCCAAAGTGAGGGCCACTTCCTCAGCCTTCTTCTGCCCCTTCGCCAGCTGCCCCTCGAGCTTGCTCTGCAGCATGCTGCTGGTTTCGATGCTCCTTTCTAGTTGGGCCCGCAGAGCCCGGATCTCTGTCAGCAGGCCCTGCAGCTCGCGAAAAGGTTCCTGCTCCCTCGAGCCTTCTCCCGACGCCTCTGCTCTGGCCTCTGCGAACATGTGCAAAGGGAAGCCTTGACATCGTCCACCACCAAAGGGTCAGCCCTCAAAGAGCTAGACAGTGTTCTAAACCCACCACCAGCCCCTCCCCTTCCTAAGAAGTAGGCACAATTTAAAATAACAACTTCACTTTAAAAACAAAAATATTGGCAGACTTAATTGCTGCTATTCCACAGGCTAAATAAGAGCTGGAAATTAATTTTCGCTTCTGGCCATAAAGGCCTAGTAAATTGCACACCAAACCCCGAAATTATGTCTAGTCGTAATAAAATCTATTCGGGCTGGAATTATAGAATGAAAAGGGCTGATTTTAAGAACCACAGTATATTAAAAAGGCACAACAGCAAGAATAAGAGAAGCAACTTGAGGAGAAAATGAAAGCTGTGAGGTGACCCTTTTCTAGATAAACTTTCAATAGGGAGAAACCATCTGGAAAATTAGTTTTAAAAAAAATCTCACCACGCCTCAAAATTGATTCTAAAACATTAGAATTTAGTGGGCTGGCCTGGTGGCGCAGTTAAGTTCGCATGTTCTGCTTGGCAGTCCAGGGTTCACCAGTTCGGATCCCGGGTGTAGACCTACACATCACTTGTCAAGCCATGCTGTGGCAGACATCACACATATAAAGTAGAGGAAGATGGGCATGGATGTTAGCTCAGGGCCAGTCTTCCTCAGCAAAAAGAGGAGAATTGGCAGCAGACGTTAGCTTAGGGCTAATCTTCCTCAAAAAAAGAAAAATTGAGTTTACAGTTGAGTTGCTCTGATCTGGTATCTCTCACAGGATATGGAGAACCAGGATCAACAGCAGCTCTAGAGCAAGGTCCGGCACGGAGTAGGCAGACCATAACTATTTGCTGAATGAAAGGGCAAAAAGAAACACACACTAGCAGGAAAATTGCAATAAAAGTTATTTCTTGAGTATCTATTATGTGCCAGGTATCATGCTAGGATGCTTTTAATAAATGGTCTCATTTAATTTTCATAAAAACTCCATAGAATAGATACTGGTCGACATGTTTGATAGAGGAAGAAACAGGCCCGAAGGGGTGAGGTAACCTGCTCAAGGGCTCACGGCCGGGAAGCAAGGCCGTAGGAACCCAGACTTCGCTGGCCTGACTCCTGAGCCCAAGTCCTTCCACGTTTCCTGCTGCTCCTTCAGAAGAACAGTGGGCCCAAAGCTCGCTTACTCCACCCATGATATGCCTACTCCACCCAGGAGGCAAAAGCGCTGAGCCCCCACTGTCCGGGGGAGTGAGCCCAAGATGCAGCAGCCCCCGCACGAGCAGGGCCTTGGCCCAGAGCGCGCAGTACCTCTCGGCCTCCTGTGCTCCTCATCCAGCTTCTCGTATACTCTCAGCTCCACTCGCAGGGACTGGAGTAGCTTGTCGTTCTGAGCAAGCAGCTGCTGCCTCAACTGCACCACCTCCTGCGCCCTGCAACGCCCCACCACCGGGAGGACAGGTTAATGCTACCGGGGGTGACTTCCTCAAACCCCTCTGGGCAGGCCCGCTCCACCCTCAGCCAGAAGAACGTGGCCAAAAGTGACAAGCTGTGGTCAAGAATTCCAGTCACAGCCACTAAATCCTGAGCATCCCTCTGGGCCCAGCACTTTACCTAAGTTATCTCATGTCATCTTCACAGATGCCCTAAAAGGTACGTGCTATCTAAGCCTCAATTCATAGACATGAGCAAGTGAAGCTCAAAAAGGTTCCGCCTTGCCCAGGGGTGCCCGGCTCAGGAGAAGAGCCAGGGCTGCAATGGCAACGACAATGATCTGGCTAAATCACGGCACCACCTGGGTGAGCCAGGGTGACATCAGTGACTCTAAGTGTGGGGCACTCAGGAGGCTGACAGGAGCAACTGAAACAGGTGGGACAAGATGCTCTAAGTGGGAAACCACACGACCCTTTTAAAATCTAAGTCAGACTCTTCTCTGCGCAGAACCTCCCAACGGCCTCCTGCATCATTCCGAGTAAAATCCAAAGTCCCTCCCACGGCTACAAGGTCCTCCAGGAGGCGGCAACCAGCCCGCTCTCTGCCTCAGCCACTGCGGTGGCCTCCCTGCTCTGCCAGCACAGGCCAGGGACACCCCGCCCCAGGCCCTCATCCTCCCTGCGGAAAGTGGTCCTCCCGCAGACATCTGCAGAGCTCAGGCCCTCGCTGCCTTTAGGCGGCTGCTTCTCAGAGAGGCCTGCCCTGACCCGCCCTGGATAAAGAACAGCCATCTGCCCCAGGCCCCACCCTTCTTCCTCGGGTGACTTCGCGCCATGTGTTTTATTCCCACCTGACACACTGGGTGTCTGTGTGCGCCTGGCTGTCCCCGTGCACCAGCAGGCCTGGTTCTGTGACTGCACCCAGGGCCTGGACACGTGCGCGGCCCCCAGGGCGGGGTGAACGTGAAGCCTACCTGCTCAGTTCGCTGCGGCTGACGCAGACCTCCTTCCGCAGCCTCTCATTCTCTCCCCTCACGCAGGCCAACTCTCGCTGAAGGTGCTCCAGGCCCGCAGTCTTCCGGGAGAGGGACTCTCGTAATTTCTCATTCTCCTTCTGTTTATCTGCAAACACAGGGAAGCGCCACTGAGAAGAGATACCGTTTGTTTTTTCCAACCTTATTACGCAAATACAGCACTTCAGCTCGAGCACTCCAAGAATACAAAAGAGAATGAGATTTAATCTGGCATTTATGATTTTGGCATTCCAATTATCTTATGCATTTTGGGCAGATAAATCTGTCAACATCAAGGCTGCAGATTAAACGTCACTGGGATGAAATGGGCCTGTTTAATTTTCTATTAAATAATGGGCCGTGCAAACCTAGTTACTTCGCCTTCACAGAGCAAACAGCGGGTAGAAATTACAGACAGAGCCAAGGAACGGGGCCCCAGATTCTGGCAATGTGTGAGGGGAAAGTCTGCAAGCCCCCTCCCCACCACCCCTAAAGGAGGCCAGCAGGGCTGTGCAAACAGCAAGCTGGGGCCCACTGGCTCTCAGGCCCTGAACCACAGCACATGTCCTGTGCCTGGGGCACAGAGACAAGGCCGTCAAGAGCAGGCTGGAGCAGAGTGGCTGTTCAGTGCAGCTCCTGCGCTCACTGCCTCCATAACCTTGATGAGTTTCTTCACTTCCCTGTGCCTCAGTTTCCTCATAGGCATCGTTGTGAGGATTATTGAGTTCCTGTATGGAAAAGGCTTAGGCACAGGCTTCACAAGCACTTTGAAGGCCAGAAGCGCTCCAGGACGTGAGCTGCCAGCAGTGCTGGTGGTGGCGACAGCTGACACGGCCGCAGTATTAACTGCAGGCTTTACACTGACACCTTCACGTGGATCAGCTTATTCACTCCTCGTGGCAAACCTCCCAGGTAGGCACTATTATTCTCCCCATTTTCCAGATAGGACCCTAAGGACAGAAGAGGTTAAGACTTTCCCAAGGTCACACAGCCAGTAAGTGGCAGTGCCAGGATTCAGACCCAGGTTTTCTGACTCCACTCTTAACCACAACATGGTCATTACTGAGCAAGTTTTCACTTCTTCCCTCAGACTCCAGCCACACTAAGCTTCACAGAATTGCTGACTGGTCTATACTCGGCCCCTCTCGGACCCCTAGGCCCGGTCTCTCTTCCTTCTATTTAAAGGTCCTGGCTCTTCTAAACCACAGGCACCTTGGTTAATCCCTACTCAGCCTTCTAGACTCAGCTTCTGAAGACCCACTTGCCCGGGGTCAGGATGCCTTCTCCAACGTCCTGTGGCCCCTGAGCCTGCCTTTATCATGGCTAACCCTCACGCTGGCCTGCCATGGGTTGCCTGGTTGCTCCTCCCATCAGACCAGGAGGCCCTTGAGGGAAAGGATCAGGTCTCACCCATTTCTGGATTAGAGTCTACACAGGCCCCAACACACTACAGGAGCCAGGAATGTTTGCTGAGTGAAGCAATGATCTGCAGAAGCCCCAGTTCCACCTCTGAAACCAAAATCAGCATCCATATTCTCTAGGGAAAGTGAAATAAGCTGGCCTAAGTTCCAGCTCCACCACCTTCTAGCTCTGTGACCATAGGTCAGTCAATTCCCTAGGCCTCAGTTTCTTATCTGTAAAACAGGACTGATAATACGTCATTCCAGAAACGCTTTAAGTATTGAGAGATCATGTAGTGAGAATTCTTTGGGGGTTAAGCTCCAAACAGGTGGAGGTAAGAGAAGGGATCTTTACAAGAAATACTGGAAAGCCTTTCCTGATTGAGGAAATCCCTGGTTGAGATTTTGGCAGCAATATATTCCAGCTCCCTCTCTCCCACTGTGAACTAAGACAAGTGAGAGGTGGCTATACAGAGGGCATGAGTGACAAGAAGAGAAAGTAACATTCACTGAGCCCTATTAGAGACACCGAGCTGAGGGCTTCACAGCATCTAACTGTCACAATAGCCCTCTGGGGTGTTCCTATTTTACAGCTAAGAATGCTGAGGTTCAGAGAGGTTAAGTGACCTGCCCAAAGTCACAGAGCCATAAGGTTTGAACCTAGGTTGGTCACTGGTGCCTGCATTCTTTCCATGCCACAGGAGTCTGGGGGGCTCTGGACTGCAGATGGCCCCCATAATTCTTACCTCTGGATCCTCTAGCGAGCATTGTATGGAGGGCCTGGTTCTGCTTCCTCAGGAAACGAATTTCTGATGTGAGAGAATTATGCAGCTCTGAACCAAAAGCAAAACTGTTTGAAGAACCTATAAAAATACACACAAGTAGTGATTTATAAAGCGTCTCCAGGTCAGTATGGATGGAACTTTCCAGAAAAAAGTTTTAAATAATGAGGAAACACAATGTACAATGAAAATCACTCCTGTGAACGATATAAGGTATTATGAGAGCCCAAAGATATATGAGAGTGAGCGTGAAAGAGGGAACGAGAGGGGGCTCCCCCAGATCCTACCTGTCCTGAGGGTGAGACCTGGGCTGGGGGTGGGGTGAGCAGGTGACAGTCTTACCCTCCACGATGTCTCTCCAGAGGTCCAAACCCATATACCAGGGCCTGCTGGACCTCTCCACTGAGACAGCACCTAGTCCACAGAGCCAAAGCAGGTCTCTTGCCCCTTCCCCCAAACCCTTCCAAACCTGCCTTCTCTCCAGTTCCCCACCTCTGTAGATGGTATCGCCACTATCCGTGACCTGAGCGAGAAACCTGGGGGGGGGGGGGACATCCGAAACACCTCTCTCTTCCACTGCCAATCAGGCCACCACCGCTGCTGACCCTTCCTCCAGGATGCCTCAGACGCTGGCCCACTCTCTTCTGTCCCTATAGCTCAGGCCTGATCATTTGACCTCCCTGCTACTCTGTCAACGGGGTTATCGGCCTAAACGCAGTCCTAATGCAGCCCTAAATGCAGTCCATGCATGTGAAAGACCAACCATCAACCAAACCAAACATGAGCTCAAACTTCAGAGCTCTGTTCCTTAGCTCCAATCTCATGGCACGCGCCACTCCCTCTCCACCCGAGACCCTAGTGCCCTTGTATGCAGCCAAACTGAGCCACTTCTGTGCCCCAAACATACCATGTGGCCACAGACCTCCCTGATTTTGCAGAATGAGGTAGGCCCTTTGCCTAGAATGCCTACCACCTCCTTCACGGGTCACCACCACACTCGTCTTTCAACTCTTAGTTCAATTTCACTGCCTTTAAGCGTCTCTAAAAAGATCAGGGTCTGAAGCTAGACAGACTGGACTGGAGGTCACTTTCAAATTGCGATCAGTTTCCTCACCTATAAATACCTGCCCAGACCGTGGTCTATCTCCCGAAACCCTACCCCTTCCTCTGGCTGGACAGCTCCCTCAACACCCCACCTCAGCACCCTCCAGCCTCTGACCTTTCTAATGTGCACCGTACATAATGCTCATGTCACAGCGACCCTCTGGGAGCACCTATTGTGTGCAAGGCACTTTCCACATGTGGCAGGCAGATGCTTCCCTCCCTGGCTTCCCTACTGACCGAGTCGATTACACCACAGACCCAAAATGCCAGACACCTGCTTTCCCAGCCCCCGGTGCAGAACACGGTCATGCGCCACTTCTGGTCAATGAGACTTGACAGGAAGCCTGCCGGGAGCTTCTGGGAAAGATTTTCCACCCGGATGAAAAGAGAAGGACAGCGAGAAGCCCCACCCTCTTCTTTCTGGGGCTTTGGAAACTGTCCTGGGAGGAGGTGGTACTTAAAATTACTACAGTCCTCACAGGTACTAACCCGAGCCCTGCTACCACTGAGCCATTAGACCTGTGCAGAGCTGCCTGTCTCTGGATTTCTTGTTATGTAGGAAAACATAAATCTCCATTGCTTATGCCAGCTTTTACTCATATTCTGCCATCTGCAGCTGAAAGCATCTAACACATGAGATGACAAATGATTACCTGCAATATTCAAACTCCCTATAAGGAAGGTACGACATTAGGTGCCCCAGAAGCCAAAGTTCACACTCTTTCCATGCTACAGCCCTCCCTCTTTCTCATGCTAATGATTCACTTATGACAATGTCATATAAGTTTTCTATTCACACATGTCTCTCTCCACCATCTTCCTCCACTCTCCGCTATCAACTGGCATCTTTTCAGAGACACCTGGGTTTGAACCACGGCTTCTTAATGGCTGCTTGACCTCAGGCAAGTCACATAACTTCCCTACGTCTCCATTAGCTCAGTAACAGTGATCGGTGGCAGCGGTGGTGGCGGTACCGTTACTGCTATTACCATTTGTGTTAATATGACTGATGAAGCCTGGAGCCAAAATAGGACGAAAGAGCAATCTGGATGAACAGGAACAATTCTACAGAAGCCTATGACTACAGCTAAGGCGGTCACTTTTCAAAGGAGAAATCAGGCCAAACAACTGCTCCTGACAAAGCCTGAGCTAGCGGGGTCCACTTCTGATGCAAAGAACGCCACCACTATCGGCTCGTGTGACTGGCGACAAGCTGGAAGATCTAACACGTGAGACGACAGTTGTTAACAATATTCCGCCTCAGCATCACGAGGAGCCATGCCTTTCTCAAACCTGCTCCCCAGATGAAGGCTGCACAGCAGTGGGGGCGGAGCCACTCTTCTCTCTTTGTCTTTTCAGAGACTGTGACGACAGGGTGAGAACAGCATGTCTTTCCACCAGCGTAAATACTTCATGATGCCTTTTTGTAAACCCTCCCGTCAGAGCGAATTACTCTCCAGAGCAATTGCCTGCTCCATTGTAGCTGGTGGCCATTTGAGCCCCCAAATAATTCTATAATTGGATTTGCCAGGGAAAATGTAAAACAGAATGAATCTAATTCAGGCATTACCAAGAGAGAATGTGAAGGGCCCATGCGTGTATTTCGTTCCTGCATCTGATATGACTAATAACTCAGATTAATCAATTTTCCTGGGAGTGGGAGGGAGAGGATGCAGAATGGGGGCTGGAGAGAGAGAGAGAGAAAGGGAACCATTCTGTTTACCTTGCAAACGGCAGCATATACAGTACTGTGGAAAGATGTTTTTCTAGGCTCATGGCTACAGAGGAATGAAACTGAACTAGAGGTCCAAAGATTCAAGTGCTGCCATTGAGTATGTCTTTCCAGAACTCAGTTATCTCATCCCTAAAAATGGGAATGTCAGCAGCAGCCCCGCCCATTGCAGAGCTCTGCAATGTTAAACTAATAATGTTAAACAAAATGAAAGCGTAAAATAAAACTGCTAATAATGAAGAAAACAACCATATGTTGAGTGAGGCACTGAGTAAGGCCCTATTCCTAACATTACCTCATCTAATCTCACAATGACTCTGTTTTATATAAGATAATTAAGAAGACTGGGAGAGGTGGGTGACTTGCCCAAAGTCACAAAGCTAATAAACAGAAGAGCTGGGATCCACACTCAGCTCAGGCAGACTCCCAAAGAAACTCAGGCTTTTCCCAGTGCGCACAGCTGCTCTCAGACACATTCTCCCAGGAATGAGGACACTCCCTCGGAGCAATAAGGAGGGAGACCCAACACATATTGTTCAATGGAAAAAGGGACAGAATAGTGATACAAAGTATTCCACCTTTTGGGTAAGTGAGGGAGACAGTAAGAATATGTCTTTGTACTTGCATGAACACTGTAAGAATTCAGAAGAAAACTAACAAAAGTGGGAGGAGAAAAGGGAGTATTCACGGTATAGAATGAAGATATCAATTTTTGAACCATGTGAATGTCTTACCTATCAGAAAAAAATATATTTTTAAGCTCTTTGTGGAAGAATATTCCATTTAGCGCTAACTGGTTCTACAGGAATACTGGCGACCTTGTGACTGGCATGTGAGATTCACCAGACCGTTAAAACGCTAATACTTTTACTATACATTACAGGACGAAAAGACAAAATACTGCTTAGTTTTATTTCAAAGTAAATATTTCTCAACAGTTTCCAAAACGAGGAGCCAAGCACAATTCAGGATGCCAGAAGCTGGCAGATTTCTCCAATGAGTGAGATTAACAGTCACCAAGCACCTGCTTTGTCCCAGGGGCTGTGGGGCACTCCACTTCACTTACCTCACTTAATCCTCATCACAACAGGATAAAATGGGAACTATCATCCCCATTCTCTAAACCACTGTGACTGAGAGTCAGCAAGGTTAAGCGCAGCCACCCTGGAGGGAAGCAGCAAAGCCAGGATTTGAACTGAAATCTCTCTGGCCACGAATCCGATGCTCTTCCCAATACACAGAATGCTTATCCAAGCAAATGCATCACAAATGAATCAGTCACAGGCTTGCACCGCCCTTTGGGAAGGTTCCTCCTTACCTTTATCAAATTCAGCCCCTTGCCGTTCCAGCTGTCTCCGTAGATTCTCATTGGTTTTAATAGATTCTTCTAAACGTTTTCTCAAACTTCGAATTTCTTGTATATGTTCCATCAGTAAGTCTACAGGAAGGAGGGCATTTTTAATTATAAAGTCTGAAGCCCGCAACAAATTGAATAATCTATAGATTATACAATGATCTTGAAATTCTAAATGGTACTGATGTATCAAGATAGTCAGCAACTGGCAACCCTTTCCTAGGCACGGGAGGCCCAGCTATTGCCCACAGCCCACAGACACAGTTCTGTAACAATCCTCTGCCGCCCTCCATGAGGAAGATATTTTACATCACATGGAAAATTACATTCCATACAATTTTAATGCTAACTCTAATGGAGCCTTTATTCTTCTAAATATCAAATATTAATTTAAAATCTTCCTTATGGTGAAACTAACAGATCTCTTTCAAGTCTGCTTGAACTGCCTGAGAGTTGATTAAACTACCTTCATAATGAATCCAGATATTTTCAAGACTAATTCTTTGCAAGGAATATGTTATCCATTTATCACTTACTAATTTAAGACTTAAGAACAGAACCAAACAGTGCTGGTGAGAATGGTACAGAGGGCATTCTCAAGAGGACACCCTGTTAGCGTGAGTATAAATGCGTACGACTTTGGGGGACTATTTTTATCATTAGTGTTTGAAGTTCTTTTCCAATGTCTTTCACCAAATCATTCTACTTCCAGGAATCTATTTAAGGAGATCACCAGAGATGCTGACAACCATTTGCCAGAATGCATGAAAACAACATTCAGCTTACCACTATATAGTAACAACAGAAAATAACTCAAACTATTCAATAAAATGTATTACCTTCATTATGATGCAGTATTACACAGGTATTAAAGTTACATTATGAAGATCATATAATATCATGGAAAAATATAGACACAAAACAGGTTACTGAGCATAATCACAACCCTATTCAGAAATATGTAGACAGGAAAGACATATATACACAAAAGAAGGAAATACACCTAAACATTAACAGAGGCTGCCTTAGATTTTTTTGTTTTTCAAAACCTATATTACATCTTAAGATCTAATAATATATAAAAATATAAATTCTCCAAATTTTCTAAAATGAGCATGTATCATTTGTATAGCCTCTGCCACATCTCACTTTAACAAAGAAAGAAGGAAGCACAGATCCAATCTAGAAGTAAGTTTCTAGAATCAGTGTTTAAAGCATAATCACATTAAGTATCCAGAGGCAAAACTAATGTCTTTAATTCATCAATTAGGGTACACTCAGTATGTCTTAGTAATGTTTGTTTTAAAACATTATACTAATGTTATGACCCAGTTTTAATTCCTCCAAAATGACTTTCATTTAAAAGTAGCACAATGTTACAGATCTTTTCCTAATTAAATAGTAATTTTGCCATGAATTTGAATGTTTATGAGATGACTTAATTTCCAGACCTTCAGCTATCTCCTATTAATGCCAGAGAGCGACAAGTCACTCAGTGGAAAGTCTGAGGCCCCCACTGCAGCCCAGCACTGGAGGCTCCTGTCTGCAGTCAGCTCCCAGCGCGTCGCCACAATGTGCCTCCCGTTCGTGCCCTGCTGCCCCGCAAATCTCCCAGCGGCTAGTCAGGTCAGAATGAGTCAGGACTTATCGGTCTGACTGCAGCCTTCCCTGCTGGCCTATCCGCGTCACACGCTGCCAGCTTCTAGGGCAATAACGCTCAGCAGCCATCAGTACGAGTCATCTTCTACGGAGTCTGGCAGGAGGTGGAATCATCACTGCGGCTTAAGGAACATTCCTGGTTGAATTGGACACCACTTATTAATTATGCAGCCCTAACCAAGGAGAAGGAAACAGTACACTCACCTTTACAAAATGGGAGAAAAATATCTGTCCCTCTTAAAATAATTACCCTTCTGACGAACGCTAACTCTTCAAAACCATAAATCCTGTAAGAAACAACCACCCAAAACAACGTGTATATCTTTTGCCTAGTAGTTCCAATTTATAGAATATAGGTTAAAGATTAAAGAGACATGATATGGGGCCGGCCCCGTGGCCGAGTGGTTAAGTTCGCATGCTCCACTGCGGTGGCCCAGGATTTCACTGGTTCAGATCCTGGGTGTGGACATGGCACTGCTCATCAAGCCATGCTAAGGCGGCATCCCACATGCCACAACTAGAAGGACCCACAACTAAAAATGCACAACTATGTACCGGGGGCCTTTGGGGAGAAAAAGGAAAAATAAAATCTTTTTATTTTGAGGAAGATTAGCCCTGAGCTAACTGCAGCCAATCCTCCTCTTTTTGCTGAGGAAGACTGGCCCTGAGCTAACATCCGTGCCCATCTTCCTCTACTTTATATGTGGGATGCCTACCACAGCATGGCATGCCAAGCAGCGCCATATCCACACCCGGGATCCGAACCAGCGAACCCCAGGCCGCCAAAGCAAAATGTGCGCACTTAACTGCTGCACCAGGGGGCTGACCCCTAAAACCTTTAAAAAAAAAAAAAGAATATAGGTTAAGAAAATGCCCCCAATAAGGGGAAAGCTCCACGTTCAAAGATATTCCCTGCGGCACTGTTCATAATTGTGAAATTTTAGAAATGACTTAATGTTCAGCAACAGGGGAACATAAGGAAAAACGCAGCCCAGCCATTCGAGCAACTCGTCTGAAGCCACCGAAAACGATGTTAGGTAACAACACGTCAGAAAGCTTATGATATAATGGTAAGTGAAAAGAGGAAAAATACTAAATTATCTCTCTACTCAGATTATAAACATGACAAAAGGAAAAACAGATGCAGAGACTAAAAGTCTGCAGAGAAATAAACCGACAAAGCTAACAGTGGGTTCATCAGACTGGCTCTGGAGAGCACTGCCCTCCTCAGGACAGTGCCTGGTCACCCACTAGGAGGTCATGATAAGCCCAAGGTCACGGGTCCCCAGAGGAACAAGAAACGAGAGAGACGCCTAAATCCTTCTACACTGGAAATAAACCAAAGCTGGGTGGCGGACAGGGTGGCGAGTAGAAGAAAACAGGGCAGCAAGAGGAGGCAGAGGGAAGTGCCACTCCCACAGCAGAGGGTTTGAAAGACGGGGGAATCTCAAATTTCCCAGGGTAGATGATCTGGCTAGCTGATCATAACCCCACCCCCCCTGGCTCTTCAAATCCCAGGTCAAGGGTGCTCCTCCCACAAGGGCCTTGTGGGAGTGGTCTCGGGGGCTCTTGGAAAGGGACTGAGCTCAGGGCCAGACTGACACAGTGCAGAAGAAGGTGGCACTTAGGGATAGGAAAACAATTCATGGTCCGACCTAAATTAGAAGGCAGATTGTAAAGCCAGAAATAACCGAGAGAAACTAAGTACACAGAAACTCACAGAAATCAAAGGGATACAGCCAGAAATCTGAAGAAAGCCAATCTAATCTAGCTGCGCTGGCTGCAGCGGGGCCCCAGCCGACACCTGAGCCACATCAAAGATGTGCACTTCATGCTCTAGGTGTTTTCAAACTGTGCTCCTCTGGGCCTGAGTGTCCTAGAGGAGCTCAGAAGCCCCTATGGGGACAAAGGTTCCACTCATATCTCTTTTACATATTGGACCCCCACGTAAAGTTTCACCTGTTGCTAGGGAAAAAAAAATTTAAAATTTTCAAAAATCATTTTTTATGTGATCAAGTGTCAACAAAGAGCTTTTAGCAAGGAGGTGCCAGTGTCTGATTTGTGCTCTGGTGCCTTGCAAAGAACCCAGTGGAAGAAAGGAGAGACCAGAGGATGTCAGCTGAGGTTCAGAGCATACATCAGGAGTCAGAAAACTAAGGCTCCTGGATCAAATCTGCCCACCACCTGTTTTGGTAAATAAAGTTTTATTGGCACATAGCCACACTCATTTACATATCGTCTATGGCTGCTTTTGCCGCAACAGCGGGATTGAGTAATTGCGATGAAGACTACATGCTCCGCAAAGCCTAAAATATTTACTAGCTGGTCTTTTAGTAAAGAAAAGTTTGCTGATCCCTGGTCTATCTATTCTGGTCTATACTTTCCTTTGAACTTCCAAAATGCACTGAATTATAAACACTAAGCCCTACCTAATACCCCAACAGGAGGTAATCAAGACTGCAAAGACAGAAGAGGTAAAGGGGAGCTCAGGGGCACGTGGGGCCTTGGGAGGCTGATTCTGCCAACTGAGCCCATGGCTCGATGGTCAGAGACAGGACAAGGGCCTGATCCTAAGGGCCAAGGGTCACACTAAAGAGAAACACAGCAGATTTACAGAATGACAAAATACCAAAACAGGGGGTTGGGTCCTCTTGGGCATCTGTACAATTCAAAGCAAGGGTCTTCAAAGTGACCCTGCCTTAGAAAGAGTTTGAAACAAACAGTGAACCAGACTTGGAACTGATGCATGACCTCAATGCTTCCCAGCCTGCCACTGTCAGAAGAGCAAGGGAATGACCAGCCCTATAAGAAGTCATCATTAAAAATAAAAGTGACTTTTCCCCCATCACCAACACTGTTAACAACCACGGCTTTCCCCAGTGACAAATGCACTCTGAATGACCAGCTTTGGCCCTCACAGGATCTCCTTTCACGGGAGAAACATTCGAATATCACTACACTCTGCTTACTGAGGCAACATGGCAAACGACTGTTTAACCCAGGAAACCGTGGCTATGTTTAAAACACTCTGCAAAGCTCAGCTTACCTTGAGAAAAAGCGTTCGCCATAACTGACGCCTTCTCCGTCTCGCTGTCTGGCTTCTGGTCTCGTGAGAAGGAGGACTTTTCGGATATTTCACAATCGGACAATGCGTGAGAGGCTGAAGGCTCAGGAGATTCAGGCAGAACGTGCTGGTAGGGTAGGCTGTCTTCCTCAAGCCTTGACCGTTGGGATTGAAAGAGAAATCACGTTCCATACTAAGACTCCAAGCAGGACCATGACTTAAGAACACATAAGACTATTTGGCCCTTTGTAATGTCCCCATATGTATAACTTGGTTTTGGAGCCCCTTTGTTTCCCTAGAGCATTTTTTAGCAAGGACAGTCTAAAAACAAAAAAGGCTCAGTGGGGGCCGGCCCAGTGGTGCAGAGGTTAAGTTCACACGTTCCACTTCTCAGCGGACCGGGTTTCACCGGTTCAGATCCTGGGTGTGGACATGGCACCGCTTGGCAAAAGCCATGCTGTGGTAGGCATCCCACATATAAAGTAGAGGAAGATGGGCATGGATGCTAGCTCAGGGCCAGCCTTCCTCAGCAAAAAGAGAAGGATTGGCAGCAGTTAGCTCAGGGCTAATCTTACTCAAAAGAAAAAAAAAAGGCTCAGTGGGCTTGAGTTTGGAGCCGATGAAGAAGGGGGAGCCACCATCTGGCTTATAGAAGAGCAACCCTGAGAGGGCAGGAATCAGCGGCAGCTGTTCACCAAATGCCGGGTCTGGCCCTGCATTGTAGACGTACTGTCTTACTTGGGACAACCCTCTGAGGGAGGGATAACTGTCCTCATTCAGAGTTGGGGAGACTGCAGACCATCATAAATCACCTGCTGTCTCACAGCTCCTAAGTGGCGGAGCTCACATTTGAACCCAGTTTTGTCTGGCTCCAAGACCCCAGGAGAATGTGAGAGGCCAACCCAAACCCATGAAGTAGCCTTGTGGGTTTAAAAACTTCAAAACCCTCACAGTCCCCAGGCAGGTCCCAATATCATTATTCCGGCAATCATCTGGTTATTAACTTGTATTTCCCAAGGACTACCTAAACCATGAGGAAAAACACCCTGAACTCTGTGAAACGGTACCGTGAATCTCCATTATAGATAAGCTCCTTAATTTAAGCTCTTTTTTCTCCCACTTTTTCCTATTACTTCTTGTCTCATTATTCACGAGCTGAGACAAGAGCAAAGGACTCCGAAGCTGCAATGCGTTCGTTAACAGGTAAACACCAGATGCAACTTCGCTCAGACAGCGTGATGGATGTGCAGACTTGCACTGCCTTGCAAAAGTGAGGAATGGGCCAAGGGTACCCATTTAATTAACTTAGGAGTGACCTATGTGAGCGCTAAGCCTACAGCTGAAAAAGGGAGAACAGAAGGAAAGAAACAAACCTGTCTGAAACGGGAAGGGTGACACACACCTGAGGAGGGCTGAAGGGGGCTCCCCGCCTCCCTCCAGCCTGTCCTCCAAGCAAACCAGATCAAGCCCGGTCCCAGCTTACCCTCCCTCCAAGTCTCCTCTCTTCCCGTAGAACAGAATTGAGACTCTTAACACAGTATGTGAGGACCAGCCCAGCGCCGCCCTGCCTGCCTCTCCAGCCTTGATGCTCACATTCCATGCACCAGCCACGCTGCTCAAAGGGGCCACGTCTCTTTTGCCTCGAGCATGGACTTTCTCCCAACAACCCCCATCCCTCGACTCCCATCCTTTAGATCTCAGCTAAGACTGTCTCCCCTCTGGGTGGCCTTCCTTGTCCTGTCCACAGCCCGTCAATGGGATGCGATCCATTATTATAAGGATGGCAGTGGAGGGTTGAACTGGGAGGGATCTTTGAAAATACTGCAGTGGGAGAGGAGTATTTCTTCCAAACTTACAGGGGCCCTGGCTAAAATATCCTCCAGTGAGCTCTGATACCTCCCTGCCTGCTTGCTCTAATGATGCTCATGGCCTTCGTGATGCCAATAAAATCTAAAATTCTGCACCCGAGACTGGCCTCTATTTCTTTACCCCCAGGAACCCACATGGCCACAGCTCCAAAGAGGAGGGAAATACTGACAGCACTAACAACAGTCAAAACCTTTAGCAAGTAAACAGAGGAGGGGGAGACCTTGACATTCCCTGCTGGCTGTGAGGCAAGCGAGGAAAGTATACAATCCATTTATTCCATGAACACTTTTTGAATTCCAACTATATGCCAGTTGGTTGGGGCTGAATCAAGTGTAGAGATATTCAAGACACAGTCTTTGCCCTCAAACAGCAAGGTGGAGTAACAATAAGAGCCCAGGCACTGGAGGACAACAGGTTCAAGTTCAAATCCCAGCTCTGCCTCTTGACGGCACTTGTGCACCTCTGACCCTCAGGCTCCTCACCCCACAATGAGAACAATAACGCTCACCTTGTACGGTCAGAAATAACGAATATGAATGTCTAGGGCAGCAGCTGACACGCCAATACCCAGTTAATGCTAGCTCCTTTCCTCTTTCGAGGAAGTTTGAAAGATAAATACAGAAAGTATTAGAATACCACGTGGTAAGTGCTGTAATGTAATTCTGTGCCAAGTGCTACAGGAAGAATGACTGATCCAGGGATGTAGTGAAGAGATGGGGGTGTCAGGGACAGCCAGGTTCATTTCCATGTGAACTGACTCTGAAGGATTTCACACCACAAGAGGAAGAAGGCAGAGTGTTCAGCCTGTGTACAGACACGGTCTGCAGAACAATCAGAAGTCAGATTAGACTGAAGCACGGGGTACATGATGGGAAAGAAAGAGGGGTCAGACTGAGAAGGGCCTCGAACGTCCGGCTAAGGAGTCTGGAATTCATCCTGCAGGCACCCAGGAGCCAACAGGAGGAATGTGTCTTCTGGGTCAAATCAGCCGACAGAGAAACGCCACGAATCAACTACAACAACCGAAGGAAGGCTGCGGGATGCACAGCATGAACTCTCGGTTTTGTATGGCCATTGTCAGTTTCATCGGTGTTTATGCTTTATTTACAAAAAGCAGGAAATTATACAACAGGAGGGAACCAGAATACTCAAAAAGCCGGCAGACACACCTAACCCAGAGTCTTCTCACCAAATGGTACACACTCACCTCTCCATCAGTTCATTCTGGGTGCTCCTTTCCACTCCAACTGATTTTCCTGAAAGCAGAAATAACATCAAGAAGAAGGAAAATATTAAAAACAAAAACAAAGTGTTCCCTAATAATTTCTTGCTCGTACATTTGCAGAGGCACTGTTCCTTTTGTTTAAAGACTCTTTACAACAATCCCGGATACTTAAAGTAGGATTCCCAAGAAGGCGATGCAGACGACAGACTCCTCCTTCATCACCACTCTGGCCCTAGTTCCAGTAGGAAGGTGACGGCACCAAACCTAAGACGCAATCAAAAAGGCACTCCTGGGTGCAGGTTCTTTTTCCTTCTCTAAAACGCTGAAACTAACAAAATACATGCCTATTACAGGAAATGGGCACAGAAACAAGAAATCACCATCCTCTGGGTAGCCGCTACAGACATGCTATTGGATTGCCTTCTTTCTTTTCTCCAAGCATTTGGCATGGATGATCCTGTATTGTGACTTAATTTTTTCACTTCATATTTTATTGGAAGCATTTTTCTTACTAAATTTGCCTTAGGAACATAGTTTTTAATGACTACATTAATGTTCTATTGGAGGCATGCATGAACCACAGTTTTAGCCAGTTTGACATTTAGGTCATCTTCAATTTTTCACTTTCATAAATAAATAAAATAAACATCTTTGTACATACAGCTTTATCTGCATTTAAATTACTTCCTTAGGAAAGACTCTCAGAAGTGGGATTACCAGGGAAAGGAGTATATGAGTACTGCTGAAAAGCCAGTGTCTGCAGTAAGGGGGATAACTAAAAGAAATAACAAAAGAAAACAAAATAAAGTTCAGAATGTAGACGGGCAAAAGATGCTCTGCTCTCTCCCGCATGTCATCATCGCTGTTTGAAAGGAAGCATGCAAGCCTAGATTTCAAAGAGACTAACAACTTTATTTCAAAAATACTTCAGAACTCTGGAAATTGCAGACTGGCATGAGCTCTTTGAAGAAACTAACGCATGGCTAAAGAAAAAAACAAACCCTTCTATAGCTGTACTTGAAAAATGAGACTATAATTAAACTGCACCCACACATACCATTTTCAAAACAACTCCTAAAAGGAAAAGTTCTCAAACACCACAACGCAGAGGAAAAGATCACTGGAGACTCGCACATTTGCTTCATGTCTTGTGGTTCCCAGCCACGAACTTCCAAGGCCGGATGGAGCTGCTGCCAGGGCTCCCTCTCCACCCCACCAGGCCGGCTACTGGGCACCAAGAGTCAGTGCAACATGCAAGGTCTTGAAAGTCACCTGCCACTGTGGGTGATGTCCGGCACCGGGAAAGAGTCAGACAGGCCCCATCAGCTGCCAGCCCTGAGGACAATTCTCTAACATCCACCATCTCCTTTAGGACTCACAACAATCACACAGACACAGTGTTAGGATCCCCAGTTTACAGTAAGAAGTGGAAATCCAGGTTTAATGTTTCTCTCTCACTCTGCCCAATTCACACTCTTACCTACCTTGCTGCACGTTCCAGGTAAATAAGGGAGATGGAGATACTGCTATGGCTAGCTCAACCACAAATCTATGTCGTGATCCTCTAGGTTACATCCTAACCAAAAATGGTGTGATATTTTGGCTCCCCAAAAGGTAGGGGGAAGGTTGACAGGACTCTACCACAGTGGATGCTCTCAAGAGCTCCACATTTCTGTCCTGAACATTCCTTCTCAAGGGGGGAAATCTACATGTGATTGGGTCAATTTCCAAGACTTTGACTGGAAGTCCCAGACTGCAGACTACCACGAACAGGCAGGGACAACTGCACGCTAACAGAACAACTCAGTCAGAATTTTTCATCTCACACCTGCACAGGGCGGCTCAGCAACATTCCACTGATGGTAAGATTTTTGGCCCTACAGACCCTGAGGATGGGCCATCTGCCCTAGTCCAGCCTTCCAAAGGGTTTAGGAGTTCTACATATACTAGGCAGGCAAACAATCACATGACATCCTGCCTCACATATGCCATGTTCTTTAGGAGCACAGCTAGACTCCTCGGAAACTTCACAGGGCAGGGTACCCTTGGTCTGGGGCAGGCTTTGCGCATTCGACTCCTAACCATCTTAGAACCATCAAAAAACCTCTCCTTAATCCCTAACAAAATCCATGACCACAGAAGGCCGTGCCCTGATGCCACCAGAAGCATGGGTTTCATCCTTTGGGGCGCTTATAATGACTTAACAACAAGTGTATTCCACCCATTCCTCCATCATAAGAGCGTTCTTTAAAACCAAATGACAAATTCTTACTGTGGGATTCATAGGGAGATCATTACAAGTGATGCACTGAGTTTCTTGGTGGAAACTGCCTTCACACAGGTGACAGGGTCCCATCTGTCAGGCTATTCCAAATGCTTAGGAAGCATGTCATGAAAATGCTGCTCCCATCTTTCAGGCAAATCTTATTGCTACACCCAAAAGCTGAGTAGTAGGTGGCAGTGGGGGAACGTCACCTTTTCAAATAACAAGACATCGAGTCCTCCAATCCATATGTGAACAAGCAAGAGAATTATTATGCAGGATAGACTTGTCACTGGTCGACCCATCTTCACTCTCCTCTCCTCACTGGTCCGTCCTAGACACTGCCACCATTTAAGAAGCCTCTTTTGAAATAGTACTCCCTAGCTCAAAATCCATCAATTGTACAGAATTAAGTTCAAATATCATAGCCTGGCATCTCCTACATGACCCAAACGTTTCTTCCTTTCCATCTCACTAGTAATTCGTATTGAATATTTACAGTGCTCTTCCCAAGTGGTTGTGCCAGACACTGAGGATACAGAAACGAATGAGGGGCCATCCTGGCCTCAATGAGTTCACAACTGAGTGGGGATAATGGACCCAAAAGACAATTACACTACAGCGCTGTGACAAGGGGCAGCCTGGGGTGCTGTGGGAGGGCACACAGGGGAAACAAACACGATCCAGCCTGGAACATCTCTTTCAGGCAGGAAAGAACCGCTATTTTATACAGAAAAGCAGCAGCTAAGGGGCTACGTGGAGGGCAGAGCCCAGGGATCTCAGGAGGAAGCATCCTCCGTTTTATCTGACAGCCTGGCTCAGCATGCTAACCATAACTTGCACGCCCCCTTACAGCTCCTAAAATACCTTCCCTCCCCAATGTCTATGACTCCTCCCAGGATGGAAGGTTGAGCTCCAATACCCTGTCCTCCTGGAAGCCTTCCCTTCAGAGCTCAGAGGGGCCTCTCTCCAAGCTCACACTATGTGTGCCAGACAGTCAGAGGACATTTAACCAAAAGGTACCCTAGAATAAGGTCCATACCAATAAAACCATAAACTGTCATCAAATCCTGACGGGGCGTTACATGTCCAGCCCTTTCCTAGGTCAGGAGGCCAGGACAAGACATGGTCCCCATATTCCGGGAGCTTATGCTCTGAAGAAATAAAACATGCCCACAACATCCCTGCTGTCACCTCCTGAACGCCCACTACTGGCCAGGCAGGACACGGCACACTTTAAATAATCTCACTGAATCCTCACAAATAACTCTGTAATGCAGACAGGTGCTATAACCTCACAGAGGAACCCGGACCCCTAACGGAGTAGGTAAACTGTCAAAGCTGGGATTTGACCTCCGGTCTGTCTGGCTCCGAAGGTTCTCTTCTTTCCACCCTAGCACATCATCTCCATCTCAAGGCCAGAAGCGACTGGCACACGCAAGCCACCAACAACCCAGAAATAAAGAAAACGAATGGATTTGCTTTTACTTGGGGTGAACATAGAAAGTCTCCTGGAGGGTGGGCAGAATTTCTACAAGTGGAGAGAGAGTAAAAGTCTTCTAGAAAAGAGACTGGCTTGAACAAAATCCCAGAATTGGGGAAGTGTGAGGCCAGGCCCACAGAATCATTTGACCAGGACACCCGACTTGACAGGAGCGTGAGAAGCACGGCTTCATGGTGGTCAGGAGGTTAGGCTGTGAAAGCAAACTAGTTGGGCTCGAAGCCAGACTCTGCCACTTTCTGTGTGACCTTGAGCAAATGAATGAATGGCTCTCTGCTCCTTGTTTATTAAATGAGGATAACAAATAGTACCTCTTCATTGGCTGAGAACATGCATTGGCTGAGAACCGGCATACAGTATGCACTGGATAAAGACAGCCTTTCTCATTGCTTCTCCCTCGTCATCATCGTTATCATCCTCATTATTATCTAAAGGGTAGTGGGCTGGAAAAGGCAGACCTTTCAAGTGGAAGGCCTTGAAGGAAAGGAATGTTTTAGCTTCATCCTTGCAGGCAAAGGAGAGCCAGGGGGAGGGATCCAGCAGCTGTCTTCTATTCATGTGGCTAAACCCTGACACCTGTGCTGAGCTCATGGCGGAAAGAACTATTTCACAGTCCTCTTTGTACTTTCCCAGTGCTCACTCAAAAACACCTGAAGACAACACTGCATTCATGATTTATGCTACCGGTCTCAGGAGGCACCAGGAACAAGGGTGTGGTGGAAAACCCGGGACTGTGACACCAGTTCTTGATCCACTTTGGGTCCCAACCCACTTTAAGAATCTAAAAGTTATAGACTCTCTCCCCAGAAAATCCCAGCTCTAATCTTTACAAGTATTAAGAAACCACACTATTAATTAAATATTATTAAAGAAATAGCAAGGATATGCACAAAGATCCCAATATGGTGTTCTTTATAATAGCCCCAAACTGGAATCAACCTAAATGTCCATCCAATGCAGAGTGATTAAATAATTATGGTACATCCATACAAAAGAATGCTCTGCAGCCTTTAAACTTACAAAGTAGTTTAGTATTTATTATCTATAATTGAACAAAGGGAGAGGTTGCAAATAGTCCTACTTCCACAAAAAATACACATACGTATAAAAAAAAGTTTATAAGTATAAACTCCAGGGTGTTCATGTTTTGCTGTATAAATGATGCAATTAAAGGAGTATTTGCTTATCTGTTATTCCACAATAAACACGTACTGCTTTGTATTAATAAAAAAAAGGCTATATTTAAAATTTTTAAGAACTCATGCTATGCAACTGCCTCGAATATAAAAATCACTTTATGAGAAGCTCATTTCATAATTCAGGAGCCAGACCCCTTAAACAGCATCAAAGAGAGACCCACCTCTGTTACATTTTATTCTCTAAGACTTTATGCCTTTTGTAGAAGACAATAAAGTTCTCTGTTTGCGTTGTCTGCTAAGCCTGAAAAGCTTCTGCTTCCAGAACCCACAGGAAACAAGAAGTGAGATCTCCTTGGGCTTGTCAAGGTAAGTAACTAAAAAATAAATCCAGGGGGTGGTGGTAGAGGGAGGGAGGGAGGGAGGGCAGCTGGTGCCAGAGCACTCTCTCAGCCTCCCACTTCCCAGGGCCAAGGCTCAGGGCTTGCAGGAAGAAAAGAGAGAGAAAACGCCTCGGGGATACAGCTCTTTCTGGAGGACCCAGTCATTTCTCCAATAACAAAATGAAAACTAGCTTATTTGGAAAACCTTAGCCACAACAAAGTGGATTTCACAAAGCTGGGAAAAGTCAGTGCTCCCATGTCCTAGCTCTCAAAGGTCCTGGGGAACTAGTACTAAGAACCAGTACTGGGGGACTGGCCCCATGGCTGAGTTCACGCACTCCACTTCGGCGGCCCAAGGTTTCGCCAGTTTGGATCCTTGATCGGGACATGGCACCACTCATCAGGCCATGCTGAGGCAGCGACCCACACACCACAACTAGAAGGATCCACGACTAAAACTATACACAACCATGTACCAGGGGGCTTTGAGGAGCAAAAGGAAAAATAAAATCTTAAAAAAAAACAACAAAAAACCAGTACTGGGCTCTTTAAAAAATTAGGAACAAACATTCCTTGGGCCCAAAAGGCCAAACTATCCCACGTTCTCTCCTGGAATTAAAGTGCACATGAACCATCTGTTTTGTACGGATGCAGACAGAAGAACTGAGGTCAAATCTTGGTTCCAGCAAGTCAGTTGTGACTTTGAGCAACTGACTTTCCTCTGTTAAGGCTGAGTTCCTCATGCAAAGCAGGCTGTCCCAAGGATGAAGGCCCCAGCTCACAAGTGCACACACCAGCAAGCACCCAGGGCACAAGAGGCTAGCACCAAGCACTGAGCCAAGGCTTCGCGTCCACTTTTAACTGAACTCTTACAACTCACAAAGGAAAGGCTTTGATTTCGAGCAGAGAAGGGCCATGACCTCGCTTACAACTATCGTGTGGAAATGGACCGTAGTGGGACAAGGGTGGGAGAGCAGAAAGCAGGGAGGAGAGGACCACACTAACCTGGGTGAGGTGACAGTGGCACATGGAGCCATGGTGGCAGTGAGGGGTGAAAATTGGTCAGGTTTGGAACACATGGTGAAGGGAGAACTTCAAAGAGGCACGAGTGAGGCGGGAGGAGAACTGACTTTGATTGGTGTCCTCTTAGAAGCCAAGGGAGGAAGGGATTTCCCCCAAGAGGCGGGGGTGGACCATACCCAACACCGCTGAGAGTGTGAGCAAGATGCAGTCGGAATACTGATCAGTGGATTTAGCAAAGTGGAACTTTCCAGTGACACAGGCAAATGCCGCTTCAGTGGAGAGGCTGGAATGTCTGAAAGCCCAATTCCAGTGGCTTTGAGAGAGAAAGGGGGACTAGAAAGTAACACTAATGGACATAATGGAGAGGGACAAAAATAGAGATAATTTAAACCGATGAAAGTTTTAACTTTGGAACCACCTTAATGTTTTTCATATTCAAAAACTTAAATCAATAAGGACAAGGGAGAACCTAAAATTGAATACAAACAGAAATAAATAAATCTAAGTGTATTTCAAATCAGTAAGTAGAATGAAACCAAATAACTTTTAAATTCAATACCTGACTATATACCCTTTGCCTAAAAACAACAAACTGCGAACAAATCTCAAACTCTTAGTAGGTTTTGTTTTTCACAGTGGTATGGGTTCCAATTCTGGAACTATTTGTGTGTATGATAGATTTGAACAAATGAGCAGATACATTGATGCTGTGAGAGCCAGGGTTCCCACTGCTAGAGAGAGAAACAGTGGGTTGAATCAATTAGTGAAATTTGACTACAGACTATGTGTTAGAAAATACTATTTCCTGATTTTGATCATCGTACTGTGGTTATGTAAGACAGTCCTTGTCTGAGGAACTACACACTGAAGTATCTAGGGCAAAAGGGACATGATATCGTCAATCCACTCTCATAGGGTTAGGAAAGATAATATGAGAGAGAGAGAGCGAGAGAGAGCGAGAGAGAGAGCGAGAGAGAGGGAGAGCGAGAGCGAGAGAGAGTATAGATAGAGAATGATAAAGTAAATGTGGCAAAATACTAAGTGATAAAGCTGCACGAAGGATATATGGGAGTTCTTTGTTGTACTCTTGAAAAATTGCAAATTATTCTTTAAAAAACATTTGTAACACAGTGACATTTATTAAAGTACCCAGCACGCAGCAAAAATTCCCTTTCATCCTTCCCCTAACCACCTCTGATCCTTGAATATATTTTTTAACTAAAAAATGTTTTGGGTTTTTTGTTTGTTGTTGCCAACATTTAAAATTCATGAGTTTTTACCAAGAAAACCCCTAGACTTCCATCTTCTCTTGAAAATTCAGAGGAACCAGCAACCACATGGCAGGTGCTAAGGGGCAGCACTTCTGGGCTGGCTTCACTGTGTGCCTCACCAGCCCGGCCCCTGAGGCTTCCACACTGGACCCCTGGACCCCTGGTTTAGAACAGTGCAGACCACCAACCACTTGGAAGCAGTGGCTGGAAGGACCAGCAGCCAGTGTGGCTCTGCTGTCACCTCATCAGAGCAGAGGGGCATACGGTAAGTAAAGCCAAGGAGTCTGTTCCCCCTGGGCCGCTCCCAGAAGTCCTGGATCAATCAGTGACATGTCTTAGGACTCACAGTCCCTCGCCCCACTTACCGTTAAGAAACAGTTTTTCCAACTTCTCGAGGAACTGAGCACATTGATTCAGCTGCTCCTGGAAACCCGCAGCCACGCAGTAGTCCACGTCGCTGGCCTGCAGCAGCTCCTCGAATGCCTTAATCATGGTGTTCATATGTTGACGATAAATGACACAGATGCCATGGCTATCCTTAATCTGCTGTCGTTGAAAGGACAGCTCCCTGGCTTGGGACTGAACTAACGAATCATATCTGATAAAAGGGGGAAAAGAAAATGCTTGTACCATTTTAGAATTGAATTTCTGTGACCTTAACACTAATTGGAAAAATGACAGAGCACAATCTTCCAAAGCCTGCAGCTGTACAAGCACATATACTCTTAGAAAAATTGAAACTGTACAAGGTCACTCCTTCTTCGATTTCAAAACAGCCAACAAGTGCTGGAAGAAAGGTTCTTCTGCAATATTTTTAACCTTATGAAGCCCCCAGTTAAAGTACAGATTGGCAAGGACTCAGAAGAACAATTAGTTTCCATATATTCTTCAAAATACTATTCCGAACTATAGAAAGAAGTGCCCCAAGGGTCAGGTGACGCACCACAAATTCTCATGAAGAACAAAAAGAAACTGTAAAGGCAGGAAAACAAAAACAGGACTCTCTCCTCTCAGCCGAGGGGCCAGGGAATAATCATAATCCTCACTACACTTAGGAGACTCCAGGACCTGTCACTCGCTGAATTTGGTGTTTTTTCTAAGTTATCTGATCTTCCTAATCTTTCCACAAATGTATGAACCTCCCCATTTACAGAAGAGGGAACTGACCCTCAAAGATGGCAAAGTTGGTTAAATGGTGAAGATTTCGGACTGAAACACAGCTCTCACGCTCTATTACACAATACTGCCTCCAACGCCAACACCGTCCTTCCCCGCATGAGCCCACAGATATGAGCAGGCACTGAGAAAACCACGAGGTAAGGAAAACGGGGCTCCTATAAATGGTGGCAGCAGTAACCTGGCTCCAGAGTAGCTTGGCAAAGACGCTGACCTTTCAGTTCAACGTGTTTCCCCTTCCCCGAAATGATGACAGTAAGAGGGACTGGTGACCACCTTTGACTCCAAGGACACACATTCATATCATGTGACACCAGTACTGAAGGTGGGGGCCAGTTTACCCGATGAGAAGAACACGAGTGGGGTGAGGAGAGCCTGAACCCTGGCAATGGCTCTGACCAGTTCTGCGAATCTTCTCAGACACAGTAACTCTCTGAGGCTCAATTTCCTCATCCACAAAAAACTCGCTCTCGGGTGATGTTGAGGATTAAATAAGGAAAGTGCCTAACCAGGGGTGTGACACAATCACCTTTCACTAAATACAAGCGTCCTTCGATTTCACTGTTGGAGAAGTCTTGAAAAATTCACTCTGGCTCCTGACAATTCAGAAGTAGGTGTCTGTCTCAAATTAGTGACGAACAAAGGCCAACTTTACAAATGATCCAATTTTTGCCATATCTCATCAAGCAAAACAGAATATATCAATGTCCATAAACTATAACTTCATGACCTCAGAATTCTTCTCTTTCAACACAGGCTTATTTCTCTAAGATGACCTTAAAGGGTAAATATACGGAAAATATTTATATCCTTCCCACCCTGCCTACGACATCAGTGTCAGTCCCACAGCACAGTAAAAGCCAATAATGGGGTCCAAGAGTAAACAGTGCCATTCAGCAAACATACTATAACTCACCAAGGGACTGGTATAAAACCTTTACCTTGAGTCCCCGAAGTCAGGAGGGCAAACTCTGCTCTGCCAACTTCAGAGGACGCGAGACTAGAATGTGCGCAGCCACTGTTCTTCATAGCCTCACATTTCACTTCTCTGCAGGCCTAGCTGTCTCAACCCCACCATCAAGCTTTCCCCAGTACACACCCCATCCCATCCCAGAGCAGCATTCTCTTTCAGTTCGTGGACACTGACCTAGCAGCCACACGGGGGAACTGCAAGCTTAAACAGTGGGAGGAGGAAGAGCGGGGATGTACCTTGAGGGTGAGAGATCTCTGAACTTATTCTGCAGGTTATGGATTTCACTGAAAAGCTCCATGTTCAGATTCTGCTCCTTCTGCAGCTCATACTCCTGTTCCACCAGCTGCCGCCTGAGGTTCTCCAGCATCCTGCTGTCGACCCTCTCTGGGGCCAGCGAATGGAGGATCTGCAAGTGTTTCACATAACGTACTTGGTGCAACCTTGAAAAGGTCATTTCTTCTTCGTCAGTACTGCCCTTGAGCTTGTTCAAGCCATCCTGGGCCCCTTCGGTCCCACACAAAACTGTGATAATGGCCTCACTGCACTGGGAGTGTTTTTGAAGCTGAAATATGAAATTCCGGCAGCCCTCGAGCTCGGCTTCCAAGTCACAGATTTTCTGTTTTAAGTTTTCTGTATCATTTGTGGTGTCGACGTTCTCAGACTGATAGGTCCCAATCACACTGCCTTGAGTGGAAAGCTGACACTCAGAGCTCAAGTGAGTAGCTCCTGAAGTTGGATGTGGAAAATTCTTAGGAGGATTCTCTTTGCATGTTGGTGAGATGGCAAGGTCATCGGGCTGGTAAATTTCAGAGTCTGAAAATCAAACACATTTAAGTCAGTATCTCCTTTGCTGAAATACCAGCTCTGTCCTTCCTCACAGCCACCACCAGGCAGAGACCACCACAAGGGCCTCCTAACAAGCCCCTCGGACTCTACTCTTTCCCTCTTACCTCTCAATCTATCCTCTTTCTCAGAGTGACTGTTCTCAAAAGTGAGTTTAACTGTGATAACCAACAGCCCCCACCTAAAATGCATCAATAGCCTGAGGATTAAATCCAAGCTCCCTCTCACAGCATGAGACCCTCCATAGTCTAGTTCCAGGCAACCTTTTCAGGAACGTGCCCAGGCACCACCTCTGGAGATTCCCCACTAAGTTGACCATAATTCCCTGTACACACCGGGTTGTCTCTGCCTCCATGCTTTTGCACGTGTTCTCTCCTCCTGGAATATGCTCAGCCCTGTACTTTACTCCTACTCAAGGAACTCCTATTCATCCTTCAACACCCAGATCTAATTCTCCTTCTTCTGAGAGCCCATTTTCAGACTATGCAAACAATCACTCCTCTCTGTGCTGCCACAGCACCTTATACATATCCCCCGCGACAAACAGAGCATGCGCTGGTGCTAACGCAGGAATGACACTTCACTTATTTATTTACACAACGATTAGTGATTTGGATTCCTCTCTCCCTCACTGGACTGCCAGCTGCTTCATAGCAGGGACTGGCCATTTATCTTCACATTCTCAGTGCCTAGCACAGCACCCAGCCCAGCCCAGAAGTCCGTGAAGGTCTGATAAATACTGGGAAGGAGGGTAGTAACATTAAGGACCAGTAATTGAAAATCCACGACAGATGAGTCTTCCCATTTCTGTGTCTACCAGTCTCCAGGAGACGCCATGATGTCCCCCCATGGTGAGCTGTTTCACTGACTCACAACCCTGCCAGGAAACATTTCCTTACAGCGAGTTTAAATCCCCAGATTTGGGGCCAAATTTGTTTGAGAGGTGGAGTGGCGCTGCAGAATATACAGCTGTGGAGCCGAAGAGAAGAAGGATCACACCCAGCTTTGCCATTTGCTGGCTGCACAGGCTGAGGCAAGTGCCTTACTGTCCCAGAGCCTCAGTTTCCCCAGAAAGATGTCTAATATGCTTGTTGTGAGGCTCCAAGCTCAGGCCTGAGTCCAAAGCTTCTGTCCTCAATCACAGACTCCTCTGCCTGCAGTCCGGGGAAAGCTCGGCTGGATATAAGAAGTTGCTGGAATACTTAAGAGGCAGCAGAATGTAGTGGGAAAACGCATCTTTGAAATCCAACAGACCTGGTTGCAAACTCTGGCTCTGCCACTGCCTAGCTGCATGACCTTAGGCAAGTTACCTAACCTCTCTGAGCCTCAGTAGCCTTCACCTGCAAAATGGAGAAAACATCATTCCCTACAAACAGTTGTGCCTGTGTTTTGTTTTTAGGATCAAAGGGGACAATATCTGCAGAAAAGCTAAGACGGTGTCTGGCACATAGTCGTGAAGGAACCCAACTAATATTAACACCCTTTGCTTTCCTAAAACTGTTCCAAGATGGAAGAGGATGCCTACCACTGGAGGCCTGCGAGCAGAGGCTGTGTCTGGGGACACGCTGCCCAGGCCGCAGCGTGGGCTGGATGAGGCAATCTCTCAGGAAGAGGAGCGCACGAAAATCCTTGTCAGACTGTATATTGCAATTTCTGTTCCACAACTGCTCCTCGTGGCTTTAAGCCCATTCTTGTCTCTCTGCTCACGATGCAAATGCCATAAAATAAACCTTTTTATTTCAGAAAGCAGCTGCTACATGACCTAAAGGAAGCATTCCTAAAACAGCATTTTTACTGTACAGAATTTGTTATAATCGCTAGTCTCTGGGGTCCTTTAGGGTGGAGACCGTGTCATTTATCTCAGTTTCTCTGGTGTCTGGCACAGGGCCTGGGGCAGAGAAGGTACTCAGTAAGTACTGCCAGTTAAATGAGTAAAAGAGACAGAGAGACAGAGGAGAGATCTCATCGAGGCTTTTTTCCAGTGATTCACCCTCCAAGACAAGGAAATATCTTTGCTGTTAACAACCTCATGATAATGGAATTTCATGGCAAGAAGCAATGTTCACTCAAGGGAATAAAGATCAGTTCTAATGACTTTTGTTAAGTAATCATGAAGCAGAGAAACTGTAAGACCCATTCAAATGTGCTACTGTGACACAGACTGTGGCCAGCTCTGAAGTTTGCCACAAAAACACACACGCGTTTATACACCTCAGAATGGTGTGCATTCTCATATTCACACTTAGACCTCCATTTCAAACTTTGCTCCTTACAATGCAACAAACAACAGACACTTGACACTCATAATTTTGACTTCAGAAGTACCCCCAATCTACCATAATTTGTGATTTAGCAGAGGGGACAATTGATTTCTAGGCTTCAACACCCGTGGACAGCAAGTCTCATAGTCCAGCAACAGCATGGCCATTGTGGCTTTGCTATTCTCTGCTCAGGAGCTCTCATTTAAAACTCACCACATGGAGGGCGTGGGAGAGGGAGGATTATAAGCTGCAGTGTATGGTGTGAACTTGCAGGTTTATCAGCAAGGCCTCAGGACATACAGCCATGTGCCGGGCCCTGGCGCAGGCACCAAGCCTCTCACCTATGCTACCCATTTAATCTACACAACAACCTGTGAGGCCTCACGGGTACTCCCCATTTCACAGAAGAGGATATTGAGGCGTAAAGAGAGAAGAACTTGCCCAAGGGTCAGGGTGAGTAAGCCGCAGAGCCCGCTGTCAAAGCCTGGCAACCATCTCCAACACGGAATGCTGCTCCTCATGGAGCCCTCCTGCCACCGGGTTCTCCCGTACTAGGGGTGCATGAGCAAGGTGGTGTGTTCCTCAACCATCAGTGTGACGGCCAATAACGCCTGTGGAATCCCCTTCATTCACCTCTCAAGTAACTATCGGGGGGCTATTGAAGAAGAAACAGCAGTGAAGGTGGCACACCCAGTCCCCAGCCTTACAGAGGGGAGTCACAGAGCAAGTCAATACAAGACCAAAACATGGGGGGCTAATGGGACTGTTTAAATAACTGGGGGACTCAGGAAGGCCTTCCCTGGACAGTGACATTTAAGCAGAGACCTAAAGGATGAGGCATCAGCTAGGTAATAATTAAAGGGAGGAAATTCAGGCAGAGGCAACAGCATGTGCAAAGTTCCAGAGGCACGTTAAGAAAAAGGAAAAGAAGTTCACTAATGATGGGGATCTGAGAGGGAAAGGGAAACTGCCAATCAGTCCAGAAGCCTTCAGTAATCACCTAACTATGAACAAGAAATCAAAAGATGTCCCCAGGCCCAATTTTTTGCATGACAGGAAATTCTGGAACTTTCTACAATTCAGCTAAGGGGTACTTCATTACCTGCGAGAGTGGCTTTCTCCTCATAGCCCAGAACACTCAGAAGCATGTGACCATGGATTCAATGCACTGACTGGAGGCCTTGGGAAAGCATGTACCACCGGGAAACAGGGCCCAAAACCCAGTATTTCCGCAGACTGGTATTCTCCTGGCCACCCCAGGACAAACTCAGGATTCCTGAAGACAATTATTTCTTACATAGTGAATTAAATCCAGAGTAATGGTGATTTTTTGTTTTTTAATGAAGGGGAAAAAAGATCTAAGGTTAAAAAAACAAAACGTAAGCATTTGTTCATTCTGGGTGAAGGGGATCATGAATATTGTTAGGCTGTCCTTTGTGCTTATCTGTATGCTTATACTACTTCATAATTTTAAGAAGAAAAACACACAACTTGCCTGGGGCCTCGCTCACATCTCTGACCTACCTGACAAACCCCACAAATCAGGTGTCAGCTCAGGCTCGCCTCTGACCCACCTGTACACACCTAACAACGGCCAGCAGCACACAGAACACTGGGTGCCTGCTGGGCCGAGTGGGAGATCCCTGGGAGTAGGCATTGCATCCTTTTAGGCTAAACCACCGGACCCCAGCCCGCTGCCTGGTAGAAAAGAGTCTGACAAACGTACTGGTCAGCTCAGACAGACATCCTACCATACCTTCATGCGTCTACCTGCTTACCAGCGGGGTGACTCTGGATCAATTCTTTTTAAAAACCTCAGCTTCCTCATGTGTAAGGTGAGAATAATGATAATGCCCTAAGATGGCGATTGCAGGACTTTGTAACAATTTTTATATAAAACACTCCAAATGGTGCCTGGCACACAACAGCTGTTCAATATATATACAGGTTGAATTCTGACCAGTCTTGTGGCTGGTGTGCTGACCATTGTCCCTTTCCTTGTCTCTCCAAACACAGGGCAGGGTTTCAGTCCCTTTTTGCTCTCCCAGGCTGTCCTGGTAGGCTGCTTCCACAAGGGGCTGGGCTATAGGCATCCACAAAGAGAAAGAAAAATAAACAGAACCAGTGACTTGAAACTTAGCCAAGCAACTGAGGAGAACACAAAGATACAAGAGGGAAAATAAAAACACTGGGGAGGCAAAATGCAATTTATAAGATAAAATTAATCTATCGAGCTGCCATAACAGGACATAAAAAGCATAAATATACTGCAGCTTGTCTGAAATGGTTTAAGCCCAGGCTCTCAAAAAACTAGGAGTGAGAAAATGAATTCTATAGACTCAAGCCCACTTTTCCCAAGAAGAGAGAGGCCCCGGGGTCTTCTGGGTCACTGGGAAGCAGCACCTGGCTGAGGCACCCCAGGGTCTCAGCAAGAAATGACAACACCATTAAGTGCAAATGGCAAGCCCTGGGTCAAGTGCCAGGGCCTCTGTTGGGCTGAGTCACCTTTGCCATAAAATCCTTCCTCTCTGAAGCACCTAGGTCCCACCCCACACTGATTTGTTTAATTATCTGCCCCGGCCCCACTAGACAGGGAGTCCTCAGAAGGCAGAGACTGTATCTCATTCCTCTCTCTCTCTCCCCTACACCCAGTGCATGAGCTGGGAACAGAGCAGGTGCTCGGGGAATAGATGCCTGGATGGGGAGATGGATGGATCAGAAGGTGGGAAAGGAGGGAGGGAGGGAAGAGCAGTCTTGCCAAAGGCAGACTTATCTTGAAACCTCAACTATGGCAAACTCAAGAGAGAGCCTAAAATTAAATGGAAGACACCTCTAGCTACAGATCATAAAAACCATATGCAAAGTATCATATACCAGGCTTTATGAAGCGGTAAAGGGTGCAGACTTTGAAATCAGACAGGCTAGTTCAAATCTAGCACAGGAAGTTAGTAATGGTGTGGCCGTAGCCAAGTTACTTAATCTCCGAAAGTGCTGCCTCCATGATAAAATGGGAATAATTACTGTTCCTGCCTCAAAGAACTGTGAAGTGGATTCAATCAGATCAGGTATTTAAAGCGGACGGTGGGGCTGGATGAATGGTGCTTGTTTCATTAGTACCTCAGGAAGTCCAAGCTCCCAGTCACCTCCCATCCCTGAACCACTCCGAAAATCCCCGAATCGGATGCAGTCTTCCCACCCCAGTATGCAACCCCTTTATTAGCAAAACCCCAAATAACCTCAATCTCCTCCCCGAACCTTCATCCCATGCCCTTGTTCTAAGGGAACCCCCCGGGCTGTCCCCCGACACTTCTCCTGCAGCCTCTCCAGTGGCAGACGGTACTTTCCCACATCCTCTGTATCATGAACCTGGAAATGTGTACATGCCTTTGCTCTTTACCGACACTTCCGGATCGTCCTCTCTCTTCCCTAAAAACTCCAGCTTTGCGGCTCATACTGTCAGACTATACCACGAAGTCCGCCACCTCACTGCAGTCACTCATGGTCCCGATTCATCGAAGCTCTTGAGACTTGCTGACAAAGTGGCTCCTAACTGCCCTGCTTCTCCACCCCTCTTTGTGATAAAATTCCTCAGCACTGCCTATAATTGCCATCTCCCATACCTCTCCCCTGTTCTCTCTCTGGAACCCACGCCATCAGGCCCCACTCACTCCACAGAAACAGGTTCCTTCAAGGTCACCAATGACTCTCGCATTGCTAAATCCCAAGACCAATCCTCAGTCCTTGTTTTACTAGTCTTATTAGCAACACTTGACACGGCTAATCTGTCCTTTACCAGCTTTTGGATGTCATCCTTTCTTGGCTCCCCTCCTGCCTTACTGGCTGCTCCTTCTCGGTCCAACCTCTACTTACCAGAGTCCCAGTCTCGGTTCCTGGACCTACTCCCTACGTCTCCAACTCTCATAGCTTCAAATACCGGGATATGTTGATACTACCTAAATTTATAACTCTAGCCCAGACCTCTCCCCTGGACTCCAGACTCATCGATCTCCAACCGCCTAGTCGACATCTCCACTGGGACAGACAACAGGCATCTCCAGTAAGTCCAAAACCAGACACCTAAAGCTCCACCTACGCCTGCCTCTCCAGCAGTCTCCCACCTCCGTGGATGACAACTCCATCCTTCCAGTGGTTCACATTAAAAGAGATCCTTTAAAGCAGAGGTTGGCCTACTTTTCTTAAAAAGCCAAATGATAAATATTTTGCCGGCCATGGGATCTCTATCACAACTACTCAACTGTGCCATCAAGGGCAAAAGCAGTCAGAGGCAATATGCAAATGAATGACTGTGGCTGTCTTCCAATAAACCCTTGCATGAGCAGGCAGCGAGCCTGGCCCACAGGCCACAGTTTGCCAGTCTCTGCTTTAAAGCTGAAGTCGATCACATCACTCTGCTGCTCAAAACCCTCCAACAGTTTCCAGTCTGACCTAGAATAAACGACAAAGCCCTGGAATGACCCATGAGGGTCACCTGAAGTGTGACCTCCCTGACCTCTTTCTCGCTCCACTCCAGCCACGGAATTGGCCTCCCTCCTACATGTTCAAAGCAACATCAGGGCCTCTGCCAGGAACGCACTTCCTGCGATGACTGGGCCACTCATCTCCTTCCAGTTTCTGTTCAGATGTCGCCTCACCAGGGAGGCGCTAAGGACTCCACGTACGTTAGCAAACGCTACCCCCATTCCATGTCACCGAGCCCTCCACCATGCTTATTTTTCTCCACAGCACTTATTTCTCACATATAAGTGCTTGGCACACAGGAGGATTTAATAAATACTTTTTGAATAGATAAATAAAAAAATTACTGTTGCTCTTCTTGTTATTGTGTGTTGCTGTCGTTTGCAGAAGTTCAAAATCAGGGGTCTACAGACATACTTTTGTGGATTCACGAACCCTCAACATGATGTACAACACCACAGATGTGCGTACCTGCATCGTTCTGTGAGAGGGCCCCCAGCTTTCTTCAGATTTTCAAAGGGGCAGTGGTCCAAAATCTCTAAGCACCACTGTCCCAGACTAGAGGGCACCCCCTGAGGTGCTCCCTCCAAGTTTAGGAGTCTAATCTGGACACATTTTGACCCAGGGGCTATCTATTTTGGGAGCTCCCAGGAGAGCAGAGACAGTGAATTCAAAGTAGGTAGGAGGGGCCCGCCCAGTGGCATAGTAGTTAAGTTCACATTCTCCACTTCAATGGCCCAGGGTTCGTGGCTTCAGATCCCAGGCACAGACCTACACACTACTCATCAAGCCATGCTATGGTGGCGTCCCACATATAAAATAAAGGAAGACTGGCACAGAAGTTAGCTCAGGGTGAATCTTCCTCACAAAAAAAAAAGTGGGTAGAGAGGCAGGTCACTTCTAGAGGACGACATGAGATCAGTAGGGTTTGGAATTAACCTTGAGGAACCCAAAATAATGTAGCCTGGACATTCCAGAGACCCCTGCAAAGAGGACTCTCACTTACCCGATGCCACATGCCTGAGGCTTCCACTGACGAAGCCAGAAAAAAACCCTAGATTCAAGTCATCCCACAACTGGAGTACCCACAGACAATCCCAAGTGAAAGGAGCAGTGACCTCGCAAGATCTGTGAGCAGTGCAAGCCCCCTTTATCCAGACTGCGGAATAAAATGAAAACAATAGATTCATTTTCCTTATTGTGTTCCCTCGATTGTGTATTTGTCAAGAGTCAAGATTAATCACTGCAATTCACAAAATTTATACTCAAACTTATTGCAATTCTAAACAACAAGGTTGACATTTCAAGCAGTTCTATCGGGTCGTTCATCTAGCGCGCGGAGAATACATTTTTCTTGGTGCTTACCTTTCACTGGCGTTTTGTCTGGCGTTGGCCTCCCCTCCATCATCGCTTCAGCCAGAATTAACTTTTTGTGAAGTTGCTTATTGCGAATTTTAAACTCCTTCAGCTCCCCCTGCAGCTCCAAGATCTGGCCTTGCAGCTGTGCTACCCCCGCCTGGGTGGCAGGGAGCCTATATAAACTTCCTAGTGACCGGGATGGTCTGAGCAGGACGGGCAGGCGAGACTTCTGAGCATCCTGAAAACATACCCGTACACAACAGTGAATACACTTTCTTTGGTTGCACAGTCAACACTATTACGCCAACCTTATAAAACAGGATTCAACTCGGCTGTCCAGACTCCTGGTTCCTCTAATGGCATCTATGTTTATCTCCCAGTCTACAGAGTAGGCAAACATATGAAGATGGAAAGTAGATTGACAGTTGCCTATGACTAGGGGTGGGCAGGTGGGGGGGAAATGAGAAGCGACTGCTAATGGGTTCAGGGTTTCTTTTGAGACAATGAACGTGTTCTAAAATTGATTATGGCAATGGTTACACAACTCTATGAATACACTTTGAAAAACTACTGCATTGTACACTTTAAATGGATGAATTGTATGATACGTGAATTATATCTCAATAAAGCCTGTTTTGTTTTTGTTTTTTTTATTCTTTTAAAGTGGAGGAGAAGGAACCCGAGAAGAAAACAAGAAATATTTGGGCCCCTGGGAATGAGGAAATCAGCAAGTCACTCAAGAAGGAAAGAGGAAAGACCGTTTCTTGCACATTCTAGGATATAAAATGCTTTCAAGCACATTCTCCCATAATCCTCAGGTAAACTGCATTCCCAGAGCTCACAGGGTAATAGAAGTTTTCATGCCTATTTTCCAGACAAAGAACTGAGGTGTCAAACAAGCAGTCCAAAGTCAGACAACAAGAAGGTTAGAGAGCTGGACCTCAAAGCAGCTCTTCAGAATCTACTGCTCAGTTAAGAAAAGTGAGACACTTTCTGCCCTGATACTCCAGGGACGAGGAGCAAACAGGTTCAAGGACAAGAAGAGTCTGAGGTGGTAAAGGGGACCAGCTGGGAGGAGATGGCTGCCTCCTCAAGAGGACTGGAAAATAACAGTCATTTGCTTGGGCCTCAGTCTCCACCAATCTTTATTCTTGGATCCAAATCTGTGTGTCATATGGCAGCAGAAAAGATATGTGCAAGAGCACAAATGCCAAAGGCAATTTCAGGCTGGAAGACTGCCGTCAGTCAACCTAATGCTGGTTCTAAAATAACACCACCCAAAATGCTACCTTATGGACACTGAACAGAGTCCCACCTCCCACCTTATTAAAGATGTCATGATGGAACTTCTCCCCTGGGAATGGAAGGCAGACAGGAATACAACATACATGCGCTCCTACCACGTACAAAGCACGAGGCACTTGCCACACATCACCTCGCTTAGCCATCAGGCCAGCCTCATGCTCTAGGTCACCCTGATCTCATTCGAGCCACTGAGAAAGGTCAGGGCACTTACCCAAGGACTCAAACCAGGCCCGATGCAATCACAGGTGTATCTGTAAAGTCCATCCTCTTGCCTCTATAACTAAACTGGAAGTATATCTGGTCTCCTGGTCTCTCCCTTGGGCTGCAATGATGTTCTTTTTAACAGGATACCAGAGTTCTGGTTTACCCTAGAACTATTGATTCCTTGACTAACCAAAGACTGCAAAGAAAAGCATTAAATTGTCTTCTACTTTGCATAGACTGGAGGCCACCATGGTGATACAGGGCTCTTCCCTTCCTGAGAAAGGCAGGTTTATAATATTTCTGTCTGCCGCTAAAACCAGACTTCAGCTCCTATTTCTACGACTCCTCCTAACAGCTGAGTCACTCTGGACAATTTTCTGAGCCTTTCAGAGCCTATACTTCTTCATATGTAAAATGTAGGTAATACCGACCCAATTCACATGCTTGTTGAGACGTTTAAATTGATATATATGTATAGAATATCTAGCGAATCCTGGCAAATATAGCAGATGATAAAAAATAACCACAGTTGCCTTCCTTTTGAAGACACAAGCAAGAAGGATAATTCCAAACTAAAAAAAAAATTCTCAGTATATTTGGGGGAATTAAGTTCATTCGATTATACAATTTTCCTGAACATACGATGATACCTCCCACACAAATAGGAGGGAAAACCATCTAGTTTTCCTAATATACAGGTACAAATTAAAGGAGCTGGGGCTGATGAGAGCATTCCTATTCTAGCCAAATTGCAGACATTTGCATCTTGAGTACTGTTAATATAATAGCAACGTCTTTTTTTTTTTTTTGGTCTCTACTGATATCTTTAGAAAATACAGTTTTGGTGCGGAATTTAAAACAATCAAAAGCAATTTTGCTAATGATATATCTAACTCTCTTTGGTATGCACAAAAGCAGTAATTTAGTGGTCAGAAAATAAACTTAATTCTCCATTCTGGTGCTATGAAGCAATGTATACAGTTGATTTCTCAGATACAAAACACCCATGAGAAACAAGAACACCAATAGCCATCACTGGAGATCTCTTTGAAACATGACCTATTTCCTTCTCTACCAGAACGCTCACATCTCCCTGCTATGGGGATCCTCAATGCCAACCCCTCCTCCTAGGAGGATTTTAGTCAAGGATCCAATCAGATATTGCCAAGAAAGTCTGGCTTTTAATCATCTGGCATATTTGATGGTATCTGAGGAGAAGCTTAAAGACAGTATCTTGACTGAGGCAAAATGCAGACATCCACTTACCAAAACTGGAGCCACCACTTGGGGCTAGCTCGGGCTGGAGGGTAGCTTGAGCCAGGGAAAGGGCACGGCTGTGCAGTCAGGCACAGCGAGGGTCCCAGCTCAGCCCCTTAACTGCTGGCTAACCACAGGCACTCGGGATCCAGTTTCCTGCCCTCTAACGGGTGTGTAAGGCTTAAGTAAGAGAGGGTGGACAAAGCCCACAGAATGGTACTCTCAGACACAAAGTCCGCACAGAATAGAATCTAGGTTCTCACCCTCCCCCTAAAGTCAGCTTACTACAATTTTACTACAACTTGCAAAAGTAAATGTCCATGAATAGGTGAAAAGTATATAAATTTTGGCACATTCCCCACAGTGGAATCTTACACAGCCATTACAAGGAAAGATGTTCCTGACACACAACATGAAAGAGAAAGCCAGAGACAGAGGTAAAACACGACTCCATTTTTATAAGGAAAAGACATACATGTTTTTCATATAGATCAATATGACAGAGCTGGGATCAGGGCGGGGGGAATGTTAGTAATACCTTGGGGAAGGTTAGGATGGACACACACCTCTAGGCAGAAAATCAAAAAAAGGAGTGGGATCAGAGGTGATTTTTTAAGTTTTCTATTTGTATAAAATAAGTAAATAAAAAATATATGGAAAAACTTACTTTGTGGGTCCCACTGGGGAAGGAAAGGCGAGTGGCCTGCCGCCCTGGCATCCTGCACAAGTGCTCTGGCTGATGCTCAGCACTGAATAAGGCATCTGTGGGCTTCTCTTCCCAAGCCTCTCTCTTGCCTTCGTGTTTGAATCTGAGCACGTCGCCCTCCATGGCTGCGGTCTGCACTGAGGCATCTCTGAGCTCCACCTTGGGCGCTACACCCGCCTTTCCCAGCTGGGCTCCCCAAGGCGACTTCAGTTCATCATGTGGCTGGGAAAATGAGTTGGCTTGGATGAAATGTTTGAGTTCACCTCTTAGCTGAACAGCCATTTGCTTAAGTGTCTTCTCAGTTTTACCATCAAGGTGTTCTCCAGAAACTTCCTGCGCTGTCAGGCTTACGCGTTCCAGAAGGAGTTCACGTAGCATTTTCTGAAGGTCTGGCCTGTTTTTCCAAAAGGGAAGGAAGCAGGAGAACTAAGCTTTCTGCTATGGCCTTGTCCCTTACCCAGTTTCGCAAGTTTTCCCCACCAACTGGTCTAGATTCTGCTTAAACGAAACATAGCAAGGACCTGCCACGTGCCAGGAGCCACATCAAGTATTTTATTTGATCCCATGTCACTTCACGACAACCACACAAAGTAGGTCCTACCATGCCTATCTCATGGATAAGAAGAGAAGAATTGGCTTGACACAAGTACACAGTAAGTGAGGGAGCCACATGGCTATATCGATAGAGGTCGGGCCTAGAAGGGAGCAAACAGGGTCATAAAGTATTCATGACAATTGCAAGGTCCACCCGCCACTGGCCCCATTCCTACAGCCGGGGGGCAAGTGTGGCTTCGGATGAATCTGGCCAATTCAGTGGATGCATCATTGAGCCGGTCCGTCATGGTGCACAATCGGTGCTCAGGAAACAGGTGCTGAATGCAGGGATGCTCGAAACTGCTCTTAACACAAAGAGCAGGGGCTTTGAAGTCAGACCAAAATGGCTTCAAATCCTAACTCTGCAATTCTTTTTCCACCGGACAGCTATGAGGAGTAAAGGAGAGAGCGTATGGGTAGCAGATGCTTTTCATGCCCTCGCCACATGCCCTTGGCCTCCCTCAGATTCCAGCTACAGCTGTGTGGACAGCTCCTGCAGACAGACAGTCTCAACTCAAGTACTCCCTGCATCTCTCTGCCCTGGGGCTTTTTCCAGAGCTCTCTGAGCCAGCCAGCAGGGCAGTGGGCAAGTGTAGACCAGTTGATATCACAGGGACCAGTTATTATGTCAAGCAGTGGGGGAAGAGAGCTGTTGGGTAAATGCCACAGTCTCTCATCCTCTGGAGGGACAACACTAAGGCACAGACCATACCATCCCTCCCTCGGAGGGCGCCCAGCAGGACTGAGCCCCAGCAGTCCTCCGCAGGACCCAGAGCAATAAGGTACCCTTAGTGGCTTTGACTCTATTCCTATCTTACTCTTCCTGATTCCTCCTTCTTGCTCCTTGAAGTCACATCCCAAATAAACCACTTGGGCCCAAGTCCTTATCTCAGGCTCTGCTTTCTCAGGAACTCAAACTAAGCCAGCATGTAAAAGACTATGGAGTAGTTCAAGAAGAAATCCCCTGTGTGTGTGTGTCTTGTGCCAGGCGCTGTAACGGGCATGGAGATGCAAAACTGCCTGCAAGGACTTAGACTGGTGGTGCTGGAGACAGATACGAAAACAGATCGCTTCTGCCCAGGGTACAAAGTGAAACGCAGGCATAGCAGAAGTTTGGGAGGGTTACAGGGCACCAACCCCAGGGTGCCCGGACTGGGGGTGGCAGGAAGAATGCCAGAAAAGGATTCTAGAGTCAATGAGAGTCTAGCCGGGAGAAAGGGAAACAGAACATTCTAGGCATGGAAAACAATACGAACAGAGTGAAGACACCCTGGAGAATAAGGAGGTGAGGCTGGAACGTTCGGCAGGGGATAACTCAGCCATGTTAAGGAAAGGAGAGCCAACTGTGAGGCTCTGTGCACCCAAGTGGCACAGCCACATACATGCTTGGACAGGTGACTCAGGCTGGTGTGTAAAGAAGGAACAGGGGGCTGTCTGTCAAGAGTGTGGGGTGAGAACACACGGGAGCGCCTCCCACGCTGCTCTAAACACACGTCAAGGACAGCAGAACATACATTAAAAAATGTTTGAAGGTGTACTACAGGACTCAAAGTCAAGATAAATTTATCCAAAGGTCAGAAACAGAGGAGGAAAGCGACCCACAACCATAGGAAGGGGGGCATCTGCAGAAAGCAGGCGGCCAGACATTTAACTTCCAAGGGAAGAGCAATCACACAAATTTCATGAGCCCTGAAGTAAGACCTAAAGAGCCAAGTTGAGGCGACCTCAACGCACCACGCAGGGGGGAAGGGGTAGGGCTGCGCAGGGCTGTGAGCACAAGCAGACCAGACTTGCACACACATCCACCTTTCTGAAAGACAGACAATGACCCAGCAAATCAGAGTCCACACTCAAGAAAATAAAAGCAATGAAGCAAGCTGAAAAAGATTTTAAAATAAGTATATTTCAATCACCTAAAAAATAAAGGAGAAAAAGAGAGTCATAAAAAAAGAAGAGAAAGTTAGGAAATTGAGACAGAAAATTATTTTTAAAAGGGACTGGAGGGGGACAAGGACGAAGGGAGAGGCCAACAAGAATGCTGTTGCTCTCTTCCAGGAAAAAGAAGAGGCAGGTCAGGATGGGAGACAAGGAGACAGAATAGGCCCTCATCAGGGTTAGATCTTTTCTTCTCTCTGCAGTTTCTCCTGCTGCCTTATTTCCAAAAATCTTGTGAGACTGGACTCTCTGACTCCCTTAACTCACCCTGACCTTCCCTTCCTCTGTGTCTCTGCTGCCACTACGAGTGACATGAACTCGTCTCATTCTCCCCACTGAGCCCTCTAGGGCAGGGGAAGAAGACCTCACTCCTATCTGGATTCTGATCATCCAGCTCTGGGCACTCAACTCAACTCAAATTAAACAGCTACAGCACACTGAAGCAGGGTAAAAAGTAAAAAACAAAATTAAAATGTGTGGGACATTTTTCACTTCTAACACAGAATCATCTAGACTACACAAACCACCTTAAAATTTAGTAAACCCAGACTTTAAAAATATTTCTGGTATTTCAAGCGTATTGAACTAAATTTTCCTTTCCTCTCCTTCCCTTAATATAGATTAAAAATAATGACAATTGCTATTTAGCTAGCCAAAGGAGGACCATTACTCACTACCAAACAACACACAATAAAACCCTGGAAAAAGACTTTACAAATGGGCAGTAAAAGGTGGTGAAAGAGGCCATTATAATACACTAAAGTGGTGGTGCTGTTAAATAAAACACTTCAAGTGTTACTTTGCTAGAAATCTGAACAGCAGATTCATTAAGCTGTCGTGGTAATCAGGACCTCTCTAATGGTTCAGTCCAAGGGTCCGTCAGAGGCCCGAACGTTGTTTATATACCTTCCTGAGCATCTCTGCCATACAGAAGGTGTAAAGGGAAAGGAAGTGACGTTTACGAAGCACTTACGCTGTGTCAGATCCTTTAAATACACTAAATACATTTAGTCCTCACAGTAAGACTATGGGATGAGGACTAATATTAACCTCATTTTACAGATGAAGGAATGGGCTCGTAAAGATTCAAGATCCTCCAGTAAAGTGGCAGAGCAATGACTAGAATCCAGACCTTTCTGACCCCAAAGAAGCACTCCACTCTTTCCAGTTTTCTAAACTTACGTTCTGCTGTCATGTTTTCAATTGTCTGCGCATTCATTCAAATATTTATTGAGCACCTTCCATTTGTCATGTAAGGCAGTGGAAATGGATGGTGAAAAAGAATCACAGAACTTAACATTTCCTTAAGGAGAAGACAGACAAACAGACATCCATACATATCCTGGTGACTAAATAAGACAATGTACGGCAATGATAAGTACTATGAACTGGAGGGGTTGGGGGAGAGTCCTGAGATGACGTGCAGAAGCAGGGTTCCAGTCACAGTGGGCAGGAGAGGCCTCTCCACAGAGCTGCTGTCTGGCTGAGACACCACCCATCACATACACATCTAGGAAAAGAGCATTCCACGCAGAGGGAACGCTACTGGAAAAGCCCTGAAGTGAGGACAAGCTTGAAGCTTTGAAGAATACACAGGAGGTCAGTGCGGCTGGAGCTCAGCAAACAAGAGGCGGAGGTGATAAGGACAGAGAAATTGGCAGGGGCCAGGTCAAGAAGCACTGGTCTTACTGTAAGGGCGATGGAAGCCCACTGGAGGGCTTTAAGCAGGGAAGAGCCATGACCTGATCTAAGTTTTACAGCGCTCTCTCTGTCTGCTTGTGGAGAATGGGCTGCAGAGGAGGCTGTGCTGCTGGAGTCCAGGCAAGAGATGGGGGCAACGTGGACTACGAGGGTAGCAGTAGAGCTGTGAAGCGCTTGAATTAGGGATCCCTTTTGGAGGTGGCATCAGCAGGACTTGCTGAGGGATATGCAGATTGTGGAAACTTAACATTCAGCTGTACCAACTAGGCAGAGAGGAGTGTGAAAGAATAGCAGAGATTAGAACAGCTAGTTGGGTTTTGGACGGATTAATGGTGAAGCGTCTGTTAGACATCCAGGTGGAGATGTCAAGCAGACAGCCGACTGTACAATGTGGGTATAAACTTGGAAGTCACAGGGCACACTCTAAAGCCAGAGGAGAACGAAGATATAGAGAAAGGGGCTGAGAACACAGCTCTGGGACACACCCACATTCAACATGTAGCAAAGGAAGAGGAGCCAGCGAAGGAGACCAAGAAGGAGAGGCCAGGGAGACGGAAGGGAAACAGGGGAGAAGGTAGTGAACAGAAGGCCAGAGAGCAGCCAGTGGATGCTGCAAGGCTGGCGCTGGCCACTGGCTTTCACAGCTTGGAAATTATCACTGACCTTTACAAGTGGAGTGGAGGGTATGAAAGCACTTGAATGGGATAGAGAGAGAATGGGAGGAAACAAAGTGGATACAGCGAATATAGACAATCTTCCAAGAAATCTTGCCTTTAAGGGGAATAACGAAATGGGGCAGTAGCCAGAGTGACAGGGGGCGGGGGAAGGGCGAACATTTCCCAAATGCTCGATATTAACGCATGTCTGATGCTAATAAAATGATTCAGTGACAAGAAAAACACTAATGATGCAGAAAAGAGAGGACGTCAGGAGAGGACAGGAACTAAATCCCAAGGGGCGAGTTGGTCTGGACAGGAGCTGGGATATTTCTTCCATCACAAAAGGAGGAAAGTCAGAGTTTGTAGGTATAGAAGCAAATAAGCTGGCGGCACTGGTGGGAAAAAGTCAAGCAGCTTGAGTTCGACTGTTTCTCTTTTTTCAGTGACTTACAAGGCAAGGTCATCAGTCAGGGAGGGGAGAAGAGAAGCTGCAATAGTTTTACGTGGGGCAATGCTGAGTGCTCATTCTGAAATTACTGGTGATAAACATAAAGTATGACCTGTCACATGATCACATGTAACCTAAGTAGTGGCCAAGTCAAGGCCCTAAGGAAGGCCTGGATGCGGCAGATGAACAGGGGTTAACCTATGCCCTGGTGGGGAGGCGAGCCGTGAAATAAACAAGCAGGACTATTCAGAGGGGCCAGCACGTGCAAAGGCTCTGAAATAAAACAGCTGGCTCATTCTAGGAACTGAAAGGGCAGTGTGGCCGAAGCAAGGCAAGGACAGTGTGACCAGAGCCGAAGGAGAGGGTTGCCAGACCATGCAGGGGTCTAGGAGGCTGTTTTTGATGTTAACAATTTTGATCCCAAGAAAAGTGGAGAGTCTCTGAAGGTTTTAGGTAGGCGAGTGACATAATTGCATTTTTAAGTAATTGCTCTGGAAGCAGTGTGGAAAGCAGACTGGAATGGAACAAAGATGCTGCAGGGGACTCATTAGGAGGCCACTGCAGTGATGCCAAAGAAAGCTGAAGGAAGCTGGGCATGGGGAGGATGCAACAGGGATGGCGAGAAATGTATGAACCAAGCTATTCAGGAGGCAGAATGGCTAGACCCAGGTTTGAGAGGTGAAGGAAAGAGAAGAATCAAGGAGGACGCTGGGCTTCTGGGGTCCTGTCTAGAGCCCCCACAGATCTGGTCCCTCCAGAGCAGGGAGTCTTCCTTCAAGCACTCGCCACATCTGCCCCCCTGCAACCTACACACGACACGTCTCTTCAGCCGTTTCTCTCTTCCGACTAACTTCTAACTTGTCTCCACCCCCCACCCCCAGCACCACGCTCTGCTGGGACCTCACCTGTCCCTCAATCAGGCCCAGAAGAGCCCACTCAGATTTTCTAGGAGTTAGCTTCCTACTTCTATTAGTTACAGCTCAAGACTGTACCAGCTTTATTTACAAAATAATACCCAATAGCTCCCCTTTTAGATGTTTACAATTCTTTAGCTAACAAATTTTACACCTAATTTTAGGCTACAAAGACCAAAACAATTAGGTGATAAAATCCTAAACCACGTCCTCCAGGGAATGGGGGCAAAAAGAATTGGAAGCATGTAAAGAGAGGGCTGGGAATCACACGCACAGTGACCACCATGGGAGAGGGGCTGGCCAGGCATTCCCCACACACCAGGAGGGGCCCTGCACTCACCCTTTTACCCCACCTCCAGTGAATGACTTGCTCTAGTTGGTCAAGTGCAAGACAACTAATTAGGCGAAGGTGGCTACTGGACAAGTTGCTTCCTTATTCCATCCTAGTGGATGGGTAAGTTGAATCCGAGTTACTCCCGGGGCCTACCTGCTCTGCTAGCCCCGGTGGCCCTCATGGCTAGAGGTGGAAAAGCTCAAAAGCCGGGGGGGGGGGGGGGGGGGATGGGGGGGTGCAGTGAACAGGGGGGACAGGGTGGTGTCTTGGGCCTACATCTATCAGAGCTCTGCACTGGAGTTATCAGACACTGGCTCAGCAAGGAATAGAGAGGCATGAATCCCTGGCTGGCCGCTGTATCTTACATATGGTATGAATCTTACCTGACAGTAGTAGGAAAGGGTAGAAGTAACTTGCAGGGCACGATTTAAGCACTAATATCACCAAAACCCCACTCACCTGGCTCTATATTTATACCCATTATTCCAGGTAATCCTCACTGAGCACCACCATGCCCACTTTACAAATGAGGAAACCAAGGTGGGGAGACATGTCGCAAGGTCTAAATAGGATAGCTGGACTGGAGCACAGGTCTCTTTGACTCCAAAACTCTGCTTTTTCCAGTACACCAAAAACACCTACCTCCTGGAGGGAATTCCTAGGCAGAAGACTGGTGTTTCTCTAACCAATCAGAATCCTGGTTATTCCAAGGAGTTTTTTTTTTTTTTTTTAAAGATTTTATTTTTTCCTTTTTCTCCCCAAAGCTCCCCCGGTACATAGTTGTGTATTCTTCGTTGTGGGTTCTTCTAGTTGTGGCATGTGGGACGCTGCCTCAGCGTGGTCTGATGAGCAGTGCCATGTCCGCGCCCAGGATTCGAACTAACGAAACACTGGGCTGCCTGCAGTGGAGCGCGCGAACTTAACCACTCGGCCACGGGGCCAGCCCCCTTCCAAGGAGTTTTTTTAAAAGAACCCTCCAGAAAATTCTCCAATGGCTCTACTATTTACTAACTAAGGGGACATCAAGTCCCCAAACGTCAGCTCACACGTCTGCAGAGAAAAGATCGCCACCAGCAGAACGTAAAGCTGGGGAGAGGGTACAATGAGATGGGGCGTGTGAAGTGCCAGCCTGGGCCGTGGCACAGAAATGTGTCTTCCAGAAGCAGGTGCAGACCTCGGTCGGGCCGTCAGCAGGGCCCTCGGAGCCAGGACTGCACCGTGAATGACAGCTGTCCAGAGAATGGATGAGGGCAGCAGATTCAGGCTAAAGCCTTTTCTGACACTAGAACTGGCCACAATGGCCTGGAAGCCTATGGAACAGAAACAGGGAACAGGTAACTGAACTGCAGACGTCACAAGCTTGCCTGTAGGCACAGGCCCATAAAGTGCTTTCTTAAAAACTGTAACTAGGTCTAAATTTTTAAAGATCAAGAGATTCAGAATACAACTGTTGGGCTTCCACTGAAAGACTGGAAGCTCTGAGCCCATGTGCTTGCAAGACAATAATCAGTCGGAGCTGAGAAGCTCCTGTCCACTAGAAGGGAACACTTATACCACAATTCCCCACGCTCCCACCCAGCCCATTACTTTCCCCGGCTCACACCACCCAGGTGCATTCCTAGGTGGTCCTCAGAGAGAGCGAGCTGCATCTTTTAACTCTACGGTAACATTTGGAATTACCATGTTGAGGAAATTCTCCATTTCTCAAGTGTCGACTATGGTCACCTAACTCCCTGTGATAATAAACCAGAATAGCCACTGGGCATGTCCCCCAAAAGGACTCACGAAAGAAAAATGTTAGACGTCAGGGACTGGGGAAGGGTTAGTCTGGCTAAACCCACAAAAACAGAACACTTCAGCCCTTTTTTTTTAGCTAAAGAAATGTCTACGAGGCTTAGTCCACAAACGGTGTGAGAAACAGCAGGGTTCCTGGCTCCTGCCAAGTCATGGGCAGCAGTTAGCAGCTCCGTTTCTCCATCGAAACGGGAAGAGAACAGAACTCTCTTATTGAACACACATCACATGCCAGCCATTCTCCTCACACACTAATTTTCCTGAGTCCTCGCAGCAACCCTAAGAAGTGGTCAGAGAAGCGGAGGCCTGAGAGATGAAGGCACAGCTCTTTCTGGCTCCAAAGCCCAAGCAGCTGCTATGATGGACTAGAAAAAAGGTGAAAGGGGGGAAATTTGCTCCTAAAGGATTAATTTTAAAAATACAAATGCCCTAAATGTCTCTCCTTTTTTGTTTTAAGGAAAACACCCTGAAGTATTTCCTCACACAGGAATGACTCCCAGCAGATAGAACGAGAAGAGAATTTTAGTTCAACTCAACATAAAAGAGCAGAGTCACGACCACAGTGACAGTTTTTAAGCTGTTGTAGCAATTGGGAGAGGTTTCAGCAGGGCTGATTCCTCTCGCTGACAACCAGAGAGCCCTTTGTGGGGCTCCCAGGAATAATCTTAAAGGAAAGCTTTTTTTTCTCCTCTTTATAATGGGCCTGCACGAGGCTTTGCTGAAGCCCCCTCACAGCTACCAGCATGCAGCCTAATTACTTAATTGCATGACTGGCAAGATTCCTTCCAAGCCATTTCAGGAGCTCTCCCAGGTAAATTACACCGCACCATCATCTAAATCCATTTAGCAAAATGACTTTGTTCTCCCCTCGAACTAGAGACACAAAGCAATGTCTGGGCCCAGTGTCTACCTGGATTCCAGTAACAACGTGGCCTTCTCGTTGAAGAAAGGGGCGAGCAGGTTCATGAGCTCGCCTTCTTCTAGACTCTGCTCTCCAGGGCAGCTAGGTTTGTGGGCGCCATCGTAGTCTAAAATATTGGAATCCATGTGCCTTAAATATCCATTTTTGCAGCCCCCTTTGGAATAGTCCTCCATAATCTGCAAATCAAAGTACTTAGTCAAAAACGGACTCAGGAGGACGGGAAGGGTAGATGGAGGAGAGAGAAAGGGTAGAGACAGAAAATGAATGAGCAAGTGCAAGTAAGCCAGAGGGAAAACGAAAGAGAGGAAGAGGGAAGAGAGGGGGCGCAGACACAGGGCCACACACACTCACTCTACGGCAGGGCGATGCTCAGCAAGAACACAAAGATGTGTACATCACTCTCATCACCCTATAAAAGGCGGACAGGAATGCCCCCTCCCAAGGTGACTATGAGAACAAAATGACATGACTGACTCACTAAAGATCGTGGCACAATGTCTCACCCACGACAGGTGCGTCCCCCCACCCCACAGCCCACTCCTTGTAAGTTGTTCCTATGAAGGGTACAGAATCCGTGTCATTAACAATGCTTCGGACATTTATTATATACTTCTTGCAATGTATCATTCCCAATATATATCAGAAAGACGACTTAGTCTTTACAGATGCGTCCTAATTAACATGACTTTGATTTGTCTCATTAGGAAAGTGGAGTGTTTCTAATTCCCATGGAGACGTTATTTACGGATCTACCTTCTTCGGTCATGGAGGGTCCCAGAGGAGTGGTACCAAGGATGCAGCTAGTTAAAGCCTGCGCTGGGCATGTCTTGAGGTGTTGCAATTAGCATTCTTCTCCCCGTTTCCAAAGCTGTAAATTTCTTCTACCAGTCTATAAATAACTCCCCTTGACTTCATTACTGCTGGTGATATACACATTAGCCACCACACCCCTCTCTCCACAGTTGTAAAATGATTAAGATTTTTAAATGGAAGACAAGACCCACACAAATGAGCTGTTATTTATTGGGTCTTGTTTGCCACCAATCTAGTTATTAAATCCATCTAAACCTCCAAAGAAGGAAAAGTCTAAAATATAATCATAAAAATAGTAATTGTTATCATTTACTGAGCACTTAGTACACACCTTTCTATTTAATTATCATAACAATTCTAACAAGAAAGTTTACTATTCTCATTGATGGGGAAACTCGGCTTAGGGGTTAAGCAAGGGTTAACCAAGGTCACAGTGATAGTGATCAAGATCAGATCTGATTCCAAAGCCCTCACTTTTAATTGCTTTGCTCTCAAAACTGTCTACACCCTAATGATCTCCCATTCGTGACTCCATGACTTGGAAGGCCACAAACGCCAAACCTGCAGCCTCCTATCCCCCACCACATCCCAGTCTTTAGGGTTCTTTCAACCATGGAGAATGTCTGCTCCAAATGTTCAGTATCATCGTGACTGGAGGAGCGTTCCATGTGGACGGTCAAATTCTCAACAACGCCCAGATGACACTAAACTGGGTTCCAGATCAGGACATTGCAGAAGGGCGTTTGGTTCTCTCGATGGCTCCTACAATTGAATGATCTGGGAGATCACGGCAGTCCAGAGGTAAGGGCTCTTGCCCCAACTCTCACTGACTGCCTCTGTGCCCTGGATACATCATTGCCCCTCACAGGCCTCAGCTTCCAATGCATAAACGAACTGACTGGGTTAGATCTCTGAGGAGCTGGTGAGGTCCACCATCCAATGCCTGTTATTCTCCTATAACCACCCAGTTTTTATTTGCAACTACATGTTTGTTTTGCCGTTTCATGACTGGCTCTATCACCCAGTCTGTAACTTCTGAGAAAGAGGAGACCTAGTCACTGTGCATTCCACTGGCACACAGCAGGCACTCAATCTAGTCAGAATGAACAGAAAGCCCATGGGACTCATTCAGGACTGGCACAGAGAGGGGCGGACAGAATAAGGAGTTAATAGCAATGTTCCTACCTTGTTACTCTGCTCCAAATGCTGGTTGCTCAGGAAATTATTCCCATCATCCTCTCCAGTTCTGGTCATGTCCTCGTCCTCCTTGCTACCCAGAAGCTACATGGAGCATGGAATGGTGTGAAAATGCAACCCAAAACAGTGTGCAGCATGAATATGTATGAATAAGTCAGTGATGTCTTCTTTTGTAAATGCAAAACAAAAGCAAACCAAAAAAGCAGCAAAGACAAATGCCAAAGCCATGAAATAAAAATTAACCAAAGTTAGGAGTCGCTAGTTCTGGCAAATCACACACAGCTGCCTGGGCTCAGGCATAATTTAAGGACAAATTCCCCAAGAAATAACTAAAGCCATTCCCTCTGCCCTTGCACGGCCTTCCCTGAGCTGCCATAAATTGAATATGCTGTCTGTTGTGCCGCTGCCATCCCTGCCGTTGCTAAATTCAGTTTCAGATTACATAAAAGTAACAAGATTTTGGAAAATAGCTATTGATGGAATTGAACATATCAAATAGCGAGGAAGCAGTAAATGAAATTTATGATGTGCCCAATTTATGCATCACTTCTCCTATTTAGCACAGGGCATAAAGCTCTTTTTTGACTGCCACACATCTGAGATGGACAGTCCCAGCAACACTGTCATTTTGCTGACAAAAAAGTCCTCATTGCTAATGAGTATCAAGCTTGCCTGATGATAACTTCATGCTTTTGAAAATGAAGGACAGTTATTTGCAAGGACTGCATAAATCCCTAACACCTTAAAGAAGCATAAATCCCAAAGCTTCCACATTCTGCATTCTAGAGAATGGACAGGACCACCCTCAAGAGGGCCAGGTCTCAGCTCTCCGGAAGAGCAAAAGTTCTACTCAGGGGACACATGGACTAACCTCATAAAAAATGAGTGGAAAGGTGGGCACATCCAGGGAGGCAATAAGTCAAAGCTGTTTCAAAATTATACCAAACCTCACCTCACCAATGAAGTAGTGAGCTCTGCACTGAAGTGCTGAAACCACAAAGTAAGGCTGGGTCACCTGCTGGGCATGTTGTACACAGGAGATGTCTAAGGTTCCATCTCCGTAGTTTTATTTTATGAACTCTTACAATAGTCAATTACCCTCAGAATTTTCCTAGCCCAACTTAAACTTTTCTGATCTTCCTTTTAGACGAAACCCTTGTTTTGGAAGAAGAAAAACAAAACAAATCAAACTGACTTCAGAAAGTCATTTTATAGAAAACTGTCCACGATCAGAACACATTCAAACTAACATATCCAAATCTGCAATCAGGACCAGACAGAACGACGATCTTACAAATCAGATCTCACACACTATGATGCACTAACAGACCAGACTTGCACAAGTATACTTACTAAGGCATCAAAGTTCCTAAAGATGGATGAGGAAGTTCTCTCCCTTATTGGCTTCTTCCCTCATTATTACTAAAACATTCCCAAGTAATACAGACTAGGACTATCAACTTGGTGGTGGGAGTATAAAATGTTAAACTACTTTGGAAAAAGTAGTGGCAATTTCTTATAAAACTAATAAGCCTATGACCCAGGAATTCTACCAGGAAAAGGAAAACAAATGTCCTCAGAAAGACTGCTACATGAATATTCGTAACAGCTTATATCATAATATCCAAAACCTGAAACAATCCAAATGTACATTAATAGCAGAATGAACAAATTGTAATATATTCATAAGATGGAAGACTACTTAGCAATAAAAAGGAACAAACTTGATTCACATAACAACATGGATGAATCTCAAAAACACTGCGCTGGTGAAAAAAGCTTTACACAAAAGAGAGCACACTTTAAATTCCCATTTATATGAAAGTCTGGTACAGGCAAAACTAACACATGTTGGAAGCAAATTAGAAGGGGAGTGCGGGTGGGGGTGGGAATTGACGAGAAGGGACATGAGGGACCTTGATAGGGGTTTGGGTTACAAAGGTACAAATATTTACAAAACTTAGCAAATGTGGACTTACGATTTCCATATTTCATTGTATGTAAATTTAACCTTAAAAGAAAAAATAACTATAAACATATATTGAAGTTAAAGATACACATGCTAGAGTAATTAGGGGGAAGTACACAAATGTTTATAGTTTACATTAAAATTTATCAAGCAGATAAGATGGAGTGATGACGGATAGGTGGGAAATAGGAGTACAATCGAGGTGGTGAGTGTATGGGTATTCACTGTAAAGTTCTTTTCACTTTGCTGTGTTTGCATTTTTTCCTAACAAAATGCTGGAGGAGAGCCTCTCCCATCTTTACAAAGAGAACAACAACAGTCCCCCTCAGACCCCCAACAGCTCTGGTCACCGAGCGCTCTCTGCCTCTTTCCAAGCTTCTTGAAAGAATTGTCTGTCCTCACCTTCTGTGATGTGGCTGTTGCTGCCAACACTCTCTAGCCACTGCTCACAAAAGGTCCCCAAAGACCTTCTAGCATGGGAGATAGAAGCCACATGGGATCAGGGAGGAGGCAGGGAGAGGCTCCTCCCCAACCCAGTGGATAAAAGAAGGGTTTAAGGGGTTAAATTAGGCTGAGCAAAGTAGTGTTAACCCGTGTCATTCCAAGTTGAAATATCAAAAGCATTGAAGTTATTCTTCATTTCCAGAACCATAACCTCTATTACTCAATACACTGAAATAAAAATTAACTTTCATTTCTCTTTACCTCTGCTGACTTGGTCAAAATTAAAAGCAAACTCTCAGTTTCCAGCAACGGTCAAGAAATTAAACGGTGTGGACATAGAGAAATGTCCCTCATGCCATATGGGACATAAATTTTCAAAGACTCAGAACAAGACGTCAGGAAGACCTATGAGCCTCTACAAGCGGGCTCTGCTTCCAGCCCTCTCACTCACCAGCTAGGAAGAGACCACACTTCAAAGCGTCAGCCGGCTCTCTCTTCATTTCCTCACTCCTCACCCTCCTCCATCCACTGCCATAGGCCTCTGTCCCCTCCTCACTCTGCTGAAACTGCCCAGGTCATAAACGGCTCCCTGCCAACTTCTTGGCTGTTTTCCTTTCTTGTCTTCTCAGAGTACTTGACACTAGTCAACACTCCGTCCCTAAGACACCCGCACTCTCCTGGTTCTCCTCCTGCCGCTGGGGCTATTCTTTCTGGATCTGCTTTGCAGGCTCTCCTTCCTCCTCCAGAAAGAACTTCCCCTGATCTCAAGCAAAGGCTGGGCCCTGTCTACATGCTCCCCTCGTACTCCACACTCGCTCCATCGCAGCCCTCACCACATGGTGGCAAGTGCCTGTCTGCTTCTGTGCATTACATACTGGATGGGGCAGGGACCGAGGCTGGGTGCTCAATAACACACTGCTGAAAGACAGACAAATGAATAAAGATTTTTTCAAAATGAAGCTGGAACCAAAAGGTTTCCAGGATTACCTCTGGTCTTGCTACTCCAAGTGTGTTCTCAGGCCCCATGCCAGGCTTACTGAACCAGAATCTTCACTTTAACAAGATCCCCAGGAAATTCACATGTACGTTAAACTTTGGAAGCAATGCCCTATGGTGTTGCTAAAACACTGAACAGAGTCAGAAGAGGGTTGTAGTTCCAACTCTGCCACTAACTTCCTAAAAAATAAAATTAAAATAGCTGTGTTTAACTGAGTGCCTACTACCTACCAGGCACTCTGCCAAGGGCTTTATAAACCATGTAAAACTCACAGTAACTTACAAAGATGAATTGTAAGAAACTTCCTGCTTTTAATGAAATTAAACTGCTTCCAATAAGCCAAATTATATTCTGTTACTAATAACGGAAGTTAACAAGCACCTTCTACTTCTGAGTACCACTTCTGTCCTCTAGAGTCACACAAGGTCTATTTCTTATTCAACATGACAGCTCCACAAATATCTGAGTTCAATTAAATTATGCCCCTTAATCTACGTTTTCTCCCTAGGCCAAAAAAACCCAATCTTCATTTTCTAACCATTCCTAAATATAAGTAAATAATACTAGCGATTAACTCTTTTTGAGCACTCACACACACATCCTGTCGCTTAGAGGTGGCAGCTCCACGTCACATAGATCATGGTATTCAATGCTCACCACCCTGTCTGTAGTCTGTTCAAATCACCCCTGTACTTCAATTCTCAACCACATTTTTCTATAATAATACATAAATTAACAACCAGTAAATAATTATAAGGAAATGGGGCAATCCCATTAGAGATTTTTTAAATCTAACCTAATCTAATTTAATCTAATCTCTTTTAAATGCACTTTAGAACAAAAGGTTACTTGTTCTTGGTCTTTTGTTTGTTTGGCTGGTTTTTAAGTGAACTGCCCGCGTTCAGGGAATAAACACTGTCGTAACCAGCTGGAGGAAGTCCACACCAGGTTTAAAGACAAACCTGACTGTATCAAGGGCTTCCTACTGTTTATACCCTTCATCAAATTAAAAGTTGCAGGGGGAGGGTATAAGAAAATTAACTATACACCTATTTTATACCTATATCTAGCTACATCTGTACTTTTGACCTAGTAATTACACATCTAGGAATACAGTCTAAGGAAAAAAACCCTAGACCCAGAAAAAGATTTGTGTCCAAAGATACAGATCAGGTAATTTAAAATAGTGAATCACTGAAAACAATCTATACATCCAAAAATCGCGAGGCAGTTGTTAAATTTCAGTGCATCCACAAGATGGAATAAGATGCTATAACATAACAGCAATTGGGAAAAAACAGGAATCAAAACTATACATGTATTGTGGGCATGTGTCCATATACTCAAATAGAAAAGGAAAGATTCCAAAATGTTAATTAATTGTGTGTGTTTTAAAGTGACAGGATTAGGGGTAATTTCTTTTCTCTATTTTCCAAGTGTAAGGTAACGGTGTGGGTTAAATAAATATTGGAGAAAAAATACTGAATTTTAAAAACACAAAATCTATGTGCTTTTTATTCTTTTTTCCTTTTCTGACTTACAGGCTCCTAGAGAGCAGGAATGGTACCCAGCCCCGACTCTGCAAGCCCTGCCGTTCAGAAAATGCCATGGACATGTAAGCATTTCCAGTATGTTTATGCCTTGTTTCCCATCAAAGGAAAACCACACGCACTCTCAGGGAATGGCAACCTCCCTCTTTGCCACCCCATCCTCATCCCTAGCGACCTCTCCTCCCTCAGCTCACAATTATTGAGAGAACATCATCCTTCCCACGTGGATCTTCCCATCCCATTCCGGGGGAAGACGGGGAGCTGCGCTACAAAAGACAAGCTATTCATAGGGAACATCAAATTGAAGTGCAATCTGACAAATGACTCAAATCTGAATCGGCTGGTATTAAGATCTGAGTGGGAAGAGGAAAAAGCCTCTGTTCTCCAAAGGACATAATGGGACATTTAACAGATTTTTTTCAAAGGGCAAATGAACAAACAAACTTGCCATTTACGACTCAAATGAAGTAGGTGAAGAATGAGCTGCTTATTAAAAATGCTGCCTGGGAGAAAACAAAGCAAGAGACTTGTTTCTCCCTAAATGGGCTGCAGATATTCTTGGTTTCCAAAATTATCTGGAGCCCTGGAGGCTAAGATCAATAAGCTGCCCCCTCTCAAAGAGAGCAGATGGCCACAGCACAGCATAAATACCTTTGAGCATCTCCCACTTTGAAGGCGGGAGGAGATAGCTTAAGGCTGACAAACCTTTCCCCAGAAATGATGTGGCAATGAGACCTCCATTTACCTGCTACACCAGGCTGTGTTCAAGACAACTGCAGCCAAGATGATTCTGGGGAAACCAGGTACAAAAAGGCCGTACCAGTGAGAACAGTTCAGTCTTCTGAAACAAGGCCCACACACACATGGAGCAAGGCTCTTCCTGAGGGAGAGTTAGGCCAAGGCAGGGGCTAAAGGGAGGCAACGACAAGCTCCTCCTCACTGTCACAACTTCAGGGTCTTCCTACTGTGTGGCACGGGCCAACAACAGAGAAAGTCGGAGACAACACACCACAAAGATGAGCAGAGACTCAGAAGTCATCAGGGTGAATGAACAAGACTCCCCTCCTCCTCCCTGGGGCAGGCCAACGGAATGGGCCTCTCACCCTCAGTGAGTACACGAGCCCAGTGAACCACACACTCTTTAGTGCAGAGACACCACGATTTAACCTTTCGTGGCCCTTTCAGACTTTCAAATGCCAACAGAAGAAAATTCCCAGTCAGGAAGCTGGACTTGTGGGCTCATGGGACACCGACTGCTTACTCCCTGTAAATGGCAGAGCACACAGGAGTTCCTGGGTATGTGTGGGAAGGAACAACCCACACCCGGTCAAATCCATAAGTCCAGATGCCACGAAGAGTGAGAAGAAGAGGCACAAAATGCAGAGGATTAATACAAAAAGTAAATGAAAAATATGTTTACTAGTTTATTTTTCAATGTTAATGAATTCATTAAGACTGCATCTATACTACCCAAATTATCTGGGTGATTTGGCAACTGTCCAGATCCTTCTGAGACCATATCAATCATCCAGATGTGCCATCTGCAGCACAGATCCCAGAGCCGGACCTGGAGTCAACAGCATCACAGTATATCAGTGTTCATGCAGACATGACCCAAACTTGAGGAAGCCCACAGACAGACCTGCTGACCTGGGGGGCCCTCAACACCCATCCACAGCCAAGACTGGAACTTCAGTAGAGACCTCCCCAGGACAGATGCAGTCTCGAGAAATTTGGGGGGTTGTTATTTTTTGTAATTAGCACATGACAACAAGTATGTTTCTTCTTACCTCTGTTTGTTCTCTTGACTCAAGTCTGTCGCCTCCTTGGAGACCCATGGAGGAGAGATCAACAATGGTTTTCTTCAGGTGCTGGTTGTCTGCATACAGTTCCTTCACGAGCTGCAAAAGGTCACTGACCTAAGAGAGAAGAGCAGGCAGAGGATGGGCTACCCAGCAGCAGACTTCAGCCTCCCAGGCCATGGCCTGGCCACAGACCTTCCCACTGAGCAGATTTTTCAGCATCACAATTATGGAGAATCAGGAGGCCTGATCCTAGTCTTCAGGCTATCCTGGGTACAGTGGAAAAAAAAAAAAAACACAGGTCTACCTGTATTCTAACCCCAGAGCCACCAGTTCAAGGCAAAGAGATCTGGGCAAGCTGCCTACTCTAAGCCTTCATTTCCTCATCTGTGGAATGGGTGACTGTGAGAACGGACCATGATCATTATCTCCACACCCTAACCTCCTTGGTACAGGCTAAATATGCAGTTGATGACAGCTAACACTATCTGTCTGGTACTTGAGACTCTCTCTAGAGAACAAGTCCCCAGAGACGGCAGCCTCTAAGACTGTGTCAGGGCCTTATTTTACAACATCAATCTTCTTTGTACACCTATCTAGCAATGTCAGTAATAATAATAGCCTTCAATTATAAAGCAATTTACAGCTCCTAAAATACTCCCACAAGCTTTAGTCAATCACTCCTTACAGAAATCCTGAGGAGGTGGACGGGCTCGTACAACTACCTCCATTTTACAAGGAGGAGCTGGAGTGCCCAGTCACGCGGGACAGGGCAGAGCCAGGCCCAGAGCTGAGAAGCAGGGCTCCCAGCCAGCGCACCTCCTCAAGGCATTAGCCAATGCACCCGCGAGGCCAGGAACACAAGCAGCTGAGCAGACACCACCTTCATTCCCTGCAAGTTTCAAAGCCCCATGGCCAGTAATTTTCCAAAGACTTCTTAACTGGGGTTAGCATGAGCCCCTCAAGTACGGTGGGCAACCCTACCCTCACAAAGCAGATGTCCAACACACCAAACGTGAACAGAAAGTGCACCCAACCCTCAAGGACATTACAGTGGGAAGAACAAAGCATTCTGGTTCTACAAACACTCACTAAGTGCCAACTAAGTGAACTACCTCCTATCCTTGACACAGCCACAGGAAGGACCAACAGCAGCTATTATCATCCCATTTTCTTCGTCTTCAGAAACTAGCAGATGCCTCAATACTCCTTGCCACTCCTCCCAAAACACTAAATATTTATAGTTCTTTCTACTTCTTCTGTACCTTGTACCTGCTGTTTTTTCTCTCTCTCTGCTGAGAAAGCCCTCCTAGACAAACTCCTATTCATCCTTCAAAACCCAATTCAGGCCTCTCTTTTGTTGAGAAGCTTCAACTGATCAAATGAGCACCTCCCAACCCCCAACAGTTAACCTCTCCTCTGCTACCCCTCTACCTTGTACGTCTGCCTATTATGGCCACCCTTGTACTCCATATTGCAATTACTTGTTTATTTCTGTCCACTCCCCCATAATGTGAATTATTCCAAGATAGAAACTGAATCTGTCATACATACGACAATTTTACAATAAATCACCATCTCCTCTGAGCTCACAACGTCCTATTCTTATCAATGGCTCTTAGAAACTGGAAATACCAATCTACTCTAACTACACCAATGATCAACAGATTGAAAAACCTTTCCAGTTTTAAACAAGATTTATTGATCAAACTTGGACCTTTATTCTTTCAAAAAGCATCTATTAACTCCCACTATGTGTGCCAGGTACTGGGAAATCAGAAATAAGTAAGATACAATCACTAACTTTAAGATGTTCACAGCCTAGCAGAGGATACAGACAAATACCCAGATAATCAGAGACTAGTATGAGAAGGACATCAATGAGATTAGGCACAAGAAGAGAGACGAATGACCCAAGAAAAATGTGGCTAACTATGTGGAGGGACTGATCAAGCCTGTGTGAGGGGAGATCAAGCTTGGGCTGGGTCCTCCAGCCTGAGAAGGCGTCTATCAGACATGGGGGAGGGCCCTCCAGGTAACGTACAGAGAAGGAACAAAGACAGGCAGGGAGAGAGGGAAGAAAGGAGAGGAAAGGGGCTTTCAGAATCTCACACCTCTGATCGAGAACCCAAGAGACAACAAATAACCAACAAAGAACTGAGTTAACAGGTCGATACCTTTTTCTTAAGTTCTTCTTGAGAAAACTGCTCCACTTGAAACCGATAGGGCTCTTCGAGGCAAATACTCAGATAAGACGTTTGATCACTATAAAATGAAAACGGTTCTTCTTCTGCCAAAAAAAAAAAAAGTGGGAAGAGGACAAAAAGAATATCAGAAATAGATCCGTCCAAGACCAGTCCCAGTGTAACCCACCTGAGGCCACGTGAATTGGGTGGGGGCGGGAGGGGGACTTCAGTATACACAGGGAGTTTTAACCTTTAGAGCAAAAGTAATTTTCCCTCTTTCTCTGCATGCTGATATTTCAATGTATGGTTTCATCACGGGCTGTACAGGCTTTCACTGTGGCCAATTCTGAATTATAATTTGCACACCAAGTGTTGTGCCTGGAGACCATTCTGAGTGGCACAAGTAAATAGTGATTTCAGTTTAAATGAGGAAGTGATTCTGTTCAGGTGAGAATACAGGAAAATTAGATGTGACCCTCAAGGGTCAACCCTAAGGGAAATAAAAGTGCCTGGTGTATTTCTTACTGGCCCCGGAGCCTGCCATGGTAACGAGCACACCAAGTGCAGAATGTGCCCGCCAGATCTCAAACAAGAGAATCTGGCCACCGACCTAAGGGTCAGCTTCTTCTGCAGCACAGGTCACACTGTAATAGGGAGGGAAGTTGCAGAGGAGGGGCAGGCATTTACTGAGTGAGGCACAGCCACAAACATGATCTCATTTAACACATGTGGCTAGGAGCTGCTACACCTGATATACCAGGAAGTGCTACACTTCAGAGGAAGCTGCTCTGGCCCAAATCTGGGTACATCCACCCCCACGCCCAGCTCTGAGCCTCAGTTTCTCCATCTGTAAAATGAAGTCACTACCTATGCTACCTAATGGGATGAATGTCAGGAGCAGAGATGAGAAGTTAAGTGCCAGGTGCTGCGCCTTGTACACAGCAGGTGCTCAAGAAATGTCAAACCTACCGTTGCTATTACCAAATTTTACCATTTGTGCCAGGCAGCAGGTGAGAGATACAGAAAGGAAGGAGATTCCAATCCAGACTCTAAGGGGCTCAGGTTCTAGCAAGGGAGAGGGCCAGATATTACTGCGATGAGCACAGCAATGCACGGACCACAGGCCCTCATCCTGCAGTCCTCCCCAAGTGAATCCACTTGTGGTCATGAGAGTGCTAAACAGTAACTGTTGCAACATGAACAGCAACCTCACGCTCATGTGTCTGTGCCATCCGGGCACGCTGCAGCGGGCGCTGCAGTAGGGAGAGTCCAGAAGCTTTGGGCAATGAGGGCTGTTTACTAGAGAAAGGAGACTACAAGGTTCCAAGGTTATCTGGAGCTAGAAGTATCAGATGATGCAGACCACAGGAGAGGCAGCAAGGAAGCCATCCTGCAGCAGACTCTCTGCAGCACCAATACAATTTGCTGGGCCTTTCTACTACGAAGGCTGAAGCCAGATGGATACAGATCGGGAGAGCCAACATTAACACAGTCACCACAAAAAAGGAACCCCCAGGTGAAATCCTGTGGGTGCCTCTTCTCCTACGAAAGTCTTAGGACTCTTAAAGTTCAGCCAAGGCCCTCCAAGTGGAAAAACCAAAGGGAAATACATACAAGAGAGCGTGTACCTTCCCGCCTCCGAATTTCGCTGATCTGCTCCTCCAGGGTCTTTTGTAAATTCCGATATGAGAGCACATCCCGCTCCAGTTGCTTCCGCAGAGCAAAAATTTTGTTTAACTCAGCCTGCAGGTTGTTGATACTTGGTAAAACAAGACACCAGAAATTGTAAAACACATCTATTTGTACTTAAAGATGCAAAACCCAGCAAGCGTTCCTTAGATTTTTATGTCATTTGTGGTTTTTCTGGTTATAAAAGTAAATATGTTTATTACATAAAATTTAAAATATAAAAGTATAAAGAAAATAAAAATTACCATGAACCCACTATCAATTAACACATGGTAGACTGCATTTCCTCTCAATCTTTTTCCCTGAGTATTTTTACAATGTCGCAAGAATAATAGATGTACAATACTAAATTTTGCATTTCTCACTTAAACATTTTCCCACATTTTTGGAAACTCTCTGCAAACATCACTTTTCGTGATTATATGATATTAAATTAGGTGCATGTCCCATCATTTACTTTAACTCATCCCCTACCAGTGGACATTTCGATCATTTCCAAGTTTTTGCTTCAGATGCAACTAGGTAGAAATGTTTAACTCCCCAGAATGTTTCTCTAGGTGGAAAAATGTCTTGTGAGAGCCTGGGTACAGAAGGGGACACTCTCCAGAAGAGGAGACAAGGGAGGATGTCCATTGTGTCAGTCCTAAAGAGGCGGTACTGGGGCTAAGAGTGAAGGGCAGGAAGGAAGAGAAAAAAGAAAGGAAGAGTGCCCCAACAATAAGAGCGAGAGAAGGACCAAGCGAGGGCCAAGAGAACACCACTGTGATGAGTTAGCCACTCAAATACACAGCAGAGTGGATTTCTATTTTGGGAGGGGGATGTCAAGTTTCACATGTGGGTCACCATGATACAGTGCTGAGCTACACAGAGAGCTTGCACGAAACCAGCAACTCACAAATCAGAAGAGGCCATGAAAATGCACACCTCCCAGAATCTTCATTAATCTTGCAGAATACTGCCACCAGAACTTTGTCCAGTGACGGACGTGTTTTTCATGTGCGCTAATACCGTAGCCACTAGCTAAATGTGCCCATCGAGCATTTGAAATGTGGCCAACAGACTGAGCAACTGAATGCTTACGTTTTTTAATTTAAATTTAAATAGTCACATGGCTAGTGGCTACTGAATTGGTCAGCGCAGATCCTCAAGAAGACTCTGGACACGGCACTGGCCAGTGATTTCAACTGATTACACTCAGCTCTCGGAGGAACAGAGACCCCAGTCAACACCTGAACAACACGTTTCCATGGACATCTCTGCACCTAAAGCTTTGTTTCACACTCAGGTTAGTTTCCTAAGACGGATTCCCAGGAGCGCAATTCCTCGGTCAAAGTACATGAACATTTTCCGAGACTACCAACACACGCTAACAAATCAGAAGGCCTGCTTCTCTAAGCACCGAGAAACACATCACTCTCCATCCAGCCTCTGACCTACAGTTCCTTAAGAGGGTCCATCAACACGTTGAAACTGTCTGTAAAAACTTACGAATATGTGCATTTTTCTAGGGAGAAGGCCCATAGCTTTCACCAGATTTTTCAAAAGGGCTCCACAGCCCTGAAATCGTTGGGAGCTATTGCTCTGAATATGTGTGCTACACACTCAAGCCCCACTTCGGCTTCAGAGATTTCTTCCAGTTCCACCCATGGAACTGCACACACAAATCAACAGATTTTGGAAGGAAAATAAAGCATTATGTCTAATCTTCTATGCTCGCTGTTTTGAAGATTGCTCATTGTGAAGCCATCTCCTTTCAAGGGAAGGGGCCCTACCAGCAACCTGTACCTAGTTCCATTTCAAGACAATCATAATGATCAATTTGTACGGCTGATGGAAAACCTTATGGAGGTGTCACAGCACAGCACTCACTTGGATGCGCTCGTGCTGCCGAGACATTTAACCAGGGGCAAAAGGAGGGTGTTTGAGTGAGGCTCCTGCAATTAGGGCTGGGAGAGCTAACTGCTTCCCTCCCGCTTCCATTTCCTGACGGGGTGAAAAGTACACAGCTGCTGCTCCTCTGTCTGTCACTTATGTTTCCCCAACTCCAGAATCTCTGCAAGGTGTGAGGAGTTGGTGGAACAAAAGGTGCTTCACTCAGAGAGAAATGAAAGTCTTGTGCGTTCTTCCTCCTGGAATGTAGCAGGGGAAGCAGAAATGAGGAGTCAGAGAGATCCAAGCTCCAAATGGCACAGCACCCCTAACTAGCTCCCTGACCTCAGGCAAGTCCATTAAACTGCCTGAGTCCTGATATGCTCATCTGTAAAATGGGGCTGATACCTTTCCTTCAAGATGGCTTTGAGGATTAACTGAGATGTTATATAAGAAAGAGCTCGGCATAGTGCCTAACACATACGGGTGCTCAACAAACATTATTTCCTTCCCTCACATACCCTAATAACTCCCAAACAAAAAATGGCATTTATAAGCCAAACTTGCTGATTCTCATGAGTTACAGCAGTCTAACTCCCCAGGGGACATGCAGCAATATCTGGAGACACTGTCGGTTGCCACAGCTAGGGCAGGGGAGGGTGCTACAGGCATGTACGGGTAAAAGCCAGAGACGCTGTTAAACATCCTACAACGCACAGGACAGCCCCTCACGACAAAAAATTACCTAGCCCCAAATCCCAACAGCGCCGAGGCTGAGAAACTCTGAGCTACAGGGCAGGGCATCTGTACTAGTGCCAATGCCTCAGTAAGGGCCTGGGCTCGGGAGCCAGGCAGAGCTGAGCTCTGACAATGCCTCACTGTGGAAGCCTGGGTGATACCCTTAACATCTCCGAGAGCAGATTCCCCCTTCTGTATTATGGGGACGAAGCCACCGACAGAATTCTAAGTGTTGCTGTGAGCAACACACAGTGAAGGGGAAAGGACCAGGCATAGAGTTGCCCATAACTAGCTTCCTTCCTCCCTGCCCTCCCTTTCCAGCTACAATTACAAGTCCATCAGATGACCCTAGCGTCATCCACCTTTACTGCCAGTTTCCAGAGAGCGAGCAATGCTGGAGTTACCAAAGGGGGCTCTACCTGCCTTAGCCCACAGTTCTGCCCTCTGGATATGGCCGGGCCTGAGGACTCAAAAGCCCCTACAAGCTGGGTTCATGCTTATTGGGCTACTGAGGCATACAGAAGCTTTCCACGTTGCTATTATTCTTAATAAGTGTTACCATTTATTGAGTGCTTACCATGTGCCAGCTAGAATTAGGCCTTACACATCATCATCCCGTTTCAAAACAACCCTGTGAGGTAGGTAGGTAGACAGGTAAATAGGTAGGTGGATAGGTGAGCAGGCCAATCTCAATTGTACAAACACATATGCTGAGGCCCAGTGAAAAGCGACTTACCAGAGAGCTCAGAGCTGCTGGATGGCAGAGCTGGGATGTGGACCCAGGTCTGTCTCACCCTAAACGTATTTCGACTCTGAAGATGAACAGGAAAGCTTTTAAGCATTCCTATTAGTCACGGCCCTGACCCACCTTGATCCCATCCCACATTTTTATTCATTAAGAAAGAGCCTATGAAACGCAGAGCCATCCACGATGCTGAGGAGGCTTGACAGCATCCATATCCACCCACAGGGCCGCTCAGGGCCCAGAATCAAATCTGCTTCCACCCGGAGAAAATGTGCAATTAAGCTCACTTCGCCCATTCCCCCTTGGAGTTTCCCAGCATTACTCAACCACTGTCCCCCTGCCCTCCCCCCAGCCCAGTGAAAACGACTAGCAGCTGAGGCTTCTTGAAAAAACTCACTTTCAGGGAGTGATGCCTACTCTCAGAATTTCATCAGCATGTTTTCATTTTCTCTAATCTCATTTCAGATTTAAAAATCTGAAAATTATCTCATAACTTAGAAGACTGGGGGGGTGTGGGGAGTATTCACCCACAGAACATTTCCCGAGTGCCTGCTCCACACCAGCCGCTAGGACAGGCCCTGGGAAAGGGACAAGACAGGACTCCCGCCCTGAGGGAGCTCCTGGGCCACAGCAGGATGTGGGCCGGGACCAGACATGCACACAATGTACCGACATGTCCTGGGGATTAGCTTGGGCCTCCAGATGAATTCTCAAGGACTAGCAGGAGACAAATGAGGGTACGGAAATCCACGCAAAGGCAGAGGCAGGAGACACACGGCCCAGGGACAACGTAGACTTCACACAGCTAGAGTGAAGGGGACAGAGAGGAGCAGGGAGGCAGGATGTTTTTTAATTTTTTATTGTGGAAAATAAATAGACACATACAAAATAAGACAACCTAATGAGCGAGCCCCTCCCCATCTGCCCATCCACCGCCCCAACAATCAGGGAGCCACAGGCAATCTTGCTCCTTCAGTATCCCCGCCCACTCCCTCCATTTCTGGATGGTTTTGAAATGAACCCCAGACATCATATCCTTTCACCTGTAACTATCTCAGTGTGTAGAGAGATGATTTCTTAATATGAGAAATCCCTGAGGCCAACCCTGCACTTACAGATGAGCAAACAGAGGCCCAGAGCAGGCCACTCGCCTCTGGACACAGAGCCAGGGCTAGATCAAGACCGCGAGCCTGTAATCAGTGTTCCTCCCCGCAACTCACTGGTACCAAATCGTTTCAACAATTCCGTAAAGACACAAGTCACTCCAAGACACATAGACGTGTTTGAGTCCCGGGGTTCTGCCACTCACCACCTGAGTGACTTTGGACAAGTCACTTAACCTCTCGTAGTTTTCATGGCCTCACAGAAAATAGGGATACCAATACTATTTACCTCACAGAAGAGCTGTGAGGATCGCATGAGATAATACACATGGAAGCACTTTCTAAATCTATAATACCATACATCTATGGACAGCTAATTTTCGACAAAGGAGCCAAGAACATTCAATGGAGAAAGGAAAGTCTCTTCAAATAATGGTGTTGGGAAAACTGGACAGCCACAGGCAAAAGAATAAAGTAGACCATATCTTTCACCATACACAAAAATTAACTCAAAATGGATTAAAGACTTGAAGATAACACCTGACACCATAAAACTTCTAGAAGCAAACATAGGCAGTATGCTCTTCAGTATCACTTAGCAGCATATTTTCAAAGACCATGTCTGACTGGGCAAGGAAACAACAGAAAAAATAAACAAATGGGACTACATCAAACTGAAAAGCTTCAGCACAGCAAAGGAAACCATCAACAAAAGAACAAGACAACCTAACAACTGGGAGAAGATATTTGCAAACAATATATCTGATAAGGGGTTAATATCTAAAATATATAAAGAACTCATACATCTCACTAAAAGAACTAACAATCCAATTTAAAAATGGGCAAAAGATCTGAACAGACATTTCTCCAAAGAAGATATACAGATGGCCAAAAGGCACACAAAAAGATGTTCAACATCACTAAATATTAGGGAAATGCAAATCAAAACTACACACCCCTCACTCCCGTCAGAAGGGTATAATTACCAAGACCGGAAACCACAGTGTCAGAGAGGACTTGGAGAAAAGAGAACCCTCATCCACTGCTGGTGGGAGTGCAAACTGGTACAGCCACCATGGAAAACAGTATGGAGATTCCTCAAAAAGTTCAGAATAGATCTACCATATGATCCAGCTACTACACTGCTAGGAATTTATCCAAAGAACATGAAAACACTAATGCATAAAGATACAGGCGCCCCTATGTTCATTGCAGCATTATTCACAATAGCCCAGACTTGGAAGCAACCTAGGTGCCCATCAAGGGATGAATGGATAAAGAAGATGTGGTATATACACAATGGAATACTACTCAGCCATAAAAAAAAAAAAATGAAATCTGCCCATTTGTGACAACATGGATAGACCTTAAGGGTATTATACTAAGTCAAATAAGTCAGAGGGAGAAAGTCAAATACCATATGATCTCACTCAGAAACAGAAGGTAAAAACAACAACAAACACATACAGACAGGGATTGGATTGGTGGTTACCAGAGGGGGAGGGAGGAGGGAGAAAGGGGTGATTAGGCGCATGTGTGTGATGATGGATGGTAATTAGTCTCCAGGTGGTGAACATGATGTAACCTACACAGGAATCAAAATATAATGAGGCACACCTGAAATTTATATAGTGTTATAAACCAGTTACCACAATTAAAAAAGAAAAAATAAATCTATAACAAAGTATTACAAAAATCTGAGTGATTATTATATTTTTATCCTAAGTTCATTGCCAAACATCAGACAATTTTTGATAGAAAATAGGTATACCTGATTTAAATAAGGCAGTCACCACGCGAGCACTTGAAGCTTCCTAAGCAAACTGAGAGGCCTGTGCTGCCTCACAGACTACCAGCATTTATTCAAAACATGCGTGTGTGCGCAGGTGAGCACTCATGTGTGCGTGATGTCCAAACAGCCCTTACCTGTCTGAGTCCTGCAGAGATTTTACCAGATGGGTATAGATGTCCTGCTCTTTCTTTAAGACCTGAATCAGCTCTTCATACTCTAATTGTTGCTTTTCCTGGAAATGACAATGGGCATCTGACATTAAGGGAAGAATTTTAAAAGAGCACATTATGCAAACTTATGTGGCTAATTCTTAAATCCAAACAAGGGTGATCTCCTGTGCCAGGCTCCGGGGCAGGCCACAGTCAGAGAGCACCACCTGCAGGAGGCGTGGGGAATGGCTGCCCATCACTCACCTGGGCAGGAAGCTGAGCTGTGCTTTCCACACTGAAGAGCTGCTGTAAAGGAATCATCACTGTTACCCGGCTTTGCCCATCGCGATATCGCCACATCTCAGAGCCGCTGATCATCATTTTCACAACGCTACAAAGAATGCCTTTCCACACTTGTTCTTGCTCCAAAAAAAGGAAATTCATAAACCAAAACCTGACAAGTATTAGGGACGAGGGACTTACATTAAAACAGAAGTCAAGGGAGTCACTTTAAAGGCATCCTGAACAGCGTGATGACAGAGAGATCGGAGGTGGAGCTCTGCCACTTACTAGCTATGTGACCTTAGGTAACTAGCTCAACAAACCTCTGTGAGGTTCAGTCTCCTCATTTATGAAATGGGGATGTAATTTCGTGAATTAGCATTCACAAATGTGCAACTTTTAAGTTCAGATTTTGGCTCTGCCTCTTAGCAGTTCTGGGACCTCTGGAAGTTACTTACTGGAGCCTTCTTATGCCTACCTGTAAAATGGTGGACAATCATTACCAATTCACGGAGTTAGAGCAGATGAGAGTTAAACTGTGTGCTGTAGGGAACCAGGGATCCTGGGAGAAATGGCCAATTCAGTATTGGGGCAAGGAAAATCAAGGGTAATACAAGACATGTCTACAGCCTTTTCTCATGCTAGAAAATGAGGCAGTGCTTAAATAATGATGGAGTGTTGTCAAAAGCACAGAGGAGCCAGTTTAAAAGGCCAAATCTGGGACAACCTGAGCATCAAAATAAATAACAATAGTAACAGATTATACACTACTGAATAAAATAGGAATTCATGAGTCCATACTGACATGAATAAATGGGAAGACTGGGCTTTTCTTTATAGTAAAACAACAACTAATAAATGTAGAAGGAATGATGGAATCAGAAATATCACCATTTGCCAACCATCATGGTAATAAATGATTCAGCCAAGAAACATAAAAGGATATCCTGCTAAACCTAGTGGGTGGAAGTTCGAACAAGATCAGGATATTGACACAGACTCAAACACTTTCCCCCAAATACTTATTAATTACAAAGGAAAAAAGAGTAACTATATATTCAAGATACCTGGCAGACCCCATCTTCATAAAGTTATCAAAGTCAGCATAGCCAGTAACAGACAAATCTAAACCACGTACCGTTGGATAGGACACAATGAAGGAACACAGCATCACTCTTGTGATATTCCTGCCAAAGATGCCTAACCTGAACCCAATCATCAAGAAACATCAGAGACACAAACTGAAGGCCATTCTACAATATAACTGGCCTGGACACTTCAAAAGTATCAAGGCCATGAGAGTCCAGGAAAGACTGAGGAACCGTTCCAGACTGAAGACTGAAGAACCAAGACTATTAAATGCAACACGTGATCCTGAATTGGATCCTTTTGCTACAAAGGGTGCTACGGGACCACTGGTGAAAGAGGAATGGGTCTGAGGATTAGACGGCAGTGGTGATCTCTGCTAATTCCCTGGCTGTGCCGTGTTGTACAGTAGAATGTCCCTGCTTACAGGAAATACACACTAAATGATTCAGAGGTGACAGGGCTTCACATGGACAACTTACTCACAGATGGCTCAAGAAGAGTAAAATCCTGTATCCTGTCATTTGTCTATAAATGTGAAATTATTTCAAAATAATTAGAAAATGTTAACAAAAATAAAGTTACTGTGTGCCAAACACATAGCACAGTGCCTAGCATGAACCAGATTGCTCTTAAATGTTGGGGGCAGGCACTCAGTTAACGGGAAGACCACAGCTGCAAGCAGCCCCTGTATTTCCCACTGACTCAGGCTTTCTCCTAAAGTTCACACACTACCTAGGACAGGGGTTCCTAATCTGACTAAAATTCAGGGGCTGCATGAATATGAACAGGGGGAAAAGTTCTATCTTTATTTCCACTGAGCGCTAACTGAAATTTAGCTTTCCTTTCTACTACGAATTGAAGGAACCCTGCCCTTGCTACAAAGCATAGTAGTATTAGTGTTTTCCTGTGCCTTTGCCATCAAAAGAAATGGTTACTTTGTATACATTGCACGTATCTCAAAATATTTATTCTTATCACTACTTCAAAACTACAGCAGTCGCTATCCTCACCACTAGATCCTGCTATTTAATGCATTAATAAAGAAGCACAATTTCTAAAGCATATTTTTTAATATTTTGATAACTGAATTTCAAAGTAATTGGTTTCCTGTATAATCCTATGCATATATTTTATGCATTTCAGTATTTTTCCAGGGATGAGGTCCTTGGCTTCAGTAGGTTCTCAAAAGGATGCAGGGGGCAAAAAATGGTTCTGAACCCCTGATCTAGGGGAATGATGCTAGGCTTCTAACCCTGAACAAAACTAGGCAAAGGCACCATCAACCAATTAAGGGTTTTAAACATGAAACCACCTGTTTGGTTATGATAAGATAGCCACCCAGACTGCTAGAAACATCAGGCCCTTTTGTAAACCATGCCACATGTCACTGTCACAAAGAGCTCCCAGATGCCTTTTGTGCATAGGAACAGTGTTACATGTGGTTCTCTCAGCTCCCACCTGTACACACCAGTGTTACATGGGACTCTCCCAGCTCCCACCTCTATGGACAGAGGGCCCCAGGGAAGAGACTAGGGGAGAATTCAACAGGATATCAAGACAAAGAGGCTAGCAAGTCCTCAGTATGTCAGCCACTGTGCTAAGTGCTTCCCAAGCATTTTCTCATTTAATCCCCACACCAACCCAATGAGCTCAAGTGTCAGCATGGAGTAAACACTTGATAAATGTCAGCCGTAACTATTATTCCTGTGCTCCAGTGCTGTGCTAGGTACTTGACATAGATCATCTCTACCTACAACAACCCAGGGAGGTCCATTAATCTTCCCATTTGTCAGATGAAGAAACTGATTCTCTGAGAGGAGAGGTAACTTGTTTGAGTCCATTTGGCTAATAAGTGGCAGTCACAAGTTATGCTTTGGTAAGCAACTTCAAAGCCAACTAAGAAGGGCTAGGAAAAAGATAAACATAGACTTCTGGTGGAGTAGACACCAGGTGTGGAATGAATGAGCCCAGTGAAACAAGTCTGGACCTGGGGACCCTGTACCTTAACTGGCTCACTCTGGGCCAGGCTTTAAGCCCTAGAAGATGACCCATGCGATGTCAGGGCCTGGATGCCCGGCTCAGTTCCCCTCTCTTCTTCTTTCCGGCAGCTATTCCAAAGCTTCACCAGGTTATGCAGGTCACTGTTCTCCTCAACCCCGACTCTCCACCTGCCAGCTGACCACAACTGCCCTTTCCTTCCATCTCTGGGGAATGGGGAAACCCCACCCTGAGCTCCAGGGAGAAATCCTCCCTCCTCTTTGGACACCACTTTCCCTCGGTCACCCCTCTCCACTGACACACTCCAGAGCACCTCATAGGATCTGCTCAGGCCAAACTCTCACCTGGAAGCCTTCGCTGACTGAAAGAAATGCCCTCTTCCAGCCCCGCAGCATCACAGGCCCCCTGCACCCGAGAGCTAGCATCCTAACCACCTGTCCGTGGGTCTGAGGGCTCCTTGTGGGCAGCAGCATCCTGAGCCAAGCACAGTGCCTGGCACAGATCAAATGCCACCACAAATACTTGCTGAGCTAATGATTAAATAAGTAAGAGGGAACATAGGGACGGATATGAATCTTAAGAGCAGAGATTCCTGTGGATATTTTGCATAATGGAAGTCAGAGTGAGTCAACGTCTTCCTAGAAGCAAATTGCTCACCCATGTTAAATAAATGAACTCTTCGGAGCCATTTGGGTCCCATTTCATCAATCACCTATTCCCCTGCGTTGAATCATGCCCCATTAGAGTGAAGTCATTTGGCTCCCTCAGCAGAGCTGACAAACCAGTGGGTCTCCTCAGCACAAAGGCAGAAGGCCAGGCTGCCCAGAGAGCAGTAAGGAGAAGCACCAGTTCAGCAGGAGCAACCACCCCCGCCACCCTCCACCCTGCCCCTCCAACAAGAAACATCCCAGACAGGAGCCCGCTCATCCCAGGGAAGACTTATGACCGCCACACTTCTACTGCGTGTCCAACGCTGCAGTATGCTCTCCACAACCTTGGAAGGACCACCCAGCTCACCACCATTCCCCTGCCTCATCTGAGACCTGGCCAGTCCCTGGAAGACCCCTCCCTCCTCTGTGAGCCAGCATCTGGGGCCACACTAAGCCAGTACGATTCTCCTGGAATTCAGAGATTTAAACTGAGACACCAGAAGTCTAGGAGCTGTTGGATATGAGAGAGAGTGCTAGAGTCTACAACTTCTGCTGTCCATGGCACTGCCACGGTTTCACCAGCCCCAAGGCACAGCTACTCAGCTCTCCCTTGGCATCTCTGAGACTCCGCTATGTTCCCAATAAATATTCCCTTTCATTGTTGTTGCTTTGCTCAAACTACTCAGTGTTGGATTCTATAGCTTGCAACCAAAAGAACCTTAAAGAAAGTCAAATACCATATGATCTCACTCATAAATAGAAGGTAAAAACAATAACAAACAATCACATAGAGACAGAGATCAGATTGGTGGTTACCAGAAGGGAAGGGGGGAAGGAGGAGGGTCAAAGGGGAGGCACATGCGTGTGGTGATGGATTGTAACTAGTCTTTAGGTGGTGAACATGATGCAATTTACACGGAAATCACAATGTAATGATGTACACCTGAAATTTATATAATGTTATAAACCAATGTTACCGCAATAAAAAAAAAAAGAACCTTAACTAATACACTTACATTATTTCTAATCCTCTCAGGAGGGAAGGCATGTAATTCCTCATTTTACAGATCAGGAAGTTGAGTTTCAGAGAGATTAAGTGACTTGCCCAAGGTCACAGAGGTAAGAAGTAGCAGAACTGACATTTCAACACCAAAGCTGGGGCCTTTTCTACTCTACCATAGTTTCCTTAATGACTTGAAGGAAACACATGTAATGTGCAAGCCACAATCTCAAGAGGCAGCAGATACGTAAGGAGAAAGCTTAATCGCTCACTCCTTGGTAATCACAGCAATTTAGTGGCCTGGTAGATAAATGGTGTCTATTTCAGTAGCTATGTCACAACTCTGCAACAAAGACATTTATTTCAATACTCGAGAAATTCAGCAGCAATGTCCCAACCATGTCAACAGCCAAGCTATAAATCTCTAGCTGCAGCAAGTTAAATATGGTCAGTGTGTTTTACTCTCTGTTCTTCAATTCCCTGATCATCCAGCATTAATTCTCAGGATCACACAATGAGGAGAAGGAAAACAGACTGGCCAGTCAATGGAGACATCATCATAGCCTCAGGTCCTTTGTAGGAATGGGCAAAGGATAAACCCTACATCAACACAAAATGGCCAGGGGCATAGCAGAAGAAATCCACATTTGAACTACAATCTGAAAAGTATACCTTTCTCAAGGGGTCTCAAGAGGGGAAAACTGTAGGCTGCAACAGTTGGGATTTCTTTAAACTGACACCTAGAAAGTTACAATTGCTAAATGCTAATTTATAATTCTTTACCCACAATTTTCAACTAGTCTTGCAGAGCAGAATCAAAACCTTTGCTAAAATACTTGGATACTGTGCAAAGTAATTTACACATCTCCAGGATCTAAACATAACTAAAAATGAAATAATTTTATATTTGGGGCTCTATGAAGTACAGACGTTGCCCAGTGCAAAAAAACTAAAAAGGAAGTGGTGCAGATGAGCAAACCGGTGAGATTAAATTTTAAAATACTCAGCCCGTTTAATAAATTCATAAACATTCTGTTCAACATTTAGACACTTTTTACATGACTAAAACATGAATAAAAAAATACAGTTTAACAAAGTGTATTCAAGTTCATGAAGATGTGTCCATCTAAAACACCTGATAGGCCACTACTGGTTTCAAAACAGGCTGTGCCTTATTACAGCTTAGTGTGCATCCTAACACCCCACAAAATTTGGTCAAAGTCAAGCAACTATACGCAAGTTAGACTTATAAAATATTAGCCCTCTGAGATTTTGTTAGTGGACTTGCCCAAGGTCACTCAAGTGAAGCAACAGAGCCAGGAGAGAAATCCAGGCCTCCAGACTTCTAGCCCCGCCCAAGGGCTCCACTGTCCATGCAGACACTCTGATTCAAAAGCAGCAGCAAAACGCAAAACCACAATGGTCAGAGTCAAGAGCGAGCTCCCAGCATTCAGGCAATGATGCCCTCTCAGCCGGGGCTGATATGCAATGGCAGGCACTGGTCGCTATAACACGGAAATACGTCTACACTCCTCCAAGATCCAATAACTACAGGGTTGGTGCCTGGCACAAGAGCTGGCCTCCAGGACCCCACTCCAGCTCTAGCCCCGGAGTCTGTTCTGATGACCGTGCCCGTGTTGCACCAGTTGTAAATTATTTTGAGAATCACCCTTCACAAAACCACAAGTCATGATCAGAGCCATTCATCAGAGAACTAATTTGTGTAAGAGTTCTCTGTCTTCTGAATGTATGAACTTAATTAAAGCCAGGTTTAAGAAAAAAACAACTTGGACTACAGTGAACTTTCCTTTCCCATATGTGGCTGCCTAGTTGCAATATATGCGAGCTGGGGGGTCAAAACAATCTACATGCATCTTCCACAATCCAATACAATCATTTATTCACTCAACAGATTAGCAGGTACTGGGCTAGGCGCTGGGATTCAGACATGAATGCCAGTTCCTACCCAAGGTGACTGCCCATGGTGCACAGGAGCTCGAGTGAGGGGAAGCAGAAAGGTGGAGCCTACAGTGTCAACACAAGGAGTAAGCGCTTTGATGGATGGGGGTGCAAAGTGCTGTGCATCAGAGAGAACAGGAGACATCACCACTGAGCAGGGTCAGGGAAAGTGCCACAGAGAAGGTGACACTAGAGTAGCACCTTCAGGGATGTTCAGGAGTCACTGGGTAAACAAGGAGGAAAAAGGCATTCCAGGCAGATGGAACGGCATGTGCAAAGGCACAGAGAGATACAAACATAGCATTTTCAGGAACCTGCAACAAGTTAGCTGTTGTTAGAGATGACGGGGAACGAAAGAAAATGAGGATGGGAGATACTTGGGGACAGATCAGGAAGGGCCTGCTGTGCCATTTTTTTGTTTGCATTTGAACAGAAAAACTTTCTTAACACTTGAGATTACAGAGTTCTGGAGAGGTGAACTCTGGGAGAGCAAATATGAAGCTCATCTTTTAAGGAGCTGTGATTTCTCAGTTTCAAATGCAAACACAAATGCAGACCAAGAACCCCTCCTCCTACCTGCTGTAAGCTCCGCCACCAGTAAGCAGGCACTGGAGGATCTCGAGATCAAAGGAGTTATCGAACATGTATCAGAGGAGAATATGAATTCGCATCTGAACGTCCAATTTCAGGGAAGCTCACCTCAGAGAAGATGATTTTGCTGCCTGGTGACTGCCGAGAAGAGCACTTTTCCGTTACCAATTCTTCACTCATGAACTCAAGATCCTCCGCAGTCATTAAGTAACCCTTCTGCTGTGTCGCTTCCAAGTCTTTCTCATTGAATTTCTAAGGAAACCAAACAAATCACAAGGAAGTTTTCATCAAGACACTGATATTAAGAGATTGTCCCAAACTCTTTATGGGAGATATTTTCTTTTTTCTCCACAACACTCATGTGCTCTAAATAATTTCTAGCCTCCCAAAATATTAGGCAATTACAAAACTGTCACGCAGCTCCATTTGTGTTATTACACCAGCAGAAGAGCAGCACGCCGACACGGCTTAGGCAAGGATGGTGCCAGCCGTTACAAGCCTTCCATCTCACCACCGTGACGGTCTCCCGGAGGGTACGGAGGACAAAGCCCAGGCTCCGGCCCCATGGGACCGGGTTCCAATCCTGGGTCCCCTTTGGCCAAGGTGTGATTGCTAGATCTGTTTCCTATCCTATGGGGTTACTGTGGTGATTAGCGGGGTTCTGGATTGTAATCCAACAAAGTCTAGTGTCTCTTGAAAGACTACAAATTTAACAAAACTTGAACCGTCCATACCAGGAAGAAAAAGGCGAGACTGCAAATATTGCTCTTGCCTCTGGTCATATAGGAAAGGCTCGGTCATGATGATGCACAATACTGTCCCCTCACTGACCCCTTCAGAAGATGTGACATCCAACAACACACAGGGCTGGTTTTTGGCCAAGTTCAAACATGGAATCTATTCCTAACTATTAAAAAACCTGATAACTCTTGAACTAGGATTCTGTCCACTCTCTGTCGGAATTGAAGGGCGAGAACCACATCTTATTCCTAAGCACCTACCAGAATTAATTCATCACGTCAAACTTTCACAGGAAATTACGTGAACACAAACAAGAAAGAAGCAGAGGCAATTCTTGGTAAAAATCCACTCAACTGTAACAGGAAGAACTAGGGATCAAATAACCAACATGGAATTTCTAGAATTGCCATAAACACTTGCACTTGAATTATACTTTTCATTTTTATTTTTTAAAAGTCCAATTATACACACATTGTTTAACCATCAAATAGTACTGTAAGGCTAACATGGAAAACTACAGGCCCGACCTCTCTCCTTCTCACCTCTGAGTCCCACTCCCAGAAAAAAACAACTTTCAACTCATTAGCTATTTCTTCTGCTATTTACTTCCATACTTCTATCTGTATTCCTACTCTTACATTTCTTGATTTCTCAAGGTTAGATTTTTCTTTTCTTCTTCTTCTCCCCAAAGCCCCCCAGTATATAGTTGTATGTTCTAGTTTTCGGTCCTTCTAGTTGTGGCATGTGGGACGCCACCTCAGCATGGCTTGATGAGCAGTGCCATGTCTGCGCCCAGGATCCAAACCAGTGAAACCCTGGGCCGCCGAAGCAGAGCACACTAACTTAACCACTCGGCCGCAGGCCGGCCCCATTAAGGTTAGATTTAATCTACTGGCTCCTATCAGAGAAGTTTAAGGATTTCTCTCTTACATCATCTGGGCCCCGACATTTTTCCTGACACTTACATCACAATTTTAGTTAAATGACTATTCTGCATTTACATTTTTATGGCCACCCAAATACTGTTCATGGCTCTAGTATTCCACGATTCCACTTCCTTTTATGTTCAATTCTTTGCTTTTCTTGGAATTAGTAACAACTGCTTTGTTCTATTTGTTTACTTAGTTCATAAAACTAAATTATGTACTTAATGTAAATTTCTCTCCAAACTCTCCAAAATAACTGGAAAATTCCTCGAGATGAAGTCAGACGCATGAGGTAAATGACGGGTTCCATTTCAGTTTGTTGGAGAAATCCCACGTTAACCCTCCCTCAACGGCCCGAATCTGGGCTCCTAGAGAGGTGGCCCGGCCTTAGCCTGGACTTAGCCTAGACTTCCCTGCACGTCCCAGACTACTCCCTACTTTGTGGATCCCAGCCCTCTCTCTCTTTTGGTTATTTCCCCATTTGTATGGAATCATCCTCCCAGCGTTTCCTGCAAAGAGTACACAGGAGGCAGATGATTTTAGACACCGAACGTCTGAAAACGCCTTTACCCGCCCTCACTCTTGCTGACACGGTGGCTGGGTACAGAATGCTGGAGTGGAAACCACTTTCCTCAAAAATCGGAAAGCACTGCTCTCCTGTCTTCTGGCTTTAAATGTTGCTGAGAATTCTGATGTCATTTTGAGTCTGGGTCCTTTGTATGTGACCTATATTTTCCTCTCTCTGGAAGCCTCTCAGATCCTCTCTTTATCCCTGTGTTTTGAAATTTCACAACATGCCTTGGGGTATGGGTCTTTCTTCATTCAGTTTGCTAGACACAGAGCAGGCTGTTGCAATGTAGCGATATCTGTTCTTCCATTCTGGAAAATTTTCTATTACTTTGAAATTTTCCTTCCCTCTGCTTTGCCTGCTCTATCTTTCTGGAACCCCTGTTAGTCATATATTGGAGGTCCTGAATCAAGCCTCTAATTTTCTTATCTTTTCCCTCCCATTTTCCCATCTTTTTGTTTGTTCATTTAATTCTATTGTCTGCAAGACGTACTCAATTTATCTTCCATCTTCTCACTCTTCTATTAAACTTTTTATATCTGTAATCATTCTTTCAATTTCTAATAGGTCATTCTTCTTTTCCAAAATACTTTATCAGAGCCTGACCTTATTTCTTACCTAAAGATGGCGTGGTGGTGAGTTCTTTGAAAAGCTGCCTAGTTTTCTTCTCATCTTCCCTGTTTCTAGTTCCTCTGTGTAGATCTATTCTGTCTGTCTTGGCCGTTGTCTTTCTTCTTAGACATTTTTTCCCTGTTGGAGGAACTCAGGCCTTCCACCTCTTTTAAGAGTAAAGGTGCTCAGAAGCTCTGAGTGTGGAAAGGGCCTACCAACGGTGGCCTCACTCTGAGCTGAACAGGTGGGGACGTGGCTGTTTTGTGGGAGGACCCCAACTGTCAGCATCTGTCAGTCTTGTCTCCCCTCCGAGGACTCACAGCTGGGCATGCACCCTTCCACTCTCCCTCTTCGTTTTCATTCACGAGACCCACTCCTGCTTTCAGTTGCAGCTGGTGACCCCCAGGCCGGGGCTTCTCTGGTTTAAGGTCATTAGAGAGTAAACTCCCATCTCCTGCTAGTGAAGAGAACAAGGTCAACTGCCCAGCATTCCAGCCAAATCTCCTGTTTAAGAGACAACAGGTCCCTCCACTGCTGGACCTTTCTGGATTCTGTAGGATAAATCAGCTTGCTTCCTGTTGGCTTTTCGTCCCAAAGGCAAGTAGCAGAGTGGAGAAAGCGGATCCTACATAGTTACCACGTGCCCATCCACTTACCATCCAAACAGCACCCTGCTGTGGCACCACCTCCGTCCTCCTAGTCCTGTGGGTTTGGGTTTACACCTTCTCACCCCTTCACCCTCATCTTAACAAGGCTTCAGGAGGAAGCAGAGTTAAACACCCTCATGTTGAATCCATCATGGTTACTGTAAGTCTGAGCTGAATCCAAAACCCACTACACGATCAGACTAGAAGGCTATTCCGAGACGAAAGGGAACAGTTAGAGGAAAAGCAGAGAGGAGTGAAAGGGCATGGCATGAACAAGGAGCAGCAGGTATCCTAGCAAAGTTCCTCAGTGAGGCCGGCTGGGCCCTGAGCAAAACAGGCCTCGGCCTGAACCATCTCTGCCGTTTACTGGTCACATGACCCAAAGTAAGTTCCTTCCCTTCTATGAGCTTCTGTTTCTCCAGACTTCCCTTCCTGGTGGCTGAGGTCCAAATGACATAAAGAATGAAGACTATAAGCATTTTTGCCAGCCTTATTGTTAAATAAACGTTCCTGCAAAAGAGTTAAAAAAAAAAAAAACCTACGCCAAGTCAAAAGATTTAAATACAGAAGACAAAAGAGTGACGGGACCTGAAACAAGTCCGTGCGGCCGGCACTTTCTGCAGCTCGCCTCATCGCGGGGTCCCGACGGGGCAAGTTGCGACTACTTGCACTCAGAAGACTCTCGTCACGATTCTCCAGTGCTTTCTCCCTCTCATTCACTTCGTTGCGTAATTTCTCCACTTCATTTCTAAGGTCCTGCCAGAAGAAAGAGGATAAATGGAACTTACTTGACAAAAATTTCAAGGGGACAACCCCTCACCTGTTTACCTTACTGCTGTAAGAGAACAACCTAATAGATGCATTTACCAAATGTGTACATCCTTCTCATTTAAAGTCTCATGAAACCCAACTTCAAGAATATTCTAAAATTTGGGGAAAGCTTTCTGCACGGATGTTTATCACAATATTATTTACAATACTGAAAAACCAGAAAGAAACTAAATATCCAACAAGAGAGAATTAATTATAAAAAGAGTATAGTATAAAAAAACACAATTATGAGTAAAAAGAAACAAGGACACTACGAAATATGATGCTGATTGTTTTCTAAATGATTACACAAAATATTGTTAAGGCTTTGAGGGAACCCATCAAAATAGTAACCTAACATATAAGCTAGCATGCCTAAGGAGCGGGATTACGGGTGATTTTCAACTATGTTTTTATTTTTCTGAGTTTCTAAAAATCTCTAAATAAGTTTGTATGACTTTCACAATCAGAAAAAAATGACATTATATTAAATAATGATATTTGCAATAACATGGAAAATGCTCATGTTATGATGTTAACGTAAAAAACAGAAAACAAAGAGTAAATGGTGTGATTATAACTACCTCAAAATAGATACTATTTGTAATATTGAAGCACGACTCATAATAGCAAAAGGCTAGAAACCCAAACGTCCACCAAGAGAGGAAGAAATTATGGTACACTCTCACAATGGAGCACTCTGAAGCTTTAAAGGAAAAGGAATGAGGACTCCACAAACATATTGCCATAAAGTAGTAATCTTCAGAATATACAGTCAGCCCCTCCGTGTCCCTGGGTTTCTCATGCATGGATCCAACCAACCGTGGATCCACATTTTGCAGATGCGGAGGGCCAACTGTGTTCACTGTACCAGCCATTTAACATGTATAAGGGACTTGAGCATCAGTGGATTCTAGTATCCACAGGGAGTCCTGGAACCAATCCCCCACGGATACCAAAGGACAATTGCATTGCTCAGGTGCGGGGAGGGAGGTGGGGGGGGGGGTGCCCAGGAGAAAAAGAGTATGTATAGCATACTGTCATTTATTTAACCATAAAATAAACGAAATGGTTGCCTATAAGGAAAAAGAACAGTGTAGAAGGAGAGAACAGAACTAATTTTACAGATATGATGTTGAAGCCATTTAAATGTTTAGATAATTATTTTAAAAATAAAATAATATCTCATAAATTGAAAGCAGACACACAAAAAAAATGAATCTGTATATTGAGTTGACTGGTTAACCAGAGAGGAATTATTTCAATAATTTAAAAGCAGAGTAATTTGTACATCCCAGTGGGATCTTTCTACAAGGACAAAGTGACTGATGCACAAAATCTTAAACTGTTTTTAGTAATCATGGTCTAAGAAATAGTATTTGGATTGTTATTCTAAACCGTGTGTGTATACGTATATTTATTAAATAATTATTAATATCATAAGAACCAAGACTTTAAGCCTAAGAGAAAACAAATATAAAAGAAGTTAAAATACGTAATTCTAAATGTGAATTGGAAGTATCAATCTGAACTGACATTTTCTGTTATTTCCTTCCTTTTACTGAAAAAGCCTAGAATCAACGTCCTCCCTAGAGTCCAGACTGTAGTCTCTAAATACCATTTCCTAGCCAAAACATCCAGGGTTCTTTAGAGCAGTGTTTCTCAAAGTGTAGTCCCCAGAACAGCATCATCAGCATCACCTAGGAACTGCAAAAGCACATGACTGGGCCCCACCCCAGACCTATTAAATCAGAAACTCAGAAGGCAGGTAGGGCCATCAATCTGTGTGTTAACAAGCCCTCCAGGTGAATCTGATGCACACTGCAGTTTGCCTTACAGGAATGGACGATTCCAGACCTGGGGAAGGAATGTACATTATGAGCCCAGACAACTTGTGTCAGAAAGGAAGGAAGCTTTCTGTGCATGTCCAAAGAACTCAGGAATCGACTTGAAGCAGCTTTTCCACTATCCAAAGACAGGACAGTTAGAACATCAAGGACAATAACGAATCAAAATACATAAAAAATGTTAAAAATCTGAGTTCATAATGATTTTTTTTAAAAAACCTTTGGCCATTGTGATAGGCAGAATAATGTCCCCCAGAGATGTTCACATCCTAGTCCCCAGAATCGGTGAATGTGCTAAATCACATGGCAAAGGGGAACAGAGGTTGCCGATGGAATGTAAGGTACCAATCCGCTGACTTCAAAATACAGAGATTAACCAGGTAGGTCCAATATAATCACAAAGATCCTTAAAAGTGGAAGAGGGAAGCACAAAAAGGACTCCACGAGCTATTGCTTGCTTTGCAGATGGGAGGGGGCCACAGGTCTAGAAACGCAGGTAGCCTCTAGAAGCTGGAAAAGGCAAGGAAATGGATTTTCCCCTAAAGCCTTTAGAAGGAATGCAGCCCTGCTGACACCTAGATTTTGGCCCAGTAGGATCCATTTCAGACTCCTGACTTCCAAAACTATAAAATAAATTTGTGTTGTTAAGCCACCAAGTTCGTGGTAACTTTTACAGCAGCAACAGGAAACTAATAGAGTCACCTTTGGGGAATTCTAGTAAATTCTTATTTTGTCTTTCCTGTATGAACTCCACCCCAGGGTAACTAAATAGATGATGAAAAATAAGAATTGTTTTATAGAGGTATTCAGCTATATATGAAGAAGAAGGGGCTGGCCAGGTGGCGTAGCAGTTAAGTTCACACATGCTGCTTTAGCGGCCCAGGGTTTGCTAGTTCAGATCCTGGGCACAGACCTACACACTGCTCATCAAGCCATGCTGAGGCAGCGTCCCACCCAGAAGAACTAGCAGGACATACAACTAGAATATACAACTGTGCACTGGGGCTTCAGGGAGGGAAGAAAAACGGGAAGATTGGCAACAGATGTTAGTTCAGGGCCAATCATCCTCACCAAACAGTCACACCTTAAAAAAAAAAAATTAAAAAAAAAAAGAAGAGGGAATGATGAGATTAAACCATCCCATTTTCAACGGCTAGTAATATCACAAAAACAGGGGCTATCAAATATTATGGACCTCCTATGGGAAGTACAAATGACCACCTACAATGTAATCTTGCCAAAAAATTAAACCTGAATTTGACCATGTATCTTATCTAACTACCAATTTATTACAAATAGAGTCGGCAGTCAGCAGAGAACAAGTTAAATGACATTACAGAAATATAATCTGTAAGATTCAGAACGTGAAAAACTGTAAAGGACAAAGGACCCAACTTTTTCAACAAATAAATTACAAGGTAAAAAAGGGAGGGAGAACCTGTAGACTAAATAATAATTAGGAAAGTTAGGGAATGTTGGTGTGAACTCATGAATTCATAGTGAGTCCAGAGACTTCATTCTAGTCTTCCCTAACTTTCTTAATATGTATACTGTATACACATACACTCTCTCACACACAGAGCTGGACACAGAAATAAATAGAGATGTGTGATGCATGTGTCATTATGGATACATATATTTCCAAGCTCTGTCCACTGACATGGCCTAGAAGTGATGACACCCCAGGAACAATGAGGACACCTGTCATTTGGATCTTGGTTTCTAAATACCATTCTCCAATAAAAGAAATCAAGGATCCTCAGAGAAATGGTTGATTCCAGGGCTGGGGTGGCGAAAATACAAGATGCATCCAGGACAACTTTGATCCTAGCAAGTAAGGAAGTGCTCAAAAAATGAGGGGGCACGTTGAAAAGGCACAGGAATCAATCTGAAGGAGCTCCCAATGGCCAAATCTGGGACAGTCTGAGCAATAAAATAAATCACGATAGTAATGGCTTACAACCTATAGACTAAAACAAATATCCATGACTCCATACGGATATAAACAAATAACTAAATATACATGCAGGAGAAGTGACAGCTCTTCTTTACAGTAGAATTACAACTAATAAGTATAGAAGGAATCATGGCAATAGAAAAATCACCATTAGGCAAACACAACAGAAATACCTGTTACAGTTAAGAATCATCAGTGGATACTAAGATCCCTGAAAATATAATGAAAAACAAGATATTTACATAGTCTCAAAGTATCTCCCCACAAAATACTTAACCACAAATGGAAAAAATTGTAACTTTACTGTAGAAAAACCCAGGAGACTCCTCCCACCTTAACCAAGTGACCAACACTAACCTCACCAGTAATAAGACAGTTTGACGTTACACACATCCAGATACGACACACTGAGAAGAGCACATCACGTCTGTGCTATTCTTGCCAAAAATATTCAACTTCAATCTAATCATGAGAGAAACATCAGACAAGCCCAAACTGAGGGACATTTACAAAATAACTGAGCAGTATTCTTCAAAGGAGTCAAGGTCATGAAGGACAAAGCCTGAGCAAGTGCCCTGATTAGACGAGACTAAAGAAACATGAGAGTCAAAGGCAATGTGGATGCTGGATTGGATCCTGGACCAGAAAGGGGGCATCAACGGGAAAACTGGCAAAATTCAAATACAGTCTGTAGATAATAGTATTATCAGTGTTAATTTCCTGGCGCTGACAAGTGTACTACGGTTTGTAAGATGATAACAATAGAGGAAGCTGGGTAAAGGCTGTATGGGAAATCTCTGCATTATTTTTGCATCTTTCCTCCATGTATAAAATTATTTCAGAATAAAAAGTTTTTAAAAAGAGACATATCAATGCCTGCAATGTGTGTACCTTGTCTGGATCATGGTTTGAACAAACCTTAAAAAAACTTTTCAAATGAGACAATCAAGGAAATCTCAACATTAATTGGCTATTTGGTAATATTAAGAGATTATTAATCTTTTAGATTTTTTTTTTTTTAAAGATTTTATTTTTTTTTCCTTTTTCTCCCCAAAGCCCCCCAGTACATAGTTGTGTAGTCTTCGTTGTGGGTCCTTCTAGTTGTGACATGTGGGACGCTGCCTCAGCGTGGTTTGATGAGCAGTGCCATGTCCGCGCCCAGGATTCGAACCAATGAAACACTGGGCCGCCTGCAGCAGAGCGCGCGAACTTAACCACTCGGCCACGGGGCCAGCCCCCGAGATTATTAATCTTTTTAAAGTGAAAATGGTATTTTCTTTAAAAACACATGGAAAAAGTGATGAAATAATATGTCTGGGAGTTGCTCAAAATACTTCAGTGTTGAAAGAGAGGGAGCCGGGGGGAGGATACAGAGGAAGCAAGGCTGGCTCTGAGTTTGATTGCTGAAGCTGAGTGACAAGTACATGGAGGTTCATTGTACTGTTGTCTCTCCTTTTGTGTGAATTTGAAGTTTTCCATCATAAGCAGTTAAAAAAAAAGCACTGATTAAAAATCTGAAAGAAATGCTCAAACATGCGACCATGATTTTTTTTACTATGTTTTTTTCCTCAATTTAAAATATTTTATACTAAGTACAGACTATATTCATAAGGGGGGTAAATATTTACAAAGTAACATTTTTTAAAAGAAACAAAGAAACTACTTTAAAAATTAAATGTTAATTTTTTCCTTGAGCAAACAGATGATGATAAGATTGCCCTAAACCTTTAATCCAAAACAGCTGGCCCAAGAACATATCATGAATTGTAAATGTCAGTAAATAGACATTCAATTCTAGAGGAAACAAGATTTTTTTTATTATACAAATAATACTAAAGCAACATTAACAGAATTCTAAAGTTAAAGAAAGAAAATATTCTCCCACAATATAGTCATGCCAACAAATCACACCATTTTCAAGTTGTAGACGTTCCTTCCAGTCTTTGTCCATCTGCAGGCATAATTTTCATACAATTTTAACTTTAGAGTTTTTCCCATTTTACTTTATTCCATTACCCATGACCTACAAAGAGAATACACCAATAAAATAATGACACAAAAAGAACAATTAAAAATCAAAAAGTTTAAGAGTATAAAGTCAAGAAAATAGTTGTAAAAAGAAAAAAGTACAGCGATGAGAAAGGCCTACAGAGCTGCTCTGCGTGAGCTTACCCTGGGCTTCCCCAGCCTCCTAGTCCAAGGGAAAAGCAAGATGCGGTCAGTAGGCGATGCTCAGTGGAGGAGACCACAGAACCTTTCTATTTACCCATTTTAATGAGTATACCATAACTCACCTGCTTCCCCCACTCTCTCCAACCATTAGCTCTTACAGATACTACAGCAAAGAAGAGCTCTGTGCATAAAACAGGATTTTTTCTAACTTCTGACTTGTTTTCTTAGGCTAAATCCCCAAGGGTGAAACTACTAGGCCAAGGGGTCAATAGGCATGTTTTGAGGATTCTTTCTACAAACTGACAAACTTTCTTTCAAAAAGACAGTGGCTAAAATGCCACTACCAAAGTCTAAGCTTTTTGTTTCACCATATCCTCACCAGCACTGATACTGTGTTAAATATTTGTTAATTTAATTGGTAAGAAATGGTTCTTCACAAGAGTTTCAATTTGCATTTCTTTGACGGCTCATGTTTCCATATATTTGACTACTGTTTGGATTTCCCCTTGTGCAAATTGCCTTTGACCATTCACGAAAATATTTTCAAGGACGGTCCTAATGAAAAGCTGATATCTCAAGGATCACCACAGGGTGCACACACAAACTCATCGTCCCTGACATGAGAAAAGCCACCAGGAAAAGTCCATCTGTCTTAGTAACGTGATTAGAGAAGAGATAGATCACGAGGATTCACCCTTCACACCTTTCATTATCTTCTTGCCTTCCTGATTGTGTTTTGCAAGCTGTTACTAATCGGGAGCACATGCACCATTGCAGAGGCACTAATCAGGAGCACACGCACCAGTGCAGAGGCACTAATCAGGAGCACACGCACCAGTGCAGAGGCACTAATCAGGAGCACAAGCACCAGTGCAGAGGAGCAGGAGCTCCCACATCTGGTTCTAGTGGTAATAAAAGCTACTGTGTGTCAAAAGTTTCCTGTTCCAGGCACTGTGCTGGGCACTTTCACGTTAACCACGTGAGTTTCACAACCCACGATGGCTCAAGGCCACCTGGACCCCCACTACCTCACTGACCTCTTCTACCCCTGCTCTCCCCTCACCCTGTTCTGCTCTGGCAACCCTGGCTTTCTTGTCTTCCTTCACACCATGTATACTCCCAGCTCAAGACCTTTATGCTTGTTGCTGTCTACTTGGAAAGTTCCTCAAGGCGCTCCCTCACTTCCACCAAGTCTGTGCTCAAATGTCACCTTCTCAGTCCAGTCTGCCCTGACCATCCCACCTAAAATCACCACCACTAGGCCCCCACAACCTCACTCTCCATGTTCCTTCCCCTCACCATTCTTCCTCATAGCATCTTCTGATAGAGTGTCTAATTGATGTGTGTATTTTGCTTATAGTCTCCCCCATCAGAAGGTCAAGTCCCATAAGGGCAGGGATTGCTGTGTATTTTGTTTACCGCTGCATCTCCAGCACCTAGCATGGTACCTGGCACACAGTAGGCACTCGTGGCAAAATAGAGCCATAAATTCTTTGACCTTCTCACCACCAAGGGGTGTGGAGTCTGTGTCCCCTCCTATTCAATCTGGGCAGTACAATGACTACTGTGATGAACAAAATGTAGCAGAAGTGACACCGTGCCAGTTTCTGAGCCCAGGCTTTAGGAAACTTGCACCTTCCAACTCTTATCTCTTGGAACACTCTCTCTGGGAGCCCTGAGTCACCATCTAAGAAATGCGGATACTCTAACGCTGCCATGCGGGAGAGGCCACACACAGGTGCTCCAGTAGACATATCCCAGCTGTGCTTAGCTTTCCAGACACCCCCAAAACGGCACCAGACGTGAGTGAACAGTCACAGACCCTCCAGACCAGCCCATCCACCAGCTGAATGACATGAGTGCCCTGGACCAAGTAGAGCAGAAAACCACCCAGCTGAGCCCTGCCCAAATCCTTGACCCACAGAAATCATGAGATATAAAAAAATGAGTATTGTTTTAAGACGCCAAGTTTTGAGGTAATTTGTTATGTAGCAATGGATAACCAGAACGGCACTCAATAAATATCTGCTGGATGGATGGATGAACAGATGGATGGATGAGGTGGATGGAACTGCTCCCATTTTATGAATGAGGAAACAGGCTCACACAAGTAAAGTACTCTGCCCAAGATCAGTCAGTAAGGGACGGCACCTGCCGAATTCCAGGTCTCTCTGATCCCAAGCCTCTCAGTTCACTTCCACACTATGACATGGGTTTGGATTTCTTTTGTAATGATCCCAATCTACTTAATGGTCATATGACACTTGCTTTTAGAAACCCCGCCCTGAAAATTGGTGAGAATACAGACCACAAAATCTTGTGTTAAGCCATTTGGTATATCTTTAAATTCACAATAAATTTGCCTACCATCCTAGAACAATCATGCCTACTTTTTAATTTTAAAATGTTTATGTCTTATGCTAAGTAAAGAGTGTCCACTGTTCATGTCCACAATAATTACAGGTCCACTTACATCATTTCCCAGATTCAGTTCCTTCCTTTATACAAACATCTATCAAACCCATATTGTGATGTCTGGTTCAAGTTCTAGCGGGTATGTCTGTATTCAACAATAATTTATTCCCTTTGCTTATAACACTTTCTTTCATTCAGCTACCTAGGTTAAAACTTACTACACGGTTTAAGTGATAAAGGCTACTGATGGTGTGCCACATTGCTTCCACATGTCCCCCAACCTAACAGAGTTGACAACATGAAATGACCTATTCCAGGACCCCACAAAGGACAAGTAGTTTCACCATTCCTCAAGATTAGGGATTCTTAACCTGAGGACCACTGAATGGGCCCCTGGGAGCCTGTGCAAATTTGTGCATGTGTATATTTTGGGGGGTAGAGGGCCCTCGGCATAAATCAGAGTCTCAAAGAAAGTCAGGAAGCAAAGAGTATAAACCATTTCTCTTATTATAAGCATTAGTAATAGAAACTACCATTTAGGGAGCAAGAGCTCTGAACCAAACATGGCATTTTTACATAAAACATCTCTAACCCTAATGACTGCCTACATGGCAAGTATTATTAGTCTTGTGTTTAGAGAAAGGAAACTAAGGCTCACAGAGGTTGAGAGATTTTCGCAAAGCTTTATAACAGTCAGTTCTAGTGCTGCAATTCAAACCCGAGTGAGTTTGACCCCAAATTCCATGTTCTTTCCACCCAACTCTACTATTGTTAAGACCCAAAAAAGTACAAAACTACTCTGTGACGCAGGCTTCCACCGGTCAATAAATCCAATACCCCTAGCTAATGTCACAGTTTCTCAAGGCCTCAGGACCAATGGAATATCCAGCCAGAAACTGCGCCCTCGTGCTAACGAATGGGGCGGACCAAGGATCTCAGACCTCATCTGAAGAGCAGTCAGCGAAGGCTTGGAGTACAAGGACCATGGCAGGGAGGGGGGAAATGTGGCAGAGGTGGCCTTGAGGAGGAGCAGCTGCCATGGCAACACAAACACAGCCGACAGGCTCATGTGCTTGGCCCCAGCGGAGTTATAATGCACGTTTAGGGGAGGCATGGAGACGGCATGTCTCACCTCAGCAAAACAATCGGAACTGAAAATTGACAATCTGGGGTGGCTTCCCCAAACCTCCTTCAATATTCCTGGGCTGGGAAGGCCGGCAGACCAGCGTTGAATCCTGGCTTTACTGCTAACTAGCTGTGTGGCCACAGACAGATAACTTACATCTTTATGAGTGTTTCCTTTCCAGTAAATGGGGATAATATTACGGACTCTTAGGGTCGTTGGAGGGTTAAAAGAGAGAATGCAGGATGGACACCCAGCACAGAAGCAGGTACACAGGAAATATTCCATCACCTTCCCCTCTCCCCACGCATATCCTCCAGGCTGACCTCTACTCCCAGGTTTCCTGGTGTGGCTACAGCACCACCCTCCAGCCAGCCACAAGGTTCAGCTCTTCCCCCTCCCTCTCACCCACACTTGCCATCCAACAGGTAACCCAGGCCTGAAGGTACAGCACATCCTCCACACTGAGCGCGAGGGATGAAGAGTGAGGATTTGGTGCTTTTGCATGGACACACGTGCCCAAACCCTGCCCTGCCAACCACCCCTACCACTCTCAGAGTTCCTGAAGGAGCTGAACATAAGAAATGGTCGCAGACTGGGAATCAAAGGACGAGTCTGGGAAAATCTCATACCCAAACTGGGGCTTTCTGATACAACTGAAGGTCATTTTCGTTTTTTAAAGGGGGAAGGTATATGCTGCTCAAGGGAGCTGTCTGCCCAACAAAGGCCAGGCCTGGCTAGGTCTGCAGCAAGAAGCAAAAGAATGTGGAACTTGGGTTCCTGCCTTAAGGTGCAGTCACTCATCCATTAGCAAGGACCACCTGAGGAATATCCTGAACTCTGATTAACCACCTGAGGGGGTGGTTAGAAGGGGGAAGGGCAGAAGCTGAAGCTCTGGGAGAGAAAGTGTTCCTCCCGCCCGCACACTCAGCCCCCTGCTCTCCCCCATCCCCTGCCACCGCCTGCCTTCCTCAGAACTCAGCTCCCATCTGGCCAACCGAGACAGCTTCCCAACCGGTCTGCTGGACTCACCTACCAAATCACACGCACACCCTCGATCAACACACCTCTGCCCGGAAGCCTGAAGTGACTCCAAGTTAACTGCAGAATGAAGACACCTCAACAAGCAGTCAATCCCGGCTCCCACCAGGGGGCTCCAGCCTACCTTTTGGCCTTTTCTCACCCAAACACTTCATCAACACACTCCCCAGGCTCTCCACCTATATCCACCCGGTCCCCTCCATCTGGAAAAAAAGAACAAAATTCCCCCCAGTTCTGCCTGGAGACAGCATGCTTGTCTTGTAAGGCCCAACCCATGTCACCTCTTCCACCAAGCCCTCCCTGATTGCTCTGAGCCTCAGCAATCGTCCTCCCAAACGACTACCCACCCTTTTTCCTCTGCAAACCTCTATAGTATTCTGAAGAGTGGGCCCTGTACACCCACCACCTCATTCATTTCTCACAACAACCCTACGAAGCAGATGCTCTGATCAATCGGGAAACTGAAGTTCAAAATGTTCAAGCAACTTAACCGAAGCAAAAGGAGGTGAAATCAGGGTTTAAAACCAGGTCTATTTGTGTTCTTTTTACTAAACTAGTGGTTTTTCACCCTGAGCTCAAGAAGCCGTAGGATCAGCAATGCTCAAGCGGGGCTGGCTATCCATACCATCTAACTGCGTGCTCCTCGGCCGTCCTCCAGAAATCGTCCCAGTCGACTTGAGGAAAAGAATGGGAATTTGTATTTGATTTTAATGCAAGAAGCCACCATCCTAAAGAACTTGCAAAGCTCCCTTGGGTGCATCTGTCTTATCTGCTTCTGAACAAAGGGACTAGGGGAAAAGGTTCGAAACTCCCTCTCCCACACCAGACCACCAGCAGGCGTTACAGCGCACGCTGCCACGGCAAGCTCTGTAGGATGACATCACCTGAGGCCTCAATTTCTACCCTAATGGGCAATTTTCCTTTAAGATTTGCAGGTGCGCTCCGGACCAACACTGAGCTGAGCACGCCTTTGCATATCAGGGCTCTCTTAGAGCAGACTGATTTTTAAAAAGTGGATTATTTGAAAAATAAAATATCCCCATAATCTTACAATCACATTAGAAATGAAAAGCCAGGTCCTCATACCTCCTTCTCCAGTCAGCTGGTTGGTTTTATCTCTGGCCAGATGGAGAATGAGAAGGTTCTCATCTATCAAATTTCAACCTTATCAGCTTTCACTGGGAGAAAGCTTGTCAAGTGCTCGGTGGTTACTTTTAAATATACAAAGGAAACTTCTCCAAAATCTTAATGAGGTATAGGAACTAAGTGATGTAAGAATTTCCAGAATTAGTTTGAGGTAGTGGTTCCAGACACATTCTGTGGAGCCTCACTGCTCCTGGGGGGTGTGGTGGGGACAGAGCAGGCTGCCAGGCGCCCTGCCTCACTGCACCCTGAGCAGTGCCATTTTTATATGTTTTCGCTCCAGAAGAATTCATTTGAACAAAGAATTTATATGCGTAAAAAAAAATAAATGGAAACCACTGGAGTGAGACAGCCCCTGCCACTGAGAACTAACGTGTGTGGTACTGCAGAAGTTCTGAGCACAGACCTCAACGGAGCTTTTACCAGAAAGTTGGGGAAGAATGGACAAAGAAGTTGAAGCTCCAACTGGGCAGGGGTCAAGGGCCAGCTGGGCCACTTAACAGCTGTGGGACACCAGGCAAGGAAATGCACCTCTCTAAACCCCACCTGAACAAAGGAACGGAGCAAACCTGCCCTCTCTCTCCTCCAGCCCTTCACTGTTTCCCCCTGAGCCAGACTCATTCACGCCCCCAAGCCTTTGCACAGTCTTCCCTCTACCATGAGTGCATTTCCACCACCCGTCCCAGGGGCAAAGAGCTACTTATCCTTCAAATCTCAGCTCAAATCCACCTCCTCTGTGAAGCCTTCCTTCCCTCGCCCCCTCTTAGCACAGTTGCATTCTCTGGCTCCCAAAGCATTTGGTCCATCCCTCTATCAGCACTTATCATGCTACCTTTTAATGAGCTCTTTGTCTGCGTTTCCATTCTATTTCTCTACTAGATTCCTTCAGAGACTCTGTCTGATTTGATCCAGTCCTGTACTCCCAGTGCCCAGGACAGAGCCTGGCACTGAAATTAAAAAGTAAGAACCAGAGATAAGGGAGAGCCTTTCTGTCTGTGCCCGAGAGAGACCACAGCAATTCTAGACGAAAACTGGTGGGAAGAGCCTTTTAAAGCAACTTCCCCAGCGGTCCCACACATGCGCCGCTGAGATGCTCCAGAGTCTCACTCTAAAAGGGCTCTGACTCCCTTCCTGGACGGATCAATCAGCTGGAAAGGAACAGACAAGCACTTTCTTCAGAGGAGAGGTGAGTGTTGATCAAGGAAGAAATTTACAGCTCTGTTGACTTGACTGGTAAAAGGGCAGACCACATTTATTAGTCAACAGTGTCCATTAGATTCTAGCCGGCAGTGGTTTGTCATTCAAAGTCCTGAGCCAGCACCTGCCACACAATTAAAAGCAGAGAAAGAGGAAAGAAAAGAAGGAATCTTATCAACGGAGCATCTACCTCCATGTGCCAGGAACCATAGTAGGCATTTTCTCATGCATTAAATTTCATTACTCATTTACTCAATCCTGAAATAGATATAATCAACCCCATTTTAGCGGAGAAAACATGAGAGAGGTTAAGTAACTGACTTAGAGGCTTAGAGTTAAGCACCTGCTGAAGCTGGGATCCCAACCCAAGCCCAGCACTGTTCTCCACTATTCCAAAGATACCGACTGGAATTATAAAGTTTCTATCTTCCAAGGTGGCAGCATCATCACCATCATCAAAACAGCTACTATTTATTGATCACTTACGATGTGCCAGGTATTATGCTAAGAGCTCTACCCTATCTCATACAATCCTTACCACTAATCTCCCTTTTTCTGACAGGAAATGGACACCACAGTTTGGAGAGGCAAAGTTACTGGCTCACAGTCCAACAGCTAGCAAGTCACGGAGCCAGAATTCAAATCCAGTTTGACTGCAAAGTCACTGCATTCAGCCTCTCTTACGAAAAACTGGAATTTGCCCAAGACAGAACCTCTTCCAACACAGGTCATTTAAATCGCATATTGTTCTACAAAGGATACCAACTCAAAATCTTTACACCCGATTCAAACAAAACAGAAGGCAAGGGGAGCTCTGACCCTTGGTAAAAATCACACTACCTCAGGTCTGCAGTCTCAGCCCTGACCACCCAGCCATAGACACTGTCTCCAAATGCCATGTTTTGATTCTAGTTCACCAAGAGATGTTCTGAACGCTGTCACTGCCTCATTTGGAGTCATCTATCAACAAGCACATGTGAGAACTGGGGGGTTCAAGCCGAACTACCCTGAAATTAAACCTGCTCCTGTCAAAGCACACAGGATTAGCCTGGTGGGTGATGGGTACAACTTTAATTAGATTTCTGGGCTTTACCAGCAAATGCAACCCCACAGAGAGCGCCCACATCCTGAAGCACACTTAGCAGAGTAGCGGATGACAGGTCTCGTAACAGAAGAGCATTATGAGACGGTCTGGGAAACACGGCTAACCCAATGTCTAACATACGTTGCCTATAACGGAGAAGAAAAAGACTATGACTTGCTCCTCTCCCCCATCTACTCCAAGTAGCATACAGAATGCCTGAACCAGAGCGAGCCAATCTAAAATATCCACCTCTATCCCCTTTTACCACACGCACACACACTAAAAGGAGAGTCTCTGGTGCCAAATAACGTATCACAGTCAGAGATGTGAGGGCAAGGCTGGGGGACTCTAGGCAGCACTCCTGTTACAGACCACAGAAGCGAGGACACTTTACACATCACTTAGGACATCGATTTGGGAATACTGGTTTCTTCTGTTGGCTTTTTGCAAAGGCCTCCTGGATTTCCTGGAAGGGATAGACGTCCCTCTGGTGGCAAGGACATGTAATACAATAAAGGGATCTATCTGTGAGACCCTCACTTTTTGACCTTTCTTATTGTAAACAAGCCTTCCAAAGTAAAAACCAAAGCTGGTATTCACCAGAGCCTCCCAACGGCGCCTGCGCCATCGCAAGCACTTAAGAGATGTCCCTCGAATCACCAAATGAAGAAACTGCAAATTACAACCCGTGCTGAGTGCACTGGCGCCAGATCGCTGCAATCACAGGCAATTCAAACAAACAAACATGACGAACTGCCTCTCGGGCCAAACTTCTCCACGTTCATGCACAATCAGACACGGCGAACTCATGCGTCTCTGATTCAAGCTGCGTTTTCAGATGGGCACTGTCTCCCTCCAAAGTGCTTACGAGCAGGCACAATGAGACTGCAATAAACGTTTCTGGCATGAGCAAAGGATGGTTTGATCACATCCAAAAGAGAACCGATCGGCTTACCATCAGAAAGAATCCAGCGAACGCTACAAAAACCCCTTGATAGAGGACCCCTACAAAGGCTTTGAGTCAGGGCTCATCTATAAACAGGGATGCAGTATTTCCCACCGATTTGGCAGTTCTTGTCCAAGAAACAAGAATAATAGGAAACAGCTAGACACAGTCGCAGGGACTGAAAACCTTAATACTTACAAGCTGGCTGACTTGGATGACATTGATCTGGCCCCGTGCAAGATTGCTTTCACTGAATAGGGCATTGTTGAAGGGTCTGTATACTGCTCAGAGAACTCTTTCTAAAACTCACCAGAGGCAATACTTCCCTCAGGCCAGAGTGCCAGCAAAAGCTGTCCTTTTATCTTAACGTGTTCATCTTACAGACACTGGAGACCTTGTGACTGAATTTCCCTTTTTACTTTTGCTGCTAGGAGCTACGGGCTGCATCTTAAGTCCCTCTCGAGTGCTGTGCAGGGTATCACAGTGTGCGTTTCTACTTTACTCCCTCTGGTTCCATCGTACGAGTCAAACCCTTATTTTCCCCTAATGCCCTTATCTTTATTTTTAATCTCATTGAATTTTATGAATTTCTATAAACCTCTGGAAATGTTTCTGAAACACTGAAAGGAATAAATTACAATTTTTAAAGTTTCAAATAACCAGAATATGTCAAGTTTGGTAATCTTGTTTTGTTTCCCCAAAAACACCATACTCATACCCCTTCACCCTCTGTATAAACCCTTCTCTTCCTTGCCTATCTATTAACCTTTAGCTCAAACTTCAGAACCAGTTCAAAAGTTACTTTCCCCAGGAGCCTTCTCTGATCCCGCAAGCCCCTTTCTTCCTCTGGGCTCCCGTGGTCCTCTATTCATATCTCTACTGTGGAACTGTCCCCATGCCTAGCGCAGGGACTGCACAAAGTGCTCAACATTGCTGACTGCATGAATGGATTCCTTTCCCCTGCCAGGGCAGAAACAGAGCCGCTAAAAGGTCTAGTTTTTTGTTTGTCTGTTTCAATCCAAAAGCAACAGCAGTAGCAGCTGGTGAGTGGGAGGCTCTAGATAATTAAAGAGGCTGGTTAACAGAACAAGCTGATAGACATTCAAGGCCAGGGGGCTTTGCTCTACCTCTGCATTCACCCTAGCACCATAAGGCTAAAACACCTCCCACTGTGTTTCCCCAGATTCTGAACAAGCCAGTGCCTCAAGATCTGGTGTGAAACATTCATATGAGATGGACGCAGCCAGATTCTTAGAATATGACCAGAAGTTAAGCAGAGATACCATTGTGTGCAACACACGTGCAAAAAGAAAGAAACCATGGCCAAATCATCGTGTTAGAAACATCCATGCGAGCAGATGTAGAAGAGTAGCCCTGATGAGCTGGTAGGAAGCTGAGTCACAGGCATGCTCACCTGAAGGAAGCCTTTAGAGTACACAGCTGTCTGGGTCTGCTCAGTGCCACGAAACCAAACAGTGCTGTCTCTGGCTAACTGCTCATCTGCCTAAAACGTGGCTCTAGCGGAGGCTGCCAATAATGGGACTCACACACACACTTCTGATAAAGAAGAACGGGCATGTGACCCAAGTCGGGCCTCTCAGCACCTCAGCCCCCTGGCCACCCTGACAGGGAGACAGCAAGGACAGGGAGTGTGAGAGTCCTCCTACCTCTTCTGTAATAAACTGGGGAGATGTGATCCCAGCAGGGCTGCCAATGATGGGCCCAACCACTTGGAACTGGAGTAAGCGGATGCAAGAAAAAGCAGCCAGCTCTCAGAGAGACAGAGATTCGGTCCTGGCACTGTGCCAGGCAGCCATCCTTCCAGCAGTTTAGTTACACAAGGCAATAAATTTCCCTTTTTGCCTAAGTTACTCCAAGCTGGGTTTCTGTCACCGGCAAAAGAACTCATACTCATAGTATACTTCACCCTCTCTCTCCTCTCACTGTAATAGTCCCCCCTTCCAGTCCCTGCCGAATGTTCCTTGCCTCCTTATGAAGATGTTATATAGGAATACAACTTAATATCACAGCAGCCCAAAATTATTTTAGAAGCACCAGGGTTTATATGAATAAGTGAATTATGGAACCAAAAAACACCGTCTGACAATAGAGGGATAGGTAAATTACTGCATATCCACTTGATATAATATTACGTAGCTGTTTCAAAAGCTTACCAAGAGTAAGTTATAATGTAAAAAAACAATTACATAACATATATACATAGATATGTGTGTGTATATATACATATATCCCCCCATCCAAATTCTACTGAATGGACATTTTTATGACAGCGGCAGAGAGACAGGACAAACTATTTTAAACTAAAAAACTTGTTATCCAACAGTGAAGGATGTAAGAATTGACCATGAAAACTGCACCTCTATAAAAGGACCCTCCAGCCAGTCTTCTTTACCTCATCCATAAAGGCACACCACTCAAATCTTACTCTGCTCACTCAACTCAAGTGTCATCTCCTCCTAGGTCGCCCTGACTACTCCATTCCACAAGGATCTTTTGCACTATCTGTATAAGCTATATTAATTAGCTCTAGATTTTAAATTGCGCATTTTGTCATGTATAACATTTTCATCTCCCTTAGAAAAATAAAACTTTCAGAGGCCATACCTTGTATTTCCATCAACATCTAAACCAGGAGCATTTGGTGTTCAATAACTTTGAATAAACATAGGAAACAAGTCTTTTAATAACATGCAATAAACTGGTACACTCCAATATTGGGGGTGGCAGCATAAATTGGGCCAGTCCTTTGGACAAATAATCTGGCAGCATGATTAACTAGTACAAAATATTTGCACCATCTGATGCAGTAATCTCACTCCTCAGAATCTATCCTGAGGATTTCAAGAGAAAACATCTTTATGACCAAAGATATCATTGTGGCATTCTCTAAACTGCCCAAATGTCCAACAAAGGAGGAAATTATTAAGTAAGTTATGTGAAATCTACTCAATGAAGACTATGCATCATTCAACATGATCACTCTGGAGCCTACACAATATGGAAAGATGCCCAGGAGAGAGTAAGTGACATGGGGAGACACCCATGACCGAGGAAGCGACATGGGGAGACATCCACGATAGAGAAAGTGACATGGCAAGACACCCACGACAGGGGAAGTGACAGGGGGAGATGCCCACAATAGTCTAAGTGACATTGGGAGACGCCCATGATAAAGGATCAAAGAACACAGAGGGTCTTTAGCTTCTGATGAGATTGGGGGCCCAGCTGTACCAGGCCAGAAGAGTGATACTGCAAAACAGTTACTTTATTAGGGTGGTGGAATTGTAGGTAACATTTTCTCATTTTTCTAAATTTCCATTACTGCTCTCTTAATGTTCATTAAAATTTACAAACATTTGTATTTCAATTCTCTCGTCAGCACTGGCATCAGGATTTCAAACGCTGGATCCTGGCATCCCCACCCACAGCAGGCACCAGAGAACCAACCTCTAGTACCTGTGGGCTCTTTTGAGCTCTCCACTCTCACTCTGCCTGCCCTAGGCTCCTGGGCAGGTAATTCAATTAATACGAGTGTCAAGACCTGAGTGTCAACGATCCCTGAGTGTCAACACTGAATCCTTAAGTTTAAATATACAGTCATACGTCGCTTAATGACGGGGATATGTTCTTAGAAATGCGTCGTCAGGTGATTTTGCCACTGTACCAACATCATAGAGTGCACTTACACAAACCTAGATGGTCTAGTCTACCACACACCTAGGTTATACGGTACTAATCTTACAGGACCACTGTCACATACACGTTCTGTTATTGACCAAAACGTTGTTATGCAGCACATGACTATAAAAGAAATTTTAAAAGATAACCTAGGGCCAGCCCAGTGGCACAGCGGTTAAGTTCGCACATTCCACTTCTCGGCGGGCCTGGGGTTCGCCGGTTCGGATCCACCACTTGGCACCACTTGGCAAAATCCATGCTGTGGTGGGCGTCCCACGTATAAAGGAGAGGAAGATGGGCATGGATGTTAGCTCAGGGCCAGTCTTCCTCAGCAAAAAGAGGAGGATTGGCAGTAGTTAGCTCAGGGCTGATCTTCCTCAAAAATAAATAAATAAATAAAAGATAACCTACAGTTTGCCTCTATATTTTGCCTACCAAATTGAGAGAGAATTTTTTAAATGCTAACACCCAATGTTGCATAGAGCAGTCTTAAAAAAAGATCACCCTCACATAATCTAGTATAATCTTTCAGGAGAACAATTTGAGGATTATCTATAAAATAGCTTTGAAAACACTCACACTCTCTGACCCAGTAATTATACCTTGATCAGGAAACAATCAGTGGATAAATATTTATGTAGAACGATGTTTGCTGCAGCATTCATTATAAGGCAAAAAAAAAAAAAAACTGTAGCGTCCTAAATGTCCTACGATAAGGGACTAGCTAAATAAACTGTAGCACATCCAAGTGATGAAATGTTATGCTTGCACACACAAAACATGTTTCTGAAGAACATTTATAACATGGCAACACACCAAAGAGAGAACACTCAATAAAACAAAAAGGATACAAAACTGTATTTTCACCTTGATACCAATAATGCACATGGGGGGGTGGGGGAGACAGAAAGGAGAGGGAGGGAGAGCAGGAGGGAGGGCAGGAGAGCGAGAGACAGTATAAAAGGACTGAAACATCAAATAGTTAAGACTAGTCATTTCTAGGTGAGCAGATGACTGGAATATTCTCTTCTTACTATTTTTCAGATTTTTCTAAGTTTTCTGCAATGAACATCTCCCTAAAACCAGAAACAGCTGAACAGCCCCAGCCCGACCACACTGCCTACTATTTCAGAAGGGAACAGGCACTGCTCACATGGATGGTGGCGTCTCCTTTGCTCTTCTCATGATGTGCTGCCTCCAGGTCCTTCTCTAGTCTCTCCTTCTCCTGCTGCAGGTCACTCAGCTCCTGGGTGACCTTCTTAACGTTCCTGCGCAGTCTGTGGTTCTCCGTACTCTTGGTGAGGTTTTCTGCCTGCAGCTCAGCCAAAAGGGCTGCCTTTTCTAACAGAGCAGCCTCCTGATCTTCAGACCCCTAGCAGAGGAGGGAGAGAGGGGACAAGAGCTGATTTTCACGGCTCATTAAACAAACCAAGAAACCTGTGCTCCTTTTCCACCTTGGGGGGATAAAAGGAAAAGAAAAAGATTATTAACATAAACAACATTCAGGACTCAAAGCACAAATAATATGAAGATTTTGAAATAACTTAAGGTGATATTTATGTTATGATGTTGATGTTCAGGGGAGGAAAGGCTACGATTATGTAAAATACATACATACATTTTTAAGACTAGAAGGAAAAGCACAGAATGTTAATAGTAACTGCCTTTAGTGGGGTGGGAACATAGTTGATTTTTTCCCTTCACTTCTCTGTATTTTCAAATGCTCTAAGGTTAGTGAGCACATAACTTCTATAATGGTTTTTTTAAAAACAATTTAATTAAGTTATTTTAAAAAGGTAGAATGAAGAGCTTCACTTCAAACCAGAGAGATTCAAGCACTGTCCATGTTCATCTACATGAGAACGGCTCAAACCCACAGTCCTCTAGAGAAAAAGATGTGGTCAGCTTGGTAGCCTGATGGTCACCTTGAAAGGCTATAAATTGGGCAGAGTCCGAGGGCTAAATGTGTCAAGAACATCTTTATTTCATTAACAGACAGTTTGCTAGAGAAAATACATATGTGACTTCAAGCATATGAAAAAATGTTATAATTCACCAATAATCAAAAAGAGTAAATTGGGGGCGGGCCCGGTGGTGCAGCGGTTAAGTGCGCACGTTCTGCTTCTCGGTGGCCCGGGCTTTGCTGGTTCAGATCCCGGGTGTGGACATGGCACCGCTTGGCACGCCATGCTGTGGTGGGCGTCCTACATATAAAAAGTAGAGGAAGATGGGCACGGATGTTAGCTTAGGGCCAGTCTTCCTCAGCAAAAAAGAGGAGGATTGGCAGCAGTTAGCTCAAAGCTAATCTTCCTCAAAAAAAAAAAAAAAAAACTCTCCAAAATTATATTAAAAAAAAGAGTAAATTAAAACAAGCTCTCATTTAACAAGTGAGATTGTTTTAATGAGAATATCCAGTGCTGGCAAGCTTATTGTGAAATGGCACAATGAATACTCACTTTTCAAGATCTGATCAAGCATCTAGAAGCCAGGAAATATGCTGGCAGGACTGTGAACTGATAGAACTCCCTATGGACAGACTACACATATCAAGTTAGTGTACACAATATAAACATGTTCAGACTCATCCAAATAATTCCCCTCCTAGGACTCAATCTCAGAGGACGAATCCAAAATATGGGAGGGAAAGCCTTATACACAAAGTCATTCATCCCAGAATTACTTAGAACAGTAAAAAAATACGACACAGCCTAAATGTGCAAGAATATGAAAATGGATAAGGAAAGTATAGTAAAGCCACACAATGAAATCTTAAAACTATATTTACAAAGAGTTGATAATATGGGAATACTTCTAACTCACAATACTATATGAAAAAACAGAAGACCAAATTATAACTGATCTAAAAAATAAAATCCAGGGGCTGGCCCCGTGGCCGAGTGGTTAAGTTCGCGCACTGCGCTGCAGGCGGCCCAGTGTTTCGTTGGTTCGAATCCTGGGCGCGGACATGGCACTGCTCATCAGACCACGCTGAGGCAGCGTCCCACATGCCACAACTAGAAGAACCCACAACTAAGAATATACAACTATGTACCGGGGGCTTTGGGGAGAAAAAGGAAAAAATAAAAAAAATCTTTAAAAAAAAAAATAAAATAAAATCCATGCATAGAAGAAAGCCTGGAAGGAAAACTATCAAAATGCTAATGGTGGTTGGGTGATTTTCTGGTTTTTTCTTCTTTCTAGTCTTCCGAAAAAAAAAATTTGAAGCATATATATATAATACTTTTAATCAGGAGAAAATATACTTTAAAAAATCTTTTCTTTGAATTAGACTGAGGTTTAAGATTAAAAAGTCAAAAGCAGGGCCAGCCCAGTGGTGCAGAGGTTAAGTCTGCACATTCCGCTTCAGCAGCCCAGCGTTTGCCAGTTTGAACCCCAAGCATGGACCTACGCACCACTTGTCAGGACATGCTGTGGCAGGCATCCCACATATAAAGTAGAGAAAGATGGGCACGAATGTTAGCTCAGGGCCAGTCTTCCTCAGCAAAAAGAGGAGGATTGGCAGCAAATGTTAGCTCAGGGCTAATCTTCCTCAAAAAAAAAAGTCAAAAGCAAGGGACACTTGAGCTGTCAAGGTCACAACTTGGACTGGAGTAAAGGGACTGGCCCCAGCTCCCTGGCCTTTCCAGAAAATCCATCTCCACTACCATCGATAGCTAAGTCTTAATTGTTCAGGAGAGGTGGGCTACAACCTAGTTAATCTAGGGGCAGGGGGTTCGGCTGTTCCTGGCCCACCGACAGCCCAGCCATCTGGGCCCATGTTTCCCAACTGCTATTTAGGACACAGCAACAGAGACTGAGGGAGAACTCTATTCAAATTGCAAAGTAGGTTTTATAGAAGCTTTTTAGTTTCCTTTAAAATTAAAATAAATAAAAAGAAGAGGGAAACCTAGGTCACAGGCCAAAAAAAAGAAAGTATCTGGGGCAGTGCTTATTTAAATAAATTCTAAAAACAAAAGTAGATAAACGATGATTGGGACAATGCTCAGCTTGAACAATTTCACAGGTATCTTTCATCACGCACTGATTATATATGGGGAGCTACAGCAGGCACTTTCACACACAACGTATCTCTGTTTCTCATACCAACCCTACAAAGTACACGTTACTATCCCTATTTAAACAAGTGAGGCTCAGAACTGTTAAATGACTAGCCTGTCATCAGACCATAAGTGATTAAATCAGACTCAAATAATTTGGAGCCTGTGTTCTCTCTACAGCCCTATACTGCCTTGCCCATTCCAGTGAAGATTCCAATTAACACCAATAACTACCGAGAATTAAAACAAGAAGACTGAATTCAAGGAGAGAAGGCGAGAGACAGAACACCAATTAAGAGCTTGTTAAACATCGGACAGCAATGGTTAGTGTTAAAATAATAGTTATTATAAAGTGATGAAAGCTCTGCAGGACTATCATGCAGATAACGATGACAAAGCCTCTTTAAAAATCCAAGCTCAAAGAATTCAAATTCATACATTCTATTCCCTTCATAAAAATCCTTGCCACGTTAAATATTCCTTAAATGGCCCTTTGCAAAACTTCCTTGGAGAGTTCTTTACCTTGTTCTGCATGACACCCTGCTTTTTTGAATTCTAGTTCGTCAGTTAGGTGCTTATAAACAGTGGCAAACGTCTGGCCCAGTTAGACACGGTCAGAAACTGAAGGCCAAATGTAATATTAAACAGATCATCCTTCCCCACAGTGCAGAAACACCGTCATGTTTCTACATCATGCAGAGAGGCAGAGAGCTCAGCGTTCAAAGAGCAGTGCCAGCTGTGTGACGTGGGGGAAGTGAACTTCTCCGAAGTTCAGGTTCCTCATCTGTGAAAGGAACGATCTCGATTTCACAGGGTTGTTGTGAAGATTAAACGTGATGCATAGAGTACTGCTGCAGCGGCTGCGGAACAAATAAATCTAGCTCCCCTGTTCCATCACTGACTCCATTATCTTTCATCCCAATTGAAAGGTAACACGGAGAGGCCCCTCAGACTAAAAGCTATGTGTGTAACACCATTAGTAGAGAATTTGAAAAACAGACCGAAGTAACTACTCTATTTTTATGCCAGAAGATTATACTACTCAATTTAAGGATGAGTTAACATTTGTTGAGTTACTGCTTGTGCCCTGATATACTTTCTTACTTAATCCTTGTAAGGATTATGTGCCATAAGTCTGATTATCCAGATTTTACAACGCGCGAGCAGGCGGGGAGAGCGCAAACGTCTTGCCCAAAGTTACATAGTGAAGAGCAGAGTCAGGATTCAAGTCCATGTCTGCCCATGTTCCTCCCATACAATGCACTAAATGCAGCTCTTTAAGAAGACTGTTTAAAAAGCACAGAGACAGACACACACACACGCACACAAATGAGTACGAGTCAAACTGCTGAAATCTGAATTAAGGCCAATGGACGCACCAATATCAACTGTCCTGGTTGCGACACTGTACTACAGTTTTGCAAGCTATTACACAAAGGGCAAAGGGTATACAGAAATCTACTGCATGTGAATCTACAACTATGTCAAAAGAAAAATTAACCAAAAAAAAGATTGGGTAGATCTACATATACTGCCATGGCAAGAACATTAGATGGGGAAAAAAAAGATTAGAGAACAAAATACATATTATGATCTTATTTTTAATTTTTCAAAGGTTGTATGTATATATGTATAAATATGCATTGAAAGAGTCAAGATGTTAACAGCAAACATCTTTAAGACATGAGTTTATTGGTGATTTTTATCAACCTCTTTCCACTATTTTAAGTACTTTATAAATTTCCTACAGTGTGTAATTTTACTTTTATAGCCAGGCAGGGAAAGGAGGAAGAAAAATGCTATTTCCAATTTGAAAATGTATTTTTTAAAGGGGTAAAAAAATATATTTTTTCAATGGGTACAGCCAGCCCACAGTGTAGACAGAGTCACATCTGTGATTAGAATTCACATCTCTGCACTGTGACAAATGCTCCAAGAGTTTGAATATTACTTGCTGTTGCTTCAGTGTCAGGCTTGATGCCAGCCCTGTGAGTTGTGGCTATTTCACTCAGGCTGCAATCAGTTCAAATCATATGACATCCCAAAAAGGTCCTAATACGTGAAAGAAAATGCATTTTCAAGTGTCTATGCAACATTCAAACTATGCATACCTCATAATGAAATAACCAATATAAGCGCACCGTGTGCATTTATTCACACACGCAATCAGAGCAGGGGAAAGAACACAGCCTTTGGAGTCAGACTTGAGTTCAAGTCCCAGCAACCAGTCGAACTGCTACATACGCCCCACCATGGGTAAGGATTAAATGAGCGCTCTTGGAACAGCCAACCGGGCATGGAGCACTGGAGGAGTTTCGACAGTTCCTGACCTCTGTGCACTGAGGACATGAAACCTGGCCAACACTGTGTATGACAAGACCTCACAAGTCATTCTGAAAGTCTTTCAACTAGGACTGAGGGTTATGAAATTAATAAATGTATGTAATAAATCTGGCTAACATTTAAATGTATAAGATTACTTTCTCTCCTTCAAGACCCAATATAACAAGTAAAATATCACAACACTTATAAGGATGTCTGGTCTCTCTGCTTGTCAACTGCCAACGTATTTTTTTTTCTCAAGCAATGGGAAATATGGATGGATTTCCTAAGAATTCAGCTTTTAAAGCTTGTTATTTTCTAAGCAAGGAAAAAAAACTCAGTGAAAAGTGTAATCTCAGCTCCATTTTATCAACCACTGGCAAAATGGTGGGGAAGGCAAGCCTGAGATTCTAAAAGCAGAAATTTGTCTATGCTTCTAATACACTATGATCTAAACCAAATTACTTCAATTATTCTTAGTGTGAACCAAAGTTCTGCAAAAGATAAGGCATGGGATATGAATCTTAAGAATCAAACAGTCCTAAATTAGATTTAACTTCTAATTTCTACTTTATTTATAACCCAAAACAGCATGGGTGGAGGGGGTGGAAGGAGAAAGCTGAAAGCAGTATGTATTTATTCAGACGGTGAAACGTTACTGACTCATTAGGTCATCAGGAATAGGTACACACTGTATTGGGAAACATGGGGGGAATGTTAAAACAGATAACAACACACAACTAAAATTAGCAAGAGAGAAGGAAGATTAAAGGGATGACCAGCAGGAGTCCTTGCAGTACAATATTGGGGGACAAAAGAGAAAAGGCAGGTCAAATCATGAAGGCCTGGACCAGAAAGCTGGGAGGGAGCAGGTAGGAGTGAAGAAGCCAGGTGGGGGAGGTATGGGTGACAGGTACAAACACAGGCTGGGAGTGAGACTGGCCCTGGGACCCAATCCTAGGCTCTATCGCTCACCACTCTGTGACCCTGAACAAGGTACCTGAACCTCTGAGCCAGGGTTTCCTCAGCAGTACAACAAGGATACTAACAGTGGCTACTTCACGGAGCTGCTGTGCAGATTCATCAAGCTAATCCATGGAGAGCACTTAGCACGCGACTTGGCCCATAGTATGTGCTCAATAAATGCCAGCTGTTATTATTAGCAATTACTACGTTTAAATCCTGGCCTGACCACTTGCTAGCTGTTTGACAGTGAATAAGTAGCATACCCTCGCTGAGCTTCAAAAGCCCCGCACACAAGGGGATGATAATTACCTTCCCCACAGGGTCGTGAGGATTAAATGAGACAGTCCACACATCTTGCACAGTCTCCTACTGGCACAGAGTAAACTCGGCCCTTCTAAACAGGGTTAGTTGTCGTCATTATCATTGTCACATTGAGGAGGGGGCTGGAGAAGCCCCCAAAGCTGGTGGAGGATTTCCTTTAATTAGACTGAGCTACTTCGATTACCAAAGACCACTGGAGTTTTCCTTGGTTCCTTGCAGCTGCGAAGTCCTGACCTCAGCAGGCGGAAGATCAAGGAGACAGCCACTTGGACCCAAGTGAACACTTACCTGGAAGATCTGGGTCTGCGCCTTCTGGGGGGCCTCTCTGGCTTTCGCGAAGGCAGCAGTGAGCTCTTCGATTTCAGAGTTAAGTTCTTCAACCTGGGCGAAAATAAGGAACAGCAGTCAAGTGCACAGATGGGCTCTCCTCTCCGGGCACAGCCCACGTGCTTTTCCTGCTGAATGTGCAGCGCTTAGAATCAAGAGCTGTGCAGTCAGACAAGGCCTGAAGTCGGAGAGGTCGGGTCTCTAGTTTGGCTGTTTACTAGCTGGATGGCTTCAGCCTTGGAATTAATCACGCTGAGACTTAATTCCCTCAACGACAATACCACCACCCACCCAACTACAGCACTGTTGGGTTAAATGAGGTAATGCGTCCTGGGGCTCCAATGATGCCTGGGTCGTACAAAGTGTTACTATTATTGTCCATATAGATGACCCACCCCACAGTCTAGCCTGGCTAGTCCCAGGATTCCTCATCTTCTAGTGACCCTCTCCTACACCAGAGTCAGACACGAACTACCATGGTGACACCTGGGACTCTGCCAGCACCCAGAACTGCTCCATCACTGGTGCCACTATGTACTGAAGGTCCCCAGCTTCAGCTGGGCCCTGAACTCCCAAAACACGATACAAAGTATAACTACTATTAACGTGAGCCCAATCTCTGCTGCACCTGACACTGGTGATGACTCAGACTCTTGCCCTCCTTCAGCTTCTTCAAGACCACAGCTTCCTGGTTAGCTTCATCCTTCTGCAAGCAGGCCTACTGTCTCCTCTGGGCATTCCTCCTCCTGTACTTGAAATTCTGAAGCCCCCTGTGGTCCCATCCTCAGCCTTCTTTTCCCATTCTATGCTCTCCCTGGGTAAGTAAATCAACTCTTAGAATTGTAACTCACAGCTGTATAAGAATGGCTTCCAGATCTACATCTTCAGACCTGAGCTCTCCCCAGGCTTTGGACTCCTGGCATATCTATCTGCCTCCTGGACATCTCACCTTGATGGTCCACAAGCTCCTCAAAGTCAATACTTTCTAAACAAACTCATCACCTCCATCACCACCCTCATCTCGCCATCATACTCCACGTTTTACACTTTTAAGCAAGTTGGTGACCCCACCATATCCCTAGTCGTGCCAGCCAGACACCTAAAAGTCATCCCTCACTGCTTTTTCTCTCAATTCCTACATCTAATCATCAAATTTCCCCAAATTTACTTCTAACCTTCAGTTATTTCTAATTTTATTTCTTGAATGAGCCCACCCCTCCCTTCCTACTGGCCGTGACCACTGCTCTAATTCAGCCTTTCTGAATTAGGTGGCTCTCGGCGCAGCTACTGGCCTCCCTGCCTCCGTGCTCTTCTTCCCGCAGTCCTCTCTCTGGATAGAGGCACAGATCTCCCTAAAATGCAAATGGGATCATCCCCCCGCTGCTTCAGAGCCTTTAGTGGCCTGCCACCCAAGCAGCTAAGTGTGATTAGGTTTCCACCACCACCGGCTGGCCCGTGCAACCTCTCCAGCTCCTTCTCTCGCCTCACTTAATGCTCTGACAACCTCAAACTGCTTTTGGTTCCACAAACACATATCAGGCTCTTTCCTAACTTACTGCCTCGACCAGTGTTCTCCCCTCTGTATGAAATGGCCTCCTTGTCTCTGCCTCCCTTCCCAACTAACTCCTACTCATCCTCTAAGATTCCACTCAGATACCTTCTCCTAGAAGCGCCACTCCCCGGTACCCATATACACACTCTAATCTGGATTAGGGCCCCTTCCTTCCACTTCCACAGCCCCTGCCCTTCCCCTCACACCACCTTCACTCTGCCTTTCTTCCCCACTAGACTGCAAGCAGAGCTGGGCTTTCCTCTCTGCATCTGTGCCTACGACAGACTGCTATACTAACGACAAGATGACAGCATGGAACCACCAGCCACAACCTTGGGTCCCAACAGGCAACAACCCAGCTAGCTATCTAACTATCCGCAGTCGTGGCCTTGCCTCCCAAACTCTTTTATCTCAATCTTCTGTTGTCTTTCAAAACATTAGACATTGTCCAATATGGCAGCGAATAGCCCCTATGGCCCCTGGGCACTTGAAATTTGGTCAGTCTGAATTGAGATGCACTGTAAGCACATCTGGACTTCAAAGACAAAGTTCAGATTTAAAGAATGTTAAATACCTCATTATTACTATTGTTCCCTTGATTACATGTTGAAATGCTCATATGTAGGACATATGAGCTATTAAAGTTAATTTCACTTGTTTCTTTTTCCTTCTAATGTGGCTACTGGAAAACTCAAAATTACGTAAGCATCTCACGTTCTATTTTTATTGGACAGCACTGGATCAGACACTTCAAAAAGAATTTTCAATGGACTAAAGGACCCCTTCCACACTTTCTATACTCATCTCAGCGCTCTCATAAACCTTTCCCCTGAAGCTAAAAATTCAGGGTAGGACAGGCCAGTCACAGAAGCTAATAAAGAAAAATTTCACTTCAGGACTATCAGACATACCTCTTTTTCCTTTGACTTTAATGCCATGGTTAGACCCTGAATGGCCTTATCCCTCTTTAAACTATTTTTCTTTTCTGTAGCAATTTCTCTTTCCTTCTCTCTCAGGTCCTCCTGAAGTGCCTAAATTAGATTAGAAAAAGATTCACTAAGTTGATGCGTTCCAACCAAAACGCACTGTGAATATATCTTTTAGAGCACACTCAAACGCAGTTATTCTATCTCACTCCTGTCAACCTGTGATTAATGTTTCCAAGTAGAGCTGAACGCAGTGGCATCAGCTCCAAGTTCCCGTGTTCCCGCTCACAGCACCAGGGCTGGGTGAAAGGAGGGGAGCAGATCAGTTAAGACGATGACAGCTACTCCTCTGGGAAGGACTCCAATGCCTTCTGGAATTTGAATACAGTCACATCAGAGTCTCTGAAACCGCACCGGGTTATTTGGGGGAAATAACAGATCATTAATTTCATTCCTTAATGCTACAAATGCTGGCAGAGAATTTGGCTTGATGGAGACTGAACATATACATTTATAGTCTGAGTTCACTTCCAAAGATAATCACTGCCGCCTCGCTCCCGGGCTGTTGTGAGGATCAAACGAGATAATGGACGGGAAAGCACTTTCTAAGCTGGCAGGTGCTGCACAGGTGCCAACTACTGTGGCTGGGGTGCCATGGTAATGGCTCTGGAATCACACTGGCGGGTCTGAATCCTTGCTATACCTCTCCCAGCTCCGTGACCTTGGGTAAGGGACCTCACCTCTTTGAGCTTCACAGGCCACATATGCAAAATGGGAATGCCTGCTTCAGGGAGTCATTGCAAAGACTGAGAAAGCTTCTCTAAAGTACCTACAGCTTGACTGGCACACAGCAGCACTCAAGGAATGACAGCTATTGTCACACAGAATTGTCTATTGCATTCAGAATAAGGCAAGAGGCGAAGATAAATCTTTGGTAAATTTTTAAAAATTTTATCAACATACCTGGATCCTCTCTTCAAAGTGATTCCTCTCCTTCTGGCGCTCCACTTGTGCAGCCTAAGAAATGGCAGTCATTGGTGCGCAGAAGGGACCCACAACCCAGAGCTTCCCCACAACAATTAGAGTGAGCAGCTCATTCACTCGCTGCTCCCCACTGCTGTGGAACTCACGGAAACAAGTGTCCACTCCTTCTCTCTGTCTCACCCAAAGTGCCACCGGAGTGAAGAAAAACGTAAAGACAAGCCACCCACACTGGTTATCACCAGCCCCAGAGAAAGTAAACCAAGGAGCCGCAGGACAACGAAGAAGCCTGCTAAAGGACAGGGCCAGGGGGTGAGAGGAGGGTTAAACGGAGGAGCAGGAGGCAGGGCTGACTACAGCCGAACACCAACTGGTGAGGCGAAAGAATTCACTGCTGTGGTCGGGACAAAGGAGACCCCTCCATAAAGAAATCAAGACTTTCCACGAGCATCCAGAACATCCCGTAATGTGAATGTACCACAGGAGCAACTGCCTTGGGCCAGCACAAATTGGAAGGTCTCGACTAGGCCCACCTGCACTTCTGGGTCCTGCCCACCCTTTTCAACACAGCTTCACATGGAGGCCGCCTAGCGTGGCGGAGGGGTCCAGGGAGCTGTGGGGTCTGGCACTAGTAACCCACCTCTTGGAGCCTGGGAAAATATAACAACTCCTCTGAGCCCGCTTCTAAACTCGATGAGGAGACCGTGATCTCTGCCTCATGAGGTGGCCAGGAGGACTCAGTGAGGTGGCATGCTGAAGCCGTTCGCGTGCTGCCAGGCCCAATGTGAGTCAGTTCCTTCCGCCCACTGCCTCTGAAGTTCCAGACCAAAGGTGGCTTCAAGCCTGCCTCTGACCACAAAGGTAAACGGGTATGTACCACTACTTATCCTAAGAAAACCCCAAGGATGAAAATAAAGTCCCCGGGCAACAACGAATTAACACATGGCAAAACAGAGGCAAGCAAATGTGAAGTGTTTTTTCAACCAACTCTTTATACAAACACGAGGTTGGAAGGAAAAGAAAAACACCAGGGCCCCTGACACAGGAGGCTTCTGCTAATTCCTAGGCTGACAGGGAGCTAATATTTAGAAGTAGACAGTGTGCAAATCTTGGCGACTGAAGTGCATCCCACTTCCCATTGAGGAGTCCAGTCTGCTAATTAAAGTCACCCCTTCAAGTCCCATCGCCTCACCTCAGTTTCGCTCTCCTTTTCTCCCCTCAGAGCAGCAGAAAGTCCTTGGAGCTCTCCAGATGACACGTTCTTATCAGAAGATGCCATCTGAGATTTCTCCTCTTCAAGGCACTGAATTAAAGCTTCTTTGCTCTTCAAAGACAGCTTCAACTCCTCAATCAGTCTAAAAGAGAAGGAAATTTAAATATTAATTCTAAGCTGTTCTCTTAGCTCAGAGGAGCAGGAGGAGGTAGGAAACGGGGCCAGACATCTTCAAAGTAGACACGTCCACTGACTGAACAAAAACGCAATGGCATTTTGCAGGGTGGAGATTAAGGGCCAGAATTCGTGCGCCATTAACCGTCCCCTCGCCTCTAGCCTGGGCCCGGACGATCCAACCTCTGAGCTGCCAGACTAGTCTGCTGGAGTCACACCCCAACTCGAAGACTTCCAGTGGCCCACGGTCGACAGCAGTGGATTACTAATGTTTTAGGCCAAGAAATCCTCTCTCCAAAAGGAATCCAGCACTGAAGCCTAAACAAGCACGCCCAATAAAGCGGACTTGTTCTGTGAGGGGAAAGGACAGAGCACGTCCCTCCCAGGCTTCTCAGGGCAAACTCAAAAACACACCAACTTTCAACATAAAGGCTCAACTCCTGAGCCAGGCCTTCTAGGCTCAGCTTTTAGGGCCTAGAAGGTCAGAGGCCCTGCTGACAGCTTGTTTCACCTCTCACACGTAGCTGTCCCCGCTCCACCGCTGCTCAGGAGCCTCACTTCCCATTCTCCCCAGAAGCCAGGCTGTTTTGTGCCTCTAGACCTTTGCTCACACTAGTCCCTCCACCTAGAATGCCCTTCACAACTCTCCTCCACCTGATAAACACCCAGCATCCACCCGAGTCAGCGAGGCATTTCCTCCCCTCAAGGCATCTTTGCCAACCCACACCCCTAGGGTCCCCTCAGGTAGAGCTGAACACCGCCTTCTCGGGGCCACCAAATTACCTCACATCAGCTGTTCCCTGACCTCGCCAAGTTAATTACCCTCGCTGAGCCTGTATTTCCTCAGGTATAGAATGGGATTACCTTTTTATGTCATTGGAGATAAGCTATTTAAAATGGCCCTACACAGTTCCAGGCACATGGCAGAACTTAACAAATGACAGCCGCTATAATTTTACTTTTTTTTTTTTTTTAACATTCAACCTTCAGCATTTTGTCGGAGGATGCTCAGAAGAGCTTTTCTGTAGCTAAGACTAGACAGCAAGCTCGTACAGTAGAAAGAGCAAAGGCTTGGAACTGGAAGTCTGAGAGCTTCCCTCGCTCCCAGGTGAAGGGGAGGAGGGAGCTGGAAGCAGTGACAGCACCTAGCAATGCACTGTGCTGCGGTCTGAATATTTGCGTCCTCCCAAAATTCATTCATGGAAATCCTAACCCCCAAAGTGATGGGATTAGAAGGTGGGACCTTTGGGAGATCATGAGGGTGGAACTCTCAAGAATGGGAGCAGTGCCTCGTAAATGAGGCTCCAGAAAGATCCCTCACCGCTTCCGCCATGTGCGATACAATGGGAAGCGGGCAACCAGGAAGAGGCCCCCCCCTGCCCCGACCATGCTGGCACCTCCATCTTGGACTTCCACCCTCCAGAACCCTAAGAAATAAACTTCTATTTCTGTAAGCTATTTTGTTTTGGCCCCCCAAATGGACTAAGACAATTGGGTACAGAGGGTACCAGGCAGCACCAGTGCAAGGCTCTCAAAACTGGGAAAAGGAGTAAGACTTCTCGAGGGGGTTCAACTCGGAAATCACCACATAACCAACTGGAGAGGTAAAAAGTCACCAAACTGCAAGCTCAAATGGATGTGTTGTGAAGTATGTAACCCACACTTCACTAAAACTGATTTGTTTCAGCGAGTTCCAAATAGGGATGGAAACGCGTGGGGCAGCCTGTGGGACTGTGGCTGAGCTGGAGCACCGGGCCCATCTAAGGCAGCAGCCTCAACCTAGCAAGACCACGGCCCAGTCTGCCACATCTTCCAGGGTTTCAAAAGAAGCTGGAAATGCAGACTTTTACATGAAAATAGATTTTTTTAAATACTAGCCACTAATTCAAACTTTTAAAAGCGCTGCGTGGGCCAAATAAACCCTATCTGTTGGCCATATTTAACCTGCAGGGCTCCACAATGTCACTGCCTGAAAGATACAGACTAGCTCTCGGGTCAGATGGAAGGAAATTAAGTAGGGAAAGCACATACCTTTGGAAAGGGGGGTGGGAGCCCAGAAGCCCAGAAGCCCAGAAAGACACCAGCAGTGCCCACCCTAGTGAGGGTCTGCCCAACAGCGGGTCAATCTGTGTGGCAGATCTGGATCCATCTCACCAGGGCGCGCTGGGACCCCTGTTCCAATTCTGTGCTTAGTAATTCACCTTCTGACCTCCTTAGCCTCCTGAGCAGGGCTGCTTTCAGGCAGGGTTCCACCTGGAACACTGATCCTGGTTCCACCACAGCGAGGGCCACCCCCCAAGCAAGCAGAAATCCAGAGCAGACATCTGGCGGCTGCAGATCTACCCCTGAGAGACACATGCATTCGCAGCTCTGACCTATGGGAAACCCCAGGAAGATGCAGCCTTTAGCAAGGCCCTAACCAGACCCCCACATCCATGGAGACCCCACCACCTGGACCACAGTAAATACTCCATGAGCATTAACACTTCCCAAGTTCCCTCCTCCACAGATGAGACGCCAAGCTTCTGCAGTGTATGTGAACAGGGACCACCCTCCTCTGTGATCACCTGAAATGTGCCAGGCGCCACACCTTTGCACGTGCTGTTCCCTCGGGAGGACAAGGCTTCCTCACCCCAGCTCCCAGCACCTCCTCTGACAAGCCTACCCTGCTCCACCCTCAAGCAGAGCTGATCACAGCCCAGAACCCTGAACTTACCTCTAGCACCAATCTTGACTTTTTGTTCCTTACATCTGTCCCCTCCCCACCACCGGGAGCTCCATACAAGGAAGACAGTGTTCATCTCTGCATTCCTGACACCCAGCCTGAGGCCATGCTCAGTAGCTGGTTAACAATGAATCTGTATCATTCATGTAAGCCCTTTAATTCAGGCCTTAATCAATCCATATACTCAAGCCCCTCCTGGACTCTCCTCTTGGATGCCCCACATCCTTCAACCCAATACATCCCAACTAGAAGCTCATCTTCCCACCCCCTCCACCCAAAACATCTCTTCTTTCTCCCTTTTTCCCCCAAACTCAGCAAACTGCGCCACCGTCCCACAGTTGCTCGTGCGCAACCTGGGTGAGGGGTTACCTGCAGCCTTTTCCCTCCAATCCACCAGCCATCAAGCCCTTCAAGCCATCTCTGCCTGTTCTCCACCCCTACTTCTGTCCTCTGGGTCCTCATCACCTCCGTCTCTTGTCTGGACTTCTGCATCAGCCTGAGAACCAATCTTATCAGTAAACTCCACAGCCTACCCACCCTCCAGAGGGCTCTCTCTAAATTTATGTCTGATCTTGTCATCCCCCCACCCCCACCCCCGACTCCCACCCTTAACTCTTCAGTGGCTTCTCACATGCCCTGAAGACAAAACCCAAACTCTTCAACAAGGCCCACAAGATCTGCTCCAGCTTCCCTCTCTTCGTCTCTTCCCACCTCCCTTCCAAAACAGGACACTGCAAGTTGATGAGGATCACGGCTGCCCAGGGAGAGCAGCTCAAGACATCCTGCCCTACATACCATCTATATCATCCTCGGGAAGCATGGGATGTTCTGACCTGATCCAATCTGATTCTTACCTAAAGTTATAGGACCACCCAGTAACCAGACCCTACCTGCACTGATACCATTTTAATGACTTTTTTTTATATAATCTTTCCTTTGTCTTGTAAAGAGATAACTCACATACCTACACCTTCAATTTAGCCCTACCTTCAACCCATGTTCGTAGCTCTTTACTGCCCATGGATCCTGTCCCCATGCTACTCCCTGCTATTTTCTGAATAAAAGAGCGCTACTGCCAGGCCTTGAGAGTCCAAGCAATCTTTCTTCCGACTCGTCGGCTCAGCGAGCCCACATCATGTTGTTGTGCTTCTTTCAGTTCCTTGACCCTGCTGCGTGCACTCTGGCCTCTGCACTGTCACACAGATATACAGTTCCCAATCCTGCAACACTTTTTCTTCCCCCAAGTCATTTCTCCTTATTCTAGTACTTCCTGTAGGAAGCCTTTCCTAATCCCTCTAAACTGAGTTAGAGAAATAGGTTGTGTGGACCCAGCATTTATCCCATCTAGCCCTTATCTCTATTCCTGCCCTCCACTCCTGCCAGCAAGCTAGATGCTGAGCTTAAATTTTGACAATGAGGGGCCGGCCAGGTGGCTCAGCAGTTAAGTACACATGTTCTGCTTCAGCGGCCCAGGGTTTGCCGGTTCAGATCCCAGGTGCGGACATGGCACTGCTTGGCACACCACGCTATGGTAGGCGTCCCACGTATAAAGTAGAGGAAGATGGGCACGGATGTTAGCTCAGGGCCAGTCTTCCTCAGCAAAAATAGGAGGATTGACAGCAGTTAGCTCAGAGCAAATCTTCCTCAAGAAAAAACATTTTGACAATGAGCTTCCTTAAGAGAGGGTCCCAGTCTGTACCCCTCACTCCTATGTTCTAATCAACACTGAGTGAAGTAGAAGATGCTCAGGAAATATTTGTTGATCCAAGAGACCCAATGAATGAACCGCTGAGCACCTGTGGGACCCTGCAGGGCCTTTCCGAGCAGCTCTCTCCCAGGACCTCCTCACAAACCCACCCCAGACCCTGCCACGCCCTTCACAGGGCCAAGAACTCCGTCTGTCTTTTCTTCTTCGGGGGCCACCCCACACCTTCTAGTCTATTCCCTGGGCCCCCTACTCCCAGTTTAACTGCTGGGGACTCTCAGGAAAGACAAGCCCATAAGCCTTCCAAGGGCTTCGCCACTCATCAGTTGGGAGAAAAAGAAGGCAAGGTAGAAATGATTTGTGTGGAAAGATTCCAGATTCCATCATTTCTCTCAGTCTCCAGACTCCACCTCTCCGGGGACGGTGTCTGGAAAGGCTGGTCCTCGGAAGGGGAGGCTCAGCAACAAGGCACACGTCCAGGAGGTCTCTCTTCCTAGGCATGTCATCAAGAAAAACACTCACTCACTCAGCACAGGGGTCCTACCCCTCATGGAGAACTCGGTTTCCTACCCCAGCCTGAGATTAATCCCAAAACTTCAGTTTTCCAGATCAAAGCTAAGAAAAGGTTGCAGAGCGTCCAATAAATGCTAGCTCCTCCAAATGCTGAAGCTGGGGCACTTATGAACAGAGACCACGGGCTGTCCCTCAGGGTCTGTTTGATCTTCTTTTAAAGATAATCCCAAACTTTTGCTCACCTGATTTCCCACCCATAATGAAAACAAGCAGCAGACTCGAACCTCAAAAGTTGTCACCGAGACAGAAATAGAAGTGAACAGCAGCTGGGGAGCCCGGGCAACTGGGCACAAGCACCCCAACAACATGTCAGGCCCAGCGATCAGGGGATACCGAGCGACTGAGAAAAAGGAACTGCAGGCAGAATCCTGTATCTAAGGAAGCAGGCAAGCAGATGGTTTGCTTACAACAACTTTTGTCAAACTCCAAACATGCTTGGAATTGCCTCTTCAATGGAAAGGTCACAGGTTAACCAGCAGTTTCACTGATATTTAATTAACTCAGGCTTCCACTTAGTAACTGCCAAAGCAAGGCAAGGATATCAAAATGTAAGGTTTGTGGTAAAGAATAAAACCTCAACTCTCTCCTAACCAGTTTTGATCAGAAATTTGGTTGCAAGACACAATGAACATTAAAGGTTGCCTAAAGCCACATGATCCATGCATTTCTCTGGACTAAATGGCACACATTTTATTCCTGGGCCATCGAAGAGCTCTGTACTTGGCCTATATTGTTTGGCCCCTTGAACTGTACTAATCTGGGCCCTCAGCCTGTTTTAAAAGATATGACAGAAAACAGGCCACACAAAACTCACTAGCATTTCTCTGGGGATGTAGTCACTTACTGTTCCCTTTGGGAAGATCCACAAGAGAAATTTTTCTCTGGCAACGCCAAGTGAGACCAGGCTTCTCCTGAGTTACTAGTTTATTTTATTCTTGTGAACAGTGTGAAACTTCTGTCCACCAAGATTGTTTTTCCCTTTTTCCTTTGGCTACCAGGAAGCTTACAGCCAAAACAGAATGCTAAATCTAGTACCTGAGTAGAACTTTTCACCATGAATTTCTATTTACTAACTTATATCTGTCCTTCTAACACTCTCCTATCCCTTTTCCCTCACCCTGACTTTATCTCTAGTTTTCTTACTGTGTTGGATATGTTCTGGTAAGTCACTTAACTCCTGTGGGAAACAAGTGGGGAGGGGAAGGAAAGAAGGGAAGGAAGTTCTTTGGCCGCGCTGCCAGAGAGATGAACGCTACAGTGTCACAGGGATAAGAGTCAGACCTGTCCTTCTCTTCCAGGACCAGAGCTGTTTCCAGGTCCCCCTCGCGCATCTTCTTCATCTCGGAAAGCTTGTTTTCCAAGCTCAGCCGAAGGGCCTTCTCCGCTTCTGTCCCTGCAAAGGCCTTTTCCAGTTCCGCTTGGGCAGCTTTCACATCCTAGAGTCAAATTAAATGCATTTGATGCAATTTTTCAATACAATTGGGAACATTTTGAAAGGAAATTGGATTAAAATATAAATATTTATAACTTTTTCTCCGGCACATCTCCCCTCCCTGAATTGTACTATACATGGGGAGAATCAGTAATAAATACACGTGCAGCCATTTTTCCCCCTTGTATCCTGAAGAGTAACAGGCATTTCCAATGGAAAAGACCCAACTCTACAAGAACTGTATTCCTGGTTTTGAAAAATCAGATCGATATTTACCACTTCAGTGAGAACAAGGAGAAATGCGCCTTTCAGTACCTGAACATACACACATTCCAAAGAGCCACCACAATCTCCATGCAAACTCACCCCACACCCCACGGCCCCCTCACCATTTTTTTTTTTTAAGATAATGACTACGCAATTCTAAAGCACATTTTCTTTATCTCCAAGGTGATTTAGGTGGTGAAAAACTCTATGCTATTCCTGAGAGCTCACAGAAGCCCACAAGGAAATTATCTAAATCATGCAGACAGTGTCTCTGTGAGGGAAAAAGGCCCTGGTGCTCAGGAAAGTGAGCTGGGAGTAGATGTGAATCTCCAGCTACCTGTGCCAAACGCCTCTGATTATATCACAAAGATAAAAGTCAAACTGAACTGGGCTCAAACCCCAGCTCCCACTTATTTGCTGTGTGACCTTGGGTAGTCACTTAACCTCTCTGAGCCCCAGCTACCCAATCTATAAAACAGGAATAACCAAGAGTTGCTGTGAGACTGTCAAATGCCTGCTGTATCACAGGAAGCTCCTCCTGCCTGCCCTTTCCCTCACAGTGCCTCCCCCACCACTGTCTCCCCACTAGGCTTGCCTGTCAATCCATGAGAGCTGGGAAGAATCATTTCCCAATACTGTGAGACAAGAAACGACCAAACCTATGTAATGAGCACCTACTCAAGGCCAGGCTTTGAGTGAGGAGCTTCATTTCTGTTATCTTCGATCCTCACCCAACACTAGAAAGTTACATACGAGAGAGGGCAGTTTACAATGCAGGCTCTGCAGCCAGACCAGCTGGCCTTGCTGCCTGTGTGGCCTTAAGCAAGTGACTCAGTCACTCTGTGCCTGTGTCATCATGTGTTTTTTGTTTTTGTTTCGTTTTAAAGAAAGGCTGATAAAAGGATTTCCCTCCCAGGCTTATGGAAGGGATTGACTAAGTCAAAGCATGCAAGAAGCGAGAAGGCAGCGTCCCCCGTGGTCAGCCCTCCATCGACTCAGTCCCGCTGCTGCCACAATCACTCCCGCACAGCAGACACCCCTGAGCCTTTACAGACGAAGCAGCCAGGCTCAGGGAAGGCCAATGCCGTGTCCAGGGTGACAAAACTAGTAAGTGACAGGGCAGGGTTCAAATCATTACTGCCAGTCATGCTGGCACCCCCAAACCCCAAGAACTTGGACAAACAAGATGACGGAACCAAGAAGTTAAGTCTCTTAAAAGTCTCAGAATATTTTAACTAAAATTCGGAATGTGAGCTCAGAAAACTCTTCTTTTCATTTCAGCTCCACCACCTATGACCAAGTTTCTCACCCTCTCGGAGCCTGCTTCCCCGTCTGTTTTTTGGACCTAACATCTATTCCCCGCCATGGGGCTGATGTAAGGGCTCATGTGAACATGGTGAATGGGAAAGACACAGAAGCTGCAAAATACAGTACAAATGTGTTTGCTTTTTGTGTCGAGAAGTGCTTTTCGGTGCCATTTCTCCTCACATCTGCTAAGAAGAACCAGGGTTTCAGGTGGAGAAAGTGAAATGAAACAACAGGCTCCAAAGACCGAGAATTAAGTCGTTAGTGTTACTTAACACCAGCTGAACAGGCAGGGAAACTTTTCAACACCAGGGAGACAGGACTTTTTAGCCACGATACATCCTGACTCCCATCACAGTCTAAGGAACACAGCGCCTCCCAAGACAGGGCATTCCATGAACACTGGCGGGATGGTGGGATGGTGGGATGGTGGGGTGGAGGCTGGGGACTGGGGACGGGGGCTGCATGGGCACCTAATGGCCCACAAGTCAGGAAATCTGGTTCCTAATGTTAGGCGGGTCACTTCCCCTCTCTGGGCCTCAGTTTCTTCTTCTGTAAAACAAAGGGACTAAAGTAAATCATAAGAGTGGTTTGTAGCAAGAACATGGGCTTTAAAATAGCAGTCATAAATTTAAATCTCGGATTAAACTTGGACTAGTTAGTATTTCTCTCCATACCTCAGCGTCCTCACCTATAGGAATGAAGACAATCATGGCTAGTTTGTGGGGTGTAAGCGTATAAATTCTATATGCAAAGTGCCTAGAAAGGAGGCTGGAACCCAGGAGATGCTCAGTAAGCACGGCTCCTATGAAACTCTGACAATCTATGAGAAAAGGGGCAAAACTCTGCCCACTCCGTTATGAACCCACTGTAAGAAGTACATTTTCCACAGGTTTCCAGACTTGCCTCTTCTAAAACGAAGATCCTTTTGGTCAGGAGATCTTCGACCTGCTGTACCTTCTTCCGAGCATCTTCCTTCACCCGCTGGATTTCAGAGCCGCCCCCTTCAGCTAAGCTCTCAACTGCTTTGCTGCAAAAAGAGGCACAAGCGGAAGATGCGTAAGGGTGACATTCGGATGGAGACTTCAATAGGCCCAAAGAGACAAGGACTATTTGTTAGTCGCTTCTCCCACAGACCTGTACTGAGCTTCTTTTTAAATTTATATTTGTAATTCAAAAACACGGATAATGAAATATATGAAGGCATTAAATCAACACATTGTACCCCTTAAACGTACACAGTGTTATGTCAATTATATCTCAATTAAAAATATATGTGTGTGAATATATATACTATATACATATATAAACAGTTAAGAAAAAAAGTAAGAATCATCTATAATATCATCACTCAGAATAATTAAGTTCACATTTTAGTGTATAGCCTTCCAGACATTTTCTACAAAAATAGAACCATACAGTATATCTGTGATCTGATTTTATTACTTAATACACTATAAACACCCTTGGTGTCAATAAATATAAATCTATAGCATTTTTAAAGGCCACATATTAATTCACTATGAAATGTACTGTAATATATTAAATCAATCCCCTATTTTAAAACATTTATATTGTGATTTTACATGTTTGTCCGATAACACTCACAAAGCTCTTAGAACAGTACCCAGTACAAAGTATTCAACGCATGTTACAGTTATTTATTATTACAAGCAGTGTTGAGATAAAAGCATCCTTGTATGTATACAAGATTTCCTTAGGGTCAATTCTCTTTTTTTATTTATTTTTTTTTGCTGAGGAAGATTAGCCCCAAGCTAATATCTGTTGCCAATCTTCACCACCACGCCACCCCTTAGGGTCAATTCTTAGAAAAGGAATTACTGGGTCAAAGGGTAAGCACACACTTAAGACTTTTGGTAGCTCTTGCCGAACTTCCCACCAGGAAACTTCCAACAAAGTACACCCCCACCCATGGCAGGAAAGGTGGAGAGCTGTTTGACAGACCAGTGTGCAAGCGGCAGTGTGCACCTCAAATAAATCTGAGGGAGGAAAGGTTTGTATGCTTCACGTTCTGCCAATGGCAGGGGGAAGCAGGCTAAACACAGCACAAGCAATCTGTGTGAGCACAAGCCATGACTCAGGGCATGAAGAAAGATCACGCAAGCAGCCCACACTCCGTGTCCCTCTAACATAAAATGCAGGGTGGACGTTGCTGTGGCACCACGGAACATTCTCTCCACTGACAAGCAGTGGTGGGGATGGCACGCCAAAATCAAACACAGGACCAGAAGCACTGACGCCTTTCATTTTGGTTCTCCTCAAAAGGAAAACAGCGTCAGGTATGAATCTGTGAGACATATACTCAGAGCTGGTCTCATCAGATTTCTAAAACGACGCAGGTTTCCAGAAGGCCAAATAATAAAGGAAATGGCTCCACCTAAAGCTGGTTTCTCAGAAAAACTGCAACAGAACACATCTATTCACCGCCAGCCTCCCATGCCCTACTTTAGGAGTATATAAAATTTCTCCAACCAAGAGCCATGTGACCAGACACTCACATGGACAGGCCATGTGTATTGTTGACTGAGAACAATGGAAAGTCAAGAGGGCCACACTTGCTGTCCAAGTCTCAAACATGTGTCGCCTGCAAATAAAGACTTTATTCATATCTTGTTTCCTTTCACCAACAAGCCTTCAGAAGGCCCCAGTGTCATGAGATCATTTTAATGGAATTCAATGTGAACAATTGGAAAAGAACACGGGCTCTGAAGCTGAACAGATCTGCTTGCAAATTCTTACTCTTCTGTGGCCTCAGCACGACTCCGAGTAAATTGCCTCTTACACCTCAGTTTCCTCATTTGAAAGATGAGACGATTCCCTCTTAGAATTAATGGGCTAACACACGTGCTGGCTGTAGCACGGTGCCCTACCTCTGATCCGAGTACTGCATGCTAGCCTGTTGTCCCTGAGGCCACCGTAGCCCTGGCCCCTACCGAAAGGCTGTGAGAGGCCTCACTCCACCCTCTGCTGGTGTCTGAGCAGAGAACAGATCATCCACTGGCCAGAACTAAGGCCACCATCGCCACTTGCTGATTAATGCCATGAAGTGTCCTCAGCCCCCCACTCCCTCAGCTCGTTTCTTGACCAGCACTGTCTGGAATTCACAGTGATTCACGGTCATTTCTATCACCCCTCAAGAGGTATTATATAGGGCTGGAAAACTTCTGGACTAGAAACTTTTCCTTCCTGATTTTTCTGGCCATGAATTTCCACCAACCACCACAAACGGGCTTTAGAGAGCCTCCTCTAGAAAATGGCCCACTCCGTTACCCCACGCCACCCGTCCGCCCGGCCCCGCGAGGGCAGACACCGTCTCCCTCCTAACAGCCCAGATCGAACCTTCATGTTTTACAGTCAGAATCGTATACACTGTCAAGACACTGACTACAATTTTTAACAAGTACTGGTATTACTCAGTTTGTTTGCATTTTAGTTATACCAATAAAATATATTCCCAATAATAAATGTTCCAACTTTTCATTTATCATCTTTGTATTTTACAGTTACGGTAGCAATAAAATTTATACTCGGCAGTATGGTACAATTTTCCTCTACTAATGGAATTATTATTTTTGTTTGTGTTTTAAAGCTACAGAGATAAAATTTACTCCCGACAATATGTCTGCTTTTGTTTTTAATGTCCCCTATTGTAAATGATAAATATAATAATGGAAAGCCAGCAAACACAGACGCTTACTCCACAGCAAGGCAGAGTGGGCTGCAGGGCCGGCCTGGCCCAGCTCTGTGACCTGCTTGGTCCCCCCGCTAGTCAGAGCCTCGGTTTCCTCTTTGCACAGTGGGAATACTGGTGCCTCACAGAACTGTTGGAAAATCTGCTTCTGTTGGAAAAAACTGTTGTAAAATGCGAAGAAGTGCCAGGCACAGGGTCTGGGGCACAGGAGAAGCTCAAAAAATGTTTGTTCCCTCCCCTCCCCTTTCTTTCCTTATAGAATCTGGACCAACAGACAGATGGAGAGCAACACCTAAGGAGAGAAGAGGTTCAGAGAAACTGGTCTAATCCGGCTTTCCACCCAACACAAGAAAGAACCTTCTACCAACACCACCCTCGCTACCCTTTGTAACCATCAACGTTTCCTCCTGAGTCTTTGCATTCTAATTACAGATCTTTAGGAAAAGCACGGCTTTTCCTGTGACAGGCCTCATATCTCCCACCTGCCAAAAAAACCCATAAAACTGAAAAAAGGGAGTAGAGGGCATTAATAAAGATATTTTTCCATCAATAAGTATGCACCACACGCGCACTGCTGGGGGCTGGCAGCTAGAGGTAAGGGAGAGGCATACTTGGCAGATACGGGGAAGACACTGTGCATATCCTACAGCAGGTAACCCGCTCAAAGGCCCTAAACTGTAGAACAGCTGAGAAGCCAAGGCTCGGAGGCCACAGCCCTACCTATTGGCAGGGCCAATCCAGAACCCCACCCCTTCCCTGGCTCCATACTCCCCTAAAGCGGGGCCGGCTCTTGGCCTTGGAAGATGTGTAGTCATGCTGGAAAATGAGAATCACACACGTAAAAATGAAAAAAAGTATACGAAACCTACTGCTGGACAAGACGTCAGGGACTTGAGCTCTAATCCGGCTCTGATCTTTCCGGCTGAGTGGTCTCAGTCATCGTCCTTCCCTTCTCTAGGCCTCAATTCCCTCCTCTCTAAAATGAGGTTTCCCTTGAGATTTACCTAACCCTCAGGATCAGGATGGAACACACTTGGATGTGAAAGTCTTTTATAAACTGAAAAGGGCTCCACACGTACAGAATTGTCCCCACATGCCAGAGCAGTCTGTGAAGAGACTGACGTGGGCCACAGGCAGCCATGAGCAATGGAGCGTGAGCCTTCACGCAGGGCAGGCACCTCAGCGGGGAGGGGAGGGGAAGGGAAGGGAAGAGGCCTGCAGGGCAAGGCCAGAGCGGCAGCTGGTACCTGTGAACTGCGTTTGGGATAAAGAGCTGGTGGAGAGAAAGCTGGAGCAGTGCAGTCAGCAAGAACATTCCTAAACAGAGCTCACCACCTTAACCCCTAACCTAGGAGTCATCCTTGACATCTCCCTTCCCACCCATTACCAAGTCCTGCTGATTTTGCTTCCTCAACATCATCCCAGCCCACCCATCCACCTCCATCACTAGCGACGCCCCTAAACTTCCAGACTAGCCGCCTGTCTCCTTGCTTCCACTCGCGCTCCCGCTACGAAACACTCCCCACTCAGCACCCAGAGTAACCTTTCAAAACACAAAACTCTGGTGGTGTCAGCTGCTTAAAACCCATGGCTGCTTTCCATCTGATCTTAGGACAAAGACCAAAGTCTCCAGCATGGCCTCAAGACTCTGCATGCCACGATGACAGGACCGAACCCCAGACTTCTCCTATCTCCTCAGATCTTGCACAACCCCTTCTTAAACATTTCTTCTCCACTCCTCACCTGGTCAGCTCCTACTTACCCCTCATGTCTCATCTCAAACGCTGCCTCCTTAGGGCCACCTTCCCTGCTGTATATCTGTATTTATATATCTCCTCCCACTGCTCTAAACTCTCATGGCTCTCTTTATTTTTCTCATAGCTCTTTTCTCAATTTGTACTTATATATTTATTATTCCAAGTATTTTTTCACCATCACCCCTTCTGGAAAGTAAGCCCCATTGTCTATGTGGATCACCACTGCATCCCCAGGAACCTAGTCCAGTGCAGCACACAACAGCTTCTTAATAAATATTTTCTGAATAAATCAATAAAGCCGATGAGACCGGAAAGGGCCTTGAGCACTAGTCTGGGCAGTTTGGGGAATCTATGCATACAAACATGTACACGAGCCCCCAAAACACTCAGCCCTGTGTGTTGGTACTGAGGAGTGCACGCGGCCTGAGTTTGGGTCTCCAGGTGTACTAGCTTGGCTAAAAGCAAGTCCCTGCCAGGACCTGCAGCAGGCGGGCGCTGAGCGTGAAACGGCGGATTCTATTGCTGACATCCAGGCTCATGAAAGCAGCTCTGCCTTCCTGCCCAGATAACCACGTGCTTCCGAAACAACAACGACAACTGCCGACCTAGTTTATTCATTCACTCACTCATTCAGAACACGACATACGCAAGGTCGGCGGAACTCACAGGAGCATGGGCCAGGGAGCCTCTAGTCTGTTCAAAGCCGACAGCAGCCCCACTTCCAGCTGCTGGCCACGGGGCAGTGACGGGAGCGATCCGTCTGGCCCAGAGCGGTGCAGCTGCTCCCCACGCCACACTCCATGCTCCTGGCCCGCCACGTCTGGCAGGAGCTCTGCTGCCACAACAAATGAGGCATTTCCACACAAGCCCCCAGCCAGACCCTCAGCAGGTCAGCCCTGGGAAGCCTGATCCCACTTGCACCAAGCAAAACTCAGCACAGCGGTGTCCCTGCTGTACCCACAAACGCCCTCTGTCACCGCACCTCCATCACACTCTATTGATAGGCGTGCCACACAGCTCACCAGTCTCTGCTGAGCTCTTGAGGTAAGCGGAGAGCTCTCAAACCCTCAGTGTGTGGCAGGAACAATTACGTAATAAATGTGCACAAATGAATGAATAGCCAATTGAATTGTGGGTTGTATTCTCTGAACTGTGCTTTTTGTTCAATAAATATTTAAATTAATTGATTAATTAAAATAAGTGTTCTTTACGCAGTAGAACCTCTCTTTTTTTTTTTTTTTCAGGAAGATTAGCCCTGAGCTAACTGCTGCCAATCTTCCTCTTTTTGTGGAGGAAGACTGGCCCTGAGCTAACATCCATGCCCATCTTCCTCTACTTTATACGTGGGACGCCTACCACAGCATGGCTGTTTGCCAAGTGGTGTCATGTCCACACCCAGGATCTGAACTGGTGATCCCCAGGCCGCCAAGAAGCAGAACATGCGAACTTCACCACTGTGCCACCAGGCCAGCCCCACAACCTCTCTTATAAACAAAATATTACAAGGGACCCTAGTGCATAAAACAGATCTAAGAATGGACTACTCTGGTTGAAGCCCCACCCTCTGCCCCCCTGCCTCACACACCATCGGAGTCCCTCAGGATCCCTTCAAGCCCCTGGGCTTTTACAGCAAAGAAAATGAAGGAGCCTCTAATATACTTAGAACCATGGCTGGATCTCACAAAGATACTGGGTGCATGCAGAGCTTATGATGGTTCTAGAAAGTTCAACAACAGGCAGAACTAAGCTATGGTGATACTGGTGGTCAGCAGAGCGGTTATCTTTGCGGGAGAAGGGTAAGTTCTGGGAGCACAAAAGGGACTGCCGGGGTGCTGGTGACGCTCTGGCTTCTGCTCTGGATGGTGGCTCCAAAGGTGTGTGTGCATAGTGAAAATGCATCCTGCTGCACCCTGAAAGACCCATTCATTTTCCTCAAAGTGTGTTCCACTTTTGTTTGTTGAGGGGCCGGGCCGGTGGCGCAGTGGTTAAGTGCGCACGTTCCACTTCTCGGTGGCCCAGGGTTCACCAGTTCGGATCCCGGGTGCGGACACGGCACCACTTGGCAAGCCATGCTGTGGTAGGCATCCCACGTGTAGAGTAGAGGAAGATGGGCACAAATGTTAGCTCAGGGCCAGGCTTCCTCAGCAAAAAGAGGAGGATTGGCAGCAGACGTTAGCTCAGGGCTAATCTTCCTCAAAAGAAAAAAAAAGTTTGTTGAAAAAGAATTAAAGAAAAACGAAAACCTCCTTGGGGCCCTCAAAGCTCCCTGGAGAACAACTGGCCTAGAAAGCACAAGGCTCTCTTTCACTGACCCATCTGGCCTCCGCGTCAGAACCCCTGGGCGACCCACAAGCTCGTGACAGGATGACAATACTCACGAGGCTTTGATGAGCAGCTGCTCTCTCTCCTGGAGCTCCCGCTTCAGACTTTCTACTTCCACCTTGAGCTCGATGTTCTTCCAGGCAAGATGAGGAAAGAGGAGAAACAGCGTAAGAGACAGGACACACGAATGTCTACAGTGGGGAAACCGCTCTCAGCGCCGACGGACTCCCCGAAGCTTGTAATAGGCAGATGTTAGATTCAAACCCTCATTAGCCTCAGGGCACGGGGAAAAGGGAATTATTAAACACTGGTGGTCTCAAAAGAAAGCCCCAGATTTCTCCAGACTTGGAACAATTATGTAAATTTTCCAGGCTTCTAACAGCCAGAGCACTCAAACATCGAGGCATAAATGTCATACAAGGGAGGCTGATGTAAAAGCTGTTTGCCCTCCGCCAAGCAAATTTACAAGCAATTCTGCAGTTTGCCTTCACCATTCCCAGGCAATTACTTCTGGTCGTTTACAATCACGCATGTGGTGGTTGTAGCGCTGGGAACGTGTCGCAGCTTAAAAACAATGAAACGTGTGGATGGGGAAGTGGGAGGCCGCATCACTGCCTGTCTCATTTCAGGGTAGCCACTTACAAAACAGCCACAACCACACGGGGCAAGCTGTCTGTAAGGGACGCCACAGTGTTCTCCAACCATCTTCCTCTTAACTGACTGGAACGAAGGGAGTCACTCATGGCCTTGGGCTTAGAACTCACAAGAGGATCCACAAACAGACTCTTTGGCAAATGGATTGCAATGCGAGACAGTGGCGCAGCAGTGGGCTTCTCAACCCTGTCCACAAATGTATCCCGGGTGGAATATTAGACGAATTCATGTAGCAGAGACGGGGTCTGGGTGCGTAGCTTGCAGAGAATTCCTGTAAATCCAAGATTTCTCTGAAATTTTGCTCCTGTTTTATTTTAATAATTTATGCCCATTTTACATCCTATTCCATAATACATGTGTATTATTTTAAATAAAAATAACATTTCCAGTAAAATTTACAATCTCAGGGGACACGCCTCCCTCCTTTCTGCCAAGCAGCACCGAGGGAATGAGTACCCCAGGTTGAGAAGTCAGCCAGGATGGAAAGGTCATGGGCTTGGGACCAGAAGGACATGGGTTCAAATTCTGCCTCCACTCTTCACCAGCAGGAAACCGTAGTAAGGCAGTGGATGCTCAATGATTCTTTCCTCCACTTCACAGACATTCACAGTTGCCTGTGACAGGCCAGGCACTGGGCGAGGCTCTCAGGGCGCTGTGTAAACAAGGCAGACACAGCCCTTGCCTCATGCGAACATCAGAAATGAACTGGAAGTGTGAGCCTGTATTTAGCCTTAAAATCTAAGTCGAGGAGGTGAGAAAGCAAGTGTTCCCCTTCCAGATCCCTCAAGAGTCAAATGAAAAACACAAGGTCCACCTGACATGGGGGATTTGAGGACCATGTGAGCTAATGAACGAGAAAAGCCTAGGAGACAGGGCTCAACAAGTGTTTTCTTCACTGTCAAACAACAGGAACTAGAGAAGTCATTCATGCGGCAGAACTTCTTCTAGAAGACACTGAGCTTTGCTAAAGGACATTGAGTGACAGTGCACAAGGCTTTCAACTGTGGTTTTGTGAAATTGCAGAAATATCCTTCAAAGAGAGGATTCCTTTTCCAGCTTCCAGAAGGACAGAGAGCTTCTACGTAAAAGCTAATAAAATATATTCTAATTGCTTTGCTTTCTGATAAGCCAACTGGCACCCCAACTTAGCAAATTTAAAAGAATGGACAGCTAACATGTCCACTAGACTATTTTTGCTCAAGCCCAATACCTCAAGTTAAAAACTTATACACGTGGCGATCATAATTTCCAAACCAAAAATCAAGATACCTTATAAGCATAAAATACAACACCATTATAAAAAAGAATGACCTGAAACTACTATTAAGGAAAGATATCCAAGATACTGTTAAGGAAAAATGCAAGGTACAGAACAGAACACGCTTGCACTGAGGTAAAAAGGGGGTTTATACCCATACACACACACTTGCTTGTATACACATAAAATTTCTCTGCGTAAGGAATATTGATCAGATCAAGAAGACTAAGAGACGGGAGGAAAGTCTTTCCAGTGTATACTTTTCATGCTTTTTGAATTTTGAACCATGTACGCCTATCAAAAAGCTTAAATTGAAATAAAAGTGCAATTAAATCACGTCATCTAATCAGACAGTGGAAAAGAATGCCGGAAACAGCACAGTACAACGAGGTAGGCAGACTCGGGTTCAAAATCCACCTCACACAGTAGCTATACGACATCAAGCAAGTTACTGATCTTCCCTGAGCTTCCGAGTCCTCTCCTGCAAGATGAGGATAATCTCACTGCACAGGGCTGTCTTGAGAATTAAAATAAGATGAGGAATGTACAAATGCCCGGGACAGGGCCTGACACCAAGGAAGCAATTAATACGTTTTGGCTTCCTATCACCCTAGAAGTTCTGAGACGCATGACAACTGTACTTACACAAATAAAATGTTTCAGGCTATTGGTTTTTCTTTAAAATTGTGATTTCATCACCCCTCCCTTCCAGAAAAGGGGACATCCTCCTTGTCTTTCCACCCCCACACTGAAGGAAAAAAACTGTGTCTTGAAGGACAAGGGAGCTTTTCAATTCTTGAAAATGCTCAGAAGTACAGTACAATCCGTCTTCAAGACAAGTCCATTTCAGTTCATCTGGTGAAACTCGAGGAGAGTTCTTTTTCCTCCTTCAAAATTTTCCACTGGTACAAACTTCAGAAGAGAAAAGATGGAATAATTCCCAGGCCAAGGGCTAATCTACTGGAGAAAGCCAAGAAATGGGCACTGAAATATTGTTTGTACTCATGTCTTCCCAAGAAAGCCAAGCTCTTTTTTCAACTTTCAGAACCAAGGTTTGTTTTCGGGCAGAGACCTCCAGGTCAAGACTTCAGATGGGAATAGACTTTTTTCTTGACAGTTGTAAGCAAGGACACAAGGAATACAGAAGAGTCGTATCACAGAAAAACTGACGATCCTAACTTTGGGCTGCCGATGGAAGCCTCAACAAGACAACGAGGATAACCGTCAAGCACTGACTGTGTGCTGGGGCTTTTCATCTGTCACCTCATTTTAACCCACACAAACAACCCCGGACAGAGGGATTATCACCGAACTCGGGGAGCGAGCCCGCAGCGCTGAAGGGACTTGTCTCGAGTTACACAAGTAGTTGTTAATGGTAGGATTCAATTCCAAAGACGTTAAATCATAAATAATCAGAAAAACGCAACTGAGGTATAATAAATCAGAATTCTGATTTTAAAAAGAAAGAAAGACTCCCTTAAAATTAATCCTCTCTCTTTGTTTAATATTAAAGTCATCCTGTTATTACGCTCCCTATAATCAATTCAAACTAAATGAAAGCAGTTCTGTCTATTCGTGCAAACCCTGAGAACAAACATTAACCAAATTTCTGCTTGGAAAGACTATGAGAAAAGACACCAGGGACGGCAGTGGGAAGCGGGACACTCACAGTTTTATAGATATGTTCGGTGGGGCCATTAAATTCCTGTTGCATTCTTTCCTCGAGGAAATAGATGCGGAGCTTTAGGTTAAAGTTTTCTTTCTTCAATTCAGTGATTTGCTGGAAAATAAGTTTAGAAGGATTATCAAAAGTAAGGTCTAAGGGATGTTACCTGCCTAGACTTCCAATGCCCATAGCTTCCAAGGCTACAAATGGAGGGAAATGTTAAATACTAGGGAAAGCTGACCTTTCCTATAACTGTGCCAATCCAGAATTAAGTGCTTCCCACCAGCCAAATTTAGGACAATCTGAGCACTGGAATGAATAATGACTGAGTGAACAAAGAATCTGTGACTGCACACTGATAAATAAATAAGTAAAGATAGAAAGAAAAGGAAAGGAAGAAGGGACTCTCTTCTTTACAAAAGAAATCCAGTTAATAAATGTAGAGTAATAATAATAACAGAAAATCACCATTATACAACCACTATAGTAATAATTGATTCAGGAAAGAACATCAAGGCTAAAAGCACTAGAAGAAAGGTCACTGGAGCACACAGTCTCAAGATAACACTCCCAAGGTGGCTTATTAATTACTAAAAGAAAAGGCATCTTTACAATTTAGAAACCTAGCAGACACCCCCTTAAGAGAATATATTTAATATCCCCACTGGTGGGACACACCAACATCATGTGCCTCCTAAAACAAATCACTGAAAGTAAACAATTTCATTTAAAAGGTGAAAATGCCCCAACTTTTAACTTGCATCTAATCAAGAGTTGTCAATCAGACAAATCCTAATTGAAGGACATTCTGCCAAACAACAGGTCTGGACTCTTCAAAAATCTTAACAATCTTAAGGCAAAAATGGTTGGGGAACTCCTCCAAATAAATGGAAGTAAGAGAGCATGACTACTAAGTACAATGAAATCGTACAGTGAATCTTGAATATTTTTTTAAAGCTACATGGGGTAACTGCGGGAATTTGAATAACAACTTTATATTAGGTACGATTTTGTAGGAGGATGTCCTAAGTAAGAGAAACATGCTTAAGTAGTTAAGGGTGTCGTACTTAAGGCACGTCATTGTACTGAAGTACTTAAGGGTGTCGTCATGGTGTCTGCAACTAACTCTCCAATGAGTGGGGAGGGAGGAAAAAGAGAGAAAGCAAATGCAGCAAAACATTAATTGATGAATCTAGAGAAAGAACATAACGGTTCTTTGTTGTACTGTTTTGCAACTTTTGCACAGCTTTGAAATTTGTCAAATTAAAAAGTTGGAGAGGAAACAGAACAGATTAAGAGAACCGATATTTACCAAGATGCTACTATGTAACCAACGCTCAGCTAGGTACTTTATATACAATATCTCCATCACTAAAACTCTGGGTATTACCCCCACTATACTCATGAGTAAAAATCACCCCACTAGCGCACGAGCTGGGGTTCGTCTCCTGCTCTGTCTGACTCCAGTGACCACGATCTGTCAAGGAAACCTCACTGCCTACAGAAAACACCTGATTCTCTGGTTTGGACCATGCAGCAAACTTCTGAAGCAGGCTAACCTAACTCCAAGAACAGACATTAGCCTATACCATAAAGCTATTTCCTAGCACTTTTATATTACCGTGTTTAAATAGCTAAATGTTTTTCAAAAATCCTATGCCTCCCCCCCCCAAGTTCTGCTTCCATATCTTTGATTCCCTGCTCCATGAAAAAAGACCCCCCCCCCCAACACTGTTCTAATGAGAATGACAGACCCGCAGGCTAGGAGAGGACTTGAAACTAGTCCAGGATAATGGTCATCCCTGGAGAGGAAAGGTGGGTAGTGACTGGGAGGAGCCATGATGGGGACTGCTAGGGTGATGATATTGTTCCATTTCTTGTCCTGGGTTATAGTAACATGGGCATGTTAATTTTTTGCTAATTCATTGAACTGTTCACACGTGATCTGAGTGTGTTCCTGTGTGTACATTACACTTCATTTTTTAAAGTCAACTACTATTAATCAATAGAAAAAGTAGACAAAAAAATTAACAGAGCCTCAGGGACCTCTGAGACAACATCAAAAGGTCTAACTTCATCAGAGTCCCAGAAAAATAGAAGAGTGTGGTACAGAAAAAATATTTGAAAAATAATAATTTAAAATATTTAAAGGAGAAATAATACCAATTCTACACAATCTCTTCTGGAAAACAGAAGATGCAGGAACTTTCCTACTTCATTTTATGAGGGCAGCATCACACTGATACCAAACCAGACAAAAACATTACAAGAAAACTACAGACTAAATCCTTCATAAACACAGACACAAAAATCCTCAACTAAATTTTAGCAAGTTGAAAAAACAGATTAATACATAGTAAGTGGAGTTTATCCCAGGAATGCAAGGCTTATTCAACTCAAAAGTCAATCTATATAATCCACCATACTACAAGACTGAAGAAGAAAAAATATATGTGATCCTGTAAGATTCCACTCACATGTGGAAGATAAACAAACACATGGACAAAGAGAACTATTTAGTGGTTGCCAGGGGGAAGGGAGGTGGGGAGCGGGCACAAAGGGTGAAGGGGTGCACCTGTAAGATGACTAATAATAATGGACAACTGAAGTTTCACAATGTTGTAAACTATCAGAACCTCAATAAAATATATATATATATATGTGTGTGTGTGTGTGTGTGTGATCATATAAATTAATGGAGAGAAAGCATTTGACAAAACCCAACAGCCACTTAAGATAAAAACTCAGCAAACTGGGAATTAAAGGAAACTTCCTTAATCTGCTAAAAGGTAACTACAAAAAACCCATAGATCTACAAAAAACACATTTAATTAAAGATGAAAACTGAATGCTACTCTCCTAACATCCAGAATAGGAAAGGATAATTCCTCTCACAATTCCCATTCAACACTGTACTTGAAGCTCTGACAGAGCAATACGGCAAAGGGAAAAAAATACAGGGCATCGGGATTGGAAAGGAAGAAATAAAACCATCCCTATGTGTAGATGATATAATCGTCTATGTGGAAAACTCCGAGGAATCTACAAAAAAGTTCCCAGAACTCATCAGTGAATTTAGCAAAGTCAACATGCAAATATCAATCATATTTCAATATACTAGCAACAAATAACTTGAAACTGAAATTTTTTTAAATGCCATTTATAAAAGCTCCAAAAGAATTAATTCCTAAGTATGAATGTAATAAAACATTAAGCATGCTTAAAACTACAAAATGTTGATGAAATCAAGAAGACCTAAATAAGTGAAAACACCAAATTCATGGAATGGAAGACTGAGTATAATAAACATGTCAATTCTCTCCAAATTAATCTATAGATTCAACACAATTCCAATCAAAATCCCAGCAGGATTTTTGGCAGATAGAGACAAGCTGATTATAAAATTTATTTGGAAAAAAAAAAAATTTATTTGGAACAGTAAAAGAACTAGATGAGTGAAAAAATTGTGAAAAAGAATTCAATGAAACAGAATACAGAAATAGACCCACACAAATAATGGCCAATTGTCTTTGATTTTTGACAAAGCTGCAAAGACAATTCAATGGAGAAAGGATAGTCTTTTCATTTTCAACAAATGGTGTTGGAACAACTGGACACTGATTTACAAAATAAATGAACCTCAACCTAAACCTCATACCTTAAAAAGAATTAACTCAAATTTGATCACAGAGCTAAATGTAAAGCATAAAATCATAAAAGTTTTAGAAGAACACAGAGGAGAAAATCTTTGTGACCTAGAGCTAGTAAGAGTTCTTAGATGTAACACCAAAGGCATGAATCCAGAAAAAGATTTTTTTTTAATCCGTAATTTGGGCTGCATCAAAACTTAAAACTTTTGCTCTGAAAAATGCAGTGTTAAGAGAAGAAGACAAGCTACATAATGGGAGAAAATATTTGCAAATCACATATCCAACATACAAATTCTAACTAGAATCATAACTCTTAAAATGTAACTGTAAGAAAACAACCCAAGAAAGAAGGAAAAAACAGGCAAAAGACCGGAACAGTAACTTCACAGAAGATATTCAGATGATAACTAAGCACAAGAAAAGATTTTCAACATCTTTAGCTATTAGGAAAATGCAAATTAGAACTACAATGAGATACCACTACACACCTATCAGAATGGGCTAAAATTTTACCAAATCCTGATGAGGATGAGGACCAAATGGAATTCTCATACTGGGCTGTTGGGAATGCAAGATGGCACAACCACTCTGCATAAGAGTTTGGCACATTCTTACAAAAAACCTACATTTACCACAAGACTCAGCAATTCCACTCCGAGGTATCTACCCTAGAGAAATGAAAAGCTACGTTCATACAAAAATCTGCATGTGAACGTTTACTGCAGCTTTATTAATCATCAAAACCTGGAAAGAACCCAAATGTCCTTCAAAGGGTGAATGAACAGTGTACATCCACATGATGGAACAACATTCAGTTACTATGACACACACAACAACATGAATGAATTTCAAAGGCATTACAGTGAGGGAATGGAGCCAGCCTCAAAAGATTACATACCGTATGATTCCATTTATATGACATTCTGGAAAAAGCAAAATTACAGGGATGGAGAACAGAGTATTAGTTGCCAGAGGCTTGGGGTGAAGAAAAGTTTGACCACAAAGAGACAACACATCGGAATATTCTGGCGTTATGGAAGTGTTCTATAGTCTGACTGTGGTGTTGGTTACATGAACCTAAAACTGTACACAAGTACACAAAAAATTATAAAAATATATATTAACTTGATCATGACAGAGGTTACAAGGGAGCACACATTTGTCAAAACTCATCCAACACTTCAAATTGATGAATTATTTTATGTAAATTACATCTCAATAAAGTTGATTTAAAAATAATTAAAGTGAAATAGGACAAATATTAATAGCTGTTTTTGAATGATAATATATGCCCACACATACACACTCACTAAGGTTTTTTTCAGCATTTTTAAAAATAATTGGTAACAGCATATAATACTCTTTAATAAACACACTTTTATAACTGGATAAAACAAAATGATAAGCATAGTCTACATCAAGCATATCCTCAAACTGTCTGCCCTTGGCCCTGTTGTTAACACTTAAGATTTCAATTTTGCAGCTAAAAAGAACAGCACAAGAAACAATTGGTAGGTTCATTAAAGCCTCCTTTTAAATGTTTTAAGGAAACAGCACATAAAACATTCATTCAAACAAAAAAGTCTACCCCGCCAGATGCTTCCTACAAAGAGAAAGCTTATTCTATTACGCAGCTCCCAATAAAATATTTATGGAGGCTGCTTAGAATGCCCACACTGTACCCACTACAAAAATCCTTAGCAACACTTGAAAGAATATTTGTCCTATTTATAGGTAAAGCAGCTTAAAAAAAAATAGGAGAAAGGTAAATAAGCCTTCAGAAGGTCACTGTAAACGCCAGACAGGCCCGAACGAGCAAAACGAAATTCAGGCGCCATCTTTTCCACCACAACGCCAGTCTAGTCCTCTGCTTAACACCACTTCCCTCATAAGTTTTCTGTGACTATCCCCACCAGGCTGGACTGGTGACCCTTCTAATCGCTTCCACACACCCTCTCCTTTCTTTATCACAGCAATTATCACACGGCGTGGAACCAGCTGGTTACCAGCTTTCTACCCAAACCATCTCTAGGAGATCAGAAACCATGTCCAGCTTGTGTATTCTAGTCTGAAACAGAGAGACACTTACTAAATACTCAGTGGCTGGCTGGATGGACAGACAGATATGTAAGAATTTCTTGAAGGCAGAGTGATGCAAGAAGAGCCCCACAGGCTTCACAGTCAGCCTGATCTGGTTCACCTCACTCCGCTGTTGTTTTTTCCATCGTTCTTAGAATAAAACTCTTGGCCATGCCCACAAAGTGCTGTATGATCTGGCTCCTGCCTCCTACTCCAGCCTCATCACGTATCATCCTCTCCCTTGCTTGCAGTGGTCCGGCCTCACTGGTCTCCTTTCAGGTCCTCAAAGATGGCAAGCCCCTGCCCGCCTGCACAGCTCCTCCTGCAGCACGTGCCGGTGGCTCAGTCTCAGCCTTTCCAACTCAGCTCAAACGTCACTGCCCCAGAGAGGCCCTTCTTCACTGCCCAGTCTAAAAGGGTCCCCAGCTCCAGCACCCCCAGCAAGTCACTCTCTAACACATAACCCTTATTTTCTTGCTAGAACTTTTCACAATCTGTATTCATCTTATTTATTTACACATTTACTCTGTATTATCATGTTTATATGAATATAACCCACTTCTTGAGGGCAGCGACCTTATCTATCTGTTCATAGCTGTTTCCCCTGAGGTTTTAGCAAAGCATCTGGAACACAGTGGATATTCAATCAACACTTCTTAAATGAATGCATGAATACAACCCAGACTACCTTACTAAGCTGTATGACCTTAGTCAAGTTCATTTTTTCTGTGTGCCTCAGTTCCTTTATCTATACGAATGAGATATAATAATATCTATCTCATACAGCCATTATACAGGTTAAAAGATTAATTAGAATGTTTAGTAGCACAGCATAAGAACTTGAAACTTATTAATGTTCTTCTCATTTGTACTTTTCCCTTTAAGAGAAACAAGTTCAAAAAGTTAAAAAAAACTTGAGCTGGAAAAACTGAAAACAGCTTACTGTGCAGTAGGAATAAACACCCCAAAATACAAAACCCACCAAATATGACTGAGAAACTTAATGCTCAAAAGTAAGCTAATGCAAGCGCTGTGCTTGCCACATTCCAGCCCCTGGAACCCAAGTGTTATTGTGGAACTGCCGCCATCTGAAATGGGAAACGTCCCAACATGATTACGGGGTGGCGCTCTCCGAAGCTGGAGAGGAGCCCGGCTCCACTGCGGGACACTCTGAAGGAGCTGCCACTCAGTCATCCTGGCCTCCTCCCACTCCCACGCCCTGTCAAAAGCTTTGCCTAGCCCAGAGCTCCATCACAACGGGAAGAAAAACAAAAACCAACAGCATAAAAAAGAATCAGGGCAACTCCGACCAGGTGCCCTCACCTGAAATCGAAGCGAGGTGCACTCCGGGGGTCAGTTTCAAGGGCTTTAATGATGAGAGAGGACATCATTATTTACTGAGTACCCACTATGTGCCAGGCGAGATGCTAGGTGCTTTCCATACCATAACCCACATAATCTTCATAACAACTCTGAATGAAAGATGACATTAGCCCCACTTTACAGATGAGGTTCTAGAAGCAACCTAACCAAGGTCACAGGTCACTAAGTGGCAGCGCCAGACCTAAAACCCAATTCTGGTCATTCTCAAGTCCAGGTTGTATCCATACACCACAGTGCTTCTTCTGAAGCTTCAGGGTCGTACAAATGAGGCAGGGGGTGGGGGTGAAGGGAGCTATTCTCTAGAAATAAAGTAATTCATAACATAGAGGTTACAGAGCAAACTGGCAGATGCAAACCTCCCAGCCATACCTTAGACACAACACCAAATTTGACCAAGTGCCTCGGCTGAGACCAAGAATTTTCAACAAAAAGGAGAAAGGGCCTGGATACAAGAACACCATCACCTCGGGGCTGGTGGGTACGAGACAAGCCAGCACAGGATAAGGATGAAGAGAGACCCGGGTGGGAACAGAATGCGGACAACTGTTTCAGCCACACCTAGCTAAGCATTTTCCCAATTCCTCAGAAGGGAAGCCACTACAAATAAAGATCCTACTCTGGAGCATCTATTGTTTGTTGTATGTGTTATACTTAAAACCTCTGCCACAGAAATCCCATTTCTAGGAATTTACCCTCAGGAAGTAATCACAAAACTATAAAAAGATACATGCACAAGCATATTCATCACAGCTTTGTTTGTAACAGTGAAAAATTAGGAACAACCTGGAATGCCCCACAGTAAGAGATTATATAAATTATGTTCAACCCATCCCTTTGAACACAGGTCTTTACGAACTATTAGACAGTCATTAAATAATGCTATCCATCAGTGTTAATGGAGATGGAAAGCTACCCGTGTCATTCTCTGTCAGGAAGGTCACAGAAAAAGCCAGAATTAAACTCTTCTACATATGGATAAAGATGGCTACCTGGACTGGATGTGCTGAACCAGATTCTGCGTCTTCCCCACTTTTTCTCTTAAAAAGAGAGAGAGATTGATTCTCGTTTCCAGAACAGGCCACACCAGATAAGCACAATCCTTTACAAAATGCTGGCCCCCCAGGCCTCCTCTGGTCCGGGGAGCACCCCACTACGTCGTCATCCAGGAAGGACCAATAACACAGGCTCCCACTAAAGAACAAACCAATTTGCCAACTTCCCACCATGAGGCCTGCCACACAAGTGCGCACACCCTCAGCTACTGAGGGTAGGAGACAACGGATTACCGGTCTAAAGATCCAAAAGAAGGCATGCGGCGTGCACAGGCACCCACGCGTCAGAGTGGGGGCTTGCACAGGACAGCAGGGCGCAGCAGGAAGACGTGCTGCCCAAGAGGACCTGGGTTCAAAGCCTGAATAAGTCCCTCCCCTCTCTGGGCTTCAGAGCCCCACATGTCAAACGAAGGGCGTGGATGAGCTGATTCCTGGGGCTCCTCTAGCTCTGAAATTCTCTTCTGGACATCGTCACCCCTCTTCCCACAGCGCCACAGCCGCAGCCTTTAACTGATCTCGCCGCCACCAGCCCTGCTCCCTCCTCCAGCACAGTTCTGGTCATTTCCCTCCTCTGACTAAAATCCCTCTCACCGCTCCCCTTCATCTCCAGGAGAAAAACCAAACAAAGCGGAGGAACACACGAGACCCTGCAGGATGCGGCCCAGCCTGCGCCAGTGGCCTCACTCCTCTCAGGCCCTCACACAGCCTCCTTCCAGCGAGGGAACTCGCAAGCCCCTAAATCTCATCACACCCTATCACGTCTCTCTCTCTGCTTGCACGTGAGAGTCCTCGTGCTGGAATGCTCTCCGTCCTCTCACCTTGGCTAATCCCTACTTGTCCCTGATGACCCAAGTCAAGGAATACCTCCTCCAGGGAGGCTTCCCGGGATCCCTCGGGCCAGGAGTGGGGCCGCTCCTCTGCACCCACAGCGCCCTGTACTTACCCCATCACTGCACTACTTTCCTACCCATCTCCCCAACTAGACGATGAGCGTCCTGACAGGGAGACTTACTTCGTCTTAATCTACTGCAAATTTCCCGGCTGCTGGCACAGCCTGGCACATGGCATATATTTGAAGATATTTATTGATGAACAGACGAACTCTAAGCAAAATCAGAAGGAGGCCTATGTCTTGCTAGACCCTAGCTAACAGACCCTGACGTTCAGATACCCGTCAGCTGAGACTAGAACAAGAGGAATCGTGGGTTTCCCTTAAAGTCAAAAATATTCCAGCCTCCTCTTTAGTATGCAAGCTAGCTTTAAAAGTGGCATTAGATGCCAAAAGCATTTCCTAGAAGCGTCCCACAGAAAGTCCAGACTACCTCAACATGGACAACACGCATTTAGGAGCTCAGGCCAGATGAAATTTTCAGTGACTTATAAAGACCTGATAGGGAGACACTGAGAACAGTGTGGTCATTTCAATTTCAACTGCAGAATTTGCTCTTGAAAATGCTACAATAAAAAATATTAATGCCATAAAAACCTAACAGCAGCCAAAGGACCACAGTCATAAAGAAAAAGCGTAAATCCTAAAACACAGTGGCAGAGAAGGCTCTCCATCACTTTTAAGAAAAACAGTCTTAAGCTCATCAAGAACACATCTGAACAAAGGAAACTTGAATCACATGGCAGAGTAGGAAAAAATAACAATAATAAATAAAACAATAAGAAGGAGAAATAGCTAACACAGAATAAACTCTGTGCTAGGCTTATGTGCTTCACATATATTCACTCAATTAATCCTCACAATAGCCCTATGAAGCAGAAGCTATTATCATGCCCATTTTAAAGACAAAGAAAGAACAGAGAGGTTAAGTGACTGGCCCAGAAGAAATGGATAGGCAGACAGTCTGGCTCCAGGGGCGGTGGTCCTTAGGCAGCACAGACTGCCTCTGAGCACAACTTTGCTGCATCACTTTCCTGGGCCTCCTGAATATAATAAAGAAGGTTGGATTCAATTCTACGATTCCTCCCAGTTCAAAAGGCAGACGATAAAATGTGAAACCAAAACTCTAAGATTCTGTTACATTTTTCCATCTAGAAATAAAATTCAAAACTGTGCCCTTCATAAATTAAATAACTCTATTATATCTTGCAGAGCGGCTTTAATACTAAAGTAATGTATATGAAGAGCTTAACACTGAGAGTGCCCAGCTCAGACCAAGAGCTCAATAAACAGTTGCTGTTATTACTCTTATGATAAATCAGGAACAACCATTTAATAGCAGAGCACATTTTAATTATACACGATGTGGAATAATCAAATCTCATTCGTTTGCGGCCCCAGACCCCACAGCATAGATCGAGTTGTACAGTTGAAATTATAACAACTCCATGCTCAGAAATTACTTGTTTCCATTAGAGATCTGACAAGTCATTTCTTCAATTGGTCACTGGTGGTTTGCAGATAACTATTAGCAGTAATGAGTATTCTAAATTAAATCCGGGGACAGTACCGCTCTGTTCTGTAAAGACAACTGGGGAGAGAGAAACATAATTGTGGAACGTCCTTCTCTCCGTGTCCTCCATCTTACCTCTGATAAATATCTCCTGTGTCTTGCATAGTATGGATTTCATTTGGTTACAAATGAAGAAGGGTCTAATTCTTCCCATGATAAATGAGAGCGCTGAACAGGTAACTTGTTAAGGAGAATTGGAATTGGGAGAATAACCTTATTTTCCTGTTACTTGACAACAAATCCCCTCTACTAACAAATGAAACACACGATGCTGGAAGACATTACGCGTCGAAGGCAAATCCATCAGCAAGCAAGCCACCCTCAGACAAGTGCCACGCAGCCCCGGGTACGGGCTGCTCATGTTTCATTCAGCAGCACAGACCAGGCCTACAGAACGCAAGGAGTCGGCCCGATGCGGGGGGAGAGATTAACGGCTTTGGAGTCACTGAAAATCTGGATTCAAATCCCAGCTCTGCCACCTAGGTATGACGTGGCCGTAAACAAGCCTCTCCTCGTCCTAAGATTCCTTTTCTGCAAAATGGGGATAATACAAAACACCTTCAAGAGTTGCAGCAAGGATTAAATGGGGACCATAGATAACGCACCTGACGTAACAGGAAAGCCTTGACAAACGCTAGCGCCTCTCAGCTGTGCATTATGGTAATATCCTCACATCCAGGACACCAGAAATACACCACAGCCCCCAAAGTTGGAAACTGCTGATCCTGTCAGACCCACAACTGGCCCGCGTATAAGGGGCCGACTGCGTAGGCCCATAACAGCCACACAACGACTGTCACGAGACACGGAGTTCCTCCTACTCCAGCATCACCTGGCTTAGAGACTTCTCTAGAAATGCAGCTCCCTCCTGGGGCTGCTTGGATAGTGGCAGCAGATGTGATTTGTTAGGGACGATGATTTGGTATCTCCACTTACGTTTTCAAAGTCCTTCATGTTCCGTGCTCTGGTGGGAGACACTGTTTCTTCCGTCACACTCGGGAGCACTATAAAAAGGTAAAATAGAGGAAAACGTCATGCTGTGCAAACTGCCCAGCATCCCCATTCAGGAATAGAGCTGGAAAAAAAAACAACGTGAGTAGCTTCCACAGCAGATTCTGCTGGTTCTTTCTGTCTGTTGTGATTTACTGACTCGAGCCCAGGAAAAGCTCTAAGCCATTATATTTCAAATATTTACAAATTACTTAAACTAGCTCCAATGTAATCACGCATGTGTCAGAGGCTGAACCCAAAAAATGCACTGGGTACATGGCAAAGCAGAGCTGTCCTGAGGGGTACTACCTACTGCTTGTCAGAAAATTATTTTGCTGAACAGGATGTCATCTTCACACGTCAGCAATTAAAACAAACCATGTCTAACCTACTTGACAGTGGCGTCGGCAATCTTTTTCTTAAAACGCCAGACGATAAACATTTGAGGCTTTGTCCGCCATACATAATGCCTGAAATGCGTGGCAACTGTTCAACTCTTCTGTGGTAGCACAAAAACAGCCACAGACAATTCATCAACAAATAAAGAAGCTGTGTTCCAACAAAAGTTTATTTTCAAAAGGAGGCAGTGGGCCGGAAACTGCCAATCCCGGCTTTCGAGTGGCTAAAGACTGCCAAAACCCCAGTCCTTCCACAGCTTCTTTAATTCAGTAAACATTTATTACACCCCCACTAAGTGCCGTGCGCCACGCCAGGTGCTGGGAAACAACAGTGAAGGGGACACTGATCCTGCTCCCAAGAGTGGCCCGATCCAGGGGGCAGGACGAAGACGGAAACAAACTGTTCTCATGCCGCACCAGGCGCCTGGCCTCTGGAGGTGTTGAGTAAACGTGTGTGGAGTGAATGAATGAATTCATTCTTCCAACAAATATGTGCTGAGGGCCTAGTCTCTGCTAGGCACCTTTCTAGATGTGGCCACATCAGGAAAGAAAACAAATGGAGCTGATACTTTAGAAGGAGGAGACAGACAACAAACAAAATAGGGCAATTATAACAGGACGTTGAAAGGTGCTAAATGCCATGGAGAAAAATAAAGTGGATACGGACAGCAATACCATGACTGGGTTGAGGACTGCAATTTTCAATAGGAGGTTAAATTAAGGACACTCTCACTGAGAAGGGGACACCTGGGCAGACACGAAGAGAAGGGCAAAGGGAGAGCTGGGTGAGAGCATGCCTAGGGGATCTGAGGAGCTTCCAAGAGGTGAGCGACTGGAGAGCAGTAAAGGGACAGCAGGAGAGGAGGTGAGCGAGGGCCTGGGGGACAGGCTGTGTATGGCCTTGCAGGCTCTTCTCAGGACTCCAAGGAGCCGCTGGAGCGACTCAGGTTTCGACAGGCTCCCTCTGGCTGCCTCGCTGAGAATAGACTGAACGGCGCTTAGAGAGAAACAAGGAGACCAGTCAGGAGAATACTGGGACGATGCAGGCCAGAGACCACGGTGGCTCAGACCAGGGCGGTAGGAGCACATGCAGGTGAGAAGTGGGCTGACTCTGTCTATTTTTAAAGCGGCCAACAGGAACAAATGAAATGAAATGGAGTGAAATAGATACGGTTCAGAGAGGAAAGCGCACCCAAGTCAGCCTGGGGAGAGCCAAAGAAGGCGGCGGGCTTGAAGCGGAGTCTTAAGGAGGCAGCAGGCAGATGAGGGCAAAAGGAAGCAGGCATTTCCCACACGAAGGCCCAGGATGGGAGTGCGCAGGGAGTTCAGCAGGAAAGAGGCCCAGGAGCTGGGCAGGGGCAGACTGTGAAGAGCCCTGTGCGCCAGACCAAGGGCACACGGGTTTGTTTCCCTGTTTCTCAAACGGGCCATGCTGTCACCTGTGTCTGTGCCCCCACCCAGGTCCTACTCATTCCTCAAGTCTCAGCTCCAGCCTCAGTTTCTGGGGAAACTCATGCCTGACCCGCCTCCTCCACACCAGGGCGGGTCTCCCTCTCCCCCCCCCCCCAGTGCCTTTTCCTTCTTTGCTCATTCAATGATCACATGATTGATCCGAACAATTCTTGGTTTAATTGTCTGTCTTCCGGGCTGGATCGTAACCGTGTCCGAGGCGGAAGCCCGGCACTTAGCCCAGAGCCTGGCGGGAGGCAGATGCACACCATGGGCTGAATTAAGGAGCAGGCCTCTCCATTTTCTGCTTCTAACCGCCTGTGGGCAGGAAGAAGAGAAACCAGAACTGCTAGGTGCTGCATTTAAAGTAAAAGCTACCAGACTCTGAAGGAAAACCTGAGGGTGGCCTATAAGTTAAAACATTCTCCAGAAATAAACCTTGTGACACTTAGACTGTCTGCTCGAAAAACTTCTTCCTTTTGCACATATCGCATCACTTTGGAGAAGAGAAAAAAAACACAAGTCAAAATCTCTCTAAGATATTTCAACAAGACAAAATATTAGCACGTCCCACAGATACTTACAACAGCATTCACTTTTTTCAGAAACAAAAATTATGAAGGATGCTTAGCAAACCCAAACTGCAAGGCAGAAAGTCTCCTCCTGATCCAGCTTAAACACAATAGACTGCTTATTTACGCAGCACCGTCTCCTGCGGTCTAACCAACTGTTTGTCTCCAAAGGGCAGGCCCGTGTAGGAATGCTGGGCCTCAGCCGGCAAACGGAATCCCGCAGCCTACCAGGAAGGCCTTGGCACACTCGAGTTCAGACAGCAGCTCTCCAGGGCCTCCAGCCACTCGGCAGCAGAGCCCAACAGACCCTCCGTGCCTGACCAAGTCACCAAGTCAACATCCAGCCTCCATGAGGTCGTTCAGTTCAGCAAACACTGGCTGAATCCCCGCAAGCCTGGTAGCAAGAAACAACACTCATGAACTATGGCCTAAAGGACATCACTTGCTCTAGTCTAGTGTTTATGAAAGGAGGGGAACAGCAAAGCAATACATATGTAACGTACTGAACCCCTGCTGGGAGCACCAGAGACATCAGAGCTCCATCCCAGGCTCCGGCCTCAAGGGCCCCATGGTCTGCTGTCTACCTGACTTGTTCTTACTCAAGAGAACGCCTGGCTTTGTGTACTTACCACCATTTCCCAAACCAGCGACGGAGTTGACGCCTTCCAGGTCATCTGGTAAATTGGGAACAAGGCCACTAGGAGAGAACATGTGCAATAAGAGATGAGTTAGTCGGGGCCTGTCTAGTGGTGCAGCAGTTAAGTTTGTACGTTCCACTTCAGAAGCGGGGTTCACCGATTTGGATCCTGCATGCAGACCCATGCACCGCTTATCAAGCCATGCTGTGGCAGGCGTCCCACATATAAAATAGAGAAGCTGGGCACAGATGTTAGCTCAGGGCTAATCTTCCTTAAAAAAAAAAGAGATGAGTTAGTGTTTGAACAACAGAGACTGTTAAGACTGCCTGAACTGCACAGGACAATCATCCGGCCACGGGCAACAAAGGACACGCAGCTGGGCCATCTGGGAGGCATGCAGTACAGAGGTTAAGAACTCAGGCTTGGGACCAGCCCAGTGGCACAGCGGTTAAGTTCGCACATTCCGATTCTGGGCAGCCCAGGGTACACCGGTTCGGATCCCAGGTGCGGACATGGCACCACTTGGCATGCCATGCTGTGGTAGGTGTCCCACGTATAAAGTAGAGGAAGATGGGCACGGATGTTAGCTCAGGGCCAGTCTTCCTCAGCAAAAAGTGGAGAATTAGCAGCAGTTAGCTCAGGGCTAACGTTCCTTAAAAAAAAAAAACTCAGGCTTCAGGGCTGAGTTCTGGCTCTGACACTTAATAGCTCAATGACCTTCAGTAAAGTTAGTCATTCATTAATTTATTTATTCATACATCACGTATTCTGTGTGCCACGTATGTGCTACACGCAGAGGCACTGTGCCAAATACATGCTGCTTATGTTTCTGACTCTCACTTTCTTAACATTACATGGGGATACCACCCTCTACCTGTAAAGATTAAGTGAGTTAATGTATACAAACACTTAGCACATAGTAAGTGCCGATAAATGGCATCTGCTACTGTTTTTGTCATTACTATTACCATCATTAATATGCCTATCACAACCAAAATTAAGCTTCCAAGAATCAGGCACCAACTGAGACGCTTTAAGACTGTCAAACAAAAATGCAAAATTCACTGATCCGAGAAGTTTTACTGGCTGTCAGTGAGGATCTGGAGACACTGACGGAAAACTAAACCATAATAGGAGGTGTGGTTTGACACAAAAGACACTACCCTGGATTCTATTCTAAGCTCTGCCACATCCCTCGCCGAGCCTCGCTCCCTCCATCTGTAAAAGGAGAACAGCAGCTACTGCGCAGAGTAACTGGCAATTAAACAAGACACAAAGCACCCAGCAAGGCACCAGGCACACTGTGAGCACTCCACAAATGGGAGAAAATATCTCTGTCATCTTGAAACAGACAGTGCTTTGCAATTTATAAAAGATTTACCACCGTGAGAACTGCTCCATTCCCCAAAGGTCCACACATTTTTCAAAGGAAGGCGCCAAGGCCAAGATCATTTCAGTGGCCTCGGCAGAGTCACATGGCAGCTAAATGGAGAAGAGTGTCCAGAATCCAAGCCTTTTCTGTCTAATCCTCAATAATCCTTCCTTCTCCCAAGCTGTAGACCAGGAGTTGATGGAAGCTCGGCTTGACTTCTTGGCAGTTTGTTCTTTCCATGCCTCTAAATCCAAACACGTTCTGTTCCTAGGACCATTTTGCCTGATCACCAAACCAAGCAAAAAACCGGATGCCAAAAAGTTCCACCATTAAGAGAATGATTATATAAAATGAGTGTGCTATAAAGGTAACTGAAAAAACACTCAAGCAGAATGTGCCCTCAATTATGAAAAAAAACCCATACATGGACACCAAAGTCACCTCAAATCCTTCTCAGAAACTGGGTGGGCTATAATTACACAAGACAAAGCAAATATTAAAAATCTACATTTGTAGGAGACTGGGAGATATTTTCCTCCTTTTTAATATTCTATAATTCTCAATTTCCTCCAATAAGTATCACTACAAGGACAAACTCCATTTTCTAAATTGGATTTTAGAAATTAAAATCAAGTTCAACCACTACCTTTTGCAGAGTGACCCAGAGGCCCAAAGTCACACACCAGGTTATCGGTCAAGCTTAGCCTACAGTCCGGTCTCTACATTCCCAATCTGGGGTTCCCTCCACCACAGCCCTTAACTTACTACCATTGGCTGAAAAGGCCCATCCATTACTCAAGCCAAGATCAAGCACAGTTGAAAACTACATGGCAGGCAAAGCCAAAGAATGTGGGCTTAGACAAGTTTCCAACAGGCAAACACTGAAGATTGAAAAATGACATTTGATATGCCAACTCTTAGAAGAAACCACTATTTAAGGCAGAAATTCCTGCCTGGTTCCTGCCAAATTTCCACTGGGGTTTTACCTACCCACTTTTAAAATGCTATTAGTCTCTGCCTCTGCACGCTCCAGTTGGTTCCGGCCACACCTCCAGCTCTAAGTGGCTCCCTCTTCCCATTCTGATCATTCATTCTTAGCCTTAGAACTAAAACTAAGGCTGAGGCTTCATGGGGCCCTACTAGAAATCACAGCTATGCCAGCACAGGAAGAGGGCTTAGATAGCATCTTGTGACGGTATAGATGGAGGTACTAAGGCCCAGAAAGGGAAGGAATTTGTTTGCTCAAAATCACAAGGGCATAGAAGCTAAGCTGAGCCCAAACTCCAGGTTTCTTGGTGCGCATTCCACTTGCGAACCTGTGTCTGGGCCACCCAAAGCTCTGACACAAATGCACACAGTCTGCACCAGTTTCCTCACGTGCAAATACAGCATAATCATGACAACCCACCCTGGCGGGGCATCCACTCTGAGCAGGGCCCCCTCAGGACCGGACAGGCACCTCCCACTTCATCCCCACCAGAGCTCTCCTATGGTTAGTGGTAGTTCTTCTTTTTTAAAGATTGGCCCTGAGCTAACATCTGTTGCCAATCTTTTTTTTCCTTCTCTCCCCAAAGCCCCCCAGTACACACTTGTATATTCTAGCTGTAGGTCCTTCTAGTTGTGGCATGTGGGACACCGCCTCAGCGTGGCTTGATGAGCGGTGCCATGTCCACGCCCAGGATCTGAACCAGTCAAACCCCGGCCGCTGAAGCAGAGAGCACGAACTCAATCACTCGGCCACGGGGCCGGCCCCAGGTGGTAGTTTTCCAATGCTGCCATTTTTTTTAAATGAGGAAACAGAGGCCCAGAAAAGTGAGTAAGCTGAAAAACCCAGACTGGCCTGGTTTCAAACCCCAAGCTCTTCACCTCTACACCACCCCGGCAGCCCTACGCCTTCCGCAAGGGGGCTGTGGTGAGGTCCAGATGAACTGAGGCTGAGGATTTCCAGGGCTCGGCACAGCGTGGTCACTGCAGCTGCTGTCTGTCGACTGTTTGTCGAGCGAATGAAGGGACCCTCCCCTGAGCTCCACCCCTCATCCTCCCATTGTGCTCTACGGCCACTCAAAATGCGCGACATCTTTCTATGCCTGTATGTGGCAGCAACAACTGTCCATTCACACAAGACCCAATGAGGCCTAAGCGTTTCACTGAGAAAGTGTTACAAGAGCCGTGGATGGAACTGGACATCACATACAGAAAACAGTTACACCAAGTGCATGTTTGTTTGTCTTTCAACAATTCATTTTTCATTCTATGTGATGTATTCTTAATGAGACAGGGAGTATATAAACACAAAAAATACAGATAAACCTAAAGCTCTCCTTGACTGCTCCTCACTCCCATCTCGGGCCCCTAAGAGGTAACCACCACTGTCAGCAAGACATGTAGCCGGCAGACCTTTTCCTACGTATTTCCATACATAGAGACGTAGTTTTATTTTGTGGCTTAAAAATAAAACAAATACAATCAGACTGTATATATTATTCTACAGCATCTTTTCTTCAGTTAGTGTGTCCTAAAGATGTTTCCATGGCACTACAAATAGACCTACCTCAAGGTTTTCAACTCCTACAAAGCATTCCACAGCAGTGGTTTTCAAACTTTACTGCCCGTGACCCATAGAAGGAAAGGTACAACCCCTAATTCTTGAAATGTTTGCTCTTCTGTTCTATTCCATTTTTTAAAATTCTGGTTGCAATCTACTGAACTGAATTTCATAAGCTGCCAACAGATCACAGCCTGAAAAATACTTTCAAAAGGATGTGTATTTACCCAATCCCCTGACAGTAATTCAATTTATTTCCAAGCTGTTCCTTTTACAAACAATGCTGTATGAATATCCTTACACAGGTCTCATTGTGCACATGCATGAGGATTTCTCTAGGATAGATAAAAAGAAGTAGAGTTGCTGGATCAAAACGTATTCATGTTTTTAACAGGCAAAGGATTTAAAAATATACAAATGGCTAATAAGCACATGAAAAAATGTTCAACATTATTAGTCATTAGGGAGATGCAAATCAATATCACAATGAGGTACCATGTCACACCCCCAAGGATGGCTATAATCAAAAAGACAGACAATAACAAGGCTCTGGAGATGAGGCTGTGGAGAAATAACAGCCCTCATACACTGCTGAGGAGAGTGTAAAATGGTGCAGCCACTCTGGAAAAGAGATGGGACAGTTCCTCAAAATGTTAAACACAGAGTTACAATATGACTCAGCATTTCCACTCCCAGGTATACACCCAAAGAGAAATGAAAACATATGTCCATACAAAAACTTGTACCCAAAAAAATGTTCTTGGTAACATTATTCCTAATAGCCAAAAAAACGCACAAACAACCCAAATGTCATCAACCAATAAATGAATAAATAAAATGCAGTACATATACACAAAGGGATATGATTCAGCCATAAAAAGGAATGAAATACTGATACATGCTACAACGTGGATGAACCTCACAAAAGACAACATATTGTAAGATCTCATTTATATAAAACGTCCAGAATAGGCAACTCTAGGCATAAAAAGTAGATTGTGGCTGCCCCAGGCTGAGGTGGGGGGAGGAATGGGGCGTGTCATGCACTGAATGTTTGTGTCCCCTCAAAATTCATGCTGTAACCCTCCCATCGCTGCTGATGGTATCAGGAGATGGGGCTTCGGGTTGGTGATCAGGATTAGATGAGCTCAGGAGGGGGGCCCTCGCCAATGGGATTCTGTCCTTATGAGAGCTGAGCGGGAGCTCGCTTCCTCTGTCTGCTCTCCATGTGAGGACACGATGGGAAGTCTGCAGTCTGCAACCCGGAAGAGGGTCTCCCCAGAACCCAACCATGCTGCACCCGGTCTTGGACCTCCAGCCTCCAGAACCACAAGAAATAAATTTCTGTTGTCCGTAAGTCACCCAGTCTATAGGATTTGTGTTACAGCAGTACAAGCTCACTAAGACAGGGAGTGACTACTAAGGGACGCAGGATTTCTTTTTCAGATGATAAAAATGTTCTAAAAGTAGATTACGGTGATGATTGCACAACTCTGTAAATGTACTAAAAAAATCATTTAATAGTATATTTTAAATGGGAGAACTTAGGAAGCTCAAAGTTAGGGAGAGGTAAAACCCTGGGCATGAAAACAAAGGGATGGACCCAAGGTTGTGGACACAGAGGATCTTGTCCAGGAAACGTGCAACATGGTAACAATATAACAAAAATAGCTAACAATGAAGGTGCTCCCTAGGAGGTGCCAGGCACTTGATACAATCTCACTTCATCCACACAGCCGCCCAATAAAGTAGATATTATCACCGATGGGAAAGTGAGGCTCAGAAGGGCGGAGTGAATTACTCAAGCAACCCAGCTAGTAACCGGCTGAAGCAGGATTCAGACCCAGTGATCCTGAGGACAAAGCCCGCGTTCTTCAGACACCCCCGACCAGAACTTAACAAAGGCCTCAGGTTGGGCGAGGTTCCTGGGGCCGGGACCCAGGCCTCAATCCCACAGGCTGGAGCACCTTGGGGCACCCACAGGTGATCAGGTTTGCAGCGCATGCCGCCCAGTGACCTAATTCAACAAAAGGCTGAGGACAAAGTAGACTCCAGTCTAGTCTCTAAAACGGGGGCTTGGAAATTACCAAGAAGGACGCCCATATTAGCACAAACAGAGCTGATTTTATTCTAAGGATGTCGCTCTTCCACTGTGACCACCTAAACGAGAACCCGTCTCTGAGGACATTTCTGCCGCTCTCTAAGGGCCAGTTCAAGTACCAGGAGCTTCACAGACTCCTCCCCGAATCCGCTCAGCTTGGTCCAGAGAACTAGGCGGAAGGCAGGACAGGGGACCAACGGCCAGGCTCTAGTCAGCAGGCCGGGATTCAAACCCCGGCTTAGTCACGTAATTTTCGTGGGATCCCACACCTCTCTGAGCCTCAGTGTGTCCTCACCTGTAGACAGGGGATAATACTGTCACCTCAAAGGATCGTTGTTTATTCAGTGATTTAAGAAACAGTAACTGAGCCCTATAATAAGCCAGCTGCCAGTTTAGGAACTAGGGTTACCAAAATGATGAAAATGCAGCCCCTTCAAAGGGGTCATCGTCTCATCTGAGAGACAGACAAGTTAGCAACCTGCACTCTCCAACCCAGGAGCCAGCGGCCCCACGTACCCACTGAGCACCTGAAACGCAGTTATCCAAACTGAGAAGTCCTGTAAGCGTAAAATCCGCGCCGGACTCCAAAGACGTAGTGAGATTAAAAAGAAAGTAAAAGACTTCATTCATAATTTTTGTCGTTGTTTACAAGTTAGAAGAATAATCTGTGGAAATATTGGGTTAAATAAAATACATTAAAGTTAATTTCACCTGTTTCTTTTGACTTTTTTAAGGTGACTACTAGAAATTTTTTAATTACATATGTGGCTCAAGTTATATTTCCACTGGACAGCGCTAGTCAATTAAACCCAGTGCAGTAAATAAGGGCTGAGATGGGGTCAGTGATAAACAGGGTGGCTAGAAGACTACAGAGGGCCCAGGTGGGCCGGGGGAATGTCAGTGAAGGCTTCCAGGCAGTGACATCTAAATTGAGACTTGACAAACAATGGGCATTAATAAAGCAAAGGCGAGCAGGGAGGCAATCCAGGCAGCATTAACAGTGAGGGCACAGGTCCAGCAGTAAGAGCAAGGCAAGACCGGTCGTGACACAGAGTTTGGCAGCCGGGCGGAGTGAAGGGCTTGGGGAGGACACAGGGAGAGGGACGACAGGGGAGGCTGGTGAAGCAGATGGGGCCAGAATTCGAAGGACCATGGAAGCCGTATTAAAGAACTTCATCCTGAGGGTGGCGAGGGGCCGGGGAGGGTCTGAAGCAGATGAGTAAGAGATTAGTCACCAGGAATGCATGCACCACCTGGGTCCTGCCAAACAGAGAGAGGAGGGAAAGGAGAACACGTGACGATCTGTTGAGTTGCTACTCTGGGTCAGACAGTGGGCTAAACCCTTTCAGACTCACCCATTTTACAGATGATGAAAACTGAGGCACACAGAGGGTGAGTGACTTGCCCAAAGTCACAGGATTGTTAAATGGAAGAATTGGGATTGACACCCAGCTAGGTCTGGGTCCCAAAGCCAAGTAATAACGGACTTTATCTTAACGACAATGAGAAGCATTACACATACAAAGCATCAGACTGTGACGATCAGATTTACATTTTAAAAACAGCTTTCAAGCTGTAGTATAAAGGACTGTTAGAGGTGTGAAGGAAACCAGGACAATCGAGGTGACAGGTCATCCCCCAGTCTATTGGGGCACAGCAGTAGGATGAAGAGAAAGGGACACAATGACCTACCATAGGGTCCAAGTTAGGCAGGAGCTGCCAAGGGCCTTTCTCTGTGCCTGATACACAGTAGGCTTGCAATAAACAGACTAACCATTTGCCCAGGTTTGCCCAAGACAGGACTTGTTCATGCCTGCTGTCCAGGCATAAATATTAATTGTGCTCATTTCACTCTAAGTGTATGGGTTTGCACAACACATCCACGGTCACCCTTTCAATTAGGGTCTGTTAACTAAAAGCAGCAGCCTGTCCCTGGGAGAGCTGGATAAACACATTGGGGTTCTCCTCCATGTCCTCCTACCCACTCAACCAGGAGCCCAGGACAACAGAGGGCCCCGGCCCTGGAGCAGTGCAGGGCTCTGTCAGGCCTTCCTACCAGAAAGAGAGACCCCTGCCCCACCAGCAATGTGGACTCCAACTGCCTCTGGGGACAGGTCCACTGAGAGGCTGCGCTCAGCCTTTATTCCCCAATTTGTATTATTATTGATGATAATGAAGATGATGGTGGTGGTGGCAACACAGAATCATTTTTTAAGCACTAATTATGTGCCAGGAATTACACGTGCCAAGCGAATTGCTGGGCGGACATCTTCTCTTTCATCCTCACCCCAACTCTGTTGGGTAGTTATTACTACTAGCCCCGTTTTACAGACGGGAAAGCAGGTTAAGCCACTTTACCAAAGTCAGACAGCTAGTTCGTTTCAAGAGCTGGATTTGAATCCAGTTCTGTTCAACTCCAGCCAAGGTTCTTAACCACTGCACTCCATTGCCTGAGTCTTGGTGGCCACTACGTGACCCCATAAGCAAAGTCTGGACAGACCAACTACACTCCCCATAATGAAAGCAAACCGCCAGAAGGCACCATCAAGTACCCTCAAGGTACTGATTGAGGTAGTGCCCCTCACCCAGCTCCCACTGACTGCACACTCCAAGAGGGCCCCCTCCTCAGAGAACCCCACATCTGTCCCTCACCTCCTCTTCCAAGTCTGTCTCGAAATACAAGAGAAGGGGGTGTGGTGAAGACGGGACCCGCAGCCCGCTACACTCAGTATCAGCGGGTGGGTCCCAAAGAGACGCCTCCCCCCAAGAAACCCAGCCCACACACTGCCCGTCTGGAAACCCTCAGAGCCCCCCGAGAGCAGACCCCAAGTCTCCGCTGGAGCGAACCCCCATCAGCGGGAGCCCCGGCCCGGTTACCGCGAACCCCTACAGCCCGGGCCGCACCTGCAGCCGCTGAGCGTCCCGGGGAGGGTGACGTCCTCTTCCAACACCGAGTCCATCCTGGACACGGAGGAGGTGGTGGCGTTGGTATCTATGGTGGCGGCGCCACTGGTCACCCCCCCGCTGTCGCGACCCGCCAGGCTCCCCAGGTCCCCGCCCCCTCCGACCCAGCTCTTGTTCGGACTCCGGCGGCGCCGCTGGAATTCAAACCGCAGCCGCCGCCATCTTTCCCGGCGCTTCTTCCTACGGAAACGGGGCGGGGTCACCAAGGCGCGCGCGGTGAAGCCGGCCGGCCGGGGTCAGAAGCCGGGCAGGGAAACGGGGCCGGGCGCCATCTTAACTAAGGGCAGAGCGTCCGCACTGAGGCCAGCAAATGTAAGGAAAGAGAGTCCGGCGGCCATGTTTTGTGAGGGCACTCAGGCCGAGGCCAGTGCAGGCGCCATCTTTGTTGAGGGCAAAGGCAGGCCTTGGTCGGTTAATTTAAGCGGGAGATGGGAATCCAGGCCCTCAGGGACCTTCAGAGTTCCTAACGTGGTGTGTGCTTTTCTAGAATAATACCCTCAAACCTTAGGGTCTGTGCATTCAAAAGATTTCCACCTTGAATTGAAACTCAGATAATCGGGTGTTGCCTTGCTTTAGAAAAATCCTACCTGCAGAATCCCATTCAAGCAGTAATTTGCAAACTTAGTTTGAAACAAATAAACTCATCCCTATGAGCCAAGTGGTCAGCGACACTCTCTCTCCAATCTCTCACTTAGTGATCCTTTATTAGCTTTAAAGTTCAAACACACCTGAGATCAGTAACGTGAGGCCCAGAGAGAGGAAATGACTCGCCCAAAGTCATGCACAGTAAGTCTGTCAACTGGAGCCAGCCAGATCCACGGCGGAGTGTGAGTGTGAGCCTGGATCCGGACCGCAAACCAGGCGCCAAAGCAGAGCCCACGAACTTAACCACGAGGCCACCACGCCAGCCCCCTGGCTGCCTTTCTTTCTTCTTTTTGTTTCTTTAAGGATTTTTATCTTTCCTTTTTCTCCCCAAACCCCCCCCCCACCCCCACCCAGTACACAGATGTATATTTTCAGCTGTGGGTCCTTTCAGCCGTGGCATGCGGGCCGCCACCTCAGCACAGCTTGTTGAGCAGTGCCATGTCCGGGCCCAGGATCCAAACCCTCCAAACCCTGGGCTGCGGAAGCAGAGCCTGCGAACTTAACCACTCAGCCACAGGGCCGGCCCCTTACTGCCTTTTTTTTTTTAACCACTTTTTTTGTTTTGTTTTGTTTTGCTGAGGAAGATTAGCCCTGAGCTAACTGCTGCCAATCCTCCTCTTTTTGCTGAGGAAGACTGGCCCTGGGCTAACATCCATGCCCATCTTCCTCTACTTTATATGTGGGACGCCTGCCACAGCATGGCTTGCCAAGCGGTGCCATGTCAGCACCCAGGATCCCCACGGCGGACCCCGAGGCCTCCGAAGTGGATCGTGTGCACTTAACTGCTGTGCCACCAGGCCGGTCCCCTGACTGCCTTTCTTAAAGTGCAAAGCAATCGCCAACACCTAGGTAATTTTGACAGAGCTTGGCCAATGAAATCAACCTTCATCTCCCCATCTCAGAGTTACTACCTTCCTCTGCAGGCTGTCAAGACAGTCCTGCATAAAAATGACTTGAAAAGATGAGTGAATGGGTAGATGATGACTTTCCCTGCAGTCATGTGCAGGTCCTCCCTTGGCCTCCGTTTCCTCGCTCTTCAGTTTAAGTGTTACCTTCCAAGAAAGGCTTCTCTAATCTTCTAATCTAAATCAAGCCCTTTCTTGTATTCTTCACAACCTGTTTTTTCCTTTGTAGCACTTACCACATTTTGCAATTATATATGTTTGGGGTTTTTTAAATATCTTCCTCTTGCAGTAAACTGGATGGTCCATGAGGGCAGAGACTGCGTTCTGAATTGTTCACTGCTATATCCCCAACACCTAGCACCATGCCTGCCACCCAGCAGGTGTTTAAAAATATATGTTGAATAAATGATTCCATCAATCTGGAAAATGGGTCTAATACCTATCCTGCAAGGTGTCTGTGACAAGTGATATCTTCGTGGCTCAGTCCGTGGTAATCCCAAATATCCTATTCTCCTTCTCTCCCTCTCTCTCTCTCTCTCCCTCTCTTTCTCTCCCTCGGCTTTAGGGAAGCCTACAGTCCTGTGCCCGTCTGTCTTCCTTCCCTAGCTCTTCAATCACCCCCAGAATCAGTAATAAAATAACAGCCTGAAAGAGAGAGTGGGCAGGAAGCAGTGGGCTCACCGGATGCCTGCCCCACGGAAGGGGCAGTCCCTGAAGCCCTGGAACCAGCAGTTCTTGCCAGTACTAAGTTCAACCAATGAGACGAGTGTGTCCAAAAGCAGGGAAGCTGGGGTGTCAGGATTCCAGCCCTGGTTCTGCCCCTGACTCTGTGTGATCGCTGGCAGATCACTCCTCCTCTCTGGGCCTCAGTTTCCACATGTGTGAGATAAGAGGGTTGGATTGGTTGGATGTCTCAGGACCTCACAGCTCTGGAGCTGATTTCTTTGTGTTTATTTCAAAGCTACTCACGCACAACCAACTCTATTCTGGTGAAGGAGACAGTTATAAATTCATGACGTCCCAGATGAAGGAACTCACTTTCATTCCGGCAGATGACAGCTCTTCAGAAAGGAAACTGGGAGGAGGACTTGCACATTTTGAGCATCTCTTATGTGCCACTTGTGCCAGGCATGTGGCATGCACCGCCACGTTTACCCCTCACAACAGCTCTCCCCAGTAGGTGCTACTGTTGTCCCCATTTTACTTCCAGATGAGGAGACTGGGGCTGAAAGAGGTGAAAATAACGTACTCAAGGTCTCACTGTTGGTAAGTGGCAGAGCTGGGATTTGAGCCCAGGTCCCTCCGAAAGCCTACACCCTAGTTGTTTCAGGCAGCCTGTCTTCTCTATTTGTTCTTCTCCACTTGAGAATTTAGGATTAAGAGGTGAGGTCTACATCCAGACAACAGTGTTTCAGGGATGTGTCCACCAGACTCTACTCCTTGGGCAACTGCTACACGGTGGCCGTAAGGTGAATGGCGGTGTGGACAGTATGATTGCAGGGCTGGAAGTCTGGGCACCTGGATTCTGACTCTGGAAAGTCCTCCAACTTATCCTGTGGCCTGAGGTCCCTTCCCCTCGCTCTTCCTTGGTTTTCCCATGTGTAAAATGGGACAGACAATGCTGAGCTCACGCAGCTGCATCATCTAGATACTTTGGGAACTGTAAAGAAGAGCGAGCCTACAGGGAATTCTCCTTGTGATAAATCCGTTGCCTTATTCCATATATGATCATGTTCCAGGATTGTGTGCTAAACCCTTTCATGAGCCTGGAAACTTTAAATAGCACAAATTGCACAAAGGATAGGCTACTTGGGAAGTTGTTTTTCCTGTTTGCATGGTCAGGGACGAAGCCCTTTGCCCCGTCTCTGTCTCGCCATGGCCTTTCTTTCTGCCAAGCCTGGAGGTGACGTCACTACCACCAGCTGTTTGGGCTATCTGGCGCCATCTCCTTGACAACAGCCACCCAACCACAAAGCTGGCATTATTATTTCTCCGGCAAGGTCATATCAAATGGCTGGGGGGAAGTAGCTAGCAGCCAGATGTTTCTCATTAGGGTAGAACCCTCCCGAAGTTTTAGCAGCTCAGGACACATGAGCTGCCATTATTAACAGCAAGACTAACTTATAGCATCAATACATACACATCGCTGCTTTGCACTGTTCCGTTGTATCTTCAATACACCGTGAAGTAGATTAGGATGATTGTCCTGCTCTACAGTTGAGGAAATGAAGGCTCAGAGAGGGAAAGACGTTTGCCAAAGGCCACGCTTCTTCCTTTCTTTCTTAGCTTTCCATTTAGAAATAATTTCTGACTTAGAAAAAAGTTACAAAAATAATGTAAATAATTCCCCATGCAGCCTTCACTCAGCTTGCTAAAATATTAACATCTTGCATAACTATAGCACAATTGTCAAAAATAAGAAATTATATTGATGCAATACTATTCACTACAAATCTTATTCAAATCTAACCGGTTTTTCAGTGAATGCCCTTTCTCTGACCAGGATCCCATGCAGGATTCCACATTGCATTTAGCTGTTTATGTTTTCTTACTCCCCTCCAATCTGTGATGGCTCCTCTGTCTGTGTCTTTCATGACACTGACACTTTCTAAAAGTTCTTGCCAGTTATTTGATAGAATGTTCCTCAATTTGGGTTCACGTGGTGTTTCCTCATGAATAAATTGAGGTTATGCACTTGGGCAAGAATCCCACAAAAGTGATGCTGTGCCTTTCTCAGGGTATCAGGAGGCAGAAGATGTTAATACGTCTCATTAATTGGTGAATTTAACTCTGATCTCTTGGCTGACTCTTGGTATCTGCCAAGATTCTCCATGGTACAATTACTGTTTTTTATAATTAATAAGGATCTTGGGGGGGTGATATTTGAGGCTATGTAAATATCCTGGTTTTCATCAAAGTTTCACCCACTAAGTTTAGCATCCGTTGATCATTCTTACCCAAAACAATTATTACAGTGGTATTTGCCAATTGGTGATTTCCTATTCTCATCATTTCATCTATATTTATTAATTGGAATTCTACTGTAAGGAAGAGCTTTCTCTTCTTCCCTATTTATTCGGTTGTTTATTTAAATCAATATGGATTTGTGGATGTGTGCTTTGTTTTATGAGCTGTAATGTGTTACTATCATGATTTATTTTGCTATGCAAATTATCCTGGATTTGGCTAGTCGCCCTTCCGATACATAGGTGTGCCAAGACTCAAACCCAGGTCTGTCTGATCCCAAGGTCAGCAGTGTTTCTAGCACATCCTTTGTGCTAGAATCCCTTTCTCTACCCTGGCCCCTTGCTCTCAAGAATTCTTCCTAGCCAACCCTCACTATCAGCAGTCCTTAACCGGTTCCCAATTACCACCCACTGTCTGCTCCATGGTATGTTGGGTTCCCAAGCCACTGATGCCTTCTAAGCCCAACATCTAGATCTAGGCTGAGCACATGGTAGGTGCACAAGGGCAGTCTGTCAAATTCACTCCAAGTTCTGACTTTTTCTCGAGATGGGAAGAGGAATGAGAAATACTCCACCTCAAGGGAACAGCATGTAGATTATTGCGCTCGAGAGGGCAACACACATCAGCGTGAGATGACCTTGGACCAAATCAACTTTCCAGGCTTACTTTCTTATCTGTCAACTTGATGTGTTAGACTACACATAGACAGAGGCCCCCTTCAGCTCTGACGTTCCACAAATAACTGATATTATCTACCATGTATTGTGCTCGTTCTATGTGCCAGGCACTGTGTTAAAACCTTTACATTCAATCCTCACAATAACTGGATGAAACAGGGACTGATGACGAAACTGAGGCTCGAGGAGGAGATGGATTTGCCTGGCCACACAGAAGCTAAGTGGTGGGGCTGGGAGTTGAGCCCAGAGTTCAATCTAAAGTCCACGCTCTTCATCGCTAAGCTATAGAGCCTTTCACTGAATGACTGGTATCCCTGCCTTCAAGAAGCTGGTTAAAATTTATAAATAATTATAAATCAAAGTAAACATCTTAAATATTTTTTTGGTATAAGAAAAATAACAGTAAGATTCTAGGAGCATGAAGAGAAGAGATTAAGTGATTCTGGTTGAGGGACTGGGGAAAGATGTTTTCCAAGCAAGATCTATGCCCTGCCAAAAAGCAGGATAGAAACCTGCACGTCCCATATGTGTACTAGCTCCTCACTTTTTAGGGCCAGCAGAAGTAAAAGTATTGGATGCAACACCATTTGCAGAGCTCATGTCACATTCTTCATGCCCCAGTGCTCTCTCACAATTCAGAGACGAGTTTGCTGTCCTTTATGGAGGAGGAAATTGAGGCTCAAGAGACGTGAACTGATTTTCCCAAGGTTGTCCAGCCTTCTAGTGACAGAGAAAGGGGTCTGGACCTCAATTTCCTAACTCCTGAGAGCTATGCTCTTGAACTCTTTGAACTTGCAGAAGGCCCAGAGGCATCCCAAATCAAGATCTCCCTGCCTGAATTGATCATCCTCAGGACCACGGCCAGATCCCCATGCGGCTAAATCCAGACGATGGATGTAGGAGAGTCAAAGGCTATTGGGAATACTACCCTAAAGTGCCGGGGAGAGCTTTGGAGCCCGCTTCCCAGCTGCACATTTGAATACGTAAAACAGCAATAGCTGTAGGCAAAGAAGGATGACTGAATTAATCAATTGTCTGGACAATTTGTGGGGGGGGGGGGGGCGGGGACAATAAACTTTCCCTCTTCCCTAAGTGCAGTGAATTCCTATTGAGAGGGTAGGTCAGGACCAGGGAAGGAGAACCACGAGTAGATGGCTGCAGCACCTACTTCCCCAAAGGGATGGATGGAAGTCCCTTTGTCTTTGCGTATGCCTTCCCCTCTGTCTGGCAAGCCACCAGGTACACCACACATGTTGTGCCCTGCCCTGCATGAGGACACCCAGCCACGAGATGGGTGGAGGCTGAAATCCAGCCCATGGTCTGCTTGCCAAGCTGTGGGCTCTGCTTCCCAAGCTAAGTCCACTCCAAGGAAGGAACTCTTTGTTCTGGTGGTTCTCACAGTCTAGAATGCCTTTCCTTCCCCTTCTCTGCATAATTCCCACAGTTTCCCTCACCGAGGTTTAAGAGAAAGTTCTGGGACCCAGTCTGGATAGCTGCCCCACCTCTGAACTTCCAGAACACCCTGGGCTCGTCTCATTTATGGCACGTACACAGCTCCATAATTGTCTGCTAACTGGGCTGTCTCCTCTATTCCACTGTGAGCTTCCTGAGATCAGGACTTTATTTTAAACCAGCTTTATTGAGATGTGATTTGCTTACAGTAAAATGCACTCCCTTTAACTTTACATTCTGATGCATTTGGGCAAGCTTATACACCCATGTAACCATCACCACAGTCAAGGTATAGAATAGTGCTCTCCAAAAGAACTTTCTAGGATGATGGAAATGTTCTAAATCTGCCCTTTCCAATAGAGTAGCCACTAGCCATATGTTCAACCTAGTGGCCATATATTGAAACCTGGAAGTGTGGTTATGTGAATGAGAAACTGAATTTTTAAAAATTTTATCTTAATTAGGGGCTGGCCCCGTGGCCGAGTGGTTAAGTTCGCGGGCTCCGCTGCAGGCGGCCCAGTGTTTCGTCAGTTCGAATCCTGGGCGCGGACATGGCACTGCTCATCAGACCACGCTGAGGCAGCGTCCCACATGCCACAACTAGAAGAACCCACAATGAAGAATACACACAACTATGTACCAGGGGGCTTTGGGGAGAAAAAGGGGAAAAAATAAAATCTTTAAAAAAAAAAATTTTATCTTAATTAAATGTAAATAGCCACATGAGGCTAGTGGCTGTTGTATTGGCATAGATATAAAATATTTCTATCACCCTAAAAAGTTCCCTTGTAAATGCAAATCAAAACTACACTAAGATATCACCTTACACCCATTAGAATGGCAAAAATAACCAAAACAAAAAGTAACAAATGTTGGAGAGGTTGTGGAGAAAAAGGAACCCTCATACACCGCTGGTGGGAATGCAAACTGGTGCAGCCACTATGGAAAACAGTATGGCGATTTCTCAAAAAATTAAAAATAGAAATACCATATGACCCAGCCATCCCACTACTGGTTGTCTATCCAAAGAACTTGAAATCAGCAATTCCAAAAGTCCCATGAACCACTATGTTCATTGCAGCATTATTTACAATGGCCAAGACGTGGATGCAAGCTAAGTGCCCATCAACTGATGATTGGATAAAGAAGATGTGGTATATATATACAATGGAATACTACTCAGCCATAAAAAAGGATAAAATCGTCCCATTCACAACAACATGGATGGACCTTGAGGGTATTATGTTAAGTGAAATAAGCCAGATAGAGAAAGACAATTTCTGTATGACTCTGTGTCATATGTGGAAGTTAAACATGTAATCAAAGAGAACAGATTAGTGGCTACCAGGAGAAAGGGGGGTGGAGGGTGGGCACAAAGGGTGAAGTGGTGCACCTACAACACGACTGACAGACAGTAATGTACACTGAAATTTCACAAGGTTTTAAACTATCACAATCTCAATAAAAAGTTAAAAAAAAAAAAAAGTTCCCTTGTGATCCAGTCCCAATCAATCTCCCTTCCCCCTCAGGAAACCACTGATCTACTTTCTATCATAAAAGATGTGTCTTTTCCAGAGTTTCATATTCCTGGAATCATGTGATATGTACTCTTTTGTGTCTGGCTTCTTTTGAGAGCAGGGATTTTAAATTCTGTATCCTAGGGTCTACTATAGTACCTGGCAGATAATAGGTTTTTCATAAATGTGAGAAAGAACGAATTAATAAATCTTAATCAGAATTAATGATCTTATCTCAAACAGTCTTTTCTCCCCACCTAATAGAACACAAGAGCGAATAAGGCCCTCACGGAGAACACTTAACTGAATCTCTTGGATGTATTGATGGAAAATTGAGACCCAGATGGGTTCAGTGGTCTGTCCCAGTTCACTCTGTAAATTTAAAACAGAGCATGGATTACAACCTAAATTGTGCAGACTCCCAGGCAGGTACTCTCTCCACTTCACAATCCCACTTCCCCCCCATTTCTCCTGGGCAAACATGGCAACTCTTGTGAATCCCTGTGGGACCACAGAGATGCCCACAAGATACCATGCTGCCTGCTTCAGCCTCCCATGGATGACATCCTGGCCCCAGACCACCTACTGAAAACACAGAAACAGCAGGAATTCAACGTAGAAAAGGATCTCATTTCATTTCAAATATACCTAAAACCCAGGAGCAGCCTTACTCCAATACTGGACAGTGGATTGGTTTTCTACTCAGAAAACAAGCCACCTGGTACCTGATCTGATGCTCCACTCAATGGAGAAAGAATAACAGTGCATTTTCTGGTAAAGCTGTTATTGAAGACTTCTTCTATAAAAGGGAGAGAGGAAAGGACCTATCGTTCATTGTAGACATGGCATGTGCTGGAGCGCTTCACACGTAAGATTTCATTTAACCTCCATGCAACTCTAAAAGGTCAGCATCATTATTCTTTTCATAGGTAAGGACCAAGAGCCATCTATTAACTTGCCAAGGTTCTACGGTTGTGAAGCCTGCCCTGGCATCCGTATCTCTCTGCTTTCAAAGTTGATGCTCTTTGTCCTGCAAATCACTGTCTTTTAGAACTCAGTTAAAGAGATTTTCTGTTGATGCTCCAGTGTGCATCCTTTAATGAGATAGTAACAGCTAAGTAATCTATGCTGGTTGCTGGCAGACTCAGCTAAGTTGGGTGTCAGTTGCTAACGTAGCTTTTAGCCCAGGTTTGCTGGTATATTTCTACCTCCCCTTTGGTATACTTAACTGATGGTTTAACCCTTAATTTAACAGTTTAATGATCTCTGTCTTTTGATACAGAAAGGTGAGGTACAGATTATAAGTAAACGAAGTTAATTCTTTACCCAGGACTAATACCTGTTAACATTGCTACCTTTTCATTTTAACCGCAGAAAATTCAAAATATAACTGTTGCCAAACTCCGATCCTTGCTCCAGAATATAAAGGCCTCTCCATCTCAGACAATTCCTTTGGGGATTAATGGCCCATTGGAGTCTATACAATTTGCTTAATTACCCCCAAATTATCATCTCAACTAAAACAGAATCTTAATAGACAACGATTAATGTCTTTATCCTTGTCTGGAAGAACCTCATCTCTTGCAAAAATACCTTCTTCAAATAAAGCTGGATAATCCCTTAGCCACGGTGATTAAAGATAACAACGGCTCCTTTAGAAAACGTCCTGGGGAAATGAAAAGGCTGAGGTAGAGCTCGTTGGTTCTGCAAGCTGCTGAAAATAAAGGCAGGAAGGGGAGGGCACGAAAAGCATCCATATATCGGACTAAGTTTGCTTCCTACCCAGTCAGCACATGCCACGATGTCTGAGGATATGCAATCCAGTCCGCGGGCGAGCTGGCTCTCCGCACTGAAGGAATGGGCTTCATCAGCACCATTCCACTGAAGGAAAGTTTGTGCTGTTAGTTCCGAGGGTCACTCAAAAACAGTCCTACTTACAAGTGACTTGGTTGCTGCCCAAAATAACAGTCTACTTGGTTCTGAGTTTAGGCTCGGCCTACAAACTGCATTGTACGTACATGTCTTTTCCATACAGTATTTCCTAGTGTGAGACCCACAATGTAGCTGATTCACTCACTCATTCATTCACTAACATCTATTGAGCTCTTTTTGGTACCAAGGCCTGTACTTGGCAATGGGATTAAAAGATGAGGATGGTCCCAGCCCTCAAATTGAACAGATAGTAGAGAGTATCATCATTATCTTTATGATCAATGAATTTTGGATTTTGTCAAATGCTTTTTCCGCATCTTTTGGGTTAATCACCGTGATTTTTTTTTTCTCCCCAAAGCCCTAGTACATGGCTGTATATCCTAGTTGTAAGTCCTTCTAGTTCTTCTATGTGGGACGCCACCACAGCATGGCTTGATGAGCAGTGTGCATGTCCATGCCCAGGATCCGAACCAGTGAACTCCAGGCTGCCAAAGTGGAACGCGCAAACTTAACCACTACGCCACTGGGCTGGCTCCCATGATTTTTGTATGTGTGAATCATGTTAATTGATTTTCAAACATTAAACCAACCTTGCATTCACAGGATAAACCCCAGTTGGTCATGAACCACTATCTTTTTAATATGCTGTTGTATTTAATTTGCTTAAATTTTCTTTTTTTTAACTTTTTTTCCTGTGACAAGAACTTTTATTCCTTTTTTTTTTTCCTTTTTCTCCCCAAAGTCCCCCAGTACATAGTTGTGTATTTTCAGTTGTGGGTCCCTCCAGTTGCAGCATGTGGGAAGCCGCCTCGGCATGGCTTGATGAGCAGTGCCATGTCTGCACCCAGGATTCGAACCAGGGAAACACTGGGCCACCGAAGCGGAGCGTGAGAACTTAACCATTCGGCCACAGGGCTAGCCCTCAAATTTTCTTAGAAATATTTATGTCTGTGTTCATGAGGGATATCAGTCTGTAGTTTTCTTTTCTTGTGATGTCTTTGTCTGGTTTCCATGTGAGGGTAATGCTAGTCTCATAGAATGGGTTGGGAAATATTGTCTCCTTTCTAATTTTTCTGGAAGAGTTTGTGTAGAATTGGTATTATTTCTTCTTTAAATGTTTCATCGAATTCACCAGTGGAGTTATCTGGATGTGGAGTTTTCTTTATGGGAGATTGTTAAATACAAATTCAATTTCTTTAATACATATAGGGCTATTTAGGTTATCTATTTCTTTTTTAGTGTCTTTCAAGGAACCTGTACATTTCACTTAAGTCATCAAATTTATTGGGATAAACTTCTCTTATTATCCTTTTTGTATCTGTAGTATCTATAGTGATTTCCCTTCTCTCATCCCTGATGTCGGTTTTTGTGTCTTCTGTCTTTTTTAAATTTTCCTGATCATTCTGGCTGGAAGTTTATTAATTTTATTCAGTTTCTCAAAGAACCAACTTTTAATTCCATTGATTTTCTCTCGTTTTCTTTTGTATTTATTTTTGCCCCTATCTTTATTATTTCTTATTTTTTGCTTATTTTGGGTCCATTTTGCTCTTCCTTTTCTAGTTTTTTAAGATAGAAGCCACTAAATCATTGATTTGACATCATTCCTCTTTTCTTTTTTTCCAGTTAGTTTATTAAAATCATAAAGGTTTATACCATTGTATAATTTTGGGTGTACATTATTATTTATCAGTTTCTGTATAGACTGCATCGTGCTCACCACCAGTAGTCTAATTTTTATCTGTCACGATACATATGTGCCCCTTTTCCCTTTCGCCCACCCCCCAGTTCCCTTCCCCTCTGGTAACCACTAATCTGTTCTCTTTATCTATGTGTTTGTTTATCTTCCACATATGAGTGAAATCACACAGTATTTGTCTTTCTCTGCCTGGCTTATTTCACTTAACATCATACCCTCAAGGTCCATCCATGTTGTTGTAAATGGGATGATTTTGTCTTTCTTTATGGCTGAGTAGTATCCATTGTATATATATGAAGAAGATGTGGTATATATATATCTTCTTTATCCAATCATCCATTGCAGGGCACTTGGGTTGCTTCCATGTCTTGGAATAATGCTGCAATGAACAAAGGGGTGCGTAAATCTCTTTGGATTGCTGATTTCAAGATGTTTGGATAAATACCCAGTAGTGGGATAGCTGGATCGTATGGTATTTCTATTTTTAATTTTTTGATAAATCTCCATACCATTTTAATTTTTGTGTATGGAGAAAGATAATGGTCTACTTTAATTTTAGGTATGTGGCTCTCTAGTTTTCCCAACACCATTTATTGAAGAGACTTTCCTTTCTCTGTTGTATGTTCTTAGCTCCTTTGTTGATTAGCTCTCCATAGGTGTGTGGTTTTATTTCTGGGCTTTCAATTCTGTCCCACCGATCTGTGTGTCTGTTTTTCTGCCAGTATCATGCTGCTTTGATTACTATAGCTTTGTAGTACATTTTGAAGTCAGGGATTGTGATGCCTCCAGCTTTGTTCTCTTTTCTCAGGATTGCTTTGGCTATTCGGGGTCTTTTGTTGTTCCACATAAATTTTAGGATTCTTTGTTCTATTTTCATGAAGAATGTCGTAGGGATTCTGATTTGGATTGCACTGAATCTGTGGATTGCTTTAGATAATATGGACATTTTAACTCTGTTTATTCTTCCAGTCTACGAACATGGAATGTCTTTCCATTTCTTTATATCTTCTTCAATTTCTTTCAATAATGCCTTATAGTTTTCAGTGCATAGGTCTTTCCTCTCTTTGGTTATATTTATTCTCAGATATTTTATTCTTTTTGTTGTGACTGTAAATGGGATTGTAGTCTTGATTTCTCTTTCTGCTGGTTCGTTGTTAGTCAATAGAAATGCAACTGATTTTTGTAAGGTGATTTTGTACCTGGCAACTTTGTTGTAGTTGATCATTATTTCTAATAGTTTTCTGTTGGATTCTTTAGGGTTTTCTATATATAGAATCATGTCATCTGCAAACAGCAAGAGTTTCATTTCTTCCTTCCCAATTTGGATACCTTTCATTTCTATTTCTTGCCTGATTGCTCTTACCAAAACCTCCAGTACTATAGTGAATAAGAGTGGCAAGAGTGGGCACCCTTATCTTTTTCCTCTTCTCAGTGGGATGGCTTTTAGCTTTTCCCCATTAAGTATGATGTTGGCTGTGAGTTTGTCATAGATGGCCTTTATTATGTTGAGGTACTTTCCTTCTATACCCATTTTATTGAGTTTTCATCATAAGTGGATGTTGGATCTTGTCAATGCTTTCTCTGCATCTATTGAGACAATCATGTGGTTTTTATTCATTTTGTTCATGTGGTGTATCACATTGATTGATTTGCAGATGTTGAACCATCCCTGTGTCCCTGGAATAAATCCCACTTGATCATAGTATATGATCCTTTTAATGTATTGCTGTATTCGGTTTGCCAACATTTTGTTGGGGATTTTTGCATCAATGTTCATCAGTGATATTGGCCTGTAATTTTCCTTCTTTGTGCTGTCCTTGCCTGGTTTTGGTATCAGGGTAATGTTGGCCCCATAGAATGAGTTAGGAAGTGTTCCATCGTTTTCAATTTTTTGGAATAGTTTGAGAAGGATAGGTAGTAAATCTTCTTTGAATGTTTGGTGGAATTCTCCAGAGAAGCCACCTGGTCCTGGACTTTAGTTTTTGGGGAGGATTTTGATTATTGTTTCAATCTCTTTACTTGTGATTGGTCTATTCAGAGTCTCTATTTCTTCTAGATTCAGTTTTGGGAGGTTGTATGAGTCTAAGAATTTATCCATTTCTTCTAAATTTATCCAACTTATGGGCATATAATTTTTCATAGTATTCTCTTATAATCTTATGTATTTCTGTGGTACCTGTTGTAATTTCTCCTCTTTCATTTCTAATTTTATTTATTTGAGGCTTCTCTCTTTTTTTCTTAGTGAGTCTGGCTAAGGGTTTGTCAGTTTTGTTTATCTTCTCAAAGAACCAGCTCTTAGTTTCATCGATCCTTTCTACTGTTTTTTTCAGTCTCTATTTCATTTATTTCTGCTCTCATTTTTAGTATTTCCCTCCTTCTGCTGATTTTGGACTTCATTTGTTCTTCTTTTTCTACTTCTGTTAGGTGTAATTTAAGATTACTTATTTGATATTTTTCTTGTTTGTTGAGGCAGGCCTGTATAGTTGTGAATTTCCCTCTTATAACCAATTTTGCTATGTTCCACAAGAGTTGATATGTTGTATTTTCATTTTCCTTTGTCTCCAGGTGTTTTTTAATTTCTCCTTTGATTTCTTCATTGATCCAATGGTTGTTCAGTAGCATGTTGTTTACTCTCCACATATTTGTGACTTTCCCAGCTTTTTTCTTGTAGCTGACTTCTAGTTTCATAGCATTAGGGTCAGAAAAGGTGCTTGATAAGATTTCAATCTTTTTAAATTTATTGAGGCTTGCCTTGTTTCCCAACATAGGGTCTATCCTTGAGAATATCCCATGTGCACTTGAGAAGAAGGTGTATACTGCTGGTTTTGGATGGAGTGTTCTATATATGTCTGTTAAGTCCAACTGTTCTAGCTTTTCATTTAATTCCACTGTTTCCTTATTGATTTTCTGTCTGAATGGTCTATCCATTGATGTGAGTGGAGTGTTGAGGTCCCCTACTATTATTGTGTTATTATTAATGTCTACTTTTAGGCTTGTTAATAGTTGCTTTATGAACTTTGGTGCTCCTGTGTTGGGTGAATAGACATTTATAAGTGTTATATCTTCTTGGTGGAGTGTCCCTTGAATCATTATATACTGCCCTCTTTGTCTCTCTTTACCTGTCTTATCTTGAAGTCTACCTTGTCTGATATACACATTGCAATGCCTGCTTTCTTTTCTTTGCCGTGAGCTTGGAGTATCATCTTCCATCCCTTCACTCTGAGCCTGTGTTTGTCATTGGAGCTGAGATGTGCTTCCTGGAGGCAGCGTATTGTTGGGTCTTGTTCTTTAATCCACCTCACCACTCTGTGTCTTTTTATTGGAAAATTCAATCCGTTTACATTTACAGTGGTTGTCAATAGATGAGAGCTTAATGCTGCCATTTTATCACTCATTTTAGAGTTCTCCTGCATTTCTTTTGTTTCTCGTCCTGTATATTTAGGTCTACCAATCGAGTTATGTAGTTTTTTATGTTGTGTTTCTTTGTTTTCTCCTTATTTGTTATTTGTGTCTCTGTTCTGCTTTTTTGTTTAGTGGTTACCATGAGGTTTGTATTCAAAATCTCATGGATGAGATAGTCTCTTTTCTGATGGTCTCTAATTTCCTTAAACTAAACCAATTCAGTCCCTTTCCTCTTCTCCTCTTAAGTTGTTTTTCACACATTTCATTCCATCTTGTGTTATGAGTTTGTGGTTAAAATGACAAGAATATCTTTGTTTTTGGTGTTTTCCTTCCCTTTGTCTTTAATGCTATACTTGAGTATTTGCTATCCTGCTCTAATTCTGTCTACCTGTTTATCTCCTTACTCTGTGCTTTGCAACCCCTTTCTCCCTTTTTTCTTTCAGGTATGAGGGCCTTCTTAAGGATTTCTTGTCGGGGGAGGGGGGGTCATGTGACTATGAACTCCCTTAGCTTATGTTTGTCTTGGAAAGTTTTTATTTCTCCATTGTATCTGAAGGATATTTTCCCTGGATAGAGTATTCTTGGCTGAAAGTTTTGTCCTTCAATGATTTGAATATGTCTTTCCAGTCTCTTCTAGCCGGTAAGGTTTCTGCAGAGAAATCCACTGAAAACCTGATGGGGGTTCCTTTATAGGTTATTTCCTTCTGCCTTGCTGCCCTGAGTATTCTTTCTTTGTCATTCAGTTTTGCCAGTTTCACTACTGTATGCCTTGCAGTAGGTCTTTTCACATTGACATATTTATGAGATCTGGCAGGCTCTTCCACATGGACTTCCTTCCCTAGGTTTGGGAAGTTCTCTGCTATTATTTCTCTGAACAAGCTTTCTACTCTGTTCTTTTTCCCTTCTCCTTCTTGAATACCTATAATTCTTATGTTGCGTTTCCCAACTGAGTTCGACATTTCTTGAAGACTTTCTTCATTACTTTTTAGTCTTAGTTCTCTCCCCTCCTCTATCTAGCACATTTCAACATGACTATCTTCGATTACGCTTATACACTCCTCTATGGTGTCGGCTCGAGCATTCAGGGAATCCATCTTTTGTTCTATTTCTTCCATTGTGTCTTTCATCTCTAATATTTCTGATTGATTCTTCTTTATAGTTTCAATCTCTTTTGTGAAGTAGCTCCTGAACTCGTTGAATTATTTCTCTACATTCTCTTTTACCTTGTTAAGTTTTTTGATGACAGTTGTTTCAAATTGTCATTTAGATTACATATTTTTGCACACCCAGAAGTGGGTTTCTTGAATGAAGGTGGTGCCAATTTGTGTTCAGTGGGAGAGTTTTTATTGCTTAAAGATACAAAGTAGGGGCCTGCCTGGTGGCGCAGTGGTTAAGTGCACAAGTTCTGCTTTGGCGGCCTGGGGTTCGCCAGTTTGGATCCCGGGTGCAGACATGGCACTGCTTGGCAAGCCATGCTGTGGTAAGCATCCCACATATAAAGTGGAGGAAGATGGGCATGGATGTTAGCTCAGGGCCAGTCTTCCTCAGCAAAAAGAGAAGGACTGGCAGCAGATGTTAGCTCAGCGCTAATCTTCCTCAAAAAAAAAAAAGATGCAAAGTAACCCCCGTCCAAGTAGCTGTCAATCCTTTTGGGATAGCAGATCCTTTGGAGACTATGATTAAGCGTATGGACGTTTTCTCCAGAAAACACACACACACAAATTGTCTGTATTCACAAATAGAGCAGCATTCGATTTCAAGAGCTTCTCAGACCCTCTGAAGCCCATAGGCTGACACCTCTATTAAATAATAAATATTGTCCTACCCACTGAATATACGATTTCTTATAACACTTCACCAAATAAGTTCACATCTCAACTCTTGTATCTGTCAAGTAGTTTTTGTTTTCAACCACCCATTTACTGAGCACCCACAACATGCTGGCACTAAGCCAGACACTAGGGATACAAGAATGAATGTTCCTGGCTTCAAGGAATACAGAGTCTACTGGGAAAGACATAAAATAACAAGTATTTACAATAAAATATGTGCAATAAGAGAGGTATTCATTAGGCAAAATGGAGACAAATTACGGATTGATCAACTTTGTTTTATCAAGGCGTTGCGAAGAATGAATAAACATTCTCAAGGATGTTAGAGAGAAAAGAAACAGTACCAGCAAAGGGAGAAGGACATCATATAACCCGGCATATGTAGAAAATTATACATGAGTTTCATATGGTTGGGTCAGAATGGTAGTGAACACGAGGGAGGGCTAAGACTCTTCCTTATTTGGGGCAGAGGTTAAGAAAAACAATAGTGACATTTAAGACTTTAGCAGGTGGTCTGACAACACAGAGGAAACCACACAAGAAGATTTCCTCCCAAACACTTCCTCTATTACCCAAACCTACTCCTATTACATACAAAGAAAATAGTTTGCCTGTTTTTTCTGCAACTGTCTAAAGTTCAGTGTTCAATATGCAAGGTTTAAAACCTCCTTATTAATAAAAACAGGCAACACATTTCACTTATTTTTTTATTTTTTATTTTATTTTTTAAGGATTGGCACCTGAGCTAACAACTGTTGCCAATCTTTTTTTTTTGCTTCTTCTTCTCCCCCAAAGGCCCCGGTACATAGTTGTATATTTTTAGTTGTGCATCCTTCTAGTTGTGGCATATGGGACGCCGCCTCAGCATGGCCTGATGAGTGGTGTCATGCCCGCGCCCAGGATCCGAACCAACGAAACCCTGGGCTGCTGAATTGGAGCACGTGAACTGAACCACTCGGCCATGGGGCCGGCCCCCAGGCAACACATTTTAAATTTAACGTTGACTGACGGCTTCCATTTTGTAAGCGGCAGTATTAGGAAGACTGTACAATACTTACAGCAATAATTTCTTCATAGAATTGCCTTGAAAAATTTACTTTTAAATAATACTATGATTTTTTTAACATTCACACAGAATGTTGCTTTCAGCCTGTCAGCTAACACTCCTAATACTGTCATCTCATGAAAAACATTCTGCTGTTTTGACTTTAACTTAATTAATTATTTCTTGAGGAAGATTAGCCCTGAGCTGACTACTGCCAGTCCTTCTCTTTTTGCTGAGGAAGACTGGCCCTGGGCTAATATCCATGCCCATCTTCCTCCACTTTTTTTTTTTAATGCGTGGGATGCCTACCACAGCATGGCTTTTGCCAAGCGGTGTCATGTCCACACCCGGGATCTGAACCGGGGAACCCCAGGCCGCCGAGAAGCAGAATGTGCGCACTTAACCACTGCACCACTGGGCCGGCCCCTAGCTTAACTTTTTTAACGTAACTAAGCACAATTGTGACTTTGAAGTTATTGAGATTTAATTACAATGGAGCATGTGGAATTTTTAAAACATATGCATCTTATACTCCTATGGAAAAGGAATACAACTAATTTTGATAATGCAATTTAGTAAATTACTTGATAAACTTTCATCGAAAGTATGACTACTATAAAAGTAATGTTTTTGACAAGTTTCTTTTGCCGTGATAAGTTTGTATATATACTTACTTTCTCTTGAATTTTAATTTGTTTAGATTTCTGTCACTCTCATTGTTTCCTTAAAATAATACTCAATTCATATACATCATAGAACGACATGTATAGAACCATATATATAAGTAAGGTGGGATTATAAATAATAAAACTTTCCTCGTGTCACTAGAAAATAAAGGAAAAACAGGGTTTGAAAGTTTAAATATCAACCACTGAAGTTGAATAAACCAATGAAGCACAAAAAAAAGAGGCCTGACATTTCTTCTTCTTTTTCCAAGTCCTCCTTGGATCTCTGGATGGCAATCCCATGAAAGACCACAGAGCTTTGTCAAAAAAGTGGATCTTTAAGGGCACCTCAAAATGATCAAGGAGGAGCTCTCATTACAGGTTATCTAATAAACGCGTAGAACACAGCCCCCTCAGATCTATACTAGAGAAAGGAAACGTTTCTATATGTATGAAAAAGAAATCCGAAAGGAGCAAGTTTTTTCTATAACATTTTCCTGGACATCTCAGTGGATTTCCAATGGGGACAAGCAAAAGCACAGACGAGAATATATGTTAATATATGCTTTCTTCTCAGGGTGTTTTATTTTGTTTTGTTCTAATAGGGGGAATCTTCTTCATGCGGCATTTGTTTTTCCTAAGTGGAAAACTTTCTTTAAAGGAACTTCTTAAAGTGAAAAGCACAGTCAATAAATGAAGGGGTCAAAGATTTTGATGAAGTGGTTTGAAAATAAATGATCTGTGACATATATTAAAAGGCTTCCAACAACTCTGACCACATAAAAAAGTAAAACAACAAATCTACAATAGGTACAAATTATATACATTTATTTTTAATAATTTTAAATAACACTCTTGTATAAATTCTTTCATATATTCAAATCATACACAAATTTAGAAATGCATCAGGAAGCCTAGTACAGCATATGTATGAGACACGGTTTTAAAATTTGTGTTAGAATTTTAGTGACATAAATATAAGTCTAATGTTTCAGAAACATTTCCTAATTGCTTGGGCTGAAATTTAACGTATTACAGAGTGCTTGTGCCTAGTATTAAAACTTAACTTTAAATCATTTAGCTTTTGGACTGAGATCTGAAGCCCTGGCTGACATTCCAGGGCTGCTGTCACAGTTACCATGTACGCATAAGGAACAAGTAAGAAAGATTCCCACCTGCCTTTGAAAAAGCATCATTCAACCACTGACATTTTAATGATCCATAACCTTTAGTCCATTTGCTATTGACTTCTTTAGATGAATCAGTGTATCCTTCCTGCTCTTCCCCTTGGCATAGTCACTGGCTCAGGGTTAAAGAGAAAACTTGCATTAACTTTCCATTTCTCCCCTGCACACACCAAACTCATTTTAGCTCCCAAACTCCTTACTGTCAAGAAGATCATAACAGACCAAAAGGTTCATCATGGATGAGGCCAGAAATGCTTTCCCTGCTCTAACAGCTTACGTTGGGTTGCTTTTTACTTCTCTAAACTTTCGTCAGAGAGCTTTCCTTGAGATGTGTAAATTCAACTGCTATCCACATACCTCAAACATAAGAACCAGGGAATGTTCATGATAAGTGGTGTGATGTTCACCACGTGTCCTACAAAAAACAGAGGACCAGAGGGAAAGGTCTAACGCTCCAGGCCCAGCAGAGGCTGTCAGGAGGAAGGACGGATGCTGTAGCTCTCTGCCTCCAAAGCAGCAGAGGAGGGCCAAAGACCCTGAAGGCGCTCAGCTGACCAAAACGAACTAGCAGGTCAGTGAGCATTGCTTTAAAGGCCAATTTTCCCAGGCATATTGGAGCTAGAGAGTAGCCACGTAATTCGACTCTTCTACAAATCCTCTCCCAAAAATCTCTCGTCCCATCCCACGTCAGCTCTGTTCTCCTCTCTTAAAATTCAGGTATCCTTAAGAGTGACACACTAAGTCCACAGGATCTTAGTATAAATGATGGCTAGTTTTCATTGTCATTTTTCTCTATAACTGGAGAAATTCCACTAATAGGAGACTGCTGGGAGCTGGAAGGTGGAAGGAGGAAGGGAGGGGAAGCAAGGGAGGACAGACAGACTTAACACAACCTAGAGCATGTGCATGTCAGAAGTGTATAAGGGCTTATTAATGAAGACAAGCGTATCACTTAATAGCAGTGTCTGTCATTTATCCATAAGATTCACACTCATCCTATCTTACTGGAAAATAAACAAACTTATAATCCTTAGACAAAAACTCTTCCAATATCAGTCTTTCTGAAGGACTGATGGGCTCCTGGGGCAGAACGCCGTGGCATGGGGATGAGGCCTTAGAGGAATGAGTGGCGTGTAATGTACCCCACACTAGTCTCCTGGTCTGATTTAGGTGGTACATCACTTCATGATTGATTTATCTTTTAAAGCAAAATTACTTTCACCAACAGAAAGGAGGGGATGCTAAAGAACATTATTTAAAACAAATATTAAGACTTTGATTTTTTTTCCATTGGGAAAAATTAAAAACATAAGCAAGGAACTGTTCATAAGTATTGAAAGGTAAACGTTCTTTGTGATTCAATTTTTGCAATACCTTTTAAGGTCTGCTTCAAGGAATCACTACATGGCCAGAATCCGGACCATTTGGCTTTGGCTCTCAGACGCCAACAAACACGCCTTCTTTCTCTATTGAGTTCACTTCTGTTTAACAAATGTTTATTTCTCACCCTCTCAACCCCTGGCTTTGAGGAGCTGGTAGTCTGGGAGAAAGGCAGGTATGCCACTTTGCAGAATTCCTTGGAATTATGCAGTGCAAAGTCTGTACACACATACGTGGCAGCTGCTGGGGACGAGGTTTGCCCTCCCTGCTTGGAAGGATTAGTTCACTTTAATGAAGCACAAACTGGTATTTTATTTGCTTATCACCAGTCGTGGCTTCAGAGAGTACTCCTCCTGTGTTCTTTCCACAAAGCCCTTCACAGGCATGTGGCCCCAGACTGCACCTTGCACTTAGAAAAGTCAGAAACACCCACAGACAGGACTGGCCCTCGCAGGCTTCTTGAGTCCACGGCTATTGGCCTGTAGTTGGCAGGACATTAGGAATCCTGATTCCAAGCCCAATGATGACATATTGCATAGCCTTGAACAAGGCATTTAACCTCATCTATAAAATGGGGACAACAATTACTTCCTCAGGCGGCTATGGTGAGGAACAAAGGACACACATATGGGAAGATGCTTTGCAAACTGTAAAAGGTTATAGAAATATTAATTAATTCTAATATAATGAATGTAAATACCAACTCTCATGAGCAATGGCCAAATATTCAGAGCACTTCAGGTTACCACAAGTAGATTATCTGCCTGCACATCCTCCAGAGCATCATCTCCAAACCCTGAGAGCAACTTAGTGGTCTCCTACACAGGGATGACCAAATTCCAGGTTTTTCTCTGGGGAAGTTAGGAAGAGTTGTGAACTTGGATTTCCTAGGTCTAATTGAATAGGTCTTTGCCTTTTTTCTAACCACTTGAAAGTTTGCTGTTCCTCCTAATCAAGATGTATATGTGACTTCTAGCTGCTTTTCCTGGCTTGCTTAGTCCACAATCTGTCAATATCCTAACAGATGAGAACAACAGTAAATGGCCCCTAGGAAAAAACTGTGTCTCTAAGCAAGGACTACCTCTCCTTACTCAACCACAGAGCACCCTCCAGCCAGACGAGCAGAAACAGGAGAACTGTAGCACTGCACAGAGATGGTACACACCTCGCGGCGCATGAGTGAGGGGCGATGTCACAGGTAGGAAGCATTTCTTAGGAGGGAGAGGGAGGATATAAATATTTCACAGGCATGAAAGGGGATCCCAAGTGATATGATGGGTTTTCTTTTGGAACTAAAATATTTCTAATTCCTTTGGAAGACTATCTTTTACATTTAAAAAAACCACTTTTTAATGAGGATATGTTCTACATTAATCTATGTAAAATGTATAGAGTGGCTAATGTCTAATTAGGTGAGTAGTTTGGAAAGCACAGCCTGTGTCCCAGCTTAACGATCGTTGACTTCAAAATCTATTGCTTGAATCTATAGTAAGTCAAAGAACATATCACTCTACTTTTACATTGAGAAACGGAAAGAAAGATTAGAAACATTCAACCCCTTATAAATTTCAACAACGTCCAAAGAGGGACTAAAAATGACGGATGCTCACCAGAGTCCCAGCTCTAGCAATATTGTCATCTATTTTACAGGATTTTAACCAATCCCCATATTCTCTTTTTACAATGCCATTAACTGCTGTACAAATAATTCTAGATGATAAAATATGACATGATTTTTTTTTACAAATAGATACAAATACAATGTTGACCAGATATGCTACATTAACTATATACACCTTATTTCTCTAGAGGCAGGAAAATTTCCTGTTTTTAGACAATTTATCATTTACACTGAGACCCTAAGGAGGACCACCAGCTTCCTGCTTCCAAATGTTGCCCTCTTCTCTTTACCATTAGAAGCTTATCCTGTGCTTTAATCCCATATTGAGTAAGAATTCTGGAAGGAAAAATCAAATCCTTCTAAAGATCTTCTTAGAACCTTTCTGTCCTTATTCTAGAAACACTAAAGATTATTTATTGTGATACAGCCCAGACATCAGCTTCTCCTCAATGATGTCTTTTAGTAGAGTAAAATGAATATCATGCCTGACCCTTTAAAAAAATGTGTTTCAGGAATGGAGATGAAGTCTTCTGGCAGTCCTTTCCCCCTCCACATCCATCATCCTGTTTCCACTGGTTTGGTGAACACTTCCCCAGGAGTCTAACCCGAGGTCAAGTGGATTTGGGCTGCACTATGGGGTTGAGCCTTTCTATACTCCCATGTGGTTTGGTACAAAAATATACTTTACTTCAAGTCCTTATTGACAGTGACTACTTCAGATCTTCATGGGAAAACTAAGAGTAATAGGCTAAGTGCATTACACATTTGTACCTGAAATTTCAGATGCACTATACGCCTTTGCTTTCTCAGCAAATGCTACCCAGGCTTTTTTTGGCCCAGGGGCTGTTGCTGTCTTAGTAAGCGCTGTGGTCTAACAATCCAGGAGAAGAGTTCTAGCTCCTTAGGCTTTGTAGTTATGCATGGGTGTCGTCAGGGTCAGTTGCCCATTGGGAGCCACTTCGTTGCCATCATCTTCCAACAATCCTGACACATCTGCATTGGGAATGCTGTCATGGTAGCTGCTGAAACTGATATTGTCTTCCTTCAGCTCGATGGTCCAAAAGGGAGCATTGAGTTTCCGGTTTTGGTACTCCCGGTACATATATACAGCTCCCACAAATCCCATCAGCAGCACCACCACAATGATGATGACTGTCAAAATGATGATGTTAAATTGGGTCCATGATACATCAGCTAAAGCTGACGTGCTGTTTTCAGCAGAGCTTACTGAAAAGATAGTCTGCAGGGTTGTAGGGGTAAATGTACTATTTATAACAGGGGTGGGCACTGATGTGGTCAAAGAGGCATTGGAAACCAAAATGGTAGAACCTTCAGGTGTTGGAACAATAACTTCTGAAAATAAAAACAGAGAATGAAATGTAAAAGACAAAATTATCTAGTTTTAAGAAACAATAAAAGAAATACACATGGGAGTGGAAGTTGATATGGGATGTTGACATGATAGTCTGCTTTACGGTAATGCAAGTTAAAAATAATTTTTAAAGAAATATAGTGAAAAGAATCAGGGTCTAGAAAGCTAGATTATTACATCCATGGCTGTTCTCCAAAATATATACAGCTATACTAAAATCTTTGGGAGAATTCTAATGTTGGAGTTTTCCATCCTTTTTTACTCCTGGATAGATTCATACAAATTCCTGCAAAGGCAGTAAATATGTCACTACTGAATTCTAAATCACTCGGTTAAAAGTGACAGGGATAGATGACAATCATTTGAACTAAAATAAGTTCAGTATGTCTGATGACATTTCATAAAATTCTCTTCAAAGGAGGCAAAAACAAAATAGGAAAAATCGCATTCATAGTTACTTCTGAAAAACACAATTTAAACGTTGAAAGTTGATTCAGCCAAGAGGGAAAACAGCTTCCTTTAATTGCATGTGTAGTAATTCTTGTTTTGTGTACTAGTTATTTTATAACTAAGATACTATACTTTGTATCTCTAATGTAGCATAGCTCAGTGGAAATACCAAAGGCTTGGAATCTAGTAGAACTGTGTAGCTATAGAAAAGTAAGTCAATCTTTTTCAAACTGAGGTTCCTCATCTGTAAAATGGGAATAATAATGTCTAGTTTGCAGAGTTCTTGGGAAGGATTAAATGAGATAATGTATGATACAACATTATCATATTTAATGTTTACAGTGCTTGACACATGGTAGGCACTCAATAAAATGATTACTATTATCATTATAATTCATCACCACAGTCAGCCACATCAATCTATCCTAAAAAGAGGAATGTCTTACATTACCTAATAACTAATCAGAAAAATCATCACAGTCCTGTCAGCTAAGGATGGACAAGGTATGCCTGCAAACGGGAAAGAGAAGTGAGTGACAGGCTCTCCAGGCTAGTGAGAGGGTTCAGTCTGAGTCTTCTAGCCTTGATCACAACAGAACAAGGATATTAAGAAAACGGCAGAAGGATGACACTTGCCACAGACTCAGCGTCCATCAGCCCAGTACTCAGCATCTGTCAGAATATCGGAGTGGTTTGCAGAAGAGCATGGTCTAATCTGCCCGTGATCTAATAAGGCCCGAATATCCCTAACTCATGCTGAATTTCTAATCACTAACTTTTATCTAAACCCTTACTCAACATCCCTTTAAGAAACACTTTGCCATAGGAATAACTTTTTCTTTTAAAAATCAAAGGAAGATTATTACTATTTCCTCCATCACACATGGGAAAACCTAGCCCCAAAGTTAGGACAGATGCTAGAATGAACTCTTGTTTCTCATTTGGGACTTCTAACCAGATTATGGGTCCCTACTTAAAAAGACCTGTGATGATCACTGGAAGTGATGAGAATACAGGAAGCAAAGGATAAAAGAAATGATAGGACTTTTAAATTATTAACATAAAAATAAAAATAAATCAAGAGAAAACATGAGAACACTGCAATGACTTTGTCTCGGTCCTCAAATTTCTGGAGTTGACTGGAGTATCAGGAGAGCAGCAGGAACGGAGGGAAATTTCTTTAGGCAAACATCTATCAGAATCTATTTCCAGAAAACTCCTCTGGTGGGATTGGAAGGTTTTATAGAGCTAAAGGTAGGTGTCCTGAAATTTTCACTGCTAGGCTTAGACACTAATTTACAACCTTAGGTGAAGTTTTACCTTTCTTGATGCAATTTCCCTCGCGGTCTCGAACATAACCTTCTAGGCAGTTCTCACACCAAAACCCAGTGGTGTTATGGAGGCAGTTGATGCACTCACCACTCTCGGGTTTGCAAATCTTTGGAGTTTTAATTGGGTCCACATGGCCATGACACTGGCACTTTGTACAGATGCTGTCAGAATTGTAATAGCCGTTTTCACATTTATTGCAGTTCTGGCCTGTGTAACCATCTTTGCATTGGACACATGTAGGTTCCAATTCACCCGAGTCTAAAAGAGAGAGAACGCCAATATAATTCAGTACAGTCTGAAGCTGCAATGAAAAATGCAAAACAACTGCTAGTCCTCAAAAAGATTTACAAACCCTCCCTAGTATCTCCTCCCAAACTTAGGAGACATATGGAATCAAAGTAATAATCTATACCTCAGTCATTAACTGTCCCATTTATTGTGAGAATGAGGGGGGCCATCTGAGAACCAATTCAGGGAGAGAACAAAAGAAATATGCCCACATAAGGAATCTGAATAATTGTGACGGAGAGACACTCAAAAATTTTTTATTCCTTCCTCTGTAGTCATGAGAGAGGGAACAAAATAGGACTTGAACAAAATCTTCCTCATCCCTCTCTCAAGTCTCATTTCGCATACACATTTGGATTTGATTGCAAATTCCTAGAAAGAAAAACCTTTGCTGCTTTTATAAGTTCCTTTCACCTACAGCATCTAGAATTTTATTTATCAACACACCTTATACCCATTGATAACTGATTCACTGATTTTTCCTCTAAAAATGAAGATTTAGAGAGAGGCCTTACTTATGATACAACTGCCCGTAGATGTCACTGCTGAACAAGGGCAGCGAAGACAGCCTTTAGTGACATCAGGACTCTGATAAAATCCTTCTTTGCATTCTTCACAGTGATCCCCTTTGCTATTTTCCTGGCAGTTTAAACAAGCACCTAAAAGAAGCAAATTATTTTAAGAAGTTAAAGATTTACTCTGAAAGCACAGTAACTTTAAATAAATCATACCTGCAACCGAAAGATCTTACGAGGTAACCAGAAAGAGTTATCCAATAGGGATTGGACAGAATTCAGTTTCTACCCTGTCATATTTCTACACTGGCCAGGGGGCACACGAGTAGAGTTGCAATAAGCCCTGTTGATTGACTGACTGCATACTGAAAGCACTTTGCAAAGAAAAAATAAAAACAATCTAAAGATCTATTAAAAGAATAGAAAAACTGTGCTATTTTCATAGTTAGGATACTATAGTTAAATAAGTGAATTAGACCTGTATAAACACATACAAATCTTAAAAGCAACATTGGTTGAAAAAGTAAATTGTAGAATGATACACATAGAGAGAGTGCTTACTTTGCAAAATTTAAAAAACCGCACTACACAATACTAAGAAAATAGATACATAATATACTATGCAGATGGATACATACATATGTAGCAAAAATTAAATGTGGACTGAGAGGGTATAGGTGCATTTTATGCTCTGCTTGTCTCTGTGGAGGGAGGGAGAAATATGAAACTAGGGAAGAAAAAAGAGAGAACTCCAACTTTATTTGAAATTTTCTACTTCAAATATATAACTATATACACATATGTACAAATATTAAGCAAAATATCAAAATGTTAATATTTATTCATTCTAGCTGTGGGTACATGGGTATTTCTTATATTATTCTTCATATATTTTACATTTAAAAGTTCAAAGTAAAAATGAAAACAATTAATTAATAAAGAAAATGAAAAGAAAGGAGGCAAGCAAAGTTACGTATTTTGTGGTAATACTCCTTTGGTACCCTATTAGTAAGGATATTCTGCAGGCACTGAAGCAGCATAACGTCTGAAAACAGGAAAGGAAAAGTGCAGTGTACTTTATATTCCTTCTTTGGGGGGCACAGAGATTGAAAGGGACACTCAGAACTATTACCACAAAAATAAGGGAGTAAACTCCATATAGAAATCTAGGAAGACAATGAAATTTTACATGATAAACTAAATACAGTTCAGTGCTGAAACTATTAGTAAACAGTTTCATTTGATTTCTTTTCCTTACTAGTAAAATATTTTCAAAAAGGGGGAGAGAGAATGAGGCTGTAAAATAAAATGTTCCGACAACTGGAGCAAGATTTGAAAAGCCGAAGAATGGAAATTATGTTAACATACATGTCAAATCTCAATTCTTCAGTGATTACAGCAGAATTCCCCAAAACTTCATGACCTTATTGGGAAAGACATCTTCAAAAGTACATCTGAACACTTCGAATTCAATCAAACTTGCATGTAAATATCATCACTTCTAATCATATAATTTGGTAAGGCCTGATAGTGTTCATGATATCTTTCACATATATATCACAAAGTAGGATATGATCATACAGTGATGAACACTTTAGGTACTGATTTCTTTCCAGGTCTTCTTATATCTTCATCCCTCTTTAGCTATGTATCTTTGTGACAATAAAAGCAGATAAAAAATACATGCTAAGAAACTGTAGATTTTGGCTCTAAAAATAAAATAATCTTAAATGTTAAAGTGTTCTGCAGGTTGGAAAGGTCAAAACCTACATTGTGTATAATATCTATCTGCTCTCCCCCTATTAAAAATGTCCAATGGAAATAATTTTTAAGAAAAAAGTTCTCATAAAGTTCTAAACTTTAATACAAAAATACCTCAAAAAAGTTACTAGTTCTGTAACAGAATATGGTTGTTTAGGGCAAGAGGCATGCCAATAACACACCATTTGCAATGTGGCAAGAAAAGGTCATGTTGCTACTCTTATTAAAAAATGGGGTGTTGGGGCCAGCCCCATGGCCAAGTGGTTAGGTTCACGCACTCCACTTCGGTGGCCCAGGGTTTCACTGGTTCGGATCCTGGCCGCTCATCAAGCCATGCTGAGGCGGTGTCCCTCATGCCACAAATAGAAGGACCCACAACTAAAAATATACAACTATGTACCTGGGGGGCTTTGGGGAGAAAAAGGAAAAATAAAATCTTTAAAAAAGGAAATGGGGTGTGCATGTGTGTGTGTGTATATATATTATACATTTTTAATACTTTGCCCCTACCATGCTACTAGGCCTACATGCTGATTATTTTGGGGCTTTTCATTATTCTAGATAAGACCTTAAGCCTTTGCTTTGTGCTTATCACAAGACAATTTTACTCTCTTAAACCATTTATATTAGAATATTTAACATTTTTTTTGAGAAGGATTTATTACTTCTGTTTGTTTTATGCCATACTCTGCAATGAGGAGTCAATGAGAAAAAATAACCCTACGTGGTAAATATGTCATCTCAAAAGTAAAGATAAGTATGACAATAAAACTCATCAGTTCTTAAAAACTCATCACTCTACATTGCTTTAAAAATAGCACTCACCTGGAACACAGCTATGGAGAAAGAAAATGAATAAATTAAAGACAGAGCAGACAAACACACCAGAACGCTGGCAATAGTTGTGAGGGGCTACAGTCCTTTCAGTGTTTTTCATCCCTCTAATTTTCAAATTGTCTCTCGTATGGTGTGCATGTATCACTTTTATTTTTATTATCGTGATTTTTTTCTGATTGAAAAATGGATACATTATAAAATATATCACCATGCACGCTTTAAAATATTTCAAGAACTCAAGCAATTTTAAAACATTTCATGTAGAAACCTGAAGACTGATTTTTATAATAAAAATAAGGATCATAACCTTTAAAATCTATATACTATAGGAACTAATAATGTGAATTTACTTTTCTAACAGCTTATAGCTCCTCTCTGGGAGGCAACACAGCATAAGGAAAATGTAGGGTATTTAAGGCCAGATCTGAGTTCCATTCCCCAGTGAACCTCTTACCAGCTATGCGACCTTCAGGAAATAGTTTCTCTGAGTTTCACTTTTCTAATCTGTAAAATGGGATAACCATGCCTTGGCTAATAATTTAAGGTAATGTAAACATTTCAAAGGGTGAAAGACTATTCCATAGAATATAACATTTTCTCTTTATGCTTTAGTTTCCTCATCTATAAATTAAGAAAGCTGAACTAGATGAGACCTAGGTTCCCTTTAAAATCTAAAATTTCAGGATCTTTCTTTTATGAGAAATTATATACATAAATTAGCTGGAGTCTGACTTGGTTCATTATGCTCTGCCTGGAACCACCCAAATATAACAATACTGCCTTAAAATTCACATTCTCTTTGCTGAAAGGTAGCCAAAGGAGTGGATCCAACAAAAAGGAATGAGTGTTTCCTGAAGATGATCTCATGCTTCTTGGCTAAGCATCAAAAAAATCTGGTAGGGGTAACCAAGAAAATAACTGGTCAAAGAAAAGAATGTAGGGCTCCTTTCCAACCAAATTCAGTGACAAAGCTTTGAAACATAAATTGCCACCTGTAAAAAGCCTTTTCCTTGTTTATTTTGCCATTTCACAGTTTATATATAAACCTGTCAGAAATACAGCAAGATACTTTGTTGTAGGAAGAAATGCCTGGTCCTCTCTACAGGGCAGAAGGCAAACTTTAACCTGTCAAACAGAAAGAGAGCCAGCCTAAGTGAACAAGGGAGACAATAACAGGAAATAAGGTCAGAGAGAAAGGCAAGGGGCAAAAATGTAAAGTCATGTAGGCCATAGAAAGAGGTCTGAATTTTATTCCAAGAGGAACGGGAAGCCATTGGAGGGTTTAAGCATAGGAATGACACGATCAGGTTTTTAAAAACATCCCTCTGTTTATTATGTGGAGATTGGACTGTGGTGGGGTGGGGGTTGGAGGATGAGAGCACGAGAGAACAGGCAGAGAGACCAGATGAGAGAGTGTATAAGTGGCTCAGAGAGATGACAGTGGCTTAGACAAGGAGGACAGCAAGAAGATCATGAAGAGTGGTCAGATTTAGGGTGTATGTTGAATGTCAGGCTGACAGAACTTGCTGATGGATTAGATACTTGCAGTAAGGAAAAGAAAGGAATCAAATATGACTCCTAAGCTACTGGGTTAGGCAACTGGGTGAATGGCGCCAGTTACTGAAATGAACACTAGGAGTAAAGCAGTCTTGGCTTATAGGGTAAAATAAAGAGCTGTTTTGGATGTGTGACATCATCAAAAGAAGATGTCAAGGGCGCTGTTGGATCTTTGAGTGTGAAGATCAAGGGAGAAATGTAAATCTGGTAATCAGCACATGTATAGCTGGCATTTAAATTAAATTCAGGGAACAGAGTGAGATCACTTAGAGAGAGTATAAATGGAGAAGACAAACATGTCAAGGACTGAGCTCTGAGGCACTCCAGTGCTTACAGTTGAACAGAGGAAGATCTAGCAGAGCTGACTGAGGAAAAAAAAGGAAAAAAACCAAACCAACCAGGAAAGTATGTGACATCCTAAAGTGAAGAAAGTCATCGAGGAGTGAAAGAGTGGTCAACTCAGTCAAGCAGCTGAGGTTGTTACTCACCATGCGACATTACTCACCTGATGAATACAAGAAGGTGCCTAGAATTCTTAGAAAGAAGTACACTATATGAACATAAAGTTCTAGTTTAAAAAATAACAGTCCCCCTTACCTCCACTTTAAGGGAAATACGTGTTCAATAAAGAAAATCTAGAAAAATACAGGAGTAGAAAGAAAGAAAAAAAATCACCCTAAGAAATCTGTCACTGAGATTTTGAATACTTTTCCTCGAAATCTTTCCTTATATGTAGAGGTTTGGGTTTTGCTTTTCAAATAGTCTAAACATATGGCACATGTCATTTTATATCCTGCTTCTTTCACTTTCTCATGTTGGGATATATTATTCTTTAAAATATTTTAACGACAACATAATAATAGTTGCCAATTATTGATTGCTTATAACGAGCCAGGCACTGCATTAAGCACTTTATAAATATATTGCATTAAATCTTCACAACCCATCAGGCAGTTACTATTATTATCCCAAATTTCTAGGAGAAAAGCAAGATAAGTAACTTGCACAAGGTAAAGTCAAAATTTCACTTTCTGTCTCTTAAACATGTATTGCCTAGAGAACATAATTTGCTTCATTCTCTGGTGTTAGAAATAGTGTTGTCTAATTTTTTAGAATTATAACCACCACCTTGGTGAGCATCCTTGAAAATAAAGCTTTTTATGAATTTAGAATTATTTCCTCAGAATAGATTCCTGGAAACAGAATTATTGGATCAAGGAAGTATTTTTAAGACTTCCGATACACAGCATCAAATTGCTTTCCAAAGTGTTTTTTCCTAACATATTTTATCACAAAAAGGTTACTTTAAAAATCTACTTCAATCTAAAACACAGGTAAAGACTAGAGGTGAGAAAAAAATGACTGCGAAAACATTGTTAAGTGGCCACCAGAGGGCACCGTATCACAGCACTGTTGAAAAAATCTCATTTGAGACAGAAGGAAAGATTGATTTTACGTGAAGCCTGCAGTTTTAAATCAAGTATTTGCAATCCGTCACGTTGGATTCCACTTTCATTATGTTTCCAGAAAGAGAAACTGTGTATTTCTCTTATTACTGGCTGCTTTTAGAAGTTGTAATCGTGAAAAGGGTTTCTTTTGCCTTAAATTATCCCCAGAGCAGGACAGGTTGGGATTTACTTCACGTTAATGAGAGCTCCCTTACCGCTGCAAGGAAAATCAGAAGTGAGAACCAGCACTGTAGACTGCTGTCTGGTACCATAAAAGATCTAGAGAGCAATTTAAATCAACTCAGTATGATGAAGCATTCCTGTCATTACCCAAGATTGAAATTCACCTTCCTTCTGTATGTTTTTCCATTCATTTGTTCATTTACTCAACAAACATTTAATGAGTACTTACTACGTTGCCAAGCTCCATGCTAGAGAGTGTGTACCATGGTGAAGAAAACTGATATTGCTCCTGTCCTCATGGAACTTACAATGTGGTGAGTAAGCCATATGACTCAATCACAAGTAAATCTATAATTACAAGCTGCGATGAGTGCTATGAAAAAAATACACGTGTATAGGAGAGTGTATAACTGGGAATCATCATTTAGCCTGGAGCATCAGGAACTGTGTTCTAATGAAGTAACCTTTAATTGAAGGCCTGCAGGAAGAATACGATCTAATAAAGGAAAGGGGCCAGGCATAGGGGTAGAGGTGTACTAGAAAACATTCTAGGCAGAGGAAAGACCATGTATGAGAACCTTGATACAAGGGAACATAGCTTGTTTGGAGGAATAGAAGCCAGTACGACCGGATCATAGACAGCTAAAAAAAAAAAAAAAAAAAAAACCAAGAGAATAACACAAGACAGAACTGGTAGGTAGGCAGGTAACAGATCACATAATAGAAAAAAAATTCTTCTAAATCAGTTTGTTTCACCATAGAGCAGAGGAGTAGAACGAAGAATAAGTTTTCAATAAAGATTTTTCCAGGGTACTTTAAATTTCAAATTGCTACCCTGTCCTCATAAAAACACTTATACTTGTCAGATTAATGTGTCCTGATTTTTTTGTTGGGAAAAAAAATTTCCAAGAAAGTACCTGTAATCCTTACATTTAGGAAAACTGAAGAACAGAAAAGTTAATTGTCTTTCGTTTTCAGTAGTTTGCCTAGATGTGTCTTCCTTTGTTTTTATAATGCCCAGGGTTTGCCGAACTTTCTAAATCTGTGGGTTGATGTCTTTCATCAATTTGGAAAATTCTTGGCCATTATCTCTTCAGATATTGCTTCTGCCTCCACATCTCTCTCCTTTCTTTCTGAGTTTCCAATTACATTTATGTTAGACCTTTTGGCTGTGTCCCATATGCGTTTCCTGCTCTGTTCTTCCCATTGCATTTTTTTCTCTGTGCCTCAGTTTGGATATTTTTAACTGAGCTGTATTCAAGTCTACTAACTTTGTCTTCAGTATGTACAATCTGCTGTTAAACCCATGCAATGAGTTATTAATTTCAGATGTTGTATTTTTCAGTTCCAGATTATCCTTTTGATTTTTTTATAGATTCCAATTCTCTTGAAATTTTGCCTCTTTTCACGTATTGTCTAGTTTTTCTCTATTTTCTTAAAATATTAATATTAGTTATTTTAAAGGCATTGTTTGCTAACTCTAACATCTGGATTATCTCTGGGTCTGCTTCTATTGTTTACTTTTCCTCTTTATTAATGGTCACATTTTCCTACCTCAGCATTGTCTAGTATTTTTGATTGTATGCCAGACACAATGTATAAAAGAACCACAGAGGACTTCCCTTTCTCCTGCTAGGCAGCTATGATGAGAGGATCATTAAATGCAGTTAGAAATTGAGATGGGTTGAGGACGGACTGCAGTTTTAGTACAGTCAGCTCACCTATGGCTCGTCTCTGTCTCTTGGTTGTGGCGCTCTAGGCTTTTGACTGAGAGCCTAGCAGGCCCGCATCTCCTCAGCCCTGAAAGACTGCAACAGATTCAGTACTGCCCTTTGGTGGCTTGAGCCTAGGTGCCACTCCGCGTACCTTCAGAACCTGGCAATGTCTCCAGAGAGAGATGGTCATATGTTGTAGCAGCCCTTCTCTAAAGAGATTTTGTCTTCCCAGCACCACAAGACTGAGAGATTTCTTCATAGCTTTTGGGCTAGCCTCCCACCTCCTGCACAGTCAGCTAATGTTCTATGGGAAAACTGGTCTTGTGTTTAGGGCTCCCCCAGTTTCCAGTCCTTCATGCAAGCCCCAAACGACTGACAAAATCTCTTTCTGTGTCTCTTTCCTCAAGAAGAATTCCTTTGCTTGGGCCAAGCCTGCTCCTAACCTGTGCCCAGAATCTGGAAAGAAAATAGCTGGTGATCATCAGCTTACTTAGGAAGAGCTCTATTCTTTCTGGAATTTTAGTTCATTTAGTTCAACATGATTTTTGAACTTTACGTATTTTTTCTCAAGTTGTTGTAGCAGGAGTTTGGCTTGCTATATAACCTATTATGCCCTACTTAGAAGAGAAAGACCCCTACAAACTATTTGGGAAGAATCAACCTCAAGATGAAGGACTTCAAAATGAAAAGAACAATGGACTAATTACATAACAAAGTTAAGGAAAGTGTGTACCTGTGAGGGCATCACAACTGGCAGACCGATTATTGCACTGGCAGGGCAAGCAGCCATTCTTACTAAAGTCATAATATCCATCTTGGCATCGATCACAGGTAGAGCCGGTGACACCCAATTTACACTGGCATTTCCCAGAACTGCAAATAAAAGCAAAGACAATGAACAAAAGTAAATCAGCTTAAAATTTTGTTGCCTAACATTCCATCATACATGATCTTAATGTAGAAACAGTTTTACCTAGATTCTGGTAACTAGAATTATTGAAGGATCTTTGTTTTTAATTGGAAGTTGAACAACTTTACAACTACATAAATTCAATTAACATGGTACTAACATTAATCATTTGTGGCAATTTAATCCTCTGCACTTGGGTAGTTTAAAATAAACGATAAAGGAGCCTTGGAGAATGTAAGTTCCCAGTGCTTACAAATCTTTGTTTACTAAGCACTGGGGCACGGAACTGGTACCACTTCTACATCTCATTCCTGGATCATTCCACAGTTCCATCAGCAGCCACCCTGCCCAATCTGGGGAAGAGAAGAAGCACCACCTAGCCTTCATCCAACCTAGCTTCCGGCTGAAGAATATGAATACTAAGATCTTAATGAATGTGAAAGCTAATATCCATTTAGATGCTGCAAACTTGATACAATTTTCTACTTTAGGTCCAGGCTCTTTTGAAATAATATTTCTGGTAATTAAACTAGAATTTACAATTAAGTAAATATGACTATAGTGGAGACCTCTGTTGCTTTCTGGATTAAATTCATATAAAAATTCTAGATTGTCGACTCAAAAAGACTAAAAATCTAAAGTAAGAAAAATATTTTGTTTAGTAACCCAACTCTTCCTGTTAATCTATTTTCTTTTCTTAGATGTCCATTACATCAACAATACCCTCTCTCTCCAATCAGTAAACGTAAACCTTTGCTGTGATTTTCAACTCCTCTACCTCTACTCCATGCTCTTACAGTCACTGATTCATATCCAATATATCACCAATTTCTGTCAATTTTCCTTTCAAAATATCTCTTAGTGTTATTATTCCTTCTACAATCCTCCCTCTTAGAATGGCCTTCCTCCTCTTCACCTGTCAAAAATTCTCCTGCTTTCAGGCTCATCTTTTTCCATCAAACTTTTCCCTGACTGGTCTGAAGAGATCTCTTAGCTTCTTGACTTCACATCTATACCATACATTTTAATCTTAATTATGATCTGTTCTGTATTCTTCCATATATGCAAGCCTTGCTTCTCTAACTAGACTGTTAAAGATCTGAGGAAGGCCAAATGTTGTGGGTTTTTTTTATTGTCCTCAAGACCTAGCACAAGCTTAGGGATAATGTACTATAACTATTTTCATTTCATACATCTTACTTGGTGAGTTTCCTGAATCCAGGGACCACATCTTAGCCATCTTGGTATCCTCAGACTCTAGCATAGTACCAGTTTGTTGTAAGCACTTAATATATGCTTGATAAATAAATGCTCAATAAATACATAAACTGAATTTTAGAGTTAAGCACTGGGAGGGAAAAAGAAAAATGAAAGGCTACACTAATCACTAGGGTTCTCAGAACACCTAAAGTACTTTCCCTTTTTTCAAACAATGTGACTCTTCTTTAGTTGCTCATACTGAACCTCAAATTTTTAGACTTCATCTGAGTAGCTTTTGGCACAGTCATATTGGATGTGAGACAATATAAGATAGAACTTCTCTTCAATTATTATTATTATTTTTTAGAGATTCAGCTCCCAATAATGAGCCCCTATGGGGTTGTTGATTTTAGTTCAGGAGCCCAAGCTAAAATTGTTAATACTTACACAGCTCTTACACATATCAGTTAAAGTAATTCCTTACTACTTCCCATATTCCTATTTCTGTAATAAAAATAGAAGCTCTAAATTTGAGAGTTATTGGAACTCTGGGTTGAACTTTGCAGAATGGAAGTAAAGGAACTTTCAACCATGTGTATTCTACTTGTGGTATACAAACCTAAGGATTATTTGAGATGTGCTTCTCTGTTCACCAGCATCCCCTGGGCTAAATAATGAGGCTTTTGCCCTCTACTCCTAAAAACTATTTTGAGTAACTAGAGTTAAAGTTTACTTCTCTCTGCCACTTAAGATTCTCTGCACTATCCAAGGGTATGCCAGAAAGGAGTAGAAAATTAGAAAAACAGTTCCACATGGGATATTTTTAGGGCTTTACTCAAACAAAGCCAGTCTAGAGGGGAAAAAAAGCCAGGCTTATGTAAATAATCTATACTGTACATATCTCAAAGCCTTGTATCCTGAGAAGTCACCTATCAAACTCTGTATTCCTATCTTAAAGCTGTCTAGTGTATTAGTTTAAGCAATTTCTTGACTAACAAACAATTACACAGAAAATGTAAATTGGAGGTATCTGAAAGCAGAAGTGATGATGACGATGATAAAAACAATGAGCCATCATTTATTGAGGGCCTATGTCAATAAATATATATTCTCTCTAATCCTTAAAATAAGCCTGTTAGGTGGAAGTCATAATCCTCATTTTACTATTGTGGGAATTCAGAGATGTTAAAGGTATTGCCCACACCTAGCAAGTCAGGTTTCTTTATACAAAGCCACACTACAACCTCTGTACCATGCTACGTACCTCTCCCTAAGTTTGACTCTAAATTTGTACAAGAAATTTGCCTGCCAAATAATTTGAGATCTACTTGGGTATCTAGCTTCATTCTACAGAGTCGATAGATTCTTCATTCTATAGATCCAGCTTCATTTTAAAGACACCACAATTCACCATTTATTTAGGTTCTGACCCCACTGAACTGTTTCTGCCTTGCCCAGAATAAGCTCCGGTCTCTTTTTTCACTGTTAGTAAATTTCAGGGCTTCCTTGACAAAAGCTGAGAGTTCTTAACTGCTCGAATAGAAAATGCAGCCTAGCAAAGTCTAAGGTTCTCAGAGACTCAAGCCCAAATATTTTGATGCTTAGTTAAAGCTTAATTAAAATTTGTACTGATCATAGTATAGAAGATGAGCATTGATTTTAAATATGCAACAGAAATTTACATTACCAAGCATATCTCTTAAGTAACTTTGCAAAAAAGAAAACAAAAGAACCTCCCGCCCCACCACACACACACAAATATACACAGTCTTACACAAGAATACCTCAAGGTATGTAAAGATCTAGCAAAGTAAATCTGTATTCATTAAATATGAAGTTCAAGAATATCTTATGGCCACAATAAACAACGAGTCCATTTAAGTCTCGCTATACTGTCAGAAAATTATCAAGGATATAATGTATCTTTCAAAGAATGTCTAACAACGTTCATTCACCAATTTCCAAGGCTTTTAAAGTGTTAATAAAAATATGCTTTGTCCTCATTTCTCTATAGACATTAGATTATTTGGTAGAGAGAAGAATAAATAGTTACTTTTAATGACAGAGTTTGCCCAACCCACCAGCTACAAGAAAATAGTATTATCTCGGAATGCCTAATCACTTAATAACATCTCACAACCACAATATAACCAGTGCTCTCAAAGTAGTTGCTATTCCTGTAAGTAGACTTTCCCTCCATAATTCTGCTCTGAGCACTAAAAGACTGATTTAAGCAGGGATCTTTCTCCCTGGAGAATATGATCCTTAGTTGCTAATTAAAAAAATAAAATCCTTGAGTGGCTTTTTGAATCTTGATAAACTGGCTGACTAGCCTAGATACCAGGCTTCACTTTTCCTGGGTAGATTTTAAAACAACAGGAAAGGAGGTGCTTTTTTTCTCTTTTTAAAAATCTACAGAAGGGAGTAGGAAAGTTTGGTTGCGAGGCTGCACTAGCAGAGCTTTTCCATCCCATGACTCATGGCCCATGGCCAAGTTCTGCATGTATAAGAATTAAAGCACTCAGCAAATATAAAGCTTTCCCTGTGTGACTTCCTTCATAGAATAGCCTTTACAACACCCCCTTTCATGGTCTCCCTCTGTTAAAGACTGCTGAATGCTTTTTGAAGCAAAGGTCAATGATATAAATGCAATGAAATTTTAAAAAAAGGAACCAAAAGGCCTGTTAACAGACCACTTATGCTTATCCATAGGTTTGAATGAAAAGAATCAAAGACTCGCAGGTTCATATCTGGAGAAAAGGACGCAGAACTGGATTTTGAATAGAAGGCAGAAATCTATACTACTGGGATCAACCAACAAAGAATTTAAGATAGAATTTTCTCATCTGGTGTTACTTTTTACAGACATGAGTTAGTTGTAGCATGGAGAATTATATCAGAAAGAAGAATATAAAATTATTTATAAAGGAAGCACCAGCATTGTGGAACTAAGCTGTACTAAGTATAACTAAGCATATACTACACATTTCTTAAATTATCCCAAACAGAATTCTCAGATTTTCATATGGTGTTGGTGCTCAGTTATAGAATTTATCACACTTATAGGTGTGAACAATTATTACAAGGTTTTAGCACTTAAAAATTATCTCTTAAAATGTAAACAAATATATATTTGACATGAAGTTATTATTTTTTCAAAAGGAAATTCAGTGGTGTATCATCTCAAGATATGGTACATATTTATGTCACACAACTACTAACCAAAATGTCTTTTTAAAGATTTTGTTTCAGTTAAGATGAGTGAGTGTAGAATCTTCAGAATTTCCCTTTTTATACTCACATTGACTAGGGTGGGAAGGGTAGAACACAGGAAGGGAGGTATCAGGGTCTATGGAAAATTCATAGCTTGAGGAGACACAGAGAGCTTGGTTCAAATTCCAGTTCTGCTTAGTAACTAGCTGGGACCAAGTACTTATTCTATCTTAGACTCAGTATTCTCATTTGTAAAATGAAGACAGTTATACCAAACTTTGCAGTAGTTATTGTGAAAATTAAAGACTGCATATGCAGGGTACTTTGCACAGTGTCCAGCACATAATCAGCATCAAAAACGAAAGAACTACGAAGATGATGATAATGGTCCTAGATCTTGAATTTTTTATGAGAATTGTAAGAAGACTGGGTTAGAATCTTTACTAGGCAAAGACAGACAAGACTAAATTATTTCCTTTTAAAATTCTGTTAACAAACCTACAAAAATGGCAAAAATTTATGGGGTAATTACTAGTTTGGAGCAAAAATTGTGGCTAGGAAAAGAGAGCAGGTTATGGACCTATGGTAGAAACAGTTTTTGGAAAGAAAACTTCAAAACTGAGAAGGGAAAGGATCAGCAAAATCCTCCATTAGGTGAGACCAAAGCCAGCGAGACCCGATGTGCTTTTGTCCCAGCTAGTTAATTGATTTAATTTTCTAAATTGTCAAATGTCTTGGCATGTTTTGTTATCAAAAACATTGACTGTCAAATGTCTTGGCATGTTTTGTTATCAAAAACATTGACTGTCGAATGTCTTGGCATGTTTTGTTATCAAAAACATTGTCTATTTTATTCCTAAGAGTTACAAGATATAACTTATGTGTGAATGGCATACATTTCGATATCATGTTATCAATTTTAACTCAAGGAGTCACAGAATAGCTAAAAAGATAGAGTTCTAATAAAGGGAAATTAATTTATTCAGAAGTCTTGCTTTTCTTCCTGCCTTCTTCCTAAAACAGTTTACATGTTGGCACTCTGACATGGAAAGAACAAGAAACAGAAAAAAATAGATAACTAAACGTATCGACTTTCTTCTCCCTCTTTTTTAATAACTAAAAACAATTTAGTTTATGAAGAGATTGAAACTACTAGTTAAAATAGGGTCTGACATTACCAGAAAATTACTGATTATAAACTCTCTCAATATATTAAAAATAATATTAAAAGGCAGCTAGAAAAACTTTTTCCAACCAGAAAAAGCTTTTACATGGGAAATAAACAAAATGAAAAGTTTTTAAAAATTCTTCATTTCATGTTTGGGTCATGGTTTTGTAAAGGTAATGAGAAAAACAGCTTCTCCTTTTTTGTTATGAAAGAAACTCAATAATTGGACATTTTGGCAAAAGACCATCTGCACTTAGTGTTCCTCTGTCTTTCTACAATTGTGGAAAAGACCATTATGCAATGAGCAAAGCTCCTTTTCTGGAGGAAAAAAAGATAGCTTTATTGTTGAAAACATTGGGCTATTATGCTAAACATTCCTTGTATTTTTGAGGGCAAATAGTCTAAAATATTTTTAGAGGAAATCCATATTCAGACAGAAATTCTTAATACTCAAAAAAGGTATTGCCTAAGTGCAAAAATATTTTCTGATAGCTGATCTTACCAAAATCAAATTTAAAAGTTTATTTGAAAAGTCAGAAGTAACACTTAACGGCAAAAAAATAAAAAGTGTCATATTTCCAGAGCCACAACTTGGGAATGCTAACTTAATACAACTAGGAAAGTTATTTCTTACTTTCTTCACTTTTTTTTAATGGAAGAAATACAGCCATAAGAATTCTCAAACCCACACAATTACTCCACTATTTGATAGAGATTTTCGCATTTCAAAAGTCATTTTGAAAAGAGAAAAAGCATAAGCTTCCAGTATCATCTTGACAAGAAGATGCTTCTCAAATATGCTAACATTTTGTATTCTTCTATAACCACTCTAAAAGGTTTGCTTAGTGAAAGGGTAATTATTAATATGTGATTTGTGTACGTGCTGTGTTCCAAAAATTAACTTGTACTTCCTAGAATCCAGAACTCCTTTTCTCAGAGAAATGACAGCATAAGTGGTGGCTTAGTTTCCAGGTGAGCAAACAAAAACCCGTTTAACTGAGAATGTTGATATTGACAGTGCTGAGGACCAAGCCATTTAAATCCAAGTACGAAGCCTTTGCCTTCTGAACCCTGCAGGGAGTAGAGTGGTCAGGAGGCAATATTTACATTTACTGAGTTCCTACCATGGGGTTACAAAGAAGGTGCATAGAGCAATGTTTATATTACTGAATTTAGTCCTTACAATAATTCTATGACATTCACTAGTGTCAGCTTTACCACTTTGTAGCTATTTGATTATTGGGCGAGTTGTTTTCATATCTGAAAAATAATAATAATCCTTATTTCAAAAGATTGTGAAAATTAGCTGAAATTACATATTCAAGTTTCTTCTAAATATTAGTAGCTCCATATATGGTAAAATATTAATACTTCCAAATCCCCAATTGGTAGAGCTTCAGCAATTGTGAACTGACTCAATTTTCAAGCTCACACAGCCAGAGGATAATCAGAATTAGAACCTAGGTCTAATTCTGGCATAGGGGTATCTGCAAATAGCTAGATACAGGTAGGAAACTAGAGCTCCCACATCTTAGAATTGTATTGAAACAGATCAGAAGCAATATCTCATTTCTTTTGTAATTATTTTGGCAAGTACGTAGAGGTAATCTATAATTATATAACTTAATAAAAGCAGCCAGAAGGATTTAATGTGCTCATCTTAACAGACTTGCAGCACTCCTAGAAGAAGCTTTTCATGTTAATCTTCTCCTGACTCAACTGCCAGTCATTTAAATATCTCCTCTGATGAATGGGATTTTAAAATAATTGCCAAAGAAATGAGATATTGCTTCTGATCTGTTTCAATACAATTCTAAGATGTGGGAGCTCTAGTTTTCTACCTGTATCTAGCTATTTGCAAATGCCCCTATTCCAGCCAGTTTCCTTGCAAAGCTTCTCCCACCCCCCGACAGCTTTATTGATGTAACTTTGCAAAGCTTTTTTAATCTTCATTTTTAAATTGTGAAATACATCGTTCATTCAGAAGTAGATAAATTAAAGGCAATATAATTTAAAGAATAATAAACTCAACACTTTGATACCCACTAGCAAGACATCTGAAGCTCCTTGTACGGCCTTCCTCTGGGGCAACTGCATCTCCTTCTCTTGCCCCAGAAGCAACTAAGTTTTAATCATTCTTTAGTTCTTTAAGAGTTTTATCATCTCTGTATGCATTACTAAATAATATATCATACAGTTTTGCCTGCTCTTAGCTTTATATTTAAAAACATCATTATGTATTCTTCAATGTACTTTTTTTTTTTTTGCCAAGAGTATTGTTTTTGAGATTCATCAATGTAAATTTGTATAGCTGTAGTCATTCATGTTTTACTGCCATATTATATTACACCACATGACTATAACCCTATTTATTCATTCTGCTGTACATTTGGTTTGTTTCCATTTGGCATTGTGGATAACGCTTTCGTGAAGCGTTTCTTACACATGTTTTCTGGCACACATGAGCATGCTTTTCTCTAGGGTATATAGCAAGGAATGGAACTGCTGCGTAATAGAGTCTGTGCATGATCAACTTCACTAGGCAATGCCCGCCTTTTTCAAAGTGGTGGTAACAATTTACACTCCTATTTCCAATGGAATAATGGTCTTATTGCTCTATATCCTCACCAACACTTGACATCATCAGCTTTTTAAGTTTTTGCCAATCTGGCAGCTTGAAGCGGTCTCACATTGCGGTTTTAAATGCACTCTCCTTGATTATTAACGTGATGGAACATGTTTTCATGCTTATTGGCTATTTCAGTTTCCCCTTCTATAGAGTCTGCCCAAGTATTTTCGATATTGATTTGTAGACGTTCTTTATATATTCCTGGAAAAGCAATCCTTTGTCAGTTTAACGCGCTACAATTACCTTCTCTCAGTTTGTGGCTGGTTTTTCCACTCTTTTTAAAGTTTTATAGTTTCACAAAGTGTTAAGATAGGAACTCTGGAGCTCAACTACCTGGATTCAAATCCTGGCTTCATCACTTACTAGCCATATGACCTTAAGTAAGTTACTTAAATTCTTTATGCCTTGGTTTCTTCACTTGTAAAATGGAGAAAATAATAGTATCTCTCTTGTAGGTTTGTTGTGAAGATTAACTCAGTTAATATGTATCAAGCATGTAGATCAGTGCCTGACATACGGTAAAAAACTATACAAGTATTGCTAGTAGAGTAATGTTATTGTTGAAGAATTCTTTCTCCACCTCAAGGTCATTAAGATGCTTTCCTAAAAGCTTTATGTTTTGCCTTTCGCATTTACATCTTTAATCCACTAGAACTTTATATTTGCATCTACGTAAGTTGGAGGCCCAATCTTGCTTTCTTCCTTATAGATAACCAAGGCTCCAGCACAATTCATTGGAAAGTCCTTACTTCTATCCCTCAGCTGTGGTACCTCGTCTGCCCATGTCAAATGTCTTTATGCACGTGGGTTGCTCTAGGCTTTCTTTTTGGTTCTATTTATCTATTTGTCTATCTCTGAACCAATATAACACTGTCTTAATTACTATAGTTTTATTTTTCCTAAAGTTTTCAAATAAAAATTTTCAAAAACATAGCTATGTTGAAAGAGCAGTACTCTGAATATTAATTATGTATTTTGCTTTACCTAGCACCCCCTGACCCCTAACCCCTACTTCCTTCATCATTTTAGCCACACTCATTTTGCTTTTGCTCCAATATGCCAGGCATGTTTCTGCATCAGGGACCCTGGCTTGCTGTTCCCTCTATTAGCAATACCCTTCCCCCAGGGAATCCATATGGCATGCTCCCTTACTTCTTTTTGTTATTTATTCAAATGTTACATTCTTAACAAGGCCTCGGCTAGCCACACTATCTAAAATTATAATATCCGTTACTATGTAACATACAGAATGTCTGATTCAACAGGCATGGGGTTGGGCTCAAGAATTTGTATTTCTAACTAATACCCAGGTTACGCTGATATTAGTTTGGGGACCATCCTTGGAGAACTATTGCATTAAATTAACTGAGAAAATATCACTGCACTTATTTCACTCTCTACTTTTTATACTTCTAGCTCTGACTGGTAAAGCTGCTTAATTTCCACTTCTGGGCTTAGCACTGAACACTTAATCTGACATCATTTCTGACCTCAGAAGAGAATATTTAAGGCAATCAACCTCAGTGATCTGTCTGTCATTAAGTCCCATTTGCTACTGGTTCTTTTGACCTTAGTCCCCTATATTCTCAATGGCTGCATTACAAGTATTGTCCCTAGTTTCTTGATCCCTGGCTCCTGGTCCCAGTTGCCCTGCTTCTCCACTTCCCACCCCAATGGTTAGGTCCATGACACTTGCTTTCAGATCCCCCACATGTCGAATGCCTGCCATTTAAGCCCCAGCCAGTCAGGTAGACTCAGTTTTGATATTCATAATGCCCTAATTCTTGTCTTTCAAATGATTCTTTGTAGATACTCCCATTACTTCATGTTGCCTTCTTCCATGAAATATTTCTTTTCATTGCAGCCCAGATCTGATTTCTGGATTTACGTCTTCATGGGCCAGTCCTAGGAGGATGAACCATGCTCACTCACACCCAGACCTGCACTTACATTGAGACTCCCGCTGCCACATCCAATCTTGCCCATTCTATTTCAGGGTACAGTGGGGAGAGCTTTGGAGTCAGATAGACTTGAGTTCTAAGTTCTGCCATTTATTAATTAGTTATTAGCCATTTATTAGTTATCAATTATTTATTAGTTAATATGTATTGCTAAGTAACTCAGCCTCTAAGAGCAAGACAACTAAGTTTTTCTGAGAAGTCAGTGAGGTTACATGTGTAAAATATTAAGCATAGAAGTTTAACAGAGTTCATTAAATGTTAATTTCCTTCTGTTCCTCTTGCCGCCTCTCCTGGATTATACAGCTTCCTTAGATGAACAGTTTAGTCAAGAAAGTTAATACATTTCCCTGAAAAAACTTTTATTTCAAATATCTATAGTATCTATTTTACTAGACATTCTATTCAACTGTAAAACACTTTAAAATATCAACTCAAGACCAGCAAAAGTAAAGCAACTAAAGAAATGGTCATAGTGTATGTGTTAGGAATTGGCAGAAAAGATGGAAGAGATTCTGTTATTGATGATATGAGCCATATTTTCATTACTGCTTTTGGCAATGTGAGAAGAGTATCTATGTCCTTCCTGTATGGTATGTAGAATAAAACTTCTTAAACTTGATGGTATCTCAGATCTCTTTGAGAATCTGTTGAATGTTATAGACCTTCTCCACAGAAAAGTGTACACATTCACCATTACATTTCATGTGCTTCCCTCCTCATAGGTTAAGAACTCCTGATCTCAAGCATAGGAGCACATATTAACTGAGAACTGAATGCCATGGGAGTTTAATGTAACGGAAAGAACATGGGATATGGTATCAGAAAAGCTTGAATTAACTCTTCTTGCTCTGGTATTTTATAAATATCCAAGCATGGGCTTATCATGTAAACTTTTCATTATTACTTCTCATCTGTAATTTGGTGGATAATCATCCTTACCTATCTCTCAGGGTTGTTGTTAGAATCAAATGAGAAAATGTACAGGAGAAAAGAATACTATTAATTGTAAATGACTTAACAAATATTAGTTTTTAAGAGTCCATAGAAAACTACCAATTTATAAACGCAGAAGCAAGCTTGAAAAACCTGAATTGTTGAAACACATGGAATATATAATACCAGAGAATTCATTTAATATATAAAGAACCATAGTAATGAAATTAATAATTCTTAAACTAGTTCTATACACTTTGAATGTCAAGATAATCAGGGCTGAAGCACTTATGTCCATTTTTATAGGAAATCCGGAGAAACTTCAAGTCCAAATCTCTCTCTGGGATTGACAAATTTAGATATTTTGAGTGGAAATCAAACCCAAGGAGAAAAAAAGATGAACGGTCCCATATTTCTCTCTACCCTCTAGGAAACATATTTCTTGCTATGAAAAAAGCCATCTGAAATGGAAAAAGTCATGCTGATTTAATTTTCTTTCAAGGGACACAGGGGCAGACAAAGCCTTCTCTGTGGGAACAAGTGTCCTTCTATTTCAGGCCAAGTCTACTAACGTAACTTTTAGGAGCTATTCTTTTAAAACTTTAGAGAAAAGATATTTAAAACATTAAAATAGGCCATGAATTCGATTGCATATTCCAACCACAATGTCCTACATCTAAAATGGCAGGTCTTCATGGCAGCAAAGTAAGTTTATTTCCTTATCCTGATTCCTCTTCAGGATCAAGGCTAAGAATTACCATTAGGACCAACTTTGTCCTCATAACAAGACAGTAAGACAATCCATATTCAATGATTGACTGTTATTTGGTCAGACTGACTGACTTTTTATTTTGTAACAATATTAGATTTAAAGAAAAGTTGTAAAGATAGTACAGAGAGTTCTTAACATACCATTCACCCAACTTCTCCTAATGTTAACTTCTCATGTAACCATGGTATATTCATCAAGACTGAAAATTAACATTGCTATAATACTATTAACTGAACTATGGACTTTATCAGAGCTCCCTAAATTTTCCACCAAGGTCGTTTTTCTGTTCCAGGATCCAAGTCAGGATATCACCTTATATTTATTCGTCACGTCTCCTGAGCCTCCTCCAATCTGACATTTTCTTGGTCTTTCCTTGTCTTTTCTGACTTAAAGCTTTTGAAGAGAACTGGTCAGGCATTTTGTAAAATGTTCCTCAATTTAGGTTTGTCGATGTCTTGTCATGATTAGACCAAGGTAACAAATTTTGAGGAAGAATATCACAGAAGTAACGTGCCTTCCTCATGTCATCATATTAGGGAGTATATGATACTCACCTGACTTATTACTGATGATGTTATCTTGATCACTCAAAGGAAAATTTTTCATGCTAATAATCTGTATGGTAGCAAAACTTGGGATGGTTATACACTTAGCTGGAAAATAAGCAGACGTTCAGTCTCTCAATTAACAAACCCTGGGGCCTACTGAAGGCAGTATAGTCAGAGAGGTGTTGATTTGAGTGTTTTTGCCACTTACTATTTGTTTGTTTTGGGCCAAATTATTCAAGTCCATTTCTTTATCTATAAAATGAGAATAATATCACTTCAATCAGTTAAACTGATAAATCATTTAAACTGAATGAGCTGATTGTTAAGATCTGTAACTTTGGAGCCCCAATTTCGAGTGTCCTTGAAAGAATTTGGCAGTAAGGGACGGGGTTCATCCCCCCAAGAACAATTGCTGTCAATAATCCTGGACGAGTAAGAGCATCATGACGTTAGTGAGCAAGTATCATCTGTCTGGTGGTTCAGGGCCAGGCCTCAACCCAGTAATCCCATGTAAGAATGAGAAACAAGAACATCAGCAAACTGATCGGAAGCACGTTCCCTTGACGTTTAGCATCAGAGGAGGATTGACTCCCAGAGTTATGGGGAAATTAGTAATTAATTGTCGGAGAATGGGTTGCCTAAAAAGGAGGGCACTGGATTTGTGCTACTGAGGCATATGAGTATCAGAGTGACTAACTGGAAAAATAAAAGAGGTATACCTATATTTGAAGTCTGTTTGTGGAAAACTTTGTCAGTCATATAAACTTTCAACTTTCCCATATCTATTATATTTGCCAGTCCCACAGGCCTCTCTATAAAGATGAATAATTTTCAAAACTCAAAAGGTAAAGAGCCTTTGGATTGGATTTATTTTTAGCAACATAGAAAGAACATGGGGATGGGGACACCACTTGCTGCTCAGCAGCAACGCCTATGAGGGAATAAAAGTCCCATGGGATACAGTGGATGGTAGCAACTGCTGAAGCATAGGAAAGCAGATTCAATTCCCACAGCCCACAGCAAAGGAAGAACGGGAAGCACACTGAGAGGGATGGGCCTGAGAAGGAACCCTGGGACTGAGCAATTCTCGAAATTCAACTTAGAAATACAAACTACCTTTAGATTTGTGTGCATATATCAATGCAAAAATCACAAACTTTCTCGGGAATGATGCACAGAAACACTGCTACCATGGGGCATAGCACCATTCTCACTCTTCGCTATTCTCTCAATATTCTCTCCCTTCTCACTATTAGTACTCCAATTTTGGCCCTCACTAGGCCCTCTCCCCTGCTTATACCCTCCCATTCTGCTCCTGCTAGAACACAGTGTTAATCTTTCTTCTGCTTAAAAATTGCTTCACGGGGACCAGCCCCGGAGCCGAGTGGTTAAGTTCACGCGCTCCGCTTTCACGGCCCAGGGTTTCGCTGGGTTGGATCCTGGATGTGGATGTGGCACTGCTCGTCAGGCTATGCTGAGGTGGCATCCCACATAGCACAGCCAGAAGGACCTACAACTGGAAGATGCAACTATGTACTGGGGGGCTTTGGGGGGAAAAAGAAGAAGAAGAAGAAAAAGATTGGCAACAGATGTTAGCTCAGGCACCAACCTTCAAAAAATAATTGCTTCATGAATAAAATCCAAACCATGTCTGGCCCTTAAGGCCCTCTGTACTTGATCCCAGCAGGATTTGCCAGATTTATCTGCTCTGTCCCCATTCCTTTTCCACCTTACATCCTGTGTAAGCACATCTCTGAGACGTTAATCTTGCTGTTTCCTGTTTTGTAATGTCCTTTCCCACCTTTTCCGCTTCTGTATATCTAAATCCTTTCCTTTTTTTCAAAACTGAGGTCAAAAGCTATCTCCTCAATGAAACCATCTCTGATTTTTCCAGCTATAAATATCTCCCAGTTTCTCAACCTCCTTAACATTTTATCTTTATATTTTAGGATGTGGGTCAATTTTTACTTTGCATTATAATTATTTATATGTATTTCTTAGTGATCTTACTAGACCAGAAGCTCCTTTGGTCTTCCTACTGTCTTACTTATTTTCCACAAGGTATATTAAAGTATCCTGCACATAATTTGTTGAACAAATAAATATCTTGGTACCAAATACTACATTTATCTGAACTCAATTATTTGTACTATTAGCATATATAGAATTACAGATTTGGAGGAGCCTTTCAGAAGAAGCAAAATAAATGATCTTTTAATATTATCGATAACAAAACTTTAACTTTAAAATATTTGTTTTAAAAATTCAAAACTGGACTAACGTGGCTTAATAAAATGGAACAAGTAGAGGAGTCTACAATATGGTTTAGGCAAAGTAACATGTTTGATCAACAGCAACTATGTCAATTCACTGTGACATGTTATGTTAATGTTCACAAAGGTCACCAACAGCTGGGGGGAGAAAAGCGTTTTGTTTTTTTTTCATTCATTTGACTACAGCTGATGTCTACTTAATAATTAGAGGACCAAGAGGGCAGAAAATATTGAGTGGAGTATTTAAGATAGAAATGCACTGAAAAACACACGGAGCTTACCAAACTGTAATAGACATGCATTATTTATACTTAAACCACAATGCACTCAGTGCCTTTTTCTGAATAAGCCCCTGTTTGGTCATTTATTAACATTCAAATTTTAGCCTAATTTATTTTACCATGAACTTAAACGTGCTTAAAATATCTTCTAAGACATAAATGATTTGGCACTGTACAAATATTTCTTGAAACAAATGAACCACGACAGGATAAAGGCTGAGATCAGTTACCTGCTTTGGACTAAGATGGCTACCTTGTAAAATTCTACCTTCAAGGAAAAAAAATGTTGAAGTATACAAAAAAAAGGTAGCAAACTGGAGATTATTATAATTGCAAGAACAATAATTGGGATATAAAATAAAGTTATTTGTAAATAAAATTAAAGCTATGAGGCTTTGTTCTGTTTTCCTCTAAACTAGCATAAAAATATAGCATAAAAATATGCTAGTTTAGAAGACATCTTAAGTTTGGCACACAATATATATGCAACTGTCTACCAGACATCTCTATCTGAATGTCCCAGTCACTTCAAAATGAACATGCTTGAAATCTAACATCAACATCATCTCCCTCCAACTTGCTTATCTACCTGTACTCTTTATCTAGTTAATGGAATCTCTCTTCACTCATGTGCTCGAGCCGGAAAGAAACATGGGAGTCGTCTCCCTCTCTCCTCACTCTATACACACAATCAACCATCTAGTCCTGTAGATTTTATCTTCGAAATATCTCTTACTTTGGTTCCCTCCTCTCCCATTGCCAATGCCAATGTTGATGCCTTAGATCAGGCCTTTAACTTCTCCTGCTTGGATTGTTACAATAGCCTTCCCACTAGACTCCTTACCTGAGCTCACTCTCTCTATCCACCAGACTTCTGATAGAGTAATTTTTCTAAAAAGCAAATTCGATGTCACTTCTTACTCGATATTCTCCAATGAATCAACTAATTTGTATGGCATATCAGGCCCTTCATGGTCTGGCCCTGTTTATTCTTCATTCATTCATTTTGCTCATTAATCAAGTATTTACTGAGTTACTTTGTGCCAGGCACTGTGCTGGGTGTTAGAGATAGAGCAGTAAACAGACAAAAGTTTCATCTCTTTAACCCTTCCTCACCACCACTACCAAGTGTTCTTTGCCTTCAAGAAATAGTGAGCCATCTGCAATCTACTAAAAATGCCTTGTCTGTCATACAAACTTCTACTGACCCTTCAAATCTCAATCTAAAGGCAACTTCCTCTTTCAAGACTTCCTTGAATCTCCTGTGTACTTCATGAATACTCATGTTTTGTCTGCATTTACATCTTTCCACTGAACAGTAAGTTCCTTGAGCACAGGTATAATGTCGTTTGACATATAGTTAGCAAATGCAATATCTTTATTAAACGAAACGAGTGAATAAAATGACAAAGCTTTCCACAATTGTTAATTGTTTCTAGTGATCAAATAACTTTTTCTTGATCTCTCAGAATTATAGGCAAAGTAATAAATGAGTTTACAAAACAGCTGTTACTTCCAATTATTACACAAGAGCTAATTTTCAGAGCCTCATGAATGTGAGCCATGGAGATTTTGTCATCTTTCTGTTTGACATTTATTTCAGCGTAAGTTTACTTCATGAGTAAAATTTTTCCCTCTGTCCTGGGGCACAGTCCCATAATTAAAAATGCAAAGTAGTAAATATTTCAAAATACACTGTATAGTAGCAACCATAGGTTTTACAGAAAAGGATATTACACCACTACAGAACTTCTTTGTTCTCTTACAGAGACAGTTTAAAATGATGCGCCTTGTACGCTAACCTACTATGAATACATTAAAAGATCTCAAATCAGTATATAATTGCTTACATATAAAGTTAGCCCAGGTAGTATTTTAAGGGCTGTGTTAAAAGATTCAGGCTCTCACTAGGCATACTCCTTTTTTTAAAGACTGGCCCTGAGCTAACATCTGTTGCCAATCTTTTTTTTTCTTCCTTCTTCTCCCCAAAGCCTCCCAGTACACAGTTGTATATTCTAGTTGTAGGTCCTTTTAGTTGTGCTATGTGGGACGCCGCCTCAGCATGGCCAAGTGGTGCCAAGTCTGCACCCAGGATCTGAACCAGTGAAACCCTGGGCCGCCAAAGAGGAGTGCATGAACTCAACCACTCAGCCACGGGGCTGGCCTGGCATACTCCTTTTTGAGATAAAATGTTACTGATTTCTCCATTCATTTATTGAGCATATGTCCAAATGTGAATCAGGAAAATATTAGGAATGCATTCCAAAAGGAAAAATGAAAAGTTAAGATATCACAGACCAACTCCTTCCCAATTAAACAGGTTGAAACACCAATGGCGATGTGAGGGGGTGGCCATCTGTCAGTACATAAAGGACTTTGTGTTTGCACACAAAGACATTGCCCAACCCACATCTGGCTCCTGCAGCCAAATTCTACCCTCGCTGGGGCAACTCCCACTGAAATACATGGGCATAAAGAAAAGGGAATGAATTTTTTAAAAGCCAGCTGTTTGTTCCATGGACAGTAGATGTATGAGAGAATCAGGACAGAATTGAGTCCACTTTTCTACTTTTATTTATTTTAAAAAAGAGGACATGGAGGTCAAGGCAGAAGAGAATCTGAGTAGGTGTTAGGAGATCAGATTTCTCATCTCATTGTAAAGTCTTAGGAAATTCCCTTGAATTCTCCTGTTTTTTTCCACCTGATAAGGTCGTCTTATCTCTCTGCCTTGTCAAATCATAACCTGTAAGGCATATCTCAGTTCCCACCTCCTCTGGAAAGGCTTTCTTTATTACTTCAGCTTATTCCTGTTCTTTTCCCACTCTAAACTACTCTACTTAGAAATGTAGCATGTATTTATAAACTGTTTTGTATCGGCTTCTAGTAGATTGTGTCTTTTAGTCTTGCATAGATTATATGTTTCCTGACAAGAGCAAAAGCAATATTGTTTTCACTGCAAAGTTTTTACTTCTCTTTTGTGAGTTATCGATTATATTCCTCACTTTAAACAAAAAACAAAACAGATTCAACACAAAGAGATGGCAGTATAATAGATACAATAAATAATAATTATGCATTGAAGGGCTGAACCTCTAATGTTCTCAATTTCTACTAAGCTAAAATTGGGATTAGTCCTTCCCGAAAGAGTTATTTATATGGCATGAGCTACATCACACCAGGGTCAGGGTCCAATTACCAGAGGACAATCAGAAGAAATTCCTACAAAACATCAAGTGGTCTGCACCACAGCATCAGAGTTTCTTACAATACTCACTCACTTTACTCAATATCTGAGATTTTGAGAAAGGCTGTACCAACATAGTGGATAGGAATATATACTCTAGATCCAGATAGCATATGTTTCAATCCCCACTCTTACTTACTGGCTATTACCTTGTAAGTTAATAACTTGCCATTTTTTTTCCTGTACAAATGAGAATAATAATAGTGCCTACCTGATATGGTTGCTGTAAGGATTAAATGTATTACTACATGCAAAAGGCTTAGGATAGTGCATAGCATGTATTCAATTAACTTTACCTATTATTATTATTCTAAAATACAGAATGTCCAACTTTAAAAGGTATAATAGGTTTATGAAAATGGAAGAAAATAGTTAAACTTTTTTTTCCTGTTATAATGAACAATTTCTTTTTTAGCCTACCAACAGAAACAAATATCCCAACCCCTACTCATACCCAAGTCTAGTTGACTTAATCTTCCTCTTTTCTGAGTTGTCAATTCTATTGCTCACTTCCTTTTTTCAGAAAACAGATTCAACTCCTAGGGAGTTACTGGGCTGAATCTATGTGCCAGTCACAATGTTAACAGGTACACACACACATACAATTTAATTCTCACAAAAATCCTTCGTGTTACATATATTAATCCTATTTTACAGATGAAAACACTGAGTCTCAGAGAGGTTAAATGTCTTAACCAAGGTCATACAGTTAGTAAGTGTCTAACCAAGAACGGGATCAAAGTCTACCAATTTCAGATTCCCCTTCCTTTCTACTACGTATCACACTACTTGCCTAAGATTTCCCTTTTCCCTTAACTCATCCACAGAAATTTACAGCGGAGCAGAACACAGAGGTGTTTCATCATAGTTTACCCATACATTCTTGCCAAAACACAGAGTCCTGCAACTTCCCATTTCTGTTCCTCTATTCTCGTGTCAATTTAACTTCCTTTCTGGCAGTAGGAAATGCAATGCTTACAGGTGGATTTAGAGCTCCCATGACTTCCTTCTAAGGACTTTAAGTACAGGCTTTAAATGACTTTTGTGATGTATTGCTTGTTCTGACAAATTGCCTGGCATTCTGAAATAATATCGTTAAAAATGTTTTAATTAAAGATTACTCTGCAGTAACCCACAGAAAAGAATTATGGATTTATCTCAAAAATTTAATATGCCTATCCTTGGGACCAAAGACAATTAAGAAATAAGGCAAGTAAAAAAAACAAAGATTAGAAGAAGCATGAAAGAAAACTTATGAGAAGAGAGGTCAAGACAGTGAAAGGCCAAAGCATTGTTAGGATCATCTCTAGATATTGAAATCATCCAGAATTATGACGGATGTAGCTTCAGAGAGACAACAGTGAGTCAGAAGGGAACCGACTCTGGGAGTGGCAATAAGGAGAAAGGAAGATATCTATTCCAACTCCAGGTCCAGAGGTAAGAGAGAGAAAACATCCCTCACTTGTAAGGGCTGCAAGGGAAGCAAGGTCCCTCCAGATTTCAATTAGAAGATGATGGTAAAGGATGTGAGAAGTCAACATGCTTTGATATTATGCAGATAATATTAAATCATGTGTTACTCATTAAAAAAAAAGACCTACTAAGAATAATAGAACCTATCAGGTACACAGAATATAGTCCTTGTAGACCAGGTAAGAATAATAATAATAATAATATCTTCCACCTCCTGCCTAACATCAATCTTTCATTACTGAAAATCAGATATTCTGCATGAAATGCTAAGAAAGAACCTATTTTCCAATATTTTAAATGAAAAAAAATTACAATGCACTACACGTCAACCCCAAACCACCAACCTAGTCTGTTAAAGTGTAACTAAAACACAGTAAAGCACAAATAAGTAAGAAATAAGTAAGAAACTCCCATGTTAGCATAAAAATGCTTACAAAATCACTTCCTGATCAAAAACACTTCCTATGGCTGTTAACGGCTGCTTCACACACAGTAACACACTGTACACCTTCTTTGTTGACATGTGGTGCATTTACAAATTGTCTGCATGTGATTCTGACATTCTACCAATTATATCTGGAATTTAACACAAGACTGCCCACATATTATTTGTTTAAAATGTTACATATGGCTTTATCGAGTTTCTGGGACATAAATACAAATTTTTCTTACAAATTATCAGCCAAAACACACTGCATTGAGAGATAAGTAAATTCTAGGATATTTGGGTGTTAAATACCAAGGGGCTTTCTACTAGGGACTTCACTATTAACTGTGAAGTCATTTTGCTTCACAGAATAAGCATTTGCTTACTACATTTGTTCAACTGGAATGAATGGTAGCTTTAGTGTATAAACATAGGAGAGTTAACTATACCCTCTAGATATCAAAATTCTCACATACAAAGTGGGAAAATAATAGTTCTTTCCTCAAAGGAGTTTTTGTGAAGATTAAAGGAGATAATGCACATAAAGCACAGTGCCCTAGGGGGTTGGGCCCGTGGCCAAGTGGTCAAGTTCGCGCACTCCGCTTCGGCGGCCCAGGGTTTCACGGGTTTGGATCCTGGCCGCGGACATGGCACCTCTCACCAGGCCACGCTGAGGCGGCGTCCCACATGCCACAACTAGAAGGACCCACAACTAAAAAATATGCAACTATGTACTGGGGGGACTTGGGGAGAAAAAGCAGAGGAAAAAAAAAAAAGAAGAAGACTGGCAACAGTTGTTAGCTAAGGTGCCAATCTTTAAAAAAAAAAAAATAGCACAGTGCCCTAGCATATAGTATATACTCAATAAGTGGTTCCTATTACTATTTTTATTGTCTGTCTAACAAGTACAGATTGTAAAAATTTACAAAGGTGTTATCTTCCTTGATCCTTAAGACAGCTCTTTACAAGAGAGAGATAGGGCATGGACTGCTACCTTCACGTCACAAATGAAAAGACAAACGCTTAAAAGAAGTAAAGTGACTTACCCAAAGCTACATGGTTACCTGACTATACCGACCATGACTGGAACCCTGTACCAGGGGTTGAGGAACTTACCCTTAAAGAGCCAGATAGTAAATATTTTAGGCTGGAGGCCATATGGTCTCTGTCAGAACTTGTCAATTCAGCCACTGCAGCACCAAAACAGCCATAGATAACAAGTAAACAAATGGGGGTATATGTGTTCCAATGACACTTTATTTACAAAAACAGGCAGTGGGCTGGATTTGGTTCAGAGCTTTGGTTTATAGACCTCTACCCTAGATCTTTGAATTACTAGTCTAATGTCCTTTTCCACTACTTTATAGTTACTACCTATTTTCAGCATGGTGTTTCAGCCCATGTCACTTAACGACATTAACCGTCAGGGAAAAGATAAATCAGAAATAGTTTGTGAAAGCCCTATAAAAAACAGTAAGATATTACATAAATATTAGTATTACTTTTTTTCCCCCACTCTTCTCCAGCTTCTAAAACCCTCTCTCAATCCTCTCCTTATTTCTTTCCTCTCTAATAAGGTAGTTTGGCCCAGAAGTAAAAACTTTTCTCTCTCTCCAAAAGTACTCAAAGCAAATATGTTTGCAGAATCTTCTAAAAGAAGGAGTGGATATACCATTAGATACCAGAATGAACAAACTTATCCAAATCTCATCTTTTAAAATGGTAAGAAATGTGAACTTTCTACAGACGACTTGTGTGGGCATGTTTTTAAGGGAGTAAAAAGAGCAATGGTAAGTAATTTCTATACTCTCAATCTCAAATAACAGATAATCAGTTTTCTCATTATGGAAGCCATTTGGCATGGTGATAAGGATACTGGATCTGGAATTAGAAGACTTAATTTGGAATTCCTTCTCTGCCACTTACTATCTTTGTGATTTAATAACCTACATAAAAGGAGTTGTTGTGAGGATTAAGACAAATAATTATTTTAAAACACCAAGCATCACAAACATTGATTATTGTTGCATTTGAAATTATAAGCTTCTTAATCAAGTTCACTTCTATATTTTTAAATAGAAGTACAATATGATACGATAGTACAATGTGATTTGTAAAACATCCAAAATAGCTACCGCTAAGTATAAAGAATCTTTTCTGACAAGGAGCTAAAAGTTCTTTAAAATATTCCCTCATTAAGCCAACAATATTCCTTTGAAATTACAACAAAAGAGAATTTATCGACTGACGTTTGTGAGGCATTTTACATACATTCTACTCATTTAACCTTCACAACCTCGAGAAGAAACTGACGCTCAGAGAAATGAAATAACTTGTTGAAAACACAAAGCTCCTAAAAAGCAGCAAATCTTGCATCCATACCCAGGTTACATTGACTCTAAAGCTTGTGTTGTTTTCCTTACACAACACTGTCTCTTCAGCTTTTTGACTTGGGGTCCACAAAAAGCTAAGTGCCTCATACCAGGTCAAAGTTTAGTGGAAGCAAATCCTTAGATTATGGGGCACTATTCTACTATATTAAGTTACCTCCAAACAACTTGCCATTTTAAAGGTACTTCCAGACAATTCCTTTTTTTTTTGCTGAGAAATTTTAGCCCTGAGCTAACATCTGTACCAATCTTCCTCTATTTTATATGTAGGTTGCCACCATGGGACAGCTGACAAGTGGTGTAGGTCGGCGCCTGGGATCTGAACCTGTGAACCAGGGCCGCTGAAGTGGAGCATGCCAAACTCAACCACTAGGCCACAGGGCCAGGCCCCAGACAGTTCTTGCTTAATCTAGTTTTGGTCCCCGAACACATGCTGGTATACAGAGTGAAATCAGTCTTTTCCCCACTAGCTAAAGAAATTTAGATATTACCAAGTTTAAGCCTTAGATGTGCAAAGACACCGTTTTAGAATTTTGATAAGAAAAAAAATAAACCAAAGAATAAGTTTCCTGAAACTCCAATGGTATGTTAATAAACATAACAAGAACATTCCCACTGGAAATGCTTGGAAATTATTGCTTCCAGAAAGCAGACTGCTTTCTCAGTAATTTTTTTCCATGAAATTTAGAGAAACTATCACAAAGCAAAATTGGTGACCCAGGTGCTTTTGAAGAACTAAGTCAGTAAATTAGAAGCTTTTTAATCTTGACATTAAATATAATATACAAAATGAGGGGATAAAAGTATATGAACTGTTTTGTAAATCGATGGCCCCTCCCCCCTATTTAAACAAGCCTGGTCCTTGAGAGCAGGAGCTTTGTTCCTTGACAAAATAAAATTAAGTTCACCTCCACCCTCTGCTGCTTACCTGTTGCAGGACATGCTGAGGGATCCATGTGGACTACAGTCACATGGCAGACAGAGCCCAGAAGTACGATTCAGGTAAAAGCTCTCCTTGCAGGTTTCACAGCGAAGACCCTGATAATCTGGGTGACACTCACACTGCCCTGTGGTCTGGTTGCAGCGATTCACATCCAGGCTTCCAACCACAGAGCAGTTACATATGTATTCTGCAAACGAAAGAAGAAAAGGTACATTATTAATTAAGATTTAACACTTTCCTAGGAAAATGAACTCTTTTATTTTTCTTAATAAATGTTCATGACAACTTTGAAAGGATGGAAGAAATTAATTCTAGTTCAAATTCACTTTCTATCCTATTTAGTTTATTTATGTTGGGAAAGATACATAGTAAAGTACATAAAACTATGTACTGTTCATAATTACAAAACTAACATTCTCAATTTCCTTTCAGTACTCTTCATCTTCAGCCCTCTTACCCTACACTTTAATGTGTGTGTGGGTCTGTACCTTATTAGTTTTTCTGGATTGGAAATCTCCAAAGGCAGGGCCTGTGCTTATTTACATGACACTGATAGCACATGTGGGAAATGACAACACGTTAAATAATAAATAATCCCATTGCATAGCAGCAAAAGCCTAAGGTTCAGATGATTAACTGTGATAACTAATTCAGTTCAGACAAGATCATGCTAAAGCTGGAATCATAAACAAATATGTTCTTCCCAGAAAGAAATTAATGGAGAATTGAAATTTTAAGGTGAGGAAATGATGAACAATAAAGTCCAGATGAAAGTTCACAGGGTCAGCCTGATCAGTGGGTTAAAACCAATCATAATTTGAATCTCTTTCCCAAATCAAAAGATTTAGAAAATAAACATTTTCTTTAGATACATTTCAAACAGTTCTTTGGAGGAAAATATTTAGAAGTCCTTGGTTTTAGCCTTTTAATACAAATACATTTAAAGATCACTTAGGATTTGGTTTTGCTATTGTTTATACTCATTTTAACAAGAAGAAAGTATTTTCAACAAAGTTTGACACAGTAACAACATGGGACTTTGTAAGCATGTGCAAAAATATGAAGTTAAAATCAACGGCAGATAAAACAAAATCTTGTACATATTTTAGAAATAGCCCCCATTTCAAAATAGCTATGAACCTAGGTTTAAAAAGCCCAGCAAAATCTATGGTAACAAAGTATATTTCTGAATAGGTAAGACACTATATAAAACGGCATTATACTAATAAAAATTTTGCTTGGAAAAAATAATCTTTAACGTCATTTTTGATGATTTTTAAAAAGTTACTGGATAACTGCAAATCCAGAGTCTTAAATAGAAAGTTATAGAGGAATTTGCTTCTCTACTCTAGAAAAGGAAATTAACTTTCAAAATTCTTTAGGTCATCACAAGCAATTTATCCAGAAAAATCAAAACAAAGGATACCAAAGAAATATTCCCACTTGGCCAACTCTATACCTCCCACACTTCTTCAGGTCCTAATTTTTAGTGTCAGCTCATCTCCCTGCTCTTTCCACCTCTTTTAATTTGTAAACAAACCAAATGAATGAATATACATTGGTGAGTGACTTGTTTATTTTATCTATATTTCAAGCTTGGGTAGTGAATTAGTTACGAAACTCAGAAAAGAGTTCAGATTCTTCAGCCCCAAATTTAGGAAAGGAATCAGCTCCCCATCTCAATCGAGATTCTTATTTTCACTGGGCTATGTAACCATGACATTTCTTTGACAGAGCTGCATGTTTTCACGTTATTTCTAGTTTCTGTGTGTGTGTGTGTGTGTGTATGTGTGTGGTTTCTGTAAATGAGGAAGCCGTGTTTAGTGGTCTGTAAATCTGCCAATGACAACTTCATGGCAAGACCTTCACTCCACCGAAAATGAACAGAACGCTTAAAATAACATTTTTCTTCCAAAATCTGGCAGAATTTCAACATACATCCAATTCCTCCTGCTGGACCAATTTCATCACAAGTTAAACTAACCAAATTAGGCTGGTGTGGGCAGAACTAGCTCAAGAAAAACGAACAGACTAAAAAATTCTATTATATAATAAAGACTGAGAATTTTACGTTATCATTTCCTTACTAATGTACTTCCATCTGAGACCTGAATCAGTGTTCCCAATGAGTAAGATTAGTAGAATTTTTTAAGAAGAAAATTAATCTACGAACTTTGAGACAAAAACTACGTTTTTTTTTTTTCAGTAAAGTCTAATGGGTAAACCTTCAGTATTAACCAAGTTCATCGGTTACTTATTATTTCTATAGAGCCAATTCAATCTTTTGTTATTCCCTAAACATACTCTTTTTTTTTTTTTTTGAGGAAGATTAGCCCTGAGCTAACTGCTCCCAATCCTCCTCCTTTTTCTGAGGAAGACTGGCCCTGAGCTAACATCCATGCCCATCTTCCTCTACTTTGTATGTGGGACACCTACCACAACATGGCTTGCGAAGCGGTGCCATGTCCACACCCAGGGTCCGAACCAGCGAACCCCAGGCTGCCGAAGTAGAATGTGTGCACTTAACTGCTGTGCCATCGGGCCGGCCCCTAAACATACTCTTTTTAGTCCCATCTTTGAACCTTTGCTCATTCATGCTCCTTGGCATGCTCTCCCCCTCCCCATATTCAAACCTATCCCTTATTTCAAGAATCAGCTGAAACTTACTCCTCCATAAACTCTAATATTATTGCCCCTAGCGTGAATCCGTAACATCTACTACCTACTAACTTTCATATGACAACAATTTGAAGATGCGGCAAAGTGCAGCATTATTAGCACAGACTGTAGAGGTAGACAGCTACAGGTTTAAATCCAGCTCTATCACTAACTTTATGACCTTAGGCAAGGTAGTTAACATCCTGTGCCTTTCTTTTCTCATCTGTAAACACGGCATAATATAGTACCTACAAAACTCAGCCTCAGCACATAAGCTGGAAGTGACTTGGACTGTAATCATACAGGAGCTAGAAGAAAGAGACACCAGATAAAATAACACAAACACAATTCACATGTCAGATTCATAGGCCACAGCTTTGTTACACCCTAAGGACAAGATCTAAAAACCTGGGATTTGGTTTCTTACCATAGCAGTTTTGGATAACGTCGGGGAAGCAGAATTAGTGTCCTGGCATTCAGAAATCCAAGTTATGGGTCATCTAGATAGAGAATAAGAGGGTGTCCTACATTTGCTAGGCTCCATACATTACCAATATGGGTGCCTACAAATACAATGATGAAAACAAAGATTTAGAATGTGGTTTCAGAGAGGATGAAAAAGAGCGTTTGTTGTTTATACACCCTTGGTACTAATCATCCTAACAGTAGTGGGGTGAATGGCAAATATTTCAGCAAAGAGACCACTCTAGTACCAGGATGAAGTCCATCACCAGGAAGATGCTGTATCAAGACAAAAATACAATATCATGTTAACATCCCTCTCCAAATTAACCAAAGGAAAGGAAGCTGAACCAAAGCATACCAAGTACCAGGGAACATGCACATCTTTTCTGCTTGCAGCTCAGAATCCAAGGCCCTATTCCAGTGACTGATTTCAATTGAAATGACCCAAGTTAAATGAGTAGTATAAGCAACAGTAATAAATGTAAAGCACTATGAACAACCATTAAATTGTGTCAGGATAACTTGTTAGCTTGTAAGTAGAGTAAAATCTCAGAGGCTTCACAGTTTTTGACATTCATATGGAACCAGATAAGAGTTAGTGCAGAAACAGTGCAATTTACTAGGAGGCTGGCAATATGAAAAAAGAAAAGAAATTTCAATTGATAGAAGCAGTGGGAAGAACCCACAGCCAAGACAAGGGATGAAGCGCTGACTTTTTAATGAGGTAGAATCTTGGACACCACAGCAGCACAAAGGAGTCTGTGACATGACTAATGGTAAGTCACTAGTGTGGATGTCAACGAGAATGAAACAATATGAAGAGGACACAAAAAGCTAATCACAGACAAGTCTCAATGAAATGCCAAAAAGCTCATTTGGTTGCCTAAGAGTAAATAGGGAATAAACTCTCTGGCATTTGAGTAGCAGGTTTCCTTTCAATGCCCTATAATTCTCAGAAAACTCTACAGAGAAATAATCAGAGAAGAGTAACGTCAATGTTAGCAGAGAGACTGCAATCCTCAGCAATGTTTTTTCCTTTTGTTTGGCTCTGAAGAGCAATGAAACGCAGTGATTTGAACTCTGAAGAAGAATAAGGAACTAAAATCTGGTGCCAAACTATTTGAAAATAGAAATATAAAGCCCCAGAGAAAAGACAATACATTGGCATTTTTCTCTGAGAACTTAGAGGGTGATCTTGATGTAAAAGTATCCAAAGCAATCACTGCATTTAAATCAAACACTGCACTTTTTAAAAAATCCCTTACCAAAGCCCAAGAAATGAAAATTTTCAGCACTCAAAAAAAAAAAGGATCATTTTGTTTAAAAGTCTGATAAGTCCTCCTTTTGTGCACAAACCCCTGTCCTGGTAAGAGATGATCTTCTTGGAAATACCCATACTAACTGGGTCTTTCATACAGCAGGTTGGCGTCGCACTGTTTGCAACTTTTAACCACCTCATGTTCCTGCTCAGTAAAAAGTCCTTTATATCTCCTACAGAATTTTAATTGTGTTAGTATTATACAGCTACTTTGATGGGGTTTTTAGAAAAATATTAGCTGTGATAGTACATCCTAATTAATGTGTCCTCTGTTTCTGTATGCCTCTTTTTGAAGTCCTTTCTAAGTGCTGTAATTATGGCAGTTTGGTACAACAGTGTGTTAGCCTTTTGAAGATAAAAAAGAACTATAAAAGCAGTAAATGAAAGATTTGAACAAGAAAATGAAAAAACTGTGTCCTCAGTCAATTCATGATGCAAATCTCATAAACAAAGAAATATTAATTGATAACAGCACTGTTGCTGATCTAAAATGATTACAAAACAAGTACTGCATTTCAACCTGGACACTAGGAAAAAGACTTGTGAATGTGACTAACACAGAGCACTCCCAGGAATCTGGCTCAGGAATAGCCCGAAAGTCTACCTAGAGCCTCTTGGAAAACTGTGGAAATATCTTTACAAAATCCAATTTCTGTCTGCTTTTCATTCCTTCAACAATGATTTCACTCTTCCTTTTCACTATCTTCAGAAATTGAAAGAATACAAAAAAATTACCTATTAATAATACCAAAAAAAACTGCTCTAGGCTACCAAAACTTTTCATTGTTCCCCATATTCAGAAGACATACAAAATGTACTATAATTTTGATGGCATCTTCTGTTCAATCTTAAAGTAAGAAAACCTAGAATATATGCATTTAAAACACGTTAAGATTCAGTACTTAATCTTATAACTAAAATTTAAAATACTAACAAATTCAATTAGTCAGTTTAAACTTTGAAAAACATTTTTAAAAATTATCAATATGAACTATAAGCAAAATATTCTAAAGTGTACTTTTTGTTCTTATTTAATATGTATAAAAAGTGTTTTTTAAAAGTACCACCAGTTTTCAAATTTGTCCGAATAGTCCTTAAAATAGGGGAAGGACTTACCTCCAGGACTTCAAAATGTCTAGAAACTTCACGTGTCTATTTGGATAGGCATACTACACTTTAGTATCTTCATCAGGAAAACAAAACTACTTTGTGAGGCAATATCTGGGGGTCATCTTTAATTATGGAGAAATTGAGTTTCTTGGGCTTTTTATTAAAAGGGAATAACCTGATTGTAGGATATAAAATACTTGGGGGAGATTTATAAACTGAGATCATACGACAGGGATCATGTCAGCACCCATCATACTGGAACAATTGTTACTATTTCCTGCATTGTACCCTAAAGCCAAAGAAAAAACACACCTTCTCCACTTCCCAGGGAATAATCTCCTATTCCTCCACCTTCTCCCTTTCCTTCTTCTTTTTCTCTCTCTATTAACTCTGGTGTAATGTTTAAAAATTAAGTAAGACAGAATACAGTGCAAAGTAGGTATGCAATAGAACAATAAATATTTTCAATATTTGGACACACATTAACTTTAGTATCTTTATCAGAGGAGCATGATCACTTGATGAGCATATTATCTAGAGCTCCGATGAATATTACTTATTTATTCAAATTCTAAGTGCAAAATGGATATCACAGTTATTAGTTAGAACCACAGTCTAATTTGCAAAAGGAGGTAGAAGCAGTTCTGTTCTCTATACATACATTGTAGCCATTAAAACAACGAGCACTGAATGGAAGTCAAAGAGCAAACTGCACACTAAGAGGCAATGAGTACCTGTCTATTAGAATGGCTAAAGTTAAATAACCAAAAACCTGACAATATCAATTGCTGGCAAGGACGGAGAACAATTGAAACTTTCAAAAATTACTGGTGTGAATGCAAAATAGTGTAGACACTTCAGAAAACAGTTTGACAGTTTCTTATAAGGTTAAATATATCTTTACCACATGACTCAGCAATTCCACTCCTGGGTATTTATCCAAAAAAAAATGCAAACCTATGTTCACACAAAAACTTGTATATAAATGTTTATAGCAGCTATATTCATAATCACCCAAATCTAGAAACAACCCAAATATCCTTCAACTAGTGAACTGGAAAGACTGTGGTACATCCTTACAATGGAATACTACTAGCAATAAAAAAATGAGCCATTGACATGCAAAAACATGGATGGATCTCAAATGCATTATGTTAAATGAAAGAAGCCAGAATAAAAAGCTATGTATTATATGTTTCCATTTACATGATATTCTGGAAAAGGCAAAACTATAAGAGCAGAGAACAAATCAGGAGTTTTCCAGGAGTTGAGGGGAAGGGGGAAGGTTAAATAACTACAAAGGAGAAGAACAAGGGAATTTTGAGGGGGTAATAAAACCGTTTTGTATCTTGATTGTACATTTGTCAAAACTAATAGAACAGAAGACCAAATGAGTAAATTTCATTGGATATAAATTTTAAAATAAACAAAAACTTTGGGAAAAAAGCAATGAGGTTTTACTAGACTAGATTCTTAAATTTTGCTAGAGGGAAGCCTTGGTGCAGACTGTGGTGCTAAAGTCAGCGTGGGACCCAACTAATAACTCAGTCTTTTTTCAAAGCTAAAGTTACAATTAAGATAGCAAAAAGGGATTAATGCTTCAGCTGACTATTGCATAAGGAATTGAGGAATATTTTGGGATTTAAATGCTATTTAACTAAAGAAGTAGAATCTTTTCTTTTCCCTTTGGCTCCAACTTAAGTCTTGGGTTATAATTGCTCTGTGTAGAATGAGGGAGAAGAGGAAACAATGAAAAATAAAGATGTATAGGATTTCCACCCCCCTTTTCACATATAATTGCTTATTTCCCTTTGAGATTCATCATTAAAAACCCTACTGTATTTAAACAAAGACCAGGAAAATGCATGTAAGTATAACAACTTGAATCTACCCAGCCTATCCAACATAGGGCTTCACTCTTTTGCACCTAGGATAGCATCTACAAAATAACATCTCTCCTGATTTTCAAATTGAAAAAAAGGGAAAAATAATTGTCAGAATCCAGCGTAGGAACACTTAATTCAAACCTCTGCCTGTACATCAAAAGAATAGAAAACAACGAAAGAGCAAATTATATTCTCTTGTTTATAGGTCTGATTTCCTAAGTGTGTGGTGTATTTACTTCAAAATGTACTTTTTATTAGGCCCATATTTCATCTTTGTAGGTTTAGAGTAAAGGAATCTCAGAAAGGGCTCATTCCAGGGAAAAGGAATTATCAACAGAGAATTTTTATTTTCATAAAAGGTCTTACTCTAGCATAACATTGATACTCAAATTACATTTCACATTTATGTTATGCCAGGGTAGGGTCACAAATCTTTGCAAAGCTGGGAAACTTAATATTAAAGCTGATGAGTTTCCTGAGTTAAACCAGACTTTGTAGAAATGTGGAAAGTTTTAAAGCCACCACTTTTAAAGAAAAGCTTTAAGCTTTCCCTTTTAAAATAAAAATACATCCATTGAAATTCCCAATCACAATTCACTATTGCAAAACATTTCTTCTGCTTTATGGTAAACATATAAAAAAAGAAGGTAACATGACAGAGGTTTTATAGAAAATTTTCTGTCTCACACTTAAGCACCTATTGTTAGTGCTTGTCCTTGCATTGCCAGTTTCACTCATTTAATTAGTGAGAACAGATGACAAGTTCTGGGAAAGGTAGTAACAACTAGCTTTTACTATGAATAGTAACAGAGACAATCTTACCAGTTATTGAGGATGCACTACACGTATACCAAACCACAGGAGAAACTTTACACATACGGCCTCCTTTAATCTTCGCCACAATCCTGAGAGGTAGGTACTTTGAATGAGGAAACTGAGTCCTAGAGAGATTAAACGAATGATACAGCTAACCAGTACTGGAGAACAGATTGGGAACCCAAGGTGAAGAACTCTAAAGTCCATGCCTTTTTACTATGAGAAGCTCTGCCAATGAAAAATCACTAGACAGACCCAGGACACCTTAAAACCAGAATCTGCTGCTAATTTACCAGCGCTGTTACCTTCAACAAGTCTAACCGCTGTGAGTTTCAGTGTCTCAGTCTACAAAACATGAATAATTCTTGCCATCTATCTCTAAGAAATACTTAGGAATAAAGCTAACATAATATGTGCATGATCTTTATGCTAAAAACTACAAAACACTGATGAAAGAAACCAAAAAAGAAACTAAATAAATGGAGAGAGATAATATAGCAACTAGATCTATAGAGTCAATGAACCCCAATCAAAATCTCAGCAGGATTTTTTGGTAGATATTCACAAGCGGACTCTAAATATGAAAAAGCAAAGAAATCTGAATAGCCAAAGAAGAACAAAGTTGGAGGACACTCAATAACTAAGTTCAAGACTTAACTATAAAGCTACAGTAATCAAGACAATGTGTTATTGGTGAAAGAATAGACACAAAGGTCAATGGAACAAAACAGAGAGCCCAGGAACAGACCCTCACAAATATCATCAACTAATTTTTGACAAGGTGCAAAGGCAACTCAATGGAGAAAGGATAGTTTTTTCAGTAAATGGTGTTGGAATAGTTGGACATCCATATGCAAAAAATGGAACCTCAATCTAAACGCACATCTGGTACAAAAATTAACTCGAAATAGACCACAGCCCCAAATGTAAAATGTAAAACTATAACACCTCTAGAAGAAATCATAGGAGAAAATCTGACTGAACTTGGGTTCAGCAAAGAAATTTTAGATACAACACTAAAAGCAAAATCCATAAAAATTTATAAATTGGACTTTATTAAAATTTAGAACGTTCGCTCTTTAAAAGACTACTAGAGAATGAAAATACAGCCACCAACTGGGAGAATATTTGCAAATCACATTTCTGTCAAAGGATTTGTATCAAGAATATACAAAGAACTCTCAAAACTCAACAATAAGAAAACACCACAGCTTAAAAATGGGGAAAAGGTCTGAATAGACACTTCACCAAAGAACACTTATCTATGGCAAATAAGCACTTGAAAAGATGTTCAACATCTTTCATTAGGAAAATGCATATTGAAACCAGAATGACATACTACTACACACCTAATGGGATGGCTAAATTTAAAAATACTGGCATGGGGCCGGCCCCGTGGCCGAGTGGTTAAGTTCTCGTGCTCCGCTGCAGTGGCCCAGGGTTCGGATCCTGGGCACGAACATGGCACTGCTCGTCAGGTCACGTTGAGGCGGCGTCCCACGTGCCACAACTAGAAGGACCCACAACTAAGATATACAACTATGTACGGGGTGGGGGCGGGGGGGGGGAGTTGGGGAGATAAAGCAGAAAAAAAAAAAAAAAAGATTGGCAACAGTTGTTAGCTCAGGTGCCAATCTTTAAAAATACTGGCAATACCAAGTGTTGACAAGGATACTGAGCAACTAGAACTCTTATATATTGCTGACAGGAATGGTTGGAAAACAATCTGGCAGTTTCTTATAGAGTTAAATTTACACCTACCATATGACCCAGCAATTCCACTCCTAGCTATTGACCCAAGAGAAATGAAAACTTATGTTCACATATCAGTGTAAGTGAATGTTTATAGCAGTTTTATTCACAATCACCAAAAGCTGGAAATAACCTAAATGTCCTTCAGCTGGTGAAATTAAACTGTGATCCTTTTTATATCATATATTAACATATTTTTCACATTGAAATCTGTTTCTGATTTATAAAATTGATCTGTCTAGTCTTATACCAGTACAGTGAAAAAAAGTTTTAATATCTACAGCTTTATAATGTGTTTCACTGATGAATTCCTCTTCTTAAAATTTTCTTTTATTTGTTCATAGTTATTTATGTTTTTATTTGAACTCTGTTGCTAAATTTCCTTCAAAAAAGATCCTACTGTAATTTTCCCAGTAATTCCATTTATTCTAAAAGTTAATGTATCAAGAACTGGTAGCTTTACAATATTCAATTTTCCCATCTACGAACACTGATATGTCTCTCCATTTATGCAGCCTTCTTTTATATCTCTCAGTGAAATTTCATAATTAAAAAAGACATGTATATGAGTTTCATACATAGTGAGATTATTCCTAAATTTTTTATTATTAGTGGTAGCGGCAGCAGTAGAGGTTAGACCTGTAATCTCTTTTTGCATTATCTCTTCTAATTAGTATTTTTAGTAATAATGATTAACTTAGTTTTTGGGGATATTAAAATAGCCATTTTGATGAACTCTCTTATTATTTCTAGTGGTTTCTCCTTTGACTCTTTTGAGTAAGGTTTCTATTTTTAAGTTACAGGAAGTTAGGTCTTCTATTGAAGGTCATATTTTACCTAACAATAGACACAATTCAGAGTTTCTTCAACCACAACGGTTTGTTGGTAAAATAGAGCAAACCATTTCACACAATTGCTTATCTTAATCCCTAGGTCAACCTTATTATTAATTATAATAAAAGCAATTACCATTTACTATTGCCTACAATGCCTCAGCCTTTATCAGATATTTTACTTGCATGAACATTTAGCTTCACAACAACCTTGCGAGGGTTGTTTATAAATATGAAAACTAGAAGCTAAAGAAGCTAAGGACTTGCCTAAGACCTGAGTTACAGTAAGTGGTTGAGACAGCACTCAAACTCAGGTTTATCTTACTCTACTACCTTTCTTCATTCTACTTCACCACAGAGTTTTCTTCCTTTAAAAAGAAGGGAAGAAGGGGTGGGCCCAGTGGCATAGCAGTTAAGTTAGGCATGCTCCACTTCAGCGGCCCTCATTCATGGGTTCGGATCCCAGGTATGGACCTACACCAGTCATCAAGCCATGATGTGGTGGCATCCCACATACAAAATAGAGGATGATGAGCACAGATGTTAGCTCAGGGCCACTCTTCCTCAAGCAAAAAGAGGAAGATTGGCAAAGGTGTTAGCTTAAGGGCAATCTTCCTCACCAAAAAAAAAAAAAAGAAGAAGAAGGGAAGGAGAGAAGGAGCAAAAAAGAAAGAAAGAAAGAAATTCCACCTAGTACTGTTAAATGTAGTTGGTTTTTTTCTTTTTCCAATCTGTTTTGTTTGCAAGAAAGTGACATCAAGTCAAATGATTACCAAGCAGTAGAATAAGGGGAAACAGTTGCTCAAGCTACAAAAATAATTCTCAACTAGAGACTTAGAACACCTTGCATTTGCTTTTGCCTGGTGAGTCTTAATATATTATTCAGAGCCAAGGACACATACTCATGATTTAATATTTGGGATCTGTTTGTTTTATGTAAATGTATTCTCATAGCTAAAATAATACTGCTGATTGGTATTTCCAGTCTCTCTCTAAATTCTGGATGTTGACTATGTTAAACTGCCAGATTGCTACCTGAACCTAGGCAAAAAATATTTCTTTTTGTGCCACCATTTTCCCATTTGCTTGCATTCTTCAAGGTTTTGAAAAAAGACAACCTAATTTTGTCATTTAATAAGAGTCAACTGCTTACTTTTTGAAAGGGCACTTTACTCGGACAGGCCACTATCAAATTTAGGATACATTGAAAGAAGTGACCAAATACTGCCTAAATGGCCTGAAAGAATAACTATTCTACCAAACTTTGAATTTATATAAGCTGTTTTATTTACTGAATTTTTATAGTGACCTTGAGTTTAAGAGGAGGTAGGGAGGTGGGAGGAAAGCAAATACAGAAATTAATTGGGCCAGAACAACTTAAAATCTGGCTCCAGGCCACATGAGAAAGAGATCACTCTATGAGATCAAAGGACCTGGGTTCAAAACCTGAAATCACTGTTTATATGCCCCATAATCTTAAGTTTCATGCCCTCTTTGTAAAGACTTTTCATAAAATTGGGATAACGATACCTAACTTATGAGGGTGTTCTAAGAATTAGAGGAGACAAGGCAAAGAAACCTAGGACAGGGCCTTCCTTTCCCCACCCTACACTTCTATCATAAGCAATGTTTTTAGCAAAGCAGCACCCTTCGATGGTACTACAGATTGCAAGAGTTGAGAACTAAAAGGGATCATCAGAGATCTCTAAATGTACTCAAATTACCCTAAATAATCTCACTAATACCTTAATTTTGTAGCAATAGAACAGAAAAGGTAAGAAAAAGAAGAGAACTTCAATTTCCAATACTGCCGATTGCTTCTGAGGTTGGCACTAGATTTGCCTTAGTGTCTCTGTTTACAGAGCACAGCTGAGCAGTTTAAAGGCTAGAACTATTTGCTCATTGTAATAGCTGGAAAATTAGTTCAGAGAAAAAGAGTGCCAAGAGAGCAAGAGGAAAGGTCAGTTTAAAAATACTATCCTAAAGTTCCCAGTGAAGTAATCTAGGAACTGTTTCCTAATTTTCAAAAAAGGGAAGGTTGGTCCCACATATTATAACATTCATCCTCAGCTAGTTTTTAAACATATTATTAAACATATTATTAAATATTATTAAATGGATGGTTTGTGGATTACTAGGAATAAACATGTATTTGATCACAAAATTATGTGATACCAACCTGGGAAAATACATGGAGTATATAGGGAAAAGTGAGTATAGAGAAAGTCTACTTACCATGTTTGCAACAAAGACTGACAGGGAGGAACATAAGGAGGAAATACATATTCAAAAGGTATCTGGGGCCCTGGATTCCAGTATAAGGAGTTTGCAGCTCATCCTACATGGCCTGATTCTCCAAATAAGTACCACCTGCTTCAAAACCACCTGTGGAGCACAGCAAAACACTGGGTCCCAGCCTACACTTATTGAATAGAAACCTCTGGTTGGGGGACTCAGAAATACGCATTTTTTACAAGCTTCGAAAGTGATTCTGATGTACCCAAAAAGTTTGCTATAAGCAAAAGGGAAATGTGGGAAACTCTTGAGTAGAGTAATGATGTGGCCAGAGTTGGGCTTCAGAAGTAAAAACAACAACAACAAAAATAGTAACTATAATAATGACAACAGTAACTATCCCTACTATTATTTATTATTTGTTTATTTATTACATGCCAGGCACTGTTTTAGGTACTTCACACACACGAACATTTAAAACTTGCAAGTAATATAAGGTAGGTACATGGTGATACAAGGGATAAAATAGGGAAACGGAAGCACAGAGAAATGAATTTCCCCAAGGTCAGATGGCCCTCAGGCATCCAGCTGGGATCAGATTACCCTTCGCAGCAGTGTAAAGGAGGAACTAGAGGGAGGAGACTAGAGGCAACAGATTCATTGATAAACCATTGTAGCAGTTTAACAGGAAAATCTGAGTTTGGGCAGTGTCCTTACTAAAGATTGCTTCCACAAACATACAGATACCTGTCAGTATATTACACAGCTTAATGAATGAACACTGCAAGGTGGAAAATATACCTGTTTGCAGCGCCAAAAGTTTAACAGATTTGGAGTTATTCCAAAGGAGGCTTAAAAGATGCACTTTTTTTTTTTCACAACTGGAAGCGGACTATTTTACTGTGTTCCCTATCTAATCCTCTTACTCCTCAAAACATGTAGATGAATTCTTCCCACTCTCCTGCCACTCTTCACCATTATCAAACACTTGTACAGTGTAAACATTGTTCTACATTGCAAGCTGTGAAGTTCTTTGCTTTATCATCATGACTAAGCATTTGGGTAACACTTCAAATTCAAAAATAAGGGCATGAGAGAGAGAAAAACCCTCTTCCAACTCCACTGCTCACTCCTGCTCTTGTACACACCATTAGAGGAACCTAATTACCCCTCCTTACACACACACACACAGGATCCTCAAAAGAAAACTGACATGGTTAGAAGTCACAATTCTAAAACACAGATTGGGAGCCTTCATTGTTTTTTTAATGAGTTTTTTGGGAGCACCAAGATGTTAAAGACTTTGCTCAAGTTTGCAAACAATACAAAACACAACCTTCAAACTTCCCCTAATCACTGCTAAGGCACTACTGGAAGTTAACAATCTGAGAAATTCTCAGGGAGCAGTGGTCAATAATAAATCAAAAAAGAAATAATGTGGCTCCCTCCTCCACTCCTAAAGTAATCGTCTTGGAGAAGCAAGCAATGTCAGCTAAAGTATCTAAGGGAAACAGACTCTGCCTAAGTACAATGTATCTCCACACAGTGGAACTTACTGTTCTTCCCACTTCACTTCTGATTTCATGTATCCCATCCACAACTATCTGTACCATTAAAAGTTACCACCACACTGTCGGTGGGATTGTAATAGGACAACCGCTATGGAACACAGCATAGAGGTTCCTCAAAAAATTAAGAATAGAACTACCATATGATCCAACGAGCCCACCTCTGGGTATATATCCAAAAGAACTGAAAGCAGGGTCTTAAAGAGATATGCGTACACCTCTGTTCATAGCAGCATTATTCATAATAAGCAAGATGTGGAAGCAACTCAAATGTCCATCGACAGTGAACGGATAAACAAAATGCGGGATATACATATGATAGAATATTATTCAGCCTTAAAAAGCAGGGAAATCTTGTCATATGCTACAACATGGATAAGCCTTGAAGTCACTATGTTAAATGAAATCCACCAGTCACAAAAAGACAAATACTACATGAATCCAGTCATATGAGGTGTCTAAAGTAGTCAAATTCAGAGAAAGAGTAGAATGGTGGTTACCAGGGACTGGGAGGGAGAGGAGAAAAGGAGGAGTTTTGTTTAATGGGTATAGAGTTTCAAATTTACAAAATGAAAAAGTTCTGAAGATCTGTTTCACAACAATGTAAATATATTTAACGCTACTGAACTGGTCACTTAAAGGTGGTTACAAAGATAAATTTTATGTGTGTTTTTAAATCATAATAAAAAAATAGGTGGGGTGGAAGCTATTATCATACAGTATGTGTATATGTATTTCTTAATTTACCAAAGAAGGTAAGGAAATCTTAAGTGCGGGGACTTAAGGATCTGATTATCTGGTCTACTCCCTTTTTGTAGGTAACTGAAGCTAAGAGTAGAAAATTAATTTCCCATTTAAACCGTGAAGCCAGACACACTAGGCTACAAACACGGCTCTAACTCTCAGCTGTGAGCCTGCACAAACGTGGGGTTTAAATGAAACAGTGTAACACAGTGCCTGACAGGCAGTTCTTCCCTTCCAGCAATCTGGGAGCCTTCGAGTGACAGCCAGAGCCCTGTCTGGGTTGACAATGGTAAATGGAGCGACTATTTGAAAAGAAACAGGTAAATTTTTTATAAAATACTTTTATTAAAATCTATATATCTAATGTAGATCAATTCCTAAGAAATGTTGAAATTATCCACTGAAATAATTTTGCTTTTTTACTGTTTTCCCTCCCAAAAAATCTAATTTTAAGAAGATAATGGTTACAGATTAAACCGAAATAGTCATCGAAAAGAGGCTACTCCTGGAACAATCAAATCTCTCATACACTCCTGATGGAAATATAAACTTGTACATCTTCAGAGAACAATGTGGCCATATCTGGAACGATAATGATGTGCTACAACCTAGTAGTGCCTTGCAACTCAAAGTGTGGTCCATAGATCTGCATCACCTGGGAACCTGTGAGAAATTCAGATTCTCAGGCCCACTTCAGACTAACTGATCAGAGTCTACAGTTTAACGAGATACCCAGGTGATTCCTACACATCAAGTGAGAAGCACTGCCCTAGAGAAACTCTCCCATATGTGGAGAAAGAGACATGCACAAGGTTGTTCATTGCAGCACTATCTGAAATAGGAAAGAAAAGCATTATTTGAAATGACTATCAATAAGAAAATGGATATCACACTGTGGCATATTTATATAGTGGGAAACTATACAGCAACTTAGACAATCTAGAGTTATATGAACCAACAAAGATAAATCTCAAAAAAATGTTGGGTGAAAAAAGCATGATACAATGCCATTATGCAAAGTTTAAAACATTAACACTATATTTAGTGTGTGTGTGTATAAACATTTTTAAATGCATAGGACCAAATTCAGAAGAGTGGTTACATCTGAGTAGGGAAGGAAGAAAATGGGATAAAAGAGGAACACTTGAGGCTTTAATCATTTCTAGCATTTTACTTCAGAATGAAAAGAGAGACCCAAAGCAAATGGAAGACAGTTCGGACATTACAAAGCTGACATTCGTATACAGGGGCTGCTCACTGTAGTACTTCCTACACTTTTCTAGAAGCTTGATATATTTCATAATTTTTTATGAGACATAAGTTTCTCCCCATTGATCAACATTTCTTATTAGTAAATATTATCCTAATCGACCTCATACTATAGTTATTTATCTTCTTGAGCTATCTGGGTCCCAGAAGAACAGGTTTTACATCTGACTTATCTCTGAAGTCATCCTCCCCTCTCCCCAGTACACACACCCACGGCTCTTTGGTCTTCAGATACCAGGTTAAGCGATGCAGAGGTCAGATGTAAGTGGAGTGATGGTTACCTGGGGCAATACAATGCATAGATAGAATCTGTTCCTGGAGTAGCACAGACTACGGCCTCAAAATAGGACTAACTGTAAAGTCCAAAAAGTGAAAGACAGAAAAGAAAACAAATAGCACCATACTAGAAGCAGGACTGAATCAGGTGCATTGAAAGGGTCAAAAAGAAAAAAGATGCACATCTAACGCCATGAATTTATTCATTCACTCGGCAAATATATATTGACTTACTATGTAACGGACATTGTACTAAGAGCAGGGGATGTAGCAGTAAGTAAAACAGACCAAAATTCATGCCCTCATGGACTTTACATCTTAGTAGGGGAGAGACATACAATAAGTAACTTAATTTAAATATCTAGTATGTTAGAAGGTAAATGGTAAAGAGAAAAAGCAACACAGGGAAGGGAAACCCAGGCGGCAGGAAGAGGAGGGACTGGACATGTGCGTCTTGGGGACTGCAGTTTTAGATAGGGTGGACAAAGGAAGCACACAGTAAGTACATGCAGGTGTTTTCCTTTTGAATGTTCTTTACACATGCTTCTGAACAAGGCATAGGGGTTTAAAAGGTTCAAAGCAATGTTCTGCTGAATAATTGAATGAATAAATAAATGAATGAATGAATATGACCAGAAAATTGGAAGAAAAATATCAACACATGAAATATCAAGAAAATGAAATATCAAGAACATGAAAACAGAGAATCTTAATTCTTCTCTAAGGTTGTCAGAGAAAAGGCTCTTAGCAAAGCACATGATTATTAATTCAATCATTCAACAAACTAGTATTGTACCAGAAATGGGGAGTATGATTTCTAGATGCTGAAGATACAATGGTGTGGAAGAAAGGCATGGTCTCTGCCCTTGTACAGTCTTAGAGCAGAGAGAAAAACAAGGAAGCAATATAGTGTGATAAGTACTAAAATGGAACTACGCACGCAACGTTATGGGAAAACATAGTATGTGTGTTTGTGTAGTGAGAAACACCTAATTAAGACTTTCCAGAGGAAGAAGTCTAAACTGAGACACAAAGAATTAGGAGGGTTAGCTAAACTAAGAATACAGGGGAAGTATATCCCAAACACAAGCAGGTAGCGTGCGTAATGACCTGGAGGTAAGATGAAGCATAGTACCATGGAGAAGAGAGACAAGTTCACTGTGGCTCCAGCACAGAACAGGAGGCAGGAGTAGTGACAAGTCAAGGGCTTTCTTAAGGTCAGTTGGGTAGCCACAGAAGAATTTTACACAAGAGAGGATGACATATTCAGATCTATATTTTAGAAACATAACTCTGACTGTAGTGTAAAGAATCGACTGGGATTGTTTATTCCTAGATATTTTATTCTTTTTGTTGCAATTGTAAATGGGATTGTATTCTTAACTTCTCTTTCTGCAAAGAGGTGAAAGGTTTGCACATTGAAAACTATAAAACATTGTTGAAAGAAATTGAAGAAGACACAAAGAAATGGAAAGATATTCCATGCTCTTGGATTAGAAGAATTAACATAGTTAAAATGTCCATACTTCCTAAAGCAATCTACAGATTCAATGCAATCCCGATCAAAGTTCCAACAACAATTTTCACAGAAACAGAACAAAGAATCCTAAAATTTACACAGAATGACAAAAGACCCTGAATAGCCAAAGGAATCCTGAGAAAAAAGAACAAAAGAGGTATCACACTCTCTGATTTAAAAATATACTATAAAGCTATAGTAACCAAAACAGCATGGTACTGGCACAAAAACAGACACACAGATCCATGGAACAGGATCGAGAGCCCAGAAATAAACCCACACATCTATGGACAGCTAATTTTCGACAAGTGAGCCAAGAACATACAATAGAGAAAGGAAAGTCTCTTCAATAAATAGTGTTGGGAAAACTGGACAGCCACATGCAAAAGAATGAAGCTAGACTACTATCTTACTTCATACGCAAAAATTAACTCAAAATGGATTAAAGACTTGAATGTAAGACCTGGAACGATTAAACTTCTAGAAGAAAACATAGGCAGTACACTCTTTGACATCAGTCTTAGCAGCATATTTTCAAGTACCATGTCTGATTGGGCAAGGGAAACAATAGAAAAAATAAACAAATGGGACTACATCAAACTGAAAAGCTTCTGCACAGCAAAGGAAACCATCAGCAAAACCAAAAGACAACCTAACAACTGGGAGAAGATATTTGCAAACCACATATCTGATAAAGGGTTAATATACACAATATATAAAGAACTCATACATCTCAACAACAAAAACACTAACAACCCAATTAAACAATAGGCAAAAGATCTGAACAGCCATTTCTTCAAAAAAGATATCAGATGGCCAACAGGCACATGAAAAGATGCTCAACATCATTAATTATCAGGGAAATGCAAATCAAAACTACAATGAACTATCACCTCACTCCCGTCAGAATGGCTATAATTAACAAAACAAGAAACAAGTGTTGGAGAGGATGTGGAAAGAAGGGAACCCTCATACACTGCTGGTGGGAGTACAAATTGGTGCAGCCATTATGGAAAACAGTACGGAAATTTCTCAAAAAAGTAAAAATAGATCTACCATATGATCCAGCTATTCCACTGTGGGATATTTATCCAAAGAACATGAAAATACAAATGCATAAAGATATATGCACCCCTATGTTCCTCACAGCATTATTCACAGTCGCCTAGACTTGGAAGCAACCTGGGTGCCCATCAAGGGACAAATGGATAAAGAAGATGTGGTGTATATACACAATGGAATAGTACTCAGCCATAAGAAACAATGAAATTCAGCCGTTTATGACAACATGGATGGACCTTAAGAGTATTATGCTAAGTGAAATAAGTCAGAGGGAGAAAGTCAAATACCATATGATCTCACTCATAAGTAGAAGATAAAAACAACAACAAACACATAGAGACAGAGATTGGACTGGTGCTTACCAGAGGGGATGTGGGGAGGGAGGAAGGCAAAAGGGATGGTGAGGCATATGTGTGTGGTGATGGATTGTAATTAGTCTTTGGGTGGTGAACATGTTGTAATCTACACAGAAATTGAAACATATAAAAATGTACACCTGAAATTTATATAATGTATAAACCACTGTTACCACCATAAAAAAAGAACAACAAAAAAAAAGAATCAATGGGAAAGAATGAAGGCAAAAAGATCTTTCAGTAGCCTGCTAAAATAGTCCACTTGAGAGAGAGGCAGAAAAATAAATGTCCAGAGCGTGTGTGTGTTATTAGGACCACAGGAAATTTATCATTACCTGGGCCAGATGGTATGCTCATGTCCTAAAAACCTAGTTTTCTATTGTAGCAAAAACAAATCATATGTGCCAATGAATAATCAATGTCTCTTACCCGGAAGGCAGGGAAATTGCATAAAATCAAAGACCCTAATAAAACAGGCACACAAAAATGTTATCAGAGTTGTGCTTTATAACCACCTGAAGTTATTATGGTTTTCCCTAAAAAAGCACCTTCATTGCACACTATGTCAATATCTGATAATTTTCATCCTTTCCCTTCCCAAAACAATTTTTCTACCCATTTTAACAGCTTCTGAGACCTTGACATTCATGCCCGGCTGTGTAAGACACAAGTACGGCTTTTCAGCTGAATAAACAAAGACAGACAATGAGGGCAATGTGGCAAATGAGTCTGCCCACTCAGATATTTTCCAAAGTAGGAGTTCATGCCCAGCTCCCTCAGTTGGAAAGCCCTGGGGAATAAACATTCCAGACATAGAACTGAACCAATATAAAGACATATTTCATCAGCGCTATCATTTCTGCTAATTGTTGAATGGCCAGTACACAAAACTTTGGTAAAATTATTAGGTCTAAGGGTTTAAAAATTAAAGAATGGGAATAGAGAAGGTAAGTCATTGGGGTATCATGTTGACAGCAGCAGACCCGACACATTAAAACAACTTTACTCACCCACAGAGAAGAGGAAAGCAATGAGCTTTCATCAGTGTTCTCTAGAAGTCAGCCTGTGAGTGCATATTAAAAGATATGTGGCTATAGTCAAAAACGGCTCTGCTCAAAATGAAAATTATTTGTATGGTAGGGTATATTCTAAAAGACTAATGATTTGTATAACTATATATCAGATGTGGGATGTCTTGGGTGATACAATGTTTGAAGCAGCTTCTCTGTCCATTTTTCTCAGTCAAAATGAGCAGTACATTCCTAACCAGGTCTGCTCAGACACCCAGGGTGCTAGTGAATGGGAGTACAGACTCTTAGTGACCAAGCAACCAATATCCTGGAATTTGAAAAGAACTTTTCATAATGAAAAGTTCCACTATCAATAGACCATTTGCTTGAGTTGTTTTCCTAGTTGCAACTGACCCTCTGCTGGAGACCAAAATTTCCCCTGTATTAGCCCTCAAGTCATTCCAACTAAAAATTAGGATAGGACAGAGGAGGGGGAAAGTACTTTACAATTCTAAGACATCAAAAGATAGAAGAAATTAGGTAATCAAAGAGAAGAATGTCCTTGTTATAAAAACAATGTGGGCTATAGACATTTAAAAAGAAACATAAATACTAAATTTCTTGAACTCAATAAATATTATGGAATAAGCATAGTTCAAAGGACAAATTCAGCACACGTCATTTGCAGTTTATATGACTATTGCCAAGTCATTTCTTTGAGTCAGTTTACTCACATGTAAAAATTAGATAATACTCTGTACTCAATTCTACCCAAACAATTCAAGGAGTCCTTATATTGCTAGTTTTCATCCTCATTTGGGCTATATGAAGTATTTAGCAATGTCAGAAACAACAATTTTCATTACTTCTCACAAAAAGTTATCAATAAAATCTTTAGATTTAGCTAAAATTAAAAAAAAATTTCCTCACTAATCATAAAGAAAGCATTTTGCTTACTCTATATTTGATGATATTAAGAAATTGTTCAATTTTTGTCTGTTTATTTAGGTATGATAGTATTGTGGCTACTCAAGAAAAATAGGAGAAGCCTTGTATTTTAGAAATACATTCTGAAATATTCATAGATGAAACGATATGATATCTGGGATTTATTTCAAAATAATACAGGAGAAAGGTAGATGGATGGAGGTATGGATAAGGCAGGATTGATCCAGATGGCGGTCCAGGTGGGTGATGGTATGAACGAGGTCATCACACTATTCTGTTAACTTTTGTATATTTTCAAAATTTTCCATAATAAAAAAAGTTTTTAAGTGTCTTTATGCTACTTTCACAGGCATATTTTCTTGGGTTTTTGTTTGTGATAGCAAAGTCATTTACTGATCTCCTGAATAAGAGGTCAGATTTCAAATACACATGGTAGGCAAAAGCTCTTCACTAAGATTAATTTGAATAAGGTAGGTTGGTTTAAATGCATTTTAACAAAATTTCCTGAATGTTTGGAAAATAGATGAGTTGCTATTCCAAAAACAATTTTAATAACTAACATTTATTGAATTCTTTCCCTGCGCTTTCCCTGTTTTAAGTGCTTTAGCAACACTATCTCATGACAGTGCTCGTGACTCTACGAAGTAGGCTGACAGGCTCAGAGAGGTAAGTGATGGAGCTGGGATTTGAATCCAGACAATATGACTTGAGAGCCTGCACTTTTTTTTTTTTTTTTGAGGAAGATTAGCCCTGAGCTAACTACTGCCAATCCTCCTCTTTTTGCTGAGGAAGACTGGCCCTGAGCTAACATCCATGCCCATCTTCCTCTACTTTATGCGTGGGACGCCTACCACAGCACGGCTTTTGCCAAGCGGAGCCATGTCCACACCCTGGATCCGAACTGGCAAACCCCGGACCACGGAGAAGCGGAACGTGTGCACTTAACTGCTGGGCCACCAGGCCAGCCCCAGAGCCTGCACTTTTAATCACCAATGATTGGATCCTTCGAGGCCTAACAATACTGGTTTGGGTAGTGTTGGAAAGAATTAAGAAAAGAGGAGAAGAAAACTACTTCAAGCGTGAAAATACATATGAATTGCCTTGTCAGGGGAAGCAGTATATATGGTGAGGGAAAAAAAAATGGAAAAAAATCAGGAGTTAGGTAGATTAACTATTGAATTGTAGCTATTTACCATTCATTATTACATGGCCTTGACTAAATAAGTGATATTTACCTCTTTTAGTAGAGCTTTAATATTCTCACCATAACAACAACAACAAAATGGTGATTATGTGAGGCAAAAGATTTAACTAACCTTACTGTGATAAACACTTTGCAATATATATGTGTATCAAATCATCACATTGTACTATCTTAAACTTACATAATGTTATATGTAAATTATATCTCGATAAAGCTAGGGAAAAAAATAACTGTCTCATCCTCAGTTTTCTCATCCATACTTTGAAGATTTAAGGTAAGGATGGAAAGTGAAAATGTATGTAAAGGAATCTAACACACAAGAATCCTAAAGCATTTGCATAAAGTCTGTCCCTCGGTCAGATGGTAAATGTCCCTGTCACTCACCACTCTACCGTCAGCTCCCAGCAGGGTGCCTGGCACACAGGAGGCACCTGGGTTTGTTCAGTCTAACACCAGATCCATTAAGAGGTCCAGCACCAATTGCTGGCTTCATTTGTCAAGTCTCTAATTTTAGTTGTCTAAGTCTGTGTGTTATACCAACAAACAAAATAGGTTTCAAATATTTGCTTAATAAGAGAAGATATAAAACTAATTCATGATCCCCTCCTACTATTACATTGTCTTACCATGTAAACCTTTTAATCCAAAATTAATGCTGAAAAAGATTTAGAGAGACAGTCAGTGGCCTCTAATTTCTTTTGCTGGGGATCATCTACTCTTTTAGGAGTACACTGCAGTTTCCAGACTAATCCTAAAACACAAACTTTACTATGTCACTTCCGGGCTTAGACTTCTTTGTTGCTTTTAGAATAAATTTCTGAGCACAACATACAAAGCACTTCCTAACTGAACAACTGCCAGTCATTCTAGCCTCAAATCTCACCCCCTGTTCCACACTCACATATTCTCGCCTCCCTACTTGAGCCACTAGGAGTTCAGTTCCCTAACAGGCCATGAATGTGCTTTCTTACCTCCACACATGCTGCTCTCTTCTCCTAGGGTGTTCTCCACCCCCCACCTCAAGATTCAGCTTAGAGAAAACTTCCTCCAGGAAGCCTTCTCTGACATCATCCTTCAGATCCCCCAGAAGTCTGGGGGGGAAGCCCCTCTTTGCTTTTGTAGTATGTGCATACCAGTACGACGGAACTTAGTCTGTAGTCTGATTTTCTGTTTCTTCCACTGTGTTCTCAAGGACAGAAACCATGTCTCTCCAGCATTTATTTAGCCCAGCACTAGGTACACAGCAGGTAATTAACAAAGATCTGATAAATGAATAAAAGAATGTTATTTTGTTAACATGGAAAGTCCAATGTAAACTTACTGACAAAAGCATACCCTTTTCCCCTACATAAAAATGAATGTAAAGTCTTAAGCTGAACTATCTTAGTGAAACACAGTTGAAGGCCAGTTTGAGCATGGGGAGACAAAAAAAATCAGGTGGAAAGAGGATCTGAAATCTTATCTGGTTAAAAAAAAATGAAGAAAAGGAAAGAAAGAAAATAAGAGGAAAATACCATTGCAGATTGGTTAAGCAATAAGGAAATAGAAAGTAATAGCTTCCTGACACTTGTTGCTTTAGTCCTGAAGACTACTTAATCACTGATTTTAAGTGCATTTCTAAATGAATGATCTATTATATGAGATTATCAACTAAAAGAAATACAGCAAAGAGAAATCCTTATTTTTTGGTAAATTTTTAAAAGGTCTGTTGTTAACAAGAAAAATCATATGCTAAGAGAAATAATTCTTTAAAACAGTAAGTTTAACATTTTTTTTTTTGCAACAAGTGTCTGGAGTCATTTGGAATTTTTCAACAGAAGTTTTATGCATAAGTTAAACAATGATTAATACACACAAAAGTACTTTATTATGTTGTGAGATTTTTGTAGCAACCCAATATATATATATTTTGTTGTTGTTGTTGAGGAAGATTGGCCCTGAGCTAATATCTGTGCCAATCTTCCTCGATTTTGTATGTGGGTCACCACCACGGCATGGCTTGATGAGTGGTGTGTAGGTTCATGCCCAAGATCCAAACCCGTGAACCCTGGGCTGCCAAAGTGGAGCATGCGAACTTGACCACTGCGCCACTGGGCCAGCCTCCCAATATCATCTTTGATATTGTCTCCACTTCTGACAACTTGTGTTTCATCTTTTACACTGGGTGAAATGGGCCTTAGTTTTTGGATATTTGCTATTTGCACTTAAATGCCATCCTAGCTAATGTATAAAATTACTTATCTGATCATAACAGATATCTAAGCCTTCTCTTCTGGAAACCAATCCACTGTACAGATCAATTAAGCTAATAAAAAAATGAAAATGAAATTAAAATGGACAGGCATAGTAGTATGTGAAGATATGCTTTGGTCTTTCAGATAAAGTGCATACTTCCTTCCACAAATCCAAAGAATCAAGAGGAAAACCAACAGATAGAAAAACAGTGACTACAAATCAGAAAAGTAAGTGAAGGCGGTAGGGGAAAAAAGATGCATTAAAACTAACAATGGTGGTTAGAAGGATATAACAAAGCACGGTAAACTCAATCTACGCTTAGCATGTAATTTTGCCATGATAGAAAGAGCATCAAAAATAAGAAGAGTTGGGTTTGAATGCCAACCAACTAGTACTTCCTAGCTATGTAACTATTGGGCAAACCACTTAACCTGATCTCAGACTCAGGTTCCCCGTAAAACACGGTAACACTACTAGTTCAGAACTGAAAGGATTAGGGGTAGTGAAGAATTAAGAGGATTCGAAGTAGTAAAAGTAAACAGGTATCCAAAATACAATAATAAAAAGGACAGCTAACATTCAGAAGGCCTACTTATGCTAGGCATTCTAGGTACTTCACATATGTTGTCATTTAATCCTTATAATAATCCTGTGAGGTAGATGCTATTATTACGCCCATTTTACAGATGAGGAGATTGAGGCACAGCCCAAGGTCACACAGCCAGTAAGTGGTAGAGAAAATGATTCACATCTAGGCAGTTTGGCTCCAGACATGAAGCCATCACTAATAATAATAATTCCTTAGTTAGCTTGAACAAAAGTTCTCTTTCAGCTGAACATAATTGTGCTTGTGTTCCCTCCAAAAAGCTAACCTCTAAAAGCTACAGAACTCTGAGCTACAGTACATGTCTGCTAGTCCACTGCCTTTCTACAAATCATTTCACAATTATGGGCCTTCATGCCCTCATTTCTTCAAAGTGAAATACTGCTGCCCTAGGTTATTACACTTTTTAAAACAGTGACAAAACAGCCTTTTCTTCCCAGAATAGATGCAATCTCAAGATATAGGTAGTTATACAAAAGGGGACCAAAAAAAGGTCTCATGTCAAGCAGGTATGATACTTTAGGGCATTTTTGTGGCTAGCAACCATGGTGGCAAGTCTGGGAAAGAATTCCAAATTGCCCTTTTCTGGTTATGCTTCTGGATAGGGAGAAGAGGTAACCGGAGATGAACAAGGCAGTTTCTGGCCTCATATTGTACGTGTTCTAGTTGGAAAGTATGATAGAGAGCTTTGAATCTGCTGTTCAAAACCAAAGGTCTTCCTGACCGTGTCATTCTCAGAGACAAATAATTTACTATTTAGAAGTATTCATTTATTCAATAAATATTTACTGAGATCCTATCACATGCTAGGAATTAATCTAGGAGCTAGGGATACAGTGGTTAAAAAAGGAGCAAGAGACAAAACCAAAAACAGCTGCCCTTGTGGAACTCATATTCTAGCGGTGGTAGGCAGGGAGAGTTTATGCCTCAATTCAGTTCAACTATTTATTGAATGCTTACTACATACTGAATACAATCCTAGGTAGAGGTTAGAGAGTATAAATATCAATGAGACATAACCTATAAGCTACGTAAGAACTCCTCGAGGGGATTCAGTTACTTAAACAAGTAATACTTAAAACAAGAATCCTTAAAAAGCAAGTAATCAAAAAATATGTACAGTAATATTAGAAAGTATAAAGTACAATAGTTTTGGATGCTGCATGGATGATATTTTTCAAGGCAAATAAGTCTGTCAGGTGAAAGGAAGGGATGCAGTAGACGTCTGTCATTCTTTTTGGCTGCCTAGTCTCAGTATAATTTTGTACTATTTCAGAATTCCTTCCTATTTGGGGAAATTCCCCATCTTTTAAGCCTTGCTATCCCACCACAAAAGTTCATAACGCCAGCACGGGCAAGTGATTTAGGCTCCAAGAGTCACATACACGCTCACCTGGCTTGAAATTAGAAACTAATGATTCAAGGGACTGAGCATGAGGCTCTTTCTCTGGGAGCAGAGAGGGCGATGGCCACAGTATGACAAGTGGCAGCAGTACTTGCATGGCATCCAGTACTCAGTGTTAGCAGTGTTGGTGGTGCAAACTATAGCATCTAATGCTTAGTGGTGGTGTCAGTGGCATATTCAGAGGACCTCTCTGTGACACGACTGGGCATTATCTCTAGCTCCATGTCCTGAATTTGGTTCCCCTGGGGATTCTGCAAACTCTTCAATATCCTTTTAATAGATTCCATTTCTGATTAAATCAACAAGCATTGGTTTCTGTTGCTTACAATTAAGACCTTTTTTAAAACTGAAGAGAAGGGTGTTCCAGGCAGAGGGAACAGCACAAACAAAGTAACCAGAGGCCAGTTAGCTTAGTGATTAAGAGAGGGGGCTCTGAGGCTAGACAGATCTGAATTTGAATCAAGGTTCTACATTTTACTAGCTATATGACCTTATTCAGTGTATTTAAAATCTCAAAGCCTCAATTCCTGCTTAGTAAAGTGGGGATAATAATACATATTTCTTCTTAGGTTCTTCTGAAAATTAAACAAGGTCATGATAATTCATTGAAAATTCTCAGTATCTGACACAGAATAAGACCTCCACAGATGACTGCTTTATTAATAATAATGATAATAATAAGCATGGTGTTTGGGGGGAGGGGAATATAAGGAAGTTGATTCTGCTCGAGATTAAAGCACAAGGAGACAGAGCCTAAAAAATGATTACAGAGACAGATTATGAGGCGTTTTAAGTCATATTAAGAAACTTGAGCATTATGGGCTGGAATCACGATGATTAAATAGGAGAATTATATTGAAGTATAAATATATTAAATTATTAACTAGGAGAATGAATTGACCAGGTTGTGCATTGCATGTGTATTCTCCTCAGCCATAGTTGTATAGTTTGAACTAACCACAGTACTTGTACACTTGCAGGATGTAATAATATATATTGTTGAGTCCTGATGTCATACAAACCGGAGCTAATTCTTTCTAATATATACAAATCCTCCAAAATTGTGCATATTATTGGTCAATATGGTTTACAACTGGATCAGAAGGGGCTGGGTTTATACTTGAAATAATAGTTTCCCCTTTGTTTGATCTGAGAGACAAGTAACCTTTGAGGGAGGACGGACGTTTATAAAGCGGGGATGGGGAATGCATCCTCAGGTGACGGGGAGAACTATGAATCACATTTGCAAGTCGGAGATTCTTCTATGACTTTTATATAATCAAACATCACCTGCTACTTTTTACAACATATTGTTTTGTCTCAGCATCTTGATCTAGAGTCCATATTAAGTGAAAGATGAAAGGTTTTATTGTGAAGTCAAGAACAATCAATACTACCATTTTGCAGTGGATGGCATTTCTTGCCAAATACTAATAAGCATCGCATTGTCTCTGTTAGCACCAATCCTCTGGCTGAGTAGACAATCTCATAGTTACTGTTCAGTTCTGCTTTGCATTTATCATGATTGTCTACCTGTTTACTGTCCTCTAATTTCCACCATTACCTCCTTTGCCCACCTCCAATCCACGACCATATCTACCTCTGAGAAATACTCTTTGATCTAATTTTGATTTTCACAGTAACTATTGAAATCAAACCTGAGTCACTGTGTAATTCAGAATGAGTTCTGAGAAGGACAATGTATGAGCTTGCTGGGGGAAGCTGGGGAAGGCAACAAAAACAGAACCCAAAATGTGCTCTGTAACCACTGAATGCTTTATTTCATTTTCTGCTATTCCCATCCACTTTGGCAATGCAGCACAGTTTAGTTAAAAGAAAAAAAACAGCACAGACTTTTTAAGTCCGGCAGAGCTAGATTTGAATTCTAGGTCAACACTCAAGAACCCTATTAGGTTGGTACTATTATACTCATGTTACAGACGATGGTAAAGCAGCCCAGGGAGATTATGTGACTTGAACTGTGCATGTGCATGTTATATTTGGCATGCTTTTAAAAATATCAATGTGCAACCAATATAAAAAGGAGTGGTCATGTCTTTCTATAGGCCCAGTCTTATTTTCATTTTACATGGTCATTTATGGCTAGGGTTTGATAGCTATAAAAGATCCCAGAGGAGTATACATCTGCCAGAACTAGACAACGGCTGTTTCACGGATCCCCTAGAGTCTTATCTTTGCATTTGCTTTTTGAAAACAGCTTCCATTTAGTCCAGTTCTGAGCAGTACCATTACTCTTGCATCTGGCAACATGGCATAGGATAATTCTGGCTTGAACTGAGCCACTGTGATGGGATAGGAGGTAGCCTTTTGCATCAAGCATATTGGTCCTACCCCATACCTTAGAACTACCTGCTAGAAAAGGTTGAATGTGACAATGTGCAAGTCTTCCTGATTACCAATGCATTACCATTCTACAGACTGTGCCAAGGAAGCTGTTAAATTTATTAATCTGAAATTGACAAAGTTCTCTCTGCTCTTTTTCAAACATTGAGAATAGGTAATAAAAACTATTAATAATAATGATGTTAATTTTGAGTGTTTACTATGTGCTGATTATAAGCACTTCTGAATTAAGTGTCTTACATGTATTAATTAATTTAACCCTCTCTCAATAACACTATGGTTCATTATTGCTTTGATTTAAAAGTTACAGCCTTTTCGTCACAAAATTCAGAGAATAGAGATCACTGTGTAAGATAGACATCAGTTTCCTGAAGGCCAGAGCCACTCTTTGGCATATTCTTTAGCACAGCACCTAGGCCTTTTTTGGCAATGTATGAGCTGGGCAGATGGGCACCTTGACTTCTTTCGTCACCGAATTGAAAATACTAAATGCCTGGCTTGGTTCCAGACTGCCCCGGGCTTTCAGGGGCCATTTGAACCCAAGAAAAATCACTCTTGTACTGGAACCCACAAGCAGAATAGTCAGCTGGTTTGCTTCTGCCAAGGAGCAGCAAGTCTCAAGTAAAGCATCGTACAGAGTCTGAGATCTCTCTTCAAAATCGATTTATGTTCTTTTTTGGTGATATGACACATAATTTAAATGTGGTGAATTTTTTCCCATCTTGTTCTGTCATACACTTGATTTCAGAAGAGTGCTAAATCCAACTCACACCTCTGTTTTCATAACAAATAAGTGATCTCATCTATTGCTATGGGAAATGGAGCAATATATGCAGTAATAAAATATTAAACTCAGTCATAAAAAGCTTTACGGTATAGTCTTTTCTGTAACTATTAGGAGGTAATTAATACAGTAACTTGAACATAGTCAGCACTCAGAGTTTGATCATTTAAATTACATACAGTAATAGAGCCAATAGTACTACTTTCAACTGCATTTGAAAAGTGTCCAATTTCACAATGTTAAAATATTTGAAATATATTACATTAAAGGGCAGTTGCAAAGCAATACATCCATACAGAATTATCTCAATGGTAGGGAGGGGGATAAAATAAATACTGATGTAAAAAAATTCAGTAGTTACCATTAAAATATTAACTTCATTATCTCTGGGTTCATTTTTTGGCTTTACACTTCTTTATATTTTCTAAAATGAACAAACATTATTTTTATAAAGATTATAAAGATTTTATAAAGATTAAGTAGAATCTCTTCTAAACAGATCAATCAAAAATAATATTAAAGATCCTTTGATTAAACATCGAAAGCATAACTTATTATGAGTTTAATATAAGATAAAGATTATTTTATTTTCTCAAGGTAGTATAGGAAGAAAAATAACACTGAAGGATCCCAAAACTTTGGAAAATACTATAATTGTCTATAAATTATACAGATGTTAACTACAAAATAGCATAAAAATATATTTTGCATAAAGAAGTCACATGTAAATGCATGTGTTTATGTCTTTCCTGTGTTTAATCAAAAGCTATCTTGTTCACATTACATTGTAAGCTAATATAAACCATGTAATTAGGAAAGAATATCAAAAAAGAGTTGGAATTCTATAAAGCCTTTGTGTTTGAGAAAAGCCCACCATAATTTATGTGTGTTACTTCTTAAAAACCTTGGGAGACTGGAAGCAACAAGCTTCATTTTATAGTTAGAGAAACTAAGTCACAGAGCCATTAAAAAAAAAGTGCTCAAGAACTCAAAAAGTGAATAGAAAGACTAGAATTTAGTTCTTCTGACTGCTACTCCACTGATCTGATTAGCTGGACCATTCAGCTCTGCCTTTGTGGACAAGTTGAAGCAACAAACTAACTTAAAAACTAAAACCAGTTGAACAGGATAGGTTTGCAGGCTACGTACCAACAATTCAGTATAATAATACCCAACAGCTAGATTGCTTTGTGTTTTTGGTACACTTTATAACTATTCATTAACCCACACAACATCAATGGATGGTGGGGCTATATTGTTAATGCAGTTCATATAGAAAGGATAAATCAAAACACACTGTAGGATTATAAAGAATATGAAGGCAAATGAGAAGTCTATGGCAGAAAAAGCCCAATGCCTTACTCTAATCAAGCCTCAATAAATAAATAAAACAGAATAAATATATTGGAATACCAAGCATCTCCTCTTATCCCCTATTATTTCCGTTAACCCTTCCCAAACTACCATTACATCCCTATAAATGATAGACAGGACTGAAGAGAAACTAAAAGCTACTCAGTTCATCCAATTTCCTTCTGAGACGGCAACATCTAAACTTTCTCTAGAATATTTAAGGAATTTCACCTTTAAAGACCATTTCCAAAATTCAAAGGACCTAGAGAATATGATGTTCTCTGTACAGTTAACAATGCTAACCTCTTCCTTTTCCTCATATATATTAAGTAAAAGCACTAGATATTTAAAAATAAATAAAGATCTAATAAGATCCCTGTAATAAGCCAGTTTCTAGGAAGCATGCAAGACTGAAACAAAAGTTCCTGAAATCAGTTATCTAAAGAGTCTAAAATTTACTAAATAAAGGTTAACATTCTCCAGCCAGGTTGAAAACATTCCTACTCCTTATCATTTTCCCTGGGACTAGTGAGAATACATTCCCTTTTCCAATTGAATAAATTTCCCTTTCCCTCAGCTCTTAGCTGTCTCCCTGGCAAGGACAGCAGATAGAACAGCTGTTATATTACCCGTATAAAAGCAATCACATCTGCCTAATTGCTAAACATATGGACAGACTGAAACCAAACTTTTGGGAGTCCTATGTCTTTAAAGAAAGAAAGAATCAAAGATCTTCTATCAGTAAAGGCTGTGACTGATGCCATGAATTCAAATTTTGCACAATTTAAATAAGATATACTTCAATAAGCTACTTTAATTAATTTTTAAGTGCATGCTTTAAATTCCCTAGACAGACTGAAATGGATAAAGAACCAGCTCTGTTTTCAGTCTCTTCTAAGATTTCAGTTAAACCTTCCCTAAAGGTACCAAATCTTAGACATGTCATCCTTACCCTATGTTTAAGATTTGTCAGGCCTCAGGAACAGTTTCCTTTCTTGGGTATTGTCTTCAGCAATCTCCTTCCTTCAGAACCACAACTCACTGAGACTAAGCAAATATCTTTGATGCCGATCAAAATGGCTGAGTCAGAGCAGAAATTATAGTTAAGTGGCCCTAGGTAATATCACCTGATTTGATCTCATACAAGTAAAGGCTTACCAAGCTTATCACAACTTTTTATTCATTTTCTCATTTTATTCACTTATTTTTATGACTGTAAAATTAAAATTGGATATATTCATTGGAAAATTCAGAAAAACACAGAGAAGGTAACTAAAATGACCCATAATCCCATTACTTAGCTTTAGTCATTTAACATTTTGGTAGATTTCTCTCCTCCTCTGTATATTGCTACTAAATGCAATATAAGCATTTTAATGGCTGCATAATAGAGATTACCATAATTTCTTTATCACAGAATTTTAGAGTAGAAGAATTCCCATTTCAAAAATCTTTACTTAAAGAACAAACCCGGTATATAAACCAGATGAGAGTGGAGCTGAGTAAAGTGTGGGTGGTGATATGGGGATGAGGGTTGGGGGTGGAGGGCCCAGAAGTAGACCGACTTGACCTCCAACGACCCCATTCTGGGCCCTAAACACATCTGAGGGACCCTAGATCCCCAAATAATACAGTTTGAAAACCCACAAATCTGGTCTAACTCTCTGATTTTACAGATAAAATCATTTGCCTAAGATTACAGAACTGGTAAAAGAGCTGAGAAAGAACTTAGGGTCCTATGTCTCACAGACAAGTGCTCAGCTTTTCCAACTTAGTACTCTTTCTACAAAAGTCATCAGATGTTCATTTGTCTATTGCTGTTCTTCCTTTAAGAAAAATAGAACGGATAAAGTTAGGCAACAAAACAAAAGAATAATTAATGTAATTTGCTGGATCTCAAAGAACACCACTTACCCTAAGTAGGTTCTCATGCTATTCCTATGAGTAAAGGGGGAAAGAAGGTAAGAGTTCATTGTTAAACTAAGGAAAAAGGTCACGAGATTAGATTAGTTTCTTGAGAATACATCGCATGTCTAGTGTAGCTATGAACCATCCCTTCTTCCTCACTCATTCAATCATCAAACATTTACTGAGACTCTACTTGGGGCTGGAACTGGGGATACAATTGTGAACAAACAAACAGAAGTCTCTGCCCCCATGGACTATATAAAAACCTGACAGGTTTGGGGCTGGCCCCATGGCTGAGTAGTTAAGTTCGCGCACTCCACTTTGGCAGCCCAGGGTTTCTCTGGTTTGGATCCTGGGGGCGGACATGGCACTGCTCGTCAGGCCATGCTGAGGCGGCATCCCACATGCCACAACTAGAAGGACCCATAACTAAATAATATACAACTATGTACTGGCGGGATTTGGGGAGAAAAAGCAGGGGAAAAAACCCCTGATAGGTAAGAGCAAGCTACTTTACATTTCTGAATCTCAGTATTTGCCGTCCATAAAGCAAGGATAATAATATTTAACTACTACATTGTTTAAGAATTAAATAACATGATTTTGCGTGTAAAAAAAAATCCTGGTAAGAAAGTAGACATATTATATGTACTCAATTAACATTAATTACTTTTCCTGCCAAAGTGTTAAATATCAGATTGGAAATGAGAGGTGGGAGAGTACCACATCTCTTTGCTACTAACACACTGATTTGAGGCAATACAACTGACATGGTAGGTTTAGATAATTCCAGATTCTTACACTAGGAAAGAAGTACTTAATATTTCAATCTGAAGAAATGAAATCTACATGAACCCTCCCAATCAAGTTCTGTAGTTCATCTTGTTATCTCCATCACCATTTACTTTCAATTACTACTGGGCTCTTTCAATAACATTCAGCCCCATTTGGCACCTAGAAAAAAACATAAAGTAAGCAACCCTCTTCTCCAAATACTATTTTCCAGCCTGTAAAGATGGGCAGCCAAGCCAGTCAAAGGTTTACATTCAATAAAATAAACTTAGAAGACAACAGTTTGAAATATAAAATATCAAATGTGAACCTACTGAAAACCTGTAAAGATTTTGTCAAAATTCACCTATAAAAGTTTCAGCAGAGGACAGAAGCTAAATAAGCCTTTATTCACTCATCTAATATGCAGAAATCAACACAATATGGACGTGAAAGTCTTGGAGATTCTAAGAGCACCTTGAAACCATAACGCACGGCACACTTGTTAATTATTAGAAGCACTCTGTTCACTATTAACTTTAATTAAATTTCTACAAGGGAAATTGTCATTCAAAAGATCTGACATTTGTTTCTCGACCAAATTAAACATTTTATATTGGTATGCAGCCCAAATCCACCTACCTAAAAAAACAGCTCATATTATTCATAAATAGAAAAAGAAGTTTGCTACTTATTCAAAGTACTTGATTTTTTAGGAGGCAGATAACTTCCGTTGTGACAGTTTTTTCTGTATTGTTCCTTAGGAGAAGAAAAAAAGGAAAAAGCTGGGCAATAAAGAAGACGCCAGAGCAAAAAGAAAATCTCTCTCATTTTTTTCAAAAAGAAAGAATTAATAACATGCCCTGAATATTGTATAAATTCTGACATTTTCTTATCAAGTGGGCTTACCGGTCTAAATTAAATAGACTAAGAACAAATTCATAGGAAAAAAGTCAAAGTTGCAGAGAAAGACAGGTTTTGTTCTGAGTGCAAAGTGTTCAACCCTGTGCGCCCTGTTACCAGGACATCTTCAAGGACCTTTTGTTCCTCCAGAAAGACTTCTTGGAAGAATTGGGCTTTGAGGAGGCACTGAAGGAGGACAAAGTGGTAAATTGTTAAATAGAGAGGATAATTTGGTGCCTTAAAGAACATGAAAGAATGGATGGGGCTAAGAATAAGAGACACGAGCGAGGAACATATAGAGGAGTTGAAAGTGAAAAAATGAGCAAGAAGGACAGAGGAAAGATTTTTCTTTAATGGAGAAAGATTTCTTCTGACAGTAATAATTATCTGTGCAAGAGCAGCATTACCAGAGGAATTTTTTTGACACAAATTTATCACATGTACTTAGATACATCTAAAAAGATAATTATTTTGAGTAAACCTTTACATATGTGATCCAAACACATATGTATCCAGACATAATCTTTATCTTTTTCACCACAATTTTTAAAAATCTCCCTTCAAAGTTGCCAGTGCAGTTAGGGTAGTTGTTCCTAGTGAAAAACAGATAAACCAAAATGCATACTTGAAAAAGACTAAGCGACCACAGAAGAGGTACCTGTAACATAACCTCAACATTAGTACACTTTTATATCACATGTAAAGAAAACAAACAAAAATCAAGATCAAGGCAAAAAAGCATGAATTAAAGCATTTCTAACTAAAAATATCATCTAATGCTGTCTTTCAGCTAAACAAGATTTTTATTTCTATTCTCTTCTGATCTATTAAGTGCCCCAAAGCAGTAATCTCTCTACCCATAATTTACCCGTCAGGAAAAACAGCACTGTGATACTTTTCTTCCATTCTTTTTATAAGGTGCCAGGACGTCTGGAAGTTAATATATACATGCTTAGAAATGCTGAGATAAAAAGTAATGCACATTTTAATTTTATGGGTCTTTAAAAAAAATCAAGATAAAAAGACCTAGTCAGATTATTTCAATGTGTAAATTTTCAACCAGCCACAAGGCTTCCTAGGACATAATTCAGCAGACTTTAACGTTCTGGAGTTTAACTATGCTGTTCCATAAACTAATCAGACTAAGCAATTTCTACTGAAAGCTAGGCACTTAGGGCAGGAATAAGATACAATGAATATGAGAAGTCCCTGGGCCAGGCCGTAAAAAGAGTGGATAAATTTCTCTATCACAGACTATATGAGAACCTAATCAAAGGAGGAATTAGAGCTATAATTTAAAATCACAGTTGCAAAACAGAGCATTTGAGGAGGTGAAAGAACAGTGCACAACGGACTGAAGGGAGTAAATGTCAAAGGACAGCAGAAATTTTTTCAGATCAGTATCCAAGGACCAACATTTTTAGCAAAATGGTTTCCTTTTCTTCTCTTCTCCATAACTATTTCTTTAAAAGCCAATAATAAAATTCTGAAATGAGAACGACTAGGTTTGAATCCAGGCTCTGCCATAGCTAGGCTTCTCTGAGCTTCAGTTTCCTTATCTATAAAATGAGGATAATAATAGCACCTAACTTGATTACACCTGTGTGAGGATGAAATTAATATATGTAAGGCACTTAGAACAGTGCTTGGAACATAGTGAGTACTATATGTGTTTGCAATTACTATTACAGTGGTCCACAGTCCTTCAGTCTTGATGCTAAATACCAGAAGATGCAAAAACCAAAATTTTTTCTCTAACTCATTTGGCGGCAAAACCTGACCTGAACAAATGCAAGGCTATTTATAGTCTTTATCTTACTCAGTGTGAATATATGTACGTGCTTTTTTTTTTTTTGGAGGAAGATTAGCCCTGTGCTAACATCTGCTGCCAATCCTCCTCTTTTTGCTGAGGACGACTGGCCCTGAGCTAACATCCGTGCCCATCTTCCTCTATTTTATATGTGGGATGCCTGCCACAGCATGGCTTGACAAGCAGTGTGTAGGTCCACACCCAGGATCCGAACCTGCAAACCTCGGGCCGCCAAAGTGGAATGTGTGAACTTAACCACAGCACCACAGGAGCAGGCCCCTGTACATGCATTTTGATGCAGATATTTGCATGTGTTTGATTACAGGATGCTGGCCCAGACTTCACTGGAGTGTATTTATTAACCTCCTAAAATCTGAAAAATTCTAAATTCTGAAATACATCCAGCCCCATAGGTTTTGCATAAAAGATTGTGAACCTACGTTACCTTCGGAGCCTGAACAACCTCTATTTCCTGAAAATGCATGGTATCTTCTTAAATAACTACAAACAAATAAGACTCTGAACCCAGCAGTAGAGAATTTCAGGATGAAGAACATATTTCCCAGTACCATTAGGAGGGTCCTGCATTCCCAGAATGTTCCTTTCAAATCAAATTCATTCATAATATTTTATTTATAAGTCATAGTAGTCAGAGTTTTCAAACTCTAAATCCTAGGGCTTGCTTAAACAAAGCCTATTCTCTTAACTTAGATCACAAATAAACGATTAAAGGTCTTTGGGGGGCATTAATGCGCCCTGAATCATGCACACCAGATCATCATCATCATTGTCGAACTTTAGAGCTGGAAGAGACCCTTGAGAACTAATCTAAACTCTTATTCCTTCCCTTCCAAACTGTTTCAACATCCATAAATTTACTCTCCCCATGAGGTAAGACCAACCTGTCCTAACTTGTCTTTCGACTCTGTCTATAGGAACACCCTGAAGGTGAATGTGAATAAACTGGGTGGGGTACACTGACAGACTTGGGATCTCAAAGGACAACTTGAATCTAGCAGAATAAATATTACAGGTTTAGCAAATGTCTCAGCTTATACTTCAGAATATAACAAGAATTTCCAAGTCCAGAATGAAGGAAGACTCATCTAGCATATTTTGGGGCGGGGGGGAAGACTTGGTTATCTTAATGGACGCAATGAGTCAACAACATAATGTGGCTGCCAAAAGAGCTCTGTGATTAGGAACTAACTGGCATCCAGAAAGAATGAGGTAACTGCCCTCCCTACTACGAGCTAGTTAAAGCTCATCTAGTGTGTCACATGCAGCTCTGTGCTCCACACTTTGGGAGAGACATGGAAAGACTGAACAAGTCCAGAAGAGTCGTGACCAGGATAGTGAGGGAATCTGAAACCATGTCACATAAAGAACAGTTGAGGGAGCTGGAGAGGGAATATGATCACTGTCTCCAAATCCCTAAAGAACTGTCACGGCACAGAGAGAGCAGACGTGTTCTGCAGGGCCACAAAGGGCAGAACCAGAAATGGTGTTAACCACAGGGAGAAATACTTCAGCTAAGTCTGTGGAAGCATTTCTTAAAACGTAGAGCCATGTTACCTATCTAGCCTTAAAGGTCCACAATTTTAAAAATTGAACATTTGTCATCACCTCAGTCTCTTACTGCTGATACCTATTATCCTCTAGCATCACAGCCTCTCCCTTCACCCTTCTTAAAATGTCCTACCCAGCCAACCAATCAGCCAAATGTTTGCCAGGTCTGTGGGAGGAAAGCGCCTGCTTGCTGGGCAATTAGTTTCAGTTTGCAGATCAGTGTCCCTGTAAACAAAAGAGGGTCCTAATTGAGGGGCAGGCAAGGGCTCTCAGCTAGACCTCCATGAAAGAAATTTTTATTAATTCAAAGAGCAGCTAGAAGACCTGTCCAATCACATAATATATTATCAATGGCACTCAGTCCTTACAGGAACATTACAATAAAACATCCTGTACAACCATCTTCCCCAATGCCAGGGAATCCAACTTGCAAGCCAAATTAGGTCTCTCCAATTCGGTTGGAATTCTTCCTTTCGTCAAAGAGATGTGTTTACTTTTCGAAGCAGACTAGAACCCATGCTCAGATAAAAAGGCTGTACTTGATTATATCATATAAAGCTAAAATTGCCTCTCAATAGGCCCACAAAGTCAGTTCGGCTGCTGAGAACTAGACATGGGCAATCTATAGTGAATTCACAGAAAAGTCCAAATTATAGAAAATTTAAAACACAGGAGAGTTACCGAAGTTGGACATCCTTCTAAATCTTCTGTCACCCAGAGATCATCATAGACATAGGTGTATGTTAGTCCATGGAAGTCACTTAAAGCCTCGAACAGTTCAAATGGCAAATATTAATCAATCCAGCTTTACTTCACTCAAAATTTGGATTCTGCGACACTCCAGCCAAAGTATTAGAGAATATAATCTATACATGATGGACTGAACAAGAACCCATTCTTCTGTGTGCTTTTTAAACTGAAGCCCGGAAGCAATCTAACTGTCCATAAATAGGGACCGGTTAAATAAATTATGAAATATTCTTCCAATGGAAAATGCAACTGTTAAAGAATACGGTAGACCTTTGGTACTGACATGAAAAAAAAAGTCCATGAGACATAGTTAAGTGAATACAGCAAGTTGTAAAACAATATGTATAGAACGATTTCATTGAGTTTTCAAAAACGATTTCTTTCAACCTTGTGTGTATGTGCATATATGCCCAGAAAAACGTCTGAAAAAAGATCAGACTGTTAACAGCAGTAACCTCTAGGGACTGGCTGGAACTAGCGGGCAGTAAAAGAGTGACTTTCACTTTTTCCTTTGTAGACTTCTGGTTGTTTGTATTTTTTTTTTTTTACAAGTAAAGGTTACCTTAGTGATTTAAAAATAACAACACAAAAATAACAAAAGTAACATAACATCAATTACCCAGACATTTATCATATACTAACCATTCAAAATAAGTGATCTTGCTACTTAAATGCTACCACGTGCTTCAAACTCGGAAAATCTAATTCATCCTTCTTCTATTATAGTTTCCTAAAAAAAACAGAAATCAGCACAAGGCTAGGCTTCTCAGATGCTTTCTATCCCACACAAAAAGCCTAGTCATAAGGATAACTAACACATACATGGTGCTTACTCTGCACCAGGAACTGTTCTAAACACTATACATGTATTAGCTTATTTAATCTTCATAGCAACCCTATGAGGCAAGTACTATTATCATCTTCATTTCACAGTTGAAGAGAGGTTAAGTGACCTGCCCAAGATTGCACAGTTAATAAGGGGCAGAGCTAGGATTCAAACCTAAGAAGGGACTCCTGAGTCTACACTCTCAACCAATAGGCTTCCTGTCTCTCAATAAGAAGTCAATCTCTCTATACAAAGGTCAAAAAAGTTTACAGTCAAAATTCAGCTCGTTAATACACTCCTTGAAGCTGGAAGAGATACAAACTTAGCTCTTTATGGGTGAATAATCTGCATTCCTACTTATGTCAACGCCAGGCTCCAACCCAAGATTCAAGACTGTATTAAGACTCATCATCACGTGGGATAACACTCTACAAATTCAATTATACTCCAAAGTCCATACCTGCCTCCATAGGAAATCACTGAACCTAAGAATTAGGTCAGAGATCCGTTAACGTAAGTACAGCCAGATAAATGGTTTGAACAAATCTCCACCCCCACTCAAAGCAAAGGAATTCAGAAACTCTTGTCTACCGTCTTGATGAGGTAGGTTTTATTTGTTTAGCTCAGGCCCACTCTAGATGGAAACGGGGAAAGAACAGGAGTTGCCTCTAACTTGGCTTGAAGACGTCAATCAGCAGGAAAGACCAGCCTTGTTTTCTATGTGGACTCAAACAGAAACTGGCATTTATCAGTATTAGAAAAATTGAGCGTTCTAGCTTAAGGGAGAAAAAAAAAACAGACATCCCTGCTTAAATTGTGTATTTGTCCAAACACATTGACCTTGTAATTGAGGAAGGAAAAAAAAATGGTCCAAGGAGGGGATTTAACCTAATTTATAAACGTGCTCAACCTAGATACACACCTGTCCCAAATGACCTACTGAATCCACTGATTTGCAGGCAAAACATGGATTACAACGTCTTGCCTTTTCTTTTTTGCCTTAAATGATCTGTACTACTGCCTGTACACAAAATCCTCTCAATCTCTCTTCCACCTGTCACACGCACATCTGATATTTATATATACAAGGAGAAATGAACAAGGAAATTGGAGCTTTGGGAGGAATCCCTTGTACTCAGCTTTGGACCCATCGGAGGAGGTATTGTGCTGGCTCTCAAACTTCCCCAAATAACCCAGACGGAGAGGCAGGGCGAGCGAACCGAACCCAAAAGTTTGCGCCCATTCCGGGGCTCCGACAAAGGCCAGAAAGCGCTGTCTGGCAGGGAGGGGAGATGCCTTCGGCACGGCAGCCGCCCCCTCCCGAGGAAGCCCAGCCCAGGGGGGGACAAAGGACTTCCCAGATGCGTGGGGGGCGCGAGGGCAGCCTAGCCGGAGCTTGGACCTCCCCTCGGGAGTCGAAATCTGGGTAGCCTTTGGGGCAAGAAATGATCCCTTCCAGCCAGGTGCCCGACCCTAGGGCCGGGGGCCGGGGAAAGGATGCGCAGCCGCTGGGGAGGGTCCTGCGGGCGAGGCGGCGCCGGGACTTACCTGGGGGAGGCGAGGAGGGGGCCTCGGTGACAGGTGGGGCGGGCGGGACGCTGGCGCGGCGGCCGGGGGGAAGGCGGGTCGGGGTCAGCGGAGGGCTGGGCGCCAGATCGGTGGTCGCTACCGGGGTGGTCGGCGCCGGGCCAGTGGTCGTTGAGAGGGTGGTCGGCGCGGGTCTGGTCGGCGCCCGAGGGGTAGTCGGAAGGCGTTCCACCGCCGGAGGAGTGGTCGGCGCCGGGCCAGCGGTCGTCCAGAGGGTGGTCGGCGCGGGTCCGGCCGTGGCCCGAGGAGGGGTGGTCTCCGGGGACGGGGCTGAAGAGGACGCAGCCAGGGGTCGATGGACGGTGGCGCGCGGGGGTCCGGTCCTCGGGGCCGGCGTCGTGGGAGCCGTCGCCTTAGAGAAAGGGTGACTGGGCTCGCCCCCCAGCCCCGGGCCCGGCGACGCGTCCACCTGCCCCGCGGCCCCGCCGCCACCGGTGACATTCCCCGCCGAGGCTGCTGAGGCGGCGGCGGCGGCGGCGGCGCAGCACAACAGGGCGAGGCCGCCCAGGCTCGGCAGGCTCCTCATGGCGCGCTCGGCTCCGCCATTCATTCATTCAGGCAGTCGGTCGGTCAGTCATCTTCTCCTCCCTGCCCTCGGACCAGGGAAGCCGCCACAGCCGCCGCCACCACCGGGCGCACCATCCCCACCTCCCTCTGACAGGCGGCCGGCCCCGCGGGCGGGCCCCAGCGCGGAGTGAGCGACCGGGCCGTGCGCGGCAGCCCGCCCTCCCCGATTGGCAGCCTCGGCCGGCCAATAGGAGGCCACGCTAGCCCACGTGACCCACCCACTTCCCGGCCTCTTTGTAGCCCCAAGGACCAATCAGAGGGCGCCGAGGGGAGGAGGCGGTGCTAAGGCTGGAGGAGGGTGGTGCTATCTCCTCTCCTGCCGGTCCGGCTCGCAGAAGTCCCGGCTTTGTCTGCCGGAGGATCGGGGCGCGGGCCTCGGGCATCGGGCGCCACGGAGCAGACAAAGGACGCACCCCGCGCGGCAGAGGCCGGGCCAAGTCCTCTGCTCCATTGGGCGGCGAGCGCGACCCGGGGCGGGGAGTCCTCTCTTTGGAGTTTCCCCGCCCTCTTGAACAATGGGGCGCCGGCGCCGCACCCCGGCTCGGGTGGGGACCGGGCTGGAAGCCCCGCGATGGGCGAGGGCTGCAGCAGCGTGGATGGAGAGCTCAGCATTGTCTCTGCTGCCCGAAGGTGCCTGGCCTGGGCCCTGTGAGGTCTGTGCTGCCGTTCCCATTTCAGAGATGGGGAAACTGAGGCCCTCGCTGAACCGAGAGCTACGCCCTCCCCAGGCACCTGCTGTGGGCCAGGCGCTGTGTCAGGCAGGACAGGGGGCCTAGAGACCCGTCAGGAGCGGAAGATACCACCTTCCTCCGTTGGGGAGACAGGCTAACAGGCACACTTCACCCGAAACCCCGGTGAAAATAGGATCAGACGAGTGGAACCTCAGCTTCATGTCTCCTGCCAGTGGTTTTGTGGTCTAAGCACAATTCTCACCTCTAAAATGGGGATGCTACACACCTAACCCACCCCCATCCCCCTCTCACAGAGCTGTTGTGAGAATTATGTGCTGAGAGGACTTAACCCAGTGCCTGGCCCTTAGTAAACCCTCATTAATGCTAACTACTCTCAGTGTACAGTGTTAGGACAAGCCCCACGCCACAGCCCTACTGTGATCCCAGAGCCGCCTGCCTGTTGCAGGGATTGGGGTGGGTCTGACAGCAGTGCTTGACCCTGGGTGACACTAAACCCTTGTGAAGCTGGAATTCCAGCGCGCAGCCTCGCACCATCCACCCAGGATCCAGAGCTTGCTCAGGCGCAGCAGCCTCGCCTCAGCGGTTTCCAGGGGGAGCCAGGCGGGGCGGGTTCATCATCTGACAGGGCTTAATCCCATACCAATGCCAACCCATTCCTGGCCCTCCCTACGTGATGCTTGCCTTTGTGCATGGCTTCCCTTTAGTCACTGGCCTCCGAAAAGAACAGCAGGATGAGATTTGCGTGTGAACCTGCATAAATGTTAATGAAAAAATGCATTTATTTACCTGCACAAGTAGTGGGTGGGGAGAGGATGTGTATGTACTTGTGAATGAAAGCATAAACATCTTTGTGAGTCTGTGTGTAGAAGCATTATAGGTATTTGTGTGAGCTTATGAGTATGGGAGCAATATCAATTTTTTTTTGAGGAAGATTAGCCCTGAGCTAACATCTGTACCCAGCTTCATCTATTTTATATGTGGGATGCCTGCCACAGCATAGCTTGATAAGTGGTGCATAGGTCCGCCACCGGGATCTGAACCAGCAAACCCTGGGCTGCGAAGCAGAGCATGCAAACTTAACTGTTCCAGCACCAGGCTGGCCCCAGCAATAGCGATTTTTGTAGATTATGTGTTTTAAGTATCTGCATGTGTGCTGGTGTGTTTTATGTATATTTTCTGTCTGTTTTTGCATTCGTGAATATCTATGGGTATGTCTTGGTAGGTCTGTCTGTGTATGTAAGGTGAGGGACAAAAGGAGAGGGGTGTGTGTGTGGGGGGGGTGTTCTGGTTTCAGACCAGTATTTAGCAAGCGCAAATCAAGATTCTGTTTTTACTTCTCTTGGGGAAGTGGGTGGACAGGCCATGCCCTTTCCCCATATTCTCTTGCTGATTCTTCCTAGCCCTCAAACCCCAACCAAAATACCATATCCTCTGAGACGTTGCTGGACCTCTGAGTGGGAATGAATCCCTCCCTCCCCGTTTTCCCACTGCCCTTTGTTTATTCATTGATTACAACCCTGATCTATCAGTCTAGCTCTCCCCTGCCTCTTCCTAAAAGGATTAAGGATGGCTTTCAGAAATATATACAACAGGATAAATGGAATGGCCCACATGGCTTTAATGCTTCTCACAGACGTGCATCAGCGGTAATACTAGAACTTGCAACTTGTGTGTCTGCCTCTCCCATCAGGCTGTTCTCTCTGTTCTCAGTGCCTAGCAGGGATGACATGTGAGTGCTAGTCCTTGCTGGTTAAGTTGAATTAAACTGAAAAAGAGATCCTGTGGTGCCATGGGAAGAGCTTGTATCTTTAGAGTCAGACAGATCTGAGTCTTGACTTTGCCAGCTCTGTGACCTTGGAAGAAACCTTTCACCTCTCTGAGCCTCAGTTTCCTCATCTATGAAATGGGACCAATAGATTCTGTCTCCCTTAGTTGGGCTAAGCATTGAAGAGAATGTTTTTACAGAGCCTGGCACACAGAAGTTGCTGGATCTATATAGATTCGTATTTGATTTATACCAGTGCTGACCTTGAGCCTTGTTGGCTGAAGGACCGCAGCAGAAACCTCTGTCCCATAATTTCCCCATCAGATGACACAGCTTGACAGTTGCCCTACCAGATATCCCCAAGTGACAGCTGAAAAATGCTGGGTTGGCCCTAAGCTGTGCTATATCAGAGATTCTCTGGCAGTAGGGGAGAAAGGCTGATGCGGCTTCTTTGCCTGAGAATCACAGAGAGAGACTAGAAGACCTTGCTGAAGTGATCCAAGCCAGCTCCCTGCCTCAGACAGGGATCACCCATGCCCGGGCTTCCAGGATAGGTTAACTACCCTGTAATAGATGTAGAAAATGTTGGATTTCTTTGAAAGGTAATTTAAGTATATTCATGTTGATTTAATCAACCTGTAAGTCTTAAATTTCTTGCTCTGCCGTCATCTCTAAACCACAGATGACTTTTTAAAAAATTTCTTAGGAATAATATTTTACTTTGTGTTTAAAAATCAGAAACACCTTAAGTATCCAACATCAGAGAAAGGTATATCTGTTCCATTTAATTATATAAAATTAGTGTAAGGATGGCTATGAAGACGATATGGCAAATATTAATAATAAATCATTGAATTCTTACTGTGTGCTAGACATTATACTAAGAGCTACACATGAAATATTTTGTTTAATCCTAAGAAGAACCCCAGGAAGTAGGTGCTATAATTATCCCTATTTTACTGATAAGGAAACTAGGGCACAGAGAGGTTAAGCAACTTGCCCAAGGTCACTTACTAAGTGTTAGAGCCAGAAATCAAAGTGAGGCTGGCTGGCTCTAGCTGTCACCCTCACCAACTGTGCTATAAAGGGAAAATGCTTATGATATAATGTTAAAGAAGAAAAGAGAAAATAAAACTGATAGCTGTGACTCTCTGTGTCATAGAATGTTGACTGACACTTCTCCTGTTGCTCCAGCACTGCAGCTAAGGCCCAGGGCACTAAAGAGAGCTGGCAACCCACCCATGACACCTGGGGCCACAGGACTTCATGAGGGGCCACAGATCAGCAGGGGTCAAAGAGGGCCTTGTCAGAGTGGGTAAGCAGCCTGAACTTCCTCCTGTAGGCAATGGAGACACTGTCAAGGGCCCTGTCTGAGTGCTGTTTGTATACTCAGCACCTAGCACAGTGTCAGATACACTCAAGAATTGTTCGTTGAGCTAAGAGGAGTCTTATGATATGGCAGACACTGTTCCAGGAGTTTTGCATTCATAACACATTTATGCCCCAAAGGTAGGGCTATCACCCTTACTTGAAAGAAAAGGAAACTGAGCCTCTGAGAGGTTAAGGACTTGCCCAAGATCTGCCCACCTCCAAAGCTGATCTCTAGACCACCGTCTGTTAATGTGGCCACTGTGCCTTGCACGTAGCAGGAGGTCAGTGAACACGTACTGAGAGAAAGGACACATGCACGCCAAATTGAGCCCTCCTACTAGAGCAGACTTTAAGGAAAGAGAAGCCTTGGGAGTAAGCAAAGAAAAAAAGGCATAATCATATATTCGATGTGGCTCAGCAAAATAACCTCATCGCCCAGATTCCAATAAAACACGGAAACTTTCCCCTTTCTGGTTTCATTGAAACAGCAATGCTGACATGGACAATCTCTAATCCTGCCGGAGCCTGGCCTCCTATTGGCTGTGGCTAGATTGTTTGGCAGCTTCTGAGGACAATTTTTGGATTATTGGGGCTACTATTAACAAAGTCTGCCCAGCAAAGGACACTCACAGACAACTCACAGAAAGAGAAATACAGATGGCTAGGAAACGTGAAATACTGTCCATTCAACTTGAGTAATCAAAGGTTTGCAAAGTGAGACAATGCATTACCATTTTTTTAACCCATTGAATTGGCAAGAATTTTAAAAAACTGGTAATACTTGTTGCTGCCGAGGGAGTGCCTCACACTGTTGAGAGGAACAAAGTGTTAGAACCCTTGCAGTAAGTTTGTACTCTTTGACTCATCATTTCCACTTTTAAGTATCCATTTTTATATCCAAGGGAAATAAATAATCAGATGTAAATTAAGATTTATATACAACAATGTTCATCAGAATGGTATTGATAATGGTGAAAATTAGAAAAATCTACACAAATAACAATAAGGAATAGGTTAAGTACTTTGTGCTCTATGACCTGCCTATGTTGGAACAATATACATCTATGAAAAATGATATTCATGAAGGAAATTCTTACAATATAAAATTGTTAACACTACACGCCTCTTAGAAGGGCCAAAATCTGGACACTGACAACACAGATGCTGGTGAGGACGTGGAGCAACAGGAACTCTCCTTCATTGCTGGTGGGAGTATGAAAATGCTACAGTCACTTTGGAAGACAATTTAGTGGTTTCTTATAAAACTAAATATACTCTTACCGTATGATCCAGCAATTGTGCTCCTTGGTATTTACCCAAAGGAGCTGCAAACTTATGTCCACACAAAAACCTACACACAGATGTTGATAGTGGCTTTATTTGTAATTGAATTCATAATTCAAAACTTGGAAGCAGCCAAGATGTCCTTCAGCAGGTGAATGGATAAATAAACTGTGATACGTCCAGACAACAGAATATTATTCAGCGCTAAAAAGAAATGAACTATGAGGCCATGAAAAGAGATGGAAGAAACTTAAATGCATATCACTAAGTGAAAGAAGTCAATCTGAACAGGCTACATACTGTATGATTCCAGCTAGATGGCATTCTGGAAAAAGCAAAACTATGGAGACGGTAGAAAGATGAGTGGTTGCCAGAGTTTGGGGAGAGGGGAGGAAGGATGAATAGGTGGAGCGCAGAGGATTTTAGGGCAGTGAAAATGCTCTAAGTGTCATTATAATGATGGCTACATGTCAGCATACATTTGTCCCAACTCATAGAACGTACACCACCAGGGGTGAACCATAATGTAAAACTATCAGCTTTGCGTGAATAAGATATGTCAATGTAGGTTTGTTAATTGTAACAAATGTACCACTCTGGTGAGGGATGTTGATAACGGGGAAGGCTGTGCATGTGTCGGGGCAAGGGGTAGGTATATGGTAAATCTCTGTACCTTCCTCTCAATTTTGTGAACCTAAAACTGCTCTAAAAAACTAAAGTCTTATTTAAAAGTATAGGTTACATGACGGTTTATACTATGATCCCAATTATGTAAAGCAACATATGAATATATGTATAAAATAAAAGACCAAAAGAAAATATGCCAAAGTGTTAACAATCTCCATCTCTGAATGATTGCATTATGGATATTTAAAATCTTTCTCCTTTACACTTTTTTGCATTTGACAATGTTTTTTTTTACAGTAAGCGCATATTACTCCAATGATCAGGAATAACCAACAATAGAACTCATTTGGATCTTGGGATGTGTCTGACAACCACATCCTTGATCTGCCTCCGTAGCATCTCTTCTTAAGATGATGAGGGGGAGAAAGTCCTAAGTTGGAAACTCACATGATTGCAAAGCACCTTCCCCAAACAATGAAGTTAAATGTTGAAATCCTGCTTCCAAGTCCTTCTGATGCTAAAAATAGGCTCTGAAAAGCATTTGCTGCAGTTCTTGGAGATCTACTGAAGGACATCATTCACAGTGGGCACCAAGTCAAACTCTCGCTCGTCATCAGTGTTGGCCATAGAGCAAAGAATTTGAACCACCGAGGGGAGGAATGGGGCTGGAGATAGTCACAAATCTCTCTTTCCCTCAGGTTGCTATGATTGTAATAAAGGGGATTACTGACAGGTACAGAACACTCAGAGCTTTCCCACTCATCTCACTTGAGCTTTGCATCGACCCTTGTGGGAAGATGATCACAGTAGCAGCAGCGCTATCAGTAACAGGGACTAACGTTTACTGAGTACTTATGAGATGCCAGGCATCAATGGTAAACATGCAATGTACATTATCCCTTTTAATCTCACACTGTGAAGTAAAAGGAGTGTTTATCTCCACTTTGTAGGTCAGTATACTGTCACTAAAAGAAGTCAAATGACTTCCCCAAGGTCACCAAGCTAATAAATGGAACAAGTAGGATTCATAGCCATTTGTTTAGTCCTCAAGTCCAGAGTGATTTCCCCAACTGCTTACTGAACTTCTTAAACTGTGATTATTTCTTATTGCTATTGTTATTAGAAACGACATGAGTTTAGCAGTAAAGACTGCTGGGTTCAATCCTGGTCTTTCTAGCTGTATAATCTTAAACAAGTCACTTTAGCTCTGTGTCTCAACTTCCTCCTCTGTAGAATGAGAATCATAAAATCTATCTCACAGGGCTCAAGGCCAAAGAAAACAATGTATATGAAGTGTTGAGCCAAAGCCTGCCCCTTGATAAACACTCAAAAGACATTGGAACATATTTGATTTTCCTAAACCTTGTCTTCTCACATAGTGGATCAAGGCCAGAAGAGTACAATGACTTTGGGGTTCAATGCCCAGAATTTCTAGACTCTCAGAGGAGTCAAACTCCCCAACCTGTTTCTATGACCCCAGCCCTCTTGAAGGGCCTCCTTTACCGGAGTGGGTACCTGTCATTGGAATGTGTACCTAGCATCTAGGGCTGAGAGAGTGGCAGGAGTGGGCACTTGACTCCTCGGGTGCCCCCTGAGAAATCCAGGCCTTTACGACTACGATGCGCTTTGTTGAACTCTTTTGAGGGTAGCCTTGTCCATTTCATGCTGGCTTCTGAGGGCTGGATGATAGGAAACCCAGTCCTAGAGAAGCAAATGTTCCCCTGCAAAACCCACAGAAAAAGCAAATATCAGAGCTGGAAGGGGACCAAGGGATCAGCCCCTCCAAGCCTGACCTTGTACACATGATAAACCAAGACCCAGAGAAGGGAAGGACCTTGTCAAGGTCCCTCACTGCACGTTAGTGACAGAACCAGGGTCAGATCCATACCTGCTGACTCTCAGGCCACCATCAGACCCACATCATTCCTTACAGAGGAGGCAGCCGAGGGCCAGCAAGAGAGCTACAGTCTGCTGGTTGGAAACCCAAGGGCCTTCCCATCCACAGCACTGCCCTTCCGACGTCTGGTCCAAGGCTTTCTTTATGTCACCAGGCTCCCTCGCCAGAAACTTTCCTCCTGGAATCACAGAAACGGTGCCCGGCTGCCAGCTTTTCATCAATGGCCAAGGCAGTATTTGAAATGATGACAATAATCAGGATCTGCTCTCAGGCAGCAGTCGGGACCTCAGGAATGGCCAAATCTTCCAAATTAGGCCACAGGAGTGTCAGAGAACCAGAAACAATGTCTTTCCCATTCCATCAGGCCTGGATTAGAACTGCTATGAAGGGGGCCCTAGGAGATCAGGCGTGCTCTCAGGCCTGGGGGTCTGATTTCCTCTCTCCAACAATTGCTGCACTTTTCTTATAATCCTTGGGCGTTTATTGAGTGTGTGCAACGCCTCAGAGGCAGCCTGGAATTTGGCGTTGGATGTAATCCTTAACCACATACTGGCAGCACTACTTCAGAGACAGGAACCTTGGAATCTCTGCCATACAGTCCCATGTTGGAGAATTAGTCTATGAATCAGCCAAGCTGGGTTCCCAGCCCAGAGCATCTCCCTTCAAGGTGAAATGGTCTGGTGGAAAAGTCCAGGATCTCGTAGGCCTGGCTGCACTGCTTCCAGCCTATGTTACCTAGCGCAAAAATCAACCTCTCTAAGCTTCAGTTGTAACATCTGTGAAGTGAGCATATGTGCCTGGTCCACTTGTTCTGTTGCTAGGAGAATTCATTCATTCATTCATTCAGCATAAATATATTAAACACTGATCTAGAGATACCCTAGTGAAGAAGACCAAAAATAAAAAAAAGGATACCCTTGCACTCATCATGCTTACAATATAGTAAGATCATCAATTAACAAATAAATGGGTAAATAAGCAAGATACTTACAAATTATGATAAATGCTTTGTTCTTAGTGCCCTCGAGTGGATTCTGACTCCTAGATACCCTGTGTACAGCAGAGCAGAACCCTGCCTGGTCTTTTTGCACCATCCTCTCATCTCCCAGTGCTATATCAATGCTCTGCTGCTGTTCATAAGGTTTTCATGGCCAATTTTTTTCAGAAGTGGGTTGCCAGGTCTGTCTTCCTAGTCTACCTTAGTCTGGAAGCTCCGCTGAAACCTGTCCACTATGGGTGACCCTGCTGATATTTGAAATCCCAGTGGCATAGCCTTCAGCATCACAACACGCACCCACTACAGGATGATAACTGACAATGGGTGGTGTGGTTCCCTAACCTGGAAACAAACTCAGGCTGCGGTGGGGAGAACGCCAGATCTTAACCACTAGACAAGGTGGCCATGACAAATGCCACAAAGGAGATTAAAAGGGCTCTGTGACACAGAATAACTGGGAGACATTCCCTTGTGGGAGTCAGAGAAAGCCTCTTTGCGGATGTAACATTAAACTTGAAATCAAAAGAAGGAGCTGGTTCTGCAAAAACCAGGAGGAACAGCAAGTGCAAGTTCCTTTCCCAGGAGGTGGGGAAGGAACTGAAAGGAGCCCAGGACAGACGAAGAGAAGGAGAACGTGGTGGGAGATAAGGTAGGAGCCAGCCAGGCAGAGCTCTGTAGCCATGTAAGTAGATTGGATTTTCTTCTAAAAGCAAAGAGAAGTCGAGGGAGAGCTTAAGGAGGGGTGAAGTGGATCGCAGGTGAGGAAGGGCAGGAGCATGGCAAGCAGGGAGAAGGCTGAGTTGTCCAGGCGTGAGAAGATGGCGGCCTGGACTGGCCGAGAGGCAGATTCAGGATCTATTTGAGAGACGGAACTGTCCAGACTTGCTACTGGATTGAGTGTAAGGTGAGGGAAACAAAGAAATCAAGAATGATTCATAGGTTGGGGAATCAATGAGATCTCTCATTCATTCAACAAACATCAATTAAGCACCTGACCCCATTCTTGGTATTGTGGATAAAGATGGGGATGAAGATTACAGCTTAGTCAGGGAGATAGTCCAGAAAATAGGCAAATTAATGCCTTTAAATAAGTGCAGTAAATTATACAGAACATCTAACACTGCTGAGGGAAAAGGATCAAAGAAGTCTTAGGGGAGGGGAATTTGAGCTGAGTCTTAAGGGAGGAACAGGAATAAAGAGGACAAGAGGTTTGGAGTCAGAACAGAGTTCTGAAATAACAACAACAACGGCAGTAATAATAGTAGCGGTAGCAGCTGATATGTGTTAAGCCCTAACAATGTTCTTGGCACTGTTATAAACACAAATTAACTCATTCAATCCTCATGTAAGAATGCTATGAGGTAGATACTATTATTATCATCTCCCCTTTATGCATGAGGAAACTGAGGCACAGTTAGCCTCTGTGATATAACTCATTCACGGCCACACATCTCATAGCAAGCTCCAATCTCATGCAGTTGGGCCCCAGAGGCCATGCTCTGCCCACCACACAAACTGCCTCTCTGTGGGAGAGCCCTGCCCTTGAAGGCTGACAAGTGCAGAAAGTGTGGGGTGTGGGAAGGTAGATGTTGGTGGGAGGTGAGATAAATGGCATGAAAGTGTTTTGCAAACTGTGAAGTCCTGTCCCCAGGCAGATTGTCATCGCCATGATTCAATAAATGCCTTCCCTCTGTGAGAAACAAAGGGTTCTCAGCAGCATCTCTGGGTTATTGGCCTAGGAGGACGGAGGTGCTCGAGGGACCTGCCCAAACAGAGGGCATCTCAGGAGAGGATGAGTGGAAGGGAACCTGACCCTGAGTTGGGAAGCCGCGGTGTGCGTTCCGGCCCTAGTTCTGCCCCTAACTTATTACACGGTTGTGGGTGAGCCACGTCTCCAGCCGGTCTTCCTTATCTCTAAGATGGGAGGGGAGGCGTGGGGATTCGAAGGGCTTACCTGGCCTTCACATTCTGAACAATTGCTGATGCTATGGGTGCTCTGATTCTCGACTGGACAGACAAAGAATGTCTGCTTGGGACCCTTTAGAAAAGCAAAATGCCACCTTGGATGAGAATGGTACCATCCAGAAAGCAAGATCCAGGCAGGATAGGAAGGCTATGGCTTATGTCTCTTGAGTCCATGGTCTCCAGGTTAAACGCCTCTCATTCCTCCTGTCCCCGCCAGGACACTGGTCTCCATGCCCCTTAAATCAGGCTCATTCCTGTCCCTCGGAATCCTCCCGAAAGGGTCTGAGCAGCACAGCATGGTAGACCCTGTACTTCCGAGGGTGCAGCCAGAAGATGCCAATGCTGTTTACATGCTAGGGGGTCCTCTTTAGTTTCCTGTGACCCAAAACCCTCAGGGCTTTGTCACATGTGCTGCTGCAAGCTCCACCTTGTGCCGCTGGTTTTGGGGCCGCTGCCCTAGAATAAAGAATGTCCCTTTGCAATGCAGCACTGGATCTTTCTCCGCACGTCTTGGGATGTCCACAGAAAAAAACAGCCTCATAGGCCTGCGAGAGAACCTTTTCCATCCGAGTAATGCAATCCAAACTCTTCTTGCTGACACAGAGCTTTATAAACTGTAAAGCACTTTCATACATTATTAATTCACATATTATTCCTTTTGCACCTCATAAAATCCCCCAGCTAGTTTGGACAGGGGTAGGGTTGCCAGATAAAATACAAGATGCCAGTTATATTTAAAGTTTAGATAAACATGGAATAATTTTTTTAGTGTAAGTATGTCCCAAATATTGCACAGGACATACTTATACTAAAATATTATTCCTTATTTATCTGAAATTCAAATTTTACTAGATATCTTGTGTTTTTATTGCCTAAATCTAGCAACTCTAGACAGGGAACATTAACCCCACTTTGCAGAACTGTGGCTCCGAGGAGTGAAAGGATTTATTGAAACTCCCTGAGAGCAGGGACAATGTCTGATACATTTAAAAAATTTTAGTATTTATTTATTTTTTAAACATGAGTATATTCCCTTAAAGCCAGGGTATCCCTCCCTTTAGGGGTGATCTGAAGGATTTTTGCTACACGAAAAGCCTATTCTTCTGAGAATCTGTACCCTGTGTTTGTGTAGGTGTGTATATTGCACAGAGCATTAAATGTTAATGATTCATTTTTAATCCCCAGTTCCCAACCTGGAGTTAGTGCTGAAAAGACGCTTAGGAAGTGTTTCCTCAACTGTTGGGCTTTCTGAGTCTCTCATTCCTAGGGGACCCCTAGAGGGGGAAAGAGAGAGCTGGCTTAGGACAGAGAACAGCCCCAGGAACTGTGTTAGGCCGGTGTTCTTCCTATGTACTTGTGCCTAATGAGTTTCAGGAAAGCCGAGAGAAACTATAGAACGTTGTGCAATGATCACAGAGTGTCACAAAAAGGTTCCTTTTCATGACACTCGCCTCTCGCTCCACGTTCAGGACCGCAGGGAGGCCTGCCCAGGGCTGCCACATCCCGGGAGGTCTTGGCACATGTGATCCCCAAGGAGTCCCTATACTGTCAAAGACAGAAGCCCAAAGTCCCTTCTCTGTCCTCTGGATGAGCAGACCAGTCAGGGACGCTGGTGGGACAGCCTCCACGGTGACTCTGGGCTAGATTCAACTCCTCTCTCTCATGATAGCCGTCTTGGGCTCTGCCCAGTGACAGATCACAGACTGATGTCATCTGCCTAGCCAGAGCTGTGAATAAACACAGACACTCTGAGAAGACTTGAGTTGCTGATGACAGAGGTCAGGGGTCTTGTTTCCTTGCCAGGCTGTCAACTAAGAAAGATGACCTGCTGAAAAATTGGAGCCTGGGCACGAGCGCTAAGTTTTTCACTGTCTGAGGTTCAATGGTAGAATCCTAGAATGTTCAAATTAGAAGAGAGGGCCTTAAAAAGCATCTGGGTCTGTTCCAAACATTCTCATTTTTTCCAGAAAGAAACACCAAGGCTCAGAGAAGGAAAGGACCTAGTCAAGCTCACACAGTCACCGGGCAGCAGAACCAGGTCTGGAACTCATATTCCTTCTAGGTCTTGCATTCCTGATTCACATGATCGACTTTCAGTGCAAAGCAAACAACAGGTGGGGGCAGATGTGGTCACTAACCCGTGTACTGGGCTGTGGGTCACCAAGCTTTACCCCTGGCACACCCTTAGCATCTTAACACAGCCTGTCACCCTCTCCTCCCTGGAGGCCCAGCCGTCCACAGGCCGTGAATTAGAAATAAACTGCTCATGGCCAAGGCCTTGATATTGGAGATGATATGGCCCACAAAGATCATCTCATCTAGTTCCCTTCACAATGCAGAGTCCCCGGCCTCTGTCCTGGAAAATAGTTCCAAGAACCAGTGAGCTCAATGAGCTGACAGAATGGTGGGGAGGCCCCACGGAGGCAGCGTGTGGTGAGTGGGCCAGGGATGGACAGGGTGGGCTGGACAGAGTGTGGAGCCAGCCCAGGTGGGCAGCAGCAGCACCCTTTGCCTCCTGTCGGCTCTGTTCAGAAGTTCACAGTTCTTTGTATATCGAACTAAAGTCTGTCTCTGTGAACTTCCATCCACTGGGTCCGGTCTGCTCCCTCTGCAGACTTGCATGGGAGGTGGCTCAGGTCACGCCACAGGTCAAACAGCCAAGGTAGGTGGGAAGCCCCGTCTGCATGCAGCCCAGCCAGGGCTCTCTCCCCTGCCAAGTCCATATGCCCATCCCAATTAGGAGAAAAATGATAAAACCGAGAGAAGAAGAGCACAGGCAGCTCTGCCTGGGATTTTTGGATGGAGTCCCCCGCACGCGCTGGCTCCGAGCAGAGAACAGAACAGCCTTTGATGCCTCTGTCATGGAGCTGATGTTCTGGTTAGGGAATAGGACAATTGATGGGTAAATAAATAAGATAATTTTAGGAAACGACAGTGCTAAGAAGAAAACACAGGCTGATAACGGGATAGAAAATGACTGAAGAACAGCATGACCCATCGGAAAAGGTGCCCATGTTGCTGAGGCCTGAATGAAGACAAGGAGGTGAGTGTGGGAAGATCCAAGGAGAGGGAACAGCACATGCAAAGTCTCTTGCCCAGGAAGAAGCTTGGTGTGTTTGAGGAAGAGAAAAGCCAGAATGGGTAGAACACACGGTGAGTGAGGGGAGGAGGGGAAGGAGATAAGATCTGAGAGGAGGTTGTGGTCTAAGCCACAACCTACCACACTGCACTTCGCTAAAGATTCAATCATGGTGACGATTCCACTTGCAGAGGAGCAGAGCCGCAGGGAAGCAGGCGTCCCAGCATCATTGGGAGGATAGCTGTGAAGGCCAGATGCTCACACACATGTGACTGGATTGGGGCCACTGGGGCAGCTCTGCTGGGACCTGCTGCTCTGGTCTCAGATCCAACAGGAGACATCCCTCCTGGGGTTCTGTCTAGGCCAGACAACCTCGGGAGGGCTTGTCTGCCGCTCCCCCGGGCACACCGCACTCCTGAGGGAGCCCCATGGGTCAGAAGCAACTAGAGAAGGAAACGTAGGTGTTACGAGTTTCTGTGAAAGCCTCTGAGCCTCATCTCCTTCCTGGGGCTCCTTCTCTCGCTCAGAGTCTTCACAGGGGCTCTTCACCTCCTTCCTCCATCAGGCCTGTTCTCAGAGTCAGCTCGGATCCCATAGTTCACCCTGCGGTGCTGGCAACGTGCCCTCTCCCAGGTGTCCTGCATTTTATCAAGAGTCAAAGTCCTGAGCCAAAGGAATGCATCTAGAATTGTGTCACTTCAGTGATCTGCCATCCCGGTGGGGGTGGGAGGGAGCGCCTCTGAGTCAGCCCCTGGATGGCAGGGCCCTGCCTGGAGCTGGGTCTTCTAACTCCAGGGTTGGCACAGAGCTCTCTCTGCCATGCTGCCTTGCTCAGGTAAAACATTTATTTCCGCCACAGGCATTTGACCCTTGGGAGTTCATGAGCGATTCTAGACAGCGCCCAGCTCTATACGAACTGCTGATGTACGATTCCTGCACAGGCAGTTGAGATGAGGGTGGGGTGGCCCTGAATAAGCTGACAGAGGACTGGGCTATCACTTGAGGATGTTCTCACGGAAAAGTCTATCCTCTTCCAGAAAATTCTGCCTGGCCCAGCAAATTGTCTTGTCATCTCATTGGCACTGCTTCTGTATTTCTGTCCCATTTCAGACCAGGAGAGAACACATGGGCAATCTCTGTGAGTTGTTTTCATCTTTCTTTAGGATGATCTAACCTTCAGTAACAAGGCCAAGAAAACCCATTCCTATCCTTTGGTCCCTCAGTCTGCTTCTAGGAATCAGCCCTAAAGAAATACTTCTAAAATTGTTTTAAAAGCTTGTTTTAATAAAGGTTGATAGTTTTACATATGATAGCAGAAACCTGGAACTTTCAGGTGCCAAATGACAGGTAGATGAACAACGTTTGGCCCATTCATTTGAAGGAATACTATGACACGCTTAAAAATGACAGATATAAATCTCATGGAGACACGGAAAATATATACGAAAGAATGTCCAGTGAAAAGATTACAATCCAAAATTGCACAAGTCTTTCAGTTTCTTCCCTGGAGGCCTGTGGGTGAAAACTGGAAGAGCTCAAGAAGGATTTAAATAAAGCTCATCTCTTTTTTTGTGGGTATTTGCATGCGTAAACAATGGAAATAAAGTAATCCTTGTGAAAATACTTTCTAACTTTTAAATATTGTTCAATATAAATGATTATTCACTTTCTTTTAAAAATAGCATATAATTTTAATAACTGCTAATTGTTCCGTCCTATACTAGGTAGTAGGGACAAAGAAATGATTGTTTGCTACTTGGGATTCAAAAGAGTGGGGATGGGGCTGGCCCCGTGGCCGAGTGGTTAAGTTCTCACGCTTTGCTGCGGCAGCCCAGGGTTTCACCGGTTCGGATCCTAGGTGCAGACATGGTGCCAGTCATCGAGCCACGCTGAGGCGGCGTCCCACATGCCACAACTAGAGGGACCCACAACTAAGAATGTGCAACTGTGTACTGGAGGGCTTTGGGAAGAAAAAGGAAAAAAATTAAATCTTTAAAAAGAAAGAAAAAAAAGAAGAAGACTGGGGACAGAATCTTGACCAGGTCTCTCCCTTCTCAGGTTACTCCAGGAGTTGGGGTCCAGAGCAGGAGCAGCACATGCTCACACCCAAAAGATGGCAGATCGCTTTCTCCATCAGCACGTGTCCTGGACCGGGGGAAACCACCTCTCGGGTCCAAGTGGCCTGTCCTTCTAGAAAACACTCTGCTCCCCCAACAAATCACATTCACCATATCAGTCAGGATTTTTAGCTGCAAACAACAAAAATCTACAACGGATAGTTTGATACTAAGTTATTATTACTGTTACCATCATCATTAGTGTTATTGTTGTATGCGAGCACTGTGCTTGGTGGTAAGGGTTTTATATACGTTATCTTTTTTTGTACATAATTTTGAAAAGGAAGGAATTACTCTCTGCTAAAAGTGAAGTAATTGAGGTTTAGAGAGGTTGAGAAACTTGCCAAGGCCACAGATTTACTAAGTGATGGAGATGGTTTTCCAGGCTAGAGGTGACTGCAGAGCTGGAGGTCTCAACCAGCAGGTCCTGCTGTCTCTACGGTGGAGCTCTTTCAGGTCTTCAGCAAGAATCCGACAAGCTGGTGATGGGGCCTCCATCCTCCGTGGGCCTCTACTGGCCTTAACGTTGCAGAGAAATTTCCAGGTTGCTGGCTAGAGTTGGTTGTTGACATTCACACCAGCAGAGCCATGAGGCTGGCTTTCCCCGCCGCTCACATGAACTGGCAAGAGGCAGAAATGCCCTCATGGCCTCAGGAAACATCTGTAAGTCCTCAAGGAGGCAAGAGCTGCCCCTTTATCGCCTTCCAGGAGAGATAGTGGGCCTGTCCCTGCACAGGGAGAGGACAAACATACTGCTTTTCCTTTCCAGGCTGGGTCCCTGCAAATGGAACAAGTCACTCACTCCCATTACACTTTTAGGATCAGACACTTGGGAGCAAACCCCTTACTGGGCAGTGGGGTCACAGTCCCGAAATCAGAGCCACCAACTGCCTTGTAGGGCTCGCAGGCCATGGCGAAGACAGTGACAAGAAGTATTTGCAATTCAAGGTGATTGGTGCCAGAGAAGGGATGTGGCGTAAGAGGAAAAGTATGAACTTTGGAGTCAGAAAGACCAGTTTCTTCACATCCTGGTTATGCGACTTTGGGCAAATTTCCTAACCTTGCTAGGTTGTTTCTTCATCTGAAAGAAATGTAAATAATTATACTTTTATTGCATAATTCCCACAAGAATTAAAAGGAACAAGTACGTCAATACTTAAAATTACCTAGCACATAGTCGGGGCTCACTAAATGGTAACTCTTAGTATTATTATAAAGATGCTAGTAGAGGCATCTATAAATGGTGTTGTTAAGGAGAAAACAACAGAAAGGACATATGAGCTGGGTTTTGACAGGTAAGTAGGAGTTCGTTGAGTGGCTGGTGGGCAGGAAGAGTTTTCTAGTTAGAAACAACAGCAAGGGCAGCTTTGTGAAGGAGCAGGGAATGTTCAGGATGCATGAGCAGACTAGTTAGGAAATACTGAAATATTCCCAAGTGATAAGGAACTAGCCTGGGGCAAGGTGACTCTCTGAAATCCCCTTTCTGCTGTCCTCATATAAAGGACCCTAAACGACCTCTCAGTGTAAATTCATAAACCAGCATTTTTGTAAGCTATGTTCCCTGAAGCGAAGCAGCCTCCACACCCCTGGCCAGCCTGTCCACAGGGAACAGATGAAGCTGAGGACCAGCCTCGAGGCACCCAAGCCTCTGACTCACCTTCTCTGGAGTAGCACAGGCTAGGGGTGGTTCATGGTGGAGCCACTTTCCTTGCTGTATAATGTCGGCAAGCCACTTCTCTCTCTTAACTCGCAGTCTTGTTATCTGAAACAATGAGAAGAATTATACATTACATAGAAGTCATCACATGCTACCTCAGTGCCCAGCACACAGCCTCTGCTGTGCAGGGAAAGGGGCTGCTCGCGTGCCAGAACTTACTGCAGAGGGAGGGCAGGACCACCATATGTCCGGTGAAGCTGCGCCATCTCCACGACTAAAGATGGAAAAAAAGACTTTGACCAAAATGACATATTTGAGATATTGCTCTGCACTTTGCTTTTCTCAATAAATAATAGATCACGTCAATATAGATGTTTCTCATTCTTTTTAAAAAATTATTTTATAGAGGTCATATTGGCTTATAACACTGTACGTTTCAGGTGTATATCACAATATTTCAGTTTCTGTATAGACTGCATCGTGTTCACCACCAATAGTCTAGTTTTCATCTGTCACCACACTTATGTGCCCCTTTACCCCTTTTTTTACTGAGATATAATTCACATACCATCAAGTTCAGTCTTTTAAAGTGTACAATTCAATGATTTTTAGTATATTCACAAGCGTGTGCAACCATCACTACCATCTAATTCCAGAACAATTTCATCATGCCCAAAGGAAACCTTGTCCCCATCAGCAATCATTCCCTACTCCCCTCTCCCACCAACCCTCGGTTACTACTTATTTTCTGTCTCTATGCATTTGCATATTCTAGACATTTCATATTATATGCAGCCTTCTGTGCCCAACTTCTTTCACTTAGCATATTGTTTTCAAGGTTCATCCATGTTGTAGCATGTGCCAGAACTTCATTCCTTTTTATGGTTGAATAATATTCAATTGTATGGATATTATGCCACATTTTGTTTATCCATTCATTAGTTGATGGACCTTTGAATTGTTTCTACTTTTTGACTATTATGAATAATCCTCATTCTTTTTAATGGTGGCAGAGTATTCCACTGATGGAGTGTAGTTTATTTAAGCACTTCCTCCTGAAGGATAGTTCTGGTCTTCCTCATTTTTTGCTAATGCAAAATGCTAACGCAAAAAAAAATGTTGCCACAGCATCTTCCATAAGAGGTAGTCAAAACTTACCCAGTTTCCTGAGGAAATTAACCAACCGAAGCAAAAAGTTATATTGACAAAGATATTAATTGCAGCACCTTTTACAGTAACAGAAAATTGGAACAGCTTAAGAGTCCACAATCAGGAGCAATTTCGATAAATTTTATTATTTGATGAGATAATGCACAGTCAGTAAAAATGACAATTATGAAGGCAAGGTGGCAACAAGTGAATTGCTAATGATGATCTTAAATGAAAAAAATACAACAAAATGCAAAATGGCATCACCTGCCCATGCTGGTTCTCACAATAGTAAGAAACGGGGCTGGGAAGCTCACCATGCCCTCAGGCCCTGAGTGGCCCATCACTGCCCCATCACCTTGACGTATAGAAGCTGGGCTTCCTCTCTAAAGAGCAGGCTGGGGATCACTGCTGCCCCGCGTTACTGAGGGTGCCGTGAGAGGACCCACTCAGAGGAGGGGGGAGGGCTCTCCCCCCAAGTGACAAGGGGGAGCAGATGTCACATTGCAACTCCTTAGGTCGTCAGAGGGTGGGTCATGGCTGGGCTGTGTAACCACGATGAGAATCATGGACCAAGGTCATCTTGGGGCTGTGGAACCAGGCATTCGTGAAGATTTCAGTGACTTGTTGTGATGGGTCCCCTCCGAACATCCTGCATGCTGTGCGGAGTCTCTTGCCAGCACTGAGCATCTGGGACAAACGCTGACTTCTTCGGGTGCTGCCTGATACTGTACTTTCCAGAGGAGTGACTGCAAGTGCATTCAACCGCAGCAACTGTGAATGCGTCCAATGGAACCTGTGATGGGAACCTCTTTTTTTTTAAATGTATGCTTTCTATCGTCATATTCATATATACCACAATCACTGATAATTAAGAACACACAATGTAGCAAAACCAATGATGACCATGCACCCTTCACAATATTAATGGGAAAAATTTAACCCCAACGGAGGATGTTGGATGGCAGGTTATTTCCTGTTGCTTGTAGTTATGATTTTTGTATTGGCTTTTATCAATACACTTAGCTTATATTGATTATTTATTGTAACTTAAGCTATGAGTTACAATAATAACTTAGACTATATATATTTTTTCTAAACATTCTAAACTTAAAATATACTAAATGTATAATTTTTGTTAAATCAAAGTTTATATGAAGAAATCTAAAGGGCCAATATCTTAGGGTATTCTATAAATAGTGGTTTCCACGTGCTCTTGCTACCAGCCTCTAATCAGCTCCATGAACTGTGAAGTGGTCTCCAAAATGTCCCCAATCTTAGGGAGAAGTTTGATGTTGTATTTGTTAGGGTCACAACTAAGCTGCTGTAACAAAGAGACTCTACAATATAGTGGCCCAAACATCAGCATCGATTAATTTCTCTCTTAAAAAACAGAACAGCCAGGCTAGGTTGGTGAGGTGGCTCTGCTGTGAGCAGGTATAGGGTTCCCTGTTGCTCTGCCACCCCCTAGGGTGTAATCATTTGCTTAATTAAAGCTGGGTTGCTACTCCTGGGAAAGAGGAAAGAGCTAACATCTAAGACAGAGAGCTTAAGTTAGAGATGACCCAGAAAGTGTGCATATCATTTCCTTTTATATGCTATTAGTCCAAACTTAACCACACGGCCACACCCAACTGCAAAGGAAACTGGGAAATGTAGTTTCCACTCTGCCTAGGAAGCTGGAGAACAGGGATTTGGGACAAATAGCCATTTGCTACAGAGACTTTTTTTTTTTTATTTAAAAAAATGTATAGCAATAGAATTATACCACAATCCCTTCATACAACCACTGACATTTCTCTATGGTTCCTCCCTCACTTGATTTGTACATGTATTTCTACAAAGTTGTCAAAAGATTGTCTATGCAATTTTACATTCTACTAGAATAAAATAATGTGATAAAAATAACATTAGATTAAAAGAATGATATACTAGTTTTCATCTGTGACATTGGCAAGGATTTTTTTAAACCACAGTAGCCAACGACCCAGAGATAGTGGGGACATGGCCACTTTCAAATGTTCCTAATGAGGGTGCAAATTTGTGCAACTTTAATGGAAGGCAATTTGCTGATACATCTCAAAAGCTTTACAAATTTAACCTCAGGGGGAAAATTCAGAGATGCAGGTACAGATTTGTATAAATGGCTAGCCATAAAAGCCATATTTGTAATAAAGCCTTATTTGTAATGCTAAAAAACAGAACCAACCTGTTTATCCAACAACAGGGAATTGTTTAAATGAATTATAACCCCTCCATCCACAGGATAGACTACTACACAGCCATTCAAATCGTGCTTTTGAAGAAAATTAATGATATGAAAATTCTGATATTATATTAAGTGAGAAAAGTGTATTGTAAAACAGCATAAGTGTTCTGATTCCAATATTTTGCTTAAAATTATTCAGAGATATAAAAATGACTTGAATATTCACCAAAATGTCAACAGTGGTTCTTCTGGGTGCTTGGTATTAGCAGTCATTTTACATCTGTGCCAATCTTCCTCCACTTTTTATATGTGGGTTGCCGTCACAGCAGGGCCGACGAGTGGTATGGGTCCGTGCCCAGGAACCCAACCCTCGAATTGGGCCGCCAACACAGGGTATGCCAAATATAACCACTATGCCACGGGGCCAGCCCCCTTAGCAGTGATTTTTACTTCCTTATTTATTCTTTTTTCACATTTTTTGCAATGGACATATATTACTTTTATAATAAAGGGCTTAGTTAAAACATTGAATTAGACATAGAGAATCCTAACACATTAGAGCAGGATGGATCCTTGGCAACAACTCCCTCATGCTCCACGTGGGGAAAGTGAGGCTCAAAGAGGGTAAGTGACTTGCCCAGAGTCACACTACTAGTCAGAACTGGGATTTGAACCAAGGTCTTACGTCTTCAAAGCCAGTAGCCTTTCCACCACGCCACCCTAGAAAGAACATTTCTAAAAACAACTCGATCCCTAGCAGATTAGTCAGTGTTGAGGTGTACACAAAACAAAATGTGTCTGGAAGCCCTTAGAGGACTTAAAATAACTTAAAACACCCCCCCCCCAAACTTCTGCTATGATCAGTAAATGTATACCAGGAAAACAAACATTCACATTGATAGAAGAGATAGGGTATGAGAACTTCACTCATTCATTAAAAAAACATTTGTCAAGCAGCAGCTACACACCACTTTCCACACACTGGAGCCTGGTATTCAATGATGAACAGATATGATTCTTGCTCTTCTGGTGCTTACAGTATTTAAATTCTGCTCACGGCTGCTGAACACCTGTTACGCACTGCGCACTTCCACAGACCTTTGTTGCATCACGCCAGTGGTACTAATCCCCACTTACTGAGTTAGGGCCTAACAGCTACGCACTGTAACTAGGCACTCTTTCCAAGCTCACAGCAACCCTACGAGACAGCTGTTATTAAGCCTGTTTTACAGTTGAGAGAACTGAAGATCAAAGAGATTAAAGTGAATTTCCCAACGTTCCATAGATCGTCAGTGGCAGAGCTGTCTTCTAATGCACGTCTCTCTGTCCTTAAACCCACGGCCCTGTTCCCTACGTGGCAGCTTCACCCACCAACACCCACTCATCACAAAACCTAAATAAAAGTCCAAGACTCAATGAATTTGGACCTATCAAGATTGACTGAACTTACTGGGATGGGGCCCAGGAATCTTCTGTTGTTTTTTTTTGAATCAGTTGTCAGATTTATTTTGAAAATGGTTGTCAGAATCTTCTGTTCTTACTACAATCTCTGTATTCTTTGTCCCTATGTTAAAGTTTAGGAACCACTGCCCTGATCTGTAACCTGGAATCCTACATACAGTTCAATCTTTCAAGAAAGAAACTATCCCCAAGCCCAGGCTAGAAGTATCAATTTTCAAATTTCGCTAGGGGGCAGTATAGACCAATGTGCCTAGAGCAGCAGTACTGGTGAATGCATACTTTTGTGTATGGTCCAGGCATCGGGCTGGGCAATGGTGGGTGATCCCTAGAACCCTTCTGCTGTTTACAAACTAGGAAAGCTGCTTTGGACAATGTGGTTGATGGCAAAGCAGAGTCATAACATTTTGCAGCCTCTCCCATCAAGAGGTGGAGTCTATTTACCCACCCCTTGATCCTGGGCTGGCCTCCCAACTTGCTTAGACCAAGAGAACATGGAGGAAGTGACTTGTGGAGCTCAGGAACCTAGACCTCAAGGCCTCGCAGCATCTACCTTTGCCCTCTTGGAAGGCTTCTGCATCCAGAACCAAAGCCCAGGTTGAAAGACCATGCGGAGAGGCCCAACTGCCCCAGCGGAGGCCCCAGACACGTGGGCGAGGCGGTCTTAGACCACAACTCACCAGACTGGTTACCAGCTGACTGCAGCTGCCCGGGTGGGCCCAGCAGGCCCAATCAACCCACTGAATTGTGAGGAAAAATAGATCGTTGTTGTTTTAAGCCACCAAGTTTCAGAATAGAATATTACACAGCAATCAATAACTGATAGAACAGCATTGCAAGGAGATTATTCATTTATTTAACAATTATATGGAGGCCTCCCCTGTACCAAGTATTATATTACCCCAGGTGTTGGGGATCTGTACCTTGTTGAACAAGACAGGAGAAGCTCCCAGCCTCGTATGGGTGAAGACAGACAATAAATAAGTAAACTGGTAGACATAGAATTTCATATGGAGAGAAGTGCTGAGAAGAAAAACAAAGCAATAAGGCGTTCAAAAGTGACTGGGGTTGGACATGAGGGTTTGGGGAATAGAGTGGTCATGGAACCATCTAGAAAGGTGAAATTTGAGGATAGTTCTAAGTCCTGAGAAGGAGAAAGACCTGTGGAGATCTGCGAGAATTGTGTTCCAGGAAAATGGAACAGTCAGTTCAAAGACCCCAAAGCAGGAAAAATCTTAGTATATTCAGAACACAGCCCGGAGGCCAGTGGGATTTGTTAAATGCAACACATACTAGTCTAAGAAGCCATTTTAACTTATTTAGAATTCTTCATAGCTCGGTTTTCCCAGCACTCAGAACATGTAATGTCGGTCACTCACATTCATGAAATGCTAACTTAAAAGGATATAATTCTAAAGTATTTGTCAAAATATGTCTAAAAATTATTTCTCGTTCTGGCTTTTGAATCAGCAAACTGTTTCCCACTTTTCTGTAGTTCTTATTGTCTTTAGTTCTCTGCTTATGTTCAGAATCTGATTTTCAGATCTAGAATACCTCTTCAAAGAACATCAAGTGGTTTTAAACCAGACCAAATACATTATGGGGTCCCTATTAAGATGGGAAACTAACACTGGGTTTTCTCTCTCTCCCTCAAAATCCATTCTGGAGGAATTATTTAAGCAAAATGGAAGGATGGAGTTGAGAAACTTGGAAAACAATATACAAGGAGAGGCCTCTGGGGAGAAAGAAATCTGTCTGGAACTCACGTGTGCACCTAGGAGCTAGGAGGGGCTACCTGCAGCCTGGGGGAAAGGCCAATGGAGGCAGCAGAGCAAGGAGAGGCTGGAGGAAAGGCATTTAAGGTCGGCGATTGCCTCATCCAGGCGTTGTCTTGAGATAACCACTGCCCGCCCCTTCCCATTAGAAACCAGCAGCACAGGCAGGCCACGTGGGTCAGCCTATCAGGAAAGCAAAAAGCCCCAGTGAGAATAAAAACACAACGGAGCTGGAGATTTCACCCCAGAGACTGCCTCCTCCTAGGGCTGCCACTTACTATTTAAGGACAAATCCTGACCAGAGAATTAATTCCACCTAGAAAGGTGCTATTAAACCAGAGGGATCAAGGGCCCGGCCTGGTGGTGCAGCAGTTAAGTGTGCACCTTCCACTTCGGTGGCCTTGGGTTCACCGGTTTGGATCCCAGGTGCGGACATGGCAGCACTTGGCAAGCCATGCTGTGGCAGGCGTCCCATATATAAAGTAGAGGAAGATGGGCACGGATGTTAGCTCAGGGCCAGTCTTCCTCAGCAAAAAGAGGAGGATTGGCAGCTGATGTTAGCTCAGGGCTAATCTTCCTCAAAAAAAAAAAAAAAAAAAAAAACCAGAAAAAGCCCCCCAGAGGGATCAAGAGTGAGCCTGTGGGTCCTGGGGTTCTGTGGCCTGGAGCTTATCCCCACCTATCTCCTTACACCCAGCAGGAGAGACACAGACTAGAGCCTGGTCCTCAGACCCTCCCCCAAACACTACCATATGAGGAGCTGATATCCCAGGGGAGACATGAGCTCAGAGACCAAACTAATGAGCCACCTGAGGAGCACAACCACGGCGAAAGAAGGACAAACATCTACCAGGACAGACATCTGCCATCTGAAGGGAAATGACTGGAATAGACTGGTCAAGAATGTGCACGGTAAATACACTTAGGAAAATAAGGCATTTTAAAATATAAAGAACGGGAAATCATTTTTTACAACTCTAATGATGTATAATTAACATACTATAAGCTGTGCATATTGAAAGTGTTCGATTTGATGAGTTTTGACGTAACTATACATCTGTGCAACCATTGCTATAATCAAATAATGTAGCTCTCCATAGCCCTCAGAGATTCTTCTTGTCCCTTGTAATCCATCCTTAACTCCACCTCTGTCCCTAGACCACCACTGATCTGCTCTCTTTCTCTAGAGATGAGCTTTATAGAGAGAATTTTGTATAAATAGAATCACATAGTTTGCATTCTTTTGTGTATGGTTTATCCTATAATTTGGAATTCATCCATGTTTTTGTATATGTTGATAGTTTTTCCCTTTTTATTGCTGAGTAGCATTCCATTGTACAGATATACCTCAATTTGTTTACCCATTTACCAACAGTAAAATATATTGGTTAGGATAGTCCTCAAACTTTTGCACATTCAGTGTCCAGTTCTTGTAAATCACTTTTCAAGTTGAGATAGTTAACGTCTGTGATTTTCCACATAATCTCTTTCTCTATGCTATCAAGAGCACTGGTTATGCAGCATTTCTTTACAAAATTTTTATAAAAGAATTAAATGCCTTTACTGCCAGATTTGCAATTATATGTGATGCCAGCTTACTTTTTTGTACTATTTTTTTTATTGTGGTAAAGTATATATAAAGTAAAATTTGCCATCTATAGTGAAAATTCAGTAGCATTAATCACATTTACAACGTTATACAACCATCACCATTATCAATTTCCAAAATTTTCATCACTCCAGAAACTCTGTATCCATTAAGCAATAACTCCCCATTCTCTCCTCCTAAGCCCCTGGTAACCTCTAATCTACTTTCTGTCTCTGTGAATTTTTCTATTCTAGATATTTCATTTAAGGGAATCATACAATAACTGACCTTTTGTGTCTGGCTTATCTTACCTAGTGTGTTTTTAAGGTTCATACATGTTGCACCGTGTATCAGAACTTCATTCATTTTTATGGCTGAATAATATTCCATTGTATGCATACCCCACATTTGTTATAGACTTTCCATTTATTTAGGTCTCTTTAATTTCTTTCAGCAATGTTTCATAGTTATCAGTGTACAAGTCTTGTGCCTCTTTGGTTCTGTTTATTCCTCAGTATTTTATTCTTTTTGATGCTATTGTAAATGGAGTTGTTTTCTTAACTTCCTTTTCAGATTGCCCATTGCTAATGTATAGAAATAGAACTGATTTTTGTGTGTTGATTTTGTATCTTGCAACTTTGCTAAATTCATTTATTAGCTTTAACAGGGTTTTTTTTTGGGTGAATTCCTTAAGGTTTTCTAGATATATTCTTCAATTCCAGTTTGGATGGCTTTTATTTCTTTTTCTTGCCTAACTGCTCTGGCTAAAACATCCAGCACTACGTTGAACAGAAGTGTCACAGCATCTTTGTCTTGTTCCTGATCTTAGGGAAAAAACTTTTAGTCTTTCACCACTGAGTATGATGTTAGCTGTGGGTTTTTCATAAATGCCCTTTATCATGTTGCAAAAAATCCCTTCTGTTCCTAGTTTATTGAGTGTTTTTTTAAAATCATGGAAGGCGTTTAATTTTGTCAAATGCTTTGTCTGTATAGAGATGGTCATGTGCCTTTTTTCCTTCATTTTATTTACATGATATGTTGCATTTATTGAGTTTTGTATGTGGAGCCACACAAAAAGATAGGTTAAAACCTAGATTGTTGGAAATTAATAAATTACTAAGTAACACTTGTTAAAAAGGAAATTAAGAAATACTGAGAACTGAATGATAATGAAAACATAACAGATTAAAACTGGACACAGCTAAAGCAATACTTAGGCCAACAGAATAAACTCAAAGAAACAAGAAGGACCGAAACGCTAAGAAGAAATAGAGAGCAACAACTTACGATAGAGAATATGAACCAAATCCAAAGCTGGCTTGTTGAAAAGATCACTATTAAGATAGATAGACCATTACCAAAACTGACAAGAAAAAAAAGACTAAAACTAAAAAAAGAACAAAAAAGGAGAAATCACGATAGACAAAACAGAGATTTAGAAGATAAAAGAATTGGAAGAGGAATATGCTGTTAAATTCGAAAACAGATGAAATTGACGGAAAAATACAAAAGGTCAAAATTGACATAGAGCAAACATCTGATAAAGTACTGCACATGTTGATGATGATAAAAGCTCTTTGCAAACTAGGAAGAGAAGGGACATTGCTCAACTTAGTAAGTCCAGTGGACACACAGGGCTGGGGGAGGCAGCCCCACTTCTTAAAGAAGGGAGTATCGAAGAGTTTGTCAACATATTTTAAAACCATCACAGATAATTTCCTGGAAACAGGCAATTTACAGAAGAGGAGACCTCAAAGCCCAATGGAAGGTAATATATAAAGGATATTCAGTGTCATTGACTATTAGGAAAATATAACAACAAGCCTGTTAAACAGGCAAAAAAAAAAAAATCAAAATAAACTGAACAATTAGTGTTGAGAGGATTGTGGGAATATAGAAACCCTCCTTCTTTGCTGGTGGGAGAGTAGACTGGTGCAGCCATTCTGGTGTCATCTGGCAGTATTTCGTCATATTAGGCATCCTCCACCCTCCTCCTCCTCCACTGCCAGGCAAATGGCCAGTAGAGCCGCCTAGAGAAGCTGGAAGGATCCTGGTGAGGCGGCTCAAGAGACCCAGCCCCCGGGGAAGAAGGGACTTGGGCCGGAGATGTCGCCACGATCCGCAACAATGCTCCACCCAGGTGCATCCTGTTCCCAAGGGGCACCTTCACCTCTCCTCCAAAGCGCACCACCACCTGATCTCATCCGGGTGCTGGAGGAGAACGTCGCGGCGCACAAATGCCCAGGAAAGCTTGAGTGAATCTCCGCGATGGGAAGACGGCGTGATGGATGGGAAAACCTCTGCCTTTAGGCTCCACAGACCTGTGTTTTCTAGCAGCCACTCAGCCTTGGACAAGTTTACCTCTCTCAGCCTCAGCTCTCCAAGTGTTAATGGGGCAACACATCAAAGGATGTATATAGAGAGCGCCTGGCACACACTAGGAGCTCAATATTAACGCTGCTCTTCCACGTTTTTGACAAGCCACTGCTGAATGTCTCTGGGGACACAGGGGCTCCTTTTCTTGCCACCCTGTGGGGGAGCTCAGCAGTCTTCCCCACGCTAAATCAACATCTACCTTCCTGGAACAAAAAAAAAAGTATTTAAATATTGCAAAATGTTAATTAATTAATTTGTTATCATTTGTATTTCACGGGAATTTAAACTTTGTAGTTTAAGAAATTAATAGCCCCATTTGACTCACTATATTTCTTTTTAATGGTTTCTAACTTTGGCACTTGCCAGAATCAGGGATCATTTTACTTTCTCTGGGCTAGACCTACTTTTTAATTCTTTTAAAATAAGCAATGGGGTGGAAATATCAGGACCCCAAGAGATCAGTTAAGGGATTTTCTTTTGCCTTTTAGTTTCTACCCAAAACAGTGTTTTACAAAAGTCAAGTATTACCTCATTGGTTTCAGCCAATGAAACTCAGGACAGGGTTTGTTTTTGGCTTTGCCCACCCTGGAGCACATCTAGACCTTTCACCGACTTGGAGGGGAAAGACAGTTTTGTCTGCAATCTGCTTCAAAGTGGGGCGGAGGGGTCCCGGCTCTTTTTATAACATCTGAGGCGTTGACAAACTTCCTGGCATTATTCTTTTATTTCATTTCAGGCAGGTTAAATTTCTTACACGGAAACTTTGCAAACACTGTGTGGTTCATTTGTTGCAATAATGTAAAATTTATCATTCTGAGAAAGGTACATGTATACTTTGCTTTGACTTGAGAACCATTGCAATTTATGCCGATCTTTTTCCCGAGAGACAGGAAAACTTTGTTAAATATATGCTGGGTGGCAGGAAGCTTTAGGCGTGTAAAGGAACATTTGACTGAGGGATTCTTAGAAATATTACTTAATTTATGGCAGGCAATAAATAGTTTTCCTTTAAAATAAATTCATATAAAAAATAGTTGTTTCAAAGAAAAATATTAGTATGCAGAAATGATAAAAATTGGTGATATTTGAATAATGAAAGGTTTTGAAAACATTGTTCTAGTTCATTCATTTATTCTACAAATATTTCTTGAGCAGCTTCTATCTTCCAGGCAATCTTCTAGGCACAGAACTTTTTGGTGTGCAAAAAGTTGTTTGAAAGCTCCCAATGATAGAGCTCATAGAATGGTACATCTGGACAGGCCGTTAATAGTCACCTATTCCAATCCCCCTCTTCTGACTGACGGAGAAACTGAGGCTGAGAGAGCAGACATGGATTGCCCAGGTCATACATTTTGTTTGTGAAGGAAAAATGAAGGAAGCCTGCCAGTTCCCCATCCAGGGCATCACTGTGTCTTCATTCCTCTGAACTCTGGTTGTCTGGTCTGTTCCCAGGACTGGCATCTCCAAGACTTGTGTCGTGAAGGTTCTGCTCTGGCATCACCCATCCTGGAGACAGCCCAGGATACCCCTGGGGGAATCAGCATCAGGAGAAGGAGAACAGCTGCTTTCTGTTCTTATCTCAGATTTCTACTCCCACGGTAAACATTAATCAGTGCCGGCTGCCAGAAGTGGCTGTCTTTGCTTCATTTTGAAGAGGCTACATCAGTATTTGTCGGAGGGAGAATGAGTTTTTAACCCCATTTATGGTGATGTCTTCTATTGTCTTCTTTCTGTCTTGGGTATGATCTGTGTCCATGAAGTCAGGATGCCCCTGATGTTGTTTGGTACAGATTTTGCTTGGAGTCGCGTATTTCACTTTGATCTCGTACATCATGTAGTTCCATATGATGAACCCAAAAGAGAATCACAGAAAATCAAAATATGGGCCCCAGAAGGGAGATTGCTGGAAGTACAAGTACACCCCTTGGAGATCAAAGGCCTTCTGTGATAGCCTCTGTTTAGATCATCGATCTCTGCCAAATCTCCTCCATGTTATTGCAGTTCACCACGGAGAAGTTCGAGAGCTGTGCTGCTAGCGGTGCTGACTGCTCGCTGGTAACATCCATCCTAAGAGTAGAAATCATGCTCCACACTAATAGGAATGGATTCCTTTCCTACACAGCTGCTGTGTCGTGGAAGTTTCCTCAGGGAAACTGTTGGCCCAGGGATGTGTCAATGTTCCAGTGCAAGATGAGAGCCAAATACCAAGGCTTCAAATCAGAAACCAAGTTCCCATGGATCCTTCTTGAGAATTCACTGTGTGCATTTCACCTCTTTTTTTAGGAATTACAAGAATATTCTACAATTCATACAAGGCACAGAACTGTGGAAACTTTTGGGTGTTCAGACCTGAAGATTTACAAAACTAGCTGCAGCAAATTTCTGGAAAGATTCTTGCAGTATATATCCCTGGAGGGGCAGTAGAGGTAATTCATAGCCCATCACTACCTGCTTGGTCTCGTCTCCTTCCTGGCAGAAAGGTGACATTGCTCACTACAGCCAGGGGCCAGCCTTCAGTGAGCGCATCTGTAGAAAGGTGAGCAGGAGGCGGTGTGTGCTGCTGGCTGACCTCGATGAGACGGTGCTGCAGGTCAGGCGCTGGCACTGGAAGGCGCGGCAGGGGAGCTCAGGCATTTACATCCCATGGTGGGCTTTCCCTGTTTAAAAACCTTGTCTTCTTCAATATTATTCATACATAAACCCCACGTTTTTCAGGTCTTATGGAAGCTTCTCCCTGGGGTGAATGTGCTGCAGCCTACATATAAGGAGCAAGACCAGATCAAGTCATTGAAATCCAAGAATATGTTGGTTGAGCCAAAGGAATTTGTTCAAGTTTCAGTGCACTGTTCTGGAGAGATTTGTTCCCTCCTTAGATGTGCTTCCAGATCCAGATGTTGCTTTCCTTTACCACTGCAGAAAGCCCCTCCTGAGGGACAAAGCAATAAGGCAGTAGTGTAAAGCCTTAATTTAAAATGCAGATCTTGTGCTGAATAAATTCTATGCGATGAAAGGGTTTCTAGAATTCCTCTTACAAGGAGAGAAAACACTGAATTAACTTTTGACAAGAGGCCCAAAGTCAGGTCCAGATGTTTCAAAGGCCAACTGGCTCCAAGTCATCTAAGAGAACTAAACCAAACTCTGGTGGAACTTTTCAAATACAGCCACCATCGAGTGGAAAACTCCCAAGAAGACTGAGAAAGTCAGCAATTGGAGCAGCTATCTATCAGAAACATACACTGGCTTTAGAATGTATGAGAAAGACATGATCCTGGGCTTAACAGGTTGCAGGACATACGTATTTGTCTATAAATATTTTAAGGACATTCTTTTCCAAGAAGATTTAAAGTATTTCATATTTTTCTTTCTTTTTGTCTTTAGTACAATCTTATTGCAAACAGAAAAGAAAAACCTTATATTTGAGACTAAGATCATTAAATACTTCTCTAGAAAAGATTTGCTGTGATCAAAGGTCTTCTCGAAACTACTATCAAAATTCTTTGGTGCTTCAGACGGTAGACGTGTGTAAGCAAATGAGCGATACCTACTTGAACACTCACTGGATTTTTGAAAGGATATTTGTTCTTTTCTAAGGGTTTCCTGACATTTCTCGAGAAAGGCCCTATTGGCATTCTGGGTGGGGGGATTGTTTGTGGGGCTGGAATACCTCATGCATTTCAGGCAGTTTAGCATCACTACCCCAGAGGCACAGAATAGTCTAAGAACCTAGGTCCAAGGAGAACCACCCCCAGATCCTGCCACTGGACAAAGTCAACAGTTTTGAGCGCCTCTGACCCAGGCACTGTGTCAGGCACTTGGGACACAGAAGTGACAGAAAGGCATAGTCCCTTCCCTCGAGGAATTTACAGTCTAGGAGGGAAGGCAGACATTAAACAGTCTCCAGAAGGCGCTCTGGCACAGTGTGGCCAAATGAGTTCATCTAGTCTAGAAGTTGGGAAGGGCATTTTGTGAAGGACTCTGTAGGTGACACTGAAGGATGGGTAGGCAGTGGCTACACAAGGCATGGGGAGAAAAGAATGTTCCACATGAAAGGTTCTACTTTCTCCCAAAGATATAAAAGGAAAAAAAGTGGCGTCTATTTCTTATCTCTAAAAAAAAGATTTTTAAAAATCTCAAATGCTTTATCTTAAAAATGCCATGATAGGGGCTGGCCCCGTGGCCGAGTGGTTAAGTTCACGCGCTCCGCTGCAGGCGGCCCAGTGTTTCGTTGGTTCGAATCCTGGGTGCGGACATGGCACTGCTCATCAAACCACGCTGAGGCAGTGTCCCACATGCCACAACCAGAAGGACCCACAACGAAGAATAGACAACTATGTACTGGGGGGCTTTGGGGAGAAAAAGGAAAAAATAAAATCTTTAAAAAATAAATAAATAAATTTTAAAAAAAATGCCATGATATATTATTTTGCAATATCATTTCGAGCTGATATTTTGGCAGGAGACTGGATGCTGGACAGATGTTCACGCAGAGGGCAGGGCTTTAGCTGGAGTGCATGATCCAGTCTGGGCTCAGCTTTGCAGGTTTAGAAACTTTATCAGGTAGCTCAGCGTTGATTGGATTCTAAGATAGATGATGATAAATCTAGATTTTCCCCTAAATCCGTATTCCCTACCAGAGGTTTGGCTGGTGAGCAGAGAATTTGAGAGAAAGAAATTTCGGGTGATTTTATCCAGGCAGAAGGCTGAGCTTCTGGTCATCCAGACACAGTACCTCTATCTCTTAGTGCTGGAGCAATGGGCAAATGTTTCCTGCCTGGATCCCTTTTTTGGGGCTCCATCCAGACCCTTGGGGTACCACGTCCCCTTTTTAGACAGATCCCATGGTAGACCAGGTAAACTTTGGACAGTCTAGTTGGCCTCAAGATTTCCAAGTCTCCCTGGGCTGATGAGTAGATCCTTCTGGAGATTTCTTGCTCTCATCTCTTCAGTTACAAGAACTGGCACTCCTACACTACATAATTCAAAAGATAATTATCGCTTCCATTTTATAAGTGAGGAAACTGAAGCTGAAGCAACTGATCCCACATTGCACAATAGTAACGAGTCAGGACTGGTACCCAGGCCCTCTGCACCAGAGCTTCTCACCCCTTAACGTGCATGTGAATTACCTGGGGATATTGTTAAAATTTAAATCCTGACTCAGTAGGTTTGGGGTGGACCCAAGATTCTACATTTCTAACAGGTTCCCAAATGGTGCTAATGCTGCTGGTCTGGGAACCACATGCTGAGTGACAAGAGTCTACACACCACGCTGTCTCTGTTGATTTCAAAAAAAATTTTTTTCATTGTAAATGAAAACAGAGATACTGAGAACTATGCAAATCAAGTATATGCTTAATGAATGATTATTATAAGGTAAATAGCACCCAGGCAAGAAATAGAACTTTTTCAGCCATCCCCAAAGCCCTTTCCATGTGCGCCATCCCAGTCACAACCCCCGCCCCATCTCATATCATAAATAACCTGATTTACAGTAACCACATCTTTCCTTTTTTCTTTTCATAATTTCGGCACCCAGCCATGCATCATCAGCCCTATAGTTAAGACTTGCCTATTTTGTTTTTTAAAGATTTTATTTTTCCTTTTTCTCCCAAATCCCCCTGGTTCATAGTTGTGTATTTTTAGTTGTGGGTCCTTTTAGTTGTGGCATGTGGGACACCACCTCAGCATGGCCATGACAAGCAGTGTCATGTCTGTGCCCAGGATTCGAACTGGCAAAACCCTGGGCAGCTGAAGCAGAGTGTGCAAACCCAACCACTCAGCCACGGGGCCAGGCCAAGACTTACCTATTTTTAAAAATCTTTAAATCTCTTTCAATCTATAGATTCCTCTTCCGTCCCTTTCATTTCCTTACAATGTATCTGTTGAAGAACCCACGCCATTTAATCGGCAGCTTCCCACAGTCTGGATTTTGCTGATTACACGCTCTCGTTGCAGTTCAGTGTATTCCTCTGTCCTTGGAGTTTCCTGCAAATTGGCAGCTGTATTCAGAGAGTGGTTCAGACTCAGGTTTGGTCCCTTTGGAAAGATGATAGGAGACATATGTCTGGTTGTCTCTCTTTTTGTGATCTTGGCAGCTGTTGATGCTTACTGCCTATGTATTATTCAGTGGGGCCGCAAACTGGTGACATTCTAATTCCATCATTTTTTTTCCCACTTGGAATACTTTTCTTGAGACACTTTCGCTCATCTATTATTTGGATGCCAAAATAATTTTTTCTTTAGAGTCCAATTAACTTTAGTAGACTGTTTTGGTGTGGGTCCCACTGGGTCTATGTTCTCAGATACACAGTATACTTTCAACATGTAGTTTCAATTTCTTTTTTAATTTCAGAAACGTCTTTCTTGAATTACAGTTTTAGCATTTGTTCTGTTCCCTTGCTTTGGTTTTCTTCTTTAGGGACTCCTGTTATCTGCATGTTTGATCTCCTTTGCCTGCCTTGAATGTCTGTCACTTTCCTTCCCCATTGGCTTTTTACTGAAACATTTCTTCTGCTTCTCTTAGGGTATTATCTGTTGTGTTTAGTTCTTAGGTTGCTTCTAGTTTAGTCTTCATTTCTAAAATGATTTCTAATTCTTTTCTGAATGCTTCATTTCATTTTTGAGCTTTTCAAATTCTGATTTATGCAATTCTTTCATGTCTTATATCATTTGCTTAATGTATTCTCGTTTTTGAATAAGTTACAGTTTTGATCTGGTTTTGACCACATCTGCCTGGTGTGCTTTCATTGTCTATACGGATGTTATTAGCCCTCTTTTTCTTTTAATAACTTTGTATGGAATTTGGCCTTGATACTTTTCTATTGTTTAATTTTTTGTAAAATTACTTTTCCTGAGTTTTTGGAATGGAGATGTGTTCAGGAAAGATCTTCAACCTTCACAGAGCTCCCGCTTATGTTGTTTTTGTGTGTTTAAAAATAAGGTAACTTGCGTTCTGGGATTTCCTGCCTCCGCCCTTATCCTTTCTTGGGTCTGGGCCATCTCTTTCTTTCCTTGTCTTCAAATTCTGGTAGTGTCCTCCATGTTCCTATATTAACTATAAAGACCATGAGTAATACAGTTTCTCTCTCTCTCGTCTCTGTCCTGCTTAATTTTTGATTTTAGTCCTAGGAGTTTTCCCTAGAGTGGGGCCCTGTCCTAGAAGACAGCATGTCAGTCTCATGAGCTTATAAGGGCTGCCCTGCTCCAGCCCTTTCAGGTGTTCTTACCATAGGCCCTTGCACTCACCCACTGTTGGAGAGGACAAAACCTCTCCCAGCTTCAGCTGACATTTTCAGATTAGCTGCCCAGCTCTTCAGTGATCACCTGTTACCTATTTTGGGTTCTCCTCCTCTCAGGTCCATCATCTACTACCCTGTTCCTTCATTCCTTTTCCTCTTAGGTGAATGCTGTTCTTGTGGCAGTTTTTGGTTTGCCCCACCCACTTGTATTTTGGGACTCAGGGGGTTACCTTGTCACCTACTTTTTTTAATAAGTATTGCCTGGGCTTTTAGTTTTGCTATTTAGTTGCTGATTTTATGCAGGGATTCGGAGAGATTGAAAAAAAACTATGCTGCCACCAACAACAACCTGCTCCTTTTATATGGAATTTCAGCTGTTTAATGATTTCATCTCCAAATTCTGGTAGTGTCTTATACGCTTCTATAGTGACTATAAAGACCCCCATGAGTAGCACAGTCCAGCCAACCATGCGTATCCCAGAGCTGGCTGAAAAGGCTGGCGATTTACAGGATGCCTGCATCTAGGGTCCTCCTCTTAGCTTGGGAAATTTATGAAGTGTTACTTTCTGTGTGAAACTTGCAACTTCTCCCTTCTTTGTGCTTCCTTCATTCTCCTTTCGCGTTCTGTGTGTGTCCACTGCCCCAGAGAACGGTGAGCTCCCAGAAGCAGGGACCATACACAATTCATCTCTGTCTCCCCAGGCCCTAGCATGATGCCTGGTACAGAGTAGAGACGTAATGTTTCCTGAAAGAAGGAGTTTGAGCTAAATGACACCTGCAGCTGGATAGCATAACTAAAGTTTTGAAAAATTATTCTTAAAAATAATTCATGCTGTTGAGAGCTTAGAACAAAAAAGCATATAGAAAATATTCACCTATAATCTCACCTGCAGGAGAGAACTATTACCCTTTTGATGTATTTCATTTTGTTCCTATTCATATTAAACCATTGAGTTTGAATCATGCTGTATGCCATTTTTAGTCCTGTTTTTCCACTTACGTTTTTGCATTTCCTCATGTATTATTCTTCATAGCATTACTTCATAGCTGTGTATTATCCCAGTGCACGATAAAAACAACTTCAGTACAAAATTAAAGGCATTTCTAAAACAACAGGGACGAGTTTATGCAGACTGCCTGCTGATGTCTTGACACGACATGCCCTATAATAATTGGAAATAAAGTAGAAAGCAACTCCAGTTTGAGAACACATTCAGAGTGGCTGTAACTTTAACCACAAAAAAGTCCTTAGTATAATTAACGTGCTTTACCCACAGCCAGATGTTACTCCCAAAGGTTCCACTAGGTGGCAGAGCAGGTTAGATAATAGAAGTGGGTCTCAACCTTCGTGGGCACGTCAGTCTCAGAAGTTCTGATTCAATTGTTCTGGGTGGGGCCCAAGAGTTTGCATTTCTAACACGTTCCCAGGCGATGCTGATGTGCCGGAAGGAAACTGCGCTTTGAGAAGATCAGATTATAGAAGTCACTGGAGACCAACCCAAGGCCCATTCACCCACACGCAGCCACCCCCTCCTTCAGAGTTGACTTTGCACCAGTTCTAGACGATTTGGGCACAGAGAAAAGTAAGACATGGTTCCTGTTCTCAAGACATAGTCTTGTGGGGGAGAAAAGGACAAATGAAGGAAATAACGCTTAGTTTATTACTTGTACCTCTCCATCTCTTCTTCCTGACACACAGACTTCACGTGTTTTTTGTTTGTTTCTCTGACTCCCTCTCAGATAGAGTTCAAGCTTCGTGCCCTTAAAGCTCGAATGAGCAACTCGCTGAAGAGTCGCCTTACGTGGCTGAACCTGCTGGACTAACCAACTCAAGAAGTTTGCTCTCCTGTGAAAGGCTCACCGATGGACAATCTCCTCTGAGCTCACAGAGGCCTGAGATACAAAAGCACACCTGACAACCCCCTCCTGACTCTGCATTAATGAGTAAAAATAAAACACTAGGATGAGTGTCCTTGGAATCCGCACTGGGCTGCCTTCTGCATTCATTCCTTATTTTAAATTTCAACACATATTATAGTTTATTTTGGAAAAAATCCTTTTGATTCATGATTGCCCATATTTTCCTTTAAATATTACTGATCATCAGTGATACATCTTCATTAGGAAAAGTTTAATTAAAAATACAGTTCTACTATATACCCAGTACCGTTGACCAGCTCTCTTCTGAAATGCTGTCTTCCTAGACCTACTTTCACAGGCCATGCATGATTTTTGACAAAGCCCATCAATTACTGGGATGTAAATAGCAATTGTTGAGAGGTTTGTTTGACACCAATCCTTTTTATGTAATGAAAGAAAATTTCAATGCATGTCTTGGGTTATTATTTCTAAGCTAGCGATGCCTAGATTAGTGAAATTTTATTTTTGACCATAATTCAATTCAAACAATGTTTCCCAAGTATTTGAAAATGTAATAAAAATAAATGGGTAAAAAAAAAATGAAGATAGAATTCAAAAGAAATACAAATAAGCACACATAAAAATGTCTTCACATGTTAAATGTCAATCAAAGCAACCTTGAGATACCCTCCTCATACCTACTAAATTGGCAAACATCTTTAAAATAACCATCAAAAGTGAGGCTGTTGTGCTGAAACATACCCTCAATGCAGCAAGGTGACAATATAAATCTAATTCACCCATTTGGAAATCCACAAGACAAGTATGATGCAAGAGCCACAAAGTGTTCCTTCTCGGACACAGAGGTTTCTGGGGAGCTAGAAATGTTCTTGCTTGACTTGGGCAGTGGTTAGACTGTGTCAACTTTCTAACTATTCAGTAAACTCTGTGTTTTATGCATTCTTCCGTGTCTACAACAAAAAATGCTATGAGAAGAATTTCCTTTGCTTTTACCAATAAGTATCTCCTGGGAACTTGTTCTAAGGAAATACGCACAAAGAAGTTCTCCATAGCATTATCTAAAAAGCAAAACTGGAAACTACCTAAATGTCCACCAAAACAGCAAATTATAATAAAGGATATTCCGAGGTATTATAGTAATTCCAAAGACTTAGAGCATACTTTTGAAAGCACAATACAAAACAATGATTTGCAATCATCAATTGATACATTTGTGCAAGAGGATTAGAACAGAATATTAAAAATCGTTATGATAAAGGAGCTCTGGGTAATTTTCTCCATAAGTTTGTATTATCGTTAGATTACCTTGACAATAAAGAGAACAGAACATGCGGTTAAAATGCAAAGGACAGGAACATCCCTCTGGCAAGGACTACCCATGTCTAACCATAGAGTGATGATCAAACATTCGGCCCAAAAGGACTCAGAACACTTTAGATGTTTATAGGATACGGCAGGACAGGGAAGACTAACAGAGGAAGAGCTGTATATAATTGGTCTTTCATTTGGCATCAATGCTCTGATATTCTGAAGTTATTTTTCTCCCAGTTAATGTAGACCCTAAGACAATCATGGAATTTATTGCAATATCTTATCAAGAACTTTATTGCGCATCATGGAGTTCCTAGCCTCAATCTTACAATGTTGGTGGGGAGACAAGGTATTCACCTGAATTTTGACAAATTTATGGATCAAGGGTGAAAGTTAATGGTTTGCCAATTGCAAAAGATCACACGTGATAAATTGCCAAATGAATTGCACAACCACCTACCCTAGACAAAAATGCTGAGTCAGGCTGGGTGGGGGATGATGGTTAGCAGAGGCTCTGAAGACAGTGGGAGGTCAAAGGGCTCCTAAAGGCTGGCCTAGCACAGGTGGAAAGGAACATGAAGGGCTTTTCCATGAGGATGGGAGATGACCCAAAGTGCAGAGGCAGGAGAAGAAAGAGCAAGAACTTTTTGAAGAGATGAGTTGGGACTCATTTCATGTAAATGAATCTAGACACCCCCTGCTGGTGATAGGGAGTTATTAAGGTGGTTTGAACAGAGGAGCCACGTGCTCAAAGGAGTGGTTGGGAGATGCCCTGGAGGCAGAGTGTAAGAGGGCTTGATTGGGCACATGTAAGTGAAGGGGGAAGGCGTCAGTCCAGGTTTGGATTGAAGAGACTTGAAATAAGAAGAAAACGGGAAGGGAAACAAGGAATAACCCAGGACTGTGAAGGCTAAAAATTAGGTCCCAGCCTCATCCTCACCGCTTACTATTTCCCTAAGCAATTAGCCACTTTGCCAAGCCTCAGCTTTCTCAACTGTAAAACAGGAACGATCTGCCTATAACAGTACTGTCGGGATCAAAGGTACAGTGTGGTTAGTGACAAGGAGCCCTATAGATTTAAATTAAGAAAGAGCTAACTGCCGGGAGATGTGCTGACCAGAGGAAGGCAAAAGAGAGGAAGTGGATTCCAGAGTCTGGATCTTGCACAATGGTACCTTTCCCCCACATTTGCATCTGCTCGTGAAGGTCCCCAAAATTCCTTCCTTGCATTTTCCTTTTAAATTTATTGTTTTCCCTCCTGGATCTCATTCAGAAAGTGTTATATTGTTGGGCTTACACTCTAGAATATGCAGAAACAGTAAAAGAACAGAGCCACTTTAGATCACATGAGGGGCAGTTCCATTTCTACAAACACATTCTAAAACACACTTTCCAAAAAAACCTTGTGAACTGGATGGGGAAAGAAACCCAAGAAAATAGTCTTAACTACAGAATGCATTTTTAAGGAAATGCAGCTTTATTACTTTCAAGTACAAATGATAACGGGCTTGGCTGGCCAAATGTTGCCTAATGGAAGGAACCACCTGCTTTAATGTATAGATATATAGGATTTATAGTTAGCACAACCACTCATGGGTGAAAGAATGCTTCTATGATGCACAAAAATAATTTCTTGTCTTAGAAAGACATCTTGTTCCACAATCACTCCACTATTTGCTTAAGCGATCCCTTCCCCCACCCCAGACAGTTCAAATATACACTTCACACCTCATTCCTCCTAGACCACAACATACATCAAGTTAGTGAAACATGAGTTGATGGATTTTACCACATTGCTATAGATGTTGGATTGGTGAGACCAGCCTTTTTCGACCTGAGCATTCTCATCAAGAGTACCAAGTCTAAACTGGCGAAATATGTCTGTTCACAACGTGAGTATAGGGGCACCAAAAAATTGTGAGCTTGTACCATCTGAATTAATATTTTGCCAGATTTAAATATGCAAAACCATTTTTATTTGAGCAGATTCATGAAGAGTAGAAGTAGCTAGATTCTTTAAGTTGCAATAATTAGGCGGCTTTACACTGGTCAGGATTGTAATACCAACTTTAAGCAACTAAACCATTCTAGGGAAGACTGGAAATGCGTTGAATCAACTTGACAGCAAAACACCTTTTTGCACTGAACGTGGTCATTCAGCCTGATGGGAGTGCTGCAAAGACTATCCAGGAATCCACCTGAAGATTTATTCTGAAAAAAATTCCTAGAGCAGGCACAGGGGACTTCTGATTGGAGACACTGCCAAGGATGGTAATGAGCATTTCTGTCAAGAAGGCTAACCTGTTCTTTTCATCAGACACTCTATCTGAGGACTGCATACTTCTTGAGTGTCCTGGTTGTCTTAAATATCTTGGCAAGCACCAGCATAACCAGGTTGGAAAGCCATGTCAAGGGGATAGACCTAAATGGTTTCTCCCCTACCCTGACAACTCTGTATCCCTAAAGGCTAAGGTGACAGTGTGCCCTGCCCCAGACTGCATCCCAGAGCAGTGACTGGATTCTGCGCACTTCCTACAGAGAAAGGCAAGTGGTTCTGACACCTAGGCCTGCAAGAGGCCCAGAAAGCTGGCAGAGTGCTGACGGGATGATCCACCTCTAGGCTCCCCAGGAGCCAGGGCACACAGTCACAGCTTCAAGGAGCTGGCTGGGCTTGCCAAAGCAATGTGTAAAGCCAGGCTCCACCATCCTCAGCTACTTCTGTTAGGTCAAAACGCCCAAGCTAACAGAATCAATTTTCTTCATGTCTAAAATAATACTGCTTCCAAAAGTATTTTTCTCCCTAAGATGTTTTACAGATGTAGAGCAGCAATCATTCTCCTGAGAGCAAATACTAGAAGGATTACATAATAATCCTCATTCACACTTTACTAAGCGTTTTCAACGGCCAGTACAATTTTTAAACAATAAAAACGAAACGCAAACTTTAAAATTTAAGAGCAATATTCCCCACCTTCCAGTTATGAAAAGCTATCCAAACCATGCACCTTCTGTGGAACTTTCCAGTCTAGCCCCTCCCCTGGAGGAAGACTTTCTTCCTGTTTCTCTGACAAGTCTAAAGGTCCGTGCAGGGCCAGTTTTAACAACACATCACTTCAAATAATGGCGTAGGAGGAAACTACTTTCCTTTAGAATGGGAACCACCTGCTACAAACCTTACACCCTCCCCACCCCCCACTCAGCTCCTTTGGATCCCTGTCCTCACTCTGGAGCCTGAAGTTATGGTACCTCTATGAACGTGAGAGGAGGGAAGCCCTTCACGTCCACCACCTCAGCGTCCTCAGGAAATCCAATGCTCATAAAGAAGGATGCAGTCCATCTGCTCCTGACCTAAGAATTTTTTAGAAATCAGAATATTCATAAAGAAGCGGCAAAGGCATTCCCTGGCCTCTGAGCTAAGGAAGCAGAAGACAGTGTGAGAAGACAACCCGTAACTCAGTGAAAGGAGACTAAGCGCGTACAGCCGCACTTTACCCCTACCCATTTCTCTCTCTCCCCATTTTGCTTGATTTTTTTAAAAGGATGATTTTTCCATTTTTATACGAGCTGGCAATAGTATGAATAAATCCAGCATCTAAAAAGCAATTAAATAAAATGCTCAGGTGAAATGAAGGCTCTGGGAGAAGGAATCAGTTAGGACTCCAACCACTGCCTCAAGCATTGCTGTCAAAATCCCCTGCACCAGGCACCACCTTATGGTAACTTCGGTTTTCAGCCCTGAAAATTGAAATGAGACATTCTATACAAGTTTCAGGTTTGTCATTTTAAAAAAGATTTTCCCCACAAATAGCTATAATTACTTGCCCTTTGAAGCTATTGGATAGATCTGAAAGTGAGGTGGGAGTAGGGATGGTCATTAGATCAGTAACCTCAGTTACTTGTTCAGGCTGGATGAAAAGGAGAGCCATTTACCCTTCTCACTGCCCAGAGTCTCCTGCGGCTCCTGCAAAATAGATTCCAGCTGCAATTCTGGTTCCGTTCCTTGGAGCATCAAGCAGAGCTCACGCACAGAACTCAGCGTGAGATGGATTAAACCCAGGTTTGGGGGATGGAGGAAAATTTTGTTCCTTTACCTATTTCCTTAGAATCTCAACATGGATATTAACTAAACCTGTTCTTGAAACCAACCATTAATTCTCTAAAATATAAAGTTCCCAGCATTCAGGGGTCCATCGTCAGGCTCTGAGCTAATACAGACTACGAGAGCACGGGGTCTCCACTGCAGAGTTTGCATCTTTCTCAGCCAGCACCCCTTTCCTACCTTTAAGATAGATATGCTTCACACTAGAGTTGGCAAAAGGAATGAATAACCCACACTCCCAGGTACAGGTTCTCACCGGGGTTCAGTTCTCACTGTCATCTTCACACCGCTCTCCTATTGTTCCACGAATGCAATGCGGGGCGCCCCCCCACCCCCACAGCACCACGGTAAACCGCTGAAGAGCACATGATCTTCTCCTTCTGCTTGCTCCCTCTACTTTCTCTCTAATGTTTGTGACTATTATGCTGAAACATTTCCACTGCTGAATCACAGAATTACTGAGCTTTACAGGAATGAGAGGGTGGAGGAGACAAACTGGCAGCCTCTAGACAGGCTTTGTTCAGCCCACTGTATTTTAAATTATCTTCAATTAGTGGTCAACATTTTTGAAATCAGGGAATTTCATATAAAAATCTGGATTTCTACTTCCTCCTGAAAAATCAGAAGACCTGCCACCACTGGGCTCGTTTCTGCTGACAGTGAGAGAGGATTAACTGCCCATGAGATAAGTTTCCCAGGGTTCACTCCTACCCCACGTGTCTCACTCATTTGTGTTACCTGCATGGCTCCCTGGGCATTTGAGTTTGTGAACCCTAATCTAGGGCAATTCCTTCATCTTAAAGCTGAAGAAAATGAAGGCCCAGGGATGGGAAGTTAACCTGCCTGCGGCCACACATCAAGGGAGAGGCCAAAGAGGAAGCAAAGTGAGGTTCAGGTAGCTTTCTTTCTAATACAGCACTGCTGCTGCCTCTCTAGAGAACCGCGCCTCCACCAGCATTTCTTCCACCAATCATTTACATTTTCTAAGTGGAAAGTGTTATATTTTCCACATTCCCCTTTTATCCATCCTTTTCATATATTTTATTTCCTTATAGATAACAACTTTGTATCAATGATTTCATTTAAATATTATCTCCAACCCAAAAGAAACAATTAGGAATCAGACAAAACAGAAATAATCAACTTTTGCAGACCTCAGTAAACACAGGACCAGAAAGAATCTTAGAAATCACTTAGCTTAACACCTGGCTATACAGACAGGGAAAATGGGGCGCAGAGAAGCACTATGCCTGAGGTCGCAGGGTTCCCAGGTAACAGAGCCAGCCTTCAATCTCCCAGCTCAGTGCCCTCTTACTCTACCATGTCACTTCAGTGCAGGCAGCCAGGCAGTGGGGCACTGAGGCCCGGCTCGCTCCACATAGAAGCAAGAATTACAGAACTCCCTCACATCTTAGACACGGCCAACTTTGACTCTTGGTTTAGCATGAGTTCCAAACAATCAATTTATAGAAGTGGATTTGCACTCAAAGACAGACTTTCTCTGGAAGTGGTATTTGGTGACGAGTTCACGAGTGTCACGGGACTTGGTCTTTGTAACACTGGCTGCTGTGAAAGCTCAGCCCATGAGAGAGGAGCTGCTACAACATCATAGCACCTTTGCTTCAACTTCAAGAGAAAAAAGGCAATGGTAAAAAAGCTTTAATAGTAGACAATGTGTTTTTATAGGCAACCAATTAGCAGATTAATGAACCATTTAACTTTCTTTACTTAAAACCAATATTCAAGAAAGATGAACCCAAAATGAATCCTCATACTGACCAACAGAACTAAGTACAATGAAGTCAATGGTGTACCCCATTAGCATGCTGCACTGTAAGTCAATAAAACAAGCCCTCCCCCGCCCCGAGCCCTGGCCCCCTGGCGAACATAGATAAATGATTGTGCACTGCGTGATGATACCATTAGGTGAGAACTTTGGTTCATGCAGTCGGCTGCCACAGAGGTTGCACTAAAACCCGCAGCCCCGGCACCCAAAGTCAGTCGGCCGTGGTAGCTCGTGGCGTCAGCCGTGCTCCTTCCACAACACCAGGTGAATACTGTGGTCAGGCATGCTGGTGGCAAAGACCAAGCCCGTGTCATTGTGCCCATCCAGTCCATTCAGCCAGGATGCTTCGCCTGCCAGGAAGCTTGAGCCTCTCTTGGATTTCCTGTACTCTGGCAGAGGCCAGCGGCTAATGAGGCTCTCTGTCCGCAAGTCCATGATATACAGGTAGCGGTTGTCAAACAGCAGGGCGAAGATATCTCCGAAGCCAAGCAAGGCCAAGTTTGCTATCTCAGGAGTCTTGATGACCCTGCAAGGATGACAGTTAGGAAACGTGAACCAGAGGGCAACTCTGCTTCTGCTTCTGCTACTAGAGTCTTTCCCAGGGACATTTAAAACCAATACAAAATTCATACAAATTTAGTTAAATAAAAGTTTTTGATAAAAAGGAAAATATGAGGACAAAAAACCTCAGCCTACCTAAAAGGGGGGGAAAGGGAAGGCAGCTTCATTATATGATAACAGAGGCACACAAGGAGAAAGGTTGTGTTTGGTAACCATTTATAAAAGCACAAAATGCCCAGCCAGGCTGGAAAGGATCTTAAAGATTCTCTCATTTAACATTCTCATTTCTGAGATGTGAAAACTGAAGTCCAGCCAGGGTAAACACTTTGGCTAAGGATTCACAACTATTCAGTCAGAACTACAACCCAAGACTAACTATTATCACTAGGTAAAAAATTTATTCATGAAATCCTAGAATGCTGGCCTAGGGGAACTCCTGGAGCCTAGAACAAAGACGGAAAACCAAGTGACAAGTGCTATTCTATGCAGTAGGGAGCAAACACACAGGCTCCTCTCAAAAAGCAGTGGAGGCTGAAAATATCACAAGTTTCCTAAATAATTCAGACACTTTAGTAGATCCAGAAGAACCTGTTAGAGAAAACTCGGGGAGTTGGGAGCAGAGCCTTAACCTTCTCAGGTTGCCAGTTCCCAAACATTGATGACAAAGGCACAAAATGGGAAAGACCTAGCCACACAGCAGCACAGAAGAGAAAAAATTTAGTTTCCGTTGTCTACACTCGTAGTGAGAGGAAAAGGCTGACAAGAAAAGGTGAGGTCCTCCTTGGAGGCACTAGGTAAAGAGCTACGAGACAAGGGAAATACAAATCCTGCTCTGTGACAACATGGCTGGCCCCCGTGAGAGGCAAGTTTAGCCTATGTTTTAACAAGGACACTACCAACCAGCGTCTGTCCAAGGGGTCTACCTGAATGGGCAGAGCCTGGTAAGCAGGACAAGTAAGAAAGAGCTGAAGGAACTCAGCCGAGACAGGAGGAAAAGACTTGGTAGAGAGAGGGAAACTAGACATGACCATCACCTTTAGATAGTGAAGGATACACAGGAGGTTACACCAGACATTATGAGCTGCTCCAGCAGAGGGAACACGGCTCCAGGGCAAAGAGGGTTACACAGAGGCAGATTTCAGTTTGACGTCAGGAAGGGAGGGGATTTAGTAGTTAGCACCTGTTCCTCAGACCGAAACTGAACTTATTGGCCAAACCTGTTTCACTTCTTTATTTCCCTGGCTGCTCATTCACCCAGCTGCTCAAGCTAGGAAACATGGCAACTATCCAACTCTCCTCCTTCTTAGATCTTATTCAATCACCAAGATCTACTGATTTTACCTCCCAATGTTTCCTCTAATTTATTCACTACTATCTGAATTGCCACAACTCTGATCTGAGCCATCTTTTTTAAAATGTTTTATTCAGATTATGATAGTTTACAACCTTGTGAAATTTGAGTTGTACATTATTATTTGTCAGTCGCGTTGTAGGTGCACCACTTCACCCTTTCTGCCCACCCCTCACGCCCCCTTTCCCCTGGTAGCCACTAATCTGTTCTCTTTGATTACACGTTTAACTTTCACATATGACACATGGAGTGATACAGATTGTCTTTCTCTATCTGGCTTATTTCACTTAACATAATACCCTCAAGGTCCATCCATGTTGTTGTGAATGGGACGACTTTATTCTCTCTTATGGCTGAGTAGTATTCTATTGTGTATATATATATATACCACATCTTCTTTATCCAATCATCAGTTGATGGGCACTTAGGTTGCTTCCACGTCTTGGCTATTGTAAATAATGCTGCAATGAACATAGGGGTGCATGGGACTTCTGGAATTGCTGATTTCAAGTTCTTTGGATAGATACCCAGTAGTGGGATGGCTGGGTCTTATGGTATTTCTATTTTTAATTTTTTGAGAAATCTCCATATTGTTTTCCATAGTGGCTGCACCAGTTTGCATTCCGACCAGCAGTGTATGAGGGTTTCTTTTTCTCCATAACCTCTCCAACATTTGCTACTTTTTGTTTTGGTTGTTTTTGCCATTCTAATGGGTATAAGGTGATATCTTAGTGTAGTTTTGATTTGCATTTCCCTGATGATCAGTGATGATGAACATCTTTTCATGCGCCTATTGGCCATCTGTATATCTTCTTTGGAGAACTGTCTATCTCTCCTGCCCATTTTTTGATTGGGTTGTTTGATTTTTTGTTGTTGAGTTGTGTGAGTTCTTTGTATATTATGGAGATTAACCCTTTGTCGGATATATGACCTGCAAATATTTTTTCCCAGTTAGTGGGCTGTTTTTTTGTTTCAGTCCTGTTTTCATCTGCCTTGAAGAAGCTCTTTAGTCTGATGATGTTCCATTTGTTTATTCTTTTGTTTCCCTTGTCTGAGAAGACATGGTGTCCAAAAAGATCCTTTTAATACTGATGTCAAAGAGTGTACTGCCTATATTTTCTTCCAGAAGCCTTATGGTTTCAGGTCTTACCTTTAGGTCTTTGATCCATTTTGAGTTAACTTTTGTGAATGGTGAAAAAGAATGGTTAATTTTCATTCTTTTACATGTGGCTTTCCAGTTTTCCCAGCACCATTTGTTGAAAAGACTTTCTTTTCTCCATTGTATGCCCTCAGCTCCTTTGTCAAAGATAAGCTGTCCATAGATGTGTGGTTTTATTTCTGGGCTTTCAATTCTGTTCCATTGATCTGTGCACCTGTTTTTGTACCAGTACCATGCTGTTTTGATTACTGTAGCTTTGTAGTATGTTTTGAAGTCAGGGATGCCTCCAGCTTTGTTCTTTTTTCTCAGGATTGCTTTAGCAATTCGGGGTCTTCTGTTGCCCCAAATGAATTTTAGGATTCTTTGTTCAATTTCTGTAAAGAATGTCATTGGGATTCTGATTGGGATGGCATTGAATCTGTAGATTGCTTTAGGTAGTATGGACATTTTAACTGTGTTTATTCTTCCAATCGAGGTGCATGGAATGTCTTTCCATCTCTTTATGTCTTCAATTTCCTTCAGGAAGGTCTTGTAGTTTTCGGTGTATAGGTCTTTCACTTCCTTAGTTAAATTCACCCCAAGGTATTTTATTTTTTTTGTTGCGATTGTGAATGGTATTGTGTTCTTGAGTTCTTTTTCTGTTAGTTCGTTATTAGAGTATAGAAATGCTACTGATTTATGTAAGTTGATTTTATACCCTGCAACTTTGCTGTAGTTGTTGATTATTTCTAATAGTTTTCCAATGGATTCTTTGGAGTCTTCTATATATAAGATCACGTCGTCTGCAAACAGCGAGAGTTTCACTTCTTCCCTCCCTATTTGGATTCCTTTTATTCCTTTCTCATGCCTAACTGCTCAGGCCAAAACCTCCAGTACTATGTTGAATAAGAGTGGCGATAGAGGGCATCCTTGTCTCGTTCCTGTTCTCAGGGGGATGGCGCTCAGTTTTTGCCCATTGAGTATGATGGTGGCTGTGGCTTTGTCATATATGGCCTTTATTATGTTGAGGTAATTTCCTTCTATCCCCATTTTCTTCACAGTTTTTATCATAAATGGCTGTTGGATCTTGTCAAATGCTTTCTCTGCATCTACTGAGATGATCATGTGGTTTTTATTCCTCAATTTGTTGATGTGGTGTATCACGTTGACTGATTCACGGATGTGGACCCATCCCTGTGTCTCTGGTATGAATCCCACTTGATCATGATGTATGATCCTTTTGATGTATTGCTGAATTTGGGTTGCCAAAATTTTCTTGAGAATTTTTGCATCTATGCTCATCAGCAATATTGGCCTGTAGTTCTCCTTTTTCCGTGGTGTCCTTGTCAGGCTTTGGTATCAGAGTGATGCTGGCCTCGTGGAATGTGTTAGGAAGTGTTCCATCCTCCCTAATTTTTTTTGAATAGCTTGAAAAGTATATGTATTAAATCCTCTCTGAAAGTTTGGTAGAATTTCCCAGGAAAACCGTCTGGTCCTGGGGTTTTATTCTTTGGGATGCTTTTGATTGCTGTTTCAATCTCTTTCCTTGTGATTGGTCTGTTCAGATCGTCTGTTTCTTTTTGACTTAGCTTTGGGAGGTTGTAAGAGCCTAAGAATTTATCCCTTTCCTCTAGGTTATCCATTTTGTTGGCATATAGTTTTTCATAGTATTCTCTTATAATCTATTGTATTTCTGCGGAGTCTGTTGTTATTTCTCCTCTTTCATTTCTGATTTTGTCTATTTGAGCTTTCTCTCTCTTTTTTCTTTCTAAGTCTGGCTAGGGGTTTGTCAATTTTATTAATCTTCTCAAAGAACCAGCTCTTTGTTTCATTGATCCTTTCTACCGCCTTTTTTGTTTCAATAGCATTTATTTCTGCTCTGATTTTTATTATTTCTCTTCTTCTGCTGACTTTGGGCTTTTTTTGTTCTTCTTTCTCTAATTCAGCTAGGTGTATTTGAGACTGCTTATTTGGGATTTTTCTTGTTTGTTAAGGTGTGCCTATATTGCGATGAATTTCCCTCTTGATACAGCTTTTGCTGTATCCCATGTGAGTTGGTATGGCATGTTATTTTCATTTGTCTCCAGATTTTTTCGACTTTTTAATTTCTTCAATGATCCATTGCTTGTTCAATAGCATATTTTAGCAAGACATCATCTTTTGCTTGCACTACTGCCAACTGTTTTCAACTGGTCTCCCCACATCTACTCTTAGATCCTTTCAATCAGTTAACCTCACACTAAAATCTAATCCTACTGGTACCTCATTTAAATTTTTAAACTCTTCAGTGGCTCTCTATGGCATTCACATCTCCAGCGACACTGGCCTTTCTCAAATGCAGCAGGTTCCTTCATCTCAGGGCCTTCGAATAGACTGCTCTCGCAGTCTACAATGCTCCTCACTGCACACTCACTGCTGGCATTTACTTAATGCATATACTCATCCTTTAGAGCTTAGCCTGAATCTCTTCCTCAAAGAAGCCTTCCCTTACTCCTCAAACTAGGTGGGGTCTCAAAGTCCCCCACAGTATGTTGCTCTTAGCCCAACCACTGAAACATCTGTATGTAATTAGTTGTTTAATATCAGTCTTCCCTCTCGCTGGTTAGTAATTTGCATGGGTTTGGTAAGTATTTCTGATGGTTCCCAGTATACAGCACAAAATGCCTGACATACAGGCAGGTGCTCAATAAATACCTGCTAATGAATAGAACAGTGGTGCAATGAACATGAGGAAATAAAAATTCCTACAAAAGAGATCCAAAGGAAACTGGGACAAACAGCAAGAAAGTCTATTTAGTCCCACATCGTCAATGCCAAGCAGGAAATAACCAGAAACTTAGAAAACTGGGTGGCTAGGGAATAGGATTTAAGCTGGTGAAGATGAGCTGACTCCAAAGCCTGGAGCACAAATAAGTTGCAGAACAGAATACAGGTCTTGACAGGCTCACAGCCCCCCTTATTTTGATTTCTTTAGAACTGTAAACAGACATCCCTGCTGTGCAGTCTGGGCCCTTGAACCTAAATAACCCTGCCTGCTGTTCTGAGATAACTAGCTCAAGAGATTGCATCATATCTTAGCTCTATTGAGCAAAATGCTGCCATCTGCACTTTGCTTCTTTTCAATTAGCTTCAAAGCATAAGTAGCCCTACCTGGTCCCAGCAACTGAGGCCATAGGATTGTACTAAGATTTCAAAAGAGGTTGATTTATTTGCATTTGGAGTGGAGAAAACCAAGAGATAAAACAGCCCCTTTTCAAAGAAATAGCCTTAACCTAGCACTTCCTAGCAGCAAACTATCTTGCAGGTTTATTTTTTAAAGCTAGTGTATCCAAACACCAAAAACAAACAGAATTTTCATCTGGGACTCTAGACTCTATACGCCATTCGGAGTAAGCAGCACACATGAGAAAGGTAAATGCAGGGTCAAATTAAAACCTTTAGAGACTCTTAAGCATTAAAAAGATTATAATATCTATACTACACCTTGCCTTTGCATGCCTCCCTCCCCTATTTTAATTCAAAACAAAAACAATACGAAATTGTAAAGGAACTGATTTTCCCATTATGACTACCTGGATTTTTTCTTTGCAAAGTTATCAAGTTCTTTCAAAAGCTCTTTCTCTCTGGCTTGCTGGTCCCTTAAGCATATGCCTGTTGGATGATCCAGCCATGGCTGGCTGGCTGGCTGGCTGGCTGCTGGACTAGGGTGAGCCATGGAATGCTAAACAAGGCCCCTACTCTCTCTTGGCTTCAGTTTCCGCATCTATAAAATGAAGAGCTTGGACTAACATTTTCTAGGATCCGTTCTGGTCTTTTTTTCTCAAAGTATAATTATCAATCAGTTCTAGAAACGATCCTGACAGCTTGGAAACCTAATTGGTTAGAAATGAAGGTCTGACACCTGGGAGACATAAGTGGGGTTGTAACTTTATGACTAGAGAGACAGGGCCTGCCAAAGCCCTGTTGGCTAGTATGATCAATCCCATACAAGTTGACCTCAAACAGTCATGCAAAAAAACAATGAAGAGAACATTCAATTTTCTGTACTCCCCCAAGCCAGCATTTCCTGAAACCATGCTGTGGAACACTAAATCTGTGAGCTGTTAACAGGTGTTCCTCAAAAAAAGGGCTTTGTGCACAGTAAGTGTGAGGTACAGTGAGTTAAATTCAAACAGGTTTCTTTACGCAGGGGTTCTCAGAGCTATCAGTAACAGAGCTCTGCCAGGTCCTGTGCTAGGTCCTCATTACAGGCATTTCACTTAATCTTCACTTTATTGGTGAGGAAATTGAGGCAGAGAGAGGTTAAGAAACTTACATAAAATCATACAGTTCCTAAGAGATGGCACCAAGTCTTGTGTATCACCAAGGTAAGTTCTCTGAAGCACAATATGGCACTGGCTTCCATCAGGCTCTGATGTGCTAAGAGACACCGCCAATCTCTAAGAGGGGTCTACAGCATGCAGTGAATCACAAAATTACTTGTCTATCGATCTCTTATGTATTTCTTTGGAGAGAAACCTTTAAGTTGTATTTTTCTCTAAATACCTCTGTCTTTTTACTAGTCAACAGAAGGTCATTTGATGCCTCAAGGTAAAATTTCTACTGACAAGGAAATAGAACGTAAAATGTTAGAACTAGAAATCTGAAGATCTTTTCACCCAAGCCCCTCATTTCCCAGAAAAGGATGTTAAATTCTGAAAGGGGGAGTGACTCAGAGTAAGGAGAGGGACCAGAACCTCAATATTCTAGGTTCTAGCACGTAACTCTTTCTGATTACTGCTATGTGTGAGATTTTCAGCATATAACCCTCTCTTTAACTGATGTAGTAAACAGTTCCCAAAAGCAAGTTATTGACTAATTTATCCAAATATTTAGTCTTGTCTTTACTACTAAACTGCAACAAAATAAAGAGACCGCAACACTGTCAGAGGAAACCTTACCTGAGAATATCATAACTGGCAAAGTCCCACTGGTAGAGACCCAGTGCCGAACTACAGACGATGTATTTGCCATCAAAGTGAAGTCTGGGCTGCAGGCAGATACTTCTATCCTCAGAGACAGACAATGTCTTCAAGCACTTGCAGTTGATTTCTCTCCCAATTGGCCAAATCTACAGATAAAAGACAGTTAGGAAAGATGACAGATGATATCACCATAGAAAAGCTTGTCCTTAAACAACGTGGCTTGTGTTGCTGACATCAGATACAAAGTGAAGTAAAGTGGAAAGACTGCAGGTTTTACAGTCGAGAGATGGGTTCAAGCTCCAATTCTGCAGGAATGTGCCATGTAATCTTGGGTAAAAAACTTAACCTCTCTGAACCTCAGTTCCCACAATGAGGATAATGCCTACTACGTGGAACAGTGCAATAAGAATGTATGTAACAGTGCTCTGTAAACCTTTTGTAAATTGTTTTTATTATTACAGAAGTAAATGTTTATTATTTTTTTTTTGAGGAAGATTAGCCCTGAGCTAACATCTGCTGCCAATCCTCCTCTTTTTGCTGAGGAAGACTGGCCCTGAGCTAACATCCGTGCCCATCTTCCTCTACTTTATACGTGGGACACCTGCCACAGCATGGCTAGCCAAGTGGTGCCATGTCCACACCCGGGATCCGAACTGGCAAACCTCACGCCACTGAAGCGGAACATGCGCACTTAACCACTACGCCGCCAGGCCGGCCCCCAAATGTTTATGTTTTCATAGTTTAGATCTAAGAATTGAGGAGTAGGAGACGCGTGTCTTAAGAAAACAGAATGTACTGAAGATAAATTTCTGCAGTTTTTTTTTCTTCATTTACAAATCAGGGTTAGAAACTGCCTAGAACATAGAAATAACAGGTAATTCTCTTTTCAGTGTTTTAAAGATGGCTTGGACTAAGACATTTCTGCCTCCCTTGAAATATTCCCCCTTTGCCACACCATTTTAATTTTTAAAATTTTGCCAGGTTTTCTTTGTTGAGACAGACTGATGGAGAAGAAACCCTCACCTTGATCTCATACTTGTCCGCACTTAAGAGGATGTAGTCTCCAGGGCTGTGCAAGAGAGACTTGACTTTGCACTTCTGCAAGACCACCTAGAAATGGAAACATCTGTGTTACGGAAGATCCTTTCAATGCTACTCCTATATTGCTTTTAAAAAAATTGAAAATATGAAACGATACGGTATCCTAGAATAGCTAAGTTATAACTCTATGGCCAAGTTAACTTCTACTAAGAGTTTACTACAACCAGATTCTCTACATTATCAGCAGGATCTAAAAGTGTCTAATGTTGGCAGTATTTAATCTTAGCTTCAGTCTGGAAGCAGACATTAGGAACGATTTTAAAAATGATAAAATGTGACTTTATAGAAAGTGTGAGGAACAGGAAAGAAAAAAGTCTGCAGACACAGGAGATACAAGTGATCTGTTTTCATAAGCATGTGCATTATAAAGGAAGAAGCACTGGGCCTGGGACCAGAATCTGCCATATATTGACTTTGCAAACTGGGGCAGTACCATCTAATCTCTTTGCTTCTCAGTTTCCTCACCTTTCAAATAGGGGATGAGGCACTTATCTCACATAACTGCAGTGAAAATGAAACAAAGCCATTAAATAACCGTAACGGTAATGAACATTCCATTGGCACGTGGGATCTGTAAACACTAGGTTCTAGTTATTTTTGTAATAAATCAGCATGATGTGACAGGGGAGGCCAGACTCACTCATTCAAAATCCTGGGTTGCAGGTTCAACTGAAACTGACAGACATGCTACCAGGTGCCAGGCACCTTGTTGGGTACTGTCCCATCACCTCATTTAATATTCACAGAAACACTGAGGAGATGATGAAACTGAGGCCCGGAAGGGAGGAGTAACTTGTCTAAGACATCACAGTCAGTGTCCTGGCCCCAAGCCCACTGTTTTTAACCCAACATCAAATTGTCTGACATAACTTTTCTATTTAAATATTGAATGTGCCCAATACAGAATTATTTCTTTTCCCAATTTCTTTATTGGTAAAATACACATAACATAAAATGTACTATCTTAACCACTTTTAAGTGTACAGTTCAGTGGTATTATTGATCTTCTTACAAACTGCTCTCCTTTTAGCTCTGCCTATTTCAGAAAGACACAATTACCCATCCAATCTAAAACCCACTAGTCATCTCTGATTCTTTCTTCTTTATTCCTCGTGAGTCAGTGGGTTCAGCTGGCTTTACCTTGAAGACATATCCTTCATGGGCGCCCTTCTCTTTCTTTACTGCCACTCAAGTCCAAGCCATGGGTATCTTTTGCTCAGACTACTGCAAAAGCCTAACTGGCCACCCTGTGTCCACTTGTGCCCCACTCAAATCCACTTTTCACTCAGCAATTATCTTCTTAAAATATAAATCACACAAGACCCTTGCTTAGAACTGCTTCCTACTATACTTAGAATGTCTATAAAATCCTTAACAGTGCCAAGTAAGGCATACATGAGGGCCACCCCTCCCCCAACTACATCACAGCTCCGCTGGCCTTCCAGGGCATCAAACGTGTCAGGTTCTTTCCCACCGCAGGGCCTGTGCAGATACTGCACCCTCTGCAATAGTCCACTACTTTTACACAGCTACCCCCAATTTATTCTTCATGTTTTGTCCCTTCTCAAGAAGCTTTCCCTGAATGAATGAAATTGGATACCTTCCTAGACTTTCTCACAGAACACTGCACTTCTCCTTCATAGCACTGAACACAATTTGTAACTATACATTTATTTGTGATTTTACTGTTAAAATAACTATTTCTCCTACTAGGCTAACACTCGTGTCAGGCCTGGGTCTGTTTTGTTCACTCCTGCATCCTTGGGCCCTCACAGAATGGCATGGTAAGCTCAAGAACAGTTTCTGCATGGCATTTCCATTATTAATATTGCATCTAATCCTCACAGCAATCTTTTCTTGAAAACTAGAAAACATCACAATGTTCTTTTAAAGATTCTGTAGATTTTTCTTTGTCCCATTTCTTGTAATCATTTTCTTTTTCAAAATAAAAACTGCTTTTCTGATTAAAAAAGAAATATGCTTAGCCTAAAGGGAAAAAAGCACCCACAATTCCAAAAAATAATCATCTTCAACATTTTGGTGCATAAACACACTCAGAAACTGATATCATACATAGTTTTTTGTATGTAAACCTGTTTTATTTGCTCCCTCTACCCACCTAATGTATTGTGGGCACCTTTCCATGTCCAAAGTTATTCACTTGTTAAAACTGTTTACCAAGTGTCTTTTACGTGTTGGTCACTGCTGTACATCATCATGCTTTGTGGTTGCATCCATTCCATCTTACGGCTCACCTACCACTTATAAGGCAGCGTCTACCATCCTCCACTCCACCCACAGCTCCCCCACCCCCACAAAGCCTGACGTCCAGATTTCTTCTGTAAGTCTTCCTACCTTGGTGACCCATTCCGTGTGCCCAGTGAGTGTGTTCAGGCACGTCCCAGCAGATAAAGCCCATACTTTCACAGTGAAGTCTGCAGAGCCACTCACCAAGATATCCAGTTCATCATTGTAATCGACGCTAAACACTAGTATACATAACACACACAAAGTTAAAACATGCCTCTGTCTAAGGGGCTTTATAATAGAGTTCAATAATGTTTATTCTCCCTAGCTGTCCAACTGTATTTCTCAGCCAGAGCTACCATAAGAATGGTCCCACTCAGCTAGCAATTCTATGATAAAAAAAATATAGCCATTTCAAAATTCTCATTATTATTATAGATTATGCTACGGATGGAAAGTGTCTGGATTAATACACTCTTTTAAACTTGTGTTAGCTTCAAAGTGAGAGGCAAAACCAGTGTTGGAAATAATGGCATTTCTTCTTAGGACTGATGCCTGATACTACACAAACTTATCTAGCTTATGAAGGGAAAACAGAACACAGGTGGCCCTACTTAGATTTGCACTATTTATTGCAGTGAGGCAAAATGTCAAGAATATAAGCTGCAAAACAACGCCCATATTCAAGAAAAGCCAGTGTAATGAGAACAACAAAATAAAACACAAAGATCTCAAAGGTCAGACTAAGCCACTGTCTCAAAACTAACTGAATTTCTTCACAGCTATACCCCCAGCACCTAAAATGGTGCCTGAGTATGGCAAGTGCTCAAGTATTTGTTTCTAAATGTCTGCCAAATTCTAAAGGAACACTGGGGACCTAGAGATGAAGACACTGGTCTTTTCTTTAAGGAACTCAATCTAAGTGAGGGGTGGAGGAGGAAGTCCAAAAAAAATAAATGTTTACCTCTTGCTAGGGAAACACCAAGGAGAATGACTAACTCTGCCCAGGGGTATCAGGGAGGACTTCAGGGAAGAGGCGATATTGGAGATGGGCCCTGAAGGATGAGTAGAGTTTATCAAGAAAAGAAAGAGAATACTGCAGGTAGAGGGAGCAAAGGCATGGAGTTAGGAAAAGCCACAGCAATGTCCAGGGAACAGCAAGGAGAAAGTTTTTTAGAGCAGGGTTCTCAGTTGATCAGGTATAAAATCACCTGGAAGTCAATGTATACCTTGACACTGTGGAACAGTACACTCAGTTTAATATACAAGTTCCATGATAATTCATATATCTTCAAATATTGATTTCTATAACAAATGAGTGGTAACATAGCAGACTGAGGAAAAATGTATAGGATGACAGACAAAATGGCAAAAAAGCCTGTTTTTAGCAATCGAACAGCTAGGTTTACTTCAAAGAATTACTGAGTACCAGGTACAGTGCAAGGAACTCAGGACCTAAGAGTGAACAAGACAGGCAGGCTCCCTGTGCTTTGGAGCTTACAGCCTGGTGGGGAAATCATGAGATGATCATACTTACTTGTACGATGAGAGTTAGGACAGAAATGCAGGTTACTGGGAAACCTACAGCAGAGAGACCAACCTGTTGAGGGAGTCCAGGAAGGCCACTCATAAAATGCGAGGCTTAAGAGCACAGACGGTGTCTCTCAGGGGCTAATGCGGTGGGTAAATGGGCAAAAGGAAGAAGGGAGCTGCTGCACAAGAGGCTGGGGAACAGCTCAGCATGCTTTCTGCACAAAGCCCCAAAATACAGTGCAGCAGAGGGCGAGAGCAGGTCTTGAGGTTATATTCAAAGGACGAGTTTTTGCAAACCAAGCCTGCTGTAAAATTATTAGGAAATCTTCAGGGATCGGTTTCTTTCATCTTATCTCTAGGCAGTAGCTTGTTTTAACAATTGTCAATCAAGCTCCAATTTGACAGAATATGTGTAGATCACACAATCTGGAAACCACTGTCACTCTAAAGGATTTTCAGCCTTAATTCTACAAATGAAGTAGACAGAATTTACAAGTGTAGGACTTAGTCAATTTGAAGTAGGGAATCTGATAAAAGCAAAGGGGACTGACTGTCCAACAGCATAAAAATGAAATAGGAGAGAAGAGTTTTTAAACGGGCCAAAGAAAAGCAAAATTAGGGAAAAAATTCCAAATAAGAACTTGAATAAAGGGATTAACTGCCGTGACTGAGAAAGAATAGATAAGAAAGACAGGTTAAGTTATAAAACAAAACAAAAAAGAGAATCACATTCTTGACTTCTGGCTTCAAGGTACAAGGTTAAACTAAATCCAGAAACCCTTGAAAAAGGGCAACCCACCCGCCCCTGTGTGCCCCCGGAAGTGCTGGGTCCTGCTTCCAGAACTCCATTCCCAGCAGGCCACAGTGTTGTCAAAGGAGCCTGTCACAAGCTTCTGCTCATCAAACTTCACAGCTGCACAAGTGTGGGTCTGGATGCCATAAACGCACTGCCCTGTGCTCACATCCCACAGTTTTGCAGACAAGTCATCTGACCCTTCAAGAGAAAAACAGGGAGATTAGTAAGAAAACAAACACTAATGAAGGAAAATCAATCCCCAACCATGGTATTCTTAAAGAAGAAACTTAACGGTCACCCTACCTAGCACTCTCACTTTATAGCTGAAAAAACCAAAGCATGGAGCGGGTAACACAACTTGCTCAGGGTCACCAAAATGGTGTTAACGGCACAGCGACTGAATGCAAGCTTTTTGGTATAGTCCTTTTCCCTTAATTTTCCAGGCTACAGAGGAATCTTAGACTGAAGCATCCTTTGGTGCTTCCACTTCTAAAATATCATAAATCTTTGACTCTCATGAGCTCTCTGATTTGAGCTTGAAATGATGTGTATTACTATGACTGCATGTGTACACGCATGCCTGTCCATTACCCAACAACCCTGAATAAATAAAGAATGTTGAATAGTAAAGCAGTCTGCTGGAACATGTTCTACTCTAAGGCAAGTCCAAAGATAAGCCTCAGATCATGAGTTAACTTCTGCAAAGGCTAACTGATAATTTCTTGAGCCATCTTGAAATGTGTAAAGGAACCCCTAAGAAAACCAAGGATAAATTATTCCCAGATAGTCACAACAACTCAAAAATGAGCTTGTAAAAGTCTCTTAAGATTCTGTAGAAAACAGTACATTTTATTTCTGCCTCTGAAGAAAATATTATACTGATCATGGCGCCAATTCAAGGCTGTGCTTGAATTATGTTTAAAATCCTAATGATTAACTCACGTCTCATAACTTACCTTTAGAATAAAAAATAGTAAGAACTGATAAAGACATTTTGAGGACAAGTCACTATGACAAGGACATAGTATCCTAGGAAAGCACAAATTAATCAGCTTTCAAAAAGCTGAAATGACTAAAGCAAGCCAGCTACAATTCCACCCTTAGGGGTTGGTCAAGAGCCACTGTTCCAGACAATGGAAAAATAGCTACCACTTATGAAAGAGGTAGAGCGTGAATTCAATCTGGACAAACCCTATGAGAACATACTGAAATGAAGACTGTGTGTCATCACTTTACTTTGTAGGGACTCAGTTTCCTCTCTATAAAATGAGGGGCAGGACTGGCTGGAGGTTCTCACTGGGCATATGAGACACTGGAATCATCTGGGGAGCTTTATCAAAACACGTGTGCAGGGCCCTACCTTCAGAGAGTCTAATTTAGAATCTCTGAGGTGGGGTCCAAAAAATCTTAAAAGCTTGCCAATAATCTTAAAAGCTTGCCAGGTGATTCTAATGCATCGGCAATATTTTGAGAACCAATGATCCAGAACAGTGCTGTCCAACAGAAATATAATGCAAGACATATGTGTAATCAAAATTTTTTCTATTATTTACTTCAAAAAGTAAAAAAAAGAAACTAATCTAATATAGTTTAACTCAAGATGTCAAAAATTTAACATTTCAACATGTAATCAACATAAAAAAATTACCAATGAAACGGTTTATCTTCTAAGTCTTTGAAATCCAGTGAGTATTTCACATTTCACATCTCACTTTGGACGAGCCACAGCTCAAGTGTTCAGAAGCCATATGTGGCCAGTGGCTACTAGATGGTGTAGTGCAGTTTGAGATATTCTTTAAGCTTGGACATTTTGTGACTGTATTTCTAGGGGGCTAAAACAGGGAAAGAAATCATTTTGGGTCCTACCTGAGCTTGGTTCTGATTTACTGCTAGTGCTCAACTGGGGTCTCATTCATTCAACCTTTATTTATAGAACTTCTGAGTCAGGCAGGGCTCCTGCTCACATAGCGCTTAGTCTACTTGGGAAGACAAAAAGGCTAAGCAGGCAAATATAATTCAGTACAGTAAGCGGTGGGCAGTACAAAAGCCCACAGCAAACGCAGGGAGGGGATAAAAGGAGAAAACGCCTCAGATGAAGCTCCCCTGGTTCACACCTGTGCTCCTGAATCTCTAGTGTTCCACAAATACGCCTTAGGAGATGGCATCCTTGGCTCCTCAACTATACTCTCATTTGTTTTTAAGCTGGGCTTTGTCTTAGGATTGTTTGAAGAAGGGATCTCATGGCTTAAAAAAACTTTCAAGTTTTAACTAGCTGAAATCTAAAGGATGAGTAAGCTAACCACCCCATCCCTACCCTCCACTCGGCCGCCAAAAAGGAACAGTACATGCCAAAGGTCAGCCAAACTTTTTCAGTACAAGATTAGATCATAAATATTTTAGGCTTTTTGAGCCATACAGTCTCTGTTGGAATTACTCTGCTGGATTTGGCCCTGAGTTTGCAGTTTACCAATCGCTGGTATATACCTACTAAGTATCTCTACATATTACATAAATACATGTGAATAGACACTGGGGTCAATTCATAAAGAACTACTTGGAACCATTCTAAAAACTGCCTAGGAACTATTTAGAATGCTTGTCAAAATGCATTGTCTAAACATGGACACTGATACAAAAGCAGTTCAGCATGACCAGGAAATAGTGACAAAGTCAGGCTGGAGAGCTGGGTCGGGAGGATGTTTATGACCTGATTTGCATTTCTGAAAGATCACTATGGCTGCATCACGGAGACCGGTTTGAAGGGGGGCAAAATTGGAGGCAGGAAAGCTAGTTAAAAACTAGGAGAGAAGATAAACAGAATGTGGTATATAAATACAATGGAATATTATTTAGCCTTAAAAAGGAAGGAAATTCTGACACATGCACTTAGTGAAATAAGTCAGTCACAAAAGGACAAATACTGTATGATTCCACCCATATGAGGTAAAGAGAGTAGTCAGAGACAGAAAGTAGAATGGTAGTTGCCAAGGGCTGGAGGGAGGAAGGAATAGGGAGTTAGTGTTTTAACAACTACAGTTTCAGTTTGGTAAAGACGCAAGGATGGTGATGTCTGCACAACAATGTGAATGTACTTAATGGCACTGAACTGGACACTTAAAAATGATTAAAATGATAAATTTTATGTTATGTATATTCTACCACAATTTGATTTAAAACAAAGGGAGAGATTATCCAAACTAATTATTTAAACTAGTTTATACAGAAAAATATTGCACCATTCAGGTTTACACCCTAAAGAAACATGGGAAAACAATCAGGCTGAGTTGAGTTCCATTTTACAGTACAAGTCTACTCTTAGCTGCTAAGCTTTCAGGAGCCATTATTCTCTGCTCCTTTTGGCTTTGTGTCAACCTTCCCTATGGACTTCCATTTGCTGCACTGGCTAGCCCAACCTGTTTTCAAAGAGGTCATCATTGATGCAGCCTAGAAATGAAAAAGAACCAAATAAATGTAGATTATTTTTCACTATACGAAAGGGAAAAAAAAGCCCTCTCAATTCAGAAAATAGGATGAAAACAATAGTTCGATATAAAAAATTACAAGGATGGGTATGTAACAAAGACAAACAGAAAAATGAGCCGTAGCCCAAATGGAGTAAACTATCGTACGAAGCCAAGTTTAAATATTTAACTGGTAGAATTCTCAGCTCTCAGTTGCCTCTCTGAGGCATTTGACTCTGCTGACCAACTGCATAAACATTTACCAGAGCCTCTTTAAGACAGGCAATTTTCATTCTCCTTGAAACTCTCTTCATCACCATTCTGTTTCTTTACCTCTCCCCTTTCTCTAGGTGTGCTCTTCAAGGGTCCACCCTAGGCTCTTTTCTTTTTCCTCTCTACATCTCCTTTTCACTGTTACAGCCACAGCTGTGATGTGACTAACTCTGAAATCTCTCTCTAGCCCTGAGCACTCCCCAAAGCTCTGATCCTGTACTTTCAGATATTTGCAGGAATCTCCACTTACACATCCAACTGGATTTTAAGTTCAACCCAAACTGAGCTCCATCTACATTCTTGAATTTATTTCTTTATTTTCTATTCCTGTTACTAGTACCATCTTCCCAGGTATACACACAACTAGAAACCTCAGCCATTTTTGAAATATCCGTTTTTCCTTGCCACACACCCAATCCATTACCAAATCCTGTTAATTCTATTTCAACAGCTGCTCTTTCATTCAATTGCTCCTTTTTAAAATCTCTATCCTTACTATCCTAATCTAGACCTATTTACCCTTACCTAAACTGCAACAGGCTAATACTTTAACTTGGATGCTTTAGATTTGTCTATGTCAGAGGGTGTCAATAGAAGGAGTATCTCCTAAGGGAACATTTTAGAAATTTGTAGGGGTGGTTTCAATTTCACAATGATTGGAGTAGGGGGGTACTACTACTGGGAAGAGGCCAGGGATGCTAAACATACTGCAATGCTTGGGACAGTGCACAAAAAGAACTGTCTAGTATTTTGCATGACATTCTCGAAGGTTCTGCCAGACATTACTAAGTGAAAAGCTTATTCTTAGTTATCTGAGCCTAGAACCTGTTTTACAAAGCATATTTACAGTTTATTCTGAATTTTCTATCAGTGTAACTACCAGGTAAATTGAGAAAAAATGTACTTTCTTGGGAACTTTACTAAGAGTTTTTCATCATTTAAGAAGATCACAACATTGATGCTATCTGTGGCACAAATACAACATTCTGCATTTCTAGCTGTCATGCTCACAATGACAGCACATACAGGCACAGACATGACTGCAGTACTGGCTTCCAGCATAGCTGTGCTTGAGAACTACACGTTGAATGCGTATTATTTTAAATTACTGTTCTCATAATTTTCCTTTGGATCAGAGTTTAGGGACTGTATTCATTTAAAAAACATGTGTAGCTAAGTTATTTCTATGAATTTTACTTTAAGGTAATATTGTAAAATATGTTATAAAAAGAGGACCTGGGTCTGATAGAAATAAAGAACACTGGTCTTGGGGCCGGTCCCGTGGCCGAGTGCTTAGGTTCGCGTGCTCTGCTATGGCGGCCCATGGTTTCGCCAGTTCGAATCCTGGGCGCGGACACAGCACTGCGCGTCAAACCATGCTGAGGCGGCATCCCACATGCCACAACTAGGACTCACAACTAAAAGTACACAACTACGTACCGGGGGCTTTGGGAGAAAAAGGAAAAATAAAATCTTAAAAAAATAAAAAAGAACACTGGTCTCCTTGAAGAAGAAAGCTCTGATCCCGGCCCCTTTTCTGCTCAGAAATCTTCCATAGTTTTTTCTTACTGCTTATAGAAAACTGTCCAAACTCACATTCCCAGCATTTGAGGCTTTCACAATACAGCCCAAGTCTACTTCTTCAGATTTTATTCTAAGAGTCTCTTATAGAGTCCCTACTTACATCCTAAAAATCCAGCTAAAATGAATTTTCTTTATTTTCCTGCTACGTGCTCCATGCTGAGCCCTTTCCATACCTTTGCTAATGCTGATCTTCCTGCTGCAAAGCCCTTACTCTCATCTCTCCAAACTCCATCCACTCTTCAAGACTCAACATAAATACTGCTCAAGTTTCCCAAATGGAAGAAATCACTTCTTCCTCTGAACAACTATACGATTTTTTTCTCATACCATTCAACTACATCAGCTGATCACATCTCTTTCATAGCTCTTGTTTTTCTTATTTGACTACAAGCCAGAGGTCATGATACAGCAGCTGACAGGTTAATATGACTCAAACATATTTTTTAAATTGTGAATAATACTTAAAAATCACTCTTAAAAAAACCAGGATATTTCACAAAAATCTCGATTTGAGGCTTCTCTTAAAAAGTCAGATCTGACAGCTCTGAGCCTGAATCCCACATGGCAATAACTCACCACAGTGAAAGAGCAGCCACCCTCCCTACAAGCGCAAGTGTTCTCTGATTAGCCAGAGTCCACGTGGAAACTTCTACTTACTCAGGTTACCTTCCTGATCCCAGTGTGTGTGTTTTCTGACCAAAGAATCGCTCTAATTCATCTATGTATGCCCTCACATCATCTTTCATATAATAGGCATTTTACAAATAAATATTTCTTGAATAGCACAAAGCACAATAGGTTCTTTTCTTACCATTTCAGAAATAAGCAGAAGGATAACTACTTCATTCAGTTTATACCATATTAATTTTATTTTTTAAAGATTGGCACCTGAGCTAACATCTGTTGCCAATCTCTCTTTTTTTTTCTTCTCCACAAAGCCCCCCAGTACATAGTTGTATATTCTAGCTGTCGGTCCTTCTGTCTCTGCTATGTGGGATGCCACCTCAGCATGGCTTGATGAGCAGTGCTAGGTCCGTGTTCAGGATCCGAACTGGTGAAACCCTGGGCCGCCGAAATGGAGCCTGTGAATTTAACCACATAGCCACAGGGCCAGCCCCTATACCATATTAATTTTTAGCATCAGCCATCAATCTTTTTGGCAATACTATTTCACTGTTTGTTCAAGGGGCTAATCTGACAGTCACTGTAAGTTTACTGCCAAATTCAGAATTTCCCAATTCAACCACAGTGAAAACACAAGCTCTTAGGTAACAAGATGACACAAACACATGTATAATTCTATAGCAAATATTTCTCTCACTAGTAACAGTCCCAGGGATGCTGTTAGAAAAATTAAACTAATGCTTTGGGTCATTTTCATTAGAGAGAGTTTAATTTTCAATATGCACACCAGATGAATGTAACCAGAATAAAAATAAAAGAACATAGAGACCCAACTAGAGAATAATCTTAAAATACAGGGTTGGGTTCACAGTTACTGTAGATAGTAACTTTTCAGTTAAAGAATTCAATGAATGTGTTCCATTCACTTCTGCTCCAAGTAACTGAGGTCTTACTGCATTTCAAAAGTAAAGTTTGATGAGAAATTAAGAAAAAAGAAAAAAAGCTAGAGCTGGTTCTAAAAATGAGTCAACTGCCAGTATTTACCTAAGTGCAAATGAGCACCAAGCTCAAGGGCAATACTGCATCTTAATCTTTAAAAAATACACGCCACTGACCATGAAGTGAAAGGACACGGAAAAGCCATCACTGCAACTGGAAAAGTACATCAAAGTATGGAAGAAGAGACGATGCTGTTCCAATAATCAGCCGTACAGTATGGGACAAGGAAAATAATGTAAGCATGGGTGACTTCAGGATGACAAACAAAACCATGAAATGCCTTAAATTTAACATTTATAAAATTGACAAACTGTCTAGCATTTCAGAGAATTTATTACCACACGAGAAAATGTACACCCTCAATGAATAAAGAAATGCAATTTTAAAACAATCTTGAGAAATCATACATCTCTTAACTATTAAAAATAAACTAAAATTGAGGGCCCAGCCCCGTGGCCAAGGGGTTAAGTTTGGACGCTCCACTTTGGCGGCCCAGGGTTCACTGGTTCGGATCCTGGGTGCAGACATGGCGCCGCTTATCAGGTCATGCTGAGATGGTGTCCCACACAGCACAACCAGAAGGACCGACAACTAGAATATAGAACTATGTACTGGGGGGCTTTAGGGAGAAGGGAAAAAAAAGACTGGCAATGGATGTTAACTCAGGTGCCAATCTAAAAAAAAAAATTAAAATTGACTCTGGTGGGACTCTGAGGAGAAGCAGGTTACTTAAGACTTTGCTGTGGGCATGGCATCAATTCAATCTATCTGGAAAGGACACTAAGAGGTGCTATAAAATCATTTATGTTTCCGGATCTGGGGGTTCCACTTTGAAGCTTCTGCCTCAAATAAATAATTCAAGGAAAGATATTATGCAAACAAAAATATTCATAAAAATAGAAACAACTTGAACACGCACCAACATAGAAATGGTTAAATAATGATATATTTACATAAAGGAGCAGTATATACTATTAAAAATGGCAACCATGTAGTTTAGGTAATACCCAAATGTTTATCAGGAATTATCTTGAACGAATTTTCTGAAAAAGATATAAAGAAATTGATCCCATTTATAATAGCATCAAAAACAATAAAATACTTAGGAATAAATTCAAGGAAGTGAAAGATCTCTACTCTGAAAACTACTATACGTGAAGGAACAGAAGACATAAATAAATGGAAAGGTATCTCATGTTCATGGACTGGAAGAATTAATATTGTTAACATGTCAATAGTACCAAAAGCCACCTAGAGATTCAATGCAATCTCTATTCAAATTCCAACGGCATTTTTTTACAGAAGTAGAAAAAACACTCCAAAAGTTAATATGAAACCACAAAAGACCCTGAACAGGCAAAGAAATCCTGAGAAAGACAAACAAAGCAGGAGGCATCACAATTCCTGATTTCAAGCTATACTATAAAGCTACAGTCATCAAAACAGTACGGTACTGGCATAAAAAGAGACAAACAGACCAATGGAATAGAATTAAGATCCAAGAAATAAATCCAAGCATATGCAGTCAACTAATATTGGACAAGGGAGTCAAGAATACCTGATGGAGAAAAGATAGTCTCTTCAATAAACAGTGCTGGGATAACGGGATATTCACATGTAGAAGAATGAAACTGGACCCATATCTTACACCATTCACAAAAATTAACTCAAAACAAATTAAAGACTTAAATGTAAGACCTGAGACCATGAAACTCCTAGAAGGAAACCTAGGAATAAAGCTCCCTGACGAGGGGCTTGGTAATGATTTTTTGGACATGGCACCTAAAGCACAAGCAACAAAATAAAAAACTAACAAGTGAGACTACATCAAACTAAGGAGCTTCTGTACAGCAAAAGAAACCATCAACAAAGTGAAAAGAAAACTTATGGAATGGGAAACAATACATCTTTTATGATACATTTGCAAACGATACATCTGATAAGGGGTTAATATCCAAAATACATAAAGAATTCACACAACTCAAGAGCAAAAAACTCAAATAAAAAATGGGCAAAAGGACCTCTAAAGAAAATGTACGAAAGGCCAACAGGTACATGAAAAGGTGCTCAACATCACTAATCATCACAGAAATGCAAATTAAAACCACTATGAGATATCACCCCACACCTATCAGAATGGCCATCATCAAAAAGACAAGAGATAGGGGGCTGGCCCCATGGCTAAGTGGTTAAACTTTCGCGTGCTCTGCTTCGGTGGCCCAGGCACACGGAGCCCGGGTGCAGACCTACTCTACTCATCAGCCACACTGTGGAGGCATCCCACATACAAAGTAGAGGAAGACTGGCACAGACGTTAGCTCAGGGCGAATCTTCCTGACACACACACAAAAAGACAAAAGATAACAAATGCTGGCGTGGATGTGGAGAAAAGAGAATCATTGTGTACTACTGATGGGATTGTAAATTGGTACAGCCACTATGAAAAACAGCATGAAGGGTCATCAAAAAATTAAAAATAGGCGGCCAGCCTGGTGGCCCAGTGGTTAAGTTTGTGCACTCTGCTTCAGTGGCTGGGGTTTTGCAGGTTTGGATCCCAGGTGCGGACCTACACACTGCTCATCAAGCCATGATGTGGAGTCATCCCATACACAAAATAGAGGAAGACTGGCACAGATGTTAGCTCAGTGACAATCTTCCTCAAGCAAAAAAGACAAAGACTGGCAACAGATGTTAGCTCAGGGCCAATCTTCTACACCAAAAGAATAAAATACAATAAAATAAAAATAGAACTTCCATACGATCCAGCAATTCCACTTCTGGGAATATATCCAAAGGAAAGGAAAACACTAACTCAAAAAGTTATCCACATCCCCATGTTTATAGCAGCATTATTTATAATAGCCAAAAATGGAAACAACCTAAGTGTCCAAAAATGGATGAATAAAGAAGTTGTGGTATATATATATATATATATATATACACAACGGAGTATTATTCGGCCATAAAAAATGAGGAAATCCTACTGCTTGTGACAACAGAGATAGACTCTGAAGGCATTACGCTAAGTGAAATATGTCAGACAGAGAAAGACAAATACTGTACAATCTCATCTATACATGGACTCTTAAAAAAAAAAATCACAGAAAAAGAGATCAGATTTGTGGTTACCAGAGGTGGGGAGAGAGGACTGGAGGAAGGTGGTCAAAAGGTACAAACTTCCTTCCAATTAGAAGATAAGTAAATACTAAGGATGTAATGTACAACATGATGACTACAGCTAACACTGTTGTATGATACAGAGGAAAGTTAAGAGAGTAAATCCTGAGTTCTCATCACAAGAAAAAAATTTCTTTCCTTTTTTTCTTTTTCTATTTATTGTATCTATATGAGAAGATGGATGTGAGCTGAACCTATTGTGGTAATCATTTCACAATATATGCAAATCAAACCCATCATGCTGTATGCCTTAAACTTATACAGGGACAAATGTCAAGTATTTCTCAATAAAACCGGAGGGAAAAAAGAAATTATCTTGGATGAAGAAAGAACACCAAGTACCCCTTTTTATTACATACAATGGAAGTGACAGGCATTGGGATCACTGACAAGAACTGCTAGAGCCATTCTAAACATTGCCTAAGAATTATTTGCCTATCAAAATATATTGTCTACAATGTGGGCACTGATTACACATGCCCATTATAATTGGAAGATACACATAATTCTAAATTTCAATGATTGTTTGTTATATAAAGTTACCTAATTGCCTAGTTTAAAAATATTCAGCTGTCTTTGTTCCCATGCCCAAACGCTTAACTTCTAATTCTTCTTAGACCCACAGGATTTTAAAACAAGAAACACACACCTCCCTTGCCATATTTTATAGACAAGGAAACAAACACAGGTTAAGTACTTCTTGCAAGATGATCTAACCGTTTGCTAGGACTAGCCACCAACTTTTCCACTGCTTTTTCCCCAAAAATCACTGCTGAGAGAAAAAAAAGTTAACCAATGTGGAGGATTGAACATGGAAGAAATGCACCAAAGTAGTTACAGCTTTCCGATTCACATCACGTTTAAAAGAACGCCTCGGGGGGCCGGCCCAGTGGCGCAGCCATTAAGTTTGCACATTCCCCTTCAGTGGCCCGGGGTTCACCTGTTTGGATCCCAGATGTGGACATGGCACTGCTTGGTAAGCCATGCTGTGGCAGGTGTCCCACATATAAAGTGGAGGAAGATGGGCACAGATGTTAGCTCAGGGCCAATCTTCCTCAGCAAAGAGAGGAGGATTGGCAGCAGATGTTAGCTCAGGGCTAATCTTCCTCAAAAAAAAAAAAAAAGTCCGGAATTTTCTTGTTGTAAAATTTTATAAAAATGATTGTCTTCTCTAGAAGGAAAGAGGATGAGGGGGGATGCCATTATAGATATCTCATATAATTAATACTTGCCATTCTCAAGCCTAAGGAATAGCTTGTTCTGTGTGTAAGAATACGCCCTACAAAATGCAAAAATCAAAAAAACAATTCCAGGGTCTCTTACCTGTACAGAGAAGTCCGTCTTTGTAGTAAAGTGCATACACTCTGGCACTGTGTCCAATTAATGATGAGGTCTCAAAGGCTTCATGGTCCTCCAATTGCTTCATTCTCAAAATAGCCTTCAAATAAACCTTCTTCCAGTGCAAAGCGTCCTGAACAGAATCATCTATCTGCCAGCCCAAATTTTTACACGCAGTCTGCCATACCTCTGTACAGGCACTTATCACCTTATTCCACTGTTTAGAGACGAGGCAGCATGTGAGTAAAGTCTGAGGATCGAGCCATTTTAACAAATAAAAACTGAGCTCCAGGGGAAGGAGTTTGAGGAAGTCCCGCTTGAGGAGAGTCTCCAGGTTATTGGAGAGATGCCTGAGCTGGACTGCCCCACTCAGACTAATCAGGTGATCCAGAGTTTCATTTTTCTGCAAGTCCGTCAGAGAAAGAAATGTAACAGAAATGTTATCAAGCCATGTCTCAAAGTCCTTTCTCTCCATAAGGTTATGGAAAAATTTACCTGTGGCACATCAAAATATTGTATTAGTTCTGCTCAAAAAGACCGTTCAAGCAAGACTGCTAATAAACGAAGTATTAAAAATTAGTGTAAAAAACTTGGCATTACAATTTTATGCTTAGTTACTACATCACAACTTTACAGTTAACACACTATGTTTATCTGAAAATGTTCCATGCACACAAAAGAAAATACATTCGAGAAAACATACTTTAACAAATCACGACCTCTGAAAACATGTCAATAAAACTTATGTTGGTGTGTGTGAATTGCTCCTTTTGAAGTCTAGCACATGCTACATGCATCTTCACAGTAAAAGACTTACAAAGTATTCATTCTTTATGAAACAGTATATTCTGTACAATATACCCCCGCCCCCATCAGAACTATCAAAACATGATTTACTTAATACATTCTATTTGGACAATAAAACACAAAAATAAGCTCCAGGATGTGACAATCAGAAAGCAAGTCCTCCTGAGCAGTAACCTGAGACATAAGTTATCATACTAGGAACAATGTGACCTGTTACCAAAATTACAGAGCTGACTACTGGCTTTTGCAATAGATGTTCAGGCAAAAGGATTTGGGGAAGAAAAATAAGCAGATGTAATAAATTATGTGGCTCAGGTAGTCTGGTTCTTCCACTTCCTTTACGGCACTGCCTGTTAGAACATGAATTACCAAAGCCTTATTTGGCTTTACACAGTCTGTTTTTATAAGCCTCATAATGAGCTGGTGACAACTCTTAACCATGTGCCCCAGAGAGCAATGAGGGGCCTGAAGCCTGCACAAATAAGTCAAATTAGTAATCCTGATGTTTACGAAACGCCAAAAACCAGGTATCATCATCTCTACTTTGCAGATGAGGAAGTTACAAGTCAGAGAAGGTAAGTGATTTGCCTAAAGTCAACAGAGCTATTAAAATAGCAGCAAAGAGACTGGAGGCCAGTGCTCTCAAGATCAGTACTCTTCCAACCACACCAAGCTGTTTCTCTCTGAAGACAGCTACAATCAGGGGATTATAGCCTGGTGATAAAATCTGGGGGCAGTGTGCCTATCTGATTATAACACTTTCTCCTTTAGGAGAATGACAAAGTGCTCCAGGGCTAACTGGAACCAAAAAAACATTTACAATTATCCACCATTACATACTGTGGTAAGGTGTCAACTCACTCTTAACACTGGGGACTAAACTAATGGAAAGAAACAAAAAATAAAGCAAACCAATAAAAATCATCTTTCCCAAGACTGGCCATATGTTGACAGATATTAATGCTGGGTGACGAGTACACGGAGGTTTCTTATTCTATTTTCATATGTTTAAACATTTCTATGATTTAAAAAAGAAAAAACTTGCCTCTAAACTGATCACTTAGTTTCCCACCAGACCGTCATACTAATTTTAAAAATTTATGTCCAAATTAATGTGGACGAGGAAAATAAATTCCTTCTCATATGGGTCACCTAGATCAAGTCTAAACAAAAAGCCAGATCGCACCTTCCAACTTTGTTAATGAAAGGTGAGTAAAAATCATTTCATTAATTTCCCAGTATCAAATTTGGCAAGAATGTTATCAGACAAACGCAGGAGAAGCAACCAAACTTTTCTATTCACATCACCTGCTGTCTAACAGTTTTGGTTTTTGGAACAGTGAATGGACTTTAATACCCTGAAGCCTCAAGGTGTGGGCTAGGTAGGACTTATTAATTTGAGGATTTACTTGGCTGCCAAAAAGTAATCAGTTCACCAAAAGTTTTATCAATTTAACACAAGATAACAAGCCTCCTCCTTCCTCTGAATCCAAACAACCTTCTATCTATAACATTTCTAGAAAACTTTTACTTTAAAAAAAATTCACAGCAAGAAAAAAAAACCCTTTTCTGTGGACATTCATATACCATCACAGCAGCTAATTAATTAATACTGGCCAAGTAAAAACTACACCAAACCATCTGCCCAGGAATCATTTTTCATAGTGAAAAAGTGCAAGGGGCTTCCTCTATCACAGTTACACCTATGCACACAAAGTATTCCACACATTCATCGCAGGAATGCTTACATTTATGTATGCTGAATTAGTATTTAAATGGCCACAAGACAAATTTAAAATACCCATGAATACATTATCACGTTCTCATCATTCACAAATAACTAAGAGACATCTATATCTTGCCAAATTAACGTGCTCATGACAAGATTATGGGACAAGCTTTCCACTGAGTACCTTTAAAAACCCAGCCATTTCTGAGATCTATTTATTCTCCTAACACGAATTTTTTTTCCAGCTCTTACATTAGAGATTGCCCTTTAAGCTACTGAACCCCTTACATGAGGCTGTTTTCCAGTTCTTCATCTCTGACAGTCATGATAAAGGCATCTTTTTTTTTTTTAATAAAGCAGGCCCCATTGCCTCTGCAGAATGTACTTTTTACTTCTCTAAAAAATGAACTTTGGAAGGAACTTTCTTAAGGTCACAGGTCTAAACTGAACTCTCTTGGAGGGCCTCTAGGAATACCATGTACTGGCAGCACAAAGCCCCAAGGGGAAAACTTCAGGAAGTGAGATTTCAATTCAACACAAGGAGGAGCTTTTAAATCATCAGAGCTTTCCAATAATGGAACAGCTGCCTCCAGAGTGGTGAACTTCCCATTACTGGGAACAGTCAAGGACAGTTGGGTAGAGAAGCAAAATGGGATAAATAAAAATGCTTTCGAGTCAGTCAAATCTTTTACTGATTCAGCCACTTCCTATGTGATCATGGGCATGTTCAACTACTAATTTTCAGTTTTGTCATCTGTAAAATGGAAGCTATCATTCACCTTGAGAGTTGTGAGAATCAGAAACAGAGCAAGGACATGCTTAGCACAGAGCCCGTCTAGGGTAACTCAAATGGTACTTTTTGCTAGTTTTATTACTATGAATACATGGCAGGGAAGCTTTTAGTGGCCCTGAGGCTGGAATGGACATGACCACTACTATTGGTTTCAACTCTATGATCTTATCATAGTTTCTTGAAAATGGCTTAAAATATATGGAAGAAAAATTTAAGGGCTAAAACTCACTGGGAGCTTAATTTTATAATTAGGGGAAGTTATTGACTTGAGGCCATAATTTCCCACTAGGTGCATTTTTCTCTCCACTCTATCCACACTCCATGCTGTCTTGCCCTTTTTTTCCCCACGCAGACTAAACATTAAACTTGTCTTTCTGCCCTCAATATTAACAATTACAAAGCTCTGAAATGGGTGGTGTGATGACAAGAGTCCTAAAATGGGAGATAGCAGACCTGGATTTGGTCTCTGGTTCTGCCATTAACTCCCTATGTTCCCTTAGGCAACTCTCATTATTTGTACTCATTTAAAAGACTAAAGTACTGCTTACAGACATTACCTCATTTGATTTTCATAACCTCATGGAAAGTATCAGTACTACTGCCCTTAACTAATAAATGAGGAAATTTATGGCCCAAGAAGTGGAGCGACTTTCCAAGGGGCCCATAGGAAGCAGCAGATTTAACATCTTGCCCAGCCCCCAGCTTCCCAAAACGAAACAAAACCTTTACCCCAAGGTCGTATTAGAGATACGACATTCTGGATAAAATAATCATGAATGAGTTGTCCTCTCTTCCACCAGGACCCAGCCTAGTCAAGACTGAAAGTAAACATCTGCTGCTGGGGAGGAGACTTAATCTTCCCTCTCTTTTCTTATCAAGCATAATTAGCAATTAGAGTACAAAGGCTTTGAAAACGTATATAAACTTACATAGGCATAAAATATCTTTTGGATATTCAAGAAGCTGGCAACGCTGGTTGCCTCTGGAAAAAAACTGGAGAGCTGAGCAACAGGGATGAGGAGTCCCTTTTTGAGTTTAAAACCACATGAATATACTATCTATTTTTAAAAACTCCTTTAGTCTTAAGATGAATAAAAACAGCTTTGAAAGAATACAAACAGTGTTTATAAAATACGGGCTCTGCAACTCCACCTGTTGCTGGGGACCCTGGACAAACCCCTTCACCTATCTCAAGCCCAGTTTCCTCACCTGTAAAATGTAACCACGAACAGAGGTTTTTGTGGGGATTAAATAGGACAATACACGTAAAGCGTTTAGCACGGTACCCGACACAATGGACGCCAACAAGAAATGCCAGTTATCGCTACTATTTAGCACTAATATTATCTTTATTTCAAGCAGCACCCCTCACACACACCTGTTTCCGGGGCACACCCACAACTGCGGCGCAGTCCCTCACATCAGTACAACGCTCTGTATTTCAGTAACCACCTCTCCACACTGCAGTATCTTTCAAACGTATGGCAGCCCTGGCACATCACTCTTAACTCATTTCGCAGCTAGGGAAACTGAGGCACTCACTCCGACACTCAATTTTCCCAGCTCTAAGCCAACTCCAGATCCCTTCACCCCGTTCGTTGCTCCCAGGTCCCCTGCACCCGGAGCCATGTTCCGCGCGGCACTGACCTGAGCGAGCGCCCCGGGGCCCGGGACCTCGCGCCGGGCTCACACCGACTAGGCGCGCTCGGGCCGCCAGAGCCTCGCAGCGGCCGGGTCCGCTCCGCAGCCATGGCGCCTGCAAGGAAAGAAAGACAAACAGCCCGAGACGCGGCGGGTCAGCAGAGGCGCGGGCGTCAGAGAAGCCCCAACCCGACCCGGCCCCGCCTCACACACAGACCTGGACCTGCGGCCGCCGCTCCGGGTCCGCAACCTCACTGGGGAGCGGCTTCCGGTGCTGTCTGCGTCATCTCCGCGCGCCCCTCCGCCTGCGGCGCCCAGCGGACGCGGACGCACTTCCGGCCCCCGCCTCGGGTCGGGGGGAGTGGGCGGGCCGAGAAGCGTAGAGCGAGGCGGAGCATGCGCAGGACAGCTCAGACCTGTGGAGCCTGGACCGCCGCTTACTTGGGAGCTGCAGTTTGGAGTTTGTCCAGCGCCTTTGTGTCTCTCATGTAATCTGATCTTGAACCAACTGTGCCCCACTTTTTCTTGTTATCTTCATTTATGGAGAAGTTAAGGCGTGTCCAAAATCAAACCACCCATTGAGCACTTGTGATGTCCCAAACACGGTTGGGGAGGATAGGGTTAGTGAACAAAACCAGAAAAATTCCTGACCGCCTGGGGCTTACATCCTAGTGGGGAAGGCAGACAGATAAACAAACAAATAACTGAGCAAGGTTGATGCAAGCCTTAGCAAATGCTAAAGAGAAAAATACAGCAAAGTGAGAGTTTTGGTGAGCGAAAGAAGGGAGTCAGGTGATCTAGATTTGAATCCAAGCTCTTGCCCTCTGGCTGCGCCAACGGTTACTTAACCTCTCTGGCTTTATTTTCCTCATCTGCATAGCACTTTCAGTACGCTCCTCATCTCATCTTTCTGAGTACTGAAGGAGATGAAACAGAAACCTGTTAGCGTCAGGGACTAAAACTGTGCTTCCTATGTGCCAGGCACTCTTGTAATCACTTTGTGTTGTGGCACTCAGTTCCCACAGTAACTCTACACAGGTGTTACTATTATTAGCTCCATTTTTAGAGATGAGGAAACCGAAGTCAAAAGAGGTTTAAGCCTCTTGACGAAGGTCGTAGTAACTGGCTATCACAGGATTTCAACTCAGGCTCCCATTAGAGCATGTTACCGTTGTGTTTCTGTAAGGGCTTGTAAACTACATGCACATATACTCACAGGCATCTTGTACCACCACTGTCCAATAGGACTTTCAGCAATGATGTTCTCTATCTATGCAGTCCAATACGGCAGCCATTAGCCTCTTGTGGTTATTGAACACTTGAAAAGTGTTCAATATGTGACCTAATGTGACTGAGGAAGTAAAACATTCATTTTATTTAATTTTAACTAATTTAAATTTAAATAGCCACATATGGCTAATGGCTACCGTATTGGACAGCCCTGCCCAATGATATAGACAGAACACATAATATAGACAATAAGACAGTCGCATATCCATTTAGTTGTAGAACACAGCCAAGCCTCCAAGCGTCCTGAGTACATCTAGGATACTTGAAACACGTGAAATAATAAGTTTCCTCTTTATGATGGAAGCCAAGTATGGTGAACTGAAAGGTCTCAAGAGAGCGAATTTGATTTGGTAGGCAATAGGAAGCCTCTGTAGACTTCTAAGCCAGAGAGTGACTGATGACAACATTATGAGAAAATTCGGGAAGATATGGATACACAGATCAGAAAACCTCTATGAAAGAGAAGACAGTACTAAGGTAATCAAGAAAACCAAGCCCCGCTATTTGTTGCAAACAGTCTCAACCCTAGAATGGTAGAAGTTTGATGAATCAAACTGAAAATTCCAGATGGAATTGCCCCAGAGAAAATATTATCTGAACCTCTGATGGGCAACGAAAGTAAATTGTCTAAGTTTAAGCTCAGAGGAGATCTAGGAGCAAAATTTATAGCTATAAAAAATGAAAAGAAAATTGCAAAATAGAATTTGTGTTTAATTAAATACAAGACCTGTTAAATAATTGTTAAATTTAATATATGTAAAAATTCCTTTTCATTTGAATTTTTTTTAGGTTAGATTTGCCACTTTGTAAAAATCTCCAAGATTGCGTGATGATTGTTGAGAAACAGCCAACTTTAAACGTAATGAGTTATTCCTAGCCAAATAATTACAAAAATTGCTTTGAGTAGCAGGTAGAAAGATCAACATACGAAAAGAAAAATATAAAATATAGCCTGGCATGAGATCAGAGTGTTCAGTACAACTGCTTACGTGACAGGAACGTGAAAATATCCTGGATGTTCTTTCTTTTCTTAAAATAAACTTGCTGGTATAAACGATGTTTGGGACAATTCCTATACATACATGCACTAGGAAAATGGCAAACATCAAATGCTTAGATTCTTCAATTCAGGCTAAAATGGACTACATGTTATTTTCTATTTTGAGATAAAGTTGCCTGGGAGAGGTAGTTTAGACAACATATAATTGATTTAGTAAAGTTCTTGGAATAGCTTATATGAGGAATTCAAAATCCTTCCCAATGGCACATACACCAAATCTCACCATATGATGTTTCCTTGGGTAGAAAAAATGCCCCCACTAGGATGACAAGTATTCCTTGATATTTAGTACCTTTCTTGCATGTGCAGGTACCCGGGAGCAGGAAATACTCCAATGATTTGGTTCTTGAGATGCACTCCTTATGTGATGATGCTGTGGAGAGGTCATGTGGGTGAACTGTTCTTTCAACTCCCAAGCATGCTTCACCAGGAACTCAACATAAAGTCAAGGGGTCAGTTTCAAGAAGCACACAAGGTAAGAAGCATTTAAAGAGGTTTGCTTTTTCTATTCTTCGTTCTGGATTCACTCTAGCTGTAACATGATCAGCCCTTGCTCTCCTATGGAGCCAGCAGGTATTCTGGGACAAAAGCTCAGGTTGACTGGCAAGAAACCTTATGCTTAAAGTCTCAGGCACAAAGTACTTTACTTCAAGCGCCGTTAGACTGAGTGATACTGAAATACATTTGGACATCATTTGGCATCTGGACTCAATAATTTCCAAAGCCCTGAAATTGTTCACAGACAACATGCCGGTAAGTTTCTTATAATCTTTGAAGCATTTGCTATCTATTAAAATAGGCTTTGAGGAGGCTGAAGTTTCTTCTGTGTGCAAATCATTGGCACTGAGAAAATAGAAAGAAGTTCAGATTATAATTGTAGGCGTTTGTTTTGCTCTTTGTTTTTTTCCTATTCAATAGATGTGGAAAAGTAAAAGATGGGAGTCAGGATTCTATACTGATTAAGAGTGAGCTTTGGAATCTAACAGACTTGAGTTCAAATCATGGCCTTACCCCACTCCCTTACCCACTGAATGATCTTCGGCAAATTACTCAACCTTTTGAATGCTCAGCTTAATTTTGAAGATTACCTGTCTGAAAGGGATAGTACCAGGGCTAAATGGGTTAAGGCATGAAAAGTGCTTAGCACAGCACCTGGCCCGTGGCAAATGCTCAACAAGAGGTAACTATTATTATGGAAGGCTTTGTTGATTGAAGCTCCAGTGAATAAAGATTTAATTCCTTTAATGTCCCCTGGCTCTGTTACATTACAATACTGCATATGCTCTTCCAGATGGAAAGTTTCCATATCCTTTGATGAGATGGAGTAAGCTTGGCACAGGTCCCTCCTAGATCTCTGAAGGGGTGCTATGCAGATAGCAGGAATCTGCCCATATTGACAGATGTGTCAGATGGATTAGGGGACATTGTTGAAACAGACAATGTTAGAATTCAGTATTAGATTAAATTGAAAAGTCATACTAGAAGAATGTAAATGTTTGATAGTGGCCATTGTGCAGTGTCCAACGAAAACAACCACGTCATTGAAAAATAGCCTTTGACCTTTGTAATCAGAGAAGAAACTGATCCAAGTGCTTCAGTTCCAGAAAGAACATCATATATTTTCCTGTAGGCTTTTAGCACGATGCTACTGCTTGTTACTTTATATCCATGTGTCTGTGTCTGGTTCTTCTTTGCTTCCTCAGTGTCTAACACCGGCCTTGTTTATAGTAAATAGGCTTTTATCCAAACAAGACAGAAAACAACCAACTAACATTTTATTTAGTTTCTACTTTGTGCGGAGTGCTGGACAGCAGCACTGGAGAAGAGAAAGGCAGGAGGCCATGATCTAGTGGGAGAGACAGGTAACAAAAGTAATAATGAGGGGCTGGCCCTGTGGCCAAGTGGTTAAGTTCGTGTGCTCTGCTTCAGTGGCCTGGGCTTGGCCGGTTGGGATCCTGGGCGTGGACTTACACACTGCTCATCAAGCCATGCTGTGGCAGCATCCCACATAGAAGAACTAGAAGGACCTACAACTAGGATATGTGCTGAGGCTCTGGGGAGAAAATAATAATAGTAATAATAATAAACACTTAAAATGATGTACCACTAAGTGCTATAAGAGGTACATGTAGTGTTTGGTAGGGGCAAAAACAGAAATGGAGATGAAGCTTGAATGAACATGTATTCTTTTCCCATTTAGGTGATGTTCTGCAGACTTCGGACTCACCAGTGGTGTTTCATTCTGTTTAATGTCATCCTATTTCATGCCTTGCTTTTTGGGGCTGATTTTGTGGAAGAATATTTTCTGCATGCTTTGCCTTATGTAGATATGAAGGTTCTTGAAATTAAGGATAAGGCAAGGAAATTGAACATGGATCCTGTAAGAAGTAATCTTTCCAAATATTATATCCTGAGCCCATCGGAGGTGTGTAAAGGGAAGAACATATTTTTGCTCTCTCTTATCTTCAGTAGCTCAGGAAATGGAACAAGGCGGGACCTCATCAGGAGAACCTGGGGTAACGTGACCAGCGTTGGAGGGCACCCCATTCTCACTCTTTTTGCTTTGGGAATGCCTGTTTTGGTAACTACTCAGCAAGAGATAGACAAAGAGTCCCATAAGAATAATGATATCATTGAAGGACTCTTCTTGGACAGTGCTGAGAATGAAACCCTGAAGATCATCACAATGACGCAGTGGGCTGTGACTTTCTGTCCTAATGCCCTGTTCATTCTGAAGGTTGATGAGGAGATGTTTGTTAATTTACCAAGCTTGGTAGACTATCTTCTCAACCTGAAAGAACACCTTGAAGATGTCTATGTAGGAAGAGTTATCCATCAGGATTCACCCAACAGAGACCCTAACAGTCAAGAATTTGTCCCTCTTAGTGAGTACCCAGAAAAGTATTACCCAGATTACTGCAGTGGTGAGGCCTTTATTATGTCCCAAGATGTGGCTCGGATGATATATGTGGTTTTCAAAGAAGTAACCATGATGGTGCCTGCTGATGTGTTTGTAGGAATTTGTGCCAAGTCCATTGGCCTTATACCTATCCACAGTTCAAGGTTTTCTGGGAAAAGGCACATCAGATACAACAGATGTTGCTATAAATTCATTTTCACATCCTCAGAAACTACAGATGCTGAAATGCCCTTGGCATGGAAGGAAATTAACAATGGGAAAGAATGTACACTGTTTGAGACTTACTATGGGCTCATTTCCTGCAAACTTCTAACATATCTTGACAGCTTTAAACGTTTTCACATGGGTACCATAAAAAACAATGCCATGTATTTTGGTGATTAGGATTTGTTTTTCTTATAAGTGTGTTTTTAAATTACCTCCTACGTCGTTATAGAAAGCATCCCTCCTTCCTTTACGTAGTTTCTCTGAATCTTTAATTGTATTCAGCAGGTTGCAAAGTGTTCTTAGTGCTCTGATGTATTACACCGTGTTGAGATCTCATTTTAAGAAATTTAACTTGGGGGCTGGCCCCGTGGCCGAGTGGTTAAGTTCGCGCGCTCCGCTGCAGGCGGCCCAGTGTTTCGTTGGTTCGAATCCTGGGCGCGGACATGGCACTGCTCATCAAACCACGCTGAGGCAGCGTCCCACATACCACAACTAGAAGAATCCACAACGAAGAATATACAACTATGTACCGGGGGTGTTGGGGAGAAAAAGGAAATAATAAAATCTTTAAAAAAAAAAAAAGAAATTTAACTTGGTGTAGCATGATTTTTGTCAAAATAAAGCCTCTCATTCAGAAAAGAGAGAATATTGAATTTAATTCTAACCAAAAGGTTTGTTTGTCCTTACAATGAGTGAATTTTAAAAGTCACATTCTATGGAACTGTCATGACTCAGTGATAGCAGCAGTGACTGATTTGATAATGCCCGGAATTAAAGGAAAATGATAAATAAGGAATTTAACAAAATGTTCATCTTGTCTGCAGCAGGAAACATTTTGGTCATCTGGGTGGTGGAATTACATTTAATTTAAAAGTATTAGCTACCTAGTACATATTAACTTAAACCTCACTCGTATTGGGCTTGGATCTCTCACTTTTGTGAAACATTTTTCATCAGGTCCTAACTGGGTAGTGCTTTACAGATGGGATGGCACAAATTCACGTTTCATGTGACGTATACACTCTGTATTAGTATCCCAGGGATGCCATAACAAAGTACCACAGACTGGGCGACTTGAAAACAACAGAAACTTATTTGCTGGAAGTTCTAGAGACTAAAAGTCTGAAAGCAAGGTGTTGGCAGGGCCCTGCTCTTTCTGAAGCCCCTAGGGGAGAATCCTTCTTTGTCTCTTCTTGCTCCTGGTGGTTGCCAGCAATCCTTGGCATGCTTTGACTTACACACGCATCACTTTGTCTCTGCCTCCATCTTCACACGGCCTTCTCCTGTGTTTGTGACTTCACATCATCTTTCCCCTGTGCTGTGTCTGGGTGTCCAAATGTCCCTCTTCTTCTAAGAACACCAGGCATTGAATTAGGGCCCACCCTAATGACCTCATCTTCACTTGATTACATCAGCAATCAAACAAATCAATGGCCTATTTCAAAATAAGGTCACATTCACAGGTACAGGGTTAGGATTTCAATATATCTTTTTAGGGGATGTAATTCAACCCACACCACCTACTTTCTGATTTCTCTTGTACGACGACTAGGCAATAGATTGTAGTTCCCATCCTGGGCTTCTTGGGATTTTAGGTTTCCCCAAAGTAATACACTTTGAAAATCTCTGCCATGACACCTATTATGATCATATTTTTAGATATGTTACTGAACTGTATTGAACCTCAGTTTAGGTACAAAATCAACCTTGTAGGGATTATGGACTAAATAAGTCAAGTATTTAGCATTGGATTTGGTCCATAGTAAGTGTGCATCAAGAAGAAAAGGCAGCATTGAAGGACGTATGTTCTGAGTTAAACAGCTTAGGTTCAAATCTTGGCTCCACTTACTTGCTGTCTGACCTTGCGCAAGTTCCTTAACTTTGCTGTCTCTCGTCTCATGTGTAAACGGTGTAATCACAGTACCTAACTCCTGGGAATGAGAGGATAGCAACATATGTTAATATATGAAAAGCTTTTAGAACAATGCCTGACACACAGTAACTGTTTGCTATTATCTCCAAAATATAACCAAGTAACAAAAGAGGAACACATCTGACTAACCATCAGAAAGCTAGGTTAATATTTTGGCTCTGGGCTGTGCCACCTGTACAGGGTACTTCATTTCTCAGGCTTAGTATCTTTGTCTGCAAAATGATACTTAACTCGTACAGCTGTTATGAGGATAAAATGAGAATATGCATACCAAGGGCCTAACATAAAGTAAATGCTAAGAAATGGCAGCTATTATTAATAATAAAGAACTTTGCGATTTTCCCCTTTAAATTCTAGGCTTTGGTCACTGAATTACTTGTAGTTCCCTACATGTGTTCTTGTTTTCCTAGCTGTACTCCTGCTTGCTCTGCTACTTCCCACTATCCTTCACTCGACTATCTCCCATGAGTTCTTCAAGATGCGAGGGAAAAATCTTCCCTCAGGTCTAGGGTAGGTGTTTTCTGTTTTCCTCTATTTTTGTATTTACTATATACTAATTTTCTATTGATCTGTTTTCCTCCACTATTAGCCACTTGCTACCTGTGTGATTTTGGAATAAGCTACTTAACTTCTCTGAGCCTCAGTTTCTTCATCTATGAAATAGAGATCTAAAAATTAAATGAGGTAAACTTAGGACTTAGGACAATGTCTAATTCTTTTCCCAAAGCCAGGCACATGAGCAGTCAAGAAGAGTTTATTAAATGCAAAATAAAATAATAGTTTGCAAATTGTATTTAATCTTAAAAAAAGTCACAGGTGCAAAATCAGAATCAGCATGTAGGCCATACCTAGGAGAGAGGGCAATCCTTTGAACTCTGTTGTTAAATGACTAACATCAGCATCACGAATGAGATTAAACAAAAGTCACCTTAAAGAGAGAGAATGTTCCTCAGTCCAGGGAAGTCCTGGCTGTAGACTAATTAGTGGTATTAGCAGTAGGGAAATGGTTGATATGGAAAAAGGAGACTCAGGGATACCAGAGATGGCAGAAGAGAGATGATCAATCTGGAGACAAGCGAATTCTAGTCACTTGAGAACCATTTTGTTACAAAGCAGGGATGGTTTATCAACGTCACCATGGACTAAAAGAGACCTATCTCTAGATTCTGAAGTGTCACACTCTGATAACACACTCACGCACAAACCTCTGGATTGGCGATGGGTATGCAGAGTGCTTTGGTGTTTAGAGAGCAGGGCACTGGAAAACAGGTGGGAACATTTTTTGGTCAATGAAAAAGTGCATCCCTTGCTAATCAATGAGATGGCATCCTAGTTTATACATAGCGTCCCTTTCGTTCTAACTCAGGTTATTAGGAGTCAGTTTCCTTCTCTCTGATCAACTCAATATTGACTTGACAACTCTGAAAAATTAAAAGCAAAACCCTCAACAATGACGACCCACCAGTAAATAAAAAGACAGTTTGGGGACGTTTCCAGTTTAGTATATTATTACTCCTCCTCCTCCAAAACCACTATAGAGTAAAATTCATAGATAAACAGCAAAAAAGCATCAAAGAACACCAGAAACATTTTTAAAAGGTTTATTTACTATTTTTCAAAGGAATAATAGTAACAAAAAAATCAGAAGAGACCTTATTAAAAGTATTTATTCTTAGTATGAAGAACATAATTTTAAGATTCCATATTACTTGTTTTTCAAATAATATTTATATCCAAGACTTTGAAAGTGGCATCAGAAGGGGGAAAAGGACCAAAAAAGAACAAAAAAAGGGTGGTGAAGAGAATTCAGAAACAACCTGGTTCTATTTCAGTTGAAGTAGATTTTAAAATAAGACAGTAAGTTCATGGAAATGTTCTGGGAGGAGAACAAAACTTCCATCTTCTTGCAAAGATTAAGGCAGTCAAAGGAATCTGAAAAGCATTTGGTTCAATTCTGACCAAGTTTGCCTCCTTTCCTGGTTTCAGATTGTACTTCAACGTAGAAACACAACAAATGTTGGTGATAAAATTACATTAGATGCTCCATGATAATTCTTGGGGGAGGGAAGTCTCTGTTTTGTAAATTACAGATGGAGTCAAATGGCTTAGGAGAAGGTTTGGTAAAAAAAAATGGTCTAGACTCCAGAAGCAATCATTCAGCTCCTTCCACTGCTGTTGTGGAAATAGGTTTCACATAGTATGGACCTTCGCTCAGGTAAGTTCTGAGCCTCAAATAATTTGGGTTCCCAAAGATTTCCGCAATTGTCTTGGAATTGGCAAGTGCTTTCACCAGTTCATATTTGGCATCCTTTGAAGCTTTGTCACGCTCCACGGACCGGTCCATCACATATTCTACAAAACCTGGACTATTAAACATAAGTTTCTGAGCCCAGGGTTGGTCTGCAATGGCCTAAAACGAAGATAGAAAGAACTCAATTTCTCTGAGCCTTAAAAAGTTAAGTTTGCTAGTGGGATGGCACAGTCCCTAGAAAGAAATTTAGCAACATGAACCTTAAAAATGTTAGTTTCCTGGGAATCTAACTTAATAATCTAAATATTAAAAAAATCTTTGTATACAAAGATGTTCAATATAGTATGAAAGTCACAATACAAATGTCTAACAGTGAGGGGATGGGTAAGTAAATTATGGTATATAGCCATAAAAAATTAAATAAAAATTAAGAATAACATTTATAAAGGATAAGTAAATCTGTATATGAAAAAAGTAGATCCAAATTATATTACAACAGTGGAAAAATAAAACAAAAACTAGAAAATAAAAGACTACCCTAAAGAAATTCTCATACATGTGCACAAGATGATATTTTTGAGAATGTTCGTTATAGCATCCTTTGTAATAGAAATTATCTAAATCTTCATTTATAGAAGAATGATATACTGTGGCTATACAATGAGATACTAGTGACTTTCTAATTGCTTCTCTCAGTATAAATCTTAAAAACATAATGTTGAAGAGAAAAAGAAAGTTGTAGAATGACGTGAATGGCATAATACCATTTACAAAGTTTAAGAATACGTAAAAGACTGTAATTTGTTTTAAGGATATATACATATGTAGTAAAAGTATTAAATCATTTGTGGGGTTGTAAACCCTGAATTCCTAACAGTGATTATATCCAGAGAGGGAAGGAGGGGAATGGGATTGGGCAGAGGAAGCAAGGTATGACTATATGTTTGAGATAGTTCACCAATAAATAAATAAATTAATAAATACTAACACTAATATTAAAAGGAAATACACCAAACAGGTATGACTTTATGTGATTTTAAAACTTCTACTTCTCAATCTTTCTCCAATTTTAAAATGGTGAATAAACCACTTTTATAATATTTTTAAAAACCTCACCACTACATTTTATGAACAAGGAACAATCATGTTTAGAGCCTAGGCTCTTCCTCTCCACATGTGTTCGGCAGACCAGCAGTATCAGCGTCACCTGGGAGCTTGTGAGAAATTCAGGATCTCAGCTCCACTGCAGAACCACTGACTCAGAATCTACATTTTAACAAGATCTTAAAGTTCCAGAAACACCAGCTTAGTTACCAAGCTGAGGATGAAGGGTGGGCTGAAATAAAAATAGCCATCCCAACCAGTAAATCAAAAATTATCTCTACAGCTGTGGCCAACTAAGTGGAGCAGAAGGTAGAAGAGTGGAAAAAAAATAAAGTAACAACGGGAATAGCAATGCAGGAGCCAAAAGGACTACCACAGTGACTACTGACAAGGGTAAAGCAGTGTAGAAACATTTTTGAAGTTGATGGGAATCCTGTATCCTTCAAGACCCAGTTCAGGTATCACATCCTGCAGGATGCCTCCCGTCTCTTGTCGCCTCCATTCTCCTTGTTCCCTCCCTCTCTAGGCCAAGCATGCTGCCTGAAATCCCATTATTACGATTACTAAAGTCATTACTATATTTCCATGAGCCCAGGCACCAGGTAAGTGTGGGAGCTACCAAGATAAATCAGATATGGTTCCTATTCTTAAGAAACTGTTTAACAGGTCAAGAAATAAACATTTTCAACATAATGTAATAAATAGAACACAGAGGTATTATTCTCACCACAACTGTAATTATATAATTAACTCTACAATTATATTTATTGCCTGAAGGTAGAGGGCACACAGGGGTCCAGAGATATAAAGCAAGCGGGTTGGTATCACTAGAACATTAAGTGCCAGAAGGGGAATGGCAGGAAAAGGAAATAAGGCTCAGGAAGATGACCAGGGCTGGTCAATAAGGGCTTGCCCGATGGCAGAGAAGGAATCTGGAATTAATTCTGTGATCCCATAGCATCCTGTTCAACCTGCTGCCACAGCAGCTAATACCTTTTACTAATACAGTTTATAATACCTAATACCATGTACACATCTGTCTCCCTCATTAGTCTATACTAATAGCAGCACTTGTGTATCCCCGGGGCATGGCAGAGGTACTGGCTCATTGTAAGTACTCACATGTTGAACTGGCAGAGTCCCAGAAGGACCTGTGGAAAAGAAGAGGATGCCTACCGTGAACACTTTTAAGGCAGCACAGCGTAGATCAGGGAAGGGTTGATTACTGATGCCACGGAAGAGCTCCAGCGGGTCCCGAGACAAAGAAGAAAACCAGGATTCTGTCATCCTCAGGAGGTCATCAGTCTGCTGCTCAGGCTACAGGACAGAAAAGGAAACCTCAAGACATCTAGAAGTCAGGAAACCTGGGTTCTGCTGGCACTCTGTCATTAACTCACTGTGTGATCTCTGCCAAGTCAGGAGCAATCGTCCCCAAACCCAGCCTATACTTTCCCAATTTTTTTTTCACGGAGTTAATTAAGCAATCTCTAGGATCCTCTCCAGTTCTAATACTCTATGATTCCACTTTAACTTTGAAAAATGTCACTAGTCATATAGAATGATGGTTATCTTCTTTTACTAAGAGTGAGAAAGATGGCATTTGGTCAACATGTATGTTAACTAGTGATATACTGATTCACACAGATTTATTCTCCCAAACGTATCCCTCTGTCCTTCATTAATTTCCCAATCTACTTACTGGTAAATAAAGAAGTGATGAAAGTGCATCCAAACACCTAATTTTGAGTTCTGTTGAGGCATTTTTCGCTTGATATCCTATTTTCACGAGCAAGCGTTCAAAGCGAGTTCCTTTGAAGGATAATGAGAGATTTTTTATTGTGGTAAAATACACATAACATAAAATCGACCATTTTAACCATTTTTAAGCATGCAGTTGAGTGGTACTAAGTACATTCATATTGTGCAACCATCCCCACCATCTATCTCCAGAACTCTCCATTCCCCCATCTCCACCTGCTGGTGACTACTCTTCTACTTTCTGTCTCTGTGTATTTGACTATTCTAGGTATCTCAGATAGTTGGAATCATACAATATTTGTCCTTTTCCATCTGGATTATTTCACTTAACATAATGTCTTTAAGATTACTCCATGTTGCAGCATGTACGAGAATTTCATTTGTTTTTAATGCTGAATAATATTCCATTGTATGTATACGCCACGTTTTGCTCATCCATTCATCCATTCAATGAACACTTGGGTTGTTTCTACCCTTTTTGGCTATTGTGAATGAACACAGGTGTACAAATATCTGTTTGAGTCCCTGCTTTCAATTATTTTGGGGATATACCTAGAAGTGGTCTTGCTGGATCATATGGCAATTCTACGTTTAATTTTTTGAGAAACCATCATAACTGTTTTCCACAGTGGCTACACCATTTTACATTCCTATCAGATATGCACAAGGGTTCCAATTTCTCACATGCTTGTCAATACTTGCTATTTTCTGTTTTATAAAAAAATGATACCCGTCCTAAGTGAACAATGAGATTTTTTTTTTAAAAGATTTTATTTTTTTCCTTTTTCTCCCCAAAGCCCCCCAGTACATAGTTGTATATTCTTCGTTGTGGGTCCTTCTAATTGTGGCATGTGGGACGCTGCCTCAGCGTGGTTTGATGAGCAGTGCCATGTCCGCGCCCAGGATTCGAACCAACTAAACACTGGGCCGCCTGCTGCGGAGCGCGCGAACTTAACCACTCGGCCACGGGGCCAGCCCCAACAACGAGATTTTTTAAAGTATGCTTTTGTATACTATGACCCCTATCAACCTAAACCAACATAAAAATAAATATGTAGTTAGAGACCAAGTGACAGTCCTAAAACACAGAGTCACACGCAACACAGCATATATAAGTCAAAGTGCAGAGGATTTGGAATCAAAGGACCTGGGTTTGAGTGGCAGCTGCCCAAAGTCTGCATGATCTTAGAAAATTTTCTTAACTTCTCTGAGTTGCAGCTACCTTATCTGTAAAATGAGAACGACAATAGTGTGTTCTTGGCAGGATCATAGGAGGAAATGTCATAGGCAAAAGCAGTTAGAAAAGAACGTGTGATGAGGATACAAGTTGTGATACACAACAGCATGTTCACTTTCAGCATATACCTCACAGGGTTTCAACAGTGCTGCATTTATTATTTTTCGTGTAGAATTCACAGTGCTTTCAAGATACTCATGGATGTGCCACAAAAGTATCACTCTTAACATAAAATCTTATAACAAATTTTCATTTCTTTTCCTTTCTTGATATTACAAATATGAAACAAATGTGTCTTTTCATTAAATATTTACAGCAACCCTGAGTAGTCATTAGACTCTTTTTATAAATGAGGAAAATGAGGCCTAGAGTAGTGAAGTGAGTAAATGAAGTTCAAAAAGCTAGGTGAGTGTTAGAACTGGGACATGAATCCAGGTCTTTCTGACTCCAGCCCTTGGTCTTTGTACCATGAATACTACATAAGGCAGATGGAGAAGAGAAAGAGTGTGTGGGCCAGTCAAGTCAAAAAACAAAATTTCAGTAATAATCATGAGACTTTTAGGGAGGAGTCTAAGATTATGGTAAAAAGACTGCCACTTGTAAAAACCAGTTTTTATGATACAGTTAATGTACTAGCTAATGATCTTAAATCCTTGTCAAAAATGAAGATATCCCTAAAGAAAGCCAAAACAAATCACACCAACCTGTCTTCTGTAACACCTGTTTTCCTTCAACATTGGATCCCAGGATTCCAATTGTGTCCACTGCTACACCAACCATGGTGGGGTCCTGACTTTCTGTCATTTCAAAGACTTTTTCCACAAAGACAGGATAACGCTCACAGACCTGTTGAGGACTATCCATGATAGCCAGGTTTCCAAAAAACTTCACAAATCCTAAAAATATTAAAATACATTAAAAATAGATTATTTTAAATTTTAATATATTAAAAATATAGAGGAGGAAGACAGCATAAATTGTGGGCCCTATGTTTTCATAGGGACAATAGTAAACTACAGGCTAGAAAGAGGAAAAAGGTTATGGCACTGTATTCCCTGGAAATCAGACAGACTTAATAAGAAGGACCTGTGATGTTTGGTCCTGAGAGAACAGAAAACCCAAGGTGTTAATGAAGCTGGGTCCAAATGCTGAAGCACTGTCATATGCAAGAGGGAGAACAAAGAAATCACAGGAAGGCAAGTTTGGAGTTATTATTAGGAAGAAATTTTTAGACAGAGATGTTCATCAATGAAATAAGCTAAGCTACCTAAGGAAGGAATAAATCTCCAAATTCTGGAAGTGCTCAAGAAAAACGAATCAACCATGTCCTAGAAGAGAACGGCTGGAGTAGATCTTATATTAATAAAGATTCCAACTCAGAAGTTTGATGAATCTGTGAAATGTACTGTAAATGTTGTGACTAGTACTTTTATTTTTCTTTTGGCCGAGGTTGAAAGGAAACCATCCTAATGCTCTAAGTAGCAATACTTCCAGAAAATGACAATCAACAGTTCATAGCTTCCAGGGCAATAGAGTCTACCTCATTAAGGGGCTATGGGTATTATCTCAAGGGAAGCAGCTCTCAAGAAAACAATCCCTGGCCACCCCTGTCAGAGATAACTCAGAAACAAAACATGCACCATCATTTCCACAGGCATCAATATTTCTTACCTGGCAAATAGAAGCTAGAGAAAGGGTCTGAATCTGCCCCAACAATTATATTAGAAATCTGATCAATTACTCCTTCCTGAGCAAGGTACTGTCGTCCATGATGAGTACTTGCCAGCGATGTCACCGTCTCTATACAGGTTGCTCTGAGATGCCAAGATTTTGCATAGGATTAGCATACTTTATAAACTGCTTTCACATAGGTTATCCTATTTAATTCTTTCCATCAAATCTGAACGGTCAGTGATCCTGGCTCTACTTTTCAGATGAGGACAGAAGGATGAGAAAATTGCAGTGTCTTGTCCAGAATCACGTTGTTATTAAAAGGCAGAGTTTAGACCTAAATCTTGCCCTTCTGACTTGAGGCTCATTATTATTTCCATTATAACATAGTTACTTCCTAGGAAATCTTTTTAAGCTTTTGTTTTATTTTGAAATGTCAAACATATACAAGAGTAAAAAGGACAGTACAGTAAACCCCAATGTACCCATAATCCTGATTGTATAGCTATCAAGATTTTGCTTTAATCTTTTTTCTCCATTTTTTTCTGAATTGTTTTAAAGCAAATTCTAGTCATCTTGTAATTTACCCCTGCATACGTCAGCATGCATCTCTAAAAAACACGAAGTTTTTCTCACATAATTATAATGCCTTTTCTACATATTAAAAAATTAATAATAATTCTTTGGTATCATCTAATACCTAACCATGATCAAATTTCCCCAATTAACTAAAAAAAGTATTTTTATAGTTGGTCCTAAGGTATTTTAACTGACTATTTGCAAGCTTTTTTTTCTATGTCACAAAATCTGATACAAAGCTAAAAAAAATTAACAAAATTAATTCCCTTATTAGGACTGCTTTGAAACAGTGTAACTGGTGACTGATTTGTGCATCTGAGATTAACAAATTCAGTCACATTCAATGAACATAGGACGATCAGAAAATCATTTAAGACAGGGATAACAAAACCTATGTACACAAAGATGGTAACTATGGTGCTATTATAAGAGCAAAATACTTGAAGCAAACTAAGTGTTCAACAGTGAGGATGTATTAGTAAATTGTAGAATATCAATAAAGAAACTTTTGGCAGATAGTAAAGGGGACTTAGTGAGTAGGGGGCTGGGAGGGAGGAGACTGGAATTAACATTTCTTTGAGGACCTATGTCAACCATTGTCTTGGTCTCTACGGGGTCAATCATGTAATCCTCATATTATCTTCTTTACAGCTGTCATTGTCCCATTTAGGAGAGAGGAAACTTAAGTGCAGAAAGGTTACAATAATTTGTCCAAGGTCAAATAGCTAATAAGTAGCAGAGAGGAACTCAAGTCCAAGTCTTGCTCATTTTCAAAAGTCACGTTTCAGAGGAAGATGGGCATGGATGTTAGCTCAGGGCCAGTCTTCCTCAGCAAAAAGAGGAGGATTGGCAGTAGTTAGCTCAGGGCTAATCTTCCTCAAAAAAAAAAAAAAAGTCACTTTTTTTCCATCATGCCATAGTGCTATTATTTAACAACAAACCAACACCAAACAATGTGTACATTAACACAGTAAGTAACACAAAATGGCATCACCATGTGATTGTAACTTTTTAAGACCACACATGCCTAAGGACAGGGAACCAGTTATTCAAAAGCAGCTGGATTGTCATGCGGGGTTTTGCTAAGTTCTAGTATGCTGTCACAATATAAGCTTCTTCAGGACATACATGAGTCATGAGATTGCAACCTGGGCATAGGCTCTAGCAGGGAAGATCACACTGAGTCCCAAGGTTGTTTCCTGGCCCTTCAAAAGAGGACTTTTTGCTTTAAGAACTCTCTCAGAAAACATACCTGACTAGCACATCCTCACCAGTCAGCTCTCTGAGGAGCTGGGTTACCAGTCCACTGGTGGTACAGTAGTTTAAAGATTCTGGTGACACAGAAGAAATTTCCACAATTAGCTGAAAGAAAAGAACAGAAAAAGCAGAAAGGTCAAAACAGCCCCAAACTTGTCAGATCTCATTTTAAGTTAAATGTTGGAGTTTACATAATTGCATTTTAAAAAATCCATTGTTTGTCTCCACAAGTAGGAAAACTTTATCGAACACATAAGAAATTACTTTGACACAGAAACACTCCATTATATCTAGGTGTATCTGCACTTAAAAAAAAAAATCATCAATTAGAGTGCAAAAGCCTGAATCAGCAATAACAGACAGATTGTAAAAATCATTCATTCATTCATTCATGCATACATTCTATCAGTCAATCATTCACAGGCACGTCCTGAGGGCTTACTGAAAGATATAGGACACTGAAGGATTTTAAGCACAGGTATGACGGAATCAGATTTAGATTTTTAAAAGATCATTCGGACTGCATGTGAAGACAGACTAGTGGTGACAAAATAAGGACACCAGTTTGGATGCAAATACAGCAGTCCACGTGAGAGATACTGGTAGCTTAGACTAGGATGTTGGTGGCTATACCAAGGAAGAGAAATGCATGGGTTTAAGTAAAACCAACATGACATGATGACTGAATAGATAAGTGGTAGGGAGAACAAAGCCCCACAGAGAATGAGCTTAAGTCTAATATCCAACCATGAGGACTGTGGGACAGGGCCACTTTGTTGCTGCTGTTTTTTATTAGGGGCAGGAAGCAGGTAGAAAAGATCAGGAGTTTGGTTTTAATGAGTGTGAGGGGCCCAGAATATGTCCAAGGGGGAGAGAGTGAATAAGCAGTTGGACCCGAGGCTCTGAGCTCAGAAGAGAGATCTGGGACGGAGTTTATGTTTGAGAGTCATCACCATTACAGGTGGGAAGTGAAATCAGAGGATGAACGATACTGCCTAGGAACGAATACAGAGTACAGTGAGAACAGGGCTCAGGACTTCACCTTCACAAACTCCAACCATTACAAGTTCCATAGAGGATAATGAGCCAGGAGACTGGGAAGAAACAGCTAGAGGCAGAAGGAGAACCAGAACAGTGTGGTATCAAGACATGAAAAGTACGAGTGTTTTGAAGCGAGAATTAGACTGTAGAGGGTTCCATTTTGAATACGTAGCCTATCAACTGTGTGGCCTTGGGTCAACTACTCCATCAATAGTGAGGTTAATGATAATGATGTATAGGGTTTACTGTGAAAACTGAAGATGACATCTGTGAGGATTTAGCACAGCGCTCAGTACAAAGCTCGTGCGAATGAGAGCCATTTCTTCTTACAACTAATTTTTTCAAAGTCCAGTTCCAATGGTATCTCCTCTGTTATAGCACTTACAGTGCAGTGTAAACATTTCTTATCTGTCTCACACTAGGCTGGGAGTTCATCACTATATCTCCAGCATGTGGTATAGGGCCTAACACAGACTATGTACTCAATAAATGCATGTTAAACAAGCCATCTTCCTTCCAATGCAAGCTTGACTGCATCCTGAATTGTAGGCATCAGAAACGGTGCTTTTAGTCTTACCTCATACACCCTGTATCGAACAATGTCATTTGTTTTCATTACATTTTTCAAATCATCCAGCAGATTGCTTTCAAATAAAGCCTCCAGTCCAGCTTGGGTCAGTGATATTCTTGACAGGGATTTAATGGCCTTATGAGGAAAGAAAAGATCTCTAAGTCATAAAAATATAGAGTATTAATATCTACTTCATAAGACTGATGTGAAAATTAGTGCATGGAATGCCCCTTGCCCAATGAGCATTCATTACATTTTAGCTATTATTATTTATAATTGGAAAAGATACATATTATTCTCAACAGAAAGCAGATTATGTAAGTTTTGTTTCCTATCAAGCAACCCATTGTAAGCCCTATGATGGATAATTCAGATATGTGTCTTCTAGAAAACAGAAGGGTTTTATTAGTATTTATGTGACATCATTTATTTATCTGATACCATATATCTGTAGTAGGAAATTCAATTACACAGATCATCCATTTAAACGTTTACCTCTCAATCCAGAAGGCCCTTCCTTGCCTTTTAGGACACTAATATCTCTGCGCGTTTAAGCTGATGGCTCTAGCTGACTTACCGCTTTAGCTACAGATAGATTCTCGCCACCAATACAATAAACGACTTGTTTTAGTAATTCAGCATTATTTAGAATCTCAGTAACAGCATCAGAATTTTCAACAATTCTTCCAACCTGAAAGAAAGAAAAAATCAGAAATACTCTTCCAAGGTAGGGCAACACATGAACACACAATGGTCAAATTTCCTTAGCATGCAGTTATTTTAGGAGTTACTGATTACAGCTTTAAGACAAGTCATTAGAAATTCCAAATGACCCAAATTCATTAAAGCTAAACACACATATCGTCTAGTAACATCTTTGAAAGGAAAGAAAAAAAAAAAGGTGGGTAAAGAGTTGAGACACTTCAGTGAGTGAAAACAATATAAATCCTAGTTCTGTCAATTTTTAGCTACATTGACCTTGGGCAAATTAAATAACTTCTTTGAGCCTAATATTTGTCAATAAAATGGGATTATAATACTTAACTGCAAGATAGTAATGAAGATTAAATGAGACTAAACAGGTAAAGCACCTACTACACCATCTGGCACATAAATGATCAATGAATAAATTGATAGTTTCGCCTTTTTGTTGAATAAACAATTTAGAGGAGAAAAGGAAAAACAGTAGTTGAATATGTACTGGATAACTAACTGCTCAGCTCCTAACATTTCAAAAAGATTAATCCTCAGCAGCAGCTCTTCACCCAAATCTTAGTAGGATATTCTGGTTACCAGGGTGATAAGAGTTACTGTCTTAATTGGTTGGTTTAGTGACCTTCACAATAGTACTTTGTTCATGCCGCTATAAGACTTAACATGGCAATCTTTTTCTCTAGACTTGGGGTTCCTTGAAGGAAAGACATACACTTTATTTATCTTGGTGGCACTAACAGTATATGATACAATGCCTGGCATGTAAAAGGAACTCAGTCAGTATTTGATGAATGAATGACTCAGACGGTACTTAGTGGAATTCTTACTTTAGCTTGTATCCCCTCAGGTAGAGTTAGCTATGAACATTAGAATAGCCTTGACACTCCCTAGAGACAGAGAGATCATATTTTCCTTATCGCTCTTTCTTTGGCATGCAGCATAGAGCCTGGTCCAGAGCAAGCAGTCACTAAATGTCAGTTCCTTTATTACGTGCTGGTAAAATGTCATACCTGGGACAGAGTGAGGATTTTTACAGAATCACTGGGGTGGGTGAGCCCCCTCTGCAGGTCACCCTTGAGGTTCCGGGCCACGTGAACTGGCTCCACAGCTTGGAGCAATCTCTCCAGAATGGATACACACAAAGCAGTCTGTTCCCTAAAGGAGGCACCATAGCTCTCATTAGTTCATGTCTTGCCAGGTAGAAAGTAACAAGCTAAGAATATCTGCCACTTAGCTCAGTGAGGATCTCTTCCACACAGACTTCCCTTTGAAACACTAGCTTCTACTAATTTATTAAATAATTTACTAAGTACCTATTAGTGCCGTGACTGTGCTGAGGCTACAAAGAAGGATAAGATATATTCTCTAGCCTCAAAGAGCTCAGTCTAATGGAAGATATGGAAAAACAGAAAGGCAACTATAATCCAGGTAGATAAATGCTATAGGTTCGGGCTGGAAGCTGTGGCAGCTCAAATAAGAAGACGGTACAGAGAAGGTCTCTCAGAGGGGTAACACCTGAGATAAACTTTAAGAAAAGGTGAGAGTTATCTCAGAGAAGACAGTACCTGTTCTAGGAAGAGGGGGTAGCAGCACACGAAACGGCAGAGAGGAATGAGATAGTGTTATGCATTCAAGGAACCACAAGTAGCTTGGTATGACTAGGTCAGAAGGGGAGAGAGGTGGGGAGGAGGTAAAAGGCGGGAGATGAACAGCAAGACATAAAACAGGAAAGACGCCCAGAAGCCAGATTTTGATAGGTCTTTTATGTCCCGCAATGGAACTTAGCCTTTTTCCAGAAGGCAATGACAAGCCATGAAGCAGTTTTAGAGCACAGAAGTAACATGATGAGATCTGACTTATAGAAATCACTCTGCATCAGTGTTAGAGAAAGAATTTTCAGTTAGAAGGCATCATTGAGGGGCCGGACCCGTGGCCAAGTGGTTAAGTTTGCACGCTCCGCTTAGGTGGCCCAGGGTTTTGTCAGTTCGGATCCTGGGTGTGGACACAGCACCGCTTATCAAGCCATGCTGAGGCAGCGTCCCACATAGCACAACCAGAAGGACCTACAACTAGAATATATAGCTATGTACTAGGGGGCTTTGGGGAGAAGAAGGAAAAAAACAAAGATTGGCAACAGATGTTAGCTCAGGGGGTCAACCTTTAAACAAAAAAAAAGAAGACATTGTTGACAATGAGAAGTGATGAAGGAATAAAACAGGCGAGTAGCAGTGGGGATGGAGAAGAGGGAAAAGATTCAACAGCTATTAAAGAACTACATTAATCAGAACTTGATGACTACCAGATGTAGATACAGAAGGTGTTTCAAGAGTAACTTCCTCGTCTCTTAATAGGCAGTACAAGTAAATGGGCACTCACATACCGCTAATAAGAGTATGCAATTAAATTGGTACACATTTCTAAAAGGTGATTAAGCAATACACAGCAAAAGCCTTAAAAAGGAACATATCCTTTTAACTTAAGGATTGTACTTTGCATAACTGAGCCTAAAGGAGTAATTAAGAATGTTCTTATACCCAAGACAATTGAAAACATATGTCCACACAAAAATTTGTACACAAATGTTCATAGCAGTGGAAACGACCCAAATGTCCATCAATTAATAAATGCAAAATGTGGCATATCCATACAATGGAATATTATTCAATCATAAAAAGGAATGAAGTACTGATACATGCTACAACATGGATGAACCTTGAAAATATGTGAAGTGAAAGAACCCAGAGACAAAAGTGTTCCTTTTGATGATGATTCCATTTATATGAAATGTCCAGAATAGACAAATCCATAAAGACAGAAAGCAGATTCCTGGTTGCGAGGGGCTGGAGGAGGGGATAAGAGGGGGAATGGAGAGTTACTGTTAATGGGTACACGTTTCCTTTCCTCTTTTAAAAAACTGCAATTGTACATATCATAAAATTTACCATTTTAACCATTTGTAAGCAAACAGCTCAGTGGCATTAAGTGCATTCACACAGTTGTGCAACCATCACCACCATCCATCTCCAACAACCTTTTTCATTTTCCCAAACTGAAACTCTGTATCCATTAAAAACTAACTCCTCATTCTCCCCTTCCCTCAGCGGGTAGCAACCACCATTCTACTTTCTATCTATAGGAATTTGTCTACTCTATGCACCTCATACAAGTGGAATCATACAGCATTTGTCCTTTTGTGCCTGGCTTATTTCACTTAGTATAATGTCTTCAAAGTTCATCCATGTTGTAGCACACGTCAGAATTCCCTTCCCTTTTAAGGCTGAATAATATTCCGTTATATGTATATAACACATTTTGTTTATCCATTCATCCACTGATGAACGCTTGAGTTGCTTTGGTGATTTTAGTTTGTTTTAGCCATTCTAATAGGTATATAGTAGAATCTCAATGTGATTGTAATTTGCATTTCCCTAATGACTAATGATGTTGAGTATCTTTTCACATGCTTATTTGTCAGCCATATATCTTCTTTTTCAAATATTTTGCCCATTTTTAAGTTGGGTTCCTTTCTTGTTATTGAGTTTTGAGAGTTCTTTATGTATTCTGAATACCAGTCCTTTATCAGAAATATTCTTTGCAAAGATTTTTCTCCATTTGTGACTTGCCTTTTCATTCTCTTAACTGTGACCCTGGAAAAGCAGAATGTTTAATTTTGATGAAGTCCACTTTATCCATTTGTTCTTCTATGCATCATGCATTTGGTGTCACATCAAAGAAATCTTTGTTTAACCCAAGGTCACAAAAACTTTTTCTAAAGTTTTCTTCTAGAAGTTTTATAATTTTAGGTTTTATATTTACGTTTATAATCCACTCTCATACACTGCTGGTGGGAATGTACAATGGTAGAATCACTTTGGAAAACAGTTTGGCAGTTTCTTAAAAGTTAAACATACACCTACCATATGATCCAGCCATTCCACTCCTAGGTATTTACTCAAAGAGAAAAGAAAGAATATGTCTACGTAAAGACTTGTACATAAATGTTCATAGCAGTGTTATCTGTAATATACCCAAACTGGAGACAATGCAAATGTTCATCAACAGGTGAATTGGTAAACAAATTGTGGTACATCCATACAATGGATGACTACTCAGCAATAAAAAGGAATGAAGTATTCATTCACACCACATGGATAATACTTAAAATTATGCTGAGTGAAAGAAACCAAAAAAAAGAGTGTATATTGTATGATTCTACTTATATAAAACTCTAAAAAATAAAGGCAAACTCATCGATAGCGATAGAAAGCAGATCACTGGTTGCCTGGCTGAGGCAGGGAGGGATCACTAAGAGGCATGAGGAAACTTCTGGGGGTGAGAGATATCTTTGCTATGTTGATTGTGGTGATGGTTTCATGGGTATATATGTGTCAAAACTCGTTAAATTGTACATTTTATTATGCACAATTTATTTTATGTAAATTATATCTCAATAAAGCTGTTTTAAGAAAAAGCAACGGTAGGTTAAACTGTGTAGTGCACAAATTTCAAGTCACATGTGGCCCTTTGGTACCAAGAAGCCAAAGAGTTAATAACTTACAATCAGTCTTGTTTGACTTCCGTGTTGTAAAGCAGTAATCTTAGGACATACTTTCCCTCACAGAAACTCCTGTCGAGACTGTAGATTCACATCTATTAGACCAGACCTTGAACTAATATATAGCAACCTGAGTGCTTTAACCAGGATAACAGCAATGTATCTGGAGACTGCCAATCTACTATCCAGAGAAGAATTATTCCCACAAACTGCAGTTTGTATCTACTATGTAGTCAGTTCTGAAGTACCCTGCCTTTAAATTTTCATTATGATTCTTTGCTAGAGCCCTGCTCCTTCATTCAGCAAACGATCTCCCCCACAGAACTTATTCTTAAGACTCCTCTTCGTTTCAGTTCCTACTGCATCCCTGGTGTTAACTTATGATATGAGCCTTGAAAGTCTCTTCATCTATAAGATAAAGTGGTTGGACTAGGCCTCTCCAAAATTTATGAGTCTAATCTTTTATTTAGCTTATATTGTATTATGTGTTGCACCCTAGGAGGGTTGCAGAGATGAACAAAATACGGCCCCTGCCTTCAAAGAATTTACAAACTGGAAATAAATACATTTGAAGCTATAATATATGGCAATAGTGTAAAGCATCATTAACCGAAGTTATGATAATGTCCCTCAGAAGATCTGAGGACCAGTCACTTAAGTGACTAAGAAAGACTATATGCAGTGGATGGCCCCTCACCTGGGCCTTAAAGGATGGTCAGATTTGGAGAGAGGGGAGGGCATTTCAGTTAGAAGGACTGGCATGAATAAAGTTAGGAAAGTGCCAAGTCATGCTCAAGAGAAAGTGAATGGTGCCACCTGGTATCTGGAGGAGATGAAACACATGAATAGGAGTGGAGGGAAAAGTTGAGGCTGGAAAAGTAGGGTGGAAATATGCTGTAAAGGTCCAAATACCAGACTAAGAAGTCATGATTTTACACTGTAGGCAATGGGAAACCATGGAAAAGATGTGAGCCAAGTGACCTGAGAAGTTCACTGTGGTTGTGGCATAGCAAGGACACGCTAGAAAGGAAGCTTTGAGGTAATAAGAAGTCAGACAATGCAATAGACCCAGCAAGAGGGAGAAAATGAAGGACTCAATGAAAGTGAACAAATAAGGGATATTTCATAGACAGACCTCAATAATGTTACCTGATGGATTTAATGACGGGAGAACAAGTATGAAAAAGGGAGGAATCTTAGGCTAGAGCCAAGAGAGCCTTCCGAAATCATCCAGTGTTGATTCAATGACTCATCCTTTTCAAGCAGAAAGGTCACTTTTAAATTTCTGGATCACAAACATTTTAAACCCTTTTACATTATCAGATGATCAAATACAAAGTGTTTCTTAACCAAATATCACAAATGTGCATAAAATGAAAAGTAAAAGTTGCCATCCTACCATTCTAAGTCCCACTTCCATATTAATAGTTCCTGCTGTACCTTTCAGATATTCCCAATGTTATACTAGCCACTGTGAGTTTGAGGGGAAGAGTGTAATCCTTTTTAAAAATTACACGTAATGGGATCATAAACTCACACGATTTTTTTTCATTCAACAACATATATTAGAGATCTTGCCATGGCCACATATATAGATCTATCTCAGTTTTTCTAATCGCTGCACAGAGTTACATACTAATGTGTCATAATTTATTTAAAATCCTCTTTTAATGGATATTTAGGTTGTTTCTAGTTTCTTGCTTTCACCTTCTGCTACGGATATCCCTGCATAGGCGGTGCATTTGTGTGGGAGTACACCTGCACGTTAAGATTCTACAAGAATTACTGGATCAAAAGGCAAGTGAATGAAAAATGTTGACGGATCTTGCCAGACTGCCAGGATAGTACCCCTTCATAAGAGGGGGAGAAAAGCTAAAGGCGTGTACACAGGATTGTGGCGTCCTCCCTGTAGATGGGCAACCCTGCTTCCTCCTCCAATTCCTATTTCAAGGATGAGGTCAGTGAGGCCAGGGGCACACCGCAGAACCTGGACTTGAACCCTGTCTCTAGCCTCTCAGCCCAGGGACCTTCCCTCTCTGAATTTCAGCTATACGCTACCCTCACTGCGACTGGGCAAAAGCCTTCCCCGTCACCCCAGCCACCCGGGTGTCCATGCTCGGGGATGTCACTCTCCCCCATTCAAGCCGCGGGGTCCTCTCACCTGTGGTTCTCGTGGAGCAGCGAGAAAAGCGGGCCAAGGTGCAGTTCCGCCGCTTGCTCGCGGAGCTCGCTCAGCGGCACTGACTGCAGCACCGACTGAAGCGCGCGCAGCTCCTCCAGCGGCGCTTCCAGCCGCGACACCTCCCTCAGCAGCGCCAGCGCCTGGGCCGCCATCATGCCCCTCCCGCAGGGGCTCGCGGGTTGTCGGTTCGGCCCTCTTCCCGGCGAGCTTCCCTGAGTCTCGCGAGATCTGCCCAGCGCAGCCTCCTTTTTCCGAGTTTCGGCTGTGGCTGCGAGCTGCTGGGGCCGCACCAATAGCAATGCGGGGCTGGCGGGCTGCGCGTGCTCGCGGGCTGTCAAGCCTCGCGAGACAGCGGCCGTTAGGGTCGAACCGATGGTCGCTAGAGGGTGAGGGGTCGCGCTCGCGCGTCGTCGCGGGCTCCGCTCAGTTGGTCGCGCCGGCCGACTCTCCGGTTGGGTTGCGTGTTTCGCAGAGAGAGCGAAGGTTCGTCCTCTGCCCGGCTAGCGGAGTGGTGAGAATGAGGACCTCCCCCAGGTTGAACGGCTTCGCGGGTGGCCTCCTGCTCTCCAGCCGGACCCTGGGCTGCGGCGAGAGCGGCGGTGCTGGAGGCCGCTGAGGCTCGGGCAGCCCTGAGGCCACCTCGGGCGGGGCGGAGGCGATGGGCATGCCGCTCCCCGGCCGGTCACGTACCAAGAGGAGGCGAAGTGGCATGCCTCTGGAAGACACGATGAAAATTCTCGAGAAGCTGGAAGACGGCGTGAGTAAACCGACGTGGGGCGCCTTTCTGGCGTCAATGAGTCAACCGGGCGAACCATGAAGCAAAACACCAGGGTCATTAGGGCCAGCCTGGAGAGTATTTCGCCCGTCTGCTCCGGGGTGCTGTGCATTCTCCGTGACGTAGACGTGTCAACAATGGAGACTGAGTTAACCTGAGTCGAGGACCAGACCAGAGCGGGGCGGCCTGTGATGCTGAGGGCCGTCTGCAGCCAGGCCAAACGCATTTACAAGCAACTGGTGGAAGCCACTGGGAAGGGCAACCCAGATCAGTGTCCTGCGAGCAAGGGATGGTTTGAGAAGTTTAGAAATCGCTACAGTCTGCGAAATTCGAGCCTGATGGGGGAGGAAGAACCGTTAAATGCCCAGTCAGCACCCAAGTATTCCAAGCAACTCCACAGACTGATCAGAGCTAGAGGCCAAGTGCCTCAACAGATCTTCCTCGCCGAGGAGATGAGCTTGTTTGGGAAGTGCATGCCTTCTCGTACTTTAGGGAAAGACGAAAATCCGGAAAGCTGAGAGGAAACGACAGGATTTCCCTCATTTTTTAGTGCCAGTGCACAGGTGACAAAATGATGAAACCATTGCTCCTTTATAAAAACCCTAATCCCACTTGTCTTCTGGAAAAAGATAAAAAACGCCTTCCTGTTTTCTGCTGATCACACCCCAAAGTGACATTAGCCGCTGTCCTCTTTTTGGATTGGTTTCATAATTGTTTTATCCAAGCGCAGACTTATTTAGCAGAAAGAAATCTTGAATCAGAGTGTTGCTAGTTTTGGACAAAGGTCCCAATCACCCAGACTCATTATTCTTGGTGCATATAATGATAATACTGTGTTTCTCCCTCTGGAAGGCACTAGCCGTCTTCAGCCCTTGGATCAGGGTATAATTGAAGCATTCAGAAGGTGTTACACCAAGTATGTATTTGACCAGTTTGCTGACTGTATTGCACAAAACGCTTGCCTTGCTTTGAAAGAAGCGTGGGAAGTACAGCAGTGCTTTGGTAGTGATAAAAGAGGTGATGGATGAAAACCAGCCGCTCTTAAAGCCTGGTGGAAACTTTGAGAGGATGTTGTGAGTGATTGTGCATGTTTCCCTAAAGCCAATGAAGAAGTTAAAAAAATCATAAAGTCTGCAAAACAGATGGGCTTTAAATTCATCAAAATCAGTGAAAGTGAAATTAACGAGCTATTCAAGTTTCAAGCTTTAGCAATAACTGAGAGAGAGTCTCCATCCATAGATGAAGAAGAAGGCAAGTCCCTGGAACCAGAGGTAAAGATGAATCTAGGAACATTGGATGCTGTCTTAGACCAGGCCTCAGACCTCACTGATGCTGCAATTGATATGGATCCTTTCCTGGATTGAAGTTTGGCCTTTAAAAAAGATTTCAGTGAAGTGTTCTATACCTATAAAGAGGTGCAAAACAACCTTCAAAATAAAGCCAATGAGTTGAATGAGAAAGAAGACACAAACAATAAAGAGGAATTAATGTGGGTGAAGGAGATGGATACAGAATCTGAGTCTGAAGGGGAGTCTGAATCTGATTCTGAATCTGATAAGGAGGAGGAGAAGGTAGAGAGAAAGAGGATAAGAAACCTCCAGAAGAGCCTGAACCCTCAGGCAGTGGCCCTAAGAATCTTACTATATCTGAAGAATCTGCCAAAGCCATAAATGCAGACCTGGACTTTTGGAATCTAACTTTGGAATTGAATCTGGAGAGAGTAGAGATACCTGAGTTGAAGGAAGAAAAAACTCCAGAGGCAGTTTCTTCCAAATAACAGTTCATCTCTTGCCATCCTTCCCCTCTTGTCCTAACATCATCTTCATCGTGACCATCCTTATAATCATCAGCCACACATCCATCTCATTTAGTCATTCAACAGACATTTATTGAGCATAAACTCTGCGGGGTCCTGTGCTAAACTTGGAGACACCATCTCAGGAACTCATCTCAGGATCTAAGGTAAATAGTTGTTGACAGTGGCCTTTCTTATTGTAATAGGTATAAAAGATCACAGTCTTGACTTCTTTTTGTAGACTTTGAATATAATGGTTTTCTTAGGACCACTCAGCCTCATTTTCTCTAACTTTATTTTTTCTACAGATACTAAAATCTTTAATCACAAGTGGAGCTTTTCTGAGTTAACCTTGGTAGTTGGCATGAGACTAGTAGCTCTTGAAATGCTGACATAGTCTTACATTTTATAAGGCAGTCTGATATTCATCTTCTCTGTTAATCCTCACTTTAGGCCTATGAAGGAGGTGTTAGCCCTTCTTTTACCAAAAAACCCTCCAAAGCTCAGAGTGGTTAAGTAACTTTCCTGAGTCTGCACAGCCAACGGTGTAAATGATAGGACTAGGGCTATAATTGATTTACTAACTTTGTCAGACACTTTGCTAGGAAATGGATCAGGCCTTTAAGAATTTATAGTCCTAAGGAATGAGACAGACAGGTAAACAGGTAACTAAAATAAACACAGAGGCTGTGAACTGGAAGCCTGCGGCTAGATTTGGCTGACGGATGTGTCTTCTTTGGTCTGCCCAGTTAACGGAGTTTTGAATTGGTTTCTAGCTTCCCCCCTCCCTTTGTTTAAGGTACTATTTACATACAATACACTTCACCAGTTTCAGTCTGCAGTTTGTTGGTTTTTTTGACACTTGTGTAACCACTACCACAATCAAGATATAGAACAGTTCATTTAACTTAAAAACGTTTGCTTGTGCCCTTGTGCACTCAATCCCTTCCCCCACCTCAGAAATATCATATTTTAAAAACTAAGATATTTCGCATTAAAGAGCTGGATTAAGAAATTGGAAACCCTGGCAACAGTGGACTCTGCATTCCTGAAGGGCAGCTTGCTGCTTTTCTTGTTTGTTTCAGCTCCCTATGGTGCTCTTAAATGTGGCAACAGAAGTGTGTGCAAAGTGCCTTTGGGGACACTGAGAACTGTGAGCTTAACTCTGGGAAAGGCTGCAGCGAGCAGCTGCCCTGGAAAGGTGAATGCATTCACAGGGAGAGCAGTCAGAGCCGGAGCCTTCTAAGCCGAGGAGGATTAGAAGGGAGATCTGGGAGGAGGGGGTCATGTGGGGTCGGGGAGGCAGCTGAGTGTGCTTCACTCACTTGTTTTTGTTGGCAGGACGGGCCTGTATAAAGTGGGAGAGTTTTGCATATGTGTGTTATTGTTTGTGCGCTGTGGTTTCTGAAGGTTTTATGTATCTAAGAAACTTAGATCTTTTTATCTGTACATCTCTGGGGAGTTCAGAGGTTTTTTTTTTTTAGTTGTTAGAGTGGGGAGGGAAAATTAGGATTTTTATTTTTGTAGGAGTTGTAGATCTGCATGTGGTGCTTGGGTTTTGTGTTTCTAGAGAGTTGCCCAGTGAAAATTACTCCCTCTTGCCCCACCCCGTGCACTGCCTCCTTCCGGCTAGCCTGTCTGGGGCCTGGTGGGGTGAGGGCCCAGCAGCAGGTGGTGAGGGGAGAGGGCAGTTGAGGCCCTCAGTGCCCGCCCACCAGTCGGCAGCTCAGCCTGGGGCTGTAGATCCCCAGGGCTGTGCTGCTCAATTACCAGCGACGCCATGGACAAGCTGGGCTCACGGTGCCCTCTGCCAGGCTACCCGCGGCCCTCTGTCTTTATATGCCTCCTGGTGAGTGCCCCACGCTCCGACGCTACGAACCCCCTCAGCCCAAACCTCTAGTCTGAGGACTGAGGGAAGAAGGCGAGTTTCTCTTTAGTGCTCCTGGGATTTTGAGCTGGGGGCAGGCAGGTAGAGGGTGGATGGTAAAGTCCCTGGCGACACCACCGGTGTCTTGGAGATTGTGGCGTGGTTCTGAAGGTTACCTTGTGAGGAGGAGTGACTGGGCTGTGTTTCGTTGCCAGGGTGGTCGGAGAGGGGAAGGGGTGTCTGCTAGTGAGTTCTCGTCTAGATTCCTTTTCTCTTTGTATTGCAGTTACGGTCTTGTTTTTCTGTATTTTTCTGGGGGCTTTTTTTTTTGCATTTCTGAAATATCTTACAATGTTAAAGTTGGAAATGACTACAGAGTGTCTCCAGTGGTGGTACCCAGGGGTCTAGCCCAGCTCTGCTGCTCACTTTTTGGGTAATTTTGTTCCCTTATTTTCCTCATCTGTAAAAATGGGCACAAATGAGTGGCCCTTAACCTTTTTGGGATTGTAATTTTTCTTGAATTTTTTGGGAGAAAGTTCTGAATTTGCACCCAAGGAAAATGTATAGATAAACACGAAAGTTGCATTCACTTTCAGAGTATTCACGGATTCTTTAAAACTAGGATGGCAAGTATAGAACCACTAGGTGGTTTCTGAGGCCCCTTCTCCCTAACAGACTGTAAAGTCAACCATAACCTCCTAAAGGCTCTGCAAATACTCCAGGACAAAAAAAGGAAAGAGGCAAAACGAAACATGAAATAATCCAAAGATACATAAAATGTTTGAAAAGAACATAAAATTAGAAAAATACAGTAAAAGACATAATTATGAAAATGTTATAAAAACTTAAAAAAATTATAGTAGATCTTTTCCCATTATAATGTCTCTCCTAGGGAATATTGTGATGTGTGTATTTTCCATCAATTTTGCATTCATATAATGTTGCTTTCTCACATATTGTGGTCCACTCTTGGTTCCAAACTGAACTTTCATGCTGATACTTTGTTGATATGGTCCACAAATGTTTCTCAAGTCCATACTCCATGTCAGGGGTTGTAAAGTGCTGGGAATACAGAAGTAAATGAGACTGAAGAGCACATGTCCAATGCGGGAGCCATGTGTAAACAACTGTCTGTATTTCAGTTTGATCAATGGTACAACAGAGGGATGTTTAGCAGCAGTACTGGCCTCTCCCCGCTAAATGCCAATGGCATCTCCTCCCCAGTCATGACAGTGAAAATTCTCTCCAGATATTGCCACATGTCCCCTGGGGGGCAAAATTGCCCTGAGTTGAGAACCACTGGATTAAGTGAAGCTGAAATGACCCTACTAGATCAATTCCTAGTCAATTTTCCTTGCAGTTCAGGGAGCCTAGAATGGGAGGCAGGAGTCTTGGATTCAAGTCTTGGTTCTGACACAGAGTTTCTGTATGTTCTGCTTCAGTTACCTTATCTGTTAAATTAAGGGTTGTCTTAGATACTACCTGAGGGCCCATTTGCCTCTTAGTATTTTGACTATGAGTTCATATAAGAGTTTCAGTACATTTTAGGTGAGTTTATATTTAATCCTGTTAGCTCTGTTTTCCACTGATACCTGCTGTCTGAAATGCCCCAGATCTTCCCTAGGAATGGTCTTTTTGGTTGGGGGACAGGCCATTGCTCCTTTTGTGTAGAGTCTTTGCTGGAAGCCACCTTGCGTGTAGTTGACACCTTACAGTGTTCCAATATGTCCAGTTCTCTACTAAAAGCACTGTTAACAGTGGGTGACCCAAAAAGCCCTACTTACTTCCCTACTTACTGAGACCTACTTAGTCTCAGTAATAAGTGTCTTGCTTGTGGATTAATTCACTAGTCTACAAGTATTTATTGAGAAACTGCTGTGTGCCGTGTTACAGTGGGGATACAGTGATGAGCAAGGGACCGTCCCTTCCCTTATTGAATTAGTGATTACAAATTGTTTTTCCTATCTTGTTTGAACCCATGGCAACTCTGAGGTAGGCAGCACAAGTGTCGTGATCTCCAATTTCTAGATAACATTTACAGAAGGGAGAAGCAACTTGTCGAAGGCCACAGGCAGTTAGCAGTACTGGCACTAGGATTTAAATCCTACTCTCTTGTGCTTTTGTTTTTTTCCTAGAGTCTGATTGAGTTGTCATTAAAAAATATGCACAATAAAAGCTTCATTGGTTTAGTTCAGAGAACTAGTGTGTTGAATTGTAGGTGTTGGTGGAGGTAGTGGGAGGGAATGAGAAACCCAACCCAGACAGGCCTCTAGTCAAACTGAAGCTAAAGACATAAAAACGCTACTCAGGCCCTGCCAAGAAGTAGGAGCCAGGGCCCAGGCGATAATGTCATAGAAGTGGGAGGACAGAGGTTTATTTGAGCAAGACATGAGTCCTGGGCTGGGAGGCAGGAGAAGCACACTCTTGTTCAGTCTTGCCTGAGTCACAGTGGGACTCCTTGCTACTTGCCTCCCTCCCTATTAATGGCTCCATTATATCCTCCAAGCAGAGAACCCTGGAATGGAAGATGTTCTCCAGTTCTTTTCACTTCCTCTTATTTTAAATGTTTATCATTAAAATAGTAAGACAAATTATATGTTGAATGTCTTTTCCTCTCACATTGTCACTGCCATTTTCTTAGCTCAGGATCTTAATGTCTTTTTCCTGGATCATTGTAAGGGCCTTTGAAGTAGACTGTCTTCTGGTCACTCCCCATCCTCCCTCCCATTACTCTGCTCAGCTTGACCATATTATTATTCTCCTACTTAAAAACCTCCAAAAGTACCCTGTTGCTTGAGTGTAAACCTCAGACTCCTTAGCCTGACCCTTTTCTTTACAATTCCAGCCAGCCTCGTTTCCTCCTGATTAACCCACAGATTAAGACCCATGCAGACTAGATATCTCATCTGTCCTTAAGTATCTCTTGAGTTTGTATGCATTGTTTGCTTAGAGTGCCTCCCTCTCCTTTTGTAATCCTGTTTACTATTTCAGATCCAACTGAGGGGGTACCTGCTCTTTGAAGCCTTTTCTTACTCCCTCAAGTAGAGCCTTCCTCTTAGTCCCCCCCAGCTCTCAGTTACAGTAGCACAGGTCACATTGCTTTAGAATTAGGCTACCTTTTCCACTAGGCTATCCACAGCACTTGGCACATCTACAAATGAGTGAAGGTGAAACTAACTCCCTGAAATATCAGTAGATGTCCGAGTTTATCATTCATAATAATCTCCATAGGTTGATGGCAGTTCAGTGGATGCCAGTTGGTGTTACGTCTATCCAGCAATTTTGTACAATAAGAATGAATTTCAAGACATCCAGACTTGAGTCCTTCTCCTGGCTTCACCAATTAAGAGCTATGTGATTTTGAGAAAGTTTCTAGATTTCTGAGCCTCTGTTTTTTTATCATCTGCAAAATGCAGAGGCATGAAATATCTAGGCATGAAAACTTTGTTTAAGCACTAAAGCTCAGTACACATCCCAGGAATTATTTTGTGGATGGGGAATAGGGATGAAAAAATGATGCCCAGCCTTGGTTCCAGTCGGCTTGAACTGGCAGATAGTGAATTGGCCATGTCACTGCTGACCTGTGCTTTTCTTTTCCCATCATGTAGATCCTGATAGCTTCTTTCCTCACATACCCTATGCTCAAGACCCTTAGCCTGCAGCTCCATTCAGCTGTCACCGGCAGCTATGTCTCCGGCACTTACTCCATCGTCTTTGTCAACTGTCCCAACGAACAAATTGCCAGAGATATTGCCAGGTATGGTGAAGGGGCTTATGTGCTGCCTCACGAGGCTTGGGGGGGCTCTCAGGATGCTCCAGAGGGGTCACTTTTGGGCCCTTCTTTTGCTCCTGACAACCCTGTCTGTCCAGTGATGAACTACACAGCTGTCTGCTTGGGGTGATGTAAGGAGCATGGCTGAATGATCCCCCAGAAGATCGTGAAAATGCTGAGTGGCGCATGGGGGCATGTAAGGGATGTGAGGCCCAGGGAGATAGGTAGCTCGCCCTACATGTTAAGGTAAGAGAACAGTGGAACCCTGCAGGCTGAGGGTTTAAGTCTGATTCCTGGCCCAGCTCTCTTTCTCCTTGGAGGTAACCTCTTTGCCCAATCTTGGAGGCACTCACTGTGACAAGTGAGGAGGAGGAGGCCGTTCCAAGTATTTGGCAAATTTCTGAAAGCAGCTGTGGTGTGGCAGAAAGAGCACTGGACTTGTAATCAAGTTTTAATCTTGGCCCTGCCACTTTCTAACCATGTGACCTTGGGCAAATTGCTTCCCTTTTGTAAGCATTGGTTTTAATGCTTAATTAGTTTAAGAATTAAGCTTAATTAATTTAATGCTTAATTAAACTAATTTAGTTTTAAAATTATAAAATGGGATAATGCCACCTACCTCACAGGATTGTTGTGAGATTAAATGATATGAAATACGTACAGTCCTTACCCCAGTAACTTGAATGTAGTAGATGCTCAGTAAATGTGTGTTGTATCTGAATTTCCCCCTTCCCTCCTCTTTAGAGCTGTAGCTTTGAAGAGGGTTAGTGGGGCTGGAGGGTATTGGATATGGCTCCTTGCCCCCTTTCGTCTTGCTCCTCAACTCAGCATTCTTGAAGTTTGATGATAGACAAAGTTAAAGTGTTTTAAAATGTTGAATCTGATCTTTGTGGGCATACAGCCTCCAAATCGTTGGTCACAGGTTAACTTTCATTTAATTCTGTCTTTTCTGCTCCCAAGCAGAGTGTCTATTTTTCCCTCATTAATATATTACCTTTGGAGAATAGCTCTTATCTAAAAGAACCTATGATTACTTCAGAAATATGACTATAGTATTTAGCAGCTAGGAATTGAAATCCCTTCTGATGCTTCTGGTATATCCAGGGTCCCTGCTGAATTGTCTGGACCCCTGGATTAGCCACTCTGGGTCCTGTCAGAGAACAACTTCAACTGACATCTGTGAGGCTGGGTATTGGGAGGAAACGCCTGTATTCTAACCAGTTGAAAGGCCGGTACAGGTAAATGGATCAGCATGAGCTTGGAGAGAGGTCTCTGTTGTCTTCTTGCATCCATGATTGCTGATGAGAAGCCTGGTGTTTATTGGGGTCTCACTCCTTTATAGGTAATGCTTTTTCTCTCTGATAGTTTTTAGGATTTTCTCTGTCTCAATGTTCAACTATTAATTTGTTAAATATTCTCTCTATTCTTTCTGTGTCCTTTTCCTCGAACTCCTTTTAGGTTGATGTTGAATTTGTTCTTATGACTGAACTTTATTTTTCTGTTCCCTTATTCTGCATACTGGGAGAATTTCTGTGCCCAGTCTTCTCTCTTATTTGTTTTTCAGCTGTGTCTATTTTGCTATTCAGCCCTTATATTGAGTTTTTTGTTTAAATGATTGTAGTTTTCCTTTTTAAGATTTCTAATTGTTTTTTTAACAACCAAATGCTTTTGTTTCATAATTATCTGATCTTATTTTGTGGATGCAATTACCTTGCATTATCTTTCTGTGGATATTAATTATTTTAATTTTATTTTTTTCCAGCTTTATTGAAGTATAGTTGACATATAACATTGTGTAAGTTTAAGGTGTGCAACACGATGATTTTATATACATACATATTGTGAAATCATTACCCAAATAGGATTAGTTAACACATCCATCACCTCAGTTACCTTTTTTTGTCATGAGAACTTTTAAGATCTACTCTTCTAGCAACTTTCAAGTATAGGTAATTATACTTATTTTAAAATCTTGGTTTTGAGTGTTTTATTAACTGTTTTTCATCTTATCTAAATTCTTTTGTTTGTTGAGTTTTTGTCTCTCTTGGTATTGACTTTCCTCAAATACTTGGTGATTCTTAATTGTAACCTCTCTCATCTTTTTAGTTATGCTTGTGGGGAGCTACAGGAACAGCTGCAAGGAATTGGTGTCAGGCAGCACTGTTTTCAGTGTGAGGGTGGGTTGTGGGGACAGTCTACTGGCTGGGGTAGCCTAGTAACTGGTCTTCTGGGCGTGAATTCTCCCTTTTGTCCTTGGCTGTCACCAGCCACTAGGACACTGTTTTGCCTTTTCACCCAGAGTTCCCACTCTCACAGCTTCTGCCTAGAGACAAACACCCCATTACTGTTGCCTCGGCCATGACAGATTTAGGGGGTCCTCCTGCTCCAGCTGTGGCATTCCACCTATTTACTTTGATGGTTGCCTCCCATTTCTTGCCTGCTCTGGTGCCCACCCCCTCCGGATACAGACTGTTGCTCACATCTTCTGTGGTGGTCCCCTTGCACGCGCCCATGCCTGTCTCAGGGCTGCCTTTTATTCTTTGGGGCTTCCTCATAGTTGCTGATATATAAAGCTTTCTCCTTACTGTGTTCTGGCATGGTTAATTAATAAATATTTTCTGTCGTTTCTAGGGTTTGGTGTAAAAGGAGAGACTGTAGTGTGTGTTCAGTCCACCAAGCTGAACTGGAAATCTAAAGTGGAGTCTTTAGTGGTGTGGCTGTGGAGCTCTCACCTCAGCCTGTTCTGTCCAGTATTTTTTATTAATGATTCCAATAGAAGAGAGGCAAACAGGTTTAGTTCCCAGGATTTGTAGGAGAGTAACTGGCTACGTGGTGAGGAAGGCCTCACAGATGTTAGCTGGCAGGCACCCCAGCTTTAGCTACAGAACTGGTGCTGGGACCAGGTCTTTCAGCTCCAGTTTAGTGTTCTTTAGAGTTTCGTCTGCTGCTTCTCCATTCTGGTTCAGTTCAGTTCTGGTTCCTGACCATGTTCTTAGCTCTCTTCGTTGACAGACACATTCTAAATTAGAAAAATCTTTTGGGGCCAGGCTGAAAATCCTGAATCTTGAATCATGAGACCTGGATTCTAGTGTTCTCTTGGATGCCAACACCACATATGACCTTAGACAAGTCTTTTTTCTCTGGGCTTCAATCTTATATGTGTAGAGGGGGAATGGGATTAGGCCAGAGTCACAAACACAAATAGCTATAGGCAGGTAACTTAAATGAGTCAAGTGGGCTGGGGTGTAATGGTGAAGGCTGGTGGTAGATAGCAACCCTTATTCTTTCTAGGTGTTGAGAGGAAAGAGCAATGGAAACTGTGTTGACCTGAGAAGCATGTGTCATGCCTATAGCACTGCTCAGCTCTAGCTAAATGTGGCCTTGTAGGACTGCAGGTCCCATGTTATAAGACTTATTTTTTGGTGAGAGACTAGATAATCTGTATTTTTTGAATGATAATTTGTATTTACTGGATAGTAAGTATTGGTAACAAAGTCAAGATTTTTTTAAATGCCTTGCGAGCCAAACCATGTACCTGGTCTGTGAGCCCCTAGTCTGTGAACCTTGCGATTTCTAGAGGCCCTAGCAGCACTACACATCTATCCTCTGCTTTCCTCAGAGGAGCATGAGGGCCTGAGCTGCTGGCCTTGAGTGTGTGTGTCTTTTATCTGTCAGCTTGTGTGTTCTCTCTTGCTCTTGCTCCCTGTCTCCCTGTCTCTCTCTTTTTCTTTGGCCATAGGGGCTTTTTGAATAACACAGTCCACCACAGTTCTACAGTCTTCTGCCCAAGGACAGGTTGCCATGACCAGTTTACACTCGCAAAGAGATTGCAAAGGGCCTGGGAGGCAATGGGTTATTTTTTCTAGAGGTTGAACTCGCTGTCTGTGTTTGCATGCCACCTTCAGAACCAATAAAATGTAATTCCTCAGCGGATGATTGAGTGATCAAGACTTGCAGCAGTTGCTTAACAGATTTGTGCCATGTGCCTCTCCTTATGGCCAGGGATTTATTTAGCTCCTGGAACTTTCCAAGGGAATGAGGGTGGTGGTAATGCCACATTAATGTGGAGCCTTAAATAGAGCATTGTGCAGCCTGGAACTCAAGGGAAGAGAAAGTAGGTCAGTTCTCTTGGCAGCAGCTGAGGAAAGGAGGGATCAGTGAGCAGGGCTCAGATGCGTTTATTTGGCAGGGTGCAAGCACTTCAGAGAACGGAGACCGGGTTCCCTTGGCTGCCTAAGACCTGAGAAAGCTTTGTCAGAGTCTGCCTGATTCTGAGGGCTTGAGGTTTTGATGCTTGGAAACATTTCTTTGCATCAATGACTTGGTGATGCTCCTGGTTCTGTGACACCTGTACTAGTTTAAGCACATTTTATTGTGTTCACCAGGGCTTTGCATAGGGATCAGAGACTATCAGATCAGGAATTCCAACTTGTAGTCTGTCAAAAAAACAACTTAGAGATCTGCAAAGCTGATGATTGTGCTCTTAGGGCTATGCTAGAAAGCTTTACAAAAATAAAAGGTGAAAAGAGCCTATATTTGCCAAAGACCAACACAGGATATAATGCTTTTTTTGCTTTTACTTGTAGTTGTATCAGTTCTGTGTGGTCACACAGGTATCTACAGATCTCGAGCACTGAGTGTCATCCTGACGCATGTCTGAGAGATAAAAGCAGGAGAAGGTGGCATAATAAAACGAGTTCTCGGCGCTGAAAAGACTGACTGAAGCACTCCTCTCATTGTACAGCAGGAGAATCAGGTTGAGTGAGAGGGACATGCCTATCCTGGATAGGTGCTCAAATACTTATTCCTGGAATGAAAGAGAACACTTGCATAGGTCACACAGCCATCCTACTAAAGGGCCAGGAATGGAATCCAGCTCTTCTTGTTTCTGTCCAGTAGTAATTCCTGACTGGGCCTGTCCTTAAAACTGCCTTCTCAAAGCTGCTTCCCTACTTCTCTCCCCACCCAGGGAAGGACTTAGAACAGCTCTGTCTTCAGAGGCTCTGTGTATGGTGGTTATGGAATGTGTTAGTTTGAGGGGAGAGGGCATTCTAAATGATTATCTACTTAAACTCAGGTTTCCTGGATAATTCCTAGGAGCTCCTGTCCCCTGCCCCTTCTTTAAGATCCTGGACACTTGCCCCAGTGACTGTCACTCTCTCTTTGCTTTAGGGCTATACTGGATAAGAAGCTGGCTGCCTCTGTGAACATCTTACCCAAAGCATCCTCACTGTGAGTTTTGCTATGGTGCGTGGAGTGGGGTGGGAGTGCTAGTTCAGGTCCTGGCTGGTGGAAAGAGCACTGAACTAAGGGGGAATTGTCAGAGAACAACTCAAAGTCATATAATTAATCATCAGTTCACTGTTGATTTGTATTCAAAGGAAATCAACCAGTGGGTTTATGTCATCCAACAAAATCAAAAATAGGTGATGTATAGAGAAGACAGAAAAAACCCTACACTTTAGGAAGAGTGAATCTTGTTGGCACATTCTTTGTTTAAATCAGTTAGCTTACTGTTAGCAAGTAAGTCAGACTGGATATTCTATCTCTGAGAAGGCCAACTAGGGATATCAAAGAAAATAATTTCCATTGCTTTTGGATTCTGTGGAAAAATTTGAGAGTTTAGCATATTTTACAGGCTGTTTCTGTGGATTGTCTGCCTTTCATTTCATTGACATCTTCACTTTAGTTAAGGCTGGTCTGCACCACTCCCCTGATCACAATGTTTCAGCATCCCAGTACCTTCTGGGCAGGTTTATCTTATGTCTTAATCTCTCTCATCAGCCTGTTTCTCATCTTCTTCCTCCCCTGGGGAAAAAAACAAGAGAGAGAGAAATAATGTCTACTCCAAAAGTCAAAACATGAAAGTGCTGTATAATGAAAGCGTGCCCCCCGGCCCCTTAACTGGTGTCATTCCTTCAGTGGCTCACATTATCCATGGCTATGGCTCCCAAGTTTGGCTGTGCTTTAGATTCCTAAGCTCCATGTGAGATCTCACTGAGAGTGAGATCTCTGAATTTTCAAAAAGTTGTATAGGTGATTCACATACAGCCAATCTGAGAACCAGTACTTGGGAACTAGAATAGGATTTAAGCCCAGCAGTCCCTTCATGTGTCCACCCTTCCTTGTAATTGGTCCTTTTACCACAGCTCTGTGAGGCTGGGCCAATGGCCTCAGTCGTCTTAGACTTGCCCTGGGTCAATGTGTATATTCTTAAGCCAAATTTCTTTCCATTCCCATGATGCTGTACTGTTCTTATACTCTTTTCTAAACATCATCACTGACTTTGTTTTTAATTTTTGGACCTGTTTCCATATCTCATAAGGCTCACTTCTTCATGAAGTCTCCTGTGCTTTTTTTATTATCCATTTGTGGGCACTCAACTTTGAGAGTCAGTGATAAAAGTAGCACCAGTCCAAAGGATGAGGAGGAACCTCGAGGCCATGAGTATAGGATGTGCATTGAAAGAGCTGGAGATGCCCAGTTTGCAAGAGAGAAAACATAGGCGTTTCTGCAGGGCTGTCCTGAGGTGGTGCTTCATGTGGAAGTTGGGGAAAACAACTGGGAGGTCGATGTTGGCATACTAGAAGAAAAACCATCACATGTGAAAACCTTAAAGGTAGATGGACTTCTTCAAGAGATGGTGAGCCTCTCACCTCCAGGAATGTTCAGGCAGATGCTAGAAGCGTGCATTAGAATGGTTGGACTAGGTGACCTGTGGGGCCTTCACCAACTCTTGACTTTTTTATATGGGCTCGGAAAGATTTTAAAGTTTCCGTCTTAGTAAGTCACCTAGTTGGGGCAGATTTGACGTTTCACTGGGGCCATCTTCTGAGCATGATAATTTGGTTTTGTTCTCTTCTTCAGGTACTTTTGGAATGGAGAAATAGAAGAAGCCACTCAGATCCTGTTGGTGAGTGAGGATGGGGGTATGGGGCCTTGATAGGGGAAGAGTGAGACCAAGTCCTTATTCCTAGGTTTCAGTTACAAATTAGCAAAGATCAACTGATTGAGCTCCTTGCCCCACATAAGATGCCCAAGGTTCATTTGTGAGCCAGTGACAGGGCCTGGTGCCCGGGGAGGAATGCTGTCTCCTGAATGGCCAGATGAATGAGCAGCTGCAAAGCTGAGGCCCTAAGGCAGTGATTTTTTTTTTTCATTTTACAGTTGATAAAGACAAAGACTTCCAAGGTACACATGCTGTCCAGCTACATCAGGTAATGCTGACATCTCTTCTCAGCCAGGGACATGCTGGGGACTAAGTGAATGAGCATGAAAAGCAGGAGACTTAGAGCATAGTCACCACCCTCCCATATGACCGTGTCCCTGTCCCTCAGATTCTCCATCTATAAAATGAGAGGCTAGAATGAGTTAGTTTAAACGAGCAGTTCTCAAAATTTTGGTCTTAGGATCCCTTTATACTTTTCAAAATTATTGAGGACCCAAAAGAGCTTTGTTTATGTGGGTTACGTCAGTGGTTACTAATTAGAAATTAAAACAGAAATTAAAAAAATACTTTTAGTTCATTTAAAATAACAGTAATACAGCTATATAGTAATATAATATGTGAACATAATATATATTAACATAATATATATAACATACTATATATTAACATGTATAACTGTAATATATGCAGTTATATATTAACATAAATAATGCATTTTTATGGAAAGTAACCATATTTTCCAAAAAACAAAAAAGTGAGAAGAATGGCATCATTTTACATTTTTGCAAAATCTGGCTTAGTAAGAAAGCTGGATCTCCTCAGAAGCATCTTTAAGTATTGGGACACTTTTAAGCTCTGGTGATAAATTCAAGCTTTCCCAACTTCTAGTTTTTGCTTGAAAACATGACTTGTTTCATTGACAGGAAATGATGTAAATTTTCCTTTGAATGATGGGCCTACTTTGTTCATAGGTGAGAAATGTCTACCCTAATGCTCAAACCTGAGTAACCATAATTTGCAAAAGTGACAGATAAAGATGGTTGCTCAGGCTTGAAAGTAAAATGGTGCTCAAGTCTCGTTTAGCTTGTGACTCACACAGTCAGACAAGTTTAAGACAACATTGAGCTCACGTATATAGCAGAAGTGCTTTATTTGTGCTTCCCATTTTGTTACATAGAATGTTAAAAAGACGTACTCAAGGGTCAAAATTTAATAAAATTAGTAACTTTTACCACTTGATTATGGATGTTCTTAAGTGAATTTGACTTTAAAAGAATTTTTTTTTTAACTTTATTTTTTTTTGAGGACAATTAGCCCTGAGCTAACATCTGCTGCCGATTGTCCTCTTTTTGCTGAGGAAGACTGGCCCTGAGCTAACATCTGTGCCCATCTTCCTCTATTTTATATGTGGGACACCTGCCAAAGAATGGCGTGCCAAGTGGTGCCATGTCCGCACCCGGGATCCGAACTGGCGAACCCTAGGCCACCGAAGCGGAACGTGTGCATTTAACTGCTGCGCCGCGGGGCCAGCCCCAAATTTGACTTTTTTAAAATGCAAGTGGGTGATGGGGGAGAATACAGTGATCAGTAGTACAGTTTGGTGCCGTTGTCTTGAGCATGCTAAGGTGCCAGCAGTTTCACCCATTGTAGCTTTTGCACCATCAGTGCAAATGTCAACATAGTGAAAAGATAAATTAAAAGTTACTATTATTGTGACAATAGTTTTGGCCTCATGGACCTCCTGAAAGAGTCTTGGAGTTCCCTAGGGGTCAGTGGACCCCACCTTGAGACCCACTGGTCTATATCCTAATCATGCAGAGTGTGCTTTTTGGAATAATTGGCATCACCTAGAAGCTTGCTAGAACTGCAGAATCTCATGCTCACCCCAAACCTACCGAATCAGACTACAGTTTAACAAGATCTCCATATGATTCCTATGCACATTAAAAACTTGAGAAGCACTGGTCTAAACCAGTGGTTCTGGATGCTGGTTACTGTAGTCACTTGGGGACATTTTTCAAATTACCAATTTAGGCCCCATCGCTCAGAGTCCAACTTAATTCATCTGGAATGGGGATCAGTATGGTGTTCTTCAAAAGCACCCAGATTGACTCGCATGTGCAACCAGGGATGCAAGGCACCTATCTGCTGATAAAAACCCTTTTCCTCTTCACTTCTTAGGGACTCAGGGTTCTGTGAATATATGGCTATAGCCAGGTCTCAAGTCTAGCAGTACAGAAGGCCCTCAGAGGTGTGGGAATAAGGCACCCTTAGTAGAACCAGCACTGTTGATAAATGACAGCTTAACTGGTGAGGGACAGCTTCAGGGTTAAAAGGGTGAACCCCAAATCTTGATTGCCAGAGTCACATTCTGGCTTCTCCATTTGCCAGTTGTAGCATAATTGCATGCAAATTACTTAGACTTTCTGTGCCTCAGTTCCCCCGTCTATAAAATGGGATCATACTAGTACCTTGGGTTGTTATGCATTTTGGAATGAATCTATGTGAAGTGTAAACTTGAAGTGCTGTATCAGTGTCAGCTCTTACTACTAAAGTGTTAAAAATGTCTTATTCTATATGTCTGAATACAGTATTCAGACATGCACTGAACTCATCTGTCTGCTTATAAAAATATATATACTGGTCTAAGTGTCCATGGAATAAGTTAAGAAAATTCATTATCCTTGGGCACTGGATGAAATTACCCACCTGACTCCAAATCTTTAAGCACCTATACATATGTTGTGATTTATTAAGCATGCTGTCTCATGAGCATTTTACAGTGCCTCACTCAGCAAAAAAGAAGAGGATGATTATTACCCCCACTTGACAGATGGGAAACTGAGGCCCAAGGCCCCATGTTACTTCAGTCTGGAAAGTGAAGAGAACTTGCATTGTGTGCTCAGGGCCGGGTGAAAGAGTGGGGAGAAGGGAGAGATTCCTTTTGGTTTGGCTGGTCAAGGAAGATCCCTTGGAAAAGGTCAGTGGTTGAGTTGGGCCTTGAGGGATAGAGAGGCTTTTGATTGATCAACAGGAGCAGAGAGAACTTTGTAGGAGGGGAAGAAAATGCAGAGGTATTGAGGCAGGGCGTTGTTTGGGGAAGGCACAGTGACGAGTGTGGGATGGTAATAAAGACAGTAGCTAACGCTTAATGCATGCATACAGTACCAGTCAGTGTACCAGATAAGCACTCTCTAGACCTCGTCTCATTTAATTCTCAGCAGTCCAGCCATGTAGGTGCTATTTTTAACTCTTCTTTTGTAGGGCCTTTAGAGAAATTAAGTGATTTGTCCATGGTTACGTAGCTAGTAAGGGGCAGACTTAGAATTTGAACCCATGTCTGTGAGACTCTAAAGCCGTGTGGTCCAACTCACTGCTTGCTGACAGGTGGGAAGCGTAGGCTCGGGAGTGGTGGGCCACGGTCCTGGATAGGGGGCTGCAGCACGTTGCAGAGGGCCTTGAGTGAGGCTGGCCAGTCAGGTTTTATTGCATGGGCTGATTCTAATCATAGTCACTCACAGGGCTCTGCTTTCTTTCTAAAGGTTGGTGCATCCTTTTGAAATCCCAGAGATCTTCAGTCTTCTCATGGACCAAGGAGATGTGCAGTATTTGAAGTGGCTGGAGGAGGGCATGGAGGAGGACTGAGTGGGGGAGGCTTTTTGTGCGTCCTGCTGGTTGCCTCTAGCCTTCATCAGCTGCACTCTGGGAAAGGGGAGGCCTCTTTCTGCCTCCTGGCATCTCTGGATTCCATGTTTTTGTCAGCACAGAGGAGCTAAGTAACTTGTGAAGGCTGAAGGTCCGAGGCTCCTAAGGCTGGAAGAGGAGGCTGGGCCAGTTGGGCCAAGCAAGAACGCAGTGGAACTTTTCTCTGAGTGCTTCATGCTTAAAGGTGGCCAGGGGGTGGGGGGTGATGATGGCTGTGTGTAGGGATCCAGGGGAGGTGGCAGTGAGGGTGAGGTTTGTCACCTTCTCCTGCAGTCACTGTGCCTACCTCGAGTGCCCAAGATGTAATTCCTCTCCTTCTCAGGAGGAGGAATGGACCTCATGACCTCTTCAGCCAGAACTGTGTGGGATGAATGCACCTTTTGGGAAAGTGGCAAGCACTTCATCCAAAAGGATGAATTCCTAATGGTGGAATTTCAGGGACAAGCAGGATTATTTCTCCAGGCGAAAGATGGTGTTTGTTGTTCCAGAGTCTTGAGGAGGTGGGACTGGGAATGGGCCTCAAGAGTTTGTAGGACAAGGGAAACATTAGGGCTTAGACACAGCCTCATGGGTTGGGAGTAGGTCTTGACTCTTCCTGGCCTGAATGTGACAGACAGCAGAAGCTTCTGGGGCCTTTCTCAGTGGAGACAGGTTCTGAGCCCGCCATACTATTTCACTTGAGCATTGAAACTGAACATCCTAAAGTAGGAAAGAACCCTGGGGAATTGCTGGACCAGTGTTTTTCAGACTTACTCCACAGAGCCCCAGGGGTTGACAGAAGGTACTCTGGGGGCTGCCTGGGTGTGCAGGTAAGGATATGAGGCCCCCCCACCCATAATTCAACCAGTACAACTGTGCTTTTATTTATGTATTGAGCTCCCTTGTAAGCTTTGGTTTTTTTTTAAAAAGTTTTCTCTGTTAAAAGTTTGTGAACCAGTGGTCTAAGCCAATCTCCATTTTATAGATTCCTAAAGGAAACTGAACTGCACTGAGGTCCAGAAAGGGGGTGACGTGTTGCATTATGAAGGGTACAGCCAGGCCTGCTCGCCCTGTGTCTGGTGCTCTCCTATACCTGCTCCACGGGTCTTAGGGGGAAGAGAGCAGAGAAGGCAGAGCCCTGTGGGGTGAGAAGAGAGACTTGACCAAAGGCCCCTCCGTGCCTCTGTCACAAGGTAACCCCCCTTGGGGGAGACCATGGGCAGTTTGGGTAGGGGTCCACAGATATCTGTGGTATCCTGGGCCTTTCTTCCCCGAGGGAAGGGTGTGTGGGAGGGGTATTGCCTGGCTCTAGTTCTGACACCTCCTGTGCTTCTTGGACCTTAGTTCCTCCAAATATAAAATGGGGTGGGGGGGGGGATCTCCAGGGGCTCTTCTGTGAAGACCTTGTAGGGACTTTAGGCTGAGGCCCTTCCAAAGGTTCAGAGGATCCTATGTTGAGAGCCAGTGGGGATTTTGGAGGACTGCCTCAGGAGAAGAATAAAGAGAATGATAATGGTGGTGTCCCTTTTTACAACAGATGTTTGTGATACATATGAAAATCTTGTGTAAGTGTGAAAATCTTGTGAAAACGTTCTGGGGACCCCAAATGGACTGCCCGTTATTGCTTTCAGGATAAAGTCCAATTTCTTGCTTTGGCTTTCTTTTTTCTTTTTTTGGTTTATAACATTGTGTGATTTCAGGTGTACATTATCATATATCAGTTTCTGTATAGACTACATCGTGCTCACCACCAATAGTCTATAGTTTTTATCTGTCTTCGGTCTGGCTTTGAAGGCCCTTCATAATCTTGTCTCCAACTCTGGCAAGTGGATGGCTCCAATATGCTGTGTGATATTACCCCTGATTTCAGGCCATCCCTTCTGCCTGGAGTGCCCTTATGCATGAATGCTCGTGAAACCTGGCTGCTCCTTTGCAAGGCCTGGCTCCCCTGGTTGGAAGGAATCTCTCCTGCTGTGGTGTCCCTCTTATCCTCATGCACCACAACCAGCCTCCTATTTCTAGAATGTGGGCTGCTTGAGGTCAGGGGCGTGTCTGAATCTATTTGATCTCTTCCACAGGGTTTGGCAAATATTTCCCAAATTGATGTTTCAAGGATATGAATAACTAAAGCTTTCTCTGTAGTCCATAGTTATTTTCTAATTGTTGGAATTGGCAAAATCCAACATTTTTTCCTTGAACTTTCTTAAAGTAGGACTAATTCCAAAGCAGATTTTTCTTTCCCTCTGTGGCCTTCATTGGGTCATTTTCTATGCTGACTGTGCATTGAAAACTGTTGGTGGCCTTCCTTTGCCTCAGTGTCACCGTTGACTATAGGAATGGGAGGGGAGAGGGACAAAACACCAGCTCTCTCTGCCAGGTAGTGTTAGGTTCTTAATTATTTTACGTTATAACTCAGTGTTCTCATTTTGCAGATGTAACCTGAGATCAGAGAGTGTAAGACACCTAAAATAAGTGTCAGAGCTATGCTCTGAACCCAATTTTGATTCTAAACCTGCTGCTCTTATTGCCTCTTTCAAAGAGGTTCGATATCTTTCTTTATAGGCCAAAGACCCAGAGAGCCTGCTGTAGCCAACTCTAAAGGAAGTTATTAGTTCTTAAAACATCTATATGGTAAGTTGGTCTGGCACTTAAACATTTATTGCATTGTTTACTTCTCCCCACAGCTGTGGAGGTTGGTGATGGTATCTTCACTCTATAGATGAGGGGACAGATTGAGCGTTGTTCAAGGATTTTTAGGGTCTGCATAACTCCAGCTTACATGGTTTGGCCACTAGACCTCACTGTCGTCCCAGAATGATGCTGTGGGAGCTGGGGCCAGGACCTAGACCGCTGTTTCCATGTGGGAATTCCTTTCCAGCATTTCTCAGGAAATAAATTTTTTTTTTTTAAGATTGGCATCTGAGCTAACATCCGTTACCAATCTTTTTTTTTTTTTCCTCCTTCTTCTCCCCAGAGACCCCAAGTACACAGTTGTAGATTCTAGTTGTAGGTCCTTCTGGTTCTGCTATGTGGGATGCTACCTCAGCGTGGCTTGATGAGCGGTGCTAGGTCTGTGCCCAGGATCCGAACTGGTGAAACCCTGGGCCACTGAAGCAGAGCGCGTGAATTTAACCACTTGGCCACGGGGCCGGCCCCAGGAAATAAATGTTTTTTGTATACAGAATCCCCAGAAAAATCGGTTGAAGAAATGAGAAGAGGCATTATAATTATCCATGAATACCAAAGCCTAAAAGCATAGAGAAGTTACTGGCTTGAAGGGACTCACCTTCATCAAATAAAAAATAAGAGCAAGAAACACTAACATGTGGAGTTGAAGGTTCAGACAACCAGGACAGGAGCATGCAGGAGAGAAATGGGTACCATCTCCTCAGTCTGGCATGTGATCGCTGCCCTGTCATACGTGTGTGTGTCGGTAGCCCTGTCTGCTGCAAACCGTGAGTTATTCTTGCCAATGCAGTAAGTTTATACACTGCTTTAGTATACTTCACACAAATCCTATCAGCGGTATTCCAAGAAATAAGCTTTGGAAGCAAAATAAATTCTCAGTTTGGCAATTTTTACACATGACCCTGTGTACTGTTAACCCTGCTAGGATATGTGAATGTTAGTGTTATTTGAATACTATCCAATAAGGTTCCCTGGCATTTTCTAGTGTTTAAATATTCCCTATAGGCCACCGTTCTCTGTAACTACTACTGAGCTTAATATGCCTGTTTGTTAGACACACAGTTTTCAAATATCTACAATGGGGAAAGCGCCGGAAGAATGAAGTATTTTAAGAGTAACTTATGATTGAGGGAATTTTTGAGAATGCTAATTTCTTGCTCCTACATTCCAAAGGTAAATATTTGTTGTAAGTTTGTAAACACTAACCTAGGCCACAGAGAACCAGGCACTCCAGCCTGGGGAGGACCACAGAACTTGCACTAGAACCCAGGCCTGACACCTTGTGCCATTCACTTTTCATTCCATTCCATTGTTTCAGCTCCAAGAGTACCGCCGCTCCCCCCCCCCCCCATTTGTGGTTTTGTTCCCAGGGCATTTAAAAGGTTGAAGTAGAAAAAAGTAGGAGTCATAATCAAGATTTTTTTTTTTTAAAGATTGGCACCTGAGTTAACAGCTGTTGCCAGTCTTTTTTTTTTTCCTTCTTCTCCCAAATCCCCCTCCAGCACATAGTTGTATGTTCCACTTGTAGGTCCTTCTGGTTGTGCTACATGGGACGCTGCCTCAGCATGGCCTGACATGTAGCGCCATGTCTGTGCCCAGGATCCGAACCGGCAAGACCTTGGGCTACCGAGGTGGAGTGCACGAACTTAACCACTCAGTTAATCAAGATTTTTAAGGGCAGACGTTAACATTCGGGGGGATTACATCTTACTTCTGAAATGGCTTAATTCAGTTGTATCTATGGCCTTCACCTCACTATAGCTTTCTCCTATGCTTTCACATCTCATATTTTCCTCTCTCCGGACTGCCCCAAATTTAGAGTTTATTTACAGTAATAATCCATCACATTTATACGTGAAGGGTTCCCTCTCAACACCTGGCATCTGAAGGGTGAGGAAACTGAAGCAAAGGAAGCTGACTGGGTGGCACAGGTTTTAACTAGCAGAGCCAGGCCTAGAACTCATTTCAAATCTCTAGAAATGTATGCCTGTGTGCACTGAGTAAAGTTTTATAGTGTCCATATTTAAATATGTTAATAGGGTCAATTTCTAAGTTCATTTCCCATCTTGTAATTCTCTGTGATGCTCAACTAATGTTTTTTGCCCTCGTGGGTCACGTACTCACAATAGAAAAAAGGTTCCACATCCTCTGGGCGGTAGGGGTGAGAATACTGCTGAGAGAATGTGGTAGGCAGTGGTAGGAGTAGCATGGTGGCCCGAGAGAGGGTGGGGTCCTGCCGTTCCTCCTCAGTTTCCAGGGAAGCAAGACCAGAAGCCAGAGCCAGTTCCTCTTGCTACCCAACAGCTGACAGTTCACTCAGAGGAAGACAGGCAGTTTTTCAAAGGGTGCTTTTAAATTGTAAGTCAGACACATTAATTATAACTTTAATATAACAAATGTTATTAAAAGCAGCAATTCAAAACCATAAATCTTTTTGAAGGTGCACAGGGTTATAAGGTCAGTTGGCAGTAATGCAGCTATTATCTTGTATGAATGAAATGCTGGGGTGTGGAGTCAGGGTGACCTGGCCAGGTCTTATGCCGACTTCCCAAGTGGGGAAGACACCCTTTCCCTCCTTCCCCCTCTTCAAGTCCAGAGCCTTTCTGGAGCCAGAGTTGAGAAGGTACAGATGCACTGTGACAGGCCTTGTTCATCCTGTGCTTTCTAGAAGCCTGGAAAGCAGGCCTGGGAGGTTGCTCTGCTCTCTGAAGCCAGGCAGGAAGCCACAGATTGGATCCCAGGGCCTACACCCATGCTAAGCTGGAGGCTGGCTTCTCAGCTCCTCTTCCACCTGGCCCCAGGAGGAGGCTTTAGTGGCAGCAGCTGTGGGGCTGAGAAGGGGGAGGACTGGGCCCAGCTCCAGCTGGTCCTTGCCTGGGCCATGCCAGGGAAGCAGAGGGAAGTGGGTGGGCTGCACACAGGAGATGAGGTCCCATTTGAAAGGCACTGTAGGAGCTGAGGCTTGAGGCAAGGGACATCTGAACTATCTCAGGGCCCCCTGGAGGCTCACAGTGGGGAGGGGTCAGCCTGATAATGGAAAAACCAGCTCCTCAGGCCCGCTGCCACCCCATCACTGTTCATCCACCTTCGCCTTGCAGCTGGCAGCCTACAAAACTCAGCCAAGCTAGAGGCCACAGCGGCAGTTGGCAAGGCTGGTCCCCATCTGGTGCACCCCCTCACCCCAATTCAAGGCACTTCTTTCCATTTTCCAATCAAGTATGTCAGTTTCTAATATCTCTGGAAGCAGCAAAAATGAGGGGTCCCCTCCCATTTTTGGTTTCCCTCCAGATGGGTATGGGTTTAAATGTTGGTTCTAAGAATTATATTTATACTCCCACTGACAAAGGCTTCCCTTTGAGGGGACTGAATGACACAGGCCCCTTAAAAATCCCAACCTGGCCCAAAAAAGTGATTGTCAATATCAGGGTGGGGCAGGGGATAAGGAAGAGGGTATGTCCCCTGTGCTTCCCTATGGGGTCAAAGCTGGTTCACGGGCTGAAAGAAGGGGCAGGAGCTGGACTTTCACATTTAGTTGCAGGACATGGCCCCTGGAAGAGGGCCAAGGGAAAGCCAAGGGCAGGAGCCAGGCTGGCACTGGAAGGAATGTGTGGCTGTGTGTGTGTGTGTGTACACCTGGAGGCTGGGGGCCACATGTGTGTGCCTGGAAAGTGAAGGCACACATGTGGATGGAAGCTTATATGTGAGTGAGTGTGTATTGTTCAGCTGTGGGTGTGGTGGGTCGGGGGTGGGAGGCCTAGGAAACAGTTTGAGGTTAAGCATGACATGGCTCCCTTCCCTCCCACTTCCTCTCCCGTCCCTCAGGTTTTCAAGGCCCCCTCTAGTCCAGCAAGGCCAGGCTCAGCTCCATGGCAACTAAGAGGGAGTGTGGCCAGGAAAAGGAAAACTTCTGGGACCTCAGAGGCTGACAGCAGCCATCACTCTTAGCCTTAATAATTGGGCTCTGGTGCTGGTACCTTCTGAGGCAGAGACTCAGCCTCTTCACTTCTCAGATCCTGAGAGTCCCAGGGTCTCTGCCACACAGGCTTTCACAGGGGCGTTGGTGTTCTCCCACCCTCACCACCTCTTTTTGAGGGCAGGGGGAGTGGCAGGAAGTGGGAGAGAAAAGCACCGCGGGCATCTTCGTATCCACCTTCACCCATTCTCTCTCAGAGGTTCCTGTTCTCAGAGTGTGGTCCCTAGGAGGACAGGCTGCCCATGGGTCTGGTGTGAAGGACATCCAGTGGAGGGACAGCCATGCGCACATAGGGTGTGTAAACACAAACCCAAAAGGGGTGAGGGAGGTAAAGGGACACAGAATTGGGGACAAAGAGATTCAGGCCTCGGGAGAAAGGGTCATAGAGCCGGGGGAACACAAATTCAGAGGAACAGATGAACAGTTGGAGGGAGTGTGGAGTGTGTGGAGACACCTAGAAATAGCCAGCGGACCTTAGAGACACAGGCAAAGGGGTGATGAGCCTGAGACGGCCCGAGAGCAGAGTGGGCACAGCAGAGAGGCGCAGACCCTGGCCTGGTGGGCAGGCAGGCAGGGCTTTTTGCCAGGCACTGTCCTGCTTCCCTCTCCCACCCCTGCCTGGAGAGAACTGGGGAGCCTGTGGCTTCCACTGTCTCTCCTTTGGTTTCCAGGGCTCCTGGCATCCCCTGAGGGCTCGTCAGTAAGGGGTGGTCCCTTCCCACTCCACCAGGTACTGAACCTTGCCCTCGGGCGTGACCCTCCGAGCCAACACCTGGTACTTCTCCCCACAGGCCAGCCGCCCAGCTGCGCCAAAGTAGTTGGTGATGGATGACTTGAGGTGGGACAAGGAAGAGTCGTCTTCACTGATGCTCTCAAATGTGTGGCTGTCGATGCCTTCGTCTGGCCGCTCAGGGCCTGAAGCCCCTTCTGCACTGCTGTCCGAGGGGCAGCGTCCACCCAGCTCAGCTGCCCGCCGCTTTGCCCGCAGTGGCATGTATGCTTTGGCTGCCAGTTTCCTCTTGCGGCTGCCCACTGTCCGTCTATATCAGGAGGGGAAGAGAAAGATGATGGGCATGAGATGGAATAATCCTAAGATGTCCCTCTCCCTGAGCACTCTACTGGGCAACAGGCCCTGGGCCCTGGGCATGGACTATCTCTCTGGATCCTCACAACAGCCATGGGGAGGCTCCAGAGAAGCCTTCAGCTGCAGAGTGGCAGAGACAGGACTCAAACCTAGGTGTGTCCAGCTCTAGGCACATGTTCCTTATATTGAGACTCTCAGCACTGCACAAGTCCAGGGGCAGCAGTCTCTGTGCCTCCTGAAGTCGCGCAGTGCAGAGGCCCTGCTTATCCCAGCTTGTCCCTCACCTGGGACTCATTTGTATCTAGGTGAGTCAAACGGGGGTAGGATGGAGGTTACAGACTGAAGTACCTTTACCCCATAGCCTGGATTGGGGACAAACATGCGTGTGTGCATGTGCACCACACACGAACAGAAAGAGGCAGAGGTGGTAGAGAAAAACACACACACAAGAAGAGGTACACGTTCACAGATGCTTAGAAACAGAAACCAAGACCTGAAGAGCTGGTGAGAACAAAGAAACAGGAAGAAATAAATGAAAATATAGAGGCAACAGCAGAGAAAGACACTGAGACTGAGATGTTTGGAGGCAGAGAAAGATTCCCAAGACACACTTCTATGGGCATTATACTTGTATTCTATTTTTGCAAGGGCCTCAGATATCCTAAAATACACAGTGAAAGGAGCCTCAGAGTTCAGAAGAATTCATGGATGTGCTTTGCAGTTTCACCCTCCCTCTGCTGCTGAAGACGAACTTGCCAATCAGGCTGTACCCTGAGCTAGGCCCCAGGGTTTTCTGTTCCCTCTCCCAGACCCTATGCCCTGCAGGATGCCATTTTCCCTCCATCAGGCTTCCAAATCAATGGTTCGTTTTTTTAGAGACCTGGAAGATTGACACTAGATTCAGACAGGCAAGAACCAGGGCCAGGGGGCCCTGCAGTCAGAGGCACAGACATGCAAAATCATGGTGTGCAGAGGCCAGGACCCCAGAACGAGAGAACTTCTGGTCAAACCTCCCCAAAACTGGAATTACCCAGTGAGAAGTGTCCCACCACCTGTGCAGCAGGTGAAGAGGAGTGACCTGAATGTTCATACTCAGCCCCTCTCTGAACCCCCATGACTCAGAACCAGAGCGTCCCGGACCCAGACTTAGAACTACAGAAGACCAGGTCCCTCAGCCTGAGACTCACATGCACAGAATGAACGCCATGTCACAGAAGTGGAAGGTGGAGGGGCTGGGGGGATGAGGGAACTTGAGTCACACTGCCAGGAAGCTTACCTGGAGTCATAGGAGAGGCTGGTGGAAGCGGAGCCAGAGGTGCTGGCGGCATCAGTGGAGTCCACATCTGAGAAGAATGTCTGGCCTGAGCTGGCACTGAGAGGGAGGAGTGGGTGAGCCTGCTGTTGGCCTCGGCACCCCTTGAGACCTTCCCGGTTGTATCTCAGCCCCTTGGTCATGCATCCTTCGTCCCAGCAGAGGCCCGCGTTCCCACTGCGGAGCTTCCTGCCACCACCCCTCAGCTGCTGCCTCCTCTCTGCCTGTCCGTTTTCTACTCATCCAGCCTTCAAAGTCCAAGGAGTCAAGAAAGCCTGCCCTGACCACCCTCCCCCGTGGCGATATAAGCACTGGTGACAGTAATTAAAGATAATTAATGAGCAAGATCCCAGACACTTGTGCAATGCGTACAGGCCCAAAATGCTTTCATTTACAGTATCCTGTTTGAGTCTCCTAGCAACCATGCAGAAACAGGTGAGGAGGGTCAGAGAGATTGAAGAATTGAGCTGAAGTTATACAGCTGGTAACCAGGAAGTAGGGGCTGGACCCCAGGTCTGTCTGAAGCCCTTGCTGCCTCCATGGCTCCAGGAAAGCAAGCATTAAAGGACCTTTCATAATTGTGGAAATAAAACGATGGAATACACAGTCCTTCCCTTGGGCGTATCAAGCGTGACAGGCGGTGGGACTACACAGGAAGCATCCAGCACAGCCTGGGGAGGGTGAGTGAAGGCTTCCTGGAGGGATGTGAATGTGGGATGATCACAGGCATTTTGGTACCAGGAGTGAGGCAGGGAGAAGCTGGAGAGGTAGGGAGGGCCCCGGCAAGGCGGGCCTTGAATGCTGCTCTGGGGAGCTGTCCTTGGGAGCCCTGGAGACTACAGCAGGGGGATGTTTTGCTGAGAGTTCTGCAAAGACCTTTTAGGCAGCTTACGCAATATGGGCTCTTTTAACTGGGATAACCCCCAGGGAGCTCCCACTCCCTCAAAAGGCTTTCTGCTTCCCCCCTCCAGAGCCTGCCTTCACTGCTGGGGAATGAGGTGATCTTCCCCGCCTGATTCCATCCTAGTCTTCAGAGAGACCTCTCTGCTGGGACCCTCACTGTTACCTTTTTAAACTCTGAATTTCATCCAGCGTGAAATCAAATATGCTGGCCAGGTGGTGGTTGGTGCTCCAGGCCGAGGTAAAGTCGCTCTGTGGACACAGAGGAAGGAGGGTGGAGGGTTGGTCAGTGAGCATCAAATCCTCCTCCCACAAACGCCCTTCTCCCCGCTGAGGGCCACCCAGGCTGCCCGCTGGTCGAGCCAGGGCTTCTGAGGGCTGGACCCTCCCAAGGGTAAGACTTGCCACTTCCTCTTTATTCCCAGTCCTGACCGAGAGGCCAGGTCACACTGGTTCTAGTCCTGGCTCCGTTTCTACCTGACTGTATGACCTTCCCATCTCTGGGCCTGTCAGCTCAACTGCAAAATGTGAACAAACCCCTGGCTGTGCTTCACTCTTAGAGGTGTCAGGAAGCACAACAGGATGAAGTGGTGGTGGTAAAAGGGCCTCGTAAACTGTGAAGTGCTGCGGAGATGTGAGGCGCTGCTAATACTGCTGCCCACAGGGAGGGCTTCAGTGAGGATGCACGGCTACTGAAGAAGGGGAGAGATCGGGAGCCCTGGTCCTAGGCTGGGCTCTGCCACTGCCCCTCCCTGGCCCTCAGTTTCCCCACCTGGACACTGGGGGCAAGCATACTGCATACCCTTGCCCCCTGCTTTGGGTTCTTGGGAGAACGTGGGGGATAAGGGAGTGGTCTTGCAGTGCCTGGCTTTTCCTTGTTTAGCTGTAATAGGAACTGGCTTCTCCTTTAAGGGACATGGGAGAGTCCCCTGGGCCTTGGGGGACTTAGTTTTCTGCACAGGAATCCCTATTATGTGCTGACCCTGCATGTGAAAGTGGAGAGTAAGAAAACAAGAAACTAACACTGGGAATAGCATCTTCCAGCAAAAACTTTGATCTTTTTCTTCTATAAACTCGCCTTTTCTGCTGCTGGAATTCGTGAGGCAACAAACTGTGGAGACAGAAAAGGGAGAGGATGGCCCAGTCAGAGCCTGAAGGCCCAGAGGTGGCCCAGAGGGACGAGAGGCAGGGCTGGGGTCACAGCAGTAGGAGACCTGGGGAGGAGGTGGGGGTCCTCTGGGGCAGTAGGTGCAGAGGGTGTGGAGGAGGGTATCGGGGCAGAAAAGCGAGAAGGTGCCTCTCCAGACACATGCATCCAGATGCTCTGCCTCCCAATGCCCAGGATGAGGGCTCAGCTCAGCCAGGAGAGCTAGAGACCCCTTACACTCTGACTTCCCCTTCACCTCTCTGCCTAAGCCCTCATCTGGCAAGACTGGGTCCCATGATTTGGCTTTCCCTCCAAGCAAGGTGATAAGGGGCTATGGTGGAAGGAGTCAGGGATGTGGGATAAAGTCCTGGCTCAGCCACTGACTGGCCCTTTCAGGGTGCCTCCAGCTGTGACTAGCTGGGTATCAGTCCTGCTTGCTCACTTGGATGCCACCGTAGTCTCTAGACCCACTGCACAGCCTGTCGGCTGGAGCTGGGAGCAGAGAACCCGAGGTCGGCTGCAGCCCTAGCCCCTGGGTCCCCAGGCACTGACCCAGGCTTGCTCTTTCCTTTCTTACGCAGCTCAGAGGAGGCGCCGTTCTCAGTGGGCACCAGGCCCTTGTCAGGCAGCAGCTTCCCTGGAGGGTTGGGCGGGACGCGGATGCGTAGGCGGAAGATACACTTCTTCTTCTTGATCTCCTTGCCACAGAGGAACCTGGGGGATACCAGGGGGAGGAGAAAGCTCTGGAGTCTGTTGGTCCATCCTCCTGGGGAGGAGAGTCAAGTGTTATAACTACCCTCTCAGCCTCCCTGGACCCAGAGTGGCCCATGGAGATGCTGATTCCTCAAAGCCTGTGGGATCAGGGGTCCCAGGTGGTGGCTGAGAATGTGGCTGGTGGCTCCTCCCTGTCCTTCCTCATGCATGTGTAGTTCTTGCTGCTCCTCTTCCTTTTCTTCTCTGCCTCAACCAGCCCCAAAACCCACCTCCTATAGGAAGGCCTTCTCCAGCTCCCAGTGAACCCCTGTGGTGAGACACTGGATTCTACACCATTCTGTTCTCTGGTCTACCCAAGAAGCTAGAAGCACCTCCAGGCACTTCCCTCATCCTTCCAACATTAGCTGAGCTGCCATGAGGCTGCAGAAGTGACTCAGTCACAGCCCTACCCTCAGGATACTGTCCAGGGGATGGCAAGAGGCCCCATGTACTCAAGAGTAGGGCTGTTTCTGGGTCCCAGACCATGAAACATGGACAAGAGAGTGGATACTCCTGTCTAGAGACGTCTGGAGAGATTTCACAGAAGCAGGGACCATGTCTTAGTCCTCACTGTGTCCTCAACACCTACACAGGGCTGACACAGAGCAGCAATTCAGTACATAGTCGTTTATGGAACCAATGCCTGAAAGGGATTGAACAGCATCCTAGGCAAAGCGAAGAGCATGAGCAGAAGTGCTGAGTGGGAGGGCAAAGGGTTCAGTACTGCTGACAGCCAGGGTGCATCAGGCAAAGGGCAGTGGCAGAAGGCATGGGCTGAGTCTGATCATAAGAGGCCTTGAATGCTGTGCTAGGGAGCCTGGGCATTCCCTGTGGTACTAGCAAGGGATATGTCAGCTGTGTGTGCTGAGAGAACCTCAGAAGTCTTGGTGGGAAGACATGGGTTGGGGACAAGTTAGAAGGCTGCGGTCCCTCAGTGCCTGTCCCAGAACCAGCATGAGGAGCCCTCAGAGATCAAGGGTGCAGCCTCCTGTGGAGCTGAGTCCATACCAAAATGTGTCAGGCCACTGGAGTGATCAGGGGAGGCATCGCAAAGGAGGTGGAGAGCTCCCTGGATGTTGAAGGATGGGTGGGATTTATCTAGTCAAAGAGAAGGGCAGGGAGACCCAGGCGGGAGCACAGCTTGAGCAAAGGCTATGAGGTAGGAGGATGCTTTAAACTGAAATCCCACCTGTCAGGGGCCCCAGGGCACTCCCCCACTTCCCTGCACGCACCGGCTTTTGTAACTGTTCAGAGCGTTGAGGAGATGTGGTCCTCGGTCCGTCACGGGGGTGCTGGTGAGCTAAAGGGGAGCAGGCCAGCAAGACAGTCACACCCGGGCATGTGGCGTCTGAGGAGGCCTCAGGCCCTGTCCCCTCCCTCCCTAGTCTCCTGATGCTTCCGAGTCCTCCAGGTGAGGACCCCTGACTGATTCCATGATCTCAGACCAGTCTTTTCACCTCTCTGAGCTCACTTCCCCATCTGTAAATAGGGAGAATAACTCCTGTCCTAAATGTCATAAGAGCTTTAAAGACGTCCGTGCCTTTCACCCAGGAATGCTAGCCTGTGGAATCTATCCTACAGACATCATATGAAACATGAACAAAGCTTCATGTACAAAAATGTCCGCTGCAACACTGTTCCTAATGATGGGCAAAGACAAAAAATGGGAAAGAAGCTACACGCCCAACAGGGAGGAAATGAGTGAGTGAGCTCTGGGGGAAACCAACGCAGCCATTAGCAATGTGGATGAAAACTTTCCTAACATGGAAGAGTATTTATGATATGATGTAAACTGGAAAATGGATGATTTAAAGTTGTATATACTGTATAATCTAGGCCACGTAAAAAGAAAAAGTGGACGTAGAAAAGAGGATGGCAGGATACGCACCTAGGCATTAATAGCAGTTGTTTCTGGGTGGTGTCACGTGGGAGTATGGATGACTTTTTTTAAGTATACTTCCTTATACTTTTTGGTACTTTAAAAATTTTCTACCAAGAACATGTATCATTTTTTTATAAATCAGAAAGATTATTTTAAAAAAAATACCACCTCTGCCTATCTTTTAGGGCTTTATAATATGTATGTCTTTTATAAATTATTAAACACTGTAAATGAAGATATTATTATATCAGAAACTTTTGCCAAGCATAAGGGTTACCTTTTTTTTTTCTTTTTTAAATTCCTGTCTCGTCATAGAGGGATTTGGGGCAGTCAGTGGAGAAGACGCCTCCCTCTGGGTGTGGTGGAGAGGATTCTAAGGGTGTCATTAGGGAAAAGGGGTCATAGCCATACTGTGGAAGTGGTGGGGAAGGCCCTGGCTCCAGTCCCAGCTCAGCTCCAAAGCTGTGCTGACCACTGGCAAGTCAGCCTTCTCCTCTGACATCCTGAATGTCTCTGGTTTGTTACTTCACTCCGTGGATCCCAGGCTCCCAGGCCCCCAGGTGACCACTTCTGCTGTTCAGAGTAGGACCAGCAGGGGGCAGGCCCAGTTCACTTTCCATTCTAGCCAGGTAATCTGGAGTGGGTCAAACCTCTGTAGAGAGCCCAGCTCCTACCAGATTCGACCTCAGCAACCAGCAGCTGAGTTGGTGAGGCCCTAACCCACCCACTGCCAAAACCTGGGTCAGGAAGCCCTTTGGAGGGCACAGGCTCAGAGACCTGGACTCAGGCTCTGGGTCTTTGTTCCAGCCAGCAGCCCTCCGAGACAGGCAGGATTTCTCAAGAGTAAGCACTCAAGACCTAGTTCCTACTCTTGGCTGTGTGACACTGGGCAAACTCCCCCCCTCTCTGGACCTCGGTAACCCCACTGTGGAATGGACTCCTGCCATTCGGATGTCCCAGTGGTACTGCATACCTTGCCAAGCTGCAGGAGCTCCCAGTGGTGGTTGACAAAGGCCAGAATCTCCTCAAAGTCAAAGTACTTCTTCTTGCTCTGCACTCCCAGGTTGTAGAGGGCCAGGTGAACCACGTCCACCCTGGGCAAGGGGGCGGGGAGGTGGGGCTGAGGTGAGGCGGCAGCCTGCTCAGCCAGGGCTGGAGCCTCCTGGGTCAGGGCTGAAGGGCAGGGGCAAGGCTGGGACCTAGTGGCTGGAAATGGAATTGGTCCCAAAGGAAGGGGTAAGGGGAGGGTTGGAGAGAGGACAGGGGTGGGCCTGGGCAGAGCCCCACCCTCTCACCATCGCAGGGGCAGCCTCTCGATGTACTCTGGGCCCTGGTTACACACGGAGCAGAAGAACAGGTAGAACCTGTGGGTGGGTGGAGAGGGGGCCTGTGGTGGAAAGGGCTCCGACACCTCACCCTAGTCCAGCCCCTCTCTCCCCACTCAGTCAGCGTTGTTCTCATTCCTAGGACTCGTGGTCTCTGGGGGGGTAAGGACATGACAGGACAGGGACCAAGAAATACTCCCCTACTCCTCTAACCCCTACCTCAGCCTCCTTCCCAAATGTCATTGTCCTGGAGCGTGGCTGAGATCAGAGAGAGTGAGCTGAGCTAGGCTGAGCTGCAGTGGTCACCCTCTTCCCTCTGAGACACACACACACACTCACAAATGACATGAGGCACAACTCAGAGACACATAATATCAGGTGTGACACACAGAAGCCTTCCATTAGCTCAGCCCCATTGGTTAGAAGCCAGCTCAAGTCATCCATTTCCCCAGTGGCTCCCACAACAACCCTAGGCAGGGATGGGGCAGGGCCCATGTCACTTCCCCCTTCCCCAGACATTTAAAGAGACCGGGGCTTAGGGAAGGTAGGGCTTTGTTTAAGGTCCCCCACAAGTCAGTGGCAACTGGGGATGTGGTCCAGAATGTTCTGCTACTGGGAAGGCCTCCCCTACCCTGAGCTGCCTACCGTAGACAGGTACACACCATCATAGACCCCCACTTGTCTAGGGCCTGGCAGGCAATCTGAAGGAGTTGCTGCTGCTGTCCCCTCTTCCCCCCACCTCGTCCTCCAGGCTGAGCACCTACCGGTCTCCAAACATCATGGGCTCATTGAGGCACTGGGTGCAGGCCTCGTGGAACCACTGCCTGCACCGGTAACATTGCAGCATCCGAAGGTACCATCTGGAGAGCCAGAGGAGCCAGGGTCAACCAGGCATGAGCCTCAGCAACCTTTCCCAGCACAAACTCGCCCTCCCCCAGGGCGAAGGGAAGAGAACTCACAGTTACTGAGCACTTAGGCTGTGCCAGGGGAGGTCCTGGGAGCAGGGCATATGTTCTCTCATTTGATCTCACCATCTGGTATAAGGCAGGCCACTGCCCCCGTTTTACAGCTGAGTCAGAGGTTAAAATGCCTTGCTCAAGGTCACTCAGGAAGCAAGTGGATGGTGATTCAAACCCTGCCTTCCTCACTTCAAAGCCTGTGCTCTTGAGCCATGCCCCACTGGAGCCCCCATCTCTGGACTGCACCCCACATACTGCTCCCAAACACCACTGACAGAGAAAGGTTTGCCCGGAGACCTCCTGGGAGGATAACGGCTCCTGCAGGCTCCATGGGCAGCACTACATCTGGTTTTCGTCACTTGGGACCCTGTCTACTCTATCAGGGGCATTCAACAACTATCCACTGAGTATGAATGAAGAGCAAAAACTATTATTTCCTTAATAACAGTCAGGTGTGGTCCATGGACCACATGCATCAGAATCACCTGGGGGGAGTCTAGGTTAAAATCCAGATTCCCTGGCCCACTCTAGACCAACTCAATCTTTGGGGGAGCCCCTGGGAGATGCATTTTTAACAATCACCTGGGGCACCTCCGCTCAGGAAGCATTGAGAACTACTGCCTTAATGCTGTAAGATCTTTATAAGCACCTCTTCATCTGTTATCCCATAGGCTTCCCAACACCCAGGGGAAGTTGATGGGGCTGAGGTTATTAATCCCACGAGAGATGAAGTAATGCAAGCAATTTGTCTGAATTACCCAGCTAGGCTATAAGCACAGCTTCCTGACCCCTCGTGCTTGTCAAGAGAGCTTGGAGCTGAGCTTCAGGACTCCGGGGGTGCCTCAAGGCTGAGTTTCCTGAGGACAGACATCCCCATCTCTAACTTCTGTGGTTCCTCCCACAATGTGTGGCGCAGTCAGCCCAAAGGAGCAGGCTCAATCGCCATGGCTCGAGGCCAGCAGGGAAGGAAAAAATCAAAGACTCCTGCCCTAGAGCCAGGGCAAGAATCCTGGTCACAGTATCCCCGCATCTGACCTGCAGCCCCTGCCTGCACACCTCCAGGGAAAAGATCTCACCAGTAGCCTGTTTCATTGGCTCTGACAACAGGGAGGTTTATCTTAACTTTGTGCGCCACCAGTAACAGCTCACATTTATTAACAAGTACCAGGCACTGTGTGAACCTGTATGTGAATTATCTTAATCGGGCTCTGCTCACAACCACCCTATAACGGGAGAACTATTATGAGACGTGAGACTCAGGGGCGGCACAGCTGTTAAGGGGTTCGGAAGAGCTGGACACCGGGGCCAAGCTCTCTAACCGCTCAACACTTCCTTCTTTTCCACGGGGCCCCCTGCCGGAGAGCGCTAGACTCGCCATCTCGAGCCCCGCCCTCGGGCTCATCGCCGCGGCCCAAATATTCGGGCTCTCCACTTGAGGTTCCTCTCCCTCAGGCCCCACGCCACAGCCTTACCTTCAGGTCCGCCCCCGTTGGGCCCACCCGCCTGCCCCGGCGCCCAGACCTGCCCCGCCCCCTTGGGGCCCCGCCCCGCGGCCTTACTCTCCAGGGCCGCCGCAGTAGCAGTAGCATTGCTGCTGGTTGGTGCGGTGGGGCGAGTCCCACTCGAGCTCCTCGGGCTGGTAGGACAGCACCATCTTCACAGCCTGCAGCGTCCTGGCGATGGCGCCCTTCTTCAACGCGCCGCCTTTCTGCGGGGAGATGAGGGCACGAGTCACGGGGGGGGGCGGGGGGGTGCGGGGCGGCTGGGCCACAGGTGTCAGCACAGGACCATTGAGGAAAATGCCGACCAGGGGAACCCGCAGATATTCCAGTGTAGTCAGAAACAAGGAGCTTTTTGTCATCAATCCCAGATCCATCCTCTCTATCCCAGAAGGATCTCTATTAGTAATAGTATTAATAGTAATAAGCGCAACAATAATAACCAATATGTATCGAGTGTGGGCACTTACATGCATTCTCTTATAATAGCAAAGCACCATTTATTGGGGGCCTCCTATTTCTGATGCCAAACTCGTTTCTGTTTGACAGCTGAAGAAACAGGCTCAGGGAGGCTAAGGAACCTGGCCAAGGACACACAGCTGGTAAGTGGCAGTGGCCCTGTCTGCCTCCAAAGCCCAGGCTCTGTGACAGGGAGTCAGGCCTGAGTCCAGGGAGTCTCTGGCCTTCTGGATTGGAGGAGCGGGGAGAGACAGGGACTGGAAGGATGGAGGGCTCACCCGCACAGCCAGCGCGAAGATGCATCGTCGGCAGAACCAAGGTGTGAGCAGGGGCCGGTCGGCACTGCCTGCTATGGGGATGTGGCACTGCTGATGGTAACCTATGGCAGGGGAGGGGTGGTGAGTGCCCATGAGGAAGCAGTGGCCGAAGGCCAGTCAGCCCAAAGGCGGCAGGGAGTTGTGTGCCTGCCAGCTGCCAAGGACTGGCTGGCGATGTTCACCAAGGCAGCCAAGTTGATATCCAAGCAGGCGACTCAAAGACAGCCTGGGCTCCAGTCGGGGAGGCACAGGTCTGTCTTCAGCCTTTGTGCCCCCTCTCTCCCAGCCATCCTCTCCACCCAGGGGGGCTCCAAAGTGCAGAACTTGTCTCACTTTCCAGAAGCCCCAGCTCTCCCCAAGGGTCACCTCCGTGGGCCCTCATTCCCAGAGACTGGCCCACTGTTACTCTGGAGCTCCAAGAGAAACAGGAAGCCAGCTGAGGCCCCAAGAGTCTGAGGCAGTGCCCGGCGGGGGCCAGCGTGGGGATGGGGACCCACAGGTCGGGGCCTTCTCAGGGCTGCTCATCTCACTCACCCAGGCCACATTTCCCACAGATGAGGATCTCATTCAGTGGCCCCGATGTCTTCCCCAGGCAGATGTTGCACTTGGGCTCCTCCCCTGGAACACCAGCTGAAAGAGGGAGAGAGGCCCTCTAGGGTCAGGTCAGGTCCCAGGAATCAGAAGAGTTTGAAATCACATTCCAGGTGCTGGGCCTAGCACTCGGCCCCATATGCCAACTCATTAACCCTCCCCCACCATGCCGGGGCGCCTATGGTCAAACCCCATTCTGAAGACGGGGAGATCGAGGCTCAGAGAGGGTAAGTCCCTTGCACAGCTAGTAAGTAGGAGAGGCGGGATTCAAACCCATAGCTGTTTGACATCAAATCCTTTGTTCTTTTGGCTGTGTCATGCTGCCTCTCCTGCCTGATTTAACTTGATTTGTTAAACAGTTTTTTATGTTAAATAATTTTTTTTTTTTAAAGATTTTATTTTTTTCCTTTTTCTCCCCAAAGCCCCCCGGTACATAGTTGTATATTCTTTGTTGTGGGTCCTTCTAGCTGTGGCATGTGGGACGCCGCCTCAGCGTGGTCTGATGAGCAGTGCCATGTCCGCGCCCAGGATTCGAACCAACGAAACACTGGGCCGCCTGCAGCGGAGCGCACAAACTTAACCACTCGGCCACGGGGCCAGTCCCTATGTTAAATAATTTTTTAAAACTTTATTTGGGGATAATAATAGCCAGAATGTTATAATGAAACTCCATGTTCTCACCTACAGTTACAAAGTCTTGGCCAATCTTGTTTTGAATATATTCCCCCCATTTCCCCTCCTGTATTATTTTGAATCAAGTCCTAGATACTCATTTTCCATAAATATTTCAGTATGTATCTCTGAAAGATTAGGACTCTCTCTTTTTTTAAAACATAAGACAGAGCCTTTACTGCACCTAAAAATTAAGAATAATTTCTTAATTTCAACAAATTCAGTTAGTGTTCACATTTCTAATTGTCTCAAATAAAAATGTCATGACAATGTTAAGTCTGTTCAATAGCTTTTAAACTACAGCTTCCCTATCCATCTCCTTCTTTCTTTGCATTTTTTGGGGGTTGAAAAATAAATATGGATTTATATGTGAAAGGTTTCAGAGAATAAATTAAATACATTTTAATGTGTGTTTCTGTCTAATGTCCCCCAGCAGACTGAAAGTTCTGTAAAAGGCAGAAATGGTATAGGGGCTGGCCCCGTGGCCGAGTGGTTAAGTTCGCGCGCTCCGCTGCAGGTGGCCCAGTGTTTCGTTGGTTCGAATCCTGGGCGCGGACATGGCACTGCTCATCGAACCACGCTGAGGCAGCGTCCCACATGCCACAACTAGAAGGACCCACAACGAAGAATATACAACTATGTACTGGGGGGCTTTGGGGAGAAAAAGGAAAAAACAAATCTTTAAAAAAAAAAAAAAAAAGGCAGAAATGGTATCTGTTCATCCATGTGTCCCCGGGACCTCAAACAGAGTGTGGTACATAACACGTGTTCAAGATGTGTTTGTTGAGTAAATGGTCTCCTGCCTCTTATTCTTGAATATGCCCCAGAAGGGGGTGCCCACCATGGGTCTCAGTAAGTCCTCATTGGCTTAACGGAGCAATGGATCAATGACTACAGCGGGCTCAGCCTTGAACTCTCATCCTGGGAGACACCGGAAGGGCTGCTGTCCTGCCCATGGGCAGCAGTTATCCGGCTGGGGAGACACACCGTTCCCCACATGAGCACAGCAGCACCTCAATGTGCCTGGTGCACAACAGCCTTCCACTGAAGGTCTTCTCACCAGCTGGCTCCCTCTGCTTTCAATACGAGGGTAACCCAGGAGAGGAGACCCTCACTGCTTTGGATCTTTACATAATACATTTAGGGTGAGAAGGGCTTGGAGAAAAGTCAGTCTGCATCAGCCACAGCATCTTGCAGAAAGGGGCAGTTCAGAAGCTCCACTAACTGGTGGCCTTCTGTGCCGCTATTTGGCAGGCCCCTTGAAATCCTCTCTTATGGTAACAAATTCTTTAGAAACTGCCCCTCTGTAACTCAGTAGCACTAAGCTGGGCACTTTACATGGATTATCTCATTTAACCACACGGTGAGGCCAGTACTTTCATTATCTCCCTTTTTCAGATGAAGAGACTGAAGTTCAGAGAGGTTACATCACTTGCCCAAGGATCTAGAATATGATCCAAGGGCTATCTGACCCTACAAGCTGCCTCTTCTTCCCGTACCACCATGTCTGTTCTCCTGTTAGAGCATAAAGGGCAAACAGCTTTCTTCTCTCATGGCAACTCTGACTGACCGGCGGTGGCTGCTTGGAGCTCCACGTTCAAGTACAGCAGTGTTGAGAATGACATACATCATTATATATACCAGATACATGACTGATTAGTGATGTCTGCCATGTCCATGGGAAAGGAGAATGGTGGCAAGAATGCCCCCGATTTGCCATCTCTGTAAGACAGTGTCAGCTCTCTGAGGGCAGGGAGGGGACCCAACCCAGCTCCCTTTCAACTTGGGAAGCTGGTCCAGCTCCATCCAGGCATGTCCATCTTCACCCTGCCTGATCCATCTCTGCTTTCTTGGTCTTTCCCCAAAGGATAGAGCTGCGTCTACTAGTTTTCTTCACGTGTTGATAGGGGACACCGTGCTCACATCTAGAGGTGACAAATCTGATTACCTGGTCCCCTCCCTGTTTCTACCTCAGACTGACTCACAACTTTGTGCAGCAGGAGAAGTCCAGAAGGAAGCAAACACAGGCCTGAGACCTATCCCAGCCATCCCGGCCCCTCCCTGAGCCACTCTCTCCATCTACCTGCCTCATGAGGTATGAGTACTCAAGGGGATGGCAGATGTCGTAAGTGCCTTTCCATGTAAATGCACCACTGGTAGTTTGATCATCTCAGGTGGCCATGGACAAGGCCAGATGCCAGGGGTACGAGACAGAAGGAGAGAAGGACAAAATGGAGGTGGAGGAGGAGAGAGAAGTGGGGTGGGCCAGGGGCGCATGAAATCTTCAGAATACTCACCATGCTGTATGTCCTTCCACAGGACCCAGTATTTGGAATTATCTTCAAAAGTCACAAGGCAGCTCTGCTTAGAACTGCTGACCTGGGGCAAGGAGAGGGAGGAGCAACGTGAGAAAGTAGCAGGGGAAAAGCCACTGGAACACGGTCTTCCTCTCCCACTTTTGTTCCTGCAGGACAGAGGGACTAGACCCACTCCTTGTGCTCCAGAAAGGAGCTAGGCTAGAAGGGCAAGGAGGATGTCAGTTCCTGGAAGGAGTGTGTGCCCAGTCACTGGAGTTGGACAGTCTGGGACTGGGGGACAGAACAGGCCAGATGATCATCCGTGAGCCTCTCCAACCTGATTTTGTTTTTTTTGTAGACTGGCAGAACACTTTTCTAAAGAACTGGTTGGGTGATGTTGGTCCTAAAGATGGTGCCTGCAAAAGCAGACTCCAGGTCCTTCCACTGTCAGCTTTTGAGCATGAGGGACAAGAAGGGAATTTCCCAGCAATCCCACATCCTCCATCACCAGTCTGAGCCCTAGGCCAGAGGATGAGCAGAGAGATGCTGAGCCTGGGAACTGGGGCCAGGGAGGAAAGGCTTACCCTCTTGATCTTCCCGAGGTAATACAGTCCATCTGTCCACCGGCACAGCACATACTGGCCCTCCGTCAGCTTGGACATCAGGTCTTTGAAGTTGTTCTTGGCTTTTGCCAGGACCCCCTTGTTGGGGAGGTGGCTGGTGGCACCATAGGAGTCCCGAGTCCCTGGGTCCAGAGCTCGATTCTCCATCAGCTTCCACTGACACTGGAAGAGAAAGAACAGGGTTTTTACTCCTTGCTTCCGGCTTCAGAAGTCCATCAGGAGAAGGAAGGAGACTACCATTCATGTAACCCATGCTATCTGCTGGACACTTACACCTTCTCATCGGATCCTTGTGACAGCCCTGCAAGGAAGACGTTATTTTTTCCATTCTACAGGTAGGGAAACAGGTTTGGCAAGGGGAAGTGGCTAGTGGGTCAGAGGCAGAGCCATGGTTCATAATCAGGTGAGCTGATTCTAAATCCTGCCTCTCTTCCCACCCATACTATGCTGTCTCCTAAGGAAAACGCATCTCTCAACCAACCGCAAAGCAAAGTCTCCCTGCCCAGGGGGCCTGAACCACACTCTCTGGCTGGGGAGCCTGAGGCTTTATCCCATAAGCAAACATACTCCATGTTGTCTGAGTGGAGGGCCTTCTCCAGGGGAGCAGCGTGAAGTCTTTATCCCCTACCCCTGCCCTGAGAGCTGGCCGGGGAAAATTCACCCAGAAAGGTAAACTCCTGGGTGGCTTGTTAACTGGTATAGCCTTGGCCATCCGTGTCTTCAGTAATCCCCTTTTCTGTTCTCAATAATGGGGTGATTTAATGGAAACCAATTCTGGGACATTTAAACTCACTTAGGCTTTTGCTCAGATGCAAATTTGCTCCAAGCAGTTAACTCATCCCCATGCCACCCTCTCCACGCCTGTCTCTCCATCCCAGAAAACGTGCTGCTCCCCCATGGCTTTCTCTTCCTGCTAATGGTACTACTCTGGTCCCCAGAACCCCCAAGCATCTTAGATTTCTCCAACCAATGAGTTGCTACAGTCGGCCAACTTCAAGCACACTGCCTTTTGGCATTGGCCCCTCTCTTCCGCTCTCTGTCCTGGTCTGAGTTCAGGCCTCTCTTTGCCTAGGCCATCCATTCATTCATTCAATAACTGTTTCCTGGGCCTTGTGCTCACCCATGCTGGGCACCTGGGATGTGGAATAGCACCACCAGCGCTCAGTGCTAAACAGGCCGCTCCCTGCTCTCCCTGCTAGACTCTTTCACCAATTCCCACCATCTTATTCTCCCTTCCAGAAACCTGAGGCTCCCCAGTGCCTTCACAGGCATTCCAAGCCTTCCCCAAGGCCTCCACTTCTCCTCTCTGGGCTCACCTGGCTCCATGCCCCTCCACACACTCTCCACTAAGCCAAACACAGCCCTTTCTGTTCCCTGTACCCGCTACTCTGGTCCCCCCTGCTGTCTGCCATGGTGCTGGGCACCTGGTGTTATGATGATCCGCAGACAGGGAGAGAATCCTGTGTGTTTCTCCCTGTGAGTGGTGTGCACTCCTGTGAGATTGTTTGACGATGTCTACAGCAGCATGTCAGCGAGTATAGAAAACTAAATACATGTGTGTGCATGTCAGGGGCCCTGGGGCGGGCAGGGCACTGCTGGGGTCTTGGTTCCCCAGGAGGTGGCGCGGCCACGTCCCCCTCCACCCCCACGCCCCTCTTCCTCTCTTTTCTCCAGGGCAAAGCGCACAGGCGTTGGGGAGGTAGGCAGTCCGAATCCCTGCCTTCTCCCTGCCACCTGGCTCCCGGGCGCTGCGAGGTCCCCGCCCGCCGGGCCTGGGGCCCAGGCCGCGGCAGGTTCACAAACTGACACTTCCTCCCCCGCCGCGCCGTTGGGAGCGGGCCCGGTCGCCGCGCCCCCCTGGCCGGGCGGGGGCCCCGGGTGGCGGCCCCCCAACCCGCGCCTCCATCCTCCCGGAGCGGGCCCCGGCGGGCTGTGATTGGCTGATTCAAACCCATCTGCAAAGAAATGCCTGTTTGCGGGTTCCCGTCGGCGTCCAGTTCAAATCCGCGGCACCCGGAGCGCGGGGCCGGGCGGGGGCAGGAAGCAAGGATGATTCATGCGCCGGGGCCTCTCCCAGGGCGGCCGTTGGCTTTTTAAAAAGGGTGTTCAGGAGGGAAAAAAAAGCTTGCAGAAGAACCCCCTTCGGGTTCAAGCGCTCCTCTCTTCAGTCGCTCCGACGCCAAGCCTCCCCCATCCCACTCCTGCCGCAGCCTGACTTCGGACGTGAGCAAAATCCCAAACGCCCCCGTCGGTCTCCACCCCCCCCCCCCCCCGCCGCCCCCCAGCCCTCGAACAGAAAGAGTAAAGATTTGGGACAAGGGAATAGCGACCTGTCACCCACGCCCCCCAAAGGCTCGGGGACCCGGGCGGGGCTCCCGCCGCCCCGCGGACCCCGTTCACCCCCGTACATCCCCCACGCGAGCGACTCCCCAAGACTCCAACCCCCCCGCCCCCCGGAGGCGTTCGACCCGCCAAAGTTCAGGGAGATTCCGAAAAGACCGATGCGTACAGGGAGAGAAGAGTGTGGCGGGGAGTCCCCCAGCCAGGACGGGCAGCCTGCAGCGCTGAACTTACCGCGCGGCTGCGTGTCCGCCGGTCCCACTTGGAGTCTGGCCACCAGGCGCATCGGCGGCGGAGGCGGCTGCGCTCGGCCCGCGGCTGCCCGGCCGAGTGTCCGCCCGTGGGGCCGGGGTCGGGGTCTCGGCGGGGGCGGGGCGGGGCGGGGGCGCCGCGGGGAGGAGGGGGGGAGGAGGAGGAGGGAGGGGCCGGGGCGCTCAGGAAGGGGCCCCCCGGGCGCGGGGCGCCATCTTTTTCGCGTTTTCCCGCGAATTATTGACGTCCCGCTTATGTAATTAGCGGGGGCCGCGCCGGCCTCGCCATTGGAGCCCGCGGCCGCGGGGCCCCGCAGCGCCGCCCGCCCCCGCCCGCCCCCGCGCCGCGCCCCGGCCCCCGCCCGCCGCGGGCGCGCATCCTCCGCCGCCACCGCGCGCCGGGCGCAGACACGCGGCCCCGCGCCGCGACACGGCCACCCCGCGGAGGCGCAGCGCAGCGCGGCCGCACACAGAAGCCGCCGCCCGCGCACGGCGCTCAGCGCAGGCACACACTTGTCCGGGAAACATACAACTTTGCGCGCAGACCTACAGCTGGCACAGACACACGGCAGGGAGGTGCAGACACACACAGACTCACAGCGTAGACACAGACCCAGGACGACCCAAACGGGGTTCACGCAACATAAACACACGATACCCTGAACTTCAGCGCAGTAAGCACAGAGTCACACCACAAGCGTAATACTAAAACAGATACACAGCGCAGACACAAGTTCACAACACCACATACACCACAGGAACACACAGTGAAGAGACAGTTACAGAGCATAGACGTAGATAGACATAAGGAGAGAGACAGTGTACACAGGGTAGGGCCACAACAGAACATAAACATAAGGTAGACAAACAACAGGCGTAGACCCATAATGCACTAGACACACAAGAGAAACAGTACATACACCAACAACAAATTGCACAGAAACACAATACAAAGATTGTGTACAATACAATTGCAAATACCACATACACAAACACAGCATATAAATAAATGGAACACAGTGAGAGACAACATACAGAGGCATAGGAATAGCAGATTGAGGCAATGGTTATGGCTCTAGTCCTATAGGGTCCTTGCCCTGGGGACCAAGGACAGACGTGTCCCCATCCAGACTCACTTTTTGCTGGGGTGGGATGGAGAACACTTGCAAACAACCCCCCATCTTCTACTTCTCCCCCTATCCCTCGGCCCTTCTCTCACCTGCTCACCATCACACTCTGTAGACACCCTCAGGAGGCTGGGGAGTGTGTACATCATGGGTGTGGCCAGTGGACAGCACCCCCTCACCCCCAGCCTTCCCTGTTCGCTGTCAAGTTGCCCATCCTTGGCCCTCTGCCTCTGGGCCTTGGGGTGTGATCCCTCTAGCCCTCTGGGTCTGCCTTTTGGCTGCTTGAGGCTGAGATTATGGAAGGAAGCACTTATCTCTGGGTCTCAAAGGCCAGCTCCTCTGATTATTGACCATGGGACCTTGAGTTATCACATCAACTCTTAAGCCTGTTTCCTCATCTACACAGAGCTGTTGGGAAAGTTAAGAGTTAATGTATGCAAAGCCCCTGGCACCCAGTGGATGTGCGGTAAGTGATTATTGTATTTTGTCAAGAAATTATATATTCATTGACTGCTCCCCTGGGTGGCACTGGAACTGGGAGCTGTGGGGCCCACAGTCTCAAGGGGGAGTCAGGTCTTGGCACAGCGTGACAGCACACGTATATGGATATGAGGGGCATAGTGCAGTGAACTGTATGGGGAGCTCCAGGAGTCCTGGCTTTGGGTCCAGCTCTGCCTCAGGGCCGGCATGGGCTCTTGGGTGACCTCATCCCTCTTTAGGCTATGTTTCCTCATCTGTTCAAGTGGGTAATAATACGACCCCATCTCACAGGGCCGTGGCATAGATGCGGTTAAACTCAGATTATGAATGAGAGTTAAAATAGCATAATGAAGGAGCAGGTGCTTTTGTAAATGAAAAAGTCGTATGCAAAATGAGGAGCTGTTAAAACACTACAAAATGAGAAATTATAAATGCCACTAGAAAGGTTTAGTGTCACCAGTGATTGCTTAGAGGCCACTCTAACTTCGAATTGAGAAGAGAGGATAACTATCACGGAAAAGGTGGCATTTACATAGAATGTGGAAAAAGGGAGGTGAGCCTTCCTGGTGGAGGGGAGGGTATGTGCAGGAGGCCTGGGACCGAGCACCTTGTGTTTATCGGGCTGGAGTTCAGGTGTGTGGAAGAAGCAGTGGAAGGTAAGGCTGGAAGAGAAGGTGGAGCTGAGTGTAATGGGCTGAGCTTGATTGTCAGCCCACGGGCAAAGCAGGGCCATGAGCAAGGTTACAAGTTGTGCATGTGCTAGAGAGAGCCATGGGGAGTCTAGAGCAGAGAAGTGCTGTGATCTGAACTTGCTTCAGGATCTGGCAGTAGGTTGAAAGGGTGGACAAACAAGAGAAGGATAAACAACCCAATTTTTTACAAAATGGGTTAAGGACATCAACAGGCAATTCACAAAAGAGGAAAACTAAATAGCGCAAAATATGAAAAGAGGTTCAACCTCACTGGTCATGTGAGAGATGCAAATGGGAAGAGCAGTGGGACACCATTTCACAGCCACCAGACTGGCGAAGAGCATGAAGTCTGTCAATATGGGGGGGGGGGTGGTGGTGAGGATGTGGGACCGTTGGAACCTCATACGCCATTGATAGAGACATAAATTGGTACAATACTTTGGAGAAGAGTTTGGCAACATCTAATAAAGTTGAAGATGCTCATATCTACGATTCAATGATTCCACTCTACTCACTCTGCACAGAATTGAGAAATTAGAAATTGATTAATTGTCCATCAACACAGTCCAGGTAGGTAAATTGTGATCTATTCATACACTTTAATAACATACTAGGAGTGAAAATAAACCAAGACTGTCAGCCCCGACATAGATAGAGTTGAGAGAAAACCCCACCAGGTTGTAGAACAGGTACAGTGTGATACAAAAAGGTTTTTTTTTAACACTCGAAACTATGCTACTGTATATTTTTAGGGATACAGTCAGATAGTGAAAGTGTTAAAACATGCATAGGAAATCAAACACACCAAATTTAGAATAGTGGTTACCTCTGGCAAGGGAGGGACGGGAATGAGATCAGAAAGAGGGGCAGAGGGATTTAATTATATCTGTGATGTTTTATTTCTTAGAAAAAAATATCTGAAGCAAATAGGGCAAGGTGTCAAGATTTGACAAAGCTGGGTGGGTCCCTGTAGTTCTCTCTGATCCTTGTCCTTCTCAAGTCTAAAACTTTTTCTCTATTTTCTGTATGTTTGAAATATTTGGTAATTTTAAAGAGGGAAGGGGCAGGGAGACTATGATGAGACTGCAGCAGAGGAGGTGGGTCATAGTGTGTGCAGGGCCATCATCGCGCCCGGTGTCCTAACACGTCTGTGCTGGGACGTGCCACAGCTCGGTGAACCCGGCATGGCAGGCGTCAGGTCCGTTTACAGGGAGAGAACGAGGCCTGGAGAGCCGGGGTGATTGCCCCGAGATCACACCCAGTGGGGAGTTAGGACGAGTCCCCAACCTCAGCTGTGTCAGAGCACAAAGCCAAAGAACCCCGAGAAGGTCTCCCACCTTGCGGTAAGCCGTCCTCCATCTGCGGCACCGTCCTCTTTTTTCTTTCAGTTAAGGACAACTTGGAAAGTATAGAAAAGCACGAGGAAGAAAATAAAAATCACGTGATTTTCACTGTTTTGTTTTTTATGTCAGCTTTATTGAGGTCTGTTTACAGATGGTCCACGACTTACAATATTTCAACAACGCTTTTTTGGCTTTATGATGATGAGAAAGCCATAGGCATTCTGTATAAACTGTATTTGGAATTTTGAATTATTGACCCTTTCCCGGGCTAGCGGTATGTGGTAGGATGCTCATGACGCTGGATAGCAGCCATGAGCCACGCTCCCAGTCAGCCACACCATCCCGAGTCAACAAGCGATACACTTACAACCCTTCTTTCCCCATCCAGCCATTCTGTTTACACTTTCACACAGTATTCAATAAATCACATGACCTGTTCAACACTTTATTATAAAATAGGCTTTGTGTCAGATGATTTTGCCCAACTGTAGGCGACTGTAAATGTGCTGAGCACGTTTAAGGTGGGTTAGGCGAGGCTGTGAGTTTTGGTGGCTTTGGTGTATGAAATGCATTTCAACTTATGATATCTTCAAATTATGATGGGCGTATTGGGAGGCAACCCCATCGTAAGTCGAGGAAGACCTGTAATTCAAATGCAATAAATTCACCTATTTTAAGTGTACAGCACTAACTTGTTTTCAGAGAACATCATTTCGTTTGGAAATATTTGTTCAAGTACTAGACACGTTCGCATGCCAGAAAGCGCTCTACAAAGAAGAAAATGCTTTTCACAAATATGAGTAATTGTTATTGTAATAAAAGTTTTGGAAATAGTTAAGATAAAGGTACTTTATCCTTGAAAGCAGGTGACCAGCTGGGTGGGCCTGTGTTTCATTGCCTGAATTTGGGGATCAGTTCATAATGGCTTCAGCGTGGAGGTGCGAGAGTTTTCAAATTATAGCAGAAAGCATGATCGTTTACACCATTAAAAAAAAACCCAACCCAAAACTAGTTGATAGGGTCAGACTGTGACCTATTAAAGTGCTTGTGGCCTTGGTTAGCTGCCAAGCCATAAACACCTTTACCTATGGCTTTTGTGGGGAAATGAGAGAAGTCAAGTGTCTGCCCTCTCTGTGAGCCCGCGAGAGCCTTCGAAAGATGCTGCGGGAGGTCGTATTGGTCCTCCTTGATCCCCAAGCTTGCTGTGTATCCAGGGGTGGGTCCCTTCTCTTCTCTGAAATGGAGTCTCCTCATCTGTTAAAAATAAAGTGGTGCTTTATTCACACTTGCAACATTCAGCAGCCATTTAGGGAAATGTGCTGTGGGCAGGCTCTGTGCTAGGAATGGGGGTGGGGGCAGAACGAGATGTGCGGTGATGTCGAATAAGACACAGTCTCTGGCCTCAAGAAGCTCCCACTCCAGAGCTGGCAGGTGAGGTTGAGAGGACAGACCTATCCACAGGTAATTGTGACAGTGTGTCAAGAGCTGAGATCAAGACAAGGAGTGGTGGCTCTGAGCAAATACTGATGATCAATAAAGTGCCTCTGACTACCAAATTATTTGATCCTATGAACTTAATGTAAGCTTTGTGTCTCCCTCACTGAGTAACCTTGAATAAGTCACTTCTCTAATCTGGGCTTCAGATTTTTTTTTAATTGTGTTAAAATACACATAACATAACATTTACCATCTTAGCCATTTGTAAGTGTACAGTTCAGTGGTATTAAGTGCGTTCATAGGGGCCGGCCCGGTGGCACAGCGGGTAAGTGCGCAAGTTCCACTTCGGTGGCCTGGGGTTTGCCACTTCAGATCCTGGGTGCAGACATGGCACCGCTTGGCACGCCATGCTGTGGTAGGCATCCCACATATAAAGTAGAGGAAGATGGGCACGGATGTTAGCTCAGGGCCAGTCTTCCTCAGCAAAAAAAGAGGAGGATTGGCAGCAGATGTTAGCTCAGGGCTAATCTTCCTCAAAAAAAAAAAAAGCATTCATATTGTTGTGCAGCCATCACCACCATCCGTCCCCATAACCCTTTTCCTCTTGTAATACTGAAAATCTCTACTTGTTAAGCAATAACTCCCTAGTCTCCCCACCGCCAGCCCCTGGCAACCACCATTCTGCTTTCTGTCTCTATGAATTTGACTACATACACTAAGGACCTCATGTAAGTGGAATCGTACAATATTTGTCCTTTTCTGACTGGCTTATTTCACTTCAGGCTTTAGATTTACTCACTGGTCAGAGCATAACATTTAGAACAAACAAGTGGGTCCCGATCTTTCTCCACAAAGGATCTTATATAAATATTTCACCCACCAAATGCCACAGTTGTTATTTGATAGTTACTTTGTCTTCTCTTTTTTATGAATTAGGTCCACATATTATATTCAATCAGAGCTTTTGATTGGTATGATACAAATAGTGTGATTACAAAAGATAGAATTACAAAAACAAAAAAGCCAAGCTCCTAGAAGCAGAGAACAGATTGGTGGCTGCCAGAGGCGGGGGGTGGGGGTGGGAGAAATGGGTGAAGGGGTCCAAAGGTACAAACTTCCAGTTATAAAATAAATAAGTCATGGGGGTGTCACGTACAGCACGGGAACTGCAGTTAACAATACTCTATTGCACATTTGAAAGTTGCTAAGAGGGTAGATCTTAAAAGTTTGCATCACGAGAAAAAAAAATTTTTTTATAACTATGTAAGGTGACGGATGTTAACTAGATGTACTGCGGTGATCATTTTGCAATGTATACAAATACTGAATCATTATATTGAAACTTGAAACTTACATAATGTTATATGCCAATTATACCTCAATTTTAAAAAAAAGATAGATAGATGAGATAGATAGATAGATAGATGGATAGATAGATGGATAGATGGATGGATAGATAGATGGACAGATGGATAGATGGATAGATAGATGGATGGATGGATAGATAGATAGATAGATAGATGGATAGAAGATGGATGGATGGATGGATGGATGGATGGATGGATAGATGGATAGATAGATAGATAGATAGATGGATAGATAGATGGATAGATAGATGGATGGATGGATGGATGGATGGATGGATGGATAGATGGATGGATAGATAGATAGATAGATAGATAGATAGATAGATAGATAGATAGATAGATGGATAGATAGATGGATGGATGGATGGATGGATGGATGGATAGATAGATAGATGGATAGATAGATAGATAGATAGATAGATGGATATATAGACAAACAAATAGAATTTTAGCCAGAACAAGCGCACTGGGTATTTTGTTAATCTATGCCATTTTATAGCAGACACTTCCACAGAGGATTAAAGATATCTCTCAAGTTAACCTCACATTAAAATACAGAGGAGCCACTTTATTAGTAAGTTCCAATATTTACAAGGCATCTTTTCCAGGATCGTGCAATCCATAAATCTACCTCCTTCGGGTGGCAGAGCACCCAGCTCCAAGCTGGGCATCCAGGAGAGAGAAGAAGTGGACCAGAACTAGTCCCTGGGAGCCAGGCCTCTAGCTGGGCATTTCATGAAGGAGACGAAATATAACTGCTCAAGAAATAATCAGAGGAGAGCAGAAAAGAAGATAGTGGACACAGCATGACCATTTGTATGATTCAGCTAGTAATAGGAGAACTGAGGTTTGGATCGCGTTAGGTCTGGTGTATTCAAAAGCCAGTGTCGTCCCACTGCCCGGCTCTGCCTCCCTTGGGTCATGATAGGAGGATAATCTTGATAATCGTCAACGTGGATGGAAAACACACCGCATGCCAGGCACTGCCCTGGGTTTCACACGTGCTATTATTACAGCATTTTACCCATAAGGAAATAGTAAACACAGCAGAGTTGAGCCACAAACCCAGGCAATCTGGCCCCATACTGCAAGAGCCTTTAACCACCATGCTCTTCTGCCCCTACGAATACTGCCGTTTGGTTCTGTAGGGCCACATACAGCCTAAGACACCCTAGATACATCATACCATCATTTTTCATCTTACAGTAGTACTTCGTTTATGAAGAACTCTTTGGAGTTTATACAGGGTACTTTCACATCTCTTGTTCCATCCCCACAGCGACTCTGCAAAATGAGCAAGGCAGGGATTATAATTCCCCCATTTTGTAGATGATGAAACAGGTTAAGGAGGTTAAGTGATGTGCCCAAGGTCATGCAGCTAGAAAGCGTTAGACTCAAGATTCAGGATCAGGTAGTCACAACAACTGGAGAAGACCTTCCAAGTCAAGTTGCCCAACTCCTTATATTTAGGTGGGGAAATTGGTACCTGGAGAGCAGGTGAGACTTGCTCAAGGTCGTCCAGGAAAGACTTGTTCATGGTCAAGTGGTAAATCAACAGATGAGCCAAAATTTGATCAAAGTTTCTGCCTCCCTGCCCAGAGATTTACGTCATGTTGCTTTTGTCAGATCTCCAGCAGCCCTCTTGAGATTTTCTACTGCCAAAATGTATTTAAAAACTCTTCTGGTTGAGTGTTTTGTGATATGTGACGTTCTCATGAATTTCAGAAGGAGTCCCTGCCTGGGTGGGGGGACGTCTAAGTGAACCTTTGGGGCCTCTTGCAGTTTGGAGAGGCTGTGATCCTGCCGCCAGAATTCTATGGGTATTTAAAGATAATCTTTGCTTCTTTGCCGCTCTCAGCAGAAACTCTCAAGCCTGGTCTCTTTCTGTGGTCTGCTCTGCTTTCCGCTCTTTGGACCTAAATTGGGGCAATAGGTCCAAGAAGTTTAGCTGGGACAACTCAGACCTGCATTTAACAGCTGCTCCTTCCAGGATTACAATTCAAGGTCCCGTATGTCTCCTGCCACAGAGGAGAAGAAACATCTGGGCCAGAGCTGCGTGGAGGGAGCCCAGCTTGTGTGGGAGATGCCCTGGGGAGGAGACTGGGAGCAGAGAGCTCTTCATTCAGATGTGGTTTGGACCATTGGGGTCTGGATCCCACCTTCAAGGCTTCGGCAGGCCCAGGGTGTGTGTGTGGGGGGGGGGGGGCGGGGGCGGGCTGTGGTGGGCAGTGCAAAGAGAAGCAGGGAGGGAATCTGGAGCAGTCAGCATTCAGGAAGGAGGCCCTGCGACATATGTAGGGAGGGTGGGGCTGGCGGGCATAGCTTATAGGGACATCCAGCCAAAATAGAGAGACGCTAAGGCAACTGGGCAGAAAAAGCCAACCCCCGCATTTGGTAATACACCCCTGGTGTGAGTGAAGGGCCATGTCCTCTTCCGCACCCAGGAGATGACCCAATGTCAGCTTGAGTGTTTCCCACTCCAAGTGCTGGTCTATCCTGCCTGCAGTCACCCCCTCGGACAATCCCAGGAGGCACCACTCTGGGTTGACCCTCTTTGATGGCTAATTTTCTGCATCAACCTGGCTGGGCTCTAGCACCCCATTCTTTAGTCAAACCCTAACCTAGGTGTGGCTGTGAAGGCATTTTGTGGATGTGGTTAAGATCTACAGTTGATTTAAGTAAAGATTATCCTTGATAGTGTGGGTGGGCCTCATCCAATCAGTTGAAGGCCTTAAGAGCAAAAACTGAGGTTTCCCAGAGAAGAAGAAATGCTGCCTCAAGACTGAAGCATTAAGTCCTGCCCAAGTTTCCCATCTGTCAGACTGCCCTACAGATTTCAGACTTGGCAGTCCCACAATCACTTGAGCCAATTCCTTAAAATAAAGGTATCTATAAATAAATAAACACACATGTATATATATATCCGATTTGTTCTGTTTTTCTGGAGGTCCCTGACTAATGAACCCTCTTTCACAGTCTCTGAGAACAGATCACAGATCAGGCCCTTCCTAGCCCGTCTCCTGAGCCCGTGTTGACACATATGCAGGTCCCCTTCCTCCTTGCCCGCCTGCCCCTCTGTCCATATTCCCCAGCATATCCCTCTGTCAGCAGACCACACTCATAGGTTTCATTTCCACCTGAATCTCCACACTCATGATCCTTAAGAGGCCAGAAAGGCTCAGATGGGAATGGAATTGTAGGAAAGCAAGCTCGGTGGCAGCTGGAAGAGCCAAGAGGGCTGGAACCCAGAGGTGAGACATGGAACAGGAGATTATGTCTGGCTTTTCAGGATGCAGGCAGCGGCCTGGACAATTGGGTCTGTGTGTATGATATTTCTCAGGCTTTGGAAAGAGTGCCAGCATTTTCACAGCATTCAAAATGGTTCTCCTGGTAAGAATCTCCTTGGTCAGTGCCCATAGCACCATGGGAGGTGGCTATTTCCTGGTAGCTCTGTAAACAGGATGGAGACCTATGACCTTGTGACAGTCGGGATTATTGGTTACAAGTAACCGGGACCATCTCTTGCTATCTTCAACAAGGAGGGACTTACTGAAAGATAGTGAAGGCTCAAGAGGCCAAAGAACAAGGTTGGACAAAGGACAGAGGAAAGAAAGCCACAGGAACCCCAGCAAAGGGAATGTTGCAGGCATAGTCTGATCCAGGGTCCTCTACTGAGTGTGCCTTTGACCTCCAAGGGGCCCCTCACCACTCCCTCAAAGTCAGCCCCTGGAATGAGTATCGGATCGGCTGAGGTTGTATCTCACACGTGCCTGCCCAGTGTCCAGGCAGGAGGAGATTCTGGGGAAGGACTTGACGTCACTACACTTTGGCAGCATGGCGGCCATGGGAGGTGGGGGCTGGTTTTTCCCTTCCTCGCAATGGAGAATTCCCCGCAAAGGGAAACCAGGGTTCTAGGGTGGGAGTGGATACTGGACAGATTATAAGTGATGGCTAAACCTCTTGGGGCTATTGTCCAACCTAAGCCACTAGCAGTTAGATGATATAGGTTGAAAGGGAGCAAGGCAGAACGGACAGAACTTAGGATCTGAAGTTGGGTGACCCAGGGTCAAGTTCTACCACTGCCTAGCATTGTGACTCTGGGGAGCCTCTAAGAGCCTCGATTTCCTCCTCTGAAAAATGGGGATAAAACTGTCCGTACAGCTCACAAAATTGCATGTGACAACACTTTGTAAACCGTACAGTATTTGGAGCCTGGAGGGCGGGGAGGGGGGTGGGGGGGCGGAGCAATCATGCGTGAGGCAGCATCTCATCTTGCTGCCATCCCGTAAATGCCCGTAAGTGTTTGTTGAGTGAACGGATAAACAAGTGATCAGGGATTATCATCATCGTTCTACCCTGACCATCAGCTTTGCAGAGAAAACCGGGCAGATGCTGTTGGGACTCTGATATGAGTTTTGTGAGCTGAGGCCTCACCAATGAGCCTGCGTATTTTTTTTTTTTTTTTAAAAAAACAACCTTTTTAACATTTTCATTTTAATATGTGAAACCTGGCTACTTGTCTCAGGGAGTTTATGGAAAAAAAGCTTCCAGCTGGCTTTGGGGCAGCCCATAAAAATGTACCGAAAACTTTGACCAGTTAGAAATGAGGAGCTGTTGGAGGAGAGATCAGTGACGCCATAAACCCTGGTGAGGCCCACAGTATTTCAATAATTAGCTCTCTGGGCAAGAGGATGCGTTCTTCATTCCTTCCTGGTTCCTAGTCAAAGGATGGGGCCCAGAATCTGTTAAAGAGAAACCACAGCTTTCAAATAACAGACAAACACATCTTTCACACAGGCAGTCTGTGATTCAAACCGTTTCAAAGGGCGTGGGGGAGAGAGGAGTTTTCAAGAGCTTGAAAGGCGGCATCAAATCAGAATGCCCACACGTCTCCCTCCCTGCCAGCTTTCCAAATCCTCCCCGACACTTGGCTAAGTCTGACCTCCTCCAGGAAGCCCTCCTTGGTAACCCCAGCTCATCATGAGTTTGTTCATCCGTGTGACTCCTTGACTTAAAACCCTCCAGAGGTTCCTCCTAGCTTCAGGGTCAAGTTCAGTCTTCTTAGCTTGGCACGCAAGGCCTCTTGTGATTTGGTCCCTTCCCGTCTCTGTGGCCTCTTCCCATACTCCCCAGCTCCACCGTTGATCCAGCTGGGCCAGACAACCTTTAGCTCCACCTCCTCCCCCCTCCATTCGGGCCTCAGAGCCTTGGACGGGACCCTTGCTTTGGCTGGGATTTTCCTTCCCCTTCTTTATGTGGCTGGTTGGTATTTATTCCCCAAACTCAGCCCAGGCCTCTCTTCTGGGGGAGGGCGGTGGGGAGTTTGAGTCCCCCAGGCCGGGTTAGGTGGCCCCGCTGGGTTCCTCAGAGTCCTCATCACACTTATTCTAACGGTCCACGTACTCGCCTGTCTCCACCCACTCCGCTCTCCTGGGAGCCTTGCTCATCTCTGTTTCTCTACAGTCAGCACACATCTGGCCCAGAGAAGGTGCCCCATTCGAAGCCCTGCTCCTGGACCCTGGCAGTACCCTGGGATCCCCCGGGGAGCTTTAGGATGCTCACGCCTGTGTTCTCATCCTCAGGGGCTCTGACTGAATTGCTCTGGGAGGTGGCCTGGGTCGAAATGTCTCCAGGTGGTTCTAATGTGCAGCCAAGGTTGAGCACCGCTGTAATTTATAGCACTTGACTCATGACTTCCCCTTTAACTCAGAGGAGCTGGAGCATGACTTTGAACTCACGACCCCACTGTACTTGCCGCAAGTCGAGTCAAAAGAAACCTTATTCACCCGTTTATCTAGATCAGCAGAGCTGAGCAGCTGTACACTCACCCACAGCCCCATCCAGCCCTCCGGGCTATTTGGAGAGCCCACCTGCATCACAGTCACCTCTTAGCAAGATGCCTGCCTGAGCCCCACCCCCAATCCAAGGAGCCAGACCTGGGACCCTGCCTTGTAAACAAGTTACTGGGGGCTTCTGATGCTCACTAATGGGCCACAACTCAGAACATCCCAAAACGGGGCTGCCAGCTCCCGAGGACTTGCAAAGCCAGGTAACGGAAGTTAAAAACAGAAAGGGCCATCTGGGAATCACAGAGGGGTTGGAAACCGCTCAGCTCCGGCCAATTCTTGTCCTTTGCGGATGTGGGCCCCACGTCGTCAAATCCCGTTGTGTTTTTTTTTTTTTTAATAGACCGCCAAAGTCTGCATTTTTATGTGAAATCCCCTGTTTAAAGTTGACAACTAATTCAAACAGTTTAAATACACTTCTAAGGCCAGATAAAGCTCACCTGAGGACGGCATGGAGCTAGCGGACTGCCAGTTTGCTGTAAACGTTTCCCATAAACTCTGCATGTGGATTAAGCTAGAGAGCGGCGTGCGTGCCCTGCCTTGTCGCTCTCTCTCCTCTGAGCTGCTTTTCCACTTTGGGACATGGGCCAGCACAGAGGGGGGTACAGGGAACAGCCCCTGAGACTTGTGCGCTACGTGCAGGAAGTATGCTGTTTGGGGACATTGCTCCTGAGCTCTGACAGCACTCCTCATGCCACCTCACAAGGAAAAGGCCTCTCTGGTCTCGGGGTCTGTAAGAGTCATGTGTGCATCTCAGCAACTGATATGTTGGTATCTTGTGGATAATGAACCTCATGGGATGGGGTTTCAGCTACTAGAAAGTTCAGAGGACAATTTGGGGCCTGTCTCCATAACGTGTAGGAGCCTAAGGTCTGCGTTTGTATGCCTGTCTCATTCCTAGGTTCTGCTGACTTTTCCAGTTTCTATTTTCCATTTGTCACCCATCACAGGGCCACACCTTTGAATTTTGTTCTCTTGTACACCAAGTCAAGAAGTTACGTTAAGTGCTTTCTGGAATAAGGCATGCTATAAATAAATAAGGCCATACAAAATAGTAAGTGCTCAAAAAGAAAAGTTTGTTGAATAAATGACTACTTGAATGATTCATCTTGCGGTCCCACCCAGGGCCTTGTACCGAGCAGGTGTTCAGGAAATGAGGGGCAGGATGGTAGAGTGGAAAGCGACAGTTTAGAGATGGGGAGACAACAGCCCTGTCATTTCCTCACGACTAGGACCTTAGCCAAGTTATTTAACCTCTCTTAGCCTCAGTTTCCTCATCTGTAAAATGGGGAGGGTCTCAGCACCCACCTTATCAGAGTTATTGGGAAGACCGAATGAGATTATGTATGTAAAGTGCCTGGTACATAATAGGCACCTAATAAATGGCAGCTGTGGTTATTAATAATAAAAACACCATCAATGTTGACATCAGTATTTAACAGCCTAATTGATAAGGTGTGCAGCATGAATAATGACACTCTCACTCTGCTCAGGCTGGCTAGAGTCTGACAAAGAAGCCACATGTACCCAGTGGGGGGATAAATCGGAAGTGTGCTCCAGGAAGTCCTCTGTTTCCTCAGCTCCCTGTCCCAGGTCTGCTCACCAGCCCAGGGCAGCCCTGGTTACAGTGGTGATGGCAGGAAGCTTCCTGTGCGAGTCCACAGTGGCCCCATCACTCTCTTCCCAGCATGCTCAGGTGCTGAAGACCCTGTCCTGCCTCCCCATCACTCAACTCTCCAGCCTAGTCCTGTCCATCCCTTTTTGGGAAGGCCCTGGCAGTTTTCTCCAAGCCTTCCAGCTCCTTCCTGAGCCCTGACCAGCCCCTCTCCTGGTGACCCCATAAAGGAGCAAATCTGTCATGAACGGTCACTTGCCCTCATTGATGGATGGGTGTTTGTGTCCCATGGTGTTCAGGAGGAGCAGTCACAGAGGACCGAAGGCAGCGTCTGGGAGGCATTCCTCTGAGGGTGGGACGTCAGGCAGGAATGTAACCCTCTAATGTTGTTCAGGGGAAGGCAATTTGTCATCGATCCTTGACATGGAAAGCATCCCATGGTGAATTGATGGTCTGCCTAAGTGCTGAAAATTTCTTCAGAGGGGGCACCGTTGTGTAGGGTAGAGGTTCCCAAAGTGTGGTCCTCGACCAAGAGCATCACATGCGAATTCTCCAGCCCCACCCCAGAACTACCGAATCAAAAAATCCAGGTGTGGGCCCCGCCCTCAGTTTTAACAAGCTCTCAGGGTGATTTGGATGCACAGCCAGTTTGCAGACCGCAGGAGCAGAGGGGAGCGAGAAGCCTGGATTCCAGCTCTGAGCCTCAGCTACTTCATCTGTCACCAGGAACGATGCTTATGGTGGTGGGAGGGCTTCTGTAAGGGCAATTAGATTAATATGGGAATTGTGCCCGGCATGTGGTTGGTGCTCAGCAATCCCCTCACCCTGTCATTCATCAAACCAACTTTTGAGGGTCGGCTGCAGCTAAGACTGTTCTGTGATAGGCACAGAACCAGTCATGGACCCCAAGACAAGGGCTCCATCCAGGAGGAGAAATAAGACAAAGCAAAGGGAACCTTGACTGGAAAGGTTGGTTGGGGCCCAGAATGCCAACCTGAGGATTTTTATTTTAATTGTTCTGTTCCTTTTCTACAAAAAAGCAACATAATCCTTGTGATTCCAGCAGCCCCTAGGGTCACCTGGCTCCCTCGCCGCAAACAGCCTCCTGGTCCCCAGTGGGGCTGTTGGAGGAGAAGCCCTGAGCGCCAGGTCCCCCCTAGGCAGGGGGGGCGCGATGGTCCACCGCAGTCACTCCCCGCGCTGGCTGTGGCCCTGCTCCGGAGGAAGGCAGCGGCGGGAGGCCCCCTTATCGGGCGCTGAGGCCCTGGCTGCCTGGAGAGGGCCTGGCGCGTTCCAGGAAAAGGCGCCTGGGAGAGCAGAAATGCGCGTTTGGAATGCGAGCTCCACTCAATGCATTCCATATGGCTGTGGGTGCTGGGCGGCGCTGGGCGCGACCCGGGGGACCCAGGGGTGGGGGATGGACTCTGGCAACCAGCAGCTCCTCTGCTAGGCCCTTGGGCGCCCCTCCCTGCTAGAAGGCACATTCATTGGTGCTCATTTCTTGTCTGTCTCCCCCACCACCCTGTGCGCTGGGATGACGACCACTGATTATCAAGACTAGGGCCGTGCCAGGAACATAGGAGACGTCAGGAGGATGTGATGAGTGAACACCTAATAAACGATTTATTGGTAGAAGGCATTAGGGATTCTCCCCCTTAAATAAACCCAGCACACAAGCCCCCAGAGCAGTCAGCCTCAGTTAACATTCCTGGGAAGCTTGTGTGTGTCAGGACACTCCATGTGTAATGGCAGCCAACCCTCATAACCCGACTGGTCAGGGACTATGTTACCTGACTTTGCCCAGGATGACAATTAGGCTCAGAGCTGGTGATGACCTGCCCAAGGTCACACAGCTAGCAAGGAGCCAGTCAGGATCTGAAAGCAGGTTAAAGGACTCCAGGTCCAGTGCTCTTTCTATCCACGCTCCAGACGGAGGGAGCCCTGCTGAAGCTGCAATCTGCCTCGGCCTCCCTCGGGGGCTTTCTCACTGGGATCCCAGCGTTACTAAGGCTCATAAAGTAAGGAACTGACCCCTTAAGAATACAAAGCATAGAAACCTCAAGCAAGCTTTTCTTTTCTTTTTAAAAATTTTTCCAGCTTCACTGATGTATAATTGACAAATAAAATTGTCAGAGTTTTTGAGCTTTCAAATTTAAAGGAGAGTGATCACCTTAAAGAGGGATCTGTGTTTTTCATGTTGTGTTTATGAAATCGCTATAATGGCACGATTGCTTGATTAACAGGTTCTTTGGGTAAAACCCTAGAAGCCCTCCGGTTAAAATAAGGAACCCAATATCTATCTAAAGAACACGAAATCAATAATTCAAAAAGATATATGCACCCCTATGTTTATCGCAGCATTATTCACAATAGCCAAGATGTGGAAGCAACCCAAGTGCCCATCAGTGGATGAATGGATAAAGAAGATGTGGTATATATACATAATGGAATACTACTCAGCCATAAAAAAATGAAATCATGCCATTTGCAACAACATGGATGGACTTTGAGGGTATTATGCTAAGCAAAATAAAGCAGACAGAGAAAGACAAATACCAGATGATTTCACCCATATGTGGAAGATAAACAAACACACACACACATAGATAAGGAAAACAGATTGGTGGGTACCAGAGGGGAAAAGGATTGGGGGAGGGCGAAAGGGATAAAGGGGCACATAGGTATGGTGATGGATGAAAACTAGACCATTGGTGGAACGCGATGAAGTCGATACAGAAACTGAAATACAGCAATGTACATCTGAAATTTACACAATGGTATAAGCCCGTATGACCTTAATAAAATAATTTTTAAAATATTAGGAACTAATTCTAACAGTTATTACAACTGTTATTCAGTAGTGACATTATTTACATATAATTTGCACACTAATGCTTACTAATGTGCACTCAGAATATCCCAAAACGGGGCTGCCAGCTCCCGAGGACTTGCAAAGCCAGGTAGGGGAAGTTAAAAACAGAAAGGGCCCTCCGGGAATCACGGATGGACTGGAAACCTCTCAGCTCCGGCCAATCCTTGTCCTTTGCGGATGTGGGCCCCATGTTGTCAAATCCCATCTTTTTGCTTTTTGTTTATATTGAATAAGGATGTCTGTTGCTACTATTATTTAACACTGATCTAAAAGTTTGAGCCATGACAGTAAGGTGTGAAGCAAGGAGGTGGTGGGAGAAAGATGCTGCCACTTCTTAAGGACTCTGAAATTATTATTATTATTATTATTTTATTGAATACTTCTGGCACCTTAACAAGGTAGATTATTATTTTATATATTAGTATTATGTCCGTCTTTTACTTACAAGGGAATTGAAGTTCATAGACATGAGTAACTTGCGTATGTTTATCCACCAAATGGTCCTTGTGGCTCCAGAGTGTTAACGGAAATTGGAAAGGCGACAAAATTATTCTGATTTAAAGAGAATCTGTTTGTCCACCTTGAAAATCAAGAGAACTAACTGAAAAAGCTACTGGAATGAATAAGAGAATTCAGGAAGGTGATTGGATATAAAAGGCAGTCACAGTCCTGCATTTCTGTACCACCTTCATGCAAACATAACCAATCACAAAAGATAATCAGAAAAATCTCAATCATAATGACTAACCTTAACAAGAAATGGGAAAGACCTATAAGAAAACTACAAATCTTTATTGAGGAAACATAAAAAGATGGAGATTCATTCATACTGCGTTCTTGGATGGGAAAACTGGATATCACAAAGATGTCAACTTTTCTCAAGTTAATTTGCAAGTTTAATGAGATTCCAATAAAAAAACTTTGAAATCTTTGATCACGTTTATTCTATCTGGAAGAATGAAAAGCCAAAAAGAGGGCTGAAAAAGAAGAATAATTTTTTAAAAAGTAATCTGACGTGTGAAGCATCATAACACCAGTCATGTCATTTTAAAACATACTATAAGGCTGTAATATCGAAACAGGGTGATGAGGATGTAAGAAATGGCAATGGATCAGAAGAACGAAGATAGCTCCGAGAGTCCTTGGCACGCCCAGGCTTCGGTGTGTGATAAAGACGGCAGCACAACTCATCCAGTGAAGGGAGACTGGCTCAACTGCTAGGCTAAGACAATTGGCCAACCATTTGGAAAAAAAGTAAGTCAGAGCCTAGCTTCTCACTTTCTGTGAATTAATTTTCTGGTGGAGGAAAGAGTCAAAAGAAAAAATGAATCCATAAAAATCAACAGAAAATCTAAATGAATATTTTACACTTAAAAAATATCATTTTAACCTTTTATCCTGAAGTTGCAGAAACAGCACAGAGTTCTTGTGTAACCTGTCACCCAGCTGTTCCCAGTGATAACCTCTTACATAATCATTGGACATGTTCAAAACCAAGAAATTGAAATTGGCCCAACACTATTAATAAACTACAGACCTTATTTGGAAGAGGATTTTTTTTTAAGTAGCTTTATTGGGATTATAATAGTTTATAACATTGTGTAATTTCGGGTGTACATTATTGTTTATCAGTTCCTGAATACACTTCATCGTGCTCACCCCCAGTAGTCTGATTATCATCCATAACTATACATATGTGCCCCTTTGTCCCTTTTGCCTATCCCTCAACCCCCTTCCCCTCTGGGAACCACTAATCTGTTCTCTTTGTGTGTTAGTTTGTCTTCCACATATGAGTGAAGTTATGCAGTATTTGTCTTTCTCTGTCTGGCTTATTTGGCTTAACATCATACCCTCAAGGTCCATCCACGTTGTTGTAAATGGGACAATTTTGTCTTTTTTATGGCTGAGTAGTATTCCATTGTATATATATACCACATCTTCTTTTTCCATTCATCTGTAGAAGGGCACTTGGGTTGCTCCCACATCTTGGCTATTGTGAGTAATGCTGCATTGAACATAATCATATGGGGTGCATAAATCTCTTTGGATCATTGATTTCATGTTCTCTGGATAAATACCCAGTAGTGGGATAGCTGGGTCATATGGTAGTTCTATTTTTAATTTTTTGAGAAATCTTCATACTGTTCTCCATAGTGGCTGCACCAGTTTGCACTCCCACCAGCAGTGTATGAGAGTTCCCTTTTCTCCACATCCTCTCCAACATTTGCTGTTTTTGTCTTGATGATTATAGCCATTCCGACCGAGATAAGGTAACATCTCATTGTAGTTTTGATTTGCATTTCCCTAATAATTAGTGATGTTGGGCATCATTTCAAGTGTCTGTTGGCCATCTGTATGTCTTCCTTGGAAAAATGTCTGTTCATGTTGAAGGAGGACATTTTAAATAATAAGAAATACAACTCCATTTTAAAAATCAAAATCTTTTGTATGTTAAATGATCATAAATAATAGAAAGGGAAATAATAACGTGAGAAAAAGAGTTGCACCAAGTATGACACACAAATGGTTATTACCATACTTTCTGATGATTGCCCACAAATTAAAAAGAAAAATGCTAACATTTACATAGAAATTTGGACAAAGGGCATGTGTAGACAATTCACCTAAAATGAAATGTAGGTGGTTCATAACCAGGTGAAACAGCTTCCTCCTCCCCAGATACCAAAGGAATCTGTGTTAGAATTTTAAAATGCCATTTCTTATCTAGCAAGTTAGTACAGATTTTAAAAATATAATATAACATAGTGAGGTGAGACAGTACTCTGATACACTACTTGAGAACTTTAAATTGCTATATCATTTCTGGAAAATAACTTTCTATATGTATCAAGAGCCTTAAAAGTGTTCGCATACTTTGGGCCACTCACAGCACTTCTAAGCATCTCTCCTTGGGCAGCGATCAGAGGTACCACCAAAGACTTAAGTACCGGAGTGTTCATCCCAGCAGGATAGAATGGAATTATCTGACAGTAAGGGATGGTTAAATTACTTCCATCCCCTCCATATACTGGAATACATTACCATAAATAATAATTTTTCATAGATTTGTAATGGTATAGAAAATTTAATAATAATATGAAATGGAAAAGGCAAGATAAAGAATGATCCTAATTTTGAACTTGATCCAAATTTTGAAGATTATGTGTGTGTGTCTAGAAGGAAATACACCACCAGGTTAATAGTAGTTATCTCTGTGTAGTGGGATGCTTTTCCTTATTTTCCTCTGCTTTTTAAAAATAATGATCAGCTCTTACTTTTATATTGTTATTTTTAGTGGCTTTATTGAAGTATAATTTACTTACCATAAAATGCACCCTACCTTTATAGTCCTTTAAAGTATTATATACTTTGTGCATTTCAAAACAAATTTACATTTAGAAAATAGAAATGTATTTAAAACTAAAAACAAGTCTTCTAGACTGTATCAGGGTTCCACCAAAGAAACAGAACCATATATATATTGTTTACAATATATATTGTAATATATATATATACACACGCCACTGAATTGTACACTTTAAATGGGTGAATTGTATGGTATGTGAATTATATTTTGATAAAGCTGTTACCAAAAAATTCCTAGCTCTGCCCTCACTAGCCGTGTGACCCTGAAGAGAGACCTGGCCTTTCTCAGCCTCAGTTTCCTTCTCGATAAAGAGGTGACAGTAACAGCAGCGACCTCATGAGGTCGTCGTGACGTTTCAGTGAGAGGGATCCTGTAACTGCTGACTACAGAGCTTGATCGAGTTAAGCCCTTGGTAGAAAACATCAGCAGTGTTTCCTACGGCTCCCTAGGGCCTGGCACTGTGCTGGGCCCATATGTCCTCGACCTCATTTAGTCCCCTAACCGCTGTTATGCCAACTGTGGAGTGGAGGAGAGTGAGGCCAAGCCGCAGCGCTCTAAGAGACCAGCAGCAACTGGAACCGCGTGTTCCTGATGCCGCATCTTGAACGCCAAGGCAATCCTGGTTTTCATGTAATTTTGCCCTTATTTGTATGGATCTTCTTAATATTCTGACCCACCTCATTAGGAGATGTCGGGCTGCACACCTGGAAGCTAAGCTTCATCGACCTACCGTCTTTCTTCCGAATCAACTCTCCTTTTCTCTTGCTTAGAATACTTTCCAAGGTATTAAACGCCCCCAGAGAGAGGCCGCGCAGACTGGTGACCGCCCGGAGCCCAGTGGCAGGGCCAGGCCTCCAGGGAAAAGGCTGGGATTCCCCTTTGCCCCCTCGTAGGTTGCAGGGACCCCTTAGCCTCGGCCTCATCATAGAAAACATGCGGATTATGGTAATATTTACTTGCCAGGGATACTGAGAGGCTGGCTTTCATGCCCTGGAAGGCCCCAAAGCCATGGAGCCGGGTTCTCCAGAGACCCCCATGGGCAGGGAGATGGCAGCCCTGGGGCTGGCCCGCGCCCAGCGAGCTTCAGAGCCAGCTGTGCTGAGGCAGCAAGTACAGCTGCTAAAAATAGAAGTCACGTCTCACAGAGACAGGGGCAGCCCTGAGGCAGGGCTCGTCCCAGGCAGATGGGGGTGGGGCAGGAGAGGGCGAGGACACTCACCCTGACCAGGGCTCCACTACACTTGTAGTGTGTGTGGGCGGCTGATCCCTTTACCCAGCGCAAGCCCCCAGACCCAACTAACCACAGAGTGGGTGGGGCCAAGGCAATTGTGTTTCTAGCCAAGGCAACGGAAAAAGTTGTCCAGGGCTGTCCAGTGGCAATATATAATGTGAGCTGGATATGTAATTCTAAATTTTCTATCAACCTTAGAAAAGAAACAGATGAAATTAATTTTAATAATATATTTTATTTAATCTAATCTATCGAAATGGTCATTTCAATGTCATCAATATAAAAATATTAACAAAATAAATTCTCTTTTTTGTACTCTTTGAAATATGGTGTGTATTTTAGACTGACGGCTCATCTCTATTTGGGGTAGTCATGATTCAAGTGCTGTATTAATTTTCAGCTGCTGCTCTGACACATTCTCACAAATTTCACGGCTCGAAACAGCACGAACTTAATTATCTTATGATTCTGGAGGTTAGAAGTCTGAACTGAGTCTTATGGGGCTAAATCAAGGTGTCAGCAGGGCTGTGCTCCTTCTGGAGGTTCCAGGGGAGAATTCCATCCATGACTTTTTCAGCTTCTAGAGGCCGCCCGCATTCCATCTGTCCGTCCATCTTCAAAGCACGTCCTTCTATGATCTGCATCCCTCGTCCCATCCTCTCTTGCTCTGCTTGGTCACTGATTTGCCTTCTCTGACTCTCACCCTCCTGACTCCCCTTTTTACGACCCTCGTGATTATATTGGGCCCCCCAAATAATCCAGGATAACCTCCCCATCTCAAGATCCTTAATCTCATCTGCAAAGTCCCTTTTGCCGGGTAAGGTGGCATAGTCACAGGTTTGGGGATGAGGATGTGGATGTCTCGGAGGGCGGCGATTCAGCCTGCCACACATGCTTCATGCCACATGTGTGAGCGGCTGCTGTCCTGGATGGGACAGTGTTAGGGAATTTAGGCGGAAGGTCTAGCGAGATTTCCTAGCTCCACGCTCCAGCTCAGCCACTCACTCACTGTGGGATCTGGGACAGGTCACTCTATATGCCTGGTTGACTGTACCTTCCTTGTACATAAAGTGGGGTTGGCAACAACCCATGCTTGGGAAAATGCAACAAGCTACCAGAGAGATAAGTGCTTATTTCACTGTAAAAGGAGAGGGGGTCCAACTGGCAGGTGGGAGGGGGCGCTGCCCTGTCGGGGGAGACTTGAATGCTGGGTGGGTCCTCAGAGGCCTTGGGATTTAGCTGCCTCATTTTACAGATGGGAAAACTGAGGCCCAGCAGGGAGAAGAGGCTTGCCAGAGGGTCCCCAGAGAGTTGGTAGCTGAGCCAGAAAGGGGATCCTGTGGGTGCACTGCTCCCCACCATGTCACACTGCCTGTCCCCTCTGTGACCTCAGCTTCCTCATCTATAAAACGCAAATAAGAGCGGCATATTTTCAGGCCCGTTGTGAAGATGCAGGGATGTCTCAGGTAGGAAGGTGCTCTGGGAACTGAGAGGCTGGGGCACAGGAAGGTCATGATGACCCCGGGCACAGGGCTATGGTCTCCATCCAGGGAGGAGGCTGGCAGCACCCTCCGTCTCTCTGGCCTGTGGTTTCTGGAGCCCCCGGAGGGCCTAAGGGGGCCTGCTGAGCGTCCTCACCAGCTTTTCCTGTTGGTGACAAGGGGACCGTGACCCTTTCCTGGAAAGTGACTTCCCCGAGGCCTGGCCCTCACCTAGCGCTGCTCCTCCTGCAGGGGCTTGGCTGGGGCAGGGGGCCAGGCAAGGGCTCTTTGAGGCCTGGGTGCATAAGCCTGAGCCTGGGGGTCTTGGTTGGCTCCCCCGTTGGCTGGACGTGCTAGCCTGGGCCTGTGCCCTGGCCTCCCTGGGCCCGCTGCCCAGTGGGTGGGAGGGGTTAGACCAGAGACGCCTGCAGCCCCCTGAGGTCTAAGATTCTGGGGCTCTCTTCACTGTTCTTACAGGTGCCAATGGTCAAACCATGCCCGAGTCGAACTCTCACCTGCCCTAGGGGGCAAGGCTGCAGGCTGGCGGTAGCCAGGCCAGAGGCAGGAACAGAACAGGAAACCCAGGGTGGCTTCCGTCTGTCAGCTTCTCCCCTCCCTGCCAGCATCCCAGCTCCATCCTGAACCTCGGGCCGGGCAGGGCTGTCCTGTGGAGCTGCAAGGGGACCTCTGCACCAGAAGGAGTGGGTGCTGGCATCCATGGTGAGCCTCTGAAAACACCTGACAGCCATTCAAAAAGGACCGCTCTGGATATTAACACCCGAGCTGACTATTTAGGCGGGCTCCAAGCCCATGGGAGGAAGCAGGTACGTCCTGCCTCGAGGTGCAGGAGACACAGGGCTTTTCAGATTCAGCCTCCGAGGGGCACGGTGGCCAGCCTGCTGCACATCCATTCGTTGCTGTCTCCCAAGTGCTACGTCTTGTGGCCCAGGGTGAAGAGAATGTGGGTCCCTCCCTCTTAAAGTCTAAGTGTCATTTTCTAGGCAAGGTCACCAAGGCCCACTGATGAGAAGGGGCTGGCCTCGGGTCAGCCAGTGATTTGGTGGCAGAGTCAGGACTAGCAGGAAGAGGGGCGTTGTGGCCTTGCCTTATGGCTCTTCAGTGGGCTGGAGGCTGTGGGTTAAGACCATAATAATGGTTGTAGTAGTCATACTAGGTGCTGTTTATAAAGCTCCCACTATGTGCTCTCTGTGCTAAGTTCTTGCCATGTGTTGGCTCACTTCATCCCACAACACCCCTATGAGGAACAGATTTATTATCACCATTTTATACATGGGGAAACTGAGGCACAGAGAAGTTTTAACTTGCCCAAGGACACAGCTACTAAATGACAGAGTGGGGACTTGAGCTGGACTCTTGCGTTCTAACACATGCGCTCCTGACCAAATGCAAGTGTGACACTAGGGGAGACAGTCTTAAGTGACCTGCACTCCGTGACCCACCACCTAGGGAACGCAGCTCCTGTGCTGTGGGGACGACCTGACTGGTGGCCCTGTGATGGCGGAGAGGGCAGGATCCTAGCCAGGGCTGAGCAAAGATTCCCATGGAAGAGGGCCTCCCTCAGTCAGACTCTTAGCACTCAGAATCCACGCAGTCAGCACTGGAGGCTGGTATCCATCCCCACCTACCTGTTCACTGTGCAGATGGGAAAATGAGCTCAGAGATGGCAGGCATGGCCCAAAGTCCCACAGCAAGAGAATAGAGTCTCTGGAAGGCTGAACACTAGACGCTCTGATGGTCTTGGGGGTTGGGAGTGCTCTCACTGTGCCCACCACACCCCCAAGAGCTGTACACGGGGGCAGGCAACTCCCTGGGGAAGACAGGAGTGGCAGAGAGGACCTCTTCTCCCCCCAGGTCCAGATGCTCGTGTCCCAGGTAGATTGCATTCCACAGCTGGCCCTGGGATTCCTCCACAGATGGAGCTGCGCTTGGGGGTGGGCGTGGGGCTAGAAATCACTTAAAGAGGATCCATAAAGAGGATCTTCAGTATTGATACCAACGAGTTACTGGGCGCAGCGGGAAGGGCTGTGGGCTGTGGCAGACGACCCAGGGCTCCGCGGGCTCCGCCTCTTGGCAGCTGGGCGCCCCCGAGTGAGCACACTCCTCCTCTGAGCATCTCCTCTTGTCTGCGCAGAGAACAGAGGCCCAAGTGCTGGCAGGACGGATCCCACTGCCCAGAGGGTGGTGGGAGGGTGAGGGCAACAGGCAGGAGGGCTGATGGCTCAGCTGACGTCCTGCCACCAGAGAGGAATCACAGGCCACTACAGCCGAGCCACCAACCCACTGGGTGACCTTGACTCCCCTGCCTGTCCAGGGGTCAGCTGTTTCGGCTATGATGACATGAGCACCACTCACCCCAGATTTTCTGAGGAGGAAAATGCCTTGAGACAGGTGAGGGTTGAGGAAAGGACTTGAAAAAGAAGGCTGCCGTTGGCCCAGATGACCATGATATCCTGGCCCCCTCTGGAATGGTCCCCCGAACTCTGTGCCACATGAACTACTTTGCTTTGACAACACGCACACGTCCCAGAGGCTGAGGCAACAAATGAGACCCAGCTCCCGGCAAGGGGTGCATGGCACACCAGCAGCTCCCCTGACTTCATCCTTCTCCTTCCCTGTGGCCTGTGCCAAACCCACCCAAGTGGTCCCCTGGGGCGGGGTGCTCCAGGCCTGGGCAACTCCCCTGGAGAGGGATCCTGGAGAAGAAGGGCTGGCGGCTGGTCCAGAAGCCATGTCACATCTCATTGTCCCTCTCCTGCTACCCAAAAGCACCGGGGAGGATGCCATGGTGGGTAAAACCTCTGACTACGGAGGCAGAGACCTACCTGCTGGCTGTGTGTCCTTGGGGAAGTTGCCTGGCCTCTCTGAGCTTGTTTCTTCATCTATAAAGTGAGGAAAATGGTAGCTTCCTTCCAGATCAGTTATCAATGTTAAATGATACTGGCAAGTAAAGCAGGTGCTCAGTAAATGATAGCTATCATCATCTTGTTAAGGTTATCAAAAAATTAATTTGCCGTCCGTGCAGAACTAAAACTGGATCTCCCCTTTCTGTGCCTTTTCCACAACATCAGGCTGATCAAGTCACTGGACTTAAGGGTTTGAACCAAGTATAGACTGATCTGGGTCCAAGTCCTGGCTCTGGCCCTAGTGTGACCTTGAGTGACGGATTTTTGCCTCTCAGAGCCTGGGTTTCCTCCTCCATAAGACAGAGACCATCACCCTCACACCTCCTTGGAGGGTTTTTCATGAAATGGTGGACGCAAGCCCTCAGCACAGTGCTGCTGTTCGGCTGGACACCCCAGGACTGGTTGGGCTTCTTGTTTCTGTTCTTATTAGACCGGGATGCCACAGTGTACAAAGCTAGTGGCTTCTGAGACCTTGGCATCCTCACAACACCATGAAGTTAGAATTTTCACCCACACGGCAAAAGTGGAAACTGAGGCTTCGCAAGTAGCGCGGGTAAGTAAGGGAGAGGGGGTCCTGTCTGCTCCGCTGGGGTCAGCTGCGTGAAGGCAGAGGAGCCACCCCTCTGCCCCGGCCCAGGCTGTGGGCACGGTGTCCCCCTCGCCAGCTTCTGGACCCACTGTCTCTTCCAGACCCACAAGGCAAACCCTCTGCTGGGACTCCTCAAGCCCACCTGGACAGAGGAGTCCAGGAGACCCGCGTCGGCCCCACCCCTCTCAGACACTGGTCGTGCCATCTCAGGCCATCACTTCCCTCCTCTGTGCCTCAGTTTCTCCATCTGAGAACAGTCTTAATAATTTCAGCCCTGGGTTTGGCACCAAAAGACCTGAGTGTGAACCCTGATTCCAGCACTTATTTGGAGTGGCTCTGAGCCAGTTACTTCCCTTGTCTTAGTTTCCGTGTCTTTGCTGATACCAAGGGGCTAATGGTAGAATGTGATAACGGGACGTTATGTGAAAAAGGAACATAATGCTGTAATGAGTATGATTTTAATTGCATTTTAAAAGTCTATGTGTGTGTTTGTATCCACTGTTTCGAAAAGACAAAATTTACTAAAATGTTTCTCGTAGTACTTTCTGGACACTGAGCTCATGGGTGATTTTTACTTCCTTCTGTATATTACTTTTATAGTTTTCTGGTTTTTCTACAATGAGTATATATCTCTTACAATCCGAAAGCAACAATAAAGGCATACATAATAGTTGTCCCTACTGCTCAGGGTTGTCCGAGGGTCACCTGTGGACACCAGTGAGGTGGCCCGTGAGCTGCCGGTGACAGCCAAGGTGTGGGTGCTGACTGTGCCCACCCTCTCCTCCCGGGCACCGCTGGGTTAACATGGGTGGTCCCGCAGGGCTGGCCCTCTGGCTGGGAGCAGAGGGACCCATTGCCTCCCAAGGCCTCCCAGGAAGGTGTGACCTCACTGAAGCTGAAGACACAGACTTCAGCCAAAGGAAGCCTGAAGAGGAAGGAAAGTAACTAGAAGCGAAAGACCTGGCCCCTGATTCCAGCTGCCTCCCCCGCTCCCACGTGGACAAGGCCCCTGGCCTCTCCGGTCTCAGCTTCCCAATCTCTAAGAGGGGATGAAACGGTGGGGGGTGGGGAGGAGCCAGTGAAACATGGCTTTGCCTGCCTCTTGCCTCCCTCCCCTGAATCACCTGTAAGAGGCGAGATGTCAGATGTTTTGTGCACTTAACACAGGGCTTCTTTGGAAGATAAACTACTGTTTGAAATCATCCCTGCTGTTGACAGCCCAGAGGGTCACGCAGGTGATTTGGGACCTCCCCCACCCAGTGCTCCTACTTTCTGGCAGTTGGGACTGCCTTCGATGCCCATCCTACCTTTCTGCCTCTCCCCCAGGGTTCTGCCTCACAGACCCTACCTGCTTCTCATCTCCGTCTTTACTCTCCCCTACACCCCTATCCTCAGCATCTCACAATATTTTAAGGCTGAGTGTAAATGCCACCTCTTCCGCGAAGCCTTCCCTGCTTCACCCAGTGGATCTGGGATCCTGTGCTTTCTCTGAGCTTCTCTTATCAGTTTCAATGACCTACTTCTGTATCTACTTCCTCTGCTGAACTAAGAGTTTCTCAAGGGTGGGGGGCTCATGTTACCTTTCCCTCCCTAGGGTCCAGCACAGCAGGTTTCAATAGAACTTTGCTGAAAGAATGGCTGTGACTCACACTGTTCAAAGAGAGGTCTCTTCCCATGAGAAATAAGCAATCAAAGGTACAGAGGAATAGCTGTCCCCAGCAGTAGCTTGTCCTACAAATGCCTTGTCAGCTCAGCACTCACTGAGTAGGGATGAAGATGCTATTTGTCAGGACACCAGCCCTGAGGCAAGGTCCCCATCACTCGCTAGGCCAGACCTTCCCTTGTTATTTACACGGGTCAAGGGGAAGCAAGTCAGTCTCCAATACTGACAGGCTGTCGACGGTGGGGACAAGAAAAAGCAGCCCTGACGTGCTTGTAGCCTGTCGCCAACGGCACGATGCCGTCGCGCAGACACAGCACTAATGCGCCATTCTCATATTCCGGCCTCGTGAAAACCCTGCGAGCTGGGCAGGGCTGGGAGGATGACCCCCCCCCACCCCCCGTTTTCAAATGAAGCTGAGGCACGATGGGATGCCGGGTTTGGACCCAGGCTGGGTCTGGTTTTCTGATGTGTTGAGCCCACTGTGCTGAGCTGCTCGCTCACCTCCTTCGTGAGGACAATCCTCTCAAATGCTGGGCCAGGAGGACAGGCAGGGCTGCTGACCCATTTCACAGATGAAAACCCTGAGGGTGTGAGGAGTGAAGTTGATGGTGGCCTCAGCATGTAGAGGAGGAATGAGCTGTGAGAAGGCTGGTGGGCAGAGGAGCGAGGTCCTGACCTGGAGCCCCAAGCGGCAAGAGGAATCTCAGGGTCTCTGGAGAGTTGGGTGAGGGTCTCTGCAGGAGGTGGTTGTGTGAGGTCTCCAAGGAGAGAAGACGACCGTGGGCCACGGCCAGGCCATGACGGGTGAGGTGGGTGGCCACGGTGCCCGGGGCCTTTCTCTCTCCAGCCTCTCCTGTGTGGCATCTCCTTTGAGGTTCACGAGCCCAGTAAGGGAGGCAGGCTGGGGTGGGCGTCCCCATGATGGAAAGGGGAAGGCTGAGGCCGAGGGGATGCTCCTGCCAGCACACCGGCTTGGGATGGTAACTGTGAAACTGACAGTGCCACCTGGAAGTCAGCAATGGTCTTCTCCAACTGGCTCAGTGACCGACTCCCACAACCATACACTGCATGAAAACTTCACGAGATGAAAAACATTCCTTCTTTGGTTTTATCCATATTTAAAAGGACAACCTGTGCTCAGGGGCTCAGAGGCCCTGATCAGTCAACTAGAGAAGTGAGTACCTTGCGGAACCAGGTGAAATGAGATTCTGGAAAGTGCTGACCGTGGGGCCCCCAGGCAGGGAGAGAGGAGAGCTTATGCCCCTCTCCTCCGCGGTCCTTCTGGATGCTCTTGGGAGCTCAGTGACCTGGTTTCACCTGGAGGAGGTGAAGGGGTGTTTGCTGGTGGTAGTACAGGACGCAGGGCCTGTGTGTGCCCCTGCATGTTAGGGAAGCTGAGCTGCCAGGCCCAGGGTGGCAGGTGCCATGTGGGCCAGCCAGGCCCACCTGGAAGCTGGAGGGCATGAGGCTCCTGAATGTTTCTAGAACCTCTGCAGACCTAGGCCTCACCTGGGCCAGGAGGCTTAGACCTAGAGACTTTCTGGGGTGGAAGGAAGCTTCAAGGTCTTCAAATCCAACCCCCAATTTGATGCCTTCCCCCAAGTGCAGCCCTCTGGCTTTGCTTGCTTGCCTCCAGTGATGGGGAACTCAGTCCAGGCACGGACAGACTGAATTCACATTGTACACTCCCTTCCACCTCCTGGTCCCAGTTCTGACTTCGGGCAGGAAGAGAGCAAGCATGTTTCCAGTGCTCCGTGGTAGCCCTGCAGAGAGTGTCCCATCCTGAGAGCTTCTTGGTTCAGGTCCTGCCTCTCCAGCTCACCATCCGTGCCCCGGGCCTGGTCCCTATTCCCTCCCCATCTTGGTCAAAGCCTGCCTCAACATTCAGGGCCGGAGTGGCTCCCCGGCCTCCAGGGCAGTGTGGTCAGTGCAGAGGAGGACAGTCCTGCCACCGCCTCCTCCTGGACCCTTTGCCTTTGTGGGCCCAGCCCAAGGTCATGCCACCCTACGGTGATGGCCAGCCACAGTCCATCTGTTAGTCCTGCTCAGATCAAGCCAGCCCCTGCCCATCACTGCACCCTGGGATTTTGGGCGTCAAGGGCAGGACCTAAGTCATCTTGCTAAAGCCGCAGTCGGAGCTGAGGCTCCCGCAGGAGTCAGGTGTGGCTCACCCAGCCCAGCCCACCCTAAGCACTTGTCTCCACGATGCACTTGAGGAACATGGTGTCGTCCTTCACGTAGGCGTGCTTGGGCGACTGCAGCCTGCTGAGGGGGAAGAAGAGCGGGCAGCCGCTGGCCACGTTGGTTTCACTCTGGGGCCGCTGGAAGGATGCTGAGTTCAGGTCGGGCCGGAAGGCATCGATGGCGTGCTCCCGGTTATTCTGGTCAATGAGCATGAAGGTGACCTGCAGGGCGAGGGGCAGTGGGAGGTCAGGCCCTGGGCAGCAGCACCGAGGCTCAGAGCCGGGTCTTGGTCTATCACCTGTGTAGCTCTCTGACCTTGAGCTCTGACTGATTAGGACTCAAAGAAACAACGTAAGGACCACACCTGGCACATAGCGAGACCCCAGGAATGGAAGCACCTGGTATTCTGAGCAGGCTTCAGGGGTTGTCCTATGATTAGGGATCAGATGTTCTATCCAGCAGGAAGGGGAGAATTCGGATGCCATAGTCAATTTTGGTTGGCTGCTGGGGGCTAAGGATGAGACTGAAACCCTGACAAAGGAGGCCAGACTGGATAACCTATAACGCCCCTTCCACTCTGAAAGGTTTGATCCGTCAGCTATAGCTGGAAGCTCCTGGGGCAAGAAAAGATAGGCCTTCAACTGAGGGGCTGTGAGTCAATGCCCTGAAACATGAATGGAGCTTCTGGTATGCACAAGGCGGATATGTGTACCCCGGGGAAGCTGGTGATCTACAGGTGACTCAAACCCTCCTTCCTGGCACATCACTGAAATGCCCATCAGGACGTGAAGCGGCTTCCCACCGCCCACCGCCGCGCTCTCAAACTTGGCTGCACTTAAGTCCTCTGGGAAGGTTTTGAAGACCCTAAAGCTCAGGTCGCACCATGTACCCTGGTTGAGACCCAGTCGTTGGTATTTTTAAAATCTCCACCAAATGTATGGGAACCACTGAGCCACTGACTCATATCCAGACCTCGGTGGCACTACCTGTCTTCCCTTCTCTCCCTCCACCCCAGCTGAGGTCCGTATTCTCGACCCCTCCCCCCCTTTCCTCCCTCAGCCCCTGGCTGCTGCTGTCCACCTGCAGAGAATGCCTCGCTTCTCCCACCCTCTTAAATATTCTCAGTAGATTTTATTTCTAGAGCAGTTCTAGGTGCACAGCAAAACTATGGAAAATATAGAGATTTCCCACTTACCCCTGCCCCACACAACCTCCCCCACTATCAACATCCTGTGCCAGAGCGGTACACGGGTTACAATCAATAAACCCACACTGACGCATCAGAATCCCCCGGAGTCCACAGTTTACATCAAGGTGCACTCTTGGTGGTGTACATTCTATGGGTTTGGACAAATGTATAGTGACACGTAGCTATCATTATGTATGGTCTTATACAGAGTATTTTCACTGCCCTAAATATCCTCTGCGCTCTGCCTACGCATGCTTCCCTCCTCTCAACCCCTGACAACCACTGATCTCTTTACTGTCTCCATATTTTTGCCTTTTCCAGAATGTCACATAGTTGGAATCATACAGTATGTAGCCTTTTCAGATTGGCCTCTTTCACTTAATAATATGCATTTAAGGCTCCTCCATGTCTTTTCATGGCTTGATGGCTCATTTCTTTTTAGTGCTGAATGATATTCTGTTGTCTGGATGTACCTCAGTTTATTTATCCATTCCCCTATTGAAGGACACCTAGGTTACTTCCACGTTTGGGCAGTTATGAATAAAGCTGCTGTAAACATGTGTGTGCAGGTTTTTGTGTGGACATTAGTTTTCAACTCCTTTGGGTAAATATCAAGGAGTGTGACTGCTGGATCATATGGCAAGAGTCTGCTAGTTTTGTAAGAAACCACCAAATGGTCTTCCAAAGTGGCTGTACCATTTTACACTCCCATCAGCAATGAAGAAGAGTTCCTGTTGCTCCACATCCTGGCCAGCATTTGGTGTTGTCAGTGTTCTAGATTTTAGCCATTCTAAGAGGTGTGTAGTGGTGTCTGCCTCCTTCCCTTTTTCTGAAAATGCTGCCAGTTCAGGCTGGCCCCACAGCGCCTCCTCCAGGAAGTTTTCCTTATTCACCCCACCAAGTGGATTTCATTTCTACCTGTCTTCCAGGGGCGCTGGTCCAGGCACATTAGCCCCTGGACTCATGATGCTGGAGGGAGCCTTGGCTACCGGATGTGAACTCGGCTCTTGTTTGATAAAAGAGGAAACTGATAACGCAGAGAGGGCAAAGGACTTGCCCAGGTGACACAGCCAGTTCATGGCTAAACGAGGACCAGGACCCAGGTTCCCCAGCCCCACCCCATCACTCCCCGGGCCCATACCTTGTTCCGGAAAGGCCACGGCAGCAGCGCATCATACTCCCCTCTCATGATCACGATGAAGAGCGAGAGGTGGGTCCTCTTCCCTGTCCCGTCCCCATTCAGATAGAGCCGCAGGCACAATTTGTAGCCGTACTTGGCAGTGTAGAAAGCTGAAATGCGGAAGCCACAGTCAGCTGGAGAGCGCTGGACTTTGCAGACGAGGAAACTGGGACTGGCGGTTAGGCATGCCCAAGGTCAGTGGCTCAAAGCTAAGAAATGTGGGGTGGGAGCCCAGCAATCTTCTCGATTATAGAGCATCAGAGAGGGGACCCAGCTCTAGGAGATCGTTCAGCCCAGTTGTCCACTGGCCGTCAGAACCACAGATTGCAGAGCCCCCCCGGAGCTCGGGACTGGGTCGTGCTGGGGTGAGGACGGAGAATTTGCATTTCTGACAAGATGGCAGGGTATGGTGATGCTGCCGGTCCTGGGACCACACTTGGATTTAACCAACCTGCATTTCGTATTCAGGAAACAGAGCCCAGCGAGGGGAAGTGGCTGGCCACGCTCTCACAGTGTGTTGGGGCCAGAGCCAGGATTATGGCCAGGGCCTCCTATCTCCCAACACTGATTTCTTTCTGCTGCCCTAGGTCAAGTGGTTGGGGTCTCCTGGAAGCCAGGGGAGAGCGGGCCAGCTCACAGTTCCACCCTTGGCAAGGGCCCCTGAGGGCTGAGTCATCCCCTGGTGACTAAGCACAGCGGCCTGTGGACTCTCTCCCTGGACAGCTGAAAGGGCCCTCTGAGTGTGGGCTGTTACCACACGGCCCCTCTAGGAGGGGCCGAGTGGGCACAGGATGTGTGTGTGTTGAGGGTAGGGGCAGGCAGGAAGGGGCAGGGAAGCAACGGGCTGACAGTCTGACTCATGTCTGCCCCTTACATATTCTAGAACAAGAAGCCAGAGCCACTGCTTGCTTTTCCGTCTTTGGAAGGAAGCCTGGAGAAGCAGCCCACGGGGCCTGGCTTTGGGACCCAGACCTGCTCTGTGGCGTGGGGCAAACTCCGCTGCCTCTGTCTCCCCCTCCATAACGTCAGGAGGCTGGAGAGGAGTGACCCCAGCGCTGGGGGTCTTGGGTGCGTCAGAGGAGCTCAGGAACAGGAAAGGCACGAAGCTGGGGCAGTTGTGAGGGGTCCTCAAAATCGGCACTGACAGAAATGCTCCTTAACGACCCACCGTTCACTCAGACGCGCATGAATGAGGCGAGAGGAAGAGCACCCACGTCTGAGCAGTTTCTGCACAAACACACGCACTGCTGTATAAACGGTTATCAGCTAAGGAAACCTCTAATGAGTAAGCACTTCATGCAGGATGCTGTGCCAGGTCCAGAGATGAGTAAGAACTGCCCAATTTACTCCATGCTCACTCATGTGCTCCCCAATCATACACAAATGCACACTCTTTGACTTAGACCCGCTGGCTCCCCGAGGGCCGGGGTCCCATGGTGTTCACTGTGAGAACCGTGCTCTCATTTGCACAAGCTTTGGTTCAGAGCACACTCTCACACCCGCTATCCACCTGGAATAGAGGACAACTTTTATTCCCATCTGCAGAACGTGACGGATGCTCAGGGAGGTGCAGGGCGTGCTGGCTTCACACAGCCCATGCTCTGTGTGGCTCAGCGGGGAGTCTACCAGCTCTGTGGGCCCAGCACAGCAGGTGGCCTGGATGGACACCGGTCTAACTGGACACGGCACGGCTGTCCCAGAGTTGACTGCTCTCCCTGTTTCCTGGGCCCAGGGGGCCAACCTCCCCCAGATGGTCTCTGTGCCCCTGGAGAGGTGGTACCTGGGGAGAAGAGGCTGACAGTCCTGCCGCAGGCTGACTCATGGCACCGCCTGGTGACGTTGGTGATCTTCCACAGGAAGGTGCCGTCAAAGGAGGCCTCCTCCATGAGGCGGAGGCTCTGCTCCAGCTTGCCCAGGGCCTGGTCTTTCTGGGCCAGGGTCTGCTGCAACTCCAGCACCTGTGGGGACACCCATTCAGCCAGGGACACCAGAACCCCGCTTGGGGAGGGGGTGGGGATGGAGGGACACAGAGATAGATCTGCCCACAATATGTCTTCCTGACCAGCCTCCTGCAGGCATGTGCACCTGCCTTTGCACGTGCTGTTCCCTCTCCTGGAATTCCTTTTCCTGCCTTCTCCACTCCACCAAACTCCTATTCATCCATCAGGAATCTGGGTCACAGAGCCCTTCCTCTGGGAAGCCTTCAACACTGCCCTAGCTCAGCTGGTCTCTCTCATCTACATTCTTAGTCAGCCCTTACCACAGTTTTATGAGATATATTTTCCTGCCTTTCCTACCAGACAGAGGTCTCCCCTACAAAGGGCTGGGCCCATGCTCATTTTATCTCTGTCTTGCACAGTGTCTGGCAAGTAAGAGCAGAGCCAGGAAGTTTGCTGATGAACTGAAGACATGGTCTGCCCTCAGGGAGCCCACCTTCTAGCTGGGGCAAGAGGTACATAAATAAAGGTTTTACTGGCTCACTTGAACCCAGCACCTGGCTCCTCTCGTAGGTTTCCCCATTGACATTTGAAAGAATACAGATTTATTCTTGGGTGTGCTCATGTAGGGAAGTGAGTATCCTTAGAGAAAACTGAATCCCTAACTTTACTGGTGAGAAAGTGGAAGTCCACAGGGGGAAGGTGACTTGTTCAGACCTACACAACAAGTTAATGGGGGAGCTGGAACTAAAATCCAGGCCTAACGCAACATCAGACAGTGATGTAATGTTGCTGCAAAAAAAAAAAGCAACCTTAGCATGATGACTGGTTATATTAAGAAAAGTATAAGCTCTGGAACAAAGGAGGGGACAGCCCTGCTCAACCAAGAACTGTCAGATATGTGGATTATCTGGAGTAGGTCTGGGACCTCCACTCTGAGCATGTGGAATCCCTTAGAGACTGAGCTGGAGCGTATGAGGACAGCATAAAACAGTGTGCTCTGATGAAGGCACTGGGGGCATTTAGTTTAAAGAATGAAATATTCAGGTAGGATATAATCACTGACTGCTCATCTCTGAGGGGCTTCCATGGGGACAAGAAGTCAGATTTGCTTTCTGGGCCCTGAGGGGCACAGCCAGGAACAATGCAGGGAAGACACAGAGAGGTTGGTTTTAGTCTAGTATAAGGAAGAACTCTCTAATAGTGAAAAATGTCCAGCAATGGAATGAGAAGCTTAGGGACGGAGTATCCCATAAGAGAAGAAGTTCAAGCGAAGGAAATGAAGCACTGCATGGGGGAGTTTTGCCCTGACTATAACTTCTGACTCCGTGCTCTTCCTCGAAGGTCTCAGGACACAGAAGAGAGACTTCCTGATGGGGAAGTGACTGCTCTGAGCAGGGAGAATGCTTCGAAGGAAGGCAGGTCCACTGCTCTGGAGATATGATAGGGCAAAGGGCACCCCCCTGAGCCGGCCTTGAAGGTCAACTTGCCTCCCACGCTCACCCGCTGTTCCAGGCTCAGGATGTGCTCGCGGTCCAGCTGGCTCTGGTGGATGGAGGCGGCCAGGGCCAGGTGGGAGGCCTCCACCTCCTTGTTGAGGACAGCGACGATGTTCTCAAACACACGCAGCTTCCCCTCCAGCTCGGCCAGGAGCTTCTCCTTCATGAAGTGCTGCAGGGCCAGCTCCTCCTGGCTCTCGGAACAGGGTGCCCGGTAACAGTCGACCTCCAGGTCTCCAGCCACCTCCACGGCCGCCTGCAGCTGCAGGTCTGACAGATTCTGCTCCAGGGCCATGGGCCCGGACCCCAGGCCAGAGCCCAGCTGGGCCTTCCACTGTTTCATGAAGCCCAACACCAGGTTTAGGTGGGTGGCCTGGGAGGCGACCTCATGCTCCTGCATGAACTTTGGGCTCCCCTGCCAAGAGAACAGGGCTGATCAGTGAAAACAGAGAAGGTGGAGGGAGGACCAGGGAGCTGCGGAGAGTGCTGCCGACAAAGGTTGCCAAGGAGTCAGATCCATTCACCTAGCAAGGGGGAAGTCGCTTTGTGTGCAGCAGGGGGATTTGGAGGAGGACCCTGGCATCATGAGTCACGTGCATCCCGGCCTCCAGAGCAACAAGTCTGCCCTGCCCTTGAGTGTCATGCTGATTCAGGACCATGGAGAGAGGCACCAGGGCGGGGTGGGGGTGGGGTCATTTTAGTGATGCTACAATGCTCAGGTGAGACATTAAGAAGAACTTCCCTGAGTATGGAGATGATTTACCAGTGGGATTTGTTGCTTGAGAGAGTCATTCATGTAAGGGACATCCAGAGGAGTAGCTTGACCTTGTGGGAAAATCCTGGAGGGGCTGGAGTGGGGTGATCCAGAGGTCTGGGCCTGTAGTGGACAGATCTCTGTCTCACACTCAGATGCTTACCTTGAAGGAGCAGCCGACACCTGCAAAGGGGCACCCAACTCCAGCCTCAGCCACCTCCGGGAGGTCCTGCAAATAATAACCGTGTCATTGGATGGTATGGGGGTCCCAGTGGCCACCACTGGGGCTCTCTGCAAAGCACCAGGATCCACCAGAGCATGAGATGGGCTGGGCCACATGACTGCACATGCTGTTCCTTCCGCCTGGCTGACTCCTTTCCACCCTTTGAACTTCAGCCCTTCTGTGAGCTTCCTTCAAAACAGGATCAGGGCCCTGGCTGCGATCCTGGGCAGTGCTGCCACTTCTCCCATCAGGACATGTTCCACTGAGCCCTGAAGTCATCATTCACTCTATGGTTGCTACCACTGGTCTGGGGGCTCTGTGAGGGTCCCGGCTTTGTTCCCAGTGCTGGGGGCAACGCCTGGCACAGGAGCTAGGAACCTGCTGGCTGCATGAGTGAGCGCCTCCCTCCTCCTGAAGCCCATGGGGACTTTCCTCACAGTTCCCCTCGGGATCTCTCCCTGGCAATCCATCCTTCACTGAGGCGCGCCTGCCCTGCAGTGCCCTCCCTTCCAGGTAACGTGCAGCTGGGGGGGGGGGGGCGGGATACAGAAGGATCTCAGGACTCAACAGAAACTGGACAACACTCTTAACCTACGTACAGGTCTGAGGAGTTTACAAAGTGCTTTCATGGTCATAATTCTTCCTACGGTCCTTAAAAACACTGTGGGGAGGGCTGTGTACATTTTTTGTTCCCATTTACTGATGAAAAAACTGGGGCTCACAGAGGAGGAGGGATCTGCTGAAGGAGAAGAGCACAGTCACAGGGCTCCTCCCACACTGCATCACTATCTTGTCAAGAGTCGGCCCACGGGAGACGGGGAGAAAACTTTTCCCAAACACATATCTGAAAAGAGCTCATGTCCAAAATATATAAAGAACTCTTACAATTCAACAATAAGAAGATAAACAACCTAACAAAAATGGGTAAAATACTGAACAGAAACTTCACAAAAGGAGACACATAAACGACAAGCCTATGAAAAGATGCTCAACATTACTAGTCACCAGAGAAATGCAAATTATAATGAAATACCACAATGAAATACCACAATCTACTCACTAGATGGCTAGAATGAAAACAGAATGACAATACCAAGTTTTGGTGAGGATGTGGGGGAAGTGGAACACTCATTATGTTGCTAGTAGGAATGCAAAATGGTACAGCCACTTTGGGAAAATCTATGGAAATATCTCATAAAGTTAAATTATACTTATAAAGTCACTTACTCATAAACCACGAGTATCAAGTTATCATACCACCCAGACATTTCACTCCTGGGAATTCACCCAAGAGAAACTGAAACATATGTCCATGTGTGTATGTGAATGTTCACAGCAGCTTTGTCCATAATAGCCCAAGCTAGAAACGATCCAGATACGCACCAGCAGGTGAATGGGTGAACAAATTGTGGTACATCTCTATCCATCAGCGATCAGATGGACTAAAACACCAATATATGCAACAACGTGGAGACACCTCAAAAACATGCTAAACGACAAAAGTTGAACACAAAAGACTACATGCTATGATTCTATTCTTAAGAGATTCTAGAAAAGACCAAACCATAGTGGCAGAAACCAGACCAGTGGCTATCTGGGGCTGCAGCCGGGGGAGCCTGACTATCTAGGGCCTCAGGGAAGCTTTTTCCAGGGGAGAAAGTCACCATCTTGGCTGCAGTGGTTGCACGATTGTATACATTTACCAGCATTCATCAAACTGTACACTTAAAGTGAGTGAACTTTACCATATATAAATATCTTGATTTCCCAAGAACTTTTTTTTTTTTTAAAGAATAATCTCATGGGGCAAAATGAATGATGGGGCTCAGGATGAAAGATGGGGAGCACCGAGGCCTCTTGGACCGAGCGAATACAAAGCAACACTAGTTATTATTCTTTCAAAGTAAAATAAGCTGTGGGTTTAATGAGTTTAGTTGGTTTGGGACACAGAGCACAGCCCAGCAAAGGGCCATCCGCCCTCAGCCCACTGCCCCGGGCTTCAAGCACAAGTCGTTCCCAAAAAAGAATAGAAAACAGATGTTTGGGGGGCAGAGGGCAGCCTTGGCAGGAAGACCGTGCTGGCGCTGGGGAGCGTGCAGTGACGCAGCCTCTCCCAGCAGGTAGCTTCCCGACACGTGGGAATAACAGAGGGGCTGATGCTGGGTGCAGCCCTGGTTCCTGGGTGAAGGTACCAGGGGTAGCTCTCAGGCCTGAAACTCCCCACAAGTCCACGATTCACATCCTCTGCGGTTCTAAGCTGAAGTGAGTCACAGGAGGGATACAAAGGTGAAAGGGATAAAGTCAGTGGCATTCCCAAAACACCCCGCAGGTGGAGGGATGTGTTCTTTGGGCAGCTCAGCCGCACTGGTGTCGTGTCTGTGCAGTGGAAGCCCGTTGCAGGGTGGAAAGTGCTACATGAATGTAGGGGTCATCCTTAAGATGATGCGTGGATGCGTGCGGGCTGTGACAAGCCTCCAATGGCTGACAGAGGAAGGGTAGGGGTGACTTGAGAGGCTGTCAGATGCCTCGGTGGCCAGCCAGGCTGCCCAGAGTCCCATCATCAGTCAATCATTCATTCCTTGGAGAGCTACAGGTGTTAGGTGGTGGGCTCTGAAGCCAGCCTGTTGGGGCGCAAAGCCCATTTTTGTCGCTTCAAATACGAGCTGTGTGGCCCTGGGAGAGTTATTAACCTCTCTAAGTCTCAGTTTCCTCATCTTCAAAATGTAGATAATACTACTACCCCCCACTTCAGAGTTATTGTGAGGATTAAATGAGATAATACATGTAAATTCTGGTATTAGTCACCTATTGCTGCTATAACAAAGCACCACAAACTTACTGGCTTAAACAACCTAAATTTGTCATCTTACAGTTCTGGAGATTAGATGTCCTAACATCAAGGTGTCTGCAGTTGTGTTCCTTCTGGAGGCCCCAGGGGATAAGCTGTTCCCTTGTTTTTTTTCCAGCTTCTAGAGGCCGCCTGCATTCCTTGGCTTGTGGTCCCATCCTCCATCTTCAAAGCCAGCTGCAGAGCATCTTCCGATCCCTCCCTGACCTGACTCTCCTGTCTCCCTCTGATGAGGACCCTCGTGATTACACTGGACTCAGCTACAGAATCCAGGGTAATCGCCCATCTCAAGACCCTTATTTGAATCACTTTCCAAAGTTCTTGTTGCCATTGTTACGGGCTGAGCTGGATTCCCCACAAAATCCATATTTCAAGTCCTAACCCCCAGAACCTGACTGTGTCTGGAGAGAGGGTCTTTAAGTTAAAGTGGGGTCATTAGGACGGGCCCTAATCCAACATGCCTGGTGCCTTCAGGAGAAGAGAAAACGTGGACACAGATGTACCAAGGGAAGACAACCTGAAGACAATGGGAGAAGACGGCATCCATAAGCCAGGGAGAGGGGCCTCAGGAGAAACCAACACTGTTTCGAACTTGCTGCCTCCAGAACTGTGAGAAAATAAATTTCTGGTTGTTTACGCCACCCAGTCTGTGGTGCTTTGCTATGGCAGGCCGAGCAGATCAATGCAGCCACTAAGGTAACAGAGTCACAGGTGCTGGGGATCAAGACGTGGACATCTTCGGGGAACATCATTCTGCCTAACGCAGTGCTCCCTAAATGTTAGCCATTATTATTACTAGGAATCTTACTATTACTAATATTTTTATTCCTAATAGATTAAGCACTGCCCTTGGGACATCTTTCCCCCCCACCCCCACCCCCAATCCCAATGGCTGCCATATACATGCATTTCATTTAATCTTCCCATCTCAAACTCTTAGTTCTGTAAGACTCCATTTTCCCATTGGGTTTCCTCGGGGAGTGAGGAACATCCCTCAGTGTGTTCGCATTTATACAGGACCGAGGCATCCTTGCGTGTTATCTCATAGGGTCCCTGCAGCCATCCTTGGAGGCAGGCAGGGCAGAATTAGCTTCACCTTCACACAGATGGGCAAAGTGAGAGAACGGCTGGCCGGAGGGCACACCAAGCTTGCACATTTGAGGAGCTGACCAGAATCCGGGTCCTCTGTCCCATAGTTAGAGACCTGGCAAGGGCTTGCTGCTTTCCCTGCACCCCTGTGCGCACCACCCCATCGGATCTCACAGTACCAGGGGGAGGTCGGGACTCTGAGGTTCTGCTTCTTTTGCGTAGGTGGAGGAGCCAAAGCTCATGGATGGTCCATGACTTGCAGCAGGGGATGCAAGGTGGAGGCAAAGGCCAGGGAGAGGCCAGGGGCCTGGGGTCCACATCCAGGGTCCTTCCTCCTCACTACAGAGTCCTCACCTTGACCAAAGGGCGGCCTCATCTGAAGGCTGGGGACCGAGGGGACAGGAGAGGGAAGCAGGCTGGGGCTGCAGAGGAAGAACAGGGCATCTGTCCTGGGCCAAGCCTGGTGTGTGTCTGGTGCCACAAGCGGCCCCTGTGTGAGTTACCTCATTGCTTGCAAACTGCTAAAAATAAAATTTGCAGTGGAATTTCCTCTGAGGAGGAAACAGAAACAGAGAAAACAAAATCCCAGCCCTGAGGGAACACTCGTCCTTCTGTCTGTGTCCGAGAAGTCTGGGGGGGGGTGCGGTGTTCCCGGCCACCCTGGTTACCCAGGCCCTTTGTGACGGGGTCAGTAGAGGGTCCCAGCGAGAGGCCCCCACTCGGGGACCTGTGGGCCTCTGAGAATGTGAGCATTAAGAGGGTGCCAGGAGCATGAGAGCTGCCTCAGTGAAGCCACTGCACGGAACAGAGGGTCTGCGCTGGGCACAGAGGCTGGCTGAGGTCTTAGATGCCCACGGGGGCCGTTTTTGATCAGGTCTCAGCTAGTGCTGAGGGAGAAGCACTCTACAGTCATAGAGTGGACCCAGTCAGTCTGTCGCTGCCCGCCAGTTCCTGCCCACCTCTGTAACTGGGCCAGTTTCCTCTCTGCCAAGTTCTGCTCAGTTTAACTGCCACCTCCTCCAGGAAGCCCTGCCTGATTTTCCCAATTGGAAGTAGTCTTGCTCATTCCTGTTTTTCCATAGCACTTGGTGGATTCCAGAACTTAGGGCTGACTGTGTTATTTTAACCTGCATAAAACATTTGAATATCACTAGCCTAGGAGGCAGGAGGTGGTGACACAGGATGTCATGGGATCGACGAGGGTAGATGCAAGTGTCAAGCTCAGAAGTGTAAGGGCTCGGGGATTCACGTCCAGGCATCACACTTGAAAGGACACAAATAAACGGGAGCAGTTATGCCAAATGCATAAAGACTGGGGACAGACTCAAGAGGAACGTGGTCAGTGTCTTCCCACAGAGGCAGGACTGCCTTAGGGGCAACAGGCTGACTGATTCGCCTTTTGTGGCCCCAAGGGAGTACAGCACAAATAAAGAGGAAAATGGTACAACAGTCAGAGTCCCCTGTAGGGAAAGTGGTCATTGCACAGAGTAATGAGCTCCCCGTCACTGGGAGAACATAAAGCCACCTGGCACGAATCCAGTACAGAACGGAAACTAGACCAGACAGCTTGACCTCTTGTCATTTTCTGATTGTAGAATAAGTTAAGGCATTATTGTAAGCCACCAGACTCTGAGGCCAGCTTGCTTTTGACCTTCTTGAGTGGCCTCAGAGGGAAGAGTGGGAGAAACGAGCCCATTCACAGGGTCGCAGACAGACAGAACTGAAATCTTCTTTTCCAGCCACTGGGTCGTCCCCTACTTCACTGTCGCTTCTGTAGGAAGATCTTGATTCTCCCGGCAAGAACCAAGGCTCTAACTAGGTCAACGGTAATCCTTTAATATCTCCTCTGACATTAGCCACTCCGTCTATGGCTCCAAGCACTTCTTAGAGAGAGATTAATCTAATGAAGTCAGAGGAAGAGCACAAAGTGATAAGCAGATGGCATGGAAAGTGTCCGTGAGGATGGGCGGCTCCGGGCTCAGCTCAGCTGGTCCCCAGCCAGGCCCCTCCACCCTACCTCCATTTCCTAGGCTTCCCCAGATGCACAGATGAACTTTGGAATTGCCACATACACAAAGTATTAACTTATAATCAGCTGCCTTCCTTTGCTCAAAAGTCCCTCAAAGTCCCCATCAGGGTCAGGAGCCAGAGGAGTCCCTGGTCTTTCCACTATGTGGCTTTCGGCAGGTGTCAGACCACTGGCTCGCCCACTCCCCAGCTTTCCACCGGGGTGCAGTGATGACTGTGTTAGGCCGGGAAGCCGGGGGTGGGGGAGAGTGATGCTTCTCAGAGGTCTGCCTGTGTCCAAGAGGCCTCTGCCCCCAAATGTAGACAGCACCCCTCCCACCCCAATGCCTGCTAGAGTGCCTGGAATTCCACCATCAGAGTTACTTCATTTGGTTTAAGGCAGCCAGTTTCAAACTGTGCCCTGCTGGGCCCTAGGAATTCCCAGAATCCCCAGGGGGCTGGGACAGGAGAGAGAAACTAAGAGGACACGACTCCACTCTCCCTTTCAATAACAGCACTTCTACTCTCATCTGATTTCACATTAAAGATGAAAACATTAAAATCACTGGATTAAGAGATATTAAAATATCTCATCTATATTATCTAAGATTTGTACAATGAATGTGTATTAGTTTCGTTAAGAGGCAAAAACAGAACAAGTTAAAAATAATAGTCCTGGAGCATTCAAGCAGGGAGGGGCCTTAGGAAGCATTTGGCCACACCCTCCCTTTTGTTGGGGGAGCAAGGTGGCCCATGGAAAGAGTGATGGGTCTGCTCTTGGCTCATGGCTCATGGCCGGTCCACTAAGATGCCCAAGAGGGAGGCTCAGGAAGTGCCTCCACGGATCAGTTTATCCTATTACCTCTTACCACGCGGCGGAGGGTAAAGTCCTGGGAAAACTCACTGGACCCTTACTATTAGTCCCTTGAGGGTCTGCGGGAGGAGGGGCTGCTGAGTAGGGGGCAGGAGAGTGCTCAAAACCAGCTTTGGGTGGAACAGGAAATTCCCCCAACTCTCTGAAGGAGAAGGGCCGAAGTCAAGAAGGGAGAAGGAGGTGTGGAGGCTCGCCTGCCTCTGTTCCCACAGGTGGGAGGGAGGGTCGTCCTGCCAGCCATTGACCAGTAAGCCGTACATCACAGGTCCTGGAAAGGCCTTGCGGAGCCAACGTAGCTTCTTCATTTTACAGACTGAGAAACAGGCATGGGAGTCATCGCAGGCAACATACTGAGTTACACAGAGCCATCCCTGGGCACCAGGCTCCTGACCCCTGGGTTTGGTGCAAGAGGCTGCAATGAGCTGGGCGCCTAACAGGGCGGACAGTGAGGGTGGCCGTGGGCAAGACCCTGGTGACTGGGGAGCTCCACACTGAGACCCCCCCAGTGGGTGTCGGGGTCCCACATGGAAGATGAGGAGGTTACATGCAGAACAGTGGTTCTTACAGATGGCGGTTCATGGACCAATACAAGTTTTGTGTTTTTTCTTAAATTGACAGACTAACATAAAGATTGCCATATTTTAATTTTACCAAGTAAAAGCTTTACCAAAAATTCTGCCATCTATCATCACTATCATTTCAGTTATATGAAGACATTAAAGGAAGGGCACAATCTCAGAGTAAACGTTGATTCTATAAATGGAATGAATTTAGTTTTAAGAAAAACTCACTACAATTTCCTTATTTTTATCATTTGGTCATGAACTGGTGGGAGAGCAATCCTGGCTGGACTGTGGGGACCTCTGGGCTGGACAGAGGACCTGCGAGGGTCCTTCTAACTTGGAAGGGCTGGGGTTCTAAACTGGGGTGCCTGGGGATGTCTCCTTGGCCCCTCACCCTTCCAAAGCTGTCTCTTATTCCTGGAAGCACAGCTCGGCGGGCCTGAGAGCTGAGCTGAGAATGGCCTCTCCCCATCTGAGCGCAGACAGGAGCAGAAAGAACTGTCTAGATCAAGAGTTGGCCACCTTTTCCTGTTAAGGGCCAGATAGCAAATATTTTGGGCTTTGCCGCCTCTGTTGTAACTAGTCAACTCTGCCATTGCAGGGTGAGAGCAGCCACACACAACACATAAATGCATGGGTTGTGGCTGTGTACCAATACAATTTTCTTTATGGACACAAAGGTTTGAATTTCATATGTCACAAAATATCACTCTTCTTTTGATTTTCGCAAACCACTTAAAATACAAAACCATTCTTAGCTAGTGGGCCATACAAAAGCAGGTGGCAAGCCGGATTTGGCCTGCCGGCTATCGTATGTGGATGCTTGGCCGAGACTGTTGTTCTCAACCTGAATCTGTCGCAGATTAGCCCGGTGGCTTTGGGCAAGTCACGCCACCACCGTGAACATGAGTCTCCTTACCTCTTATGAACAGAATTCAGTCCAGACTGAAGACAAGGGCAGAGGCTCCCGCCAGTTGCTGCACAGGCAGCTGCTTACTTGGCCTCGACCAATGGAGCAAACGGACAAATCCCCTTTCCTGGCTGTGCAAACGTACCTTCTCCTGAGACACCAGGCTTCCTGGGCCCACAGACTGGGAGTCGTCCCCTCTGCATTTGAGACAGACCCGATCCTCGCCGTTCCTGGGGACACACAAACCAACCGCGCTGAGTGAGGCAGTCCTGACTCCCTGGCACCAGCCCCTATCCCGAGAGCTCCAAAGCCCAGGCTGACGTCTGAAGCCTGGAGGCTGACAGCAGTGAGCGTGCAGGTCCACAAGCCTGGACTCCCCGCCACCAAACCCGCAAAGCCCTGAGCACCCAACATTTGCCTGGAGCCGGCGGTGAGTCCTTTGGCAGCCCAAACTGAGCTGAAGTGACCCCAGGCTGTTGGAGCCCTTACTCAACCCACTTAGGATGAAGAGTTATATGTTCCATTGCAGAAATACTAATATGCTTGATTACAAGGTGCTGCCTCAATCTCCGCTGGAAGAATTGTGTACGAATGCACTGACCCGCTCTCCTAAAATCTGAAAAAACGCTGAATTCCAGAAGACATCTGACCCAGGGGTTCAGGGAAGGGATTGTGGAAGTGTGACTGTATTTGCTCTTTGCAGCTTCCTCTACTAGGTTTTGGTCTCTTGTTTTTACTCATCACAGATGACCGTGGCCTATTAGAATAAGAAGGGACCTCAGAGGACATCTAGCCTGAGCTTCTTCACCAGGAGTGGGTGTCGGACTCTGACCAGGTGACCCATGGGCATATGTGCTTTTATAAAGCTCCCAAGTGATTCTGATCCACCGTGAGAGCTACTGGTCACACCCATTTTGCAGGGAGGGAACTGAGGCCTGTGAGGAGGGATGGATAGGCCAAGGGAGAGTGGATCAGGAGCAGAGCTGGGCAGAGCTCTTCAGACCTCAGGCCTGGGTCCCTTTGACACCTAGTCATCTCCCTCCCCTCTGCCAGGTTTTGGAAGAATGAGGAGGGAAGGCAAGAGACCCGTTTCAGAAGCCTGAGAGGAGCCCAGAACAATCAGCTTGATGCTAAACCAGTCAAGCTTTGCTCCACCACCCCTGACCTGGCCTTTCCATGGCCACAACCTCTGCCGCCTCTTCTCACAGCCTTCCCCCTTCTCAAAGCTTTGAACTTCTCACTCGTCTGACTCAGTTTTCCCACTTCTTAAGCTATAAAGCCCCAAACAGAGGTCACACTGGGGGCACATGGCAGTTTAAGAGCACGTTTGCCAGGAAACTGGCCTGGGCAAACCGACCTGATCGCTCCATCAGGCCTCACTGTCCTCATCTGTGAAATAGGATAATAACAGGATCCACCTTTCCAGGCTCTTCTGAAGACACAAAGAAAGAGCATGTGGTGCACAATGGGTGTGTAACAGTTGCTTAAGGCAGGATGCTGATGATCGTATTGATGTCACATCTGAGTTATTTATATTTTAAATACAAATACATGCATATTTTCATATATATGATATATATACATTTCATACATACAAAAATGTACATTTTATATACATGTTTGTATAAAACATATACATATTAATATACATTGTATATATATAATATAAACAGATACTTTGTCACCTTTAAAAGGGTTCCCAGCAAACGAGGTGATGGGTAGTATTGTAGAAGGAGATATATTTGTACAGAAGTTTGTTCTTTACTAAGGGAGTTTACGTTCATTATTATATGAACTTTTTTGAATAAGACTGATTGGGTCTGTAACAATTCTGGGAGGTAGAAAATAGCTTTACGGCATGTTACAGACAAGGAAGCTGAGGCTTCGAGACATTAAGCAATTTGCACCAGGCCACACAGTAAGTAAGCAGCCCAGATGGGCCCAGAGGCTCTCGCTCCGCCCCGGCGAGCCTTCTGCTGTGGGAGCTGACAATCTTCTGCGGCCACTTCTCCTTCCACCAATAGCCAGAGGGGCAGCACCAGTGGAAACGGTGTGGAAACTGAGGCCCAGAGAGGTGAAGCCACCTGCCCAAAGCCCCCCATGAGGGCTCCCTCCCTGGTACCTTCTCCCCACCCCCTTTGGTCCTCAGACCCCTCACCTCGAGTTCTCAGAGAGACAGGCAGCACAGCAGAGGGCCCTGGGCTCTGATGGGTCCTCGCAGACGGTGGGGGGGCACCCAAAGGGAAACTCGTTCTCATCGGGGGCCGGGCGGGGGCTGCTGGCTGAGCCAGAGGCCATCCTGGCGTCCCAGACTGGCGGGGGGCCCGTCTAAGCTCCTCTGGGGCAGGGCACCAGCCTCGTGGAGCTTGTGCTGAGAGAAGAGGTGTGTTCTGGCCCAGGCCACCCTCTCTGGTGAGCAGGAGTCTGATGACTTTATCTTCTTCTTTCTGGTTTGTGTGGTTCAACGTCACCGCTGAGTCACAGCAGGGATGGGGCAGGAATTACCCTTTGTGGTGAAAAAATCCCCTGGATGGTGCCTGAAGGCCCCTGGAGTGTCCAGTCATTCTTTAGAGTGAGAGAGAGAGCAAGAGAGCAAGTCAGAGAGAAAAAAGAACCGTGTCACGGACTTTCAGGAACAATCGTCAGAGTTCCCCTGTCAGAGAACTGTAAGCTGCCACTGGCTTCCTCCACCTCCTCCCCAGGGGATGTCACAGAGCCACAGCTAAAGACATGTCTGTGTTCCCTGGACCTCCAAGCAGCCTAGAATTCTTGGTGGGGGTGCTCACCTTTCTGGTGGAAATCCCCAGGGGCCTGGAGGCAGGTCCCAAAACACAAGTTCCAGGCGCTTTAACTCTGCCCTGTGCAGTGTCGCTCGTAGAAGTCACTTCCTCACAGGGGAGCTCGGTTACCCCATCTGTAAAATAAGGAGTGGTAGCAGGTGGTCTCCAAGGCCCCTCTGGCCTCGAAGATTCAGGAACCCTATGGCCAGGGCCACCCGAGGCAGCAGGGAGGCCTCTGATGGCCCAGAACTGCCCATGGCATTCCTCGTCAGTGACGGTGATGGTGACGACACAGGGCCCTCCCCTCCTTTGAAGTCCGAGGCCTCAAGATCATAGACGGCTCAGGGCCACCCCCCACGGCCTCCCTCAGGAAGTCATAAGTGGCCACATGCTCAGGTCAGGTAGCACCACTTCCTGGCCCTGAGAACAAACCTCTAAACAGACACCAGGTCACAGGGCATTGGTCTCAGTAGCCAAGTGGGATGCAGATCCCAGTGGTGTGGGAACTACAGCTCCTGGCGTGTCTCCCGTGCGCCGCACGACGTTTTCCTTCTGAATCCTTAGAGCAACCTGCTGGGAATTCTTCTGCAGCCACGTATCGGCTCAGAGAAGCAAGATGCCCAGGCCAAAGTCACAGAGCCCCGGGTGGCGGAGCAGCATTAGCACCAGGTCTGTGGGACTCCAGGTCCCGAGACAAGGTCCTTAACTTCTCTGAACCTCAGTTTCTGCATCTGTAAATGGGGATGATGATAATACCGACTTCACCTGACTATCAGGGGTGAAAGCAGGGCAGGGTGCACGGCCCACGAGAAGTGCTCAAAAGGCTTCGAGATTGGATTCCGACGATGACTTCGGCCCTTCAAAATCAGGGAAAGGGGCTAAAATGGTAAATTATGCTTACGGAGTGTTTTCACATCCATCAGCTCTACTTGAGCCTCCCGAGTTGGCAAGGCAGGTCAGATGTCCTCCGGCCCCAGGTAGATTCAACTGCACACCTTCCGGGGCTCCTGGGAAAGACAGCATGGCACCCTCTGGCTGGAACGTGAATCCAGACCTCTACCCCAACCTGGGCCAGCCCTGGCCTGGCCCTCTCAGCAGGTGACATTGAGGCCTACTTCAGAGAAAAGATTGTCAGAGAGGCATTCCCTTCACCGCATACCCCAGACCTGCAAACTTCCTGCATCCCACTCCTCCTCCTTCCCTTGGTTTGGCACAGACGGACTCCCCAGACTCATCTCCCCACCAAGTTCCCAACGCTTTCTCTCTAGTCCCTTTTCTCTCCTCTTGGTCTTCAATGCCTCCCTCTCCAGCAGCTTCTTCTTATCAGCATCAAATACGCTCAAACTGCTCTAATCATAAAAGTGAATAGTAACAGGTACTGCTTTTTAGTGTGTGTTAAGTACTTTTACAGGCGCCATCTCATCTAACCTTCACACAAACCCTGTGAGGCAGGTATTGTCATCATCATCCTCATTTCACAGAGGAGGAAACTGAGGCACAAAGTTAAGTGACTTGCCAAAGGTTTCACAGTGGTGAGGACTGCAGTGAGTAAGGGTGGGGACTTCAGAACCCAGAGCCTGTCTTCTAACCACACACTTGCTTTAAAAGGCTCCTCACCCTCATCCCAAATTCTTCTCCCGCATCTACACTCTCTCCTCACTTTAAAGGAACTTCCAGAAAGGACTGTCTCCACAGGCACTCTGCTTCCTCACTGGAATCTCCCCAAGGTTCTCAAAGTGGAGGTGGCCAAATGCCCTGGGCCCGTCCCAGTTTCTATCCAGCCAGCCCTCTGGCCAGCACCTGACAGGAGTCTTGGCCCCTCCTTACGGAATCCCTTCCTTTTCGCATCCCCTCGTGTCCCCTGCCCCCTTCTCTGCTCCTTATCGTCTCCTTGACCCCCTTCTCTTCCACCCTGAACCTCCATCGGTCCCATCTTTGTGGCTCCGCCCTCTGGGGGCTCTGCACACGCGGAGTCTCTGCGCCGCGTACCCCCATCTCCCCAGCCTTCCACTTGTCCTTCGGGGCGCACCTGGACCATCCCCCACCTCCCCTGGGAGTCTCCGTGGGCCGCCCTCAGGATGGGGTTAGGCACCTGGCTTTGCGATCCCATTGCGTCCCACAACACGAGCACAGCCCCCTCCCACCCGGCTCGGTGATTCTGGGTTGCCTGTTTGTGGCCCTCAACCCGGTTTGTGCGGCCCGAGGGTAGGTGACCGTCGTCTCGCCACCGCCATATATCCAGTTGCCTGCGCAACGCTGGGAGCAGAGCAGCGCCCGCGACTATACAAGGATGTGCGAACCCGGGGTACCCCGGCGGCTGCGGCAGGGAGTTCGGGGCCGGGCTCCGCAGGCGCGGATTCCAGGGCCCTGGCTGCGCGCGAGGGAGGCCGCGCTTGGGGAGCCCCCGGCCGAGCAAGCAGGAGCTGGCGCGTCCCAGGCGGGGAGCGCGGGGGGCGGGGGCCGGGGAGCCGCCCGCAGTCCCGGGGCGGATGGGGGCGGGGTGGGCTGGGGCGCGGCGGGGGGGGCTGGGGCGCGGCGGGTGGGGGCGGGGTGTAGTGCAACCAACCTCGGCGCCGCCGCCGCCGCCGCCGCCGCCTCTCCGCGGCCCGGCGGGAGCTTCCGGTGGGGCGCCGAGGACGTGGCCCGGGCGGCGGAAACCGGGGAGGGTCGGGGCGGGTCCCCGCTGCCGGAGCAGGCTCCCGGGGCCGCCCCGGGGGCGGGGCGAGCGCTCCCCTGATGGGGAAACTGAGGCCCGGGGTTGGATCTGCGGCGTCGCAGGCTCTGTTCTCCCACCGGGAACCGACACGCTTCCACTCCCCTCCTCCCCGCGCTGCGTTCCTGGCACAAATGAAGGACTCAGGAATGTGTCTGCAGAATAAACACATACAGACTTGGCACTTGAACCCTCACCCCCGTGTCCTGCCTGCCTGAAATCCCGCGTGGGGATGGGGTGAGCCGTAGCAAACCCGAGTCTTAGCCCTCTTGGATTCTTGCAGAGCCCAGCACGGCGCCAGGCTCCTCCGAGCTTATTGGGATGGAGCAAAGAGAGGGTCCGGAGCGGTTCCCGGAGGCACGGTGTTTTCCAAAACTCAATATTTTAAGGAAGGGTTTCTATTTTCGTCTAAACACACAAAACAACACGTGCGCGCACGCACACACGCGCCCACGTATTCCCTATGAATTTGTGTCTATCACTCAAGATAGTTATGGAATTTAGCGTTGGGTTAGAATTTTTGTTTAAAAGATACAAACAACCTTTATTTTTGTGAATTGGACAAAGGCTCCCTTCCTCGGTTTTGTTCTAATTACTCAGAGGCACCCATTAAATTCTCGTTATGGATTAGGGTCCCGTTTTTTTTCTCGACACCAAACTGGAGTCGGGAATTGTCTTTTACTTCTTTGATTTTGTTTTTTAACTTGAGGGGTGTTTAAGCTTCCCACCCACCCAAGGCAGAGCTGCTGTCGTCCAGCTCATGACAGAGAGGCTGACCCTGCGGGATAGAGAGTCTTGCTGGGGAAAGGAAGGTCTTGGAATGCCAGCTGGAGGGGCCGTGCCTGCTTGAGGACAAGCAAAGGATCTCAGGGGCCTCCAAGACAAGCAGTCCGTGGGGCCATTCATTTTTAAGAGAAAAGGATTCAGTTTCCAGTCTCTGTTTTTTTTTTTTTTTTCTTTTTCTGCTTTATCTCCCCAAATCTCCCGGGCACATAGTTGTATAGCTTAGTTACAGGTCCTTCCTGTTGTGGCACATGGGACCCCGCCTCAACGGGGTCTGACGAGTGATGCCATGTCCTCACCCAGGATCCTAACCATCGAAACCCTGGGCCACCCCAACGGAGCACGTGAACTTAACCACCGGCCACGGGGCCAGCCCCTCCAGTCTCTGTTTTACAAATTTGTTGATTCTCAGTCAAATCCATGAAGAATTTGGGACCTATAAAAAAGCCATCCACTGGTCCCACCTCTCCCACCCACCCCTTCCTCTCCACCCCAGGCCGGTGTAAGTGAAAAGAACAGGCAACCTGACCTCACTCTCTTCATGTGCCACATCCTGTTTTCAGATTAATGAGCTCATTTGGTGGAAATTTACCAAGGGAAATAGTTTAATTTTGGAAAGTACCAAAAACTTATCTGTAGTCACTTGGCTTATTTTGGGGGGCTCTTGAAATAGAGGGGGCATCACCGGAGGATCGCTATGTGCTCAGCGAACGGCAAGGCTGCAGGAATCGAAAGCAGAGCCCCGTGAGGCTCGACCTGACTCAGAAAGGAGACCAAACTGTTTGGAGACCACTCATCTCTACCGAGTAGAAAAATTTTTTTTTCTAAAAATAAGTTTAAAAACAAAAGTAGTCCATCTGGCGAAGGCCTAAGATCTGGTGGTCTGCGCATGGGGCCGTGACTGAGGAAGAAGAAAGCGAACGCAGGGCAGTTTGTGCCTCAGCAGCCGTTTCACATCCACTTCTGCTCTGCCCGTTCTAAGAGGCACCGGAAGGCTTCCATGCTCCAGCTCTGCCCCCATCCTTCTGCTGTCAGGCCCTTGACACTGGCATGGCCCGCCTCGCCTCATAGCCTTTTGAGCTTGTGGCTGCTGCAAGAAGCTAAGGACTGAATGGCCCAGGGGACTCAAAGTTTTGTGAGCCTTTCTGCGTTGAAGATGGTGGAGCACATGTGACAAATCCCCTAAGTGCCTGACCGTCTCCCGGCCTGCCCTATTTCCTAGGGTAAAGATTTTTTCTTTCTTTTTTTTTTTGAGGAAGATTAGCCCTGAGCTAACTGCTGCCAATCCTCTTTTTTGCCGAGGAAGACTGGCCCTGAGCTAACATCCGTGACCATCTTCCTCTATTTTGTATGTGGGACACCTGCCACATCATGGTTTGCCAAGCGGTGCCATGTCTGCACCCGGGATCCAAACCAGTGAACCCCGGGCCACTGAAGTGGAATGTGCGAACTTAACCACTGAGCCACTAGGCCAGCCCCTAGAGTAGAGATTTTTAATTCCTTCCAAGATGCAGAATAGAAAAGCGGTGAAAACTGACAAGGCCTTGACAATTAGTACTGGGATGAAAGGAATTGTGGCTGCCTCCTCTCTGCCCCATCTGAAATCTGTGGTGATATATTGGAGGATATATTTATATATTGGAATGAGCACTGGACTAGGAGTCAGCAGACTTGTGTTCTGTTTTTCCCCCCTGCCGCTAAACCAGTTGTTTGAGGGAGAAGGGGTGGGAAGATAAATAAACAAACACTTAAGTAATCATTCAAGAAATAATAGTTCTTAGATTTCTTTTTTTTTTTTTAGTGGAAAATGACCTTAAAGATCATGGAATGTTTTGGATTTTTCAAACTTTGTTTTAGCTGTAGGACTGTGTCTTCGAATGCTTTCTCACATGGAACCCAAATACACAAACCAGCCAGAAGCAGAGATGCTCTGTTAAGCAGAAGATGTGGCCGGGAGCCTATGCACTGGCCCTCTCTCCTCCCCATCCCGACCTCTGGGCTCTGGGGACACAGTTTGAAAATCATAGACCTAAGGAGATGTTCTCAGGTCCCAGATGTGGAAACTGGGCTGGCTTGCCTCTGCTGTCCCAGCCTGTCCCAGCCCGTTTGCCAACAACTGTGCCTTTGTTTGTGTTATGGTTCAGGGTGCTGGTGGCCAAGGGCCTTAGAAGAGGGAGAGATTACACTGGCCTGGGTCATTAGCCTTCCGGAGGGAGGTGGGACCAGACTGGAGCCCAAGCATCCTGAGGACTGGGGTCTATGGTCGTGGTAAAAATAGTAACAGTGACAAAATAGTGATTCCCCTTTATTTAATATCAGACACTGCTCTCTGCATGTCACGTGCATTGCTCCATTTGCTAAAATCTCCAAGAAGGGGTAAGAAAACTATTTTTCTCCTTTCCAGATGAGAAAACTAAGGCTTAAAGAGTTAAGCCACTTGGTCGGGCCAAGCACCCAGTCTTTGACAGCACTGGCAGGGGGAAGGGCGTTCGTTCCAGGCTCTGTGTTTTTCCACTTGTTCAGACCAAGCTGGGATCTCACCTGGTTCCTCACTGGCAAGCTGCAAGTTGTTTTCCCACCCTGGGCCTCAGTTTCCTCATTTGTCAGGTGACAAGGATGGAACAGATAGTCCCTGGGATCCTCTGCATGCCGTCACTCTCAGTTTACAAAATCCAGGCCTGAGGGACAGGTAGGTAAAGGGGGGCCACTTGACGCCCGAGCCCAGTCCGGTATGCCAGCCCGTTCTCCCGCCTCTTAATTCTTGACATTTCTTTAACAAGAGACAGATCCATTTCTTTTTCAGTGAGGGGAGGGGAGCCCAGTCACTGTGACCTATACTTCCATTTACGTGTCAGGAGGAGTCTTTCCTGAGGGCAGGTTTGCAAGGCAATGGGTGGGTGGGTGGGGGGGGGTGATTAAGAGTCAGGTCTCTGGGGGAGGTAGGCTCCATGGAGGGGTAAAAGGGGTGGAGGGTGGGTCACAGTTGCTACAGACATTTTCATTGACTTCGCCCCACACAATTTTACTGAACACTTGCAATGTGTTAGGCCATAAGCAAGGCCCTGGATTATAGCTGTGAATGAGGCAGACGTGGCTCCTGGTCTCATGATGGCTACCTCCTAGATGTGCATGAACCAAGCAAGTGAATCCCGTCAGCTGATGACAGCCATTTGGGCGTGCTCCTGTTTGTCAACAACCCTTAAAATGTGGAGCCCGGAATGGGCTACGATGCCCTCTACTTATAAATACCACATATGCCCAGTTTTGCCCCTGTATGCCTTCTTTTTATCGCCAGCAGCTTTCTTTGTTCCTGGCATATTCACAGATTGTGTTTAGTAAAAACAATTCATGAACAGCTTTCCTGTTAGCATCATCTTAATTTCCTCTGATAACTTCTGGTTCCTGAACCAGGAAATTTAATTAAATAGATGATTACAGGTTATCCACCACCTAGTAGATTAGAAGACCAAATGGCATTGGGTTCTTCAACCCAAATTCAATACCTCCCTGTGGTAACTTACATACAGCTGACATCAACAACAAAGAAATATACCAAACGACCTTGTAAAGACTATAGCCTATAGTATGCATTCTCTGCTTTGATATGATGATTAAAACTGTCTCAAGTTTACTCTGTTAATCCCCATGTTGGTTCTTATTACACTTACTATAACTGGCAATTTACAAAATGTGCCGGTTTACAAGGTTTTTTCCTTTCTGCCTCACTAGAATCTATGAATTATATGAATATAGGAAATTAAATGAATTAAAAGCATTACGGTAAAGCTGTGTCTGATTTCTTCATTGTCGTTTCCCCTGGCTCAGCACAGTTCTGGGGGCATAGGAGGCATTCCGTAAACATCTGTTCAATGAATGACTAACGTGCAAGACCCTATCCATAAAGATTTTTACTTAGGGTAACAACAGTGAATGATGATTTCACCATCATCAGAAAACATTTATTAAGCATCTTTGGCTGGGCCTTTTTCAGGGTGTTGTGAAGTTAGAAATAGCATTCTAACAAAAATTCGAGAAGAAATCTGGAGTTGTTCGTTGAGGGGAGTTTTTAGGTCTGGTGATTTTCCTTATCTCAACAGATTTCCAGATTTTAAGGAAAGGAACAAAGCACCTCCGACGTTCCTTGAATTGGAGGCTCCAGAGCTGTCCCCAGGGTTTTTCCAGTTATCTGGACTGGCCACTTTGAAAGTGCAATGGGATTTCAGTTTATGATGGGGGTGCCCATGACACTCATGGGGATGGTGATGTGGTCCCGGTGGAGAGCTTGGCAGACGGACCCTTTGATAAGGACAAGCTCCTGGCACACCAATGAAGAGGAAGGCAGACATCTTTGGATTAATACTAGCCCATCTACTGCTTCTCCTCGCCATCTGTGGCCACTCGTTGCTCTGTTCTAAAAGATTGGTTTTGCTATGTGTCATCTTCCTTCTCTCTCAGACTCTGGCAATAAAGACTCCCAAAGGTGGATACCCTGGGGCTCCAAGGCTTTTGCTGGGCTATGGAATTATTCCTCTTCCTTCACACCTACCTTTGTGAGGCTGGGTTTCCTGGGGTTCTTGGCTGGAGCAGAACAAGAATAACTCGGTGTTCTAGCTCGACAGCAGTCAACATCTGGTGGAGGAGGGACGCAGCCTGGTGGTCTTCATCTTACTCTGTCCTGACGACTTAGCCTGAGAGAGAACTCAGGGAGTGGGCAGAGCGCTTACTCAGGAATCACAAGATCTGCCTCCGCCATTGACGGCAGGCCTGCAGGGAAAGTCTGTCCCATCCTTGGGGCTCACTTTTCTCATCTGCAAGGTGGGAGAATGACACAGGAATTCTTCAGGGCAAATGCTTTAGCCATTCCAACCCTGGTGCTGGGGAAGGGGTATAACTCTCCCACCTGTCTAAGGGCTGCTCTCCCCACCTGGACCAGGAACCCTATAACAGATGCTGGAAGCTTCTACTAAATGCCTGGTCTTTTTGGATCCAGACTTTTCTTTCTTTTTTTTTTTTAAGAGAAAGCAATGTGAAAAACCTCCTCTGATGGATTTCTTTCAGAACTCAAGCCAGATGAATTCCCAGCACAAGCCAAGACTTAGAAGCAAGAATGTGGGGTGGGGAGTAAGAGGCTAAGAATCGGGGCTCCAGCTTGCACTCCTTCAAAGCATGCCCAAGGTGGGGGCTGGGAGGGTTGTGAACGTGGGGTTGGTGTTGGCTCATCTCTTCCAACATTCTTGTCTTACAAAAGGGCAAATAGGGGCCCAGCGAGGGAAATGAGCTTGCACCGTAAGTCACAGGTCCAGAGGTGTCTTCTGCTATGCCCTATGCCTCTGTCTGGTGCCCTTTGTCCCCAGATGTCTGAATACCACCCTATCCTTTCTTGTTCTGCATTCATATCTCTTTGGATATCTCTCCCCAAGACTGAGTTTCCTGAGGGCCAGGGAGCAGGGCATGTTCACCTTTGTAGGCCCCTCGTGCCCAGCCTACAGCTTGCACACGGTGGGGGCCCAGTCAATATCTATTAACAGGGACTGATTTGCCATCCTAAGAGGATCCAGAAATATTAGGAACATATCAGCCCTACATTTCACACTTGTGGGTTCCCAAAATGTATTTAACAAATATATTTTTAGCTTCTACCATGAGCCCATTCGCTCATTTTTAAAAGACCCATAGTCTATACATCTACCAGAGCTTTCTGGGGAGATCATTATCTTCATCATTTTGGAGCTATAATTGAGGCATCTTTAAAATGCAAAATCAAGCAGACAAGAAAACCCATTCTGTCTAGCTGCCATCCTTGGTTACTATCTTCTGTCACCAGTGTCCAGCCACGCAGCCGGAGAGCCTTGGGTAGGGCCCACAGCTCCCTCTGGCCCCTCTGATTGCTGAAACTGGAGCTGCCCAGGGGGGCTGGGCCCTGGCAGCAGCTCCTGCCGGGTCCTGCTTCTCCTTTCACAGAGAACACGTCTGCACATGAGTCCTCCCCAGTCACCTTGGAACCCCTCCAAGGACAGACCTGGAGATGGGCCAGGAGGGAGGGTGCTACAGGAGGACACATCTATGGGAAGCAGAGACTGTGGCATGCAGGCACACACACACAAATGCTTGCAGGACAGCCAGATCTTCCAAGGTTTCAAGAGAAGCTGGAAATCTGGGTTTTTACGTGAAATGTCTTGATTTTTAGAACACTCCTTGAGCCAAAAAACAAACCCAAACCAAACGAGCCTCCCCACAAACGGTGTCTGCGGGCCACTGTTTGCGACCTCTGATAGAGCCTGGCATGCCATACACACAACCTAAGCAGATGAACTAATGCCCTACATGTAGCGCTCCTGGACTTTGCACTTCGTACGTGCTTATCCAGTAGCAGACCCTGCGTGCACATAATAGAGACCAGTCATCAAACATGTATATATATATATATGCTGTCTCCCAGGATGCCGTTTTAATAGGTTCATTTACCAGCTAAGGAGACCGAGTATGGGAGATCTCCAAGGTTGTGTAGCTAGTGGGTGGCTGGACTTGCATCCCAGGCAGCCTGACCACAAAGCCAGTGTTCGGAGCTGTCACACAAACTGCCTCCCGGACGCCCGCACTCTGCACTGAAATGCCTGCTAATTTGCATCCCTGCCTCAGCTCAGCTCCCTGAGCTCAGGGACTGTGTTTTATTTGCTGTTGCATTCCCATCGCCTAGCACTGTGCCCAGTGGGACATAGAAGGCGCTCGATAAGTACTTATGGGATTGCCCACAGGCACACAAACACGTGTAGAGACACAGACACACGAAAAGCCACACGCAGTCACTCGACTCCACTGTGCCCAAGAACACCTGAGCGCTCACGCTGCCACAGGCACACCACCTACCCCCAACCCCCACCTCCCAGGACATCGGAACCCCACTGGGCCTCCCCAAGTCCCCCTGCCAGCTTTGCCCAGAACCTTCACAAATTGTTTCCTGGAAATCTTGAGGCAGCTATGGTGTTCTTTTCCCTTAACTCAGGAGACAACTCAGCAGTTTTGTTTTTCAAAGTCTGGGACTCATAAACCTGGAATCCTTCGTTTTTTCCACTAGAATTTTCCTTGGCCTGGTGCCTTTCCCCGGGGCCTTGGCTGGGAGTTTACGCTCAGAGCGCCCTCTGCCGGGCACAGTCCTCCCAACCTAGTGGGCAGTTGCAGAGCGGAGGGAGAGGACCTGTCTCAGATGCGACTGCTTTTACAGATGGGGAAACTGAGTCAGATGGTGGTAGTGGGGAGAGGTTGGGGGATGTGGTCTCGTTCCAAGCGTGTGCCAATGCGTGCGACTGCTAAGTGGTTTTGTGAGTTTTTTCATGGTTGAAAATAATAAAAGAAGAAATAGCCTCCAGAGCTTTGACACAGAGAAAGGCCCCCTGCTCTCCCCCGGCCTCCGTGTGGGGCAGATGGCAGAGATTTAGGAACTTCATCACATTCCACTTGATCCTTGAATCTCCTCCCCCAAACCTTTAATAGGTGAGGAAACCTAGACACAGAGAGATGTTAGCGGAGGAGCGGGAGGAGTATTTATTGAGCATCTGCTATGTGCTAGCTATGCTTACAGATCCTCATTTAATCTTCACAGCAACCTGGCGAGGTAGGCGGTTTGGTTTCCATTTTACAAATTAAGACGTAGAGGCTGAGCGAGGTCTCAAGATCAGAGGGGCAGCGGAGAGCTGGAATCCAAATCTGCTGTTTTCTTGGCTTCACAGCCTCCTGGATTTTTCCCACTTGGCTCCAGTGGGCCCGGGGCAGAGCCTTTGTAGCTGGACTCATTGAGGCAAAGTTTCCACCGCCCTCTGCTCGGAAAGGGGAGCCCCTCTCCCCGGCCTCTTCCAGAGGGCAGTGCTGGGGACTGTGGAGAGATGGTTCGAGCAGCCCCATCAGGCTTGAAGCTGAGGGCCCCAGAGGTGGAAGGAGGGTCTCGGGGCTGGCAGCTGTGCCAAGGCCCCTTGACTCACCATAAAAACAGGATTGGATGTCTTTATAAACCAAACTCATGAGAGGTTCCAAAGGGCAAGGGTTTTCCTGGAAAAGAAAGCAGGTCCTGGAAGGGTTTTGTTTTGTTTTTCTTCTTAATGGGGCTCTGGTTAATGACTCAAGGAAATGAAGAACACATTTCACTAAGAATTAGTCACTGCATCCTCCATCCCGCTGCTCTGTCCAAAACCTTCCAAACTTCTCACTTCCTGCAGGAAAACATCCAAACCCCTTATCTTGTTTTCCTGGTCTGGCTTGGCCTTATCTTGCACTTGTCTCATTTAAACAAACCATCCAGGGGTGTCTGTACACACCTCCCTCAATTCCCGTTGCTGGGCATTTGCTCACTTTATTTCCTCTCTCTGAAAAGACTTCATTTCACCGTATCCAGATTTTGTCATTCTTAGGACCCAGCTCAGAGGTTGCCTTCTCCATGGAGCCCTCTCCACTGTGTCCAATAAGATCTATCCTGCTTTGTGCTCATCTTAGGATGCACATTCTAGTTCCCCTAATAGACTGAGATCCTGGAGAGACAGTGTTGGATTCATCTTTGATTCTCCTATATGGGCATGCGCGCGTGCGCACGCGTGTGTGTGTGTGTGTGCCCTTTAAACTGCTTAACAATATGATGCTCTAGAAAGAGCCCTGGGATCCTCAGCTCTGCCATTAAGAGATTAGGGTTGAACAAGGATTGTGCTGGAGAGAGCTGTCATGCGTCTCCCCTTCTTGAGGCAAGAGAGAAGGACTTCATGAAGTCTACTTAGAGCTTGCTACGTGTCTACCGTTGTTTGAGATGGGGAGACATGGTGGACTGGCATCTGACAGCCACCAGAGAAATTGAAAGGATGAGAGATGGGTGCCAAAGGAGAGTTGGCACTGCTCGCATCAGCCTGAATGCCCAAAGTTGGTTTGTGCAAAGGATGCTGTTCCCTTGGACTAGAATTGGGCCATGCACTGGAAGAACAGATGTGATGGCCTCTTAGGTCTGTCCAGCAGGGGGGACAAACTGAAGGGACCGCTGGATTCCTAGGGCTGCAGGAGGAGGGAACAGAGGGATGCAAGGTAGTGCGATGCCCGGATAAGGCTGAGAAGGCTTCAGAGCTTGGGGGGAGTATCTGAAGATTCCACGGACATGTCCACACACAGTCAGCTTTAAAGCCATCTTACAATAGTTCTGGTCAAGGAGGAGCTCTCCTGCTCCCCTTTCTTCTGCTTCTCCTCACTCCCTCACCGCTCTGGCCCCGGAGAGGTCAGAAGTCACAGCAAACCCGGGTGGGAGTTCTGGGGAAAGAAAGAAGTGGCTGTCCATGCCCCCGTCCCCAGCTATAGGGGTCCCACCTGTAGAAAGCCCTGGTTGGGAGAAAAGGTGGAAATTTAAATCAAATTTGGAATTTTCCTTTTGTATGGGACTGATTTATGAATGGAGTTTGTTTGGTGGCTGGTAATCACAGGACTTTTTATTTCCTAAGAGTGATCAGAAAAGTCATAGGATGCTTGAATTTTCATTAAAGGGCAGAGAATGGACTTCTCTCCATTTTCTCTGAATAAATTTTTATGGGAGTTGGGAGATAAAGTTGATTTATAATTACACACTGTGAATCTTATTTCCGCAATGTATTGACCATATTTGCTATTGTGAAATAGGTTGCCTCCTTCCATTATGTTTTCTAACTGGGGGTGTCTGCTTCTACCACTTCCTCCAAAGCGATCGAGTCCCTGTGCTCACCTCAGATGGAGCCACTTGACCATCGCCTGAAGGTTCAGCTGTGCTTCAGGCGTCAGACCCATATCTTCTGGGGGTCTTAAGAAGCCCCATGTCCGAAGGTCCACAGACTTGGTATGAATGTGCCTTTATCACTGGTTCCTGTGTGACAATCGAGTTCTGATTCTGTTGGTGTATTGCATGTAACAGACTTTCATGTATATCTCGCCTGTGGCACGTCTTGTGCTTAAGGATACAGAGAGGAACAACCCCTGTCCTCGGGGAGCTCACGGTGATAGAGGGACACAGACGAGCAGTCAGAACCCTCAGTGTGTGTAGGAGCTCCAGCATAGGTGTGCTCACAGGGAATGACTTACTGGAGCTTTTACTGAGTCTCCCCCCGGGGCTGCCACAAGAGCCTGGCCTGGGGTAAGCACTCTGCCCCGGGCTGTGTGCTTCTTTTGCAAAGGTCAGCTCTTCCGGGAAGTCTTCCATCTTAGCTCTACCTCCACACTGATTGCTTCTTTACTCTGCCATCCCAGCGCTTTGCCCTTCAGCCTTGTGTTCACCTACTGCAGATGTCCTGAACAGACAGAAGCTGCAGGGCGCAGAGACATGCAACTTATCCCAGGCCACTCAGAAGAGTGGGAACCAGGCCTTGAACCCAGACGGGTTGACTCCTGCTTCTCATCCACAGACAGTTATTACGCTGTGGCAATCACCGGCTTTGTGTGTATGTTCTATTATCATAAGCATTTCCCGGGTTCCTACCTAGTTTTTAGAATGATTCTCTTTAGAGGGGGCATGATATTTCATGGAATGTGTGTACCATCATTTATGTAATTATTTTTCCCTTTTTAGGCCATCACTTTATATGTCATATTTAACATATCACATAAAGTACTTTAATAAAGTATAGTGGGTTACTTTATAGAACATAGTTCCAGGCTCAAATATCCAATTGCTACTTGATATCTCCACATGGATGTCTAAAAGCCTTCTCAAACATAACGAGGCCCCCGCAGAAATCCTTATGCTCCTCTATATCAGATTCTAAGAGCTGCCATAACAAAGTACCACAAACTGGGTGTCTTAAAAGAAACTTATTCTCTCACAGTTCTGGAGGGGAGAAGTTGGGAATCAAGGTGTCGGCAGGATCGGCTCCTTCTTGAGTTCTGAGGGAGAGGCTTTTCCATGCCTCTCTCCCAGCTTCCAGTGACAGCTGGTAATTCCTGGCGTTCTTTGACCTGTAGACACATCACTCCAATCTCTGCCCCGTCTTCACGTGCCTGTCTGTGTCTTCACGTGGTGTTCTCCTTTCCATGTGTCTCTGTCTGTGTCCCAATTTCCCTCTCCTTATAAGGACACCAGTCACATTGGCATAAGGTCCCGTACGATCCCTACTCCTGATCTCTTCTTACCTTGACTAATTACACCTGCAAAAGCCTATTTCCAAATAAGGTCAAATTCTGAGGTGCTTGGGGTTAGGGTTTCAGTATTTCTTTTTGAGGGACACAGTTTAACCAATAACACCTTCCTTCCTCCTTTCCCTAAATTTGCACCTTTTCCTGTCATTGCCAACTGTGTAAATGGCACCTCTAGCAGCTCAAGCTGAGAACCCATGAGTAATCCTTGATTCCTTGGCCTTAATCACCCACATCCCACTCCCTTCAGCAAACCCTTTCAGCTCTACCTCCAAAAATATCCTTCACCCATCCATTCCTCTTCATCTCCATTTCTACCATTCCGGTTCAAGCTGCTATCATCTTTCTCTAGGATAGATGCCATAGTCCCTAACCAGTGTCCCTTCCTCTTTCTCAGCTACGGTCTGGTCTCAAGCCCGTGTTTAGTACTCTTTACTGAATAAAATCCAAATATCTCACCTGTGCTTGCAAAATCCTATTGACCTGGCCCCTTCCACTCCTCTGACCTCATTTCCCATCACTTGCTTTCCTTGATCTAGTCACATCAGCCTTCTTGCCGTTCCCTGGACCACTGACCTCCCTTTCCGGAAATGCTTTCTTCTGGCCCTTCGTATAACTGCCCCCTCTTGTCATGAGAATCTTAGCTTAAATGTCATCTTATGTAGTGACATTTGAGAGACCTGTCACCACCCAATCTAGAGCAGCCACCCAGTTATTCTCTATCACAGACCTTGATTTTAGTTCTTTGCAGAGAATTTAGTAAATATATTATTTTTCTCATTTATGTGGGTATCTGTTGTCTTTCTCCCCAATTATATCATAATCACAGGAGAGCAGGGACCTTGTTTATTGATTACACCGTCTAGGACTGTGTCTGGCACATAGGAGGAACTCAGTAAATATTTATTGAATGAATAATTAATCCTGCACAGAAGATCTTTGTGTATGAACTGTTTTTTTTTTTTCCTTTTGGGAATTTGCTTTATATAAATAATCCAACAAGAGGAGGATTACTGGATCAAGGAATATAAACATATTTTGGCTCTTGAAATGCACTGTCAAATTGCTTTGCAAAGAGCTAAGATCAGTTTTCATTTGTTAGACAACCTTTTGAATCCCACGTGCTAAGGTAGTGATTTCTGGTATGTAGGGGAGGAAGGGAGGCCATGGGCCGGAAGTGGGAGTGGCAGGTCAGAGCTGCCGCCCGTGGTGGGCCAGGGTGCTCAGCAGCAGCAGTGATCAACTCAGCAGGCCCCTCATTTCAGTGCCCATCAGGAGGGGCAACAGCCTGGCCTCGCAGGCCCTGCCTGGGACAGTGCACGTAGCAGGACCCATCTACTGTGTGAACTTGGGTCTGGCTGTAGGGGCCAGGGTGAGCAGAAGAGCTGCCATGAGCACCTGCTCTTCAGCACAGCGAGGCATCCTGGAGGCCAGGCTGGGAAGCGGTGAGGGGGTGGAAGCTGAGGACATAAAGTGGGGCGTGGACCCGGTACTGGAGACCCTTTTGCAGAGGCTGCTTCTACTTGGAGTTTTTCTGCTTAGGACACGGAGTCTGGAACATTCGGTGATTCAAGCACCTCTGTACATAAACCTCCAGGAACAAAGAGACCTGTTTTGCCTGGTTCTGCACACACACAGCCAGGCCCCTTTGGCAGTGCCCTGCCCCGTCTCCCAGAATTGATACAAGAGCTAAAATAGTAAATATGTGTAAGGTGCTTGGAACTGTGCGCGTCATGGGCATCATCCAAGAGTTGGCCATTTTTAGTCCTAGCCCATACTCCTCATTGGACTGTAAGCTTCCTGAGGGCAGGGACTATATTTGAGGCAAAATAGTCTAGTGCTAATGAGTCAGGCTGCCTGAGTTCTAAATCCCACTTCCACCACTCGCTAGCTGAGTGACCTTGGGCAATTTACTTAACTGCTCTGTTCCTAGGGTTACTTCTCTGTAAAATGAGGGTAATAATAGTACCAAGCTCATTGGGCTGTTGTGTGGATTAACTGAACTGAGGAATGTAAGGAACCTAGAAGAGTGCCTCACACATAAATGGTACTTAGTGAACGGATTAAGCGATGCCCAGACCTGCAAAGGCAGCTGGCTTTTCCTTTAGCGCCCTCCTCCCTCCTCTTTTTTTCTTAAGACCTCTTTCTGTTTGGTGCCCTGTGTTTCTCTTCTCCCCAGAATCCCTCAGCCTTTTCGGCCACCCATTCCTGAAAGGCCTTGTGCACAATTACTCTGAACGAAAGCGCTGGCGGTTAAAGGGCTCCTTCTCTCCCTGCCAGAATCCCTGACCTGATAGGATGCTCTGGAACCTTGTTAGGTCCACAACCAGCTCCATAGACGTCACCTGGGAGATGCAGCATCTCAGGCCACCCCAGACCTACAGAATCAGAATCTGCATCTTCACAAGCTCTAAGACAATCCCTCTTAAACTCTAAGGTGCCTATGACTTTCCCGGAGATCTTTTTAAAATACGGATTTCGGGGCTCCACTCCCACAGTTTCTGATTCAGTGGGTCTGAGGTGGGGCCCGAGAATTTGCATTTCTAACAGCTCCCAGGTGATGGAGATGCTGCTGGTGAGAGGCCTGCCCTTTGTGAAACACTGTTCTAAGACTGACAGCCTCCAGGACTAACGGAATGAAGCTCTAATAGGGAAATTTGAGGCACTGGACGATATTGCTTCTTAGCACCCTACCAGGCAGTCTCTGCCTGTGGTATCTTAGCACAAACATGCTTTTTGACTATTAATGCTGTTTCCACGTTTGTTCAAAATTCTACAGTTCAAAAGTTCTTTCATTTGTCTGATCCTATTTCATCCTGCAGCAATCCTATAAGTTGAGCTGAAAGAATTATCTCATTTCCCAAAGAGAGAATTGAGGCACAGAGAGCTAGGAGAGTCCCAAATCCCGCAGCCAGCCAGCTGCCATGGGCCACCTCACACTGCGCCCCCGAGTTGGGACTTAGGTATTATTTCTAATCCTTACAGCCCTCAAGGCTGATGACGCTACTCTCACTTTATCGGGGGGCAAATGGCGAGGCTCCAGAAGGTTCAGGAACTTTCCCAAGGTCACCAACCAGGGCAGTTCTCACTCCTTCACTGTATCATTTCCCCATAGTGACAACTCCTTCCTCTGTCTCTGTCTCTTACACACACACTATACACACAATGTAGTCAAAACGAGGGGCTGTTCTAATTTCCACATCCAGCATTTAATTACTGATTAGGTGACAATTCGGCCTTTTGCCTTCAGAGGTGAAAGGAGATGTCAGGAGGAGGATGAATGACAACCGACCCAGCCCCAAGGCCCCAGCAGACCCAGGAAACCTCCTTTCTGCTTTCTCCTCCTACTCGGGGCATATTTCCTTTCTTCTCTCTGTTCTCAGAGTTCAGTCCTGGCTCGAGTTTCCTGAGGATTCTCTACTTGGAAAAAAAACCCCATTAAGCCAAATAGTTCTTTCCTCAGCTCTGATTTCTCTTGCTTTAGTCAGCTTCAACCCCCCTCGACCCCCAACAACACCAACACAAAACGCATAAAACACACACACACCCACACACACACACACACACACCCCCAACAACCAAAACTCCAGCCAAACAAAAACCCGTCTTTCCAGGACAGTTTCTGATTTCTCTCATCTCATCTACGGGAAGTGTTAGCCCTGGACCCCCCCTGGGGCTCTGGTCTCTGCTCGCCCCTTAGGCCCAGCCGGCGGGAGGAGAAACCAGGCACTACGACAAGGGAAGAAGGGGCTGGAACCATAGCACCTGGCTCTCAGAGAGTCTCAGATGGCCCTTGGAGAGTCTGCTCCTTCCTGGCCTGTTTCCCCATCTGTGAAATGGGGAGAGCTTGATTAGATGATCTCCAGGGGATTTTTAAACATCCATATTTTATCATTCTATGTAGGAGGTTCACAAGGGGAAAAAGTCAACTCTGCTGGCAAATCAGAGTCCTTTGAGGGAGGGAGGAGGACCTGTCAGTTCAGAGTTCTACAAATTGGGTTGTATCCGTGTGGACAATGACTTCAGGACACATTTTGCAGATCCACTGAGTTTATGTCTGGTGCTGCCTTCCTTCATTTTTCTACACCAACTGCAGTGTTCCCACTGCCCTCGCACCCTGTACCGGCAGCCCTCACCTGCCTCACCTGTTGTCCTAGCATGGGAGATGGCTTCGAGAGCATCTAATGAAGCACACTCATTGGGCGATGGGGCCGCTGAAGCCCGGAGAGGCAGAGACTTTGCCAAGATCGCAAGAAGACGATGTACTACCCTTCCAGGGTGTGAGAAGGCTGTCCAGCTCAGAGGCTAGGAGCACGGGCCCCACAGCCCAAAAGATTCCATACCCCTTGTAAAGGGGTGTGACCTGGGGCAGGTAACAGCCTCCTGGAGCCTCGACTGCTTCCTTCTTGAAAGTAAGAGGGTGCCAGTCATCACAGGATGGTGTGAAATGTCGACAGGAACTCCAAGAAATGCAGTCACTGTGATGCCAGGCAAGAAATTTGTTGAATTCATTGCTTACTGTGTGCCATGGATGTACTATGAACAACCACAAGTCACAGTTATTGTGCCCGGCACTGTGCTTATCAGGTTATATTCATGATCTATATTATCTCATGTAAGTCTCACAGAAATCCTCCGAAGTGGGAATTATCAGTAGTCACATTTTTAAGATGTAAAAACAGAGGCTTAAGGAGGGAAAGTAGATGTTCTCCTTTCTATTTATGGCCTCTCGGAGCTAAAGGGACATTGGATCTCATCGGGGCTGACCCCCTATCATGAATCGCTCTTGCAACATTCTTGGAAGGTGGTGATGATGGGAACTTGGTCCCTCCTACAAAGCCTATTCTATGTTTGAATGGCTCGGGCTATAAGAAAATGCTTCTTTACAGGGAGCCAAAGTTGATTTCTCTGTAACCGCCACTCATTTGCATGGTGGAAAGAACACTGAGCTAGGAGGCAGAGGCCATGGGCTTGTGTCCCAGCCATTGCACTTAACAGCACTGTGACCACTGGCAAGCTACTCCTCGGGGCCTGTTTTCCCAGGTGAAAATGAAGGAATTGGATGAGATGAGCTCTAGGTCCTTTCTGGTTGGACCTTTTAGGATTATATAATTCATGATTGTGTACGTAATACACACATATCTGATTATAATGATGGAAACAGTGAAGGAGTAGACACTGTGTTCCAAGGAACAGATCCATTTCTGCCAACATGTCTGTCAGGATGGGGACCCTGCCAGCTGAGAAGAATCCAGAAGGTTCTTAGAAATGGAGATCTCATCTTGTCTTAAAACAAAATCCCCTCCCTCCTTCCCTCCCTTCCTCTTTCCCTTCCCTCTCCTTTTCTCCTCCCACCCTCTCTCCTTCATTCTTTTCTTTCTTCCTTCCTTCCTCTCTTTCGGACACAGAGGCATAAAGGAGTATTTTAATCTGCCAGTCAAAGTTAAAGATCATGTCCCTGGTGACACGTTTCTCAGATCTCGTTAAATATGCAGAATCAATCTGTTTTCAGGAGTAGGGAAAAACCCACGGAAACATGCTCAGAGTTGCTTTGTGTCTCTGAGAACCTCTCAGCTCTTGAGGCAGCAGTTTTCAGTCATGAAGTCCATGCATGGACTCTCATGGGGGCCTCTGAAATAGTATGCAAATTTGTGCATTGTGTGCATCTACGCATCTTATAGGAAAAAGGGTCTATGAAAGGAAAGAGCCGCCCTTGACAACTGGGAGCTGGACTGAGAGGGAGGCCTTGGGGTGCCTAGGAGCTGGCCTGGTTCTCAGAGCCAGGCTGTGGTGTTCTCTCTGTCTGATGTCACAGAACACTGGCATCAGCCAAAATGGATCAAGACAAAAAAACTTCTCCATAATCATGTTTGAGCAGAAAATAAAACAAGAACATTATCCAAACCACAAAAATGACCACATATCCCCCTTTCCTGGCTAACGTGAGTGATTGCTCCTGCTTTTCCTCCCAGTGAGACAGAATTAAGATACTCAGTCATGGGATTACCCCTGCTTCCTGACAGCATCCAATCCAGAGCAAAGCCCCACTTCCTTGAACCCTCCCTAACATAATCCATCACAAGCCGAAATCCTATAAGCCCTTTCTAACACCCTTTCACTGAGAAGCTCATGGTTCCCACGATGTGTGTTCTCTCTCATCGCCATCAATAAACTCAGCTTTGTTCAATTACCAGCATCTCTTGCCAGGTTTACTGCAGTAGCCTCCTAACCGGTCTCTCGGTTTCTACCCTTGCCTTGTTTTCAATGTAGCAGCTAAAGTAATCCTTTTAAAAGGTAAGACAGACCAGGTCGCTCCTCTGCTCAAACCTTGCAATGGCTCCCCTTTCCTGCTGAGGACAGCCGACGCCCCTTCCATGACTTGCACAATCTGGTCCCTATGACCTCCCTGGCCTCATCTCTACCCACCTACCCCTTTGCTCATTCTGCACCTGTTACGCCATCTTCCTTGCTCTTCCTGTAACACACTGGGCACACTTCTGCTTTTGGTGTGGGCACTACATGCTCCCTTTACCTGGAACGCTCATCCCCTAGATAGCCATCTGGCTCGCTCTTTCACCACCTTCAAGTCTTTGCTCAAATTGCACCTTCTCATTGAAGCCCACCTTGACCTGACACCTTATTTAAAATGCAACCCCTCCCTCCACACTCCCAATCTCCCTTACTTTGCTCTACTTTTTTCCCCCATAGCTTTTATTACCTTCTAACATTCAAGGCCAATCCCCTAATTGTTGTCTTTGTTTATTGTATATCTCTTACAGATGGAATCCAAGTTTCACGAGGGCAGGGAGCTAGGCAGCAAGCACCTAGAATTGGGCCTGGCCTACAATTACCGATCAACACACGTTTGTTGGATGTTGCTGAATAAATTTACATTACAGAGGCTAGAAAGTAACTCTGTCTTTGGCTCAGGATCCCTCACTGAGAAATACAGAGTGAGGCTGCCTGCCTCAAACTTGGCTCATTGTCAATTCTACATATTTTCTTAAGACAGAATTTCCTAAATTTCAATCATGTGCATGACAACCTCATGATTTTTGCCCTAAGGACAATCTATACTTCTACTTACTTAAAGCTTTTCCTTAGATAGACTTACTTTTTGACAAATAAATTTATTTTAAAAGGAAATTGTATATCACGGCCCTTGATATGTTAGTTATATTTTTTCTAATATGTTAAAATAAACATTTAGCTATTAAAATGAACAATGTTCCTCTGTACCACCTAAATCATCTTGTTTACCCCCAGTGGAAATGTGCCCTGGGCTTTTCCCTTCAACCAGAAAGACCCTCCTGCCCATCTCTACCTACCCAGATCCACCCATCCTTCTCTAAGAGCCCTCCAGAAGCTCCTCCAGGTCACACAATCACTCATTTCTCTGAGCTCCCTTCACACGTACAGAAAGAAATAGATACCCAGCATTTGGATGCTTACATGCCATGCAGTTTTGCTTTCTGTTTCATGACATAAGATTATAAAATATCTTCTTAGAGCTCTAAATAAAAGAGATATTAGAGTGTTCGACTCTCCTGTTTTACAGGTCCCTGAAGAGATGAAGAGGCTTGTCCCAAATCCCTGCCAGGGGCAAAGCCAAGACTAGAACTCGGATCTTCTGATGCCCACACTCGGTGGGGCATCCGCAGACACTATTGAGTCCCTACAGTGTGTCTGGCCTTGTGCCCGGAACGGCAGACAGTGCTGAGTAGAAGGGACCCAGACCTGCCCACATGGAGCTTACAGGGGAGCCAGGCCGCTGTACACTAAACAAACAACTATACATGATTAAGTAAATAATTCCAAGGGCCTTGGAAGAGAAGTGCAGGGTTGAGTAGGGGCGCCGGCCTGGTTGGAGGGACGTGAAAGCCTCACTAAGGAAGTGTGTTTGAATGCATAGGAGTTAGCTGACGAGGTGCCGGTGGATTTCTAAATGGGGCCAGGCTCCCTCACAAAGGCTTGCTTTGATGTTTGAAAGCTCAGCTGCACTGTGGATTAATTAGGCCACTGTGGCCCGACCTATTGGCCACGGTGCTCAGGGAGAAGGCAGCCCAACAGCTCAGAGACTCTGGGGCCTCCGGAACACGGCCATGGTCCCCTTCATCCTGCGTCCAGCAAGAAGGTGGCAGGAGATGCTTGGGGCCTGCTCTGGAGGGGCCCTCACTCCTGGCTGGCAGAGAGTTTGGGCATATTGGACACGTTGACTGTTTTTGCCAAGGGAGCGCCTACAATGTGAGCTTTGACGTTAACAAAAATAAATCCTTAGTTCCTGGAAGTGGAAAATCTTAGTATTTCTTATGAGGCACACTGCAAGGCCTTGTGCAGTTTCAACTAACTGGTAAAATACAGATTTTTCAAAAAGGGAATGTATTTCAGGCCCTGTTACTGTTACATCCAGAGTTTATCTTCATGTTTCCTTGTGCTATTTCACTGGGGCTGGTTAAATTATATCTAAGACACTCCAACTGCCTCCTGCCCTAGTCTTAGAAAATTGAACCTGACAACAATGTGAGGGTGTTGCAGTGTGGGAGAGGGATGTGTTGAGTGAGAGCCTTGAGGTTTGGTCTCCGACTCTGCCCCTCACTAGGCTGGGGAAATTGCTTCATCTTCCTGAGCCTCAATGTCCTCATCCTAAAATGGGGCTAACAATAATTCCTTGTACCTCGTCTTGAGACATAAATGGGAATCTATGTGAGAACTCTTACATGAGATCTAACGTGCTGCAAAGTGTCACCTTAAAATGAACCTTTGGCTGTGAATCCTGTTTTATGAAGCTCACAGTGAAGCCTCTAGTTAGGACCAGAACGAAGGTCTTCTCCTGAGTGCCACTCAGTTTCTCTTCACCATCTCACTGCACGGGGCCTGCCTTCCGAGACAGCAATTATCGGCAAGAGCAAGTTCTTGGGGGAAATGAATATGTGCTAGCGTGGAGGGAAAGGTGGGAGAGAGACCCTCACGGGGGTAAGGACAGGGCAACAGAAGGGGGAGGGGCAAGGACAAACTCTCCTACCTTCTCAGTTTGCTAAGGGCTCTGACGTGAGGCCTCCTCAGGTCTCTGCCGCTGTCTTTCTCCTCCTCTCCCAGTTGGCCTGTCTTTGTGTGGTTGAAGCTGACCTAGCATAAAATAACAGGCTTTTTTGCTTTTTCACACATTTTGAAAGCAAAGTCAGGCTTTAATGATGAGTTTTCTGTTCCTCGGTATTTTCTTTCAAGCAAAGGCCATGTTTTTGTAAGATACTACATTTCAATGGGGCTATTCTTCCGTCCCCAGCAAACATTCCTGAGTGGTAGGTTTTAGGAGGCATTCCAATTTATTGCTCCTGGTGTCCCATAACCTTGGAATGAGTGTCTGTCTCCATGCCCCCCAGGGCCATGTTATTCCAGAAAGTTACAGCTCTTAAAACTGTTCTCTAATAAAAGTGCCACTAATTCTAAGTAAAGTGAGCTTTCCAAAGAAGACCAGCTGTGAATGTTAAAAAAAAAAAAAAAAGAAAAAAGAAACTTCAACAAAAGGAGTCCATAGTGGAAACTGTACAAAGCTGAAGTTTTTCAGGCGTTTTCACAGCCATTTAAAAAGATGTCTTCAGCAAATTCATCTAAAGTAGCTAAAAATGCTTGGCACGATGGACACGTTGCGTCTGCAGGCCAATATTCAATCCAGGTGGAGGAATCTAAAGGGTAGATGTACCTGCCGAGAAAAAATGAAAACGAATGTCTGTGATGATGGCCGCAAATGGAGAGCAGCAGAATTCAATTGAGCCCAGGCTGTTCAGCTCCCAGGGGGCCAGGCCGTCAGCCAAACTCTTCCAGACCGGCCTCCCGCTGTAAGATCCACAGACCCCGGATGATTGTGAAGCTGTTTGGGGCTCCCATGGTTAAAGGCAGGAATGGCATCTGTTTTAATGTCTATTTTTTAAAAACAGGTAATAAAATGCATATTTTAACATATTCCTCTTTCCACACAGAGCAGTCTGAGAACTTATTGAGGGAGCAGACGTGGTAAAAGGGGGTTGGATGACGTCCCCCAGATTCATCATTAGACCTAGGAGCTCAGCTGCTTTATCCATCAGCGAGTCCTCAGCTGCCCTGGTGGCTTTAAGGGGTCTTTTGTTTTAAACTCACATGATTTCATTTATGCTCCTAATGGTTTGTTAGTTCACAGCAGGGCACACAAGAAACACGCAGTGTATTTAAGAAGAAATTACATGCCGTTTTGGAGGGGAGCTCAGAGACCACAAAATATTGGTGACTTACTTGAAACTGAAATTGTATTTTATCTGGAGGGCTTCTTTACCCATAATTAAATACTGTCTTCCTTTCTCCAGGTCAGCATGAGCACAGGATGTCTTTTTAATGAAGGTAATTTCAGCGTTTTTCTCGGCAACAGCTTCGCCTGAGAGACACTCAAGTAAGGTTATCACATTAATGTTACGATGTCATGATTATAAACTCTCTCAAGTGTTCCAGTTCCTCATGGCTATTTATTAATCAGAGTAAATTTATGTCTGCAGGCTAATGGCCAGTGGAGAGTGGCAGTGTCCACATGGTTAAGACTTCAGACTCTGGAGTCAGGCTGTCTGCGTTAAATCCTAGCTCTGCCACTTCCTGGCTGTGTGGCCCTGGACAAATGATTTATGCTCTCTGTTAGGACTCAGACCCTTATCTGAAAAATGGGCATAACAATAAAATGTACCTTGTAGAACTGTTGTGAGAGTAAATGGGTTAATATATGGACAGTGTTTAGAACACAGTAAGCACTATATAAGTGCTCGTTATTATTGCTCTTGTAGAACCAGGAATTAAAAGAACCTCTCTATTCGAACATTAGTAATCTCCATAGGTTATATAGCAAAATAAAAAAGCATTTGGTAGCTGGCAATGGGCAGCTTTGTAGAAAAGTGTAAGACATGAAAGACTTGGAAAATTTTAAGGAGGATAATTTTGGGATTCCCAAAGAACCCAGAAGTAGCCAAGATGCTGGTTCTCCTACCTGGAATGCATTCCTCCCCAAGTTGGCCTGTTGAGTTTCTACCCATCTTTTTTTTTTTTTTTTTAAGATTTTATATTTTTCCTTTTTCTCCCCAAAGCCCCCCGGTACATAGTTGTATATTCTTCGTTGTGGGTACTTCTAGTTGTTGCATGTGGGACGCTGCCTCAGCATGGTTTGATGAGCAGTGCCATGTCCGCACCCAGGATTCAAACCAACGAAACACTGGGCCGCCTGTGGCGGAGCGCGCGAACTTAACCACTCGGCCATGGGGCCAGCCCCGAGATTCTGAACATCTTTAAACCCATCATCAATTCTCAGAGTATCCGGTAAACACTCCTTGATGCTCTTTGTCATCACTCTCTCTTTGTCTCCCCCTTACTCCCATTATACGTGAATTTCTATCACGGTATTTTCCTTCACATGTCTATCTCCTCAGCTGAGGCGGGGACTAGGTCTGACTCATTGCTATATATTCAGAACTGATATCCACTGTTAAACTCTGGCAGAGTCATCCTAATTATGAAATCCTGAAAGTCTTCTGAACCTGTTGGTAAATAGCATATAATGGCAACTTTGTAAATGGTCAACTTGAGTAATATACATTCTACTGTACACATATTAGTTCAAGCTGATTTTCTTAGGCTCTCCATTAATACATGACTTCCGTTGCAGCACTGTCTAAGCAACATTGCAGCCCTGTTTGCCAATTCTGCCCCTGGCAAGGTGAGCCGTGTGGCTGCACGGGGCCTTGTTATTATTTTTTAAAACTTTTATTATGGAAGATTTCAAGCGTAGTCAGAGGGAGAGAGAATAGTTAATTAACCTCAGCTTCCATGATCACTAATCTTCTTTTCATTTATATCCTTGCCTATTCTAAGCATTCTGTGTTTTAGGAGAAACACCAATTTATTATTATCCTTGAACTACAGAGTTGCCCTTTAAATAGTTTAGTTTCTATTGTTAGTGTGCAGTAGTTCTTGTGTGAGTGTTAAGTGTGTGTGTTTTGATATTTATATAAATTCAAAATGTATGTGTATTAAAAATGAAGAGATAACAAAGAATGCAAAAGTTTCCTGGCATTTCCTTTTAAATATCCTAAATATGAATCTTTTGAGTTGACAGGAGATTAAAGAAGAAATGATATTAATAAGGAACTGGAGCTTGGGAATCATGATGTTGCACAAAATTCACAACAGTCTGGAATGTCTTTTGATACTGTGCAAGAATTGGTACAAAATAAAACAAATAATTTATATTTCTGGAATGAAACCACTTGATTATTTTAGTAAAAATAGGAATGGCTTATTATTGCTTATGATCTGAATGTTGGATGCAAGTGGTGCTCAAAAGTTGGCTTGTGGGGCCTGCCTGGTGGCATAGTGGTTAAGTTTGCACACGGCGCTTCAGCGGTCCAGGGTTCACAGGTTCGGATCGCGGCATGGACCTAGCACGACTGGTCAAGCCATGCTGTGGCAGCATCCCACATAATGTAGAGGAAGACTGCTGCAGATGTTAGCTCAGGGACAATCTTCCTCACACACACACACAAAAGTTGTGGAAAGATCACAGTGCTAAACCCTTGCTTATTTTGTCAGAATGGTAATCATGGTTCAAATAAAGAAAATTTGTCATCATCAATGGGAAACAATGAAGTAACATCACAAATCAATTTCATACAGTGAAACATTTAAAATAATGAAAACCAGAAAAATTTTTTATCAGAGTGTTGATCAAGCACATAAAAATTTGCAAAGTATTAGAATTAACTCTAGTGTATGGTTAAAAATAATCAAGCAGGGGCTGGCCCAGTGGTGCAGTGATTAAGTGCACACGTTCCGCTTCTCGGTGGCCCAGGGTTTGCCGGTTCGGATCAGGGTGCAGACATGGCACCACTTGGTAAGCCATGCTGTGGTAGGCATCCCACATATAAAGCAGAGGGAGATGGGCATGGATGTTAGCTCAGGGCCAGTCTTCCTCAGCAAAAAGAGGAGGATTGGCAGCAGTTAGCTCAGGGCAAACCTTCTTAAAAAAAAAAAAAAGAATAATCAAGCATTTTTAGATTGAAATACTTGATAGAATTTCAAAAGAGAAAAAATCAATATAAACACATTGTTGTAATTTAGCTTTATGGCCCTACTCATTGCAAAATTTATATCTACTGAAATGAGAACACAGTTTTTTAAAAAATAGAAATAAGATAAAATAAAATTTCCATCTTTATTGAGAAGATCAACTATTTAACATAAAAATTGTTTCAAATAATGTAAAATGAAAAACTGGGGACTTTGAAGATGGCTTAATGGTTTTTGTTGACCTCAAGATACTGGAAGGAATGACTGAACAACCTATCAAATGGTTTTGCTGAGATTTGAGGAGAAAGGAGCCAATGAGAAATATTTCTATGAACCCCTTATTGGTGCAAATGTAAAGCTAGGGGGAAGTCTGGGATTTCAGCAAAAATTCTGAAATTTCTAGGGGGGCCAGCCCCGGGGCCCAGTGGTTGGGTTCACCTGCTCTGCTGCAGGCGGCCCAGTGTTTTGTTGGTTCGGGTCCTGGGCGCGGACATGGCACCGCTCATCCAGCCATGCTGGGGCGATGTCCCACATGCCACAGCTGGAGGGACCCACAGCTAAGAATATACAACTATGTACCGGGGGGCTTTGGGGAGAAAAAGGAAAAAAATGAAACCTTAAAAAAAAATTCTGAAATTTCTAGCTATTTCAATTTGGCATTGACTGAACCACCTATCAAGTGTCTCTGGATAATTAAAAGATACAAGCCAAGCAAAAGTTGCTTTAAAGATTGTCTTCATAAATTTGGTATTTACTATCATATATATCTAATACACACTAGATGGAACTAAGTAATAATATGAAGAGCTTAAAGAATTGCAACAACACAAACTGTAAAAGCATTGGGATTTGACAGGCAGCCCACAGTGCTGGAACAGCAAAGTCTGTTTGGAAATCCTATCAGGTCTGACAGATTCATTTTGATGGATATTGTGATACAGGAGTACACACTTAGAAAGTGAGTATATATACTTTTTAATGAATTGCCTGTGATATTCTAGCAATTAAGTCAGTACCATCTTTAGGTATTCAAGAAAAAAATCTTTCAGCTTTAATAAGCTGACAGATGAATGAATGATAAAATTGATTGTGTAAAATTAAGTAAAGGAAACTATAAAGGTAAACAGCTGTTACAAAATGAAGAATGATATGCTGTTTGATATAAAGCAAAGTAAAACATCATTTTAAGAGAGAATCTAGTTATATGAAAATGATTTTGCTTTTAGTGGCAAAAGTGAAAAATATAGAGCCAGCCCTGATAGCCTAGTGGTTAAAGTTGGGCACACTCCACTTTGGCGGCCCAGGTTTGGTTCCTGAGTACAGAACCACACAACTTGTCTGTCAGTAGCCATGACGTGGTGGTGGCTCACATAGGTGAACTAGAAAGACTTACAACTAGAACATACAACTACATACTGGGGCTTTGGGGAGGGGGAAAAAAAGAGGAAGATTGGCAACAGATGTTAGCTCAGGGTGAATCTTTCCCAGTAAAAAAAAAAAGGGAAAAATATAATGAACTTTTATGTTTTTTAAAATTTATGAATCCTGAAACTTTGTCAAATGATTTAAATGAAACTCTGAGAGTTGAAAAGGAATAAAAATTAAGAGAATTAGGAAAACTAAATATGAGCTTTCAATAAACCGTTTTCATGATTTGGGTGATTATTAATAGAGATATATTGGATACGTAAAAATGTCAGATGGTATCATGAAGACTAGAAACATTTTGAATGTAATTATTGCTAGTGTAGCAGAAACTGAGAGAGAGGTCAGTACCATGAACAACACTGCTGCTATTAGGAAAAATTATTTATAGAGACTGTAGGTCATGTCATGACTATCAATTCACTGGAGATGTAACTAGAAAAGTTTTCTGTGGTTCCTTGTCAAATCAAAGCTCAAACAGGGGCATCCTACAGCAAGTCAAGCGAAATAACACTGATAACTTATAAAAATCAAAAACTTATTTGGAATTATTAGCATGACAATGAATCATTTGTGCTACAATTTATAACATTTGACAAGCAGTTTATGACATTTATATTTTCGTTTACTTAGAGAATCAAAGGGAACATTTTAAAGTGTTGTTTTACGTATGAATTCATTTTGTCATACTGGTTATTGTCTCTCATTTACCCTATCAAAACTCGCATGGCATCTAACCCAAGGCTTTGCACTTAGAGGCTCTTTACAGGTTTCCCTGTTCCCACTCTTGCTCCCTCCAAAAGAAGCCAGAATGATCTTTTAAAACCACAAATCAGATCACGTTACTTGCCTACCTAAAACCTTTATTAGCTTCCCTTTGGACTTCTAGAATAAAATCCAAATTTCTTGCCATGCCTTATAAATCCTTGTGTGACCCACCCTCCACCCGACTGCCCGACTCCTTTAAAAATGGCTACCTCCTACTACCATCTGCTGTAAAAAGGCCATCTGTTATCTCACTGAAAGGGTTTCCCTCATTAATTCCATGTCTGTTTCAAATATAAAACTTGTTATGATTTGTAACTGTTTATTTGTCCATTTCCTTTTTGTTTTTTTTAAAATGTGTCTCCTCAAATAGAATAAAAGCTTTATGAAGGCAGGAACTCTGGCTGTCTTATTCATGTTGTATCCTCTGTACCTAATATAACCCCTGGAACATAGTAAGCACTAAACATTTGTCGAATGAAAGAATGAAATGAATGAATTCTCACCAGCTTTGTAGACATCCAGGAGGGTTGCCGTGTATTTGACAAAAGCATTTTCTTCAGTGATGGTTGTGATACTAACTTTATAAGCTGGTAAACAAAAAACAATTCATGCTTAATACTGCTAATGCCATGTTTAACAGAAGCCAGAGTTTGTCAGACAAATGAGAAATGAAGCATGGAGAGCTCTTATGGGCCCCGGGAGGTAGTTCTCACTTCTTCCAAGAAGTCTTCCCAAATACTCTCGGTCTGGTTTTACTGGTCACGACCCTAATGATCTGTTCTACTTGGAATCCTCAGCCCTGGCCACCATTATAGGCAGGCTGAGTAGGACTAGAGCAAGATTAAGTCAAAAGACCGAAGCACACAAAACAAACAAAATAAGACTTTGTTGGATGTAAAGGTCAGAGGCTGATCTTTTTTTCTTTAATTTTGATTTTTAAAAAATTATTTATTTTTTATTATTGTATTTCCAATTATTTTATTGAAATCATAAAGGTTTATGACATTGTATAATTTCAGGTGTACATTATTATTTATCAATTTCTGTATAGCATCTGACTGCAGATTCTGATCCTTTAAGATTAGTGGAGTCATGCCCACGGGGCACTTCGAAGAGCCCCTTCCTTCTCTGTGTGGCCACAGAGGGGGCCTTTATCTGCCATTCAGGCCCGCTACATGAGCCTCCTTGTTCCATTGCCTGATTCCTTGGATATCTCCACTGGCTTTGATCTTTGGTTTTTGATAGGATTCTGTTTTCTGACTCATCTTTGCTTGGACTGGCAACCATCTGACATGAGCCACTCACAATACTGTTTTCTCTCCATTCAGGCATCAATGTTTAATCCATGGTGTGTTTGACCTCAGTTCTGGAATGGTCAGCTTGAAGGGATCCACCCCTTCTATGTGGCCTGAGAAAGATTCTTTTATTTTTGCTTTGGATGGGGTTGAACGACCTAAAAGTTTTGCCCATTTTTGAGATCCTAGCTAGCTAGCTAGATAAATACAGGAATGAATGAACTCATTGTGGCAGAACCAAAGGCTGTGTAAATTCGTGGCTTAAAATAGATGAAAATGTTCTGAATTTCAGATTCATAAGTCCTTATCGTGGATATGGTCAACGTACCTACTGTGAGCTTTGGTGGAGACAGAATTGTTTTATTTTGTTTCTATTCTGTTATTCCAGCATCAATCCACAGTCTCCAAAAAAAGCCAGCTAAGTCTTTTCTTGAAAGTAATAAACTAAATTCCAATTGCATTTATTCTCTGTGTTAAAACAATTTTCTGATATTTAAGGTTAAAATTGTTCTAAAATGGAGAGAAGAAATAATTTAATGAAATTTTTGTCTGTTAAAACAATATAATATTGTCTTTAAGTCTAAACCTATTTTAAAAACTGCAGTGGGTCCTGGCTGAGTTAGGCAGCTTTTTAGGTTTTTAAAAAAAGTCAAGATGAATTTGAAGGAAAGGCAGACTATAAACCATACAAAATTCATTCTGATGGCTGTCATTCCATTAAGAGAATTCAGGGTAATATAATGGAAGTAATATTGGAGACCAGAATGCATCCTAGTTCCACTACTTACTCCCTGTATGACGTTGAGCAAATTGTTTAATCTCTTTGAGCCTCAGTTTCTCACTGGTAAAATAGAGATAATCCTCTGTTAGCTCCAAGGGGTCTTATGGGACTGCAGTGAGAAACCATACGTGAAAGCAGTTGGTAAACACAAGGTGCTGAATCAACGGTATTTATTTCTCATTTATAAATAACACTCTACCAATTTTCAAGAAAAGATTTGAGATGGTGTACAATATGCTCTTTCTAAAAAAAAAAAGCCAGAAATAAACATTAGAAAGTATGGCTAGAAAATAAAGGAGCCAATTCTATGAGGAACTTGAGACAAGACTGCCACTCCACTTGAGCATTTGATTTAGCTGGAGCTCTGAACAACCGGAAGGAGATGCTCCTTTCGAAATGGAGAGAGTCTCAAACATGGACTGCAATTCTGCATATGTTAAAAATTATTTAGTATTTATATTTTTACTTTGTCTTTGAAGGGATTTTGAAAAAACCCAAACCCCAAAACCACCTTTGTCTCGGCCTCTGCTCAATCAACTGGAAGAATACAGTAGTGAAATCTTATACCTTTGTGGCTTCTCAAAAGTCCTTTTTGAATATGTTTTAGAGTCTTTGATTCAATGGGGTCTATAGGAGTAAAGTGTCTTGGCTGGATGTGCATGTCACTCCTATTATTTTTAATGAAAATCACATTTCTCTGCAGAAGGATAAATAACTTTGTGTGCTTATGCTGAAAATTGATGCATTTTCCTTCAAGGGGACACGTGGAATGTTGTGTCCACATAGTCACTCTGTAAAGCTGTTGATCTTCCTCCCTGATCATATATTCATCAAACTCCATGTTTAATGGAACTGTGTATTGAACTTTTGAACTTACCATATGCAATCTCTGGTTTGCATGCTCTTTCTTTTCTAGTATCTGCCGAGATCGTCAGATTCAATTCTCTCTGCATTTGTCCACAGTCAGCTGGATTTCGTGAAAAATGGCAAAAGTTAGGTTAATGTAAGGAAGCAGACACTCTCTTTGCGAGTAAACACAGTTCTCGTGAGCCTGGAGACAATGCACTAGAATCTTACAAATACCAGATTCCTAAGACCTGTCCATTTTCTCCTCCTCCATAAAGTGAAACATTATATAAAGCAAAAACTAAATTAAAAAAACAAAACCGGAATCTTGAACATGAGACTTATTCTTAGCATAGGCAGTCACTGCACATTCAGCTCTTTAGAAAGGTTTGTGCTTCCACTGAAGAAAGGAGGAAAATTTCCCATTTTGAGTATAATCAAAAGTTCCTTGAAGGAACCAAAATGATAACTTGACTGTTTTCTGCCTAAAAGATGGTGCAATGACTACCTAAGAAATGTGCGGATATCAAGGACTTTGAAAAACAGAATAAAACCAACACCACCCCAGACACTCATGGAGTCAATTGTTGATTTTTGGTGAGTTCTGGGTCTTTTCCTTGGTCAAGAAGGCTGCCTTAGGGGCTGGCCCGGTGGGGCAGTGGTTAAGTTCACATATTCTGCTTTTTGGAGGCCTGGGGTTTGCCAGTTTGGATCCCGGGTACAGACATGGCACCGCTTGTCAAGCCATGCTGTGGTAGGTGTCCCACGTATAAAGTAGAGGAAGATGGGCACTGATGTTAGCCCAGGGCCAGTCTTCCTTAACAAAAAGAGGAGGATTGGCAGTAGTTAACTCAGGGCTAATCTTCCTCAGGAAAAAAAAAAGGCTGCCTTGGATTTTCAAAAGACTGAATGGAACTGGACAATAAGCAGAGAATGTCATTAACTGGAAGGGGAAAGAAAGAGGAGCTAGCGGCTCAGTCCTGGGCCTCTGCCTAGTACATTAAACAGATCTGGTGAAAAGTGAGAATTTCACATCATGTTATCCCTCTGATATCCAACAACTGTGTGCATGGTGTTTCTCCACCTCTGTACTGTAGCAACTATCGGCTTGTTCAGGACTTGTTGGGAAGTAGCTTTACAGGGCTCAAGGAATCAGCTCTCAATCAGCTGAGACTACATTTCTACTTCTGAGAAACAATAGTTTGCTAAACAGCATCCCCCAGATTAGCCCCAGATTACGAGTGGCTGCTTTAAACAAGTGTGCAGCCTAAACATGTTACATGAAGTTTACCTTCTACACATCTGCACGTTGCTCCTTCGCAGACTTTCTCCATTTTGGTACGGGACGTGCTGTAAAACATGGTGCACTGTTTATCTGTGGCAATGAAAGCGCAGTTAGGCGAGGTGGCTTGGTTAATGCGCAACACATTTCCCGATCGGTGAGTCTGATCACCTATTCCAAACCCTTCCTTTTGTAGCTACTGCCCAGGGAGGTTAAATTATGAATTGCCTGTGCTGGCATGGGCTCCTCTTACCCTCAAAATGGTCTCCCCTTCTGTGCTTGAAATTTTACTGTTCAATATTCATTTCTTAGAATGAAAATATTTGGTGCTTCCATTAATGAGAGGAAATAAATTGTGTTACATGAAAGAATTTTGAAAGAATTGTAATTGTTTAGGCCAGAGAAGAAAAGAAAAGAGTATATACAAAATGAATATATATGTATTATGAATTATATATTATATATATTATGTGACTATTATATATTATGAATTATATATTATATATATTGTGTGACTATTATATATTATGAATTATATATTATATATATTATGTGACTATTATATATTATGAATTATATATTATATATATTGTGTGACTATTATATATTATGAATTATATATTATATATATATATATGAATATATATATTCATATTCTATCTCTCAAGGGGAAGAGGGGCTAAGCATGTTCTATGTGATTTCAAATGATAAAACTAGACTGAACAGGTGTCAGAGTTTGGTTCACTTCAAGAATTTTCCAACAAGTAGAACTGCCCAAAGTGGAGTCATCTGTCTTGTGAACAAAAGAGCTCTCCAATCACTTAACAGTCTCAGAAGTGGCTGAGTGATCCCATGTGGGGTCGTTCATTCAATACTCACGGATACACAAAATGTACCTGACACTGTGTTAGGGACTAGGGGCACAAGGATGAAAACCTTCTGTCTGGAGTTGATGAGAAAGACATGCAAACAAATAATTACAATGCCATTTGACAACTGACATAAGGGAGCTCTCTGCAAAATGTGATGAGGATACAGATGGAGCAGAAGTTGATTCTGGGAGGATTAAGAAGTAGTAGGGTCAGTGGGCTTCTCTCAAATGGAGAGGTGCAATGAATACCGAAAGTGAACACCAAAGATAAACTTGAGGCAGAGAATTTAAAAGTTTGAAGCAATCTATCCAGTTATTTTGAAAATGAAGAAACTGAGGACCAGAGAGGTGAAATGATTTGCTCAATGTCATGCAGTAGTCTGTATGTCCAAGTTGGAACTTTTGTGAAGAGTGAGCCCTGAGAGAGGCGCTATATGAAATTTACAGGCCTCTAGTGGATTTCTAAAGGTTCTGTAATAAAGAGAAAGTAGTCTTCTGAAGAAGTTTTAGAGCACAGTTGATTACCTGGTCTGTGGTATTCATACACTGTGAAAGTAGCAGGACTCAGAAACCCAACTTGAAAGAGTTCAAATATCCGGAATGGAACACAAAGGAACTCATTGGAAGGAATCTGTTCAACAAATTAAAAGCTTAAGGAAATTATAGGAGAGAAGAGATTCATAATATCTAACCTATAAATTCTGAAGAGTAATAGTAAATGAAGAATTACGGGAGGTGAAACTTACTGAATCCAGTTGCAGAATAACATGTCCATCTTTGATTTGGTAATCAGCTAATAGTTGATCCACCCCTTCCACAAGCTAAGAGAGGAAAGAGAAAAGCTTGAATTTACTTCCATGATCTTTTTCTTTAAATGCATTCACCTAAATGCAGCGTTAGCTCACGGAGTGTAATCCACTACTCAGGAAGCGAAGCAGCTCCTCCTCTCAAAAAAAGTCTGAACATGTTATCCTTTGCACTCACATGTTTTGGACCATGCAAGTACATGCCCCCACTTCACCTTGAAAAATCATAACTTAGATAGATTGTTGGTTCGGAAAGAATATTCTGGGAAATTCTGTGAAAGTGACATATGAGGATGAAAGAAAATAGCTTCGTCTGTAAAATAATGCAGCAAAGAAAACCCAGCATCCATAGCAATATTTAAAAGAAAACATTTACAGCTCTTAAGTCTTCTGGGTTTGCACCGATGCCAGTGGGCAAAGAGATGTCCATTACTGCATGAGAGGACCCGGAAGATGACTCTTCTTTGTCCGGCTTGTAGCTAAAAAAAGAGATTAGGGAATGGAATAAATAAACGGATAAGATTCTTTAAGAAAAGGCCCTATTCCTTAGTAGGCTTTAATTTTTGAATTTGGGTCTCCACTTATTTGCCTCTCTACATATGCGTTGCAGTCTCCGAATTTTAGAGTTGCAGTCTCTGAATTTTAGAGTTGCAAGTGAACTTTGAGTCATTACTCTAGCTCTTTACTCGCTTGACCAGTAATCTCAATGGACCACCATTCTGGAGATGGAGGAGATCATGGAAGTCATTCAGTCCAAGCTCTTAACTAACTAGTTGAGGAAACTGAGGATGAGAGTAAGGCACTTGTTCAAGGTCACATGACCAGTTCACCTCAAAGCTGCACAAGTCTCTTGATTCTCATTCTAGTTCTTTTCCTCATGGAACATATGCAAAGAAGAATTAGTTGTAGATTGGGAAGAGGCTCAATAAGCATATTCAGGAAAAGGCTGGGAGGAAATACACTCAATGCTAGCAGTTACCTTCTCTGGATGGTGAGATTTTAAGTGTTTATCGCTTTTCTTTTCCATGCTTTTCTCTACTTTCTAAAATTTCCACAGGAGATACTCTATTTTTAAAAAATGTTTCAAGGACTATCCTTTGTCTAGGGATTGTGGCTTGTAGGGAAGCTAAGGAGAAGGGCAAAAGGGGTAAAATGGGAGATTTGCTTCCGTTTTCTGGAAAGAGAGAAAAGAACACTGAAATGGGGAATCAGGAAAGGTGGGTTTTATCCCAGTTCTGCTGAAGGATTTCCGCAAATCATCTTCCTTTCCTAGAGCTCATTTTCTTATTTGGAAAATTAACTTTGAAGAAGTACAAACTAATGTTTTAAATTGATTATAATTCCAAGGCTTTGTTTTGAGTGACAGAGGCTTGGTGTGATCATTAAGCAGAATTAGAAGATTTCAAAGAGGAGCGAGTTGGTGGGTCAGGGACTGGGGGCTGGGGCAGGGTCAGTGTGGTTCTGCAAAGGCTGAGTTTCAGGTTCCAGCTTTACGTCAAGATGCTTGAGAGGCAGCTGGACATTTGAGAGTGGAGCTTGGGAGAACAGTCACGATTGAAGCATGAAACTGAGAAAGCAGCTTCATGGGGGGAAGATGAATCGATCTCACCTAAAGGAATGAGTATTAGTGAAATGGGAGGTATTATGAGAGTTAGCGAGGTGGCAGGGGATCTCTTTTCCCCAATCACACCTTATAGGGCATTGATAAAGCAGACCCTATTAGAAGTTTTAGATGCAATATTTACCATAATAATTTAAAATATTACAAAATTTCTGGCTTGTAAAAATCTAACCCCATTCTTCACCAAATTAGCAATTTAGGACAAAACAGAAGGCAACTGGGAACTGTAATGACATCTGGACATCTCCCTAACTGGGTGGGTGAGTGTCACCAGAAGCAGAGAACGCTCGCTCACAGATGCAAATGCTCTGTCAACAGGATGGAGGAGGGCCTCCCGAGTGGAGAGTGTCTGTGAAAAGTTGCTGGAGCCTTGATGACTGGTTGCCATGGCGACTGTTTCAACCATGGAACAGAAACCTTCCTTTCAAGAAGCCCTTTGCCTGCTGCCAAAGACAGCAATCTTTCCCAAAGGCATTTTGTTCCGAGAGGAGGAGAGAAAATGAAATCCCTTTTTTCTTTTCTTATGAATACAACAGAGAGGTTGTAAAAAGCTAAGTACACGAAAGAGACCCCCTGAACAGAGAAACTGTGTGCTGGCATTTTTTTAAAATCAGGAGAGAGAATATTTGAAGGGAAGAATTTCTCACATGAATAAGTACTACACGGTAACTTTTGGAATTTATCCAACCCAAATTCAGCAGCGCAGAGCCAAAAGCATACTCCACCTGGCTTTTTTGAACATTCTGTCCCCAATTTGTAAAAACCAAAGGATAGAATGAATATTCGATATCGCATCTCTATTTGCTTTCTTTTTATATTAACAATGTGGAATTAGGCCTCCTGTCAATGAATTCAAAAGAACGAGTCTTTGGTGAGAGCCTTTTTAGGTAGAGCAGGGCTGTGGAACGTTAGAACTGAAAGAAGTTTTGAGGTCAGATGGGCCAATATCCTTGCCTCACAGAAGAGGCCGGGAGAAGTAAGCTGATTGCTGAAGGTCCCTTGAGTACCTCATGGTCGGGGCTGCCTCACAGGCGTCCCAATCCACTTCCCAAGAGCCCTTCTTGTGTCCACGCTAGGTGCCTCGCTGTAGGGTCCTGTGCATTCATTCTAGCTCCCCCTAGAACAAGTCTGCTCATCCCACCCTGTGACAAGTGCCATGGATTTAAAGACAACTGTGGTCACGCCTCCTCCCCCAGAAGAGAGGAAACCAAGAGTAGGAATGGCACTTAGGAGGAAGGAGGCTGCCTGGGAAAGAGTGGTCTCAATGGGAAGACGGTAGGGAAGGAGGACGGGTGTTTGAGGGGGAACAGAGAGGAGAGACTGGCCAGGGAAGGAAGGAGGGGTTGTGAGCGGGCTGCCTGGTGAAGGAATCCTAAGAAGAGAGTGACTGGGCTGGGGACCACAAACAAGGCTGGGAAAAGACTGGGAAGGAGGAGGTGAGAGAGAGCGTGTTGTTCCTCGAGGTCAGCGGTCTGGGATCACACTGACTGAAGGTGGTGGTTTAGACACTGGATTGGCTTTCAGGGTCTGGTTTGAGGCCCTGCCTCTGCCTCTGCCTCTAACTCTGAGAACGTGGCAGGTTACTTCACCTCTTCGGGGTCTCGAAAATCAGAGGAGGACTATATCATCCCTAAAATCCTTTTCAGCTCTAACCTATGACACAGTCTATGGAATTTCTAATTTATCCATATGGAGGGCTTTGACATCATGTGTGATTATAGGTAAAAACAGCAAAATATCAGCCATAGAAATCGCTATTATTGAGAATGGAAGAGTTCAGGAAACAACACAGCAGGAGGTACTGAGGTCTGATGGAAAGAAGAGGAAAGAAGCCTGTGTTTTAGTTCTGGCTCTGCCACTGACTGATGGCTCTGTGTGATAGCTAAGGTATATACATGTACTTGTAAAAACCTACACTTTCATAAACATTTTAGGATGGTGCCTGTGGTAAGCAGAATAATGACCCCCAAAGACGTCCATGTCCTGATCCTCTGAACCTGTGAATATGTTACCTCAGGAGGCAAAAGGGATTTGCAGATGAAATTCAGTTAACAATCGTGAGATAGGAGATTATCTTGGATTATCTGGGTGGGCCCAATGTAACCAGAAGGGTCTTTATAAGGGAAAGAAGCAGGAAAGTCAGAGAAGGAGATGCGATGTCTGCATCAGGGGTCAGAGTCAGAGAGACATTGGAAGATGCTGTGCTGCTGGCTTCAAAGACGGAAGAAGGGGCCATAAACCAAAGAATACAGGCGGCCTCTAGAACCCGGAAAAGGCAAGGAGGTGAATTCTCCCCTGGAGCCTCTGGTAGGAATGCTGCCCCGACAACACCTTGATTTTAGGACTCCTGACCTCCAGAATCGTAAGATAACAAATTTGTGTTGTTGTAAGCCGTTAAGTTTGTGGTAAACTGTTACCCAGCTGCAGTAGGAAATGAATACAGTGGCCACTCTAAGCCTCTGGAGTTAGTGTGCAGAGGGTTCGGCATCAGTCATCCACAATCCTGGTCACAATTAGAATGACCTCTGGGGGTGAGGGCAGCCTTTTGGGTAGTCCTAAGAGCTCTCCAGCTGACCTTCCTGTGCAGCCTGAGTTGAAGACCACTAACTGATTTTACCGGGCAAATGTGACTTTTCTAAGTCAGAGAGTAGAAGCTGCTGATGAGAGAATCTTTTTCTTTTCCTAATACTTATATCACATCTCTACCTTTCTGAAAGACAGAAAAAAATAATATTATAGTGTTTGAAATTAGAAGGTGACCAAAAACGGGAGGTAAAATGTGTACATGAGCAAAAGCAAAGCTGTTCTGTCTCGTAAGTAGCTATTTAGGAATACCCATTATGTTCTGCATTTTAGAAAGTGGACAATTTTGCAACTTCTGGCTATGTTGAAACTCCAGAAAGATGTGGAGAAATAATACTGTGGCAAAAGCGAGACCTTGAAGTGCATACTCCCCTTGGTGGAGACGGGCTCACCTGGCGCAGGCTACTATGCGCATGTATTCTGAGTCGCCGTGGGCTCTGTAGCTGGATGCTGGCACATACAACAAACAGACAAGCAAACAAATCAACAAAAAGGAGAGTAAACCATTGTTAGCTATTTTGGAAACTGTCAGAACAGAATCATTAATGAGCAGGCTTCTAAACACACTTAAAAATTATTTGTGATTTGGAAGTTGGCTCTTTTGGTGATTTTAATGGCAATTCATGGCTACTGACAATACCAAGAAGTCTTAAATAATTAGAGCAGTTTTCTGCATGCAAAGAACTTGTAATTTAAAGAAAGCGTCCTTTAAGATAAATGCTGTTGGTAACGTATTTGGGGAGGTTGCAGGAGGATGAGCAGATGCCTAGATTTGCTGTAGTTGGAAAGTTTCCTGTAGGAACAGGCCTCTGAGCCACAAACGGAAGCTGTCAGGGCAGAGGAGCAGCACGCACCCTGACCCCAAGGCCACGGTTACAGGAGGACTGGAGTGTGCAAGTGGACTTGCTTTTGGACTGGGAGGGGAGAACCACCCCCCCAGAAGAGGGAATGTGAAGGCCACAGGTAGAAAAAAAAGGCACCTTAATAAAAGACCATAAATACTGGAGAGACCAAGTTGAAGATGGAGGCAGAGAAATGTGCGTGGGTCAGACTCCCTGGAATACAGAAAAGGTAAGGGATGGAAACCCAACAGGGCAATAAGAGAAATGCAGGGTCCTAGAATGACCTAGAACCTAGAAAGGTCCTAGAACGCTGACCCAAAAGCAGCAGAAATTCAAGGTTCTGAAATTAGACCTTTCTGTGGCTTTGCAATTAGTTACATTCTTAAAAAGCAACGTAGTCAAAGCAATTTCTTGATCAATAGTGCATACCTTTAGCTTAAAGTTATTTAATATCAACTTCTAAATTTATTAAAGTTACCTCATTATAATAAATGACAGTAATGTTTACTTGGATGTCAACCTGCTAAAGAAATTGATTAAGAAATTTTGTTTTTTGAGCAAGCATCTTTTTCCCAATTAAGGAAGCTCTCTGACGTACTTTATGCTTTGCCAAAATTCTAGTGTAAATCATGCTGCTTTACCTTCAATGTCCTGTGTTTCAATTTTCAAGTGAAAGCTGCAAATTTCCTCAGAGGTACTGGTTTTGTGAACTACCGTTCTCACCTATGTTGGGACAAGCAAACAAGAAGATTGTATTTAAAACGGGAAAGTGGAAAAGCTATTATGGCACTTCTACTGCTGCAAATGGGCTGCTTAAAGTATCATTTTCATAATCCAGTGCAAATGGTGAAAATTAAAGACCCATTTTCCCAGCAACTGGACTTTCAGCAAACCACAATTTCAAAAATAGCTGAGAAGCCCAAAGTAAGCAAAAAACACCCTCCGGCCAGGCAGAACCGTGGTCCAAATTCCATGTAGTCAAATCTGAGCATCTCACTCTACACGAAAGGACTCTGGTCCTTGAGCCTGTACACTCTAATTTTACATACAACACTGCAGGTAAGTGTGGTTTTCACCTAACCCACATACCACCATGGTAAACAAATCATGGTGTGTGTGGATGGGCAAAGGTGCTGCCAGGAGTAGGTATATTGAGAGAAACTAGAAATGACAGAACAGTCTTTGAAGGCGTATACATGCTAAAGCTAACAGCATAATTAAAATAATCAATAGAATGTTAATTTATGCTTGGAATATGTAGTTTAAGACTGTGTGGACACACATAAACAGACCAGAAAAAGCTTGCAACTGCCAAATGGCTAAAACAAAAGAAATGTAAGCCCTTACATGAATATGTCAATCCTCAATGATACTGGATAAATGAGATGTGACTGTTACAAAGCATGGAAAACATGTGTACGCGTGTATGTTTGTATACAAATACATATTATATACATATACATGTATAACCATAAAAATTACGTATATATGTATATATTTATAATTTCCACAGATACACAGACCTTGTACATACAAAGATTAGCAGCCATTTTCAAAAATAAATTGTGAGGACAGCTACCAAGATAACTAAAAAGAATTAGATACACGAATTCTACCTTAGTCATGATTACCCAAGCCCAGATTTCTGTAACTTTGTGGCAAAGTCTCTAACTTTCTTTTGTGTTACTTAGTTCAGGCAGACACGCAGCGCCCAATGCAGTCGGCTCTCCATGAAACACTTACATGCACTGTGGCCAGGCCACTGCTGTATCCAGTACTGACGACCAGGTCATCATTGAGAGGCACCTGGAAAGGCAGATGGAGACACCATGCTTTCTTTAACATTTAATATGGAGGGAGGAGAGAGCAATGAAAAGGGTGGGCTGACACCTGCCGGCTCGCTCTCAGAGCTTTTGTGAGATTCAGTGGATAAAGCATCGAAGAGCCTATGCACAGAGTAGGCGCTGAAAAATGCTGGCATTTCCCCTTTCCCTTCTACATGTGAAAAAGATAGCTGAGCTCTCCTGAGTAAGCCAGCAAAACCAACATGTCAGGGGGCACTTTTGATTACATTTTCATTTTTATATGGTTATGGTAAAACTGGATCTTCACCTCCTTTTGCCAACTGAATAAATTCCTTTCAGTGCCTAACTCGGGTATCAGCATCCCATGTGCCAAAGGAGACTGTTTTCATTAGCACCAAGAACGGGGAACCTCAACGTAACTCCGAAGTGAGTGCAATCTATCTTTGCCCCTCCAACCTTGCCCGTTGCACCCCTCTCCCACCTCCTGATGGCTTGTCTTAACTCCACTTCCCACTGGTCTCTGCTTATCGAAACCCCACCTAAGCCTGCGCAACCGTTAGGTGCTGCTACTCTTCTACTTAGTCTGTAAGGAGGGGAGTGAAGACATGAACTCAGTTAAGCAATTCTCCCTCCTGAAGAAACTCATCATACAAATGCTCCCTAATTTGTCGAAGGCATGGGAGAGAGCATTTTGAGCCTAAAATGATCAAAATGAGGCCTAAAGAGCCAGTTCTTTGCTCCCTCCAAGGCTGCAGCCTGCTGTTGCCTTTACTTAGCATGCTAGTGCCAAAGTGTGTGCAAAAGTTTGTCAGCACTTCCTCCAAACTTTAGTAAATGTAGGTAGATAAGTCCACTTTCTTGTTCTCCCTGATGGAATACAGCAGGATTTGCTGGAAGCCAGTGCATCAAGATGCTGCATGAGGAATGGGTTCCATGGACAAATAAGTGGCAGATAAGTTTGGGAAATGTTGTACACTGTGTGGGGCCCATTGCCCAGTCTTCCGCGAGTCATCACACTTAATCACACCCATAGTAAATTCAGGGGTATCCTGGAGGAAAGAACGTGTTTAACGTCATTTTAACTAGAGTTTCCCACACTTGCTTGACCACCAAACGTTTTTGCATGGAACACATTTTAGGAAATGCTGGAGGAAGAATTCCAAACTGGATCAAAACAGCCCAGGTTTCACACGAAGGCCGCATCGTGGGCTGAGGTTTAAATTATTTCAAGACGAGAAGGGGCCCCTTACAGCATTACCCCTGTAGAGAAGAGTAACTCCAGCTGTCTCAAATGGGCCTACCATGCTCTTCAGGCTGAGAGCTCCTCGTTGCAGCTTAGACTGCTGGCTCAGTATGTGAATCTCTGGGGAATTCTAAATGCTCCTAGGGAAAGGCTCCCATTACCAAAAGGGGCCCAAACCACAAAGACCTGAGGAGGCCCAGGCACAAAGCAAGTATGGATGTGAACACACATATATCTGTCATGTGGCGGGTGGGGATTGCAGCAAATTGAAGAGTGCACGCCTCTGCCGGCGCCCGGTTGCCAGATCTCTCACTTTTTCAAGAGATTTTGAAATTCAGGTCTTTGTTTGAAATCTCTGAATTTTTAAATGTTGGAATATATCCATGTCTATATCCATATTCATATGTATCTATTTTTTTTTTTACTATGGGCTGCTAGTTTGCAATTTTTGTATTAAATATTATTTCTCCTGCCTATGTACTTTGACACTGAGAAAAATTCCCAGTTATTTGTATATTTAAATATACCTTAAAATAATCTACAACATGGTAATTAGGAACATATGTATTAGTAGCTGTGTACTGGCAACTACTATTATTGATATAGAACCTAGTTTTTCCAATGTGTCCTTTTCTTTGGGAAATTCTCATAGGCCATCAGAGTTTTCATTTTTTTTTTAAAGATTTTTTATTTTTCTTTCTTCTCCCCAAATCCCCCCAGTACATAGTTGTATGTTTTTTAGGTGTGAGTGCTTCTAGCTGTGGCATGTGGGATGCCGCCTCAGCATGGCCCGATGAGTGGTGCCACGTCAGCACTCAGGATCTGAACCAGCGATACCCTGGGCTGCTGCAGCAGAGCACGAGAACTTAGCCTCTCAGCCACGGGGCTGGCCCCACAGTTTTCATTTTTAAGAATCCAGTAACAGCAAAGGACATGGAACAAGTTGCTGAGGGACCTAAAGGCGAATTCCAATTTGGCCCCAGTCTGGACGTGCAACAGGCCAGGTGAGACCACCGGGAGACTCCCAAATGTGTCTTCTCTCTTATTCTACACCTGTGCCTTTCTGTGTGCATTCTCCACGTCTGGAATGTTCCTCCCTTTTCTTCACCTGTCTAACTCATTCTGATTCTTCCAGATTTAACCCTCCCATCTAGATGCGTTTGACAAACTCCTTTCATCTCTCAGCCTGGCTCAGGAGGCCCCCTCTGTCCTCCCATTTCCCTATCAAGCTTCTCCTTTTTCATTGTCTGTTTAAATGCCTGTTTCCTCCAGTACACAGGTTCTTCAGGCTTTCCTTTTTCAATGCCCAGTGCCCGAGACATAGCGGGCACCCCAGCTTAGGACACAGCAGGTACTCATTCTATGTTGAAGCAGTGGATAGGTACATCTGTAAAATAAGGGTGGAACAGATGATTTCAAAGCTCCCATCCAATTATAAAATATTATGAAAAGTCCTTCATTTACCTCTAGTGGCCTCCCAATAAAATTCTTCTCTGTCATCCTATAATGGTAAAAGTCACCTTTACGCTTGTAAGAAACATTGATATTCATATTCAAGCGGAGTCGTTTAATCAGGAGTGAGTATTCTGTCAGGCCCTCGATGGCATTAATTGTATCCTGTTGACAATCAGCAAGGCACAAAAGTAAGTTTAGCTTATTTATATACTCTCTGTTTACAAATACCCTTGCTTATGAGAGGGTGGAGCAGCCACCTTCCAGATGGCATTTGGAGATGAAACTACAGCTGGCCGAGTGAAACTAGTTAAGGACCCATGTCTGGAGGTGGAAGGAAGATCTCTCCTTCCCCAGTAAGGATGCTGCTGTTAGCCAGGATGGGAAGAAAATGTGGTCTCAGGTCTAATTTCTCCACATATCCTGAGCGTGTGACCTCAGGCAAGTCACTCTTTGCAGAATGCCTCCAACTCCTTGCATGACTCTCTCCTTCTCTTCCTCAAGGTCTCAGCTTAAATCTCCACAGTAAGGCCACGAATAAGTTCCCCCTTCCCATTATCCTGTTTTAATATCCTCCTTCAGCCCTTTAGAACATTCATCTCAATTTGGAATACTTTTATGTATAGTTCCTCATTGGCCTCCCCCACTGTAATGTAAGCTTCACGGGGGCAAGTCGCAGATCTTTCTTGGCACCCATTAGATTTAGTAGGTACACACACGGTAGCTATTCAACAAGTATTTGGTGAAGGGATAAATGGATGGACTTTGTTTTCTCTGGACCTCATCTTTCTCATCTATAAAATTAGGAAATGTGACTAGATCAGAGATCAAATATGTGGCTGCCCGCTCTGCCCATGTCCACAGTGGCCAGTGCGGATTAACAGGGCACTCTTTCCTCCCAGGCCCACAGTGGTACCCACGATGAAACTCATTCGCCTCCCCACATTAGATGAACACTCAAGTAACCCTGAAGGACCCCTCCAGCTCTACATTTTATATACATATTCACACACTCTGTCATTGTCCAAACATCCAGGGAACAGAGAAGATGAGTACCATTTGAGATAAACTTGAATATAGATGTATATTATGCAACTACATAATAGTTATAACGTAAAATGCACAAACTCAAATGAGTTTACATTGGTCAGTAGATAGATAAACATATTAACAATTGGTATGTCTCTCTCTTTTTATTTATTTTTGTCCACATGGTGGCCACTGTTTACTACATAGGAGGTGAAATAATTGCTGATCACCTTACTAGCCCTTCATGGTCATTAGGAATCATAAAGGAAGTACCGCGCTTCGGTCAGGAGACGCAAGTTTTCATTTTGGCCCTGCCACTAACTCCCTGAATGACCCTCCTGGGCTGACTTCCTCCTCTCTATGAGAAGGATTTCAGTGCGGACAGCCTCTAAGAGTCCTTTGATTCTAGTCATTTATTCATATCTGTGCTTTGCTCGTTTGGCGGGCAAAAGCATGGAGGCCAGAATGAGTGTTGACTGTGTGGTGCGGGAGGCCGTGAACATGTCTCAAGACAAAGAAACGTTACCTGGGTGGAATAAAAGCCGCCTCCATACCTCTGCTCTTCAGACAGCCATTTGACGATTGGATTAACATAACGCATGTCGCTCAAGCTCAGACTGGTGAGTAAAGCATAGGCCGTGGTTTCTACCATACGTGCCGTCCCGGTGTTAGGTGCAGGGCTGTCTTGCTGATGCAGACCATCTTTCCAAAAACGATACATGGGTGGATTACCTGAAGATGGAGAAGTTACATTGATTAATATGATTGAAAAGGTGAGTTTGACATAACAATTCTAGCATGTTGCTAGAAGTTTCTTCCGGTAGTGGTCTTCTGGCTTCTAGAAGTTTCTCACTCTTTTGTAAGAAGAACTTCCTCAAGGTGACCAATAGAAAACAAGATCCCTTCATACGGTGCTATTTGACTTTATTGAGAAAGGTCAACATGGAAAGTCCACATGTATTAGGGAGAAGCATTATAGCAGAGTAGAAAGTGCAATGAGCTGGGAATTACTGTACCCAGGTTCTTGTTTCTACTCTGCTACTGACCGACCATGTCAGCTTGGACAAGTTCTTTTAGTTCTGTGGGATTCAGTTTCCTAAGACCTAAAGTGTAGACAATACTTTCTTTCCTGCAGTGAAACTCAAGCGAGATACAAAATGTAAACGTTTTTATAAACCAGAAACCGCCATACGCATATAAAGGGTTATTATTATTACTGACACTACAAGATAAATTGGAGAGCTTTTCCCCCTGACAGAATTATGAGAAATTATGAGATCATCACATCCAAAGACTTAGTTCAGTCTTATTATCTCCTCCCATTTAAAGCACTAAAGACAATTTCATAGATGCAGCAGTTTTCATAAATTAGGTTCTAAGTTATTTGTTTGTTATCACTCTAGTAATTTAAACCTATCACCTCAAATCCTTTTTTGAACAAATTATTTTTTTAAAAAAAGTAAAGCATATTTGGAGATCATTTTTGGAGATTAGTCAAAATTTTGATGTGTCTGTTTACAATTCATAATTACATTATTTCCATGACCTTGGACAAGATATTTTCTATCACTCACAGAGACTCAGATTTGCTGTATTTAGAATGAAAGGTTAGTTTTTAAAGATCCTTCCGGCTCAAACATTACTTGAATTATTGAGTTCTCTTTAGTTCTTAAATTCTATGATTTCATGATTTACATCTTATCATACCCGAGACATTTTTTTTGTGTTGGAACAGGTATTGTACAAACGGTTTTGAAATATATGTAAAGATTCAGTAATTTTTAAATGCTGACAGAAGTCAAATTTTGCAGATGGTGATAAATTTAATACTTATTAAACTTTTAGAAAGCCTCTGCCAGTAGAGGGTTCCCATGGGCCCCACCATGCCTGTGCTGGTGTAGGCACAGTGGCTGATGACCACTGCTACTCTCTTTCTATTTCTTTACCCTCGATCCATAGGAAGCGGTATGTTTATTCTTCAAAATGAAATACATGCCTGTGCAGCCAACCTGGTACGACACAAGCCGGGTCATGCACTCCTCTGCTCAGAAGACTCCAATGCCTTCCCTTCTCTCTTGAAGGAGAAGTTAAAGTTCTAGGGCTCCCCTGGCCCCCACAGCTCCTTGACATGAAGGAGACACAGCACCTCTTGCTCCAGGTGGAAGCAGACCCACACCAGGATGCGTGTCTTGCGGAGTGGAGTAGGGGCTGGATTTCAGCCTTAATTTACTAGCTTGCTTGAGTGGCTTGGACATTGCACAACTGTATTCAGGAGTCCTGAAGAGCTCCTGTAATGACCTCCAAGGCCCTACATGACACCCCCTCACCCTTTCCTTCCCTGACCTCACTTCCTACCCCTCATCTCATCCTCTCCAATTACAATGACCTCCTTGCCATTCTTGAGACAGGCACGCTCCAGCCTCAGGGCATTTGCACGTACTATTTCTCCTCTAGGAACACCCTTCTGGATAGCCACCAGCTTGCTTCCTCACGTCCGTCAGGTCTCGACTCAAACACCGTCTTCTCAGTGAGGCTTAAGCCTGACCACCCTGTCTAAAATTGCATCCCACCACCTCACCTTGTCTCCCTTCCCTGCTTTATTTTTCTTTATATCGGCTATCACCAACCTCTTCACTATATGCAATGTGTTTTACTTATTTATTATGCTTGTTTCTCCCTAACTAGAATGTAAGTTTCATGAGGACCTGCATTTTTTTTTCTTTTTCTTTTTTTTTGGTCTGTGGCTTTATCCCCAGAGCCTAGATCAGTGTCTGGCACATAGGAGGATTAATTGATACATATTTGTTGAATGAAGGAATGAATAAATATGTGCTGAATGAACGAATAAATGAATGAATAATAGCGCTTGTTACACTATATTGTGATGGTTTGTTCCTTCAGGGCAAGGATTGTGTCTTACTCCACTTTGCATGCCACCACTCCCTTCCCAGAATTAACAGACTCTATATGCTCAGTAAACGCTTGCCGAATAAATGTACGCAACGGCATACCTTTAACGGAAGCTGCCTTCTTCAGGGCTGAGACAATTGAACGAAACCGTGGGTGACTTTTATCTCCCAGCGACAGAGCATAAGCAGCAATGGCCAGCGTAAAAGTGTTCTGGGTCGAGGCGGTATTTTCCAGCAGAAAGGTGTCAGCTTTAGTTAGAGCCGTGCTGATTTTCTGGAAACAAGAGCAGAAGATCCCTAAGTTTCTTTGTCAAGCATCAACCTTTCAACTGGTGTGAACTGCCCCTAGATGGCACAGTCCTGGGGCAGGCAAGATGAAGGGTGGAAAGGGAAATGACCTAATGGAAATGGGTGTGTCCCGCTGAAGCAAATCCTTCCAGGAGAAGGAGCAGAGCATAATCTTGGAAGGGAAAATGGGGTTGTCCAATCGGGGGAAGTTTTCCACCTCTGAGTTCTCACCTCCCCTGTGGAGGCTTTTCGCTTTCGTCCCCTGCTTCCCACATCAGACCTCGCCTCTGGGAAGGAGCAGCGTCGAGCACAGACACCGCTTACCTCCTCCCCCCTCAGCATGGCTGCAACGGATTCACGTCTTGAAAAGCAACTTTACTAAATAAAATCATAAATAGCTGGAAAAGAGCCACGCTGCCCAAGTACTTTTTGATCCTAAGGATTCCTGGGAAAATAGTCTCTATTATTTTGTCCTGAGGCGACTAAAATAGTTATTTTGGATGAGCGGTTAGGAGGGAGACCGTCACGATGCCGCCAACATCTCCGCTGGCGCCTTCTCTCCCAGCTCCATCTGCTTCTCACTCAGGTACCACTAGGTGCCAACTGGTCCTCTAGGCCCCAGAGAACTGGTCCTCATTGATTATTTTGTCTTGTTAAGTATAAATAACAATTCTTTTGAAACAAGTAAAAAAAATTATTTTGTTTTGTGGTCCAAGTCCTACATATCGCCTTGGGTTTTTCCGTCTCGGTTCTGATTGCTGGTTTGAAGGGCGTGTCTAATTCACTTCTGATTTGTAGGCAGTGGTATTTAACCTCTGCTCAGGGATCTGTCTCTTCCCAGAGCGGAGAATTACCTCTGTCAACCTTTGGAATCTTCTAGGTTGATTCCCTTAGGTGAATTCTCTCCTCTCCCCCCTCGGCTTCTAAGCAAATGAAACAAGAAAGAACCCAAAGGCAGCACACACCCCGTGATGGATCCTCAGTAGTTCCATGATGTAGAGTACGGCCCTGAAGAGTCACAGTCACATACGTGTCATAAGATTTAGCAGAGATAAGAGAAGGAAGCTGGCTTATTCTCTCAGCGCAGTCAGACTTATCTGTTCTGGTCCCAGCTCTACCATTCGGTAGCCTGTGACACTGGGCAATTAAATTCAGTTTACTTGCCAGCCTGTTTTCTCAACTGTCAATCAGTGGGTTGAACTAGATGGTCTCTGACATCTAGACGTCACAATTCTGAAATCCTTTGATTCTGGAGTAGAAGTTATTTTCAGGGTACCCCCCCATCCCCCTCCAGTATATGGTGCAGAAATAGATGATAGATATTGGAGAAAGAAAACTCTTACGTACCATCAGGGGGCATAGATCGAAAGCCTTTCTAATTCCAATCACAGTAAAGGCTGTAAGATACAGGGTGTTCTCTTGGGCTTCAGTAAGCAAGCTACCCTAGAAAGAGCAATGTTTAAAAAAGAGAGTGAAGTGGTGTCTCTAAAGTGAAATGACCTGGTTCTAATCTCTGTTTTGAGCCTAATCTCCCTCTCTCCCTTCATGCATTCCACTTGGACTGCTTGCTGTTTCTCAGTAAACTCCGGGTCTTTCTTACTCGGGTGCCTGCAAGTGCCCTTCTCTCCCCCACCTCCCCAGCCTGATGCTCCACTTCACACCTCTTCACCACATTCAAATCCTCACCTTCCTTCAAGACCCTGTTGAAATGCCACCTTCTCTATGCAGCACTGTGTGGTCTCTTCTCCCATATTTTTTCCTTGTAGGGCAATGACTTCCAATGTGATGCTTAGAAGACCTTCCATGAAGTGCCCTCTGGTTGGTTACCTCTCCAGCTCTTTTTCACGCACCCCTAGCTCTCTTGGCCCCAGTTGTTTGAAGTTACCACCCTCTCTCTCCACTTCAAAATGCCAGGCACGCTGTTTTCTCCACTTGGAATGCTCTTCCTGCCTCCCTCCCAGGAGCCTGGTCAACTCATTTTTTCCACTCCCCTAGTCTAGGTTAGATCCCCTGCTTTCAATGAAACTATATTTATCTTTTCTTAACTGTATCACACACTTGAAATGACTTCCTCAATGTCTGACTTCCCTGCTAATCTCTGTGGCCTCAGTGAAGAAACCTGTTTTGTTCACGGTTGTGTCCCCACCATGTAGCACTTAGTACACATTCAATTAATATTTATTCAATAAATGAATGAACACACACATTTATGTCTTGATTAGAGTTGCTACTATTTTATGTCACTTTCCTTACCAGTGTGTGAGCTCCGTTGTGGTAAGGATACTCTCTGGTCCCTTCTCTCCTACTCTTCCTCCCCCATTGTGCCCAAAATAAGCCCTTACATGGATTGGGTGCTCAGTGAATGGTTGTTGAATGAATGCAGATAGATGGATGGATAGGTGGATGGATGGATGGGTGGGCATCCTAAGAAAAAAATTGTTACAGTATTTTACTCTTCACCTAGCACCGAGATGATGTCAGTTGCCCTCATTTCTTGTAAGAGTCCTGATCTGCTATTGGTGCAAAAGAAGACCATTATGAGACCCACATATTTTTTCCTCTCTTTTTCATCCCTCTAAAATGGGATGAGAGCAAAGCTCAAACTTGTAAATAAAACTACTGCTAATCTGCACGTTTCGTTTCCATACCTGTAATTTTACTGGGTGATACTGGGAATTTTCCTTGAAAGATCCATTTTCTAGTTGACAATTCTCAACCAGCCACAACAAAGAATTACAAATTGAATTTTGGTCCTGATCTGCATATTTATTTACTTGTCCAAGTATTCTTAAAGCAAAAGCTGTTAACCTTTAAGACAAAAATCAAATCAATAAATATTTAGACATTGATTCCCTTTTGGCTTTCCATTTACAGTGTGTTTTAGTTCATGCAGTGTTTATCCTTTGAAAGAAAATAACATTTTAAAACATACAATTCCAAAGTAAGTTGTCACCATTTTATAAGGGAAGTAAAGATTTTAGGAAGATCTCCAAAAATCTTCAGTTAACAAATGTGAGCAGCAACATTGTTAGCCCACACACAAACTAAAAATTGATGCCTGATGATAAAAAAAATTGCTCTCTAAAATTAAAGACGATAGCAGTGAAACAAATAGTTTCGGTTGAAGGTGCTGACCCATGAACGTGAGACATGGAAGAGTAAAATCATAAAAGTCTAGATCGTAAAATTTGTACAAGTTATCTCGTCTAAATTCCTGTCTGAGGTCTGAATTCCCTTCCCCAACATCCACGGGAAAGTTTATCTTGCTTCCCCGTGAGCCATGCTGTTGACACAGAAGTCACCACCTCACGAGGAAGCTTTCACTGTCCTGATTACTGAGGCAAAAAGCAATGTCACTCTTGACTAACATCTCTCAAAGAATATCAGAAAGGGTCTAATTTATCACCCCCTCAATGCCTCTTACACCTCCATTCACTCACTCAGCTGCCTAAGGCTCACCCACGCTTGAGCTCGTCAGATGCCTTTCAGACTCAGACCAGGTGACTCCCTCCCTGACTTTAACATTTTGTTTTCATTATTCTTTTTAAAGCGAATATTTTGGGCCAGACCCGTGGCCGAGTGGTTAAGTTCGCACGCTCCGAATCGGCGGCCCAGGGTTTCACTTGTTTGAATCCTGGGCGCAGACATGGCACCGCTCGTCAGGCCACGCTGAGGCGGCATCCCACATGCCACAACTAGAGGGACCCACAGCTAAAATATACCACTATGTACTGGGGGGTTTTGGGGAGAAGAAGGAAAAATAAAATCTTTAAAATGAATAGTTTATTCTTTGTACTTTTTGTATCTTCCTTGTATTAAAAAAAATTCGAAAGTATTTAGATGCTGGCCATTTTCTTCTATGTATATATTTCTTTCAAGGAACTTATGTAGTTGGGTCTGGGACAGTACGCAAATTTCTATGTTTTTGGCTGAACAGCATCCACTAGGTCTTGCCCAGAACTCTCGAGAGGCTGTGGGTGTTTACGGAGAGGCTATCACACCTTCTCAAGGGGATTCCTGTTCTCTGGGCGCTCAGTCCCCAGCCCCTCTTATGGTGGTTTCCAGTCTGCATCAACCTCCACCCCCCACATCCTGGTTGTTATCCTCTGGTTGGTGCGCCCAGGGGTTTATGTGTCTTTTAAAAAGTGCCACCCACACATGGTTAGACCCACTTCTAAGGTACAATCTGTGACACTTGATGACTGATCGGATACAGAGCCAAAAGGAAAGGGAGGAGGCAAACTGGGTCAGCGGGGACAAAGTACAGAGCATTGCTATGCACTGATTAAGGGCACAGAGAAACAGAAGAATCAATGTGGCATGGATTGTGTTTGAAGGGCATTTGGCTCTCGGACTCCTAGAAATGTGGCTCTGGAATTTAGGATAGAGGTTAGACCTTGAGACATCCATTAGGGAATCATTTGCCTAGAAGTTATGGGAGTCATGGGCAAAGAGGAAATTGCACAAGGAGAGATTATAGAAAATAAGAGGGTCAAGGATGAAATCCTGAGGACTCTCAACAGTTAAAGGGCATAATCTAAAAGTCAATTATTCTAGATCGTAAACTCCTTAAAAGTGTTTCATATAGTAGAAGCTACAAAGCACCTGGCACACTGTGTTTTTATTAAATGTTTTTTCAAAGCATGATAGTATTTTTTGCAAATAGACTGCCATATGCACTTTTAATTAATTCAGGTTGTTTTTCCCTCAAATCATCAGAATTCTGGAGGTTATTATGCTTCACCAAATAAGTACTTATTGAACGCCTACTATGTGCCAGGTACATACCAGGCACTAGATGTACTCGGAACTGCCCACGTGGAGCTTACATTCTAGTGTCAAGACAGACAATAAGTGAGAGAAGTAAGAATGCTAGTGATAAATTCTAAAGAGAAAAGGAAAGTTGGGGAGAAGGATATGAAGTGTTGGGATGGGTTAATGGGATGCAGTTGTAGACGGAATGATTAGCAGAGGCCTCCCTGAGAAGGTGACTTTTGGTAAAGACCTGAGGGATGGAAGGGAGCCAGCCATGCTGATACCTGGGGAGGGAGCAGTTAGTGCAAAGGCCCTGAGGTGGAAACATGGCTGGCATGTTTGAGGAACAACAAGGAGGCCAGTGGGGCTTGAGTGCAATGAAAGAGAGTGGTAGGGGGTGTGGTCAGAGACTTGAGGCAGGGCCAGATCATGTAGGGCCTTGTAGGTTGCAGTAAGAAGATTGGTTTTTACCCTGGGTAAGATGGGAAGCTTCTGAATGGTTTTGAGTTGTGTGACCTAACTTATGTTTTAACAGGTTCACTCCAGCTGCTGTGTTGAGTATAGACTGAAGAGGGAAAAGGGCTGAAGGTGAAAGACCAGAGGAGGCTAGTGCAATAATCCAGGTGAGAGAGGCTTGGACCAGGATGGTGTGTTAGGATTGGCGAGAAGTAATAGGGTTCAGGATATATTTTGAAGGTGCAGCCAAAAGCATTTGCTGGATCAAATGTGGCTTGTAAGAGAAAGAGAGCAGTGAAGGATGACTAGGCTTTAGGCTGAACAACTGGACGAATGGAGTTTCCATTAAGGTTGTTATTCTTCAATTAACTAATCAACTCCAATACGAAAATGCAAGTCAAAACCTTCTACTCACCACGTGCTAGCACTTCCACCCTTCCACATGCTGTAGGAATAGTCAGCATTTCTGTAGGACATGATGCTCACCATCCCTAAGAGGAACAAGAAAAAGAACACAGTGCTTCAGTGACCTCCATTTCTACTCGAAGAGCGCTTTATTAGTCCCTGGGAATGGTAAACTTCCTTTGGAGCTGTGAGGCAAGCATATGCTCTGTGGCCAACACTGAACTTCTCAAAGGAAGTATATGAATCGCTTGAATTGGGAATTATCAAGCAGAACATTCTGAGCTCATTCAAGCAGGAAGGAAGTGCTCTGTAGAGTTTGGAATGCAGGTGTCTTGTCTCTCATCCAGGCATTTCGGTAAGTTAAGCCAAAATGCTACAGCCAATAATATTTATTTATATAGTAGGGTCTACCTCCTGATTTTTTTTTCCTGAAGTGCTCTTACAATTAAGTTTTTGTATAATTCATAACAACTTAAATAGTTTAAACTATTAGTTTAAAAATCACAAGATTTTTATGTACCATATGTGAAATGGAGGTTTTTTTTACCTTCTTTTAATTTTTTCTTTAGGTACTGTTTTTTAGTTGATGAGTCAGGAGAAAAAATGTTCCAATTATTTCCTGCTTCCAGGTAGTGAAAAACATAGAAGATTGGGACAATGCTCATCAGTTCCGCCTCGGCATTCCCCTTGGGGAGGTGGGTAAGGATATCAATGCCTTCCTGACTCAGAACTGCAGACATGACATTCCCTATAAGCAGGCCTGAAACAAACAAAGAAACGAAAGTCAAAGTAGACACAATCAACTTCTATCAACTTCCAAGTAACAGTATATTTTAAATAGAGATAAGAGTAATCATCCTTATTCTTTCCTCCTTACCTAGGCGGTTGAATTACTTCTCAGAACAGAAGAGAGGTAAAAAAAGATCTGGTTAGAAAGATGGATTTAAAAGAAATCCCAAAAGTAGGCTTAAAAATACCACTGTAATATGATGGTAAGATGGTGTAATAAAGTGGGCAGGTTGCCGCATAGAGGACGTGGCAAATTGGTTGTCATTCAATTGACAGATTCAGATATTGTAAACCCTATTAATCAATGGCTTCCACAAACCAGAGCAAAGAGGCTGAGCTGTGAATGCCCCTGAGTGCTGTGAGGGCTCCGTCCACAACTCACTGTGTGATCCTGGGCAAACCACTGTCTCATATATCCAATGACAGGGTTGCATGTGATTAAAAAGGTCCTTTCTAGTACTAATATTACGTGATTCCAAAGTTTTGTCTGAGATACAATGTAGTCAGGACATTCTATTATTTTGATGATATGTCATTGAATTGTAAAGGCTGAAGACCAGGGAAAACCAACCAAAGACACCACTTTGGAAAATATACTGGAGGGGAGAGAACCCTTCTGGGACTGGTCCTTTAGCAGAGCAGGGCTGCTCTCTTGGGGCCATTTGCAAGTCATAAAGCGTTTTCTGGAGCAGGACTGGCCACGCAGTTGCACCTCCATTTTAGAGAATTCTTTGGGTCAATGACAGCCCCCACCCTCTATCCGGGGAGAATGAATTTCCATTTAAATCAGGCTAGTGGAAGAAGATAGATGGGAGAGTGGTTGGGGATTTGAAGGTAGGCGTAGGATTAGGGTACTCCCACAGGCACATTTGTACGTGCTACTGAGCAGAGAAGAAGAGAAATAGTACAATCATGAGGATATTCGATTTTTGTTTGAAGCACAAAGTGAAATAAGAAGTAAAAATGGCATTTGTTAATCTACCTTTTATACTCACAGTCCTTTTGACTTTTGTTTTGGGGACCAAATCTAATGGTACTCTGTATGGGAACTCCTTTCGTCTGCTAACAACACCTGAAATTAAAAAAAAATTAGTAGATTTACAGAGTTCTTGAGGAGACTATTTGCAAGCTATTTATAATATACCCACTTCTAAGGAATTTTTCTTAAATATAAGACTCTTTTATAGCAATAATATTAAAATGTAAAAAGGAAGTTAAAAATAGTGGAGGATTTTTTAAAAACAATCAAACCCTAGGCTTATATGATCTCTTTAAATAAAGCATTAAATTTGACTGTAAGCTTCCTGGACATTACAAGATAGGAAATAAATAGGTTATATAAATCTTATTCACCAGTCAAAGAGAGCATACTGTTTTGTCCAAAGAGAGAAAATTGTTCTCGGAAATGAAATCTAAAAATAACTAACATATAATTCCTTAGTCAAGGAAATGTGAAGATCAGCTCCATTGGGAAGCAAGCCCTGAAATTCTTTCCACCTTCTCCTCTCAGTCTGACTTAGACACTTTTTCTCTAGGCACAATAACAGAGTTTTAGCATACCTGTATCAGAGTATTTTTCTACTGTAATCATTGGTTTATTTCATAAAAATGATACTACTTATCGTTTTACTGATAGAATACCAAGCATTCTGCTAAGCTCTTTAGATACATTGTTACATCCAATCCTCACAACAACCCTGGATGCTAGGTCTATTATTATTTTTATTTTATAGATGAGGAAACTGAGGCTTTGAAAGCAAATTGCTCAAGGTCACAGAGTGAGTACAGATGGAGCTGTGATCTGGACTCGAGAAGTTTTACTGCAGAGCCCACGGAAGTCACCACAGCTAGACTCCACTTTCCATCGTCCTGCTAAGAAAGCTCTCCGAGGGCAGGAACCATCTGTTATTGAATGCTGTCGTCCCAGCACTTAGCATAGTGTGTGGCACATGACAGATGCTAAAAAAATAGTGACATTTTGCAATTTAATGGAAAAGCCACATGGCTTTGCAGAAGACACAGGAACCTTCCTCAGGTAACTTCTTTCTTCATTAATCTTTGATAAAGACTGAGGATATAATATTAAAATAAAACTCAGAAGACATTTAAAAGGTTTGCAGCGTGGCTGAAAGAGCATGGAGTTCAGAAAGAACTTACTCTATATGTGACACTGAGTAAGATACATAATCTTTCTAGGCCTTCACTTGCTCATCAGTTAAATAGTGGTAATAATATTTTCCTCAAAGGGTTTTTGTGAGAGTAAAAATAATATAAGTAATAAGGTAATGCTAATGTCTTAATTCTTTGCTATCCCAGAGGAAGTGGTACTCTGAGTATAGTGGTCTTGATTTGTACGTAATTTTTTTTTCCTATTGCTGTATCATTGAGAGAAAAAAAATGATTCAATGCAACAATAAGGTAAATTTTAACCATTTTTTAAGAACTATGGCAGTCTGTTATTTTTGCTGAAAAGAATTGTTAACTGAGTACATTCTAAATTTCATAAGTGCACATGTATTTAGGACTCAAGTGCTCAAATGTTTGCAAACTCTAACTCTGAGAAGATTCAAAATATCTCAATTGAAGGAAAAGTGGGGAAGCAGGAACAATGAGGAGTGGGTTTGTTATAATTAACCATCATTATTGTGTTTTCAAATAATACATATTCAATAAGTATGTAAATGACTTTTTCTGAGGTATTCTTTGGACTGATGGTTCTATAAGAAAATATTATAAATTATTATTGTGAAAGATAGAAAATGACTAATATATAAGAGAAGTCATGCAGTTAGACTATTTCAATGCTTTGCATTTAAACTAACGGGATTATTTTTCTTTGTTCTAAACCCATCCGGATTATAGTACGATACATACTATCAAGAGTCGCAATGAGCTAAGAAATGTATATTTCTGATTCTAGAAAATTAACATTTTGAAAATGTTAGGTTATATATACACTTTAATTTCTTAGGCAAAAGATGACATACAAAATACAAAATCAGTTTGCCTACCGTAAATACCACTTGGATCAAGAGTAACACCAGCATAACTTTCCCTTTTAACACCTTCTGGCTAAAATAAAGGCAGAAAACATTCAATTAAGAACATAATTAAATTTATATGACCTGAATTCCTTGGATCAACTTTTCTTGACCCCCCTTTTTTTGGGAGAAGGCAAAGTATGTACAAATACTTCTATACATAAACGCAGGAATAAGATTTTCTGACTATTTGCATAAGAATCAGAGAATATACTTAGATAGAATTTATTATAAGCCAGGTAATTGGTCTAAATGCTTTGTATATATTAGCTCATTTAACCTCAAAAATACTCAAAGTAGGTGCTATTATTACTCCTATTTGACAGATGAGGAAACTGACACACAGAGAGATCAAGAAACTTATCCAGGGAGTGACATCAGCATCATGGTGGAGTGGGCAGTTCCCTTATTCTCTTCCCCCAAGACACAACCAAAAAGACATTCACTAGCCAACAGGATACCCACACAGCACAATAAGACATCTGAGAGATCCACAGAACCATACATCTGAAAGTGGGGGTACTGGCTCCCCAGGAAACAGAGGAAGGAAGTGAACAGATCTCCTCCCCCTCCCCAGCAGCAACGATCTAGGTCACAGTTCTGCACATAGTAGCCAGTGTGCAACTCTAAGAGGAGGCAGGGCAACAGGCAGGCCTGTGCATGAATGCTTTTGCTTTTGGAGTGCGTCCCAGCCCATGGGAATGCTCCACACTGAGGCAGCTCAGCCACCACATGGGCACCCCCACCAAGCCCAGCAGCCCAGATGGGCCACCAGTGAGTGCAAAGAAGGCTCACATGTGAGAGAGAGAGCACCCCTCCCTTCCCCTCTCACTGGGTTACCAGCTTGGCTGGTCAGCCAGGACAGCAGATCTGCACCAGAGCACCTGTGCCTGTGTGTGTGATCTATCAAACAGCAGAGGCCAGAGGGCAGATGAGCCCTATTGGCATGACTTCCAGTGGATGGGCACAACTTCCAGAGGACACGGTGGGTTCAGAAAACAGCTCCTGCCCCACCCAGCAGTGGTAGGTGGAATCTGCGACCAGATACTACCACTATATGCCAGCAAAGGTCCACTTCATCAAACACCATGAAGAAATACATTAATACTCCAGATCAGAAGGAAAATGACAAGTCTTCAGAAACCAATCCTGAAGTCACAGAAATTTACAATCCAAATGACACAGAATTCAAAATAGTTATCATAAAGAAACTCAATGAGTTACAAGAAAACTCAGAAAGACAGTCCAATGAACTCAGGAATAAAATTAATGAGCAGAAAGAATTCATCACAAAAGAGATTGAAACTTTAAAAAAGAAAACAAACAGAAATGCTGGAGATGAAGAACAAAATGACTGAGATAAAAAACAATTTAGAAACCTTAAAAAACAGAGCTGACACTATGGAGGACAGAATCAGTAATTTAAAGGACAGAAATACAGAAATGATTCAGATGGAGGAGGAAAGAGAGCTAAGACTTAAACAAAAAGAAGAAGAAATTCTCTGAGAAATATCTGACTCAATTAGGAAATGCAACATAAGAATTATGGGTATTCCAGAGGGAGAAGAGAGGAAGAGAGGAGCAGAGAACTTGTTCAAAGAAACAGTAGCTGAGAACATCCCAAACCTGTGGGAAGAACTGGAATTACAAGTAAATGAAGCCAATAGAACTCCTAATTACATCAATGCAAAAAGAACTTCTCCAAGGCATATATTAGGAAAACTGGCAAAAGTCAGTGACAAAGAAGAAATATTAAGGGCAGCAAAGCAGAAGAGAATAATCTACAAAGGAACCCCTATCAGGCTTTCAGCAGACTTCTTAGCAGAAACCTTACAGGCTAAGAGGGAGTGGAATGATATATTCAAAATACTGAAAGACAAAAAACTTTCAGCCAAGAATACTCTATCCAGCAAAACCATCCTTCAGATATGATGGAGAAATAAAAACCTTCCCAGATAAAAAAAGCTGAGAGTTCATCGCCACAAGAGCCCCCCTACAAGAAATGATCAAGAATGCCTTTATACTTGAAACAAACAGGAAAAGGTTTACAAAGCCTTGAACAAGGAGATAAATAGACAAAAATCAGAAGATTGCAGCTCTCCATCAGAACACTTTAGCAAACACTTAATTATAACATTAAAGATAAAAGCAAGGGAAGCATCAAAAATAACTATAAACACTTCATTTTGATCACAAACTCACAACACAAAACTGAATAATTTGCAACAACAATAACTTAGACAGGGAAAAGGAAAAGGATGGAACCTGCTTAGGCTAATGGAGATAAGACGTTATCAGAAAATGGACTATCTGATTTACAAGATCTTTTATACAAACCTCATCATAACCACTAAACAAAATGGGTTGAATCCTCCAACCAAAAGACACAGAATGGCTGGATGGATTAAAAAACAAGATGCAACAATATGCTGTCCCCAGGAAACACATCTCAGCTCTAAAGACAAACACAGGCTCCCAGTGAAGGGATGGAAGATGATACTCCAAGCAAATGGCAAACAAAAGAAAGCAGGCATTGCCATACTTATATCAGACAAAACAGACTTCAAGATTAAAAAAAAGGCAATGAGAGACAAAGAGGGGCAGTATATAATGATAAAAGGGACACTCCACCAAGAGGAAAAAACACTTATGAATATATATACTCCTAACACAGGAGCACCAAAGTACATAAAGCAACTATTAACAGACCTAAAGGGAGAAATTAACAGCAACACAATAATAGTAGGGGACCTCAACACCCCACTTACATCAATGGATAGATTGGCCAGACAGAAGGTCAACAAAGAAATAGTGGAATTAAATGAAAAATGAGACCAGATGGACTTAATAGATATATATAGAACATTCCATCCAGAAACAGCATAATACACATTCTTCTCAAAAACATTCTCAAAGATAGACCATATGTTGGGAAACAAGGCAAGCCTCAATAAATTTAAGAAGATTGAAATAACATCAAGCATCTTTTCTGATCATAATGCAATGAAACTAGAAATCAAGTACAAGAAAAAAGCTAGGAGAGTCACAAATATTTGGAGATTAAATGACATGCTACTGAACAACCATTGGATCAATGAAGAAATAAAAAAATATCTGGAGACAAATGAAAATGAAAATACCCCATACCAACTCTTATGGGATGCATCAAACATGGTTCTAAGAGGGAAATTCATAGCAATACAGGCCCAGCTCAACAAACAAGAAAAATCTCAAATTAGTAATCTTGAAGTACACCTAACAGAATTAGAAAAAGAAGAACAAAGTCCAACGTCAGCAGAAGGAGGGAAATAATAAAAATGAGAGCAGAAATAAATGAAATAGAAACTAAAGAAACAGTAGAAAGGATGAATGAAACTAAGAGCTGGTTCTTTGAGAAGATAAACAAAATTGACAAACCCTTAGCTAGACTCACTAACAAAAAAAGAGAGAAGTCTCAAATAAAATTAGAAATGTAAGAGGAGAAATGACAATGGATACCACAGAAATACAAAGGATTATAAGAGTATACCACAAAAAACTATATGCCAACAAATTGGATAACCAAGAAGAAATAGATAAATTCTTAGACCCATACAACCTCCCAAAACCGAATCAGGAAGAAATAGAGAAAAGGGAGCCCTCATACACTGCTGGTGGGAATGCAAACTGGTGCAGCCACTATGGAAAACAGTATGGAGATTTGTCAAAAAATTAAAAATAGAATACCATATGACCCAGCCATCCCACTTCTAAGTATCTATCCAAAGAACTTCAAATCAACAATTCAAAGAAACTTATGCACCCCTATGTTCATTGCAGCATTATTCACAATAGCCAAGATGCAGAAGCAACCCAAGTGCCTATCAGCTGATGAATAGATAAAGAAGATGTGGTATGTATATACAATGGAATGCTACTCAGCCAGAAAAAAGACAAAATTGTCCCATTTGCAACAATGTGGATGGACCTTGAGGATACAATGTTAAGTGAAATAAGCCAGACAGAGAATGACAAAAACTGTATGATTTCATTGGTATGTGAAACATAAACAAACACACAGACAAAGAGAACAGATTTGTGGTTACCAGAAGGAAAGAGGGTTGGTGTGTGGGTGAAAGAGGTAAAGGAGCACATATATACAGTGACGGATAAAAATTAGACTATTGGTCGTGAGCACAAAGCAGTCTATACAGAAACTGATAAATAATAATGTACACCTGAAATTTCACAATGTTATAAACCATTACAATCTCAATAAAATAATTAAAACAACAAAAAAAGAAACTATCCAGCATCACATTGCTAGAAAGTAGTGGAGCCAGGATTCAAACCCAGGCAGCCTGGTTCCAGGGGCTGTGCATAGAACCACGGTGCAAGGATGCATAGAACATACCTTGCCAAAAATAAGTTAATACATGTTTACTGAAGTGCATTTCGTGGCTGAAAACAGAACTTGAGAATGAAGACCTAGGAAGACCCAGTTCTGTCATTAACTAGCCGTGTGACTCTTGGCAAGGATCTCACCTTAATGAGATAACATGTGAAGACTCAACAGGCTGTGTGGGTAAATAGTACTTAACAAATGATAGCTTTCTTCCTTTTTTGTCCTGTTTACTCATTTATAAAATGGAAAATATTCTAGACTGTAAATTCTAAACTATAAATACATGGGCCGTGTCTTAGTACTGCTGTACCTCCAGTTTCTAACTTAATGTTTGGAACGTAGATTTCAAGACACACTTTCTGAATGTGTTTGGGGAAGAAAACCTGGAAGGCTATACACGAAATTGTTAAAATTTGGTATCTCTGAGTGTGGGAGTTATCGGTGATTTTTATTTTCTTCTCTGTGGTTTTTCAGTATTCCATATTTTCTGCAATAAGGAAGTATCATGGTTTTATTTAAATTTTCTAAACATGATTTCACATCTAAAGAAAAGCTATAGTAATTGTACAAAAAAACTGAGATAACCTCTGCCCCGACTCCCACAAATGTTAACATTTTGTTACTTTTATATTACTGTTTTCTCTCTCTTTCTAAATCACTTAAGCATAAGTTGCTGATAACGTTTTTTCAGAATTAAAAAAGTGTTTTTTAAAACAATCAGAAAAAGCATGTTTTTCTTACCACCACTCGTAATGTTTTTACCAAGATCTCTTTTCCAAGTGAAGTCTCCAGTGAAAAGTTGATTTTGTGGAGGCCGATTTCCAGAGGAAGCATGCTGAAGGTCACCAAGTGACTGGAGGAGCCCTCTATTCTCTGGGGCGCACACCTGGAGGGTCTGCTCCCCCCAGGGCCAACGCCTAGGCTTTCCGACGTACAGATTCCCTCCACGGGAGGCATTTTAACACAGAACTGAAAGATCACCAGTGAATTATATCAAAACACTTTATGATAAGGAAAGCATGCCCTGACCGTGTTCATCTGGACACAAACTCTCCCTTGATACTTTTAGAGCGTTACAATAACCCCTCAGATTCTAAGGCAGACGAGAAAGCTCATTTCAGACTTTTCTACACACACACCCAAGCTGCTGTATTGCTTTGCAAAGTGAAGGGATGTCTGGAAAGCTCAGCCCTGGCTCAGAAACGTCTTAGCTTCCTCAGATGCTTACCTACTAAATCAGGTGCAAAACTATTGAAGTTTTTTGTTCATATTGCCAGGACTGCGTTTGTTACACCTTCTCTTTACATGTTTGTATTTTAGACAGCAGGAGCCCCAGGCTCAGGCGCTCTCTCTGTCTTACTCATCTTTGTATCTTTTAGCTCAGCCTTTGGTACTCAACAAACGGTTTTATGAAAGACTGAAGCCTCCATCTCTTGGCGTTCAAGGCCTTGCCCAATATGCCCCCAACAAACTTTTCTGATCTTATCTCTTATTAACTTTCCACTTATACCCTATTTTGCAACCAGACTTTGGTTCCAGAAAGACCTGGGTTCAAAGGTTGGCTCTGCCTCTTACTATGTGACGAGAGCAAATCGCAAGACCCGTTTAACCCTCCATTTCCTCATCTTTGTAATGCGGATAATAACAGTACCTATCCACTTCTGACTCAAAGGGTGAATATTTTTCATCTTCTCTCCAAAGTCTAGCGGACAGAATCGAGAACTATACCCAAAAGAATAAATCCGTACATTCCAGAATAAATCAAGCAGATAAATAAGAAAGAGTACCAACATTCAACAACTAATTTGAGGAATTTCTCGAAAAATGGAAAGTTCCTTCTCCCTCTTAACTATCTTTTTGGGATCACAACAACCGGAGAGCGTGGGGCAGGACTTAGAGAGGCCTACTGGGTTCCTCAAGGCCAGTGATTCCTCCAGGATAGCAGGGGTAGGATGGGGAAGGACAGATATAGAAGAGCCATGTGATAAAATTCAACATAAATTCACTATAAAAACTGAGTAAATTGGAATAGAAAGGAATTTTAGAAAGTGATATAGAGGGGGTCAGCCCCACGCCTGAGTGGTTAAGTTTGCATGCTCTGCTTTGGTGCATGATCCTGAGGTTTTGTCAGTTCAGATCCTTGGCATGGACATGGCACTGCTCATCAGGCCATGCTGAGGCAGCGTCCCATATAGCACAACCAGAAGGACCTACAACTAGAGTATACAACTAGGTACTGGGGGGCTTTGGGGAGAAGAAGAAGAAGAAGGAGAAGAAGAAGAAGGAGAAAAGGAAGATTGGCAACAGATGTTAGCTCAGGTGTCAGTCTTTTAAAAAAAAAGCAATGTAGAATATTAATAAAACATAAACAAAAACAAAAAAACCCAGGGGCTGGCCCCCTGGCCAAGTGGTTAAAGTTCCATGCATTCTGCTTCGATGGCCTGGTTTCATGGGTTCAGATCCCAGGTGCAGACCCAATCCACTCATCAGCCATGCTGTGGAGGCATCCCACGTACAAAATAGAGGAAGACTGGCATGAATGTTGGCTCAGGGCTAATCTTCCTCAAGCAAAAAAAAAAAAAAAAAAAAAACTTCCAGCAGTGGTTCTGCTTTCAGCAGTAGCTAAGTAGTTCCTATTGGACAACCCTTCTGCAGATAACTATAAGTTCTAGATAAAATATATTTTAAGAAAAAACTCCCTGAAGTCGCTATAGAGTGGAAGAGAAGGTGACACTCAGAAGAAAGGACTGACACTGGGTAAGTGTCCTGTTTTTCACAGCTTTAAGTTGAGGGCAGACTCCATTATGCCTTGAGGAGTGGCTAACCTCCCCCCTCACCCCAACCCTGCCCCACCATAGAACCTGCTGCCTTACTGGCTGGAGGAACCAGTGGACACAATACGGGGCAGCCGCCAGAGCTAGCAGTGCAGGAGCTCCAAGTTCAGTGTATGAACTTTGCTCAAACCTGGCCGAGCCTTGAGCTACACGCATCCCAGCTAAGGCTAAGAGAACTGAAGTGAGAATTCAGAGTTTGGGTTTGAATTCAGCCAACTGCCTGCTAAAACACACAAACCAAAAGAAAGCTCTTCGGAGGAACATAACAGAATCCAGAGTCTCTATAACATCTTATTAATAAAGTCTGAGGGTCAATCAAAATTACTAATGAAAATGCACTGATAATTTAAAAATTACTTAAAATATTGCAGTACGGTGAGATGTGTGACACTTCAAACACTGTTGAGTTATCAATAATCATGTCACTGCAATTTGTAGTGCTCTGAGCAGGGGTGCAATACAATGAAAGTACTACATATGGTCTATGTCACAGCTACTCAACTCTGCTGTGGATAATATCCACACAAATGGTGTGGCTGTAAACTCTCTTCATGGACACTAAAATTTGAATTTCATATAATTTTCCCATGCCATGAAGTATTCTTCTTCTTTTCAACCTTCTAAAAATGTGAAAACCATTCTTAGCTTCTAGGCCATAAAAGAGGCAGCAGGCTAGTCTTGGCCTTTGGGCCATAGCTTGCCGACCCCTGATCTAGCACATAAAGCAAAAGGACAAAGAGATGCAAAAGATTCGATGCTGTTGGCAGGACAGTTTCTCTTACATTAACCTATAAATTCAGGACAATGCCTATCAAAATCCTAACAGAATTTTACCTAAACCTCCAAGCAATTATTTGATACTTAGAGTCTTATAACCATAGAATGTTAAAAGGTTTTGATTTCAATATATGAACACATTTTTCTTGCACCAAAGTGTGATAGGGTAATCAATAGAAGACATTCAAGCTTAAAATATATAACATTAGGAGAGTGGAATGGAAATATGAGTTCACAGTGAGAAAAGAATGATATATAATCTGTTGTCTATAGGAATTTATTTTGGAATTTTTAAATGGGTTGGTATGGTATTTAGATTCTGCTGGATACATTTAAAAGTTTGATATAACCACTTTATTTTAAAAATATCAATACATAAATATTCCCAAAGTTATAGATTTGCATTTTTTTGAACTTATGATGAAAAATTTTAGATGCCAATTTAAAAACATGTCCATGGGTCTATAGTTTTTCCAAAAAAAATTTTAGGGAGTATGTAAGGAAAATTTTTGAAGACCACTGAAATACTCATCTCCAAGAATGAAATTAGAGCTTTTTAAAAAATATAGTTAGATTTTTGGACCACATTGTGTTCCCATATAAAGTTTTGCAATTGTGATTTTCAAGTGAAATCGGTCAGCCTCTTGTATAATTCTCTTTAGAGGCACGCTGGCAAAAAGACAAATGGTGGGTCTGACCATGGTTGAAGTTTTTCACGGAGTGTATCCTGGAGCAAGAGAGAATCAAGGGAGTTGAAACCACTTTAACCAGTGTGATTATAATGGTGGCTTATGAATTCTAACCTGAACAAGGAAAGAAGTAAAGATAGAACAGGGCTAATGGACAATTAAAAAGTGGTGGAGTCAACGGATTGGAGGTTTCAATGATGCTGTAGAGCTGTAGCTATGAAGCAACAAGGTGAATGACAGGAAAGGGTAGCAAGGAGGTTGTGATCTGTTGGTGAGATGTGTGAAATCAAGATTTCAGAGGGGATGACAAGATCTACAAAGTGAGGATGAGTATGAATGGCTAAAATGGAGGAAAGGAAAGGGTTGTTAGAGGCAAGGAGATGAAGGAACTCGGAGTCCAGGGGGATAAATGAACTAAATGTGAACTCACCTTTCCCTGAACCTCCCAGCACACTGATTATCTTACAGACGTCTATTCTTTAAATTGGAGTTGTATGAATACTTGTCTTAACCCTTCCTCCTTTCTTCATCCCTTCACTTATTAAGCAGCACATCTAGTACAACATTCATTGTAAGTGCTCAGTTTATATTGTTGAACTGAGCTGAATTTTTATTCCTTGAGTATATGATAATCCCATTAATAGAATTCTCAGAAAATTGGAGAATTCTTTTTCCATTTATTTGAACATACCATACATACTACTTACCTGCATCCCAGATGTCCTATAGTTGTAAACAGTTCCTTTCAATTGTATCTGTTCCCCTCGCACAACAGAATATGGTATATTCATTTCCAGGAAGACGTCTTTGAACACTTTTGCCTTGAGAGTATCAGCAACACATATACCTTTAGCCCAGAGTGAAAGCCAAGTAGAAGCATATTAGGGAATTCCTACAATGCTTTATTAGTACTAAAATGTCTCACATTTGCTTTGCTTCAAGGAAAAAGAAATATCAGATCCTGTCTTCCTCTGCACTGTCATCCCATGTTCTTGAATTTTCTACTCATTGATTTTTTTATGGAGATATAATTAACATATAACATTATACTAGTTTCAGGTGTACTACATAATGATTCAGTTTTGTTTATGCTGTAAAATGATCACCACAGTAAGTCTAGATAACATGCATCACCATGCATAGTTACAAATTTTTTTTCTTGCGATGAGAACTTTTAAGGTCTACTTTCTTATCATCAATCTTTATTTAAATAATTATTGGTATTAACAGAAAACTTCATTTGTCTAACAAATATTTCTATTTAAGGCATGAGAACATTTACCAACTAAAGCACCAAATCTGGTTTTTTTAGATATTTAGTATTGGTTCCATTTGATGGGTAAAAAATTTTGTTTGTGGAAACCAAGATTTTGTAAAAATGAAAAATAGCAAACAAACAAACAAAACCACCCCAGGAGTTACTTATAAAGTATCTGCATTAAATCACCACAAAAAAGGATCATATGAGGCAGAAGTTGTATATTTGTTTCTAACTCTACTCAAGCTCCCAGTCACTAAGAAAAAGCAAAGACAAATGGAGACTTGACATCAGCATTTATAAAATGATGACTAACAGAAGAGCAAAAAAAGAAACTGATATGGTCAAAGACATGGGCCTATCCAAGTCTTTTTGTACTATATTAAAAAGAATATTTTAATAAATCACGTCACTTAAGTCCTGGATAAATTAAATAGACAATAACAAAAAACTACATTTTGCTAATCAAATCATTCCTTAAATAACATAAGCTTGCTTACCACTATTTGAAATGCCAACACCTTGTATTTCCCAGGTAGTTAGAGAATCAGGTAGCACAAATTGCAGCTGGTTTCTGAAAGTTAAAATGTTGATATTCAAATAGAGGGGAACATTGATTAACCCACCCTGAGAGCATTCATTAACAGAACTTTTGCTTCATACTACTTTGGAAGACAGAAAAAAATCACAAGACAAAATCACATCAGGTATTAAGGAAAAATCAAGCAGGAAAATATATTAAGTAACTCTCCTACTTGTTCTATGTTTTTAGATATTTCACTTGTATGATAATTCAAATTCAGAAGGATACCTTTGAAACACTGCTTATTCAAAACATACAAAACAAAGAAAAAATTATGTCCATTGGGTAGTATGTTCTAAAATAGGGGAGCAAAGTAATGCATCTCAACATGGCTCACAAAAAAGTTGACATAACTAAAATTTTCTGATGAAGATTAAGCTTAGATATTTGTTTATTTCATTCAGTAAGTGGCAATTGTCCACAAACTTGGTGTCAGGCATAGGGCTAAACACTGAGTATACAGCACTCATAAGATACAGCCCTGCTCTCAAGCAGTTTACAGTCTAGTGGAAGAAAGAGTTAAGTAAATAAATTGCAGTTCACTGTTAGAACTGTACCAATCAAGCATTTTCAAAGTTCAGAGGCAGTATCATTGATTCAACACAATCATTGTATGTTAGTGCCTCTACAAGATGACCCTATGCGAAGTCCTTGATATAAAACAGTAATTTGAATTTAGTCTTTGTCCTGGAGGCATTTACATCTTAATGTGGAAGACAGTCAGGTAAACAGCCATTACCATACTGTGTGCTACGTGCAACAGGGTTAATCGGGAGAGGTGATCCATCCAACCACTTGTAGGATAGTGGACAGTGGTGGGAAGGCTTACAAAAGGAAGTGCTAGCCAAGGGGCAATGTCAGACGAAATGGCCAACACTGGGGAGGAAGAATTAGAAGGGACAAGGGTAGAGACGAGGAGACCCGTTAGAAGACTGATGCCAGGCCCTAAACTCGGTGCCTTGACTGCTCCTTGGAGAGTCGGTGCTTAGAGCCCTCGGAGGGAGGGCAACGCTCAGGGACTCAGCACTGCTCATCACTGTTTCCAGTGCCTGGTACAGAGGAGGCATTCCACAGAACCGTGTCGCATGAAGGACTCTGACAAGAAAAGGAACTTGCTTCTTCTTAATCAATGTTTGTTTTATGGTACATATATTTCAGTTGGAAAACAGCTGCTTAATACAGCATATAGCACAGTTGTGCTCAGTAAAGGTTTACTGAAGTGGAATGAAATTAAATGGAATAGCAGCCTTCTTCCCCAGGAGTTCCTCAGGCCCTGGAACCAATTACTAGAACAAAGCACATAAAAGAAGCAAAACAAAACAAAATTTGACCAAGTGGTATTATCGTCTTAACTCTTAAATAAACTATTGGGAAACGGGTAGTTTCCAGATTTTTGGCCACAATTTTTGCATTTCCCCACCTTTTTCAGAGGAATGTCAAAGAGGTACAATACCTTTTGAGGACGTGATGAACTTCCCATAACCAGCTTTCTGGAAAATAGCTCCTTATTTCTGGCTTCGTTACTGGTAACAAGGTCTTTATATCTGGGGAAATAAATATAGTTGATTACAGAAAAACAACAAATTCTACTTAGAGCTGAATTTTAAACTATGGATTATTAATCTATAACAAGCATCTCTGAGAGGTCAAGAAAACATTTTGCTTAGTGATTTCGAAATAGAACTACACAGGCCTTGCAATTTCTCCACTAACAACACTGACAAAACAAATAAAGCACAAAAATATCTTGAATGATTTGTTTCTTGAATTGCTAGATGTTTAGCGTTCCTGAGATTATACGAGATACTGATCAGTCTATAAAGTTATTTGCATTTTTGTAATTAGAATAATTGTGTTTATATTATAAAATAGGGAGATTTATGTGATTCTCTGCCCTAGCTCAAGAATTTATTGACATTTCCTTTAATAAAAATGGACAGAACTTCTGCTTCTGTCCAAGATGCACTAATAAGGCCCAGAGGTACTCTTCTGCTTTAAAAAAATAGGAAACCAGGCACACGATACAAAACGGTTTTCAGACAGTAGAGCATAAGTGACCCAGGACTGTGATCCCTGAGAGAAGGGAGACAGATCAACTGAACCCTGAAATCGTGCAGGTTTACTGGCTGGAGGCAGTGCATAGGCTGCCGGGCAGGGAGAGGAAGCACGCAGACCCTTGCAGAGCTGTTGCAACACAGATGGGAGTTTTGCGAGGCCAAGCCATCTAGAAGGAGGGGCAGAGTCCCAGAGAGGAAGGAGCTGCAGAGACTAAGTTCCATGGAGCTGAAGCTAAAGCAGATGAGGATAGCTGAAAAATTGGACAATGAAAAATCTAAGTACTAGATTGTTCATGAAAATGCTTCTCATAAAAAGCAAAAACCTGAAAACAACCTAAATATATCCAATGAACTGATTTTGGGAAACAGCCACAAGAATTGGTGTTTGCAGAAATATATCCATTCAGATGGACGATGTTTAAGACATACTATTAAGCAAAACAATCAGATTGTGAAACAGGAGCTGTCATTCTGCTTTCACTGGTTTTCTTTTAACTATACACAAATGAAAAAAAAAAGTCCTAAAAGTTCTAAAAGCACATTAATGAGAGTTCTATAAATTCTGAAAACATATTGAGGTTGAAACTGAAATAAGATTTCAACTTTATGTACGTATGCTAGATTTAGAAATCTTTTGCTGTATTTGGTTAGTAAAGGCATAAACAGAATTTTTAAAGGCTGTAATATCACAAAATCATAGAACTGTAGAACTCAAAGGCGTAGGGGAGATCATCTGGCCCAAGGTTCTTGGTTTAAAAATAAGGAGGTTAAGGCTCAGAGAAGATAACTAATCATTAAGGTTTAAACAATGAGTCAGCGGTTAAGTCCACACGCTCAGCTGGGCAGCCCAGGGTTTCGCCGGTTCGGATCCTGGGTGCGGACATGGCACTGCTCGTCACGCTACGTTGAGGCGGCGTCCCACATGACACAACTAGAAGGATGTGCAACTGAGATATACAACTATGTACCAGGGGGATTTGGGGAGATAAAGTGGGAAAAAGAAAAAAAAAGATTGGCAACGGTTGTTAGCTCAGGTGCCGATCTTTAAAAAACAAAACAAAACAAAACAATGAGTCAGCTTTAAACTTGTCCTGGATCTTGACTATAAACTAGTGCACTCTGCTCTGTATGTATATATGTGTGTGTGTGTGTGTGTATATATATATATATGTTTGTGTGTGTATATATGTACATAGTATACATATATGTATATAGTATATATATACACTATATATATCTCTGTTGATTCCCCAAAATAACTTTTTTCTTACAGGCATTTACAAACTATCTTTTCTACTTTCTATTTTCAAAGAGCATGAAAACTGCCTTTCTCAGCAGCATAAAATTACACAAAATTCCTCATATTGGGCAGAATCCTGATAGAAAATGTCAAACTTACGCAGCCTTCCCAATTGTATATGTTTATGAGATTCGTTAGCACGGAGCTGTTCTGCAATGGCACAGCAATCCTTGAAGACTTGGACGCATCTTGGGCCTATCGTAATCCGCGCTGCTCGCTGCTCACAGGTTTCAAAATCATTCAGAAAGGCTCCATCGTAACAACATCTCTTTATCTTTGCATGTTTGTATTTAGCAACTGAAATGGTAAGAATACAAGTGCCTTTGATTCTGAAGAGAGTCATAACACCTTAGGCTTAGAAGGAATCTCAAAGGATACCCACTTCCTACTGCCCTATAATGCCTCTCCCCACAATAGCCATGGCTAGTTGACTGACCAGCCTCCCTTTGGAACTACTTTAGGGAGAACGTGGCTTCATGAGGTCATCTATTCCAATTCACACTAAACGGTTAAAGGGCTTCCTGCAACTAAGCTCAATGAACTAACTCTTGAAACTGTCTCCTTGCGTTCAGCACCCTTTGAGTAAAATAAGTCAACCATCTGAGAAGCCTTCCAATATTTGAAGGTAGCTCTCATCACTTGACAAGTGTTTCCTTCTTCAAGCTAAATATCCTAATTTTTCAGACACTTCTTCTATGTTATGGTTGTGGACCCTCACTGGTAGCATCATTCTTCATCATAGGCACTCAAATTAATCGGTGTCTCTCTTTTCACAGCGTTAGAACTTAGAATGAAAATAACTCATATACAAATGGAAGGAATTATATTCCTGTAAGAGTGACTGTTAGTTGAACTCAGGTCACAGACTCCCAGTTCAATGTTTTTGCTATTGTAACATTGCCAGTTATCATATTTCTATTTAAATAGTTTTAAAATAATTTCTATTAGACATTTCCCAAAGAATAATCCAAAATACCATTAAGTGCTTAATATACGAAATAGAAGAGAGAGATGTCCGGGTACACCCCAACGTCAATCAAATGATGGGTTTTGTCAGAATACAATGGAAGAATATGATTTTAATTGCTAGATGAAGTTTGTAGAGAGGAAATATTTGTGACAAATAAAAGTTAATCTTTTAGACTTTAGAGATAGAAATACTAAAGATTAATTTTCAGATTAAAGTTATGACAAATGAACTGTTGGATTTATTTGGATTAATCTTTCTGAGGGAGGTGACTAGATATCTGTACATATGTTTCTTTTCACCTATTTTATCTGAATTAGGGGAAATTAGATAATGTCTAGTTTTCTCTAGCTTTTGAATAACATGATCACAACTTTTTACAATCATATGAAACTTTTAGAATACCTTCTTCCTCTATTCTCTTTTGCAGCATTCTTCTTGGCCTGAGAATTTCTTTACAAGGCTCATCTGTTTAAAACAAAAAAAAGGTAAAGAAGGAAAAGAATAATAAAATCTCAAAAAAATAAAATTCCATGAAATTACTGAAGTTTTAAAAACGTTCATAAGTCATTCATTCATTCAGAAATATTGAGAGCCTGATTTCGACTAGGCATTGTGTGCTACACATCTTAATATGACTTTTATCTTGGAGGAGCTCATGATCTAGTGTCGAACAGCACGACTTGTTCAATCTGAGTTTGGTTTCAAATCCTGCAACCTTTCTGATTCACTGATCACAGAGAAATATCTAAGCATTTAGAGCGAGTAAAGTTTTTGTTGGGTATGCTATTTTTGTTTTTTGTGCTATATTATTACAAATAATAGTATCAAGTTTAATTATGAACAATTTTAAAACCATAGAAAGAAGAGAATTAAGCTGTGGTCCTTGCCCTTAAAGAGCTCACAGTGCTGTGGTTGAGACAGGATGTATAACTAAGTCTAAGGATGTGCAACAATGCACTGGTATTGTATTACTTATGTATAGAGCTAAATAGCTAAAGGGCTTCCTGAAACTAAGATCTAGTCCCTACAATGTTCTCCCTATAAAAAGAGGAGGGAATGATCAATTCTATACAAGAAAGTGGGCTCATAGTGTAGATGATTCTTACATTAGCTTCTCCAGGCTAATAAAAGGGAAAGCAGTCCCGAGGAGCAAAGGCCCAGAGGCGTAAAGTAACATAGCGCCACCCAAGAACTACGCTTGGTTGTTTAGCTTAAACATACGGTAAGGTAGAGCAGGATGAGAGAGAGCTGGAGAGAGCTGGAGAGAGCTGGGAGAAGATCACAAAAGGCTTTGAGTAGTTCACTAAAGAATTTGTACTTTATCTCGAAGTCCAATGAAACATTTTATACAGAGGAGTTACGTAGCCATGTCATTCTGAGATCAGTGTACAGAATCTTCTCGGAGGATGGACAAAAATGAGATCTGGGAGCAAATAATCAATGTAAATTTCAATAGTCAACTTGAAAAATAAACAGAAAGTGCTGAGCGTCTTACCATTCTCTGGGGTGTCATCTGCGTTTGCGTTGGTGAGGAAGGTGAGTCCAGCCAGGTGGAATACATCTGCATTGTTGCGGCCACCACCTGCCCCACAGCCCAGGTCGTTCTTCTCTAACGCCTGTAAGACCTGTCCAGAAAGGCAAAACGTTGAGCCTATTCAGCTGTATAAGCCATTCCTCTACAGAACTAAAGGTACGAGCTGTTACATGATGATAAACTTGTGAAATACACAGGCCACTCATTCATCATAAGACCAAAGACCACATTTCCCAACTTCATTTCTTTAGCTTGTCCCTTTGTATTTATAAATACATACCTATTCAAAATTACATCAAGAACTAAGTCTTGATCTTTGACGAGGAATTTCTTAGACCCCAGCCCATGGTGTTTTGTACATGGAATGCATGCTGCAATCAATATAATGCCCCCCTCCAAAAAAAGAATGTGAGTAAATGCATGAATGAGTGAATTAACAAAAAAATTAATGTTTAAGTTGCTAAAAAAAAAAGGAGCAAAATCTCTTGTGTTTTAGGGCTCTGGATTGGGAGTGGATGAGGACTTGTTTGGGGGGGCTTATTCCAGTTTTAATTTTGACCCCAAATGTCTTTTCCTTTCTGAATGTTTTTAACTTTAAGTTTCTCAGTTCTCTCTTGCTTGTTCAAAGAAATTCAAGACTAGAAAATAGTAGCAGAGCATAGGGGAGATAAAGGGGACCTTAGGGGCACTGAATCATTTTCAAATTCTTTTGCACCACAGATTTTAATGAGAGTAAAAAAACAAGCAAAACAAAAACCCAGAGGTTGCTTGTCCAGTCTTCTCTTGTGCTGCTAATATAAAGTTCCCCTGTCCCATATCCCCAAACCCTCCCAACTGATGGCACTTTTGCTCCAGGAATAGAATTGCTAGCATGCTCAAATGTTTCTAAAATGCTTAACTGTGCACTTGGAAAAACAAAAAAGAATCGATCTGTCCTTTGGGAACTAACATCAGGACAGCTTACCCACCTAGAGCCACTCTTCTGAGTAGATTCCAGAAAAGCAAGCCCAGTCTTCCCTTAGTTCTTCCTCCACAACCTACCCTGGTGGCCACACTTTGTGAAGCACTAGGCAGAGCCACACCACATACCAGTAACCAAGGCCATGCCCTACTTAACTCTTTCCATAGGCCTCTTGGTCTTTATTTGGACTCCGTATATAGCACTGTCCACTGCTGATAAAGCCACCCAGGAATCTGACTCAGTTGCCATATTAAGGGCTACTTGTTGGCCTGGAGAATATGCACCTGCACTTGGAGACAGACGAACCTAAAAGGTGATTGGAAAAAGAAAAGAAAAGGTCAACTGTATGATAGAACTTCACAGGGTAGCTGCGTTTACAGTCTCCTTTATTCAGAAGAAAATTTGAGTGTGACTTATAATTTGGGACTCACCTGGAGCTGGTTGCCACACTTTTCTTCAATATTTAACCAGACCGAGTCAGACACTAATTCTGCTGTCTGCTCTCCTGTGACAATGTAATAGACCAGGAGACGGGCCGAAGGAACCATGTTCTGTGTCACTGGAATGTTTATACTTTGATAAGATGAATCTGGAAGTTTCTCCCTTGTGCCAAAGTGAACAATTTTGCCCTTGGATAAAATCTGAAAATAAACAGTAGCAGCAACAATAACTACAAAAACAAAATCTTTGCTTCAGGATAGAGCTTGGTGCTGGAGTAGGAATTATGCTAAAGAAAAAGAAAGTTAACATGTATGGGCCTACTATGTGCCAAGAACTTTCAAATTTACTCAACTCCTTTAATTCTCACAATAAAGCTAGGGATTAAGTTCTAAATTGGAGGCATAAGGTTAAAAAAAAATTACAAATCACGTGAAGCCAAAACGTCCTCAAAGATCTCTTAAATTGTCCTTAGAGAGCAGGATTGCATATGTGGTTTTTGTATGTCATCCTAAACAAGTTCCCTAATTCTTCAGTCAATATGACCTATGGTCCTCATTTATTTTTTAATTTCTTCCTCAAAAATGTTGAAAAAGCCATCACCACCTCTTTGGGCCGGCCATCAGAATAACTCATTCTGTTTCTTTGGCAATTCTTGGGAAGCTCTTATTTTATTTTATTTTATTTTGAGGAAGACTAGCCCTGAGCTAACTACTGCCAATCCTCCTCTTTTTGCTGAGGAAGACTGGCCCTGAGCTAACACCCATGCCCATCTTCCTCTACTTTATACGTGGGATGCCTACCACAGCATGGCTTTTCCCAAGCGGTGCCATGTCCACACCCGGGGTCCAAACCAGTGAACCCCGGGCCACCAAGAAGCAGAATGTGTGAACTTATCCGCTGGGTCACTGGGCCGGCCCCAGCTCCTATCATTTGAGTCACATTCTTTCCCAAGTTTCACTGACAGGCTTGATTGGCCACTTCCGTTTAATATGAGTGATGTAATAAGGCTGTTGCTGAACTGGAGAATTGGAACAGGTGTGATATGACTCAACTCTTAAGAGTAGGATTGGGGTCCCCCTTTTGTGCCAAGAAAATGCACATATTTGAAATAGGTCTAGGCAAGGCGTGTCATCTTTGGCCATGAAATAGAGCGGAGGTAATGTGAGAGTTGAGTCAGGCTGTCTCTGTGGAGTAATCATGCTCTCCTTGGTGAAAGGCATATCAGACAAGGAATTCAAATCAAAACCTTCGTCTTCCAAGCTCAGTGTCTATGACTATGACTATGACGAGTCCTCTCTGCCCCACAGTTCTGTGAAATGGTCATGAAAATCATCCCCTATCACAAAGGTTTTTGAAAAACTGATTATTAAATTAGATGATGTTCTTGAAAGTGCTTTGTAAAAACAAATGTAAGGAATCATTCTAACGCTTCTGTATAAGCAAACGAGAATGTTCCAGGTGGGGGAATAATAGATGTAAATCTATCATTATTGTACTTACCAAGTAATTATAGTGAGTTATTTTGTCAATAAATGGACTTTTGGGGGTAACAATAATACTCAGATGTTCTCCCACGAGCAAAGTTTTATAGTTTTCGGTCCAGTCAATATAAAGGTAACTTTGGCTGAGAGATGAATATGCTATTGCTTGGTAATCTTTGCTGGCCTGATTTTCTTCCGGAAGATGTGGGTCATCGGTCCTGACCTGAAAAGGAAAATTTCAAGAAAGACATGTGGACTGTGATGTAATGTTTTCTGTGAAACATACTCTTTAAGTTCCTTTCTTTGCTTTATAAATTTCTAAATTTCACAACACCAAATGCTAAAGAAAAAACCCCTCCATTACTCCAATGTTTGTACAGCTGTGGTATCAAGTAACTTTATGAAAGATGATGGACAATAATTAGGATAATATGGGGTTATGGGCTGTGGTGGGAAAGTCTGGTGAAGTGAAGAGAGAAAGATGCTCCCAGAACAAATATTGGTAGCCTTCTTGAAATGTCATGGCAAGTTGGGTACACTTCTCCTTATGGATTGGGATGAGAGGAACTGGGGTAAGAGAAGGGCAGACGCGGGGAGGTTTCGAGGTTGGGGGATGGGAGCTATGAATGAACATCACAGAGGCTCTCTGGCCCATTATTTTGGGAAGTAGTGGCACAGAGGAGTGCTTATAAACATGGACTGGGGCAGAAATGACATCATGGCAGCAGTATCCACCTTTGACAGTAAGGAGTTAGTAGCTCATGCTCTGGAGTGAGATATGCACTGGTTTGCATCCCAATGCCACCATTCACTACCTCTGGATAAGTTATTTAACCACAAGAGAGGTTAGAAGCCTCCATTTCTTCAGCTGCAAAATGGCAAGGATAATATTCTCTAACTCATAGAGCTGCTTAAATGGGAATTAAATGGGTTCTACATAATGAATGCTCTTAGCACTATGCCTCCACTTCAAAAGTGCTCAGGAGGTGGCAGTGAACGTGTGCATACTGCAGTCATTGATGTGCATGATGAGCTTGCCCATTTTTTATATGGGATTGGGAACTTAAATGTTACTTGCTGGGAGAGAAGACTATTAGGTGAGCTCTAAGGCAGCGTGGTTCACCCAGCTAGAAAACAGGGAGGCTTCCACATGTGACCCTTGTGTGGCCCTGAACAGAGATAAAAAGTTGGGGGGGGGGGGCACGGGGAGAGAGAATATTCCTACCACTGACTTCCACTGCTATACCTATTCTGAAACTTCTAGAGTCTAATATAGTCTTACTGATGTAACAGAAAATAATGATTCCCAAACTGATAGATTTATCTACCTCAAGGACCATTCAATGGATTAGCAGATTGCCCCTGGTGGTTTTTTTTTTTCTCTGGATGCAAAATTGTGGAACTGTTCACTGGACTCATGTATAAAATCTGCCACATCTGTTTTGCACGCTAGCCAAAACACACAGTCAAAAGTACACATTGTCCTAGAGAATTTAACAGGAGAATTCAGCTCACGTTAAACTCCAGCACCGTCACTCCAGATGGGAGATTAACCACAAATGAAGCCACTCCGTCACTGGACTGCGTTACGCTTTTCTTTGACTCCAAGTCGGACGTCTCTTGGTTGACATCGACCGTTTGTGCATTCAGGGTCACCGGGACCCCTCCTACCACTTGGTCAAGCGAATCCTTCACCTGCACCTGTTTGTCAGAAAGTCCAGATCCATGTCAACAGCTCATCACTTCTTTTAAAGCACAACAATTCTGAAATAATTTCCCTTCCTCCCCACCACAGTATAAATTAATCATGTTTAACTCAGGAAAGAGAAGTATGCTCTCAGTTTATAGAAAGGTTGAATTTTATTTCGTTAAACCATTTTTGAATGGATTCCCTGTATGTGAAGCAGATTCAGAACACAAATATCATTCTATCAAGTAGATGTGATAAGATCTTCTGCTATCTAACTTCTGTGTTCCTTCAACTGGTTTAGGACTCTATAAAGGAGAAAATGAGGCAATCACTTCTGGGAACGATTCTCCTGGATATGAGAAGCAATAAATGCATCTTTTTTTGCCCCTTAATCTCTACCTCTCACCACCATGCCTATGGTCATATATAACTTCCACAAAGATATACTTCACTTTTATATGTGATATTAAATATATAAGATATTTTAAAATAATATAAATATATTCTATGTAATAATATATTTATGATATATTGTATATTGCTCTATATTATCTGTAATATATTATATATTATCATATGTATTATACAGTAATAACCAACTCTGGTGGTCTAGTGGTTAAGATTTGGCACTCTCACCACCACAGCCCGGGTTCATTTCCCAGTCAGGGAACCACACCACCCATCTGTTGGTTGTCATACTGTGGCAGCCATGTGTTGCTGTGCTGCTGAAAGCTATGCCACTAGTATTCCAAATACCAGCAGAGTCACCCATGGTGGACAGGTTTCAGTGGAGCTCCCAGACTAAGACAGACTAGGAAGGCCACCCACTTCAGAGAAAATTATCCATGAAAACCCTGTGTCTAGCAGTGAAACATTGTCTGGTAGAGCGTGAGAAGGTGAGAGGATGATGCATAAAGACTGGGCAGGGTTCCACTCTGCTGTACACAGGGTCGCTAGGAGTCAGAATCAACTCAAGGGCACTAACAATAACAAGTCATGTAGTAATATATTATAAATTATTATATATTATTTATGTACACAAGAAACTATAGGCATATCCAAAGCTTGCCTGGTCTTGGTAAATCTTTTTCTCTTAAAATCCAGTGACCCACAATGAGCAATAAGTCACACATTTTAGTTGTACTAAAGTTGATTTTTAAAAGCAACATGTTTTCAAAGAGTAAAAAAATAAAACATTCTGCTCTAGCTTTCTAAATTAAGGACAGGGAACAAAAATTTCCATTTTATAAATAATTTTTAAAAATCAAGTGACTGTTTTAACTTCATACTATCAGCATTTAAAAAAGGAAAAGTGGAGGAAGGAGAGAAAACACTAAAGAGGAAGGAGAAAGCAAAAAAAGACAGAGAAAAGAGAGTCAGGGAGAGAAAGTCAAGATGAAAAAGACAGAGAAGAACACAGAAAGACGAGCTCAGACAGAGTTATTCACGAAGAAAACAAAGTGAAAAGCACAGAAATGCAAACTCAGAGACACACAGGAGGTAAAAAGTGATGAGAGAAAGGGGTTTATTTTCAACAAGTGATATCTCTTTCTTAAGGCTTTTAAAGAACAAGCCACCAAATAATGTTAAATGTTAGTATTTTTTGAACTACAGACTTACGGGATTTTATTTATGTATCATTTAATGCAATGCTTATTTAGGGATGAGTAACACAAGCTATCTTACTAAATACTGACACTTGGGTTGAAATCACTCCTGAGGCTGAAGCTGGCCTGCAGTTTCCCACCCCTGTCCGCACCCTCGGGAGGGGCAGGTTTCACAGAGTGAGTTCCCTCCGTGACTTGCCTCTTCAGCATCCTTCCTCTGTTTGCCACCCCCCATGTTTTCCGTAAACAGAAAAACACAGTCATACTCATCAGTCTTCCCCCCTCCATCTACCTTCACAGAATATGGAATTCCAGGCTTCAGGAAAAGAGGAGTAGCAACCAAATTCAGTTTGTAGGGAGAGAGGACATATTGGATGCCAGGAATTTCTGCCTCTTCAGAAAATCCGCCTAAAGAAATGACAAGGATCATGTTGACCTTTTTAAGGAGTATAATGATCGGTATGAGCATCTGTTTTGTCTCTATATGTCTCTACATGCTCATTCATTCACTCACTGTTGCCACACTCATTCATTTACCAGTGGTAAGTAGGACATGGGTCTCGATTCAGAGGGGCAGCACAGAGAAGAGCTTAGACCTCAGGAGTTTCCAAAGCCTTATGGACAAGGCTTGTATGTAGAGAGTGGATGTAGAGCTATAGAACTGGACCGAGGAAGAATGCAAAGAAGGGACACCACCTTTTCTCAGTGGTCTGAGTTTCAGTTGAGTATATGCAAATGATTAAGGAGAGAAGGAAAGGGTAGGCCAGAGACTGAGTCTTACAGGGGGTTCACCATTAGAGCCCAGGGATATGGAGAGAGATGGAGAGGAAGACAGAGAAGAGTGCTTGAGGAAGAGAGAACCCTCAGAGTCCACTGGCAGAGCCCAGTAGTGTTACCGTCCAGCTAAAACTTAAGCTAAACTATTAAGAACATGCAAAGCTCTAGAACTCCCAAACTCCTTTCCAATATTACATCCCTGACAACCCCTATACATACTTCAGCCACTTCAGCCAACTGGATAATCTGCTATTCTCACAGATCAAGCTTCGCTTCCCACCCTTGGTATATCCCCTCTATGGAGGGTGCCCCACTTCACCCTGTATACCATCCCTGTCTCAAAACCCTACTTATCCTTCAAGACTGATCATCTTCAGGACACTGTTCCTGGTTGCTCTACAATCGTCTAGGAGCTCACCTTCTTCTAAAGGTCAATAAGCATTAAGTACTTTGCTTAGAGCACAAATGGAATTTCTTTTTGTAACATTCTTTGTTTACCTGTCTTATAGCTGATGCTAGTTTGTAAGCCACCTGAGAGCTAGAATTAGACATCATTCATGTTTGTAAGCCTCATGTTTAGCAGTACTCTTTGAACATCTCATAAATATTGTATAAAGTGAATTAATTTAAAATAAATTGAGGAAAAATAAAAGTAAGAAAGAAACATTAAATAATGTCAAAACCGATAGCCAGGGAAGGAGTATAAAGTCACCACTGCTCTCCAACATCTACTGAGCATCTGATACGTACCAGGTGCTCCATAACTGGATAATTACCTCAATTCTTCATTCTCCCACCCTAGAAAGACAAATTTAAAGAGGTGGGAGGGACCTTAGGGATCATCTGGTCTAACTCTCATTTTACAGGAAAAAAAAAAAAGAACAGATTCATTGTGGCTAAATTATTTGTTCAAGGTTAATTGAGGATTCAATATAAACCTGAAAGTATAAAGAACATTAATAATCAAGATGTACCAGAAGTAAGACAATTTGACCCAACTTGGACTAATAATGAATGACTATTAAAAACCACTGGAGGAGGGTTGAGAGCACTAGACAAGATGTTAAGGATGCTAAGAAAGTAGTAGGTGGACCCAAAAAAGAAGAGGAGGAGGAGGAGGAGGATAAGAAGTAGAGGAGGAGGAGTGCTAACACTTCGATGGTCTTCACCATGTGACAGATACTGTCTTAAGTGCTTTGCATATATTCACTCTGATCCTCACAAAGCCCCTATGAAGGATATACTATTATTGTAGCCATTTTATAAACATTGTTACTTCCAATTTTAGATAGAATTCCTGAATATTACAGCTGAAAAAGGCTTTAGGAGGCATTTGGTTCAACTTTATTATTGCGCAGGAGTCTAAAATGATAGTAGTAATATCTTTCATTTGCATAGCACTTTATCAGCATTTTTACATACATAATCTCATTTTTATTTTGATTCTTGCCAAAGGAGAACATTGGGGTGCAGATGTTCAAGCCAGATCACCTGCAAAGCCACTCAGGATATCAACTGGGCAGATATCATCCCATTTTTGTAGTTGAGGCAATAGGGACCCAATGACTAGAGATGGGCATAGCTAGCCTCTAATCCCAATTTTTAATAATACACTTTTTAATAATTTACTTTTTATAAGTAAAATTTAACTAGGAAAGAAAATAAAATATGAAAGAATCATAGAAATTATTTGTACTTTTAATATGCTGTCTAAAAAAAACTTACCCGTAGACTCTGTGACTGTGACACCTATATAAAGGTACTTGTCGTTTATATCTTCTAGACTTTCATAGGACAGTTCTTTAATTGCCGTTTCAGAGTTAAATGTGACTTGAGCAATTCCATTTATCAACTTTTTAAAAGGGGAAAATGAAAGAGTTATTTCAGAGAACTTACAAGGAAAAATTAACAAAAATCTGCTTTTACTAGCCTCTAAATTGAAGGCAACTGTCAGAGGAATCATCACCAAGAAAGTGAATGACTTTTTAATTGTGATTAATTTTTATTTTAATTATGAGTTCACAATTAAGTCTGAATGTTATTTTCTAATTTATTTGTATAGAATTATAGACATGCAAGAGTCTTGAACATCACATGTTTCAACAGATCTTTTTCGTACTAGCTGACTTCCAAGACATCATTCATCTTTCTAGGCCTCTCGGCTTACTTTTGCTCTTAATTGAGAGCTTGTTGGGTTTTATGATATTTAATTTGTACTTTACTGCTTACATGTTTAAACACTAATTTAAAAACATACAATGGGGAAGAAGATATGGGGTTAAGTCATACCACATTATTTTGTTATTAACCACAACAGTAAAATAGATTTTGCCTTATTTTTTCTTCTAAAATTGAGTACCTTGAGGCCAGAGATTTTTGTCACAGCTGACTTTAAATTTCTTTAAATATCTAGCATAGCATTGTGTCTAGCATAGAATCTTGCATTAAAAAGAGGCATCTAATTTATATCTTGAATAAATAAAACTGTGTTTTGAAAAGGCAAACCCTAAATAAGTGATGATGCAAAACTACATGAATATGCAACAGTGAGCCGAATGACGTGAGCCCTTATCATCTATTGTATAACGTCAAAAACACAGAGCAACGGAAAAGGGGACCAGGGCTCTAAGCTGAGCTCCAGCAACCACTACAGCACTTAACCACGGGCAAGTAACTTTCCAATGAATTCATTTGCTCACAAATATTTACAGAGCACCTATTTGCCAGGAACCATACTGGCTCTGGTCATATAACCGGAACAATTCAGATCCACAAAGGGTTTAGTGTAGAGAATGATAGAAAAGTAAATAAGCCATTACAATAAAGGTTTTCTCAATCTCAGCACTATTGACATTTTGGACAGGATAATTCTTTGCACAGCTCTGTGCATTGTAGGAGTTTAGCAGCACCCTTGGCCTCTACCCACCAAGTGCCAGAGCACCCTCTTCCCCAGTTGTGATAACTGCAAATGTCTCTGGACATTGCCAAATGTCCCCTTGGGGGTAAAAATCATCCCCAGTTGAGAACCACTGCAATACAGTGAAAAACATGCTCCCCTGAGAGAGAGTCAAGGCCTAAGGGAGCACTTGGTGGGGCAGGAGTTTAGAGGAGTCGGGGGGACTTCCCAGAGAAAGGGTGTCAGCTGAGACTTAAAGAACGAGAAGGAATTAGCCAGGCAAGGAGGAGGCAGGAGGTGACAAAGGGAAAGAGCATTCCCAAGCAGAAGGAGCAGGCTGCAAAGACCTAGAGTCAAGAGTGACTAGGATAAGTTTGAGAAACTGGAGTGATGAGAGCAAGGGAGAGAAAAGGGGAAGACGGCATGAGATACGCTGGTGAGGGGGGCTGATGCCGAGGAAAGTGGACTTTATCCTAAGGACAGTGAGAAGCCAATGGAAGATTTTCAGCTTCAATTTCTACACCTATACAAAATAAGGAAGCGCACCAGATGATTTTGAAGTAACTTTCCATCTCTAGCATTCATTTAGGTGCAAGCAAATGTGTCTTGACATCTTACCGTTGTCTTTTGCGTTGCTTTTTGCATCATTTCTTTTTGATCATCTTTTAAGTCTTCTCTTATTCCGAAAAAGACAAAAACTTCAGCCTCACTGACGACTTTATTATAAAAATATCTGTCAAACAGTAATGCCATAAAATTGTTTTGCTAACATGGCTACAATAATAAAATTCAGATAAAATGGAACAATTTGAAATTACAGAAAGCACTTGATTCTCTTTATTTTTTATTTTTTTTATTTTTTTAAAGATTGGCACCTGAGCTAACAACTGTTGCCAATCTTCTTCTTCTTTTTTTTTTTTCTGCCTTATGTCCTCAAACCCCTCCGTACATAGTTGTATATCTTAGTTGTAGGTCCTTCTAGTTGTGGGATGTGGGACGCTGCCTCAACGTGGCCTGACCAGCGGTGCCATGTCCGCGCCCAGGATCCGAACCCTGGGCCCCAGCAGCGGAGCACACGAACTTAACCACTCGGTCACGGAGCCGGCCCCTTGATTCTCTTTAAATTGTCTTCCATGCACTGTTGCATTTCATCCTCACAAAACTAGAATAATAAGGCCCAAGTACAGATTTCTATTACTATGTGCTAGATGAAAAAACTGATCTGAAGGAGATCAAAAGATTCAGGTCCAGGGCTCTTTCCTACAGGACACCTCACTTCTTCAATGATTTTGATGTCAGTCGGGAGCTGCTCCCTAGTTTTCTTTCATATCGTTAAAAGCAGCATGTCCTGTCTAATCTCATTCTTATAAGTTCTTTTTGAAGATTCTAACTGCATGTTTCCTTTTTAGTTTAGAATTAAAGTAACAATAAAGAAAACTTCCTGCAGAGCCAACAATTCTATAGCAAGAGCTAACTTTCTTTATTCATAGTTTGAACAAATAAAGTAAGGTCTTCATCAAAAGAAGCCAATTTCTATAATTCTCTAAGTGAGACTTTTATGTTGGTTTAGACTAGGTGGCAAACACTATCTGAGAATAAATGCTAGCAGGAGAGACAGTATAAGGTAGCATTTGAGGGCATGGACTGTGGTACCAGACAGACCTTGTGACTTACTAGCTGTGTGATCTTGGGAAAACTACTTAACACTTATGCACCTCTGCTTTTCCATTTTCAATATGGGGATAGTAATAGTATCTACCTCATAGAGCTTGCATAAAGATTAAATAAGCTAATATACACAGAGTGGTTTGAAATGTGCTGACACACAGAGCTATACAAATTGGTTATTGTTATTAATAACTACATGATATTGTCATTTTTAAATGACCTAACCTTTTGTGGTGGATTGCTTGAAAATTAACCCCAAGTCTCCACTTCCTCATGTATCCACCACTTTTGCAGCTCCTACCATGGAAAGGGTGTGAAGGGAGTCTATTTCCTCTGGGCTGGTCTTGTAACTTGCTTTGGACAAAAGAATGTGATGGAAAGAATGGTGTGCCAGTCCCAAGCGTAGGCCTTAAGAGGACTTTTATGCTTCCATTTTCTCTCTTTGAGCAGTATTGCTGCTACAGGCTCCCCTGTTGGATGATGAGAGACACACATGGTCCAGTCATCCTTGTAACTTCAGTTAACGGCCAGCCAACAGCCAGACGTGTGAGTAAAACCTCCCTAGATCAGCCAGCCCCCAGCTGACCAGCCAACTGACTGCAGGCACATGGGAGAGCTTAGCTGACGTCAAACTGGACCAGATAGGCAGAACTGCCCAGTTGACTCATAGATGGTTGTGGTTTTACGGCATTGGGTCTTGAAGTAGTTATGCAGCATTAGCTGGCTGATTAAGCCGTTAAAGAATGATAAGAAGTGAAGCCTTCATATCTCAGTCCCAACATCCTAAGTTATGCTGGTTCCTAAACATACACATTGAACTTAAATCTTCAGGATTTTTTGGCTAGTGAATAACCAACAAAGCTACAGTCAGAATCAGCTAAAATCAGAATGAGTAAATAAACTGTAGGCACGATGGGTGCCAGCCAGGCAGCGTAACAGTTAAGTTCGAAAGTGCTCTGCTTTGGCGGCCTGGGGTTCATGGGTTCGGATCCCGGGTGCAGTCACGCGCACTGCTCAGCAAGTCACACTGTGGCAGCATCCCACATACAAAATAGAGGAAGATTGGCACAGACGTTAGCTCAGCGGCAATCTTCCTCAGCAAAATAAATAAACAAACAAGAAAACTATAGGCGTGATGTCTCCTCAAGCAGTCAGTTCCAGAGTCATGGCAGATATTGCCAATAAATCACAGATCTCAGCAACATATATAAGTGTATTAAATCAACACATTGTACACCTTAAACTTGCAGCTTGTTACATGTCAATTATATCTCAATAAATCTGGAAGAAAAAATCACAGATCTCACTTTGGGCAACTATCACCAACCAGAGTTGACACTCAACTTAGCTGGATAATCTGGAAAAAAAAAAATAACTTTCTTACCTTGCTTTTATAGTAACTTCAAAATTATTGAAGTCCTTATAACCAATGAAACTATTTTCTGGTTCTATTGAGACAGAAAAATGTGGCAACACTGAAAATAAAAACAAAGAGGCAATATTACCATTTACATTGGAGTAGCCTTTAAAGCATAGCAACCAACTGTACTTTCTGGTATAGTTGGACAAGCTGTAACATCAACACAACATCCACCTGGTCATCATCATCATCAACAATGACAACAACATGTCTGGGAAGCCTCGCACTCTGCCAATCAGAGGTCAATCCAACCTCTCTGTACCAGAAGCACTTTGCTTATACTCTGATTTCAGCACTTATTATAGGCAATTGATGATTTCCTCCACTGGAATATGGGCTCTTTGAAAACAAAACAGACTGTTCTCTATTTATCTTTGTATATCTCTCCCTTTCACCCTCCTCATAAGTCTTAAACATAGTATATGCTCAACAAGTGTTTATTAAATTGAAAATAGAAAAGGAAAATTTTTGCTTATTTAACACTTTCCCTTTTTTGTCTAGTTGATAGAATCCATTCAGTTTCCAAATTCCAGCATAAAACCCTGACTTTCAGCAAGAAGAGAGAGCTTAAAATTAGCTATAAGAAAGAACATCCATGCAAAATTAGAAATTAGAACAGACAGGAAGGGGGTTTTTGCTATCTCTTTGGTGTCTTGATTGCCCAAGAGAAAACAATTTCACCAGTCAAAATGGCACTGTCTTCTCTTTATATGAACTCAGACCATGTACTAGGGCTTATAGATTTTAATTCTATTAAACTGAACACAAGTTAACAGAAAATTGGGTGATTGCATGTCCCTGATATTATGGACAAAGACTGACACCCAAGGGTACATGAGAGAGTTGGCTTCAGATATGGCTCGTGTGTTCCCTGGATGGTGAAGGCCAGATGTGAAAGAGCAATGCAATTTGTTGCTGTGGGCTGCATTCCTGTGCCATTAGAGATCAAGGCCAGTCTGTTTCCTCCAGGATATGAGGTGGAGGAAAATATTTCATCCTTTCATCTAATACCTACTTGCCATGTAGTGGGCACACTCTTATCCAAGGGATATATACTAGTGAACAAGATAGATACAGACCCTGTCCTTGATGAGCTCACAGTCAGGCAGGGAAGACAGACATTAAGCAAATAATGACACAGATAAATACCTAAACCAGTTATAAAAACTGATATAAATCAGTACAGGGAATCCTTCCCAGGAAAGAGAATTTAGGGGAAGCTTTGCTGAATAAATGGCTTTTCAACTGAGACTTGAAAGGTGAGTAGGAGTTGGCTAGGCAATGAAGAAGGGGAAAAGTCTTCTAGGCAAATGGAACATCATATGCAGTCACCACTGCTGGAGGAAGTGAGGGGAAGAGTGGTGTAAAATGAGGCTGAAGAGGAGGAAGGCAGGAGCCAGCTCAAAATAAGGATTTTGACTTTCGTTATAAAAGGGATGAGGAGCTACTGGGAAATTTTCAACAGTGAAATAACATGATGAGATTTGCGTTTCAAGATTATCTTGGCTAATACCCAGTGGGAAGAGCCTGGAAGTAGAGTAGCAATTAGGAGGTTTTGGCAGTAGTCCAGGAGGAAGGCTTGTGATGAATCAATGGGTGTCTACAGACAATAAGAGGTGGATGAATTCTAGATATACATAGGAAGCAGCAAAAACACTTGGAGGAAGGGAGATGGGTTAGGATTGCATGTTACCGAGAGCCTATAACTTTAAAGTTTAGTTACATTACAACAAATTTGTTTCGTCACTATTTTGTTTACTAATTTTTAAAATTGGTGCGTTTATTCTCCATATTATTATGAGTCTCCCGGGGGAATAAAAAGTGACTTCAAGCAAAAAAAAAAGTTAAATTTGATATCAGAGCATACAAATACTCTAGTAAACAACTACAAGAAATGGAAAGATTAAACTATTTATGTGTTAATTATTAGTCCATTAATATGATTGATTTAAAAATAAGAATATCTTAAATTTCCAGATAAACATGTTAGGGATTTTCGAGCCAGAAGGAAAATAACACTGCACTACGGGTGTGGAAATCCAGTTGGTCTTGTTGCATCACTAATTGGTTGTAATGACTTGAGTAAATCATCTATTATTCTTACTGCATTCTGCTCATCTCCTCTCTGATTGTTTAAGTTTCTCCTAAAATCAGAATTCTGGAAAGGACCTTAACTAGTCAAGCTCCTCAGTGGACTAGGTCTCTTCCAGATCTATGATGAGGAATTCAAGTCGAGAGAGACTGGTGTGCTTGTTCAATGCTAACAAGGGGGTGCTGGAACGAGAGCTCAGGCATCCGGACAACCTCCCACCCCCTCAACCAGTGCTTCTAACCATTCCAGCAGGCTGCCTCCTCTTAGTCTGGGATTGATTTGACATTAAGTTCACTAATGACAAGAATTATTGCAAAAACACTAACTCTTTATAGGTAAACGCTTAATTGTCAGAAATTACCATATTCTTTAATTTCAAAATATGCAGTTCCCGTTGTTGAAAAGTCCTCTTTATATTTAGCTTGAATTGTCCACACACCATATCTGTGGAAGCAAAATATTTAAAATTACAGAAGTCATCAAATATTTTTAATTCACCCAGAGGAAATTAATCATTTCCTGTTTTGAAGAGAGAAAAGTAAGTAAAGATGTATATGGCCTAAGTAATATATTTTATTTGTGACAGATTTTTAAGCAATAAACAGAAATAATTGAGCATTTTCAGGGTAATAGAAATTTAGTAATTAGTTTTTCGTACATTGTGTTATTTTTTTCAGGTATTTTCTCTTAATGTAGTCAATAGCTTTGATTTGAAGAGCTTATCCTCCTTGAGAATTTACTTAATTCTGGAGCTTAATTTTACTAACATCATACTAAAATCTACACTATAGTAGAAAGTCCATAAGAATGTCTCCAGAAATGTAAAACACAGGTCAAGCCTATCCAGATGATAAAAGTGACACTTCACATAAATGAAATTGTGGTTGAAGACAAAGTATGGTTTGTTTAAAGAGGAAAATGACCTGGGTTTCATTAACGACCTTCATTCAAAAGTGTTTACTGAGCACTGGATTAAACACTGGAGATAAAAACTGAGCAGGATTGAAGAGTCACTGTCTTCACAGAGCTCGTGGTCCATGGATGTTCAAATTCCCATGTTTCTATTTACTAGCAGATCCGACTTGGGAAGTTACTTAACTTCAATTGTGAAATGAGAAAAATTATATCCACCCTGCATATTGGTTATGCAATCAATAAAGCTTAACATTACAGTTATTATCATCATCATTATCATTAATTCAATGAACATTTATCAACTGCCTGCTATGCTGAAGTGTTGGAGACACAATAGTGAGCAATACAGACAAGACCTCTATCTTCAAGGAGTTTACAGTCTAGTGGGGAATAAAAAGGCAAGTAAATTAATAAATAATACTTACAGAACTGAGATAAGTGCCACGAGGAAAATGAACAAGAGAGTAAAAGGAAGAGAGGGATTGCATTAGATGGTGCATCCAGGGATAGGCTCTTTGAAAAGGGAGTGTTTACCCTGTGTCCTAAAGAAAGAGAAGCAGCCAGCCTTGTGAAGAGCAAGGTGAAGCACATTCTAAGCAGAGGGGACAACATGCGCAAAGGTACTGGGGATGGGAATGTACTGGTCACGAGAGGCTAACGGAACAAATGGCACAAGATGAAGTTGGAGAAATGATGATAGTTATAAAATAATAAAATCAATTCTGTGCTATAGAGCATGCAGTATTTTTAAAGACATATACAATTTAAAAATTATCCAAATTGTTTAAATCTTTCAATTTCATACAAATTTCTAGAAAATTTTCAGTATAGTGAATTAACTGCAAAATCCCATTTAGAGGGCAGAGCAAAAATGACCATAAAAAGATTTTGCTTTAAAGTTATACTGCAGCCATTTATAGGTATACTTATCTTATTTGTCCTACTCTAAATGCCTTGAAGTCAGGGACTGTGGACTCTTTGTTTCTGTTTTGAATCTCTCATGCCCATTACGCTTAGACCATACCGGGAATGTGTTCACTAAATATTTATTACACTGGGCTCTGTTTAAACATGTTCTTAAATCCTTCAGCATGAGGCCAAATGCTAAATGACTCCGAGAACACCCTCTCTTTTGAAATCTGCCTTCTAGCAGTCTATGCAGCAAAGAATACAGAGGATCAATATTTTTATAGCTCTCAGAGCACACCAGCCTTTTAGTCTATTAGATTAGACCACACGAGCTGTCTACACACCAGTCTAGATAGTCTAGAAGATTCCTTGACGGGTGGAGGGATTGATGGTTTTGACGGAAGAAAAAAGGTTGGGGACTATTTTTGCTTCTTTCAAATTTTAATTTCTGTATGTAAAGAGGATTGATGAGAAGTATTTTTTTTTGAGAAGTATATTTTTTGAAAAAGGAATTTTTTTTTTGCCAGAGACTGAGCCTAGCTTCTCATTAGACTTCGAAAGACTTTGCATATCCTCATGTCCTTCACACTGGCGCCTTTGTTAACACTAGGTGACTCCATTTGACTTGTTATCTGCCTCATAACGAAAAGTTCCAGATGTGCTTTTTAGAGAAAACTTTATTAACAAATACTTTAAAATACTTAGGATTAGATGGAATCTTGAAGTCAGGAAAAGAGACAATTCCAGTATAATCATTTTCTTCCACAATGTCAACTTCTGATCCTTCGGGATCCTTTGAATAAAAACAAACAACTTCAAAGCACATAAACCACATTTGAAAAATTAAGTGATTATATTATCTTTGATACACAGAAATATTTACTAACAAATATCCACATGTTCAAATTAAATATGAAGGAAGAACATGATTTAAATGTTGTGGAAGGCAAACATGGTTCCTTTCAGCTACTTCCCTCCCTCTTTTTGGGCCTTCTTCCATCTCTTGCCTTACCAAAAAAAAAAAGAATTGTATATATCAGTCTCCAGGGTATCTTGGTCTCAATTATCTAGAAGAGACTCTCTATTGCATGACTGAAAAGTAGCTCCTGTTCTATCCTTCTTACTTCTGACTCTCTGCTCTGTCCCTCCTTTTCTAGCAATCCTCCCACTTCTTCTCCACATATCCAAATTCTACTCATTGTTCCAGGCCCAGTTCAAATCTCTTTTCCTCCTTGAAGTGTCCCTTGGCCTCCCTGATCTCTTTGAATTTCTGTAGAGTACAGTCTGTGTCAATAGTTAGCAACCACAATCTTGGAACACTCTGACATTTCACAAGTAATTTGTTACAAAATAGTTAGATATTAAAGTTTGTGAAAGGTTTATAATTTTTCTAAGTTAAAGGATTCAAAGTTATCCTTATACATCACTCTTTTTCACTTGTGTTCTGATAAGTTTTCTGTTTTTTTGAGTAGGAGAAAAGGTGTTGCAGCCTATAGTGAAGGACTATCACTAACACGCCTACTGTTAATAGGTGAGCAGTTATTTTCCCAACAAAATTCGGTAGGGTTGTGACCCAAACTGGGTAAGACCACCGGAGTTGATTGCACGTGTGTCAATGTCATCTGTTATGAATGCCATGGCTGATCAAAGGTTAATAGCTGCTGATCTTTGGCTCATGGTTTAGCACTATTTTTCACAGGTATTAGTATGGTAGTTACTCAACTCTAAGTTCCTTAAGTGTAAGTATCACAGATTGTAATTCTTTTTCTTGAATTGCACAAATCAAAAATCTCATGCATAGTAGGTATTTAACTTAGTGATTTATCGATACTCTTTAAGAAAGAAATCATGAAGGATATATTTAAATTATTTAGTTGACAATCATAACTTGCTGAGATTTTTACTTGAGCTTATTATATCTGTCCATCCTAGAGGTTTAGACCTACAATGTTATGCTTACAGGAGATGTTCAATAACCATTTACTGAGCATTGAATGAGTTCATGAAGTGTTAGGGCAGGGTTACAGGACAATGGATCTTGTCTTGAAGATGAGTTAAATTATTATCTAAATAAATAACATACTTACTATGAAAGTTAAGACAGTTTCTCTTTTGGCTGGCTTCAAGTCATCATTCAGCGAATAAACTCTAACCTTTACTGTAAGAAAAATTGATATCTGCTAAACACAATGGTATTTTTATTTTTTACAATAATGATCCTTAAAAATGATGATTCAATTAAAAAAACCTCAATCACAAAAATCAATGCACAAAAATCCTTATTTAAGAGAAAGAAAAAATTAGTTTACAGACATGTAGATTACTAAAGATTCTTTTCTTTTAAAGAGAATCCTCTTGGATTCCTTTAAAGAGCTACTTGTAGTGAATTTAAAGTTCAGTTCACTTTATTAAGGTATCTTTACATACAAGCTTTTTTTTTTTTTTAAGATTGGCACCTGAGCTAACATCTGTTGCCAATCTTCTCTTTTTTTTTTTCTTTTTCTTCTCCCCAAAGCCCCCCAGTACATAGTTGCATATTCCAGTTGTGAGTGCCTCTGGTTGTGCTACATACAAGTTTTTTGGAACACATATACAGGAAAAATTTAGGCAGTTTTTTATGAAAAATCTTGTAGTAGCGAAATTGATGTTACCATACGAATATATGGGAGTATAATATATTGTCTCATGTTAGACTTGAAGATTTTAATGGAAAATTAGATATTTGATTTAGACATAACACAGTCTTCCACTTAAAGAAACCACCAAGGCCCCAAATTATCCCATTGTTGCTGAAGGCAGCTTTGAATTGTATGGTTTTGTTATATTTCTTGAGCCAGATCCTACAATTGTTCTCTCATGGTTAAAGGACTAATGTCAGGGGCCCAATAATGATTAGTTCTCTTCCATTTCTTTCTGTCAGTTAATCTCCATCTTTTAAACAAACACATCTGTTTATCTTTTAACTCACAGCTGTTTGAGACTGCTGATCTATTTCCCTGCAATGACATCTCGTAATTTCTGTAGGGTTTTCCTGATGCTCAAATCTATTCACGGCCAAAACTTAACTCACAAAATAAAATTGAACTGGCACCATAAACATCTTAATGGGTCAATATTATGCAAAGCTCTACATAAGAAGCCCCGTTAAGCTCTCTAAAATTGGTTTCACTAAGACCATAAGGATCAAAGAAAGATGCTCAGCAAATTCTGCCACCCATCCCCCTGCCCCTCACTCCTGTCTCCATCTCGAATCCTTCCTCCTGCCTGTGAACACATCCTGTCCGGGACTGAGCATCGCTGGGAAGCTGCCAGGCGCAGTAGGTCACAAAAGTTAAGAGCACAGGCCCTGGAGTTCAGAACTTTGCTTTCACTCCTGCCTCTGCCATTTTCCAGTCTGGCCCTGAGCAGGATGCTTAATCCCTCTAAATCTTAGTTCCCTCATCTGTAAAACAGGACTGCTAGTATCCGCTTCATAGTGTTGTGAGAACTAAATAAGGCAAAGCTTTTGCATAGTCTGGCACAAATCAATAAGTGTTTATTATTTTTAAATTATTTTTGTTTTATCATTATTATTTCTACAACTACTACTTGTCTACTTTCTAACCCAGTTTGTGTTCAGGTTAGAAAATTAATCTTGTCTTCCCAGCAATGGCATATTGGAGGTAAGATCAATAAAATTTTTTGTACCAAAGATATGGCTTTAAAAAGTATACTGTTGACAATCATATTGCAATACAAATGTATCAAACCAATATGTTGTACACTCTAAACTTAGACAGTGTTGCATGTCAAGTATAACTCAATTAAAAAAATGTATTGTGTGTCTTCTGTGTGCAGGCACTATGCTAGGCACGGAGGTGTGAGGAGTGGAGTGGAGGAGAGAGGCAAAAACATGATCACACGGGGATATGTAAAATTCCAGGGGTGGGAAGGGCTACAGAGGACATTGCCTGGCTTTCTGAGCATGCAGAAGAGGCAGATGTGAAGTGGTCAGGGAGGTCAGAGAAGGCTGCCCTCTAGACCAGTCCTGCGATGGCATGAAAGGTTGACTAGGAGTTAATGAGGCAAAGGACGGGCATGAATGTACCAGGCAGAGGTACACAGGCCTTAACATCGATTGGAAGCAACTGAAAAGGGGTCCATTTGGCTTGTGTCCACAGATGACAGGGAACATGGTGGGTGATGAAGCTCGAGGGGAAGACAGGATACAGGCTGAATGGAACTGAAGGTTCTGGTCAATACTCTAAAGTCCTTTATCCTATAAAGCCTTGAAGATTTAGGTCTCTATCCTAAAGATGCTTATACTAAAAATCTCTCAAGGATCTTCAGATTAAATGTGTCAGCTGGGATATTAGAGCTATAAATAGCAAGATTTAATCAATTTTTTAAAAAATTACTTTTAAGTAATTCTTTTTCTTCTGTGTAAATACGGCTTTGTGCTACTCCACAGATTAAGTAATAACAGAAAACTCTTACCTAGTGCTTATTCTGTGGTAGTCACTGTTTTAAATGCTTTACATGTAGGAATTCACTTAACTCTCACAGCAACTTTACTAGGTAAGTTCTATTATTATTTCCATTTTATAGATGAGGAAAGTGAGGCTCAGAGAGGTTGAGTAACTTGTGCAGGGTCACAGAACTAATCACAGCCCAAGCTTGGATTGGAACCCAGACAGTTGTCTCCAGAGTGTGCTTTTAACCACTATCCTTCACTTCCTCTCACTAATGGGTCAATATTTAGGAGAAACTTCCCTACGTTTCCTCTGTGATTAGAATAGATGAGGATACCACATCTTACAGTAAAGTCCTCATAGAGAAATAATAAATGAGGCTAAGAAAGGTCCCAGGCTCTTGGTATCAGACTACTTATTGGACAAAGCCCGAAGACCCTAAGTGGTAGGTAGTATCAACAGGACTGAATTAATGAAGATTCCCCTAATACAGGAGGAGGACAAGGGAAAGAATATGTTTATTTCTAGGTATGATTATGTTTAAAAGGGCCCAAGCTTTATGGGCAGAGATTGTTTCCTTGTATACCAAGTCATCTTTGGAGTCAAGAGAGGGTACTATTCTGACAATGATATTTTGTCCAAGACGAGAGAGTAACTCACCCTCTCTAGGCCTTTCCTTTCTTGGCTGATCATAACAGGTGCTCCTGCTGAAATGGCAATGGTGTAGGCCCATTCCACCCCACTATTGTCATCATCAACATCAACCAACATTTAGCAAGTATGCATTATGTGAAAAGTTTTTCAACAAGTCTCGCTGGTCCTGCCTACCTTCCTCTGTTCTTCGCCAATCATATCGTTATTAAAACTTCATGACCTCCTCCTCCCACATACAGTTTTCTCATAATTCCATCTCTGATGTGCTCAAAAGTCAATGATGGCGAGAGGGAGAGATGGAGGAAACAAAAACTTTGCAGACACATGAACATATCTGGACAACATTCTCACTTTCTTGTGTTTTTACCTTTAGTTCATTTGGAATAAATCCAGTTATTCCTCAGTCATAGAGTTTTGCCTAGCTGTCCTGCCCTTTCTCCCTCTAACAGAAGAGCCATGAATATGAAACAATATTCTAACAGGAACTTTCTTAGGTAGATTCCCTTAGAAAATTAATACCCATATATTTCTGTGATCTAGTTTATTCTTTGCTGAAACATCTGATCCCCTAGGGGTGGATTTGTTTTCTGAATTTGAAGATGAGTTCCAAAGTAATGGAATTTATTTATGAACATGGCTCTACAACAAATTATTTTCCCATTGTTAAAATTATATTTACAATTACATATTATATTTGTTTAATAAATAAGATATAACACAACATTTCACAATTTTTAAAAAGCTTTTTTTCTACTTGGAAATAAGTGATGGGGCAGATAATGTAATTGTCAACTTTGTAATTTCCATATGAATTTAAAATTTATATTTAAAATCAAACTTAAATTTAAAATTAAATTCCATTTAATTGTTTATTTAGCAATTTCCATATACACAAAATTAAAAGGGTATTTATAAGTGTAAAAGTCATTGGGAATTGAGACTCCTTTGAGCAAGTTGGAAACCTGTCTCCACTTAATTTCATGTTTTAAAAAGCTCTACAATATAGTGTCAATTCTCCCCCCAGAGAAAGAAGCATCTTATGTCCTACCTGACTGGTGTGGAGTGTAAACAGGCTTATCTGTATGAATGAAGAGAAATCCATTGTCATAGGTTATTGGAATTTTTTTTGCTTTTGAAAAATGCTGTGATACAACATCCAAATACACATGTGAAGCTGAGTTTTGTCCTCCAGACAGTTGTTTGGGTTGTATCTGTAAAAGAAAATGTTGGTGGAAAAGAGTACCATAATTTTAATATTATAAAACATGTTGATTTTCTAAATACCACTGTAATGTCACGAGAACAGACAATAAGTATGTGTATTTAGTCATTTGAAAAATAATAGAGGAGCCAAAATGTAAATAAATTTTACCCAAAGCCCTTCATTGTCAAATATAATAATCAAAATTTAGCTTTAAGCAATTGAAAGTCTTTTCAGTTCCATGTTTCCTAAATTTTACACACATTTAGTGAAAGTACTGCCATGGAACTCTCTTAACAAACTTGTGGCTGACTTTATTAGCCCATATTCACCATTCCCTCAATTCAACATCCTGACTGATGTTAAGTACACTTTGTATTCTATCTGCATCCTTCTGCTCCCGTGGGTTGAGCTGCACACTTTCCAATGTGTGTATGTAATTGTAATTATCCACTTTACATTGCATGATATACAAATTTAATACATATAAAGTAGTAAAAGAAAGGAAAATGTTTCTATGAAAACTTAGGCTTTAGAAACATGTGATAGAAGTTAATCACTAAAATCAACTGCTGTGGAATTAGATATGTGGATACTGTAAACATTTGGAAAACAGGAAGAATCTATAAAGATTTTGCACTCAGATTGCTTTGCAAGTGTCTTTAACTTCTTTCTCCACTTTAAAGAAACAGAAACTGCAGAACAAAGATGATTCGTTAAAGGTGTGACACATCATAAAGATCTGATGCTGTAATGAGTGGACCCATACTTAAAGAAAAGACCTTGGCACAACATCAAACAACTGGCAAACATACATACATTATAATGTTAAGATAAAATTAAATGCTGGAAATATGTATTGATTTTTATGCTTTCCCTTTTACCTTTTCAATTAACCACCTAAATGAGCACTGTTCAATAGAACTTTCTGTGATGATGAAAATGTTGTATATCTATGCTGTCCAGTATGGTGACCGCTAGTCACATGTGGCTATTTGAGCACTGGAATGTGGCTAGTGTGACTGATGAACTAAAGTTTTGATTTTAGTTAAATTTGATTGACAAATTTAAAGGTAACAACCACACGTGTGTGGCTAGTGGCATCAGAGAAGACTGCCTCCTGAAAATAACTCTCCTAGGAAGTGAATTTTAATTCCTAATAAACCTAATAAGTAGAAGTATTTGTTAAGAGGTTAGACTATTTGTCATCGAGAACATTAATGAAAGAATTCCTGCATTTGGTTAGAATTGATTTAGATCAGTGTTTCTCAAACTCAAGTAACATACAGACCCCTTTTAAAGGATAAAAGAGTCCTGGAGGACTCTCAGTGTCGACTTTTTATTATTTACAACATAATAAAATATTATTTTTATTACAGTGTACTTAAATATGTACACACCTAAAACTAGGTATAATTTTCTTATGCTTATGACTTTTATTTAATTATAAAATCAAAACAAATTTATAAAATAAATTCAAAATGCTAAATATTAATATAATTCTAACTCTAAGCTCTTTATACAATTTCAAATTTTAATTTCTTTTTAAAGAACTCACCTTAGAGAAACACTGGTCTAAATGAACCTCAGAGCCCCTTCAAAGTCTAGTCATCTTTAACTTTCTGGTTCATTTTTTAATGTAATCAGAATTTGAAACAATATTTTGGATTTATTTATTCAGTGTGGTGAATAAATAGTAAGTATTGTTACTGCACAAAGGGCACGATCTGCTTGCCATGAGACAAAAGCCAGTCGTCAAGAGGCAAGATAGTGGCAGAGAAAGGGTGTTTTATTACAGGTTGCTAGCAAGAGGGAAGATGGCTGACTAATGTCCAAAAGAACTGTCTTAAGGAGGGCACAGAATCTTGAAGCAGTTACATAGGCCAGTGGGTTATAGGGGAGGGGTTAGGAATGTTGACCCTCTAGTGTTACAGACTGGAAGTTGCCACACCAGGTCTTTCAGTTTTTGTTGACGATGGCTATCAGCATAGACTCTCTTTGGGGGTCATCACATTCCTAAGGAACTCAAAGGAACGAAGTTATCGTCTTATCGTAGCCAGGAAGTACATGTACAAGCAGGGGTCATAAAATCTACAGAGCAGTTAGATCTCCAGGAGTGTGTGCATTTAGCTGGGTTAGTTAGTCAGAAGTCATTCAAAGTTACAATACAGTCTCTTTTCTACAATATGGCTTCCCTTATGTCAACCTTATGTTGAGCTGGTATCAATATGAAGTTATTTTTAGTTATCAGAATTTTTAATAAAAAATGAGTTGCAAGCACTTATCTAACCAAGTTATACTATACTTTCTTAATAGAAGGAAAAGTTATTTGATCCAGGTTTTTCTTTCTATTAGCTACAGGTTGTCAATGGGAGCCATTCACTTTAGTAATCAATAATTTTATTAGTTTTAGAAGCTATAGTGATAGAATATTGGAGTTTAAACAAACAAAGATTAAATAGCATCCATGGGTTTTTGTAGGTGATGCATTCCATATACATCAATATGCATATTCATAATTCTCTACTTCTTTGTAATGGCAATTTTCACAGTAAACAAGTATTTTCAATTTATTTCCAAATATTTTCACATTAGCACAATTTTGTTTTCCAATAAGAATGTTGCAGTTTACATGCATTGCTCAAAAAGCAGATGCAGCTCTCCTATTCAGAATTTTCTGTTTCACCCATATCATCCTCAGCGACTAACATCATCTAATAATCTCACAGTGGAGAGCGGTATAAACGATCAACTCTGTGTGTTATCAATATTCAAACTTTGTAAACATTTTATTGAGAATATTCTCTACGTATAAAGAAAATGAAGGATGAATACATACTGTTAAGATTGCAGAGTTTTGGAATTTGTTTTCTGTGGATAAAGTAACATGGCCTGAAGAGTAAGTAAATTGTTTATCAGGATAACTTTTAATAGACACTGCTGCATCAAATGTTTCGGTGTATCCATAAACTTGAATTACAATATTTTCAGATGCTCCAACACGGAATACTTTTGGTGCTGAAATGACATACCTGTTGAAATAGGGAAAGAGAAGAATCAGTATCTTTATACAATATATTTTGTTATACTTTGGATATTTTTTATCTCACTTGAGAGATTCAATTTAAAATAGGCGAATTTTGTCAACTTAAAAATGATAATTTTAAATCAAAATTTACTTGGGGTCTATGATAATGTCTGTATAGTTTCCAAGAAGAAATAACTGGGAATTAAGACTTGAGAAATAGAGCCAGAGACTTAGTTAACATTTAGAAAAGTACTAATGGCACCTTCCCTGAGCTACTGCAGCAAAGGAAGACTTTTAATGATGTTGACTGGAACATGTAAATAGTGTCAATATTTTAGCCCAAGGAAGAAAAAAACAACATAAGCACCAGTGATTGAATTCCAGCTCTGCCATCTACTGGCTGTGTGCCCACGGTAAAGTCACTAACCCTCTCTGAGACTAAAATAGCTTAACTGTGAAAATACCAGCTTCTTCACCAGACTGCAGTAAGGACAAAATAAGAGCATGTATATGAAAGTACCCAGGATGCTTAGTACTCGATAGATGTTAAGATTCATTAATTTCACTAAGTTAGATGAAAGGAAGTAATCTTAGAAGTACTGTGTTACACTAGTGAGTGGATAAAGAAAAGGATAGAATAAAAGTGAGCTGGGGGAGTGTATTTTGAAAAGGAAGTAGTGATAGAGGTCCTTGAAGAGTGAGTAATTACAATCTTATAACAATAACGGTAATAACAGTAATTGAGTAGTTACCATATATGAGAGGCTGCATTAGCACGTTACATACAACTCTTTTAATCTTTATAACAAGCCAGCGAGGTAGGTACTATTATTATTCCTATTTTACAAGTGATAAGAGGTTAATTGGACCAAGGTCACAGGGCTTGTAAGTGAAGGAGGCAGGACTTTATATGCAGGTCTCTCAGTTGTTCTGTACACAACTGAGGTCAGAGTTACAAGCTATGTTCACAACCATAGGCTGTCCCATCAATTTTGTTTTTCATGTGATTTATCCAAGAATGGAAATGAATCTACATAAGTTTTTGAAATAAAAATTTTAAAAGGTGTGACTTTTGGTTGTTTTATTAAAAGAAAACTTACAAATATAAACTAGGTTATTCATTATGTATCAAAAAAGTATCTAATTTGAATATGAGCACTACATATGCTGCTACATAGAAAAAGAAGTGTGTCTCAATCCAAATGGGCATAGTGATTACTAATTCAAGCAGCAGAACAGGCTTGGGTGCACCTGTCACCCCACCTGGCAGAATTATTGCAGGCTTCTGTCAACATTACAACACTTTTTAAAAAGTCTTTAAAATCAGCGCGTCTTTAGTATCAGTGAAATTAACTTGGAAACAATTAGATCCTTTAAAGCATCTGGCAGTTCTGCTACACGACCATTAATTTGGAATCACTTATAGGCAAATTCTAAGAGAGAAAAGAATCTCCGGACTTCCAACCATCATCTGAATTCCCAACGAACTTAGCTAGGAACAGCAGAAAAGGGGAAAAGTTCAGCTTTGATGATCATAAGGTACATTTACTGAAACCTTATTCTTTACGTATTTTTAAGCACTTTATATGTTTAAACTCACTGTGTTGCTACAACTACTCTGTGAGGAAGGTCTTAGTATCACCCCCATTTTACAGATGAGGAAACTGATAATTAACTTACCCAAGGTCACACAGCTAATAGGTTGTAGAATTAGGAAGTGAACCTTAGCAGCCCGTTTCCTGAATTAACACTTACAGTTGCATACTAAACTGAACTTATCAGGAGTTTTGCAATCAGAAAACTCTAGGGGAGAAAAGCTATTTTAATTTCAGTATTCTCAGAAGTGGTAGATTTTTCAATTAGTCTTGTTTTAATTTTGAATTGTCTATATGGTGGTGGTGGTGAAACATAAAATAGTCAGTGTTTACAAGTCCCTGAAAGATGGCTCTGGATCCACCCATCATACAGATTTTGGTCCTTCGTGATTTGGCAGTAGCACAATCTATCGTACAAAAAATCTCATCTTTTTCTTATTCTCTTTCCTGTTAGTTGCAGAGGATCAGCCCACTGAGCTTGCAGAGATGCAAGAACGTTACTTTGGCCTCTATCTGGAATGTTCTTTCCCCAGATATTTACATGGCATCCTCCCTCACTTCCTTAAAGCTCTGTTTGAATGTCCCCTCCTTGGAGAAGCTTCCCTGGCCACACTTTTTAACAGTGGCCCGTCATTTCTTTATCCTCTTACTCTCCTTTATATTTCCCTTCTTGGCACTAATAACTACCTGACTTTATTTATTCATTCATTCATTTGTTCATTCATTCTTTCATTATTTGCTTCTCCACTAGAATGTAAACTCTATGCCATCTACTATCACCCCAGTGCCTGTCACATGGTAGGTGCTTAATAAATTTTTGTTGAGTCACTCAATCAATTAATTAAGTTAACTGATTACCATGTTGTAAATGGTGCATTCTCACTTTTTCAGAGAAAGAGAGGAGATGCTTGTTAAGGGTCAGGACTGTTTGGTAGAAAGAATTTAGTATCATGGGACCCAGGTTCTAGTCCTAGTTCTGTCACTAATTTGAAGTCATTTAATCTCAATCTCTTGGAACTTCAGCTGCTTGTCTTTCAAAAAGGAATAAACAGGGGCCAGCCTGGTGGCGTAGTGGTTAAGTCCATGAGCTCTACTTTGGTGGCAGCCCAGGGTTTGCAGGTTCAGATCCTGGGTGCCAACCTATATGCCACTCAGCAAGCCATGCTGTGGTGGCATCCTACATACAAAATAGAGGGAGAATGGGGCTGGCCCTGTGGCCGAGTGGTTGAGTTTGTGCACTCTGCTTTGGCAGCCCAGGGTTTCACTAGTTCAAATCCTTGGTTCGGACATGGCACCACTCATCAAGCCATGCTGAGGTGGCATCCCACATGCCACAACTGGAAGGACCCACAATTAAAAATACACAACTATGTATCGGGGAGCTTTGGGGAGAAAAAGGAAAAATAAAATCTTTAAAAAAAAAATAGAGGAAGATTGGCACAGATGTTAGCTCAGCAACAATCTTCCTCACCTAAAAAAAAAAAAAAGGAATAAACAAAAACTACTTAGGTATTGGAGTGACTGTGGCCATGTGAGAAAATCAGATTAGGGGTGGGAGAATGCTATACACTTATGATATTCTAAGTGTATGTTTATAATATATTTTACATATTTATATGTACAGGCATGCCTCAGAGATATTGCTGGTTTGATTCCAGACCACTGCAATAAAACACCACAATAAAAGACATATCGTGATAAAGCATCACAAGAATTTTCTGGTTTCCCAGTGCATATAAAAGTTATGATTACACTATCCTGCAGTCTATTAAGTGTGCAATAGCATTGCGTCTAAAAAAATGTACATACCTTGATGAAAAAATACATTTTTGCTAAAAATGCTGACTATGCTCTGGAACTTCAGGGAGTCATAATCTTTTTGCTGGCGGAAGGTCTTGTCTTCATGTTGATGGCTGCTGACTGATCAGGGTGGTGATGGCTGTGCCAATTTCTTTTTTTTCTTTTTAACAGCCATTTATTTTATTTTATTTTATTTCTTAAAGATGGGCACCTGAGCTAACATCTGTTGCCAATCTTCTCTTTTTCTTCTTCTCCCCAAAGGCCCCCAGTACATAGGTGTATATTCTAGTTGTAGGTCCTTCTGGTTCTGCTATGTGGGACGCCGCCTCAGCATGGCCTGGTGAGTGGTGCTAGGTCTGTGCCCAGGATCCGGGCTGGGGAAACCCTGGGCGGCTGAAGTGCATGAACTTAACCACTCAGCCATGGGGCTGGGCCCTGACAATTTCTTAAAATAAAACAATGAAGTTTGCCACATCGATTGACTCTTCCTTTCACAAATGATTTCTCTATAGCATGGGATGCTGTTTGATAGCGTTTTACTCACAGTAGAACTGGCAAAATTGGAGACCCTGCTGCTGCTTTGTCAACTAAGTTTCTGTCATATGCTAAATCCTTTGTTGTCATTTCAGTAACCTTCACAGTTTCTTTGCCAGGAGTAGACACCATCTCAAGAAATCACTTTCTTTGCTCATCCATAAGAAGCTACTCCTCTTCCATTAAAGTTTTCTCATGAGATGGCAGCAATTCAGTCACATCTTCAGGCTCCACTTCTAATTCTAGTTCTCTTGCTATTTCCAACACATCTGCATTGACTTCCTCCACTGAAGTCTTGAACTCCTCAAAGTCATCGTGAGAGTTGGGACCAACTTCTTCCAAATTCCTGCTAATGCTGATATTTTGACCTCTTCCCATGAATCGCAAATGTTCTTAATGCCATCTAGAGTGGTGAATTATTTCCAGCAGCTTTTCAATTTCAGTTCCCCAAATCCATCAGAGGAATCACTATCTATGGCAGCCATAGCCTTACAAAATTTATTTCTTAAATAATAAGACCTAAAAGTCAAAATTACTCCTTGAAACATGGGCTGCAGAATCGATATTGTGTTAGCAGACATGAAAAAAACATTAATCTCATTGTATACCTCCATCGGAGCTCTTGGGTGAGCAGGTGCATTGTCAGTGAGCAGTAATATTTTGAAAGAAATCTTTTTTTTCTGAGAAGGAGGTCTCAACAGTGGGCTTAAAATATTAAGTAAACCATGTTGTAAAAAGATGTGCTATCATCCAGGTTTTGTTCTTCCATTTATAGAGCATAGGCACAGTAGTTTTCACATAATTCTTAAGGGCCCTACAATTTTCAGAATGGTAAATGAGCACAGACTTACTCACCAGCTGCATTAGCCCCTAACAAGAGAGTCAGCCCGTTCTTTGAAGCCATTGACTTCTCCTCTCTAGCTATGAAAGTCCTAGATGGCATCTTCTTCCAGTATAAGGCTGTTTCATCTACATTGAAAATCTGTTGTTTAGTGCAACCCCCTTCATTAACTACCTTAGCTGGATCTTCTGGAGAACTTGCTGCAGCTTTGACATCAGCACTTGCTGCTTCTCCTTGCACTTTTATGTTATGAAGATGGCTTCTTTCCTTAAACCTCATGAACCAACTTCTGCTAGCTTCAGAGTTTTTTTTCTGTGGCTTCCTTGCCTCTCTCAGACTTCACAGAATTGAAGAGAGTTAGGGCCTTGCTCTGGATTAGGCTTTGGTTTAAGGGAATGTTGTGACTGGTTTGATCTTCTATGCAGACCACTAAAACTTTCTCCATATCAGCAATAATGCTGTTTTGCTTTCTTATCATTTGTGTGTTCACTGGTGTAGCACATTTAACTTCCTTCAAGAACTCTTCCTTTGCATTCACAACCTGGCTAACTGTTTGGTGCAAGAGGCCTAGCTTTTGGCCTATCTCAGCTTTCAACACACCTTCCTCACTAACCTTGATCATTTCTAGCTTTTGACTTAAAGTGAGAGATGTGTGACTCTTTCTTTCACTTGGACATTTAGAGGCCATTATAGAGTTATTAACTGGGTTACTGTCAATATTGTTGTGTCTCAGGGAACAGGGATGCCTAAGAAGAGGGAGAGAGATGGGAATGGCCGGTTGGTGGAGCAGTCAGAACACGCGACATTTATCAATCAAGTCGCCATCTTACATCTGCGCAGTTCATGGCGCTCCAAAACAATTACAATAATAACATCAAAGATCACTGATCACAGATCACCATAATACAATAATAACGAAAAAGGTTGAAATATTGCAAGAAATACCAAAATGTGACACAGAGACACGAAGTGAGCAAATGCCACTGGAAAAATGGTACCGACAGACTTGCTTAATGCAGGATTGCCACAAACATTCAAACTGTAAAAAAATGCAGTATCTGGGAAGCACAATAAAGTGAGGTATGCCTGTATACATTTATGGCAAACGGAAAAAAATTGAAGTGGTAAAGAAGAGTCCTTAATACAAGTCCTGCTTCTGTCTCTCTCTAGTGGTGCGACCTTTGGCGTATCACGTGCCCTGCTGGATTTATCCTTATATATGAAATGAGTAGGTTCCTTTAGATACTCTAGATCCTTTTCAGTACTAAAATGTTATTTCTAGATATGAGATCAATATTTTTAAGACACAGTTTAAAATACACAGTATTTCAATAATAATACTAAAATTTGTGAAGAATTAGCTCATAAATTTGGAAGTAATGACAACAATAGTTTTTCAAATCACAGTACTAGAACTGATCTCCAAGTAATCCTGCTTTACTGTGTACAGTACACACAAAACTATGCCCCAAATGGAAATAAGCAATAAATGCCAAGAAAGTTTATTATCTTGAGGTTATTTTGTACTTTTTTTGAAGAGGAATTTGAATAACTTATGTAAATTTTTATAAATAACAGTTCCATAAAGCTGTCATGTTGTTCGCCACTCATCAAATCAAAATGCATCCATGACTTTCTCATTCAGAGATGAGACTATCCACTTGGTGTTTTCAAAAGTAGAGAGTTATTTTCAAATTAACACAGTCTGTTGAATTTACTTTTTTGCTCATCACAACTAAGATGTATTCAAAAATGAAGATGGGTTCTTTTACTTACGTTTGCTCCTGTCCCCAACTTTTCCCCAGGAAGATTAAAAAACAAAGTATGCCCCAAAGGCCCATGGCTGGAGGTAGCAGTAAACCATGGATGTAACCTTCTTGAAGTTACTCTCTTCTTAAATAAACTGAGCTTGAAGGCTTTGGGTAAGTTAGTTTACTGGTTAATTATTAATGTCAGAGAGAGGGACTTCTAAATAGGAAAGCTAAGTAGGCACTGAAACACCCTTTAATGCCCAGGTATAAAGAGAGGAGATATTTTATAGGGACTTACACCTAAAGAATTTATTTTGATTAATACAAATAAAGGGATTCTAACATCAGAGTCTGGCACTATGACGAATGGCTCAAAGCTAAACTAGTAAGTTGCATTGCCTTTGGCCATCCCTCTCTTGACCAGGCAATTGCTCTGATGTTGTATCATGTGTGAGCACGCCTCTGGTAGATCCACTCTGATACTGACGGGGACCCACCTGGATTTAGCTTCAAGTTGAGGCGATTTTAGAATGTGTCAGGTTTAGACAGGGTTCATGAGGTGGTCTTCCTAGAGGAAACCTAAGCGGTAGGGTCGTTGGCACTGGGAATGGTCTAAGGATAAGATGGATATGCAAAGCAGGTCTTCAGAATATTCCTTGGTCTGTTCCAGTCTACAGAAGAAGTTGAACATTAGGTGGAGGAAAGATTGTGACCAGCAAAGAAATTGCCATGGTTAGGACGCTGGCATCATTCTCTAGGAAATAAATAACCAATCAGATACTTCAGTAATATCTATTAATTCATACACCAGAAATTCAAAATTTGAATTTGTTCAGACACAGAATGTGTCTTTCTTTTTTAAAAAATAAACTCATGTTATACTTTTCAGGGAGGATTTTAACAATTTTAATATAAGAGCTCAAGAAAAATGAAGCTTCCTATAACAAATGAATCTAGTAATTAATTTAGAATAAAATAGAATTTTATCTTTAAGATTTTTGTGTTTTATTTTCTCTAGAAAAATTTTTATTTACTACCTTCCTTTTATTAGCACTCACTTCTACTCTAGTATAGAATAGGTATTCTATTTTAAAGCAGTAAAATGGATTTCTCTAAATGTTTTTCTATAATTTAGATGTTTTATGGTCACATTGGCATTCCTTGCTTTGAATTAATAAAGTTCTATTTTGCCAACACTTTCATACTGAAGTCACTAGAAAAAAAGATGCACAAGATAACACTTGATATACAAATTTCACTAAAGGTCTCTCTTGCATGTGTTATTGAAATGCAAAAATCTGCCACTATTGTCTGAACATCTAGCCCATTTATTTCAAAAGGAAATCTGTAAAATGATTAAACTGAGTTGCGAAAGATGGGTCAGGTTAAAACAAACAAAGTACTTTGCCATCATTTTCGGGAAAAGATATTTAGCAGAAAGCAAGAACACTCAAATCATCATAGATAATATTTGTATTTTAGGTACCGGGAAGTTTGTTTGCTTGTATTATAGAGTCAATGTTGATAAATGATATTTGCAAACCACTGACATGTTTCTCTGGTAGAAAACATTTAAAAAATGATGGATCTCGAAGGTTCTCAGTAGCACTAAAGTTCAACAATTTATAGATCCTCAACTGTGTTTAACTAAAATGTTTTATCTACACAGTTCAAAGATGGGTTCTTCTTTACATTATGAAATGTCCACCTTTAGGGGAGTCTGGCTTTATACAAACGCTGCGTCTCTGAAAGAGGAGAATCCAGGTCTGGCAGAAACTTCGGTGGTCACCTGACCTTCCTGCTAACGCCGCCTCAAATCTACCCTCAAGATCGAGACCAAATAAATGACTTCACTCGGTTCACAGGCCCTTCCTGATCCGGGCCCCACTTGATTCTCCAGCCTCAATGTTCCCTTTCTTCACTCCAGCCGAGTAGCTGAATTACTTGTTACCATTCTCTGAAGTCATCATGACATGAAGGTGCTCCTAGCAGAGTAATAAACAGTCAGCCAAATACTATTACTATTATTTGTAACCTATTCCTACCTTTGATTTGATGTGCCTTTGGAAACATGGGTCAAATAAATGGATTACCGCTACCATCACCGCAGAATGAGACTCACTCAGAGTCTATTTAAGTGCTCGACCATAACACCAGTGTGCAAGGGAATCTTGGGGCACAAACTACATTCAGTTGGGGTACATTATAAGTAAACATCTCTCACTAGTCATTTGTCTTACTACATACTTAAATGGATGTTAAAAAGACATTTAGCTACAAAAAGCTTATTGAAACAAAGTCTTATAGGGAAGTGAAACGTGTAGAACAGTTAGAATAGAGGTGTCCAAGTGAGCAGAGTACGCTCTGCCCACGTGCTCCCCCAAGTGGCCCTTGAGGAGGCTCCATGGGAACCCTTGGGTCCCCTGACACATGGTTTAAAAACCATTAACTTAAAACACCAAACAACCTCTTCCAAGCGTTCTCGTTTCACTTGGTCCATTCCTGTTACTTCCTTCTGCCAATATCCCCAAGTCCAGCTTGAAATTAGTTTTTCAGTCGATCAGGCCAAAGGAGGGACCAACCTCTTTTCTCCTTGTGCCCAAGATCCACTGCTTTAACTGAAAGTTAAAAATCCCTCTCCCAAGTGACTCGCACTAGCAGGGCCAAGCCCTCTAAAAGCCCCTTGTTCTTCACAATCCTGCTCCTGTATCCCACATCCAAGACCCTGGTATCCCAACATCGCATCAGGAATTCACCACAGACGCCAAGAACCCTAGTAGAGGGTAGCGGAAAAATAGACGCTCCAGGTAACACCCTAGAAAAATTTCTCACATCTGCCTAAGGAGACTAGGAATGCTCTTTGTAGCATTATTTGTAATAGCCAAAATTTGGCAGCAACTTAAAACAATGGAAAAATGATAAATACATTACTGTATATTCATGCAATGGAATGTGATGTTGGCTGATAAAACCAACTTGCAGAACGACATGAAGAGCATATAATAACATTTCTATTTATATAAGTTTAAAAACATACAAAGCAATGTCATTGTTTACAGACATTTATATCAGAAATAATGACACAAACATATGATAATGAAAGGCAAATACTAAATCTGGATGGTAGTTATGTCTGGGAAGGGAAGGAGAAATTTGGGGCAGCAGAAAGGTACATGCTTCCACTGTACCCATTACCTTTTGTTTTAAAGGAACATCTGAAGCCAGTATGGCAATATCTTACAAATAATTCAGTAAAGTTTAGTGGTAGTTATATGGGTGTTTGATAGATCAGTCATTGTACTTTTTGAAAAGTTTGAGATAGTTCATTGAAAAAAAAGTATGGTTTGGAGTGAGGCAGCCTTGAACTCAAATCCTGGTTCTGTCTAACTAGCTACGTGATCTTGGGCAACTTGAAATGCTTTGAGCCTCAGTTTTGTCGTCTATAAAATCAAAATAATAATACCTTGTAGAGCTGATGGGAGAATGAAATGACACGTGTAAAGTTCTGGGCACACAGCATGAACCTGGTTTAAGACATATTCCTGATCTTCTACTCTTTTTTTAAAAAAAATACGTGCATAGGATCATAGCAATCTGTATTTCATACAGTTCTACCCTCTTGGCAGCAGCCAGGCAGAACGCAACACCAACAGACTCATGACTCTTACGATGGAAGAACGTCTTTATTACTAAGCCCAGCAGAATTTCGTCCCCTCCACCTTCTTTGTTTGCATGTTTGCTGTCAATTGAAGGTCTGGGATTAAATGACTAACATCTTAAGAGTCCGTCTAATGGCTACATCCTCAGAGTCTGACATTCTAATTTAGACAGCAAAGGGACACAGAAAAGTTCCCACGGACCAGAATCCTTTTAAGAAGCATTTTAAAAATTTTATCTTGTTTACGGCATTGATTGCCATTAGCAGATTATGTATAACCTGCTGCTTTATCTCATAAACTGTAACAGGTCTTTGCTCAGAAATATCCACCTCACTCTGACCGTTATGCAAGATGTTGTTTGAAACATTTTTCTTCCTTCCTGGAATAGGTCTAGTAATTAAGAAAGGCCATAAATGTTAATTCACCATCTAGACAAGACCTACAAACTCCACTGCATTTTAACAGGTGCTATATGAGATTCAGGCATGGGGGACAAGTTTCCAACCTTTATCCCAAGCTTATGCAAATAATGACAGCACAATAGCTACCAATTAACGTGTAACAGTTATTGTAATAATTAACTTACGTAAATTGTCTTTAATCTTCACAACCACTCTGAAGGGTTTTACTACCTCAGGTTACCAAAGAAGAAACTAAGGCTCAGAGAAATATAGTGACTTGCCTCAGGGAACAGACACATCTAGTAACTAGAGATGGGGATTTGACTGCATTGGGATCAGCAGGAAAAAGAAGGGAGAGATACCAAACCACGCTGAAGTCTTACCTCCTCTTTGCCACCTCCTCCAGCTACTTTGTCTGTAACTGGTTCTCCACGTTATAAACTCTTAAGGAATTTATAGCCTGGTTCACACATTTCAATTCTTGTTTATATACTATTGTACATTCTAGGCAAAGGTTCAAAGGTACAAGATGGGAGTGAGTGTGACATAAGTGAACAACCCATCTGCCTTATGTCTGGTTCCTTCCTCACAAGGTGCTGGGGTAAAACTGGCTCAAGTGACAACCAGGCAATTGGCAGACTGGAGAGAGTACCTGAAAAGGCTAGAGGTGGGAAGAGCCAGAGAACGGCTGGGTAAGCCACGTCCTAGGGAACACAGTGGTTCAAATCCAAGGGCGGATGAATTGGTATCTATGTTCCAAGGGGTAACTGAAGAAAGCTGCTGCTCAAACTCCTCCTGGAAGTCATCAGAGTCGTGGGTTTGGAATAGCATGTCCTAAAAGGCCACTTCAGGTTCCTGAATCAGAAATGCAATAGGAGAGGACCTCAGAGCAGGGATTTGGGGGAGGTGGAAAATAATGTCAAAAGTGTCCATGATGGAATGCAGTTAAACACATTTTCTTCAGAGAAAACAAAAAGAGACATGAATAAAAGGTGGCCACTCTTCCTTTATCTCTCACAGTTTTATAACCTTACTGAAGCTGTTCTTTCTATACCCTAGAACTTCTAATGGATCAAGCTCAGCCCGTTAACCAATTCTTTGGCTCCACCATCCCACACTTTTTCAGACAATCTTACTTCTTGTGCAGCATAAGTTCTCTTATCTAATTCTAATACCTGTTACTCATCCATGCTCATCTTCTCATCCAGTGGGCTAGATGTGGTAGCCAGTCTCCAAGATGGCCCCCAAAGTCCTCACTTCCCTGTTATTGGTGGCCCTGTGTGGTCCCCTCCCACACTGTATCAGGTTTGGTCCATGTGACCAATAGAATACAACAAAAGCAAAGATGTGTGACTTCTGAGGTTGGGTCATACAAGACCTTGCTGTCCTCACCTGGCTTTCTCTTGGGTTGCCTGCTCTGGGGGAAGCCGGCCACCATGTAGTTAGGACACTCAAGAAGCCTAGGGAGAGGCCCATGTGGAAAGGAACTGAGGCCTCCTGCCCAGAGCCATGTGAGCAAGCCACCATGGAGGTAAATCCTCCAGCCCCAGTCACACCTTTAGGTGACTGCAGGCCTGGCTAAGATCTTTACTGCAAACTCATGAGAGAACCCAAGTCAAAATTGCCCAGCTAAGCCATTCTCAAATCCCTGCCCATAAAAACTGTGAAGATAATAAAGGTTTGTTGTTATTTTAAGCCACTAAATTTGGGGGTAATTTATTACACAGCAGTAATTAACTTGTACACTAGAATAGCTGTTTCTCTAAAGATGCAACTCTCGTGAAAGCGCCTTGCATTGGTTACCACCACTAATGGGCACTTGCTCCTCGGTCATCAGCAGTTTAATTTGCAAGTGTACTTTTAAGTTCTTAAAGAACAGCCGACTCAGAGGCCCACTTAAAAGCGCCACCTGCTGGTGGTAACTTAACAGCATCCCAAAGCAACTGGAATAATTGGTGCTGACGGCCAGTGCCTCTCTCCCTTTATCAACTCCTTTCTTTCTGCCTGCAAATATGCAAAAGTCTCTGTTACTACAAAAAGAAAGCCAAATATCACAAACCTTTCAGTGCTTTTTTTCCCCTAAATCACTGCCAAACCTCTCAAAAGTTTAGTCTGCCCTCCCACCCCCACCCGAGACTGCTTCATGGAGATCTTCATGGAAGTTAGATAGAAAGAAAATAAGAAATGAATAAAGTGATTGCTTAGCAGCAGAGGCCACTTGATGTTGGTTGGCATGATTTGGCATTACCCTACTTTACAGACAAATAAACTGATGACCAGAAAGGGTTAAAAGGAAGGAAGGAAGGAAAGAAGAAAGCCCAGAATCACACAGAAGGAAGTAGCCAGGGCCACCTGTACAATTTGAGGGTCCCAGTGCAAGATGAAAATGTAGAACCACTTGTTTAAGAAGCTAGAAAAAAGTGGTGTTAAAGGTATTAAAACATAAAGCCTTTTCCTTTCTTCTGTGGTCTCTCCCTCAACTTGCCATGGTGTTTTTTTTTTTTTTTATTTGCTATATAACGTCATTCTAAATAAAGGAAAATTACAATTTTAAATTAATGGTATGAATTTTTCCATTCATCTTTATATTATGCAATGCCAGTTTTAAATGCAAATATGAGAGCATTTAATTTGTATGTGGAATCACCAAAATGACACAATTCATATTTCATAGCTCATGCATGCATATATATTTCATTCTTATTGGGGTAGTGGAAACGCTGCACAAACTCACTCAACTGTTTTAATTTTACTTCTTGATATGTATGTATTCTACCAACACTCACTACCTTTGCTTACTGATGGATAAGGAAGGCCTGAAAGGAGGAGGAACTATGGGTTTTAGAAAGGGTCTATATGTCATCGTATTTAGTGTAAGGGGTTGGCTAATACAGAGTAGTAACACGAGCAAGAAAGAATATGATAAGGTTCCTCAGTCATTTGTGTTTCTGAAGACACCACTGCCTTCTTCCCACACTCATTACAAGTTCTGGTTCCAGCGAAAAATGTGGCCTCCAGGTATTGTCAGCATCCCTGCTTGCTCAGTCATAGACATGACACACTTACTTTGTACTCACAGTGAGTCTCACTAACCTTCTGCACATAGTGGGTTCACTGGAATTCTGTGTCCACAGGGTATTGTAAATGCTCTATGTGAATGGGGCGGCAAGGAATGGTGACACATGTCATATTGCCCATATTGTCTCTATTTACACGCATGCTCCATTGTCCCACCAGACTTAGCTTATAAAACACAAGTTGAAAGATAACATTATTAATAATTTCAACAGCAATGACAAAGCATTAAATTAAGTGTGGCGCCCTTCTGAGTGCTGGGCCACGTGCCACTGCACAGGTCGCACACCCACAAAGCCAGCTCTGAAATAGCTAAACCAAGAGTGAACTCATATCTGACTCCAAAGGCAGGTCTCTTATCCCATCGCCTGGAGTCTTCGCAAGTCAAACAGGGCAAGGCATTGGCAGAGTGATCAAAGAATGTCAAGAAGATGAGAGAGTTTTAGGAGGCTGTAATAGACAATATCAGACTGCTGGCCTTAGCTCTAGGATGGTTAGAGAAGTTCCTGAAGATATAAAGGGCTGAGGACTAGGAGAGTGGGGAGGGGTAAAGGGATTAAAGTCTGGGAGGAGAAGGATGAGGAGGTAGAAAGGCTTGGGAAGGCTATGGTTGTCAGAAGGACAGAACAGCCCAGTTACTTTCAGCAGACTTACAGACTGACAGGAGTTATGACCTAAAAGGATGTCAGTTCCCAAGCGTGTAAGAGACAACGTCCTAACCTGTAGATGCTTAGGGAACATTCATTTGGGTGGCCAGCGTCTACAGGGTACCTTCAAAAAGGGTCAAGACCAGAGAGACAGCCAGTTTTAGGGATCGGACAAAACGATGTCACAACAGGTAGGTCACCCTGGGATGCATTCCTCAGGAGGCCGCGCAGGAGGTCAAATTAAGGAGGGCTACTGGCAAAGAGGTAGTCGCTAGCTACAAGGCTGAGGCCAGGGGACAGCCGCGATGGAGGTAGGGTCTCTGATCAAGAAACAGACCACGAGGGGGAGTCATTGTCTAATGGGTACAGAGTTTTTGTTGTAGATGATAAAAAGTTTTGGGTATAGATGGTGGTGATGGTTACACAACATTGTGAATGTATTTAATGCTACTGAGTTGTACACTTATGAATGGTTAAAATGATAAACATTCTGTTATATATATATTTTACTACAATTTTTTTAAACCTGAAAAGCAAAAACAAAGAAAGAGACTGGGGTATTACATTTACCAAACGGGGGAGGAGGCAGAAGTTCAAGGATTAGAATCAAGGTGTATGTAATATGAGGAAGGAGAAAGAGATGCCAATATCTACATCACGTGCACTCAGCATCTTAATAACATCTTGCCTCCAGACCAGGTAGAATCACTTCTGGGAGCTCTGCATTTTTCTCTTAGGAAAATCAAATCGTGGATGATGGTGGATGTGATCTGGCTGGGGTGAGGGTGGGGGCTCTTAAAGGCTTTTTTCTCCTCCTCTCTCAGGGAAGGAAGCAAAGCAGCTCGACGTGGACACCTCCGGCAGCCCCTGCACTGCCTGGGCAGGTCTCCCCACCTGAGTAGCTACTGTGCCAGGTCCTGTGATGGACCCTGGGCCTGAGACCACAGGGATTTGGGCAAGGTGGAGGGTGAATTTTGTCATGTGAGAGGGGGCCCCTCGCACCAAGCCCCAGCTCAGGCCACGGCTAAGGGGCTCCTAAGCTGTAAGGTTTAGGTGCAGAATTGCCTTTCAGAATCCCCTCCTGGCCCTTGGAACCTCAGCCCTGGGCACCACATTGGATCTAGCTTCCAGTGTGCTTGGAGAAAAGGCCCAAGTTCACATCTAAGCCCTCCCTTTTAGGAGTCAGGTCCTCAGGTCCCCTTGTGAAATTGGTGGAGTGCATCTTGGTCATCCCTGGCTTGGGAATGAAGGATGTGGTAGAGAGGGATGGGAATGGTGCAGGGTGAGGTGCTGGGACAAGGTGGAGAGATGATTGCGTTGTCATTAGGGATGGAGAGAGATGAAGGCTATCCTTAATCAGACAGAGAAGTTTGACAGTTGGGATGATACTTGAAGGAGAAAAGAGGAGAGAGCATTGAGATTTAGGTGCTCCTGCAGTTATTCATTCAACAAATGTTTACTGAGCACGTACAATGTGCCAGACACTGGGCTAGGGGGTGGGGCAGCAGTAGGGAACTAGACAGGATGCTCAAGGAGCTTGGGGTCTAGTGCTGAAGACAGATCATCAAACAAGCAGTTAAACCAAACTGTGATGAGCATTATGATGGAGGAACTGGGCAGGGCCAGGGAAGAAAAATGAGTTCCTATTAATTAGAATTAAATTCTGGTGTATATAACAGACAACCAAAATAACTGCTGCTTAAATGAGATATATGTTTATTTCTTTCTTACATAAAAGAAGTCCAAGGCTGGAATGTCAGCTCTACATGTCATCAGAGGCAGGGACCATTATCTTTTTGTTCCACCATGCTGGCATCTAGCTTCTATCTTCAGTGTTACTTCATAGTGCAAGATGGCTGCTGGAGCTTCAGCCATTGTTTCTGAGTTGAGGACTGTAAAAAGAGAGGGCAAAAAAGGGGTCCCTTCCTGGGGCTGGCCCCGTGGCCGAGCGGTTAAGTTCGCGCGCTCCGCTGCAGGCGGCCCAGTGTTTCCTTGGTTCGAATCCTGGGCGCGGACATGGCACTGCTCATCAGACCACGCTGAGGCAGCGTCCCACATGCCACAACTAGAGGAACCCACAACGAAGAATACACAACTATGTACCGGGGGGCTTTGGGGAGAAAAAGGAAAAAATAAATATTTAAAAAAAAAAAAAAAAAAAAGGGGTCCCTTCCTGTTGAATCAACTCTCGTTGAGAAGCCTTTCTTGAAGTCCCATACAATTTATATTTCTTTGGGATACTTGGGACTTGGCTGTACCCAACTTCAAGGGGAAATGGGCAGCAATGTGGCCAACTCAAACTCAGGCTTTGATAATAAGGAGGAAAGAAAGAATGCTGGGTTAATTAGCAGTCTCTGACACAGTGTTTTCATCTTTTGCATTTGATATTCATGAATATTGACAACTGAACAATTAGAAACGTGACGAATTCTAGTCGAACTACCACAGATTATTATTTTTAGCAATACAGAGTATGTTCTCTTAATGGAAGGCAGAATTCATAAGGAAGATATTTAAATATTTCATTTTAAGACGTTGATCTTAGGGAAAAAAGTGAACTCTTCTGCCAGCATGTATTCAAGCCACAGGACCCTTTCGCTGGCAGTCAGTGGCCAGGAATGAGCAGGCCACCGAGAGGATTCTCAATGCAAGGGCAAGTAGCCAAGACCAGCTGATAGAAATCAGGGTGTCAGGCCAAGTTTGGTCAAGCAGATCTTGCTAATTACAAAATGATCCTCAGTTGCAGCAAAGATGAAATTGATATATTGATGATAATGTTGCGGGCTCACGTCTGTGTTTGGGAGTTTTCCTGTGGCTTGTTTGTTTCAGCAGTTACTTCTTACGCCCATCTCAGGGCCTGGCACCTCATTCAGTGCTGATAAATATGGACTGAATGAACACTGTCCACGAACTTGCCTCTGAAAGACTCCCTCTTTTTATTTGCTTTTAATATATAACGACTGGGAATCCATAACTTCAAGTTGCGACAGTATTTCAAAGGAGTCCAGGAGCTGAGTGAAAACCTGAAGGTTTGGCTGTGGTGCCGGAATTTGGAGTTGAGGCCTAGGTTTGGATCTCTGTACTGTAGGCTTGCTCCAGGGCCCTCACCTCTAACGGAGGCATGTGGGGACCATAAATAAGAGCAATTCACTGTTTTCGATTCAGCTGTTTCATAACCTCTTTCTTTTTTTAAGTAACTATTTATTTCATGGGTTTATAATTAGGACAGCAAATCAAAATTGAGAGACCCAAATAATGTTTTTAAAATGGAAATCAATTCCCAAAAAATGTTAATTGTGTGTTTTTATTCTACTTGAGGCCTTCAGTGAAAGCATAAATAATATGCCTAAATCTTGGAAAAGCTGAACCCTGAAGGAAATGAAATTAAGCATATTCCAAAAGAGTTAAGGAAGAATTTAAGAGCTGCGTGGAGCCGCTGTCTGAAAGGCAACTAGCTACCATCACTGCTGAGCGACTCAAGCCAACAAGAACAGTTACCAAATAATGTGCCTTACTGGGACAAATAATGCCATTAAAAAAGCATTTCCATCTTAACTTCTCTTAAAATGTTTTTCTTTTACTAAAATTGAACTCAAGTCTATGATTCTCTCAGATCATTAAAATATTTAGAAGAATATAATTTATGAGGGATACCTACTATCATCCTTACATTTACATTTAATAAAAAATTCATTCTTGTTCAAATTGTTTTCACATCCATGATCTCATCTGTGTGTTTACCAACTCTAAACACGGTAGTTAGGATAAATGTTGAATTCAGAGAGGTCAAGTGACTTGCTCAGGGCCACACAGCCCAATATGAGTGATTCCTGAGCTCGAATCCAGGTGATGCATTTATTTGAGGGATATTCAGCGTGCACCCACTCTTGGCAGGCACTGTACCAAGTGCCGAGGAAGCAAACACAAGGACAGTCGCTGCTCTCGGGGAGCTCTCGGGAATCAGACTGCTGGGCTGGGTCCTGCCTCTGCTACTCGCTGTTTCACTTTGGGCAAATTACTTAACTGCTTTGTGCCTCAGTTTCTCTATCTGTAAAGGGGAAACAAATAAAATACCTACCTCACAGAGTTGTGGTGAGAATTAGATAAATTAATTCTTGGAAAAAGCTTAGGACAGAATTGGACCTTGAGTAAGTCTTCAGTAAATGTTAGATATTATTAGTGAGAGAAACCGACACTGATTAAATAAGCATGCTTATGAGTGCATATTGATAAACTTGACATAAATAATTGGAAGGAAAGTAACAGTTCGATCAGAGTTTGGGCTTAGGGCTCATGGAAGGTTCTCCAAGAAAATGGCTCTGGGTGGAGCTCTGAAAGATAACCTTGTGTTAACTATGTGAGCATTCCAGACTGAGATTTGGGATTTTAATTCCTGGATCACATATTCATTTTTAATACACCGCAACTCTTAGCACACTTAACTTAAGACTAATTTGTTGGTCTGGAGCACCGGAAACCAATTTTTTTTGTAGTGAAAAGAACACAGCCCTGGAAGTGAAAAGACCAAGGTTCTAATTTTAGTTCTGCCATGAGCTTACTGTAGGGCTGGGGAAGCTCATTGATTCTGTTTCTGAAATAATTTAGAAGTTCAAAAGAACACATCCCTCCAGGCCCACTAGAATCTGGCCATGGTTTTTCCTTTCCTTACCCTTGCTGTTTTATCAGCATAAAATATTCAAGTCATTACTTCTACTTGTAAAAATCTTACTCATTCTCCAAGATCCTTCTCAAATGTCAAATCTGCCAATCTTCCTATTTTTAGGGGAGCGCCCTTCCACTCCTCTCCCCAACATTAGCTAGAAGAAGCCTTTTCTTTCTTTTTTGTGTTGAGGTGAAATTCACACAACATAAAATTAACCATTTTAAAGTGACCCATTCAGTGGTACTACATCCACAATGTTGTGCACCCACCACGTTTATCTAATTCCAAAATGTTTTCATTGCTCCACAAAACCCCTTACCCCTTAAGCAGTTGCTCCACATCCCCCCTCACCACTGGCATCCACCAGTCCGCTTTGCGTTTTTTTTTTAAAGATTTTATTTTTTTCCTTTTTCTCCCCAAAGCCCCCCATACCTAGTTGTATATTCTTCGTTGCGGATCCTTCTAGTTGTGGCATGTAGGATGCCGCCACAGCATGGCTTGATGAGCAGTGCCATGTCTGCACCCAGGATTCAAACCGACGAAACACTGGGCTGCCTGCAGCAGAGCGCGCGAACTTAACCACTCGGCCATGGGGCCAGCCCCTGCTTTGTGTTTTTATGGATTTATCTAAGGAAGACCTCTCACATCTCCCGTCATTCCCAAAAAAAATATGACCTCATCCTCACCTAAGCCTCCATTCGGCTTCCCTGGTGAAATGTTAGTTACATACAATTTGAAAGAATCTTTCACTTCCGCTCTCCCCCTGACCGGAGTCCTCCCCGATCAGATGACCTTGACGAACAAAGTGCTCAGCTCAACCTGCATTCAAGTGCAGTGAATTGTGTGCAGTGGTTTTACCATCACATTTCTCAGCCATTCATGACAGCGCCACATATTTACCTACTGACTAAGGTTCCCGGAGTTCTGATGTTGGAAACTGTCCCTTTTAATTGACTCTTGTAAGATTGTTGTTTATGACCAGGAAATGGTCTTTGTTCACCTGCACCCAAACCGCAGCACATCGGCAACACAGACCTGCAAGAGGTGGCAGTGCCCAGAAGTGGGTTGGGGGCCCCCAGGGGGCTCTCATCTTCTCTCAACTTCTTGTATTTTCTTTGCTTTGAGGAAAAGAAAACTATGATATTGAGTTGCTTTTTTTTTCTTATGTATTTCTTCTTGAAAGTTCTACTTAGTGACGCTTATTTGCTTAATCAATTAATGTTTTGAGAGTCTAGCCTGGGCCAGCCAGTGTTCTAGCCAATGCAGATTCAGTAGTGAACGAGACAGGCAAAATCTCTCCTCCAGTTAGGGAGACATAAACCAATATGTGATGAAATATCAGGAAGTGACACATGCCATACAGAAGATAAGGTAGGGTAATGGGGGAGGCAGCATGACAAGGGATGGGTCCTCTTTTAGATAGGCTGGCAGGGAAGGCCTGAAAGATGTGAGCGAACCGTGGGAACAGCTTTGTCTTGAACGTTCAAATAATGGCCATAAATAAAGATTCATTATCATGATTATTGGTAAACTTAGAAAAAACTTTTTGTTATAGGAATTTCAAACCTATACAAAAAGTAGAGAGAGTGGTATAATAAACCCCTATGTACCCATTACCCAGCTTCAGCATTATCAACTCGTGGTCAATTTTATTTCCTCTGTACCCGTCTCTCCCTGCACTCCCTGGATTATTTTGAAGCAAATTCCAGCATTATATCATTTTATCTGTAAATATTTCAGTATATATTTCTCAAAGACAATAACTTCCTTTTTTAAAACATAGCTCCACCCTCAAAAATAACGATAATTCCTTAATATCATCAAATATCTAGAGAGTGTTCTATTTCCCCCAACAGTTTATGAACTTTTAAAATAAAGCAGAGCATGGAGTAACTTCCATTAGCCCTAGAGTAATTCCTTTTAAGGCACGATAGTAAAAATATTAATTACATACTCAAAACTTTTTTTTGGTACAATTTGTTCTGCTAGATGTATAGGCCTGAATGTTACTGCATTCATAACGGCTGATAAATAAGGGAATGATAGCACTGTGTCCTACTGATTCATATGCAATTTTTTCCTAGAACTTTAAAATTTTTTATCGCCATGTAATAGCAGCTGAACACAAAGTACATTTCTCAGCTGAATGCTGCCAACAAATGAGAACTAGAGTATTATGACATGATGCCCATTCACCCCGACATATTTTCATCTTGGCTCAATTTGGCCATCAGCTTCCCCAGATGTCTGTGCATTTCGTTTTCCCCATAACTCAGCCGCCTCAGCCCTCCTTCCACCCCACCTTCTGTCAAGCTACCTTTACTTTTTTTTCCTTAAGACAAAGTACCGTGTTTACTATAATGTTTTTTGTTAGAATTTAATATCTTCTTAACTTTATCAGGATTGTTGCTCTTTTGTTGTTGTTAGTGCACTGGTTACAAAGTTGCGTAGATTTTTTTAACAGTCTGTCCCAATCCTATTTTTCACTGTAGCAAAGAGGTCATTAACTATTATGGAACCCACTTACTGGGTGAAAATATAAAATTGCAAAAAATCAAATGAATATTCCTAAAAGGAATTTACAAATAGTACTGATTTGCACTGTTATCCATAATTTGGGAGAGAACTCAGTAATGAATACTGTTTTTATCCTCCACCTCAAAATCCCAGCAAATCAGAAAAGTTTTAGGAAAGTGGGAACTTGAAATCATTACTCACAAAGTAATGGCTTATAAAAACATTAAATGAACAAATATGTTCAGAGACATAGATATTTCTTTTTTACCCTAGGTTACAATAAGAGTCTGAAATATGATAGTCAATAAAATGATAAACATATTACAATGAACAGACTGTTCCTTAATTCAGTAAATCACACTAGCTGCTTACCTTTACTTGAAATGCCAATACCTTGAATTTCCCAGGTGGTTAAAAAATCAGGTAGCATCAACTCCAGCTGATGCCTAGAAAATAAAATATTTCAGCTGTCACACACAAGTGAGCCTTAATTAACTTGGAACCAACTTAAGATGATCTTCTAATAATCAGCATATAGGCTGAGCCCATACGGGCTCTTGAGGCAAAATCACAGGAAAACAAATGTTAATCAGTGGCTACAGGTGGGGATGAGGTTAAGAAAAGAGCAGAAAATAACAAGGGTCTCGTACGTATTCAGAACAATTGCCTATACATCTATTATGTTGAACCAAATGAAATTGTTATTTGTGTAGGTCAAGAATGTAGAGTATACAAAAACAGTTGAAATAAAAGCAGTTTTCACCATACCAGAGTCCATTAGTTAATTTTTCTTTTCAGTGGACGTTTCCTAAGTGTCTATTATGTACATGGCACAGTCCTAAGACTAAGTATGGGGATAAATAACAAAGGGTCTGCCTCCAAGGAATTCACTCCAGAAGAGGAGACATAATACATAAACAAGTAAATTATCATGGAAGGTAATAAGTGCTTCAATAGCATCCATGTACAAACTACAGTCATCTGTCGCTGAACGGCAGTAATGCATTCTGAGAAATGCATCGTTAGGTGATTTCCTTGTTTTGCAAACATCATGGAGTGTACTTACACAAACCTAGATGGTAAAGCCTACCACATACCTAGGTATATGGTACTAATCTTATGGGACCACCATCATGTATGCCGTCTGTCATTCACTGAAAGGCTGTTATGCGGGGCATGACCATACAGCGCGAATGCAGAGAAGTAAGTACTTAATTCTTGGAGGGCCACTTTTGGAGAACCCAATGTCTGAGCTGGGTTGTCAAATGTGAAATGGAGTTTGTTGCGGGGGGTGGTTAAGAAAGAGGATTTCTAGGGAAAGGTACGAAGACTGCACAGAGCAGGTATCGTTGAGACAGAAAGGGCACAACAGGGGAGGGTGGCAAGGGCTGCTGGGAGATGAGCTGGAGCTGTTGGCAAGAGACCTGGATGAAAGCGTCTTAATCCGCATAGATTTTGCTGGGTAGGTTGTGGAGAAGTGGTTTTAGGTGGGGAAGTGACATGATCGGACGTGGATTTTAATATAATCATGGGAGCAGCTGTGTTTGGAGAATAAACTGGAGCAGAGAATTGAACAAGGCTGGAGTCAGGGAGATAAAAGGAGGCTGTTGGGGTAAGTCGTGTTCACTGAACAAAAATCAATCACTTCCCAAGCCTTACAGATAATCAGTGTTTTACAGTGTGTGTTTATTATATGAGAAAAATATTGCCTCCTTTTGTTATTTAGATAAACAGCGTTGGAAATACATGCCTCAATGGATGGTACACATTGTTGGACAGTTTGTTACAAAGCAGTTGTCTACAAAGACTGAAATAATTATATAGAATTACAAAGCCCAGCTATCACCCCAACTACATGCTCAGTAAAAGTTCAAGTTAAGTGAAGCGGCATTCTTCTACCAAGATCATTAGTTCTACAATTAATCCTGCTACTGAGGGAAAAATCCACCCAACAACCAGCCAAATTAACCTTGATTACACGTCAGTGCTATCGCTAATTATCAAAGAAACCCTTGGAAGAGTGATAGACCATTTATTTATCATATTTGAATATTTTACAGATTTCCTAAAGAAAAGAAAGCTAAAGTCTTAGAATACCTTTCAGGAACATGATATACTTTCCACAACCAGTTTTCTAAAAAAATGCTGCGTACATTGCTGCTCATTGTGTACACTTTTGATACCTCTAAATTAGAAATACAAAAACACAGGGTAAACATAACACATAATAAAGTTACATGTTAAAGCATGATGTTAACTTCTTTTTTTTGATGAGGAAGATCGGCCCTGAGCTAACGTCTGTTGCCAATCTTCCTCTTTTTGCTTGAGGATGATTGTCACCACGCTAACAACTATGCCAGTCTTCCTCTGTTTTGTATGTGGGATGCCGCCACAGCAGGGCCTGATGAGCAGGGTGTAGGTCCACACCCAGAACCCGGACCAACAAACCCCAGGCTGCTGAAGTGGAGCGCACGGACTTAACCACTATGCCACGGGGCTGGCCCCAGCATGATTTTAACTTTTAACCAAAAATTTTAACGAATTTGGTCAAATATTTAATTTTTGTGATATCAAAATAGAAAAACAAAATCCTTGATTTAAAGTGTCTAAAATATATTAAGTATAAAAACCAAGGTGCAGATTGGTAATATCCCACAGGTATAAAACAAAATACATATAAATAGAGAAGAGATGTAGATATAAATGTTTCTATAGGCAGAGAAAATTTCTAGAAGGGTATAACAATTGTAAACAATGGCAATATCTTAGAAAGCAGGCGGGGAGTGGGGTCAAGGATTTTTACCTTATACTTCACACTCTCCTATACAGTATTAGTTTAATAACGAAAAGTAGTGTAAATTTTTAACAAAAAGGTAAAGAAGGATGTACCAAAGCAAATCAAAAAGGCAAGAAAGGATACAAAGCAACAAGAAACCACATTCAATAGAAAACATAACAGAACGGGAATAAGTACAACTCAACAAACTTGAATGGGCTTAAAATATCTCATTAAAAGTTAGATGTTCTCAAAACAGGTAAAGAACAAAAAAACTCGTCTAGAAATGGATTTAAAAGGTATACACTGGGGCCAGCCTAGTGGTGCAGTGGTTAAGTTTGCACGTTCCAGTTTGGCAGCCCAGAGTTCACCAGTTCAGATCCCAGGGATGGACCTACTTGTCACTTAGCAAGCCATGCTGTGGCAGGCGTCCCACATACAAAGTGGAGGAGGATGGGCATGGATGTTGGCTCAGGGCCAATCTTACTCAGCAAAAAGAGGAAGGTTGGTGGCAGATGTTAGCTCAGGGCTAGTCTTCCTCAAAAAAGAAAAAAAAAAGGTATACACTACCACCAAACGATATAGGAAAGTTGAAAATACAGGAATAGAAAATCATATACTAACCAAATACTGACAAAAAGTAAGCTAGTAGTTAAATAATGACTTCTGATAAAATAGAACTCAAAACACTTAAATGAAGTAAAGAGGAATATTTTATGTGCATAAAATTACAACCTACTAAAGAGAAGAGAGAGTCATAAACATTATGCACTTAGAACATAGCTTTGCAATATATACAGCAAAAAACTCTAAGAAATATAAGGAGACATCTTAATCAACAATTTAATATTGAAAATAAACGTAATAAACTTTAAAAAGTTAGAAAAAGAAGAACAAAAAAAACAAAAAAAGTAGAAGGAAGAGATTGATGGACTATTAGGGAAAACCCAATAAAATAGAAAACAATTATAAGAGGCTGGCCCCATGGCCGAGTGGTTAAGTTCGCGCACTCTGCTGCAGGCGGCCCAGTGTTTCGTCAGTTCGAGTCCTGGGTGCGGACATGGCACTGCTCATCAAACCACGCTGAGGCGGTGTCCCACATGCCACAACTAGAAGGACCCACAACTAAGAATATACAACTCTGTACCCAGGGGCTTTGGGGAGAAAAAGGAAAAAATAAATAAAATCTTTAAAAAAAAGGAAAACAATTATAGACGTGATCAACAAAACTAAAAGCTGTTTCTTTGAAAACACGATACAACAAACTCTGGCAAGTCTGATGCAGAAGAAAAGAGGATACAAATTAACAACAATACATATAGGGAAATATTTTTGTAACCTTGGGGTGAGGAAAGCTTTTCAAATCAAGACACCAACCCCAGCAGGTCTAGGCAGATGTGGCCACCTAAATATTAAATACTCCTAATGCCATAAACAAAGGTTAAAAGACCAATGGATTGCGAGAAAACGCTTGCAACATACTGATCATATTTTACATATGTGTGCGTGTGTTATATATTTGCAACTTATATAACCGACAAGGATTGGTTTCCATGGTGTACAATGCCTATACAATGATAAGCAAAAGATACACAAGCCAAACCCAAAATTGACAAAGGTATAAAAGGTTAATTCATGGGAGGAATATCACTGAACAACAAACATATGTAGACACATGTAATGATTGTCAAATTACATGGAATCAAGTTGCTAAATAAAATGAGATATCACTTTTGATTTATCAGATTGGCAAAAAATATAGATGAATAATATCCCATTTTGGCAAGGGGGTTAAGGAGTAGGCCTTAAATACAATTAGTTGGAGTGGAAATTGGTACCATCTTTTCAGAGGGCAATTTTCAAGTATACATCAAATTTGTAGATGTGCCTACACTTTGATTCAGCAATCCTATCTATGACAATACCATCTATCTTATAGGAAAAAAATACATATATGCACAAAGAGAGATGCAAAATGATATTTTCCTTTGCAAGACTGTTTCTAATAGTTGAAAATCTGTGGAGAACTTAAATACCCATTGTAGGTAGTTGAACAATGGCCCCCAAAAGATATGTCCAAATCTTAGCTCCTGGTACCTGTGAATGTGACCTTATTTGGGAATAAGGTCTTTGCAGACATAATTAAATTATGGATTGAGAAATGTGATCATCCTGGATTAGGGTGGGCCCTAAATCTTTATAAGGTGTCCTTATTCCATATAAGGTCTAAGGTGTCCTTATAAGAGAAAGAGAAGGAGAAGACACAGAAACACAAGTGAGACAGCCATGTGAAGACACAGGAAGAGACTGGACTGATGCATCTGTAAGATGAGGAATATCAGGAGCCATCAGAAGTTCAAAGAGACAAGGAAGTATTCTTCCATAAAGCCTTTGGAGGGAGAGTGGTCCTGCTGACACCTTGATTCTGAACTTCTGACCTCCAGAACTGTGAGAGAATGAATTTCTGTTGTTTTAAGACACCAAGTTTGTGGCAATTTGTTATGGCAGCCACAGGAAATTAATAGACCCATTAGTGTATGAATGGTTAAATAAATTAAGGCATATCAATATCATCAAATACTGGATAATCATTAAAAAGAATAAGACAGCTTTCTCTGTACTGACATGGAAATAAGTTTGTGATATTCTGCTAACATTAAAAAAAGGCACATTGCAGGGGCCCATGGTGTAGTTGTTGGGTTTGGTGAGCTCTGCTTTGGCAGCCTGGGTTCACAGGTTCGGAACCTGGGGCATGGACCTACATCACTTGTCAAGCCATGCTGTGGCAGTGACCCACATACAAAAGAGGGGAAGACTGGCACAGATGTTATCTCAGAGAAAATCTTCCTCACGAAAAAAAGAAAAAGTACATTACAGAAGTATATGGATCCCATTTATGTAGCATGATCCCATTTATGTAGAAATCTGTTCACAGTAGTTAACCCTCTGGGGCAGGGGGAGTGTAAGAGAACTGACAGAGAATTTTTTAATGTTTATTCTTAAATTTTTTATTTCTTTTCCTCTAAATTTTATTGTTTGGCTTTTTTTTAAGCCTGTAGATTATATTACTTATATATATATATTTATATATATATATATATATATATTTTTTAGGAGGATTAGCCCTCTTTTCACTGAGGAAGACTGGCCCTGAGCTAACATCCATGCCCATATTCCTCCACTTTATATGTGGGATGCCTGCCACAGCATGGCTTGACAAGCAGTGAGTAGGTCCACACCCAGGATCCAAACTGGGGAACCCTGGGCCGCTGAAGCAGAATGTGCGAACTTTTAACCACTGCACCTTTAAATAAAAAGTTATTTAACAAGCAGAATGTTTGCAACTACGGAGGTGATGGACGTTAAACTTATTATAGTAACCATTTCACAATATATAAATAAGTCAAATATACTGTACACCTTAAACTTGTACAATGCTATAAGTCAATTATATATCAATAATACTGGAAAAATTTTTAAAATAAAAGAGTTTAAAAATAAGTTTTAAAAAGTCATTGACTCGGGGCTGGCCCCGTGGCCGAGTGGTTAAGTTCGCGCGCTCCGCTGCAGGCGGCCCAGTGTTTCGTCGGTTCGAATCCTGGGCGCGGACATGGCACTGCTCGTCAGACCACGCTGAGGCAGCGTCCCACATGCCACAACTAGAGGAACCCACAACGAAGAATACACAACTATGTACCGGGGGGCTTTGGGGAGAAAAAGGAAAAAATAAAAATCTTTAAAAAAAAAAAAAAAGTCATTGACTTTTTAAAGTACAATGTTAAATTAAAATTGCAATATTTTTCTTAGTTGTTCTCTGCCCTGACTTGTGTGATCTCCACAATCATACAGTTAACTAGAATTCAAATGAAACCAAAGAAAATAGGTTGAAAAGTAGGTCATTAAACAAAAGTTTAATAAATTGCATTCATCACTATTGTCCACACAAACCATATGAAACTGAACTAAAGGAAATTCTTTTCTATATATGATTATTGGAATTCCTTCTACTTCTAATATTTCTTGTTGGCTATGCTTTGTGGCAGAATCAAGAATAATATTTTGGTTCTTCAAGCTATACTATTTTCTTTCGCCAGATTCTAAGTATCACTCGGGGCCAGTGACACATGCACAGAATGCATATCACAGATTCATTTAGTCAAGTATTTTCATTTTACAAATTAGCTCTTAGAGGATAAATAATGAACATAGCTGCTACAGAGTGAGTTGGTGGTAAAGCTGGGACTAGTGGTGTCCAAGTTAATATTACTGCCACTGCCTGCTCTGCTTTTTCGAGTTAACTGCAAGAGTTTATACTTCATTTTTTCTACATTAAGCCTATTTTGGAAGTACTTCTTCCCATGGCAGCACGAACTCTGCCTGGCACCCTCCTACTGCACTGCCTATGGAGTAGGAGTTTTTACATGTACCTTGCCTTCCCACGATTACAGAGATGTGAAAAGTCTCATTCCACAGGTGATTTGCCAGGTTACAACACTGAGAGAAAGCTCTGGAACAAATCGGGCCAATGGTAATCCGTGCAGCTCTTTCCTCCTTTTGATAGGCTCCATAGTAACAGCACTTCCACATCCGGGGATGTTTGAAATTGGAGGCTGAGATGATGATACCACCTTCTTAGCCAGGGACAGATTCCACATCTTGAGGCTGGACTAAGAGGCCGTGGTCCAACTTCTTCCCGGGTGCCCCCTGCCCACACCCCATCTAGTACCACTGGTCAACCAGCCCCTGCTGCAACAGCTCCAGAATGGGAAAGTGTTTCCTCCCTAGGCAGCCTGTTCCACTTCAGAGAGCTCTAATCGCTGGAAAATTCTTCCTGACATCTTCTAAACCAAAATCTAACTCCTATTACCAGCCCCCTTGTTGGTATTCCTCTTGTGCAGTAAAACTCACGTAATCACAAGTTCCTTGAATATTTGAAGATAATCATCATGACCGCCTAAGTCTTAGCCTTTCTCTGGTAAACATCCCTGGGATTTTTTTATTCAGATCATGTGTTCATGGGATATGATTGGTTTCAAAACCCTCATATAGTCACTCCCCACTGGACACTCACTTGGCTGAGACAGTCAGGCTGCAGTCAGTATAAAGCCTGCATGGGTGTACAGAAGATCAAGAGTGTTCACTTAGGTTGTCCTCTTGTTTTCTCAAAAACCGCTGAATGGGACTTTAGAATTGATCATGTCCTTCTCTATCACGTAGAGATGAGGAAAGGGTGATGCAAAGAGGGGAAGAGACTTGTCCATGTGGCCACAGCTGTTAAGGGGCAGAGCCAGGGCTGGAGCCAAGAGGCAGTATTATCAGGTGAAAGGCCTCTGGACCACAGAATGGAAGCTCTGACACTTGTGGCAGCCCCATCTCACCCAGTCATTTGGACTTGCAGAAACTCACTTTGCCGTCAATAAATGATTGTAATTTCTGTCTAGCCTAGGTCAGAACATGGCTTTGGTAAGGGGGCTTTAAAAAGAATAGAGCATTGCGAGTTACTGTTTATTGAGTTCCTCCTGAGCTAAGTGCTTTTCCTGCATTCTCTCATTTAATTCTACTAACTCTGCAAGGCAGAAATTGTCTCCATTTTGCAGAAGAAGAAACTGAGGCTCCAGGAGATTAAGTAACTTAGCTAAGGTCACATAGCTATAAATAGTAAGCCAAGAGTCAAGCCCACTCTCTGATTCTAAAAACATTGTTCTTTATGTGATGTCTTCTAAAGATGCTATTTTGACAAGTACATACTGTAATGGGAAAACTTTATTGATGTCATCATCATTAGTATTAAAGCATAGTATCTGTAACTCCTCCAGTAATTAATGTTATTGACAGTGTACCTGAAATCTAAGTGGTATATAAAAACTGGTTCTTTCAGACCCATCTTCCAAATAATCTGGACAAGTCCTGAATATCAATGCACCAAAGAAAAGGAGTAGCGCTCAGTAGAACATAGTGGTCACCAGTGCAGTGGGCTCTGCTATCAGTCTGACTTGGGTTTGAATTCTGCCTGTGCCTTTCACTGCTCCATGACATTGGGCGTGTTAATTATGATTAATTTCTCTGTGTCTTGATGTCTTCATCTGGAAAATGGGGGTAATAAGAGTACCTACCGCATGTGATTGGCATGAATGTTCAATGAGAAAATCTGATTATGAGGCTTCCACAATGCCTGGCACATAGTAAGTGCTTAATTAGGCTTAGCTATGATTATTTCATCCTAAAGTTCATCAGACCTAGCTTTTGTGAGAATTTAATGGAAGTCATACATTTAACTGCTATACCAGCTACCCTGACAGAGAGTAAAATCTGAGACAATTAAAAACTGACTCTATTATAACTACAGAGAATGAACATGATGGTGACCTGTTTCCTTTAGGTTAAGACTGTGATAAATAAATGGAGGTTAATTTACCAAGTTTGCCTTCCCCCTATGGAAAATAGAAGCTGGAAGTGCCCACCGATCTTTTTCACCTGCTCTACATCAACCACCTAGAATGACAAAATGTAGCAGACCCTGGGCGATTCCATCATAACTTCTGAAAACAACAGAAGACATTGGAGCACCTGGATTTTCTATTTCCTCTTTCAAGTCTCTTCTGGACCTGAGAATTTTCTTAAATGATCCATCTGCTAAAAAAAGAAAAACAGAGAATATCCCTTAGAATAAATGCTTCCATCAAATTATCTAAATGATCAATTCACAGAATTGGACTGGGCACATTTTATCAGAGATCATGTTCTATTTCCTACAGCAATTCTGATCTCTACATGCCCTTAGTACAGGGATGTACGCGAGTAGAGTGAGCATGTTTCTTGGTAGTGGTATCATTATTTGCTCTTTGAAGAGTATTACCTCAAGAAGCTCAAATAGGATAAGAGAAAAAGCAACGAATGCATACATTTTAAAGGTGGTTTGTTCATCTCTTTAAAATATATTTAGTGAGTGCCTCCTCTCTTCCGTTAGAGAATAGAAAGATCAGTAAAATCCAGTCCCCAGGATCAAGGGATATCTCAAAAATCTAAAGACGTGGAATGGGAGTTCATTCTATTGATATTATAATGCCATACTGAGTACAAGGGAACAGTTAGGGGCTGAATTGTATCCCTAAACAAATTTGCATATTGAAGTCCTAACCACCCTCCCCCACCCCATACCTGAGAAGGTGACCGTATTTGGAGATAGTGTTTTTAAAGACGTAATTGAAGTTAAAGTAGGTCATTGGATGGGTCCTAATCCAATATGACTGGTGTCCTTATAAGAAGAGATTAGAACACAGACGCAAACAGAGGAAAGACCCTATGTAGACACAGGGAAAAAGTGGCCATAAAAAGCCAGGGAGAGAAGCCTTAGAAAACACCAACCCCACTGACACCTTAATCTTGGACTTCCAGCCTCCAAAACTGAGGAAATAAATGTTTGTTGCTTAGGCCACCCACTCTGTTATGGCAGCCCTAATACAAGAGGAGAGCACTAATACAAGAGGAGAGGTCAGTTCTCCAAGGCCAGCTTGGGAGTAGGGGTTAGCGGAGAAGGTGAAGCTTGAGCTTTTATAGCAAATCGGAGGAGGAAGGCACTCCAGGCAGAGGTGTGATAGAACAAGGGTCCCTCTCAGGAGCCCCAAGGAGACAAGTGAGGTTTGAGCACAGGGCCTTTGAAGAAGGAAGGAAGGAACACAAGAAAGGAGATGATCTTGGAGCAGTTTAATCTCACCTAAGATAGATTCTATCCTGAAGAGGTAATTGGAAGCTGACAAAGGGTTTTACGCAGAGTGCTGACAAGCTTATCAGAATTGTGCTGTAGGAGTGAAGGAATGGAAAAAGATATCCGTGCAAATGGTAATCAAAAGAGAGCAGGGGTGGCTATATTTGTATCAGACAAAATAGACTTTAAGTCAAAATTGTCACAAGAGACAAAGAAAGACATTATACAATGAAAAAAGGGTCAATCCAACAGGAACATATAACAATTATATATGCACCTAACATCAGAGCATCTAAATATATAAAGCAAATATTGACAGAACTGAAAGGAGAAAAGACAGCAATACAATAATAGTAGGAGACTTCAACAGCACACTTTCAGTAATGGATAGAACATCCAGGCAGAAAATCAATAAGGAAACAGAGCAGTTGAACAACACTCTAACCCAAATGGACCTATCAGACATATACAGAAATTCTACCCAACAACAGCAGAATACAAATTCTTCTCAAAAGTACACAGATTTTTTTCTCCAGGATAGATTACATGTTAGGTCACAAAATAAGTCTTAACAAATTTAAGAAGATTAAAATCATACCAATTATCTTTTCTGACCACAATGGAATGAAACTAGAAATCAACAGCAAAAGGAAAATTGGAAAATTCACAAATATGTGGAAATTAAAGAACACACTCTTGAAGAACAATTGGGTCAGAGAAGAAATAGAAAAGGAAATTAGAAAATACCTCAAGATAAATGAAAATACAACATACCAAAACTTTTGGGATGCAGTAAAAGCAATGCTAAGAGAGAGGTTCATAGCAATAAATACCTAATTTCAAAAAGAAGAAAGATCTTAAATAAACAACCTAACTTTACACCTTAAGGGACTGGAAAAAGAAGACCAAACTAAGTCCAAAGTTAGCTGAAGGAAGGAAATAACAAAGATTAAAGCAGAAATAAATGAAATAGAACAAATCAGTAAAACTAAGTGTGTTGGTTTTTTGAAAAGATAAGCAAAATTGACAAACCTTTAGTTAGACTAACTAGGAATAAAAGAAGATTCAAATAAATAAGATCAGAAATGAAATAGGAGACATTACAACTGATGCCACAAAAATAAAAGGGATCATAAGAGACTACTATGAACAATCATATGCCAACAAATTGGATAACCTAGAAGAAATTAAAAGGATAAATTCCTAGAAACATACAACCTACCAAGATTAAATCATAAAAAATATAGAGTCTGAACAGACCTATAACTAGTATGCAGTTTGAATCAGTAGTAAAAAACCTGTCATCAAAGAAAAACCCAGGACCAGATGGCTTCACTGGTGAATTCTACCAAACATTTAAAGAAAAATTAATGCCAATCCTTCTCAAACTCTTCCAAAGAATTGAATAGGAGGGACACTTTCAAACTCATTCCATGAGGCCAGCATTACCCTGATACCAAAGCCAGATAAAGACACCACAAGAAAATAAAACTACAGGCCAATATCCCTGATGAATATAGATGCAAAAATCCTCAACAAAATATTAGTAAATAAAATCTAATAGCATGTTAAAAGGAGCATACACCAAGACCAATGGAATTTATTCCTGGATGTAAGCATGGTTCAACATATGAAAATCAATTAATGTGATGTACCATTTATATATGGTGGAATACTATTCAGCCTTAAAAGAGAAGGAACTTCTGCAATATGCAGTAACATGGATAAACCTTGAGGAGATTATGCTAAGTGAAATAAGCCAGTCACAGAAAGACAAACAGCGTGATTCCACTTATATGAGGTATCTAAAATAGCCAAATTAATAGAATCAAAGAGTGGAATGGTGGTTGCCAGGTGCTGTGGGAAGGGAAACTAGGCAGTTACTAATAAACAGGCATAAAGTTTCATTAAGCAAGATGTGTAAGCTATAGAGATCCGCAGTACAACATTGTACCTATAGTCAACAATAATGTATCGTACACTTAAAGTTTTGTTAATAGGGTAGATCTCATGTTAAGTATTCTTACCACAACAAAATAAAGATTAAGAAAGTTTTAATTAAAAAAATTATGCTGTGGGAACAGTGAGGATTTGGAGAGAGAATGAGTGTGCGTCCAGGAAAAGCTGTGTATTTCCATAACAAAAATATTAACGTTAGTTGGTTGAAAACAATTACCATCTTGCTGGGAGTCATCTGCATTTGCATTGGTGAGGACAGGGAGTCCTGCTAAGTAGAACACTTCAGCACTACTCCTGCCACCACCTGTTCCACAGTCCTGGTCACTTTTATCGAAAGATCGAAGTACCTGTTCAGAAAGGAAATCATTCCCCCAGAAAACAATATTCAGTGGCTGTTATGAGGAATACCTGACTTGTGGATAGTGTTAGTTGCAAGTCACTCACTTTTAAATGTTAAAATCTAATTCTCCAGTTTTCCAAACCTTTCTTTCTTTCCCTAGTTTTCACCTCATGAGTTTTACAAACACATGCTATTCAAAATTCTCTCAAGAGCCAAGACTTCAGCACATAACTTTGATATGGAAGTTCCTAGAAAACAACTTACACTCTCCCTTTTTGAGGCTTTGCATATTGAATTAACTAATAAAATATCCTTTGAATGAATGAATGAATGAATGAACAAGTAAATGAAATACTCACTACCCCTCATGGTCCTTTTCCAGCTCTAGGTTGTAAGTTCTGAGAGGGGTGAGACCCTGCATTTTACTGCTCCACCCAAGATAGAGAAGAGCACAGAAATGGGTAAGGATGCTCAGGGAATTATTTTTGGTGCGGAGGGTTGACTCCTCCTCAAAGCTTGTGACCATGACCCATGTGACCCATGAAAGTGTATGGGCTATTGCGGGTGGGAGGGAGGGACTTGGCTGGGGAAGGGACAGGCAAGGGGAGACAGCTATTCATGACTGCAGTTTCGTATGTAGCCATATAGTCTCCCACACCATGCCCCTGTTTTCTGCTCCCCTCTCCATCACCTCTCCAACGGATTTAATACACTCAGTGCCCTAGAACCCCAGCATTTTCAGCCATATCTCTTCCCTGGAGTGAGCAAGAAATTTAATTTTATGCATTAGCTTAAAAGGTGCCCTCTCTCAGAGTCAATAAGGTTATTGCTTATTCCGACAAACAGCTTAGTAAACAAGATGATGTCATCAGTCACTGAAAGGAAGATAGTTTGGAATTGGTTGCATTTGAAGGTTTGTTTCTGAATGTGGATTTAACTACATTTTAGTTTATTCCCAGAGAAAATTGCCTTTTAGCATTTCACTGAGGATATTCCCAAATAAGTGTGTTCATGTAATATAAAATAAATTGGAGGGTAAATTAACTGGATAACTATCCTTTATATATCTAAAAGGATAACTAAAAGAAGTAACTCAGACCAAACAAGTCACTTGCTTCTACTCTGTGCTGAGATTCCACGCAGGCCCTAAGTCACCTAATATCTCTGTGTCTCAGTTTTCCTCGTGGATAACATGGGAACTCCACTAGATAAAGATTTTAAATATCTTTATCATTGATACGCATCTCAGAGGATGGTTGTGAATATTCAATAAGATAATGATTTAAAGTTCTTACAAGAATATTCCGCACACAGTAAGTGTTCAATAAATGTTAGCTGTTGATATTATTATCCTTAAATCTAGCTGAGAAGTCAGACATCGGCATAATTGCATCCTTTTCCTTTATTCTGCTCCCATGACTAACCCCCAGAACCCTTAGAGAATCCTGGTGGCCACTTGGCCCCAAGTCACGCCAAGCATCAGTAACCACAGCATTTACCATACTTAACTCTTTCCAAGGGATTTTTGCTTCTTTCTTGGGTGCCATATATAGCACTGTTCAATGATGATAATGCTACCTACGATTCTGACTGAGTTTCCACAGTAAGAGATATAGCTTCGCCTGGAGAATATATGTCTTTATTTGGAGACAAATGGATCTAAAATTAGTTGAAAAAGAAAGTATGTTAGTGTGAGATTACACAGTCACTCAGGAGGAACTCGGGCTGGGGAGAGTATTTGGCTCCCCTGGACCTGGTTGCCACACTTTTCTCCAATATTTAGATGGACTGAGTCAGACACTAATTCTGCAGTCTGCTCTCCTGTCATGGTGTAATAGACTAGGAGACGGGCTGTAGGAACCATGTGCTGAGTCACGGAAAGGTTTAAAAGTTGGTAGGATGAGGGGCTGGCCCCGTGGCCGAGTGGTTAAGTTCGCGCGCTCCGCTGCAGGCGGCCCAGTGTTTCCTTGGTTCGAATCCTGGGCGCGGACATGGCACTGCTCATCAGACCACGCTGAGGCAGCGTCCCACATGCCGCAACTAGAAGAACCCACAACGAAGAATACACAACTATGTACCGGGGGGGCTTTGGGGAGAAAAAGGAAAAAATAAAATCTTTAAAAAAAAAAAAAAAAAAGTTGGTAGGATGAACCTGGGAGCTTCTTCTCTGTGCCAAAGTGTACAGTTTTGCCCTTAGATGAAATCTAAAAATACACAGTAACAAATACTCATCAGAGTGGGCTTAAAGTTGGGCTAGTAATTAGGCAGGTGATAAAGAGGAAGAGAACTAACATCCATTGAGCATCTACTACGCATTAGGCACATAAACATGAACATATTCAATCCTCCCAATTGCATATTGTGGTTTTATTCATTTAGTAGTTATAGAAATTGAAGCTCATAAGCTGTCTCATTAGCTTAAAAGGTGCCTCTCTCAGAATCAATGAGGTTATTGCTTATTCCAACAAATGACCTAGTAAACAAGATGATGTTATCGGTCACTGAAACGAAGATAGCTTGGAATTGTTTACATTCAAAGGTTTGTTTCTGAACATGGATTTATCTAGGAAGTGAACTCTGACCTTGCTGACTCAAAGCCCATGACTTTTCAAATATAATATGCTGCTGATCTTGCTAGTTCGTATTTTAAACAGCAATGAACAACGCCTGGGAATCACTACATCCATTCTTGAGCTCAGGACTTAAATTCTTCCCTTCATAAACAGGGAATATTCTTAAGGAATGCCAGCAAGGCCTGGCAGTCCGATGCTTGGTAATGAAACGTTGACCAAATGATTGGCGGTGAAACGTTGCTGAGGTCACTGACTAGTCTGGGGACTGAAGGAAGGCTCTGATCAAACCCTTGGCATCATGCCATAGAAGGACTATCAGTCTAGGCCAACTACTTGTGAACACGGCAGGTCACGCAACCTCTCCAATCTGTTCCATTGTCTCCCAGCTCTAAGAAGTGTTGTGAGGCTCTGCTATGGGGATGTTTGTGAATGTGCTTTATAGACTATAAAATGCTATGTGAGTTCACCTATTCATTCACTAAATATCAACTGAGTACTGTTTTGTGTCAGATAAGAATCGTTTAAAGGATTATTTGCATAAGAAAATGCTGCAGGTAGGGGACTAGATGCAAGTAAGATAGTATTGAATTTACCAAGTAATTGTAGTGTGTAATCTCGTCAACATATGGACTTTTAAGGGTAACAGTTACGCTCAGATGTTCTCCCATAAGCAAACTCTTGTAACTGTCTGTCCAGCTAAGGGAAAGGAGACTTTGGCTACGTGATTTTGTAGGCCACTGCTTGATAGTCGTTGCTGGCCTGACATTCTTCTGGATTCTTCTGAATTCTTCTGGGTCATCAGTTTTGACCTAAAGAAGAGAGTGTCAATAAATGTAAAACACTAATCCTAAACTTTGTATCAATGATGACAAAGATGATAATGGTGGTGTTGGTGTTGGTAACCATTAATACTTTCCCAGCATTCACTTAGTGCCAGTTCTGGTTCTAAGTGTTTGACATGTATGAATGTATCCACATACCTTATAAATCTTCAGGCTTCACAGCATCTTATGAAAAGCAGATTGGCATTCCACTGCCTTAACAGTAAGGTAAGCTATGTTATCAAGTGATTACAGAAAGGCCATTGATTAAAAAAATAATAAAATTAACTATGAAAATCTAGGCTACAGTGGAAGAGTTCAGTGAAGTCAAAGAAGAGAAAGGATCTTAGATCTAGGGTTGGCCTTCTTTCTTAAATGACATACCAACTTATTGACTCATTTCCTTCTGCCACAGGCTAGCAGAAACTAGGAATTTGGGGAAAGGGAAAATGTGGGTAGAGATGTGGCAATAATTCTTAAAAGCTAACACAGATGTCAGTTGTGAATGGATATGGTGGTGAATAATTTTACCACTTCTCAGGAGAGAGATGGGGAGAAGGATTTAGGAAAGTAAACAAGATCTGTTCTTGAGGGTAAAGTGCAGGGTCACAGTGAACTCATAAATATACGTGCCATGCTGTACTAGTTCTTGAACAAGAGGCTGGAAACATCTATGTTTCCTTGAAGCTGAAGAATTAGGTTATTTGCTGGTGAATGTAACTTGATAACAAGAACAGAGGAAAAATGGTTCATGCTATTAGAGAAAAAGGAGACAATGATATTTGGCTCTTGCTTAGGTTTGGAAAGAAATGTATGCATTCAGCCAATCAATATTTACTGGTCCCTAATATGTGTCAGGAACTATGCTAGTTGCTGGGGACAAATGTAAATAAGATGGACACAGCTCTCGCCCTCAGGAAGCCTGAAATCCATGAGACTTTCATGGGGTAAGGAAAACATACTCATATTAACAGAGGGTAGTTAGAGAAGGACATGAGTGGAGGACATGATTGAAAAGTTGACCCCCAAATAAGCAGGAGTTAGGGAATCAAAGAACTGAGGAAGGAGAGTTTGAGGTAGACCTGCAAAGGCCTGTGGCAATAGAGAGCAGGCTATTAGGGAGTGGCAAACTGCCCAGTGTAGCTGGAGTTTGAGGTGCGATGGGAAGAGTGATGAGCAATGCGTTTGGAGAGGGGAGCAAGAACAAGGTCAATAAAGATCAGATTTGTGTCTCAGAAAGATGACTCTATCTCCTTTGCCAAAACGAGGAGAGTGACTGGGAGGAGAGTGAATAACTAGGTGGCGGTGGGGCCGTTCACTGAAACAGGGCACTGGGAGAGGTCTAGGTTTGAGGCTGGCAGGTGGTTGGTTGTTAGTTTTGGACAAAGCCATGTTTATGCTTCTTTGAAAGATCCAAGAAAAAGATACGGAGAAGGCAGCGTCTATAAGGATCTTGAGTGTTTAGGATGAGTCTTCAGCATAAGCTATGGGAGCAGATGGAATCACAGAGGAAATATGTCAAATAAAAATGTGTCGGGTAAGAAGACAGGAGGGTCTAAATAGAACCCTGAGGATCACCCCCGTTTAGAGGGCAAGCTAGGGATTATTGGTCCAAATTGGAAGCTATAAAGAAAACAAAGGAGAAAAAGAAAAAGCAAGGAAATGTGGAGTCACAGAGGCTAGAATAGATTATTGAAAGAAAAAGACAATGGTCCACTGCACCAAACGTCTTGGAGAAGGCAAGGACGATAAAGACTGAACAATACCCAGCGATCTCGGCAAGTAGCTCACAGGTAACCTCGGTGAGAGCAGTTTCAATGGAGTGGTGGGGGCCGAAGCCAGATCTCCGTAGTTTGAGGAGATCTGGGAGGGGAAGAAAGGAATGCAGGCTATTCTTTAGTGTAGTTTGCATGTGAATTGAGGAAGAGATGACGACAGCTGGAAATAATGGACCAGAGAAGACCCTGTCTGTATTCTTGTATTCCACTGGCAGTTCTTGTTCTAAATTTTCCTGATTGAATAGTATTATGTTTAGCATAAGAAGAAAAAATTACTTCCTAGATACAAAATTGACACTCATATCCTTTATGGAATGTTCAGTACACTGAATTGTATTCCCTGTGCCCACAAGTCAAATGTTTCAGAGAAGTTCACTAGGCTTATACATAAAATCTCCTTCATCTTTCCTGCACGCTAGCGACCACACAGACTGAGGTGCTATTAGAAGATACAAGAAATGAGAATTTTGCTCACGTGAAACTCCAGCACTGTCACGTCAGAGGGAACGTTAACTACAAATGAAGCTACTCCATCATTGTAATTTGTTGTGCTTTTTCTTGGATCCAGAACTCTCTTCTCCGGAGTTTTGCCAGCTGTTTTGCCTTCAGGGTTACTGTGATCCCTCCTACGAAATGGGCAGAGGCACCCCTCACCTGCACCTGTTGGACCAAATCCATTCCAAGAGTTAATACTGACTCTTTAACAAAAAGAAAACCCTAACATAATTCATTCCCAAGCACGGGCTTGGTAGAATTTAATTCAGTAGTCAAATGTGGTTCTCTTAAGGTTGTGTTTTAACCACTCCTGGCATATATATGAATTACATTCAGTTCAATGTACAGTTACTGAGTGTTTAATAAGAGCAGGGCACTGTGCTATGTGCTTGTATATAAGCCATGGGTTGAGTGAAATTATTACCAGGCCTGGATCTAGACAGTTGTTTTTCAACATGGCCTGGTCCTATTTCTCCCCGCCCTCATTCTATTCTCCATTTAAGTGTTTACACTGAAGGTCACACAGGAGCAACATGTAGCAGAGATTCTTTTCCTCTGTCCTTTCACAGACTGAAAATGCACCGTATTAGATTTTCTACTCTAACCTTCATGGAATATAGAATCCCAGGCTTTAGGAAAAGAGGAGTAACAACCAAATCCAGTGTGTAGGGAGAGAGGACGTATTTGACATCAGTTACTTTGGTTTCTTGGAAGAATCTACCTATTGGAATAACATGCATCATTTTGAGAATTTGGCAAGTACAATGCAGCACATCAGTCTGCATGGGCACCCATTCTGTCTCTCTGGATTTCTTTATCTGGATAAGGACAAGCCATTCAACCATTCCTTGGTCATTCACATGCACTTATTATCCTAAGTCTGGATGATTACTATGGTCACTGTGGAAGAGCCTGGCCACTCCATGGACTAGTAAAGTGTGGTTTTCAAGAGGTTGGTAAGATCCCCATTCATGAGTTTCAGCTACAGCGTTCAGTTCCAGACCATCTATCAGACCATTTATCCCATTTATTTTTCTTCAAATAACCAAGCAGAGCCTCATGCCTGCAAGTAGTCGACAATCTGGTTAAAACAGATGCTCAAGTGTGAAATAGCACACTCTCATTTTCAAGGCAACATTCAAACAAATACCAGGTAGTATGGTAGAAGATGTGTGTGAAATATTTAATAATATTTAAGCAAACACCCAAATGACTCAGGGATGCTTTCATAATGTGAATAATTTTACCATCTTATTTGTTTATTGCAAGTAAAATTTTCTGGTACCAGCATTACCTGTTCTTTTTAATAACATAAAAGGCTATCCTAGGGGCCGGCCCTGTGGCGCAGCAGTTAATTTCCCTGGTTCGGATCCCGGGTGTGGACAAGGCACTGCTTGGCAAGCCATGCTGTGGTAGGTGTCCCACAGATAAAGTAGAGGGAGGTGGGCATGAATGTTAGCTCAGGGCCAGTCTTCCTCAGCAAAAAGAGGAGGATTGGTAGCAGATGTTAGCTCAGTGCTAATCTTCCTAAAAAACAAAAAAAAACAAAAGAAAAAGGCCATCCTTTGCACGTGGAGTAGGGAGGTCACCACTACAGAAAGACGTCTTTCATGAGCATCTCCCCCTCACAGAGCTGGTGGACAGTATTTTGGCAGAGTGTATCTGGCAACTGTACTTGCCCAACATTGCAGATTTCTATCCAAATTTTGGAATAAGAAAAGGCTGTGAGAAATGAATTTCTAGATTATTTTAGAAACTCATCTGTACTTTCGTTTACTTCCACAAAAATATTAAAGTAGTTGTTATTTAAATCTTTTGGACTTTTATATGACAGATTTTTAATTGCCTTTGAAGTATTAAAATTGATTTGTGCAGCTCCATTGATCGGCTGTGTTTCAAAAGGGGGACACAAAGGTAGAAGCTGTAGTATTAGAGAACTCGCTAAGAGGCAATAGCAAATTCTGCTTTCATCAGCCTACAAAATCTTCACTTGACAATGACATTCTGGTGACAGCTAGTGGTAACACAAAGCATAAGCTTGAGTCTATGAGGTACACTTATAACTGATTAATATTTAGGTCATTGCTTTGGAGCCTGAAGCCTCAGGCCATATTACAAAATCACGGAAAAAGAACCCTGGTTAGGACTGAAAATCTTTGAGTCAAAATCATGTCTCATCCTGTTCAGCATCTGAGGCTATAATTTGGGTACCACTATCTATCTGACGAAACCTTATCTAATGTCCTGGATACTATGTCCACAAATAAATAAAACTGCTACTGGAAGCAGGTTTTTGCAAACTCAAACTTCCAAATTGAAGACAAATATCACTGTAACTTATTTGCTTTCATCAGTGGAACCTCCGGAAACCCAAAGTATTATTGGTTTTGTTTTGTCTAGTTTAGTTCTATGAACTTTTGGGAGTGAAAGCCCGTTTTTAAACTCTATACTCTGGTGAATTGCCCCCAATTCTCCATTTCTGTGAAGGTAACTTGATCTCTTCTTACCTTTGTCTTTTGTTTTGCTTCAAGCATCATTTCTTTTCCACTATCATCTAAATCTTCTCTTAACCCAAAAAAGACAGAAATTCAGCCTCAGTTACATTCTTATTATAAGAATATCTGTCAAAAGAGAATATAATAAACCCTTTTTTGATAAATTAATTATGGGTAGTGAGATATAGATAAAATATAACCACGGGAAATTTGCTTTTTACTCTTGAAACAGCGTTCACACCCAGTATTGCATTTTATCCTTACGCTCTGCAGAGGCAGAGCTAAGGTAGGTATTTTTATTCCCGTTGACAAATGAGGAAATTCAGTCTCAGATGGATGAAAAAGAACCTGCTGAACTTCCTACAGCTTTTAAGTTCGTAGCAAATTAGTGGAGAAGTGAGCTGAGGACCCAGGTCTCTGTAAGGGGCACACTTCTTCTGTGACTGAAGCATGGTGTGGCAACAATAGGGACCCTCTCCTCAATGCTCCTTATAGCAAAAGGCGCAACACCACATCCATCCCACATGTACTGGAGGCAAGTTATTGTCAGCTTAGCCCCAGATTTGCCTTTTGAGTCAAAGAAAAACATGAACTTTCCCTATTTAAATATAAAACAGGCAAGCCAGTGTTCCCACTAGCTCATCTGCCAAGTGTGATTTCTGGGCCTGGTCAATCAATTCTATAACCACATTTGATAATTAAGTTGTATGATCAATTAATATTAACTAGGTCACAAATAAGACGTGAGTGTTTTCATATCATATTTCTAATACCTAAGCAGTTGTAGTCACCTGAATAGTCACCATGATATTCAGTCTTCCGGATTCTTTGCTTACAAGATTGTAAAACAATTGCAAGACTGGAGTCAGCAAACACACTTCAGGAAATCTCCCTGAACCCACTTCCCACAACTCTGGGAGATACTATTAATCACAGCAGTTTTTACCTTGACCCTCAGAGTCTTGCTCAACATAGGACCCCAGGCAAGCACTACCAAGCAGCCATTTTTGACTCTGGAAATGAAACCTGTTTGCCATTCAGGGGCTAGATGAATCTGAAAATAATAATTTTCTTACCTAACTTTTAGAGTAATCTTGTTAAGTCCTCAAAGTTTTTATGGCTAATGAAGTAATTTTCTGGTTCTATTAAGATAAAGAAGTGTGGTTTTGCCAAAAATAAACCTAAGCAAAAAAATTATATCCTTTAAACTCTATTTCAAGCAAGGAACCTTTTGTTACAATAAGATAGACGAACAAACACCAGTACCATAGATATCCTTCTCTCTTGTCACACAATCATCAATACCCCTCGGAAGGCTGTTTATCCTCCAGTCAGGGGTCAGTCTCATCTTTCTGCTCCAGCAGTGATGGCCTTACTAGAGCACTTGTGTTACTGTCAAAGTGTGAGCTCCATGAGGACAAGTTCTCATCTTATTTATCTGTGTAAACATTTTCCCCCAGTGCCTTTTATATTGTTTAAGTGTTTGATAAATGTTTATTAAATAGGAAATTTCTTGCTTCTTTAGCATCTTGTGTTTATCAATTCTCTTCCACTCAGTGTCCAAAATATGAGCATAAATCTCAAACACTCATGTAGGAAAGACATTTTCTAGTTATCAGCTGTAGAAATTAACTTCCAAAAATGAGGATTAGAACAAAGGGAAGTTTTAGACTTTCCATCTCTTTGAAGCTATAATTCAAATAATACTTTTTGGCTGCTTACAGGACTATGTCTATTCCTGATGTCCATTCAAGAAGTGATGCTAGGTTTCACAATGCTATTTACCACGCACTGCCCTGCAGGCTGCTTACCCCAATCTGAGAGGCTGCCCTCTGGAGAGAAGGGAGACTCGGCTCCATGGTGGCCAGGGCAGGTGGTGAGCGGCTGGCCGGAGAGGGGCAGAGCGAGTGTCTCTGTTCTGGCTGCTTCTCTCCGCGTCAGAGAAAAATGCCCTCCAGTGTACCGGTGAAAAGACAGAGCAAGGACTTTGAAACTAGGAACAGTGTCCAAGAGTGTCAATAAGCAACTCCAAAGTTGAGGTTAATTGCTTCAGAGGGCATTCCGCTGCTGCAGCTTTAGCAGGTTATATGTTTCAAATTTTTACACGTGCTTGCTCTTCTCTCCTAATTATAAACACTTCTCTATCCCCTCATCAACCTGCTGTGCAGAAAACATGGTTTAAACAGCTCAGTAACGAATTTATATAAAAGCATACAAATTAATAGTCTAGTAAGCCCCTATGGGAAATGAATAGAAGAAATTCTTTATAAGTTAATTATTAGTACAATTAATATGAATATTTCCAAAATAAGTATCCTATATTTTGTCCCAAACATTGTAATTTTCCAAACACATCATCAATTTTTAGGGCCAATGGGAAGGAGCACTGGCTTGGGGTTCAGAGGGAGCATTCTTGCTCTCAGCCTGGACAAAGTGGCTGTGAGAACCTAGACCCCATTTCTCTGGGTCTGACTCTCCCCACCTGGACTTATCTGTAGATGAGAGGATTGAACCAGATGATTCCTAAGAGTCAGAGAACCACGGGTCTTGCAAGGACATTATCTAATCCCACTCTCTTATAGGATGTGACCCCTTGCAGAACTGTGGTGAGGAAACAAGGCCCAGAAAGTTCAGAGACCGAGCAGAGGTGAGCCAGACCAAGAGCCCCAGGTCCTTGGCTGTCTGTCTCCCAGTCCACGTCTGTCCACTGCTCCTCACTTCCCCTTTCTTCATGAGTTTTTAATCTACAAAATTATTGAGAACAGTTTTTTAATTGCACACAGGAAATCTCAGTAATTTATGAGAAATTACCATGGCTTTTAATCTCAAAATATGCAGTTCCTGTTGTTGTGAAATCCTCTTTGTATTTAGCTTTAATTGTCCATAAACCATATCTGTGAAAGCAATACATTTAAAATTTTAGGTATCATCAAATAATATATCTTCAGTTCACCCAATGATTGTAGCTAATATTCAAATGAGCCCCTAGTAAGGGCCAAGCACTGTTCTAAGTGGTTTCCATGTGTTAACTCATTCAATCCTCACAAAAATTCTATGGAATAAGTTATATTATTATTTTCATTTTATCATCAGAAAAATGAGGCCCAGAGAGGGGAAGTAACTTGGCCAGGAACACACAGCTACTAGGTGGTGGAGCTGGGATTCAAACTTGGTCATTCTGGCTCCAAAGCCCTCGACCACAACTCCATGCTTAGACGACCCTGACAGCAGCTTCAGATTTATGCACCACTTAATTAACATACCATATTTGAAAGGCGTTTTAAAATTATAAACAAAATTGTGCATTTTAAGAAGTTTAAGAATTATAAACACACTGAAGTTTGATTCATTCTCTAGTATAGCACAATATATATTCAGCTGGAAAATATTTTTAATTTAAAGGCATTGATTACTCAGTTGATGAACTCATCTTGAAGCTTAATCATATTAATAGATATAATATACTATACAGTATACCAGAAAATAAGACTACATTTCTAGGACCCTTTGATCAGGTTAAACTTATCAAAATGATACCAATATATAGTTTTGGAAATTTTACAACTCAAGGCCAGTTTCAGAGGGGCAACATGGTACAAGGAAAGAGCAAGAATGAGTCTGGCCATCAGAGAGATCTGGGTTCCCATTTCAGCTCCACCATTTAAAAGCTGTGTGGTGAACAAGCTTATAAATTTCTCTGAGCCTTAATTGCTTTATCTTGAAAATGGGAATGATAAAGGACCCAGCAGAGTGCTTGGCACATAGTAGAGGATCCATAAATGTCAGTTCCCTTACCATTTTGAAGTGTTACATTTTCAAGGCATTATGCAATATAAAAGTCTCAAAATACCTTCTAAGTTCTAGGAATAAATGTCAGAGAAAATTCCAAAGCCTCTGTGGAATATTAAACACTACTAGTAGATACCTTCCATTTGTATATATATATATATATATATACTTTTTTTTTTTTTTTTTTTGACGAGGCAAAACAGCTTTATTAGGACTGAGAGTGGGAGAATGAGAGGAGGACCTGAGATGGCATATGAGCTAAAGAGTAGAGATTAGCTTCCAAAATGGCAGAGCTCATCAACCAAATGGACCCCACTTTCCAGCAGCTTTGAGGTTAGTACAATCAATAAAGGCCTGCTGGGAAATGTATTTGCCACTAAATCACCCATGTGCGCCACCATTGCAAAAAAGGTACAGGGGTTTTATTTTTCCCCCTGTAATTAAATTTCCACAACACCTCCCCAACCACAAGTATTACGAAAGAAAGGGGAAAAAAATCACATTTTACAGATCTTAGACTTGTCTTCAGCTTTTAGTTCAAAGGTCTCATCATCTTCAAAAAATAGTTCTGCTAAACTCATCAAAATAAGCTTAAGCTTCGACAGCTCAAGTTCTATCCAAGTAGTGAGAAGATGGCCTTTGCTAGCCCATTTTCCCTAGCCAGTTAGGACTAAACAGCAGATTGAGGCTCAGATTGGGGGGGGCGGGGGCGGTGTACATGAGGGCTAATTTCCCCCAGTACAAGATGGCATCTGAAGCTTGATGGGAGAGCAGAACTGGAGAGACTTGAGGGAAGGGTCCAGGCTCTGTGTTCAGTCAGAGTCACTGCTGGAAGAGGAGGAGGAGGAGGAATGCTTGCCATGCTTGTGGTGTCTGTGCGCCTTTTTATGAGCTTTCTTCATTTTCTTCCGCATCTTCTTGTCCATCACCATTCCTGGTCCTACCAGGCCAGGAGCCAAGGGATTCACAGGAGGCATGCCAGGGGCAGGCGGTGGGCATGGTGGGGGGTAGGGACCTGAGGGTGGGCATCCTGGATAGCCTGGCGGTGGCACAGGATGAGCAGGCCCACATGGGGGGAAAGCTGGATTCCCAGGGGGAGGTCCTGGGGGAGGGGGGCCTGGAGGAAAGGCAAGATCGACAGGGGGTGGATGGGCAGGATTGGGACCTCCGGTGTGAGGGGGATATGGACTTGGCCCTGGATGCCCAGCATTGGGATTCCACATGTCCAGGTGTTTCTTCTAGGCTTTACACCTCCAGCGCTTAACTCATCCTTCCCAGTCTCCTGTATATATATTTTTCTCTCTTCTATTATACTCTCAGAATTTTCAGAGCAAGGTCTGTCTCCCACAGTATCCACTACCTGGACATTGCTGTGGAAGGTGCTCACTAAATTGGACAGAGCAACCTAGCTTGGTGCTTACAGCTGGCAGTATATATCAGGCCCCCTGCCTTGATGCAGAAGAGCTCAGCTGGGTGCCACCTTCCCTTAGGCAGGAAGGACTCTCACTGGGCCTGAGAAGAATAGCCAGAACCAAACTTCGTTTACATTAGCATCTTTCATCCACGAGTAAATGGCTCCATCAGACTGTTCAATAATCCTAGTTCCCTCCACTGCTTTTAAGAGAAACCACTTTATCAACAAATCATTTAAAATACTTAGCATCAGATGGAATCTTGAAGTCAGGAAAACTGATAACTCCGGTATAATTTTTTTTTCCAACCACGGCAACCTCTGACCCTTCTGGATCCTTTGAGCGAAGAGAAAAGCAAGTTATATTTTTTTAAAACAATCTATAAATACAGAAGTCATACAGAAATATAATATGTGATTGGTAGTTCTTATAGAAATATTCACTAAGTTCCTTCCCCCCACAATTCTCCCAAGGTGAAATAAGATGTCAAAGCTGCCACTGTTTCTTCTTAAAGTGTTTCCAAGCCAGTCTGCTGCAGTCATGTCACTGTCATGGTCATCTCCACATCTTGCTTCTTCCTGGCTCCAGACCTCTGCTCTTTCTGCATGTCCCCTGAGACACAGTCCAGCTTCTCTCTATCAAACTCTCTCTGTGGTTTCCTTTAAGTCTGAGCTAGGACTTGCCCCTGTCCTTTCATATTGCGTCCAGTGTAATTTAGTAATCATCTCCATTTTGCCTCCCCTTTGAGCTGGTCCGCTACTGGTCCTACATCATCCCTTACTTGGTTTACTGTATTCTGTGTATTTGTCCAGCATCCTGAACTCAAATGCTCACAGAAGGACACACTCCATAATCTCCCAAATAAATCAAGAGAAGCTAAGTGCTGAAGCTCTGGAGCTCTGGATTTGAGTCCTGATTCAGCTAATTATTATCAGTATGATCTCATGATTCCTTAATTTCTCGAACCCTCAGCCTTTTCATCTATAAAAGGAGATGATAATTATATTGATCCCATAAGGTTGCCATAATGATATAATGCATGCCATGCACTTGTCACGGGAACCACAATTTATACTTCTACAATGCTTGTCACAACTGCCCATGTTTCACAGACAACAAGAGGATACAAACTAATTAACTGACCCACTTTGGAGATGGTGCCACCAAACGGTGTTCTTTAATGGGGCCATCAAAATATATTTCAATGAACATTTAATTTATACACAAAAATTGTCAATTGGAATAAAAGTATAAAATTACCAGGTTGCACTCACAATAAATGCTAAATAAATGCTTGCTGCTATGTAATATTGAATAAATTAACACCACATTTGACTAATATTATAATAATGAAAACTCTTCATTCATATAATGGAAATGCCAAGGTTAAATTTTGATGTAAATTAATGGCATATTAACTATAAAAGTTAAGGTAACTTCTCTTTGTGAAGGCTTTAGGTCTTCATCCAATGAATAAATTCTAACTTTTACTGTCAGAAAAAAATTGTCATTGTTAGAAACTCTGTTCAACTCTAAATTACCTGGCAATATTATTAATAACCCTATAACATGAGGGCCATGAAATTAAAAATAAAATTAAGAAAACTGAAAACATAAAATCCAACTTTAAAGGGAAAGATGATAGGATGTTGGAGGTGAACTTTATATTAAAGTGGAAAAACCAAATTCTTTTCACAAAAAAATGTCTTGAATGGGTCCTTTTAAATATTTCTCTTTATGCATTTAAAATATGACTCAACTCATTAAGAAATATTTTTACTCAATTTTTTGTATTTTTAAACAACTGATAGGTAAGAATGACTGCAGTTCACTGGTATCTGAATTTATTATAGAGTGGAGGAGGAAAAATCTAAGCAATAAGTTGTGTCAACAGAACCCAGGGAAGCCTTCTCTAAGATACAGGCGAGGAAGATACAGGCGACAATCTGTGTGTCTCAAGGTATAATTAAGTACTTGAGTGTGTAGAAGGGTGAGAGCTTCATAGGCACGACTGCTTTCCTTACACAGGCATCTTCTGATCAGATGTCCAAGAAGCAGTTCTGACGGTCTAAAGTACTGGCAGGGACCTTGACCTGTTGCTAAAATTATGCGGTGATCTCCATCTTATCTCACCTAATTAGCATCATCACTATCACCATCATCTTCAATGGCCATTCATAAAGTGCTGCTGCCTTCAGTCCACCCCCATCAGCTCCACCTTCCTTCCTGCCCCTGAGATAACTTGTAAGAGGGAATTTACTGAAACAAAACTGAAATCATTTTTAAATGGAAACATGAGGAGGCAGATGTTGCTAGGTAGATTTTGCAGTTTAGCTCACAACTTTCAATGTTACTAGGAAATTGAAATATTCTTTGTAAAAGGAGATGATATTGAGAATTAAAAATGAGTTTTTTCCAAGCTAAAATTCAGTCTCTGTATTAACTTGAACTTCTATCATACGTCACTTCGTTTTTTTTTAAACTCTTCTTTAAAAACTTCATTTTTTCCCCAAAAGATAAGCCACTTGACCCAATACCATTAATTGATTCATCCCACTTTCCCCCAGGGATTAAAATTCCCTCTTTATTATACCTGACTGATCTGAATTGTAAACAGATTTATCTGTCTGAATGAAGAGAAATCCATTGTCATAGCATAGTGGAATTTTTGCTGCTTTTGAAAAATGAGCAGATACAACTTCTAAATACACATGTGAAACTGCATTTCGTCCTCCAGATAAATCTTTTGGTTGTATCTGTTAAAAAAAAAAAAAAAGAGTTAATGGAGGAATATCATATATTAATCTTAAGATAATAAAAGCATTTGTCTTTTAGGTATCTATGAAAATGATTTGAATAGTTGTTTATATGCAAGAAACATAAACATTTTGTAAAATAAAACTAAACATATTTTTCTCCAGAAACAACTCTGTATTTTGGTTTCTTATCAAATTTAGTTTGAAACAGTTACTTTAAAAAAATTGATCCAGATTTAATGTCTATTAAAAATGACAATCACTGAAAAAAAATCAATTTTTAATAAACAATAAAAAGTCATTAAGAAAAGATCAAAAGCTGAAAAGCTTATCAGCAAGGGAGGGGTGGGAGAATGGGGTGACCCATATGTCAGGTAGAAAGTGGACTAAGTGACTTATCACATGGTAGTGTACAGGAACAAAATCTCTCTTATATTTATATTATATTTGGACTTATACTGAAAGTTGAAACCTTTCTTTTGCTGATGTTTTGCATGTCTTTTGGTCATTATACAATTGGTATGTTGTCCTCTTCAAATATATTGCCTATGGTCAATATATTTTATAGTAATAATGTTGTGGACATATCTCTAATTTTCCTCGCACATAGTTCATAAACTTATTTGGAAGAAAATTTGTTTGATTCAAGTCCAAACAGAAAGTGCAAAAAGCCTATGATAGATAGATATTTCAGGAAAAAATGATTTTTTTCTAGAAAAATATATATGTATATCGTTCAGGAAAACTAATGTTCAAAATATTCTTCATTCAGTTCTCTGAAATTTTTAGATCAACAGAGTCAAACCTATATTTATGTCTCTCTCTCTATTTTTTCCTCCTAATATATAAAATTCAAATATAAAAATTATCTCTTTCTAGTATTCATCATGTAATTTTGAAATGGGAACGTGCGTTGGTTGACTTAGTTTTCAACACATTACCAAATCTTTTCACCTTAATAACCTTTATCTGCTTCATTCAAACTTTTACATTTCCTTACATTGCCTCCAAATCAGAAGCAGATTCTCTATTTAACATTTCCCCCTTACTTACACGTGTAATCATATGGCACTTATCTCTCAACTAGTGAACTCACATAATAGTGCGATGTATCACATTTTTACCCACATATGTAAACAGGATCAATGTACCATCTACGTATGTATTTTACAAGGAAACTTTTGGCAGATAAAAGAAACTACAAGAAGAATACATACAGTTAAGTTTGCAGAGCTTTGGAATTTATTCTCTGGAGATAAATTAACTTGGCCAAAAGAATATGTAAAATTTTTGTCAGGATAACTTTTAATAGCGATGGTCGCAGCAAATGATTCTGTGTATCCCTGAGCTTGAATTATTACATTTTCAGGGGCTTCAACATAGACTACTTGAGATGCTGATACAATATACCTGTTGAATGAGTGAAATTATAGAATCAATCTGTTAATAAAACATCATTTTTTAATGTTCTTCACTTAGGAGAATCAATTCAAATTAGCAATGTTTCTTATACTTAATAATATACTTTTTATTTCTTAAAATTTTATTATCTGTGATAAAGCCAGGATAGCTTCTTGGAAGCATTCTAAGACTGAAATTTCAAGGAGGTAGATGGAAGTGATTTTGATCAGTTACAGCCAAGGAAATGTTTAATAGAGTTCTCTACAGGAAGTGCAAATAGGGATCTTGCTTCGGTCTTTTGAAGAATCCATTTTTAATCAAAATACCAATTGGTAAGTTACTCTTCCCCCAGGGCAGGAATAACAGCCTGGGAAAAATACAGAGTATTAAAATACAACCCATGCGAAGCTCACAAAGTACTCATACTAAAAAACAGAGTAATGGCATTGGACGATAAAGAAAAGAGGAAATTCACTTGGAATTTTCAGAAGTAGAAAGCTAATTTCATGTGGCATTGACTGAATTCTGCTTTCTATAAAACTACAACTAAAATACACTGAAAATGGGATCTTTCACTTACGTTTGTTTCTGTCCCCAACTTCTTCCCAAGTAGAAAAAAATACAGACTATACTTAAAATGTCGATGGCTGGGCTAGCACTAAACTGTTGACACAATCTTTCTTGAAACTGCCCTCCTTTTTGTGAACTCAGCTTGAAGAATTTGGTTAAATTAGTCTTCAGGTTAATTATTAATGTTAGATAGTGGGATCACTGAGAAGGAAGCCTAAGAATTTAAATGACAACCTTTTAGTGTCCACAAGTAATTTCAGAATTTGAAGCAAAGACACTTGATTTTGATGAGTAAAGCAGAAAAGACACCCAAATGGGAACCTCTAGGAAAATGTTTCAAAGGTGGACACAGACACAAAATACTTGGAGGCTGCTCTGGTCTTGCACATTTTCTGAGTATAACAAATGCAGTTGATGCCTGACCAGATCCCCTCTACTGGGCTCAGCACACTCATCCTACAGGTGCTGTGAGTGTTGGCTGCTAAAGTTTCCTAATTGCTCCCTTCTCCAAGTAATTCAGCTCAGCCATAGGAGACAGCTTGCCCAGAAATGTCTGGGAAGTTACATCCTCTCCTGGGATTAGTCCACAGTCAATAATTTACTGATTCTAGGGGCACAACCGACCAGTTCCCTCGCCTCAAGGTGGGACAACCTTGTGGTACCATTCATGCTACAGAGCCCCTCATGGGATCAGGCTGAGGCTAGACCTCAGTTGAAACCATGTCTTTGCTTAGCTTCTCTCTTGCCCTGTCCTGCTTCCCTGACTGCTTACAGGTTTCTCTTGAGAGGAGTTTTGCAATAAAGCACTTGCATGAGAATCTCTCCGTCTCACGCTCTGCTTCTAGGGAATCACTCTAAACTTAAGGAACATGGGAGGGGACTATCATCCTGGACTCCATGTGGAATGTCTCAGACATTGAAACGGTTCTGAATCTCCCCTGGAATGGGTCTGGTTTGAATTTGGGCCCATGAGGCCTGTACTGATCTACTTTAGAACAAGTCTGAAATCCCAAGGCAGTCTCCCAAATGCTGAGGTGTTCCCAAGAACTCTTGGACCAGAAACGACCCATCAATGACCAGGACATGGCCAGGAAGCTATGAAGCTATTGCTCTCTTAGGCTTTCTCAAGTCTTCATTCAGTTGCATGTACAGACCCATCCTGAAATAGAACTCTCTAGGTATAGTCAGGCTGACTGATGGTTAGGGTGATGGGTTTTGTAATTGCCTCTTCACTTGTTTGTTTTCCCCTCTAGACTACAAGTATCATGAGGACAGGTACTGGGTCTAACACATACAAAGGGGATACACCCCAGAACTTATCATAGTGCCTAAAAGACACTTAGACGCTCAACAAATTGTCAAATGAATGAATAAATGAATGCATGATCAGGTGGGCCAAGGGAGATGATGTTGCAAGATAGGTTGAGGGCAGATTATATATGGCCTTGAAGGCTATGCTAAGGAATCTAGACTTCATTTTGTATGCAGTGGGAAATGAAGGACATTTTTACCTTGCTGCTCTGACCTGAGGATATTGTCATCTCTTTATGACCTACAAGTGTTCTTTGTTCCATAAAAAGAATATAGGTAGTACATGCTATGCAAAGTATTAGTGAAAATTGTTCTCTAAGGTAAAATACAAGCAGAAATTAATGAACGTCTGAGATGGATCAAACATTCATCCACAATGGCAACTTTTAAAAATGATCTACCATAAAAGCATTAGATTTTGATAATGTTTGTTACGCAGGAGTCTCACAACTGTAAAGCTAGACATTATAATTTTGTTGGGACTAATGGAATTGTATGAGTAGTTAATGAACGTTCTCATGGAAGTGATATTGCTGACATACCTGCTGTTGCAAGACGTTCTTCTGAACGGGGGCCAGTAGGCTAATATTTAAACCACCGTCTGAGTTCTGAACCATATTGAGCAGGAACAACGGTAGGAAAATTACTAAGCAACAATAGACTGAAAAGGATGACAATGTGGTGCAACCGATAGGTTGGCTTCAATTCAGTCCAGAATATTTTCAGACCAACAATGTCAGAAACACTCTCATTGCTGACGAGAGTGGTTGCAGCTGCATTTTAATTTTTGGCCGATTGTCTCAGTAGTTGATGTCATCTAAAGGAAAAAAACATTTTATTTCAAGGTCATATTTAACATAGGGCAACTCTTTTCACACAGGCCTCAAAATTTTGGTCCTAAGAGGACACTTTGTGTTTCTTGTTTTAGACTCAGTCTCATGCATGGACTCACATCATCACCAAGAAGAAATAAACACAGTAACAAAGATTTGGAGCCAAAAATGTTTCTGGTCAAATTTCACACTATTATCAGTACTTGCGTATGCTGAATAGGCCACAAACATTTGACATTCCCTAATACTGAAAGTTTTAGAGTTCTTCCCTCTACCTGTGACAAATCAGAGGAAAAAAATGTACAAGTGGGGTTATCTCAAGGTTTCTCCACGACAGCACTGTTGACATTTTGGGCTGAATGATTGTTATGAGCAGCTGCCCTTTGCGTTGTAGGCTGCTTAGCAGCACGCCTGGCCTCCACCCACTAGATGTCAGCAAAACCTTCCCAGTTGTGAAAACAAAATGTCCCTGACATTGCCAAATGTCCCCTGGTCAGGAGCAGAGCAAAATGGCCACTGGTTGAGAACCAGGGCATTGCTGTACGGTTTAGTATTTAAAGGGAGAAAGAGGAAAGTACTTACTTGGGTTCATATCAAAGATAGAGAATTCAGCAGGCTCTCCACTTGAGTTATTTGACTATTTTAAGCTACCATTGCAAACCATAATTCTCTCAGTTTCCTTCACAAGGAGGAAAGTCATTATTTCAAATGCCACTTCTCTATTGATGACTTCCAAATTTCTCTCTCCAGCGGGGACCTCTCCCTCTGAATATTGGAATACTCCAGAGTTCAGGCTTTTTTCTATGTACAATCACTCACTAGGCAATATTATCCAATCGCATGGATTTGAATACCGTCTATATACACTGACGCACCAAAATTTCATTTGCTGGACCTCTCTCCTAAACTCCAGAGTTTTATATCTAACTGCCTTACTCAAAATCTCCACTGGGGGGGCCAGCCCGGTGGCATAGGGGTTAAGTCTGAGCGCTCTGCTTTGGTGGCCCATGGTTCACCAGTTCAGCAGGCATGGACGTATGCACGGCTTATCAAGCCATACTGTGGCAGGTGTCCCACATATAAAATAGAGAAAGACAGGCACAGATCTCAGCTCAGGGCCAATCTTCTTCAGCAAAAAGAGGAGGCTTGGCAGTGGATGTTAGCTCAGGGCTAACCTTCCTCAAAAAAAAAACCCAAAACAACTCTACTTGGATATCTAATTGGCATCTCAAACTTAATACATTCAAAATGGAACTTTTAAAGATCTCCTCTCCCCACAACAGATCAAACATCAAATTATCAGACATGTGAGGAAAGCCTATAACATAAAAGACAACGACCAAAATATTCAGAAAAAAAAAACTTTAAAGGAAATATAGGTTATGCACAGTGAAGAAGACTAGAAGTGTATTCCCCTCCCCCGCCAAATCTCCATTAATATACTCATAAAGGATACCACTGAAAGGAACATTCAGAGAACAAAATGGACTCTTGTATATTAAAAACATGACAGCATAAATAAAAAGCTTTAGAAGATAAAGTTGAGTAAATCTTCACAAAAGTAAAGCAAAAAGAGAAAGGGATGGTAAATAGGAGAAAAAAGGATAAGATGATTAGAGGACCAGGACAAGAGGTCCAGCAGATGAATAATGGGAGCTCCAGAAAGAGAGAACAGAGAAGAGTGGGGGAAGCTATCATCAATGAAATAATTAAGAAAATTGTCTAGAACAGAAGGACAGGAGTTGTCAGATTGCGAGAACCTTCCAAGCGCCATGCAGAAAGATGAAAATATACTGATGCCAAGGCACACCATTTGGACCTTTTGAGACACTGAGGACAAAACACAGATCCTATACTAGCTTCCAGAGAGAGAGAAAGACAGAGGTGACATATAAAGGATTAGGAGTTGAAAGGATCAGGAATTAGAATGGAGAATGGTCTGGGCTTTCTAAAAGCCACATGAGAAGCAAGAAGACAATCGAGTAATATCTTCAAAGTTTTAAAGGAAAATGATTTCTAATGTAGAATTCTATATTCAACCAAATTATCCTACAGGTGTAAAAGTAGAATAAAGACATTTTCAGAAATGCAAGATTTAAAAACAATTTTTTGCCCCCTACATGCCCTATTTCAATGTGCCACCAGAGAATGTACTCTACCAAATAAGAGAGTAAACCAAGTAAATAAAGATATGGGATACAAGCAAAAGAAGTCCAATGAAAGAGGGAGGCAAAACGGTTTCTGAGTAGGATAGTGAAGGGAAAGTCCAGGATAACAGCTGTGTACAAGATGTCCAGGGAAACCCACCCACTTGGAGCAGTTAAGACTCAAGGGACACATATGCTGAGGACCATCCAGATCCATGCTGCTCTCATGTCATCTTTTTAGCTTCAGGTCAGAATGCCCAGGTGAGCCTGACCCAGATTCTTATTTGCATTTGGCTTGTTGCAATCATGTCCTGATGAAATTATTGCTCTTCATTTCCAGTCTACACTACCCCCTACCAGATGTCCCAAAATAGCAATTTCTGTATTTACTCACTACATGCCCATATACGGTGACATCCCCAGAAATGGCTGTTGTACACTCACAAGAGATAAAACCAGGTTGCAACGCAGAAACTATTCACGTATATACTCTAAGGATCCTTCATCTAATCATGGCTGTCTTGACTTTTCCTTAAGTAGCTAGGTTTGGTTTCCTACTCAGTTATTCAAAACTAAACATTATATTAATTAAGGATAAACATATACATGGAAAAACTATAAAGAAAAGCACGGACATAACTAATATAAAAGTCAGAACTATTCATATAAAAGTCATTCTCCTCTGGGGAACAGAGTGGAAAATGATATACAGAAACAGATAAATAGGGGTCACACAGAGGGCTTCTATTTCTTTTCTTTTTTTTAAGATTTTCTTTTTCTTTTTTCTCCCCAAAGCCCCCCAGTACATAGTTGTGTATTTTTAGTTGTCGGTCCTTTTAGTTGTGGCATGTGGGATGCTGCCTCGGCATGGCTTGATGAGCAGTGCCATGTCCGCACCCAGGATTCGATCTGGGAAACCCTGGGCCTCAGAAGCAGAGCGCACGAACTTAACCACTCAGCCATGGGGCTGGCCCCGGGCTTCTATTTCTTAACCTGAGCAGTGAATACACAAGTATTCATTACATTATTATTATTTAAGCTATACTTATATGTTTTATAAACTCTTCTGTATTTATGATAAATGTAATAATAAATAAATGCCATGCAAAAGAAGATTAAATAATGCATTTTGAGAGTGATGAGGACTTTTGACAGAACAATCAAATTTACATGGAAAGTAAATATGACATACTCTATAAATATTTACTTGCTCTCCTTTTTTTCTCAGCTTCTTTAATAAACTTAATTATATAAGGTAATAATTACAATAAAGCATTAGTGTGCTTGTAACATATACACAGGTAATAAGTATTATAATAGTAGCACAAAAAGAGAAAAGAAGAAATGAAGCTATTTCTATGAGTAACATTTCTATATCTCACTGGAATTAGGTTAGTATAAATATGAAGCAGATTCGGATAAGACAAGATGTATACAGTAAGCCATAGAGTAACCATTAAGAAAATAACTTTTAGGGGCTGGCCTGGTGGTGTAGTGGTTAAGTTTGCACACTCTGCTTCGGCAGCCCGGGGTTCTAGTTTGGATCCTGGGCACAGACCTAGCACTGCTGGTCAAGTCATGCTCAGGTGGCATCCCACATAGAACTAGAATGACGTAAAAGTAAGATACACAACTGTGTACTGGGGCTTTGGGGAGACAAAAAAAAGAAAAAAAGAGGAAGATTGCCAACAGATGTTAGCTCAAGGCCAATCTTCCTCATCAAAAAAAAAAAGCAAAAGAAAAGAAAAGAACTTTAAAAAATAGAGTGAATAAAAATGCTAACCCTAGAAAATATTCATTTAATGTAAAAAAAAAAAAGCTGTAAAGGAGGAATAGAGAAACAAAAAATACATGAGACACACAGAAAAGAAAAAATAAAATGGCAGATATAAATTCAGATATATCAATAATAGCATTAAATGTGAATAGGTTAAATTATACAATCAAAATATAGAGACTGTCAGACTGGATAAAAAAGCAAGATCCAACTATATGCTGTCTATAGGGTGTACTCTTTTGATTCAAAGATACAAATAGGTTGAAAGTAAAAGGATGGGAAAAGATGTATCATACAAATGGCAACCATAAGAAAACTGGAGTGGCTACGCTATATTAGACAAAACAGACTTTAAAACAAAAATGCTATGGAGATAAAGAGGGATTTTAAAATGATAGAAGGGTCAATCCATCAGGAGGATATAACAATTATAAACATATAAATACCTACCAAGAGAGTCCCAAAATATGTGAAGCAAAACCTGCAGAATTTAAGCAATAGACAATTCAACAGTAATAGTTTCAATTATGGACAGAACAACTACACAGAAGATCAACAAGGAAATAGAAGATGAACATCATACACCAACTAGACTTAGTAGACATCTATAGAGCCCTCTACCCAACAGAACATGTTTTTCTCAAGTGCACATGAAACATTCTCCAGCATAGACCATCTGCTAGGTTACAAAACAAGCCTCGATAAATTCAAAGGGATTGACATAATACAGAATATGTTCTCTGATCACAATGGAGTGAAATTAGACATTAATAACAAAGGAAATTAGAGGAATTCACAAATACGTGGAAATTAAACAACACGTTCTTAAATAATCAATGGTTCAAAAAAGAAATCACAAGGGAAATTAGAAATGGACTTTGAAATGAATAAAAATGAAGACACAACACACCAAAACATATGAGATGTAGCTAAAGCAATGTTTAGAGGAAATTTTGTAGTTGCAAATGCTTATATGAGAAAAGATGAGGGCTGGCCTGGTGGAATGGTAGTTAAATTTGAGAGCTCCGCTTTGGCAGCCCAGGGTTTACAGGTTCAGATCCCAGGCATGGACCTACATACCGCTCATCAAGCCATGCTGTGGCAGCAACCCACATATAAAATAGAGGAAGATTGGCACAGAAGTTAGCTCAGGGACAATCTTCTTCAAGCAAAAAGAGGAAGATAGACAGCAAATATTAGCTCAGGGTCAATCTTCCTCACCAAAAAAAAGAAAAGATGAAAGATCTCAAATCAACAAACTTTCACCTTAAGAGAGTGGGAAGAGAAGAGCAAACTAAATGCAAAGCAAGGAGAAGGGAGAAAATAATAAAGATCAGAGTGGAAATTAATGAAATAGAGAATAGAAAAACAATAGAGAAAATCTAACCTAAGCAAAAGCTGGTTCTTTGAAAAGATCAACAAAATTAACAAGTCTTTAGCTAAGACCTCCAAGAAAAGAGAGAAGACTCAAATTACTAAAATCATGAATGAAAGAAGAGACATTACTTCCAATATTCCAGATATGGAAAGGATTATAAGGGAATACTAGGAACAACTGTATGCCAACAGATGAAAGTGGACAGATAAAAGGGACAAGTTCCTAGAAATATACAAACTACTAAAATTGACAAAAAGATACAGACAACGGGAAAAGAACTATAACAAGTAAAGAAATTGAATTAGCAATTTTAAAACTACCCACAAAGAAAAGCCCAGGCCCCAGTGGTTTCACTGGCGAATTTTTATCAAACAAATAAAGAAGAATTAACACTAATTCTTCTCAAATTCTTCCAAAATTTAGAAGAGGAGGGAAAACTTCCCAATTCATTTTATGAGGCCAGTATTACCTTGACACTAAAACCAAAGACATCATAAGAAAACTACAGAGCAATATCACTTATGAATATAGATGCAAAAATCCTCCACATTATACTAGCAAATCAAATCTAGCAGCATATAAAAAGAATTACACACCATGATGAAGTGGAATTTATCCCAGAAATGCAAGATCGGTTTAACATCCCTAAATCAATTAATGTAAAACACCATATCAATAGAACAAAGAACAAAACCACATGATTATCTCAAAAGATGCCTTAAAAGCATTTGACAAAATGCAACACGCTTTCATGAGAAAAACACAAATCCCACTCAACAAACTAGAAACAGAAGAGAACTTCAACCTGATAAACAGCATCTAGGAAACATCCACAGTTAACATCATACTTAAATGATGAAAGACTGAGTGCTTTCCTCCTAAATCAGGAAAAAAACAAGGATGCCCACTCTTGCCACTCCTATTCAACATTATACTGGAGGTTCTAACCAGGACAATTAGTGAGAAAAATAAATAAAAGTCATCAGTATTGGAAAGTAAGACACAGATGACATGCAGATGACATGATCTTATATATAGAAAATCCTAATGAATTCACTGAAAAACCATTAGAACTAAGAAACAAGTTCAGTAAGATTGCAGGATACAGGATCAATATACAAAAATAAGTTGTATTTCTATTTTTTTTTTCTGCTTTATCTCCCCAAATCCCCCCTGGTACCTAGTTGTGTTTCTTAGTTGCAGGTCCTTCTAGTTGTGGCATGTGGGATGCCGCCTCAACGTGGCCTGACAAGCGGTGCCATGTCCGCGCCCAGGATCTGAACCAGCGAAACCCTGTGCTGCTGCAGCAGAGCATGCGAATTTAACCACTTGGCCACGGGGCCGGCCCCTACATTGTATTTCTATACAGCAGCAATGACTAAACTGAAATGAAATTAAGAAACCAATTCCTTTTACAATAGTATTAAAGAAAATACTTAGGAAAAAACAACAGTATAAAACTCCTTGGAAAATGATCAAACGTTGACAGAAATTAAAGAAAACCTAAATAAATGGAAGGATGTCCTGTGTTTATGAGTTGGAAGACTTAATATTGTTAAGATGGCAAAATACCCCAAGCTGATCTACAGATTGAACACCTAATGTGGCTCATCCAGCCCCTTCTACTGTGGCACCTAGTTCAAAGTTCTATTCCTCCAACTCTGCTCTAGCTCTACTGATAAATTTCTGGTTTTCCAAATTTGCTTTCTCAAGTATCTTTAGTCTTTGCACAAGCTACCTAGTCCCTTTGCCTTAGATGTTCTTCCCAACTTCTTAATGTGACAAACTCCTACTGGTTGTACTCAGGTCTCAGCCTACAAACCATATTTTCTGGATACTTTCCTTGATCTGCTTCGAAGAGAATAAATGCCTCTTCCTGAGTGTGCCTTTAAAACCCTATTCTTACTGACCTTTAACGCTTCCCATAAGATTCTGTCATTTCTTTTAATATTCTACTTGTCTGGACTCCCCTACAGAAATGCAGCTGTGCCTGGTAAGCAGGGCTAAATCACATTTGCCTTATTTACTTAACAAATTGAAATGAAGAACTCACATGCTGATTTTGCCAAATGATACTTCTTTAGCTTCCACCACCAACTAGATTAGTGGTTCTCAGTCTTGGCCATACATTAGAATCATCTGGTGGGAGTTTTTTAAAATCCTGAGTCATAGGCTATACCTCGGACTGACTAAATCAAGATCCCTAGGTTTGGTGGGGGGGGCAGGCATCAGTATTGTTAAGCTCCTCGCATGATTAACCATGCAGCCAAGGCTAAGAACCACTGACCTAGAAGTAGATTGTCTTCTAAGGGACCACCTCCTAAGATTCTTTCAACATACCCTTTCAGGGTACCAGCTGGAACCTGAGTGTCACCCTAAGTGAAGGCCGCCTAAGGCCTAATTACTAAAGAGGTCCTCAGAAATCATTATAAGAGAGAGTAAAGAGGATTTCAAGCTCCCGCATCACGCTACATGGAGCTGGGAAGATAATTCTGATAAAAGCACATTGTCTGCCATGCTGACTTTCCTTGAGCTCAGCTTCACTGGAAGTCATTGGAATTTAAAGCTTAAAATATTTCAAAGCTGGACATCAGCAAATCGTATTTGGAGACTGTTTTGGTCTTAAATATTCTCTGATCATGTGGGAGGTGAAGGATAGATAACAGTTTGGACTCAGGCAGTATAGTTCAGAGACAGAGGAGTTCAAGGTTTGCCCGAGTGGGTCTGGTTTGGACCTGAGCACCTGAGGCCTATCCTAGCCCTCTTTAGAGTAGGTCAGAACTCACAAAGCAGGCCCCAGATTCCTCAAGTCACGGTGTCGCCACAAACCTTGACACTGGAAACAGCCCAAGGTTAACCTGAGTAGGGTAGTTATGAATCACTGGACATTTGTCACAGTCTTACTTTTCTATATTTATTGCAGTCTTTTTGAGGGCAGAAACGGTGTGCATCTCATTTACCATGACAGTCCCACAGACCTGGCACACAATAGGGTTTTAATATATAGATAAATAAAGAGGAGAGCAAGGAGGTCAACAACAACAACAAAAACAAAAATCAAAAAACAAACCCAGAACATTGAGGAAAGATTATTAAGGGTTTTGCAAGCCAAACCCAAGGAATTTATTTGGTACTTTGCAGATAATGGCAGGTCATCCTACATTCTTTCCAAGTCATGTTATTTTTACATATCAATATTTTAGGTATCTAATGCAGAATTTGGATTTAGACATAGCACATGATTTTTTATATTTCAAATTATAAAATAAATGTCTTACTGTGACATTAAAAAATAACCATTTATTTAAAAATATATCTGTGAGCCAGTTAATTTTTAAAGTCATACTGCAAGTCATGGGAAGAAATGGCAATAATGGAAGCTGTCCTCCCTGCCTGACAAGCTAGTCTGATTCTCGTCTAAAGCAAATTTGCAAAATGATTAAACTGGGCTGCAAAACATGAGGCAAGTTAAAACAAACAGAATAGTTTTGCTATCATTGGGAAACCAGGACTGAGGGATAGCTAGGTCACTCTGCCATGGCTAGTATTTGTACTGTTAATGCAACTTGGAAGAGTGACGACTTCTTCATATTAATCGGATAAAGACAAATTAGTGTGGAATGAAAGAGCTGCTCTCACTCCTTCCCTATTCTCACTCCTGCTTTGGGGAGAGGGATTCTTTCAGCATGTTAAGAGAGGCAGTTAGTATTCAGATTAGCTACAGAAACGTTTCCCCTCTGACGTCTCTAATGCTCGAGGTCTATCCAAAGCCTTTACCCGTGCTAGACACCAACAGAGGGTACTACGTCTGAACGAAAGAGGAAAACTGGGCAAGAAGGGACTGGAAAGCACCCATCAAGGTTAACTGGGTAAGGATTGAGAGACTACCCAAGGGAAAAATAAGTGTTTTGTGCCATCCTTTGGATTTTGCATATATATATATATTTTTTTATTTCCTGTTTTTGGATTTTGCATATATTTTTGATGGCTACCAAAATAAGATTGATAATGAACTATAGCAGCGCATGGTGATTTGATAATGGATGCCACCTGAATATCATTACAGACTTTGAGGGGCACAGCAGTGAGGTTACACAAGAAATCCAATTCTCTGGTGGAAAAGAGAAAATGAAACGAGTGTCAAAACAAACAAACAATAGTAGAACTGAAATTCAACAATATCCACGTTCCAAACTAATAAGTACCATCTGAAACTCCAAGTGCTTTCTTCTGTGTCCATAAATATTTGGGGAGAGGGGAGCATCATTCAAGTAAATGTGAATGTGAATGGTGCCCCCTGTTGGAAGTCCCTTGAATTTCCATCTCTGCCTTTAGGAAAAATTACCAATGCCTAACGTGCCTTATAATGGGGTCCCTCTTCCAGCTTCTTCTTTTTTAGCTTCCCTACTCCAAATTTTTGCACCAGCCATACTGATCTACTCAACATCCAGCTGACTGCCAAGCTCTTTTTTCCGCCTCCTCTTGGGATTTGCACAAGTTGTTCCCTTTGCCAGCGAATTCTTCCCCCACTCACCTACTCCTTGACTAAATTATTTCCCTCTTTCAGGCCTAGGATGAACGTCGCTTCTCCTGGAACACCTTTGCCTAACAATAAGATAACTAAAAACAGATTGAGGACTTACCATGGGGCAGGCACTGTTCTAAGTTCTTTCACATGCATTAACTTTTATAAGTAGCAGGAAAACTTTAGGAAGTGGGTATGATTATCTCATTTCCTAGATGAGGAAACTGAGGCACGGATACAGAGAATTTCTAAAATACTGTTCCAAAGATGGACCATGAGCTCTAACATGAAGAAAGGAAGGAACTGCTTGTGAGAAATGGGTAGGAACGAGGCTCTGCACGTCACAGTGAATTTAAAAACTGTGCTGGGACGGGGTCTTTGGAGCAAGCGAGCTGTTACGGTTCGGGGAGAGGGAGCGACAATATCGGGAGATTTCCGGAGACGGTGCCGCCTCCGATGGCGACACGGTCCAGGGTACAAGCTCGGAAATGGGAAGCTGGAGTGGAGGAAGGCGTCCTTGGTGACAACGTTTATAAAAAGATGCACTGTCCTTCCCTGGCATCCAGCACAGTATCTGCTCAATTCTCTTTAAATATCTGTGGAATGAGTGAAACGCAGCACTTTCAGGCAAGCGCCACTGGAGTCTCAGATGCTGCTCGCTTTAGCTTCCCCGTCACCCGCCAGAGGAGCCTTCTCCTCCGCAGCCCGCTGGAATGTTCTCGGTCCGGATCTCCGGGCCGCTGTCGCTCCCTGCACCCCGGGCGGCAGCGGAGCCCTGGCCGCGTTCGCGCAGCGCTTCCGCCACATCTGGTCGGTTTGGTCCCTGAGAAGAGAAGTCGCCTCCGAGCGCGCTGCGGGGCCTTCAAGCTCAAGGCCGGACCGCCCGCCTCGGAAGCCCGGGGGCTCGGCGACAGCGCCGCGTGGGTCCCTCAGCCGTCCTCCGGGCCCGTCCCCAGGGAGCAGGTCCGCGCCCTGGCGGGAGGCGTCAGCAGCTTCGCCTCGGGAAAGCAGATCGGCTCGCCCGGGCAGCGGCGGGAAACCTTGCCTCCCGCGGCCTCCGCACCTTCCAGAAGCCCCACGCCCAGGGTTCCCCGCGCCTTTGCGTGCCGGCGGCGGGAAGCCCCGCCCCCAACGGCTCCAGGGGGCGTGGCCGCCGCAGGCCCCGCCCACGTCGCGCGCGCTGCCCCCCGGGCAACCGGCACAACACAACAAAATGGCCGTCGCGCCGCCGGGCGCGTAAAGGGAACGGCCGGCGAATCTCTGCCCCGCGTCGCCCCGCAGGCCCGCTCGCCTCGGCTCGGCTCCTCGGCGGTGAGTGCCAGGCCCGGTCGAGGCCGTTCTCCGACAGCCGGACGGGGCAGTGGGGGCCGGCGGCGAAGGCGGGAGGGCCTGGACCGAGCGCGGGGTGGGCCGGCTTGGGATGGATTCGGGGCGGGGGTGTGTGTCTGGGAATTGGGATTGGACGGGAAGGAGGGGAGGGCCCGGAACGGGCGTGGGGAGGAGGATGAAGGAGGAGGTTTAGATGAGAAGGGAGGAGGTCGGGGTGGGGATGCGGGGGCGCTTAGCGGTGGAGGACCAGAGTGTGGGGGAGGTGTGGGCATTGGGGTGCGGCGCCGAGAAGGATGGGGGTCCCACCACCGAGAGGACGGGGGAGGGGCTGCGGTGTGCCAGGTGGCTGTGGGGAATGACAGCGGTAAAGGATGGTTGGGTCTCCTGACGGGTGTCATGGGATCAAATGGAATATAGTACGTGGAGGAAAATGAGAGTTAGGATATTGGGATGGAGGAGGAGAGCAAAAGGAGAAAGAGCAAATACTTTGTTGTATAATGGTTCAGGGACGAGTGAATTTTGAGGTCAAAACTTGAGTTCAAGTCTTGATTCTACCGCCTTGTGTTACTTCACCGGCTCTGTGACCTTGGGCATGTTCCTTAACCTTTCTGAGCATCTGTTTTCTCATTTGTAAAAATCAATGCTAATTACTTTTGAGTGTACGCTGTGTGTCAGGTTTAGTTCTAAGTCCTTTGCATGTATTAACTGATTTAGAACTGAAAATAACTTATGTGAGGTTACCATCCCCATTTTAAAAGTGATGAAACTGAGGATGATAGAGGTTAGGTAATTTGCCTAATGTCACACAGAAAGTGGAAAACTAGCATTTGAATTCAGGCTGTTTAGGTCTGGAATCCAAGCTCTTAATTCTTAACGATACACTGCCACTTGTAAATGAGGTTAATAGTTCTGATCTTATTCACCATCTGCGAGGATTTAAATTTGGTCATTCAACAAATATTTATTGTGCACCAAACAATAGACAGAGTCCTGCCGTCTTGTAGCTTAAACTCTAGAAGAAGAAACAAGCAGTAATCAAGTTGTTTAACAATTATCATTTAATTCTAATAGTAAAATGTTATAAAGGAGACTACTTGGTTCAGAGACCGTGTATAATAGGGAGATATAATCCTGTTGTGCATCTTGAGTATAGCAACCCTGCCTTCTCAGCTCTGTGTTCTTAGAGCTTAGTGCAGTTCTTGGCACCTAAAAGTTGCTCCATAAAACTGAATGAGTGAATAAATCCTGGAAAGGGATGGGAAGCTTGGGTTTTGGAGTACCTGAGTAGAATGAAGAGACATGTGAGAAGAGAATTCGGGATGTTAATAGGATGGAGAAGGACACAGAGGTCAGAGTGTTAGAAGGGAAAGGCAAGTAGGTAAGTAAGTGTGTTGGTATGAGGAGGAATGGGTGGAGATTTGAGTATTTGGTTCGAGGAGGGGAATAATTAGAAGAGTATTGGAATGGATTAGGATATCCGAATATTTGCTGGGATGAGCAGTTTGGGAAATCAGGATGAATACAGAAGTGTTGAGGCTGGGTACTGGAAAGAACTGTAGAGAAACACAGTGTTAGGGAATTGGGACAGAATTTGTGGGAAAACTTGGCGGTCAGAATGAGATGAGGGATAGGAAGCAAAAGTTGACAACCACAGGATGAGAGAACTGTGGAAAGAAGAGTGGCTGGAGTCTCTGGAGGGAGGAACGGCAATCAGGCATATGAAAGGACTAGAGAAGGTTAAAGAGGAGGAGTATTTAAGTGGGTTCAGGGGTATGGGATAAAGTCGAATTGTAGGGAAGATACTGAGATGTCATTAGAGGGCCAAGGACTGTAGTGGAGACGGATATGGAGGTCAAGAAGTGGGGGTGGATATTTGCATTTTGGAGTGGGCCGGGAAGAGAGATGGAAGGTTTGGGGATTATCCAGATCTGCGTCATTTGGAGATCAGAGAAGACGACGGAATGTTAGGAAGGGCTGGATGGAGGTGGAGGTGTGGTGTCTACTGAGCTGTAATGGACAGGGTCATTGGATCAGAGCAAGTATCTGAGTCTGGGAGTGACGACCAGTGTTGCCTGGGCACGTGATTCTGATTATCACATCCTTCCAATAGCTTTCTCTTGCTCTGCAGACCACCTTCTGACCTTCAAAATGTGTCTCCAGCTCTAGACTTCTTTGCTTGTTTTATTTTCTCTTTGTCCTGCCCCTTCACACACTCTAGCCCTATCTCTCAGCTCTGTCTTCTCTTTTCTATGGCTTGGTCTTTGTTTATGTAATTGTCTTCTCTTTTCTATGGCTTGGTCTTTGTTTATGTAATTGCAAACTACATCCTAGGGTCAAACAACATCGGCATTGCTCCATTAAAATTGTAGTTCAACATTTACTCCCTCTGGGTGGTAGTGTCTGAGATAATGCCAGCCATTCTTAAACGCAGTAAATCTGTAGGCCCAGTTCACTGAGTTAGCTATTCCATGAGATGATAATACATATCTGTTTTTTCAAGGACCAGGCTTTACAGGAGCTGTAGCAACCCAGGGAGGGAATCTAGGAATGCAGTGTGGCAACCATCACTTAATCTTTCCTGTTACAATTCATAAAAGGAGGGAGTTGATCTAGATTTCTGGAATCCATTCTAGTATTTTTTTTAACCCTGTAAGTGAGTAAGGCAGAGTTTTTCTAATCAGGAGAGGTAACAAAGGACCTCATGATAGTCTAATGAGGCCCAAAGGGTCTTGGTCATTAAGATATTATGAGAGGAATTCAAGATGGTTCGGTATTTTAAAAATTTAGAGAGAAGCCTAAAATGCAGGATACAAAATAATTGCATTGCATGAAAACATAGGATGTGCTTTTTTGTCAACCAAGAAACTAGAAAAATATAAAGCATATCTCTGTAACATGTAGCATGCACTATTATTCTAATTTTATAATTTTCTATCATGCTATGGCATAGAGAAAGCTACATAGAAGTAGAAACTGGGCCTTGTCCGTCCCTTCTTTTATTTTTTTAATCTCTTGCCCTGTGAAAACTACATTTAATTTGGGAGTAAATAAAATTTTACCTTTAAAGCACATGCCTCTTAGCTCTTATTAAGTTTGAGTGTATTATTCTTATGGAGAAAGACAATGCCAGTACAGATTAGCACAGAATCAGTAATATTGCTAGGAGACTTTTTCCCATAGCAGAATGGTGTGATATAAGACACAAAAATTGTCAACCACACTTGTGAAATTAGGACCAAAAGCTCTGTGGCTATGGCATAAATAGCGGTTATGTGAATTAGGGGGAAGCTTCTCTGACCTATGGCATAACATGAAAAAAATGAGTGAAAGAAAAAGTAAAAACACATGTAAGTTTGCAGTCTAAAGTGAACCAGACTATTGGAACAAGGCAGTTTGCCATATTATACTGTATAACTGTGAAAAAGTCACTTTTTAAAAACAAATGTAGTAAGTTTTTTTTCCTTTCAAGCTAGTCACCTTAAGAAGCTGGATCATAGTTCAGTGATGCTATCGTTCTATTAAATTGTCTGTTTTGTGTTCAGAAATTGGTTTCATAGTATATGACATCCATTAATCAGGTTATTTAGTGGCATTTTTTTATGATCTGTTTTGTGCAAGGCACCATGAGAGCAAATCAGACATGGTCTGGGCTTCAGAAAACTCGGTCAGCAATATGACATCGTAATGAAGATGTGGGCTTTGGAATCAGATCAGGATTCAAGTCTTGGCTTAACCAATTAGTTATGGAACTTTGAAAAGATTGTTTAACCTCTTAATCTTTGAAATGGAAGATGAAAACACCTATTTCATAGAGTTGTTGTATTTAATCCTAATGTGATGATACATGTAAGAGCTTATCAGGATATTTGGCACCTGGTAAAGTTAATGATCAAATTGGGAAAATAAAAACAAACTGCAGCTGAAGTGATGGGTCTGATTTTCTTGTGAGACTTGTAAGTTAATTCTGAAAGGACCCAAAGAGGAATTCCAGAAATGTTTCAGGCAAGATCAGCATTCCTAGAATGATTATATAGTCATTGAAAGGTATGACATCTGCCAAATGTTGGTTAATTGATTGAATATACTAATGGCAGCTCTCCTCTACACATACTGTATATGTTCCAACCATTTAAAAAATAAGTTTCTTCATAATCCCAGCCTGTATGATAATACTCATATACCTGTAAAAGTATATTATATATGAGGATATTCATGTATCAAACTGTAATAATAACTCTTTCTAATACCAACTTAAATGGCATAAGATTTGAGCTACCCCAAATCTTTGGATTGAAGGTAACTTTTCTAAAAAATAATTTGTGTTTTGTCTTCACTTCTTAAGCAGTGAGAATTGGGGATACTGTGGATATTGAGCAAAAATAGGATCATTGTTAATGCAGCCTTACTCAAGACCTATACATCTTATAAGGTTTTTTTTGTCTAAAAATTTGTCAAATTTATAATTTTTGCAATGTTTTCAGACCGAATGTACTTATAAGAGCAATTGTATATCTTGAAAAACTTTTTTGCATAAACCTAACCTTGGAATTAGGACTCTTGGTGTTGAGGACTAATATTCCTCATGAAGATATCCTTTTGTTGAGGTACTAAATAGCATTTTATCAGTTCCATGTTATTTATGCATAATTCATTCAGTAAATATTAATTATCTGCTATCTGCTAGGCTCTGTTCTAGGCCTGAAATACATCAGTGAACAATGTCCCTGCCTTCATGGAACTTACATTCTACTAGGTTAATTATGTGATTTGACTTACAAATTAGTTTGAGAGGAGAACTGATTCTCATCATTACTACAGCCAGCATTATGTCTGACCCAGTCATTTAGCATTCTGGGCCTTAATTTTCTTGTAAGAAAAGTAAAGGAATTTGACTAAGATCCCTTTCATCAATAAATGCTTTAGTTCCTCTGGAATACCTGAACTGCAATAAAATTGATTTTTGTGGACAAGCAATAGCAGACATGGGAGTTTGAAGCAATCAGATGTTTTTCGAATAACATGAAGCAGACATGAATGAATATCAGAAGCATAGTGTTTAACAAAAGAAGGCAGATATAAAAGATAGTCTATGATTTCATTCATGTAAAGTTAAAAAATTGTTTAAAAAGAAGTCAGGGTAGAGATTACCCATGTGTGGAGGTTAATGACTGGAAGGCGGCATGAGAGAGCTTCTGAGGTTTTGGTAATATTCTGTTTCTTGATCTGGATACTAGTTACATAGCTTGTGTTCACTATATAAAAATTCGTGGAGCTGTATACTTACAATTTGTGTGCTTTTTCTATATGTATAATGTACTGCAACAAAAACATACAGAGAGAGAGTGCACACACACTGTTGAAAGTATGGTCTCTAAACAGGTTGAATTCTAGATGTAAAATGTTAGAGACATTCATAACCTACTGTTGAGGGGCTGGGAATTCAAGATAAATAAGACATCATCCCTCCACTTGTGGGTGTTGCATTCTGGGCAAGCCAAAAATGTATAGTAGAATGAGTTCTCTGACAGAGGAATATTCAGTGTGATAACAAGCAGGGAGGATTAATTCTACCTGAAAGAAGTGGATTTCTGGAAAGCCTTCACAAATAAAATGACATTTTAGTTGGTAGAGAGGAAGAAGAGGATGCCATTCTAAGAAGAGGGAATTTCATGAGCAGAAACTCATGATGTGTCTAGGTAATAATAAAAAGATGACTAGAGTGCAGGGTGCATGGTGGGGAGGAGTGAGAGATTAGGCCAGAAAATTGGGCCAGATTGTGGTGCACCTTCTGTAAGGTGCTGAAATGTTTAGACTTATAGGCAGTGAGAACCATCAGATTTCTCTTGTTTTTATAAAGTAAGTGAGTGAAAGATGGAGAATGGATTGAAGGCAAAGCAAAGAAAGATTGGAAGCTGGTTATGAGAGTATCATAATAGTCTAAGCAAGAGATGATAACAGTTGGATCTAAGGTGGTAGTTGTGAAGATAGAGATGAATTTAGAAATAGTTCAGAACTAGAATCAATGTCTTGATGGGTGAGGGAGAGGGACAAGTGGAAAATAACTTCATTTATTCATTCAACAAATATTTATTGAGTTCTTGCTAGATGCCAGGCACTATGCTAGACTGGGAGACAGTGATAAACAAAACGGAAGCTCTCACGGAGCTTACAGTCCAGTGGGGACACAGATGTTGAGCAAATAATAACATAAATGTATAATTGCAAACTGTGATTATTTGAGGAAAAAAGACACATTGATTGAGAGTATATAACTGAGGACTTTCCTTAGCCTGCCCTACAGAGGAGGCTTTCCTGAGGAAGCAACTGTTGTTGAGCTGATCTCTGAAGGAAGACTAAGAATTAACGTGATAAAAAGACTGGGGACGCCAAATAGCCAAAACAGTCTTAAGAAAGGACAAAGCTGAAGGACTCAACACTTCCTGATTTCACAACTTACTACAAAGCTACATTAATCAAAACAGCATGGTATTGATATTAAGACAAACATAGACGAATGGAATAGAGTAGAAAGCCCAGAAACAAACCCTTGCATATGTGGTCAAATAGTTTTTGACAAAGATGCCAGGACCATGCAAGGGGGAAAGGGCAGTATTTTCAAAAATGGTGCTGGGAAAACTGGATGTCCGCATGCAAAAGAATCAAGTTAGACCCTTCCCTGACACCATATACAAAAATGAACTCAAAATGGATCAAAGACCAAAATGTAAGACCTAAAACTATAAATCTCTTAGAAGAAAACACAGGGCAAATCCTCATGACAGTGAATTTGACAGTGATTTCTTGGATATGACACCAAAGGCACAGGCAATCAAAGAAAAAATAGACAAATTGGACTTTGTGAAAATTTTTAAATGTGCATCAAAAGACAATATCAACAGAGTAAAAAGGCAGCCCACAGAATGGGTGAAAATATTTGCAAATCATATATCTGATAAGGGATTAATATCCAGAATATATATAGAGAACTCCTAAAACTCAACAACAACAACAAAACAACCTGATTTTAAAAAGGGTGACGTGGGGCCAGCCTGGTGGCGTAGTGGTTAAGTTCACACGCTCCACCTCTACTACCTAGGGTTCGCAGGTTCGGATCCTGGGCGCAGCCCTAGCCCCACTTGTCAAGCCATGCTGTGGCAGCGTGTGACATAAAATAGAGGAAGATTAGCACAGATGTTAGCTCAAGGCCAATCTTGCACACAAAACAAACAAAAGAGCAAACGACTTGAGTAGACATTTCTTCAAGGAAGATATGCAAATGGCCAATAAGCACATGAAAAGATACTCATCATCACTAATCATTAGGGAAATGCAAATGAAAACTACAATGAGATGTCACCTCACACCCATTAGGATGGCTACTATCAAAAACTAAACATAAATGTTGGCAAGAATATGGTGAATTTGAACCGCAATGCACTGTTGGTGGGAATGTAAAATGGTACAGCTGCTGAGGAAAACAGTATGGTGGTTCCTCAAAAGATTGAAAATAGAATTGGCATATTATCCAGCAGTTCAGTTCTGAGTATATACTCAGAAGAGATATTTGTACACCCATGTCTGTTGTAATATTCACAGTAGCTAAAACATGGAAGCAACCCAAGCATTCATTGACGGCTGAATGAGTAAGCAAAATGTGGTATACGTACAATAGAATATTATTCAATCTTAAGAAGGAAGTAAATTCTGACATATGCTATAATATGGATGAACCCTGGGGACATGATGCTAAGTGAAATAAGCCAGTCATGAAAAGACAAATACTGTGATGATTCCACTTATATGAGATACTTAGAGTTGTCAAAATCATAGAGCCAGAAAGTAGAATGGTGGTTGCCAAGGGCTGGGGAGAGAGGAATGTGTAATGGGTACATTGTTTGATGGGTGTAGAATTTCAGTTTTACGAGGTGAAAGGAGTTAGGGAGGTGGAAGGTGGTGGTGATTGCACAACATTATGAATGTTTTTAATACCACTGAACTGTACACTTAAAATGGTTAAGATGGTAAATTTTATGTTGTATTTTACCACAGTAAAAAAAATTGGGAAAAAAAGATTAAAAATAAAAAGACAAAAAGACTGAAGGTAAGCATTTGTGGCAGAAGGCAGTATGTGTGGAGGTCAGTGTGGCTGGAGCCCACAAAGTTGAGGGAGCGAGTGACAGAAGTGAGCTAGAGAGACAGGGCCATATCATGGGGGACCTCATAGGTCCTGGTAAGTATTTTGTGCATTACAGACCGATAGATTTACTTTTTAAATAGATCACTCAGGGTTGTCTGACTGCGGTATAGTGATGGGGAGGAAGGCAAGAGAGCTTGTAGGGAGATCAGTTAGAAACTATTATAGTAGTTTGATGAGATCTTGGATTAGAGTGGAGATGGAAAGAAGTAGACTAATTGGAGAGATCTTTAGCAGGTAAAAGTGACGAAACTCGGTGATTGATTGGGTATGGGGAAAAGAGAGAGGGAGGCATCAAGAATGACTCCCAGGTTTCCAGCTTATTCTCATGAGCATTGTTCACTGGTTAGGGAATGCTGGAGGAGGAAACAGGATGGGAGGAAAATGAGGGAGAGATGGGGGAAATGATAAATTCCGTTTGAACATGTTGAGTTTAGGATGTCAATGAGATATCAAGTAGGCAGTTGAGAATAGGAGTCTGGAACTCAGAGAAAGGTTGGATTGAAGATATAAATATCAGTATACAGGTGGCATTAGGAGCCATGGGTGTGCATTAGATTGTCTAAAATGAGATTCGAGAGGGACTAGAAAAGACTTGAGGAGCTCTGACATTTAAAGACTGAATAGAGGAGTGTGAGCCAGCAAAGGAGGCCAAGGAGTGGCCAGGGAGGCAGGAGGATACCAGGAGAGTGTGGTGTCCCAGAAGCCAAAGGAAGAAACTGTTTCAGGAAGGGGAGAGTGCTCATCAGTATTAAATACTGCTGGTTGCCAAGTATTTCCAGCTTCCTGCATTCAAGGACCCTTTGTGGGTAGAAAGAGGCATTGTGATTAGTTCAGTCCAGTACGTTGAGAACAGAAATGACAGGTGAGACTTCTCGCTGGAGCATGTGTCAATACAAGACCCTCTGGAGGTCTGTTTTTCCTCTGGCCAGGAGATCAGCAATGTTTGAAATAGTGTCTGCTCCCATCTGTTTGGAGTAGCGTGGGTCCTAGCATCTACAGCCTCTGAGTTTATAACTTTGTAGTCTTGAAAATTCTAGAAATAGATTAATTTAATAGTTTTGGTAGCTCTAAAAAATTAACCTTGCTAAATATACTGAAAACTGTTACAGGTTTTGATGGACACCTGGCTTTATTCTTGCAATGAAGAAAGGTTCTCAGCAAAAATTTTCCAAAGCAAGGATGCCACCATCATCTCATTCTCCTAGTCCATCATCTCTTCTGTCCAATATGAGATCTAGGTCCTTGTCACCTTTAAGCGGATCTGAGATTCTCCCTTTTCATTCTGGAGGACAGTGGAGTGATCAAGACGAGATTACACATAAAAACACTATGCTTTTGGACTACCAAGACCAGAAAGGTATTGCTTTTTAATCTGAGAATTTGACCACATACTCTTATGCAAAGATGGAAAATCTTGAACTTACATTTTTGGTCCAGATGTAACATATATCCTTGTACTAACTTGACCTATTGTTTTTATTGACAGAAGTTGTGTCAGGACAGTGGAGGATGGAAGCTTCTGGGTGAGGGTGAAGATGTCAGAAAGAGTTAGGAGAAGGGAGTTTCCAGAAAAAGGAAGCTTTATTTCCTGTGGTGGGAGAGCGCCTTAAAGCTCATATGCCAAATTTACAGTCATCCTTGGTTAGGGGGAGGGCATATCTGTTCACTTCAGAGTGGAGTGCCTTCATTCAGTATAAAAATGTTATCCACCCTGGGGCTATTCCAGTTTGCTTATTGGCAAACTGCTTATCTGTGAATGGACTGATTTCCACGTAAGGGACATGTATATGTTCCACCAAGGTTTTTATTTTTTTCTTAAAAGCCTTCTGTTAGTCTGGGAACCTATTTTCAAAAATAGATTCTTTTTTTCTAAGAATCTATTGAATGTGGTTAAATGTGAAAGAAAACTGATTTCTTTGTTGAGTAATGAAATCACAGCCACCAAACTATTGACCTAAATATCTGATCAGTTTTTAGTAATAAATATTGACCACATTGAGTTTAGACCTATACCCTTGCTGCCAATTGGTACATTGTTATTTCTAATTTGATTAATATTTTAGAATATTAGTCATTTTCTTTCCTAGAACAGCCCAAATTAAAGGAAAAAATCATTTTATTTTAAAACAAAATAAATGTGATATTAACTTATTATAAATAATCAGATGGACTCTTTGGCCCACAAGCTGGATCTGAACCCAGGATTAATTTTTTCTGACTCATAAAGAAAGAGCCAAGAGGCAGTTTTCTTTTTATGGCTGCTTTTGTCAAATGTAACATGACTTTAACAAGCTTTGATAGCAGTATCCAGGAAGGTCTTAGGACAAGGTGTGCTATCCATCAAGTTAGTGCTTTCTCTCTACTAAACATGTGCTGATCTTCTCTATTTAGAATACCAACGAGTTTGAGTTTCTCACCATAAAAAAAGGATTTTTTAAGAATTTAAGTATTTCTAAACTTTAGATTAGAATTTTAAAAAACAAACAACTAAATAGTGCCAGTTTATTTTTTAAAAAACTAACATTAAAATATTGCTAAAAACTTCAGTGCTCCGTGTGGTTAAAAGTCTAAGTTTTGGAGTCATCTGCCTGGGTTCCACTGCTGGATTTGCACATAACTAGCTGGAAGATCTTGAGCAAATTATCATAATTTTTTTATATAAATTGGAATAATAATTTCAGTCTCAAAGGTGTGTTATGCAAATGAAATTTTCTAAATGTAAAGCATTGGCACACAGCTAATATTTATAGAGTATAACTATTATTGTCATTATTATGAAATGCAATATAAAGTAAAATATTATTATTAAAATATTACGTGTAGAACCAGCCAACTGTTTTTACATTTGCATGACTTGAAAAAAATTTTTTGTTATATAACATCAAAACAATCTATTTTTCAGAGTATTCGTGTGTTCCTTTGCTGATAATGATCTGTTTCTCTAATTTCAGAAGCTGATTCACAAGCAGGAGTTCGATATATTACAGAGGCCCTTGTTAAGAAACTTGCTAAACAGGACAATTTGGCCTTGGTAAAGTCTCTGAACCTTTCACTTTCTAAAGATGGTGGCAAGAAATTTAGGGTAGGTTACCAACATTTCTGAATACAGACATTGTTTTTAATTTTTCTGTGCTTTAAAACAAACAAAATATTAGATTTACAGAAACATCTTATCCTAATATCACCTTATTTGCAGCAAACCTTTTATTGTTTTCAGTGGAAGTTCTACATCAGAAATATGACATCTTCAAATTCATAAGCTTCTATTACTCTCTTCGTTATTGACTCTCTCTAGAGAAGGATCGGCAGATTACAGCCTGCAGGCCAAGTTGGGCCTGCTGCCTTTTTTTGTAAATAAAATTCTGTTGGAACACAGTCACAATCATTTGTATGCATATGTCTGTGGCTGCTTTTGTTTCTCCTGTAGCAGAGGTAAGTAGTTGTCACAGAGACTATACGGCCCCCAAAGCCAAAAGTATTTGCTCTCTGGCCTTTTACAATAAAAGTTTGCTGATCCCTGCTCTAGAGCGTTTACTGCTTTATTCAAAAGCTATACAACATGAACACACTGTAATAGTCAACTTAATTTTTAATTGGAAAAAATATACACTTGGATGCCTACTACATTAATCACACAAATTAATTCCAGAAGGTTGAAGATCTTAATGAAAACAAAACAAAAATCAACCAACAAAAATGATATAAAAGTATTAGGAAAGAATATAGGAGAGTGTATTTTAAAATCTTAGAGTTGGGATGTGTATATATGGAGGTAAATGATTGGAAAGGTCTGGATGTATATACACCAGCCTCTTAACAATGCTCATCTTTTAATGGTGGGATTTTTTACGGGGGCCTGGGGACCTGATGAAGAGGGCTTTTTGTGTTTTGTTGGATACTTGTATTAAAATATAGTTATGTCTTGTGTAATTAAAAAGGAAAAAGGAGACATGCTGGAGTTTAAAAGTTGCAAAAATGAAATATCAAATTAGTAAATCTTTGCTGTGTGATTATTATATGTGAAGCATTATGTTAGTCTGTTGGAGTAGATAAGCTTCATAAGTAGATAAGTAGATAAGGTAAATAAGCTTCATTTTTGATCTCTGGGAACTTAGAGCTTAGATTGAAGAATGCCTAGGATTGAGAGGAGAAATAGTGAGGGGGAATCAGAGAGAGAGAGAGAGCGCGCGCGTGCAGGGAAGAAGCAGACCCAATGAAGAAGTCTGAAAGGGCTACTGGAACAGGAAAAGATCCAAGAGTACGATGAATGGAGGCCAAAGGAGGGAGAACTTCAGGCAGGTAGGGATGATGTACAATGTCACAGAGTTGTCAAATAGAATGAAAACTTAGAAGAAGTCATTTGGATTTGTCAGTTAAAAAGCCCTTCCTTCTATTTCTCAAACCCACCAAGTTCATTCTTTTAGAACCTTTGCATTTTTTTTCTCTGCCTGGTATTCTCTGCTCCTAGGTGTTCACACAGCTGACTTCTTGTTCTTAACTCAGTGTACTTCCCCTGTGAGGCCTTCTCTTACCAGCCAATGGCTATTAGCCGCCTTCTCAGTCACTCCCTCTCATTCTTTCAATCAACAGATATTTATTTAGCACCCAATTATGTGCCAGGCTTTAGTGCAATAGCCATGAACACAGCAGACAGATCTGCCCTCTTGGTGCCTTGCATTCTGTCACATCATGTTTTCTTTATTTTCTTGTTAGTACACTTCAGTGTGTGAAATTTTATTTATTTGTTTATTGGCTTTCCCTGTAAATGAAAACAAGAACCTTGTTTTCCTTATTCACCTCTGTATTTCCTGTACCTAGAACGGCTTCTGGCACATAATCCGTGTTTGATAAATGTTTGTGAAATGGATGAATGAATCATGATCTTGGAGAGAACTATTTGAATACAGGAAAGGGCAGACAATACTTTGCCTTACCCATAGAATAAGAGTGAATAGAAGGCAGCGTGAGCAAATGTACACAGCTCTTGTGAGAACGTGGTGGCAAATGAGGGAGATAAGGTGATAGCTTGATAGGAAAACAAGTTCAACGTGAGGTGACTGGTTTTATATAGAGGAGATTGAGCATGTTGAACATAGGCTCCTGCAGCAGGGGAATTGTCTAGTTCATTGGAATATCTCTGTTTCCTGATGCCACACTTGGTATATAGTAAGTGCGTAGTGAATAACTGTTAAATAATGACTTTTTAAACTTGCGGGGAAGGTCCAGGAGAGAGAAAGACATTGAATATGCAAGAGCATGAGGAGAGGAGATGAGTCAGGTTTACGAAGAGCCTTAAGTACCGAGTTGAACTTTGAAGAAAGGAGGAGGGGAGGGAGGGAGAGATGTAGAAAAGCTGAAGTGGAGGAAAGGATAGTGGAGGAATCCTTGGTGGGTAGACTGGCGTTTCTCTGTACGTAGGAAGTGTTGTCCACTGAGGGGCAAGGAGGGTTTGGCACCTTGAAGAGAGCTGCTACTCCTGGTCAAGGAGAGCCACACCAAGGGCTCATCCAGGAGAGCAGTAAGGGTTTATTATTCTCTGATGACTGATTAGGACAGCCCCTAATGCACATATTTACATGTTGTGCTATGTCAATGCGTCTGTTGTATAAAATATTTATTCATTTGTTTCCAATTAGTATATCGAAAATTTGGAAAAATGTGTTAAACTTGAAGTACTGAATCTCAGCTATAATGTAATAGAGAAGATTGAAAAGGTGGACAAGCTGTTAAAATTACGTGAACTCAACTTATCCTATAACAAAATTTGGTGAGTAAATACTTCTTTAGGTAGTGTTGCAGGGTCATCGTGTTTGTTAAAGAGGTAGATTAATGCTGCCACCTTCCTGCAAGAATCTTTCGAAACAGCAGGCACTTTGATCCTTAGTCGTTGATAGTCTAGCCTTCACAGGCAATTACTATCTTCATGTTTTGGCATTACTAAAGTACAGAAAAATATCTCATCCAGCATCATCAAAGAAGGAGATACATCTTTTGAGTACCAAATTTTATCTTCATTCCATTTTGACAGAAATTTTTCCCACATATAGTCTATGATTCACTGCCTTATTACATTGAGAAAGTTGACATGAAGCAGAATGTTTTAACTCTGTCATTTTGGTCCTAAAGATACTTCAACTTTTTTTGATTCTGTGTTTATCCTGATGTTTTTTGCTCATTGCTATAAGAAACATACTCTCAGTCTTGTTTCCACTTCATAATATATATTACTCTGAGACATAAACATGGTAAAACTGACTGTGGCTAAAACTGCACCTAGGAAACTTGTCATAGACAAAATGATACAATTATAAAATCTTGGAAATCTTTATATCTCTATACTTTCCCTACATTAGACTTGATATATATAATGGCCAAAAAACCCCAAAACAACTAAAAGTGGCAGAAGCTCTGATATGGCAAGAATGAAATGGGAAAAAAAACTGATTAAAGAATCAAATCCTTAATATAAAGTTTGTAGAAAAAATAAATGATCCTAGGGGCCAGCCCCGTGGCCAAGTGGTTAAGTTTGTGCACTCTGCTTCAGCGGCCCAGGGTTTCGCCCGTTTGGATCTTGGGCGTGGACATGGCACCACTCATCAGGCCATCTTGAGGCGGCGTCCCATATAGCACAACCAGAGGCACTCACAAATAGAATAAACAACTGTGTGCTGGGGGGCTTTGGGGAAAAGAAGAAAAAAAAGATTGGCAACAGATGTTAGCGCAGGTGCCAATCTTTAAAAAATTAAATAAATGACCCTGATGAAAATAATTTCAACAAAATAAAAATAAAAAATAAAGAAGCTTGGAAATACTTGCCCAGTATAGAAAATTGACCAAGGAATTAGATTGGAATCAACTTTGGAAAGTATTTTATCAGTGAAAATTCATCAATATGTGTGATAAATCTTTTATTAATTTGAATATTCTGATTAAAATGTTTATGTTCGTAAGTATGATATCCTTTTGAGGGGATCCACTAGCTCAAAATGGCAGCCATATCCTGCTGGCATAGCTAATGTTTTGGTAATAAGGTAATAATTAAGGGCATCTTCTCATCTACACATAGCACGGTGTGTGCTGTTGAGTTTTCCAGCTCTCCCCTGGCTGTCTGCTAGTACTCTTCACAGTGGTTAGTGACAATGCCATGGACAGACTCTTCTGTGTTGTAGATGATAAAGTCTGATAGTAAGATAGGTGGGATTCACAGGTAGAGTAATGAAGAGTTTGCCAGAGCTGTTCTGGTAAATTTATTTTTAGCCATTTGTTTTTTGGTTCCCATTTATGAAAAGGCTTGGCAAATTACAACTATGAAAGTAACCCTGCATAAAACCAAGGCTGTTTGTTCTGAAAATGCAATTGAGGGACTCTATAATTGTACTTACTAAGTTCGATTTTACCTTTGGTTTCCAGCAAAATTGAAGGCATAGAAAATATGTATAATCTGCAAAAGCTAAACCTTGCAGGAAATGAAATTGAACATATTCCAGTATGGTTAGGGAAGAAGTTAAAATGTTTGCGAGTCCTCAATCTGAAAGGCAACAGGATATCGTCGGTAAGTTATTCAAAGTAGCAAGAATTTTTTCAAACTTTTGGACTTATTGAAAAAAGATTAAAATATAAGTTTTTAAAAAGTGGAATTTCTTCTTTTAAGGTCCTTGATCCTTTACCAAATATCGAATTCGTGTATAACCTAGGATTCTCTGCGGTCATTAAATATAGGCAGTCCTGGTTTTGCATGGTTCCATGGTGACTGAGGGGGACCTCTTGGCATTTGCACATCTGTCATTTCATTTGAGCTCAGAACACTTGTTAGGAGACAGTGCAGGGATTATTTTTATAATACTATGAGTCAGGTACCATAGTCTGATTCCAAGTAAAGTCTCCAAGAGGTTAAGTCTCTTACCCAAGGTCACACAACTTGTTTCCAAATCCAGGTCACTGAATGCCTAGAACAGAGTTCTTTTTTCAAACTTATGATTTAATCTTGATTCTAGAGTTAGGTGTTGTAGGAGGTTAATCACTAGCTTGTTATAGTAAAGCAGCTATGTTATCATGGTTCATATATCTGATAATGTATATTTTTCTCTGGAGTACAGTTTCTGAGTTTCATACGATTTATACAGTTAGATGTTCAAAAAGTATTGCTAAGTAAAAACATTAATTTATTTAAATCTGCATTCAAATTTTAACGATCATGCCATAGTAATTTAAAGGACATCAGTCTTAGAATAGAAAATAAAAGATGTGATTTCTAGTATGGGTCTGGACTTGCCTTTTGTAACCTTGGAGAATCCCTTCATCTCTCCAAAATTCACTGTTTAAAGTGGAGAAAACAATCCCTCCCCACCTCCTTTACAGGTGCTGTGGGGTTCAGATGAAATGATAGATGTGAAAATACTTTAAAAACTTTAAAACGCTAAATAACTCTAAGATTGTATTCCTTAAATCTTCACCAGTGGAAGCTAATAATAATAATAAGCAGCATTTGTTTAATGCCGTGTGTTAACAGTGTCCCTGCTGTCTTATTTCATCTTCGTAGAGATCTGGTAAAGTGCCTCTCTAGCATTTCACGGTGACAGCCTGAGAGCCTCAGAGCCCCCACCATGCTGCACAGCGTCACCTTGGAGCTCTTGGGGTTTATGTGGTGATGGGAAGAGGGAGCCATGAATCTAAAATTTGCCACAAATATTCTTCCAAGTAGCAGTCCTTAGATATACTCAGCATCAGCTGATGTTAACAGGAAAATCAGTCAATAAATATTTATTATTATTTCTCATTTTGTGTGACTTTCTCATCCCAGTTCCTATTTGACATTGGCATCAGTAAGAGTGATGCATGTTCACCTGGGAGGGATTTATTTATACTAGCTATTAGCAGTAGTGTTTCTCAGCCTTTTAAAATCTTTCTTTGGATAAATGTAAAAATCTCACTTCAAAACTGTAAGTAGCTCTGCATATCCTTATTTCTTTTAACTATCAATTATAACTGTTATCTGAAGATTTACTAAAATCTTTTTCTATAGCCATTTATATTTCAATTTGTTTAATCAGTATAATGAAAAGACAATAGGTTTAAAGTTACACAGACTTGAATTCAAATCCTGTTTCATTCACTTGTAAGCTCTGAGCTTTGGGGAAGTCACCTAACTTCTTTGAACCTCAGTTTCTTCATCTGTAAAATTAAGATGATACTTATATCATAGGTTGTTGTGAGGAGTCACTAATGAAATGCTATATGGAAAATGCTTAGTGCTGCCCTGATACACTACACTCCAATACTCCCTTTCTATTCCTCCCCTCACACCTACTTTTGGGTAATGGGTTTCATGAATAGGTTCCTTGCCATGTTAATAGCAATTTCCTTGAATATTACTTCCTTTAGATGTGTTTATGATTTTTAAATTAAATTATACCAATAATAACATTTCATATCATTTCAGCTCCAAGATGTAAGCAAGTTGAAACCACTTCAAGATTTGACTTCTCTGATCCTAGTTGAAAATCCAGTTGTGACCCTTCCTCATTACCTCCAGTTTACCATTTTTCACCTTCGATCACTGGAAAGTTTGGAAGGTCAGCCAGTAACCACTCAGGACAGACAGGAAGCTTTTGAGAGATTCAGTTTAGGTAAGGTGACATTTTTAAAAAACTAAATTTGAGTGGGAGAAGAATTTATTTTCAGAAGCTATTCAGAGAAATATATTCTATTATAAACTTTATAATGCTATTAAAATTAGCATGGAAAGTGGCACCATAAATCAGTTAATTCAACAAATATTCTTTGAGCATGTACTCTGAGTTGGACACTGTATCTGGCACTAAGGATACAGTGGTGAGCAAGACATGGTACTGGCCTTTGTGTAGCTTGTGTTTTAGTGGAGAAGACAGACAAAAAGCAAGTAAACCCAGAAAAAGTAACAGAGGAGAACCCCCATTTTGGTAAAGTGGTATAAAGGAATGTCTCTCTGAGGAAGTGACATTTAAGCTGAAGGCAGAGGCAAGAGAGGATTAGCCATGTGAACAAAGGCATCAGGGGGAGGGAGCAACTTGTACTTCGAAGTTGGAAAGACCCTGGTGAGAAGGAACTGAAAGAAAAACAGTATGACTAGAGGGTAACTCAAGAAGAAGTTTGGAGAGATGGGGAGGGGCAAGATGGCACAGGGCCTTGGGGTTTGGCTTTTATTCCAGGTGCAGTGGAAAGCCCTTGGCAATTTTTAAGCAAGAGTAGGACGTGATCCAGTTTATCTGTTGAGAAGATTATTTTTGATGCAGGATGGAGAATGATTTGGAACAGGGCAAAGTGGAGATAAAGGGACATGTTAGGAGGCTATCGCAGTAATCTAGGCTAGAATTGTTGGTGGCCTGTATCTGGGTGGTGGATGTAGAATAGACAGATCAGTTTTGGAGGAGAATCAGCAGCACTTTCTCATGGATAATGCCCAGGCTTCTGGCTTGTGTAAGTGGTTGGATGGTGATAGTGTTTATAAAATGAGAGAACTCAGAATGCTGAGTTTGAATGTCTGTGAGAAAACCAAGAAGAGAGTCAGAAATGTGAGTCTAGAGTTCAAAGAGACCTGTACTAGAAATATAAATTTTGGAGTCATCAGCATAAAAATGGTATTTAATTCCACCAGAATCGATTAGCTCACTTGGGCAGGCGTTGGGATGAGCTAGAAGGGGAACTAGCCAAGGAAACTGAGAAAGAGGGGCCAGCAAGATAGGAGAACACCAGGAAATAATGGGTTGCAAAAACCCAGAGATGATTTCAAGAGAGGAAGTGGTCAGCTATGTTGAATGTTGCTGAGACATGAAGAAGTAAGATGAGCACAGAGAGGTGCTTTACATTGGCAGTATTTGATGATGATCTTGACAAGAGCGGCTAAGGAGTCGTTGACACAAATGCTGGATTATAGATTGAATAGTGAATAAGAGGGAGACATTTGGATGAAGATTTGAAATTTCCTCCCACAATTTCTCTCCCCTAGTACCTAATAAATGAGTTTAAAAAAAAGTTTAAAAGTGAAAAAAAAAATTCACCAATAGCTTTCAGACCAGGAAATGGGCAGAAGAGATTGCAGTAAACCTCAGAGCTAGTAATTAAAGAAACAGGATATTGAAGAACTAAGTGGAGAGACAAATCATGGCTCAATTCTTTTGGTACTTGAGAAGACAAGTAGATGAGATCAAAGAAAGAGAGGAAAGATTGTCTCTTGATAAGAGGGATGGGACACTTTCTCCAACAGAAGGGAGAGAAGATATGTGCAGCTGTGGGTAATTTTGTTGCTTTGGTGGTAGGAAAATGAAGAAGTTCCCACTGGTGTTTTTTCAATTAAATATGAAGTCATCAGCTGAGAAAAAATAGGAGTATGGGAGGTTTAAAGAGAAAGAGGAAGGTATGAAATAGCCATTTTTAAAGGCTTAGGAAATGAGCCTGTATGTTCAACCATTTGGAATTGATGTTGGTACATTTTGACTTATAAAAATGCAATTTCATGTGGTTTGATCCAATACTTGAGAAATATGGTGAATTTTTATTAGTTTGGGATCCACCTACCTCAACATTTGTTACCCTGAAGTTTATGTTTTGGAATCCTTAAAAATATAAATAATGCAAAGAAAAGTCATCATATAAATATACTATTGGGAGAAATGTTTAAACTGCTTATGATTCACTCATGACTTTGAATATTAATTAGGAGCCTTTAAATATGCTGAGCTCTTGGGATCCATTGGTGAGCCAGATAGAGGCAGTTTCTGCTTTCGCTAAAGTAGATAAGGCGACAGCCAAGCTATTTGATCATATTTTACAACTCTGTGTGTGATGAGGGCCACAGCAGAGGTGCAGGGTGGCGTGAGAGCATCCCCGAGAAGCATCTAACCTGGGGAAAGGGTAGAGTCAGGGCAGGCTTCTCAAAACGTTTTTTAAAACTAAGACCTGGAGGATGCAAAATAGGCCAGTGGGAGATGGAGGAAGACAGTTCCAGGCAGATGGTGTGACTAAAAGCCTGCAGATGAGAAGAGGCATCACAGATCTGAAGAAGTGGAATCATTTCAGAAAGGCTGCAGTGGGGTGTGCTTGAAAAAGGCTGGAGAGGGAGTTTGGGACCAAATCACGAAGAGCTATGTCAGTTCTTCATGTAAGCTTTTTGGATCCTATCCTAAGCATAATAGGAAGCCTTGAAAGGATTTTTAAGATAACACAGTATTTTGCAAATACGCTTGCAGCATTGTTTGAAGTGTAATTACTAATATCAAATAAAATATTGCATGTCTTTGTAGGAGACCTGGGAAAAACCTCATTTATCAAACACTAATTGAACACTTGGAAGTGTTATCTTTTAAAATTGTTATCCAACAGATAATGCCTTCTTTACCTCTTACTATAAATCACTTTCTAGCTCAAGGTAGTCTTTTTTCCCAAACCTATAGTGAATAATTTTAAAAGTGGAATTGTATTTATACAATTCTAAGACTTCTTTTGCTCTTATTTGAGAAATATTCTTAGCTTTCTTCAAGTAGAAGATACAATGATCAATACACTATTAAATTTGTATCGGCAGAAGAGGTAGAAAGACTGGAAAGAGACCTGGAAAAGAAGATGATGGAAACTGAAGAGCTTAGGAGCAAACAAACCAGATTCCTCGAGGAAATTAAAAATCAAGATAGATTGAACAAATCCTTAAAAGAGGAGGCCATGTTACAAAAACAGAGCTGTGAGCAGCTAGAGAGTAACCTAAACACGAAAAATGAATTGGTAAGTCCGTATTTTACATTGCTTTGACTATATTCTCTTGAAATAGAGAATTCTTTGTCCTTGGGTCTAAGAACACAACTTCCTAACCATAGAATGGAGAAGATGTGGTTTAACAGAAACATGTGCAATAGGTTTTACAAGTTGCAGTTGACTGTGCACTGTATGGTGTGGCTGCCCAAAAGTCGAGTGCTGCCTTGGGCTGCATTATGTGACGTAGAGGATCCAGAACAAAGGAGGAAGTTGAAGCTCCGTGCTATGAGGAGCTGGTCAGACTGCCCCTACATGTGTGTATTTTTTTAACAACAACATTGTTTTTGAGACTGTACAATGGCAAAAACTTTTAGAAGGCAATTTGGCAAAATTATTCAAAGTTAAATGGGCATACCCTATGTCCTGTATCTTGGAAATATTCTGTGTAATATTTATATTATATTTCCATTATTTATTATTCAGTAATAGTTGTAATATATAATATTTCCAATAGTATATTCTGTAGAAATGGTAGCAAGAATGCATGAAGATATTACATATGTGTGCATACATATACATATATATAAGTACACATACATACATATGTATACAAGGACATTCACTACAATATTGTTTACATTAGTGACATATTGAGAATAACTAAGATGTCCCTCAGTGGATATCCATGTGGTAGAATAATCATGTTACTCTTAAAATGAGTTAGAGCTGTATGTGCTGATGTGGAAGGATATCTAACACATATTGCTGTGTGGAAAAAAGCAAGCCGTTAAATAGGATATCAAATATGACCCTATATAGAAGGATAATATATAATAGTATAAGCATGTGTAGGGGAAGATGGTAGAACATGTACCAAACTCTTAACAGTAGTTGTTTCTGAGGAGTAGAATTATAAAGCACTTTCAAGTTGCCATTTATGCGTATCCATAATGTTTAAATTTTATATAATTTGGGTTTATGGTTGAAATAGGTAGAAAAGATGTTTTAAAAGAGAAGGGTTTAGACAGACTAGATGGCATGTGATCAGAAGGTGCCTAACTCAGAGGCTCCAAAGGTCTTGAGACCGTATCCTATGAGGAATGTCCGAAACAACCGGGGTGTCCAGGCTGGAGAAGAGGAGACACAGTGAGCTGTGACGTCTGCCTTCAGATAGGCAAAGGACCATTTCATGGAAGAGGAGCTAGAGTTATTGACTAAGGTCCCATGAGATAAAATTAAGAAATGGTAAATAGTTTTATAGGAAAGCAGTTTTTCATTTAGTAATAAAGAAGAAATTTCTAATAGCTGTCCTGAGATAAAATGTGATAATTCTGGAATGTGTTTGCTTTCATGAGAACAGGCATATACTCAGGGTTTGACATTAGGCAGGGAGATGGACTAAATGACCGTAAAAGGCCTTTTCAACCCAGAGAATCTGATTTCGTAAAATTATTACACTGTTTTCCCTAAAGGAAAAAATAGCTATTGGTACCTTCCTCTTTTTTTTCCTTTTAACAATTCTTTTTCTGATCAATGCATAACTTAAATAATTATATTTCTCATATAACTGAGAATCCTAGATACAGTTATCTTTTTTTTTTTTGCATCCCTCTTTCAAGATTAGCATTCTGGCTTAATTACTTAATTTGTTGACAAACATTCTGCTTAAGCACTTACCTTTTTAGCAAGAAAGAAACTTCCCTCCTCTGTGTAGAAAGGAAAATTGGTACTTGAAATCTGAATACTTAACTACCTTCTTCTTGAGCTCTTCTTTGCCTGAGAAAAAAGGTAATTTATACTAAGTGGACATGATGAAAGACAGGGCTCTTCCCCAGCTCTATTAGTCAAATATTCAGAGCATTTGTGGGTTCCTTTGTATTTGAAGTTAGTTTTCAGGTATGTCAGCTGTATTCTGAAGGCGTACTGTTTAGCAGTGAGCTCTGTGCCATCACTTACTATTTGTATTTTAAATACAAAAATAAAAAACAGTATTTACTATGCTATCACTTGACATTTGTGAACATTTAATAAATTGTCTTGAGTTATTGATCTTTTTTGTAATATAGAATCCATCTTTTATTACTAAGATAAAAGAACTTTATAATTTCTATATGCTGATTCCCTGGTGCATGTTAGTTAACCCATTGTAAACCTTGGAAAAATGTGTGTTTTATGATTTTGCACTATCCCCAAGTCATGGATTATTATAGTTGCCTAGTTTTCTCTTTTATTTATAATATTTTTGATATATTTGAGCTGTGAATAAATGTTTTGTAAATTGTCAGTAGTTTTTGCTGGGCTTTTTTTCTGTAACTGTTTTTGGTTAGAAGACAGATTGTGCTTTTCTTTGGTTCATTATGTTATTTTTATCATCAACTGTTTGAAAATATATTTATCTACAAAGTTAATGTATGTTTATTTTAGCAAATTCAGACAACATAAATTTATACAGTAGAAAATGATCTCACTCTTCCCCTCCCCCATTCCCTGGATGTTAATACATATCCTTTTTGTTTTCTATGCTTATACAATATATATGTAATTACATAGTGTATACATACATATATACTATGTAATTACATATATATATACCTTTGAATATTTTTGTGATTATAAAAAAGAATTTTGCTACATATTTTTTAAAATTCTGCATCTTATTTTTACAAAAGTGTATCACAGACAGCTCTCCAAGTTAAAAAAAAATACGCATGCACACACTTGCGCACACACATATATACACACACATAAATCTTCCTTATCTTTTTCAAAGTCTACTTTGTGTTCCATTATATGGATCCTTCATAATTTATTTAGCCTACTGTTATTGATGACTATTTAGGTTGCTTGCACTTTTTCGTTATTAAAAATAATACTGCAGAGAAAATCTTTGTGTGTCTATATATCTTATGCATTTATACTAGTAATTTCTTAGTATAAATCACTGCAAGTGGAATTACTGTGTAATTTGCATTTTAAATTAATGCACCCTTCCAAAAGCTTGTTAACTGCTTTACAGTTCTACAGCAGTGAGTACAAGAGCCCAATTCTCCACTTCATTTTATTATTTTGAACTTGTGAATAGGATAGAAAAAAACATGGAATCTCATTGCTTTAATTTCACATTTCTTTAGTTGTTGGAGAGTTGAGTATTACATATGTATATATTAGCTATTTTGTATTTCCTCTTTAAATTTCTTCTTTTAATTCATATTGTTTTACCTGTTCTTTTATTATTCTAAAGGACTATTCTATGTTTAAAAAAGGAATTCTGGGTTTTGTTCTCAGAGCGTACATTTGAAAAACATTTTCCATTATCTTATGCAGAGTGTATGGTGATAATATCATCTACAGTTGTATATGTTTTCCAGTTTCCTAAAGTAATTCTTCATATAGTAGGTAGATTAACCTATAAAAGAAATGTAGTAACATTGATGGCCATTTAAACTGTAGTTGTCCCCCTCTCTTCTACCAACAAATATTGACTTTACCTTTAATATTAATGTAACTCTTTGTCTTTTTGCAAGTTATTTAACTCCTCTTCTTCAGTTTCCTCATTTTTGAAATAAAAATGATTTACCTGTCCTGCCAGCCTCACATAGTTGTGAGGACTTAATGAGGTAATGAATGTGAAAATAATTTGAAATGAATCAAGCTAAGTAGTGGAAGGTGGTAAGTTTGTAACTCATGGTTAGAATGATGATAAAATGTGTCCACATAAGAATAATGCCCGTGCTAGTAGTAGTGTCTTCCTAAGGTAAGTTGTCAGCAGAGAGCCGCTCACATTGTTACAGCCTAGCTCTCTACAGTTCTCCAGGTGATGGTGTCTGTTTGCTTCTTTCCCCTTTTAGCCTTTGTCTTGGTTTCTTGCAGACCGTTTTCTGCCGATTCTTTATTCTTCCTTAAAGGTAGTTCCTTCAGGGCCGAATGGCACACTGTGTGTTTCATGGTTTGCATGATAACTTGTATTAATATGCTTATGTACATTTTAAGTTTTGAAACTGGCTTGCCTTCTCGAGAAATGTGCTTGTGTGTTTATGTACAATTTTTTTAATGGATGTGTACATAGGAGAGTGAATTTGAATGTGGGGGAGAGAATTCGTATCATTTTTCCTATTGGTAAATATGTTAACTGCAGTCAGCTCTTGATTATCCACAGCTTATACTGTAGCTGGCCTACTTTCCAGGTCCGCTGACTCCTAATTTGCTCCTTTATATATTTCCGCAATGAACATTTATTGAATGCTTACTATATGCTAAGCCTAGTGCTATAAAAGACACAAAGTGACTTTAAGATGCACAGAGTATTTATGATTATTTGCCCGCAGAGACCAGTCCGTGCATTCTCCATGATTCCAGTCACATTTGCCTTTGTTTGGCCCTACTGCCAATGATCTTTGGGGAGAGAAGCCCAGGATCAGTTGATATTGTTGGTGTGAGTTGCATTCTTGAGAATCGGGGACTTAAGAGCGCTCAGTGACTGTGTCAGTATGAGTAATATGTGGATGCCCTGCAGCAGGACATTGAAGGCAGCACAGTACAGTAGACAGAGTTGGATTTGAAAGCAAGAGACTTGGTATTGAACTCTGTCTCTTCTACTGCCAGCTGTGCAGTTGGGCAAGTTATTTAACCTCTCTGTGCAGCTTTTATCATCTCTTAGGGTAGTTCTGAAGATTCGGTGAGACAGCACATGTAAGGTGCTTAGCCCACTGTCTGGCATACAGTGAGCACTTGATCAAGATTAGCTGTTATCCAGGTTAGCATTACTTCCACTTTGGCGGATAATCAGGAGGTGACTGTAAGCTAAATCATGCACGACTTTGATTTCCTGGGCCTTGTAAAATGTTCATGTTAGTTTATGTTTTGTTCTCTTCAGTTTGCATTTTTATATTAATGAAGTTTTTCTGCATGTTTTTTGTCTGGTATCTACTATCAGACGCTGGCCAAAAAAAAGCCTGAAATCACTTTGTAGACCTTTGAAATGAACTCAGAGGATTGGTTTAGTAGAGAGGGGGCTGCTACTGGTAGTTAATTTTAGCCTCTGCCACTAATCTAATATGTAACTTTTGACAAGTCAGTTTATCAATCTAGGATTCAATTTCTTTATTTATACATTCAGAGACTTAGATTGGATGATTTCTTCTAGCTCCAAAAATTTCTAAGAATGACTAAGAAGTTGTAATTATAGTAGAAATACTTTATTAAAAATTTAAGGTTACTTATTTAGATCTGATTGAGCTTATTCACATCCCTTATCCTCTATTACAAAGAATAATGTTCTGAACACTTAAAACTGGGAAGGCAGTAGCCACAATACTACGGCAACAACAGTACAGCAATTAAAACCAACTTCTTAATTCCATCCTTCTCATTCTTCCTTCTGATTCCTTTGTAATTAATGTAAAATATCATTCTCATCCACAATTTGAAGCTATCATTAAAATCGCAGAGTAAGTTAAATAAATTAGTGCTAATTATTGGGAAATCAGGAAGCAGGTACTTAGTGGACTACTTACTTAAAAATAATTGATACAGTTATTTTCACTTTTGGATAAGCAAATTTAACTGGTTTTTAACATCTTTATTCATTATATCCTGAAATAGCATATAAACTTCAAAGGTCTTTTATGTGATCCCTTTGATAATTTCGTATTTCATTCTTTATAATACTTTAGAATTAAGGTAAAATGCTCTGAGTGTTGTGCTATTTGCTTTGGGGTTTAAAACAATCTACTTATTTGTTATGAGTAGAATTTGCCATTGTACTTTTATACTAACTTACTGATGCTATGTTGTTTCATATCAAATTGGGCTAATAGTTAAAACAGAAGACCATGGAACTAACACGAGCGTGTCAGAAACAGTATGAGCTGGAACAGGAATTGGCCTTTTATAAAATTGATGCTAAATTTGAGCCACTAAATTATTATCCATCAGAGGTGAGTTATTTTAATTTTTTAGTAATCCAAAGTTAAAGCCACCATAGAGTGGGGCAGGGGAGCCTGGACGATGGAAACATTCAAGGGATGTTGTCAATAACCACTCCACTTTCTTATTATGAGGGCATCAGCAGAGTAAATGTACTTTGGTTAAATCTGTAAATTATTTCTCTCAGTAAGTTAGAGCAGTGTCAAAAGAGGTTACAAGCCCCAGGAGGTTTTTGCCCACAGCCCTATCCATAATCTGAAGCAGCCTCCTAAGCCTCAGTTACTTTACTCAAGAGTGTGGTTGATCAGCTCCTTTAAATCTGAACTCCCAGAAAAAGTGTGCTGTCTGCTTTGGTGACCATGGAATAGTCATTTCCCTACGTTGTTTGTTCAGTAGTCAGTGGCTTCAGTATTAGTCACCCATTTACAAATGCCACAAATGCCACTACAACAGAGGAATCGCTTAACTCCTAAGATCCAGTGATTCCAACCAATACCATATATTATTTAGTAAAAATTCAATTATTAATATTTATTAGACTGAGATTTTGCTTCTATATTGTCCAAGAAACCAAGATAAAACACCTAGATTTCTGACTTGAGAGATTAAGCAGTGCTAAAAATCACATAACTGTAGGCGGTTCGTTAATCAGCCAATCCAGTCAATCCAAACTCACTCTTCAAAGGTAGGAGGAGGAATCCTTTGAGATCATTTTTTATTCTAGTTCATTTTTGGTATAATAAGAATAAGATAAAAGAATGATATATATTAGAAAAAAAAGAATGATATATATTTTTCAACTTCTAGGCCTGTAGGATTAACATGTAGGCAATTCTGTGATATGTTCTTCACTAATAAAGTGAATAATGTCACTTGTCTGCTTTGAAGTTGCTTATTAAACCATAAATCTGTTTATTTTGCCTTTAGTATGTTGAAATTGATAAAGCCCCAGATGAAAGCCCTTACATTGGCAAATCCAGATACAAGCGAAATATGTTCACCACAGAGAGTTACATTATCGATAATGCCCAGCCAATAGAGATCAAGAAGATGGAGCCAGACGAAGGGGAACAACTCAGAAGTGAACATGTGACCCTGAGAGCCCACACACCGCTGGACATGCAACTGGAAGACAAAGAGAGAAAAATAAGCGCAGGTTAAAAAAAGTTACTTTAAATTCTTTAAAAATATAAAAAGATTCACTATATAGGCAAGTTTTGTTTTATAATTCTTTTAATTAAACATGATGAAGGTATTTATTGTTGTTTACATGAAAAATCCAAACCAAAAGTAGTGATTCATTGAGCAGATTATTTTTTAATGATTCCTGTTACGGTTGAGAATGGGGTTTTTGACAGTGATTTGGTGGCACCTTGTCCAGGGGATCCAAGAATGCATAAATCTCGTCCTTCCAACAGGTCCTTCTCACCACTGGAGCTATACATTCAAAGGTATAATTAGTAATAAATGAAGCAAGTAAAGTACCGTTTTTTGATTACTATGCATGTAGCCCAAACCTGAAGCAGTGCTTTGAATAAAGTGGATCAGTACACTCTCCTTAGGCTTGGACCTAAGGTGGCCTCTGACTCTTTCCAGCCTCTTTCATACTCCATGTCATCAACCTTCTTCCCTACCCCAAAAAACATCTAATTCAAGGGATCTTACCACCTCCTGGCAAGTCACAAAGAGGAAGAAGTCAATCCAAGAGGGCACTTAAGAGACCCTGTCAGGGACCATTCCCATGGCCACGGGGTTAAGTTTGCGTGCTCCACTTCAGCCACCCAGGGTTTTGCTGGTTCGGATCCTGGGTGTGGACATGGCATCATTGATCAAGCCATGCTGAGGCGGTGTCCCACATAGCACAACCAGAAGGACCTACAACCAGAATATACAACTGTATACTGGCGGGCCTTGGGGAGAAGAAGAAGAAGAAAAAAAGAGAGGATTGGCAACAGATGTTAGCTCAGGTGCCAAAAAAAAAAAAATAGACCCTGTCAGTGACAAACTTTGAATCCACTTACCCACTCGGCTGCATTGATATGGAAGAAGGAAAAAGCAGAGCTGAGTTCATGCATCCCACTAGTAATCATGGCCCCATGGTGGGGCTCTCACCAATCAGATTAGCAGCTTATCTTCCCTTGGTTGGTAGCTAAATGGAAAACATATGGAAGACCAGTGGAGGTTGACTTGGAGAGGGGAGAAAAGAGACTCAGTGGTCCGTGTCTACATATACTGTATCCAAAGTTCTGGAGGGAAAAGCAAAAATGAATCAGATATATGTGTAGACTAGCTTCAGGGGCTCACGTTTTCTAGGAGGCAGGGAGGGAGGGAGGGACAGAGAGAAATTGAAAATTTGAGGGAGAAAGTAGTTGATCTGAGATTACCTCCAGCTGGGAGAGACTGTTCAGTAGTGAACTTCTTGATATTGAGTTCTCTCATAAAGCATTTATCTCTAGCACAGGTTTTTTTAAATAGCTTGAACTTAATTATAATTGGTAAGTGCATATTTACCAATAAAATCATTCTCTCAAGAGAGTATCTTAGTATTAGGAATATCAAGGAAAGCCCATTTTATGTTAAGAATTTTACAAATTAAAGGGTCAATTATAGTTGTATAGCAAATCATGAAACGATTCTAGAGATTAAGAGAGAGGAAAATCATCATAAGAAATTACCTTTTTTTTTTTCATCGCTGTGATCTATAATGACAGAATTTAATTGGGGAGGAGGAGGTTTTGCAAAGAAAGAAAATCTGGTAGAAATTTGAGAATTCAAGATTTTTCTTGTGTGTGTGTGTGTGTCCATGGTTTTTAAACTTACAGCACAAACTCGACTGTCAAAACTGCATGATGAAATAGAAAAGGCAGAACAACAAATTGTAAGAGCTACTGAAGAATTTAAACAACTGGAAGAAGCTATACAACTTAAAAAAGTATGTAAAAGCAAAGCAGCAGTGCTAAGAGGAAGTGCAAACAATGGCATGTTTTCTTCTTTCATAACCATGTACAACAATTTGAAAATCAGTGCTGCCTCATTGTGGAGTAACGCATTTCAGAGTCAAATATCATTCTAGCATTTTCCAGTTATGTTTTCCTTCCACTCATTATGACATCCTGTTAGCATTTTATAAAGTTTGTAGAAATAAATTACTTACAATTTATGTAAAGAAACATATTCAGTCTATTCTATTATGAAAGTATATACTTTACCCAGGGAAGTTACTTTCTGATCTCTCTCGTCTAATTAAATTAAGCATTCCCCACTTTTAAGATCCTAGGACCTAGATTAAGAGCCAGAAGACATCTCTACTATACCATGAACATTATCAAACACAAGCAGCAAAAATGTAAATGATATAAATATAAAATACACTGCACAAAAAGATGGAAATGATAGACTCTCAGTAATTACCAATGTGTATCATGAAGAAGTAAGCAGTTTAAACCCATGGTATAATTGCAGAGGGAGAAAATTCAGAAAAGGAAGTATTTTGACATTTTAGTTTTTAGATATGTAAAAGGTTTAGTTATCTGCAACTTATAAAAATCGTTGTTTCAAAATTATGATGTAACTGCATTCATCACATAAGAATGTGACTTCCAAATTATAGATTCTTTTAAAAGACGCACTGTATCATTACTTTCAAATTTTATAGTAACTAGAAATTGATTCAGGTTTATTGGAAGCTTGCCATGTATGGCACTCGCTGACTGGGCTGGGCCCTGAGTAATGAACAAAACAGGTCTGTGTCCCCCACCTCGTGGACAGGCTTGTAAAGGAAACAGATGATAAACAAGTAAAAAAATATATGGTTAAACATGTGTTGTTTAAAAAGATAGAAAAATAGAAAATGAGTAGAGAAAATAAAAAGGATATAATTTAGATTGTGGGGACCCACAGGAACCACTCTGAGGAGGTGACAATTAGTCTGAGACCCAAAGGATGAGAAGGATCCAGTGAGGCAGAGTTAGGTGAAAAAGTATTCCAGGCAGAGGCGACGGTGTGTGCGAGGGGCGTCAGACAAAAGATTGCTCTGCAGAGTGAGGAGAGCGTAGTGAAAGATGAGGTTAAAGATCATGCCAGCTATCACAGGCCATTTGAAGGAGTTTGAATTTTATTCTAAACACAATAGGAAAACTTTGAAGGACTTTAGGTAGTAGAGTGGCTGATCCTGGTTGTATTTTTATAAGGTCATTCTAGCTACTACATGAAAGTGAAATGGGGTGAGGGAGATGCAAAGAATGGCAGTGCCTGCATCTGTTAGGCTATTGTTCAGTACAGACAAGAGATGACCATGGTTTGGACTAGGAAGCTGGTGGTGAACTTGGAGAGAAAGCAGACTGATTCCAGGTAAAATCTGGCAGTAGAACAGATAGGATGTAAAGATGAATTGAAAATGGGAGATGAGGTGGAGGGAGCTATCCAGAATGGTTTTAATAATTAAGAATGTTTTATAATAGTACTGGCCAAAGCATTGTGTACATAGATTGATAGATGTAAGTAATGTACGTAATTTTTAAATAAGTAGATGCTTACAAAGTGTGCTTGGAAAAAAATAGTTTTAAATGAGTAAGTATAAGCCTAAATTTTTTCATTACACTACTAATTTGCTTGACATGCCAATAACAAGGGTAAGTGGTATATAAAGTCAGCTACCATTAACACAGTCATGTACTGTATAATGATGTTTCAGTCGATGGACCGCATATATGATGGTGAGCCTATAAAATTAGTACAGCCTATGTGTGTAGTAAACTATACCACCTGGGTTTGTGTAACTACACTCTATGATGTTCGCACAACCGCTAAATCACCTGACGATGCAAATCTCAGGGTGTATCTGGTCATTAAGCAATGCATGACTGTATTATGGTTATTATTATTACTATTAATTTACATGTTGCTTGTATTAGAATGACAACTTTATTTCTACCTTCTATTATTAGTTTTCATAAACTTTTATAAAATAAGATTTTCTACATGTAATAAACGTAAAAGTAGGGGCCAGCCCTGTGGCCAAGTGGTTAAGTTTGCACACACTGCTTCGGCGGCCCAGGGTTTCGCTGGTTCGGATCCTGGGTGCATGCGTAGCACTGCTCACAAGGCCATGATGAGGTGGCGTCCCACATGCCACAACTAGAAGGACCCGCAATTAAAATATACAACTATGTACTGGGAGGATTTGAGGAAGAAAAAAGCAGGAAAAAAAAAAGATTGGCAACAGTTGTTAGTTCAGCTGCCAATCTTTAAAAAACAAAACAAAACAAAATAAAAACAAAGAAGTATAAGGTAAGAATGAAGTGCCTAGATAACTCCTACATTTTACTTTTATTCTAAAAACCTGATAGAGTGTAGAATACCCTTTTAAATTGTAGGGGTTGTTTTCTTTAAGTTTGTAAATCAGTGTTGCTGTCCTCTGTTAACTGTGTTTTGGGGTGTGGGGGGAATTAGATTTCAGAAGCAGAGAAAGACCTTCTTTTCAAGCAGTTGAGTAGTAAGATACAACTTCTAAATAAATTACGCCAAGAAGCTCTGGATCTAGAAATGCAGATGGAAAAGCAAAGGCAAGAAATTGCTGAAAAGCAGAAGGAGATCAAAGACCTGCAAATAGCCATAGATAGCCTGGATTCCCAAGACACAAAACATGTAAGTAAATGAAGAGATTTTGGCTTGTTCTGTGGGCACTAGAATGTCATTCTATCTAGATATTACATCTCATTATTTTTAGTTTGAGAGTCCTTTCTGAAAGTCTCTTTTATTTTGATACACAAATTTGAGTGATAGATATGTTTGTGTGTGTGTGTATATAATATGTGTGTACTGTCATATAAATATGTGTATTATGTATGTGTGTGTATATATATACACATACATATATGTAAAATATATGTGTGTGTATGTTTAAAACAAAGCAACCTAGGGCTTGAAGGAGGCAGCTTTCAGTAGGATGATGGATGCATGTTACACTCTTTTTTTTAAGCAGAATTTCATTATATTTCGAATCAGGAGAAACCTGCTCCAAGGTGCTCTCCAAACCTTTTGCTCTTTCTCTCTGTTTGGTGAGATGGGAGAGCTAGAGGGGTTCAGAGTCCTTTTCCTACCCTCCCTTAATCCTTTATGCAAATATTCCACTAAAGCTATTTGTCGTCTCATTGTTTTGTCCTTAAAAAGGAGACATTTCTCTTGAGTATGTCTCCCTAAAATGTGGCCAGAGCTGGTCAGGCGGTTGGCTGATGGAGTTAGTTTCTTGTTTCTTTCTGTTTCTATGCTGAGAAGTCTTATTAATGGCTTATCTTTTAGCCAATATTTGTAAAATAGAAATAAAAATATTTCCTGCATATTTTACTGCTTTACTTTGAATAATAAGATTATTTTTTAAAAGAACTTTAAGATTTCTGTATTAAGAGAATTAGAATTTAACATGGTAAAGACAGTGTACTGTAATTGCTTTAAGTACTTGACAAGTTATTTAATTATCCCTGTGAACATTTTAGTAAAATGTCGTAGATACTTTTTTCAGGCCAGCTAATTTTGACACAGGGTGATCTTATCGTCACAGACATAAAGTCTTTTCTAACAAAAGCCTAAGACTTAGTATTAAAATTGAAACCAAAAGTGGTCTTGATTATTTTAAACAATTTTTGTTACATGAAAAATGAGATTTAAAGTAATGTGTAATGTGGTCAGTAGCCACTCTTGGTGGTCTAGTGGTTAAAATTCCATGGCTCTCTCCACCAGGGCCCAGGTTTGTTTCCTGGTCAGAGAACCACACTACCCATCTGTTGTCTGTCATTTGTCATACTGGGCAGCTGCATGATGCTGTAATGCTGAAAGCTATGCCACAGATATTTCAAATACCAGCAGGGTCACCTATGGTGGTCACGTTTCAGCAGAGCTTCCAGACTAAGACAGACTAGGAAGAAGGACCTGGCTACCCTCTTCCGAAAAAATTGGCCATGAAAACCCTATGAATAGCAGCAGAGCATTATCTGATATAGCCCTGAAAGATAAGAGGATGGCGCAAAAAAGACCAGGAAGGGTTCCACCCTGCTGTATGCAGGGTCACTAGGAGTGGCAGTCGACTCAAGGCACTAACAACAAAAAATTTGGTCAGTAATGTCTGACTTTATTGCATTTATTTGTTCAAATATCTACCACTCCATGTAAGGCCCCTGTGGACAGGAACTGTCTCCCCAGGGGCCAGCTCTGTATGCATGAATACTTCCATCAAGGAAGGTAGGAAGGAACTGGCCTATAGGCACTACCCATGGCCTCTCTGCTGCCCCTTCCACTTCTGTGATCTGTGAGTCTGATTAGAACCTAGATTGTATGTTTGCTTTCAACAAACAACTGTAATATTCTTGACATACCAGGAGTCTAATAGCTCACTGGATTTCTGTAAAGAATTACACGTAGAAAGGAGTTAAATGAGAAGTAGGAATGGCATACAAGTTTTGAAGGTAGTCGAAATCAATATGTGTTAGTAGAGATGAAACATATAAACCAGACTTAAGGTCCCTTTTTGGTATTGTTAAAACTAGTAAAGGTTAGTTCTTAAGGCTACAGTCTTAGTCTGGGCACCAAGGGACATCTCTTTTTAATTTGTTCATCTGGAGGGAGCATCTTTTCTAATGTGCACAAGGTCGTCTTATTGGCTAGTCTTAGGCACCCTATTTTAGCTTACAAAATGTGAACATTGTGGTAACAGAGAAATGATCAAGAGGGATCCCTGCATATTTTTCTGTAGATGTAGATAGACTTTTATTTAATTAACTTTTATTATCTAATGAGATGAAGGAACTTTCTGAATAGCAAATAGAATTTAAAAGTAAAAGCTCGAGAGATTAGAAAACAGTATATGACTCTGAGATACAATGGAAAACAAATGTATTAAGTGCCACTGATGTGTCTTGCATTGTGCTGGGTTTTTGCATATACTGGTAAGAGACTTTATTTTATCACATCCCCTATATGAGATTGGTGACCTTTTTTACAATTTGCAGGTGATGAAAATGTGATTGAGAAAGGTTAAATGATTTCCCAAAGTCACCCTTTTAGGAAGAGGCAGAGCCCATGCTTATGCTACCATAATGACCCTCTCCCCACAAAGGAATTAAAGTCTAAAGAGATTAATTATTTTTTTAAAATTAGCTCAGAACCAAGCTTAGTCAAGTTTTCAACAAACATAAGCATTTAACTAGGTTTCAAAAGGAAAAGGTACTATTTAAAAATCAGATTGCAGTTTAGTTATAACAAGTGCTCATAGCTAGAAGCACAGATATCCCAGCAGCACATATTATAAAGGCAGGTTGTATGGCTCTTCCTTATCTGGCAATGCCCCATGGAAGCAAAAGGTAGCTAACTGTGCTCTGGAGGGAATTAGCCTGTAGTAATCTGTTGCAAAGGTGGTGCGTGATTGGCCCTCGTGTGCTTCCTGTGTTGTGATTTAAAGTGTGGAAGGTGGGGCCTGCCTGCAGAGGCTACTCGTGATTGGATAGGCTGGGCTGCCGCTCACTTTTCGCCAGGAATGTGGTTTGAAGCCCTGGGAAGTTACAGAGGCTCCGAGGCACTTACAAAAATGTGGCTGTCAGAGAGGGAAGTGCGCGTGAATTTGAAGACAGCGTTAGAAAGCGTTCCGCCCACAATTTCCCTGTTCTCAACGGCTCACTTTTGACAGGATAAATTCTAAGTTAAGGTATGATCGTTTTCTCTCTCTGTACAAAGGACTTAAAAGGAGGAGGAGTCAGAGATGTAAGTTCCTGTTTTTACAGTAACTCTTTTGTGAGCTCCACTGTGGTGAAAATCGCAGAATCTACTTTTGCTCCCATGTGTTTAATGCAAATCATTGTCGTATTAAGCCAGTTTTTTTATCCTGCATGTAAAGAGGTTTCAGTGGAATTTTTAATGGTGAATTTTAAAGATTTATTGATACAGATATGAGTGCAGGAGTTTTTAAATTCTTTCTTGAGCCATAAAAAGCCTAAATTTACTTAGAATTTAAGCTGTTATCTGCAGTTACCTTTTCAGAAAGATTTCAGATGGGTATTTTGGGAGAGTAGGGAGAAGAGTTTTGAAAATCCCATCAAGTTTTACCAGTAGTAAAATGAAAACCTTCCAGTCAAGCTACTAGTCATTTGTTCTTCGGAAATGAAGAGACTTGTCTTATCCTTGGAGGCAGCAGATGTGTGAAATTGAGAAATGTTCTTTTATAATCAGATGGGTCTTAGACTTGAGAACCTTGGAGTTCTTTGTTCAGATTGTAATGTAGTACTTTGTCTTGATTTATTTTCTGTTCCTTTGATCCTGCGGGGGCCAACTAGAGCCATGAGGGTGTGATAGGAAGAGCGAAGGTTCTCTGGGGAATTATTTTGTCTCCATGTGAACAGCTGCCCAAGGAGACCTGGGCAAGTCGTTTGATGGATCTGAGATTCCGTTTTCTCATGTGTAAAAGGAAGAGTTAGACTAGATCATTGGGTCTCAGCTTTTTACCCCAGCACACCTGAGAAATACAGTCCAATCCGTTCGGTTAACTGTAGCTCCTTAATGCAGTGACTGGCAGGGTGTGAGAGTGTGGGTGGGTGTGTGAGCTCTCTTTTCCACCAGGGGCGTGTGTAGTGGTTGAGGGGTGTGCCTCCAGAGGGCCCTCCATCTTGAGAAGCACTGGGCTAAATGGTCTTTGAGGTCTCTCTCAACTCCCAGTTTATTGAACTTACAAGCAAAATGTTTCTTTGTAATAGGAAGTGAAAATAAGCTTGAATTCTAAGTAAGTGTTTATTTCATGTCTCTGTTTTTCTCCTACAAAACCTTTTTTTAAGTACATTTAATGTTGTTTTTCTGGATTTAAAAGTATTATCTATTATAAAACTTTTTTAAATATAAAAAACTCATAGAAAAGAAAAAAATCTCCTGTAATCCTTCTACCTGGGTATAATCCTTGTCAACATTTTGGAATACAGTCATTTTCTACAGATATATGTATTTATAATCAACTTTTTGGAGATCTTTTTTAAAAGACATATTTTAATACAATGCAAAAAGCACTGAACTTGGCTACATTTATACTAGATGTGCCCTTGGAGAAATCCCTTAACCTCCCTATCCTCAATTTGTTCATCTGTAAAATGGAAAGGATTCCCACATCAAGTTATCGTGAGGTTTAAATGAAAACTCATGTGAAAACACCACAGGGCCTGACACAAAATGGATGCAAATTGTTACAGTTTATTTTTCATTCTTCCTTAGAAATGGTGTTAAGGATTATTATTTTTTAAAGAGTTTAAAGAATTTAGGATTTTGTAGATTTTCTTTTATTTCATTTCAGTGCCATATGAAGGCTCAGAAAAGGGGTAAAGAACAACAACTTGACATTATGAACAAGCAATACAAACAACTTGAAAGCCGTTTGGATGAGGTACTTTCTAGAATTGCTAAAGAAACTGAAGAGATTAAGGACCTTGAACAACAGCTTACTGAAGGTGAGAATTTAAGTATGATTTAAGGTCAATCAGTTTCAGTATCACTAAAAGACAAACGACAGCCAGTCAGGCATTAATCTAGATATTAGCTGAATATCCTTCAACTGTTAGTACAGTATTTGCTATGGAAATATTTGCAGAGTAATCAAAAATGTTTAATAAAATTAAAAAATTATTTTATTTTTGTTGATTTCCTAGTGAGTCAGGTCATTCCGTTCAATAGGCAAGAATTCAATACATGAACATCATAAGCTCTGGCATGTGATTGTCTTCTTTTAAGATATAAAATCCTTTCAGGAGCAAAGAGCCCGTTGACATCAGGCCCTCAGTGTCTAGTTATAACGGGAGTGTAGAAAGAATTTTAGGATCTGCTTTTGCAGTGCAAATTTAAATTGTGACATTGCCTTAGTAGTGGAAGAGAAGACAATAGGCTGTAGTGGTGAGAGCCTTGGCTTAGTGTAAAAAGATCCCAGTCCTTCTTTTGCCATTATTGACTGTGTGACCTGGGACAAGTTACTCCTATCACCATTGTTAGTTGTCAGGAAGATTAAATGAGATAGTGTTCCCAAAGTGCCTGGCGCTTGGTAGATCCGCAATATGTGGTTTGGTTTTTTAAGTCTTCAGGTTACGTGTTTATGCTGCCAGTCTTGGATTAGTCTAATATGTTGAGTTTTATGTATCTAGCAGCAAGAACTCAGTTTTGCTGCACATATTTCGTTATTTTATTTGGAAATTACTGCTTTAAACTTTTTACAGCATAAGTTAAGCATTTTATAAGCAATGTCCCTGAATATACTATTTTTATTGTATACCTGCTTAATTCTCTTGTATGAGAATTATATTCTGAAATTATATCTTGAGAAATAAGATAGTAGAAATAATTGAAAGCTTGAAATTTCATTCTTAGTAACAAATAGCTAAGGAGACTAAATGCAGTAATTATTTCTATGTCTTGAAAGTGTTTTCTTATATGCATTATCGCCTTCTCTTTTTCCGTCTTGCTTAGGCCAGATAGCAGCAAATGAAGCCCTGAAGAAAGAGTTAGAAGGTGTCATCAGTGGGTTGCAAGAATACCTGGGGACTGTCAAAGGCCAGGCAGCTCAGGCGCAGAATGAGTGCAGAAAGCTACAGGACGAGAAAGAGACACTGTTGCAGAGATTGACCGAGGTCGAGCAGGAGCGGGACCAACTCGAAATAGTTGCTTTAGATGCAGAAAACATGAGGAAGGTATGGTTTGTGTTTTCCTGCCTGCTTTCCTTGGCCTCAGAAGTAGATGATGTCCAAATTAAGTTAGTTAAGGAAGTTAGCAGTAGTATTGTGGCCATTTAGCTTTTGTTTTGTTTTTTTCCTTTAGTTGTGATATACTTGGAATCATTATTTTTCCTTTACTGTGAAAGGAAGATTGTTTTAGCTGAGTTTCTATCCCTGTGTTTCTATCACTTATCAAGTGACTCTAAGGAATATGAAATTGTAGCTATTACAAATGCTGTATTAAATGTTCATATTTTATTATTTATGCCCCCAAATTAAGCAGAACATAATTTTTCTTATTACTTCATAATTTTAACATTGTTTTACAGATAACAAGACAGATACAGTATTGTAAACTATACCCTTCACTTCCCGAGTTGTTACCATTTCTTTGGAGATTTCAGTTGCTTTGTTTTAGTTGTTTGGCAAACTTTATCATGCATGAGAACCCAGGTTCCCAAACCTTGTCCTCAGGAGGGCTGGCTCTGGAAATTTGAATTAATGTATTTTAATATTATGAAATTTCTCATGCATATAAAAATGTCGAAAATAGTATTTAACACCGTGTACTTACAACTCGGCTTAAGACATAAAACATTGCAGATATATTTGAAACGTTCTGTGTACCCCCTCCAGAGGCAACAAAATCCTGAATATGGCTATTATTTCTCTGCATCTCTCTTGTTTTGTTATGTATGTATCCATCTATAAGCATTAGGTAGTATTGTTTTACATAATTTTAAGATTTATATAAAAAGTATCATGGTGTACATATTCTTTGGTCATTTCTTTCTTCCTTCATATTTATGTTTTTGAGAATTAGTCACATTGATACGTGTAGCTCTACTTTATTTTCGTTGATGTATGTAGCATCCCATTGTGTGTACATATCACACACTTAGTGCTTATTCGTTCTTCTCTTAGGGGCCATCTAGGTGGTTTCCAGTCTTTTGCTATTACAATGTTGAGAGTAACATTCTTGCACACGTCTTGAGCGTGGGGACTATGTTCTGCGTGGGACTGTGAGTCAGAGAGTATGTGCCTCAGCTTCACTAGACACTGTCAAGTTACTGTCCATAGTGATTCTATCAATTTCTGCTCCCACCAGCAGTGTGAGGGCTACCATTACACCACATCCTTGCCAACACCTTAGTGCTGTCCAACTTTTATTTTTTAAGCTTTTATTTTGCAATAATTTCCAACTTACAGGAGAGTTGCAAGAATAAATCACTATACCCTTCATTCAGAGTCACCAATTAATATTTTCCCACATTTGCTTTCTCTCTGTCTCTCGTATATAATTTTTATATACATTTGTATACAAACTTTTTCCTCACCATTTGAGAATTAGTTGTAGACATCTCTGCTCCTTAGCTCCTAAATATTTCAGCATGTGTTTCCCAAGAAGGACATTTTCTAACATAAACAGAATAATTATCAAATTCAAGAAATTTAACATTTTGTCAGACTTAGTGTTTGCCAATCTGAGTTTGAAATAGTATCTTTTTATATGAAAATTTTTACACTTATAGGAAAGTTGAAAGAATAGTTCAGTGAACATTTATGTGCTTTCCTAGATGCAACAAACATTTTGCTGTATTTGGGGGTTTTTTGCTGTGTGATTTGAAAGTTGCAGGCATCGTGACGTCATCCCTTCAGTACACATCTCTTAAAAATGCAGACGTTTTCCTACCTCACTACAATACCGTTATAAGACCTAGGAAAATTAACAATAATTCCCTAATGTCGTCTAATATCTGCACTGTATTCAGAGTTTCTTAGTTGTCCCAAGAACGTCTGTTATAGCTTGTCTGTGTGTGCGTGGAGTCCAGGCTGGTGGTCCTGTGGAGCATCCCATTTCTGGATTTGTCTGATTATTTCTTCATGGCCTGTTTAACTTGTTCCTCCATGCTCCTTAGAAAGTAGTGTCTTATTTTAACTGCATTTTCCCCTGATTACTGGAGAGATTTATTTGCCATTCAGTTTTTCTCTTCAATGAATTTCCTCTTCGTATTCTGTGCCCATTTTTCTGTTGAATTGTCTGTCTTTTCCTTAACGATTTATAGGAATTCTTTATATGTTCTGGATATTAATCCTTTGTTAGTTATATGTGGAATCTGCATTTTGAACAAGCAACACAAATGATTCAGATGCCAGACGGTCTCTTTGGACCACCCTTTGAGAAACTCTTGTATAGAAGTTCTCATCACAGGATCCTCCTCTTTAATCCAGAATAGTTTGATCTAATTCTTTAAGATTCCGAATAAATAGATCAAGGCTATAATGTTTAGTCATAAAAAACAGATGGGCTAAAATGAATTAGAACTGTGGTGTGCTAACCAATGTGTACTTATATTCTTATTAGCACTCATTTGAGTTGCTCTGTCATCCTTAATATTAGAGAGTGCTAGTCCCATTTTGTTCTTCCGATAAGTGAACATACTGTGGTTTAATAGAAAGAGTGTGGGCTTTGGAGTCAGAGAACTGGGTTTGTATCCTGACTGTCTTTTTTTACTACACAACCCTGTGCAATTTACTTAGATGTTCATTCTCCAGTTCCTCGTCTACAAAACGGGGATAATACCTTGTCTGACAGAGTTATTGTGACGATGCAATGAACTAATGAATGTGAAAACATTTATTCCAATGTCTGATGGAAAATAGGCCTTAAATTTTATCTGCCCCTCTATTTTTCTTCTTATATATTCAGACACATTTAAAGTATCACACACCTGGTTTCTTTGGAAAGCATGTTGGTAGCTTACTGATTTTTCTGATTACATTTGGTCAGGGTTTTGTTTTCCAACCTGGATATGTACAGCCTGTGGCTTCATCCTATTGCTAATGAACACTTTCTGTGCCAGGCCAGCAATGGCTGGCCAGCATTCGGTTTACACTGCTCAAGTTACTTATAATGACTTGCAGATGCTTAGGCAACACAGTGAAGGTTCTGTAGCTAAACATACACTCAATCCTTCCAGGAGCTTGCAGATCTAGAGAGCGCCCTCCAGGAGCAGCATGAGGTGAATGCATCCCTGCAGCAGACCCAGGGAGATCTCACTGCCTACGAGGCTGAGCTAGAGGCTCAGCTGAAAATACGGGATGCTGAAGCCAACCAGCTCAGGGCAGACTTGGAAAAACTAACAAGGCTCAGCCAGGTAAGTAAGAGCACAAAGCCATAGAAACCAAGTAGCCTGTGGCCTTAACATATCAACCTTCCTTTAATTTAATATAAGATTAAACAATTTTTAATATAGTCTATGTGGAGTGATGGAAAGCACATTTTTGGAGTCAGACATTATGAGTTCAAATACTACCCCTGCGTGAACATGGGCAAATCACTTCATGGCTCTGGGCCTCTGACAGGTGCCTCTGGTCTGCAAAATGGGTTATGGTGAGGATAAAGGAGATGATGGGTATGAAAGCACCTAGCAGTTGGTATTCAATAAATTCTAGTTTTTCTTTCTCAAAACAGCTTTAAGAGACCTCTTTTAAGTTGATGTTAAATTTTATTTTGCTACTTCCTATTTTGGTCAGATAAAATATCCACTAGTTTAAATTATACTTGCAAATTAGAGAAATAGTTATTCGTCCCATAAATACTTATTGATTAGCCATTGAAGACCAGGTACTATGGATGCTACTGGTGCTATGGATGCTACAGGGAACAGCACACACGTGGTCACTGTCCTTGTAAAGCTGATGGTCCAGTAGGTAAAACAGGTGTGGGAGAGAGGAAAGGATAGGGTTCTGTAGCAGGGGAGGGACAGTCAGGGAAGAGGGCCCTATAGAAATGATGTTTCAGTCGAGTCTTGAAGGATGAGTCAGATTTGACCATACAGAGGGAGTGGGAGCGAAAGGGGTTGGGGTAAGGGATGAGCATTCTCTGAGAGGCAAGGAGAGAGAGCATAGTGCATGTGAAGTGCTAAAAGTATGCCTCCAGTATGCCAGGGGCAAGGAGAAGAGTAGGGAAAGAGGATGAGAAATAAAGGCAGAGAAGCAGACGAAGACCAGCTATAGTGTATTGTTTATCAGATTAAAAATATGTTTTTGTTTAGCTATTAGTCAAATGGCTGCACCTTCCTCCAGGAAGCCCACTCTCACCTTTCCTTACTGCCTGCTGAAAATCTGGATTCCGTACTGTGGTTTTCCTATAACCTGTGCTTGGTCAAAGCATTTTATCACGTGTATGATGATCATCTGTTGAGATTGTCCGTCTCCCCCGCTAGACTCAGAGCACAGTGAAGGCCCAGACTGTATGTGTCTGTTTCTGTTTTCTCAGTGCCTGGCACATGAGGAGGGTCAGTATGTTCTTACTGGATAAAAGTGAAATAAAGTAAGATAGTTTGAATCCCAGGAATTTATGTAAAATAGCATTCATATGATTAGAAAAGGAAATAACAATAGGTCTGGCATATTATAGTAATTATGTTACTTTGTATTCCTTTACTTATCAGATATCAAATGACCACTTGCCAATTGTCAGGATTATATGTTAAGAGTACCAACTTTTACAAAACTCCAGTTGACAAGATCAGAGTACAGAAAATAGGAGGTTGGGAGAAAACAATTAAAATAACAGTAAATAAGTATTTTTAAATACTAGTACATAAAATTTCTAGATGGTCTCTCCTTTCAAATGAATTTTCTTCTTTTAACAGTTTTTAAGCCAGCCCATACTAGCTTGAAATCTGTTGTCCTTTGTACTTCCATTTGCCTTTATTTTTTTTCTCACAAGTCCTGACAAAAATATTTAACAGCCTGGCCTTTTCACAAATTCACTTGGGATTGAAAGGGACACTCCCCTCCTTGGCATCAGGCCTGACAGGATTGGTCTCCAAACCACACTTCAAACCACAAACCACACACGTGAGAGTATGAAGCATGACAAACCTTCCCTCTCTGACCTGCAGATCTCTGATTGGTACACTTAGTTATGGGAAATGACTTGTGAAGCTTGTTAAATGCAGATTCCTGGGCCTCTAGCGATTCTGGCCCGTTAAGTCTGAGATGGAGCCTAGGCATCTGCATTTTTAACAGGCATACCAAGTGATTTTGGTGCAGGTATTTGAAAACCACAGTTCGAGAACGATTGGTCTGAGGGAAACGAGAGCAATAATTGCTGAATCACTCACAGAGCTTTCTGTTTACTGTGGTTTTACTGTGGTTTACTGTCCTGAGCGGCTGCTCATGCTTACTCTTCCTTAAGTATTTCTCGTTTAAGGAAGCATATGAAAAAATTACCTTGGCCTTTTAAATTTGGGAGTACAAACATAAAACTGAGTTATTATAAAAACATAACTAGCAAGGGGTTGCATGTGGATGTAAATTTATTTATGCCTTTTTAGATCATAAATTAATGCTATTTTACGTTTTCGTATCATCGCTTCCTATGGCAATAGTTAGAACAATCAGCCCTTCAAGCGGAACTTGAGAAGGAAAAGCAAGCCCTCGAGAATGCCCTCGGAAAAGCCCAGCTCTCGGAAGAAAAGGAGCAAGAAAATAGTGAGCTCCACACCCAGCTTCAACAGCTGCAGGTAGAGACTTGCTGGTTCCAAATATGTTCTTACGTAGGACACCCAGTGATCTTGCTATTTTCAGGCCAACACTTAACACCCTGCTCTCACTTGTAAGCAACTTGAATTATTAGAAAAAAGGAATTCTGGGTGGGACAGTCCCATAGCCTGTGTTTCCTTGTGAGCCCATCGTTTGATGATTATTAATATGCATATCCTTTGTGTTGTTCTGATGGTGCAAAGAGGTGGAGGCTTGTTGATGGTAAACAGAATACTATGTAAATTCATGGACGAAGACAATACCTTCCATTTCTCCTAGAAGCAGATTTGTCACCAGACTAAGCTAAAATTATCAGATTGATGCCTCCTCCTTCCACTGAAATATCTTTATAATTATCCAGGAATTTCACTCGAGTGGGTTGCAGAACTTCTTAACCGTAAGCAGTTTTCACAATCCACTTCTCAGAAAGGACGCTATTAAAAATGCAGTCATTTTACATTGTGGGGCAGAATTTTCTTTGGCAGAATTTTCTTACAGCTATTGTCACAGTAATCTGCCCAGCAAACTGCAGGAGAAGCAGGTGGACAGGGTTTTCCAGGTAATTAAACTCTCACAGAGCACAGATGTCTGAACAAACAAGTACCTGGATCAACACTCAGGTCTCCAAATCTGTGAGGTCAGAGGCCACTTGGCTGACTGAGGTGGCAGCTGGTACACTTCACCAGAAATAAAGGGGCAGAGTTGCTATGGTTTTGGGGAAGCCTTCCAAAAAGTCATGCAGGGGGATTTGTGACAAATGAGACTAATGAACTCACCCAGATTCTCTGTCTCTCCTTCCAAGGCCTTGAATGTTTTTTTCCTCAAAGTTTAAGGACATCTAATAACCTAGAATTTAATTTTTACTATTAGTTCAACTTCTGAAGCAAATATCGTAAAAGATATTTTCCATTCTTGTGTGAATTGTGTGCATGTTGTGTGTTGATTGGATGATTATTTTTTTTTGAGGAGGAGGATTAGCCCTGAGCTAACTGCTGCCAATCCTCCTCTTTTTGCTGAGGAAGACTGGCCCTGAGCTAACATCTGTGCCCGTCTTCTTCTACTTTATATGTAGGACGCCTGCCACAGCATGGCTTGCCAAGCAGTGTCGTGTCCGCACCAGGGATCCGAACCAGCGAACCCTGAGCTGCCGAAGCGGAATGTGTGCACTTAACCGCTGGGCCACCGGGCCGGCCCCTTATTTTTTATTTTTATGGAAATTTTAAAATAACCACAAAAACAGAGAGAATAGTCTTGTGCCCTTTTGTTTACCTGGCTTAAACAATTAGCAACATTCTGCCATTCTTGTTTCAGTTAGTCCATATTTTTTTTACCGGAATATTTTAAAGAAAATCTCATATATCTTTATTTCACTCATAAATACTTTAGTATACATCTCTTAAAGAAAAGGGCAAACATATATTCTTAGGAGCCTTCTCCAAGATAGAAACTGAAGTCAGCTTTCCGGAATGTTGGCCCGTGCTGTGAGACTACCTTAGTTGGAACTAGGTCCTTGGCCCACTAACCTCCTGAGACGGAGTACAAGTTGAACTCACTCTGCATTTGTCTTTGTCAGAAATCATTTCGTTGCAATGAACTGAAACCTACCAAGAAACTGAAACCTAGCTCAAGAAAGGAGGCAGCTTACTAGGAACCAGAGCTGCTCTGTGATTCTTTCAGGGCTACACGGCTCTCTCATTTCTCCTCTGTCTCTCTGGGCATTGTCTTTGGCCCAGCACGGACCCCAGCCCTGAGCTGACTTCTTTTTACCGACCCAGCTCTTATACAGACTTGCCGTACTGGATCTTGGTTCAAATTTTGGAGAGAGTGAGGACTTGTTTTCTGGCTAGTCCATGGGTTGGCTGGCCTTGGGTCAGCTCCCCTGCAGCCAGGATTAGGCAGTAGTACAAGCATGGGTGCCTTGGGGCCGTGGGCAGGACAGTTTACAGATAAGAGACTCCAGATGGGACAAGCAGTTACCATATTTGTTGCAATTCTAAATTCTCCATTTTAGTTAACAGTGTTACATTGAGTTTGAAGTAAATTAATCACTCAGGTAGGATATAGGTATTCAGGGAAATATAATCAATAGTTTAGGATGTAGAACTATTTTTCTTTACAATTTAGGATGAGTTTAGCAATTTCTTTTTACTTGAAAGAGACATTGTCTGAATTCAGTTCTGGGGTCTAGATATGTTTGTTTGTTTGTTAGTAGAGAAAATATGCTGGCATATAACAAATAGTCCCACAGAGAATTGTAAGGTGTTAGAGAAACTTTAATATTAGATGTTCTGTTTTTTAATTGCTTGGCAGATAGAGCTGAGTATTGTGGCAAAGTGTTTTTTTTTTTAACTTTAAATTATGGACATTTCAAGCATATGAAAAAATAGAATACTGAAATGAATCCTCGTGTATATCACCCATCTTGAGCAATTATCAGCACACAGCCAGTCTTATTTCATCAGTAACGCCCTCCACACCCCACCCGTCAGACCTATTGACACACTGAATTATTTTGAAGTGAATCCTAAACATCTTATTTTATCTGTAAATACTGTACTATTGTTATGTATCTCTAAAAAACAACGGCTTTAAAAACAAGGGTAAACACAGATACCATTTTATACCTCGAAATTGTAATAATTTCACAATATTATCAAATACCTTATCAGTATTCAGATTTTTCAAATTATCTCATAACTTTTTTACAAGTATTTTGTTGGAATCAAGATCCAAATAAGGTACACACATTGCATTTGGTTGACTTGATTCTTAAGTCTCTTGTAGTCTCTAGGTTTCCTTTTTTTTCCTGTCTTATGTATTAAAGAAAACCAGGTCTTTGTCCTATAGAGTTTCCCATATTCTAGATTTTATTGGTTGCGTCTCCATGGTCTTGATTAATACATTCTTATGTTACATGTGGAGACTTATTTAGGTTTGAGTTAGTTACTTTTTGGTAAGACAGTGTTCATAGGCGCTTCTCTCTGTATCACATCAGGAAACATCGTAATGCCTGGTTGTGTCTTTTATGACTTTAATTGATCAGTAGATTCAGAGATTGTCAGCCTATTAAAAAATTGGTAAAGGGAGTTGAATAGAACTGTCATATGATAAGTAATATAGGCTCTGTGTGTGTATGTGGCTGTATTTTAGATTTTGTTTTGTAAATTTTACCTCCCATTTCACCACCCTCCATAGGATGACAATAACCTGTTAAAACAGCAACTTAAAGATTTCCAGAATCACCTTAACCGTGTGGTTGATGGTTTGATTCGTCCAGAAGAAGTGGCAGCTCGTGTAGATGAGCTAAGGAGAAAACTGAAATCGGGAGCTGGAGAAATGAGGTAATGGAAGATCAGGACCTGCAAGTGCAGAGTGGCCGTGTAGTGAACGTGAGCTTCAAAGATGAGCTCACCTTTCCAAGTATTGTTAATGGCTGACTTCTTCTGTAAGGTTTCCTTTATCATATTTTCATGATTGTGACACCAAGATTGCTTAGTTCAAATTGTCTTTCATTCATTTTTTTTACATTCGTCAATCTACAAAAGCAGACACCAGGTTAAGAGGCAAAACGTTCATTTGGGATCAAAGAATTGCAATTCAGGGAGCACAGATTCAGGTAGAAACCCAAATAGTGTCCTGATTACAGGATCGGGGCTCAAGGATTTTATGGGAAGAGGGAGGATGAGGTGAGGTGTGTTAAAGAAGAGTCCACTGGTGCCAGAGGAGGTGAGGCTAGGTTTGTACTTAAGAGACTGGCCTGAGGTTCGATCATTAGGCGAAAAGCTAGACTTGTACTTCATTGATTGATTAGCAGTCCAGTTGTCAGCAAAGTCCAGTTTCATCAGTCCTTACAGACAGGGTATTCTTGTCCTTACTGACTTCTTGGAATGTTGGCGGTTTGATCCAGTTTAGAAGATAAAGAAAACAAGATGTGCAAGGAAATTCCTCTGGAATGGCAGCTCTGGCTCTATTTTAATATGGCTCCACTCATGTCATCTTTCATATATTTTAAATCTTGTATACTTTTTGGTATTACTTAATTTAAAAAACATAAACGTTTTAAGAGTAACTCTTTCTTGAAAGTTCATTGCACATGGTCAGGGAGAAGAGCCACATGATGCACTTTGATAGAAAACAGATATCAAAAGAAAACTGAGGCTAATTTAAATATACACAATGGACATTTGTTCTTTGAGCAAACATTGTTAGCCTGATAGGAGCTTGTGTTTTCAAAGTGGTGACAGTCATTTGATAAAATAGTGGTTTGTGCTTAGGAAATGCTCAGTAAGTTGCTATGGACTGACACCAGTTCCATTCCACACAACCCTTTACTCCTGCACTAGTGTTACCAGTATGTCTGCAACCAGCATCCAGCATCAAAAATAAAATGTCATGCTTATACCGTCTTTTTTCCCCCCTTACCAGAATCCATAGTCCTTCTGATGTCTTAGGGAAAAGCCTTGCTGATTTGCAGAAACAATTCAGTGAAATCCTTGCACACTCCCAGTGGGAAAGAGAGGAAGCACAAGGGAGAGAGAGAAAACTCCAGAAAGAAATGGCTCTGCAACAAGAGAAACTGGCCACCGGACAAGAGGAGTTCCGACAGGCCTGTGAGAGAGCCCTTGAAGCAAGAGTAAGAAAGGGGCAGGAGGCGGCTATAGGGAAGTGTTTGGCAAATATTCATGTTTTTCAGCAAATTACAATGCTTCCTTTCTTGTATAAATACAGTATAATTATTGTTATTTTCACTCTTAACAAGTCAAACTAGGTATGACTAAAATTCAACCCTAAATGTGGTGACTGATGTCAGAGTCAGGCTTCTTTGTGACGCTGTGTTTTCCTTGCTTTGGAAGCAAGTGAGAAATGTTTCTTAACATGCAGGTAAATAATACCACATTGCTAGAGCATAGCATAGGGCCAGAATCTGATTTTTTGATGTAATTATTTTAATGATGAGGCAAACATTAAAATGGTTCCTAGAGAACAGTTGAGATAAAAGCATCCTCAGTAATTCATTAGTACAAAATTTCATTACACTCTTTAGTAAAATGAAATATAATTTTCTAAAAATTTTCTATGTTGCTTAAAATATATTTTGCTTAGAAGTCATCTTTGAAACTTGATTTCCTTCCAGATTAATTTTGATAAGAGGCAACATGAAGCCAGAATCCAGCAGTTGGAGAATGAAATTCGCTATTTGCAAGAAAATCTAAAAAGTATGGAGGAAATTCAAGGGCTTACGGATCTCCAACTTCAGGAAGCTGATGAAGAGAAGGAGAGAATTCTGGCCCAACTCCAAGAGTTAGAGAAAAAGGTGGGGAAGCCTAGGAAAGAGACACATGAGTCTCTGCTGCCGGGGTCCTGCTGTGGCAGTCAGGCCAGCCGAGAGGGACGTGGGCCACAGTTGCCTCTGACTGCATTGCTGGCCCGGAGGTGAACCAAACATGGGAGGGGCCTGGATGCGTGTCATCAAATCAAGGGCCTGAGACAAGGGTGCCAGGAGAGGTGGAAACAAGGGAATTGGGAATGTAAGGACTGACTTAGAGTTAGTTAGGTGGTACTGAAACGCTATTGAGATGAGTTGGCCTCCTTCAAAATCCCGTGCCCAATTGGACACATGTGGGAAATTATGTTTAAACTCCTCATCTTCCTTTCTAATACCCTGGCCTCTCTTTGGACTTCTCTATCCTACCTCAACCATGTACTCTTATTGTCACATCCTAGACTTTGTTCAGATCAGAAATTGCACCCACCACCTCTGAAATCACAAACTGAAGCATCGCATTCTGATCATAACCTCATAGTCTGTTAGCACTCCCATGCTGACAGTTTTTCAACCTTGTTGCAAATTCCAGTGTATTAGCCCCATCTTTTCTGTCTGTTAAGCCTTCCTGTCTTTACTTTCCTTCACGTCCACCTTAAATTCCATGGTCTACCGCTGTAGCCATTTTTTGCAAATATCCTCAAATCCATTGCCCTTTTTTCCTGCCTTACTTCCATGACAAAACTGCAGCTGACTGCCTTCTTTGGGCTTGCCCCCATGCTCATATTCCTGGAGGAGAACATCCCCCATCCAGGCATAGTGGTATCACTATAAACTCTTGGTCACCATCTTCAAATGGACAACATTACCCTTCTCTCTGGTAAGCTTGCTCTCCCTTCCTCCACTGTCTCATACCTTCTCACTCCTCACTCCTACCCTCCCTGCTCCCAGTCTCAGTGAATGACTTGCTTCATACCGCACTGAGAACCCATCAGTCTCCAAGTCCTATTGAGTCTGCCTCCCAAATATTTCTGGAATATATGTACTTTTTCCTTCTCTGATGCCACCACCCTCATCCAGCCGTCATCTGTTATGGACAACTGCTGTGGCTACCTGACAGATCTCCTGCTTCTGCTGATGGCCCTACCCCACAGAGCAGCCAACATGCTCTTCTGAAAACATGAATTAGCTCTTGTCAGTACCTCCATCTTCCTCCATCTCTAGTAGCTTCTGTTGTTTTTTATAATTAAGACCAGAATTCTTAACTATGAGGCTCTGCATGATTTGCCTCTGTTTAGCTCTCTCCTTTTCTCACCACGCTGCTTTCATTTCCTCGAAAATGCCAAGTTCTGTCTTCCTTCTTGGCCTTCCCACGTGCCATTCCCTCTCCTGGACCGTGTTTCTCTACTGTTCTTCTCCCTGCCTGCCCCCTCCCCACCAACTTAGGTCTCCCCTGCTGTTCTCTCAAATAGTACCCTGTTCTGTCCCTTGATAGCACTGACCACAATTTTAGTTATATATTAGTCTGAATATTGGTTTGGTATCTGTCTCATAAGCTCCTTGATGGCAGCAGCCAAGTTGGTTTTATGTACCACCATATGCCTGGTGCCTGACTCAGTGATCACAGGGGCTGGTCTATCACTTGGCAGTGGTGCCAGGAAATGTCTTTCCAATGAATGAGTGAATCTCCTTTCACTAAGATTCTTAAATTAGAAGGCTGATTTCATTCTAGGTTTACCATAGAGTTTTGAGATGATTTTATGTATTCTTTTAGTCAGTAAATATTCCTGGAGCACCTCCCGTGTACCAGGTATTATTCTAGGCGTGGGCGTGGAGCAGTGAACAGGGTCCCTGCCCTCGTGGAGTTTACATCTTAATTCACGGCTACCAAATGATTCATCTGCTTAATTAACATTTCTTTTATTCTAGAAGAAACTTGAAAATGCCAGATCTCAGGAGCAGTTTCTGGGTTTAGATAAAGAATTGAAGAAACTGAAGAAAGCTGTGGCCGCCTCTGATAAGCTAGCCACAGCTGAGCTCACCATTGCCAAAGACCAGCTGAAGTCCCTGCATGGAACTGTTATGAAAATTAACCAGGAGCGAGCAGAGGTGGGTCCATGTGTACAGAACGAGTTTCCACCAGTGCTGTCAGGAAGACATAGCAACTTGTGTTATTAATCTCTTGTTACGGACTTTGGCTATTTTATAAACCACTATAAAGTTGTCTGTTTCCGTTCAGACCTGAAGGTTGTATTTTCCCAGCACAGCCCTGCCAGGGGTCCTGCACTCTGTTGAGTCCTAGAAAGAGCCATCAAATGAAGCATACTGTCCTTACCTCAAAGTGTGGGGCTCTGCTTAGGGAGGGAGCAGTCAACACACTTGAACAAAGGTTGTGAAGCCTCTCCATATAATCCTTCTGAACCTCAAACTTGTCAATTTGTGCAGTCAGATGATAATACGTTACCTCATAGGGCTCTTATGACTCCTAACTGAGGTAATGTCTGCTACGGTCTTTGTATGGTACAGTCCTGGAAGACTGTGGAACAGTGAGGGAAAAAGAAGGCCTTGCTCTTTCTGATGCGGCACTGCCCCCTCGGCCCCCATGGAGGGGTGGGGTGGGCGGCCGAGTGATGGGAAAGCGCAGGATAAGGGGAGACTTGGTGCCACATGTGCGTGGGAAGCCAGGCAGGCAACCTGACAAAAACAGAGGGATCGATCTGCGAGGAAGAAAGAAATGAAGAAGACAACCTGTGATGGCAGTGGTGCCTTTCTCTTTCCGTTTGTCCCGGCAGGAGCTGCAGGAAACAGAGAGGTTCAGCAAAAAGGCAGAGCAGGCGGCCAGGGATCTGACCCGAGCAGAAGCAGAGATTGAACTCCTGCAGAATCTTCTCAGGGATAAAGAGCAGCAGGTCAGTGCTGGTACCCTCAGACCTCCTCCTCATTGGGTCCTTATCAGTTCCTAAGAGACTAAATGACTGGAGGTGACGTCTCAAATAATTTTAAGTGCAGTCAATAGTCAGTCAGTACTTTATCCTCTACTATGTGCCAGACGAAGTGTAGTTTAAATATAAGGAGTAATGCAGTTTCCTCATTAGTGAAGTGTAAGTAAAAATTAGAGAATTACAATCAAGTTCAAGGATAAGTGCATCCGGGAAAGAATCTTCATTGACAACTTTGTGTATGTGATGTTTTAATAGTTTGGAGTGGAGATGGAGAAAGTAGATGTCGGCACTGGAGGAGCAAACTCACAGGTGCGGGAAGTCGAGAAACTCAATGAGACGATGGAGAGACAAAGGACAGAGATTGCAAGGCTGCGGAATTTGCTAGACCTCACTGGGGCTGGTAAAGTATTGGGCTTTGATTTTGGTAGTGGGTTTGCGTTTGTTATAACATCAAGTCATTGTGTTTGTGTTTTACCTTTAGAAAGCTTCTTTAACTGTTACAGATCAATTCCCTGCTTGATTTACAGAGCTGTGACAATTAGCTTAATAAATAAAATCAAAGAATTTTAAAAACATTTTATATAAATACAGTATTAAGGGACTTGATTACAAAGAAACTAGAGATTTATTTTTGTATTTTCAAAAGAAATAAGGTTTACAAATCTCTTTCTTTTTTTTCTCTGACTCACTTTATAAGTGAACAACAGAAGGATATGTTTATCCTCTTTAACTGTTAGCAAAAACTCATTACCAAAGGGCAGGCTGAAAATCTGCTTTGAGCAACTGATAACAGCCATTGGCTGTCATGGAATCACTTTTGTATTTTGAGAGAGAAAGGAAGCAGATAATTTCATACCCAACTTCACAGAATGGCTTTCCTTTACAGATAACAAAGGAAGCTTTGAAAATGTTTTGGAAGAAATTGCTGAACTCCGACGTGAAGTTTCTTATCAGAATGATTACATCAGCAGCATGGCCGATCCTTTCAAAAGACGCGGCTATTGGTACTTTATGCCACCACCACCATCATCAAAAGTAGGAAGTCTGTGGTGCTGGGAGTGAATACTGAATTTTCTTGAAGAAAGCCTGACAGTGGTCCCTTCCCCAAATTTGTGCACAAGTGTCAAGGACAACCTTTCTAGGCTAAGCCCTGCATTGAGGATCTTAAGTGTTTTTAATACTTGAGGTGAAAATAGGGCCTTCCCAGGAAGATGGCAGTTGCCCATTCATACTCGGGTGGCATGTTGTGGGGTCCCCTGAATGAGGATGCTCTAAGGGGATAAGGTGACATGAGCCCCGAGAGCCTGTTGAAAACGGGTATAGAATTGGGCAGAGGCTCAGACAGAAGGATGGGCACCTGGATTTCATTTAATTTTAACAAACATTCATTCATTGTTTACTGAAGTCTAGGTCAAGTTCTAGGCAGTGTAGGGGTACCATGATGAATGATCCCCCTGCTCTCAAGGAGCTCATGGACTGGTGGGGAAGACAGGCACAGCAATGTAATTATAAAACAGTGACATACATGTGACAACAGACTTGACCTGTGTGCTCCAGTTGCAGAGAAGGGTTAAGGATTCATTTTGTGGAGAAGTTCAGGAAGGAGGGCTTCACAAGCAGGGTCTCGAAGTCAGCACTTAGCAACGGTCAATGGTGGGCTTTTAGGAGGGACAGGACAGCTTGTGTGGCAGAGGAGAGTTGGTTTAGCTGTGGCAGGGAGCCTTGTGGGGCTGGAGGGTTGGATGGGAACAGTGAAAGGTGCAGCTGGAAAAGTAGATTAGGATCATGCTTTTTTAAAAAGGGCCTCAGAATCCCTTGCTCTTCGTTATGTAGGCCTTGGGAAATTGAGCTTGTCTGTAATGTGGCCAGAGCTGTAGTTTAGGAAAAATATTCGGGCAGAGTATGGAGGCTAGACTTTCAGTGGGTGAACTCGTGTGAGGGTGTTTGAACTCATTCAGGTGCAGGATAGAAGAAGCCAGAGATAGAGCAGTGGAGCTGGAGAAGAGATGGCATTGAGGGATGTTCAGGAGACAGAATGATCAGCGCCGGGGGCCCGAATGTGGGACGTGAGGAGAGACTGTAAGCAGCACTTAGCCAAAGCAAAGGGGCTGGGTGATGTCATGCTGGAATCAGCTGATGAGGAACAGTCAGGGAGAAGCAGCTCCGACACACTGGGATCCCGGGTCTGTGTAGACTTAATCAGAACCCCGAAGAGCAGAATCTGAGATCCTTCTCCCAGAAATCTAAAGGAAGCCAACATGCTTGGCGCAACCAGGGTTGGAGGTGGAAGCAGTGTAGGTTAGAGCCAGACACCGCAAGCCCGAGCTAGGTGAGGGTTTGGAGGATAGACCTATGACTGGGAAGGAGAGGGAGAGGAGCAGGGTAGAGCTCTAAAGCCATGCCAAGCTCCCGGGACCGCGGAAGAGTAGTACTCCCAGATTGCTTTGAAAGTTCACTGGTTTCCTTTGCCTCAGTTGCTGGGCCATCAAGCACAAGGCAAGAGAAGAGAAACCACCAGGAAAGATGAGTACAGGAGAGAGGCTGACAGCCACGTGCTTTACATGACCATGTAATGACATCTCACTTCTGCCCGTGAAAAATGGGAATTAGGATGTATGAAAAGAAGCCAGTTCTTTCTCAACTTTGCTGTATCTCAACTTTGGTCTGGACTTTGACATTTCTCCAAATTTGCCTTTTCATTTGTAATAGTGTGCTCTGCTGTTGTTTACTTTAGGTTTCCAGCCATAGTTCCCAGGCCACTAAGGACTCTGGTGTCGGCCTAAAGTACACAGCCTCAACTCCTGTTAGAAAACCACATCCTGGGTGCCAGGATGGGAAGGAAGGCACTGGGGCTCCACCTGCCTCAGGATACTGGGTTTACTCTCCCATCAGGAGTGGCTTACATAAATCATTTTCAAATAGAGGTAAGTTAAATCACATAAGGGAAGTTGCATTTCTCTTGCCTGTTTAATCACCGTTTATTGGTTCTCTGAAATCCATAAGACACAGTCCAAACTCCTTAGCTTGCTCTGTGATCTGGTCTTGGCCAATGACCTCTTCTCTCACCTTCCATCACTCCCACACATGAGCTATACCCAATTGCTTAAGATACTCACAGCAGGCCATGTTCCTCAGACCTCCATGTTTTGTTTTGTTTTGTTTTGTTTGAGGAAGATTAGCCCTGAGCTAACATCTGCTGCCAACCCTCCTCTTTTTGCTGAGGAAGACTGGCCCTGAGCTAACATCCATGCCCATCTTCCTCTACTCTACACGTGGGACGCCTACCACAGCATGGCTTGCCAAGTGGTGCCACGTCCCCACCTGGGATCTGAACCGGCGAACCCCAGGCTGCTGAAGCAGAATGTGCACACTTAACCGCTGTGCCACTGGGCCGGCCCCCTCAGACCTCCATGTTTTAAACCCTCTGTTTAGAATGTCTTTCTTCCTTCCTCTCCCAAACCTACTCCTACTCATCCTTCAACAAGACCCGGTCCTCAAACATCACTTCTTTTCTGGAGCCTTCTTCTATCCTGCCTAACAGGCAGACTGAGTAGCTTCTTCACATGCGGTCCTGGATACATCCTTTATCATGGCATTAATTAGCTCAACTAAAATGACATTTTATAGTTCTGTCTTCCAAACCTCCAGGGGGAAGAGTCAGACCTGGGGTAAATCCTATCTCTTTCAGTAAGTAGCTATGTGATCCTAAACAAATTATTTAGTTACTCTGAGACTGTTAATATATAAAATGGGAATAGCACCTTCTGAGAATTTGCTCATTCAGGAGCTGTTTATTGAGTGCCTGCTGTGTGCTAGTCATCAGTGATAAACATAGTTCTTGCTAGTAGGGGACATAAGTAAGTAAACCAGCACTTTACAGAGTCTGTGTGTCATGAGAGTGACAAATGCTGAGAGCTCGGGGGTCTCACTGCATCTCTCTGTTGGTCTTTTATGTAGTGTGAAGCAGGCACTCAAATGGCTGCTGAAATAAATGAATGAATAAAAGAATGAAGGTGGAAAAGAACAAACCAACAGATCGGCATAGGGAAAGCTCACGTGTCAGCCACTGAAAATAATTTGAATCCCTGTTTTGATCTGCTTTTCAAAACTGCTTTTGACCTTTTTCAGAGAATTTTATTCTCACATTTCTGGCATCTTGGCCTAAATGCTGCTGTTCTCTATTAAACTTGTTTACCTAGTAAGCCATGGGAGTAAAACACTCTTCCGCTTCTTTCTTTCGAGATGCAGACAGTGGAGGAGATAGCCAGGAAGAGAGCGAGCCAGATGACCAAGAGGACCGCCCATTTGTGCCTCCTCCTGGATACATGATGTATACCGTGTTTCCCGATGGTTCTCCTGTACCCCAGGGCATGGCCCTGTATGCACCACCTCCTCCCCTGCCCAGCAGTAGCCGACCTCTCACCCCTGGCACTGTTGTTTATGGCCCGCCTCCTGCTGGTGCCCCCATCGTGTATGGGCCTCCACCCCCCAACTTCTCCATCCCCCTCATCCCTGTGGGCGTGCTGCATTGCAACGTCCCGGAGCACCATAACTTAGTAAGTGGAACGACGTAAGACTCCCCTATCCACACTGCTTCCATGGGAGACTAAATGCGGCTGTATACTTAATGAGTTGACCTGTTTGTGAATGGATGACATCCTGACAGTGTGTTTGTAAGGCTGATAGTTAGAACTGAGCAAGCATTCTCTTATTAAAATACTGTTCTAGACAGAAGTTAGTGTACCGGGCCAGTCGACAAACCTGATTTAACCATTTTATAACCAAAATGCTTTCAGTCCAGAAATTAAACATTTTTAGAAAGTTTATTATGTATTTTTCTGTTGACAAATACTATGTTAATGTGTATGTATAGGTATATTCACATACTAGTGCCTGTACTTGTATACAGACATATATGTGCTTCTGTATACACACGTGTATGAGCAGCGTACAGCAAGCTTTTGGTGGGGATTATCTCTGCATAGTGAGGTTAATGATGATTTTTTCTTTCTTTTCATGTTCTTGTTTTATTGTAGAGACAATTTTGTATTCTGTTTTTCTCACTTAATGTTACCAGCGTTTCCGCATGGTTTTACAAATGTTTTTAAGCAGTATTTTAATGACTGCGTAACCTTTCTTTAGGCACTATAGTTGACTTAACTGTGTGTAAATTTTTACTGTAGTTGATATTCTATTCTTAGGCTAGATTCCAAGAAATGATCACTTCCTAATCACTAGCTTACTTTATAAGGGTTTTGGTTCTAAAGAAATAAAATGCATTATAAGCTCCTTCAAACTCAAAACACCTGGAGCGCTGTATTGTTCCCTTTTCCTCTCGGCAGATTGAGAGGAAGATGAAGGACCAGGACACTGGGTGCCGAGCCGTCAGCCTCATTTTAATAGGTCAGACTAGTTTCAGAGGGACTGTTGATATCTACATGGTTGAAAGTGGTAGTCATGCACACGATCCTGCAGGTTTTCACTTGTATTTATAGCAATTCTGTGGGTTCCGCATTTGATCGTCTCTTGAGTTGGCTCTTTGACGCTGCGTCGATGCCCAGCTGGTTCTGTAGTCCCCGGGTGCACTTCTGCGTCTCCCTACAGTTGCACGTGTTATTTCTTCAGCTTAGGTCTTTCCCATTTCATTGATTCTCCAAAACCCAGGCAAAACATCTCGTCCTCGGGGCACCCTTCTCAGACAGCTCCCCTCGCACGTGCCTGGAGCAGGGAGAGACCTCTGTGTCTGTCTCTTCTGCTAGATGCTGAGCTCCGGAGGCAGAGGTCATCCACAGGGGGTGCTTGGTGAATGTTATCAACCATAGTTGGACTGATGGAAGCATTAAAAGCTCTACTAGTCTGTCAGTTTCATCTATGGCGTGTGAAAAAATTGACTTAACTTTTCTTTTCATACTGAAGTCTTAGAAGCCACCACCATTTTCATGTCATAGATACCACTTTAACCACAGTTAATTTCAGCTTTTCGCAGGAAAGAAGGGAAACATCTTATGTGTCAGTATTGCATTTTTCCCTTTGTTTAGGAGAATGAAGTTTCTAGATTAGAAGACATAATGCAGCATTTAAAATCAAAGAAACAGGAACGGTGGCTGAGAGCTTCCCAGCGGCAGTCTGAGAAAGAAAGAGAAGAATTGCGTCATAACATTGATGGTCTTTTGCAAGAGAAGAAGGACTTAGAGCGTGAAGTAGAAGAATTACGTAGAACCATCCAGAAACATCAACAGCGAAAGTAATTATTATTAGCCAGTTTGTTTTCATCATTGATGAATACGATGTTAGTTTGTTAAGCTAACCTAAATCAGTCCAATAGAACATGCTTTCATCTTGGAAGCATTCTAGATCTCTAGTGTCCGGAACAGTAGCCTCTAGCCACATGTGGCTGTTGAGCGCTTGAAATGTGGCTAATGGAACTGAGGGACAGAATTTAATTTAAATCAATTTAATAGCCACATGGTGTTTACCATATTGGACAGTGCAAGTTCTCTTGGCTGCTAGTTGAAATCAGCTCTTCTTTTAGGTGGATGATTGTTGTGGGATGAGTTTATTTTTATACCACAGGAGAATAGAAGTCTCAACGTCCTCTTGACCAAGTGCTGACTAAAAAAAATCATCTTTATATTAAGAAGGACAAAACAATTGCATCATACATTATACATCCTATGCAGTGAGTGGCCCCAGTAGGCCGTGTTGAATAAAAGGTAAACGTAGACCTTGAACATCATCCACGGAGCTGTCTCTCCCAGCCCTTCGCATAGAAAACCAGAAAATCATTGTGCATCTTTTTATCAGTTAGGCTACAAATGTCTGTATTGTCTACATTTAAAATCTCCTAATGGGTGTGTACGTGATTTTTTTAGAGACTTCATTGATGGAAATGTTGAGAGTCTTATGCATGAACTAGAATTAGAAAAATCACTCAAACACCATGAAGATATTGTAGATGAACTTGAGTGCATCGAGAAGACCCTTCTGAAACGTCGAGCAGAGCTCCGGGAAGCCGACCAACTGCTGGCGGAGGCTGAGAGTGAACTTTCATGCACAAAAGAGAAAGTATGTTCTGTTGTGGCTTGGGGTGAGCCAGTGTGCTGTCACCAGCAAGGAGGAATAGAAAGAAAATGTGATAAGAGCACAGTCAGCGCGTCAGGTGGCCGGGTCCAGGCTGGGCTAGTTGAGGAGCTGGGAGAATTGGGGCAAGTCACTTAAGTCCCCAAGCTCTGCTTTCCTCAGCTGTGAATTCAGGCTGGGGACACCAAGGCTGCTCAGTATGGATTAAGTGGAGCAGCATATTTAAAGCTCCTGAGGTCGTTTAGTTCCTAAAACATCCCACTTCCTTCTCCTGAGTGTGTCTTTTTTTAATTATTTGGACTCTGATATCTGTTTGTTGAATAAGTCAGTCTTATATTCTTACAAAGCAACGATGGACCTCACAAGACTCCTACTGTTACTTTGTTCTCCAAGTTGATAAGGATATAAAACCAAATATTTTGGGGTCTGAGATAGTATTCTTGAGACTGCAACACAGAAGGGAGCCTGGGAGGAGAAGGAGCTGCCTTGTATTGAGCCCCTACTATAGCCACACATTGGCTATTTTATAAATACCACTTCATTTAACCTTCCTGGCAACCCTGTAAGATGGTTGTTAGCCCAGTTCACGGATGTAGCTCGGAGAGGCTGGTAACTGGCCCAGGGTCCCACAGCTAAAGTTCTGCCTAACTAAGAGAGCTTTTTAGTTAAATGAGAATTCCAGAATAAAAAAGGCCCGTCCCCACACGGAGCACCTCAGAAACTACTCTTTTTTTATGTTGTTGTTATTTCAACATGGATCGATTTAAATGAATAGAAATCTCTTACCCAGGAACTGAAATGAAGGGTTTATTAAAGGAATTTGGTGAGTGATGGCTTTAATGAGTATGTAAAAACATCCTCATGTCTTTTTAGATGATCAATTCCTTCTTCTGTCACGTTAGATTACTGTGAGAGAAAATAGGTGTGAGCAGGACTAGCGAAAAATTTACCACTGATATGTAAAGGAAAATTAATGATACGGGCAGTAGGAAGAGATAGTAAGTGGACCGAGGCTAATAAGCTCTTCCCCCTGCATCCTCCCAAAATGACTCGGGGAGGCAGCTTGCTAAGGAGGAAGAGGGAGGAAGTGCTGTGTTTTTGTAAGGAATGTGCCAGACGTGTTAAAACCTGATATAGAAGGAGACGAAAACTACTTAGAAACATGGCTTTCTGGGGTACATACTGAGTTTTGTCCAGTGCTTTCCTGATGAAACGGACAGAAACCAGCTACCTGAAGTGGAAGGAAGGGTGGGGAAATACCTATCTCTTGGGAGCTTGCCAGCCCTTTTGCATCCACACAGAATAGTTAATAGACTAGTTTAACACACTGATGCCTCTGCCTTGAGTGCAACTGCAAAGCTTGAGTTTTTTGGCTGCAAGTGAGTCATTGCTCAACCAAGTGCAAACTGAACTCTATTTTTGGACCTTTGTTGACGTTGTTTTCAGCCTCTTATTTTAGAGAGAAAAAGAAACCAAGTTGATAAAAAACAAATACTGTTTTTGCCAAATCTAGGAAGGTTTTTGAAATACTTCAGAAGTATTTAATATTTGTATTTCTCAGCCATAATTAAATACTCTTCAGATTAATGATGTTTTACTTAACATAACAATATGTAGAGTACAGCAAGAATCTCTAAGTGAAGGGAATATTGGTAAAATCACTTCATTGCCACTTAATTGGGTAGATAATTTTAATTGAAAAATATGATATATAATATTACAGATTATTTTTAAATAAAAAGCTCATCCACAGTCTTGCCACCCTCAAATGACTATTTTTCTTTTTGTAACAAGCCTTTCTATCCCTGTTGACACAGATTTAGTTTACATAGTTTCTCTTACAGTGCCTGTACCATTTTAAATTTATTTTTTCAGCCAACATAGTATCATTAACATTCTAACCTGTTTTAAGGCTGCACAGTATTCCATTGTGTTGCTGCATTGTCACTTATTGACTCTATTATTTGTCAAGTCTTGTATTATTTCAGTAATACCATAAGCATTTTTATGTAATAGTTCTTCTGAATTCTTTTCTGGGAATTGGAGAGTCAAAATGAATGAACATTTCTATCAGTCTTTCTGTATTGCCTTGTTGTTTACCAAAAGAGTTCTACCAATTTACACTATCAATAGCTATGAGAGGGTATGATAACTGAATTGCTTTTTTTTTTGAGCAAGATTAGCCCTGAGCTAACTACTGCCAATCCTCCTCTTTTTGCTGAGGAAGACTGGCCCTGAGCTAACATCCATGCCCATCTTCCTCTACTTTATACATGGGACACCTACCACAGCATGGCTTGCCAAGTGGTGCCATGTCCGCACCCGGGATCTGAACTGGTGCACCCCGGGCCGCCGAGAAATGGAACGTGTGAACTTAACTGCTGCGCCACCGGGCCGGCCCCAACTGAATTGCTTTTAATGACAGTTTCTTTTCTAGACAAAAAATGCTGTTGAAAAGTTCTCTGATGCCAAGAGAAATTTACTACAAACTGAGAAAGATGCTGAAGAGCTAGAAAGGAGAGCTCAGGAAACTGCTGTTAACCTTGTCAAAGCTGACCAGCAGCTCAGGTGAGTGGAGCCCTTGGCCACTGAGGTATTCAGTGAGATGAATGAAAAGTTTGGTTTTAAGAGGATAATAATTGCTTTATGCTCAATAATGCATTCAGTCTAAGGGGCCTGGGAGGAATAAAGCAATGTGTTTTAGATTGCTCCAGGCTGACGCAGAGGATTTGGAGCAGCAGAAAATCGAGCAAGAAGAAATCTTGAAAGAAATAAACAAAATTGTTGCAGCAAAAGACTCAGACTTCCAAAGTCTAAACAAGAAGAAGGAAAAATTGACAGAAGAGTAAGTACGGCCTCTGTCGGGCTTCAAGGGGCTTGTGCGTTAAGACGGCTCTTGGGGTCAGTCTCCCTTCGGACCTGCCCTAGTCCTGCTGGTGCTTTGCAGGCTGCAGAAACTGCAGAATGACATTGAGACCGCAGAACGCAATGAGGATCACAACCTGCGGGTCCTTAAAGAGTCAGAGACCCTCCTGCAGGCCAAGAGAGCAGAGCTGGACAAGCTGAAAAGCCAGGTACAGCAGCAGACGCCGGAAACCAGTGCATGCTGCCTTGAAACCTGCATTCGTGTTATGATTATAAGAGTAATACATGTGTGATTGTAGGAAAGACTGTATACCGTATAAAGCACAAGTAAGGCTGTATGTCCTAGTGGTTGAGACTAGAGTCCAACCCAAACTTGAATCCCAGCTCGATACAGTATATTATTGAGTAAAAAATTGTCTCAAAACAGGATCCACTCTGAGATCATTTGTGTTAAACGTGTTTTTGAACACTTATATTTCTAGTCTATACCAGAGTACAAAAGCAGTCATCTGAGAAGAAGGGATTATGACTATTTTCTATATTCTTCCTTTTTGCATATCTGTATTTTCTGCTTTTTCTATAAAGAAATATGTGTTGCCCTTAAAACTGTAAGTAATTTTTAAATTTACAAAATGAATGAATTTTAAAAATCCTAACTTCCATTGCAAGGTAGTTGTCAAATGGAGTAAGGTATAGATATGAAAGTTCTTTGAAAACTGTAACCTGAGGGATAATCATTATCATACTGTTTTAGCTGTGATTTGAGTGATTTTGCGTATGTGAGCTCAAGGGTGTTCTTTAGGCATTTACGTCTGCTCCCCCAGCCTGGCCCGCCTAGCTTGCAGCTAGGATAATTAGAAGTAGGCCAGCTCCTAATTGCCCCCACCACCTTTAGCAGGACTGAATCGTCTCCATCTCAGCACTGCATCTGAGCTTTTGTGCAGCTTTGCATTCTTCCCTTTTTCAATGCAGGTGACAGGTCAGCAGCAGGAGATGGCCATCTTGGACAGGCAGTTAGGGCATAAGAAAGAGGAGCTGCATCTTCTCCAGGGAAGCATGGTCCAGGCCAAAGCTGACCTCCAGGAAGCGCTGAGACTGGGGGAAACGGAAGTGACTGAGAAGTGCAATCACATCAGGGTATGTTTCTCAGCAGGTTTTCTTCAGAGTCCTAGGACAGTGCTGTAGATTTATTTTGAGATATTTTCATTGGTTCCTCCCCAAATGCAAATATAAATTCCCGAATCTTGACTCCTCTGCAGCATCAGTGTGGTGTTACGGTATGTATCCGTGCTGTGGCTGCTGTATATAGCTCCCCACGTAATGTTTTCTGGGCATGTCCAAGGTTTTCTGTCTCTGTGCCTTTCTCATACCCTTTCTTCTCCAGGAATTCTCTTCCTGGGAATGTCCAGATCCTACCCACTTTTCATGGTCCAGCTTCATGCCACTAAGAAGACTTCCATGACCCTTCTTTTACCCCAGAAAGGGTTTCTCTTCTTCTGAGTTTGCTCGCACTCTGTGCATTTCCTCGGGCACCTTAGGCTTTCGTGATCATGTTTATGTTCCTGCCTTGCTTCCCCACGAGGTGCTAACCCCTTGAGGACAGGAGATGTATGGGACTCAGCCTTTTGTCTCTACAACACATTATCCTGTACGTAGTAAATATTGCCTATACATTTTACATGAAGATAATATGTTACTTTCTTACTTCTCTTATACAGAAATGTTAGTGTAAAATGTAGTGCTCTTCTTGACATAAAAGGCAAAAATAAGCTTGTTTCCAAATTTGAGTGTCTATGAAATGAGACAGTTAATAACAGAATTGATGTTAAGGTAATTTCCATGCATAATTTTGTGCAGGAGGGGTTGACTTTTTTTCTTTTTTTGTGCTCAGGAAGTAAAATCTCTTCTAGAAGAACTGAGTTTTCAGAAAGGAGAACTTAATGTCCAGATTAGTGAAAAAAAAACTCAACTTACATTTATAAAGCAGGAAATTGAAAAAGAGGAAGAAAATCTTCAGGTGGTTTTAGGGCAGATGTCTAAACATAAGACTGGTAAGTGTAAAAGAAAACAGCGTTTCAGGTTGGAAATGTCTGTATTCCAGGTCACAGAAACAATACAAAAGGTCAAATCAACTTCTTTTAAAGTTTAACCTTGTTACTAATAAGCAAAGAAAAGCAGATTATGAAAGGAATTTGACATTTTATGCCATTCAAACTGAGAAAGTTGATTTAAAAGCAAAATAATTATATTCATTGCTGACCAAGATGTGGTGAAAGGAGAGTGCTTATAGGCTGTTGATTGAAGTATAAATTGGAACGATCGCCTGATGTTTTAAAGCACTTAAAATTCACACCTGTGCCACCACTTAGCCCGTTTCTGGTTATCTAGGGAGGGGGATGTATGCATATCATAGCAATATTTTGTTTATCAATACATATATTTTAAGAAAAGTAAGCCTTTATTTCCTTGTTTCGTAAATTAAGCTGGCTGACTTGGCTACTTGCAGCAAAGTTTATAATGACCAAATTTGGAAACAAATGACCAATTGAAAAGCTGTATTTTTATCATTTAATGACATGTAAAAGTGCTGATGAGCAAAGTAAAGAAATAGATGAAAATTGAATATAGAGTATGGTCCCAATTTATTTAAAAATAACTGTGTGTGTATGTACATATGTGTCCTCCTGAAAGGAGATACGTCAAAATGCTGTTACAATAATGCTCGTCTTTGGACAGTGGGATATTGGTGGGTTTTTGGGTTTTTTATTATTTCTTTTTCAAATTTTCTATAGTGAGTAAATATTTTTATAATCATTAAAAGGTTAGTATTTAAAAATCTGTTCAAAGGGCAGAAAAATTGTTACATAAATCTCGGTTTATATTTTAAAGTTTTTCCTACTTATTTTGATTAAAATTCTTTTAGGTCGGGGTAAATGCTTTTAGAACTAGATCTTTGTTAAATGTTTTTGTTAAAATTTTTTTTTTTTTTTTTTAAAGATTTTATTTTTTCCTTTTTCTCCCCAAAGCCCCCCGGTACATAGTTGTGTATTCTTCGTTGTGAGTCCCTCTAGTAGTGGCATGTGGGACGCCGCCTCAGCGTGGTCTGACGAGCAGTGCCATGTCCGCGCCCAGGATTCGAACCGACGAAACACTGGGCCGCCTGCAGCGGAGCGCGCGAACTTAACCACTCGGCCACGGGGCCAGCCCCTTGTTAAAATATTTTTAACAAATTAAAATTTAACAAATGTTTAGCAATACTTTTAAAGGATCTTTTCATTAAGAGTACAATTAATTGGCTCCATTAATTCAGCGCAACAAAGATGTTTTTGATTATCTATTGTTTTTTGTGTCACTCAATGGCATTATTTTCTGTTTCATTTTGTAAATATTTCCAAGTTCACTTACTAGCTTGGACCATGCTTTGTTTCCGTTAGAACTAAAGAACATTCTGGACATGTTGCAACTTGAAAACAATGAGCTCCAAGGTTTGAAGCTACAACATGACCAAAAGTTGTCCGAGTTAGAGAAGACTCAGGTGGAAGTGCTAGAGGTAATAAGCCAGGCTGTTTGCCCTGGGCAGACCCCAGCCTTTCTCTGTGTTCGCGTGTTTGAGTTCTCTTTTGTCTGATCTAGGAGAAGCTGGAGTTGGAGAATTTGCAGCAGGCAGCCCTTCGACAGAGAGGGGAGATAGAGTGGCAGAAGCAGCTCCTTGAGAGGGACAAACGGGAAATAGAGCGAATAACTGCCGAGACCCGCGCCTTACAATCGTGTGTTGAGTCTTTGTGCAGAAAAAAGGATGATCTTGAAGAGAAATGTGACAGCTTCGAACAGAAGTTGGCACAAACCAAACGGTGAGAGCAGGAGCAAATAAGCTTGCAAGATCACTTCTTGAAGGCTAAAGCATTATAAACACACTATAAAAAAATTGGAGAATAGAGCAAAGGAAAAAAGTACTCCACAAACTAAGTATCACGATATAATTCACCAGGAGCATTTTTGGGTGAATTTCGTTTTAGAGTTTTTTTCCCTGATGCATTTTTTTAAATAGCCTGTTGTGGGTTTTTGTAAGTAAAATAATACATTCTGGAAGATATAAACAAATGGAGACATACGCCTTAGTTGTGGGCAGAAGACAGTATGTTAAGATTGAGTTCTCCTCACATTGCTCTATAGATTCAAAACAATCACAATCAAAATCCCAGTAGGCTTTTTACATAGAAGTTGATAATCTGGTTCTAAAATCCATTTGGAGATGCAAAGGACCTAGAATAGAGTCTAAAACTCTTTAGATGTGACGCCAGAACACCTTTGAAACAGAATGAAAGTTTAGGGCCGACACTACCTGATGTCAAGACTTAGTATATAGCTGTGGGAATCAGAACACTGGGATTGGTATAAAGACAGAGAAATAGACGAATGGAACAAATACACAGACCACGAGTAAACTCACAAATACCTGCACAACTGAATTGACAAAGGTGCAGAGGCTTTTCAGTAGAGAAAAGAGAGTCTTTTCAAAAAATGTTGATAAACTATTGCGTATCCAAAAGTCACACACACAAAAAGGAACCTTGATCCATATCTCATATTATATATAAAAATTAACTCAAAAGGGGCCATAAACATACATGTAAAACCTATATATAAAACTTCTAGGAGAAAATATAGAAGAAAACCTCTGTGACCCTGAGTCAGGCAAAAATTTCTTAGATATGACACCATAGCATGATTCATAAAAGAATAAATTGATAAAATTGGACTTCATCAAAATTTAAAGCTTCTGCTCCTCAAAAAACACTGTTAAAATAATGAAGAGATGTGTCACAGGTGGGGAGAAAAATCTTGAGAACCATTTATCTGATAAAGGATTTGTACTTAGCATATATATATAAAGAACTCTCAAAACTCAATAATTAGAAAACGAACAACCCAACTTTTCAAATGGGCAAAAGATTTGAACAGACATTTCACTTAAGAAGATACATGGATGACAAATAAGTACATGAGAAGATGCTCAGCATCATTAACCATTAGGGAAATGTGAATTAAAACCACAATGAGATGCCATTACACACCTATTAGAATGGTTAAAATGAATAATAATAATATAATAAATATATATATAAATATTATAATATAATAAAATAAATAAACTGACCATACCAAACGTTAGCAAGAAGCTTTCCTAGATGATTGGTGGGAGTGTAAAATGTTAGTAAGAACACTTTGGAAAATAGCTTGGCAGTTACTTAAAAATTCAAATGTATGCTTACCAGAAGGTCTGGCTATTCTACTCCTAGATGTTACTCATGAGACATGAAAGCCTGTGTTCACACAAAAACTGTACACTAAAGTCCAGAGCAGCTATGTTTGCAGTAGTCAAAAACTGGACACAGTCTAAGTGTCCATCTCCTGGTGAGTGGATGGACAAATTATAGTAGATCCGTACCATGGACTACCAGTCAGCAATCAAAAGAAAGTGGAGTATTGATCCACGCAGCATGGATAAGTAATTGTGCTCAATGAAAGAAACTAGACAAACACGAGTCCATACTGTATGATTTGATTTATGTAAAAAAGTGCATGCTCACGCGTGTCTGTTCTTTAGACAAATCCTATTACACATACAATTGTGTTTCCTGCTTCTTCACTTATTAGAAGCTAGTGATCCATTTTAATCACTCAGAATTTTGGGATTCTGAGTGCTATCTATGTTTTTAGCCCTGATTTTTTATAAAACTTCAATTTAGTACATGACTTTTTGAAAAATCTCCTACTTAGAAAGCTGAAAATAAGGTTTCTTTTGAAAATGAATTGAAGAGCCTTAAATTTTGTTCCCATTTATAATCATCCAGACTCCGCAGCTGCGTTATGAGAGCATGACACTGTTGCTCTTTTGTCTCGTGTGTGCTTGAGCATTTTACATCTGACAGTTGGACTTATTCTCTGCTTGCATGGTAGGGCTTTAGCAGCTACAGAAGAGGATAGCAAAAGGGAGCAATCCAACTTAGAAAAGTTGGAGTCGGATGTCAGAAGACTGCAGCAGGAACTAGACCAGCTAAACAGAGACAAACTGTCCCTGCACAGAGACATCGCAGCAATGCAGCAGCAGCTCCAAGGTGGGGGCCGCACAGCGGGAGGGGCGTGACCGTCTTCCTTTTGTTAGATTCTTTTTTTAATTGTTCAGTTTCTTATTACAGAAATAATTCATGCTAATGGGCATGGGGTTACTTTTAGAAGTGACAAAAATGTTCTAAATTAGACTACGGCGATGGTTGCACAGCTCTGTGAATGTACTAAAAGCCATTGAATTGTATACTTTACATGGTGAAATACATGGTATGTGAATTATATCTCAATAAACCTGTTACAAAACAACTAATTCATGTTCTTTAGAGAACAATTTAAAAACAGCAAAAAGATGAAATAAGAATTACTATTGACTTCACCCCTCAGAGAGAACTTCTGTTATCAGTTTAGTGAATATCCCTCCAGATTTCTCCTTGGGGTGTGTTGTGTGTGTATAGTTTTAAAAACAAAAAGATTCAGATAACATCTTTATTACCAAATCTTTGTAAATACTCATGATTGTTTATTTAGGAAAAGTTACTAAGTAATTCTAGCTAATGATATACTCGTTGAGTGTTTACTATGTCTAGGCATGATGCAAGTGTTTTACATGCATTTTATCATTTAATCCTTGTAACATTCTTATGAGATAGAAACTATTATTTCACCCAGTTACAGATGAGGCAGTTTAATAAGCTTAGTCTCCGTGTGACTTGCTTAAGAGAGAAGTGACTTGCTCAAGCTCGCACAGCTAGTAAGTGACAAAACCAGTATAGATATAAAATTTATTCTCAAATTGTCTTCCTGAAAAGTTATACCAAATGTATGTTTCCACCAGCAATTAGAAGGTACCTGTTTTTAAGCCGTGCACATCATCAACACGAGGTATTATCTGTAAATTTTTGTCTTGTGAGATTTTGAACATGTAAGTCTTTAAAAACCTGGGCTCCAAGGCCGGATCTGGGTTGTGCATGTAACTCTCTCATTTGGTCTTTAAGAAGATAGTGTAGCCTAGTCATGCATTTACCAGGAAGAAGTTTAAAATTCACTTCCACTCTACTCTTTTGGGGGGCTGATGGGAAACTGGAAAATGCATACATATGTACTTCTTATTTTATGTAAATGTTTTTTCTGTAGAAAAACGAGAAGGATTGAACTCACTACAGGAGGAGATAGCTGATGTTCAGGACCATTTGAACCTAGCCAAACAAGTAAGCTTAACAAATGTCATCTTCTAGTAGTATCCCGAAGGCATGCAGACAGTCGGTTGAAATAACAGATCAGGTAGGCTGGTTCCTTTTCACACCAGCAGATCCCAGAAAGGCCGTTTATTTAACACAAACATCATACACACAAGTGTTGGGCCAGTTTATTGTTGCAGAGCAGTGATTTTCTAATTTATTTTAGTCCTAGAACTCTTGATTCAGACAATGTTTTACTCAAAGCTAATAAGTAAGGTGATGGCAGGCCCAGAGCCCAACCCCTCCCCACCCACTCAGCAGCCCCTCTCGGGGTTCAGGGACAGAGGGCCCATCTCTCATCCACAGTAAGGCTGAGGCTTCCAAAGGCTAGGCTTAGATTTGATCCCTCATTGACCTGCAGAACATCTGCCAGCCCTGGGCCTCCATCTTGACAGATGTTGACTAGAGCAGATTCTTGACCTTGTACTTCTGATGATCTTCTTAAAGGCGATCCAGTGCTGTTCTGTGAGAACAGTGCTATAATTTGAGTTTGAGAGACTCTCAATCAATTCTGGACCTCGTTTCCACTATGGAAAAGAAGGCTTAGATTAGACATCTAAATTCTCTTCCTTCTACCTTCAGGATCCTGTGTTTCTGAGATGTATAAAACTTAAAATCAAAGTATTCTATTAAAAAGTCTTACACGGGTTCTTCTAAATATTTTCTGTGTTGTTAGAAATATGGTAACTTTTTCAAAATGCTTATTTTGAGTTCCTTGAAGAAAGAATATTTATTGTTTTCTGAGTTTTTTAACCTATATAAGTATATCAAGCAGTAACCAAACCATGACTTTAGGTTCATTTTCAGTAAGAACTAAGCCTCATTCACAGCTTTTCTTCGTCTTCTTAGCAATCCTGTGCGGTGAGTGTTGTTTATTCCCACCTCAGTGACAAGGGAACGAAAGCCCAGAGGAACTGAGTCTCTTCCTGAGGTTCTAACATCTTCTGTCATCCTACTTCTTAGGCACTAAAAGAGGAAAGCCGATGATTAAATTGAGCCCTGGTACCTTTGGTCAAGTTTGTTGGGATAACAAAGGATGTGGGATTTTTGCGCTTCTCATTTTATCAGACTGAGTAGATTCTGGAGTGGCGCCAGCCGCCTCTGGGAAAGATGGCTCCATTAGTAGTTTCAGTTTGTTCTTTCACTTGCAGGACCTGCTCCACATCACCAAGCATAAGGAGGCGCTGCTCAGCGAGCAGGCCAGGCTCCAGAGGGACGTCAGTGAATGGGTACAGAAGTCTGAAGACTGCCAGAGAGAAGGGGAGACGAAACGGCAGCAGCTTCAAGCTCTTCAGAATGAGGTGGAAGAGAACACGGCCAAACTAGCCCAGCAAGAAATGGTACTACACGTTTCTGACCATATCTAAAGAAGACACTTGGTCACCGTGTGAGCTTTTTCCCTGGCGGAAAGCTGCTGAGATTCCCCTTGGGACTAGCTTCCCTTGACTGCCCTGGGTAACCGGGGGGGGATTTCACACCAACCCTTACTCCCTTGATGTTAATATTTATGGACCACTAAGACCGTAGAGCATGGGTCCCATAAAGAACCTGGAGGGCCACGTGCCATTTGCTCCTGGAATCCCCTCCTCACATGCTGGCCCTGTTTGGTCATCTTTGTAAAGGGAGCTCGCCCTCTGTCACCGTGGGCTGTTTTCTGCTTTCTGTTGAACTGGACCCTGTCTAGGGCCCATGAAGTTTCCTTCATCTGGGACACTCAGTGTTGGTTATTTTATGAGTAACTAAGGTTGTTCTCTATTAAGCTGTTTCAGAGACTCCAGAAAGAGAGAGAAAGTGAAGAAAAAAAATTCGAAGCCAGTAAAGTGACCCTGAAGGAGCAGCATGAGCAGCTGGGAAAGGAAGTAACAGACCGGAAGGGCCGCCTGGACGAGGTGTGCACAGAGCTGTCGGCGGCCGAAGAGCGCGTCAGGGCCCTGCGGCAAGAGGAGTGGTGGGGTGAGAGCCTGGAGAAGACGCTCTCCCAAACCAGTATGTATTCTGGAACATCGCGCTGAGGGAGGGGGCGATGCTCGTTGTCCTGGAAGTGTGTAAAGGAGATCCTGGCCCCAGCCAGAGCTCGAGAGAAGCCCAGCGGGCAGTATGACTCCCCATTCGAGGCTCCCGGCCCCGTGAGAGATGAGGAGGCGCTCAGGGAGACACAGGCAAGTGTCTCTGTGGAGACGGCATTGGATCCTGAGCCTGACCGTCAGGTCTTTGTGCTTTACTCTGTTGCCTTCTTCGGGAGTGCCTTCTCAGGAACGTGGGACATTGAGGCAAAGAAGTGCCAGAAGGTGCTCTAAAGGCTTTCTGTGAAGTATGTTAGTTACGAGCTTTGGGAACAATGATCCATTTCGTTTCAACCAGTCAAAAAAACAATGTAACAGTCCGCTTCTGCCCAAACGCGACCTAGTGAATGGAGGCAGAGTACGGGTTTGCCTTTGGGCCTGCTTGCCCTCTCGTGAGCCGCGTAAGCAGACACAGGAATCCAGGGTAAATGATTGTTCTAACATCAGTCAGCGATTTTTCTCCTCCTTAGCTGCAGGCTTTACTGATGCTCAGAAAATGTCCCTTCAGCTGTACTCAGTGGACTTGGGGATCTGAAAGGATTGTTAGTCCTTTTTCCCTGGGAACTCTTGATACATCCGGACCCAGCCATGTCATTATGAAAATGAAACTTAACAAATATGCTGAGTGTGACCGTGCCAGAGGTGTGAAAAGTGAAATCTGGGCAAGGTGTTCCTCTGCAGAGGCTGAGTAGAAAAGTCTGTTTTAAATGTCACTCTTCTTTATAAGCCTTATTTATTGAGTGCTCACTATGCACCGGGTGTTTGCGTATATGGTTCCCATTGAACGCCAGGAGGTGGGTTTTCCCTGTATAGAATAGGACTCCTGCAGCTCCAAATCCTGCGTTCTCTCCACCGCACCATCTCTGTGAAGGGAGAAGTGGTGGTGTGGCTCCCTGTATTAAAATCAGGGTTTGTAGAAAACATTTCAGCAGTCTGTTCCATGTTTCCTGCACCTCAGGATTGGTGCTCTTTACTCTGGCTGGTCTCAGAGACTCCAAGGAGAAGACAAGAGCTGTCTGTCACTTTGGAATCAATTGTGTCACGAGGCGCCCTGATCTGGGCCTTTTTCTGGGCGTCTGCTGCGGGTTCTGGAGGATCTGGAGGACTCTGGGATGGGGGAATGGGTGGCATGTCATCATGTATTTGCCCATGAGGGAGGGTTGTGTGGCTCTGTGCACAGCCAGCCCAGAGCCTCTGGCTAAACTACTAAAACTGCTCATTCCAGAACGACAGCTTGCAGAACGGGAGCAGCAATTAATGGAAAAGTCGAGTGAGCTGCTGGCTCTCCAGAAAGAGATGGACTCTATGAGGGCAGACTTCAGCCTCTTGCGGAACCAGTTCTTGACAGAGAGGAACAAAGCTGAGAGGCAGGTTGCCGGCCTGAAGGAAGCACTTAAGACCCAGCGGAGCCAGCTGGAGAAAACCCTCCTTGTGAGTACCTACTGCCCTGGCAGTTGATGAGGAAAGGATGCATTTAAAATCAAACTAAAACACTGCTTTGCTGTAGAGAAAATAAGTTGCCTGTCAACCCAGTCCCTAACCCAACTGTTATTTTTGGTGTATTTGTGCATAATGTGTTCTTGAAGCCGATGGTAAATTTTGCCTGAGTCCAGGCTGCAGCCCTCGTGGAGCCCTGGCTGGCTGGGAAGACGGTCACGCGGACAGACAACGTCCGCACAAAGCAGAGAGCACTCCGAGCTAGCGGCCTCTGCTCATGCCTCCCTTGGGGGCGGGGAAGGCTTCCAAAGACGTTTTACACACCTGCAGTCAGGGCTCGCAGACTTTTCTCATCCCGCCCTTTTCGGCCAACATGAGCTTTAGTTAATCATTATCCTAAATCCAGGAAGCTCCCTCTACCATGCTTTTATTTCTGAAATACATTTTCAGAGGTGATACTCAGATGAGTTGAAACAGTTTATGGTGGTTGGAGGCAGGTGGGCAGCAATAGGGACTGTCGCAGGAATGGATTTTTCTAACACCCTCTAGAGGAATTCATGGAGCCCGGTTGTGTGAATGGAACTTTCAAACCACATGTGTTTCCCAAAGGGCAACATGCTTACAACCAGCGATAGGCAACGTGAGTGTAAAGACAGTATGTGGATGTCTAGATTTTAATCCTCCCAGTAACCCTTTGAGGATGTGTATTATTGTTCCCATTTTACAATTAATGGAGGCTCAGAAAGGGGACGTAACTCATTATCAAAAGTAATGTTGTAGATCTAGGAGGCCCTGGGCTAACAGACTCTGACCACGTGTGTACTCCCAGCTCTACCACAGCTGCTAGAGAAGGCAGCTAGAATGAGCCCCATTTTACAGCCAGAGAAGCTGAGGCCCAGATGGGAAAAGAAGTTAGAGAGCTAGTGAGTGTGTCAGCTAGCCACGCACACGTCCATGTGCTGGACCCAGAGTTATTTTCCTCCTCCTCTGCTAGGAGCAAAAGCAGGAGAACAGCTGCATGCAGAAGGAGATGGCAACAATCGAACAGGTGGCCCAGGACAACCACGAGCGGGCCAGGCGCCTGATGAAGGAGCTCAACCAGATGCAGCACGAGTACACGGAGCTCAAGCAACAGGTGTGCACCTGGGCCCGGCTGGCCACCCGGGACGGGGGGCTCAGGCATGCTCACGCCCCACTGGGCGCAGACAGATTCTGTTTCTTAAATAGCTCTTTGAAAAGGACCATTTCTTTGTGGAAATTGTGAAAGCTAATTATAAGAATATCCTTTAAGTCAAATCTGTTTTTCTAGTCTTAAAATTTAGAAATGTACCTCCACAAGAAAAAAGTATTTATTCAAAATATACTTTTAAAATTCCCGTAAGTTCAGGGGCCGGCCCGTTGGCGCAGCAGTTAAGTGTTCACATTCCGCTTCAGCGGCCCGAGGTTCACTGGTTCACATCCCGGGTGCAGACATGACACTGCTTGGCAAGCCATGCTGTGGCAGGCATCCCACATATAAAGTAGAGGAAGATAGGCATGGCTGTTAGCTCAGGGCCAGTCTTCCTCAGCAAAAAGAGAATTGTCAGCAGTTAGCTCAGGGCTAATCTTCCTCAAAAAAATTCCCTTAAGTTCAAGCTTTTTATGTTAGTTTTTGAAAGAAAAATGGCAATTTTTCAGCATAAAATTTTATCAGGTCCCAAAGAACTGTGTTGGAATGTTAGAATTTATGCCAGAAACAAGTCTGTAAGAGCCAAACCCACGGGCAAGAAAAAATGACTCGGGGGAACCTTTGATATCCTGTGTGTAACCAGGCTGAGGGTGTGAGAGCAGTTCACATTTAGACTGGGAGAGTCTATTCCTAGATGGCCCTGTTGTCCCTTAGCCGGTGTCAGCGTCTGGGCCACTCCTGAACTCTCTAGTAGGGCTACTGTGGCCACTCTGTTGACCCTGCCAGACTTTGTCCTTTGGACGACCCCGTATGGCCATTCACTTTCATCTGTGCCTTCAACCTCTTCCCCCCCCCCCACCCCCGCCCCTGCACACATACCCTTTGGTTCAAGAAAAAAATAGCTGTTTTATTTAAAGGCCCCAAGCCTCTGCCGACTTGAAAGGGCCATTGGCAGTGGGTGTGACTCTATTGTCTTCACTAAGCTCTTTATGGGGAGAGCCACACAGAGTCGTCTCAGGTATTAAACAGTCTGTAACACCTGAGGAAGCCTCTAGACTGCCCCAAACGTCAGATTTTTCACTTATAAAGTGAGCATTTGACCAGATCATTTCTGAGGCCCCTTCCAGGACTAACATTTATAATCTAGATTCTTTCAGTAAATGGCCCTTTTCTCACCTGGGGTTTAATTACTGTGGTTGCCATTTATTGGGTACCACTAAGGTGCTTCATACCGATTCTCAGTTCTCACATTGCTGAACACAGGGTGTCATCTCCATGGAGAAATGAGGTAGCAGCGGTTCGGAAGTTAGCTGACTCGCCCCCGTCTTCCGGGTAATGCTGACTGGAAATGAGATTGGCATCCGGCTCCATCGAGCTGCCTTCCAGGGAGCAGCACGCCTTCCGGGACACTGTGCCCCGCTTCTCTAAAGGGGAGGTCGCTGCGGTCCAGTTGTCAGTGAAATTGTTTATTTGGTAGTTTATAGGTACTTGAGTAGTTGAAAAATCACAAGTTTTTACAGTTCTAATGATCGCAGTAGTTGACATTTGTAGATCTTTAAATACATGACATGTTAAACATTTCAATTCTAAGTCAGTCCCAAACTTTACCCCACGGTCAGTGACTCTCACTCACTCTTTAGATGGCAAACCAAAAAGATGTGGAGAGAAGACAAGTGGAAATCAGTGAAGCAATGAGGACACTTAAATCTGAGGTGAAAGATGAAATTAGGAGCAGTCTGAAGAATCTCAACCAGTTTCTTCCAGAACTACCAGCAGATCTGGAAGCTATTTTGGAAAGAAACGAAAACCTAGAAGGAGGGTTGGAAAGCTTGAAAGAGAACTTTCCATTCCCCGTGAGTGAGAGACCATCACCTTTTGAAGAAAAACTGAATTTTTCCCAGGTTCACATAATGGTAAGGGTTCATCTTGCTATTCTTGGACTTGCCAGAAGGACAGTCTGGTTCCCAGCTCCTCCAGATAAGCTAAAAACAGACTTGGGGGTCAGGAGTGGTGGGAGGGAAAGGCTGGCCGGTTACTGAGAGTGGCGGTTGGTGACTCTGTGATGTTTCTGTTTCCCTCTGGAAAAGGATGAACACTGGCGTGGAGAAGCACTCCGAGAGAAACTGCGTCACCGGGAAGATCGACTCAAGGTTGCCCTTTACGAAAAACACCTATGAGATACTTGGCACATTGAGGGAGTGGGGGGAATTGCGTACCCTTACGTACCTCCGTCACATTCGCTCCACTGCCGCTCACAGCAGTGGTGTAGATCATGGGGTCGAGGCTCAGAGCAGCTGGCATCACACAGTCAATGGCAGGGACAGCATTCACAACCATGAATTCTGGTGTTAAGCCCAGTGTTCTTTAACCTGAGTAATGCTGCTTTGCCTCAACTAAAACTGACAGAACCTAAGTATTTGGGACCGGAAATAGAGATACAGTGATAAACGACGGGGAGCTTACAGGCCAGTGGTTGCGGAGAGACTAGGAACACTGGAAAAGTAGGCTTGGGGTTAGATGAGTTGTTTAGCTCAGACCCCGTTGAGTCTGGAGGCCTTGTGAGACGGCCAGGGGAGGATGGCAGCCGGAAATGGGAGTCTAGGATTTATTGGTCAGTGTTGGCCTCAAGGCTTGGGGGTGAAGAGTACAGGTGGGAGTTCCAAAATGAGAGTGAGGCAGAACGAGAGAGGACAGAATGCGCCTGTGGAGAGCGGCACACACGCAGCATGGGCTGAGCGAGTGGAGGCCCTTGACGTCCAGTAGCCTCCAGCCACTATTTAAATGTAAATTCATGACAATTAAATCAGGTTAAAAATTCACTTCTTCGGTTGCCACATTTCAAGTGCTCACTAGCCATGTATTGGACAGCACAGATACACAGGGTTCCCATCGTCACGGAAAGTTCTGTCAGACAGTGTGGCTGTAGACTTTGGGAGAACCATTTCAAAGGTATGGCATGGGGGAAAGCCAGGAAGCAGCCTAGAGTTGAGAGGTAAATCCATTGTGAGACGCTGAAGATATCGAGTGTAAACCAGTCTTCTTTTGAGTCTGGGCAGAGACTGAGAAGTCTGGTCTCTGAGAGAAGGCAGTGTTACTGGGGAGGCCGGGGATGCAGAAATCCTAAGCACTGTTACAGCGGAGAGGCCAGGCTGAGTAGAAGGCCCGGTTAATGACACCACGGAGTGGTAACAGTTTACGCACACGGAGTAGCCATCTGGCAGTGCCTATGGTTTTTTTTTAGGACGAGCATTTGCAGCAGCCATTCCTACTTCATGATAGTTGAGTAATAGTTCTGGTGCATTTCTTCTGTGTAAAACCCTAAACTTTACCCTAACACTTTCAGGCCCAACTGCGACACTGTATGTCTAAGCAAGCCGAGGTGTTGATTAAAGGGAAGCGGCAGACAGAGGGCACTTTGCACAGCTTGAGGAGACAAGTCGACGCGTTAGGGGAACTGGTCACCAGCACCTCTGTGGAGTCCGCATCGTCAGCCAGCCTGTCTCAGCTGGAGTCTTCCCTGGCAGAGGACTCTCACCTCGGACCGAGCCAGGTGAGAGGAAGCTCTTCACGTGGGTCTGAGCAGTGGCTGGCAGGAACCTGAAAGCTTCAGAGTCCCTAATCTGGAGGAGACTGAGAAGGACGGAAATGCCCCCTTCAAATCTCTGCCAAACGTGTAGGGAAGACTGTTTTCCCTGGTCTGGGAAAGCTGGAATCAACTGACAGTAGATGGAGAAAGACGACAGGCTGATGGCTTAGGAAACAGACTAGACTGGAGACGGCGTGACCTGTCAGGGACGGGGTTATTCCACTATTACTGTCCTCCACTTCCGGAGCTCCGTATTCTCCACTCGGTCAATAGCGAGTTCAGACCTGGGAGGCCGATCTGAGTCCTCATTTAGTCCATCTCCCTGTATCTTGGGGAAAGATGACTGACTGTGCCTACTGTTATTCCTCAGGAAAAGTCTGAACACAGACCTCTTCACCCAGGGTCTCCAAAGACTCCTGAGTTTCACACAGCTTTTGTGTGAGACGAGGATAAGTTAATAGTCATTTAGGAGGAACATGAGATACAGTCATGGAACTGGTAAATAGTAATTCTGTCAGAGACAGATAATAGCTATCATTTTTGAGTGCCTACTGTGTGTGTATACCAAACACTTTACATATATTATCTCATTTAGTCTTTACATCTTGGGAGGTAGGAATTATCCCTTTATATACATAAGGAAATTGTATAACATGAAAAATGATGTCAAGATCACAGGAAAAGACAAAACCAGGACTATGGGCTAATCTGTCTTTACCACAGAGCAGTATATGGGATGGTTGAGCCACAAGTAACATTCAAGGACAACTGCCTCTTTAATAGGCACACAGCTCATTAGCGGCAAAACCAAGATTTGAATATAATTACCTTAAAACTTTCTGTGATAGGACCCAAGGCCAGAACCATCATGGGCCTCAGGGCAGGCCTTAGGGAAGAAAGTGTGAGAGGCGTGAGAGTAGTGGGAGATGAGTGCACAGGGGCTTGGGGGCCGGGTTCAATAATCAGCTCAGGGTGGCAGCCACAGGAGTTCAGGTGCTCTAAACTGGAGAGAGTAACAGAGGTGTTAGAGGCACAGTGGGTAGGGCTGAGATTGCCAGAATTATTTTGGAGTCTGGAGTCATAATCCAGGTCTTTGTGGGACAAGGCCTGAACTAGGGTGGAGTTAGGGGGCTGGCTTCTGAGCCTAATGTTTTTCTCTCCCTTTTCAGAGCTCCTTCCAGCCAGTTCTGCAAGGTTCCTCACAATCACTAGACAGTTACTGACACTGATGCCTTTTCCAGCTTCCTGCTCACAGGGTACATATGTTACAGAGTTCTTTTAACTAGCACTTTCAGTTGGAAGATTTTGAATTCTAACTAACCTAGAAAAAGCTTTTCTCTCAGATAATTCTGTACAGCATTCCCTCTTAAAATATTTTTCCAAAGAGGTACTCAAACACATATTTTACGTATTAGCTATCATGCTATCAATTGTGAATTTACTTAAGACCTGCTTTTTACTGTTGCAAGAATTCATCCTTCCTTGCTGTCTTACTGTAGGAAAAGAATGGCTCTGCTGGATGAGGAAATCTGAGGAAATACCTTCCCGACTACCTCACTAACTTCGTAATTGGAACGCCACTTCGTAATTTTATCAAGAGCCAGTGAATTCAGATGCTGAAACTCCACTGTAGTTTATTTCACTTATAATGCCAGGGACTTTGTAAGTCACTTGTGTTGTTATAAAACCAATGCTGACTGTAACTGCAAATTTGAATCTATAAACTGGTAAAATCTATAGTTACAAAGGAAAAAATGTACTTAAGCCCCTCTTCATTTATAGTGTCAAGAGTTATTTTTGGATTTTGCTTAAAATCTATTTTCATATAAAAATAAAAGATAAAATAAATTTGAGTTTGTCATCTGACTTTACATTTCAAAGATCTAAAGTAAAGCCCTCAAATTTTTACCTTAATTCCAAGAAAATTACCATCTTTCAAATGGTTTTCCACCTTTTGCCTGGAGGTTGCGGTAGTTGTACCTATCGATGAATGTGTGTCATCATTTGGAAATATCCGTTATAAAACTCTTATTCTTCAGGTGATCTTCCTCAACCAAAAGTATTCTTTGGTAGAAAATTAAGAGCTTTGTACTTTGGAGAATCTGACCCAGTGGTAAATTCAGTTGTGTTCAGACTAAAATTCTTGAACTATTATAATTAATGGTTCAACTCCATGAGCTATAAATACATTATTTCTTTAAAAACAAGAATAGCAATTACTGTCACAATAGCATGTGTGGCAACAGAATAACTCCCCTGGGCTAAGTGAAGTATGAAACTGCATGGAAGAGATCAGGTTTCTAAACATTCCCAAGGACTCTTCTCTGAGCCCCTAGATGGCTTCGGAGCCATGGCAGGTATTCTGCCGTGTTCCTACAAAACAGAGCCGCACGGTGCACTGATCCCTCACCACCTACTGAGGCTTTTATTTCTGAAAAGTTGTTTGGCTAGAAATGAACCATTAAGATACGGTATAAATATAATTATGATAAAGACAATTAAACTGGCATAAAATTTATTAACAGTAAATTTAGAAGGCATCCACTTCCAAAACTTGATTCGGTAGTGTCTTTTGTACTTACGTTCTCCTTTGTTTCATTTTCACAAGTCTTAGCAAAATGCCTAAAAGCCTTGCCTAGTCACAACCATTGAAATCCTTCAGGGACAGTTTCCTGTCCTGTCTGAAAAATACCTTCTTAAACTGCCACATGAATGCTATAGTCCCACAGAAAAAGGAATGGAAGGTAATCATTTGGTCTTCTGTTTAAGGAGAGTGAACTGAATCACACATCTATTAAAAAAAAAATCACACTTAAAACAACGGATGTGTGAACAAAAAGTTCTCAAAACTATAGGCTTCTGGAATTAATTACAGAGGTGAGGTAATTAATGTGTGAAGCCAAACACCTGGTTCCAAGACAGCTTTCCAGAGAAACTAGACTACTACCTCTTACTAGTATTACATGAACATTACCAACCAAAGAAAAAAATCAAGGTTACTGCATCAAACACTTTATTATCCATGAAAAATACTTGAACACTGCACTGAAACGTCTAACATATAAAAAATACTGAGCACCAATTACTCATCAGGAGGGCCTGCTCACAGGTGCGAGCACATCGAGTAACCCAGAGAGGGAGGTGACCATGTAAGTAGTAAGCTCTCACGGATTAAAAATTAACAGAATTTCCACATTCTCTCCGAAGTGTATTTGCCCAGTGCCTGGCACATGAATGTTACAATATGACAAATTGCTCCTCTATTTTTGAGCACCCAAGTTTATTATAGGGGATTACACATGCAAATAACAAAATGTGGCCCCAAGTACAGTCAAGGGAGAACACTATCAGGCACAAAATGTGCTGATCTCACACTGAAAAAGGCTGACTGAAAACACTGCAAGAGTGATCCTAACACAAGGGTAAACTTGTAGTTCAATTACTGATGTGGATTGCTACGCTATATCCGTAGACTTCTCTCTTTATACAACAAATAAGGACAGTTCTGCAATAAAAACTGACAACTTATGCCAAATAACTGCCTGAAGAAAATATGAAATCCTAGTATGGTTCAGAAAATAATGCAAACAATCTTAATTTAATCTAGATACAGGTACTTTATTTACAAATATTTAGATTAATAGCATTTTGTTACATCAAATGAAGAGTACAGCAGTCTGAATAAATCCTGTCACAAAAACAATAAGACCCACTGTAAGTAACTTTGGGAATCAGGGTATTGCACCTAAACAAGCCGCAGTCTTCAGTCTGTGATTGCTACCTTAGATCCCAATGGGTGGGCTGTTTGTTTTGTTTTTGTAAATATATACACACACCAGCAGGTCATGGTCCCTGGGTGAGTCCCTTGTGATGCAAGTGTAAGCAAAATGGATCACTCTAAGTCTTTAACAGAATATACCAACCTACTCCAGGAATCTTGTTTTTTAAAAAAGTTAAAGACAAAAACAAAGATGAGTCCACAAATTAACCAAATCCTATTCTCTGCACATTCCAGTTTTGCCTTTTATTTAACAATGACTATACAATACTCTGGTACTACCACGTTTACAACCCAGAAAGCTCTATTTTTCACTTTAGTGTCTGTAAAGAGGGATTTAAAATGTGTATTTTAAACACAACAGTAGAGTTGAGTGCATTTTACAGAATATACTGAGGTTTACCTATCCTACTTCAAACAACTTCTCAATTCCCAGCCTGAACCATAAACTCAATCAGAAATCAATTAACAGAAGTAAAGAACTTGATAAAACCTAAGTTTGTTGTCTACAGAACTAAGATTGTTTCCCTTGCAATACAGTATTCTTTCAGTGGCCAAACCACCGGGGACGAAGTAAGAACTTACTCTGCATTAGCACAAACACTGGAACACCGTTAGAAACATTTTCCCTTTTACAAAACAATTTATGCCAACATGACATAAAATAGACCCTCATACTAAGAACACAAGGGATAGCTTAAATTATCTCACTGTAGTGTTAAAAATGCACAATTTAAAATCCCTTAACAGCAGACCTGTGGTTCTGGCTGTCTGGTTCAGAATCTCACCATTCCAAGAAGATAAAGGTATAAAAGCTTAAAATGTGCAATAATAAACCCAGCCTTTTTTCTTTTTCTATACAGTAAGGCAAGAAATGCAGCCTGTAATGCAAAACGTTTACAAAAAGAGAAAAGCAGGTTAGCACATTGTCGATTGCACAAGAACAGTTAAGAAAATCAGCAGGTAAGCCACAGTGCAAAGATGGAACAGAATCTGCTAGTGTTAATCCTCTCACGCTAGGAGCTCTTTCCAGCATAACGTCCCTAAACACTGCCAGCACCAAAGGGTGGAGCCAGTATTACTTGTGAACTGCAGTTGTGTCTATTTCCTTGTGTGAAATGGAAGCGAGTAACATGGTCACATATAGGTCATACTGTACAAACTGGTATTTTATACTGTTCCAATGCCAGTAATCAATTTATTTTCTTCATTAAAATAATATACACAGAATGTATTGTTAGTTCGGTTCCTTCAAATTTTATACATATTTACTTTCTGCTAAAGAGAAAAGGATAAAATGGTATAAAAAAAGATAAAGCTATTAAGCACAAGAGAAAAGATAAATGGATATTTTCCCTGTGCAAGGCTAAGACAGAAGCAATAAAAACGCTTCTCTAAAGAGAAGCATTTCTTTCTCCTCAAGAAAAATGCCACCCACACAACAGGGAATTTATCCGACAAAAACAAACAAAAGCAGTTATAGAACCCCCTCTCTGTCATCAGAAGTCGCTTCACAGCAATAAACTTAATGGTTACAACAGACATACTTGAACAGTTAAAGATGGGAGAAAGGCTTAAGATACCATCAAAGTAAACCGTACAGTGAGACAAAGCCTTGCCAAAAACAGGGAGGGGTAAAAATCATGAAGTCCAGCATCAGTGCTCAGTTTAAATCATGTGTTGGTGACATACCTATCACGAGGACAATCAAGGGGAAAAAAAAAGTCTAGATTTACCATGCAGGAGAGATTACTCTACTTGCCTTTGATAACCTGATTACATCTAGTTGTTTAGCAGTTTAGTATTGTGTTAAACTGTTTTTACAACAGAGTTGTTTTTTTCCTTTTTTTTTTAATTAAACCCAGTAAGATGTACAGAAGACAATGAAGCAGTAAAAAGTACTGCTTCCAACAGACAGAGGTGAAAGGTCAAATGAGAGCCACGGCAAAGAGGTCACTAGCAGCCACAGCCTTCTCTCTGGGGTTGGGGTTCACTGGTTAGCCGGCCTCCCTGTGGGGCTGAAGGTTTGTGTTGTACACCAGACTCAGCAGCATTCAGATCCAGGCTTCCGTCCTGAATGTTCTGATAGATTTTCTTGGCAGCCTCAAGGAAAGCATCTTCTACGTTTTCTCCCCTAAGAGGCAATTAACAACTTGATTCGAGAACCATAGCTTTCTAAAAAGATAAGACATTATACACTGACCTTTTGCTAACCTTTAGTCAACTGCCATGATGTCTTCAACTTAGCCACTGTCATCTAATAAGAGATTACCAGAGGACTGAGCTAAGAGAACAACATGGGAAAATATTTTCTGTGGAAAGCATATAAACATGGTACTAAGAGCTGTTTCTACAAACCCTATTTAGATAACTGTATGTGTTCCAATCATTAAAATGATATATGTCAATATATAACAATTTCTGTAATAAGAGATGGTATTCCAAACAGAAATGAAATATCTCCAAATATGCAGAAGAGGATTCAGGATTTATATGGTCTGATTCGCCAAGCATGGACGTGTACTGTTTTTATCAGGCGATAGTGACATATTCCTGCTTAGCCATGTTCAAACTTCAGTTCCCTTAGGACTAACAGTGCAGATGAGGCTAACTAAAAAGGGGCTAGCTTCTCACCACTGCAAGGAATTTCTGGCTTAATGAAAAACTACGATGGGAGTCCTGGGGTTCAATTTTGGACACAGAATAACAATTAGAAAATGTTGATTATGCTTCTCATTATTTTTAGACATTGAGTATTTCCTTAAGTCATGCTTTTTACTGTGATCAGAAGTATTAAATGAACAGGGTGACCAAGCTTGGGTCCAAAATGTCAAACTCAACCTCAGTTGTGAAAGTCAAACACTTTGAAATGTTAACACAATTTCATTTATTAACCTGGATTACCAGTGGGCATAATCAAAGTACAATCTTTTAGGTAGAATAACAAAAAACATTATTTTTAAATGTGAAACAGGAAGCAAAGGGATGTTTTACTGTTCTTCCTGCCCTAAACATTATATATTATAGATTATATGAATATATACATTATATATTTTTCATATATATGATTCTGAGAAATTTCAATGTAATTGAAAATGATCTACTAATTCTAGCCATACTTACGTTTTTGCACTTGCTTCAAGGAACAATAAGCCTAAAAATAAAATTCAGACTATGATTAGGACATTTGAAATTAACTCACAAGGGCATTCTCTTCAGTAACATTGGAATAAGTTTCTCATGAGATTTCAGTACTCCTTCCTACCACAGTATTTTACGAAAGGGTATCTGTCTAAGATGGAGGGAATCTTCTATTTGCCATTAAATAATTATACTAACCCCAACATGAATTGCAAATAAAAAAACACATTTTGGGGGGCCAGCCCCATGGCCGAGTGGTTAAGTACGCATGCTCTACTTCAGCAGCCCAGGGTTTCGCAGGTTCAGATCCTGGGTGCACCTAGCACCACTCATCGAGCCATGCTGAGGTAGCATCCCACATGCCACAACCAGAAGGACCCACAACTGAAAATATATACAACTATGTACTGGGGGGCTCTGGGGAGAAGAAGGAAAAATAAAATCTTTAAAAAAACCAAAAACACATTTTGGTATTTCCTCATTCTTGAGATGTGAACAGTTAGCATTAAAAAAAAAAGTTGTCAGTCTGCACTATCAAAATCCCACTTTCCTTAGAAATTCTCCAAAAAAGCCATTAAAAGTCTTAAAAGAAACCCACCGTTTTCTTCAGCAAACTGTTTGGCTTCTTCATATGTAACATCTCTCTGTGCCTCCAAATCTGCTTTATTTCCTATGAGAATTATTACCTAATTTGTGACCAAAAGAAAACAAAAGCAACCATTTAAATCAACCATGAAAATTCTGAAATCCAAAAATCTTGATAGAAAAAAAGAAGTGGGCCAGAAAAGGAAACTAAGTACTAGCAATTATCCACCAGACAGGACAAAAGAATCATGAAGTCACTAGTATTAAGAAGGACCTCAGCAACCATCTAGGCCAGAAGTTGACAAACTCTCTGTAAAGGGCAGGGAGCATGTATTTCAGGTTTGTGGGCCACATATGGTCTCTTTACACATACTTCTTTGCTTTTTGTTTTATTTAATAACTCTTTAAAAATGTAAAAGACATTCTTAGTTCACAAGCCATTCAAAAACAAAACAGCCCATGAAGCAGACCTGGTGTGGCCAAAGATTATGATTTTTCTGAGTAAGATTACTAAGGATCCACAGACAAGCTCCAAGGGATCTGTGAATGCACTGAAATGAAGCACAAAATGCTATAAACAACGACATTCCCTGGAAGTCTGTGGCTTTCATCAGATTTTCAGAAGTTTCGGAAACCCTCAAAAAGTTTAAAAACTACTGGTTCTACTCCTTCAGACTACAGTTAAGGAAATTAATGCTCAAATAAGGCAAAGAGACTTGTCAAAGGTCACTTAGGGAGTCAGTGGTAGGAGGGCATTAGAACCCAGGTAGAAAACTCAAACTGTGACCTTCAGACAAATACTAACCTACCCCACACTGTCCCTAGGCTAGCAACTGATGATAAATGTCTGTGTATCCATGGGGACATTGGAGGTGGGAGGAGGGGGTGAATATGAACACATATTCAGTGAGTTCAAATCCAAGGCAAAATATCATACACCTATATGACTTTGGAATCATTTATACAAGTGAAGTTAGGCCAAAGTTAAAGGCAGTCTGAAAAGTTCTAAGAGTGTGCAGCCTTGAGAAATAGGGCTTTGGTTTTCATTGGGGGGTCAGAGGAGAGATTTGTGGATAAACTGTCTCTGTCTATATATAAGCTTATTTGACACCAAATGGTAAACCTGCCCTCCTTCCAAACAGATGGGGCAATCCAGATACAGATACTTTAAGAATGGATGGTTTCAACTAAAAGGAATTTCCAACATTAAGTTTTTTTCATATAAAATTATGGCCTCTGGCTCTCCCGTGTCCAATAAACTAAATACCTATTTTGACTTGAACGTGAACTTTGAGCAAAGACAGCTGGGTAGTACAACAGAAGTGAGCATTCTTCAATCAGTGTGGACAAGTGCCCACTGAGGAGGGAAAGAAGTTTTCACATATAATCCACTAGTCTTTTAAAGAATAAAGTAACGACACAAAAAAGGAAATCAACTTTTTAAAAATTCAAGTAGCACAGGGCCAATGTAAGACAGGTACTCAAAACAAGAAACGTTTGCTCAGTAGAAACATTGCCTCCTCTCCCAATTCCTTAAGAATTTCCAAACCATGCTTCCTACCATCCTGAAAGGAAAGACATAAAGTGGCATGCTAAAAAGACACAGGTACAAAATACACCACCAATAAGAGAAGGTATGTAACTACTATGTAAAATCAAAGGCAACTTTATAGAAAATGTCACATTTGAGCTGGACCTTAAAGAAGAGATTTTCTTTCCTCTGAAGATCTGGTAAGATTTCAAGAGGTATAAATGGGGCAGGAAGGACATGACTAATTTTTTATTATACTCCTCTAAGGACCCTCTACAATGAGTTTTTTGTTTATTTTATTTTAACGTTTTACTTGAAGTAACTATAGAATCACAGAAGCTCGTAAAAAGCAGTAGAGAGGTCCTAGCAACTCTTCGCCAAGCTTCCCCAATAGCAGCATCTTACAGACTTACAGTACACTCTCAAAACCGGGAAACTGGCACTGGTACAATCTGGAGCCCTGACTCAAAAGTTCACCAGTTTTACACCTGTGTGCATAGTTCTAAGCAGTTTTATTGCGGGTATAGATTTGTGTCATCACAGTCAGGATACAGAACTGTTCCATCACTACAAACGAACTGCTTTGTGCTGCCCTCATTTTCATCAACTCACACCACTCACTCTCCACCCTCATGGCTAACCCCTGGCAACCACGAATCTCTTCTCCATCTCTACAATTTTGTCTTTTTCAGGATGTTTTATAAGCAGAACCATCCAGTACGTAATGCTTTGAGACGGACTTTTTTCACTCAACATAATGCCTCTGAGATCCATCTAAGTTGCTGCATGCATCAATACTTCACTCCTTTGTATGGCTGAGGAGTATTCCACAGTGTGGATGCACCAGACTGCTTAACCATTCATTTACTGACGGCCATTTAGGTTGTTTGCAGTTTTCGGCTATTGCAAATAAAGCTGCTATGAACGTTCACCTATAGATTAGTATGGCTACCTAGAGTGGGTTTAATGTGACAATGGATGTGAAAGTTCCAGGCACACTCCCTGACATAACAGGCAGACCATGTTAACTGACCCTCAATGTGATTAAACTGCTGTTCCCTGGTAAAAGCTACCCTTACCATGAGTACTTATTTACTGAACCAGGCCTCTGCCAGGTGCTGGAATGCAAGGCTTAGTGAGACACAGGCCTCGTTCTCAAGAAGTTCGGAGTCGGTCAGAGCTCAGTGCCTTTCCTCTCATGTTCCCCCAAGAGCATCTACTGAAACCATACTCATCCCTAAAACCCCAGCTCCAACACCACCTGCTCTGTAAAGCTTGTTTCTCCAGATGGCACCACTCAGCCCAGGCGCCCCCAACACAGCACCAGTCACTCTTAGATTTCACTCCCTTTTCAGCATAGTTATTTGTATACCCGCAGGTCATCTCCCTGCTCGATTATAATCTTTTGTGGGCCAAAGATCCACATCTGTCTCTGTATACTGCAGAGTCTAGCGTGGTGGTTGGCCTTTAAAATCTCAGTATCTTCTCAGTCTGGCTACAAAGCTAATTTTTTTAAGCATGCAGAATTCTTTTTATTTTTAATGGAAATTTTACTGAGATAGTTGTAGATTCACATATACTTGTAAGAAACAATACAGAGACAACCCTTGTACACTTTACCCAGTTTCCTCCAACGTGACATCTTATGAAACTACCATAGATCCTTCCCTTTTAAAGTGATAGTTTCAGATTTCACAGTCGCCGCTTGACAGGAGATCATCACCCCATTCAGAGCTTTCTCTTTTCTTTAACCACAAACATGAACAAAAACTATAAGATGCGAAACTTGGGGTAATTAGTACCAAAAAAAATGTTAAGTTTTCTTCAATTAATTTAAGAATAAAATAAAGATTTTTCTCATTCTTGGTATCCAAATACAATAATCCCACTAGCAAATGGCTTTCTTTTTCGAGTTAGCTTAGATCTTAAATTTTACACACAGGAGATGTCATTTAACTTACAGTATTCGGATTGGTGAGATTCCGTGCATCTGTCAACCAGCTGCTTAAGTGGTTATACGTACTTCTTCTGCAAAAATCAAAGTTTACATTTGTGACTGCCACATACAACTGCCATTTCAATAGAAAAAAAGGCAACCAATATTTAAGATACACACTTTAATCAACAGATTCTAAGAAAGTATTTGCTTTGACTAGATTGTTACTCTAAAGAATAACAGTTGTGGATGCAAACACATACTTTTACTAGCCAAACCTATTATTTTTAAATTAATAATTCAATATCCAACAATTCTCCTAATTGTCAGGAATAAAATGTTTACATTTAAAAGCAGATCCATAAACAGACCAATAAGCAAGCAAAGAACAATAGAGAAAACTGATGAAAAACAATTCTGAACTCAGAATTTCCAATCTGAAAAAAAACTAAAATTACTCTGAAATCATCCAGATTTTCAATCACAAAATGGAGAAAAAGTTGTACCAAAATGTCTAACCAATAACACATTGAATGGGAAACATTTTTGCATCTGTCTTTAAATTTTTCAAATTAGAAACCAAGATAGTCACACTACTGTAGACTGATATAAAATTCACCTTTCCAGGGCCAGCCCAGTGGTGCAGCGGTTAAGTGTACACGTTCCGCTTTGGCGGCCCAGGGTTCGCCAGTTCGGATCCCGGGTGCAGACATGGCACCACCTGGCAAGCCATGCTGTGGTAGGCATCCCACATATAAAGTAGAGGAAGATGGGCATGGATGTTAGCTCAGGGCCAGTCTTCCTCAGCAAAAAGAGGAGGATTGGCAGCAGTTAGCTCAGGGCCAATCTTCCTCAAAAAAAAAAAAAAAATTCACCTTTCCTTAAAAAGTAAGTTAACTACAACAAAATAAAAAGTAGGTTTAAAAAAGCATTTAATACATTTGACTGGAAATTCAAGTCCCCAGATATCAGAGGGTGAATTTATCCTAACTTTGTACTCTTATTTACCAGCAGCTAAATCATTTTGGGATTCAGACTGCCCCTTTTCTCCACTTCTCCAATCAGGAGTTTAAAAACTCATAGGCTCATTTGCACTAGCCAAGTAGGCCCTAAGATAGCAAACAAATCCAAATAGTTTACAATATTACACACAGTGTAACATTAATCAGACTTTACCAAAGGGGTCAAAATAATTAAAAAAAAATTTTTTTTTTTTTTGAGGAAGATTAGCCCTGAGCTAACATCTGCCACAAACCCTCCTCTTTTTGCTGAGGAAGACTGGCCCTGAACTAACATCCGTGCCCATCTTCCTCTACTTTATATGTGGGATGCCCGCCACAGAATGGCTTGACAAGCAGTGCGTAGGTCTGCACCTGGGATCTGAACCTGCAAACTCCAGGCTGCTGAAGCAGAATGTGCGAACTTAACTGCTGAGCCACTGGGCTGGCCCCCAAAATAATAAAATTTTTGAAGGTTAAAAATGTTTCTGAATTATATAGACTCAAGAGAACATTAATCCATCTTATTCATTTAACAGATGAGGAAACAGAAGCCAACAAAGATTTAAATGATTTCAGAGCCAGGCCTAGAACCCTTTATATGCATGGTGTCCTCAAAGTATTTTGAGTTTAGCCTTGTGAATATATTCCATGATCTCCAGCTGCCAATGCTCATATAAACTTTGATATGCCAAACATTTAATCCTTTCCCAGCAGGAACTGAAAAAACTCCTTACTCAGACTCTCTTTTCACTGTGCTATCTCAAATTATATACAAATCACCAATGAAATGGCAAAAGAGAGGTCACACAAATCAAAACTTTTCCCCAATGTCTCAAAATTTTCTAAGTAAACACTGGTCAGACATCATTTTAAAAGAGCACAAGCATTATCACTGTTCAATATTTGTAGAACTGGCACACCTTGTTTTTACAAAACAGATATCTCTTGCTTCGTGCACAAAACCTTAAATAATACAAGTCCAAAAATATTTATACCAATTATAATGAATTTTAAAATGTCAAAGCTGACAGCAACAGTGAATTACATACTGCCACCACTTTGTTAAACAAAAAATCTACACAACCTTCGCAAGTAGCGTCAAAATCATGTAAACCATATGATATACATGTACCATAACTTCTGTAATGATTCTGGTAATTGTTTCGTTATTACTTTAAAATTCACCATCATAATTTCAAATCTATAAATATAGTACCATCCAAATATTTACTAATTGGTGGTACTAGTGCTAAAAAAAGAAAAAAAAAAGTGCTAAAATATCCCTAACTTTGGCATAGATGTTAGATCTAACATATCAAAACTGATATAGTCAAACCACCACGAAAAGCTGTGATGCCAATTTAGGAAAGCACTCAGTAACAATTAGAGTTCATGCCAAGAATAAAAAACATTCCTAAAGCAGGGACTTCAGTTAGCAAAATGTCAAGGATAAATAATAGAAAAAAGTGGAAACAGAAATCAGTGTCATGGCTGTAACACTAACGTCAATATGAAGTATCACTGAGTCAAGACAGCACCTGTCTAAAGCCTGAAGGACTTTTTCTCAGTAAGTTTTATTGGGATACAACAAACAGACTATAAAGCTCATCCTTTTTTAGTATATTCACAAAGATGTGCAATAATCATCACTATCTGATTATACAATATTTTCCTCACCCCCAAGAGAAATCCCACATCCAGTAGCACTCACTCCCCACGCCGTGGCAATCCACTTTCTGTCTCTATGAACTGGCCTATTCTGGATATTTCATATAAATGGAATCCTACAACATGTGACCTTTGTAAAAGTCTAGCTTCTTTCACTTAGCAAAATGTTATCAAGGTTCAGCATGTATCAGTGTTTCTCTCTTTTTAACGGTTGAATTATATTCTATTGTATAGATATACCATACTTGTTTATCCATTTATCAGTTGCTAGACATTTGGGTTGTTTCCAGTATAAGTACTTTTTGACGACTTGAACAGACACAAATTTTACCAAAAGTATTCACTGTGCTTAAAAGGTATGTTTAAAAGCAAAACATATACATGTATCAAACCATCACATCGCACACCTTAAACTTACACAATGCTGTATGTCAATTATATCTCAATAAAGCTGGAAAACAAAACACACAAAATTGGCAAAAAGTGCTACAACACTACTACAGACTGATATACTCTAAGCACACATCACCATATTTAAATTTTATTAATAATGCTTGGAGTTTTTAATTATGTGAAGTCTCTAGAAGGCACCTCTCATAAAAGGATATCCTGTACAGATGGCCAGGTTTTCAAATAGTCTTCCCACAAAACTATTTACTGATCATGTTACCAATTGCCTGGCTATAGTGAAGAGCATTAACGCTGTTTCAGCCTGTTTTGCCCTGAGACCACCCAATTCTAGAATTTAGTGAAACTTCAAGCACTATAATTACAATCAACCACTATCTTTTTTTTTTTTTGAGGAAGATTAGCCCTGAGCTAATATCTGCTGCCAATCCTCCTCTTTCTGCTGAGGAAGACTGGCCCTGAGCTAACATCCGTGCCCATCTTCCTCTACTTTATATGTAGGACGCCTACCACAGCATGGCTTGACAAGCAGTGCCATGTCCGCACCCGGGATGCGAACCGCTAAACCCCAGGCCACTGAAGCGGAACGTGCGCACTTAACCAGTGTGCCACAGGGCCAGCTCCTCAACCACTATCTTTACTCTAAGGCAACATTTCCCAAAGTGTGCTCCTCAATAAAATAAGCTTAGGAAACATCAAATTAAACAAAGTTAAACAATTTCTTTACTGCAGAACTTCTCAGGGTCCCAATATACTAATGTGCACTGTGACTCTTCAAGAGGAAACGGTATAAAGCATTTCCCAAAGGAAATACGCTTGAAAGTCTAATTATTAGTTGGTCCCACCCACCCATGCCTACTCCCACAAACAGTGAGACAAGAGTCACACCACTTTAGACTATCACTTTGCATTAATATGAAAGGTGACCCAGTTCATTTTCTAGCTTACAGTAGACAGACAGCACAGGGTTTAATGAAGTGACACAAGTTTCCATGTTTTACAAAGTCAAACATTTATGGTCCAGTTTTGTTACTTTATATGAAGTGCTCTGAGTTTCCAGAAATAGTCAAACTGAAATAAATTTAATCTTGCTACTTGAAGTATTGTAAACCACTTCAATCCTTTTTAGGACAAAAAAGAATTTAAGTAAATAAACAAATACTCAAAACACCTTCAGATGCAAGCATAAGAACTTTTTATAATCTACCAATTTGGATTAGCAACACTACTTAATTCCTTGCGTGGCCTTATTTTGCAAAGGGGCAAACTTCGACAATAGAGACTGAATAGACTAACTCCTGAAGACTTGCTCACTTTCTACTGAAGTGAAAAGAACAAAGTTTGGTATAAAATATTATTTCACCTCAAATAATTCAACTGATGCTTCTTTTCAGAATAGTATTCTTCTATTAGCTTCACCAGCATCTCCTAAAGTTTTTCTTCAGCATATCCACACTCAGAAAAGGAAATCAACATGTTATATCAAGTATTACACAGCAATTTAGAGAAGAAATCGTCAAAACCCAAATAAGTTCATTTACAGTCACATAACTACAAAGAATTCCTAAATCAATAAGAAACCACGCTGCCTAAAGTAGATTTCTTTTTTCAGGTATAAAGGTTAAAAAATTATCCGTCTCTTACCTAGTGATATCATAGACCATAAGCGCTCCCGCAGCTCCTCTGTAGTAGCTTCGTGTAACAGCCCTAAACCTCTCCTGTCCTGCTGTATCCCAAATCTGCAGTTTGATTTTTTGGCCACTAACTTCAATTATTCTTGTACCAAATTCAACACCAATTGTGTGAGGACAATCAGCCATAACTGTTAAGGAGGAAAAGAAATATAATATAATATTCCAACTTTCAAAAAGCTTCAAATTAAGACTAGTGGAAAAAAAAATCCACTGGATAATCAAATGACTTATTAATGCTTGTAGGCTATAAACAGGCCAAAGCTAGGACTAAAAAATAGAAAAAATTCAGCAAAAACCCAGAAGTCACAGAAATGTGACTGGACTAGAACAGGGGTCAGCAAATTTCTATCAAGGACCAAATAATAAATATTTTAAGGTTTGTAGGCCAAAAGGTTTTTATCACAACTACTCAACTCTGCTGTTGAGACACAAAAGCAGCCACAGAGAATACATAAAATGGACACAGCTGTGTTTCAATAAAACTTTATTTACAAAAACAGGCCACTACTGGATTTGGCCCACAGTCCAAAAGACAGTTTGCTGTCCCCTGGAATAAAAGAATCTGTAAGTTAAAAATAAAGATTTTAATAAATTCTTCATAATACCAACATTATATTATACTATTTAGCCCTCTGACAATCATTACATATAACAAACCAATCAATGGTTTTAGGACTTCTAGGAGCTGTTACTCAAACAAATTTTTATCCCAGAAAACATTATCAAGATCTCAAAGAAAATCAAGCTTAATAAATACTTATAATTATATATTGGCAAGTTATATATGTCTAATCCAATATGACAAGTTTGTTAGTCCTTTCCTTGTAATTAGGACACTGAAAACCTAAATCCACTACTCTCTGGTCCAAGTACACACAGACCACTGGACTCAGCATCAAAACGTTACAATAAGGAAAAAAATACCACAGAAAAAATTTCAACTCTATGGAAACAATTTCAACGATATTTAGCCTATCAGTTTCATAAAACAAAATGGCCCCTTCTGCTACCACCCAAAACAGAGTTGTACTTTGAATCTTAATCAACTGGTCGTAAACGTAGAAAGAATTCGATTTTAAATATTTCCAACCTATTATTATTTAGTTAACAAATGATATACACAGCAAATTTCCCCTAATAAGATAATTTCTGTAATGGAAAGTCACATAATAAAAAAAATAAGATTATTTAAATTTGACACTATAGTATACATTTTTTAAAATTAAGTTTTACCATGAAAAATTTAAACAAGTGAATCAAACTATATATAGCATATAAAAATCAACACTACATACAACATGCGAGTATATTTCATTTAATCTGCATCTAATAAAAAAAATCACCTCCTAAAGACAGAAGAGCACATGCAGGAAAAGATTATGTTCAAATGCATAATAGTACACTGAAGATGACACTTTTCAAAAGGTGGGAAAGTGACAATAAAGAATTTACTGTTTTACCTTACATACTGAACTTACATTTTTTTTCTGTAAATTGGTGAAGCAAGCAAGATTTTCCAACTCCCATGTCCCCTGTTTAAAAAAAAGTTTCAAGTTGCAATTACATTCCTCGATTTAACACTCTTACAATTATATGCAATGATTGCTATACCTCTTACCATACATATCACAGCGCAAATTTCTGGGACACAGAAAAGATGTATTTCCCTAATTCATAATGAATTCAAAAGATCATACAGGTCAGTTTTCATTGTGATGTACAAATTGACTATGCCTAATATTTGGCAGTGACAGAATTTGGTTATAAATTATATTAATAAATAGCCACCAGTGGGGAAGTGCTTTTAAACAGAGAAACTGTTGTAACAGTATTTTTCACTTTGAGCTATTTCAAGGTTTTATACTGTTTTTTCCCCTTAAACCCATGCATAAAAGCAGAAGACTCCTAGGAGTAACAAATATGGCAGCATAAAAGAAGCAGAAATAAGTTTTGGAAGCTTGACTCACTACATCCCAACCTATCTCATAGTTCTTATACTTCTTATAGAATTCCACAAAAGAAAAGAATGTACATTACATGAAAACCACAACAGAACAGATGTTATCCCTGACTGTACTACAGCAACTTAACCCTTGGTGAAGGAAGCATTATAATAGCTGCATAAGCTCAACATTAAACCAAACTGTTCTAACGTAAAGAATTAACTGAACTGAATTCAACTGTGCTCCTACAACTACAGTATTGTCTTTTAATTTAAGCAAAATCTTCTTGAAACTTAAGGGGAAAACCACCAATATTATATTGTATATACATTACTGCAATTATTCTAAATCAATGTTCTCTATCAATTTTTGGAATCCAGGGGGCTCTAAGGGCTTTCACGTTATTTTTGGAATGTATCAGCACTCCTAGGAAATTAATCTCATTCCTAGTGTTAACAAGCTTTCAAGTGGCCCTCAAGAACAACCAGCATCACTTCAAAAGGTACCCAGCATTGTACTAGAGAAGTACCAGGGCCACAATGCAAAAGGTACATTGCTAATGCAAAAAATAAATCTTATCAAAGGAGCTTTAATTTTGCAGGGAGAGAATCATTCACTTCTTCCAGAATAGTACGTTAAATATTAGTATTTAAATAGTTTGTATATTAACCCTCTTTGGAGAACAAGAGTGTAAGTTAAATAAACTTACCGATAATAATATATTTAAAGATGTAAGAGTAGTTGTACGGTGCAGTTGCCATGGTGGCACTAAAAACAAAGAAAACTGTTACTTTAGAAGTAAAGTATATACAAGTTATCCAAGCTGATCATTACTATCCCTTTAAAGATCTACAAAACAAAGCACATTTATTAGAAACAAAATATTGGTTACAGTAAGTCAGAATAAAACTGCATTTCCCAAATTGATCAAATGCACAAATACTCTTGGATGAACACTGCTTTAACATTCTCATGTATTAGCCACAGAAATATAAGAAATCATTTATATCAAAACAGTTCCAATATTTCACTTTAGGAAATATCCAATAAGAAATGCTACTCTGGAAAATCTCAAACAAGGAAATCTTTATAAATTTAAGATAAAACATCATCACAAATAGTCCTCCTTCCCATTTAAGGTCCCCATCCCTGTTAACTGATCAAGTGAATCAGTTATGGCCTACTCAGTCAGAACTCTGATTTTACAACCGAATGTCACAAAAAGTTAATTTATAAACGCAAAATATTTTTACTCTACTTTAAATCAATGGTTAGCATACCATCCAAAGAAAGAGCAATCATATTATTCCCCCAAAAAATTAATGTCAAAATTAGACAAAACCACATGAAACTGTTGTTCTTATAAATTTTTTAAAAATCAATTACTGGCAATTTCATATGGCTCAACCTAACAGAGGATTTGAAGATTAACAATGTATCAAATGTCTGCTATTCTAGGAGCTGAGAGAAACAATGGCATAAAATATTACTTGTCATGGTAAAATCTGAGTGTATGTATTAGAAGATATTTCAAAAGATCACAGTCCATTCCTTTCCCTTAGATAGACTTAACCTAAAGAATTCTAATTTCTCTCCTACTTTTAATAACTTACAAAAACCACACCAATTTATTCAAATGAATGCCTTAAATGTGTCAGACACTGTGCTAGGTGTTAGAGAAACAAGAGGTGAATTCTAAACTAGTAATAAAGTCAAAAAAAGTTTATTCTCAAGTCAGTTTTCAGCTCAAGGAAAGACAAAAATTCTTCATATATATGAACATTTAACCCCATTTTTAAAATTTTGATTTCCAGTATTTTTTTTAATCCAGTTTTTAATGTTTTGGCCAACTGTCACATTACACAAGCCAGATATTTGATATGATTGGAGATATTCATTTGCTGAAATTAATAGCTTACTGTATATCATATTTCAAATAAAATTTCTATATAACAAAATTTAACTGTAGAAGAAGTATACACTTAGGTGAATTACTGTTCTCAAAGAAGAGGAAGTTGTTAATTATGGTAAATTATGAGACAATCACTTCACACAAGATAGTCTTTTCACTTAGCTGTATAAATTACATTCAACAAAAGTGGATGCCCTGCTACCCATTCCACCCTGACATGTTGTAACACATTTATAATCAGTCTTTGACATCACAAAAAACTCCCTTAACCAGTTCTTTCAGGAAAGGGAGTTTTTCTAGTTAGATTAACTCCTGATTCTGAACATCATAATAACTTCATTCCCTTTTTCCAGACACAGGGGACTCAAAACTTTTATGAATGAACTTGGTCCTCAGGCTAACAACGGTCTGGTTTATTTACCAGATCTCTGAACCAGATCCCAAACACAAGGGAAAAAATAATCTCTCACAATAAAAACGATATTTATGGGTTATTAACTTCTTAACCTGCATTCCTCCCAGACTCTTCTTCTAAATTAATTTTTAACTCCATTCAAACTTGGGGAGAAATAATGAGTTACCTTTAAATTACTGTTTCTCTCATACTCTTCCCCTTCTGATTTCCCTATTTCCTTTCCCTCTTCTTACTGAATGTGTAGCTGTGCATACTTTGCTTCCATCCATTTTATTATGTTAAAACTGTGGCCTTGGGGACAGCCCCATGGCCGAGTGGTTGGGTTTCACGTGCTCTGCTTTGGCGGCCCAGGGTTTCGCAGGTTCGAATCCTGGGCACGGACACAGCACAGCTCATCTAGGCCATGCTGAGGCAGCATCCCACATGCCACAACTAGAAATACACAACTATGTACGAGGGGGCTTTGGGAGAAAAAGGAAAAACAAACAAAAAAATCTTAAAAAACAACAACTGTGGCCTCTAACAATCCAATGTCCACTTGAAATGCCGAATGGCTAATCAAGAAATTATATCCAAGTACTAATTTTGTACTTGCTAATTTATCACAGAGCATTCATTAATTACATATCTACTGAGATGACTAATTTTGACAATGTTTTTTAAAATTACCAAGCATTAATTAGTATAAAACACTTCCAAATAAAAGAATGATCACTATTTCAGATTGAATACCAGTGCCTGTCTCCACCTCACCACACAATTTTCTGTTTCAGGTTTCTTAAAAATTACAAATAAAAACCCTAAAAGTATAGTTAAAGGAAAGCTAGTCAAACTTACTAATTTCAGTAGACAAGCAGAAAATATCTAGCACTGCAGCCACTAACACTCACAACAGGACCCCCTTTCTTATTCTAAGGTAAGATATTAGCTAGGTTTAACTATACTCCCATAGTTTCTTGGTAACATTCATGCAAAATTATGTATTTTCAGGAGAGCTATATGAATATATATGTGGCCCCTTTTATACATATTAACTATGCTTAACATTGCTTGAACAAAGAATTTCTCAATCTCATTTCTTGAACATGAAACATATCACTGTTAAGGTAAGGAATGTATTTTTAACTAGCTTTGGAAGGGGAAAACAAAGTTTTTCCTCTCTTACTTAAGGGTGCTTTTGCTTTACTTTGAGAACTCAAAAGTCAAAAAAAAAGGGAGGGTTAGCAAGAAATGTTGGTCTAGTTCAAACACTCTGAAAACATGAGGCCACTCAACACTACAATCTCCACTAATTAAAAATCTTGATAATATTCTGTAACTTGTGCACAGTTACTGGTGTGATTAACATGTACTTTCTTCCATTTTTTTTTTAAAGATTTTTTTATTTTTTCCTTTTTCTCCCCGGTACATAGTTGTATATTCTTCGTTGTGGGTCCTTCTAGTTGTGGCATGTGGGACGCTGCCTCAGCGTGGTCTGATGAGCAGTGCCATGTCTGCGCCCAGGATTCAAACTAACGAAACACTAGGCCGCCTGCAGCGGAGCGCATGAACTTAACTAATCAGCCATGGGGCCAGCCCCTCTTCCATGTTTCACTAAAGCATCTGAATAAAGTTCACATGCAGATAAGATCTCCTTTAATGCCTTTGACTCCTTTCAGAATGTATTACATTCAGACAACAGGCATCATTAAATACATGATGAACAACTTGCAAACTAATAACACACACAATTGTATAGTTACCATTTATTGGGCACTTAATATATGCCAGGCATGTGCTAACCACTTCACATGCAATCTCATTTAATTCTTACTGCTACCCTTACAAAAGAGTGACTACTACCCTTACTTTACAGAAGAGGAAAGACTCAACAGGTAAGTAACATGCCCAGAGAACACAGCTAAGCAGTCAAGTCTCTACTGAACCTAGGACTGTTTTGACTGCCAAGAACCCCCTCTTAACTACTACACCATCCTGCCTCCTCCAGTTATGAGATATACTATGAAACCCTAAAGTGGTACTTTGGGACACAAATCTTTCTCAGTTCACTCACTTGGTTCTGATTTAATATTCTGAATAAGCAGTATTAAATAATTACATTCAGAGGATACACTGTGACCAGGATTTGTAGATATGGATAAATAATAATAGTAATAATAATTCATTTCTATCTACTTAGAAAAAAGTTTCAGAAGGGAACTAACATTTGTTGAGAGCAAACCATGTGATGATCTGCACTACTTTTCCCTATATTGTCTTATATAATTCTTCCTTAATTCTCACAACTCTGCAGAATCATTATCATTATGTCCACATAAAAACTGAAGAAATGGAGGTTCAGAGAAATTCACTACTTTGGCCAGTGTTACAAAGTCAGTAAATGTCAGAGCTGGAACTCAAACCCAGGCCTGATTCCAGAGAACAGGATTTTCTCCAACTAAGGTAGCTTTTAAAGGTATATATATGTAGATTGATAAAATAAAAGCAAAAACTCAAAATCAGATGAAGATGGAGGATTATACTAAAATTTAGGGTAATAGTTTTACTATTGGTGCATGTAAAATTTAGCTCTACACTTCCTGGCTGTCAAGAGAACTGTTTACTAAATCCATATTAAATACTACTAATTGTTGTGTGGCCTCTTTCAAATATTAACTATGCTTAATATTACTTTAACAAAGGATTTCTCAATCTCATTTCTTGAACATGAAACATACCACTAAGGTAGAAATATATTCAAAATGGGTTATGTTATTGCATAAAACTCTGTAACATGCTTTTTTAAAATTTTGCTTTATTTTTTTACTTTATTGAGATTGCATTGGTTTATAACATTACATAAATTTCAGGTGTACATCATTACATTTTGACTGCAACATGCTTTTTTTCACTTAACAAAATCATGGATCTATTTCCAGGCCAATACTTACAGATCTAAATGTTTAATAAATGCATATTAACCACTAATTATTGTTGTGCCAAAAATAGAATCACATGGTCTCCATATACTGAGTCAGACACCTTTCAAAATGAAATTATACAGACATATAAATGACTAGTTTTGAAATGTGCAGATACAGATGTGAAAGTAGGCACTTCCATACATTCTGCTTGTGGGAGTCTGAATTGCCACAACATTTTTGGGAAGAAATTGGTATATTTCAAAATCTTAAAAATAATCGCCCTTTGGCCAAGGAACCCACTTAGAAGTAGCCTACAGAAACAAAAGCTTCAGTCCACAGGGTTAAAGGTGGAAGTTCATCTAATGCAGCATTTTGACAGCAAAAAAACTAGAAACTACACTGCCATCAACAGGGAAATGACTGAATAAAGTAATCTGTACTATGAAACAACAAACATCTGGCTTCAAAACTATTTAGGTATATATGTACTAACCTGGAAATATATCAATGATTTTGGTAAGTGAAAAAAAGCATGTTGTAGAGTTTTAAGCAATAGCATATCCCAGTTTTAAATACACACACATACACTCAATCCTATATGTATATAATATGGACGAATATACACCAAATTGTGAAAAAAGAATACATGTGCTGAGAGTAGAAAAAAGGCAAAGGCAAATTATTAACTTTCTTTATATATCCCTGCACTGACAGTATGAGCAAGTACTACATTCACTGGTAATATTCTAAAACAGTAAAGAAAATAAAGGACTGTTAAATATTTTAAAAGCATTTTTATATACAATTCTAATACAAAACAAGTTAAAGAATAAACAAAGGAAAAAAACTCCTATTCATATCTCCAAACATTACTTCCACATTTACCAATAATATGGGGAACATCATATGAAGCTAATCATACAACTGGCCTCAAAAAACAAACAAAAAACATCCTAATAATTGAAGGTATTTTTTCCTTTTTTTTAATAGTTTGGCTCCTTACTGCGTTAACTTATGAACTATGCCTGACTAATCCTTTCACGACTGTCATATATCTACTTTACTCTATTCCTTAGAACATATGATGTTACTGTGTAACTTTTACATAACTGATTCAAGACAACCCAGGAAAAAAGCAGCCCACTAAATATTCCAGGTGATTTAAATTCTGATCTTCATTATTAAAATTAGTAAGCTTTCTTTTTCTTTTTACATGCAAGACACTTTGTTAAGAACACCAAAGCCAAGATAGACTCCTTTTGTGATTCCAATATAAAAATATTTGTTGAGGGGCCAGCCTGTGGCCGGAGTGGTTAGCTTCCTGCGCTATACTTCGGCGGCCCAGGGTTTAGCCGGTTCGAATCCTGGGCACCAACATGGCACTGCTTATTGGGCCATGCTGGGGCGGCATCCCTCATGCCACAGCTGGAAGGACCCACAACTGGGAATACACAGCTGTGTACCGGGGGGCTTTGGGGAGAAAAGAAATATAAAATCTTTTCAAAAAAAATATTTGTTGAGCATCTACTACTAAACACAAAGCCTTGTGCTAGGCTTTGACAATATAATAATGATAAAATCAAGAACATTGTCCCTGCCTTCGTGGAACTCAAGAACAAGCATCTTGATTTGCTTATAGAACCTCTAAGGTGGAATGCTACTTGATCCGTCAGTCAAGTGGACACAAAACTTTGGTATTTAATCTAATAATTTAATCTAATCTAAATGAGTGATCAATTTCCTTTCCTCAACAGTATGCATTCTCTGAAAATAACTCACCCATTTCTGAGACTCACTTAAAAAAACCTTCACTTCTGACAAGCTATTTAATGTCACACTTTTATATAAATTAATGTAAATAATAAAAAAGATTGGATTCCTTAATGTGTTAAGAGAAAGACAAAATTTTCCAGCTAATTATGATGGTATGCTAAGAATAGGAAATAAAGTACTCCAATACTGCACCTCTATTCATAGACGGAAAGTACTTAAGAGTAAAAAAAAAAAAAAAACCCAAACCCTGCACTTACTAAAGTTAAAAGGATTAGTAATACTGAAAAATTTACCGATGAGATGATATGATGTCTGAGATTTGCTTCAAAATAATTTGGTGGAGAGGGTACAGGTGTATATAGATGAAACGAGATGGACCACTGTCGACACTGGCTGATGGGTACATGAAGCTCAATATACTACTCTATTTTGTATATGTTTAAAACTGTCTAGAATAAAAAGTTCTTAAAAAGTAAAATATAGTATCTTTGATATCTCTATCTGTACATTGCTGTCTCCAGACATACCTGGCATTTTTAACCACATGAAAATGTTTCAAGCTTTTTTAAAAAATGAAACATCTTCCAATAGCTCTACTTTTAACATACTCTATTTGCCTTAATCCAAAATTTCCTCTAATAGTACAATACCCTGCACAGTTGAAGTAGGCAACAAATATAAAGTCTTAAACGTGAAATATAAAAAGCAAAAACTTTTAAAACTATAGCTTTAATTCCAAGGAATTTTTTAGGTTATTAGAATGTAAACGTTTTACATCTTTACAATAACTGCCATTTATTGAGTGTCTAATATATCCCACCTACTTTATAAACAATCTTTAATCCTAAAAGCTCATTTTACAGATAAGGAAACCGGCTCAGAGAGATGATACATCCATGGCCATACACTGCTAAAGGGAAAGCTAAGACTAAGGCCCAGGTCTAACTCCACAGCTCTCCAAAGCCACGCTCCTCTCACTGATTCAACAAATATCGAACACCCACTACAGGCCTGGCGCTGTTACAGGCAACGGGGCACTCACTATATGCTAAGCAACGTGCTAAAGGTTTTCAATGCCATTTAATCCTCACAACAACTCTAAAACGCAGGTACAATTATCCCCTGTATAAATAAGGACACTGAGTCCGAGAGGCTAAGTAACTCGCTTAAGGACACTCAAGTAAGGAAGTGGCAGTACTGGACTGGGAACCCTCGAAAACTGTTAACCACTACATGCCTCAAGGCACCACCAAGTAAAACAGCCTAAGCAGAACTCTGAAGACAAACTGTGGAAAGTCTTGGAGGAAGAGGAAGCGGGAGCTGGATTACTGCAAGGCCAAGTTTATCCTCGATAAGCACATCTAAATAAAAGGCAGCGTGACAATTAATAAAGAAACGAGCAGTCACCTCCGCAAGGGCTCAAATCTGCGCTCTGACACTTGCTGTGGGACCACCAGGAAAGCACCTGCCCTCTGGGAATCCCAGTTTCTTCTTCCAGCAGAAAATGGAAATCTCGCCCTCTCTCCCCCGGGGTTGCGAGAATGAGGAGGGGCAGCGTAGTGGCTGACACCACAGACTGGGTTATAAACGAGCAATCCGATGTCACCCAATGCAAACACAGGAAAAAAGGAATTAAACCGCAGCTCCACTTTAAAAAGCCACGTCTGTACCCCTGGCCTAACCCGAACGTGGTTAACCCCAGCCACCGCGCAGGGACAGGCCAGTTTCCACGTCCCACCATCAACCAGCCACATCACAAATTCGAGCCTCAGTTTCCTCGCTTGTAAAATGGAGACAACTCTACTCATGACCGAGGGCTACGCGAAGCAACCCAAACCCACGTGAAGACACCTAAATCCGTGCCCGGCGCACAGCAAAGTGCAAACCATCGAAACACGCTCGTTCCTTCTTTTCTTAGATTCTAGAAACGCCAAAACTTTTGTCTTCTTCGTTACTGCTCGATGCTGCCCGGGCTCTGGGCCTTAGAGGGACTCACTCAAAACAGCACCCCGCACGCACAGACCCCCAGACCCCTTCCCCAGCCCGGGCCCAGGGACGTTCGACCACACCGACAAGGACACCGGAGCGGCTCCAAGATGCCGGCGGGGCTGCGAGGCGCTGCCTTTTGTACTCGGGGCCCGACGCGGCCTAGGAGCCGGGAAGGCGGCGCCGGGGGTGGGGGGCGGCGCGGCCCGCGGGGGTCCACACGGCCGGGGAGGTCTGCGGCCGCCGGGACTCGCGGCGGGGCGACGGGCCCAGGCCGGCCGGGGAGGCGGGCAGGAAGGCCGCGCACACCCTTCCCGCACGCCGCGAAGCACTCCGCGGGCCGCCGAGGAGCGGCGCGGGCGGGCGGGCGCCGCGAGGGGACCCCTCGCCCCCGCACCGAGTCCTGTCAGGCCCGGCGCCGCGCCGCCCACCGCCGACCCCGGGCGCGCCGCCGCCTGACAGGCCCGCCCCGCGGCGCCGCCCGCCCGCCCGCGGCCCCGGCTCGCCGTCGTCCTCCCCCCGCCCGGCGGCCCCGGAAAGCCGGACACAGAGGCCTCGGCCCGACGGACACTGCGGAAGGCCCCGGTTACCTGGGGGGTTGCTGGTGGCTGGGCAGCTTTCCGGGCGGGAGGGGGGCGTCAGGACGAGGAAGAGGAGTGCGGGCGCAGCGGGAGAAGGGCCCGGGCGGTCGGCCGAGGCCCCGGCAGGGAGCGGGCGGGCCGAGGAGGTGCGGACGCGCCGGCGGCAGTAGCGGTGGCGGTGGCGGCGGCGGCGGCGGCGCCTGCTCCGGCGGCTCCCTCAGGATCTTCCTCGGGCAGGTCCAAGATGGCGGCGCTCCCTGCACAGGGTTTCCTGTCACCCTCGCAATGGGCCGGACCACAAAAGAAGGGGGAGGAGGATGCGCGCGCAGCTGGCGGAGCCCGGAAGAGAGTGGCCGGGGCCCGGCCCGCTAGCCACGCCCCTTCCTCAGCCCGCCCCTCTGGACTCGTCGCGCTGCCGTCGAGGCCCGCCCCACCGGCCCTGACGCCTGAAGAGGCGGAGGACAGAGCTTATGCGCAAGCGCAGTCGCTTGACCTCGCTGCCTGGGGAAGTTACTGCGCGGGCTCGCGTCGAGCGAGCCTAGGTGCTTGTGGGTCTTACAGGACTGGGGTTGTCGCTGTGGTGTCTTTTTACCATTTTTAATGCCAGCAACTACCACTTGCTGGACGCTTACCATACACAGCCACTGTGCTAAGCACACATTTCTTGCATTCATTCAACATGTCTTATTGAGCGCTCCGTACATAGCGGGGAGCAAGGCGCAGTGGGTCCCTATCCAACAACCCCAGGGGGTGCATATCCCCATTTTATCTATGGCGAAACTGAGGCTCGGATTGATCGAGTCACTTGTTCAAGATCATGTAGCTAGGAAGTGGGGCTTTCTGCCCTGTGTTTCGCCTCTGTCCCTTTTAACGTCCCTTTGCGCTGCCTTTGATGGGAGGAGAGAAATTGTGGCATTTTTCACAATTTGTCCACCGCCTCGCATCTTCTAACTTGGTCTGCTATTATCATCTTCCCAGAAAGTTTAGCGCATCTTCGTGCAAGGCTACGTTGTAACTTTCGTGGGCCCTGGGCACCTTTGCCTGTGCTTTCAGCTGTATGCATATAACTCCTTGTGGATATATATATAGGTTATGTATATATATAAAACTACATGTAAAACCTATAGAGCTATGCCTCTATTCCTATATTCTTTAATTCTAACAGATACAGTGCGTTTGTGGTCACGCTTTAACATCTCTAAAATCAAGAAATTTGCCTGTGCCAAATAAAGGAGAAAGCTGTGAACCAATTGCCATTACTTGCCCAGCTATGAACTTAGGCCTGGCTAGAAAGTTTCTGAATATCCAGTTGTCACCTGAATTGAAATCTTTATGCATATCTAATGCTTATTGAACACGTTAGGTGTCAGGAACTGTCCTAAGGATCATCCATATTTTCTTGTTTAATCCTTACAACATCCCCATTCTATATTGGGTACCATACTCAGCCCATTCATTTTATGAATTAGAAAACTGTGTTCTACAGGTCTATAGCCATAAAGGTAAAAATTGGCTGTACTGGGACTTGAACTCAAGCACATGTGCCTTCAGAACTCCCGTTCCTGAGCACCACTCTATGCTTCATCCCTTATTTGCACTTGTAGCAGGTTGAATGTAGATCCTTAATTGTTTAAGTCTACGTCAAAGACATTACACTTTGATGCAGCATTGAAGAAAAACATTGTTGTGCATGCAGTGTACTTGTCACATGCTAAGCAATGCAATTAAAGGCAGTAGAAATTGTCACTTCTTGTAATAAAGTCACAGAATTTTCAAAATTAGGAGAGACTGCGTGTGACCAATTGCAGCATAATAAGGAAGGACTGTCCTTTGGATGCCAAACACCTGTCAGGGTTTCTAGCGAACTTTTTAAAGAGGTTGTTTATATAAAAAGAGATATATACACAAAATATTCATTGCAGCACTATTTGTAATAGCAAAAGACTAGAGACTATCACTAGAGAGCTGTTATAATAAATTTTAGTACATCCATATTGTGGAATATATGCAGCAATTAAAAAGAATGAGGCACACGTCCTGATATTGAACAATGTCTAAGAAATACTTCAAGTGAAAAAAACAAGATTCAGAAAACTAAATAGCATGCCAACGTTTGTTAAACTTTAAAGGGAGGGGGAAACGGACATGTATGCTCATGTAACTGGACATTGAGAGGGATTTTTCCTATTGTCCTGAAACTGCTGATGAGGCCCAAATATGAACCAAAAGTCCATAAGGAGCCCACACTCTACGTTTAAAGAACCCGTGCTTGGAATCCGCTTTCTTCGAGCAGGGCGTCTGAGGAGCCATTATGTTTCTTCTACCAGCCCTTCCACCAACCCCTACGTCCACTCCACTACTCCCCACCCCTTCCTCAGTCCCACCCCTCTCCCCACCGACAAACCACGACCACTAATCAGTGGAAAGAAAGAAGGGAGAGATGGGAGGGAAGTTAGCCTTTAGGAAAATGCAGTGTTCTGGAAACAGACCCATCCCTTCCTCTCCCTCTGTGGGGGGCTGTATCCTCTCCTAGAGGCAGGGGAGGAGGGCTCCAAGAGAATCGCTAGTGAAGATTGGGTGCGCCTGCAGGAAGAGGAGACTGGTAACACCTGATACCTGTTTGAGCAGCAGACTTACTGATCTAAGCAAAAGAAAACACAAGTGGAGAGAGGCCACGTGGCACGTGGCTTTCGTGGCATGGTGGAGGGCTCTAGATGGAGAGGGACTGAAACTGCTGCCACCACATCCACACACCTTGACTTCCCAGTCCTAGTCTGGAGCACAGCAAAGAGATGTTCATCACGGAGGTGTGGCATGAATGACAGAAGCTGGCAGCCAGCAGGAAGATGCAGCCTATGTCACCCACTCCTAGGGAGATGCATGGGGTCACTCCAGGTACTGATTCTTTGTCTTCTCCACCTGTTCTTGTTTCTCTTCTCCCTGTTTATGTTTTTATAATTTCTTTTGTAAAAATAAATGTTACTCTATTTTTATCTTTTTCCAGAGCCTAAACATTTAGAGTCATTTTCAGATGTGTCTATTGTATTTATTTAAATCAAATTAATTCATCTCTATTGGTTTTATAGGCTTATTTTTATTTGTTAATTTCCCTCATATATTTTAGAATTTTGGTTCATGGGCTTATCTTGGACTGTAGATTATTTTTCTTTCTCTCTCTCTACACTCACCCCATTTTGTGTACTGCCTTTGGAGTTGCCACCAATCCAGAACTACATATTAAAATATTGGTGTCCCAATTCCTGAGTTAATATTGAAAATAGAGCAGAATCAATAAAATTTATATTCTAAATTTTATTCTATGTTCATGTGCTACCTAACTTAAAAAACTAATACGTTTGTGGGGCCAGCCTGGTGGCACGGTGGTTAAGTTTGCACGTTCTGCTTTGGTGGCCCAGGGTTCTCCAGTTCAGGTCCCAGGTGCAGACCTGTGCACCACTTGTCAGGCCATGCTGTGGCAGACATCCCATATATAAAGTAGAGGAAGATGGGCACGGATGTTAGCTGAAGGCCAGTCTTCCTCAGCAAAAAGAGGAGGATTGGTGGCAGATGTTAGCTCAGGGCTAATCTGCCAAAAAAAATATATAAATATTTTAAGTGTCATTGATTAACCTCCAGTGAGACATAGTTCAATTATGTAAAAATCATCAAAAAATCAAAAAATACTAGTTTAACCAAAAAAGAAAGAGCGATTGATATACTTCAGAATTTAGCAGGTTGACAAAGACAAAGAAGTCAAAATCAAGTCCATGAGACTCCTTAGTCTCTGGATATGAAAAAGGATTAGATGCAAATTTATGATATGAGAGGAGAAAATGATGCATAAATGTAAGGATCAATACATGCTATATTCAATTGTATAAGAAATTTGTGACCATTAAAATAGTCACCCCTCCAACAGATCCATACACCTCATACCAACCCCACCAAAACAGAATCCTCTGAAGTCACACCATATGAGGGCCTGACTTCTGAAGTTGACCCATAACAGCAACAACAACAAAATCATGTAAAGTGAAAAGTGTACTTGAAAATTTCTCAGGAAAGCTCTGGCCTGGAGTCTGATTTGTAGTCTCTTAGTTTTCCTCTGATCTGGATCTGATAGCCACCCCTTCGGCTGACCACCAGAAGAAGCAGGTGGTTTAGATTTAGAAGCCATGTTCCGTGAAAACAATATGCATCTTTGAACTTTAGAATCAAACTCAGTGTGGCAAAATGACCACACCATGAGATCCACTTGAAAACTGAGATCTACTAGGAAAATAGCAAAGTTGACTCTTTCTTTCTTTTTTTTTAAAGACTGGCCCTGAGCTAACATCCATTGCCAATCTTCCTCTTTTTTTTTCTTCTCCCCAAAGTCCCCTAGTACATAGTTGTAGATTCTAGTTGTAATTCCTTCTGGTTCTGCTAAGTGGGATGCCGCCTCAGCATGGCTTGATGAGTGGTGCTAGGTCCACACCCAGGATCTAAACTGGTGAAACCCTGGGCCACCAAAGTGGAGGGCACAAACTTAAACTCTCGGCCATGGGACTGGCCCCTAGATTTGACTCTTTCAACACAAGCTTACTCCAAAGCATGTACTTATTTTTTTAAAGGGAGGGCAGATTAGTATTTAAATTTTCTTTATTGTTTTGTTTGACCTTGTACATTTAGTTGAAATAATATAAGTTAAAAGCATGTGTGATGTGACACATGTATTAAACAGATGGTAACTCTCACCATGACACCAATACGGCAGGTACTGTCAAGAACTGAGATTTTACCCTATTTGCAAGCCAACAGCTTAGCCTAATACAGTTTCATGGATACAAGCAGAAGACAGGAGACTTCTACGTCAGAGACAAAGGACTTTATCATTCACAGCACTGCATGCAGCGTGAGCATCAGCATATTCGCATCATTTCCTGGATGTCTGAACACACTGTATGTTATAGGAAAGGAACCCTGAGCTTAGAAAAACAAAATCTTTTATAGTGGGGAGTAAACATTTCTATCCTTTGCTGTGGAGGGAAACACTATCTCTATCTTTGAAGGCTGGTTGCTCTACAAATATCCTTGAAAAAATAGTCTGGGGCAAACGACACTCAGTGCCTCTGTTGACAAGATGTGCAGAAACACAAGAGACCCATGCAGGGTTGTCTCCCAACAGGGGCAAGATTTTGTTGTGTTGCTTTATATTAAATTTGGCAGAAGGGGACAATGAGTGAATGATAGGCTATAGAGGAAAGAATATGGTTTTGAGAATCACACTGACCTTAACTTCTTAAAGTTAATAATAGCTTTTTATTAGCTATGTGACCTTAGTCAAATTGCTTAACTTCTCTGATCCTCAACTACATAATGAGATAACAGATCTACGCCCATAGAATTGTTGTTTAGATCAACTGAGAAAGTGTAACTGAGAGTATCGGGCACAGTATCTGGAATATTCTAAGCATTGAACAAAAGCCCAATCCTTCTATCCTTCCCTCATTCACTGATTCCCTCATACGTGTGAATCAGGTGCACAGTTAAGCCTCTACCAGAGCCCCACATCCCTCCCCCAACTTGAGAAGCAACTTCTTGGGTCCCTACTTGTGTTAGATAGGATACATGGGTTCAGGTGCTGTAAGTAAGGATCCCCAAAATGACACAGGCTTTCACAAGTTGGAAGTTTCCTCCTCCCTCACGTAGAAGTCTGGATAGGTAGCCAAGGGCTGACATGGCAGCTTGAGGGTGGCGATTTTTAAGGTCTTCCTTGGTTGTTGCACTGCCACCAAAAAACAAAGCTTCTACCTCATGGCTCAGAATTCTTACTGCAGCTGCCACCGTCATGTCCCATTCCAGCCAGCAGAAGGGACAAAAATAAGTGGGCAGCGAGTGCTTTCCCTTTAATGTATGATCCGGAAGTTGTGCTCTTCTCTTCTGTTCACATCCCATTGATGAGTCACGTGGTCACACCTCGCTGCAAGGGAGGCTGGGAAATTTAGTCTTTTTTCTGGGGAGGATTGTTATTACTAGAGGAAGGGAAGAACAGACATTGAGAAACGACTAGCCATTTCTGCCATCCCAGCCTTCTTTGCTTAAGAGGGGGCAGGCATTAGAGCTCACAGGCCTGGGGAAGCTGGAGTTACACTCTGATGTCACCAAGCAGTAGACCATGAAGCTTTCCCACCGGCCATAGTTCCCTCAGAATGCCCATTTTGGGCTCTCTGGGGGACTCTGAGTAAATAGCATCCCATTTGCCTTGCCTGAGTTCTGAACAAGTTCAGGAATAAAAGAAAAAGAAGCAGAGGGAGGCCAAAAGATCGCCTTCGTTACTGATATCAGCCGTCTTGGAGAAGAAGCGTTCAGAGCTGGTAGCTGAAGGGTGCCACTAACAGTGAATCCCCGAATTGGGCTGCAAAGACTAGGGCAGGCCCCCTGCCAAAGCGGGGCAGAGCCCCAGGAGCAGCTCCCTCCCCGTAAGACGAAGGACAACGCTGAGTTGAGCATGACCAGGTATTCTCAACTTTACCAAATAAATCAGTCCCTCATTGAACCAGGAATGGATAAAGCAGGAATAGGAACCAGGAATGTACTTAGGAAAAACTCTTCCTCATTGAAACCAGGGCCAGGGAAGAGGGGCTCCCCTCTACCATCCATGGCGAGCAAAGAGTGAAACTTAGAAATATCAGAGCAAGCAATTATAATACAGCCTACAAATCCAAGAAAGAGTCAGACTGACAAGTCAGAAATTACCCAGCACTATAATTAGATTTGTGTCCCAGCCTTGCCTCTTAGTAGCTGTGTGGCTTTGGATAAGTTCCATAAGGTCTCTAATTCTTCATTTCCTTGCCTCTATAATGAGGAAATAGTAGTATCTAATTCCTAGAGTAGTTGTGAAGAGAAAATGAAGTAAAGCATGAAAAGCTCTCACAAAGTGGGTGGCAGTGAAGAAGCCTTCGGAAGCAGTAGCTGCAATGATGATTTCTGAGAGCCAATCAGTAGCTCCTGAAGCAGTTTCTCCTGTAAATTGGGAAAGAAAAAATCTTTATCTGCTCTCATGGAATTCGACAGAGATCTGAAGGGTTTCTACAGAATAATAAAAATAATGGGGAGAGAGAGAGAGAGAAGAGGGAAGAATGGGAAACAGGCCCCTGCAGGCTTAGCTGGTTTCAAAGACTGACTGGAATGGGGTCCAGGACAAACTGGGCTCGGCCTTCCGTTTCCCATACCCCCTGTGCACCCCAAACACACACGCTTTGGGAGGGGGTCGAGAGAGGAGAGACCCCACTTATCTGGACTTCCCTGGCAGACTCTGATGTTCAAGTGGGTTCTATCCTTTCTCAACCCCCTCCCCAAGTACTGCCCCTCCCCCCGAAAAAAACATACAGCAGTTAATTTTGTGAAGGGTTTTATGGATGGGGCTTCTGTTTAAAAACTTTGAAGTCAGCTGGATAAGGGATTCTGAGGTCTCTGATGTTCTGTGTTTTCTTGCTGAGAAAGCTGTAAGATACCCTCAGGAGAGGCTGCGGGAGATCACACATCACAGTTAACAGGGCATTCCCTCATCAGGGATTCACTCGTCAGTGACTAATGATCCTGCTTGGACTTGGGCTCCTCACTCCTCCTGTCCAAGGAGCCCCTCAGGGACCCGGTCCTATTTCCTGCTCCAGCCCTTAGATTGGTAGACAAGGAAGGGTCAATGGAGGCCTTTTTAACCAAGTCTCTGTTACACAGAAGAGAAAACACAAATTCCAGATATTTACTGACTTGCCCAACAGTCACTCAGCAAGGGTGTCCAGACTTTGGATTCCTAATCTATTGCTTTTCCAAGACTTAGATCCCAACGCCACAGCCCCTTAGCTCTGAGACTTGGGCAAGCTTCTCAATCTCTCTGGGCCTCAGTTTCCTCATCTGTAAGATAGTATGGTGGCCCTTAGTTTGTTGGATTTTGTGAAGGTTAGAGTAAAAATCCTCTCCACCATACCCCCCTAATTCCCACCCCTCTGCTCTCCCTGCCAGGGTGTCAGCCCCCTCCTGGAGGAGGCCTCTGCAGCCTTCAAGCCTGATCTGGGCATTGCTCCTGACTTTGCTGGTGGGAGGGGGCCATCCCCTTCCTTGTGGTCCCTCAGTACAGATGAGGATTTAGTTATTTTAGAAGCCCCAGAGCACAGTATCCATGCAACAAATGAAACTTTTGAGAGCAGATAGACATAATTTTTATGCTTAAAAGTCTTTATCTCATTCTTTGGTCATGCCAAAGATCCTTTCCCCCTCCAGATACTGAAGAGACAGCTAAGGAGAAAAGAGGGTGTGGAGGAAGAAGAACACATTTATTCTGGGTTTTACAGGTTTACTGTCTGACCTCCCCGACCCTGAGCTAAGGAGGAAAGGTGCCATTTCTGTTGGGTTCACTGCTTTAGACCTGGTGCAAGTATGTACAAGATGTAAAAACAGAAGCAAAAAATAACTTGCTTCATCAATAAATGAACACAGGGCAGCTGGGCTTCACTAAATGACCGATGCCTTCAAGCAGTCTCTGTTTTAGGACAATAGCTGGGGTCACTGGTTTTCAAAAACTATTGGGGAAACCACTTCCTGCTTCCCCCAATCATTACTCCTATTCTGATATCGAAAAGAAAAAGCTGGCAGAGCAGAGCATATTGGACGTGCTCCACAAGAGGGCGTACCAGGCCCATGCTGAGCCTGCTCAGCCAGAACGCCTGGTCATTGGTCCCATTTGTGTTGCTCCTGCAGATCTGGTTCGGCAGCGCTATTTCCTCAGTCTCTTTTTCAGTTCCTCTCTTTTCAAGACCCAGGAGGAAGTAAAAAAGCTTCTGGAGTCAGGTGGACTTGGATTAAAATCCTGGCTCTGTCATTTGCTGAGACATTGGCAAATGAGTTAGCATTCTGAGCTGTTGTGTTAATAATTGGTAACTTCTTCCCAAGGCCGGGGACACACAGAATTATGACTCTCGGCACAAGAAGGGACCTTCAAGATCGGCCAGTAGAGTTCCCACATTTCACAGATGGGGACACCGAGGCCCAGGCTAGCCCAGAGCCCAAGTCTCTAAGCACTTGAGCCTGTGCTCTCTCTGCTACACTCAGCTACCTCCTTCAGAAATGCATAAAATATAACAACATTCAATGAACAAATGAATGAAAAAGTAAAAAGCCCTTTACCAACAAGCTTGTGCCTTTATAGAGCAAGGACTTTGGATCCAGACAAAAGCACGCACTGCTTATATCCATCATCCCACTTCACTGGTGACTGACTTCAGCAAGTCACTTGACCTCTTGTGCCTCAGTTTCATCACCTCAGTCGGGGAGCAGGGAGATAACTGGAGATAATAACAGTACCTGTCTCAAAGGGTGTCATGGGGGTTCAATGATCTCGTGCACAAAGTGCTCAGCTCAGTGCCTGGCACCTAGCGGGCAACGAACAGATGCTAGTTCTTAGAGTGGGGATTTTTCATGATGTTGTGGGGAGGATTAAATGATACAACATATTAAAGCCCTCAGCATAGGACTTGGCTCATGGTAATGGTATAAAATACAATATATAATACTAAGTATTCCTTTATCCCCTTCCATGAAGTAAAGAATGACTGTTTCTAAGAACAAAGCTTTTCACCCCCCTGTGTTGCTACTGCATCAGTTGAGACCTCGTCTTTTCTCCCCTGGACTATTGCTACAGAGTCTGCACCTTAGGAGGAATGAGTGGTGCCACCCGACAGGAGGCTCACCTCCAAGGGGGCCCCTAACTCAGCTCCAGCCAATTGTTGCTGGGAAAGCATATGGGTTCCTTATTGTGCTAGTTTCCTATGACTGCTGTAACCAAGTACCACAAACTATGTAGCTTAAAACAACAGAAATGAGAGCCAGCCCTGGTGGCCTAGTGGGTAAAATTCAGCACTCTTCTCTTCAGCGGCCCAGGTTTGGTTCCCGGACGCAGAACTACACCATTCGTCTGTCAGTAGCCATGCTGTGGTGGCGGCTCACACAGAAGAACTAGAAGGACTTACAACTAGAAAATACAACTATGTACTGGGGCTTTGGGGAGGGGAAAAAAAAAAAGAGAGAGAGAGGAAGATTGGCAACAGATGTTAGCTCAGGGTGAATCTTTCCCAGCAAAAAAAAACCCCCAAAAAACCAGAAATGTATTCTCCCACAGTTCTGGAAGTTGGAAATCTGGAATCAAGGTGTTAGCGGGGCCCTGCACCCTCTGAGGTTGTGTCAAGTCCTTCCTTGCCTCTTCTAGCTTCTGGGGGTGGCCATCAATCCTTGCTGTTGCATGGCTTGCAGCTGTATCCACTCCAGTCTCTGCCTCTACCATCAGCCACGTGCCATTCTTTCTGTTGTGTGCCTGTGTCCCTTCTTCTCTTCCTATAAGGACACCAGTCATATTTGATTAAGGGCCCATCCTGCTTAGTAAGACCTCATCTTAATTTACATCTTAATTTCATCTGCAAAGACTCTATTTCCAAATAAGTTTGAATCCACAGGTACCAAGGGTTAGGATTTCGACATATCTTACAGGGGAACACAATTCAACCCATAATACTTGTTAAAAGATTTTTCAAAAACTTTGAAATTTTATGAGCTCTTCCAACTTATGAATATTTATAGTTTACATATAAAGTATAGTAACATAATTATATTACATTATCTATATTAAATTATATTATTTATAAATTATATATTATAAATAATATATGAATGCTGATTATATGAATAAATTATTGATCTAATAGATTATTTATTTAAATTAATCATTTATAATTTATTAACTGTTAGAATAGTTAATTAATTAAAAAAAAACAACTGGGTGAGTCAAACAAAACATTTCTGTGGACCTGAAAGGTGCTCAGACCATCACTTTTTATCCCTGGCCTCATGGACTGTCAGGGTGGTCTTCCTACAAAGCAAATATGATGATGTTACTCCCCACATTATGGCCAATAGCCGGCAGCAATAACTGACAATGAATACTTCCAAGGAACACTTCCAGCTCCATCTCCCCGACATCGCCTTGTGAAGCCTGTGCTCAGGTGTAGCGCCCTTATCTTAACCTGACCTGCCCTTCACTGCCAGGCCTTTGCATATGTGTTTCCTCCAGACATCGTCCCCATCTCCCCCACCCCCAACAACCCCCGCCCATTTCTTCTGCTACTCCTCACTCCAGGCCCCGCTCACTACTTCCTCTATGAAAACTGCCAGACACAGTAATGTCCTCCCACCCCAAATTCCGTAGTATTTTGCTTCTGCATTTTGCAGCACTTCTGCAGTTTTTGCTGGTGTTATGGCGAAGTTGTGTCATTAACTGCTTCCCCCACGCGGCTAGGAGATCCTGGAAGGCAGGAACTTTACCTTGATCGTTGTGTTAGTTTGCCAGAGATGTAAGAAAGATTCTTTGCTTGAGTGAACTTTAGTTAACCTCCCAAAACTTCTCCCAGGCATATCTGTGTACTTCCTTGTAAAACTTCTAGTTTTAGCAAGAACCCTGCTAAGTCAGTTTAATCAGAACCCCCAACCCTCAATATCTGGTCACCCTTAATGTCTGATCAGATTCCTCGTCTGCCACCATGCCTCGAGTGATGTCTGATTATCCCAGCCCGTCTTCAGCAAAAATCCAGTTATGTCGATTTAGCCAGAAGCCCCCTTCCCCTGATGTTTCCTCCTAGTAATTGTCCATCCACTGACCACATCCCGCTCCCTAGCTATAAATTCCCACTTGCCTGTGCTGTATTTAGAATTGAGCCCAGTCTCTCTCCCCCATTGAAAAATCCCACTGCAAGCCCTATAGCTATTGCTGTGGTCCTAAATAAAGTCTGCCTTACCGTCTTTGACAAGTGTCATTGAAACCTTTTTCTTTAACAACTGCCATAACAAATATCACAGACTGGGAGGCTTGAACAACAGAAATTTATTTTCTCACAATTCTGGAAGCTAGAAATCCGAGATCAAGGTATCACAGGGTTGACTTCTTCTGAGGACTCTCCTTGGCTTGTAGATGGATGTCTTTTACTCTTCTCTGTGTACTTGTACGTGTCCTAAAATTGCTCTTCCTGCAAAGCTACCAGTCATATTGGACTAGGGCTCCCCCTAATGACCTCATTGTAGCTTAATTACCTCTTTAAGAACCTATCTCCAAATACAGTCACATTCTGAGGTATTAGAGGTTAAGACTTCAATATAGGAATTTTAGGGGGATACAATCCAGCCCATAACAGTCATTTTGAAGCTGGGTTACCTGGGGGTTATTGTAAATATTCAATAAGCTTACCTTTCTGCCTTGTTATGAAAAGAAGTTAATCTTGTCAATTTGCTGTTTTCTTGTTTAATCTGAGGGGTGACTCAAGAGTCTCAAGGATTTATGAGCTTGTTTTACAGGAGAAAAGGAATGCCTTCAAGGAAGATGATCACCAGATAACCAGCCCCCCAGCTGCCATTGATGCCCAGAAGTCAGATTGCCCAAGGGCTGATCTGGAGTGAAAGAAACACGGATTACCCCTTTGTTTCTCTGAAACTCCCCCTGCCAAGCCCCTCAACTCTATAAAACCTGCTACTTTCTTTTCTTGTTAAGGCAGATTTGAGAGAACCTGTCCTTCTCCCTTCTCATTTTGGCCAATTTGAATAAACCTGTCTCCATCTCCAAGCACTGATGTCTCAGTGATTGGCTTACTATGCATCATGCACACAAATTTGAGATTAAGAGGTTCAGTATCAGTTTCTTTAAAATTTTTGATAACCCAAATAATACAGAAATTTATTATTGTTATTATTATTATTACCTCATACAAGGTAAAGCTAAAGTCCTCCTTTCCCCACCCAACTCCACCCCACTGTTAACACTGCTGCCAGATTTATTTCTGAGGCTTTGCAAATATGGGTGCACACACATAAGATATAACTTTGCTGTTTTCTCTTTTACATAGATAAGATCATATTGTCCATATTGTTTTGCAAATATTCATCTTATTCTTTTCTTTTTTTTAATGTCTGTATCTACCCTACCCACTGCCCAGACCCAGAGCTTACCTATGGCTAAGTATGTTCAGAACATTTGTTGAAATATTGGGAAGAATGGAGGCATGGAATATAGTTCTGCTATGAGTTTTCTGATGTAATATTATAGAGTCTCATTTTCCTTGTATGTAAAATGGAGGACAATAACTATAGTACTCATCTCCTTGGGTCCTGAGTTGTTGGTCATTTAGAGGTTATGCTTCACTTTAACATTCAACCAGTATTGTCTGACCATTCATCCTGCATGACCACTGGAAGTCCAATATCTTTATTCAGTTTCACTTCCTTGATATTTCTGAGAATCCAGGGAACGCTTCCATTTTCCACAAATCCACCGTGGTGGTAGCTAACTTCCATTGACCAGGCAGCTCTTTTGCTGGTCTGTCTGTTGCTGCTCTCTCTGTTCCTCTTTACTCAAGAAAAAACCCAGATTGCTCTCTCAGTTCCCTAAAGCACACCTAATACTAGAATGCTCAGCTTAAGGAATTTGACCAAAGCCTTCTTGATAGCATCATTGGCTTCCTCGTCATTATCACCATTATTATCTCTCAAAAAAGTCTAGGGGGTAGGTTCTGCCAACATATCCCTTTTACGGGTAAGGAATCAGAGATTCAGAGAGGTTGAGGAACTTTCTCAAGGTCACCGTGTTCTCCCACCTGTAGGGGAGGAAGACATTTCCTCTACATGCTCTGGGCCCTTCTGGCAGGAAAATAAATTAAATTCACGTGAGACAGACTAATGGGAGAAAATTAAACAAAGCTTTATAACATGTATACATGGGAAAGTCTCAGGCAAACTGAGCAACTCGCCAAAACGGTGGAAGCTCTCACCTTAAATACCACCAAAGGAGGATGTTGGGGGTGGGGGAGTCAGTTACGGGAGATTACCAGAAAAGCACAGTAAACAAAAGTCAGTTTATTATGCCGACTTGAGTCCTTGCCTTCTGCATTAATAAGAGTTTCTAGAGATAAGGTCATTCCCCCCTTCTTCCTGGTATAGAGAGGGAGACACCTTTACAGATGGAGATTTCCTTTACAGATGTAAATGTCCCTTACAAAAGGTAACTTCTGCTTTTCAGAGTTTCTCTCATGTCTGCAATTTTTAAAAGTAACCAGCCCAAAATAATCCTCATGACAAAGAGACGTATCTTGGGGTGGCCAATTCCAGTCCTCCACATACCCAATGTGCATTAAAAACAACCCAATTAATTGTGGCATCAGCTTTTGGGAAAAGAAAACAGCTTTATCGCTAGATTGATCTGCAAGAGACAGGGGCATATGCTCTCAGATCTGTCTCCCTGATTCCAGGCTTGGGGCACAATTTATGGTATGAAGGGCAAGGTGGGCTGAAATGTGGCAATAGATGATTAGAGGTAAGGAGAACTGAGGTGATTGATGATCTGTGCAAGCATAGTCAAGCTTCATGCCTCTTCATAGGACACATGTTCACAAAATGGCGGCATTACCATGATCTGAGGGTGGAGTCTTTAGCTCCTTGAAGTCAAAAAGTTCACCTAGCATTTGCACAGGCCCAGTTGATGTGTTGGTGGTCTCAACTGGCCTGAACTGGACAAGAGGCCTCAGTTTCTGAAAAACCACTCTTAATTACTCTGTTGGTAAGATGGGGTCATTTGAACTGATCCTGGAGGGCCTGTGGTTACAAGCAGGGCCATGTCCAAAGCATTTTCCAAAGTTTGGCTGATATCAGTGATGGAACCATAGCTCATTTAAGCTGTTTCACACGAAGGCATTAAGTAACTGAACCATGTAGTGAGATAGTTATTCTATTTTCAGTTATCTTCCAGTCCTTCTGATTAAATCGAGGAGAGCCTCAGGTTGTTTCTAATATCCTTTTAAAAGTTCTCTAACGTGTGCCAATCTCCCTTTCTAACAAAGAGAGAACAGGCAATAGTATCTAGCTAGAATTTAATCACATTGTTTTGTTGTCCTTGTATTTATTTTTATGGAAATGTGGCTGTCCCTTTAATGTAGCCATATAAATGCTCTTTAAAAATATATTTAAGTGATTAAAGTGAGTAGGTTTACAGAAAAATATTAAATAAACAATACCGTAGTTAGTTCATTGAAATGGCAAAATTACAAGATTTGGGGCCTCAAGGCTGCGGAACATTGCATACTGCACGTAATGATGAGGAACTTAAGACTCGATGCCAGAATCCATCGCCTGGCTGGGCCTCTTCCCCTCCCAAGGGGCCGCCTCTCTCCTCTGTTCCTGGCAGAAACCCTCTGGAAAGGCCCCTCAACCCAGCCCAGCTCCAGCCCCAAGTAAAGCTAGTTAACATCATAATGCTCCAGACCCACCAGTAGCACAGCCTTTCTGCTGCCTTAATGTCCTAAACTTCTCCATTTCAATGGGAATTTCCATCTCTCTTTGCATAACAAAAGTCCTCCAACACTGTTTGTTCTCAAACAAAAAAAGAGCAGGCGGTATTCCCCTCAAATGCAGTTAAAATGGCAGGGAGCTTTGCAGTGGCAGTTTATTAAAGGCATAGTAGAGTGTTAGGTCACAAGAGTAGCCCCCTCTCCCCGCTGAGCCCTCAGATGGGGAGGGGTATGCTCTCTCCGTGCTCTGAGTGAAAACTCTAAAGCACAGCTCTGCCCTTGGCCCTGCGGTGTTCTGTTCAACATGCCCATTTCTCCCAGGCCAACCTCCCTGGCTTCACATGGGAGGCCCTTCGAGATCAATATGGTGAAGTAAAAGCACATCGGGCCAATACAGGGGTTCTGTCACCCACTAACTGCCCCAAGGAACTCAAGGGAGGTTTCAGAAGGATTTAACTGTTTCTCCAAATTATTTCTTTAGTTAAGTTAGGAGGTGTGCTCACCAACCACCCTGAACCAGTGCAAACCCCACTGCAAGAGCATCACCTGCACAGACAGGCCAAGAAGTGCCCAAGAGGTGACCTTTGCATTATTTTAATGCTAAGATCTCCACCTGCACCTTATTACTATAACATGCAGTGTATGTGGAAGCATGTTTTCCACCTGAACCTGCGCAAGCAAATACCCACCTCTCCCTTTTGAATATTCATTCCCCATCTGAAATAAAAGGTCCCTGCTTTCCCTTGCTCAGGGAGCCATGACTCTGGAAATAATTCCCTGCGGGCTTGTTATTGGCTGCAAATAAACTTTACTCTGTGTGACAACCACTTCTGGTGAAGGCTTTGATTTCAACTCACCAAGAAGCGGACCCACTTTGGTTAGGTAATATTTTCATGGGTAGAGTGACCTCTAATTTGCTGTGTGACCTCTGCAGGTTCCCTCTCCTCTGCAGCCTTCAGTTTTCCCATTGGTAGCAAGAAGGGATTGGATTAGGTGAGTCTCTTCCAGGGCTGACATTCTGTGGGCTGTAGCCTGAGACTGAATTAATTGACCAGCTTATGATCAAAGAGGCTTAAAGGGCCAGAGCTGAGGTCCAGCTCTCAGAATTGACCACCATCAGCCTGGCCAAAAGGGGACTTCAATGCTTTGCCACTTCATACTGTTTTACACCTAAGTGTCCTGTGTCAGGGAACACGGGTCTGCTGGGAATTAAGCTGGCCTCCCCACTTCCCAAGGGGTCTTCTTACATGAATAACCAACCACAAAGCCCTACAGAGCGGATGAGGCTCACATTTGACCTCTCATATCCCTCTCTCCTCCCATCGCAAATGACAGGTTCCAGCAGGAGAGTTTTCCATTTTGTCTCTCTCTCTCTTTTTTGTTTTGAGGAAGATCAACCCTGTGCTAACTACTGCCAATCCTCCTCTTTTTGCTGTGGAAGACTAGCCCTGAGCTACTCCATGCCCATCTTCCCCTACTTTATACGTGGGACACCTACCACAGCATGGTTTTTGCCAAGCGGTGCCGTGTCCACACCTGGGACCTGAACTGGCGAACCCCGGGGTTCTGAGAAACCAAACATACGAACTTAACCACTGAGCCACCAGGCTGGCCCCTCTTTATTTTTTTAAAGATTGGCGCCTGAGCTAACATCTGTGGCCACTCTTCTCTTTTTTTTTCTTCTCCCCAAAGTCCCCCAGTACATAGTTGTATATTCTAGTTGTAGGTCCCTCTGGATGTGCTATGTGGGACGCCGCCTCAGCATGGCCTGATGAGCAGTGCCATGTCCGCACCCAGGATCCTAACCGGGAAACCCTGGGCCGCCGAAGCAGAGCACACAAACTTTAACCACTCAGCCACGGGGCCAGCCCCTGTTTTGTCTTTTAAAAAGGAAAATAGTTTACTGTTTTTCTTTTAACTTGCCATAAAACATATGTTCAGCATAAAAATGTTTAGAAAGCATAGAAAAGTATTAAGAAGAGAAAGTCCTACCCCTGCCCAATATCCTTCATAAATATTTTTGTGTTCATCTTTCTAGGCTTTCTCTATGAGACATAAAGACATGCATCTTTATAATGAAGATAGGATCATAATAGAAATACTGTTAGAATTTTTTAAAAGGTAAAATTGTGACTCTCGTTACAAATATAAAATGAACACTTGTCAAAGATTTTATTTAACTCAGTAATTAATGAACGAACCAGTAGCATATTAAAACCAGTTGAAAGGAGAATATGATTAACAGATATATAGATATGTAGATATACATACATAAATCTTCTAATAGAGGCAAAATTGGTTATTATCTTCAGGGCAGTAAAGTGATGTTTGGAATCGTCTCTTAAATTGTATATTTACAGGATCAATGTGATGTAAATGCAAGATCAATTTGCATTTTTATGGGCAGGAATAATTTGCTTTACTATCACTTTTGTATAATTTACACGGCTGTGAAATAGCCTTGTCAATGACAGTGAAAGACTCAGCTAACCCCAGAAGATAACACTCAACATTTCATTGAAAGGACACGCAATAAACTCTCACAGTTTTTCACCTGAACATATATCATGGTTATAATAGCTAATGTTTTAGGGGGTGCTTACTATGTGTCATTTAATTCTCTCATTTACGAGTATTCTCTCATTTAATCCTCACAACAGTCCTGTGAGGTAGACCCTATTATCATTCCATTTTTACCGATGAGAAAATCCAGATACAGAGAGATTAAGTGGCTTGCCCAATGTCACACAGCTAGGCAGTGGAGAAGCCAGAATTCAAACCCCTCACTACGACATTAAATTATTGTTTATCTAACTTTCAGTTGATGGGCATTTCGGTCGTTTCCAGTTTTTTTTCTATGAAGAACATTTCAGTGAATATCGTTATATCATTCTCCACTTCTCAGAATTCCTCGAAGTGGAATAACTGTGTTCAAGAATGTGTGCATTTTACATTTGATCGAGGTGAACAAATTGCACCCCGAAAAGTGAAGTCAATTTACACTGCCATCAGCAGCCAGTTTGGGAGAGTTTGTTTTTCTACCTCTTTGCCAACAGTGAGTATATTGGTCTTTTCAATATTTGCCAGACTGGTAGGTGAAAAAAATGGTTTCTTGGTGTTATTTTAATTTACATCTCTTTTTAAGGCAAGAATTCTTCAAGACTCTTTTAGGAGGATCATTATCAGCTCCAGAGATCACTTTGTCACCCCTCCCCCGCCTCCCCACCCCCCCCCCCCCCGCGAGTTAGGGGCAGGCCTGGGATGCTCCTCAAGGTTTTCTGACTTCTTTCTGGAATAAATAGAGCCTTTCCTATGAGCCTCTCTGACACCACTGCTGCTTTCAGTGTGAATACCAGCGGAGGTGATGGGAACCCATCAGAAGTAAGCTCTCCTTTGGGTTAGTCTATCAATGGAGATGATATAATTAGTTAGGCCTTTTGAAAAAAATAAAACTGAATTCCTACCTCATCACCAGTGGACCAAATACTTAAATGTAAAAAAAAAATGTAAAATCAATAAACAAATGACTACAAGAAAAATAGGAGTCAATTAGTTCTGTGATTTATAAAACAAATCATAAGGAAAAGTTAACAAATTTGACCATTAAATGCTTTAAAACGTCTACATGGCAAAACCAACAACAAACCACTAGAAATGAGTTTGAAAGACAAAAGGAGAGTTTTCACAAGATCTCACTCTTAAACAAACAAAAAACACACGTGTCAGAAATTACTTAGTCATTTGCCAACTATTAGACCAATTATAGGATTGAAAAAGATAATGCCTGTGAACGTGCTTTACTCAAAGGCATTTTTCTGCAATGTAGGCACTGTGGTTGTGACTGTCATCATGATCTTTATGATTTCCAGTGATGCAGCCAAAAGCTGTGTGGAGAAGCCTCAGGGTGCAGGTATGAAGGAGGCTGTGGGGGTATCCATCGCTTTTCCTCAGAAGCGGAAAAGAGCCTAGACTTTGAAAATAACCACACTGGATTTGAATCCTGGCTGTGCTGGCATTTGCCAGTCCTCTGACAAGATCTGTAACGTCTCAGGGGGGCCTGGTAGGGCAGCAGTTAAGTTTGTGGCCTCCACTTCGGCTGCCCAGGGTTTGCTGGTTCAGCTCCCAGGCGCCAACCTGTGCACCACTTATCAAGCCATGCTATGGCAGGAGTCCCACATACAAAGTAGAGGAAGATGGGCATGGATGTTAGCTCAGGGCCAATCTTCCTCAGGAAAAATATTTGTAACATCTCAAATCCTTTTTTTCCTCATTTGTAAAATGGGGCTAGTGATGTCCAAGTCTGAGAATGTTTTTGAGGAATCAATAAGATGATGCACGTGGACTGCCTGGCACAGAGTCTGACACTTATTAGACAATTTTTTAAAAAAGTGTGTTCCCTTCCCACACCTTTCTCTGAGAACTCGCAGAGATTTCCTGGACTCTCCAGTTCAGTCATTCAACAATGTTTATTTCACATCTATGCATGCTGGGCACCGTGCAGGTGCTGGGGAGACCAGGATGAATATGAGAGGCCGTCTCTGTCCTCTTGGAGTTTACAGTCTAACGAGGCCATTGGACATGGAACAGGCAATTTTGCAAAAATGAATTATTTACAATTGAAGCAGAGCTTTGAGGAAAGGAAACCCACAGTGCTGCAGGGGCCTTGGGAATGTTCAGGAAAGGCCTCTGAGGAAGGGATCTGAGGGATGGGGGAATTAGCATTGGTTGTGACAAATAGAAATGGCAAGCAATAGGATATATTGGAGTATGTGAGGAAGCCATTTGGTGTAAACCTAATTCGGCCTGACCTTGTTTTCCGAAAGGGCCTGACATGGCCGTTGAGCACGCATTGTATATCTGCTTTAAACATTTGCTATGTCCGAAAGACAAGAACAAATGCCCTTAAGATAAAGGTACAACTTCCCCCAACATTGGCATTTCCTTAAGGATAAGAATCTCTCCTTAGGCTAGAACTGATTGCTGTGCTCACCTGTGACCACCCAGCTTGAGACAACAGAACTGCCACCCTGCTGTGTCCACTGAGACAGCAACCTACTACCTGCTGTGTCCATCAATCGCTGTGCCGACAGAGCAGTCTCATGACTATTGTAAAAGGGGCATTTCAATCATATTTGAAATATCCTCTTTGGGGTATATAACCACTCTGTACACCCCACTTCTTCGGTGCCCTTCCTTCCTTCGGAAGAGAGGCCCGGGGTCATGGTCCTCACATTGTGGCTCAGAACAAACTCACCCAAATTTTCATTTATAGATTGGTTATGGATTATTTTCGTCAACAGTTGGAACTGAGGGAAGCATTGGTAAGGCCTGAGCAGGATGGACCAGGGTTACCTGAGTAACCAACGGAAGGAGGGCCAATGTGGCTGGAGGCTGGGCAGGGCATTCCCAGCTCAGGAACTGTGGCTCTGGCATCCCAGACAGGAGTTCATCCCAGCTTCAGTCTGGACATTCTAGGGCCAGGAACTTGCTACATCTGAGGTGACCTGGTCCATCCGGGGATTGGCTGGTGCATCCAGAAATTCAGGTGCAATTTGCTGGCTACTGTAGCACTGTGACCAGGAAGTGGACAAGTGACCTCAAGCTCTTGGTCTTAACCTGAGGCAATCAGTCACTCTCCTTTGCCAAGTCTTACTTTCCCCTCTCTGTTATTTATCTATGTTGCAATCACCTGTTTATATGTCTTCTTCCTCTATCTCATGAGCTCCCTGTTAGAATATGCCTTTTTCCTCCCTCTGTCCCCAGCTCCTAGCACAGACCTTGCACATGTAGGGGAGGAAGACATTTCCTCTACCCATTGTGGGTTCTTCTGGCTGGAGAACGAATTAAATTCACATGAGACAGAATAACAGGAGAAAATTAAACAAAGCTTTATAACGTGTATACATGGGAGAGGCTCAGGCAAGCTGAGCAACTCGCCAAAATGGCTGAAGCCACCACCTTAAATATCATCTTCAGCTAAAGACAAAGGAGGATGTTGGGGGTGGGGGGAGTCAATCATGGGAGATTACCACACAAGTACAGTAAACAAGATGCAGATTTAAGTCCTTGCCTTCCGTATTGATTAAGAGTTTCTAGAGATAAGGTCATCTCCCCTTCTTCCAGGTACAGAGAGGGAGACACCTTTACAGATGGAGATTTCCTTTACAATGAAAATGTCTCTTAACAAAGGGTAAGTAAATTCTACTTTTCAGAGTTGCTTTCGTGTCTGCAGTTTATTAAAAGTAACCAGCCCCAAATAATCCCCATGCCAAAGAGACATATCTTGGGGTGGCCAATTCCAGTCCCCCACACACATATGAGGTGTTGCTGCATGTATTTGTTGGATGAAAAATAAATGATGCTTTGCAAAGACTTACTCATTTGATCTTAGGTAACTGTTATCTCCCAATACTAGGTATGTTTTATTGAGCATCTACCGGGTGCCACACACATTACTGGTGTTATCTCATTAAATTGCTTTTTGGAGAATGGAATGATTTTGCCTGCACTTTCTCCTCAGCTTTATGTTTTGAAGAAATTCACCTAAACAGAAAAGTTGAAAGAACAGTCCTATAGACACCCATAGGCCCTTTATCTAGATTTGCTAATTTTGCCAGTTGCTTTATTTATCTCTGCGTGCATGTATGTACTATAGGGGAGGAAGACATTTTCCTCTACCCTTTTAGGTTCTTCTGCAGGTCTAAGAATTAAATTGAATTGAGATAGAATAACAGGGGAAAATCAGACAAAGTTCAATAACATGTATACATGGGAGAGACCCAGGAAACTGAATTACCAACCAAAATGGCCAAAGCCACCACCGTCTTCAGCTAAAAACGAAAAAGGATGTTGGGGTTAGTGGTTTGGGACTTCAAAGGAGAGGAAGGCAATTCACATGAAGAGGGAAGAGCCAATGTTTGCTAAATAAATATTTGCCAAGCCATGCAGAGACAATGGGACACGAGAGGACTTTGATCCAAGGGGCCTTGCTAGGTTCCTCCCTCTCCACCACGCCCGGTTCATATTATACCACAGTAATCTAGGTGATAGCTCCTTCCTGGGACAGGCCTTCCATCTTAAATTCTTTTAGGCGGTTAGCGGGAAGGTCAAAGTTCTTTTCTCATCTTTTATTCTTAAAAATAATCAAACCAAAGAGACACATTTTGGGGTGATAAATTCTGCTCCCCTACATACACACACACACTTTTTTTTCTGAATCATTTGAAAGTTGCTGATATGATGACTCCACCCCTAAAATCTGTAGCACATTTCTCCTAAGAATAAGAACATTTTTCTGCATAATTATTGTCTCATTGTCACACTCAATAAATGTAAGGTGGATACAATAATAACTAAAACCAGTCCATGTTTGAATTTCTCCAACTGGCCTGAGTATGTCCTTTGTAGGTTTTTAGTTTTTGTCCAGCAGTATAGGAAGCATTTAATTACCATGTATCTTTGGTCTCCATTAACCTGGAACAATTTTCACCATTTTTTTTTTTGGTCTTTCATGACATTGACGCTTCTTTTTTTTTTTTGAGGAAGATTAGCCCTGAGCTAACATCTGCTGCCCATCCTCCTCTTTTTGCTGAGGAAGACTACCCCTGAGCTAACGTCTGCGCCCACCTTCCTCTACTTTATATGTGGGACACCTATCACAGCGTGGCTTGCCAAGCGGTGCCATGTCTGCACCTGGGATCCGAACCAGTGAACCCTGGGCCGCCGACGCAGGACGTGCGAACTTGACCACTGCGCCACAGGGCTGATCCCAACATTGACGCTTCTGAAGAGTCCACAGGCCAGTTATTTTACAAAATGTCCCACAATTTGGGTTGTCCACTGTCTCTTCATTATTCCATCAGGTTATACATTTTTTGGCAAAAATGCTCTTCCGGTGATGCCACGTCTTTCTAGGGCATCACATCAGAAGGTGTGTGATGTCAGCTTGTCCCATTATTTGCCACGCTAAATCTGATCACTTGTATGAGATAATAGAATACAGTTATTGGTCTCTGTCCCCAGTTCCTGACACAGAGCTTCTGAAACCCTTCTAATTTCCTGCGTGATAGGACTATCTTTTGTGCTAATGAGGCAACTCTGGGTAGGTTCCTGCATGGCTCCTGGAAGGGAGCTGGTCAACAGAAAAACCAAGCCATGCTTAGAAGCTGGCACTTTGCAGCCCTGTCCCCCAATTCTCCAGAGAGGGGAGAGAGGCTGGAAACAGAGTTAATGTTGATCCTATGTGATGAAGCCTCCATAAAAATCCTAAAAGTACAGGATGCAGAGAGCTTCCAGATTGGCAATCCCATCCACACAGGGAGGGTGACACAGCCCAACTCCGCAGGGACAGAAGCTCCTGCGCTCAGGACCCTCCCAGACCTCACCTTACGTATCTTTTCTTCTGGCTGTTCATCTGTATCCTTCATCACATCCTTCAATAAACTGGTAAACAACGTAAATATTTCTCTGAGTTCTGTGAGCCATTCTAGCAAGTTAATTGAAGCTGAGAGTGGGTCATGGGACCCTCCAATTTGTAGTCAAATCGAACAGAAGTTGTGGGTAACCTGGGACCTACTGCTTGCAATTGACATCTTAAGTGGGGATGGGAGGGGGCATCTTGTGGGACTGAGCCCTTAACCTGTGGATCTGACGCTATCTCCAGGTAGATAGTGTCAGAATTGAGTTAAATTGTAGGACACCCAGCTGGTGTCACAGACAATTGCTTGGTGTGGGGAAAGTAGCTCACACATTTGGTGACCAGAAGTATCAGAAATGAAATGTTCTGGGGCTGGCCCCGTGGCCGAGTGGTTAAGTTGGCGTGCTCCGCTGCAGGCAGCCCAGTGTTTCATCAGTTCGAATCCTGGGCACGGAGGCAGCACCGCTCATCGAGCCATGCTGAGGCGGCATCCCACATGCCACAACTAGAAAGACCCACAACTAAGAATATACAACTATGTACTGGGGGGCTTTGGGGAGAAAAAGGAAAAAAATAAAATCTTTAAAAAAAAAAAGAAAGAAATGAAGTATTCTGTGTGAGTAGTAAAGGAGACACACAGGCCTGAACTGAGTTTTTCCTACACAGCTTGGTTAAGGAGGTGTCCACCAGATGTCTATGGTAAAGGTACCGTTTTCTCTTTATAATTAACAAGTAACTTCTGGGGAGATACTCTAAGACCGTATGAATATTCTGTTCACTGACAACTTTTTACCCCATGGTTTTAGCATCCACTGATGGTCTTACCTGAAAGAATTATTACTATGGTGGTTACAAAACAGTGATTTTCTCGTTTCTTAAACTGGCTCTTCTGTATAGCAGGGCTTCTATTCTTCTTCTTTTTTATTTTTTTCATTAGAGTGTCACTATGCACTTATGGATTCATTTTTTAAATTTAATGTATAGCAATCCTGTATCATTATTATTCATTTTGATCTTCAAATTGTCCCAAATTTGACCAGCAGGAGTTGCTTTGAGCCAGCTCTTGTGTGCCTCCATATGTTTCCAATAGCTCTGGGCACTTCTTTCCTTTCTGGCACAATAAGATAGTCCAGGATCACCCTTTATCCTTATTTTAAAGAGGAAAAAAAGGAGGCTCTGAGAGATGAAATGCTTTGCCTCCTCACAATATTTGGGAGATCCTGATCAAGCTCAGCACTTTTGATTCCAAATTCCTAGGAAAATAGCTAAACTGATTGGCCAACCATTCCTACAGTGCAGAAAGGACCTTATCAAGGCCTATAGACGAGACGATCCCAAAGCCAGCTCCATCCTCAGCTGATGTGCACAGAGCTTGCCTAATAAGATACAAACATCTGGATGACAACTTTCAACTTAGACCTTTTGCAAGACATTCCAAGGAGACTTTATTTATTGAGGAAGTTGTAATTTGCGGGATAAGAGCACAGCTTTCAGAGTGAGGAAGAACCAAGTTTTCCTTTAAGATCCAAGCAGATTCTGCCCCTGTGTGTGTCTTTGGGCAAGTTACTTCACCTTGTTGAAACTCACACTTTTCCATTTGTAAAATGGATTTGTCGGGGCCCAGGGCAGGCCACGCCAAAATATCTCACAATAGCATATTGATTATTTTGAATTTAAGTTACTTGAGAAGTAAAAAGGGCATTCTGACTCTCTTGTCTCTGTTCCCCCTGAAAGCAGGAAATAAATCTCCCATGTGAATATTTCTCCTTATCACCTGCATCCTTATCACCAGAGCTAGAAAACTCTGAGCCAAGAAACCTGCATAAACAAACCTTGATAATTTACTACCTTAAGCCTAAACTTGCTTAAATTCCTCACTATTTACATACCTCAAATCTCAGTTTCTTTGTCCTGTCAATTCTTCATAAATTTATTGTTTCTTTGTGTAAAAGATCTATGTACTGCCTGCTTTGTTTGCTCTCTGAGCATAATTTCTTTCTTTCTTTTTTTTTTTGAGGAAGATTAGCCCTGAGCTAACAATATCTGATGCCAATCCTCCTCTTTTTGCTGAGGAAGCCTGGCCCTGAGCTAACATCAACGCCCATCTTCCCCTACTTTATATGTGGGATGCCTGCCACAGCATGACGTGCCAAGCAGTGCCATGTCCACACCCGGGATCCAAACCGGTGAACTCTGGGCCACCGAAGCAGAACGTGTGAACTTAACCTCTGCACCACCAGGCTGGCCCCTGAGCATCATTTCTTTATGATCTCCAGTACGTATGCATTAAGCTGGGTTTTTCTCCTGTTAATCTGGTCTTGTAACAATTTTATTATTAGTCCAACCATCAGAACACAAGAAGGAAGGAAAGAGGATTTTCCCGACCCTCACAGATTCATTCATTTGAAGTTCTTAGTATAGCATCTGGCACACATTAAATTCTAAATAAATGAAAGCTACCTTTACTAACAGGGCTGTTATTATCACCGAAACCTGAGACAATCCTGTTACTCAGTGGGTTAAGGGTGATAGAAAAAGCAATGCATTTGGATTTTGAAGATCCTGCTCCAGCCTCTGTGACCTTGGACAAGTCTTATCCTCATTCTGATGAACCTCATTTTCCTCAGCTGTAAATCCCTCCCTTGTGAATTTCACAGCATTGCCCAAGAGATTTCATGAGCATTGACTATGTACACGGTAATCACAGTCCCAATGCTAAAACCAAAGAATGAGCATTGCTATACCCTTCCTTAAATACACAATTGATTGGCAGTTCAGAGCCAGTGAGTAGCAGAGCCGGGATTCCACTCAGCTCTCTGACCTCCATGCCTGTCCTTTCCTTTAAGTCACAGTGTTCACAAGAGCAAATGAGAGCTAGAGGTGAAAATGCGCTGGAGAGCCCTAGAAAGCTAGAGTATTATCATCAGCATCATTACATTCCTTCCACAGAAAACGTCATTGAGAGGAGAGCAGGAGACTTTGGGTACTTTTTTTTTCTTTTAAATCCTCAAGATAATTGGTGAGAGTCTTAGGTTGATGTTATTGACCAAGAGATCTCCTACACTTCAAACAATAATGGGGTGAAGGTTGTAGAGACCCAGCCAACCCAGAACCAAACATCTGAACTGAAGAAGCTGATTAGAAAAGCTCTTTGAAGCTGTAGTTCATTTAGGGCACTATTTCTAAGAAGAAGAAGAAGAAAAAAAAAATCCCCAAACCTAGGAACTTAAGTGAGTATCAGACCTCTAGTCAATTCACCTGAGAGCTGGAAAGTTAGGAGAGAAAGTGCTCCAAATTTTTTTTTTTTTGAGGAAGTTTAGCTCTGAGCTAACTATTGCCAATCCTCCTCTTTTTGCTGAGGAAGGCTGGCCCTGAGCTAACATCCATGCCCATCTTCCTCTACTTTCTATGTGGGACACCTACCACAGCATGGCTTGCCAAGCAGTGCCATGTCTGCACCTGGGATCTGAACCAGCGAACCCCGAGCCACCAAAGGGGAACGTGTGCACTTAACCGCTGCGCCACTGGGCTGGCCCCAAGTGCTCCAAATTTTTGACAGAGTGATCAGAAAGGTTGGCAAATGTTGCGTTAACTCTGGGTGACCATGCACCTAGCTATAAATTCTACTACTTTAGGTAAGAAAGACCACAGGAAGACTATTAGCAGTGCCTACCCGACTTTTGTGTCCTGGAAAGAGAGAGCCACAGGGAAACAGGACCATGTATGGGATCCTGCCTCAGCATGAATCACTTCTGGAGGTAACTCCCAGTGGATACTGTGAGCCTCTACAAGGCCAGCCTCCCGCTCTATAAGGCCAGCTGCTCCTCCATCAGGGGGCACCCATTAGGTGGAGAGTGAATCCTGCGGGCATTAGGCCATTGCCACTTCTGCTGTGAAGTGAGTTCCTTAATAAGAGGCTATGCTGTGTGACATACCAAGACTGGGTGAAAAGCTTTCCATACGCCCATGGGCTGGGGTGCTGGGAATTTTATTATTAGCTCCCAAAACTAATAAGGGCAGGAAAAGCAAACCCAAATAAAAAAATAAATGTAAAACACTTATGTGAGAAAAATCTACTTGCTGCGGATGGAGTTCATTACCTGCTGAGCAACAGGCAGGGGTTGGGCATGAGGGAAAGTGTTAGCTTCCTTCTCTAGGAGATGGAGTTGCATAGAAAGAGTGTTGACAAGACAATTATTGGGTTTCTTCAAGTCCTCTGAAACCTCCAGATAACTCCATCTTCTCGTTAAAAAAAACCTGGCGAAATTATGTAGTCAGTTGACATTGAAATTCAGCAACTCCCCAAATCTGAGTTTGGCTTCCAGCCATCTAAACCCATGTCCTCAATGAAAGATTTTTCACTTGGCTACAGAAAAGCCCTGAATTTCAATCTGTGCCTTGTAGCAAACATCTCAAGACTTGAGCTTGTCGTTCTCCCAATTTAAGACACCCAACGCCTCAGCAGCAGCCACCCTACTGGTTTCAATAGCTCTCCTCTCCCTTTTAGGTTGCCAAGAGTTTTGGCTTCAGCCCGTAAAATGTCCCAAGAGACCAAAAGGGATTATTTACTCAGCCACTGGTTTCCATGGGCTGCTAGTTCCCTTTCTGGAATGGGATCAGGATTCTCAGTGCCTTGTTCCTCCTCTCGGCTCAGTAACCATGGATCAGTTAGAGGAAAAGCTAAGCTCTCGATAAAAAGACAAACTACAGTGGCCTCTTTCCCACTGAAGTGAGGGGGCCAGGGGAGCAGGGCAGCTTTGCTCTTTTGTCATTCACTCCTCCGTGTCGTTGGCAGGGTTTTCATCTGCATAGATGGAGCTGGGCTGCCCTTGCCTCTGGGTACCAGTTGGTGAGAAAGGAGAAGAAAGTAGAGGAGGCTTGCTGTGTATCTTAGAACTCAGATCCAGAAATGGCATGCTTACATTCCACAGGGGAGAATTCAGACACACGGCCACCCTAACCACAAGGGAGGTTAGTAAAGATGGTCTGGGGGCAGTCATGTGCCTGGCAACGAGTCTACTTGTAAGCAAAAAGGAGGAGAAGGGTTTTGGTGAACAGCTAACAATCTCTGCCATACATCATTCCAAATAGCCCATATTTTTTGAGGGTTTGTATTAGTTTCCTAGAGCTGCCATGACAAAGTACCACAACTTGATGACTTAACAGAACAGAAATTTATTGTCTTAACAACAGAAATTTGTCGTCTCACATTCTGGAGAACTCTGAAATCAAGGTGTTGGCAGGGCCACTTCCAGGAGTTTCTTGGCTTGTAGATGCGTCACTCCAGTTCTCTGTCTTGATATGGCCTTCTCCCCATGTGTTTCCACATTGTCTTCCCTTTCTATGTGTCTGTCATATTGGATTAGGGCCCACCCTAATGACCTCATTTGAACTTGATTACCTCTGTTAAGACCCTATGTCCAAATAAGGACACATGTGGAGATACTAGAGGTTAGGACTGAAACATATCTTTTGGGGGGGTAGGGGAGACAATTGTGGGGGACTGGAAATGTCCACCCCAAGATATGTCTCTTTGGCATGAGGATTATTTGGGGCTGGTTACTTTTAAAAACTGCAGACAGGAAAGAAACTCTGTAAAGTAGAAGTTACTTACCCTTTGTTAGGAGACATTTACATTTGTAAAGGAAATCTCCATCTGTAAAGGTGTCTCTCTCTCTCTGTACTAGGAAGAAGGGGGGATGACCTTATCTCTAGAAACTCTCAATCAATACCAAAGGCAAGGACTTAAATCTGCATAGTAACCTTGTTTACTGTGCTTTTTTGGTAACCTCCCATGATCTACTCCCCTCATCCCCAACATCCTCTTTTTGTCTTTAGCTGAGGGTAGTATTTAAGGGGGGAGCTTCCGCCATTTTGGCGAGTTGCTCAGTTTGCCTGAGCCTCTCCCATGTATACATGTTATAAAGCTTTGTTTAATTTTCTCCTGTTATTCTGTCTCATGGGAATTTAGTTCATCTTCCAGCCAGAAGGACCCAGAGCAGGTAGAGGAAATGTCTTCCTCCCCTACACAATTCAACCCATAACAGGGTCTATTGTCGGCAACCAACTCTTGGGCACCAATATCTACATTATTTGTAACAGAAACAAACAAAGAAATTGCAATGGAAGAATATTGGGTAGCTTCTGGAGTCAAAGGAGAACTTGAACAGTCAGGCTTTGGGAAAGATATAAATCAGGGCAGCCCCAGGCAAAAACTCATGGACATCTCCTTCAGGCCTTCTAGATGACTCAGCTCCATTGCCCTTCTGGTCAAATGTCCCTTCTCTCAAGACACAAATTCTTGGAAGAGTCAGTTGGGTCAGCGTGTGGCAGATTCAGGGCCGGTTTAGGGGCATGTGAGTGGGACCAGTGATGGACAGTCTTGCCAGGACCTCATGGGCTGTGGGAAGGGCAGTTCCTCAAAAGAAAGAGAGAGGCTGCTACCAAAAGATACGAGGAGGAATGTGTTGCAGAGACAAAACCACAGCTGTTTGCTACATATTGTAATTCATTTGAGAAAGATTTTCAGCTCAGGCAGTTATATTTCTAAATATTTTGGCACTTAAAAGAGCCATTTAGTCATCTGGAAAATGCAGAATCGTGGAAAAATTCAGTGTCATGTGGTGAAAAGAGCACTCAGAGGAAATCAAAAGAACAGGTTTTGTTTTTTTAAAAATATTTGCGGATGGTATAATTTTATCCTGAAAACTGAAGAGAGTTAACTGAAATGCTCTTGAAAACAACAGGAATTTCAACCAAGTGTCAAGTTACTCACTGGAAATAATAATAGTGTAATATAAATCAATTAGAGAAAAAGTGTAACAGAACCAAAAATGTTATTCGAATTAGCTACCAAGGCAATTTGTAAAGGAAAAACTCGGCAAAATGCAAAGGGTCTCTATTAAGAAAAAACATCAGATTCTCCTTGGAGGCATAAAAAATGAAGGATGGGAAAATTTGAGATTATAAAGATGTCATTTCTCACTAAGTTGATTTATTCAGTGCAAAAATCTCAGCCAAAAAAAAAATCACCTCAGCCAATCAAAATCTTAAGTTTTTTAAACTTGAAAGTATCAGTCTAAAATTCATAGGAAAAGTCCCTGTCCTTGTAAAGAAATGGAAAGATATTTCACGTACATGGATTGGAAGAATAAACATAGTTAAAATGTCCATACTACCTGAAGCAATCTACAGATTCAAGGCAATCCCAATGACATTCTTCATGGAAACAGAACAAAGAATCCTAAAATCCACATGGGGCAACAAAAGACCCCAAATAGCTAAAGCAATCCTGAGAAAGAAGAACAAAGCTGGAGGCATCACAATCCCTGACTTCAAAACATCTACAAAGCTATAGTAATGAAAACAGCATGATACTGGTACAAAAACAGCCACACAGATCAATGGAACAGAATTCAAAGCCCAGAAATAAAACCACACATCTATAGACAGCTGATCTTCAACAAAGGAGCTAAGAACACACAATGAAGAAAGGAAAGTCTCTTCAATAAATGGTGTTGGGAAAACAGGATAGCCACGTGCAAAAGAATGAAAGTAGACCAATACTTTTTCCCATACACAAAAATGGATTAAAGACTTGAAGGTAAGACACGAAACCATAAAACTCCCAGAAGAAAACATAGGGAGTACACTCTTTGACACTGGTCTCAGAAGGATCTTTTTGACTGCCATGTCTACTTGGCCAAGGGAAATAAAAGAAAAAATTAAAAAATGGGACTTCGGGGCCGGCCCCATAGCTGAGTGGTTAAGTTTGCGCCCTCCACTGCAGCGGCCCAGGGTTTCGCCGGTTCGGATCCTGGGCACGAACACGGCACCGCTCATCAGGCCATGCTGAGGTGGCATCCTGCATGCTACAACTAGAAGGACCCACAACTAAAAAAAATGTATACAACTATGTACTGGGGAGGTTTGGGGAGAAAAAGCAGAAAGAAAAAAAAAGAAGAAGATTGGCAATGGTTGTTAGCTCAGGCGCAAATCTTTAAAAAAAAAAAAAGGGACTTCATATCTGACAAGAGGTTAATCTCCATAACATATGAAGAACTCATACAACTCAACAACGAAAAACCAAACAACCCAATCAAAAAATGGGCAGAGGATATGAACAGACATTTTTCCAAAGAAAATATACAGATGGCCAATAGGCACATGAAAAGATGTCCAACATCATTAGTCATTAGGGAAATGCAAACCAAAACTACAATGAGATATCACCTTATACCTGTTGGAATGGCTATAATTATCAAGATAAAAAAACAACAAATGTCAGAGAGGATGTGGAGAAAAGGAAACGTTCATTCACTGCTGGTGGGAATGCAAACTGGTACAGCCACTGTGGAAAACAGTATGGAGATTTGTCAAAAAATTAAAAATAGAAATACATTCAACCCAGCTATCCCCCTAATGGGTATTTATCCAAAGAACTTGAAATCAACAATTCAAAGGGACTTTTGCACCCCTACGTTCATTGCAGCGTTATTCACAATAGCCAAGATGTGGAAGCAACCCAAGCACCCACCTACTGATGAATAGATAAAGAAGATGTGGTGTTTACATATACGATGGAATACTACTCAGCCAGAAAAAAGACAAAATTGTCCCATTTGCAACAACATGGATGGACCTTGAAGATACTATGTTAAGCAAAATAAGCCAGACAGAGAAAGATAAACACTGTATGATTTCACTCATATGTGGAAGATAGACAAACACATGGACAAAGAGAACAGATTAGTGGTTACCAGAGGGGAAGGGGGTTTGAGGGTGAGTATAAGGGGTAAAGAGGAACATAAAAATGGTGACTGACAAATAATAATGTACAACTGAAATTTCACAATGTTATGAACTCTTATGACCTCAATAAAAAATAAAATAAAGACTGTCCTGTCCTTGGATGTCAGGACTTCATAGCCAACAAACATCCTCCCAAGGGGACAGGGCCCAGGTTTTGATTCTGGCTCTGCCACTTAATCCTCAGTGGGACCTTGGGCACATAATGTAACCTTTTTGGGCCTTAGTTTCCTCATCTGTGAAGTGGGATCATGATACCTTCCTGCTTCAAGAACTGTAGTAAGGATCACGTGAAAGAAAGTATTTGAAAGTGTTTTATAAACTGTATGGCACTCTCCATGTTATAGCTAAGATTTTTTTTAATCCCCCAGTGTTGCCAGGTAATTGCGACAATCACAATGAGAAAGGCTCGTTGCTCTTATTTTGCAAAAAGGCAAATATCTTTTCTCTTATTAAGCTCAGTTATATGATGATTCGTAAATACTTGATTCGGGTGGAGGAGAGAGAAAAGCTAACGTGAACTGCTTGCTGCACTCGCGGGGGCAGTCGTTCACTGGGCCACTCATCTGTCATGTGTCCCAGCAAGATGCCTATGCCTCCCAAGCCCCCCTCTACTCCACCTCTCCACTCCGAGTTCTCATTGCCACCCTGAGTTCTCATTGCCCATGGATAGAATGAGAGGTTTTGGTCTTCACGGAGTTTGAGAGCAAAAGCTTTGGAGCCTTTACAGATCTCAGTTGGAACCCTGTTGCCAGCATTTACGTTGGATCACTCATCCTTGCTTTTCCTGGGCTTCAAAATCTGATGAGGATGATAGTATCTACCTCATCAAGAAGACTCAAGGATTAAATGTGGTAATAAATACAAAGTGCCTGGAGCGTAGTAAACACTCAGTAAATAGCTGTTATATTTACCATAATAATAATTGTTATGACTAATAATTATTAATATACGAATTAATATATTACTATCGTTAATGTTATTATTATTACTTCCAAGGGCCTTTGTAGCTCTGCAATTCTAAGATAACATGTCAGAGAAAAGCTAAACCAGGGAGAAAACAGAAAAGATTCCCTTAATAGGACTTGAGTCAGTATTGCAAGTGGGACATTTTTCTGGAGATGGCCCGTGTGTTCACAGGGCGTTATTTAACCTTGGTGACTCACAACCGTAGCTCAGCTGGGCCCTGCCTCTTCTGGAAAATGGGGGAGAGAGGAGGGCAGAGCTGGATGGTGCTGGACGGGGGAAAGCCCTGGCCTGGGAGGCTGCCGCTGACGGCCTCACAGAGTCTAGTCCAAGGGTTTTTAACTCTTATAAAATATATATCGAACTGAGGGGTTTTCTTTTTCTGCAAATAATTTTCGAGGTAGGCACCACTAGTGATCAATCCAAAGCTATGCCTCTCTCCTTCCTTGAGGGCAGAACCCTGATACGGTTCAGGACCAGGGAGCTGTGAGCTCCAGGAGAGAATGATGCAGCCTCAGCGTGAGGAGTAGGAGGAAGGCTGATCACTCTTGACAGTGATTGGTTTAGGAATGGTCATGTGACACAATTCTGACCAATGAGATCTCAGGGGATGCCTACTCGGGGACTTCCCGGAAAATTGTCATCATTCTTAAAAAAAAGGACGTCTTACACTTTTGGAGGGAGTGCAAAGTACGGTGCAACCCCTATGGAGGACATATTAGTTTCCTGTGGCTACTGTAGCACATTACCACAAACTTAATGACAAAGCAATACAAATTATTCTCTAAAAGTTCTGGAGGTCAGGAATCTCCCTGGGCTGAAACCAAGGTGTTGGCAGGGCTGTGCTCCTTCTGGAGGCTCCAGGGGAGAATCTGTATCCTTGTTTTTTCCACCTTCTAAAGCTTCCTTTCTTGTGTTCCTTGGCACAGGGCTCCTTCCTCCATCTTAAGGTCAGTAATGCAGCATCTTCAAATCTCTCTCCGCTCTGTCTTCACGTTGGCGTCTCCACAGTAAAATCTCCCTCTGCCTCCCTTTTATAAGGACACTTATGACTGTGTTTAAGGTTTACCTGAATAATCCAGGAGACTCTCCCTACCTCGAGAGTCTTGCTCAATCACATTTGAAGAATCCCTTTTGTGGTATAAGGTAGCTTCCACAGGTTCCAGAAAGTAGGACCTGGACATCTGTGAGGACCATTAATCATTCTACCACAGAGGATTTTGGCACTAACTAGCAAAATTACCCATGCATTTATTTATTTATTTATTTAAAGTCAGGCTTATTGAGATATAATTTATGTATAGTAAAATTCATTGTTTAAGTGTACCATTCTATGAGTTTTGACAAACACATATAGTTGTGTAATTACCCCCAGTCAAGATGTACAACAGTTCCCTCCCCTCCAAGAAATTCCTTCATGCTGCCGCCATGGTCAAGCCATCCCCTTGCCTCAGCCCCTAGCAACCGCTGATCTAGTCACTGTCGCTACAGTATTGCCTTTTAGAGAATGTCATATAAACAGAATCATGGAGTATCTAGCTTTTAAAATGTGGCTTCTTTCTCTTAAAATAATGCGTTTGAAATTCACCCACGTTGCAGTGTATCAGTGGCTTATTCCTTTTTATTGCTACTGGGTAGCATTTGACTGCAGAAACGTATCACAGTTTACCTATCAGTTGATGGATGCTTGAGTTGCTTCTAATTTTTGGCAATTATGAATAAAACCTCTATAAATGTTCAGGTACAGGCAAGTTTTGCATGAACATACATTTTCATTTCTCTTAAGTGAATATTCAGGAAGGGGATTGCTGGGTTGTATTGTGAATTGTAAACGTATACTACACTTTATAAGGGACGGCCAAACTGTTTCCGAAGTGGCTGTACCATTTTGTATTCCCACTAATAGTGTATGAGTTCCGGTTGCTTCACATTCTCGTCTGTATCTGGTATTGTCATTTTTTCTCTCTTAATTTTAGCCTTTCTGATAAGTGTGCAGTGATGCAGCAATTCCACTTCTAGAAATCTATCACAGGGATAGAGTGGTAAAAACGTGAAATACGTACGTACAGGGCTATTCAGGGGAGCTCTGTAATCACATGAGACTGGAAACAGCCCAATGTCCATCAACAGAAGAGTAATTGAATAAACGATGGTACATCCCCCAAATGGAGTATTATGCAGCTGTAGCAAGGAATAAGAAATATCTTTACTTCTATGGTGTGCTCTCCAGGATATATTTTTAAGTAAAAAGAGAAATACAAGGGAAAAATGTGTAACGTATGTAATCGTTTATATACAAATAAAAGAAGAAGCTATAAAAATTTAGTAAAATATTACTATAGCTAAAGGGAGGGAACAGAGAAGAAAGCATATGGATAGGGGCAGGCCTGGTGGTGCAGTGGTTAAATGTGGACGTTCTGCTTCTCTGCAGCCCGGGGTTCACCGGTTCAGATCCCGGGTGTGGACGTGGCACTGCTTGGCAAGCCATGCTCTGGTAGGCATCCCACATATAAAGTGGAGGAAGATGAGCATGGATGTTAGCTCAGGGCCAGCATTCCTCAGCAAAAAGAGGAGGATTGGCAGTAGTTAGCTCAGGGCTAATCTTCCTCAAAAAAAAAAAAAAAAAAAAAGGGAAAGGATCTGGACAGAATCTAGACTTTAAAAAATATACCTGGGGCTGGCCCCATGGCTGAGTGGTTAAGTTCACGCACTCCGCTTCGGCAGCCCAGGGTTTCACCAGTTCGAATCCTGGGCACAGACATGCCACCACTCATCAGGCCATGCTGAGGTGGCATCTCATATGCCACAACTAGAAGGACCCATGACTAAAAATACACAGCTATATACTGGGGGGCTTTGGGAGAAAAAGGAAAAATAAAAACCTTAAAAAAAACACCTTGTTTTGTATATTTAACTTTGGAACCGTGTATTTTATATAATTACAAACAAAATTAAATAAAAAAGCAATCCTAGAAATTGAAAGTAAAATGAAGTAAAAATGACCATAACTGTGCATTCAGTGGATGACACAGCCACACAGAGAAGACTTGGAGTGACTTTTAATCACCATCATTCAACTCTACAGCCTCAGAGAGATACAGCCAAAGACAAGAAGAGCTGTGTATTGTGGGATAAAAACAAGAAATTGTGTTGGTTCCTGGAGAATTGAGATATTAGGCAAAGAGATACAGACGTAGAACTGATGAGCTTGAATGAAAAATATAGTTCTCCATTTCAATTGGAATTATCAGTATGAATGCATTCTACCCTTCCTCTTTATAAAACATGTATTTCCTAGAGATGCCCACTAAAAAGAATTCAAAGTCAAGGAAACTGTAAACAGAAAAACACATTTTTAAGACAATCAGGGAAAAGTGAGCCCTTATTGCAGATTCGATGACACTAGAAAACGACTGTCAATATTTTTAGCTGTGATCATGATATGGTGGAGATTTTGTCTTTTTAAAAGAGAACTTATATTTTTTAGAGATAGATTTTGAAATATTTACAGAAGAAATAATGCAATGTCTAGGGTTTGCTTCCAATAATCTGAGGGGAGGAGAAAGGTTTGTGAAAGTATATGTGATACAGGGTGACTGTATAGTGATAGCTGTGAAAGCTGGGTGACAGGAAAGCCACACTTACGGGACCTAATGGCAGCCTGTATCAAGGTGGTATATGCTTCTTGACAATTCATGTTCTTACAGACTACCACCAGTTTTTTTTAACAGATTTTTTTTTTTTTTAGTGAGGAAGATTTGGCCCTGAGCTAACCTCTGTGCCAATCTTCTTCTACTTTGTGGATGGGACACCACCACAACATGGCTTGATGAGCAGTGTGTAGGTCCGCGCCCAGGATCAGAACTGGTGAACACTGGGTGGCCGATGCTGGGCATGCGTACTTAACCACTATGCCACCAGGCCAGCCCCAGACTACCCATTCAAACCACCTAAGGTTGCAGTTACAACAAGAATCTGTCATCTGAATATTAACAGTAATGCGGCATTTGTCTTGATATTCTAAGATCACAGTGGTCTCCTGCTTTAAGTGTATCTAAAATTCTTTTATCCATTCATTCACTGCTATGTGATCCAGACCCAGATGAGCCCCTGGGGCCAGAGCTTGCACGGATCTATAAAACAGAGATATGTACAACAGGCTATCTTGAGAATGGACTTGGAAGGATGCCATGTGATACTACCTTAAAGTCAGAATAACCTGCATTATAACTGAAATAAACTTTCAATCACTGGCCATTATGCTATTCTTTCTATGATTAAATGATTAATTTTTTTTCATAATAAAAAAGGGTGTTTTTTAAAAAAAGTGTGTGAAAAAGATTTGGATATTATGTGAGGATGTGATGCTTGGAGCTGCTGCAGCCACCTTGTAACCATGAGAGCTCAAGACTGAGGTCAGAAGCATCCAAATTGATACATATTTCATTTGTATAAATTCAAATTTGTTCAACTGACTAATTAGACAGCTAGTTAATGAGAACATAAGGCAGTTTTTGATCAATAAATATTGAAATTGGGGTTTCTCAATGTGCATTCATGAGAGTTCTTTCGTTGCAACTAATAGAAGCCTTAGCTTAGCTCCAGTAAAATTTGAGATTTATTACGGACATTCAGGGCAATCTCATGGAGTTCTAGGAAATGGCACTGAGACCTGTGAGGAACATAGTTCAAAATGTAAATTCTGTCAACATTCTTTCTCCATCTTTCCTTTCCACGGCTCAGCATAATTATGCCCATCCATCACCAGCTTCCTTCATTTTCCAGTCCACATCACAGCAAACACGCACATTCTCAGTTTCTGGTTTTACATGCCCAAATTCAGCCATCCAGATAGAGACCAATTTTTTTTCCCCTGGACCTGGTTCCAAAAATTCTGGAAGCAAGGATTGATTGGTCCAGGAGGTGGGATTGTCCTATCCAAAGGAAAGAGCCTGTGTCTAGGTCAGTCATGGCCAGGGTTCAAGACATGTGCAAAATGGCTGCTCCTGTGGTTCCTGTGGCGTTCCTGTGAACGGAGGGATGGGAAGAACAATTGCCCGAGATGTGAGGGTGGGAAGCAACTGGGCAGACAGGCAATAGATATCCAGCAGAGTCAGGCCAGATCATGAAGTTTAGAACGGGTACAGAGACTGGTGAGAATGGTGACGTGGACGGGTTTTGCTTTGGTCGACTAGGGATGGCAAAGGAGCAGTGCAGAAGACACACATGGGAAAAGGACACAAGTGAGGAGACTCGGCTCCCTGCTGCTGCTGGGTCCTCACAGAGCCAAGCTCGTGTCCAGTGGTCAGTGCAGTCCCCAAGGAGTCAGGAACCAGCAGGCCAGCGGTGCTCAGGCCATGGCACTGGGGGAGAAGCTGTGCTCAAGGCTCCATTTACACTCACATAAAGGAACCCCTGCCACATTGTTGACCCACATTTGTCCCACATTGTTCTATTTCTTACCACGCCATCAGGCCTAAACGGGCCCCAACTGGTCAACCAGACATGTGCAATGTGGCAACTGTAGCCTTCCATCTGTGTAGCTTCTAACTTCCTTCTGCCTCCTATTTTGGTCACATAGTAGTAAGAAAATTCCGATTCACACAGATAAGTAGTGGCGAGCTGAAGCAGTTTTTCATCACTCCCGTTGTAACGTCAGGCTCAAGCTGCTTTCCAATTAAACTGATCCAGAAGCTTGAGAAGGAAGTGAGTAAAAAAATTCTAATTCGAGTTCAAATCATTAATAATAGCCAGTGGTTGTGGATATTCCTTATTTTTCATTAAAATCAGGAGGAAAGAGCACCCAAGATTTAAAAGAAGTACAAAAAGTGTCTAAAATAGAATGAGGTTATTAAATTTACTCACTTGTTACACTGTGATTCTAATGAACCCCAATGTCAGCCCCCCTTGACTCATAAGATTCTGGCGATGAGTTACTGATAAAATATAACTAAAGGGCCGGCCCGGTGGTGCAGCACTTAAGTTCACACATTCTGCTTTGGCAGCCTGGGGTTCGCCGGTTAGGATCCCGGGTGTGGACATGGCACTGCTTGGCAAAGCTGTGCTGTGGTAGGCGTCCCACATGTAGGGTGGAGGAGGATGGGCATGGATGTTAGCTCAGGGCCAGTCTTCTCAGTAAAGAGAGGAGGATTGGCGGCAGTGTTAGCTCAGGGCTAATCTTCATCAAAAAAAAAAAAAAAAATATATATATATATATATATATATATATAACTAAAGCTACCTCACCACCCCCCACTCCGAAGCCCTGCAAGTGAGTCCTGACCAGTGAAGGTGGTCGACTAAGACCGCAGTCTTCAGTTAGTTAGGAGAATAAATAGTACACAGTGGTCAATTAATAATAACTAATTTTGGATAGAAATGAATAAAGTGCTTCCACATTCTTTTCTTTATTTGACCCCTAATAGGTCTGTGAGTTAAGTAGGACAGATGTTATTTTGTAAAGGAGGAGACTGAGTCTCGGAGAAATGCCGTAGCCTGTCTGAGTTAGTCAGTGATAAATAGAGGAGAAAACAAGCATTATGACTTCAAGCCATTGGTTCTTTCCTTAAACCAAGCTTCCTTCCTTTCTTCCTTCCTTCCTTCCTTCCTTCCTTCCTTCCTTCCTTCCTTCTCCCTCCTTTCTTTTTCTCTCCCTCCCTCTTTCCCACCCTCCCTCCTTACATCCTTCCCTAAGCATTTGTTGATCCCTACTGGGGGTCCGTCCCCAGGCTTGGAACTGGGGATTCAAAGATAACTAAGACATGGTTACCACCTTGAAGAAATACAGCAGGGGAGACAGATGTATCCAGAGCTAAACATGGACACAATGTGGAGGCATCACAGAGGGAGGGAGGACCTTGAAGGGTGAGTAGCATCACCAAGCAGAGATAATGGAGATGGGAAGGGCATCCTGGGCAGAGCGAACAGAGTGAGCAAATGCTTGAAAAGATATGAAAGCATAAATTGCTGGTAGGGAGGGTGTGGGGAGAAGTCCTGGTGTCTAGGAAAGAACGAGAGCAGATGAAGCTGGTCCTAGATCAAAGAAGGCCTTTAAGGCCATACTAAGAAGCTTGGAAGGTGATGGGGGCCATAGAAGAGTTTTAAGCAGGGAAATGGTAGCATCATATGTTTGTAAGAAAGATCATTTGGAGGGCATCTTGTGAATGATTAGACTGACTCACTGGAAGCGCTGAGACCAGTTAAGAGGCTATTGCAACAGTCCAGACCAAAGATGACAAGGTAAGATCTGGGGCAATGAGATGGTGAGGGGGGAGGAGCTATTTCACAAGACATTTAGGAGCTAAAACTGACAATGGAGGTACATGCGGGGTGATGTACAGGGAGATGGGAGAGGACAACCATGACGTGGCTCCTATTTTAATTCCTCCCCAAATAATGTGTCCTTGTCCTCTGTTCTTTTCAGAGGATGTATATTTATGTTTATATATTATCTCTCTCCGAAGCTACTTTCTCAAGAAGAGTTCCCCCTCTTCCTGATTTTAGTGGGTAGCAATTACTTTTTCTTCTCAGCCCCTGTTTTGTGGCGCCTGGTTCCTCTGTAAAGAAGGTCATGGTGAGAAATAGCCATGCATGTGCCTGGGGACTTTCCACCCTGGTCCCCTGTGATTCAGCCAAGTGGGCGCATGAAGGAGCTGGGCCGATCAGTCCTTCTCCGGGTCTTGAAATCGGGTCAAAGAATATGACTGTTTCTCTTTGGAAAAGAGTTGGAAATTAGGTAACTGTTGGCTGATGGGTCAAGGGGCTGTTTTCCAAGAAATAGAAAAATCTTGTTTTTAGTGAGTGAGAATAATGAAGCATGTGCTCAGAGGGAAACAGAGATGAAAGAAGTAAAGAGGGCTGTGTGTGGTCCCCACAGCACTTGGGGGCCTTATTGCCCCTCATCCTGAGGCCAGGACGTTTCCACCTGTGGGTTCTCTTTAGCTTTAGTGAGCTCCAGCTGATGTTGTTTGCACCCAAGAGAACTTTAATACTTTTGTCTACAGACGCCATTGCAAAACTCGCACAGCAATGATTGCATCTTCTAAAAGTGCCTTTGTGTTTGTGCAATTTACTCTCTAAATACTTCCTTTTTTTGTTCTTCACTCTTGTTTGTTTTTCAGAGTAAACTTTTTAATTGAAGTGTAACATACACATAGCTGATGTTCATTTTTAAAAGACCCATTCACAATTTTTTTTTGAGCAATATTAGCCCTGAGCCAACATCTGTGCCCACCTTCCTCCACTTTACATGTGGGAGGCCACCACAGCGCGGCTTGGTAAGTGGTGCATAGGTCCGTGACCAGGATCCGAACCAGCAAACCCCGGGCTGCTGAAGAGGAGCATGTGAAGCCAACCACTGCGCCACTGGGCCAACCCCACAATTATTTTTTAATTCATTATCTAAAATTAAATATCAGATAAACTGATTGGTTCTCCCCCAAATGTTTACTGAAATATATGCCCACGTTGGTAGAAAATGAGGAGATGAAGAAGATGTAGTCTGTATCAGCCAGAGTTCACAACCTATTGGGAGTGGGTGGATGGATGTAGAGAAAGACATACAATTAAACTATTATCTGAAAAATTCTAAAGTCAAAGCATTTATTCAACAAATATTTATTTAGTGCCCACTTTGTGCCAGGCACCGTGAAAGATGCCGGGAAGTCAGTCCCACAGACCCTACGTGCTAATGGAGATAAAGAAAAAGAAACATGGCAGAACTGAAAAGCGTCAATCAAGTTCACCTCAAGGGACCAAGAATGGAGAAGGTGACATTTGAGCTGGACTTAAAAGGAGAAGTAGAATTTTGGCAGATGGGGAAGATAGAAAAAGGACATTTTATGTTCAGGAAACAGCATGAGCAAAAATACGAGGTTGTGAAGGTTCAAGGACGTGCTTGGGGAGCTGGGAGAAGACCCTGTGACCAGAGGTGGATTTTGAGTTGGGAAGAGGGGAGTGGCAGGAGATGAAGCTGGAGGGGATCCTGGAAACAGATCACAAAGGGTCTTGAATGCTGTGTATGGCAGAGATGTTTACTGCTCACCAAATATCCATCTACTCCTCGCATTTCCTAGTCTTCTTGCACTTGGAGGGAACCACGTGACCAGTTTCACCAATGGGCTGTAAACGGAAGTCACACATGTCAGTTCTGGGCTAAAGTATAAAAAAGCAAGTCCTCCCCCAGTTTGCCTCCTTCACCACAGTGACCAAGAAGGTCATGTGTTCCGAGTGGTGCAGCTCCACAGTCGTGGCCCCTCCATCAGTCTGGGCCCATGAGTGATTATGTGGAGCACATGCATGGGTTATGTACCATGAGCAAGAAACAAACTTTAGTTGTGTTAAGCCATTAGGATTTGGGGGTTAATTTGTTACTGCAGCATGACTTAGCCTATCCTGACTGATACACTAGACTGAGAAATTTGGAATTTACCCTAGAGGTGGAGAGTAGCCCTTGAAAGTTTTTAAGCAAGTGAGTAACATTTTCAGATTTGCCAGACACTGCCATCTAGGTTGTCTCTATCCATGTGAAACAGTGTTTTTAACCACTGTCCTATCTCAGGAGGGTTTGAACTTGTCACTTGAGTTCCCACTTTTCTCCTTTCCCTTCCCCCACCAAGTACAGATGACCAGAGCTTTCCTGTCACCACTCTACTGAGTCCAGGGCTCCATTCCCTTGCTTTGGGCTTATAGGTTTTGTTCTGGGGCATTCTGTAGGTATCTGTCACCTGGAGTAAAAGGGCAGGTTCCTGTTGAGCTTGTGTGGGATGGTTGGGCATCTCTCCAGCTGGGCAGGCATCCAGTGAGTTATGGATGCTGATGGAGTGACCTATTCACTAGCTGCCCACAGAGGAACAATGTGCATGGGCCAGTTTGGTGCAGGCAACAGGAGGTTCTCTCTGGTCACAGCTGAGCAATTTGTGACAGTGACTCAGCCTTCGCCCTGCTCCTTGCTCAGTGTTCTTGAAGCCTTCTTTTCTAGCTCCATTTACCCGGCTCACTTAAGCTTCAAGTCCTCCTCCTTTTCGGTAAACTGCCCCAGATCAGCTCCCAGGCCAGTGGGGTCCTCGTGGTGACCCTCCCTGTCACTTTCTCCTCCTCCTCCTGTCCTCTGATCTCCTCAAGTTTGGGGAAATTCTTTCCTTCTCCTTTTCTGGCCTCCTCAATAGTACTTCCTCCTTTCTCTGTTGTAGTACCTCTGGTCTTCTCTAGTTCCTCAACAGAAGACTTGGTCATCTACTCAATCTAGAGTCTGGATGATCAGCCATTGACACAAACGAACCAAAAAAGAAAAAGAAAAGATTTCCCTTCTCTGAAGGGTAGGGAGGGCTCAACATTCAGACTGCATGATAATTGAGGGAAAATAATTGTGGTAAGTAGACAAAGAAAGGGAGGCAACTACAAAATGTTTGGTATTAAAACAGTTTGAGCCTTCACATCCTGCCACACAAGATTCGGCTCCAAAGTAAGAGTCACTTGGTCTAGAGGTCTCCAACTTCATACCATTGATGGGGGCCGTCTCAGCCCTGGAGGTCCATTCTTATTTCTTATTCTTATTTAGTCCTTTCTCTTTCCTTTTCTCTCCCTCCAGTTCCCACTGCCCCAAACTTGTGTCTCTTGGGTCCACTCCAGAGGGTAAAAAATCACTTAAAATCAGAACTACCTCTTCACCCGAAGAGGTCATCTTTTACTTTCCAATAGTTTTAACCTTTCTCCTCCAGACCAGGCCCTGGGCTTCAGCTTTGCACAACCAACAGGCCCTTAGGAGGTTTTTTCCACAAGATGAGAGCAATTTTCTCCATAAGATGAATTCCTCTGCCCTCCTTTTAGCAACAAGCACATATAGCAATATTTTTGTGTCTCCACAACATGTATTTTCTTTCTACTATTGCTATTATTTTGAATAGATGATATATTTGCATGGCTGAAAATTCAAAGGCAGCAAAGGGTATACACAGAAAAATCTCCTTTCTGCTCTGTCCACCAGCTACCGCACCCTCCTCAGAGGGGACCAGTTTCTGAGGTATCCTTCCAAAGTATTTTACACAAGTGCAAGCACACACATGGATCTATTGTTTCCCCTCTTTTTTAGTCTTCACACACATGCTAGGATTCTGCATGCAGTGATTTGCATCTTGCTTTTTTTCACTAAAAATACAGCTATAGTTTGGAAATGCCCCCATTTTACTACGTAGAGTATCATCAATCTATAGTATTCCAGTGTATGTACATTACATAGTTTATTTCAATAATCCCCTATTGATGGACATTGAGATGATTTCTAATTTTTTGCTACTACAAGCATTGCTACCCTGATAACTTTGTAGATGTGCCGTTTTGCCCATTTTTGAGTACTTTTGCAGAAAAATATTCCTGGAGGTGGAATTGATGGATCAATTCTAAATTGCCCTTCTTTGAGCTTGTACCAAGTTATACTCTCGCTATCCATTAAGAGATTCTATCCATCGGATGTTAGCTCAGGGCCAGTCTTCCTCAGCAAAAAAAAAAGAGGAAGATTGGCAGCAGATGTTAGTTCAGGGCTAATCTTCCTCAAAAAAAAAAAAAAAGAGAGAGAGAGAGACTCTATTTTCCCACAGAGTGCTCTACATGCATTTTTAGGAAAATCCTTCTGGGGCCATGTGGAAATTGGATTGGAGAGAGAGGACCCAAAAGTACCTGTGAGGGAGATGGTATGTTCTAGGTAAAGTAGGGTGGAGGAGATTCACTCTCTTTGGCGGTCAGAGAAGGCTTTCTGAAGATGAGGCTCTTGAACTGGGTCTTGAAGAATCAGCTCACCAGGCAGAGAGCGGAAAAGGCTGTGTGGCTGTGCTGGCTCTTCCTGGGAGTTTAATCTGGAGAGATAACTTTCAGGGGAAGAAAAAGTTGTATGCCTGAGGATGTACCTTGCAGAATGACCTATAAGAGTAAGGAATGGGCAGTCATTTGGTGAGAGTTAAGTAATGATGATACATGGACTCTATGAAAAAGCAAAGTATGCCAACAACAACAGCAATACTAACAATAATAATATCAGCGCCTGTTTCTTAAGAGCTACTATGTGTCAGGCACTGGATTCAATATTACACGTGCATTTAAAAATCTTTTTTTTTTTATTTTTGGGGAAGATTAGTCCTGAGCTAACATCTGCTGCCAATCCTCCTCTTTTTTGCTGAGGAAGACTGGCCCTGAGCAAACATCTGTGCCCATCTTCCTCTACTTTATATGTGGGACACCTGCCACAACATGGCTTGACAAGCGGTGCCATGTCCGCACCTGGGATCTGAACTGGTGAACCCTGGGCCACCAAAGCGGGATGTGCAAACTTAACTGCTGTGCCACTGGGCAGGCCCCTACATATGCATTTTTTAAACCCATTTAATCCTTATACCAACTCTCTGCACGAGGCACCATTATTTCCAATTTACAGATGAGAAAACTGAGGTGAAAGATGACATGTAACTTGCCAAAGGCAACATAACAAGGAAGTGGCAGAGCCAGCATTCCGAAAGGTGTGTGTGACCCCACAGCCTGCTCTCTCACCCACTAGAACAGCCTCCTTCCATTAGCTTGCCGAACTCTCCAGAGCTCTAGGTGAGGGATCGTCAGAGATGAAGTGATTACAGGAGAAAAAAACGAAAGCTCAGGAGACTGTATGACTTTTTCAGAGGAAATGCAAATAATATACTGCAACATGGAAAAATGTTTGCTAAACAATATAGTGAGGTAAGAAAAGTTGTGTGTATGATTTTTTTTTTTTTTAAAGATTTTATTTTTCCTTTTTTCTCCCAAAGCCCTCCGGTAAATAGTCGTGTATATTTTTAGTTGTGGGTCCTTCCGGTTGTGGCATGCAGGATGCCGCCCCAGCATGGCCTGACGAGCGGTGTCATGTCCCTGCCCAGGATTCGAACCAGTGAAACCCTGGACTGCCGAAGCAGAGCGTGGGAACTTAACCACTCCGCCACGGGGCCGGCCCCTGTGTATGATTTTAAATGTGATGATCACAACAATGTAAAAATAGAAATACTGTGGTATTTCTGTGCTGACTACTCATCCAGAATATTCTAGGCAGTCCTGGGTTTAAAGTTTCTGATTGTCACCAATCCTCTATCAGGTGCTATGCTCTGTCTTTAGGAAAGTTGGGGAAATATGCCTACTTTACTTAAAACTAAAGACTATGTTGAAGACTTTTAAGTAGTTACTGTATTTTTAACACCATGAGCCTTTAAATATGCATATATATTTTGGAACAAACACTGTGATATTGTGATATAATAAGAAATATATATTTTGGTCTTCATGCCCAGCTCCTGGCCAGAGCTCCTAAAACTTCTGTAATTTCTTAAGTGATAAACCTGCTAGGAGCATCTTTTGTTCTCCTATTTGGTCTTTGACCCCAATTCCTGACCCAGAGCTCCTAAATCCCTTGGAATTGCCTGGGTGATAGGTGTGTCGATTGCTCTAATGAGGAGACTCTTGGTGGGCTTCTGGATGGGGGCTGGCCCCCTGAAAGACCAACCCTTGATCAGAAGCTTGACACTACTCTCAGCCCCACTCCCCCGTCCTCCGGGAAGGGGAGAAGGGCTGGAGTCGGAGTTAATAATTGATCATGCCTACATGATGAACCGCCATAGAAATCCCTGATCTGTGGGGCTCAGAGAGCTACGGTTTGCTGAACACATGGAGGTGCTGGGAGGGTGGTGCACCTGGAGAGGGCGTGGATGCTCTGCGTCCCTTCCTCCACCCCTTGCCCTAGGCATCTCTTCCCTCTGGTTGTTCCTGAGTTGTATCTTTTACAATAAACTGGTAACCTAGTAAGTAAATTGTTTCCCTGAGTTTTGTGAGCCATTCTAACAAATTATTAGGCCCCAGGAGAGGATCATGGGAACCCTTGATTTAGAGCTGGTATCTGAAGGGGGGTAGGGGCAGTCTTGTGGGACTGAGTCCTTAACCTGTGAGATCTGATGCCAACCCCAGGTAGATGATGTCAGAATTGAATGGAATTGTAGGACACCCAGCTGATGTCACAGAATTGGTTGGTGTGGGAAAAACTCCACACATTTGGTGTCAGAAGTGAAGTTCTGTGTAAATAGAGAAGAAACAGTAGTTTCCCCTTTATACACACACACACACACACACACACACACAGAGCCAGTGTTGTTACAGTGACTCAAACTTTTTTAAAATATAAAATTTGGAAAAACTAAGGGGTGACATTTGATACAAATCCAGAAGGCTAAGGAAGCAGACATTTTGAGAGGATATCTTAGTCTTACTAATTAATGTAAATTGATATCAATGTCTCGCCTATTCATTAAAAGGCTACTCCAGTCATTGGATTTCTGTGGGGATTGTTTTTTAAAGGTTAGCCTTGACCAACTCCATCATAATTTTTTTTCCAGCAGTACAAATGAACCGAATCAGCATAGCAGGGTTATATTTATTTCAAACAGAGAAAGGAGCAGCTATCAATTGGTTGTTTCAGAAAAGTTATTTGTAATTCCTTTATTTGATCACTTGTTCATCCTGCCTTCATGTTAGTCCTTCTCCTTATTCATTTCATTTCATTGCATTTGTTCATTCATTCATTCCACGTTTACTAGTCTCCTATTGTATGCCAAGTTCTAGACTGGGTTCTGCAAGCATAATAGTGAACAAGACTTGGTTCCTGCCCGCAAGGGGTTCACTGATAGAGCTAGAAACAGAAACAGATGATCATAACATGGTGTGATAAGTGCCTTTTCAATTCAATTTGGTTAGTGCGTATCGAGGGTCTGCCCTGTCCAGGGTGTTGTGCTGGGTACTTTCAGGGGCAGCAGAGAATGAGATATCTGGCTCTGCCCTTGGGGACCTGACAGTCTAGTGGGGGAGCCAGTAAATGAACTAGTAACTAAATCATCACAAATAACCATCGTTGATGAGGGAATTAAGTAGGGTTCTGGGATGAAGAATCACCAGATGGGGGAACCTGTTTCAGCAGAATGGTCCAAGAAGTGCTATGATGGAGGCATCGCAGGGGATTGTGGGAATATTGAGGGGCAGCTAATAAAATATGCCCTGGAGGAGTCAGGGAAGGCTTTGCCAAGGAGGGTCCCTCCCGACTGAGTCCAAAAAGATAGGGGAGAGTTAAACAGGGGGCAAATGTCAAGATGGGCAAACCCAAGAGAGAGAACTGGGGTACAAGGGCGTGGAGGTGTCAAGATGACAGAAAGCAGGGTCTGCTGGGAGGTCAGCAGGTGATTCAGTGGCAGAGGGGTACGGGATGAAGGAAGGAGCCGATGAGATGCAGCTGGGGAGATCAAGCAAGGCCAGATCGTGTGTGGTCACCAATGCGCGGCTAAAGAAACTTGGAATTTGTCTGAATGGTGACAAAATGGAGAGCTTACCAGCCCATGGCCTTCAGCACATAAGGTCCCCATAGTTTTTCACGGGTCCCATAAAACCAGACTGTATCGATTGTATTTTATGTCATGACTCAGTTGTATTCTTTAACAGAGCTGTCACAGGTTGCCTGCTGAAGATGTAACTGTTTTTCTTTTTCAGCTCTACGGAAAGGTGAACTTAAAAGTCCTCTTGGGGTAATTCATCTTTAACTGCCTAAAGGTTGCTCCCTCATTCCTGGAGGGGGACATGTAGGGCACCTGGAGACAAAAGAGAGGGAGGTTTGGAGTCCCCAAGGGCAGATATGCAGACAAATTTTGGTATGAAGCTCCTGGCAGGCTGGGACCTTGGAGAATAGCTGTGTGAGCTAGCATGGGGTCTGGGCTAAGCAGGGAGGGAGCCGGACCCCTGGAGACCCCTGGAGCCTGCCCAGGGACCTGGATCTATAGGGTTGTCATCACCCAGATCTAAAGTCAAGGTCAAAAACAAGACTGTGCACCAGGGAGAAAGTGAAACTCCAGACTGTCTGCTTGGCAACACTGGTGGGCTGACCCCCTCCCTGCGGGGGCTGCTTCAGCCTTGGAGTTTGGGCAACATTCAGGAGGAGAAGGAAGATCCATAAGGGAAACACGGTGCTTCTTGTTAATCAGGGACTGGGTTTCTCAAGATGGTAGGTTTTGACCTAAAAAAAAAAAAGAACTGAAGTGATTGCCTTTGCGCCGTGAGTTTTTGAAGACGTTCTTACAAATTGCAGACGTAAAATAAGACAAGCTGGAGTGACTCGACCTACAGCCAAACGTTCTGAAGGACAGTTTACTAGATCTTATGAGACAGGCGCCCTCTGCTCTCCTTGGGACAGCGCAGCAGAAACGGAAGCTGGAAAGACTCCTGGCTTGATGAGCCAGGTATAACCTCTCGTGGAGGTAGTTACTTCGATTGTCCCAGTTTGCAGGTGAGACAACGGAGGCTGAGAGGAGTGACTTGCCCAGATCACTCTGCAGGAAAAGAGGCAGGACAGGGAGTAGACTCAAGCGTCCTGATTTCCCGGGCAAGGCTGTTTGGACTCCACAAAGTGCTGCTGCTGCTGGAACAGTGGTGGGAAAGGAGAAACAGGAGAAGGAGGAAGAGGGGGAAAAAAAGAAAAAGAGAAGCACAGAGAATAGGGAGAAGGGAAAGGAGAAGGAAAGCGGAGGAGGGAGATGCGCATTTGGCTAAAACCTTAATCCAATCAGCTGTTATGAGTGGTTTTTTTTTGGTCTCTTCAAATTCCAAAAAAGGTAATGCTTTGCTAGCCTGATCGTGTTTCCACTACAACTTGCAGCCCAAGATGCAGCATAGCAGTTGAAAAGCCCATTGTTCCGTGTTGTGATAATGTAAGTCTCTGTAAAATGGTGCAGTCCAGTGTACGGAGTACTGCCCCCTCCCACCCCACTGGTGACCCGAGGGGACAGCTGAATGCCTTCTGCTCCGCTGAGCCCAGAAGAGTGGGGCCGGGCTTTCAGAGACAGCTGGGCTGATTCATCTAGAACAAAAGCCAGCTCTTCCTGCTAAATCCCCGTCAGACACGGGGTGTGAGGCCAGCCGGCCCCTGTGCCCCTTCGCGGAAACTTCTTCTTGATCCTGCTCCAACAGTGTCAGTCTCCTGCATGAGAGCCTTGACAGCTTCCCACTGCCCCATCCCTTCAGCCTGGCATGCTCTCAGCTCCATCCAGAGACTGTGGCTTTGGAGGGAAATCTGGGTTCTTGTCCCAGTCTTGCCATTTCCCAGCTGTGCAATGTAAACAAGTGCCTTCATCTCCCTAAGCCTCAGTTTCTCCATCTGTGAACTGGGTGTGAGAGTTGTTCCAATCTGAGATATTTGTTGTCTGATTTGAAGGAGATGATGCCCTGAGCAGGCACCTATGCATATTGTTGTCCTGTGGCTGTCTTGTTGTCCTCTTGCTGTCTGGCTCCATCTTCCGTAACTCAGTCCATAGAACCTGCATTCCAGACATGCTGGCACACGCTCGCTCATCTTAAACACCTCCATGCCTTTAACTATAGGGTTCCCATAATGACAGCAGCTACTGTTTACAGAGCCCTTTCTATGTTCCAGGACTTGTAGCAAGTAGTTGACACGGATAATTTCATTTCATTTTCCCACAACTCTTTGAGGTGGACACAGTTATCGGATGAACCAACTGAGGCACAGACAGGTCTCCTCCAAGGCCTGACTCATCTCCTTCTTTGTGGTTTTCTTGGACCCTGTCTGTGTCCCAAGCCTCTCATCCCGTCTCCACCCCTAGCTTCCTTTTAGTTCCCATAACCCACTACTGTAATTGTCTTTCCTCGGCCACAGGCCCTGCAAAGATTGAGTCTCTGTCTGATTCATCTCCATGCCCTTAGCCCCCAGCACAGGGCTTGGCACACAGCTGGTGCTCAGAAAAGCAGTAAGTAGGGGCCGGCCCGGTGGCGCAAAGGTTAAGTTCACACATTCCGCTTCTCAGCGGCCTGGGGTTCGAGGGTTCGGATCCCGGGTGCGGACATGGCACTGCTTGTCACGCCATGCTGAGGTAGGCGTCCCACATATAAAGTAGAGGAAGATGGGCACGGATGTTAGCTCAGGGCCAGTCTTCCTCAGCAAAAAGAGGAAGACTGGCAGTAATTAGCTCAGGGCTAATCTTCCTCAAAAAAAAAAAGAGCAAGAAAAGCAGTAAGTAAATAACAAGCGAGGAAAAGACAGAAAACATGAACTTCTTATGTGGGAACAGAATAAAAGACTACAAAAATAGCATTGCCTCAAAGATCTTTTTGGTGTGTGTGTATTTAAGGGGTTTTATGAATTACTTTGCATTTCTAAAGCACAGCCGTTTACAAGCTTTCTTAAATTAGGTCTACATTTCTTCAACAACTCCAACTACCTTCCATATAAAGAAACAGTGAGTTGTCACAAATCATTATATGAAGTGTCCAGGGAAGGGCCTAACATCAGGCCTTAACATCGTCAAGATGAAATTAAATAATTCCTGATCCTGAATAGGATCCTGCCCCCGACCTGCCCGTTGCCTGTCTTTCACCTCGGCTGTAGAAGGAACCCGGGCCTCGCACACAGACCTGGACTCAAAGCCTGGTTCTACCACTCACCCAGCTGCGGAAGCTTAAGCAGGTTACTCATCTTTTCTGAGACTGTTTATGTAATTGAAAAATTGAAGAGTATACCTAACTTGGAGGTAGTTGTAAGGCTTAATGGAAATAATAAATTGAAAAACTAAAGCGGCCAGTAAGTACCCAGAAAGTGGTAGTTATAATTACTATTTTAGTTTTTGTTACTTTAAGTGCCACTGTCATAGGCTCAGTTGTGTCCCTGTGGACAGCAGTGACAGGCCTGGCAGAAGGAGGAAGGGCTTCTGGGTGCTGTTGCCATTTTCTTGGAAAACTTAACCTGGAGGGCTGAATGGAGGGGAGATCAGAATCAGTGACCCTCGCTGAACCTCATGCTGTTCAGCATCTTACTGGTGTATACGGGGCACAATTGTCAAATCGTGCCTGCTAGGGATCCAGTGATGTGGAAATACATAAACTGTGGGTTTTATGACTGAGCTGACAGTGATTGTATGGACCCCACACTCCTAAGTTCTCATTAAAATAACGGGGCAAACACTTTCCTGCCTAAGGCGTTCCAAAGACGTTAGGATTGGCAGCACTCGGAATTCAAAGTGCAACCCTCTCCTGAGTCCTTCTTGTTTTTTTTTTTTTTTGGAGGAAGATTAGCCCTGAGCTAACTGCTGCCAATCTGCCTCTTTTTGCTGAGGAAGCCTGGCCCCGAGCTAACATCCGTGCCCATCTTCCTCTACTTTATATGTGGAACGCCTACCACAGTATGGTGTTCCAAGCGGTGCCATGTCCTCACCCGGGATCCAAACCGGTGAACCCCAGGCCGCTGAAGCAGAACATGCACACTTAACCGCTGTGCCACCAGGCCAGCCCCTCCTGAGTCCTTCGGATGGGTCCCAACTCAGTCTATCTGACCAAACTCATCTCTTGTTTCTCTCATTTACTGATTAGTTAATCCAATAAAAATTTGCTAAGCATCTGCTCTGAGCCAGGCGCTATTTGACACTGGGGGTATTCTGGAAAACCAAGCAAACACACTTTCTCCTTCTACTGAGCTCCCAGGCAACGAGGGAGATATACACGTAAACAGGCAATCTCATTGCAGAGAGTTGACTGGAGAAACCCAGGGTATTGGGCAGTGATGTGTTGTAAATGTTAAGCAACAGGCACTGGGGCAGGGGTTGGGGTGGGGGGTTGGGGGGGAGGTGGGGGGTGCTGGGGGGGTGGCACGTTCAGGGAGAACAGAAACCCTGATTTATAGCCCTTGCTGATTTCCATGGTGTACATCCTCCCAGCATGGCTGATTTCAGATTACCGTATGATGTTGCTGAATGAGGAACTGGGAAGGGACGTGCAATAACACACAGTCGTGTAGCATTTCCACCATATAGATAAATAGCTAAAATAACCTTAAGAACATAAATAGTAAAGTAGAATAACGCGGAAGCAAGTTTTGAGAAGTTATTACCTTTATCTATAATTTATTTAATTATAAGTTTCTATAAATTGACTTTTATTGAAGGCTATGTTTAACAACTGGCTGTCAAAATTCCTGGAGATTTACCAAGCAGCTCCTGTGAGCTGGTTCAGGCTGCCTGTAGCACACCACTGAAGGGACCCAGGCTGAGCGAATAACAGACTCCTTCTCTTCTTCCAGGCTTGTCTTCCTCCAATCTCCATGTGCCCTTAGCAGCAGATGCGTCCCATTCCTCGCTACCATTCTTATTATTTCCAACCTTTCAAGGCCAACTGCGTCCTTTCGCCTAGTGAAGCTGTCTTCTCTGCCTGGCTCTCCCTCCCCATTTCTCGCCATCCACAGGTTACAGTGGGAGCAGCCAGGTTTGTGCCGTATCACCCCGACCCTCCGGCTAGAGTCAACCTGATGGGCATCTGACCCAAGTTAGCATATGGGCCACAGGCAAAGATTCCTGCTCACTGCTGGTAAAAGCCATTTTGTGAAAAGCAGAGATGTTTGTCCGATGTGAGGCAGGACAATGAAGCAGATGGGCAGAGATGAAAGATGAGGTGACAGGACTTTCCAGGTACCCTGTAGTATTCAGGCCTTGCTTCTGGTCTGACCTTGATGGCCCAGCTGCATCCCTGCCCTAGGGTTCCTTGGGATATTCCAAGATCTCCTGAGAGCACTCCCTCAATTAATCTCTTGCACAAAATCCTGATCTTGGGCTCTGCTTCCATAAACCTTCTATAGGACATTCAATGCTCAATAAATACTTGTCCTAATAACTTCTGCAGCTAGCTCCAGGAGAGGTCTGCATCCAAATGAGTCCCATGCGTCCAGGCGCCTGCCCTGGCCAGCCCAGTCTTCACCTCTCTGAGTTTCTCCACACTCATTGATTCACACCTGTCTAGTCATTTAAGGAAGGTCTCCCTGGCTATCTTTGTGGAAGATGGCCACCTCAAAATGGCAGCCTTGGCCTTTAGAGATGACTAGTCTTCGTAGGTCCAGTTGATTAACCACAATTGTCATATCGCAAACTCCAGTTCCAAATTCTGGAAGTCCAGCTTGGTTCTGGTGTTCATTCCGAATGTTGTCAACTGTGTTTGGGGTCAGGTGTGGGTGATAGTACTAACATGGGTACCACGCGAGGGCCCCCTCTGAGAGTGGGGAGAGGCATTCTCACAAGAGGGAGCAAGCATCTCCAAATTATCTACTGCATGGCCCAGATGTGGCCTTCATTTCCCTATCACCACTCCTGGGGAGGAGGTGGTCTTCTGGCTAAAGGATACCCAAAGTTCTTCCATGAGAGGAGATCCATATCAGCAAGAACAAGAAGACAGTCACTGTGAAGGTAAGGATCCAGGGCATAGAGGCCTTACTGATGCCTAGACGCCATGGGGAGAAGAGTACAAAAAGGAGTCTAGAAAGAAATAAGAATAAGACACCACGGCAGAGGGGCTTTCTAAGTATCCATGCAAGGCAGATGACCCTGATTGAAAGGTCAGGCCAAGATATATCCTGACCAGCTGTGAAACACATGTATTGATGCATGCAAAGCAAAGCACTAGGAATTTGCTTGGCCCTCCGATATGAGTACTGGTTATCATCTTTGTCATCATCATCATTATTTTAAATTATTTCTGGTGACAGCCTAGGCTTATGTGCTTCTCCAGTACCAACTGGAGCGATCACAGGGTTATGAGTGCAAGCCTCTGCTCTCTCTTGGCCTCAGTTTCCCCATTTCTAAAAAGAATGGTTGGACCAGATAGTCTCCAACGTTTCTTTCATTCCAATATGATAGTCTCCAGTTCTTTGGAGACACAGATTCAGAGGTTTACTTCTGTTCGCTGGGAGAAGTTGCTAGGGTTGGAAATGATATGTTAGATAATTCCAGGGCAAGTGTATGCTGGGGATTATAATCAAAGAGCTCAGAGCCAAATCGTCTGTGTTTCTGCTTTTCTCCCCACGTGCCCCACAATGGGCCACAGGCGGCCTCTGGGAAAAGCAGGGAGTGGAGAGAGAGGGTGTGAGCCTTCCAGGGGTGGGGGTGGGGGCAGCTTGCTTCAGTTCTCGGAGAAAGTGGAACTGGGCAGTTTCCCAAGCCAGGAAGGGAGACAGTGTATGATGTAGGACATTGAGCAAAGGGGACGGGGCCAGGGACTCAGGCATGTATGGTGTCACTGGTGAGAACTGCAAAGAGCCGCTTAACTCTCTGCACGCCTTGGCCTCCTCATACAACAACTGCATATGGTAATGGCTACCTGGGGGGATTCGGGTCCGGGGGTGAGGACGAAGTCGGTGGCACAAGGGAAGCCCAGAGCACAGCACAGGGTGTTCAAGAATCGCTTCCTGTAATTACAAGTGTTGTACAAAGCGAGGGGGGCAGGAAGCTGGGATTCCCGGGCCCCGCGGCTTCTCTGGCTGCTACTCAGTGGAAAAAACAGGAAAAACCAGGAAGTGAGTGCTGTGCTCTTGCTTCTCTGCTACTTAAACAACACCAGCGTTTCCTGCTCTGAGGCCCAGCACCGGGAATTAGTGACTTGCTACATTTTACCTGGTGCTGGAGGGAGATTCATCCAGCTGAACACGGGGCTCCTGCCAGCACCTAGGCTGGGAATGGAGTTCTCCATCACGTGGTCCAGTCTCCTGTTGCATGAGTCCTCCCAACTTGGAGCCAGCGCAACTGGAAGAGGCCTGGGACCCCATCTTTGCACCCAGACAGTTGGGGGGCTGCCTTATCCTCTGCGCCATCATAAATGGATATTTCTCAAATGCATGTGAAATGCTGTTGAGATATATAAAATATTACATTTGTTAAAGAGTGACTTTGCACTCCTCTTTTTGACAATGTGGATTTTCTCAATCGCCTAAAATGCTATGTGCCGTCACATGGACAAGAACTTCCACTCGTGGAGAACCCACAGTACCTGCCATTGTCCTGAGTCTTTCTCTCACTGAGTCTTCCCAACAGCTCCTGGAAGAGGCAATTATTGTGCCCATTTTACAGAGGAGGAAACTGAGACTTTGTTACGTTAAGTCACTTGCCCAAAGTGACAGGAATAGAAAGTGTCAGGAGTTCCAACAGAGGCCGTCGGACTCCAAAATTCCAGCTTAATGTTCTAATTTAAGGACAGGGATGCGCTTTAGTGTTTCTTGTTTTTCCATTCTGAATGAAGCTGGGATTCCTCCTCCTTCACTCCCTTCGAGGGTCTAGCTGCTGCTCGCACGCCTCCCCTGCTTTTGCCGGAGCCCATTTCACCCTCCGAGGGCTTTGCCTTTTGAAGTCGGACCTCGCCGGCGCTGAAATCTGCTCCCGCTGATTCCAGTTGTGCACGGCACGCTGCCCGCCCCACGGAGCTCCGTGGCCCCAGCCCAGCCCAGGCGATCTCCTGGGTGTCCTCCGCCCCCCGCCTCCCCCCGACCCCCAGGCTCCTGCAGATCTCCCCTTCGTGCTCCGGGCCTCAGTTTCCTCCCCTGTAAAGCAAGGAGCTTGATGCCTTCCTTGGGCAAGCAGTGAGGGGTTTGGTAAAGTGACACACCGTGCGCTCGCGGAACGCTAGCCTGGAGCCGGAGGCGCCATCCTCCCTGCGGTCCCAGTCAGGGGCCGGCGCTCCTCCCCACCCACCCCCGGCCCGGCCGCCCCGCCCCGAGGGCGGCTCCCGCCCGCGCCCTGCCCACCCCGGCCGAGCGACCGCAGCGCCCCGGCCCCGCCGCCCGGAACCAGCTGAGCACAGCTGGACCCAGCAGCCGCCGTCGCCAGCGCCTCTGCAGCAGGTAGGGCAGGGGGGCGGCCGCCGCCTCGGACCTCTGGGGATCCCGGGCGTCTGGGTCTTTCTTCTCCCTCCCCTCCTGGTCCGAGCTCGCCCGCGCCTGGAGCTCGTCCCGGCAGCGGGGGCATCGCTGGAGAAGGGCTTCCTCCCTCATCTTGCTCGTCTTCCAGGGGACCAAGGAGGGTTGGACTGGGGGGGGGGGCTAGGACAGGAGAGGAAGGGGGCTGGGCCTCCACCCACAGGCCCCACGGTGCTGCAAGCACCTGAGCTAACCCCGCCCCCGCCCCTCGACCCGAGGCACTGGGCCCGGGGTCACCTGGGAGGCGTCAGGCACCGGTGTGTCTGACCCAGGCTTGCAGGTGGCCTCCCGCCCGTGGTCTGGTCGTGGCTCGGCTCGGGACTCTGCTCAAGGGATCCTTGACTCCAGGTAGGAATTACTTTGCCTGCTCTCCCCAGGCGATGAGGAGCCGCCCACCTCCTTCCTCTTTCTGGGCCCAGGACTGTTAGAAAGTTCCTCCTTGTTCTGCCCTGGAATCTGCTTGCATTGGCTACCTGCAGGTGCTGTCTCCTCCTGGCCCGCAGTGTGTGCTCCCTTCCCCGACTCACGGGGAAGCTTCTCCGGAGTTGAAGACAGTGATTGGAACTTCCCTTTCTCCCTGGGCCCCCAACTCTTCTCCGTCTACCCTCCCCCCAAGCTGATTACAACGATGTCCCCCTGGTCCAGTGCAGGCTGGCCGCTCTGTGCAGAGGCCAAGGGCAGGCCGCAGTCCTTGGAATTCTGAAGGAGCTGTTGGGTGGGCAGGAGACATCTTTTGTAGCCAGCCCTTCATCGGCCCAGACATCCACCCTTTATCCCGCCCCCCCTACCTTCCTCAGAGCAGAGAGGGGATCTTTAAAACACCCAGAACTCTAAAAAGCCAAAGGCATCCAGGGCTGGTCTGGGGGTGACACAGGGCTGGTCTGGGGGTGACACAGGGCTGGTCTGGGGGTGATGCGGGCCTGGTGGAAGGTGAGCCCTTTGGGGAGGGGCCTCCTGCTTTTGTTTGGCCTCTGGGGACTTTTCAAAGACTTAGTCCTGCACGTCCTGTTCTCCCAGGACCACATTTCTGACCAGGGTGCCAGGACCTCTTTCTGCGCTTAACTGGACAGTGACCATCGCTTGCTGGGGTCTCGCCCCAGCCCCATTCCACGGATGAGAGAACTGAAGGGCCCCGAGAGTTCATGACTGGCTCACAGTCACATAGTGAGGAAGGCTCCAGACTGGGACCCAGTTCCAGTCGGCCGTTAGCTGACTCCTTGTAGCTGGTGGGACCTTAGACTCTTTTTTTTTTGAGTGTTCCTTTCACTAAGAAACAGACTCCCCTCCTCCCCCCCAACACACACACACACACACACACACACACACACACACACACACATGCTCTTGGGCTGGTTGGTGTTTCTTGGGGATGTTAAGGGGAGGAGGCTTGGAATGGAGGAGTAAGGATGGGAATGGAGAGACAGCATCCAGCTCCCTTGAAACTCCATTTTCCTTTCTGGGGCCTTAGCTATTTATAAATGCAGGAAAATTGTAAACAGACGGGGGAGCTGGAGTTGGCACCCGGGTAAGTTACACAGCAGCAAAGAGGGTTTCCGTATGAATCAGGGAAGGGAAACTTACTCCAGAATTTTCCATAGTCTTTTTTATTTTATTTTTATTTTTTATTTATTTATTTTTTTTAAAGATTTTTAATTTTTTTTCCTTTTTTTTTCCTCCCCAAAGCCCCCTAGTACATAGTTGTATATTCTTCGTTGTGGGTCCTTCTAGTTGTGGCATGTGGGATGCTGCCTCAGCGTGGTTTGATGAGCAGTGCCATGTCCGCGCCCAGGATTCGAACCAACAAAACACTGGGCCGCCTGCAGCAGAGCGTGCGAACTTAACCACTCCACCACAGGGCCAGCCCCTCCATAGTCTTTTTTATTATGGACTAACATGGACCTGAGAAAGCAGGCAGGTCCGGGAGGGAGGGCTGCAGGGTTTGCCTTCCATGACATTTCCTTGCTTCCCTCCTTCCTTGATGCAGAGCTATTCTGGGCCTGTGTTCTGTGTCTTGCCCTGTGAGGGCCCAAGAGCCCCGAGGAGGACAAAGCTCTTTGTCCTCAAGATGCTTCCCATCTGTAGTGGTTGACATAATCATGCGATATGGAGAGTTACTTCAGCCTATGGAGGGATGTCTAGGTGTGTCTGGGCAACCCAGGCCTCAGAAATGAGTAATAGTTTCCCAAGAGATAAAGTGATTGGAGAAAAAACATTCTAAGAAGCAGAAATAGCTTGTGCAAAGGCACTGAGGTTTTCTGAGCAATCCACATGGCTAGAATAGAGATTGAAGGAGATCAAGGGTGGAGTGGTGGGGGTTGAGACTGTAAATAAAGATGGAACTAGATTATAAACTAAAAGTTTAGACTTTATCCTGAAGGCAGTGAGGAGCTGAGAAAGCTTTTTGCCAGAACAATGATAAAAACTCTCATCAATCTGGTGGCTCATGTAGGAGATGCATTAGAGGGGGCTAAACTGGAGGCGAGGGACCTCGAGGAGGCTGTTATATGGTCAAGTGAAAGAGAGTGCAGATCTGAACCAGGGCAGTGGCCAAGGGATGGATCAGAGTGGCAGATTCTGGAAGCCCAGCTCAGGGACCTGACAACCTGCTATAAATTTCATGTAAAAGCAGACAATAGGCTTATAGCAAAAAAAAAATACATTGTTAAAGATTCAAACACAGAGAAGAGTATAGAGTAACCTTCACGTCCCCAAACCCTCTTTAACCTGTGAATAGCCCTGCGTGCGTTCTGTTCCGCCAAGCTCTTACAAGCCAGAGCTATAGATTGGATGGATGCCTTCTCACTTCTCAGCCATCCAGGGCTGGCAGGTCACTCCTCCTACTCCGTGTGGGTAGTTTGGGTCTTTCATGAGAAGTTGCCGGGTCCGAGAGACCAGGTCAATGGTCTGTAGTCCTCTGCTGAAGCACTGGTCTCTGATTTTCTTCAAGAAAACTTCACAGCCTATGTCTACGGTCTCTGAGTGTGTCTGTTTGCGAGTTAGAGACCACAGGACTGAGAGAGGTTAGAAGCACTGACTTGCGAGTGGAACTGCAGTCTTTGCTCTTCGGAGTGACTGTGGGCAAGCCCTGGCTCTCTGGGTCTCAGTTTCCTCATCTGTAGAATGGGAGGATGTTGGTCTGTATGATAATAATAAAAGCCACCTTTTCGTATACCAAGCGTGGGAATATTAGGTACTTCGTTGATTCCGCACAGCCGTTCCTCTGAGGTGCTATTATCTGCTTTTGTCCATGAGGCTAAAAGAGGCTAAATAATGTGCCTCGAGTTGTGGGGCTATTAGGTGATGGTGCCAGGATTCTGGATGTGTGACTATAGAGCAGTAGCTCTTAATCGCCGCCCTAGACATTCTCCGGAAGGTTCCGTCTAGCCCTGACATGAGAAGTGGTGGGGGAGTTTTGCTGTGGCTGTGATGAGGGATGTGAGTCAGTGTGCACAGCTTGGGGAGCTCAGCCCTGCAGCAGAGAGACCGGGAGGGCCCTCCCAGGGCCGTTTGTAAACTCATACTTTTCTATGCTATCAACAGGACTCCAGAGAGTGGGTCAGTCTCCCCTCTGTTTCAGGGAGTCAAGGCTCTGAGAAGACACAAGACTGGCCCGAGGTCACTTGATGGGTTGGGGGCCCAGCCAGGAGCAGTCTCTGCCTTCCACCATTTGAACTCATGTTCTGGAAACCTTTCTGGGGAGGCCAGAAAAAGTGACCGCCCCCCCCCCCCCGCCACCACTACCCCGCCATCATTCCCCTAGAAAATGCCTGCAGAAGCAGGGAAAAGCAGGTCCCAGGAGTTATGCATTTTTGTGGGGAGAGAAAGAAAGAGACCAGTGTTTAGGCAGCCGGGGGATGCTAAGTAAAAATATCTCCTCCCTTTCAACTGAGTGAGCATGTGTCGTATTTCAGCCTGATGTGGTTTGTGAGTTTGGAGACCACAGGCAGGCTCAGCCCCGCTGCTCTCTGGCTTCGCCCCCGCCTCCCCTCCCCACCCTGCCATATGCCTGCTCTCCCTGCCCCGCCTGGGACCACATCAGCAATTTAAGGGCAAGCAGAGAAAAGCGGTGGGCGTGGTGGGCACAGTGGGCAGCAGAAGGCCTGGGCTCGGGTCTTGGTTTTGCCACTGACAAAGTATTGGGTGACTTGCCTAATGCATGCCTTTCTCTGGACCTCAGATTCCACCCTGCTCTAAGGGGTGGACAAGATAATGGCCTGATGGCCTCTGAGTCAGAGGGCTTGTGCTCAGCTCACGGACGTGGGACCTGCGCATCTGTGAGCACAAAGTGAGCCCATGGACGTGGGACCTGCGCATCTGTGAGCACAGAGTGAGCCCACAGCCGTGATCCGTGTACAAATTACTTGCGCCAGTGCCAGCCAGAGATTCAGCTACTGTTCACGAGTTTGGTCTTGGCTGACTGGATTGGTTGCCCCATTTTGCAGATAAGGAAGTTAAGGCCTAGGATTCAGTTATGTATCCTCTTCCCTGTGCTACATGCACTAACAATCATGGCCACCGTATGTAGCCTGCTTACTGTGTGTGTTCACCTTTTGTCTTCACTGTCTTGTTTAATCTCTTAACAGCCCTGTGGGGGAGGACATGTGGACTCAGTTTGATAGGTGAAGGGATTGAGACAGGCCTAGAGAGATGAAATGATGTACTTTCTCTTTGAGCCTCACAGTAGCCCTGAGGTTGTCATTATGGGCCCCGTTTAGAGATGAGGAAACTGAGGCCACGAAATGTGAGCTCTCCTGGCCAGGGGTCCCCAAGGGCCACATGGCCGGTAGGTTCCTTCCCAGGCCCCCCATCCAACTCCTTCCGGGTGCCTCACTTCTGCCTCCAAGGGAGCTTCTGCGCCTCTTGCACTCAGCGCTTGGACTAAGGGATAACAGTTTTCTTCCCGGGCTGTAACCCATCCCTGAAGTCTGCTCTTGCCAAGGGGGCTCCAGAAACGCTTTGAGCCGTGGAGCCCTTCAGGGAACTCCAGTGAAGGCGCCAGTGGGAGCGGATTCATTCATTCTGAGCTGGTTGAGCAAACAGTCTTAGTGCTTTCCAGCTTCAACAGGGGTATCACCTGGGTCTGGCTTATTTGCCAAACAAAGAGTATACAAACGGTGTCTGTGAGCCTTCAGGGTGGGGCAGGGCCTCTAATTTCCCTTTCATGGTTGTGGCTGGGCCGGGCCCTTGGTGGGTACTCAGTAAATACTAGATAATTTTGGGGGTGTGGCAAAGTGCTGTGGGTGGGATGCCCATGGAATATGAGGGACTTTTTCTCCCCTCATCCAAGGACCTTTTCTTTTTCTTCTTTTTTAAATTATAATAAATGCTCATAATAGGAAATTTAGAAAATAAAAAAAGTCTAAAAAAATATGAACTGTCCTCAACTCTGCCAATGCAAGATAATCACTGCGAACATTTGGGTGCATTTCCTTCCTGATATTTTCAGCACATTTTTTTACCCCCACATAATTGTGGTCGTACCACGTTTCTAATTTTCTATTCCGACTTGTTGTTTTTTTCAACATTATAAACCTGAATATTTTCTCATGTTATTAAGGACTCTAAATTTAGTTTTTAAAAGAGTTTTAAAAGTGTACTCTGCCTAAGTTTATTTTATGAACATTTATTTCTATTTAAAATCTTTCTTTCCAGTAGTCTGGGGGATTAAGGAAGTGAAATAGTGCATTTTATTCATAAAAAATAAGTTTTACTTTTTTTTTTTTTTTAAAGATTTTATTTTTTCCCCTTTTTCTCCCCAAAGCCCCCCGGTACATAGTTGTGTGTATTCTTCGTTGTGGGTTCTTCTAGTTGTGGTATGTGGGACGCTGCCTCAGCGTGGTTTGATGAGCAGTGCCATGTCCGCGCCCAGGATTCGAACCAACGAAACACTGGGCCGCCTGCAGCGGAGCGCGCGAACTTAACCACTCGGCCACGGTGCCAGCCCCAAGTTTTACTTTTTTTTATTATGAAGACGACATAGGCCAACCTGATTTTTCATCGCTCTCTGTTGTTGTATCTAAGTGTGAATGTACTGTGGTTCACTTTCCTCTGTTATTAGGCATTTAGGCCGTTTATAAATAATGCTGCAATGAACATCTGGGGCATAAATTATTCTTCTTTCATTATTTCCTAGAATGAGAGCCCAAGAAATGGAGTTGCTGGGTCACAATGACACATTTGACAGCTTTTGCTCCATTTTGCCAAATTTGCTGCCCAGAAAGGTTGGATCGGTTCTTATTCCCACCAGCCATACTTGAGGGGGTGGCATTCTTTTTTTTTTTTTTTTTGAGGAAGTTTAGCCCTGAGCTAACTGCTGCCAATCCTGCTCTTTTTGCTGAGGAAGACTGGCCCTGAGCTAACATCCGTGCCCATCTTCCTCTACGTTATATGCAGGACACCTGCTACAGCATGGCATGCCAAGCAGTGCCATGTCCGCACCTGGGATCCGAACCGGCAAACCCTGGGCCACTGAAGTGGAACGTGCACTTAACTGCTGTGCCACTGGGCTGGCTCTGGGGGCGGATTCTTAAGGGAGCCTGGGAAGCTGGTTATCAAAAGTCTAGCTGTCCTACGAGAAGGCTCAGGGACCATTTTCCTGAAACATCGTGCTTCATTCATTCATTCAGCAAGTACATTTGCACAGTTCAGCATCAGGAAAGGCTAACAGTTAGCATCCCAGGCTGAAGAGGCAGAGAGAAGCCGGTTCTCGTTCCCGTTTCTGCTTTGCATTTGCCGTAAAGCTTTGGGCTTATGCCAGGTCCCTGCTCTGCCTCCACGCTGAGGGCCAGAAGTCTTGACTTTATGTTCCCTGCCCAGAGACTTGGGTGTGAATGTGGTGACCCTCAGCGGAAGGCCCCTCTCCTGACTGCCTCCTCACCTCAAAACAGTTTCCAGACTCTGAGTTTTGCAGCTGGACCTCGGGAATTGCCTTCTTGGCTGGGGATAGTCTGCCCAGAGAGAGCAAGTGAATTTCCTAAAGCACACAGCAAGGCCTCCGATTGCTACTCCACCGCTTGTGAGATTTCAAAAGTACTTATCTAAACCAAAGTGATTTCAGTTATTATGAAACCCAAGGCCTGGGAAGATGAAGGAACCTGGCTGTGGTCAGATCCCCAGTTTGTCCCGGCAGTGGGGTCTTGGGAAAGTCATTGCCCTTTCAAAACCCATTCCTCCCACTGTGAGATGGGGAATGGCGCCTTCTCTGAGCCTCTCTTATCTACTTCTCTGCCACTCTATGGTTTGATTTCCAGATCCAGTGGCAGATCTTGGTCTGTCCATTGTGCATCCTCAAGAGGTTAGACCCTTTCCTTCCTCAGGGTAAAGGCTGTGTTCACAATGTTGCAGTTGGACATAAAGGGTGTTCCAGAGCATCTCAAACTTATCCTGCACACGGATGAGCTGGAGATTTTGTTAAACTGCAGGTTCCGGTGCAGTCGGTCTGGGGTGGAGCCTGGGACTCTGCGTTTCTAAGGAGCTCCCAGGTCGTGCAGATGTTGCTGGTCCAGGGACCACACTCTGGGTAGTAAGATTTTAAATCCTTTGCTAAGGGCCCAGACTAGAGCCCGGATCTCTTAATCTGAAGGTCTTATCTTTGAGGTTCTTTCTACCTATTGCATTTGCCTCCCTCTTCTCTAACCGAGGCAGAGTCGAACTATTTGATCCCCAGCTATGGGGTTCTAGAATCTCAACAGCCCTGGAAATATTTTGCTGCCTTTTTGCGGAGTGAGGTAGGGCCCCTGTTCATGGGAGTGACTCAGAAGGAAGCCATCTGAAGGGGCAGAAATACAGCTGAAGGACCTAACATTTCCACCAGCAGTTTTTCTAGTTAATTCTCTCTATAGACGGCAAACCAAAACCCCTGGGGAGGCCCCAGCCTGTTTTTGTATGCCTCTGAGCTACGAATGGTTTTTACATTTTAAAAGGTTGTTTAGAAAAACCCAAACCCAGGAGTCATCCCATGGCATAGTGGTTAAGTTTGCATGCTGTGCTTTGGAGGCCCGAGGTTTAGGGATTTGGATCCGGATAGTGGACCTACACACTGCTCGACAAGCTATGCTGTAGCAGCGTCCCATATACAAAGTAAAGGAAGATTGGCACACATGTTAGCCCAGCAGTAATCTTCCTCAAGCAGAAAGAGGAAGATTGGCAACAGATGTTAGCTCAGGGCCAATCTTCCTCACCAGAAAAGAAAGAAAAAAACCCAAAACCAAGCAGGAAAGAATATGCAACAGAGAGGGTATGTGGCCTACAAAGCCTAAAATCTTCACTGTCTGGTTCTTTACACTGAAGGTTTGCTAACCCCTGATCTGGAAGAACCAGAATTTTATATTTTTCTCTAGTGAGCAAGAGGCCTGGCCTTATAGCTTGAAATTTACTGAGACCAAGATGCAGGGAAGGCAGCCTGACTTGGCAGGAACTGCCTAGATGTCTTAGCTGTGTGACCCAGAGCACATTACTTCACCTCTCTGAGCTTGTGTCCTTCCTTCACAAAATGGGGACAATGATACCTGCCTGGCAGATTTATTGTGAGGATGAGAGTATGTAGGTATGTAAAGAGTTTAACACTTGATAGATACTCAGAAAATGATGACTGTTGTCATTGAGGTGGCCATTTGAACCCTTCTGGCATTACCGAATGGATATCATGTTTCTCCCACCAAATCGGAAGGGCCTCCCTGTGAGCTGGGAGCAGTCTTTTAGGAGAAAAACACCTCTGCTCCAACCTCCCCCAACCCCACCCCCAGGGCAGAAAGGTCTTCTTCAGCCGCCTAGACAGATGGGGTTCCTGGTGGCTTGCACACTTTCACTGACGGTGAGCTCTCTACCCGAAGGCCGGCCTTTCCACCAATGGGCAGCCCTGACTATTAGAAAGTGCCTCCTCTCCCTGTGCTCTGAGATGTAATTTAGCACCTAGCGAGCCCTGGGCTGGGATCTGAGCGCTGGGAGGAACCACCTCTCTACGGCTCCATCTGGAGCATGTGGGTGATAGACTAGTCAGTGGTTTGTGGACCTTGTTTTTAAGCCACTGCAGCCTTAAGGTCCAAAATGAAAAACAGACCAACTTGGAGTTAGCTCGGTTTAATTCTAAACCCAACCGAGTCTGCAACTCTGAGGCTCCCAGCGTCCAAATCTTGGGAAAGCATGTAATGCTCCTTTTGCCCATAGATGGCAGCACCTGTACTCTTAGCGTCTCTGTGTGAACATGCGCATGCGTGTGCGTTACGTGTTTACACATCTGTGCACACATGTGATTAGCTAGTTTCTTCCTTTGCTGATTCTTGAGCTGTAGTGGCCCCAGCCCCGGGCTCGGCTGGGCTGTGGGGTACACGGAAGCAGATCTTAGTCTAATGAGGAGGGGGCTGACTTGGAAACAGACCATTACAAGACAGTGTGACAAGGAAGACTAGAGGCCTCTGGGATCTCAGAGGAGACTTCCTGGAGGAAAGCTGGGACTTGATCGCGAGTGGGAGGAGAAAAGAAGAACAGGGAGGAAAAGAGTCCCAGAACAGTGGAAACGCGGTACAGGATTTGCACGAGGAGTCCAGGAACAGAGTGCAGCTGTGTCTGGCTGAGCTTGGCGGGGTGTGGGTGGAAGATGGGAACGGATGAGAGCTGAGGCCCGAGGCGCCGGTGGGGGCAGATCCTGAAGGACTTGAAGAGTTTGTTGAGCATCCTGGACGGGATCTGGGGGCCGTAGGAGAGCCGAGGTGGAGGCTGAGCAGAGGAGTGACATGGTCTGGGCTTGCTCTGAGGAGGCTGCCCTGCAGGGGAGCAGCAGAGAGGAAGTGGGAGGACCAGTTAGAAAGCAGACAGCCCCCCGGGTGAGAGGTGATGGTGCCTGGACCAAGATGTTGGCAGAGGGGGTGGGGAGAAGTTATGCATTCCGGTGGAATGGGCAAGATGTAATGGTGTTGGGGGCGAGAGTAGCAGAGGAGGGGATACGGAGGTGGGTGGTACCCTGGGCTCTGGCCAGTGGATGGGGGATGGTGGTGCTCTTGCTGAGATGGCAAGCAGTGGGGGAGGAGCAGGTTACACTTGGGAACAAATGCATCACCAGTGAGGACGAGGGTGTGATCTGAAGGTTTGCAGAAGAGAAGGGGCCTGGATTTGAAAGGCTCCTCCTCACACAGAGTTAACAGGAACAATAAAACCCAACTCTGCTTTGATCTAGCCCGAGGAACCAGGAAGTTCCGTGGAACTTTCTGAGGAAGGCCCACAGGGGTGGCATTTAACAAGAGATCCTAGGGTCCAGATAAGCGCCCGACCTCCTTCCACATCCCCTTCTAGCCACGCGTGCCACTCACAATGCAGAAATCCAGCAGGAACGTCTGGGCCACTTACTGTCAGCGGAGAACAGGGCTCATCTGTGTCTTAATCCCAGGAGCCTGCAGGGCCCCACTGCGTTTGGGATCTTGGCCTCTCCCCTTGGCTTAGAGAAGCTGGTTTGGGCAGAGAAATTTTCCAGTGGAGGCAGGAGCCAGCTTGCTCAGCGGCCCCCTGAACATGGATGACTGACTCTGGGGCGTGAGGAAGGGGGTAATCCAGCTTGTACCTGAAAGGCAGAGGGGGCAGGGGCTGGAAGGCTGGGCTGCACAGTCCACTGTGGGCCGGGCATGGGCCGGCCCTTCCTTCGCTCATCTAGCACACTCCCACTGATCCCGCTGTTTGCCAGGTCGTATGCCAAAGCCTAAGCTTCAGTGGCAGAGTAGCCTAGTGGAGCTCATAGTCTGATGGGCGAGAAAGGCCCGTCACCAGATAATAAGAATATGGTCATCCCATAATAGAGCGATGCTTAGGCATAGAGATGGGAATATGGCAGGTAAACAGCTTGGGTCCCCAAACTGCACAAATACAGGATGAGAAAGATAATTTCCAGGAAAAGACTTAGAGATTTAATTAATAACCAGAGAAAACCAGATACGGCTGGAGAGTAAACAGTTTCTGCACTGTTCAAAACCCTTAGCATATTTTATCTCATTTCATCCTCAGAATGACCCTATGGGGTAGGTTCTAGCGTAATCCCTCTTTTACAGAGAAGGAAACTGAGACTCAGAGAGGTGAAGTAACGTGGTTAAGGAACACAGTTATTTAAATGAGGGGCCCTTTTGTCTAACTCCAGAATCCTGAATCACAGCTCTGAAGTTGACTGTAAGCTGAATTCAGTCACGCAATGGGGTTGCCTGAAATGCAAATGGGATTTTAGGTTGGATTAATAGAGGCATGATATCTAGAATGATGGAGGTGAGAGTTCCGTTTGCCCCACCCTGAATAGAGCTCGTCTGAATGCCTGATTCTAGGTTTTGTGCTGTCAGAAGGGACAGGGTTCATCTGGAGTAGATCAGAGAAGGGAGTGAGGGAACCAGACTCCTTGGTCTCAGGAAGAGCTGGAGGAAAGGGGTTGTACAACTTATGGAAGACTTGAGGGACCCAGGATCACAGTCTTCAAGTCTCCAAGGAGCCATTGGGAAATAGGGTAGCAGATCGGTTCTGGGTGACCCCAGAGGGTAGACCTCGGACCAACAGGAATAAGGCATAGGGAGAGAGATTTTAGCACATCCTACTGACAATTCTTTTAACCAGCCAAGCTCTCCAACAGAACGTCTTGCAGCCTTGGTGGGAAAGGGAGCGCCCTGTTGCTGGAGGTGTGCAAGTAGGGGCTCCGTGACCCTGGTCAGGAGGAGTGGAAGCATCAACTGGGGCTTTGACCAGACGACCTGGAGCCCCTGATGCTGAGCGTCTTGGTCCTTTATTTCCAGGTGGTGCTGACGCCCCCCCTTGGGCAGTGCTTCCGACTTGGTGTCCCAGCACCTCCCCGCGGAGCAGCCGTCTTCACCCTCACAGCCCTGCGAGGTAGGTAGAGCAGTGCAGACAGCTCAGCATCCTCCTGAACCCAGCCCTGACTGCCCAGGGGAGTCTGGAGGGGACTGTGGACGCAGCTGCTGGTCGCCACAGTGGATTCAAAGGGAGTCCCCGAGGTTTTTCTTGTAAGGCTCGGAGTACGTGTGTGCCCAGTGCCTCCTTTGCACCTTGCCCTCTCTTGAGAGGGAGGCGAGGCAGGGGTGATCCTGTGGGGAAGAGGCAGATCTGGGCTGCGTGCCAGGGCCTGGGCCCCACCCTGGCTGTGCTGCTTGCTCGCTGTGTGACTGTGGGAAAGTTGCTTTCCCTCTCAAGGCCTCTCTTAGCTCTTCTGTAGAAGGTGGATCCTCTTGAGGAGGAGGTGCAGGATTTCCCCCCGGAGGCTTTGGGGAGGTGAGAAAAACTGGGGTGGGGCTGCCAAGTCTCCAGGCTTGTTGACCATAGGAGGAGTATCTGAGCAGTGTGAGTCATGGGGCAGGTGGATGAGTCATACCCACCTGGGGACGGCTGGCAGGGTGGGGCCCACCTGACTATCAGATTCACAGGTGACCCGCTGCTGAAGTAGGCCAGGAGGTGCAGGGTGGAGCGCAGAGTCCTGGGCTGGAGGCAGGAGACCCAGTTCATCCGCCAGCTCAGGCCTCAGTTTCTCTGCCTGTAAAATGGGTGCATCGGTCTCCCCCACCCACCTAACGTGTTGTCGTGAAGACCGCATGGGCTCTGAAACAGGTAGGGTCACTGGGGAATAACCCAGCTTCCAACGCGGGAACAGAAGTGAATTTCTAATAGTGGTTGTGCGGAGAGCCTGGAAAACACCCCTCGGGCTCATGACCTCACCCGTGGTTGCCAAAAGGCGAAGGGGCTGAATGCCGGCAGGGCTCACTCATCCTCTGCGGCCCAGCTGGCTGCCAGGTGATGACACGGCAGCCGACCACAGTCAGAGCTGTTCCTCTTTCTCAAAGCTTAGGTGAAAGGGCCACCCAATGGTCCCCAGAATGCTTTGTTGTCAAAGCTGGACATTCCCAGAAGGCCGGCTGGGTCCAGAGAGGCAACTTGTCCCACTTCGGCTGCAGCCTGAGGGTTCTGCTGACAAAGGGGCAGCCCCAATCTGCTCAGACAGGAGGGATGGGGGCCTCTGGCTCTGGTGCTCCTGCTTTTGAGACTAAGCCCTGGAAACTCCCAAAGCCCGTCTGTCTCAAAGTGATCTGTCATCAAATAGAGTGTTATGCTCCCTAATGCTTCTGCTACCGGTCACCCAGGGACCCATCTTCTGCTTTCCCTGCTTCTGCAGAAGTGAGGACCCAGCTGAGTACCTGCGAGCTGAGAGCTCTGCCTGTTTGCTCCCTTCCCTCCTCTCCCTGGACTGTGCCCGCCTCAGCCCCGCCTCTGCAGAACTTGGGTTCCAGCACGGCGGCCCCAGGGACCTCCTACTTGTCAAAATCCAGTGGCATTTCCTCAGATCTCTGTGTATCCCCTCTGGAGCATCCGATACCTTCTCCTTCTAGGAGCTCTCTCTCCTTTTTCTTCTGGGAGGCTGCCCCGTCCAGTTCATCTCCTGCTTCTCTGACCTGCCCAGTCTGGGCCCTGTTTTCCCACCTCAGACATTCTTCACCAGGATTTTGACCTCTTCTTGTCTTGACTTACATATATAGGTTCATTCACTCACTCATTCATGCATGCACGCATTCACTTGGCAGATATTTAGGCCCTCAACTGGGTGTTGGAGAATCAACAAACAACATTTTTCCATCCCTCGTGGGTCTTATAGTCTTGGATCTTACAGGCGGCCATTATGCGCATACCAGATTCCTTCTTCCTTCAGCTGTGATGGAAACAACCAAGAACATGAGAGCATATGGGATTGGGTGGCTGTGATGGGATCTTGTCTGGACAGATGAGCAAGGCCTTCCTGAAAAAGTGCAGATGGAAGAGTGAGTGGAAAGTGGCCGGGTGAGCTGGGAAGGGAGCCCCCAGGCACGCGGAACAGCATGAGGCTCTGAGGCAGGATGTTGCTTGTGGAATCTTTGAGGAACTGAAAGAAGGGAATGTGGTGGGGAGAAGGGCCTGGAGACAGGCAGAACCTCTGTCATGTGGACCTTTGGGGGCCTTGGTTAGAGTTTGGATTTCATTCTAGATCACTGGGGGACCAGTGGAAGTTTTAGAGGATGGGAGAGACTTGGCCACATTTAATTACTAGAACCTTTGGAAGAGAGAGCCGCCAGTTCTGTCCTGATAAGCCCCGAGGGTGTAATTTTTGGTTCTTCCACACAGCGGCGTCCTGACGCTGTGCTCAGTACAAGGCTTCGGGTTGGGCAGTCTTGGGAAAGTGCACTTAGCAGCATTCTCTGGGCTCTTTGCATTTTTTCATTTACCTGGTCAACCCTTATCGAGCTTCTGCACTGGAGAGGGGAGGTGAACCAGACCTCGCTCCACCCTCAGAGATCCAGATTTGTGATGACCGATGCCTAGAGTGTGTTTCGATAAGTGCAGGGGCTCCAGGGGCGAGGGAGCGCTTTTCCTCCTTTGAGTCAAGCACTGGACTGAGAGGGGCATTGGGCATTCCAGGCAAGGGAGTCATGTGTGCAAAGGCTGGGCCACCTGGTGTAGCTACTGCACTTGGGGACCAGTGAGCCGCGTAGCTAAAGCAGGAGTGTGGGACTGAGGTGGAGAATGCCAGGAGATGCTGGGGAGAGTGGGGTTGGGAGAGCCCTGGAATGCCGGGTGGGTCTCCATCCTCTGGGTGCCGGGAGCCATGGACAGTTCTTGAGCCGAGGGGTGGCTTGAGCAAAGGGATTTCAGAACAATTAGTCGGTGGGAGGCTGAGGGGAGGGCAGATCAGAGGGGCAGCACTGTAAACTGGTTGGAGAGAGTGGGTAACACTGAGTGAAGCCTTGTCATTCCCACCTGCCTACACACACAGTAAAATACTATGAGCCCCTTTCCGTCCTCTGCCCTTATTGGGTTATTCCCCCGTCGGCTGGTCTGCATGAGCCGCCCAGCGCTGTTTCACTGCCGCCCTGGGGTTTGGTTACATCCTGGGCCCTGGAGACAAACAGGTCTGAGCCTAAAGCATCGCTCTGGCCCTGTCTTGCTATGTGTCCCTCAACACATTCCTTAAGCCCTCTCAGCCTCAGTTTCCTCATCTGTGAAATGGGGGTGGTAATAGGGTTGTTGAGGATTAACTGATGGGGAAATAAAGTCCTGACATATGCCTGGTGCATAGGGATGGCTGCTTGTCTTTATTTCCCTTTGGTTGGTGATGGCCCAGGCCATGTTGTCATCTGCCCCTTGGGGAGGGCTTCTTATAGCCATAAATCTGTAATCTGGACTGGAAACAAGGTGTCCCCAGCAGCCCTGGGGGGAGGCCTCTACTGGGATGCTGAGAGGGTTGGAAATGCCTTTATATTTCCCCCACTGGGGTCTGGCACAGGGCTGGGCTCAGAGCGCTGGACCAGGCCGTAATTGTCTTTTAGCCCCGGCATTCAGCACAAGGCTGGCCTATCTTGGTTCTCGTAAATACTACACAAAAAAAATTTAAATAAAGTCATTGACCTTGGGTATCATCCCCCCAGCACATTCATCTTATGGCTGAAGAATCTGGGGCCCAGAGAGGGACAGTGACTCATCCAAGGTCCCCCAACCCTTCAGTGGCAGGGCCTGGACCTGGCTCAAATATTTATTGCAATTCTAATTTTTTAAGTGTTGATAATTTAAAAATTCACAAGTCGACTGGGAGAGGGCAACAATGGAATGGGCATTTGGAGTAGAGGCTCCCCGTAGACGATTCTGGGAAGTGTCCTGGCTAGAGGGGCCCCAAGGGGATCATGCCAACCTCCCTCGTTTACATTTGGGGAAACTGAGGCCCAAAGAGAGGTAGTGGCTCTCTCAGGGTCCCCAGAGCGCGGGAAGCAGAAAAGTCGTCACGGGCCCACTTCCAGTAATCTGCAGGCGGTGGGCAGGCTCTTCCCCCTAGCTCAGGGCCTCATGTTTAAGAAAGGGAATTAGAGCGTGAACAGTGGTTTCCTGGGGAAGTTTGGGCTGTTAATGGTGTCAAGGAGAAGGACCATTTCCGGAGCCATGCGTGCCCATGTGATGCCTGTGGAGCTGGGCCTGGCGCAGCTATTTCAGACTAAGCCACAGGGTCCTATTTATAGGCTGATGTGATTATGTTGATGTGGTCAGGACAGGCCCGCCTGCCTTCTGCCCAGCCTAGCTATGGCTGAGGAAGAGGCCCTCGGGGGCGATTCTGACCCGTGGGTGAGTAGTGAGGGATCTGGAGTAGTCCCTGAGGCCTGCTCAGAGGAGGGGCTCCAGGGAGGCCTCCCAGGAAGTCCCACTCCTGACTCCCAGTTCAGCTGCAGCCAGGCCCTCTGTAGAGATGAAACCAGCCCCGATCCTGTTCTCCCCCTGCTTGGAAATCCTCCACTGGCTCAGATCAGGCCAGGACTCTGCGGGCTCCTCCTTCCCCACCCCCACGTCGAGGTCTCAGCCCCAGGCATGCCTCTAGTGTTTGCATTTCCCTGTGCCAGCCACACCTCTGAGCCTTTGCTTTCGCTGTTCCCTCCACCTGACTTGCCTGTTCCCAGGTCCCCAAAGACAAACCTAAATGCTTCTCCTCTGTGGCTCGTCAGGCTCTGTTCTCTCTACTTGGTGCTCCCGCTTCCCAGAGCCACTTGAGTGATTCATGTGTGCTCCCCACTGGGCTGCAAAGTCCTGATACAGAGAAAGAAAGAAAGGAGAAAGGCATTTGTGGATGAGCACTTAACTGTGGCATTCACCTTCCATGTTTGATGCCATATCATCTGCGTGCCACTCTCTGCAGGAGGTATCTTTAAAAGGTGTGTGGGGTGAGAGTAAGACTTCAGAGTCAGAGAGCCCTGGATTCAGACTCCGCTCTGCACTTGCTAACTGTGTAACCTTGGGCTGAATCTCTCTGAGCCTCAGTTTTCTCATCTGCAAAATGGGGGTGATGCTAACTTTGGGTTTGGGGGAAGCATTGTCAACAAGACAAAGATTGTAGGTACTTCTTGTGTTGCCTGATCCATAAGCAGCTTCAATGTGCAGTAGTAGGTGTTATTTACAGGTGGAGAAACTGAGGCTCTTAGCAGAGAAGTGTCTCCTCTAGGGCCTCATGCAAGTCAGTGGCCAAGAGGAGAGACCTGTTCTTGGGGTCCTGGCCTCCAGCTCCACCCTGTGTTCTCCTTCCCTCCCTCTTAGCCCCCTGGGCCTCTTCTGTTCCCCAGATCAGGGGAAGCTTTGTTTGGGGATTGTTTTTCCTAAGAAGTTTCCTCTGTGGTGTCATTGGATGACTCAGAGCCCTGAGTCACCGGGGGAAGCCGGGGGCGGGCTGCGGAGCGAAGGAGGGGAGTGAGGAGGAGGGAAAGGAGAGAAGGGACAAGGAAGGAACCCCAATTCCAGTTCTGCCTCTCCCACTGCTTGATCAACCAGGCCTGACAGGTCCTCTCTCTCGCCTGGCCCCAGTTTTCCCAAGTGTGAGAGGAGATGTGGGGCTTTGACGAGTGGTTCCCAGGCCAGGCTGAGCCTCGGGATCCGGGGTTCCTGGGCCCCACCCTGATTATAGACCCAGAGGCATCTATGTTTCTGGAGCTCCCAGGTGATTTGCTGCACACCTGGGCTGCAGAGGAGTTTGGGACCCACAGGCTGAAGCCCCCCCCCCGCCCCGGCTCAGCCTCTGCCTGACCATCTCAGCTGCCTCACGGAGAGTCACTTCTCTCGCTGAATGCTTTTGCAGAATGGTGCAGGGGAAGTGCACAGGCTGTTTTTTTTTAAACAGCTTTATTGAAGCACAGTTTATGAAAGTTGTCAAAGTAAATTAACATGCAATTTACATACATATAATTCACCTGTTTTAATTAATTTGCTAACTTTTAGTAAATTCACAGTTATGCCACTATCACCACAATCTAGTTTGAGAACATTTTTATCACCCTTGATCACCCCTAAGAGATGCCTGTGCCTGCTTGCCGGCAATCTCTGTACCCACCCCCCAGCCCACCACTGGTCTACTTTCTGTCTCTCTGAGTGCCGAGACCTGTGTGCACCTCCCAGGTTCACCCTTTCTGGCTGTGTGACCTCATGCAGATTACTGCCCTCTCTGAGCCCTGGATTTCTCCTCTGTAGGAGGGGGGATTTATATCCCCCTTGTAGCTCATTGTTTGAATTTCACTAATGTGATAGAGAATCTGATGCATAGTAGGACCTGGGGACTTGGGAGCCTGGCATGCAGTACACAGAACATAGTAGAGATGCCCAGGCACAATTATAACAGTACTAGCAGACATTTTATAGCACTCAGTCTGTGTCAGGCACTGGGCTAAGCACCTTAAACGCATGATCTCTTTTAATCCCCACGACAGCCCTATTACGTGAGTGCTACTATCATTCCATTCGATAGCCCAAGAAACTGAGGCACTGAGAAGGGAAGAAACTTTTGCCAGGTCGCCTAGGTGACTTTTGGTAGGGCTGGGAGTCTGTCCTGGAGCTTCCCTCCTTAACCATTACACTACAGATGGGAATCATGGAGCGAGGGGCACAGCTGGTGGACCCAGGGCAAGGTTTATGGCACACACTTCCAAGGGACAGGACCTTGTACGGTGGACATGGGATTTGAAAGATGGTACATAGTACAGAGTACGTCATACAACAGTTGTGATGTGATGCATGGAGCGTGATCTAAGGTGTAAGTGACACTGGATGCAGTGCATGGAACATGGGTGCACACACGGGACGAGGCATGAGGACCCCAGGGTGTTCCAGTATGTGGCATGGAGAGCATGGTGTGTGTGATGCTGGGCATGGTTCAAAGTATATGATGCAGCGCAAGGACGTGGTACCCAGGATGTAGAGCTTGAGATATGGCAGCGGGGCACAGAGGGCCCCTTTTTCATGTCAGTGCCTGGGGCCCCAGCAGGCAGTGGCAGGAGCCAATTTTCTCCTCTCACAAAGGCCTGTCCGTTTTTGTTCTTCTTCCTCCCTGTCTCTTTAGATGCCAAAGAGTGGGAGTGTCCCAGAGGAGTAGGGCCCAGAGCACCCCCCACCATCCCGCCAGCTCAGACAGGGGTCAAGACTTGGGGCCAAGTCCATGGCTCAGGACGAGCCTGCCAGGCCCCCAGGTCCCCTCTCTCAGACGCAGCTGTGAGCATCTGAGCGTCGATGTTGGCTGGGCCCGAGCCGGGTAATTTTCCTCTCAGGGCCCTCCTCCCTGGCTGCCACTGCTGCCTGTGGGCGTGTCTGCGTTCCGCGGCTTAGGGCTGAGGAGCCGATGGCTACCAGCTGCGTCTGAGTGGAGGTAGGGGGAGAGGGCAGGGAGGAGGCAGCAGCTCGCACGCTAGCATTTCCTGAGCCCTCCCGGCACCTGGCACTCACTCCCTCATCTGGTGTCCTCTGTACGAGAACCCCATTAGCTTGATGAGGAGACTGAGGCTCAGAGAGGCAAAGAGTTTGCCCAAGGTCACACAGTCAGAGGCAGAGCTGAGGCTAGACCCCAGCTCTCCTGGAGGCGAGAAGGTGAGGACATACAGAGGCCAGGCTAGGTGGCACAGAGGGTGTTGTTGGGGGGTCAGTGGTGATGATGCTGAAAGAGCATGTGGCACCAGATCACAGAGGGCCTTCAGTGCCAAGCCTACGAGTCCTGACTTCTTTCAGTCTGCACCGGGGCCCGTGGAAGGGTCTTGAGGAGGAAATGATCAGTCTCTCTGGATAACGGGAGAGTCGAAGGCAGGGAGGAAGCATGCATTGGTTCCAGAGAAAAGATGGGGAGCCTGAAGCAGGATCAGGGCTGGGACATGGGGGCGGGAAGGAGTGTAAAGGAGGGAGTGTGGGGTTGGGCATCTCACCTCTGGCCTCAGCCCTTATGTACTGTCCTGGAGGGGTGACTCGTTAGGCCCTGCCCCTAAGAGTGTCTCAGAAGCCCCCAGAGGGACAGGCACCTGGAAGATGCTGCTGGTGACTGGCCAGCTACGTGGATGGAGGCGAGACCGGGAGACGCCGGGGTAGGGACGATAGCGTCCGTCCCAGAGCCGTCCTGCGTGCCGGGCGTTGTGTTTCGGGCATCGGATCTTGTTTCATCCTTCCAGCTGGTTATGATTATTCTGAGCTGGGAGAAGAACAAAAGCATTCCAGTACCATACCTCCGCTCACAGTACTAAAGCGGGGAAAGAACTTAAAAAAATGGCTATTAAAATTAAAAGGATTAGTAACCATAAAAATATTTTTGAAGCTCTGCTAGCTCTATTATAGTTCAAAGTTTGAGATAAATTGCAAAGAATCTTTAATGATTCGGTAGCAATTGGTGTTTTTCCGTGACTGATTTTTACCAGCATCAGGTTCTAGTTAGCCTGTGAGATAGTCTGGCCCTTCTGTAGCTGAGGACACTGAGGCTCAGAGGTTGCGTCACTTGCCCAGGGTCACCCCCGTTGTAGGTGGCAGGGCTGGGATTGGACGGTGCCTCCAGAGCCCTTGTTCTTTTGGGTAGGGGCGGACTAGGCCAGGTTCAGAGGAGAGGGGAGGGTTGTCACTAGGAGAGACTCGTGGAGGGGGTGCGAGGCAAGGCGGGCTGTTTAGGTGCTGGCTTGAGGCCCTCTCCTGAGATGCCTCCCCATCCCTGGCACCAGGCACCACCCCGGGTCTCTGGGTCTTGGCTGGGACCCTCCAGCCCTCCCCTGCTTTGGATGCAAGGACACAGAGGTAGAGGGCAAGGGTGCTTTTGGGGGCCAGTGAGCTGGATGTTTGCAGGGCCTGGACACATGCTGGGGGTTCGTCTTTGGATGTTATGGGTATTGAGCACCTGCTGTGTGCCAAGCACGGGGCCAGGGGCTCCTTCACTCCTCCCAGACACCCCACAGGGTAGGAATGATCATCCCATTTTACAGAGGAGGAAATGGAAGCCCTGCGGAAGGGCCACTTGGCCAGTTCCCACACGCTCCCCGCTCTGCCTTGACATGGTGGGGATTTGGGCTCTGTCCAAACTCACCCCAGATATTGCCATGTATTCTCTTGGGTGGAAGGTCATGCACTCTTCACCCTGTTGGTCCTTTTTGGCAACCTGAGCTCACGGAGGCTCTGCCCCTGCTCCTGGGTTCCCTCGTCTCTCCTGTGCCCTGTCCCTGCCCCCTTTGTGTTTCCGGGGAGTTCTGCTTGCAGGATGCAAACTAACACCCACATGGATGGTCTCAAGCTTCTTGCCGGAGCCTAGTACCGGGGCAGTCACGGCTGTAGCTGGCAGAGAAGGGCTTTAATTGGAGCCCGCAGCAGGAGGGACGTGTTACTATCTTCTGATGGCCTGTCGTCATTGTTCCCATCGTGATGATTATTGGCCTAGGGGGCTTCCACCATCCCTGGTGGATCCTGGTGAAGGATGAACTTGATCCTCAGGCAGGCAGGAAGCGACCTTGGCTAGATGCACAACCATTATTTGCCTTTTGCTGTTTCTTTCAGAACCCTAGAGTCCCAGGGCCCTGAAGGGTCCTCACAGATGGGCTGGTTCACTTGTCACCTGAATCCTCTTGGCTGGGTCACCGCTGGGCAGCTCATTCCCTCTCGGGAAGAGGGGGAAGGAAACTGGAGTTTTCGAACATCCATTTTATGTCAGGCGTGGTCCTGGGATCATTCACATTTAGGGTCTCATTCAGTCCTCTCCACTCGCCTTCGAGAAAGGCGTTTTTATCCTGATTTTATACATAAGGCACTTGAGTCTCAGAGAGATAGAAACGTACCCGAGCCCCCACTGAACAGCAATCGCAGCTTCGTGTATGCGCTCATACTCTGTGCCACGCACTCTGCTAAGCCCCAAACGTATCTTGCCTGATTAAATTCTCACAGCAACGCCAGGAAGAAGGTATTATAATCCCCATTTTACAGATGAGGAAATTGAGGCTCAGAGAGCAGAAGCGACTTGCTCAGAGCCGCACAGCTGGGAAGCGGTAGGTCAGGGATGTAAACCCAGCTTTTCCTGGCGCGGCTCTTTCCACAGTCGTGCACACTGTTTTCTTGGAAAGCCCTTCCTCTGTGAGGTGGGGAGCTGCCTCCCGTGGCTTCTGCTCGTTCTGGCTCTGGTTGGGGCATCCCAGGCCCTGCTTCCCTGGGAGGTTTGCAGACAGAGACCGTGTCCCCGTCTCCTACTGGTCCCACGGCCACAGCACCTATAGTCCGCGCCTCTTTGTCCTGTGGCTGATTTGTGTTTGCCCCTGGGCTCCCCTGTGGGTGGGCTCTGGGCCTAGGATGCAGTCGTTTGCAACTGTTTGCCGTCCCAGCTGCTGGCCTGCCAAGCCTGCCAGGGCCAGCTCCTCCCCCAAGGAAGGGGAGACAGACAGCGAAGTGGACCCTGGCAGGAAGGGCACCGGGCTCACCCCCGTAGCCAAATGTGGCTGCTTCCAGGGCACGGGCTCAGGAAGTGGCGGGACCGGGCCCCCTCTGAATGTCCTGTCCTGGCTCTCAGCGCTAGGTGGGGTTGCCTCTGGAAGCTGGGAAAGAGCCAGTGACTTTGGTCCCTGGGATAGTTGGCCTCTTGGAGGTGGCTTCAGCCAAGCCCCACTGGCCATCTCCCCGACAGCTGTCCACACCCAGGATGGACTGGGCCAAGGCAGAGGTCCAGCTGGCCCTTAAGGGAGCCCTGTTATGTCATGGGCTCAGGCCTCAGCTCTAGCCTGGGAGCCAAGACCTGGGTTCTAGGTCTGCTCTGCTATGTGAAGCACTAGGTGACTCTGAGAAGTCACACTCTTGTTCTTGGTATCATCGTCTCCAAAAAGGATGGCCTAATGAACGTTGCTGCTAATAAGTCCTACTCTGTGCCATGTAGTCCAGGAGTCTTGCTCCAGAGCTCCCAACCCGTCTGCAACTGGGCATCACTATCCCTATTTACAGATGACCTCAGGCTCAGAGAGGGAAAGTAACTTGCTCTAGGTCACACAGCCCAGACCTGAACTCAAGAATCTCCCTTTGGGGTCTGTAGCCTCCTGCACCACCACACTGCTCTCACGTGGTCTACACATGCTGAGCAAAAGCCTCTGTGCAAAGAAACCAGATAGTTCAGGAAGAAAAGTGCTAACTTTTGGGAGCTCCTACTGTCTGTCAGGCCTTGGGCCTCCTCACTGCCCTGTAAGCTAGGTATCATTCTCCCCATTTTATAGCTAAGGAAACGGAGGCCCTGATCACAGGAGCTGAGTCTCCCAGATTCTAAAAGACATGCTCTTTCAGACCCGCAGAGCTCCCTGGACCTCACCGAGGCCCTGTCCAGTTTCACTGGGTTTCGTAACCAGCTTCTCTGTTTACTGACCATTGTCCCAATTAACAAAATCCCGCCAGAGGAGTGGGTGTTCCCAGGAGGACTCAGAGAACAGCAGTGAGCCAGAAAGCAAAAGAGCTCTGACCGAGGGCTCCCCATGAGTGGCTGGCTGCCTGGGAGATCAAGAACAACAGTGTTCGGGTGAAGAGAAAAGAACAGGGTGGGGTCTTGCAGGCTGGCCAAGGCCTTTTGTACACTGTGGCCGGGGGTGGAGGGTGAGGCCTTCTTTTCTGGTCTCTGGTAGCCGCCCTGCCCTGGGAGGCCCAGAGAGACATGGAGACTAGCCTTAGACCATGAGGGAGCGGGGCTGGAGCTGTTATGGGACTCCTGGGTCCAACTACAGGGGACGGATGTGGGCTGTACGGCTCCGTCCTGTGGCAGACACTGCAAAACTGCCTACTGTGTGCATGGCAATGGGCAGGACCAAGGAATACCTAGGGTCAGAGGTCAAGGGGATCTCTGAGGTCCAGAGAAGTGAGTGGTGGCAGAGCCAGGCTGCCTCCCAAGTCAAAAAAACCATGTCAGACCTGGGTGCCCATGAGTGGCACAGAATGCAGGTGCCACCATCCAGCCTCCACTCAGTGGCCGCAGGCTGGGGGTCTTCCTAGAACAAGCCTTTGTCCTGGGCGCTCACATCAGGTGTGTGAGGTGTGGTGGGGATGGGGCTGCCCCAGAGACTCCTGGCTGCCAGGCTTGGCTTGGGCTTGACTGGTTTAGCATCTGCAACCCTTTACCTGGAAAGGGCACTGTTGCTTCCTGCCCAGGCCGGCTGATGCCAGGAGGTCCTGCTTGATCTCCCTAGAGAAAGCTCGAGGCCTGGAGCCAGCCAGACTTGTGTTCGAATTTCAGCAATGCCTCTTTCCAGCCTCAGCAAGTGACTGAAACTCCCTGAGCCTCGGTTTCCCCATCTGTAAAATGGGAATTTTAATGCTTATTTCCCCTGCTTGCTGGAGGGAGTCTCAGTATTGGACCCCCCTTTTCTTCCCTCCCCCTCTTCTCCCAGAGATGTGTGGACTCAGAAGCAGGGTGGCATGCTACCACTGGTGATGGGGGTGCCTCCTTCTGCAGCTCAGGGGCTCTGGGCTGTCTGATTCAGAAGGATCTGTAGAGGTGACCTGCTCCAGTGCCCCTGTTTTACAGATGGGAACCCTGAGGCTCAGAGACATGTAGGTTCTGGATATGGTTGCACAGCCAGTATTTGGGAATGCTGGGGCTGGGAATGAGGCTTAGAGGCAGAGCACTGGGGCCTAACCCGTCTTTCACATATGGCGACTCTGAGGCCCAGACAGGGACAGTGACTTGCCTGAAGTCACCCAGGAAGTCAGTGGCCGGGCAGGCCTAGCACTGGGGCCTCTTGCTTTCTACCTAGGGGTTTTCTTTTGCATCCAAGTTCCCCTGCTCTGCTGAGCTCATACATCCTCTTCCAGACAGGGAGAAGCTAAGACCGTGTTGTCCCTTGTGGTCTGCAAACGTCACTGCCCTGTAGCGAGAGTTTCTGGGCTATGGGCTCCCCGAGGGCAGGGGCCAGGGCCTGGGCACCAGATCTCCAGTGCCGAGGACCAGGCTCCAGAGCTAGTGGCAGACAAAGCTGTAGGGCCTTTGTGATCATTAAGCTGGGGGCCACTGACCCTGTGCTGGTGGTCACTGACCCTGGGGCCGAGGCCAAACCACGCAACTGTTTGTTAATCACCAACTCTGCAGGTCGGGGCCACATTGCTCCAGAAGGGGCTGCTCAGCTGGGCCGGCTGCCGGCTTATGATCACTCTGGGGGCTGGGAAGACAAGGAAATTTTTTCCGATTTGTTTAGATTTTCCAGTTATCTAAGGAGCAGGCATCACATTAAATATTATTATATTTTTTTATTTTATTTTATTTTTTATTATATTTTTAACTTTATATATAATTAAAGGTATTATTTCTAGGTCAGTGTTTAATTAAAAAAACCCGAAAAACTACATCGGATACATACTTGTAAATAGTTTCAAGCCCTACAGCAAGTTTTTTAAATTTTGACACGAGTATACTGAGGTATAATTTACATCCCAGAACAGTTCACCCATTGTAAACGTATAGTGCTATGCTTTTCTGTAGATTTTTCCGTTGTGCAACCATCACCATAATCCGGTGTTAGAATGTTTTCATCCCTCTAGAACAGTCCTTTGTGTTGACTTCAGTAATCTGGGCACTTCCTCCATCCTCAGTGTTTGAGAGTGAATTTCTCTCCCTTTGTCCCTTTCAAGCAAACTGCCTTGACAGTTGGGTGTTCATCCTCCTGAACTCTTTAAGGATGTATGCAAAAACACACTTTTATAAAAAAGAGGAGAGGACCGACACTATAGTTGTTGTAGAATTTGCTTTTTGCGCTTGGAGATCTCTCTGAGCTTCCGGAGTGCCTACTATGTGCCCGGCACAATAAATCTAGCCCATTGTTTTTTCACAGCTACAGAGTGGTCCATTGTATGGCAGCTCCGTAATTTATTTAACAAGAACAACTGGGTCCTTTCCAGTTTTCTTCAAACAATGCTTCAGTGAACATCCTTGCACGTATATTTTTGTGTTCCTCTGTAAGTAATGATGAAGGACGTGGAACTGTGGTTGCATTGTGCGTTTTGAATTTGGGTAGTCAAATTGCCATCCAGAGAGGTGAAACCGGTTTATGCTTCCATCGAGAGCAGGTGAGAACTGTGGGGTTTTTATAATCCTCCAAATGCCTCCGGAGAGGGAAGAGCTCTGTGAACTGAGGCCAGCGCTGGCCCACTGCAGGCTCTGCAGGCCCAGGCTTAGACATAGAGCCCTGAGAACTTGTGCATCTCTTGGTGGCCCCCCAGACACCGGGATATTCAGACCCTTAGTGTGACACACGGTCCCCTGTGACTCCTGCCACCCTCCCCAGCCTCATCTTCTCTTGCTCCCTGTGTTTCAGACTGGACCCCTCATTATTCACAGCGTTCACTTGCCCTTTGCCCATGCTATTCCCCCCACGGAATGCCTTTTCTTCTCAATCTCCCTCCTCCTTGTCCTTCAAGGCACAGGGTCTCTTCTCTCTGTGTGTTCCCTTAGCCCTTTATCTGACCCACAATCCCCCTTAAGTGGGAGGAAGTTGTGTGTGGTGGAGGGCAAACTCCAGCCTGATTAGATAGAAGCTGGGCTCCAGGAGGAGCGAGGCTGGGGCGCTACAGCTTGTGGGGAAGGGGGACAGGATCTCCCATTTGCCTAGTTGCAGGCCAGGCCATTTGCACACGCACAGACTGATTTAATCCTTAGCAACTATATACCCATCTAGTAGACGAGGAGACTGAGGCATAGACAAAGAGAAACTTACACACAGTGGAGGCGGGACTCAAACCCAGGTCTCTAACTCCCCAATTCTCTTTCCTGTCATTGCACCCGGTTGTTGGGGACGGGGAGATCTGGGATGCAAAGAGAACTTGGAAACAGAGAAGCTGGGTCCTGCAGAGTGGTGGGAGGCAGGAGAGAGGGGTTGGCAGAGCTGGGAAGCTGACCTAGGTGAGCCTGAATAGCGTTTCTCCTACCTCGTGATGGGAAGGGAGCCTGGGAGTAGGGGAAGAGGCTTAAGTCCTTGTCGTAGATAAGACCTAAAACAGGAAAGAAGAAAACGAACCAAAAACCCTCAAAAAATAAAAAACAATGACTACAAGAAGCAACGAGGGCTTGTTATTTAAGACGTGAAGGAAAACCCTGAAATCATCAGCTAAGGAGGGAGAGAGAAGCAGTGGCCCCAGGGAGAAGCAAGTGGGGTTGAGAAGGAACAATTTTGTCCAAATCTGTGACTTCATTTTGATAAAAATAAACTTTTTAAAAATAAAAACTTTTCGAAAACAAGGAAAGAAAGGCAGTCTTGAGGGCAGTGGTGAGAGTGAGAGGTTAGCCGGCCCCTCTTGGAGTCTTGCTTGCTCTGGGCCCCATGAAGGGAAGCCCCCTGCGCTGCTGTCCTAGCTGGTGGCAGCCGCGTGCCCCCTAGCTGGGGGTTCCACCCAGACTGTCTGGGTTCAGATCCTGACTGTACCATTTCCTAGTTGTGTGCACGTTGCTCCATCATTCTGCACCGTTTTCCCCTCTGTAAAATGGGGTTCTTAAGAGTACGTACTCTCTAAATGTTATGATGTGTCAGCCTTCATAAGATGTGTGGAAAGCCTTTGATAATTGTTAATTCCTGTTATTTTTTGCTGGAGATGTTAGGTGCAGAGAGAAGAGGGGGCTTGCGTGGGTCACGCAGGAGGCTGAGCTGGCCTCCCTGCCTTTCGTGCGTGCGCCCATTTAGTGTGCACTGAGTTAGCGCCTGCTGTATGCCAGGCCCTGTGCTTGGTCTCCACCCCGGAGCTGGAGTGAAGGGGCGGCCGCGCCCAGTCGGCTCGATCCCGGTGGGAACCCCGATGTCTCCAAAATCCAAGCCAGATCCCCGCCCCTCCGGGGCTCGCGGGGGCCCAGCCCTGTCCCACGCCCTCCCTGCGGGGCGGTCCCCAGCTTGGGCGGGATGGGCGGGCGGCTACTTAAGGCCGGCGACCCGGAGGCCGGGGGTGCCGCCCGGGTCTCCTGCCGCCGTCGCCGCTATGGCTCCGCACCGCTCCGCGCCCGCGCTGCTCGGCGCGCTGGTCCTGGCGCTGTGCGCGCTGTCGCCGCCGGCCCGCGCGGCCACCGCGTCGCGGGGGGCGGCCCAGGCACGGGCGTCCCCGACGCGGGTGAGTGCCCGGGGGGCCCGGGGGCTCCCGGAGTAACTCTCTATTGTAAGTTCTTGCAGATACAGCGCTAGGAAAAGGGGAGTAATTCAGGTCTAGAATGGAAAAACTGTTTTGTTGCTTTGTAAGTATGTCTTGCTGCTTCCGGGGGGCCCCCGTGGAGGGAGGTGGGATCCTCGGGGCCCTGGCTGTTTCCCTCCCTGGAGGCTAACCTCACCTTTTGGCCGGATTCTTACCCATCCCTGCTACTTGATTTCTCCTTTCCCTTGTCTAATTTCTCCTTCCCTCTGCCTGATTCCTCTCCTTCCCTCTTCTGAGTTCTTCCATTTCAGATTCCTTTCTCATCTGATTTCTCTCTTGCTCTCCGATATTTCCTCCCTCTTTTTTTGGTATGATCTCACCTCTGCCTGCTTAGCCTCAGGACTTATTTATCCCCCCACCCCTCCATGTTGTACCCGCGGGTTCTCCAGGACCAGTTCAACTGACCCCATCTCTCATTGACAGAGTGCTTAAGAATTGCCTTTCACAAAATTTGCAAAGTCTCCTAGCCAGAGCATGTGCAGAAGAGGAAATCTTGACCTGAAATGACCACAGAACCAAAGATTCTCCTCCAGACCCAAAGGACAGGGACATGACTGGAACTTACAAGTGGAACTCTTAGCAGAAGCCAGGGGCCCAGCATTCACGAAGATCTGGTGTTAAACTTCCTTCCCCACCTCATCATCAATGTTTAGAACCCTGTCATAAAAGTTTAGAAGCCTGTCATAAATGCTTGAACCCCACCAATCAAGACCTCTCCCACCTTCGTTTCCATCTGCCAGCTGGTTCTCCATAACCTCTTAAATGTTGCCCCAGATCCTGAATGGCACCTCTGAGGGCACCTCTCCCCACCATCTCCTTGCAGATCAGTCTCAAAGAATAAAGCTGATTTCTCCCCCAAAAGCTGATGCTGTAATTAATTGGGTTTTTGAATGCACTTTGCGCAGAAGGTTTTGTGCGCAAAAGAATTGCACCCAATTTTGTGTGGTAACAATATCTCCTCTGCCTGGCTGGTTTCTCCTCCGCTCTCCTATTTCCCTTTTGTGTTTCTCCACCCCTCTGCCTGAGTTCTTCCCGTCTGACTTCTCCCGCCAGATTTATCCTCCGGCCCGAGGTGACCTGCGCCTGCTGATTTCTGCCTTCCAGCTCCGGGCTAACCATCCCGCTCTGCTCCATCTCTAGCCCCAGTGCATGTCTAAAGGCCTTTCCCCATCCTTGACCACCTCGTCTCCAACAGGCTCCTGCAGACCCTGGCTGCGTCCTCTCCGCCTTTTCCAAGAAATGGAATTGGGGGGGGGGCTGTTGGGGGGCAGGAGGGAGGAGGCAGACAGCGCAGGAGGCCACTTGGGCTCAGTCATCTAGGCCCTTCTTGGGGGTGTGATGGAGACATGGATGGGGCATGGGATATCTTCCCGCTTCCAAGAACAAACACAAATAAGCTGTGTGAACTTGGGCCAGGCCCCTCCCCTCTCTGGGCATCATTTTCCCTATCTGCAGGATGGGTTTGGATAATGAGCTTTCTGAGGACCCTTCTAGTTCTAACAGCCAGTGAGGATGCTGGAAGGGAACATGATGAGCCACTGGGGACCCTGATTTACCATTGCCATCTGAGGGGGTCTCCCCATGGTTCCAGACCTCAGGGTGTTGGAGCCTGGGGCAATTCCTCCTATGCCATTTCCTAGCTGGGGTCCTTGGCAGAGTCCCTTCAACTCTCTGTGCCATAGCTATCCTATCTGATTGGCACTAAGAAGTGAAGGGAGGAGGGGTAGAACTCTGTCCCCCATCACCGGGAGCCGAGTAGGTGAGGCAGACGCTGGCCGAGGACAGGATATTAGCCTAAACTCTGCCCTGCTTGCTCTCTCCTCCAGACAGGGTGGTAGAAGAGGGTAGACTTGCCTCAGGAGATGGAGAGAGTCAGAGGCTCAAGTGAGATGCTCTTGGTGCTGGAAACCCCCCTCCCTCGTGCCCTGGGGTCTCTCCGCCAAGGCTCCTGCCCTGCTTAGCCTCTGCCCCGTCTCTTCCAGCCCAGCAGCATGGTGGTAGAGCACCCCGAGTTCCTCAAGGCGGGGAAGGAGCCCGGCCTGCAGATCTGGCGCGTGGAGAAGTTTGACCTGGTGCCCGTGCCCCCCAACCTTTATGGAGACTTCTTCACAGGCGACGCCTATGTCATCCTGAAGACGGTGCAGCTGAGGAACGGGAACCTGCAGTACGACCTCCACTACTGGCTGGGTGAGCCGGCCCTGCCCAGCCCCCTCCCCAGAAAGCACAGACCTCTGAGGTGTGGTCCCCAGGAAGCACCCATGGGCGCTAAGTGACTGTTGAGCATCGAGTACGTGCCAGGCCCTTGGCTAGTGGTTACGTGTCCCCAGACTTTAGAGCCGGCCTGCCTGAGTTCAGACTCCACTTCTGCTCTTTGGCAAGTCACTCTGTGCCTCTGTGAAGGGGACATGATAATAGCATCATCTCCCTCAAGGAGTGTTGTGAAGGCTAAGCAAGTTACTATGGCCCTCAGAGCTGAGGGCGACTTGGGGACCCTGGACCCCTCCACAGCTTCCCTGGCCCAGCTCCAGCCACACCCCAGTTGGCCCTTCAGAGTCTGGAGCCTGGAGTCCCTGCTCTGGCTCTGCTGTGTGACTCTGTACGTCCTGCCCCCTCACTGTGCCTCAGTTTCCTAATCTGTGAATTGAGCCTGTGCCCCTAGGCCTGCCTTCATGCTGGGGAGGGCGGAGAGTGAGTTCAGGCGATGCGTCAGGGAGGTGAGTGTAGGGGAATGTGTCAGAGCTGGGAGGGCTCGTAGAGACCGTGGAGTCGGGCCCCCCAGCTCCCCCGTGGTACAGATGGATTCTCTGAGGCTCACAGAGGCAGGGGCTTGCCCAGCTTCTACAGCCAGGCCAGGGCAGTGCTGGGGACCCCGGACTCCTCCTCCACGGGAGGCTGGAACTCCCTTCGGGAAGCCAGGCTCATGCTGCTCTGACGTCCCCTAGGCAATGAGTGCAGCCAGGATGAGAGCGGAGCCGCCGCCATCTTCACCGTGCAGCTGGATGACTACCTGAACGGTCGGGCTGTACAGCACCGCGAGGTCCAGGGCTTCGAGTCGGCCACCTTCCTTGGCTACTTCAAGTCTGGCCTCAAGTACAAGGTGGGTCCCAGGCGGTCGGGACAAATGCACCAATGGCAGGGCTCACTCAGGTCCACCCGTCTTTCAGCCTTGTGGGGTAATGTAGGCAGACACGTCAGAACTCAGCCTTTGATTCCCAGACCCTTCCTAGCTGTGTGACCTTGGATAAATCACATTCCCTCTCTGAGCCTCTGGTTGCTTGTCTTAAAATAGAGAGAAGAAAATTCTCCATCACTCCACTGAGTTGTCTTCCTAGCCTCAGCAGCAAGGAGTGGGCCATGGGTGGAAACCCAGCCCCTCACCTGGGCTGGAGCCTAGTCCTCTTCCTATACCCCTTAGTTTTTAGTCCCTGCCAACAGACGGCCCCATTGTCGGTATTTGAAAGGGTACCTTTGGTCACGTTCCTCTTTCTGTTCGTTAGAATCCCCGTTGAACTTGAACTCAGAAGAGTCTGAGCCAACACAGAGCTCTCCCGGCAGCCGCCAGCCAGGTGGGACTGTGCAAAGCCAAGCCTGGAGCCCGGGGAGGCTGTGCCCTGATATCCTCTGTGACTTTTGGCAGGCCACTTGGCCTCCCTGAGCCTCCCTTTCCTCTCTGGTTACCCGAGAGCCAGTTGCACCTGCCCTTCAGGCCTGGGGAGAGGATTTGGTGAAGGGGTAGCTGGGAGCTGCCTTGCACCGGCCTTGGCATCTCGAAAGGGCTCCGGGAAAGCTGTCGTTTTGCAAAGCAGAGGTTCTCTTTGGTCAGGATAGGGAGGATACCACAAGCTTTGATGGCCAGGTAGGCCTTCATGTCAGAGTCCAGATCTCTTCTTTTAAGGGAAGGAAGGGAAGCTGAGGCACAGAGAGATTAAGCAACTGGCCCAGTGTCATGCAGCAAGTCAGTCCCAGAGTCGGGGCCAGAGCCCAGATCTCCCCACTCTCAGCATTCTTTCCACTACACCAAAGTGCCTCTCAAGAGCAGGGTTCTATGATAGGGGTTGAGTCTGTCTGTGCCAACGATGTGCTGTTTGACCTTAGAGAAGTCATTGTCCCTCTCTGGGCCTCAGGATCCTCTGTGTCAACAGGATAGTGACCCTGTCTGGCCAGGTGAGGCACGGGATTAGATAATGGGAAAGCACTAGTGAGCCTGAGATAGCAAAGAGCAGGGTGTGTCCTGGGAACAGGGCCTCAGCCGTGGGCTGGGTGGAGCTGGGCAGGATTCCTTGGAGCCTACACAGCGCCCCCTGTCTGCCAGTCCAGCCGGGTCCGCAGCTCCTCCTGCTGAGCTGCCCAGCTCCACCTTCCTACAGCCCCTTCAGGGGCCTTGGTACCTTGAAGAAGGAGAAGTGAGAAGGTTGGGACCCAAGCCGCTCACCTGGAGAAGGCCCAGGCCTTCTTGCAGCTCCTGGAGCAGGAAATGGAAAGAGCGCTTGACCAGGAGTCAGAGATTGAGGTTCAGATCCCAAGGTCCCCCCCACCCCCCAACAGCTGTGAGGCGCTGGGCCAGTCGTGCGCTCTGGGTGTGGGCTCTCATGCATTCCCCGTTCATCATTCATTCAGCAGACATTCATCCAGCCTCTGGAACAACAGGGCCTGCTTAGTGTCGCTGCTGTGTGGACAGCACCAACTTAACTTGTGGACAAGTTAAGCAATTACGTGGCGGGTAGATGACGGGGCTGGGATTCAAACCCAGGTGTGAGGGCCTGACACAGCTGGTTCAGAGTGGACACTTCAAGACTCCCTGGTCTCTGATCTTTGCTCAGATGGAGCCTAGGAATCTGCATGTTGAGCAAGCATCCCCTACCCTATGATGATTTTTCCTGGATGCTCTTGGACCACACTCTGAGGAATGCTCCGGGGTGGCGGGGGGAGGTTCCTAACCCGGACCCAGATCTGGGACTTGAGTCCTGGCAGGCCTTGGATCCTGGTGGCAATGTGAGGTCCAAGGCTGGTCCTGTTTTCTACCTTCTGCAAGTCCTCCGGCTGCCCCCGCACTTGGCAGGCCCGGCCCTGGGTTCCTGGCCTGGCGCCCTCATCAATTATAGATCCCCAAGGAGCAGAGCTTGTTACGCAAGACTTGTTTCTGTGAAAGCCTGCTCCTCGGGGCCAATTCTGTCCTCGGGGTGTGAGAAGGGGCAGGGAGGGGACCGGAGCCTCTAGAAAGGGGTGTCACAGGGCCTGGCCCTTCTTGTTCTGTCACCCCTAAATCCTTAAAAGTCACTGCACTTTTCAGAATCCATTGATCCTTCCTCCATCTCCTCCCCTTTACTCCTCCTCCTCCCCTCCCTGCCCTCCCCCCCCCCTCCACTCTCAGACAGAACCCTAGAGACCCCCTGGGGCCTGGTAATTTGAAACTCTTTCTTCAAACAGAATCTGGGCTGCGCTGAGTCCTAGAAGCCCCTGGCCCTGAGGAACACAATGGGGGAACCTACAGAATCACTCCCATTTCTTAGATAAGGAACCCTGAATTTAGAGCGTGGAGGGGACCAGCCCCAATCAATGCATTTTCTTTGTTTTATAAACAGTTTTAACATTTTTTAAAATGTAAATCTTTGTAGCTTTTTTCCCATCTTCTGACTACAAGAGTAATAGAAGCTTATTGTAAGATGTCAAACATTATAGAAATACAGGTTTTAGACAGTGAAAGTCCCCCATGATTCTCTCCTTGGAGATATATATCAAATGGTGGATAATTTTCCTCTCTCTAGATATGAACATATAGAGATGTATACTCATATATAGAACCGTCTCTATATATGAGATATATATAGATCTCATCACTTTGATTTGGAAACTGGCTTTTAAAACAGTTTATCCTATGGAATTTTGTTCAAATAATTTGATGCCAATCTCTGCCCACCTAATGATTAGACCCTAGAAAGCAACACTCAATCCTAAAGATTATAGTAAAGTAACAAAAATTTCAAAACATTCCTGCCCCCTGTGCTTATCGATCCACTAATGTCTTCCACAGGCTTGCTTTTCTTTTTTTGTTAACTTATCTTCCCAAGTCTAACTTCCTAGATCGATAAGATTAGAGGAGTTAATTAATCAGGAAATGCATGGCCACGATTATTAGAAATCAAGTATTTTCTAAGTTTATATGCAGAGAATTTATTGGAACCAAGGTTTGTGACATAAAACAACCCTTTTCCGCATTTAAAAAAATGTTTCTACTCTTTAGTAACAAATAAAAGGCATGCTTGAACAAGTAAAATAGTTTAGAGACATATAAAAAATGCAAAGGGTCTTTCTCTCCCCCCCCCCCCCCCCGTCTCCCCATTTCCTCGTCTCTGAGGAATCCACCTTTCGGAAAAGCTTTTCAGATCCACTGTCTCTTTCCCTCCAGCAGAATGAAGTCCCGGGTCAGGGCTGCCCACAGACTTAGGCAAGGCTGGGTCCCTGGAAGGGTGACACCCAGCACTGCCACCAACCAGCTGGGACCCTGCACACGGGGCTTAACCTCTTTGCGCCTCAGTTTCCACCTGTCAAGTGGGATAATGAGTCCCTACCTTGGGGTTTGTTGTGAGGACCACGTCCATAAAGCAGGGACCCCAGCTCCTGGCACAGGCTCAGCGAGTGCAGCCTCTGGGGTCAGTACCACGTGAGTGCAGGACGTTGCATCTTCTTCCAGATGCCCTTCCTTCCCTCCTCCCCAGCAGGAGGGCTCTGGAAGCAGGGCTGGAGGAAAGGCTCTGTGAAAGCCTGGGCAGCCCTGCTGAGCCCTTGGGGATGCTCTTGAAAGGCCTCATGCTGGTACCAAGAAGGGACACCAGGGGGCGCTCCACTCACAGCAGAAAAAAAGCATTTCTACTTGAACGACTTTGCTCTGAACCGTGTGGCTTGTTCCTGCCTTCCACGCTGGGTGGCCCTAGTCACTTTTGCTCTAAGAAAACCTGAAGAATGTGGGCCTTATGGAATCAGTCACACCATTTACTAGGTGTGAGATCTTGGGGAAGTCGCTTCACTTCTGGGCTCGACTTTCCTCAGCTGTAAGACCTGGAAGATGGGGATAACGCAGATGACACATATCATACAAAACGCCCAGCACAGGGGGCAGTTTCCATTTTACAAACACTTCTGTGTTGCTTACTGTTTGTAGACATAACAGAATCCCGATTTAAACTTCGTCTCCTTACCCTCGTGGAGTCTGTGCTGTGAGAGTCAGACTAGGAGACCGCAAGTGAGACTGCAGAGACGGGCCTGGATGGGGAGGCCACATTTCGGGCCTGGGTGGAAGCCCTTCTGCCTCCACCTCTGTGATGCGTGGAGCAGGGAGACGAGTGCCAGATTGGGAGCAAGGGATAAGATTTCAAGCCCTGGCTTTGCCACCCACTTGCTGAGTGCCCTTGAGTAAGTCACCACACTTCTCTGGGCTTCATTTACCCATGGGTAAAATAGGAAGCTCCTAGGACCTTCTTTCTCAGCTCTGATTTGACATCCCAGGGCTGGTGAGCACCTGGGACTGGGGACTGCTCACGAGAAAGCCCGACTGCCTTTCCTTGGCTTTGTTCGGAGCTGAGGGCAGTTTGACAGCAGCAGGGAAGCCCTCCTGAGACCCCCTCCCTGGGACTGGGGGACGATTGCAGTGGGTGGCAGAGCAGAGGGTTATATCTCCATTTCAGAAAGGAGAGGCCTGAGGCTCAGAGAGGGGAAGACACTTACCCAACATCACCCAGCACTGTAGTGGCAGGGCAGGGACTTGAACCTGAGGTGGGTGCTCTGTCCCTTACCCACAGCTGCCTCTGAAGGCACCACTGGGTGGGACTTGCTGCTGTACCGTAGGAGGAGAGAGAGGGAGGGTGGGGGCTGGAGCAGTCTCCTAGAGAGCCCTGAAGGGTGAGAAAGCTTTGGATTGTCAGTTCTCAGTGTGGGTTTTGCAGCACACTGGAGCTTCAGGCAGGATGTGGTGGAGAAAAGCACTTCTCGATTCAATAAAGTAGGGAAAATGGTAGAGAAATGCTGTGTAAAACAAAGGCCAGCAGGTTCATTTCCCAGAGGACTTCCTGGAGCCTTTATCATGCTGGTGAGTGTCATGTAACAGTCGGGGGGCAGGTGAGGAGCATTCCCTGTGCTTACCTGATCGTGGAACCCTATCCTTGCAGAATATCTCAGGGGACTGGGCTTCCTTAGAACATCCTTTGGGAAATGCTGGTTTTAAGAAAGGAAATTTGCAGCTCTTTGATCCAGGAAAGTAGCCCCAGGGGACTTTGTTAGTGGAGTATGAGATTCACAGGGTGGCAGCCAGGTGCAGTGGGTGGGGAATCTTCTGGAAGCTCACTCGTCCACAGGCCGGAAGTTTCTTCAACTCAACCCCGTCCGTTTCTCCCACATCTGCTTCTCTGGACCCTCTCCCTGGACTGACGCTGTCTCCTTGACCCAACAGAAAGGAGGCGTGGCATCAGGATTCAAGCATGTGGTGCCCAATGAGGTGGTGGTGCAGAGGCTCCTCCAGGTCAAAGGGCGGCGTGTGGTCCGTGCTACTGAGGTGCCCGTATCCTGGGAGAGCTTCAACAATGGCGACTGCTTCATCCTGGACCTGGGCAACGTGAGTCCTGCCCTGCCCTTTCCCAGGGACCACTGCGATGCTTCTGGCCTGGCCAGGCCTGACTCTGGGGAGGTGGACACACCCATGTGAACACATATGTGCAAAGACACGGGCAGGGCAAGCCACAGGGACAGCAGCCTCCAGGCGCACATGTGCTCTATGCATGAGTCAGACACACCTGCAAAGACTTAGATCCAGACGTGCCCAGCACTCGGACTCCCACAGAGTCAAACTCGCTGTAGACTCAAACCCGTCAAACGTGTGCACACAGACCTCATGCACAGCGTACTCAGACTTTGATTGACGTGCAGACTCCCTGACCTCTTGTGTTCATATGCACATCTTGTGTACCTTTTTACATATAGTCACTCACTTACAAATACATGGCAGGCATGTGCAGGAACTATAGGCTCCTGCCTACCAGGCATGGACCTGGCGCCATGATGAATACCTACATGCATAGACTTGAGTGTGTTGTTCAAGGAGCCACATGTGTGTGTCGTACGTGTTAGTGCACATGCACAGTTGCATATAGCAAGGCGTGTGGGATGGTTTCCTGGGCCCACCTTACAGATGTGTGATGCCTTGTACACATTCCTCACAAATCCATGTGCATTCCTACCACATGGCCACACATCCCACCCCAAGCTCATGTGCCCATACACATGTGGTATAACGTCCATGCAAACACAGGCTCACAGTTATTCAGTGTAAGCTTTTCATTAAAGTATGATAGGTACATAGAGGAGCTTGTGAATCCTGAGTGCACAGCTGTATGGATTTCACAAAGTGAACGCAGGCGTGTCACCAACACCCGGATCAGTAGACAGACCATCACCAGCCCCTCCTGTCCTCTTCCAGTCCCCTCACCCCCAAGGGTAGCCAGCATCCTGAGCTCTCAACGGCATCGTGTAGTTCTGCCTGTTTCTGAACCTTGTGCACATGGAATCATTCTTTTTTGTGTCTGACTTCTTTTGCTCAACATTCTGTTTCTGAGCTCCATCTGTATTGTTGCATTTAGTTGTAGATTGTCCATTTTCCTTGCTGGGTAAGATTCCATCAGCTAGCTCTGCCGCAATTCATTTATCCTTTCTGGTGTAGACGGACGCTTGGGGTGGTTTCTTGTTTGGGGCTGTTACAGTGGTGCTACTCTGAACGTCCCTGCACACATCTTTTGGGGGACACACGAGCGCACCTCTGTTGAGAATATTCCTAGGAAACGGATTGCCGCGTCATAGGACATCGACATACAGTCATGTGTTGCGTAATGACGGGGATACGTTCTGAGAAGGGCATCATTAGGCGATTTCGTGCTTGTGCGAACATCGTAGAGCGTAAATACACAAACCTGGATGGTACAGCCTATGACACACCTAGGCTACATGGTACTAATCTTATGGGACCACCGTCACATACACGGTCGTTGTTGACCAAAGCATTGTTATGCGGTGCATGACCGTGCTGAGCTTTTAGCAGTTACAGCAAAGGGGCCGTCCCAATTTCTGCTCCCACCAGCAGGCAAACCTTTTTATGCACATTCTATGTGTAGTTGTATCTGTGAAAAACCACATATCCCAAGCCATGCCCTCACCTACCCCGGTGCACGCGGATCACACCCATGGTTCTTGGGTGTGCACATGTGCACGCTCCACTGGCCCTCACCTGGGCGAGCAGAGAACAGGTGAGCTTGCATACACCCCAGTCTTCTCCTTGCCCTGTCACTGGGCGGGGCTTCTGTGAAGGTGGGGCACTGCCTTACGTGGGATCCCTGTCTTACAGAACATCTATCAGTGGTGCGGCTCCAAAAGCAACCGATTTGAGAGGCTGAAGGCCACGCAGGTGTCCAAGGGCATCCGGGACAACGAGCGGAGCGGCCGGGCCCAAGTGTCCGTGTTTGAGGAAGGCGCTGAGCCCGAGGCGATGCTCCAGGTACCCGCAGCCATGTCCCAGAGGTACAGGGTGGGGCCCAGCATGGGGCAGGATGCTCATTTCTTTCTTCCGTTCAGTAGACAATTTTGAGGTAAGCTTTTTTTCCGCACCTGGAGATCTTTAGAAAGTGGGGAGGAGCAGATTCCCCGACAACTCCCAGACTCCCCTGAGAAGTGGGGCTGGAATCTCAGGACGTGGTGCATGCTGGGGTTGTGAGGCACACCCTCCAACTGGGAGGGCCAGGTCCTCCAAAGGAGCTGAGGCGGAGGGTCTCGGCATCTCCTGAGGGCAAGCCTGGTGCTGGAGCCAGGTCAGAAAGAGACAACCAAGACCCAATCCCCTCTTTCCTCTTCTGACCATTCCTGGTAGTTTATGGTGCATTTAGTCAACTGCATGATGTGACTGCCAGCCTTTGTGCATTGAGGACATATCAATAGAGGCACAGTTCACCAGGAAAAGGAGGAGACCATGAGCTCTGCTCCATGCCACTTGGTTCCGGCTTGCCTGGGGGCATTGAGTCCTGGTTTTTAGAAAGAACAGAAGGTGATTATTATTGGCAGAATCCTAGACACCAGCTGTGGCTTGGGAGGGGCAGGAGTTGGGACTGTTGAGGCTGGAGGTAGTCCAGAATGGAGGAGAGAAAATAGGCTCTGAAGTCACAGGGATGTGGGTTCAAATTCTGACTTAGCCACTTCATAACTGTGCGGACAAGTTACTTCATCTCTGGACTTCAGTTTCCTCTTCTGTAAAATGAGAGTGTTCATCTTCACCTCTCATCATGGGTGTGAGGATTAAATGAGATCTTTTAAACGCATGTGGTAGAAGCGTTCAGTAGCTGTGTTTAATGTTCTCAGAAGGCCTAGGAGGAGGTGGTAGGGTAAGTATCTGAAGGACTGTCCTGCAGGCAGAGGAGCAGGGTGTTCTCGTGGAGCTGGAGACAGGAACACAGGGAGGGAGGCACTCGACAGGCAGATCTGGTTGAGCTCTGCACACAGGAGGCATGTGAAGAGATGCAGGACATCTCTGGAGGGGCTCCTCCCCTCAGTGGAGGGTTGCCATGGGTGCCCATGTGGTCCTTGTTTGCCTGGGGAGGGAGCTCTCTCAGGAGCCCAGGCCCGTCCCTGAGGGAGGAGGCTGCGCGGAGCTCATGGCCACCCTTACTTCCATCTCTGCATCTCCTGCAGGTGCTGGGCCCCAAGCCGACTCTGCCCGAAGGGACCGAGGACACAGTCAAGGAGGATGCGGCCAACCGCAAGCTGGCCAAGCTCTACAAGGTGAGCCCCAGCTGCTCTGTCCCCTGGGTGTGGGGTCAGGACAGCGAGGCAGGAGACCTGGTCCTCCCGAGCTACTGCCCTGGGACCTTGACCGCGGGTTTAGGGGGCAGGGAGGAGAGGCGGGGCTCGGCTTCCTTACGTCTCCATCGGACACCCATCTCCTTCCTTTACCTTCTTGCACCCAGAGTAAGAGAATGTGATCAGCTGCAGGCACAGCTGCATCATGTTCGTCCGTGGTTCTTGGGCAGCACAGGCCCTCTCTCTGGGTCTCAGTTTCCCAGTCTGTAAGGTGGGGAGAAGGGCAGTAGGATCAATTTTGGAGGATTTCTGAGAGTCCACGGAGAAAACTGATGGAAAAGTGTCCTAGGAAAATACTTGGGGAGCTACTGCAGAGATGGGAGTAGGGGGGAGGCGGGTTCTGGTCAATGGCTTTATTTATAATTTCTTCCTTGGGATTTTTAAAACTGAATTGAAGCTTATCTTGAGGGTCTTTGCTGAGCTCTGGGAGAGCCCGGCCTCGCCCCCGCTGCTCATATTGTGCCCTCGGCTTATTTGCGGTAAAATAACAACAAAATAGGGGAGGGTGCAGCTTCCCAGCACGTCCAAAGAAAAACCACATGATTGATTTTTATTCTGATATGAAAGGAGTACATGTTCATTGTAAAAAAAAATAGTGAGCAATACTCAAGAGTTTAAAAGGAAAATAAAAGTCAATGCAATTTCATTAGTTTAAGATACTATTAAGTACTATTTTTAAAATGAGTTTTCATTACAAAAGTAGCAATGCTCTATTAAAAATACCTCACCCCTTTCTGGGGGTTACCATGGTTACATGGTTACCATTTTGGTGAAGGAATGTTCTAGATTATATCTTTCTGTGTCTAACTATATACTTTTCCATCTCTGTTTGATATAAAGGGATCTAAACTCTTCATGCCTTTCTGTGGCCTTCTTTTTGTCTGCTCAATATGGTCAGGAATATCCTTGTATAATAAACAGCCACAGGACCCTTTTTAACAGCTGTATAGTATTCTATTCTATGAATGTAAGAATGTCAGCAGACCCCTCGTGATGGACATTAGGATGTTTCCACCTTTTCTGATTGCAAACAGTCCCTCTTTGTGCTCTTGTGCTAAGTATGGCATCAAGGCAAGTCCCCAGACATGAATTGCTGGGTCAAAGGCTGAATAATGAGTCTGTGATTGAAAATACTGGTTCTGGAGTCAGACGGCCTGGGTTCAAATCCCAGGTCTGGTACTTTCTATCTGTGCGGGTTACTTAACCCCTCTGTGCCTTGGTTTCCTTGTGAATAAAATGGGGATAATTCTAGAACTATCATGGTGTTGTTGCAAGGACTAAAGGAGTTGTATAATTATATGTTATTAAATTATATAAATTGCTTAGAACAGTGCCTGGCACATAGTAAGTATTCCATAAGTGTAGAACACTGATTATTTAAAGTTCTGGTATATGTTACTAAACTGCAGTCTGGAAGGACTCCCAAATTACTGTCCCCAGGGTTTTGAAAGTACCTAGTTTGTCAACACTAGATAGTGTCAATCTGAATTTTCACTAGTATGGCACACTTTTTTTTTTAATTCAATGAACTTTTTATTTTGGAGTGATTTTTAGGTTTACAGGAAAATTGCAAAGATAGTACAGAGGGTTCCCATACACCCCTCATCCAGCTTCTCCTCAACATGTTAATGTAACCAGGTACATCTGTCAACACTAAGAAATTAATATTGGTTCAATACTATTAAGTAAACCACAGATTTTATTCAAATATCCCCAGTTTTTCATTCCAAATTCCGATCCAGGATATCACATTGCATTTAGATTTATTTATTTATTTTTTGGTGAGGAGGATTGGCCCTGAGCTAACTTTTGTTGCCAATCTTCCTCTTTTTGCTTGAGGAAGATTGTCACTAAACTAACATCTATGCCAATTTTCCTCTATTTTTTCATATGTGGGATGCTGCCACAGCGTGGTTTGATGAGTGGTGTAGGTCTGTGCCCAGGATCTGAACCTGCCAACCCCGGGCTGCCACAGCAGAGCATATGAACTTAACTACTATGCCACGAGGCTGGCCTTGCATTTAGATCTTTTTACTTTTATTTTTATTTCCTTTTTTCCTTATTTTAACTGATGAGGTTGGTTATCTATCGCCTCATCCAACCGTACAGTTGGATGCCTATGCCACCCACGTTCCTGCATTTTATCCTCTCTCCCTTTCCGTGTGCAGTTTCCATGTTACTCCTGTGTGTGGGTCACAGACGTGGTGTAACAAAGTAGAGAGGGAGAAAGAAAATCTGCATGTGCCTCAGAGCTTGAGGGCACAAGTCCAGGTGTTACTCTGCAGTGATGTTTGGGGTCGGGTTCGGGACGTGGACCACCCCATGTGTTGCTTGGGGATGCTCTCTGGGCAGGCGGAGGTGGTGGAAGTCGCTCACGTGCTGGGCTCCCTCTCTCTCGTCCCCTCAGGTCTCCAATGGCGCGGGCCCCATGGTGGTCTCCCTTGTGGCTGATGAGAATCCCTTCGCCCAGGGGGCCTTGAGGTCAGAGGACTGCTTCATCCTGGACCACGGCAAAGATGGGAAAATCTTTGTCTGGAAAGGTACTGGGGACAGAGGAGGCGTTCTAACCAGCTCCAGGCGGCCTTGCAGGAACTCAGCTCTCGAGGGAGACTGGAGTGTGTGTTCCATTTTCCCTGGGGCAGTCGCAGGCTCCTGAATGGAAATCAGGAGTCCTGGGCTAAAGCAGTTGACTTGCTGTGTGATGTTAGGCACTTTACTTACCTCTCTGGGCCTCAGATTTCCCATTTGGGCTAAAACTGGTGTTTCCCAAGTGTGTTATAAGACCAGTTCTCAGAGAGGTTAATTGGCATCTTGTAAAAAATATGTAAAAAACATACAGTTCTGTGGTCAAATAAGTTTATGGGTTAAATAATTTTCACAAGTTTGTTTATTGCAGGACTTTTAAGAGCCTGTACCTTGCTAATGTGTGTTGGGGCTTTTCATGAAGGTGATCTGGTTTCTGTTTGTAGACGCTGTGCTAGGGGTCCGTGGAACTCTCTGGAATGTCTTGTGGGACTGATTGTGGGAGGCTCTTGAAAAAGGTTGGCCCAGATGTTTCTGAGAGGTCCTGAGATGTTCCGAGGGGATTCATCGGCGTCCTATTCTGATGTTCCACGTGTGATGCACGGGAAGAGCACAGAATGGGGAGGGAGGCAGTGGTGGATAGAGAATGGCAGAGAGAGAGAAGGAGTGAGAGACGGAGCATGTGTGGCTATAATAATAATTATTATTATTATTATCTGGGCCCCTCGGCCTTGGTGACAGGAAGTCTGGGCACTGAGGGCTGGCAGCAACTAGCCAGGGGCTGTCCAGGCGTGAGGAGGCTCTCACGGTTGGGGCAAACTTCAGACTGGAGTGGGAGGAGCCCCCCACTGTGGACAGAAGGCCTGGGGGAGGGGGGAGCATCTGGGGTGTAGGCTTCAGAGTCGATGGAGCAGAGGCTGAGTCCCAGCTTTCCCACTTGTCTCGGTCCAGTCACTTGACCTCTCTAAGACCCTGGTTTCCTTATATGTAAGTGGGGGCAAGATAATGCTCTTCATCACATAAGGTTGTTGTGTGGATTGAATGAAGTAATTTATGTATGGTTCTGAGCACAAAATGCATGCTCAGTGAATGGACCACAGTGGGTGCTGTGGTGCCTGTCATCAGCCAGGACCCCGGGCTGCCCCTCAGGGGCTCCAGGAGCAGTCAGCTCTGGGGGTCTCTGGCCTGGGCTGTCCACAGTCAAAGAAGAATAGGGAGGGAGGCTCGGCTGCTGCTTTCCCTGGACCCTTGGGCTTTGGGGTGCAGCACTGACCCCAGGCCCCTCATCCTCCATCGTCTGACAGGCAAGCAAGCCAACATGGAGGAGAGGAAGGCTGCCCTCAAAACGGCCTCCGACTTCATCTCCAAGATGGACTACCCCAAGCAGACCCAGGTGAGGCCTGGAGCCACGTAGGGCAGTGAGGATGGGTCCAATCTGGGTGGGATGGATGTCCTGCTTAGTGTGGTCTGGGTGTCTGAGGCTGACCTGAGGACCCCTGCTGGGCAGCCTCTGTCCTCAGGGTTACCCAAGTCCATGCTTCCCCTCCCCGTCCCCTCCCAGGTCTCCGTCCTTCCCGAGGGTGGTGAGACCCCGCTGTTCAAGCAGTTCTTCAAGAACTGGCGGGACCCGGACCAGACGGAAGGCCTGGGCTTGGCCTATCTCTCCAGCCACATCGCCCACGTGGAGCGCGTGCCTTTCGATGCCGCCACCCTGCACACCTCCACTGCCATGGCCGCCCAGCATGGCATGGATGACGACGGCACAGGCCAGAAACAGGTACCTGGGGGTTGGGGTGGGCGTGTTCAGCACCCTCCCCGCCTCCCTCCCAGGTACCTCTGACCCATGTGCTGCCTCCTGCTTCCCTGAGGATGGTTCTCTCTGAGGTTTGGAGCAGTTTGGGGAGATGAGATTCTTTTATCTTACTTGATTTTGACAACCAACATACCCTGAGTGCCCACTGTGTGCCAGACCTCATGCCAGATATCTTAAGACCCCACCCTGCCGGCAAGGAGTGCCTAGTCTGGGAGGGGAGGTGACCACAGCCACAGCCAATTGCTCCGACCTGTGTGGTCAGTGGAAGATGGGAGGCAAGCACAGGGGTTATGGGAACACAGGAAGGACAGTTGGGGCAGGGTGGTTGTGGCAGTCTTTATAGAGATGGGGACTCTTAGTGAGGCCTCAGAGTATGAATATGAGTTTGCTGCCAGAGAGGAAGAGCGGAGGGCATTCCAGGCAGGGAGCTGTCCCAGGATCCTGGTGCTGATGGCATCCTCACGGAGGAGCCTTGAATGCCATGTCCAAGGGTGTGGCCTTGATCCTGTAACCAGGGAGTGCTAGTGAGGTCTTTTTCCTTTTTCCTTAAAAGCAGAGATGTTCTGTGCTTTCAAAACTTGCTGTGAAAATGGATTAGAAGCATGAAAATGAAGGTAGAGTCCCCATGAGGAAGTTGTTATAATAACTTAGGGGAGAGAATTCAACCTTGAGACCAGGAAGGTCACAGTGGAGATGGAGAGGTGGGGCAGAGGGCCAGAGATATTTATGAGGTGAAGTCTGCTTTAGGCAAACATTAATTCCATTCCACATGACAGAAATAGCAAAAGTGTTAATTTCTATTTATAATTGTTTTTGTCATTGGTATTATTACTAATCATTCATTGATTACATCAGTGGGAGGGGAGGATGCAATGAAAATGTTGAGGGCAGGGCAGTGTGGAAAGAGCCCTGGCAGCCCAGCTGTGTGACCTTGCCTGAGTTGCTTAACCTCTTTGAGCCTCACTTCCCTCACTTGTAAGATGGTGTTTCATTTTACTCATCACCTTCAAGAATTTTCAAAGTCCAGATATTCTGGTTTTCCGTCTCCCGGCACTGGGAGGGCTCCGTGTATCCACAGCACCACCAGGTGGCGCTGCAGGGCCTTGTGTCCATTTGGAAAAGCCAGTCGCCGGAGCTCTGCAAAGAGATCTGCCAGCAGGGGTCATTTTGAGGTCACCTAGTGATGGCCCTGCCTCTGGACGTGATCTACAAAATGCAGACAATTCAATAATGATACAGATATGGTAATGTTAGGAATAACAATAATTCTAGTGAAAAAGGAGCTGCCTCCTACAGAGCTGTCCCCTGTGCCAGGCACTGGGCAAGATGCTCATGAGTAAACTCATTCGGTTCTCACAACAACGCTTCCAGGTAGGTCTTCTTATTATTCCCATTTTCCAGATGAGGAAACTGAGGCTCGTAGACGTTAAGCAAGTTGTCCAAGGTCGCACAACCTCTAAGGAGATGGAGCCTGATTCGAATCCAGGCCATATGTTGATTTGTGCCTCGAGCCGTCACTGAAAGCGCATTCTAACCGCCCCCATGCAGCTCCCAGTCCCCGTGCTGAGCTCTGAGCTCTCCAAGGAGGAAGTACGGGGCGGGGCAGGGTGGCAGGTTCCACAGCAGGAGACCTGGGTTTGAATCCTAGTGGCTCTGTGATTTGGGCAAATTATTTAACTTCAGTCTGAGCCCAAGTGGAGTCCCCTATCAAAAGCTTGTCCTGTTGTGTTGCCTTGACCCGACGCGCTGCGGTCTCCCAGCTGGCCGGACTCAGGGAGTGGGCATGCCACACCGTGTCTGAGCCCGGCTTTGCTCCGGCAGATCTGGAGAGTCGAAGGGTCCAACAAAGTGCCTGTGGACCCCGCCACCTACGGGCAGTTCTACGGTGGGGACAGCTACATCATTCTGTACAACTACCGCCACGGCAGCCGTCAGGGACAGATCATCTACAACTGGTGAGGGTCTGGGGCCCTGTGCTGTGGGGTGGAGCGTGGGGGGCACTGCCGGGCCCCGAGTAGGGCAGCCAGGGCGGCAGGTGTACACGGCTGAGGGATGCCGAGGGCGTGTGGGCCTGAGGTGGGACAGCCACACTCCGCTGGGAAGGTCTTATCCACAGGGCAACACCACTTGTCTTATTTCTCAAAACGACTTTTAAACTTAAAAACATTACCTGTCCATTGTAGGAGATGTGGTGAACAGGGAGAAACAAATAGAAAATCTCTCCCGCAATTCCATGCCAAGTACTGTATGTGTGGATGTTCATCCTCCCACGGTTTTAAATTAAAAATAAAATATTAAATATATTATGCTAATATTAAAAATATCTTTTTTTTAAAAATAGATAATGCATTCACATAATTCAAAAATCTAAACAGAATAAAAAGGTATCTATTGAGAAATCTTATTCCCATCCATCCTTCTCTACCCTATTCTCCAACCGCCACCCCTCCATGGATAACCGCTTTCGTTAGTTTCTTGTATATCCTTCCGGTAATTCTTTATGCAAATACAGTTATATGTTGCTTAACATCTTTGATCGGTTCTGAGATGTGCACCGCTGGGTGATTTTGTCATTGTGCGAACATCATGGAGTGTACTTACACAAACCTAGATGGTATAGCCTACCACACACCTAGGCTGTATGGTACTAACCTTATGGGACCCCCGTTGTATATGTGGTCTGTCGTTGACTGAAGCGTTGTTATGCAGTACATGATTGCATGAGCAAAATGGCTATATATTCCTAGTTCTCTCTCTTCCTTACACAAAGGATAGCATTCTATGTATGTTGTCCTGCACTTTGTTTTTCTCACTTAACACTTCCTGGAGATCAAGCTACGGCAGTACATAGGGAACTGCCTTGCTCTTTTTTACAACCGCATAATAGTCCACTGTGTGGCTTTCCCATAGTTTATTTAACAAATTCCCTGCTGATGCATACTTGGGTTGATTCCAGTCTTTTGCTATTACAAGCATTGCTGTGATGAGTAACCTTAAACAAATGTCATTTTGAATGTGTAGAGAAATGTCTGTAGGGTAAGTTCCCAGAAGTGGGATTGCTGGATCGAGGGGTGAATGTCCTTGCCATTTTGATAGATAGTGCCCAATTTGCCCAGATGGGGTTGGCAGCATTTCGCATTCCCACCAGCAACGAGTGGGAGTATCTGTTTGCCCACAGCCTCACCGGTGGATGGTATTGTCCAACTTTTGGATGTTTGTCAACCTTATAAAGTGGTGTGTCAGCATATTTTTAATTTGTATTTCTCTTACTATTCGGTCTCAAACTTTTTGATGACTGGCTGTTGGATTTGTTTTCTTAAACGTTTTATTTTGAAATAACTTTAGCCTTGCTGAAAAGTTGGAAGTTGCAAAAATAGTACAGACATATAACCATTAACCCACAATCTGTAACTGTGTAACCCATACAGCCCTTACACAGCTTCCTGTATGTTCCTATCTTACCTAACCTCAGTGCAATGCTGAGAACTGAGAAATTAACCTTGAAACAATACTGTTTACTCATCTATAGGCCTTGCTTGAATTTCACCATTTTCCTCACTAGTATTCTTTTTCTGGTCTAGGATCGAATCCAGGATCCCACATGGCATTTAATCATCGTGTCTCTGATCTGTGACAGTTCCTCAGTCTTTACCTTTCTTTCGCAACCTTGATACCTTACAAGAGTACTGGTCAGTTGTTTTGTAGAATGCCTCTCAATCTGACAACTTCAGACTTTTCCTTTCTTTTTTTTTTTTTTTTAAGGAAGATTGGCCCTGAGCTAACTGCTGCCAATCCTCCTCTTTATGCTGAGGAAGACTGGCCCTGAGCTAACATCCGTGTCCATCTTCCTCTACTTTATATGTGGGATGCCTGCCACAGCATGGCTTGCCAAGCGGTGCCATGTCCGCACCCGGGATCCGAACCTGCAAACCCCCGGCTGCCAAAGCGGAATGTGCGATTAACCACTGAGCCACCGGGCCGACCCCAACAACTTCAGACTTTTAAAAGCAGGGTTTTTTTTGACCAGGCAATACATACATGTGGTACCAAATTCACAAGAAGACTATTTTTTTTAGTTAGCTGCACTGGCACATCAATTTGTCAGATTATTTGCTTATAAGGATAACACATGTTGGTTAAGGGAAATTTAGACAGTATCAGAAGGGGTGGGGCAGGAAGCCAACCGCCCCCCTAAATCTCCCACATGAGGACAATCACCACTGGCATTTTCGTGGACATCCATGCAGACTTATCTGTGCATGTCCATGTGAGGCTAAAGTGACTGATGGCTTTTCCCACAAATGGGTTCACGTCGCACTTGTTCTTCCCTGACCTGCCTTTCTACCTTGAAAAAATGTCCTGGCCACCTTTGCACCTCAGATTCAAGTCTCAAAGCACTTTCTCTCACGGCTGCCCAGCAAGGGATGAGCCAGCCATCCCCCAAGGGGCACATTTAGGGTAGGGAAGTCCAGTGGTTGTGTTCAGATCTCCATGATAAGGCGACATGCTGAGCAGGGGCTGTGGCGTGTTGGCTTGGTTCCTGGCTCTGGTTCCTCCTGAGAGAATCTTTTCCTTCTCTGTGTCTTAGCTTTGTTACCTGTAGTCGAGAGATTACAGGGGTTGTCAGGCCCAGGGCAAAGGAGAGACTCGGGGCTCTGTGCAAACTTCCGTGTCGAGTATCATTTTCTCTTCCAGGCAGGGCGCCCAGTCCACCCAGGATGAGGTCGCTGCGTCTGCCATCCTGACCACCCAGCTGGATGAGGAACTGGGAGGTACCCCTGTCCAGGTGAGCCCAGCCCATTGGCCCTCTGGACCGCACCTGGGCCTTGTTGAGCTGTTCACTCATCTATCTGACTGTCCATCCATCCATCCTCCAAACATTCATGCAGGGCTCCCCTGGGCCTGACCCTGCGTCTGCAGCCATGAGCACACAGATCCTGCCCCTGGCCTAGGCCCTTTACAGTCTAGCGGGGAGAAAGATGTTCAACAGACATGCGGGCGACTGGATGTATAGCCACACGCTGCCATGTGCCGTGAATGAAAATGATAAGAGGCCGTGGAGAGAGTAGCAGGAGAGCCGCAGGGCGGAATGGTTCAGAGGATGGACGTGGAGCCAGGCTACTTGGGTTTGAGTCCTGTCTTCACCTCTGGGCAACGTAGGCCATGTCACTGCACCTCTCTGTGCTTCTATGTTCTCAAACTGGGCATAACAACGGTACCTATCTCATAGGATTGCCATGAGGATGAAGAGTTAGCATTTGTAAAGCATTTAGAGCCGTGCTTGGCCCATAATAGGCCCCTTATACATATGTGTTAAGTATATGAACATATAGATCCCAGGTGAGATCTAATTGGATTAGACAAGGCCACTCCCCATGAGGAAGAGACTTTTCAGCTGAGACCTAACAGATGAATAGGAGTTGATCAGGCATATTCCAGGCAGAGGGTAGAGTATATGCAAAGGCCCTGAGGTGGGAGGAAGCATTGGGTATTAAAGCGAGGGGGAAAGTGTCATGATAGGAGTCTGGAGTGGTGCTCAGAGGGGCCAGACCACCCAGAAGTCACAGTGAGGATGTTGACCGTGATCCTGAGAACAAGGGGATACTGCTAAGTGGTAAATGTGATGTAAAGGGATTTATGGGTTTAAAGGAGGGATGCAGTGCCAGGTGGGGGAGAAAGACTGAATTCTGCTTCCTCTGTCCTACCCTGGGAGTGGACAGGGCTCTAGATTCGGATCCAGGGTTGGGCTCCTGAACTTTGACCGTGACAATGAGGTCCTCTGGGTGCCGAGTGGGATGATTACTGTCTTAGCTCATTTGATCCTGACAACAGCCTTGGGTGTAGCATTCTTGGCCTCATCCTACCGGGGAAGAACCTGAGAGGTTGAGGCATGTGCCCAAATTCTCACCGGCTGGGCGGAGCTGGGATCTGAGCTGTCACCCAGCAGTGGTGGGTCACACTGGAAGGGACCACCGTACTCTCAACACACATGTGAGATTGTCTTCTAGATTTAGCTAGCCAGGGCCACAGCCGGGATCTGAAATGAGGTGGGCACACGGGCAGGGGCGGGTGTGATACATCTTGGCAGAGACCTCCCTGCCCTGCTCCCTCCCGCCACCAAGCCCCTGACTACAGCCTGCATCTGGGGTGCACTGGCTGTGTAGAAGGCGTCTCACTGGATCTGGAAGGTTCTATCCTCACCACCCTGTGGGCTTTCATGCCTGGGGCTAACGTCACCAGCCTGGAAGAATGTCGGCGAACAATCCCTGTGATTCCATTTAAGGGAATTTTTGCAAATATGGACTCTCTTGGTTCTTGGACTAGATTCAGGGTCAGCAAGGCAGGTCCTCATGGGAGGGGAGTGTTGGAGGCGGTGCCCGGGGGACCTCAGGCAGTAGTGCTGTCTCCAGCTTTCCTGGAACTCCCGCTTGCCTGCCCAGCCCCTGTGAGCTGTGGGGCACGGTCCACCCATACACAGACACAGGCACGGTGGCCTTGTTTCGGGAAGGGGCCTGGGCCATGCTGGCTGGGATGGGGGGTGAGCCTGGTGCCACACAGAAAGACTGATGCTCCCACCCCCCTTTCCTGACCTGCCCTCCTGTCTCCCTGCCAGAGCCGTGTGGTCCAAGGCAAGGAGCCTGCCCATCTCATGAGTCTATTTGGCGGGAAGCCCATGATCGTCTACAAGGGTGGCACCTCCCGCGAGGGTGGGCAGACGGCCCCCGCCAGTACTCGCCTCTTCCAGGTCCGGGCCAGCAGCTCTGGAGCCACCCGAGCCGTTGAGGTAATGCCCAGGCCCTGGACCCCAGGAGGGATCGGCCTCCCTGAAAGCTCCCAGATCAATGGGCAGATCCCTCGGCACAGGATTGGGGGTTAAGGGGTTAACCACAGGGTGGGTTAAAAACCAGCTTTTTGTACCTTCCTCCTCTTGCAGCAGGATTATATGAGCCTTCCCCTTGTTTTGTGGATGCCCAGTACCCCTTGCACACCTTCCATAATGGGCAGCTCTCTACCTCACAGGTAGTCCCTTCTTCACAGTCTGGACACTGTTCCTGATTACGTTCCAGATGGCTACTCTCACTTTCATGGTGGAAAGTGCAGACCTGAACATAATCGTACAGGACAGTCTGAGCAGTTTGGAGGAGAATGGGACTGTCACCTCCTTTGTTCTGGGCACTCAACTTCTTTTAATGAGGCCCAGAATTCTGGAACTGTCTTGGCTAACAACAGTGCCTTAGTGACTCATGGGAGTCAACTAAGCCCCCCAGGTCCAAAGTCTGTGCCCTCAGCTCTGCTAGGGTATGCTCCTCCAAGTCCCCACCTCAGAGCTTGTCCTGCTGCAGCGTCTTCCAGGCTGTGGGGAGGGGGCCGAGGGCTTTTGGTCTGCTTCCTGATTAATCGAGCACTGCCCTCCCAGATAATCCCCAAGGCCGGCGCGCTGAACTCCAACGATGCCTTTGTCCTGAAAACTCCCTCGGCTGCCTACCTGTGGGTGGGTGCAGGAGCCAGCGAGGCGGAGAAGACGGGGGCCCAGGAGCTGCTCAGGGTGCTGCGGGCCCAACCTGTGCAGGTGGCAGAAGGCAGCGAGCCAGGTAGGGGCTGGGGCAGAGGGACCTGCTGCTCTCTGGGGACTGCAGCTGTTGGGTTCCCTCCCTTGCTGCTGTGTGGGGGCTCTCAATCCTCGCCCCTCCTCAGTGCCTGTCCTGAATGTGTGTTAGTAAAAGTGGGTTGGATGCAACCCACTTCTGGTGAGTGAGAGGGAGGCCTCCAGGAGTTAGAGAAAGGAGAGCTCTGTGGGGGCTGGGGCAGTCAGGGAAGGCTGCTGGAGGAGGTGTCACTCGCCAGGAAGCCTTGAAAGATTGTAGGCAGGAGTAACAGCCTCACAGGGCTGTGGTCTCGCCTAATCTTTCAAATCTCCATGGACAGAAATGCCACAAGCCTGCTCCGTTTGAAGAACATAGGTCAGGAGCATCATCCTTATGCCAGCCCTCAGTCTTTCTGCTCTTACTTTGAGCCCACACCCTCCTGTTAGATGCTTAGTAGAAATGGGGAGAAGTAGTTTAGTCTAGAGCAGCAATGCCCAATGGAACCTTCTAAGAGGATGGACCTATTCTCTATCAGCTGGGTCCAGTTTGATGGCCACTAGTCATGTGTAACTAATGAGCATGTGAGATGTGACTGGTGGGAATTAGTGAGAACGAGGAACTGAATTTTCATTGTATTTCACTTCAGTGCATTTAAATAGCCACACAGGGACAGAACAGCGATAGTGGAAAAAGTATGGGGGTTGGAGTCCGACAAGTTTTGCATCCTGGCTTTACCACTTACTGGCTGTGTGATATTGCGTGGGTTGCTTAACCTGTCTGAGCCCCAGTCGCCTCGTTTATTGAGTGGGGATAATTATCCCCATCTAACAGTGCTGTCGTCAGTCTCCAGCCAGAAGTAGTCCTGGCTGTGTGTCTACTGCCAACTCTGCCCTCTCTGGGCCTCCGTTTCATCACCTTCGAATCCCTCAGGCCCCTTCCCTCTTTGGCCTCCTGGGATTTTAAGATGGAGGCTGGGGATGGAGAGCAGTTGGTTACCCTAGGGCAGGGATTTTCCCAGGGTCTTGGAAGCCGTGCTAGGGAGGCGGCGGTGTCAATTGGCAACTGTGTGGCCTCCCCTTGCAGACAGCTTCTGGGAGGCCTTGGGTGGGAAGGCCACCTACCGCACGTCCCCGCGGCTGAAGGACAAGAAGATGGACGCCCACCCTCCTCGCCTCTTTGCCTGCTCCAACAAGATTGGACGTTTTGTGGTGAGACCCCGTCTCTGCTTTTCCCTCGGGAGGCATGTTCCCAGGAGCGGGGCCCATCAGCGGCGGGGCAGGGAGAAACGTTTGTGATGGCTCAGCACAGAGGGAGGAGGGCCCTGCATGCCGAGCCAGCTCTGAACACCAGGACTCCCTCATGGGGAAAGCAAGAGGAAGCCCAGCAGGGGAGGGAAGATGGCCTGCTGGTGCATTTTCATTAACCTCTCTGTTCCTTCCCAGATTGAAGAGGTCCCTGGCGAGTTCATGCAGGAAGACCTGGCCACTGATGACGTCATGCTCCTGGACACCTGGGACCAGGTGGGTAAAGGACAGAAGGTGAAGGCTGTCTGGGCCCGAGCGAGTGGGAGGTGCTAGATTTCCAGCTCTAGGACAGTTGCTGGAAGGACTTAAAAGAGGCCGTGCCAGGCGTTGCTAGAAAAGTCCACGAGCAGCTGCAAGTCACCTCTCCTTTCTGAGCCTCCATTTCCTCATCTGCAAAATGGGAGTGATGGTACCTTACCTTGCATAATCCGGCAAGATGAGCTGTAGATAAAATCACCTTGCAAAACTGCAAAGCACCATCTTAATGCAAATCAGATGGCTGGCATTCTCTGCCAGGCCTTAGAGGAGTGTGAACTCTGTAAATCTGTTGGTAAAAAAAGTTGGACTTAGCAGCATCCCATACGCAGGCACAAATTGTCTGGGGTCACCTGGAGGTTTGGAAGTGCATCTCCTGTTTTAGAGGACTCTGGGCTCTCTCTGCTTCATCTCCTGGGGAAGGTGATCATGTAGGACTTGGCAGGGGAAATTGCCCTCCATTCATTCAACCAATATTAACTGAGCACTGCTTTGAGTCAGACACTGTTCTGGATGCTAGGGACCTGCCCCGACAGGACTTACATTCTTGTGGGGGTTGCAGTCAATGACCTTTGCTATCAAGTCGGCTTCTCCCAGAGTTGTCAGGGTTATAGGTAGCAGCCATGCAGGTATAACAGTCCCCTCCACCCACAGGACTGTTTCTTGGGATCCTCAGTTGGAACATTGGTACCAAGATGTTTGCAGCTTGAGCCATTCAGCTACTGTCATTGGTTGCTCCAATGGCTACTTAATCAGTTTCTTTATCTGTTTCTTCATTCACTCAGCCAACATTTATGAAGCGCTACCGTCTCCCAGGCATAATGCTGGAAATCCTATGATGAGCAGAATAGACAACAGCACCCACTATGGAGGGACCGATTTACTAGGGAGCACATTTGTAAATGAGTGAGAGCAAGAAAGTCTGGGTTTTTATTGTCTAATACTATTTTATCAATGACAGGTGCTCTTTAAAATATTTTAGACAAACATAAAGATAGATGATATTTAAAAATCAGCTGAATAGATTTTTTGGTGTAACAAAACTTGTAATAAGACTCAAAATGGTGGTAGTGCTGATGAGTAGTTTTTATTCCAAGCCTTTGACCCATGTTGGCCCAGACACACAGAGACTGTCTGGCACATAGCAGACTCTCATAGCATATTTGTTTGATGAATAAACCAGTGGGCATATGTTTGGCCACTCATTTGTTGAACAAATAAATGCTTGGAAAGGGATAATTCATGAACTTTTAGAGAGGGATCTCAAACTCAGTGCCTGATGGCATCTGATTGTCAACGTTAATGAGTGAAGCAAGCTGGCATGGGGAGACATGAAGGAGTGGTGGAGCCTGAGGCAAACTGGACCTTCCCATCTAAAGGAGGCAGCCTCTGCTCAGCTTCATCCACGTGAAGGCGAAGGCTCACGGTTGCCAGATCCTCCAAGTTTTCAAGAGAAGTTGGAAGTCTAGATTTAATGTAGTTAGCTGGGGACTAAGTTTATCTAAAAAGATAGTGCAGACCCAGTGGGGTGGTGGGTGGGCAAGCAAGTATGTTTGTAGGTCACCAGTTTGCAGCCTCTGTTCCAAATCCTTCTAGCCGTCTTCTGTGGCCTCTGTCAGCTGAGATTTGTCCCGTCCAGCACCTAGAACCTCCCCCTTCTCACCAGCAGTGAGTTTGGTCAGTACCCCTCATGGACTTTTCATGTCACCTGTCACCTCCAGGTCTTTGTCTGGGTCGGAAAGGATTCTCAAGACGAGGAAAAGACGGAAGCCTTGACCTCTGGTGAGAACCCAAGTCTGCCTGTGGGTCTGTCTCATGTGGGGATGGGAGCAGCTTCCCCTACAGGTCTGGGAGTTCGTGACAGAGGGGTGGGGACTTCCTCATCCATGGTCAGCCCCTCGTGAACCCTGCCTCATGTGGTAAAAGAACAGCTCAGTTCCTTCAGAAAGCCTCACGGCATGCCAGGGAAAGGAAGGAACAGACAGAAGCTGCATCAAAACCCCAGAAGGCCCAAGGACCGAACTTGTCAGGGTTTAGATGTTGGGGAGCAGATCCCTGGTAGCTGAACAGATCTGATTTGGGAGCTGGGAACCCAAAAGCTGGTTCTTTAATATCTTCCAATAGGGGACAGCAGGAGAAAAATGATAGAAGCTTTGTGAAGCAGGATATGAAACTGTAACCCCCTTCCTTTCCTGGGTTCCTGGGCAGGGTGGGGGAGGAGTCATGTGGTGTCATTGCCCTTAAGGGATAGTGGTGTCCAGTGCAGGGATTGGGCAGTAGGAGCAGTAGGACAAAAACCGTCTTAGGCACCTCCTACCCTGAACTGCCACCTCCTGGTGAGGGGAGCACTAAGGATTCATGCGGTTTCCTCCTCCTGCACGTGTGTCTGCAGCTAAGCGGTATATCGACACAGACCCAGCTCATCGCGATAGGCGCACCCCCATCACCGTCGTGAAGCAAGGCTTTGAGCCTCCGTCCTTCGTGGGCTGGTTCCTCGGCTGGGATGACAGCTACTGGTCTGTGGATCCCTTGGACAGGGCCTTGGCTGAGCTGGCTGCCTGAGGAAGGGCAGGCCCCACCCCTGTCACTGGTCAGTGCCTTGTAGAACTGTCCATCCCTCAAACAGACCTTAACGGCGAGCAGGGCCACTCTGGTCTGTGTGTGTGGTTTTTTTTTACAGTAGCCAAAAACAACCCTGCAAAAATTCAGGGTCCTTGCAAAATTGTCTCAAGTCTCTGTGCTTTTGGAAATTGAATTCAATAAAAGCTTTTTGAAGTGTGTCAGTGGCTCAGTGTGACCTGGTGATTATTCTGGGAGTGGCCAGGGAGGGGCCTCACACGCGCCTGTGAATGGCGGATGAGCTTCACTCACCCTGTGGGTTCATCCTGGTGCTTCAAGAAGCAGATGCCAAGATGAGATGAAATGTGCATAGATTGTACTAGGGGAACTCTCTGTGTGAAAGGAAATAGGGAGGGAACCGGGGAAGGCTGGAGAGCCATCAGACCAAGATGTAAGTCTTACCCCAAGTGAAGGAGAGAAGGAGAGAAGGTTGAGTGGAAGCATCTTAGACAGCCGTGCAGTCCAGAAGGTTCAGCAAAGCTTTGAGGGAGTTCCTGAGCCAAAGTAAAAAAATAAACTTTATTAATGGTATGGTCCCATTTTTGTTATTATTTTTTGTTGTGGTAAACTATACATAACATAATCGTTATCATTTTGACCATTTCTAAGCATACAATTCAGCGGCGTTAAATACATTTACTGTACAGTGTTGTGTAGCCATCCCCACTATCTATACCCGAACTTTTTTCATAATCTCCAACATAAACTCTATGCCCATTAAACAATAACTCCTTATTCCCCCCTCCCCTCTATTCCTGGTAATCTTTATTCTACCTTCCATCTCTATGAATTTGCCTGTTCTAGGTACCTCGTATAAGTGGAGTCATACAGTATTTGTCCTCTGTGTCTGGCTTATTTCACTTAGCATAGTGTTTTCAAGATTCACACATTTTCTGGCATATGTAAAAATTTCATTCCTTTTGGTGGCTGAATAGTATTCCATTGTATGTATCTACCACTTTTTGTTTATCCGTTCATCCATTGATGGACACTCAGGTCATTTCCACTTAGCTATTGTGAATAATGCTGCTGTGAACACTGGGGTACAAATATCTGTTCGATTCAAAGTGTTCTTGAGCCGGAGTAAAATCAGCCAACAAAGGAGTTGCCCGTCTCCCAGGAGCGGGTGCAGTGTCTTAGCTCCCCACTACACTCAGTCATCAGGAGACGTGGCCTTGGAGCACTTGTGGGGGTGGAGTTCAAAACCAGCAGCCGGGGCCCTTTGTCACTTACATTCCCTGTAGTAGAAAGGTGACAAGGTGCGTTCTCTATAGCCACCACACCCTGTAACATCTACCTAGACCTTTCGTGCCTCCTCTGGTTTCCATGACTCATTCTGCTGCCCCTAAGCTGTTTGGAGAAATCTCTGCTGCTGCAGCTCCCATCACAAGAGTTGCCCCTGGATACTCACAAGGTTTGCAGTCTTTAAGGTGTAGGAGAGAGACTTCGTTTGTGCCCTACTTGGTCCCCTGGGCCCTGACTCTGCACATGCTCAGGGTGTCACAAAGTTTCTCTTAGACATTTCCATGAACTTCGCCTCTAAACCTTTTCTCCGTGGAGGCCCCAAACCAGCCTAAGGAGCTGCTGGTGGACAGACCCCATTCCCCCTCCTCTATCCTGGTCTTGTCTCACCATGTTTGTCCCCTTTTGTTCTGTGCCATCTCCCTTCACCCCATCCCCAGCCGAGTTATGGAGTGAAAACTCCCGTGTGTAGGACCGTAGAACAAAAACCAGTGTGAGGGTTTGTGTGGCAGAAAGGGTGTGTGTGTGTTTACACCGTAGTTTCCAAAGCTGGCTGATCACCCCAATTGCCCAGGGAGCTTTTTAAAAGCATAGATTCCCCAGGGGCCCCACCTCCAGAGGTTCTGATTCATCGCAGAAGTGAGGAGGGGAGTGGAGAAGGAATTTTCCAGGTAAAACATGGAGGGGGGGAGTCAAGACGTCTCAGGCAGAGTGTGCAGCGAGTAAAAGATGAGCTATGAGGGGGGATGTCGTGCTCAGGGGCAGACAACAGCCCCGTGTGGCTGGAGCAGAAGGTGAGGAGTGCTAGGCCTTGAATCTGAGAGGTGGGGAGGGCCCCAGTTCATAAAGGGCCTCCAATGCCATGCCTTCGAGTTTGGACTTGATCTTGTAAAGCCTGCCTTGCCTACCCGAAAGGCTTGCCTTCATGGCCAAAGCAATCCACTTGACAAATCGAAGTCCTGGAACAGCTACCACCTGGAGCTCCTAGGCCCTTCGTTAAAGGCAGGTGGAGGCCTGTCTGGACAAGGCCAGCTCACATCCTGGAAACCTGTGGGAGCCAAATCATGGGTAGACTTGCCCATGCTTTCTTTGTTTCAGTTTATTGGCATTCAAGGTGGTTTCTTGGCCAGTCTTGGTTTGTTGGTGGCTGTGGCCTCAGAGAGAGGTCTGCAATGCTCTGAGAAAAGAAGTTGCCTGAGACAACTGAGTTGCTCAGACTTCATATTTTTCTCTCAAAGGCAGAATGGCAAATCAGGAACACTATCACTTCAAACATGTATTTTCTCTTCCTAACAAGTTTTGAGACACCTTGGCTTTCATCATCTACGATGGAGAAATCACTGTGCAATGCCATGACAGGTGCCAAAGGGGTGTCTTTTGGAAAGAGAGTGGCCTGTGCTTGGATCCTGTGTCCTATCGTGGGCAATTCAGTTCAACAGATATTTATTGTGTGCTTTGTGTCAGGTGGTGTGCAAGGCACTAGAGATACAACACAATTTTCTAGGAGCCTCAATTTCCCCCAAATGGTAATAATATAGGTGGTACAATATAGTGGTTAAAATCTGGGCTTTGAATCCAGACCTGGATTCAAATTCTAGCTCCAGCTCTTATCAACAGTGTCGTCGATCTTACTGAAACTTTGTAGCTTCCTTAGCTCCAAAATGAGAATAAGAACAGTACCTACTCACTAAGATTTTAACCAGGATCAAGGGAGGTTATACTTAGCACAATGTCTGGCCCATAATAAGTGCTCAAAAGTGGTTAAAAAAATCATTTTTTTCCTTTCTTTTGTAAAACTAAGGGCCCACAGCAGGACCTAGTAGATATCCATGGAGGTGAAGACCCACTGTCCTGTGGATCAGATAAGATGTTCGTGGGCTGTAAGCAATGGAAAACCAGCTCAAACCAAATTAAACCATAAGCACGCTTACGCACTCTCATAAGTGATAGTGCTGACTTTAGAGGGCCTTGTGGGTGACTAAACCCAATGAGTCTGTCTGGGCTTCCTGTTAATTCTCTTGGCTCTGGCATTCCTGTTCTACTAGTGAAATATCTGTAGGTGTTCTGGCTCTTACACCTATGCATGGCAATGCCCAGAGGAAAAGAGAAGGGATTATTTCCAGAAGTTTTCCCAGAAAGGGGAGGAGAAGGGGGAAACTGTCCCCCAGTCCATAGGAAACCTCTCCTCAGGTCTCAAGGGCCCATCTGGGGTCACATGACCATTCCTGACCGAATCATGGGCTCGGGGGATGGAATTATCTGTAGGCCAGTTAGGTTCATCCCAGGAGCGGGGGTTGAATTCCTCTTCCCTAGGTGAGAGCTCTAGGGAGAGGTACCCAAAGTCGTGGTTCCTAGGAAGGAGGAAGAGGGTAAATGGATGCTGGGTAGACAGCCATTTTGTTGGAGACTTTGTTGGGGTCCGTGCTGAAAACAATAATTAACAGTAATGGTTCCTTACAGTCTTGTGGCATCTAGAAATTCTCAGAGGGCTTAATTTCCAGCCTATTTTCTTCAGAATCTTCAAGGGAAGAGTCTCAGCCTCCATCACAATTACTAAGTTTCTAGAGCTTTCTAAAACTCAGTTTTGTCAGTGGTTTCAATTTCCTTTCACAACAAACTCGGCTATGGAGTGGATTGAAAAGTGCTGTATCCTATTAGCAAGTGTTTCTCCTTTAGGCAAATCCCAGCCTGATCTGAGCCCTGGAGCCGCCGAAGTTAGAAAAAATCTTAGAGATTACTCTAGTCCAATGATTCTTAAATCTTTGGACAGGCACGGAGTCGGGGTCAGCGTATCCCCTAAAGTTGTATGCAAATATGTGCTGTATAGCTTCCAACACATTTTCAAAAGGTCTGAGACCCACACAGGTGTACCCCAACTTATTTTACACGTGAGGAAAATGAGGCTCAGGGAGGGGTATGTATCTAAGGTCACGTTACAACTTCAGTGGTGTAGTGGGAAAGGCACGCAAGAGCAGTGATTTTAAAACTGGGATCTGTACAACTCTACAAGGTCTTCAGTGATTTTACAAATATTTTGATTCAAATTCCATTTTTAAAGTGGTAATAAATATCACAGCAACTTCAAACAAAATGGAGAAATTAATTGAAGGTACAGCCTGATTTAAGACTGTAATTGTCTTTTAGAAGTCTGATTAATATTTTGTTTTTCAAAACAGGCTCATTGATTGATATTGTTATAAATGTGAACTTAAGAATTTATCCTGCTAAAAGACACTGTAAATCTTTTACTGGTGCAAAGTTTTCTTTGAAAAAAAGGGGATTTGCTGCTAAAAAGAAGTTTTGAGATCACCTGGTTCACCATTTACTAGCCGAGTGATCTTGGGAAGCCCCGGTGTTGCGAGGGTCAGAGAGAATGTAGTTTAAGGAGCCATGTAAGCTCAACGATCCTTGGAACCCGGGTTTCCTCCCACTCAGGCCAGGGTGTTATAACATATTGTGGTTACAAATACCAGATCTAAAACTTCGGCCTAGATCAGATGACCCAAAACTAAAGTTTAAGATCTACTTGGGTATGAATGCAGAGTTTCACTCATCAAATGAACTTTGACAGTCTTGAAAAGTTGTCATGAACACGTGACTGCTGGTCGTGGATGGTGGCAGTGGTGGCAGGCAGTGTCACATGAAGATATATTTAGACGCCTTAAGAGTCTTGGTGTTAGATCAGGGTTTGAATCCCAACTCTGCTCCTTACCAAGCATGTGACTTTGGCTAAGTTTAAACGTTGAGCCTCAGTGTCTTCATCTATAAAATGGGGGATAATAAAGCATCTCATCAAGCTGTTTGAGGATAGAATGATGGAATGCATTATAAGTATTTGAGCACAGAGCCAGGTGCCTGGTGCTCCACAATTAACTGCAGCTATTGATTCAAGAAGGTTGAAGGTTCTTCAAAGGTTGAATGCTACAGGTAACCCCATTGGTTTTATTTCATTTATTTCTAAGTAGGGGGTATGCCTGTGTGATTAGCTGGGTGACAGCAAGAAGTGGGTTCCTGTTCTGTTTGGAGTGACGCAAAGGGAAGTGAAACTAGCCAAGGATCAGGCGGTACATGGATCTCAAGCTCCCTAGGGAAGACGGGTGGGTAGGGGCACCAGAGGAGCCTAGACAGGAGAGATGGCAGACGGGCTACTGCAGCCTCTCCGTCCCCTGGCCCATGAAGAGCACACAAGAAGCCAAGGCAGCCAGCCCAGGACTGGAGGACCAGATGCACCACTTCTGAAAAACCAAGTCCACATACCAAACGCAGGCAGAAACAGACTCTCACACACAAAAAATTAGTAAAAGGGCACACTTTATTATGTACAGCACCAGAAAGGGAGGCCACCTGGAAAAAACTCTTGCACTAACACTCTCATCCTAGAGCTCCTTCGATGCTTCCTCCCTCCCAAGCGACTTAATTCCAACTATTGGGCTATGAATCCACGAGGCAGAAAAGCGAAGACTGTTTGGTATCTGGAGACAGGGAAACTCAAGGGAGAGAAAGCATTGTGACTCTGAGTCTGAGAAGAGATTTTCAGTTAGGATAGATGGTCGTTTCCTAGTCCTCAGTGGTCAAGGGTAAGCCACCTCACAAAAGAGATAAAATCATTATTTTAAAATTCAAAATATAAATGCAACTTGAGTTCCAAGTCAAAATGCTCCATACACATCTAATAAACTCAGCTAGGAACCTGGATGCATGGTGGGTCAAGTCTTTCTGAAATAACCTTGGAAATGGGGTTTAAAGGTGGGGATACTTAGGCTGGGATGACAGTGATCCAGCTGAGGACAGATATGAAGGGTGACTCTAGGTAAGGAAGCCACTATTCTTAGACTTCTCTAGAGGAAGTGGTACAAATGTCACCAGCAGCTTTCCAGACCAACAGGGAGAATGCCGGGGGGCCCAGACTCATAGGCATTTGCAATACGGAAGATGCTTCCTAATATTACACATTAAGCAACTGGTTCAGAAGGGCTGACTGCTTCCTCTTTCAGCACTAATGTATATGATAGAAAAAGAAAGACTAGGCAAATATATCTATATAGATATGCTAAGTTTGACAGCATCTTCTCAAGCTCATTGGATATTATGTGCCCAATATATTGTGAATTCCTTATACTACTTTAATGAATGGGATTAGTAATCAAGGTATTTCACAGCGTACAATAGTTAAAAGCATGCAAACAGTAAAATATTATAGTTTTCTGAAGACAATTTTTAAAAAAGTATTAGTCCTTATGCTATTCAAATGGGAATGTACAAACAATTGCTTATAGAACTTAGAGAAAATTTTATTTAAAAAAATCAAAACTATTTAGAACTTGATATATGAAAATATGCAAAAGTGAGAAAAAAAAAGCACTTTTGTGACAAGTATTTAGTTGGTTTGAAAGACCACAGAGGAATCATTTTCTGATAAAGAGGCTCAAATAAGTTTAAAAAACCCACATTATTTTAAAAGGACCTCTATAATAGTAGAATTAAAAGTCTTTCAAGGGTTAGGGTGATCATTTTCATTGATCTTGTCATTTCCTCCAGTGCTGACAGGTACTGGCAAGAAAATGCCAACCCTCAAGGGAGGATTATTTTGAAACATGGTTTGGGTTTAGAAAGTAAATGGATGTTAGGAAAATTTCCCTAATTAAGATTCCCCAGAAGTAAGGCACATATGGCCCAGAGAAGCTGGTTGTAGCCTAAGTCACTGTTTTCTGCAAAGTATTTGTCCAGCCAGGGTGTCAGGTGGTGGTTATAGCCTATTTTCTTGCCTTTAGTCTGGCTGCTGATAGAGGGAGTAGAACGACTCAATGAAAGTCAAAAGAAGAAGGATTTAACCTATTACATAATGATCTCAAAATATGAACTGTTAAATATTTTAAAGAGTAGGAGATTATCTGATATAAATTACAAATCTCTCTTGCACAGTATTTACAAGCTAACAATCTTCAGCTGTTGCTGTGATCACTGTACGTTCTAAGAACATCACTCTCAACATGTGGAAAAGGAAAAGGAGGGAGAATAGTCAAGTTCCCACCCTATTCTCTCCTTACGGGTTAAAGGCTGCTTTGGTCCCCCACTTCACCCTTGGAAGGGAAGAGCTCGCCTCTGCATTAGCCTCTGCGGCTCAATGTTTTGCCCCTATAATGCCTTGCAACATATCTATGGGCAGAGGGAAGACAATCGTCGAATTTTTCTCAGCAGCGATGGTGGTCAGCGTCTGAAGGTACCGGAGCTGAAGGGCGGCAGGAGATTCGGTGATGACCATGGAGGCTTCTTTCAGAGCCCTGGATGCATTCATCTCTCCCTCAGCTGCGATGACCTACGGAACAGTGGAAAGGAGGTCAAACTGCAGAAAATCGCAGGTGCCAAGCAACAATCTTCAAACTGGGGTATGTATACCTCGGGTGGTATACAGAACTTTCCAGGGAGTACGCCAGAAGTGTTTGAAGGAAATCAATTTCCAGACACTCAGTTTCTATATGTTCTTTTTCCTATAACTGATTTGCCTGAGTATGTTCCTGAGGTCAAGACAACTTCTTCTACTATAGCCCCCTCCCATTTTCCAGGGTACCAAACAAAGGGACAATTCAAAATACTGTGTACGGGTTGAGAAAGTGAATGACTCTAATGACTGGATACAAATCCTTTTGTAAGTCAGACAGATTTCCAATTCTTTGATTTCAAAGAAAGGAAAGAGGACCTTATTGAACTGAAGGCCAATAGATGATTAAAAATATTTTTTGATGAAAGACTGCCATATGATTTTTTAGCACATAAATTCAGAGGGAGTGCTAAGGACTGTATGACATTACTTTAAACAAAACTTCCCTTTCCATCAACTTATTTATGTAAATAAGGCTTCTTACTCCTTATTTCTGTAAAAATGAAAAATAAGAATAGAATCAATGCTGAATCTTGTCTCACTCTAGCAATAAGTAATAGCCATCTACAAATACATGAATTTATTCCTCATTCAGCTCACTAAGAGAAGCAATTCTACTAAAACTTTGTTTCTTATTTAGGAGAAATTCTGAAACATTTAGAGCCGTGTTTGTAGTCACAGGACATTTTCAAAAACCTAATTTAACTTACATACTAAATGTGTTGCAGTAGAATAATAAAATAATTCATGACAAAATATATTACATTATATATTAGGAAAAGGATCTGTTGGGGCAGTGGAATAGATATACAAGTTCAAAGACAAAAAGGAACAATAAAAAATTCCTGACTGTTAAGAGCTTATTCACATAATTTTAAAGAGATGATGAAATCATTACGTTATTTAAATTTCACAGGATACAGTTAAAACAATGATGTTAACAGTTTTATTTTAAAATGTCAACATTTAGGGGCCGGCCCAGTGGCCAAGTGGTTAAGTCGGCGCATTCTGCTTCAGCGGCCCAGGGTTTCGCCGGTTCAAATCCTGGGCGTGGACATGGCACCACTTATCAAACCATGCTGAGGTGGCATCCCACATGCCACAACTAGAAGGACTCACCACTAAGAATACACAACTATGTACCGGGGGGCTTTGGGGAGAAAAAGGAAAAATAAAATCTTCAAAAAAAAAAAAAAAGTGAACATTTAAAACGTGCCAGGAATTATATGCTTGTCAAGTATATAAGTTCAAAATGAAAATTTTTACATGCTGATAAAATGTGTGATGGAACATACAGTTTTTCTGAATGCTTTTGGGGGTTGCATGGGCAAAAACCTTTGAAGATCATTGGAGTGGTGGGGAGAGCAGGGGCTTTGGAGTTAGACGGACTTGAGCTCAAATCCCAAACCTAACCCTTACTAGCTGAATATCCTCAGAAAGGTAGTTTAACATTCTGAGCCTCAGTTTCTTATGTTAAAATGCAACAGCCCCTATCTCACAGGACCACTGTGAGGAAGGCAGAGAAGGTATATTGTCAAATGCATAAATGGAGGCTCTTGAATAGGAATGGCAAGTGACAAGTCAAGGCCTGATTTCTCGATCCACCTATGCCTTAATTCATAAAAGATTCAGAAGCCAAATCAAGACAGTTACTTTTAATTCATAATCCTAGGAGAAGAGGTGTAAAGATATCATAATCATCAAGATTTAAAGTGCAGTTTCACTAGGTTGTTCTCACATGGATCTCAAAATATTAATGGTTCATAACAGTCCTGTGCATATTGGAATTGGAAGCAATTATGATCAGTGAAATTTCATTCACTTATACAGTAAACTTCAGGGGACTTCTGGGTGTCAAGCCCTGTGCAGGAGCTAGGGATGGAGTGGACTCCCTCTGTCGTTTGGACTAAGATGAGGAAGAACACTTCAGGCAGAACACATGAACAGGTACTAAGGTATGAAAAAGCTGGTGTATTCCAGAAAACTCTAAGTGGCTGAATACCGTGTGAGGAAAGGGGAAAAGTGGGAGTTGAACGGGGCCAGGGTCTGAAGGGCGGTGAAGGCCAGGGTATTTGATCTTCATTCTGTATGCGATGGGAAGCCACTGAATGGTTTTAAACAGATAACCTCATCAGATCTAGTTTAAGAAAACACCCTGACAGATGTCTGAGGATGGATGAGAAGAGACTGAGAGCTATGAGTGGGACAGCTTCAGAGTGACCGGTGCAATTCATTGGTAGTGGGGATGGAGGAGGAAATGGACTGGGGAGCTCTTCAGGAGGGAGAATCCACAGTTTGGAAGCTGACTGGGTATGCGGAGGAAAGCGGAACAGAGGCTGAGTCCCAGCTTTCTAAGTTTTGGTTGCCTGAGTACTGTCATTAGGTGAAACAAGGGATATAGGATATGGTATTCACTGAGAGAAGGGCTTAGTTTAGAGGCTAAAAACTTTAACTTGTCACGGCAAACCATTATGTCCTTCCGAGGTCTGTGAGAAGGGGCAAGTGCCAGATATACTCAAAGAGAATCATGTCACTGTACTCCAGGGCAAGCACTGTAGAGAATGCATAAACAAGCCCCTGCCACGGGAATGGCAGGCTCTGATTTTTCTCCATGTCACCTCAGATGTCCAGTTAGGTACTTTTGTTTTTGTCTGGACATGGACCAATGGCAAAGATATCTCATCTTCCACTACCGATCTATACACCGTCTCTTGGCTGGGAAGCCAGACCCACTGGGCTGGGCACACATTTTATTAATAGAAAAGCCACTCTGAGCGAGCTGCCAAAGACTTAAATGCAATACCGCTGGCTTTGTCTAAATACAGGCCAAGTAGGCACTGTGGATAGGATCTTAGAAAGCAAAGCAAGATATGTGTGGGTGTTTGGGGCTTTTGCCAAATGTGCAGTGATTACATGTCAATCAACACTTTATCTTTACAGACCATCATTTTAAATCTGGCATTTTCACGTATGTGAGATTGGTACTACTGTCTCCTTCTGTAGCCCAGGTGGGCTGGTCTGAGAGAAGGGCAGAGAAATGAATGCAAAACCCTACAATTTTGCACTCATTGATAGATGACCAGGTCCAGAAACACGAGCCTGAAAGCACATGCCGGGCATTTTTCTGAGAGTTATGTAAAAGGAAATAAGAGAGAATGCAAGTGCAAAACATATTACATTTCAAGTCATTAGGAGTTTGTCTAAAAACTTTAAAAAGAGGTTCAGCTAACATAATGTGAACTTGTGAGAGAACCGGTCCTCTTTAGTGACTGGCTCCTTTCTTTCAAATCGTGTTTGCAAGCAATTATTTGTTCATTCTCTTTGTGGTACAGTGTTTCTTCATATGAATACACCATACTTTATTTATCCATTCAACTAGAGATGGGCATTTGGGTAGTCTCCAGTTGGGGGCAATTACAAAGTGCTGCTGTGAACATTCTAGTACATGCTGTTGGGTAAATAAATGAGAGCCTTTCTGTTAGATACGCAGAGCCAGACAGTTTTCCATAGTGGTTGTACCAATTTATACTCTCACCAACAAAAGATGAGTTCCAGTTCCTCCCTCACCCACACTTGGTTCTTTTCTTTTCTTTTTTTCAAAGCCATTTTGGTGGCTGTCTAGTGTGGCATCTGCTTGTGATCTGAATTTGCATTTCCCTGATGGCTAATTAACTTGAGGAACTATTCTCTGAAGTCTCTTAATCTACAGACTCTCCTACCCTTTCCCTTTGCAGTTTATTTGTTGAAGAAATTGTGACCCCTTTTTGCCATGAGAATTTGAACATACGGCCTTATGGTCAGGGTCATGTATTTTACGTAAGGGCTAGACTCCTTGTGATTCTGTGTGTCAATCCTAATCTTAAAGACAGTCAGTCACTGCCCGAGACTGCTTCCAGACAAAGCCTACAGCCCCATCCATGTGGGAGCACAGTAATTCAGAATCCTAACCAGCTTCCTTTATCTCTCCTTATTGTTATTGAGGGAAGATAGGAACTCTTTCCTAACTGGGGAGAACACTTGTAGAAGAGGCTCAGTCCATTCTGGAAAGTCCTCAAGGAAGCAGGGAGGAATCAATTACTTCACTTTTCTGGGCTTCAATTTTTTCACCTGAATAGTGGGATGGCAAATAAGTTTCATTTTTAGGGCCAATTCTAAGCAGTTGAGGGTGACCTGCAGTGCTCTAGGAAGGTTCTGAGGTCAAATCTAAGCTCAGTGGAAAACAGTGCTGTGGTAATCACTGGCATGGGAATAGGAGGGTGGAGTGGCAGCATCTGGGCCAGGTATTTGTCACCTTCAGAAGATAATCTCTAAGGACCGTTTGGGCTCTGATATTCTGTATAGTCTATGTATGATAAATTCTATTACTCGATGTGGTTTGGAAATGGGGCTTTTGGTTAATGACATATTCTAGGTAAAAGCAATTCTCAATTTGCAAAATAATTAGAGTACAGTAGGGCATATTTAATATCATTATCATAAATATAATTTAGCCTTCTAAATGTGATGATTTTGAGAGAAAGCACTTGAGGGTTCTGCAGTATCACCAGGTTATCATCATAAGCATCAATTATCACATTAGGAAAACTGAATAATTCTGACTAATAGAAAATTCTGGATGCAGCATGTCAAAAGAGCTACTATTCTATTTGGTGCTGGCTAAGAATATACTGACCAATTTGTGGCTTAAAGAGCATCCTAATAGAAGGGCAGGGTTCTGTGGTTACCCAATTATTACCACCTAACTACTATTTCCTAACAACAAAAAGGCTCCTTGTGTCTTGGAAGATCTGTCAAGACCACAGCAATCCCTCCTATGAAAACTATTCCTCTTCCTCCACCCACTCACAGGCAAGGGGCTGTGGGACATTTTTAGTATCTGACTTTGCCCTTTGACCAAAGTTGGACCAAAGAGACTCTCTCTGCTGTGAATTTGGAATCAGGGCTGGTCTGTCTCCTTTAGTGTTCAACTGGAGTCAGACATTCTCCCCCTCAAGGTATCTGCAGTGAGATGTGGCCCAGGAAATGGAATGACTAGCTCCTTTGAGTCTTGACTGTTTTCTGGTCCCTGGCTCCAACTCTGGTGAGGCTTGACTCTATTTCCTACCCTTGGGTTTGGTGAGATATGCCTGTATCCTTTTGTGTTATCATCTCAATAGATCTTTTCTAGGTTTGGTTAACAAATATTTCCTTAGCATCTCCCATAGAGGTCAAGTGCCTATGCAGTCTTAAGACACAGGCAGGGATGATGAAAAGAAAGGGGAAGAAAAGCAGACATCAAAGAAAGATAAGTGAGGGGCCAGCCCCGTGGCCGAGTGGTTAAGTTAGTGCGTTCTGCTTCGGCAGCTCAAGGTTTCACCAGTTCGGATCCTGGGCGCCGACATGGCACCGCTCATCAGGCCATTCTGAGGCGGCGTCCCACATAGCGCAACCAGAGGCACTCACAACTAGAATCTATGACCGTGTACTGGGAGGCTTTGGGGAGAAGAAGAAGAAGAAGAAAAAAAGAAAAGTGAAATAAAGGAAAGAGGAGAGAGAGGAAGAGGAAACAGTATGAAGATCCTGAGAAAAGAGAGAGAATGAAAGTGAGGATAAAAATAAGGAAAGAATGAATGGTAAGCAAGTAAAATGTCAACCTAGTCAAATAAAACCCAAATAAACCCTGAATGATAATAAGAGTGGTGGCCTCCGGAGGATATGATTTGAAGTGATGGGGTGGGCTTTCATCTTTACTAAATACTTCAGGATTATCTCAATTTTTTAAGAACAAGCATGTTTTATTTTTTTGTAATCAAAAAGAAAACTCAATAAGAAAAACAAACTACAAAAAAAGAAGATACAAAAAGATTACCTTGGCTCGGGCCTCCCGGGATGCTTCTGCTTCTGCAGCCATAGCTCTCTGGAGCTGCACAGGGAGTTTCACATCCTTAATTTCCACACGCTCCACTTTTATTCCCCAGTCGTCAGTAGCGTCATCCAGGGTAGCCTGATAGGAAGAGAGAAGGCAAGCTAAAAACGTTCAGCCCAGCCCTGGGGCCTCAGGTAGTTGTCTTCATTGGGACTGGAGCAGATAAGGCACTGGGGCAGAGTTTAGCCAGATTAGTTACCCTGCGGTGGAAGGAATGCTCAAGCAGAGACTGGGTCACTGGGGAGCTGATCTTGATTGTGTTCCTAATGGTGGGGTTTCCTAAAAGGGCCAGATAGTAACTGTTTAGTTTCAGTCTCTGTGGCAACTATTTAATCCAGCCACTGTAGTTCAAAAGCAGTCACGCATAATACATCAACTGATGGGTGTGGCTGTATTCCAATAAAACTTTACTTATAAAAACAGGCGGCTAGCCGACTCCTGAGCTAACGTGACTTTGTGTGAGCCATATTACTTCTTTGTGCTTCAACTTTCTCCCTTTAACAATGGTAGGAATAAAATCATATTATCTATTTCATGATTGTTGAGGGAATCAAATAAGATCATAGATTTTACACACAATGAAGTCTCTACAAATAATAAGACTTCCAATTTATAGTACTTTACCTTTTTTGAACAAGTCAGGTTTAATCCATCATCTATTACTCAAGCAGGACTGGAAAGCATTAAGAGTTACAAGAGAAGTCACGGGACTCACAGAGAGAATAAAGCTTGAACAATACCTGCTCTATCTTGCTGAACGGCCTCTGAACTATTAGGTGACAAAAAAAGTTATTACTAATTCTGGAAAAAAAATATACACTGGAGGGAGTAAAAAAAATGCATGCACCTGAGTGTTACTAACCCATGAGCTATTGGTGTGAAAAATATCCCCTTCCATCAAGTTTGGGAAAACCTTTCTAGGAAGAAAAAGGGCCAGTGATTCCTCAACTTGAATCAAGAAAAAGTTCTCAACCATTAAGCCTTTGCTTCATGTTTCAGTTTCTGGTGAGTGACAGCATTAGTGCACTCCTCACCTGCATGTTGTGTGCAATTTCTTCTCTGTCAGAGAGGATCTGAGAAAGGTTCTTGGTGCCCAGGACATTCCTCAGAGTAGTTTGTGCCAACAGACGGGTGGCCGAGTCAGCGTTGGTGATATTTGCCACAGCCAGTGTTGCGTTCTGAACACGGTAATAGACCACGCCATCCACACTAACTGTCACTGAATCCTTAGTCAGGATCTATGGGATAAAGAAAGCAATTTTACATCTGTTAACCAACTGTTTCTTTAACATAACTGCAAGGAATGTCATTCTATAGAACATCTTAAAACACTAGCTGATTTTCTTTAGTAAGTGCTAGCGACTGAATGCTGGTGTCCCTCCAAAATTTGCTACGTTGAAACCTAATCCCCAACGTGTTGGTATTTGGAGGTGGGGCCTCTGAGGTGATTAGGTCATGAAAGTGGAACCCTCATGAATGGGACTAGTGCCCTTATAAAAAAGACCCCAGAGAGCTCCCTTGCCCCTTCTGCCACGTGAGGACACAGTGAAAAGATAGCCCCATACGAACAAGGAAGCAGGCCCTCACCAGACACTGAATCTGCTGGTGCCTTGATCTTGGACTTCTCTAGAGCTATGAGAAATAAATTTCTGTTGTTTGTAAGCCACCCAGTCTACGGTATCTTGTTATAACAACCCCAAAAAACTAAGACATTAAAGCATCAAAAAGTTAATTATGTCTTTAAAGTTTTAATAAAACATATTCATTTATTCATTAGTTCTACTAATTCATTCAATTATTCAACAAATATTGAGACTCCACTCAGGTACCAGGGATAAAGTTATGAAAAAACTTGTTCCTACTTTCAAAGAGGTTGGGGAATCAAAGGAGGCCTCAAGGGACAGAGGATGGGCAGTTGCAGGTGGCAGGGATGATACCTGAACTAAGTTTTGAAGGAAGAAATAAACATTTTCTGAGGGTGGAGTGAAAGAGTATTTAAGGCAGAGAGAATAACACGTGCAAAGGCACAGAGGTATGGGAAACCCTAGGTTCGATGAACTATCAGTAGCACAGTATCACTGGAAGAAACAGTGAATGGAGAATGTTTTTATAGGGTGAGGTCAGGGTAAAAATATATTTACAGCATGCTACACAAAAATACTTAACAGGACATAGTGAATCAATACTTCCCACCATTAGTTGGGTATACAAGTCCTTTGACATCTGGCCCTCTGGCCTCATTCCTCCCCACTCCCTGCGCACACTCTATACTAGATGATGCACCACGTTCCATGGCCCCAGGCCTTTATGCAGGCTGCCCCTCTGCTTGGATGTCCTCTCCACTCTCTCCCTTACAACATCACCTTGGCGTATTCTCACTCATCATTCAAGACACAACCTAAGTGTCTTTTTCTCTGTAAAACTTCCCTGACTCGCTCGGCAGAGTTAAACACTCTTCTCTTTGTACCTTACTGCAGTGATGTTATTTATTTACATCATTACTTCTCTATTAACTAGGAATTTCTTGAGGGCAGTTTGTCTCTGTGTGTCTAGCACTGGCAGAGCACACGACACATAGCAGGTAGTCAATAAACGAGAGATGAACTGAAATGAAAGGTGGTCCTAGAATACAGTGATTGACGAAGAGTGCCCCCGTGAGTCAGGAGACGGGGAACTGTAGTTCCAGCTCCGCCTGCACCTCCCTCGGTGATCTCTAGCAAGGCTTTCAAACCGTTTGACTTAGAGATTCCTCATTTGAGAGAGGGGCTAATAAGACTGCCCAATTCTATGCAAATTTCTTTGAAGATCAATTAAGAAGAGGTTTGTGAATGAAGCCCTTTTGAAAGGGTAAAGAGCTATGTAAATAGAAAGTAAGAACAACAATGATATAACACCGCTGTTTAGTCCTGCCAGGCATCAACGCAGTAATCCTTTTTTAGTAATCTAAAGATACTTCTAACTTGGAAGAGAAGTAGGGGATTTGTAAATAAATCCACAGTATATTACCATCTTGTGTGAAAATTAATTTTTTCCCATGATGTGATGAGAAAATGTGTATCATTTCTAAACGAATTCTTGTGACTGTGACTGTGGCACAGCCAGAACTTTCCCAAGCTGCAGCCTCTCTGCCTACTGTTTATTGTAGACAAAGTGTTTATCTCCCTTCACAGTAACTTCACCGGGGATCAGAAAAAGGGCTGCTTGCCAAGTTCCAAACTGCTCTGCATTCAGCAGCTCGTAGGAGAGAAGGGAGCAGCTGGAAGGCAGAAGCTGACAGCAACCCTGCCAGATGCCTTCAATGTTGATAGAGAAAAATGTCAGAAGAATTCCCAGCTACCCGGAAAGGGGCTCCTTCTGAGAGTCAATCTTCTTGAAAGAAGGGAAAACATGCAGAGAATACAACGATGCTCTCAGTCTTGTTCTTGTGGGTAAGGATGACTTCTGGTGTCACCACATATGTGTGGATTATAAAGTCTGATCTCACCAACTACTTGGATCAGTACCAGCAAGGAATTCCTAAGCTGGTTTCTGGATTTTGTGACAAGAGAAGGCAACATGGCCAGGCTCCACCACCCTGCTGAGTACCTGGCCTTTGGCCAGGAAACACTGACAGTATTCTTCTGTCCCTCCCTTCATCAAGTTTTTAGGCTTTCTGCCTGCAATGGTTATTCTGCCTCCTTAGACGTGAGTACCAGAATGGCCATCATTTCAAGAACCACAATGGAGCTAGTGCAGAATGCAGTTGGCATGAAACTGGAAGAAACAGAATCCAAAGAGCTGCATTTTAGTCCTGGCTCTGTCACTGTAGTCTGGAGGAATTCCTTTGTCTCACTGTAACAAAGACTGCTAGGGATTCTGCTGTGAGTTTCCACTGTGATAATATTTGTGAAGTAGTTTGAAAAAGCATGAAATAATTACTAATATAAAACACATATGCTTTATCTAAAATGGCAAATGAGCAGTTTCTAATTCTTTGGCTTCTAACCAATTTATCTAGACTAAAATCAAGAACCTTAAGAAGAAAGAATATTGTACTAAACAGGATTTTCTATCAGAAACCCATAGAAGAGACATTTGGGAGTAAAAATGATGGCAACAACGATAACTCTATTATACTTACATTAACATTACACTACGTTTTGTAATAATAATAATAACAAGCACTTATATAGCACTTACTACTTATCAGCCACTATTGTAAGCACTTCACATACAGTATCTCCTCTAGTCCTCACAAGAACCTTATAAAGTAGGGCCTACTATTATAACCTCCATTTTATAGATGAGGAACCCGAAGCACAGAGAAACTAAAGAACGTGCTCAAGGTCACAGAGCTAGAAGATGGTGAAGGCAGACAGGCCTCTAACCCTGTGCTCTAACCGCTATGCTAAACAGCCTTGCTTTGTCAAGCACTTTCACACCCGATATCTCAGTTATTCACAGCAAAAGACAACCTTACCTCCTGAGGAGGAATATCAAAGGAGATAGTTCTCATGTCCACTTTGATGAAGCTGTCAGTGCATGGCAGGATAAAAAACAAGCCTGTGACAAAGACAGGTAGAAGATTACAAAGAGACACCAGCACCTCATCAGTTTACCTCACCACTCAATTCTAATAGAATCAACCTGATCAATGGAAAGTCACCAGTTCATCTCAGTGAATGAGCACCAGCACCTCATCAGTTTACCTCACCACTCAATTCTAATAGAATCAACCTGATCAATGGAAAGTCACCAGTTCCTCTCAGTGAATGAGCCAGAAGCCAGGAATGTTATCCTTGACTCCTCTTGCCCACATCCAACTGTCCCCACCAAGGCCTGTGGATTTCATTTCCTTACTTCACTGTTAATGTCACTCTTGTTTTTACTGAGACCTATGCAATTGCTTCCCAAGTCATCTTTCTATTTCTTCTAGTTTCTCCCCTACAATCCATTTTCTAAGCTGCAAGTAGAACCATCTTTCCTGAAACACAACCACTGAACAAGCTGAGCCATACAAGGCCCTGCACGACCTGCCCCAGCTTCCCTCTTCATCCGCTGCCCTCTCCTCGCCCTGTACTCTCGCTGGGCTGAGCTACCTGCAGTTCCTCGGCCCGGGATGCTCCCCTCCACACTGCTTTATACACGTCGCTGTTTCTGCAGGAACACCTCCCGTCTGGCTAACACCTTTTCATGCTTCAAGACTCAGCCAACAGTCACCTCCAGAAAGCCTTGTCCTCATCCTAGTATTTCAGGTCAGTTACTCTTCTCTGGGTTTCCATAGCTATCTGTGATTACTTGGTCATAACACTTATCATAAGGGATTGTAACTATCTCTTTCCTTGTTGATGTCCCAACACCAGAAAGTAAGATCCTTGAGGGCACAGACTGTGTTTTAGACTCCACTGAAGTCCCAGAGTCTGGAACACCGTAGAAGCTTAATCCAAGTTTGCCAAAAATAATGACTGAAAGCCTTTGTTTTAGTACGAATTCTCAAGCTCAAACTTCCATAGCTGTAGCTATTCCTGGACTAAGATACTCTTATCAGCTCCAATGGGAAGGGGAGGGGAGAGCAGGGAAGGAAGGAAAGGGTGACTGCAGCGAGACCAGCCAGCACCACTGCTATAGTTATACAACTGCTGCTGCATGGACTCACTCTTCCAAGTCAACAGAGCAGAGACCCTCACAAGGGAAATCACATCAATAGGAAGAAAGCTTTCAGTCTCCACGCATACAATCCAAATCCTAGTACTGACCAGGTCCTTTGGCTCCTCCTTGTAAAATGCGACCCAATCTAAAGATGATGGCTCTTTCATATTCTTTTATGATCTATATTAAAAACACAAACAATAATTTAACATGAGTAGTACAAATATTTACATGCATACCTCTTTAAATATATTTTCTGCTCTAAACACATTAGTTGCCTCTATTTTGTTTTCTTTCATATAATCCAGATAATATATATAAATAACATGTCTGCTGTTTAATTACCCCTGCCAAATATGATATTTATTTACTTTTTCTTTTACTGATTATAAAAGCAATATATATTCATTGTAGAAAATTTGGAAAGTACAGAATAGTACACAGAAGCAAATCCATAACCTCACCCCTCAGCTGTTAACATTATTATTCAATTTCTCGGGCACTGTAAATAAAGAAAAAATAAAAGCTAACGTCCTCACAGTTTGTCTCCTGATTCCTTAAATTATAATAATAAACTTAACTGAAAATTCTTGGAGCATATTTTATCTTTTTAGGAATATGTAAATGATAGTCCTTTATCAAAGTATTAATAACTTCATAGAAAAAATAACCAGCATTTGGGGGGACTTACCATGTGCCAGGCATGGCAATAAGTACGTTTAATAAAGTAATTCTTTTAATCTTCACAATGGTCCTCTGAAGTAGGTGTTGTCATTTCCTCCCATTTTACAGATGAGGAAACATGGCAAACGTCACACACTAAACAATGGAGTCAGCAGTCAAACCTCAGCATCTTGACTCTGGAGAACTTGTTCTTACAGGATCATCCCACATCCCTGACCCCAGAAACTTTTAGATGGTGATCCTTACTTTAACCCTACGGAAGGACTGACTGGACAATGGCTGAAAAGAAGTCTTAAGATTCCATTATAATAGGTGACTAGAGTGAATTTTCCAAAAGAAAGATGAAGGAAAAAGAACTATAGGCCAGTATGGTCTCTCTCTGTCTCTTTCACACACGCTCACACAAAGTAGGTTCATGTGGGTAGACGTGGCCCCTTTCCAGATGAGAATGAAATGTTCTTTACCTTTATGCACATCCATATTGACAATGGGAAAGTTATAACTGTGAACAAGAATGAGACAGCCACCAAAATCCATCCACAAGGTCCAAGGCCCGTACTGGGGCTATCTGTGAAAACAGAAAATATACAGCTCTCATTACCATTACTAACACAATCCTGCCATCTTCATCCTATTTACTGAACACCTATGCTTGGCGTTCTACTAGCTGTTTTATGTGCATTTACCCATCTAATCCTCATAACAACCCTGAAGTTTAAGTGCTACTTTCCCTAATGTACTTAACACAGTAACACAAATATTTTCCACAGTAGTTTTTTTACCGTATCCAGTAAACATTTATGAAGCACCTAATATTTATTACGCCCTGGGCTTTGCATTGAAGTGGTAAAAGTGAATAAGACCCAATCCTAGCTATTGAGATGGTTAAAGTTTAGTGGGGAAGACAGACAAACATAACACTGGGTGGTAAGTGCCATACAGAGTATCTGTTAGAAAATTCTGAAAACACAGAACAAGGGTAACTCACACAGTTGGGATGGAGGTGAGAGTAGAGTGGGGTGGGGAGGTGATGGTGGTGGTTGTCAGGGCTTCTTGCAGGATGTGAGGGTTAAGGAAAATACCAATGAAAAGGAAAGGGAAGGAAGGAACACGGCCTTCAAGCTGAGGGTATAGCATAATTAAAGTTTAATATGAGTATAAACTCATTTAGACCATCTTTTTAAAAGTAATAACCTGTAAAATATTTCACTAGCTAGACGCACCATAATTTACTATCAATTTCTTGATTATTAGATAGGTTGTTTATGATTTCTTACGTTTATTAACAATGCTGTAATGAACATCTCTGTACATAGTTTTCCTCTCACATTTCTGTTTCCCTTTTCTGTACCACAAAATAGCTTTTAGTCTGATTACAAAGGTAATTCATATCTCACTGCAAAAAACTTCAAAAAAGATAAAAAAGGAAAAAGTTACTCAATCCAGTGAAAATAAATATTCTTCCAAACTTTCTCCCTGGTCACATATATTTTTTATAAATAAATAAATAAAATGTGTAACCTATTTCTCTCCCCTCTAGCTTCTTTTTTTAGCCTTTGTTGCTATGCATTTGTGCTTTTTCTGTTTTAGTTTTAATTTTTAATCAGTTATAGTTGCATAAAGTTAAAAAAGTCAAATAGTTCTACAAGATTTATACAAAAAGAGAGCAATGCCCTCTCGTCTCTTCCAATTTCTCCTTCCTCAAAAGCGACTGCTCTTTTGGCTGACTATTTTGATATTCACCTACATGTTTCTAAATAATATGCTGGTTTTGTTTTACTATGGAAAAGGATTTTGGTTTCTCTGTTCCCTCCCTCTACCACATAAAATACCCATCCTTCCAATTATGTCATACCCTTGGTTAGATCAATATCAAATTTTACATTATCATGAATATGTAAATGCAATCCAAAGCTCAGCCATATAGTGAAGTATAATTAGTTTTCCTTTCCTGTACAACTTTTTGTTTTTTTCTGGAGTTCATGTCTTATTTCTTCCCTTTGTACTTCTCTTTGATTCAACCTCAAACCTTTCGTCAACTGTCTAAATCTCCCTTCAGAAGGGTCAACTGTTCTTTCAATTTCATCCTCTGAGAGTCCCTCTCAGAGCCGTGTCTGGACTTGTCCTCCCATCTGGTGCGCATGCCATCACTCTGTGACTGCCTTTCACTATCATCCTGGGAAATTCCCTTCACTTCCTGTGTTGTGTTTCCCATTTTCTGTATCCAGTGTCTTCCTCATTTTTAGTTTGTTTTTCCTTTCTGTGGAGGACAGAGAGACTGCGTAGGCCAAGAGATACTATCACTTTCTTATCAACCACAGGCTTCTGCTGTATTTCCAGGAGCTGTTTCCATAATGGGAAGAGACTGGCAACAGGGGAAGAGGGTAACAGTATGTGCTAGTGCTCAGAAGAAAAGGCAAAGATGGCAGGGAGACAGGACTTTGAATAAACAGGAGGCCAAGAAACAAGAAGAGAATTAAGGCTGGGAGCATGAGAGGAAAGAGAGACACAAGCTGGCATCCAGGTCAAGTGCTCGAACACACAGGATGAAAAACCTGTGAAATACACATAAGTACGGTACTTTGGTTTTATATGACTTTGTAGTTTTCTGATCCTGCGTCATAGTGTGAAGTAAACGTCCTTATGCACACTCAAATAAAAGGGACCTAAGTTAATCCTGGAGGTTTCTAAGTTATAATTTTGGGGGGTACAGACATATATTTACTGAGAGAGTATTTCAAGCAAGGCCACAGTGCTGCTTGTAGAGAAGGCTCTATCAGGTATTATCAAAACTGATAATAATCACAGCAGCCATTTTCAGGCGGTTTCTTATACCCCAGCCACCATGTGAAGTTACTTTAGACGTGTATCTCATTTACCGATTACAAAGCCCTGTGACTTAAGTATTCTTAATTCCATTTCACCAATGAGGTAACTGAAGAAACGTTAACTATCTCAAGGTCACACAATGGAGGACCTGGGATTCAAATCTAAGTCATCTTACTCCAAAGCCCATGTTCTAAACCAACTTGCGCTTTGACCCTTTGCCTCTGAATAAAAAAATTCTCATTAAAGAAGTTTTCATGTTTAGAGCACTTTCTCAAGACAGTCTTCAAACTGGGAAACCAAGGTAGGAGTTCTGAGAATGAAATCTGATGTTCCTACAGAGGAAGCCCTCTTAATTCCAGCTGTAGCTATTTATAGCAAAAGGCAGTCTCAAGGCTCTCTGCCAGGCTCAGGTCTACGTCTTCAAAGTGAAATGGATTCCAAGCAAGGAATAGATTGGCCACAAATACTTATCTGACAGCATTTGGTGCTTCGAAAATAGTGCTCCAAGTATCCCATATTCCAGGCAAAGTATATATAGCTCTGTGTCCTGAACACATTAGACTATAAACTCCCTGAGGGCAGGGATATTTCTTATTTTTATATTCTCAATGTCTAACACAGCATCCTGCAGAGTGGGTATAAAATTCTTCTTACCAAGCTTTCTGGCTAGATGTGTTTTTTCGTTTCTCTGAATCTTGATAACCTCTCTTATGGCACTTAAATATTTTGCCTAATACTTTAATTTTTTGCATATTTATATCCCTAATAAATTTCCTGAGAATAGGGAGTGTCTAAGTTTGGGTTTTAATTCTGTTTTAGTGATCTTTACCTCTTTCGATCTTAGTTTCCTCCCCTGTAATAAATATAGATAATGAAGAGTGCCCTTGAAGGATTGAAGTAGAGCTCAATAAATACAGATGATAGTTTTCTGTAATCCTCCCATTTTACTCGTGTTCAAATTTTCTCAATGAAAAATGAGAAAATAGGCAGTATTTACCCTTTTTGATAAAAGCCTCTTAAACGACTTAATTTTTCCCTCACTTCATGCCTCCTTCCTGCCAGGCTAGGCTTGGATATTCAAAGATTCTCAAAAAGCTCATTTATGAATTGAGTTATTAAATTATTGAATTATCATCTATATGAGGAAAAGCCAGAAAGCCCAGCCCAGTTTTCTTGTGTCAGTTTCCACTGTCACAACGCATTTTTGAAAACTCCAGATGAGTATACAGGATTACAAATGAAGAAATTAAGTGGATGTTCTGGAAACTGGGCTTGGTCTTTCCCATTTCAAATGCTCAGCTAGAAATAATCAGATTGTATACACTGGGGAAATGGCACCATTTCGTATTATTCTAGTGCCTTCAAAATGAAACTATCCCATTTTCAACCCTCAAAATTCTTCCCCACCTGGTTATAGCTAAAAAAGGTGCACAAATCACATTCCTCAGGGAGGTGAGGCTTAAACTCCACCAGGCTATAAATGAACCCCTAGTCACCTACCATTTAAGGGCAAACAGAAAAAGAAATTCACAGTCACTCCCCACAATTTCATGAAATGCATTTCCCTCAAGTTTCCCATTCATTATCTTTAAATCCTCCTTACCAACTTCATGAGGCAAATAACGAGCAATCAATCGGAATTCCTGAGATTCTTTGGTTGATATACTTGTTGATACTTGGCTGGGTGAGAACACTCCTAAAGATCAGGGATCTCATGGTCCTTGGGGGTAAATACTACTTTCCCATGGTTTAGAGTACTTTTTTCTTTTACTACCAAACTCTTTCCTGAAAGTTGCATTAGAATAAATTTTTAACTAACCAAAGAAAGGTCTTTTTGGGTTTTTTTTAAAAGATTTTTTAATTTTTTCTTTTTCTCCCCAAAGTCCCCCCATACATAGTTGTATATTTTCTAGTTGTGGGTCCTTCTAGTTATGGCATGTGGGATGCCGCCTCAGCATGGCCTGATGAGCAGTGCCATGCCCGCACCCAGGATCCGAAATGGCTAACCCCTGGGTCACCGAAGCGGAGCACGCAAACTTAACCACTGGGCTACGGGGCCAGCCCCTAAAGAAGGGGTTTGAAAGTGAATCTAAGCCTATACTTTAACATTTTTTAATTGAACATTCAAATTGGACTTACCTCCAGGAAACCCAAATTAATAAACCCAAAATTAATGTAAATTTTTAAATATATTGCCTTTCCTCCCCTTATTTTGAAAGTAAAATATTGTCATTATAAAAATTAGAAATTGGAGCTTAACAAACAGAAGAAGAAAAATTTATCTATACTTTGATTATCTCTGGATGGTAATTATTTTCTGCCTTGCTAAATGTCCTTTAAACCTTTTCTAACCTACTTTTTTTCAAAAATGAAATAATGGTATACATAATGATTTTATGTATAAAATGCTTTTCCCTCCTATATTGTGAACATCTTTTCACGCCAGTACATATTCTTTATTATTAAAGGTTGAATAACATTCCATTGTTCCACATGATGAACATTAGGTTGTGTCCAATATTCTCAATTAGAAACTTCTGCACTGAATATACTTTTAGCAAAGTTTCCATGCATCCTTATTATGGAAACCACTTTTGCTGAAAAGGATGAAATTATACAATTCTTAAATTTCTCTCATTCTGGAGGTATCTTTTATTATTAATAATAATAACCATTTATTTAATGCCTATTACATGTCAGCCACAAGCTAGCTCCTTATATACATTATTTCTAATGTTTACAAAAATCTGTAAAGTAGGTATAAAACATTTCTCCTGGAGCCCCAAAGTAATAAAGCAAAAGACTTTCTGGGAAGAGACCAAAAAAACCACAAAACATGAAACAAATGAAAAAAACAAGTTGTACAGTAGTTTGTTGGGTTAGCTTCCAGAAAAGCGGTCAAATATTCTTTAACACAGGCATAATTTCAGAGCACTGTAGCTGTTAATGATCCCATATCCGTTGATTTACTTTAAAGTCTGTTGAACTTGGCACTACTAGATATCATGTGGAGTAATAAATTCCATTTGTCATTGAGACTTCATTCTAAAGTTCAAAAGATACTGGATTTCCTCTTCAGAGAAAGGCCAGAAACATGTCTCACACAATATCGAAAAATCTGACTCAGACATATGCATTACTACACACAAAAGGAAGAGGATGAGGCAAAGAATTATTGAAATACCTAAGTAGCAACATTTAAAGGACAATCTTTTCCTTCTCCTTTCCCAGATGCAGGTGAAAGACTTTACGTGGTAAATTGCCAAGAACAGCGTTATTTGAGTGTGGAAAGATAGGATAGGTGGCATTTAGTCTCAAAAACACACGTTATTTTGTTCTAGCAGTACTTTTTGAGGGGCAACAATAGGTCAAAATGAAAGGTCTTGGCAATTTTTGAATTTTTCTTAAAAGCATCTATATTAAAGATATGTGTTCTTTTTGGTCATTATTATTCCTCAGCAGAGATTCTGTGTCAGGATTTGGCAAACTTTTCCTGTAAAGGGCCAGGGAACAAACATTTTAGGCTGTGGAGGCCAGAAAGTCTGTCGCAACTACTGACTACTATGCCACCATAGTGCAAAAGCAGCCACAGACAACAATATACGAGCAAGCATGGCTGTGTTCCGGTAAAACAATTTATGGACACTGGAATCTGATTTTCATGTAATTTTCATGTGTAACAAAATATTCTTCTTTTTAAAAAACCCATTTATAAATGTGAAAACTATTCTTAGCTTGTGGGCCATGCAAAAACAGGCAGTCAGCCAGATTTGGTTCATGGCCTGTACGACCAATTCCTGTTCTACGTCATACAACTATCTATTGGAGGAGGAGGACGTTATAAATTAAATAATAGATTTGCTCTTTCTCCAAGTTTTTCAAATAAGGGTACATTTCCCAGATTCCCAGTTTCTCTTTCCTTTGCTTGTTTTGAAACAAGGTCTTTATAAAACCTGCTAAGTAAAAATTTAAATTCACAGTGAAAACAGGCAAAGGGACAGACAAAATGTGAATATAAATACATCTTCAATTAATCAAAATTTTACCATAACTGAGTTTTTCGAATGACTGGAATTTTAGGGAAAAAGAGACAAAGAAAGGAAGAAAATGGCAGGAGAAAAGGAAAATAAGAGAAATGGGGAAAAGGAGTAAGGAGGAGAGAGACAACAAAAATGAAGGCAGCATGCTACAGAGAGAAAGATTAACGAACAGGGAGAGGTGAGAGAGAGGCAGAGTTTAACACATAGTGGGGTCGCAAGAAATACACATTGAAAAAATGATAGTATTTACTTGGAGATCAGAACTTGCAGTTCATTTGGGCAGAGGCTTTCAAAGTGATCAAGCACACCCTATAGTCCATCTTTCAAATGATGATTTTAATTAGGCATGGTTTATAGTTCTTCGAATGCCCTTATTCTTAAACCTCTAGGAAAGAAATTATTCTCTGGGCCAGAGTGGCTACAGGCCAGATGTTATCTAGTTAAGAACCATGACTGGAGACTGTAACTTTTCCTCCCTGTTATTAACCATCTAGAGCTCTAAATACTAGACCAAAGCACTGATACTGATGAAGCATGATGTGACCTGAATCACAAAACTTACGTGTTTACCACAAGATATAAAGGAAGGGAAATGGACTAATCCTTTTAAGAAAGATTTTCAATCAATAAGTCCTTTGCTTAGCTCAAAAAGAATATGAAAACTAAGTAAGTATAAATGTTTTATTTCCCAAGCATCTTGAGGATTTTCTGAAGCTTTTCTTCATTGAAATGTTTCTAGCCATAAAACGGGAGAAAAAAACAGGTGAGAGTACCACCAATAATATTACATTTGAACCCCTCAGTCTTAAATAGGCCCCCCTCTCCTAATCTCCTATAGCACTTCACCCCTCTAAACAACACTTTATCACACTCATAATGATCTTATTCAATGTCTGTCTTCTTCATGAGATTTTGGTCTTGTTAAAGCAGTAGAGCACAATGGCTTCAGGGGTGGCTCTGCCAATTATTAGCTGTGTGATTTGGGGAAATTACCTTAAATCTCTGTGCTTCAGTCTCCTTATCTAAAAATAGGGCTAATATGGGCTGGCCCAGTGGTGTTTAAGTTTGCACACTCTGCTTCTGTAGCCTGGGGTTCGCTGGTTCAGATGCCAGGCATGGACCTAGCACCGCTTATTAAGCCATGCTGTGGCGGGTGTCCCACATATAAAGCAGAGGAAGATGGGCACGGATGTTAGCTCAGGGCCACTCTTCCTCAGCAAAAAGAGGAGGGTTGGTGGCAGATGTCAGCTCAGGGATAATCTTCCTCAAAAAAAAAAAAAAATTAAAATTAAAAAATAAATAAATAAAAATAGGGCTAATAAAAGTACCTCCTCAGACAGTTAGTGTGAAGAGTAGATGAGCTAATATGGAAGACACTTAGCACATAAGAGGTACTCAAAACACATTTGTTAAATATTTGGTGAACGAGTTGAGTAATTCTGCCGTTTCTTTGGGGGGAAGAAAAAAACTGCCTATTACATAAGACAAACTGAAACTACATGTCAGCAGACAGGATCCAAGAAGACAGTTCACAATCATCCACTGTCCCAAAGCAGTTGCCACACTGCTTTCCTCAAATGTTTTCTTTTCTCTTTTAAAAATCAGACCTTTTCCACCCATGAGGTTAGAAAATTCAGGAAGGAGGAAGGATGGGCTGAACACGCCCCATGTCCGGAAAGATAGAAACAGTTATGTTCAGAAAAATTGGAGAGAAAAACAATTTCATAATGGTATTAAGTTAATTTAATTTAGACTAGGCCTGAAATATATTAAAAGAGAATAAAACCCTCCTACTTCTTCAGGGTTTTTTTCTTTTTTTTTCCAGCTCTTTCACTTGGACATCTTAAAAGTGCTTATACTTAAGTTTTTCTCATCAAAGTCTTTGGAGGATAACATGATTTTAATTAAAAAAGAAATGGGAAACAGAAGCAGAAGGAAACTAGATCATAAGGTTCCCAATCCTTCAACTGAAGCCAAATAGCTAAGCGGCAGCTAAGAGCTTGGGATTGTGGTGTCAGATTCCAATTCTACCATTAAATTTTCTCATCAGTAAAACGAGGGCAAAGAACAGTACTTATACCATATGAGAAAATACGTAAAATTCTTGACACTTAGGAAGTGTTCAATAAACCGTAGCCATTATCATCATGACTTTAAGATCATTATTGATATACTTCATAGGAATAAACTTTTTATTAGTGAATTGCCTCCTGGGACCTGCACACCACAGAGAAAATATTCAGACTAACAATCTGCTTGGGGACTCTGTCTCTGGAGGAGAAACGACTACATCTGGGGAGGTAAGTCAGAGTTCTAAACTTTCTCGGACCCTCTTTCATACAACTTTTTGTTCATAAATTTTAACTTCTGGTATAATTACTAGGCTTTCTGAAGAGTCATTGTTAACTTTTTAATTCTTTGTTTTCCCCATTAAATAACATCTTAATAATTTAAAATTTCCAAAGTACATTCACATAAATTTTCTCAATGGATACTCAAAACCTTGGGACATAGATACTGCAGTAAGATTACGTGCGACATAAAGATGAGGAATTGATTCTGGAAGTTGAGAGACCTGTCCAAGGTGACCCAGGCAGTAAGTGATGGTACTGAGATCTCAGTTCAGACTTTGAATTCTAAATTCCACTCTCAGTCACTACACTATGCCATCTTATCATAAATGCACATTCACAATGGACAAGGTCGGTATAATTTTCATGGTCTGACACTTCAGGACAGACACTTTACTGCTTGTGTCTTCAAGGCTAACCTACTGAAACGTCAGGCCAAATGCCTGGGTTCAAGTTTCTTTACTAGTCCCTGAGTACAGACAAAGATTCAAAAAGAATGGAGGAACAAGAGTGTGTCAATAGAAAACTGACACACACTTCCTTCTTCCTTCTTCTCTCTCTCCACACTTTAACAAATAAAAGGAGATTCCTTATTAGGTACAATATATTATCTTGACAATTATAATCCCTTTATTGATAATATAAACCCAGACAAATACTCTATGTGTGGTAAGAACATGTATTTAATAAGGAACACAATGTTTACACCAGAAAATCAACAGTTTGGGTTATAACAAACTTAATAAAATAAACTGTAAATAGAAAAATGTCTCTACCAACAGAAGCCAAACATGTAACAACTTGATTTACTCCGTGGGAATCTTTACCTCCCTCCTCTGCTTCCTTTTTCTTTCAACAAATATTTTTGCAAATGTGCTATGTACTTGATACTGAGCTTATTACAGTGAGGTAGGACATATCCCTGCTTTCTAAGCGCTCCTGGTCTATGAAACGTGATTTTAATTGATATTTACAATACTGCGTAGTAAACATTATGAGAGAAGTATGCAAAGGATGCCAGGCAGCCACAGATGAGAGGTGCTTACTTTTTTGTGGTTACAATAGTTTTGAGAAAAATGTTTTTCCACACCTTCCTGAAAAATAGGTTTTGAATCCAATTGCTATCACTGTAGCAACATTTAAAAAGTGTTTTTCTTCAAAGCTGACCAGGCAATCAGTGACTGTCTTTTACAGTGTAAAATTTACACCATTGGGTGGGACCAAGAACATATTTAATCATTAAAAAAACTAGATTTGGTGGTCATTTTGAGTTAATTTATGACCACTGATGGTTTAACTCAGATTAATTATTGAAGAAGTTACAAAGTTCTCTCCAGTCTGATCGGCTGTAACAACTGAAATAAACAAATCGGTCCCTTGGCTCTGCTTATTTTCAGGCATTCTCCCAAAGGGATTTGCTCTGTTGACATGGCTCTTAATTATAATAAAAAATCTCTTTGCAATCCACCTGCATTATTTCATTACAAAGCAAATGCACTGGCTTTAAGAAAAGCTGGTCTTGCCGTAGGTTTGGTCATATTTATGCTCCTAAGACTAATCATCAGCAAAAACCTACAGGGACAGAGTTTGGGGTTTCACATTCCACTGCTTTGCTCAGAAGCAGCCCTCTGGAGCGGTCTAATCCAAGAGGTCTTGATGGAAGCTAGGCTCCCCCAGGATTCTTTGTTTACTCTCTCACCTCTAGAGAAGTACTGATGTTGGACAAGGTCCTGTTTGGGTGTGCATTTTGGAGCTAGCTCAAGGATAGGGAAAACGGTTTGGAAAATGAGACAGCCCAAGTTTGAAGCCCACCTCTGAATCACACACAGGTGCGTGCTGATTTTCCCACTCTGAGCCTGTTTCCTTGCTGTAAAATGGTGGATAACAACATTCTTGCTGTGGACCGTTAGGGGATTGCAAGTAGATACTGTTTGTAAAGCACTTAGAGAGTGTTTGGCACATGGCAAGCACTTGAAAAATTCTATTTGATAAATTCTAGTAATGGCTTTCCTACCAATGTCCAGATCTCTAAGATTTACATTTTTAAAAGAAAGGTGACATAGACCAAGCAAAATTTTGTTTGTATGTACAATTTTCTGAGGACAGGTGCATAGCTTTCATTAGATTCTTAAAAGACTTCTGTCTAAAAAAAGTTCAGTGTAGAACCAAGAAAAAGAACTCAGAAGTGCAAAGTGGTCTGTGACCACGAAAAACAACTAAATGAACATCAAGTACAAAGATCATATTTATTCCCGGAGAACGTCTACAAACAAATTTCCCACTGCACTTTCACCAAACTTCTAACTCCGTCCTGCGAGTGCTTTCGTCTCCCACCAGGAGGTCAGGGTAGGAGGAAAGGATCCCACCTTCCTGCCCATCTAGGAAAAGACAGCTCACTAACAAAGAGGCGGCCTGCACAACTGTTACACGGCCAAGTTACAGTCAGCCCAACCCAGACGTAAAATATGGCTCCATTACTTATAAGCTGTGTGACGCGGAAGTAATTGAGCCTCTTGGAGCATCAGTTTCTTCAAGTGTATCCTCCCTGTTACACTCCTGATTTGGGACGATAACTCTCCAAGGTGCTTAGCAGAGAAAAGGGAGGGATGAAGATTTCCATTATTCTTTTGATGCTCCTGGGAAGGAACTAAAGACAAGGATCGCTGGGGAGGGGAAATGGGACTTACATGGGATGAGTGGACAAGGCTGGCTTTACAAATAATCAGAAGAGACGAGTCCAGTGTAGTGTTCTTGGTGGGCTGCTGGACAAGCCCACCCAGCCCCCTAAATTTCTTTCACTATGTCATCCTGTCTGAAATTCCACCCTTAGAAACAATTCCTCTGGATCACTAAGAGCCCCTGGGAGGGGAATCGGCGCTCCTGAGAGGTTTATGCCTCTCTTTACGAACTTCCACCCTCCCCCTGAGGAGTTAGCCAATAAAGGTTCAAGGTGATGGCCCTCTCAAGGGTTCCAGTTCCTTCACAGGGGAACAAGATCCAGCCACTCACAGCTTCTGCCTTCAAGACTGGGGAGGCCCTGGCAGGGTGGGAGTGAGGGTGGGGGAACTTGGGGTTCCTTGTGAAGGACCAAAGCCCCGAAGCCAAGGTCCCTAGGACAAAGGGAATAAAGTGGAGGGGGCAGAATGGGGCAGAAATCGAAGCTGGAAAGAGAGGGGGAAGAATGCCAAAAAGAGGCTTTTTTCTTCCGCAAATACGGCCTACTGTGTGTCGGGAGCTGGGGGCCAAATCTCGCAGATCGGACTCGCATCTTACACAGGAAATTGGCCTGGGGTGGGGACGCAGGGGTTCTCTGCAGTTCCGGAGGAGGGGGCTCCCCCCGGGGGTGGGCAAAGGCTGGGTGGAGGCCGTGGCCTCCCCGGGGATGGGGCGGGCAGGAACGGGGAGTCGGGTGAAAACGCAGGCCCGGGCATGGGGCGCAGGTTTGAGCCCCGGCCTCGCCGCCGCTGGCCGCCCATCACTTCTGCATTTCCTCGCCCACGTGCATGACACGAGATAAGGACCGGGCAGCGCCGGCACGGGGCCTGGCATCTGGCAGCCGGGCGATAAGGCGGGTGTCTGCCGGGCTTGGGTGCTGGAGACACGCCCTGCGGAGCGCGCGGCCACCGGGTGCCGGGCACGGGCGTCACTCTGCACCCGAACACCCCTCATCCGGACTCCCGGCCCAGGGGGCAGGGGGCGGCATTCTCGGCACACACGCGGGGAGTCCGCGCCGTGAGCAGCGGCCGCGCAGCTAAGCAGCAGCCGAGCCGGGCCTGGGACCTGGGGCGGGGGTCGATCCCGACGGGAAGGGGAGGGGGCGGCGAGCCACCCCACGGGCCTCGCTAGGGTCGTGGGGCTCACCCTTGAAGGAGTCGGGGAGCCGCCGCGCCTGGGCGTCTGCCGTGTGCCGCTTCTCAGACATGCTGCCCGGGCTGGAGTCGCCGCGCTCGCGTCCTGGTCGCCGGAGCCAGAGCACGATCTGCCAAGAAAACCCTGAGCAGACCGGGTCCCGGAGCCCCAGGCTGCGGTCCCGCCCCCTCCCCGCGGCCCGGCCAATCGACGCCGAGTCCCGGGGAGGACACGCCCCCCGCGACCCCGCCCATCAGCCTGCCCTCCCCCCGCGGCCGCTTCGCAGGCGCCTCCAGCTCCGTCCACCGCCTGAGGGAGGTGGGTTGACGGGCGTGGCCTGAGGGACCAGCGGCCCCTGAGGCGGGGTCCCGCCGGACTGGCAGCCCCGGAAGGGCAGAGTGGCGGCTGTAGAGCGTGGGGTCGCGACTGAAGATCTTGGGGAGGGGGCTGAGGGGAAGGCCTGAGCAAAAGGTGCGAATAAGAAAAAGGCGCCCGTCTGGGCCAACGAATTAGAGAAAGAAAATGGCGCCCTCCCTCGGCGGGGCGGGCCCGAGTGGAGGGGAGGAGGCGGAGGGGCACCGGGGGCCGAGGTGAGATCGCCGAGGCCGAGTTGAGAGGACCGGTGCGGGGAGGGCAAGGCCGAGGCGACCACCCTCGAGGCGAAGGGAGTGAACTCGAGCGAGGCCCGTTTGTTCAGACAGAATCCTTGGGGAGCACGTGGCGTCTGCCGGCGGCCTCGTTGCTGGGGTTCAGCGGGTCCTCGTGGAGCTCATGGGCCAGAGGAGGCGCGGGCCGCAGACAGGGAGACGCACCGAGTCATTTCCCGGGGCGAGGAGCGCGATGCAGGGACGGTCCAAAGAGAAGAGCAGAGGCCATCTCGGGGATTGCGGGGACGAGGGAACACCTCTGAAAGGGGTGGCATCAAGATGCGACCTCAAAGATGAAAAGGAGCCAGCCTTGGGAACGGGGATAGGCGGTGCGGGAGGTGGGAAAGGGTATCCCAGGAGGAGGGGAGAGGTGTTCCCAACCTCAAGCTTTTTGTTGGGTTGTGTCAGCAACCTCACATTTGAAAACCATGCGATGTTTTATGCTCCATGACTTGTTTTAATCAAAATGGTTCAAACTTCGTTAATCTACACAGGAAGGTGCACTTTCTAAAACATGTTATTTTGAAATATAGATTGACAGGAAGTTGCAAAGACAATGCAGAGAAGTCATGTGTACCCTCTACCCAGTTTCCCTCCCGAAAGGCACATCTTAACTGTAGTATCAGAGCCAGGATATGGACAGTGGCACAGGATGTGTATATAGTTCTGTGCCATTTTATCTCATGCATGGGTTCGTCTAACCACCACAATCGAGATACAGAGCTATTCCTTGATCACAAAGATCTCCCTTGCGAGGAGCACTCTTTTCTTCTTTTCAATGTACTCCATCTTTGGCTGTATTTGTGGTGTTTGGGTAATATGAAATGGCAGTCTTACACAGTGGTAACACGTGTTAAGGGAGCAGCTGATCATCTTTGCTTTGGGGTGCAGACTGTGGTGTGTGATAAAAGCCTGGTGCAGAGCTCTCAAGTTGATTCTCAGTCACAGATGGTGGAAAAATTGTTTATGTTTCTTTGGGTGGAGTACAGCCTGTGCAGTCACTTAGTTTAGAAGTCTCCTGGAGAAGATAAGGAGGAGAGTACAGTAATTTAGTGATCCTTCCTCTTTAAATTATCCTTGAAAAACTCCACAGCTTCATTTTTTCCATTCCAAAACGAATAAGCCCCAGAGGCATAACTTCCTGTTTGTGCTGTGGTTCCCAGGAAAGAAGAGCAAATGCGCAAGCAGCTAGTTAAACCCTTTAGTAGAGGACGGCTTGATTACAAATTGCATATTGAGAAAAAGTATTTAGCTTTAATTTTTGTTGGAAAAGGAAATGATATTTCGAAGTGAATTTAGTGTTTGTCCTCCTGCCTGGTACCTTTGCTCAAGCCAAAGGCAATCCCAATAACATCTCTTTTGGAGAATCAGAAAGGAGACTTCTCCCTTTGGGACCAAGACGTGGTAAACACTTGTTGCCTCTGGTTTCAGATTGCATCAGTCTCAGGAGCTAATTGCAGGCCCAAAACTGAGAACAAACTTTGACTTGATTTTTAAATTACTTTCAGGATGGATGAGACTTTCCAGATTGTGATTTTAAAATACTGAATTTCGCTTGTCCATGAAACTGGTGTATTCTGGTGTGGGGACCTGGAAATGGCCACTCCAAGATATGTCTCTTTGGCATGAGGATTATTTGAGGCTGATTGCTTTTGATAAACTGGGACAGGGAAGGAGGCTCTGAGGAGTGGAACTTGCTTGCCCTTTGTTAGGAGACATTTACATTTGTAAGGTAAATCTCTATCTGTAAAAGGTGCCTCCCTCTCTGTACCAGGAAGAAGAAAGGAGGTGACCTTCTCTCTAGAAACTCTTAGTCAATGCCAAAGGCAAGGACTTAAATCTGCATTTTATTGTACCTGTTTCTGGTAACCTCCTGTAGCTGTCTTCCCTCCCCCTCCCAACGTTGGCATTTCTTTAAGGATTAAGCATCTTTCCTTAGGCTAGGAACTGATTGCTCACCTGTGACCACCCAGCTCAAGACAATAGACTTGCCTCCTGCTACACCCTCCGAGATAGCAGGCCACTATCTGCTGTGTCCATCAAGTGCTGTGCTGACAGGGCAATCTTGTGACTATTGTGGGAGGGACATTTCAATCATATGTGAAACATCCTGTTTGGGGGTATATAACCACTCTGTGCACCCCACTTCTTCGGTGCCCTTTCTTCCTTCGGGAAGAAAGGCCCCGGGCCATGGTTCCTCATAAAGCTTTGTTTAATTTTCTCTTGCTATTCTGTCTCATGTGAATTTAATTCATTCTCCGGCCAGATGAACCCACATTTAGGTAGAGGAAATGTCTTCCTCCCCTACACTGGCTTTCCCATGTACGTTCTGTATAAATGTATTGAATAAATATACTTTTAAAATAATTATTAGCATATTGTTTTCTTACTTTGGGGGAATTTCTAGACCTAAATTTTCTTCTAGTAATGATTAAAAGTTAGAATGGTTTTTGAGAACTTTATGCTTTAAACATGGAGACTTATATAAAATTACACATAATTTGAATCGAGAGAGCATTACTTAAAATCTTGTCACCTCTAACAGAACTACTATAATTTTGGTGAATTTTTCCTCTAGCTGTTATTTAGAGAATGTTTACATATAGTAAAATCAGAGTATATTTTCCACATTTCTTTTGTGTTTTATTTTGATGTTATTTCCCTAGCATATTCAGGGGACCAAATTACGTACTGATTGATGGTGATAGTGATGGCATTAAGACATGGAGATCAGGTCGAAGACAGACATGCACCATGAATCCGTAATTGAATAACTCAGAAGGAAATTTAATTAGTCTTTTTCCTGTGTCCACACAAGAAATGCTTTAATAAGAACAACAGGAAAGCCCTTATTTATTTTTTCTTGTTTTTTTAATTTGTGAGGAAGATTTGCCCTGAGCTAACACCCCTTGCCAATCCTCCAATTTTTTGCTTGAGAAAGATTAGCCCTGAGCCAACACTCATGCCAGTCTTCCTTTACTTTGTATGTGGGATGCTTCCACAGCATGGCTGATGAGTACAGTAGGTCTGCACCCAGGATCTGAACCCAGGAACCTGGGCTGCTGAAGCAGAGCATGTGGAGCTGTACCCATTTGGCCCCAGGGCAGGCCCCTATTTTTTTCCTTTAAATTGCAAATCCAGGCTTTTCTCAATGTCTTTAGTGAAATCAGCTAACCAGATACTTTTGGAAGAACAGCAATACCAGCAAGTTACATCTGTCTGTTGCTTTTTCCCCATGATGGTATTAACAAGTTTTATCTGTTTCTCTATGTGGACTAGTTCACATTTATTGTATTACAGCAGCATTTTTTTGTCTTCTTAGCTCTTCTCTTCTTCAGGAAATTACTCCAGGAATTGAATCATAACAAGGGTTTCACCAGAAGATCTTATACATTTGGGCTGTGGCAGCAGACCAGTTACACCACAGCACTTGGTAAGAGAACGGGGACTCCAGGTTCTCAGGTATTTTGAAAATAAGACGCATTACTGAAACATTGGTGGTATTTAATAGAGTCACCTATGGGAAGAATTTTATTAACCTGCTTTATTTATTAGTTCACTTAGCAAATATTTATTGAACCCCTAAAATGTGCCAGACATTGTTCTAGGTGCTTGGGATACATCAATGAACAAAAAAGACAGCAATTCCTGCCCTTGTGGAGGTTACATTCTAGTATTCTTTTCACAAGTATTACTTTGCTAGGTCGTCCATAACAAAGTACCACAGACTGGATGGCTTAAACAATGCACGTTAATTTTTCTTACACTTCTGGAGGCAAAAAGGCTAAGACCAAGGTTCAGCAGAGTTGATTTCTTCTAAGGAGCCTGATGGAAGGATCTGTTTCAGGCCTCTGTCCTTGACTTGTCCATGGCCCTCTCTTCCTGTGTGTTCACATTGTCTTCTCTCTGTACGTGTCTGTGTCCAAATATCCTCTTCTTATAAGGGCGCCAGTCATATTGGATTAGGGCCAACCCTAATGACCTCATTTTAACTTAATTACCTCTTTAAAGAACCTATCTCCAAATAGAATCACATTGTGTGGTACTGGGGGTGCTGGGTTAGGACTTCAATATATGAATTTTGTATGGGACACAATTCAGCCTATAATAGCATGTAGAACTATGGTATATCCAAATCTTTCCTGTTTTCTCATATCCCTATCTCTACGATATTCAAAGCTGTGTATGTTTCACTACAAAAGATGATCAGATAACCTATAATTATGAGCGATTATTTTTCTAGACATGATTTATTGTTAATAAATACAAAAAGGAAAGTTCTTGGTTAGGAAGCATTACTTTACTTGGAATGTTGCTCCATCTAGTGTCCACTATACTCTACTTTTGTCAAAGTTATGAAAACGAATAATAGGGAACTATGTTGGAGAAGGGGTTCTCTACTCAACAGGTTATTATTTGCAGGACACTAAGGACTCATGGTAAAAAATATTTTTTCAATCACTGTATGTGGAAGGAAAGAGGAGCCTATATAATGAAATTATTTGTAATAATTCAAGTAATGTTACCATTATTTGCCATCACCACCAACTACTATTTATTTTTATCCCATGAGAAAACTGAGACTGGGTTTAATCATTTGCCCAAGATCTCACAGATTATGAATGGTGTTTGCCCCAAGTCTATATGACTTCAGAGATTGAGCTCTTAATCACTCAGAATAAATAAAAAGAAAAAAAATACCTCAAACATTTTATAATGCATTCCTCAAAACTGACACATCTAAGCTTACACCTAAATGAGTACTCAAGTTTGCCTTCAATCTTGATATATACTTAACCTTTATCTTGAAATGATACTTTATTTAAAGTTCAGTGTTTGTATCGCTTTTGATATACTGTGTCAAAATGTGTCTGTCTTAGATACTGAATTTATAAAGGACATAATCTACAACCAGGTCAGTATTTTATGGTTTATTTTATTGTACATCTTTAATTACATTGAAAATTTAAAATAACTTTAAAAGTTTGGATTTTTTTTTAATTTTAAAGCATAATTTTTGTTTCCCTATCAAACAAGTTGAATGGGGCAGTTTAACCGCCTGTAGACATCAGAAAAGGCTTCTGTGGAAAACTGAGTTTAGTAGGATAAATACAAGTTATAAAAAGATGCTTTGGGAATACAGAAAAACCCTTGTAAATGCATATGAGGATGACAGAGCTCGCTATTTTTAGGGAAATGTAAGTAGTAAGATATGCAGGGATTGGGAGTGATAAGAGATGACAGTGGACTGAAAGGCATTTGCCAAACTTAGAAGGTGATTATGAAGCCACTGAAAGGTCTTAACACGCAGAGTAGAATGAATGTTTTGGACTTATCAAAAAATCGTGTAATAGACAATCTGAATAGACCTATATCTATTGAAGAAATTGAGTTAATAATTAATAACCTTCCGAAACAGAAATCACCAGGCCCAGATGGGTTCACTGGTGAATTCTGCCATATATTTAGGAAATTATAGCAATTCTCTACAACCTCTTCCAGAAGTTAGAAGCAAAAGGAATACTTTCTGACTCATTCAATGAGGTCATCATTACTCTAATACCAAAATCAGACAAAGACGTTACAAGAAAAGAAAACTACAGACCAGCATCTCTCGTGAACATAGGTGCAAAAGTTCTCAAGAAAATATCAACTTGATCCAACAATGTGTAAAAAGAATTACATATAAAATAGTTCACCATTTGAAAAATAGTCAATGTAATCCATCATATCAACAAAGTAAAGAAGAAAAATCGCATGATCATATCAATAGATGCAGAAAAAGCATTTGACAAAACCCAATACTCATTCATCATAAAGCCTCTCCATAATCTTGAAATAGAGGAGAACTTTCTCAACTTGATAACATGTACAAAAAATGTACAGTGAACATCATACTTAATATTAAGAAACTTGAAGCTTTCCCACTAACATCAGGAGTAAGGCAGCGATGACCCCCCTTACCACTGCTTTTCAACATCATACTGAAAGTCCTAGCTAATGAAATAAGACAAGAAAAATAAGTAAAATGTATACAGATCAGGAAGGGAGAAAATAAAATTGTCTTTGTTTGCAGAAGACATGATTGTCTATGTAGAAAATCTGTACTTGTACTGTTATGTTATTACATAAGGAAGGAAAAGAAAGGAGGATGTTACACAAATAAAAGACCTAGAACAAATAGTTTCACATTTAAAATGGTATTGTTAAGTTCACGTGCTCCACTTCAGTGGCCCAGGGTTTCACTGGTTTGGATCCTGAGTGCAGACATGGCACTGCTCATTGGGCCATGCTGAGCTGGCATCCCACATGCCACAGCTAGGAGGACCTGCAACTAAAATATATGCAACTATGTACTGGGGGGATTTGGGGAGAAAAAGCAGAAAAAAAAAAGAAGATTGGCAACAGTTGTTAGCTCAGATGCCAAGCTTTAAAAAAAAATGCCCCTCCTACTCTGCCTAGTGCACCAGCTTGGCCGGTCCCCTGCCAAAGCAATGGTCCTGCACCAGAGCGCTTGCGCATGTGTGTGCGACCTGCCAAGAGGCTGCAGCCAGTGGGCAAATGCAGAGGCGCTCTACCAGTACAACTTCCAACAGTCTCCATGGATTCAGAAAACACAGCTCCTGTCCCCCATCAGAGGTGGCAGGTGGAATCTGTGACCAAATACTATTACAAATGCTTTAGCAAAGGATCACTTCATGAAACATCATGAGAAAAATACAGTAACACATCACAGCAGAGGAAAAATGACAAGTCTCCAGAAACCAATCCAGAAGTCATAGAAATTTACAATCTAAGTGACACAGAATTCAAAATAGTAGTCATAAATAAACTCAGCAAGTTACAGGAAAACTCAGAAACTGACAGTTCAATGAGCTCAGGACTTAAATTAAGGAGCAGAAGGAATACTTCACCAAAGACCTTGAAACTCTTTAAAAAAAAAAAAAAAGCAAACAGAAATTCTGGATATGAAGAATACAATGAGATAAAAAAAAATCTAGAATCCTCAAAAAAAAAAAAAACAGAGCTGACATTATGAAGGAAAAAATTAGTGCTTTAGAGGACAGAAATATAGAAATGCTTCAGATGGAGGAGGAAAGAGAACTAAGATTTTTAAAAATGAAGAAATTATTTGAGAAATATCTGACTCAATTAGGAAATGCAACATACAGATTATAGGTATTCAAGAGGGAGAAGTGAGGGTGAAAGAAGCAGAGAGCTTGTTCAAAGAAATAATAGCTGAGAACTTCCCAAACCTGGGGAAGAAACTGGATTTACAGGTACATAAAGCCAATAGAACTCCTAATTACATCAATGCAAAAAGACCTTCTCCAAGGTATATAATAGTAAAACTAGCAAAAGTCAGTGATGAAGAAAAACATTGAGGCCAGCAAGGCAGAAGAGAATAATCTACAAAGGAACCCCTATCAGGCTTTCAGCGGATTTCTCAACAGAAACCTTATAGGCTAGGAGAGAATGGAATGATATATTCAAAATACTGAAAGACAGAAAACTTTCAGCGAAGAATAGTCTATCCAGTGAAACTATCCTTCAGATACAATGAAGAAATAAAAGATTTCCTGGATAAACAAAAGCTGAGGCAGTTCATCACCATTAGACCTCCCTTACAAGAAATTAACAAGGATGCTCTCATACCTAAAACAAAAAGGCAACAGTTTACAAAGCTTTGAGCAAGGAGATAAATAGACAAAACCAGAAAATTTCAGGTCTCTATCAGAATAGGCTAGCAAACAACTATAACAAAAGATAAATTGAAAGAAAACATCAAAAATAACTATAAACACTTCAATTTAGTTACAAACTCATAACACAAAACAATAATTTGTGACAACAATAACTCAGAAGGGGAAGAAGAAAGGGATGGAACCTGCTTAAGACAATGCAGATAAAAGACTATCAGAAAATGGACTATCTCATCTACGACATCTTTTATACAAGCCTCATGGTAACCACTAAACAAAAAATCAGAACAGACACAAATCATAAAGAGAAAATGGAGAAAACCATCACAGAAAAGCACCAAACTGAATTGGAAGTCAGAAATACAAGACAAGAGAAACAATGGAAATATAGAACAACCAGAAAACGAGATAAAGTAGTGATATTAAGCTCTCATATATCAATAAGCACTCTAAATGTAAATGGATTGAATTCTCCAATCAAAAGACACAGAGTGACTTGATGGATTAAGAAACAAGACCAACAATATGCTGCCTCCAGGAAACGCATCTCAGCTTTAAAGACAACACAGGCTCAGAGTGAAGGGATGTAAGATGATACTCCAAGCAAATGGCAAGCAAAAGAAAGCATATGTTGTCATACTTATATCAGACAAAGCAGACTTCAAGATAAAAAAGGCAATGAGAGGGAAAAAGGGGCAGTATATAATGATAAAAGGGACAGTCCATCAAGAGGACATAACACTTATGAATATATATGTACCTAATACAGGAGCACCAGTATATAAAGCAACTTTAACAGACCTAAAAAGAGAAATTAACAGCAACACAATAATAAAAGGGGACCTCAACACCCCATTTACATCAATGGATCCATCATCCAGACAGAAAGTCAAAAGGTAATAGTGGACTTAAATGAAAAACTAGACCAGATGGGCTTAATAGATATATATAGAAGATTCCACCCAAAGTCAGCAGAATATACATTCTTCTCAAGTGCACATGGAACATTAACAAAGATAGACCTTATGTTGGGAACCAAGGCAATCTTCAACAAATTTAAGAAGATTGAAATCCTATCAAGCATCTTTTCTAATGCCAATGCTATGAAACTAGAAATCAACTACAAGAAAAAAGCTGGGAAGGTCACAAATGTGTGGAGACTAAAAAACATGCCATTGAACAACCATTGGATCAATGAAGAAATCAAAGGAGAAATAAAAAAATATCTGGAGAGGAAGATCGAAGATGGTGGCGTGAGTAGTCTTCTTTATCTCTCCCCTTCGAATCTACAGCTAATTGGACATTCATCACTTAACAAAGGATATCCATATAGCATCTCAGGACGCCTGAGAGACCCATGCTGCTGTACATCGGAGGGCGGACGGACTTCCCTCTGGGGGAGGTGGAGATAGGTGAAAAGTCTCTGACCCCGACCCTGAACAGCTTAGTACCTGCAAGCGGCTTTCTTCCAGCGGATGCCCCCAGAACATGGACGCACACCTAGGGCAGGAGGGAGCACACACCAGAGGAGTGACGGTGGAAACAGGTGACCGGAGCCCTACCTAAGCCCCCTGCAATTACACCTAAGCCCAGAGGGAAGCTCAGGGGTTGCACACCTGAGTCAGCAGGGAGGACCTCTGCCCGCCATTAGCAGGCAGAGGCCCTGCCTAGTGTCCACAATGCCGGGAGGGTCCCGGAGAGAATCCCAGATGGCGCAGCGGCCCTCCAACTGCCGCCGCCAGCCCCACTGACTGCTGGGCGGGGCTCGGGACTACCGGAGATCTCCTGGGAGAGGACTGGGGCTGGGTGGAGCTCCAGCGACTGGCTCCGCAGCCCGGGGGGGAAGCTCTGGAGTTCCACCTGGGCAGCAGACAAAGTCTCTGCCTGCCATTAGCAGAGAGGCCCTTCCCAGCATCCACAACACTGGGAGGGTCCTGGAGAGGAGAATACCAGGCAGGGCAGCAGCCGGCCAGCTGCCGCTGAACTCAAGATCTCCAGCTATCCCCCAGACAGGGCAAGGTGCTCCCCAAGATCCTGGGGGAGAGGATTGGCGCTGGGTGGAGTTCCAGTGACCCAGCTCCATAGCCCAGGGGGAAACCCTACAGTCTCACAGCAGCCTCAGTGAAACCCTCTGCACAGGGCTAGTAGAGCGCACCCATCCGGCAGCCACAAAGCTGGAAGACCCTGGGACAAAAGTAGCATAGCTAGGTGAGCTAACCACAGACTGCAGAAGATGCCCATAGCTCTGCTGTGACCCATAGTGGACAAGTGAGATTTTGTGGGTGCCGAGAGTGACGGAGCTGCAAATATAAGTGATCCTGCCCCTGGCCGCTGGAAAAGCCCATAACACTGCTGCAGACCCCAAGGAGGGAGCACGCCTAGGTGGTCTGCAACAGTAGGCACCAGCAGCCTGAAGCCCCCCTGCGATGGCCCCCACAGCTGAAGAGGGAACCCACAGGACCACTGTGGCTATGAGGAGGGGCCCAGGCCCAGTTACCAACAGCTGATAGGGTTCCTGGTTGGTGCAGTATAAACAGCTGCTCCCCCAGCACACCAGTAGAAACAAGTGGAAGCAGTAACTAAACTCTATCTGTATGAGAAGGCACAAATCTACAGTATCAAGCAATATGAAAAAATATATTAAATCTCCAGAACAGAAGGAAAAGAACAAATACACAGAAAACAATCCCAAAGAAAATGAAATATATAACTTAAATGATGATGACTTCAAAACAGCCATCATTAAAAAACTCAATGAGTTAAAAGAGAATTCAGATAGACAACTCAACGAGTTCAGGAGCTATGTCACAAAAGAGTTTGATACTATAAAGAAGAACCAAATGGAAATACTGGAAATGAAGAACACAATAGAGGAGATTAAGAAAAATCTAGACGCACTGAACAGTTGGGCCGATAATATGGAGGAAAGAATTAGCAATTTGGAAGATAGGAATATAGAAATGCTGCAGGCAGAGGAGGAGAGAGAAGTAAGACTAAAAAGAAATGAAGAAACTCTCCGAGTATTATCAGACGCAATTAGGAGATGCAATGTAAGGATTATAGGTATACCAGAGGGAGAAGAGAGGGAGAAGGGGGCAGAAAGCCTATTCAAAGAAACAATGGCGGAGAACTTCCCAAACCTGGTGAGAGAGATGGAACTTCATGTGACAGAAGCCAATAGATCTCCAAACTTTATCAATGCAAGAAGACCAACCCCACAGCATATAGTAGTGAAGCTAGCAAAAGTCAACGACAAGAAGAAAATCCTAAGGGCAGCCAGGCAGAAGAAATTAACCTACAAAGGAACACCCATCAGGCTATCAGCAGATTTCTCAGCAGAAACTTTACAGGCTAGAAGAGAGTAGAATGATATATTCAAAAATCTGAAGGACAAAAACCTAGAGCCAAGAATTCTCTACCCAGCGAAAATATCATTCAAATATGATGGAGAAATAAAAACTTTCCCAGATAAACAAAAATTAAGGGAGTTCATTGCCACAAAACCTCCTCTTCAGGAAATGCTCAGGAAAACCCTCATTCCTGAAAAAATCAAAACGAGGAAAGGGGCTACAAAACCAAGAGCAAAGGAGATAAGTAGAAGGACAACAACAGAGAGTAGCAGCTCTCCATCAGAACAGGTTAAACCATGGGACGAGAAACAAAAGAAATTGAAGAAAACCGGATAACAAGACATAAAATGGCAGTGGTAGGCCCCCACATTTCAATAATCACTCTAAATGTAAATGGATTGAACTCTCCAATCAAAAGACACAGAGTGGCAGGATAGATTAAATAACAAGACCCAACAATATGCTGCCTCCAGGAAACACACCTCAGCCCCAAAGACAAACACAGACTCAGAGTGAAGGGATGGAAGACAATACTCCAAGCTAATAATGAACAAAAGAAAGCAGGTGTCGCTATACTAATATCAGACAAAGTAGACTTCAAAGCAAAACAGATAAAGAAAGGCAAAGAGGAACAGTATATAATGATAAAAGGGACTCTCCACCAAGAAGACATAACACTTATAAATATATACTCACCCAACACAGGAGCACCAAAATTTGTAAAGCAACTCTTAACAGAACTAAAAGAAGACATCAACAACAATACAATAATAGTAGGGGACCTCAACACACCATTAACACCAATGGACAGAACATCCAGACAGAAAATCAACAAGGAAATTATAGAATTAAATAAAAAATTAGACCAGATGGACTTAATAGATATATATAGAACACTTCATCCAAAAACAGCAGGTTACACATTCTTCTCAAGTGCGCATGGAACATTCTCAAGGATAGACCATATTTTGGGAAACAAAGCAAGCATCAATAAATACAAGAGAGTTGAAATAATATCAAGCATCTTTTCTGATCATAATGCTATGAAACTAGAAATCAACTACAAGAATAAAGAAGAGAAAGGTGCAAAAATGTGGAGACTAAACAACACGCTTCTGAACAAACAATGGATTATTGAAGAAATTAAAGAAGAAATCAAATATTATCTGGAGACAAATGAAAATGAGAACATGACATACCAAATCATTTGGGATGCAGCAAAAGCAGTCCTAAGAGGGAAATTCATTACAAAACAGGCTCACCTCAATAAACAAGAAAAAGCTCACATAAGCAACCTCAAACGACACCTAACAGAATTAGAAAAAGAAGAACAAACAAAGCCCAGAGTCAGTAGAAGGAGGGAAATAATAAAAATAAGAGCAGAAATAAATGATATTGAAACAAAAAAGACAGTAGAAAGGATCAATGAAGCAAAGAGTTGGTTCTTCGAAAAAATTAACAAAATCGACAAACCCTTAGCCAGACTCACCAAGAAAAGAAGAGAGAAATCTCAAATAAATAAAATTAGGAATGAGAGAGGAGAAATCACAACAGATACCAATGAAATACAAGGGATCATAAGAGAATACTATGAAAAACTATATGCCAACAAATCGAACAACCTAGAAGAAATGGACAAATTCCTAGACTCCTACAACCTCCCCAAACTGAATCAGGAAGAAATGGAGAATCTGAATAGGCCAATCACAAGTAAAGAAATAGAAACAGTAATCAAAAACCTCCTCAAAAATAAGAGTCCAGGACCAGACGGCTTCTCTGGAGAATTCTACCAAACATTCAAAGAAGATTTAATACCTATCCTTCTCAAACTATTCCAGAAAATTGAGGAAGATGGAGTACTCCCTAACACATTCTATGAAGCCAACATCACTCTGATCCCCAAACCTGACAAGGACAACACAAAGAAGGAGAACTACAGGCCGATATCACTGATGAACATAGAGGCAAAAATCCTCAACAAAATTCCAGCAAACCAAATACAGCAATACATCAAAAAGATTATACACCATGATCAAGTGGGATTTATACCGGGGACACAGGGATGGTTCAACATCTGCAAGTCAATCAACTTGATACACTACATTAACAAAATGAGAAACAAAAACCAAATGATCATCTCAATAGATGCAGAGAAAGCATTCGACAAGATCCAACATCTATTTATGATAAAAACCCTCAATAAAATGGATATAGAAGGAAAGTACCTCAACATAATAAAGACCATATATGACAAACGCACAGCCAACATCATACTCAATGGACAAAAACTGAAAGCCATCCCTCTGAGGACAGGAACAAGACAAGGGTGCCCACTTTCACCACTCCTATTCAACATAGTGCTGGAAGTGTTGGCCAGAGCAATTTGGCAGGAAAAAGAAATAAAAGGAATCCAAATAGGTAATGAAGAAGTAAAACTCTCGCTGTTTGCAGACGACATGATCTTATATATAGAAACCCCCAAAGAATCCATAGAAAAACTATTAGAAACAATCAACAACTACAGCAAAGTAGCAGGGTATAAAATCAACATACATAAATCAGTAGCATTTCTATACACTAACAATTAACTAACAGAAAAAGAACTCAAGAACTCAATCCCATTCACAATCACAACGAAAAGAATAAAATACCTTGGGATAAATTTAACCAAGGAAGTGAAAGATTTATACAATGAAAACTACAAGACTTTCTTGAAAGAAATTGACGATGACATAAAGAGATGGAAAGACATTCCATGCACATGGATTGGAAGAATAAACATAGTTAAAATGTCCATACTACCTAAAGCAATCTACAGATTCAACGCTATCCCAATCAGAATCCCAAGGACATTCTTTACAGAAATTGAACAAATAATCCTAAAATTCATATGGGGCAACAAAAGACCGCGAATTGCTAAAGCAATCCTGAGTAAAAAAAACAAAGCCAGAGGCATCACAATCCCCAACTTCAAAACATACTACAAAGCTACAGTGATCAAAACAGCATGGTACTGGTACAAAAACAGGTGCACAGATCAATGGAACAGAATTGAAAGCCCAGAGATAAAACCAGACGTCTATGAACAGCTAATCTTCGACAAAGGAGTGGAGGGCCTACATTGGAGAAAAGAAAGTCTCTTTAACAAATGGTGCTAGGAAAACTGGACAGCCACATGCAAAAGATTAAAAATTGACCAGTCTTTTTCACCACACACCAAAATAAACTCAAAATGGATCAAAGACCTAAAGATTAGGCCTGAAACAATAAGTCTTCTGGAAGAGAATATAGGCAGTACACTCTTTGACATCAGTTTCAAAAGAATCTTTTCGGACACTATAACTCCTCAGTTGAGGGAAACAATAGAAAGAATAAACAAACGGGACTTCATCAGACTAAAGAGCTTCTTCAAGGCAAGGGAAAACAGGATTGAAACAAAAAAACAGCCCACTAATTGGGAAAAAATATTTACAAGCCACTTATCTGACAAAGGGTTAATCTCCATAATATGCAAAGAACTCACACTGCTTAACAACAAACAAACAAACAACCCGATCAAAAAATGGGCAGAAGACATGAACAAACATTTCTCCAAAGAAGATATAAGTATGGCCAATAGACACATGAAAAGATGTTCATCATCGCTAATCATGAGGGAAATGCAAATCAAAACTACACTAAGATATCACCTTACACCCGTTAGATTGGCAAAAACATCCAAAACCAAGAGTGACAAATGTTGGAGAGGTTGTGGAGAAAAAGGAACCCTCATACACTGTTGGTGGGAATGCAAACTAGTGCAGCCACTATGGAAAACAGTATGGAGATTTCTCAAAAAGTTAAAAATAGAAATACCTTATGACCCAGCCATCCCACTACTGGGTATCTATCCTAAGAACCTGAAATCAGCAACCCCAAGAGTCCCTTGCACCCCTATGTTCATCACAGCATTATTAACAATAGCCAAGACGTGGAACCAACCTAAATGCCCAGAAACTGATGATTGGATAAAGAAGATATGCTATATATACACAATGGAATACTACTCAGCCATAAAAAAGGACAAAATTATTCCATTCGCATCAACATGGATGGACCTCAAGGGTATTATGTTAAGCGAAATAAGCCAGTCAGAGAAAGACGAACTCTATATGACTCCACTCATAGGTGGAAGTTAACATATAGACAAGGAGAACTGATCAGTAGTTACCAGGGAAAAGGGGAGGTGGGGGGAGGGCACAAAGGGTGAAGTGGTGTACCCACAACGTGACTAACAATAATGTACAACTGAAATCTCACAAGGTTGTAATCTATCATAATCTTAATAAAAAAAATTTAAAAAAATATCTGGAGACAAATGAAAATGAAAGTACAACATATCAACTCTTATGGGATGCAGCAAAAGCACTCCTAAGAGGGAAATTCATGGCAATAGAGGCCTACCTCAACAAACAACAAAAATCTTAAATAAGTAATCTTAAACCACACCTAATAGAACTAGAAAAAGAAGAACAAAACAAGCCTGAAGTCAGCATAAGGAGGGAAATAGTACAAATTTGAGCAGAAATAAATAAAATAAAGACCAAAAACACAGTAGAAAGGATCAATGAAACTAAGAGCTGATTCTTTGAGAAGATAAACAAAATTGACAAACCCTTAGCCAGACTCACTAAGAAAAAAGAGAGAAGGCTCGAATAAATAAAATTAGAAATGAAAGAGGAGAAATTACAGTTGGTACCACAGAAATACAAAGGATTATAAGAGAATACTATGAAAAACTATATGCCAACAAATTTGATAACCTAGAAGAAATGGATAAATTCTTAGACTTGTACAACCTCCCAAAACTGAATCAAGAAGAAATAGAAAAAAATAGAGAATCTGAATAGACCAATCACAAGTAAACAGATTGAAACAGTAATCAAAAACTTCCTGCAAAACAAAAGTCAAGGACCAGATGGCTTCTCTGGAGAATTCTACCAAACATTCAAAGAGGATTTAATACTTATCTTTCTCAAACTATTCCAAAAAATTGAAGAAGATGGAACACTTCCTATCTCATTCTGTGATGCCAACATCACCCTGATACCAAAACCAAACAAGGACAACACAAAGAAGGAAAATTGTAGGCCAATATCACTGATGAATGTAGATGCAAAAATCCCTAACAAAATAGTGGCAAACCAAATACAGCAATACATTAAAAAGATCATACACCATGATCAAGTTGGATTCATTCCAGCGACACAGGGATGGTTCAACATCCACAAATCAATCAATGTAATACACCACATGTACAAAATGAGGAATAAAAATCACATGATCATCTCAATAGATGGAGAGAAAGCATTTAAGATCCAACATCCATTTATGATAAAAACTCTCAATAAAATGCATATAGAAGAAAGTACCTCAACATAATAAAGGCCATATATGACAAGCCCACAGCCAACATCATACTTAACAGTGAAAATCTGAAGGCTATCCCTCTGACAACAAGAACAAGACAAGAGTGCCCACTCTTGCCACTCCTATTCAACATAGTATTGGAGATATTGGCCGCAGCAATTAGGCAAGAAAAAGAAATAAAAGGTATTCAAATTGGAAAGAAAAAAGTGAAACTCCTGCTGTTTTTGGATGACATGATTCTATATATAGAAATCCTGAAGAATCCACCAGATAACTATTAGAAATAATCAAGAGCTACAGCAAAGTTGCAGTGTACAAAATCAATTTATAAAAATCAGTTGCATTTCTATATACTAATAACAAACTAGCAGAAAGAGAATCAAGAATACAATCCCATTACAATCGCAACAAAAAGAATAAAATGTCTAGGAATAAATTTAACCAGAGGTGAAAGACCTATACACTGAAAACTATAAGACATTGAAAGAAATAAAAGAAAACATGAAGAAATTGAAAGATATCCATGCTTATGGACTGGAAGAATAAACATAGTTACAATGTCCATATTACCTAAAGCAATCTACAGATTCAATGCAATTCCAATCAGAATCCCAATGGCAATGAAAGACCCCGAATAGCTAAAGCAATCCTGAGAAAAAAGAACAAAGCTGGAGACATCACAATCCCTGTCTTCAAAATATACTGCAAAGCTATGATAATCAAAACAGCATGGTACTGGCACAAAAACAGACACACAGACCAACGGAACAGAATTGAAACCCAAGAAATAAAACAGCACATCTATGGATGGCTAATCTCCAAAGTAGCCAAGTACATGCAATGGAGAAAGGAAAGTCTCTTCAATAAATGCTGTTGGGAAAACAGGACAGGGACATGGAAAAGAATGAAAGTAGACCATTATCTTACACCATACACAAAAATTAACTCAAAATAGATTGAAGAGTTGAATGTAAGACCTGAATCAGAAAACTCCCAGAAGAAAATATAGGGAGTACACTCTTTGACTTCAGTTTTAGCAGCATATTTTCAAATACCGTGTCTACTCAGGCATGGGAAACAAGAGAAAAAATTAACAAATGGGACTCTATTAGACTAAAAAGCTTCTGGAAGGCAAAGGAAACCAAGATCAAAATAAAAAGACAGCCCACCAACTGGGAGCCAATATTTGCAAATAATATATCTGACAAGGGGTTAATTTCCAAAATATATAAAGATCTCATACAACTCAACAATGAAAAAACAAACAACCCAATCAAAAAATGGGCAGATGTAATGAACAGACATTTTTTCAAAGAAGATTTATAGGGGCCAGCTCAGTGCTGCAGCAGTTAAGTATGCACATTCCACTTCGGTGGCCTGGGGTTCACTGGTTTGGATCCCGGGTGTGGACATGGCACTGCTTGGCAAGCCATGCTGTGGTAGGTGTCCACATATAAAGTGGAGGAAGATGGGCACGGATTTTAGCTCACGGGCAGTCTTCCTCAGCAAAACAGAGGAGGATTGGCAGCAGATGTTAGCTCAGGGCTAATCTTCCTCAAAAAAAGAAAAAAAAGATGTATAGATGGCCAACAGCCAGATGAAAAGATGTTCAACATCACTAATTTTTAGGGAAATGCAAATCAAAACTATAATGAGATATCACCTTACATCTGTCAGAATGGCTATAATCACCAAGACCAAAAATAACAAATGTTGGAGAGGTGTGGAGAAAAAGGAACCCTCATACACTGCTATTGAGAATGCAAACTGGTACAGCCATTATGGAAAACAGTGTGGAGATTTCTCAAAAAATTAAAAATAAAAATACCATAGGATCCAGCTATCCCACTACTGTGTATTTATCTAAGGAACTTGAAATCAACAATCCAAAGAGATGTATGCACCCTTATATTTATTGCAGCATTATTCACAATAGCCAAGATGTGAATGCAATCCAAGTGCCCATCAACTGATGAATAGATAAAGAAGTGGTATATATATACAATGGAGTACTACTCAGCCATAAAAAAGACACAATCATCCATCTTGCAACAGCATGGATGGACCTTGAGGGTATGATGTTAAGCAAAATAAGCCAAATGGAGAAAGACAAACACTGCATGCCTTCACTCATATGTGGAAAATAATCAAACAGATGGATAAAGAGAACAGATTGATGATTACCAGAGGGGAAGGATGTTGGGGTGTGTGCAAAAGAGGTAAAGGGTCATATATATGTAGTGACTGATAAAAATTAGACTATTGGTGGTGAACATGATGCAGTCTATACAGAAATTGATAAATAATAATGTATACCTGAAATCACACAATATTATAAAAAATTATGACCTCACTAAAATAAATTGAAAAAAAAATAGCTACCATGTCTTAAATTTCTGTTATATGCCGGGAATCCTATTAATTGCTTTATCCAATTATCTCTTTTAAACCTCATAAAAACCCTGCCTGGCAGCTCTCAACCCCATTCTAAATTGTGGAAACAGATTCAAAGAGGTCACGTGATTTGGTCAAAGTCACACAGAGAGGCAGTGTAGAGTAGTGATTACAGGCTTTGTGGCTTTATTGCCTGCATTAAGATCCTTGTTCCACTATTTCCTAGCTTTGTGACCTTGGGGAAGTTATTTAACTTCTTTAAACTTCATTTTCTCATCTGTAAAATATAAGAGTAAGTGAAACAATCCATGCAAAGTGCTCAGCACAGTGCCTGGTACATAGTAAGTACTTCATAAATGTTAGTGGTTACTAAAAGTAATTGTATATTATACAGTCATTATATGCTATTTTTATTATTACAACAAGCAAGTGATACCACGGATTTAAACTTAGGTCTCTCTGACCCTAAATTTCCCTCATTTCCCTCTATTCAACACTGTGTTTGTAAATTTTTAGTTATTGATGAAGATAGGACCAATTCTCTTTTAATTGCTTAGACTCCGTGAAGAAAAGATTTGCCAGTTTATCAGTCAGAATAGAGTAGATTATGCTGCATTAATGAACAACTTTCATATTTCAATGATTTATCACAAAAAAAGTTTATTTCTTCCTCCCATTTCATGTCCTAACTGGGATGACAGAGGCTTTTTTTTTAATTATTATTATTAATGTTATGATAGATTACAACCTTGTGAGATTTCAGTTGTACTGACATTTTGATGACAGAGGCTTTTTATCATAGTCACCCAGGGACCTCAGCTGGTGGAGGCTCCATCTCGACACGTGCTTCCACCATCATCAAGGCAAGAAAAAAGGGGAGATGGTGACTTGTATACTGTGCCTTAAAGACTTCTGCTTGGAAGTGACACATGCCACTGCTGCTCTCATTTCCTTGGCAACAGCCAGTAACACGGCCAGGTCTAACTTCAAACAAGCAGGGAAAGGGGCAGTTTTCTGGGTTTAGGAAAGAGGTGAGAACTAGACATCAGCGTGTAGCATTAATGACTACTGTACCAATAATTTCAACTTTTTTAGTTTCCTAAGTTGATGTTTATCTTTTTGATTTCTAAATCTGCCCCCATCCCTTATGCATATAGATTCTTCAAGTAAAAGCCTAAAAATAGTTTCAGAGAACACCTCTCTTTCAGAGAGGTATATCAGAGTTTTCTGGAGACTTTTTCAAAATCATGTGTTGAGGCCCCACCCAAGACCTAGTGAACTGAAGTACCTGATGGTCAGGCTCTGGGTATCTATATTTTGAAAAAGCTCCCCAGATGGTTCTGGTTTGCTCTCTGTCATTATTCTGCAATTGTAGACTCGCATTTGTTTTCAAGAGTTGCTCTTAAGACAGATGGGAGGAAACAGAGCTAAAAGGATCAGAAAGAGGAAAGCATGAGGGTAGAAATTATGACTCAAGTGCAGCAGGGTCATTTTTAGGCAAAGGAAACTCAGGATAAAGTGATGTATAGAGTTTGAAAGGCAGCGAGATGATGGTGGTGGCTCAGATTGAAAGAAAAATTCCAAAGATACTAGTTGACTAGTTAAGTGAACCAGGAGATCCCTGGGTATTTCATGACAGGCCTAACTAAGGAAGCTGAGCTCTGGCAGAAGTTGGCGTTGCATGGGTGGTTGAAGGACCAGTTTTCTGACCCACAAATATGGGTCATTTATTCAACATTTATTCAAGTCTTCTTTTATGCCTCTCAGTGCTGTGTGATTTTTTTAATGGTAAACACTGAGATTCAACTAAAGATAAATTAAATGTTTATTCCACATCTCCTAAAAAGTTAAAGTGGTCTAAATATAAGGTCTCTTTTAATCTGTACCGAACATAGGGGTTGTGGTTACTAAAAGCTAGTCAAACCATACATAGGAATTAAAAGAAATACTGAATCCTTTTTCCTTGCACTTTTGGTGGTTTTTTGTGAAATATAAAAACAAAGTGACTTTTTGTCATCCCACATTTCCTCTAAACGACGTTGGTTTCTTGATGGAGAAGTGGAAACTGGAAGAAAAGAAGTGGAGAGCTATCGCTGTGTTTGTTCTACTTTATTATTTATTTACCAAATTTCCATGGATTGAAAAGAAAATAAAAAGACAAGCTATGCACCAAATCATGGCAAACAGTCTATATTATCTGGATTTCATAAAACTAAGGGGTGATTTTTACACAAATTTCATCAAAAAATAAAATTAAATTAGGCTTAGCATTCAACAAGGTGGTGGAAATTCAGTTAGTGAAACTATCATTTGTTTAAATGTAAAGCTACCATGTTTTTATAGAGTGGCAATACGGTAATTAGTAAAAGCGTTTGTGTCGGTGATTTTTTTCCCTTGAGTGAAGTTAATCAGTTTTATGCAGTCTTTGAATCATTCTTACCTGTATTTCAGATTTTTATTCAGGTGGTGAAATTGGCACAAGTCTTTTCTGAGAATTCAGGACCTTCCAAAGTGGCAGAAAGTTAATTGTTCCCTCAACAGTACCAATAGGAGCATTGGGAAGGCACAGTTTTGTGACTGTAAGGAAAGTGAGCAGCACAGTGGTGGTATTTAGTGACGTTCACCTTGAAAAGAAGCTTCCTCTTAGAATCCTTCACGTAATCCTTAATTTAGAGCAGGTGAACCACAGTACTAACCAGAGAGCAAGGGGTGAAGTGCAGAAACGAGAGCGAAAGATGTGGTTCTGTGTCTTGAAGTGATCCTAGGCAGTTTGTAAATTGGGTACATTTTGTCCTTGGTATCCTTTCACTTCTCTTATCTGCTTCTCTTCTACTTCATAGTGCCAGGTGCTAATTACCCTGATTACCACATTGTCCCAATCCATCCAAGCATGTCTTCTCCCATCCAAGCTCTCTTTACACCAAAATTACCTACATTCCTCTCCTGCAGAGTCTCTGATATTAGAAAAAAAGTAACTTCATTGACTTGATTTGCCCTAAGGAGTACACGGTTTATTAACAGCCAACCTCTTAACATTTTCAGATATAATTGTTATTTTTAAGAAGCATGCCTGTTCACACCTAATTAATTTAAATTTGAAAGAATTTCTTTCATTATAAGGATGTAAAAAGAGATTCAGACAGTTTCAAAAGGGCATTTTTTTTTGATAGGGGTGAAAGTAGTTTGGTTATCTCCTGGAAGACCAGTTCTGCCTGTACTTAGCAACCTGAGCTGTTCCAGCTTTTCCACAGCTTTCCTCTCCTAAGCAGGTGAGCCTATAAATTCTTAAGCTCTCAATTATTTCACAGTGTCTCCTTTGAGGATGGTAGTAGGGCTGTTGGTTTTATTAGATGAGTTCTTTGAAAAGTCTTCTCTGTACCTTGGTTACTATGTTACTAGATATGTTGGTTATTAGGTTTCTGTCTCGAGAGAGTCAGGGAGGAGAAACAGATGAAGAAAAATATGTAATAAGCACTATAATAAAAAAGTTTCTTAGAGGAATTGACATTTGACTTTCTTAATTCATTCAGCAAATAATAACTTGGTGCTTACCATATACCAAGTACAGCCTAGGTGCTGGGGATACAGTGATTAATAAGATGGACATGGTCCCTGCCTCTATGGAGCTTCCTGTCTAGTGGTTCCAGACACATCCTCAGGGAAACAGTTATTACATAGAGATCAGGCAAAAGGCCAAGACTTCCTTTCATATCCCATGATAGTAAAGTAGCATTTCATACTATAGACTGGCAAAATAGCTGATCAAGTTATCTTGTAAGGTCATATGGGACTATATACGCACTGAGGAGGAAGCTGTGGGGAACCAGAAAGCTATTGCCATAAATCAATTTAAAGGGGAACAGGAGTGACTGATACATGATGGGCGCCTTTAATTACATGGGATAATTTAAAGCATGTAGGTAACATACTCAAATTGCAAAAGTGTTGCCTTAATGGAATGAAACCAAAGCCTTTATGGGATAGCAGTGGAAAAAATCTCTATTGGCTTGTAGTCATAGGGCTGAGGTAACTGAAAACCAAATTCAGAGATTGATTCTGTGGTTTGGTAAATTATATTAGTACATGGATTCACATACTTTGCCAAGTATTTTATATGAATGTTAGGTTAAGCTAGATTAGGGGAGAGTGAGGTCTTGACAAATGGAATAGCAATATATGAGAGAAATCAAGGCTTAGACAACCCCAAACTCCTAGATTTATCTAAAACAGAATTCTCAACTGTGGCACTACTAACACTTTGGACTGGATAATTTTTTGTTGCGGGGGGGCGGGAAGGGGCACTGTCCTGTGCGTTGTAAGATGTTTAGCAGCATCCCTGGCCTCTACCTACCAGATGCCAGTAGCACCCCATCCTTGAGTCATGGCAATCAAAAACGTCTCCAGATATTGCCAAATATCCCCCAGGTGAAGCAAGGGAGGAAATTGCCTCTGGTTTGAGAACTGTTGGCCTAAAGTGTTACCTTTTATGTAGTCTTTGCTTAAGGAAACCACGACTCATTGAGAAAGAAAACAAGGAAGTCATCTCATGCCCCATCTTTCACTATAGCTTATCTGGTAACCAGGATTAAAACTTAACATATCTCAGAAGGCAAAATATAGGATCAAAGTAGGAAAGATTAAGTGTTACATCCACAAGAGTTATAGGAATTTGCTAAATTATGTCATGAAAATATGGGGACTATTTGCAGAAATGGATTTGAGGGTGCTTGACCAAGGAAATGGAAATGGAATTTTTAGATGAAGCTGAATAATTGATAAGATTGCACTTGCCAGAGATTTGGCAGTCAGTGTGGTGGCCTGGGCAGCCAGCTGTGGTGCTAACAACGTACTGAGCTGGCTAATCCCAAATAGCGTTGAAAAGTCAGAAGAATTCGGCCTAAAAGAAGGAATAAAAAATTTTAGGGTAGAACATAGATGCAAAAATCCTCAACAAAATTTTGGCAAACCGATTACAGCAATACATCAAAAAGATTATACACCATGATCAAGTGGGATTTATACCAGGGACACAGGGATGGTTCAACATCTGCAAGTCAATCAACGTGATACACTACATCAACAAAATGAAAAACAAAAACCACATGATCATCTCAATAGATGCAGAGAAAGCATTTGACAAGATCCAACACCCATTTATGATAAAAACCCTCAGTAAAATGGGTATAGAAGGAAAGTACCTCAACATAATAAAGGCCATATATGATAGACCCACAGCCAACATCATACTCAATGGACAAAAACTGAAAGCCATCCCTCTGAGGACAGGAACAAGACAAGGGTGCCCACTTTCACCACTCCTATTCAACATAGTACTGGAGGTGCTGGCCAGAGCAATTCGGCAGGAAAAAGAAATAAAAGGAATCCAAATAGGTAATGAAGAAGTAAAACTCTCGTTGTTTGCAGACGACATGATCTTATATATAGAAAACCCCAAAGAATCCACAGAAAAACTATTAGAAATAATCAACAACTACAGCAAAGTAGCAGGGTATAAAATTAACGTGCATAAATCAGTAGCATTTCTATACACTAACAATGAACTAACAGAAAAAGAACTCAAGAACTCAATCCCATTCACAATCACAACGAAAAGAATAAAATACCTTGGGATAAACTTAACCAAGGAAGTGAAGGATCTATACAATGAAAACTACAAGACTTTCTTGAAAGAAATTGACGATGACATAAAGAGATGGAAAGACATTCCTTGCACATGGATTGGAAGAATAAACATAGTTAAAATGTCCATACTACCTAAAGCAATATACAGATTCAATGCTATCCCAATCAGAATCCCAAGAACATTCTTCACAGATATTGAACAAACAATCCTAAAATTCATATGGGGCAACAAAAGACCGTGAATTGCTAAAGCAATCCTGAGCAAGAAAAACAAAGCCGGCGGAATCACAATCCCCGATTTCAAAACATACTACAAAGCTACAGTGATCAAAACAGCATGGTACTGGTACAAAAACAGGTGCACAGATCAATGGAACAGAATTGAAAGCCCAGAGATAAAACCACACATCTATGGACAGCTAATCTTCGACAAAGGAGCAGAGGGCCTACAATGGAGAAAAGAAAGTCTCTTCAACAAATGGTGCTGGGAAAACTGGACAGCCACATGCAAAAGATTGAAAATTGACCAGTCTTTTTCACCACACACCAAAATAAACTCAAAATGGATCAAAGACCTAAAGATTAGGCCTGAGACAATAAGTCTTTTGGAAGAGAATATAGGCAGTACACTCTTTGACATCAGTTTCAAAAGAATCTTTTCGGACACTGTAACTCCTCAGTTGAGGGAAACAATAGAAAGAATAAACAAATGGGACTTCATCAGACTAAAGAGCTTCTTCAAGGCAAGGGAAAACAGGATTGAAACAAAAAAACAGCTCATTAATTGGGAAAAAATATTCACAAGCCACTTATCCGACAAAGGGTTAATCTCCATAATATACAAAGAACTCACACTGCTTAACAACAAACAAACAAACAACCCGATCAAAAAATGGGCAGAGGACATGAACAGACATTTCTCAAAAGAAGATATGAATATGGCCAATAGACACATGAAAAGATGTTCATCATCGCTAATCATCGGGGAAATGCAAATCAAAACTACACTAAGATATCACCTTACACCCGTTAGATTGGCAAAAACATCCAAAACCAAGAGTGACAAATGTTGGAGAGGTTGTGGAGAAAAAGGAACCCTCATACACTGTTGGTGGGAATGCAAACTAGTGCAGCCACTATGGAAAACAGTATGGAGATTTCTCAAAAAGTTAAAAATAGAAATACCCTATGACCCAGCCATCCCATTACTGGGTATCCATCCTAAGAACCTGATATCAGAAATCTCAAGAGTCCGTTGCACCCCTATGTTCATCGCAGCATTATTAACAATAGCCAAGACGTGGAACCAGCCTACATGCCCAGAAACTGATGATTGGATAAAGAAGATGTGGTATATATACACAATGGAATACTACTCAGCCATAAAAAAAGACAAAATTGGCCCATTCACAACAACGTGGATGGACCTCGAGGGTATTATGTTAAGCGAAATAAGCCAGTCAGAGAAAGACGAACTCTATATGACTCCACTCATAGGTGGAATTTAGTATATTGATAAGGAGATCTGATCGGTGGTTACCAGGGAAAAGGGGGGGTGGGGGGAGGGCACAGAGGAGGAAGTGGTGTACCCACAACATGACTAACAAAAATGTACAACTGAAATCTCACAAGGTTGTAATCTATCATAACATTAATTAAAAAAAATATATTTTAATTATAAACTATTTCAAGTATGCTAAAATCTAGAATAAAACTACTTTGTTTTCAAGTGGCATGAAATAAAATACTACAAACACACACACACAAAAAAAATTTTAGGGTATAGGAGTGCAAGATTAGGTCTATCATGCAATCTGTCCATACACTCCTCGTATGTCCTCTGAGCTATTCCAGAAGACTATGTTTAGTTTTGCCACAAGGAGTGGATTAGTGAAGGAAGCATCAGAATCATTAAAAAGCACTGGCTGCCCTTTCTAGGCTGAGAATGCTGATGGGAAGGGCTGCATTTGAAATGAGAGTGCTAATTTCCATGGGGGTGTCAGAGTCCTATGACAGAAATGAACAAGTAGTGGGCATGATCACCAAATTGCTGGTTGAATGTGATCATCTAATCTCAGGGAGGTTTACTATTGTTAAATTAATTTATTAAAATTTCCTTTTGATTGTAGGAGTAATATGTGAATATTTCTTGTTGTTAAAAATTCAAGAAAAATAGATAAAGCAAACCCTCCCTAGACTCCCCTCCTCCAATCCATCTTGCTTTCATGAAAGGCTCACCAGAAATTCTCCATTGCGGAAGAGGCTCTTGATGTTAAGATGTTCATGATGGCCCCCTCTGTAAATGCCAATTCTCTTCTTCTCCAACCAGCCCAGTGCTTGCTGAATGGGTTTGTCAACACAGTGGCCATGATGTCAGTGATGAAGGCTATGCACGGGCTTCAACCTCATGGACTTCCCTTCTCCAAGGCTGCCTTGGGCATGCCATTGCTGAGGACCCAGTTTGCCAGCAACAGCAACCAATTCTGAGACCTAGACTTAGCATTCCACCTGTAGGCATCCAGCCAGTTCTGTTGGCAGATAGCTTACCGTGAATCCCTTCTGTTGTGGGGAGTGGGAGCAACAATTTCAGATCTTGTATAGTGACTTCCCTTATGATACATGAGGATTTATCTCTCATGCTGCCATCCTCTCTGCTTGCTTTCTTCATTCTCTCAACATAATTTTTGGCTGAGTAAATATTCAGTATTTACATTATACCTATGCATATGTTATTTGTAGCCAAACATCGTAATGTATTATGATCACATTTCTTATTTTTTGTTTTTCCTAAAGGTAAAAATTGCTTATTTAAAATTTTTTTTCTCATTTTTCTTTGTACTGATTGCTGATTTAAATAGACTTTTATGTCCCAGGACAAATATTAATGGACCCCCCCACACACCACATGTCTAAATATTTAAAATTTATAAATCAAGCTACTAAATAAATTCTCTTGTCTTGATATACATACTTTCACAAAAAATCTGAAAGTTATCTGAAACCTGGGTTTTTATATGACTGAAAATCTGTGAATTATCAGACAACTGAATTTAATTTTTTTTTTTTTTTTTTTTTTTTTTTTTTTTTTAAAGATTTTTTTTTATTTTTTTCCTTTTTCTCCCCAACGCCCCCCGGTACATAGTTGTGTATTCTTCGTTGTGGGTTCTTCTAGTTGTGGCATGTGGGACGCTGCCTCAGCGTGGTCTGATGAGCAGTGCCATGTCCGCGCCCAGGATTCGAACCAACGAAACACTGGGCCGCCTGCAGCGGAGCGCGCGAACTTAACCACTCGGCCACGGGGCCAGCCCCCAGCTGAATTTAATTTTTATTGCAAATCTCTGAGTTGGTGGTGTTTGGATGAGTAGTAAAGGCTTGCAAAACTAATAAATTATTATGTTCTTTTCCATAAATTTTATTTCCCTTGCTTTAATTTCAGCAAAATGTTACACTGAAACTTCATATGAATTTTGATTTATTGACAATAATACTATATTAGACTTTTATTGTGTCATTGTAGACCTTACTTATTTTTCTTTTAAAACATTCAAAATTATCTATTATAATTAAAAGGCAAGATACAAATTACAATCAAAGAATAGAAAAATTTGAAAAATATTTAAAGCTGGAATTTTTAATGTAATATTTTAATTAAATCACATTAAACATTTTATAAAAGTAAAACTAATTACAATTCTAGAATCAGTATCCATCTGTCAGCGTAAAATATGAATATCTTTCTTTACATATATTACATCCAGACATATACACACACAGATTTAAGAGTAATATGAATTATTTAATATTACAAAATGTTTCTCAGCTGCCGTGTATAACAGCATCGAATAGTATGCTAATTAGTGAATATCACTGGATACTCCAACTGGAATCTGAAGTGAAGTAAAAAAAACGGACATTTGATGCTTTGAGACTTTAGTATACAAGTATCTATTTCATTCATGCTCTCAGAGAGGAAGGATTTGTTAAACTAATTAGTTTGTATTTTCTCTTACCAAAGTGCTTCTACTGTTCAAATTCTCTCCTTAGCAAAGTCTGGCTTTGAAGCAGAAGCACAACCCACACACCGACATAGGATTCAGGGACAGTCGCCTTGTATTTTGAGGAGAAAGGAGGACAAGAGCAAGTGATGTGTAGAAGCATCTCCCTGGAGCCTAAATGAAGTTAGTGTCACAAAAGGAAATATTTAAGGTTGTGGCCTGCACTGTGCCAGCATGAATTTATACATTTATTCTCTCTCTCTGATGTATAGAGCTCTTTAACATGTGGGGCCCAGGCCCAGCTCTAAGTTTGGTGTTGGGTCTTAGCATTCAGCATGCATGTGCGTAAGTTCATGCTCCTGTTTCCAGTGGAGTACTTGTTCCCATAGCTGTTCTGCCATTCTGCGTTCACCAGTTCTAGTCTTCCGTGGGAGTAGTTACTCAATGTCACGAGAGAGGAGCTAGAGCTCTATCTCCTTTTCTCCTTTTTGTATTTTTTAATCTTTTTATTTAGAAATAATCTTAGATTTACAAAAAAAGTTGCAAAGATATTATGGAGTTCCTGTATACTCTTCCTCAAGCTTCCTCTAATGTTAACATCTTCCATAATCCAGCTGCATTACCAAAACTAAGAAATTAACATGAATACAATACTGTTAACTAAATCACAGACTTTATATGGATTTCACCAGTTTTTCCACTGATGCCCTTTTTCTGTTTCAGGATATCACATTGCATTCGGTCATCATGTTCCCTTAGTCTCCAGTCTGTGACAATTGTGTGGTCTTTCCTTATCTTGCATACCCTGACAGTTTTGAAGAGTATTGGCCAGGTATTTTGTAGGCTGTTCCTCAATTTGGGTTTGTCATGATTACATTGGGAATATGGATTTTGGGGAAGACTACCCCAGAGGTGAACCGCCCTTTTCATTGCATCGCATCAGGGATATGTGCTATCAACATGACTTATGACTGGTGATGTTAACCTTCAGCACTTGGCTAAGACAGTGTCTTAGGTTTCTCTAGTTACAATTGCTCTCTGTCTATACCCTATTCTTTAGAAGAGAGTCATGAAGTCCAGCCCGCACTCCAGGGGCAGGGAATCTATTTTAAAACTGCATTCTGTCAATCCTTATGTAATATCCCTTTTTAAGCCCCCACTTCCAAAGGTCCACTTAGTTCCTGAGCCTTTGGAATATTCTTTGATATACATCAATTTAGTTTTTGGCTTTCCCCACCACATCCTAAGTCAATTTTCTGCATTCCAGCTTCCAAAATTTTGTTGCTATTGCCTCCTCTTCTATTCTCTCTATATTTATAGGTTTATAGGGTAAAAAAAAAAAAAAATCCCTCGACTGTAGTTTTAGTGGTGTTTCAGAGGAATTGAAATTGAATTATTATGTTCAATCTGCCATCTTTGTCTGCAAGCCTTGAGACAAACACTTTTTATTATTTATATATTTATTTATTTGCTGAGGAAAATTCACCCTGAGCTAACATCTGTAGCCATACTTCCTCTATTTTGTGTATGGGTCACCACCACAGCCTGGCTGCTGATGAGTGGTATAGGTCCATGCTGGGGAACCGAGCCTGGGCTCCGAAGCGGAGTGCACTGAACTTATCCACTAGGCCACAGGGCTGGCCCGAGACAAACATTTTTTAATCGTCAAAATTGACATTTAATTTGTGTTTGGATTTGCCATTTCTGTTTGTCATAATTCTACCATTGATATAATCCATGGAATGACTGAATGCTTTTTTTGTACCATTATTGTATTTCATAAAACATTGTGATCAGTCATGAAACTCAGTTCACAGCTAGAGAGGGAGGCTTCTAGTGTTGGTTGGTGTGATTACTCCTGATTATCAAAGATAATTTACCTTTGAAGCAACTTTGAAGTGAAGCAACATTTGAAGTGAAGCAACACAGCGATAGTAACAGCAGAAGAGCCCTTACCTGTAGCTTGGAGAGACAAAAGTAAGAAGGCTGTGTTACTGAATCCCAGAGCTGGGGGTCATCTGTTTGAGGCTAGGACCTCTAAGGACCTGTCTAGTGGGAGCTGGGGCCACTAAGGAGATGCAGTCACTGCCAGAGAAGTGCCTGAGATAGAAGAGAGAGGGAAAGAAATATCCTGGCTTATTCCTTCCCTCCCCGCTCCTCCAATCTTTCAGAATTCAGCTGATAGTGAGCCTGGGCATCACAGTTAACAGAGGTCAGCCCCCCTGCAGTACAGAGCAGAGCAGTGGAAGGGCAAAGAATGGATTTAGGACAAATGGCTCAGAATCTATATAGCTCACCCCTTTTGGTACTCTGCATTTAAATTGACCCTTCTACCCATGTTTAGTTCCTTCATACTTCTGCCTGTCATACACACAAAGACACTCTCCCCTTCTCCCCAAACAAGAAGAGAGACTCAAAGTCCCATTAGTCATTGTATCCTTCTCAAGTTCAGGATCTATTGGTGATCCTCATTCCTCTCCAGCAGGTCCAGATGTGACTTTTTGTGGCCTGATGACCTATGAACTAAATTGTAAATTAAGTTCTACTAACACTCCATACAAAACTGTAGAAGAAGAGGAAGGGAAAAAAGTAGAAATCATTGATTAATACATACATAACAAAAATGTGTGTTAGTTCTACAGTCTTTGTTGCTGTAAAACGTGACAAAGTCATAGCTGATTTTTATCACTTCCTCTTCTACCACTTATTCCATATTTCCTTTGCCTTTAACTAGCACTGCATGTAGTTAGGATCCTTTACTTGACAGGGTGACTGTATCAGTCAGGATACATTCAGAACAACAGAAAACACACTTGGTATTTCAACAGAGAGAATCTAATATAAGGAATTGGTTAAGTAGTTTCAGAGAACTGAAAAAGAAAAAAGAGCATACTGAGCTAACCCAGAGATAGGAACTAGAGGATGAAGCTATTGCCCCTAGGGCTGAGGAGACAAAAAGAAGCTTGATGGAGAGGTCCCTCAGAGCTCTGTGGAGGGGCCACTGCCTAACTGTAGCTGTCTTTGATTAGGCATGATGAGGCTGGTTCTAGGAGTGCACCCCCACACACAAACTGAACACTATAATTGATAACCACTTGTCAAAGGAGTGTACATATTCTCCCTTCTTCTACCTTGCAGAATCGAACAGGAAGTCAATTGGCAAAGCAGAAATATAATTCTGATAGTCCCAGCCCCAGCGTCACAAAGCAGAGTATAAAAAGCATGGGTTTGGACTGAGAGACAACGGCTAACCACTGGGACAGCTCATCACTTTGCCTACCTGATATCCACACACAACTTTCTACATATATTTCAACTTCCCATACAGCAATCACAAATTTCAGCTTTTCTTTAACAAGACACAACTACCCTTTGTAAAAATAGACACTCTCACCTTTTCCCCGAAAAGAAAAGGTCCCAAATGTCATTACATTTATCTCTGGGTGATGTTAATTACTCCTCAAGTTCGGAGTCCCTCTTGAATATTCTGTAACCTAAATATGGAATTGTAAAGTTAACCATTGCCATGAATTCTTAAAATTACAGTGGGAAAGGAGAAGAAAAAATAAGCTCATATATACTAAAATACATAAACACACACATATGTACACCTACATTAAGCAAATAAGAAAACAATGTTTAGGTATTTGTCCTTTTTTCTGTCTAGTCATGAGCCTGTAGCTGATATTTGTAACTTCCTTCTTCCCTACTCACTTCATGTTCCCTTTCCTCCAAGCCACCACCTCTAGCAGGTGCTGTGACCCAAAGCTTCATTCTTGAAGGCTCGGGATCTCCAGTGGTCCTATCTTTCCTTGGTTACTGTAGTTTTCCACTAACTTTTACAGTGAGAATGTAGAGGAGGAAATGGATATGGGTGACACAAAGGAAGTAGAATCGACAGACTTGCTGACTGAAGCCATGTGCAGTGGGAGAAGAGAATAAAAAACCGAAACTCTATATGCGTGTTAAAAAGTTTACTCATGTGACACAGTTTTGGTTTAAGTTTGAGTGGCGTTCAGACAGATCTGGGCTTAACGTAGAATTACCAACTGTCCTGGTTTGCCCCAGACTGAGGGATTTCCTGGAACTGAGACTTCCTTTGCTAAACTGGGAAAGTTCCTGGCAAACTGGGACAAGTTGGTCACCCTAGACTAATGTGAACTGGTGGGGCGGATTAGTTGCATGTGTCAAAAATGAACTCAATATCTTTGTAACATAAAAGTAAGATGCATATTTGGTAGAATGTCTCCAGCTCACCTAAGATACTAGATAGATCAAATACTAGTTGAGGAGATAGATCACAAGCAATATATATCCCAACACTGAAAAACAAAGTAAATATTTGATGAGTAGTTGATAAATATTTATTTTTTCCCTTACATATATCCTTTGACATTTTGTGTGTGTGTGTCTGCCTATCTACCTACCTATCTATCTACCTACCTATCTAATCTATCTTTATTTTCTGAAGCAGTGCCTGGGTGTGTTTCTTCATAAAATATTCATTTTATGCTTCCAAAAGTATTTCCACATTGTTTATAATGTATAGATAATAACATCACCATGTATTAACATTAAATAATCCTCTGCTTATTCTTAATCCAGCATAGGTAAATTTAGGTGGTTTAAAATTGCAAGAAGAAAAATAATTTATTTTGGAAAATTGCACATTTTTGTAAGTTTCTAAAACACTGAAAAATTTAATGTTTTATGTTTGAGGAATTACTGTAACTCACTTATTAATCCATAAATGTAATGGTATAACCATCAAATCCTTTTTCACAGGCATGCTATCTTAACAAGTTTAACTTTTGGAAGAGTTCTAAAATTTGGATCCCAATTCTATAATTGTACTTCGGTGATAACAACTTAGTGGGTTTGTTGATTAAAAAAATGTTTGTTTAGGTGATGTGCATATATGCTGCTAAGTCCATTTTTGGTGGCAGATTAGTTGACAAGAGCAGATTATTAGCATGAGCACTGTCTCCTTTAGGGAGTGAGCAGTCAAGATTCCTTAAACTTGGCCCCACCTTTAGTGGTGCATGGACATGGTGATTCTTAATACTCCATGGTAACTAGCGTTCAAATCCATCCCCAACCCTCGGAACCCATGGATCCAATGTGGGTTCTAGGGAGAAAGGAGGTTGGAAGTAAAATCTGTGACTCCCTCTAACAGAGTCTAATCCAGAGGGGACAGATTCTTTCTCACCACAGACCACCCCACAGCTTTGGAAGCTTGAGTGCTTTAGGGCATTGGTGGCTTCAGTTGCAGATAGGTTGGGGGGTTGCCAGGAGTGGGGAGGAGGAGCTTGATAACATGCACTGGCGCATGGAAGAACTGCAATACTTGGCAGGGTAGAAGAACGTTTATGCAGGTGGGGCATGAGTGATTGAAATTCGAGTTATTACAGCAAAGTTAACATCAACGGGCTGGGAGCGGGGAGGCCAGAGGAAACTTGGCGACACAGGCTTTTCTTGAGGCAGTTCCAGTCAGGAGGAAATGATGGGTTGATTAGGCTTACTTTCGTTGTAATCTTGCGCCATCTAGTGTTAATTCTCATGTACTTCTTTTGTCCTAGTTGATTAAACGAAGGCAGATGAATTAAGACTCTGAGGAGTTTCCAAAGTCATCAGTTATTTGTTTGTCCATTCGACAAATACTGATTGAATACCTTCTATATGCCAGTTGCTTTTCTGGACATTGGGATTACAGCTGTGAACAAAATGGAAAAACACTGAACTCATGGAAGCTTACATTCTTGTGCAGAGAAAGACTAAATAAGATAAATAAATTAAATATATAGTATGCTATATACTTATAAATGTTAAGGAGAAAAGATAAATCAACGAAGGGAGAATTAAGTTTAAAATTTTAGAGGGAGAGGAATGTCTACAATTTTAGATCAGGTGGTCAGGTTGGCCTCACTGAGAAGATGACTTCTGAGTGAAAAACAGTGAGGGAGCATTTCAGGCAGAGAAGATAATCAGTGCAAAGGCCTGGAGGTGGAAGTGTGCCTGGCAAGCCCAAGGAACAGCAAGGAGGAGTAGACTGAACTGGGGGGCCTTAGGGACCACAGTAAGGACTCTTGCATTTATTCTGAGTGAGATGGGGAATCATAACAGTTTTTTGTGGCAGAGGGGCGTGATCTTACATACAATTTAATATGATCACCCTGGCTGCTGTGTTGAGAGCAGATTGGAAGGAGGCAACGGCAGAAGCAGGGAGAGCAGAAAGAGGCTGTTTTCATGATCCAGATAAGAGAGTATAGCTTGAACCAGAGTGATGGCAATGGGGCAGGGCTGGGGGTAGTAAGAAGTTATTGATGCCTACTTTGCTCTGGCTTACCTCAAGGTTTCAGGGCTGAATTGTTCAGAAAAGGAAGGGAAGGAGGGCAGGGGCCACTTCTAGGTTTTAATTAGCCTGGAACTGGTTTCTGTGTATGGTGAGAGAAAGGGTACAGTTTCATTTTTTCCATAGGGATATTCTGTCTTCCCAGCACCATTTGCTGAAAAGATTATCTTTTTGGTTTTTAGGACCACGCACTGCTGTTACTGCCATATATAAAGTGTTCATTTATGTGTGTCATTGCATATCTTGGTTATGATCCATTGATTAATTTGTCAATTTCTGTGACAATCTTACATTGTCTCAATTTTTTACTTTATAATCAGTCTGAATATTTGATAGAGCAAGAACTCTCATCTTATTTTTTTTGAGTGTTTGGATATTCTTGGCCCTTAAGATTTCCGTAAAGTTTAAATTGGCTTGTCAAATTCTACATTAAAACCCCTCAAAACCAAAAAACTATACCTGTTGGGAATTTTAAGTAGGATTGAATCGGATTGGTGAATGGTTTTAGAGTGAATTGACATTTTTATCCTATTGAGTCTTCCAATTCTCCATTTATTTCAGTCTTCTTTAGTGTCTTTCAACAGACATAAAGGTCTTGCATATCTTTTGATAGATTTATTTCTAGATCCTTGTTTTTTTGTGCTATTGTAAAAGACATGTTTTAAAAATTTATTTGCTGACAATTTATGGCTGGAATTTGGAAATGCAACTGATTTTGGTATATTGATTCTTCATCTAGCAATTTTGCTAAACATTCCTATTAATTCCTATGGTTTATCTTTTTGCAGGGGGTTTCTACATACACAATATATCATCTGTAGGTAATTATACCTTTGATTTATTTTTCTTAAACTTCATGTACTGGCTGGAATCTCTAGCACAACATAGAATAAAAGTAGTGATAGTCTACCCTTTAATTGTTCCTGATTGCAGAGGAAAAGCTTTAGACATTTAACCTTAAGCAAACCATAAGTTTGCTTTGGTTTTCTGTAGAAACTCTTAATCAGATTAAGGAAATTCTAATCTCTTCCCCCCTTTTTTGTGTGTGAAAGTTTAAATAAAATCATGAATGGATGTTAAATTCCATCAAATGTTTTTAAAATTTAGCATCTTGTGGAAATATGATTTTTCCTGCTTTAATCTTTTAATATGGTAAATTTCACTGTTTGATTTCCTAATGTTAAACCGACCTTAGATTCCTAAGATAAATCCAACTTGGCCATGATGAGTTATTAAAATATTAGAAATATTTTCTTTAACATTTTTTTGATTCATGTCTATGAGAGAGATTGACCTGTAATTTTCATTGTCTCTGTACATTTAAAGATGCCTGATAGCACTGTCAGGTTTTGGTGTCAGAGTTTGGCAGCCTTCTAAAGCTCTCTTTTTCTGTCATCCTAGAGTGTGTGTAATTTTGGATTTATTTTGCTGGAGAACCCATCAAAGCTTGGAGTTATTTTTAAAATTAATTAACATATCAAAGAGTTCACCTATTTCAAGCACATAATTCAATGTTTTTTAGTATGGTGACAAATATGTGCAAGCTTCACCACAGTCAATTCTAGAACATTTTCAACACCACACAGAGAAACCAGGTACTCTTTAGCTGTCACCCTCCTATCCCTCTAGCCCCCTAGCCCTAATCTACCATGATCTACTTTCCATCTTATAGAATTGCCCATTCTGGACATCCCATGTAAATGGAATCACACAATATGTGGTCTTTTGTAACTGACTTTTTTCACTTACTATAACATTTTCAAGGTTCATCCATGTTGTAGCATGTATCAGTTCTTCATTCCTTTTTATGGCTGAATAGTATTCTGTGTGTGTGTGTGCACGCATGTATGTGTGTAAACCACATTTTGTTTATCCATTCGTGCATTGATGGACATTTGGATTGTTTCCACTTTTTGGCTTTTCTGAATAGCGCTGTTATGAATGTTCATGCAGAAGTTTTTGTTTGAACACCTGTTGTTAGTTCTTTTGGGTGTATACCTAGGAGTGGAATTGCTGGGTTATATTGTAATTCTATGTTTAACTTTTTGAGGAACCACTATAAAGTTTTTCACAGTGGCTGCTCTATTTTACATTCTCACAGCAATGTACAAGGGTCCTAACTTCTCTACATCTTTTCCAACAATTGCCATTTGACATTTTTTTAAATTATAGCCATTCTAGTGGGTATGAAGTTCTATCTCAATGTAGTTTTGATGTTCATTTCCGTAATGACTAATGTGTTTAGCATCTTTTCATGTGCTTCTTGGCCATTTGTATATATTTTTTAAGAAAAATGTCCATTCAATTCCTTTGCCCTTCTTTGACGTTGGTTGTTTGTCCTTTGTTGTTGAGTTGTAAGAATTCTTTATATAGACAAGTCTAGATACTAGATTTATCAGATAAGTGATTTGCAAATATTTTCTCCTATTCAGTGGTTGTCTTTTCACTTTCTTGATTGTGTCCTTTGACACACAAAAGTTTAAATACAATTTATTTTTTCTTTTTCTTTTGTTTTTAGTGTCATATCTAAGAAACAATTGCCAAATCCAAGGTCATGATTTCTCCCTGTTTTCCTCTAAGAATTTTATGGTTTTAGCTCGTTTAGACTTTTGATCTATTTTGAGTTAATTTTTGTAAATAGTATGAGGTAAGAGCCTAGAGTTATTTTTGTGGGAAGCTTTTTTTCCCCTCTGACTCAATTTCTTTAAGGTGCTCTATTTTTCAATTTCTTCCTGTCATTTGCAATTTTATATTTTTCTTTAAAGATTTCTCTTTCGTCTATATATTCAAATTTGTTGGAAATTTCTCTTCATAATATCCTTTTATTTTCTTTTAAATATCTATTCCATTGGTGATAATGTCTCCCCTTTTATTTACGATAGTGGTTGTTTGTGTTTTCTGTCTTTTTTCTTGTCGAATTTTGTGAGTGGTTTGTCAATTTTATTAATCTTTTTAGATAGAAACTACTATATAGGGGCCGGCTCCGTGGCTGAGTGGTTAAGTTCGTGCACTCTGCTGTGGCGGCCCAGGGTTCAGATCCTGGGCGCGGACATGGCACCGCTTGTCAGGCCACGTTGAGGCGGCGTCCCACATCCCACAACTGGAAGGACCTGCAGCTAGGATGTACAGCTGTGTACGGTGGGGGGGGGGGGGGGGGGCGGGGGTGGCAGGGTTTGGGGAGATAAAGCAGAAAAAAAAAAAAAGGAAGATTGGCAGCAGTTGTTAGCCCAGGTGCCAATCTTTAAAAAAAAATTAAAAAAAAGAAACCACTATATAGCTGAAGAAATAGAACATTGGCAGTCATTCTTCTTTTTTAAGTACTGGTAACATTCTAGACCTTATCCTAGATAGTGATTTTACATGTATGTATTTTGTTTTTCTTTGAAATATTTTCATTTTGTACAGTCTTTGGTAGGGACAATAGATTTCATAATTTTAAAACTTTAAAAGTTAAAGCAAAAATTAACTATATTAAGCACTAATGCTTTGTTTAAGATACTGAGTGAAAAATTTCAAAGTACAAAAGACAGACATCACTTAGTAGAGTTTTTCAATAAAGTCATTTTTTGTTCTGACATATTTCAGACATAAAAATGTAAAGGCTTTTATAATGAACACCCCAGTACTGACAACCAAGCTTAAGAAATAAAACATTTCACATATAGAAGAATACTGTGTGTCCATTTCTAACTGCATTTCCTTCCTATCACAGAGGTAACCACAATCACAAATTTGGTGATCATCCTTGCAATTCATATCTCTATGTTTTTGCCTATATGTATATATCCCTAAACAGTATGTGGTGTTACTTTGCATTTTATAAAGTAATATATAAATGGTAGGATATGGTGTGTGACCTTCCATAGATAGCTTTTGCTAAACATTATTCAATAAATATTTTTGCTAAAGTTTTCCAATTTTTTGTTTTGAGATAATTTGGAATTTCTTGTTGGAGCTTTTTTTCATTGGCTGCTCTAGAATCCCTATTAGATAATTCCAGCATCTGATTTATCTCTATGTCGGTATCAGTTGATTGCCTTTTCTTGTTGGGACTGTGATTTTTCTGGTTCTTGGTATGATGAGTGATGTTTTAAATTGTAGTCTGGACATTTTGAAAATTAAATTTTGAGATTCAAGATGCTACTTAAATCTTTTATTTCAGAAGGTTATGTTTAGTGCATAGTCCCTGGCTTACTTTTTTGGGCTGTGGTTCCAATGACAGTATAGGTTTCAGAGCCTATAGAGCACTATTCTGGTCCACTTCATTCACCTGGCACCACCAGGGCTCCTGCTTGATCCTGCTGATGCTGTCTGCAGGGGCAGAGTGCACTTTCCCAGACTGGTCCTGCAGGATGGAGCGTGGGAGATGCTGGGCTATGGGGCAGTGGGTGCTTCCCTGAACCTGTTCTCTGGGCCACCCGGTGCCTGCCTGATCACTGCTGGTGTTGCCTGAGGGGTGGAAGGTGCTTCCCTGGGCTTCCCAGTGCCGCTAGGTGGTAGGTGCTGGATGCTGGGACAGAGAGTATCTCCTGTGGCCCTTTCTCTAGGTCACCTGGTACCTATGGGCTTCTTACCCTATCTCTGCCAGTGCTGCTGAGGGAGGGAAGCATCACCCTGGGCCTCCTACTGCCTCTAGTGGGAGTGTTGGGAGTTACCCTTTGCTATTAGGTGGAGGCCCTGGAGATGCTAGACATGAGTCTTCCTCTACTGCTGAGGAGAGGGCCAGGAGACACAGGGTTCATTGGTCCTTCTGGGTGGAATTCTCTGCCTACTCTTTGCAGGTGCTGGTGGAGCAGGCAGAGCAGGTCAGGTATGGAGTGGAGATGGGGTTCCCCACCAGGTCTCTGCTGGGCTGCCTCTTCCCTGGGCCTTCAGCCAGAGAAAGCTCGCTTTTCCCAAAGCTCTTTTTGTCTATGCATTTTGGTGATTTTGAATTGTGGGCCTCTTCAGTGCCCAGTCTGGGATGTACAGGAGACAAAGGGAAATGCCAGGGAACTTGCTGCCATGTTGTTCCTCAAGTCCTAAGGTCCCTAGCCAGTCTGCCTTTCTCTTTCCACGTTTCAGAGTCCTTTAATTGTTGTCTGTAATTATTTCCAGGATTTCTTAGTTGTAATTTGGGGGGAGTAACGGGAAAAGTGAGACTATGTCATCTTGTCCAGGACCAGAAGTCTCAAAGAAAGCAGGCTATTTTATTTAGTACTTCTTTCCTCAATCCATCTCTCTCCTATTTTATATAAACAGTAAGAAGAAAGCTTGGCAATCCTTTATCTACATGACCAAGCTCATCAGGTATGTGTTCTATTTTCTACAAAACTGGAGGAGGCACTGTTGTCACACTTTCTGTCACTACATAGCAAAGATCCTCCTTCTTCCAGCCTCCGATAATGTGTTCCTTGCTTTCCTTTGAGCTCTCACTGACAGTGTCCTCAAAGTCCAGATTTCTACTAACAGTCTGCTCAAAGCAGTTATCATGCTCCAAAAAATCTTCCTGGCTTCCATCCACTGCCCAGTTTCAAAGCCACTCCCAGTTTGAGGTATTTTTTATGGCATCACCCTGCTTTCAGGTACAAAAATCTCTATTAGTTGTCTATTGTTGCATAACAAATTACCCCCAAACTTAACGGCTTAAAACAACGCACATTTATTATCTCATACTTTCTGTGGTTCAGGACTCTAAGCGTGGTTTAGCTGGATCTTCTACTTCTGGGTCTCTCACAGGGCTGTAATTAAAGTTTGGCTGGAGGTAAGGTCTCATCTGAAGACTCAACTGGGGAAGGATCTGCTTCCAGGCTCACTTACGTGGTTGTTGGCAGTATTCAGTTCCTTGAGCTTGTTGGACTGAGTGCCTCAGTTCCTTTCTGGCCTTTCTGGCTATTGGCTGATGACTGCCCTCAGATCCTTGCTATGAAGACCCCTCCAACACTTCAACTTACTTCACCAAAGGCAGCAAGAGAGTCTGCTAGTAAGATAGAAGTCACAATCTTACGTAACCTAACCATGAAAGTGACATCTCATCACCTTTGTCATATTCTATTGGTTGTAAGTAAGTCACTACATTCAGCTCACACTGAAGGTGGGCATTGGGGGGAGGGTGGGGACTGCACAAGGACATGAATACCAGGAGAGAAGGATCACTGGGAACCGTAGGAGGTCTTCCTGCCACAGTCATTGTCAATATTCCTTATAATTGTAGTGTCTTACTAGCCAATAATCCTCACCTTTTATAGAATACTTACTAAGCCTCAGTTTTCCTCCCATAAGAGAGGATTAAAATAATAACTTATTGTGACTTTAGAACCTCCAGTTCTTCTGACTAATTTATGGAAACATAGTCCATATGACTACATAAAGATTCTTATGGAGGTGGTTACTCCCTTTCCTGAACCACTATGGCACTTTAGCCACGTCTTCCTTAGGAGTTTTAGCACTTTTAAACTTGCAAAAGAGATATTTGTGAATAGTTTTTTTTTTTAATGATTGACCTTAGGTTTATTCTGTAATTGATTTTGACTAGTTTTTGCTTTTCAGGCAATGGTTTTTTTTTTTGTTTTGAGGAAGATTAGCCCTGAGCTAACATCTGCTGCCAATCCTCCTCTTTTTGCTGAGGAAGATTGGCCCTGATCTAACATCCATGCTCATCTTCCTCTACTTTATATGTGGAACGCCTGCCACAGCATGACTTGATAAGCGGTGCGTAGGTCTGCACCCGGGATCTAAACTGGCAAACCCCAGGCCACCAAAGAGCGGAGTGTGCAAAAATTACCCAACCAGTGCACCTCCAAGCCAGCCCCTGAATGATTTTTTTTCTTAAGCTATGTTTTTTGGTGAGGCTCTGAGCTAACATCTGTTGCCAATCTTCCTCTTTTACTTTTTTCTCCCCAAAGCCCCAGCACATAGCTGTATGTTCTAGTTGTGAGTCATTCTAGTTCTTCCATGTGGGATGCCGCTTCGGCATGGCTTGATGAGTGCTTATAAGTCTGCGCCCAGGATCTGAACTGATGAACCCCAGGAAGCCAAAGCGGAGCACACAAACTTAAGTACTCGGCCACGGGGCCAGCCCCTATGAATAGTTTTATCTCCCCTGCTACACTGTAGGCTGCTTGAGGACAAATTATTTATATATTTTTAACATTTTTCTATTCATGACTACACCTAGAAGAATATATTTACCATAGAGTTCAGTAGATATCTATTTTTTAAAAAATAAAATTCCTATAGCACTTATAAAAGATGAAAATATATTTGCAACATAAAAGTAAGATACATATTTGGTAGAATGTCTCTAGCTCACCTAGTTTCAATCAGATACTAGATAGATCAAATACCACTGAGGAGATTAATCACAAACAATATATATCCCAACAGTGAAAAACAAAGTAAATATTTGATGAATGTTTATTTTTTCCCTTATGTATATCCTTTGACATTTTGTACGTGTGTCTGCCTATCTATCTATCTATCTAATATATCTAATATATCTATTTTCATTTTCTGAACCAGTGTCTGGGTATGTTTCTTCATAAAATTTCATTTCATGCCTCCAGTATTTCCATACTATTTATAATGTATAGATAATAACATCACCATGTATTAACATTAAATATCCTCTATTTATTCTTAATCCAGCATAGGTAGATTTAGATGGTTTAAAATCGCAAGGAGAAAAACAATTTATTTTGGAAAATTGCACATTTTTGAAAGTTTCTAAAACACTGAAAAATTTAATGTTTTATATTTGAGTAATTATTGTAATTCACTTATTAATCCATAAATCTAATGATATAACCATCAAATCTTTTTTTGTAGCCATGCTACCTTAACAAGTTTAATCTGCGGAGGAGTTCTAAAATTTGGATCCCAATTGTATTCTGGTGATAACAACTTAGTGGGTTTATTGATAAGAAAGTATTTGTTTAGGTGATGTTCATATATGCTGCTAAGTCCATTTTTGCTGTCATCACTAACTCCCTTTCTATATCCTTCAATGAAGGTTAAAATCTTCTCGGGAGTGCCACCGAAAATTGCAGCATGGTAATAGAAATCTCCCTCTCCAAAAGGGATGAAAGCTGCCGATGCAGGTCTTCTCTCGTAAGGGAAATCGTGAGCGTTTTTAAAATACCACCATGCATGAATTTGAGCTACAGATGTGCCCAGGGTTTCCACTCCAAAATCATTCTTGAAGATGTGGTTTACAGTCATACTAAAGAGAAAATCGACTTCATGCTGGATGTGTTCTATGACGTACATATATAAGTTCTTCATGTGTATGAAATTAAAGTCTTTCCACTCCTTCTCTTTGAATCCAGCTAATAGTTTAAATGTACGAAGGGGACCTAACTCTATGCGAGGCAGCCTAGCGACGTCATCAGTCAAGATGTAAAAGATAACATTGTAGCCAATCATAAAGTGCTTATTAGCAGATTGGATGAACTTTTCCAGGTACTGAGCTGTAAACCTGTGAAACATGAACAAAAAATAGTGAAAACTTATTTTGCCAGAAATCATCAGGAGAATCCATGTCATCTACACATGCTATCTAATGAATGTGTCATTGTAGCTAAAGAACTACCGGTAGGTAAGGGTGGAGAAGTTGGACCTAGAGCTTAACTGTATTGGTGAGTGAAGCAGAGTGTAGTGAGAGCTTGGGGTTCTGAGAAGAGCCATAAAGTTTGTTCTGAAGAAAGGAAAAGGGAGCTAAATGGATGTTAATGAAAAGATGCCCAAGTAGTGTTAAGGACTCAGAACAGCTGGAGAAAATAACCACTCTAAATAATTATACAGGTCAGCCAGAAAGAATGATTAGGGCTAATTATGAGTAACTCTTTGAATGTAGAAAGTCCATGGATGCTTATCCACATTTTTCCAAAGTAAAAAAGGATTAATATTTGTAGCACCTACTTTCCAGTAGCACATACAGCCAAGCCTACGGTAATGTTCAGCCTTTTGTAATATTTTTCCAGCACCTGTCTGTTGTAAGTTCCTTCCCATATGACTGGAGCAAGCCAGTCAGTTGTTGTTATTACATCAGGACGTTTTCTGTTGAACAAACAAGAAACAAATTAAGCAGGTACCACTGTATTATGACAGCAGAAGTTGTCATCCAAGTGATAATAGCTAATGATTATAAAGTACTTACGATGTGCCAGGCATGGTGATTAAGGTCTTTACATTACTCATTTAATCCTTGCAATGTGCTATAATATAGCTTCTATTATTACTCCTATTTTTCATATGAGAAAATTTAGGCACAGATTGATTGAGTAAATTGCTTAGTTTCACACAGCTGATAAATGGCAGAGTCAGGATTCAAGATCAGCCAGTTGGGCTTCAGAATCTATGCTTTAGTCATTACACCATACTGCCTTTTGAGCCCAAGGATTTTTTTCTTTGAGCTCTGACTGCAGCTAAAGTTAAGTAACCCAGTGTCTGAACGTTTCTCTGATTATTGCGTGAAGCAGACAGCACCATTGTCTCCTTATGTCTTTCTTTTGTCTTCTCCTTTTGCTTTCCTCCATTCTCTTTTCCTAGAAGATCTAGAGTACTCTTTTCACCCTTGCCCTGATGCTTTAGGCCCATCACTGCAGCCTTGAAGAAAATGAGATTAGTCCAAAAAGGGAGAATGACATTAGATTTGCTTCTAATAATATCCAAATGACAGCAGAAGTAGCAGCATTAGTAATAATAAATAGTTTGGCTGGAGGTGGGGCATTAAACTATTAAAGCGAGTTAAGACCTTCATTTTGGAAGGAATTGAATTCAAAGTGAGAAGTCATTTTGCTATTGGTGATTGCAGGTTTTAGTGAAAAATCCAGACCCAGACAAGGGTGGGATTTGACAACCCTTAATAGTATATTAATGATAATATAGTAAAAAATTCTTCAAAAGTGCCACCTCTTACTTTTTTTAGAGATTTCATTAACTTATACATTTATATTTTTTAAAGATTGGCGCCTGAGCTAACAACTGTTGCCAATGTTTTTTTCCCTGCCTTTTCTCCCCAATTTCCCCCCGTACATAGTCGTATATTTTAGTTGTGGTTCCTTCTAGTTGTAGCATGTGGGATGCTGCCTCAGCACGGCCTAATGAGTGGTGCTGTGTACGTGCCCAGGATCTGAACCGGCGAAACCCTGGGCCGTCAAAGCGGAGCGCGCAAACTTAACCACTGGTCAATGGGGCTGGCCCCTATACATTTATTTTTAAACTTTCCTTATACTTAGAATTTATGGTCTTACACTTGTATTTGACTCACAAGTCTCAAAATCTACCTTAAAACTGGCTAGATGTATCCTTGTCTCAGCCATGATGCTTAGAAATTAGGCAAACTACAGATAGAAATCAATATCTATTTGAGAAGATGAAAGGGTTTTAAGATTATCCCTCCTTCCTCATTAGATCAGATTAAAGACATGCTGCCAGAATGAAAGAAAAAGTCTCTGAAAGCAGAAGGCAATTAAAAACGTGTGTTTAGAAATTGTTTGATAAAAGGGAAGAGGAAGAAGTAGAAGACACTTACAGTCATTAGATTTATATGATAGGTATGAAACTCTTCACCTGGCAGGAAAATGCTGGGCAGAGGACATCCTCTGCAAAGGAGGCTCTCAGTAATCAGTTGGACAAGATAATCTACCCTCTGGGTGTCAGCCAAATGCCTTGCCTAGCCTCCCTTGTGGCTGGCTTAGTGTCTATGTACAAAGTGGCCCTCACTACTTGGAGTCCAATGGAGATTATGCAGGAGCTCAATGACATGGACATCCCTTACTAAGGTTGAACTACAACCAATACTGAGTGCCCAACAGCTGGGGCAAACTCTGAACCACAATATGACACCATTTCCCAGAGGGGCAAGCCAATGAACTGATGGCTGTTTGATTATATTAGACTCCATAAGGAAAGGGGCGGCAACTTTCTCATAGGGGAATGTTTCATCTTCTAGGTAGGGATTTGCTTTCTTTGCCTACAAATCTGCCAGCTTTGTTGACTTGCAGAATATCTTATGTGCCTCACTGTCCAGAGGCAGCTGGCCTGGTAGAAAGTGGAGTGGCCAGAGAAAATTTCAATTTCACTGTTAACTCACAGATAATTCCTTGAAAGGTTGAGGTTGCTTCTACCACTACTATGTAGTGCTGTCATTTCTATTAGACAAAAGTTTCATGTATTTATTTATTCTACAAATATTGAGCCTCTACTACATCTAGGCTTTTTCTAGGCACCTTCTAGTGAGAAAGGCAGATAATAAATGAATAGACAAGCAAATATATAGTATGTCAGATGTTGATGAGTGCAATGGAGAAAAAATAAAACAGGGTAAGGGAGAAAGGGAATAGGGGGTGCCGTTTTATATGGAATGGTAGGAGAAGGCTTCACTGATAAAATAACACTTGAAAGGAGTCTTGAAGGAAGCAAGAGAATGAGCCATTTTGCTATTTGGAAGATGAATGGTCCATGCATAAAGACTAGAAGGTGCAAAGGCCTTGAGGGGAGAGCATGATTGGTGTATCAGAGGAACATCAAGGAGGCCAGTGTGATTGGAGGGAATGAGGGAGACAGTTGAAGATGAGGGTGGAGATAGATGTTGGGCAGCCATTTTATCTGTAGTTTTTTTTTCATGTTTTAAACTCTTTGAACTCTTTGGAAAGGCATCTTACAAGAACACTGGTTCTTAATGTTCATAGTAGCAAAAACCTAGAAACAGTTCAAGTGCCATTAACAAGGCAGTACATGAAAAAACTGTAGTATGTGTCCACAGTCAATTATTTTGCAACCATCAAAATGAATGACAATGTTATTCAATTTTTGGATGAATCTTAGCAATTTAATAATAATGGAAAAAATAAGTCCCTGAAGATTACATATAGCAATGTATCCTCTTTATAAAGTTATAAACAACTAAAATTAAAAAATAGACTTTTTCCCAAATACATATGGAGGATATAAATATATATTTTAAAAAAAGAAAGCAAGGGGATGAAGAGCCAGGATTCATGATAGTGGTTGTCTCAGGGAGTGGGGAGAGAAGGCAGAGTTGGGTAATGGAAAGGACACAAAGCTAGACGTTGAAGTTATTGAAGGTTGTAATTTTTGTTTGATTAAAAATAAGCAAGCAAGGTGGTGATGTCAGCATCATGATGGAGTGAACTTGTGCAGGACTCTCTCTCCTCCAACCTACAACAAAAAGGGGCAACCATACTCCAACAGAAGACATCCTAACAACACAAAAACTTCAGAGAGACACACAGCCACATGACTCCACAGAGGGTGGAGAGGCTGAAGCCACCCTCAGAGGAGCTGGAACAGGGTAAGAGAGAACTTTGCTCTGTCCCCTAAAGACTGCAATCTCGTGTGGGAGGATCCATGAAGGAAGGAATGGGGGAGGGGTCGCTCATTCGTGGAATCACCAAGGACTCCCTAGGGTCCTTTCAGCCTAGAGAGAAGACCTCTAATGGGGCAAAAGCTTTTGCAGGGGGTTATGTCATCAAGCCAACATCCCAGGAGACCAATGAGAGCTGTTTGAGAAAGCCCAGAGAGCATGCACAAGAAAGCACCCCTCCCCCAACCCACCTGCACCGCACTACTCCACTGCCTGGGTTATCGGCAGAAAGTGGAGGGCTCAGAATGTGTGGCTCTTGACACCAACCCAGTGGCAATAGGCGAAAACTGCAACTGAGCAATAGAATGAGTAAGACCTGACCTTTCAACATCAGACACTACACCAAATCTCCAGACCAGAAGGAAGATGACAAGCACCCAGAACTCAGTCCTGAGGACACAGAAATATGTAATCTAAATGACAAAGAATTCAAAATAGCTATCATCAAAAAACTCAACGAGGTAAAAGAGTATATAGAGAAATAATGAGTTCAGGAGCTACTTCACAAAAGAGATTGAAACTATAGAGAAGAATCAATCAGAAATATTAGAGATGAAAGACACAATGGAAGAAATAAAACAAAATATGGATTCCCTGAATACTTGAGTGGACATCATAGAGGAACGTATCAGCATAACCAAAGATACACATGTTGAAATGCTCCAGATAGAGGAGGAGAGAGAACTAAGACTAAAAAGAAATGAAGAAAGTCTCTGAGAAATATCTGACTCAATGAGGAAATGCAACATGAGAATTATAGGTATTCAAGAAAGAGAAGAGAAGGAGAATGGAGCAGAAAGCTTGTTCAAAGAAATAACAGCAGAGAACTTCCCAAACTTAGGGAAAGAGAGGGAAATCCTGTGTGAAAGAGGCTTCCAGATCTCCTAGATGTGTCAGTGTAAAAAGACCTACTGCAAAGCATATAGTAGTAAAACTGGCAAAAATGAATGAAAAAGAAAGAATACTAAGAGCAGCAAGGAAGAAGAAAATAACCTACAAAGGAACCCCTATCAGACTTCAGCAGATTTCTCTGCAGAAACCTTACAAGCTAGGAGAGAATAGAATGACATACTCAAATCTTTAAAAGACAAATATCTTCAGCCAAGAATAGTCTATCCAGCAAAAATATCCTTCAGATATGAGGGAGAAATTAAAACTTTCCCAGACAAACAAAAGCTAAAGGACTTTGTAGCCACGAGACCCTCCCTACAAGAAATACTCAAGAAGGCCCTCATACCTGAAAAAAAAAAGGGGGCGGGGGGGAAGGAGACAATAAACACAGAGTAAGGAGATAAATTGGTAGACAGAACCAGAACAAGATAGCAAATATTTAACTATAGCATTAAGCTAGAGAGAAGGAAAACACCAAAAACAAAGATAATCCTGTCATTTTAACCACAAGCTTACAATACAAGATGAATAAGATAGAAGAAAAACAACTTAGGAGGGGAAGAGGAAAGGGACTGAATCGGATTAGACTAAGGAAATAAGAGGCCATCAGAAAATGGACTATCTTATACATGAGATTCTGAATACAAACCTCAGGGTAACCACTAGTCAAAAAAGCAGAACAGAGACACAAAGAACAAATAAGGAGAAAACAAAGAAACACATCATAAAAAAAACCACATAACTCAATGGTTAGACCAAAACACACAGGAGGAAAAGCAAAAGAAAAGCAGGAAAACTGGAAAACAAGTGATAGAATGATAGCATTAAGCATTGATAACACATCAATAATCACCCTAAATGTAAGTGGATTGAATTCTCCAACAAAAAGACACAGAGTGGCGAGATGGATTAAAGAACAAGATCCAACAATATGCTGCCTCCAGGAAACACATCTCAGCTCCAATGACAAACACAGGCTCAGAGTGAAGGGGTGGAAGACAATACTCCAAGCTAATGGCAAACAAAAGAAAGCAGGTGTCACAATACTTATATCAGAAAAAGTACACTTCAAGATAAGACAGGTAAAGAGAGACAAAGAGGGGCAATATATGATGATCAAAGGGACACTCCATCAAGAAGAAATAATGCTTATAAGTATCTATGTACCCAACACAGGAGCACCAAAGTTCATAAAGTAACTATTAACAAACCTAAAAGAAGATATTAATAACAACACAATAATAGTAGGGGACCTCAAAACTCCACTCACATCAACGGATAGATGATCCAGACAGAAAATCAACAAGGAAACAGTGGAATTAAATGAAAAGTTAAACCAGTTGGACTTAATAGACATATATAGAACACTTCATCCAAAAACAGCAGAATACACATTCTTCCCAAGGGTGCATGGATCATTTGCAAGGACAGACCATATGTTGGGAAATAGGGTGAACCTCAATAAATTTAAGAAAATTGAAATAATAACAAGCATCTTTCTGATCATAATGCTATAAAACTAGACATTAATTACAAGAAAAAAGCTGACAAAGGGACAAAGAAGTGGAGACTAAACAACATGCTATCGAACAAGCAGTGGATCATTGATGAAATTAAAGGAGAAATCAAAAAATATCTGGAGACAAATGAAAATGATAACCTACAATACCAACTCATATGGGATGAAGCAAAAGCCATATTTAGAGGGAAATTCATCACAATACAGGCTTACCTTAACAAACAAGAAAATTCCCAAATAAGCAATCTCAAATTACACCTAAGTGAATTAGAAAAAGAAGAACAACAAAAAAAAAAGCCCAAAGTCAGCAGAAGGAGAGAAATAATAAAAATCAGAGCATAAATAAATGCTATTGAAACAAAAAAAGGCAGTAGAAAGGATCAATGAAACAAAGAGCTGGTTCTTAGAGATGATAAATAAAATTGACAAACCCCTAGCCAGACTTACAAAGAAAAAAGGAGAGAAAGCTCAGATAAACAAAATCAGAAATGAGCGAGGAGAAATAACAACAGACTCTGCAGAAATACAACAGATTATAAGAGAATACTACAAAAAACTATATTTCAACAAAATGGATAATCTACAGCAAATGGATAAATTCTTAGACTCTTACAACCTCCCAAAGCTGAATCAAGAAGAAACAGACAATGTGAATAGACAAATCACAAGGAAAGAGATTGAAACAGTAATCAAAAGCATCCCAAAGAATAAAACCCCAGGACAAAATGGCTTCCCTGGGGAAATCTACAAAACTTTCAGAGAGGATTTAATACCTATCCTTCTCAAGCTATTCCAAAAAACTAGGGAAGATGGAACACTTCCTAACACATTCTATGAGGTCAACATCACTCTGATACCAAAGCCTGATAAGGACAGCACAAAAAAGGAAAACTATGGGCCAATATCATTGATGAACATAGATGCAAAAATCCTCAACAAAATTTTGGCAACCCGAATTCAGCAATACATCAAAAGGATCATATATCATGATCAAGTGGGATTTATACCAGGGTGACAAGGGTGGTTCCACATCCACAAATCAATCAATGTGATACACCATATCAACAAATTGAGGAATAAAACCCACATGATCATCTCAATAGATGCAGAGAAAGCATTTGACAAGATCCAACAGCCATTTATGATAAAAACTCTTAACAAAATGGGGATAGAAGGAAATTACCTCAATATAATAAAGGCCATATATGACAAACCCACAGCCAACATCATCCTCAATGAGGAAAAATTGAACACCATCCCCTGAGAACAGGAAAGAGACAAGGATGCTCACTATCACCACTCTTATTCAACATAGTAGTAGAGGTTTTGGCCAGAGCAATTAGGCAAGAGAAAGGAATAAAAGGAATCCAAATAGGGAGTGAAGAAGTGAAACTCTCACTGTTTGCAGATGATATGATATTATATATAGAAAACCCCAAAGAATCCATTGGAAAACTAATAGAAATTATTAACAATTACAGTAAAGTTGAAGGGTACAAAATCAACTTACAAAAACCAGTTGCTTTTCTATACTCCAATAATGAACTTACAGAAAGAGAACTCAAGAACATAATTCCATTTACAATCGCAACTAAAAAAATTAAGTACCTAGGAATAAATTTAAGCAAGGAGGTGAAGGATTTATACAATGAAAACTATAAGACATTACTGAAAGGAATTGATAATGACATAAAAAGATGGAAAGAGATTCCATGCACCTGGATTGGAAGAATAAACATAGTTAAAATGTCCATACTACCCAAAGCAATCTACAGATTCAATGCAATCTCAATCAGAATCTCAATGACATTCTTCATGGAAATAGAGAAAAGAATCCTGAAATTCATATGGGGCAAAGACCCCGAATTGCTAAGGCAATCCTGAGAAAAAAGAACAAAGCTGGAAGCATCACAATCCCTGACTTCAAAATGTACTACAAAGCCATAGTGATCAAAATGGCATGGTACTGGTACAAAAACAGGCACACAGATCAATGGGACAGAACTGAAAGCCCAGAAATAAAATTGCATGTCTACAGACAGCTAATCTTTGACAAAGGTGCCAAGAAAATACAATGGAGAAAAGATAGTCTCTTCAGTAAATGATATTGGGAAAACTGGACAGCCACATGCAAAAGAATGAAAGTAGACCATTATCTCATGCCATACACAAAAATAAACTCAAAATGGATCAGAGATCTGAAGATAAGTCCTGAAGCTATAAAACTCCTGTAAGATAAAATCGGTAGTACACTATTTGACATCGAACTAAAAAGGATCTTTTCGAGTACCATGTCTTCTCAGACAAGGGAAACAAAAGAAAAAATAGACAAGTGAGACTTCATCAGACTAAAGAGCTTCTGCAAGGCAAAAGGAACCAGAATCAAAACAAAGAGACAACCCACCAATTGGGAGAAAATATTTGCAAATCATATATCTGACAAGAGGTTAATCTCCATAATATATAAGAAATTCACACAACTCAACAATAAACAAACAACCCAATCAAAAAATGGGCAAAGGGTATGAACAGACATTTTTCCAAAGAAGATAAACAGATGGCCAATAAACACATGAAAATATGTTCAGCATCATTAATCATCAGGGAAATGCAGATCAAAACTACACGAAGATACCACTTTATGCCTGTTAAAACGGCTATAATCACTAAGACTAAAAATAACAAATGTTGGAGAGGGTGTAGAGAAAAGTGAACCCTCATACACTGCTGGTGGGAATACAAACTGGTGCAGCCACTATGGATAACAATATGGAGATTCCTCAAAAAACTAAAAATAGAACTACCATACGACCCCGCTATCCCACTACTGGGTATCTACCCAAACAATTTGAAATCAACAATCCAAAGTAACATATGTACCCCTATGTTCATAGCAGCACTATTCACAATAGCCAAGACATGGAAACAATCCAAGTGGCCATCAACTGATGATTGGATAAAGAAGATGTGGTGTGTATATATATGTATACACACACACACACACACACACACCAGAATACTACTTACCCAGAAAAAAAGACAAATTCATCTCATTTGCAATAACATGGAAGGACCTGGAAGGAATTATGCTAGGCGAAATAAGCCAGACTGAGAAAGACAAACACCAGATGATTTCACTCATATGTGGAACATAACATACACACAGACAAAGAAAATAGTTCAGTGGTTACCAGGGGCCCAGGAGCGGGGGGTGGGCACAGGGGATGAAGGGGAGCACTTTCATCCTGACAGACAAGAAACAACGTACAACTGAAATTTCACATTGATGCAAACTATTATGAACACAATTAAAAAAATATATATGTAAATAAATAAACATAAGCCAGCAAGAAAGCATACAAATAAGTAATATAAGTGGATTTGCATGAAATAAGATGAGAGTTAGTCATGAAGCAAAGATCATTATTAATCTAATTCTATCCACCTGAAGTCCATTTAAAAAATATAAATATGAAAAAGTTATTCACAGAAGATGAAATACAAATAAATAAACATATTAAAGATGCTCAAATTCAATAATCACAGAAATGCAAATTTAATTGAGATAGTTTAAGTAACAGTTTTGCCAATAAGAAAATATTTGATAATACTAGAATGAAATATAAATATACAAAACAAATAAAATGTTATTAACATTTATCCACTGTAGATTAGAAAATTAATAGTATAATTATTAAACGGCAATTTAGCAAGCTGAGTCAAAATTTAAAATGTCTGCATCCTCTTAAACTGATGATGCCATGACAGGAATTTATCTTATGGATAAATTCACACAACGGTGTAGAAATATATATGTACAAGGATATTCATTGAAACATTATTTACAATAGCCTCCAAATTGCAAACAATCAAAACCAATAGGGAATTGGCTAAATAAATTATAGTATACAGCCATAAAATAGAATACTAGGTAGTCATTATAAAGAATGAGATTCTCCCCCAAGTGTTAATGCTAAAATCAAGAGTAGTCATTAATGGCATTTTTGGGCTGCTACTGAAGAGATGTTTTCTCTCCCCTAATAAAATCAGGACTGTTAAACCAGATAACAGCTTTTCATTATGACCCTTAAATACCTAATTCTTGTTAAATAGACCCTAGGTTTATATATAAAAGCCTTAAAAGTAAAAACTCCAAGACCTGGAAACCTCTCAGGTTTCAATAGCTACAATTTGATGATGGAAAATAATTTTGCCCATTCAAATGGAGTTATATTATTATTATTTTATGAGCAGAATTTTTTGTTCTTACTTAGGATTAAACCAGTCTGAGAGCTGAGGTTCTTCTGCTTCATGATCCCTAGGTACAAGGAGAAAATCAAGTTAAGAGTAATCCATTTATTCAACAAATATATATTGTACCCTATAATATGACAGGCACTGTTTGCTGCTCATTCTGTAACTATGAACATTTAGGTCAGCTCCTGCCCTCAGGAAGCTGACAGACTAGCAGGAAAGACAATATTAAATAGACAATATTAAATAGACAATTACAGTACAGATTGAGCAGTGCTAATAGAGAAAAACAGATTTCCATGGGAGCATATAAATGGAGCATCCAACCAGAATTTGGGGTTTAGGGAAACCATTTGGAGAAGAACTATATAAACTGGGTCTAGAAGGATAAGGGCTAGTTCAGGAAAGAGGTGTAGAGGGCGAAGAGGTTGTGACCAAAGGCAGGAAGGCAAGGAACAGTATGATTCTTGAAGGGGGAATAAATTTTAAAAATTATAGCGCGAAAAATAATGTCTATTCAGTCAAAAACGCAGATTTAATTAATTCATTTATCAAACATTAGTAGCTTACTATGTGATAGATACCCTGTTACGTGTTGAAATAAAGGGGCTGAAGAAATGGTCCAGATGTTTGTCTTTGGTTTTCATTTAAAGATAGGACCCACCTAAGGTTTTGTTCTACTTTTAAGTTAATGGTTTAATTAACAAGGTTTTGAGGGAACTTCTCTTTCATAAACCAGGAATGTTTTGTAAAAGAAGATAATTTTAGTGACTTGTACTTCCAGAAAGATGGAGTAGTACTAATTTTCCCTATTACTACTACAAGGTATAGCTGAAAACCCTGAACATTAAATATAAAGCAAGAAAAAGAAAACTCTGAAAGGTGGAAAGAAGGCTGATCAGGTAAACACCTTGACTCATGGATCAACATAGCAGTGAGTTCTCTGGGTTTCCTGCCACATACATCCCAGATTGAGTGCTGGAGAGGCCAGCAACCCAGGAATATCAATGGGTACAGACACAAAAAGAGCCCCAAGAGAAGCCTGCTTTTTATAGCTAAAGGACCAGGAAAAGGGCCACCTAGCAAGACAGAAACTTTTAGATACAACTCACTGTACTCCAGCCCAGTATCACAGAAAAACAGTGACCCCATGTCCATCCCTCTGGCAAAGGTTGAAGGGAGAGCCTAGACTTTTACCCTCGCCAGACTATAATGAGGCTCCTCTCCCCTCCTCACTGATGTGGAGTTAGAGGAGGTTAGTGGGGGGTAGAACTTTCACCACTGTTCAGCAATTGTGGCCATCCCCCTGAGGTCAGTGTCGATGGAGGGCACATGGGGAGCCTGAACTACCATCCCTACTCATTAGTAACAAGGAGCCCCTCCCCACGAGTTTCAATGGAGGCAGAGTCAAGAACCTGAAATTTCACCACTCAACTGAGAGTAACGAGGACATGCCACTTCATTTCTTAGCTGGAGCAGTGTCAGAGGATGCCTGGGAGAATACAAGATAAGTTCTAGAGTCTCATATTACCCAAAATGTCCAGGTTTCAATAAAAAACCACTTGGCATTCCAAGAATCAGGAAGATCTCAACTTGAAAGAGGAAGAACAATCTACGGATGTCCTGATAACACAAATATTAGAATTACCGGACAAGAGTTTTAAAGCAGCCATTGTAAAAATGCTGCAATGAGCAATTACAAACACTTAAAACATGAAAAAATAGAAAGTCACAGTAAAGATATAGAAAGTTTAATCAAAGTAGTAGAAGATATAAAGAAGAACTAAATAGAAATTTTACAACTTAAAAATACAATAACTGAGATAAAAACTCAATGGACAGGCTTAACAGCAGAGTGGAGAGGATGGAGAAAGAATCAGTGAACTTGAAGATAGAGTAATAGAAATCACTCAATCTGAACAGCAGAGAGAAAAAAACTGAAAAAAAAATATGAACAGAGCCTCAAGGATATGTGAGACTATAACAAAAGATCTAATATTCATGTAATTGGAGTCCTAGAAGGAAAGAAAGAGGATAGGACTGAAAAAGTATTTAAAAAAATAGATGAGTACTCTCTCAAAATTTGGCAAAAGACATAAACATACCAATTCAAGAAGCTGAGTGAACCCTAAAAAAGGATAAACCTAAATAAATCCATGCTAAGTTATAGGATAGTCAAATTTCTGAAAGCTAAAGATGAAAATAATCTTGAAAGCAGTCAGAGAGAAATGATTCACCTATAGAGGAAAAACAATTTGAATGAAAGTGAATTTCTTATTGGAAACTATTTACCCAAAAAGGAAGTGGAACAATATTTTTCGGGTGATGTAAGAAAAGAACTGTTGACCAAAATGTTCTTCAGCAGGTGAATGGTTAAATAAACTTTAGTACATCCCTTCATGGAGTACTACAAAGCGATAGAAAGGAATGACCTATTGATGTACACAACAACCTGGCTGGATCTCAAGAGCATTACACTGAGTGAAAAGAGCTCATCTCAATAGATCATAGACTGTATGATTCCATTTATAAAACATTCTCAAAGTGACAAAATTATAGAGCTAAAAGTAGATTAGTGGTACTAGGAGTTAGATAGGGTCAGGGAGCGGACGTTGGGTGTGAGTAGAAATGGTAGCTCAGAGGAGATGTGGTGATGGAATAGTTTTGTATCTTGATTCCTGTGGTGGTTAGATGAATCTACACATGTGATAAAGTGTCGTATAATTAAACACATGCATTGTCCCAGCATCAATTTCTTGTTTTGCTATTGCATGAGAATTATGTAAGATGTGACATTGGGGAAAGTTGGGTGAAAGTTACCATGTGACCTCTCTGCACTATCTTTGCAACTTCCTGTGAATCTATAATTATTTCAAAATCAAATGTTAAAAAAAACTTTAAAGGTGCATTCCTTTTTGACATTTCAGAGGTGTTTTTAGCCAAAGATATTTCATTGTAGGATTGCCCAGGACTTGTGCTCTTTCAAAATCAAAATTGTCCATGCTTAACTTCATTAAAAATATATGGCGACAAACGGAGAAGTTAAAAAAAGTTCATTTTTTGGAGGATTGGTTTCACTAATTTCTCAAATCCTACACAATAAGTCAATGCTAGAAAACATGGTTAACCAAAGAGGCGTATGAATCTAAAGAAAAACCTCAACCTAGACAGCAATACTTAAACTAGAGGAAATGTCAAAAACTTGTTCTGATGTAAGCAGTTGAGGGTGTCAAATGAGCAAAATTTGGAGATGTACACATACACACGCCCATGCAAACTCATACACATGTATGTGCACGCACATAGAGTATTTCTGAACTGATATCCAAGAAATTAGTCAGTCGTTGCCCCTGGAGAATGCAGTCTAGTTTTCTGTTCTTTCTGACTGCATCACCATTAAAACCCGCTTGACTCTAGCCAGTTTGCCCTCAATACAGTTTGTAGGATATTTGTAGAACAAAGAATCTTACCAGCAGAAGTTCATCTTCTGTAGGTGCTTCTTTATTCTTTAGATAAATGAAAAAGTCATTTTAGTGTTAAATTTGAATAAATGCCTATTGCTATTAGAATAGCAAATTTCTAGAATTCAGATCAATTCATTCACTCACTTGTTAGCCAAATAATTACTAACCACCTACCATAGGCCAGGCATAATGCTACAGTTCTGGAATACATGGCATCCAGTTCTGACGTGGCATTCCAGTTCTGGAACCCAGGCCTGCAATAAGCTTGTGGTCTATTATTTACTTTTTGACCAAGCCCATTATTATCTTCAAAGAGATGATATTAATACTATTACAAGTGACCATGAATCCTTTCTATTAAGGTACAGCATCCCCAGAGGGTAAATAACACGTAAAACATAATACCAAAGCAATAAGGTTAACTTTAAAAGACATTCATTCCCACAATATAGCTGATTTTCAAATAGCATTCAGAAACATTGCATTGCTTATGGAAAAAGACCAAAAGGAGGAAGGCATGGAGGAGGTAAGAATTTGAATTTTTCCATGTGAGACAATTTTAACAGGTTAACAAGTTTGTTTCCCAGTACAGCTATGTTTCTACAGCAGGTGGCTTGGATCTTGTTCCTATTAAATGGAACTTAGATGTAGTTTTAAATGTATCCAAAATAGCCCCCAATACTCTCTATCATCTTATCTTGCCTTATTTCTTTCTTCGTAGCATTATTATATAAAAATACAATGCTCCTGACATTATATTATACATTTCTTTGCTTCTTGCACATCTTCTCCACCTAGAATGTAAAGCTTCATAAGAGCAGTCTCTTTGTTTAGGTTATTACTGTTTTCCTAGCACCTAGAACAGGGCCTGGCACCAAGAAATTCCTCAATAAATATTTTAGAATGTTGAAAGAATATATTTATGATTTAATTTGTTCCCCAAAGAGGAGGTAATTTCTGATTAATTTAGGGAGTGTTTATTAATATTTTTTGGACAAAATTCAGCATTTTAGATCAATTCTGCCAATCATTAAAGATAATGATTCATCAATCTGTTATATTTACCGGAAATGATGCTTAATCAATGTCAGCGATAAAGCAAATGAAATCAATAACAGCATTTTCCGTTTAGAATTCATTCTCTGCTAGAAAAAAAGAGGAGAAAAAGAATTTTTTGGGAAGTAAAAACAACTCCCTTGCCACTTTCTAATAATGAATTTATTTATGAGAATTTGGCCACCAGTCCAAGTGTCTGATTCTAGAATGCTCAGCCTCAGGAAGAAGGCAGACTTGAGTCAGGGAAATCACCTATTCTGTTTGAAGTGCCTGCAGAAATCTCCCTTCGGGTGCCTACTGATCCTTTTAAAATTAGGTGCAGTGTCTTGACATTTCTTTTGTATTCCATTATCAAAGTCTGCCCTGACTGCATAAAGGAAATTCCATAAAACTCTAGCTCCATTTCACTCATGGTTCTGTCAAAATAAAATGAGGTACTTACGATGACGTGTTTACATATTGGACATACTCTGTCCCAAAGTTGATTTTTATATATTTTTTCCCTCACACAGATAGACTAATAATTTATTACAAAACTATAGGCCTAATAACCCAAAAATATAGACATTCTCTAAAAGGTATAACCTTCTAAACTGTGATTAAAATTCTAAATTGAAGGCATTAAGCTCTAAAATGTAATATTTGGCTCCAGCCAATGCACTGAGCTTGTGTTGATGGTGTTAGATAGGATTTCTGTTTACAACCATAAACTGGTTTTCAGTAGGCATCATTCGAGAACAGGTCTTGCTTTTGGGTTACGTCTTGAAGTAAAATGGAGATCTCTGATATTTACTTTTTTGAACACTTATTTAGTGAGCAAGATGTTTTAGATCTGTGCCTTACAATACGGAGGCCGCTAATGACAAGTGACTAGTGAGTACTTGAAATGTTGCTAGTCCAAACAGTGAAGTTTGAAGACTCAGTATGAAAAAATAATGTAAGATATTTCATTAATAATTGTTTATATTGACTACATGCTGAAGTGAAATTTTCGATATAGTGGGTTCATAGAAATACATTATTAAAATGAATTTCAGCTGTTTCTTTTCACCTTTTTGCAATGTGGCTCCTAGAATATTTAAAGTTACAAATGTGGCTTGCATTTTATTTCTATGGACACTTATTCTATAGATGATACCAGACTGGGAAGTCTTCAACTGGACAATTTTAGTGTTCCAGCAATGTGAAATGACCATCTTTAAAATTCAAGAACATTACAAATACATTTCTGAGGTATGACTCCATCTAGCCAGATTATTTTCTGACAATTTGTCCTCAATGACATTACTCTCAAAGGCCAATTATATGTTGATGTGTTACCTGTTTTGTACAATACACTTTTAAGGCCAAGGTTAGGAGATGGTCCCTACCTACCATTTTGCCAGACCATTCAAACTGTCATGCCGTCCTAAGAGCCTTCACTTTAGTTTCAGTGATGTGAAGAGAAGAAGTCCTAGGATGTTTTCCAAGCATCATATTTTGGGGACTTTGTAAAAAAAAAAACAAAAAAGTCAGATATCGTACAATACTCTCCTGGTATTTGAATCGTCTGCTAATGGTGATGTCACCAGACTCTTTTGATGATGAAAGCATTAGAAAGTCATAATGATATTGTCATAATGATACATCTGGTAGCAAGTTCTTCTCATTGCTGCCAGATAGTAGAACTTCATTTGAAAAATTAATGGATTTAAAGAATGTTTTGCTCTTAGTTTTCTTTGTTGAGCTTCCATGTTTTTCTTGATGACTGATTTTGACTTACAGAAATACATTTTGAATGGTGTGCTGTGTGTATATGAATGATGGAAAAGGTGCAACATCTTTTTCTTCATCCTTTATATCTCTCTTTCGGCAGCTATTTGGTAAGTACTGTTCCTACCCTCGGTAGTGAACATTCCTATCACTCACCACTCTCTAGTTCTCTCTTCCTCCCCAGGCAGATGGCAAACTCCACTTCCTAGCCCTTCTGCACTTGGCAGGGGCATGCAGTAAGTCCAGGCTGAAGCACTGAAAGGCCCCTGCGTCATTGTCTAGTGTCTCTCTTCCCATGACATTGTGATTGGTAATATCACAGAGAGTGGACCCTCCATCATTCTGGGTCCCCAGGTGAAAATATGGAGAAGATTGCCTGGCTCCAACCAGCACTGGATATGTAGGGTGAGTGAGAAGCTTTTTTGTGTGTTAGGCCACAAGATTTGAGGGCTCAACTTTTCTACCCAACATGCAATTCCATAAATTCTTCCTCTGTTTAAATGAATCAGGATTGTTTTCAGTGCCCTGATACCAATTTCTAGGATTGGTAACAAAGAGAGAGGTTGTAGATAACATACACTCAGGGAAAATGGGAGGAATCTAGAATTGGTTATCAGGACTTGTTTGGGGCTAAAAGCAATTGAAAAATCACGTTAGTATTCAGAACTAGGTATCTGGCAGCCTGTGGAATATTGTAGTAAACAGCTAATTAAATTATCCCTGTGCTCCCATGAATGAGGTGCTCATCAAAGACAAACCCTTTGGGGAATAATAGTTCCTGCCATAAAAATATATGATGATGACGACAACGACTGATATAACACTGACTTATGTGCCAGACACTGTATTACTCAAATATATTAACGTTTTTAATGAAATGAAGGACATAAAGAAATTAAGGACCAACTGGCAGGTTAAATGGTGTGTCTAAAGGCACTAGAGCACGTAGAGAAAAAGCACAAAGCTCCACTTAAAGTCTCCTTTGTGATTCCAGCTTCCATCAGACCTAGCTGCGCCCTTCATGGTTGCAGGAGGTTCCAGCTCCCACTGATGGCCCTGGCTTGTTTGACCTCCTTCTTGTGCCCTTCTGGCTTTTGGAATGCTCACAGCTTCTCAGTGCCTCACCGTCCCATGTAGCTCCTTAGCAATTCCATCACCTGTGTAACCAATTCTTGAATTAAAATCCCTCATTTGAAATACTCAGATTTTCCTGACTGGATCCTGGTTGATATAGTTCCTGGTACTAGGAGTTCTCTTGTATCAATTAGCTTTTTCTGTATAACAGCACATCCCGAACTTTAACGGCTTAAAGCAACAGTGCTTTATTTTTGCTCGTGAGTCTATGGATCTTTTGCTGCTGATGTGAGTCAAGCTCGGCTCATCTCAGCTGGGGGAGCTCCTGTATCTACAGCACTCTGGGGTTGTATGGCTGGTGGGGACTTGCTGTTCCATGTTCACATATCTGGCTGTTTGATAATGTCAGCCGGGGCAATGCAAAAAGGGCGTGGATACAGAGAAGGGATAATAACGTTCATTTTTGCCAACTCTCTACCAAAAACCCTAAGAAATTGTCTCTCAAAATGGAATTCTGGTATTGCGTTCCTCCCCTCTTTAAGGCTGACTACCATAAAACCTCCTTACAAGTAGAACCCTATTCTGCTTATGGGTTACTAGAAATCTGTGGCATGTAGTGGCATCACAATTATTTAAATTATCTTATCACCTGTTATAGCTTGGTAGGAAGTGTCAACCGAAGGGAAGACTGGGCCATGAAGTGCTTGCTGTACTCGCCATCACGGTTAAATGAGCGCAAGTTCTGTGCGATGGGATTGCTGCTTCTGACTGTTCTAGAGAGCTAACAGAAATAAAATAAGTCTAGAAATGTAAACTCTCAGCTCAAGGCACGGACACAGAACAAAATGGCTCTTACAGTGCCATTGTGTGTGCGTGTGTGCGCATGCTCATAAGGCATCTATGGCTGAGGACACAGCCTAAAATCTAATTGTGTGGTATACATAATTTAAATGTAACTCAAATATACAACTTCTAAAAGTTTTTTGTGTTAAAATTAGTGAATCAGGAAAGACTGGGGCCCTTATATGTGGAATAAGAACATTTGGGTGGATTCTGATGGATCTGAGAACTTGTAATTCTAATCCTTCTGAGCTCCCCTCGTCAGTGGAAACAACTCCTCCTCTTCCTCTCTCTGAGGAGACAGGTCTTTTCCTGATTAAAGATGCTGTAATGATCCACCAAAATGGTTAATTTACAAGGTGATGCCTATTCTCATTGCCTTATACCTCGAGTCAGATACAGCATTCCCCAGGGAGAGGATTCAGAGTCAGCTCCAGTAGGAGACAGCTACATTAAAAGAATTTCAACCTGTTGCTAATTTATATTAGGGAAACATGTAAGAATGGATTCTAACGATGTTAGCTCAAGATGATTGGAATATAATATTAGATTGAGCTGAATCTATTGAAACAGGTACACTTACCCGAGATTCTGGATTTCCTATGTTGTCTTAGGCAGTTGTGTTTCTAAGAGTTTTCTTGGTTGTTAAACTAAAAATTGAATTCAGCGGTAGTCTAAAATCAATGACCTTACGATGTCATACCTGCCCTAGCATGATGTTGTAAAAGAAATCCAAAGGTTTAGGGAGACAGAAATGATGGAGTGAATTTATCACGTTCAAAACATTCCCTTGCCCCTAACTATGTTCCAGGGAGGAGGAGGAGGGGCTTGGAGGACACTTTCCCTCCAATAAGTCATTGAGAAACGAATCAGTGTGGGGAGATACTGACATTGAAATGGACTCTGATTTCAGTGAGTATTATGGGGTTTACATTACTAGAAAAACCCTAGGCCTATTGAGCAGAAACCTGACTTGAGTAGTCACAATAACAAATTATGGTGTCTTGCCACGTTCTACTCCTAAGCCAGTTTACAGAGCTGGAGTCCATTAATTGAAGGGGAGTCTATGTCACCTCGAGGGAGGACCTGTGATCATTTACTAAGATGACTGTGTCCTTGGGGGAAAATGTAAAATGGACACTAGCTCTGAGTTAACAATAATTTCTAGGGGCTAGAAATGGCATTGTGGTCTACTGAACAGAGTGAGGGCTTATGGATATTAGGGGATAAATTAAGTTCTGCCACAAGATTGTTTCACAGTGGTCCCAGCATATAAAGGAGCCACCCTACATTTTTTGAAGTGCTGAATTCATGTTGAAAATATTTATATTTAGCAACTGGTAGAATACTTACATCAGTGTCTGACCCATGGCATAAGGGCTATTGTGCTAAGAAGGGTCAAATGGAAGCCAAGGGAAAATGTTCTCCTACTTAAAATAGTAAATCAGAAGTAATAACACCTCCCTGTGGAGATTACAAAGATTAGTGCTACCTATTAAGGACTTGAACATTGGAGGCTGTTGATTCCTATCACATCTTTGTTTAACTTTCTTTAACTGGCCAGTATAAAAGGCAGATGAATTTGGAGAATGCCTGTGAATCACTGAAGTTAATTAAGTGATGACTCCAATCACAGCTACTTTTCCAAGTGTTGTATCTTTGCTGGAGCGAATGAACACAGTCCCTGGTGTTTGATTTGCAGCTGACAGATGTTTTTTCTTATATCAATTAGTATGGATTATCAAAAGCAGTCTGTTTTCACCTGGCAGAGACATCAGTAAACCTCAGAGCAATGTGAACTCTCCTGCATTGTCATAATATAATCCACAGGGTCCTTGATCAACGACGTCTCACAGGAGATCATTGTTAGCATCATGCTGAGCATGTTGAGCAGAAAAGAGCAAGAATCCCAGATGTCATGCAAATACAAATGTATACCAGGAGGTGGAAGAAAAATCCCATAAAAATTCAGGGGCCTGACACATCAGTGACGTTTCTGAGGCACATATAGGGTTATATGCCCCAGACAAGTTCCTGCACCTTGCACCACTTACCACCAAATCAGAAGCATGAAGCTCAGTGGGACACTTTGGATATTGGAGGCAACATATATTGTATTTGAGTGTGCCACTCTGACCTATTTATTAAGAAACTGGTAACCCTGCCAATTTTGAGTGAGGCCTAGGGCAAGAGAAGGTTCTATGTAAGGCACAGTCTGCAGAGCAAGGTTCTGTGCCCCTTAGCAGATTCAAGTGGCAAATATAGATACTAGATGGAAGACTTTGCATAGTTCAGGTGGATAATGAACGCTAGACACGATGGATTCTAAATTTACTTGAGCTATGAGCTCTCCTACTCACCATGAACTTAATGCTATCTGATCCAACAAACTAAAAGCCTGGATATATGCAGCTGCAATCCATTATCAAACAGAAGTTATTTCTATGAGATTGGACTTGGGCAGATTGGAAAACTGGTGACAAAAGTCTGAGGTCCTTTATGGGCTTCTCAAATAGGCACAGAGTGTAAGGATTATGTGTATCCCTTGAAAATGCTCACCAAAGAGCAATCTCAGCAGAGGAGGCTCTCAAGAATCAAATAGAGAAGATCATCTGATCTGTGGTGTCAGCCAGCCTCTTTCTGTAGCCCATAGTTCTTGCTTGATGGGCCCATATACAAAGGGGCCTTAGTGGCAGGGATGGAGGTTATCCATGGGCTCAGTAAGAAAGACTTCCTCTATCAGTGAATATCTGGCTTTCTCTGCTGCTAAATGCCCAAGCACCCAACAGCAGAGGCCATCCTGAGGACCTCATATGGCACCTTTCTTCTGAGGAACCATCTGGCCACCAGTGGTATATTGGTTACCTTGGATCTTTCCTATCATGGAAGGGGAAGAAATCTGTCCCCAAACAAATATATTCTGGGTACAGGTTTACCTTCCTTTCCCACAGTCCTTCTGCCAGCATCATCACTTGTGGACTTATAGAATGCTTTATCTATTGTCTCTGAGAAGGAGGTAGATTTTACTGTCAAGTAAGTGCAGCAGTAGGCTTGTGCCTGTGGAGTTCACTGGCCTTACCATGTAACTCATGACCCAGAAGCAGCTAACTTTATGAAATGGCCTGCTGACGACTCAGCTAGAGTCTCAGCTGTAAGACAACACTCTGTGAGGTTGGAGTGCTGTCCTCAGTGTGGGATATGCCTTAACAAGTGGCCACTATATCATACTGTCTTCCTCACAGCCAGAATGCATCAGTCCTGGAACTAAGAGGTAGAGATGTGAGGCCCTCTTTTATCATTACACCAAATAACCCACTGGAATAATTTTTGCTTCCATCTCTGCAACCTTGGGCTCAGTGAGTTTAGAGGTCCTAGTGCACAAGAAAGGAATGTTTCTACCAGGATACACAGTGAAGATCCTGTTGAAATGGAACCTGAGACTTGCCCTGGCCATTTTGTATTCTCATCATGCTGAATCAACAGCCAGAGAAGGGGTCTCTCTGTACTGTGTGGGGGGACTGATCACAATTATCTAGATGAAAGTAGATCGCTACTACACAATAGTGGAATAAGGGTATACTTAGAACTCAAGGTGTTCCCTGGAAGCCTCTTAATACTACCTTATCTGACAGTCCTTGTTAAGGGAAAACTGTGGGAATCCAATAAATAAAGACCGCTAATGACTCAGATCCCACAGGGAAAATGTTTATGTCACCCAACTAGATGAAGAACCTTGTCCAGCTGAGCTTCTAGCAAAGGATAAGGAACATGGAATGGGTAGTGGAAGAAAGAAGAGATAAATATGAACTTGACCTTGTAGTCAGCTACAGAAATGAGGACTGCAGCAGGCATGCATGTTTTTCTTATATTTGTATTATAAAAATAAACATAAATATAAATACGTTATCTATAAGTGTATATCTTTATATGTTAACCAATTATTTTCCCTTTTTCCTTCTCCTACCACTTTTTTATGAAGTGTGTTAGTTGTTCTTTTCTTCAGAATTTAGATCAAACTGTGAAGAGCCACATACAGTCCTGAGGGAGAGGACCTAATATCATCTGGGGTTCCTGGACATGGTGAAGAAAATTATTTCAGATGGTGCTTTGTGTTTGACCTTTCTGGGAAGAAAGTGTTTATTTGTACAAAAGTTAGTTGACTTCTGTGAGGTGGAAACATGAAGTCGTTTTATGAGAGTTAGGCATGGGTAGAAGTGTGAGGATGGATGCTTTGTGGCAAAATGGGTAGACTGTGGTAGCCATTTGTCTGTTTACTCTTGGATCTCTCTCATTTTTCCCATGCTCTGCTTAATGTGGCAGGGATCTACCTACATTTCCCAGACTCCCTTGCATCTGACTATGGTATAGCACCAGCCAAGGGACAACACTGGCAGAAGAGAGCAGGATAGAAGGAGAAAAGCCTATCTATTTCTCTCTGTCTCTGTCTCCTTTGGGTGGCATCTCTAGCAGCGACTGGAACTCCACTCTCTGTTATCCCAGCTCATGCCAGGTAACTCATGCCAGGTGCTAGCTCTTTCTGGACCTACAATTTTTCCTCCAGCCCTAGAAGTGCTATTGCCTTCATTAAAAAAAAAATAGGTTTCCTCACTCTCCCTTCTGTGCTCCTCAGCTGTTTTATCACCTACATGTCGAATACCCTGTGTTGAATTCCCACTGTTTGAAATACCTAGAATAGTAGTTTCTATTTTCCTAATTGGACCCTGACTACTGATAAAATGTGTATGTGTGCATGCATGTGTGCCTGTGTGTGATATAAGTGAATTTGTATAAAATATTATATAAGCACACATGTGTGTATCTGTGTATTCATGGGTGGGTATATAATTCATACAAAAGGAATATTGAGGGATAGGTTTTCCAAGGGAGAATAGAGGGGGGCTTTCAATTTTCTCTCTCTATTTATTTATTTTCTTTTAATTAGATTTTACGACAAGCAACTTTGTAGTTTTAAAACATATAGTTCGTTTTGAATGACTCAAAGTTTCCTAAGTAACTGTCTGCCCATCTGGCGGCAGCTTTAACGTCCTCACAGTTTTACATAGAAAGTATACTAGTATAGTTGCAGTGACTTTATCTATCCACACCTCTAGATAATCCCTCTCCTTAAACAATGTGAGAAATGTATATCTACTTGGATCAACAAAAATATTTCAGGTTTCATATTCTTGTGGCAGATTCTATTTTGTTTGGTGTGATCCAGCATGTTCTATTTCCTCAACATTCACACAGGATATAAAATCACTATATTTCCATCTGATGTCAATATATTCATTCTGCAACTGCTATATCCCATGTTATATGGTTCAAAATGAATGTGAGGAAAGTATGAGAATGCTGTGTTGGTGGGCTTGCCATTTTGTTAGTGCTAAAATTTGTCAACTGCTAATTTTCTAAGGAATAAGATTAAAAGGTGCTCTTAAATTCAGAAACATGAAGGAAGGGCTATAAAGTTATATTGTTGCTCTGACATATTTATAATTCTTAATAGCCCAATAGAGTTTGACAGACTTTATATCAGGATTTCGTTTTCTATCAAAATCCCAGCAATATTCTGGTGATAAGAGTTTAGTGGGTTTATGGAGAAAGAAATACTTGTTTAAGTGACTTTCATCATGCCACACTGCTTCAATGTTATTCCTCTTGTCAATCATGATTGCTTTGAAGCACTCCCTAGCAATATTGAGAACCTGAATGGGAGTGCCACCAAATACAGCAGCATGGTAATAAAAATCTCCCTGACCAATAGGTATATATGCTTCCGATAACTGACTTCTCTCATAAGGTACCTCCATAGGATTTGCGTTATACCAATAAGCATGTAATTGAGCTACTGACTCCCCCAGAGTCTCCAATCCATATTTTCTTAAGAAGATTTGATCCACATCCATGCAGAAGAGGAAGTCAACTTCATATTGGATGTGATTTACAACATGTTCACTGATAGTCTTCATGCGCATCATACTGACATCTTGCCATCTCCTCTCTCGCTTAATTTCAAAAACTTTCATGGTATGGAGGGGACTCAGCTGTATCCATGGCATGTGGGAGAAGTCATCTGTCAGGACATAAATTATGACTTTCTGGCCAACCATAAAATGTTTATCAGCAGATGCTATAAATCTTCTCAAATAGCGCTCAAGGTATCTGTGAAGTAAATAAGAAATGATTAAGTTGCTCTTCTTATGTTTTAGTGGGACGCATCCTATTTAAACTATACTGACTGTAGTTAATCCAAAAATGCTGCTAAGCAACCAAATATTCAATATGCTTCTTGAGGGGTATTTAAGTAGTATAAAATAAAGTGAAATTATCTGCCTTTACTCTCCCTGATGGGGGTCTATGGATCATAGGAGAGAAGAGGAGTTCTTCACGAGAGGGAATGAAACTTGAGTGAGATCAGGAAGCTGCACAGAGCCCAGTGCAAGATGAGAGCTAGTATTCAGGGTGATCAGAATGATGGGAACTTGCTTTGGAGGTTTCAGGCAAGGAAGGTCTTGGGTCATTGCAAGAGCAGTTATTGACATCTGTGGCTTGCTTTATGAGTAGTCAATTATGCATAAACGATCAGAGCGGGTATGATCAGTTCCCCACTTACCTGCACTGTCTTTCTTATTGTGCCTTATGGCCTTTAGTATGGTGGTAAACTTGCTGGATTAGGAAACAAAACTTTCTCATTTCCAGTCTCTCAAGCCAGTAAAAGATGCTCAGAGTAATAAATGGCCCCAGGTAAATTCAAAAAAGGAAAGGTAATCCTATGTGGCTCAGCTTCAAATAATGTGTATGTAATCATTAAAAATGAGTTCTGGATGTTGATCTAAGTGTTAAGAAATACAGCAGATGGGGTCAGGAGAAAACTAAAATTATTAGGTAAATTATGAAAAATATCACTTAAAGTATTCTACTGAGCTGGAAGCTAGTGACTCCAAAGAAATCCAATTTATCTACATTTCTTTTATGGTTAATGCTTTTGTCATGTTTCAGAAATGTTTGCCTCCTCAAGGTAGTGCATATTCTCCTACATTTTCTTCTAGTAGCTTTGTTTTGTCTTTCACATTTAAGTCTATCATTCATTTGAATTAATATTTGTGTATGGTGTGTTATAGGGCTGTTTTGCATTGGTCTCAGCCTATTGATATTGATGCTATTGGCTAGGAATGCCTGGGGACGCTCACCTGGGCTCCTACTACTTGTGGTGAGACCCCCACAGACCTTTCTCCTCTGCCAGACTCAGTGTTGTGGCTGGACTGTCCCTTGTGGGTCATCTTATGGTTTGCAAGATGCACCTCAGGCACAACCATTAGGGAACTCTGAAAAAATGAGGTTTATTACTCACAAGTCCAGGAGGGTATGGCATACTGGGGCCACATAACAAGGTGACAGGAAGAGAGAGAGAGAGGACTTGAGAGTTCTGTTTTATTGGGGTGGAGGGTGGGGTGTCTAGGGCTTCACCAGTTCATTCTTTATTGGCAAATTTAAAACATAAGAGCGGAAATTAAAGCATGGGAAAGGTTACCCAGGGCTTTCTAAAAGGGGAACTTCATGGATGGGGTGGCCTGACTCTTTATCTAGTGGTTTAGCTAGTAACTGTGTCCACAGCTGGCAACATGTTTATTCAAGATGGATGTCTTTGAAATAGATTCCTGGGCAATTAAAAGCTTCATGTCAGGCATTTACAATCAAACAAGCTTATTGTGAGGCACTTACGCTACAATGGGAAACAATTTTTTTTTCAGCTTTTAAAAACTTTCTATTTTGGAATGATATTAGATTTATAGTGAAGTTGCGAATATATTATAGAGAGTTCCCATATCCATCTCCCCACCCTCCCCTAATGCTACTATCTTATGTAACCATGGTACATTTGTCAAAGCTAGAAAATTATCAGTGGTAAAATACTATTAACTAAGCCACAGGTTTTATTTGGATTTCACCAGTTTTCCCCCAATGGCCTTTGTAGTTTCCAGGATCCAATCCAGGACACACATTGCATTTAGTCATTATGTCTCCTTATTCTCCTCTAGCCTGTGTCAGTTCTTCTCCTTGTTGTTCATGACCCTGATCATTTTGAAAAGAGCCCTGATCAAGTATTCTGCAGAATGGCTGCAATGTGGGTTTTTCTGAAGTTTTCTTAGGTAAAGTTAATTTTAATACAGTCACTTTTATCAGTCTTTTCCTTTATGATTAGTATTTCCTATGTCTTGATTAAGAAATCCTTTCCTAGCCTGAGTTCCTGAAGACATACTATAGTTTTTGCTTTTGCTTTTGGTCTTTAAACTACTTGGGAATTAATGTTTGTATACACTTGTATATGGTATGCTATAGAGGTACAATTTCAATCTTCTCATGTTGACATTGACTTTCTCCAGCATCATTTATGGAAGTCTTTCCCTAGAGATCTACAATATCATTGCTAATAAATATAAAGGCTTTAACATTTGCATAGGGCTTTCTATTTTGTTATATTGACTTATTTGTTTATCCCTGTAGCAAATATTTATATCTAAATGCTCCATAAAGATACTTTCAATCTATCCTCCTGTTTTCAGTTCCACCTATACCCCTAGTTTCAGACAAACTTGATGTCACTAATTCCTGAGACTTTCAGGGGCTCTTTAACACACAGAGGAGGTTTTATGGCAAAGTTAATGAGGCTTTGGTTTCAGTGCCTCTTCACTTACATAGGACCCTTCCAAGACTCAGTGCGTTCTATTGAGGGGATTGGGAAAGAAGCACAAGCTCCATATGTGTCCTGAAGGTAGGAGCACTGCCCCAGCATGGGGTCACTCTCTATGCCCTGTTACAGATCCTGGGGAAGCAACTGGGAAGGATAAGAATGGGTCTGGGGAAGAGGTACACAGGAAGCTTCTTCTGCAATTATTCCTCCCTCCCTTCCTTCCTCTTCCTTTACATTTTTTTTCTTTTTTAAGAATAAATTACGATCAGTATTTAATAATGAGTTACAATAAAGTTGATAAACTATAATTTTAATGGGTCATATGTACATTGTTCAACTTTACTCAATACTTTGTTGTACTTTCTATATATGATTTTGGTATCAGGGCAGCACTTGCTTCATTAAATGGATTGGGAAGTGTTTCCCTCTTCTTTTATTTTCCAAAAGATTGTGTATTATTGATGTTAATTCTTCTTTAAATATTTGGTATAATTCTCCAGTGAAACCATCTGGGCCTGGAGACTTTGGGAGTCTTTATAATTATGAATTCTATTTCCTCAATAGCTATAGGGCTATTCAAATGATCTATTTCATGTTGGGTGAGTTGTGGCAATTAGTACTTGTCAAGGTCCGTTTCATCTAAGGTGTCACATATATGTGTGTAGAGCATTTTGTAGTATTCCCTGATTATCCTTTTGATGTCTGCAAGGTCTGAGGTGACATACCCTGTTTCCTTCCTGATATTGGTAATTTGTGTCATTTTCTTTCTGTGCCAGACTTTCTGGATAGTTGTGAATTTTATTGATTTTTTCCAAAGAACCAGCTTTTTGTTTCATTGATTTTTCTCTATTGCTTTTCTGCTTTCAATTTCATGGATTTCTGCTCTCATCTTTATTATTTTCTTTCTTCTTCTTGCTTTGGCTTTATTTTGCTCTACTTTTTGCCAATTCTTGAGGTGGGATTAATGATAATCTCCCATTTTCTAGAATAAAAAGCCTGACTATAAAGGAAATTTGGCATTACCTACCTTCCCACAGCAAACACAGTCAACCCCACTGTAATTTTATGATTTGCATAATAATTTTCCAATATTCTTTCATTGTAAGTGCCATCCCACACAACCGGAGCTGACCAGTTGGTAGTAGTCAAGTTTTTGGATGCACTGTGAGAAAGATATAAGAGTTATGAACAAAACACCTTTTAGTAAAACTGCAGTAGATGTTACTAATATATAAAGCCTGTGTCTGATTGCAGCATTTTCTAACTCCTAAACCAAAGCCTTGATGGTTATGATAAACTAGAGAAACAACTTATCAGAAATGGCCAGTCATTAGAAAAGTACACATACAGATTAGTTATACTATGATTCCAAGACATTTGAGGTTACATAGTTGAAATGTCGCCCAAAGTCTAAAGTAATGATTTCCCTTATATTTGGACAAGATCTTCTGGTCTTAGCTTTTTGACATTGGTTATTTTCAGATACCATATTTTGAAAATTTAACATCCCAGTTTTCATAATCTAAAATGCTGCCAGTGCTAATATTACTGCATACCGCCAGAATCAACTTTGTCAGAATTCTGGAAGATAGACAAAGGTTTAAAGGAACCAAGCAAAAGTTAAATGAAGAAAAGGATGACTCAACAGGGTAGGAGTAGGAAAGCTTTATGGTATTTTAACTTAGCCTTGCACCAACTCCCTCCCCAGTGTGGCACTGGTATTGAAAACAGCAGGACGTGTTCTCAGTGTGGTAATCTGATTCTGGAGGGAGAAGTGGATCTGATTCCCAAGGAACTGTGTTTGTCCATTTTACCCATCTGAGAGTTCCTGGAAGGACTGACTCATAGTGCTTTCCTTTGTGTCACTTAACTCAGCACTCTCCCAGAATGGAAAAGTGGCTAAGCAGAGGGTGTTCCTTGAAAAGATTTTAAAAAGGAACACGTCCCTTTCACCTGAGGCAAAAGATTATAAAAGATTCCAAAAAAGTTGGAATAAACACTAAATATGATGAAAGCCTGGGAGGAAAAGTTTGAAAGAGGGTTTTTTTAGAAAGTAAGGGCTTTGACAAGATCCTGTGTATAACAAGGAATTGAGAAATCCATACACATGCTCAGGGTAGGATGCATGCTCAGAAAAGATCTGTGAAGATCCTCAGCTTTCACCGCTGGGTGATATGTAGGCTCAGTGCAAGCCGGAAGTGAAGGCTAAGGCAGAGTTGTAAATAGCTGGGCTGTGTTGAAGGAGGACCCAAACACAGAGCCAATCTTCAAAGACTATGAGAGGTTTTTACTTTTTCTTTTCTTTTCTTCTGCTTTGGTTCTCCTCCTTCTCCTTCTTTTCCTCCTTCTCCTTCTCTCTCTTCCTCTTCTTCCTGTTCATCCTTTTCTTCCTCTTTCTCTTCCTCTTCTTCTCCTTCTTCTGCCTTCCAACAACCCCTCACCCCCTCAACCTCTGGCTCTAGGCATTTAAGGGAATCTCTGTCAAGCCACTAGCTGACCACAAACTAAATTAACAGAGGCCTCTTAGAACAAACAACAAAGAATACAGACTTTTAGAAAAGTCACTAAACAAACAGCTACAACCCACAGCAAGCAAGAACAACTCTGAGGAGGCGAAAGAATCCGATTTCCAGAATGACCGCATTGTAATATACAAAACCTCTAGTTTTCTACCAAACATTATGAGGCATGCAAAGAAACAAGAACATGTCACAGGAGAAAAAATAACAAAAACTGTACCTGGGGAAGCCCAGACATTGGACTTACTAGACAAAGACTTTAAATCAACCATTTTAAATATGCTGAAAGAGAAAAAGGAAAACATGGACAGAGAACTAAAGGTAATCAGGAGAACACTATCTCAGCAAAAAGAGAATATCCATAAAGAGAGAGAAATTATAAAAAGAAACCATACAGAAAGTCTGGAGCTGAGAAGTATAATAGCTGGAATGAAAAAACTCACTATAAGATCTCAGCAGCAGATTTGAGCAGACAGAAGAAAGAATCAAACATAGACATAACGCTTTAACCAAAAAATAATGGGGCCAGCCCTGGTGGCCTAGTGGTTGTTTGGCATGCTCTGTTTCGGCAGCTGGGGTTTGGTTTCTGGGTGTGGACCTATACCACTTATCTGTCAGTGGCCATGCTGTGGTGGCGGCTCTCATACGAAAAGAGGAAGATTGGCAGTGGATGTTAGGTCAGGGTGAATCTTCCTCAGCAAAAATAAATAAAGAAAGAATTTATTCCTCTCAAATACACATGGAACATTCTCCAGGATAGATTATATGTTAGGCCATAAAACAAATTTCAGTAAACTTAAAATGATTGGAAACATACAAACTATCTTTTCCATTGACAATGGAATGAAATTAGAAATCATTAACTGAAATAAATCTGGAAAATTCACAAATATGTGGAAATTAAACCACACGCTCTTAACCAATGGGTCAAAGAAAAATCACAAGGGAAATTAGAAAATACATTGTGATGAATAAAAGTGAAAATACAACATACCAAGACTTAACGAGATGCAGTGAGAAGCAGTACTCAGAAGGAGACATATGGGTGTAAACATCTATATTAAAAAAGAAGAAATATCTCATACCAATAACCTAATCTTCTACCTTAAGGAACTAGGAAAAAAGGAACAAACTAAACCCAAAGCAAGCAGAAGGAAGAAATAATAAAGATTGGAATAGAGACAACTGACATAGATAAAAAGATAAAATAGAATCAATGAAACCAAAAGTTGGTTGTTTGAAAAGATCAGAAAAATTGATAAACCTTTAATTAGACTGACCAAGAGCAAAACAGAGATGACTCAAATTATCAGGAATGGAAATGGGAACATTACTACAGACATTACAGATATAAAAAGGTTTATAAGAGAATACAATGAACAACTATACACCAACACATTAGATAAGCTAGATGAAATGGACAAATTCCTAATAATACACAAACTACCAAAACTGGTTTAAGGAAAAATAGAAAATCTTAATAGACCTATAACAAGTAAAGAGATTCTATTGGTAATACAAAATCTTCCAAAAAAGAAAAACCCAGGTCCAGATGGCTTCACTGGTGAATTCTACCAAACATTTAAAGAATTAATGCCAATAATTCTCAAAGAATTATTTCTTCCAAAGAAATAGAAGAGGAGGGACCACTTTCCAACTCATTCTATGAGGCCAGTATTACTCTGATGCCAAAGCCAGACAAAGAGTTCTCAAGAAAAGAACGCTATAGACCCGATATTCATTATGAATATAGGTGCCAAAATCCTCAACAAAATATTAGCAAACTGAATCTGGCAGCATATTAAAATCCCACCATGACCAAGTGGAATTTATTCCAGGAATGCAAGGCTGGTTAAACATACAAATATCAATCAATGTAAAACACCATGTTAGTAAAATGAAAGAAAAACCACATAATCTTTTCTTTTTTTAAAGATTGGCACCTGAGCTAACATCTGTTGCCAATCTTTTTCTGTTTTTCTTCTTCTCCTGAAAACGCCCCAGTACATAGTTGTATATTCTGGTTGTAAATATTCTGGTTATGCTATGTGGGACACTGCCTCAGCATGGCCTGATGAGCAGTGCCATGTCCACACCTGGGATTCAAACTGGTGAAACCGCAGGCCACTGAAGTGGAGTGTGTGAACTTCACCACTCGGCCTTGGGGCCAGCCCCCACATGATCATTTTAATTGATACAGGAAAGGTCTTTGACAAAATCCCACACTCTTTCACCATAAAAATACCCAATAAACTAGAAATAGAAGGGAACTTCCTCAGCATGATAAAGGGCATCTATGTAAAACCCACAGCTGACATCATACTTATTGTTGAGAGACTAAAGCTTTTCCCCTGAAATCAGGAACAAGACAAGGATGTCTGTTTTATGCACTTCCATTCAACATTGTACTGGAAGTTTAGCCAGAGCAATTAGGCAAGAAAAAGAAATGAAAGACATCCACATTGGAAATGAAGAAGTAAAACTATCTCTACTAGCAGAGAGAATTCTAAGAAATCTACAAAAAAATTATTAGAACTAATAAATATTTCAGGTACAAGATCAATGTGTAAAACTCATTTGTGTTTTCATACACTAGAAATGAACAATCCAAAAGTGAAATTAAGAAAACAATTTCATTTACAATAGGATCAAAAATAATAAAGCATTTAGGAACAACTGTAACCAAGGATGTACAAGATTTCTACAATGAAAACTATAAAACATTGTTGAAAGAGATTAAAGACGCCTAAATAAATGGAAAGACATCCCACATTTATGGATTGGAAGGCTTAATATTGTTAAGATGACAAGACATCCCAAAGTGATCTACAGATTCAATGAAATTCTTACCTGTAGTGGGTTGAATAGTGCCCCCCAAAATTCAAATCCACTTGAAACTTCAGAATGTTACCTTATTTGGAAATAATGTGTTTTCAGATGTAATTAATTATGATGAGGTCATTCTGAATTAGGTTGGGCCCTAAATCCAATGACAAGTGTCCTTATGAGAAGATAAAAGGACACACAGAGCAGAGACACAGAGAAGAAGGCCACGTGAAGACAGAGGCAGAGATTGGAGTTATGCTACCACAAATGAAGGAACGCTTGGGGGCACCAGAAGCTGGAAGAGGCAGGAAGAATTCTTCCCTAGAGCTTTTAGAGGGAGCATGGCCCTGCTGACATTTTGATTTTGGATTTCTGGACTCTCGAACTGTAAGGAAATACATTTCTATTGTTTTAAGACACTCAGTTTTTGGTAACTAATACATTATCAATTTTCCAACTGCCTTTATTTATTTATTTATTTATTTTGCAAAAATGGAAGTTGAGCCTAAAATTCATAAAGAATTGCAGGAGATCCCAAACAACCAAAATAATCTTGACAAAGAACAAAGTTGGAGGTCTCACTTCCTGATTTTAAAACTTACTACAAAAAGATGGAGTGACGTCAGCATTATGGCAGAGTGAGCTTTCTCGGTAATCTCTCCCCTCCACCACACAAGGAAAAAGACATTCATACTCCAACAGAGGACATCCAAACACAACACAAAAGACATCTGAGAGACCCACACTACCAGACAATGGAGGGTGGGGAGGCAGGAGCCCCCCTCGGAGGAGGGGCGGGGTAAGAGAAAACCTCACTCCCTCCCCAAAAGACTGAGATCTAGGACCACCAGTGGCCTCTGAGAGGGAAGGAACAGGAGAGGGGTCGTTCGTTCGTGGGAACATCAAAGATCCCTGAGGGCCCTTGCAGTCTAGGGGAAAGCTCCTACTGAGGTGAAAGCTAACGCAGGGGTGACCTAATCAAGCCAACACCCTAGGAAAGCAGATAGCAAGGGCAAAGCGAGAAAAGGCCATGAGCATGCAGAGGAAAGCAACCCTCCCCCACACCTGCCCAGTGTCAGCTCTAGTGCCTGTGATCTCAGTGGAATGCAGAAGGCTCAGAATATGCGGCTTTTGACCACCACCCAGTGGCCATAGGCAGTAACTGCGACCAAATAATACCACGATGCACAAAAACAGAGGCACGCCCTCTAGCAGTATCAAAAATTATATTAAACCTCCAAACCAGAGAGAAAATGACAGGTACCAAGAAATCAGTCCTGAGGACACAGAAATGTGTAACCTAAATGACAGAGAATTCAAAATAGCTATCATCAAAAAACTCAACGAGTTAAAAGAGAATGTAGAGAAACAATTCAACGACTTCAGGAGCTACTTCACAAAAGAGATTGAAACTATAAATAAGAATCAATAAAAATATTGGCAATGAAAGACACAATGGAAAAGATAAAACAAAATATGGATTCTGTGAATGTTCAAGTGGATGTCATAGAGGAACAAATCAGCATAATCAAGGATAGTCATGTTGAAATGCTCCAGATAGAGGAGGAGAGAGAACTAAGACTATAAAGAGATAAAGCCTCTGAGAAATATCCAACTCAATTAGGAAATGCAACATAAGAATTATAGGTATTCAAGAGGGAGAAGACAGGGAGAATGGAGCAGAAAACTTGTTCAAAGAAATAATATAGAACTTCCGAAACCTAGGAAGGAGATGGAAATCCATGTGGAAGAGTCTATCAGATCTCCTAAATATGTCAATGTGAAAAGACCTACTGGAAGGCATATAGTAGTGAAACTGGCAAAAGTGAATGACAAAGAAAGAATACTAAGGGCAGCAAGGCAGAAGAAAATAACCTACAAAGGAACCCCCATCAAGCTTTCAGCGGATTTCTCTGTAGAAAGCTTAGAGGCCAGACGAGACTGGACTGACATATTCAAATCTTTGAAAGACAAAAACTTTCAGCCAAGAATACTCTATCCAGTGAAAATATCCTTCAGGTATGATGTAGAAACAAAAACTTTCCCAGACAAACATAAGCTAAGGGAGATCATAGCCACAAGACCCTCCCTACAGGAAACCCTCATGAAGGAGCTCATACCCAAAAAGAAAAAAGGGAGAAAGGGGTTACAAAGCACAGAGTAGGGAGATAAATAGGTAGACAAAATCAGAAAATCATAGCTATACATCAGAACAGGTTAGCAAATACTAAAGAATAGCAGCATTAAAGATAAAGGGAAGGAAAACACCCAAACCAAACATAATCTTGTCATTTTAATCACAAACTCACAACACAAGATGGAATAAGATGTCAGCAAAACAACTTAGGAGGGGAAGACGAAAGGGACTGAATCGGTTTGGTCTAAGGAAATAAGAGGCCATCAGAAAATGGACTGTGTTATCTATGAGATTTTGAATACAAATCTCATGGTAACCACTAAACAGAAAAGCAGAATAGAGACACAAATAATAAATAAGGAGAAAATGAAGAAACACAACATAAAAAAAATACACAACTCAATTGGTAGACCAAAATACACAGTACGGGAAACAAAGGAAATGCAGGAGAACTGGAAAATGAGTGATAAAATGGCAGCATTAAGCCCTCATATATTGATAATCACCCTAAACATAAATGGATTGAATTTTCCAATAAAAAGACACAGAGTAGTAAGATGGATTAAAGAACAAGACCCAACAATATGCTGCCTCCAGAAAAGACATCTCAGCTCCAACAACAAACACAGGCTCAGAGTGAAGGGATGGAAGACAATACCCAAAACTAATGGCAAATAAAAGAAAGCAGGTGTCACAATGCTTATATCAGACAAAGCAAACTTCAAGGTAAGACAGGTAAAGAGAGACAAAGAGGGGCAGTATATAATGATCAAAGGGACACGCCATCAAGAAGAAATAACACTTATAAATATCTGTGCACTCAACACAGGAGCACAAAGTACATAAAGAAACTATTAACAAACCTAAAAGAAGATATTAATAATAATGCAATAATAGTAGGGACCTCAACACTGCACTCGCATCAATGGATAGACGATCCAGACAGAAAATCAACAAGGAAACAGTGGAATTAAATGAAAAGCTAGACCAGTTGGGCTTAATAAAACATATATTGAACACTCCATCCAAAAACAGCAGAATACACATTCTTCTCAAGGGCACACAGAACATTCTCAAGCATAGACAATATGTTGGGAAACAAGGCAAGCCTCAATAAATTTAAGAAGATTGAAATAATAAGAAGCATCTTTTCCAATCACAATGCTATGAAGCTAGAAATTAATTACAAGAAAAAGGCTGAGAAAGGGACAAAGATGTGGAGACTAAACAGCATGCTACTGAACAAACAATGAATCACTGAAGAAATTAAAGGAGAAATCAAAAAATATCTGTAGACAAATGAAAATGAAAACATACCATACCAACCCATGAGAGGCATCAAAAGCCATATTAAGAGGGAAATTCATTGCAATACAGGCTCACCTTAACAAATAAAAAAAAATCCCAAATAAGCAACCTCAAACTACACCTAACTGAATTAGAAAAAGAAGAACAAACAAAGCCCAAAGTCAGCAGAAGGAGAGAAATAATAAAAATCAGAGCAGAAATAAACTCTATTGAAACAAAAAAAGGCAGTAGAAAGGATCAATGAAACAAAGAGCTGGTTCTTTGAGAAGATAAACAAAATTAATAAACCCCTAGCCAGACTTACAAAGGAAAAAAGAGAGAAAGCTCAGATAAATAAAATTAGAAATGAAAGAGAAGAAATAACAGTGGATACCACAGAAATACAATAGATCATAAGAGAATACTACGAAAAGCTATATGCCAACAAAATGGACAATCTGGAAGAAACAGATAAATTCTTAGACTCTTACAACCTCCCAAAGTGGAAGCAATAATAGATAATCTGAATAGACCAATGACAAGTAAAGCGATTGAAACAGTAATCAAAAGCATCCCAAAAAATAAAACCCCAGGACCAGATTGCTTCCCTGAAGAGGATTTAATACCTACCCTTCTCAAGCTATTCCAAAAAATTAGGGAAGATGGAATGCTTCCTAACACATTCTATGAGGCCAACATCACTCTGATACCAAAGTCTGACGAGGACAACAAAAAAAGGAAAACTACAGGCCAATATTGCTGATGAACATAGACGCAAAAATCCTCAGCAACATATCGGCAACCCAAATACAGCAGTACATCAAAAAGATCATACATCATAACCAAGTGGGATTTATACCAGGGACACAGGGATGGTTCAACACCTGCAAATCAATCAATGTGATACACCACATTAACAAAATGAGGAGTGAAAACCACATGATCATCTCAGTGGATGCAGAGAAAGCATTTGACAAGATCCAACAGCCTTTTATGATAAAAAAAAAAAAAAACCTCTTAACAAAATGGGGATAGAATGAAATTACCTCAATATAATAAAGGTCATATATGACAAACCCACAGCCAATATCATACTCAATGGGGAAAAACTGAACGCCATCCCTCTGAGAACAGGAACAAGACAAGGATGCCCATTATCACCACTCTTATTCAACATAGTACTGGAGGTTTTGGCCAGAGCAATTAGGCAAGAGAAAGCAATAAAAGGAATCCCAATACGTAGTGAAGAAGTGAAACTCTTGCTGTTTGCAGACAACATGATCTTATATATAGAAAACCCTAAAGAATCCATTGGAAAACTAATAGAAATTATTAACAACGTTAGTAAAGTTGCAGGGAACAAAACCAACTTACAAAAATCAGTTGCATTTCTATACCCTAGTAATGAACTTACAGAAAGAGAATTGAAGAATACAATTCCATTTACAATTGCAACAAAAAGAATAAATTATCTAGGAATAAATTTTACCAAGGAGGTGAAGGACTTATACCATGAAAACTATAAGACGTTATTGAAAGAAATAGATGATGACATAAAGAGAAGGAAAGAGATTCCCTGCACATGGATTGGAAGAATAAACATAGTTAAAATGTCCATACTACCCAAAGCAATCTACAGATTCAATGCAATCTCAATCAGAATTCCAGTGACATTCTTCACAGAAATGGAACAAAGAATCCTAAAATTCATATGGGGCAACCAAAGACCCCGAATTGCTAAGGCAATCCTGAGAAAAAAGAACAAAGCTGGAGGCATCACGATCCCTTACTTCAAAATGTACTACAAAGCCACAGTAATCGAAACAGCATAGTACTGGTACAAAAACAGGCACACAGATCAATGGAACGGAACTGAAAGCCCAGAAATAAAACCACACATCTACGGACAGCTAATCTTTGACAAAGGTGCCAAGAACATACAATGGAGAAAAGATAGTCTCTTCAATAAATGGTGTTGGGAAAATTGGATAGCCACATGCAAAAGAATGAATGTAGACCATTATCTCACACCATACACAAAAATAAACTCAAAATGGATCAAAGATTTGAAGATAAGTCCTGAAACCATAAAACTCCTGGAAGATAATATAGGTAGTACACTCTTTGACATTGAACTAAAAAGGATCTTTTCAAATATCATGTCTTCTCAGACAAGGGAAACAAAAGAAAAAATAAACAACTGAGACTTCATGAGACTAAAGAGCTTCTGCAAGGCAAAAGAAACTAGGATCAAAACAAAAAGACAACCCACCAATTGGGAGAAAATATTTGTAAATCATGTATCTGACAAAGGGTTAATCTCCATAATATATAAGGAACACATACAACTTAACAACAAAAAAACAAACAGCCAGATCAAAAAATGGGCAGACAATATGAACAGACATTATTCCAAAGAAGATATACAAATGGCCATTAAACAGATGAAAAGATGTTCAATATCACTAATCATCAGGGAAACGCAAATCAAAACTACACTAACATACCACCAGACACCTGTTAAAATGGCTATAATCACTAAGACTAAAAATAACAAATGTTGGACAGGGTGTGGAGAAAAGGGAACCCTCATGCACTGCTGGTGGGAATGCAAACTGGTGCAACAACTATGGAAAACAGTACGGAGATTCCTCAAAAAACTAAAAATAGAAATACCACATGACCCAGCTATCCTGGTACTGCATTTCTACCCAAACAAGGTGAAATCAACAATCCAAAGTAACATATGTACCCCTATGTTCATTTCAGGACTATTCACAATAGCCAAGACATAGAAACAATCCAAGTGGCCATCAACCGATGACTGGATAAAGCAGAAGTGGTATGTATATACAATGGAATACTACTCAGCCATAAAAAAGACAAAATCATCCCATTTGCAACAACATGGATGGACTTAGAGGGAATTATGCTAAGCGAAATAAATCAGACTGAGAAAGAAAAACACCATGTGATTTCACTCATATGTGGAATATAAACAAACATATGGACAAAGAAATAGTTCAGTGGCAGTGGTTACCAGGGGAAGGAGGGTGGGGGTGAGCACAGCGTGTGAAAGGGAACACTTATGTGGTGACAGACAAGAAATAATATACAACTGAAATTTCACAAGGCTGTAAACTATTATGAACTCAATAAAAAAACTTACTACAAAGATACAGTAATCAAAACAGTGTGGCATTGGCATAAGGGTGGACATAGAGATCAATGGAATAGAAATGAATCTGTAATAAACTCATATGACTATGATCAATTGATTTTAAATGAAGGTGTTAAGACCAGTCAATGGGGAAAGAACATCTTTTCAACAAATTGTGCTGGGACAACTGAATATCCATGACTATTCATGAAAAAAAAATGAAGTTGTACTCCTATCTCACACCATATACAAAAATTAACTAAAAATGTATCAAAGACCTAATGTAAGAGCACAGATTATAAAACTCTTATAAGAAAACTGCAGTAAATTTTCAGGATCTTGGATTTGGTAATGATTTTTTAGATATGACACCAAAAGCACAGGCATCAAAGGAAAAAAATAGATAAATTGGAATTCGTCAAAAAACAAAATTTTGCACATCAAAGGACACTAACACGAAAGTGAAAAGACAACCCACAGAATGGGAGGAAATATTTTAAATCATATATAAGAGTCTCATATCTAGAATATATAAAGAACTTTTATAACACAACATTAAAAAGTCAAACAACCCAATTTAACAATGAGCAAAGGATTTGAATAGACATTTCTATCTATATGCAAATGGCCAATAAGCACATGAAAAGATGCTTAACGTCATTAGTCATTAGAAAAATGCAAATCAAAACTACAATGAGATACCATTTCCCACACTCTAGGATGGCCATAATAAAAACAAAACCCCCCCAAAACATAAAGTAACACGTGTTGGAAAGGATGTGGAGAAATTCAAACCCTCGTACACTGTTGGTGGGAATGTAAATTGGTGCAGCTGCCATGGAAAACAGTTTGATGGTTCTTCAAAAAGTTCCACATAGAATTACTATGTGACCCAGTAATTCCACTGATAGCCAAGAGAATTAAAAACACTCACTTAAATTAAAACCTGTGCAAGAATGTTCACAGCACCATTAGTCATAATAGACAAAAAGTGGAAACAACCCACTGTCCATTAACTGATCAATACAATATGCCCACAAAATGGAGTATTATTCAGCTACAAAAGGGGATAAAGTACTGATATGTGCTACAACATAGATGAACCTTGAAAACATGCTAAATGAAGGAAGCCAGACATAAAAGGCCACATGTTAAACTCCTTTCATATGAAATGTCCAGAATAGGCAAATCCAGAGAGACAGGAAGCAGATGAGTGTTTTTCAGGGACCGGGCAGAGGGGAATGAGGAGTCAGGGCTTAATGGGTACAGGGTTTCTTTTTGGTGTGATGGGGATATTCTGGAATTGGATAGTGGTGATAGTTGCACAACATTGTGAAGATACTAAAAGCCACTGAATTGTACATTTTAAAATAGTTAAAATGGTGAATTTCATATTATGTGAATTTTATGTTAATAAAAAAATAGTAAACCACAGAGGCGAATATTCCATAATATATAAATAATGATGAGATTGTATCTAGAAGATAAAGAGAACCTCTTCATATCTATAAGAAAAAGAAAGACAATCCAATGGGGTGGCGGGGAGATATGAACCGGCATTTTACAAAAGTGAATATCCAAGTGGCCAATATTCATATGAAAAGGTGTTCAACCTTAATGGTCATCAAGGAAAAAAGATGAAAAATGCAATGGGAACTGAAGTGCTCTTGGAAGAAAAAGATTCTACTAACTATTTCAAACCCTGTTATGGACTGAATTGTGTCTCTCCCAAATTCATGTTGAAGCCCTAATCCCCAGTGTGACTATTTGGAGACAGGGCCTTTAGAGAGGTAATTAAGTTTAAATGAGGTCATACGGATAGGGTCCTAATCCAATAGGACTGGTGTCCTTACAAGAAGAGAAAGAGACACCAGGAATGCATGCACACAGAGAAAAGGCCATGTGAGGACACAGCAAGAAGACAGCCACCTGCAAGTCAAGGAGAGAGGCCTTGGGAGAAACCAAACTTACTGACACCCTGATCTTTGACTTCCAGCCTTCAGAAGTGGGAGCAAATAAATTCTTGTTGTTTAAGCCAAAAAAACCCACAATGCTATGGGAACTGGATTTCATCAGTAGCCTATTTGGAGTCTATTTAAATGATGATATGGTTCTCTTCTTTGTTCAGTTGTTGGGATGAATCATCACCTTGAATTATGAAGACATGCCTTGCTTGTCTTGTTAGGGGGATTCTGTGTCAGTTATTAAGCTCTTGTCTTTCACAACTAAACCCACCACACTGTACTCTGCACTATTATGCTGAGCTGGACTCTGCAAACCACATCTCTCCTTTGACAGTGGGCACCCATTTTATAAAGTGTAATCAAAGTGCTCGCCAACCTTTGGAATGCCAGTTGTGGTATTGTTGTCATCTATTAGCTTCTATCGAGCAATCTATGGATCCATCTCACATGTGTTAGATTGGGAATTCTCACCTGGGAAGAAACCAGACTGACAGCTTTAATTCTTCTGATTGAGTATCCACAGACCTACAGGAAAAATAATGCAGTCAGACTATATCTACTAGAGTTTGAGATAATCCAATGTCTATGAAATCATGGGCTGTTTTATAATAAGATGTAAAATGCAAAATAAGTATGAAGCATTAAGAAAAACGATGATGAACTTTGACGGTAGTGGTATGGAAAATTCATGATTCCCAGCCTCAACTCTCTGTGCTGCCCAGAAATCTTTGCGTTTCCACAGTTCTCATTTCCCTTCTTCTAAAAAATAGCAGCCATTAGTGAAATCTCCCGCAACTTTCTACCACCTCACCTCCAAATTTACCTATAATGCTGAATTTTTTTGCTTCAATCACAATGGAACTATATTCCTACTTTTGTCAAAAGTTAGCCTTAAATACCCTGTCTGCTCAGGAGCCTTGGTTTGATAATTATTCTCAGAATCATTTCTCCTAGGCCTTCTATTTGATCAATTGATGCTCTTCTGGGCATTTCCCTGTGGCTTCAGATTTTTACGTCCAACTAGTCTTCTCCCAGGAATTTAAGACTCGTATATCCAACTGTGTTCTGAAGCCTTCTATTTGAAGTTTGCACACACACCACACAGTGAAGATGTTTCCTGTTACAGTCTGTGTCTCTTCCCCGAAGTAGGTCCTCTTCATAGGTTGCCTTATCTCACGGGATCTGCTTGCATTGGCAAGGTAGAAATATGAGAGTCATTCTGCACTGACAGCACTCCCAAATCCCAACATCACATCCATCATTAAACCCTGCTGGTTTTACCTCCAAAACAGCTCCCAAATCCAGCCCCTATCTCCCTTCCCTGCCGCCACAGGACTTCCAGTCACCTTCATCTCTTGTCTGGGTTCCTGCAAGAGCCTCCTAATTGGTCTCACTCTTTGTTCACTTTAAAAAAGACTTAGTAGTATGAAAAATTTCAAAGGTACACAAATGTAAAGAAAATAATATAATGAACCTCCATATTCCCCTCCCCCCAGAATTAGGAACATGCTACCCTTTCTGCCTGTCTCTGCATTGCCCCTTTTCAACCCATTCTCCACATTTCCACTCTGCTTCCAGTGTTATGTTTCTGAAGCTCCAGTGTTAGCATGTCATTATTCTGTTTAACAGTGTGCAGTGGCTTCCCGCTGTCCTAAGGATCGTGTCCACATTCCTTATATGGGCATAATATTCTGCATGATCTGACCCTTCACACTGTTCCAGCCACTCCTACCTAGCCCCACGCTTATAGTTTTCCAGGTTCCCTGGCCATTTTTTATTTCCTTAAACATGCCACAACTTCAACCAGCTAATTCCCACATAGCCTTCAGGTCTCACTTTAAGTATTCCTTCCTAAGGGAAGTAGTCCCTAATCTGCTAGATGAGGTTGAATTCCCTTTGTTAATAGCTAATACATATTAACTACTTTCCTAAGGATCATCTAATTTAATCCACAGAGCACTCCTATGAGATAGGTACTATTCTTATTAATATTTTCCCATTTTACTAGATAAGGAAACTGAGGCACAAAGAGCTTTTATTGTGTTGCCCATCGTCACACAGTAGGTGGAAAGACAAGCAGGTGTACCTGAGTCCTTACTCCTCCGCCTTGTGATGTACTCTAATGGCACCCTGGCTAGGACACCTCTGGAGAGCTGATCCCAGGCTGAGCTAATGAGGGGATTGGGCAGCTCTGGAGCTGAGTTGTATGTCATGAGACTGTCTTTGTGCCTATGTACACAGACAGGAGTAACTGCAGTGTCAGGTGTGACTGAGATGTGGCATTCTACCCGGGCCCCCACTTCCATTGACAGCGATGAGTCTAGATGACGAGTATTAGTATGTTAAGGCTATAGAGTTCCAATGCTAAGGAGGACTAATGTTACTAAGAGAACGATTGTTAGATTGTATTACATTGACTACTTTTTTGCCAGAAAACATGTAAATCCATTCCTTCTCCCAGCCTCTGCTGCAGCAGTCTTATCTTGAATGTTCCCACCTTTGCCTTGGGCTTTCCTGCTGTTTTCAGGTGGTTGAAAGTTACTGTCCCCTGTTAGCCATGGCCATATAGAGAGGAAACATACTCTGCCCAGTACATAACAACCTTCTTGTTTCGTTATTTTCAAGCATAGCACAGCTCGCCCAAGTATGGAGTCATGGTCTTAGTGGGGGTGTTGTAAATCATAGAACCGTCAGAGAGACAAGGCCCCTGAAAGCAACAAGCATCAGAAAGGGAGGTTGCTTTCACTGTACTATGTGGGTTCCCATGACTATAGGGAGAAACAGAAGAACATTTTATGATTTGGGATCTTGCACAATCTTTGGGGAAGTTTTCCTGTCTACACACATTCTGATGGCATGATTTTGTAGGTGGCATGTGGTTAATAAGTTTCTTGAGAGTCTTTTAGCAAAGACTTTACTCCTGTGTGTTTGCCCAGAGCCTTAAAAGGCCCACGGGCCCTGGAAGCTGGGTTCTGGCTCCTGTAACACGTTCCCCTAACCAGATCCCACTCCTCTATCAGAGACGGCACTCTGCCAGTCTGCTCTTTCTTTGACTCCTAGTACTCTGACCTTAAACAAATTTCTCTCTGACAAGCATCTGTAAAATTGCTTTGGTTTACTCTGCCTGCAGGAACTAAGGACTCACATGTACTCTATTGCCCTCCAATCAGGTTTGTTCTCAGGAAGGGATCATAACATATTTGTAAATAAAGACTTACCAGCATCGATACACCCTCTGTAGTTTCTTTGGGCTTAGGATAAATGAAAAGCATTATATTAGTTTTAAACTTATATAAAGAATTCCCACATTTAAGATGACTAGAGTTATATTCCATCAATCCATTCATTTTATTCCCTAATATTTAATGAACAGGTAATGTTGTGGAGGGAAAGTTTGTGTCCCCCTCAAATTCATATGTTGAAATCCTAACCCCTAATATGTTGGTATTAGGAGGTGGGACCTTTGGGAATGATTAAGTCATGAGGTTGGAGCCATCCTGAATGGGATTAACACCTTATAAAAGAGATCACAGGGCCAGCCTGGTGGCGTAGTGGTTAAGTGCGCACGTTCCGCTTTGGCAGCCCAGGGTTCGCCGGTTCGGATCCCGGGTGTGGACATGGCACCACTTGGCAAGCCATGCTATGGCAGGCATCCTACATATAAAGAAGAGGAAGATGGGCTTGGATGTTAGCTCAGGGCCAGTCTTCCTCAGCAAAAAGAGGAGGATTGGCAGCAGTTAGTTCAGGGCTAATCTTCCTCAAAAAAAAAAAAAAAAAAAAAAGAGATGCCAGAAAGCTCCCTTGCCTCTTCTGTCATGTGAGGACACAGTGAGAAGATGGCCATCTATGAACCAGGAGGCTTCACCAGACGCCAGATCTGCCAATGCCTTGATCTTGGACTTCCCATCCTCCAGAATTATGAGAAATAAATTTTTGGTGTTCATAATCCAACGAGTCTACGGTATTTCGATATAGCATTTCAAACAGACTATGACACATGCTATGTGCCAAGCACATTGTTGGTTATAGAGATACAGTAATGAATATAATAAAAATCACTGCAGTTAAGGACCTCATATGCTATATCTTAAAACAAAAAACGAAAGACGATGAATTCTATGAGGTAGAAATGAAAGAGAAGCTTACTTAATATCATTATAACAATGAAATTAACTAATTGCCAATGAAATCTTTCTATTTGTCTCAAATATGTGGAGGGCGAATACATATATAGTGCCTGAAGCCACCAATATTAGGAACGTTTCTTAAAGAAGATGCCACCTATTTAAAAATGGCAGTTTCTCTGTAACATTTTCTAACATTACACTGCCATAATTACAAGGTTACTGTCTTGGTAGCTTCACATTGCTTCTCCTCACACACATGGGCCTACAAAAACTACACTTAGCTTTGATCCCATTAGAAACAAAGAATTTTTATGCTGAACCATAAAAATTTATGCTGATATATTTGGGTATCATTTGAGTATATTTGGGTCGATACATTTGATGCTGATTTATTCAAGCCTATCACCTTTCCGACATACCAGATCCTTACCAAACGCCAGAATAAAATATTCATTAATTTTTTTAAAGTTACCTGATATGACACTTTCTATGTAAGGCCCATAGAAACAATGAAAGCAATAACAGTTTAATTGTTTTTCTTTTGTATCTCATTCTTTTCTGAGAGGAAAAAAGAAACAGATAAAAGTAGATTAAATAAAGTACAACGTATACAAAGTAAGAAGTGTTGAATCCTGCCTCCCCATGACTTAAACTAGATGATTTAATAGATATTCGCTAGGATTGAAGGCACTTTTGCTCCTTGGATATCTCTCTATATGAAAACAGGGTTGAGGCGGTGGAGACACTGTTTATTTGAGCTATCTGCCCAAAGTCTTAGGACTCACGTGGTCTGAGCTGACCTTGACACAAGATGTCTCACAACCTTAATTTGTCTTTTCTAAGTACAAAGGGCTTTCCTTACCCAAACAAAAAATACAAATACCACTTCCCAGTCTAACTCACAGGGTGAGGTGTCAGAGAAAAGAGATAATTATGAACATACTTAAAGAATTGAATAGTTATGAAGGAACTTATTATTCTTAATTAAATAATATTATGCAGTTGCTCACTCCATGAAAGATGATATGACTGATAAGAGCATAAAATATATGTCCCTTCTCAAATGTATTTGAACATAAAATTGACTCAGAGCACTAACTGGAGGCTAAAGTATAACTTTTAGATTATTTGTGCATCGACCTTGGAATTTTAGCCATCAGGTTTATAAAACTCCTTTGTGGTATTTAATCTGTGCAATATGAAATTGTCTGTGTGCAGAAAAGGAATTGGATGTGGCTCACTTTTGATGAAATTCAGGACAAACTCTTACCTCTCGTTTTCCTAAGATCAGATAAGAATTTTATACAGCTTCTATCCTTGCAGATTTAACATTCATGGTACAGTGGTTTGGGAAGACGTGGAGAATCTCAAGAGGGCAGACAGTTTTCAAGCAGAACATTTTGAGACCTTTGAAAAATCACGAAGCAGATAACCTAGTGTTGGTTCTATGGCACTCTCTGGTTTGTGTGTTTATCACTTCAGGCTTCTGTGAATGATGTCATCAGATTCTCTTTTGATGATGAAAGAACTAGATACTTGCTATCATAACAATACATATGCCACTAGCTTCTCTTTGTCATTACCAGAGGACTAGATTTTGTCCCATTTAAAAAAAAATAGAGCCATTTAAATTCCTTTCTTGAGGATTTTTTTCAAGGTTTATAATCCTTTTCTTTTCTTTTTTTTTTTTTTTTTGGTGAGGAAGATTGTGCCTGAGCTAAAATCTGTTGCTAATCTTCCTCTCTTTGCTTGAGGAAGATTGTTACTGAGCTAACATCTGTAGCAATCTTCCTCTATTTTGTATGTGGGATGCCACCATAGCATGGCTTGATGAGCTGTGTGCAGGTCCACGCCTGGGATCTGAACCTGTGAACCCCGGGCTGCTGAAGCGGAGCATGCAAACCCAACCACTCCACCACTAGGCCAGCTGTATAATACATTTTTAATTGAAGTATAATTTATATAAATTAAAACACATGCAATTAGGTGTATAGTTCATTGAGTTTGTTACCCATGTGCATATGTGTGTAAAACCGACTCTGATTAAGATATGGAACATTTCCATGACTCCAGTAACTTTTCTTGTGCCCCTTGAGTTACACTCTTTGCATTTGGCTTTTTTCACTCCAAGGTTTTGCAGCTCACTCAAGTTGTTGTGTTTCTCACACCATACAAAAAGTTAATTCAAAATGACTTATGGGGGCCAGCCCGGTGGCTCAGAGGTTAAGTTTGCACATTCCACTTTGGCAGCCTGGGGTTCACCGGTTCAGATCCCGGGTGCGGACATGGCACTGCTTGGCAAAGCCATGCTGTAGTAGGCGTCCCACATATAGAGGAAGAGGGGCACTGATGTTAGCTCAGGGTCAGTCTTCCTCAGCAAAAATGAGGAAGATCGGCAGCAGATGTTGGCTCAGAGCTAATCTTCCTCAAAAAAAAAAAACAAAAAACAAAACCAAAATGAATTATAGATCTAAGCATAAAAGCTAAAGTCACAAGCTTTTAGACAAAAACATAGGAGGATATCTTTGTAACTTAGGGGTAAGATAAAGGTCTCTTAGGTAACAGAAAACAACTAAAAAATGATAAATTATACATCATCAAAACTAGAAAACTTTGGTTCATCAAAAGACACCTTTAAAAAAAATGAATAAGTAAGCCATTACTATTCACCAAAGATTTCAGTTACCTGAAATGATACATACCATACATGATCCATACAGGAAATAAAATCCATATCCATGTTAGAAATTTCCTATTGATTTCCATTCTTCCTAGAAATAAAAAGGGAGATAATGAAGGAGGATAATTAAAATAAACTAATACAGAATTAGAGTCTGTTTTAGGTCACAGTAGAGTGGATTACACCAGACTAATGCTCTCATAGATGACAGTCATAAGCTCTGGATGAAATTTTTTAAAAAAAAGTTAAATAAAACTATTTGAAGGCCAAGGAGAGGGACCAAAAACAGGCTGTCTTTGAAGGTGGGAAGTGTGTTGGGTAAAATTCACGTTCATACAGCTTTTCCTTTGAGGTTATCCCCCCATTCACACAGAGCTGGGTGGCTAGAACTCACATAGAAATACTGGAGGAGTCAGAGGATGGAGTTGGTAGGTATAAAGGAGGCTGAAAAGTAATAGAGAAAATCCCAGAAAGATGGAGACACAGAGTGGGGTACCCCAAATCAGCATAGAAACTCTGACCAAAACCTTGGATAACAACATGCAGAGCAAAGACTGAAGTTTCCTCAGGAAACAGCAACTTCTGAAAGGCTATAAAAATGGAGCGATATCAGCTGATGCCCCCTACAGGAGAAATGGGGGTTGGAATTTGAGTCCAGCCCAGTTAACTATCTGTTCATACAAAAATCAGCACTTTTCAGAGGAAAATAAGAGAATCCATAGACTCTACAACATGTCATCCATAACGTCAGGGATTCATTTTGAAAAGTTACTAGACATGCAGAGAAACAGGAATATGTGACCCACAGTGAAGAGCAATGAACCCCAATGTAACTCAGATGTTGGAAGTGGTAAACAAGGACTTTAAAGCACCTATTATAAAAACGTTAGGATTTAATGTAGAACTTGGTCAAAATGAAGGAACAGATTGGAATTCTCAGCAAGAAAGGGAAGCTATTAAAAAATGGACATTCTAGAACTTTAGCTATATTTGAAATGAAAATGTTAGTAGATGGGCTTACAAACAGATTGCATACTGTAGAAGAAAAGGTCAGTGAAATGAAAGACAGATCAAGGTTATGTGAAAAAGAGAGGAAATAAAAATCTATTTACATTTAAACTGTAATCAGAAGCTACCTCAGCCACCCACGTGTGGAAGTTTCTACACTCTCTCCCATTGACAGTCTCTCCAAGTTGGGGGCCTTCTGGAGGAGGGAAAATGTAGGGGCACCCAAGGGATGTAACACTCCCTTAGACAAATAAGGTGGTGAGGCATGAACAGGCATAATAATATTTTAAAATCCGTTTTAAAGCCCATCTACTTTCAGGAAGTGTTTGAGATGGCTTATGGTTAAGAAGGTATGGTTACAATAAACAGAGAAACAATATGCAAGAATAAAAAAAAAGGAATAGAAAGAGAAACATTTATTTAGTCACTCAGGTATGTATTTTCACATGATCTTGGTCATCCCACCCACTCCATGAGAATAAAGATTTTACATTTATTTTTATTTACATTTAAAGTAATTACTGATAAGGAAGGACTTATCTCTGTCATTTTGCTATTTGTTTTCTATATGCCTTATAGCTTTTTTCATCCTTTATTTCCTGCATTACTGTCTTCTTTTGTGCTTAGTTGATATTTTTGTAGTGAAATATTTAAATTCCTGTCTTGAGGCCAGCCCTGTGGCATGGTGGTTAGGTTCAGCGTGTTTTGCTTCGGCAGCCTGGGTTTGTGGGTTTGGATCCTGGGTGTGGAGCTACACCACTCATCAGCTGCACTGTGGCAGCAACCCACAGAAAAAGTAGAGGAGGATTGGCACAGATGTTAGCTCAAGGTTAATTGTCCTCAGCAAAAAATGAGAAAGATTAGCAACAGATGCTAGTGTGGATCTAATCTTCCTCAGCAAAAAAAAAAAAAAAAAAAAAATCCAGTCTCATTTCCTTTTGTGCATATTCTTCTTCTTCTTTTTTTTTTGTTTTTGAGGAAGATTAGCCCTGAGCTAACATCTGCTGCCAAGCCTCATCTTTTTTTTTTTTCTGAGGAAGACTGGCCCTGAGCTAACATCCATGCCCATCTTCCTCCACTTTATATGTGGGACGCCTACCACTGCATGGCTTGCCATGCAGTGCCATGTCTGCACCTGGGATCCGAACTGGTGAACCCCAGGCCACCGAAGTAGAACATGCACACTTAACCACTGTGCCACTGGGTCAGCCCCCTTTTGTATATTCTATCGCTGTTTTCTTTGTGGTTATCATGGGAATTTCATTTATTATCCTGAAGTTATAACACTCAAATTAGAATTTATACCAGCTTAACTTCAATAACATACCAAAACTCTGTTCCTTTACAGCTGCAACCCCACCTCTTTTGGTTAGTCATGTTGCAAAAGTACCTCTGTATACATTGTGTGCCCAAAAACATAAACTAATAATTCTTTTAAATGCATTGATCTCTTAAACATGTGGAAGACAAAATTTGAAGTTACAAAGCAGAGTTATAATAGTATTAGCTTTTAGGCTAGTAATTTTTTTAAAAAAATGTATTAGTCTCTTAAATAATGTAGGAAAAAAAGTGGAGTTACAAACTGTTGTTACAATACTAGCTTTAATAATTGCTCATTTATTTACTTTCATTGAGATCTTTATTTCTCCATATTGTTTTGACTTACTGTCAAATATCTTTTCATTTCACCCTGCAAGACTCCCTTCTGGCCTCCAAAGTTTCTGAGGAGAAATTGCCTGTAATCTTATTTGCAACAGTGTATAGGATGAGTCACTTCCCTCTTGCTGCTTTCAAGATTCTCTCTTTGTCTCTATCTTTGTTTTTCAAAAGTTTGTTTATAATATTTCTTGTCTCGTGTGGGTCTCTTTGAGTTCATCTTACTTGGAGTTCATTGAGCTTCTTAGGTGTTTATAGTCATGTCTTTCATCAAACTTTGGAAGTTTTCAGGCATTATTTCTTCAAATATTCTCTCTCTCCCCTCTTTTCCTGGGACTCCCCCAGTGTGTATGTTGCTCAGCTTGGTGGTGTCCCATAAGTCTCTTAGGCTCTGTTCACTTTTCTTCAATCTTTTTTCTTTCTGTTCCTCAGACTCGATCATTTCCATTATCCTATCTTCACATTCAGTGATTCTTTCATCTGCCTGCTCAAATCTGCCTTTGAATCCCTCTAGAGAATTTTTCATTTCAATTATTGTAACTTTCAGTTCCAGAATTTCTTTTCTTTTCTTTTTTTTTAGGTTTTCTCTCTCTTCATTGATATTTCCACCTTGTTCATGTATCATTTTCCTGACTTTTTCCCCCCATGTCTTCCCTTAGTTCTTTGAGCATCTTTGATAGTTGTTTTAAAGTCTTTGTCTAGTGTATCTGCATCAGGACTTTTTCAGGAACAGTTTCTGTTTATTTATTTTTTCCTTTGAAAGGGCCATACTTTTCTGTTTCTTTGTATGCCTTGTGATTTTTTGTTGATAACTGGACATTTGAATCTAATATTGTGATAAATTTGGAAATTAGAGTATCTCCCTTCCCCAGGGTTAGCTATTTTTTGTTATTGTTTTCATTTACTGTTTTTGCTTTTTCAATTGTAGTAGCCTGTCTCTGTAGTGAGGATCAGCATAAGGGTGAGCTGAAGGTCTTCTGAGGTCTTTTCTGAGCCTTTTCCTGGGCGTGTGTGGTCATTTACTAATTTTCCCCATATTGCAGTTGTTTTTGAATATCTTAGTCTTTAATATGTGGTCCCAAAGGGGAGAAAAGAGAAAAATAAAGGGAAAGAAAAAGGGTACTGGCCTGTTAAATTCCCTGGAAGTCACTTCACCTGGAGGGGGAGGGGCTTGCAACAATGGGAGGAGATGCAACAGCAAAGGCTGCCTGCCTCTTTGTCCGCATCTCTGTGATCAGAAGCAGTAATCAGTGATCAGAGCACAGATTCCCAGTATTTGGAGGACAGGGTCCTTTTGCCAGCACAATTATTGTCTGGGTGGGGAGACAGATTCTTGGTGCTTCCTACTCTACCATACTCCCAGAATCCTCTTCACTTGGGAAGCATTTAAAAGCCTCCATGCCGGGTGGCCCGTGGCTGAGTGGTTAAGTTCCAAAGCCCAGGGTTTCGCTGGGTGGGATCCTGGGCCCAAACATGGCACCACTCATTAGGCCATGCTGAGGTGACATCCCACATGCCACAACTAGAAGGATCACAACTAAAATATACAACAATGTACTGGGGGGATTTGGGGAGAAAAAGCAGGGGAAAAAAGGAAGATTGGCAACAGTTGTTAGCTCAGGTACAAACCTTTATAAAAAAAAAGTCCCAATGCCCATCCCATGCCAACTGAATCAGAATCTCTGAGTTCAGAACCAGGCATCCATAATTAGCTCTCCAGGTGATTCCAGGATGCAGCCAAGTTTGAGAACCAGCACTGTATGCCTCCTACAACTAAGAGACAGTCATGACTCCTAGGGGCTACTTCGGATTTTGGAGGCAGTGTCCCACACACGATGGTATCCAGCTGCCTCTCATTTGCCTGACAAGTGTAAAAGCAGTGAGCTTCCAGTGGGACCCTGAACAAGAGAAAGCTCTCCAGCTGGTCCAGGTTCCAGGCGAGCTGCTCTGCCACTGGACTCTTATGACCAATCGTATCTTACACCGTTCAAAGGGTCTGAAGTAGACTGAGATGGTGGATGAAGACTGTGGCTAGCCTTGATAGAAAACTTACCGCGGAGGCCCACGGAATTCCAGGGCAAGGAAGTACCCCTTGAGCAGGTAACCGTCCTTTCCTCCTTTTAAATAGAAGTTACTATAATTCTTTCCCGTCTTCCTTCCTTATCTCTCACTACTGACTCTAGTGTGTTTGAGTGTGAGCTAAATGTACCATTTCTTTACAGAGTACAGAATAGTCAGAAGGGCTTTCTAAGGGAGAAAGGAGAAATAATTATTATCTGGAGATGATTGACTCTGAGAAGCCTGGCCCTGTGACATTCTGTGGATTCTGTGGTCTACTATTAGGAGAGGGGGCTGTGCATAATGTTTTTGGACCATGGCAGCAGGGAATATTTTAGCTATGTGGAAAGAAGTGATTGACAGCCAGACAGCTATAAGTGGAATGTGGTAGACACCTTTGTCTTGCAACAATATGTCCTTCTCTGAGAACTGCCTCATAGTGTAACCCACCCTCCGATAAACCTACTCCATGGCACAGCTGCTGGGAGCATGAGTGGATGCTGTGCCATTTGGGTTTTCTTTTCCAGGAACTTAGAGTTTTGAAGGAAGAAACCCTGAGTCTGGAGTTGGTTGGAACTGGGTCATATTGGCAGACCTTTAGGGGAAGTTCACAATTTTCAGTTCTTGAAGCCCTTGAACTTCTCTGGCTGTTGATCATGGCCTGGTTGTGGTGATGTGCTGATAAATTTTTATACAACTAACTCGTAAAAAGGAAAGACAGAAAGGAAGGGAGAGGAAAAAGAGCCCTGATTTCTAGCATTCGCTGATTCCCATGGTGTAAATTCTCCCACCATGGCCGATATCAAGCTACCACAGTGAAGTCATTGAACAGGCAGTTGGGAAGTATTGTGTAGAGTAGGCTCTCACAAGCAGGATAAGCCAGCTTCAGGACACCACTGTCTGGTTGTCAGCTTGGCCTTGTATTCAGTGCAGCTCTCCAGTAGCTTCTCGATAATCTCCCTTTTGGTTTAGACAGCTCAACGGGATGTCTGCTCCTTGTAACCAAAATATCTTTAACTAAAACACCTGGCTAGCATGACCACCTTTCCTTCTGAACAGTTACAGTCAATTCACTAAAAGTGTGTTCCAACTGTGGCTGAGTTCTCACAGCCACATACTTTAAATATTTATAGCTATTTTCATCTATATGCAAAATTCCTATCTATTTATACAAATGTGCAGTCATCACCAGGTCTAAATAAGAATCTTTTTAATCCCTGCAGTTGCTTAGGGTAACAGCGTTGTTTGGGGACATTTCTTCCCTCTAGTGGCCGCTATAGGGAACTACTTTTGTTTTAACTCTGCAGGTTATGGGAGGACTAAGGCGAGGTGAGCTGGAGGCTCTTGATCCCCGTCAGGGATTATTCCCAGAGTACAGAAAGTGAGGATTATGCATATTGGCTCCCCCATGCTTCTTTCTTAATGAAGTCCAAGGGAATTTTACAGCAGGGTTTCTCAACCTCATCACTTGACATTTTGAGCCAGATAATTCTTTATTGTGGGGGCCGTCCTGTGCATCGTAGGATGTTTAACAGCATCGCTGGCCTCTACCCACTAGATGTGAGTAGCATCCCCACCCTGACTTGTGACAACCAACGATATTTTTAGACGTTGCCCAGCGTCCCTGGGGTCAGGGCAGGGGGGAGGGAGTGTGCAAAATCATCCTGGTTCCGAACGACTGCTCTACACTGACGAAGCCAGCGTGTCCCAGGCATCACTGGCCTTGAGCAGCACCGAGCCTGGGAGGTTATGGCACCAGGTTAGAGCCTGAAGCTCAGGCTGTGACTCCTGAGTTCCCATACCATGTACTACAGGAGGAAAACTTCCAGGGACCAGATATTAAGGCATCTGCTTTGTAATAGGACAGAGTCCACAATGAAAGTTAAAAATTTTTTAAATTCAAAAAAGCGCTTCTTATGAGGCATGATAAGAGTGGGTGTGATGATTGATTGATTCATTCATCTAGTAGATATTCCTTAAGCAGTGCCTCTGAGATAGGTGATGTAACACGTGCTGCAGCTGATGCAAAAGCAGACTATGGTCCTGCCTGTAAGGAGCTAACAATTCTAAAAGGGTTCAGTGGGGATCTTTGCAGTTATAAGAGAAAGCTCAGCTCCAAATGGCTTAAACAATAACGGGACTTTATTGGCTCACACATTTGAAAAGGCGGCAGGCAGTGCAGGCCTTTGGTAAGGCCAGTGTCTCAGGGTTGTCATCAAGGACTAGGTTTCCTTCAGTGTCCCTGCTCTTCCTGTCCTATTGTCAGCTTCATCCTAAGGTTGACCTCCCTTGTGGTCACCAGAGGTGTTAGCAGCTCCCAATGTTACGTGCTTCCTCGCTTCCTGAGGGGACCTGAGATTCACCTTGATTGGAATAATAGTTTATGTCACCTGCCCACCCCCAAATCAATCACTGCCTCTGAGGATGGAAAGTGCTGACTGGCGTAGCCTGGGTCACTTGCTCCAACCATGGCACCATAAATGCACCACAGAAATCACATGGACTCCATAAAGGAGACCAGGCATAGCTGGGAGGGGAGAAAGAGAGCCACAAATGCTGGGCGAACGTGGAGTCCTCAACCAGCCAGAGCGCTCACTGGGTCTTTGCTGCTTTTCACACAGGCTCTGCCAGATGAGTTCATCCAGACCCAAGGCCTCGGCACCATTTGCGTGGGTCTCCAAGAGTCTTGTTAAAGTCCTCTGTGCTTTACATCTGCTGCTTCTCCCTCCGAGACCTCATACCATCCGCACTCCTCACAGGGATCTCCTCTTCTTTCAAAGCTCAGTTCAGACCCAGCCCCTCTGAGGCCACTTCCACCTCCCCACACAGCCTTCCCTCCTCCATCCTCCCTCAGCCTAGAACTTCCCTGGACCTTGTATTGCTCAGGGTTCATTTGTCTGCTTCTCCAGCTTGGTTCTGTGATGGGTTTAGACCCACATTCTGCCTCTGAAGAGTTTTTGTTCTACTCAGTTCTCTCTTCAATGCCTAATAAAGGAATTGAGTTGTTTGGGGTGATTCCTTTGGTGTCCTCAAATTTGAAAAACAAGATGATTAAAGAGTGTGTGTGTGTGTGTGTGTGTAAGTAAACATATGTGAAAGAGAGTGAGAGAAGCAGACTAGATCTGTGGAAAGAGCAAAGGATTTAGAATGAGGCGACGGCCCTGGGTTTGAATCCTAGCTCTGCACCTTATAGATCTGAGGCTTTGACAGTGGGTCCCACTTAACCCTGTTTCCTCTCCAATAAAAAGTATGCATTGTATGTTAAGCACTCATGCTTTCTATGACATCTCACACTTGTGAGTATGCTCTCATGCCTGTGGTATTCACTTACATAGGTACCTTTTATAAATAGTACATTTAATATATGTAAGTGTCGCCGTAGCTGTAGTACCCTCATTAGTAAATCACATGGTGACTTTGTCTGGGAGAGATTAAAGATGAGTTACTCCAAGAAGGACCAGAGAAATCAGGCCCTTCTAGCCTTAAAGAAACTTCTCCCCTTCCAGCTGCGTGTGACCCCTAGATTACAGGTGGGGTGGAAGGAGGAGGCATGGCTGCCCCTTCCACTCGCCCTCTCTGCCCAGTCAAGCCCTCCAAGGCACTGCCTTGGCGTAACAGCTCAGTGTGAGCCCATGGGGCTTATATAAGGCCTGCATGCACAATGTAAAGAATGATGACATTCTTTTATTCTTTTTACATGATCCATTTTAACTAATTACTTTGGAATAGGTTTAGTGCATAGAAAGCGGGAAATAATACAGGCCTGGGAACCTATCTAGTTTTTAAAATATTAATTCTGGGGGACTAATAACCCCCAGATATGGCTATGACATTGTTTTCTCCCTGTGCCCTGCTGCCCCACCCTAGGGCCTTTTCCCACTGGTAGTTAATTACTTTCGTGCATCATCACTTTGGAAAGCTCTACATAAGCATTTGTTGTTTTAAAAGTTTGGGAATCTCAACCATGTCCTTTCTTTGTAATAGTGGATACATTTATAGAAGGACATGAAGACTTTTTCGAGTCTTAAAATTTTAGATTCTATAGTGGACAATTCTGAGCATGTTTGGGAGAAATTGCACAATCCACGACCAGACCAGAATATACTGAAAAAATAATTTATTCAATTGTAAATCAGGAATTTTATTTCTTAAAGGTTTAAGAATAACTATTAATGAGATTTTGAGTTTGTCCATTTGGGATTTAAATTTAAAGGAATGAAAAAAAATCAAGACTCCACAAAAGCAAACACCAACCCTTTTTCTCTTTTCTTTCACGATAGATCATTTCTTTGGTTCAGGATCATTAACTCTCCCTACTCCAGAGTGGATCCCAGAAAACTTGAGTTAAAAACTTTTATAAAGTCTATTTTTTGTCAGCATTTTCGTTGGTTTTGTTTTGTTGCTGGGTTGTGAGATTTCGGGGCAAGAATTGAGTAGGAGGCACAGTAAAGCGGTAGAGAAAATGTAGGTTTCATTTTATCAAGGAAGCTCATTGTGCTGAACATCAGGCCAGTGCAATGACTCTTCAAATAAATCGCTTGAAAATGGAAACAAATGTTCTAAATTGGAACACAAGCAAAATATAAATATACCTGCATATGTAAATGTTACCTCCTAACTTCCTTTACATTGAATTGCCTAACTTTAAATACTATGTAGGACTTCATAGCTTCTCTTAGAGAAGGGAACTGAATGTTAAGCTGTTCAGTCGTGAGGACTGGGTCTCCGACTGCCATCCCCTCTACTTGTGATAAAAAGTCAATTAACCATTTTATTGAATGCATCTGGTTGTTACACTGCAGTAGCGCAGATGGAGCAAGGAAAACCAAGAGGTCACTTGATGGGAGGGCTTTTCCTCCGCTGCTCTCTGTGATGTCAGCCCTCCAACTTGGGGCATGATGGGCTGAGGGACCCTGAGGGCTAGAGCAGGTGGTGTGGGACTTGCTGATGACTGATTGTCATGAAGCCCAGGTCAAGGAAATGTAACTCCTTGCAAGCCTCTTCAATCCACTGCAGTCCTTTGCCTTCCCTGATGCCATCCACTTCCTCTGGCCAAGGATCTGAAGACATAGGTTACAGACTTGGGCAGACTGAATGTGACTTGAGCAAAAGAAGAAGCATCTTCCATTCATGTCACCACTGCTCTGGGTGTTGTGGGGTCGAGGAGGCTGGAGAACACCTACACTGCCTCCCATTCAGCTCCTGGGACCATGCTGTGTTTAAGTGCCAGCCCCATACCCTGTGCCCCTCTGAGGTGGCATTGCGCCACCATGATCAGACCCTCTTTCCACTCTTTGATATTCCATGGCAAACTCAATTTGAGGCTGTGTTTTCACTTTATGCTGAGCACCCACTGGCTCATTCAGATTCCCTGTGACTCCAAAGATACACCACCATGGTATCCATTGGGAATCTCCACCAATCCTTCCCACAGAAACCAAACAACATCCTGATGAGAAAAGCACATGGACTACAAATGGCCTGCAGCAGTCTGCTACTGAAACCATTTGAGGCTTGCCAAGATGGACTGTGTCCTTACTGAGAGTTTTCCTGCTGCAAAGCAATTCTATGTTGCTTCAGACTCAGCAAAGACAGGAAGGTATTGAAATCAAGGGGAAAACCCTTGACAATTGTATCTTCTTGCCCAACACTTCCCTGAGCACCTTTTTCTCCAGTACATTATCTGGCACATGTAGAGTGTTTCTGGCTTTTCTTTGCCCGTGACAAATTCTTTTTGGCTCAGCTGATAGTATTTCCCCAAACCCAGAATAGATAAGAAATCACTGGGAATTTACATCTGATCACCATAGGTTCATTCTCCCATATTACAAGGCTCAAAGTTACAAGGAGGAATAGTATGTACTTGCCATGTTGGTGTTTTGTTAGTATGTTTCTTTAAGTTAAAATTAAGTGTTACTTTTCTGAGGAAGTAGCCAGAATGATACTCTCTCAAATTCAGACACCTACTGGCACGATTTAAAGTCAGACATTATTTCTAACCAAATTATACTCTTTTGTCTGCCAAGATATCTTGACAACCTTAATTTCTGAAGGCCGGCCTATATGATAATCCCAGCAATATTCCGGGGATAAGATTTTAGTGGGTTTGTTGAGAAGAAAATACTTGTTTAGGTGGCTTTCATCATGCCACTTGGCTTCTATATCATTTTCCTTGTCCTGGAGGATTCCCTTGAAGCACTCCTGGGTGATGTTTAGAACCTGAATGGGTGTTCCTCCAAAAATGGCTGCGTGGTAATAAAAATCCCCCTGGCCGAAGGGAATGTATGCTGCAGACTCCTTCCGCCTCTCGTAGGTAAACTCATCAGGATCTGCCTTGTACCACCACGCCTGTAGCTGAGCCACTGACTGGCCCAGCGTCTCCACCCCAAAGTTGCCTTGGAAGACCTGGTCTACATCCATGCAGAAGAGGAAGTCGACTTCATGCTGGATGTGGGCCACAATGTGGTCCCCAATAGTCTTCATGCGCATCATGCTGATGTCCTGCCACCTCTTCTCAGACTTGATCTCAAACACTTTAAGGGAACGCAGAGGACCCAGCTCTATGAAAGGCATCCTGGAGACATCGTCCACCATGATATAAAATATGACTTTGTGGCCAATCATGAAGTATTTATTAGCAGATGTTAAGAACTCCTCCAAGTAATGCTCAATGTATCTGAAACAAAGCAGAAGGGGATCAATGGAACCTCTGGGATTTCTGCAGGAGACTACGTGCTATTCTAATCATCTCGTCTGCATTTTGCAGTTTAGGAGAGGAATGGTTTTTCCCCATCCCAGACATGTTTTCATGTGGAGGGACATCTGTTACTGTAACATTCCTGGCCGCTCTCCACAGAGTCACTCAACTTTGAGGAGTTGGAGTGATGACTCTGCTGATTTGGAAGGGTGACTGGGCACATACAATCCTGCCCAATTCTCTCTCACTCTCGGAAGCCGGCCAGTTGGAGAGAGTGTGTGTTCTCAACTGCTCTGGGCCTTACAGTGAGCTTAGTGGTACAGGCCCTACTCCCACGTCCAGAGGCCTGCAGTTTCTAGTGCTGTAGGTGCCTGGATGCCGAACTCTTTCTAATTCTGTGGTTCAGTATTAGGAGGCCCAGGGCCTCCAGCCTGCAGATATAAGCCACATTCTCCAATACCAGCTTTAAATGTAATGACGGTGATATTTACTATCATCTGCCTTACTTAGCCTCTTGTCTTATTTATCAGTTGGTTCAGACTTTGGGCAGGCAAAGAAGGGTGCTGTTTTTTCCTCAGCTTTCTTGAGTTATAATTGACCTATAACATCATGTAAGTTTAACGTATACAAAGTGTTGATTTGATACACTTACATATTACCAAATGATTACCATCATAGCATTAGCTAGCACCTCCATCACGTCACGTAAATGCCATTTCTTTTTTGTGGTGAGAACGCTTAAGATCTACTCTCTTAACAACTTTCAGGTATATAATACAGTATTATTAACTATAATCGCTAGGCTACATATTAGATCCCCAGAACTTACTCATCTTGTAACTGTAAGTTTTTACCCTTTGACCCACATCAGGGAGTGCTAGTTCTTGAGCCTCTCTCAAAAACCCCAACCTATTCCCTTAATGTTGCTACTGACCTATCAGATGCAAGGGTGACATGACCCTTGGATCCTTTGGGGATGCATTAAGCCTAACCATTGCCACTTTCTCCTCCTCTGGGACCCAGAGATTGGGTTATGGGACATGGATATCCTTCTGTATTACATAGTCACCCTGTTAGCCTCCCACTGGTCATGCAAAACACCAATCCATTGTCCGGACATCACCATTATAAGATCCATCCAAATACTAGGGCAAACAATCTCTGATTTAACCTTATTTTAACTATTTTTTCCCTTTTTTAAAAATAGATTTTATTTTTTAGGGCATTTTTAAGTTCACAGCAAAACTGAGCTGAAAGCACAGAGCTCCTGTATACTCCCTTGCTCCTTCCTGTGTCCCACAGCTTCCCCAACTATTGACATCCAGCACTAGGGTGGTACATGTGTTGCAATGGATAATCCTACACTGACACATCATTATCACCCCAAGTCCATAGTTCACATTAAGGTTCACTCTTGGTGTTGTACAGTCTATGGGTTTGGACATATGTATAGTGACATGTATCTATCATTATGTATGGTATTATACAGAGTATTTTCACTGCCCTAAACACCCTGTGTTCCACCTATTCATCCATTCTCCCACTCCTAACCCCTGGCAACTACTGATGTTTTTATTGTCTCTATACTTTTGCATTTTCTAGAATGTTATATAGTTTGAATCATACTATATATCTGTAGCCTTTTCAGATTGGTTTCTTTCACTTAGTGATATGCATTTAAGGTTCCTCTGTGTCTTTTCATGGCTTGATAGCTCATTTCTTTTTAGTGCTGATAATATTCTATTGTCTGGATATACCTCAGTTTATTTATCCACTCACTTACTGAAAGATATCTTGGTTGTTTCCAGGTTTTGAATTATGAATTCAATTACACGTAAACCTGCTATAAACATCTCTGTGCAGGTTTTTGTGTGGACATAAGTTCTCACCTCCTTTGGGTAAATACCAAGAAGTACAATTGCTGGATTGTATGGTAAGAGTATGCTGAGTTTTGTAAGAATCTGCCACACTGTTTTCCAAAGTGGGTGTTCCATTTTGTATTCCCACCAGCAATGAATGAGTGTTCCTGTTGCTCCACATTTTTGTCAGCATTTGGTGGTGTCAGTGTTTTGGGTTTTGTCCATTCTAAGAGGTGTATAGTGGTATTTTAGCTATTTATCTATTCCTTCAAAAACCATCACATTGCTGTCTTCTGTAACCCAAGCTACACACTATCTTGTAAAGCCATGGAGATCAGAGAAGAGGAAGGAGTAGTCAGATGGTTTAACACAACTCATACAAACTCCAGGCTCACGCTCAGGAATGTGGACTGAGTTTCATTTGCTGGTCACACTACTGGCCAATCATAAAGTTTTGTGAGTGATAATAACTGGCACTTCTTTTTGCTTGTTGGTAGCTGCTTGGATTCCCTTTCTTTACTACAGAAATAAAGTGTGCTTTTAATGTTGGCCTGTGGAAACCCAAGCATTTACAGTATTGATTCTTTAAATGGAGAGAATGTATCTGAGCAATATTAAGAGGGACTTAGACAAGACTCTGTGGCTGGTGGGCAGGAAATTCTTTGGTGCTCTGGAACTTTAAAACAATCTATTGTGCCCTGAAGCTTGGGAGACAATCCTGGGAGGAACGGGGATGGGAGGTTTAACATTGTTTAGACATTACAGCACTGCTGTTGGCTCTGTGCCTTGTCAAGCAGAGCCAACATCACACGTCTGACGGGTCCAGATCCACTCCTGCGAGCATCTACTGCCGCTGAGCTCAGTCCTCTGCTGCCGCAGAGCTCAGGGCACAGGGTTTTCACCTGGACGCGCGATTTACAGTTTAGCTCTGCGGAGCCGCAACTGGATGGCTGAAGCCAGTGTGCAGCAGGAGCCAAAGGTCTGTTCTTTTTGGAAACACCAGGATCAAATCAATCTGCAATGTGCTGGCTTGTCCCCTCTTGCGCCAAAGGATTAGGTGAGCTGAGCATCAGCTCCTGACTCATAACAGAACGGGTTCTTCTAGTAAAAACGTCAAAACCCCACAGTCACCCTTCTCCATTAGAGATGACACCTAAGCCTCTGGGATCAGTGCAGTCAGTGACATTAGGACTTGATTAGTATGGTGACAGCAATGACTTCTGGGCTCTGGGATGGAGAACGAGCTTAGGAGCTCATCAGATCTTCACAGAGCTCTCCTTTGGGCCCTACAGTGGGCAGAGCTCAAGCTCAGATCAACACGGGCTTTCAAGTCTCTTTGTACCTGCAAAGGGATCAGCTCTCTATGTGGCTTTCATGAAAGATACAGATAGAAAGGCCCAAGGTGTGTAGGTGGGTGGGGGGAGCGATGAGGAAATAGGAAAATTGAACTTATGCATTGGTTTTGGGGAAAAAAAATTTAAAAATTCACCAAAAGAGCAAATTGGCTTATATTTTAAAATTAATATTACAGCTACTAATGTCAAGTAAGAATGATTGCAGTTTTGGGAGAAACGATCTGAACTAGGAAATGGAAGCTGAAAAAGGGACTTCTCCAACCTCTGGAAGAGACGGTTCTGGCCAGCCAGATCTCCGGGGGCCGAATCTTCCAGGAGAGATAGGTGGAAGGGGCCTGAGGACCCCATGGAGGAGTGGTCAGCCACGCTCCAATGTGGAAAACCACTGCACTTAAGTCACCTTTGCCGAGAACCTGCTGTAAATCCTTCTGTCCTTGGTCCCGGGTCTTGGGAGCGTGGGAGAAAGAATGATGCACATTTGGGCTGTCTAATAGCTGGCATTTTTGGAATTTCCAGAGAAAACCATGGATCGCAGGGAGGGAAAGGTGATTACGGGTGTGCTGTAGACACCGGGCTTGGCAGGTGCTGGTCCAGGCATTTTTCCCTGCAACCTGGGACCCTCACTTCAAGGTGGGAAGGAGTCGACCCACCTACTATTGTTTTGTTCTCAGCCTTTGGGTTCTCAGCAGAAATGGGACTGAAATGGTTGCATTAAAACATTCTCCTATCTAATAATTCAGACAAGTCATAAGCACCCTCCTAAGCCAAGGGGGCCCCTCACAAACATTTTGACAGTGAAACAAGAAAAAGCTGAGGTCAGTTTTATTAGTGACACCTACCTTCCGACAGCAAACACCGTCAGACCCACGGTAATTTTCTGTTTGGCATAATAATTTTCTAAGATGGCACTGTTGTAAGTGCCTTCCCACACGACCGGCGCCTTCCATTCGGTCACTGTCACAACCTCTGGGCGTTCCCTGGTGATGAAACACAGAGAGCCCCATGAGTCGGGACAGCTTTGCTGAGGTTGGGCAGTGAGCATCTATGGAAAACGTGGGGTCAGCTACGATTCGCGGTGACTGCCCTTGCATCCTGATGGTAGCTTAACTCCAAGCATTGGCTGGGCAGTGTGACATCTGCAGGGGCAGCATATTCTGGATAAAGGACAGGAGTCTGTGGCCTAGGTGCCTCTGAGGGCTGCCTTGGGGCCCTTATGGGGACCTTGCATTTCATACTGTCTGTTCCCTTTCCTGATCTCTTCTTCCTCCTAAACCCCTCCCCCTATCTCCTAAGCCCCTTACTAAGCTGCCAGCGGCATCTTTGGGTGTTGTGTATCCCTCTGGGTGTCATCTGAGCCTAAAAAGGTCCTAATCCTTGACACATGGGGATGAGACAGTGACATTAGAACAGAAAGGGGAAAAGCTATTTTAATTTGCCTTTTGCCAGAAAGGGATGGCTGGGAAAGAATCTGGTTTCAGGGCCTGACTAAGGGGGTTCTGGTGTTATTATTCATTTTACAAACAAGGAGACAGAGTCACTCAGGAAAGAAGCAACTTGACAGAGGCCCACCAAGGCCAAGGATGGAACATGGGCTTAGACCCTCTCCTCAACGTCCTTGCTTCTTTACTAGGACCACAGAGCGGGGAGGGGGAAGCCTGCCTCTGCACTCCCAGCACTTGAAAGGGACTTGGCAAAGCCAATACAAACACAGGAAGCCACGGAAGAGCAACGACAAGCAACACACTATACAGGGCAAGTGCAGAAATGCTGAGGAGCAGCTGGGACCAAAGAGAGGGTGGAACCCAAGCAGGAGGGCATGGCGGAGCCTCAGACCTGACCCTCATCTGCTCAGGAAGTGGGTGCATTTTCCCCTGTGGGATGCAGCAACTGAAACACTGTCATTTAGATTCAAACTCCAGCACACAGGGGCCTGGTCCCTGCTAGGCATTTGCTTGTACTTCATCCACTGTGGGAGAAGGCCAGACTGGGGCAAAGTCCTGGGGGTCCCCATTGGGTCCCTGCTGGCTGTACGCATGTGGCCCTAGTGAGGCTGCCTGGGAGATGTTGGCAAATAGATCAAGAGGGCAGTTTTTCACAAAGCTGCCCCTATACATCAGCAAAGCCCGGGTTTTCCACAGTGAGGCTGGGCAAGGCTGAATCAACCCCCACCTCACCCCAGCCCCAGCCCCAGAGTGGAAAAGAGCCTCAGTAGACTCGCCCTCATGCTTCCTGTCCCTCTGTCAAAGCTCTGCCTCCAGTTCTTGAGCTGGCTCTGCCCTCCTGCCCCAGCCCTGTGCTCAGTTTCCTGCCTGCTTCCTTCACCGCACAGCTGGACTCATCTCCAGAGATGGGGAAGGCGGACCCTCTCAGGCTGCTCTCCTGGCCCTCCCCATCTTGTCTGGAGTCTCACACTGAGACTCAGCCCTGCCCTCACTCCCCAGATGTGCCGGCTGTACAGAGGACAGCAGCTCTTGCTTTCCTTCAATCATGAAAGAAGCTGTTTTGGACTTTGCCCCAACCTGTGCAAGCCCCCTTCACCTACACTTTCTCACTTCATCCTTGCAACAGCCCTGCCATGTATTATGTCCATTGTACAGGTGAGGAAACCAAGGCTCAGAAAGGCTTGTAAACTTGTCCAAGGCCACACAGCTGGCCACTGATGATGGTGACTAACATACAGTGAGCACTTCCTATAGAACCACGCAGTCTGCTAAGGGCTTCGCCCTTCAGAGGTGCGGGCTATTTTGATTCCCATTTTATCAGTGAGGGAACTGCAGCACAGAGAGGTTAAATAACTTGTTGGAGGTCAAACAGCTTGTAAGGGGCAAAGCTGGGATTTGAACCCAGATAGTCTGACTCTGGAGTCCCTGCTCTGAGCCGCCATCCTTTATTGCTTCTTATATGAATATTTACTTGCTATGCTGACGAACCTGGGGTTAAAAACCAGGGTTGTCATCATTTCCACTCAACTCACCTACTTCGGTATTTTTATCAGGGCAGAATGAGAAATGATGATCTTGTATTTTGTTTTTAGAAGCTTATGTGATGCTTTAAGTCACATAAAACCCCCAGCTTTGTTGAATGACAGGATTTCAAAACCAAAAATACACACACACACCCACACCCTGCTATTCTTCTATAACCAACGTTTCTGAACTCGAACTCTCCCATGTATTGTCGCCTCATTCACTGCAGTCCTTCGTTCTAGCCTGTGAAGGATCTCTTGGTAGTTTTGACCCAGCCCACTAAGTCAGCCTAGCTAAGTCACGCAGCTGGTTGGAGCTGGACATTTGGTAAGAAGGTAATATTATTTGAAAAAAAGGAAGAGGAAGAGGAGGAGGAAAGGAAGGGAATAGGTATACTATTTAATACCTACAGTGCGCAGGGCTAAGTACTTGACTCTCATTCTCTCTTTTAATCCTCACAACCATCGTAAAAAGTGGGTGCTACCATCACCTGCACTTTACAAATACAGAAAGTGGGAGCAGAGGGAAGGAGAAGCGAACTGTGTCTTCTGCCACTGAGTTTATAGGAAGGGCCAGCCCAGGGCCCTCCATCACTCCGTGCACATTTGCTAAGTTCCTGCTCTGTACCAGGCCCAGTGCTGAGCATGGAGATCAGAGAAATGGGACCCCGTCCTACCCGTGAGAATCCCACAGTCCCCACAGGGGGTCAGCCTGCTCCACACTCCTCAAATGCACGACCACTCAGTCCACATCTTCTAGAAAGACTGAGTCATAAAACCAGTGTCCAGTTTGGTTACTTGGCTGGGAAGATGCCTTCAAGCAGGAAAAAAAAAATAGCAATATCAAAAATTAATGTTTAATTAAAAATTAAAATGTTCTATTTCCCAGCTGTTAATTATCAAATTCCAGTGGCAATTCCAACATGTCAGCAACCTTGACTAAGAAGCCAGACGACAGTCTGAAAAAGCAGGTGGTGGGGACGAAGGGGTGGGGGCGGAGGATGAGATAGAGATCGGCTTCCTGCACGAACCTCTGCTCAAAACCCAGAAACCACTCCCCCCAAAAAGTGACAGAAAGCAGGCTGCACACGTGTAACGGCTAGCTGTTGCCAGTGTCAACTGCCAGAGATGTCCCAGGTCACCACAATGGGGCTCTAAAAGGAGGAGAAAGTGCCAGGAAAGACTTGAAGCTGCCCAAATGCCTTCCTTCCAAGCAAGACACCTACCGTGTTATGCTGGTCTGTGCAGCTCCACCAGCACAGGCCAAAGGCTTCCCACAAAATAAAAGGGCCTCCAGAACCAAAACACACACCTACCTAGGTTATTGGTGGCTTTTTAATTTTATGTACTTATTTATGGGTACATTGTGGTCCCCAAGGATTGGGTAGAGGAAGTGTTAAAATTCTGTGAGTCAGGGGCCAGCCCAGTGGCACAGCAGTTGAGTGTGCACATTCGGCTTCAGGCAGCCTGGGGTTTGCCGGTTCGGATCCCGGGTGCAGACATGGCACAGCTTGGCAAGCCATACTGTGGTAGGCATCCCACATATAAAGTGGAGGAAGATGGGCATCGACGTTAGCTCAGGGCCAGTCTTCCTCAGCAAAAAAGAGGAGGATTGGCAGCAGATGTTAGCTCAGGGCTGATCTTCCTCAAAATAAAATAAAATAAAATTCTGTGATTCATGCAGCAGGTCAAAAATGATGTGGAATACATACAACGCTGTCTGATGTGGAATACAATAAAGATGTGGAATAGAATATTTACTGAACTCCTTCTGAGCAGCAGCATGCTAGACAGTGATCCAGCAAAGAGCTGATGACAACATGAACAAGGGTGGTGGCTGTGGAATGACGAGAAGGTGATAATGTGGGGAGAATCTTGGAGGAAGAGTGAACAGAACATGTTAATGAATTAGACTGTGGGGTGGATGGAGGAAAAGGATGAATCAGAGACGTCTCCCAGGCTCTGCCTTGAAAAGAGAAAGGAGAAGAACAAGAGTGGGGTGGAATGGAATCCATTTGGGTCATGTGAGATATGCAGAGATGTCAACCAGGCAGTTAGATACAAGTCAGGGCTGTGAGGAAATCTTTGGGCTAAAGATACAAATGTGGATGGTATCTAATACAATGGAAATGGATGAGAGCACATTGGAAGATGGTGTATAAAGAAAAGAGATGAGGATACTGGACTTAACCTCTGCAAACTCTAATATTTGATGGCTGGGAAGAGGGAGAGATACCTATCAAGGAGACCGAGAAGAGAGAATGGAAAAGTGGAAAGAAAATTCAGAGGATTTGGTGTTATAGAAGCTAAGGGATCTTGAGGTGGAAATGTGACACGATATACTGTAAAATGTTTTAGGTGGTTTACAAGAAAGGATACATTTATATAAATATATTTATTTGTTCATTCAATCATTTATCTAATCATTCATCTATGCAGGAAATATACTTTGGTGCCCTGAGAAGGTTTAGATTTGGTGCCGCTACAAACCAATATTCTTTAAATACCTGGTCACCATTTGTTTGGGGGAGAAGCTGAACCATGCATGAGGGAGAGTGGAGAAAGTGACAGCTGGTAGCTGTGATCTTTCTTCTCTGTCTCCAGTAATTCAGCCCTGGCCCCACCTCCTAAGTCCCTCTCAGCAAAGCACAAGTGTCACAGTAAAAGTGGGCCACCCTTCTTAGAAGGGAGCTTAGTGGAGAGGTGTCAAGATGGCGGCATAGGCAGACTCTGAACACACCTCCTCCCACAGACACAACAAATTTACAACTATTCTGGAAATAATTACCCCTGAGAGAGAACTGAAAACTGTATAAAAAGAACCCCCACAACAAGGGACAGTCCTGACTGAAGTGGAAGAGGCAGAAATTCCTTTCTGTGGAGAAAAAAAAAGCCACCTTCACAAGCCACAGTGCTTCACATCTGGCCGGGAGCAATCTTACAATATGCAGCATTCCCTGGGGGAGCAGGGGACCTGAGCAGGGCATTGTTACCTCTATAAGCATCCTTTGGACTCAGCACAGCCGAGATGAGTGTCATAATGTGGCTTTGCTGAATACTAACAACAGTGGGGAATACCCCCAGAAGAGCTATCAGATAAGGGGAGAAAAGCCACTTCTTAAAGGGCCCACACACAAATTCACCTGTTTCAGAAAGCAACATAAATCACCAGAAAGAAAGGTGCACAGTCCTTTTGGTGAAAAGAGACTCACCTTATCTGCTCTGGATGTATCTCAGTGAGAGGTGAGACCTCTCCAGGGACTGAGACATTGGTGGCAGCCATTATTGTGAGCTACTACAGGCATGCTGACAGACACCAGTGGAGTTCTTCTCCTGGCCAGTTAGCCCAGGGGCTGCCCCACCCACCAGAGCACCAATTTAATCCAGCTCAGCTAGGCCAGGCGGCCTCCCCTAGGCCCACCCAACAGCAAACCCTCAGGCAACTTGTGGGCCTGCATAGACTGGGTGCCTGGATCCTCTTCAGCCGGGGAGTGGGTCTGCCTCTGTGGGACAGGGCATGCACAAGGAGCAGGTGGCATGTGTGGGGCATTGGTGAAGTGTGTGGGGCCTCTGCAGTGGGGTGACTGGGTCCACTTGAGGGGTTTGAGGCATGCACATAGGGCAGGACTGTGTTGACTGTGTGAGTAGCCCTGTGGGTGGTGTGGCTTGTCAGCTGCAGAAGACTTGTGCTTCTCAAACAGCCACATAGGGGATCAGTCCTACCTTCCAAAGCCTGAAACAATTGGGTGCTCCCATGCTTGGGGCCAGTCCCACTCACTTGCAGTCCTCAGACAGCTGACAACAGCCTTGCAGGCCAGAGGTCTACTGCAATTTTAAGCCCCTGAGCCTACCAACCAGCCATGCTGGGGGCCTACTCACTTAACAGAAAAACTGCAACAGGAATGTGCTATTAGACCTTGCAGCCAACTGTGCTGGAGCTCGCCACACACAATAAAGTGACTGAAGGGTCCATAGCACCCACATGCATTACAGCCAGCCATCTAGGAGGACAGCCTAGCCTCCCTGGGCACCTGAAGCAAGAGCAACCCTGCCACAACAGAAGGACACACATAGTCCACATAGGGGTCACTCCTGGAACACGTGGAACTGGTGATGAGAGGGAAGCACACTGCTGGGCCTCATAAGGCATCTCTTACATAAGGCCGCTTCTCCAAGATCAGGAGACATAGCTCAGCCACCTAATACATAGATATAAGCACAGAGAAAGAGAAAAAATGAAGAGGCAAAGGAATATGATACAAGTAAGGGAACAGGACAAAACCTCAGACAAAAAACTAAATGAAACAGAAATAAGCAATCTACCTGACAAACAGGTTCAAACCAAAAGTCATAAGGATGCTCACTGATCTTGGGAGAAGACTGGATGAATAGAATGAGAAAATCAAGAAAGAGTTGGAAAATATAAAAAAGAACCAATCAGAAATGAAGAATACAATACTGGAAGTGAAAAATTCACTAGAGGGACTCAATAACAGAGTCAATGATACAGAAGAATGGATCAGTGAGCTGGATGAAAGACTAGAGGAAATCACCCAAGCTGACCAACTGAAAGAAAAAAGCATTAAAAAGAACAAGAACAGTCTAAGGGACCTCTGGGACAACATCAAGTGCACTAACATTTTATTATAGGTGTTTCAGAAGGAGAAGAGAGAGACAAAGGGGCAGAGAATCTACTTGAAGAAATAATAGCTGAAAATTTTCCTAACCTAAGGAAGGAAACAGACATTCAGGTACAGGAAGTACAGAGAACACCAAAGAAGATAAATCCAAAGAGGCCCACACCAAGACACATTATAAGTGACATCATAATTAAAATGTCAAGAATTAAAGATAAAAAGAGGATCCTAAAAGCCGCAAGAGAAAGGCAACAAGTTGCAAACAAAAGAAACCCCATAAGGCTATCAGCTGACTTCTCAGCAGAAACCTTACAGGATAGAAGGGAGTGGAACAATATATTTAAAGTGCTTAAAGGAACAAACCTAGAGCCAAGAATACTCTATATGGCAAGGTTATCATTCAGAATGGAAGGAGAGATAAAGAGTTTCCAAGACAAGGAAAAACTAAAGGAGTTTATCATTAAGAACCAGTTTTACAAGAAATGCTAAAGGGACATATTTAAGTGGGAAAGAGAAGGCCACAAATAGGAATAATAAAATTATCAAAAAAAAAAGGGAATAAACTCACTGGTAAAGGCAAATATACAGTAAAAGTAGCAGATCAACCACCTATGAAGCTAATATGAAGATCAAAAGACAAAAATACTAAAATTACCTATTTCTGTGATGAGAAGGTAACAGATACATACACACACACACACAAAGGGTTAGATATGATATCAAAAACATAAAATGTGGGAGGAGGGGAGTAAAAGAGTAGAGCTTTTAGGAAGACGTCAAACTAAAGAGACTGTCAACTTAGTATAGATTGCTATGTATATATAGGTTATTATATATGAACCTCATGATAATCACAACCCAGAAACCTATAATAAATAGACAAAAATTAAGAGAAAGGGACCCAAACATAATACTAAAGAAAGCCATTAACCACAAAAGAAAAGGAGAAGAAAGGAACTGAGAAGAACTACTAAAACACCCATAAAAAAAGTAACAAAATGGCAACAAGTACCTACTTAGCAATAGCTACTTTAAGTATCAATAGATTAAATGCTCCAATCAAAAGGCATAGGGTGGCCGATTGGATAAAAAAAACAAGACCCATATATATGCTGCATACAAGAGAAACCCTTCAGATGTGAAGACAAAAACTGAAAGTGAAGGGATGGAAAAGATACTCCATGCAAATGGCAATGAAAAGAAAGCTAGCGTAGCAATACTTCTATCAGATAAAATAGACTTTAGAACAAAAACTGTGGGGCCAGCTCGGTGGCACAGTGGTTAAGTTCACACATTTGGCTTCGGCAGCCCGGGGTTCACCAGTTTGGACCCCAAGTGCGGACATGGTACTGCTCGGCAAGCCCTGCTGTGACAGGCATCCCACATATAAAGTGGAAGAAGATGGGCACAGATGTGAGATCAGGGCCAGTCTTCCTCAGCAAAAAGATGAGGATTGGCAGCAGATGTTAGCTCAGGGCCAATCTTCCTCAGCAAAAAGAGGAGGATTGGCAGCAGATGTTAGCTCAGGGCCAATCTTCCTCAAAAAAAAAAAAAAACTGTAACAAGAGACAAAGAAGGGCACTACATAATGATTAAGGGAAAAACCAACAAGAGGATGTAACACTTGTGAATATCTAGGCACCCAACATAGGAGCACCTAAATATAGAAAGCAATTATTAACAGACATGAAAGGAGAAATAGACAGTAACACAATAATAGTAGGGGACTTTAACACTCCTCTTACACCAATGGATAGATCATCCAAACAGAAGATCAATAAGGAAACACTGGCCTTAAATGACATATTAGATGAGATGGGCTCAGTAGATTTACACAGAACATCCCATCCCAAAACCGCAGAAGACACATTCTTTTCAAATGCATGTGGAACATTCTCTGGGATAGATCACATACTAGGCCACAAAACAAGTCTCAATAAATGTAAGAAGATTGAAATAATACCAAGCATCTTTTCTCCCCACAACAGTATGAATCTAGAAATCAACTACAAGAAGAAAATGACGAAAGCCACAGATATATGGAGATTCAACAAAACACTACTGAACAACAATTGGGTCAATGAAGAAATCAAGAGAGAAATCAAAAAATACCTGGAGACAAATGAAAATACAATGTGCCAAAATTTAGGGGATACAGCAAAAGCAGTTCTAAGAGGGAAGTTTATAGCAATACAGGCCTACCTCAACAAACAAAAAAACTCAACTAAACAATCTAACAGTGCACTTAAAGGAACTTAAAAAACAAGAACAAACAAAGCCTAAAATCAGAAGGAAGGAAATAAAAATCAGAACAGAAACAAATGAAACAGAGACTAAAAAGAAAATAGAAAAAAATCAATGAAACCAAGAGTTGGTTCTTTGAAAAGATAAACAAGGGGCTGGCCTGGTGGCACAGTGGTTAAGTTTGCACATTTCATTTCTGCGGCCCGTGGTTCACTGGTTCAGATCCCAGGTGCAGACCTACACATGACTTGTCAAGCCATGCTGTGGCAGGCATCCCACATATAAAGTAGAGGAAGATGGGCAAGGAATTAGCTCAGGGCCAATCTTCCTCAGCGAAAAGAAGAGGATTGGTGGTGGATGATAGCTCAGAGCTCTCTTCCTCAAAAAAAAAAAAAAAAAAAAAGATAAACAAAATTGGCAAAGCTTTAGCTAGACTAACCAAGAAAAAAGAGAGAAAGCTCAAACAAATAAAATCGGAAATGAAAGAGGAGAAATTACAACAGACACCTCAGAAATACAAAAGATTATAAGAGAATATTACAAAAAGCCATACGCCAACAAATTGGATAATCTAGAAGAAATGGATAAATTCTTAGAGTCATACAACCTTACAAAGCTGAATCAAGAAGAAATAGAGAACTTGACTAGACCAATCACCGGTAAGGAGTTTGAAACAGTAATCAAAAACCTTCCAAAAAATAAAAGTCCAGGACCAGACAGCTTCCCTGGTGAATTCTACCAAACATTTAAAGAAGACTTAATACCTATAATTCTCAAACTCTTCCAAAAAATTGAAGAGGAAGGGAAGCTTCCTAAGTCATTCTATGAAGCCGACATTATCCTGATACTGAAACCAGAGAAGGACAACACAAAAAAAGAAAATTACAGGCCAGTATCACTGATGCTCATTGATGTAAAACTCCTCAACAAAATACTAGCAAATTGAATACAACAATACATTAAAAAGATCATACACCATGATCATGTGGGATTTATTCCAGGGATGCAGGGGTGGTTCAACATCTGCAAATCTATCAACATTATACACCACATTAACAAAATGAAGAATAAAAATCACATGATCATCTCAATAGATGCAGAGAAAGCATTTGACAAGATAAGGCATCCATTTATGATAAAAACTCTAAATAAAATGGGTATAGAAGGAAAGTACCTCAACATAATAAAGGCCATATATGACAAACACACAGCTAATATTCTCAATGGAGAAAAACTGAAAGCTATCCCTCTAAGAACAGGAACCAGACAAGGATGCCCACTGTCACCACGCTTATTTAACATAGTATTGGAAGTCAGAGCCAGAACAATCAGGGAAGAAAAAGAAATAAAAGGGATCCAAATTGGAAAGGAAGAAATGAAACTATCACTATTTGCAGATGACGTGATTTTATATATAGAAAACCCTAAAGAATCCACTAAAAATCTTTTAGAAATAATAAGGTCAAGTTGCAGGATACAAAATCAACATACAAAAATCTGTTGGGTTTCTATACACTAATAACGAAGTAGCCAAAAGAGAGATTAAGACTACAATCCCATTTACACTTGCAACAAAAAGAATACAATACCTGGGAATCAACTTAAGCAAAGAGGTAAAAGATCTGTATGCTGATATCTATAAAACATGGTTGAAAGAAACTGAAGACACCAAGAAATGGAGAGATATTCCATGCTCTGGGATTGGAAGAATTAACATAGTTAAAATGTCCGTACTTCCTAAAGCAATCTACAGATTCAACGCAATCCCTATCAAAGTTCCAACAACATTTTTCACAGAAACAGAACAAAGAATCCTAAAATTTACATGGAACAACAAAAGACCCCAAATAGCCAAAGGATTCCTGAGAAAAAAGAACAAAGCTGGAGATATCACACTCCCTGATTTCAAAATATACTACAAAGCTATAGTAACCAAAACAGCATGGTACTGGCACAAAAACAGACATACAGATCAATGGGACAGAACTGAGAGCCCAGAAATAAACCCACACATCTAGGGGATGCTAATTTTCGACAAGGGTGCCAAGAACATATAATGGAGAAAGGAAAGTCTCTTCAATAAATGGCGTTGGGAAAACTGGACAGCCACATGCAAAAGAATGAAAGTAGACCATTATCTTAGACCATACACAAAAATTAACTCAAAATGGATTAAAGCTTGAATGTAAGACCTGAAACCACAAAACTTCTAGAAGAAAACATAGGCCGTACGCTCTTCAACATCAGTCTTAGCAGCATATTTTCAAGTACCATTTCTGACCAGGCAAAGGAAACAATAGAAAAAATAATCAAATGGGACTACATCAAACTAAAAAGCTTCTGCACAGCAAAGGAAACCATCAACAAAATGAAAAGACAACAAAATGAAAAGACAACCTAACAATTGGGAGAAAATATTTGCAAACCATATATCAAATAAGGGGTTAATATCCAAAATATATAAGGAATTCACATATCTCAACGACAAAAAAACTAACCACCCAATTAAAAAATGGGCAAAAGGTCTGAACAGATATTTTTCCAAAGAAAATATACAGATGGCCAACAGGTACATGAAAAGATGTTCCACATCATTAACTATCAGGGAAATGCAAATCAAAACTACAGTGCGATATCACCTCACTCCTGTCAGAACGGCTAGAATTAACAAGACAGGAAATAAGTGTTGGAGAGGATGTGGAGAGAAGGGAACTCTCATACACTGCTGGTAGGAGTGCAAACTGGAGCAGCCACTATGGAAAACAGTATGGAGATTCCTCAAAAAATTAAAATTAGAACTATTATATGATCCAGCTATGCCATTGCTAAGTATTTATCCAAAGAACATGAAAACACAAATGCATAAAGATACATGCACGCCTATGTTCATTGCAGCATTATTCACAATAAGCAAGAATGGATGCAATCTAGGTGCCCATCAAGGGACAAATGGGTAAAGAAGATGTGGTATATCGACGCAATGGAATACTCAGCCATAAGAAACAATGAAATCGGGCCACTTGTGACAACATGGATGGACCTTGAGGGTATTATGCTAAGTCAGAGGAAAAAAATCAAATACCACATGATCTCACTCATAAGTAGAGGATAAAAACAACAACAAACAATCACATAGAGACAGAGATTGGATTGGTGGTTACCAGAGGGGAACCGGGGAGGGAGGAGGAAGAAAGGGGTGATGAGGCACATGTGTGTGGTGATGGATGGTAATCAGTCTTTGGGTGGTGAACATGATGTAATCTACACAGGAATTGAAATACTATGATGTACACCTGAAATTTATATGATGTTATAAAACAATGTTACCATGAAAAAAACATTTTTTTTAAGTAAAAAGATTGAAAAGATTTAGAAAAAAAAAAACAAAAGGAAAGGAGCTTAGTGACCATCTCTGACTCATCCAGCCACCCCTTGGGCTATGATCTTCCATATTCTTACATCTCTAGTAATAGTTTAACATCTCATAGATGGCTACCCTGTTGTCCAGCTCATCAAATGACACATGAGGGGCCAAAATGCCCATCCTTCCACACTGGTGCAGATCCCCTATCCCAAACAATAAGAGAACTTGCCAGAACATATTCAGTCTTCCCAGAGCCCAAGATCCCTCACACCAGAATAGATGCTACTCACTCTCGATCCTCCTCCTACCTCTACAGCTGTTTCTCCTCCTTTTCACACTTCTCTTCCTCCGCCAGCCCTTTAAATGCTGATGTCAGACAGGGTTCGGGTCTACTCCTCTACCTCGGTGGCCTCATCCAGGCCTGCAGATCCCATTGCCACAGGTACTCTGAGGCTCCTCATCTCACATCTCCACCACACATCTTCTGCTGAGCTCACGGGCACTGCTATAGATGGAATGTTTGTGTCCCCCACAACTTCATATGTTGAAACCCAATCCCCAATGTGATGGCGTTTGGAGGTGGGGACTTTGGGAGGTGATTAGGTCATGACAGTAAAGCCTTCAGCAACAGGATTAGTACCCTTAGAAAAGAGGTATTTTGTTATAGCAGCTGAAGGACTAAGACAAGGACTCTGTAAATCTCCTTACAGATGCCCCACAAGTACCTGACTCCACATACATCCCTAATCGAGTTCATCACCTCCCCCCCACTCCCAGACCTGCATCCCCTCCTCCAGTCCCTTTCCCGGTCAGTGGCACCAACACCCACCAGTCTCTCAGGCCTCACAGTCATCCTGGGAAGCTCCCACCTCCTTATTCCCCAAACCACATCCTTCTAAGTTAGGTTTCATACCTCCTTACCAATCTTGGTAATTGCTAGTTTCACATCTAGAACCCTTAGAAGACTGTGAACTACTTGACAGTGACCATATTGATCACCTTCTCCCGTCTCCCGTACCTAACACAACAGCTAGTATAGAATTTTTGACTACAACTCACAGTGAGAAATACACTTTACACCACACCAAACACATGCACGTACACATTTATACAGAAACCAAAATTCCACAAGTCCAGCATTGGTGGTATAGTGGTGAGCAAAGCTGCCTTCCGAAATTCCTCTAAACCATGTTTATCCTTACCTCATGGAAGGCCCTCTGATTTTCTATTCACTTTCAATTCTTTTTTAAAAAGCTGGTTTTGACCCATTATGCTAGTTTCTAGACATATTAATGGATACTAACCAGTAGTTTAAAAAACACCGGCTAGCATACCGTAGGTGTTTGATAAACATTTGTTGTGTGCTTGCTCAATGAATGCATGCATGGCCCGGTGAGATTTTTTATCATCATTGCTATCTTACAGATGAGTTAACTGAATCTCAGAGAGAATTTTCTTGCTCTGACTCTAGATCCTGTGGCTTTTCACAACACCCTGTGGCCTGGAAGACCCCATCCAGCCCCAGTATTTTGTGATTCATCTGCTACAATTGGCCACTTGCTGCCAGGATTACTGTGTTATTGTTCAAACATCTGAGTCAAAACATCCAGACTCAGTTTCTCATCTAATCTGTTGTTAAAGATCTAACACGTGTTAAGACTATTTCTCCCCAGTCAGGAATGTTCTCAAGGGTGCTGTTGCCTACACAGCCCCGCCACCTCCTGCTGAACTGGTTTCCTGTACAGGGGGCAACACTTTTCTTACTGTGGATTAAACCAGTCGGAGAGCTGAAGCTCTTCTTCAACATCTTCCTTTTCTTTGTCGATGTCTTCTTCTTGGTAACTGTGAGTCCTACGTACAAAGGGAAAGGAAGCTGAGTGAGGCAGGGAGAGCGATCTTCAGTGTCGGGACAGTTGGTGAATATCTCGTGAAAATGTGTGCCAAGGTGGAGAACACGTGTCCCAAGTGAATGTCTGGAGGAAGGTTCCTGTTCCGAAACGTTTCCTCATAAAGACGTACATTTGGCATAAAGGTGCGCCACTCACCCATCTTATTCTCCCTCCAGATCAGCATAGGTAGTAATTTACTGACCCAACAACCCTCAGGTTATTAGCTGGTTATTTAGCAAGGAAACTTGCTAAAACAGTCCTCATAAGAACATTTCAGCTTAAGATAGTCTTCCCTGCAATCTAACCTTCATTCCGAGCCCAAGTTAAATGGAAAAAACAAAAACAACAAAAAACCAAACTTAAATGTCCTAGTCCCAACCATGACATAGATTCCCTGTGTGATTTCAATCAGCCAGAAAGATGAGTGACTGAGAAGGTCATGGCTGTGAAATTGTCTTACTTGGGCTCTTTATGAGCATGGGATGGACAAACTGAGACGGCCGTCCCACCGCCTTACCCATTGTTAAACCAGCTCGGAAACCACCAGCCCTTCTGAGCGCTGCTGCCCCCAACTTCCGGGTTTCTAAGGAGTGAAAAAGAAGACAACCAATTTTAGAAAATGAGGCAGTCCCAAACTAGGGAGTTCCCAAACACTTCTGATGGCAGAAACCACTTAAAATTTTTTATTATTTTAAACTACCAGTTTGTAAAACAGACAGAAGTGAAGATACTGTAGTTGAATCAGAGAAGATGGACCTGACACTACCTGGACCTCCCCTCCCTTGAGTGGCCCCCAGAACGTAACTCATCATCCAGGGAGCCCTTGAAAAGAGAGAAGCAGCGAGAAAGAATGACAAGGTGGGGGCATTGAGACGTAAACTGAGCCCTGGGCTGCCACTTACTACTTGTGTGACCGGGATAGGACATTTTCCCTCTCTGAATCTCGATTTTCTGCTCTGAAAAGTCAGATAATAATAATAATAATAAACCTACCATGAAGGTAGACTAAATGAAAAGGCCTGCATACATTCACAATTACTCTAACAAGTCGTAATCTTAATTAAAAAAAAATAAACCCAGTGCACATTTCCAAGAATGATCTCTTCTGCTAAACTAGGCAAACTCGGGGCGCTACAAAGGTCAGCAGTGACAGCCTCGGGAAATCTGAATGTCTCTGAACCAGAAACTCAGGAAACTGTAGTCAGAAGCCACCTTGGCTACCCACACACAGAAGTTTCCACGCTCTTTCAGTGTGAGAGTTTCTCCAAGGTCAAGGTGGGGGCATTCTGGAGGAGGAAAACACAAGGAACCCAGGAGATGCGACGCCCTCCGTTTGGACAAATAAGGCATGAACGGATGTAATAATACTAAGAAACCTGTTTTAAAGCCCCCTATACTTTTAGGAAGTAGTTGAGGTGGATGGTTTACTGTTACGGTGTGGTTACAATAAAGAGGGAAACGACACAAGAATAAACAAAAGGGGACAGAAAAAGAAACAGTCTCTCGGGTAGTTATTTTCATATGACCTTGTTCATCGCAGCCACTCATGAGAATAAAGGTTTTACCTTTATTTTCACTTATGGCTGAGATATTGACTGAGTGGGTTTGGACAAATCGCCAAGATCCCACGGCATTTTGCAAGCATAAAAGCCCAGATTTAACACCAGGGGATAAATTATATCAGAAATGAGGCTGGGGAAAGTACAAGCAGTTAAGCACAACACTTTGCTCTGGCAACCAAGCCAAAGAGAGAAAAATGAAGGCTTATATAGTTCTCACTGCATTTAATAATTATAGTAATAACAATAATACACATACTGTTCATCAGGAGACCCAAATATTTTCATGACATGTCCTTTATCTCAAAGACAGTTCTTGCAAGGGTCTTTATACAACATGTACTGGGCAGCATAAAGGACAATATCTACCCTGATTCTTTTAATCAGCAAGGCAAGAATGTTCTCCAAATGACACCACTTAAAGAGACCCTTGATGAGAAGCAAGGACAAAACACAAGTGGTGGTTCTATAAACACAGGTCTAGGGGGCCAGGGGAATGTGGTCCAGATCTCTGGGAACCCCCCCCAACTTTGACCAGAGCTCCACCACCAGCTGCCACGTTAAGAATGGTCTGTAGGTGGGTAAGAGTGGATGTGGGACCATCCCATAGACATCTAGAATTCAAAGCACTTACTTTGAGTGATAGATCCACAAGAAAGAGCCTTCTGGGCTAAAAGGAAATGAGAAATAAAAACACATCATGTTACTGTTAATTTGGAGAAAAGCTATTTGCAACCATTGTCATTGAAGCCCTGGGAAGAGTTGAGAGCCTGGGTTTTAGCTACCCCTGGGTTTCCACTTTCCTTTGAGACATAACCAGTGATATCAAGAGACTGGGAATTTCCACTTGCATTCACTTCAGGATTACCCAGACCAGGGGGTGGGAAGGAGGTCTCTGGAGACTCTCAAATGTTAGTTAAAAAAAAAAAAGATGCCAGCTCTCCACTGTCCAGGGGTGACTTCAGTGAGGGAGAGAAGCTCCAGAGATGGCTCACATACTCAGAAACACCACAACCCCGCCTTCCCTCACCAGGGATTTATCTTCCTCCAGAAAAGAAGACAGTGACTACAGAGCCTAGTACCACATCCAGCTCAGAGCCTTCTAGAGAGCAGCCTCAAAAGGCATTTCTTAAGCTAACAAAGGCAGTGAGACCATCTTAAGGCACCTATGGGGCTGCGCCAGTGACTATATGACCCCTCTAGTGGACCACTTCCATTCATTCAACAGAGACTTGCTGAGCGTGATGACATGTCAAATGCTGAGAGCCCATGTTGGCTAAGACAGACACAGCCCCTATTGTAACCATGGGCCCTCTAGGACCAGTTAAACGGAACTCATCTTATCCACAGAGTAATTAAGAGTGGTTTTTCAGGAACTGAGACCCCTTGTCCAGTTCAGGCCAGTTGAGACCATCAACCCATCAACTGGGCCTGTGCAAATGCCCAATAAGTGACCTTTTTGAAGTCAAAAGGTTGAAAACTCCACCCTCATATCATGGTAACACCACCATTTTGTGAATATGCGTCCTGAGAAGACCCATGAAGCTTGACCACGCTTGTGCAGGTCATCAGTTACCACACTTCTCCTTACCTCCAATCATCTATGACCACACTTCAGACTGCCCTGCCCTGGCCCGCGTCCCATAAATTTTGCCCCAAGCCCTGGATTGGGGAGATAGATCTGAGCGCTGAGGCCTCCTGTCTCCTTGCAGATGGATCTAGCAATAAAGCTGATTTCTTTTCCCAAAAGCAGATGCTGTAATAATTGACTTTTTGTATGCCATCAGGTAGGAGAACCCCATTTTTGTGTGGTAACACTATGTGTCCTTGTGGCACACACAATCTAGCAGGGAAGGCAGACCTTACTGAGATAATCACACAGCTACAGGACTTCAAACTCCAAGAATGGCTACCAAAAAGAAAAAAATCATAAGTTTCTAGGAGCACCTAACAAAGTCCTGGAAGGCTTCCCAGAGGAGATGTTTTAGCCAAGTTCTGCAGGGTAAATAGGAGTTAAGCTGAAGAGAAAGTAGGAAGAAAGTTCCAAACAGAGTGGAAATATATGCAAAGGCCCTGAGGAAGGAAGGAGGCATTCAAATGTGCAAGAAAATAAAAGATAAGTAGCCAGAGGCCAGATCTTGCTGGGATCTGCTGGGGATTTTGCCTTTGAAGGGTTTTAAGCAGGGGAGGGAAGCAGTCTTATTTGCATCCAAAAAAGGTCACTGGAGAATAGATGACGTACACTGTGAGCCTCTTAGGAGGTGATGGCAGTGGTCCAGGCACAGATCAAGGCAGCCTTGGAGATGGAGGGAGAGAAGTGCCCTGACTTGAGAGACAGTTCTGGGGTAAAGTGACAGGATCTGTCATAGAGGATTACCGCACTGTCAGTGCAGGGAAGCTGTGCCCGAATGCTGAGGCTGACTTGCTCACTTCTCCGCCCTGTGAATAAAAGGGATGTAGCCTGGTAGAAAGAGTTCTGGAGTTCGGCTAAGGCACCTGCCCTGGCTCGGTCCCTGCTGGCCCCAGCTCTCTCATCTCTGAAAAAAATAAATGACCAATAGTTGTTTCAGACTCTGCCAAGGCTCTTTAACCTCTTATCCCTCCTCCTGCTGGGGGTTCAAATCTCCTTGTAGGAATAAAACATAAGCTGTTTCAGCACCTACGGTTTCCCCTCTGAGCTCAGCACTCATGGACCACGCTCTAAAGTTCCCTGTTTCTATATCGATTCTGACAATACTCATAATAGCTAACACTTGGCCAGGCACTATTCTAAGCAACTGACATGTATCAGCTCATTGAATCCTCACAACCATCAATGAAGTGGCTTCTATGCTTCCTCATCCTACAGAGGCTCAGAGGCATTAGGTGATTTGCCCAAGGTCACACTGCTAAGTGAGGAGCAGAACCAGTATTTGAACCTGAGGAATCTGACTCCAGATCCTACAAGTGGGGGAAGGGAGAAGGGAAAGAAGAGAAGGGGGAGGGTCCACCTCAACCCAGCACTCAGACCCCCACCTGGCACTCAGGGCACCAATTTGTAGGTTCACGCTCACCACCTTGTCACATCTCTTTAATAATCCCTCCTTTTTCTCCTCCCCCTCCTCTCCCGGAATCCTGCAACATCTCAGCCGTCAGAGCAATATCCACGCTGCAGTGTATGGCATTTAACATGTATTCATCCTTCAAGGCACAGCTCAAATGCTACCTCTGCTGTGCCTTCCTTGATCCGATCCTAACCCAGTGCCCGGCAGATAGTAGATGCTCAACAAATCTTCTTAAATGAAGGCAAAAATAGATCCCCCTCTAAGCCAAACGTCAAGTTTTACCTCCCGGAACTGTCACAGTTCCTTTTCTCTACCTCTGATACCCTCCCTCTACTTCGTATCATTGGTTATTTACACACACGTCTTCTTGCTCCATCTAGACCAGAACCCCTTGAGGGGAGGAGTTGTGCTTGGCTCCTATTGTATCCCTCACAGCACTCGGACAGACAAGTAGCGCGAGGAGTCCCGGGCGACGGATGAGAAGATGTGCGTTCTAGTTAGAACTTGCTCATAAATTCACTAAGTCACTTTACCTATTTGGTCTCCACTTCGTCACTTGAAAAATGGGAATCCCTTGACTAAAGGAAGGAGTGTGCAGTGGGTAAGTGAATGGGCTGCAGTCAGACAGCCCTGGACGTAAGTCCTCCTGAAAATGTGACCTTGAACATTAACACTGACATTGTGGAGACTCTGTTCCTCATCTAGAAACTTGGGCTAATATTTACATTGCCGGGCTAGCGCAGAGCTGGAGGAATGCATGGTGCAGTTCCTGGCACCTGCCAACACTCAATAAGTAGTAGCTGCTAGCATCGTAATTGCCATCAACTTCATTATTATTTTATCAGAACTTTTAAAGTTTCCTCCAGCTCTAAATTTCTACGATTTTTTTTTTGTATCCAGCCTCACAGCAAACACTGTCCTGGATGACATTCTTTAAGGACGCTCTTCTCACAACAGTTCTCTGTCCTCATCAGTTGATGTGTTTGATTGGGTTATTTAAAAATCCTTTTTAGCTCAGTGCTGTCTACCTGTCTAAGGTTTGTGCCCTTAGTTCACCTCAAACCATTACATGGCCAATGCACAAGGTGGCAAAGGGTCTGCTGCCTTTTTAAGCCTTTTGAAGACGTTCAAGTAGCTTCCTCATATTGAAGAATGATGTGGTCACAGTCTAAGTGCCAGACTATGGCCCCTAAGAGCAGCCCGAACCTGCTGTGGCTACTGTGCAGAGAGTGTGCCCAGCACTGCAGAATGACCCTCATTATGGGAGGTCAGTGCCAAAATGCACATCTGTGCCTTTGGCTCCCATATTTTAATTCTGTGACTACCCAAAATCTGGAAGGACAACCTTGGCTGAGATTCACAACACCAAGGTTATGCAGTCAAGCCTTCAGAGCTTGAAGGTTATCCACACAAGCATTTCAACTCAGGGCAGGAACCCCAAAGGGTGCTTCTTGCTCTTTTGGATTCTCCCCACTGCTAGAGCTCTTCCTTCTATTTACCCAAATTCCCTGTCCTGTTCTGCCCTCTGGGGCAGATGATGAGGTGACGATGCAGCTAGCATTTACTGAGAGCTCATTAAGTCTGAGGCTTTGCCCTAAGTGCTTCATACACCATAACTTACTTAATCCTCCCAACAACCCTATGAAGCAGGTACTATTACTATCTCCATCTTTAAAGATAGGGAAACTGAGGAACAGAGTGGTTGAGTAACTTGCCCAAGGTCACAGAGGAGGTAAGTGGTAGCACAGGACCAGCCCCAGACAGCCTAGCTCCAGACTCCAGCAAGGAAATTTCCTCAGCCCTCAAGTACCAAAGGAAGACCCTGCACACAGCTCTGAGTCATCCGTCTTTCCTTTGGACTAAATACCCTCGGTTTCCTCAGTTTGAAAGAGCTGGTTTCTAGACCTCTTTAACTTGGTCACACTCTAGCTGGCTGTGTTTTCTTAAAATGAGTTGTTCAGAATGCAACAGAATGACACTCTGGAAGTGGTTAGATCTATGCAGCACCCTAGGTAACAAGAGCCCCCATGTTGTAAAGAGTCCTCCTTCTATTGATGGACCAAAAGGTGCAGATCCTTTTTTAGTAGCCAGGATGGTCCTGCTGGGTCATCAAATCTCAGAATTTAAAAACTGAAAGAGATATTCAAATGTTAATCCAGGCCATCATCTTGCACTTGGGGGCTAGTAAAACACTTCACCATGAAAATATTAATGGTGCTGTAGGGGAGCAGAATTTGCCACTCCAAAATGTGTCCCCTTGGCTTGAGGATCATTTTGGCTGATCATTTTTAAGAACAAAGACTCAGGAAGAAAGTTTAACCTTCCCCTTAACTGCCTAGAAGAATTTAAGATGGAAGGCCTATTCCAAGAAGCATAGATAACCATAACATGACATGAACTAGGTGTGGAAGACAGGGAGGAACCTAGGAAGAACATTTGATCAAAGGCCTCTCTCTGTTCCTAGATGGCCCAATAAACATTTGTTTACCAAATATTAATTCTTTTCATCTTCCAGTAAATTGCCTCCTTTCCTTTGAAGGCCCAGCTCCCTGCCCCCTTCTCCTTAGTCCAGAATGATATGTATATCTCATTTTGCCCACCTCTGGAATTTCTCATGCTTATATGACATCTCCATGTGCACCTATTGAACTTTGTTTGATTTTTCTCCTGTTAACCTGCCTTATGTCATTTTAATTATTCAACCAGCCATAAGGCCTCTTGGTCTTGAACCAAGAGGACAAGAGGGGAATTTGCCCCTCCCCCGCAGTGCCGAGACAGGTCTCCCTGCCCAGAGTTGGACTTTTTGAACGAAAGGCTGAGCTGCACCAGCACCTTAAGTCAAAGGCATCATGCATCTTTTGTAGCTGCTTGCAAAGGTTTCTTTCTGTCAGAAGCCTCTCCAGCTGGAATCTCTGAGGCATTGTAGTTTCCAAAAGCACAGAAGCAGCTCTTGCATTTGGGGTGAATCACGGATGAATTTGAAAACTCAGAAATGTTTAATTCATTTTGCTTTCCAGAGTTAAAAAAACAAAACAAAACACCCCCAAGTTTTAGCCAGGCACAAATGAATCACCAGCGATTCAGTATACTTTGCAGCAAAAGTCAAGAACTTGAGTTGCTCCTTGAAACTCTGCAAATATCTTAGGATTGCAAAAAGCAGGGTGGATTTCTCATAGAATTCAGGGTGGTCTGAAATTTCTTCAGGTACTTTCCATGTCTGCTCATATGAATAATTTAAAATTACATTTTGGACTAAATATGATCTTCCTGTTTCTGGATCTAGCCTACCCAGAACTGCAAAGGTACAAAAATCAAGACATTAGGAACATGGCAGGAAGGAAGATAATTAATTAGCCAGGAGGTACTTGGAGAGCTAACCATTTTAAAGACAGTCTAAGACTCAGGGATGCAGCAAGGGAGGAATCCCTTCTTTATGGTCTCAGCGAATCCTAATTTTAATTCAACCTGGTGACTTGGTGAATACCAAGAGATTAGAGTCAAAGCCATACTTTCATCAGCATCATTTCATCATGTTTCATAATTACCTGTTGATGTATTCCCAAAACACAACAATTACAGTTGAGACAACCAGCATTGACAGAATCATTTTTCCTTTGACGTTCATTATTTTCTCCTGGGAAAAAAAGAAGGAGGGGGAGAATAGATTAAATAAATCCAGAGCAAGATAATGGTTTGTAAGAAATAATTCTACCTATATTTTCTCTAAAAGGACACGTTTATAAATATTTAACTAGAGCTAAGCAGTGTTCTATCTTAAATTGCGGACATCTGCACTGGCAAATTAGGTCACTTCAAGGAATTCACAGGGCAGCCTGTGTTGGAAAGGATGCTGAGGCCACTTTGAGGCTCAGAAGGAAAGTATCCTGACTGATCATGAGGTCCACTATGGATGTGGGAGCATGAGGGAGTCACTGTAAATGGTTCCCATGGACCCCAGCTGCCTCCGACTCACATCGCCCCAGCTGTTGGCACGTGACAGAGGTGAACTATCCATTCCCCAGCTCTGCAGACATCGATATACTGACTCCATGCCCCATCCTCAGACTGGAAAATGACCCCAGTCCTTTACAGTCTAGGCTCACCCACTTCCCAGCCCCATCCAGCTTTTCCCCACCCCACCCACAAGGAAACAGACAATTGGCACACAGTAGGTGAATGAATATTTCTTTTCTTTTTTTAAAAAATTTTTTATTGAATTAATGATAGGTTACAATCTTGTGAAATTTCAGTTGTACACTGTTGTCTGTCAGTCGTGTTGCAGGTGCAACCCTTCACCCTTTGTGCCCACCCCTCACCCCCCCTTTCCCCTGGTAGCCACTAATCTGTTCTCTTTGTCCACATGTTTAAATTCCTCATATGAGTGGAGTCATACAGAGATTGTCCTTCTCTATCTGGCTTATTTCACTTAACATAATTCCCTCAAGGTCCATCCATGTTGTTGCAAACGGGATGATTTTGTTCTTTTTTATGGCTGAGTAGTATTCCATTGTATATATATACCACATGTTTTTTATCCAATCATCAGTTGATGGGCACTTAGGTTGCTTCCATGTCTTGGCTATTGTAAATAATGCTGCAATGAACATTGGGGAGCATGGGACTTTTGGAATTGCTGACTTCATTCTCTTTGGGTAGATACCCAGTAGTGGGATAGCTGGATCGTATGGTAGTTCTATTTTTAATTTTTTGAGGAATCTCCATACTGTTTTCCATAGTGGCTGCACCAGTTTGCATTCCCACCGGCAGTGTATGAGGGTTCCTTTTTCTCCACAACCTCTCCAACATTTGTTACTATTTGTTTCAGTTATTTTTGTCATTCTAATGGGTATAAGGTGATATCTTAGTGTAGTTTTGATTTGCATTTCCCTGATGATCAGCGATGATGAACATCTTTTCATGTGCCTATTGGCCATCCATATATCTTCTTTGCTGATTTGGGATTTTTCTTGTTTGTTAAGATGTGCCTGAATTGCGTTGAATTTTCCTCTTAATACAGCTTTTGCTGTATCCCATATGAGTTGGTACGGCATGTTATCATTTTCATTTGTCTCCAGGTATTTTTTGATTTCTTCTTTAATTTCTTCAAGGATCCATTGCTTGTTCAATAGCATATTGTTTAGTCTCCACATCCTTGTGCCTTTCTCAGCTTTTTTCTTGTTATTAATTTCTAGCTTTATAGCATTATGATCAGAGAAGATGCTTGTTATTATTTCAATTTTTTTAAATTTGTAGAGGCTTGCCTTGTTTCCCAACATATGGTCTATCCTTGAGAATGTTCCATGCGTGCTTGAGAAGAATGTGTATTCGATTGTTTTTGGATGGACTGTTCTATATATGTCTATTAAGTCCAACTGTTTTAGCTTTTCGTTTAGCTCTATTGTTTCTTTGTTGATTTTCTGTCTGGATGATCTGTCCATTGATGTGAGTGGGGTGTTGAGGTCCCCTACTATTATTGTGTTATTTTTGATATCTTCTTTTAAGTTTGTTAATAGTTGCTTTATGAACTTTGGTGCTGCTGTGTTGGATGCGTAGATATTTATAACCGTTATTTCTTCTTGATGAAGTGTCCCTTTGATCATTATATATTGGCCCTCTATGTCTCTCTTTACCTGCCTTATCTTGAAGTCTGTTTTGTCTGATATAAGCATTGCGACACCTGCTTTCTTTGTTTGCCATTAGCTTGGAGTATTGTCTTCCACCCCTTCACTCTGAGCCTGTGTTTGTCCTTGGAGCTGAGGAGTGTTTCCTGGAGGCAACAAATTGTTGGATCTTATTGTTTAATCCATTTTGCCACTCTGTGTCTTTTTATTGGAGAGTTCAATCCATTTACATTGAGGGTGAGTATTGATGCCTGAGGGCTTAATGCTGTCATTCTGTTGCTCGTTTCCTGGTTTTCCTGTGTTTCCTTTGTTTCTCATCCTGTGTGTTTTAGCCTACCCATTGACTTCTGCAATTTCTTATGCTGGGTTTCTTAGACTTTTCCTTATTTATGTTTTGTGTCTCTGTTCTGTTTTTTAGTTTAGTGGCTACCCTGAAGTTTGTATTCAGAATCTCGTGTATAACATAGTCCATTTTCTGGTGGTCTGTTACTTCCTTAGCCTAGAGTGTTTCAGTCCCTTTCCTCCTCCCCTCCTAAATTATTATTTTCATCTCTTATTCCAACTTGTGTTGTGAGTTTGTGGTTAGAGTGATAAGATTGTCTTTGCTTTGGTGATTTCCTTCCCTTTATCCTAATGCTATAGTTGAATACTTGCTATCCTATTCAGATTCTATTTGTCTCCCTACTCTGTGTTTTGTGACCCCTTACTCCCTTTTTCTCTTTTTTCAGGTATGAGGATTTCTTGAGTGGCGATCTTGTGACTACAAAGTCCCTTAGCTTTTGTTTGTCTGGAAAAAATTTAATTTCTCCCTCATATCTGAAGGATATTTTTGCTGGATAGAGTATTCTTGGATGAAGATTTTTATCCTTTAAAGTTTTGAATATGTCACTCCAATCTCTCCCAGCTTGTAAGGTTTCTGTACAGAAATCCGCTGAAAGTCTGATGGGGGTTCCTTTGTAGGTTATTTTCTTCTGCCTTGCTGCCCTCAGTATCCTTTCTTTGTCACTCATTTTTGCCATTTTTACCACTGTATGCCTTGCAGTAGGTCTTTTTACATTGACAAACGTAGGAGATCTGAAAGCTTCCTCCACACACATTTCTCTCTCAATCCCTAGATTTGGGAAGTTCTCTTCTACTATTTCTTTGAGCACACTTTCTGCTCCATTTTCCTTTCCCACGCCCTCAGGAATTCTGATGATTCTTAAGTTGCATTTTCTCATTGACTCAGCTATTTCTCTGAGATTTTCTTCAGTTTTTTTAATTCTTAGTTCTCTTTCTTCCTCTGTCTGGAGCCATTCAGCCTGTTTATCTTCAATTATGCTAATTTTCTCCTCTATGGTGTGTGTACGGGCATTCAGGGAATCTGTATTCTGTGTTATCTGATCCATTGTATTTTTCAGCTCTAGTATTTCTAATTGATTCTTGTTTATAATTTCAATCTCTTTTGTAAAGTAACTCCAGAACTCATTGACTTATTTTTCTCTATTTCCCTTTACCTCATTGAATATTTTGATGATAGCTGTTTTGAACTCCTCTTCACTTAGTTTACCCATTTCCAAGCCCTCCGGACCTACTTCTGTATTTTTATTGTTTTCCTTGTGGACTGGAGCTTTTATAAACTGCTAATGGTAGAGGAGTGGGTTTTGCACATGCTGCTATTATTCGGCTGCAGTTACAGCCTGTCGCCACTAGATGGGGGTCTAGAGCCACACGTGCTGAGCTCTGCGCCTTCAGCCACAATGGCGGCTCGCAGCGTGGGTGGAGGGAGGAGGGACACTTTCACTCACGCCAACCTGGATTGGATCAGCTCTGGGGCCCTGGCTTGCTGGGGCTCCCCCACGCGAAAGCTTTCCCCTATTAGAGGGTTTCTGCTGCTCTGGCAGTGGGAGTCCTGGACATCTCCGGATGCGCGGCCCCTCCCCCGCTCCTTCCCGCACCCTCTGCCGCGATCCCAGTCTCTAGGGGCGCGAGTGCAGTTCTCTCCTACCCCGTTCCAGCTCCTCCGAGGGCAGCTCCAGCCTCTCCACCTTCCGTACTTTGGCTGCTGTGGGTCTCTGACGATTTCTGTTATTAGGATTTTGTTTTGGTTGGAAAGCAGTTGCTCTTTTTGGTTGCAATTTGGAGGGGAGAGAGTCCCGGATAAGCTCATGCCGCCATGTTGCTGACGTCCTGAACGAACATTTCTTGATTGCTGCATGAAATTGTGGTTGAAGGGGGAGGGATGCTGGGTGGGGAATAACAGGTTGGGAAACACTGTAACTTGGGTGGGCGGGGAAGGCCTTGCTGGGGAGGTGACTTTCAAGCTTCCCCAGGGATGAAGACTGGAGGGAAAAGGATGAAAAGCACTGTGACAAGAGACAAGAATATTTCGGGAACAGCATTGTAACAGGCTGACAGGAGGGAAAGCTTCTTATGTTTGGGGGAAAAAAATCTGAACAAGAAAAAAATACTGAAATTCTCTCACCTCAGTGTGGCTGGATTAAGGGAGGGGTGGTGGTGGTCTGCAGTCAGAGGGTGGGCAGGGGCAGACAGCCTGGAAAGGCGTGGAAAGAGGGGTGGGGAGTCACAGAGGCATCTGAAGCTGGAGAATCATCTGATCCAACTTCATTCACAGAGACTCACCTGGGTGCTGAGGTGCGGAGAGTGGAAAAGGGGACAAGGGCAGACATGAGGAGGTGAGGCAGCAGACTATTCTAGTGGCCAAAAAGAGGGGATGGCCTGTGCTAAGAAGGTAGCTTAATTCAAAATATACTTTGGAGAGAAGATTTGGCTGGTAATTTTTTTTTTTTTTGAGAAAGATTAGCCCTGAGCTAACCTTTGCTGCCATCCTCCTCTTTTTGCTGAGGAAGACTGGCCCTGAGCTAACATCCATGGCCATCTTCCTCTATTTTATATGTGAGACACCTACCACAGCATGTCTTGCCAAGTGGTACCATGTCCGCACCCGGGATCCGAACCGGCAAACCCTGGGCTGCTGAAGCTGAACATGCAAACTTAACCACTGCGCCACCAGGCTGGCCCCTGGCTGGTAATTTTGACATCAGGGATGAGGGAGGGAAAGAAGCAAGGTTTCTGTTCAAGTGGGTAGGCTGTAGCATTTCCGCAGATGGAGTGGAGGGAGAGCAGGTTTGGGGCATAAGAATCATGAATTCCCTGCTGGACATGTTAAGGTCGAGGAGTGTGTGAACCCCTAAATGGAGATGATGAGCAGGCAAGGGGACATTCAAGTCTGAAGTTCATTGGAGAGGTGTGGGCGGGGCATGCAATTGAAGGCATTGTCTGTGGACCATGGACAGTATTTAATGTGAAGGGGATGAATTCTATTGCTTAGGGAGAGAATGTAGAGAAAGGAAAAAAAAAAGGGAAGAGGGCCCTCGGCTGAAGAAAACATGCAGAGGTAGGCTAGAGGAGGAGAGGGGAAGGAGAGGTCCAGGAGGTGGGAGGAAAACCAAGAACATGGACACCTGGAAGCCAAGAGGGGAGAATGGCCAGCTGTGCCATTCATCAAATGCCATTGCCTTTGTGAAGCCATTTCCCACCCTACCCTCACCACCAGTGAAGCGTCCCTTCTCTCCTTGGGGTACCCCATCACTCTGTTCACACTGCGATACACATCGCTTTGGGAGGTGGCTCACATGGGAACATCTGCATATGGCTCTCGTCTACTGGTTAATTTGAGCTTCCTGAAGGAAGGAGGGATGTCCTATTCAACCCTGGACCACTCGTGCCCCACACAGAGCAGGTGAAGCCCTCCATAAATGTTTGGTGAGTGAATGAAATAAGATGAGAATGACACTGGAATTTGTCCCTTCAGGGGACAGATTATTTTCCAATTCTTTTCAAAGAACCTTCTTAGATTGAGTCTAGTCTTGGATCTCATGTGCTACATTGGCTTTTTATTATTAAATCCAGTTAAAGAAGAGAAAGGAGAGGATTATCAGCATTGACACTCTATTCCTCCTTACCTAGAAAGTGAGCTCTGTTTGGAACTGGAAAAGCCACGGCTGAACTCAGTTTCATAACTCAACCTCCAGCTTTTGGATACAACTATGACGGGGGTACTCCAGAGACCTCAAGAAGATGGGCCTGCTGGACCCCATGTAAATCTCAGTCTCAAGCTTCTCTGTGAATACCTCCTGAGCCGGCACATGTGGCCCGGGGCCCATGACAAAGTCAAAATATGCAGATGGCTGCATGCAGCTCGGCCCCACTGCTGGAAAAGCCACCATAGTGCTATGTCAATAGCACTAGCATTGAGTGCTAGAAAAGTCCCGGTTTGGGAGCAAATAGATCTGTATGGAGACCACAGCCACCTCTCCACGCTGGTGTCTTTACTCCCAGAGAAGTGTGGATGGTGATAAAACACATGATCTTTGGAATGAGGTGGGAATTTTAGTCCCAACTCTGACACACACAAAACTGGGTAACTCCGAACGTGTGGCACTTCCTCAGGCCCTCATCTGAGACTCCAAAAAGCTCTGAAAACTGAAAGACTTTTTGTAACTCAGTTAACATCAAAGCCCTAAATGACATGAGGCTATGTATAATCTTTATCCCACTTAGTGAGACTGTTTCAACGTTTCTTTGCATAAATATTGATGTATTTTATTATGTGGTGCTGCTGCACTGGCGGTGTTACATAATATATGATGTATAATCTGCATCCAAAAAACTCTGAATTCCAACCTTTCAGGCCCCTAGGGTTTCAGAAAAGGGACTGTGGAGCTGTAATAAATCTTATTAGGGGCTGGCCCGTGGCCAAGTGGTTAAGTTCACCCACTCCGCTTCAGCGGCCCAGGGTTTTGCTGGTTCTGATCCTGGGCGGGGACATGGCACCATTCATCAAGCCATGCTGAGGTGGCATCCCACATGCCACAGCTAGAAGGACCCACAATAAAAAATATAGAACTGTGTACCAAGGGGCTTTGGGGAGAAAAAGGAAAAATAAAATCTTTTTTTAAAAAAATCCTACTAAATTGGTTTCCTTGTCTTTAATATGGGCATAAAAATGGTGATAATTGCAAGAGATAAAGCCCATAAAATACTTACCATTGTGCCTGGCACTTTGTAACCGCTCAAAAAATGCTAGTTCTTATTACTGGTATCCATCAAATGGGATGTTGGTATCCAATGAGATAGTACAGTGCCTGGTACTTAGCAAGTGCTCAAAACCTATTTGTGGGAAAGAAAGGAGGGTTTGGAATAAGAACATGTTATACAATGAAGTGCAAATAGATGCAAATTAGGGACTCTACAGGTTTACCCATGTGTTCTGTGCTGCAGCCTGATTAAGAGCTTCTCCGAAGTGGGATGAGACTTTGATCAAGCCCAGCCCTGCTACAATACCCTGTGTGTCCTGAGGAGGTGACAGCACTGCCAGATGTGTGTCCCAAGCTTTATCAACCCCACCGGCTGAGGATCAAATGCAAATTGTTTCCCAGCATAAAAAATGTTAAAGGGAGAAACAGGCAAATTCTCATAGTGGAGAACACTAAGGCTGACATCAGGGAAAGCCAAAGTCAGACACACCTCCTAATCCCCTCTCCAAATATGTTTATGATTTCTTAATTTCAGAAGTTAGCATCAGAGGCAACTCCTGAAGCCCATTTCTTTCTGACTTCAGAGATTGCTTGAATCTGCTTACTTTTTGCTGTGTCGGTTGTCTTTCTTGTTGGAGACTTACAATTGGAAGCTGCCCAAATGAGCCAATATCGCATCTGTTAGCAAAGCACTAGAAATGGGTGCGTACATGCTTCCTGGAATCTGGAATCCAGGTCTCCAGGGAAGGATGGGTTGGCAGGTGGCCAATGGATCTTTGAAAACATTTAAATTTTTCTCTCTGGACAAAAATGAGGCCTTGGCCGCCAATGTGGCCTAAAAGTCCTTCTCTTATGTGTTTGTCTCTCAGAATTTTCAAAACTATATAATTCTGAAGATTGGTGGTTGACTATCTTACCCACCATGTATGAAGCAAGAAATTGCTTCTTTTTATTCTTTTATTACAGTAATATTGGATTATAACATTATATAACTTTCAGGTGTCCATCATAATATATTTCGAATTCTGTGTAGATTACATCGTGTTCACCACCCAAAGACCAATTACCATCCATCACCACACCCATGTGCCTAATCACCCTTTCACCCTCCTCCGTCCCCCCTCACCTCTGGTAACCACTAATCCAATCTCCGTTGCTATGTATTTGTTTGTCGTTGTTTTCATCTTCTGCTCATGAGTGAGATCATATGGTATTTGACTTTCTCCCTCTGACTTATTTCACTTAGCATAGTACCCCCAAGGTCCATCCATGTTGTCACAAATGGCCAGATTTCATCATTTCTTATGGTTGAGTAGTATTCCATTGTGTATATATACCACATTTTCTTTATCCATTCGTCCCTTGATGGGCACGTAGGTTGCTTCCAAGTCTGGGCTATTGTGAACAATGCGGCAATGAACATAGGGATGCATGTATCTTTATGCATTTGTGTTTTCAAGTTCTTTGGATAAATATCCAGCTGTGGAATAGCTGGATCATATGGTAGATCTATTCTGAATTTTCTGAGGATACTCCATACTGCTTTCCATAGTGGATGCACCAGTTTGCACTCCCACCAGCAGTGTATGAGGCTTCCCTTCTCTCCATATCCTCTCCAACTCTTGTTGTTTTCTGTCTTGTTAATTACAACCATTCTGATTGGAGTGAGGTGATGTCTCATTGTAGTTTTGATTTGCATTTCCCTGATAGCTAATGATGTTGAGCATCTTTTCATGTGCCTGTTGGCCATCTGTATACTTTTTTTGGAAAAATCTCTGTTCAGACCTTTTGTCCATTTTTTAAATTGGTTGTTGGTTTTTTCGTTGTTGAGATGTATGAATTCTCTGTATATTTTGGATATTAACCCCTTATCTGATATATGGTTTGCAAATATCTTCTCCCAGTTGTTAGGTTGTCTTTTCGTTTGTTGATGGTTTCCTTTGCTGTGCGGAAGCTTTTTAGTTTGATGTAGTCCCATTTGTTTATTTTTTCTATTGTTTCTCTTGCCTGGTCAGACATGGTATTTGAAAAATATGCTGCTAAGACCAATGTTAAAGGGCATACTGCCTATGTTTTCTTCTAGAATTTTCGTGGTTTCAGGTCTTACATTAAAGTCTTTAATCCATTTTGAGTTAATTTTTGTGCATGGTCTAAGATAATGGTCTACTTTCATTCTTTTGCATGTGGCTGTCCAGTTTTCCCAACGCCCTTTGTTGAAGAGACTCTCCTTTCTCCATTGTATGTTCTTGGCTCCCTTGTCAAAAATTAGTTGTCCATTTATGTGTGGGTTTATTTCTGGGCTCTCAATTCTCTCCCATTGATCTGTATGTCTGTTTTTGTGCCAGTACCATGCTGTTTTGGTTACTATAGCTTTGTAGTATATTGTGAAATCAGGGAGTGTGATACCTCCAGCTTTGATCTTTTTTCTCAGGATTCCTTTGGTTATTCAGGGTCTTTTGTTGTTCCATATAAATTTTAGGATTCTTTGTTCTGTTTCTGTGAAAAATGTTGTTGGAACTTTGATAGGGATTGTGTTGAACCTATAGATTGCTTTAGGAAGTATGGACATTTTAACTATGTTAATTCTTCCAATCCAAGAGCATGGAATATCTTTCCATTTCTTTGTGTCTTCTTCAATTTCTTTCAACAATGTTTTATAGTTTTCAGTGTACAGATCTTTCACCTCTTTGGTTAAGTTTATTCCTAGGTATTTTATCCTTTTTGTTGCAATTGTAAACGGGATCGTATTCTTAATTTCTCTTTCTGCTACTTCATTTTTAGTGTTTAGAAACCCAACATATTTTTGCATGTTGATTTTGTATCCTGCAACTTGACTGTATTCATTTATTATTTCTAAAAGTGTTTTAGTGGATTCTCTGGGGTTTTCTATATATAACATCACATCATCTGCAAATAGTGACACTTTCACTTCTTCTTTTCCAGTTTGGATCCCTTTTATTTCTTTTTCTTGCCTGATTGCTCTGGCTACGTATGAAGTTGCTTCTAAATTCCCCATTTAACGGGTAGAGCACAGAATAAGGCCCTGCCGAATATTAACACCATGTCTCATGCAGGAAAATGTAACTCCAGGTAACCTGGGGCCCACTCCTCAGAGGACCTGGTGAACGTAGCCAGGCTTGGTTCCATGGGAGCCCTCCCACCATCTCTCAGGCCCTCTTATCATGGGGCTTGTGGTTTCTCTCTGAATCCATCCTACCAACCCCAGGGGATGCTCCTGGGCCACTCCCACAACTCAGCCCCTGTAACAGTTCCCAGGTGAAACCACTTGCACACCCCTCCAGGACCGTGTGCAGATTGTGCTAACAATCTGGGGCATTTTGCAAGGCAGGGTCACCTTCCTGCTCTACCCTCCCTCTCCACTTTTTCTGCTTCTGTTTCCTTGGAGTGTCAGACAGACATCCATGTGGCTCAGAAATTAATTCTTCCTTACCCCCCTACCTGTCCCCCACAGAACAGTACACACACATCCTTCAGAGAATCTCATAGTTCCACCCCAACTGGGCTAAGACAAGGTGTTCCTTCCAAACAGAATTCCTCTCTGAAAGGAATTCTAGTGGCCCTTGTTTTCTCCATCTCATGTCAGGAAAAAAGGTGAACGTCTCAGCTGAATAACAGAGCACTCAGGAGCCCTGGAAAAGCCATTATCTCGGGAGAACGGGAATCGGGCAGGGGGAAAGCAGTGGCAGAGGAAACCAAGCCTTCCAGCAGCCTAAAGAATCCTCCTGCTAGCCTGTGATTCCTCCCCCAGGCCCTGGACTCTGTCCCTTCCTCCCCGCAGAGCTGGCCCTGCTGGCTCAAGCCTTGGTCACTTCTGGACTACTGAGGCGGGTCAAGGATACACAGGTGCTTCAAAGGAAAAAAGCAGGTAAGAAGGCGGAGGAGGGCGCAGGAACTAACTGGGTGTTAATGACCTGAGACCAAGCTCTTATCTTTAGTCCTCCACCGTAATGTTTAGATCCAGTATTCCAGGTGGAAATTAGGCCAGCCCTAAGACCCTTAAAACAGCAGTCTAAGCTGTATGGCTGGGGCACATTCTCTGAGCCTCTATTTACACATGCAAAATGGCACTACAAACACCCTCCTCATAGGGTTCTTGAAAGGACAAAAGGACAGGGTGCTTCATTGCCCAGTGGTCAGTGAATGCTCCACACATGGCAGCCACATGATGATGATGCTTTTTCCCGGGAGAGACTCAGAAATTCAGGCTCTGAAGGCAGAGCTGTGGCTTCACCTGAGAGAAGAGTCTTGGACCTCCAGGGCAGCATCACATGAAGAGTGGAGGGTGAGCCCACCCCCCACACTGTGACCGTGTGATACTCAGCTCCCCTCCCCACTGCTCCCAGCTCAGGGCCCAGCTGCTCATCACACTGGTCCCCACTGCCTGCTGCTCAAGGTGGGCAGGGAAGGAGGGTGAGGTTCACGGCTGTAGGAGACATGCAGGTCGGCCCCAGCTCCCATACACAGCCGGCTTTCTAACCTGGGGGCACGGGTTTCTCTGGCCTCAGTCTCCCCGTCCGTGAAACAAGTCCTTCAGGCTTAACTTTCCCTGACAGGCTTTAATGATGGACCCGGGACATGGATGAAAACTCATCCACGGAGCTGGAGTCCCAGCTGACGAGGGCAGTGCACTCGGCCATGGGGGGCCCACATTGCTGCAATGGCCCGCGTGGGTTCCTGAAAGCGATGATCAAGTGATAGGACGACCAACCAATACCAGTTGAGCTGCGCCCAGAGGCCAACTTACACAGAAGCTAGTGCAGTCTAGGGTCAGGCCCCCTTGCAAGACTGGGCCTGATCTCACCATTGGGAGTGGGGGTGGGGTGGGGGTGGGGAGGGGGGTGCTGGATAAGACCCCAATGCTTCCCAGAGGCAAGGAGTGCTGTTGCCCCTGAGGGAATCACTCCAGCCTTGGTGCCTGTCCTGGGGCTGCAGGTGGGGCTGAGGGACTGACCCCGCTGCCTGCACACCCACCTGGGTCCCAGTAACAACCTGCCCCAGGTGGACCTTGTTAAGCACCCAAGAGTCTCCCGTTTGATCCCCAGGAGAAGGAGCTGAACTAGACGCAGCTCTGCTCCCTGCTTAGGGGTCATGATGACCCAGCCCTCGCAGCCACCTCGTGCCCACATCCCCCACCCCATTCAGGACCAAAGAGCTGAGTTCTCCAGCCCTATGGCCAGAGCCACCTGAGCAAGAAACTGCCAAAAGATTTACAGATGTGGCATCGCCAATAACAAGTCGTGAAGCCGAAAGAACCCTTTCTAAACTCTCAGTAATAAAAAGTAACCGCTGATTAACCAGCTAGGGGTAAAACTGATTTTTCTTTCTTTTGTCTCCATTGAAAATGTTACTACAAAATCACTGTCAGATAAAGAGGCAGTCCAAGAGAAGGCAGCCAAAATGTGGCAGGTGCAGTAAACAGCTAAGTAATACTAATCAATTTCTTATTTCACATCCTTTTATTATCATGTTGTTTTCTGGATCTCCTACTGGGAGAATTCATCAGTTTTTGTTATCTCTTGTGCCATCTCTTCTCATATTCTAAATATTCACTTCCACACCTAATACTGTATAGGCAACTTTGCATTCTTTTTCTTAAAGACGGTCCTGAAAATTTAGTAAGCTTCAGGCCCTGCAACACCTGAATGTTCCCCAACTGAACCAGGTCAGGCCCGGGGCTAAACACAGCAGTCTCTCAGTTAACTCTCACAACGACCCTGCGAAGTCATTCTAGTATTATCCCCCTTTTACAGATAGGAAAACGGAGGCACAGAAAGGTTAAGTAACTTGCCCAATGTCACACGACATAAAGTGGTGGAGGTGGGATTCAGGTCCAGGGAGTCAGCCGCCAGTGCCCACCCTTTCAGGCACTCTGTTCTCAGTAAACATGAAGGCTTATCCATGGACTAATCACCCAGGTCTCTTGGGCACATCTTCTCATTTTGCCTCTCACGATTATCACACAGAGACTGACCCAAAACTGGCCAATCACGGGGTGGACTCCCTGAGGGGCTAGCTTCTCCTTGGACCAGCTGGCGAGCATTGGCTCAACCCCTCTGGTGTGCATGGTGTGGGCCTTTCTCACTCACCCCATCTCCGTCATCCCTCATTAGGGGCAGAGCAGTGGCTTTTCAGCTGAGGAAACTGAGCTTCAGCAAAGGCTGAAGTCACTGGGCTCAGAAGAAGGGGGGTCGAGTTTGAAAAGCAGACCCTCTGCCTCCCAGGCCCAGCTCTTGGCATGGGGAGGGTGCTGGGGTTGAGGAGGCAGAGTGCTGTGTTATCTTAAAACCTCTCTAAATGGGTCATTACAGGGAAATGCTCCCCCTTGAAAGAAACATGGAACAATTCCTGAAAAAAAAAAGTGCATGGAAGGCTGTTTCCGATTATGTTTTTCATTATGAGGGTCAGAGTAAACACAGATGAGGAGACCAAGAGACAAGTCTCAGACTAAATACAGGACTGTCTCTCCAGCCGTCACAATCGGAACAACCTGTTCTCGGAGGTACATCTCATCGGGCCTTTTCTTGAATCCCCTTCAGGAAATCTGAAGCCTGGATCCAGCCAGTTTTTCCTTGCGGCCTGGCCCAGAAATCACTGTGCAAGGCTTTTTCCAAGAGGAATAAGGTAAGGTAAATGAGGGGGCCGCACTGCCCTGAGAGGTCTCTGCAACCACCTGCACTGCCAGCCCCAGGCCCCAGGACTCGCCCTCCTGCCCCTGCACTGTCACTTTGAATCCTGCAGAGAAAACCTCAGGCCACAGCCAGGCTGGCCAAAGCCCTGTGAGGTCCTGCCAGGGGGAGCAAAATAAAGCAGAACTTTCAGTGAAGTCCCCAAGCCAGCATCCCGCCAGCTCCCACTTCTAGATCTGATGCCGGGGAGTGACCGACTTTGTGTCCTTCCAGAACTACTGAGGGGACCACCAAGGGGTTAGGGGGACATCAAGCTTCCTCCCCTAGGGGATCCACACCACAGCCTGCTCTGGATCCCCCCCATGACCCTGACAACGCAGAAGTAAATCATTTCAACATTTCACATACCTCATCGTCTGCTCCTCTCCCCGCAGAGTAAAAGACAAAAGGAATTGCTATTGAGCTCCGGTCTGCAGAAGGAGGCAGGGCTGGGAGGAAGGGTAGGTGCTGTGTTCCAACTCCTGTCAAAAGAGTAAACAGCTGTTTCAGGAAGAGGGTAGACAGATCCCACAGCAGCCAAGGGCTTTGTTCCTTGATGGCCCCAGGATATGGGCTGGTTATCAGGCCTGTTGAATCAGAGCCGCAGGCCAAGGCAGACAGGTTTCTCTCTGGGCCCATGAACAGCCCAGCTTCCCTCACCGAGCGAAACTACAGGTCCAAACTAGGCCTGGTGTCAGAGGAGCGAAGGCCACCACTCTTGAGAGGGACATACAGGCCGCCCATGTCACCCACTCCTTGGCAAAAATGGGAACTGTTCTGAACCCAAACAATCCCAAGTGACTACTAGCAAGAACAGCCAAAGGAGAAGTAAAAAACAAGAAAAAGGGGGCGGGGGGGGCTGGCCCCACGGCCGAGTGGTTAGGTTCCCACGCTCTGCTTCGGCAGCCCAGGGTTTTGCCAGTTTGGATCCTGGGCGCGGACCTGGCACAGCTCATCAGGCCATGCTGAGGCGGCGTCCCACATGCCACAGCTGGAAGGACCCACAACTAAAAATATACAACTATGTACTGGGGGGCTTTGGGGAGAAAAAGGAAAAATAAAATCTTAAAGAAAGAAAAAGGGGAGTGGGCTGGGTGGAGGGAGCCCTCAAGACTCTTGTTGAAATGCTACCCACGCGTTCCTCAAAGTTAAGCCTTTCCATGACATCCTTTAGGTTTCGGAAGTTGCTTTGTTTGAACACTATTTTTATAGAATGTTAGGAGATCTCCGGCATCACAGACCACGCTATGAGAACTTTAAAAGGTCACTGAGGTCCAACCCTGCCCTTTGGTTGAATAATGCTTAACCCTTCCCGAACTCGCCTCCTGCTCCCAAAATAGAATTTCCCAGCTGGAAGGGGGCTTCGAGCAGTGGATTTTCAAACGTCGAAACAGTGAAAACTTTTTCAAAAAGCACATGAAGTCATTCTCAGAACTCACTAGGTAGAACAGAGACCCCGAGTGTGTGGCTGAAGCAGGGAAATGAAGCTCGAAGTCCCCTACCCTGTCCCTCCCGAGCGGCCCCGACAACTCCCGGAAGTACAGTCTGGAAACCCCAGACTAAGGAGAGGGGACCAAAACCCAACAGAAAGGAGCCGAGGACTGCCCCCCACCCTCCAAATGATGCCCAATCTAGCCTCTTCTTCCTGTTCTCCAAAGGAGATTTTACAACCCCCTTCTGGGGCCACGTGGTAGTTGACTGCAATCTTTAGGTTCTGGAAGTCCTGCCCAACAACCTGCTTAAATTCTTCCTGCTGGTATCTACTCCAGCTGCACAAATGCCTACCTTGTGACCCAGTCATTCCACTCCTCGTCTAGAGACAAAGGAACATGTACATAATCTCAGTAAGAGACAGGGACTGGAGCATTTGGAGTGCACCCAAACCTGGACGACCCAAGGCCCATCATCAGAACAGATCAGCTGGGAACCAGCATGGGATCCTATATAAGAAATGAGAATGAACCAACCACAGCCACAAACGTCAACAGGATGAAGCTCACACACACAAACCTGAGCGAAAGAAGCCCTGGATGATTCCATCTACTTACAGTTCAGAGACAGGCGAAACCAATCTGGGGTGCTGGAAGTCAGGATGGGGGTGGCAGAGACTGGGAAGGGGCTCAGGGGAGTTCCTGCTAGTGGTTACACAGGTGTGTCCGCTTTGTGAACATGCATCACGAGTGTGCCTTTCCAGAGTGTATGTTAAGAACAAAAATGAACCGAAACCTTGCTGCCGGCTGACTTCTCTCAGGCCTTCTTTCCTCCCCTGACATTGGCTCCAGGGCCACAGGACCATGGACAGGCTCTGCTTTTTCCTTCTCTTGGGTCCCCGCCCCAATCGCGAGCACCACGGGGCATCTCCCCAGGGGCTCAGGGAAGCTCTGCTGCATCAAATGGTCCAGGAATCTGGACCTTTGGTCAATGTGGAAGGAAAGATAACAGAGGCTTGGAGCCTCCTGGGAGGCTATGGAGCCGGGCTAAGATAAACTGGTCCTTTTGACAAGCCAGCACTGATCACGGGTCACAGGGGTCTCCCACTCTACAGTTTACAAAGCAGCCTCTCCCGCTTATCTTGGGGATCCCAGGGCTCACCCACAAAGTTGTCAGGGAACAGAGGGAGGCTCTGGGGGCCTCAGTGACTCACTCAAGGTTGCCAGCCTGTGGGTCAGGGCTCCTCTTCCTCCCTGGCTGCCTCCAGGGGACACGCTACAGGTCAGCAGAATGAGAGGCCCCAGGCTGGTTAACCACAGCTTGACAGAGCATGCAAACCTGGAAGGCAGAAAATTTACCTTCCAGAGAGCCAACGTGATCTTCCTCCCTCCTCAACACCCTCTCATGCTCACTCTCAAAACAAAGGAGCCAGGAATGTCGTGGTCATTCCTTCGTGAAGAGGCAGAGAACCCTGGCAAATGAGCCTCGGGCCAGCTAGCTCTGCTGACCAAAGGAGGCCAGAGGTCGCCCAGGTAGGAGGCTGGCCCACTGCCCAGCCGGGCGAACTAATCTCATCATTCCATGGTCACCAGGCCCCTTCCAGCCCTAAGAACCCATCGGAGAGCACCGGCATGCAGTACTTGTCCATCTGCACACCCAAGTCAGAGAGGGTGCGGCCAAGGTGGCTGCAGCCCAGGGATGGGGTGCCCTGGCTTCATACCACCTTCTGCTGGAGACATGAGCATCCAGATCCCCGCCCTGCTTATCTTTGTGGCAGGTGAGGATTAATGTTCTTGGCTAAGAATGCTGTAGACACAGAGGTTGCAGGTTGTCACAGTTTAATCCTAAATAGGTTTAGGGAAGTCACAAGAGGCTTTTTCGCCCGATGCTTGTGAGTGATGGAGCAATTTGGTTTGTGTCCTTTTCTCTGTAGAGAATGATCATAATCCCCACATCTCAGGGTGGATGAGGGGCTGAGAGCACGGTGGCTACGAGCATTCACCCTGGAGCTGAGCTGCCTGGGTTTGAGTCCTGCCTCTGCCCCTCATGCTGTGCAATCCTGGGCAATTTACTTAACTTCTCTGTGGCTCTGTTCCCACATCATAAAATGGGAATAACAGAAGTTAGATGGTAGCTGGCACATTACCTATCATCCATTCCTGCAAGAATTAAAGAGATGCTTCTTGAAAAGGACTCAGCACAGTGCTTGAGGTACTCAATCATTGTCAATCTCTGGTGTTCCATTAACCCAGTGTTGCTGTTCCCTCGATTTTACATTTGTGTATCAAATATACATTTTGACCATGTAGTCCTGCGGGTGGGGGAAGAAGAGGGAAGGAGGTTTCTCGAATGATGTTTCCACAACCATTAAGAAACGCCACAGACCCGAAAGTATCAGGTGAATGACCTTGGCGAAAGCCCGTCCAATAAAAGATTGCAGTCAGAGGAGTTTCACCTGTCAGTCTATTTCCTTGAGAAGACCTACAAACAGGAAATCACGATGACTCTTTCCAGGCAATACGTTGCGAACCATCTTGAGATCTGCCTCCGTCCCATCCCCCTCCAGGACAGACCCCACCAAAGCCATGCTACGGTGCCCCCTCTGCAGCCACAAGCTTCCATCCTGAGGCTCGGCCACCCTCCCTCACACCAGGAAGTCCCTCCCTGGGGCTAACCCCTGTTCTTCATGCTGTGGGTCAGACTCTTTCTAGAGAAGGAAGAGGCTGGCCTTATGATAGCTTGGAAGATAATGAGGAGCTCCTAGTGAGGGGTGAGGTCTGGCCACAGATGACAGCCTGGGCTTGAGCATCTCACACAGGTGGGTGGAGGATGTCCCCACCCAAGGAGTCTTTCCTCTCCTCCTGCCCTCCCTGGGGTCCTCTCCCCACTTCCTCAGGCTGATGACCGCAGATGGGTAAGAGGCACCTGGTTGTTCTTCTCACGGTCTGGCAGGGGTACCAGGGGGCGCCCTAGAACTTCTCCTCCCCTCCCCTGGGCGGAGAGAGTCTTGGGAAGCCATGTAGGCCAGCCCCCTGCCTCAGAGCAGAACTTCTTCTTGAACAGGTGAGAAGCTCAGTGTCCCTCAGGGTCACAATCGAGCCCTGTTTGGAGCCCACTGCTGTCTACAAGCACCATTTGACTTTCACACAACCCTTCAAGGGAAGTCAGGTAAAGTACAGTCCAGGTGATAAAGGGAACTGAAGATAAGAACTTCGAAGTTGTATGGGCTGAGTCATCAACCCTGGAATGCAAGACAAGTTTGGGCTGTTTCCATGACTCCATCCCACCTTAACCTCTTTTACCCCGGGTGGTAGACAAGCCGGACCAAGCTAGAGATGATGTTAATAGATGCAGAACAAGACAGGGGCCATGAAGCAAGTGCCACTAGAAGGCAAGCACTATCAGAGCAGAGGCACTCGACTTCCATCTTGGTCGCCACTGGGTTTTCCCAGCACCTGGAACAGTACCTGGCACCTATTAGATGCTCAATAGATATTTGATTGTTGAGTGAATGTTGAGGGAAAGCCTACAGGGGCCAAGCAGGTAGTGGAAGTGTGTGAATTTGACCAGGTATACTGCAATAGGGAGTGATGGGGTCTGTGGTAAACTGGGGCACTTCTGCCAAAATCAGATCAAAATCAGATTTTTTAAAAAAAAAAATGAAAAAAACAACTGTGTCCAAACAGCACTTCTCTGATTACAGGATGTGGTATATTGGGCATAGATGACTCCCCTTTTAGGGGAAATAGTTTTGTACTGAAAGCTTAAAGTACCATGTTTAAACCCCTGTTGTGCTGTCACTGCCTGTGTGATGTAGGCATGTTCAGTCCCCATCTCTGTGCCTCTGTTTTCTCATCTGAGGAGTGCAGGGTCCCTCCCAGCTCCACTGCCTGGGCCTGAGCCTGTGGATACAGCCATGAATCGGGCTCCTATAGGAATCTGACTGGGAGAATCTCAGAAGCCTTCATGGAGGAGGTGGCATGACTGGACCTTTACAAATGGGCATTGAACACTTCTCCTGCCTCCCAGGGACCTGTGTGTACCGGCCTCAATCTTTTCTCCCTTCGCAAGCTTCCTGAAGACAGGCTAGAAAACTAACCTGCTCTGGACGGTGAGGCAGCCCTGCCCTTCAGGAGTCATAAATCCTCTGCTGCTCAGGTCCCAGGAGGTCCTGCAGCCTCATCTGATGAACCAACCAGCTTTGGCCTTCAGTGAGGGACCAGATGCCGCAGACCTGACAGCCCACTCAGGAGTCCCTCGGAGCCCTCCCGAGGGAGGCCTCCAGCGCACCAGACAGAGAAAAGAGGAAACAGAGACACCCAGCTGAGAAAGGGGAAACCAGCTTCCAGAGAGGGGACTTGGGTGTGGTAAAGCCACAGAGAACTTTCTCCCAGCCTGAGTCACTGCAGAGGCCAGGATGAGGACCCAAGCCATTGCAAAGATAATGAGGCAGGCAGCCCTGCCTGGGCCTCCCTCCCACCCAGCTCAGCCCGGGAAGCATTCCTTCCCTCGTCCAAAGAGCCTGCCGACAGGAGTGGTTTGCAGTTTAAAAACTTTTCTCTTAAAAATTAAGTCAATACTGGGGCTGGCCCCGTGGCTGAGTGGTTAAGTTCGTGCGCTCCGCTGCAGGCGGCCCAGTGTTTCGTTGATTCAAATTTGGGCGCGGACATGGCACTGCTCATCAAACCACGCTGAGGCATGCCACAACTAGAAGGACCCACAACGAAGAATATACAACTATGTACCGGGGGGCTTTGGGAAGCAAAAGGAAAAAGATAAAAATCTTTAAAAAAAAATAAATAAGTCAATACTAATAATATGACTAGATCAAAGAAAGTCCAGCAAAGTGCTTTATGAATCCAATGACACAGTTCCACAGGCCACATGGCCTCAGGCAAGTCCTTTTCTCTGTCTGAGCCCCACCCCCACCATGTGGGCACTGACAGTGTTGAAGCAGAATGCTCCTCATGGCTCCTGGACTTGGCGGGGACCAATGTGGGCTCAACGGCTGTAAAGAGCCTGTTCTCACTTGCTCTGAAACCTAGCTGAAGAAGGTGTAGCCTTCAGAGCTCAATGCTACCTCCTCAGAGACCCACTTCCCGGCCAGAATGGGTTCTCTCCCCAGATTCCCGCAACCATTGTGTGGCAGCCCGTTTCATGGTGCCTGGAGCACAGGGAGCTGGGCATGTGTCCGTCTTGCCCTCCGCTCAAAGTTTTCAAGGGCAGCAGCGAGGTCTGATTTAACTCGAGGTGGCCGGTGGCTCTTCCACAGGGCCCAGTACAGTGGAGGTCCTGAGGAATGGTGGACAGGTGGACGGATGGACAGATGGAAGGTGTACTGGCTTGCTAGGGCCATGAAAACAGAGTACCACAAATTCGGTGGCTTACCACAACAGAAATCTATTCCCTCACAGTTCTGGAGGCCGGAAGTTCAACGTCAAGGTGTTGGCAGGGTTGGAAGCTTCTTAAGGTGGTGAAGGTGGATCCATGCCATGAGTCTCTTTTAGATTCTCGTGGTTGCCAGCAACCCTTGGCGTTGCTTGTGGCAGCATAATCCAACTCTGCCTGCATCCTCACATAGCGTCCTACTTGTGTGTCTGTGTCCCAGTCTTCCTCTTCTTATAAAGACACTAGTCATTGGACTGGAGCAGACACAAATCCAGTAGGACCTCGTCTTAACTCGATTATGTCTGCAAAGAACGTATTTCAAAAAAACTCAGATTCACAGGCACCGGGGGTTAGGGCTTGAACACATCTTTTTGGAAGACACACTTCTACCCACTAGAGACAATTATTGGCTATTGGTTGGGAACCTGTAAACTCTAGTGGAACCACATATGAGGGCCGAAACACTGGATACGATTGTGGAGTTGAAAGCAAAAGCGAGGGGAGAGAGGTTCCTGTGAAAGAGGAAGGTTGATGGCATCCCTAGGGCATCTCTATTTGACCAGGATTTTCTGGAAAGGGACTGAAGAGGAGAGGGGTTAAATAGGAAGAGGAGAAATGCCTTCCCTGGGACAGGTCCTATGCTAGGTGCATGCGCATCTCGGGAGCCTGTGGGATGTCCAGTAGAGATGCTGTGGGTCTGTCAAAACTCAGCTCTGGGTATCACAGAGATGTGAGTGGATGAGATCACCCTGGAAGGGGCAGGGTGTGAAGAGATGAGAGGCCCCCAGGACAGCTGGCATCAACAACCAATGGAAGCATGGAGCTGGGTGCCAGTAGGTCAAGGAATGAACCTCAGGTGATGTCAGTAAGTGTAGGGACCTGTTTCCAGTAGCTTGCCTTGGGAAGGATTGGAGAGAGGGTGCCAGCCAGAGAGGCCATGGAGAAAAAGGGAAATACTCCTGAGTACACTGCTGACAGTGGGAAACCCTTGACGAGATAGAGCCAAGGAGAGAAAGAGTTTGAAGATTCAGAGAAGGGAGAAGACAGGTGCTGCAGAGCATCTCTGCTGGGGAGGGTGGGGTGTCCTTCCCCCTGCGGGGGAAGATGGAGGGTGCCCCTAAGACAGGCAGATGGTGCTTCCCCTTGTGCAAAAGGGAAGGAGACGAGGATGGGTGGGTTGGTGATAAGTTTGGGGGACAAAGCGGGAAGTCAACATGTCCCAATCCAGAGCAGCTCAAGTGTGGAAGGCGAAGTGGGTGGCGGCGTGTGGGAAGCGGAGAAGCTGGAGAGCCCTGCAGAATCTTATCACCAGGAGCCTTGAATCTCCACTATGCCGAGGAGCCTGCATTTCATCCTGAAGTTATTGGGAGAATCCTTGAATGAATTAGGCAAAGGGAGTTACCCGATTTGCCTTGCGGAAGAATTACTTAGCTGCAGGGCGAGAGTGGGTGGGAGAAGGAAAATCTCCAGCCAGTGAGGCCAGCCAGGAGGCTGTGTGTGGCCGACATCCAGGTGAAAGTGGAGACCCAAACCAATGGAATGAGCTGGAAGACAAGAGAGCAGCAGCAGTTTGAGAGAAACGAAGGAAGGGGCCTTTGGAGACCTTGGGTTACATGAAATAAATTCTCTTTAAAACTCAGCTTAAATATCACCTTCTTGGTGAGACCTTCCAGGACGTAAAATGACTCTCTCTTTGTAGTTTACTTATTTATCTTTTAAAGTTCTTTCTTCCTCTACCAGAATGTCAGCTCTGTGGGGAGATGCTTTTCTATGTTTTGCACCAGTGTAAACAAACCTATTATAGCACTGAGTTCTCAGTACATCTTTGTAGGCTAAAACGCATGACTGGTAGAGTTCTTGGCACCTAAGCCTTCAATAAATGTTAAATATTTTAAAAATGGATGGCAATAATAATATCAATAATAATAGTGAGCAATGGGATGAAGGGAGTGAGACGGAGATGAGTCTAGACTAGTGCTACTTGTGTGGACTGCAAATGACCAGCAGTGTCAGCATCACTTGGGAGCTTGTTAGAAATGCAGAGCATCAGCCCTAACGAACTGGGATGTCCGGGGGGGGCTCGGGATGTGTGTCTGCTCAAGGACTCCAGGTGATCCAGACACCTGCTAAAGTATACTGAGCTCTGCTCTGGGCTGGTCCCCGGGTTTCTGGTTGAAGTAGGGGAGTGAATGGTGTTGCTGTTGACTGAAAAGTGTAAGGGGCTGGGAGTGGGGGAAGTTGGTGAGTTCTGTTCTAGAAGCATTGAGTTTGAAGAATCAGCTGAAGTCAGCTCAGTAATGGTGTCCAAGAGAGCCCAGGTGGAGGCTGATTTGGGAGTTGCCAGCATGCAGGCAAGAGCGGGCAGGTCTGATGTGTGCTGAGTGGGGGGGAAGCATTGAGGGCAAAGCGGCGCATCCTTACATCATGAATGCCAGGAGAAGACCACCATGCTGCCAAGGGAAGCTACACTTGAAGTCCAGTCCAGATTCTCAGCTTGCCTCCACCCACGGTGCTCTCCTATGACCACCTCTGGCCCCACTTGCCTCCAGAAGAGAGAAGGTCATAGACATGTGCCTGGGCAAGGTTGTTGCTACCTGAGAATCCCAAGGAATGCCAGGCAAACAAAGGTGTGGCAACCAGCAGGTCTGTTCCCTGTTCTGCCTCCAACTCTAGGCACCCCCCTGCCCCCTCTAGCAGATGGAGAAGTTGGGCTAGTGTCTCTTACTCTGCATTGCATCCCAGCTCTGGGGGTTCCCAGCACCCCTCATGGCCAGCCACAGAGTCCGGGTGAAGACCCCCTGCACAGGAGCAGTTGGTGCTCTTAGAGCCGTGGGCACGTGATGAGGTTCCAGAGACCAGAGTCAGAAGGGGAGACCACAGCCTTTGGGTGGAGGAAGGGCGCTCCGGGGAGGAAGCCAGGAGCCAACAGGTGTGCCTAATCCAGGCTTTATCCGGCTGCCATCAGAGCTGCTGAGAGTTGAGTGCCAAACAAGCCGTCTCCTGCCTCAGCCAAAATGGGAGGCCCTCGAACCAGCAAGGGGGTGTTTCCCGTGGGAAGATGTGGAAGTTTTCAGGCGGGGCCCCTGCCTGTTTCCTGTTCTCTCTCCCAGAGGCAGATACCATCTCTCAAGGGGCCAGCTCCCAGTCTCAGCTTCGTTGCTGCCATGCACTCCCCTGGCTGGCTGAGGGCACAGTCTTCCAGGTGATGTGAGAGGAATAAACAAGGCATTCACATCTGCAGGATTTCAAGTCCCACAGATTTTTATGCCAGTGGTAATCTGTCAACTCTCCCAGTGTCCCACTAGCCTAGCCTCCCTCCCAAAGGTGGTCACTTCATTTACAGCATCCGTGCCAGACAGCCTCGGCTTGAAGCCTTCTAGTGATGGGAAACTCACCACCTCCCTGGGTAGTGTGTCATCTCTGGACTATTCTGATTGTAAGATACATCTTTTCAGTGTGGAGCTGAGCTCCACTTCCCGGAATGTTATTAGTAATAATAAAGGCTGCCATTCATTTACATACACCATCTCATTTAGCTCTTACTAGGATCAGTAACCATCCTCCCTGTTTCCCAGACAGGGAAACTGAAGCTCAGAGGTTAAGTAACACGGACAAGATCACAGAGCCAATAAGCTCTACCTGTCCATGTAGCCTTGCCTTCCCCATTGAACCTAACAGCTCCTCAGAGAGGGGGTCCCTGACTCCTTCCTCTCCGGGAAAAACACCATCTTCTCTGGCACACATCTGGAAAGCCATGTCCACAGGCATTTATTCCACCAAGAAACATTTTAGAGGGCATTTACTCAGTACCCAGGACTGTGTTGGGACTGGGGACAGGAATAAAACGCATCAGACTCCCTCCCTGTACTTTTCCAGTACAAGTCTGGTGACAGGGACACGTGTGCCCACAAACGCCAGATGCTATCTGCAGACCTGTTACTGCTGTCACGCAGCTCGGGCTGGGCTGGGCACAGAGCCCAGGCTGCGTAGGTGTCCGCTGTCAGAAGTCACCCCTCCTCTACCTCCGGGTCCCTTCTCCTGTTCTTATGTCTTGTTTTACCATCTTCCTGTTTTTGCTATTTGTGCTTTGCCTCTTCACAGCATCCGCCCCTCGGGGAAGGCTGTGTAAAATCAGGACGACCATATAAATTGCCTTCCCTAGGGCACTTCTGGTTTACACCTGTTGTGGATCCATTAACAGGTCAACATCTTAGTGTTCCCTTTCACTCGCAAAGGCATGCCGGTCTGGAGGATAAATCATAAGGTCACTCTGTGTAAAAACAGTTCAATAAAATTAAGAGGGTTCCATGAAGTTGTCTTCAAGATCCCTTCCGGCTCCGACGCTCTAGGATTCAGGGCTAGTGTTTACCACCTTAGGAAACCCCTCTTCAGCATGCAGAGCCTTCCCCACAGCTGCTCAGAGCAGGTACAAGCCCAGTCTCTCTGGATGTATTTCTGCCTCCACCCCCAGCTCCAGCTGTCCTCCTCAGTGCCTGCGGCTGGGAGCAGCTCAGCTCTCCCTGCTCCCTCTGTGCAGGCCGGGAGGTATTCAGTCTAAGAATTTACTGGAAAATCCTGAGATTGTTTGTCTTGGGTTTTTTTTTTTTTTCCTCCACTAGATTTTCTTGGATCTCTTGTAATAAGTTGACTGGAGCATGAAAGTCCTTCCAAGAATTCATCTCTAAAGATGAGGTTCCCAGAAACCTAGACGTAAGCTAAACAAGACAAAACAAAATGACTCTCAGTGGAGTCCACCATGGAGATGGCTTTCTCTTCTTGGAGTGAGACGGGCCTGGGTTCAAATCCCAGCCCTCCTACTTTCATGCTGTGTGATCCTGGATAAGTCGCTTCACACTCTCTTAGCCTCAGTTTACTCATCTGTAAAATAGGGATAATAATTCCTTACTCCTTGGGTTGTTGGAAGGATGAACAATGACATGTGTAGAGTTCCTGGTAACTGGTAGGTACTTAGGAAAAGGCAACTTTTGTTGTCACTGGTCCCTAAGAGACAGGTACTGTTTCCACCTCATCACGGGGTCAGGAGGCACTATAGCATAGTGGTTACAGCTTGCATTTAAGTGACACAAGCCTGGGTGTTGACTAATTATGTGACCTTGGCAAGTCACCTGAGCCTTCTGTGACTTGGTTTCTCTCCTCTGTAAAATGAGAATAACAATGCCTCTCTCTTAGACCATCAATTCTGATATTGGAGCAAGTGCCCAATAAATGGTAGCTCCTTAATTCCTAATAACGATTATTCCAGAACTCTCCACCTCACAGGTTCTGGCACCAACTGCTCTGTATCCCAAAGAGCACACCATGTTCCCATGTCCTAAAAACAACCAGCCCTTCCTTGGCACGAGATGTTTTCGAATCTTCCTGCCTGCTGGAGCCTCCACCGCCTGTGAGGCTGGATGGATGCTGCCCTCTCCCCCACTCTCCAGAGGAGGAGTCTGGTGATGTGCCCAAGGTGACTCAGCTGGTCCTGGAAACTGGGTTTGAGTGGAGTTAAGAATTTCTCCAACCTCCTCCTGCCCCATAGGAAGTCCGAAAGTCAATGATTCAAAGTTGAAGGGAGTTACGTGTTCACTTGTTTACTCATTCATTAAATAAATATTTAGTGCCACTACTGGCCCCTACTATCTGCCAGGCACTGTTCAGGCTGCTAGGTCTACAAGGATTAGCCAATATGGCTTCTCTCTCACAGAGCTCACTGTCTAGTGGGAAACCGAGCCCAGAATCCAACTATCATGCCACCGAATGCATTTCTGCAGCTGAGGTGAATGTCCTGATGTCCTGTGACAGCAGTGTCAAAGGGCACCCCCAACATTCAGTCACTCCTTTACTTTGAGCCCCATGGCTGTCTGGAGGACTCAGAGAGCAATCTCAATGCCACCTTGCCCATGTGGCTATAGGAGTACCCTCACTACCCAGGTCCCTCTTCTCTCGAGCATGTTCCCAGTCTTCTGAGCTGCTTCATTTTACAGATGAGAAAATAGAAGCGCCAAGAAATGACTTACGCAGGGCCACCCAGCAATAAAGTGAGGAGGCCAGGGCTGGTACCCAGGTGTCTGGCATCTCTCCAGGGCAAGATGCCTCTTAACCTCAGCACAGGAGATTGGTGAGCTCGGGGAAGGGGCTAGGGGCTGCAGTCAACGGTCTTCTTCCTGAGTTTCCTTATCTGTGCCCAAGAAAACCCCAGAAGCCTCTGCCAGGGATGCCATATCACTTTGCATCCCTTCTCCCACACCTTCTGCCCTTGAATGATTTGGTGATGCCACGGTAGGCTTTCTGATGTGGGCATAGAAATGCCACAGGGAAACGGTGAGTATCGTGTGCGGACTGAAGATAAGTGAAACACCCAATTCAGAAAGCACATCCCTCACTCAAGCATAAACATAAAAATAGCTCAGAAATGGGGTAAAAACGCCTAAATTTGTACTCCACTTAGGAAACATTACACGGGTCTGTCATGAAGAATGTGGTTTGGAAACCCGAATTCGATCTCATTGCCCCTGCCTTCCCATGTGTTTGGCACCCAGAGTTCTTAGCAGGCATTACCTGCCCTCTTCATGGTTACTGCATTCTTCACCGAGCTTCTACCTCTCATCCCCCAAGAGGGACCTTTTTGTCTCTCTGCTTAGCACTTGGGGCTGAAGTGGCATTCTCAGAAGGGGTTTTTCCTCTCTGGGTGTGGTTTCCCAGCACTCACAACGGAAAGCCCACAGGTTGCTCTGTCTGTGCCCCGCAGGCTGCTTACCTCAGCTTGCTGAGCAGATGCTAGCACGCTAGGTACAGAAGGGACTCTCCCATCAGGGGTACCCATTAATGCTGTTCTACCAAGTATTTCCAGCTCTCCACCTTCATGGCAGGATTTCTTTCTTGGTCCACTTGTGGTTGGGTAGAGCCATGTGAAAAGTCTGGCTAATAAGATACAAGTGAGTCCAAGCATTTAATTGCCAGTGCAAGACCCTCTAGGGCTCTCTTTCTCTGTGCCATGGAGTACATTCAGGAAGGTGACTGCTCCATCAGCCTGGCTCCTTGAATGAGGCACACAGCCCCTGGCTGACCCAAGATGCTCATATTAATAAGAGTAAGAAAGAAATCTTTATTGGTTTGGCCCCTAAGATTTAGGGGTTATTTGTTACTGCAGCATAACCTACTCCATCCTGATTGATACACTGCGCATCTCACACAAAGCAGGATATTCTCTAGATATTGGTCTAGCTCTTCCCTATAAAATCTTTACTCTCCTCATCAATGAGAGCCCTCAAGAAGAAAGTGAAGTGGAGGCAAGAACGCTTCTTCACTGTCCTGGAGAAATTTTTTTCTCCTTAAGTCCCAAAGACGGGTGAACGTTCAGCCAAATTTGAAAGGAGTGAAAAGGAAGTTCAGAGTGTTGTTCTGAGTGGTCTCCCTTTCCAGTGAAATAGGATGCTAGCTCACTGGATAAGAGCAAGTGAGGCTAGCAGCTTGAGAGCCCCCCTGGTGAGGAGCAGATGCCATGAGCACTGGGAGACACTAACCAGGAATGAGGACACAAGGTGCCAAGCAGCATGGCAACCCTGCTGGGGTTGTACCCGAGCCAGCCACATGGTCCCATTCACCAGCCCAGGGACAGTGGCAGAGATGGCAACTCGCTAGATTCATCTGCAGCTAGGGACTGACTGGTCAGGATGGTGGCCAAGAAAGACAAGGAACGGGATGTGGTTCAACACAACGATGGACACGTGATTTAACTGTCCCATGGGAGGGAAGCAGGCAGAGCTTACAGCATCCCTGTAAAGCAGATTCTATTATTATCCCCGATTTACGGAGAAGGAAACCGAGGTTCAGAGAGGTGATATCTCTTGCCCAAGCTCAGACAGCTGAGGATCAGAGTCAGAACTAAGCCAAGTCTAGCTCGCACAAAAGCTTAGCCATTACATGGTACCCCTTCAGCCGGAGCCAGCTGCCTCTTTAGTTCTACCTTTAATTACTGTCATCTATGTCCACGTCTATATCTATATCTACAGCTATATCTATATCTATATCTATATCTACATCTATATCTATATCTATTTCTGTATCTATAGCTATATTTATATCATCTCCTATTCCAGACTGTGAACTCCCGAAGAGCAGGAATCTGTACCTTATGTAGTAATAATCATAACAATAATCATAGCAAATGCTACTATTTATTGAATGCTTACAACATGCCAGGCCGTGTTCTAAGCACTTTCGCCTCTTTATTCAATTCTCACTAAACTCTGTGAAGTAGGCACCGGAACCACCTCCATTTTACGGATGAGGAAACATCTCAGTTTGAGCGGAAATTCAATTCCTAATATTAATATTTTAATAATGATACTTCAGTATGAGGCATTTCCTCTATAGTCCTATTTACTTTTTACATTGTAGAACATTCTCAGAAGGGATCTACAGGCCCCTCAGAGGCCCAAGGCGTTCATGGCACAAGAAAGGTTAAGGACCGCTGTGGAGGCAGGTGCCAGGAATCGAGAGGCAGGACTGTGTCCTGATCCATCCCACAGAACCCAGAGTTCCTGGCTGGTAGGGTGAGGGACCCCATACCATCTTCAAGCAAGAGTGGGGAGTGACTACTTTAGCCCACCCACACGTCATAAATACATATATATCATAAATACTTTCATTTCAGCAGTGCGAGCCCATTCATCATCATAACAAGACACTTGTTTCCCTAATTAAAAAAGAGCTTTAAGCATCCAGTGTGCTCACTAGAAAAGCATTAGCTGTCGGTCACAAGTTGGGATAAGAGGAGGGCTTGCAGCAGCTGCCTGTGGCTATCCCGCTGCCTGACCCCAGCCCCAGGTTATGCATCCTCGAGAGCAGACTGGCTGACCCTCCCCACTAGACTTGCTTTCTTAACACCTGCGCCCTGGCTCAGTCTATGTCGCACTAGCATAACACCGCATACCGTATATGCTGAAGTTTTAGAACGTAAATTCAGGTGTCCAAACAGGTCCGCTGAATCACAAACCAGGCAGAGCTCTCTGGATTTCAGAAAACCTGGGTTACTGTAGGCTCAGGAATAAGGCAGCCGAGGCCGGTGCTCCCTGCCCAGACCAGGCAGCTGCCCTCCTGCCAGCTGGCAGATGCCCAGGGCTGAGCCTCAGGACACCTGGGTGCCAGTCCTGACACTGCCCTGATGGCGTATATGACCTTCCGTAAGTTGCTGACTCTATTTAGGCCTCAGTTTTCTCATCCTCCAAATATGGGGGCTGTACTAGATTCAAGTCCAGTCAATACACAATCGCAAAGCACCCACTGTGTGCCTGGCACTGTGGGAAATGCAGAGATTACACAAGCTCCCTAAGGCCATGACATTCTAGTCAGGGATCCAGGTCTGGAAGCAATTAACTATTGTACATGACAGAAAGAAGTAAGGGTGAGTGGAGATAGAAGTCCCACGTTGCGACCTGGGGCCACAGAGGAAGGAGTAAGCCATCCAGCATGGGGCTGTGCAGCCAGCCTTCAAAGAGGAAGGGGCTACATTTGAACTGGGCCTCGAAGGGTGAGGAGGAGTTCCATGGGTGGGGAGGGGCATCCGGGGTCGAAGGACAAATATCTGCAAATGCAGGGAGGCTGGAATGGCAAGCATGCCACAGAGCCCAGTGTATACTGTGGAGCTGAGAGTTCCAATTCTGGTCTCCCCACACCCACTGCTTGGGAGTGTGGAAGGAAGAGACCCATGACCTGTATTTTAAACAAGCTCCCTAAGTGATTCCAACATGCAGACAGTAGCTGCTGTGTGTTGAGAACAAAATGAATGAGAGGATATAAAAATGAACTTGACCTCAGGCAAGTCCCTTCCTCTCTCAAGATGTTTACCCTTCTGTAAAATAAAGGTGCAGCTTGGGGCCAGACTGTGGCCAAGTGGTTATGTTCGTATGCTCTCTGCTTTAGCAGCCTAGGGTTCGGAGGGTCAGATCCCGGGCATGGACCTCCACACAGCTCATCAGCCACACCGCAGTGGCGCCCCACAAAGAACTAGAATGACCTACAACTCAGATATACAACTATGTGCTGGGGCTTTGGGGAGAAAATAAATAAATAAAGGTCCTGGGTCAGCCTGGTGGTTTTCAAACTGTGTTCCGGAGAACTGCAGAATCTCTCTCAAGTCCCTCAGAGACCACAGAGATGAGATGGAGAGGCGGAGAGAGCAGGACCCTGAGCCCCATCCACACCGTTTTAGATCATCTCTGCTTTTTTCTGCTTGCTAGTATGTGCTGCGCCTCTATCCACTATTTTGTTTCTAGTAAAGTTTCCTTGGCTACAAAGAACTTTTAAAACCACTGAATTGGATGATTCCCAAGAATCCCTAAGCAGATTTAAAAATTTCTTGAAGGCAGCAACCTATCTTTGTTGGGTATTTCTCAAACAAGTATGGATAGAGCATGAGGTCGTTTACCAGAAGCAAGTTACTTTATCGCTATAATTTAAAAGTCTTTGCTGTGGTCCAAAAATCAATGAGTAGAGGGGGAAAAATCTGGTATAGCAAAGCAATGGAATATTATGCAACCTTTAAAAGGTGATGTTTTTGAAGAATAGCTAATAAGATGGAAAAGTAAGTGAGAAAAGTCAGATACAAAATTGCACATAGACTGTGATCTCAACTATGGATCTTATACATCAAAATTACTGGACAAATATGGCAGCTCCTCAAAAAACTAAACAGAAATACCATATGACCCAGCAACCTTACTTCTAGGTATATACCCAAAAGAATTGGAAGCAAGGACTCAAAGAAATATTCGTACACCAACGTCTAAGCAGCATTATTCACAACAAGCAAAAAGGTAGAAACAACTCAAATGTCCATCGATAGATGGATGGATAAACAAAATGTGGTCTATACAACATACAACGGAATGTTATTCAGCCTTAACAAGGAATGAAATTCTGACACACTTCAATGTGGATGAACCTTGAGGACATTATGCTAAATGAAATAAGCTGGACACAAAAGAACAAATATTATATGTTTCTACTTAGATGAGGTACCTAGAGTCGTCAAATGCACAGACAGAAAGTAGAACAGAGGTTACCAGGGGCTGGGGGCAGAAAGGAATGGGAAGGCCTTGCTTAACTGGCACAGAGTTTCTATTTGAGATGATGGAAGAGTTCTGGAGATGAACAATGGTGATGGTTGCACAGCAACGTGAATGTACTTAATGCTACTGAGTCATATACTCAAAAAGTGTTAAAATAGTAAAGTTTATGTTATATATATATTATCACCAAAAAATACTGGCCAGAACTACTGTCATGTGGTAACAGTGGTAAATTCTGTGCTATTTAATTAAATAGGTCTGATGGTTCTCTGACACTTTCCAGAAATGCATTGTTGTCTTTTATGTAAATGCAAGCAATACTTACTGTACTTACTTAGTAAAAGGAGCCAAGCTCAAGGATGCCAACTAAAGTGTACACCAAGCGCTCAGTCAAAATAAATGACAGGCACAGTGGTCCTCTTTTCTAAGAGTAGTTGTTCTCATCTATATTTAAATAAATTTCAAATAAAAATAGAACCAAAATAAATCCTGTAATGAGCCTCCCAAGAAGCTGTCTGGCGTGGAACACTACAGAAAAGTGGGGAACAGCCAACGTTTTTTCAGGACATTAACTCCTTGCAGCTGGGAAAGCGACTTATCAGTGAATTTCTATCCCTTCTTCTTCTGGAAAACGTCCTTGTGTGGAAGGAATTCAGAATCCAGAAGAGACCCATCGTTTGTATTCACTGCAAATCCATTTCCTCCAGCACTCCCACCCCAGGTAACTGTTGAACAAATATTTCAAGAATATTGGTTTGAAGGGCAGCCAATGCATCTGCCTGCCAGGGTGCCCTCCACCCCAGGCCACCTGGCTCCTGGTCCCTCTGCTCAGGGCTGGGTCAAGGGCAGACAGACAGGAACATAGGCTCCAGGATGAGGAGGAGGGGTCTACTCCCAGAGTGGCCCCTCACTGGCTACGTGACCTCAACTAACCTTCAGTGTCCTTACCCAACCCAATGGGACGAACGGCACCTTGCAGGGTGGTAGTGAGGGTTAATGCTGCCGCCTGTGTAAAGTGTCAGACATACAGTAGGTGCCCACGAGCTTCCTCCTTTATTTCCTAGAAGTTCACTCTTCACGAGTCACTTGTGTCTGGGTGGGAGGTGGAGGGAAGTGGTACTAAATGTAGTTAACTCCGAGTGGTGGATTAAAGGATTACAATAAAACCATGGCATGGAGACAGGACCCCTCAGGCCTGGGGTTCAGAGGCAGCCCTGGAGGAGCCTTGGAAGGGGGGCGGCCCAGCCTTGCCCTGGCTCTAGCTCCCACACTGACTGCTGAGCACAAAGCCCTTTTGCAGGAGTCTGTGTGAGATCCACAGAGCAGGAAGATGGGCTCCATTTTACAGATGAAGAAACAGAGGTTCCAGGAAGCTAACTGTCTTATTCAAGGAAATACCCATTTTTAGGATTTTCTAAAATTCCCTTGGCGTGCAGAGTGAGGGGGCTGGTCCCAGTAACCCCAGCTCTGCCACTAACTCTTTTTTCAGTTACTTGTTTACCTCCTGCCTCTTTCCTTTAAATAAGTTTTTTAAAAGGGAGGTGGGGAGAAGAAAGATGCTTTGAGATGCTAAACTGGATAGGTTTCCAATCTCTGGGCTTCAGTTTTTTCATCTATAAGATGAGGCACTTCCTACTTTGAGACCTTTGCACATGCCCTTCCCTCTGCCTGGGACGCCTTTCCCCACCACTCACGTCATCCACCTTGTCCCTTAGGTTTCAGCTACAACGTCACTTCCTAAGGGAAGTTTCCCCCACGTTGTTCTTATTCTCCTTTGTGGCATCCTGGTCTTTTGCTTTAGGGCGCCTACCACTATTTAGACACACACACGATTATTTCGTTAATATATGCCTCCCCACCAGATGGAAAACTCCTCGTTAACCAGCATCTGGCAGAGAGGTGGCATTCCACGGTGTTTGTTGTGTGCTGCTTCAACAAAACGAGTTCTCCTCAGGGCTCTGCCAGCAGTCAGTTCTATGATCTTAGAAAAAGCCCCCTCCTGTACCCCCACCTCCACCCAGGTCCCTGGTTCTCATCCGTGCGACACAGGGAGGTGGGCAGAGGCACCCATTTGATTTCTGCCAGCTCAGGTATGCTATGATTTTATCATCTTGAAAAAAATCAATCCAAACCAAAACCCAAACCCAAAACCATTGTGATTCCAGCGCGCTCTGTGAATAACAACAGGTTCTTACCTTCTGGAGACCTCAATTTCCCCATCCGCAAAATGAAGCATTTAGGCACAGTCCTCTGGGCTCTTTTCACCCCAGCCATCGTAATTCCCTTAGGGAAGGCTCCACCCTCCCCTTGTCCTTCACGAGCTGTTCCCCAGCCCAGCCACACAAACAGGAAATGGGGCATCCAGGAGCGGATGAGCAGCTCATTTCTCTGCAGCAAGGGTGAGCTGACTAGGAAACAAAGAGTTTCTGAACTTTCCAGCTAAAGCCAGTACTCCATGCCTAAGATCCTTCTCAAACAGTAAGGGCGGAGGACGCTGGTGGTCTGGGGCTGGGCCTCCCATGCCACCCCCACCTCGGTGTATTCACGGGGCGCCCCACAGCACAGAATTAGCAGATCGGCTGTCTGAGGATGTTACCTTGTGACTGTTCCTCTGATGCTTGACCAAGGTGGTAAAACCCCAAGACAGTACAGGACTCCTGGGCTCAGCCAGGCCCTGTGTGACCTTAGGGAAGCCCCACCCCTCTCTGGGCTGTACTTGGGGCTGTGCCAGCTCCCTGCTCTCCCTGATGTTTTCTTTCTGAAAGCAGTACGGTGCACAATGAAGGGCACCATCTCCTTGCCCATGTCTGAGTCCCAAATCTCTCCCTTATCATGTGGCCCTGGGAAATTTCTTAATTTTTCTGAGTCTCAGCTTCCTTATTTGTAAAACTGGAGTTTCTGGATGATGAAAAGGCAGGCCTTCTGGTAAGCGCCTAGAACAGCGTCTGGAGTGAGTAAATGCCCGGTAGGCACGAGCCGTGATTGTTTTGACTCTGGTTTCTGCATCTGCCCTTTCCCAGATTGCCCATCTTTCGAATGGGCAGGCAGAACCCTGTTGGCCCTGCAGACCATGTCCCAGCCCCATTCCTCAGAGGAAGCAAATGTGAATCTCAGTTTGAGCCAAACACTGCAGGGAAAAGGAAACTGTAGAGGGAAAGGCAGAACATCCTCTGATGCTGCCCCGATGCAGATGGATTTGGGCGTCAGCTGCTGCCCCAGGTTGCTGGGCACCAGGGAAGGGCTCTGGCTGCACCAGATTCAGTAGCGGCGGGAGGGTCCCCAGCCTATCCCCAGCTTGCCCTGGAGAAGACCACCTTTGGAGATGAGAGCAGTGAGATGCAGCCGAAGATGCTGGGCCTGGGTTTATCTCTGTTCCTACCTCTGCCCTAAAGCTCGTGGGTAGAGAGGAGGCTGGACTCAATCGTCTCACCCTGAGAAGAAAGGAGAATGGATGACTGTCTGACAGGACTGTTGGTCTCTCACCTCCGGGGTCATGGAGGTGTGGGCGGCACCACCTCCCTCTACTTCTCACAGGAAGGGTCCAGAACCCCACCTCAGTGTTCTCACCTGTGAAGGGAGGAGACTCAAGTACCTACTCCTGCCAGCCTCTGTAACAAGGAAAGGAGCAGTGACAATGGCCCCCAGGGCAGTGGCTCTCAAACTGTGGCCTGCAGATGTTTCCTCCTGTTTGCTCTCTGCTTGCTGCCCCACAAGGAGGCATAGAAATGGACAGTAATTCATCTTTGCTGTATTTTACCAAAGTATCAGTCCACAGAGGATTAGAAATAAAGAAAGAAAAAACCACTAGTCTTCTATCACACTGTCCTAAGATGCAAAGAATGACGCAAGAGCGAGGGAGGGCCATCGTTCTGCCTCCTGGGGCTGCCCCTCCCTTTGGCTCGATGGGCTCTGTGTTCAAGGTGGAGTCACCGGGCCCTGTCTTGCTGGAATGACTCACCCAGGCAGATCTCCCTCCTTGACCCGAGAGCATTTCACCCAGGGGCCAATGCAACAGGCCTCGAAATGTCTGCTGCCACTGCACACAGTGGGCCCGGCACTCTCTCAGCACAGACCAGGAGGCTGGGCTGGGACCAGTTATGGACGCTTAGGGAAGCCACTTTACACTCAGCATTAAAAGGCTGTCCACAGAGGCAAAGAATAAAACCGACAGTCCTAAGAACTGGTGCACTAGCGTCCACCTGGAAGGTGCTCAGCTGAGAACCCTGCCGCACGTGCGGAAGGGATGTCTCTATCACGTAGAGAGAATTTTACAGCTGAAGGGAAACTTAGGGGTCTCTGCTCAAACCTTTTTCTTTTACAGATGAAGAAAGAAACCTTTTCTAAAGGAAAGAGGCCCCTCCTAGCAGAGGCAGGATTCGAACCCCCGAAGGCTCCTTGCCTTACCTCCATTCGTTCACTCAATCCCTGGTTATTGAGGGCCCACCATGAGCACGCTGTGCTCTAAGCACTGGGGACTGGGCGGTGAACCAAAGAGGTGAATATTCTGTTCTCACAGACTTTCATTCTGGTTGGTGAATAAATGAAATTAATAATTATAGTTCACAAATAATTAATTAAGGACATAATTTCAGGTGGTGAAAAGGGTTTTAAGCAAATAAAAGACATTGACATGTTAGAGAGTGACTGGCGGCGGGCAGAAGGTCCTGTTGGGGGGCAAACTCTTTGTGCTGGCCTCTCTTTCGGGTCCCCAAGGACCTCCGAGGCCAGCAGCATGTTGGAGTTGGCTATGCTGGTCTGCAAGAGCCAATGGTTAAATTTTCAGGAATTTGGCAAGCAAATTGTTAACTACAGCCATTATTAAATTATATAAATTTACATTACGTTACATATATAATTACATTAAATTATATAAGCTTGCAACTAAAGGACTTCTATTCAGAACAAAGGTAATCATCAAAACTCATCACTTGCTGATTGTCTTACTACCTGTTCTACTCTTGAGGCTACTGACACCTATTGTACCAGACATAGCGGAAAATACCATGTAACAGTATGCTCCCACTTCCACAAGTGGTAGCTTGAAACTGGTCATAGTGGAAATATTTAGACTACAGAAATTGGCAAATACCATATACCAGGGCTTTCATTTTTCAAAGGGTGAGTGATGAAAGAGTTATCATCAGCACACCACGGCCTCAGCTCTAATCCAGGCCTTCTGTGTTTGTGGGAGTCTGTGTTCTTCCAGCCAGGGATTGGTGATGCACAGCCCAACTCTCCTGGGGATGCAGGGGAGGAAAAGTGGGGTCCAGTCACGTGGGCATGAACTTTCCTCTTCCTTTTTTAAGGCTTCCACCAGGAGGAAGCAAGTTTGAGATCTCTAAACTGATCTGTCTATTCCTGCAAAAGAACTCCTCTCTCAACACTATTTATCAAGGGTCTGCAAGATGGTGATTCATTCATTTATTTGTTTGTTTATTTACTTTTGATAAATTAACTCCTATCATAACTATCCCAAGCAGGTAAAAATTTAAAGGAACCCTGCAGAGACTCTCTTTATAAATGTGTATGGTCACTTCTAAATTCCTCTAGATTCTCATATGTTGGGTTTCCTTCCTTCGAGAACATAACTGTTCTGATAACAGCTGAGTAAAGTGACGATCATTTCTACTTCTAATGATGACAACAGTAGCTGCCATTTAATAGTCCCACATGTCAGGCGCTAGATACTGATATTATCTCTAAAATCCATACCAACCCATTTTACACATGAGAATGCTGAGGTTCAGAGATTCAATAACTTGACCAAGGCCAGGCTGTCCCTCTGAGAGTTCCCAGAAGACTTTCCTCTCCTGCAGGTGTGGCCATGTGACCCTCCTCAGAGCTGCAGGATTTTGTGGCACCACAAGGCCCCCATCTCTGGTGGCTCAATGGCCTTTGTGGCTACTCAACTTAGTGGCCGGAACCCCCTCCCACCACTAGAGTAGAACAAACCAGATGCACCTGGAATGCAGGAGCGTGACCCAGGATGGCCCGTTAGCAGCTTTGCATCCTAAAGAAGTGACACTGAGTGAAATGTTAGAGCAGCTCCAGTGGTGACAAGAAGTAGCTAGAATTAGCTCCCGTGCAAGACCCTGTGTTGACTATTGCCTGACCTCTACTGATTCTAGCCAGCTTGTTTTTCCAGCCTCCCAAGGGAGGAAGAGGGTCTATGAGCAAGAAAAAAAATCCTTCCAGTGCACGCCTCTTCTGCCTCAGTGAGCTGAATCCCCATCTGTTGCTTGCAGCCATGATTTCCGACTGGTACAGCTTTTCATGTGCTATTCAATATCTCAGGCCCAAATATTTACTGCGTATTTTCATGCCAGGGAATGAATTCCTGAGCACTCAATTAAATTTTCACATAGGAATATTAATTCTTCCTTCCTTTGCCCAGCTCTGGCTAACATATGAAAATAGGATTTACTATACAAAATACCAGTTTAGAGACAACCATAGATTTAGTCAGCCGAGAGCAAACTTAGACCCAATCCTTGCTTCAGGAGCCACATCTTCCTTAAAGAAAACCCTGCCCCTGATTTGGAGAAGTGTCTTGGCTTTCCCACAGATGCTAAGCAAGCTCCTCTTGGGGACAGCTGGCTGGCCGCTTGAGGACTCATGGTTTCCCTGAGGGAGAAGAGAGGAGGGCAGCTGCTCTGCACACAGACACTGCCAACTGCAACGTCACCCTCTGGGCAGCCGGCCCATTGCCCCAGGCTTGCTCCCTCCTGAGCATTCCTCTGTGCCCTTCCAGCCACCAAAGGTGGAGACATCCATCCTTCTTTCAAAGCCAAAACTTCTCATTCCTGCTCCTCTAGCACCTTGCTCTATTGGCCATCCCTTCCCTCTCCCGGACTGAATCCTTCCCGCGACCCTATATATCTCATTTGTCTTTTCCATGCTAAAATCCCCTCCTTTACCCTGTCTTCCTACAACGGCAGCTCAATCTCTCTCCTGACCTTCTCAAACAAGCTTCTTGAAAGAGTTGACTGTCCTCCCCATCTCCACTTCTCTCTCTCTCTCACCCATCAGCAGCCTAGCTTGCCTGCCTTCCACTCCACCCAAAACTGCTCTCAGTGTATTCCAGTAACCTCCAAATTGCCCAATGCATATTCCAGTCCTTATCTTCCTAAACTGCTCCACATCCCACATCATTAGCATAGAACTAAATTCTTTATCTCCCCCTCCACCTCCAACATTCCTTTTTACACATTCTGTCAGCTAGTGGCACCATCATTCATCCAGTGACCCATGACAGAAAGCTAAAATGAGATAATGAATTCTGTTCTGGACTTGTTAAGCTTACCGTGCCTTAGAGACTTCCAAGAAGAGATGCCCAATGGGCAGTTAAACATGAGGCCCCAAAACAGAGGTCTGAACTAGAGATAAAGATGATCGTTACAGAGGTAGCAGAATGGGTGAGCACGAATGAACCTGCCTAGTTTATAGAGTACAAGTCCTAGGTCTTTGAATCTCAGGTGGTACATAGAGAGCTCGCCTGAGCACAGAAATTTCTACTCCTAAGGTCACAATTCCATCCACATTTGGTTCCTTCCTTCTCAAGTGCTGGCTCATAATGGCCTCCACACCACCATCTTATTCCACATTCTGCCCCTGCTCATGTCGTCTTCTCCAACAACTCTTAAAATTCCATCGTAAAAATAGGAGGTAGAAGGTACCGCTACCCAGTCACTAAAATGGCTAAAATCAAAAGACTGACAACACCAAATATTGTCAAGGATGTGGAATAATCATAAGTCTCGTATATTACTGTGGGAATGTAGAATGGTATACTGCAACAATTTCACTCCTAGGTAAAAAAAAAAAAGTCCACAAAAGAATTCTATAAGAAATAATAGCCCAAACTGGAAATAAACCAAAAGTTCATCAACAGGAGAATAAACAAGCAAATTGTGACACATCCATACAATGGAATACTACTCAGCAATAAAAAAGAATAAACTACTCACATAAGCAACAATACAGATGAATTTAAAAAACACTATGTCGAGTGAAATAAGCCAGGCATGAAAGAGACATACAGTATGAAAGATACATGAAAGAGACATACAGTATGATTCTGTTTATGAGAAGTCCAAGAACAGGCAAAATTCATTAATGTGATAAAATCAGAAACCAGTCGCTTGGAAGAGCAGAAAGAAAATTAATCGGAAACGGGAACTTCTAGGATGATGCCAGTGTTTTATATCTCATTTTCGGTGGTGGTTATACAGGTGTAAACAACTGTCAAAACCTGTTGAACCAAACATTTAAGATCTGTGGGTTTTGTGGCATGTAAATTATACACTAATTAAAAATTAGAAAAATAAAATATTTTAAGTATCTATAAAATCAACCCTAAAATAAAAAGAAAATGCAAGGCAGAAAACACATTCATTTCAAATAAAATTATATTTATACTGTGGATGTACCAATATGAATGCCCAGTCCCTGACTTAACGCTGTCTCCTTTCAGCTGTTCTCCTCTCACCCTTGCCCCCAGCTTGATGACAACTGTCCATTAGCCATTTTCTAGCCATCATGAGAGATGATGTAATGGAAAGAGCACAAGCCTTAGAGCCAGGCAGAGCTGCGTTCAAATCCCAGCTGCGATTTAAGAGCTGAGTGCCCATGAGTGAGCTACTTGGCCTCTCTGAACCTTCATTCCTCAACTAGAAAATGGGTTAGTGATATCCACCCTACCCTGTTGGGCTGGGCTAAGAAAGGGGCAGTGTGCTGACCAGCTCCTGGGGAACCTAATTCTTTTTGACCTCAGCCTGTGAAACTAACTCATATCCGAGGGTCCCACGAAAGGCCTGGAAAAGCTCAGAGCATGAGGAGACTCACCAGCTTCTTCTCTCAGAAGGGTAAGGAGGTGGCCCTGGGGCCCTGGAGTTAGATCTAAGTGAGCTGGGGCTAAGAGCTGCAGAAATGTCTGCTCAGAGCCACCATGGCCAGGGCAGGGGGGTCTTGGCCTGTGACCTAGGAGACAGGTGTCCTGGTAAGGTTCAGCTGCTAGAGGATCTTGCCCAAATCACTTTGCACGCCTGACTCAGTTTCTCCACTGAAAATGATCAGATCAGCCTAGGTTTGAGGAATTGGATATCAAAAACAGTCTCTGGGGTTTCCCGATAAGTAGAAGAGATAAAGGCAGATCTGAACTGAAAGAAGGAGGGGAGGGTCAGAGCCCTGCCCCCAGGCTCCCCTCCCCCACCATGGTGGCCCCTGAGGCAGGATCCTGGGCCCCTCAGGGGCACAGTTTGAAATCTCCTGGACAAGGTAAACCTTAGGGACTCTTTCAGCTCTGCCTTCAGTCACTGACCACCTGTTACTTGTAAGACTATCTGAGATCTGCACCTGCCCTCGCCCCCCCCCCCCCATCTGGTAGAGGAGGCAAGGTGCTCAGAAATAAAACAAGAGAAAGCGCTTAGGGTAGCCAAGGTGGCACAAAAGTGCAACAGAATAACCATATCCTCTTCCGGCTGCCCCCCCCCCCCCACACACACACACACCCCCACACAAGCCCCTCCACACTTGGCATCTCCTTACCCTGAGCAGGATCCCTATTTCATAGTTGTGGAAACTGAGGCTCTGCCTGGGAATGTGTCTCCCAGCTAGGAGGCGGCCAGGCCAGGGCTCCCCGCCCCATCTCCTGCCTCCTGAGACACACCTATTTCCAGGTAAATGAAGTAGGCAAAGAGGACGGCTCAGGAGGCAGGAGGAGTGCAAAGGACCAGCAAAGCCACGCAAGCAATCGCCTGGGGCTGGGTTCCTTCCTGGGGGCGGAGGGGCGCTGACACCCTGCGCGCCTTCCCCCTCCCTCCCGCTGGCCAGCGAGATTAGGGAATCACAGGTCGCTCTGCTTTCTCTCCTCGCGCGCTGACATTTCTTCCCACTTTACTGTTTCTTGGACGCCTTTCAAGAGTTTGTGCAATCATGCTGTTTTTCTGCCATTTTCAAACACGGGTGGTGTCCTTTTCGAGTGGGAACGGGGTGGAGTGAAGAGTTGAGAGACACTTTCGCCTCCCATCACCCCAGTGCAGCAGGCCTTTTTGCCGCCAAAGTTACAGCGTCTGAAACTTTCCCCATGCCAGGTTTTTGGCTTGGTCCTCCGCTCTCCGAGCTCTGTGACCGCTCCCACTCTGTGCCCCTGCTCTCAGGGGTTCGTACGCCCCTCACTACACCCTCCCAGGCTCCTTCTTCCCAGAGGCATCCTGTTCCCATCTTGTCCTCAGGCGAGAGCCATTCCTCCGTCCTGCCCCACAGACGGGGACAGACCCCTCATTCCTTTTGAGACTTCCTTGCTGGGTCTTACCCCGTCCCCCCCCTCCCCCCCGCCCCCGAGCCTCCCGTCTCCTGCCCCCGCCCCACAGACCCCGAGGGGAGACCTCGGCCCGCAGCCTCAGGCCCGAGTCTGGAAGGCTGGGCAGAGGCAGTGACGGGGACAGGATGGGGACAGGGGCTGGGTCAGCTTTGAGCACAGATACAGCAACACGAACAAAAGCAGGGACACAGGCAGGGCAGCAACAGGGCAGGGCCGGGGTGATGGCCAGCTCCCCTGCCCCCCGCCATCCCTACCCCTCGCCCGCAGCCCCCGGGCCGGGGCCCCGCTCCTCGCGGCCTCCGGGGGTTCGGGCGGCGCCCCGCGGGACCCACCTGATCCGCAGAACCCGTGCGCGCTCGAGTCTGGACCGCGCCTCGGCTCCCGGCCCCGGCGGCGCCCTCGGCTGCCCGCACAGTGGCCGCGCCGCCTCCGCCCGAGCCCGGCGGTGCGTGCCGGGGCGGGGGTGCCGCTGCGCTCCGGCCGGCCGGCCGCCGGGCGCTCCTCCGGGGCAGCGGGCAGCGCGAGCGGGCACGGGCGCCAGGGAGCCGGCGAGCGCTCGACAGCCGGTGGCGCGCTCCCCGCTCTGCGCGGCCGGCGGGTGTTTGTGCAAAGGCGGTCCCGCCCCGGACACAGCCAGCGGGGAGGCCGGCCCGCGGGTGCGTGAGCGCGGGTGCGTGTGTGTGTGTGTGTCTGGTGGCGCGGAGGCGGACGGGATGTTTGTTTCATTTTCACTGAGGCAGAAAAAAGCCTGAAAGCAGCAAAAAAGAAAAGAAAATCCCTGGTGAGGGTAACTGGGCCTCTTTGCCTTCTCGGGCCTGCACGTGGTGGGGGTGGGGATGGGGGGGACCCGGAGCGTTGGAGGGTGGGGTGCGGTCTGTCACCCTGTACTGCAGGGAGGGGCCTCTGTGCCCTGGCGCACCGCCAGACACTCAGGAAGCGGAGAGCCTGGGAGGTCTTGATCCACCATTTGTTTCCTGGGGAAGGAAGACGCAGATGTAGACAGCGACCAGCCGGCGGGCTCCAGCCACTCTGCCCCCAGCGCCGAAGTCCTGAGCTCCGGAAGTGAGGAGCTGGTCCCTGGGCACCTAGCGTGGGTCTTGCCCGTGCTTGTTCACAGACTTTGTGATCTTTGAGCCCGGAGTTTCTCAAACCGGATAACACACACCCCCTGGGGTTCCCTACTAAAATTCTTTAGAAGGGAACAACAACAACAAAAAAATCTGTTTCAGAGTTTGTGCTCCTGTGCCCAGGAGTTCGCTTCTGGTGAGCACCTCCGGCTGCCCTCACTTAGCCTGTCCTACTCTGGTAACAACAGTCATGGCACTGCCACCCTTGGGCACAGGACCATCTATTTTGTCCGTGGAAATAAAATTTCCTTCTGCCAGGATCATTTGCCCTTGAATGTCAATTTCAGAGACTTAGAGATTAGCTTCTTAAGTATCTTAATGCGTTGGAACTGTAATTTGACACCATGAAAATGGCACAGAACGCGGACCTGATATATAATTTTGTTTCTTGTGAGCAAGAAAAGAACAGAGGCCTGACTGAATACTTGAAGGATGCCCAGAGGCTGCAGGGCCGGCCAGGTGATGTTTGGAGCCTGGGAGAAGGAAGTTTTCCTGTGGGTCTAGTGGAATAAAGTGGTGGGAGCATTGAATCATCAGCCCCACACAGCCGCTCAGGAATGAGGAGGTCCATGGCAATGAGCACAATGGGGCCTTTGCTAGAACATAAATTGCGCCATTATTGTCTTGATGAACACACTTGTAGTCGTTCATGAGTAGTATTACAGTAAATACACAATGAGCAATGTTATTCTAAGCACATTATTTCCCATTTTTCATTATTGCATTGGAGAATGCGCTGTCTAAATTGCTGGGCCCATCTAACTGGATTATAAAGGAGTTTTGGTTGGTTGGTTGTTTTTTTTTAAGAAAACAATGACTGTAACTCTGACAATGGCTCAAGTGATGGCTGATCATGATCAAATCAGAAGATGCTGACACAGGAAACGGAAAACATGTAAACACATTACTCTGCTACCATTAAACCCGATGTCAGAGGTTTGAATTCAGCAACACGTCATCAGTCGCATTAATTTAATGTTGTTCATTTGATTTTATTGGGTTTGTGGTTGCATTTGTATTTACTTAGAAGATTTGTTTTGGTTTTATGGGTAGTTTATAGAGCTATGAGCGTGAGGAGTTCTTGCTTAATTTTAGGTTTATACCTATTTCAGTAGCAATAAAGTAAAAATAATTTAAGTCAGTACTGTGGGCCTGGAAGTTTTTTGGTTTTGTTTTCTTTAGAGAGAAGCTACCTAGTTCTCAAAATCTAACTAGCAATTCTATTGAATGAAATGTCTCAGCTGGAAAACACCTTAAAGATTGTATATGTAAGATTGTGGGTCAGAAGTTCTAGATTTAAGGCCTTATATGAGTCATTCTTCCTCTTTGAGATTCATATGCAAAATGAGGATAAGATGACTAGCTCATGGGAGAGGTCGAATAAAAAGGGAGATAACTATTAATGAGAGGGCTTTGGAGCCTACAAGACCAAGGCAGGAGTGTAAGGCTGAATATTCATGGAGAGGCAGGGCAGGGCCAGTCAACACAGGCAGCTCAGGCTGCTTTCCAGGCTTTGCTCCAAGTGCTTCACACACACCTGAGCTCATTTAATCCTTAGCATGCCCTGTCACATGCCCATTTTCCAGGTCAGAAGGCTGGGGCACAGGCCAGTGGAGTAACTTTGTTCACCATCTCTCTAGGTATGGCCAAAGTGCTTCCGGGCCAGAACACCTTCCTTCCTATACTCTTTCATTCTTTTAACAAGTATTTATTGGCACCCTCCTATCTGTCAGCCCCTGTTCCTCAAGCTGAGGACACCAAGGCAAACAAGCAAGACAGCATCATAGCCCTGAGGGAGTCTGCAGCCCAGATATGAAACCATGGACCAGCCAATTAATTATTTCAGGACAATGTGATCAGGGCTCTGAGGGAGAAAGACAGGGCGAAGAGGACCCTGAGACTGGAAGAAGGAGGAGTTCCTCGGTCAAGAGTTGAGGGAGAGTGACCCAAGCAGAGTCACGTGCATAAGTCTCGAGGTAGAAGGAAAAGGACCCATGTGTCTGCTGGAAAGCTTCAACATCATCAAGATAGCACTTCTCCTCAAATCAACCGATCAATTCAAAACAAAACCCAATGGAGTTTTTGTGCACTTGATGAGCTGCTCCTAAAGTTCATATAGAAGGGCAAAGGGTCAAATTTAATCAAGAAGGTTTTGACAAAGCAGGAAAGGGAGAGTTGGACACTTGTTCCACCAGATATTGAGACGTCCCGTGAAGCTCTAACAATGAATGCAGGGTAGTGTTGGTGCCGGCATGGATTGTTAGGCCAAGGGAACAGAATAAGGAGCCTAGAAAGAGACCACACACGTGTGGAAACTGAGTGTCAGGCAGAGGTGGAACTGCAGATCATTCGGGGAAAGAACAGACTATTCAGAGACTTGCTAGACCCAAAAGAATTGAAAACAAGTGTGCAAACAAAAACTTATACAGGAATGATCCTAGCATCGCTATGTGCAATAGCGAAAAAGTAGAAACAACCCACATGTCCATCAACAATGAATGGGTGAACAAAATGTGGTACATCCATACAATGGAATATTATTTGATATAAAAAGGAATAAAATACTGATTTATGCTACAACATGGATGAACCTTGGAAATGTTATGCTAAGTGAAAGAAACCAGACACAAAAGGCCATATATTGCATGATTCAATTTATATAAAATATCCAAAATAAGCAAACTCATCGAGACGGAAAACAGCAAAGTGCTTGCCAGCGGATGGGGGAGGGGAATGGGATTGTTGTTTAATGGATACACGGTTTCCTTTTGGGGTGATGAGTAATGCTCTGAAACCAGACAGTGGTGATGGTTGCACGACACTGTGAATGTAACAAATGCCACTGACCCATGCACTTAAAAACAGCTTAAGTGTTTTAAATGTGAATTTTGTGTTATATGAATTTTACCCCAGTTTTAAAAAGTGTTTCTGGGCAATTGGCTATCCATCCAAAAAGTAAAATAAAATTAGATTCCACACATCCACCCCACATCATAGATGGGTAAACGACCTAAAGGAAGAGGGCAACTTTAAACTTTTAGAGAAAAATATCATTATTACCTCAGAAGAGGTGAGGGTTTAGTTAAACACACAAAACACAGCACTGACCATAAAGAAAAACATGGATAAATTTGACTACATCAGAAGGCAAAACGAACAGGGAAGATATCACAACAAATTAATTGACCAACCAGGGAGCGGGAGAAGATGTCTGCAGCTTAGATAACTAAGAGAGGATTGGTTGTATAAGGAACTCTAGCAAATAAACAGGAAATCCAGAATATACAACGAATTCCTGCAAATAATTATTTGCAGGAAATATTATTCTTCCGTTTTCACACCTGACTAAACTCCTAGATGAAATGTCCCTGCGTCAAGGTTCCAGTATGCCCGTTTCAGGGCACTTATAACTTATAACCCTGTGGACATAACTTTTTGTTTAGCAGCATGCCCTGTAAGTCAATGGCCACATCTGTCCTGTCACGTCCCCAGCACATCCCTGGCACACAAGTGACATGCAATGTCTGTATGTTGACCAAATGGAGCAAAGGGTGTATCGATGGCTAAAGAACATGTAATGAGGTTCTTTATCTGCCTGCCTCATCTAGACGGTGAGCCAGCCTCCATCCTCTGGCCCCAACCTCCTCTCTGATCGAGGTCCCTTCTTCAAATCCTCCCTTGTCAGAAACACCGAGGCGAGGTGACCTCTGGCAGGCAGGGTTTGGAATGCGAATCCAGACGGCTCTTGGCAGGGAAAATTGCCTCCTTAAGGCCTTGGTGGGGAAGAGAAATGTCAACAAGGGTGGGCGAGGGGGGAGGGGGGGTGGCAACGGCAAGGTTCCCAGACTTTGATGAGCCTTTCCCACAGAAATACCAGATGACAGAAATGTGAAACTTTCCCAGAACTAGAAAAACACACAGCCCGGGAGCCCCGGGAGATGGCTAGTGGAAGCCCTCAATGTATGGATGAGGAAATGAGCTTCAGATGGGGAAGTGACTTCTTCAAAATCACGATCGAGGAATTTCCAGAGCTGGGTTTCATTCCCAGCTCTGTCACGTGCTCCTCAGCCCAACACAAGTGGAGAAACTCCCAGATCCAGAGGGGAAGGTATTTTAAAGTAGCTACCGGAAGTGGTAGAGTTAGTCAGGAAAGGCGGAAGGTGGATGTATGAGCTGAGTCTTGGAGGAAGTGGGGAGGAGAAGAGAGCAGCAGGAGGAGGGAGGGTTGGAGGTAGCAGGCAGGGAGAGCTGCATGTGCAAAGGCACAGGGGAGCTGACAAGCAAGGGCCACACAGCAGGGCGCTGGGCAATCAGCCCCAGGGCTCCAGGGGCCAAGCTGAGAGTCATAGCAGAGAAGATTTGAAGGGGAAGACCAGGGATTCACGTTTTATCCTTCCCGCAGAAGGGAGCTTCCAGAGGATCCCCAGGAGGCAGGGTGGCCCGATGGAGGTTGTGTCTGAAGAGATGACTCCCAGCCCTTCGATCACGGTCACTAGGGAAACATGAAGTTGAGAGGGAAGGAAATAAGGAAGGGAGAGAGTGCGAGGAAGGAAGACAGGAAGGATGGAAGGAAGAGAGGAAGCAAGGGAGAGAGGGAGAGGGAGAAAGGAAGGAAGGGAGGGAGGGAGGAAGGAAGGGAGGGAGGGAGGAAGGGAGGAAGAAAGGGAGGGAGGAAGGAAGGGAGGGAGGAAGGGAGGAAGGAAGGGAGGGAGGGAGGGAGGAAGGAAGGAAGGGAGGGAGGGAGGAAGGAAGGAAGGAAGGGAGGGAGGAAGGAAGGAAGGGAGGGAGGGAGTAAGGGAGGGAGGAAGGGAGGAAGGGAGGGAGGGAGGGAGGAAGGGAGGAAGGGAGGGAGGAAGGAAGGAAGGAAGGGAGGGAGGGAGGGAGGAAGGAAGGAAGGAAGGGAGGGAGGGAGGGAGGAAGGAAGGGAGGGAGGAAGGGAGGGAGGGAGGAAGGAAGGGAGGGAGGAAGGGAAGAAGGAAGGGAGGTAGGGAGGGAGGAAGGGAGGAAGGAAGGGAGGGAGGGAGGAAGGAAGGGAGGGAGGGAGGAAGGAAGGGAGGGAGGGAGGAAGGAAGGAAGGAAGGGAGGGAGGAAGGGAGGGAGGAAGGGAGGAAGGGAGGAAGGGAGGAAGGGAGGAAGGGAGGGAGGAAGGGAGGGAGGAAGGGAGGGAGGAAGGGAGGGAGGGAGGGAGGGAGGGAGGGAGGGAGGAAGGGAGGGAGGAAGGGAGGGAGGAAGGGAGGGAGGGAGGAAGGGAGGGAGGAAGGAAGGAAGGGAGGGAGGGAGGAAGGGAGGAAGAGAGGGAAGGAGGGAGGGAGGAGGGGAGGAAGAGAGGGAAGGAGGGAGGGAGGAGGGGAGGAAGAGAGGGAAGGAGGGAGGGAGGAGGGGAGGAGGGAGGAAGGAAGTGAGGAGAAAGGAAGGAAAGGCTTTCTGACTTGGGACTGGCGTCAGATAATTGCTTTTCTTCCAGCTTGACAATAAATAAGATGGGAGGAATTGACAAGCCCAGGAGACAAAAAGCTGCCTTGGCTCCTTAGAGGCTCATCAACTTCTCTTTTATTGAACCAAGGAAATGCTGTTAAAAATCTTCATTTCCAGGGGAGGAAATATCCTATCTTTTTACTTGGTTTTGTACTTGGAAGTCGTTTGTTTTCTTATGATAATAAATCCCACCTCTGGCATTTACATATATCTAATTTTAAAAGGCAGAAATAGGGAGAGAGCCAAGTATTTTAATGCTCTTGGATTCACTTTTTAAAATCGTCAGTGCTGCCAGGGCCAAAGAATTCTGGCAGCTGAAATAAAATTTTACCTACGCAACCAAAACTTAGAAAGTTATATTCCTCCAATTTTAAAAGTGTGCTCCTTCCAAAATCTTTAAAAAAAGGTCATAGAGATAATCTGCTTGCATGGAGGAGAGGGGTGGGTGGGAAAGTTTCCCTGTAAACGCTTTTATAATTGGATTGTTGTTCTTTAAAAATGTCTTATCTATTTTTAAAATTAAGTACAGAAATAAAATAAAAACACAACTAAAAAAAGCCAACGTACTGGGTCTTCTCAAAAGTTTATATGCTGTTTTCTTGGCAATAGAAATAAAATTTGTCATAGAAGAAGCCTGGGGTCAACCTGTGTTCAAGTTCTGTCCCCGCCATTCCACAAGCTGTGTGACCTTGAGGGGAAAAAAATCACTTAACCTCTCTGAGCCTCAATGATCTTATCCATAAAATGGGGATGATTATTTTTCAGCCCAGGGATTTGTAAAGATCAGAAATGAGGCAACCTGTGCTCTGGCAAAGGGGGTCTAAAATAAAATAAGACGCCAAATAAATGTGAGCTCCCACCATCAGTTACATAAAGAGATTCTCTGAATTCTTCAGTCACTAAACCCAGCAGGAATATGCCCCCCTACACACACACATCATGCTTTCTCTCTGCACCTGGTTACCCTCTCCTCACCCTGCAGATCTCAGCCCACACACAACTGGTTTCCTGGTCCCTCACCCACTCTTCCCTGCTTCCTGGCCTCCTTGGTGCTGTCTCTCAACCAGGTCAAGCACAGTCCAAACCTGGGCCTTTGCACCTGCCATTCCCTCTGCCTGAGATGCTTCCCCCACCTAGTCACTCCTCTACTTATTGTAAGTAGGTACTTCTCAGATGATTTTTATTAAAAACAAAACAAAACAAAAAGTCTTCTTTAACTAAGTTTATTAAAATCTGTTTCCATTAGTCCTGACTTCTCAGCTACAGAGCTGTCAATAATGCATGTGCTGCGAGCCTGGTTCGTTTTTTTCTGCTTCGTAACCCTGTGGGGAGGTCCGTGCCTGGAGGCTCTGCGCCTGGGTCTGTATGCGCCCCATTCAGCAGCCTCATAGTTCCCCCCAAACCCCAGGGCTTCACCTTCTATTTTACCACCCCTCGTGCCCCCAGGCTCACACACCTGACTCCCTGGAGGTGTCCCACCAGAAAGCACCACGCCCCCTCATTTCTGGATGCAAAAGTCCCAGCCTGGAGGACCCCGAGTTATCAGTGGCAGTCCTAGTAAAGAGAGAAAGTCCTGAGTCTAAGAAAGCTGGGTCCCCATCTTGGCTTGACCATTACTAGCTGGGCTCTTTGGGCAAAATGCTCAGAACCTCAGTCTCTTTATTAGTATAAAGAGGAATCCTACCTTGCAGGATCCAACAAGATGTGGTATGTGAGGCACCTGGCAGTAGATGATGGCTATGATTATTATCAGGACACTGAGGAATGGATCTCAAACGGCGGAATGTCAGGAATTGAGAAACGCAATTGGGAAGATATAGGGGGTGGATGAACATCTTCAACTATCTCAAATCATAACTCAGGGCAACAACCAACTTCTGGTACCCAAGAATCCAGTCCTGCGCCTCTCTTTGCACAGAAGGTGGGGGGACAGTCTCCATTTTGAATGCTCACTCTGGCACCCTGTACATTGCACATGCTAGGGTCCTGGACAGAAAATGAACTGCTGCCTTGACCACGGATCACTTCTAGAGGACGTCAATGCTTTTGTCCATCATATAGGTGACTATAACTATGCTTTTTACCTTCTGTAAAGTGGGCACGATTCATTGAGCACCTACTATGTGCCAGACTCGATGCCTGGGATACAAGTTCACACACCATGTGCAGAGTGTGGGCAATCTGCAGTTGACAGCATATTGACCTCTTTCTGCAGCCCTTAGGCCCAGTCTCTCTTCTAGGACAGGAGAACCAGCACTACCTGAGCCCCTACTGAGTGCCCAACTTTATGCTATAAGTTTGGCAAGTAACGTTTCGTGTTAATTCTCTGACTGACTCCAGCTCCTAAGTCCAACCAAGCAAAACTTAGCCACATCTCCTTCTGTCTTGGAGAGCCCTGGCTTGATTGAACGTCAGCATAGGAGCTCTCTCTGGAAGGGACTCTGCCACATCTTGCTGTGTGACCTGAGCAAGTCCCTTCCCATGGGCTCCAGATGCCCTATCTGTACAGTGATCAAGCAGGATGGAAGGGTCTCCCCAGGCCCTCTCTGCTCTGGCATCCTGCCTATGGGGCATCTATGAGTCAGGGCATTATTATCTGTTATGTGATCTTGAGCTAGTGATGTCACCTCTCTATGCCTCAGCTACCTCATCTGAAAAATGAGGATAATGGTTAACTAGAGTTTAGAACAGAGCCTGGCATGAAGTAGGCACTATATGTGACTCATACCTTCATCACCACCACCAATACCATCATCATTAATATCATCACCGCTACAGCCACCATAATCATCATTATCATCACCATCACGGTCATCATCACCACCATCACCATCACCACCACCATTATCATTGCCATCATCATCATCACCATCACCATCATCACCACCATCACCACCAACACCACCATTATCATCACCATCACCACTACTACTACCACCATCTTCATCATCCAGCCCCCTTGGGCTGTGGGTTGATGTGGCTGGTGTGGGGAAGATTGCCCAGAACAGGACAGATAGATGCCTGGGGACAAGCCCTTAATCAAGCAAATTTCTACCTCTTCCCTCAGCTTTAATCCTTTCTTCCTAAAGTGAAAGGATTGGCCCTGATAGTTGGGGCAAGGAGGGTACCTTGTGACCAAAGACCAGACCCTTTCCTTGTCCCTCTAGCTTGCCAATCAAATTCTTCAAACTTTGGGTTCCAGAACAGATTTCACTCTTTTTTTCCAGGAGGTCATTAGTGTCTGGCCCCACCCTCAGTTAAAAGCAGTCAGATTAATATGAACAAAAAGAAAAAAGGTTGGAACAATGCAAGGCAAGAAAGAAGTCCAGGCCAACGGGATTTCAAGTTGAATTTCTTATAAATGTGTCAATGCAAATAATCCATAATCACTCTATAAATCAAAATTGGGGTGGGTTTATTATGAGCCAGGTTTGCTGACTACAGCCCAGGGCCTTCCATCCCCAAGGAAACAAGGGCACCAAAGAAATGGGGTGTACAGAGTGGTTATATGCCATCTTGGAACAAAGAGCGTACATCACATATAACAGGAATATCTCTTTTACTGCTGTCACAAGATGCTTAGCTGGCACAGCAGGTCAGTGGTCATAAGATGAGCACAGCAGGTTGGTAATTAATCCTTAGTTCCCAGGAAGAGATGCTTATCCTCAAAGAAATGCTGATATGGGGGAACGTTACATTCCTATCTTTAAGGGGATCATTCTAGTCTTTGGGACATAGTAAACGCTTAAAGCAGATGTACAATGCATTCTCGACAGGCCACATCAGTCCCTTTTGGAAAGACAAAGTCAGGCTGATTTAGTTTTACACTCAATGGTTTCCTCATATACTCCAATATATCCTTTGCTTTTCATTTATTTACCAAATGTAACTCAGCATTGTAGCCACCCATCCCCTCAGAAAGATAGGAGACAGACAGGAGACAAGAGAAGAGGAGACAATAACAGGGAGGGGAGAGCAAGAAAGAGAGAAAGGATGTGGGAGGGGCCTGCAGGAAAAGGACCAAGGCAAGTGCTCTCTAGAAATGACATCCCTCCATCATCTTCGCTGACTGGGAAGTCAAGCTCTGTGTGGTCAATTATGTCTCAATAAAGCTGGGAAAAAATCCAAACTGGGTGTGTGCCTGGAGGGCAATTGTGTGTATTTGTTGTCTCCATGTGTGTGAGTGTGTGCATTGTGTCTGTGTCTTTGTGATTGTGTGTATGCTTGCGTGTGCATCCATGTATGTAGGGAGATGTTTGAATGCATGTCTGTGTGTCCAAGTGTCTGCATGGCATGTCTAGACAGCTCCTGGCACATGTTAGGCACTCCATCAACATCTGATAATTGAATATGTATGAAAGCATATGTCCCCATGCCTGAGCGAATCTGTACAGTTATGCACATATGCGGTTGTGTGTGCATTCCTGTATCTTCAGCTGAATGTACCTGTTTGTGCCTTGTGGCGAGGGTGAGGCCCGGGCGCATACTGGTTTCTGGAGGTGTGTTGTAAATGTGTGTTCGCACCCATAGGTGTTGGGTGCATATGAAATGTGAGTGCACATTTCAGTGTGTGTGGCTTTGTGGTTGAGCATGAGGGAGAGGGCGCTTGTGTGCATTTGTGAGCTTGTCTGCAAGAGTGGCACAGGAGCGCCCCTTTGGGTGTGTGCTGTGAGGGTGTGTGCATGCACACGTGCCTGCATGTATGCTGTGAGGACATGGGCACCTGGGCACCTGCATGTGCGGGGATCCTGGCAGCCCTGGGTTTGTTTCCTATCCCCGAGTCGGGAAATGCTGTGGTTTGTAGGATTGGTCAGTTCCCCTTTCACTTCGATGGGGGCCATCAGGGCCCCGCCAGCCTCTTAGCAGTTCTCACCCTCCCCACCCCATCCCCACTTATGTCTGCTTTCTTTGTGGGAACCAGAGGTGTGAGTTCTCAAGAGCTCAATTAAAACTGGTCGACCTGCCCTGACACTGAGGGTCTGGAGGAAAACTCCATGACTCCGGCCTCAAGGAGGGAACCCTGTTCTGCTCCCCTCCCACGGTGCTCCCAGCTCCCCTGCTGGGTGAACCTCGGCACCTGCAGCAGGAATGGACAGGGCATGAGAGACAGTCAGGTGTCCCCAAGGGCTGTGGGTTGGGGGGAGCTAGACTTGTGTAGGGAGGACAGAGAAGGCTTTCCTGGGCACGCGATGACGGAGCTGGCTTCTGAAGGATGAGTGGGAAGTCACAAGGGGATGAGAGAGAGAAAAGCGTTAAGGAAAGAAGCAACAGAAAGTGCGAAGGCCTGTGGTAGGCAGCAAAGACGGATGGCACATATGTGGCACTCAAAGGAAGCTGATGAGGTGGGTTAGAAGACAGCCATGGGGACAGCAAGGTGGGATATGGCCGGGAGGTAGGAGGGGACCCAAATTTACTGCGACCCTGAGCGCAGTGGAGGCCTGAGGCTTTGGGGCAGGGCTCTCCTCATTCAGATTATCAGTCTCATCTTCCAACTCTTCTCATGCGAAATGAATGTCTACCTGGTTGCGACATCCTCTTTCCCACTGGGATTCCTCTGCATGCTCCAGCAGTCCCCCTACATGCTTTCCTCACCATCCCTAAGTGACTCAGAATGCAGGCATTTTAGGATCTCAAAGAGACACACCTAGAAATGACTGCTGGCACCTTAAGCTGCATCAACATCCTGGGTCTCACCCACAGCCTAAAGGTGACCACGTGGCACAGGGCCCTGGAACAGACAGACACGTCTGAGAGTGAAGAGGACCCAGCTGAAAAGCCTGGGGTTCCCCTCTTGGGCACCCTGCCTGTCTCCCCACTCCCTACAAACAAAAATACCTCCTTCAGACCTGGGTTTTAATTCACCAGCCACGTGGCCCGCACTGGCCCTGCTCTAGGGTGTCTGGTCTCTGAGCAGGAGGAAGGGGACATAGCTGCTGAGGTTGCAGGGGAAGGCGGCCCTTTGGAAGCAAATGGGTCTGTGGAGTGCTCACCAGGAAAACCCCTACACGGCTCCACCTGCCCTGCTTGCTCCCAGTCCTCGCCTCCTGCCTTCCCACGGCCCAGGTGTGGAACGCAGACTCCTGGGCCACAGAGAGTGAACCCACCCATGTCTGCAGGGGAGCCCAGGAACTTGCATTGCAAGAAGATGTGGAAGCAGAATACTGGCCCCCCAAAGACATCCAGGCCCCAATCCCCAGAGCCTGTGAATATGTTACATTACACGGCAAAGCGAATTGAAGTGTTGGATGGAGTTAATGTTGCTAAACAGCTGACCTTAAACGTAAAATTTTAAAAGCTGGATTATCTGAATGAAACCAAGACAGGAGTCTTTAAAAGTGGAAGATGGAGGGAGGCAGAAGAGGAATTCAAGAAGGAAGCAGAGGTTGGGGTGATGCAAGGCAAGGGCAACCCCTCATCACTGGCTTTGAGGATGAAAAGAGACCACAAGCCAAGGGATGCCGGCAGCCTCTAGAACTGGAATCAGCGAAGAAACAGCCTTTCTGCTAGGGTCTCTGAAAAGAACAAAGCCCTACTGACACCTTGGTTTTAGCCCCGTGAGCCCCAAGTCAGACTTCGGACCTCAGAGTGAGAAGATAATGAATGTGTGTGTTTTAAGTCACTAAGTGTCTGATAATTGTTTCAGCACAGAAGGAAACTAACACACAAGGGCTTGGATAATTCTGGTGCAATGGTCAGGAAAGTGCAGGCCCCCTGTCCAGCCCAGCCCCCGCTGTAGGACAGTGTGCCTCTAGCCCAAGCAGAGGCAGGACTGGGGAAAGAGGCGTCTGGTTTTGAAAAGACATTGCTCAGGGGGCCCTGAATGGACGTAGGCACGTTCCAGGAGTGCTTGCAGTCTGTTCGCGCACTGTCCACATCAGTGAGTGCTGGTGAGCGTTGATCGTCGCGTTGCCCTGAAGATTTGAGGAATGCAGTGATGAGCAAGCAAGGGCCTCAGCTTTTGAGGAGCTTCTGGGCAGGAAGAGAGACAGATGTGTGAACCAGTTGGGAATCAAAAACCCACTGAGACCCAGAATGATGGAGTCCTAATGGCAGATTATCAGACAATGGCACCAAACGCACAAAAGACCTTCCTGGCATCGGCATAAACTACATGGCCTGCTTTGAGACAGGAGTCCTGTCTGTCACTGGGTAGCTACGTGACCTGGGCAAGCTGCTTCCCTTCTTGGGGCCTGGATCTTGGATTCCCCCTCACCCTGCCCCGCCGTATACTATGGGCTGACCTCCAGCTGGAGTTGTTTTCGACACACGTTTTCAATTATTCCTCAAATTCCGTAAAGCAGTTAAGTGAAATAAGCTAGACATGGAGGGTAAATATTGTAGGATTCCACTTATATGAAGTACCTAGGGTGGTCAAGTTCATAGCGACAGAAAGTAGAATGGCGGTAATCAGGGATGACGGAAGGGAGGATGGGGAGTCATTTATTTAATGGGTACAGAGTCTTGGTTTGGGATGGTAAGAAAGTTCTGGAGATGGGTGGTGGTGATGGTTGCACAACAGTGTGAATGTATTAAGGCCACTGAATGGTACACTTAAGCAGGACGGAAGGGGCGCTCACCTCTTCAAAGGCCATTTACAGCAATCCCTCCGCTCTCCACCCTTCACACCACTCCCTTCCCTCTGACGGCCATGCTTTCCAAACTCCGAATTGCTCCCGCACGTTCACTTTCCACAGCGTTCCCAGCCAGCCCTGCTGCCCACTTCCTCCAGCCCTGCCAGCTAGAGCTACTCTTCCTCAACTTCCTGGATTTGCACATTGGAGCAAAATGGAACCAACACCCGCATGTGACACCGGTCTGACGAAAGTGGAAGTTCTGAAACAAGTTGGTACAAGCTTCACTCTCGGTCACCGTCAATGTAGATGCCTAAATGCAAAGAATTCTGCATAAAAACAATTACATAACCATGAAATTACAAAAAGAAATAGATTTTAAAATATAAACACATTTTGGTATATTCTGCGTATATCCTTTGGTTTTTTGAATTTGTATTACATACGTTCTACAGATAAAACTGTATGTCACACTGTGAAGTCATGAAGCTTTGTAGGGAAGCCAACATCTGCACTTCAACCACATGCCTTAGACTCCACCATGTGGAAGCCACCGATGTGGTCAAAGCCACCTGTGTTCCCCCATCCTGCCCCCTTGCCTCCTCCTCAGCTCTAACTGCCACCAAAAGTTGTGTTTCTAATTCCTTTGGTTTTCAAAACCAGTTTTAGCACAGATGTATCCATCCTAAACAACATTTTCTTTGGTTTTGCTTAATTTTGAAACTTGTATACTCATGGTGTCAAGCTGTATGCCTTCTGTGATTTGTCTTTTCCTCTTGATGTGGCATTTCTAAGGGTCATAGCGCTGTTGTTTCCAGTCCTGGTACCGTCCTGTTCACAACTTTGTAACAGTCCATTGTGTGAACAGAAACTGGATACATAAATTGTGATACAATCTTCTGGTTGTTTTTTCCCCCTTAGTATGTGGTTGATAAATCATCTCTCAGGAAGGGCTATGAGTATGCTCTTCCCTCCTTGCTTGGTGTTAAACTTATGTTGATACCCAGAATAATTTTTTAATTTAGTTATACTGGTTCATGAGACTCAGAGCCTGGAGTCTGCTGGTCCTCAGTATCCCCATCATTTAGTCATCCACCTGCACTACAGTCCTGTGGGCCCAGATGCTCACTGTTTCCTGAAGGGTTCAGCTCTAGAAAGTTCTTCCTTGGGTTGAAGGGGGATCTGCCTCCCATGGCTTTCTCCCATTGGCCCCACTCCCTCCCCACTGCTCTGATGCTGTAGAATATGTCTGCCCCTTCTGCACTATGATAGCCCCACAGAAGAGGTGAATCGTTCTCTCCCACCCCCAGCATCACTCCATCCCCCCGCCCCACCTATATCCGCTTCCCCTCCCGAGACTCCACCAATTCCTACATCCTCCCTTCACGTAAGACAAGATTTCTAGTTCTCTACTCGCCCAATTGCTGTCCTTTCATCAGCTCCATCCTTACTTTGATGTAACCCAATGTTCCAGGTCTTGTAAACTGTGGATATGGATAATGTCCCGCTAACAGTTAACCTTCAGTTCTACAAGTTGGAAACCTTCCACGGTTCATACAAAAACTCCAGCCCCAAGGAGTATGACACAATCACTCATGAGTCAGTCCTGGCTGCCACTCCATGTCACGGCCTTGGCTAAGGCTCTCAGAGATAGAAAATGACTGAAGCCGATGGTGACACTGCTGCTAGCTGAGCAGGAGATATCATCTCATGCAACTCTCCCTCTGCCTCTCCAAGGCTCTGCCATCAAGATTCAGCCTGGAGCACCACCACTGACACTCGTGCAGCCTGCAGGGCTGCCATGGCTTGTCATGCAGCTACAAAAGAGAAGGCTTCCTCCCTTCTGGGGAACACACTGTCTCAGAGCCCCCAGCAAGGTTGCTTAGGCACTAATGTGTTACAGAGTTTAGTAAGACAGCTCCTGCCATCCCCATGAGGACCACTAGGATGAGGGCAGGTTCCAACAGCATCACTAACCCCCTGGGTCCCCCTCCTTGGCCTTGTGGCTGAGTCTGCTTGGCCACACGGGAGCCCTTGCTCTCTGGAAGAAACCCTCGAGTGCCTTTCCAGCTGGCCCCTCTCTCCTCCTCCACCCCACTCTGCCACGCATCCCTGTGTATGTCCGAACCTTGGTCAGGGACACAGGTTTCCCTCCCAGGTAGCTCCGAGGCCACGAGTAAATCAGTGGGTACAAATAGCATGAGGCTGGATGGAGGATGTTGCCTAAATGGGCACACGTCCAAAGGTATCTGGATCCCACCTCTGAGCAGCCAGGACCCCCGGGACACAGGGATGACAGTCTCCGTGTCCCATCCCCTGCTAATAACCAGATTCACCCACATTTTTAGGTAAACGAAGACAAGAGGAAAAAAGTTTTTGGAACTTCTGTTTTGTTTAGTATAAGCCCCTAAGAGGTTTTTGCCTCCCTTTGATAAAAAGGGATGAGCATTTTCAAGTCAATCCAGGAAGCAACTGCCTTGGGAAGCGGAAGTACAGAAGAAATGTGGTTTAAGAAAGCCATATTCTAGCTAAGGAAATATACGATTTTGCCAGCTCTCCGCCTGTGGTTCTGACCACTGGCTGCCTTCGAGTTCCTTCTTCACATAAGAGATTTAACTCATACATGCCTGTGAGCCTCAGAGGCTGGGGGGACCCATGTCTGACCCTCTCTGTATCTCTCCCAGGACCCAGTCTGGGGCTTGGCTCATAATAAACATAAAATGATAGGAATTAAGAATGTTAGAGAGGGAAGGAACATCCGGGATCTGGCTGTGTCACTTCCCTGCTCAAATATTTTCAATGGCTCCTCATTAACAGCAGGATAAATTGCAAGCCCCTTGGCCAGATATTAGTGACTTTCAGGTCCCGGGGCCCCAGCCCATCTCTCTGTCTTCACTCTGGTCACACACCCCCGTGTTCCCCGCTCTCCAGCCCCTAGTCGCACAGGACTCACTGTCCCCGTCGGGGTTCCTCTGGAGAGGCAGAATCCCTAGGAATGATAGCGAATCGGGATAAATGATATGGAGTTGACTTTGCACAATTATAGGAGCATAACAGCCACATAGATGGTTTATGCACAGCTGTGGCCACTGCATCTGGTGCCAGGTCTGAGGTCAGCAGGGCAGGCAATAGAGAAGGACAATGGTCAGAAGTTGTGGAGAACAAGGGCAAGCTGGACCCCCCAAGAACAAAGTGGAACCCACACTGCTCTCTTACTATGTCTGAGCCTCTGGCTTCCATCATGCAGTTGACCTGGAGGAGAAGCTGGAGACTTTGTTAAAGAAATTGACCTAAGCGATGAAGAAATTGAAGAAAATCCAGTGGGAAGTGGCACAGGTGTGGGCCCGGCAGCTACATCACACCAAAAAAAAAGAAAAAAGAAAAAAAAAGAGCTGGTGGGTCTATGCCCATAAACATGAGTTGCAACAGTGTCTGTACTGATCGTCTGGGCATGTATATGCTGCGTTCACTTCCACTTTCCAGACCTCGTGCAGATTTCTCTGATGGCTGACTCTAAAGCGGAGGAAATTCCAGAAAAACTAATTCCAGCTTAGCTAAATTTGATCAGGCACAGACTTCCCCAGCCTGTTTCCTTTGCTAAGAATGTTTTTCCTCATTCTCCTCCTAAATAACTCCTACCCATCCATCAAGGCCCCACGCAAATGGCTCTTCATCCCTCAAGTGTCTCCTGTCGTCCTGGGCAGACTTCAGTCCTTCCCTGTGCCCCTGGGGCCACTCAGTACCAGTCTCCACCAGAATCTTCACTCGTCATGTTTCAGAGAGCTAACACCTATTTACATCCTCATGTGTGAGGCTGGATCGGTGTCATCTCTGTGACCTGAGGGACTGGAGTACTAAACGTTATCTCAGTCAATCTTTACACCAACTCCTGAAGAAAAGTGATGTTATTATCTCCATTTTACAGCTGAGGAATCTGAGACCAGGAGAAGAAATTACTTGCCTGATGCTGCACAGCTGATCAGGGTTAGAAGCAGAACTCAGCTGTGGTCTGTCTGACTCTAGAGCCTGAATTCTTAATCACCAAGGAATTTTTAAGGTAGAAAATATTAAAAGTACAGTGAGAGTGGGGTGACCAACTGTCCCGGTTTGCCTAGGACCAAGGCGGGGGGGTCTTGGAATATTGGATTTTCGATTTTAAAACTGGGACGGTCCCAGGCAAACTGGGACAAGTTGGTGACCCTGGGAGAAAGTGCTCTCTGGCTGTTCAAAGGTGGGAGATGTGCCGCAGAGCCAGGGAGGGGCCGTCCTGAAGCTTTGAATTTGTGCCACTCCCTAAGACCAGAACAAGAGGGGAGTTTTCGGATTGTTTTATTATGCAATTTCTTCCTTCCTCAGGAACTCAGCCCTCTTGGTTATTTGTGGAGCAGTTTCAGGGCCTCATAATTCTACGGTTGCTGGCTGCACATGAAACTGGTGGGAGAAGATGTGGGGTAAGGATGGCAGGGAATGCGGTCTCCTTTCCTACAAAGCCCGTCATGAACCTGCAGACTGGGGCTCAAAACAGAGACTCACAGGGCCTGCAGGGGCTGGGGGCGCTTCTCTGGGTCCTGCCCACCCCCCCCCCCCCCAACCCCGAGATGGCTATAAAAGCCAGCAGGGTGATGGAAGTAGAATTCCAGCCTCCGAAACATCAGCCTTGGGAGGAACTGCTCAATGCATCCACTTCTGTTCAGCCCTCAGCAGGGATTTATCTAAGGCCACAAAGGCATCAGGAGCAGAGCTGGAGCTAAGACCTGGGTTTCCAGGCTTCTGCCCCCAAGTGGGGAGACTGCCTGGGGAAGGGAAGAGTGGCCTGGCACTCTGCTAACTTCAGGCCAGCTGCCTCTCTGTCTCTGATGTTCATTCTCTTTCTTTCTTTCTTTCTTTTTTGTTGCTGAGAAAGATTGCCCTGAGCTAACGTCAATGCCAATCTTCCTCTTTCTTTGCTTGAGGAGGATTAGCCCTGAGCTCACATCTGTGCCAATCAACCTCTACTTTTTGTATGTGGGACACCTCCACAGCATGGCTGCTGAGTGGAGTAGGTCCACACCCGGGATCCAAAGCCATGAACCCTGGCTGCCAAAGTGGAATGTGCAAAACTTGAACTACTTGGCCACTGGGCAAGGCCCTCTGATGCTCATTTTCTTTTCTTTTTTATTTTATTTTTTACTTTTTATTAAGATTATGATAGTTTACAACCTTGTGAAATTTCAGTTGTACATTATTGTCAGTCGAGTTGTAGGTGCACCACTTGACCCTCTGTGCCCTCCCCCCACCCCCCCCCCTTTCCCCTGGTAGCCACCAATCAGTTCTCTTTGTCTCCATGTTTAACTTCCACCTATGAGTGGAGTCATACAGAGTTCGTCTTTCTCTAGCTGGCTTATTTCACTTAACATAATACCCTCAAGGTCCATCCAGGTTGTTGTGAATGGGACGCTCATTTTCTTTTTTAAATCAATCAGTCAATTAATGATTTATTGAAGTCACATTGGTTTATAACATTATGTAGTTTCAGGTGTATGTCATTAGGTTTTGACTGTAGGGACTGCATTGTTCAGCCCCAAAGTCTGCTTTCTATCGTCACCGTACACATGTGCCTTTTCTCCTTTTCCCCCTTCCGCTTCCCCTTCCCCTCTGGTAACCCCTAATCTGTTCTCCAAATCAGTGTGCTGGTCTTTTTGTTTATCTTCCACACTAAGTGGAATCATATGGTAATTGTCTTGGCAATTGTCATTCATTCTCCATCTGAGATTTTGCTTAGCATCATACCTACCCTCAAGGTCCATCCATGTTCTTGAAAATGGCATGGCTTTGTCTTTTTTTATGGCTGAGATTCTCATTTTCTTTATCTGTAAAATGGGGAGAACTTCTGGGTCAAATAAGAACCATCAACCCCTAGAACCACGCAGACCATCTAAGAAATATCAGTGCCCTTCTTCAGCCACACCTGGCCCACAGCCTGGCGTCCCAGAGCCCAGGCTATTGGCCAAGTCCACTCCATTACTTACGAGCTGTTTAATTAAGCAAGTTCTTTCCTTCTCTTAGTGTCAGTTTTCTGCTAAGTCAGGTGAGTAACAATGCCTACACCTGGGCTTACTGAGAATGTAAACAAAGAAAATTATCTTAACATCTAGCACCTCTTATTTTAACAGCTGGGAACTGTCTTTGGGGAAAACACCTTGATAAGCGTCTGGGAGGCTCACCAGGCTCCGTGGGCTGGGTGTGATAAGGTGAGCACCTCTTCAGCTGACACACCGGAAGGCTCTGTCTCGGGCTGGGGGCTCTGGAAAGGTAAGAGATGGAGGCGGAAGTGAGGGAGGGGGCAGGCAGAAGAGCCAGCAAGGTGGAGAGAGTCAGCCCCAGGGACAGGGCCAGCCAGACTTCCAGCGAGCCATGGGGTGAGCAAAGGAGAGTTTTAGAAAGATAATACATTGCCACTCTTCCCCAGAAGTGGTTTGTAACCCTACCCCATGCCCTCTCCACCCTTAAATCATTAGTAACATCTGCCAGTCCCGCAAGTGCCTGACACAATAGAGTGTGTGTGTGTGTGTGTGTGTGTGTGTGTGTGTGTGTGACTCAAAGAGAGCTAAGTTTCCTGTTTGAGTCAAGGCAATTTGAAACGCAGACCACACATAAGGAAGAAAAAGCAGAGGATTAGAGAAAGCTGGGTTTGGCAGAGACCACCAGCTCTGTGTGGATCCATTCTCCCCCTTTCTGGGCTCACAGCTCTCTCCGTTCCCCAGCCCCGCCTTGCAGCTGGGTGTGGCTGAATGATGGAGCTGGAGCCAGTGGAATGTGTGTGGAAGCGATGGGTGCCATTTCCAGGCCTGACCCAGAGCACCTCCCACCCCAGCCCCGCTCCCGCTCGTCTCCTTCCTGCTTGTGGGATGGCTTCGGGAGCCATGTGTCGACGCACACACATCCACTGCCAGCCTGGGCCCCATCCCCACCTCAGCAAGCTGGAACCTCCTAGATCTTATTATGAGAGAAAAATAAACTTCTATGGTGTTCGCTCATTTCATTCTGGGTTTAATTGTTAAAGAAGTTTAGCTTACTCAAAACAATAAGCTTGCAGAAGGCTTTAGACTTCCAGGGACAATAAAATCGGGGTGGAGAGCCAGGCTAGCAGCTGCTGGGCACATTTCAGCAGATCTCCAGGATGGGCAGCGCCACTGTGCGGGAGTTACACAGGTGAAGTGTTTTGTATGCACTCGGCAAACGAAGGCTGTTCTGATTACAGTGCTCTCATTATGGAAGAGCTGGTCTATCTCTAAAATGGACTCACATGCCCCACCTCTCATGGGGGCTGTGGATGTTGTCATTCGCATGAAGAGAGAACTTAACTGGAGTTTTGTTCTCTCCGTGCTGGGGAGCAAAGTCTTCACTGACCTGACAGGAGCTGGTGTGTGTTGCAGGAGGAGAGATTTTGGCTCAGGAAAGAATGTTCTCACCCTCTGGGAGGCCCTGAGCACCCCCCTTATGAAGGAGAGTGTATAAGCCTGGTGTGTTTCTAAGTTCCTGGCCTTCCTGATAAGTCCCGAAGACCCACATCAGAAAAAGAGGTAAAACATGCCCTTAATGTTTCTAGAGAGTGGAAAGGAAAACCCCCTGCCTAAGGGTGGGCTCCTGGGGCTGGGGAGGGAGCTGCCATGGAGCAGGGTGCCAAGGGGTGCAACAGCCTGGACCCCTTCTCCCTGCCCCTGAGGCCGCCCCACTTTTGAAGTGTGGGCACCGAGCCCCTGGGGACTCGCACACCGGTGCCTGAGCTCGGCACGGTGGGGATGAAGTTGCCAGCTGAGTGTCTCCTCTTTGGAAGGGTTGCGGTGCCCTGAACCAGAAGCCGGGCAACATGAGGCAGCCACAGTGGACAGATGTCAAGGACCCGCGCCCAAGCAGAACCATGCAGCAGCACATTGACAGCAGTGACGAGCCAGCCGGCAGCATCCCCGAGTTCCTGGACAATCCAAGAGTGTGATCCAGGCTTCCTGACAGTGTGGGCTGAGAGGGCGTGCGGCTGGTTTGAAGTGAACTTGAAGAATGGAGCTGGGATAAGATTTGCTGCCAGAGGGGGTGCAAGAGTCTCTATTTGTCATACCAGAACTTAGAAGAAGAGAGGGCTGCTGGTTCCTGGTGACACCTGGGGGAATCAGGGGCAGGTTGTGTCCACCCACCCAAGCCAAGCACCTTGTCCCGCACCCACTTCTGCTCCAAGCTGTGACTCTCAGCATCTCTCGACCTCTCAAGCCTCACAGGAAACTCAGAGACCTGACTCTGCATGAGCAAAGCAGACCCAGGCAAGGAGGAGGCCACTGGGCAGGGCTCAGCCCCCAATCAAGTGTCCTGGGGCTCTGGAGAAGCCACAGAGGTGGCAGGGAGCGGGAGGCTGTACAGAGAGCAGAAGGAAATGAGCTGCCAGCAGTCTGTGAAGGCTCAAAATGACTTATGAAGGGAAGGTCCTGGCGGGGCTGGAACAGGGAGGGTGTGAACAGCATTGCCGAGACTAGAGGTTCAGAAGGCCACCAAGACTGTTCGTCTTGCAGACAGGCCGTTTCTCCCCACATTGGCGATGAGGAAGAGCAAGCAAAGATGTTAGGGGAGCCGGCCAAAGCTCTGTGCAGAGAAACTTAGAGTGGAAATGTGTCACCTCTCCGGTTCACGGTTCCTCACCTTCTAGAAGCCAGTCAGTATTCTTGGTGACCTTGACTTCCAGGCCCCGTGTGGTTTCTGTCGCTAGAAGAACACAGACTCAGCAGTCAGGCCAGCGAGTGTCTGAGTCGCAGCTCCGTCACTTACTAGCACTGCTTGGGCAAATCACTTGAGCTCTCTGAGCCTCAGTTTCCCCATCTGTAAAACGGGGATTATAATATTTGCCAGATAGGGCTGTCGTGGAAGTCAACAAAAATAGAAAGTGAAAGCAATTTGTCATAATTGTCTCTGATCAAGACTTAAGGAATGAGCATTTGCTCTGTGCCAGCCCTGCTCCTGAATTATCTCATCCAGTTCTCTCTGTAGTCTCTCTTGACAGATGAGAGAGGCAGAGCCCAGAGAGGCAGAGTGATTTTCCCAGGGTTTCTCAGCTTTAAAGTGGCCGAGCCTGGCCTGAAACCCAGGCAGTCCAGCGTCCAGGTTCTGGATCTCTCCCTATTCTTCGGATACAAAGCAGCTTGTCATTGGTGCCAAATGTGAGGCTGCAATCTACAGTGGGAATATGAAGAAAGGAAGCATCGTTTTGAGAAAGCTTCTTGGAAGGTACAGGATGTGAGCTGAAATTTTCCAAGGAAAAGCAGGATATCAGCAGGAGGAAGCGGGAAGGGGAGGCATTGCCAGGCAGCGGCTGCAGCTGGAGCAAAGCAGGGAAGTGGGGGCACAGAGGCAGACTGGAGAGCGACTGGTAGACCATGTGGCTGCAGCTCCGATCTCCAGGCGGAGAACTGAGCGGGAGCTTCACAGCTGGAGCTGTGTCCTCACAGAAAGGAGCGGTCCTTTTTCTCTCCATCCTCATTGCAAATCCATCAGACTGTAAGCTCCATGAGGACAAGGACCGGGTCGGTCTCCTCCTGTGCTGCAGCCCCAATGCCCAGCCTGGTGCCTGGCCTGTGGTAGACATCGGACAAGCATTTGCTGAAAGAACTGGAAGGGGGAGGGTATGTATTCTCATCCATCTCTTATTTTGGCAGAGCTACACCTCAATTACCATACAACCCCCTCTCCTCCTGCACAGGAACCAGACTGTAACTGGGGGGGATGGGGGCGGGAGGTTAGGGGAGAAATATGGATGGAGCCCGGCCCCACTGACAAGAGTTTATCTCAGGGTACTGACTCCAGGGAACAAAACCACAGCTGTCTCCTCTTTCCTGCTCCTGTTCACAAGGGTATTGTTGGGAGATAATTGGCTGTGAGTGTCTCAAATCTTGCAAACAGAGCCACTGACTGCCTTTTGTTCTAGACCATCTTTTCAAAGATGTTTGTATGGCCAACAGTCTTGGAAAATGGAAAGAGTCTCTCTCTCTGAATCAAAGGGCAGGGATGTTTAATGCCCACTATAAAAGTTTGAGTTCTCTAAGCTCAGGGCTCATCTCTTATATTACAACCCACTGCCTGTGAGGCATTCAGCTGGACCCATCTATGTCATGCTTGTGTAGAGCTGTCTATTAAAATATCAAACACCCAGTTAATTTTGAGTTTCAGATAAACAATGAATACTTTTTTAGTATAAGTATGTTCCATGCACTATTTGAGACATACTAAAAAAAACGTACTCGTCATTTGTCTGAAATTCAAGATGAACTGGGTGCCCTATGTGTTAATTTCCTAAACGGGGCAACCCCACCCCCGGGAGACCTAAGGGTAAGAGGAACTGATGCAAATATGTGGTGCGGCCGTAAGGTGAGTCCCTTGTCTCTGACCCAAGAGTCTGTGTTTCCTGCCAGCATCTGTGAGGTTGCAGGTACAGCAAAATCTCGTATCCTTCCCAGTTCTTGCTGGGTTTTCCCAGCCTTAGCTTGGAATCTGGCATGGAGTTGGCAGCCCAAAATATCTGGGGTGTGAATGGTTGTCAATCCCTAGGAAGTGCTGCCAAGTGCACAGAATTCCTCTGGGATTTAGAGTTGGTTCCTGGTGGTTGGTGCAACAAGTTTACATTTCACCAACTCATTGTGGTTACTATGGTTACTGTAAGTACATAGGGCTTCACAGCCGGCAAAGAGCCTTTTCAGGCATTAGCCTATTCAATTTCCCAATGACTCACTGAAATATGCAGGATTATTCTTAATTTAGGGATTGGAAAGCTGAAGTTCAGGGTCAAGAAGCACATTGCACAAGGACACACAACCTGTAAGTGGCACAGCTGAGATCATTCAACCAAAGAGGATTTCCTAAGACCTACTATGTGCCTTGCACTGGGCTAAGCTCATTATATGCTTATCTAGTACAAATTTTGTAACTTCCTTATAATATGGGCTTAATCAGCCCCAAAGGGGCTTATATTTTATAATCCACCCAGATTCACATAGCTGGGGAGTGGCAGAGTTAAAGTGAGAATCCACTTTTGTTTAATGCCAAACTCTGAACAAAAAAGGTAGGAGGTCATAGGGGATGGGGGGAGAGCAGGGCCCAGCATTCCAAAACAGCATTCCAGGGAGTCACCATCTTTAGAGTGGTTTCTCAGCCAGTAGAAGGAGGTACAAGGCAGGGTGTAGGTCCCAGGGGCCATAACTTGCAGTGACTAGACTGGTCAAATGTGCTGGAGTTTGAAACAATAGTCCCATTCTTGCTGGTAGCTGCAGCACTGGGTGGGGAAACTGAGGCATCTCAAGTATACAGGCTGGACCAGCTCAGCCACCACATATCCTAGGACTTCAACAAATACCACAGTTCATTCCAGGGCCCATGGACTGCTAGGCTGGGCTGCCCCAGGCTCTCAGAGATGGAACAATATTTTAAGCTGGGAGGTATAGGAGGGGAACTGAGATATTTTCTATGTGTCCTTGGGAAAGTTGACTTTTTTGGTAAAACACGACCTTTTGCACCAGAGTTTCCCAAAGTGTGTTTCCTGAAACATCAGTTTCAAATAAGGGGAAAAGGAGATTCTGTAGTGAAATAAATTTGAGAAATGCCACAGCCCATCTCTCCCTCTTGGATTTACAGTCTTCAGTGTATTAAAGGCTCTGACAAGTCCTGCAGCAAAGGAGCCTGTTACATTTTACTTAATCTGGAATTTCCTGAAAATAGCCGATTGGAACATTTCTCTCTCTCTTTTTTACAATAACTTTTTTCAGTAATAAGTTTCTTTAAGGCCTTTTGAAAAATGCTGGAATTGAAAGAATTTGGAGACACAACGTTTCTTGAACTTCTCGCTTTTCCTTATTTTCAGTGGAATGAAGCTTTAATCTTTGGCTCAGGAAATGGAAAGAGGCAGCATCGGGCCACTGATCAGGGCACAATTTCAGGACTCCAGTGGAGAGCACTCAGAGCTCTCCATGTATGGTCTGTATCCTGGAGTTGTGTGAGGCAGCAGCGGAGAGCAGCATTTATCATCAAAAAGAGGTTATTCTGACAGAAGATCCGCATCTCTGCCACTTTTTGTAGATTTCCTGTAATGCCTTGCAGGGGACATTTTTTAATTCAAGGCATAAGTGAAACTATATTTAGTGCTTGCCTCTTGAGCTAGAGGAAATGCAGCTGAGGGCAAACCCCCGCTCTGTGTTAAAGGGGAAGGAACATGGTCTTGCCACTCCGAACCAGCTGCAGGAAGTCATGTGGACTGAGTCTGAAGTGCAGGGGGCCAGGCAGGTCCTCGTGCCCTTGCTTACTCTCCTGACAGCCCTTCCAGGATCCGAAGCTCCCCGTCAGAGCTACTCTTTTGGCTCACGAGTGGTTTCCAAGTTGCAGGGCTCCTAGGTGACAAGAGATTTTCACACATTGAGATGTATGGGGTAACTATTCGAGTTCAAAACTGATTGGGCTTGAACTGGAAAGCCTGACTTATAGCCTATCACCATACATTGTACAGCTGCTTATCCATTAAAGTGAGGAATCTCTCTTGAGATAAAGAATGCAGACTTCCCCTCCTACGCCCTGTTGGTAACAACACCCTATTGGTAAATAAGCCCGGAGTAGTCCCTTTCCTGGCGTGTTGGTCATGTTGACCTGCTAATTTCCAACTGAATATGTCTTTGAAAATGTAGCCTGGGTGTCTTTAATGTATCTTCTTTTTTTTTTTTTCCTTTTTCTCCCTAAATCTCCCCAGTACATAGTTGTATATTTTAGTTGTGGGTCCTTCTAGTTGTGGCATGTGGGACGCCGCCTCAACATGGCCTGATGAGCAGTGCCATGTCCGCGCCCAGGATCTGAACTGGCAAAACCCTGGGCTGCCAAAGCAGAGCCCAAGAACTTAACCACTCCGGCCACCGGGCTGGCCCCTAATGTATCTCCTTTGTTCTAAAAAGATCTAAGACTGTGCTGAAATGCTCGCTTCTCTGGAATGCCTTCTAAGGCCTTCCCGGGTTATAATCTTCACTTTGGCTCATAATAAACTCACCCCAATTTTGATCATGGATTATTTGCCTCAACATAGGAAAATGTAATTACTCCAAGAAGAGAGACCCTCTTGGGTAACATTTTCCCTAAAAACCCAAGGGCAACATTAGTTAAGGTATGGCTCTGTAGGGGAGGAAGAGATTCTCCTCTACCTTCTAAGTTCTTCTGGCTGGTCTCAGAATTAAATTGATGTGAGACAGAAGAACAGGAGAAAATCAGACCAAGTTAAACAACGTGTATATGTGGAGAGACCCAGGAAACCTGAGTAACTCAGCAAAATGGCTGAAGCCACCGCCCTAAACATCATCTTCAGCTAAAGAGAAAAGAGGATGTTGGGGGTAGTGGTTTGGGACTTCAAAGGGGAGGAAGGCAATTCACATGGAGATGGGAAAGCAAATGTTTAGTAAATAAATGTTTGTCACGGCCTGCAGAGGCAATGGGACACGGAGAGGACTTTGATCCAGGGGCCTTGCTGGGTTCCTCTCCGGCTATACTTAGTTCACATCGTATTATAGTCATCCATGGTGATAACGTCTTCCTGAAACAGGCCTTCTATCTTAAATTCTTTTAGGCAGTTAAGGGGAAGATTGAACTTTCTTCCTGAGTCTTTTGTTCTTAAAAGTAATCAGCCTGGGGCCAGCCTCGTGGCTGAGTGGTTGAATTCACACATTCCACTTCACTGGCCTGGGGGTTTCACTGGTTCAGATCCCAAGTACAGACAAGGCACAACTTATCGAGCCATGCAGCACAACCAGAGGTACTCACAACTAGAATGTACAGCTACGTACTGGGGGGCTTTGGGGAGAAGAAAAAAAATAAAAATAAAAAATAATCAGCCCAAAATAACCCTCAAGCCAAAGAGACACATTTTGGGATGGCAAATTCTCCTCCCCTACAGCCCAAAGAAAACTAATACAAGGGATGTTAATGAATGTCATGAGAAAAAAATGTTTGCGTGCTCAGCTAAGATCAGGGAACTCAGCAATGTGTGGCCCTCTGTGGAAAGTCACAGAAGTTTGATTATTCGAGCATAGAACAGCTATTTCTTCGCTGGGCCAAGGGCAATGCTGTGTGGGACTCCACACAGCACACACTCCACAATTTAGAACCACACAGCCTTGGGCAAGTTAGCGAACCTCAAACGCTTCGAATTCTTCATCCATAAAATGGGAATAATAAAATTTCCTTCCACAGGTGGTTTTTGTAAGGATTAAATGAGATAGTGTACGTGGCAAGTGTTCAATAAATAGATGTAGCTATTATTATTGTCGTTGATACTGTTTTTTGTTACTACTTATGGAGATAGAGTGGAGAGATAGATAATAAGAAGTGGGGGGGAATCAAGAAAAATGAAAGGGGAAAAGGCCAAATATACATTTCGCTGCCTTAGTCATGGCATCCTATAACATCAGAACTGGAAGAGCCTTCCCTTGCCTACTGAAGTCCAGAGACACAAAGAGACTTTCCCCAAATCACACAGCAAGTTAGCTTCCAGCCAAGAATTCATTCATTCCTCAACTCTTTGCTACGTGGCAGCAATTTGCGTAATCTAAGAAATAAATACAGTGCACACCAGAAATCTCATGCTTGGAATTTACCTTACAGAAACTTTGGCAAAGTGTTTTCTTTTTTTTTTTTTTTAAGATTGGCCCTGAGCTAACATCTGTTGCCGATCTTTTGGCATCTTTTTTGGGCAATCTTTTTCTTCTTCTCCCCAAAGCCCCCCAGTACATACTTGTATATTCTAGTTGTAGGTCCTTCTAGTTGTGCTGTGTGGGACGCCGCCTCCACGAGGCTTGATGAGTGGTGCTGGGGCCACGCCCAAGATCTGAACCGGTGAAGCACTGGGCCACTGAAGCAGAGCGTGCACTCAGCCGTGGGGCCAGCCCCTGTCAAATGTTCCCAAGAGAAGTGTAATTTTAAAAGGGACAGAAGAAAATAAACATGTATCTACTCTTTTGAGCAAAAGAAGTGCAGTAAGGATAAACCAGGAGCTAACAGGATGGGTTAACTACTGGGATAGGTGAGAAAAGGGTGGAGGGAAGGAGGATTGAGAACAGAGTAGGAGAAAGGAAGAGTGATATTTCTCTGAGTCTCCCTTCTGTGAGGCTCTGACTCTTAGAACCATGGTCACGCTTCACATACGCCAAAACTAAACAAATAGTAGCTGATGAGGATTTTTAGGCTGCTTAATTTTAAAACAGTTTATGATGAGGATTTTTAGTCTGGTTACTTTTAAAACTACAGATAAGAAGCAGGCTCGGAGGAGTGGAATTTGCTTGCCCTTTGATCAGAGACAATTGTATTTGTGAAGGAAATCTCCATGCCTCCCTCTCTGCGCCAGGAGGAAGGGGGGACGGCTTTATCTCTGGAAACTCTTAATGGGGAAGGCAAGAACTTAAGTTGTTTACTGTCTGGCAACCTCATGTAACTGACCCCCCACCCCAAAATCCTCCTTTGTCTTTAGCTGAAGATAATATTTGAGCGGTGACTTCTGCCATTTACTCAATCCGGTTTGATTCTTATCTAAAAGTTGTGGGACCGCCCAATGGCCGGACCCTACCGGCACTGGTACCATTTTAACTTTTTTTCCTTTGTCTTGTAAAGAGATGACTCACATACCTATGCCTTAAATTTAGCCCTAACCCTCAACTCGGGGCAGCAGCAGGAGCTCTGACTGCCCGTGGGTCCTGTCCCCACACACCAGCTCTGCCTGCCCATGGGTCCTGTCCCCATGCCAGCGGGGGCAGCAGAAGCGGCGGCAGCAGAAGCTCTGACTGCCCATGGGTCCTGTCCCCATGCTATTCCCACTATTCTCTAAATAAAAGAGCACTACTGCCAGATCTTGAGAGTCTAAGAAATCTTTCTTTCGACTCCTCGGCTCACCGACCCCGCATCAGTAGCAACTAGGCTGTAGGGGGAACCCCAACTGGAACACCAACAGTGACAGATGACAAGTGAATTATATCACCACACTGAAGGCGGTGGGGAAGTAAAGAATTAACTTAAGCAACTTGGGAAAACAGTTGTTTTGACTGGGTACTGTAAGACTGAAGACAAACAGAACCACACACAATTATTGTATTTCAGTGAGTAAATCTGATTTTCACAGGCGTGTGGGTTAGCAATTCAGAAACTACTGCATGTGTATCCTAAGACTGAGCCATTAAGTAAATTTACTGTGAATCTGCGAGCTGGGTTTCACTCTATTGGAGAAAGGAGTTGGAAATAAGTAAAGGAAGAAGGTTAGAATGAATTCTGTGGTGTTGGAGTGGAATTGGAGGTATGAGTACGAAAGCTTGGCCTTGTACGTGCATATACAGAGAGAGAAATACAGATGTGTGCATGTGTGGGTGCCTGTGAACATGTTTCCTAGCTCTGTCTGCCCAGAGGGACTAGAGTCATCGACACTCTGTCCTACTCTGTTTGGGCTGCAATAACAAAATATCATAGACTAAGTGGCTTATAAACAGCAGAAGTTTATTTCTCACTGTTAGGAAGTCCAAGATGAAGGCATCAGCAAATTTGGTGTCTGGTGAGAGCCCACTTCCTCGTTCATAGACAGCGCCTTCTTGCTGTGTCCTCATATGGTGGAAGGGGCATGGGAGCTCACTCAGGCCTCTTTTCTTTCTTTCTTTCTTTTTTTTTTTTTGAGGAAGACTGGCCCTGAGCTAACATCCGTGCCCATCTTCCTCTACTTTATATGTAGGACGCCTGCCACAGCATGGGTTGCCAAGCAGCGCCATGTCTGCACCTGGGATCCAAACCAGCGAACCCTGGGCCAACGAAGTTGAACGTTCGCACTTAACACCAGGCTGCCCTCACTCAGGCCTCTTTTCTAAAGGCACCAATCCCATTCATGAAGGCTCTGCCCTCATGACCTATTTACCTTCCCAAGGCCCCACCTCAAAATACCATCATATTGGGGGTTAGGATTTCAACATATGAATTTTAGGGGGGCACAAACATTCAGACCATAGCATACTCCAATAGAAATGAGGACACTTGGTGCCCAGATTTTAGCTTCTAAATCCTATTCTCCAGTAAAAGAAATCAGGCATCCTTGGAGAAATCATTGAGTCCAGGGAGGGGGCAGGGAAAATACAAGATGAGCCTGGAAAAGCATGTGGCGCCAGAAAACAAAGGAGGACTCAAAGTTTGGGACAATTTGAGTAACAAAATAAATAATGATGCAAATAGATTATAACTCATAGAATAAAATAAATATTCATAAGTTTATGGTGCTAAATGATTGAATAAATAAACGAAGGAGAAGGGACAGCTTGTTCTTAGAGTAAAATTCCAATGAACAAATGTAGATGGAATAATGGAAATATGAAATAACCAATAGGCAAACACCGCAGTATTAACTGAGGTAGGCAAGAATCTTTGGTAGATGCTAAAATTAGTGGGCCAAAGTGTGATGAGAAACAGGATATTTGCATCATCTGAAAGTACCTCCCCATGAGACATTTATGAATGACAAATGATAAATAGTAATTTTCTGGGGGAAAAAACATGGCAGATGCCTCCTGACCCAGGTGAGCAAAGTTAACATCACCAGTAATACGGACATCGTGAGCACCTGATATGGAGGACACAAGATCACTCCTGTGGTATTCTTGCCCAAAATACACAATTCGACCAGGAGAAAACATCAGATAAGTGTAAATTGAGGTACATTCTGCAAAATAACTGACAAAACGTCTCCAAAGGTGTCACGGTCAGGAAAGACAAAGAAAGACTGAGGAATTATCACAGATTAGAGAAAACTAAGGTGGTGTGACAACTAAATGCAATGTGGCATCCTGGATTGGACCTTACTAGAAAAAGGGCATTCATGGGAAAACTACAGATTACTATTGTGTGTATGACGTTACTTTCCTGATTTTGGTAATGGTGCTGTGGCTATGCAATGTCAGCATCAGGAGAAGCTAGGTGAAAAGTGTACCATTTTTGGCAACTTTCCTACAAGTCTAAACTTACTTCAAAAGAAATCATTTTTAAAAAGATAAGGGCAGCCCCATGGCCGAGTGGTTAAGTCCTCGCGCTCTGCTTCAGTGGCCCAGGGTTTCGCCAGTTCAAATCCTGGGCACAGACATGGCACCACTCGTCAAGCCATGCTGAGGCGGCATCCCACATGCCACAACTAGAAGGACCCACAACTGAAAAAGCACAACTATGTACCAGGGGGCTTTGGCGAGAAAAAGGAAAAATAAAATCTAAAAAAAAAAAAAGATAAATGTATAAGAATGTTCTTTGCAGCTTAGTTTGTAGCAGTATAAAACTGTAACCAAGAAAAGTGATCACCAGTAAGTAATCTTTATGTGCATAAAGTTTTTTTCTGGAAAGAATCACGAGAAACTAATGATGAGAGAGAGATTGCTGGGAAGAGACTCAGTTTTCATTGTGTCACTGTCTGTATTGTGCATTTTCTAACTTTATTTATTTATTTATTTGGCTGGGAAAGATTTGCCCTGAGCTAACATCTGTTGCCAATTTCCCCCTTTTTTTTTCCTTCCCCAAAGGCCCAGTAGATAGTTATATATTCTAGTTGTAGGTCCTGCTAGTTCTTCTACACGAGCCACCGCCACAGCATGGCTATGGGAAGACAGACGGTGTGGCTCCACACATGGGAACCAAACCCGGGCCACTGAAGTGGAGTGGACCTAACAGTAACCACTGGACCATCAGGGCTGGCTATAATTTTATTTTCTATTTTTGTTGAGGGAGATTAGCCCTGAGCTAACGTCTGCCACCAATCCTTCTCTTTTTTTGCTGAGGACAACTGGCCCTGTGCTAACATCCACACCCATCTTCCTCTACTTTATATGTGGCATGCCTGTCAAAGCACCGCTTGACAAGCGGTGCATAGGTCTGCACCCAGGATCCAAACCAGTGAACCCCAGGTCCCTGAAGCAGAACATGTGAACTTAACTTCTGTGCCACCAGGCCAGCCCCTAATTTTATTTTTTAAATGTGATTTTAACATTGATTGTCTGGAAAACAAATTTATAAGACATATTTGTTTTCTTCTTTATATTTCTTTGTATGTATTTTTTAAGTCTTCCCTTCTTTATCTGACTTCTCTGGTTTTAATTGAGCATTTAATATGGTTCCCTGGTCTCTCCTCTCTTAGTGTATCACTTATGCTATTTAAAAAGCATCTTTAGTGGTTACCCTAGAGTTTGCAACATACATTTACAACTAATCTAAGTTGGCTTTCAAGTAATACTATTTGAAACTACCTTATAACATTGTATCCCAATTCTTCCATCCCTTCCCTTACAATATTGCTGTCATTTTTTTTCACTTATCCGTATGCAACAATTACCCAACACGTTGTTGCTATTATTACTTAGGTTTCTTTTGTTTTGTTGTTTTTTATTGCAGTAACATTGGTTTATAACGTTACATAAAGTTGAGGTGTACTTCATTACATTTTGATTCCTGTGTCGATTACATCATGTTCACCACCCAAAGACTAACTACATTCCATCACCACACATGTGCCTCATCACCCCTTTTGCCCTCCTCCCTCCCCGCTTCCCCTCCAGTAACCACCAATCTAATCTTTATCTCTTTGTGATTGTTTGTTGTTTTTATCTTCTACTTATGAGTGAGATCATACGGTATTTGACTTTCTCCCTCTGAGTTATTTCACTTAGCATAATACCCTCAAGGTCCATCCATGTTGTCACAAATGGCCGGATTTCATCATTTCTTATGGCTGAGTAGTATTCCATTGTGTATATATACCACATCTTCTTTATCCATTCGTCCCTTGATGGGCACCTGGGTTGCTTCCAAGTCTTGGCTGTTGTGAACAATGCTGCAATGAACATAGGAGTGTATGTATTTTTACACACTCTTGTTTTCATGTTCTTTGGAAAAATACCCAGTGGAATAGCTGGGTTGTATGGTAGTTCAATTCTTAATTTTTTGAAGAGTCTCCATACTGTTTTCCGTAGTGGTTGCACAAGTCTGCACTCCTACCAGCAATATATGAGAGTTCCCGTCTCTCCACATCCTCTCCAACACTTGTTGTTTCCTGCCTTGTTAATTATAGCCATTCTGATGGGAGTGAGGTGATATCTCATTGTAGGTTTTTTTTTTTTTTAAAGATTGGAACCTGAGATAACAACTGTTGCCAATCTTCCTTTGTTTTCTTTTTCTCCCCAAATCCCCCCAATACATAGTTGTATATTTTAGTCGTGGGTCCTTCTAGTTGTGGCATGTGGGATGTCGCCTCAATGTGGCCTGATGAGCAGTGCCATGTCCGAACCCAGGATCTGAACCAGTGAAACCCTGGGCCACCAAAGTGGAGCGTGAGAACTTAACCACTCAGCCACAGGGCCGGCCCCTCACTGTAGTTTTGATTTGCATTTCTCTGATAATTTATGATGTTGAACACCATTTCGTGTGCCTGTTGGCCATCTGTATATCTTTGGAGAAATGTCTGTGTAGATTTTTTGCCCACTTTTTAATTGGGTTGTTAGTTTTTTTGTTGTTGAGATATGTGAATTCCTTATATATTTTGGATATTAACCCTTTATCTGATATATGGTTTGCAAATATCTTCTCCCAATTGTTAGATTGTCTTTTAATTTTGTCGATGGTTTCCTTTGCTGTTCAGAAGATTTTTAGTTTGATGTAGTCCCATTTATTTATTTTTTTCTATTGTTTCCCTTGCCTGGTTAGAAATGGTACTTGAAAATATGCTGCAAAGACCAATGTCAAAGAGCATACTGCCTATGTTTTCTTCTAGAAGTTTCATGTCTTACATTTAAGTCTTTAATCCATTTTGAGTTAATTTTTGTGTATGGTTTAAGATAATGGTTTACTTTCATTCTTTTACATGTGGCTGTCTGGTTTTCCCAGCACCATTTATTGAAGAGACTTTCCTTTCTCCATTGTATATTCTTGGCTCTCTTGCTGAAAATTAGCTGTCCATAGATGCGTGGGTTTATTTCTGGGCTCTCGATTCTGTTTCATTGATTGTGTGTCTGCTTTTGTGCCAGTACCACGCTGTTTTGGTTACTATAGCTTTTCAGTATATTTTGAAATCAGGGAGTGTGATATCTCCAGCTTTGTTCTTTTTTCTCAGGATTCCTTTGGCTATTTGGGGTCTTTTGTTGTTCCATGTAAATTTTAGGATTCTTTGTTCTGTTTCTGTGAAAAATGTTGGAACTTTGATAGGGATTGCGTTGAATCCGTAGATTGCTTTAGGAAGTACGGACATTTTAACTATGTTAATTCTTCCAATCCCAGAGCATGGAATACCTTTCCATTTCTTGGTGTCTTCAGTTTCTTTCAACCATGTTTTATAGATATCAGCATACAGATCTTTTACCTCTTTGCTTAAGTTGATTCCCAGGTATTGTATTCTTTTTGTTGCAAGTGTAAATGGGATTGTAGTCTTAATCTCTCTTTTGGCTACTTCGTTATTAGTGTATAGAAACCCAACAGATTTTTGTATGTTGATTTTGTATCCTGCAACTTGACCTTATTATTTCTAAAAGATTTTTAGTGGATTCTTTAGGGTTTTCTATATATAAAATCACGTCATCTGCAAATAGTGATAGTTTCATTTCTTCCTTTCCAATTTGGATCCCTTTTATTTCTTTTTCTTCCCTGATTGTTCTGGCTCTGACTTCCAATACTATGTTAAATAAGCGTGGTGACAGTGGGCATCCTTGTCTGGTTCCTGTTCTTAGAGGGATAGCTTTCAGTTTTTCTCCATTGCGAATGATATTTGCTGTGGGTTTGTCATATATGGCCTTTATTATGTTGAAGTACTTTCCTTCTATACCCATTTTATTTAGAGTTTTTATCATAAATGGATGCCTTATCTTGTCAAATGCTTTCTCTGCATCTATTGAGATGATCATGTGATTTTTATTCTTCATTTTGTTAATGTGGTGTATAATGTTGATAGATTTGCAGATGTTGAACCATCCCTGCACCCCTGGAATGAAACCCACTTGATCATGGTGTATGATCTTTTTAATGTATTGTTGTATTTGATTTGCTAGTATTTTGTTGAGGATTTTTTCATTGATATTCATCAGTGGTATTGGCCTGGAGTTTTCTGTTTTTGTGTTGTCCTTGGCTGGTTTTGGTATCAGGGTAATGTTGGCTTCATAGAATGAGTTAGGAAGCCTCCCCTCCTCTTCAATATTTTGGAAGACTTTCAGAAGGATGGGTATTCAGTCTTCTTTGAATGTTTGGTAGAATTCACCAGGGAAGCCATCTGGTCCTGGACTTTTACTTTTGGGGAGGTTTTTGATTACTGTTTCAATCTCCTTACTGGTGATTGGTCTATTCAAATTCTCTATTTCTTCTTGACTCAGTTTTGGAAGATTGTATGATTCTAAGAATTTATCAATTTCTTCTAGATTATCCAACTTGTTGGCGTATAGTTTTTCATAGTATTCTCTTTTAATCTTTTGGTTTCTGATGTGTCCATTATAATTTCTCCTCTTTCATTTTTGACTTTATGTGAGCTTTCTCTCTTTTTTTCTTGGTTCGTCTAGCTAAAGGTTTGTCAATTTTCTTTATCTTTCCAAGAATCAGCTCTTGGTTTCATTTATTTTTTCAATTTTTTTTTAGTCTCAATTTCATTTATTTCTGCTCTGATTTTTATTATTTCCTTACTTCTACTGATTTTAGGCATTGTTTGTTCTTGGTTTTCCTGTTCTTTTAGGTGCACTGTTAGATTGTTTATTTGAGATTTTTCTTGTTTGTTGAAGTAGCCTGTATTGCTATAAACTTCCCTCTCAGAAGTGCTTGTGCAGTATCCCATAAATTTTGGCATGTTGTATTTTCATTGTCACGTGTCTCCAGGTATTTTTTTTTTTAAAGATTTTATTTTTTCCTTTTTCTCCCCAAAGCCCCCCGGTACATAGTTGTATATTCTTCGTTGTGGGTCCTTCTAGTTGTGGCATGTGGGACGCTGTCTCAGCGTGGCTTGATGAGCAGTGCCATGTCCGCGCCCAGGATTCGAACCAACGAAACACTGGGCCACCTGCAGCGGAGAGCGCAAACTTAACCACTCGGCCACGGGCCAGCCCCTCCAGGTATTTTTTTAAATCTCTCCTTTGATTTCTTCATTGACCCAATCGTTTTTCCATAGCATTTTGTTTAATCTCCACATTTTTGTGGTTTTTCTGATTTTCTTCCTGTAGTTGATTTCTAGTTTCATACCTTTGTGGTCAGAAAGATGCTTGGTATTATTTCAGCCTTCTTAAACTTATTGAGACTTGTTTTGTGGCTTAATATGTCATCAATCCTGGAGAACGTTCCAAGTATCTGTGAAAAGAATATGTATTCTGTGGTTTTAGGATGGAATGTTCTATATATCTATCTATCTATTAAGCCCATCTGGTGTAATGTGTCATTTAAAGCCAATGTTTCCTTATTGATCTTCTGTTTGGATGATCTATCCATTGGTGCAAGTGGAGTGTCAAAGTCCCCTAGTAGTATTGTGTACTGTTTATTTCTTCTTTTATGTCCGTTAATAATTGTTTTATATATTTAGGTGCTCCTATGTTGGGTGCATAGATATTTACAAGTGCTATATCCTCTTGTTGGATGGTTCCCTTTATCATGATGTAGTATCCTTCTTTGTCTCTTGTTACAGTTTTTGTTTTAAAGTCTATTTTGTCTGATATTAGTATTGCTACCCCAGCTTTCTTTTCATTGACATTTGCATGGAATATCTTTTTCCATCCCTTTGCTTTGAGTTTGTGAGTGCCTTTAAGTCTGAAGTATGTCTCTTGTATGCAGCATATATGTGCGTCTCATTTTTTTATCCAGTTGGCCACCCTATGCATTTTGATTGGAACATTTAGTCCATTGACATTTAATGTAGCTATTGATGAGTAGGTACTTGTTACCATTTTGTTACTTTTTTTCTGGGTGTTTTAGTAGTTCTCTGTTTCTTTCTTCTTCTCTTGCTCTCTTACCTAGTAGTTTGATGGCTTTCTTTACTATTATGTTTGGGTTCCTTTCTGTTAATTTTTTTGTGTATTTATATTATGTTTCTGGTTTGTGATTAGCAAGAGGTTCATACATAATATTCTATGTATTTGGCAATCTTTATTGAGTTGATGGTCTCTTTATTTTGACCTTTTTCTAAAAGCTCTACTCTTTTACTCCCTTCCTCCCTCATTTTATGTTTTTGATATCATATCTAACCTCTTTTGTGTGTGTGTGTGTGTGTATCAATTACCCTCTTATCATGGAAATAATTAATTTTAGTACTTTTGTCTTTTGACCTTCAGATTATCTTCATAGATGGTTGATCTGCATGCTTTACTGTATTTTTGCCTTTACAAGTAATTGTCTTGCCTTTTTATTTTTTTTTGGATAATTTTCTCATTCCTATTTGTGGTCTTCTCTTTCCCAGTTAAATAAATCCCTTTAGCATTTCTTGTAAAACTGGTTTCTTGGTGATAAACTCCTTTAATTTTTGCTTGTCTGAGAAAATCTTTATCTCTCCTTCCATTCTGAATGATAACCTTTCTGGGTAGAGTATTCTCGGCTGTAGGTTTTTTCCCTTTAGCACTTTAAATATATCTTGCCACTCCCTTCTAACCTCTAAGGTTTCCGCTGAGAAGTCAGCTGATGGCCTTATGGGGTTTCCTTTGTATATACGTTGTTGCCTTTCTCTTGTGGCTTTTAGGATTCTTTCTTTATCTTTAATTCTTGACATTTTAATTATAATGTGTCTTAGTGTGGGCCTCTTTGGGTTTATCTTGTTTGGTGCTCTCTATGCTTCCTGTACCCAGATGTCTGTTTCCTTCCTTAGGTTAGGAAAGTTTTCAGCTGTTATTTCTTCAAGTAGAATCTCTGCCCCTTTGTCTCTCTCTTCTCCTTCTGGGACACCTATAATACAAATGTTAGTGCGCTTGATATTGTCCCAGAGTTCCCTTAGACTGTTCTTATTCTGTCTAATTCTTTTTTCTTTTATCTGTTCAGCTTGAGTGATTTCCTCTAGTCTTTCATCCAGCTTGCTGATCCATTCTTCTTTATCATCTACTCTGCTATTGAGTCCCTCTAGTGAATTTTTCATTTCCAGTATTGTATTTTTCATCTCTCTCTTTTTTTTTTAAAGATTGGCACCTGAGCTAACAACTGTTGCCAATCTTCATTTTTTTACCTGCTTTTGTCTCCCCAAATCCCCCCAGTACATAGTTGTATATTTTAGTTCTGGGTCCCTCTAGTTGTGGCATGTGGGATGCTGCCTCAACATGGCCTAGCAAGTGGTGCCATGTCCGTGCCCAGGATCTGAACCCTGGGCCACTGAAGTGGAGTGCACGAACTTAACCACTTGGCCATGGGGCAGACCCTCTGTATTCTTCATTTCTGATTGTTTCTTTTTCATATTTTCCAGTTCTTGGTTGACATTCTCGCTGTGTTCATCCAATCTTCTCCCAAGATTAGTGAGCATCCTTATGAATTTTTGTTTGAACTCCTTGTCAGGGAGATTGCTTATTTCTGTTTCATTTAGTTCTTTTTCTGGAATTTTGTCCTATTCTCTTACTTGGAACATATTCCTTTGTCTCTTCATTTTTTCTCTTTCTCTGTGCTTCTATCTATGTATTAGGTGGCTGAGCTATGTCTCCTGATCTTGGAGAGGTAGCCTTATGTAAGAGATGCCTTATGAGGCCCAGCAGTGAGCTTTCCTCTTGTCACCGGTTCCACGTGTTCCTGGAGTGACCCCTGTGTGGGCTATGTGTGTCCTTCTGTTGTGGCAGGGTTGCTGTTACTGCAAGTGCCTGGGGAGGCTAGGCTGTCCCCGCAGCTGGCTTGTTGTAATGCTCAGCTGCATGGGGCTGTTATGTGCTCTTCAGTCACTTTATCAGGCATGGGGAGCCCTGGCCACAGTTGGCTGCAAGATCTAACAGCACATTCCTGTTGCAGTTTTCTGTTAAGTGAGTAGGCCCCCAGTGTGGCTGGTTGCTAGGTTCAGGGGCTTACAATTGCAGTAGGCCTCTGGCCTACAAGGCTCTCGTCAGCTCTCTCAGGATTGCAGTTGAGCGGGGCAGGCCCAAGACATGGGAGTAACCAATTGTTTCAGTTTTGGAAGGTGGGACTGATCCCCTATGTGGCTTTTTGAGAAGCACAAGTCTTCTGCAGCTGACAAGCCCCACTACCCTCAGGGTCACCCACACTGTCAACACAGTCCTGCCCTGTATGTGCGCCCTGACACCCTGAAGCATAGTCAGTCACCCCAGTGCAGAGGCCCCACACACTTCATCAAAGTCCTACACACACCCACTCCTCGCGCATGCCCTGCTCTGCAGAGGCAGACCCACTCCCCAGGTGCAGAGGATCCAGGCACCCAGCCTATGCAGGCCCACAAGTTGCCTGATGGCTTGCTGTTGGGTGGGGTCAGCCCCTAGGGCAGGCTCTCTGCCCTGGGTGAGCTGGATTAAATTAGTGCTGTAGTGGGCAGGGCAGCCCCTGGGTGACAGGCCAGGTGAAAAACTCCAATGGTGTCTGCCAGTGTCTGTGTCAGCACACCTGTACTAGGTCATGGTAATGGCTGCTGCCAATGTCTCAGTCCCTGGAGAGGTCTCACCTCTCACTGAGATGCACCCACAGCAGATCAGGCAAGTCTCTTTTTTACCAAAGGACAGCGCACCTTTTTTTCTGGTGATTTTAGGTTGTTTTCCAAAATGGGTAAATTTGTGTCTGGGCCCTTTAAGAGCTGGCTTTTTCCCCCTTATGTCTGATAGCTTTTCTGAGGGTATTCCCCATTGTTGTTAATAGCCAGCAAAGCTGGATATATCATGACACTTATCTCAGTTGTGTTTAGTCCAAAGGGTGTTTATAGTGGGAAGGCTCCCTTGCTCAGGTACCTCTCTCCTCCAGGGAAGACTGCGTACCTAGGATTGGTCCCGGTGAGCTGTGAAATGCCATGGCTTGCGAAGGTGGCTGTTTTCTCCCCAGAAAGGAATTTCTGCCTCTTTCACCTCAGTCAGGACTGTCCCTTGTTGCAGGGGTTCTTTTTATCCAGTTTTCAGTTCTCTCTTAGGGGTGATTGTTGGCTTTTTTCAAGATTTTCTCTGTCTTTGGTTTTCTGCAGTTTGAATATGACTTGCCTAGGTGTCAATTTTTTGGCATTTATCTGTTTGATGTTCTCTGAGCTTCCTGGATCTGTGGTTTGGAGTCTGTCATTAATTTTGGAAAATTCTCAGCCATTATTACTTCTAAAATTTCTTCTGTTCCTTTCTTTTTCTTCTAGTATTCCCATTACACACATGTTACACCTGTTGTAATTGTCCCACAGGTTTTGGATATCTTGTTCCCGCCTCCCCTTTTTTTTCGTTCTTTTTTCTCTTTGCATTTCAGTTTGGAACATCTCTATTGATGTATCTTCAAGCTCACTGATTCTTTACTTGTCTGGGTCTAGTCTATTGGGGAGCCTATCAAAGGTATTTTTCATTTCTGTTACAGTGTTTTTGCTCTCTAACATTTCCTTATGATTCTTTCCTAGAGTTTCCATCTCTTCTCACATTACCCATCTGTTCTTGAGTGCTGCCTACTTTTTCCATTACAGCCCTTAACATATTAATCGTAATGAGTTTAAATCCTTTATCTGATAATTCTAAAATCTGTATTATATCTGCCTCTTCTCCTGGTGCTTGCTTTGTCTCTTCACACTCTATTTGCGTGTGTTTGTGTGCGTTTAGTATTTCTTGTAATTTTTTGTGGAAAGCTGGCCATGATGTATGTGGTCCTAGGAAGTGAGGTAATCAGGCTTCAAGTGTGAGGTTTTGTGTTAATCTGGCTAGAAGCTGGACTGGCTGTAACACTTGCTGCAGCTGTCTTGCCAAAGGCTTCAGTTTCTTCTAGTACCTTGTTGGGTTTTCTCTCCTGCTGCCTTTGTTTTTTCCTAAGAATTCTTTCTTAAATAGCCTCTTTGGCCTGCAGCTCTCTCAATTGTAATCTACAGTTATTATACCTGTTGATGTGGTGGCAAGTGGTTAGGGAGGGGACATTTTATAACTCAGGATTAAATTATAATTCTTTTTTATTTTGTTTGTTTTTAGTGGGTCTGAGTCCCTGGGCTGTGACCTTTGGGAGCATTTCTTCGGTCTCCTCCCACCCCTGTGTGAGACAGGAAGGCTGGAGGAGGTTGGAGTTGTCCAACTGCACTTCACTCAGATCAGATAAAGCTCTGGTAAAGCATTTTTCCTGGGGCAGCCCTTCGTTCCAGACAAGGATCTGGGTGTATTTCAAAATGCTTACTCTTCCCCTCCCCCGCCCCCGTCATCATCCCGTCCTCCCCCCGCCCCCCACAGGAAACATAAAGTGATTTCTCTCCAGTCTTTTTGAGGAGAACCTGGCAGCCTTCTGGAGATGAAACCCACAAACATGTGGGGGCACTGTAAGACTAGATCTGTGAGATAATGGAACATATATATTGGTCTTTGCCGCCGGTTCCTGGCACAGAGCTCCTAAAACCTTTGTAATTTCTTAAGCGATAAGAACTCTAGGAGCATCTTTTGTTCTGATATGGGTCTTTGACCTCTGTTCCTGGCACAGGGCTCTTGAAACCCTTGGAATTTCCTGGGTGATAGAAATGTCTTTTGTTCTAATGAGGCAACTCTGGATAAGCTTCCAGGATGGCTCCTGGATGACGGCTGGTTACTGGAAAGAGCAGGTCATGATTAGAAGCTTGGAATTTTCAGTCCCTGTCCTTTCTTTGTAGGGGAGAGGAGCTGGAAGTGGAGCTTATAATTGATCCTGCCTACATGAGGAAACCTCCAAAAAATCCCAGCAGTATAGGGTTTGGAGAGCTTCTGGGTTGGTGAACATGTGGGGGGGGCCGAGAGAGTGACACAACCAGAGAAGGCGTGGAAACTCCCCACCTCTCCCCACGCACCTTGCCCTATATACCTCTTCCATCTGGATATTCATCTGTATTCTGTATCATAGCCTTTATAATAAACAGGTAAACATATGTTAAATGTTTGAGTGCTGTGAGCCACTCTAGCAAATTAATCGAACCCAAGGAAGGGGTCCTGGGAATCTCTGATTCGTAGCCAGTTCTTTAGAAGTACAGGTAACAACCTAGACTTGCGACTGATGTCTGAAGTCCAAGGAGGAGGTTAGTGGAACCCTCAATCTATAGCCGTATATACTCAGTCAGAGTACAGGTGACAATCTGGGCTCGTGATTGACATCTGATGTAGGGGCGGGGCAGTCTTGTAGGACTGAGCCCTTAAGCTGTGGGATCTGATGCTATCTCTAGGTAGATAGCATGAGAATTGAGTTGAATTGTAGGACACCCAGCTGGTGTCAGGGAGAATTGCTTGGTGTGGGGAACAGCCTCCACACATTTGGTGACCAGAAGTGTCAGAAGTGAAGTGTTCTGTGTGAGTAGTAAAGGAGACACATGGGAAAGAAACACAGTTGGGAAGAACTGGGGTTTTCCTTTATAGGGCCCCTAGGAATTTTTAACTCTCAATCTAGTCCACACTGAACCTCCAGCAATCTATCAATTACCACCAGAAGCGTTCCTGCTGGTTACGACACCAGCGGCTCCAGCAGTTTCTGCTTCTGCCCCGACCCCACGGAAGCTAATGGGGCAGTTTCTCTGTAATCCCTGTAGCGCCGGTTTTTAGGGTGGAGTTTGCCCTGTGACCTCAATTCTCAAATGGATCTCAGATTTGCAGTTTACTCAGCTTTTTCTTATTATGAGAATGGAAGGGATGACTTCTGAGCTCTTTCCACGTCCAAGTTGGCACTGGAAGTCTGTTCGTATGTATATCATATTTTTTAAACACTTAGTAAATGTCATCCTAAACATTTTTGGTTACTGTTATTTGCAAACAGACTGCCCTTGGAGCACTTACAGTTTGGAGGGCGAGGCAGAGACTAGACCGATCATTGCCTCAGTAAATAAATGCTATAAATGGTGAGAGGGGTCAAAATGCCCCAGGAATGTCTAGGAAGGAACCCGAGCCACTGAGCTGGGGGGTCAGCACAGCCTGCCCTGCGGCAGTGACAGTGCAGGGGGGCTGAAGGTGCTGGGGCAGAGAGGAGGGGTGGAGGGGCCGGCCTTGAGGAGGGGGGAGGCCCCAGCTTTTCCACGTCCTGGCCCAGTGCTCTCCTTCCTTTCTTTGTTTTGTCCCTATTAGTCATCTTCACCTTTAGCTTGACTTCTCAACTCGACTGCGTTCACCTGGGCTGCTGGGTGAGAGGTCGTTTTCACAGTGGAGATGCTGTCTGGAGCCTGTGCTGGGGGTGGAGAGTGGGGTCTGACAACCTCCTCCTCTCCTATCTGAATAAAGCTGCTTGGGCCTGGTTACGGATTCTGGAAGAAACCCACCAGGAGAGCTCTGGTCCCCAGGTTTTGCTACCACCAGCCTCCAGAAAGGCAAGCGAAGGTCAGAGCCAGCATTCTGTTGGCTGCTGTACACCCTTGATGTGTTAGGCACTCTTCTTTGATAGCACACCCTCTGAGATAAGCATTATCATCCCCATTTCACAGACAAGAAAACTGAGGTTCAAGAGGGGTGCTCATTTGCCCAGTCTCCAGGCAGCTAGAAAGATGCAGGGCTGGGATTCAAACCTAAGGGTCCTAACTTTAGGTCTGAGCTCCTCCCCTCTACCCCTTCCCCACAAAGACCAGGCCTCCCCAGTGTGAGAGAGCCATGCTCTGTGTGGCCTCAGCTGCCAGCATCTGTCCCCAGATGTACAGGCAGATGCTGTGGGGGATTTAGCGGCAGGCTTCATGGAAATTTGGCTGGGAGCCTCCATTGTCTCAGCATTTTGTAATCTGGCCCTGGGCAGGGGGCTAGGGGTGGAGGCCACTTTTCCTGGGAACTCAGGCGACGAGGGGGTGTGAAGCGTCAGACTGGGACCCAGGCCAAGAGAGCAAGAAGAAAGTTGGGCCTTGGCCAAGCTCTGGGCCCTTGGGAGCAGCCAGCTGGATGAAGCCACGCAGGCTGGGCCAGATGCGGGCCAGGGAAAGTTGCAGAGTTGCTGGCGACTCCTTGTCTGATGTGACAATACAGAGGGTGAAGTGATGCCATCTAGGGAAACACAGGGGCCTCTGGTCCCCAGGAAAGGAGCCCAATCCATTATGAGGGAGCACAGAGGCTTCTGGGAGGAGGGAGCCACTGTGTGCCGAGGCCAAAGAGATGAGCAGAAGTTGGCCAGGTCCTTCTGAGGAGGGAAAGCAGTAAGAAGAGCCTGTTGATGAGGAAATGTCTGATCCATTGTGGGGGTTTCAAGCTGTTCAGTTGGTCCCAAATGTCAGATGTGAAACATAGCATAGCAAGAAATGAGGCTGGGGTCCAGGTGGAAAGGTCCAGGTGTCAGATATAGCATGGGACATAGTTAAACCATAAAAAAAGATTCATTGATTATCTGAAATTCAAATTTCACTGGGCTTCCTGTATTTTTGTTTGCTAAATCTGGCAATTCCAGACTTGGGAGCAATTGGACTTAATTCCTAGGTAGTGGGGAGCCATCAGAGGCTTTGCAGAAGGGGGATGACATGATCATATTTACATTTTAACAGGAGGTGGGCACAGTGCGGACTGAACAGGGCAGGACTGAAGAAGGAAAGGAGACCAGCCAAGAGGGAAGCTATAGCGATGAAGAGTGGGTGGACAGATAGGGATTTATTAAAGAGGTAAGGTGATGGGCCTTGGTGATAAACTGAATGTGGAAATTGAGAAAACAGGGCATCAGGATGACATCCAACTTTCTGGGCAACTAGACAGACGGTGGTGACCTTTCCTGAGCTAGGAGCAAAGGGAGAGAGGCAGGTTTTGGAGGAGAGAGAAGCCAAGTCCAGCTTTCGACATGAGACCATCCTAGAAGAGATGTCCAGGAGATAGCTGGAGATGGGGGTCTGGAATTCAGCTGAGAGCCCAGGGCTGGAGGTCTGCATTTGGCAGTGGTAAGCTTTTGGAGCGAAACCACTGGAAGCTTGGGAATGGAAGAACGTGCTCAGGGAAAGAGTAGAAGGGAAGGAGACTGAGAATGAACCCTGAGAACTAGCAATAGCTTAGGGGAAGTGGAAGGAAGAGAAGCCAGCAAATTAGACACAGAGGCTGAGGCCAGAGGTTTGGAGAAACACAGGAAAGGTCTTCACGACACTGTGCCCCCCACCCCCACCCCCAGAAGCTAAGGCAGGACAGAGTGGGAAGAAAGAGAGAGAGTTCGAAGGCGTCAAGCACTAGCAAGACATCAAGTCATGTGAGGGCAAAAAGTAGCCTGGTGGATTTGGCTACTAGAGACCTGAGGAGGGGCGTTTCAGTGGAGTGGTGGGGGCAGAAGGCAGGTGGGAAGGGTCAATGAAACAGTGAGAGGTAGACACAACTCTTTCCTGGACTTTGGCTGTGAGCCACTGAGACATGGTTAATCCACCAGTCATCCTCTCCTTCCCCAGACCCCACCAAACTGACAGTGAAGGAATAAAGCAAGGATAAGCCAGCCCATGATGACAAAGATGCCAGGAGAGGAGGCACCAGCAGAAAAAAGATTTCAACAAATCTTTGGAAGATGAGATGCTAATAGAGAAGTGGCAAGCAAATTCATGGCTACAACCTCAAGTGTCTGCAGAGGGCATAAGGAGGAGGAGGGAGCCAGATGTGTCCTGAAGAATCCCCAAGAGGCCCAGGTCTTGGATGGACCAGGAATGGTTGGAAGTCTGGACACAGAGCAGTTGTTCCCCAGGTCTTATAGGTATAGATGACTATACCCACAAGTTTAAGGGCATCAGTTTCTTCTTGGAGGAAGAAACTAATCCCCAGAGTATGGACTTCCACTGATGATGATGACAGGTCTGCACATCCTTCAATCACCTTTCAGTGGAGCCCAACCATGAGCATCGAGCTTCCAATGTCCCCAGGGTCACTGGTGCCTGCCTCCTTCACCTGGGTTGGCTCCATTCTCCAGCTCTCTAGGGTGACCCCCAGTAGCTCCCATCACTTCAACACCAAGTCCAGTGGAAGGGACAGTGCTCTTCCTCTGTATCTCAAACCAAAATCCTGGCATCAAGCCCTATTGGTCCTGATTAGTCTGACTTAGGTCATGGGTCATCCCTGAACTGATCATGGCCAGAATCACGGAAAGTACTGATGGGTTCAGCCCAGATCACATGTTCCACCCCCCAAAAAGGAGATGGAGTTTGTGACTATGAAACACACGGGCTGGGGCACAAGTTCCCCCAAAGCCACATCAGGGTACTTTTGCCCCAGGAAGAGAGAAGATGCTGGGCAGCAAAAGTAACTAACATCTAGGTCTGCCACTGGGTCCTGATTCTGGGATCCCTGAATTCTGGGGACCCTTGCTTCGAGGCCCTCAATACATGTTTGTGGAATGGACAGAAGGACAGATGAACAAGGCGTCTGTCCAGCTCCCAGTGAGAATTAATTATTTCCCCTCTTGTGCCTCTTTTTTATTTACCTTTACCACCAGCCTAGCAGAAATTCATATCTTTGTCTTGTCCATTTCATATCCTTAGCACCCAGCACAGTGCCTGGCACAGAGCAAGGGCTCAGAGAATATCTGAATGAATGAAGAAACTCATCTACAGGCAGAGCTCCCAGTTTGGCCACTTACCCTCTGAGCCTCATTTTCCCCATCTGCAGCCAGTGGATGCTGCTCTGGAAATCAGGCAGCCATGACAACATGAACAGTGGCTCCATGAAGAGGAGCACTGAATGTGGATGTCACCAGTCCCAGCAGGAGCAGCCTCTCACATTGATCACTGACCTTACAGGACACTCCCAGCCCTGGCATGGAAGCAGTTAATTGCCCTCCTAAACTACAGGAAAACTGCAGCTGCACGCCACCTCCTCTTGTTTGCCAGATCCAGAATCTAATTTTGCTAAGGTTGGAGGACTAATCCATTTAGCAGAAGTCATGGGGGAGGGAAGTGAGAAGTTAGTGATGGCCCCCAGGAGATCGAGGTTTGGAATACGTTCAACTCTCGGCTGGAAAACTCTGGGAGATGAATCGTGGCCCTACGTAGAAAGGGCATTGTTGTGGCCAGAACTGAGCAGGGCTAGAAGGCGCAGGGCTCCTTCGGAGGTGGAGACTCCCCCATCACTGGAAGCATTCGTAGGGTACCCACTTAGAGAGGATGTTGTACATGGGATTAGAATGAGTGCTTCCTTCCCTACCCAGTTCTTAGGATTCCAAACCAGCCCACGGTGACAGGGCATCTTCTGGTTGCTGGCCACTGTCCCAGGGGCTGTACACCAGCTGGCTCCCTTAATCCTCCCAACAGTCCAGGAAGGGAGTTGTCCATAGATCCATTTTGCAAGTAAGAAAACCGAGGGGCCAAGTTGCTTTCATCTGGTCCCTCCAAGAAAGAGCAATAGTGATAGGCAGCATTGCTCAGAACTGGAGCCCAGGTGGCGGGCTGAGCACGTTACTCACATGAATTCACTGAATCTTCACAACCATTCTATGAGGTAGGCATCCTCTCCCCATTTTACAGATGTGGAAAACTGAGTCTTGGAGAGATTTATTTACCCAACCTCAGAACATCAGTGAGCAGCAGCACCCAGATGCCTGACACCAAAGTCTAGAATTTTAACCAGAGCAGTCATTGCAAACTGAGGTTTTCGGTTTCTGTCTGTTGTTTTTCTGCTGAGGCTCACTGCTGGGGATGGTGCAGGCTCCTGGCAAAGTGCCCCTCATGCTGGCTTTCTCTTTGGGGAGAAGAACCAGAGACCAAGGGGAAGTGGGACCAGCTGCAGCTATTCCAACCTCCTCTTCCCACTCCCTGCATTGCACCATGGAAGAAGCAGCTACAACAGACAAGGCTCGGCCTTGTCCAGCAGGGCTCTGTCCTGCAGAGAGAGGGGCTCACAATGCCAGGGAAGAAACGCAGTGGTGGCAGCATGGTCCTGGGTTGGACCCCAGACCCTGGTCCTTTAAGGAACGAAGCTGCGCATTCCTCCAGGACAACATGGGGAAGGAGGGTCCCAATATTTCCTGAGCACCTACTGTGTGCCAGACATGGAGCACATTCCATCTATTCTCTCATTTATTCCTGACATTGACCTAGAATACTTATCCAACATTAATTAGCCCAGGAGGCCTGAGGATCCCTCCAGCCTGCGGGACTCTGATGCTGCCATTTCTTAGCTTCCTTCTGCCCTAGCCCCTTTCTCTACAGTCCCCAATGTCTCCATCTGTAGCTACTGTCCACCCACTACCTGAGGTCGCCCTGGCCCTGACCCTGGCATGACATTTGGGAGCATCCTAGTGCCACCTGCTGGCTGGTGCTGGAAGAACAAGGGGCCAGGGTGGAGAGTCCTGCAGCCTGGGTGTAGGCAGGCGGGTTGATTTGCTCACTGCCCTGCTGCAGAAAGCATCTCAGGCATTCCAAGGATGCATAACATACAACCAGAGCAGAAAATAAGAGTGTGGAAAAAGAAGAAAGAAACACAAGGACAGGAGCACAAAGGAGCCAGGGATGAAGTTAAAGTATAGACTGTAAGGATCTCCTGCAGTGGAAATTAGGAAATTTTGAAGATGCCTTTTATCATCTACTCAAGGCACAAAGAAATGAGGGGAGCATCCACGAGCCATGGCCAGCTGAGAACTCATCTTAGTTCTCACTCCATCAGTTTTACAGGTTATACACGGGTACAATGCACAATTTCACGCACGAAACGCACACACACACCCCTTCACCACCTCCTTCCAGAAATCGTGTTGGGATGTGCAAGGAGAGGGAAAGCCTTACCATGCAGACTTGAAAAGTGATTCAAGGCATACATTTTAGAAAGGAGAGTCACAATAAATAAGATAAGATATTCACAGGAAAAAAGATTCAGATATACATTTGAAAAGACAGTAATCTTTCAAAAAAAAAAAAACGGGAGTATAATTTTGAAGGAAAACCCATTAAGGATAATTCTGCTAGTTGGGTTTTTAACTTTTGGGATATAAGGTATGAAGTTCTCTTTTTTATTTTTAGGTATAATTTTTGGTGAGGAAGATTGGCCCTGAGCTAACATCAGCTGCCAATCCTCTTTTTTTTTCTTCCCAAAGCCCCAAAGCCCTAAAGCCCTGGTACATATCCTGGTTCTATATACTAGTTGTAGGTCCTTCTAGTTCTTCTATGTGGGATGCTGCCACAGCATGGCTTGATGAGTGGTGTGTAGGTCCATGCCCTGGATCTGAACCGGTGAGCCCCCAGCCGCTGAAGTGGAGTGCACAAACTTAACCACTATGCCACGGGGCCGGCCCCGAAGTTCTCTTAATGTGAGGGGGCTGGGTTCCCTTCCCACTATACTCTTGCTATGGAGGCCACACCTCAGCTCTAAGCCACCTTGCAGGTGGCACAAAAAGGGAAATGCAGCCATTTACACAATCCCCAAAGTCTACGAATGAAGACAAACCAATTATTCAGGAGAAGCATGACTTAGGTACTAAGATAAAAATAAGTTGCTCCCAGACTGGGTGAGGGGTCCCAGAGGAAGAAGATAGAGTGGAGAAGATGAGTGACGTCCTCCGTCACAGCCTCCCCACAAGCCACTTCATGGGGCATCACACCCAATCCAAAGATGGGACCACTCTTCTGATGGGGCCAAGACCATGCTGTCCTGGCCTGGGCCCTGGAGATGTCCAGACTGTCAGGAAAGTTGGTTCCCCTCCGTAGGGTTTAATTACAGCCGGGTTGTGAGTGCTTTGGGCCTGTGCTCTCCCTGGAAGCCTTGCTCCTGGTCTGTCCTCCAGGGGCTGGAATCTCTCTCCTAAGCCCTGAGCTTGTGGGAAAAGCTGAGTCCCACTCATCTGCCTTCCAGGGCTCCTCCCTGAAATGGATGAGTTTGGAACCCTGCCTGGGTGGCCTTGTCCTCTGATGCTGTGCCAGGCTCCTCTGAGGGTCCAAGCCCTCCACCACTGAGTCAGTTTCTTGGGTTCTACGTTCCTTCCAGGCTGTGCCGAGGGCCTCTCTGTTTTGCTGCAGCTGATTTGGTTGAAACGAACAGAGGCCTGCTCAGACCAGCTTACCGAGGGGAAGTTCATGACACCCACACAGGAGGGGCTGAGAACCTCTTGATACCCCAAGATCAAGCAAATCAAGGCCCTCTACGATGCAAATGACAAAAACCCCAAGTCAACCTCAAGTATAAGAAGGAAGAGGAGGAGGGACTGGCTCAGAGCTGACTTCAAGTACAGCTGGATCCAGAGATTCAAACACCGGCACCAGGACTCAGTCTTGCGCCCCCATCTCCTCCTCTCCCTGCTGGCTCCATTCTCAGGCAGTGTCCCCCACAGGGAACAAGATGGCTGCAGCACATCTGGCTCAGTTCCACCCTCCCAGCATCCCAGTGAGCAGAACCTTTCTCTCTTCCCATCAGCTCTAACCAAAGTCACGCCAGGCTCAGGTGTCATTGGGCCAGCTTAGGTCACATGTCCATCTCTGAACCAACCACCGTGGCCGGGGGAAAGAATCACACTATTGGCTAGGCCTGGGTCCCACACCCACTTCCAGTCAACCCAATCATGTGAACTGAAATTTTAGTAATTTCTGAAGGAAAATAGGGGATCTATGGCAAGAAAAGAGAATGCTATGCAAACACAGATATGTTTGTTCCGTCCAGGAAGCCCAGTATTACTGGCCTCACAGGAAGCAGAGCTGGGGAGCTTGTGGGGGCTGAGGTGGCCCTGCAGGGCTGTGGGTCCTTGTTCCTCCCTTGCATCTCTCCTCTCCTGTCTGTGCTAAGTCCCCCTTTGATGAGACGGAGATCGAGGCCGACCCAGGGCTAGGTGGCACGGGCTCATGGAGTCAGTGCACCTGAGCTTGAATCTTGGCTCTGAGCTTCTTAGCGGAGGGACATGGGACATTTTACCTCATCTGTCTGGATCTCAGTATCCTCCCCTGAGAAGTGGGGGTCAATGGCACGGCCAGCCTCCTGGATGGCAACTGCCAGAGCTTCATGAGATAAGGCACTAAGAATACTGAGCACAAGCCGCTGTGGAAAACAGTCTGGCGGCTCCTCAAAAAGTTAAACATAGAATTAGCATATGACCCAGAATTCCACTCTAGGGTCACACCCCGAAGAACTGAAAGCGGGGACCAATGTCTGCACTCCAACATTCAAAGCAGCATTATTCACAATAGTTAACAAGTGGAAACAACACAATCTCCACCAACGGATGAATAGATAGACAAAATGTGGTCCATCCGTACAATGGAATATTATTCAGCCTTAATTAAAAAGGAATGGAATTCTGACATGTGACAACATGGATGATCCTTGGGAACACTATAGTGAGTGAAATAAGCCAGACTCAAAAGGACAAATATCATGTGATGCCACTTATATGAGGTACCTAGAACAGGCAAATTCATAGAGACGGGAAGCAGAAGAGAGGTTACCAGGAGCAGAGGCCGGGGGAAATGGGTAGTTACCATTGAAAGGGTACAGAGTTTCTATCTGAGATGATGAGAAAGTTCGGGAAGTGGATAATGGTGATCGTTGCACAACAGTACGAGTGTACTTAATACCATTGAACTGTACACTTAAAAATGTTTAAAATAGTAAATTTAAAAAATTTTTTAAGTAAAAAAAAATATGATCTTAACAAGAAGAAAATTTAGCACAGAGCCTGGCACACAGTGGACACTCAGTAAGCTGTTGTTCTCATCTGCATTCATAGCCTTTACTCACATTTTTTTAGCGTTTGCTCCCACTGCTGGGTTGACCAACTGTGTCCGTTTCCTGGGATGCAGGAGTTTCAGTGCTAAAATCAGGAAAGTTCTGGGCAAGCTGCAACAGGTGGTCACCTGGCCTGCTGCAAATTCTCTCTTCTCTTCGTTTCCCAGTTCCAAAACTCAGAGGGGAAGATCGGTTTGGTCCTGTTCGTCTTTTTAAGCCAAGCTGCCCAGGTCACTAACAGAAGGTGTCCTTGGAGCCAGGGTTCACCCTTTGTGGGGGGTCTGGGGTCACCAGGGTGGGAGTTCCCTTTGAAGAGCCTGTGGCTGAGGCAGGTACCAGAATGGCTCCAGGTTAAGACCCAGGCCAGGTTGGCAGCCACTGACCTGAGCCAACCTGACCGGCAGACACCAGCCTCAGAAGCCCACAATTTTTTTTTTAATTTAACTTTTTTGAGGAAGCTTAGCCCTCAGCTAACATCTGCCGCCAATCCTCCTCTTTTTGCTGAGGAAGACTGGCCCTGACCTAACATCTATGCCCATCTTCCTCTATTTTATATGTGGGACACCTGCCGCAGCATGCCGCCGCATGGCTTGATAAGTGGTGCGTAGGTCCATGCTTGGGATTCGAACCGGCGAACCCTGGGCCACCGAAGCGGAACAGGCAAACTTAACCACTGTGCCACCGGGCTGCCCCTAGAATCCTGCACTTTGAAAGCAGACTCCACTCTCGCCTACCCCTGGGCCATCCTCCAACCTGGTTGCTGGACTTTGCCCCCACACTCTCTCTCACTCTGAAACCACAGCCTTGCCCAGGAAGAACTCAGAGGCCCCGCCACGCTGAGCTCAGGAGTGGCAGCTGCTATGGTGCCACAGGGTCCCTTCCCCTGGCCTCCGGGCTCACCTCAGCCTCTGGCCTCCGTTGGTCAGTGTTAGTCACTACGGTGACCACAGGGCCTCCTGGGTGCTGGATGCTTAACCTCATTTCATGGAAACCTCACACCAGTCCTGGAAGGACGTTCACAGGTGAGAAACTGAGACCCAGAGCTGCAGGTTCACTTGCCCGAGTTCATCCAGCTGGTCTGTGGCTGAGCCAGATTTGAACCTGGTCGGTGTGACTCCAGAGCATGTGTTTTTCCTGACTTTCTGCCCCCCAAAGTCACTCCCTATCCGGAATTCAGCCTTTGGGATCCAGGCATCAGGGACAGGGCCTCGACTCCCCCCACACCCCCACCTCAACCACGACCACTGGGAGTGGGTATTTCTACAGTCTCCGCTCACTGGTCCCCATTTCCCTCCTGTGAAGGGAGATGTGGGCTGGGTGGTCTCAGAGCCTTCTTGCAGGGGTGGGAGGGTGAGAGGGGCAGAGCTGCAGGAGTCAAGGGAGCGACGGAGACGCTCAAGGGAGTTCTAGATATGCGTGGCCTTCCTGCCGCCTGCTGACCGGTGTGGAAGAGCTTTCCCAGCATCCTCCCAGAATCCTCACAAGGCCCCGTGAGGTGGGCACCGTTATTACTCTCTTCATTTTTGCAGATGAGGAAATGGAGGCTCAGAGAAGGTGGTCAGACGGCTGCAGACCACACACATAGTATGAGGTGAAACCAACATGAACTCAGACATCCCTCTCCAAAGCCCAGCCCTGCCCCCACCCTCGGACCCTTTGCTCCCTGCTCCCACTTCCTTGCCCCCCGCCCCGTCACCCTCTGCAACCCCAGTTCTCCATTCCTTAATGTTAGATAGGAGCCAAGTTTCTCCTTGGCCACTCAGGCCAGCCCATCCCTTCCTACTCCCACCAGGGGGAGTGCGAGCTCCTTGCAAAGATCTTGGGAGGAGAAAAGGGAAAGGTCTGGAATCGGAAGCCCAGGCAGCAGGAAAGGTGGTGCGTGCAAGGCGCATGGGCTGCAAGTGGGGCGGGGCAGGCGCCTGGCACCTGGGACAAGGCCACCTGGCTTGAAGTCCCAGCCCTGCCACTGCTTTGCAAAGTCCCTCCCCTCTGCAGGCCTCCGTTTCCTTGTCTCAAATGGGAGGTGGGGTCCACGAGAGCAGGGCTTCCCATCTTCTGATGTGCATGGGAGTCACCTGGGAGCCTTTTGAAGGCAGATCCTGGTTCAGTGGATCTGAGATGGGGCCTGGGAAGCTGCATTTCTAATAAACTCCCAGGTGGTGCTCATGCTGCTGGTTCTTGAATTTATCTAAGAGACCTACCAGCTCTGACAACAGTTTGTTTTTTTGAGTCGAGCAGGGAAGACACGCTGGGGTTCCAAACCCTTCAGCACAAGTGGCTGTTCATGTGTTCATTCACTCACTCCTGCATTCGTTCAACAAGCATTTTCTGGGCCTCTCTCTGTGCCAGGTCCCTGCCTGGTGCAGGGGATATAGAGATGGACAAGAGCCAGTCCTGCATTTGAGAAACTCATGGTCACAGAACCAGAGAGACAGCCCCACCTGCCCAGTGCTGGGGGAGAAGGAAGCCTGGGGTGGGGAGGTTGTGGGAACACTAGAGAGGCCCCTGGCCAGACACGGGAGAGTCAAGGAAGGCGTCCCAGGGGAGAAGACTCCTTGCCTACTCTAATGAATGAGCAAGGAGCACCAGGCAAAGGTGAGGGAGGGAGAGGGCAAAGGTGTTCCAGGCAGATGAGATGGCATGTGCAAAGGCCCGGAGAAGGGAGCCAGGCTTATTGATTGTGAGGTGAGAGGGGCCACACACAGACACACAAGGTGATCACACAAGTGCACACACACACTCCCCTCAGAGGTGCAGATGTGGGTAAGAGGCAAAATCCTAAATGACGAGAGAATTTTTATTCAGGGAACCTCCATGAACTCCAGTTGAGTGGGTTGTTGTGGAATGGTTTCCATGGCAACTCTCTGCTTTCCTCCCCAAAGACTCTGCAAGGACGGCTTCCCAGGCTCCTTCAATGCCAGGGCCAAGTCTCCCCTAGCTGCCAATTCCCAGAGTCCACCCTCCACCCCCACTCTGGGCCCCCCAGGCTGGGAGAACCCAACCCCAGGGAGTGTCCTCTCACACACAGGCCCATACCTACCCTACCCTGTCTGCTCCAGACCCTGCCTGCTCTTCCCCACCCTTGGCCCCATGCTGTCCCCCAAAAACTTTGGGAGGAAGTTCTGGTTCCCTCCTTTGGAGGTGACTGAAGCTCAGAGAGAGGCAGACAACTATCCAGTTTGGATTCTTTCCCCCTGGGGCTGGGGTGGGGAGGGAGGGTGCTGTCTATGAAAGGTCAAGGTCCTAGATTCTCCTTGCCTGGCCTCCACCCCAATGCCAGAGCATTCATTCATTCAGCCCTTCCATTCATATCTACTGAGCATCAACTGTGCATCCGGCCCCATGCCAGTCCTCAGGGACACAGACCCAGGCCCAGGAGCTCATAATCTAGTGGGGAGACAGATGTTGAGCAAAAAAGCAAATGAACACATCAAGGCCCTTAGGGTGTCCATGGGTGTATGGGCTCTCCCACTTCTGGATCCACTGAGGAGGACGAAGAGGGTTGGGAGTCTTGAGGGAGAAGATCTGAGAACACAAGTCTAGGAGGTTTTAGGAGGAACCTAAAACCCCATTGCTATGGACTGAATGCTTGTGTCCCTTTGCGAGGACAGTCAAGCAGCCCCTATAGAGAGATCTCCATGGCACTAAACTGAGCCCTCCTCAACTTGAAGGTTTTACTAATTGTTTATTTGCTTGTTCTATCTGTTCCTGAAAGAGGGATTATGGTGGGAGTGAGTCATCTTGGAAACAAATCCTACAGCCCCAGCCTGGCTGACACTTGATTGCAAACTCATGAGAGACCCCAAGCCAGAATCCTCCAGCCTAAGTTGCTCCTAGATTCCTGACCCACAGAAACTGCAGAATAAAAAATGTTTTTTGTTGTTCGAAGCCACAAAATTTTGGAGTAATTTGTTATGCAGCAATAGCTATCTATTGTTCAAAAACATAAAGAAGAGTAAAGATATTTAAAAAATGATGAAAGCCAGATTTCTCACCATTGGAGGAAGGAATTTCAAATATGGAAAGGGAGAAAATTAGAATGAACCATGTGGTTGGATAGAAATTAGAGTTCACGATTGTCAATATCTATAAATACACAGATGTAGAAATAAACACAGACGCAAATGTGTGTGAATGTTTGTAAATATACACATGTATAAACATATATATTCCCATCTCTGTCCACTGAGAAGACCTCAGAGTAGTGACATTCCAAGAGCTGTGGGCATACCTAGGGCCAGATCTTGGTTTCTAAATATCATTCTCCGAGGCTTCTTAGGGAAATGACTGATTCCAAGGCAGGGAAAGTATAAGATGAATCCGAAATGTCATGTTGTGCCAAAAAGTAAGGAAGTGTGCAAAGAACAAGGGAACAAATCAAAAGAAGTGCCCACTGGCCAAGTCTAGAGAAATCTGGGCATCATAATGAATATTGATTGTAATACACTGATATTGGTCCTATGGCTATATTGATATAACCCACTGAATGCAACAGGAATCCACAAGTCTATGTTGACATAAATAAACAAATGAATAAATGGAAAGTTTGATAAAGAGTTGGATATTTACATATTTCAAAGTAACTCCCCCACAAAATACTCGTTAATTACAAATGGGAAAAGAGTAATTTTACAGCGGGGAAACCTAGCAGACATCATTTTAGTTAGGCTATCAGAAATGAGACAAGCAAAAAACCCTGAGGCACATAATAGGATGCCATAAAAAGAATGCAGTGTCACTCCTGTGATGGTCCTGCAGATATTTGAAGTTCTCACCAATCTTTTATCTGCTTGTGCTGTCAATTACTGAAAGAGGGATTGTGGGCTGTCTCTTTCTCCTTTTAGTTCTCTTGAGTTTTCCTTTATACATCTTGAGGCTATGTTATCAGTTGCATGGAGATTTAGAATTGTATCTGCTTGATAAACTGAACGTTTTCTTCACTGTGACTATCTCTCTTTATCTTTAGCATTGCTTTTTCCATTAAACTCTACTCTTGCTGATATTAATGTAACTACACCAGTTTACTTTGGGTTAGTATTTGCGAGGTATAACTTTTTCCGTTCTTCTACTCTCCTCAGTTCTGCATCCTTATATGGGACATGTCTCTCTTGTAAGCAGCATATGATTGGGCTTATTCATTTTTTTATCCAATGTGTTAATGTTTGTCTTTCAATTAGAGTATCTAATCTGCTCACATTTAATATAATTGCCGTATATTTGGCTGTAGCTCTCCCATTTTATTGTTTTCGGTTTCCCCCACTTATCCTCTGGTACTTTTCTCTCATTTCTTGCTTTCTCTTGCCAGCCTGAAATTACATACCAAGCGAAAAATAATCTTCGAAAATGAAAGTTACACAGAGATATTTCAGACAAATAAAAACTAATAATTCATCAACAGCTCACCCTCATCAAACAAAGTAGTAAAAGATGATTTTCAGACACAGAAAACAGATCCCAGATGGAAAATTGGAGAAGTAGGAAGAAATGAAGGCCAATGGAGAGAGAAAATATGTAGTTAATCTAAACAAATATTGTCTGTATAAAGCAATAATAAAATTCTCTCGTGGCATTTGAAATACATGAAGAATTAAAATGCCAGATGGTAGCAGATGACAAAAGCATATAGAGGGGATAAATGGAGTTTTAAGTAGCCTAATGTTCCTGCATTTTCCCACAAGTGGTAAGGGTAGTAATTTATATTAAATTTTAATAACTTAAGGATACATATTATAATCTCTAGGGTAAGTATTAAAAGAATATAAAACTAACACGCTAGTAAAGGGATAACATGGATTAATAAAAAATACCAGATCAATCCAGAGTAAGGTGAGAAAGGAGAAAAAAATAAATACATTTTTGAACTGAAAAAAAAAACCCAGTAAAACGTAAAAGAAATTTCAAAGGTAATAAAAAGCTTCTTAAATTGGGTGGTGAGCACACAGTGTTCACTTTGACCTGATTCATATACTTTAAACATATTAAATATTCTTTTCACTCTACTCCATAGTTAATAAAAACATATTTAGAAACCAAAGCAAAGGGTGGATCACGAGGCACATATAATATGACCTTATTGGCATAGATATGTATATATACATGAAATAAGAAAGAAAAAGAAACAAAACAGGTGGGACAAATAGAAACATATGCATATATTTTTTCTGTAGAAAAAAAAAATTTGGAAGCCTTTTTCCAAAATGCAATCAGCGGTTGTCTGTGGGGGTGGGGAACGGAATGCTGGAGGAAACCGTCTATTTCCGCCTACATATAGTCTATGGAGTTTGCATATTTTTTTCCGTAAGCATGTATTACTTAAAGAATTACAAACAAGCCGCAAATATATTTCCACTTTGAAAAAATAAATTTTAAAAATGTGATGGGAATAGGACCTGGCGCGCGTGGCAGCTGAAAAGGCGGCTTACGACGCGGGTTGCTTCCCTCGGCCCTGCGCTTAGCGCTCAAGTTGAGAGGCCGACCTCCTGCTGTCGTGACCCGCCTCTCCCACGCGGTGGCGCTGCGGGGCAGGCCCAGCCGCTCCTGGCAGGGGTGGCGGGGTGGCGGGGTGACGGGGTGGCGGGGTGACGGGGTGGCGGGGTGGGAGGGGGTGGGTGCTGTCGCGGTGGGGATGGGGCGGCGCATCTTCAGGAACAGATTTATTTCTTCAGCGTCCAGCCGACAGCCTTACCAGGTGGCATCCGAGCGCGGGCACGCAACAAGTCAATCGCCCCCGGAAGGTGGCTCCGGAGCATTTCAGCACAAGCTGCCAGGGCCATTATGCGCGCGGTGGTGCCGCCCAACCCACGTCGCCACGCTGAGTTAAGTGCCCTCCTGTCTCCCAGTGATAAGATTGGATTCCAGGGCATGGCTGCAGGGCCCTCCTGGGGCTTGTTAAATCATCGTGGGGGCCTGTCTCCAGAGGTAGTGGGTTCTAGGTGCCTGGAAGAGTGCAAACCACGTTGACCCACTTCAATTGTCAAGGGAGCTACAATAGGGTGGAGGGGGATCTTGCTTTGGATGAGATGACCCTGGGTCCCTCTGGGCTGAGAGTGGGTATTTCTGATCTGTCTCTGAATTCTCCCACATGTGAATCTGAGCAAGTCACTCTGCTTAAGACACTCCATAGCTCCCCATGGAGAAGGTCCGAGTTCCTAAGCCTGATTAGTGAGGTTCTTTACCACCATCACACCCTCCAACCACCCCCACCTCAGGGTATCCCATATTCCATCACACTAAATCCTTTCATTCCCTCCCACCTGTCATGCTTTCTCTCACCTCTGAGCCCACGTTGTTCCCATTCACTCAAACACTTTTCCACTTCTTTTTTTCTTGGCTAACTCTGACTCATCCTTCAAACCTATAGTTTGAATGTTGCCTCCTCCTGGAAGCCCCTTTGACCCCTAAGGGCCCCCGCAGGCTTCCCTGTTCTAATACCACACCTGACTTGAATTGTATGTTTATTGTTTGCCTCCCCGTTGGCTGGTGGGCCCCATGAAGTCAGGGTCCTGCTTGCCTGGGTCATCACTGCTCCCCGGGCAGGATCGTGGGGTACCTAGCGGGTGCTCCATAATTCACTGTTCTGTGAATCGGTGTTTGTGTGCATGCATCGCGTGGTGGGGGCCCCTTCCTTTGGGGGTGCCCGAGGGCTGTGGCAAAGGCGCTTTGTGGGCTATGGGTGGAACAGAGATGGGAGGGACAGGGCGCAGTCACAACGCCTCGTCCGGAGGATCCACTGGGCTCCCCTTGGGCTCCTGCTGCCTGGGCACACCAACAGCAATGGCTGGTAGCTGCCAGGGCCCCTCCCCAGCACACAGTGGGCAGCTGGTCACAGGCTGACCTCAAGCGGCACCAGGACAGAGGTGAATGCAGGGCTCAGCTCTACTCACCCAGGACACTCTGCCTAGCATCCTCCCTACACATGCGGTTGTCTTCCAGACCCTGATGTCCAGCCCACGTGCCCCGCTGATGTTGGACATCTCCTCCTGAATGTCCTCAGCACCCTAAACTCCTCTGAATTCATCATCTTTCTCCAAATGGCTTCTTTTCCTGGTTCCCCATCCCCCAAGCCACCACCCCTTTTCCTCCCTCTCCCACCTACTCACCCATCACCAAAGCCCGGTCTCTAATCAAGGACCGCCCCCCCATCTGCTTTACTGACCTCTCTAGGGTCCTGTGAGACCAACACCCCATCCCCATCCACCCCTCACCCATATTATAGCCAGGCTTATTTTCAGTTCCCCAAATGAGCTGCAACTGCTCTATCCTCCTGGCCTTTGTGCTGAGCCCTCTGTCTGGACATCCCCTTTCTACCTGGTGAATGTGCATACATTCCTCATTTCAGCAAAACTCTCCTTGAACTTAATGTGATACAATTCAACTTTTTCGTCAAATGGAGAGTCTCCTGCTGAGACATCCCTCCCTCCAGGAAGCTGTCCCTGGTCCAGTACCCCTCCTTAGGGCTCCCATGGTCTCCTGGGCTTCCCCCATCTCTGCCCAGGTTGCGCTGTGCTGCCAAACCTGATGGTCAGTGTTGTGTCCCCAGCTCACTCGGCTGCTCAGCATCACCTGACCACTGGTCATGCCCCCCTTGCCAAAATCCCTTCTCTTGGCTCCCGGGTCCCTGCTCTCGAGTTCTCCTCTTCCTGCTCGCTAGCTGCACCTTCTCGGGTCTCTTGACAGGTTCTTTTATCTCCCTGCCCTCTAGTGTTGCCACGCCCCAGAACAGGGCCCCCAGACCTCTTTTCTCCTCCATCTACTCTCTCCTTTGGTGCCAGCATCCAGGAACATGGCTTTAAATGCCATCTGCATGCTGACAACTCCCACGTTTCTATGTCTGGCCTGGACCTGTTCCGTGACTCCAGGCTCCAGGCTGTAACCTGTTCCTCCCCTCTCTGTTTGATGGCTAATGCACACCTCCAACTTAACAGATCAAGCTCTCGGTTCAAACTCCCTTCCTCCAACCTACTCCTCTTCTGTAGCCCCCATTCTTCTGGTTCATGGAGCCAAAATCCTTGGTGTGGTTCTTCATTCCTTTTTGTCACCCCACATCCAGCCATGAGGAAAGCCTGTGGCTACCTTCAAAATACATCGGAGTCCCCCCCCTTCTCCCCACTGCCACCCAACCACTTGGTCCTAGATTTCTAGTTGGGTCAAGTTCGGTGGCCTCCTGACCAGTCTCCCTGCTTCAGTCCTGGTCCCCTGCCGTCTATTCCCAACCCAGCAGCCAGCCTGTAAGTCAGGTCATACCCTCCTTCCACTCCAGACCTTCCATGAGCCCCCTCCTTACCCGGAGTAACAGCCGAGCCCTTCCCTGCCTATAAGACCCCTAGGAGCTGATGTGCTCTCCCATCACCCCAACGCTGGCCTCCTTGGCTGTTCCCTGAACATCTCCCCCTCAGAGCTTTGCACTGGCTGTTCCCTCTGCCTTTGACATTCTCCCCAATATCTGCACAGCTCCATCCCTCCCTGCTCTCAGATCTCTGCTCACAGAGGTCTCCCCGACGAGTCTGCACACAACTCGACTCCCAGTACTTCTCAGCCCCTTCACTCTGCTTTGTCTTCCTTACCAGGCCTTGTAACCACCTGAGATATCATATTTATTTATGTGTTTATTATCTGTCTCCTCCACTAGAATGTAAATCTGAGAGGGCAGGGATTTGTTCTCTTGTGTTCCCTGTGTATTCTCGGTATCTGGCACATCTGGTGAAGGAGACCCTCTTTCACCAGACAGTGAAGACTAAAAAGCAGGAATGTGATTGTATTCATGACCAACACCCAAGTACTCAAGCCATCATCAGTGCTCATTAAATACTGAATGCGTGAATGGGTAGATGGGTGGATGGTTGGGTGGATGGATGCATGGATGGAAGGGTAGGTGGATGGATGGGTATATGGATGGATGGATGGGTGGATGGATGGGTGGGTAGGTAGATGGATAAATGGGTGGATGATTGGATGGAGAAAAGGATGGATCAAGGTGTTGACTGGGCAGCTGTCGTCCCAGGCCCGATTCTGCAGAGGGAGGCAAGTCTGTCCACCTGGAGACACCTGAGCCCCAGAGTCATTTCAGAGCACCTGAGATTCTGAGGGCCCACATCCTTACCGGCTCCTGTGGGACCTCCCCAGGCCCTAGATGATTTGCAATGAGAAATTGCTCCAATATGCCACCTTGATCCACATTTCAAGTTCTCATGCCATTTGACATAGCATTTCTGCTTCTGAGAATCTCTCCAACAAAAATGCCAGCACCAGTGCACAGAAATAGACATGTGCACTGTGAGGATCACAGCAGCACTGCTTGTATTCACATACAACAGGGACCAGTCTGGATGTCCCTCAGTAGAGGACCACTGGGTGAATGGTGCCACAGCCCACCTTACAGCACTTGGTGGCCAATACAAAAATCAAAGAGGATGGATCCACGTGTTGAGATGGGAAGATTTGGGGTTGACTTGTTAAGTGACAAAAGCATGTCATAAAACAATCATCTAGAATGAGCCATGTGCTCTGTGTGTGTGTCTGTATGTCTGTGTGTCCATGTGCATGTACACTGGAAAGGGGGCTGGACTCACTCATCCACTTCCTAACCATGGTCACCCCGGGGGAACAGAGTGAGAACTGGAAGGGAAAGTCTATATACTTCCTATTGACTATTCTTTTAATAATAAGCTTGTATTCCTATGTAATTGCACACAATTTTAAAGAAATTGTCCCTTTGTAGGTTTCAGCTCTTGATCTGAACACATGTTTTCCTGCTTCTTGGTGGCCGGCTATGCTTTGACGGTAGTTGGGCAGGTGGTGGGTGGGTTGATGGGTTAGGGGCAAGTTCATCACCCAGGGCAGCGGGTGTGGGGTCTGTTACCAACCTCTGACCAAAACAACCCCCAAATCCTCGCCCTGACACTAGGGCTCTTCTACCCAACATTCAAGCACAATCTCCTGGTTTTCCCAAACACACCTACAGCGGGGGTCGGCGAAACAGCCCCCTGGCCAGATCAGCACGTCACCTGTTTTTGCACGGCCTGTGGGCTAAGAGTGCTTTTTACATTTTTAAATGGTTGGGAAATGATCGAAAGAAGAATACTATTTCATGACACAAGAAAATCATATGAAATTCAAATTTCAGGGTCAACAAAGCTTTGTTGGAACACAGCCAGGCTCACTCATTTATGTATCGTCCATGACCACTTCTGAGCTACAACGGCAGATTGAGTGGTTACAACAGAGGCTGGGTGGCTCGCAGAGCCTCGGATATTTACTATCTTTACAGGAAAAGTTTGCTGATCCCTGATATGTAGTATCTTCTGTACCAAGCAAATCAGCTGCCTCTGTGGCCCCACTACCTGGCGTTTGCTTTCTCAGGTCCTTCTGTCCTGCCTGCTCTCTCTCTGCCACCTCCCCTTGTCTACCTGCTGGAAAACCTGCCGTCCTAAAAGCTCCTTTCCAACCCTGCCTGTGACAGGAGGGCGTGATCACTCCGCCCAGCTATCCCTCTGCTGGCCGATGGGTACACCTCCCTACCCGCCCCCCGCCACCCCCGACCTCCTGTCCTGGTGGAGAAGATCCTCTTGGGCAGGGACTCTGATTCATTTCTGTGTCTCCAGCCCTTGGCACCGTCTCTGGCTAAAGTTTGCTGAATTGCATGGACTGCCGTCATTGCCGTGTCGGTAAAACGCTTCCAGGCTTCTCTGGTTTTTCCTGACTCACCACAAAACCTGGAAACTAGCCAAGAAGCATGGGGGAGGAGGGGTGGGTCAAGTGGAGTGCAGAGAGCTGAGCTCATGGGGGGGGGGGGTTCTGGTGATCGCAGGGGCTTCCCCCAGGGTCGAATGGCTCTGTGTGACCACGGAGAAAAAAGCTAGGACCGGTGTGGGGCAGCAACAGGAGGACATAGGATGACTCCTTTGATGGGGAGATCTTACTTGGAGTCAGAGGGAACTGACTGCGAGACAGGGAGTGATTTCCCCATTTTTGGAGGTAAGCAAGCAGAGTTTGGATCAAGGATGCCACGGAGGAGACTCCTGCCCTGTCAGGGGGGTGCACAGGATGACCCTCCAACCTGGGGCTCTCGGAGCCTGGGGTTCTCTTGGGGTGATGAACAGGCACTTGGGTACCACCAAGGCCAGGCTCTGGGGGCTCAGGGAGGAGTCACAGAGCACTATCCCTGCCAGCTGCTGAAGATCTCCCTCATTTCAGGCCAGCCCGTGTCCCAGCCCTACTGCCGGAAGGCAGGGCGTGCCAGCATCTCCAGGGCTTCTCGGAACAGGAGGACCCAGCAGCCAGGACATCTCAAGTGGAGCCCCACGTTCATCACAAAATTGATGATTTCAGGGAACTCTGAGGACCCAGACCACCATCCCCGTCCCCTCAGCCCTGGAAATCCCCTAACTCCTGGTGTTCATTTAGGGTTTGCCTTCTTCCCGGAAAGGTCTGAGGTTCTTTAATGATAATTCAGATCACATTTGTGTGGCATGAGGCACCCACAGGACATTGTGGTTGAGAGTCTGGGCCTCGGAATCCGCTGCATGACCACCGGGGCAAGTTACCGAACCTTCCAACAGCGCCACAGAGGACTCAGATTTCTAATCCGGCCCCAGCAGTGGGTGCGTGGGCCCCAGAATCCAGGCCTTGCTCCTGCCACTTCCTGGCTGTGTGAGGTTGTGAGCACTTCCCATCTCTGAGTCCTGGTGTGGTTAGGATTCCCTGAGAGCACGCGGGGACTCACGAGGGCCCCGAAGCGCGCACGGAGCTGCTGTCGTAAGAAGGAAACCAGCCTCTCCTTGCCCTGGTGGAGCTGGTGAGAAGGCAGCCTGTACCATGCCCTTGTCCCCTGCCAGCTGGCTCAGAACTTACTAAAAGGTGCCACCCCTCGGTTTCATGGCCTTTGAACAAGACAAGAAAGCAAAGCCGACCCTCTCCTTAAACACAAGAGACGGCAAAGGACAGTTGCTTGGAGCGGCCCAGGATGTAATGTAGGGTTACCTGGGAGCAGACCAAAGGCTGGCCCTGTCCCACCTCTGAGCCTGCTTGCTACCTCCACCCAGACACACTCTTTTCGTTTTGGGTGAGGAGGCACCGCTGGGTGCTACAAGGGGGCCAGCAGGGCCCTCCAGTCAGGAAGACACAGTCTCAAATCCCAGCTCTGTCACTTCTCAGGGACTCCATATAGCCTCTTGGGTTTCCATCTGTGAAGTGGGACTCAGAAAACCTATTCTGGAAAGTTGATGTGAGGTGCACGGAGAATACAGGCTCACCGCACGGCGCCCCCAAGTAGAAGACCCCTTGGTCTCCTTCTCCCATTCTGACCCTGGAGTCCCAGCCCTTAACTAGAAGGGAGGACCCAGTCCAACCAGATATGCATTAAGATGCAGGGAGAGACACAGACAGGAGCATCTCCATGCGAGATGACCAGGTACTCAGTGAGGGCTCCTGGACCGTGTGCTGTTAAATCAAGGCAGGAGACGGTGAGGAACAAATAACAATTACAGCTAACACTTAGCCCTTCCACAAAGATTTCCCTTCTGCTGGGCACTGCTCTGGGTGCTGGGGGTACAGCATGCAGCTTGAGTGAGAGCAGGGGCTGGAGGATGATATGCAAATAAATACATAGTATAATCAAATGGTACCCGCAGTGCCAGGAAGAAAGCTCAAGCTGGGGACAGGGGGGCTAGAGAGTGACGGGAGGGCAGGGGGCATGATATCTTAGAAAGGGGGGCTAGGGAAGGCTCTCGAGGAGGTGGCGTTTGACCAGAGACTTGAACACGGAGAGGCGTGAGGATCCGGGGAATTCATTCCATGGAGAGGAAGCGTTCAGGCCCTGCAGTGAGAGTATGCGGGGCAGTTCAAAGAAAAACGAGAAAAAATGAGGCCAGCGGGGTGGAACGGGAGGGTTTGTGCTGCTGCGGGAAAAGGGCAGTGCTGTGGGCTGGTGGGCTGGGCTGCGTCGGGAGCTTCGGCTCCCAGATCTGGACCCACTGGCCCCACCGCTCCTCTGAGCTCCCATCCTGCAGCCAGAAGGGACCCCTCGACATCTCCATGTGTCTGTCTGAATTTCCCACCACTAAGCTCGAGATCCCCATCCTCAAACTCTCCCCTCCCGGGCCTCCTATGGCTCTGTAAACCAACTGGTCACTCAGGCCAAAAGGCTCAGAGTCACCCCAGACCGCCCTGGTGGAGTCCCAGTATCTTTTGCCTCAGACCCCAGCCGTGTCTTATCTGGCCTCCCTGAGTCCGCTCTGGCCCCTCCTGGGGCCACTCTGCACACAGCAGCCTTTCCTGTCACTCTCCTGCTTCAATCTGCAGTGGCTCCCACACTCCCCTGGCCCACAAGGCCCTCCATGAAGTGGCCTCTGTGGCCTTTCCCTTCTCTCCGACTATTCTCCTGCCGGTCTGCTCAGCCTCAGTGGCACTGGCCGTCGTTCTGTCCCCCTGCTCACCAAGCTCACTCCCACCTCAGGCTTTTTCGGTAGCTCTGCCCACTCCTGGTTGCTCTCCCCAGAGCCTGCCAGTCAGGTCACTGTTCAGATGTCACCCCCTCGGAGGGGTGTCCCCTGACCACCTGACCGCAAGCAGCAGTGCCCTCTCAGGCTCTGCATGTGGCCCGGCTTTTGCTCTCCGACTGGCCCTCCTCTCCGTCCGCCGGTGTGTGCGCCCGCCCCCAGGTAGAATGTAAATGCCACCAGAGCAGGACAGCGTCATCCCAGCCGCCAGCACAGGGCTGGGCACAAAATCAGCGCTCCATACTGTTGCGAAAGGAGCTGAAGAACGAGATGGGCCTTGAATGGCCGTCACTGCCTCGTGGGGAATGTACAAATGCCGGCCCTTTCTGACCGAGCGATTTCACATCCTTGCTTTTACCCTGGGAGGTCATGAGACAGATGTGTACAGAGTATTTGAGATGCATGTCACAGTGTTGCTTGTGGTCGTGAACAACTGGCAACAACCTAGGTGTCCAGGGCAACAGCTCAAATTAGGTACAGCACAGCCGAAGGGTGGAACGTCACACAGCCACTAAACAGGAGACGGGCTGTTTACACTGTCGTGTCACCAGGGGAAGGAAGCAGAGCCCAGTGCTTAAGACAGATTTATGGTGAATGAATTCCTGGAGGCTCAGAGCTCTGGCTGCTCTTAAACACGTCTAATTCATAAAAAGAGGGCGATGGGCGGGGAGGGTGGGAGCTGCCCGGCTAATCCAGCTCTGACCTTGACCTGTGAGAAGCGAGGCTTGGGGAAGGAAGCCCCAGGCCTTGGCTCCCACAGGCAGGCACAGCCACACTGGGGCCCAGGTCCCCCTCCCATCAAGCCCCACCGCCCACTCTCAGCTGGTTCTGGGGGCACAGCCTGGTGAGGGGGGCATCGTGAGCCTCACTGTGAGAGCCTCAAGGCAAGTCCCTTCTTTCCGAGTCGCAGCTTCCTCATCTGTAAAATGGGCCCATCTCTTCCCACCTCCCTTAGCTCGCTTAGAGACGATAACTGTTCGGGTCAGGATGAGCATTACCCTTGACGGAGGGTTTAAGACACAGCCTGCTGGGCCGGCCCCAAGGCTTTGCTGCACCTTATCCCGTCTAATTGGCACAACCACCCTGTGAGGAAGGGCTGCGAGCAACCCCTTCTACCAATGAGACCCCAGGGGTGGAGGGACCAGCTCTGTCACCCAGCCAGGAAGTCGTAGTCTGGGTAGGAACCCAGGTGGTCGACTTCAACCACGTCCTCTTCACTACCACACGCTAGCTGGAAAGAGACCACAGATGTGCAAATGGGCCCCGAGAACCCCCAAGAGCTGGGGGCAGCACTGAACCTGAAATCACCTATGGGCTGGTGGTCCGAGGGCCCGACCCCCCACTCCCTCCCCCGCCTCAGCCTGTGCCAGCCCCCCCCCCCCCCCGGGGCCCCCTGAGTGGGAGAGCCAGGGAGCCTGGTGCCTGCAGCTGCGGGGGGAGGGCCCAGCCTATCTGTAATTAAGGCAGCGGGAGGTTGGGAGCTGGGATCTCTGTCATCCAGGGTTGGAGGGAGGGGTGAAGGGTGACAGAAGGAACTTCCCCGAGCCCAGGCCAACCACGTCAGCAGCCACTGGCTGCTCTGGGAGCAGCTGGGCAGCAGTGGGGGGCTGGGAGGGACCAGGTGGGTATTTCCCTCCCCGCCACCCCTGGCCTGGGCTTCCTGCCTGCCTCCAGGCTTGTCTCCCTATCTCCCATCTCCCTCCTCTTGATGTCCCTTCTGCCTCAGCACCAGAGCCATGTCTCCAAAAAGCTGGTCACTGAGGCTTGGCTTCCAACGTCCCAGCAGTGCTGTGGGGCAGAAAGCTTTCTCCTGCTGTAAGTGCAGGGCATGAAAGAGAAGACTGGGCAGGGGCCGCCCGCGGGATTCCCAGGCATCCAGTGGAAAGCGGCCCATTCTCTGGAACAAATGCCTTCAGAGGCTGCCTGTCACCCCTGGACCAAGCCTGCCCTCCCAGGCTGTCATCCCAGGTCCTTCTCATTCCACCCCAACCCGAGATCTCCCCTGACGTTCTCCCAGTCACTTCTCGCTCCCTATTGCGTGTTACCTTCCTGCCTCCATGCCTTTGCTTGGGCCATTCCCTCTGGCTGGAATGCCTTATCTTCTCCTGCTCAGCCTGTCCAAATCCTTCTCTCTCTGCCCAGTTCACATGCCTCCTCATCCAGGCAGTCTTCCCTGATTGGTCCAAATGATACATTCCTTCTCCCACAAGCCTAGGGCTCCATTCTGTATTCTGGGTCTAATGTAGATTGAATGACGGCATCTTTGTCCTCCCCCTGTCCCCCAGCACCAAGGCTGTGACCTCTCTGGGGTCTAGGCCTGCCCTGGAGGCTACTCATAAGCCTTGGACAAGTCACTTCACCTCTTAAGCTGATTGTCCTAATCTGTAAAATAAGGGAACTGGAGTTTCCAGCAGAGGGATCACCGAGAGTTGCATGGGACAACCTGGACAAAGGCTCAGAACAGAGCCCAGCCCTGGGGGCTGCTTAATGAGTGGTACCCAGTGTTATTATGGCTGTTCCTGTAGAGGCCGCTTCTCCCTCTCCCCTGGTGACTTGACAGCCTCCCCACTCCTGTCCTGCCCCAGCGCCTACCCTCTCTTACAGCAGGAGTAAGCTTTCTGCCCCACAGCGCCTACCCTCAGGCCTGAGGCCATCTTCTGTGAGGCCCTACATGCCCGTCCCCTGCTCCCCTCCTCCTTCTCCTCTCTCTGCACCACCTCCCCCTCATCCACTGCTCCAACCACCTGGAACTGTTTTGGGGGCACTGAACACCCCAAGTGACTTCTCATTTCAAGGCTTTTGCACAGGCCACTCCCTGCACCTGGCACACCTTTCCCCCTCTCTCCCTCCTTCTTCTCCTGGCTAACTCCTACTCATCCTTTAGGCTCCAGCTTAGGTGCCCATTCCTCCAGGAAGCCTTCCCTGACCTTCTCCCCCAGCCAGGTGAGGCATCCCTCCTTTATGCTCCTGCAGCCCTTGCCCCACACACTGCATTGCGCTGACCTGTTTACCTGTGCGTCCCGGGAGGCCAGACGCTGCGCCTTGCTCCCTGCTGCAAATCCAGTGCCTGGCACTGTGTCTGGCGCCGAGTAGATGCTCAAAAAAAATTTAGTGACTAACTGAATGGATGGATGAGTCAATTTCTGCATCTCCCACATTGCAGGCAATGTCTGTAGAACAGATTTGAGTGGGAGGTTCCAGCAGGGCCTGGGAGAAGCCCCTGGGGTTTGGGCGCTGGTGGTGAGCACAGCGGATCCCCCATCCCCTCCCACGGGTGGGTCAGCCTCCCTCCTTCCCATAGACCCCAGGGCCCCAGAGCCAGCTTCCAGATGCTAAGCCCCTACTCAGCCTTACCTCTTAGCTTTTCCGTCTGCACAGCCGGCCAGATCCCCACAGCCAGCGTCGCGGCCAGCCAGGCCAATCGTCCCCGGCGTCTTCCTATTTTAGACATCTCGCTGCCTCAGTCCCTTCTAATGTTTCCAGCCAGGCTGCGGGGGGAGGAAAAAGAGGTTACTGCTACTTTAAATGTACTGTATGAAGGCAAGGGCTGGAAAGGGGCCTGCTTGCCGGAATACCCAGTCATCTAGTTGGAAAAGCCGCCAGATGGAATACAAAAGGAGAAACCCAGACGCTCATGGAGACAGCCTCAGTTCATAAATCAGGTGGGGCCAGGGGCTGGGGGCCCGTACGCCATGGAGCCCGACTCTCTCCTGGACCAGGACGACTCCTACGGTAAGACGGGAGCCTGTAAAGTGGCAGAGTTGGGGATCCAGCTGCTGCTCAGGCAGACTTTTCTCTGTTTGCTGCAGGAATCTGAGTTGAATGGGGGAGGCGGTCAGGCAGCTGGGCACTGTCTCGTCTTGGGACCCGTGGGTGGGCATGGGTGCCCAGGGTTACAGGGCACAGGGCTGAAGGGTCCTCAGCAGAGCCTCTGGGCAGCCCCCCCCCCGGCCTCTGGGCGTTGCTGGGGTCGGGGAGGAGGAAGAGAGAGTTTCAGCTGCTTCTGCTTTGCTCTTGGCCAAGAAGGAAGGGAAGGAAGTTTGCAGCCCCCCTGCCTGCCTGCCTCACGCGCGGTCCCCAGGCCTGCCGGGTGCTGTGGGGAATTTAATTAGCGAGATGCTGTAGATAAATACAGATGGACCAGGCAACAGGAACGCACCCTGTAATTAAAGCCAGGGCCCCAGGGGCTGCCACCGGGGAGCTGCCCCTGCCGCAGCCTCCCAGGGAGGCCTGGGCAGACTGTTGGGGAAAAGTTGTTTGGCACAGAGCCCTTGCCAAGAGCCCTGGGGCAGGGATTTGTAAGACTCGGAATGGCTCGGCTGGGGCAGTTTCTGTAGGCTGGGGGCTCCAGGGGTGCAGGTCACTAAGACCCCGACCACACAGCCTGGCCAGGCTGCTGCGCCTTCGGCTAGGATGCCCAGCGCACTCTGGCTGTCTCTGGGCAACGGGCAAAGGAGGGAAGCAGGGTCAGGAGCGTGGCTGGGGGACTGAGGCAGGGCGTGGGGGCAGCAGGTTGTAGGGCTCAGTACGGAGAGGGCCATGTTGGCCTTCGAGAGGAGGCCCGGTTCAGGAGCAGCCTCACCCCAGCTTAGATCGGCCTTCGGGGGGACCAGGTCCCTGCTGAGAAAGCTGAGTTCTTCTCCCCCCTCTGGACCCTGCACCCCACCCCAGCCAGGCCTGGCGGCCGGGCACAGATTCAAGGCCAGATATCCTTCCTCCTGCAGGAGCTCAGCTCTTCCCAGGGAGAAGGGCCCTCTGCTGCTTTTGGAGCTGCGATTCTCAGGGGAGCTTGGTACGGCCCAGTCCGTGGACCTGGCCTCCGTGGGCAGTCTCGCTGCCGGTGGATACACGCTGAGCGGCCCCCCATTTGCCAGGCTCTGTGTCAGCAGCCTCACCAGCAGTGCAGGAAGAGCTCAAGCTTCAAGAATAGTTTGTGCTTAGTGAATAGAGGCAGGAAAGACAGAAAGAGAGGGAGGGAGGGAAGAAGGGAGAGAGAGAAACAGGCTCCCGCCCTGGAAGAGCGCCCAGACTGGAATGGGAGACAGACGAATGATATGAGACCGGATTCAGAGCGATGAGCTCCTTGGGGGAGGCTGGGGGCAGACAGTCTGGGTGTGTGACAGGCCTGCCTGCCTGTGTTCACCTGAAGCTTGGCATGAGGATGCCTGGATGCTCCCCCACGGAGGGCACAGACCCTTGTCTGGGGAGACCAACCCATGGCCAAGCACGGTTCCAAAAGCCCCGGAGCTCCATCGCCCCCCCTAGAACCCAGTGGGGTCTCAGGAACCCACAGCCCCGACCTGCTGTCCTCTGGTTTGCTAGTGGCAGCCTCTGGGCAGAGCAAACCTGGGGCCCCTGGACACTGGGGCTGCTTACACTCTATTGTGGGTCCACGCACAAGAGGTCTTCACCTGTTGCTGATCTTCTGGAAGCTGTTGGGGCAGTGAGATGCCCAGGATCCAAGAGGAAGAGGCAAGGGGTCAGACGGGGCCTCGGGAAGGGGTCAGGCAGGAACGGAGGGGAGGAGCCCCAAGTCCAACCGGAAGGGGTCTGGCTTCAGCCTGCTTCAGAGATCCGAAGCTGAAGGGGCCATCCCAGGCCAGGGCAGTGAAGGAAAACTGTGGCCTCAGAGTCACTTCCTCTCTGGGCCCTGGGTCTACATTCCTTCATTTCACAGATACTACTTCCAGGTCCTGCACTAAGTTTTGGGGTTGGAGAGACAAGTCAAACCTTTGTGATGTTCCCAGGCTAGTCTGGGAGAGACATGAGCCCTCCGATGGGGGAGGCCAAGGCAGTGTGGAACCTCTACCCCAACATGTGGAGTCCAGGAAGGCTTCCTGGAGGAGGCGACTCCTCCACTGAAGATAGTCGATGACTCCTTCTTGAAACACTTTCTTCATGTGGCTTCTGGCATAGGCCACTCTCCTGGTTTTCTCCTACCTGTTCTCAGTCTCTTTCTCTGACTTCTTCTCCTTCCCCCCTCCCTCTCCCTGCTGCCCACATGGTCTCTTCATGAAAGTCTGCTGCTTCTGCCACCCTGCATGATCTGACTCTTTCTCTCTCACCCCTCACTCTCTAGGCTCCAGCCATAGTGATCTGACCTTCCTCACACTCTCCCAACTAGGTATCACCCCAGGGCCTTTGCACATGCTGTTTCCTTTGCCTGGAACACTCTTCCTCTTCCTCTTCACTGAACTAACTCCTCCTCCTTCTCCTGATCTCAACTAAAAAGTCACCTCCTCAGAGAAGCCTTCCTAGACCATGTTCCCCCAATCCGTCAAATGAGATCCCACTCTCTTAGTCTCTCTTTTCCTTTACAGGACCTGTTCCTATTTGCACCACACATTATTGTAAGTGTGTGTGTTTAACTTCTGTATCCCCTCAATCTCTAAGCTCCCTGACAGCTGTTGTCCCCAGAGCATAGCTCTCTGCCTGGAGTGTAGGACGTGTCCAACAAATACTTGTTGAATGAGTGAGTGAACAAATTCAGTTGGCCCTGGCAAAAAGGGGAGGAAGAGCATTCCAGGCAGAGGGAACAGCAGCTGCAAAGGCACGGGGGCTAGAGAAACTTGAGAGGGTTCTCTGACACTTCCAATGAGGGTGATGCTTTTGGTCAGGGGTTGGCGAGCTGAGCTCCTTGGGGGGCTCAGGAGCCTCAGTGTGGACAGAGCTGGGAGAGACAGAGCTGGGGGTGGGGCTCGGGGCTCCCCTCCCTGCTTCAGGCTGAGCGACATCTCTCTTCCATCTGGTGGATATCCTGAGCCCTGATTCCATTCACCAGGTGCCCACGGGCTGAAAGGAGCTTGGCCACATCCCCAGCCGCTGACACTAATGTTCTGGAGGCCTGAGCCACATTCAGGGCGTCTTAGCAGACAGGGCCGAGCCGAGCCCCATCAGGTGGTCCTGGAGAGACCCCTAAGTGAGGCCAGTGAGGGCTCAGACCACAGTGGGAGGGAGTGGCTTATGCAGGGGCAGTGGTTTCTTTTATGCCACAAGCAGAGGCAGGAAGGCAAGGAGAAGAAGGGAGCTTGGGGACAGTGTACTAACCCCAGCAGAGCCCTTGGTGGATGGGCCTCAGTTTCCCCATGTGTAAACTGGGGCGAGGGTCAGATCAGATCTGACTGATGTCCTGTGGCATGGGCCCCTCAGAGCTGTGTGAAAAGTCCAGCTCAGAGAAGCACCTCCTTCCCATCCTCCCCATGGCCGGGAGGCCTGACAGTGGGCCAGATTAGGGGGCAAGCCTCACTCTGGAGAACATTCTCTCCTGGGGTCCTCACAGGGCTCTGCCATCCCCCGCTTTGCAGATGTCGCCTCCCTTCCATGCGCTGCAGCAGCTCTCAGGGCTCCCCCAACCAGGGCGTGTTTTTCTTGCCTGGTTTCTGGTCTGACTCCCACCTAGGACCATGAGATCCTCAAGGGTGGGGGCTGGGTCTTGTCTGCCACCGTATCCCCAGGATGTTGCACAGCCTGGTCCTGAGAAGGTGCTCAACACACATTCACTGGATGGATGGATGGTAGAATGAATGAATGAATGAATGAATCCAGCTGGATCCTGCCCTTAACTCGCTCCGTGCCCTCAGGCATCTTCCCCCTCTCTGGGCTCCTGTTTTCTTAGCTGTCAGTTGAGGGTGCTGCACTCCATGGCCCAGAATGTTCCAGCTCCAACCATCTGAGATTCTGAATCCGACTCAGCACTTGGCACCCTCTTCCCTCCCTGTGGCCTCCCTCCCAGCTCCCTTTGCCATCGGGTGGCCTGGACCAAGTCCGCGCTCCTGCTTAGCATCAGCTTCTTGGTCTGACAAATGGGCAGACTCAGCCCAGCCCTGCCTGCTTCCCTGGATGTCCCCAGAGGAGGGATGAGGTAAACCCTCGTGAGGCTGGCCACCTGCTGGGGGGAGCCTGTGATTCATCGAGGAGAGAGTGGGGCTCAGACAGACAGCTGGGATAAAGGCTGCTCCAGAAGGGGCTGGTTGCTTTGAAAATCCTGGGGGCGGAACAGACAGCTCGGAAGTTTCAGCTTCTTCCCAATGATAATCAGCAAGGACACCTGCCTCAGTTGGGGGCGGGGGGAGCGGCGTAGTAGAGGGGCAGGTGGAGGTGATATTGTCACCTTCCAAGCTCTCCAGGTGTACTGAGCAGTCCTCCAGGTGACAGTCCATACAAGGTCCTTTATGTACGTTGTCATCTTGAATCTTCACAACAAACCTGGTGGGTTGCTGTTAGCTCCATTTTCCAGATAGGGAAACTGAGGCTCAGGGAATTAAGTGACAGTGAAGACCACATCAGTGAGGTCAGTGATTTGAACCTGGGTGGCTCCAGCGACACAGCCCTGGGTCTTTATTTTGCTGCAGCCTCTGAGAGCCGCCACTGTGCCAAAGCTGCCACCAGGAGGCCCATCCATTTGTCCCTGGAAACTCTGCCTCCTCGGAGGGTTTGTCGGAGCAGTTCAGGGGATGAGCAAGACGTGGCAGGAGCCACGGCCACAGGCAATGTCAGCTCAGTTGGGGGCAGAAGCAGCTGCAATGGGATGGGATTCATCTAAGGAGAGGGCTATTTTGGGCTGGGAGCTGTCAGGGGGCCTGATGTCACCACTCCCTGGCCCTTCTCGCGAGAGGGGAAAGCTGAAGATGTCATCAAGCGGGTTGGCCTCAGCTAGTAACAAATGGAAAATAATCATAAAATTATTATGATTATTTGATTGATTGATTGATTGATATTATGATTATTATGGTCCCAGTCACGTGCCTCACATTCATCATCACACCTCCGCTTTCCACCAACCTGTGAGCTTGGTGTTAGCATTCTCATGTTAGAGATAAGGAAACAGTTCAGAGAGGCTGAGTGACTCACTCAAAGTCACACAGCTAGTGAATGGCCAAGCTGAGAGTCATGTAGGCTCGTTCTACCCTGGAGTCCATGCTCTGAACCAGTGCCCACTAGGCCCTTCTCTGAGGCCTTGTCTGTGTGGACGGAGCACTGGGAGATGGGTGCTGTTCAAGCCTGCCCTGCAACTCTGGGACGAGAGCCTGGGGCCTCCTCCTGGCTCTGCCACTTAGCTAACTCAACAGGCCCTGGGCAGAGAGCTGCACCCTCAGCAAGCCTCAGTTTCCCCATCTGTGAAATTGAGATAATGATGCCCAACTGGGGTGGGGAAGGGATGCCAAATCCAGAGTCCTTCCATCTTGCTCTAGGGCTCTGCCCTGCACCAGCTGGCTGGGCCTCAGGGGATGGAAGACACAGGAGAAGCCACACTCCCACCTGAGGTCCTTTCACAGGTGAAGAACTGAGGCCAGAGAGGCAGAGTGGGGTGCTGAGCTCTGGCTACATCCCTGGCTCTGTGCTAGGGGTTCCACAGGGAGCCACTGACTCCTTAAGCCCATTGCTCAGATGAGACAGTGGGGGCCTAGAAGGGCCCAAGGCCACCAGCTAGTGGGGGCACTCGAGATTCAAACCCGGGACTCCCAGACTCCTGTGTGTCTGCCCGCCACTCTAGGCTGCCCCCTGGCTATCCTGGTCCCCGATCCACAGACCTTCCTTGGGTCCAGGACAGCCTCAGTCCTGCTAGCCGGGCACGCCTGGGCCTCTGACCTTCCCCAGCTGGGCAGGTGGCTGAGTGGTGGCGCCCCACTTCTTGCCCCATGGGACTCTGGGAAGAGGCTAAATCAGGAAGAATAGTCAATAAGAAGAACCACGAGGACGGATGGGAGGGGCTTAAATGCCGTACGCACTCAGGCCTGAGCTGCTGGCTGCACATGAAGGCCAGGGAGTGAGGTCCAGGGAGAGGGGTGCAGAGGGCAGCCGGGCAGAGCCAGGAGAGAGCTCAGGAGAGAGGAGCTGCTGTCCCCCAAGGAGAGGGGCTCCTGATGGGAGAAGGAGGGAGGGGCTCAATCGGGAGCTCCTGTTGTTCAGAAAGCAAAGGTATTTCACCCTCGTCCTCTCCTCAGGCTTCTGGGGGGCGGCCTCCTGAACTACACTTCCCATGCACAGGCTGGGGCACCTGCTGCCCTCCCGTGGGCCTGGCCACGTGGTTCTCTGAGCCGTGACCTCCTCATCAGAGGGGTGGGGACAGTGGTAGCCGCCTCACAGGGCTCCCACTCTGGTGAGGACGATGTGGATAGATCATCCCTTCTGGTATTGTCCTGGATGGTGACTGCCTCGGGCTGGCCCCTCCCTCCTGGGGCCAGGTGTGCAGATCTTTGTTCAGTCACTCAGCAGTGTGGACCAGTTCCTCTAAGCTTTCCGACCACCTGGTGTATTTCCCACTGCACACGTTAAATCCCCATTTTATAGATGAGGAAACTGAGGCACTAGGAGGTGAGGTCACTAACCCAAGACTCAGTCCTGCAAGTGATGGGGCCTAACTCGCACCCAGGCTGCTGGACCGTAGCGCTGGCTCTCCCTATTCCTAGAAGGCCGCTGGCCCTTCCCGTGAGGACCAGGGTGTCCCCAGCACCCTCTCACTGGCTGGTCTCCCTGGGCTGGCCACTGCGTGCTCCGAGTCCAGCCCTTTGTTGCCACTGCCCAGCCCATGCCTCCTGCTGGGGGGACGTGTCCGGGCTGCTGACCCTACCCCAGGCCTTCCAAGCTAAAGCTGTGCCCCTCCCAGCTGGGATTCCTCCCAAGAGGTCACCTTGGGAAGCCCGGGGAGGCTGGAGCAAACAGGAAACGGCCCGAGGTGTGAGGAGGCACAAGGGAGAGGGTCTTCCTGGTCCTCCCGTCCAGCCCCCATTACATGGTGTGAAGACAGGGCCTGAGAGGGGAGGAACCAGCACCACCCTGGTCCGTTCTGCCTCCTACGTGGTCCTGAGATCTGCCTTGACTTTCCCTCTCCCAGCCCCCACCTCAGACCAGGCCCCACCTTGGACTTCTTGCTGCCTCCTGGGGCTCCCCATCTCCACTCGTCCCCCAAATTCATCCTCCACGTGCAGCCAAAGAGGGCCACTCACAGGCATCTTAAAGTTCCACAGGGCGCCCCACTGCAGCAGGATGAAGTCTCAACTCATTAACACAGCCTCAAGGCAGTCCCCCGTCTGACCCCGGATGACGCCTCTGGCCGTGTCTCCAGCCACATCCTTTCTTTCTCTGCACTCCGTCATCATGAATTAATATCCGCCTTGAATGGGCCATCCTCCCTCTCCTCCCTCACCTTTGCATTTCCTGATCCCCCTGCCTGGAACACTCCTCCATCTTAGCTCTCCCCACCACCCCCCTAACCTGGCTGCTCCTGCTCATCCTGAGGTCCCAGCTCCAGAGTCACCTCCTCCAGGAAGCCTTCCCTGACTTCCTGGTTTGAGCTCCCCGGCCCCCCGGGCTTCCTGCTATGCTACTGCACACTGATGAGTTTCGTCCATTTGCTGCCCTGCCTGTCTCCACCTCCAGGTTTTGACCTGCTCTGTGAGCTAGACAGCAAACTTGGAGGCTGAGGAGAATGGGGTGAGGAGGTCGGGGTGACCTGACCCTCTGCATGGTAGGAGCGTTGGTGTCCACACTGAGAGGGGGACACGGGTGGAAGAGCGGATTTTGGATGGGAGGGGGAGTGATGTCCTGGGCTGGCTGTGTCGGAAGGGCCCGATGGGCCATCCAAGGGGATTGTGTAGAGAAGTCTGTGATGGTCCTTCCAGATGTGACCTCCGGAGAGACCCCAATGCCAGAGTGGAGGACGGGAGCACGGGGGGCCTCCCAGCTGCCTCAGTACCACTCCCTTTCCTAGGCTTCTCGAAGCCTGCACTCAGCTGCCCAGCCAAGGTCCTGCCACCTCCCCCAGGAAGCCAGCCCTCACCAGCCCAGCTGAGGCTGCTCTGTTCTCTCCTTGACCTCTTGGTCCTTAGCGCCTCTAGCCCTGGGCTATGTCTTGGAAGTCTTTAAGGTGGGGCCGCATCCCTCCATCTCTTGTAGACTCCACATTGCTCCCCACAGGGACCGACACACAGAGAAAAAGTCGTGTGGCCAGGAACTCTGCCCCCTCGCCCAGGCAGAGTGGGGTCTGCAGTCTCTGCCAGCGGGATTCTGGGGAAAAGCCAGCAGAGGCCTCGAGAGCCTTTGGGTCAGATTGACACGGGCTGGCGAGCAGCGGGGAGGGGCAGGCGGAGGGAGGGGGCCTGTCTGTCCACTCTGGAGCGTGTGCCCGGATGCCTGTATCCTCACGAGCCCCGGCCCCAGGCGCTCCAGCCAATGACCTACATCCCAGCGTGCCTCCACGCAGCCGCATGTCTGTGTGCGCATGTGTCCATGCACACGAATGCGTATTGAGGGCATGAGCGCCTCGCCAGGAGAACAGAGTGCCTGTGTGTGGGTCTCTGTCTCGGCTGGCTGTGTCTGCAAAGCCCATGAGCGAGCTGGTGAGGGTGTGGGGAACCCAGCCTCCCACCTGGGGGTTCCACAGGCTCTGCACCCGAGTGAGGGGGTCTGTGCTCCAGAAAAGTCAGCTCACTGGATCGCAGTTCCTGAAATGGCTGGAGGTGCCTGTCCCCCAGCCTCCAGCCCCACCTCCGCCCAGGACTCTCTCCCTTGACCCAAATCTCAGGCAAAGGCCTCCCCTGCCTTTGCTAATGGTGAACATTAGGCATTGAGAGTGGAGGGCGGCAGTGGAGGGAGGGGCCCTGAGACCACAGGATGAGGCTGTTCTAGAAGGTAGCCAGAGAGGCCAGGAGGGAAGGGGGCTGGGGGGCTCTGGCCTCCTGAAGCCGGGGGTTGGGGGTTCAGGCCTCACTCAGGAACACCTGTCCCAGGTCTGCCCCCGGTGTGCTCCCGGGTTGGGGGGCAGGGATAGATATCCTTCTCCTAGGGAGACTGTCCTTGACCAAGTGGCTGTGCCAACTCCCTGGCCGGGAAGCCAGGGTACCTAGAAATAGGCCTGCTCTGAGACCCTTTAGTCTTTCCTTTAGCCAGCTCCGTGGGGGGCCGGGTAGGGGTGGCTGTGCTCCCCCTTCTGGGGCTCTTCTCCCAGACTGGCCTCTGACAGCTCACAGGGGATGGACAGTGACCCGCTCAGAGTCTCTCTCTACTGCTGTCTCTCTCCTTCTGTCTGTCTCTGTCTCTCCATCCATCTCTCTGTCTCTCTGCCTCTCTCCTGCTGGGCCGGCCCAGCTCACAGCCTGGCCCCTCCCCTTCCTGCAGAGCCCCCCTCCTCATTCAGTCGCACAGACTCAGGGGCAGCAGGAGAGAAGCGAGGCTGGAGCTCCGACAGCTTCTTCAGGCCCCTCCCAGCCCGCTGGATTCTGTGCTCCAGGTCTCCCCTCCTTCCCTCAGCTCCGAGCTCTGCGGCCCTCCCTCCGCCTGCCTGGGGACCTCCTTGTCAACCCTGCACTGGCTCTCTGCTTCCTTCAGCAAGTGCCGGCTCCCTTCCTTCCTCCACACCTCAGGCCCTCAAGCCCCCTCCTCCTCCACAGTCGAGCCCCCCGCCAGGGCCGACTTGGCTTCCTCACTGCCCACAGGTCCTCAGTGCCACACCCTGGCCCTAAACTGCTCCAACCAAGGCAACCAGTGGAGCCCCAATTGCTGAATCCAGGACATTCTTGGGCACCATCTTACCTGCCCTCTCAGCTGAGAGGCCCTGTGGGGAGGGGCGGGGTGGGATGGAGTTGGGGGAGGTCAGGGCGAGGTCCCTGGAGCCTGGCAGCCCAAATCCACATCACTTTCTCTGGGACAATTCTGTAACTTCTCGGAATCTCCGTTTTCCCATCTGTGTTATGGGATGATTGCACTGGGTCTCGTCTCACGGGTTGTTGAGAGGAGTAAACGTGTTAATACCTAGAAAACAGTCCTGAGAACGTTCAGGCCGAGTTAGCACTCAGTTGACATTGGTTGTCACGATTGTTATTACTACTGTGCTTGTCATTGTTTGAATCTCTCACCTACCCCCACGCACAACCCTCACGCCCTCTGGTTTCCCTCACGCCTCTCTCCCCATCCCCTCTCAGTCCTCCCTGCGGGTCCTCTGCCTCTTCCTCTGGCCAAGCCACCCAGTTGCCCACAGGACTCCCTCTCCCTCCACAGCCCCCACCCTTTCCTTGCACCTAGGGGGTCTCAAACTCGTCTCCCCCGACCCCTGTCCCCCACACAGCCTAGTTCACATCCCTCCTGCACAGTTGCCAGCCCCCACCTGGGCCTCCTGTCTCACCCTCTGCATCCAGTCCCCACCCCAGACCAGGGGACTCTCTAACAAGTGCTCCTAACACCCCTCACTCTTCTCTGGTCCCCGAGTCAGTTCCACTCAGGGCTCCGAGGGCAGCCCTGTCACGCCCAGTGGCCTCATCCATTAGCGTGTCAGTCAGTTTGTCTGTCGCAGCTGTACCTGGGAGCTTCATCTCTGCACCCTGGCAGTTTTTGCGGAATGTTTGTTGAATGAATGACTGGTGCAAGCTGTCAAGGGCTCCTCTGATCCATGCAACACATGGGGGGGTCTTAAAGAGTATTGGAAGCCTCCCCTAGGAGTCAGCTCACTTGACAGGGGCGTCCCCTGCACCCAGGTTGGGGAGGGGACATGGGCTAGCCCAGGTCATGCAGAGAGTTCTCACTCTCACTGTGGGTCGAGATCACACGAGTCTCACCCCTAGAGATTTGGATTCAATTTGTTTAGAGGGGGCCTGGGCTCTGGAATGTTTCAATCCCTCCCCCTCCTCCCCTCCCGCTCCTCCCCCACCCCCACCAGGGAATTCTAAGGGGCAGCCACTGGCAGTGAAGGAGGGGTGCTGGAGCTGGGGGGGCCTTCATTTCCCACCCACGTTCACTTCTTTTAAATCACACTGGGCATTTCCTCTGGGCTAGCTCTATGTGGGGCCCTGGAGGCCCAGGGAAGCACGAGCCTGGGGGTCTGTCCTCAGGGAAGCGCTCAGGACGGGCACCCACAGCTACAATGACCGGGGTCAGGAAGCCACTCTGGGGAGGGGGACCCTGAGCTTAAAGATACCCAGGGCTTGGCCTGGCAGAAGGAGGCTGTGAGCGGGCACGGGAACTACAGGGGATGGGTCTGGAGGTCAACAACCACAAGTGGCCTACTGGAAACCTCGAGCAATTCACTGAGGCTGGACCCCAAAATCCACATGGGTGAGGAAGGGGGTAGGGGCCTGGAGAGGTCTGCAGGGCCAGGCTCAGGGACTTGGGTTTTATCCTGCACCCTGGGGAGCCACGAATAGTTCCAAGAGGGGGTTGGGAAGCTGGGAAGAGCACATACTGGGAGAGAGGTCAAGAAGGTTGGGAGCCAAGAGGGCAGCAGCGCTCCCGGGCTGGGCCGCAGCTTACCCAGGTCTGCTCAGCCTCCTGTTCCTGTGTCTGGGCTTCAGAGGTCTCTGTTCCCCAATGTCCTTGGCCACCAGTGCAAGCTCAGCTTCTAGGGAGAAATAGGAGGGTAACCCTCTAATCCTCCTCCTCCTGGCCCCGACAGTAGATGGTTCTTGATCTGAGATGGCCAGAGAAGGGGGTGCACCTTGACGAGATAAACCAGCCTGACTGTTAGGGAAGAAGGGGAGAGAAGGGACGGTGCACAGCTCTCAGAAATCTCACTGGAAAACCTATCCCCATTTTACAGAGGAGGAAACTGAGGCTCAGAGATCTTTGGCCATTTGCCCCTGGTCGCACTGCTAGAAAGTGGCAGAGCCAGGATTTGAACCCTGGTCCTGCTGGCTCCACAGTCGGTGTGCATCCCACTGTGGGCCACTGTGAGTCTGCACTGAGTACCCCAAGTGCCTGGTCTTGTACCAGGGAGAGGCAGGAGGGGCTGTTTCAGAGCACAAGGGCCCTGGGGGCTCCACTGACTTCACCAGCTCATTGCATAGATGTGCGAAATGCGACTCTGGAGGGCCAAAGCTGGCAGGGGCTGATCAGGGAGGAGAGGAGTGAGGGTGTTAGCAATCAGAGTCGGCTTCTGGGAGGAGGCAGCTGGGGCTCGTGCAGCTAGAAGTGGGTGGAGAGAAACGAGGTTTGGGTTGGTGGAGGGCAGCAGGGAGGGCGCCCCAAGAGGGAAACAGCAGGAACACAGATGCAGAGGCGGGATGAGTGTCTGGAGAGTCCCAGCCTGAAGCAGGGGAGTGATGCCCGGAAGGCTGGTAGGCCAGATGAGGGCGTGCGGGGGTCGGGGGTTACCTCTCTGGCAGGGTTCCTTGACCTCAGCGCTATGGACAGTTAGGGTTAGGTAACTCTTTGTAGTGGGGCTGTCCTGTGCATGGGAGGATGTTTGCAGCATCTCTGTCCTCGACCCACCAGACGCCAGTAGCATCCCTGCCCCTCACCCCCAGCCCTAGTGGTGGCAACCAAAAATGTTTCCAGACCGTGCAAAGCGTTCCTTGGGGGTGAAAGTGCCCCCAGTTAAGAACCATTGTCCTAGAGTCAGCAGGAGCCATGGAAGCGATTTGAGCAGGAGAGGGACAGAGCCCAAAGCTGCAGCCAGAAATCACCTGGGCTCCAGCCGCTGTCCCCAGCCCCTCGATGTCCACTCCACGCCTCCTCCTTCAGCTGACCTGGGGCTCCCTGAGTGCCAGGAAACCCTCCGCCAACGCGGATGCACGGCTGAGGGCCGAGCTGAGTGGTGGACCAAAAGAGCTTGTGTCTGGGGATGGAACCTCCCACTCCTCGGCCAGGGCATGGTCAGGGGCAGGGGGGTAGTGATCCAGGGCCAAGAGCGGCTGTGAGGCTGGGGCAGGAGCTTGTCAGAGCCGGGATTTGGATAGAAGGAGCTGGAAAGGGGTGGGGAAGCTAAGCTGCCTGAGTCCCTGTTCACAAACAGGCCCTTTTCAGAGGCCCTGAAATCAAAGCATCCCAGCCAGTCGGGATGGAGTTTTGAACTCCTGACCGGTAGTCCTGGGAGTGAAGGGGTCAAGGGCAGCCTTCCAGGCTGGGAGGCCAGGCCAGGGTGGCAACACCCTCTCTTCCTGCTGTCCACGTGCTGTGTCTCAGAGGGAACCAGGGCTGCCTGGAGTGTGTTGAGGAAGGGTGGGGGCTGTGGAGGTGACAAGGGGAAGAGAAGCCCCATTTTCACCGTCTCTCCATCGCCAACCGTGTGCAGCCAGATGAGCTGCTAAAATGCACCACCAGCCTCCCCAACTCCCCTGCCCAAAACCTCCACCTGCTCCCCATGCCCCTCAGGATCAAGTCCACAGCCCTTGGTCTGCCCTTCAAGGATACATATCTCACCCCACCTGCCATGGCCCCTCAACTCCATGCTTCACCCAGGCCCAGAGACTAGGAGCTCCTCAAGCACTCGGGCTTTCTAGGCCCCCACAGTTTCCAGGCCTCTCTCCTGAGCCTGGTATGCCTGCCTCCTCCCCACCTACATGCCCCCAAACTTGTTAACACCTACATGTGTCTCAGTGCCCCTTCAGTCACCACTGCCTCCAGGAAGCCTTCCTAGCCCCAGTGAGTAGGTGCCTGGTACGCTGGTGGCACCAATCCCTCCAGGATGCAGCTGTCTCTGTGTGTGAAGTCTCTGTCCTGGGGACAGCACTCGAGTCCTCTCATTTCCCCTGCAGCCTTAGGCCCAGAACAGAAAGCTGAGCATTTGTTGAAGGAAAGAGGGAGAGGGAGGGATGAAAAACATGTTTTTAGAAAAGAGAGAGGACAAGAGAGAGCAAACAGTGAGGCAATAGGGATGAGGGGAGTAGCCCTTCCTTCTGGCCACGAGCAAATGTGGCAGGACGGACTGACCCCACAGGCCTATGTGGAGAAGCGGATATCATTTCTGTGGTGGGACTGCTGGAAGGCTCATTCCCCCAGAGGCAGGGTCTTGGGCAGCGCCCGGCCTTGCTGACAGCCCCTCTTGAATTTGGCCCTTGATGCCACCAACAAGGCAGGACAGGAGTTCAGGGGAATGGGGGGGCCTTGAACTGCCCACAGTGCACTTCGCCCATCACCGGCCGTCAGTGGAGCTCAGATTCCTCGGTTCTAAGAACCCCAAGATCCAACAGACTCTGTCGGGGCCAGCGGTTTTCCAACTGTGTAGAGGAGTCCTGGGGTCCCAAGGAGAGGCCCAGATGTTGCCAAATAGGAGACACCCACCCCCCTTCTCCTAACACAGTTCTGTCCAGAGCAAATGCTAACGTTGGGCTTGCCTGACAATTTTCATTTGAAACGAGGGTTCTGTGGCTGAATCAGTTTAAAAAGCAGCCACCCCTTCTGGAACAGATGGGAAGACCAAAGCCTAGAGAGGAATGGTGTGGCAGAGCCACGTCGACCTCCCGGCCCTTCCCGCTGAACCCCACAGCCCTCTGCGGAAAGTGTAAACATGAGTGAATGACTAGGAATCTGACAGTCGGTTTTGTTTGGTAACATGGAATGACAGCAAAGGACATTTGGTTTCTGGGGCGAGGGGTGGGGCATGGGGACGAGGAACTGCCCTGAAGTGGGAAGGGAAGAGCAGAGCATACTGTAATTACACCATACCCAGCCTGCTTCAGAGCTGCTCAGAGATACCGCACAGACTCCTGCCTTTAGCCAAAGTAGCACTAGGTATGAAATCAGAATCTCAGGTTCAAAGCCCAGCTCCTCTGTTTACTCACTGCATTGACCATCGCCAAATCAGCCCCCTCTTGAGACTCAGTTTCTTCCTCAATGAAATGGGAGTAACACCACCCTCATCCCAGAGTTGTTGTGAGGGGTCAATGAGAGCACAGAGTAGGGGTTGAACAATTCCTAATGGACTCAGGATTCTTCCCTGTATGTGACCTTGAGGACGTTCACGGGCTCAGGTTCAAATCCCAGCTATGCCCCTCACCAGCTGTGTGACTTGAGATAAATTTCTTTTTTTTTAAGATTTTATTTTTTCCTTTTTCTCCCCAAAGCCCCCCAGTACATAGTTGTATATTCTTTGTTGTGGGTCCTTCTAGTTGCGGCATGTGGGACGCTGCCTCAGCGTGGTTTGATGAGCAGTGCCATGTCCGCGCCCAGGATTCGAACCAACGAAACACTGGGCCGCCTGCAGCGGAGCGCGCGAACTTAACCACTCGGCCACGGGGCCAGCCCCTTGAGATAAATTTCTTAACCTCCCTGCCTCAGCTTTGCCATCCGTAAAATGGGGATAATAGGGGTGTAATGAGTTAATATGTGTAAAGCAGCTAGAACAGGGCTGCATCACTGTTTCTTATCAATATTTGTACTCAAATAATAGCAGCGACGAGGTCTTGTGGAGCAGCAACCTCAGAAATGGAATAAAAGAACGAATGAGATAATGAATGAACACAAGAAAAGTTAGAGTTCTCCCAGGGAATGCCTTAGGGACCTATCTCACCCAGGTCCTCACCCATGAGTGTTGTCTTCTAGCCATTCTTTCTCAGCTGGGAGTTCCCCTGGCTCCCTATCGCTGGGCCTCTGCCTGCATTTTTCTGCAAACACGTAGAGGTAGGATTCTATTTTGCCCCTAGATGCCTTTGGGTGATAAAGAAGTAACTTCAGCCTCCTTGAATTGAATCTTCTCTCCAGAATGTGTAACAAACCTGGAAATTAGAATTGCCCTGGAGCTGATTACTCTGGGAGGGCACCTCCTGGCATTAAAACTAAATTAGATCAAGGTACCTCTGTTATTAGCAAAATAATTCCCTATGATTACAGAACGCAGCCGTGAATCCTGATGGCAGATGAACTTCAGGTGACTTACTTGAGACAAATAACTGTGCAAAAATCACAGACTCATCTAATCGCTTCTCTACAGCGTTGCAGTTGGGTAATTATGCTAATGGTTATAAGAAATCACCTTTTGCTGTCTGGGATTGGGAGGGCTTGAGACAGAAACATGTGGCGGATATTTCCCGCTTCCAGCTGGAGAAGCTGGGCGCCATGTTTGGTTCCCAAATGGACCCTTTCTGGGGAGCTGGTTTGGCCCCGTGTCAACTGGGAGAGAAACCTCTTATGAATCAGAATTGCAGTGGCTTTGTTATTCGTCTCTTTTCAGATCATCTTTATATAGGAAATTGAATTTGTCTAAGTTCCACTGTTGGGCATGGTAATTCCAAGAGACAAGTTAAACTCTAAAAGCTCAGGACCTTTGAGTCAATTCAATGCAGCAAACGTGTGTTTGTGCCCACTGGGTGCCAGATACTGACCTAGGCACAGGCGGGGGGAGCACCAGCATTTAAGAGTGTTGCTTTCTTGACATGGTCTCTTGTCCCCTTAGCAAGCTGAGAGAGGCAGTACCGTTCCCATTTTAGAACAAAGAAATGGAGGCTCAGAAACGTGAAATGACTTGCTCAAGGCGCTACTGCTGCTAATCAGTGGAGATCACTACTTCCTTCCACCAGAGGGATCTGGGCGGCTTCCTGGAAGAGTGGGCCTAGGGGAGGGCATTGTAGGTAGAAGAGAAGCTGAGCAAAAAACCCAGAGGCAGGAGATTAAAGGGGGGTGGTGTTCATGTATGGGGGACAGGGTTGGGAGAGTGGCTGAATATCATACCATAGAGGGCCTCAAATGACCAACTGACGGTTTGGACAATGGGGAGCCACTGCACGTGTTTGAGCAAGGGAAGGATCTGATGGAATCTGAGAAGTACCCTGGCTGCAGGTGGGGGATCTTCCAGGGGGCTGCTGGCAGAGAGGGGGTCAGAAAGTGATGAGATAAATAATGGATAATTTTTTAGTATAAATATGTCCAAATAGTTCATAGGACGCACTTATACTAAAAAATTATTTGTTGTTTATATGAAATTCACATTTAATTGGGCATCTTGTATTTCATCTGGCAATCCTACCCCAGCTCCTTACACCATCTCCAGCCGGGTTCTGGGCACCAGCTGTGTCCTCTGCTTGGTATGAGTTTCCCCACTGGGCACACAGTCTGGGGAACTCCTATCCACCCCTTGAGGCCCTACACTCCTTAGTATTTATCAGGTACTGTGGTTATTACTTTCTCTCTTTTTCTTTTTTTGTGAGGAAGATTGTCACTGAGCTAACACCTTTGCCAATCTCCCTCTGTTTTATGTGGGATACCACCACAGTGTGGCTTGACTAGCAGTGCTAGGTCTGTGCCCAGGATCTGAACCTGTGAACACCAGGCTGCCGAAGTGGAGTGCACGAACCTAACCACTATGCCACTGGGCCAGCCCCTGGTCATTACTTTCTTGTGTAATTGTTCTAATGTCTGTCCCTCCTCTTAGCAGCCAACCTTACTTCCGGCTGCATAGGAACAAAAAGTTAAGGCCGTGACTCCCTGCATTTCCTGACCCCATCTCCACCCCAAATTGCCTCTAACTTCTGCTTCTGTCCCAGGATGAGCCAGTCTCTCCATCCCTCCTGAGGCCTTGCCTGTTCCCTTGAGTGTCGCTCACCTCTCTCAAGGGCAACTTGAAAGTCCCACTGTCTCTCGGGTCATTCCCACCAGCCAGGACACACAAGTGCTTCCCGTGCTCCCTATCACCGGGTGAGTTCGCCCGGAAGCAGGCTCTGAGCCGTACCAGCATGCAGGAGGTTTACCAGAGCCTGCCCCAGGGCTCAGTGCCTGTGGAAGGGAAGGGCAGGAAGCAGGAGAAGTAGAGCTGCTGTGCGGTCTCAGAGCAGGTCTCGGCCCACCCTATGTGGAGGCAGCGGGTACGGGTCCGGAGCAGGGATGGCCTTCAGAGCTGTCCTGAGTAGTGTCAAGGGGCTGGGCCTTTATGCCCCTGGGGTGATTGGCCACTGATGTAGGCCACCCTGGGACGGAGGTGTCACCTCAGGTGCAGTGGCTCATCTCAGCAGAGGCCACCCCCAAAGAGGGCCATCTTGCAGCAGCCTCCCCACCCTCGGGGCGTGAGTCCTCTGTTCTCCAAGGAAGGATCTGGGTTGCATGTCCCAGTATCCACCACGCATCCCCCCAAACCCAACCATTCCCCTCCACGACCCCTAATCTCCTGAATTCCTTCTGAGCAAGACCCTCTGAAGAGCTGTCTGTCCTCCCTTCCTCACTCCCAGGCACCCCTCTTCTCTGAACGCGCTCCTGTTAGCCTCCAGTCTGGACCCTTTAAATCGGTCTTCTTCCTCCAGACGAAGGGATTTCTGTAAAACTCAAGCATTGACTGCGCCTCCCCTGCTTAGGGTCTCCCAGTAGCTCCCCCAAAGTCCCCACTCCTGGGCATGACAGTGTGGCCCCTCATGACCCAGCTCTGCTTCTTTTTCCTGCCCCCTCTCTCACGGCTGCTTCACTGGAATCCTTGAGCACGCTGGGTCCTTTCCAGCTTGTCGTGCTTGCGCATGGGCTGCTTCCTCTGCCTGGCTAACTTCCCTCTCTGCTCCGCAAAGACACACTCAGAGGTCATCTCCTTGGAAGTCCTTCCGAAAACCATCGCTTCAGCCCACCAGCCCAGACTGGCATCAGGGCCCCCGCAACCACCTACGTACTCCATCATGAGCACACTGGGAGCTCCTTACATTTGGGTTGCGGGGAAAGCACCCAGGGGTGTGCCATGGGTCCTGGTGGACTTGTTGACCATCTCTTCCCCTGCACATGTGAGCAGCTCACTGCTCTGTTTACCTGTGTCCCCAGCACCAAGCCCAGAGCCTGGCGCAGAGCCTGACATTGACTCAGGCACCCGGGGAATCCACGGATAGCAGGGGTGGGTGTGAGAGAAACTGCAGAGACAGACTCAAAGCATCGGAGGCTGACTAAACTCACACAGGGCTGCGCCCCTCAAAACAGGCCTGCCCTGGGAACCGGAGCCGTCCTCCGTTCATAGCATCAGACGCCAGACACATTCTCTCTGGGTGTGGAATTCTCAAACACCTCAGAGCCGGAAGGGAGGTTTGCACATTTCTACTGTTTATTCTCTGTGACCCTCACTGCCCTGCACGCACGCTGGATCAGGGCTTCTCTCTGCTCCCCCCCCACCCCCATTCACGTCATCCCTGCCCTGGGTTCCTGTGGGCCTGTGTGTTCACCATATGATATCTGGGTCGATGTGGTTTTGAATCTCACTTTCATATCAAGTGAGGGCCCACCACCCCAATAAGAGATTAAGTACTAACTGGTTAGTTTGTACGGCTGTAAAATAGTGCATGTATGAATACAGGTGTAGCACAGTGGTTATAAAGCCTAGGATCTGGAGTCAAACAGACATGGGTTTGAGGACAGGCTCTGCATTGCCATGCTGTATGATGTTCTGCAAGTTGCTTAAACTTGCTGAGTATCAGTTTCCTCATCTGTCTGTCAAGTGGAAATAGATAGTAACAGAACCTCCTCAAAGGTGTTTGTGAACATGATGTGAGAGAAAACATGAAGAATCTGGCAAAGCACTCACACTTGTGTACATATCCATGTGCACAGATGTAGAAAATTCTGGCAATTAACAGTGTCCAAGAATGATAAACAGAGCCTAGCATTGGAGGTGTGCAACCAGACTTGGATTCGCTTATTCATTCAACAAACCTTCAGTGAGCACTTCCTATCTGCTGAGGTCTTTGCTGGGGGTGGAGGAGCTGCAACAATGAACAAGACCAGACATGGTCCCTGTGCTCAGGAATGTCCAGCCCCGGGAGGGTGACACATTTATCCAGTGATCACACAATAAAGGTACAGTCACCAACCGTGATGAATGCCATGAAGGAATGGGACTCAGGCCATGGGTGTGTAGTGTGCAAGGCCAGGGAGGGCTGCCCTGAGGACATGATGCCTAGGCTGCCATGGGAGGAAGTTAACCGGACCAAGGAGTGGAGGGGACAGAGGAAAGTGTTCCGGAGAGGGGAACCTGTTGTGCAAAGGCTGTGTAATGGGAAGGAGCATTGCATATCTGGGCACCTGGAAGCTGGTGGGAAGAGGGAGAAGGGAGATGGCAAGAAGTGGGGCTGGAGAGGTGGGCGGGGGCCGGACCACCCAGGGCCTGGTAGGCCACCAGAAGGCAACACGAAGCCATTAACAACTTTTAAGCAGGAGTCCAGGTGATATGATTGGACCTGTGCTTTGAAAACCTCATGAGGAGAATACGTAGACAGGGACCAATAGAGAGAGGGGCCAAATGGACGCAGGAAGCCAGCTCCATTCTTACTCAAGTCCAGAGATGACAGTGTCTACACTGGCCTGGAAACACACATTTGGCAATCACCAGCATAAAGCCAGTGGTTGAAGCCACGGGCCTGGATGCAATCGAAGTTGCCTGTGGAGAGAGTCTGGAAGGATAAAAGGGACTCGGACAATCTCCAGCTCCAGCTTTTGTAGCCCAGGAGAGTAAAATGAGGAAGCCAAGGAGAGGAAGAAGTGACTAGAGAAAAACTGGGAAAGGATGGTGAGATGGAAGGGATCAGAAAGTTTCCAGAGGATGAATTATGTCCAAGGGGTCAGGTGAGATGAAGATGGAAAGGTGTCCTTTGGCGTTACCAACAAGGAGGTCATTGGTGACCTTCCTGAGGAGCATTGAGATGGCAAACCTTAAGCTGGGTGAGATTCCTGTCTTTCATGGCCATTTGCATGGGACAAAGTGCCAAAAGTGGCTAATGTCCATGTCACCAGGATAATATTACATTGTCCAATGCAATCTGGATCAAAGAGGATCGGCTCATTCGCCCAGAAGGTCTCATCTGAACCCGTGAAGTACACAGCGTTGTTCCTTTCCAGGGACCATATAACCCTGTCGACTTTATATATTTGTTTGCTTGTACAACATGTAACACTGGCCAATTCCTCCTCCAGAGTCTGGACTGTAAGCAATTTGCAATCCTGTATGTTGCCTTGATGGAAGCTCCCGACAAGCAGACATATGTGGATTTTGCATATACAGTGCAGACAATGCACTCGGTAAACCGCCTCAGACACGTCCCTGGGGAAGGTGCTGCAGGCTCTGTCACCCCTACAGATGGAAGCTGGCAAGGAACAGACGGGTCCAGATTGGGATCCCTGGGCTACATGCGAGAACAGATTGGAGGGGACCAGAATGGACGTGGAGAGACGGGGAGGAGGGTCCGTGGTTATGAAATGCGCAGACCCTCGCCCAGGGGTGGGAAAAAGGACAGGAGGAAAGAGCACCAAGGGCACTAACTCAGAGCACACTTCTGACCCTCCAGGCTCCTGTTACATGCTTTTGTTCAGAACTGGAGAACACCCCTTGGCATTTTTTTAAATCAGTCTCCTACTTTCATAGTAACCCAATCGTGTTCCTCCCACCCCCCCCAGCAAACATCTTCCTCTTGGCCAATATTCACATAATTGCTACCTGTTCCCAAAACAGGGCCACGCACTTTGCCTCTATTATCTCATCGAATCCTTGCAAGTACCCCTAGCAATAAGCCCTGGTCACATCCTGGTTGTACAGACACAGAAATTGTGGCTCAGAGGGATGGAGTAGCATGGCCTTGGTCACAGAACTGGCAAGTGGCTCAGCCTAGGTGTGAACCCAGGTTTCTCGGATCCCAAAGGTCACAGTAAGATCCAAGAACACTCAGTGAAGACCAAGCGGTCAATCCGCATCGTGGGATTGTTTTCCTTTTGAGAGTTTGGCATGACCCCTTTTTGTTTCTTGTTTATTTTTTAATTTTTTTTTATTCTTCTCCCCAAAGCCCCCCAGTACATAGTTGTAGATTCTAGTTGTACGTCCTCCTGGTTGTGCTGTGTGGGACGGCACCTCAGCATGGCCTGATGAGTGGTGCCATGTCCGCGCCCAGGATCCGAACTGGCGAAACCCTGGGCTGCCAAAGTGGAGTGAGCAAACTTAATCACTTGACCACAGGGCTGGCCCCCCCTTTTTGTTTCTCAATATTTGGGTCCCCTCACCCCTTTTATTCATTCAACAAACCTTCCTGAGGCCAGCCTTTGTGCAGGTGGCAGGGCTGCAGTGGCGGCTCAGATAAGCTTCGTGACCTGGAGGAGCTTACAGGGGCAACAATCCACAATGTGCTAAACAAGGACGGTGGGGTGGGTGGGTGCTGTAGGCATCCTCTGCTTGGGAGAGCAGACGCAGACTTCCCAGGGGCTTTCCATGGGCTGAAATGCCTGAGCTGGATCGTAACAGGAGAAACAGGTCCTGGCCCGGCAGAGATAGGGAGGACAGGCATTCTAGGAAGAGTAAACAGTTGGTGCCAGAGCTTGAGGGCATGACAGAGCTTGGGGGCGTTTGGGAACAGGGCTGCATGATGCTTTGGAGGGAGAGTCTCAGTTAGCTGGGACTAGGGTGTGAAAGGTCCCAGAGGAGAGTGAGGAGCAGGCTATTCATGTTCTTAAGATTTACCGAGAGCTTCACCATGAGCCAGGTTTGTGCTGAGCACTTCATAGACACGTGTTACTATTCACGGACTGTATTATTTCAGCAAAAAAACTGAAGTTCAGAGCAAGACTGGATTTTATATTTTATACCACCATGCTTGCTCTGTACCTAAAAAAAGGTACGAAGAGGAAAACAAACAGCTGTGTACCCACCACCCTGGTCAAGAAATAAAACCTCACCAATCTGGGTGAAGCCCCTTTCCGCCACCCTTCACATCTCCCTTTCCCCCCCAGAGGTAAACAGCTCGCTGAATAGTGTATTTATCATCCCTCAGAGTTCTTTATACTTTTATCACATTCCTAGCAGTGTATGGTATCATTTAGTTTGGCATGATTTAAAAATCTGTATGAATGATACTATACGATTTGATCTTCAGCAACTCGCTCCCCACCCCTCCACTTAAGATTCACGAGGAATCTCTAGTCATTCATTTTCATGGCAGTATGGAATTTCATTGACCAATTGACAATTTGTTCACGCGTTCTTCCGCTGATGGACACTGAGCCTGTTTCAGATGCTTTACTAGGATAAGCCCTGTTGCAGTGGGCAAGAAAAACGTTCTCTAGTTTTAACTCAGAAGCCAAGTCTCTGGGTCACTGGGGTGTGAGCATCTTCAACATTTCTGGATGCTGTTAAATTCTTTTCCAGTGCAGTGGTACCCATTTCTCCTCTCACCAGGTGTGCCTGAGAGCTCCATCCACATCTTCGCCAACACTCTCTGCTGTCCTATTTCTTTGCTTCTCGCCAACCTCACAGGTGTGCAATGGTGCTTTCCTGGGGCTCTATGTCGCATTTCCCTGATCAAGAGTGAGACTGAATATCTTTTCATATATTTATTGGCCGTTCTGTTTCCCCTTCTTTGAATCGTCTGTTCATATATTTTGCCTGATTTTTTCTTGCTTCTTTTGAAAACAGATTTGCAGATCTTGTACATTTTGGATATTGTGTTCCAAATATCTTCTTTTGATAAACAGGAGTTTTACACTTTAATTAAATGTATCGATCTTTATTTCGATGGTTTGTGCTTTTTGGGTCTTTAAGAAATCTTTCCCTATTACAAAGTTTTTGCGTTTAAGTCTTTAATCTGCCTGAAATTGATTTTTTTATGCATGGTGTGAGGTAGGGATTTCATCTCATTTTTTGCCAATATGGACAGCCAGTTGAGTCCATAAAATCACCATTTATAGAAAAGTCCATCCTTTCCCCAGTGACCTGCGGCACCACCTCTGCAGGTTATCAAGTTTCCATACATGTGTGGGCCTATTTTTGCAGCCTCTATGCTAGTCCATTGGCCTATTTATCTATCCTTGGGCTAATATCATATGGTCTAGTTGTACCTTTTTAGGCTCTTAGCACTTCCTCCCTTGAATTAGAAGGGCTAGTGGCTTCCTGAGAGCAGATCCACGTCTTATTCATCTTTGCATCCCTTTCATGACTCATTATGTGAACCTCCATGTCATGCTTTTGTCGGCAAAGCACTTCTCACGCTTTGTCTCTTGGGCTCCTAAGACTCCTTTATGCAGAAGAGGAAACTGAGGCACAGAAGTAAGATTACCTGCTAAGGTCACATAGCCAGAAGGGGTTGGTTAGGGATTCTGTAAGATTTCAAAGCCATCCTGGGCATCCATCCCATGCTGCCCGGGCTCTGAAGACCTCCACTTGACCCCTGGGCTCATCTCCTAAGTGATATTCACTCCTTCCTCCCTTCATTCAACCGGCAGCCCCTGAGGAATGTGTGTGTGCCAGCTTTTGTCGCTGCAGGGTCCCAGACCCCATTTCTGGGGGCCTCTTCCCAGTGCTGGAGGCCAGCAGGGAGGGAAAGTCGTCTGAGGCTTGGGGTCAGCGGGAGGAAGTCTGGGGGGGGTTTCAGTCATTGAAAGAACCCCAGCCCGGGCGTGCGCGCGGTCCAGGCGCTGCCTTCACAGAGGACGCCGGCTTCCCCCAGGAATTGGAGGCGTCCTCCCGCCCTCCCGCCTCGCCAGGCAGGAATGCGAAGGATCAGCTTTCAGCAGAGCGCAGCTGCCGTTCCGGGGAGCTTCTGGTGCAGGCCCTTCCCGAGCGGCCGAATTAACTGGTTCTGTCTGTCCAACTGGGAGAGCAGCTCTCGCTAAAAATAGCGCCCTGCCAAGCGGGCTCTGCGCCCGCCGGGAGCCGGGGCCTCGACTGTGGGAGTTCGAACCGCGAAAGTGCAAGGAGCCCAGGGAGCTCCGCGCGCCCCGACCCCGGGCCTGGCCCAGGTGCCACCCTCCCAGGCCGAGGCCGCGGGCACGGCGCTGTCCTCACAGGTGCCGCAGAGGGTGGAAGGCCCGCGAGCCGAGGAGCGGCCCAGGCCGTCCGGGATGGGAGCCGACAGCGCGGCTTCCCGCGCGCTCGCCTGGGCCTCGCTGCCCCTGCTGGGGCCTCCCGCCGGCGCGCTCTGCGAGGACACGCTTGGCAGCCGAGGTAAGGCCGGCCGCCCGCGGCCGTACCCCTCGCTCTTCCCAGGGCCTTGCTGGGGCCTCCTTCTGCGTCCCCACCCGAGGTAGGAGGCGGGGGACGAGTGGGTGGTCGCACAGGGCTGGGGGAGCAGAGCCAGGCGCTGTTTGCAAACTCACCTTTAGTTTGAAAAAGTCACCGTCTCGCTGCCGCGTCCCAGAAGCGGTCGCCTCTTTGACCTCAGTCTTCCTATCTGGAAAATGGGACAATAAAATCGTCAAGCTTTAATATTTTGATCCCAAGATAAGTTAGGGAAGCCGCGGCAGTGGATCACAAGCGTGCTGGAGAAGTCTGGCAGAACCCAGATGAGTCCTCGAGAGCCTGTGTTGGTGGGAAGGGCTGGAGGTGCCTTCTCTCTGCCGTCCTCCCCACCCCGCCGGCCTCTCCCAACGCTCTGGACCTGGCATCGGCCCACGTCCCGCGCGGCCAGAGATCCAGGCGCGGCGCACAGCAAAGTTTAAAGGGTCAGCGGACGCGCGAAGATCCTTGCGGGAGAGCAGGTGTAGAGTGGGAGAGGGGTGAGCGAAGCAGAGTCGTGCTCCACTCCCCGGTCCCATACCCCAGAGCCCCCGGGCTAAAGCAGGGATTTCTCTCTGAAATCCTGGAGGCCAGGGAAGGCGCGCAGTCCAGCCGCACAGAGGGCCTCCGCGGGCCGGCTGAGACCGCTGGGCCCGGGAAGGGGAGGAGGCATGTGGCCTGGCCTAGATCCCGGGCCAAAGCGGGGACAGGGGGCGTGTGCCGGGAGCTGAGAGGTTCGGCCCTGCCCAGTCCGGCCGGGCGGGGTGGTAATAGTGGGGTCGATTGGCCAAACAGGTGCGCCCCCGCCCCTCGGCTCCCCGCCTCCGGTCGGTCCCGGCCGGGCGGGCGGAGCTGCGGGTGGCGGGGCCTGCGATTGGCGGGGCTGGGCCGGCCGGGTGGCCGGGGGAGCCCGGGAGCCCGAGCGCCGCGGCGCAGGCGGAGGCGCGGAGCCGGCCGGAGCGCGCCCCTGCCCGGCCCCCGCCCGCTTGGCCCGCTCTGCCTGGCTGGCGCTCCGGAAACTTTCCTGCCTCCCTGCGACCCCGCCACCTCGTGACCCTGGCCCGGGGCAGCTCGGGCTCCGGCGCGTTTGGGATGGCAGCGTCCAGCGGCCCGGCTGGCGCGTAGAGGTAAGAACTAGGGCCCCCGAGTGGGTATTAGGGGCCCCGGGGACTTGAAGGGGTCCCGGAGGGATCCGGGGTTCAGAGGATCTGGGGACCCTGATGGGAGGTACGGGGATGCCGGACTGAGGAGGGGGCCTCAACTTTGTTTTACTTACTCCTCTTCTACCCCACAGCCCCCTCTGCCGCGAGGGTCTTTGCGCGGTGCGTTGACCCTTTGAACTTCCCTGTGCGCCCTGCCCAGATCGCAGGGTCCTTGGGAGAGACCCGCGCGGGGTGTCAGGAGGAAGGCACCCCCGGCTGGGGCCCGCAGCCGGCGGGGCTGGGGGTGGGGGTTTTCTCCAGCCTCCAGTGGTCTCCCAAGATCTCAGACCCTCCTCAGCCCATCCTCGGGGTTGGCGATTGGGCAGCCCCTCCCCTCTGCCCGGAGCCAGGCACCCCGGGGCACCCACGTTTTGAGTGTTGTTTTGTTCAACCCGTAGCCACTCCTCAATTTTCAGGGGGGGCGGGGTCGTTGAAGTGTAGTCGCTTTTCGGTTTCCTGGACTGCCTGGAACCCCACCCTCCATGAAAACACCTTGAGCTAAGCCGAGTGGGACTAGAGAGAGACCCAAGACATCTAGGTTCCCATTTCCAGCCTGGTGGGAATGATGGTGGGGTTTTCTGGTTTCTGGAAGGTCTGTTCTTTTGAGCTGTCAGGCTTGAGTAATATGGAAATTGCACCCGTCTCTTCCTGCCCCCTCCTGCTATTTAGAGGGGAAGTTAATTTTTATTTGAATTTAATTTTGATTAAGGGTAGATAAGTAGATAACTTGTCACAGATGAGGATCATCTTTAACATTATTTCCCCTCAATGTCAAAGCCAGACTCATTTCTGGGTTTTCTTGGCCTAAGACAGTACACCTGAGGGTTAAAAACCAAACCAAACACCAGCTCTGGAGCCCAGAGAACCTGGGTTCAAACCCCAGCCCCACGGCTCACTAGCTGTGTGTCCCTTGGGCAGGTTTCTTAATCTCTCTGAGCTCAAAGGTCCCACTCCGGGGGGCCATAGTCAGGCTTTTACAAGGTAAGGTGTGGAAGGCACCTCGCTCATAGGATGACAGCCTTGGGCTGCCGGGCTGCATCCTGGAGCTTAGGCCCTCTGCTGCCTGAGGGGCCCAGTCCCTTTGTGCCTCAGTTTCCCCTCCTAACCAAAGTTGGTGTGGACCAGCCCCACTTAACCGGCTCTTTCGAGAAAAGTGCACAGATCCACATACCTCCGAGGCATATGATTTCAGTGGGTTTGTAGGCCTCAGATTTAAGGTAGCCCCGGCCATCCCCCTCCCTGTCCTGAACTACTTGGAAGGTGCCTGTAAGGCTTCCTGTCTTCGGCTGACCTCTCCCCATTCCTTTGGATGCTTGGAGGTAACGGTTGTAAATATTAAGGAAGTTGCAAATGCACTAATTAACCAGCATAATAAGGAGGGGGCTGACCTGCAAAACCTGGCTCAAAGTCACCTTCAAGACCGTCCAGACTACCCTCTGCTCATTCTTCCTTCCCTGGCGCTGTATCTCCACCCGGTGAACATCTAGTCTTTTTTCCTGGGATCCTCTAGTGACAGTCAGCCCACTAGGCAGCTGATTTCATGACTGGGCAACTCCATTCTGTTAAAAATTCTTCCCGTTTGGAGCAGAAATCTGTGTCCCTGTTACTTCTACCCGCTGGTTCTAGTGCAGCCCTTCAGGCGTCTCTTACTGGCTCAATTATTCACTGTGGTCCCCTGGTGCCTGGCATTCTGTTTCTTCCTTTAGGCATTCGACACACTGAGCTGAGCTTGGCAATGATCACGGCACATTTATTGAGTGTTTATTATATGCCAGGTCCTGGACTGAGGGCTTTACACATACTATTTCCTTGCATCCTGAAGACAGCCCCACGTGGTTGATTCTTTTCTTACCCTCGTTTGTATTTGAAGAAACAAGTTTAAAGAGGTTTAAGAGATTTACCCAAGGTCATACAACCTGTAAGGAGCTGGCTGCATCCCAAACCCAGCATCTGCCTTTAGAACCCAGGCTTCCAATTGTTACTTTTGTTCTGTGCTGGCGTGCATGCCCATGAGTGTGTGTGTGTGTGTGTGTGTGTGTGTGTGTATGCCTGGGTCTGTGGTGTGTGCTGGCAATGCTTTTTTCACAGTCACGTGAGGCACCTGTTGAAATGCAGATTCCTCATCTCCGCTCCAGGCCTGGGAATCTGCACTTTGTAAACCTCGCCAGGCCGTTCTCAGGTATATCACTGTCTGAGACCCACAGCCCCAAGGGATGCTTAGGGAGAGAATGTGGAGTATGAGTTCGAAGAGATCCGAATTCAAGGCTTGGCTTCACTCTCTTGAGCTGGTTACTTTTGCCTTCTGGGGCTTTCTCCCAATTGTCAAACGGGCATGGTGTTACACCCCCTGGTGGGGTGTTTGCTGTCTGTGGATGGGCTGTGGAAGTCTCCGGGGTGGATGTCAGGTGTTATGGTCAGGCCCTCAGAGGACAGAGCTGCCCTGGTGAGGCCTCTCCTGCCACAAGTGGATGTGATGGCAGCCAGCTCGTGGCTCCCAGGAGGCCCTGCTCACCTCCCTCCCCCTCCCCCAGGCCTGTGGCCTCTGCTTTCTATAAGGATTGGTGCACCTTGGATGAGGCCCTTGTGCTCAGATTTCTCAGCTGGGCTGGTAGGGACTCAGGAGAAGTGGGCAGGGCCCCCCAACAGACCTCTTCCTCCTCCATGGCCCCGTGAAGGCCTCTGACCTCCCAGACAGGAGGGGCTGTGCCTGAACTTCTCAGGGAGGGGAGAGGGGTGGGCCTGCTACATTTGCATCTGTGTTTTAAATCCAGTAGAAATTCCTTCCATTCCGTGGAGGGCTGCTCTGCTGGTCTGTGGGCAGCTCTGGGGAAAAGTCTGACTGGAGGCTGGCTGGGTCCAGCTGGCTGCCAGGTGGGGTGAGGAGTAAAGCTGCCACCTGCATGGACCTCAGCAGCATCCTGACCTCCCAGCTCTGCTGCGCACAGAGCGGAGCTGCGCCTTCATCCCGTGGGTCCTGCTGAAAGCACAGTGTTGTTAAACACCCATATTATAGAAGAGATCACTGGAGTCCAGGAAGCTGCAGTGACATGTCCAAAGCTCTGATGTCTGTGTGCATGGGGACGGAGGTAGAGTCAGAACTTGAACCGAGGTCCCCTGACAATAAGCACAGGCTTTTTTTGCACTGTATCCCACAGCTCATTGATTTTCTGCTCCACCTGGATGTGGCTTTGGTGCCAGAGCCCTCCTTTGCCTGGAAGCTTAAAAGTTTGGGCTCTGACTTGGCCACTCTTGGGCTGTGTGATCCTGAGCAGGGCTGGCCGTCTCTTAAAACTTTAGCTTCCTTGTCTGTAAACGGGGGATGTTAGATCTCTGCGATTCCTTCCAATCTTGGCATTCACTGATTAGCCTTTTTTCTGCATTTCTGGGGAGCGGGCTCCATGGGCAAGTTGTTGGGTTGGGTGGGAGGGCAGAGAGCTGCACTGGGGCTTGTTAGGAGGCTAGTCAGAAAGGCTTCTGTGGGCTCAGAGCCCAGGGGGCTCAGGGGGCTGGCGGTGGGGGCGGGGCCGCAGGAGGAAGCCCAGGGCCCGTGAGGTTGCTTACCTCGGACTTAAATAGTATTTCGCATCTCTAACACTGCAGGAGTGTGATGGTGGGAGGGACTAGGGTTGTGGATGGGAGTCGAGTGGAGTGTGGGGCTCTGAGACCAACCCAGCTGAGCCCCCTCTCACCCAGGATAGCCTTGGCTGAGAGACCAGGAACATGTGTAATAGTCTCTTTTCTCCTGCTTGAGCCACCACATGTCTCTCCCCTGGGCGTCCCCAGCCTTCCTTGAGTCTGGTCCCTCCCAACTGGTGTCTGTGCCCGGGTGGCTGTAACCTCTCACTGGAGCGGAGCAGCTGGCTAAGGGAATGTGCTTGCCTGCTCTCTGTGCCCAGGACGGGGCCCCAGCAGCCTGGCTTCCTAAAGCAGGCCCTTGTTAACAGCAGCCTCCGCCAGTCACCTGCCCTTAGCTTCGCCCTCCATCCTCCTTTTTCACTCCCCGGGGATGGTTCCCTGTTACCCACTCACAGGATCAAACCCACGCTCCCTGGCCCGGCAGTCAAGGCCCCATGCCTGCTCCAACTTTCCTCCCTGCCTCTTCTCCCTCTGCTCTTCAGGCTGCCTGTTTCCTCGTCTCTGCCTGTGACTCCTGGACACCCTTCTCTCTCGGCCACTGCTTCATTGCCCAGATTCTTCCTGCCCCTCTGGGTCTGGCACAAATGTCACTCCACTTGTTCGCATCACTCTGCTGAGGGTGAGCCGTCACCCTGTGTGGTCCTGGCTTGTAGCTCCTATCGACAGCCTTGCCTGCTGTACACTTTGTCATCGGCTTGCCTGTCCTCTGAGATGGGCTCTGAACTTCATGAGGGCAGGGCCCTGGCCTTCCCTCTCAACTCTGTGCCCACGGAGTGGGGTGAGGCCTGACAAAGGCCTCCTTTGGTCTAGTAAATGCTCATAAAGCCTTGTAGAGTTGGACTGGCTTGTAATTGGGCTTGATTTCTCTGCTTCTGGCTCAGAGCATATTGCCTGCGCCCTGCGCCCTGCTTCCCAATGCAAACAGGTGGGGTCCTCTCAGTGTGTGCTCTGGGCCAGGCTGGCTCCAACCGATGGACAGACAGATGCCTTTGGTTTGTGGAAAGACTTTCCTGCGTCCTTTGGATCATTCTTGATTTGCTTTCTTAAAAAGTTGATTCTGGCTTTGTGGCACCAAAGACGGAAAGGCCTGGAAGCAGTCTGAAAAGGGCGCCTTGTCAACTCTCCCACCTGCAGGCTGAACTTCATGTCTCAAATGAGCATGGTCCAAATTCACCTGATTCCCTAGAATTCACAAGGGAGTCTGTAAAGCCCTTGCGAGGGTCCTCGGGGGTCATTGGGATTGTTGGGGGCCCACAGACGTGGCCCCAGAGGCACCTAGGGATCACATGACTTTTCTAGGGTTGCACAGTTATTTGTGGTCAGAACCCCCAGGGAAGCTGTGCCTGAGTTCAGAGAGGGTCGTTGAGCCCCAGAGGCAACAGGGAAAGAGCGAAAATGCGGAGAAAGAATTTACGCGAAGACACAAAACGTTTATATAAAACTTCCTGGTTTGTAAAGAGCTTTCACTCCCAGGGTCTTGTTTCATGTCGTCCTTCTCTCAGTCCCCAGGGGGCTTTCTGCTGAGGAAACCGAGACTGAGAGAGAGGCCCGGAAAGAGGTGGCCTGGGGCTTGTGTCGGCTTTCCTCTCTCCGAGCCCAGGGCTCTCTGCGCTCCGCAGGCCTCCGAGATAGCAGGGCTCCCCGAGACAGGAGGAGGCTCCCTGTGTTGAGGGCTCCCCATGCAGAATGAGGCTTTTTCTTTGAAACTCTTGTGTTGGGGTCATTTTCCCTCTAGTATCAGTTGGTGAGAGTGAACTCAGGCAGTGGCAGGGGGGTGAGGTGGGGCCAGGGAGAATGGGCAATGTCCTTATGAATTGAGCCCACACCACACAGGGGGGCCAGGTGACCAGGTCCTGTCCTGAGGTAGGAAGCTCCCATCTCCCTGTAGGTCACAGTGGCTGCTTCCTGTTCAACACCCATCTTGCTGAAATGTCCGAGGGATGCTGGGGGTGTAGGGGGGAGAGGGGCGAGCTTGCTGATGATCTGGTTTTATGTTCAAATGCTGCTCAAGTCCCTTGCCCTGTTAGAGGCTGACAAGGGCTGGTGGAGCCCCATAGCCTCCCATCAAGCCTTTGTTACTGAAGGTCCTGCTTACTTTTGCTGTATCAGTTTACCTTTCTCCACCGCTAGCCTGAGCATCCTACACAGGTGCCTCATGGTCCTCTGGGTGACCCTAGAGCAGGCCCCACCTCCTTGAGGGGGAGGGGAGGGAATGTGGGGTAAATGAATCAGTAAATGAATGAATGACTCTTCTCAGCATCTTTGGTGACCCTGTTTGGCTGTCACTGGCCTGAGAATATGTGACAACTGAGTCAACCAGGAAATGGCTGTTTGACGGGGACCGTGAGGACCCAGCCAGACATAATGGAAGCTGGCCCTGGCTGGAGCAGGGCCCTGTGAGCCTTTCCCGGCAGAGGGAAAGCCATCAAAGCTGGCGCCGCTTCCGGGAGGAGAGAATTCCCAAAAGACTCTGCCAGCGCCCCTGATAGGGATCTGCAGGGTGTGTGAGGGATTTGTTTTTCGGCCAGGATGTGGGGAGTTAAAAATAGACATCCTAGTCCCTTGGGTTCGTGTCACACTTGAGGCTGTGCAGAGCCCTTTGGCTCCATTATCTCACTTGAGTGGCTCGGCAGCCGATGACGTAGGCAGAGGTCTCACTGCCCAGTTTATAAATGAGGACGTGGAGGCGTGTGCCCAATGACTCGCATGAGGCTGTACCCAAAATTTGGTGGCAGAACCTAGGTCTGTTCCCCCACCCCCTACGTCTGCGTTGTTCTTTACTCTTGCTGACGGGGAGCCCAACTAAAGTCTAAAGTCGACAGGCTACAGGAGGGGAGGGGGTTGGTTGAAACAATAGGGGTAGCTGCTTCAGCAAAGCTGCAAAGGCATTGGGAAGACTAAGGACAGATCAAAGCCCCAGGGGACAAAGGCTCACGTTGGGGTTGGAGAACAGTGGGAGGCTGTAGGTAGCTGTAGGGTGTGGGGGCAGGGGAGGTAGTAATAGGAGGGAAGCATAAAAGTACCATCCTGCAACCCCAAATCGAGGACCTTGAATGCCATAATAAAGAGTGTGAACACGATGCTGTAGGCAACCGGGAGCCATTGAGGATTCCAGAGCTGAGCAGTTGCCTGCTTTATCAGCAGTGCAGTGCCGTGGCGTGTTCCTCCGGCTTTGCTATAGGTGTCATTTTATTGTGTTTGGTAGAACAGGTTTTTTAAAAATCCTCAGAAGACACCCTGTCCATCCCCACCTCTCCTTCTGGAAGCCAGCACCATGGAAGAGAGAGGACCCCATTTTCTGCTGCCTCTGGGTTCTAGGAGGAGCCTGCTCTGGGGCGAGGTCTGTACCTGGGTTTCTTGGCTTTTTCTGGTTTTGAGCCTAGTTCTCCTGGTTGGCTGGCTGTCTGTATTCCCCGAGGTGGGAGGAATTAAGTGGAGAGGAGGCAGTGGCTGAGGCTCTGGGGGAGGGCTCTGCTCTCCTGGCCTGACTCACTGAAACTTTCACAGGCTGCTCTACTGCCTCTGACACAGGGCTCCTTGCCCGGATCAAGCTTCCAGACCCCCAGGATCAGTTTTCCCTTCCTCCCAGCTCCACCCCTCCCCTTGTAGAACCCCCTCCCCCACCCCTCCATCAGGCCCCTGCTTCCCCAGGCAGCCTGCACCCACCACCCCAGCAGCACTGGCGTCTCCTGCACATTTTAGTGCCCAGAGCCCTCTCCTCCAATCTATGCCTTTATTAACTCTTTGCTCCTTCCCCAGCGAGGCCAGAGCCCCTGGGGGGCAGGAGGGGGCCTAAACCCGATCTGAGCAGGACACACCATTGGAAACCTGTAGTCTACCCATTTTAGAGCTGGGCGGACAAAGGCCTTGGTTTGTCCAAAACCCCTTGAGAAATTCATGGCAGAGCCGGGACTTGAACCTGGATCTCCAGCCCCATCCTGCTCTTTGGCTGCAACACCACCCTGCTTTCTGGAACCACCTTGCTTCTCGGCTCCCAAAGCAGGGGTTCCCAGCTCTGCAAGAATCCTGGTTGTGCAGTCTGGGCTCCTCCCGGGGCTGGAGCCAGCATGCCAAGCCCGAGGGTTCCCAGAGAGGGCTCTTGGCGTCGGCGTCGGCTTAGTCACAGGGTGAGGTCACTACTCACCTCTGGATGGGGGAGGATGCCAAGGTTTGGAAACTTTCACTCTGAGCCACTTGTCCATTTCGCGTGAGCCTAAGAAAAACAAACCTGTTGGTTGGAACTTTGTACTTGGCCTGTGAGCTGCAGGCCTGGGGAAGCCACTGGGCCATGACAAGCTCCTGGGCTGTGCCATCTTGCAGGTTTCCAGGAGAGTCACTCTGTGTTGAGAAAGGGTTAGAACCAGGAGCCAGAACCTGGCCTCACATTGGCTTTGTGACCCTGAGCAAGGTGCACGACCTCTCTGGGCTCTAATGATAATACCTAGCAGCTCACACTTTCCAAGTACTTCTGGTGGGCCAGGCCCTGGGCTCAAGACCTTCCAAGTAGTAGCCCATTTGGTCCTCACAACAGCCCCGTGAGGTCCTAGTGTCCTCTCCATTTTGCAGATGAAGAAAGTGAGACCCAGAGAGGAGGAATGACTTGCCTAAGGTCACCCAGCTGGGAAGGGGCAGAGCTGGAGTCTGAATGAAAGGCTTCCCCGCTCCACAGCCTGAAGTGTCAGTCACTCTGCTTCTGCTTCTCTGCCCTCCAGCTGCTGGGCTCACTCTTGTGGGATTGCAAAAGTATAAATACAGAGAAATTAGGTGTGATTAAGCAGGTGAGGACCAGGAAGGGGATGAATGAGCAGTCCTTTTCTAGAATGACATCATCCCCCATATTCCCCGTCCAACACGGTCCTTGAGCAGTCAGAGAGGGGGAGCAGACGTGAGCAGGTACGGCTATGTCCGGGCTCCATGAGGGAAGGGCACATTGGAAGCCATGTCTCACAGACAGCCAGTCCTGGGCCCGGCTCTTTCCATCCGCTATAGCTGTTGGCTTTTTTGACGTGGATGTTAATTCCTTTCCCATCCTCCCCCAGAAGGCACCTTCAAGGCAGGGGGCATTTCCCCTTGAGTGGAGTGACCGATGAGATATAGATTCAGATTTGGAGCAGGGGTCTGTTGATGGCCACTGAATCCTGGTCTTGGGCTGAGAGGTGAGGGAAGAGCCAAGCAGCTTGTTCCCACCCCTGAGATAACTGCAGAGTGGCTAAAGGTAGGGGTTGGTCTGGGGTTTGTCAAACAGACCTGGATTTGAGTCCTGGCTGCTCCACCTACTAGCTGTGTGACCTGGACAAAGTTACCTCACTGCTCTGATCCTCAGTGTTCTCATCTCTAAATTGGGAAGAACAATACCTGTCTCCTAGGGTTGTTGTTAGGTTATAGTTGGGCACGGGGCGGGAGAACACAGTACACCATCTGCACATTGTAAACACTCAGTAAATGCCAGTGTGGTTGTTACGACTTTTTATTTGCTTGTTATTATTTTTTATTTGCTTGTTATTACTGAGGATCTTCTCAGTCCACTGCACATTGGTCTTGGACTACTCTGGCCACTACCCCTTTCCAGAACTTACTGTCTCTGGTGAAGGCAGCTCTGGTTATGGAAAGGTCTGAATTAAAGAGACTATATGAATTACCTATTTATTTTTCTTGTAAAGATACACAATGATTCAAATCGGCCAAACAAAAAGGTTTTTGAATATGAGTTTTTAAGGAGCTATGGTGATGACTAGAGCAAGGGATAATAGAGGAAGAGATTTCTTTAAGGCACTTGGAGTTCGTCCTTTGCATGGCACTCACATTCCACTAAAGCCGTGTCTGCGGTTTAAGGCACTGGCATGAGTGTGTGTTGAAGCAGGCCTGCTGGGTGACAGCCGAGAGGAGCTGGGCTCCAACCAGCCTGAGGTTTGGCTCCTCCCTCCCTCTCGAGACCCTCCAGGTCCACCCTTAGGGAGAAAGCATGCCCAGCCTTTGGAGAGGCCACAGGTTGGTGTGTGGGGAGGGGAGAAGTCAGGGGGTGCTTCCTGGAGGAAGTGTGGCTGAAGCCAGCCCCAGGAGGACAGCTGCCTGGTTTCTGCAAACAGAATTGCAAAATCGCTTCTCCCTGCTTGTCTGTTTCTCTGTAGCAACCAACCCTGCAGCCGGGTCAGCTGGGAGGCCCAGGCCTGGCAGTCAGGAATCTTGGGGAGGGTGGAGGTATCTAATCCTGCCTCAGTTTCCCCATTTGGACCACAACATCGCTAGAGCCCGTTTCTCTCAGGCATGCCTCTGGAGAGGGAGGGGAGGGGTGTGGATGAAGATGCAGGTCTGAAATCAGAAATGAGTTAGTCACTTCCACTGTGTACGCTCCAGCAAGTCCTTTCACTGCCTGGGCCTCAGTTTCCTCATCTGCCAAATGAGGATAATAGTGACACTTACGTCAACGAGCTGTTTTGAGGCGTGAGTGAGGTAATGCGTGTAAAGTGCTTATCGAGGAGCTGGCACGGGGTCAGTGCCCATCATTATAAACTGCTGCCTGCCGCGGTTGTGTTTAGCTGGCGACACACCTCGCCGCCCTCAGCTCTCCCCTTGCCGAGTTCCTGTTGTTGACATCCTCCTCACCGACTGGTGCGGGGATTTTAAGTATTTATATCCCTGCTGGAATGTCTCTTTGCATTGTCTAGTTAATTACCTAATTGAATTAAGGCAAACAATTTCACTTCCTTTCCCGTGCAAGGGCAGGAAGTGGCCTGGTGCCATCTTTACTGCGATGGAGATGATTATTGAAGTATTTGATGGTAATGAGACCGCCCTCCCTGGAGAGGCCTGCTCCCTCTTAGAATTGCTCCACAGGCCCCATAAATCAAGCAGCAGCCACGTGCTTGGGAAGCATAAATCCTGTTGAGGATGTTGATGGTTCAGCCACATGTTGCCGGTGGTACCAACTTGCTGTTTTGGCACCTTCTTGCCCATTCCTGGAGGGATGGTTAAAAAGACTCCTTTTAAATATTTAGCACTAATGACCTATGTATCTATTTGGGGGGTACTGACTGATGGAGCATAAATCGAAAACCAAGGCATAGCGAGAAGGCTTCTCATGCTGAGGCATCATAGGCTTTTCTCCACACCTTGAGGGTGTCGGTGGTCTTGGGTTCTCCCTGTCCCTCCTGGCTCTGGGTGGGGAAGCACAGTGGTTAAGGGTATGGGTTCTGAAATTGACATGCCGGGCGCTTCCACTGCCTGCCCTGCCACTGAGGAGCGTTGTGAACTGGGGCAGCCACTTATCTGGTCCTTGGCCCTAAAGTGAGGGATCCAGTGGAAGCTGCTTCACAGGAGTGTTGTAAGAATTGTGCTTTCACAATGCCAGCACCCAGTAAGTGCTCAGACAAGGAAGCCATCATTTTTACTCAAGGACCTTAAAAAGCCCTCCCCATGTTCTTTATCCCCAGACTCTCCCCATCCTGCCTTTCCAGCCTCACTTTCTTCTCTCCACATAACACCCAGGACCCGCATGCCCAGGGCTCTCCCACCTCCGGGCTCCTGCTTTGGCAGTCCCCTCTATTTGATTGTCCCTATCCCATCTTTGCCTCTTCTTCTGATTTTGGAACTTATCTCAAGCACCATGCCTTCCCTGAGATTTTCCTATAGCTCCCAGCCAGTCCCCTTTAAATGCCTGGTGTCATCCTTGTGAGGCCTTATGTCTGCAACCATAATCGGCCCAAGAGTGTTCCGTGGAAGGGCAGTCTGAGGATATGCTTTGTAAAAAAGGAGTTTTAGAAAAGGCTGTATACTTTATGCCCATTTGTATAGTACCAATCTATTTAGCAATTTTAAAGGCTCTGAGAAGTCCTGCAGCAAAGAAAGCTGCTGCTGAATTTTGTTTACCCCAGAACTCACCAAGCCTCTGACCATAGGACGCTTTCCTTTTGGAATTCCTATGGACAAGGTTTTGTGATATCCTTGCAGATGTGGTGTTGTGACATCTCTATAATAGTTTGATGCTCTCTCCTCATTTTACAGTCAAGGAAACCAAGACCCAGAGGGCTCCGTGACTGGCCCCAGGTAAACCTGTGTGCCCCTCCATCACCTCCTGGATCAATTGACCAGTCCAGGGTGACCAGTGTGGGTGTCCAGGGCCAGGTGGTGAGGAAGGGCTGGGCATGACGGCTAAGGCCCTGCACTCAAAGAGCTTTTAGATAAGATGGACGAGTGGACTAGGGAGAGATTAACTGTCAAATCGTGTATCTCTGAGCCTGTGTGTAACAGGAGCCCAGGGTTCTGTCTGTGTCCCTGCCCAAGGAAGGACACGAGAGTCAAATGTCCTCGGAGAACCCGGCGCTGTCCTGGAGCCGGGGACCCTGGAACTTGGCCCACCTGCCTCTCAGCCGGATCCCCGGGCCCCCACTGTAGTTGAGTCCTGCAGCGGCACAGCCGACGAAGGGAGAACGAGGGCAGCAGGAAGAGAAGAGCCTTCTGTTCATCAAGGCACCGTCTCACCTACCTTTCTGGGAGAAATTGCTCTCTTTTCGATTCCTCTTTTATTATCTGAAATTCTCGGGGGAGCAATTACCTGTCGGTGGGAATTATCTGTTGTCTTTATTCTAGTGCCCGTCTGCCTGAGCTCCTTCTTGGAGTAATGATTTTGGTAATTCAGAGCTGCTGAATCTTGTTTGAGGAGAGGGTGCTGGTGCAGAGGCCGGGGGATGCCCACGAGGGCGTCTCTAAAGGTGTTGGCGGCCAGTGGCGCTGCTGGTGATGGTTATGGCTGGGGTGGGGCAGTGGCTGAAATAATGTATTTCTCACCTTTGAATTTGTCCCCTCCTGTACTGAAGGTCAGTGGGTTGCACAGGAGCTCACCTGACTGTGGACGTGGGGCAGGTTTACTGGAGGAAAAGGGGGAGCTGAAAGGCAGGGGTCGGCTCTGATGGGTTTGGCTATCCCTTGCCACAGGCAGGTCAGTCCTGGGCATTGGCCCCGGCCTGACCCTGACCCTGGCCCTCACCCTCTAGCCTCCGCAAGGGCTGGGGGGCCACAGTGACTCCTTGCAGAGCCTTTAGGGAGAGTAGCTGCTGCGAAGAGGCCTGACCTTTCCTCTGGGCAGATTGAGGTGCTGGCTCTAGACCCTGCCGCCTGTGGTGCCACTGTCCCCTGGGAGGGGAGGGCAGGTCAGGGCGCCTGGCTTCATAGGGGCACGGAGAATGTCACAAAGGGAGGACTCAGCCTGGGAGGAGGTTTTTCTGCTCAGTGGATAAAAGGGCAGGGGGGGGCATTTCCTCCAGAAATGGCCCCAGTTTCAAATGAGTGTATTCTCTGGAAGTGAGAGGACAAGCTGAGACTGGAAAGTTCCTCAGGTCCCTCTCATCTGGGGCTTGTGTGGAGGAGGCAGCACGTGCGGCAGCCTCTGTGGAGTCTCCCTCCATCCTCACAGGAAAGGAATCTCCAGACCCGTGGAGCAGAGTTTGGGTCCAGCCCCACAGGTGGCCTGTCCTTTGGCATAACTACCACCCTCCCCTGTGAGGCCGGGACACTGCAACTCCCTTCCATAGCCTTCAGCCTGGGTGTCATGTGGCGTTTTCATGCCCATTTTACAGACGAGGAAACCGAGGCCCAGGGCCATCTGTCCAGGTTCCCACAGTGAGTTAGCAGCAGGGCTGGACCTCACACCGGTCTCCTGACTCCTGGTCCAGGACCCTCCGTGGGCTCCACTGTGGGGGTTGGGAGCTCATCAGCTGCCGTCGAGGAGGGGTTGGCTTCCAGTGGGAGAGGAGTGGTTTCTCTGGTTCCGTCACAGCTTGTCGCTGGAGCTGGTGCTGTGACTGGTGGCTTGAGTCCGTCTAACCACCTGCTAGACTGGGATGCTCCTGAAGGACAGGGACCCTTTGTCACCTTGGCATTACCCCTCAGTGTCCAGCTCCATGCTTACACGGGGGTCAGCCAGGGCTCTTTCAGGTCAAGAGACAAAAGCCCGCCTGAAAGTGGCCCATGTTAGAGGTTTTTTATTGGCTCGTGCATCTAAAGAACCCACGGAGACCCAACGAATCCTAGCTAAATGAATTAGTTGGGATGTGGCATCTGCCTTTCTCTTCTGACTCCCCCTACTTGTAAGCTCTCTTTCTCCACTGAACTTGGAGTGCTGGAAAATTGGGGTGCTGGCCCCAGAAGATGGAAGAGCAAACACAGACAAAAACAAGACAAGACCTGTCAACACAATGTGCATGCCGTGAATGTTTGGTAAATTCAGTGGATTTTTGTAGACCCTTTTTTTTTCCCTCCAAAGAAGGAATTTCCGTTGGAGGCGCAGTGTCCAGGTGGTATGCACGTCATCTCCTATGAGCAAAGCAAAGCAGACCCTGGGCATCGAGGAGGCTCTGAAGCCATAGTCCGGCTCAGCCGAAAGGAGCGTCATAATTGGTTAGCGATATGTGCCCGAGCCTTGGTGGTCGGCATGGCGGCAGCTGCGTGTGCTGTGCTGGCTTGTTTATCATCCCTCGTCTGGTCTGAGTGTTGGTGTTATAGAAGTGCTTTTAAGGATCGAAAACATTTGGGAACCTAATTAATGTTAAAAGTTTCCTCCAAACTTTACAGGGCCAAATATATGTGCTTGGAAACCCTTTCTGGCCAGATACATTATCCTACAGAACCGACGGATAAATTATAATGTGATGGGGCAGGAAGAAGGGATGATCATTGGAGGGTGGAGCTCCTGGCACTCCGAGGCTCCAGGGAGGCCTTCCTGTCCTTTGACTGTGACAATAGTGAGCTCACAGCCCCTGCCTGGAGGGGCACATATTTATTGAGTGGCTACCATGTGCAAGGCACTGTTTCCATGCAGGAGCTCCTGCAAATTCCACCGTTAGTGATTGATTCCTTTGGGTTGAATGTTGCCCTTTCTAGCTTAAGTGTTAGGTACTAGTGGGACGCTGAATGGGGATCTCATTCATCTCTAAGCCCTCCATGGATTGGAAGTCATTATTTGGAAATGTGGACATAGAGGAGTTAAACAGGGGACCAGGATACAACATCGGGCTGGCGGTGGAAGTCAAGGTTCGTGCATCGTACGTCATTGTGCTACCCCACCCTGAGTGCTAAACTTAGCAACAGTCAAAAATTTTAGTCATCAAATCGCTTTGAGTGGTTATTGTTTTCCAAGTTTGGATCCTAAGGGCAGAACAAGAACTAAAGGTCCTTCCCGACTCTGGCCCCCTGCTGCAGCCTTCCAGATCCTTCCGCTCAAATCCGGCTGCCTGGGCCAGCTGCTGGAGGAAGTTACCCGAGCTGCCCTCCCACCCTTCCAGCTGGAAGAACAGTTGCCTGTCTCCACCTGGTCACCTTCTGGCCCCTAGGAACCCCTTCCCCAGTGAAAATATCTGCCACTGACAGGTCACGGAACACTGACCCTCCCCCTGCCCCGTATGGTGGGCTCTGGCGTCTGACCAGGTTCAGGACTTGACCAGCGGGGTGACTGAGCCACTCTTTGCCGACTTTCCCATCTGTAAAATGGGAGAATAGTACTAACCCCAGTGGGTTTTTGGAGGTGTCAGTGGGGTAGATGATGCTTGTCAGGTCCCTAGTTCAAGGCTGGCATGTAAAAGGAACTCAGTACACGGGGTCTTTGATGATTATAATATTGTTACTGCTTGGGGCCTCGGCCGACCTTCCCAGGGTGGCTCCTGGCCCTCCAGCCACCCAACCCTTGCCTTCCCAGGGACCACCCCCTTCCGGCCCCTCGTACATTGATGTCCCTGACCTTCAGAGGGTCCCACCCCAGGTGCGCTCCTCTTCTTACCCACCAGCTCTCACCTGGGAGCCCCGTTCATTCCTGGGGTGTTGAGACCCCTGAACCTGGACTACTCGAAATCCCCATTGTAAATTGCTCACCCTAATCCTCTCTCCTGAGTTCCAGATGGAGAAGCGATTTTCACCACATGTTCTAAAGGCGCGTCAACCGGTCCAACAGGGAAGTCCTTTCTCTCCACTGAAACCACATCCTCGCGCCAGAATCACCCCACCCCTCCCCCGCCCCTGACTTCCATCTTTCAGGTGAAGGCCGCACTGGCCAGCCCCCGGGCCAGGAAGTGCCAGCCTGGTGGTTTCCCGCCTTTCCCTCCTTCCTCCTTCGTGCGGGACTGGCAGTTCCCCTTGGGCGCTGGCTCCCACCCCATCCTTGCCCCGCAGTCCCCTAGGGGGAACCCGGCTGCAGCCTCCTATCACTTGGCCTGCCTCCCCACCTCCCTCCCCCCACCTCCAGGGGCGCTTTCTAAACCTTGGTCTGATGGGGTCACTCCTCTGCTCAGGGGTCTTGAGGGGCTCCGGATTTTCCCTGAGGTATACTTCAGACTTCTGAGGTTGTTTGTAGGGTCCTCCAAACTGTGGTAGGAGCCTCCTTGCCCACAGCTCCTTTCCCTGCACCCAGGAGCTTAGCCAGCTGCACGCTCCACGGCCTCCCCCCTACACAGTCCTGTTGCCATGACTTTGTTCTCAAGGTTCCCTGCCTGGAATGCCATCCCCTCAGCCTTGTGCTTGCTTGTCCAGATCCTCCCCTTGTCCCATCTGATTCACCAAGCCAGAGAGGATGCAGGTCCCCATGCAGTCCAGCCTCCACCTCCAACCAAAATAACATGACTATTTATGCTTCTGACCCTTCCCCTGGCTCCTGGGGAATGTTCCTTCCATAGAGTCTACACTATTTGCATCTTGATTGATGGGGGCTCAGCCCGGAGATCTCTGGGGTCTAGAAGAGGAGGGTCTGGCCTGGCTAGGAGGGCCACCTCTCCAGGGGCAAAGGGAGATGCCTACGGAGGGGCGGGGCTTGAGTGCGCCCAGATCGGGACCACAGAGCTAGCTCAACTTAGGCTGTGTGGGTTTTGTCAGATGCAGGGGCCTCGTAACTGCAAGTCCCACACTGCCTGTGTGCCCCACACTGCCTGCTCGAGGGGCCTCTGCCTCCTTGTCTTTCTGCTGGGAGGTAATGTTTCCACTTCTCAGGGCCGGGGCTGCCGCTGGATTGAGCAATGGTGCGGGTGGAAGCAAAACAGAGGTGGACAAACTAATAATTAACAGATGTCAATTGTTAATAGCTTAAAAATACCACTCCCCTACCCGCCTCTCCCGGGGGAGGAACTGCATGGTCACTTGGTCCCTTGGAAGAGATTGGTTCACAGCCAGCTTGGCATGGGTTGGCAGAGAGAGGGAAGAGGACTATAAGGTGTGTGGGGGAGGGAGCAGGGATAAGTGCCATTGCCAAGGCCACTGGGCTTTGACTTTGACTCTGAAGTTTTCTTGGGGCAGGACAGTGGCTGCTGAGTGAAAGGGGACCATGGGAGGGGTGCTTGGGGAGTACCACGAATCCGTCCGTGGTCCCCGCTCCCTGGTTTCATCCAGCTCCAGGCTGCTGTCTTCTCTCCTGCCTGACTGCTGGATGCTTCTAACTGGCCTCTCCTGTGTTTGCTTCTCCACCGTCTGCTCTTTACTCAGTAGCCAATGTGTGTGTGGTTTTTTAATTTAACGTAGGTTGGTTCGCGTTGCTCCTGGCTCCCACTGCTCTTAGAGGCACGTGTAGCCCGGGCCTTGGCCCCACGGTCCAACCGAGCCTGCCCGGCTCACGTCCCCTTCCCCGTCCTGGCGGCTCTTCAGCCATACTGGCTTTTCCTTCCGTTCCTTTAAGACATGTGGACTTTGTCCACCTCTGGACCCTGCCTAGGCTTTTCCTCGGCCTGGACACCTCTCCTCCTTGGAATGTCCTGCCTCAGCTCTCACCCTGAATGTCCCTCCTCCAGGACCACGTGTCTAATAGAGGGTGACCCCTCACCCAGGGAGTCTCTGCCTTGATTTCTGTTTTTTCCTTTACAGCATCCATCACAGTGTTAACTGATATGTGTGTATGTGTTGTATTTATAGTTTTCCAGTGCTGGTGTTTGTGTGTTTCTACTGGACCGAAAGCCCATAAGAGCCGGCTCCCTGTCTGGCTTTTCACCATTAGCACCTGACATGGTTTCTAGTATGCAGTAGGGCCTTGGTAAATATTTGTCAGATGAATGCATGAATGAGGAAATGAAGACCTCGAGAGAGGCCAAACTCTGGGCTAGGGTGACCAACTATCTTGGTTTGCCTGGGACCGAGGGGGTTCCTGGGATGTGGGACTTTGAGTTTTAAAGCCAAGACAGTTGCAGGGAAACGGAGATGAGCTGGCCACCCTGCCCAAGTGTCCATCCCTAAACGAGAGGGTTTTTCGAGGTCTAGATGTTAGGTAATGTCCACAGCTCTTAGAAGCAGTCCAGGGCAGACACATTCCCGAGGGTGGATGTGTGGGTGCCTGGGGATGTGCACAGGGGGTGTTGGGCAGGTGTGCTCCCTCTCCCCACCTGGCTGCTCTCTGCCTAATCTGAGCTTTGTGCCATCCCTGTGAAGTGAGCGGCCAGCTCTTCCCACCCCGACTTTGCAGATGAAATTTACTTGACATGCCCAAGGTTGGCTCCAGAAGCGTCCTTGTTCTGACTCAGCACGTCCCGTCCCCACATGTGTTAGGCTCTTTGGCTGCCATAACAAAACACTGCAGCCTGGGTTGCTTCAACAGTGGACATTTATTTTCTCATAGCTCTGGAGGCTGGACGGCCAAGATGAGGGTGTCGGCAGGGCTGGTTACCTCTGGGGCCTCTCTCCTTGGCTTGCAGACGGCTGCCCTCTCACTGTCTCTTCACCTGGTCATCCTCTGTGCACGTGGGCCCCTGGTGTCCTTTGCTGTGTCCAATTGCCTCTTCTTATATGGTCACCAGTCAGATTGAACGAGGCCCCACCCCAATGGCCTCATTTTAATTTAATCACCTCTTGAAAGACCTTATTTCCAAATATGGTTACGTTCTGGGGAACTGGGGGGTGGGCCTTCAACATGTGAACTTTAGGGGAACGCGTTTCAGCCCATAATACCACCCTAGGCCTGAGTCACACCCCCTCCCCCAAATATAGCATCTAGGGTGGTGGTGCCCGGCCGGTGGAGCTTTGCCCAGGGCAAGAGGCCTCCACAGCTCAGGGGCTGGGGGAGCCCAAGGACAGGTGTTAAGCTCAAGTTTGCTTCACCTCTATGACCTGTTTCTTTCCTTTTCTTCTGCGTTTGCATGTTCTCTCAAGAGAGAAACCACCTGTTGGTTTTCTCACCTGTCCTGGGCCAAGCCCTGTTGGTTCCCTCTGGACTACGGTTCCCAGCTGCCAGCCTCAAAGCTTGGGGGTGCCTTGGGCTCCCTCCTGGAGCAACAGAGGGGCCCACCTGTGCACCTCTGGCCCTGGCTCAGGGGTCCTGATCTCCCTGAAGTGGCTCTTCCAGGCCGAGTCCATGGTCCCTGCCTCTGCACCCCAGCCCCAGCCGGGCTGCCAGAGCAGGAGCTGGTCGTGTGCCCGGTGTCCCCAGGGCTGGGTCAGCAGATGGCACCCTGTAGGAATCACAAAGGTTGTGGAAAAGAGGAAGGGAGGCCCCCGAGGAGCAGGCTGGGGTGGCTGTTGAGGGCCCTGGAAGAGACTGTCTACAGCCAGTCCAGGCGGCACCACTCACCGGGTGGCCTCAGACAAGTCAGACTCCTTCTCACATCCTCCACTGACTCGTCTGTAAAATGGGGAGGTGATAATAACTGTCTCCTGGGAGAGTGGAGAAAGCAGAATGACAGGAACTTATCTGAAGCCTTCAGCATGGTGCCAGGCACTAATGCTACACGAGTGTTCATTTCTGTTGTTGGGGACTTACTGGGGTCAAGGGAGAGTGCACCTCTGTAACAGGCCTTCCTGGGCAGCTCTGAGACAATCATTCCCTTTTCTGTCACCAGAATGGTTGCGGAGGCCGAGGGAGAGGGGTCCCCGACCTTGCCACCCAGACCCTCTGTGACGTGTCTGCGTCCCTCGCCTCCTCTGGGCTTAGCTGCCCCTGTTTGTCACATTAAGGATGAGCCCTTACAGCCTGTGGCCCTTTTCCGGGTCCTGGGTCCTCTCCCTCATGACCACCAGCATCCATACAACACTCCTGGGAGGCAGGTACTATTATTATTCTTGCCCCCAACTTTACAGAGGAGGAAGCAGAGCCTCAGAGAGGTGAAGTCATTTGCTCAGGGTCACACAGCTAGTAGCTGCAGAGCCAACTTGGCTGTCTCCAAAACGGCTGCCTTGAGTCCCCGGTGGTGCTGAGGGTGGGTTCTGGGGTGAGTGGGCTTTGGGTGTGGGCTCCCGGGCTGTTTGGGCTGATGGGATGGCAGGATCGAGAGAGCTTTTTTCTTTTTTCTTTTTTTTCTTTTTTAATTACGACAGCTCTGAATTCTGAGCTGTTGCTGCCTGAGGCCGCCCGATGCAGGGGAGCGGGGCTGAATCTGGCCTGCAGCCGTATTTGATGTGACCTGTAAGGTGTGTGTGTTTTTTAAAAGTGTGAATTAGTTGGCTACATTTAACCATCAGGAAGTTTTTCCATTAAAATCTGGTAGCTTCTCTTGATGTCGGATCATCGGCCATCCTGGGCCTGCTTTCCAGAACACCCCGGGGGGCTGGGGCATGCGCTCCATTTAGCCTGGCCGGCCTGCCTTGCTTCCTCTCTTCCCTTCCTGGCTCATGCTGGCATTTGCGTGTGCGATTCCTGAGCTGGGTGAGCGACAGGGCTGGGGCACGCGTGGCGGGGGCGTGTGGGCCTGGGAGCCCCTCTGAGGAGCTCACTGCGTCGAAGGGCAGGCGGAATCATCATTCAAGGCAAAATGAGCGGCCCCCGAGAGATGTTCAGACAGCGCTTGGGGCTTTTCGAAATGTTAATGTGTTCAGTAGGGCGTCCATTGACTCGGCACATGTTTAATGAGCTCTTGTTCTGTGCCCGGCGCTGGCCAACCCTGGAGGCTATAGAGAGAGATGTAGGACACAGACTGTCCTCAGAGAGCCTGCGTTTCACCGGGAGAGGGACCCTGAAGTGGGCTTTCGGGGAGGCTGAAGTTTGAACAGGTACAGGGAAAGTGCAGAGGCCTTCCAGGCAGAGAAAGGAGCCGGAGCAAAGGCTCAGAGCTGGGACTCACGGGGGGCTCCGCTGTGAGCCTTAGTTGGGTGGTCCACCTTTCTGCCCCTCCCCACGTGGAAGCCAGGCTGGAACTCGGGACATGCCCGAGAATGATGAAGGCACAGGGAGATTCAGCCTGGAGCGGCGCTGACTTTGGAGGACAAAGTTCCGTGTGTTTTTTTAATTTCTAAAGGCTTTTTTTTAATAGTCTTTATTTTTTTAGAGCAGTTTTACGTTCATAGCAAAATTGAGCGGGAAGTACAGAGAGTTCTCATATGCTCCCTGCCTCCACACAAGCACAGCCTCCTCCACGAACATCCCGCACCATGAGCTGTTTTTTAATATATAAAACCAACGTATACCATGATTGAAGGAAAAATCATTACAGAAGGTATAAAGTGAAAACGAGACCTCCCTGTTTCTTGCCCCCCCCACTCCACACACACACACACAAACACACACGCACACACACTCCCCAGAGTGATCGCTGTTTATATTTTTAGAAGCGTGTGCAAGAACCTATTTCCGTGTTTCCATGGCCCTCTCCATCCCGGAATCGTCCACATAGCCCGCATCCTCGCCTCGCAGTGCGCCGTGTCAGCACACACGCCTCATGCTGCAGATCGGCCACCCAGGAGCCCATTTTCAGGAGGGACCGGAATTTATTCAGCCAGGCCCCCAGTGATGGACACAGGTGTTGTTTACAGTTTTTTTCCCGCTGCAGACAGGGATGCGGAAACATCCTCGTACATCTGTTCTTGCACGCTCGTGAGAGCTCATCTGACGGATAGGATGTAGGAGAATATATGAATTTCAAACAGACATGTCGTGGATTCTAATTTCTGAGGCATGTTGCTGAGTTGCCCTCCACAAAGGTCGCGGTGGTTTACGCTCCCGCCTCCTAAGGGTTAGAGTTGATGTGTCATGATCTTCTCCAGTATCAAGAGCGGGGCTGGGCTGGAGCTGGCGTACAGTCTGGGTGGGCTCCATGGGCAGGACCCGGCCAGGGACGGCGGGGTCAGGAGGCATCTGAAGTGTGTTTCTTATGTATCTATGGAAAATCTGTGATTCTGTTTAACAATTTTAAAAAATCACTTATTCCACGACTTGCTTTTTTCACTGAGAGATTTTGGGAAGGTTGTCCGAGGGAGGATGTGGACCTCTGCCTCGTGACGTCTATTTGCTGCCTAGCGCTTTCTGCAGCTGAGGGTGTGGTGGTTGATTTCGCTGCTTCCCGCGCCTGTGCGAGGCCCCTTGTGGTGTTTCAGGGAGCATCCTTTGTGGGCCTCATCGGGCTCAGGCGCCAGCGTCCCTCTGTCTGGAGGAAGCACGTCTGTTGGGAAGCTGCGTCTTGCTGGGAACGGCACTGCAGTTCTTCCTGCCCGGAGCTTGGAGCTGCAGTCAGGGCTCTGCCCCAGCCTGGAACTCAGGTCTGGCCCTTCTCTGGGTTCTTCTTGAGCAACGTGCGGGTCCAGTGCATCTGCTGACTTTGTTCCTCCGGCCCACGGCTGCTCTCGGCTCAGGGAGTTGCTGCAATGCCACTTCCTTGCCCCTCTTAGCCATCCTGGTTGACTGGTCAGGTGTGCTCCCATTCTTATGATCCCGTGTGAACAGACCTGCCTCGGTGGAGGGTTGCACAAGCATCAAACCCTGCTGGCATGACTTTCCTCTTGGAAGAGCCCCTGTGGGGTGTCTGGGTCTGCTGGAGGGTGTGGTGGTGGCGGTGACGAGGAAAAGGACTCATCAGCCCCTACCCACAGGCAGTGCTGGTGGCCGTCCCTGGCAGCTTCTGCTAAGGGCTGGGAGGCACTGAAAGACTTCTGACTCTGGAGAGGGTGGCTAGTCAGGAAGGCTTCCTGGAGGAGGTGGACCTGGGATCAGTGGGGTTTAGAGAGGAGTCTCTGGGTTCTGAGGGGCCCCCTTGGCAGGACCAGGAAAGGGAGGGAAGGGTGTGTGTGGGGGTCCCTGGCAAACCTCCTTTAGAGAGACTCTCTGGCCACCTGTGGTTACAAGGAGGACCTCTTGGGGGCCGAAAAGCTACTAATGGGAAGATTTGGAGCCAGACAGACTGAGCTCAAACCCTGACTCTGTCACTTACCAGCTGCTCCTCCTCGGGCCAGTCACTTAACCTCTCTGAGCCTCTGTTACCTTGTCTGTAAAATGGGGTAGTAATAGTGCCTCGCTCACAGGGCTGGAGAGGGGGTTGCCTGAGCTCCTGCCTGGACAGCGGTTGGTATAAACCTGTGCAAGGTAACTGGTATGGGGTACCACGCAGGTGACCCAGTCCCCTGGGCATGGGATGATGGCGGGAGTTGGCTGTGGGGTTTGGGTGAGGCCAGAGACACTTCCCGAGTGGAGTCTGTAGTACTCACTGATGGACTCGTGCTGGTGATGGCAACAGAGGTGACAGGGGAGACTCTCCTTCCCTCTCGGGTCCCACCCCCACCTGGGGAGCACCATCTGGGACGCCTGTCTGCAAAAACCAATCCATCCACAGACAGGGGATAGGTCAGGAGTCTTTGGGGACAGGACCCAGGTTGAAAGGTGGCCCTGGGGGGGCTCCCAGGAGGAGGAGAACTCAGCCTGCTGGTGACAGAGGGAGGTGAGGGTTGACAGCCAGCCCCCAGGCTTGGTGCTACACTCAGAAAACGTGGCCAGAGATGATCTCCGAGAGCCTTTGGGCGCGTCCTCACGGCGCCCTTTCTTCCCAGGTAATTAATGGTCCTTTCATCCTTGCTGGCAGGGCGGTGGTGGGTATAGTGGGGTGGCTGGGCGGGCGCCGGGCAGACAGTCTGAGCCCACTCCAGCCTTCCTTGGCGATTTGTCATCTGTCAGCCCTGCTCTTTGGGGACATAAAACAAATTCCCTGGGATGTGGCCAGGGGTCCTAAGGCCCTGAGCTGGGCTGTCTGGGGCACAGCGGCTTCAAAGGGTCATTCTCCAGGGGCCTCTGCCAAGCCTGCCCCACTGAGGGGCTTTGGGCTAAGCTGGAGCATCAGCCTGTGGGCACGGGGCTTGGATCCTCTGTGTTCTGACCGAAGCAGGTGGTTGGACACGGAGCTCCTAGAAGGTCAGGGACACGCCAGGCCATGCACAGCCAGAGTCTGGACTCTAGGACAAACCCTGCTGTTTTCCCTTAAGCCCCTACCTCTAAGCCAGCGGTTCTTAACTGGGGACCCCAGAAATCTCTGGGTGGAATCCAGAGTGTCTAAGAACTTGGACAGGAAAAAAAATCCCACTTTTATTTTCACTAACCTCTAATTACAATGACAAACTGTAATCCTTTCACTTACGAATGTAGGCAATGAACCACAGGGACGGGACGTTAGCTGTTCTATGATTTTGTGGAAATCACAGAAATCACAGAAACTATCATGTCATAGTATAGTTTTGTGGGGATCTTGAAATAACACTTTTGTTCCTCATACTTCAAAATTACAGTAGTTATTAGACCTAGATCTTATTATTTAAGGCATTAACAAAGAAGCACGTATAATGCTATACATTTTTTAATATTTCGATAACCATATTTCAATGTAATGGGTTTCCTTTGTAATCTTCGGTATTTCATTTTACGCATTTAAAAACATTTTTCTGAGAAGGGGGCCTTGGGCCTTACTGGAGGCGCTGGGGGTCCATGGCACCAAAAGAGGTGAAAGACTCCTACCGAGGGACCGGGAGGGGCCCTTGCAGGTGCCTCCCCTCACTCACAGGGTCCCGTGTCCTGTTGTCGGTGGGCTTCGTCGGCACAGAACCAGCCTGCTCCACGTAGCCAGCCATGTGCTGGGCTCCTAGTGAGAGAAGGCACTGCCCTCCAGGAGCTCCTGGGATCCCTGGGCGTGGGGGCGAGGGGGCAAGACCTGAACACAAACGGCTGTACGAGGGGCCGGTGAGACCCTGTGCTGTCGGGATTCCGAGGAGGGAGAAGTCACATCTGCAGGGAGGCAGTGAAGTAAGAGACACAGGGAAAAGCATGTCAGGCAGAGGGGCCAGCATGAGCGAAGGCATAGACACTGGAGGCTGGGGCATGTGTGGTGACCGTGGAGGAGGTGGTGGTGCGAGACAGGGCATGGGGCGGGGGCAGGGGGAGCCCTAGATGCCAGGCAAGGAGCTTGCACCCTGTGCTGTCAGACAAGGGAGCCACGGCAAGGTTTTCAGCAGCGGAGTGACTGGTCAGGTTTGGGTTCCAGGACAGCCCCTCTGGCTGCTGGGTGGAGGGACGACCAGAGGGGATGGGGCTGGAGGCCGGGTGGCCAGCGAGGAGACTGGGCACTTGTCTGGCAGGGGACATGAAGACCTGAACTGAGCCCAAACTGAGGGTCCTCATGGGGGCAGAACAGGGAGCTGTCCCAGCTGTGGAGTGAGGTGGGTGGAAGGTGAGACCTCAGGTGCTGGAGTCTGAACGTCAGGGTTTGAACCCTGGTTCTGTGCCTTATGAGCTGCATGGCCTCGGGCCTTTTGGTGACACTCTCCAAGGTTCATTTCCTCCTCTGAGACACCCTGTGATGAGAGCACCGCCTGGCAGGGTTGTTGTGAGTGAGAAATGAGACGATGCTCAGCACAATGCCTGGCCCAGAGTAAGTGGTGGGCACGCCGTGGCTATGACTGTTTCATCACCAAGAATTAAACAGATGGGCCCCAGGACCCATTGGAAGGGAGGGGCTGCAGGGAGAAGAGAGGCTGCATCTGAGGTTGCAGATAGCAGATCTGAGGCCTGGGCCTCTGTGCCGGCCTCAGAGAGCAGGTCTACCCCGACTCCCCGCCCTGCGCTCTGGGTGCTGTCTTCCCCCTTGTCCGAAAGGGCTGGGGTGGGGCCCCCTCCTCCCCTGTCTTTACCTCCTCCTCCCAGCTTGCCCTCAGCGAGGCCTCCCCTGGCCCTCAAGTGTCATCCCCCCAGGAAGGGTCAAACAAAAATTCTGCCTCTTTCCGACACCTCTGGCAGTATCTGACCCCTTCTTTCCCTCCGGAGTTCCCAGTGTCCAGAAGGCGCAGTGAATGAGCGGGTGCTCAGAGAGAGCGACATTAGGAGTCCCAGAGCAGGAAGTGTCTAGACCAGCATCCCACTGTGAACCCAGGAGCCCTCGCGGAGCAGGGATGCCCCGGGCAAGGTGGCCTTCCAGGGAGGAAGACAGGGTCTTCACACATGGGCCCTGCTCACGCTGGTGCTGAGCCTTGGGGCCCTGGGATTCCATATGCACCTTCCCACACTCACCCCGGACCCTCACGGGGGACTCCCACGCCCTGCGTGGCCCCCCTCCTTCCGGGGTCGAGAGGTTCCAGTTTTCACTCCGCTGAGGGACTGCGCTGCTCTGAGCAGCGGGAGAATAAATTTGCGTGTTTTGGAGAGCATGCAGAAGCATATTTGGGGCCTTTAATCTTCTTAATAAATCGTCTTCAGCTTGTGCACTGTTAAACCCCCGGAAAATTCATGAGCACGCCGGGAACAGAGCCCTCATCGGGAGGGTCTGACGTGAATGAACAACACAATAAACGCGGCTTCTCAACTGGGTCAGGGAAAGCCTCCGAGGCCCGGAGAGAGGACATTCCCGCTCGCTGGGCCCTCCCTAGGCCTATAAATTAGTCATGCACACAAAGGGGGCCTTGTCCTCTCTTGTCAGCGCCAGGGGGTTGTGTCTGTGCCCACTGACCCACCCCCACTCCCACCTCGGCTGCAGACAGAGTGCCTGGTGAGGCCTTTCAGCTTCTGTGCTTTGTTATTCCTGTGTCTCCAGAGCAAGGTGGGTGTACATTTCAGCAAGAGAGATGTAGGTTAGATAGTAGGAAGAACTTCCTGGCTGACCGTGGGGTGGTGTGAAATCCCGGAGCGGGCTGCTCACGAAACTGGAGGAGACTGTCTTCTGTAAGGGCTTTAAAGACCTGGCAAGCTCTGTCCCCCTTTGGCATTTTCGGGCCGTGACAGCAGTGGCCAGAACAGACATTACCCCAGGGTCTAGTGCCAGGAACCAGCCTGGAAAGTGCCTCTCTCTGGGCTGTGTTGGCGGGTTTATCACCTGCCTGGCTTAAGAGGCCCAGCATCCCCTAAGCCCAAGCCCTCACCATGGTCTAAACATGTGGCTTTTGGAAAAGGCAAGTCAGGTCTCTGTGGTTCCCAGGCTGCTGCTAAACCTCAGTGGGTTCCTTCCCTTCCCTGATGCCCTCTGCCTGTTAGAAGCCTTCTCCAAGGCCTGGCCCAGATGCCACCTCCTCTGTGAAGCCTTCCTGGATTTCCCCTTGCCCTGTTGGTCAGAATCAGTTACTCCCTTCATTATGCTTCCTCTGCCTTGGGCCCTTATTGGTGGGTCCCTTTGGGCGTTCACGTGTCCCACCAGACTGTCAGCTCCCTGAGGACAGGGACTGTGTTAGAGCCCCCTTGTGCCCACACAATGCCCCTCCCAGGATACTGCCAGTACTTGCATGGGTTTTCAAATGCCAGCTCCTGGGAAGTGTCCCCCATGCACCCGAGTGTGGGAGCTGAATGGCCTGGTTTCCGAATGCCAGCTGTGGGAATCCTGGGCTCTTGAACCAGGAGCAGAGCAGGGACAGGAGGGGAGGGACCGGTGGGAGTCCCTGGCTGGCCACGGCTGGCCCTGTCTTTACTTGCTCGGTTCTAACATTTCATGAGTCTTTAGTATTCTTTTTCCTCTGAGCCTCCTTAAAGCCCTCCAATTCTACAGGTCCTTGGGGGGAGGTGAAACGGTCCTAAAGTGTACACAGGAGCCCCTCCCGGGCCATGGTGGCCCCAGGCGTCCCTTTGTGCGTGGATACCAGCCCTATCCTAGCACAAGTCTGGGCAGGTGCAGCCTTTGTGAGCAGTTTAGAAGGGGTGACGTGTAGGTCTGAGGCTGGGCGGGCAGGGGGGTGAAGTTCACCTTCAGCCCCAGAGAAAGGAAAGGAGCGAGGCCCTGGGGGAGGGGGAGGGGGAGAGCTTACTCTAGGGGAGGGGCACGTCTGGGAGGTGTTACCAGGTTTGCCCAGAACATAAGGGAAGAGAGTGGGTCCTGGTGGTCCAGCCTCAGGGGTGGGCATGGAAAGGAGGCCAGTGGTGGAACAGTAGGATGCAGGGAACGGCTCGGTCAGTCGGTTAGGGAGGACTTTCTGGGGCTGTCTTCTGCCCCAGCCCCAGTCCCCAGCCCTGGCGAGGCTGGGAGGAAGGGGTTCCTCCTCCCCTGCCCCCCCCACCCCCGACCATGTGGGCCAGGCTGCTCCCTGCTGACTTGGGTCTCAGAGGCACCCTCAGCCCTTGGCCAGAGGAGGAGCCGTGGGGCCCCAGGCATGTCAGTGATTCTGTGTGTGCGTGTGTGTGTGTGTATATCAGGGAAGCTGGTGGCGGGTGACTACGGTGTGGAGCACCAGCTGGAGAGGCAGGGCCGTGGCGTGAGCTGGCCAGACGCGGACAGTCAGTGCCTCGGGAGGTCACCAGGTGGAGAAAGGGAGCCGTGAGACCTGTGGGGTCAAGGAGGCCTTTGGGCTATTCATTGGATGGCACTAATTCAGTGCCTAAAAATAACCCCCGACTCAGTGCAGCACTGCCGAATTTTCCAAGCTCTTTCAGATCCACAAACTCATTTCAGTTTCCAGCGGCCTGGGAGGAAGTGAGTTCCATCCTTATTTGACCACAGGGAACATGAAGTTCTAGAACAAACTTGTGAAGGGCCTGCGGCTAGCTGGTGGTAGAACCTGGACCGGAGCCCCCCTTTCTCTGGCCATAGGTTGAGTGTGGCCTCCTGTGGACCAGAAACGGAGTGAGGGGGGCATTCGCTTTCTGTCCCAATGCCCTGCCTTCAGGGCAGAAAGCCCCCTAGGAGAAAGGTTAGGATGGGGAGGACAGACACAATGGAGGAGAGAGGAGCTCTGACAGGGCGGGGGTCGGGGCAAGGGGCATCAGCGAGGACTTGCTGTGGGGGTACTTTGGAGCTAGGCTTTGGGAAAGGAAGGATGGGCAAAAGCCGAGGGAGTGGGGATGGGGATGGAGAGAGTAGGAAGTGGATTTAGGCCCGGCCAGCTTGCAAAGCCTTGACACCCAGCCTGAGCATCCTCTGCCGGACTGGGCAGATACTCTGAGGACAAGAGTCACATTTGAAGAAGCCGGCGTGGAGGACCCTGTGGCCAGTCTCGGGCCTGGAGTCTCAGGTCATCTGGTGGCAAACCATGGCTGCCCCAGCCCCTTTGAGTGGGTAGCTCCCTGTAGCCTCTAGATCCTTCTCCTCTCCCAGCCCTGTCCCTCTCTGTCCTTTTTCTCCTGGCCAGGCCTCCTGCCCCAACTCACTTTAATTCTCCCTTTAGTATTAAGAAGAGAGAAACTGCTTCTTAAGATGGCAGAGTGACTGAAGAGAGGTGGTTGCCATGGAAACTCTAAAGTTGAAGCAGAAACTTTCAGGAGCGGGAGCGGGGAGGAAAGCCGACCCAGTGGCTGAGGGCTGAGGAGCAGGGAGGCCTGGCCCAGGCTGGCCTGGAATGCCCCACTGCCCAACACCCCCCAGCTGGCCAGGCAGTGCTGGGACCTGCGCGCCTGGGAGCAGGAGAGCCGCCTGGAGGCGAGGTGCCTGGTACCAGAGTGAGGTAAGCAGCTGTGGTCTGAGGAGGAGCCCGTGTCTTCTGCCCAGATCCCTGCTTGGTTCTGAGCTGCCAGGCACACGTCCGGCTGGGGCGGCCCAGGATTCCCTGCAGGTCTTTGCTTGATGTCTTACTCCACTGTTTTAACACGCAAAAATGACTCGGCCCAGGACTAGACGGTTTACAAGGCAGCTTCTCACGTGTTGCCTCATGCAAGTCCTGTGATGGTCCTGGGAGGATGGTATTCTTAGTCTACAGATGGAGGAGATGAGGCCCAGAGAGGTTAGGGGACTTGCCCTAGGTCACACAGCTGAGGACCTCCAGGGGTGGGATTGCAACCCCTGGGCTGTCAGACCCTAAAGCCCTGAGCTCTCTCTGCCTCCCTGCCACTTTTTGTGTTTGAGTGGGTGGCTTTGCCTGGAGCTGTCAGCTCCCTGCAGCTCTAGCCCCTTCTCATCCCTCACTCCAGTAGGACTTCCTCTGGGGCACCGCCATGTACTTCCTGTGCAACCCTAGGGAAGTTGCTTCTCTCTGAGGCTTGATTTCCCCATCTGTAAAAGGGGCACAACAGTACCTTCCGCCTCTAAAGGGAGCTGAGAGGATGCACGGAGACAATTCAAGTCAGGCCCTGGGCACAGTGCCTGGCACCGAGGATACTCAGAAATCTCTGCCAGCTGCATCTGAACTTAGGAGGCACCCGGAGGGGTAAGCAGGGCTGGGATGCAACCTCCCTATATGTCAGAAGAGTTTCCTCTTCTGTGAAATGGGTCTGATGAGTTCCTGCCTTGCCTGGGGAGTTGGAGATGTCGATAAAGGTTGTGGCTGTGGAGCCTCTGAAATCATTGAGGCTGGTTGGGGGAAGCACCAGTCTCCAGCCCAGCCCTACGACTGGCCACCAGGGCCCCAGAGGGCACCGGACATCTTAGCCTACATTCTCGCCAGGCTTCCCTGCCAGGCGGAAGGAGGCAGGGTACAAGAGTTGGGTCCCTGCCCAGTTAGCCTGAGTGTGAGGCCTGGACCTGCTCAAGGTGTGGATCTGAGGAGCCCTCAGCATCCCACGTGGCCTCTTGGGCCTGCTTCTGACCTGGAGCCAAGTTTTAGATTTCTCCAGGGAGAGGCCCAGTGTGCCAGATGTGTTATTAAACGGCAGAAAGGCAGCACGCTGCGTGTGAAAGATAATGGGGGAATTTATTGGACGGGCTATAAATCACAGAATGAAAAGCACCCAAACGTGCAGGGAGGAAAATTCAGTCCTGAGCTGTGACTTTTTTGGGGTAGGGGTAGAGGGCATTTGGCCCCGTGTCCCTGTGAGCCCAGGAGGTTGTTGACGCACGGAGGCCCAGAGGTCTGGGGGCTCCAGCGTACATTCATGTGCACAGTGCCTGTGCCTGCAAATAGCACTGTGACGTCCCCACCCTCCTCTTGATGGGCAGCAGCCGTGTGACAGGCCAGGCTGGACACTGGGGTTGTGATGGTGAACCAGGCAGAAGGACCCAGCCGTCAAGGGGAGCAGTGTGCCAGGAGAGACAGATCATCAAAAAACCAGAAATCATCGCACGATGCGATGGGCTTCCCGGAGGAAAGACGAGGGAGCCCCGGGAGAATGATGCGGGAATGAGGAGGGATGTGGAGGGGGAAGCGTTTGGAGAGGGAGAGGGGGTGTCTCTGGAAAGGAAGACTGCGTGGGAGTCGGCCAGGTGGCTCAGGAGAGCCAGCCCGGGAGAGATGAGCCAGAAAGAGCGTCCAAAGGCTGGCAAGGCCACGGGGCTGGGCCAGAGGCCTGTTTTTAACATGCTCACTCTGGCTGCTTTGTGGAAAATAGATTCACGGGGCAAGAGAGGATTTGGGGCGACCAGGTGGGGGCTGTGGGAGTCCCCAAAGCTAGAGATGGCGGTGAGCTCGATCTGGGTAATGGCAGTGGAGATGGAGAGAGGTGGACAGACTCAGGCTAGGGTTTGGAGCTGGCAATCATGTGCTTCACGACGGGGGGGCGCAGAGTCTAGGAAGCGTGCCCTGTGTCCTGAGTCCTAGGAGTGGGAATGGTGGGAGCAAAGACATGAAGGAGAGAAGTGGTGGGGGCTGGGGGCCAGTGTGGCTGAGGAAGGGGTAGCTGTAGGGAGTAGAGAGAGGTGTGGTCAGGGAGGGGCGGGGGCAGCATCCATGGACCACCACCCCAGGCTGGGACTAGAAGCCAAGGCCCCAGCCTTATTGCTACAGGCCACCTTTTTACAAACAGCTCTCCCTTCTTGGTACCGGGAAAGGGGCTGGCAGGTTAATTACCTGGGGACAGTTGAAGGGAGACCACTTGTGGCAGCACAGGGTTATCACTAGGAGCCAGGCTGTGTGAGATGGAGTCTTGTCTCTGCTACAGTCACCTTCCTGTGCCTGTAAAATGGGAGAGTAATAGTGTCCACCTCCGAGCTTGTTATAAGGACTCCCTGAGTTAATATTGCCTGGCACAGAGTAAGCACTGTATTGGGGTTTATCACCATGTGCTGTGTGACCTTGGGCAAGGTGCTCCCCTCTCTGGGCCTTGCTTTCTCCTGTCTGCTCTCTGCAAACACTTTGGGTAAAGGTTCTCGAATCTCCATTGTGCGTGGTGTCCGGCTCCTGAGGGTGGCCAGAGGTGCAACACCAACCTGGCAGTGTCACCTCAGATGGGACCATGTCCTTCCTGGCCCTGTAAGGGGACACCAGGCCTATCAGAGCCGTAAGGGAATATTTTAATCAGCTCAGGACCTCGTGAGGTCACAGGGCACAGAGACCAGGACAAAAGGGCCAGTCAGGGCTGCTGCCGGCCTGAGCTGACCCCCGGGCCCTGGAACCTCGACCACGTGTGGGGAGCCTGGGGAGGGAGGTGGAGGCTGGGGGGTTCACTGCGGATGGGGACCATGGGCAAACTGCTCATTTTCCATTCTGAGCCTCAGTTTGCCCACTGTACTGTGAGGCTTGGAATCCTGGCCTGCCTGCCACACACAGGGGACAGGCTGCAGTTTGTAAAAGGCTTGTGACACTGTTGGGGGCCAGGGTCCCAGAAACCTCCATATAGAGCGAGGGGGCCCTGAGACAGAGCAATAGGTGAGCCATGTGGTTAGTGTGGGCCCACCCCCTGCTGGTTAAAATGCAGACTCCTGGGCTCTCCCCGGTGGGCCTGGGCATCTGCGTTTTAACATGCTCCCCGGGAGACTGAAGTGCCTTAAAGTCTGAAAACTGAGGTTCTGGGTCCTCCCCTTTGCACCAGCGGGAAGAAGAGCCAGAGGGGGTGGGGAAGCCTTGCCCAAAACACTCAGCAGACTGGGACCCTGAGCCATGCCGCCCTAGGGTCCTCGAGGGGGCACAGCTCTGGGACCCCTGGGAGTCCTGGGCTGGGCCTCCCTAGCCAGGCGAGCGCTCCCCGTGGTGGCGCGGGGGCCGAGACTCCGTCCTTGGGCTCCACAGCCCGGCAGGGGGCAGCACCGGCCAGCACCTCCGGAGGCCTCCAGGCTGTTCTGCGGGCACCCGGCAGGGCCTGGCCTGAGTGGGAAGCCGGTCTGCCCATGCATGGGGGCCCGTGTAAGGGGGGTGGGTATGAGAGGGGGCACCAGGAGGACGCAAGAAACATGAGGCCAAGGAAAGCAGATCCAGAAACTTCTGAAGCCCCCTTGCAGCTTCCTGGGGCAGAGGCTACAGGGGAAGAGGAGAGGGCCATGGTGTCCGAGGGGCTGCGAGGAGGCCGCTGTAACCCAGGCTGCTTTCCCAGGGCTGCCAGTGGGACTAGGATCAACTCGGGGGGCCCCCACCCGTGTCCTCTGGGCTTTCTAGTGAAGGTCAGTCCGAGGTCAGCCCTTCAAACCGTAACCCTGGCATCGTAGCCAGGAGGGATGTGGGGGTGGGGCTGGAGTCTCTGCCTTCCTGTGCCTGTAACGGCTTCATGTGCTGCTGGGAACTGGGGAAGGAGGGCGGGGCAAGTCCCAATCTCCTGAGCCCTGGGTTGAGGGTGGGGGGACCACTAGATCCCTAAAGGCCTTCTGCCATTCCTAGTTGTGGGACGGCACCTTCCCCGTCAGACTTTCTGAGGACAGGGAGGGCCAGTTGGGTAGTGAGCTCCCCATCATCAAAGGTATGCCAGCCAAGGCTAGTGAATTTTGCTTCCTCTTAGCCCTTTTTCTGTGGTCCTGGACCATCGCCTCTCCACACCTCGTCCGTCTGTTTATGATAATAATTAATCACCAGGAGAGCCCCACCTGCAGAGAAGGGCAAGTCCCTAGCCAAGGGGGGAATGGGGCCTGCTGATTTCCAGGATGACCTTAAACTTGTTTTCCTTGGCCCCAAAATTTCAGCGACTTCCTGTTTGAGCAGGCGCAGAAATTCTAGGGCCCCAGCCCTTCCTCCTCCCCCTGGTGGAATTTCCAGACAAAATGCTGTTCCCAGGGTGGGGGCAGGGTCAGCATTGTTCTCCCTCTCAAGGGGAGTTGAGGGGTGACAGGTTGCAAAAGCTACATTTAATTCTCACCTGCACAGCCTCAGGATGCCAGCTAGGGACTGGATGGGATCTCCAGGAAAGGCCAGCAAGCGCGAGAACCATGGCTCTGGCACAGCCTGCCCCTCCTCTAACACCTGCTGTGGCTCCCATTTATCTTCCAGATCAGGCACAGAGTTTCTGAGTGTTAGTGCCTAGGGGTCCTGAAAGACCACCCAGGCTAACCACATTTTACAGGAGGGGAAGCTGGGGCTATGAACGAGAGGGGACTTGCTCAAAGCCACACGACAAAGCAAAGGCATTTATTTATCCGTTCATTTGTTCTGTGCCAGCTCCTGCAGAGTCAGGACTTACACCCTGGCCTCCTGACCAGCCCCAGAGGGCCACTGAGAAGTAAACTCTGCAGCCTGCTGTCCACATGTCACACGGAGGAAAGCCCAGGCCCAGAGAGATGAAGCCACTTGCCCCTGGTCTCACACCTCCCTTCTTTTTTTATTTTGGTGAGGAAGATTTCCCTTGAGCTAACATCTATTGCCAATCTTCCTCTTTTTTATTTTTTTGGTTGCTTGAGGAAGATCAGCCCTGAGCCAACATCTGTGCCAATCTTTCCTCTAGACTGCATGTGGGACACCTCCACAGCATGGCTGATGAGTCGAGCGGATCCGCACCCAGGATCCAAACCCTTGGACCCGGGCCATGAAGTGGAGCACGTGGAACCTTAACCACCAGGCCATGGGGCCAGCCCCCCCAACCCCAGCATCTGCCTTCTTGATAAAAGAATGGGGGCTTTGAGCCCAGCTCCCTTGGTTCACCTCATTCATGAAATGTTTGCTGAGCACTGTTCCGTGCACTGAGGGTGTGGCTGTGACAGGACTAACGAGGCCCTGCCCTCATTAAAGTCTGGGGGAGACCATTAGGGAACCCTAATACCCAGATAAGAGAGTTTCAGCAAGAGATAAGTTCAAGAACTTAAAACAGGGCAATGGGACAGGGTGGGGGAGGGGTTGGGGCCAAGGACTGGAGAAAATGTGGCCAGGGAAGGCCTCTGAGGGTGTGACACTTGAGCTGAGGCCTGAGGACAGGAAGGAGCTGACCACTGGAAGATCTAGGGTTAGTGTGTGAGGCAGAGGATCAGCAAATGCAAAGGCCCTGAGGTGAGACCACGTTTGGTATGTTCAAGGACTGACAAGATAGCCAGCTGAGTCTAGAACCCTCTTAGCCAGGGGCTCCCCAAGAAAGCTGCAAGAAAGCTCTTTTTTAATTTTATTTTACTTTCTGTGAGGAAGACTGGCCCTGAGCTAACATCTGTGCCGGTCTTCCTCTACTTTGTATGTGGGACGCCTCCACAGCATGGCTGATGAGTGGAGTAGGTCTGTGCCTGGGATCTGAACCCCCGAACCCTGGGCTGCGGAAGCAGAGCATGTAGACCTTCAACCACTTGGCCATGGGGCCAGCCCCTGAGAAAGCTCTTTCAAGAATGTGGATTTCTAGGGGCTGGCCCCGTGGCGCAGCGGTTAAGTTTGCATGCTCCGCTTCGGCGGCCCCGGGTTCACCGGTTTGGATCTTGGGCGTGGACTTACGCACTGCTTGGCAAGCCATGCTGTGGCAGGCGTCCTATGTATAAAATAGAGAAGATGGGCAGAGATGTCATGTCAGGGCCAATCTTCCCCAGCAAAAAGAGGAGGATTGGAGGCGGATGTTAGCTCAGGGTCAATCTTCCTCAGAAAAAAAGAATATATGGATTTCTTGGCCCCACCCACAGAGATTTGGATTCAGTGACGCTGGGTATAGGGCCCGGGAATCTGTTCAGTGTAGTTCATGGCCATCTAGCCAGCTGCCCACCTACAGGCCAGCCTCATGGAGCCAGCCCCTCCTTTCACAGTTGCAGAGTAAGGATCAGAGAGGGCTATGACTTATTCAAAGTGAGGCGGCCACACAGCAGCAGAGCTAGGCCTGGAGCCCTGATCCCCTGTCTCTCTGTTCAGGGCTCCTTCCTTACCACTTCACCTGTCTCCTTCTGGAGGGGCTGCCTGGGCCTTACCCCTGCCTGGCCCTATCTCCTGGTCTCTTCTCCCTGACCTCACCCCTCACACACTCCATACGGCCAGCTCCCCAGTCCCATCTCATCCTCTGCTCCAGCTTCGCAGTTCTACACACAGCCCCCCGGATATGCCTTGCTGGTTGCCACCTCTGGGCCTTTGCTCATGCTGTCTCCACCCCCAAGAATACCCTCCTCTGCTCTCTACCCAGTCAACCCCTACTCAGCCTTTGAGCTCGATGCCAATGACTCTTCCTCCAGGCAGTCTTCCAGGACTCCTCCCTCCTCCAGTTCCCTCAGTGCTGACTCCAGATCGGATGGACTCAGCCACTTTTCCCAAATGTTGCCACCTTCTCTCCCATTCAGTCTTACTGAGAGCCTGCTCTGGGCTAGTAACTGTGCTGACCGGCTCCAGCTGTCCTGCTCTCAAGGAGTCCACAGATTAGTGAGAAAAGAAATAGCCCAGAGGGGCAGATGTTGGCCAGTTTTTATACAGGGCTTTGATTCACTGTGCTGTTTGACCTTCCACAACCTCACAAAGCATAGGTATCATCATGCCCACTCTCTAGTTGAGGAAACAGAGGCACAGAGAGGTGAAAGCACTAATCTGGGGTCACACAGCCAAGAAGTGCTGGTTCCTCACCCCAAATCTGATGCTCTTTCAGCTCCCCACCTGGATGGCAGCTCCCCAGGAGCTGGCTATGGGGTTGGTTCATCTGTCCTCATCAGAGGGCTCTGCGGGGATTGAGCGAGGCCCCTCCCCCCGGAACCCAGGCCGGTGCCAGCCGTGAAATGGTTCACAGATGACCAGGCAGGCCTGCCTGGGAGGGGAGGGGGCTCTCTGACCTCACACTGGGACCATATGCCACCCTCTCTGGTCGCACGGTGGGTGTGGAGCTGTCTGGGCCCATAGCTGGGAGGGGAGGAAGAGCCCGGAGATCTGGAGCCTCCGCCCCAGGCCCGGCCGGGAGAGGGAGGGGCCGTGGGCCCACCTGGAGCTTGGCAGCCTTTCTGGGTCAGGGCCGAGAGAGGAAGTACACGGAGAGAGTTGCTCTGGGCCGGCCATCTGGGCTGAAATGCTGAAATGCTGGCTGCTGGGGTGGGAGTGAGGGAGGAGGGTGGGGGCTGGGGCTGGGAGAGCGGATCCCAGCCGCCCCCAGCCACAGGACTGGGCCCCGAGTTTCGGGGGGCAGCCGGCCCACAGTGGAAGCCAGGGCCCCTGTGGGCAGAATGCATCACGCATCTGGGGGGCTGGTCCAGGTGACTGAGGGGGAAAGGGGGTCTTGGCAGCTCTGTTTAAGTCCCCAGATGGACTCACTCTCAAGTCCTGTGTGACCTCGGGTGAGTCACTGCCTGTCTGGCCTCACTTCCCCTTCTTCAGGGAGTTGATGCGGTACCCCCCCCCACTCCCCGCCCCCGACTGCTCCGTGCTGGGGTGGGAGGGGCAGTCAGACCCTCCACAATCGGGCGGTTGATGCTAGATCCCAGCTTGTGGTGAATTAGGCAGGTCCTCTGGGCAAGTGGCTGTCCCGCCGGGCCTCAGTTTCCCTGGTCCCATCACCTACTCTGAAGGTTCCTGTAGCTCTGACATTCCAGGATTTTATGACAGGCGGTTGACGTGTACGAGGGAGATATGTCTTCTCTGAGCTTCTGGAGGATGGGAGGGAACACACAGGTGCTGGTTGGGACTGGGGGAAATTTCCCGATCTTGATAGAATCCCATGGAGGTGGGCTGGGCAGAGATGTCTTGTCTCTATTTAACACATGGAAACCTGAGGCCCAGAGATGTCAAGGGGCTTTCTTTGAGTCACAGAGCACCCCCCAAATCACAGAGTGACCCTGGTGACTGCCCTTCTGCCTTTAGAGCCCTGACCTGTCCCAAGGGCTCACCCTCAGCCCAGCTTTGGGTGACTTGGTTTAAAAAAACTCTCACACTCCCGGAGGCTCTGTCTGTGTGTGTTCAAATGTCCACGCTTGACTGGGCCCCCAGTTCCGTCTGTGTTGAGAGGGGCAGAGCCATCCACGCCCGGGGTCATCACAGCCCTGACTGGGCCATTTTCTGTGAAGGATGTCATTAAATTCATCAGTAGCTTTTGGGAGGAAGTCTGGGGGGCAGTGGAGGCCATGGACGCCTGGCTGGGCTTTAGGCACTTGTGTGTGACCCCCGGGGACTTGTCTGCACCTTCTGCCCCGGGGGGTGAGCCCCGCTCCAGCCTCCTCCAGCCCCTGAATGAACGTCCTCCTCCTGGTCCAGCCTCATTCCCGGACGAATGGTGGACGCAGGAAGCCGTCATTGCCTGTCAGACGGGATGCCTCCCCGGGCAGAGGCCCGTGACCTTAACCATGACCGCCCCCCGCCTCCCCGCAGCACCCCCACCACCGCCACAACCCTGCCCAGGGCTCTAGCGTCTCAGAGGTTGAGACTGGCCTGGCAGGCGGATGTGTGCAGGGCTGCCTGGCCGGGGACTTCCCCTGGTCACCGCTGCCTACGCTCGTCCCGACAGGAAACCTGACAGGTCTGAGCCCTCCAGACACCCATTGTGTGGGGCCTGGTGTGGGCTCCAGTGTTTCCCCTGTCAGGACTCCCGTCCCTCCTTGCCTCCTCCTGTTCCTTGTCAAAGCTGGCTTTTAAGGAAAGTTCCAGGCTATCACCCCTCCTCCATCTCTGCATTAAGTCCGGCTCAACCTTAAGACATACTCTTTCTAGCCCACCTGGGTTCAAATCCTGACTCCTAGTGCCAGCTGTGTGACCTATGGGGGCTTACTTACCCTCTCTGTGCCTCCAATATTTTCTGTAAAATGAAGGTGGTAACCATCTGCCTCATAGGATGGTTGTGAAATTAAATGAGATAATGTGCATAGAATGCTGTGGACAGGGTCAGGCACACGGTCATGCTGAATACGGTTTGTTAGACTAATTCCTATCTTCACCCTCAGACAAACCTTTCGAGGCCAAACTGGTAACCCTCCTATGTTAGAAGCCTTGGACTTCTGTGGTCCCTTCCAGGCATGAGCATCTCCCCCCTGGGTGGCATCTGGTGTTAGATAACTAGTTGCTGTAGTTTTCTTCCTGCACAAAATGGGCCCTCACGAAAGGCCAGGCACTTCTGCTTGGCGCTCAGCTGGAGAAATGGGTGATCTGTGCTAACACGGGAGGAAAAACGGTCCTGTATGGGCAATGGAAGGCTTTCAAGGATGACTCTGACAATTTGCTTTTCTGCACCGTCGTCCTCACTGACTCTAACCCTAACACCCCTGGCAAGATGCAAAACGGCACTGGGGTGGCCCCTCCCACTCAGCCCTGGCCTGGCCCCGTGGTCTGCCTGGACTTGCGGCCCAGCTCTGCGGGCACCCACCACCTCCTCTGTGGATCCATGCTTCCCTGCTCTTCCATGTCCTCATTATTCAAGCCAATGGGTCGGGTGGGCAGAGGTCAGGGGCTCTATCCTTGGGGCTCAGACTCCTTTACTGAAGTGATGTCTGAGCTGCTTCCTGAGGGATTCGGAGGACTCACCAGGCGGGTGCAGAAGAGATTCACAGCGGGCATCCGGCCAGCAGGGCAAAGGCTGGAGGCGGGAATGAGCGTGGCACCTTTGGAGGCCGGGAAGAGGTAGATCAAGGTGGGTGCAGTGGGTGAGGGCGCAGAGGGAGGCGGCTGCTTGGTGACCGACCTTGGCCCTCGCTACTCTGGGAGTTCACTTTTGGAAGCTTTTGAGGAAGTGTGAAGGTTGTGGTGAGGTCGGGTCAGATGTAGCCGGCCCCAGGCCCCTTGCTCTGCACTTAAGAGACATGAAGATTTCAGGACCCCACCCAGACCTACTGAACCAAGAGTCTTGGGGGAACCCCAGCAATATGCAGGTTTAATGAGCTGGGCTCCTTTGGAGGCTCAGGGGCCTGGAGGCTGCAGCCTGGACACCCACCCAGAGCAGCACGTGGAGGCGGGAGGTGGGCCCCTTCAAGAGCCCCTCTGGAGGCTGGACAGAGGCGGGACTCTCAGCCCGGGGTGGGGGGGGGGCCCTGGGCCCACAGATGGCGGGGGCCTGGGAAGCCCATGCTGGCCAAGACTTCCCCTTGGAGGGGTCTGTCTTAGGAAGTGGTGTTGGTGGGGGGGGGGGCATTTTCAGGCACGCCTCCCCCAGTCTAGGCAGTTCCCGGAAGGGGGGCTGCTTCTGTTTAAAGGGAGGAGGCCACGGGGCAGCCGGAGCCGGTGGGTGGCTTGTTCCACAGCAGGATTGATTCCAGATGCTCTGCTGGGGCGTGCAGGGGGCAGCCTTTGTCTGCCTGCCCGCTGTGGGGGTCCTGGGCCAGGAGGACGGGCAGAGAGCCCAGGCCCCTTCTCTCCTAATTCCTGCCCTGCCCCCTGCCTACCCAGCACCCCAGCTGGTGCCCACTGGGTCCCCACTCGAGGCCTGTGGCGACGTTCAGCTTGGGTGGTTGGCGATGCCCACCCCATCCAAGGCCAGGAGTGCAGAAGCTCCTTCCTCTTCCTTAGCTGACCCTCCTCCCTCCACAAGGCAGACAGATTGGGGGTCCACAGCATCTCCTTGTAGGCAGGGAAACTGAGGCACAGAGAAGCACTTGAGAAGCCTGAGTATAATCAGAGAGACCATACCAGATGTTTCGAGCCCAGCTGTGTTTACAGCTGAGGTCCTGAGTTCCTGGCTACTTCCCCCGCCTCTGTGCACACACACCTAAATCTGCCTGTTGGGGGCCCCAGGCCCAGACCAGCCGTGCCAGCCCCTGGTCAGTCTGCTGGCAGGGAGCCTCCCATGCCCTCCTGGGAAGGCTAGAACCTGGCTGATCAGGGCACTCCTGCTCTGGGAAAGAAACTGGGCTGGACGAACCCCAGGCCCTGGGGACAGGGCTGCGGCCCCCATCCTGAGCTGGACTGGCAGGCCGGCCGTGGGGGTTACTCAATCCTGGAAGTGCCAAGCTGTGGGCAGCCGGCTGCGGGAGCCCCACCTGAGTGGGGAGGCCCAGGTTGGGCGGAGGAGGATGCGTGAAGACCCGCAGCCTGCCTCTGGACTGGGGGACTGGGTACAGCTTTTCCCAAGAAGCAATGTCTGCTCCTGAGAATGAGCTAGAGCACTGCTTAACCCAAAGGAGCATAAGGGTGTCACTGCAGCCACGTGGTTTTCCATCTCCCCAGAGGTTGGCGGTGCTCTGGGGAGAGGGGCCAGGGGAGCTGAGAGCTGGGACGACCAGACTGGGTTTGGAAGCCATACCCCTCCTGCCCCTCCCCCCTAGTCCTAGCGAGGCGCCTGGCTTCCAGCTGTGATCCAGGCTCCTCCCGACCTGGGGGCCCTCCCCCTGGCTGAGGGAGCCTGGGAGGGGGCTCCCCTGTGAGGTGCAAAACCCGGCCTGGATTCCTGCCCAGACCGCCCCGCCCCCTCCAGGGCCACGCCTCTTCAGCTGTTCTGGAGGAGGACATCCAGACTGCCTCAGGGACTCGCCCACAAACTCACCCCTGAGACTGCCCGTGGGGAGCCCTAGGCTGAGACCACTTGCCTGTGTTAGTTTCCCTGTGACTGACACAGTCAGACCTGCTGTCAGGCCTCAGTTTCCCCTTCTGTACTTGAGTGGATGGAGCTCAGGCAGGTGGTTGTCTGAATAATTTAAAAGATAAACGCTGCTCTCGGGGCTAGGGAGAGTAGGGAGAGAGATGCCATCGAGGGCCCCGGGTGATCGGGGAAGGCTGGAGGAGGTGGAGGAGGAGGATGGATCAGGAGAAAAGCAGCTGGGAGGGCAGTCCCTGCTGGGGGTGGAGCAGAGGAGTGAGAAGTAGGGAGTGGTAGGTGAGGCTGGAGGGTGGTTTGGTTGGGGCCAGATGTTGGAGCCTCAATACCAGAGAAGGTTGTTTGGACTTGTTGCTGTTGGGCTCTGGGGAGCCATGGAAGGTTCTTGAGCTGGGGAGTCATGACTTGGAGAAGAAAGCTTTTTAGCAGCGTGCAGTAGAGGGAGTTGGCACCCTCCCTTCTCCCAGCCCCAGTTTCCCATCCCCACGGTAGGGCAAGGATTGTTCTGCTCTGCCTGCAGACCTGCCAGAGCTGCTGTAAATGCTCAGTGGGAGGAAGACTTCACAGCATCCACAGTGTTTTTTGGGGGAGAGGGTCCAGATCAAAGGGGGCAAAATGTTCAGATTTGGCAAAGCCGGGCTGGATACACAGGTGTTCATTATGTTCTCTCTCCTTTTGTGTGCTTGTTATATGCATGATAATTTTAATTAATATAAAAATAATATATGTTCAAACGGGACAATTTTTAAAATGTAAAGAATAGGCAATCATCCCGCGTGAAAGGGGAGGCTTTTCAACCCGGCTGCGGCCAGGGGCCCGCGGAACAGTATGTTTGCGGGTCGATACTCAGCCCAGTGCCCTTGGGGCAGAATCGGCCCCGCGGCATCAGCCTCATTCAGACCCTGATTGGAGGTGACCGGTTCCACAACACAGTGCCCGCCTGGTCACCTCGCGTGCGCCCTGCCCAGTGCCGGGGAGCGCGCACACGTGGGTGTGCACCGTTTACACCCGCCGGCGGGCTGGGGCCCCCGCACGCCCCGAGGTCGGGCATCGCCTCTCAGGCGCCAGGGTGGAGGCGGTGACCCTCCTGGGGACCTGCCTGGGGTCCCGGGACACTCCGGGCCGCCTCGGCCCGCGGACTCCAGGCCGGGATTTCTCCCGCACTGACTTTCCGGGCCGGTGCCAGCCCGGCCTCTCGGTCCCCGGCCCCCGCCGCGGGGCCGGCTGCTTCGGGGAGGGCGGGGGCCGGAGGAGGAGTTGGAGCGACTTTGTGGGGCAGCCTTGGCCTCGGCGGCGGTCGCTCCGACGTGCGCGGGAGAAGCAGGACGCCCGCCGGGCGGGCCGGAGCGGCCGATGGGGCCCGTGTGAGCGTGCCCAGGCCCGGCCCGGTGCCCGGCGGGCGGCAGCATGTCCGCGGGCGGCAGCGCCAGGAAGACCACCGGGAGGCCCTCCTACTACTACCGGCTGCTGCGGCGACCCCGGCTGCAGCGACAGAGGAGCCGCTCCCGCAGCCGGACCCGGCCCGCCAGGGGTAGGCGCCACCCCGACCCCTGACCTCCCCCCCATCCCTACCGCCGCTTCGCCACCTGATGCCCAGGGATGCCGGGGTCCCTGGGTTCTCCTTCAGTCTGCCTGGGACCCCTCATCCGCCTCTTCTGGCCGCTTGTTACTGTGTCTGCTTGACCCCCATTCCCTCAGCTTCTCCTTCATTCCCGCTCTCCTGGGGAAACTGAGGCTGTAGTGTCTCCCCCTTATGCCATGGGCAGGGGAATGGGAAATTGCGATTAGGGGTTCTCTTTCTTCCCCCTCTCAGATTCCACCGCGGCTTGCCTGTGCTTCAGTTTACATGCAGCTTGGCAATGAATAATCCTGAGTGGATCTGGGCTGCCCCTCACCTGGCTTTCCCTGCGCTGGCCAACCCCCTGCACACGCTTCTCTCCTCAGGGACTTAACAGGCTTCCCCCTTCTTGGATGGGGGGACAGGTGGGTGGACTATAGGGGCTCTGTCCCTCCTTGGCTGCGGAGGTGCCGCGGCTTCCATCTGTCGGAGACCCCTCGGAGTGGGTGGGCGCCACCTCCTTTGAGAAGAGATTGTCTCGCGGCCTGGAGGCTGGACGGGGAGGAGGGGGAGGTGCGAGCAGCAGTTTTCGTTTTCCAGTAACAGGATCCTCAGCTGGAAAGCGTGTGATCCAGGGGGCTGCCTTCTGGGCGGGGTGGGGCCGGGGACTTCCTTCCGTGGCCGGGTGGGAGGTGGGAGGGAGGCCCCCTGGAAGGAGGAGGCCTTCGAAGGGGCCCTGGGGAGGCCGGAGTCCCGGCACAGGCTCACGCCCACTGAGGTGCTCCTGGGCGGGAGGGAGGAGGGGGTTGGTAGCGCCCATCCCGGAGCTGGGCTGAGTGTCTAGCATCAGGGTATCTTGGGAATCGGGAAGGCGGAGCCTGATCAGAGGTGTTTGAGCAAATCGGGCTTGGAATCTGGCAGACCTCGGTCAAACCCCACCCCCCCTTCCCCAGGCGCTGGTTGTGCGACCTGGGCCCTGGAGTGTTGCCCCTGAAGCTCCCTTTTCTTATCAGCATGAGGGGGAATGAAGCCGGCAGGCCATGCACGTTCGTTCGCTTCTCCCCAGAATGGGGAAGACTTTTCCCACAGTCTGGGCTGAGCAACAATGTACAGGGCTTCCTCAGGAAGTAGTGAGTTCCCCGTGTGTGGAAGGGTTCAAGCTGAGGCTGGGAGTGTGCTCATGTGTGTGCTGGGAGTTCTGTCCTCAAGGGCCTGGGGGCCTGTGGTCCACCTCCCCTTGCTTTCCTTGAAGTGGCCTCTGGCCTCTCCCTCCCTCCAGGCTTGGCCTGGGAAACCAGAGATCTGGGTTCAAGCACTGTGACCTTGGGCAAATCACTTCCCTTTTCTAAGTCTCAGTTTCTTGAGCTGTAAAAGGGGGCCAGCAGGCCGCGGAGGATTCCAGGAGAGAGCTAGTTCCTGCTGTGAGAAACGGGAACTGCACAAATGCCCTATAATGCTCAGGCCGCTGAGCCCTCCTGCAGCCACCCCACCCTAGCTCAGCGCCCTGCGTAACCTTTCCCTCAGCCTGCTTCCATCCCTGACTGCAGAGGCCCAGAGAGGACCGGGAGTCCCTCTCCTGCTCAGCTGAGTAGACAGGAGACAGTCAATGTGTCTGGCCATCCCTGAGCCCCAGCTCTCAGGCCCGGTCTGTGCAGGAACCCCTGCTTTGTGCCCCAGCCTTGAAGGAGCTCGCAGCCGCAGGGAGTAGGGAGGAGACTGCTGAACAGAACTCACACCTGGGGAAATCAGGGAGCGCTTCACAGAGGAGGTGACATTTGGACAGAGTTTCATAGGATTGCCCTCGGCAGAGGGAGTGGTTGAGTCAGATCTGGGTTCATATCCCAGCTCTGCGCAAAATTGTCCTTTAATCAGTTACCTCTCCAAGCCTCAGTGGCCTCGTCTGGTCAGTGGGGTAGTGAAGGCAGGGTTGGCTAAGGAAGGAGAGCGGATGCCTGGAGAGCTAGAAGCCTGTGCTGCCTGCGACTTGGGCACAGTTACGTGTGAGCTCTTGTTGTCCATACTCTGGACGGAAGGAACAGCCTGTGCAAAGACAGGGAGAAGGAAAACGTCTTGAGTGTTGTGGACAGAGTTCCTCCTGGGGTGGCCGAGGGGGGTCAGTGGGGGAGGGGGAGGATAGCAGGGAACAGTAGTTTGGGCCTGATGAAGGGCCTTGAGTGCTGGGGAGTCCTGCTGGTGGGAGCTGCCTGGCAGGGCGACAGGTGGAGGCTGGAGGCCTAGAGCAGCCACTTACCTCCCTCCACTGCACCCCCATCCCTGATTCGGCCCCAGGGCCGCCCCTCCTCCTGAGGGCAGTGCCCCACCCAGGGGGTAATGCATGCTGGGGGAGCCACCCCGTGGCCTTGACCTCCCCTTTGACCTCCGGCCTCAGTCTCATCTGCTTGGGGACTTGATCTCATGGGAGTGACATCACACGCCAGAGGAGGAGGTGGTAGCCGGCACCCCAGCTCCCATCAGGCCCTTGCTCCACACCCGTGTGGCCTCTGCCTCTGCCGTTAGCAAGGAAGGACAGTGACCGAGAGGTTGGGGGTGTGTTTGTTCAGAGACGGGAAAGCACGGGGGAGAGCTGCCCGGTGGAGGCCTGCAGCTGGCCGCCAGGGAAGGGGTTGTGGCCGGGCTGCCACCTCTGCCTGCCCTCTGCCCCCACTGCCCCTCTAGAACAGACTTGAGAGCAGGACTGTGTCCCTGGCAGGGCTGCCAGTGGGGGACCGCATCTGCAGCCCCCAGGTTTCACCAAAGAGGGACATTAAGCAGGTCTCTTCCCTTCTCCAGGCCCCAATTTCCCCATCTGAAGAATGGGCAGAGTGAGACTCTCTGTTGATGATGGCCAGATGCAGGGTGGAAACAGTGACCTTTGGATGGCGAGGGTCGTCTGGCCGTTTCACGTTGTGCCTTGTGACCCAGAGTCTACTTGGCCCATGGATTTGAGGGGGTCCTGTCCCCAGAGGAGTGTCACTTGTCTGGGTGCCTTCCCACTTTCCCCCACCGAGGTCAAGAAGAGCTTTGTCTGTCTGGCCTGTCTGTCCCCAGGGCTACTGGGGGAGATGCAGGTTTTCCTCTCACCTTGGATGAAGTCCTGGCCCATCCATTCAGCTGGCAAACACATCTTGAGCTCCTCCTGTGTGCTGGCTCCAGCCTGGGCACTGGGGCACGTGGGGACGAACTGTATGCTCCCAGCCCTCGGCAAGCCCCCAGTCAGTTGGGGAGGCTGGCTTGCTGAGGTGCACTGGGGCACAGAGCCCTTTTTGGGGCACAGAGCAACGGTTAGTGGGAGCCACCATCTGGTTGTGTGACTCTGGGCACGTCCCGGGGCCTCAGTCTTCCCATCTGTCCAGTGGGGCCAATCCCGCCCTGCTGGCTCTTGTGTCGGGAGACCTCTTGGAGTGCCCATGCCTGTACTCGGGAGGTTTAGATTCTTTTCTTCCTGTCTCCTGAGTTTTTCCAGGGGCCCAGCCCCGTGCCAGGCCCAGCCTGGGCGCTGGGGGCTTGGCGGATGTTTCCTGCTGAGACGGTCAGTTCCTCCTCCGTGCCTATACACACCCCCGTCGCATGGCCCTGTGTCTGGGCTGCTGTGTGGTCCCCTCCCCTCCACCTGGGTCTTTCCTTTCAGGGTCCGCTGGAGTCCGCCTGTGGGGTCTTAGGAGGGGGTCCCAGGAATGCCCGAGCACACTTTGAGGGTTGCAGGCAGGAGCGCCTCACAGCAGTGCCCAGGAGTGCTGGGGTGACCTGACGTGGTGCTCCCCTCCCGGGGCTTAGAACATGGGGTCCAGCTGGGGACACTGAGGCACAGAGGGGCCACCTTCACAGAGCAGGGTGTGGAACCCAGGGCTGCTGGCCCCCAGGAAGATGGTGACATGGTTCGGAAGGGTACTGGTTTGACACAGCCGCTTCCTAACTGGGAACAATGGCTAGGGGAGGGCCTGTGTGCCACCTTAGGGAAGGGCGGGGACTGGGAACTCCACCTGGGGACCCTGGCTTCAGGGAGACCAGCCAAGAGGCCCCTGGGAGTAGCTCGGACCCTGTGGGCTGGACAAGCCTGAGAATAGCCCTGAGGGTGGGAGCTGGTTGTATCTTGTGGGTCCATCTCTCCCTGCTGTCTTTATTTGTTCCCTCTGGGGCCCCAGGCCTGGCTCTCTGTCCCCAACTTGGATGAGACTTCTGAAGTTGTACATGCACCTTTTCTGCCTCGTGTCTTCGTCTGTTCCTGCTGAGACATGATCTCTCTTTTGGGGCTTGGCCTCAGCTTCTCCAGGCTCTCCTCCTCCTTACATACCTCAGGGACTGGGAGGCTCACTCTCTATCGTGGTGTGTAATAAAAGCAAAAATAACTTCTGTGTGCCTGGCAGTGAGCTTAACTGTGCTTGCCTTATCTCGTTTAATGCTTAGAACAACACTGAGATAGATACTGGCATTAGCCTCATTTTATAGGTGAGGAAACTACGTCACAGAGAGTAGGAGCACTGTCCAGTGTCACACAGCTCAGAAACAGCGGAGCCCAGCTCTGCCCGACTCCAGATCCTGCACTTGTAAATGCGCCACCTCACTATTCCTTGGACAGGCAGACCTTTCTGAGGTTAGGCCTTGGCTTTGATAAGCCCACGTCCTCCTCCTATCTGATTTGCACAGTCAACGACTCTACCGAGTGTTCACGGCCATCATCTCCCACAATTCTGGCCATAACTCAGGAGGGAGGCAAGGGGATGACCTCCTTGGCATCGGCAGGGGGGTCAGTCCTCCTGATTGGCTCTTCCACCTGCCTGGGATGACTCAGGTGATCCCCCAGGCTCAGTCTCTTCCCCTGCCCCCACCCCCTGTATCCTGATCTCATTCATGTTCTGCCAACCTTGTCCTTTCCTTGGGCAGGTCACAGGTCTTCGCCAAGTCCCTTTGTGCAAAGGGTTCAGTGTTCCCTGGTGTGAGGTCCCTGGAGACAGGCAGACAGCTGGTCCTTGAGGCCCCACTTAATCTGCCTCTGGGCCTTTGAGTTTGCTCATCATCTTTAATAATAAGGAAGATAATAGCTGCCTTTTACCCAGCTGAGCATGTGCCAGGCCCTGTGCCACGAGCTTCACCTGATTCTCTCATACCTCATTTCAACTCCCCAACCCTCCTAGGAGGTGAGGGTCGTCATCAACACTTCCTGTTGTCAGGTGAGCAAACCGAGCTCGGGGTGGTGAAGTCACTGGCTTCAGAGGCAAGGTTTGGACCAAGGCAGCAGACTGCAAAGCTCTCGTTTGGAGCCACCCTCAGAAGCCCAGTGCTTCCTCTTCTTTTCTTTGGTGGGTGCGATTCAGAGAGCACTGGAGTGGGCCAAAGTGCTCTTGATCTCAGTGGGTTGGGTGTAGAGTTCTGATTCCGGGCGCTCCATCCCTGCCCGGCTGCGTTCTGTGCTTCCTGGAATCTGGTGATGCTGGGAGCCAGCCTGGCTCAGCTGCCAACTTGGGAGGTTGGAGGCATTGATCCTTGTGGGCTCTGGCGGCTCCAGCACTGGGAGCTATCTGTTCTCTTTGACAGCTGGGGAAACTGAGGCCTGCAGAGCCAAGGCCACTTGCCCAAGGTTGCGTCAGGATGTTAAGAGAGATCCATGTCTGGAAGCCGGACCTCCTTGCGTCTGATTTCAGTGTCGGTTTTGTTTATTGCCTTTCCTAAGATTAGCCCAGATGGGGAAACTGAGGCAGCAGGGCTCCTTGTTGGGTCTTCTTGGAACAGGGAATGGGGGGGGTGTTGAACTCTTATGTAACAACGCAGATGTGCTCACGCCCTGGGCCGCATGCGTGTTGTGTTTAGAAATGACATGAAGCCTTTCGACTGTTTTTCAAAGAAAAGCAGCGGCTGCCATGTTTCCCCTGCACCTTCCTCTGAGGCCACGTGGGTAAATGTCAGGAAAGGGAGAGTGTTTCCTGGTCAGGAACATTCGGAGCCTGCCGGGAGCTGAAGTTTTGTTTTCTGTTGAGTAGGTGTTTGGGGAGTCAGTTCCTGGCCCTCCCTCGCCCCCGCCCGCTGTTCCTTGCGAAGGTTGCACTTGACAGCTGCTGGGAGGAGGGGTCTGAGGATGAGCAGCGGAGATGCCCGCGCGTGGAGTGGCGGGGTGGTTATTTTTAGCCATCCCGATCCGGTGGAGGCATTTGAGCGTTTGTTCAATATTTAATTATCCATCTGAAATTGGCCCACGTGGCCTTGAGTTTGGAAGCGGCTCTCTGGGCTGTGATTTCCTCTGATTGCATAAATAAGGAAGTGAGGGGACTCTCAATAGCCCTCCAAATAATAATAATGAAAAAAAAAAAAGAGTAGACTCGGTCCTCAGAAAAGACAGGCTTGGTTGCGCAGTCTAGACAGGCCACCTGTACGTTAGCAGAAAAGACGAGTCTGCCGAGGACGCCCGTCACACCCTCGGAAGTGCAGCCGTGCCTGCTGGATGAGTCCCAGACTTCGCAGCTGCCTGGGTTTTATTTGGGATGGGGTTTTCCCTCCTTCGCCAGGTTCCTCTGTTGACTTTGACAGCTGCTGGTCCCCCAGAGGTGGATTGGGGATTTTGCTTTTGGAAGTCTTGTTAGCTTTTATTTCCCTCCTCTTCTCCCTGACAGACAGGAGAGCACCAGCGGCATCTGGGCTGTGTTATTTCTTCTTTCTTGGCCCTTGGAGGTGATTTGTTGACACGGCTGTAAAATGAAAAAGGCAGAGCGCAGGGAGGAAGATGTGGGAGCTGGGAGGCTCTGCCCCCCTCCCCTGAGCCCCTGGCGGATGAGGGAGCGAGGGGAGGGGAAGAGAGAGTGGGGCCAGAGGGAGCCAGGCAGCCAGAGATGGGCTCTTGTTTGATGTCCTGCTTGGTATGGGGGTTTGTAGAACCTGGATTTGGCGATTGGAAACCAATAAATTGGCAATCTGGGATAGTCTCAGGAAAAAGTGGTTTTCTATTCATTTATATCTCTATTTTTGGGACTGAGTTTGGCCCAGGAGTGTGGCAAGGGCGGGAGTCCTGACTGTACTATAAATGCTGTGTGACCTCAGACAAGTCACTAAATGTCTCTGGGCTCAGAAACACTTCTAACAGGTAGATGCAACCCAGCATAGGGTAGCATTATAGGCTGGGTGAGTTGTCATTGTCTGTTCCTCCAAAGCCTGAGGGTTCACTGCAGCTCTATTAGGGCTGATCTAGAAATAAAATGTGATGCCTGTGGGGATGGCAAGCATCCAGATGGTTTCTTGGCATCCCCTTCCCCCCGAGGCTGCTGTAAGTATCACTTGTACTTGTTCAGAGTGGCAGAGCTTTAGTGAGCCACCTACTGTTTGCACGCCCTGTGCCAGGGGCTGCCGTGGAGGAGGTGGCCAGCCCCCACCTCAGGGAGCTGAGCCGAGGGGAAGGTGGTCCTGTAATCAGGTTAGCAGGACTGGAAGGGGAGGCAAAGCCTTGGGTGTTAAACCAAGAGGTTGGAACTCCCCCTGGCAGGCTGCGGGGAATCAAAGGAAGGATTTTGAAAATAACAGTAATTCCAACAACGACTTCCATTTTTTGAGCACTTACCCAGTTCCCAGTGCTCTTCTGAGTCCTTTGCATGCATCAAGTCATTAAATCCTCATTCTCACAGATATCTCATCAGCTCCATTTTGCAGATGAGAAAACTGAGGCTCAGACGGGTTAGGTGGCTTGCTCAGCATTACCCGGCTATGGAGGGTCAGAGTCCAGCATGTTTAACCCTCACGATACCTGCCAGAGCTGTGGTTTAGGAAAATGATTTTCAGCCACCAGCAAGCTAGACTGGCGTGGTGCAGGGAGAAGAGAGTGGGGAGAGTGGGTACCAGTGATCATAGGTGGCTGTGTCGGCTGTCCTGGTGCAAGAGGCAGTGGGTCTGAGCTGGGATAGGGGAGAAGGAACAGACTAGTTTTGGGGAGTGGGGACAGCTACGGGACCCTGAGGAGGTATCCTGGAGGACTCAGAGAGGACGTGGAGTTTGGAGGCCTGGCAAGGAGGTTATTCACCCTTCCTGGGGAATCCCGGAGGAGGCCAGGAGGTGTGGGGTCTGGGGAGGCAGAGGGCAGGTTGGGAGGAGCTGACAAGTCGGGAGGAGGTGACACAGGGGAGAGGCTGCCACCCTCATCTGAGGACCACTGCTGGACGGACTGCCACATTTTCTCCCTGACCGATGGCAAAATGAGAAAAGGCAGCGGGTGCAGTGAGTTTCCTGTGACATGCATTTCAGTCACTCTCCTTTATGCTGAGATGATAGTCTTTGGACTCCTTTGGGGGCTAGAACATTCCTTTTATGAAATACAGCATGGTGATAATTGTTTGTTTTAACATTGTATTTGGCCAGGCAAGAAATCCATGGTCGTGTGTCACCCACCCCATATTATGCTACCCCATGATTTCTATTTAGGAAAATTGAACTGATGGCTGAAATTCCAAAATGATGGCACTCAGGAGAGAGAGCTCCTGGGGTTGTCCTTACAGCAAGAGGGCTGGGAGCTGGTGGTGGGATAAGGCACTTGGGAGGGCCTAGGCTAGAGGGGAGGGTTTGGGGTGGGGAGAGGGGCCCAGCAGAGCTGTGGGCATGGCTAACAGGCCGCCCTGGTGCTTGATGCTTCAGGGCCAGGGGCTGGCACCAGACTGGACAGAGGGGCTTTTGGGGAGCAGCTTGAGGAGGATGGTGGGAAAGGTACTGGAGGCCGCAGGGGGTCAAATAGTTGCGGGGGGCGGCGCATGCAGAACTGGACAGTAGTGGAGAAGTTTGGTGGGAATAGACGTCCAAGATAAGCTTGGGTTTCCCACTAACTATGCAGACACAGTTCACCTGGTGTCGAGGAAGCTGTTCAAAGTTGCTTGTGTAGCAGCAAGCAGGTTGGGGGCCCGAGCACCCTTGCCTCTCAGCACTAGCCTCTGAGTTCTCCTGGGATGGCACCCGGAGCTTCGGAGGACCCAGGCTGTCACCATCCTGTCCCACTCCCAGAGGCAGCGCTGGGCCTGGGGCCTGGGCAGCCCTTCCTGGGGACGTTATGGAAGAGGCTCGTGAGTTAGCAAGCATCCCCGGGGAGATCACCAGTTACTGGCCAAACCCCTCCATCTCCTCCTTTTTTTAAAAAAATATAATGTTTATGTTGGTGTTCCCCCCCCAACTTCCAAGATTACGAAAGCAACAAATACCCATTATAGAAGAAAATTCAAAAATCACTTTTAATCCCAGCACCCAGTGATAAGCTCTGGGAGCATTTGGGGGTTATTTTCAGACTTTTTCCTTTCTTTCTTGAATTTTTTGAAAATTCGAAAATATTTGGAAGTATAGAAAATGATTTTGCAGACACCCATGCACTCACCTCTCAGATTTAACAGATGTTCACATTGCTGTACTTGCTTCTCTTTCTTTCTCTCTTTCTTTCTTAGAAATAAAATGATTCGGGTGCTGCAGGGGTCCACAAAGTCCAGCCCACAGGCCAGATGACCTGCATGCTAAGAATAGCTTTTGCATTTTTCAATGGTTGAAACAAAAATCAAAAGAGGAATAGTTTTGTAATGTGAAAATTATATGAGATTCAGATTTCTGTGTCCTTAGGTAAAGTTTTATTGGACCGAGCCATGATTATTCATTTACGTATTGTCTGTGGCTCCAGACAATGTGTTCATGCTATGTTGGCAGAGTCGAGTAGTTGAGACGACGAAAATATTTGCTCTCTGGCCCTTTATGGAAAAAAATCTGCTGACCCTTGAGATGTAGCTTCAAGCCTCCTACACTCTCCCCAGGGATAACCAGCCTCCGGAAGGCGTGTGTGTCCTGCCCACGTGTGCTTTTACTATGCATGCAAATGCTTCGGAATGTGTGCTATTGCACTGTGTGCTTCAAAAATGAATACAGAGAAACTGCACAAGAGCAAACACATGTCTACACCTGGGACCTTCTTACTTTCCTGAATTCCAGCAGCACAGAATAAATGCCAGCTCTCCGCCGGGCCCGAAATAGGCCCTGCGGCTGCAGAGCAAAGAGTCACAAGAGGAAACTCAGGTATAAAAATGGAGAAGGTGACACCGCCGACTAACGTTCCTAGAAATCCTCAGAAAGCAAAGGAGGAAAGAGACTCAGGGACGAGAGAAGCCTTCAGGCCAGTTAGTTAATCCTTGGAGTGACCGTGAAATCCAGGGTTTTCTGGAAGGCTGGGGATTTGGTAAGGGAGGTGCATGTCAGGATGAGGAGTAGGAGGCATGTATGTCCAAGGCAGTTGTTAAGGGGCTCAAGTAGAAGGGCGTAAAGAAGAGCTGGGGGCAGTGTCTACAGAGGCTGAAAAGTTTGCAGGCTTGTACTGGTCTGTTAATGAGGCTGACCAGGGGCCAGGGAGCAAATCCTTGCACTCTCTTTTGGAGAGGCCCTACACAGGATCCTGGGATATGACAACGATGAACCCACCTCCTCGCCTCTTCTTTCCTACCTCCCCAGGGCCGGCAGCCTGAGCCCTCCACGTCCCCTCTGAAGAGCTGCTGTGCCCCCCACCAAATGCTCTATGTTGAGGATTCTCAGGGCCAGGATAGGACCCCAGCCCTCCACAGTCATCGCCATGCCTCTCTGCCAGCAGACCCCACCCCCACCAACAGTGAGCAACCCCCACTGACTCTGAACCGTGTCCTGAACCTAAGGACAACTGAGCGCTGATCCCAGTTCCATTGGAGAGACTACGGGCTATGGCGGTTCCGTAGTCTCATGACACTCTCTCCCTTCCCCACACCTGATGTCATGGAAACAAAATGTGACCTCAAGTGAGGCGTCCGTCATCTCTTCCTTCCTTCCGCGTTTCCTTGCTGTGTGGTCCTGGTCCTTTCAGTTGATATTTTTGAACCTTGGTTTCTTCCTGTTAAAGTTGGAGCTGAGGTTTCTTACTTCAGGAATCAGTTTTAGGATAAAAATATGCATATATGGCACAGTCACTGTCTCTCTCAGATCTGTTTCTCCACGTTTCCTGGTGGTCCATTTTGTGTACGTGTGTGTGAGGAAGACTGTCCTTGAATTAACATCTGTTGCCAATCTTCCTTTTTTGCTTGAGGAACATTGTCCTGAGCTGACATCTGTGCCCAGCTTCCTCCATGTTATGTGGGATGGTGCCACAGTGTGGCTTGGCAAGCGGTGTGAGGTCCGCACTCGGGGTCCAAACCCGGGAACCCCAGGCCGTGGAAGCGGAGTGTGCGAACTTAACCCCATGCCACTCGGCCAGCCCCTGGTGGTCCATTTTTATTCTGTAGAGATATCCAGTTGTTCTAGCACTATTTGTTGAAAACACTATCTTTTCTATCATCAGTTTACCTTTGCACTTTTTTCTGAAAATCAATTGACCAATATATGTGTGGGATTATTTCTGGACTCTCTCTTCTGTTCCTTTGACCTATATGTTTATCCTTATGCTAATACCATGCTGACTTGATAAAGTAGGTCTTGAAACTAGGTAATAAGTCCCACAATCTGTTTCTTCTTTCTCCAGATTGTTTGGCGCTCTAGGTCTTTTCTTGGCCATCTACATTTAAAATTGAGCTTGTCATGTCTCCAAAAGGCTGCTAGGATTTTGATTGAAATTGATTGAATCTATAGATCATTTTGGGGAGAAATGCCATCTAAACAATATTTGAGTCTTCCCAATCCTAGAAACGTAGTGTAGCTCTCGCCCTTTATTTAGATTTTCTTTAATGTCACGACATTATTTTTTAGATATTAGCCTTATGCTTGTTTTATTAAATTTATTCCTAAGTGCTTGGGATGCTATTTGTTAATTACTATGAAGGGTGGAAATTTTACTGCACTTGCAAGCTAACAAGTTAGCTTAGTAGAGTTTCATGGGTGCTGGCAGAAAACATGAGACCCCTGGATCTGAGGCAAAGGACTCTGTGACTCCTGGCATAGCAGGTAGCATGAACTTTGTGTTTGCATCAATTCCTTTTCCCTCCAGGTTCCTAGGGCAGTCACAGATGGTCTGTTGTAGAACATAAGATGATCCGCGCTGTTGTTTTCCAAATTCCAACTTCATGTCCCTTACGGGATCTGATATACAGCCTGTGGGTCAGCTGTTCCTCAGGCTGCAAGTTACACAAAGAACTGAAATTTAGTTTGCTTTGGTGTTAAATCATTAAGTTAGAAACTCGGAGACAATTTAAGACTTGAATTCCAAGTTGTTAAACACGGCAAGGTAAAGAGAATTTTAAAGTTTTATGTAAAAATCAATATGTATACACTTAAAACTTTATGCCCATTTTAATTTGTTGGAAAAAATAAGCCCATTATATCCTATAGCCCTGTTTTTCTAATTTAACAAAAGAGTTTTTAAACAAAAGTGCAGAACACTAAGTCCTGCCTGAGGTGGAATTTTTGGGGAAAAGAAATGGTTTATATTTTCTGAATGAAATGAAAAATAGGGTGAATTTAATAATACATCTGAATATTTAGGTTTTGATAATCATGGTTCCCTCTTGAGTGCTATAATTAGAACTTACTGTAAAGAAGTATTATTGATGTAATTAGAATCTATACTAAGCATGAATACACAGGGTGCTGAAAGAGCATTGAAAGATGAGATGTTCTCTGTACACACATGAAAACGCCTCTCAGCTATATTATGAAATAGCCAACAACGGGACCATATACTTTTGGGGTTTTCAAGTATAGGTGGTTATCACGTATGTCATTTGATAACGAGCATTGTGGAGAAAGAAAGAAGTTTGCATTATATATGGTGATGAATATTATATTTCTGAAAGGAAGCTCGTCTCCTTTTTGAAGGCAGCCATAGATGTGGAAAAGGAGAGATGAGAGACCTTGAGAGTCCACAGTCCTAGATCGGCCAATGGTCTGATATTGCTATCCCTTTGTCTCTAGTGTAATTAGAATAAATTGTGCCTTCATCAGTTGGTGTGTTGGTTTTCTATGGCTACTGTAACACATTAATACAATTTAGTGTCTTAAAAGACAACACAGATTTATTATCTTCCGGTTCTGGAGGCCAGAAGTCTGAAATCAGCTTCCCTGGGCGAGAATCAAGGTGTTGGCAGGGCTGTGTTCCTCCTGGAGGCTCTTTGGGAGAATCAGTTTGCGTGCCTCTTCCAGCTTCTAGAAGCTGCCCACGTTCTTTGACTCACGGCCCTGCATCACTCCCACCTCTGCTTCCATCACCGCATCGCCATCTCTGCCTTCTCTGACCATCTCATCTCCCTCTTATAAGGACCCTTGTGATTACATTGGGCCCACTCAGGTAATCCAAGACAACCTCCCCATCTCAAGATGCTCAGCTTAATCACATCTACGAAGTCCCTTCTGCCGTATAAGGTAACATATTCACAGGTTTAGGGATCAGGATGTGGGCTCTTTGGGGGCCGTTAAATTCTGCCTACCGCAGGTGGGTAAGATTTCGGAACCTCTAAGGAGCACCCATCCTCCCTGTCTGAAAGATGGATGACCAAAGTTGAACTGGAAAAAAATGTGTTGGGGAGGCAGGAGACCTACCAACTTAATGCAATATTTTGGCAAACTCACTCCTGATTTGGCTAACTGTTAAGAGCAGATAGTAAAGGTACAGATGTGCTTTATTAACACACAAACACGCACACACACAGATATACACAGAAGCATCAGACGGACTGCTGTTTCTGGAAAGTTCTAACAACCTGAAGCCTCCATGGCCTGTTACCATGGTGATTTTATCTTTGGCTCTTCCTGTAGTCACCTGGCCACTCCTGCACTTGGGGAGGGGGCACTGGTCCCCTGGTGTTCTGGCCTTGGGAGCTGTGTTCCCTCAACCCCAGGTTTGTTTCTAAGTCCACTTGTTGAACTTTCCTGATCCACCTTCTCTAACTGTCTGGTCATTTGGGCTGCTGTTGATTGTGATGTAATTTATTTTTATTTCTTTTCTCTTTCTTCTTTTTTCCTCTTTACATGTATTCAGAGGGTACAATTTTTACTGAATCATTATACCACTTATTTATATTTTAATTTTACCATCAGTTTGTGGAAGTCTGAATTATTCTTCCTTCAGTAAATGCTAGTCATCTGTTCCCACCCATAGCCCATCGCATTCTCCACAGAGAACCTCTGATAAGTTTTTGAGTACTGTTTATGATATTTTTCTATGTTAAGTGCACACACAGACAAACGGGAAGTAAAACATCATATTAGTTTAATCATATAGACAGCAAATGGACTTTAGCCTAAGGAGTCCGTAGTAAGTGAGCCTTTGCAGTGCTTTGTGTATTTCTGTGCCTCTCGCCTCTTGATGGCTGGTCCCTCTCCCTACTTGGGCAACACTGGGTACCAATACATTTCTGCGGTTGGTTTCTTGAGATGGAAAATCTCAATTGTTTATACACAGATAGGATTCCATATGTTTCAAATAAGCTATTTATTAACTTTTCATTTTGAATTATTACAGATATGTAGGCCGTTGCAAAAACACTACAGAGATGTTTCCATGTACCCCTCACCCAGTTTCCCCTGATAGTTACATCTTACGTAACGATAGTACACTATCCTCCAGCATCAGTGCCCTCCAACCAAAGAGCCACCAGAAACACACCTCTGGTTGAACCAGTTGGATTTATTACTCACTGCGGGGAGGGAGAACACACATCGTGGGGAGAACACACATCTCAGTCAGAGTGTGGTAGGAAGAACCTTCTATGGGATTTGGGCTTTGGTTGGGTGATTTGGGGGAAGTCTAAGGAAGCGGGGTTCACTCTAGATTGTCCGCTGTCAGAAAGTAGGGGCGGTTCTATGATGGGGTGTCTCGAATCTTGTCTCTAGGGAGAGGAGGCAAGCACAGGGATAAAGCTGTCATTGGGAGAGAAGCTGCAGTCACTCATTTTAGCCAGGGTCCGGGGGATGCTCGGTATTTTGTGGGTGGCACAATGCCCCTGCTTTGTTGGTTGCTCAGACAAAATTATGAAGTGGGCTTGTTTCATCTCACTTTATCATGGGAACCTGGTCTGCAGTTGGTATCCTGTGAGGTTGTTTATGTCCAAAAGGAGAATAACGTGGCATAACTGTGAATGCCAGGTCAGCTTCCAGATGTCAGGAGCTGCTTTCATCTCTCTTTTCTCCCTGTTTCTGCACGTTGCTGTGATGGGTGTGTATAATTTTGTGCCATTTTATCACATGTGTAGGTTTGTGTGACCATCATCGCTATCAAGATGCAAGACTATTCTGTCACCACAAAGATCTCTCTTGTGTTGCCCCTTTTTAGTTACACCCACCTACCTACCTCTGACCATCCCTAAAACTCATCGTTTCTCCAGCTCTGTAACTTTACCACTTTGAGAATGCCTTATAAATGGAATCATACACCATGTGACCTTTTGATATTGGCTTCTTTCCCCTCCACATAGTGCCCTTGAGATCCACCCACGTTGTTGTGTATATCAATAGTGCATTCCTTTTTCATTGCTAAGTAGTATTCCATGGTATGTGTATTAATTTCCCCTTGCTGCTGTAACAAATTAAAACATAGCAGCTTAACAACACAGATTTGGCATCTTATAGTTCTGTTAGTCAGAAGTCTGATATGGGTCTCAGGACTAAAATCAAGGTGTTAGCAGCCTGCGTTCCTTTCGGAAAGTCCTTGGGAGAGATCCATTCCATTGCTCATTCCTTGTTGGCGGAGTTCAGTTCCACGTGGTTATAGGACTGAGACCCCTGTTTTCTTGCCAGCTGTCAGCTGAGGGATGTTTCCAGTTTCTAGATAGAGGTTACCCCCATTTCTCAGCTTGTGACCCCCTTCTTCTGCTGTTCCTCTCATGCTTAGAATCTCCTGCCTCTTCTTTCATCATCGCATCTCGCTGACTCATGCTTCTGCCTTCCTCTTCCACATTTGAGATTATTCCCACCAGCATAATCCAGGCTAAACTCCCACCTCAGGGTCCTTAGCCTTGAGTGCATCTGCAAAGTCCCTTTTGCCATGTAAAGTAACGTATTCACAGGTCTGGGAATTAGGGTGTGGACTTCTTTTGGGGCCATTATTCTGCGTCATACAGTTCACCTATTGACTATTAACTGTTCACCTATTGAAGGACGTTTTGGTTGTTTCCAGTTTTTGGCTATTAGAAATAAAGCTGTTATGAACATTCTCATTAAAAAAATGTGTGTAAGTGGATTGCATTTTATTTCCTTTTGCAGCTTACTTTTTTCACTCAGCCTCCTATTTCTGAGTTTTATTCATGTTGGTCTTACAGAACTGGGTCCTTTGGAGTGCCATTGTGTTCCATGTGAATGGTGCACCCTGGAGTCATACCCTCTTTCTTGCTGTGTAGTATTCCACCACATGACTGCCCGAGGTGCAGTCCTTCATTCCCCCGTTGGTGGACATTTAGGTTGCTTCCAACATTTTGCTACTACGGTGTTGTAGGAGGCGTCTTTGTGCAGAGGCGTCTCCATGAGCAAGAATGAAGCATTTTTCTAGACTGGACGTGTAGGAGGGGAGTTTCTGGTTCTAGAGTGTGTGTGTGTGTTGGTTTCAACTACCTGTTGTCTAGTTCTCCAAAGCCTTTTGACTTCACTGGCAGTGATGAAAAAGTTCCTGCATCCCTGTCAGTGTTTGGGGTCACTGTTCTTTTTAATTTTTTTCTATCCGAAAGGTGTGAAATGGTGTCTGATGGTTTTAATTTGCATTTTCCTGCTCACTGTTGAGGTCCAGCACACGCACACATCCCCATCCCGCCCCTCCTCCTTCTTTTTTTTTTTTTAAGATTTTATTTTTTCCTTTTTCTCCCCAAAGCCCCCCAGTACATAGTTGTATACTCTTCGTTGTGGGTCCTTCTAGTTGTGGCATGTGGGACGCTGCCTCAGCGTGGCTTGACGAGCAGTGTCATGTCCGCGCCCAGGATTTGAACCAACGAAACACTGGGCCACCTGCAGCGGAGCGCGCGAACCCAACCGCTCGGCCACGGGGCCAGCCCCCCGCCCCTCCTCCTTCTATGCTCTTGCTGACTTCTTTTCTCCTGACACCAGTGTTAGAGGTTGTTGCCTCTGCCTGTTTTTAAGTATTAAGATCTGAGCAGTGCAACCTGACAACTGAAATTTGGTGTCTTGTCTGAAATTACAGGATGTTCCTCGGGCCTCTGTGTTTCCATGGCAACAAGTAACAGTCATCCTTCATGATTAGGCGGTATCCTTGGCAACCAAGCCAGCAGCATTTGAATGAAACCAATTTTATTTTATTTATTTTTTTTTGCAAACACATGAAGGTTAAAATGCACTTCTCTGGCCGTGGCTTCCAAGAATGGGAAGACAGCTTGCCTTTCCTGGTAAAATGGAGACTCTTTTGACCTCCTAATGGAAAGGGGATCCAGGATCAGCTGGTCCTGTAGCCTAATTATGCAGGTTGGGAGCCCGGGAGGTCATGTGGAGGTCACACAGTGAGACTGAGCAGAGGGAGGACTCCTGGACAGTGCTCCGAGGTCTGGGGGAGACTGGAGGAGGTGCTGCTTCTCCCTCCCTGGAATGTGCCTCTAGGGAGGCGCCTTGTGCTGCACCATGTTAGCAGATTCTTGTAACCTCTCTGGGCTTCCACTTGCACCAGCTGTGTAGCTTAGACCTCTGGGGGCATGAGACCCAAGTCTGTCTTCTTCTCCAAATTAGAAAAAGATGGGCTGTAAATCAAAGGCCGCAGGCAACTGTGTTTTTGTCAAGGACTTGGGCTAAATCCCGAGAGGCAGAGTTAGGACTTGGGGTCAGCTTTGTGGCGTCTTTGCTTGAGTAAAATAAAGGGATTGTTTTTGTTTTGATGACGGGAAATAGAGACAGTTGCTGCTCTGACTGCCTGACTCACTGGATTGCTGATAAATCATGAGCTCAGAGACAGAGAGGGGCTGGCCTGGAGTCACACAGCAGGGTCCGGGTTGAGTCCCGTCTCCTAGTGCTAGCCTTGGGCTCCTCCCCCTCCCTATGCTCCAGGTAGCCTCCGCCTTCTCTGAGGCCCTAAGTGTGGGTTTTGGGGGACAGCTGAAGGGGCTTTCAGCATATCCTCTTACTTCCTACTCGGGGGAACTTTAGAGGAAGTCCCTTTTGCCTCCCAGAACCCCAGTTTCCTCATCTGGAAAATGGAACTCCCCACAGCTGTCCGAGTTGTCATCATGTGGGGATTGTCTTTGAACGGGTCCAGAACTTGCATTCTCAGTGGGGGCAATGTTGCCCCCAAGAGGGCAAAAAATTGGTTCTTGGTGGGGGGGAGTGTCAAAAAACATCTTACTCTTTTTCTATATAAAGCCCAATATACATATAGTACATAAAAGATGCTTACTCTATATGTGGTATTAAAATTTTATGCAGGGGGGAAATAGGAAAAAAGGGTCCAAAAAGACTCCTTGGGGGAAGGATAATGAATAAAAGATAGAAAAATGCTGGTCGGAACCAGCGAGCCACGAGGTTAGTGTTGTTAACTTTGTTTAGAGCGTGTGGCAGGCATGGGGAAGGTGTTTGGGGTGTCGGATTGGGAGAGAGCCTGGCCTGGCCCAGACTCTGCCCTGATGTCCGGTGTGACCATGGGCACGTCACCGCTGCTCTCAGGCCCGGTTTCCCATCCGTATGTAAAGGAGGTCCTGTCAGCTCCATGAGTGGGGACCGGTTCTCAGGCAGCTGAGATCCCGCCTGGTGGATCAGTCGGGGTCCAGCAGGAAGCAGATGGCGCTTACAGCAGGATCATTTGAGATGTGGGCGGGTGTGGGGAAACCATGAAGAGGAGGGCAGGACCCCAGAGCTGGTAACAGCCGGGGCTGATCCGCCGAGGCCCTAAGGAGGGGAGGAGAGTGTGGTTACTAGAGGCGAGAGCCCAGGAGACAGGGTTGTCTTCCTGGTAGCTGGGACCGTCAGTGGAGGGAGGCAGCCGGCCCAGGTGACGCTCCTCCCTCCCCTGATCTCCCGCCAGGGCTCCCCATTGGCCAAACCCCGTGGAAGCTAGAGGGCCCAGAAGCTCCGTTGATATGGTCTACGTGGGTCAGCCTCCTGGAGCAGAAGGCAGGGGGGAGAAGGATGGAGGATGCAACTGGGGCCAAGCAGAAGCTGCCTGGAAAGGTATCAAGGTTCCCCTTCAGTTTCCTCTGGAGTTCAGGGCCCGGCCCTGGGCATAGACTTGGAGGCTTGAGAGGGTCTTTGCTATAGAGCTGTTGGGCTGGGGGCAATGGACAAGTTCCTTTCTTCTGGTCTCAGCCTCCCCATCTGTGAAATGGGTGACAGGACCAAGCAACCCCTGAGGGCCTCCTGCCTCAGACCCAGGAGGCGAGAGATGGCATCCTCGCAGCTTGTGTCGAACATGAGTCTTGGTCTCAGCTGCCTTCCAGGGCTCCTTGTGTCCTACCTCGTGACTCCATGTCTCTCTTGCCTAGAGCCATGATGGCCCACCTGCCCAGGAAGGGGTGGTGAAGCTGTGGCCAGGGGTGTGTGTGTCGGAGGAGGGAGGGTAGATCCTGAGAGGCTTCTGGAGGCTGAGCACAGTGCCCCACAAGTGAGTCAGACAGAGTGGTCATGGTGGACCCCCAGGTGGAGGTGACAGGGGTTGGGGGAGAGGTGAAGGCAGACTGGGGAGCACAGGAAGAGATTTCCTAGGGGAACCTCCAGACAGAATGAGTGTCCCCTAGAGTGACCAGCAGAGACCGTGGCAGAGGAGTGAGGAAGGTGTGAACAGGCAGCACCACAAGGACGTCAGTGAGGCCCTAAGAGACGGCAGTCCCTGGGGTTAGGAGGAGCTGAGCGGAGGAAGCCTTTCTGGAGGAAGTGGCCCGGGGCTGGCAAGTCTACGTCCAGACCTGGTGTTAGCCCCTGCCCCAGGCCTGCCCAGTGGTCAGCTGGGGTTGAACCTATCTCTGCAGGCGGCCCACCTCCCCCAGGCCCAAGGTGGCTTTGCCTCCTGGGTCATTGGCCAGGGCTCAGCATGGAGCCTGTCCTAATGGGGTGAGGGGTTCAGCTCTGTCCTTCCCCACTTCTGAGGACCCCATCCAATCTGGCTGCATCTGTCCTGGGTATGTGCACGTGTCCATGCGTCCACCCATGACGAGTCCCTGGGGGTGGGTCTGAGCAGGTACACGTCGGACTGTCTGCATAGATGTGAACATGTGCATGTGTCTGCTGGGCGTGCGCCTCTGGCTCTGCACCCGTGTGTGTTCACGTGTACCAGGGAAATCTCCACCTCGTCCTTTTCCTTCCTTGCGAGTCAACAGGTTTTTCCCAAGCACCCCCCACGCACCAGGCTCCATGCAGGGCGCTGGGGACATGGAGATGCAGCCGGCTTAGGCGTGGGTGTTAGGAGTTCCGCAGTCAAGTGCAGGAGACACACACACACATACACAGACACACACAGTGTGCAAAGTGAGAGCGTTGATGGAGAGACTCAGGCCCGGCTGTTGCTATAGGAGCCAGAAGGAGGCTGAGAGCTGCGGGCAGAGACGGTTACCAAGGGTGTCCTCCAGGGCCTGCAGGATGGGTCAGGCTGGAAGGAACAGGAAGGGAGTCCTCTGGGCGGCCACAGCCAGAGCAGTGGGAAAGAGGCAGCCAGTGCCAAGCATGGTGTGGAGGAACTGGCGAGGACAGTGGGCAGCTTGGGCTGACTTGGGAGGTTTTAAGCAGGCATGCTCGGGCCATGGCTAAAAGTTTGTTTTTTGTTTTTTGTGGGTTTTTTTGGTGAGGATGATTGGCCCTGAGCTAACCTCTGTTGCCCATCTTCCTCTTTTTGCTTGAGGAAGATTGTCACTGAGCTAACATCTCTGCAAGTCTTCCTCTATTTTGTATGTGGGACGCCGCCATAGCATGGCTTAGTGAGCAGTGTGTAGGTCCACACCCAGGACCCGAACCAATGAACCTTGGGCCGCAGAAGCAGAGTGCATGAACTTAACCACTGGGCCATGGGCCTGCCCCCTTGGGTGAGCTTTTTTTAAAAAATTGTGATAAATATATATATTACATAGAATTTGCCATTTTAATCCTTTTTAAGTATACAATTCAGTGGCATTAAGTATGTTTACAATGTTGTGCAACCCTGTCCAGCATCTATTTTTGTCTTTGCACTGCAAACAGAAACTCTCTACCATTTAGCAATAACCCCTCATCCACCCCACCCCTAGCCCCTGGTAACCTCTAATCCACTTTCTTTCTCTACGAATTTGCTATTCTAGGTATTTCATATGTGTGGATTCATACCATATTTGTCTTTTGTGTCTGGCTTATGTCACTCAGCATGTTTTCGGGGTTCGTTCACACTGAAGCACGTATCAGAACTTTCTTTGCTTTTTCTGGTGGAATAACATTCCATTGTGTGGATGTATCACACTGTCTGTCTGGTCATCTGTTGATGGACGCTTGGGTTGCTTCTGCCTTTTGGCTGATGTGCATAACGCTCTTACGGAGATTTGCATACAAGTTATTTGTCTGGGTCCAGGTTTTCAGTTCTCTGAGGTACAGAGCTAGGCATGGAATTGCTGGGTCATGTGGTAATTCTGTCTTTAACCTTTTGGGGAACTGCCCAAGTGTTTTCCACAGTGGCTATGCTATTTTATGGGGACCAGTTGTCTGTTGTCCTGGTCAGGATGGGAATGACAGGAGAGTCTGACTGGGTGACCACGATTGCCCGTGCTCACCCTCTCTCTCCCTCTATTGACAGAGTCGCCCCAAGAAAGGCCGGGCTCGCGGCGCAGCCTGCCCGGCAGCCTGTCGGAGAAGAGCCCCAGCATGGAGCCCTCGGCCGCCACGCCGTTCCGGGTCACGGTAACTATCTCTGCGTCACCATCGCCACCTGGCCCGGGGTGCTGCTCTGCGGCCCTGCGGCCCCCCTTCCTGGAGCCTCATGGACCGGGAGAGCATCCAGCCTCCCTTGTTCTAGGTATCCGATCGCTCAGCTGCTCCCCTCTCTGTGGCTCAGCCCCGCCCCTGGGGGCCACATGGGGGTCCCATCCTGCAAGGGGGTGGGCAGATACAGGACAGACAGCCCTGCGGCCACGGGGCCTGGAGCTGAGCTGGCCTGGGAGGAGAGAGACTAGTGTTAGCTGCACATACCCCATGCTTCCTCCACTCTTAAGATGCACAGTTTTTGTTTCCACATTTTAATCTCTCTCATGTTCCAGTCCGTGGTGTGTCGTAATTTAATTGCTGTGGTTTTTTTTTCTTGGTGGCGCATAAGAGAGTGCTGTATCTTATAATTGATGATGTCTTAGAATGGACAAAACATGGTATAACTATCTTACCTATTGATTTTAGTGGTCCTACCAACATGCACTTTTTTATTACAAACCTGAACGACTTAGCAGAAACAGAACCCAGTGACCCTTAACCTCTGACCCTCTGTACCCTCGGTGTCCTGACATCCTTGCCACACACACACAGTTTTGCGTCCCTTCAGCATGTTACCGTGTGCCCCTCTGTTCATGCCCTGCCAGCCACTGGAGACATGGAGAAGTGGACAGGGCGGGGAAGGGGACACATTCTCTGCTCCCGGGAGCTCGTGGTCTGTAGGGGAGATGGATGTTGGATCATTAGTTCATCCATTCATTCATTCAACAGTTTTTATGGCGTGCCCAGTGTGTGTCAGGTACCATTCTTGGGAGCGGGGCTGAGCGGGAGGAGCTGGCCTAGAGAGCACCACGTAGATACAGCCCATGACCCTATGAGCTCACATTCTCATCTCGGAGCTGCATGCTGTGAAGGAGAAAAGCAGGCTGCTGTGATAGGGAAAACCAGGAGGGCTTCCTTGAGGTGGTGTGGTCAGGAGGTGATATGTGAGCTGAGGCCCAAGGGATGAGGAGCCAGCCCCGTGGGGAGCAGGGGGAAGAGGGTTTGGGGAGGAGGGAACAGAGAGGGCACAGAGCTGGCTGTCACTGTATGGTGTGAAACAGGGGTTCCAGGTGAGCTGGGAGTAACTAACTGTTCCCGGTGGGTTGGGAAAGGTGTCCCCTGGCAGCTCACTTTTGAGCTGGGTCTTGAAGGGTCAGTAGAAATTGAGTGGCGAGGCAGGAACAGTGAGAGGGAGTTCCGGGTAGGGGGATCAGCAGGTGCAAAGGCATAGAGACACGCTGGAATTGACGTGTTTGTGGATGGTGAAATGCTCGGTGGGACTGGAGGTGAGGTGTCTGGAGCACAGGGTAGGAGGTGAGGCAGGGAAGCTGGGCCGCGTCTGGGCCAGGTGGAGCCTCGAGTGCCTGGCTGAGGGGAGGGGCTTTTCCCAGGGCCACTGATTCTCCTGCCTGTCTGTATGTCATAAAAATGCTTTCACAGTGGATTCTCGGGCCCCCTCAAGATTTCAGCGCAGTGGGCCTGGGGGCCGGGCCTGGATATCTGCATTTTTAACAAGCTCCCCCAAGAGGTGGTTTTGAGCTCCAGGCTCTGGATCAGCCTCCAGGCAGCAAGGAGGAAAGGGACGCCATGCTGACAGAGGATTCAGGGTCACTCCCCTGGGTGTGGCCTGGGTGGCTGGGAAGCAGTGCCAAGTCCTGCCCTGTCTGGACCCCCGGGGTCATGGCAGCGAGGCTGAGCCTCAGGGGGGCCTGAGGGAACCATGATGAATAATAATGAAGCCACATGGTCCTCACGGTCTGCCCTATGTGATCTCTTTTTATCCTCGAGACCACCCTGAAGCTGATGCGTTGATCACCCCATTTTAGAGATGAGGAAACTGAGGCTTAGAGAGGTGAAGTGGCTCACCCAAGCTCCAGCTGCTGAAACACGGTGGAGCCACCTCTCTGAGCCCAGAGCTGAGTGAGCACCTCCTTTGGCGGTGAGGAGAACTCGCCCCCACACCCTCCCAGAACCCCGTCAGCAGCGCTCTTTACCCGCCTCCCTGTCCTTTGCTCTTCTAGTAGGTGTATCATCACACCTTGACGTTGCTATAATTCGCAGCTCCTTAATTACCAGCCAGGCTTGGTGTTTGTCCTGCGGTGGCGTCTTCGCTGTTTCCTGGTGTGGAAACCACCTGTGGATCAGAGCCAGGGCCAGCCTTCTGAGCCACCAGGCACCTGGCACTTGCAGTCCCGCCTGTCCAGTTGGGGTCTGCAGGATGGGAAGTGCATTCAGTCATAATTTGACCCACTTCTCACAGCAACCCTGAGGCGGGGCTCGGGGGTGGTACCGTGAGTATCCCCATTTTATAGCTGAGGGAACTGAGGCTCAGAGAGGTGAAGTCCTTTGCCTGGTGTGGCACAGTTCCTGAGCGACAGAGCCAGGCATGGCTGCCAGGACTGTCAGATATTTACGTTTTGTGTCCTTCCCTGGGCACCTTGGTCCTTTTCTGTGCGGCGTTAAGGAAAGAAAGGGGTGTGGGTAGAGTTTCTCTCCCGGGCTGCTGCTGGGAGCTTGGGGGCACTGGAGGGCTCAGGGCTGGGGGGAGTCTGGGTTCATCCTGGCTCTTCTATGACCTGTGTGACCTCGTTAGTCACTCAGCCTCTCTAAGCCTCGTGCCCTCATCAGTAAAGTGTGGCATGACTGCCCTCCTCAAAGGACTGTGGTGGACCTCCGTGTGGATGTGCCAGCCCAGGTCTGACCCCGGTAGATGTTTAATAGGTGAAATCCACCTTTGTCGTCTGAATTGTGTTTCCCTCTTTGGCTCCAGAAGAGTGAAGCTCTGGGGAGGGTCGGGGTGGAGGGCAGAGGCAGGGTGTATGGGGGGAGGTCAGAGGTGCACCTGGCCTGGGCCTGTGCGCAGACCCTGTGCAGGACCAGAAGCACAACTCGTCCGCCATCAGCCCAAGCTCACCCGTGCTTCCGCAAGCCACATCCTTATGCACTTGGCTGGCTGCTGCGCTGTGCAGCCCCCGAGGGAACCCGGGGAGCGCGGTTTTGCCTGGGGGAGGCAGGGGAGACCCAACGGGATATACTCGAATAACTGCCATCTTCGCTGCCATTTCAAGCGCCGGTGACGGGACGTCAGCATCTCTTCTGGGTGTGCCCCTTTGCCGCGATGTAGTTTAATGGGAAATCTGCACGTTGGGGTCTATAGGACTCATTCTGTCCACCTCCTCCGTGAACACTGAGGCCTGGGAGGGGCTGGACTCGTCCAAGGTCACCGCCCAGCTGGGAGCACTTCTGAGTCTGGGCTGTTTGTACCCCCATGGGTGGCTCTTACCCTCTTTGTGAGTCAGAGTAGGACCGCAGCCACCCCCCAGGGCATGAGGGGCTTGGTGCTGGCCCCACCTCCGCCTCTTGGAGACCATGTGTCCCTGGGGGAACCTCAGTTTACCCTTCTGTAAAATGAAGGGAGTGGACTTTGTAAGGCAGCCTGTGGTTTGGCCATATAGTAGGTGCTTAAATGTTTTGATGCAGTGACTAAGAGAACGAGCTGTAAAGTCAGCAGACCTGGGGCTGAGCCTCAGTGACTTGGGCAAGATATGGGACCTTTTGCCCACCTGGTACACCTTCTGCCTGCAGGTGGAGTAAGGGGTAGGGGAGTGGCTCCCCAGGGCCACATGGTGCCAGCAGGCCGGTGCATGCCCTGAGAACTGTGGGGGCCCCTGGATGAGGGTGGGATGGCGAAGGGAGCTGGGAGCAGGTGACCACCTGCCCACCTTTGGCCTTCAGCTCTCTAGCTCCAAAGAGGTGGTGTGGTCGAGATTCAAACCCAGGTCTGCCTTCTCTGTACCTGTAGGAAAACCTGGGAGGGAGAGAGGGACAGAGGGAGGGTGGGCAGGCAGGCAGCAAGCTGGGGGCCCTGGATCTGCTCAGACTGTCACGCTGGGTCCAGGGGCTCTGCATGTGCCCACCCCCTTTCCCGAAGCACAGGGGCCCTTGGCAGCAGCAGCATGCCGCCCGTCACCTGCCACCCCGTGGTAGAGGAATTCACAGTTTGATTTGGAGGGTAGGGAGATGGTCACTGTCACGGGTGCCCCCAGGAGTCCCCTCAGCCTGCTGCCTTCCCCAGACCCAGCTTCCCTCCGTCCTCCGCCCCACCCCCTCCCATCGACCTTGAGGAGAGCTGGCAGGGCCTGGGGTGTGGGAGGTGGCAGAGGCTCCAGGAAACTTGACAGCCAATTGATTCTTCCTCGGGAAGTTGAAAGTGGAGAGTCGTGTTTGAAGGTTTAGCTGAAATTAGGTCTCAGGGCTATTTTTTGCGAGATGGAGAAGGAGAAGTGTCAGGGAGGGGAAGGCTCGGGGGGCTGGCGGAAGCTGCAGATAAACTCAGTACCCGGTTGATTGCAGATGCTTCTAGAAGCGGGTCTCCGTTCCTTTCCACCACGCACTTTTACTGGATGCTCAATCGTGTGCACCCTAGGTGGTCCTGAAGCTGTGATGGAGGTCTGCCTGGAGTGCAGTGAGAGCCCAGAACAAAGGGCAGTTACTTCTGGCTGGCGAGGGTGCGGGAGAATTCCTAGACAGGGGATCTTTGGGGTTGGGCTTTGAGGAATGTGTAGGAGTTTGTCAGGAACAAAGGGAGAAGAGTATTCCAGTTAGAGGCGGATTTAACTGAACAGGAACAAGCCACTGGTTGTGTGTGATTAGAGTGTTGGACGAGTTGGAGGCATGAAGGAGAGGAGCCTGGAGAGAAAAGTGAGTGGGTGAATACTTTGGACTAAAGCCTTTAGACTTCCCTCTGTAGGAGGAAGTCTAAGCCACAGGGGATGATGGGTAAGAGCGGAGCCAGCAGGAGATCTTTGGGATGCAGACTTTGGGTTTCCCCAGCTGCTCACCCGTCTTCCCACTCCCGCAGCTTCCCTGCACCCTCCTCATGTTTCAGCTGTCTTTCTTTCTCTCTTTCTGACACACAGAAACAGACACATGAACATGAACGTGCAGGCCTCTCTGTGACCCGCCTCAATACCACGGTGGAAAGGCTCTTGGAAATTATCTGGTCCAGCCCTTCCCTGGCTCAGAGAGGGGAGGGTCCTTTCCTGAGGTCACACAGCACATCTCGGGTAGGGCCTGGAATTGAGCCTAGGTCTTTCCATTCCCCCTGTCCAGTGCTCCTTACACCTTGCTCCTTCCTGCCCTCTCTTCTCTGCAGCTGAGCCCTTCTCCCCACCTCCATCACGTTTCCCGGGGGGAGAGGGCCTAAGAGAATGGTCTGCCTTTAGAGGCCCCTGATGGCTCCCTCCTGCTCATCAGCGCACTGCCACCTCCTGGCCCCTGGGTCCCAGCCCCAACTGCAGCCCAACCCACACTTAGGGCTGCAGGCTGCCTGGAGGAGGGGTGATTTGAGGGGCAAGTGAGTGGCCTTCTCTGCTCCCCGCAGGGTCTGCCTCTCTGCCCCCGTTAGTGCCCCTTCTCAGCTCAGGCGACTTCACGTAGGCACTGGGGTGGTGGGTAGAGAAGCTGGTTGGGCTCACAGATCAGATGGGCCAGGTCTGTCCCTGCTCAGATGGGGCAACTGAGGCCCGGAACGGGGAGGTTTGCCTGGATACCTTCCGGGGCTCCCTCTACCACCCCAGGCTGCTTCTGGCCCATCTCAAACGCACATTTAGGTGGGACACCCCCATGTCTGTGCCCCACAGACCAGTAGAGGGATGTCAGCCATGCAACTGTGGCTGACTGACAGGGCAGGAGTGCTGGCCCTGCATTGGGGTCCCATGGATGGGCGCCCCAGTTTCCTCCTCACATCCCAGAAGTTTGCCTGTGAGACCGATGTCCTTGAGCTGGAGTCTCTTAGCTCGGTGTCTTCAGATGTTCCGCAGATGAGGGTCGGAGGAAAGAGCAGCCCCGCACCCTCAGCCCCCTCCACCCCTGCCTGTCGAGGAGCCTAATTGTTACTGAACTGCTCAAACCTGAAAGGAAGATGACTGTCATCTGGGTCTGTCCGTCTTCGGTGGGGAGAGGCCCTGTCCTGCAGTGGGGTGTCGCTGATGGGAACGTTGCTACAGACAGCGCAGGCACGGGAGCTGGCCAGGGTGGCCCCGGTGGCCAGTTTGGTGGGTCGTCAGGGCTGGAGGGTGGGGCCTCCTGAATCCGAGGCCAGGCCAGCATCTGAGCCTGACCAAGGGCCGCTGTGGAATTGGGTGGGGTGGGGAGGCTGCCTGCTCCATTGGTAAACAGGAATGTGGTTTCATTAGCTCCATTTTACAGATTAGGAAAACAAGGCTCGGGGAGGAGAAGGGACTGGTGCAGTCGCACAGCTGGCAAGCGTCAGAGGCAGGAGCCAGGCTCTGTCTGCCAGTCCTGCTGTGGGTGGGAACTGACTGACTTTCCTCCCTCTCTTCTCTGCCTTCCTTTTTTCTTTCTTTTAATAAATTTTTAATCCGCACCAACTACATGTCAGTGCCTGTGTGGTGCAATGACACAAATAGGATTAAAACATCGTTGCTGCCTGCAAAAATATGCAGGGGTCAGCTAAGCTTGATGAAGTAATTTCCAGGCGGGTGAGGGGAAAGGACATTCCAGGCAGCCAGGACAGCCCCTGCAAAGGCCAGGAGATGAGAGACAAGTGATGGCAGGAACTGGGAGCAGTTTGGGGGAGCTGAAGTGTGAGGAAGTGGCTGGAACCTGAGGGTACAGGAAACCCAGGGCAGCGCACAGAGCAAATGGGATCTGAGGCTGTATTAACAGGAGTATGGGGTCCCCAGAGAGGGAGGTGAGGTGGGCCAGAGCAGGCCAGAACAGACCGAGAGTGCAGTGTTCTTCAGAGCAGCATACATACTCGACCAGGCTGGGAGAGTCTGGAGCTCCTTCAGTGGGCAGAGACCAGGACTGGGGTGGGGGACAATGGATGAGGAAACGGGCAAACTTCTCAAGCAGTTTGATAAACAGGAACGTGGGTCAGGAGCCCATTCCTGATTCCTGCCCCTCAATGTCTGAGCTTAGACTGCCCTCTGGGGGGCCCCTGAGGTCAGGGGTGGAGGGAAGAAGCCATTTCAAGGAGCCCTGGAACTCTTGCTCATCCTGGGAGGTGCCGGCTTGGCTCCAGCAGCTTGGATGGGGAGGATTGAGAGGGATAGGAACAAGGGCAGCCTCTGACCCCCGCTGTCTGCCCTGGGGTCCTCCTGAGGCCCCTCTAGGCCATCCCTGTCAGCTGTTTCCCCACACCTGCCCTTGAGCCTGTTGAGTAGCGACTGAGATGCCCCTGGCTGACTCCCCTGTCCCTGGTTATAGGTTCCTTGCACAGAAGGGGCCTTATCAATTGGGAGTTCAAGTCACTCACAGTGGAATGTCAGGCTCTGTGACATGTGGCTTACTCTTTGGGGGCCTTTCTCCCTGTCTTCACACCCCCCTGGGTCCACCCAGAAGTCTACCTGGGATGGGACAGGACGCAGTCTTGGCCCCACAGCTCCCCTCTGTGGGATCCCTCAGGCAGGTCACCCAACTCTGAGTCTCTCTTTCCCCTTCTGTAAGGGGGCTCCTCACAGGGTGGCTGTGAGGGCTCAGTGCCTGGCACAGGGTGCATCCAGCCAGTGTTTACGCCCTGTCCCATTTCACCCCTACCCCACACCTTCCCCAGAGCCTCAGATCTTCCCTTCTGTGCCTCTCATCTGCTACCCCAAAGTGACAGCGCCCCTGACAGAGCTTCTAGGGCCCAGCCCTGGCACTAGGAGGTGGAGAGGATGAAGGGGTGCCCAAGGGGCGGGAGACCGAGTTCCTGGGGCTGGTGAGCATAGAGGTGTCTGCGCAGGGCGATTTCCCACCAGTTGGGGGCAGCAGAGGGCAGCGAGTGGACGCCTGGGCGCTCCTCCCAGAGGAGAGTTGAAGTCCCAGGGGTTTGTGTGTCTTGGGGTTCCAGGGGGCCAGCCGGAGCTAAACAAGCTGCAGAGCCCCTGCTGGGTGGAGGGAACAGCTCCTATATGGAGTGCCTGTGGGCAGCTGGGCCTGGCACTGGTGGCTGAGCTGACTGGGCATGGGTTGACCAGAGGGCAGGGGGACTCTGAAAGAAACATTGGAGGGGGTGAGGTCTGGGGCCGAGGCAGCCTTCCAGCAGGAGGAGGGGCACAGGCTGGGGAAGGCCGGCGTGTGGGCTGCCAGGCAGTGTCGCTGCGCTGTGGTCACCAGGCTGGGCCAGTAGCCGCTCCATCACAGTCATCCTTTGGGTTCGCAGGCCTCTTGTTCCATCCTCACCACCGCTTTGAGAGGGAGCAAGGTAGGCGTTCTGGGGGAGGCGGGAGGCTGGTCAGCGCTTGGACTTGAAGTCTGGCTGACCTGGATTCAAATCCTGAGTTTACCGGCTCCTTGCTGTCTGCGCCAGTTGGGGGCTTGTAAAGCCTGTTTTGCATAGTCCCCTGAGGCAGGCCCTGTGCTGAGCACTCTGTCCTCACAGCCCAAGAGGCAGATAACACAAATCCCACCTTTTCAAGGTGACAAAACCTAGGCAGCTGGAGACTGAAGATACTTGCTGGAGATCATTGAGCTCCCGATCCCGGACGTTGAAGTTCTCGAGGAGCTTGGCCCACAGCGCGCAACCCTGTCTCTGCCAGCCAGCGTTGTTATTCTCTCCATTTTTATAGAAGAGAACACTGAGGCCCAGAGAGGGGAGGTGCATTGTCTGAGGTCACACAGCCAATCAGGGTGAGAGCTGGCATTTGAACCTGGGTCTCCGGTCTCCCTGCCTCATTTTATCCTGCCACTGCCTCCAGCTGGCCTGGCCCCCACAGGTCAGAAGGTGTCTGTGCAGGGCAGATGCCCTGGGGTAGGAGGGAAGTGCTCCCCTCTTCTGGCCCCACCCTGCGGCCTGCAGGCCCTCCCCTCTCCCGAGGGGCCCAGGAGACTGCGTGTGGGGGGTTAGGCTCGGAGGCCTCTGCTTCCCCACCCCCTCATGGTATGAAAATGAAGCGATTGCCTCTGTCACATCAAGTGGCATTTGGGTTGGATCGCAGACATAACTTTATCTGAGTCTTCGGGTGGGAATTGTTTCCAAAGCCAGGAGGCTCTCTTTGGAGGTGGCAGCAATGACATCTGTTTCCGACACCAGGCCTCGCATTGGGATGAGTAAGTTTTCCTGTGGAATTGCTTAAAGAATGTTTAAAACAAGCCACGATTGTTACTGCCCTGCTCCAGTGCCTGAGATGGCTCCCAGGGGCTGGGATCCGGTTCCCCAGGCAGCGTTCGAGGCCCCCCGGCCTGAACCAGCCTTTGTTCAGGCTGGTCCTTCTGCCCGCAGTTGCTCCCCTCTCCCTGCTTCCAGAGCGCCTTCCTCCTCCGTGCTCCCCGTCGTCTCCGGCAGGCTCCCCCTCGCCTGAGCTCCAGAACACAGACGCTGCGACTTAACCATCCACCAGACGTGGTGCTTTCTCCAGGGCAGCGACTGTTTCTGATCTCTCTGAACCCTGGGCATCGGGCAGGGCCTCACCTGTGGGGTCTGTGGCGTAAGGTGTGTGAGAGAGATGGGAGGGAGTGAGTTCGGTGAGTGAGTGCTGGGGAAGGAGAGGAGGGGTGAGCCGCGACCTCCTCCAGGCTTCTGAGAGCCCCACTCCGCCTCTCTGAGACCAAGTGGCCACCCTCCTCTGGAGGAAGGGTCAGGACAAGTCATCCAGATCACTACAGAGGCCCGGTAAGGACACCAGCCTTTGCCTGGAAGCTGACCTTGACTCCACCCCGTGGGTTCCCATGATCCCTCAGGGACAGGACTCTCAGGTGAGCCCGGCCTGCAGGTGGTAAATCACTAGGAGGCGAAGAAGCCCATAAAATCCTCTCCCAAAACGGTGCGTTTTGTATCCTGTAGTGAAAAGGGCTTTTAAAAGCACTGCGCACTCAGGTGGATTTATGGGGCTGCTACCCGCCTCTTGCCTCTCCCTCCCACTCATGTTCATGGTCCCTGCGGCTGGAGCCCCCTGGGGTCCTGCTGCTCCCTGGTGGCTCTTGGTCCAGGGAGAAACGGGGTGGCACCCCTTCCCTGCCTTGCTGCCCCAGGGCTGCCCTGGGCTGGCTGGGTGCCTGGGAGGCCGGGGCGGGGGGTGGGGGGTTGGGGGAGGGGGTGAGGCTCTGACCCTCCAGAAGCTCCCCATGGCCCAGCACAGAGCTGAAGTCCCACCTTTCGCACCCTTCCTTCAGGCAAGCTGCTGTCTCCAGAAGGTCCCTCCCATTTGTTGTCATCTGCAGATGGGTCACCAGGGAGGGGAAGATGGCATGCCCAAGCTGGAAAGCATTTAGAGATCGGCTAGACCAATCCCCTCATTGTACAGGTAGAGAAACTGAGTCACAGAGAGGCTAGGGTGCTTGCTCAGAGCCTCTTAGCGCGGTAATGGAATTATGGAAGAGCTTGGGCTCTGGCACAGATTAGCTGGGTTGAACCCCGCTCTGCCACTTCCTGGCTGTGTGGCCTTGTGCACGTAACTTGACCTCTCTAAGCTGTCATTCTCTCATCTGCAAGGTGATTAAACTGGGTTGTGGGAATTAAACAAGGTAAGTCATGTAAAGCTCTAATACAGTGCTTGAAGCTTAGGGCTTAATAAATATGTCCGGCTTACTCTTATTAGTGTGTTAGAATAGTTCTCATTATTATTAACGGCAGAGCTGGGTTTTGAACCCGGATTTCTTGACTCTGAGCATGATATTCTCGCCACTTCTGCCAGGCTGCCTTTGCTGAGGGCGTCCACTCACACGGAGTGCACAGAGCACAGGACGAGAATAAGCACCGAAGTCAGTGAGTCACCCCAGGAAGACTGGCCTGGTGCCAGGACCTCAGCAACGGCCTGGAGGGAGGCAGAGGGAGAAAGGAGAGATCCTGCTGCAGGGCTGAGGCTCCCTGATGGAGTCACGGGGCGCTAGGTGTCTGACTCCCCACACCGGGGTCAGGGCTGGCCCAGGGCTTAAAGGGCTGATGAAATGTCTGTGGCCATCCAGACCTCTGGGATGGGCTTATGATGCTAAGGCAAGTGTCAGCCAGCCAGAGGATTGATGGGGCAGTGAGTCACTCCCTGGCTGCTCTGGGTTGTCACATCCCTGCCTGAGACCTTAGGAACACGTGTCTGATTTCTCTTCACTGTGCTGCTCGATCCTGGGCGCTGTCAGGCATCAGGAAGGCCTCCCTGATGTCTTCATTTCCCCTTCACACCTTCACAGCTGCACCCTCTTCCCAACTGGGCATCCCGCTCCTGCCTCCTCTAGACTCTCAGGGTTTCTTAGCGTCCCCCTTGACCTGGGGGGGGTCTCCTCTGCATTTATGGGTTTATGCCTCATGTTATAAGCTGGGCTCAGGTGGTGGTATGTAACTTGGAGGTCAGAGGGAACTGCGATCACTCCAGGGGCCTCCGAGGCAGCCCGACTCACTGCTATCCTACCTCCGCACTGTTGCCCATACTGCGATTCTGCCTGGAATGCCCATATGTGGCCGTCCTGCTGCAGATAATCTCAGTAAGCCCACTGGCTGCCTCATCCTCAGTGTTTCTATTGTGCACTCAAAAGCTGCCTCTTCTGGCAAGGCCACCCAGATTGACCCCAAGTGGAATCCCTTAAAAAGCCTCCCAGAACACATTCTCTGCCTTTTTCCTTTTTCTTTTGTATCATAAACGTTTGTTAATTCATTCAGGAAATATTTATGGAATTCCTGCCAGGTGTCCAGCACTGGGGACCCAGGCTGTCATGGTCCCCACAATCCTGTGGGAGAGGGAGGCATGAAACAAATACAGATAGAATTACAACTGTGATAAGTCTGTGTGAATACCTGGCCTAATCCAAGGGCATCCAGGGGGCCCCTGAGGAGAAGACTGTGGGGAGAGACTGGAAGGTGTACAGCGTTTCCTGGGCAAAGGGGGCTTCCAGGCAATGGGAACAGCATGGGCCAAGACCCTGTGGCAGGAGGAGCTGGCAATTCTGAAAGTCCCACCGAAGCCACTGGGCCTGGACTGTGGGGGTGGGGTGTGGTGTGTGGATCATGAGGGGGCCTTAGGGGCCTCAGTAAGGAGCTAGGCCTTCATCCCTGGAGCCCTGGGCAGCTTGGAAGGCGGTGGAGCTGGTCAGTGGCAGGATCTGATCTACTTTTTAAAGGATCCGTCTGATGCCCTTGGAGAATGAGTTGGGGTTGGGGGGAGGCAGGACTGGAGGCAGCAAAAGCAGCAAGGAGTCTCCTGCGGGTGTCTAGGACAGGCTGGGCCTCTTCTCCAGCTGGACAGTGAGACCCAGCACAGGGCCTGGCTGGCACATGGCGAGGCTCAGAGAACACGCCCTGAGTGCATCATTGACCAGCATCCTTCCCCATCACAAGAGATTGGGCTCCTAAAGATTGCCATCTGTAAACTCCTGCCCTCTTTTTCCTTCCAGCTTATGGCTGCTCTGGCCTCTGGTGGTCAAAGTCCGAGCAGTAAAAATGATGACAATGACAGTGATGGTGATAGTGGCTAACATTTACTGTGTGCCGGGAAATGAGCTGAGTTCCTTACGTGCGTGATCTCATTGACTCGTTACAACCACCTGTGAGGTGACTACTGTTGTTCCCATTCTGTGGAAGAGGAAACAGGCTCAGAGGGTTAGGTCAGGTCAGGTTGTTAGGTCGCTGGCCTGAGGCCCAGGACCATTAAGTGGTAGAACCCTCTGCTGCCACGTGTCTTGGGGGAGGGAAGATGAAAGGTATCTACATTTTATCTGGGGATTCCTAGCCATTGAGGTAACTCTAGGACATAGGGAGGTGTGTCAAGTGGTAGGGTTTCAGATGTGATGGTGGGCAGAAGGAGAAATGTTTGGGGCAGGGGTCCCTGGATGGGGTGGAGTCCTGTGGAACAACCTGCCAGGCTGCAAGACTCGGAGAAGCCACACGTTCAGGGAGCTGCGAAGACAAGTTTTGAGGGTGTGAGAAACAAACAGGTTGCCCTCAGATTCTGGCACAAAGTGAGGCCCTGTGCACAGAGCAGGGGGGATTATGGTGGCAGCAGCATGGAGCTGTTTTCTCCCCTTGGACCCAAGATCTGGGTTCCCAGCTCTTTGAGCTTACCGGGCCACTTCCCTACCTGTAATGGTTGTGAACATGAGCACATGGGGCTGATGTGTTTGGCCCGTGTATCAGCATAATTCTGTGCATGCCTGACGACAGCTGAGTATGTGTGTATATTTGTAAGCTTGTTTCAGTGTGTTTCTGTGTTTCATGGTTGTATATGTGTGTATTTGCGTGTGTGTGCTGGTCAATGTGAACATGTGTTTATGTGTGTGTATCTGTGTGTGGTGGTGATGGGGAGACTTAGATGTTTACACGTGCATTTCTTTGAGGCCGTGCCCTGCCACGTGCCTTTGTATGCATGCATGTCCTTGAATTTGTGCATGCTTCTGGCCCTGTGTATTTCTGCATGTGAACATGTTTAGGTGTGGTTATCTGGGCAATATTTGTGTGTGTGTATGAGGAATATTGTTGCTGAGCTAACATCTGTGCCAATCTTCCTCTGTTTTATGTGGGATGCTACCACAGCGTGGCTTGATGAGTGGTGCTAGGGTTGCGCTCAGGATCCGGACCTGTGAACCCTGGGCCACTGAAGCAGAGCGCACGAACTTAACTACTATACCACTGGGCCAGCCCCTGGGAAGTATTTTAATGCAAGAGTGACCCCTGAGTGCCAGGGCCCAGCCCACTCCTGGCTGTCCTGGCCCATGGCTTGGTTCTCTTTGTGTGACCCCAGTACTCTATCTGCCTTCTCTGGGTAAGGTGGAGTGTGGAGGTCTTAGGTTGAAAGGGGCAGGGGATTAGGGAGGGTTCTGTGGGCCTAGGGTCGCCTGTGAGTAGGTGGCCACCAGGAAGGCACCAACTTAATCCTAGCTTGACATGCCTCCCCTCGTTCACCTGTCACAGTGGCTGACATTCCGCCGTTAGTGAGTCATTCCCCAACTGGGACCCTCTTTGATGCTGCATACCTCCCAGGGGAGGAGGCCAGGGAAGCCTGACAGCTCGCTGAGGGCAGAGCCCCAGGAATAGGGAAGAAGGGCAGGAGGAATTGTGTATCTGAAGGACTTGGGCAAAGTCACAGAATTCGCTGGTACTGTTAGTGCCTGGCGTGGGAGAGCCCAGCTGTGGAAGGCAGCTGCTCTCACTTTATAGACTCATCAGATAGCCCTGGAAAGGAGCTTGGTGATCACCCACTGCAGCCCCTCGCAATACAGATGGGAAGACTGAGGCCTGGAAAGAGGAAACACGGGGGCCTGGGAGGTTCTTGAAACGTAGGATGCTGGCATTGCAAAGAGCTCTGGGTGAGGAGAGCGGCCCTAGGATCTGCCACCGCCCTGCTTGGTGACTCTGGGCAAGTCTCCCTGCCCTCTTGGTCTTGGGTGCCTCGTCTGTACCATGTGGGTGTTGGCCTGGCTGCCCGCTGTGGGCCCTCCTGGCTCTCACCCTGGGACCCTGGAAGCAGGACCCCTCACTCTCCCCAGCCCCTTCCCCGAGCCTGTGCCAGGCCAGGGTGAGGCGTCCCTACCAGCCTGCCAGCCTGAGTGCCCAGCAGAGCTCCTCTCCTGGGGTGAGGTGGCACTATCTGGCTGGGATCTTCCCCTCCCTTTCCTGTTTAGTTAGGTGTGCTTTTGGCATTTGTGCAAAGCCCCAGATAGATACTGACAGCCTCCTTCCTGGAAGCACCTCTGTTTGGGTGCAGGCCTTAGAAATGGCCGCAGGAGGAGGAGCTGGGCCTGGGCTGCGGGAGGGCCCATGGGTTCTGGTTCTGCCTCCATCCTGAGCACCACCTCAGTGGGAGTCGAAGGCAGGTGAGGGCCGTGCACCCGTCTGCAGTGACCCAAGGTCGGTTTGTTAAAAGGGGAGCAGGTCACGAAGGCAGGCCTGGATTGAGGATGCAGGGCCAAATAGATGATGGAGTCGGGGAAGGAAATCGCCCTTGAGAGAGCACACACTCTGTGCCGGGCATGGTGCTTGGGGCTTTACACTCAGGTGAGAAGGTGGCTCAGAGACCAGTGGTGACACCTGACTCCCGGGTGCCCAAGTGGTGGTGCTGGAATGCAAACCCTTGGTCTAGGTGCTGTCTCCTGGGTGGGGAGTGAGGCATACGTGAGGATGGGACCGAGCAAGGCTCCCCTCCCTGCGCCTCCGGGTCCTCACCTGTGACAGCCCTGCACTCGGAGAGGCGCACCTTCCCTTCTTTCCTCCCATCCCCGAGGCCCAGCAGCGTGCCTGGGGCTGAGTGGGAGGATGGGCTGAGCTGTCAGTCCCCTTCCAGCCTTTGACTTGTGTGTGTGCACGTGCAGGTGTGCATGGGGAAGGGGTCTCCACCCTGCCCACCCCAGGGGCCAGAACTCTCCTGGTTACAGTCCCAGCTCTACCACCTAATGGCTCTGCCGCTTTCAGCAAGGGGCTTCAAATCTCTGAACCTCCATTTCCCCACCCGAAGACCCTAAACAGTCTGAATTCTGGAGTACATGTCCTGCCGAGGATTCCCAATAAGAGGCATTGGGCCCTCCTAGGCATCCTCTTCTCGGGCTTGGGGGCTGGTCAGCGAGAGCCACGGGCAAAGCAAATTGGCGAGCAGGAGCTCAGTAACTGAGAATTTATCATCATCATCATTGCTTGGAATTGATTGAACTGGGTGCACGAAGAAATCATGTGTCTGGAATTCTGAAAGGCCTTTGAGAAAGTCTCTCAGAACATCCCGGAGAAGGAGCAGGGTTGTGGGCCAGATGTCAGGATGGTGGCGAAATGGCTGGACTTAGGGTCGGGGAGCTGCCAAGAACACAGGTCCTTCCAGCCAGAGACCCCACCGGCCTCTGCCCTGCGCTTAGGTCAGTGACATGGATGGAAGCCAGGGGGCCTGCAGATCAGCTGGGAGGGAGAATGTCCAAATGGGCAGTGAGCTGTCACAGAGAGGGGCAGAGGCCACACGGCTGTCCACATCCAGCCCCCCATGGGCTGGGGTGGTGGCACGAGGCAGCAGCCTCGTGCAAAAGCCCCTGGGGCCCTAGTTGACCTAGGGGCAGTGGTCCAGCTGCCTGAGCAGCACGCGGGAGCACGGCTGTGTGAGTGGAGGCAGAGGGCCCCATCTGGGGGGATCAGCCCGGTCTCCACAGACTGCGCAGGCTGCTCGCCGAGTTCCAGACAGCAGCCCTGCCCTTGTGAGTGGAGCCGAGGCCGCCCCCAGTGCTTTGTACCTCGGAGTCTCTGCGAGGTTGCTTTAGAAAGTGCTTTTTTTAAAAAGACTTCAAAACTACTCAACTAGATGATATTCTGTGGCTCCAGGATGATTTTGTCAGCATGTTCATTCATTCACTAGGCGTGACACCAGCCCTGTTCCCACTGCCAGGCTGCCGTCAAGCTCCACAGAGAGCCCACACAGACTCCCACCTGTGGTGGCCTCACACCTTCTCAGGGCCAACAGCGGGCGCTGTACTAGAGCCAACATCGGTCATCATCACAGTAAAGCGGGCAGCTGCTGTGTCCAGTTGCTTCATATTTGCCATTTTACTGGTAATGGGGGCCTTTGCCACAACCCTGGTCATTAGCCCATTTTACAGATAGGGACACTGAGGCTCAGAGAGGCCCGGTAATTTGCCCACAGCTCACCTGAGTTAAGATTTGAACAGGAGCAGTGTGAGAAGACTTGAGCTGGCCCAAGAGGTGTGATCGGCTGGGCCAGCTTCTGTAGTCAGGAGCGGCGTCCTGGAGAAGGTGGGATAAAGTCAGGCCCTGGGGGTGTGGGAAGGGGCATCCAGAGCTTTCTCTGTCCTACTTAATGCTCACTGCAGCCCCCACCCATTTCACAGAGGGCCATCTCAGCGAGGGGTCTGTGGAGCCGGGGCTGAGCCCGTGTGTCTGCCTCCGGCTCCCAGCTCTCAGCCACCAGGCTGTCTGCAGGCTCCCCCACAGTCCTACAAAGTGGGCATCAGGACTCCTGTTTTCTTGAAAGAAGGGATGGGATTTGCCCACTGCCCCTCATTAAAGGTTGACTTGGGTCAAGAACAAGATTTTCTGACACGAAGACCAGTCAGTCCCTCTTCCCAAGTCCAGGGCTGCAGCTGCCTCCAGAAATCAAGTTTTGGGACCTGCCTGTGAAGGGAGAGGAGAAAAGGCTCATGCCCCTTCATCCAGGGCTGGGTGAGGAGCCACCCTTGGCCCTCAACCCTAGGAAGGAGGACAGTAAGCACGCTGTGAGGCTGGGCAGAGCAGGCAATTAGAGTCCAGGGTCTTTGATTAACTTTGCTGTGTGACCTTGGGAAAGTCCCTTCCCCTCTCTGGACCTCATTCACCCTCAATGCAGTCTTTTGGATCTGAGTCCCTTTCTGGCTCTGGCCTTCTGGGATGATGAGCATTTTTTACACCTGCCAGATGCAGGGCCCTGAGCTGAGTCCTTGGAGGAACTTGTGTCCCCCAAGGTGGACATGTGCAATATGGTGGATGGTTAATGGGGGTCCTCCTCGTTCTCTGCGGAATCTCTCTTCCCATGATCTGAGCTCCCTGGCCTCTTGTTAATCTGTACACTGCTCCCCTCATAGCGTTCGTGGCTGTCTTAGTCCCTGTCCAGCACATAGTAGGCTTTTGATAAATGGCAAATGAGTGAATGCTATAGAGAGCTTGAGTCCCCAAGGTCATGGTCAGTTTGGGTGTGTGGGGGGGGGACATTCCAAGTAGGCTTCAAGGAGGAGGCCGCTTGTCAGAGGAGCATTAGCATAGCCTTAGGGGGAGGGGTGGGGAGAGGAAGTGACACATGTCCCACTCAACCTCCTAGAAGGGAGCAAAGGATTTTTTTTTAAACTCAGAAATAGGATGAAGTTGTCAGTATTGCTCCATGATGAGCTACATAAATTGTGAAACATGCTTCATGGTTCTTGGTGCCACAAGAGTGTAAAAACTGTGAAATTTTCACCAGGGTAGAAAATAAAAACCAAGAAGAAGGACAAGCCCACTGGGGGAACTTGCTTGACAACACCTGTGAGAGAAGAACCTGGCCGGGTTTGCCAGGTGCATTGCCTGTCCCCTTCACCTGGCAAGGGGCCCGGGTTGGGAGAGCCCAGAGCTTATGCAAAGCCTCGGGTCCCTGCCTTCATGCTGTGTCTCCCTGAGAGCCTGCTGTCCCCTGGTCTGCCACCATTGGCCTCCACTACCTGGGAAGGCCTTCTGGGAGAGGTGGCATTTCAGCGGGGCCTTGAAGGATGTGCAGAATTCTGACAGGTGGCCAAAGGGATAGGTCTTCTACGGATGTGAGAGATTTAGGCGGGGAAAGATAGGAAAGCTTGAAGAGGGTGGGCAGAAGAGGGGGCTCCTGTGGAAAAAGCTCTGGCATTAGGGAGGCCTGGAAGCTGTGTGTCCTTGGGCAAGTTATTTTACCTCTGAGCAAGGTTTCTTCATGTGCAGAAAGGGATGTTTGTCATTTTCTGTTTGTGCGGGTGACGTGAGATGATGTATACAGCCAACGTTTGACCTCGTCATATCTAGGGTGCTGGGGCCATCAAGATGGACAGATCCAGCACAGGGCATGGCCTGTGGCAAACGTCCACCTCTCTCCCTGGACCTCTCTCCCTCTCCCTACCCATTATTGTGTGATGGATGAAATGTTCAGATTGTGTGCAGCATTAACTTCAGTATAAGTTAATGTGCCATTCACCTGGAATTGAGGCTGGGCTGGGTGAGTCCCCAGAACCCCTCTTGGACAAGCTCTGTCCTCAGAGGTCAGCTCAGCCCTGGAGAGGGACGGAATGGCTTGAATGGGGGCCCGGCTAAGGTTTGCCCTCCTCCTCCCGGGGTCACGAATGGGACCAGGCAGCAGTGTCTCTAGCGAAGGTCCAGCCTTTCCTCAGACCTGGCTCCAGATGGGGATGCTCAGCCCCTTGGCCCCTCCCCGAGCCCGAGGTGGTCGCCCCTTCTGGGGTACAGCGGTTCCAGGCAAAGGGCTCCACCCTGAGGGCCAGTGACCGTCGCCTGCGGAAGGAAAGGTGCCCGGGTTAGGGGTCCGGGTGGCCAGGGTCCTACCAGGCGCTCGTCGGCCCGCCCCCAGAGGACCAAACACCTGCTCTCAGAGCCTTAGTTTCCCCAATCTGTACAGCCAGGGGCTGAGAACACCGACCTCGCGGGTGGAGCAAGGCGCTTCGTCAATCCGGGACGGGGTGGGGGGCGTGGATTCCTCAGGGTGGGTGGAGTGTGACCTTGTTCCGTGCAGAGAGGGGGGGCCCCACCCCCCCGCAGCCGCCAAGGCCCCGGGGTCCCCGCCCCTCCGCAGCCCCGCCCCCTCGGCCCCCGGACCCCCGCCCCCGCGCCCGGGGGGCTCGGGCCACTTCGGCCGCTGCCGGCGCGGCTCGGCTCGGCGTTGCCATGGCAACAGCGGCTTAGGGGGCGGGGGCGACGTGGCGGGCTGGGCCGGCCGGCCGGGCGGCGCGGGGTGGGCTGGGCCGCGCTGCGCGGGCCGGGCCGTCCGCGCTCGGTCGGCGGGCGGGCGGCGCGGGCCGCGAGCTGCTGGGGCCGAGCCCGAGCCCGCGCCCGCCCTCGGCCGCGCGGCCGCCCGAGCCAGGGCGCGGGTCCCGCCGGGTCCCGGGCCCGGCGCCGCGCTAACCCCGCCTCCCCTTCCCCCTCTTGTCGCCCCGCGCGCAGGGCTTCCTCAGCCGCCGCCTCAAGGGCTCCATCAAGCGCACCAAGAGCCAGCCCAAGCTGGACCGCAACCACAGCTTCCGCCACATCCTGCCGGGGTTCCGGAGCGCCGCCGCCGCCGCCGCCGCCTCCGCCGCCGCGGACAATGAGAGGTGAGCCCGCCGCCCGGCCGGCCGGCCCGGCCTCCGCGCGCCGCCGCCCCGGGATGCGCCCCGAGGGCGCGGGGACAAAGCGGGAGCCGGGGCTGGGGCGCGCCGAAAGCGGGAGGGCGCCCCACGCCGCCCCCCGGCAACTTGTGGGGCCGCCTCGGACTGGGGGGCCCGACGGGGGCGCCTTCTCTCTCCGCTCCGGGGTGAGGAGGGGCTGCCGAGGCTCCGGGCGAGGCCGGCGGGAAGTGCCCTCTCCGCCGGCAAGTCGTGCCTCGCCTTACCGAGGTGGGCATTGTTCCCTGGGCGGTGTAGTGCCCGGAGCTGGGGACAGAAGTGGCGCCTCCACCCCCAGGACCCATCCTCGTGCCTCTGGAGCCCCTGGGTGTCCCATACAAAAGGCATTTACTGCTAGGTTTTGCTGAGACCCAGTGGTGAGGCAAAGGGTGAACATCTGGAGGGGAGGAGCAGGGGGCTGGGCCGCTTAGGGGGCACATCTGCTCTAAGTAGGGCACGTGCTCCCCTGGGGGCTGGGGCGAGCCAGCGGGCAGTGCCCGGGCCCTGAGCTCAGGGGCATTGCCGAGGCGGGCGAAGAAGGGCCTGGTCCTCTCCAGCTGGGGCCGCTGCTTCCCTCCCTCACCTCTCCACTCCCAGGAGTGTCTCCTGTTTCCAGGTTCCTTCTCCTGGGCAAGCCGGGAGCAGGTGTGGAAATTCCAGGGGGAGGTGGCTTGCGGGGCAGAGGAGGAGAGGGAGGAGGTGGCTGAGCCCGCCGGGAGTCACCGGCAACAGAGCAGGCTTCAGCTCGCAAGGGCAAGCCATCCTGTCCTCGTGCTAGGGCACTGGGCAGACACAGACTCTCCGGGCCCAGGTCCCCTTCCTTAAGCTGTGCCAGCCACGGCACCTTTCCACTTGGGCACAGGCACAGTGATGGATTCCAGCGCCAGTTAGAACGTGTCCCAGCTCAGCTTGTGGAGGTGAAAGAATGGGAGGGCACCAAGGATCCTTTTCAGCATTCAGCCCGGGCACCTCAGGCCCCTGGCATCTGCCTTCGTAGGGCTGTGCCCCTGTGTGTGATTGGTGAGTTGGCTCTCACTGTAGGGCAGGCACAGGTAGAATGAAAATGTCTCTCCCCTCCCCCTTGGTTCCAGCAGCCAGAGCAGCACAAGTTATAGCCCAACTCCTGCCCAAGGTTGAGTGACTGTTTAGCTGACCCCTAGCATCTTCTTGGAGAGTACCACCTCCCATCTGCCCATAGAATTACTAGACCTTTAATTTCCATGAGCCCGGAGCTGCTCTCCAATGCATCCCCACCACTGCCTGCAGCTGGTTTCCTGCCCCAGCTGCCAAGCCCAGCCCGAGGCAGGACCCTCAGCCTTTCTCTGATGGCCGTGGTGCCCCAGGGGACCAGGCGTGCCCTGGCAGGAAGATGCAGCCAGGCCAGAGCTCAGTGCTGGGTGCAGCCACTGCGTCTTTGAAAATCTCGTTTCCCATCTTTGTTATTGTCTGGGCGGCAGGCCACCCGGTCTGCTGCCTTCTCCCTCCGCCCGGCCCCCGCCTCCGGCTTTCTCCCCCAGGAACATGCCCTTCTCTGCGCTTTCGTTGGCAGGGGTCAGGACCTTCTGCACCCGCATGCGGGGCCTTGTGTACGTACCCCGTTTTGTGTGCATGTGTTGGTTGTCCGGGGGAGCAGGAGAGACAGCAGGCAGTCCAGCCTCTGAATGTGTCTGCCCTCCCCGGAGCAGACAGCGTGCATGCCATGTTTACCTCCCTCCAGCGGAGAGCCTGCACGGAGAAGCTGGGAAACGCTCGGCAGGCGACCCTGGCCGGAGGTCGGGGCATCGCTGAGATGACTTCGTGCAGGTTCTGCCGGGCTTGGCCTCAGGTCAGCCTTGCCACATGCTGAAGGGGTGCGGAGTGGGAGGTTGGGAGTGAAATTATAAGCCCGTTTATAGAAACGGTGGTAAACGGTAGCGGTTGGAGCAGAATGTCACTGGCAGTGGTGTGGAATTGTCTTATTAATTTTCTGTAAACAAAATCTGGCTTGGTGGCTTCTCTGGCACAAGAAGGGAGCCCAGACAGGCAGAGAGACTGTGTTTGAAATCCCTCTCCCCAACCTTGGAGCCTTGGAGGGCTGGCATCTCTTGATTTGCTTAGAGATAGATTTGTTGGCTACTGTTGGGGTGGACGGGCAGGTGGTTCTCCAGGGCAGTCTCTAGAGTCATCCTATTTGGAGTGAGTAAAACCAACTGTGGGCCCCCCGCAAAAGCTTATGGTCAAACCTGGGTGAGTGGAGAGGTGCCTCCCTCTGCTCCGCTGCGGTGTGGTTGTGCTGTTCAAGGCTGGGCGGACAGAACGGGCTGCCTTTGGCTTGACTTAGCAGCCAGGAGGGGGTTGAATCCTGGCTCCATGGGACCCTCACTGGGTGACCCAGCCTCTGGCTGGGGAGGGGGTAAGTGCAGAGACCCCAGCCTCAGTGAGGGGATAGGGGTGGGGGCTTCTAGGGTGGCATATGTGAGCCCTGGTCCCCGTGGTCTCCGCATGTAGATAAGCAGCACAGGGCACTGGGAGGCAGCCGCTTAGGTCCGGACTTGGGATGAAGCTGTCTGCTTCATGGCTGCTGAGGCGGCTTTGTTGCATGCTGGCTGCTGTGCTCCGAAAACTGCTGTGTTGGGGAGGTTATTTTTTGCGCTGGAATTCTCTCATCTGGAGGTTGGAAACCAGTTGGTTCTGCGCTCGCATCTTTCTGCTGCCTGGGAAAGGAGTCTGCCCCAGGTGTGGGGATGCTGAGCCTGGCTGGTTGGGAGAGAAGGCTGGGGTCAGGCCAGCCAGGGCTTGATGGGCACAATTGGGCTCTGGGGGTCTCCAGGACCACAGAACGGGTTTGAGTCGCTGTACTTATTTCCCTGAAATGGCCTGGGGGAGGTTCCCAGCTGGTCTCCAAAAATCCCTGAGCCCCTTGTCTGAGAAATGAGCGTCTCTCATTTCTTCTTTGGAGGTTTTGGAAATAAGCACCAAGGACAGGTAGTCATTTCTCCTAGATAAGAGAAATGAATGCTGCTCTGAGGCTTTCCAGGCGAAAGGTGTGCTGGCAAAAGCATTTTTGTTTTGTAGGCTGGAAATGTTGCCGCTTCATTTACAAGACTGTTTAACATTGGGAAAAGCGATCGAGGATGTGGCGGTTCTGCCTTCCCGGAAGATAATTTCCAAGTCATTCATTTATTTATTAATGTTCCTGAGCGGCTAGGAGGGTCAGCTGGCAATGTTGTCCTTTCCTCATCCTGTTTCTCCCTGAGACTGTTTCTGGGTGACTCTGGCCCTGCACACGTGCTGGGAGCATGCCTCCTCTGGCTCTCTACCTGTTCTCAACCCCTGTAGTTATGCCGAGGGGGCGGTAGCCTCCTTCCCATTCTTCCCAGTTGGCCTAGTGCAGAGCTCTTCCATAAACGGGGCAGCCCAGGGGCAGGTATGCAAAGCTGATATGTGCAGAGTTAGACTTCTCACACCTGAAAGTTACTGATGGTGGGATGCCAGGCAGTGTAAGAGTGGGGAACGGGACACTTGGAAGTCGGGGTGGGAGCTCTCAGGGCCCCTCCACTGGCCCTGAGTAGGCAGCAAGCACTTTTGCCCCTTTGGGTGAGGCAGTCCCTGGAGAGGGAGAGGAAGCTTGATGAGAACGGGGGAAATGGAAGATGGGATCTGTTTTCCTGCCTTAGTTGTGGACAGTAGGTGCCGGAGGGGCTGGGCATCCAGACCTGGCTTTTCTTGCCCTCTCACTCTCCCCCTCCGTAGACAGTGAGGGCCTGGTCCTTCTCTGCCTTCCCTTGAGTGACGTCGAGATGATGGTGCAGTTTAGACAGTCTCCAGGAGTAATGGGAAGTATGTGATCTTTGGATTTGAAGCCGGGCATTCTTGGGGCAAGTCACTGAACCTTTTGGAGCCTCAGTGTGCACATCTGCAAAATGGACCTGATGATAACGTCGTTGGAAACATTAATATATTCAGCATGTGTTTAGTAGAAAGCATCCTGTTCAGTGCTGTTTCGTTGGCAACTAACACCAGGTCTTGCACATTTCTTACATGTTTCTAAAGTTTTATTAAATGAGTAATAGCATGTGAAAGAGGTTAGACTGGCATGTTGTAGGTTTTTAATAAGTTGTAATTAATATTGGTAGGGAAAATTCGCTTCATCTTGGTAAGCCTCAGTTTTCTTGTCAGCAATATGGGAATAAAAACAAGCAATCATGTGGTGTTACTGTGAGGTTCAAGAGAAACTAGATGTTGGTGTTCCTTGTAAGGTAAAGAGGGCTTTGCAGAGGATCCTTATTACCTTGAACACAAGAAATAGCCAGGCAGAGTGACCCTTGTTCCTGTCTACACCTGGGAAAGCAGCCCTCTCCTATATGTGTATTAAAAGTCAGTTTTAAGGGGCTGGCCCTGTGCCTGAGTGGTTAAAGTTTCACACGCTCTGCTTTGGCAGCCTGGGTTCACGGGTTCAGATCCCGAATGAGGACCTACTCCACTCATCAGCCATGCTGTGGAGGCATCCCACATAGAAAATAGAGGAAGATTGGTACAGGTGTTAGCTCAGGGACAGTCTTCCTCAAGCAAAAAAAGAAAAAAAAAAAGGAAGATTGGCAATGGATGTTAGCTCAGGGTGAATCTTACTCACCAAAAAAAAAAAAAATCAATTTAAAAGTTCCGTGTTGTGTTTGGGTCATACTTGGTTTTCATTTAAGCGCTTAGGTTATTTATCTAGTTTTTCTTTATTAAAAATGGTGCTGGTATTTAAATCCTTGAATATTTATCTTTGTCTACTTCTCTGGTTGTTTCTGTAGGATAAAGTCTTAGAAATGGAATTAGTAGGTCAAAGAATATAAACAGCTTGAGGTTTTGGTAAAGTGCCTCCCCTGACCGAAAGCCTGTAATAATTTACCCTCTCCAATGATTTTTGAGAGTACTCACCTGTTTCCTCACCCTCAGAAACATTGGGTGTTGTCACTAAAACAATCTTTGTTATTTGAATAGGCGGAAGAATGGTATTTCGTTGTGACTTGCATTTCTTTGCTTGTTAGTGATTGAATATTGTTTTCCCGAATTGAATGGCCAGTAGGGCTGCTTCTTTTGAGTCTTGTCTATTCTTCTCCTTGGCCTTCTGAACATTCTCACGAGCCCCTTGCAGGATTCTTGGTTGCCTTGTTTGGCCTCCCTCAGCTCTGAGAAGCCCCATGTGGGTGGATCCTTGTTAAATGGGTCTCTGCCTTCCAAGAGGTATGGCAGGGGATTCATTAATTACCTACAAGCAAGGCTCATCCAGCTCTCCCCTCCCCTCCCCGCCTCTCCCCTCTTCTCCCCTCCTCTCCATAAGGGAATCAGATTTAATTCTTAATCCGATAATTATCATAAGGAGGCCTGGCATTTACACAGCACTGGGAGAGGTCTTCTGCCCTTCAGGGTAAGTAGACAGTGAAAATTCGCTCTTAGATTCAGGGAAACTGAGGCATCCAGTCAAAGGCATGGAGTTGAGCCCATCACAGAAGTCAGGCCTGTGACCAGGTCCTGACCTCCTGCAGTGATGTACTTGGAGCTCCGTGGGCACCTTTGGGGCAGGGGCTGACCGGAGCCCTGCACACGAGCACATGATTCTGAGCCTCATCTCCAGAGAGGGACGGGAAAGCCACAGAACACGACCCGGACATAGAGAAGAACCAATTTATTTTTTGCTTTCTCATTTTTATCACCCTCCTTTTAGATCTGCGGCTCCCTCATGTATCTTCCAGAGATCTGAGCTGGGCAATATTTTTAGGAACAGTGGAAATTAGCTAGTGAGAATGTGATCAGCCCCAGGCTGGGGTTTCAAAGGCTGGAGAAGCCTTTTTTCGTACAGGCGTCTGTGGTCGTGTGTGTGCCTGTACGTGCACGTTTTCGTATGTCTTGCAAGTATGCACCTGCCCTCATGAAGGTGTGTGAGTGTGTTATATGTAAATGTCCTTGTTCATGTCTGTGCATTGAAATGATAATCATATGCCTAGCATTTGGAACAGTGCTTGGTACTTCATATTGGATTGGACCATATGAAGTGGCTATTTTTGTAGGTCAAATATGCACATATGGTTCAACCTACTAACTGCTCAATAAGTGTTGGCAACCATGATTATCATTGTATCTGTTTTCTTATATGTACGTGTCTACCAGTGTGTGTGTGTGTTTACATACACCCTCTTGTGCCTCGGGTGTAGTATGTTCTGTGTTTGAGATCTCACATGTGCACATCTATGTGCTTGTGAACAGTTTCTGTTTGGGTTTGTGGCCACTGAGTTGTCCAGTTTTGTGAACAAACTGCCCACCTTCTTCGGGAGACCCTCCCATGGCTCAGCATATACCCGGGCCCTCAGGACAGCAGCCCTCTTAATCCCCTCGTGCCTTTAGGTGCCAGTGGAGCCCAGGCCTGGGGTGCCAGGCCCGAGGGGTGCCATGGGGTCTATTGCCTTCTCCCAAGTAACCCTGACTGTTTCCAGGCCCCATGTCTGAGAATATGCAAATTGACTCTTTAATGGAATTCCTTTGCAAAATATTACTTGAGCCAGAAAGTTAATTACCAGGCTCTAATTAATGGCTATTTCAGAAGGCCACAGAAGAGAGCTGGAGATCATAGGGAGACTGAAAAGGCAGGAAGGAAAACATCCAGCTCCACCGGCTGGCTTGGTGACTTCTTCCCGGGTGGCAGGGCACACACAGCTTCTCACTTGCTCTGAGCTGCAACCCAGTCCCCTGTGGCGATGGGCTATGGGAGAGTGGGAAAGCACCGCTTGCATGAAGAACCTCTGGTGTCCTGGTCTTCTGGCCGTCAGTCCATCCATCTGTGAGGAGTGGCCTGGGCCGCATTCCCAGCTGGGGGGTGAGTTGTGTCAGTAGCTGTGGATAGCAGGACCAAGATGAGGCTTAGTCCCCCACCTCCAGCCCTCCGAGGCCTCCAGCAGCCAGGTGACATGCCCAAGGCCTGGGCTATTGAAGGGACAGTCACTGGCCACTCTACCGTGAAACTGACCCATTTCCTACCCCTCCAGGAGTCTTCGGGCTGCTGCCTCAGGCCCCCGTTCCCCCTACCCCCCAAGAGCCTGAGAGCCTGAAGCAGCTTCCAGAAGGGCCGAATCTCCAGCAGGGGCCAGCTCCTCTTCGTGCTCCCCCTCAGTGCTCAGTGTGGAGTCACCTGTGATCATGCCTGCCCCCCTACCTCAAGGGACAGGCTGAAAGCCCAGGGGAGATTGTTGTGATGGAAAAGATGTGGAAGTTTCCCTCGAAGCAAGGGGTGCCAGGAAGGGTGGCCTATATTACTGTCCCCTCCTGAGATGGAGGGAGTCTCTGTCCTCTGTGGGCATGTGTGGGTGTGAACTTGTGTTGGGCATGCAGCATCTCACATATACCAAGAGGCACAGCTTTGGCTCCCACCAAGTCTTGTCTACGGACCATACCACATGCCACCCAGGCATGCACATGTAAGAACCTTCCTTGGCATTTGGAAGGCAGGTCCTTGTGGAAGCCACCGGTTGTGCACCAGAGGTCCCCTCTGAGCAAGGCAGGTTGGGGGAAGGAGTAGGAGACAGGATCCCACCTGCCAGAATCCCTGGCAGCCTGCCTGGGAATACCCTGGGCATTCCTTGGGAAGGGTAAGAAGTAACCCCAAGGCTGGAGGTCAAGCCTGATCCTGGGGCATGCCAAGAATAGGACCTTCCTGACACCCCCACTTGCAGCTGCTCAGGAAGCCTGCATATGCCTGACCCCTGGGATTGTCTCCTGGAAGACCTCGGCTGATGGCAATGTGCTGGGGCAGGCTGGTTGGAGGCTCTAACAGAGCACTTTGTGCCTTGAGTAGGAGCTCAGGGTTTGCCCAGTGAGTAACTGAATGCACTTTGGTTTTCTAGGAGGGGAGGGCCCCCAGGGCAGCTCCAAGAACTCCTTAGAAGTTCCCCCAAAGGCAGCCTGAGCAGGGCTTTGCCGCCCCTCCCTCCCGCTGCCCCACCTGCTGCCACTGTACCCTGACTGCCACAGGCCAAGCTGGAGCCACACTGTGCAGGAGTCACAGGAACTCGGCTCTCGGGCCTGGCTCTGCTGCTGACTCAGTGTGATCAACCTGGGAAAAGCCACTGAGTCTCAGTTTTCCCATCTCTCAAGTGGGGCTAGTGGGGCAGGAATTGGCCCAGATAGAAGGTGGGTTTGCACATTTCCTGCATCACATGCTCTGCGGGGTGAGTTACTCCTAGTCACACCTCCGTTTTCTGGTGGGCAGCCCCCATGGGGTTGCTGAGGGGCCCTTCTCCAGCTGGCTCTGGCCCCCGCCCAGTTAACCCCACCCAGTTAACCCTGGGACAGGCACTTGTCTGTTACCCTGACCTTTCTCACACCCTCAGGGCCCTTGTTTGCAGGCCGGGCCTGATTGTGAAAGAGCCTGCTGGGCAGAGATAGAGATGCCACCCTGGTAGCGCAGGCCCTAATTTGATGTGACGTTGTCGTGGGGAGTTTTCATACCAAGGGCAGTGAATTAGTGTGGTGTCTCCCTGTGCCCACTGACTAAGGGGAAGTTAATTTCATGCTCTGTCTTTTTGACATTCGTAATCAAAGCATTGTATTGCAGCTGCAGACTGTTAGCACGGGAAGGATGTGTGAGCCTCAACAATCACATTTGTTTGTGGCGGGGAGGCGCTGGATTAATAGCTTGTTCACAGCCCCACCCCCTCTGCTCCTATTCCCCTTCCTGCCCTCTTTCCCCATTTCTAGCTTCCCCAGATTCCATCAGGAAACTTGGTCCCAAAAGTGACTTTGCCTAAAACCCTGCTCTTGTCTTAGAAGCCAAGGACCTGGCCCCCAAGCAGAACTGACCAGCCCACCCCAGGAAGGATCTGTACAAAGAAGGGTTGCTTGAGATGCCTGATAAAATGCAGATTCTTGGGCCCCACCCCAGAACTTGCGAATTAAACTCTGATGGAGTGGTCGTGTTTCCCCAAAGTTTGAGAACCACTGCCCAGAGTTTGTTTCTTTTGCAGAGGGGCAAGAACTGTGTGCCAATGACTTGCCTAGGCATTGCCCCTGCCATAATCTTATTGCTTCCTCATGGTAAGAGGGTTTCTCGTTTCCCATTTCACAGTTGTAGAAACTGAAACTTCAAGAGGGGAGTGTCACTGGCTCAGTCACCCATTGGGGGACCCCATGCTGAGGCCATCCTTTGCCTGCTTGATGCCTAAAATCCCCCACCAGCAGGCTGTGCCCTTTCTTTTTACAGTTGTGATGCCTTTTGAAAGAAATCTTCCCCCTCGAGGAGTGCCAGCAGCCCCGTCTTGTGCTTGTGCAGGGCTCCCCACTGTGAAAAGCTCTTTCATACCGGCACCCTGGGTCTGACCCAAGGGTGCTTGGAGCAGTCAGGGCGTTTATGACTGTGATCTGCCTTTTACAGGTGAGGTAGGTGAGGCTCAGAGAGGTGAAGGGGCATCTGGAGTTGGAGCTTGTCTCCTAACTCCAGGTCCAGTGTTCGCCCACCTGTGCCACCAGCGCCCGCTCTTCTTGCCGCCTCCCCAGTTACAGGTGGGGAAACTGAGGTTCAGAGAGGTGTAGTCACTTACCAGGATGGAGTGAGTGGCAGTAATGTGATTCAAGCCCAGGTCCATGGAGGCAAAGACCAGAGGATGGGACTAGCCACCATTTCACGGCTGAACCAGGTGCCCCTGGCCCCCACCTGGGAGTGGAGCTCTTTCAGCACAGCCTGGAGGGTCTCCGCTCAGGGGTGAGAGCTGTCTATGCGGAGGCCACCAAGGGAGGCCAGGCCAGGTGGGGCATGGGGCGGGCTGCAGGCCCAACTCAGTTGTGGGAGGAGGATGGGGGTGGGAGGGGCGGGGGAGTCTGGGCCTGTGGGGCATGGAGCTGGAATTTGAACCTGTGGCTGCCTTACTCCAAGCCCCATCCCTCACCGCGTGTTGTGTAGGAGGTCTACAGGAGCTGTGCCTGCGTCAGTCACCCAGAACTGGTCCAGGGTCCAGCTCCACCGACTGCTTCTCTCTGAGCCTCAGTTTCCCCGTCTCAATAAAGCAGGAACTAAAGCTAGTATCTTGGGGCCCAGGGTTCTGGGATTCCTGGAAGGGAAGCAGCTAGCGCAGGGTGGTGTGTCAAGTCTTTCCCGGCCTTTGCGGCACTGCCTTCTGGTCATGAGGCCCCTGAAGCTGTGGAAGGAGGGAGCCTTGGTGGCAGGGATGTCTTTGTCTTTGCACTCTTCATGACTGGCTTCTCTTGTGCAGTGATAACACCACCACCCCCTGCCCTTGCATGGCCACTCGTGATGGACCGGGCTCCGCGCCTGACACCCTCTCGTTCATTTTCTCCTTTTGTCCTTCTGACAGCCCTGTGAAGGACAGGTGCTCTTACCCTCCTCGTTTTACAGGGTATAAAAACGAGGCACAGAGAGACGGAGCAACCTGCCCAAGTCATACAGCTCCTAACGGGCTGAGCTGGGATTCAAACCCAGACAGTCTGGCCTCACTGTATAAACGCCCGCCATCAGCCACTATTCTGCATGGTCTCTGTACGCTCTGTTTTACAGATGACGTGCTCTGTCAGTAGTCACATCAGTAAACTCCCTGCCATTTATGAAGCGTCTCCTGCATGCCAGGCGTTGTGTGTTGTATAGATGTCATCTTTAATCCTCTTGGCTGCCCCCGTTTTATCCTGCCCCGTTTTACAGCTGACGAAACCAGCCTCCTCAGAGGGGTAGGGTCACTTAGGGATTACCGTCACGATGGATTTAGAATCTAGGTCTCTGTGGGTACCCAAAGCCTGTCTGGTGTAGCAGCTAACAGGATGTGTACATCCTGTGGGCCAGGCCTGCTCTCAGCACTTCCCTGAGGGAAACTCACTTCATCTTCACAACAGCCGTGTGCTACACACTGTTGTTTTCTCTGGTTTACAACCAGGAAATGTGAGCTGCACAGCTGGAATGGCAGACCAAAGATTCGAACCCAAGTAGCCTGACTCCCGAGTCTGTGCTCTTAACCACTGCACAGTACTGCCCTCTCCCTATTTTATGCATGAGGAAACTGAGGCTCCGACAGGTAAAAGCTGCTTGCCCTGAGTCAGATAGCAGATGAGTGGCCGACACGGGATTTGCACCTAGGTCTTTGCAGAGTGTTTTACTCTCTCCCACATGAGAGAACGTGGCAGCCACCAGTGGGGGCTGGGGCAGTGTCCCAAGGCCACCCAGGGCTCTGCAGGAGGCCATTGTGGGTGCTGAAGTCCTGAGGTGGTGGGGGGTGGCACTGGAGGCAGCCCTTCCTCCTGGTCTCAGTGGGTAGGGTCCCCAGGATGTGAGGGCAGGGCCAGCTCTGTGACTGCCCCCTGCATTTGCAGTTGATGAGTGATTATAAGTGTCTTTCTCCATGGGCTCCCCCAGGTTCTGGACTCCCACACTTTTTCTCTTAGAGCTAATGAGCCACGGCTGGATTTGGATCAATTGACTTATGATGCTAGGTAGGGTGGGGCGGGTGGAGGAGGTCATGGGTAGGCTAACTGGCCTTGCACAGCACCTCCCCTTCCACCCCAGGTCAGCGTGTAGAGGTCACTTTCATCATTGCCCAGGAGAGTGAAGGGAAGACAGGGTGATGATGGCGGGCAGGGACTCCCCAGAGCAGCCTTTGTTCTGACCTGTGGGAAGACGGGTGAGTCTGGCGCTGAGACGCCCCCTAGACTGGCTGAGGGGGTCTCTGATGGTGCAGCCAGGCTCTTGGCTGACACAGCCCTCTGTGGACCTGATGGTGCTGGGCGCGTGCAGGTGTGGGGCAGGGGTGCCATGGCCTGGCATTCTGCCAAGAGCCCTGTCCAGCCTGCCTGAGGTGGTCTTGTCCAGTTGCCCTAGGCACGTGACATCCACAGTTTTGATGATGGTCGTCTATGAGGGTGGTGAAAACCTGCTCCAAGGGATTTCAGAGTCAAGGGATGGTGGAGCAGGCAGGGGATTTAGTGAGCAGTGTGTCCAGAGTTTCTGTAAGTCGGTGCCTGGGCTTCCAAGAGGTGAGACTAGATGTTTTCCTCCATAGGCAACGTGGGCATCCTCACTCCAGGGGAATCACTCTGTGATCCAGGCCACTGAAGGCTTGCGAGGTTCTGCAGTAAAGACACCAGTTTCACCTTCTTCAATCCAGGGCTTCCTGTCCCCCAGCCCCACCCCGGGAGCAGCTGTCGGCATTTGGGGAGGAGCAGTGTTCTGCAGAGTGTTCTTTGGTAAACAGTAATTTGAGGTGCTACCTCTCCTCAGAAGTGTGCTTTTTAAGAGGGAGCTTTGGAAGTCTTCCATGCCTTTAGGCCTACAGGATAAGCCCTGAATGATGGCCTTGCAGGCCAGCAACAGTATGGGGGCATGTTCTTTTGGAAAAAGGCATCCCTGGGTCCTCAGACTCATTCCTCAAAGCAGCTGCCAGCTCTCCTGTGTGTGGGACGGGGCCCGGCTCTGGTCACAGCCCTCAGTGGGCCCAGAGCCTGTGAAGTTTAGTCTCTGTTTTGTGGTCTGGGTGGCTCCCTTGTACTCGTCAGCTTAGGCTCTGGACGTCCCCATCCCCCTCTGGACTCCTGCAGAAGGCAGCAGTCGGGCAGAAGCTGCCCACTGATTTGCATAATTGCACCGTCCCCTGAATAATTAATAAAGCTCTGTCCTTGCTGAGAGCAAAGTCTGCACCGTTATGGATGGGTTCGCCAAGGATGGGTTTGCCGGAGCTCTTCCAGGGAGCGATGGTTTCTGGACTCCTCGGCCTTTCCTGGCATGGAGCCCCCAGAGAGAGGAGAGGGCACTGGTTGGAGGGGGTGTGTCCACACGGCGCCGGTAGTATCCTAAGGGGCCCTGCTGGTAGTGCAAGCAGCTTTATTCCAGGATCCACAGATGGGGGCTCGAGCACACTGATGATGTGAGATTCTGTGTTATCCTGCTTTCTGTGGTCCCACAAACTCTTCTTCTCTGAAGTATCGTCTACTATTGTGGAGATTTAGCCCTCTTTTCGGGTAGCCTGGAGGAGGCACTGCTGACCCAGAGGGTAAGGCCAGTGATGGTGAGTTTCCAGGCAAGAGCAGGGGAGGGGGAACCATTTCTGCTCGAGGCCTTTCTTCTTCTGTAATCCCTCCAAGTTTCCAGGCTTGTTAAGGTCAGGATTAGCCTGGGAGTGACTCCTATTTGAGGTTTCTAAGTCCCTTTTTGTGCTGTTTCCTTGAAGTGAAATTTCTCTCTGGGGATCTGGGCTTATCTCCCTGTCATGCTAGCAAGGGAGGTTGAGGGCTGGGTCTGCACCTGACATGTAGTTGACATTGGGGAAGGTCCTGTACTCTGTCTAAGCCAGAGAGGTACTTGAAATGCCCTTGCTGTCTTCTCTACCTTCCCTAGTCATTTTCCAAAGCTCTCGTAGGAGTTTCTCAAATCGGGGTCCGCAGAACACACATTCTTGCAGGTGTTAATGGGCACTTGGAATGAGAGGATTCATAGTCCACACAGGTGAGGGAAGCATTCACTGAACCAAAGCAAGCAAGTTTCATCAGTGCTTGACTCCTGGGAACCTTTAATGTGCTAAAACGCTATCCTGCATCTGGGTGTACAAGAGGGTATATAGGATGCTCTGCTTCCCATCCACACAGACTGTCTGGGGTCAGCTTGTACATCTCCAGTGATGGGGAGATGCCCATGCCATGGCTGGACAGTGCCAACTCTTGGAAACCTTCCCCTTTCTTGAGCTGCCTTAGCCAACATTTATGTGGCATTTTATCATTCACCACTTGGCCCTCATACCAGCTAGGAAAGTGGGAGGGCAGGGATTATTCCACTTTACAGATAAGGAAACTGAGGCTTGAGAGGGTAATTATCGCACCCAAAGGCACATAGATGGTGGTAGAGGTGGTATTTAAACCCGTGTCTGCCAGCTGCATCTTCAGCTCTTTCCCTTGGCCACAAGGAAACCGTTTGCTCCCTGGGTAAAGGTCAGTATGTTGGCTGGCGTTGGTCCATGGGATCTTGGGGACCTGTTGCTCCTACAGCCCCCATCCCAGCTCCGTGAGTTTCTGGAGTAGGAGGTAGGAGGTAAGCTAAAACCCTGTTTAATAGTCTTCCAACTGTGGGGCCTGGTTTGGGAGCCATACACAAATGTGGACATAAAACTACCAGATGTCCCGCTCATGAAACCATTCCTGACTCTCACCCTTTTCTTCTGCCCTCTCCTTTTATAGGGTGGGGATGTTTGAAGTGCTCCGAGAGCTGGGTAGCTGCTTGTCTTGGGCTGGTGGTGGTGGTCGGAGGGTGGAGGGGGGCAGAGGAGTCCAGCAGTCTTTCTCCAGGCCTTTCTGAGAGCCACTGCCCAGGCCTGGTGGATGGCCAGGGGCAACATGGGGTGAACCTGTTTACAGCAGCTGGGCTTAGAGGCTGCACCGAGGCTGAGATATGACTTCAGGACCTAGACCAATTGTTTTATGTCTCAGGAGTCGCCTTGGGTCACACCATGAAAGGGACTGTATTGTCCCGAAGTGTCATGTCTACCTTGTTCCAATAGGGAGCAAGCCACACAGGGGCCCCTAATGAACAGAATTCTGTTCTGTTGACAAATGGACCTAGATCTGGATCTGGGTACCTAATTTCCTGTGTGATCTTGGACAAGTCACCTAATCTCTGAACCTCTGTCTCCTCATCTTTAAAATGGGTGTGATAATGGTGCCTGCCTCCTAGGGTTTTGAGGTCTACATGAGATCACATGATAATTTTATCATCTTATCCTGTGTGCACACACACTCCACATTTGTACACACCATGTGCGTGCTTTTGAGCTTTTGTCTGAGACCTCAGAATCCTGCCAGCAGATCGGGCCCAGACCTCGCAGGGTCCACCCCATCATGTAACAGGAGACAGCTCAAGACAGGCATGAAAAGATGTTTGTGCGGACGTTTCTTCCACTTAGAAAATCAATATTCTGTGGTCTTCCTAATTGCTCTGTTGCTGCTAAATGAGTCATTATGGAGGGAAAATAGCAAATGCATTGTGAGATTAATGGGAGAAAATAGTTGGCAAATGACTTTGGTTTGCTTCCGAAACTCCAAGAAGGTGTTACTACGAGAAATCTGGAGAGCCATGCGAGGTGGAGTCCTGAGAACCAGCTATTGGTGCTGAGGCTCCAGAGGTGCCGGATGATCTGAGAGGGAGCTTTTAGGCCAGGGCACTGAGTTGGGCACCCCTCTGTAGGGGCTGGAATCACCAGTTCCTGAGTGATCAAGTCTGGAGCTGGTGATGGGACGGGAAGCTCTGATGGCCTGGTCCTGAGGAGACAGGATACTGTTCAGTGAGCTCCCCACCCTCTGCCCCCCGTGCTAGGCATGGTGCTAGCCTTGGGGGTGCAGTGTGAGCGAAACCAGCCCTGGCCCCTCCCTTAGTGGAGGAGACAGGCTGGAATGAAGTTGTCTTACAGGTCAGCATGTAATTGCATTTGAGGCACGTGGCCTGAGGGCAGTGAGAGCCCAGAGCTGGAGGGTTGCATCTGTGGGGGTGGTGGGGATGGCTTCTTCAAGGAAGAGAGGAGTGAGCTGAGCTCTCTGGGAAGGGCCTTTTGGGCGGATGGAAGAGCTTGTGCAAACGCAGTGGGTCTGGGAACGAGGGACCAAAAGAGGGCCTGTGTGATCATCCTCATAGCAAGCCCAGGAGGTGGATACTTCCTCCTTTTACGAGTAAGGTAACCAAGGCTGAAGATAGTTAAGAGACTTGCCCGAGATCATAGAGCCTTTAAATGGCAGAGTCCGGATTGGAACCTGGACCTGCCTAACTCCAAGCCGAGCTGCATGCCCACCTGCTTCAGGGAGCTGGCCTTGGCGCCTGCTGCCCTGTGGGAGTCTCCGCAGCCAGTGTCAGGGACCTCATTCCTGCAGGACGGGGGTCTGCAGAGGGCTGCCTGAGAATCTCCTGAGCCGGGGAGGTATAGGACTCCAGACGGGGAGCCCCTGCCAGCCCCAAAGCCAGGCCTCTCTGCCGTGTTGGGGCTTTGTTTCCTCTCAACGGCAAGATGACTTGGGTAATTTTCTGATGATCAAAAAAGATCAATTAATGACTCCTCTTTGAAAAAACTCTGAAAATAACACATTTCTCCCCCCATGAAGGGGGTTAATTTATTCCCTGCCACTAAGCTGGCTTGTCACTAGGTGGGGCCTACCGGCTACCTGTAGAGGTGGGGTGGAGGAGGCGTCAGCTGAAGATGCCTGGAGACCTGTGGACTCCCAGGGTTTTAGGAAGTGGCAGCAGCAGATGAAGAGAGACCAAGCACTCCTTGTGGGCACTGGGAAGAGGGTATTGGGGGGGCATCAGAGGTCATCCCACCTTCTCTTGGTTCCTGAATACACCTGAGCATCCTGGTGCTGTTGGAACCTGGCAAAACGATTCCAGAGCCCTCCTCAGGAGAGTCAGGTTCACGGGTCTAGGGTTGCCCTAGAATCTGTATTCACGACAAGCCCCTGGTGATTCTGAGACCCACTCAAGTATTGAGACCTCCAGCTAGCAGCTCTAGATTCTTCCTTGCCTGGAAGGGTCCCATTCCTCTGAGGGATGTTAGTGGTGTGGGTCCCAGGTTGTTAACTTGGGGCTGGATGTACCGCTGCCTGCTGTAGCTCGGGGAGCCAGGCCTCACTGTGTCCCTGGGGACGCTGCTAGGGCAGAGCCAGGGGGGCAGCTGAGTCCCCGACGACGAGGAAGGAACTTGGCCTAGGGTGCTTTGCTGCTACTGTTGGCTGAAAGCCAGTTTCAGCCCAAACTCCAATTGGATTGGCTGTTCCTGCTCCTCTCCAAATATACCCGGCAGCCCCCCTGGTGAGAGGGTGAGTGTTTATTTGGTCTGGTGGAAGAGCCCCAGCTGAGGGCCCTTTGTCCTGCTCAGATTCCACTTCCAAAAGAAATCTGCTTAGTTCTCCAGATAAACAGCAGGGCATCTCCTTTGGGGTTCCAGGCAGGTCTGGGGTTGGCCCTGAAGGTATAGAGGGGATCCCAGCCCTCTCCTAGCATCCCAGTGTGCTGCCAGAGGGAGGACACCAGTGGCACCTGGAGTTGGTGCCCTGAGGTCTGCTTTCTGGTCTTGTTCCTGCTTCAGGGAGCCAGTCCCTCCCTCAGAGAGAAGGTCAGGTGGACTGGCCCCACCCATGGTGATATTTCAGAGTTACCACAACAGCTCTCACTCTGGGTACCAAATCCTGGGTCTCCTTGTAGGCAGCCCTGTCCCTCCATGCTGGCAGACTCCAGCCAGCCTGAGCCCAGGCAGATGTGAAGCAGAAGGAGCCAGGTCAAGGCTTGTCCCACACACTTTTTCTTCCACCTGAGTCATGTATTTCACAGTCGTGCCTCCCTCAGTTACTATGCTATCTTGGGCAGCTGCTTGTTTTCACGGGTGCTCTGCTGTTTGCAGGTAGATAACGGGCTGTCCTCGGAGCTTGGTTCCATGGCTCCCATCATGGTCTTTGGCCACCCTGGGGGCGTGGGGTGCCCAGCACAAAGCCTGGTGATGCATCACCATGCAGTTCCAGTTGGTCATCCCTGCTGTCTCTCCCTCCTGAGTCAAAGTGGCTGCGTAGCTGTTTTTGGGTTCCTTCAGTAAATCTCTGTAGCCTCTAATGGTGGTTAGTGTGGGTGGGATTCTGTCTCCTTTGCCCACAGAGACTCCAGGAAGAGTGTATTAGTGAAGGAAGTCTCATAGCGTGCTCTGCCCTGTGCACACACGTTTGAGCGAGCTCTCAGAAAGGCAGCCCCACAGCCTCTCATAAGCTGGGACAGCCCCTCACTCTCTCCTTCCTCCCTAGAGAAGCAGCCTGCCCCGTAAGTTCACTCCCAGGCCATGCCACAGTGTTCTCATGGCGGGAACTGCCAATCTCCTCATTGGCTTCGGGGCCAGGGTCTTCCATTGAGTGCTGGGCCTCAGGCGCAGCGAGAATTCTGGACCACAAGAGGCCACCTGTGAAGGGCTGGGGCTGGCCTGCTGAGCTTGTCTGGACCTTAGGGCAGGTACAGACAGTCTGGTGACGCCCTGTGGTCTTTTTTTTGGTCACACTAGAAGCCACTCATTGCACTAATGGAAACACCGCATCCTATCTGATGCAGTCGTGCAGAAGACTATTTAGTGGGCTCGCTGTAGCTCCGCGGCACGTTGGAGTCCTTGGGGCGGGGCTCCTGCGGGTCTGCCCTTGCGTAGGTTCACTTGTTTCACACACGTTTATCACTGTCAATCATTTACCTTAAGATGTTTCTGGATGGCCAGCAAACTACTTAGCACTATCCTGGGCATTCTGAACTGGGTTGTCACCTTGCCTGTTCAGGTGAGGTCGCTCCTCCCTACCCAGAGTTATTCTGGCTGTCATGTCTGACCCTGCTGGGTGGCAGCCATGTGCTGGGCACTGAGAGAGGAGGCCTGGGTGAGAGTCCAGTGAGGGTCGTGCCTTCCTCGTACCATTCTCCTCTCAGATCCACCTCCCCTTCGTCAGCCTTCCTTCTCTGCCCTCCCCCTCCAGTGCCATGGGCCACCTGCTGCTGCAGGTCCAGGACCCTCAGTGGAGGGGCAGGTGCCACTCAGTGGTGGGCGTCCTCAAGATGAGCCTGGGTTGTTGGAACTCCTGGCCCAGAAGCCCCAAGCCCCCAGCCATGGTCCCTGTTTGGATTGTGTTGTGACAAGGGGCTTGTTTCCAACATGTGAGGTGTGCCCACGTTTCTGTCTTGATGGCCTTTCATGCTGGTGGCTCCCCCACGGGGCCCCTGACATTTTGTGTTGAGGTTTTGGAAGGGCCAGGCCCTCAATGGGGAGCCCCTGGCCAGCGGAGCTGGTAGCCCAGGAGAGAGCAGCCAGTTCTAAATCACTCTGCCTGTGAAGGCAGACTCTCTGGGCTGCCCTGGCAACAGCTCCGCGCCAGCCTGTCGGTGTGGCCGCTGACAGCCGCGGCTCCTGACTGGCTGCGCTCCCCCAACTCCGTCCCCGCCCGCTCCCGCTCACTCACTCATTAGCAGCAGCTCTTCGCATCCTTTAGGCAGATGGTGCAGAGGAAGTGCAGGGCTGGGGTCGTTGGACTCTTGAGTGGCCTTGCACGCTCCCATGCCTGAGTGGGGTCACCCTCAGTGGATTCATCAACGACATTGGCCTGGGTCGGGTGCCATTCGAGACCAGGCTGCAGAGATAATGAAGCGCAACGTCGAGGTCTTAACAAGTCTCTCCAGTCCCCTGACTCTTATCCCCACTCCCCTGAGCCTCCGTGCCCTGGTCACCCCTGTTTACTCACCAGATACGGCAGGCAGATGCCTCGGTTCAAATCCCAGCTCCACCGCTCGTCAGCTCTGTGACTTTGGGGGACTTGCCTAACTCCGTAAAATGGGGATAATAGCAATTCCTATCTCGAAGGGCTGTTGAGAAGAATAAATGAGATTTGTAGCTAAATGCTTAGCAGAGCGCCTTGAGATGTGTTAGCTATGACTGTACCATGATCTCTGTCTCATCTGTTCCCTCTGTCTGGAATGCCTCCGTCTCTTCCCTGTGCTCTTCCTGCTTTCATCCTGTCTGTCCAGTCCTAGTTCTTCCTCCTGAAGCCTCCCCTGGCCCTCCTACCCCGCGATCGCAGGTGGACTTCACTTTGCTGTGCATTTTCTGTCCTTGTTTTCTGTGCATCGTTACTGGGTCTGCTCCCCTGGCAGCAAGTGGGGCTTCCTGAGGGTGCTGACTGGAGTTGCACTTGTCCTGCTCTTCCAGGTAGAACAAAGCAGAGTCTAGCTCCTTCCAGCCCTCCAGAGCCTCGAGGTGAACCTGGAGATGCATGCCGTGCCCCCCCCCCCCGCCCCCCGCCAGCAGCATCCTGCAGCCAGTAGAGCATGTGACGAAGCACATTCACAAGGCCTTAGAATGAGAAGAAGTCATAGAGATCCCTTCACAGTTTGGAAAGCTGAGGCCAAGAGTGAGGAAGGAATCTACCCAGGGATGTGCAAGGAGTTGGAGGCCTCGCCTGTTCCTTTCTGCACTTCTCTGCCTGGGGGGTGGGCAGGAGTTGGGCCTGCTCCCAAGCAATCAGGGAGGGCTTCAAGAAGAGGCTTGAAAGAGGATGAGTTCATCAGATGGCCAAGTGGGGGGAAGGGCAGTTAGGCAGGGGGAACCCCATAAGCAAGTGTTCCGGCAGAGGCTTCGAACCTTCCTGTCCTTGGGACGTGAGGCTGCTCTGGGAAGCGGGAAGGGGCTCTTAGAGCATCGGGGGAATGGGAAATAGTTCAGATGTAGCAGGTAAGGAGAGGAGGAGATGAGGGGGGAGCTGGGTTGGGACTGGGCCCCTACGGACCATGTCTGTGGGGTTGGATTGGGTGTGAGGATGGGTGCGAGGATGGGACTCCCTCCCTGCCAGGTGCTTTGTCTCTTAACGCTCACAACCACCCGAGAGATGGGAAACCAGGTGCTGAGAGGTTTGGTAACTTGACCCAGGTCTCATGGGCTAGTAAGGGACTCAGAATGGGGACCCCAGGTTAGGTGACTCTCCAGACTCTGGTGACTACTGCATATTGGGGATGGGGTGGCATCACCTCCCTGGGCTTGGAGCTCAGGAGTCTGTATTAACTACTCCCCAACCAGATATGGGGCCCCTAACAGAGTGTATGTAAAAGACGTGTTCCACACAGGTGCTGCGTCACTGTTTGTTCCCAAGTCCGGGTGCACACTGCACAGACATGCGCATAGCCCATGGGTGCCTTCAGAGAATTGGGTCACTCACCCAGCCTGGCAACCCTCTTGTTAAACTAGGCTGTTGGGAAATGGGTAGAGTGGCAGGCAGCCGAGAGCTGGGCAGCCCCAATTCTGGCCTCTGCTGCCCAGCAGCCAAGAGGTGGGGCTCTTGTAAGAACTAGCACCCTCACCGCTGTCTCTGGGAGCCCAGGATCCCCCGTGGGCATCACAGCATTCTGATGCTTACTTCCTGGCAGTTCTCATGGTATGACAGTTGTCTGCATGCCCCATTGAGGGGCAGACCTCCCATGCACAGGGCCCAGGCCTCCATTCTGGGCCCCTGGCACCTTGCACGCAGCCTGGCACAGTGCAGGGCTCAATAAGCATTTGCACCATGAAGGATACATGGAGCACCTACTGCGTGCCGGGCGCTGTGCCAGGCGTTGGAATAATTAACTTTGGCATGGCACTTCATGATTCACAGAGCTCCTCTGGGTCCCATTAGGAGGTCGATTGTCTCAGATCAGGTATTTATTTCCCCATTTTCCAAATGAGGAAACCGATGCTCAGAGAGAGGAGGCGAGTAACCTGAAGTCACATAGCCAATGAGCGGCAGAAGCAGGCCGAGCCCTTCCTCTGAGCGGGTGCCTGCTCCCTGGGCTGTGAGCACACTGGAGGCTGTCAGCTGCTGCTCTCCAGCCAGCCTTTACTGAGCACCACACCCTGGACCAGAGATGGCACTCCTAGGCCGGCAGGGAATCCAGGCCCACAGAAACCCTGTATTTCAGGAAGCAGGACCCCTGGGGGTGTGACCTGCTCCTGGCTGGCTCTCATTGCCCCACCCCAGCAGGAGCAGGGGCCGCCTCTGCCACTGCCAAGGACAGGAGGACCTGGCTGTCAGGGTCAGTGACTCTGTTTGGGGTAAGTCAGAGGCAGAAGAACAAAGAGAACCCTTCCTGCCAATGTGACTCTGACCTTGAAAACCCAGAAAAAGGGAAGAGTTGGCTCTCTGCTCGCCTCCTGCAGGTGGGTATCGAGGAAGCCTTGGCTTTGTCATTGGCCTTGTCATTTCTTGCTGCTGAATTTCTCCGTTTCAAGTTGAATGAAAGTCCTGGGGATCAGTGTCCATGGATTGGCCTGGAATCTTGCCACTGCTATAGAAGGTAGGGAGATGCCAGGATCACTGCTTTTGCTTTGGCTGGCCTCTGGAAGACACAACTTTTGAAGCAAAGGTCAGTTATTGGCCTGAGAGTCTGGACACAGCCCCGAAGGCTTACCCCAGTGTCCTGTTGCAGGTGTGCCAGCTGTGGGGGACGGGGTAGTGAAGAGCATCGTCCTGTCTCTGCTTGGGGTCTTGCAAGGCAGTGGATAGCAGTCAGGAAATCTGGGGCACAGGGAGGCATTGCGTCCTTGTTCATTATTCCACAAACGATAGCTAGTCCCTACTGTGTGCCACATGCTGAGTGTGTTCCTGGGAGATAATGCGGTGGGTCCTGCCCCAGTCCTGCCAGCTGCCACACAGGAACCCCTGGTTGAGGCAGTCTGTAGATGTGGTACATGCTGTGGCAACCTGGAGGGCGTGTGTCCTGCTAAGGAGGGCAGTAACCACTGTGCCGTGGGACTGGGCCTTTGGATTTACGAGAGAAGCCAGAAATCTAGAGTTTTTTATAAGACTTTAAAAAATTTCACATCTTTAAATGTTGGCAATTGGTTCAAAACTTAAAAATGTCAAATACTCTGTGGGCTTAACAAAACATGGATGTTGACCAAATACCGCCTGTACTTTTTAGTTAGAGACCTTTATCCTAAAGGTTGGAGAAACCCAGGTGGGCAGAGGGGAGTAGGCAAGGCCTCCTGGTGAGGGAGCCACCCGGGCAAGGTGTGGCCTTGGGACTCTGCATGAGTGGTTTCAGGACAGGGGACTGAGGCAAAGGGGACTGGAGTGCAGGACAGATGGGGCCACGCCCGTTCTTGGAAGCTGCACATGCTTTGCGGAGGGACTGGTGCTAGTCAGTGTGAAATGCTGCCCTGCATGAGCTGATACGAGGCTGGCCTGACCCAGGCCAGCTTGAGCCTGCGGCAGTTGTGTCCCGACCCCCAGCCAGGTGCTTCTGCCTGGTGTTGTCACAGTGAAGGATAGGCTTCGGCCAGGGAAGAGCTCAGGGAGGAAAGGTCTTAAGTATTTAAGAGAACCTTCAGGACACTTGGTATCCTGATCTTTAGCAAAGGTGGAAATGCATAGCTTTGGGGGGCTGTCCATCCCTGTGTGTCCATGCACGCACATGACCCTCCCTGCCCTTCGCAGTTGCTCTCTCTCAGACTGAGGAGCTCCTTTAGGCACAGGAAGTTCTAATCCTCAGAAAGGGGCTCGCTCCTCCTCCTCCTGCCCCAGCAGGGGTCCTGCCTTCTTCAAAGGGTTGGAACTGCTCTGGCCAAAGCCTGTCTGGGTGTCTTCCTGTTCTGGCCTGCAAGCATAACTTTTGTTTCTCCACCCTGTCTGCCACTCTGTCTGGAATCCATATTTGTGTTTCTTTCCAAATGATCACCTGGCATAAACGGTCCTTCAGATTGTTCTGGCAATTTGTCTAGCAAACTTTCAATGAGCACCTGCTCTGTGCAGGGACTTGGGCTAGAGACACACAAGTGGTTGAAGCCCAGGGTGGCCAGGGACTGATGGAGTAGACAGACACACAGCCGGCCCGCGGGGGTCCAGCCCCAGTGTCTGTGCAAAGGAGAGCAAGGCAGCAAAGGCGGGGCGGGGCGGTCAGGAAAGAGGTGAGGTGACTGCGATCCCCAAATGCGTGTGTCTGAGACTGGAGGCTCCCGTCTGGTTCCCCAGCCCTGCCTCCTCCCACTCTTGCTCTGTCCTCTCTGAGTGCAGGGAGTGGCAGCAGCTGGCCTGGGTGAGGCCCAGGCAGAAGAAACAAAATGTAAGGCAGGCACTTGGCCTTCTGGAGCTCCTGGGGTCACGGGAGGAACACGTGCCAGCACTGCCATATTCCTCACAGAGTGCCCTCTCATTCACTTCATTTTACTTTTAAGTCTTTTTTAATATAAAGGTAATTAAAAATACAAGCATAGAGTGCCATATCCCAGCCATACGGGAGCATAAAGCAAAAAGTGAAATTTCTGTCCTCACCACTACCACCATAGAACCTCCCCACCCACCAAAAACCACTATTGACTGAGGGTCGGAGGCTTTTTCTGCTGACTTTGTGTGGCTTTAAAAGAAATTCTCTATTCTGTGTGCTTGAGAACATGTTGTCTTGCTTCATCTTCCCTCCTTGGCCTGCAGAGAGGGGAGGGGAAGAAAGACTGGCTGTTCTGGCCTGGAGCCCTAAGATGAGGAGGGGACATGTCCTTGCACTCCCCTCCCTCCCAGCACTCACACCCTTCAGCCCCCCAGTTCTGGGGGTGGGGGTGGGCGTGGCTCTCCAGGTGGTTCCATGGTGAGGGAGGGAAGAGGGAATGGTCTGCCAGCAGCTTCACCCAAACTCAGAGGCTGTGGGCTGCCCCAGCCAGCCAGCAGAGAGGGCAGGAGGTAGCTGGCTGTCTCAGGGTATCTCCTGCAGACAGGACTCCCCCAACGGACCCTGGGGATTGAGTTATTTCTGTTTTTGCTCACCTGTGTCTGGCCCTGGGGACAAGCACGGGAATCAGCTGTGGTCCCTGACTGCCACGGAGGAGCCCCCAGCCTGGGGTGGGAGAGATGCATGTGGCCTCAGTGAGATGGTCTCTGCCTGCGGGCTCTCACTTGGCCAGCTCCTTCCGGGGCCAGGTGGGCTAGGAGGCAGCCAGGCCTAGGGAGAAGTCTTTGCTGGGCTCAGAGAAGCTCCTGGAGGAGGTAGGATACAGGGAGATTTGAAGATTTTCTCAGCCCTAGTCCTTGACCTGATGGGGCTCACAGTACCTCCCTCTCAGCAAGGGAGAAAGTGGATAGGAAAGAACTTGAAATCTGCGAGATGCAAGCACTTGGTGCTGTTGTTCTGTTTGGAGTCTAATGATTTCCCCGGTGGAGGCCCTGTGAGGACTGAGATGCAGAGCTGGTTGAGAACTGGGCCCTGTGGGGTCGGGGTGGAGGGAGGGCACAGGAGGAATATCTGTCTTCTCAGGCTGGAGAGCCCAAGCCGGGCAGGGTGTGGCTCTGCCTGTCACTGCTTGAGACCCTGAGCAAGGGACCTGGTCATCTGTAAAATGGGATGAGGAGTCTTTCAGCTTCGGGACCAGCAGAGCCCTCAGCCAGTGATGAGGGTGATGAGGATGTTGATGGTGATGAGAGTAGGGATGAGAACAACCAATATTGAGGGTTCATTTTGTGCCAGGCACCGTGCTGAGTGCCTCATGTACTGTCACCACTGCCACAGAATCCAAGCCACAGTCACCTCCCACCTGGAGCCTGCAGCCAACCCCTAGGCTGGTCTCCCCACCTCCAGCTTTGCTCCCCTTCAGTCCATTCTCCGCCGGCAGCTGGAGCAATCTTTAAACAAGAAACCACCCAGTGGTGTCTCACCCCTTCCAACTCTACTCCAGGCTCCTTCCTGTGGACCCTGCATGGGCAGCTCCTGTTGATTTTACTGCCCTCACTCGTCCCTGTCTCCTGCCCCTCAGGTGCCCTGGCCCAGGATCTTTCCCCTTGTTGTTGTCTCTTCTGGATCACTCTTTGCCCAGATGTCTGTGACCTGCTTCCTCACTTCATCCACCCATACTGTCAAACACAGCCTCCTGCTCCCCCTCTAGCTTGGACCCTTTTCTGTGCTTCTGGTTCTTCCTGGCACTCGAGCTCACCTGATCTTACCCTACGTGTATTGTTGTACTTCTGCCACACCAGACTGTAAGCCCCAGGGAGCAGGAAGTTGATGTCTCGTTCCCTAATGTGTCTCCAGTCCCTAGAATAGGGCCTGATGCAAGGTTGGTGAGAGAACAAATCAACATATTTCATTTAATCTTACCCATTGAGGTAGGCACATTGCTATCTGCATTTTACAGGTGAGGAAGGTAAGGTCAGAGAGATGGATTGACTAGCTCGTGGTCAGACAGCTGCAACAAGACAGCCAGGATTTGAGCCCTGTGTCTGTAGCCCAGAGCCCTGTCTTAGCCAATAGAAGCTCCCACCTCCCTGGCATCTAGGCAAGTCTGTGTCCAGGACAGGACAAGAATGTGAGGGGGCCAAGAAGGGTGGGTGGGATTGTACCCTGGGAAGAGAGGAGAGGTAGGGCCCAGGAGGGAGTGAGACAAGAAACTGTGGAGGTCTGAGAGGGCCAGGGGGCAGGTCTGGAACTTCCGGGAGGGTCAGGACAGGGAGCCTCTGCAAGGGAGTCCCAGAGGAGAGCGTGCTGGGCACCACCGTTCTCAGAGACCAACGTATCACCTGAGTCCAGGTTCCGTGCACTGGCTCTGGTTCCTGGCATGATCTCTGGTTCCCAGAGCAGCTCGGGCGTGGCCCAGCTTCCCAGGGTGGAGAAACACATGGTGAGAGAGAGTGAGTGTGTGTCCAGCCTTGCTGTTTATGTTGTCGTCACGTCTTCTTAATCAGCCTATTTCTGGGAGCGATGACTTCATCTCCTGTGATTCTCGACACAGCCATTGTCAGGCGTCCATGGAAAGATTGGGCCTGGCACCACCCCTGTTGATCTCCCATCTCCTGAGCCGGGTTGGGAGAGCCAGTTGGCAGGCCCTAACCCAATCTGGGTTGGGGGCTTATGGTCAAATCTACCTCCAAGCCTCTCCTTTTCCACTGGTCACCCTTAGATCTGGCCTCGTTAAGGCTGGGGAGCCCAGTGCAGCAAATTCCAGCCAGCCAGCTAGCCAGTGCACACGTTGTATGTGGGCTGGGGGCAGTCACACCCAGTCTCTGCCCTCAAGGGCTCCTGCTGGCTGGAGGGAGCAGATGGGTCAACAGACCCTACGTCAGAGGGGCTGAGGGTGGACAGAGAAGGGAGTGAGGACTCCACTGGGGCTCAAGGAAGGCTCCACGGAGTTGGTGGTTGGGCCGCAGGGTGAAGGTCAAGGCTGGTGGAAGGTTTCCGTGTGGAGAGGAGGGAAAGGCTTGCTGTAGGAAGCCCTGGCGGCTGTGTTGCTGCGTGTGTGTTGGGCCTGGGGCGTGGCAGGGGATAGAGTGGAAGATTGTGGGAAGGCAGGCGGGGTTTGGACTGGATCCTGGAGGTGACTGGGAGCTGGAAGGATTGTAAGAGGGGATGGGGCCTGATCACATCAGTAATCTTAGAAGCAGCTCCTTGGCTGTGTGTCGGGGTGGATGTGGGTGGGCGTTTGGTAGGAGGAGCAGCAGCCTGACCGTTGAGGGCCTGGCCCTGTTTCCCCTTCATCCTAAAGCGGAAGGGTCTCCTCCCCTGCCCACCCGGCTCCTGCCAGAAGCTCCAGTCTCCACCCCGGAATGCTGGTGGGCTAGGCATGGGAGGTGGTGGGGAGTAGGGATTTTGGATGGTTTCTGAAAAATACTTTGGCTGGGTTCGGGCAGTTCTAGAAGGCCCCAAGCCTCAGTCCCAGAAAGCACATCCCCCCTCCAGCTTTATTTACAGCCTTGCCTGGAGGCAGGGGGATGGGTTGAATGACCCCTGGCAGGATATAGTGCTATGAGGGGTAATACATTGTCACACTCTTGGCCAGGACAGGGAGGTGGGGAAACCCCCCTGGCTCCCCATCTGGGGTTTCCCTGGGCCCCATCTCAGAGCAGAGCCATTAATAGCTCAGTTCCTGAGTCACACTTCCTGCCACTTCTAGGTGTGTGGCCTTGAGCAGGTTACTTAACCTGTCCGAGCTTCAGTTTCCATCTTTGTTAGTGGACACTAATTGTACCCACTTCCCAGGATATTTGTGAGGATTATTTGCTTTTAACAGAGGAGGGGCTTAGCAGAGTGTCCACACTTAGGAGGTGCCTAGTCTGCCTTAGTTTAGCAGAGGTGGCTGTGGGGGGTGGGCAAGGGTGAGGGCCATTATCTTTACCATCCTTATCAAGGCTCCCTTAGGCTTCCAAGAGCCAGAGGTGGGGAGGGGTGACGGAAAGGAGCAGAGAAGTCTGGGTCCTAGTCTCTACTGCTCCTTGACCTCATGCAAGTCACTCATCTCTCCCAGCCTCAATTTCTGGGGCCAAGGAAGGAGTGAGATAAGGCATGTGGTGGTCTGAGCTGGCAGGGGTGGGTGGGGGGCTAACCTATCTGTTAAGACTTCTATTTTCATTTCCTGCAATACTGAGAATGAGCTAACTGCCTGCCTCTAGAGCAGGCATGCAGCAGGGAATTGCTTTGGAAGGGGCCCTTCCCAAGCTGAGAATGGCCAAGTCCTCCCTCAGAGCGTGGTCTGCTCTCCCCCTTGTCCCTAAGCACCACCCATTTTCCTTCGCATGCCTTCACTGTTCCAGCTGTTCAGCATGGTCTTTTTGGTAAGAAGACAGTTTAGTTCAGCAAACATTTCCTGAGCATCTTTTGTCTGCTTGCGTCTGTTGGGCCCAGGGATGCAGGGATGGTTAAGATACTGACCCAGCTGTTAAGGGGGAGGGAGATTGTTGAATTCTCTTGTGTTTAAAGGTCTAAATGCAGAAGCAGCCATCCCAGGGTGAGAAGCCCTGGGTTCTAGGCTCTTCTTTCTGCCTGTAGGACCCTGGGCAAATTACAGGACCTCTCTGAGCCTCAGTGTCTTCATGTCAGAACCCAGATCAGTCTCTGATGAGCCCTCCCAGTTCAAAGGCTCTGGGATCAGTTTTCTTTTGTTTTTGTTTTTTGGGGTTTTTTCAATTTCTTTTTTTTTCCTTATTTTCCCCAAAGCCCCCCAGTACATAGTTGTATATTCTGTTTGTAGGTCCTTCTGGTTGTCCTATGTGGGACGCCGCCTCAGCATGGCCTGATGAGCGGTGCCATGTCCGCACCCAGGATCCGAGCCAGCAAAACCCTGGGCTGCTGAAGTGGAGCGCGCAAACTTAACCACTTGGCCACGGGGCCGGCCCCAGGATCAGTTTTGGATTGTTCTCTTTGCCCTCTCCAGGTAGAGGGGCCCGTGCTCAGTGCAGTTTGAGGGCAGAACCAGAAGAGCAGTCTCCAGAGGAGGAGACTGATCCAAGTTTGAATCCAGTTCTGCAACTTACTATTTATGTGACTTTGGGCAAATTACTTCCTTAAATCTCTTTGAGCCTGGGTTTTCTCAGATGCAAATGGGTATTATGATGTGCCTGATATGATGTGCCCTGGCTCACAGGGAACTCACTGGTCGTTTTAAAGCTGCCTCGACCCTCTTCTCCCCAAATACCGCACCTGCTCAATGCCAAGAACACACCCCCAGCCCTGCCTCTCTTCCCAGCCCCAGGAATTACAGCGGAGCCGGATAGTGCAAGTCTCCAGCCTGACCCACTGGGAAAAGAGGCTGGGGAGGCCGAAGCTGGCAGCCCCAGGCCTGCCACTGACCGAGGATCCCCAGGATGGGCCCCCACAGAGAGCCCCAGGTGCACTGGGCAGGGGCTCAAATGGTATAAAACCTCTGTGATTTGAATATATACCAGTTTGGAACTCTGTCTTGCTTTATGAAGAAAACGTTTGCTAATGAAATGAATAGTGTAAACAAGATTTGGGGAGGGCAGGCAGCCAGGGGAGAGGGGTTATTTAAATACACTTCAAAGAACACCCTTCTCCAGCATCTAAGCTGCACCATTTGCATACGTAATGGTTGTGCTAATTCTAGGTGGCCTCATCTCTTAACAACAAGTTTGCCTGGTTCTGCTACATTATTGTAATTGCCCAGTCAGAATTCTCTGGCATGCTTTTCACTAAAGATAACAATAATGATAATAATGCCTATCATTTCTTGATCCCTTGCTATGTGTCAGGCCTCCTACCAGGAACTTGACAGTCATCATCTCATTTAATCTTCACAACAGCTGTGTGTCCCAAAGATTCTTATCTCCTGTGTGCAGAGGAGGAGAGTGAGAGGTCTAGAGAGGTTAGCTAACTTCCCTAGGCTCACACAGCCAAGAGCTATGTTGCAGAAAAGATCCAAAGTCTTGCTAACTCTCGTGCTCTTTCCGCTCTCTGGCACTACTTCTCTGGGGAGACCTGACACATGTGCTCACTTTTTATCTCAAAGCTTTCTCTTTCTTACTTGGTCTTCTCAGAAATCCCCTTTTAGCCAAAGAGGAAGCCGAGACCCTAACAGGTCGTTGAGGGCAGGGCAGGAGGTGAGCCCAGGGCCCTAATTTCTAGGGTAAAACCAGTCCCGGCCACCCACCTTCCCACAGCAGAGGGGGAGCAGCTCCTCCTTGCGCTCCCCTGAGGTCTTGAGGTGTCTGGACTTGGGGGAGAGGATGTCCCTGCCGCTCCCGCTCAAGTAGGGCTGGGCTCGGCCTGGACTGCCAAAGACAATTCTAAGGCGGTAAACAGGTGGGAGGACAGCAGCAGGTCATAAATAGCTTTACTTGCATTGTCATTAAATCTGATGGAGGTTGCACGTGGGTGGCTGGTGGCCATATGTAGCCTACAGGCAAGTTTCATTTGGGCTGAGAGGGTGGAAAGGTGTTTTTTTTTTTAAATTGTTACCAATATTTAAACACCCCTAAAACATTCACCTGAAAAATCTGGATTTCTGGCTTTTCTTGAAAAACGGATGTGGCAACATTGGGTCTGTATTCCTGCAGGGCCAAGAATTGGCCTCTGCGGTTCCCCCAGACTGCTTTGCTCCCTGGAAGACCTTTGAGTTTGCTCAGCTTGCAGTAGTCTGCCCAGTGACTCTGGGAGTGGTGGGGAGGGGGCGTCCCTATTTTATAGACGAAGAGCCTGGGGCCTGAGGGGACCAACTGGGCTACTCTACGAAGCTGTTGGTGAGGCCAGGCCTTACACCTGCATCCTCACCGTCCACCTTGTGTGGTTTGCACTCCACTTCGCTGCTTCCCAGCCATGTCCGACCCCCACTGGCCACCAAGGAGAGAAAGAAACCTTTCACAGGCCTAATGACTCAAAAATAACCAACAGCAAGCCGGGGGAACTGTTCCTGTCTCCCCCTCTCCCTTTCCACCCTCCCTGAGGCCGGAGGGGACAGGGGAAACCTATTCATTTAAACTCAATTATTTTCTCGAAGACAGGACGGAACTGAATTGGGTCAATGGCTATATTTGCTGTGCTCAGCTGTTTCCCCTGCAACACCATCACCCACCGGGCGTGTTGCTGGGTTCCGTGCTGCCAGGCTCACCAATTAGAACTTCATATTGGTGGCCATTCCCTGGCAAGCTTGACTGCGAAGCGAGGAGACCCTCTGCTCCTTCACCTAACAGGCTGCAGGAGCAGGGTCCGGAGTCATGTGGTCACCACTGCCTCGACCGAGGCTGCAGGGGCAGGCATTTAATGCCACCTTCAGTCTGCAGTGGAGGAGTTTCTGCAGATGAGCCAGCTGAGGCCCAGAGAAGTTAAGAGCCTGCTGGAAAGGCGGGCCTTGGAGTCGGATACGCCCGGGACCTGACTAGCTGTGTTACTCGGAGCAGAGTACTCACCTGCTCGGCACTTCTGTCTCCTCATTTTGTAAATGAGGCATGAGAACTTGACACACTTCCCCGGGCTGGGCTGTCGTGATGTACACGGGACACGGTATGCCAGGCGCCTGCCCAGAGTTGATCCCATGTCCACGTTCATTCCCTTGCACTATGTGCCAGGCACAGAGCTTGGTGCGGGACCCAAATCTCAGAAGGGGCATGTGCTGGGATGCCTGCCTCTCCGTGAAACCCTTCCCACTTCCCTGCACCCAAACTGCATGTGCTGTTCTGCAGTCATGATAGGGCCCCTGGGGCCAGGCCCCACATTGGAGACTTTCCGAGCTTCCTCGGGGCCCACGGCCTGTAAGCATATTCCGTTCAGCACTAATGTCTGCATGCGTCCCTCCCCCTGGACTGCCGGCGTCCTGAAGGTAGAGGCCCCCTGTCTTGTTCACTTCGTGTCTCATGGTGTCACTCCCTTTCTAGCTGTGTGGCCTTGGACTGGATGTGTGACCCTGGTGGGCCTGTCTTCCCATCTGTCAAATGGGGACAGTGAGGCCTCCCTGGCACATGTCATGGGAGGAGGCCAGTATCAGATGCGGCAGCAGTGTGCCAGGTGCCTGCGACAGACTCTGGGAAAACGTTTGGAGGAAGCGACGTCAGACGCTTCCTTTCCGCTCCCAGAGCAGGGCGTCCGTACCCTGGGGCGGGGCTCTGGGGAGCTGCTATAGCTGCTTCTTGTTGCAGGATTGCTGTCTGCTTACATGGAGCAGTGAGCACAGGGTGGCGGCCTGTGGGCCTCCCCTCATCTCCTCCATCTTCTCTGCTGCAGGGAGGGGGCCTTCGCCGAGGCCTGGCTGCTTGGGCCTCACAGTCATCTCCCGTTGCCCAGGGGTGAGGCTGGGATGAGTTAGGACCTAGCCAGCCATTGCTGACCTCCTGGCACCCAGGTCCCAGTGCCTGGCCTTGGACCTCCTGTTTTGGCAATGTTGGAACCTGGAGGTGGAGCAGGATCCCCCGACGGCAGCCCCGTCCCTGGTGCCAGGAGTTGGGGGGTAGGTAAGGGGACAGTTCAGGGAAGTCTGAATTCTTGACCTTCCAAGGACCTGGTGAAATGAGGGGGCATGTGTGTGAACTTGGGCATTGGGCCTGGTGTAGATGTGGTGTGACAACTGTGAGGGCAGGGCTCCACTTTGGTGGGGTGGGGATAGTACTTGGGGACTGGGCAGTAGGTGACCTGGTCAGCGACACAGAAGCTCGGCTCTGGTGGGAGCACAGTGAGTGGAGCTCGAGTCTCTGGGCACAGGCTTAGGGACAGGGGGCACTGACCACAAGCTGACCCAGCATCCTGTTCAGTAGGGGCCAGCAGTCACAGGCTCACAAACCAACTAGCCCCTCTCCCTTCCCCTTGAGAGCGTTCAGCGCCTGCTTCATGCCGGCTGTTGCCCAGCACTTGGCACCGTGACAACGGAGAAAGAGAAACGCTGACCGTGTCTCATTGCTCGTTTGAGTGAATGTACTCTATATTTTTCGGAGGAGGTGTCACATGGGTGGGAATTTACTCCTCCTAAATGCTTTGATGGAAACATTACGTTTTTTGAGCAAACATGTGTCAACATCGCTGTGGGGGAAAAGGTTCCAGGATTCTCTGCCAGCTGAAGTCGGTACAAGACACTGGTCGGGGCCTGGCAGGTGGGGGTGACGCAGCCAGGCTGGTGGGAGGGGAGGAGGTAGCTGGAGGGCCAGGAGCCTGGCTGGCCTGATGGGAGGAGGCAGGTGGAGAGGAGAGAGGGAGTTGGGAGGCTGCAGGCTGACAATACACATTAACCCCCCACACATCACAAAACAGGGAGAGAGGGGAGCTTGAGGGGTGGGGGACAGAGAGTAGAGGCTCTGGAATGGTGAGCGCTAGCAGTTGAGACCAGAGAGTCAGGCTGGGCCAGATTGTTGAAGGCCCAGTAACAAGCTGTGTGACCTTGAGCAGCTTTTTCAACCTCTCTGTGCTCCAGCTTCATTTTAGTAAAATGTCACTGTGGATACCTACAGCTTATGGCTCTTTGGAGGATTAAGCGAGATAATGTATGTAAAATACCTAGCACGGGGCCTGGCACATAGCAGGTGCCAGGGCACATTTGTTGTTTGTTGGCGATGATAAAACCGCACAAGCATAGATGTGCTCACATAAATTAACAGCTGGGTTGCATGTAAACTGCTACCCGGGTCTGGCCCTCAGTCTAACCCCAGGTTTGTTCCTCACCTTCAGCTAAGTACAGCAGTGGTGTCTTCAGAAGCCCTTGTCCCTGAACAGCCAGGCCCTGGGGCTGACTGTCTGGAGGGCATCCGCCTCTGCCCGGTCCTGTGCCTGCCCCTGTCCCACACTCTTCCTGAGGCCCTGGGTTACAGCAGCACCTCCCTCCAGCTGAGGGTGTTCTGGTCAGCCTGCAAAGGGCCTCCGTCCTCTCACAGCCTCTAGAAAGGGGAGAGCTGTGGTCACAGGAAAAGTCCTTCCTCCCAGGATGTGAGCAGGTCTCTCCCCAAGGGGCTGTACCAGCAGTGTCTGGCAGCAGTCCTCGACGGTCTTGGGGCTGGCTCTCTCGCACCCCAGGAAATGGGAAGCTTCTTGAGGGGGGAGAGTTCCAGAGTCCCCCAGAGAGCCTACCCCAGTTGGTGAGACACCTTCAAATCTGAAAGGTGATGAGACGTCTGGGCTCTGAGCTTTTGGGAGAAGACTGACCTGCAGGGTGTATCTGTGAGTCCCGGGACCTGAAGAACCAGAGACGAATAGACCCCAAAGAGGGCCTGACAGGGCAGACGGCAGGACCCGGAGAGGGGGAGGCAGGCCGGGAATTCAGGGAGACGGGCAGAGATCTTTCAGGTCCTGTGCCTGTGCACACTGGGAAAGGCTTCCCTGAAGTGGGGGCGGTTGAGCTGGGCCTTGAAAGGTGCATGAGAATTGGAAATAGGGGTAGGCAGGGAGATCAGTGGGGGCAAGGGTGTGGCCGTGAGAAAGGGCAGGGCGTGCATGGGGAAGAGTAGAAATGGAGGGCCCTGTGGCTGGACTGGCAGGTGTGAAGGTGAGGAGTGTGCTGTGGGTAGGTGGGGTCTAATGATTAGCGAGGCCTGGGTCATGGGAGGTACTGGAACCAGGGGTGACTGGATCAGGGCAGCCTCTGAAAGTCCCCAGCTACATGTGGCCAAGGATGGTCACTGTGCACTCACTCCCTACTTTTACATATTATTCAAGATGACTCTGGAAGGAGGTTATGCAGTTCTCTAGGCTGAGGCTAGAAGGGTCTGGAGGAAGCAGCTTATTCAAGGTCAAACAGCTGGTGAGGGTAGGAGCCTGACTTGGGATGTACATCTTCTGACTCCCAGAAACAATCCTCTTTCTTTTTAGCTGTGACCCCCTCCTGTGGCAGCTGTGTTGCAGAGCGAGAGGCCCTGTGAAAGGGGCCTATTTTGTTGTAACAAGATATTAGAACTGTGTGGATCAACCAGTGGGGATGGCTTCCTGCCTGGGGGAAATCTGGGAAGGCTTCTAGGAGGAGGGGTATTAGAATTGGGGAGGGGGACAAGCAATAGATGCAAATGATTATCTGGGGTGAGGCACATCTACTTTCAGGTGAAGCTGGGTCAACTTGTGCAAGTGACTAAGCCTGTCTGGACTTGATTTCTTCATCTGTAAAGTGGTCACAATATCTGCCTGACCTGTTTGTTGCCATTACTGAGCTCAAGTGGGCGGCCTGCTTGGGGCCTGCACCTGGAGGAGTGCTCGGAGATGGGCTCTGCTCCCTCCTTCCTTGGGGCCTTGGTTGCTGTGGTGGGAGCTGAAGGGGCTTCCTCTGCCCCAGGGCCTCTCTCTGTTACTACAGCCTCACCTCTCCCATTTTGAAATTTCATTAAGACATTGATTAGATAACCTCGTCTCAAAAGGAAGGGAACCACTGTGAGTGCACCTCTGGCTAGGAGTCCTCTGGGCTTTGCGGGTGTGGACAGATGTAGATGGAGGGGGCAGGCGTTGCTGGATTACCTGGAGTCACCATCACCTGTGCCTAGGACAGAGCTGAGCCCCAGGGAGGACACAGCAGGGGATGGGGTGAGTTACCTCCCAGAGTAGGGGTTGCTGTGGGGCCACAGTTAGACCTCTTCCCTGGCCCCGCAGGTGCCCCAGCCAGAGGCCTGCCTGCCTGCCTGCACACAGTAGGTGCCTGACAGTCTGGCACTTCGTAGGAGTTCACTTGTTAGCTGAAGGACTGGAGCAGGCTGAAGCCACTGCGAACTGAGCTGGGGCTGGTGATGCCTCTGCATATGGAAGCCATGGAGTAGGCGGGACCCAGGCTGGGGCTTTGTTCTCTCAGACACCTGTTTATCGTAGTTCTCTGCAGGGACTGGATTCCATAATCCCATCGCACCAGAAAGTTGTGCAGCAGCTACACTAATGGAGGCTTCTGGGTCCCTGGCCTCAGCTTGCTTAGCCCTTGCGGGTGGCGGCTGGGAGGGAGGGAGGTGTGATTCCCTGTGTGTGGTAGAGGCTCGGTAAATAAAGACCGTTTCTGTGGCTTCTGGAGCGCCATGGAAGAGGGGGTGACCCCAGGCAAAATGTCAGGTTGGCTGGGCACACCCTTCCCAGAGGGATTTGCTTTTCAGTGAGGGCGGTGTGAGTGTGACCTGAGGATGAATCTCCTGGCCCGCTTTGGGCCCGGGGGTCATACTGGGTCTGTCTACCCCCGTTGTCCTGCTGCAGTCACACTCCTGTGCAGCTCCCCTGGCTCACCCTGCTGGTCCCCTGCCTCCCCTCTGTCCTGCTGGCCCAGCCCAGGATGTAGGTGCTTTCCTGCGGAGAGGAAACTTGAACCCAGGACTGCGCCTGCCTAGGAAGCCAGCTCTTCCCAGCTAGGGGGACGCTGTCCCTAGGTCCAGCCCGGGCGGGGAGTTGGGACTTCCCTTCTGCTCAGGTGACCAGCGTAGGCAAATCCCTGGCCTTGTCTGCACCTCCGTTTTTGTCAGTTGTTTAAAAATGTTCAAATGGAAGTGCGGGGGAGGGAGGGTGTTTGCCTCGTGGGGTGGGGGTGGGGGCGGGGTCCGGGCTGACGCAGCGGCGGGTCAAGCGGAAAGCATTGCAGCTGGGGGCAGCTGGCTGCGGAATGTCCCAGTCGTCCCATTTGCCGGGGCCGGGAAGGGCCAGCTGCTTCCGGCCTCAGAGCGCTTGGGACGGGCGCGCCCGGGTGCGAGCCTGGAGTGCTCTGGAGCGGCGCGGCGGGCGGGGGCTTGTTTTGGCGAACCCTCAAGACCTTTGGTCACCCCGCTCCCTCTTACACGGCTTTGGCTGGCCCGTCACAGCCCAGCTGGAAAGACACGTTTATTCATTCAAGATGTCTGTTAGCGCCTCCTTCGTGCCAGGCACTGGTGCTGGCCCGAGGTGTGCTAGGCCGACCAGGGTGACCAGGCCGCTGTCTCTCTCGGACCTGACATTCTCCTGGTGGGAGAAAGAGGGGGGCTGGACAAGATGATTTCAGATCAGTGCTAAGAAGAAAACGAAGAGGGTGATAACTCGGGGGTGGAAGTTGCTCCTTTAGCTAGACTGGTAGGAATGGCCTGTGCTAGGACTCTAGGACATTTGATCTGAGACCAGAATGAGGAAAAACCAGCCTTGCCTGGAGCCACAGCCAGCAGAAGGAATGGCAAGTGCAAAGGCCCGGAGGCGGGACCCCAGGCAGGATATAACCCTGGGCGGGGTCAGCACTTTAGGGGAGGAGCCTGGAAGGGACCTCTCTGAGGCTCCTGCACCTTCCCGGACCCAGAGCTCCTGCCCAGGTACCCTGGGAGAGAGACCTGCCTGTGGCTGGAAGCGAGTGTTTGTTTTCAGGCGTCTTTCTAGACTTCTTGGTCCTGGAGGTTGTGCCATGTGGTTACCTGTATGGAAGACTGTAATTTTCCACTTGTTCCCTGGAGGACCCGGAAATCTCTAGATGTTGTCACCACTGTTTTTTTTTTAAGTCATTTTTGAAATTTCAACTTAGAAGACAGATTCACCGTGTGCTTTGTGGGAAGGGGAAGCCTGCCCAGGCACACTTCTTAGATGCTGGCCTGGGCTCAGAGGTCCCCTGACCTGGCCAGGAGAGGCACCTGGCTGGACGCCATCCTCTGGAATGGGCCTTTGTGGCTTTGGACCCCTCGGTGACAACCTCGGCAAGATCCTGAGCCGGGCGGGAGGAGCTGCCCTCTGGAGACCTGGCCATCCTCGCAAGCCAGATCTGGTGCCCTGGCGGCAGGTACCCAGACCCTGCTCAGTCCAGAGCCGTGCGCTCCCGCCACCAAGGTCGGTGGGGAAGGCGGGCAGGAAACTTCCTCCCCAGTGGGTGGGCAGGCCTCGCGTGGGAGTGGGTTGGAGCTGGAGGGTGTGGGGCTGTTTCTCCAAGGAGGCCCAGCCTGGGACTCTGCTTGCCTGCGCAGCTGGGCCGTGGCCTGAGGCCTGGTTGGTTTGCTGCGTCAGTCAACAGCTCGCCCAGGCCCTTCTGAGCAGCTCAGCCCCAGTGCTGGCCCCTGGACAGAATGGGAGACCCCTTAGGGGCTTAGGAGGCCGAGTGAATGTGGTGGCTGGGCTTGCTAGACTGGCTTCTCCCTTCTGCTGGGAATCATGCGCTGTCCTCCAGGAGCTTCAACTCACGGGAGGGTGGTGGAGAAGCCCGTGAACGCAGGGCTGAACAGGCCGAAGCAGGCAAGGCCGTGGGTCTAGGCCCAGGGAACCAGCACGGGGGGGGGGGGGGGGGGGGGCAAGGTGGGCTGTAAGGAGGAGGCTGTGACCCCAAGCTATGGAGCCACTGAGGGCCCTGGGGCTGCTGTTGCCGTAGCTTCCCAGTGCAGGTGAGGAGAAGGGCAAAACTGCTGGGGCTCCCAGCCACTGCCTCTTGGAGACAGTGTTAATAATCCTAGCCTGTCTCTGTTCGTTAGTATTGCAGGAGAGAAGCTTTACTCCTAAAACTTTTATTGATCCAGACACTAATAAAAAGTAAAGGGTCTTTTGGAGCAAGGTTTTTTTTCTTTTTTCCAACTAGAGCAAAAAACATCAGAGCCCTAAAACACAAATTTGTTCTCTCCCTAGATGGGGGTGTGTGTGTGTGTGAGTGAGTGAGTGTGAGGTTGCCCTTGTTCAGATTGCGCCTGTTTAGGAAGGTTTCCCCGACTGCACAGGCCTACAGCCTTCCCTCTGCTGCCACTCCTACATATAGTCCCCCCAAGGGCTGAGGCCTCACAGGAGCCTTCCTGCCCACCTGAGCCCCCAGGGCCATCGAGAGGCATTGGCCACAAGAGGCCCCCAGGGCTCCACTCTTGACTTGTGTCGTTCTGGGTTTGGGTCTTTCACTGCCCTGTTCTTTGGTTTTGCGTTTTCATTTCCTAAATACTTACTGAGCTCTTACACCATGCCAGACCCTCCCTTAAGACACAGAAATACACAGACAGAGCCCTTGGCCGGAAAGAGCTTACCTTCTGGCAGGAGAGACAGATGATCATAAACCAGTGGAGAAACAATTCCCTGTTGGGTGAAGTTCCCCTGCTGAAATGTAAGTCAGGGCTTCTCCTCTGCTTCGTTCAGCACCTGGAATCCCAGCGCCTAAAATAGTGCCTGACACGTAGTTTGTGCTTAATAAATATTTGCTGGCTGAATGAGCAAGATGCTATGAAGGAAACAAGCCAAGCGTTCCAGTGGGGAGTAGCGGGGGTGGGGAAGGCCTGAGTTCCAAAAGACGCCAGAAGTGGGCCTTTCACAGATGGGGGTGGAGCAAGGGCTCCTGCCAAGGGAGCGGCAGGTACAAAGTCCCCAAGGCGGGGGAGTCCCCAAGGCGGGAAAGCGAGGCTTCAAGTGGAGGGTGGGGGCTGCTGGACGAGGTCAGAGGGTCAGCAGGCCACTCCTGCAGACTTCTTCAGCCTGGGAAGGAGTTTGGACTTGTTCGGAGTGCTGGAGGGAGTAATTGTAGGGTTTCTAGCTCAGGAGTTAAATAATTCTATTTGCATTTCTAAAGGCTTTCTCTGACTCCCTGGTTGGGGAGTAGGGGAGCGGGTCGGGCTGCCTGGGCAGGTGGAGAGGAGTGGACGGGGGTGAGCGTTCTGGAGGAGGTAGCGGGAGGGTTTGCTGATGGATTGGATTCTGAAGGCGGGGGAAAGGAGGGCTCCTGTCTTCTGAGATCTGCTTTAGCCACCAAGACGGATCTCTCCTGGGGCATTTCAGTCAGGCTTGAGGTTCTGTGGGGCCTTTGGGGACCTTGAGGAGAACCACTGGGGTCAGGACAGGCGTATTGAATAGAAAAAGGAGGTGACTAGAAGAGGAGGCAGCAGGCCAGGGAAGTGCAGGGAGAACCAGCCAGTCTGGGACACTGAGGGGGGTCGGTTGAGGCGCTCAGTTGTTCTCATCTCCCGGTCTCCACTCGCGGGCGGCTCACCTGCTGGGCCACACCTAGGGTTGCATCAGGATCCTCTGGTGGAATCCACGGAGATTCTGATTTGGAGGGCTGGAGTGGGCTCCCCAGATTGACCTGTAACAGGGCTCTGAGCTCTTCTTTCTCCTCCCTCTGTCCGGGGGGGCTTGCTAACTGCCCTATAGTGTTTCACTTTTTCTGGCATGGGTGGAGTCGCCTGACCCTGTCCTCACCTGTCCCTGCCCCATCTCGCCCTGGGTCCAAGGCCTTTAGGAAGAGCCTTGTGGAGCTGGGTTCATTTACACTAATGCATTTCCTCTGGAAGTCTCCTTTGTGTGTTTCGCTTCCAGAGAAGTTCGAAGTCTTTTTCAGGATATTTTGGTGGCCGGGACCTTGATCTGCCCCAAGGCTAGGATGACTGGAGGGGGAGTGTAGAATGTGTTCTGCTTTGGGGAAACAGTGTAGGGTCGGGGACAACTTAAGGTCTGCTGGTCCCCAGTTGGGTTCTCAGTATCTGTTGAATGAGTGACTCTCAGAGTTTTGAGTCTTTGGGTTCCCAGGTGGTTTGTTAAATGCTTTCTCTGCATCTGGTTGGCCAATGTCTTTATTTTTTTATTTTATTTTTTTGTGCGGAAGATTGGCCCTGAGCTAACATCTGTTGCCCAATTTCTTTTTGCTTGAGGAAGATTGTCACTGAGCTAACATCTGTGCCAATCGTCCTCTATTTTATGTGGTATGCCACCACAGCGTGGCTTGACAAGTGGTGCTAGGTCCGTGCCTGGGATCCAAACCTGTGAACCCCAGGCCTCTGAAGCAGCGTGCACGAACTCAACTGCTACGCCACCGAGCTGGCCAGCCAGTGTCTTTAAAACTGTTGTCTTCAGGGGATAATGTATTATCTCCTCATTTTGCACTGGAAGAAACGGAGGCTCAGGAGAGTGAAAGGACTTGCCTAGAGTTCCACAGTTGCTAAGTAATAACCCAGAATTGCAGCACAGGTCTGCAAACCCCCAAATCAGGCCACCCTTTACTGACCAGTTAACCCTGTGGGTGAGGAGGTAATCGTGGAGCGTAAGGCACCAGCTCTCTCATTGCCCCTCGGGAATAGTGGCCATGTGCTCTGCCAGAGCCACAGGGCCTTCCTCCTGCCTCATAACCACCTCTTTGCTCTGGTGCTCCACACCCCCGCCCCTCCCTCACCGCACATACCAGGTGCTGTAGGCCCCAGGAAGATAGAGTGAGACAGGCCTTGAACCTGGTCAAGTCTTGGGGGCTCTTGGGGCCAAGGGAGGCCCCAGCTTCTGCGAGGCTGTTTGTGCAGCAGGTGTGGGTGGCTTGTACGGCTGCTGCAGAATTCCCCACAGGAAAGCGAGCTCAGCTGCACGAGCCCATGGGAGACACCTGACGACGAGAGGGCCCGCCCCCTCACTGGGGACTGGGGAGACTGAGACCCAGAGGAGGCCGGGGTGGGGCTGGGCTCCCCTGGAGAGACAGCCTCTTCAGCTGTCTCCCAACAGGCCTTGTGGCTTTGCGCTCTTGACTCCCTCCTCTACCCAGCAGACCCCAGTTAGCCTGGGGGCAGAGTGGAGGCAGGCTGTTTTCGGGATTCTAAGGATGTGGGCCACAGCCCAGCTTTTCTCAGCCTTTGTGGCCCTCTGGCCTGGCACCTTCTAGGGGAGAGCGGGCATCTGGGAGGTGCTAGAGGCTGGTCCTGCCTGGTAGTCGCTGAGGGTCTCAATTGAACCCCTCTTTTTTACAGAAAGAAACTGAGGCCTATGGAAAGAAGTGACTTGCCTAGGGTCACTATTCAGGATACTGGTTTTCTGCTTTGTGCCTCCTAGCGTATCCTGGGCAGCCTCCTGCACTCTAGCTAATCTGGCTTGTCTTATTTAAGTGTCTCTCTGAGCCAGGCTTTGTTCTGTAACTCCTTGACTCCTCACAGCAACCCTGTGAAGTTAAATACTGTTATTATTGCTCATTTTACAGAGGGGGAAACTGAGAGGCCCAGAGAGGTGACTTAACTTGTCCAAGAACACAGGTAGCAAGTGGCACAGCCCAGATTTGAACTTGGACGGTCTGACTTTAGAGTCCACGTTCTTACCTACCAGGCTACACAGCTTCAAGCTTATTTGACTGCCAGGCTCCCATAGAAAAGAATGAGGGTAGAAATCCTTGAAGGACCTAGCCCCTGCGGAGTTAGGCCTGAGGACTCTGCCTGGCCTTGGCCTTTCTGATGGAGGATGGCCGTAAGACACCTACTTCGTGCCCAGCCACTCCAGGTGCCAGGAAGTGACCCACCTTTCTGGGAGGGCTTGTTAGACCGGGTTCTGAGGCCCAGTGGTCATCTCTCCTCCTTTCCTCTCCCCTACCCACTCCTATTCTAGCAACTAGGCAGGCCCTGCCCACCCCTGGAGACTTGGGGCCCCGGGAGAGCCCCCATCCCTGTAGCCCTGCCTCCTCCATTCCTGTGGACAGTGGAAGGCCTTGGCCAGCTTGCCTAAGCCCTGGGCTTGGAAGGATGGCTCCCCTCACCTGCATGCTCCTCTGGCCATACAGCCTGTCCAGGAAGGATTGAGGGCCTGGGTATCAAGTGCCCCACCCCTGCAGGGCTGCAGACCCGCCTTTTCTTCCTGCTCATCCTCCTTCTCCCTCCTTTTCCCATGCCTCACCTTTACCCAGCATCTGTCAGTCCATCCCCTTTCATATTGTCAGGTCACCATTTCTAGTCTTCTCATCTGTAAGAAGGGGGAAGAACAGAACCTATCTCACAGGGTTTTGAGGCTCACACTGAAAGCCAAGTTGCTGGGCATCTGCCACAAATGGTTCCTTATCCTCACGCCCTACATTTTCCCGCAAAGGAAAGATGCTTGCGGATGTGGAACAGGTGAGGCGTCCAGGAGAGAGCAGGTGGGAAAAAGAATCCTGGCTTTGGCTGACCTCGTGGGGGTGTGCCCTGGCCTTGCCGCAGGCTTCTGCGAAATCCTGAACCCACTGAGAACCTCTGCTCACCGCGGCTTCCTTGCCTGTAAGACGGGGTCGGGATGGTGCCTGTCCCGCGGAGTGGTTGTGAGGAGTAATGAGACGGCGCTGGGAAGTTGGGAGCACGGTGCCTGGCACATAGCGCTTCGCAACGGATGCGTTCCTCCTCTTATTCTTGACATGTAGCTTTTGGGGACCTTCGAGTGAAATTTGGAGTTGTACTCATCTGCATTTTGTCTGAAGTCTTCCTTAGAAGTCCAGAGCCTCCAATCCGATCATGGATTTGGGGGGATTTTTTTGACTTTTTGCTGTTGTATTTCCTCTACAGAAAAAGGGATCTGTGCCTTTAAGTCCCCGGCAGCCCCGAGTGGCACACTGGCCCTTTAAAAGCACATTACAGAGAGTTGGAACTTAGCCTTTGTTTAACTAGCCATAATTAGTCCCCGTGAACAGGGCTGGAGTGGTATGTCTAGGACCAGAGTGGAGTGGGAACAGCAGGCAACGGGCGGGCCAGTCTGGCCCCTCGGTTTCCCAGCCTGTTGAGCCTGGTCGCTGCCCTGAGGGATGGTGAGTAGCCTGACTGACTCAAATGGAGGTTGGAATGAGGGAGGCGGGGAAGGAGGGAGGCTGCCAGCCTCAGGGCCACTAACCAGCCTCCTAGGCCCAGGGAGACCTCAATGGGATGGGTGGGAGCGCTGGTCAGAGGGGCTGTCACAGGTGCCCAGCCTTGGGAGGGGCTCAGGAGTTCCCTAGGCATGGTGCGTCTCTCCTCCGCGGACGGCTACCGTCAGCCCAGAATGTGGAAGCTGTTAGGATAGCCCTGCCAGAAAGGGAGAAACAGAGAAGTGTTGTTGCTGTTTTTATTTTCTAAAGATAGAGGAAATCGGTGTCAGTTGCTCCTTTCTGCAAGCCAGCCCCGGCGGCCCGTGGCCTGCTCCACTGATGACCGGGAAGTGCTGGGAACTGCTGCGAAGTTTGTGAGCCGAGGAGCTTGGGGCGTTGCCCAACCCTGAGCTGGGCTGCGCTGGGCTTCCGCGGGGTGGGGGGGGCTGTGTCATCTCTGGCCCAGCCCCCAGCCCCCTGCAGGATGCTTCTTTTTTCCCTCCTTCCCCCTCCCATGTTGTTCCCTGATCCATTGGCCTGCAGGCTGGAGGTCTGCAAGACCAGGAAGGCTGTGTCTGGGCCTGGAGTGTGTTTTGCTCAATCTTAAACATGTGAAACAGTTGACAGGAGCCGGGGCACTTGGGAAATCAGGGATTTGGCTTGGTACAGCCAAGTCTCCATGTCCCTCGGTCCTAACCACCTTCACTGCCGCTGCTGGGGTGCTGGCAGTGGATCGGACTCCTGCCAGCTAGAGGTCCTTCCCACCACTTTCCAGACGGGGGAAATGATCTGCCCAGGGTCACATGGAAGGAGGTGGGAGCCGGGCTCAGTACAGTCCGGTGACCCTGGATTCCTCTAAGTTACTTGAAAATGGATGCATTTGATCATAGGACTTCTGTAGGTTTGGAGAAAACCTGAGGCATTGACAGGCAGTGCAGAGCATTTGGAGTTGGAGCCCAGATGCCAGGCCTCCAGCCCTGATCTGGGGCCTGTGAAATGACTTGAGCAAGCTGCTGGACCTCTCTGAGCCCCTGCTTCCTGATGTGCATGGGGTGGGTGCATAGGGGCAAACCCTGGAGGGAGTTGTCAGTTCTCCCGGGGCAGGCATCAAGGACGTGGTGGTCTTTGAGCCAGGCTTTGACGGATGAGTACAGCTTGGCTGCTGGGAGTCATTTAAGCGGAGGTGGGCAGCCCCTTGTGACTGGATCTAGACGGGGCTGAGTTGGCATGCACCTTAGGTGCTGTATTTAAAGAGTGTGGCTTTTATTGGTTGGAATCCCGTGGGCCACCTGGCAAATGACAGACAGGCCTAGCTTATGCGAGTCAGCCAGTGTGGGGTGAGAAAAGAGGGCAGGCTGTTGGAGTCTGTCACACTGTCTAGGCCTTAGGAAGCCCCTGGAGGTCTGGGAGCCTCAGTTCCCTTAACCGTAGTTGGGTGGCTGGGCTGTGTGAGGATCAGAGGTGTGGGGTCCGCTAAATGCGGAGCCAGCGCCTGCCTCATGTACTCTCCAGGTGTGTGGGCACACGGTGGCCTTTGAGGCAGGTACTGGAAGATTGCACATGGCTTTGAGGCATGGGCACTAGGTGCAGGAGGAACTCAGCAGCCACACCCCAGTTTTCTTTAACTTCGTTTCTCTGAGTTTCTGCCTTTGCCGGTATCCTGAGCCTGTGTCTTGCTGGCAGCCACCCTTTCCTGCTGTTTGCCGCTTTTGAACCTTCTTGGCTGTCTCCTGCCAGTTACAGTCTGGGAAACAGAGCTCTGATGCCCCTCAGGGACTCCCATACACCAAGCTTTGGGAGGAGTGGGGAGCCAGGGCCCCAAGGCCCCCAGGCTCAGCGCTGACATCCTGGAAGTGCTCAGTAACTGTATACTGAGGTGCTGGATCAACTCAGCCCATAATGGACCTCCAGCAGGCTCTGGCAGGAGGTCAGGGCAGCCCCTTGGTCAGGTGAGGAAGCTGAGGTGCAGGAGAGGCCAACCCCAAGGTCTACACTCCCTTGGCAGAGCACCCCTTCTCCTTCATGTCTTTGCCTCTTATCTCCCTGAGGCCACAAAGGCCCTCTGTCCCAAATGGTGGCTGGAATCAAAAGAGCCAGCAGGGCTGGAGGTGGGGATCAGGGCTGGAACCTGGGGTGTCAGCGTTTGTTCCTAGATATGTCCATCTCTCCTTAAACGAGGACGTCAAGGCGCCAACTTAAAATGGCAGCACACTGCAGCCTGCTCTTGGGGGTGGTGGCTGGAGCAGCTGGGGTTCTCTGGGGTCAGTTGGCACAGAGGCTTTTTGAGAGCCCATGTGCCGGGAGGGGGGCCTCTGCCTGCTGGGCAGCCTGAGAGGCACCTTGAAAGTGGCAGTGGGCCCAGGAGAAGCCAGGAGCCTCCAGAGAAGTAGGCAGGGGGAACCGGACAGAATGCCAGGGCTGATTACAGAGCTCTGCATGTCAGCTTACCCCTGTAGCACCAAAGGCAGTGTTGTCCCCGTTTTACAGATGAGCAAACTGAGGCATACAAATTAATTTGACCAAAGTCGCAGAGCTTTATTACATGTGTTGGTTTTTAAGGAAGGAGGCCTTACCACATTCAACTAGTCATCAGCCAGCATGGTACCAGGAGCTGGGGCTCTGTTGACAAGTGGCTGGTCCTTGGTTGAGGCAGGAAGCCTGGTGCCCAGGGATGGGGGAAGGACAGTCCCCAGATCACCTCATCACTCTAACATGAACAGCCCACACAGCACCAGAAGGCCACATGGCATGGCATCTGAGTCGCAGGTGGAGGAGATGAGAGGGGAGAAGATGCTGCCTCTGCCCCGCTCTCACATTCTGTGGAGAGGCCGGCTGAGCCTAGAAGGGCTTCCTGGTGGTGGAGAGCTGGTGAGAATTAGATGTCAGAGGGGTAGTGGCTTCCTTGGGGAGTAGAAGTCCTTGGTTTTCAGCTCATTCTTTTTCTTATTTCATCATCTTTCCCCACTTGGGTCATGAGTCCCCAGGGCCTGTGGCAGCTGTTGGAGGTATTTATGGTCCTGGATGGGGGTGAGGGAACCAGTCAGAAACCAGTCCCCCGTTCGGTGGTGTGGTCTGTGGGACAGAGGATGCACAGTGTGTTCCCACTGTGAGGAGGGGACGGGCACAGACAGCTTGCAGGGAGGGAGCACCTTGGCTGGGGCCTTGAACCGTCTCAGGGTTGTCCTAGTGAAAGGGCAGTTGAGCAGAGGGCCAGCACCGTGCAGCGGCCTGCAGTCTGGGACTGACTGGGTCAGGGTTGCAGTAGATGAGGCTGGGGTCAGAGCCCCAGGATGCAGTGCTCCCAGGGCTGGGGACTTAAGGTTTGGGAGTGTCACCCTCCCTCATCTTTCTGAGTGGCCACGCCAGGTTTGGTGGTTTCTCCTGGGACCCAGGGAACAGGTGGAGAGCTGTCCCCACTCAGATGCAGGAGGGGCACTTGGCCCTCAGCTCGCTTTCGATTTGCCCAAATCTCATGCTGTTCAATGAGTGTTCCTCAGATTCTCTTCTTTTAAAATTCAGGGCACTTCGCTGTTCTACTGAGGTTTATGAATGTTTAAAAACTGCTTTGCGGTCCCCAAAGTAATTTGACAAGTCTGACAGCTATTGATTAAAAACCTGAAATTATTCAGGCTGCAGGATGACTTGGGGGATTAGATGGAAAGTTTTTTGTTTCTTCTCTCTCGATGTGCCCCTTGCCCCCCCCCCCCAAAAAAAGAGAAATAAGATGTGGGGAGGTAAATGTGTTCCCAAATGCTTTCTGAAAACTCCTTTAGTTTGCAGAATTTTACTGGAAAGGATGGGAATGGGCTATGGTCAGGATGCTGAGGGTGCCTCTCCTGTTCCAAGACCAGAACCAGCACCCCTACATCGTTGGTCCCTCCCTAAGCCTTGTGGCTCAAGTTGCCAGCAGGCAGCAATGAGGTATCGCGCTAATGGTATTAGAGGGGTGGGCCCAAGGTCACAGGCAGATTAAGGGTAGACCTGGACAGGAGCCCAGGACTCCCTGGCCAGCTTCCTCCTCTCCCTCTTGGTGAGAAGGACCGGCCCTGCTGGGGCACTGGGCTGACAGGATGCCCAGCCTCCAGGCCTGGCCCAGCATGAGGGAGGTGCCAGAACTGTCCCACAGAGGATGATCAGGCCGTTAGGATCCCAGCTTTCTCTTTTGTCTCATGTGACCCAGCCAAGCCACTCCTCTCTGCAAGCCTCAGTTTCCCTTAGTGTCCTAAAGCTTCCTTCATCAAATCCTTTGGATTAACTGGGATGTGTCCGGGAAAGGTTGCCCTGTCAGCCGAGGCTCATTGAGCCTGTTTGCGTTCCTGCTCCCTGTCTCTGCTGGGGCGATGCTGCCTTTGGCTCAGGGCTGTTGGGAGAAGGCCGTGATGATGATGTGCATACCTTAGTAAGAACAGTTGTCACACAGCTGGACACATAGGAGGTGCTAGTGAGTGGCTGTTAAGTCCCACCTGCCACAGTGCTGCTCATTTGGTCAGCATATGTGGGGCACCTCCTGGGAGCCAGGCCTCGGGCCACACTGCAGCGCTGGCAGGTGATGACCTGCCCTGTCCTCCTATCCTGGTTGCCAGGGTGTGGAGCCTCCTTTGCCAGCTCAGCCCTGCTGTCTTGAGGGGAAGTGCAGGTTCCCAGGGGCGGGGTGAAGGCAGGAGACTAGGCTCCTCCCAGCCCGGGGCTCAGTATGTGTATGGGGACGGGGTCACGCTGGGTCCAGTGACTGCTCAGACCTGCCCCTGCCTTGGACTGAAAGAATCTTGGGCCAAGAGGGACCAGGCCTCCAGGCCCTGTCATCTCAGGAAGCCTTCCCAGGCCGAGTAGCCAACCTCCCTGCCTTTTAAGGACAGATTCTGTCCCCCCAGGGCCCTGGGGCCACCAGGCGGCTGCATTCTTCTCCCCTCCCCTGGGACCCCAGCTGCAGTGGGAGCGACCGCTGACCTTCTCAGCAGCTGGTTCCCAGGCCGGCAGGGCAAGGCTGAGCCTGGGGAGAGATGGCTCTGCTGGACATATCGAGTCGGCACTGCCCTGTTTATGTCCTGCTGTTCGATTCTCAGGAGGTCGGCGCCCTCACCCTGACTCTGCTCCAGGACCCACTCCTTCCACTGAGGCAGAGATTCCCAGCACAGCTCCCTGGACCTGCCTGTGACAGGCAGAAGCGTGCTTGACATGTTCTGACCTACCTCCAGAGTGCACGGGTCCTGCCAGCCCTTGAGTGGGCACCTCCTCCGTGGAGACCACCCTTGTCTGGGATTTCTACCCCTTCCAGGGCTGGCTGCGGCTGTGGGCGGTGGCACGGGACCACATAGGCCTCTGAGTGGGAGATTGCATTGGGGGACTCTACACTAGGAAGTCACGGGAGAGGGGCTAAAGTGGCCCCTCAGCACAGTCTACTGCCCACCCCCAGGTGCCCTCTTCTCTCTTCCTTTCCCTTCAGGAAATTAAGGGCCTTTTTTTTGAGGCACTCCAGAGCATTTGGATAGATGTAGTTTGCCCCCGTCTTGTAGATGGGGAAAATGGAGGCACAGAGAAGGTAAGGGATGTGAGTGGTCAGAGGGGAGGAACAGAGAATGGCCAGGGAGGTCCCTATTTTGCCATCCCAAGTGTCAGCAGCGTGACCTACACTAGAAATGTCAGCCTTGGTAACAGCATGCACATCCTTCATCAGCCTGGTTCACAGCTGGACCCCTTGCTCCTGCAGTGGGGTCTGGCATGAGGTGAGTGAGTGGAACAGAGAGAGGAGGCCTGGACTGTCCCGAGGGGTTGATGTCATTGGTAGCATTTACCCTGCTCTGCTGAGCATCTCACCTGCATTATCACATTTGATCTGAGCAGCAGCTGTGTGAGGAAGGCGTGTCACTCTCCCCTCTTACGGATGGGGAAATGGAGGCCTCAAAAGGTGAATGACTTAAAAGTACTCAAGGTTGTGTGGTTTTTTTGTGTGTGAGGAAGATTGGCCCTAAGCTAACATCTGTTGCCAGTTTTCCTCTTTTTGCTTGAGGAAGCTTGTTGCTGAGCTAACATCTGTACCAGTATTCCTCTATTTTATGTGGGACTCTGCCATAGCATGGCTTGATGAGGGGTGCTAGGTCTGCGCCCGGCATCTGAACCTGCAAACCCTGGTTTGCCCGGATGGAGTGCACGAACTTAACCACTCTGCCACCAGGCCAGCCCCTAGATTGTGTGTTTTATAAGAAGTGGAGACCAGATTTGCTCCTACAGCTGGGCACCCTTGACACTAGACCCTCCCGCTCTCCTGTCTGTTCCCAGCTGCAGGTGCGTGTGTGTGTGTTTACTCCTGGGCTCACTCCACTGCCTGCCTGCTAGCCCAACCCCCACCTGCTAGCCCAGCTCCCACTGGTGGTCCCGGCCTCTCTTCCACAGCATGTGCTGTCTACAAGGAGTCTCCCAGCTTCTGCTTGTACTTCCAGAGACTGGGTGCCTGCTCCCTTTAAAACCAAACCCACCTGGCCCATGTGGGGACAGCTGTGACTGAGCTGGAATTGGCCTCTCCTGGTCCCAGCCCTGCCCTCTGGGGGCACGCAGGGCAGCTCCCTCTGCCCCTTTGAGATTGGGAGAGAGATTCTGAGTCTCTTACTTTCCAGGCTGTACAACCCCCGCCCGTAGCTGGGAACATCCTCCCCATGTCAGACAGGGCTTTTTAATTATCGCAAGTTTTATTTTTGGGTCTCCTCCCTCCTTGAAATAATGGGGAATTTGCTAAACTTCTGTGTCACTAACATTTTAAGAGAAAAAAGGATGGAGTTGAAAAACAGCTCGTGGGTTGGCTGGAAGGCTATCAGATAAGGCCGTGGCCCAGGAGCCAGGACAATGTCCCGTTGTTCCCACTCCCGGCCCTCACAATGAGCTGCTGTTGGGACCTGGCTGTATCTCCAGCAGCGGCTCCGCCCCTGCCGTGCCCACGTTTCCTGGGCTCCTGGGCTCCTGGGCTCTGGGCAGAGGCTGCCCCACCCCAGCCAGCCCTGTACTGAGTGGGTCACGGCAAGCAGGTCAGCTGGCTGTGGCCTTTCCCTGCCTGTGGGGAGACGAAAAGCCGAGCCTTGAGCTGATGGAGTTAGTCGTGGACTCTGCTGAACGGGGTTCAGGTCCTGCTCGGCTGCTTGCCAGCGGTGCAGTCTTGGGCAAGCCGCCTGGCTTTTCCGAGGTGCGCACCTCAGTCCTCACCAGTCGTCATGAGTGTTAGGTGAGGAGACGGGGAAAGTGGCGTGGAGCGGGGCTCAGCCACATGGCCCGAGCGTGCACTCCTGTCTGTCTGGAGAGACCAGGGCCAGCGTGCTGGTGGTGGCGGCATTTGGGCTGGGCTTTGAAAACTGGGGAAGAAGCATTTTGTTAGCTAGAGAAGTGGAGGGAAAGGTGGTGGAGCTCAGGAAACAGCACAGGCCAAGGCCCCCCAGAGGGAGGGGGTTCCTGGGTGGTGGGGACCAGCTGGGGAGGAGAGGCTAGGTCATGTGTCAGGGTGTGGTGCGAGTGGAGGTAGAGAGTGGGTGTCTCGTACAGTCATGTGGCATCCCTGGCTGGGCTGTTGTGAGAAATAGCTCAGGCCTGGATGTGGAAGTGATCTGCACAGGCCAGTGGAGACCTCTCTGCAAAGGCCTTTTGCCCTCATTGGTGCTGCCTCACTGAGGGGACCAAGGCTCTGGTCTCTAGGGACCACAGGAGGCTATCAGGGGAAGCCGTCATGAGACTGAGCTGGGCACTGGGGGAGGCCACACAGTTGGAGTGTTGGGCCACCTTCTCTTCCACCTCAGCCTTGGGGTGGCAGGGAGGACCCTGACCCAGAGCCTGGGGAACACAGAGGCCCTGCACACAATGGCATCAGCCCCTAGATTTCCACACCACACGGGCAGCCATGGCAGGACCCCTAGACCAACCTGGGTCCCTGTTGCTGCAGGGGGCTGTGGGCAGATCATGTGACTGCTCCTTCCTGAGGCCATCTTCCCTTTCTATAAAATGGGTAGATGAATACTCCTGGCAGGCTTGTGTGTAATTGAAATGACAAAAAGAGATGTGAAGGTGACCAGCTGGGAGCCCTGTGCTGAGTGGAGGTGGGTACCTAGGAGTGCCTCTCTCCTGGGAGTGGAGTGGGTGCGAGGCAGAGGCCAGCACGTGCTCACCTCCTTTTTACCGAGCTTCCTAGGCAGGGAGACCATGCCCGCTCACTGCCCCCTTGGAACCCGGGCAGTCTGCAGTCCCTTCTCCCTCCCTCCCTCCCTCTCTCCTTGATGGCCTTCTTGCCTGGCCTGGGAAGGCAGAGGCTGGAGGTGAGGGAGGAAGTGGCCCAACGATGCAGTCTGCAATTCTGAGGCAAAGGCAAGGCGGGGTCAGGGCCTGCCTTGGGTGACTGACAGGGTCGGGGTCCCTGGTGTGGAGTGGTCGGGGTGCTGCAGGCCTAGGACAGGGCTGGCTTCCTGGAGGAGGTGGTTCTTCGGCCGTGAGGTGATCCTGCTGGGTACAGGAAGTGACCAGGTGACTATTTTCCCTTCCTGAGCGCTAGTCATCTTATCAGCCACCACCACGGGCACACCTAGTTCTGTCAGGAGGTCCCCCCTGGCAGCGTCACAGCAGACCAGCTCCCTCTGGGCTCAGAGCTGTATGTAAGTGCCTGATGAATAGGTGTCCCTTTCTCTCCCACCACGAGCCTCATGGGGAGGAGGGGTGGCAGGTAGACTCCAGGCTGAGTGGGAATGATGTACATCTGCGGATGAGTCAGGGAGCACAGGCCCATTGGAGCTGCCCCCAGCACACAGGGCAGCGGTCAGAGCCTGGCCTTGTGCTGTGCAGGAGCAGCCTGGCAGACCTTGGAGTAGCTACTGGGCCTCCCTGCACCCCGCCCTGCCCCCATTCCGCCTCCTCCCAGTGAGCTTGGGCTGCAGAGGTGAGTGCAGCCTCTGCACCATGTCCCCCAACTTGGAGAAGCCCTGGGGAGGGGGAGAGGGTCAGGGCTGCCCAGCTTCCCCACAGCCCCCTGTTCAGCCAGGAACCTTCAGTGACGCCTGAGTCAGCTGGGGAGCTTGTGGTGCAGGATGGTGGGGAAGGAAGAGGAGGGTTCTGCAGCCACACCAGGCTCTGCCTGCTTTGGGGTCTGACTTGGGCCTGCCGGGCTCCTAGGCTATAGAACCAGCGCCCCCCTGGGTCTCCCTGGGCAGGCCCAGTCCCTGAACCGTGCCTCCCTTTCCTCAGCTCCTTCAGACACCCCAGGCAGGAGGCGGCCCCTGTGTGCCAGCTCCTCCCTTTGCTCTTCCTGGGTCCCTACTCCACCCGCCCTGGCTCCCAGCATCCTTGCCTGGTAGGGGTTTCCAGGCTGGGCCAGAAAGCAGCCTGATCCGGACCTGCAGGCTGGGTTTTCAGGCTTTCCTAGGCTGGGTGATTTCCCTAGCATCTGGCACAAGGCATCTCTTGCTCTGAGGCATGACGCCCCATCCTGGGAGGGAGGCCTGGAATCTGCCGCTTGAGGTGAGTGACCTGGGGTGGAATCTCAACTGAATGGACGGCAGACCCACCCACGGCATTGCTCAGTGCTGTGATGGGGAGGAGGCTGGGCCATGGAGCAGGGCCTGGAGCGCTCATCGAGGGAAGAAACCTGTTAGCACCTAGTGTTTGTGAGATGCTGCCGCCCAGAGAGAGGATAACAGGGGAGCAGAAGCACCACAGCTGTGCAGACCAGGGGGCTTGGCCTCGTTGAGAGGTTCCATGTGTGAGCCCCAGAAGGGTCAGGTTGGTTCTAACCTGACTTCAGCCTGTCTCACAGCTTCCCTTTGGTCTGTCCATTCCCCTCCAGCTTTCAGAAGTCCTGCCTGAGGCCATCAATTCAGCTTAAGTGATCTGAGCCCTACTGTGTGCCAGCTTTGTGCTGGGCATAGGGGAGCCGTTGGGGGCAGACTGACTGGGTCTCTTGGGTTGGGCTTTGGGGTCCCCAAGGGCTGGGGTCGCAGTTCCAGCTCTGGCTCCCATGCAGTGCCTGCACCGACTCCATGTCAGGGAGGGCTGTTGCCATGGACAGCGGGTTGGGGAGTGGCCTCTGTCAGCCTGTGAGGCCCTCTGGGCAGGGCCCCTGTGGCTCATCTCTGGATTCCTGAGCCCACACATAGTGGGCCTCAGCCCTCCTTACCTTAGGTGGTCATGGAAGTGGGTTACAGGGTGTGTGCCCTTCAGGGGGAAGTGGCGACCTTGCCAGGCCTCACTTACCTGAGGAGGGGTCTTTGGCAAGGCAAGGAGACAATGATAGACTGAGCCCTGGGTCACTGGAGGCCAGGAGCTGAGAGGCAGAGCGGCTGGGGGAAGGAGTTCTGGGTGGGCTTTGCCCAGGGCAGGGTCTGTGTCAGCTCTATGGTTTTGGGCTGTGGACATGAGTAGGGGCAAGGCCTGCCCAGCGTCGGTGCCGGGGGAGGTCTTAGCAGACCTGGGTGGTCCTCAGACTTTTCCTGTGCCCCAGCTGTAGAGGGGCTCCAGTGGGGCACTGCTGTGTGCTCTGGAAAGGGACATTGACCTCTCTGAGGTGGACTCTACCAAGCACTGGTGCAGTGCTTTCCATGTGATATGCTGAGGAATCCAAGGCTCAGAGAGGGCAAGTGACTTGCCCAGGGCTTCACAGCAGGTGAGCAGTGGGCCCAGGTGCAAGGTCAGGTCTGTCAGAGACAGTCCAGGTCCGGGTTCCATTTGGGCACCGGGTGACATCAGCTACCTCTGCTACCTTGTGCCTGTATTGGACCTACTGACCCTGGCCTGGGCCCCTGAACCTCAGCAGGTGGACCCTATCTGAGTCTCAGCATCTCGGGTACTGTGCAGAGGCTGCTGCATTCACTCCATGTTGAGCCTCACAGTCCTCATCTGTAAGATGGGAGCAGCAGATGTCCTGTGGCTCCCCTGCCTCGAGTGGGGCTGGTGGGTAGAGTGGGATGGTGTATGAGAAAGGACTCTTCGGCAATGACATTTTGGACAAATGGGTGACTGCTTCGGTCTTGGATGGGGACCAGGGCGGAGGGGAGGTGGGGAAGGGTCAGCTCTTTGCTGTGTGTCTCTGAGGCCACTTAGGAGCCAGGCTGGACCCTACCCAACACTCAGTGCTGACTTTCCACTCCTGAGTGGTGGCCTAATCCTCAGCCACTTGCTTCATTAGAGGCTGGGCGACCTACCCAGAGTCCCACAGCGGGGGCGGGTCTCTGTGCCTCTAGCGCTGCAATGCCCCCTCCTCCCAAGTCTCCTTAAGACAGGACAGTGGGAGTTGAGACGAGGATTGGTTGCCTCCAGCTGGGGGCTCTTCGCAGGCTTCCTGGAGGAGAGGGGAGGGGAGGGGACAGGGCAGGGAGAAGGAGAGAGGAGAGTGGCAGGCCCAGCCCGACACACCTACTGCCTACCCCCCAGGTCCCATCTGATGCCGAGGCTGAAGGAGTCTCGCTCCCACGAGTCCCTGCTCAGCCCCAGCAGCGCGGTGGAGGCGCTGGACCTCAGCATGGAGGAGGAGGTTGTCATCAAGCCCGTGCACAGCAGCATCCTAGGCCAGGACTACTGCTTCGAGGTGGGTTCCTCTGCAGGGTGTGGTCGGGTGCTGGTATCCTCGTCTCACGAGGCCAGGTCTCTTCCAGACACCCTCCTGGAGTGCTCTGTGGCCTCAGTGGGGGCCAGGCTTTTTGGGACAGCAGCAGAATCTGCTCAGAGCTTTTGCCTCCCAGGAGACCAGGTGGAGCTGGGAGATGGGGGACTTCGTTCCTGCTCTGTGGGCTCCTTGGAAATGGGCCAGCGTTGTCCTCGTGCTGGCCAGGGCAGGAGGCCCCAGTGGGAGTAAGGGAGTAAAAGCCTGTATAGACCTGCTTAAGCCCAGGGCCCATGTCTTAAGCCTGCCCACCCTTCCTTAGAAACCCCTCAGATGCAAGGTGGGCTAGTGGAGAGTGCTCCCTCTTCTGGGCCTGTTTCCCTCTCTGATAATGAGCTAGAACGTTTGCTGCCCAGCATTCTGTGACCCAAGGTTTGAGAGTAGAGGGCCAGCCACCCAACCTGGCAGGGCTGTACCTGGGGATCACTTGTCCAGTCCCTCACTATGGACAAGGAATCTGAGGCCTAGCCAGGGCAAGAAGATGTCAGAGGCCACACAATGAGGCTGAGGCCAAGCCAGGACTAGGGCAGCTAATGTTGTAGGTGTTCCTGGGAGTTCCCAGTTGCTTCTGTAATTATTCATATTGTCCTCCCACCTCTCTTTCTGGGAAGCTTCCTACCCTCTGCCCCCACCCCCAACAATGTTGCATAATTAGGGGAGCTCTCTAATAGAAGAATGAGCCTGGTAATGAAAATCAGCCACCTGGGGACCAGTGTGGCAACCTCCTGGCACCCCCAGGCCAGGGAAAGAATAGAGTGGTGCCTGGCATCTGCCCTACACCCTGTGCCCACTGGGTGCTGTTTCTGGTTCGAGACTCCTGCTCCAGCCAGGCTTCGTCTGGGCTCTGACTTCTTTGCCTGGGACTGGCAGAAGATGCTTCCTGGCTACTTGTCCACAGCTGGGGGTGCTGTGGCTTGTGCAAGCCCTTGAAAGGCTGGATAAGGAGTCTGGTTTCCCCCCATAGAGCCCTGGGCTTGCTGCCAGGGACAGGGGGCAGGTGCAGCTCGGGCTGGACTCCCTTGCCTGGAGGAAACCAGAGGCTGAGCAAGAGTCAGACAGCGAGGGGAAGGTGAGAGTTCCAGGCAGGAGGAGCCCAGGGCCCAGCACACCCAGACAGCCCACTTCTCCTTTCTCTAGGCTGACCCCCAAATGTTAAGTCTCTGTGGCCATCATTGTTTTCGCTGTCGCTTGGCAAAAGGGAACTGTCAAAAGGTGTCAGCTGAGGACTGAAGTGATCCTTGTGCCTACCTGAGGTTGTCTCCTCGGTGCCTCCACCTGTAGAAGGAAGCTCTGTTGAAGCATTGCCCCCTGACCTGGGCAGGGGGTTCATGCCTTCTCTCCCAGAGAGTGAGGCTGGAGTCAGAAAGATGCTTTCTATGGACAGAGGGTGCTGAAGCAGGGATGAGGAGCCGGGACCAGGTGCCACACGGCGCTGGGCCACCCCCCCATTTCTGACTTGCCCTGGTATAGTGGGTCTCAGTGCACTACCTGCAAACAGGAGATGTAGGGGTCGTTGTGAGCCTTGTTCTGCCTCTTCCCTGAGGCCGTGGTGCAGACCTGGTGGCTGAAGCCCCCCAGACCCCAGACGTCTTCCATCGTGCCCAGCCTTGCTGCCTTCCCTCCCCTGTGACACTGTCCTGTCCATGCCCACAGGTGACAACATCATCAGGAAGCAAGTGCTTCTCCTGCCGGTCAGCAGCCGAGCGGGATAAGTGGATGGAGAACCTGCGGCGCGCGGTGCACCCCAACAAGGTAGACCTCGTGTCCTCTCTCCAAAGCATGGGGGATTGAGGTTAGACCCAGAGCAGAGCGCAGACTTGGACCTGAGGGAGCAGAGGGAGGGATCTCTGGTGTGGCTGGGATTGGGGAGTGGGGCCAGCCTGCACGGAGCGGGCAGTAGTGTTGGGCTCCGACAGAGGAGTTCGAGTTGGCCAGGCTGACTCAGGTGCTGTGAGCCTATGTCCTCGAAGCTACACACAGGAGGCTGGGGAGTGGGGTGCTGCTGTCCTTCTGCCTGGAACTCTTGTGCCCCTTCCCCCGTGGCCGATCCCTGCTCATCCATCTAATTCCACCTTAGACACCCGTCTCCTTCTGCAGATGAGAACTGCCGGCACAGGCTAGTGCCCTCTGTGTTCCCACTGCCCCCAGGCTACCTCCATCATGTTCATGGGACCCTGACTAGAATCACCTGCTTCTGTGTCTGACTAGAGGGCCTAAACTGCATCCTGGTCACCGTGATATCACTAAGGATGCCTTAGCAGTGGTCACCTCTTAAGTGACTTTATAGATCAGCAAACTTCAGAAGAGCTAATAAATGGTACAGTAGCCTGTTTTGTAGCAAGCATTGTGTTAAGCTCTTATTTGATCGCTAGTTTGTTTTATATAAAAGGGAACTGAGACTTAGATTAAGTCACTTGCCCAAGGTCAGTGAGCTGGTCTGAGGCTGAGCAGAAATCAGCCTCTCAGGGCCTGGGCCCTGCCCACCAGCTTCCGAGCCCCTCCCAGATCTGAGAACCCTGCCCAGCTCTAGGCTGGGTGGTGGGTGGGTGGCCGGTCCCACAATGACCACAGCCCCCCTTGTGCATGTGCAGGACAACAGCCGGCGTGTGGAGCACATCCTGAAGCTGTGGGTGATTGAGGCCAAGGACTTGCCAGCCAAGAAGAAGTACCTGTGTGAGCTGTGCCTGGACGATGTGCTCTATGCCCGCACCACGGGCAAGCTCAAGACGGACAATGTCTTCTGGGGCGAGCACTTTGAGTTCCACAACCTGCCACCCCTGCGCACCGTCACCGTCCACCTGTACCGGGAGACCGACAAGAAGAAGAAGAAGGAACGCAACAGTTACCTGGGCCTGGTGAGCCTGCCTGCTGCCTCGGTGGCTGGGCGGCAGTTCGTGGAGAAGTGGTACCCAGTGGTGACGCCCAACCCCAAGGGCGGCAAGGGCCCTGGTCCCATGATCCGCATCAAGGCACGTTACCAGACCATCACCATCCTGCCCATGGAGATGTACAAGGAGTTTGCCGAGCACATCACCAACCACTACCTGGGGCTCTGTGCAGCCCTCGAGCCCATCCTCAGTGCCAAGACCAAGGAGGAGATGGCGTCGGCCCTGGTGCATATTCTGCAGAGCACAGGCAAGGTGAAGGTGCGTGTGCGGGCGACGGGCAGGGTCCCCCACATCGCATGGCCCCGTGGAAAGGCCTGGTGATGTGCACTAGGTCAGCTGCCGTTCCCCATGTCCACATCATGGATTTCAGTTCTTATGGAGCCACTGGTCACAGCTAGGTGGGCTCCCTAAACCCAAGAGTTGCATCATGGAGTGGGGGCTTCATGCTCCTCCTCTGGTTGAAGCTGGTCGCTGAGGCAGGTTTGGAGTGGTGGACAGGACTGTGGCTTCTAGTGTGGAAGTGGGTTTTAGGGGCCTCCCCCACTGCCCCAGAGGGCTGGCCCCTGAGGCTCGAGGGAAGCAGGTCACGTGGCCAGCCTCTCCCAGCACATGGGTCATGACCCAGACACACATATCTCTTGAGGTATTGAGTTTGGTTGACATCCCCAAAAGGTGACCACCAGGGTACAGCCACTGTCACAACCCCCACCTCACCCCTCACTCTCACACTCAGACAGATTCACAGACACAGTACACGCTGGGCCGCCCCCTCGTTGCTGCGCAGTGCGCAGCCATCCGATGGTCTGCAGCCATGGCTACAGCCGTCTCCAGCCCCAGAGCCCACGGAGACAGGGATTGTCTACAGCCATTCAGGCAGTCCCTGCTTCAGGGCTGGAGCGGCCCAGCTCTCCCCTCCGCACCTTCTTTGCCTTCCACTCCCCGCCTGGCCAGACCACGCCTCAGCCCCCACCCACCTGGTTTTGGAGATAAGTGGGCTCCTTCAGGAAGGCTCTCCATCGCCTACCTCAGTGGAGTGTGGTTCTGTGGGCCTCAAAGGCAGACCTTCCCCTCTTCACCCTGCCCCTTCCTTGAGGGGAGCTGTCTGAAGGGTGTGCTGTGGAGAAGGAGGACTGGACGTGGGGTCCATCCATGTTGCAGGAGGCCTCAGGAGCTGGGCCTCTGCCGTCTGGACGTGGTGTGGTTTGAGAGTTGAGTGGCCTGTGATGGGCTGAGGGACTGCCCTATGTCAAGGTCCTGAACCTTCAGCCTGGGGCGGGGGAGGCACCGGTTGGGGGCCAGGCCTTGGGCACATGGCTCCAGTGGGGCCCTATCCTCTTACCCGTTCCCAGAAGGCCCTGGGCTCCCTCAGGCCCTCCAGAGCCCCACTGCCTGTTGGACTAGTGGTGTGCAGCAAATGCAGGATCCGGGAGATGACCTTTCTCAGCATGGGCTCCGTGGGGCAGGGGGAGCACTCGGTGTCCTCTATGCTGTTGGACCACCTCCTGCCCCCACCCCAGCCTTCACACCTGGCTGGGTGAGGCTGTGAGTTGGATGTGTGTCTGAACTGTCCTTGATTTCCTGGCCAACACTGGGAGGGGGTGCTGGGAAACAGTGAATCAAGGAAGCTCTGGCCCCAGAGAGGGAGCCAGGGAGGCAGCAGGGGCACCAGTGGTGTCCTTTTCTGTTGCCGTGTCTGTTCTTTCAATACCTGGCTCCCGAGGGCTGGGCTGACCAGGAAGCCAGCTCCCATCTGAAGGGACCTTTGCACTTGGGGCTCACAGCTGAGACAAGAGGCAAATTGAGGTGCTCATTGTGCATGAAGGTAGAAGCCAGGCTCCCCTAGTGGGCCCTCAGCAGCAGCAGAATAGGCAGCAACTCGTGTTGCTGGGGTGATGCGTCTGAGCTCCCGCTCTGTGAACACTTGGGAACTGATGGGCGTTCTTGGTGCGAGAGGCAGAGCAGCTGAGAGGTGAGGGCTGTGCGAGTGGGCGTTGCAGCACCTTGCTGCCCTCTCCTAGGCTCCTCTCTCCTGGGCTGTGGCTTTTCAGAGTTTCTGTCCTCGGCCCCCAAGGGACTTGTCCCTGCCGTCCTCCTCTCCCCTCAGTGCAGCAGGTGCAACGGGGCATGGGGAGCGAGAGACTTGGGCCAGATCTGGCCCTGGTAGCTTTGCGGCCCTGCACAGGTCACTTCCCCATTCTGTGTCCTTTCCCCCTCCTTGGGTCCGAGTTCAAAGGAGAGCTCCTCCTCATCCCAGCCTGGGCCTGGCACCGACCTCAGGAGTACACGAGCCCAGTGGAGCTATGGGGTCCCATGCAGTATTTACCTCTGCTTCGTGTGTTCGGAGAAGGGGACCCTAGAGACCATCAGTAGGGATCCTCAGGCTGTGTGATCCCCAGAGAGGCCAACGGCAGCTTCCCCCAACCCCCTCCTGTCCCTCCATTGGCCAGCCACGTCTCCTGGGCCTGGAGCTCAGTTCTGTATTTCAAGGGCCACTTGTGATTCCAGAGGGCCTCAAGGTTGTGCACATTGGAGTGAGAAGTTTCCAGAGCACCTGGTCCATGCTGGCCACCTGGCAGCCTCTGTGCTGTCTGGCCCCTGCCCTGTCACCCTCCCCTGGGTCCAGCTCTCTACTGTCCTGTTCCCCTCCTTCAAGTCACAGGTTGGCTGTGGGCGTGAGGAGCTGGGGGCTCCAGGAGGAGGGAGTTCCCCCTGGGTGGGTGCAGCAGGTTCATAGTGCAGCCTCCCTGCAGTCAGGAGGGAGGGCATGGGCTCACGCTCCCTCCCGGGGTCTTCCCATGACACTATATGTGAGACTGATAGGCTGCCCTCCGAGGAAGTCAGGGATCCACACAGTGAAACCCTGCCATCCTGGGTTTGCCAGGTGGACAGTGGTGCCACCGCCTTCCGCCCAAGCCAAGGTCCATGCTCTCGCCGTCTAAGCATTGGCTCACTGCCTTCCGGGGCAGCTGGACAGCCTCGGCCTCTCTCTCCTCCTTCCCTGTGGGGCTGCACAGAGTGAGTCTGTGTCTGGCGTGGGAGACCCATCAGAGTAACGAGTGCACAGTGGCAGCTGCTTGTGCGATGGGGAGAGGGCGATCCGTCGATCCTCTTTGGCACTGATGGTGATGGGAGGGGGAATTCTTCTCTGGTCACCCAGCCAGACCTGGTCAGGCTTGAACCAGGGATTTGAGTCCAGCTGGTCTGGCCATGATGCCGGGGGCTTGTGGCTCCATGTGGCGTGCTCTTGCCCAGGCCTGCCTCCCGGATCCCTGGACCCAGCTCTGATGTCACCAGTGCTAGGCATCTCCCTTCACCAGGCTACCCTGCCCTCACTCCCATGCAGCCCCAAGGGTGGGCACCAGCAGCTTGGCGATGGAACAGCCTCAAGAAGCAGGGCCTTCTGGCCCGGGAGTATGTCTGGAATCCTAGGGTCCTATCTGCCAAGCCTGCTCAGGTCCACTCTTGTCTCCTCCTGCCTCCCCAGGACTTCCTGACGGACCTGATGATGTCAGAGGTGGACCGTTGTGGGGACAATGAGCATCTCATCTTCCGGGAGAACACGCTGGCCACCAAGGCCATTGAGGAGTACCTTAAGCTGGTGGGCCAGAAGTACCTGCAGGACGCACTAGGTAGGGAGGATGTGGGCCGGCAGGTGGGCAGAAGGTGGGGCATGCCCGCCAGGTCCTCACTTCCCCCTCGCTACCCTCTCGGCCACAGGTGAGTTCATCAAAGCGCTGTATGAGTCAGATGAGAACTGTGAGGTGGACCCAAGCAAGTGCTCGGCCGCGGACCTCCCGGAGCACCAGGGCAACCTCAAGATGTGCTGCGAGCTGGCCTTCTGCAAGATCATCAACTCCTACTGGTCAGTGCTGCCCCACACTCCCTTCTTGGGCTCAGCTACCCAGGGCCTCCCCACCCTGGCATCTTACTCACCTTCTCTGTCAGGGTGCCCTCAGTGTGCCAGGCGTTAGGCTAGGCATGCGTGCACTAATTCTCATTCAGACAGCTCCGTGAGGGGCTCTGTTCTGTTAAGCCTGACTTAATAAACCAGAGAGCTGAAGTCTAAGGAGATGGCAGTGACACACCTGCAGCCCCACACAGCTTCAGCATGGCAGCTTTTGCATTGGAAACCAACCCTCTGCCTGACCCCACTGAGTCTTGCTGGGCTGCCAGATCCCCGTCCTGGTCCCTCGGGGGCTCTAAAATATACGGGAGTGTTCCAGAATCTATGCAGGACACGATTTGGACCTGGCAGTCCACTGCACGTGTTCATCAGCGAGCACACTGTGTGTGCTGGACAGTATGTTAGGTTCTGTGGCTGCAGAGGGAGCCAGACTGATGAAGGCCTGCCTGGGGTGTGTGGATGGCTTAATCTGAGACTCCGTATGTGTACGTAGGAGCTTGGTGCTCACGTCACAGGCTGTGATCAGGCCCAGCAGGGGCTTGCGTGGGTGCCTAGACACCAGGCAGGCCTCTTGCTGGGACTGGAGAGAACAAAGAAGAAAGGACTGGCCTTTAAATAGAACAGAGGTCTACAGACTGCTGCCAGCCCCAGAAAGGAACAGGGATATGCAGAGCGGGCTACTCATACAGGACTGCAGTCAGGGCCAGAATGAGTCCCTGGGCCACTTCCCACAAGACCGACTTGCCAGGCACCTGCTTGCTCCTGAGTGAGGCATGTGTGTCTGGTGGCCAGCTGACCTGGTGCAGGGTACAGCCACGTTGTGTGGTGGCATGCACGACTGTTTGGGGGGACCTTACCAGCCCTAAGCAGTGGGGTGATTTTCATACTGGAGGAGCTACCTGGATTTTCTCCTCCGTCTCTGCTCCAGCTCGAAACCTGCATCCCCTTTCCCTACCCAGGCCCCTCTCCTGACCCCCCAACCCCTCAGCCCTACCTTATTCCTTTCTTTGGTCACACTCCTTCCCTTCCTGCTTTAAGGCCTGTGCCTGGCTCCCCTCTTTGGCCTTCCTTCATGTCACCAGACACATGGTCAGCTCACCCCTCTTGGACATCCTCTGTCATGGCCCTGATCACATTGCGGTGGGATTGTGCCTGTATCGGAATCCATTTCCTGCACGTGCTGGGAGCACCCCAGGGGCAGGTGGATCCCCCAGCTCAGGGCTGGGCACAGAGGGTGGCCTGGGAATGGTTTGCTGCTCCTAAAGGACAGGCAGAGAGAGGCTGGTGAGTGACAGCCTTGGGAGGGGGGCAGAGGGGATGGCCAGGGCCAGCGGGGGGGGGAGTGTGCTCCATCTCAGGTCCCTCTGCCCCTAGGCTGCACAAGGTGTTCACTGGTGGCTAGCGTGGCCCCACAGGCTGGGCCAAGAAATGACCCCTGGCACCAGGGGTGGAGGGGCAACCAGAGGCCTTGAACTCTCTGGGAACATACTTCCCACCCTTGGGCTAGGCTGTTTTCACTCTCTGCCCCGCTGTTTGCAGGGCGGGCTGGGTGTGGGACACGAGAAGCATATCCGTGGACGGTGACTTTCCATTTCCTCTTCTTGGCATTCATCAGAGGCCCAGAGGTACCTCTCTGTTCTGGACAAGGCATCAATACATGTCATCACTCTTCACCTGCCCCCTGTCCAGTCCTGTGCCAGGCACTTCAAGGACACTTCGAGGACAGGGCTAAAGGTCACCCGCCCTCACTTCCTCTCCAGCCAGCCATGCCCTGCTTGGTTCAGCCACAGTCACTGCTGGAGAGCCTGCTGGGCGTGTTGGGCAGAAGCCTTTCAAAGTGATCAGGGCCTTTATGGCCTTCAGATCGCTCTGTGAGCTCAGCAGGGCAGGCCTTGCTCCATGTAAGCATGAGGAAACTGAAGCCTGGGGAGGGCCAGGCACTGGGTCAAGCACCCTGAGCTAGTGGCAGAGCCAGGCGCAGGCTTGGGTCAGGAAGTGCTGGGTCCTAGCCTGCCCCAGACCGGGAAGCACATCTCTTAGGGTGGAAAGAGGAACGCCACTTAAACATTGGCCTGGTGGGGCCTCGCTGTGGCAGGTTGGGGATGCTCAGTGTAGAGAGCCTCCCAGCCGGGTACCAGGAACTCTGCCACACTCACTGGGTCCCCATGGGGAAGTCACCACCTCCATTTCCCTCCCTGTCTAGAAAGCGGAGAGCTGTGTTCTCAGCCCGTGGTTAGGCTATTCCCATTTTCTTGGTTATTCCAAGTTCTGCTGAAAACCTCTAATTCCTGTAACGTTATTGGAGTGAAGGGGGTAGGTCTCAAAGCCAGTGATGGGAGCCAAGCAGCAGTGGTTCCTTCCTCTTGTGTTCTCCTCACTCTCCCCAAGACCCGGATGCCTGCTGTCTGGGGAGGAGGATGAAGCAGTGGGGGAGGTGGGCAGGGCCTGGCTCTTGCCATTGGCTCTGGTTAGGACGGAGACCAGGCTCCTCTATGCTTGGGCCCTATCCTACTTGGCCCCTTCGTGGAGAGCCCGCCACCCTGACGGGAGCTCGGGTGTCCTTGCTCCTTCCGTGTGCTGAGCTCTCACTCTGCCTTCACTACGCTGTGCCCTCCCTGCGGGGTCTCAGCTCCCCCAGCTGCCCTGCCCTAAGGATGGTAGATGGATGGTAGATGGTGGAGAAACAGGCTCAGAGAGCGCAGGCGGCAGGCAGAGCTCACACAGCTGTTGGGGTGGAATGGGGCTGGAACTTAGGTCCTGTTGGACCCGGAACCAGGTCCCTGCTCTGCACCCTCTGGTCCTGGCCCCTATCTGATGGCTGGTCCCACCACCACCATCTCTCTCTACGCAGCGTCTTCCCTCGGGAGCTGAAAGAGGTGTTTGCCTCGTGGCGGCAGGAGTGCAGCAGCCGCGGCCGGCCCGACATCAGCGAGCGGCTCATCAGTGCCTCCCTGTTTCTGCGCTTCCTCTGCCCGGCCATCATGTCACCCTCACTCTTCAACCTGCTGCAGGAGTACCCCGATGACCGCACTGCCCGCACCCTCACCCTCATCGCCAAGGTGACCCAGAACCTGGCCAACTTCGCCAAGTGAGTGCCAGGTCTCTGGATGGGCAGAGTCAGGGCGGGCTGGAGCCCACCAGGAGCAGGCGTGCACAACAGGCCCTGCTTCTGTCCCTGTCATCCACAGTCCTTCCCCTCCTCCTTTTTTCAAAATAAAATCCCCTCCACACACCATTCTCCCCCTCCTAAGAGTACAAGCCATTTTGGTGTGTTTCCTTAATTTTCAAAGGTGAGAAGATGAGATATTTTTTCCTCTTGTTGTTTTGAATTAACATTTTATTGTAAGGATTCTCATCCTTAACATTCATAGGTCTGGTTTTGAAATGAATGGGGACTGGGTCTTCAAGGGAGAATGGTTCATATTTCCTAACCTGCCCCCCCTAGCTGAGCACTAGGGTTGTTTCAGACTGTCCTTGATCGGTGCTGTCAAGGATGTCTGTGCTCATAAAGCACTTTCGTGTTTTCAGCTGTACCTTCAAGTGAGTAGGTGGAAACGGAAGAGCTGGTTTATGTTGTCACTCATTCACAAAGTGTAGATGGAGCCCTGATCTGGGGCCTTCTCTGTGCTGGGCTCAGCATCACACCTGGTCCCAGCCCTTCCCAGCTCAGCACTTGAGCAGGGGAGAGAGGTGTAGGATAAGCAACAGAGCGGTGATAGAGATGTGCGTGCTCCTAGGAGGGCCCTAAGCTTGTTGAGGGGGAAACAGGCTTCCTCGAAGGTGGGCTCCCCCAGATGCATGTCTGGGTGAGGCGTTCATCTGCTTGCAGAAGGACGGCACGAGCAGAGGCAGGGCAGGCTGTAGGGGGCTGCATGCTGGACGCATGAAGCACTGTGACCTTCCTGAATCATCAAGTGCCAGGCCCAGAGAAGTAGGAGATGAGGCCCAGGAGTTCAGCAGCGACTTCAGGACCAGGCAGGGCAGTGAGAGCCACCACAGGGCTGTAGACAAGGGAGAGGATGGCCCTTATCTGTTCAGGGTTCTGAAAAGGTCAGCCTGACAGCAGTGGGGCAGGTGGGATGGAGGGAGCAGCGCTGGCAGCTGAGAGACCTGGAGGAGGGCCTGGTAGAAGCATTGTGGGAGGCGGCCGTGGCTGCAAGGTCAAGGGGTGATTAGGAGGTGAAGTCATCAGGTCTTGCTGCTTGTGGGGAGGGGGACTGGAGGATTTGACTGCGCCAGGCGTCTGGCTCAGCTCTGTGGTGGATGGTGGAGTCCACTGAGGGTAGGGAGTACAGGAAGAGGGCATGGGTTTGGGGTTATGGCATGACGTGGTCAGGCTAAGTATGAGGGGAGGTGCTTGTGTATGTATGTGTCTGAAAGGTTAGCAGAGAGACCTGGCCGAGCATGGATCAAGAATCATCTGTGCTCCAGGCCATCGAAACTTGGGGGAATAGAGGAAGGAGATTGTGACGGGCAGTGAATGGGGAGTAAGGGCCGCAAAACATTCCAGATCCTGTGAGAAAGGTCCGGAAAAGGGTCTCTGGATTTGGCCATGACGGAAGTGGGTCCTGAGTCAGAGCACGTTGGTTGGCTGGGGGAGTGCGTGGCATGGGAGCTGGCCACAGTAGGTGAGGAGGGATAGGAGCTGAGGAGGTGGGTGTGTCTCATTAGGGGGCTTCCAGGCAGGGCTGGTTATCTGCGGCCGGCCTTGGCCGGGCGCTCACCCCGTCTGTTGTCTCTCTAGGTTTGGCAGCAAGGAGGAGTACATGTCGTTCATGAACCAGTTCCTGGAGCATGAGTGGACCAACATGCAGCGCTTCCTGCTGGAGATCTCCAACCCCGAGACCATCTCCAACACGGCAGGCTTTGAGGGCTACATTGACCTGGGCCGTGAGCTCTCCAGCCTGCACTCGCTGCTCTGGGAGGCCGTCAGCCAGCTGGAGCAGGTACCTGTCCCCGTGGGGCTCTGATGGGGCCAGGGGCACCAAAGATCGCCACACAGCTTGCGGGTGCTCTTCCTTCCAGGGTGACCCTGAAGGTCAAAGGTTCTCCTGTATGATGTGCATCAGCAGCCCTGCCTGGGTGCCAGAGCCTGAGCTTCCAACCCAGGCCCTTCGGCATGCACCAGGGACCTCTGGGCCCTGTTTCCTTGGCGGGGAGAGCCACATGCACTCGCCAGCACTTGGTCGGGGAGCCCACTCTGGGTCCCGGAGCTTCGGCTGTGCCTCCACACACGGGCGCTGGCTAGACGGATTCCACGTGTGAAGGCATACTCCCTACCTGTGAGAAATGTAATCAGACTTAGCCGCTTCTCCAAAAATGGCCTTGCTCTGGGTTTTGAGGCCACTGATATGAAAACGATAGACTGAAGATGCTGCACCTCCACATGTCAGGCAGGAAGTTGCGAGCCTTTCCAGAATTTCCCTTGACCATGAGTTGAAAAGATTATTCCTTAGACACCTGTGACATTGCTGCAGCCATTTGGTGTGTGCCCTCCATGGCCTGGGGTTCCCCAGCCCACGCTGTGAACAGGTTCTTGCCGACAAGGGCCTGGTCTGCCAGGATCCACTTCTGGAATACCTTTTGCTGTCTAGGGCTCCCAGAGACCGCCTTACAAAAGCAGTTACTGCTGGAGCAGGGTGGGGAGGCCTCCCTGCTCCTGTCCCATTCCCTAGAGTGACCGCCCAGCGTGCTCTGCTGTGCAGCGTTCTAGATACATCTGTGTGTGTGTGTAAGTGCACAGGCACAAACATAGAGTTCTTTTCCTTTTGTCTTAATGTGAGAACTTACGTGTGCACTCCAGCGTATGTTTCTCACTCCCTGTATTGTGGGCATCTTTCCACAGCAGTCCATACTGCACTGCATCTGTGACCTTTCTAATGGCTGCAGACTGTCCGTCATGTGACTGCACAGTTTATTTCACTGGCTCCCTATTGCTGGACACTAGGGTTAGTCCAGCTTTTCCCTACAAACAGATGCTGATACGATCATTGCTGCTCAATTCTGTCCACAGCCCTTTGGCTGTGAGAGACACAGGAGGGAGAAATGGAAATGAGGGCCAAGGCCCTTTCTTCCTCCACTTGCTGCCACCACCAGTCACTCTAACTGCCACCACTTACTGAGCCCCTGTGCCGGCTCCCATCCTCTATCTGTACAACCAGGCAGGAAGGACAGACGGTGGCAGCGGCCAAGAGAGCTGACAGTGTGTAGCAAGGATTTGTAATTGTTCTGTCTCTCAAGTCTCTGCTGTATCAGCTACACAAGTTTTCACACTTTGTTTTTGCACAAGTCCTACATGGAAGCCAGTGAATATGTCAGTGCTGGCAGAGTCCCCTTCCCCAGCTCGGCTTGTGGCCTGGGATTCTTAGCACCATCAATCTAAACCGTGACAGCAGTGTTCACATGAGCCTGGATGCCCCCCTCTGCCTGACTGTCCATTTGTTATTGTCTGACAGGCAGGTGATGGTGACTACTCTGGGCCTGGACTGTTTCCACTGGGGCTCAGGTGTCAAAGTAGGTCAGCCCCCAGCCCGCCCTGTGGAGTAGGTGACGTGGGAGGGGCCGCCCCAGAGGCCTCTCGGATGGGGAAGTGTCAGTGTGGAGAATTCTGGGGTTCCACGTGGTCTTTTCTCCATTGAGGGGGCCCTGAGGTAGGATGATCTAGAGTGAAAGGCTTGGACTGGGTCAGCGTTTCTCCCTGTGGGCCTCACGCTCTATCCCAGAACTATCTGGGGAGCTGGGGAAAATGCAATTGGCAGATTCCTGGGCTCCCCATCCCCCTCCCAAACCTATTCGGTCTGACTGGTGGGGGAGAGCAGGGTCTGCATGTCGGACTGAATCCTCAGCAGTTTTGAACTATAGTGGCTGCAGTACACCTGGCCTCCCCAAGTCGCCCCAGTAGGTCACACCTGCCTCTTGCTCCTTGCTGTGTCTTTGCAGAGCATTGTGTCCAAACTGGGGCCTCTGCCTCGAATTCTGAGGGACGTCCACACAGCACTGAGCACCCCGGGCAGTGGGCAGCTCACAGGGACCAACGACCTGGCCTCCACGCCTGGCTCTGGCAGCAGCAGCATCTCAGCTGGGCTGCAGAAGATGGTGATCGAGAATGATCTCTCTGGGTAAGAGCTGCCAGGCGTGCGGGGTATTGTGGGGTGCACATGCAGACAAGGCACAGCCCATCTGCAGTCTCATTTGAGGAGGGTGGTCCCTACACCAGCGTTTATAAAACAAGCTGGGTGAGACTCAAAACGTGTTGTGCAGGCCCTGAGTGGTGAACCTCCAATGGAGAAAATCAGAGAATGCTTCCTGGAGGAGGTGGAACTATAGTTTTGAGCTTTTTAGGAGAAGTCACATTTCCATTGGTGGAAAAGGCATTCTAGGTAGAGGGACTAGCAGACAGGCCTGGAGAAAGACAACGTGTTCTGTTGAAGAACAGTCACTGTTCCCAGATACCTCCAGATCGATCACCTGGGTGTGTGTGAAAAATACCTGTCCTCCTGGCGTTTCCTGGGCCTGAATGAGAATCTCAAGAAGTAGCACTTGGGGCTGTGTGTTTTCAGCAGGAACTTGAGTGACTCTGCAAGGCTTTGGGCCTGGGAGCCCCAGAAAACGTGAGAGATGCTAAGGCCCAGCCCTCACTCTGAGCCCTCAGCCCCAGGGCAAGTGCCCTGTAAGTAAAACACACATGCGATGGAGGGGGAGGCACAATGTCCTCGAATGTTGATGTCAAAAAGAGGACATTCCTTTAAAACACTTGACGTTTATACTGAACCATTTATGCCCCACTCGTTTGCTCCCTTCGCCCAGCAGGGCTGTCTTGGGCCAGCTAGTGAGGATGAGGCTGGGGCCACAGAGGTGGGAGTCGGGTCTCATTCTGAGGTAGTGGCAGTGGTAGGTCTTAAGTGAGGGAGGGTGTTGAGATCAAGAACCTGGGGAGATGTGGTGCGCAGGACCTGAGGCCCAGGAGGAAGCTGGAGCTATAGAGACCATCATGCCACTTCTCGGGTCCCTCTGAGTCCTGGGGGTCTATTCATACAACTGCCAACACCTTGGCTGAGAGGTGGCCAGGCACATGGGTTCTGAGGACTCCTGACTTGGGCGTGCAGTGGGACAGCCAAGGCCCACGACTGCTCTGGGTTTCTCCTGGCTCTGCCTGCTGCCCTTGTCCACTTCTTCCCAGCCCACAAGTGTTTGGCCCGAGTGCCCAGAGCCCGCTACCTAAGTCCCATCAGCTGTGGCTTGGCACTTCCTCTCCATCCCAGGCTCAGCCACCTCCAGCTCCCCGTCACAAGCCTGAGTCAAACCCCCACGTCCTTGCTTCCCCAGCCTACCTGTTCACCCCCCCGCATCCTTCCCTCCAAAGCCCACCTGGCCCCAGCACGTTGTGCCTTCTTCCTTCCGAGGAGCTGGCTTCTAGGAAGGGGCCAGGGAGCGGCTGGAAGACCTAGGCAGGGCGCGGCTTGCCACTGCAGGTGCGGACCCTCCCTACCTGAGTCATGCCTCGAGGATCCTCCTCTCATTCCTTGTTTTTGCCAGGAACACCAGCCCCCGCCTGCCAGTCAGACAAGGGGTGGCAGCAGGAGGCTGCGGAGGGAGGCTTCACCAGGCTCCACTTTGGTTATCAGTCTGATTAGGATCAAGAGGGAAGAGGCAGAGGGAGCCCCCCGGCTTTGAAGTTGGACTTCTCAGTGCCGGACCCTTGGATAGCAGAGAGCGCTGCGTTGTGGGTTTGGGTTTAGCTAAGGGGAATTTTCCAGCATACTCAGGCCTTAGCACGCATCATCTCAAGATGCAGCTGAGCGGGGATAGGGCCTGCCGGGCATCCTGGTCTGGAACCAGCAGCGCTGGCCCCTACAGCAGAGGTTCCATGCAGGAGCAGCCATCTCGGCCCCTCAGCCCCCGTGGTAGCCTCTGCCAGAGTCAGCTGCCTGGGCCGTGGTTTGCTTCTGCACCTGGGCCACTGGCCCCCAGGCCTCTCCCACTCTTGCTGCCCCAGCACCTCCCCTGCCTCCCTCCCCTCCCCTGCCTCCCCTGTCTTCCCCCAGCCCTGGCTCAGGCCACCGGTCCCGGCAGGTTGGCGGGGCTCTCGGTTTGGACCCGCCTTGGCTGCATTCACAGTTCTTCTCTTCCCCCTTCTTTCCCTGTGTGTGCTTGTCTCCCTGCAGTCTGATAGATTTCACCCGGTTACCGTCTCCAACCCCCGAAAACAAGGACTTGTTTTTTGTCACAAGGTCCTCCGGGGTCCAGCCCTCACCTGCCCGCAGCTCGAGTTATTCGGAAGCCAACGAGCCCGATCTTCAGATGGCCAACGGTGGCAAGAGCCTATCCATGGTGGACCTCCAAGACGCCCGCACGCTGGACGGGGAGGCGGGCTCCCCGGCGGGCCCTGACGCCCTCACCACCGACGGGCAGACACCTGCAACTCAGCTGGTGGCTGGGTGGCCAGCCCGGGCAGCCCCAGTGAGCCTGGCAGGGCTGGCCACCGTCCGGCGGGCAGGCCAGACGCCAACCACGCCGGGTACCTCCGAAGGCGCACCAGGCCGGCCCCAGCTGTTGGCACCGCTCTCCTTCCAGAACCCCGTGTACCAGATGGCGGCTGGCCTGCCGCTGTCGCCCCGTGGCCTTGGCGACTCAGGCTCTGAGGGTCACAGCTCCCTGAGCTCCCACAGCAACAGTGAGGAGTTGGCGGCTGCTGCCAAGCTGGGAAGTTTCAGCAGTGCCGCCGAGGAGCTTGGGCGGCGGCCTGGGGAGCTGGCACGGCGGCAGATGTCGCTGACTGAAAAGGCCGGGCAGCCCACGGTGCCAAGGCAGAACAGCGCTGGTCCCCAGCGAAGGATCGACCAGCCGCCACCCCCGCCGCCTCCACCACCTCCTGCCCCACGTGGCCGGACGCCACCCACCCTGCTGAGCACCCTGCAGTACCCACGGCCCTCAAGCGGAACCCTGGCATCGGCCTCGCCTGATTGGGCTGGCCCTGGAGCCCGGCTGCGGCAACAGTCCTCCTCCTCCAAGGGCGATAGCCCTGAGCTGAAGCCTCGTGCAGTGCACAAGCAGGTCAGTGCTGCCGGTCGGAGGCCAGGCTCTCGGGCCTGGGGGACCGTCATACCCCCTGTCATGCTGCTCCTCCCCATCATTTCAGCTGTACCCAGCTCCATCCCATGCTGAACGAGGCCACATTCAGCCCCTCCCACCAACCTGCCACACACACTACCCCTCCCCTCCTCCCGGGCCCCACTGGCCCCTGCCTGAATCCTGGGAAGCAGGGACACTGGTGCCTTAAGGTTTCTGCCAGTTTCCCCAGGAACAGCTGCGGTCAGGGAGGATGAGGGAGGGGTCCACCCATCTCCAGTTGCAAGCCTGTTAAAGCCCTACCCAGGGTAGGATTCGAGCTGTCCTCACAGGCCCCCAGGCCCCTCTCCCTGGAGTGCTCTCACAGGCTGAGCTGGCCTTCAGGGCTCCGCGGCTGCAGTGCATGGGCGTCTCCTGTCACCAGGGGCTTCACGCAGCACATGGAACGGGCATGCTTTGGGTTGAACGCCCAGCCTGCAGGGGCTGAGCCCGCCCGCCCTCACCTGGGCACCAGAGAGCAGCACTCACCAGGCCTCCCAGCTCTTGCCTGCTTCTGGCTGCCTCTGAGAGATGGGGTCCCCTCTGTCAGGGCTGCGTGGGCAGGTGCCTGGTCAACTGAAGGTCCCCTCCCTGCCCTGCCTCTGAGACACTTGTCCCCGTGGCTCATCTGGTGCCGCTCCCCGCCCCCTCCCCTCTGCCTCCCTCCAGCCCCTCACAGCTGTGTTTCATTATAGGGCCCTTCACCTGTGAGCCCCAATGCCCTGGACCGCACGGCTGCTTGGCTTTTGACCATGAACGCGCAGTTGTTAGAAGACGAGGGCCTGGGCCCAGATCCCCCCCACAGGGATAGGCTAAGGAGTAAGGAGGAGCTCAGCCAAGCAGAAAAGGTAAAGCTTGACCCTGGCAGTGGGGGCAGGGTGGGGCTGCCTCCCTGCGGCAGCTGGCAGGGTTCTCACCCCGAGATCCCTGGCTGAGGGGCGCTGCTTGTTCTGCCAGCGGCCAGTCCCCTCTCAGCCTCCAGTCCCATGTGAGGACAGCGGACAGAGGCATCTGGAAGAAGGGCAGCAAAAGGGGTTTAGCTTAGACCTGACGTTTCCTGTGTGGGCTGCACCTGAGACTCAGTTGGGAATTATACTGAGTCCAGACTCCTGGGACCTGGTCATCAGACCTCTGGGAGGCCCCTTCCCCGAGTGACCAGGCAGCCAAGCTCCTGAGCATCCGAGACTTGAGGGCCAGGGGTGCCCAAGAGGCGCACGGACACCTGGGGAGCCTCATGCGTGGAGGCAGAGAGGCAGTGGGTCCCTGAGATGGCTGGGAGAGCCTACCCCAGCCAGGCCCCCGCCCCTCTGGGTCTGTGCTCCCATGGCCCGGCTCTGTCCCAGCCCTGGTCACCACCAGGGCCTGGGAGAGAAGGAGCCAGCTGGGCGGGCAAGAGGGGAGGTCAAGTTGCTACTGAGATGTTTTCTTCCCCCAGGGGAAAAAAAGTTGGACATTCTAAAATATCCACATCCCAGCCCACCTTACATGTCTAGTTTTTGGGGGCACAGTGGGGTCCTTCTGTCCTCTAGAATTCTCCCACTTGTTGTGGCAGCTGCCCTGGATCTGTATGGCTGGTTCTTGTCTCCTTCTGGAGGCCAAATCCCAGGTAGACACAAGACCCCATGCGAGGCCTCCCAGAACAGCAGCCACATCTGCCACTTACACGGGTATCCCCCTCTTGGACCCAGGAGAGCCTGTAGCAGCCACTCCAGCAAAGGCATGGAGTCAGGGTGCAGCTTTCCCTCCCCCTGCCCAGAGTGAGGTCCATGCCCATGCCGCATTCTGCCACCCACCACCATCCCCTTGGTCTACTGCATCCACCCGCTTTCACCATAATTACGTGAAGGGGACCAGGGGACATGGGGCGCCGTGCTCCAAGAGCCAGAGTTAGGCTGGGGAGCAAGGAGGGCCAGGCTCCCCTCCCCCAGGCTCCCTGCCTGAACCCAGGGCCAGGCTCTGCACCTTTCTGAGACTCAGATTCCCTTTGCGAATTGCAGGGATTGCCCGAACAATTGCAGGGGTCAGGCTGCAGCTGGGGTGTCCCTTTTCCTCATTGTTCCTTGGCTGAGCTAGTGAGCGGCTGCTTCTCTCACCCTCTTTGCTGCTAACAACGCTCACGGGCAAATCCAGGAGGCCTTTGTTCCGTTGAGCTCCCTAGAGACCTGGTCCTGCCTATCAGGGAGGGCCCTCCCTGCCCCTCTCTGCCCCTCTCTGGGCAGCTGAGGAAGTCTGTGATGGGCCACTTCTCCTGGAGCTAGGCTCTCCTATGGGTCCAGCCTTGCATCAGGGGATCAGATTTGGGGTGGGGCTGGGTCCTTACCAGTCTCTGGATCTGCTGCCTCCTGACCTTTGGGTGGTCCTTTGCTGATGAGTGAATTGGGCTCCTGAGGCCGAGACTCAAGGCGAGGCTCTTCCTGCCTCCCTCAGTCCCTGTGTTCTCACGGCCCCTGGCCCCCAGCTCCTTGATGCTGGTGTCGACTCTGCCTTGCCCCTCTGTCCAGCCTGCCCAGCTTTCCAGCTCGCTGCTTCTCTTGCCGCTTCACACATCCCCCCTCTCCCCAAAGGCTGAGCGTGCAGGGCTGACTCAGCTCCTGAAAGCCCAGAACCACCCTGCCTTGAACCTCTCTCTCCCCTGCTTCCCTGTGCCACCGCCCTGGCTTCAGGGTCAAATAGAGCCTGGGCGGCTGTGGTCTTGCCCCACTGGTCGGTCCCTCTCTGTGTGACTGGGTCACCTCATCTTCTGGGCCTCAGTTTCCCCTCCGGTGGAGCCCCCTCCTCTCAGGGCACTGTCACATCTCCTTAATATATCCAAAGGTGCTGTTAACCTAGGTTTGTTATGAGAAGCCCAAGGCCCTGGTTAAACCCTTACTCCTGAGATCTGGGTTTGAGTCTTCATCCCCCTCATAGCTGTAAGGTCAGGCTGGAGAGCAGGAGAGTGGAGTAGGGAGAGCCCCGGATCGGGGAGAGACCTCGGTCCCCTCTGTCTGGGCTCCTTGGGCGTCTCCTCGCTGTGTGAAGTGGGCTGGGATGGCGATGGCCCCTGGGCATTCCGAGCTGGGCTCCCTGCCACCCTGCGCTCCTGCTCGGGCTCATGAGGCTGTGCTCTCTTGTCCTGGGTGCTGTGCCCACGGCACGCTGCCCTCTTGGCAGGACCTGGCAGTGCTGCAGGACAAGTTGCGAATCTCCACCAAGAAGCTGGAGGAGTATGAGACCCTGTTCAAGTGCCAGGAGGAGACGACGCAGAAGCTGGTGCTGGAGTACCAGGCACGGCTCGAGGAGGGTGAGGAGCGGCTACGGCGGCAGCAGGAAGACAAGGACATCCAGATGAAGGGCATCATCAGCAGGTGAGGGCGGCCTGCTCTGGACCCAGTCCTGGCCCCACGTGCACAGAAGGGGCAGACCTGTCCACTGCCCTCCTGATTGAGGCAGGGGCTGATCAGCTGTGGGATGAGCCATTGTGGAGAGAGGAGGGAAGAGAGCATCCCAGGCAGTGGGGACAGTGTGGCACAGGCCTGGAGGTAGGATGTGGCCTGGAGTGTGGGGAGCCCCACACGGTGCAGTGAATGTTGATGGTAGAATGCAAAGTTGGGCATGGCAGAAGTGAGATCAGCCAAGGCCAGCTCACGGAGGGGCTGTGGCCTTGTAGGGAGTCATGTTTTCTTGGTAAGCACTCAGGGGAGTTTAGAAGCTGTATTGGGGGTGCCAGGAAAGACAGTGAGGACGTGATGGAGGGCAGAAGTAGGAATGAACGGTCAGATACATTTAGTGGGTGACGGTGGGAGGTGAGAGGGAGGAAGGAGGCAGAATAACCCCCAGATTTCTACCAAGAGCATCTCGGTGTGTCATGGTATCAGTTACTGAGCTGGGGAATTTGGAAGAGGAGCACTTTGGGTGGGGAGGGAGGAGAATGACGATGGCAGTTTTGGATATGTTGAATTTTAAGGTGCCTGTGGATTATCTGGGAAAGATTTCCAGGGGGATCGTTGGCTTTAATGCTGACTCTCGTCTTTATTGATGGCTTATATCATGTCCTGTCTTGATCCCCCCTCCCCCGCCCCGACTCCCTATGGCTCCAGTGGGCACACCCTCATCAGTATCGGCAGGCAGGGAGTTTGCTCAAGGTGTAGTGTCAAGGCCAACCCCAAGGGTCCCAGTCTTGGAGTTTACTTCCTTACGACAGTAATATCAGGTAAAGAGGAGACAGTGGATTTACAGCTTGTTCGTGTATGTGGTACAAGAGCTCATCAGCAGCATAGATGAGCAGGTGCACGGGAGCCGGGACCTGGCCTCATGCTTTGTTCCCTGCAAAAACCCTTCCCAAATGCCTCCTATTTAGACCACCTGTTTCTCTGCGCCTAAATATTGTTTGCTTCATTTACCTGTGTGCTTTTTCATTGTAAAATGGTTAGCATGAGCAGAGGGCTTATGACCAGGGTGACTAGCAACCCACTGTTCACTTGACGCCAGCTCTGATCTTGGCTCAGCTCGTCTGTGTGCTTTCAAGAAGAGAAGTACTTTTCAACCTAACCACCTCCTCCTCTTTGTGTCTATTCTCTGAGGGGTGCATGCTCTCCTGAGTTCAGTGGCTCACTTAACATGTATTTTTAGCCAATCGTGGTATGTTTGCTCCCTAACAGAAATGTCAGTTAGCTCAATTTGGTGGATAGCGTTGTTGAAGTCTTCTATATCCTTATGGTTTTTTGTCTACTTGTTTACTGTTGTTCTGTCACTTATTGAGAAAAAGATATTGAAGTTTCTAATCATAATCATGGATTTGTCTGTTTCCCCTTTCATTTCTGTTGGTTTTTGCTTTACACTGAAACGCCATTCCCAGATGCACACACATTTAGGATTGTTGCGTACTGTTGGTGAACTGACCTCCTTATTATTATAAAATCTCCTTTGGCTGTCATAATATTCCTTGCTCTGAAATCTATTTTGCTTGATATTAATACAGCTGCCCCAACTTTATTTTGATTAGTGTTAGCCAGGTATATCCTTTTCCATCCTTATACTGTTAACCCATCTATGTCTCTATAGAAAGTGAGTTTCTTTTACAGACACCTTATTATTGGTTCTTGCTTTTTATCTAATCCAACAGCTTCTGCCTTTTTATCGGAGTGTTTAGACCATTTACATTTAATATAGTTGTCAGTATAATTTATGTTTATACCTATTATCTTGTTACTTGTTTTCTATTTGTACCATCTGTTTTGTTCCCTTTTTTCCTGCCCTCTTTTGGATTGAGTACTTTTTATGATTCCGTTTTGTCTTCTTTATTGGCATATTAGCTATATCTCTGTTGTGGCTTTAGGACAGGGGTTGAGAACTTTCTGTAAAGGGGCAGATAATAAATATTTTAAGCTTTTGGGCTGTAGGGTTTTGGTTGTAACTATTCAACCCTGGTGCTGTAGCGGAACTGTTTGTATGGTGTGGCAGATAGCCATACCGATTCGGCCCTCACTCTGGCTGTAATAGTGGGGACTCTCATTATTTTTGTCATCTGTACTTAGTGTACCTTTTTTTCTGGCTGTTTTTAAGATTTATATTTTTATCACTGATTGCCAACAGTTTGATTATGATGTGCTGGGTGTGATTTTCTTCATATTTCTTGGGTTTGTTGAGCTCTCAGATCTGTGGTTATCTAGTCCCACCTGCCCAGTCTGTTTTCTGGGACCCCCCCCACATATGTTATGCTGCTCTGTATTGTCCCCACTGATGCGCTCTTCTTTCCTTTTTCTCTTTTGTTTTTCTGTGTTTTGGGTAATTTTTATTACTGTGTCTTTGAGTTGACTAATCACTTCTTCAGTGTCTAGTCTGCTATTAATCCTGTCTAGTATTTTTTTCATGTCAGATATATTTTTCGCCTCTAGACTTGCAGTTTGGTTTAAATTCTGTCCGTTTCTCTTCTCATGCTCATACTTTCTTCTATTTTCCTGAACATGTGGAATATATTTATTTGTTTTAATGTCTTTGTCTACTAATTCTATCATCTGTGACATTTCTGAGCCTCTTTTTGTTGATTAACTTTCTTCCTAGTTATGGGTTATATTTTCCTCCTTCTCTGCATGCTAGGGATTTTTTGGTTGGATTCCAGACGTTGTAAATTTGACGTAGGTGCTGGACGTTTTGTGTTCCTTTAAGTATTTGGAGCTTTGTTCTGGAACACAATGATGTTACGTGGGGTCAGTCTGCCTCCTTTGAGGCTTACTTCTCAGCTCTGTTGGAGTGAGTCCTGGGCGGCCTTCGGTCTGGGCCTGCTCTGGCTCCCCTGCTGAGGCAGTTTCCTTCTGGGCATTCTGCTTGATGCCCCTGTTAGCACGTCTTTCCACTCTGTCTGGAAGGAACGTGAGCTGTTTATTCCTGGGTTGTCTTGAGTGCTCCTTCCCAGTGGAGCTTCCTGGCCTGGCTCTTTTCTCACAGGCGTGCAGACCAGCCCTTGGCCAAAGACCCAAGGGGACCCCTCAGGAGATATGTGGAGTTCTGTCTGCATCTTCCTCCTCTCTGGCACTGCCCCGAGAGTCCCAGCCCCTTTGCCTCCCTGCCCTCGAGCATCTCCTCCACTCTGTAACATCGCATCCCTCCTTTTCTTCAGCCTGGACTCTCCAGACAGTGAGCAGGGCTCCCCTCACGGTCCCTTCTCTCGGGAGTCACTGCACTGCCTGTTGTTTGGTGTCTGGAAACCCTTGTTTCATATACTTTGTTTGGTTTTCTAGTTTGGTTTTTTTTTTTTTTTGTGGCAGGAGGGTAAATCCAGTCTCTGCTGTCACACTGTAGCTGGAAACAGAAGTCTCTCCCCAAGTGTAATCTCCCTTCTGGTTGAGACCACCTGAGGGCCTTCCTCCCCATCCCTCCCCTCCTCCACCTTACAGGCTTTGTTTGCTCAGTGACTTCCCGTCCTATGACACGGAATCCCCCTTGGGGTGGCCCCACACCCCTACCTCCTGATCAGTGCTCCCTGACCCCTGAGCCACTGACTTCTCACGACAGCCCCGTGCATCCCTCCCCAGCACCGCTGACCTGCCTGTGCATCTACTGTGAAACAGGCCAGGTGCTCGCCCAGGGGATAGGGGACTGCTCTGCTGGGCTGGAGAAGTTGTGCAGGTAGAGACTGAAATGAAGCCTTGGGAGTAGATGAGCTTGTGTGAGAAGAGTGTGTAGAGGGAGAAGAACGGAGGGCTGAAGCAGAGGCCTGTGGAGCCCTGGCGTCCTAGGGGCAGACAGGACAAGGTGTCTGCAAAGCGGAGGCGAACCCGGACAGTGTGGGATGTGGAAGTTAATGGAAGAAAGTTGGAAGCGGGGAGCGATTAACAGCCATTGACAGGTGCATGAGAGACAAGTAAGATGTGGCCAGGAAGGGTCTCAGGGAAGGAGCAGCCCATGACAGACCCACGCCTGCCTTAGCTCTGAGCTCCTGCAGAAGGTGCTTCCATCTGCTCTGCTCACTACCCCACCTGCAGACCTGACTTGCCCTTCTAACGTCCAGTTCATTGTGTGCACCACCAACTCCCCCGTCTCCGGGATAGTCAGCTACTTCCTGCTCTCTGTTCCCTTGGTCGCTGAGCTTCCCCTGCAGGGCGTAGCTACTGTTTGTCTGTGTCCCTGCTGCCCTGTGAGTTCCATGAGCGGGAGGACTACACTCCTTCATCTCGCTACCTCGAGTGCCCAGCACAGCCTTGGTAAACACAGTGGGTGGAGAAAGTTCTAGAGCCCTTCAGGCCCTTTGTCTTCCCACCCATACCATGAGTCCTATGACATTAGACCACCTGCCTGGCTCTGGGGCGTCCAACACCCACTCCTACCCCCTTGGCTCCTGGAAGAACATCAGGAGAGGGGCAGCCCGGGGCGTCTGGGGATTTGGGGACAGAATTTGGGGCAGGCGAAGTGTAAGGAAGGAGCAGGCCCAGCCCCTGTCAGGTAGGGGCCAGCTAGAGGGCTCTGTCACAGGCATGTGCAGGAGGTGAGTCTATGGCCCACAGAGGGGCTGTCCTCGTATGTCCTCTGTGCAGGTGGGATGGCTTGTTCCTACCAGTCCCCACACCCACCCCCTCACCTGCTTCCTCAAGTGCCAGCCTGACTGTCCTTGTCTCTGGTCGCAGGTTGATGTCAGTGGAGGAGGAGCTAAAGAAGGACCATGCGGAGATGCAAGCAGCTGTAGACTCCAAACAGAAGATCATCGATGCCCAGGTGGGGGCCTCTGGCCCTTTGGTCAGCCACAGGTGTCAAAGGGGCTTAGGATAAGAGGGCGTGACTTTGGCTTTTCCATGTCCTCCATCATACCCCACTGCACAAGCTGAGAAGGAATAGGAAACCAGGATCTCTGCTCTGAGAAGTCAGACTTGAGGGTCTCAGTGGACCACAAGCTTGCTAGGACAAGCTGTGAAAGAGGTGGGGCAACTCCCCCCCCTGCTGGGACAACGTGGTGGGTATTGCCTTTCACCAGGGGTACTGACCAAAGAGTGGAAGCTACTGGGAAGAGAATGGGGAAGACTGGGGGTGACAGCAGGCTGGGCAGAGGAAGCAGGGGGGGCTCTTGTTCAGAGCTGTGGCTTCCTGTGTTGAGAGGGGAGACATGTAAGAGACTAGCCTCCAATCTCCTTCACCCAAGGCTGTGCGTTTTCCTCTCACCCGCCCAGGAATAGGGCCGGGCCTTGCTCAGGCTGTAAGTGCACAGACTCACCAGGAGCTGTGACCTCTGTGTGTTGCACATGCACATCAGCACCTGCCCTCGGGGCCTAGGGTGGCTGACAGAGGACAGCACTAGAGCTGTTCTGTTCGGGACGAGAAGCAGGCGATGTGGTCAAGATGTTAGGAAGGCAGACTCAGGAGGTCTTGGTCTCCCATGGCGAGGCCGTCTGCTCCCCAGCACGCCCGCTGCTCCACAGCCTTGATGCCTTTCCCACGCTTTGCACGCTGTGCGCTCCTGTCATCCTGCGTCTCCTGCAGGCCACTTTCCGCCCCCTCCTTGTAGGTGTGCACAGCCCCAGGGAGGTCCCTTGCCCTGCACGGTCCCCATCTGGCCCAGGAGCCCAGCCCGTGACCCCAGGCTAACACCCTCTTTGTCCACAGGAGAAGCGCATCGCCTCACTGGATGCCGCCAACGCCCGCCTCATGAGTGCCCTGACCCAGCTGAAAGAGAGGTACAGCATGCAAGCCCGTAACGGCATCTCCCCCACCAACCCCACCAAATTGCAGATTACTGAGAACGGCGAGTTCAGAAACAGCAGCAATTGTTAACCTGCCCGAGGAGGGAGGAGCCTGCCCAAGGAGAGGGAGGACTGTGGTGGCCCAGGGCAGGGTCTCGGCCTGGGGAGGAGCGCCCCCACAGTCGCAGCCCCAGCACAGGGGGCAAGAGGCCAGGCGGCCGCCCCCTTCCCTCCACCCGCGGTCCGAGAGGCGGCCACAGAGGGAGCCGCGAGAGACTGACACTGCGCGAGCCCGCTCCCCTCTCTTCCAGCCCAAGGAGCGTGTTCGGTGCAGGCCAAAGAGACTGCACGCTGGGGAGTGGGGACAGCCTGGTGGGAACAGGGGGCCTGCCAAGATTTGTCTCTGTTGGTTCTTGAATTTGGTGCGTGTCACCTTTCCTCCTTGAGCTGGCCAGGTGCATGTACCCCCACACCCTCCCTAGGGAGGGAGCTGTCCGGAGAGGTGGAGGGTTAAAGAGCCAGGGGCCTGCCCCTGTGGCTTCCCTCACCTCCTCAGGGGCCCAGGACTCCCTGGCAGCCAGGCCCCTGCCCTGTGGGACCTGCCCCTCGGTTCCAGGAGCTGACAGGTTGGTCAGCAGGCGTGGGGAGGGTGGGGAGGATGGAGCTGCCAGAGTTCCGTAGCCCCTGCCCGTCTCCACCCTGCACACCTGCCACCGCGTATAGCCTGCCGGAGACCCCTCCTGGCTGTGAGGAACCGAGGAGTCACCCTGTCCCCAAAGTTCCTGCCTTTCCCCTCCCTCCCTCCCTTTCTTACTCGTTCCACCAAAAGAGGCTCTTTCTTCTGGGCTCTCGCACCTGCGGGGAGGATCCAGAGCTTCCCTCGCTTGCCCCACAGCCCAGGCCAATGCTCTGGGGCTCCCCAAACCAGAGATCTGGGCAGAGTAGGCCAAGAGGGCACTGCACGTGGTGCCTCCGCTCTCCTGGGGCTAGGGAGCCAGGGGACAGTGGCCCTGCAGGGAGCGGCCACCTTGGTGCTCACCCTGAGAGAAAGGCTGATCTTTCCTGATTGATGGGTTAAGAAAATTCTAACGCCTGCAGGCCCTGAGAAGGTGGATAACTGTGACTTTTTTTCCTTTCACAGTATGCATTAGAAACAAAAGCCCGCTTGCTCGCTTGCTGGAACACAGGGGCCTTTTAAATTGAGCGTGCGCACTGCATGGGAAATAGCGGCCCTGGAGGATGTTAGACTTGCTCCCTCTCCAAGACAGCAGCGGCCTGCACCAGGCCCCGTGCGTGCGGCGGCCTCCTCACCCTTCCCGGCCCAGCCGAGGACCCAGGCGCTGCAGACAGGGGGGGCACACCCACAGCTGGGGCTGGTTTTCCTCAGCTCTAGGCTGTTGTGTAGCTTTTCAGCCCTCCCACCGCCCCTCGCGGGACACAGGTGGGCAGGAGCCTGGGTCTCTCTCGTTCCTCCCTGTTCCCAGCCCCGGCCCTGGTGATCTGGGGCAAGAGCTGGGCGTTTGCCCCGCGGTGGAGCAGAGCTGGGTGAGTCAGGAGCCACCCCTCATCCTCAGCCTCAGCCTCAGCCAGCTGAGGAGACCCTTGGAAAGACCTGAGCACCTCCTGCCCCTGGGGCTGGAGACATGCTGCCAGGGCCTGACTTGCCCCAGAACCCACCAGGAGGGGTGAGGGGGTGTGGCCCAGACCCCACTGCACCCGTCCTGGGCCTGTGTTCTGGGAGGGGGCTCTGAGATGAAACCTGTAGCTCACTTAGGCCGGAGACATGCTGGTGGGGAGAGGGGACCATCAGGGGTCACAGACCTCAGGAAGGAAGGCTGTGGGGCTGAGGCCCTGTCCCCGCTCCTGGCCTCACAGGCAGGGCCTGGCCCCCGTGATGTCCTCTGGTTCAGTCTCGCACCCCCACTGCCCAGTGAGCCCTCCCCTCCTCCCTCTACCCCCTCCCACCGATGCCTCTTAGAGTGACCTCGGACTGAGCACCTCTTAGCAATACAGGGGGAGGGTCCCAGGGCCTGGACAGCAGGGTGCAGGAGGCCAGCGCGGTGGCCAGTGCTGGCGCCCTTGGCGCGGGTTGTGAGCTCTCAGGCCGAGAGCCTTATTTACCTAGTGCAAAAACTGTAAAAGTGTACAGACTCTTCACAGATTTTTATCTGACTTGCAAGTCTGATGATTTTTGTAAATGTTCTTGGTGTTTGACTGTAATGTACCTATTTCACCTAATGGATGTACATAATCCTTTCGTCCTGGTGCTGCCGAGGGCTGCCCGGGACCGCTGCTCTCCGATGGTTTTTATTTTATTTTTTAATCTAGAGAACAGTATTGGGCAGGAGGAAGAGGTTTGGGATTTGGGTGTTGGGGTTTTTTCCCTGCCCGTGGCATTTATTTGTTGGCTTTGCAGTGTGCTGTCTGGGTGGGGGTGATGAGGACACGTGCCCTGACTGGGCCAGCAAAGGGGGGCTCCTCCTGCTGGGGCCGCAGAGAACCCGTGTCCTGGTGTTGGACGCTGCCTGCCACAGAGCTGGTTGGCAGAGGGCCCGGGGTGGGGAGTGAGGGAGGGCAGTCCTTGCTCGGGGAAGACCGAGGCCCCCGGGCCCCAGGCCCAGACTCTGCTGGAGGAGGCTCTCCCTCCCCTGCTGACACGCGAGGCCTGACTTTTTTGCTAATCTTCTTTGTTTCGGGTGAAGGAAACTGCCAAACTTCCTAAAGGGAAGACTCCTTTCCGACTGCCCAGAAAGGGGCGTGGGGAACCAAGGGCAGAGCTCCAGTGCCCCCCACCCTACAGAGCACCTGCCCCGGGTACACCTCTCTCCTCCACCCCGTCCGTTTGCGGAAGGCAGACAGTCCAGGGAAACAGCTCCTCTTTTCTACACACTCGGCCCAAAGCCGCCCCAGCCCCCGCACCGCCTCCCTGCTCCCCTTTTGTAAGTATGTGAAAAGGAGAAAATGCAAACGGTGGAGTCTTGGCCGGAGCTCCTCCCTCCAGCCAGGACTTTTAACTATGTAATAATGTACAGAGAAAGTCGTTGGTGTTCTAAGACTGTGTGGCTGTGCAATTTCTGTACATTTGCAATTAGAAATATTAAAGATTTATTTAGCTATTTTAAGCCTGACTCGCCTGTCCATTCAGCTGTGTCTCAGGAGATTTTCCAGGGGTCACCCTGGAGTCGTGGGCTGATATTGTCCTTTACCAAGGGACCCCAGCATTTGGTTCATGCTGGTGGCAGTTGTGGGCAGGGGAGACCCCTGAAGCCAGTGGTAGTGGTGATTTCAGCTCACTGAGCGACCTGGGATTGTCCCCCGCTCCTCTGGCTTCCCCCTGGCTCTGACACGCTTGGACGGGAGGTCTGTGCTGGTCCCTTAGTCTCCCAGGGGGGCCGTGCGGCCCCTGCACTTGCCCTGCAGCGACCCCTGCTCCTGCCAGGCTCTGCGTCAGGTGCTTTCCCTGAAATCTGCCTCCAGGAGGGGAGACTGAGGGAGGGAAAGAGGTTGGTCCAGGGCCACCAGCTGGTGGTGACAGCTTCCAATGCCTGGAAGGCCCGACTCCTGGTCTCTCCTGAGCCACACGCACCTGCAGCGCCGAGCCCAGGGCCTTCACTGGGAATAAGCCAACCCCCAAGCCCCTTTGGCTGCACCTCTGCACAGGGGCCCTTGAAGCCCTGGGTCCTGCTCAGCAGGGCCTTGGCACCATACAGCAACCCCGAGGGTCAGTGCATCCTCTTTTGACGCGTGGGGAGCCTGGCTCAGAGCAGGCAAGTCCAGGCCCCAGCCCAGCCCTGCAGAAACAACACAGACACAGGCACCGCGGTTCTGTAGGGGGCAGGGCTGCAGCTGCTCAAATCTCCAGGCGAAGACCCAGGTCTGTCACCTGCGTGGTTGCCTCTGCTCCTGCCAGGACTCGAGAGCGCCTCTGTCCAGCATTCCCAGAGAAGCCCCCGGGCTGCTCCTGTGCTCGCCCTTGAAGCCGCTGGGAGGGCTGGCTCTGAGGCAGGGGCCTGGGGTGCAAGGGAGCTGTATGCCACTGTCCACGCTCCCCAGCCTGACTCCCCAGGGCCCCTTGTCTGAGCCCAGGGATAGCTCCAGACTTGTGTGGTTCTGTGGAAGGAGCTGGGGCTGCATCCTGCTCCCCAAACCTCTGTTCCTGGAGACTCAGCCATTAGGAAATGTGAATTCCCCACGCCTGCCCTGCCCTGCCGTCCCTGCCTGCCCCATCGCTCCTCTCACTGCACCCCTCCCCCACACCCCCCCTCAGCCTGGCTGACTGCAGCCACCTGCCCAGCACCCTGGCCTCTCCGGGCGCTCTCAACCTCTAGAGTCTCCTCTGAGGACCCCGCCTTCCACTTCACCAGCCACCCCTGGGGCCACACCCTTGGCTGTCTTCACCTACCACCTCTTAGAGAAGCATCATCTGTTGTCTGTAATGGCAGGCACCAGGCTTTCACCCCCATCAGGCCCTCCTCATCCATCTGCGCCCCAGATGGTCCCCAGGCCCCTTGTGCCTTTACTGCCTTCCCCACCCGCCTAGACCCTGTCATCTCCCTCCTCAACCCCTCCCTTGACACTATTTTTTGACCACATCGGCCCTGGGTCTACGCAAAGGCCCGAGCTCTCTGGGCCACTGAGCACTGCAGGAGACAAGCGAAAACGCCCCCGGTTCCCACCATGCCCTTCATGTTCCTGCCTCCACTCCCAGCTAGGCCTTCCTCCCCCAGCCTCCACCTGGTTAGCCACACTGCCTTCCTCAGATCCCAGCCAGATGCTCTCCCTGCATGAGAGCCATGCTGCCCCACTGACCCTTCCCTGACCCACCACCAGTCTGGCTCCCCAGCCCTCACCCCTGGAGCCCCAGGAGACAAGGCGACCCTCTTCCTTCCTGAGGCAGCCCCTGGCCAGGGGCCTCCCCCTCCCTCTTTGCTGCCTTAATGGCTCCTAAATCTTCAGCCTCACCGCTCTTTCCTACCGCATTTAAAGTGCCGGGTCTCCCATCTGTTCCTCACCTGCTCCTGGCTGGGGTTTCTTCCCTCCCCCTCAGCCAACCTTCTTTAGAGTGTTCTGCTTACAGGGACCTGCTGCCTCCGCCTCCTCACCTCCGCTCTTTCCCCAGCCCCCTGTAACCTAGCTGCATCTCCCACGCCTCCACCACCTCATTGCCAAACCCATGGGCCCCCTCGGTGCTTCCGTACCGCTGTCCCCAGCCCCCAAGCTCGGGGGCCACCATCCCTCTGCTGGGGCAGTGCCACATAGACAGCGAGCGTAGAATTCAAGGGAATAGCAATGAATGGGACAGAGAGATCATTTCCTGTTGAAGACAGAAGGCATTCATAAGGATGGTACACAAGCTGTGAACCTCCACAGGTGGGTTAAGTAGCGTCAAATAGGAAAAAAAAAACCTGCTGAAAATGCAAAGGAAAAAATCGACAGAAATAAATTGCATTTGAGACTAAGGTACCACCAGTATTAGTTTATTATAGATCAAGGAGACAGTAAGAATGCAGGATATTTTAATAATGAATAAGGTTTAGTAAGCAGGGGTACATCAAGCTCTTATGCTGGAGAGAAAACACCTTCTTTTCGAATACACCTGGAACGTTACCCCAAGTTGACTATACTGAGATAGGAAAACCTCAGAAAGTCGCCCAGAGAGACAGTTTGAGCCACATTCTGTGCCTTGAAGCAATAAAACTGGAGATCAATAATAAGTGTTTAATTAGAAAAAAAATACCATCAAGAAGTTTAAAAAATATTGAGTCAATAGAATTAGATTTTTTGAAGCAACTAGTCTTGCAATTAAACGTGGTATATTGAGCACACACATTTATCTCTTCTCCTCCCCAAATACCACTATATTGACAGGAAAGGACTAGAAAGATTATGACTATAAGGATGCGATGAATGTGGGAGGAGACAGCAATAGATAAGAGAATTTGCAAAGCTTTGGCAGATACAAGCTGATGGAGTGGTGACTGTATGAGCAGAGCAGAGGGGGAGATGGAACAGAAATGAGTTGGCCAGCCCCGAGGGACCCGGAGCGGCTCAGAAGCAGGAGGCCCCAGAATGATGGGAGGAAGAGCCAGGCCATCAGGTTGGAAATGGAGACCCAGACCCCAGCCTCTGCCCCTGTTCTGCACCATCAGGACACTTGTTTTGACGCTGTCAAGTCCTTGTAAGGAACTGGGTATTTATTGTCTGGAGGAGTCATCCAGGTATGCTCCGGACTTGGGACCCCAGGCAGCGCAGAGGAGCCTGTGAGGAAGGGGCTGAAAGCAGGTGGGAGGAGAGAAGGCGGGCTTCTGCCCTCCATAGCGCCCAACCCCAGGCGCCCTCGCTGCTCCTGCAATGCCCAGAGCCAGGCGTCTTTCCTGGCTAGCCGACTGGAACATTCTTCTTTGGAAAAACTGGCTTCAGAGAAAAGACCTCCAGATACTTGCCCAATGCAAAGACTGAATCGCTGTCCCAACATCCCATAATGACACCCACCAACCACGTGTCCTGTGTGCACCACACATGGGGAAAGAGCACAGACAACTGAGGAAGGCTTCCAGTGAATAAGAGAAACTAGATACGAATTTATCTGGGTCTTTGCTTCATTAGTGGCAAGAAAGCCTCCTATTTGCAAATATCAAAGCTCAAAAAAACCCAAAAAGGTAAGCAAGCTTCCAACATGAAAGAAAGAGGCCAAATCAACCAGTCCAAGAAAGGGAACAGAAAACAGAGACAATGCAGGAAGTAGAAGAGCATTTAAAAAAATAATAATAACCCCAAACTCTAATATCCTCAGGGAGACAAGGCAAGAGCAGGATGCTCTGAAGAAAAAACCAAGATCAAGAAAGAGCTCCTGACTACTAGATTTTTTTACAAAAATAAAATATCAAATAGAAGTGATGGAATACAAAGTTGAGGTATTCTTCCAGAAAGTAGAACAAAATACACAAATAGAAAATGAGCGAGAGAAAAAAAAAATCTAGAGGCTCCATCCAGACTGTCCAACATCCAACTAGTAGGAATTCCTGAAAGAGGGAAAAAGGGAAAAGGAAGGGAGAAAATGGTCAAAGGGATAATAGAGCAAAGTTTCCAGAGCTGAAGAGAGGACGCGAGGGTCCAGGTGGAAAGAACCCAGCACAACTGATGGAGAAACCCCCTCCAGAGTACAGCACTGTGAAATGCCCAAACATGGCCAGAGCTGTGCTGATCCTCTCTGGCCTTGGCCAGGATCCCAGAGGAAGGAAGGGGCGGCTGAGTACATGGGCCTAAATGAGGAGATGTCGGGGAACGGTGGCCCCAGAGAGCAGAGAGGGACTGATGTTCCTGAGAATTCCTGGGGAGTCTTCATGAGTAATCCCAGTAAGAAATGGTGAAGTTATGGTGAGACCAATCAGCACGATCCTGTGCCTTTTCTCTGGCCACTGTCAAAACTAGTTAATGCCCTACAGGGTTATAAAACCATAAACAATGGAGTTGCATCTTTACCTGCCAAAAATCTGCAAGCGAGTGTGTAATTCACATACTACATACGTATATAGTTAATGTCAAGTCAAATAAATGTATTCCTCCTAGATGATGGAAGAGTCCTGGGGTGGGTTTCTTAAACAATACTGCAGTGGGACACTGGAATGACAAGCTGGCCTCCTTTTACCTTAATTCCAAGTTTTGGCTGCTATTTCTGAATACTCCCTGTTGATACACCATGATCACAGAGCATGAAGCCTCAGTGACCTGGCAGGCAATGTGAGTGGCTGAAGCAAGCCCACTTCAGAAGACACTCAGACCCAGTGTTGAGACAACAGGGAGAGGTAGGGACTGGGGTGAAGATTTACATACCATCCATTCTCTTCTCGCTGACTCCTAGGTTTTTATACCCAGCCCCACTGCTCTCAGAGCTCCACGTTCACAGGGCCACACACCTACTTAATGTCGCCACTTAGATATTTCATAGGCATCAAGTTCGATGTGCCTGAAATGGAGCTCTTGACTTTCAGACCCTAAAACCTGTTCCTCCCCTCATCATCTAACCCCCCAGAACGGCTCTGCCATCCTTCCAGTTGCTCAGGCCAAGAGCCAAGTGTGACTTCTAGACTCTTGTGCATTAAAAAGGATGGATAGGTTTGGAATAATATTCATGATATATTGTGTATGAAAGCAACCAGATCAATATGCCCCATTCTTTTAAGGAAAAATGGAGCAAACACAGGCTACTAATAGCGACTTCCTCTGAGGAGCAGGGCTCAGCAGGATGGGGAAGTGGGGCTGGCACTTTCTACTTTACATTCCTATTATTGTTTGAATATTTTACAAGCAGTTTTTATTTCTGCTTTAGATATGGAGCCATTTAAAAATAAATAAAACATATCCATATGGGGATGTCTTGCCCCCTGAGAGGCCCAGCCAGACAGAAACAGAAACAGTCCCTTTCCCAGAGGACTGTGGTCTGACTTTGGCCGTGCCCTCCCCACCTGCCAGTGACTTTGGTACAGTGACCATGGGGGAGCTGGGAGCCCCACTCACCTGAGACAGAGGACCCCTGGGGAAGGCTGAAGTGGAGTCCCTGGGGGCTTACACTTGGTGGTGTCCACACTTAGCTGGTGCGTGAAGTTTGGCTTCCTGCCCACCAAGGAATCCAGCCCCGGTTGGGGAGAGGGGATCAAAACTGCAGAGTCGGGAGAGGGGCTCCGCCTTCAATTCTGATTCAGGTCTCTGGAGAGTCTTTGGAATACTTTTCTTTTAAAATGTTTCTAGATTTTACATTTAATTATAAAAGTCACAAATGCTTGTGGTAGAGCATTTTTTTTTAAATGGTAAAAGGATGACTGTCACACAAACGTAAAATCAACATATGTTTAGCATTTTTTAACTCATTAATTAATGAGGGAACCAGTCAGTTGTCACATCCAATTCAAAGGAGAATTCCAAGAGCCACGTTTATATAGGCAATCACAAATGCTGCAAAACTTCTACCAATAGACGCAAAAAGTTCATCCACAGGGCAATAATCAAGGGCATCGCACCGGACGTGACTTATTTGGTTTCGATGGATAAGAATCACACGATGATCAATGTTTTACAATCCACAGAGCTGCATAGTAGCCCAAGGACAATGAACGCAGGTTATGGATCTGGGATACCCAGTAATCCTTTTTTCCTATTTTAAAGTCTTACACAATTTTTCCTGACACCTCAAAAAAAAAAAAACCAAACAAACAAACCAAAACCCCAGAAATATATAAAGATAAAAGAGATTCCCTCATTCATAAATCCCCGTCTCTGTGGACATCTACTGTTAACAGTTTATCAAGTGTCTGACAGACCTTATTCCTGCACATCCAAACCCGTATTTTTAAGACAGAAATAGAATCACACAGCACACCGATTGACCGTTGGCTTTTTTCACTTGGCAGTATGTCATGGACACCGTTTCATGACAGATATAATTCTTTGTTAAAATTCTTTTCTTTTTTTTAATGATTATATTTGCATATACTCTAAAATTTCAAGTCCTGGAAATGGAATTTTTTAAAAAAGAAGATTTGATTTGGAAAGAATTTCAAACTTACAGCAAATTTGCTAAAATCAACAGTACAAAGAACACCCACATATCTTTTACCCAGATTCTCCTATTAGCATTGTTACCCCATCATTTTATCATCTTCTCTCTTTCCACACACACACACACTTTTTTTCTGAACTCCTTGAAGATAGGTTGCGTATGTCGTGGTCGTTTACCTCTAAATACTTCAGTGTGTATTTACTAAGATTGGGGATATTCTCTTGCATAACCACGGTACAGTTATCAACCGCAGTCAATTTAATAGCGGTCCATGCTTTCTCTAATGGAACATTCACATTCCAATTTTCTCAGCTGAACCCGTGATGCCCTTTACCAGGTGTCCTTCCAGCAGAGGGTCCGGTCTGGGGTCAGAGACTGCATTTAGTTGTCGTGTCTGTTTAGCCTCTTTCAATCTGGAACATTTCTATGGCTTTTCTTTGTCTCTTATGGCATTGACCTTTTGGAAGAATACAACCAACCATTCCTCCTGCCCCTTTTTTTAATAAAAAGAGAATTTTGCATTCGTCTGATGTTTCCTTGTGACTAGTTTGTGGTTGTTCATTCTTGGCCAAAATACTAAGGACGGCATGTTCTGTCCTTCTCAGAGTGGCGCATCTGGAGACCCATGACATCTATCTGTCCCTTGCTGGTAATGTTCATTTTGATCACCTGATCAAGTTGTGGTCCAATTTCTATCTTGTATAATAACTGGAGTATTGTGGAGTTTTTTGTTTTTTTGTCTTGCTTGCAACTAAAAAGCAATCTGTGGAGAGATACTTCGAGAGCATGCAAATATCCCGGTCCTCATCAAAATGTCCCCTAGATTTAGAACCACTAAGCATTCTTGCTTGATCCGGCCTTTACTAGGATGGCGATCCTCCACTTTACCGGGTGACCTCAGACTTTTACTGTCAGCAAAGGTCCTTCCATCTCTCCACGTATTTATTTATCTATTTATTATCAGTATAGACTCATAAATTCCTATTTTTAAGCATTTATAGTTCATTACTCTACTTAAGTATTTTGATGCTCAAGCAGTCCCAGATTTGGCCACTGAGAGCCCCTTCGAGCTCGTGCCTGTGTCCTGGTGACATGCCATATTTCTTAACCGCAAAGCAAGAAAAGTAGGAATTAACAACACAAGTTTACCTGCCACTTGGAAATTCAAAATGCATGTAGAAGTGTGTATGTGAGTGCATGTGTGTGTGCACATATGCCAGTATCTAGGATGCGAGCTGTGATGGGTGTGATGTGTGTCGGTGTGGCAAGTGCAGCCTGCACGTTGGGGTGGGAGCAGGTATCTGTGGGTGATTCTGTGTCTGGTTCTGTCCAGGTGTGGCTTGTGTATCCATGTGGGTGTGCGTCCCATTTTAGTTTGTGCAGGGCTGTGGCCGGTGTGTGTGGCACGTGCTGGAGGCAGAAGCCAGCCCGTGGCTCCCAGGAGATGGGCAGAGGCAGATGCACCATGCTGTGGCCAGGGTGTGGGCTTCAGGGGCCAAGTCCCTGGATGGCCTGTCCATTGGTCCTGCTGCAGTGGTGGACAAGGGCCAGGGGACTCATGGATGGGGCAGGTAAGCAGGGGGGCACAGGGCAGAGGGCGGAGGGCAAGATGAACACAATGCCTTGAGACCATCTCTCTGCAAGCAGTGCCCATGTTCAGCCCCCAGCACGCGTACCTGCCCCCTGCAATCTCCTTTCCATGTCATCCCTCTTCCTTTCAAGCTCTACACTGGGAGTGAGTTCCAGATCCTTCCCCTCCTGTTCCCTGGTGGAGGTTTAGAAAAATGGTCCTGGCAAGAGGAGGGGCCAACGTGTTCATTACAGGAAATAAGCAGCACAATTGCATTCTAATAAATCAGCGCAGATTTCAGAGCAGCACGGGGTCTCGCGGGCTCCGCGGGCCGTGGAATTCAATATGATATGCTTCAGCCTGTCAGCTAATGGGCTGCTGCCGGATGCCACGTGACCCAACCTTCCCAGGGACGTTAAACGATGCTGAAAAGTGGCCCAGATTTATTTATTGGGACAGTGCGTGTTCCTGCCTGTGGGTGTGTGGGGACATGACAAGTTATGAAAATAGGTACGTACGAGCAAGGCGGGAGGAGGCAGGGTTTGCACGCTGGCCCAGGGCCGGGCAGACAGCCTATGGCCTTCCTCCTGGCTCTGCTACTGGGGCTGCCCCACCCCGGGGTCATCACCCGCTGACCCAAGTGACACCCTGGCCCACGACTTAGAGCCTCAGTTTCCCCATCTGGTAAATGTGTTCATTCATTCATGATTCCTTCTCCCACCTGTCATTCATTCCCTCCTTCATTCATTCCCAGAACATTCCATGCATGACGTACTGAGCCATGTGCTGGATGCTTCCAGGGCTGCCAACAGGATGGACAAGGCCCTGTCCTCCTGGAGGGTGAGAAGGCATTAAATACCTGTGATGAGAAGTGCCATCCATTTTGCCTCCTACAACCCTCTTGAGTCTCTGCCTTTCACGTCAAGAGCAGCCGCCGGGTTCCAGCTGCCATTGCCTCCCACCTGGACCCCTCCCAGCCAGCTGTCCTCGTCCACTTGCGCTCCTCCACACTCCATGGTCTCCTGCCCTCTGCACTTAGTTAACCCCTGTCCGACCTGCGGCTCCAGGCGGGCAGAGGCACATCTGGTTTTGCTCACATGGTCGCTTCACCGGGCTGCATGGTACTGGTGCAGAGAAGGTGCAATTCTTGAGTTGGGTGAGGAAGGAAAGGGAGCAGTGAAGCCGGAGCCCGCCGTCCAGCAGGGCTTAGCCAGGTAAGACCAGCAGAGGTGCAGACCCCGGGGCGCAGGGCACATGGGGGCTGGAGGGGCCAGGCAGGGACTGTGGCCTTGCTCCTCAGAGTGAAGGGAAGCCATGGAGGAAAGTGCAGCTGAGAGGACCATTATCCGACTTACATTTTTAAGGGTCCCCTAGATGCAGAGGAAGGACTGATGGTGGACAGAGCGTGGAGGTGGGTGGAGCAGCAGGAGGCCCTGAGGGCACCTGGGCGGGGAGGGGAGGGGGCGGGCAGCAGAGCACATTCCCCTTTTGAGGAGGCATCCATGGCCCTGACAGGGGTGGGAAGCAGGGGTTTGGGGTTTGGGGAGAAGGAGCTGCCTTACTGCTACGTCCCTCCGGCCCCTTCAGACCAGGAAGGGTTCCTGGGGCCCCGCTCCCCTGGGCAATCCCAATGGCAGAGGCATTTGTGCCACTGTGTCCCCCTACGATGCCCCTCTAGGGGAACTAGGGCCTTAATTCATAATCCAAAAACGAGCAGTAGACCTAAAATAAAACGGCCCTCGCTGCAGACTCACGATGTGGACGATAATCACCCGGGAAGAACGGCTGTGCCACGTTGTTTTCAATTTGCATTTTGCAAAGTGTTTAGTGGATATTTGTACGAAAGAACAGCCTGTTGGGTAAACACACAACTTTCCTTTAGGCTGAGAAGGCTGAGGAGATTCTGGGTCGTTGCCCCCACGTCCCACGCCCACGGGGTTCGGCAGTCAGAAGACTGCCTGCTTCCACTCACTCAATCACTCGCTCGTTCATTCCACACACACTTCCTGAGTGCCTCCTGGCTCCAGGGCCCCTGGCTGGGGGTGGGATGCCCACGAGAATGAACCCAGCCTTGCCCTAGAGAAAGGATCAACTTGAAGTGGGTTAAAGGCACACATGAGGGCTGGGGGGGCCTGAGGGCGGGATGAGCCAGCCTGCAAGGGTAGGACCAGCTTTGCCCAGGTGACCTCAACTGTTGGGTGAAGAGGAAGCTCAGCAGGCCCCCAGTGGGGGAGGGGCATGGATGTGGCCCTGGAGGGATGGAGGAGCACGGGGCATTGGGGGAACTGCAAAGACTGAGGTGAGTCCTGTTTATGGGAGAGAGACGCAGCTACCCAGCAGGCTGCCCCATTGTTTACCTCTAGGAGGTGCCCCTGTGGGTTTCTGTGTGTCGCTGGCCTCTGTGCAGCACACAAGCTTCATGGCTGCACCTGGTGGTCCTCTGCTTGGGCTGGGGGAAAGCTGGGCCTCAAACGGGAAGGACTCCCCAAAACCAAGTGAGGAGTTTGGGCTGGATCCAGGTGGCAGGAAGCTGTTTTACGTCTTCAGGTAGGAGGGTGACATGATCAGATTGACATTTCAGAAAGGCCACTCTGGTAGCCTGGGGAGAATGTGTTGGAGGCAGAGAGACAGTTGGCTGCCGGAAAATGGCCCTTCTAGAACGCTTATTTTGCAAATTTGACAAAAGGCTAATTCTTTTCATTTGCGAAGAGATGCCACAAAGCAGCAAGGAAAAGACCAGTAGAAAAATGGGCAGAGAATATGAGCAACCAGTTCACAGGAAAGGGAATACTAATGGCTTCTAAACACATAAAAAAGAGTCTCAACCTCACTCATAATGAAAGAAACGAAAACTAAATTTATAATCAGCCGATGCCGTGTTTTTCACCCATGGATTGGCAATGCTTAGCGTTTTGACAATACCCTGTGTTGGGCGGATGGGGGATCATACATTGTTGGTGGGACTGAAAATTGGTCCAGGCTTTTGGGAAGGCAATTTGGCAATATCGATTGCAATTTAAAATGTATGTATCCTCTGACCAGTAATTTGACTTCTAGGATGCACTCATACGTGTATGTGAAGACGTGCCTACAAGAACGGTGCCTGCAGCACTTTATGTAGTAACAGAGAACTGGAAACAACCTAAATGCACCACGTGGGGACCAGTTAAGCAAACTAAAGTATTATAAGTGATTATAGCGCGTCATCTGCTGGCATGACCTGACGCCGTTAAGAAACTGAGGCCAACGTACATGTTACGCATCCTGCAACAATGTGCAAGAAACGGTGTAGTGGAAAAAGCAGAGTGCAGCTGAGGGTCTGCACACACAGGCCAGAATCCTTGTGGAGGCACAGACTGTCTTTGAAAGGACACACAAAAAACAGAAACCATCGCCTCCAGGGACAGACTGGAGAACTGCGAGACAGGAGTGGAAGGGAAATTACTTGTCACTGTACATCTTTTTGTGCTGGTTTTATTCGTTTTAGCCATATAAATGCATTAATGCTGTGCGTGCATTTGTGTGTGTGTGTGTGTGTGTGTATCTCCGTTGCATATTTTAAAAAAAAAATGATAACAACAAGAAGCCCAGATGGTTGAGTGTCTTTCCCGTGCAGTGAACTCTCATTTATTCCTTGGGGAATAAATCTCCATGTAAGTGAATTTTCTAGATACAATATAAGAATCAAAACTCTATGAAGGCTTTTTTTTTTTTAGAGAAATATCTGTAAAATGCATAATATTCTTCCATATTTTTATCAAGTAAAGAATGTGGAATTGTATGAATGTGGATTTGCCCCTGACTACAGGCCACTTTGCCGTCATGGGGCTCTTGTCCCTTCCCCAGGCGCCACTTGACACGCAGCACGAGTGAGCGCATTGGAATGAGAGGGTCGTCTCCGGACCCTGGTGGGCAGGCTCCTTCTGGACTGTGGAGCCGGGGGCCCTGGCTTTGGGGCAGACAATCCGGATGTCGTGACACTTTGCTCACACCTCAGGTCCCTGGGTTGATGAGCCCTGGGACATTCTGACCTTCAATGATGTGAGCAGCTGCTTCCCTCTCCCTGCTGTGCCACCTCAGAGCCTCTGTGGCGGCCTCGTGGGCTGGGGCTGGGCGGCCTTAGGCAAGGTGGGAGGCTTCTCTGAACCTCAGTTTCCCCAGCCGTAAAAGGAGAGTGATGCCACCCGCCTCCGCACGACAGCTGGGGTGACTCCGGTGCCTGGGACAAAGCTGGTCCTCCACGCATGGTCATGGTTTTTGTCACCACCTTCCCCTCCCCACACTGCCCAGCACATTGTGGCCAGACGCGGAGGCAGCCTCAGTTATCGGAATGTGGCCTCTCCGTGTCCCCTCCCCCATCACTTTGCTGCCAAGCTGGGCAGTCCCCAAGGCCTCTCTGCTCTGTAAACCTGGCTGGGCTGGAGTGGCCTCCAGGAAGCAGAGACCAGTGAGGGCTTTCCTCGAGGACTTTATTACACGCAAGGGCTTTTCAGAGAAGCATTGCTGTGCGGTACTATTCAAGGCCTCACCAGTGCCTCCCTTCCTACGCGCTCTGGAACGCCTCCCTTGGCAGGACTCGCCCGCCATTTGAGGGAGGAGCCCAACACGGCAGCACCAAGAAGAACCGTCCGGAGTGCCAGCTCCATGAGGCCGAGGTCTCAGACTGGCTTTGACGTGTATAAACCATGCCACTTCGGGCAAGTCACTTCATCTCAGTTTTGAACCTCAGTTTCTTCAACTGTAAAAGGGGGTGATAATAAGAGCATCCATTTCCTGAGCATGTTTCTCAGATTACATGAACGAACACACATGATGTGCCTGGCGTGGTCTAGCCATCGTGTGCCCTCAGTGAATGTGAATCGAGGCTGTGGTTTACATTCCCCCGGGGCCATTGCCTTATGTTAATTGTGACATAACTGCCACCAGCTACAGAAGGAGCTTGGAAGCTGTTCGATTCACCCCTTTGTGCTGGACCCACCCTCCTCAGCAGGCCTATATGCAGGGGCAGGTGGAGCCGGCTTGGCCAGACCGCCTGTCTCTAGGCCAGAGGGCCCTCCGGGGCCTGGACTGAGTGAGTGCTCTGCTCCAGCCTGGGAAGGGCAGACACTCTGTCTGGGATCTTCAGCCATTCTTGGAGCCAGGCCTGGCTCCCACCTCCTCAAGGGGAAACTTCAGCGGTGACCTGCTTTAGACTCGGTTTTCCAGGTGATGGGAAAGCTACCCAAGGAGCTTGGAGCTGAGCTGCAGCCAAGCTGCAGAGCCTAGGACTGGATTTCTTGGTGGGAGGATACACGATATCCCCAATATCTCCCTGCGGCTCCAGAGTCTTAGGAAATCCATGGGCCCTCCCATCATGCTGTGCTTCTCAAATGGACAGTATTGAGGGGGGCAGGGGGTGCTGTGCAGCTGTGTCTATTTTTGGAGGAACAATTTTATTTTAAGATGGCGGGGGGGGGGGTGTGGAGAAAAACACTTTGATATTGAAACAAATACGAATTCAGACAAAATGATACTATGTGTTCGAGTCCCATTTCAGTTTCTTCTGCTTGGGTGTACAGGAAGGATACGTTTCCCAGGGTCCTGTGCACTCAGGTTGGGGCCATGTGACCCGGTTCCGGCCAAGGGCGTGTGGGCCGAGGTGAAGTCAGTGCTCCCTGAACAACCACCCTGCAATCCTCCCGTCTTCTCTTTCTCCCAGAGGCAACTGAGAAGCCCTCACTGAGAGGAAAGAGTGCAGGCTGGCAGCAGCCCGGACCCTGCAGGGAGGAGAGTGATCCTGGAGGGCCACCTGACCCCCATCAGATTTGCACGAGCGAGAAACAAACCTCCGTTGTGCTAAGTCACTATGATTTGGGGAGTTATTTGTTATCTGAGCATCACCTAGTCTATTCTGACTGAAATATGGATATAATATGGAGCTGAAGGCAATATTTACAGGACTTTTAAAGCTAAAGCATGAGGCTTCACGTAAGTGGCTGTGTGAAGTTGGCCTCTGGGCCAGGCCTGCAGACTTCTGACCTGCTGAAGTCTATCTTACTCCAGCACAGACAGTGGTGAACCCAGTGACCCACTGATGCCACAGCGGCTGGCTCCAGAACAGCTCAGAGCAGATCTGTTTAAGTGACATCTGAGGAGCTGTCGAGGGAGAGTGTTTCACAGATCACAAATGTCTGATGATTACAGCCAAGTGAGAAATGAGCCGAGTGCCGGCCTCCGAGGGTCCCCAAAACCATTCTATGGTGGGTGAGTGAAGATGCTCCAATCTGGGAGAGCCTGCTCCCGCCCTGGGCCCTGGGGCGAACCAGCCCAGTGACGGAGCACCATTGCCAGCACAATGCACATGTCTTTCAGTGTCCAAGTGTCTGGAGCGGTGGCAGGAGTCATGGCTGGGCTCAGGTGGCCTGGGAAGAAGCTGCTGTGGTCGTGATTTTGACCAGTTACTTCTCCCAAGCCTGAAGTTTTGTCACAGGGAAGAAGTTGGGAGTGACGACGATGACATTTGATGCTTTTTCTTTACATGCAACCGCAGTAGATAAAACAGAGAGCAGCTGAGCTACTCTTGGGCAGTGCGGAATCTAGATTTAAACCCCTGAACTAGAGGCTCCCTGGGCTGGCGCTGGCTTCTGCTCTTCAGATTCCCTCACTGAGGAGGCCTGAGCTCACACCCCTAACTTGCTGGGCATTTGGGGCAAGGCCTTTCCCCTCTCTCGGCTTCCCTTGTTCCATTTGTAGAATTGACAGGGTGGAATGCAGCGTTGTGGATACAATCTTATTACAACCCCATTACATATCAGCGATGAGGCTGGAGCTGCTTGGGTTAAAGGTGGAGGTGGGATCTGAGTGCTGAGGGTACCACGAGATGCCTCGGCTCCTGGGGGAGGCAGCTGTGTGGAAAGGCCCTTGTGGCCCGGAGAGTCCCTGCTCCCTCCCTGGAAAACGTGCCTGGCCCATGGCAGAGGCCAAGGCTGTTCCAGCCTCACAGGAACCTGGAGCCGCCTCCCGGCCTGGCTGTGGGACCTCAGGTGGCAAACCTGGGTTTCTCCAGCAGGGAGTGGGGGACAGATCCTCGGCATGGCCTAACCATGAGCTGAAGGCACAGGAATCTAGGACCAAGGGACTGGCACAGGGTAGGAGACTGAGGAATGCATAGCACCTGAATGTTTCATAAAATGGTGAACCTGAGGAGTCGGGAGAACAAAGGAGTTACCCAGGGTGGCAGCCTGCCTGGCGGCCCCTCCCTGTGGAGGGGCTGTGCCACAAACGCCTCCCTGATGGCATTGGCTGGTGGTGATTTCCAGGGCGCAGGGATCCCACTAAATTTGTAACTCAAGGCCATCAGTTTTCACTTTCTGCCGGGTGGTCCAGGGTCTGGGAAGTATTCAGAGCAGACAGAGGCTGCCCAAAGGGTCAAGGGGAGAGGTGGTGCCAGGAGGGGTGAGATGTGGAGGAGTGGCCAAGTGCAGCTCAGCTGCTCTCTGTTTTATATATTGCAGTTGTGTGTAAGGAAAAAGTCCCTCTGTTCCTGGGGACTGAGCCCCCAGGCAGCTTCTTGGGTGCAGCTTGAATGGCTCAGTTCTCTAGGGAGCTGCCCTGCCTGGAGTGTCCCCTGTGAGGGTAGAGGTTGTGACAGCACCTGCTCTGCCAGGAGCTGCGCGCAGTGGCTGCTGTCCCCACGAAGCTGGAAGGGGCCACCCTCCCTGCCAGGGCAGGCGCCCCTGCCACACGGTCTCCGACAGGTGACCAAATTCTAGGGACATGTCACTCGCCCCCTAAGGGAGACTATCCCCAGCAAATCAAGGATTGGAGGATTTTCCAAACTCCTCCCTCTATCTCCCCCAGGATCTCCCAGTTTCCTTGAGGCAATATGTAGCTTCCCAGGCAAACATTACGGGAGAAAAAATTAAAAGGAGCCCTTTTCTCACCAATTGACCCAAAATGAACAAGCATTGCTGGGCCCGGTGGATTTGCCGTCCAAAATTATCAAGCAGAAGAAATCGTCAATACTTTGCAGCAGTTTATACAATGAGCCTATGTTTAGCAACATTCAGCTTCATTTTATTATTGCATTTTACGAAGTTACCAAGACAACTGAGGGCAAGGAACAGAACCTTGACTTTATGCGCCATGAAAATTTAATAAAGAATTTTTAAAGGCTTTTAAGAGGCGGGAGCTGCAGCCTAGCGGCAGAGCCCCGGCAGAGGGAGGTGGGCTGGGGCCCACGGCACCTCCCGCCAGACCTCGGGGAGCCTCCTGCGTCAGGGACTCCAGGTGGGCAGAGGCGTTCCCTGGCATCTGTCCCGTGCCAGCATATTGGGACCGGTCCTTTTCTCAACAGACATTTATTAAGACACTTCCCAGGTGCCAGGGCCCAGGCCAGGCTTTACGTTTACTGACACGATCCCACTGCACAGACCAGGACTAGGGTGAGAGGTCGAGTCACTGGTCCACCGCCACACACGGACAGAGCGACGGATACAGCAACAGCTGGACCCTTGCTCTTTCCACAACCACTCGGGGACTCTCGGCGCTTGCTTTCCCCGTTCTGATGCAAGAGGTTCTGAAGGGAAGATGCCCCTGCGGATCCTTTCATCACCCAGCTCCTTGTCTTGCTTCTGCAGCCTGGGAGGGGCCTCGGGGAGCCCCGTGGCCCGAGACGACGTCTTCCCGTCGGAGGAAATGTCTCTCGCGAGCCTCTGGGTGAGCACGTTGTTACCCCAGGGCTGCGAAGAGCCTTCTTTCCTCCGCTCTCTAAATAAGACTCAAAAGCAAATTGCCAGAAAGGAGAAAAACACCAGTAATTTTGCCATTTTATGCCAAAGCTTAATGTTGCTCAGTGCGTGTGTGTGTGCGCACGCTTGCAGGCATGCACATGTAAGTATTGTGTTGTGTAGTTTTCCTAGTTATATAAAAATTAAGACTTTTGGTTACTAGAGATGGAGGTAATTGAACATGTCGACGGTTCTGCAAAGCTCCGTTGTCCCCGGGAAAAAATTCGGACGTATTTCGTGAGGGAGAAATTCACATGCCAGGTGGGAAAATCTCTCTCACATTCATCAAACTAAATAAGAGATTGGCAAAAATATCAATCAAGGCGAGGTGGATCTCAGGGTAACACACACTGTGTGAATTTACCTGGCTGAGGGAGCTGTCTTTCTCCCTCAGCCGCTGGGAACAGCTCCCTGACTGGAGATGTCATCATCTCTGAGCTCCCAGGGGCGGGGCTCAAAGGCTGAACATTCCAGCCTGATTCTCCATGATAGGGCCAAGGAGTTTAGAGCATTAATCAAGCAGTGAAAAAAAAAAAATTAAGCTATTTTGGAGTAATACTCTGCCAATCACAAGGCAAATTCCGGGTGTCGGAGGAGCAGCAGAAGCCATTTTTCACCCCGTGAATGTCTTCGAGCATCTTCGGGTGGAGGGGAGGTGTGGAGGGAGAGGAGCCGGCTGTTGTGGCTTCATTTGTCTTGATGGATTACAACATTCAAGGAGGAACCTTGTTCCTTCGTCCCTTTACACTTTGTAGGGAACCCGGCGCCAGTGTGAAGATAACAGGCTGTTGGAGCAGCACTTCGGTTTACAAAGCACTTCCACGCGTACCATGCTGTCTGCTTCTCGCCTTATGTTCCCAGAGACCAGGCGAGGGAGGACCTGTCACCCCTTGTGTGGCTGAGGAAGCTGGAGCCCTCCTGGGGTGCCGAGCGTGGGAAGAGCAGGTTGGACGGCCCCAAGTTAAGCCCCCAGAACCCCAGGACTAGCTGAGCAATCATCCAGCCTCTCTGAGATGTGGGTTTCCACATTTGTGAAATGGGGCCCAAATCCTGTCCCCACTGGCCTGCTGCGAGTGTTGACACACTGTGCAGAGCAGTTACGGTGCCGAGAAAGGAGCCTAGGATTTGGAGCCAGGGCCTCTCTGTGAGTCCCGGCTCTGCCTTTCACCAGCCTTGAGGCCTTCAACGAGTCAAGAGGCCCCCTGGCATCAGCTCCTCATCTGTGAAAAGCAGGTGATGAGAACCCTCACCCTTCGCTGGGGCGGTGGGAGGATCAGACGAGAGGATGGATGTGAAAGTGCTTTGCAAACTGCAAAGCATCGAACAGGTGTTGTTACCCTTACGTGGGAAAAGGAGTTGGTTCTAGAAAGGCACGGAACACCATTCCAAATGTCTGGGCTCCTCCCCAACCTGGTCCAACCTTCCCCCGACCACCGACATTCACATGGGGATTCCCTACTCTGAACCAACAACCCCGCACAAACACAGACTGCGGTGGAGTGGAAGGGACAGGCTGGACGCCTGATGGAGGAGCCCTGGTGAGGATGACCCAGCTCGGAGGCCCTTAGTCTCCAAGGCTGAGTGAGAGGGTGGCTCCCAGGGGGACAAAGCCCATGCACAATGGGCCATGGAGAGACTGCCCAGGGTCAGGAGCCATTGTCTGTGGGCTCCTGGGAGTCCCGCTGTGTCCAGGAGAGAGCAAGGCAGCTGGGGATATGGAGGTGTTGAGCGAGCGCTTGGCAAGGTTTAGAAACCCATGCTTCTTCAGGGTGTCTGTGGGCTGAGGGCAGAACTGTCTCGTCACTCAGGCTGCTCACCTGGGGCTGCTGAACATTCCTGCTACTTTGACTGGCACCTGCTGGGCCCTGTTCTGCGCCCCGGGGGCCAGCGTGAATCCAGCAGCTTGACCCTGAAAGAACCCGCAGCTCAGTAGGAGCGAACGCTGTGATACCACAGGGAAGCGTGATAATAAAGGAACTTTCCAGATTCTCACAATTATACGGAGGGAGCGGTTCATTCTGTCTGGGGGATGGCAGTGGGGACATTTGAGCTGGACCTTGAAAGATAAGTTTCCACTGGACGGAGGGAGGAGGCCGTCCGGGCAGAGGGGACGGCGGGGCAGGAGAGCACGGAGCAGTTCCTGGCCCTGTGCCTCCCACGGTGGCGGGAACCAGCACATTCTTTTCCCGAGTGGTAACTGCAGATACAAAGGGCCCTGGAGGCACAGGGTCACGGGCCGGCGCACATTCAGGGTGGAGAGGAAGGATGGGACTGGGTTACGAGGGGCCTTGAATGTCGGGTTAAGGAGCTTTATCTAGGAAGAGATGAGGGTTAACTGAAGGAGGGGATCATGCGGTCAGCTCTATGGCTCTCTGAGTTCCTTCCGGCTGATGCGGGTGGAGGACGGTTGTGGGGTTGAGAGGTGGGAGGCTGATGAAGTGAAGGCAAGAGATGATGACGTCTGCGTGAGGGAGAGTGGACAGAGGCCCAGAGGAGAAACAGCAGGGGTCAGGAAGGCTCGTTTTGGGGACGGAGGAGGCTCCTGTCTCCAGGGTCTCTGCCTCCGCACGTGGGGAGGGGCCTGTTGGGACCAGCCCTGCGAACAGCCGGACTGAATCCAACACTTACAAGCACCTCCTGCCGGTTCCGTTCCGGCCAGGCCGTGGGGACAGAACTCCTGATTGTAACAGCGGAGAAGCTAAGCACATCCCCCGGGGAGGCAGGAAGGAAGGGAGCAGGCAAGGCCAGCATGGAAGGGAAAGGGCGCTGTCGCAGCACACCAGAAGGGGCAGGCAGGCACAGTGGAAAAGGGTGGGGGGCAGTGGCCCAGCGATGCACCCCAAGCTGGAACAGGCTGAGCCTGACGTGTCCATGCATTGAACCCACTCTGGAGTGCCGGCCCTCCAGGGACTCGGCCAGTGAACAGTGACAGGGTCGGTGTGGCTGGACTGCGCATAGGGGGACATCAGCAGGAGGGGGAGGGAGGGAAGGAGGGAGTGGGGGAGAAGAGCGGGATGGGTCCTGAGAGCCCTTCCCAGGACTGGGCTTGTCCCGCAGGCCAAGCTCTATACGCAGCAGCGTCTCTGGGTGCAGGCTCCCGGCTCCGGGTCCTCTCCTCCAGGGGGCAGGAAACCACCTGCTTTTGCTGTCCCTTCACTTACACCCCGAAAATGAGCGGCCAATTACCAAAGGGGGTGAGGGGGTGAACCCAGTGGGACTTCTGCTAGGCACGAGGAGGTGGGGGAAGTCACTGAGCCCTCGCTCTGAGGAGGGAGCAGCCTGATTCTTCCTGGTCCACACCATTGAGAAAAAAGGGCCCCGCCTGTCACTACCGGCCTCTTGTAAAACGGCCCCCGATTTCCTAACACACAGGTGACCCTGGCAGGATGACGTCCAAGAGGTGGGGAGGGGACATTCCTGATCATGAGAGTTACGTTTTCATGTCACCCCAAACAATGTGGCTGGAATTCAACCTATCGATAATTTTCTTTCCAAAAAATTCAGTGTGCTTGGTTGGTTTGGGACCTGAAAATTGCATTCCATTTTGGCAAGCGAATGCTTTCTGGAAATCAACTTCCAGAAATGGGGTAAAGTTTGGGCTTTGTGTAAAAGACTCTTGGCTGCTCCCAGCTGCTGACAAGTGTGCCCAAGAGCATTTACTTGGGGCTTTCACGGTGAAATCCATTTGCTCTGGCCACAGGGACTGCAAGAGCGGGTTCAGGGTCTTCAAGCTCTGCTTCTCACAGCGGACCACTTAGGAACATTGATTGCCCTGGCCCGTGCCACCAGCCTATGTGACAGCGAGCAGAGCCCTGGGAGACCACGGGCAGCCCCAGAGCAGGGGGCACCCACCAGCGGTCTGTATTTGGAGCTGAATTCACCCTCACGGGGGGACAGAGAGGAGATGGGGCTCTGGAGTCACTGACAGATCTGGACGAAGGCCTGGCTCTACCACGTGACCTCTCAGGCCTTTCTTTTCTCATCTGAAAATGGGGACGGCGTTAGGAAACTAGAGCCTGGAGCATCGAGCTGACGACACCTCTGAAACGCCCTCATGTAGGAGGCGCTCAATGCACATGGGGTTCCTCCTGCCCCTCCCGTCTTAGGCCACCTGTCCTGCTTTTTGAGGGGAAAATAAAGACATTTGTTTTCTTTCTATAAAGACAGTGTCTCCTGTCACAGAATAGCCCAGCCTGGTCGCTGCAGGGCTCGGCTACTGCTGGGCCCCTCTGGATAGGGGAAGGGTATCAGCCTGGGCCCTGCCCCGTGCCCCGAGGAGCAGGGGGAAGGCAGCGGGACAGGAGCCACACTGCATGGGGGGCGGGCTTTCCTCATTGAGAGAGTGGGCTTCTGGCGGGAAGGAGGGGCAGGCAAGGATTAACGGGGGCGCTCTGCTCTAAACTATCTCGCCAACGGTTGGAAGCATCTTGGATCGACAACGTTGTCTTCGGGTTTAAAAATAGTGCCAGGAGGGTGAATCCTAGTAAGTCATTTCAACAGACACTTTGGAGCACCTGCTACGTGCCGGGCTCTGTGTGGGAGCTGGAGTCGGCCGCTCCCATTGGTGTGAGTGATGGAGACTTGAATGGAGAGACAGGGAAGGATGGGAAAGGAAGAAGAAAAGAGGAAGAGGACAAGGAGACGTGCTTGTCCAGGACACACTTGTGCCACCCAGGACCCTCCCCCTTGCCCTACCTTCGCGAGCATTTCCTGAGTCCCACTGTGTGCCAGGCACCGTGCTAATGCCCTCAGAGACCTTTTATCCTCCTCGCTTGGGGCGGATGCTCAGCTCTTCTCAGGGCCCCAAGGGTCCTTTAAAAGGGACCCTCTAGAAAGGGCCGTTTTAGCCCCGCATCCAGCAATGCTCCGGAGAGCTTTGCAAGGGCGGTCTCCCATCTGCCTGTCATCAGTGGGCCTGGACCCTGACTTGCCTGTGGCTGTTTCCAAAATGCCACCTTTGGGTGCCCCAGAGCCTTCCCCTCTGAGAGCAGGGCTGCCTGGGGACACAGATGGAGACAGATGGAGACAGAGTGCAGACTCCCCTTTCCCTCGCCCCGTGACCGCACCTGAGCTTCTGACATCAAGCTCCTGCTCGGCTCACTCAGATTCCCACCCAGGTCGTGTTTCCCTCCCCTCTGAAGCCCCTCCTCCTACCAGGGCACCCGGCACGTGCTGGGCACACGGGGGCCCTCTGGCAGTGCCTGCTGTGAAAGCGCTGGCCCTGTGGTGAGCACCTCACCCAGGGAGGGTTCTAATCAGAGGCCCCTAGACCACGGGACTGACTCCTGCTTTGGGGTCAAGGTCAAACAAAATCAGACAAAATGACCTTGGAGGCTCCTGCCCGCTCCGAGACTCTAGGAGCCTTACTTAGTTACTTCTGAGTTAATTATTTCTTAATTAATAACAAACTGAACCTTGCAGCAACAGGCAAGCTCATGAAGCAAAGGAGGCTAATCTGCTAACTACACCCACGTAGCACATGATCGGGAGGGAGCAGCGCCACCGCCCACTTGATGTTTCCTCTTCATTTCCACAGAGGGGGTGGTAGGAAATAAATACGATGTTCCGGGCTTTCCCCCACATTCTCTCAGAGTCTTGGGCAGACCCGCGACTAGGCCTCCTCAGGCTCTCTTCCCCACAGCCCTCAGTCTTGGGATTGTCAGTGCCCCGTGCCCCTAACGCAGCAGCTTTACCCCTGTTGTGGCTTCCTGCGAGCCCAGAATAGAAGATGCCATCTGTCACATTTTGGATGTCATCTGTCCACTGAGGACCGGCAAGCAGGTGGACCACTGAGAGGCGCCGGGAGGAAGGAGGGCAAGAATCAGCCTTCAAGCGCAGCTCAGCAGAACGGGGAGACAATTCGTGGGCGTCTCAGGCGGGAGCCACAGGCGAGGAGCCCGGGGCCTCTTCAGCCTCTTCTTCCCGGGAGGACAGAGAGGGGCCTCAGGACAGAGCGTGTCTGGAATGGGAGAGCTTGTGGGCACTGTCCACGCAGGGCAGGGGGTTGCCCTCGGCCGGCTGGGCCGAGAGGGCGGCCTCCTGGGGAGTGCCACTGCAAGCAGGCCGGCCCCCCGATGCGCCACCGTGGCCACACACCAGACGCTTCTCATCCAGCAGGGACAGGTGGTATTCACACAGGTCGATCAGCGAGGCCACCTGCTCGTGGAGCGGCAGCATCTTGAACTTCTTCTGAGCCAGGTAAAAGAAAGCCTCCACGAAGGCCTGCAGGCACATCCCTGTGGACGAGAGAGCCGCGTTAGTGGGGTGTGCGTGCTCGCTGCTCAGCACGCTGCCCTGGAAAGGCCTGGCTCCAACCACTAGGCTTTCTACCCACCCTGTTTCCATCCTGGAAGCGAGATAGGCCTAACTCACAGAGTGCCTACTGTTTGCCAGGCATCAGTGGGACATGTACAACCATTGGCAGATTTGATCCCTTACACAACCCTGTAAGGTAGGTTTGATTAACCCTATTTTACAGACGAGGAAACTGAGTCTCAGAGAAGCGGAGAGACCTGGGCAAAGTCACACGCGTGGAAGCTGGTGGAGTTGGGATCTGAACCCAGCCCAAAGCCCACCCCTCTGCACCAGTGTAAAGTGTTCCCATAAACCCAGGCCCTCCCTTTTATGGTAAGGAGACAGTTATGAAGACAAGCCGGGTCTGATGGCGGTGTCCCCGTCTTAATAGAGGCGTTGATTACCTTGGTGCGCGCATTTGCCAAAACTCATCAAATTTCACCTTACGATTTGCGCATTTTGCTGTATGTAAATTTTACCTCAAAAAGTAAAATAAACCCGACCCCTTCACTCTACCCAAAACCACATTAGTGGCAGTCCCCACTGCAGCCCTGGAATGTTATTCCCCTGCTGTGCCTCATATGCTCTGACTCGTCCTTGGGATCTGAGCTCGGATCACTTGCTCAGTAAAACCCTCCCTGATCCCCAGACTCGATCGGCCCGCGCAGGCTTCTTGCACTTTCCTTCGCAGCATCTGGAGCAGCTCCTTCACTGCTTATTTGTGCTGTATCCCTATCTTCCCTGCTGGACCATGAACCCCAGCTCACCACTCACGCCAGGGCCAGGTGCCCAGAAGGTGCTCCATATAGACGGGCTGAACACACGACTGAATGAATGAATGAGCTGTTCTAGGCACTTTTCAGACATTGCCACTAATCCTCACAACACCTTCGTGAGGGTAGTATTATTGTGTCCCGCTTTACAGATGAGGAAACTAACACTCAGAGAGGTCGAGTAACTTCTCTAAGGTCACACAGCCAGAGAAGAGCAGTCTGGAAATTCAAACTCTGACTCCTAATTCTTTTAACTAAGTTGTGCTGCATGAAAGCTTCTGAGTCTTCCCAAAGTCCACGTGAAAATGAACCCTGTGATCCAAATTCACGGGATTCTCTGGGCTCCTTGGGGAAGGTGACACTAAGGCTGGACCAAATGCCACGCAGTATTTTAGACAAGGTCGCCTCCCCTCTGCCACTCTGCACCTTCCTAGCGGCCTTGCTTCCCAGCTCAGCTGCATTATTCACCGGCTTCTGTCACTGCAGGCAGAAGCCTGGCCTGGAGCCTGTAAACGCTGGACTATGGATGGACCCTGGGCTCTGAGAGCTCTTTTCGTGTCGGGACCTTGAGCTGAGCTGAGCAGTTGTTCTTAGTCTCCTTCCAAGCCCATTAAAGCTTTTTTGCTCAGCTCGCTTGACTCCAGATGCTCTGCAAGTCCCTGCTCTGTTCGGCCCTGACAGGAGGAGTTGATAAAGAGAACAGTAACCCTGGCGGAAAATCCTTTTAACGTAAACAGAGGCCTGGTGTGGACGGAGACGCAGGGAAATGCACCCTCAGTTAACCAAGAGACCGACGTTTTCTATTCACCGACTCTGGGCCAGGGCTCTCCTGGTGGGGGTTGGGGGGTGGGGGAGTGTGTGCGCATGCACGTGTGTGCGTGTGTGTCACAGTCAGTGGGGGGGTCAGATATGTGCAGAGTGGAAGGGGCTGGGATCTGAAGCCAGAGAAACCCAGTGCAGTCCCAGCCTCCAACTTCCCGACTGTGACCCAAACAGCGCTACTCGAAGCGTGGTCGGCAGACGGGCGCCAAGTCCAGGAACTGCGTGTCCCTGGTCCCTGACGCGGTAAGGAGCTTGGGCGAGAATGCAAGCGCCCTCCTCACCCATCACATTGTTTAGTTCAGCTGGCCGTATTTTGTAGCAAGCCCTCTCTATAAAGGAAGCAGCGAGGGTCACATTCTGGCTCAAGTCTCCAGTCCAGGACTGTAAGGAACAGTTTGTGGACCCCAACTTTGAGTAGCTCTGGTCTACACCATCCTTCCCAGCTTTAACGGGCACGCCAGTCACCACGATCCTGTCAAAATGCAGATTCTGGGGTGGGGCTGGAGACACGGCATTCCTGACGAGCTTCCTGGGGGTGCCCACGCTGCTGGTCTCTGCAGCGCACTCTGAGTAGCAAGGAACGAGCGCCTTTTACTCAACCAACGTTAATTTCCTTCCCTTAATTAAAGGCAGACTGTGATTAGAGCCATAATGCACAGAAAAAAGAAACAATGAGGACCTTTTTTGGGGGGAAAAAAAGCTTGGCTAAATTATCTGGAAGAAGACTTTTTTTTTTTTTTTTTGCTGAGGAAGATTCACCCTGAGCTAACATCCACTGCTAATCTTCCTCTTTTTGTATGTGAGCCACCACCACAGCATGGCCACTGGCAGATGAGTAGTGTAGGTCTGTGCTCAGGAACCAAACTGGGGCTGCCAAAGCTGAGTGCACCAAACTTCACCACTGGGCCATGGGGGCTGGCCCTGGAAGAAGACATTCTAAAACGAGAAGTGAGGTTTAGTGTGTGACCCTTGGTTTTCTTTTTGTTTATCTACATTCCCTGATCTTCTGTAGTCCACACATATGCAATCTTAAAATACACAATGGGAAATTCTAGAGGCTGGAAAGAGGTGAGGCAGGGGCAGCTGCTTTTAATTACAAACGCTTTGCTACTATTTGAATGTGAAGTTAGGCACATGTATTACTTTGGAAAAAAAACAGTGCAAACTTTCTGAATATATTTCTACTTTGATTAAAAATAGTTTAAATATATACATGGGAAATAGAAGAGGAAGCGAAGGGGCAGGGATATTATTGCCTCTGGCATGAGCCAGTGCGCTATGCCAGGGATGCTCGGGTCCTCGCTACCACTCCCATTGTGCAGAGGAGAAAACTGAGGCCCAGAGAGATGAAATGACCTGCCCCTGGGTCACACAGGGCTAAGTGCAGGGCTGGAATTCGAACCCAGGCCTCATGTACTACTGTTTCTGCATCTTATTCTTGAAAACCCCTCCTGAGCATCTCTATCAAGAACACTAGAGGACAGACAGGCTTGGATGGAAATACGTAGAACCCGCAGGAAACAGCGGGAGGTTCACCCGGTCACTAGGGGGTTGGGGGAATCAGAGGCGGCTTGTGGGGAAGGGTGCATTTGAGTTGGGCCCTAAAGAATGGGTAGGGCTTTCATGGGCAGACACGAGCTGGGGGTCGTGGGCTGGGTGGAGAACAGGGATGAGCAAGGCAGGGGGCTGGGCATGTGGCCCCGTAATAAACAGGGTGCCTGCAGCGGGGCGGGCCCAACTGGACTGCACTCTGGAGAGGGCCGAAGCCAGAGGCAGTGAGCCAGGAGCCGCTGAAGGAGCCGGCACAGAGAGCCGTCCCACACCTAGAAGAGCCTGGGCACACTTCCCAGTCGGGGGGTTTCTATTTTGTACAGTGATAGAAACCTTGAGGTTTTGTTTTGTTTTATTCTTCAAATGAAATTTTGTGAGGCGGGTGGCGGCTCGGAGCCCTGCCCTCGCTGACCTCCCTCACGTAAAGGGACTCCTCTGTGGGACTCCTGGCTCCTCATGACCAGCAAAGCCATCATCCCTCCCGATGCTCTAGAATCCTCGTCTACGTCTTCATTTTACAGAAGGGGGAGTGGTAAATGAGGCCCTGAGTCACACAGCCCATAACCGACAGAAACAGGACGAAACCCCAGGTCTCCTGACTTCAGACCGCACCCCGTCCCTGCCTTCCACCAAAATAAAAAAGCAAACCAAACATCTCTCAGGCCAGGGCCTGGGGAACAGGGCTGTCTACACTGAGCCACGGCCCTGCCTGCTTTGCCCAGCCCCGGTGAGCACATCCGAGCGAGTCCGAAGGCCGATGAGAGTTGGGAAGAGGGCTGCCCCAAACGGCCCACCAGGAGCACATGGGTCTCTGGCCCCCACAACAGCCACTCTAAGGGGCTGTGAGTTTGACAAGAGATTGTTCCTGAGCCTCATTTCATCAAGCGGGCCCAGGAAATTGCGGGCCAGACCCAGGGCAATACTCACTGAGCTTTTTAAGGCTTTGAGGGCGTGGGGGTGGGAGGAGGAGGAGAACCAGAGGGAGTAAGCTGCCCTCAGAGGAACTCTTATGCGCCAGGAGCAGGGCTGCTGGGGGTTCCCACCTGAGTGGTGAGCGGGGCTCAGGTCAAGGAGCAACCCCCACCTGGCGGGAGTCTCCAGCCTTTTCCAGATTCTCCACAGATGGTCGATATGTTCAGTCTGGGTCTTTCTCCTCCCTTATTATTATTTATTATAAAAAACAGTGAGAATCTTAGCAGAAAGCACAGTAGAGCTCATGTATCGTCCCCTCTTTAGAACCCAAGCGTCCTTGCTGACTGACCTTCCACCCACTTTGTCCACAGAAGACGTGTTCTCGCTTGGTTGTATAACAACATGCACTAATATCCTGAACATTTTTGTATGTTGCTATGCAGTTTTCATAACATTATTTTAGTGGTTGCATAATATTCCTTCAAATGTTGACTTGTATATCATTTCACCACACCCCTCGCTGCAGAACACTGAGGCTAGTTACATTTTTTTCACTATTATTGAGAATATGATAATAAACACTTGGTACATCATTTTTTAAATTTCTGATTAATTTATTCCCTTACAATAAAACTCTCGGAATCTGTTTTTTACTTTAATGTAATTTTGGTTCGGTAATTAATTTCATGCTAAAAATACTTAAACCTTATAGCGTCCCCAAATGGACAAAGACCATGAATGGACAGTCATAGACATTAGCAAGCAAGAGAGAAAATATCCTGTCCCATCGAAGCCAAGGGTGCTACAGCTCACCCATAAAACCGACAAAAATGTAACAATGATAACTGCGAGGCAGTGGTGGAACTGCTGTGGACTTTCGAAAAGCAATTTGGTGAAAGTTTTAAGAACCGTTCAGGTGTTTCAAAATAATCCTTCCAGAGGAAACACGATGTCCGCAATGGTACGCATCGCCAACTTATTTACAGGAGGGGTGGGGGGAACAGTGCCAGACAAATTTTTATATCCTTCTTTCTACTTTTCTGTGTTTTCCAAATAAGATAATGCATGCTCATTGTTGATAATAATTAGAAAAAATGTATATTATCCTTAAAATACCCCCAACCCAGCCTCTGAGGTCACAGGCTCTGTGGCGCTCTCCTTGACCCACCCCCAGGTGGAGTTAATTGCCCTTCCTTACGGCTTCCTCTTGTCTCTTGTCATATATTGGGACAAATCCTTGGGTACGAGGCTGTCTCCCCAGTGGGATTCTGTGCTCCCGGAGGCAAGGACATTGTCCCAATTTTCTTCATTGTCCCCTGTGCCTAGCACAGCCTAGCACGTGGCAAGCACCAATAAAGACCTATCGAATCCACCGGAACAGACTGTGAACGTTTTAACAATCTTGTCATGCAGGTGTAGTTATTTCCATTTTACAGCTGAGGACTCGGAGGGGAGCCCAGGCGCAAAGAGAAAGACGACCTGTGAGATCTCTTCTCTTAGATGACAAGTAGACTTGCGAAACCAAGAGGATCCAGACCAGAGGCTCTCAAAACACAGACTGTGGGCCCCACCCACGAGCTCCTGATTCTGCAGGTCCGAGAACTTGCTCTTCTATCTCCTTCTCAGGTTGTGATGAGGCTGCTGGTCAGGGACCCCACTTTGAGACCCACCTCCCTTCCTCCTTCTCCTCCCCACACTGTTGAATCCAGTCGGTACATGCTCCACTCTGGAAGTCCATTTGCAAGAAGGGGACTATTTACAAAAGGACCTGCCTCCGAACTTCGAGAAGCTTGACTTTGGGCTAAAGACGTCTGCATTTTAAGATACTCTTACTGAGAGCAAACTCAGTATATTTTTAAAAGACTAAAGATGGAGCTGAAAAACTATGAAATTGTTCCAAGTTTGCAATAGGTGATCTCTTGGATTCTGAGAAACCACACAGCCCCGGTTTCTTCCAGCATCATCTCTCGACTGCTAAGTGAAGCAGAGCTCTGAGGCCCTCTCCGAGGCCCTGCCCTCCTCTGTCTGTACTGCGGTAGATTAGACCAGAAGGGTTCTAGCAGGCCAGGCCACAGAGGACCTGGGAGATCAAGGGCAGACTTTGGATTTCACGCTGAGGAAGACGGGAGGCCACTGGGGAGTTTTGAAGTGACATGGCCAGGGTGGCTGCTGTGTTGAGAGCAGGTGGCAGGGGCCCATGTGAACGAAAGCAAGGAGATTTGTTAGGGGTCTACTGCACCAGTCCCATCAAGGGCTGACAGTGGCTTGGACCAGGGTGGTAGTGGTGGAGGTGGTGAGGGGTGATGAAATTCTGGATAGAGTCTGAGGTTAGTGCCAGTGGGTCCTCGATCTGCCAATGGGTTAGATGTAGGCGTGATGGCAAGTCAGGAGCCTTATGAAGGAGGGCTCTAACACCAGGCTGAAGGGACTGGCCTCCCCTCAAGGACTGTGGTTTTTAAACGTTTTGTGCACAAACTAACCTAGGGAACTTTCCAGACATGCAGGTTCCTGTTCCCACCCCTCGGAGATTCTGTACGTTGGTGATGAGGCCCCAGAAACTGCCCTTGTAACTGCAGCGTTGGGGATCCTGCACCCATGGGTGATCAGGAACCTTTGGAATGAACACTCCCATTTGGCCATCTCTTTAAGTGCTCTCGAGGAGGCATGGAGTAAAGAAGCCAAGACCATGGTCTTTGAGAAGCCTAGTGCTGGGCTAGATCTGCTGTGGATGATCAAGAAGCTTTGGGGATGCACGGAACAAGCTTTCTCCTCTGAACTCCCACTGTCCACCCCGCCCCACTATCTTCATCTGCTTGGGCTGCCAAATACCATAACAAAATACCATGGCCGAGGGGGCTTCAACAACAGAAACTCATTCTCACAGCTCTGGAGGCTGAAAGTCTGAGATAGGGGGCCAGCAGCGTGTGGTTCTGGTGAGAGCTCTCTTCCTGGCTTGCAGACGGCTGCCTTCTTGCTGTCTTCATATGGCAGAGAGAGAGTGAGAGCCAGCCTCTGGTGTCTCTTCTTATAAGGACACCAGTGCTATTGGATCAGGGTCCCACCCTTAAGACCTCGTTTAACCTCAATTACTTCCTTAGAGGTCCCATCTCCAAACACAGTCACAGTGGGGGTTAGGTTTCAACAATTCACAACATGAATTGTGGGGGGACACAATTCAGTCCACAGCACCCTGGAACGCTTGGTTCTGTGGAGGCACATGCAGCACTTGGGGACGCCCTCCTACCCCTACCCCAGTCTCTGAGGTTACCTGAGCCATTTAGAAGAAACATAAGAAATCCCACCCCTCTTCCCTGCTCCTCCAGCAGCCCCCGGAAAACTCCTCGCAGCTCTGACTTAGAGTTGGAAGCATCTCTGTGGTACCATTGCTTCAGTGACCCGTTACAGTAAAAGAAATGAAAGGAAACGATGCGAGTTAATACTGATTGAGCCCTCATTACACGCAAGGCCCTGGCCTAAAGCTTCATGTGTGTTATTTAACTTAATCCCAAAGAAACCTTACGAAGCAGGTGTTGCCATCAATCCCATTTTACATTCAAGAGACTTGTCGAAGTCACATAGCTGGTAGATGGCAGACCCCAAAGACCATTCTTAAAACTTCTTTACTCTGCTGCTGCTTCAAGAGACGGCCAAGTCAGAGTGTTAATTCCAGGCATTTAGAAGAAGGAAACAACATTCGCCTTGCGGTGAATGAGGGACGGGCCTCATCCATCTCTGCGGGATGTCAGCAAGAAGGGGCAGTCAGATCCGTCGGGCTCTGCAAACAGGCTCTCCCCACCTGCCTCCCATGCCTGAAGATAAGCTGTTGAGTACTTTTTGAAACTTCATTTGAGTTGACGGATGTCGCCGGAGAAAGCAGCCTTTGAAACATTCCAGTTGTAGCCATCCACACATCTTTCACCCGAGACTGCCACTTGGATATTGGGATGCGGCCCCTGACAGACCACGGCCTCATTCTGTCAATCAGCCGGGTGAGGGTGGGCCCACGGGCTCCTCCTGGCCTTGAGTCCTCTCCTCTCCACTTCCAGGGAGGGGTCTTAATAAAAGTGCTGGTGGCTGCTCTCCCGTAATTCCATCATCTATTCTGGGGCTTAAGGATGGGAACAAAAATAATACCTTCTGTGTGCACAGTGCTTGCCAATTTACAAAGAATAAAGAATAACCATTTTCTCATCTGGCTCTCAGAGTGATGCGCAGAAGAGGATGTTATTATAAGAACTCCCCATGTCCAGCGGAGGAACACAGACCCAGAGAGGCCAAGGGGCTTGTCAACGGCCCCCCTAAGTGGATGAGGTGGCATTTAAACCCATGCCTATTTGACTCTCAAACCTACACTCTTTTTTTTGCACCACGCTCTTTCTTAACATCTGACATTTATGTATTATTTTACAGTGTACAGAGCACATTTGCATATATGATATAATTAAATCCAAATCACTGACAGCTGGGGAGATTATCCCAGACGGAATATGAGATTGCTTTTTTTTCCTCTCAAAGATACCTGAGCTTCTTGCTGGTAGTTGTGTCTCAAGGTATTGGGGTGCTGGCAAGGACAGCTCCCTACCCGCTCCTTCTCTCTCCCCACCCTTTAAATCTCTTCCTTATTATCACCTAGAATAGATGTTTCTGTCTCACAGTGAAATTCTAAATGTGCACGTATACAAGTTTTCGGTTTAGAATCACTGGTAGGAAATAAAGCTGAATGATCATGACTAGAATTAGCTTAGTGATTTCGATCTGTGAGCGGAATGTTCCCACAAGAGCTATCTGTGCGGCTGCCTACAGCGAGGTGGTTAATCTCAAGAATCTCAGTCTTCGCTCCATTCTCAGGGTGCCTCAAGGCCCACTCCCCGTCTGCTGCTGCCCGGTCCCCCCAGACGTGAGCACTGTGCCTCCAGGCCTGGGGCTGGGGTCTCGAAGGACTCCATTACAGCAGATGAGTCCTGAGCATTTCCCCAGGAGACGGCATTTGGTTTCGTAGCATAGTGACTGAGAGTCCGATTGGGCTGGTCTGTGTCCTGGCTCTGCCACTTACTAGCTGTCTTGTCTTTAGCAAATCATTTCACCTCTCAGGGTCTCTGTTTCTTCATCTGTAAAGTGGGGACAGTAATATCTGCCCCGAGTGGCTTTTACAAGGCACCACCCACAAAAAGCCCAATACAGTGCTTGGAGCACAGCAGACCCATCCTCCTGTCATCTGCCCACTTTGATCTCCGCGCTCTCACCTCCTTCGCCTGGAGCGCTGTCATAACACTGGTTTCATTTTCTTATTTGATCGCAGACAGCCAATTGCTCGTCTCCACACCAGGCCAGAGCATCTTTGCCCGCATCTCCAGCTCTCAGAGGGCAGGCTCTCAACAACTGTTCGTGGCCTAAATGAGCCGACTGATGGGGATTCACGCAGGGAGGTCAGGAGACCTGGACTCTCGAGTGGTCTCCGCCCCTGCGCACAGCGGCTCTGAGCCAGTTCCTTCCCTCCCTGGGCCTCACTCTCCCGTTCTGTGAAATGAGCGGCAGACTGGGTGGTTTCCTGGGATTCCAGAAGCCTTGGGAGTGATGATGGCTTCTGAACCTTTTAAAAATGGTAATAACTAAAATCACAAACCCCGTTTATTGAGGACGCTCGGCCTGCCAGGACTCATGCTGTGCATTTTCCCTGACTCGCTCTTTTAATCTCATGGTAACCGTGGGAGGCTGGGACTGCTTATACTCACATTGTACAAATGAGAGGGCTGAACTCAGAGAGGCCCAGCCACTCGGCCAAGGTTACTTTTCACTTGGCCAAGGCCGCGCGGCTAGAGAACGGCGGTGCTGGGGCTCCCACTGCTGCTGTACGCCACCTCTCTCCCAAACCAGATGGAAACCTCCTGAAGGCCCATCCTTTAAGGGAACAAAGAGAGAGCCTTGCTCCTCTGCTGCCCGCACAGCTTGGGAACAGGAGTTACGCACGCGCAGTCATTATTTTTAAGCATTAAAGCAACAACAAGCCACTATCACCTTTGTCCTGGGCTAGATGGAAAAATTAATGTGTCAGGAATGAACCATAAATAGACTTTGCAGAAAAATCATTACCCCCAGGAGCCAGTGGCATCCAAATAACAAACATAATCAAAGACGAAAGCAGCTATTTCATCATTTCATTAATCACAGGTCACACCACTGGCCGGTGCAGTGTGGCCCAGAGGTCCCACTCCAGTCCCATCCAGTGTCACCCCTGATTCCACCATGACACAGACTTAAGTTCCTGAGTCACCATCTGGGCTACAGGCTACAGTACTGGTCACCACTTCCTGCAACTCCTTCATGCTGTTCCAGACATTTCTTGTGGGATTTACGGCTCCAGTGGAACCTTCTGGGGCTCAATGCTCATTCCTCAGCAAGTGGTTAAATCTTTGGCTCGGAAAGCCCTTCAGAGATAACACCATCCAGGCCCTTACAGGATAATAACCACACTCAAAATAGAAAGAATTAATAAAAGTAGTTGCTTAGTGATATCAGGCACTGTGGTGAGCTCTTTAAGGAGCACCTCTCATTTCATCCTCAAAACAGAATCTGAGTGGCAGATGCATTTATGGCCCCTCATTTCACCCTTGGTAGTTCACCTGTGTTTTAATGACAGAAAACTCTGCTTTTCTCTTGGGTTCTGTTGGTTAGTTGGGTGCTAAAGGCTTCTGGGGTGCAGGGAGTAAGGACGTTCACCCAGAGTCCCACAGACTGGAGCGGGTGGCGTGGATTCAAACCCGGGCTCTGTGAGTCTGCCCTCGCTGCACGCTGCCTCTCAGAGAGGCAGTGAAGGAGCCGCAAGTCATGAGTTAGCAGAAAAAGCATGGTTTCTGGACTGTCTCGCTGGCTCCCTGTAGTTTCCCTGGGAAACTCTGAGCCCTGGTTGCCCTCCCTGACATTGCTAATAATGGCCATGCAGCCCCCACTTGGCCACCTCCAGTGGTGGGGGCTCATCACCTCCCCAGGAGGCCCCTTCTCACTGTGTGCTCTCTGCCTCCAAGCTGAAATGTGCAAAGCCTCCCCGCTGGCCCCACTTTTCCAGAGAGCAAATCTAACTTGCCTTCCCCACGACGGCCTTGCTCTGAGAGGACCTGTAAGGCAGCAACTAGAGCGATTTAATGCCACAAACACTCTCTGAGCACCCATGGGGTGGATACAGAGAGGAGCAAGCCCTCCTCTGATGGAGGGGAGCGGGGAGGTGGGGAGAGAGAGAGGGATGTGGAATGGGCAGCTGATAGGGTTAGAAGGCCAAAGAAGCAGATAATTGCCTGGGAGGGACAGGAAAGCTTCCAGAGCACCAGCGGGAGGAAAGGGTGGTGGTCTGGAGTCAGTGCCTGGTGCCCGGGCTCCTCGATTTCTGTTCCTCCTCCTGAAGAGTGCCCCATGGCCACTGAACACACCCAGGGTCTTGCATTGTTTAAAAGGCTGCCTTGACATGGCATCCACTGGTCACCATTCTGTCTCTGCTGTCTGCTCAGCCAAACTGCCTGAGCCAAACTCAGGCACACGGCACCATCTCCACAGCCTCCCCTCTGGATCATCAGGGGCACGTCCATTAGCTACCTCTCCGCCAAACTGCTTCTGCCCAATGACCGCGCATCTTCCATCTCTGAGCTCTTCTTTGCTCTAGCTCTCTGCAGCATTTGACAACGTGGAAGACTTCCTGCTGGAAATGCCCTCTTCCCACTTCGCTAACACCTCACTCTCGGGCTTTTCTTGGTATGTTTTTGCTAACTCCTGACTCAGGCTGTGTGTCTCTGCTGGCTTTTCTCTGCTTTACCGGGTGTGGGGTCCCGCAGGGCTCTCCCGGGGCCCTGCTTCTTTTCTTTCTTCGTGTCATTCATTCCCTAGGCTTTAAATATCTTCCGTGAATCAATGCCCTCGTCCAAATCATTATCTCCAGGCCAGACAGCTTTTTTGCCACTGAGATGTCTCATTAGCATCTCAAAAAGCCTGTTAGAAATGGATCTCTCCATCTTGCCTTTCGAACCTGCTTTTCCTTAAATCCTACCCATTTCAATAAATACTATCTCCACCCACCTCCTTGCTCCAGCCAGAAGTCTGAGAGCCATTGTTGAAACTCCTCTCCCTCAGTCCCCACCTCTCCCCACCATCCCCCCTACTTTACACCCCTCCTTGCCATCTCCACTGTCACCCCCCAACCCAGCCTGAGGGGCCTGCGCTCCCCCGGACTCCCACACAGCCTTCTGGCTGTCTCCCCGCTTCCACCATTGCCCCCTGCCAACACAGCATCCACAATGACCTTTAAGAAACACGAAATAAGTCACGTATTCTCCTTCTTTAAGCTCCCCAACAACATCCAGAACAAAATCCACATTCCTCACCCCGCTCTGAGGGCGGGCGCTGCAAGATCCAGCCCCTCCTGCTTCTGCAGCCGCCCCATGTGCCAGCACACCCCTATTTTCCTGCAAGCCACCCCCTGCCCTCTTTCATTTCCTGGAAGCTGTGTACACCTTCCCCCCTCAGGGCCCCTGTCACCAGCTGTAACACGCTTTCCCTCAGTCTTCACCTGCATGGCACCTAGATCTCAGCTCCGGTGTTGCTGACAGATAGCCCTGACCCACTGCCTCATATCGATTAGGTCTTCTCGGCTGTCCTCCTTAAAACTTAGTTATTTTATTTCGTAGTTCTCATCACAACATGTGATTACATGTTTATTTCTGTGTTTCTGTGTTTAATGTCTGTCTGTCCACGTCTAGGGCGTGAGGCCTGGGTGTGTCCTGGGGGTCACTGCACGTGCCATCACTGCCAGCACCTGGCATGTGGGAGGGGGACACTGGCTGACTAACTGAATGAAATCTACAGGCGTAGTGCACGGCACGTGGTGGGTGTTTGGTAGATATCCGTCCTCTCCTCCCTGCCCCCTGCTTGGGTCACTGGCGGATTTTAGGAGATGCCTTCAGCATCCACTTAGGGTGGACAGAACCTGGGCTTTACATCAAACACACCTAAGTTCCCATCCAGGGTCTGCCTCTCCCAGCTGCTGGGTGACCTTGGCGCATCACTTCACTTCGGGAGCCTCAGCTTCTACCTACGCTGCCGGGCTCTTCTGGGGGCTCAATGAGAACACAGATGGCAGGGGCCCCGCCCGGTGTCTGGCACAGGGAAGATGCTCCATGAATCTGAGCTTCTTTCTTTATTGTCTTTAGAGGATCAGAGGGGCTAAGCGTGGCCAATAAACAGCCTGCTGTCCTGGAGGACAGAAGCAAAGACTCTCCCTTCCATTGTAGTTGCTCTGTTTCCAAAAAATAGGCAATTTGGGGGAAGTTAGGCTGCCCTAACTCACCCACCACAGGCCACTTCCCTGCTCCCGCTGTTTGCTCCCAGTTAACTGGCTGTGCCTTCTGGAATTCACAGAAGACCAGAGTCCAGAGCCTTGGGGATGCGCATGCCCACACACCAGGAGGACCGATCCCTGTCCTCAAGGAGAGAGCCCTCTGAGGAGCTCTGAGGAGCCAGCCTGTCACTTGGAGAGGTGACGGGAGGAAGATCAGTGTCAAAAATAAGACAGAGAAGTGGGTTTCAACTTGACTCACATTAAGAATGTCACTTTAGAGCACAAACGAAAGAGAAGAGAAATACTCTTTTATGCAGGAGTTTATTTTTGTCACTTTGTCAGAGAGAAATTGCAGCCCTGAGGGCATTGGAGCTGCACAGAATTACCCAAAACATTAACATGCAAATTGCCTTCTTTAGAGAAAGTAATTTTATTAGTGCACGAAAACATTTCTTTCACTGTACTCAGGCTCAGGAGCAGTGTTGTCTGGGGGCCAGTTGGGGCCGCCGCAAATGGAGAATTAGGGAGAGTCCTAAACTTGGTTAGGATTCTGTTACCTCCTCTCCTTGGGACCACGCATGGAACACGCTTCTGGGGGTGTTACCATGGTTACACGGTTACAGCTGGTTGCCACGGGCACACTGAGTGTAGAGGGCAAGGGACTTGTTCAAGATCATGCAGCATGAATGGCAGAAGAAGAGGTGGAGGTGAGGTCCGTGAGCGACAGGGAACCACTGGGGGTCCTGGAAGTAGCCACTCGGAGAATAATGAGATCCCAGTGGCATTCTAGCCTTCTATTCACTTATTTATTCACTCACTCACTCATCCATTCAATAAGCTTTCGCTGTCCTAGGCCCTGGGGCCGAGATATGAATCAGGCACTGGCAGCAGCACCCGCAGGGGGCGGGTGGAGAGGCATACAGATGTATGCAAACACTGATGATCTAGCCAGGTCAGACCTACTGGAGACGGGTGCCAAGAACTGACAGACCACAGGCCAGAGTATGGCTGACTGTTTGGCAGGGAGGCAAGGAGAGGGGCCTGGAAGCTTCACTAAGGAGGGTGTCACATGTGGGCATTGCCCAGGTAGTCAAGGTAGGGAAGGGCATTGCAGGCAGGGAGAAAAGCATGAGCAGAGGCACGGAAGGAAGCATGTTGGCCTGGCCCAGACTAGCCTGTATGGCTGCTGCACAGGGTGCGTGGGAAGAGGGGGGCTGAGGTTGCAGAGGATGGAGAGGAGGCTGGCCAGGCCAGTCTCAAAGGCTGAAGAGCTCAGATTTTACCCTGCAGGTGGCAAGCAGACCTGCAGGGCCTGTTCAGAACAGAACCACGTTCCGGAGACTTCACGAGGGAGGGGGTTTCCCAGGCCCTGGAGTGCCAAAATGACAGAAGGTTGTATGAGGCTGCGCTTACATAAGACTTCTCCTCCCTTCACAGACTTGATCAGCGGGGAAGTGTGGGCAGAGACACCCACCTGCTACCAAGAAGAAAGCACCTCAGTCATGCAAGGTCTCGCTGAACAGTTCAGGTATGCACCATGCCCAAGAGGCCGCTGTCCCTCGCCCTGAGTTGGTTGGCGGTTGTCTCACATGACTGTGGTGGGGCACGGGGAACTGCTCCCACTGCCCCAGGCGCCGTCTTTTAGGGAAGTGAAGGGAAAATGCGGCTATTTCAAGTACACACAGAGCTAATGTGGAGATCTTGAGTGGGCATACTCTATCTCAGGGTTTGCCAACCTCGACACATGTCAGATTTGGGGCCAGACAATTCTTTGTTGTGAGAGTTTGTCTTGCGCATTACAGGATGTTTTGCAGCATCCCTGGCCTCTACCCACTAAATGCCAATAGCAACTTGCCTCCTTCCCCAGTTGTGACAACCAAAATGTCTCCAGACATGGCCAAATGTCCCCTGGGGAAATTGCCCCCAGTTGTGAACCACCGGTCTATCTAGACTTCAAGGAAGACTTATGGAGGTCAAGGATGCCTGCCCACTGGAAGTCTCCCCAGTCTTCCAGCGAGATGCAGAGCACCAGCAGGGCGTGGGCGCTGTCCTCTCCGCTCTCCCATGGGGCAGAGTGTAGGTTTCATCACACATGTGTATTGACCACCTCAAAAAAAAAAAGTATCTAAATTACTCCTAAAAAGATCAAGGAAAAAGAGCAGGGTGGAGAGGGAGAAAGCCAATGGACAGTAAGTGGTTCTCCCAATAACTCGCCAGGGTCTCAGAGTCCCTCATCTGTAAAGCAAGGGCATTGGAATGGATGATCTCTAAGGCCTTTCTGGTTTTAAACACTATGATGCAATAACAGTAAGATAAACACACGTTGGAGAATGCCCCCAACAGATGTTGAAATTGGCCCCATGTGAGAGACAGTGAACTATGGGATGGATAAGGCTCTAAAATGGCTAATCTGGCCATTCCCTTGCTGAGAGACAGAGAACTGGTCAGATGACTCATGCAGTTCTCACTTTACTCACAGGTTAAATGACTAAGCCCAGATTTCACGAGGAATTCCATGGAAAATCTCTGCCAGGGCCTGTATGTTAAACACTTTTGGAATGCTTGTGATTGGTGCAGTTTCTCAAAGACCATTAGAACCTGAAGACAAATAATTTTGGCTCTACCACCCACTAGCTGGGTGACCCTGGGCATAACACTTAACCTCTCTGAGCCTCAGCTCTCTTCTCTGTAACCTGGAGTAGAAAGGTTAACTCTCAGGACTAGAGGGAAAAGTGTAAAATGCTAACAGAAAACTTCCAGTTTCAGCTCCAACATGTAAAGAGCTTAGAAGTCATCACTCCCATCCTCACAACAAGAAAAAAGATGAGCAAACTGAAAATCGATGCCTTTTCTTACATCCAGCCGAGAATTGAGGTCACAGGGCAAACCGCCATCCTGACAAGAGGACAGACAAGTAAATACAGAGAATCACAGCTGAGATCAGCTTACTGGCAACAGAGCTGCTGGAGCCAATAACTGATAGGAACATTTAATTGGTAAGTGAAGAATTTCTGGAGGCTGAGTGTGGACTAGATGGAGAGTTAAAAACTCCTGGGGGCCCAGTCATAGGGGGTCTTCCACACTTTTGTGGTTTTACTCCAGCACCCCACCAGGCTCTCAAGGTGACAACTGTAGAAAAATCCCTCATGCTTCCGGCAGGGGTGGGGGTGGGGGGGAAAGTAACCATTTTGAAATATGCCCAGAGCATTCTCCATATCAAAAGACTGCCCTCCATGGAAATTACTTTACCTGAGGCTTAGCTGACTGAAAAAAAGGGCAATTAGTCAACTCCAGCCTCTCTAGCCTTCCGCCTCACATAGGGGGAGAGTAAAAGGCTCAGACACACTTCTGAAAGTCGCATCCAAGGACTCAAGCCCACTAGGAAACTGAGACTTAATCATAATATCACAGAATGCCTTCTTTCCCCAGCACCTTACCACCACATCAACGGGGCTCTAGCATAACAACAGCGGGTTACAACTGAGAGAGCTGCAAGACAAGAGTCTATTTAAGAAGGAGTTTTTAGGGAAACCCAAAGACGACAGATGGAGAAAATCAAGGAAACTAAAGTCTGGCACCAACAGCTGCAGCAAACATTAAACACAGCCCAGCTTCTAGCCAGATTAACATATAACCTCACACCAAAAGCCCGATTACCTCAGTTCCTACTACCAGATACATCATGTCCAGCTTTCAACAAAAAATTACAAGGCCTGCTAAAAGGCAAGAAAAAAACATGAGCTGAAGAGACAAAGTAAGCAGCAGAACTCGACTCAGATATGACACAGATGTTAGAGTCATCTGATGGGAATTCAAAATAATGATGAGCAATAGCTAAGGGTTCTACTGGAAAACGTAGGCACTGTTCAAGAACAGATGGGTAATGTAAGTAGAGAGATGGAAACTCTAGGAAAGAATCCAAAGGAAATGCTAGAAATAAAAAACATTGTAGCAGGAATGAAGAATGCCCACAGTGGACTTATCAGTAGACTGGATGTGGCCAAGGAAAGAATTGGTAAGCCTGAAGATATGGCAATAGGAACATCACAAACTGAAATGAAAAAAGAATGAAAAAAAGGAGCCTGTCCAGGAACAGTAGGACAACTACAAGAGGTGTAACATACACACAATGGGAATACCAGAAGGAGAAGAGAGAAAGGAGCAGAAGACACATTTGAAGTAATAATAGCCGAGGATTTCCCAAAATTAATACAGACATTCAAACCACAGATCCAGGAAGCCCAGAGAATAACAAGCAAGAGAGATACCAAAAAATATATGCCTAGGCATATCATATTTAAACTGCAGAAAATCAAGAGACAAAGAGAAAATCTTCAAAGAAGCCAGAGGAAAAAACACTTTACCTATAGAGGAACAAGGATGAGAATTATATTGGCCATCTCATCAGAAATCTTGCCAGCAAGAAGAAAGTGGAGTCAAATATTTAAAATGTTAAAAGAAAAAACCCCTACCAACCTAGAATTCTGTATCCAGGGAAATTATCCTTCAAAGGTGAAGGAGAAATAAGGACTTTCTCAGACAAACAAAGACTGAAGGAATTTGTTGCTGGTAGATTTGCCTTGCAAGGATTGTTACAAGAAGTTCTTCAGAAAGAAGGAAAATGCTGTAGGTCGGAAACTCAGATCTAAATAAAAGAAAAGAGCATCAGAGAAGGAATAAATGAAAGTAAAACAAAATCTTTTTATTTTCTTATTCTTAATTGATCTGATAGATAACTGTTTGTTCAAAGTAATAGAAGCAACAATGTATTGGGTGATTATAGCTTAGGAATAAGTGAAATGAATGACAGCAATGTTATCAGGGAGGGAGGGAGGAACTGGGAATACAATGGTATAAGGTACCTGCACTATCCATTAAGTGGCATAGTGCTATTTGAAAATGGACTTATTAGCTGGAAACATACATTGCAAACTCTAGGACAAACACTGAAAGAAGAGAGAAAATGAAATCATATAAAATGCTCAATTACTTAAGGCAGAAAAAGAGGGGAAGATAAAAAAGAAACAAAGAATGAGTACAATGAATAGAAAGCAGTTACAAACATGGGAGATATTAACCCAACTATATCAATAATTACTTTTCACGTGAATGGTTTAAATATACAAGTTAGAAGACAGAGATTGTTAGAGTGGATAAAAATACAAAATTCAACTGTATGTTGCTTACAAGGAACCCACTTTAAACATAAAGATGTAGATAAAAAATAAAAGGATGGAGAAAGCTATATCACGCTAACACTAACCAAAAGAAAGTTGGAGTAGTACATTAACGTCAGACAAAGCAGATTGCAGAACAAGGAAAATTACCAGGGATGGAGGTGGGCATTACATAATGATAAAGGGGTCAATTCTTTGATGACACAACAGTCCTTATAACACAGATATAACTAAAGACAGTGTCAAAATACATGAGAGAAAGCCAAAAGAACTGCAAGGGAAAATAGACAAATCTACTATTATAGTTGGAGATTTCAACACCCCTCTATCAGTAATTGACAGATCCAGCAGGCAGAAAATTGGTAAGGATAGAGTTGAACTGAACGGCACCATCAATCAACTGGATCTAATTGACATGTATAAAATACTTCATCTGACAAGAGCAAAATACATTCTTTTCAGTTCACGTGGAACATTCACCAAGATACACTACATTTTAGGCCATAAAACACATCTTAGCAAATTTAAAAGAATACAAATCATACAAAGTATGCTCTCAGACCACAATGGAATTAAACTAGAGATCAAAAACAGAAAGATAGCTGGAAAGTCTTGAAATATTTGGAGATTAAATAGCACATGTCTAAACAATATATGGGTCAAAAAATAAGTCTCAAGAGAAATTTAAAAATATTTTGAACTAAATGAATATAAAACTGGAACTTACTGAATTTTGTGGGGTGCAGTGAAAGCAGTGCTTAGAGGGAAATTTATAGCATTGAATGCAAATATTAGACAAGATGAAAGATCTAAAATCAATCATCTAAGCTTCCACCTTAGGAAACTAGAAAAAAGAAGAGCAAATTAAATCCAAAAAAGCAGAAGGAAAGAAATAATAAAAATTGGAGTGCAAATCAATGAAATTTAAAACAGGAACTCAATACGGAAACTCAATTAAACCAAAAAGTGGTTCTATCAGAGGATCAATGAAATTGATAACCCTCCAGCCAGATGAACAAGGAAAAAAGAGAGATGATTACTAGAATACTAATTAGTCATTAAAAATTACTACTATCAGAAACGAAAGAAGGCTCATCACTACTGATTCCGTGGACATTAAAAGGATAATAAAGGAACATTATGAATAACTCTATGCCCACAAATTTGGTAACTTAGATGAAATGGACCAATCCCTTGAAAGATACAATTTCCCAAAACTCATACAAAAAGAAAAAGATAATTTGAATAGGCTTGTATCTACCAAAGAAATTTAATCAATAATTAATAAACTTCCACAGAAGAAAACACTAGGCTCTGATGGTTTCACTGATAAATTCTACCAAACTTTCAAGAAAGAAATGACATCAATTCTTTGCCATCTCTTCCAGAATATAGACACAGAGGGACCATGTCTTAACTCATTTCAGGAGGCCAGCATTACCCTAACACAAAACCAGCCAACAGCATTACTAGAAAGGAAAACTATAGATCAATATCTCTTGCAAAACAGATGCAAAAATCCTCGACAAAATATTAGCAAATCAAGTCCAACAATGTATAAAAAGAACTATACACCATGACCAATAATTATTCTAGGTATGCAAGCCTGCTTCAGCATCCCAAAATCGAATAACCTAAACTATCACAATGACAGGCTAAAGAAGAAAAATCACATGATCACAATGATAGCTGCACAAAAAGCATTTGACAAAATCAAACACTTATTCATGACTAAAAAAAAACAAAGCTCCCAGCAAACTGGTAATAGAGGACAACTTCCTCCACTTGATGAAGAATATCTACAAAAACCCTACAGCTAACACCATACTCGGTGATGAGAAGGTGGATGCTTTCCCCCTGAGATCAGGAACAAGACAAGGATGTCCCTTCTCGTCACTCCTGTTCCACGTTGTACTGGGAATCTTAGCTAATATAGTAAGACAAGACAAGAAAAGAAAAGGTATGTAGATTGGGAAGGAAGAAATAAAACTGTCTTTGTTTTCAGATGACATAGTTGTCAATGTAGAAAATCTGAACAAATTGACAAAGAAAGTCCTGGAACTAGTAAGTGATTTTAGCAAGGTTGCAGCATATAAGATTAATATACAAAAGTCAATTGCTTTCCTATATACCAGCAATAAACAATTGGAACTTGAAATTAAAAACACAACACCATTTACATTAGCACCAAAATAAAAATATTTAGGTACAAATCTAACAGAATAGGTATAAAATCTACATGAAGAAAACTACAAAACTTGGATGAAAGAAAGAAAAGATCTACATCAATGGAGAGATATTTCACGTTCAAGGATAGGAAGGCTCAATATCGTTAAGATGTCTGTTCTTCCCAACTCAGTCTATAGATTGAACACCTTCCAAATCAAAATTCCAAACAAGTTATTTTGTGGATATTGACAAACTGAGTCTAAAATTTATATGGGAAGGCAAAAGACCAGAACAGCCAAAACAATCCTGAAGAAGGACCGTCGCAGGACTGGCACTACCCAACTTCAAAACTTACTATCAAGCTGTAATAGTGAAAAAAACGTGGTCTCAGCAAGAGAACAGAAAAAATAGATCAAAGGAACAGAACACGGAGCTCAGAAATAGACTCACACAAATATAATCAACTGATCTTTGACAAAGGAGCAAAGGTAATTCAACGGAGAAAGGATAGTCTTTAACAAATGGTGCTGGAACAACATGTATTGGCAAAAAAAAAAAACCCAAAACCAATTTAGACACAGATCTTTTTTATAAATTGAAATAACATTGATTTATAACATTACAAAAATTTCAGGTGTACCTTGTAATATATTTTGAATTCTGTGTAGATGACATCATGTTCACCACCCAAAGACTAATTACAATCCCTCACCACACACAGGTGCTTAAACACCCCTTTCGCCCTCCTCCCTCCCACCTTCCCCTCTGGTAACCACCAATTCAATCTCTGGTGCTATGTGTTTGTTTGTCATTGTTTTTATCTTCTACTTAGAGTGAGATCATATGGTATTTGCCTTTCTCCCTCTGACTTTTTTCACTTAGCATAATACTCTCAAGGTCCATGCATGTTGTCACAAATGGCCAGATTTCATAATTTCTTATGGCCGAGTAGTATTCCACTGAGACACAGATCTTATGCCTTTCACAAAAATTAACTCAAAATGGATCACAGACCTCAATATAAAATGCAAAACCATAAAACCTCTTGAAGATAACATAGGAGAAAATCTAGGGGAACTTGGATTTGGTTATGAATGTTTAGATATACCACCAAAAGCAAAATCCATGAAAGAAAAAAATGATTAAGTTAGACTCTACTAAAATTAAAAACTTCTGCTCTGTGAAAGACACTGTTGAGAGAATGGAAAGATAAGCCACACACTGGGAGAAAATATTTGCAAAAGACATATCTGATAAAGGACTTGTATCCAAAATACACAACAATAAGAAAATTCAACAATAAGAAAAAATTCAACAATAAGAAAAAAAACAACCCAATTAATAAATGGGCAAAAGATCTGAACAGACATCTCACCAAAGAAGACATACAAATGGCAAACAAGCATATGAAAAGATGCTCAACATCATCTGTCTTTAGAGAATTGCAAATTAAAACAATGAGGTACCACCACACATCTATTACACACCTATTACAATGGCTAAATGCAAAAAACTGACAATACTAAATGTTGACAAGGATGTGGAGCAACAGGAACTCTCATTCATTGCTGGTGGGAATGTGAAATGGTACAGCCGCTTTGACAGACAGTATGGCAGCTTCTTAAAAAGCTAAACATAGTCTTACCATATGATCCAGCAATCTCATTCCTAGGTATTTGCCCAATTGTGTTGAAAACTTATGTCCACGCAAAACCTGCACACAATTGTTTATAGCAGCTTTACTCATAATTGCCAAAAATTGGAAGCAACCAAGATGTCCTTCAGTAGGTGAATGGATTAACAAACAGTGGCATATCCATTCAATGGACTATTACTCAGATATAAAAAGAAATCAGCTATCAAGCCAGAAAAACAGATGGAGGACCCTTAAATGCATATTGCTAAGTGAAAGAAGCCAGTCTGAAAAGGCTACAAATTGTATGATTCCAACTATGTGACATTCAGGAAAAGGCAAAACTATGGAGACAGTAAGAAAGACCCGTGGTTGCCAGGGGTTCAGGGCGAGGGAGGCTAAGCAGGTGGGGCCCAGGGGATTCTTAGGGCAGTGAAAATATTCTGTATGGCTCTGTAATGTGGGATACATCACACTAGAAATCTGTCAAAATACATCGAATGTAGAACATGGAGTAAACTTTAATGTAAACTGTGAACTTTAATTAACAATAATGTATTAATATTTATTCATTAACTGTAACAAATGTGCACGAATGTAGTACGTTATTGTAGGAGAAACTGTGTGTGGGGGGTAATATGGGAATTCTCTACTATCTACTCAATTTTTCTGTAAATCTAAAACTGTTCTAAAGAAATTAAGCCTATTAATTTAAAACAATGCTTTTAGAGCACCTGGCACTTGTTAGGCGCTCGATAAATGTAGCTCATGTCCGTGTCAATCACTGGCAGTCAGGTTAAGAGGCAGCCTGCTGGAGGTTTAGTTAGGAGACACGGGTCCTCATCCAAGCGCTCCATGTACTAGCCGGGTGCCATTGGAGGTGGCCCCTAACCCATCTCGTCCTCATTTCCTCAACTCTAAATAGCAGGGCTGCTGGGAGCATCCAGTGCCATGTTTTGTAATAGTAAAGTGTATGTGAGCTTTCTACTGACTCCCCGGCTGGAGGAGGAGCGGATGTGGGGGTGGCTTGAGGAGGAGACCCCTGGATGCATGCGTCTGTCGTCGTTATCTCCCTGAACCAACACCAAGGACCAAACCATCGTCTTAGCAAACACAGCCTGCCCAGCCCCGAGGGATGCTTCAGTCACTCAGTCAGGCTCTTGGGCCCGGGGACATTAGGGGATTGGCACAGCCCTCCATCTTCACGTGCTTGTGACTGTTGTCACTTCCCGAGGCAGCACAGAACCGAAGCTCAGCTTCCTTCTCTGCCCCAAACTCCCTCGTTAGCCCTCTGAGCCGTGGTTTCCTCCTCCCTAAACTGGGTCATGGGAGTAAAGACTGAGCTCGCTGGGAGTGTGAGCATTCAGTGAACAAGTAGACTAGAAAACTGTTTAGTCATCTCTAAACACACACAAAAGTCAGGGACAATGTCTCGTTCCAGCCAGGTGTCCACTTCCTTACTAAATCCTTACAACAACCCAAGGGGGATGTCATCGGCCCTGTTTTAAAGAAGAATGTGGCTCCCAGAGTTAAGTGCCCCCTCTAAGGGCTCCCAGACGGGAGGGGGCACAGAATTGAGCCCAGGCAGCTGACACAGCCGCTCACGCTTTCCCAAAATGCTCCATCCTGCTGCCACTGTTCCTGCAAGATCTGGGATGGTAAGCAACAAGCACAAGGAAAGGGGAGGGCTGCATAAAAAACCGTTCCACGTTTTCCTTTTGTCTCTTTCTTTAGGGGGTGGGGCCAGGCAATGGGCGGGGATCCTGTCCCCTTCACCCAGGCGGAGGGGACAGAGAGGAGGATGAAGAACGGGCACCGGCCTGACAGACGGACTGTGGGGTGACTACACGTCTTTGGCGGCACTCACGGAGGGGACAAGCAGTTACAGAAAGCGCAGCCTGTGCGGTCGCAGGCCCCGAAGACAAGTGTCTGTGCGAGGGAGAGGCCGAGCTGGCATTTCTCTTGGCTCCCTTGCTTTTATTAAAAATAATTCTGACGCCGACTATTTTGTAAGTGTGTAGGGCACACATCCAGAGAGGCCCATCTGACTTCGAGATAATTTCAAGGCTGAAGAACATTGCTTGTGCCAGACACGTCGCGCGAGGTGCGGCGTGAAACCTGCCTAGTTACAGGCGGCCACCCATGTTTCAGAGGGAGGGGGCCGTCCATGTATATGCATAAGTGAGGCTTCGCTAAACATTCCAAGTAAAAATACTTTTAAATATTTCAGTACATCGTTAACCAAATACATTTCAGTTGGGGCTCATTCCAGCTGATGAAAGTACAGGAGGCAGATGATTTGCATAAGTCGACTGAGGAAATTTGGTGAGAGACAGTAATGAGACTCAGACACCCACAGGATCAGCGGATTGTCACGTCCCGATTCCTCGTCCATTCGACATATGGTCGTGGGGCTCCTGCTATGAGCAGGCCCAGTGCGAGGCTTCATTAAGGCGGGAACAACTCTGCTTGTGGAGGTTAGTCCATGTTAAGGGGCAGATGCCACACCCTCTTTCCAGCGTTTAGTTGGCCATGTTGTCAAGGAGCAGGGCTGGATGCTATTGGAGCTGATGGGAAGAGGGACCGGGCCCAGCCTGAGGGCTGAGGAAGGCTCCTGAGGAGACAGCCTGCGCCGTGGTGGGTGATGAGAGGGGGTTTCCAGCAGAGGCAAGTGCCCACGGTGGAGGACCTCCAAGGTGGCCAGCCACCCCGGCTGGAGCCAGTGAGTGTGGGGCCTGTGATGGGAGCACTGGCTGCCCGGGAGAAGGGGTCCAGTCTGCGAGGCCCTCCCTCACTCAGGGGCTCTACCCTAGAGTTGGAATCGTGACCCCAGGACTATAGGCAGCTGGTGGTTGGCTCTGAGTTGAAAGGTGATGCAGAGGGGGGGCTGGAGGCCACCACAGCCACCCAAGGGCAGCGAGCACCCGCCCGTGTGGGAGCAGACACTACAAAGGAATGGTGAAAGTCGTTCTTCAGAGACTATGGCAAACAGAAATGGAGAGAAGCTGGGCCTGGAGAGCCAGCAGCACTTCCCAGCTAAAGGTCCCCAGCCCTCCCCAGCCACACAGGGCCCACTTGCCCGTGCTTTCCTGAGTCGGACGCATGGGTTCCTCTTTCCAGTCAAACCCCACAACATTGCTATATAAGGCAAAGGCGTGAGGGAGGGTGGAGGGGGGAGCAGCCAGGCACTAGGTTGTTTACAGCAACAGCTAAAGGCTAAAGGCAAGAGAGGGGAGTCTTGGAGAGAAAGGAGAGGAGCGCCCGGCGCTGGGTCGGGCACCAAGGTAACGTCTGTTGTCCCATCCCTCTCACAGCCTGTGAGCGTCTCCAGGCAGGCGCTTCTTCCTGTCTGTTCCCAGCACCTGCAGAGCGCCTGGCATGAGTGGGTGCCCAGGAAGCGTTTCCTGAGAGAGGGACGCAGCAAGAGCAATGTGGTAGCAATCGCAGCAGCCCCGCTCACTGAGCCTTTCCTACAGCAGCCCCTGCTCTGAGCGCGACCCCTGCTTCCTCTCGCTTCACCCATGTCAATGTTTTTATGAGGTGGGCACTGTCATTAGCTTCACTTTACAGATGGTGAACATGGAGTTCCGAGAAAGTCACGTAACTTGCAGAGGATACACAGCCAGATTCGAAGCCAGGTTTGTCTGATCCCAGAGCCCAGGGATTTGGTTACACTGCTGGTCAAACGAAGGCAGTCCCAGGAAGGGGGCACACGGCTCAGGTGTTCTTCAAGCAGTGGAAGAAATGTTCTTTATTTTGGTCAAAGAGTCCACAGCATATATCAGACATTAAATTATGCCACTCTTAGATTTCCCTCTGCAAGCAAAGTGTGTGTGTGTGTGCCGTGCACGCATGTGTGAGGCACGCGTGCTCGAATGGGCAGAGAATTGGGGTGGGAAGCCTCTCCAATCCATTTTTTTTTTGCTTTGCAATCATGTTTCCATTGGTTACAGAGGGACCTTTAGCTTATATCTTAAAACAGCAAAGCATGTGGCTGTGAAGTGAACAAAGCTGTTGAGGTTCAGAAGCTCCTCACACCCCCATCCCCCATGTCGGTGGTGGGTTAGATGGACAAGATGCCTGGTACCGGGCCCACATGTTCCCTCCGCAAGTGAAATGTTTGTCTCTCATAGATGATGCCGGATACTGCCTTTTATTGCCTAATCTTGATGCCATCCTCGTCTCTCAAAGCAGAGAAGTGAAATTCACTCTGGGAAGAGTTGGGAGCAAAGTCTCAATGATAAGGAGGAGTCCGTGAGTGCAATTTACATGTAATGACGCATCCCCACTGACAAATTTGTTTCTTCATTTGATTCTGGGCAAGGAGAGGGCTACCACACCCCAGTTTTGCTGATAACACCCTCATTTAGATTTCTGTTTTCTGCTCGAAATTCTAGAATAGGAAATTGAAATCCTTTTTTTTTAAATGACAATTACATTGGCCTGCTGGAGAGTGTGAGATTGCATATTACTGAATTCCATCAAGCTCCTAAATAGTCCTTGACATTCGAACAGAGAGGAAGACAAGCCTATTTAGGGACGATGAGCACAGGATGCAGATGCGGGTTCTGTGGGTGGGGAGAGGCGGGGAAAGGGCTGGTGTGGGGAGAGCCTCTTGTTAGATGTGGGTTATTGTCAAGTCCTAGCTTTTGTTTTGGATGGTGAGTTTGTGGATGCTTAGTTCATTATTAAAAATAACTAATTCAAAAAGCTAACTAAACAAAAGCAGGCTATGCAGGGGCCAGGATGGAAGTGTCTCATGAACCAAGAATTATGATTAATCCAATTCTATGCAGCTGAGGCCCAACAACAACAAAAAAGCAACTGGAAACAAGCCTATTCAAAAGGATGGTCTGAGACCTGATACAGAATGTGCATACTTTTTCTTACTGGTTTTAATTTTTTTCTTACTCATCTTTTTACACACCATTTCTTCTCTATTTCAAGAACAGGGTATCCTCACATGGGTTGCATAAAGGTGCGTAAAGGTCTCAAGCATCAGGAATTGGGTGAACCCCCTTGGTGGGCACCAAAACCTCATTAGGGCAGAAGGAAGGTCTGGGCTGGCTGCCGGAAACGGACGGTGCATGAGCACGTGGATGCAGCTCGTGTGGGTGATGGTCTATCCAAACAGGCTGGCGTTTTATGCTGGACGTTCAGGAGAGGAAAGGGACACCCTGTCCAACCAGAGCACTGCTCCTAAGAGATGTTTCTCACACTTGGAACTCCCTGCATTGAGGATGTGGGGCATTTTTTATTTTGGCATTCATCTGCTCATCAAACATTCACTGGTCACTGAGCGAGATGCTTTGGCAGGCTCTGGGCCATGCACCGGGCCCTTGGGGATACAGAACCCACAGTGAGGGCCTTTTCTGGGCCACACACCTCGCTGAGTGCTTTGTACGTGTTCTCTCTCTGATCTCTCACAGCACCGCTCCTTTGTCGCTCCCACATCGGAGCTCTGGCCATACCTATTAGAGTTGTCAACGGTGCGTCCTTTTCACCTGGGAAAGACACTGAGTACAATGGAAAGGCGATGGGCTCTGAAGGCCGACTGCTCTTGGTTCAAACCCCAGGTCCCCGCTGTAACACTTGACACACCTGTTTCAACTCACCTCTTTAAGCCTCAGGTTTCTCATCTATCAAATGGGAATAACAGCCCTTATGTCACAGGGCTGAGTGAGAATTAAATGAGATAATTCATAAGAGGCATTTTTTGTTTCTGTCACATAGTAAATGTTCAGTAAACCGTCTCCATTACTATTTTTTTTCTTGAGAGTAGGATCTGTAAATACTTTCTCTTTGTATTCCCATAGGGCCCAGTATGTGGTAACATGTTCCTTCCATGTTTGTTGAATGAATGAATGAGTGAATGAGTGCCTGCCCTTTGGGAATGAGAGCCCATGTTCTACTGCTCTTCAGACTCCTTTCTTGTCAGCCCTACAGCAGCTCTAGGACAGGTGAAGCTGCCCCACTCCAGCATGGCACCCACTCCTCTGGTCAGGACTTAACCGGAACTGAGGGCCTGAGGTTCCAGGCTCTGCACCTGGTGGGAAGGAGGAAGGACTCTCTGGTCTTTCTGCTGACACTTTCCAGAAGGAAGAAGCACTTTCAACCACAAATGTCTTCTTTTGCCATCCAGTAGCTTCCTGAATGGTCCCAAGAACATGGCTGTCTTCAGAAACTCCTTCTCCTTGAGAATCTGACCAGCTTCCTCAGGAAGCAAGAACTGGGGCCTGGCTTGCACCAGCTGTGGGACCGCGGTGCCCCTGAAACCATGGGCACAGTCAGCCTTCTCATTCCGGGCTTTAAAGCCCAGCCCCCACTACCTCTACCCCCTAGACCCTATCATTTCTTTTCTGGAGCCATGGAAACAGGAGTACAAGCAACAAGGAGGACGGAAAGGGAGACAGGCGCCACCTCCCACTCCAGTTCTGTCCTCCTGCAGGCCCTGTGCTCTGTGAGTTGACCTTTCACCTCCCTGCCTCACAAGCTCCGCCCCCTCCCCAGTCATTCAAAGGAACAAGCGCTGCTTGGTGTGGCCCTGGATTGGGGATGGTGTCTGGTCCAGCAGACAGGAGGTTTCAGTTCAAATCTGCCCTCTGCTGCTCACTGGCTAAGGAATTTCAGACAAGTCACTTTTGCTCTCGGAACCTCAGGATCCTCATCTGTAAAACGGGATACGATTACCCACCTCGAAGTTCTGGTGTGAGAACTAGCAGTGATGTGTGCACACAGGAAGTAATCTCAAAATTGCAATTACTACTAACTAACGGTTATTACTCCATGCATTCAGGGGCTGAGGTGTGGCAAAGGCCTGGAAGCTCCCATCTCCAGTTTCGATTGTCAGATGTGCTAAAAATAACTATTTTTCTCAATCTCCTTAGCTAGGTCAGCAGAACGGAGAGACCCCGGCAGATCCCAGAAAGTGTCACCGGAGCCTGTACTGAGGACAGCCCTTGTGGATTCCACTTACAGGGAGCAATTTAAGAGGCAAACAAAACATGAAAAGCTACTCAGAATTAACAATGGGCCAGATGGTAATGCTAGTTTGAAGCAATAAAATATGATAAATAGCTTCCTGCCGCTACTCCTGATCAATTTCAATATTTAATAATTCCACTGCCACCCCCACCCCCTCCTCTGGCCCCCTCCACAGGGTCCTGCGATGACTCCTGGCATTCAACTCACAGAACAAACACTTCTTCGCTTTCTGAAGGCGTCAGCAAAAAGCGCACTGCTCAATTGTCACATGAGTGCTCTCGGTCCTCGAGATGATAATTAATCTGCCTACTTCTCCTGAAGACGCTCCAGCTCACGCCTCTCCTAGTTGCCAGGGAAGGCTGCGAGGGAGCTCCGACTGCAGAGATGTGATAGGAGTATTGGTATTCCTTGAGTTTTGCATTCCCATTAAAGGAAGGGGAGCCATAGGGTGGTCATCTTACTCCAGGACCAATCAGGAGGATAAAGCAACCCGGAAGGGCACCATGGCAGCCTGGTGTTAGAGTCTTATGCCCTGGCCATGCCTCTGAGCCTCAGTTTCCTTCTCCATACAGTGGAGATCATTGAGCCTACCTCCAGGAGAATTATAGCCAGTGCTGCACATGCAAAGTGCCCGGCAGGATGCTGGGCGTGCAGGAAATGCCCAACAACTGGCAGCCGGCAGCAGCAAATGACGCCTGAGCGCCCTGCCTGCAGGGACCTCCTGCTGGTCCCTGTGGTCAGGAAGCTGTAGCCCAGGGCAGATCACAGGTGTGGGGCAGGATCTGGCAAGGGCACCCTGCAGTCAGACAGACCAGACCACCCCAGGATTCTCCCCTCTCGGTGCCCATTAATAAGATTAACCGCTTTGCACGGCCTGTGAGGGTTCCAATGGCTTTCCTACCCACTGGCCCAGGAGACCTCAGGCACCCCTGGAGAGCAGGTATTTTGGCATCGTTCACCAGAGGCAATGGAGAGGAGGTAAAATGGCTTTTCAAGCTGACATTGTAGGAAATGGCAGTCAATTCTAGTTTGGATCTCCCAACCCCCGACTTCATGTCCTCTCCCCAAATCACAGGAGAAGGCTGCTCCTCAAGGTGCCCCCTCCTCTGTGTGTCCCCTTCACAGGGAGGGATGCCTGGGGGCCAGGTCACCTGTGCTGCAGTTTACTCATCTGTGAAATGAGACTTGTAATATACCCACTACACTGGTTCACGGGCACATTTAATAAGGGAATATGCGTGAAAGTACTTTGTAATTTTGTGATGAGCTGTACAAAGGTCAGGTATGGTTATTATGACTTTTTAGAAAAGCACCCTCTGTGAGGAAAAAGATCAGAAACTCATTCCCCCAAAGGTGGGTTCTTCTCACCAAAGCCTTCACTGGCCCCACATAACCTAGAGGATCAAGATCAAACTCTTTCGTGTGGCATTTGAGGCCTCGACACCCCATCTCTGCCCCTTCTCCCTTCCCTTCCCGAGTCAGCCTATCTAAGCTGCTTGGGGTTACCTGAGCCTTTCACAAGCCTAGCCCTGCCAGAGGGGTCTGTCCTGCCTTGTACACAGGTTTATCCCACTCATGCTTCTCCAAGAAGTGTTCCTGGGGCCTCCCTTGATTAGGAGCTCCTCCTCTGGGGTCCCGGATAACCTCTCTGTGCTTCTCTCCATCCTAGCCTGCATCACGGTACCCTAGTGACGGGTTTTTATCTGCCTCCCAGATCTACAGTGAGTTCCATCCGAGCGAGAACCGAGTGCTACTCACTCTAGTCCATCCAGGGCCTGGCCCGGCATATGCTCAGTCAGTGTGTGCTGAGGGGTGAATGAATAAACGAATAACTGAGTATTCCCAGGAGAAATGGAATCAGAGTCTTAAGCAAAGACAATGGATTCTAACGGCGGAATTAGAATGTGGTTGGGCACAGCCTTGGTAGCAGAATTCAGGGTCGTGCTCTGAATTCAAATTCAGCTCAGTCTCTTGAGCCATGTCTAGAGCTGGTAGGATAACCTTCCTCCTTCCCCCACCTTGATCCTTAAAAAGGAGGAACAGAAAATGTACTGCCCATCCCTGTCTGGACTCCCCGCAGGGCGTGGTGGAGGCCAGGCATCGGGTACCTGAATCGCGCTGGTCCAGGGTCATGGAGTTCCATCTCCTTGTGATGTCGATGTAGAGGATGTCCACAGCGGCCATGGACAGGCTGCTGCTGCTGAGCTTGCAGTTCCTGCCCAAAATGAGAAGGGACATGTTACTGCTGGACCAAACCCGTCCTGTTCTGTCTTGCCTCCACGCCTTGGCCTGGGCTGTGTTCCCCACCTGGCAGGCCCTCCCTTCCAACAGCTGGAACTAGGGAAGGGTAGGTGGCTGGGAAATTTGGGAGAGAAGGCTGCAAATACACGTTGAGATTAGGTCATGTGGGCTCCTGTAATTTGGTTAATTAGGGGTCTAAAGGGCTGGAAAGAGCAAGGACTTTAGGGTGGCAAGTCTTGAGTTGAACCTGGCTCTGCCTCTGAGAAGCTGGACGGCCCTGGTTGAGCCTCAGTTTCCTCACCTGTAAGACAGGCGGTCTTTATCACAGCCGCTGTGTCACTGTACAGGCTGAGGCATCACGGCTGTCCGGAAGTGCATCCCCCTGGAAATGCTCACCAGATGAGTCCCTGGGGCCAAAGCTACGGACAGGAACTCAAGGCTTCTGGGCTTCCCCCAGCTTAACCTGTCACCTGAAGATTTACAGGCCCTGATCAGCCACAGTAAGCCCAAGATTTACAGAGCAGAACAGCACAGGCTGGCCCACGCCCCTTCGTGTGGGCTGAGGCAGCTTCACTGGGGATGCCCCTCTGTGCTCACTCCTGACCTTAGGGGAGCCACCTGGAAGTGACAGGAGGAGGGACGGGGCAGGCCTCTGAGCTTCAGATGTTCCCCAGGCTTAGGGGCAGAGAGGCAAAGATAACCAGGTTTTCATTCCGATGTCAGCAATGGTGATTTCTGTCCGAGCCACAGAGGGGTGTGCAGAATCCTCTCCCTCCTCCTCACTTGTGCCTTTATAGTCTAGAATTGTGGCGGGGGGTAGGGGGCGGAATCTGGCTCACTGGAAGGAGCATGATTTGGGCATCAGGCAGACCGGGATTGAAATTCTGGCTCTGCTGCTTTTTCTAGCTGCGTAACTGTGGGCAATTTACTTAAACCTTCCGTGCCTTTATTTACTAGCCTCTAATGAAGCTAGCAAAACTTGCCCACATGGCTGTTGTAAAGATGAGGTGAGGCAGGACACGCCAAGGACCCAGGGTGGTGCCTGGCACCTGGTTGACCCACAACAATTGTTGTTTTCCTTCCTGATCTCTCTCCTCTTCCCTTTCCCTCTTCCAGAGCTAGAACCATCTTGGCCCCATCAGAGGCCGCCTGAGGCTGACCTTTCAGTGAGTGGCCCTGTCTATTCTGGAGAAATGGAGCTTGCCAGGCAGAGTGTCTGGGCACAAGGGCTCGGGCTCTCTGTTCGGACTGGAGACAGCCCTTGGCCTGTCCAGGTGCACCACCCTCCTGAATGGGATTGTGCTGGGAGGCGAGTCCCACTGCGGGCTGGATTTGCTCTGGGATTCCTGAAGGCTAGACCTCTGGGCCAGCTGTCCGTTTTGCTGAACTACATTCAATGCTGCTTTCAAATTTCCAAACATGGCCACATCCATTGCCCCAGCTAATGATAAAGTGGTTCTTTGAGTTCCCACTTGTCATCATCCCTTGTGTGAACAGCTCCCTTAGGAACCCGCCAGGCCAGGGGTTGATTGGCAAGCAGGATTTGGGCATTCCAGAGGCCCCTCTCCGTACCCATGCACACCCCTAACAATGGTGGCAGGGAGTGTGCCCAGCACGGTGCCCGGGCAGGCTGGGGCTGCCTAGGTGCTAGCACACTTGCTCCCTCCATCCCTCTTCCTTCCTTTCTTCTCACCGGCATTTCTCAGGCCATCAATTCACACCCTGCTTCCTCCTGGGCTCCTGCTCGTATTTCAATCACAAGTCACTGTGGCAGACTTCAAAGCACATCAGTGCACAGTTATTGAGCCCCAGTAACAACATGTCAGTGGACGCAGGGCTTTTCATGTCACCTGTCACCGAGATGGCTATCTCTATTGGGTTCTGCGGGAATGATGCTCCAGTCACTCCCAAGGTATTCTAACAACCTGCACGGCTCATTCCCAAAGCTTCATTAGGAACGGCCATGGGTTTTCTCTAATTATCGTATGAGTGTCCTCCTCACTGCCTGTTTCCCCACAGGACCAGAGCTCTGCCTGGCTTTCTCTGTGGGTTAATGGAGTGTAAAAAGGGAAACCAAACTGACCACGGGTATGTAGTTTTTTTCCCTGACAGATAGAAAATAGAAGTGTCAAACCTTTAGCAGGAACTGTAATTTACCAAAGAGAATTCTCCATTTATCCCTTTTCCAAGGTAACTCATCGTCCCTAGCGGTGCCTGCAAGTCCAGTCGATGACAACCTGTGCTGCCGGGACGGGGGAAGGAGGCTGTCCTTCCTGGCTGTGCCGGCTGCAGCAGACAGGAAATGCTTGAAGAAGATTTTGATTCTGTAGGCATTTCTTGGGCACCATCTGCATGCCAGGCCCTTTCCTGCCCATTAGCTCTCTGAATCTTTACAACCACTCTGTGAGGGAGCTATTCTTAGTCCCGTTTCAATGATAGGTAAGCTGAGACTCAAGGAAAGGGACATCAGGTGGGATTCATACTTAGTCCTCCCCTGGAAGATAGAGCAGTGGGCTTGGGACCTCTGGGGAGAAGTGAGGAGGTGGTCCAGTCCAGGGCCACAGGAAGAACCCAGGATTCAAGATATGAAGACTCAGGTGGGGCTCAGTAAGAGAGCCCATTGGGAAGCTTTGGGATATCAGACTGGGGAAAGGCGACCAGGGTCACTTAGAGACAGCTTCTCCCAGGCGTGTCCCCATGGTCACCACACATTCTCCATTGACCCCAAAAGGGAATGACTCCAAGGGTCAAAACTTTGGAACGAACTTTTCATGCGTGCATCCACTCAGTACGGAATTTATTTTGTGTCCACTGCGTGTAGGTGGTATTCTGGGCCCAGTGAGTGATGCACAGCTGACTTGGTCTTGGGTACCACTCTCATGGGCTGTAAACGATCTCAGAGTCCAGGGTGAAAACGTGAAGGCTTGGCAGCTCTTCATCACTGAGAACAGTTTCCCCTAAGGCCCTGAGATGCAGTTTTTCAAATGACTAATGAATGGAAGGATACATTCTTTAGTAGAAGAGAAGGCCAAGAAATACAGTAACATGAGAAGCCAGAACAATTCCTAAGAAAAGACAGGCTGGAAATGTACGTGGAAAAAATGAGCTTTGGAGTCAAATGCATGTGAGTTTGAATCTTGACTTTGCTGTGTGACTTCAGCGAGTCACTGAAGCTCTCTGCATCTAAATTTCCTTATTTGTATGATGAGGATACGGCTATTCACCACACAGAGCTATTTTAAGGACCAGCCCGGTGCCCGGCACATAAGGGGAAGGAACAAGTGACAGCTCGCAGCCTGCCTCCATGACGTAGAATCAGTTTGAAGAAATGTTTGTTTTTCTTCCCAGAATCAAAGGAATTTGGGCACATATGATGGGAGAGAATAACAAATCATTCGTGTTCATTAGGAGCCCAAGTATAGAAAGATTTGAAATTACCATCCCCATTTTTTCTCAACAACCACTGACATCTCATGGGAAATTTAGAAACCAACTTTTTCCACACCATAAAATCCTATTTATAGAATTTCTTTTGTGTTCATCCTTCTCTTTGAAAGAAAAGAAGCTTATTTTTCCTGGAGAAGTTTCTATAAGGAGAAAGCTAACAAATGATCGATACTCATTTTTTTAAAAACCCCACTATCTGATATCTGGGTGGGGGGGGAAGACAACCCCAGTTTATAACGTATATATTTTTAAAGGCTATTGATATCCCTGGCATAGACTCTCGCAATATTGCTAGAAAGAGATCATCACAGAAGAGGGGGAATTTTCAAAGTCACTGAGGAGTTAATGACAGAGGGGGAGGCAAGGCCCCTTACTGTTCTATCCCAGAACATTCTAACACACCATGTTGCCTCTCAGAGAACAAAACCCCCCACAGCTACCCATTATGAAGCATATTAATATCTTCTTATGAGAAAAGGGAGGGGAAGAGGAAAAAGAGGAAAAGGAGAAAATTGTTCTGTAATTTAAAGGGAGACCTGGATCAGAAACCACAAAGGGACGAGCAGGGGAAAGGTCTCCATGAAGCAGGTGCTCATGGTGCAGAGGCTGCCTCCATTTCCTAGAGAGAAACCCAGTTTTGGCAAACTGTTTAATTTTCTGCTTTGGAGAAGGAAAATGCAGTGATGTCAAATTCGGATGTAGGATACATTTGGAAAACGTGTTCTCAGTGAATTACATAGGATGCCCCCCAAATTAGTAATCCAGTGGGAGGCAAACAACAAAAATGCATTCCCCTCAAAGAAAGCTGTCAAACTGAAGAATCAGATAATTTCTATTTCTTAATGAAAGAGAAGTCTCCACACCCTCGCAATTATTATGAAAAAAAAAGAGAGAGAGAAAAGACAGAAAAGAGGTGCTTAATTCATGGTAATCTGTGCTGCTATTATGGGCCTCCTGAGGAAATGACACGAGGAGCTGGTTTGATAGAGTTAAGTCGAGACAAGAAAACGACAGTTCATTATTTCTCATTTCTTGGTGGAAAAGAAAAATAGAATATGTCCAGACTGGCATTAGCATAATTCACTCCTAAAACTGCTGATCTATGCAGCACATTATGAGAGATGGTCACTGAAAATAAATTCACTCGGAATCTGTATGATTTTGTTCCCTCCAGTTCTCTTCAAGGAACTTGGAGAGAAGGAGTGGGTAGGACAGATGAAAAGCTAAGTTCCACTTCTGCCGTTCGCGTGGGAGCTCGAGTATCTATCGAGCCAGCAAATATGTCTCTTGTGTCGTGCTCCAGAGAAGGACACTTGGTTCGATTTAACATATGGCATAAATATTATTAATTCATAATGAAGCAAAATTTAAACTGAAGTGGAAAGGAGAGAGAGAGAGGAGTTGTTAGCAAGAGAAAACGCTTGCTGTTAAATTTAGCTGGCGAGACTGAACATACTGAGAGAAATCTAAAAGCAGAGAACATCATCTTTTACGATTAAGCGGCTGTTGGGATCTCTTGGTATATTTTAAAAGGAAAAATCTATCAATGGTTGTGCGACGTTTTCTCCATTTCTTCCTGCATGCTTAATTACTCAGGACGTCTGCTGGGCGGGTGCAGAGGGACGGCAGAGGGGCTCCCTATCCCCACCTGGAGACGTGGCTTTCCCTCCTCCCTGTCACCTTCACTCCCACCAACAGTGCTCCGCCACAGACTGGGAATGACGGCTGCGGGACCTAATAGTCTCTAACATCACAAAAATCGTTTCTTCATGCAAATGTCCTTAATTACAGAGAACAAAGGGATGGAAAATCATAGAGCCTATCACACAGAGATAGATTTGTAGAGATATTTTAGACATCATCCAGTCCAGTCTGAGAGCGTTTCAGGAATCTTCTTTGCTAGAACCATTCTTGGTTCTGCTTTGTTTTCCAGGTTGTGTGAGAACACAGCACTGGTCTTAATATGTCCCTCGGCTTCTCATACCGGAGGGCTCACACTGCTGGTCTCTATAGCCAGCCACGCTTTGACTGAACCCACACAATGTTTAAAAATTACTTTCTGAATCGCCAACATCAATATACCTGTATTGAGATTTTACATAAAAATCAGTATTTCTAGTTTCTCTTGAAAAATCAAAGGCTCCGGTGAAAGCAGACCAGCAGCAGCCCTTCCCTTTCCTGGGGCATGTGCTCTCCAGGCTGCCACAGCCCTGCCCTCCCACCCTTCTGGATCTGGCCCACCAGCTTGTTCATGACCCCGGAGGCAACCGAGATTGTGATTCTTATGGTAAGTTGTGTTTTCAAATCTCCCTCTCTCTTACGTTTTAGGAGAATTTCATTAGGAATGAAAAGGAAGCATCCGACAAAGGCCTTTTGCTCCTCCTCCCTTCCTTCTTCCTGCCTGGAATGGGACCGTGATAGCTGGATTTGGACCAGCCATCCTGTGACCATCAGGCAACCCCGAAGCTTGAAGCACATAGTTAGGATGGATGAGCGGAAAGACAGAAAGAGGAGTGTTGATCACATTGTGGAGTCACTGATTGGTTCTAGAACCACAACTGCCAAACTTTCTGTTATATGAGAGAAAACTAGTCTATTTAAACCACTTATGGATGAGTGTCTATTCCTACTAGTCAAATGCAATTCCTAAACGAGTCAGAGGGTATTAGGTAGTCTTCTCAGGGAAATAACAACACGTGCCTGTAGACTTTCTTGAAAATTCCCACTGCCTAATGGAAGTGATAACCACAAGACTCATTTAACAAAGAGCTCCGGTAAACTAGGCACCGGGCCACGTGCTTTATCATATATTACATCCCAACCTCATAAAAACCCTGCCAGGCAGGAGAGATTAGACCCATTTTACAGATGAGGAAACTGAGACTCAGAGAAGGTAAGGGATCTGCCCAAAGCCACACAGCTATTAAGTAACATGCTTGGCTCCGAAGCCAGACCCCAAAGTCTGTGCTGTTTCTCCTGGGCTTTCCTTTTTCCTCGACAGTAACACAAAGCCCTTCTCAAAATCACCATGCAGAATACCTCTTCAGGGTGACTGACATGGCAAAAACCCCTGCTGATGCTTCTGTTTACCGTCCTATCAGGTATATCCAAGGGCGAGAGTTAGGATTTATAAAATTCATTTGGAGAAGAGCATATGACAAAAATGGTTTCTGATTCAAGACTTCTAGTAATTTCCTTTAGTGAATAAACCCATGGGGAGAGTGACCTTGAGGTGCAGGGTAGACATATTAAGACTGATGATGAGAAAAACATCAGCCACACTGGATGCTGGCAGATAGTTTCTCTGAGGGGTAGAGCACACGATCCTAGGGTGTAGGTAGGTTCACCGCCACTTTATAGGATAACTGAGGTTCAGAGACGGTCATTAAGTTACCCAAGGTCACACAGCTAGTAAGTGCTCCCCTATGTCCCTAAAGTGCCCCAGAGAGAAAAGGCAAGTTAACAAATGATCTCAGGAGATTGAGTGGCAATGGCATATTTTGTAGGCTGCAGCGAAAACACAATTTCTTTATCTCATGTTTTATCTTTAAGATTAATGCAAATTTTGTATTATACTCTATAATATAACCATGTTATTTTTATATTAGAACAAATGTATTGAATTATTTATCGACTGAATTATTTAACTTTTGTCTCTTGAAATTGACACTTTGGAAAGATGTGCCTCGTTTCTCTGCTGTGGCCTTGTAAACGCTCAGCACACAGCCACGTCCCACTGGGAGAACATTACCCCGGCTTAAGATGCATGAGGTCATTCTGAGTCCAAGGGGCAATTATTTATATGTGGTTTAAGGACCTCGTTCAAGGTAGTGCAGAATTGTTTTCTAACCACAAGCGTAAGGTTGTGAATGCTGTCACTTCCATAATATTCATTAATTCATTCAACAAATCAGAACCTGCCATGTGCCAGGCCTAGTGCCAGCCACTGGGTCAGCTTAACCCCAAACAGGGCACTGACCTGGTACCACAGATTCTCTCAGGAGCGGTCAGGGAGATGGGACCAGCCAGAGGTGGGGCTGGACTCCACCCTGCCAGAATCCCAGGCCAGAGGGGCTGGTCTCACTGACCTACCTTATGAAGGTACGGAAGCCTGTTGGTCCCAACTTCATTGTCCCCTTGATTCCCAGGAACCGGATGAACAGGTTTGCCATCCTGTCCACCAGGCGCAGGTAGTTGAACTGCTTCGCGTACTTGGGGAACACTTGCTTGAGGCAGATGGAGGGTAGGTGGGCCTCGGCATTGGTGTTGACGTCCGCCGCGCTGGCCAGCTCACTGTCTGAGGGGTCTTCCTTTGCGGCTAATGGCTTCTCAAGCTGCTGAGACCTGAAGCACACAAGGAATTAATGCCAGAACCAACATCTGGAGCCAGATCCACAGCAAACAGGGCACTTTCCCTTGCATATTCTCCTTTCCCTTAGATTTACAGTGATCTCAGGAGGTGGGTATTATCACTGTTTTTATCATACAGACCAGAAAGCTGACCTTAGAGAATTGACCTGGCCAGCTCACACCACTACTGCGCGGCAAAGTCCGGACTTGAACCCAGGGCAGAGCCACGACTGGAAACTTACGCTTCCTCCGTTCCACCATCCTGGTTTCCCGATATGGACGACTTCCTTTACTGTACTCGTGATTCAAGAGAATACTCTATTATGGAGCAGTCTGGGTTTGATTTCAAACTCCTACTTATGGATAGTAATTGAATAATTAAGAAATATAAAAATCTCATTGAGGGCTGGCAAGAAGCCACAGGCAGAGTTCAACGAACAATTTGCAAAGATGTATCAGTTACCCGATGCTAGGAATAGGCACAATTACATTTTCTGGCTTAACTGTTTTCTTATTCGGAACAAAAAAAAATCATAGTGTTGTGATGCCCTAGTCTGGATATTTTATTCTGAAGTTATTCTGATATTCAAGAAAATTAGCAGCTAGTAACTCTCAAATATCTGCCCCTAGCTTGGGCTGTTCTTCTCCCCTCCAGACATATCCAACTATCATCTGTTTGACCCTCAGAAGAGCCCACGTGTGCCTCAGACTGAAACGGCCTTGTCCCCTCACCCCAAATCGGCATTCCTCATCTCCTTGAATGTCACCACCAGCTGCCTGTTGCATGGGAATAAATGTCAACTTCTCCCTCTCCGCCTCCACAGCCAGTCTCACCTCCTTAGTGTTTCCCGAAACCAGCGGCACTCTCCCCTGCCTGGGCATGTCCACTTTCGCCTGGACTGAGGCAACAGGTCCCCTTGCCTCCAGCCTTTCCCATCCATAGATCCATCCTCCACACTGGCCCCTGAGGCGCCCCTTTTAAAGCAAATCCGGTTGGGTTGCCTGCTTGCTACAGCTCTTTAGTGACTCCCAAGAGCCTATGTGATTAAGTCTATACTCCTCATTCTGGCACTCAAGGCCCTTCCTGATTTCTTCTCCGCCCTCTTCATTTCCTATCACTTCCCTAGACACACTATTCCCTTCAAGGCCTTGAACGCTCCTCCCTGCTGACCCCCACTGCACCCTGCCACCCACTGGCCTGGCCTGGAACTAGAGGCTCAGTGCTCCTGGACACCCAGCTCCCTTCCACAGTCAGCGCCTCTCTCTGCACTTGTAGCTCGTCTTGTTTCCTTGTCTCCTGCCCCACCCATAGCAGATGGTGGGGCCAGGTGTAACCCTTTCCCACCTGTGTGCCCCTTCCTGAGACAGAACCTTGAGTGCGTTATTCAAGGCCAATAAATACTGTCCAACTGGCTGATTGATCCAGGAAAATTAGAACCACGTCTCATGGTACTGAGTTGAATACCAAGGCCATTCTCTACTCTTCTCTTTATCAAATGACCTCGTCCCCAGTGCACTCACTTCCAAGCACACCATCAGTACCACACGTGGGGTCTTCATATCTGCTTTCCTCGACCTACGAGGACTTCTTCTCACCCTGGCTGCCTGGCATACTTCTCTTCCACTTTCAAAACCGGCTCCTTGACTACGCCTATGGCTGTCTTCCGTGTCCCACTCCTATCCCTGGATTTGCTTCTTTATTCCCCTTGTCATGTTGCACTGCATTTGTTTATATGCTACCTCCCTCACTATTTATTGTGTGAGCTCATTGAAGGCAAGGACCAATCTCAGTCAACCCTATTTCTATAGGACCTGGCACGTGTTAAGTGCTTGGGAAATGTTTCATTCAATTTGTTGAATTGGGCAAGTTTGCTTTTAACAGCAAGGTAAGCCCCAATAACACATCAAGGTTATCATGCTTTGTACCCCAGAAGCCCTTTTAAATGGGAAAGAGGTTCAATAGAGAAACGACATGCTTGGCGGCTATGCCAAAACGGCCTTCTCTTCACACCGGCCTAAGGAGCCAGCCTCTAGGGAGAGAAACCTCCTGAGTGAATAAAGTCCTGTAAGTTCCCGTTTACAGTTCCCTCTGAGAGGGTCTTGACGCTGGTCTCAAAGCTAGGACAGGCAGAGGGCAGAGCCAGAGCAGCGTGAAGAAAAACCCCTTCTAAGGGGCAATAGTGGGGATGGTTCCGGGGAAGCAAACGCTCCCTCCTACAAAGAGGAGACACCTGATTCCTCAGGAGGAGAACACGTTCCCTGGCGGAGGGGGGTGGTGCAATTTTCCTTCAGCTAAACTGGTTTTATCATCATCTCCTTCAACTTGAGACTGTAAATAAAAGTCAGGTGGGTACTTTTCAGGAGAAATGAAATGTTTTCCCATTAACGTTATAGGAAGAAAGATGAGAAAAAAAGCGGTACTGTTACCGGAAATTAGCTCTTAAATTACTGGATAAGTGGCAATCACCGACTTTATAAGCACTCATTAAGTTTTTGTTAAAGGGAAGATTTGGAAATGTACAGTTTGAATGCACTCGGTGACAATGAAAAAGGCTCAGAGAGCTCTTCAATCAAAAACTCTGTCCCACATTCGTGATCTCACTCGCTCCTCACACACTCTGTGAAGCAGACTGTTACATTACGCACCGTTCCAGATGTGGAAACTGAGGCACAGTGGGTGGAGCACCTCTTGGCTCTGGCTGAGCTAGAATTATGAGTCGATTCCTTTAACCATTATTCCATTTTGCCACCCCATTATTCTAAAGCACATAGTAATTCACATTGGGGGTTACAAAACTGTAGGACAGTTATTTATTTGGTTTTAAATAGTTTTTTCATATTATAATAGTAATTCATGGTCTTTGTAGACGTTTTGAGAAATGTATAAAGGAATCAAAATCATTTGTAATAAACAACACTAACATTTTGATTCCTCATCTATATTTATGAAGTTAGGACCACATTACATGTAGTTTGAATCCTTCTTCTTACACTTGACATCACAAGTATCTTCCCACAGCATCAATATGTTTTCATGAGCGTCGTTTCTCTTAGACGTGTAATATTCTGTATTATGCCTGAACCATAATTCAATCAACCATTCCCCGTCAGTTAGATACTGACAGTCTACGTGGCCTGTCTGACTGAACAGAGCCTGGGGCTCAGTCCCGCAAGCCACATGCTCCCTCTCAGAAACATAACTCGTTACAGCTAGAAGCAGCCACAGAGCTCATTCCGTCCAGTGAGGTCATCTACTTTTTTTTTTTATTGTGGTCTAATGTACATAACATAAAATTCGCCATTTTAACCATTTTAAAGTATAATTCAGTTGCATGTAATATAGTCACACTGTTGTGTAACCATCACTACTCTCTAGTTCCAGAAGATTTTCACAATGACGTCATTTTGGAGACGGAGACTTAATCCCAGGTAGATGGGGACATTAGCTAACGGGCCACTTCACCGGCAGATCGTCTAGGGCCGTGGGCTTAGCTTGGGTTGCCTTGGTGATGGGGACCCCACCCCCCCCAGGGTACCTCTCAGGCTGGGAAGGTTTTCCCCAAGGGCATGTCAGGGGATGTCCCCCCCAAGTGGCCATAGCCTGCATCCCATCCCCCCCCAGAGCTGCACAGAGTGAGTCTGTTTTCTCTTCTTTCTGACAGTCTTTCATGTTTCTTTCAAGGGTTGCTGAACTTACTGGATGACTACCATTTCCCAGTCTTCCTGAATCCCAATTAATAACCTCAAGATGAAAAGGACCATCAAAGCCACAGATATCGTTTTCATGGACTCGAAACCACAGATTTGGGAGGAAGTGGTTTTACTCAACTGGAAGAAGGCAATAAAGATATAGCTGATATATAAGAGGAAGTAAAACAATGAGACATAGTGTCCTTGCTGGAGATAATTCCAATTATCGCATTGAGATCCAAGTTATCACAAATACTATAAAATCCTTTTCTTACTTAACAGTATTTTGATGGAAATGTTGGGCTTATGAAATAAAAGTGGCTGGTAAAGAAAATATAAATCAGGTTTACTAGTCCTTTGGGGTAATTTTTTTTTAATTGAGTTTGGTGTATCTTTGATTCATTAAAACAGGGGGAAGAATACTGGAATGTTTTATCTATTATTGTTTTAAAAATAAAATGGAATTCTTTTTCATTAAAACTCTTGTGAAAAGCCACCTATCTCTGTCTTGCCTGGAAAGCCTAGCGTTAAAAATCACCACTGTTTATCAGACGCCTACTGCATGTTAAACAATGCGCCGAGCAACTTACCTATACTGTCTCATTTGTTTCCCGTAACAGTTCTGTGAGGTAGCTAGTCCCGTTTCACAGACGAGGAACCTGAGGCCCAGAGAACTTGAATACTTGCCCAACATCGCAAATCGATAGTGGAATCAGAATTTATACTCAGGACTGTCTCACTACACGCTCTATGCTTAGTTCACTATATAGTTCTTGTGATAATGTGATTTAAATCAAACCACAGGCTTTTCTTCTTCTGTATAAGCTGTCTATATGCCTGGAAATTAACAAAATAGGAAGGTAGATACAGCAAGGTCAAATTCTAGTTTCAGAGAAAGTACTTGAATTCTCTCAGGGAAATAATTTCCATCTCTAGTTAAGCATCCTTTCAATAATTTATTCATTCCTGAGCCATTTCCCAAGCACTTATCTGTCCCAGGGGCCTCAGATACACAGGTGGGGTGGACACAGTCCCTGCCACCCAGAGGCACGGGACCAAGTGGAGGAAGACAAGACCCATCTACAAACAACGACTGAGTGGGGTGGAAGTGGTGAGGTGAGACCCAGAGCGCGTGGAGGGCTGTCAGTTTGCTGGGTCTTGGCAGTACATATGAGAAGGAAAGGTGGGAGTATGACCAGAAAGCCAGCATGGGTCTAGGTCTTATGGGATCTTGTCCAATAAGGGTGTCAGATTTGGTAGTGTAGGAGATGAGAAGAAGGTGGCCGATTCGGGGTAAAGGAGCGGCAGAATCAGAAGTGCAGTGAAGACGAAACAGTCTGCCCACAGTGTGTGTCCCGAATTGAGGCGAGGGAGCAGACGGTGCTGGCAAGCTACTGGAGTACTCTCGGCCGATGAGTCTGAAAGCACGGTCCCTGGACCAACAGCATCAGCGTCACCCGAGAACTTGTTAGAAATGCAGATTCTTGGCCTCCCCCGAGACCTATAGACGCAGAAGCTCTGTGAGCAGTCCAGTTGATCTGTTTCAGCAAACCCTGAGGGGGATTCTGATGCAAGCAAAAGTCTAAGAATCACTGGTCTAGGTGAAAGATGAACTTGGCAACTGCTTGACCATGGGGGACAGAAACGGAGAGAACTCCCTGGGTCTTGCTCCCAGGCAATTCATAGCTTGGCAGGAGAGCCTGATGGGTAGCGGTGCTGCACTGGCAAAGGGAGGTGAGCAGGCTCCTTTTCCTGCTGTTCGGACAACACATGTCCCCCAGTCACTTGGGAATTTCAAATGCACATTGGTATTCCTGAAGAAACTGCTAACCATGCGCAAAGAAGTCCCTTCAACTAGCCCAACAGCTAATTTAAAGAGTTGGAGGATGAAGTCACTAAAAATAAACATAACTACCATGTAGCCCAGCTCTGTCACTTGATGAATCTCTCCCATCACAGAGGCCCCATTTGCTTGATGGCGATGCTATGCTATTTGAAGAGAAGGCGATAAGACTACAAAACGACTGAGGCATGTGCTTCCAAACTGATGAGGAAAAGGACTTAATGACGGGTCTCTGGCTGATGTTCTGGTCCCTATAAGACCCCGTCCCATGCGGGGTCTATTCTCACCTCCTCCCCTTCACTCAGCCGTCCACTTAACACTCACCTGGCCACTTCCACCTCCCTTGATCGCTTTCTTCCATAGCGTGGCATAGCATCAACAGCAACAAAACACAACGGGGACGATACTGGTAGCACTTACTGTTTACCAGGAACCACAATACAAAAAAATTTAATCTTGATAAAATCCTACAAAGTAGGTATTACTATTATTCCCATTTTACAGATGAGGAAACCAAGGCACAAAAATACATACTAACAGGTTGTGGATCCAGGATAGAAACCCGCAGGCAGGTGCCAGAGTCCTTCTGTCTAACCACTGCATTACGCTGCTTACATGCACGGGCAGTTCTCAGGCACTGAGCACTTGAGAGTCAGGCGGATTACCTGTAATACCCCGTTTGACCCTGGCAGTGATCTTATGAATTAGGTATGATAAGTGGCCCCATTTTACTGATGAGAAGAATTGGCTTCAGAGAGGTTAACCCACTTTCCAAAGGCCATTTGTCTCTTGAATGGCTGAGAGTGAGGATTTGAACCCAAATCTGTTTGAGTTCAGAGCCCAGGCACTGTCCACTCCATCATGTCACAACTCGGTAGAGTTACGCAGCTTCTCGGAACTCATTTTCTCCTCCCTTACAACGGAGAGCAGTCTCTTACTTGTGGGATGGCGCGAGGCTGGCGAGGGAGAGTGGCTGGGAGGACACCTGGCCTAAGCCTGGCACAGAACGGCTGCAGTGTTAAGGACTGAAAACACAGCCTGTCTACACAGCATCCAGACGAATCTGCTTGGGGGTAACTGACCTCAGTGGGACCATCTGGGAGCGACCAGCGCTTATCTGGACGGGACTGTTCTGTTTTGATTGCCAAACAAATCGACCTCTTTTTTGACAGTTATGGACTCACACGAATCACGGACACACTGGTTGCCGCATGTCTGAATTACTGAAGGCCCCGATGGCAACAGCAGCGGATGAGGTCTCTGTCCCTGCTCAGGATGGATTCCCAGAGCGCCAGGCCGAGCCGCTGCAGGAGCATCTTCCCACCTGGCCAGGCAACGGACTAACACAAGGACACACATGAGCTCTCGCTCAACGCCCCAGTTCCCACAGACCCAGAGCTCACGCGATTTTGAAGCTGGAAGAGCCTTAAGGGGTCCTGGGGCCCAGCCCTCTCATTTTCCAGATGAACGAACTGACGGCTCATTTTACAAAGACCTCCCAATCTGCTTCTTCTCTAACAGGGCTCTCTCTGCTCTGCCCCTCCGCACAGTGTCTTCGCCATTGTCCCTCTTGCTGTCTCGTAGCACAGGCGGTTAGAGTCAATGTAACACCCTGTCACGCAGGCCAGGGAGGAGTGCTGCCAGGGGCCTCCTCCCCAAGAGGCACTGGCCTGGCGATCAGGACATGGGCTCTGGGGGTAAACCGAGGCACTCTTGGAATCCCAGCTCTGCACTCTCTAGCTGGGTGACCTCAGGCAAATCATATAACCTCAAAGCTTCAGTTTCCTCTTGCATAAAATGGGGATAATAGTGGTACCTAACCTATAGGCCTGGTGTCACTGCAGAGGAGACGCGTGCGTGGTGCTTAGCACAGCGCTGCAATACCTGTCAGCCACTTTGACTGTAAGCACTGCCATCTTTATCTTCCGAGTGCCGTCACTGCCAGAGGCTTGCTGTCTAGTCACCAGCTTCGATGAAAGAGATCAACATACAATTCAGGAGAATTCGGGGTTCCTTTAATCACTTTCTGACATTCGGCCCCACCCCCAACCCATGTAACTAGACTCTAGACCGGCGTTCGGCTCCTCCGACTGCCCGTGGGTCATCTGGGGAATCCCACTGAAGGCTGCCCAGGGTCCAACCGCATCTGCCCTCTGGTTGCAACCTAAATAAATCCTCTAAATGAGTCTCCTTTTCTTAGGCATCCCTGGATAACTGCCCCTTATCTGATACCCTGGTTCTCAACTGAGGGTTGCTGATGTCACAAAATAATAGAGATCCTTGCTGCTCCCCACATAAAGAAAAAGTGGAACTGTGGCGTTAGAAGGGGCTTCAGTGATCATCTCGTCTCATTTTCCTTCTGACATATGTAGGGAGGTTGAGGCAAAGCCACTTGCTCGAGGTGAGGCATCAAGGAGAGGCGGTGGCAAAGGCAGGCCCGCTCTTCCTGACTTCTTGTCATAGCCTTTAAGAAAGAAAAGAAAAAAGAAGAAAACTGCACCACTATTGAGCTGAAATGCCAGAGTGGTCAGAATTCTGATTCTGAGTGAGAAGCATTCGACTCTCAGGTCCCCTGGCAGGCAGGCAGAAGAGCTCTCTGCCCGAAGGGGTGCAGAGCTCCTCTTTAAACCTGCTCAGTAGTTGGCCGCTGTCTTTCTGCCGATGACTGGGCTCGCACTTGGCTTCTCTCTGGAACCTGGAGAAAGACTTTTCAAGTGAGGAGCCTTGGCTGCACTGGCTGTCGGAGGCGCGCTGGGCTGGGTCCCTCCTCTAGAGCAGAGAGCTCAGGCCCTGCACGGTCTGGTGGCGCCTGCTTTGCTTGTCTCGTCTTCCACATTCCACATTCCCTCCTCCTTTTGGAAATGCTCTTTCCCAAGTTATCCACTTGAAAAACACTCATCCTTCAAATCTTAGATTCCATATCACCTTTTCCGAAAAGCTCTCCACAGCTCTGGGAGATAGAATCAACCATTCTTTTCCTTATAACCTTCCAGACTTTGTACATCATCATCCTCCTCCATTTCTCTTCATAGTCGTTATCACAACCATAGCGAAACGGTTACTTGTGCAGCTGTCTGTTGGATGCCTGTTTCTCTCACTGGGCTGAAAGCCCAGGAGGGCAGGCGCTGCTCTCGCTCGTTTATGACTATATCTGTAGTCGTAAACATGGTTCCTGGCACACAGTAGGTGCTCAAAATACCTGGCAGTGAATATAGTCATTGTTTCAATGACTTCTCACGACAATCCAATTAATTAGACACCATTACTAACTCGAGTTTACATCTGAGGATACTGAAGCTTCGAGAGGTTAAGTCAGCTTACCTAAGTGCCAAGGCTGGGGCTGGATCCTGGTGGCCTGGTTCCAGAGGCCACATTTTTAACCCCTACGCTACCACACCCCTCCACTGCTGGGTGCCACAATGAATCTTTCTTCCTCTTTTTCTCTCCCAGGTACTCCCAGCTACTAGGAAGATCCTGTCTATACTCGAGGAGACCAAAGATTTTCTAGTGGCAACAGCAAGGCGCTGTCTCTGTGACAATCGCAATCAGTGGTTGTATTAGTCTCTGTTTTACTACTTCCAAAATTAGCAGAAAAGGCCAACTCGAGCTTTCATTGTATAGTTCTGCTAATGAAGGGATCCTTTTAATTACAGACCAAGCGCCTGTCTGCAACACAGTGACTTTTAATGTTTAAACACAGTTCTGCACCAAAGTATAGGGCTATGTGCATAAAGACCAAAAGTGGGGGGAAACCATGGGTAGAAGTTATCCTTTGCCTAGACTGTAATTCCTTTTGGCATTCAATTTCTTCCAAACCCAGTTCCTTTTCTATGGTAATCCGAATTCGCTTTTGTATACTGTGCACCCAGTGAGCCCTTATCCAGGGATTCATAGGCATATTGCAGGTCCAATATCTTTCCCTCAGATTTCAGATGAAATCTGCTGACTTCGTGAATTTCTCTCAGCACTGATTCGCCTTGAGGGTTCTCCCCACCCAGGGGTGCCGGTGCAGCCGGCCGGCTGGTCAATCCCCGCAGTGTGGGTGCTGAATGCAAGGCCATCTTCACTCGACTGTGTCCCCGGGGCTCATGGCATCTGCATCTCACCTTCCAAGGCAATTTTTTTTCTGTCATTCTGTATGGGATTTTCACTAATGTGAGTGAGGCCTTATGAGGCTGATCCCATAGACCTTTCTTGGGCAAGGCTGCCCTGACTTTGCATTTGCATTTGGTTGGGGGAGAGGAGAGTAACTTTAATTGAGCCCCTCCTATGGGCCAGGGACTCTTCCACACAATAATAAACATGTAGCCCAGAGCCAGAATGCCTGAGTTGGACTCTTGGCCCTGTCCCTAACCAGCTGGTGACCTTGAAAAAGTCTCAACCTGCTCGTGCCTTGGTGTCTTCATCTGCATAATGGGGATAGCAATTCTACCTATGTCACAGCACTGTAGTGAGAGTTAAATGGGCTAACATACACAGAGCATTTAGAACCATACCTGGCGTGCAGTAAGCACTCAATACAGTCATGTCGCTTAACAATGGGGACGTGTTCTGAGAAATGCGTTGTTAAGCTATTCTGTCGTTGTGTGAAATCATAGAGTGTACTTACGCAAACCTAGATGGCACAGCCTACTACACACCTAGGCTATATGGTACTAATCATATGGGACCATCGTATATGCGGTCTGTCTTTGACCGAAAGGTCGTTATGCAGTGTATTACTGTAATAGCTAATGTTTATCAAACCAAGCTGAAATCAGGTTAAATAAAACACTCAAGCCTCCTAAATGGTATCAGGTGGTCACCTGGGTCTGTCTGACTCTCAAGACCCTGTTCTTTTAGGCTTCCATTGAGGTTAGGCAGCGCCAAGGGGGTTGTCTGCTGGCCCTCTGCTGAGAGACTACTGTCAGAGCCCTGGCCCAATGGGGCGTGACCTAGAGAAAGTCACCCTGTGTGCCCAACCCCCTCCTGACCTCAGTCTGAGCCCGCTGCTTTCTGCTTCCGCTGCTCCAAATGCACTGCTCTCTCAAGGGTTACCGCGGACCTCCTAATTGCCACTAACGTTGCTCTTTTTCCAGTTCGGCTTCTTCATAGTGTCTGATGCAGTTGGCCACTGTCTTTCTGGAACTCATTCTGTGCTCATGCAGTCTCCTGGTCTGGTCTCACTGGGTTTTTTCATTCTCTTTTTTTCTTCCTCTGTGGACCCTTAGTGGTAGATGGTCCTCTAAGCCTCTGCCCTTGACTTGCTTCCTGCCTGACACAGTCTCCCTGGGCGAGCTCATTTACACACGGAGATGACCCCAAGATCCCCTTGTGCTGGGGAGCTTATGCCGCCCCTGTGCCAGGATGCTTCCATCTGGCTCACCGTCCGCCAACAGCCAGGCACAAACCCTGCGCAGCCTTTGAATCTCACTTCAAATGCCAGCCAGCCCACAGCCTTCCCTGATCCCGCCCCCCACAAATACTCTCTTCTGGATTTCCCACAGCACCTCATTTGCACCTCTCTTGTGGAATTTGTCATTTTCTAAACTTATATTATGGCCATTTAAGTCTGTGGCTTCTTTTCCCCATAAACAGTGAGTTTGCCAAAAATAGAATCCCTTTTTGCTCCTCTCGTAGTACTCAACACCTACTAGGGGATGCAAAAGGGAGCCATGCTGACAAATGGTTATGTAAGAAAAGTATTCTTTGAGACAAATAGCATGAAGGATTTGGTGTAATTTTGCCTGAAGGCAAAAAAAACAGGCAGGGTGACCTCTGGTGTCAATTTCAGTTTAAGGTTCTATAGAGCCATTTTTTAGGGTAATAACACAACAACAATAATTTACGGTGATAAGAATAGCAGTCATCCTGGTGCCGCTCCTTATTAACTGCATGGCTTTGGGGACGCTGTGTTAGGGCACAGGCTCTGCTTCTCTTCTGCGAAAAAGAGATGGACAATAGAAGCCACATCACAGGGGTGTCAAGGGACTCAACGGATGACATCAAACGAGAGGCCAGCATCCCAGCTGGAGCGCAGTAAGTGTGGGAGAAGTGGTAGCTGTCATCACTCATTGGACACATGTTTATTGAACACACTCCTAAAAATCAGGGACATCGGGTCAGCTCAAGCCCAACCTCCTCCAGGGAGACTTAAGCGCTTCCTCCAACCCATAACATTCCTTTCCTCCAAGAACTTGGGTCCCAACAAAATTAGATTTTAAAAAAATGTGGCTAATAAATTAGGCATGCATATTAGCAATCAGGTCCAGAGAGAAAGTCTAACTTCTTTTTTGATGCAGTTTGGATTCCCCGAACATAGAGTTGTTGTCAAAATCCATTAAAGTATTTAGTTTCTCTTGTCATTGCACAATTCCCCAAGCAGACATCCAGTCGGTTTGCAGCGCTGTTTCTCACGGAAGTACTAAATGTTTAGTTATCATGGTACATTTTTTAGATGATGTCTCCCTGATGGCTCTAAGGACTCTAGAGAGATGGAGCTAAGTTCAAGGACAAGGTTAAGGCAGGGCAGCGGAGTGGTAAGAGTTGTAGAAATTATGCATCAAGAAGACCTGGGTTTTGGCTCCAAAACTGCCACTTACAAGCTGAGTGACCTTGGGGAAGGTACTTAACCTCTCTGATGATCAGTCTCCTCACTTGCAGCGTGGTGACAATAATACCAAATGGACAGAGTTTTAGTAAGCGCTAAATGGAATACCAAATGTAAAGAACCTCATAAAACGCCAGACATGTCATTGGTCCTCAATACAAGACAGCTTAAAAACCCCGCAGATTTGGAGACGCACAGACTGGAGTCTAGAGGCTGCTGCACCCACTCACCACACCCTTCCCTGAGGGACAGCCCTAAGGAGCAGTGTGCTTACTGTGATACCATGGCCAGAACCACCACGTCCTGACACGTCCTTCTTTCACGGTGGCCTCTCCAAACACCCATTCAAATAAATTAACATCCTTCCTTGACCAACCCACCTGATGGGAGTAAAAGGTTTCCATGCCAACGGGAATGTGGTGGGCTCCCCCTCCACCCCAAGAAAGAAAACAAGAGAGTCTATCATTTTGTTTCTCTACTGAGGAGCACCGGGCTGAAGTCAGAGCTGGCCACTTCCTTGGTTGTCATGGCAACGTCGACTGACCTACCCTGTCCTGCCAAACACACCAGTGGGAGAGCACAGGGGACGCGTGGGAGGTGGCAATCCAGGGATGAGGGCAACGCAGAAGAAGCATTCCACAGGGTTCGGGAGAGAAGCACTCTCCCCTGTCTTTACAAACAACAGAAACCATTGGCCAAAGTACACCTCTGGCCAGGGAATGGAGAAATTCCATTTTTTATTAGCTAGTTCCTTTGGCGATTATGAATAGATTTAAAGCCCACCAGAAAGGCCAGTTCAAACCTGGTGAAGGAGCCAGGATTCAGAAGGAGCGAAAGCGTCACTTGTGCCTCTCCTGTCGTGTCCAGCATTTGGGGAAATGTGGCTGATGCTGACACGGGCTGCCTCGTGCTCTGGTTCAATGCTCAGTCTATGCAGCAATTTCTCATCCCTGAGCTAACGCAACCTGAGCAACAGCTTAGGAAGAAAAAAGCAGTGTGCTCATTTTACAGGCAAGAAAAGTAAGTGCGATGACCACAAACCGGTGAGTATCGACACATCTCATTTTTTCTTAGCTAGTTTGCTCTCTGCCCCCAAAAGCCTTAACCTGGGACAGTACTTGAATTTGCCCAAACAGGTTCAATTCTTTCCCTCACTCTTAAGCTCTGTGTAGCTTCTAAGAGTCACCTTCTAAGTCCAACACCTGCCAGTCAAATCCACCCAGATGTCCCACTTGCGTCTCAGTTGAGTCCAGCTTTCCAAGCTCAACGCAATGCAACCCCCACAAATCTGCTTCTTGCGATTTTCATGTTGCTATTGGCACCTGTAATTGGCATCTTCCAGGGAGCCAGGCTTAAAACCCTGACGTCAGCTTTGGCTTCTCCTTCCTCCTCACCCTGGTTTCTGGGGACCCGTAAGAAGCCTCCCACCGACCCCCTTCCACTCAGAGGCTGTGGTTCCAGTATTCTGGGAGTCCTAGCAGGCGGAAGCAGGAGCACAGTGGTTAACCACAGAGCTGTGCGGTCAGGGCCACATTTCAGCCCGGGTGCTAAGCACGTTCTCTCATTTCGTCCTCACCCCAGTCTTCTGAGGTTATTCTTATTCTCAATATGATTCCCATTTTCCACAGGAGACACAAGAGGGGTGACATGATTTGCCCAAGGTCGTCTGGGTCAGCTGGACTCAGAGCCCTCACTCATGACCAGCACACGAAGCTCCTGCCTACCCCGTCACCGGTTTCTGAAGAGCAGGGGCCCATCGCACCTTGTTTGTGCTCAGCCCTAAAGACAGGGCCTGCTCGCATCCTCTGAGGAAGGAGGACCTGACTGAGGGTCTTAGCTCAGAGCTGGCCAGCCTGGGTTCTGCTCCCCACTACCACCCTTTCTCACTGCGTGACCTTGGGGAAACAACCAGATAATAGTTAGAGGTCTGTAGCCGGCTGAAGAGTGGCCCCAACCCCCAGATTCTGTCAATGTGACCTTCTTTGGAAAGGGTCTTTGCAGACGTAATCAAGTTAAGGATCTCGAGATGAGATTAGCCTGGATTTAGAGTGGGCCCTCAATCTAGTGACAGGTATCCTTAGAAGAGAAAGGCAGAGGGAGACGTGACACAGACACATGGAGGAGAGGCCATGTGAAGACAGGAGTGATGCTGCCACAACCCGAGAAGTGCCTAGAGCCACCGAAAGCTGTAAGGAGCAGGGAAGGATTCTCCCCTAGGGCCTCAGGGGGCTGCGTGGCCCTGCTGACACCTTGATTTCAGACCTCTGGCCTCTAGAACTGTGAGAGAATACATCTGCGCTGTTTGAAGCCACCCAGTTGGTGGCAACTAGTTACAGCAGCCCCAGGAAACCAACACTACGTCTCAGTTTCCTCATCTCTGAAAGGGGTAACCTCAGAGAGTTACTGTGAGACAACACAAGTGAAGGCAGCTAGGATAGTGCCTGGTGCACAGTAGGCCCTCAAGAAATGCTAGTTGAACCAAACTAAAATATTCTGAGTCATTGTCTTGGAAACGTCTCTGTCTGGCTGACTGCCTCTGTCTACAATGTTGGACTTGTAAAATGTTTAACTTCAGAACCCAAGGGCCAGAAGGAGGAGCCACAGAGAGTATCTCCTGTGAGCCCAGGTGCGGAGCTGAGGGGGGAGCCAGCAGAGACATCTGTGTGCTTGTGAGGCTGGTAACGAGGCGCCGGCCCATCCCCAGCTCTGAGGAGCCTGTCATGGTGATTTTCACAAAACATCTGTTTCAGGAACAAGTCTGTTGTTTCAGGCAAGCTCTAGAGATAACAGTATGTTTTTCCTATACACAGTTACGACATGTTCACTGAAGCTGAATATTTCTAGATGTGACCAATTTCTTAAGTGGCAGAAACCCATCAAACTCTTCAAGAACATGAAGCGCATGTGGCAGCCCAAGAGGTTTCTTTTCTTGCTGCAGACCTGGAGCAACATTTACCCAGGCTGATAGCGAAGTGGGTGGGGGGTAGGTGAGGGAAGACGGTAGCAAGCTCTCTGAAATTGGTCCCTCCAAAGGCTGTGCTTAATTCCGCAAGGGAGTCAGGTCCCTAGGCCTCACGCGTACGGATAGCAGCCGTGGTTGAATGATAACCTGCAATTTCCCTTCCCACGTTAATCGACTTCGGTTGGCTACTGAGAATTTGACCAAGAAATGCTATGCCAGTGCACATACCAATGAGCCCAGGACCCAGCACAGCTTTGCTGCATTCGATTCAATTCGGGCCTGAGAGAAGAAAGCGCGGGTGCAGCCTCCCATGTGAAATAAACAGACCGTGCCTTGGCATCAGATTAAGAGAGGACCAGAAGGCAGGCCAGCAATTAGGAAAGTGCCAGAACACTGTCCCCATAGTCCCACAGGTGAAGGGGAAATGTGGGCCCATGAAGCAAACTCCTCGAGATCCTCCAAGCAGAAAGCTCTTGGGAGCAAACACACAGAGCTGTCCTCTCCTCCTTTCTCCCTGGGGTGGGGGTGTGATAGAGTAGAGGCGCTCCCGCCCTGTGGGCAGGCAGACCAAACCCAGGATAGACCTGCCCTCACAGGCCACCTCCTCCCGCCAGCTCTTGGAGTCAGGACCGAATGGCTCAGGGGTACCCAGGCAGCCCCAGCCCACCATGGGGTCTGGAGTGAGCCATGCTGTTCCCAGCTAGCCCGGAGCTTCCCCGGCGGTGGAGTCTCTGCTCCTAATCCTTGCAGCCTTGGCCTCCAGTCCCTGCTCCATGTCTCTGCGTCCCAGACTCGGCTTGGCCCCGGCGTCCTCCCCTCCTCACCAGTCTGCTGCCAGGAGGTCAGGCCCATCCTGGCTGAACACTAAGCTCCCAAGACCAGGTCTGTGTACACAGAAGGCAGTGACCCTGCTCCAACTTCCCGGAATATCCTGTGTCCCGCAGACTCTCCCAGAGAGAGCCACTGGGCAAAGGAATCAACGCATTTAGAGGAAAGAGCTTCAGGTCACGGAGACGGGCAAGTTCCAGGTCCTCATGCTGCATGATGACAAGGACCGAGCTCTGGAGACGGGAAGTGATTTATCCAACGTTTCCTGGCACTTGGGCTGCAAGGGTCAGGAAGGACCTAGGCTTCCCAACTCTCGGTGCATTTTGCTGTGACAACATCCTTGGCTCTTCCCTGAGCCAATATCAGCTCTTTGCAGACGGGGCCCCTGTCTGACTCATTTCTGACTCTCCCATTAGCCGCCTGGGGCCAGGCCCAGAGCAGGGGCTCAGTAACAGTTATTCGACTTGGCTGAAGAGGTCTTCTTTGTAAAACAAATCAGACACAGACGCATTACCGATGCCAATGCAAAGGTGTCATCTCAGGATTCTGTGAACACCTCACCACCCGAAGGAAGGTGCAGTTTCTGCCTGTACAGTGGTGTGGAAGTCGAGACGGATGTTACATTTACTGGGCGTGTCACCGTGTTAATTTTTTCCTTGTCTACCTGTGATCTGGTGTCCACACAGTAACAGTTGCTGTTTATCGGAGGCTACGGCACGGCACTGGGAGCCTTGAACACAGGCCCTGTTTAGTCCTGCCCTCAACCCTGCCAGGCAGGAACTATCAGCCCCTCTTTACAGGCGGAAACTGAGGCTCAAGCAGGTTAAGCGGTTTGCCCAAGGTCACACAGCTCACCAGGGCTGGAGCGTGGATTCTAGACGAGGGCTGTGCTGTTTTAGCAAACTCAGGGGGTGCTGATGTAAGAACGGTAATAACATGTGATGAGAGGTAGCGAGAGTTTCCTCTGCGTCAGGCATGCGGCATGTGTGAACTCATCTAGATCTCAGAAACGACCCTAGGAAGTCTCGTCTCCACCTTGCGGGTAAGGAAAATAGGCCCAGAGATGCAGGGTAAGTTCCCCAGCGGATCCCAGCTGGTCTGGAAGGCAGGGAAGAGCCAGAGGCAGAGAGCGCTCAGATGCAGAGGCAGGCAGTGTGAGAGCCCCCTCGGAGCTGGGCTGGACTGGCTAGTCGTGGGACTTTGGGCAAATTACTATAAAAATTCTTTTTAACATTTTTTAAAATATGTATAAGATAAAATTTACCATTTTAGCCGTTTTTAAGGCAGTGACATTAAGTACATCCACATTGTTATGCAACTATCACCACCATCCCTCTCCAGAACTTTTCATATTCCCCAGCTGAAACTCCATACCTATTAGACACGAACCCCCACTCCTTCCTCCTCCAGCCCCTGGCAACCACCACCCTACTTTCTGTCTCTATGAACTGACCGCTGTAGTACATATAAGTAGACCCATACAGTATTTGTCCTCCTGTGATGGTTTATTTCACGTAGAATAATGTCCTCAGGTTCATCCATAAAGTTTGTGTCAGGATTCCCTTCCTTTTAAAGGCTGAGTAATACTCCCTTGTGTATATATCCACAGCTGTGCATCCATTGATCCATCAGTGGACACCTGGGTTGCTTCCACCTTTTGGCTATTGGGAATAACACTGCTATGAACACGGGTGTACATGGGCAAACCGCTTTTAAGCTCATCATCGTCTACCCCAAACCTGACCCTCCGGCTTTGTCCCCCGACTCAGAGGAGAGATTTGCCGCCCACCCGGAGCTGGGGCCAGAAATCAGAGAGGAGATTAGTCCTCTCTCTCTCCCAAGTTAAGTAGCCACGTCTTGTCCTTCCATCACCTCAGTTCACCCACTGCTCTCCATCCGCATCGCCGCTCCCCAGAATCCAAGGCACCATCACCTGTCCTCCTCAGTGGGCCAGCTGAATTTCCACAGCCTCTTCACCAGCCTCCTTGCTTCCAGCCTCCCCTCCAACACATCCTCCATGTCGTACCCAAACTGCAGATCTGACTGTGTCGCTCTGCAGCCCTAAACCTGTCCCTGGCTCGCTCCCTCATTTCTTTCAAGTGCTTGTGGAAATGTCCCCTTTCCAGACAGGCCCCCCACCACTCTGCTTATGGTGGTAACCCCCACTCCTCCCCAGAACCCCCGACTCCCTTCCATTCTTCATTCTCCACAGCACTTACCACCATTTATCAGAGTACAGCTTTCACTCATCTACTGTGTTTATTGTCATCTCCTGCCCTCTCACCCTCCAGCCCCAATGAACAATGTCAGTTTCACGAAGGCAGGGATTTTTCATGGTTTTTTTCACTACCAACTCCTCAGTCCTAGCACAGAGTAGGCGCTCGATGAATATTGGCTGAGTTCCTGAAGGCATGAATGGCTGGCTCCTTTCTGCCTGCAGGATAAAGCCAAAACGCTTTGGCCTTGTCAAGTCCTCTCATGCTCTGTCTCTACGTTCCTCTCCAGCCCCGTGTCCTACCACATTCTCATGTAAGGTCCAACCAGACTTTACGGCTCACCAAGTTCCCCTGTTGTTTACCACCCCTGGGCCTTTGCACATGCTGTTGTCTCTGCCTGGAATGTCATTCCCCCCACCTGGCCCCACCTTCCACTGGCGTGGGTGGCCCCTTCACTAGGATTCCTAACACCCTATTTTTATCTCTGTTGAAGCCCTTTCACACTGCGCTACAGTAGCCCATTTACTTGTCTGTAGCTGTTTCTAAACTGCCAGCCCTATGAGGGCAGGATCCTCTTGCTCACTCACGAATTCCTGGTGCCATGCTCTGAGCACACTGTAGATGCACAGAAAATGTCTGGTGAGAAAAGTGAGCCAACCTCTCAAGTCTCAGTGGCTTCATCCGTGAAACAATGGCAGTGCCGCTGCTGCAGGTGCGTGAGGGTTAGAGAGGATGTGCGATGTGTGCACCATCTGCCACCATGCCCAGTACGGGGTGGGCCCTGCACGCCCAGCAGCTCAGGGTCAGCACTCTGAGGCAACAGATGGATTGCCAGCACTTGTGGAGGAGCTGCTGTTTCCACTGTTCTAGAAGCCACCAGCTGAAGTCCTGCCATCATTTTTGATCTCTGGGGGCCACACTGATAAGTGTCGGCCCCAGAGAGAATTCCTGTCCTTTCCTGTCTTATCCTTCACGTTTTGGCAGCTTGCCCACCGAGCAGAGAAAACCTCCAAGTCCACTTTCTTCTCAGAACCAACTGTTATTTATAATCAGCATGTCATGGAATTCAGAACGTCCAGGTGCCTCAGGGACCAACAGTGCCGATCTCCCATTTTACACAGGTTCAGAGAGGTTGATTGACTTGCTCACAGTCACACAGCTAGTTAGGGATTTTGCTTTCTATTTCCTTAATGAGAGTTTTAATTCTCTCTGGTTGAAACTGTTGGACCCTAAGGAATTTGACAGTTTAGTCTAAAACTCTCACTTGGGCTAAATCCTGACCATTATCATTACTATACTAATAATTAAAGAGAGAAGGACACATTTTTAACTTTCATAATCTTCCTACCAGCAGCATCAAGTTAGTTTTAGATGTTGGGGAGCTGTCCTCAGGGTCCTTCTCTGCTATCCAAACAGAAGAAATAGACGTGGGGGCTGGCCCCGTGGCCGAGTGGTTAAGTTCAAGTGCTCTGCTTCAGTGGCCCAGGGTTCAGATCCTGGGCGCAGACACGGCACCGCTCATTAGGCCATGTTGAGGCAGTGTCCCACATGCCACAACTAGAAGGACCCACAACTAAAATATACAACTATGTACTGGGGGGATTTGGGGAGGAAAGAGCAGGAAAAACAAAGAAGAAGAAATAGATGTGACTCTCAACCCTCACTCTGACTGTCCCCCAGACACATGGCTTGCCATCACCAGAGGGATGGCAATGTCCTGCCACGGCCACTGCCGTGTATCTCTGCCTGCCCTTGCTCACGGCACTGTGCTCTGTCTGCGGGCTGCTTTGAGTGGAGGGGGGCAGCAGAGGGGACAGTGTGGAGTCTGGGGCTCAGGGTGTTGACAGAGGGATGAGCAAGGCAAGTGAGGGGTGGCCCCAGCTGGAAGCACAGCCAGACTCCCTCTCACTGGGACGGGAGCTATGAGTCATCAGCCACCACCAACAGCCTAATTCACAACCTCTGGTCCCAGAGGAGATCATTACTCCTAATTATTATTATTAGGCATAATGACTAATTAGTAAAAATAGCTACCATTTACTGAGTGCCAACTTATGCCTGGTACTTAAAGCATATTATTCCTTTTTTCCTATTTTATGCTTCATGGTTTATTTTCTATTTTTCCAATTATACAGTCAATATATGTTCCTGGAGAAAAATATTTAAAGATGCCAAAAAGCAGAAATAGGAAAAAAAAAATCACCCTTGGTTTCACCACCCACATATAGCCACTGCTAACATGTGGGATTTTCTTTCCAGGATTTCTTCTGTCTGTCTGTCTGTCTCTCTCTCCTTCTCCATATGTGTGCATGTGAGTTCGAGTGTGCGTGTGTGTGTGGTATGTGACATTTAACACAGCTGTGATCACACTTTAAAAAGAATTATTTCTAACTCTCACAACGAACCTATGAGTTGGATACCATTATCTCCATTTTACAGATGATGAACCCGAGGCCCAGAGAAGGTAAGTAATTTGTCCAAAGTCACACAACAGATAAACGGCCAAACGGGGATTCATATCAAGTCTTTCTGTTGTCAACATCCATCTTTCCCGCACTCTGCTGGTTGCTTCCCGCCCCTTAAGGGAGAATCGGGGACAGTCTTAATCACATCTCCACGTTTGCTCCCCACTCCTCTGCCGGCGCTGCTGGACCACCCTTTACCAAGAGACGTAGCTACAGGCTTAGAGGCAGACTATTCCAGCTATGCCAACCAGACTGGCCACTACCTGGCTACGGAAAGCTTTGAAAGCTGAAGCTTCGATGAAGACATTCTGTCAGAAACAGCTCTAGCAGCCAACCTGTTCCGTGCCGCCTCTCTCTTCTTCACTTCCTAACTCCCAGGCCCTCTTTTTCTAATTATTCCCGACAGGAGTGACTCACACGTCTCATATGTGGGAACAGAAATGTTCGTGGTTGCACGGAAAGGTATGTGGAAGCAAACCTGCAGATGCCTGAGCTTCAGCGAGGGGGCCTGGAGGACCTGCAGGGATTGCTGCACAGACCCCAGCGGGGCGGGAGCAGGAAGCATCCTCTGCCGGTTGGAAGAGGAAGAGACATCCGAGTGGGGTTCAAGTCCCAACTCTGCCACTTAGATGCTGTGTGACTTTGGGCAAGTCACTTAGCTCTTCTGATCCTGTTTTCTCATCCTTAAAACGGAGACAATATCTCCCTTGCAAGGTTGGTGTGAAAATTGATATTTTATATAAATATACCCAGATAATATATATATAATATGAGATTACATATATATTATTTTTATAAAATGTTTTAAAACACTCATTTTATACACATACACACATCCCCTAGGTATGAACAGTGGCTGGCATAGGGCAGTCACCAATCTCTCTGGGCTGGCCCTTCTGGTCGACGCTTCATAAATCTGTCATGAGGAACAGGTGTGATGATGTAATTGAAAGGATTAGGTAAATGTAACGTATTTAAAGAAAACACTGAGGTGTATTTTTTCTTCTGTGCTTTGGATGGAATGGTATTTATCCTGTCATTTTACAGCTAGGGGTTTGCAGGTTTTTCCAGCACAGCTCAGGGATACCAAATACAATGTGGGTTAAATATACAGGCCGACTTATCTTCACACGCTAAGACTGAACGTGAAACATCAATTGCTTGAATTTCCACGTTCGTGACATACTCCTTGGAAACAGCATTTTCTCTTTGGAGAAAATACTAACAGCTAAAAATATTTCCACGTTTATGAACGATCATCAAAAGGAGATCTACAGAGGCTTGGCTTTTATACATCGTGCTGCGTTTAATACACTGCTCACCTGGAGCGACACCAGCCAGCCCCTTGCGTCTGAAGTCCCACAGAGTCTTGAGACTCCCCCAGCGGGCTCAATGCTGTCCAAGCCTTGAGCCAGGGCTGGCCCAGCAGGTGACTCTCCATCACTTTGGCCCCAGTGTGCTTTTTTTCTGCCCTGAGCCCTGAATCCTTACGCCTAAGACAAATGTCAGCCTCTAGCAGCTACCAACCCCATCCTCATGGAGGTGGTCAACTCCACCCAACTGGGCTTCTGCCTCAGTGCCTGCTTGGTACTCTAGGAGTTTCCCACCGGGAGGACAACACGACCAGGATCCCTGCCCGTTTGCCTGCTTCTCCCACCAGGGCAGCCGCTGTCATTCTCCATACTCCTTCGCGCTCTGTGGGTCCAGCTGTGAGTGACCAGGGCTCATGAAACCAGGAGGTCACCATGCCTAGTTGTCAATGTTGACTAGCGCCTGGCCTTCCATGCTCCTCCTGCCATCGCGGGCCCACAGCTATGGACCCGAACAAATCCAAGTTTCACTAGTCATGCTCTTTCACTTTAAAAAGCTCAGCTAACTCTCTATATCACGTTGCCAGGCCCTCAAACCTCAGAAGATGTTGGCCTATGCTGTACATTCCTACCCACTTGTCCAGGTTGTGGGGCTTCTCTCTAATATCGTCGGTTTTAATATTGTAACATCACATCTCTTTGTGGAAGACACAAAAAATATAGAAATACATAGGTAAGAGAACAAAACTCTCATTTATAATCTGCCCATCCAGAAACGATCACTTTTAATATTTTGGTAAATTCTCTTTCAGTCCTCTTCTATGAATATAATTTTTTCACATAGTTGAAATCATACTATATATGCAATTTTATAGTCTGCTTTTTTTTTTTGTTGGTGAAGAAGATTAGCCCTGAGCTAACACCCATTGCCAATCCTCTTCTCTTTGCTTGAGGAAGATTGTTGCTGAGCTAACATCTATGTCATCTTCCTCCATTTCGTATGTGGGATGCCGCCACAGCATGGCTTGACAAGTGGTGTGTCCACTTGTCCACGCCTGGCATCCGAACCCACAAACCCTGGGCTGCTGAAGTGAAGTGCGTGAATCTAACCACTACACCACCAGGCGACCCCATAGCCTGCTTTTACATGTAACATTTTATTATAAACATTTGCCATATCGCCAAAATTACTTATAGATATCTTTGATGACTGAATACCTATCTCTCAAGCTAATGGATATTCAGATTGTTTCTGATTTTTCATTACTTGGACGAATATGTTTACACAACAAATTTTTCTCATAATTTTGGATGATATCTTTGGTGTAAAGCCCCAGAAGTGAAATTTCTGAGTCAACAGGTATTAACATTCTTAAGGCCCTTGATACACAATCTGGCTTTAGTCTATGACATTGTGAGTTGCTAAGAATACATTCATAGTCACAAATTCAAAGCTTTTTTATCTATAATCTTTCGTTTACCCTGAAGTTAACTACTGAGATCACAATAAAATAGGGCGACACATTTTTCTATTAATTTCAACACAAATATGGGTTTAAAAATATTTCACATAGAGTATGTGAAACCAGAAGTAATGAGATTAAGCCATATTTTCAAGTGACCCACAGTCACTTTCCTAATAATAGGAAAGAGGCATCGAGATTTGTATCTCTAATTATTTTTTAGACTCTTCTCCTCAAAGCTATGAATCTGAGTCTGAGTCAGCACCCTCAACAGCCAGAAGTGGAAACGGTGAACTCTATTTTTGAGTTTCTTGTGTAGAATGCAAACTTGGGATGTCAGCTGCTCAGAATCCATTTATGTAATAATTTTTTTTAATATCTGTCTTCCTCGTGAACCCTCCCCCGATTCCTGCAGGCGGGATTAACCACCCTTCCTCCCAGAGCTCATCCCCAGCGCCTTGTTTAACACTTACTTTGGTCTTCATCATATTTGAGTTATTTGTTCAGGTCGCCCGCTAGGCTGGGAGCTCCTAGAAGGCAAACCTCGTGTGGTTCCCAAGACAGTAGAGAGATGAGAATGCAACAGGCACGCATCAACAGGATGAGGACTGATCTTCAATTTGCCAGGAAGCATATAGATTGTGCCTTGCTAGGAATCTGGTGTATAGAACAGATCCAAAAGAGAAAGTGGAAAGAGGTCCCATGCCAGCCCAGAGACTGTCCACAGAGCACTGGTCAGGAGAAGAGAGTACGTCTTCTAAAATGTCTGTGGTTCCAAAATGAGAGAAAAATCCATTGTTATTTCACAGATATTTACGGAGTACCTTCCGGGTAGTTGGAGCGTGCTAGGTGATAGGACTCAGAGAGGAATAAGAAGTTCTTTCTGCTTTCCCCGAGCTCACGGAGAAACAACGATAAATAGAGGCTTCAGTGATCCTCCTAAAAGGTTATCCATAGACGAGTGACAATATGCATGCAAAACCAGGATAGGATAGGAGATACTAGTCTTCCATTAATCGGCGACCACCTCCCTTAGTTATCTACAAGTCACTCAGGATCTTTCAAGCAATCACTACAAGTCAGCCCCTGCCACGTCTAGATCATCTGCTCACTCATTGCTATTTGCTAGCAACCTGCCAGGGAGAAGTAAGACCTTTGAAATCTGCTAAATCTTATTACAAATTTCTCTAGGGATTCTCACACACGTGCTGGTTTGCCATGAAAAATGTATTACTTCTAACCAAATGGATATTTTAAAATGTGTTATACATAATTGGGAAAAAAATGTCTAAGGCCTAGGGATAAAGATTCATTGAGAAAAAGTGTGGAGTGGTGGGAATTTTGGGGGTAAGACAGCCAGGGATACAAGCCCCGTTCTGCTGGTTAGTAATCCTATGACCTTGGTAACTTACTGAGCTTCCTGAGGATCAGTATTCTCAGCTGAAGATGGGGATAAAGATACCTACCTCCTAAAGAAGGAAGGAGGAGAAGAAGTGGGAGAATGAAAAAGAGGGTTATCTATGCAGGTCAGACATGGCCATCTAGCACCCAAACATAGTGCATGTGGACTGCTTAAGAGAAGGGAAAAGAAACCTTCTTCTTGTGGGTGGAAGAATGAGCAGGAGACCTGGCATCAGGTGACTCAGATTCCAGTCCCAGATTCCTCCCAAACTAGTGAAAGACCCAGGGAATCCCATTTCCATCCAACAACCTCAGTTTTCCCATCTGTAGAATGGGCAGGCTGGAATAGATGAGCTTGTGGCTCCTCCCAGTTCTGAAGTTCTATCAGACCCTTTGTTTCTCTCTTCTATAGTGTGTGGGGCAGAGGACAGTTATTTGGCTAAGAGCAATGCCAACGCTCCCATCATAGCAACACCCATTTAGGCTTTCCCACGTCCATGTTAGAAACTGCCAGCCTCGCTCACCAAGCAGAATAACTGGTACTAGTGAAGATCCTGCCATGTGCTGGTGTTCCATGAGCAACGAAGAGCGATCCATCTCCCATTTTGACAGTGCCGCGTTGGGAATTCATAAAATATGGAAGTAACTAATACAGTCACTTTTCATTTCAACAGTGGTTTTCTCTACAAATCTCTGCATTTGTTTGTCCGTCTAGTCCCAGGTTTCTTTGACCAGCTGGAGCATCTATTACGAGGAACGCCATGCAGACGTGCCGCCCGTCCTCTGGGAGCTGGCGTTCTAACCTCCCTCTTTGGCTTGTAGACGGCCGTCTTCTCCCTGTGCCTTCATACGGTCTGCTCTCTGTATGTCTGTGTCCAGATCTCCACTCCTTAGAAGGACGCCAGTCATGTCGGATTAGTGCCCACCCCAATGACTTCGTCTTAACTTGATCACCTCTGAAAGGCCCTATCTCCGAATAAGGTGATGTTCTGAGTTACTGGGGTTTAGGATTTCGAGATACAAATTTTGGGGGTGACACAATTCAGCCCATAACAGGTAGTGAACTTATTCATTCACTCATTCATTTGTTCATTCATTCTTCCAACCCTAATCGAGTACCGCGGCCAGGCGTTGTGCAGGTACTCGAGATATAGAGCTGAATGAGGCAGTCCTAGCCCAGGAGGACTTCGCCTTTGGTGGAGGCACCACCCACACAGACAGACAGGTCACTCAGTGTGGTGTAAGTGTGAGTCGAGAGGTCAACACAGGGATGACTGGGCACTCTACGCACCTGAGAGTTCAGGGCAGGTTTCCAAGGCTTCCATGAGGTAGTGATGCTGGGGTTCAGAGGTGCAAGACTTGGGTGGAGGCTTCGAGGTGGCAGGAGGAAGAGAGGAATGCCTGGATTCTCTCAAAGGAAGCTGCATGTGTGAACAGACTGGAGGCTGGGAGAGAAGGGCGCAATTCTGAAAGTCGAGTAATGGGCATGGAGCCCAAGGAGCATGGAAGGGCAGCGAGGGAGGAGAGATCAAGGGTAAGCACCAGTATGGCAATTACCACGGGAAACCCAGGCAGGAGAGAAAGATCTCTCTGTGAGAACTCAGGCCCCCAACCACCTCCTCTATTAGAACACTATGAAGGACGAGGAGGTGAGTGAGGAGCCAAAACCCAGACCTCAAAGCTCCTGCCTGGAAGTTCATGTCTGTAAATGAAAGGAGGGCCTCTTGGGGCTTCTCTCCATGCTGAGGTACTCTTACTTTACTGTACTCACAGCACAATACAACCAGCAGATTAGAAGGAATGAGACCGGATGCCACAACCACGCAATCTGCAGGATGTGAGTGACAGCTGCCAGGCTGAAAGCAGGGGAGGAAGCAGAAAAACTCTCCCAAGCTGATGCAAGAACCTGGGGGCTCTTCAGGGACACCAATGCATCACAGAATGATCTGAAAGCAGTGTGCAGAGTCCTCATCCAAAGAAAAAGTCAAATTCACTGAAATATATTTAAGTCAAAACTCCCAATGAAACTGAAAGGGTTTGGTGCTTAAAGGGTTAAACACAAGACTATTTAGAAAACAAAGGAATCCAAAGGCTCCTCCTCTCAGGGTCTCCCAACAGCCCAGGTTTCAGGGTATTGACAAGGGCCCCCTAGAGCTGGACTGTCAGTGCTCATGGCCTTTTAGAGTTTTCTGTTGGAAGGGACTTTAGGAATCTCTTAGGCCAAATTGTCCCTTTAGGTCTAAGAAAATTAGGCCCAGTGAGGGGAAGGGACTTACCCAGGACCACCCAATAAGAGAGTAGTAGAGCCTCTTAACCCTGTCTCCCCAGGGGTTAGGGAAACCCTGGGGATAAGTGAGTTTGGGGCAGCTCTGCAGAAGCAGGACCAGGATGGTTCCAAATGACAGAGATGTTCTGGGGCAGTGGAGAAGGGGGAAAGGGACTTCTCAGGCCCTGGGGTCCGGAGGACTGCTAACAACACTCTAACATCCTTTCCGGGGCTCAACACTCCAGTTTCCACCCATTACCTCACTAGATCCTCAAAGCAATGCTGCAAGGTAAACAGGGCAGAAATATCTCGATGTACAGAGGAGGAAACTGAGGCCCTGAGGGGATGGCTAGTTTGTCCACACGATCCAGCATGCAAGTGCAGAACCAGAGTGTGAACCATGGCCTCCGACGCTTTGCAGACACTGAAAGCTAGTTTAAAAGCCCCAGCCACAGGTCTCTTGGGGCAAACAAACCTATGAGGTTTTTGCACATGCCCTTGGGTGAGTCTCACACCCTGACACGGTCTCAGGAGGCACCTCCAATACCATTCAGCTGTCACTGCTGCTCGAGCATGTTCCCAATCTGCTACGGCTCGATTTCAGATCCTGTTCCCCATAACCGTTCTTTAACGTTCTGCTACTACAGTAAACGTGCCCCTATTTTGAGCAGTGCTTTAGAACCTTCCAGTTCCTTCACGGCTTCCTTGTCAGCTGAGTCTAACAGTTTGGAAAACCGTGGTGCATCATTACAGCTTCAAACCAAACACGGAGGCTAGCCCTGAACAGCCGCAGCTTTCTTTAGAACAGATTTATCGTTAAAACAAAGGATTGTGGGTTTGGGGAGAAAGAGATGTTTTGAGCTGTCAGGATAGTTGAAAATGTTTGGGAAAAACACTTTTTTTTTTTTGAGATAAAGCTTGCTTTGTAGGTAGGTACAAATTCAATTTTTTTCTTGCAAATTAACATTTTTTAGATTGCATAGGAAAGAACCTGGATATCTTTGATAGTCTCAAATATAATTATTGTTTTGACTAATAAGTCAACTCTGCAACACTAAAAAGGCAAACCACCAAATATAACTATGCACTTTGCATTTCTTTGTACTTTTAGAGGGCATATGCTGGGTTTTGTTAAGAGGGGAACCAGTAGTAGTCATATAGAGATTTTTTTAATGGGTGGGGAAACCGGTTTTTCAACATTGGTCCAGGTTCTAATTGGTGTACAGCTCTTTTTTATCAATAATGATGGTCATGTACCCATATTTGAATAAACCCTGAGACCTTCCCAAGCCAGTGCCTTCACCCCTGTGACATCCTGGTCCTCAGAGCTGCAACAGGGAGGGAAGCAGGATAAGGATGGTCAGGTGGCTCATCTGAGCATTTACTCAACAAACATTTACAAGCTTCTACTAGTTGGCAGGCCTGGACTGGAGACTCAGGGATGAGAAGACATAGTGCCCCTACTCCCCTACAGGGAGTTTACATGAGGTCAGAGGTTGGTAGATAGAGCAGGGACTGCGGTCAGGCCACCTGGGCCTCCTCATCCAGTGCATTTGGAACTCTAGCACTTGCTTCCTCTCAAATCTGCAACTGCATTAAAGTCAACAGCAGAATTTCCTTTTGGAAGGGACACTTCTGGTCTGGATGTCTTATGTACCTCTGGGGGTGGCTGGTACCACGTGGTACCTGCTAGGCCTCCTGGCCAAGCTGAGGAATCATCCAGACACTTCAAATCCAGGTGTTCAGAGGATGCACCCACATCAGAGACACTCCATCCTATGAGCCTCTCTCCTCGCCCCTCCTCCCCATCTAACAGGACCGCTGTTTATAATTCTCCAAATATGAAATGTCCCTACCCAACTCTCTGTCTTTGCATAAGCTGTCCCTGCGGCTCAGAATGCCCTTCTCTGCCCATAGACTGTGCAAGCCTCTCTATGTCATTAAAATCTAGCAGATGTCACTTCCTCCAGAGGACCCCACTCCCTTCTCTGTGTCACCTCTGTACTTTGTCCATGCTTCCACTGTTGGACTTGCCACCCTAAACCGTGATTTTCTTGCCTCTCTGTCTCAAAGCCCTATTGGATCTGTGAGCATCTTGAGACTGGGGGCTGTATTTTATGACCTTCTAGATCCTTAGCACTTAGTCTAGAATCCGGCACATGGCAGATGTTCAACAACTATTTCTTAAATGAATAAATAATACTAAACATTCAGCGAGCACCCAGAATGTGATGAATTCTGGGCACTAAGATTATCTCTAACCCTCACAATGATTCTATGAGGCAAGCATTGTTTTCCTCATTTTACAGATTGGGAACCCGAGGCTCAGAGAAATTATGAGACTTGCCCAAGACCAGGGTCAGAAAAAAGGAACCAGGATGTGAAGCCAGGTTTGCCTGATTTCAACGCCCTTTCCACAACGCAGTGCTGACTCTGCTGAATTTCCCTCAAGGTGGCATCTCCTGCAGTTTGATAAGGAATGCAATGAGCCCTGACCGCTGTCCCCATTCTCCACTCACCCTGCTCCGCCCCAGACAAACAGAGGCCAAGCCGAGGAGGGTTCCGTGTAGAGGTCTCCTGGGCATGCGTCATCAGCGCCTCCCTTCCTGTTTGTTTCTTCCTAAGAGCACTTTCCACAGCCTGGATCTGAACAACAAGATTTGAAGTACCTTGCTTTTCATAATCCTGACTCAGAGTTCCATTTTTTTTGGGTCAGCCTGACCGCTTCTGAAGATGGTCAAAGACCAGATCTTACTGAGACTAATTATTTCTTTAAGACGTACAGATCCCTCCGTTGGCGAAAAGAAGACCAGGAGGCAAAGTTAAATTACACAATACATCACTGTCCCCAGCACATTCATCTCTGCCACTCTGTCAGTGTAAAAATTTACAGCAGATATTATCTCTTTGAAGGGGTTCAAGTCCTAGAAAATACAAGCTAAATTTTAAATAGAATTTTAATTTTAATGAAAGCTTCAGGGAATGCTGTTTATGTTGCTTATCTTTCATACCTGGTGATTAAGTTAATTTATGCTTAATGGAAAAGGATATTTCTAATCCCCAGACAGGCTCAACACCTGTCTGAGGCTGTGTTTTTGGAAGGCTTCAGCTGCTTGTGATGGATGTAATAAAACCAGGATGCTACTGAACTGACACCTGAAGGCTATGTGTAAGGAGGACCAGGGGCATTGTGTCTCTGCCCAGTGCTTGTGTGGAAATCAAATCAAAGTCCCGAGCATTTCATTCTGTCAGCCCTTAAAAATCCTATCTTCTGCTCTTTCACATTATTCCCCGGACAGGGCCGGGGAAAGAAAGCTGGTCGTGGGTCTCTGGAGGGTTCAGGCTCAGTTGAAACCGGCAGTTCTCAAGCCCTACTCCGTCTACACGCCAGTGCTCTGCTGGACTCCCCACATACACTATCTCATTTAACTCTCACAACAATCCTGAAGGTGGCAACTATTATCTCCACTTCACATCTGGGGAAACTAAAGCTCAAAAAGGTGAACTAGCTTACCTGGGTGACACCACTTGTAAATAACGAAGGTAGCGTTTGATCCTAAGACAGTCCGCTCCTGCTCCTCCCTTTATAGTATAGGATAGGAGTCCACAAACTATGGCCCTTGGGTCAGAAACCAACATGCTATCTGTTTTGTAAATGAAGTTTTACTGGAACACAACCACGTCTATTTGTTAATGGACTGTCTATGGCTGAATTGAGTAGATGTGAGAGACAGTATGACCGGCAGAGCCTAAGACATTTTCTCTCAGGCCCTTTACAGGAGAAGTTTGCCAACCCCCAGAACAGGGCCCACCCCATTACAAGGAAATGACCTGAGCACCTAGTACTCACAAGGCCTGGCTTGGGGCAGGGGCATGAATTGAACTTGAAGATGACACAGTCCATGGCTTCCGGAACTTAGTTTACAGGCAGGACCCTCAAATGGAACAGTAAGCCCAAATGTTTAACATCTCAGCAGTCTCAATCTGCTCAGTAACAGAGTTAGAGTCATGCCCTGCTCTCGCCCTTCCTAGCAGATCACTGAGGCATTCTGGAGAGTTCCCCATGAAGACCTCGTGAGCACCCATGGCCAGTGCCGTAGCCCTCATCATCACACAGCACCCTCCTGTGCTTCCTCTCTTGCACAGACTCCCAAGGGTCCATTTCCACTGCCCACAAGGCTGCTGGGAGTGGCCTTGCATCTGAGATGGGCAGTCACATGAGTGCCATGTCACAGCCAGAGGGCTTGCTCTTCACGTTCCCTAAGCTTCCAGCCCTTGAATGGAGCTGGATTCCACGGAGAGATGGGGAGAGGACTGGGGGTCGGCGAGAGCCTGCACTACATGTGGCTCCTGGGCTCCTGCTTGTGCCCACACACAGGTCCTCTTGCCCAGATTCATCAGCTGCTGTCTCTTACTCCCTCCCCACAGGGTCTCAAAACCAGTGCAAAGGACCCAGGACAGGAACATGTGTCATTTCGCCTCCATTCCCTCCAACCAGGTTGTTCTCCACATGACCAAACCTCCCTCCTAGTTACAGAATAGACAGATGCTGGTGGTGGTGGTGGGAGGGAGCCGCTGGTAGACTCTACACCAGTGATTCCTGGACATGAGATGAGGTGTTCACCCATATGATGGGTGAAATGAGGACAGTAAATAAAAGTGTGCATGTGAACGTGTGAGCATCCAATCTTTTACGAAATCATGCCGTTAATATTCAGCTAAACTATATGAAATTGCAGATAGTAGACAAAACGTCAATTGCACATGGTTCAAGCTAATAATTGGTACTTGATCTTTTTTTAACATCCTTACGTGGAAAAAGATAAAGTTGGCTACTTTCTTTATGTTATCCCCACAATTTGTTTTTAAAATTTTATTGGTTTCTAAAGTCTGAAAGTCTGAAAATTACTTATCCCAGCAGCAGCTGGCCCCAAAACACCCTCATAAAGTTTGGCAATAGCTATCAAAATTTAAAAATCACCTATTTTTTGGCCCAGTAATTTTATTTCTAGGAGGAGTCTATCCTGCAGAAATATTGGCATGTGTAAACAAAGATGTACACACACACATGCACTCATGCACACATGCATGTGTGTGCGCACACAAGGGGCTCCTGGCATCACTGTTTGAAGCGCAGAAAAGTGGAAATAACTTGAGTTCCCATCATCAAGGGAATGGTAAGGCCCCAAGCTGGAATAACACTCAGGCCATAGAAACGATAATGTCTAGATCTGGATTTACTGATACGGAAAGATGTCCTTCCCACACCGAGAAGCAAGAAGAGCAAGTCACAGAATGCACGTGCATAGTATAGGACATACTGTGATCCTATTTGTATAAAAATTACAATAATAAAACAAACTTACCTTTCCTTGGAGGTTTAAGCATCACATTAAAAAGTTTGGAAGGATAAAAGCAGATCATTTATAGTGGTTATCACTGGAAAGTGGGGCTGGGAAAATGGGAAGACTTGCCTTTTCGACTTACGTACTTTACACGCTGTTTGAATTATTTACAAGGAAGACGTATTATTACTTTTATAATCTTTTAAACAAAGAAATGAAGGAAAAAAAGCCTGGCTACACAGCGGTTCTACAAAGCAGAATGAAAGAATACAGAAAAAGGAAAAATTCATTTTGATTTGGCCGTTCAGGGAAGGACTTCAGAGGAAGTGCTTTCTGAGCCGAACCTGAAAAGATGGTCCGAAATAAGAAGGAAAGAAATGGCATTCTGGCTGAAGGACTCATGGGCTCCTATCAGCCCTGAGGACAGCTAACCACGTTAGAGTTTGATTTGTAGCTGATGACAGTCAGGCAGTTGGAAAAATTGTTAGGAAACTTGATCTCCAGTTAAAATTCTTATTACTTTATTCAGACAAACCTAATTTCTCACCAGGTAAATGTCATCTACTTGGAACCCAGGCAGATTTATTTTTGGGTTGGGAAGCTGTTGTAGACATGATGGATGGCCCATCCAAGATCCATTTCCTCCCTTCCCTTTTCCTAACAGAACTCACATTTTGTTTCCTAGCAGAACTCCGAGCTCTTCCTCAAGGCCATGTGCTTCAGGAGAGGCTGACCCCAGCCCTAGGCCCAGTGCAGGGGTGAGTTCTGATTGGACTAAGCCAATCGTGGGGGGCCCATTCCCCTTGACAATATCAGTTTAGGTTTGGGACCATGACCCAATACTGGCTTGTAGGATGTGAAGGGAAATGTACAAAGGGCCTTCTGAGAAAGGTTCCTTCATTCTTTAAATACACTTGAGTAGGGTGGTCCCTTTCCTGTCTCAAGATGCTGCTATTTTTGGATATGACACCTGAAAATTGCTCTGGCCATCCTGTGACTAGGAGGGGAACAGACCTGAGGACAAAGCCACTGCTGAGGGTGGAAGAACATAGGATGGAAGGAACTGCGTGCTCAGTGATGTCATCGAGCCACCACACTAACTCTAGACTTACTTTACGTCCTTCTATGGGAAATAATGCATTTCCTTATTACTTACGCCAAATTAAGTTGAAGTTTCAGTTACCTGTAGCCAAAAGCATTCCAACAAATTCAAAAACATTCTTTCCAGTGACAGGATTCAATTATATGTTCATTCAAACAAATACTTTCCATTGTGTGCCAGAAGTCAATTTCAATTTCAATAAATATACTTACCTTTAAAATCTACTTGTATTGATGGTTGCACAACATTGTGAATATGCTTAATGACACTGAACTGTATACTTTAAAATTGTTAAAATGCTAAATTTTATGTTATGTGTATTTTACCACAATAAAAAAAGAAAGAAAGAAAGCTATTCACAGTACCTGGTGAAGCGAGCATGATTTGGGGGCAGGAATGAGTATAATCTCTAAATCTTAAATTTCTCATTGGTCTGTAGAAAATAGATTGCACTTTAAAAATCCTCTAGAATTAAGTTCTGTCCATATAATGGAATAATATGGGGCCATTAAGAAGACAAGCCTGTGCTTCTGCTTTCCATTGTAATAGAGTCATAGAAAACTTACACTTTTGCCCTAAACGACTATGAAACTTGGCAAATTTTTTGTGGAAAGTGTTTTTAAGCGTTGGACAACAGGCAGTGCAGGCCTGGGAGCCTCGAACAAAGGGAAGCATGAGGTGAGCCTCAGTCACCCAGCTTTCAGCCTGTAGGCACTTCACAGATCACAGCCAGGGATGCAGAGCAGCAGACACTGAGCCACGGAGGCAGAGATCAGCATTCGGGAGAGCTGAGGTATCTGGAATGCGTGGAGCAGGGGACTGGAGAGTAGCAGTCTGTGTATGGGCGGAGGCACTCCTCATATCCTCAGTCGAGGCTGAATATGGAGCCTAACAGAGAGGGGCCACTCCAGGGCAGAGCACTGAGGAGAGGTCACAGAGGGATGAGAAATATTAGAGTGAGGGCAGGGAAATTCTATGCCGCTAGATCACATGCTCCATGAGGGTAGCAACTGTCATCTGTTTTCATGCCTGATGTACCCCCAGATTCCAAAACAACACATGCACATGGTAGATGTTTCATACTTATTTGTTGAATAAGTGAATGAATGGTGCCGCCCAAGCCGGGTGTAGGGCAGATGGCATTAAGGACAACATAGGGGCTGTCCAAGGAGTGCAGATGAGGGAGGGACCTGGCCAAACCACTGCAGAGCAGAGAGGCACCGTCTGTGACAATTTAAAAAATGCATTCAGGGGCCAGCCCTGTGGCTGAGTGGTTGAGTTCTCGTGCTCCACTTTGGCGGCCCAGGGTTTCGCTGGTTGGGATCCTGGGTGCAGACATGGCAGCACTTGTCAGACCAGGCTGAGGTGGCATCCTGCCTGCCACAGCTGGAGGGACCCACAGCTAAAATGTACAACTCTGTATTGGGGGGATTTGGGGAGAAAGGACAGAAAAAAAAAAGGAAAATTGGCAACAGTTGTTCACTCAGGTGCCAATCTTTAAAAAAAAAATCTTTTTTAATAAAAATTAAAAATGCATTCATTCATTCACTCATTTAATTTCTTCTATTACCCATCTTGTTCCCAAAAAGGAATGAGAGACTAGCCAAACACTGGAAATTACCTATCAATTATGGATTGTAGAATATTCACAAAATATAATTCCACACAATGAATGGATTCCCCCTATGTGCAACAACACAGGTGAATATCACCAACGCAATGTTGTGTGAGACAAGTCAGATACAAAAGAATATATATTGGCCAACTGCATTTATACGTAAAGTTCAAAAACGGGCAAAAGGAACACATGGCGTTAGAAATCAGGATGGGGGCTCCCTGTGGGGAGGAGGAAGTGGTTGTCGACTGGGAGGGGTTTGGAGGGGAGGGCTTGGGCGGGTTCTGGTGATGTTCCATTTCTTGTCCTTGATTTGGTCCCCCCAGTGTGTTCACTTGATGACAATTCGTTGAGCAGTACACTCCCAAATTATGCACTTTTCTCTACTAATGGTATGTATCAATAAAAAAGTAAATGTCAATTAAACTGAAATATTTTACCAAGATCAGAAGTTAGATTAAATGATGGAGAAAATGGTGGCTAGTTTAATTATTTATAAATTTAACAGTATCCTTTTTATTTTTGAGGAAGATTAGCCCTGAGCTAACATCTGTTGCCAATCTTCCTCTCTTTTTTTTCTCCCCAAAGCCCCAGCACATAGTCCCAGATCTTAGTTGTAGGTCATTCCAGTTCTTCCACGTGGGATGCCTCCACAGCGTGGCTTCATGAGCAGTGTGTGGGTCTGCGCCCAGGATCTGAACCGGCGAACCCCGGGCCACTGAAGCAGAGCACGTGAACTTAACTACTCGGCCGTGGGGCCGGCCCCTGAGAATATCCATTTTTGTGCTTTTTAATAAAATCAACATTAGACAGCTTTAAAGATGGAAATATAACTTCAGAAATTTCATCCCTTTGACATATTTTAAAATGAGAGTTTTTTTGTGCTAAGCTGCACGTGACATTTACCATCTGAACCATTTTTAAGTGTGCAGTTCAGTGGTATTAGACACATTCACGTTGTTGTGCAGCCATCACCACCATCCATCCCATAACTCTTATTATGTAATAAGAAGAGTAACAAGTAATAAGCTATTGTTATTAAACAGTAACTCCCCATCCTCCCCTCCCCCCAACCCCTGGCAACCACCATTGTACTTTCTGTCTTTTAGATTTTGACTACTCTAAGTACCGCAAATAAGTGGAATCATGCAGCACTTGTGTTTTTTGACTGGCTTATTTCACTTAGCATAATGTCCTCAAGTTTCATCCTTGTTGTAGCATATTGCAGAATTTCCTTCCTTTTCAAGGCTGAATAATATTCCACTGTATGAACACACCGCATTTTGATAATCTATTCATCAGTTGATGGACACTTGGGTTGCTTCATCTCTTTGAAATACTTTAAAATATTGTGTTAAAAAATACGTATATATTCTTTAACCAAAAGAATAGTAAGTGGCTTACAGAGATAGATAGATGATTGATAGATAGATAGATAGATAGATAGACGATAGATAAAATGCTTTAAATGGATCCACATGTGAATAAGAGTAAAGGGAGAGCATGGTTAGGATAAAAAGATAAGGTTAAGGCCAGATAGAGAAAGACAAGCTCTGTATGACTCCACTCATAGGTGGAAGTTAACATATAGACAAAGAGAACTGATTGGTGGTTACCAGGGGAAAGGAGGGGTGGGGGGAGGGCACAAAGGGTGAAGTGGTGCACCTACAATGTGACTAACAATAACGTACAACTGAAATTTCACAAGGTTGTAAATTATCATAATCTTAATTAAAAAAAAAAGATAAGGTTAAGGATGAACTAAACACAGAGACACATGCTTCAAGGGTCTGCACAGTCGCTGTGGGGGTGGAGCGGTCACAAGCTTGGCTCCAAGATTCCTGATAGCCAAAGGAAAGAGGGAAACAGAAAAGAAGAAAGACTCACTTTGACAACAAGATGTTATAATACTAAAGACAATCAGTTGCTCAAGGGGAAGCCCAGCTTTTCCTGGATCTGAAGCCAGAGAGAAATTTCCCTTGTCGTGACACAGTGAGTAGTGTAGGGCATGATGTCCTCAACAACATCCTAACAAGAACAGTGACATCAGTGATGACAACAATAACAGTGAAGACTTTAATACTATCTAACAATGTCCCAAGCACTGTTTTAAGTTCTTTGCATGTACGATGTAAATTTAACATCAAGGCTCCTTACAATGTCTCCCACCACCGGGGGCATCAAAGCAGAGTCAAGAAAGGCAGCTGCAACAATGGCATACAAGAGCAAAGCTCTCTGATGGTTTGGTTTGATCCAACAATCCAGACCAGATGGATCCCATATCCTTCCAGTAAACTATTATGGATGGCACTAAGCAGCAAGTCGCTGGGAAGTAGATGCCCGTCTTGCAAATTTAGACCCAAGTTATTTTCTTTGGTAGCCAATCAGACCATAGGGAGGATTGAAGTCCTTTTCCTAAGATGAGGTACATAACAAGATTGTACCCAAATAGATGGCCACCCCATGTCCACAGGAGTGAGCCAAGGGAGACCTGTGGCCAAGGCCAAAATTTCTCTCTGGAAACTGTTGAGTTTCTGCTCTAACACAAAGACCAATAAATAGCTCAGTTTGTAGCCCCAAGTGTAGGCCACCAAATACGGCCATGGTCATTTCAGTCTCGTGAATGATATGTATGTGAGCAGCCTCATCATAGAAGAACTGTTCTCAAAGAGGGAAGAGCACCCTTACCCACTACAGAGGGCCAAGGACCCCTTTGCCTGGGGAAGGTATGGAATAAAAGGACATCCAGCTAATGTGTGAACAGCCTGGAAGGCATCCTTATGCTTTTGAGTTACTTTGCCTTCTGTTATCTCTTTGTTGCTAACAGAGGGGTTTACACAAAGGATAAATTAAGAGACCAAGCAAAGAGGGAGATCCTAGTGACAGACCCTTGCTGGTGGCGTGCAAACAAAGAGTTAAATCAGATGTACATCTTTCCTTCGGGGAGTTGAATCTAATTCACTGGTTCCTGTTTCATTGGCTCCACAAACGTTCATTTCACACATTTTTTGTGCCAAGATCTATTTATATCACAAGGCAGTTTGGATCACATGGTAGGCTGTCCTAAGGGTGCTTAGATGGAGTATTTAATCCAGTCAGGGGAGGGGGGATGATCAGAGAGAGCTTCAAGGAAGAGGTGACATCAGAGCTGGACCTCGAAGGATCAGTCAGATTTGTTTTACAAAAGAGCTCACCACAGGATTCCTCTAAGTAACAATTTTTCTCCCAGTGTCTTGCAATTACCCCTGGACTGATTTACACACCCTTTTAGAAGCACAGCTGTTGTGTAAATTAAACCTCAGTAATCCCTCCCCAGGGTTGAGTCCCCCTTAGGAGAAATTCTGGCACTTGCTGATTTATTTCTGTGTACTTTTTCAGCACCTTGAGAATTTCAGCTTTAGAATTGCAACTATGAGGCTCTCCAGCTGGGGACAGTTGGACAAAGAGGGAACAAGGGATGGAATAGGGAGAGTGGAAGCAAAACAGATGTTTGAGAAGGGTAGACAGTCCTGCAATGAAGCCTGGGGCCAGATAAAGGGAGGAATCGTAAGCTTTAGATGTTCTCGGCTGCCTCCTCTGTTAGGAGGACGAAGAACTGAGAAATGCGTAAGAGAGGCTGATCAGTGCCTGGAGAGCCATCTCTGAGCCCACGGAGGAACCTGGGAAGCTGACATAGTCACAGACTGAGCCCTTTTCATCTGTGCTTCGAGGATTATGAGATAACATCTTTAAGGAGCTTAGCACGCTACCTGGCAAGCAGTCAGTGCTCTCTAGACCTGAGCGGGGGCTGCTGCTGCTACTGCTGCTGTTCAACTTCACCTGCTCATTCCAGAGGAACTTTCAGGAGCCCGACCCGTTAGGTTGAACCAGCTGAGTCGGAACAACTGTGTAGCTATACTGAACAATTTACCACGGACTCTTTGGAGAGATCCTTTACTCTCGTGAGATCCCTGAGTGCCCCACAAGAATCCTACCCTGCTCTGTTTTCATTTTATTAATACTCTCTTTAAAAAATTTAATGTAAGTGGGGCTGGCCCCGTGGCCGAGCGGTTAAGTTCGCGCGCTCCGCTGCAGGCGGCCCAGTGTTTCGTTGGTTCGAATCCTGGGCGCGGACATGACACTGCTCATCGAGCCGCGCTGAGGCGGCGTCCCACATGCCACAACTAGAAGGACCCACAACAAACAATATACAACTATGTACTGGGGGGCTTTGGGGAGAAAAAGGAAAAAATAAAAAAAAAATCTTTAAAAAAAAAAAAAAAAAAAAATTTAATGTAAGTATGTTGTGCCCTGATTTCCCAGCCTTCATGTGCATCTATGTTTATTATCTGGGACCCCGGAGCCAGGAAATCTCCTCAAGTGTCACTGTTGGATTTTTAATGTGGCATTTCTCACTGGAGCCCCCGAAGGTATTCCTGGGGCCCAGAATCCTCAAGCCTGCAAAATGCTACATTAGACTAATAACCACCTTGGGAGCAAGCTGACCTTGCGCCAGAGACATAAAGCCCATGGTGACACCCCAGTTCCCTTGGAGTCACTAGAATGACCTCGTTTGCTAACTACGAGTTTGAGACCCACTAAGCCTAGAGTGGATTTGTTTTTCTCTCTTGGAAGAAGTGACTCTGATTCTGGAAACCCTCTGGCAGCCCCTGCTATCACGGAGACACTGAGGGGGGAAAAGTCCATGGCTAGGAGAAGACCACACCCTGAAATTAGTGCCCCGAGTAGGTCCCCATTACCCTGGACTGTGGGTGGGTGTGTGTTTGTCAAGTGGGGACTGTAATGGCCTCTGCATGGTCACATCCAAATAAGAGTTTTCAGGGTTCAGGGCAAAGAGTCAATATCCGTACCGAGTCTGTGTGTGTGCGCATCAAACCTCAAAATCCCAATGGTTAAATGGAAAGGGATAGAGGCAGGTAATTTCCAAGTCCCATAAAATAAATATAAACAGTAAACATAAACGGTTTACGGAAACATGTTCGTGCTCATTAACAACCAAAGACATGCACATTTAAAAAGCACCTCACACATCCTAAATTAGCAAGTTGTTTTATAAAGTCAGCACCTAACGCCTTGCGGGGGAATGGGCACACGCAGGCCTGAACGGTGGCAATGACGGCAGTTACAACACTCTGGAAAAGCAAATGGTACTTTGCAGCGAGATCTTTAAAGATAAGCATTCCCTTTGACTCAGTGATTCCAGAGCGGGGTTTTATTTAAAGAAGAACAAAATTGAACACTACATAAATGTCCAATGATGGGGGTAAATTGCGGTACTGCACCCTGGGATATTCTCTCTTCACTAGGAATGATCACGAGGACTGCACAGCAATGTGGGGGAAAGTTTATGCCACACAGTCACTTAAAAACCAGCAGAATTCAAATAGCTTGTACATGACAAGAAAATATGAAAGGCACACCTGCAAGTAGACGAGGTCTAGAGAACTTAGATAGAGGTCTTAGCTTTGTTGGTAGAGGCTGGGGTGAAGGCCTTTTTTTTCCAAATTTGGTTTTTAGCATTACCATTGTATATTTTTTTAATGCTTTACTGTTGTTTGTTCAAAAACTGCAAAGGGCATCCTTTGGAAACTGGTGAATGAACACTTATGAGACATCCTCTGGGCCAGGCATCGCTCTAGGACGATCTTCACCCTTGATGCTCCCAACAACCTTAGACATCAGGCACTTTGTTTTACAGGTGCAGAAACGGGGCTTCGGTGAGAGGAAGTGGCTTGCTCTGCTCACAGGGCTCGGCCCTGATCTGTCTGGCTCCATCTGAGCTCTTTCTGGTGTCACAATGCCTCCCTTTAGCTCTCAGGAAAGTGACACTCCAGTTTTCATGCTCGAATGAGAGAATTCCTCCTGCAATGGCGTTTGCTTTCATGCCACAGTAGTAATTGGCTTTCCACGACGTCTTTCAGCCATCCCCAACTGCAGTTAGCTTCCACCTCTCATGCTCCCCGCGCTCAACACAGGGCCTGGCAGTCAGTAGGTGCTCAGCACATAGCGACACCCTTGAATTGGAGCCTGGAATGTCTCCTCCCTTTCCAGCCCGGCAAAGGTGCTGATTTACAACTCCGGGCAGAGAGAGGGGCAAGGACCACATCCCCGGTTTTCTCCCGCTTCCTTCCGGAGTTCTCTGCACTGCATCCTGTTGATTGCTGGTTGGTTTGTTTTAATCATAATATAAATTCAGAGTTAGAAGATGCTGAGAAGAAGCCTATCAGAGGAAAATGCAGAAGACTTGGCAAAACAAGACACCGGGGAAGGAGCAGGTGAGGGTTCTGTGGACGAAGATGAGAAGTTTAAAAACGAAACAGAAGGCACAGGTGGAGAGAAGCGCTTTGGGGAGAGGCCCGATGAAAGGCAGGGGTCAGAGAGAAATTGGGCACTTCCAGAAAGAGGAGAGAGAAAACAGGCTCAGGCAATTTCCTGCAGAAATACCTGTGGGGATAACAAGCATTTTTTTTTTAACCCAAGCAAAATCATCAAGCCCAGCTCCCTTTATCATCTAAAATTCGTTCTGGAGATTTCCTCCAGCTTGTGAGAGACGTTTTAACTCTCCCTGAGACAGTCATTTGTCACAAGGGGCTGGAAGCTCACCGAAATGTCTGTAAGCAAGTTTGGGGGCTCTATATAATAAAACAAATGGCAAAATATTGATTTTGCTTCTTTTCAACCTGTTTTAGTCCAACTGTATCGTCTTATTACAGGAATTTTCTCTCAGCGTGGGAAGGAGAACAGGGCCAGCGGCAGGAAGGAGGAGCGAGACTCAGGCGATTTGCTCTTCGTTTCTCCTCTGAAAGGCTCTTTTTATGGATCTCTAATATCCCAGCAGAATTTCAATTCCAATCTTCTACTATGACATTTCTGAAGGAAAGACCGAGGTACTGAGGAACATGACAACAGAGGATGTGTGGTTTTTTCCTAAGGCTGAAGCTTAGGAAAAAAAATGAAAAACCCAGAGAAAGTGATTCCATGTCACTTCTGTGCTTGTTGGCTGCTCAGAGCCCCCAGGCTGAGTCCCAGGCCCCCAGACCTCCAGGCCTCCCACTGCCTGGGCTCCATAGAGCTCCCAGACTTCTGGCCCCAGATGTACCCAACCCCTGATGATCCTCCTCACTGTGTTCTGGACATGCCAGGCCCATTCATGATCTCTGGGCCTTTGCTCATGCCCTCCCCTCTGTCTGGGATGCTCTCACCCCTCTTCCTCTAATAAACATCTTCTCATTCTTCAAATTCATGGGTTTCCTCCTCAAGGAAGCCCTCCGACACTCCCAGGGAGAGAGACCTGCTTCCTCCCTAGGTTCCCACAGCTTCCTGGCCAGACTGTGTGTGCCTCAGTGGTAAGGACGGGTCTCTTGAACCTCTCTGTGCACAGAGCCTCGACCAGGGCCTGGAACAGAGTCTGCTCAGGGCAGGCTTGTGGGATGAATGAATGGATGGCAGTGCCCCACTCCCCTCCTCCAACCTCACCCTTTGAAGAACATCACCATTATGGGGAGAGAGCCTGGCATCCAGGGCCTCTAATCTCGGCATGAAAGGCACAGGCCCACTCTTTAGAAGATAAAGCATTCATCTTTTCTTCCCACTTTCCTTGTGCCACAGGAGCTCTGAAAATCCTGTCATATCAATCTCTTCCCGCTTCTGTGTTCCTCTCAAAAAGATACCAGTTTACCCATGTGAAGGCTCAGAGGTTATTTCGTCTCTTGAGGGGTTTTTTAATCTTCAGAGACATAAGGGGATCCTGACACACACTTTGAAGTTCCCCTTCACTCGTGCCTGCCAGGAAGTAGCCACCATCTTTTAGATGTGAAGCATCTCTGCTTCAGAGGGGCCCTGGTGGGGGGACCAGCCAGGGCAGGCCTTTGCTGCCCACGTCCCCTTCGCAGCACGAGGTGCTGGGGCACAGAGTGCCAGGCGCTTCAACCCTCGCTGTTGTCCATGCGCTCTCTCCACTGGGTTTCCGGGCCTCTGCTGGCCCACACTTTGTTTAGAATCTGCAAATAACTCCTCCCTTCTCTTGTGCAGTGCCCATACAGTTTACTAAGGCTTTATTCCCTTTCATTAATTCCTTCCATTCTCAGAACAACCCTACCGTGGGAACAGCCGCCAGCCTCTACTGAGTGATGGCCGGGTGCCAGGGGCTAGGCTGAGGACCCCACAGATAGGAGGCTCCCCCCAGGTCATTCCGATGTGGCACTCTTATCACCCTGTGGCCCAGGCCAGGAATCTGAGGCTTGGGGAGGAGAAGCAGCTTGTGCCACGTCTCAGAACTGGTCAACGGCAGAGTGGGGGTTTCAGGTCCAATCCTCTGACAGCCAGGACTGTTTCCTTTTCCCACGTCACCTGCTGCATCTCCCTTCCGTCGTCTTTCTACTCAGGGTTGGAGCAGAAGCTTTGGTGTCAGACACACTTGGCTTTGGATCCTATGGATGTCACTGTATTTAGGCACACTACTGCACGTCTCTAAGCCTCAATCTCCTCACCAATCAAATGGAAAAAATAATAGTATCTCATCCTATAGCGCTGTTGTAAAAATTAATTGAAATAGTGCTTATGAAGCTCTTAGCACAGTGTCTGACACAGAACACATGCTCTATGTACATCTATGGAGATAGAGAGAGAGAGAGAGAGATGTTCATTATCATTACCCTCTCTCTAGCCTTCGCACTTTCCCCTGGAATTTGACCTTCACTGTTACTATTTTTGTTCATCAAATGTCAGCACCAGGATCCTCTATAAACTGGCTCTCCCTGAACCCTGATCCAGCTTTTTGGATGAGTAAATCTCAAAAAAACATTGATGGAGTTCCTACTAAGTGTAGGTAAAGGAATCTAGTACGAGCCCCCTTCCTTGCTCCCAGGAAATTCATAATCTACGGGGGAAAAGAAGATGCAGACTGATAATTTTGAAATAAAATAGAAGTACTACAAGATCACAGAAAAGGGGCATTTGTTGAAGCTAGGAGAAGTCAGAGAAGGCTTCTGGGGGATATCGTCCTGAACAGACATTGACGGAGGTCTGGGAGTGAGCTGGGCAAAGAAAGGGTGGAAAGGGTGTTCTGAATAGAAGGGAGAGCAGCTGTCACACCGGGTTGTTAGTTACAATTTATTCAGTGTTACAGTTGGGATAATTGGGAGGCAGGAAGTGGTGGAAGATAATGTTGATAAGGAGGTAAGACCCTGTCATGGGGGAATCTCATTCATCCCATGGGATTGGGTTTGAATCTTACTGTCTAGGCTAATAATCCTCAAACTTTGGTGTGCTTAAGAAATCACAGAAGGAGCTTGTTAAAATGCATGTTTCTAGCCTTAAGCCCAGAGACTTTGCTATTATTGAATACGCAGCCAGGTGGTTTTGATGGGGGTACTCCAGGGACCACAATCTTAAAGTGTCACACTACATGATCAAGAACTATGGAAGGGGGGCGCTAGAGAGGGGTATGGGACATGTGGTGTCTGTGATTTAGAAAGATCAAGAATTATTCAGGACCACCTCTTGGTCAGCCCATCCCTGGTAAGGGCTACCACTTCTAGAAAATTTGATGCTATTTCTTTTTTTTATTTTTCTTTTTAAGGAAGATCGGCCCTGAGCTGACATCTGCCGCCAATCTTCCTCTACTTTATATGTGGGACGCCTGCTGCCATAACATGGGCTTGATGAGCAGTGCTAGGTCCGCACCTGAGATCCGAACTGGCCAACCCCAGGCTGCCAAGGCAGAGTGTGCAAACTTAACCGCTGTGCCACCAGGCCAGCCCCTGATGCTATTTCTTCACAGTCATGATAGATTACCTTAAATACTTTCAGTCAATGTTATGTACACGCACAACATACATTTGCCACACTAGTATAAAATGACTCATTTCTTCTCATCCGGACAAAAAAATAATCTTTAGCCTACTGGAGACAACCTCTGTAATTTTAAGTAGAACGTGCACTTTCAGACAATTTCAACTATCAAAACATCGCCTCCAAACATGAAGTCAGCCCCAAAGGCCCCAAACTGCAGCGCGTTTCCGGTAAAACTCATGCATTTTATTCTAGGAGAGCCAGGGGCATCTGTAGCTTCTCTCTCGGCCGAGGAGTGCGTATGAAAAACGTGGTGGGGAGAGGGGGGGAAAACAGTAAAATCAGACGCCAGTGCCACAAAGCAGAGCCATCTGTGGGGAGACGAGTTCATCCGTTTGGTCCTTAAATAGTAATTAGCGCTCACTCTGTGGTGGGTCCTGTGCTGAGCGCGGGGAATACAGGTAAGGCCTTCGGGGCAACAATTCCTCAGAATTGTTAGACACGTAAGAAGAAGAAGGTGTGCTTGGCAGGTTCTGAGGACCCACCGTCTGCCCCTCCCGAGCTGTGTGACCCCGGACAGGCCACTTTGCTCTTTTGGGCATTTGTCCACTAAGGAGGCGGGTCACAGTTCTTTTGGGCAATCAGTTCCTGTGGTTCGACGTCCAAGATGATGAACCTAACTCATCAAGAGAAAGTTTCATATCTACTATAGTTAAGCAAACAAATTTATGGAAGCTTTTGTAAAGATTTCCAGTTTTCAGTGACTAAACTGTTAAATTTTGGTGACTAGTGGAATAAGTGCCTGTTGTTTGATAAGAACTCACTTACAGGGAAAATTGCATTCCTCAAATGAGAGGCGGTCTGAGGTCAACAAATACGAGATCACAGAATGCGAGCACTGGGGGAGGTCCTTAAAGATGACCAGTCTAATTCCATCATCTGGGAAAACTGAGGCCCAGGGAAACCAATTCTGACCACACCGTAGGTTTGAGGCGAAAGAGAACTGTGCAGTGCTCCTAGCTGGACCAGGATGAAACGCCCAGGTGTACCATGTTGCTGTGATTTGTAGATTACGGGGTAAAACATGCAATATCAGTAATGGGGCTCCAAGGGAGAGAGAAAGGCTCTTGGCCTCTAGGACTTCTTTCACTCAAATAGATTGAGAGCTTAAGAGAGTAGTCCAAAGTGATAATCTGGGGAAAATAATACATACAAATTGGTTCGTTTTCTCAGTTAACTACTAAAACCCTGTCCCACATGTTAAGACAGGCCACTCAATGATAAAGTTCACAGCTGCTGATGAGTTAAACTCAATCCCATATCAATCACGCCAGAGAACACTAGCCCTGAAGGTCACCTGCTGCAGAGAGAGGAAATGACTCACCCAGGGTCAGCCAGTCCACCGGCAGCGGCAGAATCCTGGGCCAAGGATCAGGAGGACCAGAGCTCCTAGCTTCTGGGTCACTGCTGTCACAAGGGGTTACAGGCATGCCAAGATGAGGACGCCTCAGCCCTCAGGGCCCCAGGTCATTTATCCCAGCGTGGACAAGGCCCAGAAGCACCAGGGAGTGGAGAGGACATCCATGTCGAGCAGCAACCAGGCTCTGCCTGCGATTCCCCGAGTAGGCACCAGAAGCAACGCCTCTCTCGCTTCAGGTCCCACGTGGGTGAATTCAGAATGAATAGTCAGCCCTCTGGATCCGAGGGTTCCACACGCACAGATTCAACCAACCGCGGATCGAAAGGCCTATGATGGTTGCGTCTGTACTGAAGATGTACAGACTTTTTTCTCGTCATTATTCCCTATACAATACAGTATAACAACTATTTACATAGTATTTACATTGTATTAGGTATTATAAGTAATCTAGAGATGATTTAGAGTATATGGGAGGACATGCATAGGTTTTATATGAATGCTATCCATTTTATACAAGGCATTTGAGCATCTAAGGGCTTGAGTATCCTCAGGGGTCCTGGTCCCAATTCTCCACGGATACTCTGCTACCCCCCCTCACAGGGCGGTGTGGGGGTTAAAGGAGACATAAGCATGTAAGCAACTAGCATACTGTCTGGTGTAGAGTGGACAGCAGGGAGCCAGGGAGGGCTTGGACTCTGGGTTCGAGTCCCATGTCTGCCACTCAGTCAGGAAGTCCTGGAGATCACTACGGTTTTCTGCCCTTTGACCTTTGCACTCAAAAGGGAGCTGACACACCACCCACATCTCACAGGGCGGCAGTGAGGATAAATGCAGATTTTCAAGCACAGACTCTGGCGCATAGCAAGTGCTTATTTAATGATTTTGGTGGATGGCAGTCATCAATGTTATAAGTGTCATAATCCCACTCTGCCCTTCTTCCTAGTAATTGAATTTGTACTCTGCTTTATGTGGGAAGGAGCTGGGAGGCACTCAAGCAGGGAAGCACAGCCAGTGGGTTGGAATCCATCTAATTACTCGTTTCACTTTATTCTACCATTAATTGGTAACATGGCAAGGTTCAAAGACCTAATGATTAATATTAGCTTTCCCTGTTGGGTAAGGCCGGCTATCTTCCCCCTCCACCTGGCTCAGCCATTCACTGGGAAATTGCAGGAGCGGCAGCTGTCCCATTTGTCAAACGCTGAGAGCACTTCGTAATGATCTAATGCGCTCGGGGCACAGAGCACATGCTAATGGCACCAAGCCACCCCACGTCCTGAGAGCCCCTTGCGGGCATGCAAACCTCTCCCAGAGAGACGACGGAGGAAGCTAAGTGGCTGAAAGGTTAAAATTAGCTGCTCTATTACTAGACTTCTTGTTTGAGGTGGGCAGTATGTTCTCAAGTTTCATCCTCCCGTCTCAGCTCACAGGGGACATCTCACCCATGTCTTTCCAGCCTGTAATGGTCAATCCTCCATTTCAGATGGAACTAAAATGCCCGTGAACTATAAACAATTTGGTGAACGTTATAAATAGGCCTTGAAACACTACAGAGGATCCTCCTGGGGGGCCTGTCTCATCAGACTAGTGACCTCTCTCACTCCTTGATCTAGCTGCATGTTTTCCAGAAGGTTCCACCGGTCCCGCAGCACTCTCAGCAAAGAAATTTTGGTGCCCAACCTGGCTCCTCTCTCTCCATCCTCCTTTACAGCTTTTCTTGATGATGTCAGCACGCTCCAAGGGCCTCTTGCTCTATCCTTTCTTACAGCACATGTCCTGCATGTTGAGCTATGGGTCTAGTGGGCTGTGTATTCTATTTGTCTCCATTACAAGCCGATGAGTTCTTGACAGATGACGTTTATACACTCTCCTCGTCTGCTTCCATCGTGCCCCAGGATGTACCAAGGGGCTTGACGCAAGGGTGTGTGTGTGTATAAAGACAATACACAGACACACACACATGTATATTATAAAATGAATATCCTTCTGCATTGCGCCTAATGCTTTCAGAGATTTACATATTTGCTTCCCCAGGACCCTCTACCCTTCCGTGGAAACACAGACTTGTTTTCCCCTGCATCTGCAACCCTCCTCGGTAGCAAGCACCGTCTGGGTACGTACCAGGTTCTCAGGGTGCATCTGGATTGCAGAATCTTAGGGCAGGATGAGCCTTAGTGAACACGCAGGCCATTCACTTCACAAATGGGAAAACTAGGTCCCGAGAAGAAAAGAGGCTTGCCCAGGATCATCGGCGGCCAGGAGAAGCGTCACTGCTGACCTCCCCACCGCCAGCACAGGTAGCCCGTGCTGGTACAAAGGCTTTTTTAAAAGATAAAAAGAAAATCTCATCAAACCTTTCATAGGAGTATGGCAGGCTGAGAGACCTAGATAGCCCACTTTTTTGCAAAGGAAAATCGAATAATAAGGCTAATTCCCACTGATCCCGAGGATAGGTGAGGTCTGAGTTTACACTTCAAGGGGTTGAGCTCAGAGAAAAGATGATGTACCGTTAAAATGGGAAGTTTGGCAGATCCAAAAAATAAGCACACACTTCAGGGATTTCCCACTACGAGAGACAGGAAAATCGGCCTCATTAATGACAAAATACAGATACTTTTCTTCTGGAGCTGAAAAAAACCGCAGAGTAAATTACACAGGAGCCTTTGAAGAGGTATGTGAGGCATTTTATTTCTTAAAAATGTATGAAATCTCAAGGAAAGATTGATCTACTGGCTCCCTTAGCACTGGAAATGGCAGTTAGTTTTTCTTCTCTCTTGTATCAGACGGGTGGTGATTAATACAATACAACAGACAGCAGAGGAGGTGGGACTTATAAAATAGGCACTAAGGGGAAATGATAAAGGAGGGAGTTAACCGGAATTTAAATCTGAAGGCAGAGTGGAAGAGCACGTATGAAAGGTATTGACGTGGAGCCTGTGGAAGGGAGGGAATGAGAATGGAAACAATGGCCACAGAGAAAGAGAAAGCTTTCCTGACTTTGAGGTAAGCAAGGATAGAGGTTAATAAGGGAATATTGGAGAATGGGGAACGAATACATTTTAGGCAGAAGAAATTGCATGTGCAAAGGCCCTGAAGCATAAGGGAGGCAGGCTGGAGGAACTGATGGACTAATGGAAAGAAGACAGTTTGGGGAGAGTTCAGGGAATATTAGGGGTGACATAAGATGAGGCTAGAGATCTGGATCTCTAAGTATAGGATCTAGAGCAGTGGTCCTCAAATTTTGGGGTCTCAAGAGTCCTTTATATTCTTACAATCTATCCATCTACCATAATAAAAATTAGAAAGGAGAACATAGAAAACTATCCATTTAAGAATAACAATAGTAGGGGTTGGCCCCGTGGCCGAGTGGTTAAGTTAGAGCGCTCCACTTCGGCGGCCCAGGGTTTCGCTGGTTTGGATCCTGGGTGCGGACGTGGCACCGCTCATCAAGCCATGCTGAGGCGGCGTCCCACATGCCACAACTTAGAAGGACCCACAACTAAAAATATGCAACTATGTACTGGGGGGATTGGGGGAGAAAAAGCAGAAGAAAAAGAAAAAAGAAGATTGGCAACAGTTGTTAGCTCAGGTGCCAATCTTTAAAAGAAGAAGAAGAAATTAATTATGTGTTAATATAATTAACATTTTTGTGAAAAACATGTTTTCCAAAACAACAACAAAAAATAGTGAAAAAAGTAGCACTGTTTTATATTTTTGTCAATCTCTTTAATGTCTAGTTTAACAAAAGGTAGTTGGAGTCTCATGTCTGTTTCTACATTCAATCTGCTATGATATGTTTTGGGTTGAAGTATATGAAGGAAATTTGACATATACCAAACTCTGTCAAATGGTGCTTTATTAAAGGTTAGTCCCAATGTGGTAGCTGAAACCATAGCAGGAAACTTTTTGCACTCTGTTAGGAAAATCTATTGCTCTCTCTTGCACTTTGTGTGTGTTTTTTTTTTTTTTGAGGAAGATTAGCCCTCAGCTAACTACTGCCAGTCCTCCTCTTTTTGCTGAGGAAGCCTGGCTCTGAGCTAACATCCATGCCCATCTTCCTCTACTTTATATGTGGGACGCCTACCACAGCATGGCTGCCAAGCGGTGCCATGTCCACACCCGGGATCTGAACCAGCGAACCCCAGGACACCAAGAAGCGGAACGTGCGAACTTAACCGCTGTGCCACCGGGCTGGCCCCTCTCTCTTGCACTTTGAACGGGTCTTTTACCCATGCAGAAATTTAGGATGTCATGTGCTGGACGTCGGTTTATGCAGACCTTCCAAAGGTTGTGCAATTCATTATACAATACCAGAAAACTACTATATCACCACAGATCTCATCAGAAAAATCTTCGTATACTGCAAAGCTGTCAAGCTCAGGGTGGCAGATACAAGTTTCCAGAAATTCTAATTTTTGCTTAAAAGTTCTAATTTTATCATTGGTGGCAAATGCTGTTGGTTGTTTTCCTGGAAATGAGAAGCTTGCTTCTATCAGTTTCAAGAAAATGTCTGCCAATTGCCCAAATCTGAATAACTACGGTTTGTCTGCCAATCGTTCTTTCCATGAAAAGGAATTTTCCAGTCATTCCATGACAAAAGGGGCTAGTTCAGCTTGCAACCCAAACAATCGCACGAGAGCTTTTCCTCAAGACGAGCATCGAGCTTCAGTTGGCAGCTGAAGTGGTTTAGCTATTTGCAATTTTGTCACACAGAATACAACAAAGAAGTATACTCGAGGGCTGAGATTTAATTAAATTAAGAGTTTGTACTGTCTCCGCAAGGACTTTCTTAAATGAACCTGGTTTTCTGTTTGTTTGTTTGTTTAAACCGTGAGAGAGTACGAGGCGGTGAAGAACACGACGACTACAAATACAGTTTGGTACCACTGTCTGAAATAATGCTAAGGAGCGAGCGGTTTTACTCGTCGCTGATTTGACACCATCAGTGCAAAAGTCAACACAACGAAAAGGCAAACGATGTCTTCGTATTACGATTACGACAATAGTTTTGACCCTGCAGCTGTCCTGAGAAGATCTTGGAGAACCCTGGGGGTCCGAGGGCCTTACTTTGACAACTGCTGGTCTAGGCTAGATCATGCAAAGCCTTGTCTGGCACTTAAAATGGCCTTATCTTTGGTCATGAGGAAATGAAAAGCCATTGAAGTGTTCACAGTGGAACTTGACCTAGTTAGATTTGAGTTTTGAAAAGATCACTCTAACAGCTGCGAGGAGGATAAAACAGATGGAGAAGAGAGTAGGTAAGGAGAAAATTAGTTATGAGATTCTTAGAGCTATCCGAACTAGAGATGATGGTGAGCTGGAGAAGATGGAGAGAATGACAATCAAGAGATGTTTAGGAGGTGAGCTCAAGAGGACTCATAGAGAGTTCATGAAAAACTTCATGGCTTCTGGCTTAGGTACCTGGGTGAATTGAGAAAAGAGCTCACAGAAATACTGCATGTCGTGCACAGAGGACAGAACGTGGCTCACAGCGAGAGCGCAGTGACAACTAGCTGCCTGGCCTGGCCAGAGCACCAAGTCTCCAAAGATCTCCAGGTACACTGACCCCTACTGGCCGCTTCTGCAAAAAGCAGCCTCAGGTAGTAACTTGCACAATCCACTCTGTAAGTGACTGGCTGAGACTGAACTAATTTCCACTGAAGAGAGGTACTCTGCACAGAGGGTGATTTGGCCAAGCCGGTTAGATCCTCCCTGCCTGGAGAACTGAAGATGACAGGATGGAGAGAGGAAGACACAAGTGGTGGAACATGAGAAGGGAACCTTACTGGGGACTTAGAGTAAGATCTCCATTACACAGGACTACCTGTGCAGGGAGCGCTCGGGAGCTGAAAGAATCAAAGTGGCTCAGCCATTAAAGGCTGGCAAGAGCATATAAATTAAGACCATTAATATCAAGTTGGATTGTGGAAAGAGCGGAGACAAGATTCCGCTTCTCTTCTGCCCTCTGAGGGCCTAGAGGCTGCGTTTCTAAGATCCCAGCTCCAGCGCGTGCCTGTGAGCAGGGCTCCTTCTGGCCCTGAGTCCTCTGGGACTTGAGGCCAAGCTGCCCTCACACAGGTCTGCTGGGAAGGCCCTGGCTCCTTCCTTTCCTTCCCAGAGCAGGCTCTTTGTAGAAACTTGGAATATACAGAAAAGCTTAAAAAAAACTAAAATTATCTATAATCTTACAGGTCAGAGATCAACACTCTTAAAAAAAGAGAGTGAGACAATAGCCAAGACATGGAAACAACCGAAGTGCCCATCAACGGATGAATGGAAAAGGAGATGTGGTATATATATTGAATGGAATACTACTCAGCCATATAAAGACAAAATCATCCCATTTGCAACAATATGGATGGACCCTGAGGGTATGATGTTAAGCGAAATAAGCCGGACAGAGAAAGACAAACACTGCATGATTTCACTCATATGTAGAAGATAAACAAACACATGGACAGGAGAACAGATTAGTGGTTACCAGAGGGGAAGGGGTTGGGGTGAGGGTGAAAGGGGTAAAGGGGCACATATGTATGGTAACGGACAAAAATTAGACTATTGGTGGCGAGCACAATGCACTCTATACAGAATACTAATAAACAATAATGTACACCTGAAAGTTCGCAGTATTATAAACCATTATGACCTCAATAAAATAATTGAAAAAAAAAAAAAGAAAAGAGAGAGTGAGAGCTCCGAAGTAGATAAGACAACATTGTTCACATGTGCAGAATCTTGGCGGAAAGTACATAAATATCCATTACATTGTTACCTGAATGTTTAAAATGTTTCATAATCAAAAAAATTTTGTAAAAGAGAGAACACGGCAAAGCTTCAGCCCTCAGCACCAAAGAATTCCCAGGTGCTCCTCCGAGCCCCTCTCTTCCCGCGCCCAGCCCAGCCTGTCTGCGCAGGTCAGGCACCCCACAGACGTGGTGACAGCTCTGAAAAGCATTTCATCAGCTGAGGCTCGGCATGGAGAGGATAAAGGGAGCAGCAGGCAGAGGGCTGCAGGGAAGCCGGCTGGAAAAGGCTGGGGGAGGACTGGTGGGGATGAGAGGTGCGTGAATCTCTTGTGCTACCCGGAAAGGTAACTCGTCAAGAAAGGACAAACGCCTTCCCTCGTCCACCCTTGCAAGCAGCCTGGCTCGTCTTTCCTGCATTACTAGAACCTAACGACCCGGCTCATTCTCAGGTATCCCAACAATGCCCAGCTCAAACATTTATCCAGTCTCTCAAAGTACAGCTTACCAGCAAATGGCTGGTAATAGCTATGTTAGGTTTTTTGAATATGTATTTGACTGATGGTTATAAATCCTATTTCTAAATTACATAAAATTGTAAGCTCATGGAAACCTGCAGCCTATTCTCCGGCTCTCCTCTCTATCTCCCCATCTCTCCTCCCTTGGAGTTCTAATCATATGTGGTCTATGACCTCCTCTCTCTTCTTTGATTTCTCCTTTCCCTTCACACGCTCACACCCCATCAGTCACCGTAGGAGAGGAAAAATGCTTCTCCTAACTGTCCCCGGGGTCGGTACCTCGTTCAGATCTCCTCGGCTCTGCCTAGACCATTGCCACGTTCTCCTAACTGGCCTCCCATTAGATTGGCATCCTTTCCTTTCTTCCTGGCATTCTTCAATGCCCACCTCAAATGCTGGGTTCTCTGGAAAGTGCTTCCTGACCCACCTGGTGGAGGGAGTCACTTTCTCCTCTGAGCACCTTGGACTATCACCATTTATCACCTTGAGCTGATTTGATTGTTTCCACAGCTACCCCCAGTTGCAGACCCTGAGCTGCCTGCCGGGGGTACCTGTCTGGACAGCCTCTGTCACTGCATGGTATAGAGCAGGCTCCACAAAACATCTGCTGATCTCTTCTTTTTCTATTCCATATAAACCGGAAATACAATTTTAATTAGATTTCTAATTTCTTAAAACATGATTCAATGCTAATTAAACAAACAGGTCTTTATTTACCATGGAACCCAGAAATGTTGGCTAAAGGTAACAGGGAAAACTGGAAGCTCCTCAGAACCCCAATTACTGCAAAGCAGACTATATTTGGGAGCCAATTAATTTCACAATGTTGGAAATTAATGCATTTAAGATTCTGCTGTGCACATCCATTTTTCTCCATTAAAACATTTTAACTGTGCTGAGCCTGTCACTATCTTACTCGTGTGTTCAGAAGAGCTGTCATGTAAGGAAGACCTTGGGATTTCTAGGTACAACCAGTGGCTTATTCCCTACCTTCTGAAATTCGCAGCTAATTTTAAGAAACTTTCAAGTCAATCCACATCCATCACAACACTCAGCCCCAAGTACTACATGCCTTTTGCACTGGCTTCTAAAAGAGACGGAGGTGGAAGCTGCTTTCTTCTTTGAGTCTCTTCTTGTGCTCTATACACTCTGCCTGGCAGATCTCATCGTCAGCAATGGCCTCAACTACCACCAATGTGCTGATGGCTGTGAAATCAACAATGATGATGACAATGATCACAGCCAACACTTATTGAGCACTGACAATATGCCAGGCACCCTGTTAATTTCTTATACGTGTATCTCTCATATAATTCTCTCACTCTGTAGTGTGGGTGCTGCTAATGCCCCCATTTTAAACACAGAGGAGACTGAGACTGAGCGAGATGAGGTACCTTGTCCTGGTCACTGAGCTGACTGGTGGCAGGCCTGGAATTTGCACCCATGTGGTCTGGCTTCACAGCCTGTGGTAAGATGTCTCTTGCTCACCTTTTTGAGACACTCTTCTTCCACCTGGAAGTCCCCCACGTAACTTAAAGTCAACCTGTCCCAAATTGGACTTCTCTTCTTCCCCCGGAATCTACTCTCCCTACTGTAGTCCTGACCTAAATTAAATGTTCACTCTCCACCCCATGGTGAATGAGTCCTCCAGCTTCTTCACTCATCAGATCCCAGTGACCCCCCTGCCTGTTGAGTCAAGCCAGGAGTGCTCTCTCTAGTCAAGCCCCTTCTCTCCAGCCGCACTGGCCAAACACCTTGGTTCAAAGTGTTCATTTCTCCTCTGTCAACTGGCCCCGAAGCCTTCTAGCTCTCACTGTTCCAGTTCATCCTTGGACTGTTTCCCAAGGGATATTTGTGGTGTACAGACCAGCAACTCCATCATCCTAGTCTCCACCTGGCCACTCAGGCCACAATCCCTGGAGCATCCTTGATTCCTATGTCTCTCTCTTCCTCCATCGTCTCCAGCAGGAATCCTGTCAATCCTGCCTCCAAACACACTCAGAGTTGGTCCACCTCTTTCTCTTTCTACAGGGTTAGTTTGAGTCACCTTGCACCTCCCCATGGCTCCTGCAGTACTGAGGTATCTCCCTGCTGCACCTCCTGCCTGCCTGGCCCTTCTACATCCAGTCTCCTTGGAACAGCCATAAATCAGATCACGTCACCAGGGCTTCCATCGAAATAAGAACAAAATCTATGCTCCTTACCCTAGCTCCATGATTCGGCCTCGCCCATCTCTCCCACCATTCTCACCCTTGCTCAGCAGTCCAGCCACACTTGCCCTCGTGTTTGATAGACTCAAACACTGAACTCATCCTGCCTTAGAGTCTCTGTGCCAGCTATTTCTGTTGCCCGGGACGTTCTTCCCCTAGCTCTTTGCATGATGGTCTCCTCCTTGTCATTCAGGTCTCAACTCCAATGTCACCTCCACAAAGAGGACTTCTTGGACCACCCAGTCTAAAATAGGTCCCCGGGCACTCTCACCTCATCTTAGAGCTTTGCCAATTGATCTGCTCACCTGTTTCTTGTCTGCCTCCCTCCATCAGAATGTAAGCTGCTTGAGAGCAGGGACCCTGTCCATCCTTCCTCTGTTCTAACTCCAGACCCTAGAAAAGTACCTGGCACACAGTAGTGGCTCAATACATGTTTGTTGAATATTGAATGAACAGATAGGGATGTGACCTCTCTAGTTAAAAATGTCCCATGTCAGAAAAAAAAAAAATGTCCCATGTTTCCCACTGCCGTGGAATTTAGTCTGTCCTTTGAGCATGATACTCGGGGCTTTCATTGTCTAGTTCCAAACTGCCTTTCCAAATTAATCTCTTACCAACTTCCCGCTGCCCACAAGTTTCTGCTCTCTTTTTTGCCTGAATATGTGTGTGCTGTCATACTTTTATGCCTTTGCACAGGTGGTTCCCTCTGCCTGACACCTTCCCTTCCTCTGCCTGAGGAGTTTCCCTCATTCTGCAAGACCTCCCCTCATTCAAGTTCTAACATCCCCTCATTCAAGAAAGTGCATCCGAGTTCCCCCAAGCAAATGAACTGTTCAGTGTTCCCACATCCTCTCACACCTGAATTACAGAACTTAAGATGGTACACAGTATGCCCTTGGCATTGGCAATCCTGAAGGTCGTGGCACATAACAGTGTGAGTGGAGACAATAATCCCAATCACATGACTGCCACCAGGATGAAATGAGATGAAATGTGTAAAGCACCTTGCATGACCTTGAATCACTCCTTCCAAGAGGCAGGTATGAATTAGTAAGTCACTTAGCTGGTGAATGAGCCCTGCTGACCAATGGACAGTGGGCTCGTTTCTGCCTAACAATAAGTAGACAATTTAAGGCTTCACAAATGTTCCTGGACATGTCCCTCATGAGTCAAGGATCAATTGTATTGTAATTATTTATGCATCTTTTCCTCCCTTCTCAAAGACAGGGACTGAGCCACCTGTGTTTTCTTCTTAGGTACACAGACCAAACAGACTCTAAGATAAAGGTTTATTGGATTAATAAATGAAATAAGACCTATGTGGATTGATTCCACGGGCACAGGAAAGACTCACCACTCCCCCCAAACACTTACCTCACCTACTTATTGATGCCCGGGTTATTTTACCAAGAGAAAAACCTTTTCCTTTACAATGGAAGATAATTTTCACCTCCGCAAAATGACAACTTGCTACACTTCACAGATTTTCATGTTGCTCCAGAATAGTCATAATAATAAATGTTAAACCTGAAAATGTCGAGAAGCCAGAGTTTGTAACTAATTGTGGAAGCATCTGCCCTCGCCTGTGCAGAGAGCACCTCAGAGAAGGATGGGGTCTCATCGCCCCCCTCACTATCCCACCACCATGCCCACCAGTGGGCATAGCACTATTTTTCGACTTTTCCTTTCTTTCCTGCACCGGTGTACTATCTACCCCTCCTTTGGAATGCAAGACCCATGAGACTGGACTTCCTCGGTCTGCTTCAGAGCAACATCTCCTCCCCTAGAACAGCGCTCGGCACACAGAAGGCCCTCAGAAAGTGGCTGCTGAATAAAGGAGCGAATGTTTCTGTAAGCCCATTCGTCTCTTTTTTCATGTCTAATCAAAGAATAAAAATCTATCGTCATATTATAAAAAGGTAAACCGCTAACAGTGAGAGTGAAAAACCAGATTAATGTGACGTTTACAAATCCCTAATCAAAAGTGATTTCATACAATTACCATTTTTCCCGGAAGGAGAAACAAACTATGATCAAATTAATGAAATGATAAATATAGCCTAGGAAGGCTGGTTACACCATGAATAATCACAAGAACCTGCCCTCGGGGTAATTTTAGAATTTGGAACTTCACTGCCATAGTGGGGAAATATTGGATTGGTTCCTTTAAGTGAACTCAAATGGGATGGCAATAGACCAGGGTTAGCGGTATTAATCTACATCTAGACTATATTTTAAAAATTATTTTCATTATTTTCCAGATGCTATTTAACTAAAAGACAAATTCCTATGACATAAAACGTGGTCAATCAAACACAGGCAAAGGAATAGCAATGAGCACGTTACAGCAACGAGGCTGTAGCAAAGAACAGGGGCACGGGCCCAGCCTGAGGCTGAACTTGACCCCTATCAGCCATGTGACCTTGGGTAGTGACTCAGTTCTCTGAGACCAGCTTTCCTCTTCTGGAAAAACAATACTTGCAAAGAACCTGTAAGAATTCAACAAGACGATAATATTCGCAAAGCACCCAACGCTGCCCCTGGAACCATAAATAGTGATAGTAACATGTAACAGTAACAAAAACAACAAGCTCAGAAAAATGCGGCATCAGCAAAGAACAGGATGTTTGTTTTCAGGGTGAAAAAAAAATTACCATTAGAGATTCCCCATTGAATAAGCTAGTAATCTTAGCAGCACAGTTTGGAAGCCTGTGGTTTAACATGCAACTAATTAGAAACTAGCACTCCCTAAGCTCAGAGTGACACCTGCTTTAAAAATGCACACACAGTGGGGAGTCAGGGGCAAGGACAGTCTTTGGTCATGCGCTTTCCGGAAAATACAGCTGAAAACAAACTCCAGGTGATCTCTTTTATTAAAATCTCTGAAAAACACTCAGGTTAATAATAGGAACCAAGGAGGTCTTCTGAGGACCCATTAGTTTAATTCCACCCTACACGAGGCCATTCTGGCCAGTCTGGGCTGTGAAAATAATGAAAGTAATAACTAAAGGTGAATTAGGCAAACGGGAAGGGCAGGAGCACCAGACTGGAGCGGGGAACTGCTCTGAAGGATGAGCGATTTGATCTCGTCTGTTCAATGGGCCAACCACACATGATTCTCTGACCCAATCCCGGGTCATGCCGACGCTATCCCTCCCCTACAGGCTCCACAGAATCCTCCCCTCTGCCCACAGGGCAAATCTAAAGCTCCTCGGCCTGGCATTCAAGGCCTTTTATGATCCGACCACAGCCGACCCTTCTACCTCATCCCCTCTGCTTCCTACACCCGCCACCCCCCATCCATACCAAACTACTCACAATTTTCCAAACTCACCCCAAGTTTAATGCTTCCACTTAGGATGATATGGGGGAGAAAAATTATTTTAAAAGTCAGTGTCTAAGTCCTTTAAAGAAAGTAGTCCACAATTAATCACCATGAACAAGTCCTACCATAGAAATTGATTTCCCTGTGAAATTTCTGGAAATCACAAAAACCTTCTACTTACCTGGAAAATCACCCTTCCAGTAAGCTTCTCCCGCCAAATCACAGTCCTGAATGCAGAAATAAACTAGAGTGCTCCCACCCACCTACCCTTCCATCCACCTTTCAAATACATCAAAAACCCTGTGCGCCAGGCCCTGTGCTCGATGCCAGAGACACAAGGATCAGATGTAGTTCCGACCCTGGAAGAGTTCACGATCAGGATGTTTAACCCGTAAATCAAGTACATTACGTACTTGGCTCGTAATGGACAATAAATAAGTATTTGTTGAATTAAAACAAACGTGTACACTAACAATTACAGCATATATGAGAAGCGCTGTGCCAGAGGTAGACACAGAGGCCTGAGAGCTCCAAGCATCCCGGGCGAAACTCCTGCGGAGGCAGAAAGGGCTTCTGCAGGAGGTGGCTTGGAACGGTCTTTGAGAGGTGAGGTGTTCACCAGGTGGAAAATGGGCAGGGGAGCTTTCTGGGTGGGGAGGAGTATGTGCAAAGGCACAGAGGCATGAAAGAGCACGACGTACTTGGGGGGCGTTCAAGAAGCTACAGTGACTGGAGGTTGGGGTGGGTGGGAGTGGGGGTGGAATCTCAGAATTCTTTGCTCCTGAACTCCCAGCAAAGCCTCATCGGTTCCTGTTTAACATACGGTGAGGTTCCAAATGCACTCATAATCCTCTGGTTTTGCCCAGCTCCTGAGAGACTGGAAACAACGAGGCAAAGCCAGGCGGGGCTTTCAGAGGCAGGCTCTTTGGCAGCAGCGATGATGCCTGACAGCCAGCCTGTGAGACTGAGGAAGATGACAAAGTTCCCGCACAGACAACAGTTACCGCGCACTCCCGGGCCGCGGGTCGGGGAAGGCTATTCTGTAACCCCTTCTGTGTGCCAAGCAGTTGGCTTATTTCAGAGGTGACACACTAGCCATCTTCAGGCATCCATCAGGACCAGCAGCTCTCAAACTTGGCCTGCACATTTGAATCCCCTCGGGGAGGCGTTTTCTGTTTGTTTGGAACCATACGCAGGCTCCCCCAGAAATTCTGGTTTAATTGGTCTGAGGTGGGGCGCATGCTTGGGTGAAGTTCCCGGGCCAAGACTGAGAACCACTGTTTCAGGCGTTTGCCAGAGTGCCCACCCAGCCTGCTGCATTCACTGTGTCACCTGCTTGGCCCCCATAGCACTTAAGTTTGGGACCCCTGACTTATGCCACCTTATCGAGTCCTCACCATCACCCTTGGGGTAGTCATTTTTACCTCAGTTTATACAAAGAAACTTGAGTTAAGTGTCCCGTCCCGGGCAGCCCAGCTCTCAAGAGGGAAAAGTGAGGACGAACGCCAAGTCTGCCCGGGGCTGCCAGCCGGGCCCTCCCCACCTCCCGCCCCCGCCACTTCCTGCAGTGGGAGCCCCCACTGCCCAGAGATATTCAGGATCTTCCCAGCTGGTTGTTAAAAACCATCGATAGATTGAAATCAGTTGCGGTAGGAATATTTACACCATGAAAATAGACAAACACTACAAATCAGGGGTTTTTGGTTTGCTTGTTTTGTTTTGTTTTCTGAGAGCCAGTTTACCAGCACGCCTCTTAACTCCAAGCCACCAAGAAAAGAGAAGAAAAAGTCAAACTGGTTTCCCTCGATTTCAGGAAGCAGGTGTATAATGCATTTTAGCAAGATTTCAACTCCAAATAGTTAAAATGGAAGGAGTTTTTGAGTTTGGAGAGATAAACCTCAAGTATGTAGAAAATACACACCTGTAATTTCTAGAAAGATGCGTTTTGCATGCTGCTCTTTGCTGGGTGCGCTTGACTTCGAGTCGCTTGGCAGCAGCAGAAAAGAAAAATCAAAGTGTGGAACAAGGTGTCTTGAGTGCTCCCCATCTCCACCACCGGGAGCAGAATAATACTCCCTGAAACAAGCCGCCTGGCAGGCCCATCTCTGCCTTCGCTGCCTAGACGAGTTGGGTTCCCATATCGGAGCCTCCTTTTGAGGAGCAACGTGAGAGACTCACAGAAGTCACCGCTCCCATGATCTCGGGTACCGCTGCGGAGCTCAGCGTCAAGCGGGCCCCACAGGCCCCACGGAACAAAGAACCGAGGCATTTCTTCCTCACAGCGTGGTTCCTCTGTCAGCATCGCTCAGTCGCCGTAAAGCCTAGTTACGCAGGTATGGTGCTTTGAGAGGATTGAAGGAGATTGTAAATTGAAAAGAAATAAAGGAAACTCATTGTTTACTGAGCGCCAACTTTTACAGCCAGGCACTGAGCTAGACCCTTTCAGACATGGTGCTAGAAATGACACTATGGAATGACAATTATCCCCATTTTACAGATGAGGAGATTGAGGCTTGGATAGCAGGCATCACTCAAATGGAACTGGAACATGGCAGAACTAGAAACCAGAGCAATGATTCTGGGGCCACCTTCCCTACTGAGAAATGGAAGTCCTCCTGGTAGGAAGAGAATCGTCACTGACTTAAACTCTGGTCTTTATTTATTCAATCTTTGCAAAAAACTAACAGTGTCCCTCAGTATTAGACTGATGAAGAAAACAGTTTTTATGCATGTTTCCGGAATTAGGCCAGTTATAGTAATTATATATAATAGCATCTGTTCATCAGGTAATATCCACCATGTCTGAGGACTCTGAAGTCACTTGGTGATGATGATTCTCTGCCACTCTCTGAGCCCCTTCATGGCCAGGCACTGGCACTGCTCTCCGGGTTCCCCATCACCTGCATGAAGTTAGTGCAGACACAACACAGCACACGGCAGGAATGCGACCTAACGCGAGCTGAGGGCCTAGCTCCCTTGGGAACAGGTGGACCAAAATGGAAACATGTGTCCCTGAGTCACAGGGCTAAACATTTCTCATGGCTGCCCCAGAAATGTGGAGTCTCAGAGGTGAGAATGACCCAGCAGGCGAGCTGGGCCAGCCCCCCATCCAGTGCTGGCACATCCACTACAGTCCTCAGTTGGACACTCTGTCTCTTGGGGCCATCTCACATGACTGTGTCTAGGATTGAATGAGATATATGTAAACTGTTTAGCCCGATGACTACACATTAGATAGCAGTAATTAACATCTTTAATTCCTCCTTCATTCCTTCACTGAATATATTTTAAGTTGGAGCTTACTATGTACTAGGCTTCGAGCAAAAGACCCAAAACAAGTTTCAGGGCCAGTTCTGGAGGAAAATCATTGTTCATTAATTAACCCAATCAACAAACATTTCCTAAGAGGAGATGACTAAGACATGTTCACCAGTAATTACAGTGAAAGGACAATGAACATAATTAACATTTTGCATGATGTTTCACAGTTCATAAAGAGCTTTCACACTTGTAATTGGATCCTTGCAAGAAATAGAGATTCAGAAGAGTCAAGTGACCTGCCAGGGTCACACAGCAAGTGCGCAAGTTTGGTTCAAATCTGGATCTCTGTCGCCAAAGCCTGAGCTCTCCCTCCTCTGCTTCCTGCCTTACCTGGCTCGCGTGGGCCCTTCAGTGACAGAGGACAAGGTCTCTGGGCTGCCTGCTCCACTTTAGAAAACCCTGATTATGAGAAAGCATTTGCTCGTATGTACCCAAAATCTGCCTTCTGGTACATACTGTTAGTCTTAGCGCTTCCCTCCAGAGCCATACTGATAAACGTGCTCCTCCCTTGACAGGACCTTCCCGCGAGTGAGGACAGTTACCAGCCATCCCCAAGCCTTCTCTGCCCCAGGCCTGGTTCTTCAGTCCTTCTAGTTCTGACATAGCTGCCGACTCTTCCCCAACCCAACCTCCATCATTTCCCACCTAGGCAGCCTCTTCTCAGGCTGCACCCTGGATCACTGCACTCGCCAGTTGGCCCTGGAATTGTCTAAGTGTCATTCCTAGCCCACGGGGAGCTCCCCAAGGCCGGGACTAATAACCACACCATGGCTGATCCAAACGCTCACCACATCCCAGGCACTGTTGTAGGCACTTTCCATTCAGAACCTCAATATATGACATAGAGACTATTATTTAGTTTCCACCCCTGGGCCTGGCAAAGGGTAGAGGGTTATAAATTGTTTCAGAATTGAATGGAACCCCAGTTATTGATATCCTTGAAACCTGGTGCTGGGAGTGTGATTTCTCCCCCTGAGCAGAAGAAAGAGTCTGACCTAAGGGCAGAGTGTGCAACAGGGACCTTGCAGAAAATCCCACTCCTCCCAGCAATGCTCAAGTGCTTTCTGAGCAAGGGAGAAAAACAAATGTTACTTAAAAAACAAAACAAGGGGCAGGCCCGGTGGCATAGTGCTTAAGTTCGCGCACTCTGCTTCCGCAAGCCCGGGGTTCACAGGTTTGGATCCTAGGCGCGGACCTGCACACCACTTATCAAACCATGCTATGGCAGGCATCCCACATATAAAATAGAGGAAGATGGGCACAGATGTTCACTCAGAGCCAATCTGCCTCAGCAAAAAATAAAAAAGAAAGAAAGAAAAAGAGGAGGATTGGTGATGCATTTTAGCTCAGGGTGAATCTTCCTTACCAAAGAACATAATAAAACAAAACAAAAAACTCAGCTATGGCTAGATGTTAGCAATAATAGTTGCCAGGGAAAGGGGCGCTCTATGGGTTTATACCAAATGTCAGTGACATGGGAGCTGCAAGGGCTTTACATGAGCCTCCTTCCCAGTGTCTTTGAGAAGTCAGGTCTGTTCTCAGATGAACAAGCTTGCCCAATTTTCTGGGCAAGCCTTGTAACAGTAAAACGCAGATAACAAATCCTCATAGGATTATGGTAAAAATTAAACTAGAAGGAAGCTGGCCATGGTAACACTCAATAAATGTGATGCTGATGATGGTGACAGAGAAGGACGAAGAGGAGGCAGAGGGACCCGGCAACACTCCCCTCCCCGTTTTTCCAGAGTGTACTCAACGGCTGCCTCTGGCAAATGGAGCTGTCCCTCGAAGGCTGACGGCGGCATACCGGCTCGTGAACACGCCGGGCCTCTGTCAAATTCCCACTAATGATTTTCCAGCATAAATTAAATGGAGTGAAGACTTTCTAATGGCTGCTACAGAATTACATGACAGCTTCCAGGAGAATCTACAAAAATAGCCGGAATCAGAGGAATGGTCATTCTGCTGCGTGAAAGCTTCTCATTAATTTAATTTCTTCTTTCTTTCTGGCTTGTGGGTCTTCTTTATAAGAGCTGATAGGAAAGAGATGCATAACAAGCCACTGGGTACCCCCAGCCTATTTAAATCAGCCTAAATCAGGATTGCTAACAGTATTGCATAGCAAGTGGAATCAGTATTACACTAATGCCACCAACATAAATACCAATGTGGCTTTATATTTCTATAAATGCAATTCCTAAAAAATTGTGTAATTTACAAAGGATGTTTCTATACGTTATCTCACTTGACTTTCTATTATTTTTTGAGCATTTATCATATGCCAGGCATTTTAAAAGATTACCTCGCTTAACTTTCACAACCACCGACTACCATTTCTGTTTTACAGGTGAGGTTCAGCAAGGTGGAGGAACCCATCTAGGACCACACAGCCTGTAAGTGGAGACTGGCATTTGAACCTGGGTCTGTCAGACTCCAAATCTTGTCCATTTAACCTCTGCTCTCTGCTTCCTGTGAGGTAAATACGATTGTTTTGGGGGGCAGGCACTGTTTCCCTACTCTTGACGTTTCTCCCCACATGACAGGAGCACCACAGGATAACAATTTTGGCCTCTCTCTCCCCACCCTTGCTCTACCCCTGAGGAAATTAAATGCCTTTTTTGGTTGGTGAGTTTGGAGGGAGAAACTGGGCGAAAGCAGCTCCTCCCTCCCTTCCTCATGGGGGCACAGGTTCGGCTGCTCCCAGGGGCTGGCTCTGGTCTCCAGTCCAGCTTGTGGGGCTGGAGGAACAGCTGGCCACATGAGTCTCACTCTGGATTCCACGTCAGGAGGCTCATCTGCCTGTGGACACAAGACACGTGCTCCAACATCACCTTTTCCATAATGAAGCTGACGTTTGGCCCTTATCCTCTTTATTCTTTGTCTTATTCTCAATTAACTCAGAATTTAGTTGGAAGAAAGGGCTGCTGATTGGACCTCCTTCAAAGATTCTGATGATTATGATCCCCATTTTGTAGATAAAGCTCGGAAAGGGGCAGAGTCCTTTCCTAAAGAGAAGACAGCTTAGATGTCGGCACGTGTGATAAATAGCCCAGTACAGTATTATACTATGTGAATGTAATTACTTTAATTCAGATGAGGACACATGGTTTAAGGAGGAGAAAAATGGGAGACTAGAGCAATATCAAAAACAACACAAATGCAAAACAACCTAAAAGAGAAAACACAACTTCAAATGAGGACATCATAAATCAAGAAGATGATAGGGGCACACCCTACGAATTCTGAGATCTTAATCTGAGGTGATGCAGAAAGCAATTGGAACGCCAATAAGAGGCCAGAATAGAAAATTACTCAAAGCATTTCCCAATGACTAATAATGAGCCAAGAGCCAGTTTATGGAGACCGCCCCTTCCCTCACCCCCCAAAATCCCAAAGATAAACCTTACGTAGGGTATAACCAAGCTCAAAACCTAAGCCTGCTTTACGGAGCCATCTATAATTTGGAACTCATCCAGAGATTTACCTGCTGCCGAAGTTCTACTAAAATGCCTTCCTAAATAACAAGCCTGAGGCTTATTGCTGTTATCATGATGGATAATTTGAGCCAACAGAATGTTAGAACAGAAAGAGCCCTCAGCAAGGAAGCCCAAGCCCCTCAGTGAAGTGATGAAGACTGTCCGGATGATGGAGCTGGGAAGAGGAACCACGCTGAATTATCTTTGCATCCAGGTGCCCCAACACGGTGCCTGGCCTATGGTGTGTCGGCTGAAGCCAGTCAGTGGCAGAGGCAAGACGAGGACCCGGGTCTCCCATGTCGGCGTTCCTTCCCTTTCTTATATTCGTTGCCCACGGTGTTACTTGTCTGTCCCCTTCACCAATATCATGCATTCATACTATTACATAATCACAGGCCAAGTCAACAGGCTTCCAAGACCAGCGGAAAGATTTCCCATGAACACAAACGGCAGAATAAGTGCTCAGATTCAAACCATGGGAGACACTATCTACAATAGTTAAGCACAGTGATGAGCACCGTCCTATCCCGTTATGAGCACTGGGTCACTAATTTCAAAGATGCTAGCAATGAACTTGGGCAGAGAATAGATGTGAAGCCTTGTAATGTCACCCTCATGAAGCACCCAGATTGTAAGGGCATCAAAATATGGCCTTCTGTACCAGAACTAATTTTAGAAGCACAATCCTATTTCTCTTCTTCAAACTAATTAACATTCGTAACCAGGACTAAAGCGTTTCTTCTGAATGCAGTGGAGAAGCAAATGATTCTGGTTGGAAGCAAGAAGCTGGATGGTGAGAGACTGTCAAAAACACGCTAAGTGTGAGCACATCCACTCCAGATGATAAACACAACTTCCAATTAGGCCACACGCACATATCTGGCACCTAATACCTAGTGGTTTAAAAGCAACAGGCAAAATTTGCAGCGTCTAAGGGGTTTTAAAGGATGAAATCTTCCTTTTTATTTTTTACGTCTCTCTTTTTAAAGGGAATAAATCACACGCACTTAGAGAATTGCAGCGTTTTCACACCATCACAGACTCTAGAAATGAACAAACCACAGCCCAGAGAAGGGTGGGGACCTACCCAAAGTCAAGCTCAGGGTGACGTCCTGGACCCTGACTCCCACCCAGGTCACCTCCCACGGTCAGAGCTGCCTTTCCAGGGGAAAACTGCTCTTATTTAAGGTCCCCATACCCACGCACAACAAAGAGGAGAAGTTCCTGAAATCTGCGGAACTCATTTTCAATTTGAGACACAAATTGAACAAATGTTTTGCATCAGGGATTATCTTAATTAAACTATTTATATAAGCACCGTGGATTTACTTTAATCTTGCTAACCTTCATTAAGCTGTCCTTTTACTTATACAAATTCCTGTTGGCTCAAATATCTTAAAAAATAAAACGTAATTTGCATAGTAGAAAAGTGTTCTTTTAATATAAGTCCATCTATAAGAATTACAATGGTGATAATGGTAATAATAATAATAATTACCATTTATTGAACTCCTATGTGTTTAGCACTGTGATAAGCACTTTATATAATACAACAATAAGGATAATTATAAAATAACTACCACTTATTGAATACTTATCATGTCCAGTCATTATGCTATGTATTTAAGTACTTTAATTCAGTTAATGATCACAATAATCCTGTTGAGTATTATTACTATTATTTACATTTTATGGATGAAGAAACTGAGGCTTTGGAGGGTTAAGTAACTGCCCCGCATTTCACAGTGGGCAAGAGGAACAGTCAAGATTCACACCCAGGCCCTGGGTTCTAGAATCCTTTGTGTTTTCCACTATATAAGGCTCCATCCCCATTTATAAAAAGTATTGCTTCAAGGTCCATTTCCAGTAAGGACATTTATAGACCCAAGGACAAACTAAATGGTGCTAAGATGACCTGTTCCCCATAGATGTCTTGGACTTCTCCATGGTTTGGAACAAAGCAACTCGGTTACCAAATTCTCTGAAGAAAAACAGAGCTCAGGGCATTGGGGTAATCAGATAATTCCGAAATATGGCGTAGTTCAGAACTACAGTGAAATCTGGGAGATACAACTTGTTTATTGTTCCATTTTAAAATATTCATGAGGCAAGCGAGCAGTCCCATTTTCAATAATTAAATGGCTGAAATCTGCAACCTGATATATTTACCGATCACGAAGGACGCATTCCTAGAAGGACCACAGTTCAAATGCGCAGCCCCGTGAGCTGCCATGTTACAGTGCAAAACCAAGCAGATGAGACAGAAATGCTGCTGCTGCCTAGAGATAAAATTTTCCCCACCACTTGTTCTGCTGTGGAGAAAGGCTGAGTCAAAATTAAGAATGCATCTAGGACTTCGCCTGCAAACCAGCTGGAAGAGAATGAAGAGATGAAAAAATCTGCAACGTTTTCCCTCATTAGAAGAATTGTTTTAAAAAGGCTTTGATTGTGCCTTAAAGGTTAGATTTTACAATCATTTAATATCTTACTTGTCTTAAGACACCCACACAGAAAGGCAGGGAAAGGACATAGATGAATAGAAATGTGAATTTCTGAAGTGGCCCTGTTTTACTTTTTCAGTTCAGTGGTTCCATGCAATATGCACTATGAATAGAGCTGTACTGAACTGGGGTGTACTGTTCTCTGTGTTATTAGCAAACCGTCTCCAATGGCCTCCTTCACCATGGGCATTGTCCATCTCTTAGGCATGAGGATGATAAGCACAGAGCCAAAGCCAAGTAGGTGCTGAGGGGCTGTGCCCAGAGTCCTCAGATGTTTTGGGACAGACACAAGGACCAGGCTAGCAGGCAAGTGGTTGTCAAAGTGCTGTGCTGTGCTCTGCCTGGACCAGCAGCATTGGTATGACCTGGGACCCTGTTAGAATGCAAATGAATCAGAAATTCGGGGGGTGGGACTCAGCAATCTGGGCTTTAACAATCCCCCCCATAGGTAGTTCTGACACCCTGATAAAGTTTGGGGACCATCCATCTACAGCCTGGGTGGCCTCACCCTTCTGCCCTTACTCAGTTGCAGGCTCTGAGGTCCTGCACCCAAGGACTCTGCCTCCATCCGGCCCTACTGCCTGTGCAGACTTCAGCAGGCAGCACGTTAGCAGACTCCAAAGCACCAGTAGAAGGGGATCCAGAATCTGATGCCCAGCTGCGCCCTCTCTGCCGCCACGTTGACGATTCCATTAGGGCTGTGGTTCTATCCTAAGCTCCAGGCTAGATGGCTGATCCTGGTCCCTACCCCACCCCCAGCCCTGGCCCCACTCAGGGGAGGCACCTGTGCTCTCTGTTCTTCCTCAAACTGACCAGGAACTGAGCCCAAGCCTGTTTGATCCCAGAGCTGGTGCTCCTTCCTTACATGTGGCTATTTAATCTGGGCTTGAATACTACCATCTACAGGGAACTCGCTACTCCTTTGAGTCAATCTTTATTATTTCAGGCAAAGTAAGGAGTTTTTTTTCTTTCTTTTCTTGAGGTTAAACCTCTCTGCAAATTTCAGCCATGTATCTTTCTTCTGCCCGCTGGGGTTTGCAGGGAGTTTGTCTTCTCTCCCGCGTTACAACCTTTCAATCTAAAAATGGGCTATTTTCCTTGCCTTCACCCTTTCCTCTTAGCACGGGATGTCCAGTCCCATTTCCTAATCAGGCCTCTGGGGACAGAGTCCAGTCACGGGTCCCTACAGCACCTCAAAGAGGTCATGGTGTGCAGAAATACAACCCATCGGAGGCCTCAGCTTAGATCTGCACCACAGGTAGATGTTCCCATCACTGGCAAGCCCTCTCTGACGTGTAGAATCCTAAAACCCCAGGCCTGTGGGATGTCATGTGTGTCTCTGAGTCTTGGTTTCCTCGCCTGTAAAATGGAGATCATGACTCAGACGCTGCCTATTTTGCATGGCCGGATGAGTTTTATTTCAGATCACAGGCTTTGAAATGACTCTCAAGGGCAGCGCACTGTACAGGTGTGGGGCGATGATGGCAGTAATGATCGGGAACACGAGAGGAGGCTGACTGGGGAAGCCCCCCGAGGCAGGGGTGCAGGGAGAGCCTTCCTGCCTGCTCTGCGAGCTCCCTTCCTCTGTCACTCCTCCTGCCAGGCATGGGGCCAAGCGCTTGGGAAGGACACCAAGGCACCTGCACAATTCCGAAAGCCTAAAAGTAAATTAAGACACCACGATGATAATGCAGAAGTCATCTTGAAGACAGGATGTTCCTTGCCCAGTGACTGAGCCAGCAAGCAGGGCTGAGCTCTATGAGCATGCCGCTGCAGAGTAAATGCCGGGAACAGAGTTAAAGAACGTGCCAGAAAGAGTGGCAGAACCAGGATCTGAACCCAGACCTCCTGTCCTGGCTCACCCCACATCACCACAGTTGACTCTAAATCACTTGACAACACAGTGTCCAGTCTGCCCTTGTGGACGCCCTGGTCTACTCTAGGGAACAATTATTCCTGCAATGGGCCTTCCCCGACGTGAGCCCTTGGCCCATGTGCCCAACTACCTAGTAAGCAGTATACCTGCAAGTCTCACGACTCTGTGTTAGACGCCTCCCAAGCTGCTGCTTCCCCAAGGCTCCCCGTCTCCATGACTGGCACCAACAACCACCTACTAGCTAAATGCACCCCTTTCTTAACTCCTCCTTCACCCTCACCTCTCACGTCTAGCTCATCTCCAAGTCATGTCCACTCATTCCACTGAACCCCTCTTGAATGCAACATTTCTTTCCATCCTTGCCACCATCACCTAACCCACACAACCACCATCTCCCAAAACTCTTCGCTGCCCGCACGTCCACCCAGCTTGGTTTTCACGCTGCCGCCAAAGTGATTGTTTTAAGACACGAATCCCATCATGACGCCCTGCTGTTTAAAACTTGCCTGTTGCTTTTAGGATGAAAAGCAAAGGCTTGGCCGGACCCACTGGATCCTGCGGCATCGGGCTCCGTCTCCTGATGCCCTCCCTGCTTACTCGCTGTGATCCTGCCACACCTCTTTATTTTACCTGTAACATTGTGCTTTCTCATAATCACAGAGTGCGTAAAATAAATGCGTGCGTTTCAAGAATAATTCTAATACTTTTGCAGCCGCCACCTGGGTTAAGAAACAGAGCACATCAGGATCTCAACCTCTCAGTCACATCTCCCTCCACGCTCTGCCCAGAAGTAACCACCCTAAACTCTCTGATCACTCGTCCTTGGTTTCTTCATATTTTTGCCACTTAGGGTTATACCTCTGTAAAATAAAGTTGAGTTTTGCCTGTTTTTAATTTTATCTCATTGGAACCATTCTGTAGGTATTTTATGACTTGCTTCTTTCACTCAGCATCAGTGTCAACGCCTGGAGCTACAGTCACGCATTCGCATTGACATGCAGTGTTCTAGAGAGGGAATACCCACGAGCAGGGCACTTTCTGTTGGTGGACAGTTGGCCTCTTTCCAGCTCAGGGCTTTGTGAACCACGTGGCTGGAGTCCTGGAGTTCCTTCTGGGTGGTTTTTCTTTTTTTTTTTTAAAGATTGGCACCTGAGCTAACAACTGTTGCCAATCTTTTTCTTTTTTTTCTGCTTTTTCTCCCCAAGTACCCCCAGTACCTAGTTGTATATTTTAGTTGTGAGTCCTTCTAGTTGTGGCATGTGGGACGCTGCCTCAGCATGGCCTGATGAGCGGTGCCATGTCCTCACCCAGGAGTCGAACTGGTGAAACCCTGGGTGGACGAAGCGGAGCTCACGGACTTAACCACTCGGCCACTGGGCCGGCCCCTCCTTCTGGGTTTTAGAGCCATGGGGGCTTGTTTTCTCTGCCCTGGCCCCTCTCACTGCCTCCATCCTGCTCACCTTGCTGCTGGTGCTCCCACTGCATCCTGCACCTCACAGAGGTCATCCCTGACCCAGCCACACACAGGGAGCCCTCAACACTCATTCATTCAGGCATGCATGCATGCATGTATTCACGCGTGTGTTAGCAGCTTCTCCAGGCTGACCCCCGATGCTGCAGAGGCATGGGCAGTCTGGGGAAGGAAGTGATCCTCTCTAACAAACAAAGACATCCACCCAACAAGAAGTGGCCCCCCCGACCAGCCAGCTCCACATCAGATATGGAGCACGGTGCTTCTCACTCAGGATGTGAGCGCCTAGCGGAGGACGAGTCTGGCGGCGGATCCACCACTCTGAACTGTTCCGATCCCACCTTCTTCCCACCCTCTCACATTAGCCTCTGTGATGAGAGCTGCGAGGGGCTCTGATGCTGCTTAAACTGAAGGAAAAAATAGAAATTGAGTAAAAAGGAAAGGAAAGAAGCCAGCTGGTGAATATTTCCCAGCATTCGGATGATAACCAAGGGCTTTCAAATGATGACGAAAACTTGCTTTAATTTTGATCTTTCATTTCTTTTAATCTAGCAGATAATTAGAGGGAAATCAAATCCATCCTCGCAGCCAAAGATTAACCTGTCACTGCTGGAGCCTCCTTCCCACTTACTTTACCACCTCTTCCTTCACACTTTTTCCTCCTTAAAAAAAAAGCCCCCAGGTTATATATATTGTTTGACTTATTTAAATACATTCAGATTGCACATTTCCCGTGACAAAATATTCTTTTAGAAATAAGCAACATTTTCCCCCTCTCTTCAGATTAAGAAGTTCTCATTGCTTTGCAGATTTAAAAACATCCGACTGCAAACTCCCTTTTATGGATGAAGAAAGCAAAGCACAGAGAGGGGACGGAACTGTACCATTGTCGGCGGCAGCGCCGGGATTCACCCCAGAGCATCTGACTCCGGGGCTCCCACTCCTACCCTCTCTGCTCTCCCACCCGCACATTAAAAACCTGAGCGGATCCCCAGTCCTCCTCAACCGGGGCTCTCTCTCTCCTAAGACAACATCCTAATTTGCATACAGAGCTTTAAGTACAAGATGCTGGAAATAAACTAAACATTCACCCATATGGAGGCAGACGCTGGCCCAGTCATTAATGAAAATGACATTTACAGAGTCGTTAATAAGAAGGGGAAATTACTGTCACATAAAATGGAGAAATATAAAAACAGCCTACAGAAATTATATAGATAGTTGGGCCTCAACTACGAAACAATATAGACAGAAGAAAATTATAGTACTTTTATGAACTAAAGAGTTGATAAAGATTAACTCTGCGTGGTTGAATTTGAGAGAGGTTTTTATTTCATGTTAAATATTTTCCAATTTTTTTGACAATAAGCACATATTACTTTTATAATGAGAAAAAATTTCAGTAAGTGGGTAGCAGAGAAGAAGCACCTGTCCTCTACCCAGAGCGCCTTTCGGAAGCATGATTGGCAGGCCTGGCCTCCCATGCACCTCCCAACCCTGCCTGACCCCTTGGCCAAGCTTTCTGCCTCCATCCTTCCTCCCCAAAGCCTTATATTTCCTCTCCAAACCATGCCCAAGCGAATGTAAGCCCCGTCTCCTTCAAGAAGGCTGCCTTGACCACTGCAGCCCAGCTCTTTTTATTTTTTTCAGATGCACATCATATTTCGAATTCTGGATACATTACATCATGCTCACCACCTGAACACTAATTATAGTGCATCCCCTCACATGTGACCCTAATCACCCCTTTTGCCCTCCCCCCTGCCCCCTTCCCCAATGGTAGCCACCAGTCCAATCTCCAATGCTATGTGTGTTTTTTTGTTGTCGTTGTTTTCATCTTCTACTTATGAGTGAGATCATATGGTGTTTGACTTTCTCCCTCTGACTTATTTCACTCAGCATAAAACCCTCAAGGTCCATCCATGTTGTCACAAATGGCTGGATTTCGTCATTTCTTATTCCAGCCCAGCTCTTAGTTGAATCATAGGAAACTGCCATTCTTACAGGTCCAAACAAAGGTTTAATATCAACGATTTTATAGGGTTCGAACTAATCCTTGGCTCACCCCACCCTCTCCCGAACTTGCAGCATGTTCCCAGTCTGGGATGCACACTGCATGTGAACAATGTTCTGTCTGTGCTATTCTTTCTTGTGTCATGCGCAGATCCTGCTTGAAGGTGATGTCTCTGCACATGGACTTACGTCTTATTCATTCTGGTTTTGAATGTTATTCAAAAATGAAATGGCCACCTAGCTGGCCACAGAGCTTCCTCCCAGGAGATCATCCATCAGTCCTAAGTGCCTACTCATGCATAGTGCTTGAAGATAAAGAGATGAGTCCCTGCCCCAGAGTTTACAGTGAAGGCACCAACCCAGCCAGGTAATGAGAATCCCTTATGGGCACGCATCTCCTTAGTCTGCCCAATACTTTTATACGTGGTCTTTCTCAAGGCAATAGTTAGACAGACCTGGCTTTAAATCTCCATCTTTTGCTTCTAAGTGGTGTGGTCCTGGGCCACTTGAGGTCACTTAACCTCTCCAAGCCTCAGTGCCCTCGTTTGTAAAACAGAATCGGGAACAGCACCTACTGCATATGGCTGTTGTGAGGAGAAAATGGGAATACACGTAGATACCACTGGGCCACGCAGAGCAAGCACTCAAGAAACAGTTCCTTGTGAAAGAGGTAGAGTAGCTACTATTCTTCCCTTGATTTCTTTTCTTACGAGGCAACTGGGTGCAGGAAACTATAATGCCGTCTCTGAGATCAAGTAGATCTGGTACCAAACCCTTGGTCTCCTGAGCCCAGACCACACTGTCTCCTTCCTAAAGGCTAACAACTCTTGATTTAAAAGCACATGGACATTTAAGGCTCACTGGAGCAACTCGTAAGGAAATTTCCAAACACATTTGCTACCGCATCACTACCTGGAATAACTCTGGGAGGGCCCACGCAGAATTCCGCACTGCCGTCTCCCCATAATGGCGACCGACTGGCCATATGGTCGTCTAGTTTTCCATCTGCTCCTCCCGCGAGCGAGCGGGAGAGGGGCCTGCCTGCCAGTGGAGGAGCTCGGCTCCTGTCTAATGGCCTCTGAAAGGACAGTCGCACATTAGCTCAGGAAATTCCGCCTTCCCCATCAGTCTTGGAAATGGCTCCTGCTCGACAAACTTCACACAAAAGAGACTTTTACTGGTTGCTTCTGACTTAATGCTCAAACGTTTTCAGATGGAAGAGAGTTGTCTGGTTTTATTTCTTGCACAACATAACGCACTTATCATTAGTCATTTCCTGTCTGTTCTTACTTGAAAATGCATGCACACTTTTCTAGTGTACTGACTGTGATCTGAAATGTGAGACCTTTTGAGGTATGGAGGACACAACGGGTCTTGAAGCCACAACACCTCAACTTGGGACAAATTGCTCTAGCTTCCTGTAGCCTCCAATGATAAGACTGTTGGGTTCTTAACTTTTTGAAAATATGACGAAATTTACGGCCTTTTCTCCAGGAAAAATAGACCTATACTCAAAATTTTGTATAGTTTCTGGGCTCACAGACACCCTTAAAGCCTTCATATACTCCAGATTGAAAACAAGCTGAGTTCTTTAGCTTGGCATTCAAGGCCATCCCGCTCTGGCCTCTTGGTCTCCATCTACACGCCCCCAACCCCAATCAGCACCTCCTCTCTACTAATCCACTCCAGATACCTGTCTCTCCAGCTGATTTGAACTCCTTAGCTCCCCCAACACAGCCCTGGGCCTTTGCTTCCCCCACCAGGGACATCCTTCCATCCATTTTCGTGTTTCAAATATAATTCATCCTTTAAACCTCAGCTCAAGTGCCACCTCCTCCTTGTCAGTGTTTTTTTTAACTCTTCTCATCAGGAAATAATCTTTCCTGAATTTTTCTCCCTTGGCAATTTGTCTTTTTGTTTAGGGCACTTCTCACTTTCCACCTTACAGATATCTCTGTGTCAGTCTTGCTTCTCCTACTGCCCTGTGAGCTAATTCACTTCTCTAAGTGCTCAGTAAACACTCTAGGTAACCAACCCCTGTTTCTTTAATTCACTTGTAGTGTAAATGAAATGCAAATGAAGCTGCAAACCTTCATTTCTCTGTACCCAGACTCCTGATTTGTGTGAAATCTTCAGAGGATCTTGGGGTCAATGTGCGCTGATCTGTAGGGTCTTGCTACAAAGGAATCCTTTGGAATCAACGAAACCCCAGAATTTCAACAACGTATCAGCTGTTCACACACGGACAGGCCATTTGGCAGGACGATTCTCCTGAAAGAATGTCTACTTCCAGAAGAATTGTCTCTGATAAGACAGACAATATTCTACATTTATGAAGGCACGTGTAGTCTGGATAGCTTGGGAACCCCTCTTCCCTATGGTTGAGGGGATGTCAGTTGGCCATACTGCCAATTTAAAGGGCAGGGATGTGGCCTTGGAGGGTCTCTGACTGATGTGTTTTCAATATTCTTCTCCAGGACAGGACAGAGTGACATTCCTTGGTCAGATTACAAGCCCCGAGCCGTGAGATTGAGCCACTGGGAGATTCTTTGATCTTTGTCCTTTTAGAATGTTTCACCAATATCCTAGATTCTATGTAGAATCAAGCTAATTTGGAGATTCACTGAATCCATTGGTTCTAAACATGGCATAGGACCCAAGGGATATGCTTGGATTCAAGGTAAGAAGTGTAGCCTGAGCTCCCAAAGAAGCTGTCAGAAGACCAACCTCTCTGAATTAGGGCAAAAGCAGCCCTTGCAGGCTGACTCCTGCCTTTATAACACACCTGGTTGTTATGGTGATAGGAGGTAAGTGAAGCTGAGAGAGGATGGAGAAATGTTACTGTGGGAAAAGGGGCTTCTGTGCCTTATATAAGTCATGTTCCAAACACACAATTTTGAATAAGAAGTGAGCGGTCTACACCCCAGCTCCCAGCACGGCATGGCATCACGGTATCAAGAAAAATCCCTTCAGATTCCTTCAGGCCTGTCTCTGGCTTCATTTGTGTTACTCTAGGATCCTAAAGAGTTATGATTCCTGAGGAAGGAATTCAGTTACCAGAAACATGTACATTCAGGAAAAGGAGAAAAATCCTGGTAAAATGGCTCCCCCCAGGGTATACTGACCTTCCAAAATTTAATAATTTTATGGACTGATCGCCTTGTTTCTAAAATAATCGGGGAATGCAATTTATTCACTTCTACTTTGGATAGAAGTTTTAAAAAGAAAGACTTAGACTGCCCAAATACCTTGGAAAAGGGGGAATTTTCTGTTGATTTTCCTGATCGTATGACAGTCATAGAGCCCCAGCCTATTAGCCTCCTCCTTCCCATGTCCCAGCGCCTCCAAAGAACGCTTGTATGAAAATGCACAAAGTCACTCGATAATACAAAATGTTATCAGAGTTCAAAATAGTTCTCATATGACAGCTCTTTTCTTCCCTCAGGGACCAAAGGCATTTTCTCCTAACCCAAGAGATAAATAGGACTGGGCCAGTGACATCTTGCTACCTGGAAACGGAACTTTCCATGGGCCACCAGCTCCGACGTCCATTCTAGTGCACAGCGATCTAGCAGCTTCAGTTTGGGGATATGTCCTTGATTTTAAACTCAAAATTCTACTTTAAGTATACCAGGAAAGAGAATGGTAACTAAGCTTTACTTTTTGTTCGTTTTTTCGTGTCCTAGTAGACAATTTTATTGTTGAGTAGTAAACTAAGTATTACTCAAGTGCCTACTGTATATTAAAAGTTTTTCACGTTGTTTCACTTAAACCTCGTTATCCCCATTTAACGGAAAAGGATACTGAGGCTCAAAACGGCTCTGCAGTGTCCCCAAGGTCAGGATTTGAATCTCAGTCTCTTCAGCTCAAGAGAAAGTTCTTTCAGCTATACCACGATGGGTGTCAGCAGAGGTGCCAGCTTCTCTCCCCGTAGAAAGCATGAGGACTGCTCTCAGTCCCACCACGAAACCGACCCCAGCCTGCAAGACCCCCAGGTGTGTGAATGTGTGTGACACATGGACACATGGGTCTGGTGCCCTTCTAATGCGCCCGCGCCTTCCCAGAGCAGCTTAGAGACATCGGGACATTATCTGCCTTTTTCTTCAGTCTGTGCAGGGAAAGTAAAGACCCACTTCAACAGTCTCACTGACAAACCGTACTCAGGAAGGAACTGCTGAGGGACACTTCACACCCGCTTTTGCGAAAGAGTTGAAGGGAAAGGCTAGGATACTATTTGTTTTAAAAGGTTTCGGTCACATCCTATGCAAACACAAAAAAAACTAGCTTCTAAAGGTAACTTTCAGCCTAGAAGTCTGTGTGATAACACTTTCTGCAATTGGCGTGGCATGGTCTCAGATTCGGACACATATGATTCTGCACTGCTACACTGTGCATTTTCCGTGGGCATAATGTGGTGCTTTTTCGAGTTATTCTGAAACATTTCTACACAAAGGAGTGAGAATGATTTCAGCCTTTTTGTCTGCATGGTAAAGTCATGAAAACGATAATAATAGCTTACATATAACTGCACTTTACAGATTACGAAGTGCTTTCATGGACACTCATTGCTGGGGTTTTTTTTTAAAGGTGAAGTCAAGGGAAAATATCAGTAAATGACATTTAACTATTAACATACACCCTTATACTGTAGGTAAGAAAAGGGTGAAATGAAAGAGTTTTTATATTAGAAACAAAGTCAGGTTCTTGAAGTTCTAACTGTTCCTGGTTATCAATAAAAAAAAAAAGTCAATGCTTTTTAAATTAAAAATGAGATGCTGCTACTTACGACTTGATAAGCTGTAAAATGCCTTTCCCGTCCTTCCCAATGGTCCTGCGCCCCATTGCTATTAAATTTTATATCTGCAGCTCATATGGGTTATACAGAATGGCAGGTGTAGGTAAAGAAAAACAATTAGAATAAAAAAAGAAAGCTAATTGTATTCTGATGCTATTTAATGTGAAAATACAGTGGTACCCTCACATCTCTTCATGGTTTTGGTGGTAGAGGTTAAGAAGGCTCAGGCCACACTTGGCCTTTGAACTTGCGGCCACCAAAGGAATCAGGATGCTATGTGTCAAGATCATCTTTAAAAATCTGTGCCACTGTGCCATCCTGGCATAGAAAGCCACCAACATCTCCCCACAGTGACGTACAGTCCCTCAAGACTTAAATTCTACTGGTGAGATCAATAACCATTAGAGAGTAGATTTTCGAGGAATTAGTTTTATTGAAATTAATCTGATCAAACTGCAATTAATCCACTGCTTTTCCTTAGGGATGGCTAAAAAAAGCGGCTGCATGCGTGTACCAGAGGACACCTTACCCGGCTGCCTTGGTGTTTGAGCTGCTCTGAGGATTCAGCACACCTGACACACCACCACTCTGAAGTGCTAACTGGCGGAAGCCGCATCTGGCAGAATCGGCCCATTCAAACTACAGGTGAGTATTCTCAGCCGAGTCTTGCCAACGATGGCAATCTGTGCCTTACGCAGTGAAGAACACTCTGGAGGAGAACCCAGCCGAGCAGGCGCCATCCAGACCGACTCAGAAGATGACAAATACTCCTTCAGAGTGACATTTCCTGCAGGACCGTGGTGCTCAACCTTGGCTGCACAGTAGAATCACCTAGGGAACCTAAAATCTTTCTGCGGCCAGGCCTCCGGCCCAAGCTAATTAAAACCAGCATCTTTAGAAGAGGGGCCCCTGCACTGGTACTTATGAAAGCTCTCCAGATGGTTCTAATGTGCAGCCAAGGGCAGAAGCACTACTGTAGGGTGATTCTAACAATATTTGGGCCGCAGTAGAGGAAGCTGCAAAACACAACTTGCTTAGGGAAGTCAGCGTTCCCCAAAGTCTCGAACCATAGCTGACACGTGCTTTACTCATCTGGAAGCATTTGGGTCCATCTGATTTGTCACAGGTACGAGGAGTGCTATCTGAAATGCCTGTCTTTGATTTTTCCCCCCAAAACAGGCACAATGATATTTAATCAACCCCTACTTTGTAAGAGCCAGGAATTGGTAAAAACTAAACAAACAAAACACCCAAGTGAAATGTCGTTCATTTCAGGGGTGATTCCTCCGAGGGAAAGGCAGGGCACGTACTCCTCCCACCATCTCAATTTAACATCCACTGCATGGGCGGGCTGTAGAGAAATGACAACTATTGTAAATATTATAGAACTGCCAGAAGTTCATTAAATTGGCTCTGCAGATTTTGAAACAAAAAGCTTATACTGCAAATATGTGAACATCACGAAGAAAATAAAAAGGGAGCGAGCTTTCCCACGTCGCAGTACCTGTGGCCTTCCTCTCCAGCATTTTATACTCTCTCCCTATGCTTGAGGATTTCAAAGAGAAGTGCTGTTGAACAATGGTGGGAGGGAGGAGATCCTATCACTGGGTTTTTCAAAGAGACTTTCCAGATTCAGGTAACAGTCAGCTAGAAATCCATTGGCTGAGCACCAAGTGTTAGATTTGTATTGTCTCCATCTTCTGATTTTGAGTCACTATATCTGAGGCGTGATTTTCCTATGTGACAAAATGACTTATTAGATGGTGTAACATGTGGATCTCACTCCAGTGTTAACGTGTTTCAAGAATTTAACTTACCTGCTTCAGGCATGGGAAGCAAGAGTTGATAGAAATAAATGATATAAAAAACACTTACTGCTTCTCTCTCTTCTTCTTAAGTGGGTCCATGAGGCGCAGTGTGTCTCTGATCACGGCCACTTTCACTTCTTCATCCACAAGGCTAGGGACATTTTCAAACACCCCCGGAGAAAGCTTGAATGGGTAAGGATTTTGTGTTACAACGGAGAGAGTGACAGTGCCGAGCGGCTCTCAGCATGCCATCCTCCCACTAGAGCCAGCGGTTGCACTGTTAGATTTGGCTTATGTTCATCTATAGGAGAGAATTGTTTAAGCCTCCCTTTATGATACCTTAAAAATGTCAATTTCCTTTTACAAATCACAAAATGCGTGAAGAGGAAAAAGAACACTGCTTTTCTGATCATCATGCTCATTGTAGAAAATTTGGAAATATAGAAGGGGGTTACGAAAATTAAAAGAATTCACATAATCCCCCCAAATTACATAAAATCCCCCCAAATATAGAAACATATATTAATATTTGGTGTATTTCTTTCCAGTCTTTTGTATGCATCTTTTAGGGGGGAGAAAAATATAACCACTGTTAAATGTACTATTTATCTTAGTGATTTAAGCATGTCAACATGGCTAAATCATAGTCATAGAATTTCAATTAGATCATCTCATGAGGCTAAGTAATTAGTTCATGTCAAAACTGTTGGAAAGGCTCAGCTGTTTCTACATTTGCAGACCTTAAAAATTGGAAGAATGGCATGCTGGGAAATTACCATAGGTCACATAGGTCTTATATTAATAGACTATGTTCAGAGCTCAACAAAATTGGAATTATTAAGACTTGAATAGAACTTTGCTGTGAAAATTTGGGAATGCTGAATCTTGTTCAGCTGAATGAACGACGTAAGAGTGGGAAAATCCAGCTGTATGGCAATATATTCAATGAGAAACTCAAAATACTTACTTCCTGCTCATGTTCGATTCTCATGCTGGGATTTGCATTTACTTCAAGTAGTACAGGCTTCAGATTTTTCATTAGAAGAATGTCAAAGCCTAAAATCTGGGCAAGATAAATACAATTCAGAATTACTCTCTCTAGCTATAATTTCTTTTCAGGAATTGAGTGTGGCATTAGGATCATTAAGGTGAAAATAAATTCAAAGAAATTCGCCCCCCAACCTGGGTCTTGACCCTGACTTCTCTTGTCCACAGCCCCTCTCCCTCTGGGTGTACTTGTCAAGCCAAATGGACAGCAGAAAATTTTATAGAAACCTTGATAATCGGATGAGTTCCCATAGTGCATTTCAGCACTACCGGTGTCGTCTGAAGTGCTATAAGTTGATGACCTCTTTCTTCTTTAGCAGGTTTTTTATTATGTTAAGGATCAGTGGTAGTCCATCGATTTCTCCCTCTCCTTCTGCTCTCCTCTATTAAGTTGCTTCCTAGCAGGTGTCTGAAAACCCAAGGCTCCTTTCTTAACTTCGGGTGTACATCAGTATCACTAAGGACCCCTTTAAAAACCACTGCGCATCCATCAACCCACACCTGTGAGTCAGAAGCTTTCAGAGTGGAATGCAGGCAAATGTATTTTGAATAATAAATCCCCCAAGGAATTGTGATATACCCTCTTCGCTAAGGAGAATGGAATATTTATTAGACACCTACCTGGCACCAATTACTATACAACGCACAAATTATTCACCATCTCATTTAATCCTTAAGACAGTATATTTGAAGGAGAGAGTATGCTCTCCATTTTACAGAAGCAAAAACTGAGTCTCAGAAAGGCCAGTGGATTTCCCCAAGTCTGCCCAGCTAGTAAGAGACAGAGCTGGATTTCCTACCCAAGCAGGACCGGCGACGTAATTTATGAGACCCAGTACAAGATGAAAATGCAGGGCCCCTTGTTCAAAAAGTATTAACAATTTCGTGACGGTGACAACAGAGCATTAAACCAGCCGTGGAGCCCTTCTGAACGCGAGGTGCTGTGTGACTGCACAGGCCACATGCCTACGAAGTCACCTGCACCCACGGCCAACTCCAACACCATTTGCTGGGCGCCTCTCCAGAATCCAGCACACTGCCTCCGGTAAAGCTTTGACTTCTTCTGGCCTCTTTCAGTTCCTCACAAGCCCTCTGCTGGGGTAAGCCACTGTGCATCTCATTCCCTCCGCCTGAAACAGTCCTTCACCTCCATAACTCCTCCTTATCCTTGAGATCACGGGTCCTAATTAGATTCAGCTTCTGACTCTCGGACATCAGATTCTTGAGACAACTCTCATTATTTCTATAGGAAGTGATAAGGTAGAAAGCTTATAACATAACTGATACAATCCCAAAGTTTCAAAACAGAAGGTGGAGAACAAAGGAGAGAAAGAAAAAGATATAACTGTATCCCTTTCTCTGTGGACTCAAGAAGAAAAGATGAGGTGAAATCCATTTGCTTGTCTGTATAGACTATGGATTAGTTAAATGACAATTATTAAACTGTAGCTTTATCTTTATTAATGAAATCAGAGCCTGAATGACCATTTTTGGGGGGTAATTCAAGACAAGGTTATTCTTCAGTGAAGGGCAATAAGGATGAGATGTTGGAAAAGTCATCCTCACTCTATTTTTCTTCCCCTAGTCATGAAAAGAAAGGAATGGAAATTCAGTAGAGAATGTTACATGTATTATAGATCTGCTTAATAATATATGACAAGTGGATATGAGTAATGAGGCCTTTAAGAGACTCTGGTGACATCATCAGTCTAACTTCAGACCTGGTCTGAGACATGTGATGTTGAAAAGGCTACAGAGAACGGCGGGCTGCAGTGCCAACGTTTATCATCCTTAGTCATCAACGCTTACTTTCTGCTACATCTTAGAAGTTTGGACTTGTACTGTGTCAGTCTGGTAGACTCTTCCAGTTCAATGCACAATGGTTTTCTGAATGTAAAGCTACAAGAAAGCTGGAAAGGAGAGTGGAAAAACCTCATCAGCTGTATTGACCCATACCCTCCAGCGGCGTAATAGTTTCCCGAACCTAAACTTCGGTGCATGTAGTTGAATATGTTGGACCTTGCACAAGAATGCTTTGGAGTCAGAAAGATGTGGGTTGCAATCCAAGCTCAGTCTCTTACGTTGGCTAACTGACTCTAGGTCTGGTGCTTAGCCTCTCTGAGCCTCACCTGCCTCATCTGAAAAATGGGATAACAATGGCTACCTTGCAGGGTACTTGATAATGGAAGCAAAAAGGACCTAGGATTATGCTCATCATATAGAAGGTACTCGATATCTGCTGGCTCCTTTTCCAGTTTCCTACTAATCCCACCAACAAGAAATGGTATTAGTGGCTTTGGAGTCCAGAGGAGCCAATTTCAAATCTCAGTTCTGCCTTCAACTTGTGTGATTACAGGCAAGTTATGTAGCAGCTCTAAGGTTGAGTTTCCTCGTCTGTAAGATGGAGATAAAAATAGTACTTACCTTAGTTCATTCATTCATAAAATATTAACTGAATGCTTCCTATGTCCCAGGAACTATTCTAGCTTCTGGAAATTTAGTAGTGGACTAGACAAAGTCCCTGTCCTCGTGGAGCTTACAATCGAGTAGGGCAGACAGGATCACATAAAGATAACGTGATGTAAAATATTTTGCACACTGCCTGATGCACAGTAAGTGTTTAATGAAGGTCAGCTTTATTATGGTTTTCACCAGTTCAGGGAAACATGAATTGTTTTCTTTTCAAAAGTTTGATGAAATATGTAGCATCAATGGACCTCAATAAACAGAATCACAGAACTGGGAGGAGCTTAGAGTTGATCTTGTCATAAAATCTCAGGATCTCAGACCTGGCAGAAAAATCAGGAATTTACATGGTCCAGTGTTATTCAAAATGAGGTTCTTTTCAGGGGAAGCACTGGGGAGGCCAAATCAGATTAACTTTTACCTGTTTTACATACTGGGGTTCTCAGGGAATAAAAACTTACCATTTTTTGGAAAAACTACTAATCTAGTCTAACACTCACTTTATGCAGATCAAATGGAGAGAGAGAGAGAGAACTTTTCAATCACGTGATACTCTGCCCCGCCTCCGAGTAATTCAATCAGCAATTACGTGTTGCACACTTCCTACTTGAGGGGCCCTGGGGATTCGAAGACATCTTTCCTTCATCCCTGACTTCCAGAAGCTTCCAAAGCGAGTTGAGGAGAAAAGGTGCCTGAGCTATTAATTGTAAACTCATGCAAAGGCTCCAAACTACATTCCAATGAGATGGGATGCTCTCCTGAGCCCTAGAACTACACGTCCATCTGCATTCAGGGTATTCCCAACTGGTAGGTCCCAGATTCCTCAAATTCAATGCATCCAAGCTCACTATCTGTGGATGGCAGCCTCTAAGATGGTCCCAATGATCCTCACCTCCTAGTATTCATGCCCTGTGTAATCTCCTCCCTTTGAGTGTGGGTTGCACCTAGTGACTTATTTCTAACAAATAAAATAGGGCAGAAATGATGGGATGTAACTTCAAATATTAGGTGATAAAAAGACTGTGGCTTCCATCTTGGGATGTATTCTCTTACTTGCTTGCTGGCTCACTCTGAGTGAAGCCAACTGCCATGTTGTGAGCTGCCCCATGGAGGGGTCCAGGCGAGTGGGAACTGATGTCTCCATCCAATAGCCACGGGGGACCTGAGGCCTATCAACAACCATGTGAGTGAGCTGGGAAGAGGAGCTACCCAAGCCAAGTCCTGAGATGACTGCAGTCTTGGCCAACATGTTGACTGCAGCCTTGTGAGAGACCTTGAACCAGAGGACATCAGCTAAGCCTAGATTCCTGATCCACAGAAACTGTGAGATAATAAATGTTTGTTAGTTTAAGCTGCTAGGTTTGGGGGTAGTTTGTTACTCAGCAATAGATAATTAATCCACCATCTTTCTCTAAAATCTACTTTGCCTCCCATATTCCTTATCCATCCAACCACCTAAGTCAAAAATTTCCCCTTCCTCCTTTACATCTAGCTGTTCCCCAACTCCTGTACATTCACCTCCTAAAGAGCTGTCTAGATCTGGTCCACTCTCACTGCTTCCAGTCTACAGCAGGGCTGCACCATCTTTTACCTGGGCTACTTTCATAGCTTCCCCCTCTCGAACTCTCCCTTCTGATTCATCTGGCACAAGGGGCTGCCAGAGTAATTTTTCTAAAATATAAATAGAAAAATAACATTTGTTCGCCTAAAATCTCTGCATAAAGAATGAAACCCAAGTTCTACAGCACGTCCTACAAATTCCTCTATGACCTGGCATCTGTCTCACGCTCCAGCTTTATTTCTGCCCACTCCCTCCTGCACATCTTTGGCTCTAATTGTGCTGAACTATTAGAAGTTCTAGGAGGCTCTACTGCTCTTGGTTTGTGTACTCTTCTGCCTGGAAGACAACTCTACTTATCAAATATTTATTGAGCACCTACTAAATACTAGATACTGCTCTAAGCACTGGGAATAAAGCAGTGAACAAGACAAACGATGTTTTAGCATCCTACCCTCTTGGGGCTTACATTCTAGTGGAGAGAGAGGCCACAAGCAAGTTGATAATTAAAGCAAGGTAAGAACATAGAGTGTGATACTATGGTGGGTGGAGGGGCGGTTTTGGTGGTTTAGATAGAATGTTCAGGAAAAGCCTTTCTAAGGAGGTGACATTGTCATCCCATTGTCTTCTGGCTTGCACAGTTTCTGATGAGAACTTTTTTGTTTATTCTTTGTTTCTCTGGACATAGTGTCTTTTCTCTCTAGCTGCTTTTAAGATTTTCTTATGACTGGTTTTCCATAATTTGATTATGATTAGCTTTGATATGTGTGTGTCTGTGTATCCTCGTTAGAATTTCTTGAACTTCTTGGATTATGGAGTTTATAGCTTTTAACAAATTTGGAAATTTTGATCCATTTCCTCAAATATTTTTCTGTATCTTCTTTCTCTTCTGCTCAAGGAACTCCAATTACACATATGTTAGATCACCTAATATTTACCATAGGTCACTGAGGGTCTGTTCATTTATTTTTGTAGTCATCTTCTTCTCCCCGTTTCATTTTGGGTAGATTCTATTCCTATGTCTTCAAGTTTATTGATCATTTCTTCTGCAGTGTCTAATCAGATGTTAATCCCATCCAGTGAAATTTTCATTTCAGATATTGTATTTTCTTCTTTAGAAGTTCCATTTGGTTCTCTTTCATAGCTTCCATTTCTCTACTAGGCTCATATTTCCCTTTAAACTTTTGTACATAGTTATAACAGCTGTTTTAACATCCTTTTCCTACTAGTTTCATCATTTCTAACATTTCTGGGTATGTTTTTATTGATTTTTCCCCATTGGTATGGGTTACCTTATCTGCTTTGTGAAATGTCTAGTGGTTTTCTACTGGATGCTGGACATTGTGAATGTTACAATGTTGAGTGTCTCTATTTTGTCTTCTTTTAAAAAGTGCTAGGCTGTTTTGGCAGTTAGTTATTTGCAGATTAGTTTGACATCTTCAAGGCCTATTGTTTAAGCTTTGCTGGGTTGGGTCTAGAGTAATTTTCATTCCAGGGAAGATTCAATCCATTAAAGCATAACTTCCCCAGAGTCTCCATTGAATGCTCCCAGTAGTCATCAAGGACTATCCATTCAGAGGATGGAAAGGACTAGCCATTCAGAGCTTGAACATTTCCCTGCTCTGTGTGAGCTCTTTGCCCAGCTTTGCGGATCAACACTCCACACAGCAAAGATGCACGGGGATCCCATGCAGGTTTCTGGAGCTCTTCTCTTGCTTGGCTCCCTCCTTTTCAGAGTTCTGCCCACAGAATTCCAGCCACCTCAGCATTCCAAAACTTTGATCTCCATCACCTCAACTCATTGAGGTCACCAGGCTCTGTTTAGTTTCCTCCTCCTTGTTCCCACCTTCTGGAGATTGCCCTAGACAGAAAGCTGAGGCAACTGTAGGACTCACCTTGGTTTTTTTCCCCCTTTCCTCAGGGATCACAGTGCTGAGCTGTCTGTTTTCAAAAATCTGAAAACACTTATTTCATGTATTTTGTCTGGCATTATAGTTGTTTGCAGAAGGAGGTTAAGTCCAGTCTTTATGACTCCATCATGACCAGAAGCAAAAGTCTCAAGAGGTGATCTATGAACAGGGACTGAATTAAGTGAGTGAATAAGTTATTTGCATTGCTAAGGAAGAGCTGTCTAGGCAGAGGGAACAGCAAGAACAAAGGCCACTTCTGGTGAGCAAGAGAGAGAGTGGCAGGAGATGAGGTCAGATAGAAAGACAAGGGACAGATCACATAGCATCTTGTAGGCCATGGTAAGGAGCCAGGATTTTACGTGCAATGAGAAAGCCACTGGAGAGTTTGCACAAGGAAAGTAATTTGATCTGACATGTTTTAAAAGAATCGCTTTGGCTACAGTGAGAAAAATAGGCTATAAGCAGCAAGAGTACCAAAAGGGACATCAATTAGGAGGCTACTGCAGTGGTACAAGTGCATGGTGATGGCTGCTTAGATTGGGATGGTAGCAGTGGAGTTGGTTAGAAGTGGTTACATTTAGGATGTGTTTTAAAGTCTCTTTGCAAGAGTTGCTTATGGATTGGATTTAGGAAAGAAGGAAAAAGAAGAAATAAAGATGACAGGTTTTTGATCTGTACAACTGATTGAAGGCTATTAATTTACTGAATAGGAAAAACAGTGGGATACTAATTGGGGAGGGAAACCAAGAATTTGATTTTGGACATGTCAAGTGTGGGATGCCCACTAGAAATGCAAGGAGAAAATTTAAGTGGGCAGTGGGATAGACCAGTCTGCAGCTCAAGGAGAGGTCAAGACCAGAGGTACAAATTTAGGATCAACAGCTCATAGCTGATACTTAAAGCTATGGGGCTAGATGAGATCATTTCAGGAGTGACGGTAGACAAGAGGGCAACTTTCCATGGATTGAATCCTGGGGATCTCCAACATGGACAGGTCCAGAAGAAGGGGCTGAGAAGCAGCAGCCAGTGAGTCAGGAGGGGAACCACGGGAGTGTGGTGTCCCTCAGCTTTTTCTGCTTGGCAAATTCTTCTTCATGCCTTAAGTTCCAGCTTAAACATCTCTTCTGGGAAGCCTTCCCTGACTGGGTTAGGCAAAGTTAAATGACTCCCTTTTCTGTGCTCTTGCAGCATCCTGCATACGCCCTCTTATAACATTCATTGCAAGGAATTGTCATTCCCATGGGTCGTCTTCCCCACTAAACTGTGTACCTCTCAGGGGCAGGAACTGTGTCCTATCCATAACCATGTGCCCCACAACTAGCTCAGGGCTTGTCCCACTGGGTGCCCAGGGAATGTGTCCAAAGGAAGAAAAAAGCTTAAATATCAGACGTGGTCAAGGAAGCCTTTACAGAGAAGGTGGGATTTGAGCAGCACCTGTCGGAAGGCACTGAATTTCAAAAGCAGCGAGAACAGGAGAGAGCATGCCAGGCCAAGACAGAAGAGAACAAACAGACAGAACTGGGAAAGCACAAATGATGTCCAAGAGACAGGAATTGGCTCTGTTTGGCAGGCCTGCAGGGCTCAGAGAGGCTAGAGGGAAGCTAGACTGGGGCCAGGCTGGGAGGCGCCCAAGGCCAGGCTAAGGACTCAGTTCTCAAACTATGTTCCTTGGAATACCAGTGTTCCATTAAGTTTAAAATGTGAAAATTTCACGGTTTCCTATAACTTGGAGGCACCTCTTCATAGACAAGTTTGAGAACTGTTGTTACAGATAACAATGTAATAATAAAAAAAATCTATCATTTATTAAGCGATTATTATGTGCTAGGTACTGTGCCAAACGTTCCACATGGCTTTCTCTCATTCAATCTCACAACGACTCTGTGAGGTAGATACAAGTATTATCCCTATTTGCAGATAAGGAAACTGAAGCAAAGAAAGGTTAACTTGCCCAGCTCACAGCTAGACTGCTAGAAGGAAGAGCTGGGGGTAGCCCACACCAAGCCCTTGTGTGGTCACTGGACTGCTTCCTTGTCTCTTTTCTATGTGGTGTCTGGGGCTGAGAGGAGGGAGGGGGTAAAAGAACAAGGAAGAAACAGGAGAAGCACCTTAAGAGTTAGGGAAAGTGTCTCCTCCATACATCTAAGGGGAAGGATCATGGCCAAGGAGAGAATTAGACACAGAGATAGAAGAAGATAGAGACCCAGCAATGGAATCGGGGAAGAATGTTCTGGAAAGCTGAGCTAGAAACCTTTCCTTGGCATGTGTATTTCTGCCACATGAATCATCTACACCCAGATGGCCCATACTGTTTAAGCCAGGGTCACACTGCTGCCCTCAAGAAGACTGACAGGAGGATATGTTGCTGGGGGCTGCCTGGGCAATGGCAGGGGGACAGGAGGAATGACAGGGCAGCCACGTTCCTAGGCAACAGATTACAGGAAACCTGCCCACAGCCTGAGCCGCGCCAGCAGCTGCTCTGGGCCATTGCAATTTCCCAAGTAGTTATTGTGGCTGTGATTGGAAAGGGGTCACAGTCACATGTTTAAGACAAATGTAATTTTGTTGGCTAGAGTGTATGTCTTGGAATGCTGCTATCTGGGCCAGGCCCAGGCTACGAGCAAAAGGGGCTTATAGCAGAGATAATTCATTACATATGCGCAGAACATTATAGTTTGCAACGCCCTTCATAATCTTTGTCTCCGGTGAGGTGGACAACAACCCTGTGAGGTGGGTGATCAAATGGAGGCACAGGGAAGTTAAGTCACTTATGCAAGATCATACTCCAAATTAGTTCCAGTGTTTGAGATGCAAACTAACAAGTGTTTTAACAAGTGATAAGAATAAAGCAAGCAAGAGAGGACTCCAAGGAGAAAAGGACAATCTTTCCTCAATCACTGTGAATCTGAAATGTATGGTGAAACAAATTTCACACTTCTAACACCTGATACCTTGTCAAAGCATTTTCACCTGCATCAGTTCACAATACTCAGAAGGCAGGAAGGGAAGTGAGCGTAGGTGATTCACAGAGAAAGAAACAGAGGCTCAGGGTGGTGAAGAAACTTGCCCAGGTCACACAGCTGGAAGGAGAAAATCCCCCTGAGGCTTTGCTCCCAGTGCTGGGCTCCTCCCCTGACCCCAGGCCTGGAAGCATTTAGTGTGGTCAGGCAATGGAAGACGGCCCAGCGCTGTGGTTCCACTGGGTGGGCGTGATCTGTCCAAACCAGCGGCTCCCTCCCTGTCTGCCGTCCAGTTCCCCACGGCTGGGGCCCCTGGTTCCGCCCCGATGGCTGTCCCATGCAGCCTGTCCACAGCCAAACGACCGCCCTGGCCCTCCACCCTGCACTTGCACTGTGCCAGGGCTCTGCGGCTTGGCCATGCATGCCGGCCCACATGATACTCCTGGAATAGCTGTCACTGTCAAACAGATGTGACCACCAGTCCCCCGGGATGACCCTGGGTACCTCCACGTTGCAACTGTCCCCTTTGCCCTGACATTTGGATGGCTCGGGCCAGGATTTGTTTTCTCTGGTCCGACCTCTAAGTTCTACCCCCTTACTCTTCCTAATGCCTTAAGCCACCTGCCTGATGGCTGAGCTGGACATTCTGCCTGGGGTCCAACTGCCTAAGGATAGATCTCTGGATAGCAACCAGCCTTCCTGGAACTGATCACTGCCTGAACCCCCTCCAAAGGGCTCTGCCAACCTGCCTGGAAATCCTGAAGACGGGTGCCCAGCCCCCAGGGAAAGCCTCTCTGGATTTGGGGGTGCACCTTGGGACCAGACTCCTCTTCTGCTATTGAATGAGTGCCCCATTCATTAGAGATGCTGCCCCACTGCCTCCCCTCTCCCTTCTTGTTCCATTGTACCTGTTACTCTCCTGCCACAGTCTTAGCTAGAGGACTAGAGACTACCCAATGTTCATTGACAGAAGAGCTGACAAGCAAATTGTGCATATTGACCATGAAATATACAGCAGTGCATATGAAACAAACCAAGAACCCACATCAGGAGGTTGTGGGAAAGAATGTGGCAGAAGACTACATACTTTATAACAGCGTTTTTATAAAGCTCAAAAACAAGCAAAACAAAACAATATATTGTTTAGGGATACATTCATGTGTAATAAAAGTACTTTTAAAGCAAGGAAGTGATAAAGATAAAATTCAGGATAACGGCTACCTCGGGGGTGCGTGGAGACGTGGGACGGGGGAGAAGCACAGTCATTGGCGATCTTGGGTTGGGAGATGGGTTTGGGCTGATCACTTTGTTGTTCTGCTTCATAGCTTACATACGTGTTCCATATGTTCTTTTTTACATATCAACTGCTACAAAATAATTTGAAAGATTAGATGGAGAGGGTCCCAGTGGCACTCTGTCTTATCGTCTGCTCCCCATTCTGATTTGTCTGGTGGCAGGAAGCTGTGTGCCTACTAGGTGCCCGGCTTCATGTCCCCCACCACCCTCACAGCCAGATGACCTGAAGGAATGCTCTACCCTCGTTCCCATTTCCTTCTGTCTCTCGTTCTGGCTCAGCCCACTACACTCTGGCCGCTGGCCCCTCACTCCACCGAAGATGACTCTCGTTGAAGTAGTAAGGACGATGGGCAGTTTCAGTTCTGGTCTTGCGTGACATCTCAGCAACACTTGCCGAAGCTGACCCCCACCTGCTTCTTCTCCACCTGCTTCTTCTCCAAGCACGTCTTCCTTGGCATTTATGGTCTTCCTCTCCTGAAATCCCTTCTATATCTGAAGCCACTTCTTCTTGGTTTCTTTTGATGGGTCCCCTTCCTCTGTCTGTCCCTTACTTAAATAGTGGTGCCCACAGGGCTCTTCTCACCCTGTGACCTCTCCTGGCTTCGGTCACCATCTGACCACTGATGAGGTCCCAATCTTCTCCTCCAGCTCAGATCTCTCTCCTGAACTCCAGGCCCAAATGTCCAACTGTCCACTCAACCCCTTCACTTGGATGCCCCACAGGCACTTCAAAGGCATGTCCAAGCCCAAGTTCCTGACCTTCCCCCTACAAGCCTGGTCCCTTTCCAATGGCTTCTATCCATCCATCCAAGTGCCTAAGCCACCTGTGAGTCAGCCTTGGTCCCCTCCCTCGCTGCCTCCATCTCTCCACCCTTCCCTAGCCCCAACCAATCACCAAGTCCAGCCATTCTACCTTCCAATGGCTCTCAAATCTACTCTCTCCATCTCCACCAACACCTTCCTAATCCAAGTCGTTATCATCTCTTGCTAGAGATGTCATTCATTTCTTGTATGACAGCAATCAACTCACTAGTCCCCTCCGTGCTCCCAGAGTTGCCTCAATCCATTCTCCACCTTGCAGCTGGTTTGTTTTTCTGTTCTTTGTAAATGCAATTCTGAGTGCCTCAGTCCCCTGCTAACATCCTCCAGTGGCCCCCACTGCCCTCAGCTCTCCATGACTTCACCCCTACCTACCTCTCCCAACCTATCTTCCCTCACCTTCCTCAAACCCCACCCTCCAACCATACGGAACCTCTTTCCGTTCCTTGAACACTTCCTTCTTCACTCTTGCCCCTAGGGCTGCAAACGTGTCTCTGCCTAGAACACTTTGTCTCCCCCAGCCCTATCCAGTCCCACCTGCTTCATCTAATTCTTAACTCATGTTCCAGTTTAACTGCCACTTCTTCTGGGAAGCCTTCCCAGACCACTGTCACTCCCACTCAGAAGATGCTAGATGATCCCACAATCTCACAGAGCCCAGTACATTTCCTGCTCCAGTCTAGTGCTTATGGTACTGTATACAAACTGCTTGTTAAAACTATTTGTCTCCCACAATAGTAGACTCTATGCATGAGCCAGTGGGGACCTGACTTACTGTCTCACTAGGACCTCGGACAGTGCCTGGCCCCTACTAAGCAGGTGGTAAAAATTACTGGAAGAAAGAATGAATAAATGAATGGCAGGCACTGGGCTTTACATATGTCATCTCATTTAATTCTTACAAGAATCCTTTAAGAAAGGTACTATTAGTCTCATTTTACAGGTGAGAAAAGGGAAGTAACTTGCCCCAAACCACACAGCTAGTAAATCAAAAAACTGGAAGTTGGACCCTGGTTTAACCCCAACAAGCAGCCCTCCCCGTTCGGGCCATCCCACCCCATCCCTCATCCCACACGAGGCCAGGGAGCCCTCTGTAGGCCCCGTCAAGGTTGAGAACTCAGGCTGGGAACTGGCAGTGGTTACCTGGAAGCACGTGGGCCCCGGCCTCCCTGCGGGGATGTCCGACTGGTAGAAAACTTTGAGCTCTGGAGTCAGGGCAATGACAGTCTTAATCACCAAGGAGATGATATCAGACCAGACCTTCTTGATGTCAACACCTTTGGAAGACAACCTACAAAGAATGCTCGAGAAAGTCCTTTTGCTGCCTGTGCTAGTACTGTCCGAATGGACAAAGTTACCACTATGGATGTTCAGTGAGTAGTTGGTTAAGTGCATAAAGATGTGGTGTAGATTTTTGGGGCTGGGCTCCTGATATGGCTCAGTACAAAATCTAGAGAGTCCATCTTTGGCTATATAAATCTCTAAGGGGTCTAAGGACTTTAGTAAGACATACAGACGAATATCGAACTTGAGCTTGTCGATAAGAAGAGGTTTGCAGATGTATTCCTGGACCACCGCCGGCCTGCTCTGGAGGGTTCCTGCCAGGCGGATGTCGTTGGGGTCTTTAATGAGGTAGATTCCGTCACCCTGACAACCACCATCAGGTTTCACAATGAAAGTGGGCTTCCAGGAGGGGTCACCGTCTTTCACCATTTGAACCTGGGGGGGGAAAAGAATGGTTAGCACTATGATTTTTTTCCTCTCTGGACCCCCAAGACAGAGCAGGATCTTGGTAAACATTTGGTGAATGAGTGACAAAATGAGCCCTGCCTCTAGGAGCAAGTCATTTGATGATGATGATGATGATGATGATGATGACGACGATGACGATGATGATGATGATCTAGTAGTATTGCTCAGTGCCTACTATGCCCCAGGGACTAGCCTGGGCACTTTACAAGTTACCTCTTCTATAAGGTGGTTCTCTTTTTATAATCTAGGAATCAGAGAGGGTACAGCTGTTGATAAGTGTGTGGGTATTGGAGTCAGACTGCCTCGGCTCAAATCCTGGCCCTGCTACTTACTGTGTGACCTTGGGCAAGTTACTTAGGTTATCTGTGCCTTCCTTATCTGTAAAATAGGAGTAAGATGGTTCTGAGGGCCAAATGAGATAACAAATGCACACGGCTAAGCACACAGAAGCTGACTCATAAAAGGCAGCCATCAAGCCTGGCTTAGTGCTATTTTTTACGTGAAGTAACCTGTTGGCTCACTGAGGCCAGAATTTGGATTAGAATCTAGATAAGGGCTCTATAGGGCCTGTGTCTTCCTCTGGACTAGCACGTGGCAGTTTCCTCATCTTAAAAGTGGAGATATAAAAACCCACCCTCACTGAGTCATCGTAAAGAAGAAATAAACCAAAATGTGCAGAAAGCCAAGCACGGTACCTAACACAGAGCTAGGACACAGGAAATGTTGGTTTTATCTTAATATCTCTCATGAGATTCATCTAGCAGACTTGGCCAGTCCTTCAGTCTGTTGAGACTTTTTTGAGACTAGATTCTGTCATCCATAATATTTGCTCTCCTCCCAGCTCCAGGTCAGCAGGACACTCACATAATTATCCGGGGCACTTGCCCAGTCCAGACAGTCAGTCTGGGTCTCTGGGTCTGCATAATTCATACGTGCCCAATCCCCCCAGACACTTGTCAGATCCTTCATGCAGCTATGGAGAACAGATGGATTGAATGGCAGGAGAGGAGGTTTCCACAGGGGGAGGGGAGCTCGAGGAAATTTAAAGGTGGATTTGAAAGAGGCAACCACTCTCTCTGCAGCTTCTGGTGTGAAAGAGCAGGAGGACAGGCCTTCCTTCCTTCCATTCTGAACTCTGTAACTCAGAGCAGAGCCCAACCCAGAACATCCACGCTCTGGGTTTTACTGATCTCTCTGACCAGCCTATATTTCTAAGTGAAGCTTTTGCCAATTCCCTGGGCACTATCAGTTACTCCGGGCTTGTAAAAGATCTTTAACGATGGAGAAACACTTAAAGCCTTAATAATGGTCCACATCAATTGTTTCCCCTTGTCAGCAGGATTCGAGAATGGAACTTCACAAGAGATCAATGCAAGCCTCCCAGGGACCTCCACAGAGCCTTGCTTGCAACTGTGACCTTGATGTTTATGTAGCTATTTAATATTCACCCACGGCATTCATACATTTGGCCCTTTACAGTAAATAGAAGCGAGCTGGAGAAATGGCAGTTACGGATCAGGAAGTGAAAAATGTCAGGTTTGCACTGATAGGTAATTTTTCCCTCTGGAAAGCTTTTGCTATGCTAAAGATACTAACAGTCCAATACATTATCTGGAGCAATATTTTCTCCTTTGAATTCAGCGTATATGTCTTAAATAAATTAAACTACATGGTCAATAGTCTCTGTCATTCATTGCATTACTGAATATTTCTTCTGCTCTTTGCCAGAGTAGTACCATACAAATCAAGATTATTAATACCAATAGAATCATTGCGTTTTTACAACGGGAAGGATTTTTGGAGATCAACGTCATCCAATCCTCTCGTAAGTCAAAGGGGGAAGCTGAGACTCAGAAAGGTGACATTACTTGCCTCGCGTCTCATAACTGGCTAGAGGTATGGTTAGGATGAGAACAGAGGTCTTTTGATCTCAGGTTCTCTGTGTCATTTTTACCTCTGATAAGATAAAATGAAAGGTCTCTTTTCCCTGAATACTGCAGGAAAGATTCTCTCAATATAGCAGACAGTATTGGTATCTGAGCTCTGGCCTCACCCTGAAGAGCCTGGCCCCTGAGCATGGCCTTCGTGGATCCCTAACTGCGGGTCCGGAGTTTGCCAGGATGGCCCCCAGGTCTAGATTTCCTGTCCGGGTTCCTGGCTTGTTACGATACAGGCACAATCTGCGGGAAAGCCTCATGGCTGTGCCGAATGTGCTTCCCAAAGCCGGCAGACTCAGCAGCGACTTTCATTTCTCAAACAGAAAAAGATTTCCTGGAATTCATATTCTCTCTCCTCTGAGGTTTTACTCGAGGGTGACCCTTTCCCCCGAGTTGTTAAAGTTATTAAAGTTAAGAACCAATGCATTGATTCTCAGCAAGAAGTCACGGACCAGAATCTAAATAGAGTCTATATATCTAGGCCCCAGCCCCAGAAATTCTGACTTAATAGATCTGGGACGAGACCTGGGCCTGTGCATTTTGGAAAAGGCACCATGGGTGATTCTGATGTTCACTCTTCGAGAATCACTGAACTAGTGAGAATTAAATAAAAACACAATCTGGGACCAACATATTGAATGACGTTTCATGCGTTGATGTTAACGTGAACATGAGGAAGACCAGCACTTAGGCTACAGCGGACGGTAGCTCCAGTCTTCCCCAAACCCGCTGTTGGCCGTGAAATCCATTATTGTGTGACCGTAAGCATGGATGGCTGAAGACAGACAGTGAGGATATGCTGGCCTGATTGCTCAGCACTCAGAGCCCCATTGAAAAATTTATGTGTCTTTTACTGCCCCCTAGTGGATATTTGAGAAGTGTGACTGGAAAAGACCCCCGTTCAAAATTCCAACTCTTCTTAGCAGTTAGACACTCTATTAAGATGTTACCACGGTCTTAGAGAGGCACCAGTACAAAGAGTTCCCTTGGTAGCACTGTTAAGGTAAGCTCATACTTCGAACGAACTTATCTCTAAAATGCCAGGGTTGGCCAAGCTCACACTCAGTTTTCACACTCTCTGTCTTAAATTTTTTTTTTTTGAGGAAGATTAGCCCTGAGCTAACTGCTGCCAATCCTCCTCTTTTTGCTGAGGAAGACTGGCCCTGAGCTAACATCCGTGCCCATCTTCCTCTACTTTCTATGTGGGACACCTACCACAGCATGGTGTGCCAAGCAGTGCCATGTCCGCACCCAGGATCCGATCCGGCAAACCCCGGGCCACCGAAGCGGAACGTGTACACTTAACTGCTGTGCCACCAGGCCGACCCCTGTCTTAAATATTTTTTAACTTAAGTATATTTCAAGTGTCCTCCCTATTACACAGATTGGCCTACCTGTCAAAATTCTCAGTCTGTAAAAAACTTTTAAAATTATGGGCAACATGAATATGAAATCCTGGAAATATATACCACAAAAAAGTCAGCGACTTTATATATTCTCCATTGTATTTTTTGTATTTTCCAAACTTTACAATAGAAAAAAATATATAAGTAGTAACAGTAGGCAGCAGCAAGTGCCTCTAAATATAAAGATTTTCATAAGGCACAGCTTTTGGTGAACAGACAGTTGTACACACATGTTCACAGAGCATTGCACACAATAGCAAAAAGACGGGAGCGGCCAAGTGTCCACTGATAGATGAGTGGATAAACTAAATGTGGTATAGCCACACAATGGAATATTATTCAGCCATAAAAAGGAAGGAGATTCTACTAATGCTACAACATGGATGAACCTTGAGGACCTTATGCTAAGTGAAATAAGCCATCACAGAAAAGGACAAATACTGTATGGTTCCACTTATATGAGGTACCTGGAGTAGTCAACTTCCCAAAGACAGAAAATAGAATGGTGGTTACCAGAGTCTGGGGGAGGGAGAAACGGGGAGTCAGTGTCTGATGGGGACAGTTGGAGTTGGGGAAGGTGAAAAGGTTCTAGAGATGGATGGTGGTGGCGGTTGCACAACAGCGTGAAGGCACTTAACGCTACTGAATTGGACACAAAAATGGTTAAGATGGTAAATTTTGTTATGCGTATTTTACCACAATTATTTTTAAGCTAAAAAAAATATTTTTAATTAAAAAAAAAAGAAATAGCTTTTGGTGAGTTAGAAAGAGGAGTGAAGTGGAAAACAAAAAATCTGGATTCTAGAACCAATTGAGTCAGGTAATTTCCGACCGCGTGGCCTGGAGAAAGTCACCTAACCCCCGGACCTGGTTGTACTCACCCATAAAATAAAAGGGTCACACTCAGGGCCGTGGCTCTTGCCAGCTCACGGGTTCTAAACCGTGATTTATGTGGACATCACCACAGCTGAAGGCTGTGTCACAGACACGCGAGCGGCATTAATCAGTGGGGAGTTCACGCTGCCTGCTGCGCTCAGCGCACCGGGATGATCTACAAGAGCGGGAGATCCGGACTGGAGATTTATGATGCACCTGGGGACATCGGCTGGGCATCTGGGGGAAGCAAGCTAAAGTATTTTGAGAGGGAAATTCAGCACCTGGAATACCAAGCCATGAAACATTATTAGCAGCGAGGGGCAGGGAAGAGGACAATATCTGAAGAAATACTGTGTCTGCAATACCAGGGAAGTCAAAGCCAGTCAGAGCAGTCCTCTGTCACTCGGGCGGCTTTGCGTCCAGTCTTAGCAACCCAGACCCTTGGTGTCACAGGCAGCAGATCTTCAGCAGAAACAAGTCTCTGCGTAGACAGACAGATGTCACAAAGCGCAGGCTGGACAGGGTGCAGGGACCAGCCCCTCCCAGCCTCGGCGACCGAGCCTCGTACCCAGGGCAAATGCCTGCTCCCAATGGTCAGGCAGGTCTCTGAGCCAGTGCAGAAGGAGGCAGTTAGGTTACCGAGGGCCAGACCGGAAGGGCTTGAAGGACCCATCAAGAGGCAGAGTGGGAGGTAAGCAGGCGAGGCCGAGAGGAGGGACCCAGCAGGTAACGCGCTGCTGCGGAGGGGTCCTATGAAGGCGGGGGAGAGCAGGACATGTCTGGGAAGCGCAAGTAGTTCAGATGGCTGGAGCACAGAGAGCGGGTGGCGTGGGGAGTGCACTGGAAATCTCACCAGTGATGTCCGCAGGGGCCACGTTACAACAGTAACAGCATCAGCACTCACCTCCTGGGCGCTGTTCTAAACACTTTAGTCTTACCGCACTTAATCCTCAACAATACTATTTTACAGACAAGGAAATAGGGGCCCAGAGATGTTAAGTGACTTGCCAAAGGTTACGCAGCCGGGATTTGAATGCAGGCAGCGAGGTTCCAGAGCCCAGGTCCACCGTGAATGAGGGACGTATGTGAGGAAGCAGAAAGGAAGACCAAGCTTGTGTATGAGATAAGGCCTAATGGGGAAAGGGCTTGAATACCATTTTAGGGAATTTGGACAATGCCCTGAAGAGATAGGGAGTCACTGAAGGGTTTTGAGAAGGAAACAACTTAATTAGACGTGTCCCTAGAAATATCGCTGGGTCTGCTGCTGGAAAATGAACCTGAGAAGGTAGACAGTCGGGAGCAGAGAGGAAGAGGCTGAACTGAGGCTGGCAGGAGGGCTCGGGGGTGACGGGCAAGGAGGCAGGTTTGAGAAATATTTTAGAGGCAAAATCGACAGAACTGGGTGACTAGGTGAGGGGGACAGGAGCATATAGGACAACTTCCAAATGTCTAGGTGGATGGCAGTTATATTCACAGGGAATAAGGAAGAGGAAGAAAGGTTTAGGGGAGGCTCGGGGAGGATGATGAGCCAGCCTGAGGAACCTAGAGGCACACAGCTGGAGAGGCTCTACAGTCATCTGGAAATGGTGGGGGCGGGGTTGGGAGAGAGATCTGGGGTCATCGGACCCCAATGACGGCTGCAGCTGCCGCAGAGGGGCAGCTTACCCAGGGAAAGTACACAGAGGGAGACGAGCCCACCTGGGAATGAGAGGCTGGGGCAGCAAAAAGACCACAAAACGCCAGGTTTTGTACTTGATCTGTAAGCAGCTGGGGGATTTTCAACTCACGGATGACACGGCGCCCACATCACTCTGGCACCCGCGAGGAGGGTGGTTGGAAAGGAACGAGGCTAGATGAAGAAGATATGGGGCTCCAACATCCTGAAACCCCAAACTGGGGCAGTGGCAATGGGGTTGAAATGGGGAAAGGAGACAGGGAGATTCAGGCGCATCTGGTGACCAGGCAGACGAGAAGGGTGAGGGGGCTTTGGCAAAGTGAGGGGATGGTGCTATTTACAGACTTAGGGAATACAGGAGGAGCAGCAGGTCCGGGATGGGGGCCAGGAGATGAGGAGCTCACTCTATTGAATGAACATTAATTGAGCACCTGTAGCCACAGACCCCATTCGGGACCTCACCTCCTCATTCCTCAAGGCCCCTACTGTCCATCGGAACAGGCCGTGTTGTCCAGCATCTCGCACAGATGATTAATTTTGATACAGTCACTCTGCCAGGATTAGCAGAAACAAGAGCTGCTGTCTGGCAGGGGTGAGACTCAGATTTTAACCGCAGATGTGAGTATCCTGGAGGAAGGGCAGGCAAGCAAACCTCTCAGCCCGAGGGTTAGTGGGGGAGCTGCGGGCTCGTGGAAAGATGCACCTGACGCTGTGTGGTCAAACCTTCTCACCACTTCCTGGCTTTTAAGAAAAGCTTAGTGGCAAAACACACACACACAAACCTCTTGTTTGTTTCATCACTGATGAGGATCCTAGATTTCCTTGAACAATTTTTTAAAAATAACATCAATTACTCTCAAAGAGTTGCAGCTGACCACTGCTGTGCAGCTCCTTGGCATGGCTTAAAAGGCCCTCCTTGCCGGCAGCTCCTCAGCCTCCTCAACAGCCTCATTTCCTGCCCCTTCCCTCTGTCCCCTCCCTCCCCCGTCCCTCTTTCATGCCTCTAGGCTTCACACAAGCTTCCCCTCGCCTCCATCCGCCTCGCTCCCACTTCTTTGCCTGCAGAACTCCTCCTCATCATCTAAGGCCCAGCTCAAAGGTTCCCTCTGAGAATCCTTTCTGGGCCTACAACCCTCCAAGCAGCGTGGCCACTCTGGTCCCCGGCGCTCCTGTGGCTGCAGCATCTAACCTTTCTACAACTGGACTCCATCACACTGGAATGTAGCTACATATGTGTATGAGTTGAGAGCTACATTGTATTAGCACTATGTATTTAAGTATATTATGAGAGCTGAGAACAGGGACGCTGGAGCTAGACTGCCTCCAGGGCTAGCAAGCCCACCGCAGCTGCCACTCACTTGCTGTGTGACCCTCCACAATTCTCTTACCTCTCTGTGTCTCAGCTTGCTCATCTGGAAAATGGGAGTACTAATAAAGCTTCTGCTGTGAGATTGTTGTGAGGATTACAAAAGTTAAGAATGTGAAGTGCTGGGGCTAACATATGGTGGGCTATTATTATCATCTATTGTTGTGACGTCTCTCCCATTTGACTGTGTGCTCATTGAGAATGAAGACCACGCCTTTTTTTGCTCACTATTCCCAGTACCTAGCAGAGTGGATGCTCAATAAATATTTTCAGACATGAAATTACGAGGAAGATTGATTACTATGGCATTTATGAGCCCCAGAAACATGAGTTAATAGATATCCACTTGACAGATTGCCAGATAAACCAACTTCTCCTATGGAAACAAAATTATTTTAAGGAGTAAAAAAGAGGAAAGGGAAAACTACCATTTGTGGAACACATATTGTATGCTCTGTGCTTTGCAGCCACGACCTAGTGAATCTTCACAACCACCCTGCAAGGAAATAGAGGCTCAGAGAGGTGGAGTCCCAGAGCCAAGGTCACACAGCTAAAGAGCAGTGAAATTATAATTTGAAACCAAGTTGATCAGATTCAAAAGTCTGTGATCTTTCCATAACAACTAGCTTCTTTGGGAAAACTCGAAGCAGTTGACATATAAGAACTTTAAAAAAAATCATTTTATTGGCTTATAGCATTGTATAAATTTCAGGCGTATACTATTATATTTTGGTTTCTGTATAGACAGCATCGTGTTCACCACCAATAGTCTAGTTTTTATCCGTCATCGTACGTATGTGTCCCTTTACCCCTTTCGCCCACTCCGCACGCCCTTCCCCTCTAGTAACCACTAACACGTAGATAAGGAGAACAGGAACTTTTGTCTCACAAGCAAACTAAGGAAGGAGATGGTTGTGGGAATGCACAGTCGTAACCAAGCTGACAGGACTCACCTGGCCTTATCCGGGGCCAGCAGTGTAGGAAGAGGGAATCTATACAGCCTTGCATCTTCACACCCAGCCCCACCAGGCCCAGGAAGGAATTATCTCTCACACACACACACACACACACACTCACACACATTTTATAAACAAAGAAACTGGAGACTTGCCCAAGGCCACAGAGCTAGTGGCAGAGCCAGAACTAAAACATAAAATCTCCAGATTTCCGACCCGAAGTTCCTTCTGCCATAATTGATTCGGGCATCTGCAGAGGTCTTTCAGAAGAGACCTTGGAAATAAGTACTCCCTTCTCGTTCTGAGTAGTAACAACACATTTGTTATAATAAATGTTAATGCTTTTCAGAGCTACCACCTTATTTAATCTTCAAGTCTCCGTTCCAGGGAGATTGGGGAAATTGAGGCCCAGAGAGTCAAGCAAGAAGCCTGCAGTCACCCAGCTCGGAGGTGGAACGGCAGCAGCAGCCCTGGACCCCAGGGGCCGTGCCTTTTGAAGATGTTCTCATGTTGACCCAGGAGGCAGACACAGCGTCACACAGGCTGCTCAGGGAAGCTGGCGCTTCTGATCAGGAAGACCGAGAAGCAAGAGGAGCCTCTCTGCCTGCTTTACCCCCAAGCCAGCCTGTTGTTAATGCAATTTAATGGATCCCACTTTCAGTGGAGTGCAACCTTCTGTGGGCCATAATCTATCCATCATTAGTGAGCAATCAGAAAAGCTGCCCTAGAAGACGCCCGGGACTATAAAACCTGCTCAATAGGAAGGAACCAGTCATTTCGTGAGACTGTCCATTTTCCTCTCGGGTCTTCTCGCAACACCATGCCCTTATTGCTGGAGCCAAGTGAGGGGAGAGAGGGCACGAGGACGGCGGGCTCACCAGCCAGGCCAGTCAGCCCTGCCTCCTCGCCCTCTCCCCAGCTCTCCCTAGTTCCTCTGGTAGAGTCGGCTCTACCAGGCTTGCTAGGCCTGAAGCTACATCCCAAGGGCCTTGGGGATCCCTGAGCGCAGGGGGGCCCCCAGGCAGTGGCTCCCCTTTACCACCACCCAGTCCGTGGATCCCAGCGTCCATGGGGAGCAGCAGAGCACAGGCATGGGCTTCGGAGTCAGACAGACCCAGGTTCAAATCTCAGCTTGGATGCTTCCTAGCTGTATGACCTTGGCCAAGCTACTTTACCTGCCTGCATTCAGTGTCCTCACGTGTAAAACAGGAAGAATAGTGTCTAGTTCCTATGGCTGCTGTGAGGATTAAATATCTTGCCTTTCTACTTAACGCGGTACTGGTTTTTATTATTTCATTTTACTTTATGTTTTATTATTCTGCTTTGGTTTCTTGATCCTCCTCCAGATTTCCCTACTGAGGCTCATCTCGACCTACTTGGCTGGGGTCCAAACGTCAGCCCACGCTGTCCTGCAGTGCTCCCCTCAGTGAGGCGGCCTGTCTCTGGACCCTCTGCTGTCTCCTGGTCCCTTGGAGGGCAGCCTCACTTTCCTGTCCTCCTCTGGGCCACCAGCAGAGTCCATCCCACAGCCTGGTTTGTCTCCCTGGCCTCCCAGGTCTCACTCCTCCCTTCTTCCCCACAGTCTGCTACTGAGATCCCAGCAGGCATCGCAGCCACCCCGGCCAGAACGCCCACGCGATTGCTGACGAAGCTCCCCTTCCAGCGAAAATCGTTTTTCTCAATCCTGAGGGTTTCCTGCTAACAAACTGGCTAAATGATCTTTGGCTCACCTCATGTCTCTTACGTTCTTGCCAAACTTTACCACTGAACTTTAAAAAAATGCAAGAACATCAATGTCATAGTTTGCAACACTCAGACCAAGAGTCCTCCCTCCCAGTGCTCTCTTGGCTAAAACAGCATTGCCATTTGCAGTATTGATCAGGGCCAGGCACTGGGCTGGGCACGTCAATGTGGATACATGTGATCTAATCCTCCAAGATGAGTAAGAGCGTTTTCATTTTTATACTTTGTAACTAGAGGTTCTTCCCCATACTCCAAGACCCCACGGAAACAAGGCTGAGTTAACTCAACTGCTAACTCCTTGAAAGCAGGGAAAATAATTCCTGCACCTCTGGATTCCTCTGCCCCTCTGTCCCCACTAGCACAGAGCCACGTGGAGTAGGACTCAGCAAATGCTAGATGGAACCCAACCTGCTGTCTCACTTTGTTCAGTGACGTTCCGTCTTATCCGAGATCACAGGTAACATTGCTTCCAAGGCTAATCCTGGGTGATTTCAACCACTCCCAGGACTTAGGTTGAAGTCAGCCCAGAATGCGCCGACTCCCCATTCTCGTCTCTGGCACACACTTTTCTCTTGGGCTCCAGACTCTCATAATTAGACATCTCCAGAGGCATCATAAATTCGACTTGGCCGAAACTAAATCCAGTGTCTCTTTCCTCAAGTCCGCTCCTCCTGTGTTCCCTAGTCAGTAAATACGACTACCACCTGCCCACGTCCCCAAACCCAAATCTGCGAGTCCCCCCGGCTTCTACCTTCTCTCGCATCACCCACCCCATCCAGTCACAAATTCTGACCCTTTTCCTTCTTAGCACATCTTCCTGGCCTCTTCTCTCAGCGTTTCTCACTTCTATTACTGCAATAGCTTCCTGAGTGATCTGAAGGCCTGCAGTACAAGCTCTGAGCTGGTATTTCCCACATATTATTGTCAATTCTTATAAGCAGTTGTATGAGGTAGGCATTAAAGCGTGAGCCATATGAAATTGCTATTCTTATGGGTCAAAAGCAGCCATACAGATATTGGCAATTTCACACGGTTCAACCTAATACTACTATCACCCCCCATCACAGATGAGGCAGCTGAGACTTAAAGGGTAAGTTCTTTCCCAAAGGTCAGACAGTCTGCACATGAGGGGGCCCGGATCCGAACCCAGGTGTGTGTTCAAATTCCCAAAGGCCATACGTTTTCTGCTAAATCATATCATCTTTCAGGGTTCTCAGCTTTATACTTTAAAATGTAATTAATAATAATACTTAATCATAACCGCTATTTATGAGTACAGTCTATCTGCCTTACATTGTTATTTTACTTAGTCCTTACAGCTACGCCATGAGAAACCCACTGATGCTGGTTTTTTTTTTTGGTTTAAAAAATATTTTTTTGTTTTGTTCTTTAGTATCATTTGTGTATGTGTGTGATATTGTTTTTAACAATGTTACAAATAAGAGATCTGAGGTTCAGAGAAGTCAGGTGACCCGTGAATCACACAGGAAGTGACAAGTCAAAAAGTCAGGAGGGCAGGAAAAGTGAAGAGCGGGTGCGGGGTGAGGCAGGAGAGTCTGAGATGACTCTGGAACCAGAGCCGTGAACCTGGACACTGGCTGCCCTGAGCACCGCGGGCATGGCCTGTGGCCGGGTCTGCCTGGCTGCAGGTGACCGGGTGTGCCTGGACAGCGTGCAGTGCCGGTGGTGCTGGTGGGAGCTCCGATCTCCAACAGAGGAAGCACTGGCTGGAAGCTGACAAACCAAGAAACCAATCCACTCTGAGAACCAGGCTGGGCAGCCAAGTGCCAGCCCAGGGACCGAGTCTTAGCCTCCTCATTTACATCGGGAGAGTGAGAACAGGATCTCCCGCAAGGTTGCCTTTCAGCCACTGGTTTAAATTTCAAGGAGAAGCATGAAGGTGTTGACATGTAAGGAATTACTTTTACATGCCTTTGATCACTGTGAAGCTCCGTGGTGTTCTAAATGAGCGTGCTGGTTGGAAGCCAAGCTGGGCTGAGTTTTACAAAGGAACTCCCACTGTGCCGCTGAAGGCTGGCTCCATAAGACACTTTTCCTTAAATAAACACTGTTTCCCTCCCCTCTTTACTTCAGTGGTAGCAGGGGGCCACTGGACAAGACCTTTGGCTAAGCTCTCAGATGGGCTCACAGGAGGTGTTAGCCCAGGGCCCTCTTCTGACCTCTGACCAGTCACTTAACTTCAGTGGTCAGCTGTAGGAAACTCGCCTGCTTCCTTAATAAATCAGAGAGGGGCAGAGGCGGCCATCTGTCTGTGTGGGAACAGGCTTCCCGACTTGTCCCCCACATCTACTTCCCTCTGGGGATATCTCACCAGTCACCAGCCCCACCACAATGGACTGAGGACAGGAGGGATGTTTGATCCCCTTTAATGCTCTGAAGCAAGCATGGGCTCCAACTCTTTCCTTAGTGCTCCATGGCTCAGATGGAACCAACCTTTAGATGTCTTTACTAGTAACTCAGGGAGAGCAGAGGGGGAGTAAACACAGAGACGAGCATGCAACTAGATAATTCTGTTTGCAGATACTCTCATCTCAGCCTGAGGGCTCTGAGTGTGCCCTTGGGTGGCAGAAGACAGTGTTTTCCCATGCCCTGGGAGCACACCCAGATTCCCTGGGGGCTCAGCTAAGAGAGCCCCTGCCTAGCTGTAGGAGATGCCCTGACACTGACATTGGAAAGTCCCCCCTCTCCAGGGGAGACCTCACCTGTGATCCATAAAGACAGGACAGGACAGCTATGCTACAACCTCCACAGGACGGCATTTCAGGATTTCAGGATACAATCCCGTAAAATAAACAGCCAGAGAGAGATATATGCAAGAAATAGTAGGGGGCTGACCCTGTGGCATAGTTTTGGGTCCGGCACACTCCTCTTCAGCATCCTGGGTTCTCAGGTTGGCAACCCTGAGCACGGACCTACACCACTTGTCAGCCATGCTGTGGCAGCAACCCACATGCAAAACAGAGGAAGGCTGGCACAGATGTTGGCTCAGGGTGAATCTTCCTCAGCAAAAAAAAAAAAAAGAAAAAGAAAGGAAAAGAAAAGCAAAGGAAAAAGAAATAGTTGGGTATTTGTTACACTATAGCATCAGTATCTTCATCCATCAAATGGGGATTAAAATAAACCTCTCTGGTCCAGCATTTTCCAGACTTGCATGGCCAAGGAACACTTAAAATTATAAAGTATTTGGAGAACACCAACAGGAGCTCACATACATTCAGATTAATAATGTGGACTGATTATAATGTCAATATATAAGACATGGTGATATGGGTCAATGGTGACATTAGTCAATATGTATTATAACATAACATTAAATATACAACAATTAATCTGAGAGACCATTTGCCTTTTTGCCTTTAACTTGAATCCAAATAAGCATGGACGCCTTGTTAGTGTTTTGCCAGTTTTTAAAGGACCCCATGGCTGTCTAACAAACGGCAGATCTAAGAGCGGCAGGGATAAATCTGAGTGATTTTACTCTGATAAATCGTTTTATTTTGAGCTCTAAGCCCTTTCTAACTATCTAGAAGTTGCTTCAACACGTCACACTGGAGGAAGGAAAAGAGCAAGAAGAAGAAACGACAATTGACTGAGCGTCACAGCGCTGGGGGCTCACAGCCATCTTATTTAATACGCAATCTCGTGTTCATCTGTCAACAGTCCGGCGCGGCAGACTCCTCATTTGAGTTTTATAGGGGAAACCGGGCCCAGAGAGTGAAGGAAACAGTGCCAGGCACACATGTGGCTGTGGAGAGGGTCAGTGCAGGTGTGGCCAGCTCCAGAACCCAAGCCGTTTCCACTACACCGCGCTGGAACAGGGAGCGGGGAACTGAGCCTCAGCCTGTGTGTCCACGCTTGTGCAGTATTTGCCTTCCGACTACACTAAAGGCTCCATAAGGACAAGAACCACATTGGGCTTGCTCATCACAATAATCTCAGTGTCAAGTACAATGGCAGAGCCTGGAGGTAAGAAAGCTCAGGAGACTTGGATGAAATGTTGAAACTCCTGAAGTGTTGTCAGAGGGTCTACAGAGAACACAGAGCTCCCATGGGACCAAGAGGGCCAACCACATCTGGTGGGGGGGTGGGGAGGGAAAGGAGGATGAGATACAGGGATGAGGGCCTCAACCCAAGAATATTGTAAAATTTAGAACAGTCCCACGGTGGAATGAACTGCTTAGAAAAATATTAAATTGCCCCTTTCTGAAGATGATCAAGCACTGGCTGGAGCCTAGTCACCTGTCCAGGTGTGGAGGGGATTCACCCCGAAAGCAGTGGCCTGGATATTCCTTCAGGTCCTTTCCAATCCCCAAGCTTTATCTATTCTTTGGTACCAACTTCTTCAACTCTAAGCCTGATTAGTGTCTCTGACTCGCTGTGTGACTCGGCCAAGTCTCTTTCCCTCTCTGGGTCTCAGTTTCCTCATGTGCACAATGGAGATATTTGTTTGCCTAGGGCTTCCATGATCTTTTCTATGTGTTGTGTGGAGCGTGAGGGTTAGGACAAGACTGCCTGCAGACTAGTGCTGTGTTCTGAGAGGTCACAAACCCTCCTCTCTCACGTGGACACCCTCCCCGTGTGCAAGCTCTGGCCACTCAAGGCAGTGAGCTGAGGCTGCTTCCCCATCCAGGGAGACAGATCAGGGTCATGCTCATTCTGAAAATAAGGTGAGAAGCAGGGAAAGCTGTAATGTTAGACATAATTCTGGAAAGTGTTCAAATTAAACACCTTCAAACAATCTAACCGTATTTGTGTTTCTTAAGGATGAGGGATGGAAATGCTTCTGCTCCATACAGATGGATCAGTGGTTCTCCGTGAGGCTGGTACTGCCACCTATGGAGGGTTTGAGAAATTTCTGGGAGTGTTTTTGCTTGTCACAGTGAATGGAGAGCACTAGTGGCATGGGTTGGCGGGGGTCTGAATGCCAGGCCGACTGCAAGGCCCTGGGCGATCCTGCCATGCCTATGTCAAGTAAGGCAGCCTAGAATGCAGCCTCTTGTCACATATACACAAAAAGAACTTTCTACATGATCTAAATGGAGCATCACAATTTTACAAGAATGCAACAATCACGTAAATGGAAGGAAAATTATACTTTGCCCTCTTTTTCCTGGAACTGTATCAAGAGTTGTTCAATATTTCAGAAGCGTCACATCACTAACGGCATGGTGGCTTATGGTATCTGAGTCACCCATACGGCACGCAATGATTACATATGAAAAATAGCTTGAAGTGTCAAATATAAAGAAACAGTATATGCATGCATATTGTATACATATATATAATAGAGACTATAACGTTAAATCAAATTGTCTTACTTTTCTTAGATTCAAACTTATTCGTTATAGGTAAGTGCAAGCATTTGACCACTTCACTATGTCTCCTACTGTAACACTGCCAGAGCATTTACTGACTGAAATGCACAGCATTTCGTTATAAAGAATTTTTCCTTATTATTTTCCTAAAAGAGAACATTCAGGGTGGGCTTTTGTCTTGTTTTGCTTTTAAACGATGTGTGTAGGTTGACTATATTTCATTTTAGGATAGTAAAGAGAATATCACAGAATATTTTTCCTGAGGGCAACAGCCTCCCAGCTGCCTGCGATTATTGAAATATGGCCCTCAACGAAATCTTTTTTATAAAAGGGGGAGCGCATTGCAATGACACCCGTGGAGGAATGAGCACACTTAGCACCCACCAAAAGAAACTAGGGCTTCCTGGAGACTTGGCTGGCTCCAAGGCGGGGGCAGGGAAAATACAAGAAAAGCCTGGAACACCTTATTGTGACAAAAGAAAAAGAGAGCTCCAAGAGTAACAGGGATTGTTCAAAGAAAACAAGGCTGCACTGGCCAAATCTTGGATAATTTGAGCATCAAAATAAATAATGATAGTGAAGGATTATAATCCATTGAATAAAATAAGAACCCACGAGTCTGCATTAATATATATACATACATACATAGAGAAATCAATGAGAAGGCAAAGTTCTTCCTTGCAGGAGAAGCTCACCTAAGACACGTAGAAGGAACGATGGAGTTAGAAAATCACCATTTGGCAACCATCACAATAATAACTGATTCAGGCAAGAATCACTAACAGAGGTTAAAACTAGAGTGAAAGTTTGCAGAGTAACAGGATATTATGCAGTCTTAAACTATCTTCCCACAAAATACTTATTCATTAGAAAGGGGAAAATAGTAACTTTTCAGTGGAAATCTGGCAGACATCACCTTAACCAAATGATTAAAGTTAACATCACCAGTAATAAGACACATTGACATCATTCGCCCCCAGAGATGATACCCCTGAGAAAAATACAACATTGCTTCTGTGCTATTCCTGCCAAAAATGCATATCCTGATCTAATAATGAGGAAACCCCAGACAAACCCAAATTGAGGGGCAGTCTGCTAAATAACTAGCCTGTACTCATCAAAAATACCAAAGTCATGAAACACAAAGAAAGACTAAGACATTCTTCCAGATTAAAGGAGACTAAAGAGACACTTTTGCTATATATTATTGGGACAGTTGTCAAAATCTGAATAAATTCTGAATACGATTAGATTAGATAATAGTATTGGATCAATGCTAATTTTATGATTTTGGTAATTACACTGTGGTTACGAAAGGAAATGCTTTTTTATTTAGGAAATACACACAGATGTGTTTAGGGGTAAAAGGGCATCATTGATGCAACTTACTCTCAAAAACAAGAGAGAGAAAGAGACACTGAGTGAGTGAGAAAGCAAATGTGGTAAAATGCTAACATTTGGGGATATCTGAGTGAAAGACGTGTAGAAATTCTCTGTACTATTCTTACAATTTTTACATCAGTCTGAAATTACATCAAAATAAAAAAGTTAACTGAAAATGAAAGGGAGCCATTAGGTCCAAAAGGATAGAGAAGCACTGTCATTAGATCTTTTCTAGCTAAACAAATCCTTCTGTCTGACTCTTCTAGAAAATGTGTGGGGTTAATTTCAGAAGGAGAGTGGGAGAAGGGCGTTGGAGTTTGGGTGAGAGGAAAGGACAAGAGAATCGTTTCATTAATGAGGCCAGAGAATTCGATTACAACAGCTTTCTAAATCCAAATCTCGACTTGGCTTCGCCTTTCATTAGAACTCCTCCAAGAAGCAATTACACAGAAAAGAAGTTGAACAAGCAACAGAGTAGGAGAGATTTCTTCATTTCTTTGGAGACGAGGAAAGAAGGTACAGGCAGAGCAATTTTCATAATTTCCCTTTGAAACAGGCACTGAAGTCAAGATTGGCTCCACTATTTTCTTGCAGAAAATTAGACATCTCTACTCAAGTGACTAAGGTGACATCACTAAGAACTTTTGCAGAAAGAAATGAAAGGACAAAAATTGAAGAGTGAAAGATGACCTTTTACTCCCTTTGGGAAGCAGGGTTTTCTTGACCTTTAAAATAGTCTCCCAGAAAAATGTTTACCTCTTTCACTTTTTCATTTTAAAAGCTTGCCGTTAGAGGAAAAAAAGCATGTTAAGGCAGTGGCCCTCTAATGATTATATTCATCTCAAAATTCCACATAATAAATCAGTACTGCAAAGTAGCAAGATTATAATAGTTGTGATTTAAAACACTAATGTATTTGGGGCCAAATTGAAGTTTAGAAAGTTAAAGAGTAGAGCTTCTACTCTTAAAAAAGTATTACTGTATAAGGCTGTCTCTGGGGGAGAAAACCTAAGGGGAAAAAAACAAGTTAAGCCAAGCTGGGATGATGTTCAGTCAAAGAGAAGTCTTAGCTCTTTTCCTCTCCTAAATGATCTATCATCAAATAATGAGACAATTAGTCTCAAGATCAGATTGTTATTAAAAATTAAAATAAGTCCAATTCCACATTTCCAATAAGCCAGAAACACCCAGAATGCTTTGTCTAAGCATTCTTAGCTCCAGCCCAAATTTCCATCTAAGACTGAAAAGCCTCTTTCAATATTCATTCATCACACAAATGCCTGAGGGTCCGCTTTGTGCTGGGCACTGGGGAGATGGAGATGAATCCGACCAGGTTCCAACTCCCCCAGACCCCTGTCTAGCAGGGACAGCAGATAAGTAATGTCCCTTCACTGAAGGGATGCGTTGTGATGCTCATAGCATCCCTATGATGCTCCGGATGAGGAAACTGAGGCTCAGAGTAATTAAGTAACTTAACCAAGGTACACACTTAGAAAGTGATGAAGAAAGGATTTTAACGTACGTCTACACTGACCCCAAACCCTTGCCTTGCTATCTCTCAACCAAAAACACTGAAAAAAAAATACTGTGTTTTGGGGTCCTGTAATTGAGGGAGAGTACAGTATGGAAATGGGGCCTGGGGACCGTCCATGGGTCAGGGCGGCAGGAGCGTGGGAGGTGGAGTGGGAAAGGGGGTGTCAGGAAAGGCCTTTGTGGATTAGGTGACATAAACTCTGACACAGGGAAGCTTAGTAAGTGTTTGTCAAGTGGACAAGCACAGGAAGGGTGTCCCCAGCAAAAGAATCTGGGCAGATGTGGTTCTTTCTGAATGGGCTTTAGAAAGGAACCAACAAGAAGGCTGTCTTGGCTTAGCCAATATTTGCTAGTCTCAGCCAACCACACCACAGGACAACTCAGGAAGGAATGTGCAGACGCAGCTTCAGTTACCCTCCCGGGAGGGGGTGGCGCAGAGGTGAGGAGACAGCCACTGCCCGGTGCCAGCAGGCCAGCCCCACAGTGCTGCTCCAGATGAGGCTACATTGCAGCCTTTGTTATCAGTGCTTCTCTAAGCCCCGGGCTACACTGACCTGGCATTAGCAAGAAGATGATTGATTACACAAGGCCCTTTGTGCTCCAGCTGAAACCTTGGCAGCAGAAATTTGTGCCGAATTTTAACTCCAGCAGGGACTTTTATGGAAGTCCAGGAAAGCCAAACTCACAAAATCACAAAAGGCTAGAACTGGAAGGGACCTCAGTGATGCTCTACAATCTTCTTCTTTTGCAGAGGAAGCACTGAAGGCTTGGGAGACAGGAAAGAGTTGAGTTGGCCGGGGTCCCACAGCCGGTTAAAGAGGTGTGACACCAGAAGCACAAGCAACAAAAGCAGGAATCAACAAGTGGGACTATATCAAACTAAAAAGGTTCTGCACAGCAAAAGAAACAGCCAACAAAATGAAGAGGCAACCTACAAATGGGAGAAAATATTTGAAACCATATATCAGATAAGGGGTTAATATCCAAATTATATAAGGGACTCATAAAATTCAACAGCAGAAAACACAAATAATCCGATTTTAAAATGGGCAGAGGACCCAAACAGACATTTTTCCAAAGAAGACATATAAATGGCCAATAGGAACATGAAAAGATGCAAATCAAACCCACAATGAGATACCACCTCACACCTACTGGTGAGAATGTAAATTGGTACAGCCACTACAGAAAACAGTACAGAAGTTCCTCAAAAAATTACAAATAGAACTACCATATGATCCAATGATCCCATATCTGGGTATATATCCAGAGGAAATGAAACCACTATCTCTATGAGATACCCCATGTTCATTGCAATAACCAACACATGGAAACAACCTTGGTGTCCATCAATGGATGAATGGATAAAAAAAAATGTGGTCTATATATACAATAGAATAGTATTCAGCCTTAAAAAAGAAGGAAATCCTGCCATTTGCAACAATATGGATGGAGCACGAGGTCATTATGCTAAGTGAAATAAGTCAGAGCAAGTCAAATACTGTATGATCTCACTTAAATGTGGAATTAAAAAAAAAAAAAGCCCAATTCATAGAAATAGAGTAGAATGGTGGTTGCCAGGGGCTTGGAGGTGGGGGAAATGGGGAGGTGTTTGTCAAAGGGCACAAACTTCCAGTTACAAGATGAATGTTCTGGGGATCTAATATACAGCGTGGTGACTATAGTTAACAATACTATATTACATACTTGAAAGTTGCTAACAAAGTAGATCCTAAATGTCTCACCAAACACACAAAAAGGTGATTAAATGAAGTGATGGATGTGGTATCTAACCTTACTGTGGTAATCATTTTGCAATAGATACATGTATCAAATCACCACATTGTACACCTTAAACTTACACAATGTTATATCTCAACAAAGCTGGGGAGTAGGGAAAAGGTGGAGCCAGGACTTGAACCCAGGTCTCCGGACTCCAGTCCAGTGTTTTCGTTTCACATTAAATGATTGCACAGGGCAAGCATATATCTAACTTGCTTTGCATCCTCAGCACTCGGCACTTAGTAGGTCTCAGGAAACGTTTGCACTAAACAGGGTCAGAAATCTGAGTGCACCGGCATTTAAGTCATGTATAACCACAAGCAAGTACCTTTGATTCTGAGCCTCTATGTCCTCATCTGTAAATTGGAGATAATGACACCTCCCCAAATTGAGTGAGGATAAAAAAGGTCATGTACATAAAAAGCACTTGGTAAACTGCAAAGCACTACACAGATGCCAGTTGTCACTTGGGCTATTTTCAAAGAACCTCCTAATGAATAGGGCCTAAGTATGCTTTCCCAGAGAGGGGCAGCATCTTGCATTTCAGATGCTATCATTTTTGCAGTAAACAAATTGAGCTGTTAAGCAAGGGGCACAAGAACAGCATGATATATCTAAGCAGGAGGTGAAGTTCTATTTTTGGCAACCAAGGAAATAAAACTTGAAGCAGATGGGGAGGTGAAACCAGGGTTCCTACAGAGTCTCTGCCAGCGGCTCTGAATCATCTGCCTTCTTCTGACAGCTGGAGTCCCCTGGCTTCTGTCTCCAGTCTTTTCCTAGTTACGCACCAGAACCCTGGGCCACTGCGCGGGCCTCCAGGGATGCCATGCTGCATCAGCAGAAGACATTTGAATCTCCAGTCGGCTCCCGAGCTTGCTGCAGCTGTGTCAGAGCTCTGTGTGGGGCATCACAGGGAAAGGGCGGTGGGCTGACCACCAGGTCACAGGATGGCATCATTCTGGTAAGTTACTCATGGCCCAAGTCTGGCCCACACCCTTGTAAAGTGACAGGCTGGGTCATGCTGATACCCTTGGCCTTGGAGAAGCTAACTTTTGATGGTTAAACCCGCAAGAGGGGAAAAATTTTTAAGCACAGCATCTGCGTATTAATCTGCAATTTAATTGGGCAAATATACTTGAGTTCCTACTATGGTCCAGGCACTGTGATAGACACTAGGGAAACAATGATGAATAAGACTGACCCAGTCACTCGCTGTCCTTGTGGAACTTAGAACAGGAGAGAAAAATATTTAAACATGGAGTCACTAAACAGTGTAGCAAGCATAAGTACATGAAGAGAGAACAAGAAAGCATCCCTCCCAGACACGGGGGCAGAGTGGGCTTTATAGAGAAAATAAAAGGTAGGTAGGGATCTAAAGAATTAGCAAAATTGGTCAAGTGAAAGAAAGCAGCCTTGGAAGCAGGAAGGGGGGCACAAAGGATGGAGACAAGTGCTCCAGGCAAAAGGAGAGATGTGGAAAATGCAGAGCAAAGAAAGGCTGTGGTGCCACTGAATTCCCAAAAAAGTTGAATGCGGAAGGATCTCAGAGCAAGAGGCTGGAAATGGCGCGAGCTGATCCTGCAGAGGGGGCAGCGGCTCCACAAGGCGTGTGAAGGAATTTAAACTTCATCCTGTGGATAAACCATAGGGTGACCCCAAACCAGCCAAATCAGCATATTGTCTATATGAAGGAAAACAATGTGAATAATCAACTCAGAAGGTTATTTGATAAGCGTGGAATCAGGACAAGGAGTATATGCTTCACACTGCAGGTTTTCTTTCTGCCTTGACTCTGACCCACTTACAACTCCACATTTTCCTCGTTCCTAAACCCAGTGGAGAACATTGTTCTCTGGGGTCTTTGCAAATAATGCACTTCATTCAGCCTTGAGAAGCCAAATCAATAAAAGCAAACTTGGGATGGTAACTGGAGAGGAAAATGGAAGAACCCCAGGCTCGCCGGCTCCCTCCAAGAAACTGCAAAGCATTATTGAACAGGTTTTTGGCTTTATTCACTGAAAAATTCTTCTGCTATGAAATACAAACTCCTTCACCATAATAAATACTGTTTTGATAACAAAACTGTACTTTTCTCAAATACCCAGATGGAAGACCATATGCAAAAGAAACTCCATGGAATTTTTTTATTGGCCATCTGCTAACGTTGGAGAGAAAGCCTGCATCCTCCTGTAGTCTTCACAAAAAATTTCCACTGAGAATCCTACTTGCTTCTGCCTAGTGCCACCTGCTGATCATTTTTGGGTACCAGTTTTGCAAATGGATAGCATCAGGGATGAGGGATCTCCTCCTCTTTTTTTTTTAACACAGTAAATTTAATTCTAATTAATGTGAGAAATAAAATACCTACAAAGTGTCAGGTTTCAGAATGTTTTACAGCTCCGCGCACCTTCTCCTGTGGCTGTCAGAATCACAAAGCAAGGCCCACAAGCACTCCTCAGAGTTCACTCCCAAGGCACTGGCAAGATGCTGCTCCCCTCATAATTCAGTGCACCATTTCTAATAAAGCCTCGTGTCTGGCTTTACCTGTCAAAAAGGTAAACGCACATACCCTTTAATACAGCAATTCCACTTTGAGATCTCTATCTGGAGGCAGTGCTGGCACAGGTGTATATAGATGCCTATATGAGCATGTTTCCCAAAGCAGTATTTGTCGAACCAAGAAATATGAGAACCACCTAGATGTTCACCAACAGGGAAGTGATTATAAAAGTTAGAGTGCATTCATACAACGGGATACTACACAGCAGTGACATGGAAAGATGTCTAAAACATATTTGGTGCGGGAAAAGGAAGCCTAAAGAAAAGAATATATAGTACAGTCCCATTTTTAAAGAAAAAAAAGCTGTGTGTGTTACAGTATATATTTGTTTCCACATAGGAAAAGCTGGAAGGATACACACCAAAGTGTGCAAGTAATTTCCGAGGAGTGGGGATATTTTTTTTCACGGTTTTACTTTACACATTCCTATAGAATTTGAATTCTTAATGTGAATGCATTGTTTTGTATTAAAACGAAGGAGATATTAAAAATAAGAATGCCACAAGTTTTTCTCAGGTTTGTAGCTAATAAAGCATTTCATCATCAAATACTCACTGGACGCCCACAATCACTCTCAGGTTGGGATCATTTCTTCACTAAACAGATGGGGAAATGGGACTAAGAGGAGGATGGACTTAGCTGAGATCCCATAGGAAATAAGCGGTGGTGTCAGGGCTTTCCGGCAAACAACTACAGCGGGGTTTTCATAGCCTTTTCTACATGTGCCAGGCCCTGAGTCAGCAGATTCTAAATTAATGCTATTTTAGACACAAAGAAATCCTCCTTTATATCAGAGAACTATCCAGTTCCAAGTACCTTCGACATAAATCAAATGGGCTCTGACATTTGAGGACTTAGCATGCTGAAACATAAAACAGGAAGAAACCAAGAATCGCCTGACCCCACCTCCCTGTCCCACTCAAGAGAAAGGAGTCTGCCGAACGGCTGAAATCAGGAAGCCGACGGTTAAGCACCGAGCACTTGCTCAGCTTGCCATCTCCTCCACTAAACCTGCCCCTCCTCTTGGGCATCTTGGCAGATGGCACCCCCCCAACCCCGATTCCTGAAAGCGTTACATCTGCCTTCTTCCTCACTCCTTCGCCCATCTGTCTCCAAATCCTATAGAATCCACCTTCTAAATATTCCTCACATCTGGCCTTTGTCTGCATAAGACTCTTGTCCTAATGTCTTAATACAGCCCTCAGCATCTCTTTTGCCTGGACAAGCAGCACAGCTTTTCCAACAGGTCTCCCTCTTTTGCCCACCGCCACCCCCCACCCCCGAGACTACTCCATATTCTGCTATCAGGTTACCTTTCTAATACTAAAACCTGACCGTCCTCCTCCCCACCTCCTACTGAAAACCCTTCATGGCTTCCCCTTGTAAAGTTCTTTAACCTGGCATTCAAGGCCCTCCATGATCTGGCCTCTACTTCTCCCAGTTCATCTGCCATCAAACCCTCGTCTTTTAAACTCCAGTAACACTAAACTGCTTATCGTTCCAATGTGTCATATTATTTCACATCTTTGTACCTTTGCACAAGCTACTGGTTTTGGCTGGAATGCTCTTCTTTGGCTAGTCTGCCAGGTAAACTCATCTCAAATGAGATCAGCTGTCACTTTTACCAGGAAGCCTTCTCTCTCCCTCTATTCCATCTGTCCTCTACCCTGAAAACATCCTTATCCTCTTATCACCAGCAAAGTTTTACTCTTTTCTCTGGAATATGTCTATACCTTATCTACACATCTATTAAAATATTCTCCCATGTTATAGCACCGAAGGTAAAAGGGTATTGGCTCTGGAGTCAGTCTTCCAAGCTGTGTTACCTTGGCAAAGTTACTTAATCTCTCTGTGCCTCAGTTTCCTCTCCTATGAATGATAGAAGAATGCTATTACAGTTGCTGAAGAACTTTAAGATAGGTACTCCAGGTAAAAATGCTCAATAAATGTTGCTATTGTTATTGTCATGTAATCATTCATTCAGAGGACTTCCACTCCAGAGAACTGAAACTAGAAACAGAAACTAGATTTACCCTCCCACGTGAAGCAAGCAAAATATGGACAAAATATATTATATAATGGTTTTTAAGGCACTGGACATCAGGCAACAAAGGACAATGATTCCTGAAAGACAAGAATCAAATGACGTGAGCCCCATGATTGCCCGTTTACTGCCTTGAGAGAGATCCCAGCCCAGTAGACTTGCTGGGTTGAGGAAATGGAATGGTGACTCAGGGGAGACTAAGACAGCTGGAGTTCTCAGGACAGAGCACTGGTGAGGAGATTGCTTCACAAAGAGAGAACTCTGGAGATCCACAGAGGGTCTCCCTTGAGTCTTTAGCTGAGTCTGGATCAGTGCATGCATGTGAGGAAGATACCCGAGGCCAAGGAAAGAACCACTCAAAAGGATTAGAGGTAGCAGTGCCTGGTGCCCACACGGAGCGCAGAAGCGTGTCTGATCTCACCAGCCAGTCTGGAAAACACCATGATTCACGAGGATTGGGTAAAATATACATAAGATTCTTGCCTCAGGAATAATCAGCCTTCGACTGAGCACTGCTCCAGTCATGCCTAATAAACCTTAAAAATAAGACCCAAAATCTATTTCCTAGTAACTTAACTGGATCCCATAATGACGTTCAAGAATATTTATAGGAATGCAAAAATGGATAAATTCCTTGAAAGACACAAACTACCAAAGCTCATTTAGGAAGAAGTAGATAATATTAATAGCCTTTAATAGTGAAAGAAATTGAATTTTTAGTTAAAACTCTCCCATAAAAAAAATTAGGTCCACATGGCTTCACTGGTGAATTTTACCAAACATTTAAGGAAGAAATAAGGTCAATTCTACACAAACTATTCCAGAAAATTTTAAAGTTAGGGAACACTTCCAACTCATTCTATGTGACTTGCATTACTCTGATAACAAAACCAGACAAAGATATTGCAAGAAAAGAAAACTACAGAACAATATCTCTCACAAATATAGATGCAAATATTCTAAATAAAATTTCAGTAAATCAAATGCAATAATATATAAACAGGATAATCTATCATGACCAAGTGGGATTTATCTTAAGAATACAAGGTTTGTTTAATATTTAAAAATCAATCAATATAATTCACCACATTAACAAATTAAAAAAGAAAATCCATATGATCATCTCATTAGACTCAAGAAAAGTATATAACAAAATCCAACATCTACTCCTAATTGAAAACAAAACAAAATCCATAAAAACAAGGAATAGAAGGAAACTTCATCAATCTATTAAACAGCATCTTCAAGAAATCTACATCAGCACCATAATTAATGATGAAAAACTAAATGCTTATCCCCTAAGCCCAGGAACAAGTCCAAGTCCAGGACATCTGCTCTCACCAATTCTATCCAGCATTGTACAGGGGTTCCAGCCAGTGCAATAAGGTAAGAAAAAGAAATGAATGATGATTGGAAAGTAAAACATAAAACCATCCTATTCTCAGAGGACATGTTGGTCTATGTAGAAAATCCAATGGAACCTACAAAATAAGCTACTGGAACTATTAAGTGAGTTCATCAAGGTTGCAGGATACAAGATCAGAATATAAAAATCAATTGCATTTCTCCATACACACAGTAAACAACTAGAAATTGAAGTTTAAAAATAAAACATTGCCAGGGCCGGTCCTGTGGTCAAATGGTTAAGTTCGTGCGCTCTGCTTTGGCAGCCCGGGGTTTTGCCAGTTCAGATCCCAGGCACTACTCATCAGGCCATGCTGAAGTAGCGTCCCACATAGTGGAACCAGAGGCACTCACAACTAGAATATATAACTATGTACCAGGGGGTTTTGGGGAGAAGAAGAAGGAAAAAAAAGAATTATTTGATAAATGTTAAAAAAAAAATAAATAAAACATTGCCAATGTATCAAAAATTTGAAATACTTAGGGATAAACTTGACAAAAGATGTGAAAGGGCTGTACACCGAAAACTAAAAACTTTGCTTAAAGAAATTAAAGAAGACTTAAATAAAAGGAGGGAGACACCAAATTCACGGATCAGAAGACTCCATGTTGTTAAGATGTTGATTCTATCTTAAGTGATATAGAGATTCAATGCAATCCCAATCAAAACCTCAGCAGGCTTTTTTGTAGAGACTGACAAGCTGATTCTAAGATTCATATGGCAGATCAAAAGACAATAACAGCCAAGACAACTTCGAAAAAGAACAAAGTCAGAGGACTTACATTATCTGATTTCAAAACTATTATATAGCTAGAGTCACCAAGACAGTGAGGTATTGTCATAAAGATAGACAAATACATGAGTGGAAGCAAATAGAGAATTCAGAAATACACCTACACATATTTGAGCAACTATTTTCAACATAAGTGCAGAGGGAATTTGGGAGAGAAAGGTTAGTATTCTCATCAAGTGTTTCTGAAACAATTGCATATTCATATGCCAAAAACACTGAACTTCAATCCATACCTTACATTATATGCAAAAATAACTCAATTGTGACAAATGTGCACAAAATGTGAATAGATATTTCACCAAAGAATATATTTGGATGGCAAACAAGCACATGAAAAGATGCTCAACATCATTAATAAACAGGGAAACACATTAAAACCCATGAGAAAACACTACACACCTATTATAACGGCTAAAATGAAAAGCCTGACTATTACCAAGTTTAGGCAAGGATGTGGAAGAATTAGAAGGCTCGTACAGTGCTGACGAGAATAAAAAACGGCACAACCACTTCGGAAAACTATTGGTACTTTCTCCAAAATTAAATGTAAACCTACCATATGATCGACATTCCATTCTTAAGCATTTACTGAAGATAAATGGAAACATGTTCACACAAAAACTTATACACAGATGTTCGTAGTGTTTTTATTTGTAATAGCCAAAAACTGGAATCAATCCAATTGTCCAGCAGCAGTTGAAGGCTGCAATATTGTAATTTATAAGAAGTATACATATTATTAGGTATTTCAGATGACCAAAATATATTTCTCATATATATTTGGTCTTCATTCACAGTTCCCAAAACCCTTGGAATTTCCTGAGTGGCAAGAGCAATAGAGCATCTTCTGTTATAATATTTGATCTCTAGCCCTCAGTTCTTGAAAACTCTTCAGAGCCATAAAGGTGAAATGGGTGTCTTGTTATTTACATACAACAAGCCCTTTCCATCACAACTTAATGGGTTTATGTTAATAAGGGTGACTTTTGCAAATCACCTAAGGATGGGGGCTGATTGCCAGGGAAACCAACCATGTGATTAGAAGGTTGGAACTTTCGATTCCACCCCCTCGCCTCTGGGGAGGAGAGAGGGGCTGGAGGCTGAATCAACCACCAATAGCCAATTATTTAATCAACCATGCCCATGTAACGAAGGCCCCATAAAAAAATCAAAGGGACTGGGGTTTGGAGAGCTTCCAGGTTGGTGAACACGTGGAGACTGGGCAGAGTGGTGTGCTTGGGGAGGGCATGGAAGCTCCAAGCCCTTTGCTCATACCTTGCCCTATGCATCACTTCCCTCTGGCTGTTCCTGAGTTATATCGTTTGATAACAAACCAGTAATCTAACAGGTAAAATGTTTCTCTGAGTTCTGTGAGCCGCTCTAGCAAATTAATCAAACCCAAGGAGGGGGTTCTGGGAATCTCTAATTTATAGCCAGTAGGTCAGAAGTACAGGTAACAACCTGGGCTTGCAACTGGTGTCTGAAGTCCAAGAAGGTCTTTGGAGCCTCCAATCTGTAGCCAGCTCATTAGAAGCACAAGTAACAACCTGGGCTTGCGACTGGCGCCTGAGCTGGTGGGGGCGGGGGCAGTCTTGGAGGACTGAACCCTCAACCTGTGGAATCTGATACTATCTCTGGGTAGATAGTGACAGAATTGAGTTGAATTGTAGGACACCCGGCTGGTGTCCCCAGAATTGCTGGTTGGAGTGGGGACCCCCACGTACCAACCTATCGGTACCAGGACCTATTTAAAGGTATAAGCAAACTGCGGCATATACAGTCAATGGAATACTCCTCAGTAATAAAAAAGAATGAATTATTGATGAATACTACAACATGGATGAATCTCAAAATAATTATGTTGAGTGAAAGAAGCCAGACCCCAAAAAAGAAGAAAAGAGTACCTGCTATATGATTTCATTTATATAAAATTCTAGAAAGTGCAAACTAATCTTGACAGAAAGCAGATCCACGGTTGCCTGGTGACAGGAGGTGGAGGGCAGGGAGGGGAAGAAAGGAAGGACTAAAAAGGGACATGAGGAAACATTTTGGGGTGATGGATATGTTCATTATCTTGATTGATGGTGGTCATGGTTTCATATGTTTTTACATATATCAAAACATATCAAGCTGCACACTTTAAATATTTGCAGATAATTGTATGTCAATTATACTTAACTAAAGCTGCTTTTTAGAAAATTATAAGACAAATAGGCTATCTGCATAGACTCAAAATATCTCCCCACAAGATACTTAATGATTACAAAGGGAAAAAGTAGTAACTTTATAGTAGAGAAACATAGCAGACACTACCTTAACTAAGTGATCAAAGTCATCATCACCAGAATTAAGACATCTTGCCATGATGTACCTCCTGATATGATGCATTGAGAAAGTGACAACATCATTTTTCTGTTATTCTTAGCAAAAATGTTTAATATGAATTTAATTATGAAAAAAATCTAAACCAGGTTGAAGGACATTCTTAAAGAAATAACTGGCCAATACTCTTCAAAAGAGTCGAGGTCATGAAAGACAAAGACAGATTGAGCAACTGTTATAGATCAGAGGAAACTAAGGAGAAAGGCAGTGAGGGATCATGGAGTGGATCCTGTACCAGAAAAAAAGGACATTAGCAGGATAATAGAAAAAATGCAAGTAAGATGTGTATATTATTTAGTATTGTTATATCAATGTTAATTTACCAGTTTCAGTAATTGTATGAGATGCTAATATTAGGAGAAGCTAAATGGAGGATATATGGGAAATCTCTCTCACCCGTTTTTGCAACTTTTTTGTAAGTCCAAAATTAGTTCAAAATAGTTTAAAAACTGAAAGCAAAATGAAGGCATTTCCAAAAAACCAAAAGCTGAGAGAATTTGTCACAAGCAGACCTGCACTACAAGAGACATGTTAAAGAAAATTCCCCAAGCTGAAGGAAAATAATGCCAGATGGAACCCCAGAGCTACACGAAGGAATAAAGAATGCTGAAAATGTAAATATATGGGTGAGTATAGAATACAAATATATTCATTTTTCAGTTTCTTTATAAGAAAATTGACTTTTCAAAGCAAAAATAATAACAATGTATTGTGGGGTTCGTAACATGTAAGTAAAGTATGTGACAATAGCACAGAGAATGAGAGTGGGAGTAGAAGCCGACTGCAGCAAGGTGCTTAGAGTGAACTTGAAGTATGTAACACTTAAAGTAAATGTGATAAGTTAAAGATGCATTGTAAATCCTAGCGCCTAGGGATAGAAGAAAAACTAAAAACACTTTTAAAGAGGTATAGCTAATAGGCCTAATGAGGAGATAAAATAAAATACTAAAAATGTCCAATTAATCCAAACATATAGGATAAATAGAAAAGAAATAAAAAGATGGTATATTTGAATCCAACAATATTGATGATTGCATTAAGTATAAATGGGCTAAACACACCAATTAAGAGGCGGGGATTGTCAAACTGGATAAAAGATCATAACCCATTTACATGCTGTCACCAAGAAGCACTCTTTAAAAGTACAGATAGGTTAAAAAGTAAAAGAATAATCAAAAGATATACCACACAAATAGTGAGTCAAAGAAAGCTGGAGGTGCTATATTAATATCAGAGTAGACTTCAGGACAAGGACAGTTACCTTACAAAGTAGTCAAATTATCAAGCTAATAACAGAGCTTCAAAATACAAGACACAAAAACTGACATAACTAGAAGGAGAAATAGACAATCCACAATGTGAACTGGAAATTTCAACATACTCTCTCAATAACTGACAGAACAAGTAGGCAGTAAATTAGTAAGGAATATGTGAACAGTGCCAAGTAACAACTTGACCTAATTGATATTTACAGGATGCTACACCAACAACTCCTAAATACATATTATTTTCAAGTGCATGTGAAACATTCACCAAGATAGACAATATATGGACCATAAGACAACTTTCAACAAATTTAAAGGGATTGATATAAGATGTCTTAGACATCACACAAACTACAAAAGAAAATCTTGACAAATTTCACTTCATCGAAATGAAAAACTTCTGTTCTTTAAAAGACAGAGTTAAAAAATGCAAATTTAAGGTTAAGACTTTGAAAAGTCAAGTGGGAGAAAATAGTCACAATACATATACAAATACATCACAATACACATGAAAAGACTTGTATTCAAAATATATAAAGAACCTACGACTTAAAAATAAAATATTCATAAAAAATGAGCAAAAATTTTGAATATACACTTAACCAAAGAGAATATTCAAATGGCCAAAAGGCACATGAAAAGATGCTCAACATCTAGTCATCAGGGAGGCATAAATTAAAACCATAAAAAGATACAACTACACATCTACTAGAATGTCTAAAATTCAAAAGACTAACAATACCAAGTATTGGCAACGATGTGGAACAAAGACAATGCTCACACACTGCCAGTGACAGTGTAAAGCGGAACCACTTTGGGAAACATTTTGGCAATTTATAAAGTTAAACAGACACATACCATATAATCCAGAAATTCCACTCCTAGATATTACCCAAGAGACATGTAAACATATATCCACAAAAGGACTTGACATGAATCGTCACAGCAGATTTATTTATAAATATCCCCAAACTGGAAACAACTCAAATGCCCATCAATTGGTGAATAGATAAACAGAGCGGGGTACAGTCATACAACGGAAGACTGCTCACTAATAAAAATACAAGCTACTGACACACACAATAAACATGGATGAATCTCAAAAACATAATCCCCAAAGAAAAAAAGACTCAAAAGAATACTTACTTTATCATTTATATGAATTTCTCGAATGGGCAAAACTAATCTATAATGAGAATGCAGATCAGCGGTTGCCTGGGCTGGGGGGTGGAGGGGCTGACCACAAGGAAGCACAGAGGAGCTTCAGGGATGATGGAAATGCTCTTCTCACTCGTCTGATTTTGAAGACACAGTTGGTATCATTTAAAGTCAGCCTTGCAGAATAGTTAGATACAGAGTTGTAGAAATGGGAAGGAAAGGTATTCCACGCAGGGGCAGTAGCATGAGCAGAGCCACAGAAGTGGAAACTGGGAGGTGAGTATGGGGAACAGATGGTAGGTCACTTTATTTTTAAAAATTAACTTTACTGAAGCATAATTTCCATACAATAAAACACACTCATTTTAAGTCAATAATTTGATGAATTTTAAGAAATGTATAGATCTATGTGACCACCACCTCATAGAAAGCTTCCTTTTAAAAATTACTACGTCAAGATTTTTGGGCTTAATAAATCATAATTTTATTACAAGTTTTATAATTCAATATTAAAAACAAAACAACATGCAGGCAATAAAGAATATAAAAAGCGTAGGCCTTGAAATCAGCTCTAGTTTAAATCCTACTTCTTAAGCAAGTCAACTTCTCAAAGCCTCAGTTTCCTCATCCATAAAATGGGGATAATAATACAACCAACTTCATAAGATTGCGGTGAGGATTTAGAGAAATAATGGTAAGCTTTTAGCACAATGCCTGGAACATAGTAGGACCAACAAATCGCAATAGCCTCATCACAGTGAGACAGGCATTTGCTGCATAGTTACCCTCAGAGGTATGGTATGGACCGTGGAACCCATTGGCAAAGGCTTTGAAATGGTCCTAAATGAAATCGTTAAAAGACTAAATGAAAGGGCAATTCTGCTTTCAGCTTCACTACTGGTTCTGTTTCACCATCAGCGGTGAAGGCTCAAACAAGTTGCTTTGATATGGAATGGGTGATTTAAAAATTGATTCTGAAACAAATTTAATGCAGGACACTTCAAACGTTTCCCCCCTCAGTCTGTCAGACCTACTCCCTGGCCTTGAAACGGAGCCCGACCTCCCACGTGTCCCAGCACAGGGTGCTGAGGAGAGCACAGCCTCGAGGGTTCACCCAGACAGTGCCAGTCCAGTCCACTTGTGGGCTCAACCCCCGCTCCACTCTGTCTGCCTGGCTGTCCGAACGCTGACCCCGTGATCCAGCTCCCAGTATGAGATGCCCCAGGCCTGTCTCCTCATGTCAAGACCCACTTCTTCAGCTTACCTACCTGTCACTCTACTCGTTCAACTCTGCAGGCTGCCTTGATTGCTGCCAACACCTACTGTGTATGGTTAAGACACTCCCTTAACCAGTCTCAGCTTCCTGGGCACCCCCTGCTCCAGCTCCCAGCACACAGCTCCCAGGACATAGTTGCAACCAGAACAGAATTCAAGGGTCGTGGGGACGGAGTGCCATCTACCTGAGCAACAAAGAGCTGGAACTCGTCAGGCAGAATCCATGAGCGAGGGTAGAAGTTGTACTCCTCAGGAAAGAGATTCTGCATGATTCTCACTGCTCTGCTCAGAGTAATTTTACGCACCATCTCCGTCATGCCTGGGGAGAAGAGAAGCTGTGAGGTTTTAACAACAGTGGCCACGAGCTATAAGACAGCCATTATTTGGGACTTTTAAAACCACCCACCCGCCATATTCACCTTTTTAGACAGGATAAAAAAAGGTACGAATTGTTCCCCACAGCGGTGACTCATAGTTTGGGAAGATCTACCAAATTAATGACAAACTTGGGGGGATAGACGGATATTTTTTTTCTCCTTATAAAAATGAAGCATCAATTTGAAAGAATGAATTTCCACCGAGTTTATTATTCCATTCTTTGTCAGCCCCCTAAATAATGAATAAAAAGAAACATTTATATCTTACACTTAAAACTTAATATCCTCTTTAATTTTGGGTGAGTACACATACTTCTGGGATTCCTTCCATCTTATATCCTAGAGAATATTATCTAGTGGACTCTGATTACACTATGAGAAGCTTAATTAAGTGGCTTTGTTTTAAACTCTCATGAGTATTAAAGGTATAAAATAGAAAAATATACACCTTTCAGCATAAAATCTGTCTCCTTGAAATAAGGACAGGAAGTAGAAAGGATATCATAGCATAATTTATAGTTTAAAGGGAAAAAATGGAATCCGTAGGAGTTCTTCTGTTATAAATACTGACACTGACATTGATCAGATCTCATTAACTTGCCCAGAGGGACTGAAACGTCTCACTTATAAAACATCTTAAAAGGATGGTGGATTTTTTTCTTGTAATATCTTTAGTAACTCTGACAAGAGGAGAAAATGAATATATATCTCGGCAAATTTTAAGCAAATAGGTCACAATTTTAAAATTTTAGCAAGCTTCGTTCTTAAAGCAAATATCATTGCTAAAGATGAAGGCTAACAATGGCCTTCACCCTGAAAGAGCCTACATGGTTCCGTTACTGACATGAGAAATTTGCTTAACAAAGTCATTTTTAACAGAAAGTACACAGCTCCATGTCAGCCTGGCATGTGGAATTATCACACGGTCCAAATGGGCACAGTTAGAATGAATGAGGTCTCTCAAAACTCCCACGTTCAGGAAGCAAAAGGTGAACATCTGAGAATGAACGTTTTAATAACCTATCTTGCTTCCCTCAGCATATTAAAAACACAATAAATCTAAAGATCGCAGCTTCGAGATGTCAATGCCTAGGTTCTTAGCTCTTGTTTAGAAGGATAAGGAGAAGAATTAATAAGAACTAAAGGAACTTAAAAAGCACTAACAGGCTGTGCTCTGATGTGGGCTCTTCGATATTAAAGAAAACTCACTGAGGACCGTGTTCCGAGCTTCGCAAGAAGTAAGTACGCATTCTGAAAATTACACCTAATGCCTTTGAAATCCTCCATGAAATTAGAATTTTTGAGTTACAAATGTTGGAGCTTAATACAAAGTATACACAAAAAATTTTCAACTTTTTGGGAACCTTTTTACTTGTATTTAACTAACATTTCAGTTATAGTATTAAACTAAAAACCTTCATAACTAACTGGAATACAGCACCTAACATCAAATAGATGATGCCTCCAGACCAGAGGTTGGTGGTATTGTCTGCACTGAATGGTTGTGACAGGGGAAGGGTCCCTTTCAGAAATCCTTGGCAGGTCAGACGGACCCACACAACACACACAGAAGTGCTGTGAGCACAGGAGTGCAGTCTGAATGTTCCAGAGAAGGTCGTGAACATCAATGTCCAGCAAACTGAGTAGATATTCATTATAAATCTGCAGTGGCTCTTTTTCTAATGTGGATCATCAGCACCCACACCAGCTAATAGATCTGTTTCCGAGTTTACCTTTGTGTCTGTCTCCAAGTTGAAAACAACCAGCTTAAGAAGCACCCCTACAAGCCAAAGCTGTTTTTCCCAGACCCTTCTGGCCCGTAAGTTTTAGACATCTCACCCCTAGCTCTGCCTGAACGCCCGTCTCCAGAATGCACCAGTGTAGACCCCTCTAAATCTGTTTACCACCAAAACCTTTTTTCCTCCACCGTATCTAAGCTGTGTTCCCACCCAATGCTGTGTTCCCATCCCTGCCTCTAGCGGTGGCTCAGAGACAGACGCGAGGAGTGTCATCTTCTCTCAGTAGCTGGGTTTCTAGCTGAGGCAGAGCACATGAAAAGGGAGGTCATCGCCAGGACCTACTGGCTCCAGGCTCTGCCTCCCTTCTCTAAGCAGCTGCAGCGCCTGACCTCTACCTGTCATGCCCGCCGTAGGTTCTGGGACCCACTGTGACCTGAGGTGCAAGCTCTAGGTCTACTTATCAGCTCGTCCCTACTGAAACTTTGACCCTGACTTTGTACTCCAATTAGATGACGAGGATTTTAACTGTTTTTCGGAGGCTCCATTGCTTTGTCCTCAAATTTTGGTAACCTGTCATTTACTCTTGGTGCCTGAGTGGCAGCCTCAGCCCTGCCTTTGCCTTGTTCTCCCCAGTGTTCTTTCTCTGTTCCCTGCAAGACTATCCTGCAAGGGCTGCAGTCCTCCCATCTGTGACTAAACCAGTGACTGGGCTACTGCTGCCTTCTATCATGTTCTTTTGAGGCTGACTGCCTACTTGGCTTTCTCAATAAGGTCTAGCCCTAGATATCGCTACTGTGGCAGTTCCCCTATAGATCGGAAAAGAGCCCCAACTCCGATTGGAGCTTCTTACACCAAGAGCTTGCCTCCTGCCACTCCTTTGGGGCCTGGGTTCTTCCGTCTGCTACACTGGAGTCTCAAGGCCTGGTGGTCCCACTCCATTGGGATGACCCAAGAGTGCAATAGTTAAATCCTCTGACTTGCCCAATCCAATTAAAAAAACAAAAACGAAACAAAATCTAGTACTATTCAATCCAAATATCATAACAGTAATTCTTGGCGAAAACACCTTACAACCACCAAACAACAAATACATTCTTTCAGATCCATCCTCTTTCCTCTACTCCCATCACCAGTGATTAGTTTCTTTCTCGCCTGGATGCTGCAGCAGCCTCTTGGCTCTATATCTGTTCCTTTCTCAGCCTTTCCACCCACCTCCAATGCATCCTTCTGGCTGATCTTTCTAAATTGCAAGCTGGCCCACATCACTCTCTGGCTTAAAAATTTCTCAGTGGCTTCCCATGACCTTCAGACCAGAACAATGCTGTACTTTGGTCCCTGCCTATCACCTTTCCAATGTCCTTATCATACTTGACCCTTGCTAACCATCATGGGCCACTTGCCCTTTGCTGAATGAGCAGCGTGCTCTAAGCATTCTAAACCTTTGCCCCATCTCTGCTCCCTGTTTTGCATGGGAGTCAGGCTTATCCGTTCCTGGAGGCTCAGTTCACCTGTCAATCCTCTTCTCCAGGATCTCTCACCCTGCCTGCCCCCCAGGCAAATCTGAGTTAGGTCATGTGCCCTTGCTCCAAACTCCCACGGCCTCCCAAACTTCCTCTGGCATTGTACTTATTTTGTATTTTACTTCTCTTTACTTGCTTTCTCCTTGTCTTTGTATCCCCAGCCCAGCCCAGTGCTTGACACATGGCTGCCCTCCTAGATTCCTCACGGGAGCCCTCTCCCTCTCTATAGAAAGTCCCCTCCTCGTTGGTGGGCTCTCAGGCACCACCTGCCATGAGCTGCCCTTCATCTAAGACCCTAAAACTCAGCAAGAGACTTGCTTGTAAGCTGAGAATTGACGATTCTGGACTTTTTTTTAAAGCAGAGACATATCTAAATCAGATAATTTTTATAGAAAGTCTTAATTCATCAGTTAAAATATAATAACATATCTTGCAGGAAATTGCCCATAGAAAAGTGGCTAAAATCTAATGTGCTGACACAAACAAAATAAATTACTTCCATATGGGTATCCAAAAGTTTTCAGTTTATTCAGCATGTGAAGTGTTTAGACTTGCCTGGCACATCCACTAGGACTTTAAGTAACATACTAAATGCATTTTTAGAATAATGGGATATATGAGAGACAGAGGAAGAAGATAAGCTTGGACACAAACTGGAGTCAAAGGGCAGCCCGTGCTGTGATCGATCACCCCCTTGCTAAGGGCTGTCTTTCACAGAGCAGAAGGTGTGGCAGCACTCTTCCTCTGCCTAGAGGTTCGAGAGACTGCTCTGTCATTAGAGTTAATTAATTGCTGTTAGTAAATTGGAAAATTATATGTTCTAATCACTGGCATGTGGAATATGGGATAGGCCAGACTTGCTTCTTTGGAGTGAATATTCTTATATTACCTCTAATGAAACTAGTCCCTCGGGGGTATTTTTTTCTGTATTTCTGATTTGTGTTCCAAATGCAGGGCCATGGATACTCCTTCTTTCCCCCTCTCAGCCCTTAGATGAGGCCTGAACAGACTGGGAAAAGGTAAATGAAGCCTCCTTTGATGATTCCTGTCTCAGGAACTCTGTCCTCATTCAAAGAGTTGCTCTCATCCAAATTTTGTTCTCCCAACATTCCAGTAAGTCCTTTTAGTGGCATCAGAGTGTCGCTTTTTCTGAGCAGCAAGACAGAAAATAAGAGCTATCCCATTAAACTGTGTGCAAGAATCCTGGCTACAAGAATTGTTCTTGTCCTCTGACAAAACCCTCTCTCCTCCTCTAAGGACAAATTTGACCTTGGGCTAATTTTCTAGCTTGCTCCCTTGGAAATCAATAAAGGTGGAAATTTAGCGGTGTTACTAGACAACAAAGCATACGGTTAAAATGACCCCTGATTGGCAAATTGCATAAATACCTGGTAGGAAATCACAGCTCTAGGCTTTCTTGAGTGTAGTGATTCTTGTAACTTAGCATGACCCTGGCGGGGACCCTGGAAGCTATGCTGTGGAGGAGTCACACGAGATGTTGGCTCCTAGGTGGTGTCTAAGCTAAGACAGACCCACACCCGCCAGTGTGGATCTTGTCTCCTTGCACCTGAGCTGTCACTTGAGGTGACTGGCTGGCAAGCTGTGTTTCCTGCCCTACACCCTTCCAAGCAAATCTGAGCCAAGTGGGGCCTATGGTAGTCAGCACTCAGTTGAAAACCCCTAGCGGACGTGGCACAACTAGCCAGTGTATAATGTGCAGATAATTGGGTTTTCTGATAGGTGTGTCTTAAAGACATGGCATGGAATTCCAAAGAAAAAGAGTCAATTGATTCTCCTTTTTAAAATAAGCATAAATGATATAATGCTGAGAGAAAATACCTTACATTCAGGCGACTACACTCTGACTGCCACTATGTAAAAATAACACATATACATGGTTAAGGTTTGGGAGGAAATACAGAAATATTCACATTGTGGTTTTGTTAAATGAGGGATGGAATTCAAGATGATGTTCTTTTTAGAAATTATTTATTATTGCATTAGAATATCGTTTGTGCAATATGTTAACATTTCTGAAAATAAGTGGAGGACTGTTTGGCCGTGATCACACCCAGCTTAAGCAAATGCTCCCTCCCCCCGGCACTCCCACTAACCTTGAACACCTCTTCTATTAGCCATTAAAAATAATGCATAGCAATCATGGCAGAAGAGGGTGGGAGAGATTAAACATGAAATAAGAAGGTACATGGGGGGCTGGGAGCGGAGGGAGGGGTATCTTAAAATTGGCCAGGAGACTTTTCTGGCACTAAGAGTCACCTTGCAGGGTAAGTCTCGCTGGGATGATATCCTGAGATAAAACTAAACGCTGACTGCAGCCTATTGTTCCCAGTATGGAGACTGGTGGATTTGGTCTTAAAAATGGTACCTCCAAATATGATACTTAAAGAAAATGGAAGCTGCTAACCCCATTTCTGTGATAGATCCCTAGAATTTTAGTACTCCTGTTTCCTGCAAAGTATTTGAGTGAAATGTTCTTTTTTTTATTTTGAGAATATAATCCCCTCTCATAACACCCCCATGTTATATCGAGAACCCAGAAGGTGAAAATCATGTTCTTCCACCAGTAGAATTAGACCAGAAGAGCCTGTCTGTTTGTGTTTTTGAACCTCCAATCTTTTTTTTTTTTTTTTTGAGGAAGATTAGCCCTGAGCTAACATCTGCTGCCAATCCTCCTCTATCTGCTGAGGAAGACTGGCCCTGAGCTAACATCCATGCCCATCTTCCTCTACTTTATATGTGGGACGTCTGCCACGGCATGGCTTGACAAAAGGTGCGTAGGTCTACCCCCGGGATACGAACTGGTGAACCCAAGGCTGCACAAAGTGGAACGTGTGAACTTAACCGCTGTGCTACCAGGCCAGCCCCTGAACCTCCAATCTTAAACCCTTGGTGGGTTAAATCCTGATTGCCTCTGTGTTAACTTCCCTCCAGAGGGAATGGTACCGCTGCACAGCGCAGGCAGCAATTCCCAATTAAGGGTCCTCAAGTTTCATCTCAAAACACTGTCATGTTTTTGCGGAAGAGTGTACCCTCAGACTCAGCCCTAGAAACGTTTTTAAATGCCAACAATAACAGCAGATACCTGGAAACTTGTTCACTTGACCGGAGAATATGTCATTGTCATGAAATGAAACTCCATGCCAGTAGATGTCACAAGGCAAGCGTCGGCCAAATGGGATCTAGAAGAAAGGGAAAAAATGTGATTCGTAACAAGCACAAGAGGAGCAGCACCGCAATGAATGTCCACCATGTACGAATTCCTGGCGCCGGGCACTCATCACATGATTTAATCCTCACAATAAGCACGTGAGGTAGATGACGCTCTTTCCCATTTTATAAGTGAGGAAACAGATTCAGACAAGCTAAGTAACTCTCTCAGGGTCACAACCACTAGTGACTAACAGCCACTGGTGTGGCGCAGAGTTCTGATTCTGTGGCAGGCACTATATAGTGACTTTACAGACACCTTTCATTTTAATCCTCTTAACTACCCTAGAAAAGATTACTTTCATCTCACTGATGAGAAAATTGAGGCTGAGGAGGTAATCGAATAAGCCCAAGGTCACACAGAGCTGATAATGAGAAGAGTCAGGATTTGAATCCAGGTCTATCTAAATTCCAAGCCCATAGTTCTTTTTCCCTGAAAATTGCAACTCTCAACCCAGTCCCAAAAGAAGGAGCTTTCATAGTCTGTCTGTCTCTCTTTCTCTCATGTACACATACACACACACACACACACACACACACAAGGTCCACAAGGGCAGGATGGATCCCCAGTGCCTAAAACAGTTCCCAGCATTCAACAAAGACTTTTTGAATGAATAAAAGAACAGACCAGGAGTGGTCATCTGACTCAAGATGAGATAACCAGATTCTCTCTTCCAGGAATTTGGAAATCAGAGATGCCAGGCAGCCTCTGCTGGCCCTTGAGCTGGAAGTGATAAAAAGCCAGAGCTGGGCAGCTGCGCGTGGCTGTGTGAATGGAGAAGCAAAGGCAGCCAGTCTGCTGAGAGAGAAGAAAGGAGCAGGTGCAGCGAGAAAAGCAGAGATGAAGCCGTGTGGCCCTGGAGACGCAGAGTGAGTGACCTCAGCTCCTAGGGCTTCCAGGACTGAGGCCCAGACCCTCCTGAGCCTGATTGTCCCTCCTGTCCTTGGATCCTGTGAGACAGCCTCGTCTCCTTAGAACGCATCCCCTCTGCACAAGCTATAGTGTTTCAATTATTTCCAGCCAGAAAATCTCTCACTGAGACAAAAGGGCCTGCTCTTTCCATGACATCCTGCTGCCTCTCAAAGTTATCAGCAAGTTCTGCATTTACAGAACGGACCTTTAAAGCCTGTAACTCAGATGACCTTCATTAAAAGAAAAAAGTAAAGACATGTTAGTTTATATTTAGAAACTGCTTGTTAAAAGTCCAAATGAAGAGAAATGCCAACATATTAAATAAAATCATTTGATTTTCCCATGCTAGGACTATAGTTAATCAGAATTTTTTTATCTACTCCAAGTTGAGAGGGCCAAGTTCCAATGGAAGAACACAGCATTACTAATGAAATGGTGGTGACTCAATGCTTTCCAGCTAATCCCAATTAAAACGAAGGCAAACAGACTCAGGCCCTTTAAATCATTCACATTACTTCAAAGCTGTGCCAAAGGGAGGCATATGTTACACATTCTACAAGCATTAACAACCTCCATCTCTAATTTATAGCATTTCACTCATTTTCTTTGTATCCAAAGAACTGAAGTTATTAATTCAGTAGTCATAAATACAGAGAGATACAACATATGTTATTTTCTTCCAGCTGTTAAGTGCTAATATAGAGAAGGGAAAAATAACTTAACCAAGGAGATTTCTCTAAAAAGCAAATTATCCAAGCCAAGTTTACTAAGATCCAAGTGGCTTTGCTGCCCACAATGTAGGACCAACACCTGCTCCATGTCAGTGGACAACTGATAACTCCTTATCATCCTTAGGGTTGCCCTTCAAACCTTGCCACCCCCATGAATCCCACATCAACCCTTCATTCAGAAGAGCCTTTAGCTCGTACAGTTTTGAGAAACTGCCTTTGTTTTTAAAAAAAGTCCATTCATTCGATAATCACTATGTGCCAGGCACCGTGCAAGGTGCCGAGAACTCAGAGAAACACAATTTTAAATAGGCCCCAAGACTTCATAATCTTACCTCTTTTTAAAATCTTTTAAAAAACTACTTAAACAGCTAACACCATACTCAGTGGTGAAAGACTGAAAAGCTTTTCCTCTAAGATCAGGAATGAGACAAGGATGCCCACTTTTGTCACTTCTGGTCAACATGGTACTGAAGTTCTGGCCAGCGCAACAGGCAAGAAAAAAAACAGGAGGCATTCAAATTGGAAAGGAAGAAGTAAAATGATTTCTCTTTGTAAATGACACGATCTTATATGTAGAAAACCCTAAAGATCACACACACACGCACACATACACAAATCTGTTAGAAATAATAAACGAATTTAGCAGTTTCAGGATACAAAATCAATAGGCAAATATCAATTGTTTTTCTACATATCAATGATGAAAAATCCAAAAAGGAAATTAAGAAAGCGATTCCATTTACAATAGCATCAAAAAGATTAAATACTTAGGCATTAACGAAGGAGGCAAAAGACTTACACGCTGAAAATTACACAATGTTGCTAAAAGAAATTAAAGAAGACACTCATAAGTAGGAAGACATCCCATGTTCATAGATTAGAAGACTTCATATTGTTAAGGTGTCAGTACTACCCAGAGCAGTCTACAGATTCAATGCAATCCCTACCAAAATCCCAATGACATTTTTTTTGCAGAAATAGAAAAACTCAACCTAGAATTCATATGGAATCTCAAGGAATCCCAAATAGGGAAAACAATCTTGAAAAGGAAGAACAGTGTTGGAGGTATCACACATTCTGATGCCAAAACTTACAACAAAGAAACAGTAATCAAAACAGTGTGTAAAACAATAATGAGATACCATTATACACCTATTAGAATGGCCAAAATCCAAAACACTAACAACACCAAATGCTGGCCAGGATGTGAGCAACAGGAACTCTCCTTCATTGCTGGTGGGAATGCAAAATGCTACAGCCACTTTGGAAGATGATTTAACGGTTTCTCACAAAACTAAACATACTCTTACCATATGATCCAGCAATTGCGCTCCTTGGTATTTATTCAAATGAGTTGAAAACTTATGTCCACAAAAAAGCTGCACAATTTTTAGAGTTTATAGCAGCTTTAAAGTTTATAGCAGCTTTATTCATAATTGCCAAAGCTTGGAAGCAACCAAGGTGTCCTTCAGTAGGTGAATGGATAAACAAACTGTGGCATATCCAGACAATGGAATATTATTCAGTGCTAAAAAGAAATGAGCTAACAAGCCATGAAAAGACATGGAGGGATCTTAAATGCTTATACCTAAGCAAAAGAAGCCCATTTGAAAAGTCTACATATTGTATGATTCCAAAGATATAATATTCTGGAAAACATAAAACTACAGAGACAGTAAAAAGATCAGTAGTTGCCATGGGTTCAGGAGGAGGCAGGGATGACTAGGTGGAGCCCAGAGGATTTTTAGGGCAGTGAAAATACTGTGTATGATACTATAATGGTGGATACACATCATTATACATTTGTCCAAATCCACAGAAGGTACAACACCAAGAGTGAACCCTAAAATAAACTATAGACTTGCAGTGATTACGATGTGTCAGTGTAGGCTCATCCATTGCAACAAATGTACCATTCTGGTGTGGGATTTTTGACAGTAGGGGAGGCTGTGCATGTGCAGGGGCAGTGAGTATATGGGGACTCTCTGTTCCTTCTGCTCAATTGTGCTGTGAACCCAGAACAGCTCTAAATAAAAAATAGTAAAAATAAATTAATAAAAACCAGTATGGTACTGGTAAAAACAGACATATAGACCAGTGGAATAGGATAAAGAACCCAGAAATAAACCCTCACAAATATGCTCAAATGATTTTCAACAAGGATGACAAGACTATTCAACGGGAAAAGGACGGTCTTTTCAACAATTGGTATTGGGAAAACTGGTATCCACAAGCAAAAAGATGAAGTTGGATCCTTACCTTACACAATATACAAAAATTAACTCAAATGGGCCAAAGATCTAATCATAAGAGCTAAAACTATAAAAACTCTTAGAAGAAAATATAGGGGATAAGCTTCATGACATTTGACTTGGCAATGATTTTTTGGATATGACATCAAAAGCACAGGCAACAAAAGAAAAGATAAATAAATTGAACTTCATCAAAATTAAAAACGTTTTGCATCAAAGGACATGTCAACAGAATGCAAGGGCAACCCATGGGATGGGAGAAAATATTTGAAAATCGTATATCTGGTAAGAGATTAATATTCAGAGTGTATTCAAAAACGACTGCAACTCAACAACAACAACAAAACCAATTAAAAAATGGGCAAAGGACTTGGGCCAGCCCCAGTGGCCTAGTGGTTAAGTTCAGCACTCTCCACTTCAGTGGCATGTGTTAAGTTCTCCACGGACCTACACTGCGCTGTTAGTGGCCATGCTGTGCTGGTGGCCGACATACTAAAACATAGAGGAAGGTTGGCATGGATGTTAGCTCAGGGCAAATCTTCCTCAGGAAATAAAAAAGGGGGGGGCAAAGGACTTGAATAGATATTTCCCTGAAGAAAATATACAGATAGCTAATAAACACATGAAAAGATGCTCAATATCACTGATCATTAGCAAAATGCAAATCAAAACCACAATGAGATACCACGTCACACCCATTAGGATGGCTATTATAAAAAATAATTTAAAAAAGGAAATAAGTGTTGACAAGGATGTAGAGAAATTGAAACCCTTGTGCCCTGGGAATGTAAAAAGTTGCTGTGGAAAACAAAATCACCCCATGATCCAGCAATTCTCCTTCTGAGTATATATCCAAAAGAATTAAAATCAAGGACTCAAACAGATATTGGTACACAAACATTCACAGCACCACTATCCACAACAGCCAAAAGGTGGAAACAGCCCAAGTGTCCATCAACTGTCCATCAACGGATAAACAAAATGTGGCACATACGTACACTGCACAGCACTCAGCCTGAAGGAGGAATGAAATTTTGACACCTGCTACAACATGGATGAACCCTGAAGATTATGCTAAGTGAAATAAACCAGCCACAAAAAGACAAATATTGTATGGTTCCGCTTACATGAGGTAGCTAGAGTAGTCAAATTCATAGAGACAGAAAATAGAATGGTGGTTTCTATGTGCTGTGGGGAGGGAAAAATGGGAAGTTATTTGTCTAGTGAGTACAGAGTTTCAGTTTGGGAAGATGAAAAATGTTCTGGAAAGGGATGGTGGTGATGGCTGCACAACATGTGAATGTATTTAATGCCACTGAGCTGTACACTTAAAAACGGTTAAGACGGTAAATTTTGTGTTACGCATATTTTACCACAATAAAACAACAACAAAAAGCTGTCTGCTTCCACCCCCGAAGGCTAAGGGGCCATTCATAGCTCTCCTCTGAGCTCTCTGTAGCCTGGAATGCTATGCAGATTTTCATGGGGCAACTGAACACTGACAAATGCTTCTCAGGCTCTCCACTCCCCATTTTTCTCAAGGTCAGCACCAGATTTTAAATCTGGAAGTCATCTTTCTTTTTCTTTTCTCCAAACTCTTTTGGAAAAGGAACTGGATTTGGGGTCAGGGGACCTGAGAGGTCTAGACTCATCTCTGTCACTTACTAGCTATGAGACCTTAGGCCACCAAAAGTTCTGTGTCATTGGTAGGTTGAAGGGAGAAAACCTGGCAAGGTGCAACAGGAACCAAATGAGATGACGGAAATGAAAATGCTTTGTACACTCCACAAATACAAAAAATACAAATCTGAGTTCACCATTAATTTGTTTACTCTTAATTATTAAGAACTGATTATGTGGCACAAAATGTCTCCAGTGCCAAAGACACATGGGAGCACGTCTGCTGTCATGGAGCACCCAGCCCAGGGGGGAGGAAGAGCTGAATCAAACAGTCACTCCAACGCATCACTATAACCATGGGAAGGGCTGTGAAATGAGGCCCACAGAGCAATGAGGATCAGAGCACGGGGGACCTGATCACACCTGGGAAGTGTCTGAGAAGGCCACTCTGAGTTGAGTGACCAGGTACTCATTAGTCCAGGACAGTGCCAGTTTATGCCTATTGTCCAAGTGTTATTATTAACAGCACCTCTTTTCACTTTCAAACGTATCCCAGTTTGGGCAACAAATTAAATGGCCACCCTATTCCTGAGAAAAGGCTGTTTGAGCTGAGACTGGAAGGAAGAACAGGCAGAAGATGGGGGAGGAAGAGAGAACACATGTAAAACTCAGAGGTCAGACTGACCATGGCACGCTGGAAAGCCTGAAGCGTGGTCAGGGTGGCTGGAGCACGGAGGACAAGAGGAAAGTCGTGTGAGATAAGGCAGAAGATTTAGGTGGAGGCAGGTCAGGCAGGGCTGGAACACAGAAACAGTAGGTAGTGGGGAAAGGAGGAGGAACCCACGGGGCAGACTGAGTAGGAGGGACCAGAGATATAGAGAGCATGAGCCATAAAAGGCATCAGGGAAAGTGTTTCAAGATGAAAGGAGTGGCGAGCAGTGTGAATGTGGCTAAGAGGTCAAGTGAGATGGAAGCTAACAACTGCCCATCAGATATAATGACATGGAGAGCTTTGGACCCACTTCAGCCCACAATGCTCACCCTCCTGATCCCTTAGCATTTACTGTGCTTATCATTTGTCTGTACTGTTGTGTATTTCCTGCTGAACCCCTACCTCCCCCATAATACTAGGAATCTATAAGACCGGGAACAATTTGACACTTGTTGCAGGTCTCCAATGATGTCTAATCAGGTGTCCAATGGGTCCTAAGCCCACAGGAAAACTAAAAGCCATAATCCTGAGAATCACCCATGGCACCTCTCTCTCCCCAATACCCAACTGATTAGCAAGTCTTCTGGTTTATCGCCTAATTTATTTTTCCATTTCCTCTCCTTCCTTAAGGCCCCCTGCCACGGCCTTAGTTCAAGGCCTCCCCTCTCACCTGGATGACGACTACCCCAGCCTCCTTCTAACTTTTTCCCCTCCTCCAGGGTCTCCCCAACACACAGAGGGATTTTTGTAAACTTAGCTCTGACCATGTCACTCCTTTGCTTGCAACTCTTCAATGCCCTCCCATGGACCAAGGGATCAAGACTAAGCTCCAAGCCTGGCCTGAAAGACACTTCCCAAACGCTTCTGCCAACCTGCTGCCTCAAGTTGGGCCACTTACGCCCTGGGCACTTGCACTGTCACCACTAGACTACTTGTGTGACATTTAAGTAGACAGCACTTTACTGTTTTGTGGCCTGGGTTTCTGCATGTTATTCCTTCTGCCCTGGATCTTCTGACTCGGCTTGACCATCTGCTCCCTCCATCCGTGAAGCTGTCTCACCAACTCTCCCTTCTATGTGGCCTCTGTCACTTAAACCCTTAAAACCGGACATTCTGTAACATCGTGTCTGTAAGTCTGTCTGCCTCACCGCTCCGTGAACTCGGAAGATGAAGACGGTCTCATAATCATTTGTGTATCCCTAACACCAAGTCTTCAGCACACTGTAGACTTTGTTTGTAACTTTTTGGGGTCGAGAATCACTTTGAGATTCTCTCCAGAAAAACACACATATGCACAAAACTTTCCATGTAATTTTAGGAGATTCGCAGCTCCCTGAAGCCTCTAGTTGTTCACAGACACCACCGTTAGCAACATCTGCCATATGTTTCATGAACGAATCCATGAATAAAGGAACTTATGAATAGCAGCCACTCCAATAATACATTGTCATCATCACCATCGTCATCATCATAAAAGTTAACATTTATGTAATGGTTTATTACTATGTCTATGTGTTAAACACTTTACATATATTATCTCATTTAATCCTCACAACAACCTTTTGAGAAAGGTGCTACTATTAATCCTATTTACAGATGAAGAAACCAAAGCTTTGAGAGATTAAAAAACTTTCCCAAGGTCACAGAGCTAATAGGGCAGAATCAGCATCAAATCCAGGTCTGCCTGATTCCAAGGCCCGTGTACGTAACCACTGCACACGACTGATCTTGGACTGATGACCACAGCTGTATTTATTAGTCACACATGAGCTATTGTGACTGACCTACCCTCTCCCCACATGCTACCGTCTTCGCCACAAAGGAGCTCCTCCCTCATCGCGTACACTGTGCGGACCCAAAATCCTTTTCCCTCTTGCCCAGAAGGAATCTAAAAACTTGCAAAATAGGCAGGCTCATACAAGAACTGAAACCATTAAGCATCCTTTGAGCGTATTTGTGCTTAAAGAACTGAGCTTCAAGTCCCTCTTCTAATGGTCCAAAGAGGAGGTTCAAACCCCTGAGGGATTCTGCAAAATGAAATTTCACAGTGAATGCTGATGAAAGCACAATTCCCATTTCCATACTTTGTGAATCATAAAGGTTCTTCACGAACAGAAAATCTTTCAAGTGATCGGGCATAAAAGTGGCAAATAATCTTTGATACGGGCAAGCATATGTGTAATGCATCCACAGGGGGGAATGACCCAAACTGCTGCTTTAAAGTGAGGGGCCCACAGTACTCGGGGAGCATACAAGGAAGGGGCAGCAGCCAGAGCAGCACATTAGGACTAGGAGGAGCTTGGCTCAAGCCCTGGCCCACCACACCCCACCCAGAGACCTTGACACACTGACCTTGCCCCTCTAAGCCTCAGCAGCTCGTCTACAATAGAGGAAAACAAGAGCGATCAAACCTGTCTTGCTCCCAGGGCTGTTATGTGGACTGAGGTAATGCATGGGGAAGCACTTTGTAAACAGTAAATTGCTGTTATATACGATAGATTATTATTTTTAATGACTAAGCAAATCACCTCAATGAGTAACCTCAATTAAAAAAGATGCCAACCAAAGATGAAGCATCATTGCACAGACTTGGATATGAACAAGCAGGTGTACCTGCATTTAGAAAACCTTCCGTGATGCCCCCAGGCAGAGCTAACAGATTTCTCTCCAATGCTCCCCCTGCACTCTGCTGATGCCAGTAGTACAGCCACTGCCTTGTAGGGTATTTATGTTTATATGACCGTCCCCCCATTAGAGTGCTTCAGGGTAAAGACGTTTTATTCTTCTTTCTGTCCTCTCCCCGATCTACCCATCTGTGGTAGGCAGCCTCTACGATGGTCTCCAATGATCCCTGCCTCCTGGAATTCATACCCTTGTGCTGTCTTCTCCCACATTGTCACAGGCTTGGTCTATGTGACCAATATCTACAGCAGAAGTGATGGGATATCACTTCCAATATTAGAATATCTTTATAAAGAGACTGTGGCTTCACACTCTCTCTCTCTCTCTCATCATCATTCGCATTGGGGAAGCCCAGAGAGAGGTACAAAATCCAAGCCTCGTGCCAAAGGCCGTGTGAGTGAGCTTGGAAGTGGATCCTTCAGCCCACGTCAAGTCTTCAAGACCGTGGCCCTGGCCCACAACTTGTCTGCTGCCTCGTGAGAGATTCTGAGCCACAACCATCAGCTAAGCCACTCTTAGATTCCAAACCCCAGAAACTGTGCGAGATAATAAATGTGTGTTGTTTTAAGCTGCTAAATTTTGGGGAAATTTGTTATGCAGCAATAGACACATCATTCCAGTTTTAGAACAAGGTCATAGAGAAAGAAAGAATGTAAAAGTTCAAGACTGATATATCCTTATAATGAATATAATAATTACTATTTATTGAGCACGTAATTATGTGCCAGATATTTTACATATATGCATTCTGCACATAAGAAAATACAATCCCATTGCTAATAAGTGGCAAACCCAGAATTTGAAGCCATGTTGGTCTATCTCCAAAGATTCTTCTCTTTTGACTCCACTAAGCTGGATGGATGGATAGATGAATTAATGTATGAAAAAAAAAAATGAGCACGTGCATCTATGAAAAAAAGAGTTGTGGTTAACGCTTCAAGGAAGAATGTAGCACAGAAAAGTCCAGAGAAGGCCAATTAAGACAAGGAAAGGACTGAGCAATTGCCCTTCAAGGATGGACTAAAAATTTAGCACTCTTTTCTTCAAGAAAGCAAGCAGACAAAGAAATACTGATGGAAACCCGTCAAATTCTGAAGGGCGTGACCGGTTGAAACACAGTTCCATCTGCCGAATGTGAGCATTTAGAAGGAAGGTGAGCCCCTTTCAAGCTGGAGAGAAGAGGCTGGCTCACTCCTCTTGTTACTCACATGTCAGCTAAGGGCATTGCTATCTTCCCAGACGGATGAGAAGCGCTAGTGACCCAACTGAGGGGCCACAGGGAGTTTCCAGGCGCCCTCCTGCCTCTGGAAAATGGGGCTGATGAGAAAAGGCCTCTTCCTGCTGGTGAGGGACCAGCCAGCTTCCTGATTGCAGTGTCTTTGGATGGGGCTGTGGGGGAAGCCCACACATGGGGCACCCCAAGCCTGTTTCCTCAGCGGGAACAGTAATGGCTTATTGGAAGGATTAATAATGTGATTGAGCCAACTAGCAATGTGCCTAGCACACAATGCCTGGTACACAGTAGTTGTTCAAAACATGCTGGTTTCCTTCTCTTCCATTCTTTCCCATCACCCTTCACTCCATACCTATTGGCTGGTAAGATTTAGAAAAAAACCACAACTTGCCCCACCCCTATCTCTCTGTTGCCCAAAGGAGCTGGTGGACAGGAGTGTTTTCTAGGACCAGCCTAAGTTAAACGTGCACAGGTACACTCAGGGGATTTGAAACCATGTAGGTCTTCCTGGGTATGCACCTAACCTCTGAGGAAAGCCCGTATTTGCACAAAAGTTCCTTGACTTAAGTTGAAGAACCTGTTTTTGGGAAGAGGAACTGAACCTCTGATAATAAAAGTTTAAGTTTTACGCAATTACCAGGCTTTGCCATTCAAATATTGGCCCTGCCAACTGCTGAGGGCCTTGGTTTCATCATCTGAGAAAGAGGACTAGCACAGCATCCCTCACAGGGGTTGCTGTGAAGGTTACATACAACTATGCACGTGAGAGAATATTTGTGAATGGCCTGGCACATAGTAGGAGCTAAATTAGTCCAATTACAGAACATTGAGAGCGAGCCTCCTGGATTGTTCTTCACCTACTTACGTCCTATGGTGAGAAAGGCAGAGAGGAAGAGTCCTGAGACATCCCCCATGGTGGAGAAAGCAGGGCTGGCCCTCAACAAAGCCATCTCCTGAAAAACAGTAGGGAATCAACATAGCTCCAGGGACTCAGGAGCCAGGCTGGGGGTAGAGGCAGACGTGTTACAGAAAAATGGGACCATGTGCTGTGTGAGAGCCCAGGAGGAGCAATGGCTCCTGCTCAAGGTGAGGGCAGTTTAACCAAGGAGGGGCCATTTGAGCTAGGTGTGAAGCAGGTGTTTGCCAGGCAGAGAAGAGAAAGGGAAATCAGGCAGAGGGAAGGCAGTGAGTCAGAGAAGTTCCGGGTGCCTGGAGCCCAGGGGGAGTAAGGGAGACAAAGCTGGAGAGGTCCACACCGCCCAGACAGACCGTGAAGGCTCATAGGGCAAGCTGAGGAGCTTGAACTCAATTCTGCAGGGGGAGGAGAGCAAGGGAAGTGCTAGAATGGAGAATGGAGGAGAGGTAGAGAGAGACTGAGGGCGGCCAGGCCCATGAGGGAGGCAGCCAAAGCTGGGAGAAAGGGGACAGGGAGGCGGTGGTGACTGGGCGAAGAGAAAAAGAATGCACTGGGAGTAGGGGCGGGGGTGGGGCATGGAGGAGCAAGAGCACATTGGGAAGTCCACGTGTAAGAACCACTGTGACAGCTGACACGCTTTAGAGAAGCCCTTCTCTCATGCCCATGGGCTGACATTCCTGACTCGCCTCCTCCAGCTTCCTGGTTGTTGCAGACTCTGAATGGAGAGACTCCCACAGGGATAGCTAGCGCTCTGAGGAGCCTTCCAGTTTAATAAAGGCGCCGTCTGGCTCCAATGGGTTTCCCAGGAAGACAATAATTACTCATCCTCTAATAGAGCCAATAAATATAGCCAAGAGGATAACTAATTAACAGCCTTTTGCTGGAAAGCAGCAATTTTTGTGATCTATGAAGTTTCCTTTTCCTGTTCACTTCTTCATTATTGCAGATGTGATAGTCTAGGTAAGCCACCGTTCGTTGTTCATGGAGCTAATCACCAAGGGATGTTGTATTTTTTATTAAATCCATTCATTATAATTCACTCATATGAATAAAGCTGGAAGAGCTGCCGTGAGGGCTGTCGTCCACCTTCCTTCTGCTTCTGATCACAATACTTTTAATGAGATCGAAATTGTTACCAAACAATTTAACTACAGAAAAAAAAGCCCACATTAGCAGGAGGGGAAGATAACCTTGCCCCTTTCATAATTTCAGTGCCCCACAGCCATCTCCTCCAGTTATTTATTCTGGTGTCTAATTTCCCACCAGTAAAGAATCTTTATTAGTGGTAATTAGATTAGGCAAGAGAAAAAGAAAAACTTCACAAACTTCTAAAGTGATTTACCTCTTGGCTTGCAGTTTTAATTAAAATTCCAGTTTATTTAGCAAATAGCTCTGGAAAGATTAGATACCAATTTAGCACTATGTTCTTTTTCCACTTTCCAATTCATAAGGGTAACACAAACAACAAAGTAACCACGTTAAATGACTCTTACTCCATTTCATCATAATTCAGCCTATGGAAGAGCTCTAATATCAATTATAAATTATAAATTAACTCATTATGCTCTGCAAAATTATCAACAGTAATCTCCCTGCTCTCTACTCCCTCACTGCGGGTAAATTATATTAATTCACCACTAGGCCTCAAATTATCCAGCCTCTTCCACATCGAAACTTTAAATGTGCTTATTAACTGAAATGGAAACAAAGAAAATCAGGTTTCCATCTCAGCAGGACTTTCCTCCCACCCAGGATATCAAACAACTTTTCCCAAAGTCACTCCTGACACTTCTTAGGGCAGCTCATCCCCAGTTAACCAGATACCCAGGAAACTTCAGTACTTTCCATAAGGTAACCAGAAAGCCAGTCTAAGGCACCACAGGTTAGCCAGAACATCAATTCATTCATTCAACATGCAAGCAAGTCGTGCCTTTGACCAGGCGGTATGCTCGGGGGACGCTGAGAGGTTCCACACATGGGAGCAGAGGGTTAGCAGGAGGAGACAAAGCTGGAGAGGGGAAAATAGGAGGAAGGAAATGGTCCTCTCCTTCAAAGAGCTCATAGCGCAGCGGCTGAGCCAGACACATAAACAGATCATTGTAATGCCTGTAGCCACCATCTTACTAAGCATCTACATTCATGCGCCACATAACAACATTTCAGTCAACAACGGACCACACATATGGGTGAGTAGTAGGCTTTACCATCTAGTTCCGCATATGTACACTCTATGATCTTCACACAACGATGAAATTGTCTGACAATGCGTTTCTCAGACTGTATCCTCGTTGTTAAGCGACACATGACTAGACTATATACATGCCTCAGAGCTAAGCTCTTTACCCACACGGTCACATTTAATCTCCACACAACCTTACGAACAGCCATCACAGCCCCATTTCACAGAAGAGGTAACCAAGGCTCAGAGAGCTAGGTGGCATTGGAGCTGACTCTTGATGAGAAAGAGAGAAGTTGCCAAGACTAGAGAAGGAAGGTCATTCTCATGAGAGGAAGCAACAGTATGTGCAAATACCAAGCAAAGAGCAAGCAAGAGCCTGGAGATTCGGTGCTCCTCTGTCTGTGGCCACTAACTCGCCGAGCCACCTTGGGCATTATTGGGTCTCTTTGGGCCTATTTCCCCATTTGCCACACGCAGGGTATTTCCCACTCGGCAAATCTATGAGGACCTGATCTTCTGTTCCAACAGTTGATTAATTATGATTTGTGCTGACATTACAGCACCCAAGGGACAAGAAAGTGGTTTCCCAGAGGACTTACTAGACAAAAGAAGAGGGCTCTGCCCCCCTAAACTCATTTGCTCTTCTTGATCCCTAAAACCAGCCTGTAATCTCCCAGAGACATGCCACGGCCATGAGAGCCTCAAGTCATACCATCACATATTATTAGAAGAATTAATGCAATTGTACCAATAATTTCTATAATAATAAAAATTGTGGCAACTATTTATGGAGTTTATATTATGTGCTGCATACTTTACATGCGCTATCTCAATTCACTCTCACAACAGCATTATCAAGTAGGTAGATATACTGCAATTGCATTTTACAGAGGAAGAAATCAAGGCTCAGAGCAATCAGATAACTTGGTCTCTGGTAGTGTATCTAGTAAGTTGTGGAGCAAGGAACAGAACACAGCCCCATTAAGTCCTCAGTCCCCAGAGAACTAAGCCTAGGAGAAACGAGTGAGTTTCCTATAACAACCATGGAACTCCAGTGACAAGGGGGTGTATACTAAGCCTGATGTGTGTGGGAAGGAGCAGAGGGAGGACATGAGCAGGGGAGCTGTTCCCACCTGGGAGCTCTCCAGAGTGCTGAACTGCCTCTGACAAAAAACACCTGCATCTTCTGCTGAGTATCTCTGCCTATCCTAATCCTCACCTCCAGATTTCAGTGCCCCAAACAGCCACTAACGGGATAGAGCGAATGAGAATGGGGGTACATCTGGGAGAGAAGCAGTTAACTTTTAGAAGTACTGAGCTTGAGGGGACAATGGGACATCTAATTAGAACTATGAGATCACAAACACAGGAATGGGAGTGGAGAGAAGTCAAAGCAAGAAGTCCAAATTCGTGAGTCATAGAGGAGAGAACTAAAGAAAGGGTGAGCAAATAGAAAAAAGGTGAAAAACAGAAATTAGCCTTCCATAGGTGACATGATTCAACTTAATCAAGGCCATACTCCCTCTTACTTGAAGTAAAATGGCTCCAGAGAAATTTGAGGTGTCACTCAGGAAGACCCTGAGCCTCTCTTTGGCCTTTCAGACCACAGAATCCGAAGGCTTACAGGATGGGATATTTATAAACTAAACACATCTCTCCCCCTGCTGGTAAAAGAGATATTGGAAATGCACATTTATTCTTTGCTCCATCCCCACCTCTACCCTCCTACACACCTTACGTAAGAATAATTATATTCTTTTATTAACTGATTGATTAATTCAAGAGAACTTATTATGCACCAACTCAATGCCAGGCACTGGGGATTCAGAGAATAAGGCACAGTCCCTGTCTTTAGGATGTGAACCTGTAAATAAATCACAATGCAAAGTGGCAAACGCTCCAGAAGATGAGGAGCAAAGAGCTACGGGAGCATGAAGCAGGGTGTGAGTTCTTCTTCTGGGGAAAGGGGGTGGTCTGGTAGAAGCTTGAAAGATGAGCTGGGATTTGCCGAGCCCAGAAGCCAGGAAAGTGGTCTAGGCTGAAGGTGCCTCACGTGCAAAGTCATGGGAGCATGATTAGAAGTCTCTCCAGGGCAGGAACAGCATTTTAATCATCTCTGTATCCTGGGCAGGGAGCGGCAAGTAATAGATGCTGGAGGAATAAATGGCATGTAGTTCAGTGTGGTGGGAATAAGGAATGACTACAGGGTCTTGTAACGGAAAGGGAACTGAACGGAACCAGAATACATAAGCCTCAAAACAAATCTTAATGTGAAACTGCTCGGGCGGACAGCAGATGTGTGCAGGCTGTGGTCATCCATTTCTCCAGGCCAGGGTTTGGTAATAACTCTGCAGATGAACAAGGCAGCTGTGAGAAGGGAAATGGACGCCCTCGATGTGGACCAGTTCAGGAGTGATGGGCTAGTTCACAGCAGTAGGCCGCCCTGCTGTTTGGAATTCTAAAAGGAATTACCAGCAACAACAACCTGAATGCGGTGGGAGTGGGGGTGAGAGCGTACGGGTATCCTTATCAAATTTTGGAGTCTCCTTTTGTTTCTGATGTTGAGCTGTACTGTCAAGTTCCAAATCTCATTTTTCAAAGATCAACACAGTCAATAGCTGCGGCAAAAAGCCACTGCTCTCACTAGCTCCTTGAGATGAGAGTTGTTACTCCTCTACTAAGTATTTAAGCAATACCTTTTAATTTACTTAACGAACTCAGAACAAACTGATTGAGGACCCAGCTCAGCTGGCAATGACAGTGGCATTTCCCTGATGACCAGATAATTAGGCAATTGCATTAAGCGGATGTCACCCTGAGCAGCTGAAGTGGCCTATTAAGGCAAAGCCAGCCCACTCACGGCTTCCAGCCGCTTCCACAGCACACAGGTTTTTAAGCACTGTACCAGTTTAAACACCTCAGTATTTTCACAGTGTTACAAATCTGGTGCTTTCCTGGCGCATCCTGAAGAAGCTTGGCCAGTAAAGTCAGCTTTGGAAAAATCTGTATCCTATTGCAAATAATGATTAGTAGAAATATTATAGAATTAAGAATCAGGAGACCAACATTCTAGTCCTAATTAATTAGTTCATCCACTCAACAAACATTCATTGAGTGCCTATTATGTCCTAGCTACTGGGAGAGGTGCTGAGATGTAACGAAACCAGCATCACCACATTCGCTGAGTGTTCACTGTGTACCAGGCATGGTTCTAAGCACTTCATATGCAAAGTCACTTAACACTGCTAATGACTCCAGGAGTAAGTACTATTCAACCCATACCCATTTTACAGATGGGGAAATTGAGGCACAGCGAATAAAGTAACTTGCCTGAGTTTTTGACCTCATAAGTGGCAGAGCCAGGGCACAAATCCAGTCAGTTTGACTCCAGAGATCAGTAAGATGTAGCTGCAGACTCAGAGAAGCTCAGAGCTTCTTAGAGGCATACAGAGACATGTGTACTTACTGGCTCTACGACCCAGGGAAAAGCTTTTAATCTCCCTGTATTAGTTTTCCAACTATGCACAAAAAAATTAACACAAATCTAGTGGCTTCAGGCAAAGCCCATTTATTAGCTCACAGTTCCTTGAGTTCGGAAGTCCACCATGGCATAGCTCGGTTCTCTGCACAGGTTACCACAAGGCTGAAGTCAAGGTGTCACCAGGGTTGCGGGTCTCATGTGGGTTCAGGGTCATCTTCCATGCTCACTGTTTCACAGAATTCATCTCCTTGCAGCTGTAGGACTGAGGTCCTCATTTTCCTTCTAGCTGTGGGCCAGGCCACACTCAGCAACTCAAGACTGCTGGCAGTTCCTCGCCATAGTGACACCCATAGGCAGTTCATAATGTGGATGTTTGCTGTCTTCTAGACTAGTCGGAACACATCTGTCTGACTTCCTCTTCTGCAACCAGCCAGAGAAAACTCTGCTTTGAAAGGGTTCACCTGATTGGTTGAGGCCCACCCACACCTATCTTCCTTTTGGCATATAATGTAACATAATCATGGGAGTGACATGGCACCATACCCACAGCTCCCGCCCACACTCAAAGGGAGAGGATTATCCACGTGTGAAGGTCATTTTAGAATTCTGCTTACCACACTTTCTGAGTTTTCACTTTCCTGGTCTGAGGCTAGACTAGATGATAACAGTACTCTAGTTGCATAGTGATTTACAGTTTAATGAAGACTTTTTCACATATATTCTCTCACTTGAGGCTTACAATCGAGGGATTCAGGTGCTCTGGGAGCAAAGGTTAGCCTCAGTATCAGGAAGGGGAATTTAAGGGTCAGAGAAGGTAATCACCTTTTCCCTCCCATGCTGGAAGAGCTGGGAGAGCAGAGGTTAACTCAGGTCTTCCAATTCCAGCATCTGAGCTCCTTCCTCCAGCCGTGCCGCCAGACTGATCTGAGAAGACCCGATGCATTCTGAGGCCAGTGTCACAAGGAAGAGGAAAGAACACAGGCTTTGGAGTGAGACAGAACTGGGTTCAAATCCTAGTTTGCCCCTTATTAGCAATAGGTGTTGGGCAACTCATTTCCCCTGTCTGCGCATCCTCATCTTTAAAAATGGGCGGAGTTGGACTACATCTCTCCAAGGGCTCTTTCAGCCTCAAACCAGGACAAACCGCTTCCACTGCACTGTGGAAGATGATCAGCTCCATCTTTCCATTCTCTTGGCCTAGGGAGAACCCCATAACTATACCCTCTTCCAGGTATCCCTGTGGTTTGGGGGAAGATCTTCGTTTTATTAGAGTCCTAGGGCCGCCATAACAAATTACCACAAACAGGGTGGCTTAAAACAACAAAAACGTATTCTTTCATAGTGTGGAGGCCAGAAACCCGAAATCCAGGCATTGGCAGGGTTGGTTCCTGCTGAGGGCTCTGAGAGAAAATCCATTTCATGCCTCTCTTCTGTCAACCTTTGGCATTCCTTGACTTGTAGACCATCAGTCCAGTCCCTGCTTCTGTCTTCACATGGCCTTCACCTCTGTGTGTCTCTGTGTCTTCTCCTCTTTTGTGTTTTATAAGGACACTCATCATTGGATTTAGGCCCCACCCTTAATCCAGGATCATCTCATCTGGACATCCTTAATTTAATTACAGCTAAGACTCTATTTCCAAATAAGGTCATATTCACATATACCAGTTAGGACGTGGACATATCTTTCGAGGGGGACACAACTCAAACCACATCATAAATTGATTTATGTATCTCACAATTGATGGAATATAGATGCTTTCCAAATTTTCCTCATTACGAAGAACTCTGCAATAAACACCCTCATTGCATCTCTTTGTGCACATGGACAAGAATTTTTCTAAAAATGGAATTGTTTGGATCACAGAGTACACACATTTTCAACTCTGCTAGCTACTGCTAAATATTTTGCCAATCCAACGACGTGAAATGGTATCTCATCATTGTTTTACTTTGCATATTCATGATTACACTAGTGAGATTAAATTATTGTTTTCAAATGTTTATTGGACATTTGGGTTTCCTCTTTGAATATCTTTTCAAAAAAACTCTAAATAAATTGTTCTGTGTCGCGATTATTCAGAAGCTTTTCAAAAGTAAAGAGATGCTGATTGAGTAGAGGTGGGCTGGGACCTAGAAATCTGAATGCTAAAAAGCTTGCCAGGAGCCTGAGGCAAAGCCCCAGGGAAGGACCTCTGTCTTAAATGTAGTAACCGTCTTATTGGCGCTTGGTTGCTATGCCCTCAAGAGGGCACTGAGGGGCGCTATCTCATACAAAACCTTGATACTGTATTGATTAGAGGGGGTTGTTGGAGAGATGCCTATGACACATGGGCTCCTTTATGAAGGGCCCTCTCCGGAAATTTCTCCCAGTCTTTGGTGCTAGGAAAAGCTGCGCTTCGCTTAAGCAACATCTTTTATTTTATCTTAGAGGCAACACGACGTACAACTTGGTACATTTCTGTTTTTCCTTGGTACCAAGGAAACTCAGAGCCAAATCTGTGTCTCATCACAAAAACCACAAGATCTTAAGATCATGCATTTTAGATACTAACTTTTCCCTAATTTCATCTTATTGCACCATTTTTATTGTTCCTTTGCCCTGATTTTTTTTGCCTAAACTTTTAAAAAACTTATAACAATGTATGTATTTTTGAAAGCCACTTTACATACTTTTGGGGAATAAGATAGGCATAAATACATATAAAGATAATTTTAAATTTTACCTTGTGAAACTTAAGTGATAATATACAATTTATATGAGTTAAAGCCTTTCTTTCAAGACTGACCTATTTTCAGGATTCATCAACGATAGTATCAGTTCTACTATTGATGTTTAACTAGAAAAAATACTTCAAAGATGAACTATTCACAACATATCACTGAAAATGATTAACGCTAGAAAATGGGTCACATAAATTGGCTAGCTGTAGCCATTCAGGTGCAGAAAAGACAGAATTGGGTTTTACAATACAATACCATTTTTCTAAAAGACTGTCATTGAATTTTTAAAGGGTGCAAAAGCAATCACATTTAAGACCACCTATATTTAGTTTAGTGGCTTTAAAAGTGAAATTAATTTTCAAAAACTTTCACAAAATTAAAAAAAAAAGCAGTTTTAACTTCTTGGTTCCTGTGTTTCGTGAAACAATAGAAAAGCAGGCTAATGTTCACTTCACTGTTATTTCAATTCCTTCAGCAAGCCTCTCTGCGCACTGGATTGGATAGCCAATCAATTCATTCCAGTTTTCCCAGGACTGTCCAGGTTTTAGAAAGTCCAGTGCCATGGAAACCACCTCAGTCCCAGGGAAACCAGGACAGTTGGTCACTCTGGTGCTGGGGCATCTTCCATTTGCCAGTGTGTGGGCAGAAGGGCCTGTCAAAGCAAGTCCTTCTCTTTAAATCTGAATGGCGGTCATACATCCAAAAGTTATTCCTAACTGGGTGGGGAAACAAAATAAAATTCTGAATTTCGTTCGCCTAATATCAGCCCGGATTTCACAGTCAAATGATTAGAAGAAAGCTTCACAAGCCAATGTTCTTCTTCTTTTCTAAAGAATTCCAGAAAAAGAGATTCCATACAGCTACCTTTGAAATCCATTCTACCACCCATGATCTTTTTAAAATATTAAGTTCAAGCTATAATTATATCATTTTCATTCTCAGCACCAAACTGAATAAAGAAAATTTAAAGATATGTTATCCACAGGAGATCAGGTAAAATTATTAGAGACCTTGAAACGGGTCACCAGAACAAAGTTAAAAAGACCATTGGAGGACAGTCTTTGGACTTGGGGAGAAAAAAGAAAACTAAACTCTGAAACTTTAAGAATACTAGAAACTTTTTAGAATGGTGTGCCAAGCAAAGGGCCTTAAAGCCTTGGTTGTAATCTGCTCTGTTCACTACAATAATCATAAGTAAGTTCTCCAAAGGACGATAAAAACTAACATTTAGTAGATGCCTACTGTATGCCAGTTGCTCTCATGCTATTTCATTTAATCTCCCAATAGCCCTGTGGATAGATCGTGATCATCCACTTTTACAGATGAGGAAAACAAAGCCCAGAGTTCATTCACACTTCACCATGCTAGATGTTGGGTATGCAATAAGAAATGTGAAAGTCATAATAATAAAGCAATAAATAATGAATATTAGAGGCATAAATAATAAACATGAGAGTTATGGTTCCTGCTTTCACGGGGCTTGGAGTCTAGTGAGGCACAATAGACACTTAAAAGATTATTACAAAAATAATGACGAGGGCCAGCCCTGTGGCCAAGTGGTTAAAGTTCCATGCACTCTGCTTCGGCGGCCCAGGTTTGTGGGTTCTGAACCTGGCGCAGACCTACTCCACTCATCAGCCATGCTGTGGAGGCATCCCACATACAAAATAGAGGAAGACTGGCACAGATGTCAGCACAGGGCTAATCTTCCTCAAGCAAAAAAAGAGGAAGATTGGTAATAGATGTTAGCTCAGGGCATATTTTCCTAACCAAAAAAAAAAATGTAATAATAATAATGACAGGTGACCCAGCTTTGGGGAAAATCAGGCAACGTGCCCAAGAGCTGAAGAATAAGAAGACAAGGGAGGTGAGAGGGATGGGGAGAGAAAGGAAGACAATTTCCTGTTTCCAGGCAGAAGAAATGGCAGCAGAGGTCTGGAGATGGGGACATTGTTATGTGCCCAAGACAACACAGTTTCTGAGTGGGCAGATTGGGGTCAGAATCCTTTGCTTTCTGACTCCAGAATTCATGTTCTTTCCACGGCAATACAATGTGATCAGCTGTGCTTCAAATCTAGAGGATAGTCCACAAGGAGGACCTAACTCCCAGCGATGATGCTCAGTGTTCCCCAAGCTAGTCTGATCACAAGAATTGCCTGCCGGGGCTTGTTCAAAAAACAAAGATTCCCCAGGTCCCATTCCTACCGGGAAATCAAATTTTAACAAATGCCCCAGGTGATTCTTATGATCAGACAAGTTTGGGCAATGCTGAATTAAGGCTTCAGGAAACCTAAAACTCAACAGGCTGGGAATTTACTTAACTGCAACCTCCTAGACACTTTTAAGAACCAGGTGGAGCTCCTTGAAGTAATTTAGCCTTCCAAGGAGAAAAGGAATGGAAAACAAAATGGAAACCCTCTAGAGATCAATCAGCTAGCCAGTCAAATAAAAATGCTCCCCCTCCTTTCTTCCAGATTTCCTGTGGATTTTTACCATCTCCCATTCTGGATTAAGTAATGTCTTCTCAGTATAGATTATTTGACTGCTGTCAAAAAAAAAAAAACCATCCCCGCACCAGAAGGCTCGCAAACATGCTACGGATTGGGAGTCATCACTAATCAAGGAGCTGGGTGGAGTAAGCGAAGCAGCAAGATAATAAGAAACTAAAAGCCTTGACTTTCCTCTGGGAGAGTTTATGGATTTAGAACCTAAACACTTGGGTTCAAATCTCAGACCTACCACTTACTGGATGAAACACGGACCAGTTAATGAACCTCTCTGAGCCTCATTTTCCCCGCCTGCAAAGGAGGCTAATACTACCCCCTCCGCAGGGTTTTTGAGGAATGTGTGAGAGAATGGAGGTGGCAGCCTGATGCTATCAGGCCCTTAACAAATGTTTGTTAATAAATAATAACGGAAGAGTGAATGTATAGCCCAACAAGAGAAGGACTGTGCTAATATGGAACCAACAGTTAATAAAGATACATTAAATTAATAAAAAAGAGATTCACAGGCACAAAGCACTGATTCTAAGCTATGTTGTGGAAAAACAGGCCTTTCCCAGTATACAGTGGACTGAATTAGACTGTGGTTCTTGAAATATCTTGTTTTAAAATGTGAGGGAGGGAGGAGCTCTAATGTCTAATTTTTGTTCATAGGCGATAGATTTCCTGGGAGCTGAAGAACTGAACCCAGGTTCCAGAAATGAGAGCAGACTTCAAGTTGAGGTGATGCCAGCTCAAAGGCTGGAGAATTAGGAGAACAGAGTCGTGGGGGTGTAGGTCGTTAGTAATAACAATGCCATACAATTTAGAAAGTGCTTTAATGACTTTCCTTTGCTGAGAGATAGAAAACACACTAAGAGAAGTTTGATAAAGGGTGTACGGAGGACACTGGGGAAAGACGCCAAGCCAGAGTCCAGGGTCATACAGACAGCAATCCTGCCTGAGAACTGAGGGGTAGAAACATCCGAAAGTGGAACCCAGCAGAGCTGACAGTGTAGACTGGCCTATGTAGTCACTTGAGAGTTGCTGGATTAATGACGTAAGGTCTAAGCATGCCAGATACCGAGGTTGGGGCTGTTACAGACTCTCCTTCTCTACTAAACTCAGAAAAGCCACGGAATCTTTAATAACAGTCACTGCTAATCATCAGATGTACATGCAACAGGTAAAATTTATTTGACATTCGGGAAAGTTCTACTGAATCCCCTAATTAAGAACAAAAGAGGCCCACAGAGTGGTACAGTGATCAAGACTTGAGTTCAAATCTTGGTTCCCCATGACCTTGGGCAAGTAACTCAACCTCTGTGAACCCAACCCCTTCTTTGTCCAGAAAAGAGGAAAAATATTTTTCACCTCAAATGTTTGCAAGGATTAAATGAGACAATCTATGAAAAATACCTAACACAGAGAAAACATTCAACAGTGTGTGTTTCTCTGCCACTCAAAAACAAAACAAAAAAATGGAGTTTGTTTCTATTATGGTGAATCCAACTTCTTTAACGGGTGTGGGATTCAGAAAATTGGTGGACAACTTGTTTATGTGGGAAAATAAACTCTGAAGTGAAGAGCCAATTTGCATTGGTTTATAAATCTGCCAAATATTCTTGCTGTGGAATCTGGAATCCCAGGTATCATGGGAATAGAGAACAAGGGTCTGTATTAGCAAAGGTTTTAAAAATTAAAAAACAACATACTCTAGGGGCTGGCCCCGTGGCCGAGTGGTTAAGTTCGCGCGCTCCGCTGCAGGCGGCCCACTGTTTCGTTGGTTCGAATCCTGGGCGCGGACATGGCACTGCTCATCAAACCACACTGAGGCAGCGTCCCACATGCCACAACTAGAAGGACCCACAACTAAGAATATACAACTATGTACCAGGGGGCTTTGGGGAGAAAAAGGAAAAAAATAAAATCTCTAAAAAAAAAAAAACATACTCTACATCTGATCTTCTCATGACAAGCTGAGTCTCCAATTCCCAATCCTTTCTCTCCACAGCAGTTACTAGAGCAAAAACATTCCAAATTTTAAATCCTATCTTCTAAGAGAATTAATGCATGGTATGAATCCTAGATTTATCTTACAGATATTCTCGCACAAGTGCACAAAGACACATACACAAGAATGTGGTCATGGCAGCTTTATAGAGTGGTGACACCCTGTGAACAGCTAAATGCGTGTCAGCGGGGCACCAGCTAAGTGATGGTACCTTCATACTATGGAGTGTTCTGCAGCCATAAAAAAAGCAGTAAATCAATATATACTGATGTGAAACAATAGCTAAGTTATACTGTTAAATGAAGCGAAAGGTGAAGAATAGGGGCTGGCCTGTTGGCCAAGTGGTTAAATTCACCCGCTTCACTTCAGTGGCCTGGGGTCCACAGGTTCAGATCCTGGGCGTGGGGACCTGCGCACCACTCATCAAGTCACACTGTGGCAGCATCCCACATACAAAGTAGAAGAAGATTGGCACAGATGTTAGCTCAGGGACAATCTTCCCCACCAAAAAGGAAAAAAAAGTGGTGCAGAATAGAGTGTATCATATGATAGCACTGGGGAAATAAAAAGGGCTATTTATATATGCATGCTTGTATATGCATATTTCTGGAAACATATCAAGAAACTGCTAATGGTGGCTGCCTTTGAGGAAGGGAACTGAAGGTGGGATGAGGGAGAGACATATTTTTCAGTGTTTCTACTTTTACACTATGTAGATTTTTTGCCACGTGCACGTTATTAAATTTTTAGTTAATCAGTAAAATTGAGATACATGGTAATAATAAAGATAACAATGACTAGAGTAATAATAGTCATAATTTATTGGTTATAATTTACATAATCTCTTATGTACCACTGGGGCTTTCTTTAGTTCTCAATCATCCTTTATGTGGAGGTTACTATCCCCCATTATTCAGCTGAGGAAATTGAGGCTCAAAGAGGTTAAATAATTCATCCAAATCTACAAAGCTAGTAAGGAGCCGAGCCTGGATTTGAACCCGGTTTGGACAGACTCCAAATCCTGTACTTCAGCTATACTGCACTGTGGCAGAGACTGTAGGATGCTCACCAAAATCCATTTCCTCTTCTCCCTGGACACAGCACTAGACCATCTTTCCCAGTCTCCCTTGCAGCAACCAAGACCCTCTCCTTGACCACACTTTAGTCAGGCTCCTCTGAACTCTCGTCCAACTAGGCCTCCGCCATTGGGCTCCCGTGTTCTTCTTTGCATCATTCAGTTGTAGCAAGTATCCTGCTAAAGTCAACTTAGCAAGAATCCCCACCCTCAGTGTCTGATCAAATTCCCCATCCCCTACCCTTGGTATGTGCTCACCCTGGCCTGTCTTCAGCAAGAATCCCGTCAAATTGGTTTAGTCAGAATCCCCCTTACCCCTGACGTTTCCTCAGTGATTTTCCATCCACTGACCCCACCCTGCTCCTTGGCTAGAAATTCTAACTTGTCCATGCTGTATTTGGAACTAAGCCCAGTACTGTGCTGAGATCTCTTTTCCCCCATTGCGATAGCTCCTGAACAAAATCTCTTTTCACCACTACTGTCCAGCTCAGAACTCCTTTGACAAGAGTTAAGTGTGACCACGTGCCTGAGTTCCAGCCACTGGAATGTGGGCAGAAGTGATATGTGCCACTTCCAGGACTCACAGGAAAACCTGCTGTGTGTGCTCCTCCTCACTCTTTCCTCTACTGCTGCCTGGCTGTCGACGATGCAGAGCCCAGGGGATGGCAGAGCCACAGATGGAAGATCCTGAGTCCCTGAATGGTTCCCCACCAAACGAAATAACTCTGCCCGGGCCGCTGCAAGGGCGAGAGATAGACTGCCGTCACGTTGAGCCCTTACACGTTGGGTCTAGTTGTCACAACAGTTTGGCCTCGTCTAATGAATACACACAGCAAACAAAGAAAACAAAGACCAAGAAGAGCTGTGGGCTTTGAAACCACTTTGTGCTCAACCTACTATGAGTCAGGCTGGGGATCAGCGACAACTAAGATAGTCCCCACCTGTGCCGCGGGCAGACTCCCGGGTATGTGAGCCCCATCTCCCCAGGCCAAGTCAGAGATGTTTCAAAGCAAAGGGAGCAGAGCAAGTTCTCATTTGTTCACTACTAGTCAGCGAGGGTGTCTGGACAGAAGACAGGTGAGGCAGGGGGAGGGGGCAAGAACAGGGGTGGGGGTTATCACCCTCCCAGGTGAGGCAGGCGAGAGCCCCTGCTGGACGGCTCCAGAGAAGACCCAGCCGCGTGACCCCCAGACAGAAGCAGCCTTTCCAGGCAGAGACAGAAGTAGAGAGAGGAGAGCGATAGAACCGGCCTCTGTTCCTCACAGAATGCATCTCTGACCTCCTGCAGCTGAGGCCAGCGCTGGCGCGGGGTCTCACATTCTTCCGGTCACAACCCCTCCCTGAGCACCTACTCTAGGCTGGGCTCCAGAGAACCACACACACACACACACACACACACACACACACGGAACACTATCTCTGTCCTCAAACTGCTCAGCGTTTAGTGCCCCTAAACAAATTATCATCCTCCGTGAAAAGCAATATAAACACAGGGACATACCAAGTGCCAAGAGGACACAGAGGAAGAAGCTGGCCGCTTGTGCCGGGAGGGTGAGGCTTCACGGTGGAGCTCCGAAATGACCGGTTATTGAAGTAGGGCTCCAAGGTCAGCCGCCAGGGAGTTGGGGGAACAACAGCTATTCCAGGCTGCGAGGTCAGTGTGAGCAAAGGGTGGCAGCAGCAGACGAACCCAGGCTGCTAGGATGGAGTCTAAGTGGGCGTGGGGGAGTGTGAGGGGACAGCCCGGCAGGGGGAGGCTAACTGGGTAGCAGAGGAGATTCTAAGGATTCTAAGTGCTTTGCCAGGATGTGAGCAGGGACGGTGACTGTGAGAATATCCGCCCCACGGCCTGCCATCCCTCCAGGGGCACCTCATGCTTTGGCACTTACAGATGAGACCATCTTCCAACGTCTCCTTTTAAATGTGACACCTCAAGGGGAATCACAACTAATTCTCCATCAGCTTGCTCATTACTAACCAGAAAGGTCTCAGGATGGATTCAGATCTTCAGGAGGGCCAGACAGGTGTCTCTGAGGAGCAGAGTGTAGAGGAGGGGGAAGGAGAGACAAAGGGGAGAGTAACGAGAGGGTGGTAAACAGGCCAGTGACACTGCACGGGGCGGCGAGGACCTGCCAGCCTCATCCAGCTGCCATGTGTGGAGCTGCACCAGGACCGGGGACCAAGATATGAGCTCCTGCCTTGGGGGAGTGTGCAGTCTAAACTAGCGCAGGCTGCTGACCTCCACCCCGTTTGTCCTTTGCACAAAAATAAATCGTTGCTTGTCTCTTGGAGAGAACAGGTGCACAGGGGAGGCAGCGTGACGCAGCGGAAGGAGCGGGCACCGTGAGGTCAGACCCAGGGTGGGGATTCTGCTTGCACCTCTAAGTGGCTGGTGTCCCGGGCACTCCACTTCCTCACCTACAAAATGCACAGCACCGTGCCTACTTGCTGGCTTTGCCATGAGTAGTAAGTGAGAAAACCGATGTGAAAGCTTTGAATGGGTGCCTGGCTCGAGTGGACCCTGGATGATGGTTTGTTCCCTTCCCTTTCCTTTTAGGAGGAGGGCCATGCATGTGAATAGCCTCTTTATTCTTTTATTTCCACATGGTCTGGATTTGATTTAACTCTGCGTCTTCCTCCTCAATGAGGTTGAAATCTATCATTGGTTACTTAATGCCCCTTCAAGCAATGAGGCCTTTATTAAATAGCAGCGTGATACCCAGGCGATGAGAAGGCGAGCGGCCCACAAATCTCTCCCCACTGCTTTGGTGAAGACAGCTTTCAGCTGCCCGCTGGGCCTCTGTCTCCTCTGCCTGGAAGGAGGCTCCGGGAGGGGGCACCATTGCCTGAAGGGACACATTAGACAGAGAAGAGGACAGTGGTCCCTGGGGAGAAACGCACCCATGAGCCAACCCTCTCCCCAGCACTGCCACCCACCCTGCCCTGCAGCATGGGACGGAGGAGAGTGCACTGGACTCAGCATCAACAAAGACCTGGGTGTGAGCCCTTTCATCAGTCCCAGCCTCAGTTAGCTCCTCTGTAAAGCGGAGCTGATGATATATACCCTCCTTGCCTCAGAGGGTTCCTGGAGGCTCCAAAAAGGGACGGCAGTGATTCTGCTGTCATTCTGGGGTGAGGGCTTGTGATCCTAGCTTGCTGGCCTCTGCAGGTTGACTCAGTCACAAAGTACCATTTTGATGCTTACTATACCCCAGCCACTTGCCAGACGCTGGAAATTCACCAAGAAGCCGCTCTCCCTGCCTTTACAGGGGGTTTCCCTACTTCCAGTTCACCACCCAACCCCTAAATACACCCTCCACACCACAGCCAGGGTGTCTTTCTAATATACAAATGTGATTTTTGTCACACAAGCACACACCTGTTTGAAACCTTCCAGCGGCTCCCAGGGCTCTCAGATTGCAGTTCAGACCTTTATGACTTGGCTCCTGCCTACCTCTCAGGTCCCATCATCCATCACTCTCCCATCCTCAAATCCGTACTCCAGCCAGAGTAAAATGTTTGCAGGCCCCTCAGTTCTCTGTGTTCTAGCTTGACGCCACGTCACCATGCACGCCGAGCCCTGTCTGAACACGCACCCTGCCTCTACCCCTGGAAACCTTGCTCACCCGTCTCACCCTTCCAGACTCAGTCCAGAGTCTCCTGCTATAGGAGGCCCTCACTGAGCCCTGAATCGGAGTCAGCTGCCCCCCCTTAACACTGCTCTTCCTCCCCTGCATCGTAATGACAAGAGAGTGAGCTCCCTGAGGGGGGGGTGCCTCACAGGTGTCATTTCTTTGTTTGCCTAGTGCTCGACGGGTCCAAGGCACAAAATAAGGAAATGTTTGAGGAATGCAGGAAAAAATCACTTCAGCCAATGTCTGTTCAAAGCTTCTTCTTAGTATGCCAGGCACTGTGCACTGGAGCGTGAGGAGCCAATAATAAACAATTATAAACAAGATAAACGTGGCCCTTGCAGTAGTCGAATAAAAATCTACGGGAAAGAAAGAAAATTAAACAAGCCATAACAATAAAGCTGATTCATGCTATGACAGCAGAGACCTGAAGACAAAGGAAGATGGAGGCAGGAGGAGAGAAGATCGACACAATCTATTCAAAAATAGGAACACCTCACCAATCTGGAACTTAGCTACCTCACTTATCCAGAAAGTAGCAGAAACCCAGAAAGAAGGATGAGAGGCTACATAACAGCCAAAATATGACAAAAAGACTATGCACCTTTCTCACCTGAGTGCCCCTCACACACACAGCCTTTGCCAATACCTCCAGGTTGAGCTTGTCTTGCCTCTGTCTCCCACCACATTCTGTACATCCTTCTAACAGCAACTCTTAGCATTGCACACTGGAATCATCAGCTCTGTCTGCTCCCTCTAGACTGGGGCCTCCAAGGCCACCACGTGTGTGGCTTTTTAGGTCATGTACTAGGGTGCCATGATGCTGTTCGCACACAGACATCTTTACTATCTTGAACACTTTTCATATTTTATAATTATATTTTTGACTTTATCACAAATAGATTATTCATAATATTAGTTATTATATAATATTTACACATTATCATAATGAAAGCACTGGTTGATTAAAACCGGGAGTTCAGAAATATTCTGGTTCAGTAAACAAACATCAGGTGGTTTTGTTTGGGCAATTTTATATTTATGATGAGAATTTTCTGGTATGTGGTAGTCAAGTGTCTTATTTTAACAAGACAATATGTATTGTTCCCCTTTGACAAACTGGATTGTCAAAAGACTTTGTTGATCTAATAACATCTAAACTAGACTGGGTTTCTGAATAAGATCTGCTTTCACATCTGGTGTATAATTGGTGAGTATTTTTAACTTAAAAAAAATCCTTCACTGGTATTAGTGTCCTGGTTGAATCTGAAATTCCATATTGCAGTCCAATCATCTGATGTCTGTTGACTGTGCCAGAATATTTCTGAATTCCAAGTTTAAATCAACAAGTACTTCATTATGGAACCATGCAAAATATTATTTAATAACTAACATTCATTTATCATTAATAATCTATTTGCTGTAACAAATTTGTTATTGAGATATAAATAATATATTGACTAGTTTAATAGTTTTTTCTTGAGGAGGGTGTACTTTTTCCTAGTTCACACAAAGGACAGTATGGGCCACTTGTGGCCCTGGTTCAAGGAGAGGGATGGTGTCTGACTGTGTCGTTATCACCAGTGCCTTGCACAGGGCTTGGGGCATGGTAGACACTCATTTGTTGAATGAATAATGAAGACCTTCAAGGCCAAAGAACTTAAAATCATACATGCTTGCTTTATCTCACCATACTTTCTAGAAATACTTGTGCACATTCTAATGGAATAATATTGCATAAACTCTTCGAAAAACAGTCCTTAGTGATGAGCTGAAGCTTATTAAATTGTCACCCAGCAGGGACCATTTACCTCTCCCTTTGTTCCCTAGACACAGCACGTTTTCTGAGAAGTCTTATAAGTAAGAAGTTTTCACAGCTATAGTATACCTTTAGAGGAACATTTTTGCAACCTGCCTAGAGAGTCATGAAGTTTAGTAATTTCTGAGAAAACGTCATAAAATCCAACAAGATGGTAAGGCTTTGTGCAAGTACTTTCAAATAGAGCCTGAGATTTCTTAAGAAAGGAGCAAGTGCACAGGCTAAAGAAAGCTATGTTATCATGGAAAGTAAACCCAGCCAAAACCTAAGGCTTGCAGGAGCTTACAAACAGCTGGCTCTCTATTTCTGGCTTGAGCTTCACAATGCCAGAGACAGGATAAGTTCACTGCCTGGAATCCCTTTATGTCACTTCCCTTTAAAGAAAATAGTCACTTTGAAGATAGTCCAAAAACACAGCACTAGAACCATTACTAATTACACAGTTCGATTCAATTAACATTTGCTGAATGCCTTCTCTGTGCCAGGCATTGAAGGACTCAAAGATGAATAAGACAAGCTCCTTGCTACTGGATGTCTTACAATGTAGGGGAAGAGACAGTGCATCTCAATCTATAACCTTCCCACCCAGCACTGTCCTGTCCCAGGTAGCACCGTCTCCCCTGAGGTCTACAACACCATCCTAACTTGCCTCTGCCTCCACTCTGGAACTCTAATCCATTCTCCAAAGGGGAGCCAGAGCAAACTTTTTAAAAGGCAAATGTAATTATCTTTTTGTCTGTACACAGGCAATGGTCTGACCTCTGCATGTAGTTCGGGTCCTGAATGCATGCTGGCAAGGTAAGCATCACATTGGAAACTCCCATGTCAAGCCAGGCCCTCTGCAAGGCCACATCCTTAGGGGGTGAACTAGAAGAAAACCTGCCTTGATTTGGCCTTGGCTCAAGGAAGGAGAAATGGAAGAAAACAAGTCTCTTCTCAAAATGCCTGACCATAACACTTCCTGAACCAAGTCTAGAGTCAGAATTCAACTACACCTATAACCTAAAAAGTGTAAGACCAAAAATTTAGTTGTAAGTGTTCTCAGTTAGCAGGGCCCTCTGAGGCCTCTGCACAAGATGAAAGTCCTCACTTTAAACCCAAGCCTCAAAGAATTATCAGAGATTAAGGTTCCAAGGAACATGAGCTCACTATCAAAAAAGGTCTAACAAACATCTAATTCAGAATTCCACGAAGAGAGAAGAGAAAAATTGAGTGAGAGACAATATTGAAAGAGAAAACAGAGTAGAATTTTCCAGAATTAATAAAAGATACCAAACCTCAGAGACAAGAATCTCAACAAATCCCAAGCAGAATAAATAAAAAGAAATCCTCACCTAGAAAGTCATGATGACACTGAAGACATTCAAGACAAAGAGAAGATTTTAAAAGCAGCCAGAAAGGAAAAGATACTCTACCAGGAAAAGAAAAAAGTAGACTGAGAGCTGACTTTTCAACAGCAAAAATGGAGGTAAGTAAATGGTGGCATATCCTCAAAGTGCTGAGACCATGTAACTCTGAACTCAGCACCATATGTGCAGCAACACTCTCTCTCAAGAATGAGGGCAATATGAAGGTAATCTTGGACAAATAAAAACTGACAGAGTTTATACAAAGAGTCCCTCACTAAAGGAACTTCCAAAAGATTACTTCCAGGAGAAAGAAACTGATCCCAGAGGGAAGGTCTGAGTTGTAAAATAGAATAATAAACAAAGAAAATGGTAAACATGTGGGTAAATCTAAAATACACTGAGACTATATAGAATAATAATAATGTCTAATTCGTGAAGTTCAAAAAAAAGGATAAAGTCAGATAGAACTAAAATACCGGATAGCAAAAGCATATAGATAAGGAGGGATGCCACCAAAATGAACGCATCCCAAGCTCTTTGTATTGTTAAGAGGAGAGTAAAGATCCTAACTTCAGACTTTGTGAAATTTTATACATATTACCTTTTCTAGGGCAACTGCTAGAAGAACAAAAATAGAATGTGTAACTTCCAGACTAGTACAGGGGAAACAGGGAAAGAACAAAAAATGACTTTAAAAAGATACAAAATCCATAATCATAGAGGGAAATGTTAATATAACTCTTCACGTAATTAATAACTCAGACAAAAATATTAGGGCTATAAATTTGTATAATGTAACCCATAAGCTAATCTAATGTACATACGTAAAATATTGCATTGGATAACTAAAAACTACACACCCTTTTCAAGCACACTTAGAAAATGATCATATATTAGGGTACAAAGCAAAAAACTGGAAAACAAATAAACTAAGTAAGGAGGGAGAGCATGAGGAAGGGAGGAAAAAAAAGAAGTAAAGAAAGAAGGAACACCCTTTAACCACAATGCAATTAAGTTAGAAATCAATAATAAAAAGATAAGTAGAAATAATCTCATATGTTTAGAAACTCTAAAAAGCCACAATCCAAATAACCCATGAGTCAAGAAGAAATTTTCATGAAAATTTAAAATACATAGAACTAAAAAGTGATTGCTAAAAATGCTACATAGCAAAACATGTAGATGCAGCTAAAGCAGTACTTACAGGCAAGTTTGTAGTCTTGAATGCTTTTACTGGAAAAGATGATAGGTCAATTATCCAACTTAATGTCAGAAAAAGAACAAAATAAACCTCAAAAAGTAAAAGAAAAGAAATAATAAAGAACAGAAAGCCATGAAATAGAAAACAAAGATACAATGGAAATGATCAATAAGCCAAAAATTGCTTCTTTGCAAAAATGAATCAAATTGAGATCCTTATAAAATACTGTAAATGACCAAGGAAGGGTACTTAGCCTAGACTGGTGTGTGCGGGAGTCAGGGAAGATTCATGGAAAAGAAGAGTCATGAGCTTATCCTTGAAGGATGTATAAGAGTTAGCCAAAGAGAGGAAGGGAGCATTCTAAGGAGAAGGAAAAACACGACAAAGGTAAAGAGGAATGGCACAGCACGAAGATTCAAGAGAACCATACACAGTGTGGTGTCAGTAGTGGATAAAGTTCAAGGCATGGAATACGTGAAGTGAGTCTAGAGAAGCTTAGGGCCAGATGTTAATAAAAAGATACTCAATTGAGTCTTTACTGTGTACTAGGTATTATAAGCTAAATACTTAACATGATTATATCCTTCTATTCCAGCAACAAACACCTCCATGAGGTCTGGTTGTACTATGCCCATTCTATAGATAAAGAAACTGAGACTCAGAGCAAAATTTTCTTAGTGTCACATAGTGAATTGTTTCAAACCCACAGCTGTGTGGCTCCAAAGCCCATGCTTTCAACCACCATCTTACATTACACCTTAGGTCATGGGAGGCTCCATATGGAACCTCGGTAAAGAGCTTGAACTTCATTCTTCGAGCAAATATTCAAATTCCCCCCACCAAAAAACCCAAAACTCACTCTTCAGATGAAAGTTTGGAGTGTTGTTACAGCTGCCACTATTTTGTGCCACGAGGACAGAATTCCATTAGATACAGGTGTACAAGGAGTCCATGTACCACTAACAGGAAATATCGCAATGCAGAATCAACAGAGGGCACTGGACAGATGTGAGTTCCTGAAGAACATTTACAACTACTACCTAGAGGACAAGTGCTCTTCAGTGATGAGACCTGGATAAGCACACGGCATTTTTTTCACCGGCTTCATTGAAATATAATTCACATACTATACAATTCACCTATTTTAAAGGATACAATTCAACAGTTTTCAGTACAGTCGTAGAGTTGTCCAACCATCACCGCAACTGATTTAGAGACATTTTCATCGCCCCAGAAAGAAATCCTGCACCCACTAGCAGTCACTCCCCACTTCTCCCACCAAAAGCCTCCCTTACCCCCAGCTCTGGGCAACCACTGATCTACTTTGTGTCTCTGTCGATCTCCCCATTCTGAACGTTTCATATAAATGGAACCACATAATACACGGTCTTCTGTGACCGGCTTCTTTCACATAACATGTTTTCATCCATGTTGCAGCATGTGTCAGTACTTGAATCATTTGTATGGCTGAATAATATTCCACTGTGTGGATATGCCACATTTCACTGATCCATCAGTGGATGGACATTTGATTGTTTCCAGCTTTTGCCCCTTGTGAACAATGCTACTATGAACACTAGTGTACAAGTTTTTTAGTGGACATGTATTCTCATTTCTCTTGGGTATAGACCCAGGAGTGAATTGGTGCAATGTGGTAATTCAATGTTTAACATTTTGAGGAACTGCCAAACTATTTTGCAAATGGCTGCACCATTTTACATTCCCACCAGGAATGTAGGAGTTCCAATTTCTCCACGTCCTCACCAACACTTATTATCTCTCTTTTTCATTATAGACATCCTAGTGTATACAAAATGATATTTCATTATGCTTTTGATTTTTATTTCCCTAATTTCTAATGATAGCACACGACATTTTAATACAGCCCTTAATGTATCCTTTTTTTACACTAGAGATATTTTAACAAAATCTAGGAAATAACCTATTGAAGCTTTCGGCAGTTTCACTGCCTAACTGCATGTGAAATGCTTAAGCCTTACCTCGCGGGTAGAAGATTAGGGATGGGGTAAGGAATTAGATGTGGGGAGAGGGTCAAGGATAGGGAGAAAGTCAAGCATATCCACTAAATACATTATCTGAAAGTCAAAAAGTGGCTTTACATTCTGTTATGGCTGTTTCAATTTAGATGTGAAGGCTGCACCCAAAGAGCCATATCAAAATGCCCCACTTCGAACGAGGCACTGGTCACTGGAATTCGATTTCGTAAAGGCAGGAAGAAGATTAATTTATTTCACTATCTTCCCCAATATTTGCCGTTATACTCTTCAGAAGTGAGCACTGATAGAAACTCTCATACGCTGTGGAGTATAAATTGCTGCCACTCTTTTGGAAAGCAATTTGGCAACTCCTTACAAAAGCCTTAAAATGCACATGCTTTTTACCCAAGTGTTTCACGGCTGTAGAGTTATCTTAAGAAAATGAATATGGGCCGGCCTGGTGGCGCAGCAGTTAAGTGCACAAGTTCCACTTCTCTGCAGCCTATGGTTCGCTGGTTCGGATCCTGGGTGTGGACATGGCATCGCTTGGCAAAAGCCATGCTGTGGTAGGCGTCCCACATATAAAGCAGAGGAAGATGGGCACGGATGTTAGCTCAGGGCCAGTTTTCCTCAGCAAAAAGAGGAGGATTGGCAGCAGTGAGCTCAGGGCTAATCTTCCTCAAAAAAAAAAAAAGAAAAGAAAATGAATATGAACTATAGCGCAAAAAACACTACAGAAAAGTTTTTAATAGAGGAATCAATCGAAACATTTAATAACATGAAGATAAATAATGAAATACATTTCACTGAATGAGATATTTTGCAGCAATTAAAATGACATTTATGAATAGTTTTTACAGCATGGGAAAATGTTTAAATTATATTGTGGGCATCAATTTTAACATAATAAAATTATATCAGCCTTGTAAAACATTAACATAATTATGTCAGGTTTATAAAACATAAAATTTATGCCTAGAAGAAATACAAGAATAAAATGCTTCAAAATGAACATAGTCATTGTATCCCAGTGGTGGGATTATAAATTTTTTTCCAAATTTTTAATATTTTAAACAACGTATCAGGATTATTTATATAAGTGATAAATGTTCTTTTTAAATAAAACTAACAGCCAGACTCGAAGCCCGGTCCTGGACTGAATGACTTAAGTAAACACTAATTTTCTGGGGTCTGCCCGATGGCCGAGAGGTTGGGTTCTTGTGCTCCAATTCAGCAGCCAGGGGTTCCGCTGGTTCTAATCCTGGGCGCGGACCTAGCAGCAGTCATCAAGCCATGCCGGGGCAGCACCCCACACGGCAGAGCTGGAGGGATCTACAACCAGAACATACAACTATGTACTGGGGGGCTTTGGGAAGGAGAAAAAAAAAAAGAAAAGAGGAAGATTGGCAGCAGATGCTAGCTCAGGGCCAATCTTTGAAAAAAAAACAACTAATTTTCAATGGTCTTATTTCTAAGGGGCCAGGAAATCATACTCGATTCAGAGGGACAGTATGGTGCACTGGAACAAGAGTTGGCCTGACAGCCAGGAGCCCCAGCCTCTGGTTCTCAGCTGTGTGTCATTTAACACCTCTGAAAAATGGGAGAGTTAAAACAGAACCAATACTTCCTGCACGCTGACTCTGCCATACACGTTACATCTGTGATGAAAATGGGACACAATCCTATGAGATAAGTATCACAACGCCCCTGGTGACAGAACTAATAAGTGGTGGGATTTTTTTTTTTTATTGAGTTAATGACAGGTTACAATCTTGTGAAATTTCAGTTGTACATTAATGTTTGTCATTCGTGTTGTAGGTGCACCACTTCACCCTTTGTGCCCACCCCCCACCCCACCTTTCCCCTGGTATCCACTAAACTGTTCTTAGTCCATAATTTTAAATTCCTCATATGAGTGGAGTCATACACAGATTATCCTTCTCTCGCTGGCTTATTTCAATAAGTGGTAGGATTTAAACCCAAATCTGACTCCACACCGCACTGACATCTGTCCGCCAGAATGAATGAAGTCTACACATTCATTGCACAAAGTGACGGTCAACCCAGATACGTGTATGTGAAAGGGCCACACAAAATATCTAGTTCCACAGAAACGTGAGACTCTGAGGCACCCTACAAAACCTGTTAATTCACTGGAAGTTTAATAGCACCTGAAAGTAGAATTGCTAACAAGTCAATAATAATTAAGGCCGATTTTTAATGAATGGGAAGGAAAAAAATTTAATTATAATAACGAAGCTCATGCAAGGCAAATGATTCTCTAGCCGATGTGTAAATAATCAACACGGGAACAAGAGTGACAACACTTAGGAGACAAAAAGTAACTATTCATAATATTTACAAACCAGTAACAAAAACATAAACAAAATATAAACGTAAACAACCCAAAAGATAAATAAACAAAGAATACATTTAGCCATTTCACAGATGAAGCAGTCCAGAGACAACACACTTATACAAACAGCCCAACCCTCAGGATAATCAGAGGAGTGTAAATTAAAAGAACATATTTTTACCTACCAGTTTGGCAAAGATTTAGGAGATTAACAGGACACAGTATTGGAGAGAATCTGAGAAGACAGGTACTCCCAAACACTGTGGGTGGCGATTCGATAGTAACTATCGAAATATAAAGGGCATGTACCCTTTGACCCAACAAGTCCTAGGAATTTATCCCACAGAAGTATTTGCACAAGTACATACTTAATAACTGAACAGTGATGTTCACTGCACCTTTCTTTGTAACAGCAAAGAAAAAACGTGGAAACAACATCCATCAATAAATTTTATGGTGGTACATCCAGAAAATGGACTATTAGGTGGCTATTAAAGTGAAATAAATCTATGTGTACTAACAGAGAAAGACGTCCACGAGGTACTGCTGAAAAAGCGGTTGCCAAACACTATATAGTATTATTACAACATACATATAGGATATATTCTAGGATATATATATCCTATATATAGTATACATATAGTATAACTGTAGCATTTAAAATAAAGTAAAAATTGTTAGTGCTTACATTTATATACAATATATATGTCCTCCTGTATCTCTACATGTGATTTATACTGCGGTGGTCCCTGGCACGGCTACTCTGATTCTCCTCTGTACCTCCTCAGGGCAGGACGGCACATCCTCAGCCCCTCTGGAGGTGGCCATGCCATGTAACTTGCTTTGGTGAATGAAATGTGAGCAAGGCCTCTTAGAAGTCTTCAAAGCCAGGGCACAATTTACCACCTTCCCTTCCCCTCAGTGACTCCCTGAAGCTGGGGTCGAGCTAGAAGCCTGGGTCTCTGAACCAAGACAATGAGAGACCCCCGTTCCCCCACCCCCCAACCCGCATTGAACCCCTAAGTGTGAGCAAGAAATAAACTTCTGTTGTATCAAGCCCCTGATGTTTTGTGGTTGCTTGTTACTACAGCACAATTTAGTGATCCTGATACACACAGGAAAAAGAAAGATAATCTGGAAAGATGCACACCGAACTGTAATCCTGGTGTTACAGAGACGAAGAGGAAAAGGCAAGGAGTGGGGGTTTTTGGTTTTCATTTGATGTACTTGGGAACTGTATACATTTTTATAAGCACACAGTGCTTTTGGAAATTGAACAAAGGTATCTGTAAATAAGATGTCCAGAAATTTTCCCATTGTTGCTTTTGAAAATTCCAATAAACCACAGTTCTGACACAAAGAGAATTAAAATCTCCCTATGAGCATAAAAAACAAAATAGGAAAAATAGCCTTCTTCAGAGTTCTAGGCAGATGGACTGAAGGACTTCTCGGAAAAGTAACCCTGCGCCTGGGGATGACGGCACAGGAGACAAACCGCCCTGCGCTCCTAAAGATGAGAAGGTTTTGCTCTCAGATGACACAGCAGCAGATGGGGGAAGAGACGGAGCCGTCAGAAATGCCTGCTAGGACTCACAAAGCATTTATAAAAATTACTAGATAATGGTTCAAAAACACCCAGGGAAACAAGTGTGTACACAAATGGCAGTCGAGGCAGCTGTGAAGGCAAGGCGCGACTTGATGCAACACGGGAAGAGAGATGCTAGTCTGTCTGGAAGAGAGAAACATGATCGTCGTTCTCTCCAGCAAAACGATAACCTTTGCAGAGGAATCTCCGGGACATGACTCAGCTGCAGAGGAGCAACCACAAGGAAAAGAGGGGTTCAAAACGGAAGAAAGGAATAGCAAGGTTATCTGCCTGTTCACATCAGCAATTTTCTGTTACAAAATTTAATTGAGATGCCGTAGAAATTCATCAGAGGGTAAGCCAAACCAACAGGTATTCGTACTTTAAGCACCAGGCACTTTAAAGGTTTTTCTGATTTAATCCTTACAACAACCCTACCAAGTATTTTATGCTTACTCTTAGAGACGAGAGACCTTTGGCTCAGAGAGGTAAAGCAACTTGCCTAGGGCCACACAGCCAAGATTCAAACCCATGTCTGGCTATGGTCTTTCCAGGGTCAGCGGGGAGGACTGCCTACGGATTCAAGGAAGGAGTAAAGAAATCGACCCAGGAAATTCACATCTCCATGCAGCCAACGGGGATATTCACACACAATAACCTCAGTTCTCCTGGCAAACTTGTCACCATATTTGTTTTGTGAACACGAAAGTTAAGATACTGATGTCACTCAAATAGCTAAAATAAGTTTCCCGTGGTGATGGATATAATTAACAGACCAGAGTGTGAAACAGGCACAGGTCGAGAATGCAGGCTTTAAAAAATTCAATTAAACTCATGAAACCTTAAAAGTATAATTGACTTGAAAAGAACTTGAAATCAGCATTTTTTAAAAAATTTTAAACCTAGACTACATCACGTTGACATTCATTCAAATGTAACCGTCCCTTAGCCCACAGAAATCTGTGTGTTTTTGTTATCTGCTGTATCCCAAGAACCCAAATATAGCCTCCAAATATTTGTTAATGATTCAAATGAGCCGGTCATATCTGTTCTGGTTAACCAGTAACCTGTATATGCAGACTAAATTCTATAACAGTTTTTTTGTAATTAAAAAAAAAAGATCAAATAACCAATGTCTGTAATTAACCACTAGAAGGAAAAGAATTAACATGAACAGAACACCTAGAGTGTGCCAAGCACTGGGTTAAGGCAATTTACATACCTCCCCTCATTTAATCTCACAAAAATTCTGCAAGATAGGTATCACCAGCCCACCATTATAGTTGAACAAATTGAGATTCAGAAAAGTTCTGTATTTAGTTCACAGTTTGGTCACACACATAGTTAGTGACAAGGATTTTAGCTCATCTGTCTGAACCCAAAGTAGATGCCAACTCCAGCATATGACACTCCCCCTCTGGAGAAGGCACATACAGAGTGGCCTGTTACTTTTATCATATGTTCTTTTTTTTTTTCTTTTGAGGAAGATTAGCCCTGAGCTAACAACTGCTGCCAATCCTCCTCTTTTTGCTGAGGAAGACTGGCCCTGAGCTAACATCCATGCCCATCTTCCTCTACTTTATATGTGGGACGCCTACCACAGCATGGCTTGACAAGCGGTGCCATATCCGCACCCGGGATCTGAACCCCTGACCCCCAGGCCGCCAAAGCGGAACATGCACATTTGACTGCTGAGCCACCGGGTCGGCCCTACTATAATATGTTCTTTTTAAGGAATAGATTTAAAAGAAAAAGAACACATATGATTGGGTTTTTGCATTCAACGTCTGCTGATACAAAACCAGAATCCAGAATGCTACCAAAAGTGAGGCTATTTACAAATATTCCTGTTCATATAACATGGAAAACAGCCCTAGCCAATATAATACCTGCTAAGAAACTGAAATTTTAATGTGTAGTAGTTACAGAACTTGAATATGAGCCCCTGGTATTTACTGTCTTTTTCAAAGGATTGCTTAAGGCATTAGTGTGGATTCACGGAGCTATTACACACGTTGCGCTGTTCAGATAACAGTGGTATTGAATTGTGATTTTTATGGTATGACAAGCTTAACTTGCAAAGGAAAAATTCTGGGGAACTAGATGTTAAAATATAACTCTGTTGAAATAAGATACAAACCATTCTTAAACACAATGCTGTTTTCAAAAAACGGAAAGTAAATGACTAGCATTGAAACGAGAAAGGGAGGGAAGGTTAAACTAGCCCATGTTTCATTTTATACCCCATCTTCTTCCAGGAGGAATCTGAGATGCAGCGATTCGTCTGGCAGGCTCGCATTCCACAGGGGAGCAGGGCACCTCGGCTGGCGGATGGCGCGGAACTGCTTCTCCTTTGAAGGCAGCAACGAGAGAGGACTGGGAGGGCGGGCACCAACGGCCCCCTCTGCCAGGCAGGATATATTTCAATGTGTTTTATTTTAAGTCCTATTTACAATATTGCTCTCCTGCTTCTGAGCAACGCCACTGTCATCTGAGAGTTATGAGTCAGATGAGGAACGGGAGGGTTAGGAAGTGGAGAGTTATACACACACCAAAAAGTGGGCTCTGGAACAAGGCAGCCTACTGCTGGAACCCTGACTCTCTCGCTTACTTGCTGTGCCCACGTCAGTTTCTCTAATTGTTATCTGGGAATAATAATATAGAATAACTCCTTACAGAGTGGATTTTAGCAAAGAATTAGCAAAGAAGACAGTATAGGATTGTATACAGGCTGAAAACACGGGCTCTGGATGGTTCTGCCACTTGTCACCTGTGTGGCTGTGGGCTAGCCCTGTGCCAGCCTCTCTCTAAACTTCAGTTTCCTCATCTGTAAGCTGAAAATGATACTAGGATCTATTTCAGAGGGCTGCTGGGAGGGTTAACTAAAATAATCCATTTACCATGGATTAATTAATTACTAAGCATTCATACAATGCCTAACACATAATAGATATTTAATAAACAGTAACTCAGATTATACAAGTTACAAGCAGGAAAATATACTAAGTGTATGCATGTTCTAAGGAAAGGCTAGATAAATTTCAGAAAACAACATACAGCTTCAACTCTGAAACAAAGAGCTCACACGGCAATGGATCTTGGGACAGGGGCTTATGCAAACTGTTATCAACAAAGGTCCCTCTATCAAATCTCTCAGTGCCCTCGTTCACGCTAGCTGGTGTCCATGGCACCACTGCGCACACACACTGCCTACATCTCCAAGGACGGCAGCTCACAACAAGAGTGGCATTTATTCTCCATGGTGTCTTTTCTCGGAGGCTTTCTTTAATGAGGGTGTCAAAACTGGAAAAGAATACACAGGGGATGGGGGGAGAGAGGCTCACAGGATTGGAATCGTGTGGACAATTCCACAAATATTTATTGAGCATCTACTATGAGCCAGGAACCATGCCTCTCTTTTACGTTGCAACTTCGGTAATGACTTTGTAAACATGATTCGCTATTTTCAGAATAAACTTTTGTCTTATCTGCAGGTTTACAGAGTTAACATTTGTGAATTTTCCTTTGGGAAACAAATTTAACATTGTGGGCGCAGCTGAATTAGACCTGACCAGAGTGGATAGGACTGAGAACTGACTCACCAGAGAGTTGGCGTGGTTCACTTCTGACTGACAGAAAGTGGGCAAGCGAGACTGCTCTATATATGGCAAGAGCCTGCGATCATATTCAGTCAGAAGCTAAGCTTCCTGGCACGGCCTTCAATGTCCTCCATGATCTGGCTCCTTCTTCATCTCTCTCCGTTCTCCCACATGCTCCCCAAGCTGCCACCATCCCATCCTGCATATAACACCCAATCCATACTCCCAGCCTTTGTTCCTACTCTGTGTGGAAGGCCCTTTACCCATTCAGCTCCCAGACTGGACTGCACTCGTCTGTAGGCATGTCTGCCCTTGACACTGGAAGCTGCTGGAGGGCAAGGAGTGAACCCTATTCACATCTATACCTGCAACCCCTAACCCAGGGTCTGCCGACAGACAGCCAACAGGGAGCAGTGGGAAGAGCAGAGACTTGAAGGCTGGCTCCAAATGGAATGCCTGTTTCTGCCACTGACTAGCTATACGACCCCTGGTAAGTTGACCTCTGCGTACTTCGATTTCCTCCTCCATAAAATCGAGACAAAAAGGCACTTACTTTACTGGGTTGTTGGGAGAATCAAATTATTGTCTATATGCAAAGCACTTAGAAGAGTGCCTGGCAGCGGGAGAGCTATGTAAGGGCTCATTGTTGTTGTGGTTGCTCACCGTCACCATTGTTGTCGTTAGATGTATGTGGAATAGAGAACAGTGAAAGAGGAAGGGAGACGGCGCCCTGTAGACGAGAAAATGTCTGAGCTCACAAGCTGGCTCAGCACTCCCTGCTAAGTGGATCATGTTGTGCAGCCCCTCACTACACACAAGGAGACACAGCGCTGTCACTCCAGCTGGTGCTCATGACCTTCTTTCTTACTTGGGCTACCCGCCCACCCCTGCCAAAGCCAGCCAGCTGGGGACTCCCAAACCCTGCAGCAGCACATCATGACATGCAAGGGACACTTTGGCTCACATCCTGGGGCCCCAACCCCAGCAGACGCTCCTGCTCCTAGGACATTAGGGCTGAGTACTAGAGATGATCTTGTCCAACATCACCCCTGTATCAGAGGGGGAAACTGAGGCCTGGAGAGGGTGTGTTTGCACTTCACACCCAATTTATAGATATATTACTTGCCACATGGTCAACTTTGTAGTAGGTGTTAAAAATACCATAATCATAGGTTAAAGCTGGAAGGAACTTTAAAGTTTTCCTAGTCTGGCACTTTTCAAACTCCACATTGTAGGGTGTCAAGGTGAGATGTGAGCTCTGCTGCAAAAATTTCATTCATTCATTCGGTGAATACTTATGGAACACCTACCATATGCTGGGCTTTGGGGACACAAGTCAGACACCACTCCCGCCCTCAGGACCTCACAGACTAACAGGGAAGAGTGACATTAGGTAAACACATCTAATCACACATCTAATAGTAAAGTCTTATTGTTGTGAGTGAATTATGTTTTAAAATATACTAGAATGAGCATCGCCACTTACATGCCAATCTGTTTCTGAGCGGCAGGAAAAGGCAGACTTGGGGGTGGAGGAGCCAATTACAGATAGTACCTGGAAACTGCCCACCACACTGAGTTCACCAGGGCATGTCCTCCTGTAGACTAACGTTACCATTATGTGGCTGCAGCAGAAGAGAGGCTGCGAACCACTGAACTAGCTCAACCCACCCCCTTTGACAGATGGGCAAACTGAGACCTAAAGAGTTTAACTCACTTGCCAAAGGAGCATAGCTGATAAATGGAAGAATCTTAAGATTCTCTAGCGGCTCACAAAGTCTTCCCCCGCCAAAAGTCCAAATCGCACCGCATGGCACACAATCTGACCCCTGCTCATTTCTCCAGCCTCATCTCTCACCATTCGGCCTCCCACTCTATCAATCCAGCCATCGTGAATCACGTGCAGAGCCCCGAATGGACCTCTGCTTTGCCCATTCTACTCTATCAGGGATCCAAAGTCGACAGCCCCTAAATAACTCCTCCTCCTTTCCAGCACTCAGAACTCAGCTCAGGTCTCCCTCCTCCAGGAAGCCCTTCTGAGGTGGTCCTCCCCCACCTCCCACAGCACCTATACCTTTACAGAGAGGGAGAGAAACACTCATCACATAAATATTCATCCAGTCAGCAAGTATTTATTGAGCAGCTTCTATGTGCCTAGCACCCGAGGATACAGCAGTAAATACAACAAAGCCCTGCCCTCACGGAGCTTCCATTCTAATGAGGGAAACAGTCAATAAACAAACAATAACAAATATGATGTCAGGTAGAGTTTAGTGCTGCAAAAAAAAATACAGAAGAGCAAGGGTCGGTGGAGGGATCACGGGGGAAGGCCTCTCTGAGGAGGTGGCATTTGATTAGAGACCTGACGTGACAGAGTAAGCCAGGCAGATACCTGGGAAAAGAGCACTTCAGGAAGCAGCAGCAAAGGCCCTGTCCTTACTGCATGCTTTCTTTACCTGTGTTTTATCCTCTACTAAACCGTAAGGTTCTTGAGGGCAAGGGTTACATCTTAAGCATCTTGGATTCACAGGGCCCGGCATCCACGGCAGACACTTGTGTGATGAGTGAAAACCTGGGCCGCCATGGATGCCTGCTGATTTCTGAGCCCTTCTGGCTCCATCTCTCGACACCTAGCCAGCTTCATGTCTCTCTCCCACAGGGCTAAGCTAAGCACAGACCCTGTTTGGGCCGAGCAGCCTTGCCTGACTCTCTGGCCTGGTTTCACTCCCCGGAATCTCTCTTCATTCGCATTGACAAATTCTCCAGTTTTATCTTGTTCTGGTCCTCCTACCTCTAGCCTGGACCTGGGACTCTGTCCAGAGCCAGAAGCCCTCCCTCACTTTCTCCAGGTTTCCTAGACATGAAACTCCTTCCCTGAATCCTGGGCCCCAAGGATGGGGGCCCTGACACCTGGAGTCACTCTTCCCCCATAGCTAATGCCTACCGACCTGCAAGTCTGCCCTGCCTGAGACTTGACTTCCCTCCAGACCACAGGACTCCTTCCTGCTGCGACATCAACCCTCTGACCTCCTCAGTCCTTTCTGTGGCCATCTCTCGGCATGTTCCAACTTCACAGAACCATTCCCAAATGTCCACCACAGCCCAGGCCCGGGGCTAAGTACCTACAGCCTCATGTTGCTTGCTGCAGAGCCCTGTTCCGGCAGCAGGCCGTCTGGGTCTGTCTCCAGACTTGATTACCCTCAATCACAATCCTGACACTCCTGAAAACACAGGAAATAACCTCAGATGCTGCAAATGAAGTCAAATGACTTTAATCACTCAGCCAACTGCAACAGACACCTCTGGATGTCACTGGTGCTTCATCCCAGCCCCCGCCAGGTCTAAAATGGGTGCAGGGACAAATAACCCATTCCTCCATTTGCCCGTTCACCCATCGCTTCCTGACACCCGCCAAGCCCTGGAACGTAAAATACAGTGTCTGCACTGATGAGAATGATGGTGATAATGATGGTGGAAGAGAGAGAGAGGAGAGGGTGGTAAGATTGCCATTTATTGCAAACTTGTGCTACACTACAAGCAGCGAGTCTTCTGAGACCGACAGGACTAGGAGAGAGGTATTAGTAGCTTCACTTTATAGAGAAGCAAATAGGTTTAAGAGGTGAAGCCCTTTGCCCAAAGTCACACGGCTAAAAGGCAGGGTGTGGTGAGACCCTAGGTCTGTGTGCCTCCCAAGTATAAACTGTTCCACTGCCCAAGAGTCGCACAGTAAACGCTAAACAAATATAACTTAAATGAAGACGTGAAAGAGAGGGTCCGGGGTCCCGGGGACTCACAAGCTGGTGGAAGAGACACTTATAAACGAATATCTACAACGTGGGGAGGCGAGTGCCCATGACTGGAGACCACAGAGCTGCAGGGGAGCCAGAGGAAGGAGGGGCTAACTTGCCCTGGAGGGGTCTGAGAGCCTTCTTGAGCAGTTTGCGGCCGACAAGCAGTCTCGAGCGTGGCGCACGGCAGCAGCTCGGCCCCCAGCCCTGGCCGGGCCGCGCCGGCTCCACTGAGGTCGTCCTGTCCACCCCCCCTGTGCCCACGCGGCCGGGCGGGCCTCACCTCCTTCCACTTGAGCTGGCGGATGCTGATCTTCAGGGCGTCCAGGGAGGTCCTGGCCTTGGAGCTGTCCACGGTGACGGGCCGCTGGGAGCGGTGGCCGTCCGGCCCGCGGCCCGAGCTCCGCTTGCAGCTCCGGCCCTTGCACCGGGGCTTCCCGTGCCGGCAGAGGCCGTGCGCGGGCGCCGGCTTCGGCTCCGACAGGGGCAGCGCGGGCGGCGGCCGAGGCAGGCTGCGGGCATCCCCCTCGTCGGCCGCGCGGGGCTGCACCGGGGCCGGGTCCTTGGACGGCTCCTCCCCCGCCTTGCGCTCCGGCTCGCCCGCCGCGCCCGCGTCCGCGCGGACCTGCTTCGCCGCCGCCTGCGCTTTGGCCGCCGCCGCCTCCTCCGCCTCCCACCCGGCCGCCAGCTCCCTCTCGGAGCTGCCCCGCTGCATGGCGCTCAGGGCCGGTGCCAGCGCCTGTGCCACCACCGCCTTCGCCGCCGCCGCTCCGCCGCCCCGGCCCGCGACCAAACTGCCGCTGCTGCCACCGCGGCCACGCGCTCCCCGCCCGAGCCCGTTGCCATGATCGCTCAGGCTTCGGTTGACAGCGGCAGTCGCCGCCTCGGGACGGGACCCGGGAAGGGACAATCGCCGATCAAGCCCGAGCGACCTCATAGGCGAGGGTGCCCACGTGACCAGGCCTGTCACAGAGGCGGCCGCGGCCATCTTGGAAGAGGGCGGAAAGCCGCCGCGGGAACGCCCGCTGGGAACGCGCGGGGTTTCTGAGCGCGCAGAGCTTGCAGAGGCCGGAGGTGACAGAAGGATAGAAAGGTGCTGGGCGCCTGCGGGGATCCGGAGCCTGGGGACTGGGCAGGAGAGACGAAAGTCTCCAACAAGAGGCCCACTTTCCCCTGGCCCCGTACACACTCGCCGGGATAACTCCAATCTGAAGGAGGAGACACAACCTCACCCATTCTAGGGAGCTCCACCATCAGCAGCTCTTCAGTCTGATGATGGACGTGACAAGTTCAGGCCCTCGGGGAGCAGCTTTGTAGAAACACCTTGCTGGGCCTGGGAGGGCCGCCATCCCGAGAGGGGAGACACCCCCTGTTCTCAGAGAGCTCCCTATGGGATGGGGAAGCCGTGGAGAAGCCCTACAGATTCCCAGTCAAGTTGAGGACATTAACCACTGCTTTTCTTATTGTGCCATATGTTTTTTATTGTGGTAAAATAAACATAAGGTAAAAGTTACCATTTTAACCATTTTTAGGCATCCAATTCAACAGCATTAAGTACATTCACGTTGTGCAAGAACCATCACCAACATCCATTCCAGAACTGTTTCGTCTTCTCAAATTGGAACTCTGTGCCCATTAAACCATAATTCACCATCCTCCCTCCCCCCAACTCCTGGCAACGCCCATTCTACTTTCTGTCTCTATGAATTTGACTACTCTAGGTACCTCATATAAGTGGAATCATACCATAGTTGTCCTTTTGTGTCTAGCTTATTTCACTCGGCATAATGCCTTCACAGTTCACGTATGTTGTAGCATGCGTCAGAATTTCATTCCTGAATAATGTTCCATTTGTGTATCTTCCACGTTGTCTTTATCCATTCATCCATCGATGGGCATTTTGGTTGTTTCCACCTGTTGGCTGTTGTGAATGATGCTGCTATGAACTTGGATGCACAAATACCTATTCAAGTCCCTGCCTTCAATCCTCTGGGTTACCATGTATTTTTAAAGGCAATCCAAAGAGAGGCCTCTTCCCTCTCACCTTAAGGAGCCACATTTGGTTTTTCAGGGGGTGGAGTTGGCAAGGTGTGACAGCACCCCTGACTGAAGATAGTGAGTGTAACTGCACACCAGTGAACTTTGCCACACTCTGCACTATAGGGTGAAAGGAACACAGAAGTTATCAAATAAGGTGACCCCTCTTCCTTTCTCATCTTCCCAGGTCTCTTGTTTCTTTGTTTTGGCCCAGAGTTTCACTGCGGAATTAAACTGCCTCGAAGTGTACAAGTCAGAAACTCAAGAGGTCCAGATCTCCTTTTTGGCAGCAGAGGACGCTCTCATCTCTTCCTGTGGTGCCCAGCATGGCTTTATTTCAGTGTTTAAGTGTAGTCATCTGACCGCCTGCACCTGAGTTACCTGGGGTGCTTATTTAGAATGCAGGCTCCTGAACCCCAACCCCAGAGACTTTGATGCAGATTATCTGGGTCGGCCTGGGAGTCTGCATGGTACAATAGCTCCTCTGCTAATTCTAAGGCAGCCAGGGTCAAGAACCATGGAGCTATTCAAGGCCTGTGGAGAGTCTTGGAGCTGTCCATGGTACCAACAAGAAGGCCTCACTGCCCCCAGTCTCTCTCCGCCAACCTTTTCCCCTAAATCCTGTCTCTCCTCCTGGCATCCCTGGTCTCAGCAAGGGGCACCGCCTTCAGTCAGTCATCCATGCTTGAGAGTTGCAAAGTCTTAACATATCCCTCTCCCCAGCCTCCTAAAACCAGCCCATTGCCAAGTCTTACAGGTTTTACGTTGAAATGTTTCTCCCGTCTTTCTCCTCTTGTCTACCCTTATTTTCATTGTCCCGATTCAAGCTTTTAGCCCATTGCACCAGCCTCTTCGTGGGTCTCCCTGCCTCCAGTCTCCACCACACCCCTATCCATTCTCCACACCGCAGCCAGACCTGCCACTCTCCTGCTTAGAAACCTCCCCTAGGTTCATGCCATCTTCAGATCAAGTCCAAGTACATTAATTGTCCTGAGACCCTTCCCGATCACCATTCTCTGAAACCACACTCCTCTCCCTGCCTCCATGCCTTTGAACACACAGTGCCCACTGTCTGGACTTTCTCCTCTTTTGTGTCTCTGCCTGACTACTACATCAGACTCCGCTCAGATGTCTCCATTTTGAATAAGCTTTCCTCAGTGCCCACAGGTAGAATTAGTTACTCTCTCTACCCTTCTACTAACATGCATGATAACTCTCTACATGGTGTGTCTCTCACACTGTATGGAAATCATCTTAGTCTCCTCCATTAGTCTGGAAAGAAATATGTCTGGTCTGACTCATCTCTATATCTCCATTTCCAGGGGCTAGAACAAGAGGCCCTCAGAAGGTAGTATGAATGCATACCTTAATAAGTTGTTTTCCATTTCATTTGTCAGATCTGAGAAGTCCATTCCATGTAGAGACAATCCTTTTGGCCTTGCATTCTCAAAAATATTCTCTTTTGGGGCCTTTGCACGTAGCCTTCCCTTTGCCTAGAACATTCTTTCTCTGCCTCCTTCTCTTTCAGCATTCAGAGTAAATAATACATCTATAGTGATATATCTAATCTCTCGATCTAAATCAGACCTCTTCAGGTGAAATAATGACACAACAGAGGAAAACAGGAGGAATCACAAGGCAGTGTACAATTAAGTGCCAAGTGAGGCAAAGAGTCAAAAAAATTATTTACGAGTTCAAAGAATGCAGAATTGACTGTGAATTAGAAAGCTAGATAGGATTTCATATAAGAGAGAGAATATAAGCTGAGTCTTCGAGACGGCGTAAGAATCCAGTAGATAGAAAATAGGTGAGTGGTCATTCCGGAGGCTGTGGGCAGGGCTGCCATGCACAGTCATGCAGGTGACTCAAGAGGCTCAAAGGGGCTGAAATCCAATTTTGCTCTGCCCACCAAGGCTTTGTCCACCAGCAGGGGGCACCTTTGCCGAGTGGTTCGAAGGCTCCCAGGGCTGGTGGGGGTCCTGTATTGAGAAGCAGGTGAGGAAAAGGCGCAGCAAGAGTAGATTTAAGAAGGAGATAATCATAAGCCCCTTTGAGGGGCAGGGAGCAGACTGGACAGGTTGAAACACAAGCCTTAGAGGAAGGAGAACAGGAAACAAAGCGCATCTGAGCTCGTTGTCAGGTCTGTGACCACCACGGTGAGCTCTGATTTCTCCAGAAACTCTAAAATGTGTTAGTGGAAATCCAACCTCACATGGGACTCCTCAAAGAGAAGTTTCACTTAGGGCCGCCAAGGAGCAAAGAGCAGGTTAGAATTAGGGACCAGGACTACTGCCAAAAAAATACACAAATGTATAAAAAATGTAGGTCTCTCCAGTAGTTCTCTCCCTGTCGTTCACAGCACTCACCACAGCTGAGAGCGAGAGCTTTCCTTCTTTATTTGTCGTGGTCCGTCCCGCTGGCCAGAGTCCAAGTGCCGGAAGTGATGAGTGGACAGTTCTTGTTGACCCCATGCCTAGGTCAGTGCCTGGCAGAGAGCAGGCATTCAATAACTAGTTCTTGAATGAACGAGTGAAAAACTAAACTACTCAGATACTCAGCATAAGGAAATAGTTAAGCAAACCATGGCAAATGCTGTCAATGACAGCTTCAGCCACTTAGGAAAATGCAGATGATGTAACATTAAGCAAACTGGTGCAAGCATTGTAATTACAAGGCTTAAAAACTGTTCTGCGTAAATAGGGCCTGGAAGAATATAGAGAGAAATGGAACAACTGTGGGGCTGGAGGCGTGAGATCTTGGTTGAAATTTTCCTCTTGGTTTTGGCAAACTGTATCAACCTTGAGGCTCTTCATATACTTAGGCCCAGAAATCCAACCCATTTCTGGAGATTTCTGCCACGAATCAGATAGGCAGACTAAGCTTTACGTGTTAACCTGTTATCAGTGAGAAACCTAGCTCTCCCGGGCACTGTACTGAGCATTTTGCACATTTTGTGTCATTTAATCTTCACAACATAGCCACATTTTACACATGGTGAAGGAAATTGTTACTCAGAGAAGTCAAGTCACTTGCCCAAGTCACACAGCCGGTAAAAGCAAAGACAGGATTCAAACTCATGGTGGTCTGACACTAGCACCCATCTCTCAACACCCCCACTAACCCCCACACTAAGACTTTGTGCATATGTTTACACATAACTGAGTCCATAGATATGCATATGTATTTGTACATAAATATATATACACACTAATCCTCAGCCATGTGAAGATTATATGCAGAGAAAAACACTGGAAACAAAGATGCCAATGTATTAATAGTGATTATTCTGGGTGATGGAATTAGAGTGACTTATTTTCTTTATTCTTTGCTATATTTTCTGAATTTTCTACAATGAGCATGCACTGTTTTGATAACTGCGAAAATGTAATTTTTTTTTTTTTTGGCACCTGAGCTAACAACTGTTGCCAATCCTTTTTTTTTTTTCCTCCTTCTCTTTCCCCCTAAAACCCCCCAGTACACAGTTGTGTATTCTAGTGAGTGCCTCTGGTTGTGCTATATGGGACGCCACCTCAGCGTAGACTGATGAGCGGTGCCAAGCCCGTGCCCAGGATCCGAACCAGTGAAACCCCGGACCGCCAAAGCAGAGCGTGCAATCCCAACCACTTGGCCAAGGGGCCAGCCCCGAAAAATGTAATTTTTAAATAAAAAAGTCTTCCTCGATTGTCGTTCTGTCACTTTTACAGCAAGTCTATTTCTAGGGAAAGAGGAAGGGACAATTCAAGGGAGAGGGGTGTGGACAACTTCTATTCCCCGGCTTGTTTCTGCCCTGTTAGTGTCAGAGACCACCACCAGGTGGCGCCCGAGGCCCGGTTTTCGAAGAGGCTGCTGACACACGAGGTGCAGGAAAGGAGCCACAGCAACGAGCATCTGAACAAAACCGAACGGCTCCCGCCTGGCTCCACTGTAAAATAAATTTTACATGACTCCAACTTTAAATTAATCCAAGCCATACATGATCCGCTTGGTGCAGAGAGGATAATAACGGGGAATGTCTTCAAACACAACAAGGGACAGTGGGGTCCACAGTGGGCAAAGTCCACAGGGGCTGGGACTCTGCTTCATGGCAGGCCCTCGCCAAATGTCATGTGGTGTCCATCAAATGAGCACCCCTTTCCACCCCGGCCCGCCATATGCACCTGCTGTGAGCAGGAGTCAGGAGGGAAGTCCTGGAGGGGGACAGAGACCAGAGGAGAGAGCCTGGCAGAGGTGATAGCTTGACGAAGGGCCCAGGGTGGAGTGGTGACCGGGGGTGCAGGGGCGCGATGGGCTGTCGGCAGGTGGGGGTGGTAAAGACATGGGCAGGTTGGCAAGGTCAGTGTCAAAACCAGCCCCTTCCCATAGCCGGGGTCGGGGGTGGGGGCGGGGATGGGGATCCCGGGAGGGTTTCCAGCAGAGGACCAATGTTGTCAGATTTCTATTTCAGGAAGAATGCTCTGAACATTGATAAACAAAAGTAACTGTATCTATTGAGCGAGACACTGTTCTAAGTCCTCATCATGGGTTATCCAGTTCAAAGCTCACAGCAACCACGGAGGTAGGTGCCCTTCCCATCCCCCATTTTACAGATCAGGACACACCCCAAGGAGAGTAAGCAGGTGCCCAAGGTCACACAGCTGGAAGGGATGGAGCCGGTTTGCATGCGGATGGTGCCCTAGAGCCTGACTCTTAATCTATTCTGCCCTGGAGGGGGTGGGAGGCAGGACTGGAAGTGGAGAGACCAGTGAGGAATCTGCCGCAGTTAAGCAGCCGAGAAGCGACCAGGTGGGGTCTGCGGGGAACGAGGTGTGAGGGGACTAGAGGCCCTCCTGCTGCTCAGGCCACAGCAGGTCCCTTTCCCTCAGCCCCAGGCACCCAGCCTGAGCTCCTTCTCACCAGCCTAACTCCAGAGACGCCCAGCCTCCTCCTCCTCATTGTCCCTGAAGACTCATCATTTCAATGCTTCCACTCAGCGGAGGAAGACCCTGGGGAAAGGGCGGTGAGTCTGGGGTCTCTGCACTGATGCTCCTGACCCTCTGTGGGAGGGTCTCTGGAAGCCCTGGGGACCCTGGCCCCCTCTAGTTATCATCCTGAGGATGAGTGGGATGACTCCCAGCCTCCTTCCCTTCTAGGAGTCTTCCTCCTGGGAACTCCTCCCCCTGGGAGATTACCTTGATGATGCCATCAACCCTGAGGCTGGCGTCCCCTCCCCTCTAGAGGACCCCCAGGATAGCAGCACCCTCCTGGCAAGCCCCCATCCTGGGAAACCTCCTGGAGAAGGCTGATGTAAGACAGGTGCTAGGTGGCACCTGGTAGAAAGATATACCTGGAGGGGAGGGCCTGAGAGAGGGGAAGACGGCTCAGGGAGAAAAGTAAGCTGCAGAAGGACACCTGATTTTGTCTGTCCCAAGTAGGAAGGAGGAAGAGAGGGAAGGAGGGAAGAAACTAACATTTGCTTAGCAGTTCCAACACTGGGAACTAGACCTAAACGAACCTTCATGGTAAAGATTATAAGGCTCTATAGTCTATAGCCAGGGTCAGCAAAGCTTTTCTGTAAAGGATCATATAGTAAATATCTTAGACTTTGTAGGTTCTGTTGCCACTCTGCCACTATAGTGAGAAAACAGCTGTAGACAATATGTAAACGAGTGAGCTGGCATGGCTGTGTTCCCATAAAACTTTATTTGCAAAAGCAGGCAGAAAAGATGCTCAATGTCATTAGCCATCAGGAAAATGCAAATTGAAACCACATGAGATACTATTTCACACCCACTAGGATGGCTGTAATAAAAAAGAGAGATAAGCATTGGTGAGAATGTAGAGAAATTGGAACCTTCATACACTGCTGGTAGGGATGCAAAATGGTCCACCTGCTTTGGAAAACAGTCTGGCAGTTCCTCAAATGGTTAAACACAGAGTTGCCCTATGACCAGCAATTCCACTCCTGGGTATAGACCCGAGAGAAATGAAGACATATCTCCACGCAAAAACTTGTACACAAATGTGTGTAGCAGTGCTGTTCATTACGGCCCCAAAAAGGAAACAACCCAAATATCCGTCAACTGATATATGAATAAATAAAATGTGGTATTATCCATTCAATGGCATACTATTTGGCAATTAAAAAGAAATGAAGTCATAGACAATTCAAGAAATTGCTTGGTGTGTAATGACATTAATCTCAGATTGAATAGGCCCATTGTGTACCCAACCTAATGAATAGAGAAAGGGTCCACTCCAAGTCACATCATTTTAAATTATAGTACACTGGGAATGAAGAGAAAATCCTAGCATTTCCGGGGGAAGACAATGGGGGGAAGTGAATTCAGAAGGAAAGGGAAGCAGAATGGCATGAGATTTCTCAACAACAAACACAGGAATCCAGAAGATAGCAGAGCAGTGCCTTCAAAATTACGAGTCAAAAAATGATGGAGAATTCTATACCCAACCAAACTATCAAGTATGAGGCTAGAATAATGATGTTTTCCGACATTCTAGGCCTCAAAAATTTGTATTCTCAGTGTCCCTTCCAAGAAACTACTGGGAAAGTGCTCTACCAAAATGAGGGAGTAAAACAAGAAAGAGGAAGATGTGAGATGCAGCAAAGATTTTTAGTAAAAATGGAAATTTAAAAAAAAAAAGGAATGAAATACTGATACACGAACCTTGAAAACGTGATGCTAAGTGAAAGAAGCCAGACACATATTGTATGATTCCATTCATATGAAATGCCCAGAAGAGGCAAATCTACAGGCAGAAAATAGATTAGTGGTTTCTGAGGGCTGGGGGGCATGCGGGGAATAGAGGGTGATGGCTAAGAGATATAGGGTTTCTTTTTTCAGGATGATGAAAATTGATAGTGGTAGTACATAAACAAATCTGAACACACTAGAAACTAGTGAATTATACACTTTAAAAGTATGAATTGGGGGCTGGCCTGGTGGCATGGCAGTTAAGTTCACACTCTCTGCTTCGGTGACCCAGGGTTCGCTGGTTCAGATCCAAGTCATGGACCTACGTACCGCTTATCAAGCCATGCTGTGGCAGGCATCCCACATATAAAATAGAGGAGGATGGGCACAGATGTTAGCTCAGGGCCAATCTTCCTCAGCCGAAAGAGGAAGGTTGGCAACAGATGTTAGCTCAGGGCTAATCTTCCTCAAAAAACAAAATGAATTGTATGGTATGTGAATTATATATAAATAAAAATGTTTTAAAAATAGTCACTGGACCAGTTTCAGTCCACCACCCATAGTTTGCTGACCCCTGATGTAGAGTTGTCAGACTGCCTGTGTCGGAATTTGCATCCTTCTTTGTGACCTTGGGCAAGTTTTAGAACTCCTCTGGCCTCTACTTTGCTCATATGAAAAGTGGAGTGGTAATAATAGTGCCTATCTCAGAGCATTCTTGTAAAAATTGAGTTGAAATATGTAAGCTGCCTGCACCTGATTGATCTATAAATGTTGGTGATTATTATGGTTTCCACTTTAGAGATGAGGGAACTGAGGCTGAGACAAAGGGAGACTCTTATCCAAAGTCACACAGTGAGTAAGTGACAGAGCTGATGTTCAAAGTTCCATCTGTCCAGTGCTGAGTCCTTTTTCTTTCCATTCTGCCATCTTATTGTGCTGTCACCTACTGGTAGGTCCTAACTCACTGGGAGGCCCTGGCTGTGCCCTGTGCCATGTAAGGAGCTTGGCCAGGATGCTCATTAAGGGCTTGAACAAGCTGAAAGTAGGACATTTTACAAATTGGTGAAGAAGAGGGTTCGGAAATCCTGTGGCATCTTGTTCCATCAGCACTAAGTCTAGAGAATGGATTTCCCACTTCCCTTGCTGGACTCTCATGCCAGCCCCCAGGAGAAGAGGAGATGTACGATGCTTTACTCATGGGCTAGGCGTGTGAAGCAGCAGCTGAAAGTAACGTAACTGACAACGTGACACCACCCTGTGGTCCCCAAGTGCCCTGTGGAGGCAGAGAATAAACAACAAACTTCACACTACTTTTCCTAAAAGGTCAAGAGAAATGGAAAGCCACCATACTCTTCTAACAACAGTTTGCTCTCTTGGAGAGCAGTGAGGGTATAAAAATATTTTATAAATCAATCATCTGTGTGCCATCAAGAGAGAGGCCTCACCCGGGCCAGGAAGTGGGGGCTGTAGAGTGTATCAGTGGAGTTGTACCAGGAAAAACAATAGCAACACTGCTGAGAGACGAATTGTAACCCAACTTTGGAAAGCAATGTTGAAAAGAAGGAAGAAAGAGAACAGGAGGAGGGAAGGAAGGAAGGAAGGATGGAAGGAAAGTATGAAGGAAGGATGGAAGGAAGGAAGGAAGGAAGGAAGATATATCTTTGATATTCCCAAGTGGCCCAGTTGGAGAAGAAATCCTTTTCCTGGCTGGTTTAGCGGTGAATTGAGGGAGGGAATCTCCTTCTGTTTTTAGACACCTAACTTCTCCATTCCCTCCACCAATCCACAACCAATTAGCCACCAAGATCCATACTGGCTTCTAATGGTATTTGCCAAATGGATTTTGAAAGAGCTTGAAGAAAGTCTTGCCATTTTTCAGAAAGGCTGGCTATGAAGACTAGATAGGTGATTCCAGCAATCCTGTAGTCTCTTCCACTGAACTTGAATGTGTGTATCAGTCAGGATAGGCTATACTATGCTGCAGTGACGAACATCCCCCAACTCTCATCACCTTAACAGAAGAGTCTGTTTCTCACTCACAGGACATATCCAGGGCAGGGGCTCCACATATAGTAATCACTCAAGGTCACAGACTAACAGAAGCACCATTTCAACACATGCTTCTATGACCACCATGAGTGAGAAGAAAGGGGATGTGCTGAATTACATGCTGGCTTTTAAAGCTTCACTCAGAAGTAATGCAGGGAAATTCTGCTTATATAGCGTTGACCAGAAAAAACATAAATTCAGAGCCTGAAGAGATGGGCTTTCTAGCATGTGATGAAGGCAGAGAGCCAGAAATGTTTTGTGAACTCTCTCTTGACAACCACAATGTACCTCAGACAGGGACCAGGGCAGTGGGCCTCAGATCCCAGGAACCAACCATTAAAGAGCAGTAGTGTGGGACCCAGGGAGCTTAGTGGCCTCCAGGGACTTCTAGGTGAGAGCAGGCAAAGTGCCTGGTACATGGTAGGCACTCAATAAACACAGCATTGCCTGGCTCCCAAAGGATGATGATAGAAGAGAGATGGAAGGGATCTTAAAGGTCATTTAGCCAAAGTCCCTGAAGCAGAAATTGGAAAAAAGAAAGGGAAATGAGGAAGGGACAGATGGGGAATGAGGAAGTGGGGAAGAAATTCTTCTCACCTGCCATTTCCAAGCAGCGAAGCCCTACCATTCAGAGGGGTCCCCTGCTATCTATCTTGGTCGAAAGTCTTCTGTTGTCTGCAGTGACAGGTGTCCCATGAGAGGGGACTGTTCTCAAAGACCCAGCCCCCCAGGGGTAAGGTTGATGCTCGACACAGAGGTTGGGATGGGTGTCTCCCTGAGGGCCCCGCCTGCAGACGCAGCCTCAGTTAATGGGACAGGCCCCAACTGTGACTGGGCCTCGGGTTCAAAGCAAGGGGATCAGAGGCTGCTTCAAACTGCCTTTGACTAACTCAGCTTGCCTTGACCTGACAGATGGAGAGGATTCCCACTTGTACTTAAGACCATTTCTAAAGAAGGAAGCATGACCATGGTAGACAGTTACACTGATGACCCCGGTGAATCATACCCAGCCCCCGTAATGGCCATGACTTGCTTTGGCCAAGGGAACGTTAGCAAGTATGATGCAAGCAAAGGCCTAAGCAGGTCTTCCACACTAGGACTTGTCATCTTAGAATGTTCCTGATGGAAGCCAACCACCATGCTTTAAAGATGCTCAGGCAAGACTACAGAACGATGAGAGGCCATGTGGAGAGACCCTCAAGGATGAGAAGCTCCAGCCCCAGCTGAGCTCCCAGCTGAATGCAGCCACTGAGTGACCTCAGCTATACAGCGTGGAGCAGAAGAACTTCCCAGAAGAGCTCAGGAAACCCTCAGAACCAGGAAAAATAAGTTGCCATTATTGTAAGCAATTCCACTTTAGAGTCATGATGCACCAATAAATAGCTGAAAGACTGACTTTCTTTTGATCAAGATAAATGTACAAGATGATGCTTGGGTACCTGGACGTGGCTGCTTTTCTGCCTCAGGTTTGACCGACACCAAGAAACTTCTTCTACACAGATGTGAAGAAGACAAGGCCCCGGGGCCTGGGGATGCTCCCCATCCATTGAGAGGCCAGATGCATCCATATACAACAGCAGAACTTGAAGTGTTGTAACAAGGAGACATGCAAGGTGGTCAAGTTGGGCCTCTTAGCCAGTATGACGTGTAAACCAGCTCCTGAAGCAGACAGTTCCCCAGGCAGATGGAGAGGAATGGGGAAGGACTCCTAGCCAGAGGGACCAGCATGTGCCAAGACACAAGTGGGAAACAGCCTGGTGCAGTTGGCTGCCTACAAGCCCCGTGTTACGGCTGGAACATCTCTATATATAGCAGAGAGTGGGGCGAGGAGGCTGGGGAGGCCAACAGGGCCAGGCTCTTCAGGGTCTTGCAAGCCAGGAGAGGGAGCGTGAACACCACCCTGAGCTCAGTGGGGTGGGGGGACGCTGAGGGTTTGGAACCAGAGCAGGACGGGGTTAGATTGACAGTTTCCAACATGTCACTCTGGCTACTGAGTGGAGAATGGATTGGAGGGAGGGAGTCTGGAGGCAGCTGGTGAGAGCCTGACCTATTCATTCATTCAAGAAATTCTGACCACCTACAATGAGCCAGGCACTGTTGTGAGTGTTGGGCAGTTTGAATGGTGGGGATGGAGAAAGGGGGTGGACCTAGATATGTCTGGGAGGTAATTTGGGAGGTGAGAGCAAGTCCTGGGTAGACTCCCAGGGTGTCCTGAGGCTGCCCAACTGAGGGATGGAGGTGCGTTCACCAAAATAGAACCAGAGACAGCATCAGGTTTCAGGGATGCAGGAGAGTTTGGATTTGGTATGTCTGTGGAGCCAGTGGACGTCTCCCAGCCTAAACTCCCTTTTATGTCATGGGGACAATTAGCCTGGCTGTTGGGGTTGTCAAATATTGTGCCTGCCTTCAGCTTTTCCTGGTCTGTGTTTCTTCTTCCGTGGAGCCCTTTGGTGGTGAACGTGAGAAAGGGGACGCCAGAGGGGTTCCAGGGCTGTGTGCTGGTGGGCTGGGAAAACCCGTGGGAATTCATCTGCTCAGAGGAGACAGGGTGGGAGGAGACGGGAAACCAGGTGTGGCCGAGGAGTCTGGAGGCAGGTGGGGGGACTTCAACGCTGTCTGCCAACCTCCTAAGGGTGCCGAGGGGCAGGGGGACAGACGCAGCTTCTAGCCTCAATTTTCTGTCTATAAAACTGGACTGAGGAAAGTACTGAGGCTGAAACCAGATAATTCAGGTAAAATTCTTATCAAGAGGCCAGGCCTATGAAAGCCACTTACTAAGTGACTGACGTATTTGCTTCTCTTGGCTTGTGAGACCCCAGAAGCAGAGTTCAGGCCGAAGAAAGAGGCTTTTGGGGGGGCCTATTCAGCCCCAGGCCAGGAAGAATCTTCCAGAGCTAGGAGGGAGGCGAGAGGGGGCAGGGGCAGGGAGAAGGCTGAGAGCAGAGGAGAGAAGCCGCCTCCCCGCCCCGCAGACAGTGGCGGCCTGGCGCACATCCCCATCAGCTCTGCCCCACCGTTCCCAGTCTCGATGTCCACAGGCACGAGGCCACACTGCCACTGCCCCACAAGTCCCCCTGCACCTGGTGAAGCCTCCTCTCTTTCCTTCTGGGAGAGGGGCGCTGACTCGGGGAGGGGCAGAGGACGAAGGAGCTCAGCTAAGGCTCAGGACCCAGACAAATCCTCTCTCCCACAATGGCCCCAAAGGTCACCGTTCTGTTGCCTGAGACGCGTCCACCAATCTCTGCCTGTGGGAATCCCACCCATCCTTCAAGGCTGGGCTTAAAGGCTGCCACCTCCAGAAAGCCTACCCTGAATTCACCTCCTCTTCTCTCCCCACATCCTCCTGAGTCAGAATAATGCTCCCTCCTCGGAGCCCACATCTCTCCTTTGGCCTCTGATCTCAGGCTTGCTCACGGCAGGGCAGCCTCCTCTCAAGTGGCTGTGAGCTCCCGAGAGCAGACCTGTGTCTGAGTCATGGCAACAGGTGACATTTTTGAGCACCTCCTACACGCCAGGTGCTGTGCTTAGAGCATGACTTGCTTTGCCTCACTGAATCTTTGCTCAAGCTCTGTGAGGTGGGCACTGAGACCGTCCCCACTTTGCCAGTAGGAAAACGAAGCTACTTACTTGACGAGTGTCTCAGAGCCAGTCATGGGAGCAGCTGTCCCTGAATGCAGGCCTGTGCGACCCCACAGCAGGGACCTTACCCGCCTCCCCCTCCAAAAATAAGGAGTGGGCGGGGCCTGGCCGGCTGCTGCAGGCTCAGCCCAGCGCCATCTGCCTACAGCCCACTCTGCTGACGCCAGCTCCGCCCCACCTGCTATTCCGAGCTTCAGCCTCCGTTTTCAGAAGGGCCCTGGCCAGCTGTGGCCTCCCTCCCAGGGGCAGGGCATGAACTGGGCTTCCTCTGAGCTCAGGCCCTCGATGGCTGCGTCTGGGGGGTCTCATCCAGGACCCTTCAGATGTGGCCAGTAGTGGCCAAGGTGGCTGGGCCAGGCTGCACCCCACCCAGATCTGTGCCTAGAGGCCCCTGCCCTGGACCTGCCACCTGTTTTCAGTCTTCAAGTGCCTGCTGATCAAGGACTGTGTTTTGAGGACCCCAAGCTCAATGGGCCACATCCCTGGTCCCCGGGAACACCTTCAGGTGGCCTGCAGGCTCTGGGTGATCCAGCCCCTCCACAGTACCATCCTCACTCTCTGTTACAGGCCTCGTTCCAGGCACCAGCTCTTCCCACATGCTGGCTCTTTCTATCACCTTGAGGCGACACATGCATTTTCTTCTTCCAGGCCAACTCCACTCATCCTCCAGGTCTCTACTCAGAAGTCTCCTCCTCAGGACAGCCGCCCCGGAACTCGAGGGCAGCTCTCACGGTACCCTGGGCTTCCTCATCATCCTCATCGCAGGGACATTCCGTTTCAATGTCGGCCTCCCCCTGCTGTAAGTGAGCTCCATGCAAACAGGGCACTGTGTGGTACCCTGCTAGCCCAGCATAGTGCTGGCACACAGGGAACCCTCGGAGCTGAGCACAGGATGTGCAGGTGTCCAGGACACCAGGGACGGAGGCAGAGGTCGGTCTGAAATGAAGGTCACGAAAAGCAATTCCTTGGACCGCATCTGAGCTCACACCCAGGTGGGCCAGGCAGGAAGGGCGTTCCTAGAGGAGGGAGCAGCCTGGGCTGAGGGCAGAGGGAGGCCCCGTTCTGGTGCCCAGCAGACCGTGAGGGGCCTGCAGCCTAGCTGGGTTGTACAACCTTCCCAAGCTTGCGCTGTTAGCAGCGGAAGCTGAGTTCAAATTCAGAAGGTCTGATGCCACTGCCACACCTCCCACCACCCTGCCACCCTCGCCCACCCCCATGCCCTCCTCTGGCTGGAGTCTGCCGAAAGACTCAACAGAAACAGCCTGAGCTTTGGGGTCAGGCAGCGCCCCACCCCGTTGCAGACTGAGCCCCAGACCACAGGTGCCAAGGGAACAGGTCAGAGTTAAGGGAGAAGGGCAGCCCTGGTAAGTGGGGGCTGTAGTCCGGGACCAGCAAGAGGACTGGGGCCCCGTCCCTTCCATCCAAGGAGACTGCCTGTCACCTGCTCAGGCTTCCAGGTGTCTGTCGTTCATCCTTTTACTCAGTAACTTTGCTGACTACTCACCCTGGCCGGGGTCTTAAGCTGGGGATGCAGAGCTGAGCAGAATCCCCAGGCCCTGAGCTCGTGGGGCTCACAGGCTAGTCGGGGGCACAGAGAGGAGTTGGCCTGTGACGGGGAAGCACTGGCCCCTGGACCAGCACGACAGGCCGCTTCCAGCCTTTCTCTTGGCCCCTGTGGACCAGGTGGACCACAGCCACCACTTGCCAGGGCCTCCTCCACCCCTTTTCTGATCTTGCTCCCTCGGCCTCTATAACTCGGGGCTCAGGCCGGAGTTTGGGTTGCGAGGGAGAGGTGCCCCAGGCCAGCCTGTCTGCCTCTCGGGGCTGTGCCTCCAGCCTGACTCTGCAAATCCTTCAGCCCCTCCACATCCTTCCCCCCTCCCATTAGCATGCAGGCTGCTCCTTTGAGGAAGCTTCCAGATGCTCTGCCTGCAAGAATCCCTTAGGAGGGCCTTGGGGGAATTGGGTTCCCTTCAATCAATATTTATATCACAGATAGACCCTGAGTACTGAGCTGGCAAAAAGCAGACTTTGGTCTTAGCCAAAGCTCACAGTGGCCCTGGGAAGGCAGACTCGCCACTATCCCCATTTCACAAATGAGCAACTCGAGGTTCTAATCATTCATTCGTCCTTCCTCAAGTGCTGGGTCGCAGTGGTGACCATGCAGTCAGGAGGGCTGTCCAAAGGAGCCTGGGGACATGGAGTTAGTCATTCCTAGTGAGACGAGAGGAGGAAAGGGAGCCCTGGGAGGGGAGGGCTCAAAGGAGGCTATGCCAGGAAGCACAGAGAACCTGCACCTGACTGGAGGAGGGGTGGGAGGCAGCCAGATAAAGGCAGGCCAGAGAAGCAGCGCAAGTTAGTAATGTACCCAACTACAAGTCAGAGCCATGACTGGACCTACTGGACTCCATTCCCAGTGCTCTTCCCACCACATCATGCTCTTCCACACACACATCCCATACTGACTGCTTGCATGGCCAAGCCCCGTCCTGGACACTGGAGAGAAGGACCGTGCCATGAACATCACAGTGTAGGCACTGCTATGGGAGCCCAGAGCGGGCAGTTTGCCTCAGAGGAGGAGGAGAGGTCTGGGAGGGCTTCATAGAGGAGGTGACATGTAAGCTGGCCCTTAGAAGATGGGTAGGAGTTTGCCAGCTAGAGGAGGCCTGTCCACGCAGAAAGGGTAGGGTATGCAAGGCTTAAAGATGAAAATGGAATTCACATTTCGGGGGCCTCATCATCATGGGTAGGTGAGTGAAGGAAAGGGGTGTTTTAGGCGAGGGGTGGGGGGCAGTCCTCTCAACCTCTGTGGTTCCATCAAGTCCAGGAAGAAACCTGGGATAATTGGGTAGAGGGAGGAAAAACTGGAAGTGAGAAGGGGAGCTGGGAGCCAGCGTGGGGCTGCGCTTGGGGAGGACGCCAGCTGCCAGCAATTGAGGCGTGTTGTTGGCTCCCCATTCATCCCCGGTCTCTCTCGAGAGCTGATTAGCAATTGTTCCTCCAGCTTCTTAAGAGGCCAGGGGATTGCAGGGAGGGAGGTGAGCCTGGAGAAGCTGCCAGGCTTCCGTGGAAGGATCCAGACGCAATTTGGGAGGCAGAGGAGACCCCTCCGACACCCACCTCTGCCTCCTTCATGCTCCTTCCCTTTCTAACCAAACCTGGGAGATGGGAGAGGGAAGAAATTCCTAAAAATACTGAGACAAACTGAAGATCATTCTGAAGCAGAGGCATTTAAAACCATGGAGTTGGAGGATGATGGGGCAGCGGAAAAGTCCTTGGCTCTCCAGACAGACTTGAGTCAGAATTATCCCAGGGCATACTTACTGTGTGGCCTGGGGCCAGCAGCCTAACCTCTCTGAGCCTCAGGTTCCTGGTAAAGTTGTTGAGAGGGTTTTAGGAGGCAGTGCTGGCAGAGTGGTTGGCAAACAGTAGGTGCTCAGTAAATGTGCAGTGAGGGAGACTTGGGGGACTCAATGGCTACCTCCATCTTCAAATGTCAGTGGGGCTGTCCTGGAACAGAGGCCTGATGGGGAAGAGGCAGCCTCCATCACCCCCCCGCCCCCACCGCCACACACACATACTCACGTGCAAAGGCCCTGGCAGGGTCTTGACTTGTCCTTCTCAGTGTCAGCATCTAAGCAGAGTTCACATCTCAGCTGGAGGAGCGATCCAGCAGCAGCCACTTCTCTCTGCCTCTCTCTTGTTTCCATCCTTGTCTCTGTCTCTTTCAGTCTCTGTCTCTCTTTCTCTGTGCGTCTGTCTCCATCTCCCTTGCCTCCTCCCACGTCTCTCTGTGTCTTTGTGTGTATCTCTTTGTCTCTGTATGTTTTGCCACGTTTCCATCTACTCATCTCTCGTGCTGTGTGTCTCTCTGTGTCTGTGTGTCTGTATCTGTGCGTCTCTCTGTGTGTCTGTATCTGTCTTTGTTTCTGCCTCAGACTCTGTTTTTCTCTTATTCTGTCTCTTTCACTTTTTGTCACCCTCTGTTCCACCACAATCAGAGACTGCTTGAGTCTAAGGGTTGGGAAATCACCACTTTCTCCAAAATGTTCTTCCTCTCCCCCGGGTCCTGGTGCTGGTGGTGCCTCTGATGTTGGGAGGAGGGTGGCCCCCAAACCGCTCTGCCGTGGAGGCCCGGCCTGGGTCAGCACAGAGGGCACGGCCTTCTGGACGTGCTGGTTTTCTGCACGGCTACTATGAGCCTCGTGGAGAGGCGCCCTCAGTTCCCCTCCTCCAGCAGCGGCCTTGGGTTATGAAGGCCTATGAACTTGAACTCAGGTCCCCTCTTTCTGCCCTTGCCCTGGCAGGTCCCCGCCTCTCTGAGATAAGCCCACCGTCGCTCAGTGGCGGAGCCTTCTGCAGTGCCTGCCTCCCCAGCTGCCCACCCTCTTCGCTGTCATAACGGGCTTCCACCATGCCCAGACATGCTCTCCCCATCCTGTCTCTTGTCTTAGCATTTTCTGTCCCTTCCAATTGGCATTCCTGCTTCAGTGCCACTTCTTGCCCCTCAAAGCCCAGCTCCAATATCCTCTCCTCAGCAAAAAGTGGGTCATTCTGGCTCTGTGTTCCCCAAATCCTGGCCATCCCTCCACATGACCCTAATCCCTCTGGCTTGTTTCCTGGTCTGTCTCCCATGAGCTCCTTGTTTCTGGGGCTGCACAAAGGACATCTTGGTTCCTGAGCAAATGAGCCCACCAGACTCTGCAGGGGTCTGTCGGCAGCCCTCCTGCCAGCCGGCCCAGGACAGAGGCTTCGTGCCAGCTCCCTGGGGTACCTAGCCCAGACTCCCTGAGGGATGGAGACATTTCCCCCCTGGCAGCTGCCCAGCCTGTGGCCCAGGGCTGCTATTTGGCCAGCAGCAATCCCAGCCTCCTCAGAGCCACCCCAGACGCCCTACAGAGGCACCGGATCAATGCGCCCGGAGGAAAGCTCCACTCTTCTTGTGCAAAGCATCACTCTTTAAATGACTGGGGTTGAGGTGCAGGCTGGAGTGGGCGGGGTTTTCTGAGGGTGGGGTACCCCGGTGCATCACATGAGCTTCAGCTCCCTGCTGAGGCGCCTGCCTGCAGGCCAGCATAGGGAGTCAGGGGCTGTTGGGGAAAGGCTGGGGCAGGGAGATCCCAAACTGGGAGCCAGTCCTGGGTCTGCTCCCGACCTTGGGCTGTGTGACCTTTTTCTTTCGGGGCCCTGTTTCTCCCTTGTCCCATGAGGGCTGGGACTAGTGGTCTCTCTGACCCCCACAGCTCTGATATGCTGGGCTGAGACCAGAACCCCCCAGAGTCTGCCCTTTAGTCAACATCAACCTTAAACAGACACCGCCTGCTCCACCAGGGCCCCTGCAATGTGCAGGCACAAGCCGTGGGTGAGGAGCTCACGTCGGGAGACATGCCTCTTCCCCATTCCCGCTTCCCAGAGGCCAGCACTCCGCCCCAGGCAGCATGGGTCTTGCCCAGGACTCACCCTGGGGACACCTCAAGGGACCATAGAGCACAGTGGCCATGACCACTGTCTTGGAGCCCTCCCCCCCAACTTGGGCTCAAACCCTGAGTCTGTCACTTTCAGCTGAGTTACTTTGGACTAGGTCTGCCCAACCCTGACATCACTGACATTCTGGGCAGGATAATTCTGTGTTGCGGGGGACTGTCCTGTGCATTGTAGGGTGTTTAGTGACATCTCTGTAGCACCCCCTGAGATGTGACAACCACACAAACCTGCAAACATGGACAAATGTCCCCCGGGGTGAAAGGACACCTGGTTGAGAACCACTGCCCTAGACAAGATATGTAGTTTTCTTTGTCCTCAGTTTCCCCATCGGTAAAATGGGGATTAATAGTGATGAGAAAGGCTGACTTGTGGTAAGTGCTCACTGAATGGGAGGTGCTATTCTAAGCGCCTTCTGCGGTTTAGGTTTTAATTCATTGACTCCCCATCGCAGCCCTAAAGGTGGGTATCAGTCTCCCCATCTTTCAGAGAAGGAAATAGAGAGAGATGTTCAGAAGGTCACACAGCCAAGAAGGGGCCCATTTAAGCAAGGCTGCCTGGCTTAACAGCCTGGGCCCGGAACGGCAGGGCGCTCTCCGGGTTGAACAAGACCACGCGTGTAAGGTGCTTTGTGCCGTGTCTGGAATCGTCCAAGCGCTCCATCAATGCTATTATTGGCTCCACGAGCCTCTCCACCCACATGCTGGCCTGTTGCATCTCCATTGATTCTGAGTCAGCCAACAGTTACAGAGCCACCACTCCATGCCAGAGTTACGGCATTTAATCCTGTGAGAAAGTTCTCTCCCCAGGTTGCAGAGCGGGAAGTGGAGGCTCAGAGACAGGGAGAGCTGGCCCAGGGCACACCGCAAGGTGCCAGGCGACCCCTGGGGTGGGGGTGGGGGGGAGGCGGGCTCCTGCAGCTTGACCTTCAGCCAGACCCAGTGTTCTTGGGGACAGGCTCTCCCCGACTCTGCCACAACCGTCAGGAGGAAGCAGGATGGAATGGCACCGATGCTGAGGAAGACGCCAAAGGTGGGTGTCCCCTCCCTTTGTGTTAAACCAAACTTTCCAGTCTCAGGGCCTGCAGCCTGTACAGTGTTGAAAAACAGTGGTCATTAGTTGCCAACATTTAGAAACATTTAAAATTACAAGATTTCACATTGAAATCTGCATTACTGCTTTCCTCTGAAAATTCCGAAGAGGCAGTGCACCTGTGCAGGTGGACAGGCGCAGAGGCTGTGAAGTCAGACTATGTGGGTTCCAAGCAGCTCTCCCACCAACTTGCTGTGTGTCCTTGGCTGAGTTACTTAACCTCTCTGTGCTCTGGTTTCTTTGTATGGGGGGATAATAATAGTATTTGCCTTGGGATTGTCATGAAGATTAAACGAGAAAATGCCTATGAAGCACTTCTTTAGAACAGCTCTAGACAGAAAAGAAGTGTTGACAATGTTTGCTGTCATTATTTTTATCATTATGTACTCATATTAGTATCAGGCAATGCTGACTCCACATTCTCCCTCACCCGTGGCAAAAAACAGTCGAAACTGAGTAGTGGCCGCCCCTTGAGATGGGGTGTGACTCTCCCATTGTCATAGCCCCCGACACCCCAGACCCCAGACTAAGGTCCTTAGAAAGGCGGCTCCACATAGGGGCCTGAGTCCCGATCACCCAATGACTTTTGGACAGTCCCTCCATCTATCTGGACCACAATTTCCTCCTTTATAAAATGGAAGCACAGAACCCTGAAAACTGAAAGAAGGCAGACACGGAAGGCCACGTATTGTGTGGTTCCATCGGCATGAAATGTCCTGAGTCGGCACACCCACAGAGACAGCAAGGTTAGTGATGGCCTAAGACTGGGGGCTGGGAAGAGACTGCTAATGGGTACAGGGTTTCTTTGGGGCTGATGAAAATGTGCTGGAACTAGATAGTGGTGATGGTTGCACAACCCTGGGAATATACCAAAAAGCACTGAATTGTGTATTCGAAAAGGGTGAATTTTATGAAAGGTGAATTATATCACAATTTTTAAAACTCCAAAATGGAAGTGCCAATGCCCACCCGGTATGAGGTTCGATGATGATCAAATGAGAAATGGGCTACAAAGCGCCAGGCCAGAAGTGGGCACCCAGAGAAGGTACATTCCAAGCACCCCAGCCACAGCCACTTGCCCCCTTCTTGGAATGGGGGCAGCTTCTGACCTTTGCCGCGTTCCTTTCCTTCGAGCGCCCTCTGTGGCCAGGACCTGGCTGGAGCTCTTGTAACCTCGGAGGCCAAGGATACAGCCAGTCTTGGCTCTAGTCAAGGACCATCTGCACGGCAGGGCTGCAGGACTTCCCTGCAGGTCACAGCTGCCCTGGTATCCTGAGAAGACCCCAGCCCCATGGGGAACTCAGGCATCCCCTAATTTTTCTTGCCCCTACTGTTCCGGGCCTGGGTCTGTTTGTTTCCTGCATGGGAGGCAGGCTGGGACCCTACAACCCTTACCCCAGGGCATGGCCTGGCCCTTCTCATCTCCCCATCTCTCTGCAGGGGCCAGAGCTGCTGAGGGATGCGGGCTCAGCCCTAATGCTGCATGACCCCATCGACAGTTCTGGAGGTCCCTTGGCTCAGCCTCAGCCTCAGCCTCTGCTCAGGCCCCACTCCCATGGGGACTAGTGGCTCCCAGGTGGAGGTCATGCCTTCCTCCTCCCCCTCCTTCAGAATCTTCTATGTATGCCACGACTCCCTGGACCTGAAGACGTTTGGCTGCATCACCCAAGATGGTGCCCAAGACAGCCTCGATTGCCATGTCTTCCAATCCAAGAAAAAGGTGAAGTTCTTTCCCCTTCAGCCTTCCCCACTGGCCCAGGGATGGGGCAGATGTCCCATCTGGACACCTGGGAGGCCTGGAGGAGTGATGTGTGCTCTGAGTAAGGCATGTTCCTCTGCGTATCTGCACGTTCCTATGAGTGCGCTTGTGGGCGTGTGTCCGTGTGCACCTCAGCTTGTGTGAACATGTGCATATATGTATATGTATGCTGTTGACACAGGGTCTGTGCACATCCGTAGGGCTGTGTTTCTCCCTATGCCTGTGTGCATGACTGTGCACATACAGGCCTTTAAAGACCTACCAACGTCCACACATGCGTGTTCACCTAGTTAGGCCTGTACTTGTGTATACACATGTGGCTGAGCGCATGACTCTGCTGGTGCTTGTGTCTGCCTTTGTGTGGCCGAGCTGTTTACACCTGCCTGAGCCTGGGGGCCCGTGCTCATGTGTCCCTGCCCCCCCATCTGTGCACACATGTTCTGTGTGTGCAGACCCAGCAGCCTGGCAGAGCCAGCAAGACCAGGGCCCGGGCCTTTGAAGTGAGCCATGAGCTCAGTCTCCAGCACCCATTGCACAGGGCAGACCTGCCAGGGATGGCACAGAGGCCCAAAGGCTCAACTCCAGCATCACCATCACCAACAAGGCCGGTGCCTACGCCTCCCCTGGGCTCCAGGGACCCCTGAGCCTGGACAAGATTTTGGTTCCAACTCCCTCAAGGTGCTTAAGGCTGGCCCTGCAGGTGTGCAGGTACAGGTGCGAAGCTGCACACAGGTGGATGAGAGATCACAACTGGGATGAGGAGGTACTTCCTGTCTGGAAAGTCTCTAGCTCTCACCCCTTCTCCACCTGAGCCTCTCTCCCCTCACCCCGGCCCCCCTCCCCCTGGCACCTCCCTCTCTCCTCCACTAAGGGCACCTGGCACTGGGGCTCCAGCAGCAGCAGGTGCAGAAGGCTGAGGCTCAGGTGAGAGTGGCTAGTGGGCAGATGAACTGGCTGGGCAGATACCAGACCCCTTCCATCCCGCTGGCCCTGGCTCGACAGGCCGTAGCCCCACAGGTGCAGCTCCCTGCAGTCCAGCTAAGTGTGGACACATTGGCCAGCAGCGAGGCCCATGCCACCAGCGCCTGTGCACCAACCGTGCACCTGGCACTGTAGGTCCTGGAGGGCCAAGCTCAGAACCCACCTGGGGAAGAGAGGCCCTGAGAACCAACTCAGCCCAATACCTGGGAGGCACTGAGGGTGGTGGGAGTTGGGGACTCTGAAGGTCCTCCCTGGGTGGAACGCAGAAAGACAGGGAAACAGCAGCTCAGAGATGGGGGGTACTTGCACACGGTTGCCTGTCCAGGCAGTGACCAAGCCCATGTGACTGCAGAATCCCTTGATTGCCCCATCCACGCCCCCAGCCAAGATTGTGATACCCAGACCTCAGCGAGGCACGTCCCAATTTGCTGAGAGCCCTAATGGGCTCCATGACTGGGCCCCCTAGGACAAGCAGGTGGCCCAGGGTTGCCTGCCCCTCTTTACCCTGATTCTAGGGCTACTCTGGGCCTGCAAGATGCTGACTGGATTCCTGGATAGGCACCCCCGCCCCCCCAACCCCCTCCCACCAAAACCAAAGAGGGTTGGCCACTTGCCTGAGGGCACACAGCAGGAGAGCTGGCTCTGCCCAGCTGGTCCCTGAGTGCTCTCCTGTACCGCTCCCCACAGGCTGCCCCGGGCTGGCTCAGGCTTGGTGTGGGAGGGGCCCTCCAGGCGGACACTGTCTCCCCGGGCAGTGCTCCTGCTCACGGCCGGCTCTGGGTACCCTGCCACCCCTCCAGAAGTGATCGACTAAGGCCACACTCGGTCAGATCTGGGATGAGACTCCAGGTCTTACTCCTCATCCCAGCTTCTCTGAAGGTCAGACCGCGGCACCAGGGCCAGGCATCAGCTGTCCTGACCCTCGACACGGCCACTCCCCAGGGGCAGCTCTGGGAGGCGTCCAAGGATAGGCCAGGGGGGCCTCAGGACTGAGGATGGAGACATGCTGAGGAAGATCTAATGCCTTTTTCCTGTTGTTGTTCAGATGGGCCCTGAGGCTCAGAGAGGGCAGGAATGTGGACAAAGTCACACAGAGGGTTGACAATGGGCAAGATAAGGAACCCAGGCTCTGGCCTCCCAGCTGGACTCTGCCCATGGGCACAGACAGAAGGGGCGGAGAGCACGCCCCTCTTCAGCACACCCCATAAGAAGAAGATGGAGCCACCTTCAGAGACTGTCATTATGTTCACGAGTCTTCGCTCTGTTGACCATGCACACGCCCCTGGGCCTGGTCAGGCCAGCGTTCTGGGTTCCTGCTCACATTCAGCGTCTGTGCTATTGACTTGACACACTTGCGTGCTGTCACTGGGGGGCTGTTGCGCCGGTCGTCTGTCCTGGGGTTGGTCTCAGCAAAGCTGGAGGTTCCGGTGGGTCATGGGAGGATACGAAATGAAGGGGATCCCCAACAGGTCCCAAGAGATTATGATGTCCAATTGCCCCACTTTGCAGGGAAAGAAACTGAGAGCCAGGGAGCCCAAGACCACACCACAAGATCTGGACATGCTGTCCTTAGAGGCAGAAAGCTGGGCCCGGGCAAGACCTGTTCTTCTGCTGTCCCCTTGTGGTCAGAGGAGGGACTGCCACCAGCAGCTCAGCGGCTCCTCCACAGCAGACCCACAAATGAAGTATTGGTCTACTTTTCTCATTCCCAGGCCAGCTCCCAGTGACCCTTGCCCTGGGGTACCATCTCCTCCCCATTTCTCAGTCTGATGGAACCTCAAGGTCAGTCAAAGGGCACCCAAGTTTCCTCACCCAGGGTGGCCCCCTTGGGCAGGGACGCCTGGAGAGGCAACCAGCTCTGTGCAGCTGAGCAAGCATTTGCACCAGGGCTCACCAGGCAGCCCCACTGCCACGTCTGGGACATCTTCAGTCCTCACCTCCTTGCCCTCTCTGTTCTCAAATGACTGATCACACCCTCTTTCTTGAAATTCTCTCTTTCCTTGGTCCCCACGAAGAGACACTCTCCTGGCTGTCCTCCTCCCTCCCGACTGTTCCCTCTCAGACTGTGGGCTTCTTGCTCCCCTCTACCCCTGACCGTTGATGTCTCCTGAGCCTCTGACCTTCCAGCTCTGGCCTGGATTTGGAGCTGTATCACGCAGCAGGCGGGGGCAGCCTCAGGGCACCATCAGACCAGGAGCACCAAAAAAAGGAAGACAGGGAGGAAAATGTCAGTTTTCACGAATCCATCCATTTGGCGATAATGAAATATTTGTAATGCATGTAAGTGTTATGTTTGACAATTTAGGGTCCTTCTTTTTGGCTAACGGAGATAGAGTGAGCACCATCATCTTTTCAGTGCTTAGGGCTTCTAAGGGCCCTGCCTGAGTGACCTCATCTATTCATTGCTTTTAACTACCTGTCAGTAATCTCCCAACATCCCACGTGGATATTACCAGACCTGATTTCAACTCTGTCCTGGATACCTCCCCTAGGTATCCCCCTGGCTCTCAGGCTCAACAGATCCAAGTCATTCTCATCATTTCTCCCCTAAGCACTGATATCCTCCAAGGTAACTTCCCCATCATGCTCACCTCCTCTGCTCCCTCCCACCACGGCCAATACTTCCAAAATCTGTTTGTCAATCTCCATAACAGTCAGGAATCTGCATCCTTCTCACCACCTGACTCCCAGCACCCCTGCCCTGGTCCAGGCCACTGCTGCACCTCCACGCTGCTCCCTCTGCCCCTAGTTTCTTTTCACTGGCTGACTCTCACATGCCCATCTGACCATGTCACTTTCCTGTCTGCCCCTGTCCCCAGATTCCTGTCTCATCTCCCACCACCCATCATTTCACAGCAATGCTCCAGGTCCTGAGGAGGTCTCAAAGTTTGATGGTTAGTGAATAGACTGAACAGGAGGTGCTCAGGTGGGTGGGGTAAGATAAGGCTGGACATATCATCCCAAGCTGGTGATGCCTCCAAAGTTGTCCACTCTGTCACTAAAGGCCACCCATCTGCAGGTGGGTCTAGCTCAGCTTGTACACTTCTCAAGATGCGGAGCTGCCTCCCTCTCACCATCACTGGACAGGTTCTCCTGTTAGCAAGTTCTGCTCCTGGAGTACACGGGGATATGGGCAGGGAACTGGGACAAGAGAGACCCTCATCCTCAGGGACACTTACATGCCTTTTCCTCCCTGGGAGTCCCAGTTCCCTGGGTCTGGGTGCGCTCCCTTCCGGGTTATGGCTCAGCTGTGGCTACAGAAAGGCAGTGTGGGCCTGACAGAGAGATTACCAGAATAGCCACCAGAGGGCAGTGCTGCCCCATACACGGCTCCTAGGACTAGCCTCTCTTTGTGTCTCACCGTGTGGGTCTTTCAGGGAAAATCTGTGTGTGTGTGTGTGTGTGTGTGTTACTTTGTGTGTCTCTGATGGGGCTGTTCGTTTACACCAGTTGGCGTACGTGCTTGTCCATTGTTGTTCGTATCTGGGTCCTCAAATTCCCACTCTGGAAGGAGTGTCTTGGTCACTCCTGAGACCCCAGGGAAGGATGGGGAAGAGCACAGCCTCGCCCTGTGCATGGTCCTCACCCTCTGAAAAGCCCCCCGCCACCATCACCATGACACTCGAAGGCCACACCTGAGCCTCAGGTACCTGTAGACCAGGGCTCTGACCCCAGCCAGAAGGGGCAGATGTGCTGGCTGGAGGCCCAGGGCTTGGAGGCACAGCTGATCCTAGCCTGTGGGGCCCATATGGGCTGGGAGACCCCCAGACCCTCCTTCCCAGCCTCACATCCGCTCCTGCCCACCAATACCCTACAAGAAGGGTGGGGTGAACATGTCCCCATATCACAGAGGACATGTGTTAGGTCAGCCCTGAACTGGACACCAGGGGCCAGGATGATTCAGCCCCAGCCCCCAGGTCTCACAGGTCAGTCTGGTGGAGAAGGATGTGGTGTACCCCTGCCCACTGCTAGGAGAGAAGGACACGCCTGGAAAGGAGGGTGCGCAGGGAGGGAGCTGTCCTGTTGCCCGGGGTGGTAGGGAGAAGGGAAGGCTTCTTAGGGCGGGTCTGGGAGGACAGGAGGATGTGCCAGCAAGAGAAAAGCATGTGCAAAGGCCGGCGGGGGGCGGGGGGGGCGGTAAGAGAGGATAGTTTGGCCAGGCTGGGTGCCTGGACAGCAGGCTGTGTGGGGGGGTGACACGTGAGGGAGGCAGGAGATGCAGCGACCGGGAGGAACCTTTCTCCCAGGCAGCCTGGTTTGGAGGACTGGCCAAGCCACCTCATCCTCAAAGCCAAAGCCGGAGTGGGATCTGCCTCCTATCTCCGTGGTCTCCACAAAACAGACAGGTCCCCATCACTGTCCCTGTTGTCTCAGGAACCCAAGGAATTTCTGAAGCTGGAGAGGAGAGGGGAGAAGGGGCTGCAAAGAGCCCGAGCGTTTCAGGCTCTAGACCTGAGAGACGCGTGCACGGAGTTCGAGACCTCAAGAGAGTCGGAGAAAGTATGCCAGACACATGGAGACAGAGAGAGAAAAGAGGGAGAGAGACACGGGGGGAGAAATAACGACGGGAAGAAAGAAAAGGAGAGAGTCACAGATGGGGAGACGGAGGAAGGCAGGCAGAGGACAGAGGGAAAGGGTGCAAGGAGGAGGGGCAGGGCGAACTTTCTCGGCCTCCCTCCTCGCCTCCGGGCGGGCGCCCGTGGCCGGCAATCAGGCCGGCAGGAGGCAGGTGGTCCGGGGCAGACAATGGCGCGGAGGAGTGCGGAACCTGGGACTAAATTTGGCTTTGCCTTTGCAGGGCGCGGGGCCGCCCGTTCATCTCGATGCAAAGGAGAGACGAAATGAATATGCAGCGCGGGCTGTAATTGGGCCGCCGCGGCCGCCGCCGCCGCCACCGCACTATAATTTTCCAAACAGGATCTTGCAATCAGGGCCTTATTCATTAGCGCATAAACAATTTTGTTTCTCGGCACTCGAGCCTGTCAATCACGCCGAGAGGGAACATCTTGGCCGGAGGCGCGGGCCCCCGCGCGAGCTCCCACGCGCGCCCCCTCGAGCGCCGCCAAGTGGCTTTGTGCCCGGAGGCCCTTGGGTGCTGGGTTGGAGGGGCACCGGAGCACGCTGCGGGGTCCCCAGTCCCGCAGACGGGGAGGGGCCGGCAGAGGAGGGGGCGGCAGAGGAGGGCGCGGGGTTTGGGGGCCCACCGCCCCGGGGTTCGAACCTGCCTCTGCCATCTCCAGCTCTGTCCTTGGGCAATCCCCCCTCCGGAGCCTGTTTGCTCCCCTGTGAGAGGCGCTAACTGCGCTTACCCCGCAGAACTAGAGGGGGCATCAGTTGAGAGAAAGGCTGCCTAGCGCTTTGGATGCTGAGACTGGGGGGTGCTGGGGGAGCTAGAGGATGGGGGCTGCTGGGGATCGCTGGGGGAGAGGGCCATCTAGCTCCTTTTATTAAAGGGGGATCAGGGGCCCACAGAGGACTCCTTATTGCCCCAGGCCCCACCCAGAGCAGGCTCCGGGGACACTATGTGTGCCTCTGAGGATGGAAAGTGGTTCTGCAAAGAGCTGGGCACAGCCCTGGGCTCACCCACAAAGGGGCATGCGTGCACGTGTGAACTTGCATGCTTGCTGGCAGCAGGGTTTGCATGCCCCAGGGCACCTAGGATTCTGCAACTCAGTGTGTGACTATATGAAGGGCACACGTATGTGCCTGTGTGGTTGTGTCCCATGACTCTGGGTGTGTATATATGTGTGTGTGTATGTACAAGTCCACCTGCAGACACACCTGTGTGAGTGGGGTGGGCTGTGACCGTGTGTGCCGTTGCTTGGCTCCCTGTGAGACCATGGTGCCAAGTGTGGCTGCCCAGCTATGGCTAGGTGACAGCGACTGAGTGTGGCTGTGTGTTTGAGAGAAGGCTGTGTGAGCAGGACTATGTGACTGTGTGTCTGTCTGCCTGTGGATGTGGGGCCTTTGGGGCCAGGGGACCTGGCAGGACGATGTGTTTGCATGGCCCAAGTGCTGGGGTACTGTTTCTTTCAGGACAGATGACAGCCTCTGTTCTCCCCACCTCCTCCCTGGCCACCCCTCCCCAGGCCCACTTCCCCTGCACAGTCAGCCGGCTGCCTAGGCTGGGGAGAGGAGCAGCTTTTGCTCTCCTGGCAGGCCCTGTGGGGTTGGGGGGTTCACCTCCCCAGCCCCCTCAATGCCTCCCTCAGACCATTCTTGGACTCAGCCCCTGCTGCTCCCTCCGTTGGGAGAACCCCAAGGCCTCTGGAATTTCAGGTCCAAATGTTTCATCAGCTCAGCTTTACATAGATGACAGCATGTCAGTGCTGGACAGACCCATTGCATGGATGGAGAAACAGAGGTGCAGGACAGGAGACAGGAAAGACACCTGCCCGAGGTCCCCCAGCAAGTAGGGACGAGAGCCAGGATTTGAACTCCCGTCTGCCTGGCCCCAAAACAGGGGACAAGGGCCCGACTTCACCAGATACAAACACGCAAATACACATGCCTATACACACATGCACACTCATACACCCCAGACCAAGCCTAAAGGCTAGCCGAGAGCAGAGGTGCCAGGCCACAGAGATGTCCCAATTCCCCCCCGCTCGCTGCCCCCACTCCCTCCTCTTCTGTATCACCCCACCCCCGTCCCCTGCTCAGTCCCTGCTCTGCACAGAGACAAAGAATGTGAGGATGTGCCGGCAGCCAACTGACAGGCCATCAGTCTCTGCCCAGACACCCTCTTCACAGCTCTAGACCCAGCCCGGATGCCACCCCACCCGCTGGTCACCCCCAGCACCAGGCCAGGAAGGGAGGCGGCCAGGGAAGGGGCTGTGGGGGAAGGCACGGAATCCGGAAGCCCCGAGGAACAGTCTTCAACCTGTGAATCCGGCCGCACCCGGCCCCGCAGTGTCCCTGCTCTTGCGTGTCCTGCTGCATGGCTGACCCCAGCCCGAGAGTCCCCAGGCTATCTGCTGGGCAGATGCCGTGAGCTGCTCCTAGGGAATAGCGCATTGGCACCTTGGGATGCTGGGCGAGGCCAGAGGCAATGGCTTTGGATGAGGAGGCCAAGGTTTAAAGCCCACCTCTGCCACTTCCTGGCTGGGAGACCTCAGGCAACTCAGCAACCTTTCTGTGCCTCAGTTTCCTCTTCTGTAAAGAGGAGCTATTTAACTTACTTGATATCTACTTGGCACTTGATGCTTAGTATATGACAAGAGGAAGGAGAGCTCAAAGGAAGAGACCCCCTGGGCCAGATTTATCGCCAGACACACGTGTCAGAACTGTCACTCATGAGGGACTCCTGCCCGTTCCCCAGCGGCTGGAAGCAACCAAATCTGGGTTTCTCAGCAAAACTCACACGGGTTTGTCTTTCTTGAAAAAGAGTCCCTTCCCACGCCCTGCGTGACCCTTCTTATGGACAGTATGCATTCGGGGCCCTCATGTGGCCTCGTCCTGGGGGGCATGCTGCTCTGCTCATTTATGGAGACAGAACCCAAAATCTTGAGGGTCAAAGTCTCTTTCCCAAGGTCAGCAACTGGTAAAAAAGGAGACAAGACTTGAACCCATGCCTTCGAGCACTAAGAACAGTGTCCCCATCCCCCTGCTGCCTTGGTGAGAGATGGGCCTCCAGGTTGAGACATCCAGGCTGGCCCCAGTGCAGCCTCTGGAGCTGCCAGGTCCCTTCTGCAGGGGTGCTGGACTGAGTGTGATCCAGGAAGGAGATGGCCTCCGTGCAGGTTCTTTGGGAAATACTGGTTCCAAGGTCCTGGGCATCACAGCTAGGGCGGCTGGGGGAGAGGAGGTTGAGGAGGAGGGAGAGGAAGCATATCTCCAGGGATCTATAGAGCCTAGAGACATGGGTTTCCTTGGAGACCCCACCTGTACCCCAACCTCGTCCCTCCTGGGGGCTTTATTTGCATCTAGGTGACCCATGCAACACGGGGCAGGGGAAAGGGCTCAGGGGATTACTAGCTGTGTGATCTCCAGAAAGGCACTCAACCTCTCTGAGCATCTTCTAGGAGATGGGAATAGCATTATGATAAGAATGGCTGCTCCATGCCCAGCTCACTTATTCTAGCCCTAGCACCTAGCACAACGCCTCACATAGTAAATTCTTAATAGAAGTCTGTGGAGTGAGTGAGATGGGCTGAGCCAAAAGAAAGGTGCAGAAAGAGGTTGGGCGTTGACCCATGTGGTTCCCTTCCCCTGATCCTAGCCCCAATCAGCAGGTGTCCCTGAGGCACATCTGCAGACTCAGCCCCTCCCAGGATGTCATTACCAGTGGGTGGGCTCCAGACCCTAGAGCTGTGCTGTCCATGCAGTAGCCACTGGCCCCATGTGGCTGTTGAGCACCTGACATGTGGCTGCTCCAAGTTGAAGTGTGCTGTAAACATGGAATACATACCCATTGTCAAAGACTTTGAACCAAAAAGAATGTCAAATGTCTCATTCATAATTTTTTGTTTTGATAACCTGTTGAAATGATAATATTGTGGACATACTGGGTTAAGAAAAATATGCTATGAAACTGACTTCTTCTATGTCTTTTTACTTTTGTAATGCGTTGCTAGAACATTTAAAATGACATGTGCAGCTCGCCTTTGTGGCCTGTTACGTTTCTGTTGCAGAGCAGCGATCTAGAAGATGCTGCAGCCCCCAACCCCAGAGGAGTCAGGAAAGACCTTGGACACCGAGTTACAGCAACCCCATGGCTCTGGCCCAGGGCACTCAGGCCCAGGGCACAGCACATGGGGTCTACCTCAGTTTCCACATCCAGCCCTCCAGTTCTTCATGGCCCCAGCATCCTGCATCCCACCTGGAATCACCCCACAGCCTCCTTCCTGAGCTGTAATGGCATCTGTTCAGAGCCACACCCACCAACACAGAAGGGGCCTCAGGGGGTACGTCCACCAACTGACCCACTCAAGCTAAGGCCAACCAGCCATTTTACCTTTTCCATCTCTCTCAGTTCTTACACTTCTCTCTGTCCCTTCTGCCAGTCCTCTCATCCAGGTCTCATTCATTCATTCATTGGGCAAGCATTCATGGAGCACCTTTCTACCAGGCACTCTTCTTGATGCTTAATATATACCAGTGAACAAAGCAGACAGACCCCTCTGCTCTTGTGAGCTGACATCCTAGTGGGAAGACAGACAATAAACAACAGACATTATAAAGTACATGGTATGTGATCGAAACTATAAATACTAATTAAAAATGATGGAGCCAGGTAGGGAGGACCAGCCTCTACCCTGGTCTCCTTGATTTCTTTCTTGCCCCTTTGACTCATGCTCCATGAGCTGCTGGAGGGATCTCAGGCCCAGCCATGCTACCTCTCTGCTTCAAAGCCCTCTCTGGCTCCCCAGTGCCTCCAAGTGAAGGGCCAAGTTCCTTAGCCTGGCATGCAAAGCCCCGCAGGATCTGGCCCTGCCAGCCTCATCCTCCTGCCCAGCGGCTCCCTGGGGTGCTCTCTAGCACCTCCCTGTCATTCCCTCTGTTCCCTCGCTTATTATTCCTAGAGGCTCCACTCACTGTCAGGAAGGTTTGCGTCCAGCCACATGTGGATCTCCGCATCCTGGGCCTGCGTGTGTGCTCCTGCTACGCGTCTGTTGCTGCTATAGCTCACACATGTGTGCAGATTCTGTGTGAGCAGACATGCCACGTTCCCATGTGTGCTCCCCCTCGGAGAGGCTCAGCTGGGCACAGGAGCTGCCCAGGTATGTCTTGACTTCCCAAAGCCTCAGCAGGAACAGCCGCTGCGACTCAGAAAGTCGCCATGGCAACCGCCAGGCCCTCTGCCATCTCCTGCAATCAGCGCTGGGACCAGGCCACCCGCTGGGCTTCCTGGGGATTTGTTCCCTACGTTGTGTGTGTCGGGGGGATATCCTAACCCTCTCCCTCCTCTCTTCTCCTGTTCTCCCCTCCCCCACCCCCAGCATGGCAGGGCTGCCTGGCTGGGACAGCATAGTGTTTGGGAGAGGCCTCCTCAGAATTGAGAGCAGGGACTGGAGTTCTGGTCTCAAATAAACTGGCGGCACCTTATCTGGCCTTGGGTAAATCCTTCCTCTCTCTGCACCTCTGTTTCCCCATTTGTGACGTGTCTCCCTTACAGGGTCACTGTGGGGTCTGGTGCAATCATGTGCCATAGGTGTTAGGTGCTCGATTAATGCTGTTATCAAAGTTAAAGGTCTAAAACAACCCCTCACCTTTACAGAGTTTCAAGGTGCTTCCTATCTGTTGGTTCATGGCAGCCCCTGAGGAGGATTTTTAATGTCAGTTTGACAGAAGAGGAGCCTAAGGTCAGAGCAGTGGAGAAAAGGGCCAAAGTCCCCAGTCCAGCTGGAGGGGGCGGGTCAGGAATGCTGTGAAGCCCCAGGAGACAGGCTTTCTGGGAGGGATGGTCCTTTCTCTGCCAGCACAAACAGAGGACCCTGCCTTCCTTCCACTTCCTGATAAGAGTCTGGCCCTCATCTCCTGGGCTGGAGCTGGGGAGTAAACGGGGGTGCCTCTCAGATCCCGGGGTCCTCAATGCAAAGAGCCCTGGATTGGGAGGCAGGAGATCTGGGTTCCAGTCCCGACTGGCTCTGTGACCTCAGGAGAGGGGTCATTTGCCGTCTCTGGGCCTCACTTGACTGGTGCTCTAGATTCGAAGATGAACCAGCTCACCCCCAAGGGCTCAACCCACTGCTACGGGCTGTGGTTTCTATTCTCTGTCAAGACGAGCTCAGGGGACGTTGCAACCCTGGGCAACAGTGACCCGTGAGTTTGCCAAACACCAGGCTCGGACATCTCCCACCAGCTGATGGGCCTTGCTTCACACGCATCACAGAGAGTCAGGAAATGGAACAGCGTCTGTGTTCTCCCAGCTCCATAGGGCCTTGAGTTTCTTAATTAGGAGGCTGCAGTGTCTATTTCTCCATCTTACTGCAATTCCCGCCAGAAAAGTCACCAAAGTAAGGGAAAAGCCGTCACGTGCTTCCCATGTGCCTCATGCCACTTTTATGCCCGTGACCCACTGAATTCACGCAACCACTCTGCAAAGTAGTCTTATGGCATGAATTTCATGGGTGAGGAAACAAAGGCTCAGAGAGCTGGAGTGACTTGCTCAAGGTCACACAACTAAGTGGCAGAACTGGGATTGGAACCCAGGCCAAACTGATTGCAGGGGAAAGACCACCCTTGATTTCTGCTTTACTTGGTTACTTTGTCCCACACTCAGTGACAACTCTGGTCCCTGAAATTCCTCTTCTTCTTCTTCCTGGGGCCCCAGGTGCTAACTGTGGCACCCCTTCCTCATCATCCAGGCAGGAAGATGCTTAGACTCAGAATTCCAGAGCATCAGAGGCAAGAATGCCCTTTCAGTTGACCCAGACCAGGCTTACCTGACCAGTTTTGCCTCCATACGGATGAGGAAACTGAGGCCCTGTGAGCCAGAGCCAGTCCTGGACCCAGAATTAAAGGTGCAGCCTCCTATCCCACTATGAGGTGTGGTGGAAGGGAGTCCCATCCAACAGGAGTCGAAGGGCTGCAGGCCCTCAGAAAGAGGGACATCAGAGGAGCTCTGGGGGTGCCTCCTGGGTCAGGCAGGTCTGCTGGTCGGGGCTGGAAGCCTTCGAATTTGGACCCGCAGAGAGGAGAGGGAGCAGGCCAGACGTGAGGGTGGGGGTTGGGCGGCCTGGCTGACCAGAGGGGTCAGGCAGCTTTGGCTGGGCTCCCATCTCCAGCCCCAGGGCGAGCGCGTGAGGTGGAGCTGAAACATTCAAGCAGCTTCCTCTCCTTTGTTGGGAGTGATGTCGCCCATTTCCTGGATGTCCAAGAACCGGCTTCAAACAATAGCGCTGTCAGGAAGCCAGGAAGGGGCTGCTGCCCTGTGCCTGGTCCTGCCCCATCCCTCCCCACCTCCTGAGACCTGACCAGGCTGTTCTTTAGGCTTATCTCTTTGAGTCTGATGCCTCCCTCTGTCACCAGCCAGCTGTGTTTCTGTGGGCCAGCCACCTAACTTCTCTGGGCCTCAGCTCCCCAACTAAAACTTGGGGAAAATATCTTTACCTAGCAGAACTGACACATTGATCAAAGGAAGTAATAACAATAGTAGGAGGAGGAGTAGTAATAGTAGTAATGATAGTCGTAGTAGTAAAAGTAGTAGTAGTAGCAATAGTAGTAGTAGTAGTAATAGTAATAGTAGTAGTAGCAATAGTGGTAGTATTAATAGTAGTAGTGGTAATAATATTAGTGCTGGTAGTAGTAATAATAGCAGTAGTGGTAATAGTTGTCATCCTAGTAGTAGTAGTATTAGTAGCAGCAGTAGTAGTAATAGTCATCGTCATAGTATTAGGAATATTAGTAGTAACAGCAGTGGTAATAGTAATAGTCGTAGTAGCAGTGATGGTAGTAACAGCAGTAGTAATAATAGTTATAGTAATAGTAGCTAAAACACCATACACAGATAATACGTGAGGAAACGCTTAGCACTTAGTAGGCATTTGGAAAAATGTGACTGTGACTCGAATCATGGAAATTGCCAGCTCATGCTTTTCCAGCCTGCCCACATGCATTGCCTGTGCATAGTGGGGTAAGACTGGTGAAGACTGACAGTTCTGGAGTCAGACAAAATTGGGCTTAAATCCCAGTTCTGCCATTTACGAGCTGTGTCCCCCAGGACAATAACGTGGCCTTTCTGGGCTTCGGTTTCCTCTAAAATAAAGCAAAATAGGAACAATGAGAATACCTATTTCGTGGTGGCACTATGAGGGATAATGTACAATGAACGTGCGGCCTTCGGCGCCGTGCCTGGCGAGAATAGGCCCCAGCCAATGTTAGCTGTTGCTGGTGCTCTTTCCACGATGGGCCCCCTCGGCGCTCTTTCACGTCTTTGCTCATGTGTCCCCATGCCTGCAAGCCCTTCCTCTCTATTGCCCACCCATGCAGCTCTGCACAACTTTTTAGTATCTAGTTGCAGCCCCGCAGGCAGCCCAGGGTGGGGAAGTCAGAAGTCTAGGCTCAGTCCTAATTTTGCTACTATCTCGGCCCTTCCTGTCTGTGGGCCTCAGTTTCCCTATGTGTAAAGCAGAGGGAGTTTATTGGTCTCTGAAGTCTTCCCAGCGCCCATGCTCCGTGAGTCAGTTCAGGGCCCAGCTGGATTCCTGGCACTGGACTCGCTAACACGTTGGAGCCCAGACCCGGCGCGAGAGGGCGTCCGCCTGCCCATGTCAGCAGCAGATTGGGATCCTCCCCAAAAGATGAGGGCTCCACAGCTGGTTCGAGCTGTCTCCAGGCTCTGGAGCTGGGTGGGGGCTTTTGTCAGAGAACATGGCCTTTTCATTAGCACCATTGTCTGCCAATTAGCCCAGAGCTGACTCACAGGGAACACTGCACTGGGGGCCACCGTTCAGGCGGGCATTGTGTTCCACCAGCTCTCCTCCCGCTTCTCTGGGAAGCCTCGGCTCTGCTGCCTGTCCAGCTTGTTTCAACCCCACTGCGGGCTGCACCTGTCAACTTGAGAGTGTCGTATTCATTGCACACCTACATGGTGCCAGGCAGTGTACAATCATCTTGTTACCAAGTCCACAAAACCACCGCAGCAGGGAAGCGCGGTCATTATCCTCATTTCTCAGAGGAGGAAACTAAATGTCAGAGAAGTGAAGTGTGCTTCTCCAGGCTCACGGAGGTGTGAACCATCTTACCAGTCATCAGACAGAGCAGCCTTTTGGATCCTGTTTGCCAAGTACGCACTGGGCTGTGTGGCCTTGGGCAAGTCACTGCCCTCTCCATTTTCTCTCCTGTCCCTCCTCATGCCTTCATTTCCATTTCACCAGCTCCAAAATGACAACTCAGTGTGGAGAAGAGCAATAACCCCTGGTTGTGGAGCCCATCAGGACTGCGTTTTAATTCTGCTCCTGCCAGAGATAAAACGCACATAGTTCCTGTCTTTGAGAAGCTCAAGTCAAGAAAGAGAGGTAGACCAGTAGACAGATAATCACCGTGTAATTCTATCTCATAGAAATCTTCCCACGTCAATACAGTCACCTCAGTCTTTTTACTGGCTGCCCGGGGTTGCGTTGTACGGCTCCGCTATAACTCGTTCAACTGCTCTGCTACTTGTGATGAACAGTTAGGTCGTTTCTCTCTTTCTATCCCTTTTTACAAACAATGCCACAATGAACATCCTGTACACATCTTAAAATACTTGAATCAGCAATTCTATAGTATAAATTTTTACAGGTGAGGAACTGTACACACACCGTATATTGTGGTAGATGCAGCAAATTGCCCTCCAGACATAATGTATCAATGTGTCAGTTTCTACTCCCACCAGCAGGGTGGGAGAACACCCATTTCCCCACATCTGGGTCTATACTTGATATAATCAATCTTTTATGTTTTTGCCGTCCTAATAAAATGGCATCTCATTGTGACTTGAATTTGCATTGTTCTGATTACTAGTGAGGTTAAACATCTTTTCATGTGTTTATTGGCCATCCTGATTTTCTCTTCTGCAAACTGACTGCTCACAGCTTTTGCAGATGTTTCTGTTAGGGTATTTGTGTCCCAACCACTCTTGGACTCGGTTCTGTCTCAGTTTATCCCACTCTTGTCCTTTTGGCTTCCAGTGCTCAAGGCCCCCTCTAGTATTCCAAGTGTCGCTGCTGTTCCCACCAATGAACCTCCCGTCCATGCAACACAAGCCTCCAGTGTCAGCCAGCCTGAACCCACGAGGGCAGAGGGCTTCCGACTGGACTTGGCCCGATCCAAAGGCAGTTCAAGTAGGTAATGATCTCCAAACCGTTTCTCCTTTACCTTTCAAAATCAAAGGCTTCACAATAATCCTCTGAACAAACTCAGCCTCCAATAACAAGAAAGTTACATGAAACTATTTCTAATGAGGGAAATGGATGACAAAATCCCAGACTCTCTTCGATATCTTGTACTTCAAATGTCAACGTGGGTGATCTATTTAAAACAAAAGTTTGAAACGCCTTTTCCATCTTAAGGACATTTCCAGAATGAACTGCCCAGGTGATTAGATCCACCTCAAGAAGATCATCAAAACTCCACCATCCCCCACCAACAAGTTGGCTAGTCGAGAAAATGTTGCACATAATTTTTGGCATGGAAAATAGCCTATGCATGATCTTGGTCCAGTCCTTCATTTTACTAAAGAAACTGGCTCACGGGGGAAACTGTTGTGCCAAGGTCACACAACAGGGTCAGAGGTGGAGCCGGGAACAGGATCCCACCACCTTCTCCAACTGTGTCCGCTGCCCATTTCACGGATATGGAAGAAAAGATGCTAAAGTATTTTCTTGAAAGTTCTTGGGTTTGAGTTCACCACTGGGAACCTCAGATCCTCGAAAATAACGCTGGCAACATGAGGGCTGCGTGTTCAACCACACAATCAACATAAATAAAGCCTGTCCATTCAAATTGCTATCACATCACGTCACATCATAGTTTTGGATGGCAAGTGAAAGAAACGTTATTATAATTTTCTTTTAGCTTCAATTCTTCCACCAGAGCAGCTGAATTGATTAAAACAAGGCTTCCAGAAAGGGCATGCCTGCCTAATTTGCATTCAACCCTCAAATTAAAGGAATACCGGCATGCAATTATATTTCTTACTACCCTAGCCTAATCTGACCTTTTATGCATCCTCCCTTCAGTTCACAGACAGCATTTTTACAGAGACTGTGACAGGGATTTCTGGGCTCTTTTTGGAAAAAATATTTTTAAAAAACCTGCGGGTTCCCTTTCCCTAATGGTGTTATAAACACCATTACAGTAGAAACCTGAGCCTCTGTTGGAATAGACAACACCCTCATATTTTTCCTACATAGAGGGATCCACATGTAACGATTAACTAGGTTACTCCCTTTTGGAGCACCAATGGCTGTGTAACATCCATTCAGCAAATAGTTTACAAGCACTGATTATCTACTAGCCACCGTTACATCAGGGAGTAGATGCAACGGAAAACAAGATGCGGTTCTTGCTCGTAAGGAATAAAACGGCTGTAATGTACAAGGCGCTCTTGAACACAGAGGAAGACGTGACTCACTTTTGGGGAGTTGGGGGACGCTTCACCAAGGAGACAAACTGGAGCTGCTTCTTGAGGGAAGGGGTCACCAAGAAGAGGTGGGGGAGGACTTTTGGGGCAGGGGACCCAGCACGAGGAAATGTGCAGATGTGGGAAATGACACTGAGAGTTCAAGGTGGATTGAGTGTAGGGAGCGATGGTGGGAGATGAAGCTGGAGGGGTCTGAGTCAGCCTCTGGAGAGACTGACTCACACGGAGGAGTTTGGGCTTTGTCCAGCAGACTGTGGAGACACTGATGACAGGAAATGTCCCCAGCAGGTTGAAGGCAGAGGTGAGTAAGCTGCAGCTGCATTGGGCTTATACCCACAAACTACACTCCAGCCAGATTGTTCCTGAAGCCCACCGAGCCCTGTCCTGCGTCAGGGGTCTGCTCCTGCTGTTCCCTCAGACTAGGATACTCTTCCATCAGCTCTCTGACGGGCTGGCTCCTTCTCATCCTTGAGGAGGAAGCTCCAATACCTCTTCCTCTGAGAGAGCTTCCATGGCCGCTCTTCCTAAACACATGCTCACCCTCTAGCTCTGTGCTTTCATGCTAACCCTGTTTGGTTCCTTCATGGGACTTGTCACAACCTGAAATCATCTTGTTTCTGTATTGACCTGTTTATCGCCTCCCGCACAGGGGTGGAAGCCTCTGTCTGTTTTGTTCATCACTCATGCCTAGAATGGTAACCAGCCCATAGAAGGCTGGAAAATAGTTGTTGAATGAATTAACAAATTACTTAATGTATATCCAGGGTTCTAGCTGCAACTGTATCCCTTTTTCTCCCACTGAAGAAGCTATATTTGAGTATAAATGAGCAAGAGTGATATTATTTATTACAAAATCTGTATGTCCAGGCCACATCACAGACCAATTAAACCAAAATATCCTGGGGGTGGGATCCAGATATCTAGATATTTACAGGTCTCCAGGTAATTCTAAAGTGCATCCAAGACAGAGATTCAATGACTTTGAAGGTCAAGAGTCTGGCCATTGGAACCAGGTGACCGCCACTTGTTTCCCAGATCTGCCACTCATATCTACTTCTCCAATAGGAAGCCTGGGCCTTCTTACTTAACTGGCCCCTAATCTCTTGAATCTATTCTCATTTATTTTTTTTAAGTAAGTAAATTTGCAAATGTCAATATCTTATTAAAACACATTACTTGTGACACATATTACAAGTGATCAAGACACACGAAGATGTCACAACCCCAAAATGGTACTTCCTCTGTGGTAGAAACAACTGGTACATTTTAAAGTCCAAGAATGTCATGATCCATTTCAGGGAATACAAATACATCTTTTATTATACACAAAGCATTTCAGCTAGGATTTGATACCTACAAAGATGGCAATTTAACTTCAAAGCTTTACTCCTATCTCTACATAATTAATTTGTTTGTTGCTTTGTAGTAAGGAGGGGAAGTTCTTTGGAAAGGTAAATGTGGCGTATAATCATTTCCTGGATGTCTGTCATGTGCTGGGCACTAGATATAGAAATACACGTAAAATAAAAGTCCAGATCTTACAGTCCTAAGACCAGGGAAGATGAGACGCACCAGTGTCATGACAGGCGTTCCTCGTAGAGTGCTGTAACCATTGCTCTCATTTATCAGCACTGTACTAAGCATGTGTATAACTCATTAAATCCTCAGAGCCATCTGAGGAGGCTGGTGCTATTATTCCCCCATTTTACAGATGAGGAAAATAAAGTAGAGAAAGGTTCAGGAACTCGCCTAGGGTCACACAGCTATTAAATGACAGAGCCTGGATTCAGATTCAGACATCCCAGCTCTAGAGCCCTTGTGCTCAACCCTCATGCTGTATTATGTCATGGGAACAAAGGGGCAGGAAAGACCGCTTCTGGCTGTAGGAAGGGGACGCTTCCTGGAGAAGACAGCATTAGTGTTTGCCTTGAGATGGGTAGACTTTCAAAAGACAGAGACGGGGGAAGGATTGTTTCCCAGCAAGCGGGAAGATGTGGAAATTGGAAAACACTCTTGAGAAATGGCATGTGGGAGACTGCAGGGTACATGATAAGGAGACGTGAGATAATGGTAGGGAAAACGGGCCAGGCTAAGGCCAGATTACAGAGTTTCAAAATGCCAGTAAGATTTGGGCTTTAGTTAGCCATGTGGGAGCCACTGAAGGTTTTTGAGCAGCAGAGGCACAGGCAGCAAGTGGGAGGATGAGGGCGAGGTGGCGGTCAGGGACCCATTCGGAAGTAGTGTTAATAATCCAGGCAAGGGGAACAAAAACAGGCAGGGACCATGACAGTGAGATAAAAGAGGAAGTAACAAATGTGAGCGATTACAGAAGGAACTCAAGGGGACTTCGTGTTGGACTGGAACACAGAGAGGAGTCAGCGGAAGGAGTCAAAGGTGCGTCTCATGTTTTGCCACTGGAAGGATGGAGACACCATTAACTCAGATAGGGAAGACAGGAACAGGCTTGGCCGAGGAAAAGGGGCAGATAAATTTCCTTTGGGAATGTGAGGAATTATTCTCCAGCCAAACCAGCAGGAAGATTTTCTATTATTTGAAGCCCTGCTCAGGGATCCTTCGCACTGACTGCTTTCAAATTGTTCTATGACCTCTTATTTACTGGAATTGAGAGATGCATTTGTTTTAAGAGATTTTAGGAATTCTATCTTCGCTTAGACTCTTCGGTCCTAGAAGGCTACAATGTGGCATAATTCCATCAAGAATACAGGAAAGCCAAAAAGTTACTTTGTTCAAGGAATTCAAATCAGGGTGGGGAGGGGGGAAGGCAAGAACTTCTGTCCAACTTGGGCAAAAGTTAAAACATCCTAGAACTGAATTTGAAGCCATTAACAGTTTAGGACTTGTTCCTCTGATTCTAAAGCGGTGACAACACTCAGGGAGGGCCCAGTGCTGGACACTGCAGAGGGAAGTATGAGTCAGACGTAGACCTTGCACTCAGGAAGACTGAATGGTTTATTCCCTTGAAACCCAAAGTGTGGTCCACAGACCAGCAGCATTAGCAACAGCAGGAAGCTTGCTAGAAATCTCAGGTCCTACTGCAGCCCTGTTGAATCAGAATCTTTATTTTAATAAGATCTCAGGTGATTTATAGGCAGTGGTATACATGAATAGCATGGGCTTTGGAATCAGATGTGTTTGGGTTTGAATCTCAGCTTAGTCACTTACTACTTACTACCACTTAGGCTCCTGGACCTGCTTCACGCATAAAATCAATTGGTGCCCCTACAGCTTGGTTTCATCTTGGAACAACCTGGAGAGCTTTCAAAGACACCATGCCCTGGCCATACTGCAGACCAATGAAATCAGAATCTCTCCGGGTGGGATCCAGATATCAGTATTCAAAGGTCTCTGGATGATTCCAATGTGCATCCACGGCTGAGAACCACTGATGATTTTGGAGTGTGGCCATTGGAACCAGACAACCTTCATTTTGTACCCCAGAGCTACCATTTCTCATACGTGAGGACCAGGCAGTGCTTCTTAACCTCTCCCTAAGCTTCAGTTCCTTCATCTGTGAAACGGGCATGACACAGTAATAAAATCTGTCAAAGGGCTCTGAGCACTGAAGGAGTTGACACATGGAAAGCGTTTGCCACCAGGCACAGTGCTGCAAGGAACTTTCGCAGAACAGGTGAGAGTAAGGTTCACCCCAAATACTCCCAACTGTGGGCTCAGAATAGGGTAGGGGTGGGGACAAGGAAGATCACGCAGTGCCTTGTCTTTTAACTGTCCGAACGCTGTGGGCCACAGAGCCTGCACCTCCTCTGTCTAAGGCACCCCAAGTCTAGAGCCTCACAGTAATCTCCCCACTTAGAGATCTAGAAGGGGAGTGGAAAGCCTTTAGAAAGACACTTACACAGTGACTTTGCTTTCTAGAGCCGCAAATGGGAAACCAAGGCCCAGGGAGCTGAGACGACTTACACAGGGTCATATGCAATTTAAGGCCACAACCAGAAGGTGTCAAGTGACCCAGTCAGAGGTAGAGGAAACAGCCTATTGGTGAAAAAGAAATTGAATGAAAGGGAAAATAAAGACATAACAATGCTTTGAACCAGAGCTTTGTAAATACTTGTGGCTTTAACCTGCCCAGGAGGTAGATAAGCATGTTCCCTGGAGTTTGTCCTCAAATTCAACCTCTCACAAGAGGTTAAGGAACACACCCAAGGTTGGAATTGACACTTGGACCTCCCGACTTCCTGGCTTTGGAGCTGGGAGCTCAGCCTCCACCTCTCTTGTCTATCAGGAAAAACATCTGGGTTATATGCTTGAGGAAGGGATATCAAGGGGAAGTGGTGGAAGTTTGGTTCTTTAAGAAACTTTGAGCGAGACTGCCGAAGACCCAGCCAGCAGGCCCCTCCCATGGCCTGAGTCACAAGACTCCAACGTGTTTCTCCACGTCTCCTATCCTGGACGCTTCCCTTGTACGACCTTTAGGAAATCTATTTGTCTGAGATGTTGCATGGGAAGGGTTGAGACTTCAAAATGTGTGAACACAGACACACCCAAGGAGCTCTCTCAGGTAACAAAGGCTTTCCTCTACACAGTCACTTCTCCGAGATCTAACGCGGCTCACCTGCCACACTGGTGAACGCCTTCTTAAAGCAGAGAGAGAGGAAGAGGCAGGACCACAAGAAAAAGCAAGGGAAGTCATCTTTAGAGGCCAAAGGTTATATAAAACATAATAAAATACAACTGTTTCCTTTAAAATTTTTAATGGCCAGGAAATGGTATAGAATAACTGCCAAGTCACATAAATTAACTTTTTTGTTAACGTTTGTGATCCCGGAAAGAACACTCTATCGGTCGATGCAAACTGCACAGGAGCTTCATCCGTCGTCGTCTGGGCGCGTGACTGAGTGTGGGCCATGGACCCATCTTTACATGGTCCAGAAAAACAGGCGGCTGCCATGTCTGGCAGGCTTCAGATCACCTTCTACCTCAGGGTTGGGCTCTGGTCTTGGTCTTGAGTGATAGGGGTTCTCTGGTAAAGGTCGATCTGTTTTCACTTTGGTGACCTGTGAGAGGCGAAGAGGAAAGAGGCATGTTAGATGAACGTTGGGTGGAGCAGTTGTGACCATAAACCCACCTCCCAATGTTTCCTCTGCTCCTGCTGCCCCAACAACCCTCTTCTTTGAAGCCCGGCAAATCACATTTAGACTCAGTTAACCCTTGAATAAACATTTAAGAAAGCCTACTTTGTGTCATTCCAGGTGGTAGAAGTTAGAGATACAAAAGGGAACAAGATACACACTGTCCTCCAGGGTCTCACAGCCTAGTGAGGGAGCCAGACAAGAAATCGACTTCTTATCGGAATTATCATAACTGAGACATGAACTGAGTGCTGGGGGAACAAGGACTCTGCCCATCTAACCCCTCCCGAAGGCCAGGGGCTGAGACTGTTTCTGAGGGGGTGACATTTAGCTTGAAGAACTTAAAGGATGAGCAGGAGCCAGCTGGAAGATTAGGGAGGGAAAGACATTGCAAGTAAACAAACAGTAGTAGGAAGACAGAGAGGCACGTCTTTAGAATGGCTGAGGCAAAGGCTGCCTGAATGGCGGAGGGAGATGAAGCACCCAACCAGGCATGAGGCTGAGCACATTATTCCATCTCATTCTCACACTCCTCGGAGGTCATTTGACAGAGCTTCACTGGGGCTACCGAGGAAAGGGCAAGACCTAGTTCTCAAAGCCAGATCTGCCCAGGCCAAAGCCTATGCTTTTAAATAATATGCTGCACTGGAAGGCAGGGGCCAGGCGATGAAGGGTACTGAACGATATGCAGAGTGTCTGAGTTTTCACCTGAGGGTAACAGGTGCCAACAAAGCAGGGAAGTAACTCAAACACATCTGCAAGCTGGAAGGTGTAGAAGCTGGGCTGGAGAGGGACACGACCAAGTCTGGAGAGCTGAGCCAACAGGCCAGGCAAGATGGTGAGCTGCGGTACCAAGGAGAGAGATGGAAGGTGTTTACACCCACGTTATCCCCTGATGGCCACAAAAATCTCCATCAGAAACCCAGCAGAAATTATTCTCATTTTAAACATGAGGAAACAGGCCCAGAGAAGTGGAAAGACACAAGCCATAATTATTAACAGTCTAGTTATCTAGTGGTCTGAACTCTAAGCTGCTCCATGTAGTATGACCAGATTAGTCTTCCCATATGTACAAACTCAAAAACCATTTACTGTGAATGGAGCTTTCATGTACACAATCACACAATTATTACTGTAAGCACCCTATGAGGCATTATTATCTTTAGTTCACAGATGAGGACCACGGAGGTTGACCTGTCTGAGATAAAGATCCACGGTAAACGTCAGAGCTGGAGCCCAAACCCAAGTTTTCTGACTCAAGTCCAGAGTAGTTTTTTGTTTGCTTTTACAACAGTGGTCTCATCTCTCTGCTATACTTAGAGATCACTAATGGTTCCTCATTGCTTGATAGAGTAATTCCAAAGGACCCCAGCTGGTATCTGAAGCTCCTTTAAGGAACTGAAGATAGCTATGAAACAAATCTAGAAAAATGGGGTTTCTCAAACTCAAAGTAATAAAAAGCCCCCTTTAAAAGACAAATTACTGTGGAAAGAACAATAAAACAACTTCCTCTTCTGCACCACACTCAGAGAAAAAGAACAGAAGCATGTGCTCAACCTAACTGCTAGGCAAACGACCCTGCGCAGCCCACTTCACCTGCGCCTCCCAGCTCTAAAGAGAGGCTATTAGCTCCCAGGTTACTAGGATAATAGACACAAGGTGCCTGACGTTCAGCAGGTGCTCCATACGTTTTTCTCAATAGTAGTATTAGCAGGATGATGGAGTTATGGGTGAGAGAACGCAATTCTGCCTAGGAGAGTCAGAAACCTCAAAGAACTTGACATCTCAGCTGAGACTAGACGAGTGAGCAGGAATTCACCAGCGGAACGCAGAAGAGAGGGCAATCCAGTGGGAACAGAACGAGGAAGTGAATGACGCTAAAATACAGGCTGTATCCAGCTGATAGCACCTTCCTAGAAAGAGACTGGATGCTAGAAAGAGTTAAACAACAATACTTTATTTTACAGGTTTTTAAAAATGTTAATACAAAGATTCAGGAATAAATATGCTTTCTTAACAGCACAATTTGTTAATTCTCCTTTCATGAGAGAAAGAAATGAGAAAAGGTAGTTTTAATTGTTAAATGCATAAGTTCCACCACTTTCCAATTTAGAAGTATCAACTATTTAAAATAATTTGTTTAGTACAGCAAAAGAAGGTATCTGAAGTAAAGACAATCAAGGCAGATACAAAAAACATTGCTAAGCCGTTTATCTACCTATGACACCAAGCTTAAGACCCAACTATGCACAGATACTATACACAAAGGGAAGGGAACAAAGGTTAATTGTGGACCATGTGCCAAGTACTAGGCTGAAGAGTTCCACAGATTCTCTGGCTTCATCCTCACAGAAAACTAGGGATTAATCCTGCACTCATTTTGCAGATGTGCTGGGATAGGAAATAGTAAGCACTTTGCTCAGGATTCCATAGCAATTAACTAGTGGAAGCAAGATTCAAATCTCCGATCTCTCTCCATTCAAAACCTGAGTTTTCTCCTCCATGCCTTGCTACCTATGCTGTCCCAGAGGGAATGGTGGGTGACAAGGCTCAAGAAGCAGGGATGGTTCAGATCATAAAAGGCCTTATATGCTGTGATATGGAGAGGATGCTTTATCCTGTAAACAATGGGGAGCCCCTGAAAGGTTTTTAAAAACAAAGTGGTATTTGATCTATATTCCACACAGATCACGCCTATAGTGAAGATGTAATTATATCCTAAATTCTTCGATTTCAGAAGATGCACTGCCTTCTAAAATCCAAACTGATCCCCACCCCCCCTCCCAGAAATTCATGTAGCCTGGGTTAAGAACTCCTGTCCAAGAAGTGGGGACAGTGAGAGCATTAAAAAACATTCCAGGAGATGCTGATCTATAGGAACTGCTGACTATATAAAGGAAGAAAGGGTTTGAAGTGAAGAAAAAAGACATTGAGGTTTCTGACTCTGATGCTTCAACAGATGGTGGTGTCACAACTGAGACAGGATATACAGGAGAAAGAGTATGAAAACACACTTTGTAAACTACAGGCATGTACTCTTATCTTATGCATATTCCTGAAAAACCTGGCACAACTCTGATCCTATTTCCCACTGAATTCCACAATAACCTCAATGTTTCACCAACAGTGTCCCCTAATATTTTGCTATCCTCATCTATTCTCTTCTCTCCTTTTTGTGTGTGTGAGGAAGATTGTCGCTGAGTTAACGTCTGTGCCAATCTTCCTCTATTTTATGTGGGACACCGCCACAGCATGGCTTGACCAGTGGTGCTAGATCTGTGCCTGGGATCCAAATCTGCAAACCCCAGGCCACCGAAGCGGAGCGCGTGAACTTAACCACTACACCACCAGGCCAGCCCCCTCCCTTCTGTTCTTCTATTAGCTAATTAACCAAAAGCAAATCTGCACATGCTGAAAGATCTACTTAAAAGAATATTTCTATTAAATACATTCCCTTCTGGATTGTGTACAATTACTCTCTAATTAACCTGTTTGGTAAGTGTGGATTTCTCACATCATCCTGTACTCATAGAAGACCCTTTTCTGCCACCGCCTGCCTTTACCCACCCTTAGTGAGAGAGGGAGACCACCAGCAGGAAGCCTCTGTTACCTTTGACAGCTCCCCCAGGTCAGGCCGCACCCAGCCCAGCTTGTCCAGCACGCACTCGTCAAACTTGGCCTGCTGCTTGCGGCAGTGACGGAAGAGCTGCAGGCTGGAGTAGTCGATGCAGGTCCAGTACTCGGTGAAGGGCTCCGCACAGTGCAGCTTTATCTGCCTGGAAAAGTGGGTGAGGTTAGGGTAGCTCTGTGCAAAACAGCAAAAACCAGACAAAATGTGGGAAAAACAGGTACAGACCTCAAACACACAGCCCTGTTTTCTGAAAGGTGTGGGAGAAAATACTCTTATCTCACTTACAAGACAACCTGGACATCCTCAGGTTGAGAACCAATAAGTAAATCAAGATTTCTGAGAAGTAAGACCTAATTTCTTTAAGTAACACAAATAAATGAAAAGAAATGCCAAAAGATGGTGGTTAAGGTGCATTCATTTTACTCAGAGGAGAACTCCTCACTTGGGCCCTATTCTTTCCCTTAGATCCAATTCTAAAGATTATCAGCGTAGCAAATTGAGAAGAGAAGGAGGCATAATCAGAGATGGGCATACTGACGGAAGTCAGAGATGACAGACAATGGCAAAGGAGGAGATAGAATTATAAAAAGCAAACACACAAACTAACAAGCAGATGATCCTGGGGTCATTCAGTGGAGAGGCAAACCGCACTACACTCCTCAAAGCTAAAGGTCCTTGGCCTATTAACGTAATCAGCAAAAGAGAGACTAATCCTTGTCATTAAAGTTAAATTATATTTGATGCTCTCTTAAGAAACAAGGTAGGATATAATTCATTTTGTGACCACCAAAAATGGTTAAAGAAATAGTAGCTTTTGTGTATAAAAAGGATAAACCTCAATTATTTTGCAAAATACCTTCTCTTACCATTCAACCTTGCTAGTAATCAAATACATGCAAATTCAAGCAAGAATACCATTATTTTATCTAAAAGTCTTATCTGAGGCAGTGGAAGAAATGCAGAGCACCTCCATCCCGCAAAGGAATAATAATTATGAAGTGCTTGTTGTCATACTCCAAAAATCTAGCTACACTCAACACAGGAATCTTATTTAACCTGCCTCAGGAAGAACCTCAGAGAGGTGGAAGGAAATACTCAACGAAAATCTGCTTTCCATTCCTGCTCGGTTCCTCTCCTGGGAGGCAACCAATGTTACCAGCTTCTTATATACCTTCCCAGGTATTCCGAGTATAACCCTGGGGGTGGCAGGGTGTGCAACATGAAGAAGGACTATCAACGCCCTTGGGAGCTTTTCTGAATCCCCTCTAGCCTCACTGAGCTGGATTTCCATGGTACAAAATTGCACCAACCTAACCTCCACTGGAGAATCACTCTGGTAGTGACCTACCACCTCCAATGGGAGTTTTGTGTTCCTCCATTGTGCTGCAGCACAGGACGGGCTGTAACGCACAACTCTAGTACTTAGTCTGTTCTGGAGCCTGTTACCCTGGCACCCACACCCAATGGACCATTATCTACTAACACCTACAAGGAGGAACGGCAGCAATGGGAAACTCCTCTCCTCGAGGCAGTGAGGCACCTGGGGAGCTTGTGAAATCCAACATTTCCCACTTAAACATTCCACCTCTGGGCCAAAGGAGAAAGGCTTTGCCAAAGTTCTCTTAGAAAAGGAAAAATCTTACAAACACACATTCAACCTTGTTAACCATCAAATCAACGCAAATTCAAGCAAGAATAAAATACCATTCTGTACCTATCAAATATTTAAATAATATGCAATGCTGGTGAGGTATTCCAAGATATAGTGCTGAGGACAGCATAAACTGACCCAACTTCAAAAATATGGTGACTACGGTTCAAGAGCCATAAATAATGTTCAAAGCCTTTTATGGAATAATCTCACTGCGGGGAAATTTACGCCAAGGAATTAAAAAATGAAAAAGATCTACAGACAAAAGTAATCACTGCAGATTTATCCAAAACTGGAATCAACAAGGATGTTTAATAACAGGAATTGGTCAGGTACATTATGGCTGGTTTATCTACTGATGGAATGTTACATAGCCGTCAAAAATGATGATCATAAAGACAATACAGCAACTTGAAAGAATGTTCCCAAAAGTTCCAAGAGAAAAATGAATACACACTACAACTTAAACCACAAAAATATCCTTGCATGTGGACAAAGACAGAAGCAAGAAAGAAGGAAAGCAGCTATTATGTGAAGGAATTTGATTTTTTCCTCTAACGTCATTGTAGTGGACATCTGTGCGTTTTACCCAGTCAGCAATCATTTCCCATTCTTCCGTAACATCCTTCTAATTCTCCTTTGGGGAACAACCCCTCCCTCTCTTTCATCAATGTGGTTTAGATGAATCTAAGTCTACTCCCACTTCAGGCCTGACCAATCACAGCATTTTATCTCCCAAAACACAACTGATTCAAAGATATGTATATGAAATCACCCAGCCAGGCCAATCACATTCAGTCCAGGGCCCTCTGCTCACACTCCTGGAGAACTGGCACTCTTGCTCTAGGTCTGCTAAGTAAGGAGCATAGCAGCTTGGAGCAGCTGGTGGCCGTTTGTGCTACAGCAAGGAAAGAGTCTCTGAAAATGAGTTCGACCGAAAGAAGCAGAACTAAGAGACGGGGGGAGAAAAGGAGAGGCAAAAAGACACCGAGTGGTTATGAAATTATTTACACCCTTGAATCCAGCCCTGCCTGTTGCCAGGCCTATTTCTGGACTTTATAGTTACATGAGCCAATTCGCTTCAAGTTGAGTCTCTGTCCCTTTTAAAAGAGTTCTGACTAATGTGGTTGTTAAACCATTTTTCTACAATTTGGATTTCTTCACTCACAGTATCAAGCATAGTGGCCTACCTAAAAGCTTAACTCTGAACATACTTTTCCTTCCATCCTAATTGTGTGTTCTACAGTAATGATAATGGTAACAATCTACTGAATACCTGCTAGCAAGCACTGTGCTGAGTTGTTTCTATGTGCCTTTTCAAACTTTTCATAACAATCCTATATAAATAAGATAGGTATTATTCTATAATTTGGAAGTTGAGATTCACAGAGATTAAAGAACTTGCCAACCAGTAAAAACAAATAGAAATAAATATCATTTTTTGTGTGCTTATTTTCGTCTATCTGATTTCAAAGCATTGCATTTCTCACTAAAATTAGTCATGAAAATTATCCTTCCATTTAATTAGTAGGATGTTCACCAAGATACATATAGCTTAATGTTTCAACCAAACAGGCATTGATGTGAAAAGATTTTTACCTAAAGAAGTCCAGAGCACACTTGTTAACAAGCTTGCCTTCCTCTAAACACCGCCTCGGGTCTTTCTCTTCCCAGCGGCAGAGCATGAACTCCTTGTTGGGCTTATCACACTGAGCTCCATAGTGATGGGCAGCGGCTTTCAGCACAGAAGAACTGACCTTCACCTGCGGAAAGGAACAATGGGAGAAAGACCACAGATTTGTGACCAGGACATCACTTCCCAACTTCACCCCATGCTGGTCAAAACAGAGGAAACACAAAGGGAGCACTGTTCTGACTTCGCCAAGAAAATTAAAGACAGGGACTGCCACAATAATCCTTCAGGGTCTACAGTGCTTGAGAGATCACATGTGTGAGTTTCTACACCTTTTTAGGTTGACACGACTATCTCCATCTTAGACATAAGGGAACCGCAGCCCTAATAGAATCCTTAGATCTTTATGCTGGAGAAAGTGGAGCTGTGGAGGGAGATGGAGGCTTCTGGGATGTAAGGGGAGGAACCCACTCTTGGGGAGCTTAGAGGAGTCTCCCTCCAAGAAAAGAGTCATAGTAGAAAGAAAGAATTCCCAGAAGACTACAGATTCACAGAAGATGAGAGACTGGAAGGGATCAGTAAGAACATCTGTCCAGCAAGTTATTACTGATAATGAAGTACTAAAATTTGTGAATTTTTTAAACTATAGAGTATATTCAAGGTAGCCATCCTTGTAACTATCTTAGTCTCACTCACTTGCATTCCAGTACATTTTCTTGAGAAACACAATGTAGTTACAGCTGGCTCACAAGGAACGGCACACCGTCCAGGGCCTATCTCATAGCTGCTGATGCAAGGGTCCTGCCGGCCTCTTTCTGGATCAACCTTTCCAGGGCCAATACCAAAATGTTTCAATTCTGTAACTTAACAGAACATTTTGTTGTCTGGGAGGACCATCCTCATTATTCTTCCTTTTCAAAATCGTCTCAGCTATTCTTCCAGATGAACACCCCTCCCCTCCAATAATTTGCATCGGAATTGCATTGTTCAGTTATATATTAAATTAGAAGGGAACAGGTACTTTTATAATATTGGGTCTCTGCTCAAATTTTACTTCCTCAGAGTCTTTCCCTAATCATCTTATATAAGCGAGCATCAGTGGTCAGTCTACGTGTGACCACTAGAACGCAGGCTCCAAGAGGGGAGGGATTTTGTTTTCAACAGAGATCCAACAATGTAAAGACGTCAATTCTTCCCAAACTAAACCATAATTAATTGCAATGTTTACTAGGCTCACCCAGCACCCAAAATAGTGTTTGCATAAGTATCTGCTGAGCACTCACTCTGTGCAGGTACTGGGGATGTAACAGTCACAAGAGAGGAGAGAATTAGCCTTCTCATTCAGAACACAGTAGTTTCCCCATTTATTCAGCTCATTCTTAGGTCCTTTGGTTAAAATTGTAGTTTCCTTCATATAGGAACCTGGCACATTTCTTGTTTATTCCTCGGTATTGTAACATTTTTGACACTATCTAATAGGATATTTTCTCTATTCGATTTCAAATTGGTCACTGCTCATTTGTACGCGGGATCTTCTCTCTAGTCGTCATACTGAACTCTTGTCAGTTCTGATACAAAACTCGAGAGGATCAACTTCCACTTACAAATAAAAATTGCCTCTCTCCCTTTCTAATATCTACATAATTTTTTCTTCTTTTTCTCTTTTCCTATCTTATTGCTCCGACCAAAACCTCCAGGATAACACGGATGAACAGTGATGGTAGTGGGCATCCTTGCCTTTTTCTAAACTTTAAAGCACAATTTGGTATGGTATTTGCTCTAGGTGTCTGGGATATAGTTGTTTGGATATTCCTCATTAAGAAAGTTTCTTTCTAATCCTAATTAGTTTTGTTTTACTGTTGTTGTTTTCCACTGTTGTTCAGGAAAGACTGAAATTTTCAGGTTTCTTTTTCATTAATCTATAAATGTAATGTAGAGCATTAACAAATTTTCTAAAACTGACCCATTGTATCTAGAATAAAATCTAGTCTGTCATAGTGTATGATGCTTTAAGATACCACTGGATTTGATTTGCAAATATTTTATTAAGGATTTCTATGTAAGAATAATTTTATAATTATTACTTTTATAATAAAAATTTTATAGTTTTGTTTTTTATGACTTTCACACAGCTTAGGTAATTATTAATATGATAAAAGGCAAGGAAAGATGAAGAGAGTAATTCATCTACACACTACAGGATGAGGAGAATAAACTCTTATAATTATCAAAGCAAAGGTGAACTTCCGATGTAAGTGGAATTTGCCATGACAATTCTAATAAATTTGTTTTAAAAAATCTGTAAAATTTTGTATTACAGTTTTTGATAATAAGAGTTTATGTAGGTTGAGTGGTACACACTTGCTATATTACGTATAGAGAGCTAAGAGAAGAAAAATCAGGACTCGATCTTTTTCTAAAGCTTAATATATTTTAAAAATTAAGTTAGCTATATTTACTTCCTTGTCAAATGCCTTAGAATATCTTCAAGTAGCTGACTGAATTACCCAAAGGCCTTCAGAGCTATCAAGCCCCAAAAGTGCCTACGGCATTCTCTGCTTCACTTTCCTACAAATGTAAAGGTCTTATCAAAACGTAAGTAGACCCATGTTGTTGAGCATGTCAAATATGCTTACCACAGGGAAACAAAGGATGAGAACCACTCACTGATTCTGTTTCCCGAGGGGAAGGAGAGACGTGCTCAAGATGACAGCAGGTCAGTGACAGCCAGAGAACTGGAATCCAGCGACTGTGACCTCCAGTCAAGCCCCTACCCATCACATCCCCACCACTGAGGAGGCAAAGAACTTCAGATGGCACCATCGGCCCTCACCTGCCTCTTCACTGAGGCTGATGAATCCCAGCAGAAACAACAGCCTTTCACAGCTGCTCACCGCGAATACCCTCTCAGATTCATTCCGCTCCCTTTGTCTCAAAGAACACAGAATTTCAACGTCCTTCCTCATTTATCCTCACAACAGCCTCAGTGCCCAGCAGGTTTAGACAGTCTGCAGGTGGGAGAGGCGGGCAAAAAAAGTCTTACAATCCACAACCAATCTTCCAGTCTGTTCTCTCTCCCTTAAACCATGTCCGCACCTCTTATTTTAGTACTTAATTTACACCACAACTTATACTTTACTTAATTTATGTAAAATGAAGGATGATGGTACTTATTTGATAGAACCGTTATGAGGATTAAATGAGTTAATACATATAAAACTATTAAGAACAGTGGCTAGCACACAGAAAGCACATCAGAAATATGAGCTATTATTTTTACTCAAAATTGTCCATGTGTACAGGAGTTTCCAGCCCAAAGCTTCCGACTTTTTCCACAGGGATGTGTCATAATTCAAAAGTCAGTGCGGTCCAAAATATGTCTAAGTGCCTCTCAGACCTGCTCCTTCTGGCTTCCCCAGCCCTACCATCAAGCTGCAAATCTGACAGATTCCTCAACCTTTCTTGCCTCTGATATCCAACTCGTTGCTAAGTCTGATCAATTCTAGATAAATCTGTTCTTTCCTCTCTGGAGGCACAGTCATCAATTATGCTGGGGTCATTAACATCTTCCTCAATTATTTCAACAGCCACCAGGACTAGTCTCCGTGCTTTTCTTTTCTTCTCTTCAGTCCATTGTTCACAGAGCTGCTGGAGTGATCCTCCTAAGAGACAATTCTTATTTCACTCTATTAAAACAAATTAGCAAGAAAACCTTTGAAGGATTTAGCCTTAACAGCGGAATAAAGCCTAGACTTCCTAAGGGTATTCAAAGCCTTTTGGATCCAAACTCTTTCCAGCCTTCTCACCCACAACCCTTCAAAAAGGGACTATCTCCTGTTCTCCCAAAAGACGGAATCATGTTCCCAGAACCCACTTTTGGCCTCCTGTATTTTCCCATTTCCTTACCTTTGCTCAGATTCTACTCTTGCTTACAAAGTTATTCCTTCCATCTCTGCCTATAAATGCCATTCGTCAAGTGCCACGTACCAAGTCTCACATTATGCCCAAGAAGTGCTTTCTCTGTTCCCTTTGTAGCCTCAGAGAATTATACAGCTGGAATCACTTCATCTTGCAAATAAAATAACTGTGTCTGCAAATGCGAGGAGTGACTAATCAAGGTTAACCAAGTAGTTAGGCCTAGAACTTAAACCCAACTTCAAATCCCACTCTCTTTTCTTAAGCCATGTCTGCCCCTCTTCCATAGCATCTAATCATACTCTGTCTTGCATTTTAGTTATTTATGTAATTATCTGTTTCTCAATTCAACTACGTGAACCCTCAGGGCAAATTTATTCCAGATATTGAAGACTTGCGGGAGGTAGAATCTCAGATGTTTGCTGAACCAAATTAAAGTTCCAATGAAAAAGACAGCAACTCAAGACCAACACAGCTTCACAGCTTCACAGTGGGGCAAACAACAAAAGACTGACTGTTGGCAGCACCCCCCACCTCTTAGTAAACATCACTATATTATAAAGTCCCTGAACACAGCTAAGAATGTCATTTGAGAAAAATAAGACTTGCTATTCTCACAGGCATCTAAGAAGATTAAGTGAAGTAATGTAGGTAAAACAACACAGTGCCTGGGATATCACTTCTGGCACAGTTTTTAGTCTTGCCCTCCTTCTCCTCCAATGTAGCCTGATCTTTCTACGACCCAGTCCTGCCATGACACTCCACTGCCTTAAAATCTTCCAGCTCTCCCCACCACATCACTTACAGGATAAAGTCTGACCTTGTGGAATGTGCTTCCCAGTCCTGTCTCCACCTTCCCGCCGACACAAGAGTCATGTCAAACAGCACTTTCTCTCTAAACACAAAAGGTTCTGCTAAGCCTTCTCACTCTTGGGCTTTTGAGCGTAATACAGTAGTGTAAAAGCATGGGTTTTAAACTCAGACCTGGGTTCACATTCCAGCTCTGTCACTTACTAGTGATGTGACCTTGGGCAAATCACTTCTACTCTCAGGACCTGTTTCCTCATCTATAACACGGAGAGACCAATCATATCCTTCCTCATACCGGTGCTGGCAGGATTCGATGAATTAATGCATGTAAAGTAATTAGCATCCCGTCTGACATCTAGAAAAGGCTTGACCATGTTTGCTATAATTACTATTATCCTGTCTTTACTTCACTTCTCACAGCATTAACTACTCTGTACTGTAACTGCTTCTTTATATGTCTGTCTCCCCATTAGATTATAAGCTCTATGAGGGCAAAAACTATTATCTTTTATTTTCCAGTGTATGTGCATATAGTCATTATTCAAATGCTCTCTCTTGAATAAATGAATGCTTTAAATGTCCTATTACCAAACACCTTCCCAGGGCTGTTAGCAATGTCGCTCTCCAATACCATCTCCTTTTTCTGCGGTTTCCCAGCTCCACTCTAATGTACTCTGCGCCAACGATGCTACTTTAAAGTGAGTGTCTCTCTCCCTCGACTGTGAGCACCCGGGGTTGCATACTCACTTCGTAGGGAGGTCTGAGTATTAAGTGACATCAAGTAAGTAAAGCGGCCCTGGTTGGTGCTTAATAAAAAGTACTATTATTCACGTAAAGGAGAAGCAGATCGCTGTGGGGGAGGGGAAAAGGAGAAGAGAGTTCTCTAGAGCCACTGCAGGATGGGGTGGGGGTGAGACGATTCCCGGAGCTGAGGAGGGGGAGTCTGGTGGTCGACCTGTGTATATGCTGGGGGGCATAGGTGGGGTGGGGGTCCAGGGCCCAGGGTCCGCTGAGTCGAAGCACGGCTGGGCCCAGGCCCAGGAAGCTGCAGCCTTATGCCCCGCTTGCCTGTTCTCCGGACGAGCCTCACCTCCTGGACTTTCAGATCCTCCAGAGTGGGCAGCTCCACTATCCCCGGCATGACGGCTGTAGCCCAGACCCCGAGGAGCCGCCCGCAGCCGCGTCTCCCCCGTCTCCTTGAACTCCCCTTTCGACCGCCTTGGGCTGCCTAGCGCCTGCGCATGCGCAGCCGGGGGCACGCAGGCGCACTGCTCCACCCAACCGCGAGACGCGGAGTGTGCGCGAGGCCGGGAAGACAGCTGGGCTCTGGGGGCGGGGCTTCGCGTCAGCTCCGCCCATCCCGCTGGTTGTCATGGTGAGGGGGGGGATACACTGAGACTCCGGGATCGCAACAGCTGAAGCTTGAGGCGGGCGCCATGGAGTACACGGGGAGCCAATATATTGGGGAGTATGTGGATGGGAGGTAAGGCCTCATTTGATTCACTGTGTCTTGAACGTCTGTGACTGGAAAAAGACGGTAGTCTTTTTGCCTTTGCAAAGGGCCTTGTACCAGACACTTTCACAAACTTTATCCCTTTTAAACTGGGACAACCCTTTCAGGTGGGATTGTTTATTGCCATCTTACAGTTCAGGAAAATCAGACCCAGAGAAGTAAAGTTACTTCCTCAAGGACACATACCTAATAAGTGGCAGAGCTGAGAAACATTTATTCCTTATAGGTATTTGTGTGTGTGTGTGTGTGTGTGTTTGCTATCTGCCAGTTTTAGATATGGGAATAAGAATATTAAAAAATGTCAAGATCTTTGCTTTCGTGGAGCTTTTAGTCTAGTTGGTGTATTGCTAATAAACAAATAAATGAGAAGATAATTTCAAATTGTAGCTTTGCCTGAATCTTCCCCTCTTCACAGCAACACTATGAAAGAGATACCATCATCCCCATTTTACAGATGGGAAAAGCGAGGCTCAGAGTAATTACATACCTTGCCAAGAGTCACCGAGTTGACATTTGGCAGAGCAGGGATCAATACCCAGGTCTGACCTCACAGACCATGAGCTTTCTACTACAGAGCTGTGTTGCTGGGCTCCTACAGAGGATGCATCCAGTTGGGACAGTCCTTGAAAGCTTCATGGAGGAGATAATATTTGAAATGGGCCCTGAAGGTTGGGTGGGATTTAGGTGGGTGGAGATGCAAGATGAAGAATCTTTCTAGACAGAGGGAACTAAAGAGCAATAGCTCAGGGGGCTTGTAAGGGGAAGAGCAGGCAGTTTAGTTTGGCTGGAGTGTAGGCTGTGTCTAGAGAGTGGAGGCAGAAGATAGAAAGATGGGTCTGTGCTCTGATGTAGAGAGATTTGAATACGGTGCACAGTTCTCTGGGCAGAAGGAGCCACTGATAGATCCGTGGTAGGGCTGGGCATTAGGAAATCTAATTTATTTTATCCTGGTGTCCCTCCTCATAGTGCATATGTCTGGTAGGCACTCAGTACATTTTGACGGAATGATTTAATAAGAGAACAAACGAATGAATGAATGAATAATATTTGAGGTATGGTAATCATATCCTCATTATGGATTGAAATCTTCATTATAGAGTAGTTCTCTTTGTTCCTTTGAACTTACTTTGAATTTGGAATGAAGGCTTTTCACCTTGAATGAATAAAAGGAAAATGAAAGTGAAAACGAGGGAGAGGACGGGAGGAAAGGAAACCGGGAGGGAGGGAGGCAGAGTGGAGATGGGGAGACCAGGTCAGAGCCCATCGCAGGTGTCCCAGTAAGAGGCAGCAGGACCCTGGGCCAAGGCAGAGGCAGTGGAGCTGCAGGAAAGAGAAAAATTTCGGAGAAGTTTGGGGATTTCATTACCAGGACTTGGCAACTGATTGGCTCCCGGTCCCACTCAGAGACTGCTTTCAGTCCCCGCCCAGTGCCCAGCTCCAGGCTTCGACCTGGAGGATTCTGATACCATTCATGGAAACTGAGAACTCCGAGGAGGGGCTCCTTTGGAGGAGGAGAGGATGCGTTCCATTCTGGGTGAGCTGGAGATTTCTGTAGAAGGTCTGAACAATCAAGTCTAATTTGCAGTTTGAAAAAAGGGGCCTGGGTCGAATCTCAAAGAAGGGTTTAGTTGGAGACTGTGCTTAGAAATGATAGATGTCATCTCAGGCAAAGAGGTGGAGGGAAGAAGGAGAAGAGGAGTTCTGTCTCCTCCCACGTCTTCAGCAGAATAAGAGCAAAACAGTCCGTGAGCTCTTACTAATGTGCCAGGCATTCTGCTATTGTTTCATGGCCATTATTTCATTCAATTGTCTCAACAACTTTGGGGGTTGGGGTGTTGTCATTATCCCCATTTTACAGATGAGGAACTCAGGCTCAGAGAGGTGAAGGAGCTTGCCCAAGGTCACACAGGCACAGAGAGGTGGAGCCAGATCTGGACTCCAGGTTTGCATCTCTCAAAAGATCTGCCTTAACCACAGTGCTCCCCTGCTTGGGGCCTGTGCCACAGTGGCATCTTCTGTCATCCATTCAGTCAGTTCACTGGCCCTTCTGTTTCCTTCATTCCTTACTCAGTAGATGTTGACGGAGCACCTGTTTAAGAAGAGACATGATTCTAAGAGCGGAAGATTCCAAGGTCTTCCTCTCAAGAGGCTTTGATTAAATAGGGGAGATGAGGTATACAGTTCAATGCAAGGCAGAAAGTGCTCACATCCAACAGAGGTACCAAGAAAAGCCTAAAGAATGCCAGGGTTGGGAGTGGTGGCTTCCAGCTAGTGGGGAATAATGGAGACGGAATGAAGGAAGGAAGGAAGGAATGAAAGCACATTTTGTAAGCTCTCACTATATGTCAGGCCCTTCACTGGAAAACCGTTATACGTTATCTGGGTTCAACTTGAGCATTAATCTCAGACATTTCACACACAAAGTAAGTGCTTGAGCTGGGGGTCCCTGCCCTGTGCTCTGGAGGGGCCTGTCTTCCGCCTGCACAGCGCTTACCACACATTACATACTTCCTTAACTGTGTCCCCCTCTAGCCTGTGGGCTCCCTCGAGGGCAGGGACTGCATCTGTCTTGATCACTGTTGCGTCCTTGTTGTATCCAGCAGAACAGACTCGGCACATGTAGCAATACTGGTATATCATGGGTGCTCTGTAAATATTTGTTGGGAAAAAAGAAGGAAGGATGGAAAGAAGAAAGGATTAGAAAGAAAGGAAGGAAGGAAAACAGACAAACAGAGGTTTAGGAAAGTCTCCAAGATGATACATCTAGGAAATGGTGAAGTAGTATTTAACCCATGTCTCCTGTCAAAATTTCACACTTTTCCAAGTTTCCTCCTTGTGGTATAAAGGGCAGGGCTGGGCTAGTCACAGGGGACAGGGAAGGTGCAGAACCAGCTGCCAGGAAACCTGGGCCTGGTCTCTTTGCAGTGCTTACTGTGTGGCTTTGGACTCATCCCTCCCCTCTCTGGGCCTACCTGGGGTGTTTCCTGGGGCAGCATGAACTCCAGGATGGCCTCTAGGTGACGGGGGGGGGGGAAAGACCAAACTCTGCCCCCCCCCCACCTTCAACAACACAGACCCTCTAATTTTTGAGCTTTCGAGGGAAACAGAACAAAAATTTTGTTTTTGAATAGAATATTGCTGGGACAGTAACCTCCGAGGACCCTGAGGATGAGGTTCCTGAGCCTGCCTCTGATCCTCCGGCCACCGCGCCGTGCAGGGCTCAGTGGTTTCCCTGTGTCCTTACAGGATGGAGGGCAAAGCTGAATACATCCTCCCAACCGAAACAAGATACGTCGGGGAAATGAAGGACGGCATGTTTCACGGCCAAGGAACCCTGTACTTTCCCAGCGGGAGCCAATTCGATGCCGTTTGGGAAAACGGATTGGTCGTAAAGGTGATCAGCCTGGGGAGGGGAGCTGCAGAGGGTGCGGCCTGGGACAAGAAGAGCCGCGCCTCACGGACCCCCTGCTCTCCCTGTCTGGTGCCTTCTTCTCTCCTCTGCTCCCTCTCCCAGGGCTCTGGATCTCTTCCCTCTCTCCCTCTAGAGAGGTTGTGATGACTGTGAATCCTGTTATGCCACTAACAAACTGTGTGACCTTGGGCCCATGACTTTCCCTTTCTGAGACTTGTGTTTCTTGTCTGCCAACTGGGGACTATAGTTGTATTAGTTTCATATTGCTGCTGTAACAAATGACTATAAACTCAGTCCCTTAAAGCAACAGAAACTTATTATCTTACAGTCCTGGAAGTCAGAAGTCTAAAAGAGGTCAGCAGTGCTGCATTCCTTCTGGAGGCTTTATGGGAGAATGCATTTCCTGGCCTTTTCCAGCTTCTAGAAGCTGCCTGCTTTCCTTGGCTTGTGGCCATGCATCACTCCGACCTCTGCTTCTGTGGTCGCATCTCCTTCTCTCCCTCTGCTTTTGTCATCACTTAGTCTTCCATCACCGTGGCCCTCTGGCTTCCCTCTTACAGGGACCCTTGTGCTTACATTGGGCCCACCCAGATAATGCAGGATAATCTCCTGTTTCAAGATCCTTAACTTAATCATATCTTCAAAGTCCCTTTTGCCGTGTAAGGTTAACTTATTCAGAGGTTCCAGTGATTAGATGTGGACATCTTTGGGGGACCATTATTCAGCCTGCCACAATAGTGCTAGGCACCTCCTAGGATGGTTGTGAGAGTAAATGAGGCAATACACATGAGCACTTTGCTCAGTACCTGGCACACAGTAGGCACTCAATAAGTGTTCACTCTTAGTATTACTGCCGCCACCACCACTGCTGTCATGGTAAGTCATCTAATCCAAGGGTCCTTAACCTGGAATTTGTGGAGCATCAACAGAATTCAGGGAACCAGTGAAACCTCTTGATTTATATACAAAAGTTGCCGTGTAGAGGGGACTCTGTCTCTGGGGAAAGATCTACAGCTCTCATCAGATTCACTAAGGCTGTGTACGAGGGACAGCTCATGACCTAAAAAAGGTGAGGAAACATTCTTTGTTCTATAGCTTGGAAAATCTAAGCCCCAGGAAGGGGAAGTGACTTACCCAAGGTCACACGGTGAATTCATAGTGTTGGAATTTCCACCCATGTTTCCTGATGTCCAGGCCAATGTGAAGTCCACATCCTGGGGCTTCCATCAGTGTTAAAGCAGCAAAAGCAGAAGGTAGGTGTTTGGACAAAGGGCTGTGACTGATGCCTCTGACCTTTTTTAGCTGTGATAATAATAAAAGAATAATAATAACATTTATTGAGTGCTTACTATACGCCAGGTACTATGCTAAATCCTTTACACGTACTATCTCATTGAATCAACCCTATTAAATATATAACATTATTATCCAATTCCGCAAATGAGGAAACCAAGGGTAGGTCATCTCCCCAAGGTCACACAGTGAGTTGCCATATTTTGAGTGCCAAGCCCAGAGCTCAGCGCTTTATAGCCATTCCTTCTAATCGTCATAGCCATAATAATTGTGATAGTTAGCACTTCTTTTCTGAGGCAATGAGAAAGCCACCTCTTTCCTTGACATCTGTCCTTCTTGGCAAAAGGGCTTCCTCAGACCCGTGTGTGTGCTGCCTGTCTTCCAGGGCGAGTACACCTTCTCGGATGGGCTGCAGTATGACGCTGAGTTCTGGCATTATTGTGACAGCTACGATCGGAGGTTTTACACTGAGATCTGCCATGGCTTGAAGCCTGCAGGTACCCAGAACCCTACCTTTCCTTCACACCTCTCTGTGCCTCAGTTTCTGTTCTGCAAAATGGGACAATAACGTCATCTACCTCACAAGTCCGTTGTAAATAAGAGAATACTTATAAAGTGTTTACAACAGTGTCTTGCGCACACAGCAGGTACACGGTACATCTCAGCGGTTGTCACTCGTAGTACCAACTGTGACACTGAAATTGACCAACTCTGAAGGTGCGATGCTCTGTGTTTCAGGCGCTGAGTGAGGCTCTCTGTAATCCCTGTCTCATAGAATCTCCAGGTGGCCCTGCCATGTCTGCCTTCCTAGTCTCATGTCATAGAGGAAGAAGCTGAGGCCACAGAGTCCCAACACATTTCCCAGGGGCAGAACTCACGTTGAAGCCCAAGTCTTCCTTTCTGAGGTCCCCTCTGTCATGCTACCTTCCTGCAAAAGTCGTGTTCCATTAGGGAGGGTTACATTTGGGCCTAGAGCCTTGATTCAGAGTCTGGATTCAGAGAGCGACAGCTGAAGGAGCTCATCTGTGTTTCCGAGAATCATGTGAAGTCAGCTGAACCTTGAGAGCATAGTCTTTTGCACAGCTGAGACAATAGATCCAAAATGACAGATGGGAAAGTGACTTTGCAAACTGTCAAAATAAACCCTAATTTATGGGATAATGCAGGGTGGTTGGCAGAGCAAGGAGCCAGAAGGTCTGGGTTTGAGTCCTAGCGCTCCCTGTCGATAGTGGGATGAGCCTGGGCAAGTCAACATCTGTGAGGACAGAAACCTCCAGAAAGCACCCAGGGTTGGAGTCAGCAGACCTGAGCTCAAACCCTGGCTTTGCGGCCTTGGATCAGTTACTCGACGAGGTGAGCCTTCTCCTCTTCCTTTTTCTCCTTTGCCGGCTCTTCCTCCCAGCAGTTATTAGTTCTGGGCTTCTCCAGGGCTCTCTGGCTTTAGGTGCTCTTCTGTTCTCATTCTGTACCCTCTCCCTAAACAAGTTGATTTACTTCTAATCCTTCATTTACCATCAACTTCCAAACTGAAGTCAAAATCCCCAAGCCTCAGATTCCTGCCTCCAGCTTCCTCCGTACCCATATTTGGTTGTCCCTCAACTGGTCTGCACTGAATTCATTACCTTCCCCCCCAGCCCACCCTGCCCAGTGACTGCTCCCTGAGAGACTGTCACTCCCGTCCACCTAGGTTAGCCTGATCCTGCCGTCTGCTTCCCCCGTATGCAATCTCCAGTCCTGTGAACTCTGCCTCTTAAATACATTCATTCATTAGTGCATTAGGCAGTTGTTTACTGAGCACCCCCATGTGCCAAGCCGGGTTTCCTTCATCCTCTCTGCCACCGCCCTGTTCGAGACCACCATCCTCTCCCCTCGATTCTCTGGTCTCCTGAGATCCACGCTTCATCCCCCTCTGGGCTGTTCTCCACTCTACGGTCGCTTCCATCTTGAAAAACGTGAATCTGATTGCCCCCTACACACACACACACACACACACACACACACACACACACACACACACACACACACACACACACACGCTCTTCAGTGCCTCCTCACTATCCTGAAGATAAGGTTCCAAATTCTTGAAACAACTTGCATTCTCTGGCTCCTGCTGATGTCCCCTGCCTCTTACCCACCCTTCTCGGATTTTCTTCTCCTCCCTTGCCATGCTTGCTTTCTCTCTGTTCCTTGAAGAGAGCGGATCTTTCCTGCCATTCCCTCTGCCTGGAATGCTCTAACCCTCTCTCTGCCCCCAATAACTCCTTCCCATCCTTCAGGTCTCGGCTGAATGTCCCTTTTTCTGGGACCCCCCATCCCTGAATTCCAGACTAACCAAGGTCTCCCTCTCACAGAGCAGCAAGGTTCTCTATCATGAGAGCTCAGTATCTCTCTTCCTGAGCTGACTGTGAGCTCCTTGAGGGCACGGGCTCTGTCTCACTCACCGCTGTGTCCCCAGTGCCTAGCACATTGCCTGCCACATAGTAGGTGCTCAATAAGCAGAGGCGATAATATTGACATTGCAGTGGGAGGTGACGGGGTGCACTTAGGGGAATTAAGACAGCGACATGAATGAATGTTTCCTGTGCACTGACTCTGTGTCAGAGACTGGCTAGGGCCCGGAGGACTGAAGGCTGAGAGGACACAGTCTCTGCTTTCAAAGAGCTGCCAGTCTAGATACCACTTGTAAATGGCTTGAAAATGGCTCCTGCTGGGTTAGTGATGATGGGGCCTGGACTTTGTCGTGGGCTCTTCACCCCAACTGAGGCCTGTAGGCAAAGAGCCCAGGCCTCAGGCCTTCTGCTCTCACACAGCGTCTGGTTTTGCCACAGCTAGGCCTCTGCCAGTCTCGAAGGCAGTGTGGCGACCTGCAGCCTTCCCTTCTCATCCAGAGACTCCCAGCAGAGCAGCTTCATCCTAAGTGCCCACCTCCTGCCCAAGTCAGTCAGCACTTTGCGGCTCAACAGCCGCCTCTCAGCCTCGGAGGGCAGGCGTGATAGGGCAGGGTGAGGGTTAAGGCTGCCCCTTCTCCTCTCTGAGCATCTGTGAGTGGGCATCGGCATGAGCCTTCAGTGAGGGAATGGCTCTAAAGCGTCTGGCATGGAGTAAGCACTTGGAAACTGTTGGGCAGGAGTATACCTAGTTGTCATCGTTAACCGACATAAGGGCACCCACTGTGTGCAGGGCCCTGAGCTGTGAGCATCCAGCCCTCAGTCAGAGGATGGGGAATTACAGGAGGCACAACTCAGACGGAACCTGAGAAGATGTTTATTCCAACCTTGTACCCTGTATTCAGGCCCCAGAATTCCAACATAAATGGTCCACCAGCTCCTCTTTCTGTCCTGGTGGTTCCAATGTCCCCAGTCCTGGGGGTGGTGCCCAGGCCCACTCCTCCCCAGATGTCGGCCTCTTAGCATATAGGTTACAGTGCTGGGTATCTAGCTGCATCCTACCTGCATAACCTTGGGCAAATTACTTGACCTCTCTGAGTCTCAGTTTTCTTATCTATAAAACAAGGCCACAGGGTTGCTGTGAGAATTAGGTGAAATAGTAGGGTTGAGCACTTAGCAGCAGGCCTGGCCCATAATAAGCACTCAGTAAACGGCAGCTATATGGTCGTTTGGTGAGAGTCGAAGTTCTCCATTCCCTGACCCTTGCCCCCTGGACCCATTTCTTTCCTCTTGTTCTTCTTATGTGTGCCTCGCTCCACAAGTTTTCCTGCGTGAGGCACGATGGCTCTTGCCTCTGGCCCTTGCCCGCACCTTGAGCTCCATCCTTGTCCTGGACATGCCTTTCTATCCACATGCCCGCTCTGATGCGTCCTCAGGGTCTGTCTGTCTCCAGAACCTGTGCCCTAGTCATGGTGTCCCTAGAAATGGAGGATGGGGTCAAGGAAGAAGACAGGGGTCTAGTTCCCAAGACTCTGCTCACAGAGCCGTTCTCAGGAAGCCCCTTGGGGGCTCTGCTCCTGCTGCCCCTGCTCTGCGCCCCACATAGGAGTGTTTAGTCCAGCAGTGATGCCAGATGTTCGCATGAGCAACCAGCCAAAAGTGGGCTTTAGGGAGAACTGGGTTTGGATTGGACCTTGAGGCCGAGTTAATTATCCTTTATGTCCTTTCAAGGTATCTCTCAACTCACCAATATGGATCCTCCTAGAAAAATCCCCAAAGGCTGTTATGATTGTGGGGACGGCTTCTATGACCCGGTCACGAGGATAGTCAAGGACTATAAGAATCGCTTCCTGAGAAATGCAGGTATGGTTATTCTGACACCTGTGGCACATGTTTTCTCTTCTCTCGTCCACATACAGGTTTGTGCATATATCTCACATACATGTATACATTTGGTGAGAAAGACGCTTTCGCTGATAAAGGACAAATGTTGATTATCTGAATGTTTCACTGTTTGGAATTCTTGTAGCTAACAAGTCTATACGTCATCACAGAGTGCGGTAAAGGACATTAGTGGTCTGACTGTGACAGCACATAGGTGTAGTACTGAAAGGATTACAGTACCAATCTTTGCATGCTTCCCTTCAACTAGTATTTAATGAATACCTACCGTATGCCAGACACTATGCTTGGTGTGGCTCCAAAGCAGGGCAAAGCTAGACACAAACCTCTATCCTTGTGGAACTTCTGTTTTGACAGGTAGCAGACAAGTGCTATTAACAGTTGATTATATCATGGAATCAGCACAATGAAAGAGAAAATCGTGGCCCTACATGGGAAGGGGAAGTAAAATATGGGGGTCCCAGAGAGGTGGGAGTGATGCTGTGGGAACACAAAGAAGGGGCACCAAATCCAGAATTGGAGATTTAGGGAAGGCTTCAGGAAGGAAACTACAGCCAAGCTGAGACCTGAAGAATACTTGGTAGTTGACCACACGGCACGGGCAGAGGTTTTCCAGCCAGCTAGAGGTGATTGATGCCACGTGGTCCAAGAAGGCTGGCTGGCCCCTCAGCAAGGGGAGAACCTCAGTTTGGTGAGTGAACACAAGCTGATCAGACTGAGAAGGACTGACTTACAGGGACCAAGCTGGCAGGAGGCCAATGCGGTGCTGGAATAAGAGCAAAGGCAGTGTGGTGGAATCTTGGAGCCAAGGTACCCCTAACCCATGGGTGCTCCTGGAGGAAAATGGCAAATGCTCCATGCCAAGTCCCCTGGTGGTTTTCTTTACTGACTTCCCATTTTCCACCAACAGAGTGTACCGCGTAAAACACTAATTCTGCTGGATGTTAATAGGCTCGCCAGGAAGTTTCTTGATCAAATAAGCAAAGGAGATACTGAGTTAAACGTTTTATTTACTGAAGGGCCTTTAATATGCTAATATACCTTATACTTTTCCTTCCCAACACTTATTTCAACTGTAATTATGTAGTCATTTGTATAATTAATTGCTTAATTCCATCTCTCCCACCAGACTGTAAGATCCCAGTGAGCCCCCAGATAGGGACTCTATCTGTCTTGTCTCCACTTGTATCAGTCAGAGTCCAGTTAGAAAAACAGAATTAAATATCAGGAAATCAGTTAAATAGGTATTGGTGAACTGAAAAAGCAAGAGGACGACATTGAGGAACAGAGAAAGTAACTGCAGGAAGCAGCTACCACCTCAAGAACTCAGGGGAAAGCAAGAGATTGGGTGATCAGAACCTAGAAGGTCCATAGAGGGACCCCCAGGAGCTGCAACCCGGACCTCTGGGGGTGGCACTGCCCAGTGGAGCCTCTGGAGAGACATAACTGAAGCTGATTCTAGGAGTGTGGAAAAAACTGGAAACTGGAAGTGACATGCCATTGCTGAGGTGACGCTGACATGAGCAGCAAGCAAAACAGAAAAGACTGTGTCCCCTCTCCCTCCGTCTGCCTTGCAGCAACTAGCTGAGGGCCAGCTGCCAGAGTAGGAACGTCATCCTATACTCCCAGTTCCAGCATTGCGAAGAGGGTGGAGAAATGTAAGCATGGAGCCGAGAGTCCCTAGCTTCGTAGCTGGCACAGTCCACCCCTTTCTGGCTCCACATCTTCTATACGACGCCCCCTTCTATACTACAAACATAACACAGTAATGCCTTTTTGTATAACAAGTTACACCTGTCCTTCATACTGATACGAAGGTGCTCTCACCTTCTCCTCCAAGAGGGGAGATGTAAAGCCCGATAGACACTGTATCCGTCTTTGAGTGGTGTTGGTCCTTGACAGTGTCAATGCAAAACAACCTATAACCGTTCTACAGATAAGAGAAATAAGATGAGTTTTACTTGAGCCAGAGTGAGGATTGTAACCTTGGAAGGCCTTTTCCCGAAAAGAAGAAAGTGTTCTGGAGAAGCATGGTTTTTAGTACTGTCTTCTATCTTTTTAGAACAAAGAGCATACATTAAACACACCCAGGATACATTTTCATCAAAGTTTCACAGAGGTATTCAGTTACAAATTAGCAGGTCAACATGACCCTGATGTCGGGACAGGGATTAATATGGGTGTTACCAGTAGGGCTACCAATATGACGTAGGAGGGGACGTCTGCATTCTTACCTTGAGAGTGCATTCTTTATTTTAATGGTTAAAACAGGTGTACAATGTATGTTTGATAGGCCAATGTATGTTTGATAAGTCAGGCTTTTTAGTTCAAGTCAAATCAGTTTTGAACCCCAATAGTTACCCCATATACCTCAGCATGTGAAAATCTCTTGTCAACAGTCCTGCCTAAATAGTCTGTAACCTATGAGTGACTACCAATAATCCTTCTATAAAATAATAATGGGAAAAGAGGAAATAAAAGAAATTAGTTAATAAAAACAAAAATGTAGATAGATGATGTAGATGCAGCTATACATACGTGTACAAGCAGGGAAGAACAATTGCGTTACTGCTACAGTGCTTTCTGTAAGGTCGTGAGGCAGTAGGTAATATTTAGAAATTCCTTCTTCCATATCCATTCCATGTTCCCTTTGCTTTCATCCTGCACATCAACTGGTCTGGGCTTGGTGGAGTTTTTTAAATTTTTTTTTTAAAGGAAGATTAGCCCTGAGCTAACATCTGCTACCAATCCTCCTCTTTTTTTGCTGAGGAAGACTGGCCCTGAGCTAACATCGGTACCCATCTTCCCCTACTTTATATGTGGGACGCCTGCCACCGCATGGCTTGACAAGCAGTGCCTAGGTCCACACCGGGGATCCAAACCAGCGAACATTGGGCTGCTGAAGCAGAACATGCAAACTTAACCACTGCACCACCAGGCTGGCCCCTGGTCTGCTTTTTTACCTGGTAGGGCAACCCAAACCCTCATTCTTGAAGGGTCTGAATCCTTACTGGTCCTGACTTCTTGTTTGTTTGTTAGTTTCATTTTTTATTCACTTGTCCCATTGGCAGTGGAAGTACTAAGAGGTGCCCTAGAGAAACCCCGGGTTCCAGATAGCTTCCCCTTTCCCCCACTGCACAGCAGCAACCCAGTTTCACCCTGGCACTCCGGGTCAGTCACTCCAGCCATTACATATTCGCCCTCTTTGCCTGTTGTTTTGGTGGCACAAGGAGCCAAAATGGCCAGGTGTCTGTTTCAACTTCCAATTCAATTGAACCATCATTGTATCACCTGGTGGGACCATTTCTCCTTGACAACTAAGACCGTTGGACCAGAAAAATTCAGAGTTACAGCAAAGGAAGCAAAAATTTTGCTTAAAAACTGGCACACTGCTGTAGTGCCATCACCAAGCATAGGCCCAGGCCCGTAGTAGGTACCCGTTAAGTATATATGAAAGAAAGAAATTAAGGAGTGAGTGTGTACTGCGGGTCTCTGCCAGGGAGATATTTGTATCATCTCCCAAACCTGTTTGACCACAAGGTTAGCTGGGAGATGGGGCAGCAGGGAGCATTTTTATGGAGCTGGGGTTCCATGGAGCATATTTTGGGGAATTCTTTATTAGTATAGTCTTTCTTTAGTTGTGGTCGATGCAACGGATTCATTTTCAGCTTTTTAGGTTTGAATTGTATTCCAGTCTTGCCTCACTGAGATGACGTCCTGGTCCCCTGGAGATTCACAGTCCAGTGGGGAAAATAGACACAGAAACATATAGTCACAAAATAAAGTGATGGGGGCCCTGGTGCGGGGAGGCCCTGGAGGATGAGGGGGATGGGGGGGGAACTGATCACCTGGCTGGAATGGAGGGTGTCAGTCAGGAAAAGGGTCCGAGAACTGATGGGTCTTAAAGAATGAAGAGGAGTTTCATAACAGAAATGCTGGGGAAGGGTATTCCAGGCAGAGGGTACAGTATGTGCAAAGACACGGAAGATGAAAAAGTTTGGTATGACTGGGAGATCAGAAATTATGGTTCCCAGAATCCTGTGGGTAAAAGCCATGCTCGATGATGAAGTTTAAAATGCATCCCGGGGATGAATAGGTGGAGCGAAGAGGATTTTTAGGGCAGTGAAATTACTCTGTATGATGCTATAACGCTGGATGTATGTCCCTATACATTTGTCCAAACCCACAGAATGCTCAACAACAGGAGTGAACCTTAATGTAAACTGTGGACTTTGGCTGATTGTAACATGTCTCACTGTCGTGGGGAATTTTGATAAAGGCAGGGGCTGTGCATGTGTAGGGGCGGGGGTTATATGGGAAATCTCTATACTTTCCTCTCAATTTTGTTGTGAGCCTAAAACTGCTCTAAAAAAATTAAGTGTTTAAATATGCATCATGGGAAGGGAAGGCCATTCTTAGGAAGTTTGGAGAAGGACAGACACTAATGATTGTTTGGTGAACAAATATTTATTGACTGCTCGCTATGGGTCTGGCTTTGTGTTAGGATAAAGGTGATAGCAGTGTCATCGACTCTTCTCTTGTGGAGCAGGAGAAACTGACAGTAAAATGGATCGTAGCAATGTGGAGTTGCTGTAAGAGAACCTAGGAGGGGTACCTAACCCTAGAGTCAGCAGGCCAGGGAGCTTTCCTGGAAAAATCAAGATCTAATGTGAAACCTAAATAAGAGCCAACAAGCGCAGCAGGGTTGGGAAGAGTGTCAAAGGCAGAGGGAACAGCATGTGCAAAGGGTTAGAGATGGAGGAGAACACTGCACAACCACGTCAGGGGCATGAGATAACAATATGTCAGGGGAAGAAGAGCAAGAGAGAAAGCCCATGAGGTGGGAAGGATGAGGGCATAGGAAAGACCACGGGTATCTTTTCACCTGAGGGCGGTGGGGGAGCAAGGGAAGATTCCAGGCAGGTAGAGTACTCACTGATGTCCTTTAGACAGATTCCTCTTGTTACCTATAGAAAAGGGGCCAAAGGGGGTGAAATTAGATATGGGATCCTTCTGGCAACATGGCCAGAGAGGGGCATCTGAAGGACCAGGGGCCCCAGAGAAGTGGGATGGAGACCTGGGTTCCGAGTCCTGGCCCCGGCTCTCAGGCTGCCTGCTGGCTGACCCTAGGCCGGTACCTTCCCTCTCTGGGCCCCTTTCCCTTCATCTGTAAAATGAGGGAGTTGGGCTGGATAATTTCTAGGATCCTTCCAATCTTAAGAGTCTATGATGGAGGAGAAAGGTAGCCAAGGGGTATTTTGGTCCAGATATTACAGGACAGATCAAGTTCGGAGTGTCCTGAAAACCACTAAGAGGGAGTCTCTGTTAGTGGCCACCTACTCATTACCCTTGACTCACCTCACCCTGCCTGGGACCGATGCAGGCTTCCGTCCATCTTCTGTTTTCCTGGGGGCCCTCTCTCCCCTGCATTCCAGTCTGCCCCTATAAACAGTGCTTCCTGTTGGCATCCCCAAGGCGCAGGGCTGCTGGCCATGCAGGCCTGAGGTGGGTGACTGAAGCCATCCCAGAGTAAACACAGTGGCCTGAGCCATTGCTATTATGAAGCACATCCCACCTGGGTGGGTCAGAGCCCAGGATGCTCATTTTATAGGAGGTCACGAGCTGGGGCACCATTGGGTCGCCGTTGGTTCACCTTGGGGCCTCTCTGAACTGCCTTGGCTCCTTCCCCGTCTTGTGCTGACTTCTTTCCCCAGCAGAGAAGTCTACTTTAGGCCTGACTGGAAAGCCCTAGATCACTAAGCTTCAAATTGCTGAACTACAAACATGCTTGACAAATCCAGGTTTGCTAGACTTGGGTTTTTGAGAAAGCCTTTTTTTAAAAATTTTTGCAGGGCAAGATTCACCCTAAGCTAACATCTGTTGCCAATCTCCCTCCTTTTTCTTCCTTCCCCCACCCCCCACAAAGCCCCAGTTGTTAGTAGTTGTGTATAGTGGTAAGTTCTTCTGGTTCTTCTGTGTGAACCAGACGAGTGATGTGGTTCTGCACCCAGGAACCAAACCTGGGCCACTGAAGTGGGGTATGCCAAACTTAACCACTAGGCCATCAGGGCTGGCTCAAGAATGCCTTTCTTTACTGGAGAGGATGGTACCTGCTTGCTGGATTGTGGTGAGAATTGAAATCCATCCTTCTGCTCATCAAAAAGTCTTTGAGTGCCTACCATGTGCCAGGCTTTTGGGGATCAAGGCAGGCAAGAATTCTCTCTAACTGTGGCTCTCAAACCTTTGGACCCTGGCTTGCAGTCACAAATGATTTACGTCATGATGCAATACACACACTGACACATGCACACAGGGATGCGTTCTTTGTACATGCGAGGTACTAGGATATTTTCTATTCAATTTTTTAAAATACTGGTTGCTATGCCCGAAATTGATTTCACAACCCTCTTAAGGGTTGGGACCAGCCATTCACGGACCATTGTTCCAGACAGCCTCCCCTGACCAACCTCTCCCACCCAACCCCCCTCCACTCCTCTGTCGGGGTTAGGTGTCCCTCTGTGCCCCCGCAAGCCTCCCCCCAACAGCGCTTAGCCTGCAACAGTAGAAGTATCTTTATTTGCCAATCTCCCACAATAGACTGGTGGCTTCTTGAGGGTAGGAACCATGTGACTATGTCCGATTCATCACTGGGTCCCCTGCATCTCGCACAGGTCCTGGGAGTTGGAGCTGATTAAACGTTTGTGAAAGAAAAGCAGGCAGGCGGGCAGAGGATCTACTACAAGTCCCTTGTATTCTTCAGCAAATTATACAAAATTCATTCCCTAGCACACAATAGACAACTTATTATTTTGAATAATGAAACAATCCATTATATTTCTCTGCACCTCCAAGTTTGAAAAGCTTGAAAGCTTAAGCATCAGAGGTCTCAAACCAGTGGCTCTCAAGCCAGAGTTTTGTTTGGCTGGCCCAGTGCTTGAAATTGCTTGGGTTTGGGCAGCTCCGTGGGGCAGGCACTGCCCAGGTCCCCACCACCTCCTGCTGTCTGAGCCACAGTGGCATCAGTCATTTCTGGGACTCACCTTAAAGCCTTTGAGCTCATGAGCCCTGCCCCTCATGTGAACTTCCCAGGCATCCAGTGAGCTGGGAATGGGCGTATCCTGAGATTATGAAACTTGGTCCTGGAGTGATGAATGACAGACTGGTGATGGTGAAGCTGGAATTCAGACTCACTCCCATCTTAACTACAGGTCCATTGTTCTTTCCACCACACTCTGCCGCTGTCTCTGTTGGGACCATAAAATAATAAAAGACAGCAACTCAATGCAGGCAATATTCCACTCGGTACAGCAGACACAAAACAAAACAGACTGAGTTAGGACCTCCCTCCTGCAGGAGGTGTGAGAGTGGAAGAGGTCAGAAGACAGCATGGCATGGTAGTTAAAAGCCCAGGGTCTGGAATGCACACCTCTGGCTATCCTCTGGTCCCGGATGCACCACTGGCCAGCTGTGTGACCATGGGTAGCTTACTTCTTGTCTCCTCTTGGAGCCTCAGTTTCCTCATCTGTAAAATGGGCGTTATAGTACTACTCCATCTGAAGGGACTGTGGCCAGGGAAAAAAAGATTAAGTATGCAAAGTGCATAGCCCAGGACCCAGCACAAGGTGCGTGTCCAGTGATTGGCAGTTGCAGCTGTTATCATCATGATGATCAATGACTCAGGCTGGAGGAGAGAGGAGAGAGGTAGGCCCTGGGATTTGCTGAGATTTCTCTAGGTGCTTGAGAGAAAAGAAGGCTCTGGGGAGACATGTGCTTGGATATGCCAGGTCTTTCTGCCTCCGCAGGGGTTTTGCTTGGGAAATGAAACGCTGCTCAAACTTTGGGGCCTGCAGGCTCTTGATTAGGGCTGCCTTCAGAGCCCTGTTCTACCTTCTACCCTCCTATCTCTTCCACTCCATGTTCCAGCCCAACCAGACCAGCTGCCCTCCATTGATAAACATGTCTCTATTGTCACCACATGTGTTCCTCCAGCCCAGAATGCCCTTCCCCTTTCCTCCACCTATCACAGTCCTGCTCATCTCTCCATGCTAAGCACATGGCCACGAAGCCCATCAAGTCTCCACCTGTAACCCCGGAAGAATGGCATGTGGCTTCACCTCTACATTCACAGCTCGGGGAAACGAAGCTGGCAAAGGAGTGAGTGAGCATCGTGGAGGATCCTTGCTAGGCCCTTTCTAAACACCTTACCTGCTTGTCTCCTCTGCTCGTTCCTGCCATCCCAAGTGGATAATTTTTAGGAGCCACGGTTTGCAATGAGGAGAGCTGGTCTCAGAAAGATTAATAACTTGCTCCCATCACACAACTGGTGACGGAGTCAGAGTCAGACCCAACTCTGCCCAAACTCTGTTCTTTTCATTCTTCTTGCCAGTTTGGTGTCCTAATTTATCCTTTCCTCACCTATCTCCTCTCCTAGACGTGGCCACGTCTCATTTATAGCTCTTCCTCTACCAAGCACAGTTCCTGGCACCCAGCAGGAGCTCAGTGATGTTCCCAAAGGAATGAAAAGGTCCATTTTAGAGTCTTAAGACAAAACACCACAGTCCCCCAAATGGGCTGCAACCGTCTTTGATCAGGGGTCCTTTACACACTGTGGGCCAATAAGGAAGCAGTTGAAGATACTGATATAATTATCTTTAATATGGTGGGAAATTGAGGGATTAACGCTAACCCTTCCCCCTCCTGCATGTCCTTTCCTTCCTCTCGGGAAGGATAAGCCAGAGCCATGTTAGCGGTTGGTGTGTGTGTCTCTTCATGTAGCTGTTGCTTCCTTCAATGTTCCTAGTAGGAATCATTTGCAACATGACTGCACCACTAATCCTTACCGCCCCCCACCCCGCAATTAATGACACCCCATGCGAGTGTCTCAGATGAAAGGCACATTATTAATATTCAAAGGAAAAAACCCTCATAACCATTTTAACATATACAACTAACAATGAACTAAATTTGCTTTGTGGAAGACAGAGAGTGAGCATCCCAAATTAGTTGATGTAAAAGCTGAAATTCTTCCCCGAAAGGTCTCAGTACCATCCTCAAAGAATATCCTGATCATCAGAAATGCCGTCAAGATTCCCGCCAACATTATCCCCTTTGTTGTCTGAAATGTCGAATCAAGCACATCTGGCAAATGTCCTCGAGCTCACACATCTTTCAAACAGCGTATAATTCCCACTGGTTAAAGAGATAACGCCACCGCTTAATCGTGCTGCTCTTCAAAATAGCACCAACTTTCCTTCAATCAGAAACAATGGCTTTGGCTTCTTAAAAATATCACATACGAGTGATTATTTGCAGAGAGGGCCCCTTTGCTTTTGAACCTATGGGTTCCAGACAGAATCTAAAATCAAGATCAACAAGCCTCATCTGAGTGTATGCTTAGTTCACGGATGATGGGAAGAAGGGGCGTGAATTGGGGTCCACAGGGTCACCTGGCCTTTGTGGTTTGGAGTCTTTGGGAGGTGACGGCTGGCTTCACCAGAATGAGGATGGAGAGGATGAAGATGATGAGGTGGTGAGAGCTGACACTGATGGAGCATTGACCATGCACCAGACACTCAACTAAGGGGGAGGGGAGTATTTGCCAGATCTCTTGTTTGACAAATGAGGAAACTGAGGCTCGGTGAAGTTAAAGAATTTCCCCAGGAAATTTGGCAGGACCTGGGATCCACATTCTGGCTTGCCTCCCTCTGGAGGTTTTCCTCTTTCTGCTTTGCCAGGCCAGCTCCAAGATCATCCGTCACAGAGGCTTGGGCGTGGAGCCCCCAGACGTCATTGCTTTAGAAAAGCTGCATAGTGAACACCTAGAAATGAAAGCCCACTTGATCTTCTGAACTTCCTCTGGCATTATTAAACAGCCGAAAACTGGAAACATCCCACATGTCCAACAAGAGGGCACTGATTAAATTATTGATTGTATGTTCTTACAATAAAATACCATGCAGCCATTAAAATGGCAGTGTAGACATGGATCTATTAATATACAAAGGTACCCATATTTTATTTCAGGAAAAAGCAGGATAATAATAATAACCAGCATTTACCAAGTACTTATTATGTTCTAGGCACTGGTTTAAGCACTTTACATATTTTATTTTATTTCTTCTCATCCTCACAGTAATCCTGTGAAATAGTTGTCTTTATTATTCCCAACTTACAGATAATGAAACTGAGGCAAGCTAAAATGCTTTGCCCAAAGTTACACAGGTAATGAGTGGCTGAGCTGGAATTTGAACCCAGGTCTAGCTGACTCAAAGCTGGAGCTGAATGAGAAGCTGGAGTTTACTGGGGAAAGAAAGAATGAACCGAGGGCTTTCCTTGTGGCCCAGAGATATAAACAGGAAATACCCAAGGAGTGCAAGATTGCAGTGGTGGTTCTTTTCCCCACTTTTTGGCTTAAGAACTGGACAAAGAATGAGAAAAAGTCTTTCAATGCCACCAACAAACCAAGACTCCTCTAATCATGAAACCACTGCCTTCACCCAACAGGTGGTAAACCTGAGACTCAGAGAGGGCCAGTGGTATGCCCGACCCCACACAGCCAGTCTGTGGTAGAGCCAGGGCTGGACCCCACTTTCCCACTGGCAGCCAGGGCTCCTTCTGCAAACCCAGGCTGCCTCTCCATGATGCTCTCCTTGTGGTTTCTGCAAAATGGCCAGGCGAGTCTCCTGCACAGTCCCCTCCCGCCGTCGTCTCTCTGCGAGACAAAAGGCAATTTACCCAAATGTTATAATCACCTGGAGGCTGGCACGCTGGGGCATCCCTGCCTTATCTGTGGGATTGTTAGCAGCACCATAATGAAGGCTTTGTGGAAGGATAATATCACACTTGTAACTGCCAAATAAAATGCCCACACAGATCACACATCCCTGCTGGCAGGCTTGGGCATCTGCTTTAAGCAAAAGGGGTAGGAAGGGAAGTTATGAGTATTGAATGCTACCACTGCACGAGGGACTTAGCGAATCCAGATCCTTTGAGGAATGTATCATTCTCTCCATTTGGCAGATGGGGAAACTGAGGCTCAGAGAGTAAGTTATTTACTGACGGATGTAGCTAGTAAAGGAAGGAATCAGGATTTGAACCCAGGTGTCTGACACCAAAAGCCATGCTCTGAACCAGTGAGATATGCTGTGGCCTTTTCCAAGTCATGAACCTCTCTGAGAATCTAGGCAAAGCTATGACCTTCTACCCAGAGAACTACACTAGAACCCATCAACAGAGGTTTGCCTACAGAGGGCGGAACAGCCACCTGGAAGCCATCCACAGGCCCCTGTCAAGGTCTTTGCCCTAGGAACAACAGCCTGCCCCAAGCCCGCTGCCTCTCCCTGACCTGCAGGAATTGCCCATGGCCCCCCTCTCTCCCCACCCCAATTCCAAAGGCCCTGGAAATTCCCCTTCCAACCGTGATGCCCATTGGATTCTGGTAACAATATGTACCCCGCCCCCACAGCAGCCTCCTGGAAGCATCCAAAGGACACAGCTTCCCCTTCCGTGGCTGGAGTGAACCCCGGCCAGCACTGTAAGGCTTGTTTTGTCTCCTTTAATAGAAGTGAATACAAGGCCAGAGCCCAGGGGCCAGGAGCCTCTGTCTTCCTCAGCCCAAGCTCTGGAACTCAGGGCAGTTAGTTGGCTGAGAGCCCTACTCAACCTCAGGTCCAGGAAAGGCAGGAAGGTTACGTGCCAGCTTTAGAGTCAGCCAGATCTGCTATCAGATCCCAGCTCTGCCACTTGCCAGCTGTGTGGCCTCAAGCTAGTCTCTTAACTTCTCTGAACTTCGATTTCCTCATCTGAAAAAGGGGGTGTAAATAGGACTTTTTTTACAGGGTTGTGGTGAGCATTATTGAAATGATGCAGGGGATACAGTGATCCCTGGCTGAGATACAGTGCTTGTCCCCTGAGGAGCTGAATGCATGGTCACAATTGCAATTATTTTACACCTGGGGGTGGTGGGAGGAGTTGAGAAGTAGGGACTTCCTTAAGTCCATGCCCTAAAGGGAGGAGCCAGTATCACCTTGACAAACTGCCCCCCAGCCTCCTCCTACCCACTTTTGATGCCAATTTCAGGACTAGACCAGAGGCCTGCAGGCCCTGATCTCTCTCTCCAGCCCTTGGCATTGTTCTGGATGTGTTCTTCATCATCCTCATCATTTCTTATCCACCTCGAGCCTAAGACTCCCGTCAGACACAGGCTTACTGAGCCCCTGTGGATACCAGGGTCTCACTTGGAGGCCAGAATCAGTGCCTGCCCTCAAAACCAGTGTGGGGCGGGGGGAGCAGATGCATAAACCATCCCAGGATCTGGGATGGGTGCTCTCTGGACAGAAGCTGAGGGCGTTAGGGAGCCTAAGTGCTCAAAAAACTGTAGCAAACCTCCACCCCTGAAAGTATAGTTCAGAAATAACATAACATCAACCATAAAAATCAGTATATGGAAGGAAGTCCAGCATAACTCTATATTCCCTATAATGTTTATGTTGATGTTTAATTTGAAATATCAGATAAGAGATTCTTTCTTCACAATACCGGGAGTAGGGGCCGGCCCGGTGGCACAATGGTTAAGTTCGCACGTTCCGCTTCTCAGTGGCCCAGGGGTTTGCCGGTTCAGATCCTGGGTGTGGACATGGCACCACTTGGCAAAAAGCCATGCTGTGGTAGGTGTCCCACGTAGAAAGTAGAGGAAGATGGGCATGGATGTTAGCTCAGGACCAGTCTTCTTCAGCAAAAAGAGGAGGATTGGCGGTAGTTAGCTCAGGGCTAATCTTCCTAAAAAATAAAAAACACTGGGAGTGCCCCTGCTTTGCTGGTACCAGGAGCGAGAAGCAGTGAGCTGGGGGAGCACAGAGAAGAACGTGTGTGTCCCAAGTGTGGTCAAGATGATGTCCTGGAAAAGACCATGTGGCTAGGCCTTAAATGATGAGAGGTGGATTTTGTTGCATGGAAGGGAAGGAACAAAGCACAGGGAGCAAAGGCACAGAGAGATGCAGGCGCACAGGGTACTCAAGATGGAGCTCCTGAGACGGGCTTGTGTGTTGGGGGATGGAGGAAGAGGCAAGGGAGGTCTCCTTTAGGCAGTGATGGACACACTGGGCTTTGACAGATGTGTAGGAGTGTGTCTGAGCTGAGCGTTCAAGGCAGAGGGATCCAGTGTGAGCTGGAGAGAGCCTTGAATGCCAGGTTAGGGATCTTAGCTTTTATCGTTCAGACAGTGAGTGGCGGTTGCAGAAAGGTTTTTCAGGGAAGTGTGTAGTGGCTGAGGGCTGCAGCTCTGGAGATAGACTAGGGCATGACCCTGTGCCCACTCAGTGGCTCAGTGAGCTTGGGTAGATGGCTTTACTTCTCTGAGCCTCAGAAACCTTCCCTGTGAAACGGGATAGTAACATTGATTTTTTGCAAGATTGCTGTGAGGATCAAATGAATTCTAGTCTGTTACTATGAATAGCAGTGGAACATTGTGCGATACAGCACAGGAAGGTGAGACGATGGTGCAAAAAGACTGGGCAGGGTTCTGCTCTGCTGTACACGGGGTCGCTAGGAGTCAGAATCAACTGGACATCACTAACAACAAAGTGTGTCACTGAGTTCTACAGATCCTTAACATCCTAACATCCCTCCTGGCTGTCCTCACTGTCCCAGCCTTAATTCAGCCCTCAGTATCTGCCAACCAGAGGACAGAGGTCCCAACTGCCAGGCTTGTCCCCTTCAGTCCATTGGCAGAAGGGAGCAGAGGTCGGAGCAAAGGCTACAGGGTTCATGCTGACCGAGTGACCTTGGCCTTGGCACATTGCTTCCCTGTGCTGCCTGGGTACCACGGCCAGGCCTCATGAATGTGTTTAGTGAACACAAATTCAGTTACGTCTGCTTGAAAAATAGAAGAGGGAATTGGGGAAGCCAGAAGGACAGCAATATAACCGGCGGTGGTGATTTGGCATCCTCCCTCCCCTCGGCACGCGCTCGCTCTGGAGTGAGTGTGGGAGATGTGAATGTGCCTCCTGCCGTGTGAGCACCTTGCCACACACAGGATGATTCTGGTATTTAAGAATATGTGTTTTTTGCCAGTGTGGCCCATGAACACAGGCCAGCTACCCCATCTGGACCTCAACAACAGGAATAACTGTAGCAACATTGTCAGAATACTGACTGTGTGGCACTTTATGAGATGTCCTTCTCTAGCAAGGGGCCTTCCTGTGCAATTCCCAGGGGTCCTCGTGACTCTGGGCACTTTTCCCTTTACCCACCAACTGGAGCATCTAGAACTCCCAGCCGAGACAACACCAGCTGTGCACATGACAGAGGTGTTTATGAGGATTGCATGGGATCTGGCATGCAAAGTGCAAGCCACGGTGCCTGGCACACACAAGTGCTTCCTAGAACCAGGAGCCACATTCCTGCCGAGACTCACCCTCCCCAGCCTGAGCCCTAATCCAGCCAGAGGTCCGACCTTGGAGGCCTCGCCCTGATCGTTTCAACATACTAACGTGAAATGGACCCATCCTCCCACAGTACTTATAATTTTTTTGCTGTTAAAACTTTGAAAGGATTTTTAAAGCTTTGCTGGTAAGTTGTTTGACTACAAATCTTTAACAATTGGCTGTGATTTCTTGAGAGCCAAATGCATACTGGAGAATTCTTGCAAAATGAGGAAACCAAGCCTGCAAATTGATTTCAAGTATAATAAAATTGTGGTAATTTCTAAATTTAATAATTAATTAAGCCTGAATGCATTAATTATAACATTTATTAATTTCAGATTGCAGTTTCTCTTTTTATATTTTAGAGTCCGTCATTTTTTCCCAAGCCTCTTACATTTGAATAGGCCTTAGAAAGCTTGTGGCTGCTGGGCCCTGCACCTCCAGTTCCCAGGGAGGGCAGCAGCCTGGCCTAATCCACCCCCTGACCCCAAGCCTTCCACCCCCCCAGCCCAGAAGATGCTCCTTTACAGGGAAGAGCAAGGGCAGCCCCATGGCTTCCCCTCCTGCTTGATGGCAGTTTCTGCCTGGGCGATGATCCCACAGTCATTATTGGCAGTGCCATGGCCTTGGCCTCTGGCCATCACCACTGCCAACGAAGTTCAAAGCCTCTTGCTTGTCAAGAGTTGAGACACAGACGCCTGGGCGTTACCGCCCTCATTGCGGCACTGGCTCCACTCAGGGCCTTGGGCCTGCCCCACCAGCTCACGCAGCCCTGCCTTTGCACAGAGGGTGTGGCTGGGCTTTGGGGTCAGCACCTGCCCACCCACAGGCTGGGCCGCCGGGTTTGCCATGCACCTCCCATCCCAGCCTGGAGCCAGGGTTTCCACAGGAGCCCTCTGAGAGTAGGCCTTGACCCCGGGAAAAGAGGGCAACTCTCACAACAGAGCCTCCTTCCCCAGAGCCCGGCCTGGCCCGGCATTTTAGATGAGTGCTGGCCTGTCGCTGCAGGATGCATGTGCCTCCTCTCTCGACATCCGATCCCACACACACTCAGACTTCAGGAACTCACACACCGCCACTCACCCAGCCACACACCGCCCGTCACACGCACGCTGAGCACTCCCATGCACGTGCTCTCTCCTCACCCTGCACCTCAGACACAGCCACCTGAACACTCACAGCACACATCTATTCACACTTGCACACACGTTCACACTCACACTTAGGTATGTTCTCACACACATTCACCAGATTGGATAGAAACACGCCCATTTGTGCCCATGCACACACATCCTGAGTGTGACTTTCGCACGAGTACACCGAGCCCTTCCCTCTGCCCTGGTGGAATGAAGTGGGGCAAACCGGCTCACCCCTCTAAGCCTTGGTTTCTTCATCTTAAATGGGAACAGCCCTGTCTCACCCACTGAGGAGAGGACAGACATGACCCTCTTCCCGCGGAGCCAGGCGCCTCCTAGGTGCTTGGCCAGAGTGAGCGTCTTCCCCTCTCCCAAGGCTAGACGCCTTGTTTCATCTTGGTCTCCTCCCGTTCCCAGTCCCCACCCCAGCCCCCCAAACAGGGTGGGAGCTGCATAGCAGTGGTGACCGCAGGTGTGCTTGGCCCAAGGGCGTGCCAGGAGGTAGCAGAATCTGGCTTGTGGGCGCCGATAACCCGAACCCACCCATTTGCCCTCTCTGGGCTCGCCTGCCCCAGCCTGCCCACCTCGCTTTGAACAAGAGTCATTACCTGAGCTAGGGCTCGGCATCCTTATGATGCTGATCCTTGTGTAAAGAACTCCACCTCCCCCGGCTCCTCCCTCCACCCCTGCAGGGAGCCAGAAGTCCCAAGGGTGATCTGAGTGAGTCCCTTAAGAACGCTCCCTTGAAGCCATCCAGTTACTGAATTAAAGACCCATCAAAATGATGATCATAGCTCCCACTTCCTGGGTGCCCAGCCAGAGCCATTTGTCCTGGCCGGTCCTCAGTCTGCCCTCTGTAGGCGGTCTGGTTAAACCTGCTGTAAGACAAGGAGCCCAGCCCTCTTGTCCAAGATCACCCAGCAAGTTGGTGGCAGGGATCAGCGTCAGACCCAGAACTCCCTCCAGACTGATGTGCTGTCACATGCGTCCTGGAGTCTCACCTTGCAAAGACAGCTTCTGGCTTGGTTTTGGTTTTTGGCATTTCCCATGCACCGAGCACTGTGCTAAGCACTTTTCAGGAGTGATCTCACTTGATCCTCACAGGAAACCTTCCAGGCAGGCACCTTTGTAGATGAGGAAATGAGACCAGAAAGGTGCGAGGCCATTTGCCCAAGGTCTCCAAGCCGGTGGTGGCCGAGCTCCAAAGCCCACACTCTTAACCGTCATGCATACTGCCTCCCTGCCAGCCGTCTGGGGAGCTGGCATTGCCTGGCATCTGTTGTGAGCCGTTCAGGATCCCTGCTTCCCCCAGCACTGCGTGACCTGCAGACTGTACCACTGATACCCTCGGTGACCTGGGCCCCCTCGGTGGCCTGTGCAGGCCTGCCCCTCCTGCCCTCACTGTGAGGCAGGCCCCAGGCCAGTCAGGGCTTTGAGCTTTCTGAGTGTGGTTGGCGCCCGGGATGAGCCCAGACAATCCATCCTCTCCGTGCGGTCAGGCTGCTCATTCTATGGCCTCAAGACAAAAAAGGACAGAGCAGCCGGCGGCCTTGGCCCTGCACTTGGCACATCTGCTTTGCCCTCTCAGGAGCTCTGTTTACTGAGGGTGGGGAAGAAATCCTTCCCCCTTTGTCCAAATCCCACAGGGTAAACCTATTACCTTTAAGTCTCCAAATTTACATTTCTTGATTCACTCATTCACTGTACATTTATTAAATACTTTTTAAGTGACAGATCTGCACTGGGCCCTGAAGACCTGAAGTGAGTGGGACGTGGCTGCCTCAGGCTGGCAGTTAGCAGGGGGTGGGGGGTGACCTGGACTGATACCATGACCAACACCATGACATTGGCCTGGGTCAAGGGAGGTGACATCCAGGCAGTGCCCATGGAGTAGAGGGCAGCCAGGAGGGCACTGGGCCCCGGTAACACACATGCATGAGAGGCCTTAAGCTTAGACTGTGACAGGACAGAAAGAAGACTATGTTCCTCAGACAACTCTAATTTACCACCCTTTCCTGACCACGCCACCTTTAGTGCACTGTGGATTTATACTTGTTTGAGAGAAATCCTGGAATAACACATATTACATTTGGTTCTTTGTGTTAAAAGCATTAATTTGTCAAATGTACGTGTTTAAAATACACGGCAATTGTTATCCTCTTGGCTAGGCCTTCCTTCACTTTTGTAGGCTAAGGCCCGGAAAGGGGAAGTGCTCTGACAGGCCCTGGCCTGAAGCAGGTCCTGAAAGGGAGGGTGTCCCCTGCACAGTGCACAGTGTGCACAGAAGCACAGAGGCACTGTGAGCGCAGCCCTGGGCACTGCAATGTGTCAGGACAGCTGCCTCTTACAGGGCGAGGCAAGCTGGGGAGGGAGCAGGCTGGAAGGCAGGAAGCTCTAGAGGGCCTCGAAGTCCCCTTGAAGGAGTGGGGAAGCTTTTCAGGGAAGGCTTCTCAGCCGGGGAGCCCATGGTCAGATGTGGGTCCTCTCTTGCAGCAAGTTCCTTTTCTTCTCTGTAGGAAGCCCAGTTCTCGTGATTGGTGAGATTCACTGGGGGTGGGGGTCGGGGGTGGGTATGCAGGAAGCAGCAAGGTCACTTCCAAAGCTTCAGAACCAGAATTAAGAAATCTTTCTGCCCCAAAGGCTACAGACCTCAACCTGGAGTGCCTGAGTCAAGCCTCTGAACCAGGCTCACTCCTGGGTCTCAGTCCCCTCTGTCCCTCAGCACTGGGCACAGGGCTGGCTAAGGATTGGGCTGGTTGGCCCATCCATCCATCCATCCATCCAGTCATTCATTCGTTCATTCAGTGGATATAGCTAAGCACCCCCTATGTGCCAGACCCTCATCTAAGCACTGGCAATACCACACTGAACAAGCAGATGAGGCTCCTGGTTTCCCTGGAGCTTGTGATTTGGATGGAGGAGATAGACAACATGTAAATAAACAAGAAAATTGCAGAGAGAGGCATATGCTATGAAGAAGATAAAATGAAGATGGGACAGAGCGACTGGGAGTGAAGGCAGTTAGATTAGGGACCACTGAGGAAGTGACATTGAGTGGAGACCTGGATGCCAAGAAATAGATACTCAGGGAAAGTTTGTTGATGGTGATCAAGGCAATTCAGAACAAACAGGCTTATCTCAGACTTCAACTGGCAAAGCATTTATTGGCTGCCTACTGTATGCTGGGTCCAGTGGTCAATAAGCAGACATGGTCCCTGCGTTGAGAGCTTACAGCCTATTGGGAGAGAAAAACATATGAGGATGTAGAGATTCATCAATTGTGAGATGTGGGATCAGGAAAGAGAAAAATGTGTGAAAGAGTTTATTTCGGATGATTGGGTGTGTGAAAAGGCTTCCACTCCTCTTGGAGAACATGATTATCTCGCCTTTTAGGGGGCACACTGGATTTTCATGCATTTCTTAAAATAAATGTTTTATTTTAGAACAATTTCAGATTTACAGAATTACTGCAAAGATAGTACAGATTTCCCAGTATACCTCACATCAGTTGCCCTGTTTTTAACATCTGACATTGTGTGGTGCATCTGTCCCAATAAATGAACAGTACTGATACACTGTTATTAACTAAAGGCTACACTTCATTCAGACTTTACCAGTCTTTCCTTTTTTTTGAGGAAGACTAGCCCTGAGCTAACATCTGCCGCCAATCCTCTTTTTTGCTGAGGAAGATTGGCCCTGAGCAAACATCCGTGTCCATGTTCTTCTACTTTATATGTGGGGCACCTGCCAGCATGGCTTGATAAGCAGTGTGTAGATCCACACCTGGGATCCCAACTGGCGAACCCGGGCCGCCAAAGCGGAACGTGAGAACTTAACTGCTGCACCGCCAGGCCAGCCCCCCACCTAATGTCCTTTTTCTGATCCAGGATCCCACCTGGAAATACATTTCGTTGTCATATCACTTGAGGCTCCTCTTGGCCGTGGACAGTTTCTCAGACTTTCCTTATTTTTGATGACAGTTTTGAGGAGGACTGGTCAGGTATTTTGTAAAATGTCCCTTGATTGGAATTTGCTGTTTTTCTCATGATTAGACTGGGGTTGTGTGTTTGGGGGAGGAGGACCACAGAGGTAAAGTGCCATTTTCATCCCGTCACTTGAAGGCTCCACACCATCCACGTGACTGATCGCTGTTGATGTTGACTTTGAGCACCCGGATGAGGGGTGCTTGTGGGGTCTTTTCTTTTCACTTCCTTTCCATACTGTCCCCTCTGGGAGGAAGTCACTCTGCAGCCCACACCTAAGGTGTCGAGAGTTATGCTCCATCTCCTTGAGGGAAGAATATCCACAAAAATTATTTAGAATTCTTCCGCACAGGAGATCTGTCTATTCTCTGATTTTTAACCACTATTTTTATGCTGGATCTTTTTACTTTTTAGAAGTTCAAGAACTTTACTGGTGTTTCTAGGAACCGAGAAATATTTTATTTCAATTACTAAAATGCATGAAATTGCCAATGTGTTACATTGGAGGGCAGAAAAAAACCTAATTACTTTTACTTTTTTCTGTTGTCGATACACATTAATGAAAGATTTGGGACATAGCAAAAACAGAAGAACCTCTCTAGTCCCACTGCTCAGAGCTGATATTCACATTCAATTTATTTTAAATTTTCTTCTGTACACAGATTATACTGTGTATATATAATGTAGGTTTCTTGTCTCTTTCTACCTTTTTTTTTTTGCTTATCATATCAAAATCCTTTCTCCTATGTTGCTTTACAGACTTCCTAACCATATTTTTTCAATAGCTGCTAAACATCCCCTCACGTGGCCCAGTGTCGTCCTCCCCAAACTTAGCAGGATGCCTGGCACATAGTCAATGTTTAGAAATTATTTGTTAAATGAATGAATATACGGCAAAGTAATCACTCTTGTTTTTAGAAATGGAGGTTATTTCAGAGTTCTTGATTCTAAATAGTACTGAGACAAATAGATTATTCCCTTAGGATAGCATCCCAGACTGGAATTACTGGGCCAAGAGGGGCCAAAACTTTTCAAGATAAATGCACCAACCCAGAAATCTGCCTCCCCTTTGCCTCTGCACCACTGGCAATTGTGCGGAGGGTAATAATTTACAATTGATTAAAGAGTTTGTGGGGTGATTTTCTTCCCCATCTTTTTTTCCCCTCCTCTTCCCCTCCCCTCCTGCCAAAAAGGGGGGAAATTATCCCAGAAGGTGAAGACGTTCTCAGACAATCATATTAACATATTCCAACAATCGCAATTTGCAAAATAGTAATCACAACTCCCGGGATCTGGGAGGCATTAATCAAAGCTGCAGGTTTAATTCCATTTTAAATATTGATGACATGTGCTTCGGCAGCCTCACCCTGGCCTGGCAGGGCCAGGGGAGCCGCGCAGCGCAGGGGAGGTGGAGGGAGGGTTGTGAGCAGCTGCCCGAAGGGGAGGCATCTGTGATTCAAATTGGTGGCTGTGTAGCCAGGTAGAGAGTGAAAGGGGTAGTGGAGAGGGCTGTTAAGTCCATTGCTGTCAATTTGTGACGATCAGGGAGGGGCCGGAGGACTGGCTCAGCACAATAAACCCGGTTTGTCTGGTTTCAGGGGTTACCACTGAAGAGGTTGCAGCTGCACTGATTCGAATAGCCTGGAGACTTCAGAACTGTAATTATCAACCAGGCTGCTCGCGGTGTGGCAAAAGTGGGCTTCACCAGCGCTTAACTCCTTGTGTGCCGCCGCTCTCCCCACCCCCGGGTTGGCAGCCACGCGCAGATTCCCAGGCAGCCTCCCGAGGGGAAACTGAGGCCCACTGGCTACTCAGGGCAGTCCTCAGAGGCCAGAGCATGCCAGGCAGCAAGCCTTTTTCCTCAGGTCACATATAAAGAAGTAGTGGGGGCGGGGGCGGAGGAGGCTCGCTCTGTGGGGGCAGCCTCACCTCTGGCATGCTCCACATCTGCACTGATGTGGAAAGTCAGGCTTCAGAGTCTGATGAACCTTGGTTTGAATTCCACTGGCTGTGGACATGGGGCTAGGCTCATCGGCTCTATGAAATGGGGGTGGTTTCCCCTGTGCTTCTGGGCTATCACAGAGACTCTGAGATCCCGTAGGTTTGTAAAGCACAAGCACACGGGAGGCTGTCAATAAGCCACCATCTCCCTGGGCCTCGGGCTTTCACAGAAGAGGAAAGGGTTCCTGGGCACGGGGATCTGATTCAGAGGGCAGGATTTCTGCTGGCCCTCCACGTTTCAGCTCTCAGGGAGTCCCCTTGTTCCTCTGCCATTGCCGTTTGTCACCCAAGGGTGGATAGTCCCATCCTCCCATTTCTTAGGTGGGAGGCACTGGGTGAGGAGAGGAGGGAAGAGCTCCTCCAGCAGGAGAACTCCTTGAGGGCAGGGGTTGGGCTAGTCCTTTTTGTGCCTAGGGCACGGCACAGAGGGAAGGCAGAAATGAGGGAGGGATGGCAGGCCGGCAGTGGGTGTCACAAAAAGACCACTGGCTTAGGCAGGAGTCCTGGTGAATGAAGTATGTGTATGACTAGGTGACCATCCTCCTGGAATATAACCCTAGGGGAATTGTCACACGAATCCACAAAGGGATGTGCCCAGGAATGTTAGTCCCAGCTTTACTCCTGGTAACTGTGTGTCCGCCACTGGGAGGATGGATAGTAAAATGTGACAGAAGCCCATCATGGAATATTAGGCAGCAATAAGCAGCAAAGAACTAGATGTACATGTGGCAAGAAGAATAGATCTTAAAAATGTAGTGTTAAGTGAAAAAAGTAAGACACAATGACATTCACAGCACAATGCCATTTATGTAAATTAAAACCACATTTGCACACAAAGCAACACTACATATTTTACACAGCTACATGCATTTTTAGGGGTATATATCCCACCATTAGAGTGGGTCTCTGTCGTGGTTGGGAGCGGGGCTGGGTGTGGGTTTGGGGAATAAAGGGGAAAAACAAAAATAAAGTCAGTCCACAGAGGGGCCTGGCACAGAGAGATGACGGTGGTGTGCTGTGGGCTGAAGAATGTGTTTCACTCAACTCTGTCTTTCAGAGGTTTAAAAAACAGCACAGGCCTTGTAGTCAGACAACCCCAGCTTCAAATTCTCGTATCTCCCACGTACTAGCCCTGTGGCTGTGGACAAGCGACTCGACCTCTCTGAGTATGTTTGTTCATCTGGAGAATGGTGGGATCACTTCCGTCAGGTGGTCACGAGGATTAAATTAACGGAGATACGTGAGTGTAGGGCTTACAGGAACATCAGCTCCTCCTCTCTATTCCCCACTGAAGGGACCTAAATAACAGAGGCCATCAGCCCCCTGGGGAGCCGTGGGTTCTTTGAAGGGTCCTGAATGGAACGCCCAGAAAAGAAACTAAGATCTGAAGGCTCTGGCTCCTAGCAGTACCGGCAAGGCCTGGACTGGCTCTCCTGGGCGTGCTGTTTGGGTGTGTGGATGTCGGACTGGGCAAGTGCCCGAGTGAGCTGCTCTCTGAGTGCCTGTCAGGGCTGCCCAGCTCAGAGTGGCCAGACGATGTCATGCCTGCCTCCACCAGCAACATCCACCATCTGTAAACCCTCTTGTGTTCAATTTCCCCCAAGACCAGGCATTCACAGGCAACCGAAGGATTTGGTTTTAGTGAATTATATAGAGCTAAAGAGACTGGCACCAAGGCCATCCCCCTGTGCTGGAATGCACTCCAGACCCGAGACCCCACCTGGGGGTCTCCCAAGGCAGGGAAGGCCCAGTGGGCACCAGGCATAACCAGCTCTTCCTCTTCTCCTGCAGATGATGACGAGCACGAGTGGATCATCCGGACGTGCCGGAAGGGCTGGGATGAGATCGTGGGTCACAGCCTCAGGCCATGAGCTCTGCAGCCGCCTCCGCCAGAGGTTTCCTTCTGCACCGCTGGCACTGGCTGGCCCACAGAGCAGGCTGTATTTGTAGAACCTGACTTTTGACTCAGGAATAAAGGCTTTCTGCAGTCAGTGGCCCAAGTGTACTTTCCTTAGACTGTTTCTTGGAACAGGGATCCTTATTTCACCCGCATCAGAATCACTTGGGGGAAAATTGTGAACTAGATAGTCCCAGCCCCCACCCTGAACCTGCTCATCAGAATCTCTGGGAAGGGGGTCAGCAATTTGCTTTCCCAGATATTTCATATGCACATGGAAGTTTAGGAAGCATCACCTTACAATAATAGATATAGGTAATTCAATGAGTGACTAATATGTGCAGGCAGTATGTATGGATTATCCCAGCTCCTCACAACAGCCTTGCAGGAGAGAGCTCAGCATCACCTTTTACAGATGGGGAATCTGAAGTTCAGAGAGAGTGAGTGACTTGCCCTAAGTCACACAGCATTTGAATCCAAGTCCCTCCAAAGACAAAGCCCAGCTGTTTTTTTACTGCAAGTTGCTGGCCTTACCGGTCTTGATCTCACAGGGCAGGAGGACGGAATGACTGTGCCCACACTCATAGCTGGTACCTTTCTGCAGGCCCAGGACTGCCTCTCCCTCTTGGAAGTTCCCCTATTTGAGCCTCATACCCTGAGCGTAGAATCGGTGTGGGGCCATAGAAAGAATGTGGCTTTGGCATCATATACACCTGGGTTCAAAGCCCAGCTCAACCACAGGTATCATGTACTCTCAGGCAAGTTACTTCACCTCTCTGAGCCTCAGTCTCCTCATCTGTAAAATGGGTAAAACGATGCTTAAAACAATAGGGGAGCTGTGTGGATCGATTGAGATAAGTAAAGGAGCTGGCTGGCACTTAGCAGGTGTTCAATATGTGCTTGCTTTAAAGAATAATTAGTTAGCTGTGCATACAGAGTAATTATTCCTCAAATCACCCCCAAGATAACGTGTCAGCTGAAACCTGAAGAGGAAGTGGTGACATGTTCCAGGGCTACACTTGGGCCACAGCATCCTGGGTCTTCGCTCCATAACTGTCCCTCCTTAGAGGCTGCTGGATCCTGCAGCCCCTCAGGCCCTGTCCCCTGGCTCACTAAGAGCTGCCCAAGAGAGGGAGTCAGGCCTGGGCGGGCTCTGCAGGGCCAGGGATCTGCCCCTCAAACTACAGATCTAGAGTTGGCATGCTGGGGCGGAGCCAGGAGTCAGAGGGATGCCTGGGCCCACTCAGCTGTGCGTGGAGGGGTCCTGCGGGGTCACCTCTCCCCTCCGAGGCAATAGTCACCTCTGCAGAAAGACAGAGTTGAGCTCCACTGGAGGTTTCCAAACTGTGTTTGAAAACAGAAGGTACATTCATGTAAAGAAACACACACACACACACACACACACACACCCCTGAAACTAAACTATTTTCAAAGATACATTATATCTAAATCAACATTTGATAAATGGATTAGAAGAATGGAGCGGGGAGGGGCAGAGATGGGGGCAGAGATGGGGGATGCAACATCTGAAAAAAAGAGGGGGGCCCTGCAGAGGTGATGACCATGTCCACCGTGAGCTGAGGCTGCTGAGCTGCTCTCTGCAGGTCCGTGGGGCAGGGGGTGGGGAGCGCTGGGGAAGCCTCTGCATCAGATAGAGACACTCCACTCCCCTCCTCTCAAGCTTTGGCTTGTGCAAACAGTTTTGCTGCTGAAAGAAAAATTTGGCAAGCAGCAGAAAGATGCTCTCTCGCTCCTCAGATTATGTAGTGGCTTTGGTACCCAACAAGGCCAATATGAGCCTCACACTTATGCTGAAGCTGGAGCCCTGTCTCCCTGTCTCCCATCCCATATTCCCTTTGCTTCACCATAGCAAATTCTCCCCCATCTTCCAGTGGGCTCCTCTGCGCCTCCCTTTCTGGCCCTCCATCATCTCCTCTTTTGCACCTATTCTGTGAACTCCTCATCTGATAGGATCCAGCTCAAGTGTCCCCCTCCCCCACAGCATGTTGGCGGGATCCGTCTGGTTACAACCAGACTGAGAGTCCTCCAGGGCAGACTCTGGCTGGGCCCTTCTCTGAGCGTGCAGAGCCAGCACAGGGACCAGCGGAGAGCATGTGTTCAGCAGTGGCCAGAGAACAGCAGCCACTCTGATGTCCTACGAAGCTTGGAGAAGAAACCCACCATCGTGCCTTCACAACGCCCAGGTCACTAACTGGGAAACAGTTTCAGCTCTCCTGGAAGAGATGTGCGCTGTCCAGTAGCCCAGATGCTCTGGGGGCCAGGCCCGAGGCCTTAACCAGAGAGCAGGAAAGAAATGGAATCCCATGGCGTTCTGGATTTAAGTGCCAGCACTTCTACTTGCATTAACTTTATTTATTACACAAATAAGACATTTACAAAGCACAACATGAAAGGTATGTAACAAAACAGACATTGGTTTTACAAAAAAGTGCTTACAATTTTTTCCGTGTGTGTGTATTTTCCCCTCTTGTTTTGTATTTAAATAAATAGTCTTGATGGCCTGTACATTCCCAGGCTGCTCTAACAGGCTAGTGGAGACATGTCTGAACTGCAACATGCTACGACCACGTGATCCACGCAAGGAACAGACCCTGGGGGAGGCTCAAGGCAGAGTGGGTACTGGGTGATCCCAGGCAGGACTCGGCTGGCCACTGACTGACCATGTGGTTGTGCTTGGGGCTTCGATCATCAGGAGCAGAAATCAAAGGAAAGATTAGAGCCCCCCAGGCACTGGGGATCAGGTCCAAGTTGCTCCTGTTAGTGTCAGCACCCAGTGCAGGGCCTGGTAACGGTTCACTGGATGAGTTCTGGAAGGAGCTGCACTGACCACATCGTGAGTGATGCCTTCTCTTTGCCCTGAGTCAGCTGAAACCATCTTCAGCAGGGAAAGGAAGCGGGTTCCCTTCTTGGGCTGCACCCATGCCTAGCCCTCCCCCAGGTCCCAGAGCAAGAATGGCAGATAGGTTTTCATTTTAGGTGCCAGCTTCAAGAATTTGGATTCTGAAACCTTGTTCAGACTCAGTGAGATAGTGCTGCAATCGATTAGTGATGTCTGCCACGGGTAAAACCAGGGACAGCAGATACATATGTACCATGAGCTTGCTTTCCCTGTCCTAGAGTCTCCTTCCAAAAGCAACATTATCAGGTTAACCAAAGCAGGAAGGAGGACTTGGGCTAAAACATGCTTATGAGCAGCCTCTAGTGGGAAATGCATCGGGACACCAAGTAATTCTAAAATTACAGGATAAGCTTGGGACAAATGGGCGTCCCCTGAAAACATAAATCATGGTCTTGTGCAGCCCAAGCCCTTTTGTTTGAGGTGGAAGAGTTGCAGCAATATAGGGAGGATGTGAGCACAGCTGTGCCTGGCCTCCATTCTCAGGAGTGGGTGGGGCTGGCTCTGGTCAGGGCTGGTCGGGAAGCCTGAAGAGCCAGCTGGAATCCTGGGCTTGGCACACTCACTAGACAGCAGGCACCCTCTCCTACTCAAAGATGGGTCCAGGATGAACATTTGGACTGCCATTCCCTGGGCTCTGTTCCCCAGACCCCCGTGAGTGGTCTCCCTCAAAGAAGTGGCCCCAGCACCCCTATCAGAAGTCAACAAGTAGCCAACAAGGGCCCCCAGTTCTAACCTGCCCAAACATTCAGAAATGTCATCACACAGATCAAACACCTTCTCTGCTGTGTCTCCAGTTAAATGCTGGATAACCAGGTGGGCGTTACCCCCACACACCCCGAGTTTTCTCTTTCCTCTCCTTAAAATCTGCCACATCCTTCTCCTTGATAAACAAACCAGTGGGGGTCTCTGTCCTCCCCAGCCCCCACCCATCCCCCTGCCTCTTGGTCTGGGCAGGCCTCCATCTCTGCCCTGTTGGGCCTCTCAGGGTTGGTCACTGTCTCTTCTCTCTCTGAATTAACTTGACATAACCAGACAGATGGAAATGATAAAATTAGAACATAGCTTTCCTTTGGGGACATCCCACAAACACTGTAGAGTTTTCCAGACAAAAGAAACAGAGTGGATAACATTGGGGGTTGTCGGCTATTCAGAATTCAGAGATGGTTCCAAGGAAGTAGTAAATAAAGGCCAATACGAGAGGAAAGAAAACCTGTAAATTAGGAGGCTGTTGGCATCGCACAATTCAATTCGGCCTTTTGCTATCATTGTCAGCTTAAGTTGAAGATGACTCTTGTCTAAATGGGAAAAAATGGGCTGTTGTTTTCACCCTGATTCCAAACTTCAGGGAGCTCTGCCTTCTGAGAGGAGGACTCCGCGGTGCTCCTGGGGGGTTCTGGTTCTCAGCAGGAGAGGGGAAGGCCAGGCCCAGGGGCCCAGCTGGTGGTGGGCAGGATGGCAGATGGGGTGGATGCGGAGTGGGTGGATCCCGGCAGCGGCTCGGACACTGGATTTCAGCGGCTGAGTGGCAGCTGTGGGGTGCCCACGGCCAGATGTGGAAGGGCCGGCAGTGTTAGTACTGAAAAAGGATGACCTGCAAGAGGAGGGCATGGAAGGTGGCTGAGAGAGGGCCTGCCCCATCCAGCAGCCCCCCAGAGGTCCTCAAAAGGCATGGAGAATGAGGGTGGCTCATGGCCCGGATCTGGGTTCAAATCCTGGCTCTGTCACTTACTTGCTGTGGGACCGTGGGCAACTCATTTCACCTCCCTGAGCCTGTTCCTCATCTGTAAAATGGGGATGGCAAAACCTGTCTCTCGGAAATGGGGGGACTCAGTGAGATACAAGAACAGCAGCAAATGTCTCGTGGGCAGTGCACCCTACAGCCGGCACTGGGTAAAGTGCCATAGGTGCATCATCTCACAGAAGCCTTGCCTCAACCCCACGAGGGCATCCCGCCATCCTCTCCATTTTACAGGGGAGGGCACTGAGGCTCAGGGAGGTGAAATCAGCAAGCCGACCATCACACAGCTAGGAAGAGGTGGACCCAGCACTGCAGCCCAGGCCTGGCTCTAGAGCAAGCTCTCTTCATTACACCACATGCCTCTACGTTTCCGAGGCCACCACAGTCACTGATGCTTACTGCACACTAGGCAATGGGCCAAGTACTTCACATGTACTCAGTCTTCACACAGCCGAGAGAGGCAGGCGGCTCAGACATGCAGGTGCCTGACACACACAGGGGGTGATCAGGGACGAACAACCCCTTCCCCTCTCCCTCTTCCACCTGAAGCCTCTCAGTGCCACCAACACAGCCAGTCCTCTGAAGTTCAGGTCAAGGATTACCAGCTATCTGGTCAATGGGATGTGCTTTTGCATAATGAAGTGTCAGGAGGAGGTTTCAAGGGGCCCAGGGACATCAAGTGGGTACAGCCTTATGGCTGTTCCATCAGGAATGCTACTTGCCCAGATCGGTTACCATGAGGAGGAGGTGGAGGAAAGCCATGGTGATGATCTCCACGAGAGTAATCATAGTCGTAACCAGCATCTATGGAGCCCTTTCTGTGTACCGGGCACTGTGCGAGGCTCTCTACATACATTATCGCACTTGTTATCAACAACAACAGGTGGTGGGAACTGCTATAATCCCCATTTTGTAGATGCAGGAACTGAGGCTCAGAGAAGCTAATTGTGTTCCTAGGTCTCGAAGTGAGAAGGTGGCAGAGCTGAGATTCAGAGTCTGCCCACTCCAGAGCTTGCACTGCACTGCCTCGCCACTCTCCTGGGCAATGCTCTCCTCTGGTCTCTGGGATGCCTGGCTTGGGGCTCTCACTAAGAGAAGCTCTCTCAACAGGGATGACTCTGGTACAATCCCTCCCCTCCACGGGTCTCAGTCTCCATCGGATCAATGACAGCTTTGTCCTGATTTCTAAGAGACTTCCAAGCTCTGAAATTGTGGGATCAGGGGCCATGACCAGGAAGAAATATGGTTCTGGAAACTCACAGGCATGTGTAGCCAAATGATGACATGAGAGAGGCAGAGAATGCTACCCCCAAATGCTCAGAGCACCGTTCTCTTGGCCAGGCTAGTGCTGGTCTTGATGAGTGGGTTCAGGGGGCTGCCCAGGGGGCACTGAGTCTCCTCAGAGCTATGCTGGCTCCGGCCTGGAGGGACTCAGCAGAAAGCGCACACAGTCCTACATGGACTGACTACACGCAGCCCACCAGGCCCCATGGGTTTGGCAAGATGTGGACAAAAAAAGGTTTCCAGGAGCCAGCAGGAAGGCCTGACGGTGAGAGGGCAGAAGGTCATGAAGGAGCAGGAGACATTTTCCTGCAGAGCTGCTGGATATCAAACTGGGGATGCGGCCCAGCACAAGAGAACTCTGGCTCAGCAGCCAAACCCAGGGGCCAGAAACCTTCTACAGCCAAAGCTGCCAGACCCCAGACCGGCTCATCCCTCAGGCTGAATGAGACATAACCACAAGCTTAGCTGAGCAACCAGGAGACAAGGGCTTGTCACCAAACCCTGAGCCCAGCCCTAAACACTTCCAAGGCTCCCCCCGCCCTCCAGATAACGCCCAAGCCCCTCACTCAAGGGTCCAGGCCCTTTATTATGTGATCCTTGTGAGCTCCTCCCACCTCCCTGGGCCTCGGCCACACTAAACACCCTGTGGTCCCTCAAAGCCAGCCTCCCCCATGCCTCTGTGCCTTGGCACATGCTCTTCTCTCCATGTGGAACACTCTTCTTCTTGTCCCCTGCTTCTCCCCTAGAACTCATCACTCCCTCTTCTAGGTCCTTGAAAGCCAGGTTCATCCCTCACCTCACCTGCCCTGTCACCCTGGGGTGTAGCTGCCTCCTGCTCTCAGCTACATACCTCCTGAGGACAAGGACCGTGCCAGGTTGTCTCTGCAGTCCCTGTGCCAGGTCAGACAGGACAAATGCCCTCTTGCAGTAAGGGGCAGCTCTGAGGCAGGTAGTCCTAGGATCAAGGCCAGCTTTGCCCGCACTCACCATGTGACCCCAGGTGAGCTACTGCCCTGTCTGAGCCCCAGTTTCCACAGGTATGAAACGGAGTCAGTCATAATCTTTCCCCCAGGGAGGCTGTGAAGGGTAAGGTCAGAGACAGCACGGTAAACTGTAAAGTGCTGTGCAAAAGGAAATGATTATTGAACTAGGCAGACTTCAGAGTCCAACCCACTTCCTGCATCCCTGGACAAGTCGTGTCACCTCTCTGAGCCTGTTTCCTTATCTTTACCATGAGAATGCCATCCTCATATCCACGAAGCAACCGAGAGGTGTCAGACAACATATGTAAAGTGCCTGCAGTGAACAGAGGAGCTGCTCAACAAACAGCAGCTCTCACTGTGAGTATGACAATCTCGGGGGGGACATGCCTGAGGTGTGCTCACCCACCACCAGCTTCTGTGGGGTTCTGCATTGAGTCCTACCATTTACTTATAAACCTATCTGTCCAACTAGGCTGTTTGTATTTGCGTAGCACATATCTTCCCCCACGGTACCAGCACAAAGCTCAGTACACAGTAGGTGCTCAACCAGGAGATGGAGTAAGAGGGGTGTCCTGGAGGAGTGGTCCCCAGCCCTGGCCGTCTGCCAGAGTCACGTGGGCTGGGTATTACACTTGCAGATCCCTAGGCTCCATCCCAGGCCTCCCCGTCAGCTCTCTAGGGATGAGGCTGGGGAAGTCTGCATCTTTACAAGCAGCCCAGGTGATTCTGAGGCACACCCAAGACTCCACTCTGCTGGACCGGAGGGGCCCTGGGGGCCCTTCCAGCTCGAAGGCCCTGGCCCTCTCTCCCTGATCCCATACCTGCTGACTCCCGGGGCTCCCTGCCTCTCTGAGGACGCTACAGTGGTGTTTCTGAGAGAGGCCTCCAGGGCCTCCGACTGCCCCAGGACAGAGGCCACACTCCTCCACCTGGCAGGTGAGGCCCCACCTCTCACTCTTCTGCCTCCCAAGCTTGTGTGCCATCGACACTGACTTGCTCAGGGTTGCCTGAGAGCCATGGTGGTAATGCCTTCCCTGATGAACTCTGATTCAGCCTTCAGGCCTGGGCTCAGATCGTACCTTCCTCCAGGAAGTCTTCCTGTGTCTCTCCTGAGCTGCACCCTGACTCCCAGATCCCTTGGCTCCCCCATTACAGTTTGACCACACTGTGGTGTAACTGTGGGTTGGGGTGTGTCTCCCCCTTCAGACTGTGGCCTCATCAAGGGCAAGGTCCATGCTTTCCTCATCCCTGTGCTACTGGCAACTGCCCCGGGGCTCCTGTGCACAGACAGGACATGGCAAACGTTGGCTGAATAAATGAATAAGTGGATGAATGAATGCGCAGGTTCTCATTCAGGCTCTGTGACCTTGAGCTACCTGGTCATAATGTCTCCATTTCTAAAGTGAGGGGGTGCCTTAGAGCAGTGGCTTTCAAGGCTAACTGCAAGGTGTCTTGGAGCTGAGAGAGAGGTGGAGGTCCCAGTCCCTCTGCGGTTTCACCCACAGCAGCTCCAACCTCTTTCATCTGCATTATGGGTGATGGAAAGATTAAACAAAGGGTTGTAGTGCATAACAACAAAGCTTCCAAGCCACTGGACTGGTGATTTCTCAGCACCCTTCTGGATGTTCAGGTCTTGATGCTTGAGACAATCAGAGATCTGAATTTCACAAAGGAGGCCTTGCCCGTTGTCCAAGGTCACTTGCTGACCTGCTATCCCCTGACCCCCACCGGCTTAGGATATTCACTCCCAACAGACAGGAATAAAAAGGAGGAAGTGGGAGGAAGCAGGGAGACGGTGGGAGGCAAGGCGGTATGTGATATAAGCCCACCCTGGAACCGCAAAGTTTGAGCAAAGTAACTAAATTCACAAGTCTGAAAAAAAGAAGGCCAGCTGCTGGTGGGGGGACCGCAGGAAGGCTTTTGGAGTGGCCATGCCCATAGAACACCCTGGTACTTGCTCCAGTGACTGCCTCGGGGGCCCAGTGCGGGCCTGAGGATGCTGGGCAGAGAGGGTCAGTCCCAAAGCAGCGTGGTGCCTGCTAAGTGATGAGGAACGCTGCCAGAAACCCATCCCCAGGGGGGTGGCTCGGACCCATCAGACCCAACCTGGCTCCATTTACCTTCTCACCCCGGTTGGAGAGCGGCCCATCCATATCGGCTTTGAGGTGGACGGGGGGCGCGGTGTAAGGCAGCCGGCAGTGCACCTGCCCGCACTGTACCTGACCTGTGGAGGAGAGGATGCCTTGGAGCCCATCCCCCAGCCTCCATGCAGGATCCCACCTGCCCATGCTCATGCCTGATAGGGTGGGGCCCTTGGACCAGTTTCGCCTCTGCCACTTACCAGCTGGGTGGCCCTGGGCAAAATTTCAATAGCGTCCGTTGCAATGCTCTAGGTGAAAGTCTTTAAAATCTATAAAGTGCTATATGATAACTCTCCAGCTCACTGATAAACACACACTCATAAATGAGTATGTATTGAACACCTCCTACATGCAAGGCTGTATCCACCTATTAGGATCCTCCCTTGGTGCCTTGCACCCTCATATCTCCCAGGTACCACCACGGCTTTGCCCCCATTCCTCCTAGAGGACTCTGCACTCAAATGTCACCTTCTTCATGAAGCTCTCCCTGACCACCCTATTTATAATTGCAACCCAAGACCCTCAGCTCCACCCTCCCAGCCCTCCTCAGCTTTTTCTTCCTTGACAGTTAGCGTCATCTGATTTACTGTATACTGCTATTGTTTATTCGATATCATCTGTCTTTGCCAACTAGAAGGCAAGCTCCAATGAGGGTGGGAATTTTTGTCTGTTTTCCAAATTATAGATCCTTGTGGATTTCCAGCACATAGAATGAGGCATAACATCTAATAGGTACTCTTTATATTTGTTGAATGAATCTCCGTACCCTATTCCAACATCTAAAACTGTGGGGGGAAGTCCATCCTTATGCCTGACCCAAATCTCTCATGCTTCAGACTCTTTACCATTACAGTGGAGAAGTCCATGGTCTCTCTCTTCCCTGTGCTTCATCCTCTTTGGTCACAGGGGAAAGAGCCCTGTACAGAGACTTACATTGATATGTAACTGGGGACCAGTCACTGTGCCTTTCTGAGCCACAGTTCCCTCATCTATAGAATAAAGCAATTGTATAAGATGGGGGACTCTTTATCTTGGGTGTTCTAGGAGGCCATGAGCAGCCTGAGATTATTACATGGAAAACTCTGTGTGTACGTGCATTATTCTGGGGTCTGGTTCCAATGCTTTTTATCAAATTCCAAGCTCTGTGGCTCCAGGAAACTCAGGATCCTGTCCATTTAGTTAACTGCAAAGCAAAGTGCTGACATGACTGTCAGTTATGAAGCAAGAGGCAGTGGGTCCAAATGCCCTTGACACTTCCTGCCCCAACACGGGTTCCACCTCAAGGGGAAGAGGCACGGGCACCTGAGCCCCTTCTCTAGGCATCAAAGACAGACCTAGGCTTGGTCAACAAAGTAGGTGTGCAGAGTCCTGGCATGACTCCGGAGGGCATGGCCCCACTCCCAAGGGGGTCAGCTAGCTGTATTATTAACTCCATAGCTAGCACTAGCTGGTAGCCCAGGCTCCTGGTGCCTAGAGAGCTCCTGGTCCTTAGCACCTTTAACAGAGGAACTAGATCTTCAATGGGTTCTGTGCAGCCTGAACATAAGTCATTGTTTAGAAAAGAAAGAGAGAAAAAGTCCCTCCTACTCAGCAGATGGTTCAGAAACGGAACAAAACAAAGAGACATGGTTTCCAACTGGCAGCCCCGTGCAGCAGGCAGAACCGTGCACTCCCAGCTCTGCCAACCAGAACCACCACCACCATCACAAGAGAAGCTAATGCTCATCCAGCACTCACCAAATACTGAAGTCTTTAAGTCAATGATCTCATTTGATGGTCACAACGCTACTTTGAAACAATCATTTTTATTGTCCTCATTTTTACAGATCAGGAAACTGGTGTTCAGGAAAGTTAAGAAGCTTGCCCAATGTCACACAGCTAGTAAGCAGCAGGGATGGGATTGGAAAGCCAGCAGCATGACACCAAAGCCCACACTCGCTCGATTATTAAGGAATACTGGCTCCCGCTAACATACTGTGGGTCCTTGGTTTCCTGATCTGTACAATGGGATAGTGATCTCTGACATTTAGAAACATGGTTAGTACAGTGTCTGACAAGTGGCAGGGACTCAGTACACAGCAGCAGTATCTCTGACCCTCCCTTCTCTTTTCCTTTTCCTTGGACCCAGAGAAGGGAGAATTTGAGTTTGTGGGTATGTCGTAGCCACTTCTGTTTTTCTGTTCACGCCTAGCTTTGAGGAAACAATCAATGGAAATAACCTCAAAGCAAAAAAAAAAAAAAAAAAAAAAAAAAAAAAAATCTGTGATCAGCCCTGCTCAACAGCAGATTCACTGAATGCTCATCCCCCAGAAAGGCACAAGGCTACTCCCTCTCTCCCGCTCAAAGGTCAGTCCACCATGACCTGCCCCCCACCTCGCCCACAGTGCTCAGTCCCCACTGACATGCTTGCCCTCTCTCCTTTATTAGTTTATTGTCTCCCCACCCACCTCCCACTCCGAATGTGAGCCCCAAGAGTACACAGGCTTTGGTCTATTGTGTTTTATGTTGTATCCCAGCGCTTAGGAGACAGAAGGCGCTCAAAAAATATTTACTAAACACATGAGTGGATTCTCATAAGCCTATGAGCTAGCCATTATTAATGTCCCAGTTTACAGATGAGGAAACTGAGATTCAAGAAGGTTAAGTGATCTGCCCATGACCTCACAGCCCGATGTCCTCCAGCTACACTGGCCTTTTTCTGCAACCCCAAATGCACTGGTGCCATGCGTTCTGCGGCAGGCTGTAGGTCTGCCTACATTCACTTCCTCTGCCACCCTGCACCCTAACTTCCCCACGCCGGGTCTCACTAATCCCACCCATCTTTCTGGTCGCAGCTTGCTGAGAGGTAGCATCTCCATACACTCCCATCCAGCACCTTTGCTATAGGAATCATCACAATTAAAACCACACGCTTATCTATCTGGTTATTGTTCCATGTCATCTTTCCCACCAGGACGCAGGCACCACCAGGGCAGGTGCTCTCCCTAGTCCTCGGGCCCTGGCACGGAGTGGGTGCTTGAAAAGTATTTTTTGAATGGCTACATTCTACTAAGGGTCCAGCCCCAATGAGGCAGAGCCCAGGAACTTAACCCCTCTCCCCAACTCCTAGGTCTGAGTGACTGCGGAGCCCACATCTTCGCCCATGAGGCTCGGTAAGGCCTCCCCAGGCCTCCGCAGCCCGCGCGCGCTCCTCCGTGCCCCCCTCTCCCGCAGGCCGGGCGGCCTGGGTGTCGCGGTCACTTACTCTCAATGTAGCCATGCAGAGTGACCATGCGCGCCCGCTCGGGGCTGCTGAACGGGGAGTAGTGGATGTCGTCGGACAGGGCGGAGGGGATGCGGGACGGCGGCGCCCCGGAGGGCGGGACGGGATGCTGCGGTGTGTGCTTTTTATGACGCGCCCGGCAGTTTTGAAACCACACCTGGAACGACAGCCTCAGCAGCCTCAGCCTCGTGGGAAAGGGTCGCACGCGCAGCTGGGGGACCCCAGGCAGGGCTGCCTCGTCCGCTCCTGAGAAAGGGCGGCCGCGTGCGCCTCCGACCCGCTGCTCCGCAGCCTAGCAACGCGCTCGAGGACCCGCCCCCAGGCCCGTAGGCCCCGCCCCGGACCCGAAGGCCCCGCCTTCCCCGGCCCCACCTGGATGACCCTCCGGCTGAGGCCCGTCATGTCCGCAAGCTTCTGCAGCGTCTGCGCGTCGGGGTTGTTGTCCTGCGCGAACTGGGCCTGCATAACCTGCCGGCGCCGGGGGCCAGTGAGGCTCGAGAGCGGAGGTCGCCAAGGCCCCGGGCCAATCAGAGGCTCCGGCTCGGAGGCCACGCCCCAGGCAAATACAGCCCCTCCCCGCCACCCGCGGTCCGGGCAGAGGGGGCGGAGCCAGGAGCCTCTCTCGGCCCCGCCCAGTCCGAGGCCCCGCCCACACCGCCCCCTCGCAGCCCTCCCGGGTACCTGCAGCTGCTCAGCGGTGAAGGACGTCCGCGCGCGCTTGGCCGGCTTGGGCTGACTGTCCTGTTCCGAGGGCACTGCCCCCTCCAGCGTGAGGCCGTTCCCTGGGGGCGACAGAAGTGGCTGACCACGCGTCCCCATCTCTTCGAGTGGCAGCCTGGAAAGGACGGGGGTGGGGGGAGCTGGTCCCTGGAAGGGTCAGGAGCGCAGTTGGCCGGGAGTGGGGACCAGGTCCTAATCCCTGAGCTCAGTCTTTGGGGAAGGGGCTTCCACTTCTGAGGGTCCGCTCAGTACCCGACGCTTCTCTTTCGGTGTGCCCTTTATGTCTCACAGCCCTGAGGACGGGCGACATTATCCTCGTTTTACAGCGGAGAAAACTGAGGCTCAGAGAGAAGAAAGCCCTTGCCCTGGACCTTTCGACTAGCATTCTGACAGCGGGCTAACGCTCGCGCCCCAAACTGGGCCCCCTCGTAGCTAAACTGAGGAAACCAAAGGCCAGTGGAGATAGAAGCAAGCAGGTTACAGAACTGTGATCCTAACTTTGTAAAACGGATGGAAGCAAAAAGGATGGAAGGATATACAGTAAAGTGCTGGAAGTGGAGCTACACTGACGAGTGCCATTACGGAGACTCTACTTTTAATACGCCTGCAACTGTTGAGTTTTTTACAACAATCATATGTAATCTTATTTCTCTAAGGTTTAATTTTGTTAACTGGAGTATATGTTAGCTTTTCTCTTTCCACTTACATTACTTGTACAATCACACTAAACATACTCCCATTTTATTTTTTAATACCTCATTTTTCTGAACACAAAGGTAATACATGCTCCTTATCAAAAACTCAGAAAATTCAGATAAGCACAAAGAAGAAAATAAAAAATACCAGTAATTCCACCGCAGTTCACAGTTTTTTTTTAATTAGGAAAAATACAATGTTGTAAGAAAAAACAAACATTCTAACATCCATACACAGAACATCTGGGAGGATATACACTAAAAGAGGGGTGGTGGCATTTGCAGTGATCTTTATTTTCTTCTTTGTGCTTAACCATCTTTTCTCAATTTCCTATAACGAATGTGTGTGTGTGTGTTTAAGTCTGAAAAGTCAAATAGTAGCCCAAACTGAGGGTTGGTCAGTAAAGGAGATCTCAAGCCTTTGAGCTTGCCCGCAGGGCAGGAGTCTGGGGTCTCACCTGGCTGTGAGAGCTCGTGTAACTGACAAGGCTGTGCCAGGAGTGGTCCTGGCTGGTCCAAGTTTGGAAGGAGCCTGGGGTCACGGATGGGTCATGGGTAGGGGAAGCTCTGACGCTGGGTTTCCATCTCAGCTCTCCTGCTGACTTACTCAGCTACTTGCAGGTAACTTCACAGAACCCCAGCTTCACTTGCTCCCCACGTAGGTCCACTTAGCCCTGATCAGCCCTGGCAGGAGAAAGTGTTGGCCCTGGTGGGGCCATGGCCAAGAACAATGTGGGGATTCCCGAGGCAAGGTGGTCCACACCCCTCCTCAGAGGCTCTGGGGATGGGGCAGATACTTTGTGACTCAGCCCCCACAATCCCTGGAAGACCTGAACCCTATCCCTGGGCCTATGTGTTTTGGGGAATCACAGTATCAAAGCCAGAAGAGATTTAGGAATCTTTCTAGTCTAACATCCATCTTGCACAGATAGGGAGATGGAGGCCCAGAGAGGAACGGTAACTTCATATGTCAGCACAGCATGCCAAAAGCAAAACTGGAGCGTGGATCTCAAGACTCAAAGGCCTTTCTCCTTACAGTCCAGGATGAAACCCCCATCCTCAAACCTCTGACTTGGAGCTGCTGGAGTGCCAGTTGGGAGAATAGGGAGCAGACGGTGGAGCCAGAAGGCATGCTTCGTGCGCAGCCCCACCCCCCGACGTTTCCTCCAGGTGATAAACGCAACGCTAGTCCCTAGTGGAGTGTGGACGCTTCCTGGGGTGCTGGGGTAGGGTGGGGTAGGTGAGGGCTGGGGGCAGAGGTGCGGCAGGGTGCTAGGCGGGGCGGGTTGGGTACCGTTCTCGGCGGCCCTCTTGAGGTTCTCAATCATGGTGTCGTAGTGGATGCGGCACAGCACCTTCTCCTCGACCAGGCCAAACTCCTCGCCCGTGGACAGCTGGCGCTTGCACGAGAAGCAGGCGAAGCAGGCCAGATGGTAGGCGTTGCCGCGCGCCCGCCGCACCCAGTCGCTGGCGTAGATCTGTCGGCCGCACCGTGCGCACTTGGTCCCAAATCGGCTGCGGGACATCGGGGCAGGGAAGGGGGTGGCGAGGCTTAGATGAGCCATCCGTATCCCCCTCCAAACCCCAGTGGCCCACCCGCGCCAGGGGCCTGGCCTCAGGGCCTAGGGTCACGAATTTTCCTTTGTCTGGATGCACCACCCTCTGCAGCCAAGTCCCACCTAGAAGGTGAGCTGGTGGATGGTTTTTATTTTCTTCTTGGTGCTTTTCAGAGTTTTCCAAATTTTCTACAATGATCACTGACATTTATATGTAACGATCGGCTCTTTAAAGTATTTTATTTGTTAGGGAAAATATAAAAATATTAATAATAGGCAAATTTTTGAGCACTTACCACATGCCCAGCATGTGCCCAATTTCATTTTGCAGATGAGGAAAATGGGGACCAGAGAGGTAAAGTAACTTGCACAAGGTCACACAGCTTGCAAGCATAGAAACCTAGCTGGTCTGTCTCCAGAGATGAATGAACTGTCCCCCAGCTGTAGATAAGCTCTCAGTTTCTTGGAAGCATAGACAGATATGCACTTCCTGGCTTTGTGACCCTGGGCAAATTGTCGAGCCCCTCTGAGTTCTCATTGTTCTTGCCCTGAGCTGAACTAGGTGACAGCAGCAACACAGCAGCAATGACGACCACTATTTAGTGCTTTGCAGTCCTATTAAGTAACCAGATAGTCCCAGACTCTGGAGGCCTGTGACATTCTAACATGAAATGTTTAAAAAAAAAGCCCAAATCCCAAATCCAATGCCCCCTTCTCCCTTAAGACTTCCTTGGTTCGGCCTCTTCCCCTCTCCCTCCCGCTTTGTGGTGTGGCTATTAGGGAGCAGCCGCCTCCACCACCAGACTGGGAGCCCTCCCAGGAAGCAGCAGAGTCTAGTTCTCCTTGTGCCAGAAGCCAGCCCAAGGTCTGACCCCTGAGCACCAGGGTAGGTTTGTTCTTTAAGTGGATGACTCACCCTGTGACCCTGTCTCAACGTTTGGGGCCTCAGTCTCCTCTGGTGCACCCGCTATTTCACGGAATGGTGCCACCACTCATCCAGCCCCTCACGCTTAGAAACCTAAATCATACACTCCTCCCTGTCCTCAACCCCACATCCAAACAACCATCAGGTGCTGCTGGTTCCCTTCCCTAAGTATCTCTGGGACCCACCTCCTCCTCTCCTTCCGCATCATTGCCCTCCAGGGCTGGGCTCCCATCATGCACCCCTCACTGCCAGTCTCCACCTTGGTTTCCCAGTGTCACCCCTGCCAAGTCATCCTCCACACAGCTGCCACAGCCAAGTTTCCAGCATGCACACTGAATCCTGTCCTCGCCCTGCTTAAAGTCATTTGATGGCTCCACTCTGGAGCCTGGATCTGGATCTGGCCCAAGACCCTTGGAGTTTACAAAGCCCAGCAGACCACATCCTCTCAGGCTCATCTACTCCCTGACCTTCCTGAAGATCCCCCACCCCACACCCAAGCGTGAGTCCCAGTCAGCCCCAACGGAAGTTCATTCCCCAGGTCTTTAAGGCCCCCTCTGAAGCACTTTCCCACCCCAGGCCTTTGAGGGGCTGTTCCCTTTTCCCACACGCCCTCCCAGAAGATTCCACAACTCCCAGCACCACCCTCTCAGCGCTGATCACAGCGATTTGTAGACGTCTGGTTCCTTGGCTCTCTCTTCCATCCCTGGCATTCCTGGGAGAGGACCAAGAAGATTTGCCTCTGTGTCCCCAGGGCCGGCACACTTCCACCTGGAGGAGCGCTGGGAAACGCCTGTGAGTATGTGGAGGAACCAGACCAGCAAATGCGCTCTGGTTACAGCTTCGCCTGCCTTGGAAATGCAAGCAACTGCCGGTTGAATAAACGCTCTTGTGTTGAACTGAGGGCGGAGCGCAGAGGCCTCGGCCAGCCCCAGCTCCCAGACTTGACCCCAAGGCCGCTCCCTCCAAGGAGCGCAAGGACCCTGCCGCCCGCGGCGCGGTTCGCTCAGGACGCGCTGGGGGCCTTTGCCGCGTCAACCGCCCCCTAAACAGAGGCAGTTCCCGACCTCGGAAGCTCGGCTTCCCCAGGTGAGAGCCCAGCACAGCCTGTGGTCTCTGTTCCCAATCCCTCAGTAAAGGGAAGAGGAAACCGCTTTGCCCATCTCAGCCTCCTCCCGCCATGGGGCTGACACCGGTTCCGATGCCCGGCTCCGGATTGCGAGCACTTTCAGGCCTCCGAGAGGGAGAATTCGGGCCAGCTGTGAGCGGAGCCCTCGCTGCGGTCCGTAGTCCTGGGCTGCAACTCCTTTATTGGACCCGCTCCGCTTCGCCGCAACCGCGTAAGGTGGGGACTATGGTACCCACTTTGCACACGTGGAATCAGAGGTTCCGAGTGGACAAGTGACTTGCCAAGGACCACACAGAGTGTGTGGGGCCCGGGCCGAGTTTTTATCCGAGGTGCCAAAAGGACCTAGAACCTGCGGAAGCAGCCGGACGGGAGATGAGTAGAGTTGAATTCCGGGTGTATGAACAAGAAAGGGGCCTCGTCTGACCGCGTCGCGTCTCCACTCTGGGCCGCGGGTCCTGGAAACTCCAGCGCTCGGGGCCTGGGGCCCAGCCGGCTCAGAAGGAGGGGAATGCAAAGAGCGGGACTAGCTGGGGAAAGGAAGGTCCCAGCCTTCAGACGCCAAGTCAGAGCAGTTGCGTCTCTTGCCTGTGGTCTCCGTGCGCCCGGGCCGGTGCGCTGCGCCGGAGGGTACGTTCCCCAGTCCTTGCGCTTGGCTCTGCGAGATTCATCGTCCTCGGCCGGGAACCCGTCCAAGACTCCCTGTGCACCCCTGATCTTCCGGCTCCACGAGTCCCCGACGCCCGGGCGCATTTTGCACCTATACTGGCCGCTCACAGTGCCTCTACCCCCTTCCTCCGAGGCAGCAGCCGATAGTGACCTCTGAGCAACTTTCTCACTCTCTGCGCGTCACCGCAAATGCCAGGAGCTGTCCCCAGCCTTAGGATCTCCCTGCGCTCGCCGTGGCTCAGCCCAGTTAACGAAATCATCCTCGCGCTGGATCCTTGGATGGGGGTAGGAGGTCGTTATGCAGTTTTGAATGCGTTGCGGGCCTCTCCTGAAGCGTGTCCCCCACCCAGGGCAGGAGTCGGGAGCACAAACAAGGGGCAGGAGGTGGCTTACGGATCGAGGCTCTGACAAACCGACAGACTCCTTCCCAGGCGGGCTGCGAGGCCCGAGCCGCCGGATTCCGGAAGCAGCGAAATCGGCAGCGAAGACAACGAAACTTCAAGAAAGGGGTGTTCGGGAGCTGCGAAGGGAGCGCCAAAGGGATTAGGGGGCGCGGCTACCGTCCCCAACCCCAAGCCTTGTGCGCGCCCCTTCCTGAGTGCCGGCGTGCGCCCGTGGGGCAAAGGCGCAAAGAACAGTGGCGCTTTGGGCATGGAGAGATGTCCGACAGATGCTGCGCATCCTGGCAACTACTGAAAGGAATAGGGTCGGCATCGCGCGCCTCCTTGCCCTCTCTCCCCTCAGTAGGGAGCAGAGGTAACTGGGTACCCTTGGCTGTGCAGTGGGAACTGAGTGCCTTTGACCAAGTCAGGCTCGCTCTCTCGGCCTACTGCCCCTGGATACCGAGTAGGCACTCAGTAATTATTTGTTGGATGAATGAGCCTCAACGAAAGAGCTCATCGGAGCTTCAGTATGACCCCTTTCCCTATTACTAACCTACCCCTTTTCTGCATGAGGAAACTGAGGTTCAGAGTGGGAAGACCAATGCTAGTTATGAAGCTAGCGAGCCAGAGAGCCGAAACTCAAACCAGGTTCAATTTGCTTTGCGTTCAGGACGTTCCCTTGACGGCCTTAGAGAGATTCTATGAGGCAAACAAGGGGGCTCAGAGGTAGAGCCCTTCCCATCCCCTCTGCTCCTTCTGTTCTGGGAAAACCCTTAAGAGAAGAAGGCAGAAAAAAACAGAACCAGCAATTAAGAGGTTAAAACGCCCGGCGCCTCCGAGGTCCTGGCCCGAGGCCCCTCCCCCGAACTCCCCTCTTCGCTCCCCCAACATCTGTCCCCCAACAGCTGGCGGCCGCTGGGCTTCTCTCTGCCGCGGTGGGGGGCCGCTTCCCAGCTCTGAGCCTCCCTGGGGACCCTCGCTTTGGGGGAGGGGGTGGGGGTTCTCCCGCTTGAGCCCTCGGTTGGAGCTCAGGCTCAAGGCGGAAGGAGGAAGGCTGGGGGCTTGCCCTAAGTCATTTGGGCCACGCAGGGGACAGGAACTCCAGGCGGCAAACCCCCCATAGCCCAACCCAAGGCACTCTCTGAAGCCCACCCCCATAAACACAAGGAGAGGTAGTTAACCCTTTACTCCCCACTCCCATGGCCAGGAGGCAAGCAGGCCAGGGACCATGGTGACCTGATCCTGGCAAAGTTGCTCCAGTCACAGCCTCTGAGGAAGTCACTCCTGCACTAGTGTTCCCAGGGCCCCCCCAGGGAGAGTCATATGTCAGAGCACACAGTGCGTACTCCCTGTGTGAAGCCAAGCAAACAGGGCAGGGAATCTTAGGGCCAGCAGAGGGGGTCTTTGCCATTCCATGGGCTCCACCTTACAGAGGGGCTGCTGACATATCTCACATATAGAAGGAGAGTACTGAACGATTAGACACAGGGATGGGGGAGTCAGGCAGCCATGGGCTTATCCGGGCTCTGCCACTTATGAGCTGTGTGACCTCACCTCTCAGGGCCTCAGTTTCCCCTCCTATAATGTAGTGATTATGAGGGTATCATACTGACTGGGTAGACCTGAGGATTCAATGAGATAAAACATCTAAAGGGTTAACACAGTTTCTGGCTTAGAGGAGAGCTCCACATATTCTCAGAAAGGGGGTCCTCACAGCCTGCCAGCCCCTCTTCCACTTTCTCTCACTGTGTGACCCTAGCACATCACTTTCCACTGTCCCAGACATCAATCTCCCCAACTATACAATGGTCAGGGTGCTTTGGGAGGCTGAGGGGGCCAGGAGGGCACTGCAGATCAGCCCACGCCCCCTTTGGGGGGCAGCAGCTGCAGGATGGTGGGCGGCAGGAAGCTGTCTGGGATGGTGATTGTTGAGCACAGTGGAGATGTGAATGCCCCAGAAAGGAACACTATTTTTTTCCCCAGGACTTTTCTTCACTTCTTGGAAGGAAATAGAAAGAAAAATGGTCTTACAAAAAAAGTAAAGAAATTAAAAGCAACAGCACATTTCCCTGGTGGTAATTTTTTTCTGCTAGGACTCGGGGTGTGAGGGGAGGTGGGAATCTCATCAAACCCATAAGGGCTGGTAAGGTCCCTGTTTGGAAGGAGAGCTGGAGAAACTGAGGCAGAGAGGTCCAGTGACCTTGCCAAGGGCACAGACAGTGGAATACCAACCCCTCTCAATAATGCAAATGAGGCAAGGGCAGCACTGGTCCTCTGGACTCCCTCCATGCTTTGCAGCCTCCCACCCTGGAGAGCTTGGAGTGCCTTCCTAAACTTCTAACTTCCTGAGTCCCCATTGCTGCCAGCTCTGCCAAAGGAGACTGAAGGAGGGTGTCCAGGAGGGTGTCCAGGAGGGCAAGATGAGGGATAGAACTGGGGAGACACCTTCCCTTGGGGGATAAGACCAGAGGCCACAGGATCATGGGAGCCCCCAATGCCTCCTCCATGGGATCTTGATCACTTCCTCCCTCCCCCTACCCCATTGAGAAATTTTGACCTCTTTTTGGACAAAGTGCTCGGGTCTGTATCTGTATCCAACCAGATCCTTGGCCTTGGGCTTCAGGAAGCAGAGGGCTCAGAAACCCAGTGCGTGGCCCCTCCCTGAGCCCCAGCTCTGGAGAGGGGAACTCTGCCTCCCACGCCACCATTCATGCTTTCTCCTGGAAGAGCTCCCTTGCAGCAGCCACCCAGAGCATGGGCTGCTGCTCAGAGCAGGCAATAGTCCCCGCCTGGCAATCCGCCGGCTTTTTCTTTCCCTTTTTGTGGGTTTTATTATTTTTGTTACAGGTGGGGCTGCCAGGGATGGGTTATGCCTGCAGGGAAACCTGGCTGGGAGAGAAATGCTCAGAAGAGCCAAAATTCTTCCCTCATCCCAGGGAATGTGAGCTTTTATTTCCTTCATTTTCTTAACCAAAAATCTGTTTTAGTTTTGCTTTGGGGGCTCTTGTCACTGCAAAAGGGTTAATGCTCAGAACCTGCAGCCCAGAAATGGCCTGGCCCCATCTCTGCTCCCCAAACTGCGTGAGGAAATGCCAACAGGGGATTGTGCCCGGAATCTACTGACAGTGGTGACAATAGTGATCATCTTGGCACCCACAGTACCTGCCATTTAGGGAGCACTACTGAGCCTTCCTCCCTTCACTGGCCTCCTTGGCAGCTTAGAGAGATAACTCTGGAAGCAAGACAGTGAGGGCAGAGAGATGCAGTGATTTGCCCAAGGTCACACAGTGATTCAGTGTTGGCCTGATGAAGCCCGGTCTATGCCTCTCCCCACAATAACTGCACATCCCATCCCTCACTCCATCCTTTATTCTGGAAGGGGGACTCCAGTGGAGGTTCTGAACAGTGGGGTCAGGATGTGAGTTTTGCCTCATCCTTGAAGGTCTAGTAAAGCACAGCATCCAAGGAGGCTTGGTCCAGCCTGGGCATGAGCTGGGACTGAAGAAGCAGCGAGGAAAGGTGGGCAAGTGACTCATAGGGCTGCCAGGTCCATCGCCACCAGGAGAGCCAGGAGAGGGTTCACCCCTGTCTTACTCTCCAGGAGGAGGCCGAAATATCATCATGTTGGGTTCCGTAAGCTGGAGCCTTGTCCCTGGCTAGCTGAGGAGCCCAAAGAGTCCCTAAATGGCAGCTGGCTTGTATTTTTTTTTTTTATCAACTGGAGTCAGGTATAGAGCAGGGAGGTGGCTAGACAGGGACTCTAACCTCCATTTCCTGCCCTGGGTAACCAATAGTCAGATGAGACAGTGGGAGGAGATATCGCACTCTGGTTACACACCATACAGTGATAACTTGGCTCTAACACACACACACAGTGGTCCACAAACCCCCGTCCACACCACACCCTTGAGCCCTCAGTGCCTGGGTTAAGGCCTTAAGCAGGAATGCCATCTGGGGGGATGGGGGGGGAAGGACAAGATTTCAGAATCCTCACCCTCTCACCTCTGGATCCCTGTCCAGATATAATCTTGTCCTGACCACCTTGCACAAAACACACACAGACACACACACCAAGTCCCAACATTCACACATAGACACAGACTCTGGACACTCACACATGAACTTAAAGACAAATGCTGGTCATAAAGGAACACACGTTTTGTCCACACACCCCGACCCTGCTCGGTGACACATTTCCCCAGAGCCACTGCACAGATCCACCGAGATAGACTTACATACACTCCTTGCACGCTGAGTCCTAGGCACCTGGTAGACCCCCCCTCCCCATGCACACCCCAGCTGCACACCCATACACAAAAGAAGAGCCCACCTCTTGAACCATGCTTCCTAGGGTTCCCCAGAGTACCCCAGCCCCAAATGCTGCAAATTTCCACCTAGATTCAAGGTCCCCTCTTTCTAAGTCCCCAGAGACTCAATGCCGGTGATAGCGAGGTGGGCATCGCCTTCCACTACATTCCCTGGCTCTCAGGGGGACTCTCTGGAGCTCCAGTCTTCCCAGGAAGACTGAAGACATGACCTCCCCCGAGGCAAGGATGGGAAGGATGTCTGTGGGTTGGGGGTGGGGGGAGGAGGTTAAGGCAGTAGCTTTCTCCATTTCCTGAGAAAGTCCCTTGGGAACAGGCGCCCCTCCCAGGAACCAATCCCACTCCACTCTCTTTGGACTCCGTAGGTCCCCTGGCCCGCATCAAGCCTGGTTCAAGATTCCCGCCAGGATACGGACTGGGCGGCTGCGCCCCTGACCTCGCAGTGACCTCGACCTCATGACCGGGTCAGGCCCCAGCCGCGTGGTTAGAATCGAGGCGCGCGCAAGCGGCGGAGACGCCGGCGGGAGGATGAGCCGAGCTACGGTTGAGAGCTGCGGGGACGCGGCGCAAAGAGCGCAGCCCAGGGTGGTCCTACTCAGGGCCCTGGCTTCCGCGCCCGACTCTCCCCCTTCCTGTCCCGGAGCCCCAAAGTCCGAGCCTAGACCGGGGAGAGGCTGCAGCCGGGGCCGGAAACGACGACGGAGCTGGGACTGGAACGGGCGCCTGGGACCCAGGCAGGACCCTAGCAGACTCGACATGCGACCCTCGAGCGACGCCGGTGTCTGAGCTGAGGCAGAGCCGGAGAACGAGGTTGGGGCTTAGGACAAGGCGCTTGAATGTGGGGTTGCATCTGAGACCGATGCGAGACTAGTGCTTGGAGCCGCACCAGACCCGAACCCAGAGCGGAGCCGAAGTCAGAACCGGGGCAAGAGTCTGGAGCCCAGCTCAGGGTCCGGCCGGGAGAGACGCCGGCACGGCTGAAGTCGGAGTAGGGTTGGAACCCAGAGCCGAAGCGCACTGGAGATGCAGCCAGATCGCGGCTGGGGTCTGAACCGGTCGGGGCCGGAGCCGGGGACATCAGAACTCGACCGAGGCGCTGGAGGTCGGAACTGGAGCCTGAGACTCAGGCAGGACCCAAGACGGAGCCAGAGACGCGACTGAAACCGAGTGGGCCGCAGGAATCGGAAACAAATCTCGGGCCCGGACTGGTGGCGGCACCCGGGCGCGGCCTGGAGCTCCTGGTTCGTGGCGCTGAGAGCCGGCGGGCTGGGCCGGCGCGGCGCGCCAGGAGCGCACTCAGGACGGAGCCAGAGACTACGCGCCGCACAGGCGGCCACCGCGCGCGCCTGGGGGGGCCTGCCTGCGGCGACACTGCTGGCCCGGCGGCCGCAGCCTACCTGAAGTAGTCCATCTTGCAGAAGATTTCCTTGTTCTTGATGTAGCAGCTGTTCTGCTGTCTCAACGACGTGCGACACACAGAGCATTCGAGGCACCGCACGTGCCAGATGAGGTTGTTGACCTGTGAGGGGGCGGAGTGGGAGGTGGCTCAGCGCGGGCCTCTTTTCACGCCCGGCCCCAGCCTCCCCGGACCCATTTGCAGACAGAGATGCTGGAGCTCTGAAGGTGCATGTGACTTCCCCATTTTTCTTCTGTAACACTGAGGCTCGGGGAGGTAGAAATAAAGTCTCCCCATTTTTCAAACGGGAAGCCGGGGGCGCAGAGAGACGCTAAGACTCGCCCAAAGCCACGCAATCAGGCAGCGGCTGAGCCAGGATTCGGAATTAAGTGGACCTGGTGCCGGCGTTGCTTCCTTGCAGCCCAATGGGGTGCAACCCACACCCCGCCACACACGGGCAACACCCCACTCCTGTCTCACCTTGAGCAGATACCGGTCCAGGATCTCAAGGCCACAGCTGGAGCAGATGTTCTTGCCGGCGGACGGCACGGAGGAGGCGGCAGAGGGCGGTGAGCAGACAGATGGCGTGCTGGGCGTACAGGGGGAGGCTCGACCCTCGTCCTTGTCCAGAGCTCCGGCCAGGGCCTCGGCGTCCGACTGAGCCTGCAGTGGGGGAAAGAGTGAAAGCCGAGCGCTAAGCCGAGCGCTGAGCCCAGTGCCCAGCGTTGCCGCTGCCTCAGAGACAGGTCTGGGGCCCCAGCGCACCAACTGACAACGAAATTCCCCCGAGACGCTGCGCCATGGGCTAGAGGACAAGAATGGAAGGGCCCATTGGAGAGGAAGGGACGGCCCCTACTTTTAACACGTGCGTCCTAGGTGCCAGGAGTGGTCAAAGCCCACATTCCCGGCAGGAAAACCGAGGCTCAGAGAGGGGCGGCGCCCTCCGGGAGTGCCCCAGCGCATGGACAGCGGTTCGGGGCCCGAAAGCCGGGCCAGGTCCCCAGGACAGGGCCGCCGGGGCACCTGAGACCGAAGGCAGGGCCGAACGAACTCACCATGGCGGGCGGCGCGGTCCCTTCAAGGCAGCGGGTGGTCGCTTTGCAGCCGGACCCTGGCTGGGCCATCACCTGGGTGGGGGGGGAGGGAACGCAGGCGGCGGCGGCTGCAAAACTGGCTCGGCGCAGCCTGAGCCCAGCGCCTCCCCGCGCCTGTTATATAAACCGGCGCGGAACAATGAGTCCTAACTTTGTAGTGGGCATTTAAAGCCCTTCCCCACAAAAGCGGTGTCTCTCTAATGAAGCAATTTGAATTTGGATTGGATTTTTTCCCTCTCTCTCCCCCTCTCCCTGCACTTAACCCGTGGCTCTTGAAGTAATCGCTTAGTTCCCTTGCAATCCAAGCCTCTGAGGGGGGAAAAAAAACACGCGCACACACACAAACTACCTGCAATTAGAAATTGTCGTGAATGCCCAAGATAAGAGGTAGCCAGAGTGTCAATTCCAACTGTCAATCAGTGAGATCCATCAGGCCGCCCAAAGAATTGCAAATTTGATTTTTTAATGGTAGTAATTAAAAATCGAATTTTTTCTCTCTCCACCCACCCCCCTTCCTCGCTCCCTTCTCCTCCTCTCGGCACAAAATGCAAAAAGGAGAAAAGAGAGAAAGAAAGAAAGAAAGAAAGAAAGAAAAGAAAAAGATGGGGGGTGGGAGGCGTTTGAAGAAAATAAAACCCGGAGCGCTGGGAGCATCAGCCCACGGGCCGGGCGCGCGCCGAGAAATTGATGCGGCAATACTGACACGGATTCAGGCACCTTTCGAGGGCCAATCGGAGGGAAACCCAGAACAAAATGGGGGCCAGATCGGGGGCGAAACGCGACCAAAAAGAGAAAACAGAGGCATCCAAAAGGCGGAAAAAGCACCCTCCAGCCCCTCGGCGCGCCCGGGACCGGCCCCGCGTCGGGATCCTCAGCGTTGCGGCCGCACAACCCCCGGCGCATCGGCGCTATCAGCGCCTATTCAGACGGACAATACCCGCCTCGCCTCCTCTTGATTTCGCCTGTGTCTTTGCTAAATCGCTTTTTGAGAAATTCCTCCAACATTTGCATAATGTGTTCCCGCTTTCCGCGACCCCCCCTCGCGCTCGCGCGCGCGCTCACACACTCACAGACACACACTCACAGGCGCACCCCCGCACCCCTCCTCCCTGCTGCTGCCCGCCACCCGGCCCGGCCCGGCTGGGTCCCGGCCCCTGCCCTACCCTGGCCCGGGCCGCTCGCCCACTCGCTCGCTCGCTCACCTGGTCGGCGGCGGGGCCGCCCTCGGCCGGCAGCCGGCAGCCCTCGGGCAGCGCCGGGGCGGCGCTCTCATGCTTCCAGTACATGGGCCGGGGAGCGGCGGACTCAGAGGGCGCGCAGCGCGGAGGGGGGCCACGGCCGCAGTGGGAGCAGAGGCTGAAGCAGGAGCAGGAGGAGAGCGGAGGCGCCGGCCCCACTGCCCCGGGCCCGGCCCCAGCCCCCGCCCCCGGCCCGCGCGCCGCCCCGGCCTCCCCGGCTGCAGCCGCCGCTGCCTCGGAAGAAGGTCCCGACAAACTTGGAGAGGCCCCGGCCCCCTCCTTCTCCTCCTCCTCCCCCTCTTCGTAGTCCTCCTCCTCCTCCTCTCCCTCCTCCTTGTCCTCCTCCCCCTCCAGCTGCGGCGGCGGCCGCCCTGCCGCTGGAGCCCCGCTCGGTTCAAGATGAGTCATGCGTGACCAATCCCCTCCCTGCCAAGGGAGAGCGAGACACACACAGAGAGGCAGCGACCCAGAGACACACACACACAGACATATAGACACACAGAAACTCAGAGCTGCTGACAGAGAGCCTCAGAGACGCGCTGACATACAAAGGCACCGGCAGGCACACATCCACACAGCTCTCACTACTGCCCCTCCCTCAGGGGGCACCCACAGCCCTCAGGGACAGCCCCACTCACAGGTACAGGAGGGACTCGTGGCCATCAGCCGAGATGGATTCCATATAAAGTCACACATTATATTCCGTCGATGCAATCTCACCCCTGGGACATTTGTGTACATACTGATGCAAATGATGATCTGTTCACATCGCTTCCCCGAATATAAGGCATCGGCACATACTCTCACACATCTGCACCGATACCTCTGCTCATAACAAGCAGAGAGTGCACCGGCTCCTAACGACTGAATGGAATTGGACTGGGTGGGGGAAAGCGGTTGGGGGTGGGGGGAGGATAGATTGTTTCCCTGAATTCTCCTGGGAGGGATTGTCTGGGACATGCCCCTTCCCTTCAGGATTTGCTGAGCTATCCAGACTAATGCCCATCTCACCTTCTCTAGGGGTCTACTGATAGGGAGAGAGGTGGGGAGGGCAGGGAGGCCCAGGCATTTAGATAGGAGACACAGCCCCCAAACACACAGACCCCCAAATCCTCAAACTCAAAGACAGAGTCACACACACACCAATACCCTGCAACTTACACACACAAGTGGACACAGCCTCAGCCCGCTTCACCACACACAAACAGCCTAGAGAGACACATGTAAATATACATCCTCTTCTAAAAACAAATAAGCACGCTCAGACTTGGATCCAGCCCTATAGACACCACAAGCCCCACCCCCACACCATCACACATACCATCACCTCCCTAATTGACCTCATTTACAAATGTAAACACCCCCCACACTGTTCTTACACTTGCACACCCATCTAGACTCAAGAGAGCACAGACTCCGTCAGAGCTCCAAACCTGTGTAAAACCTTATATCCTCTACCCAGACGCCCACAGACATGCACTTACATCCCTACAGATGGCGAAATAACCATTTATAGGCAGAAACAGCACACACACCACTGCAAACACAGGATTCCCAATAGTCACACCCTAGGTCTTGGACACATACAGGCACATCGTACTGGACACAGACAGACAAGGAGGTCTGCACACCAACAGAATACTAAAGACCCACTCCTGTATCTCTGATGGGTACAAGTATCTGTTCCTTTACAGACACTGAGGTACCCAGAAACGGGCCCAGGCCCAGCTAATGGCATCTCCCACCCCCTGCATTCCAGTCATTTATTGCTCTCAGACACAGAAATTCAGAGTGAAAAGTTTCTCTCTGAACCCTGATCTTTTACACTAAGAGCACAATTGTAATGTGAAAGCTGGTGAGGTGTGTGCATACACACACACATGTGCACACACATACAAACATCCCCTCAAACATCCACACGACCACAGACAAACAACCTCCTCCCCCGCAAATCTCTCTTTTGCACATAATAAATCCAGCTACTACTCCTACTTCAATCCATGATGAGGTCAGTGTTTCACAATTACGGCTTCATATTCTTTTCACAACAACCCTATGAGGTAGTGTCTCTTATTGTACTCATTTTACTGAAGAAGAAACTGAGGTTCAGGGAGATCATGTAATATGTCCCAAATGGTGCCACACAGCTAATAAATGCCAGTGCCAAGAACTCAAAACTGGATTTATCTGACATGAGAGCTCATATTCTTGATTTCTAGGCCACATACATGACAATGTCCACTCTATGCGTGCACACACGCACACACACACGAATTTTCTGGATTATCTGTCAAAAGACCTGGATATGACTCCTGGCCTCACCACTTATGGGCTAAGTTGGTTTTCTCATCTGCAAAATGGGAATAATGATAGGATGACCTTTATCTCCTTCTTCTCCTTCCCTTCTGGGTGGCTGGGGGAAGTGGGAGGTCATTGAACACTGAAGAATGCCGCACATGTGTCAGATGTTGGGAGGGCAGAGGGACTCCAGGAAGGAAGAAGCCCGTGAGGATGGTACTGGCTTTGCAGAACTTCTCAGGCAAGAGATGTGGAGGAGGCTGGAGCTGAAAATGAAAGCGCAGATGAAATTTGGGTGGATTTCGGGGAGAGAAGAAAGTATTCCAGGTAGGGAGATGACTGTAAGGGTTCAAGACAAACAAGCCGATGCACTCGTATGAGAAGGAATGTGAGGCGTGCGCTCCTTGAGTGATGATAATAACAATAGAACTACCGTTTATTGAACATTGATGTGTCAAACCCTGTTTTATGTGCATTATCTTCTTTAACCCTCTCAGCAATCCCGCAAGGAGGTTATATTATACTTATTTTGTAGTTGAGGAAACAAGCTTACAGGAGCCTTACTTCAAGCTCTATCATTCAGATTCCAGAACCCCCACCCTACCTGACTATGCAACTCTGCTCCTGAATTCTGATTAGTTGCTCAGAAAATCAAAATTGGAAGAAGCAGCATTAAACTCAGTAGTGAAAAACACAGATTGGAGCCAGACTGCCATGGTGCCAACCTTGGCATTGCCCCTTATGACCTGGGTCACCATGGACAAGCTGTTCAGCCATTCTTCAGTCGCATTTCCTCATCTGTAAAGTGGGGATGATAGAGTCCACTTCCTGTCCTTGTGAGAATTAAGCAAACGATCCATATAAAAGGGCTCAGAACCATGCCTGTCACACAGAAGGCAACCAAAGCCATCATTACAGTATGGAGTGGCTGCATTTCCCAGTTAATTTACTAGGTGCCACATCAAACTTTTAAGGAAGTCAGGGCATAAATTACCCAAATAATTGAATATTCTCCTCAATAACTTTCCTAAGGAAGCTGCAGAACCATTATTCCAACCCAGGGCTTGCCTGACTTCAAAGAGGACAGAAGTGAAATGTCTTTGGAAGAGAAATCTCTCTTCCAACTCCTGCCTTCCAGCAACTCCAGCAGGAAGAAGAGTCCAGATAGGAGAGACCTTGGCAAAATCAGGATTAGCAAATTTATTTCATTCCATCAGGATATTCAGTTTCTTCCTGTGGGAGACTGGGCAAGTCACTCAGCTTCTCTGAGCCTCGGTTTCTTTACTTGCAAAATGGGGATAATAATATCTCTCAGGATTGTGGTGACAAATAACTATATATTAAAAATGGATATTTTTAAAGTGTTACCTCTATTCCTGGTACCATATAAGCACCTTACATGTATAATGTCATAAGTAGTCTATGTATACAATGCCATCAGCATCCTACATATACCATGTCCCAAGTACCCTACAGATGTAATGTCTAGTTCTGACATGGTCACTAAGCAGGATGTAGTCATCTCATCTTCTGAGTCTAGGTCCAAGATTTGGGTCTAAAAAGAGTCTTCATTAGTAACTGGATAATTCTGTGGCAGCGCCCCCAGCAGCGGTTCTGCCCTGCCGGGGAGTAATTCTAGGAAGGTAACGTGAGCTGGGGGAGGCTGGAGACCCAGCTTCACATTTATTTACTCTGACAGCTAAATTGGTGAGCAAGAGGGAAAATCAGATGAAAGCCATTTCAGAGTAAATACTAAATACAAAACTTAAACCCAGGTTGTGACAGATGGGAAGGGGGCAACGGGAAGAGACACAGGCAGCACACCCCTCCCCTGCTCAGGACCCTGGCCTCACCTTGTCACCTTCCTGGGCATTTCCTGTTTGAGTAGAGGAAAGAGCACAGAAGGAGGTTACAACTGCGTGGCCCTAGGCAAGCAATTTACCTCTGCTGGCCTCAATGTCCTCATCGGTAAAATGTGTGCATGTCATTTGAATCAGACGACTGGGGAAGTGATGGAGAGAGCGCTAGCCTTGGAGTCAGATAGACCTGAGGTCAAATCCCAGCCCAGCCACTTCCCAGCTGGGTGAACTTAGAAAAGTGACTTATCTGAACCTCACTTTCCTTAAACTATGGGAAGAATATCAACCTCAGAAGAACAAACGAGATAATCAGTGTGAAAGGGCTTTTTAGACTTCAAAGTGTCTTGTGACTGTGAGCCACTCCGGTCACCCAAAGTCCCTTTCCAGTTCTGACGTGCACTGTGTAAGTTCCCGTCGGCAGACATTTATGAAGCACCTACTGTGTGCCAGGCTCCAGGTAAGGCACAGGAAGCACAAACTGTCCTAGTCCCTGCCCACAAGGAGCCCAGTCTACTGGGAGAGAAGAGAGCCAGCATTTGCAGCACGGTGTGCCAGGTGCTACAGAGTGGGGAGCACAGGTGCCAGAGAAGCAAGGAGAAGGGTCATTTAAGCTGGCTTACGGGGTAGGTATCAGGAAAGGCCTCCTAGAGGAGGTGGCCTTTCAGCGAAGTCCTAAAGGATGAGTAAATATGAGGCAGGCCAGGCCTGAGGGGAGTTGGATCAGGCTGGAGAGAGGGTGCCCAGTTAGTGGTTTGCTGGGGCAGCATCAGGAGATGAGGCTGGGGAAGTAGGTAGGAGCCAGCTCCTGGAGGGCTGAGGGCTGAGTTGAGGAGTTTGGATTCGTTTTGAAAGCTATGGATCCACAAGCAGCAGCATTTCGTCTCTGAAGATGCAGCATGGCTCAGTGGTTAGGGATTCTGGGTTTGGAGTCAGGTAGCCTGAGTCGATACCTGACTCTATTACACACTGGTTGTGGGACCTCAGGCGACTGACAAACTCTATGAGCCTTAGTTTCCTCAGCCACAAAATAGGCATTAACAAAGAACCCATTTAAAAGTACTGTGATGATTCCAAGAGACCAAGACCTATCTCCAAGTTAAGAGCTTGGCCTGACATCGAGTAAGCACTCAGTCACGCAGTGCCACTGTCATCTGTAATAAGAGGGTGCAATAGATCATAGGAGGCACTAGCTCAGCGGGGAGTCCTCAAGGGGCTGCATGTCCCCTCCTCAGAGAATTCCGCCCTGACCACACCATTTGAAGTAAATCTCTCCTATTAATCTTTTTCCAGCAGAGGGTAGATAAGGCTTAAAATTAGGGTAGACTGGGATAAGCCTGTATAGCATGCTAAGGAATTTCAGCTTCAAAATATAGACTGTGACAGGCCATCAAAGGCTTTTAAGCTGAAAATGACATGGTCAAATTGGGGGTTTGGAAAGATGACTTAAGCAGTGGCTTGAGGATAGATTTGAAGGGGATGAGTCTTTCACTGCATCCTGAAGATATTGCAATAAGCTAAGGAAGGTGATGAGGGAGCTACAGGGACAAAGATGATGGAAAGAAGGAATATAATGAAAAGTTAATGATTACCTGTCACTTTAATATGTTATATATGATCATATATTATATACATTCGTAACTGCATGTATAACACATCCAGTCTCCTAAAGAATCTTTATGTATTAAAGCTATATATATGTTATTATATGTCATATACCACATAATATATAATACTAATATATAATATATATATAGTCTATGATTCTGTATAACATCATATATAATTTTAATATATAAAGTTGATTATTTAAGAGACTGGATATGAGGAGTAGGGGAGCGAGAAATGTCAAGGATAACTTGCAGGTTTCTAATCTTTTATTTATTTTTTCTTCGTTATCTTGTTCCCAAAGACATGGAACCTGGGAGCAGTTGAGGACGGGCAAGGGGGAATAAGGAGCTAATAGTTTTGGTTCAGAGTACTAGGGAATATTCAGGTGGGGTGCCCAGGAGTGAACTGGATTTATATATATGTCTATAGCTCAGAAGAGAGGCTGGAAACGGAGGCGGGAACTTCAGGGACCTCAGTGCAGGGCTGGCAGTTGAAGCCACAGGAGTTGAGATATTACGGCATCCAGGATTAACTCCACATGCAGAAGAGAGTTGACTTGTTTGCTTTCTGATTTCAGGGAAGCAACTTGTCCCTGAGGCTCATTTTATTTTCAATGAGAATCACTCTTTAAATTATAAACTAAATTATAAAACATATATATCTGGTGATAAGTGCTAAAACAGAGCCAGGTATGTAGGAAGCAGCAAGGCAATTAACTGTCTTGGGGGAATGAGGTTGGGTAGGAAGACATCCGTTAGACAAATGGGTGGAGGTGTGCAGAAGGGTCTTTCCAGGTAGAAGGAACATCTTGTAAAAGGACATGGGGATCTGGGAGGTTGCATTGTGTTTGGGGTGTACAAGTCCAGTTGGGGGGAGAATGTATATTGGAGCAGACTGTAGGCGGCCTCACACACCTGGCTCATCCTGTGGGTATAGGTATTCGGAAGCGTCTTAGCTCCTCTTGTGATCAGCTCTCTCACTTCACTGGGCTTTGTTCTTCCTCCAACACTTTTCCAAAACCTTTTCCTTGGTTTCTGTTTAAACATCCTTCAGTGCTCAGCTCAGGTGTTGTTTCCGCTGGGAAATCATCTATACTCTCACCTCTGTTTCCAGCCTGGTTTATGTGCCTGTCTCCTGCTCTCCCGCAGCTCCTGAATCTTCCCTTTATCATGACACACGGTGGTGCACAGGAACCATGTCTTAACATCTTTACACCCTCCATGCCTGGCACAGGACAGATGCTCAGTATGTGTCTGAGGAATGAATAACTTTCCTTTTGATGAGGTCACCCACCAGAAAGCTTCTCAACAGGGAGAAGCCTGTTTTCAGAAGAGGAAAATTTAATTTGTTTTATTTTTTAAGGCTAAACTTTTAATTCTACTTCGAGTTCAGAAAGCTCACAGGGCGTATTGAAAATAAAATGCCATTCCGTGTAATCAGTAATCCTAGCCAAGTAAGACTGAATGCAGAGGAGGGAAGATACAGCCCCATGTGTTGGGGTAAATTCTGACAGATCTGCTTTTTTTAACCTGGGATTCAAGTCTCTCTCCGGAGACCACTAAGGAGAGCCTGCCTGAGAACGAAACCAACCAAGAGGAAAACACAATCAAGAGAGAGACAGATTCCTGACCGTATCATTCGAACACCTGGACTTTTCAGTTACTTGAGCCAATAAACTTCTTACTATAAGGTAGTTGGAGTAGGATTTTTGTCACTTGAACTGAGTCCCGACTAGCCTGCTCACACAGCCAGGGCTAGAAATCTAACTCAGGCATATCTGAGGCCAAAGGTCTCTGGGCCTTGGTTTCCTCATCTGCACAGTGAGGGGATTCCGCCTGCACTTGTATAGTTTTCAGCACAGTGATGCTATTAGGCTTGGAAAGCCAGTTTTCTAGTGCAACACATGAATAAGGGGTCAGAGATCTGATAAGGAACTGACAGCATCCACTGCACACCATTCTATCACCTGTGTGGCTTTCATTCTCTGCAGTTAACACCATCACTTTTGACACCACAAAGGTTTAGAAAGACATTTCCACTAATGGAATATAATTTAGGGCAAGGGTCAGCAAACTTTTTCTGTAAAGGTCCAGATGGTGAGTATTTTGGCCTTTGTGAGCCATGCAGTCTTTGCTGCACTATTCAACTCTATTACTGTAGTGGGAAAACAGCCACAGATACGTAAATGAATGGAGGTGGCTCTGTTCTAATAAAAATTTATCTATGAACACTGAAATTCAAAATCCATGTAATTTTCATGTGTCACAAAATAGTATTCTTTTGATTTTTTTCTTCAACCATTTAAAAATGTAAAAAACATTCTTAGTTTTGGGGGCTGTACAGAAAGAGAGCACAGGACAGGTGGGCTGAGTGTTTGCAGACCTGGGTTCTACCTAATGCTCTCTCACAAACTGTGTGATCCTGGCCAAGTCACTCTGTCTCTCCGGGTTTCTGTTTTTTTCCATCTGGACAACCAGGGGCCTATATGGGATAGCCTCTCAAGGCCCTTCAGCTCTCAAGTACCACGATTCTGATTTTTCATCAACAAATATTTATTGAGCATCTATTACCAAGCCAGCCAATGTTTTAAATGTTGGGGATATAAGTAAAAGTTTCTGCTCACATGGAACCTACATTCTAATGAAAAAAAGAGAAGATAAATTTATATACAATGCTGGGTAGTGAGAAGTGCTCTTTAGAAAATGAAGGGGAAAAGGATTGGGGAGTGATAGGGCTGTGATTTTAGGAAGGAGGTCAGGCAGCCTCTTGATCACTGACATTTGAACACATACATGAATGGATGAGGGAGTGGGCTCTGTGGAACAGCCAACACGAAGGCCTTGTGAAATGGCAGCCCCCTTGTATTCGAGCAACAGCAGGGAGGCCCATGTGGCTGGAGCGCAGTGAATAAAGGGGTAACAGGAGGTTATAAGGTTAGACAGGCAGTCACGGACAGGTCATTCATGGCCCGGTAGGTCTTCGGATTTTATTCCACGTGTGATGGAAAGCGACTGAGAGGGGAACAATGTGCCCAGATTTTATAAGGGTTGCTTTCACTACCATGTGGAAAATGACTCTAGGAGGCACTACTAGAGGAGCGGAGATAACCAGAAAGGTACTGCAGAAGTCCAGGCAAGAGACGACACTGGCTCGAACAAAAATGGGAGCGCTGGAAGTGGTGAGAAGAGGCTGGATTCAAGACGTATTTTGAAGGTAGAGTTGACAGGATTTGTTGAAAGACTGGATAGTCGCAGGAGAGAACAAGAAATATTAAGGACAAATACGGTGGGAGTGAACCATATTTAAGGAACATGATGATTACAACAGGAAATATTTAACATTTATAAGGCAAGAATTAATCCTATTCTTTTATATAGCAGTATTAAAAACTCAGACATATGTGCTGATTCAGAAATTAATTGTACATACACCTCAATAAACACAAGACAGGATTCTAGGATATTGGTTTAAAAAAAAACTTTTGCTGTTGAATTTTGACATGCTTTGAAAATCTTTCCTCATGTGATCCTCTTCCTCATCACAATGCTGCCAACTATAGAAAATCAACTGGATGGGGCTGCATTTTGCATTTGATAAAATAGGAGCTGAGATTAAGAAGACACTTCATGCTTCTCTCCTGAATATTTCCCTCCATTCTTCATTCTTGTGTAAATCAAAATGATGTGATATAACTGTAGCAAAACAGTAAACCAACATATAATTTTAAAGTACAGATAACTTTGTAATAAAGGGTCAACCAAGTTCACATTTGTGTCTTAGAAACCTCTGGCCACATTGCTTTCGGCAGATTTACGACACATACATTTATTCTTTTGAAATCTCTACTTTGAAAGAGGGACTAAACACAGTATGATGCTTTCAGGCGCTTCCATTAACAACTTCTTTTTAAGGAGTTAGATTTGCAGTGAGAACAGCTGGTCTCTTTCCTCATCTCTAACCAGAGAAGCAGGCCCGCGCAGAGGGGGGACAGAAGTGCCGCCAAGGTCGCCTCCAGCCAGAGCCTTCTGCAGAGCAGGCACTTAGAAACAGCAGCCCGCCTGGACACACCGGCCCGAGTCTTGGGAGGAAGCAAGCCTACCAGAGAGCTGTAGTCTTTATTCCAGGAACTGGACGAGAGAAGACACAACACATAGACGCTGTCGTGCATTTATTCACACGGAGGAATAAGAATCAGTACAAATAATAAACATTGCTTAAATACAAATAAATAGCTCTGGTTTCTAAAGGAAACAACTCTAGATAATTCAAAGTTAGGTATTTTCTAAGTTCCTATTAAAAATAGAAGACTTTTTTGCTTTAAGTAAGTCCTACTCCACCATAACCCTTTGAGGACTTAAGGATAAAATGGTGAATTCTAACTCTAAGAAGTCACCAGAAAAAGGGGAGATAATGTTCCCACCTCCCCGAACTATCCCCCAAATGGAAAGAGAGTTACGTGTATCGTAGACAGAGCTAATAAACGCAGAAAGTATTTAATATCTAAAGATTTCTAAAAAGACTGACCTTGGGAAAGGTGATAGGAATTTCTCTGAACCAGTCCTGTGAATTCTGAAACCTCACTATGCTGAAGTTTCGGTTCCAGTGTCTTAAATCCATTTATGCTCATAGGAAGACTACGTTCCAACAATGAAAGCTTCCTCTTGCTAGGAACGACAACGGTAAACAGTCTGTAACCGCTAGGAATGGCCCTAGGGTAACACAGTGGTTTACCTGGTAAAGAAGCAACAGTGTTGCCCAATGAAACAGTGGGTCAACCTGGCACCAAAATGACCAAACCTGCTGACAGAAACACACTCCCAAGTCTGCTGATTTATTTTTCTGTATTGTTATATTTAGAATGTTCAAAGTGGCAAAAAATATTTGGGAAGAAGTATATTCTCCAAACGAAGAATCATTTTAAAGTCATGCAGTCTTTCAAGCCTTTGTTTAAAAAGACATAAAACACAAGGTCATCACAATCTCGGTGCCAGAGCAGTACCTGCTCCATCAACTTTCTGTGTCCACTGCATGTCCCCTCCTCACCTCGCACAAGACAATTCAATTTCTTCTACTCAGACCCCTACACTATTATTAATACGTAGCATGTTTGATAGAGATCAATACAGCAATGTTTAGGTTTTCAAAGAAATTTTGCTTTTCTATTTAGATTGACCATGATAGAATTCCAAATAGAACATTCTCATGCTATAAAAACATCTCATGCAATAAGTGCAATTTTAAAAGTCCCACATTAATAACAACATGTGGTGTTATAGAAGGCAAGATTATTTAGATTTTTAAAAAATGATCACTATAGCATAAAAGTTGGACTTCCAAATAGAACTTCCGTTGTGGTATAAAATGGTAAATTTGATTCTACAGTTTTGTCCAGGCAAACCATTTTAAGATATACACCATGTTTTCCTAATTGGGATTTTGAAACAATAAGCATAATTCTTAAACAGATTACCACAATATTTGCTCAAAGAACCAGCTTTTTTGCCAAGAACTCGTTTTTTTTAGTCCAGTTGGAGGGATTTCCATAGTAAATTCCCGAACAAAAGTTCTGAACATGATTCAAAATCTCTCACTTCCCTCCCTATCTCTTATTTTTTCTTTGTGTTGTAAAGATATCTGAGCACAGAAAAATGCTCTATTTTTTTTTAAGACGGACATTAATAAATTTAGTTTCCTGATTTAAATAGTGACAATTTTACGCTTGCCTTTCTCTCTGGCACACTATATAATGTTTCTGGAGTTACAAATCCAAACAAACCAGCCAACTAGAGCATCCCAGCGTTCAAATCACAATTTTGGATAGAATCCTATTTATTCTGGATGATGCTCAATTCCACACATACTTCAGGGAAGAAATATCCATAAGAACATCCAAAAATGTTATGTTACCAAACTCTAACGTGTGACTGTGCTCTGTTGGATATACCATTCACATCTACAAAGTACAAAGGCAGAGGATTTCAAGTGTGGAGACCAATTTGCTTTTGCTGCTACAGTAATTCATAACCATCATCTTCGAGATTTCCAGGCTGTTCTAGAATAAGGAGTAGTCCTTTTTTTATCTGGTGGTTTAAAGTAGGAATAAACAGGTGCTGCTGGATACTCTGCATCAGGATTTTCTGCCATCATTTTCAGCTTTGCTTCAATGGCTTTTATCTTTGCAGTGACACTGGAAAAAGGATAGCAGAGGATCAGAGAGGGCCTGGGTACATTCAGAACACACTTGTATATTTCATTGTCCTTGTGCCTCTTACGTATATCAGAGAAGCAACAAGATATTCAAATACGACCATGCAAACATTTCATATTAAACACACACAAAAATACCTAATGCTCTCATTTTAAGAAAGAGATCAACTCTAAACCATCTCTTACGTCTTTACTATAAGCCCAGACACTGTTAGGAGTACTTCGCATATCATTATATTTAATCCTCAGACATAAACACTGTTTGGCACCTTAGTGCTTGGCGGACAGCAGGCACCAAAAATAACTCGTGAAGAAACTGAAAGCAGGGTCTGGAAGAGGTATTTGTACACCTATGTCCACAGCATTATTCACGATGGTTAAAATGTGGAAGCCACCCAAGTGTCCACTGATATATGAATGGATAAGCAAAAAGTGGTATATTGGAATACTTTGGAAAACTATTTTGGAATATTATTCAGCCTTAAAAAGGAAGCAAATTCTGACATATGCTACAACATGGATGAACTTTGAGGACATTATGCTAAGTGAAATAAGCCAGTCACCAAAGGACTAATACCATATGATTCTATTTATATAAGGTAGTCATAGTCGTCAAAATCAGAGAGACAGAAAGTGGAATGGTGGTTGCCAGGGGCTGGAGGGAGGTAGTAATGGTGAATTACTGTTTAATGGGGTTAGTTTCAGTTTTACAGGATAAAAGAATTATGGAGATGGAGAGCGCTGATGGTTGTGCAACATTATAAATGTATGTAATACCAAAGAACTGTACGCTTAAAAATGGTTAAGATGGTAAATGTTAAGTTACACATATTTTACAATACTAAAAACAATTGAAGAAATAATTTGTGTAGGATTGAAGACATTATAAAGTGGGTTATATTCCTCATTTTGCAGATGAAGAAATGCAGGCACAGAAAGGTTAACTTGTCCAATGTTACACGGCTACTAAGTGGCAGAGCTGAGAGTGGAATACAGTCGGACTTCAGAGTCCATGCTATTAACTACTACACTACCACCTTTTGAATCACTGAACAATAACGGAAAAAACATCCTGGAACTCCTATAAAGTCTCTTTCTATTGGCAAATATGTTTTCATAAAGCTCATCATTTACAGAGTGCTTATGAAGAACCACACACTGTGCCCAGCATTTTACTTATATTGTTTCTTTCTAATCCTTACAATAATATCACAATGGTTATCATCGACATCTTACAGATAGAGAAACAAATGCAGAGAGGTAGTGATTTGCCCAAGGTTCACAGAGCTAACAAACTGTGGAGTCAGGATTCAGGCCCAGTTTGTGTATCATCAAAGCCCTTGCTTTTCCCTCCCCATCAGGTGGGGAGCTGAGCAGCCCTGTAGCAGAGAGATGTGGTGAGGAGACACGGCAGAAGTCCTGAGGAATTCCCCTGATGGAGGTCACTGCTTTCCCTGGACCAAATGCAAAGCACAGGCAGTGGTATTTCTGGGCCCAGGGTCCCTTTATTTTCCATTCTTGATGCTGTCAATGGTCTACAGTCACGGAGAGAAGCTTGCAAGGGAATGTATACACGGCCTTTCAGAGATCCCCAAAAGATATACATCTGTTGTACCTACTCGTAATTTTACATGGGCAATGTAAAATTAAAAACTAAGTTACAATAAAAAGAACACTGAGGCGTTAACCGAGATGCAGTCCAGCACCTCTTCCATTAATGGGACAGCCAGCCATTCATTCTGTATGAGTCACAGAGAAACAACCCTCCCTAACTAGGCATAGATGTTAATAGAAAGATGTATGCTGAAGTTCTCTGAGTTAAAAAATAAATGGAAAACACAAGGTTATCTGGTAAAAAGTGCCAACACTGAAAATAAGAAACTAAAGACATGTTCATTGTAACGTGAGGATCACCAGGTATAAATGCAGTCGTCCCCTCCCACTGGGTGTCAGATTCATGGAAACCTGCACAGAAACCACCCTGTGATCAAGGAGGTGCAGCCTTACGGGAAAACAGCAGAGTGGGTATGCGTTCACAGCGAATCTACAGAAGTCATTATAATTTTTCTTTTTAATTTCTGGGACTACAAAACAGTAAAGCAGCACAAAATTAAGAAATATCAATGGTATTAAAGTAAATTAGTAACTATAAAATTAATTTTAATTGACCAATTTTATCACACCTGAACACATTTCAGGATTACATTCCCCTGCAGTGCTAATGAGATGTCTGTAAATCTGTTTTGTTTGGTGCAGATACTATACAAGAAAGGTTTTCCGTTTGTTTGCTTTTCTGTCTGGCCCTCCATCCAAATAGGCGTCACTTTCCTGATTTCATGAGCGAGAGCTGACTTCTAATCCCTATAAAACGGTGAGGCTCCTTTATGTGTCTGTCCCCCTCCCCTGGAATAGGCTTTAGAAATGTGTTCCTGCATTTACAGCATGGAGTTTCTTTGAAGTAGTAACAAAAATTGGAATTCTGAAGTCCAGTAGACCTGGCTTTGAATCTGGACTCTGCTATTTTCCACCTGTGTGATCTTGCCCAGAGTACTCTGCCTCTCTAAGCTTCAGTTTCCTCACATGTAAAATGAATCTAACAGTAGTTTTACCAGCATTTTTATAAATAAATGACATAAGGCATGTAAAGTATTTAGCACAGTGCCTGCTTCACAGTAAGCTCAATAAATCCTGGCTATTGTTACTGTTAAAATTTCTCCTTAAGCTACAGTGCAAAAAAAAATCCTAATTCTATTCAACCATTCACTTAACTTCCCCTTTCTCTACCCAACCCTTAGTTCCTTCTGTTTTGAATTAACTCCAAAGGAGTAACTGACAATTTATATGTACTAGAACCAAAACTGTCATAGTTGCTGAAATGGTACACAGAATTAAAGTGCTGCAGACTAAAATTTTCTACAAAGGAATTTGCAGCTGGGGAGGAATGAGTGTATAAAGACAAACGCTGAAGAGACTCAAGGCCTTATGAAAATGCCCGTTTTTAGGGTAAGGACCGTGTCTGATTTACCTTTGTGTTCCAGGGCCAAGCACAATGGCTGGTACGAGGTAAGTACATCAGGCTTTTTTGAGTGAATGAACTCTATAAATGGGTAGTACCAGATCTTGGGGGTATGGAAGGAGAGCAAACATATCCATTCTGGAGATGAAGTGCACACATCTCTCAACATGTCAAAAGTTAGCAGATTCTATTCTAAACTAAGAGTCTGAAGATTTGCTAGAGTAGGAATGAAGGCTGGGAATGGAGAAATGGCTCAAGCTCTGGAACACTTGTTTGTGTCTTTCCCCAGCACACCATCTTACCTCAGGTTAGACTGGGTGGGCTCAGTGCTTGAGGATGGCTCAAGACTGATTGGAAGGATCTTATCATTCTTGTTATGATCGTATCTCTGAAAGTAAGAAAAAGGGAAATACGTTCACTTGGGCAAAACCCAGCCCTCTTCTGCAGTGCACGGCTTCAAAAACTCCGGCCCCACCAGTGCATCAACAGCACATTTCTAGACAATTTAGGACTGCTTTACATTTAGAATTAATGCAAAACTCCATACAATTTTGACCCAAAAGCTATAAATTTAGAAAAAAGTTTAGAAGAGGCTTGCCACCTAGCCATTAGTCCTCTTTATTTGGTAGGGAAAGAATTTCAACTTTCAAATTCATAGATGGTAAAAATACACAGCAGGATTTGCCTCTTACTTTCTTATTCTAACTGTCACATATCACCTCTTACAATATCTATTTAGCTTTATTCAAAACACTTTAAAATTTTGCTAGATTTCTGGAAAGTACCAAGCCTAATATTCAACTCTTAACACGCCCGAGTGGAGAAAAAAGTCATAACAGCTTTCAGCCACTGATACAGAAAACATTCTTCAGTAAAAGAGTAGCTTAATTTGATGTTAGATAATTATATACTTCTTGTAAAAAGTAAATATAATATTAAAAAGCAATTAGGAGCCTCTGGTCAAAAAGACTTGTAGGAGAAGAGAACTGTGGGGCACAGAGATTCCCAAATGAGACAGGAACGAAGGGTGATTTCTCTCGCGTGTCTTCTCAGTGAGATGCAGAACGAGAAAATGACAGCCAGTCTGGCAAATGAGACTCGATTTTCTTTTGAGTAAAAAAAGCATTTGGTAATTCTCCTTGTTGTTTCCATTTTTAAGGCAATGTGTCCTAGAAATTGAGAAGGCTCTGTGATTACCTGAAATTCTCATACGCATCCAAAGGGTCCAAGCTCGGTTTTTCAGCTTGGATGCTGAGCTCAAATGTTTAATCTCTGTGACTCTTTACTGGGAAGCTTGTTGGATAGAGAGTGTCTGATCAAAAATCATGCTCATGTAGCTGAAGACTGAGGCTCCAATTTTAACTGTCACAAATCTTTTTGCAGGCAGGTCTGTCAAGACCCCATTGCAGAAGGAAGAGCAGCAACTTTGAGGTTCCACATACTTCCCACCTCTGTGCTGGCTATAATAGAAGGCCATTCATTTTTTTTTAATGGTTGTGGCTTTTCCAGTTCATTTCCCAACAGAACAACTCCAAGATGAACAAGGCACTTTGCCACTTCTCGGTCCTTGGGGACAATACAGACACTGCAAAGTCCCACAAATTACTCTCGAAAATCTCTGGAGTAAGATGTCAGTGCTTTAAGCACTCACACAAATGACCCATTTGTCAAGCATTGAGAATAAACATATTCAAACACTCTACAGAACTGGGAGGCTGGGAAGCATCTAATAATGCTTAAAGCAATTAATTTCTAAAATAAATACATTTTCTCCTCCAAAGAGCAACCCCCACCAAAAAAATGACAGAGATCTGAGTATACACATCAACCACATGGAAAGATCAATCAAAAACAGAATCTGTGGGTACGTAGGGGAAACAACGAAGGAACTCAATCCCTCCTGAGATGTTTCTCAAAAGAAAATTCTGGCAACACACACGGTAAAAACAAGTAGGAGACCAAAGTACGGCTGTTCCAGATGTGAAGAGGCTGGGATGCAAATGGGTAAGCGGACAACTGTCGTTCAGCAGACTCATGTAGGACAAGCTTGACGTCGTCTTTCCAGCCTGTTAGACTTACCTTTACTTGAGCATGTGCCCATCGGACCACCAGCTTCTTAGACAGAGCCAGCTTGCCATTGAGACACTGGATGGCTTGTTCTGCTTCCTGTCCAGGAAAGGGACAAATGGTAGTCAAAAATTCAAATGCCTAACTAGCTCCGTGTATTCTCACAGGGCCTCACTAGCTTTGACGCCTGCATTTCTAACCAAACTGCTTTAGGTCAACAAGGGGTAAAGAGTTTACAACAAAAAAAGGCCAAATAATAAAAAGGGTACGCATTTTATAAATGAGTCAAACAAAAATTCAAATCCTGACTCTGTCCTTACTGGCAGTGTGATATTTGGCAGGTCACTTAACATCTCTGAATATTAGCTTTTCACCTGTAAAACATGGACAATACTACTTGTTCCTCATTGGTTGTTGTGAAGAGTCACAGTGCGTGTAGAGCAGGCAGCATGTGGTAAGTGTCCAACCAGTGTTAGCTTGTAGTCCTGTTCTCCTTAGCGAGACCTTTCTATACACTTCTCTTAGAGACGGCAGCACCTACCATGTCCAGAACTTGTCCTCCTTCCAGGGACTGTGGAACTATATCCCAAACTAGGCATTATACTCCCTGGATCCAAAGTGAGAAACAGTAATGGTTTCACAGGATATGGGAATGAAGGAAACTATGCCGGAAAAAGCAGGAGTGAGTCAAAGAAACTGTGAGCAAGGTGTTTGTGCCAGCCAATCTACGCACCTGGCTTCCCGAGCCAAAGTTCCCTGACCCTTTCCCCATCAGATATAGGAGCAACAAGGTTGAAAGGAATTCCTGAAGCTGGATAATAGGCACTCTAGGACATTCCCAGGAAGCCTGGCTGTACTTTTCCATCCTGCCAAACCTTCTCTGCTCCATTTGTAGCCATGAGGCATCCGGCCAAGTCTAACCCACGTTTACTGCGGGTGAAGAAGCCCTTAAGGAACAGGAAGAGGAACAAGGAGGTCTATCTGAGACTGCAGTGTAATGCCAGCAGGCACTCCAGTCTGGTTTGCCCAGTGATTCTCTTATTCTCCTGGAGCTTGCCATCATGACATTCAACAAATATTTACTGAGTGCTCGCTGTATGAGAGGCATGAGATAGTCACTGGCATCTTTCTCTCACTCTAGCACACAAAGTTAGAGGGACAGATAAGAGACATTTTATTCTTCTTTTAAGTTTCATTTAGTGAGTGAGAATTCACATGGCACTCTCTATTAATCCTGTAGCATCAGCAGTAATAAGATACCAGGAGGGGATGTTTTAAAAAATAATTTCCTATCTCTGTACATTGTTTCAAAGTTCATGTATTCAATACTATTATTAAATGCCAACTTTTTTCATATGTACCCTCATCTAGTCTCTCAAGTTCCTATGAGTTAAGGAGGGTATGTCTTTTTAATCTCCGTTTTTAGATAGAAACTGAGGCCAAAAGAGGTTAAGAGACTTGCCCAAAGTTCATAATAAGACCCAGAAATACAAGCTAGGCTTTATGACTTCTAGTCCAGTGTTTTTAAACCAACATCTGCCCCAACATGACCACTGATTTTAGATGTCTGTACGAATCCTTATCACATACTATCATTAAGGAAGAATAAAGTATTTAAAAATACTAACCATATAGGGCATTTTTTTTAGTTCCCTCAAAAACACTTGAACAATTAGAATAGCACTGTATCAGTTATTGCCTATCACATCTGCAAAAATTAGAGCAAATAAAAAAATCCCCACTGGCCCCACAGCATAGTGGTTAAGTTTGGTGCGCCCCACTTCAGTGGCCTGGGTTCGAGGGTTTGGATCCTGGGTGTGGACCCACACCACTAAGTCAGCCATGCTGTGGCAGTGACCCACATATAAGATGGAGGAAGACTGGCACAGACCTTAGTTCAGGGCTAATCTTCGTCAGCAAAAAAAGAAAGAAAAAAAATCCCACGAAAAAAACCCAGCACTGGTAAGGACAAACAACCTTCTCATACTGATACACCATTTCTTGAAGGCAATTTGGCAGTTATATTAAGAAAAAATATGCACACACTTTGTTGAAATCACTCCATTTCCACAGGCGTAGTAAATATGCACATAGAACTATAAAAATATTCACTTCTGTACTGTTTACACTTGTGAATCACTGGGGACATCTAAACAGCTAACAATTGGGAATTAGTCAAATAACTTATCATAAGGTCATATAATCAAATATCATGCAGTCATCGGAAATGATGTTGACTAGCTTTTAAACTGAGGTCTAAATTACACATAAAAAATGCATAAATAGTAAAGATATAGATCAGTGAATTTTTACATATATATATATATATATAGCTACACTGGTGAAACTACAATATCATGATTCAGGATGTTATCTTGATGTGTATGAAATGACAAAAATTTTTAATATACTTTGAGTGGTAAACAGGATAATATGATCTAATTCATATGTTATAAGTTGTACATGTGTTTATGGGTGTGTGAATGTGAAGAAAGAAGAAGAGACTAGAAAGATATATAACTAAATATTAACAGTGATTACTTCTGGGTATTGGGCTAAGTGAAGTCACTTATCTTACATTTTCATCAACATGTATTACTTTTATAATAAAAAAACATCCAAATACAGTTATTATTAATAAAACAATAACTAGACAATGTTCTCACATAGGACTAATAGTTACAGAGGTACTAAGCAGTATCTCTATATTTAATAACATTCAAATTCAATTTCTTTATCCATAAATGTCCACTCCAAGGACTAAATTTTTAATACGAGAAGATATATGTATATATCATGGCTGAAGCTGAGTATTTTCTTCCTCTACATATATCCAAATTTGTATGCATTTGTTCTGAGACATTGAGAAGAAGCGTACGTTTTTAAGAAATCAAAATAAAAGAGTTTGTGGGTGGCTCACCACAGAGAGGGAGGGATTCTGTACCACAGGGCAAGACTACTGAAAGAAAAGGAGGCTCTGTTGGCTGGCCACTAAAGGAACAAACAAAACAGAATAGGGAGGAGGATGTCCACGTGCTTCATGTGGGCATCCCAAAACATCTGGTCATAAAAGTAGGTCAATCGCCTCAGACTGTGAGCCTAGGGAGGGTAGATTCTGAAAGCTGTTCCCCAACCCATTTGTCTGCTGAGGACTTCCTTTAGGACTCAGAGCGAGGCACACAGAGATGAGTCAGACATGGGTCCTGCCCACAGGGAACTGCTATTCTAGTAGTCAAGAGAGATGCACGGATAACCACGAGAGAGGATCCTAAGTACTGTGCCGGGGGAATGCAATTACCTGCTTAGTTTCGAAGTTAACGAAACAGTATCCTCGAGGCTGGCCCTCCAAAGCACCTGATTTGTGGAAGAGGAAGTCGAACTGCTTCACCGTGCCAAACTTCTGGAGGAGCTTGAGGAGGTGGTATCTGTGGAGACAGAATGGCCGATGAGCACACTCTGGAAATTTTGTTGGCCACTCAGCCTGAAGTGTGAGATAAAAGCAGGAGATAATTTACCCCAGGGATAAAATCTCGCCCCCCTGCCCCTGCCTTCCTCTATACTGCAGTGTCAGTTTATTTGGCAAACAGAGTTGTTTGCCTCTATTTGGAATGGGAACTAGAATTGTCACGGCTATGCGTCTGTCCAACACAAAAACACCAAAGAAAAAACCACACCTAACAAACAGCTGTCTGGCCCACAAGCACCATTTGTTTTTCTTTGGGAGAAAAGCTCAAAAATAGTGCTGATTTATTTGTTTTTAATTTCTTGGCAATGAAATAGTATTTGTGAATAACTACAACTCCATCAGAAACACACACCCATACCCCAAAAGCCAAAGCCTATCCTAGCCCCAAAATAAAGTAACAAACACATACACATTCACACAAACGAACAACCCTGGAAGACTTCCTTGTTAGATGCCATAGCTAATCATTAGCCCCAAACTGCACTTGTGAGAAACTGCCAAAACCAAACCACAGCTAGTGGCACTTCCGTAAGTTCTTGAGAGTTTCAATCCCTGATGTGACTGAACGTTGGGACAATGTGCAGCCACAGCGTGACTGAGGCTGGTTTCACACAGGACAGGGGAACCTGGCCAGTCCTAGAAATCATCCAGCCATGGGTAACTAACCAGTCTCAGCTGCTCTAACACAGTTTATACTCTGGAGCACACTGGAATAAAGACCACAGATGGCCAAGCAAGAAATTTATCCCTGGCAGGAGGTTCACCCCAAGCTCTTGCTTGCCCCTCTACCCTCAACCCCTCCTTGGATTCCTTTCTCTAAAACCTATTTGGTTTCTATAGAGCTTCTAAGTTATTCAAACAGATGTGGCCTTAACAGGTTGCTGTGGTCAATCTCAACTCCGACTTCCTGTCATCTGATGTGAGGGTGAGACAAACCAACAGCTCTCCCGTTTCCTTTTCCTTTGGCCTTCCTCCTGGCATCCTCCGCACTATTCAAACGGAGTCAAGGCTTTCTCTAAACAATGCTGTCCCTGTGATACTAAAAAGGTATCAGCCCACATGCTAAATCTGTTATTACTGGGAATTCTACCCCACAGGGAGTCAGCAAAGCTGTCGTTACAGCCACATTTATATTCACATTGTTTTCTGGGAGAAACCCATCAAGATTTTATTCTTGAGTAAGACTCTCCCTTGGGAGGCAGAAAGATATGAAATGGATCATATGCTACACTAAACCTGAAACTAATGCACATCAACACGAAAGCCCATTATCCTGGATCAGGTGCCTGACACAGCGGAGTAAGGAAGACATAATACAGGTCTTGTACTTGGGCAGGATGCAAGGATCCCAAGGCATACTGTGGATATTAATCTGGTCTTTAGACCTGTCTTGAAAGGGAAAACAACTGTAATTCTCCAGTTTCCAAATTCTCAACTCCCACCAGGAGACCTCAACTGCTAGTGAGAATGTAGGAGGTGATTCTTCAGGGGAAAGGGATACACCTCAAATGTAAATTTCTGGTTTTACTCGATTTTTTGAATGAGGCTTACAGCAAGGGTGAGTCTCTCAAATGCACAGACAGACAGATGGGCTAGAAGAGTCTCCCCATGGTCTTTAATTCACAGCTGCATCTTCCACTTACTACACCCATTCAAAACTTAAGACTGCGCCAGTTGCCATGAATGGTGGGTCAAACTCGTTTTTTAAAAAGCAATCTAAGGGCTACTGTCGGCTGGTCATCTTTTCATTAGCTCCATTCTGCTTAATAGCAGGAAGGTAAGGCAATCGGCATTTCCTAGGAAATGAATTTTAATTTACTCAGGAAAAAAAAAGCCGACAGATTATTCTTTGAAAAGCTAACAAATACGTTCTGCCCAAGAAGTGCGACCTTAAGATTCCAGGAACATCTGCTTAGGTCTGTGTCTTTCAACTTCTCCAGGATTTTTTTTCTTGTTTGATAATTTCTTGAAATTATCGGAACACCGAAACAAAAGAATGAAATGTGTACTATTTTGCTTCCTGGAGATGGGGCCTGCAAGCTCTGATAGCGAAAAAAGCCTGAAGAATCTTGCTTTCACATCTGCAAGCACTTTCATCTGCTGCTGAAGTACGGGAGAGCTCACTACTCATCCGAGCCTCGCTTCACTGAATGAAACGTGGGCCCTCCAGCCTCCAGGAGCTAGAGAATTAGTACACCAGTCCCATACATATTTCTGCAACTTAATCAGTGCTTTCAGCAATGGGTCTTTAAAATGGCCTTCCTGCCTAATGGCACAAAAGTGACTGATCTACACAAATGGTAAAACAGACATCTATTATGTGTCAAGAACTGTATCAGGCACTTGGACCATCCAGATGAATACAACTAGGTCCATAACTAACTGGTGAAGGCCCTAAGTCCCTGCCTTCAAGGACCTCACATTCTGGTTAGAGAAGAGAGATATGTAATCAAACCATTACAAAACAGTGTGATGCTTGCACACAGAGGTATGCATAGGAGCACACAGATGAAGAGGACCAACTGTGCAGGGAAGGCTGTGGTTAATGAAGATCATGTGCAAAGACATAAAGGCGAAACAGATTCTGATCCACTAGAAGAGAGTGGGGTAGGCAGTAAGAGATGAGGCTGAAAGGCAGGCAGGGGACAGGTTTTGAAGATGATGTGTGCTTACTGAGGGAATTTTAATTTGATGCTGGAGGCAATGGAAAGCCAATGAAATGTGCATTTAAGATTGTTGTTAGTCCATAAGGCTTCTAGAAGAAAACGTAGGCAGTACACTCTTTGACATCAGTATTTAAAGGATCTTTTCGGACACCATGTCTTCTCAGAGAAGGGAAACAACAGAAAGAATAAACAAATGGGACTTCATCAGACTAAAGAGCTTCTTCAAGGCAAATGAAAACAGGATTGAAACAAAAAAACAACCCACTAACTGGGAAAAAATATTTGCAAGTCATATATCTGACAAAGGCTTAATATCCATAATATATAAAGAACTCTCACAACTCAACAACAAAACATCAAACAACCCAATCAAAAAATGGGCTGGAGACATGAACAGACATTTCTCCAAAGAAGATATACGGATGGCCAATAGGCACAAGAAAAGATGCTCATCATCGCTGATCATCAGGGAAATGCAAATCAAAACTACACTAAGATATCACCTTACACCCATTAGAATGACAAAAATTTCTAAAACTAATAGTAACAAATGTTGGAGAGGTTGTGGAGAAAAAGGAACCCTCATACACTGCTGGTGGGAATGCAAACTGGTGCAGCCACTATGGAAAACAGTATGGAGATTCCTCAAAAAATTAAAAATAGAACTACCATACGATCCAGCTATCCCACTATTGGGTATCTATCCAAAGAGCTTGAAGTCAGCAATCCCAAAAGTCCTATGTACCCCAATGTTCATTGCAGCATTATTTACAATAGCCAAGACATGGAAGCAACCTAAGTGCCCATCAACAGATGAATGGATAAAGAAGATGTGGTACATATATACAATGGAATACTACTCAGCTGCAATGCAGAACAAAATCATTCCATTTGCAATAACATGGATGGACCTTGAGGGAATTATGTTAAGTGAAATCAGCCAGCTAGAGAAGGATAATCTGTGTATGACTCCACTCATATGAGGAATTTAAAAATGTGGACTAAGAGAACAGTTTAGCGGATACCAGGGGAAAGGTGGGGTGGGGGGTGGGCACAAAGGGTGAAGTGGTGCACCTACAACACGAATGACAAACATTAATGCACAACTGAAATTTCGCAAGATTGTAACCTATCATTAACTCAATTAAAAAAAAAGATTGTTGTTAGTGCACAATTTGTTTTAGAGTAAGATTTCTTTATCAACATATAGAAATCATATGTGGTGAGTCTTTATGTGCTATGCTCTGTACATTATTAAACGGTCTTACTGTGTCTCAAATTTAAGTAAGCAAACAGTAAAGGCTGGTTCATGCAAACCAAGGCATGAAAAGAAGCATGGGCAACAACGGAAAAATAAGGAACGGGCTGAGAGAGAAACGGGTTTCTTCAGGGCTAAATACATTGTTCTTACATGCTCATGTATTCATTCTCCCTTGCATCCTAGTTTATCCCTGAAAGTCTGCATCGGAAAGACATTTCCACCTGGATGGCTCTCCACTACTTGTAAGTTTACTTAATATACCACAAACTAACCTCCTCCCCTCCACAAACTGAGGCCTGCTTCCAGCTATCCCACTGGTCAGCGTGGACATGATTCTTTTACATTTCTCGGGCGGGAAACATTAGGATCATCTTCAACTCTCCTCTTCTCTTCAATCACTTTCTCCATCTCTCAGACTCACCCATTGGTTTCCGAGTTCATTGCCTCTGTCTAGATGATATTAATGGCAGGTCTGTAGCTTATCTTCAACTTCAATCTTTCCCCCTCTAATTCATCCTACCTATTGATGTCTAATTTCCTTACTAAAACATCACTTTCATGATGTCAATCTCCTGCTAAACACTAAATGAGTCTCTTCTACATGAAATTCAAACTTGTTTGAATAAATTTTAAAGACCCTGTCTTAATCTGATAGAATTCTATCTATCCAACTACTATTTTCATTATCATTTAATACACAACCTCTCCGTTAGTTGAAAAGGTCTTCCTGATATTTTGCTCACACATTCCTACTTATACTTTTATTTAGGATTTGCCCTCCATTTAGACTGTTCCTTCTTTTAGAATTTCTACTGGCTTTTTTCTCTCTCATACTTCTCCTTATGCACAATGCAGTGGCTATTAATTTGGCTTTCTACATAGCACATTTAATATTTGAAAAAGAAAGCAGTACTAACCCTTTTAGAGGAAATGAGGGTGTGGAAAATAGATAATTTCTAAGGACATTAACTTTTCCAGTGTCTCTGCTAAAGGAGCTAGTAAGGACATTTAGAGGTGCTGTCTTACCCTCACAGTTAGATTGGGTCCCATAACAATTTAAAAGATGTCCTTATATCTCAAAATTTAGAATAGGATACTTTAAGTTATGACTGTTCAATTATGTGGACTAAGAGAATATTTGCGCAAAAAGCACTAAATTAAGCAGAGGGAAATTAGTCCTATCATCAACTACTTCAGGAAACTGAGTCAACTCAACTCTTCTTTTCCCATAAAGTAGGGAAATATGTGTTCCACTCGCCTCACAAGGTTGTTAAGAGCTTAAATAAGAGGAACTAATGCAGTATGAGAGCTAGAAGAAATGTTCAGATCCTTTGGTTGAACATTCTTTCCTTATAGGTAAGAAATATGAGGTATAATGTAGTTAAGAGGAATCAGAATAGAGAAAGAACGTGGGTTTGGCATCTACCACCTCCATAAACAAGAGTATGTCATCACTCCCTTACATCCAAATCCCTATCATCTATTTAGTCACCCATATTCCTGGCATCTAGCACGGCCCTGACATAGCCAGTACTGCAACCAAAGTGAACACAAATAAACAAGAAGCAGAACATCAGAATGCTGGACAGTCAGTTAGCATGCATATTCTGTTGATGGACATCTTACCGTAACTTGAGCCAGACTCAGATTAATAACTACCAAGCACGCACACAGAGAGTGACTAGAATTACAAAATAAACTTGGAAAAATTAAGTGGAAAAGTTTTTAACTGCTGGTGTTTTACATACCCCTATAACCATGCATGACAGTAAACACATAGTATAATTTGTCTTCTAACAAGAGGTGAGAGAGCATTTGTATAGTTTATAAAAAGAGATCAGTAGGAGGGATAGTAAAGAGTATGGATAAGTATAGGAAAGAGAGATAAGAAGGGTTTTGTTGAAGGGGGAAACGGCAGGAAATAGCAGCAATTTGTGGGTGGCATGTCAGTTTAATTATGAAAACTGGACGGTGCTCTGCAAACTTCTGTCAAGAGTCATTTGAAGTTAGAGATTTCAATTCAAAGACTTTCTGAGCTTGGACTACAAGCCAAGTACCACATGTTCACATCAGTTTCATCAGGTAATCCTTCAATGTTCAGGAATGACTTTATTTTAATAATTAGTCCAGGCCCATCGTTACCTACTTTGAGAGGAACAGGATCCAGGAGTTCATGTACTTCAAAGACAGAGAAGGAAATGACATATTTCCACAAAAGAGGACCTACCTTACTAAAACGTTAGATTTCTTTGCTGTAATTAAGTAAATTAAATGAGGTCATGCTAAGCATTTCATGCTAACTGCAGCTACGATTGGTAGTTATGTCTTTAAAAAGAAATTTATTACTAATTAATAAATTGGTTTGTTTAATAGAGAAAATGTTTTAAGATAAGGAATCCATAGAAGAAAAACAGCAAAAACAATCCTTGGCGATAAGGAGGTAGGAAGCTACAGGTAGAGCCAACAAGGCCCTGATCTGTGGTTTAGAACTTGATGTCTACCTCTGACATGACGTAAAAAGAGCAGAGACACCAGTGGGAAAGTTTGATTCACTGCTCCTGTTAATGCTCTAACAGAAGAAAACATTCATATACTCCAACTCATGACATAAACTCAGGTGGCAGATGCCTATTTGAACATTTCTGTCAACCAGCAGGACACAATTAGAACGTGAGTCTCACTGCATTGAGGACATTATACAGTCCTGTGTTGCTTAACGATGGGGACACATTCTGAGAAACTGCAGCCAAAACAATGAACATAGTTTCCACGCTGCAGATTTCCATTCAGACAAGCAGAGGTGGGAATGGAAACCACTCCTGGGAGAATCCCCTCATAGCCTGGGTTTTAGACAATGGAAATAGCTTTTCTGATCAACAGCCATTAACTGAGAGGTTGGGCAGATTCACACATTCATCCTCAAAGCCGTAAGCCATAAAGAGAACCAAAATAAATGCACAGTCTACATTCCTGGGCCCTGTGACCAAGGTAACATAATATGGGGGCAACATAAACATCATCATAATTTCTAGAGGGACCCAACAGTATCTACATTTAGCAGATTTGAGCTTTTAGCAGGTTTAAGGAACTGAACTTTATGTCATGACATAAACTTTCTGTCATGATACTTTAGTCCACATCTCTTTTCCTCTCTCCTAATCCCAACCCTTACGTATACCTCCTCTCATCCCAGACTCAAACAAGCAGGTTCCCTTGTCTCCTCTCCCCTTGCCTTTAACACTATTCAAAAGGGAAGAACTTCTAGGACTGACGATCCACTCTACGCTCGCTTTAAGCACTGACCCCATACAGCTCAATCCACTCACCTTTTACTCTCCTGCCATCAATCCCCACCTTGCCCCTATGAACAGCTGGGGAAGAAAAATCCCCTCAATTCTCTTTGCTGAGAAATTCCTTTTCACTACAGTCACGTGCCACAAACGATGTTTGGTCAATGACAAACCACATATACAACAACGATCCCATAAGATTAGTACCATAAAGCCTGGATGTGTAGTAGGCTATACCATCTTGGTTTGTGTAAGTGCACTCTATGTTTGCACAATGACAAAATCACCTTAAGACACATTTCTCACAATGTGTCCCCGTCATTAAGCAACACATGACTGTATAATGTCCTCAATGCAAAGAATAGGAAGTTGGGATAATTCAATTCGTTTTGTGACCCTGAGCAAGGTACTTACCTCTCTTTGGCCTCAGTTTCTTCTACCATGGGATAGGAGAGCCGGAACATATCAGAGGTTTTCAAGTGTGCTCCATGGAGCCCTTTAAGTGATTTCCAAAGAAAGGGTGGCAGTTGCCAAAAGGCTTTGGGTGCACCTCTTCCCCCTTTAATCAGAGCAGCTCTGAGCTTTCATTTTATACATAGGTTCTGATTACTTTAAGACAAAGTTCGTCAGATTTAAAGTTTGAAAACTGTTTAGCATGGCACTTGGCACACAGTAGCCAGTCAAATCATTTAATGAATCAATGAAGACCAAAGGAACTGGGGTAATCGCTAAGATCCCTTCCGGCTCTGACCTTCTATAGTTCTATGGCCGCTTAACATGAACTAGAGTCAAGCGGTACCTCTCTGCCTGTTTGTGAAGGTACCGCGACTTCTTCTGCTTGTTCCTTCATTTTGAGGAAGAAAAGTATGCTGTTCTAGAAAATAATTTCCTAGTCACTGGGTACAAGGATTCAAACAGTTGAAAATAGGAGAACATCTTTGGCAGCAGGAAAAAGTAGTATATGGTTTCAAGGATATCTACGTCTGTGTCCTTGCAGGAGAAGAGCCCAAATGTAAAAAATAATGACAAGATAAAAGGCTATTAACAACATCACATCCTTTTCAAAGATAATCAAAACACAAATAAAGGGTCAAAATATATCCTACATCCCTCGAAAATTTTTCTGAGCATCATCACCACAAACATCCCAATTTTGTAGGTAATGAATTAAGATGATTTGGACTTACTCTGTGATTTTGGGGTCCAGGTTGCCAATCCATAACCGGTGCCCCTCCTGTAGGGAACCCTCCGAAAGGATGGATGCGTTCTCCAGGGGAAGAGTTTTGGTTTCTGCTTCCATTAATCTCTATGAAATACTAAAGGAAATGTGAACATTCAGGCAGGAGAGGAGCAACACTCGTGAACACAAGACTTCAAATTCAATTCAAGAAACGTTTATTCAAGGAGGGCATGCCCTGGGCAGTCCTTCAAAGGCCTCAGTCATTCCACAACCAGGGCCCCAGCACCAGTTCCCTTGGGACAGCTCCTCCGGCAGCCAGAGGGCAAAAGCTTCCATTTAAGGCGAAAGGGGTGTGGTTCTGTGCAGAGAAACTAAAGTTTTCCTTTTTTTGAAGCCAGAGGCTGACTGGGCAGGAGGCCAAAGTCTCTATTACTACATGATACTCCAGTTCAACAACTGTCACCCAAAATAAGCCTTGGAAACCACCAGAAAGAGAGTCTTAATGACACTGAAGGGGATGGGTGGGACAGAACAGCAGCACATGTCTTCCTCATGGAAGAGGCAATACAGGAAATTTAAGGTCATAGATTTTGGAGTTAGAACAGGGTTTGAAAGCAGGTTGTGTGACTTGGTGAATTACCTTAATGTTCTAGGCCTCTGATTCCTCACATATGTAAAAGGAGGTAACAGTTCTTATCTTACAGGGCTGTTGTGAAGATCATGCATGAGAAATCACTAAACACTGCATCTAACAACAGTAAGTCATCAATAAATATTAGCTATTATCATGTTTAATATTTTGTGAGATACTTGGAAGAAGACACTAACTTCTTACTTAGTTATTCCAGTTCTACCCTTCAATAGCTCTGTAACCATGGGCAAGTTACTTAACCACTCTGTGCCTCAGTTTCTCTATCTGTAGAACTGGGGATAATATCTTGTAAGAGCTGTGTGAATTCTCTGAATTAATACACCCACAGCATTAAGAACAGTGCATTGCACCTAAGAAGCATTCAATTAACGTTAGCTTCAATTATTACAAGTCTTAGTTCCTGAAATATCTCATCTCACAACCAAAAAAGGAGGATGAGAGTTAGGACGGAGACAGTAGTAGCAAGAGCAAAAGTTTCGGTGTCAGAAGACTTGGTTTCAAATTTTGGCATTTCCACTGGAAGTAACTTCTCTCTAAGCTTCAGTTTCTTCATCTCTACATGATAAACCTTGCCCTGCTTATCACTTATGGTTGCTGAGAGGACCAAAAATGAGATGACAGATGTAAGATAAAGCTTTTTATAAATGTATAATGGGGTAGAGAAAGAAAAGATACAAGGGCTGGGAAGATGTCAGGCTGTGTCAGACTTCAGAACTTCCTGCTGGAGAAAACATGTGTCCTGTATAACCAGAAGTGCCTCAGAGATCAGGGCTGCGGGAACCGTGTCTTAATAACAGCAGCTGACATATACTGACACTGCCATTACCTCTTACTCATCTCAGCACAGCCTAGAAAGTCTAGTACACAGAAGCCCCTAGGTAACTGCTGAACGTGTCTGTCTACCCCCACACAAGCACGTTCATCTTCCTTTCCCACTTACATGTTCAGTCTGTTCAGCACTGTGTGACAAATACTAACCGCTGAGCCCTGGGCTATGTGACGAAAATACAAAAATGAATCAGCCACAGCTCCTGCTCTCACTTCCTGAGAGAAAGGTGAAAGAGGCATAAACAGAACCCCAGGAGTGGAAACAGGGGAGGAGAAACATTTGCCTTCTCCCTGCTTTCCTTTCCTCCTACTTTCTTACGGATCATTCATTCAAGAACAATGTATCGAGCTTTTATTTTCTAGGCATTGTCTAGGTACTGGGGACAGAGCACTGAACAAGCAAGGTCTCTGCCCTCAGGATGCTTAGAGTTGGAAGAGGGGCAGGACAAGACAAAAGCAAAATAAATACAAGATGTAATTTGTGACAAGTGCTGCAAACACAACGAAGGAAGATGATTTGACAAGGAGACTGGGGTTGGACTACTTTAGAATTTGTGGAGGGGGAAAGCCTCTAAAGGAGATGACATCTGAGATGAGACTTGAATGACAGAGCCTTCTGATTTTCTCAGGTCTAAAACCAGCAATAATACCAACAGCTACTTAATATCACAGGAGGATACCATTTCTAGCGGGAAGAGTGTGGGAGACGGGGCCAAAACATCTGCATTCAAATCCTGGCTTTTGCACCCAGTTATTGCGTGATTTTAGTAAGTCATGATCCCCCCTTACGTGTCCTCTCCTCAAAAAAGCTTTCCCTAATAGAGCTCCTTGTTAGTCTCTATCACAGCCACTTTTTCCTTTCCCTGTAAGACAAATTCAACGTATTAATTACTGTTTTATCTTCTGTTTCCCTCACTAGAATGTAAAATACCAGAGGGCAGCGCCTTTTCTACCTTGATCATGGTTCCAGCCCTCGCGCTTAGTATACTGCCCGGCTCAAGGTTCGTGCTCAATAGTTACGAACAAGTGAAGCAAGCCACTTTTCTACTCGGAGCCTCAGTTGCTTCTTCCTTCCTAGAATGGGCACAATTATCCCTATCTCATGGGTCGTTATGAGGATGAAATAAGACAATATCTGTGACAGCTCAGCACGGCGCTTTTTGAGGAAGAGTAAAGTGTAATAAGAGATCAAGATGGCATAGGACTATCTGAATCCTTTGGGTTTGCAATGGCGACAACCCCTTAGATTAACGAGCTGACAAAAGGCTTTTTCGTCTATCCTCCTTGCTGGGCTCCTAACAACTCTGGAAGCCAGGAACAGTCATTTGGGGAAACTGAAGTTCAGACACGCAAAGGCACTTGTTCCTAAAAGCTAACGGTAACGGCGGGGTCAAGCCTGGAACCCCGGCTTCCCGATTCCTGACTGCGAATTCCCAGATGCGATGGGTGATTACTCGGATTGTGATTTCCGGGCCAGCTGCGGGACAATCCGGGGCGGGGCCTGAGAAGCCGTCTTGCTAGAGCAGCCTCCTCTGTGAACCCTCGCGGACCGGCGCTCAGGTGCAGGGGCACGTCGCGGCCGGACTCACCTCGTGGCCACGGCGTCTTCCCCTCGGCTCATGCCCCCAAAGCAGGTCCCGACTCCGCGATGCAACGGCCCTCTAGACACGTCCGCCTCAACACCGCCCGCTGCCAGGCCGCCCGTGACGTGCTACGCCTGCGCCGCCGCCCCGCCCCGTAACGTCACGACGTCCGCGTCGCCGCCGTCGCCGCGGTCGCGCGAGTCTTTTGCTAGTAACCTGGGCGATAGCTGGTGAGTGGCCTTGGCACGGCCTCGAGGCGCGCGTGGGGTCCGGGTGCCAGAGACCTCTACTCAAGGACCTCTGGGGGACTTTCGGGGGCCTGACCTCCGTCCTCGACGCGTTCCATTCGAGTCCGGCTTGACCTTTAAGGCTGAGGGCGGGACCTGACGCCTCGGAGCGAGTCTCACGGGTTGGGGGCGGGGCTCGTCTCACAGCTACGAACTTCGAGGATGGGAGGGGCCTTACTAAATGGTAACCGCTGTTTAGTAGCCCACTACCTGGCAGGAACATTTAATTTTCAGAACAATCCAATGGGATTAGGCATTATTATCCCCCATGATGAAGAAACCGAAGCCCAGAGAAATAACTTTACCAGGGTCACGCGGCTAGTGAGAGATGGAGCTCAAATTCCAGAGCTTCGACTTTTAGCCATTACTTTGTGCCGTCCAGTGGCAAAACAGTTGTCATTTCAATAGCCCTTCTGTATTTACAAAGTGCTTATCTCATTTGATCGTCCCGATAACCCTGAAATAGTATTGTCTACAGTTTACAGATGCGGTTGAGGTCCAGAGAGCTTGACCCGTCTGTCACATACCTAGCAAGTGCTGGAACCAGGACTCTTTCCCAGGTCTTCTCTGAGTTTTCCGCCTTTTTCCTTTCACCACACTCAATTGCGTTTCTCAGAATCTTGGAGAGCTTTATAGTTGGAAAGAATGAAAACCTGGTCTGACTCTTCATTTTATAATTGAGGAAACAAAACCCAGGTAGGAGAAATGGTTTGATACCAGTCACAAGTCAGTGGTAGAGCTGCCGCAAATGCTCTTTGAATACAGGGTGGTGATGAATCTGAAGAGAATGGTTGGCAGGGAGTGATGGGTAGGAATATTGGAATCCAAACCTCCCAGATCTTAGGCAAAGCCCTTTCTCCACCTGTTAAAGTGTCTCATCCCTCCTTTGGCTGAGCCAGGGACATAATTCTGTGCATAGTCAGATACTATAAATACCCTTCCATGGCACTGAATTTAGAGAGCATGCCTTACTATCTCTAAGTGAAAGTCTGGCAAACCAAGAGATAATGGAAGCAGTATTGAGAAATAGAGCCCAGGACCTACTTTCTGAGGCTTAGATTCCAATTCTGGTGCCAGCTTTGTAACCTTGGGCAAGGATTTAATCTTTCTAGATTTCCATTCTTGTATTCATCCCACTTATTCAATGTATTCTTTGTTCAGGGACTGTGCTAGGCACTGGGGACAAGCAGTGAGCAGGATAAGCATAGAACAGTCATTCTAGTGCTTCTGGTCTTTTGGAGGGAAGTGATCAGGTAACTACACAAATATTAACCGATGTTGTTAAAGTAAGTGTGTGAAAAAGTATAGTAAAGGGTGTTATGAAAGTGGGCTACAGGACATTTGACCTAGAAGTTGGGCTGGAGAAGATGGCCAAGGAAGGCATCCTCTGAGGAAATGATGCTTAAACTGAAATCTGAAAGAAAAGTGGAAAGTAGTTTATGAAAGAGGTGGGGGAAGATTATTCCAAGTAGATTCAACAGTATGTTTCAAGACCCTGGAGCAGGAGGAGTAGTCAAGGAAATGAAAGATCAGATTGCTTATTTGTAAAATGTGGGTGGTAATCATGACTCTGGTTATTGTGGGAAATAGCTAGTACATGTGAGAGTATTTTATATGCAAGGGCCTGTGTGTGTGCATGCCCACGTTTATAAAAATGTACATGTTATGAGCTGGTATACGGCTGGATTGGGACAGGTTGCTGGGACAGGTAGATAAGCCAGGACTTTGTGTTCCTCGTCTAAGTCTTTCCAAAATTAAAATGCACTTTCTGTGAAAATCAGGAGAATTCAAGTTTGAGAACGTCAAGTTTGGAAAAAGAATATGCGCTTCAAGTAGTTTTTAAAAATATCTCAGCAGTTTGAATAATAATGCCAGTAACTGTACACAGTGAAGTATAGTGGTTAAGAGCACAGACTCTGGAGCTAGATTGCCTGAAGTCAAATCTCGGGCAAATTATTTATCTGTGTCATTGTTTCTTCATCCATAAAATGGCTATAAAAATAGTACTTATAGGGTTATTGTGATGCTCACATGAGTTAATATATGCAGTACAGCACTTAGAATTGTCTCTGGCACATAGTTATAACTATATAGGTATTAACTATTGTTTCATTATTATTGTTATCTTTTTAAAGGCTCATTAATATCACCATGATAAAGTGGAAACTGTATCTCAGAGAGGCTGAGTGATCTACCCAAGGTCACACAGCTAGTAAATCGGAGAACTGAGATTCCAGGTCAAGATTGCATCCAAAGCCCAGATACTTCCTGCCACATTTTTTCAGAGTATGGGTTAATTTTGTTGGCTAATACTTGGGCTCGCATAACAGTTCCTTTCCTCAACTTGACTTCTGTGCTGAGCTGTGTTAATATACATGTCCTTAAGGTAAAGGGTCCAAGGGATTACCTTTATTGCCTTTATTGAACTTCCACTTTGAAATTTCCTGACTTCTGTGCAATTACAATCTACGCCTTAAGCGCTTCAGCAATGTGGTTTATTTATAGAGTTGTCTTCCGGTTCACGTGTACTGGGTATGCTTTTGGGTGCCGCGTTTTCTGTCAAAGGTTGTTTATTTCTAACCCATTTTGATTTCCTGTTGCTTTGTGGATTGGTATTATGACCTGCAACAGGAACACCAGGAAACCTGTCACAAATGGAGCAGCCAGATTGAGACCCTGTAGATTAAAAAAAACCAAAACACTACACGTTATTATACAGCCATATTTGGGTATAAGTGTGTGTTAAGCATTGGCTATATTAGGCAAAAACCTGGATATAGAAACCTCACTTAGAGCCAAACTTTTGTGAACAGTTTTGCTGAAATAGGCAGAGCTATTAGCTCTGGACTAGGCCCTGGACACTGACAATCTCTTTGAGCCTCAGTTTCTATATCTGTAAAATGGAGATTATTATATTTTCTTTGTAGCATTATTGAGAGGATTAAATGAAATAATATCAGGAAAGCAAGCAACCCAGGCCTGACCTCAATTAATAGTAGCTTTTAATAATAGTTAAAGAAGAGGAAAAAATATTCCTTCATTTTTTTAAATCCAGATCTGTTTTTACTGACTTCATACACTGATCACTGACATCTAGCATCCCTTGCTATTTAAAATTCCATGAGAAGACATTATTTTCCTTTGTGCTATTCATTTGCTTCTAAAAATAGTGATAATGATAGCCAGCTTTTATTAAATAGGCACTATATTCCTGGCACTGTGGTAGGTGTTTCACATGCATTCACTATCTGATTTTATTTTTAGATCAGGATTATTTTTCTCATTCTGCAGATGAGGAAAGTGATGCCCAGAAAGGTGGAGTGAATTGCCCAAAGTTGAAATTTACATCCAGATCTCACTGAGTCTAGGCTACCTTGTACAACGGTGCAAGATTCCTTTATTGTGCCTGACCCCCCTGTCATGGAAGTCTTTGAAAGGAAGGGTGATAGCTGTCAATACAGATCTTTTCTGGAGGCTCCTGCTGTCTGCTAGGCACTCTGCCAAGTGTTTTACCTGAATAAACTCATTTTTTCTTCCCAACCCTAAGAAATAACTATGGTTATCTCCATTTTACAGTTGAGGAAATCAAGGTGCAGAGATGTTCAGGGGCATTTAGTCAGTGGTGGAGCTTGGATTGGATTCCACATCTTCCTGCCTGCAAAGCCTCTACTCTTATTCAATCTGTTACATTGCATCAAAATTTTAGGATGGGATTTTCTTTTTTTAGTGAGATGTCGGAGATTTTCAAAGATAGTAGCTTCCAGGTATTTGATGCTAATTATTCTTAATTTTTTGCTGAATAATACCCAGATGCCTGGCAGAAGCTATTAGCGCTTCATTTGTCAGCTAGCTAGGACTGTGTTCTATCCCAGGGGTAGCTGTAGACACTAGCATCTTTTCATGGTCAAAGACCTCAGAAGTCTGATGTGTAACTTGTGTTAACACAGAAGAGGGTGGCATTTTCCAGAGCTTTAGTTCTGTAATATGGAAGACCTCAAACCTCAGCCATGCTTCAGACTCACATTAAAGTGCATCCTAATTGGTAATCAGTGCATAAGGAACCAAAGAAAATTTAATTAAGTGCTGTCGTGTGAATTTTCCAGTCATTTTATGCCTGTTGAAATGGCTTTATTTAGTTTAAAGTCCTCTTCCAGTGCTCTTCCCTCCCTCTTTATAGTGTAACTTTATCAAGATTTTGTGCCTTTTCTTATGTAAGGGTTTAATTAGCATCATTAAAGATTTAGGCTGCTGCACATTTGCTTAGCTCTGTGTTCCTTGTGTTCTAAAGGCATTTGGTGCAGTGGAAAGAGCATGGCGATTTGGAGTCCTACAGACTGTGGGCAGGTTCCTTCAATCTCTGTGAACCTCGTTTTCTTCATCCTGTAAAATGGGGCAAATCATATTTCCTTGTCTGGCTGTTGGGAGGGGGATTAGAGATAATGTATTTAAATTGCCTAGCGCATAGCTCAGTTGATACGAGTTGCTTGATAAGTGGTACAGATTATTTTCCGAAGTGGTAATAGAGTCTGTTGTACTTAGATCTCCTTTTTGTCTTATTTTTAGTAGATGTTCACAAGGATTGTCTTCAGTCATGGCCTTGGGTTTAAAGTGCTTCCGCTTGGTCTCGCCTGCCCTGTGCAACTCCCTCGCAGCCTTGACCAGACCTGTTTCAGAAGTTCCGCTGAAGACAGTGAGCAGAAGACAAAATGACCATGGGCAAGATGTGGCCTGTCCCGCTGTACCAGTCCGTCATTTTGCTACCAAGAAAGCCAAAGGTAGAGACATATGACCTCCTCACCCCTTTCTTATATTTAGCCCTTGAATTAGCTGGAAGGGATCTCAGAGATGTACTGAATTTCTCCCCTTGCCACGTGAGGAAATGGTGTCTCAGAGAGTTCGAATGATTAGCTTAAAAGTCACAGTGACAGAGATGGTATTAGAACCTAGGGTCTGTTTTCTGATTACCGTGCTGCCTCACATGTTACCGCGGCTCGGAAAATGCCTAATTTCTTTCTTTCAGATTTAGAATTAGAGGTGTAAGTGCCAAGCAAACCAGAATGCTTGCAGCAGAGATCAACATGTTTTCTCCTTATAGGAATATCTGTGTTGGAAGTAAAATTAAAACCAGAAGATTGTTGAGTATGAGGATATTAGAGCCATGAATTTAGATGGATGATCTTAATGGTTTGTGTCATCCAAGAATGAGACTTTGATATACCACCGGTCTCAGCTTAAATGTCACTTCCTCAGGGAAGCCTTCCCTGGCCTCTTAGACTGGGTCAGGTCCCTTCTTACTTGCAGTTGTGTGCCCTGTTATTTTACCTTTGACGTACTTAGCACAGCACTCATTAATTAATTAATTAACTGTGGGATTGATTATAGTTTGTTGTATGTCTTCTGTGCTGGACCCTATGAGGGCAAGGTCTATGTTTTTCTTGTTTAGTTCCTAACAGCACCCAACACAGGGTGTGTATCAAAAAATTTTGCTGAATGAGTGAATGAGTGACAGAAAATTGTCAGGCGGACCTGCTATTTGCACTGGTGGGTCAGGGAGTCCACTCCTAAGGATGGTGCTAGAAATATACTGCTGAATATCTTTTCCACTGACTTTCCTTTTATGGTTTCATGCAGACCTTCCCTTTTCTATTAATAGGAAAATTTAACTAGTTGCTGAAAGATCATTAATGCTTAGAAGACTTATATTCTGTAAAAAACTTTACATTTAATTGATTCTTAGAATTATCCATTGAAGGAATTATAATTGTCCAGTGAAGAAATTCTTATAGTTATCTAGAGAAGTACAGATATCACCATTTTGCAAATGTAGAAACTGAGATACCTGTATAAGACATTTGCCCACAGTCATTTCTAGTTAGTGGCAGAGCTGGAAATCGGGCCCCTGGTGCCCGCAGAACTGCAGTCCCCTGATACACTAGACACTAGCTACAGCGTGTAAGTAGCGTCTTTTCATATTTAATTGGCTATTCAGTTTTTGTCTTCTTTGATTGCCTCTTTGAAGAGTCAGTTTGACTTTTTCTTTTATATTTATTGGATTCTTTCTATATTAGGAATGTTAAGCCTTTGTTGATTGTATATGTTACAAGTATCTGCTTTGCTTTTTACTTTATGGTGTCTTGTTGAGCGTAAGTTTTAATATAGTCGTATTTTTCAGTCCTTTCCTTTATCATTTGTGCTTTGTGTCTTATCTAACAAATTCTTACCTATTTCAAGGTCATAAAGCCATTCTCTATTTTCTTCTAAATATTTTAAAGGTTTTTACTTTCCTATTTGGCTTTTTAATCCATATGGAGTTTGTTTCTGAACATGATGTGAGCAAGGGAATCTAATTTGAAGTTTCTTTTCTATATGTGTAATAAATTGCGTCAGCACCACTCATCAAATAGCCCATTCTTTATATGTATGGTTTTATTTCTGAGCTCTTGATTTTGTTGGGCTACTTCTCTCTCCCTGCGCTCAGTTCGTTACTGCCTGAATCACTGTCATAAAGTCTTGAATCTAGTGCTACAAATCTTTCCCCTCACCACGTGCACACTTTTTCTTTTTCTTCTTGACCTTTTGCTCTTCTATATGAAATTTATAATCACATTGTTAGATTTCCTTCATAGAGATCTTGCGTAGTTCTTTAATTAGATTAATTTCTACTGTCATCATTTTTATCACTTTTGTGTATGATATATTTTTTAAACTAAATTTTTTGAGTTATAACAGATGTATAGAAAAGTACGTATATAAATTGTAAGTGTACGGCTCAGTGAATTTTCACAAAGTGAACACAACTATGTAACTATCACCCAGATCAAGATATAGAACATCACGTGTACTCTGGAAGCTTCTCTCATGTCCCTTCCAGGTGTCACCTTTTAAAAGATAACCCATAGATTCGTTTTGCCCTTTTTGAGCTCAGGTTGGCTTCTTTTGTGCCTGGCTGCTTTTGCTAACAATCTATTTGTGAGATTTGTCCATGTTCTTGCATGTAGTAGTTGTTGGTGCATTTTTATTTCTTTGTAGTATTCTACTGAATGCATATACCACAATTTATCTGTGCTTTCTACAGGTGATGGACATTTGGGTTGCTTCCACTTTTGAACTAAAATAAATAATGCTGCTTTGAACATTCTTGTACATTATTTTGGTGCCCGTATGTGTGCCTTTCTATTGGGTGCACACCAAGAGGAGGGGTTGTCCTTGGGTGTGCATGTATTCAGTTTCAGTACATACGGTTCTCCCAGATGGTCCTGCCAGGTCACGCTCCTCCCACAAGTGTTTCAGCTTCCTGTTTGCTCCCCATGTTCGTCAGCACTTGGTATAGGTAGTCTTTTTCATTCCAGCTGTTCTGAGGGTGTGCAATTACATTTCACTGTGCTTTTAATTTGTATTCCTTTGATGAATAACGATGCTGAGCACCTTTTCCTTTGTTAATTGGCTATTTGGATATCCACTTTCTAGTCTTTTTGCCATTTAAAAAAATTGATTTGTAGGAGTTTTTATGTATTCTAAAGACAAGACTTCTGTCGTATGTATGTATCGCTGATATGCTTGCCTTTTCACACTTTTAATGTTTTTTTTTGATGAATAGAAGTTCTTAATTTTAATGTAGCCCAATTTATCAATCTTTTCCTTTATGGATAGTGCTTTTTGTTTTCTATTTAAGAAATTTTTCCCTACCTTAAGGTCATGCATATATTCTACTTTGTTATTTTATAGAAGATTTATTATTTCAAGTTTATATCTTTAAAAAAATTTGTTTTATTTGGTTGCTGGTGAATAGGAACACTTTTGATTATTATACATTGATCTTGTATCTTGCAACCTTGCTGAAGTCTTTTATTAGATCTATTGTTTGTATATTCTTTTGGATTTTTTAGGTTGATAATTATAATACATGTATATGATGATAGCTTGTTTTTTCCTTTCCAATCTATATACCTTTTATTTCTTCTCTGTCTTTCTTTCTAACTGCAGTGTCTAGGAACTCTCAGATAATTTGAATAAATGTGATTGATGATAGTAGACATCTTTGTTTTATTCTTGACTTTATAAGGAAGACTTTTTAGACGTTAACATCAAGAATTCTGTTTGCTTTAATTTTCGGTAGTCTATCAAAATATCGTCTATCCCTATTTTGCTAAGTTTTTGTTTTGAATGAATATTAAATTTTTATCAAATGCTCTTACTGCATTTATTGAATGATCATTTTTTTTTATCTTTTAATCTTTTAATGTGGTAGCTCAACATCAATAGCTTTTTCTGATGTTAAACCACTTTTGCATTCTTGGTGTAAGCCCTACTTGCTCTTGATACATAATCTGTATATACATTGCTGGATTTGGCTTGTTAATTTAGGGTTTTTGAGTCTATATTTGTATGTGAGATTAGCCTTAATGTGACTTTCTGATATTGATAGGCATAACTTTCTAGTATTATTGTGTGCTTTTGGCATCAAGACTATATTAGTCTCATCATGTGAGTTAGGGAGTTCATCTGTCTCTCTTTCTTTCTATCTTAATGGGATAGTCTGTATAAGATCAGGATTATCAGTTCCTTGCATGATTGGTAGGACTTGCCTGTAAAGTCATCTGGACCTAGTATTTGTGTGTGCATGTGTGGGTAGACTTTAAAATCACAGCTTCAGTTTCTTTAATGATCATGAGGTTGCTTAGATTTTCTCTTTTTTCTTGAGTGAGTTGTAGTAAATTATATTTTTAGGGAATTTTTCATTTTTCCTAAGTTTTCAAAATTGTTGACATAGTTGTCCATAAAAGTCTCTTAAGATTATTCAAATCTCTGCTGTTTTGATAACTGTGTCCCCTTTTTCTTTCTTAATAGTTATTTTGTGTCTACTTAGTTTTTTCTCAATTATTCTTGACAGAAGTTCATCAATTTTATAAGCCTTTTAAGAAAAGCTTTTGATTTTGTTGGTCTCTCTTTTTTTGATTTTATCAATTTCTGCTCTTTATTGTTTACTTTCTCCTATCTTCTTGTTATTTTCCTATCCTTTGAGCTGGACAGTTACTTTCAACCTTTCTTCTTTTCTTATAAGCATAGAAAGCTGTAAATTTCTAAATACAGCTTTAGGTGCTTCCTATAAGTTTTTGATATATAGTATTTTTTTTTTTCCTGTGGAAGGTTCTCCCTGAACTAACACCTTTGCCAGTCTTCCTCTGTTTTGTATGTGGGTTGCTGCCACAGCATGGCTGCTGCTAAGTGGTGTGGGTCTGCACCCGGGAACTGAACCTGGGCTGCTGATGTGGAGCATGCCCAACTTAACTTCTAGGTTATGAGCCCGGCCCCCTGCTATATAGTATTTTCATTATTGTCATTTCTAAATATTTGTAAAGTTCCATTATGTATTTTTCTTTAGTCTGTGAGTTATTTTGAAGTGTTTAAAATTTTTCAAACGTATGTTTCTTGGAGAGTTAGCTTAATCCCACCATGGTCAAAGAATGTGTTCTGTATGATATAGACTCTTAGATATTTGTTAAGATTTGCTTTGAGGCTACAACATGGTCATTTTATATAAAGGTCCAAGAGTGCTTGACAAGAATGGTTTTTTTTTTTTGAGGAAGATTAGCCTTGAGCTAATTGCTGCCAATCCTCCTCTTTTTGCTGAGGCAGACCGGCCCTGAGCTAACATCCATGCCCATCTTCCTCTACTTTATACGTGGGACACCTACCACAGCATGGCTTGCCAAGCGGTGCCATGTCCGCACCCGGGATCCGAACTGGTGAACCCCGGGCTGCTGAAGCGGAACCTGCACACTTAACCGCTGTGCCACCGGGCCAGCCCAAGAATGGATATTCTCTTATGGTTGGGTGTGTGGTTCTATATGTAATCGTTAGATCAAATTGGCTAATTGTGTTGATCAAATTTTTATTTTTTTACATTTGTTCAATTTATCAGTTATTGAGAAAGGTATATTAAAATCTCCTAGTATGATTGTAGATTCATTAGTTTCTCCTTTTCATTGTGAGGCTATGTTATTGAGTATATTTAAGCTCAGATCTTTTTGGTGAATTGTTTCCGTTATCTTTATGAAGTAGTCCTCATTATTTCTTTTTTTTTTTTATTGAGTTAATGACAGGTTACAATCTTGTGAAATTTCAGTTGTACATTAATGTTTGTCATTCGTGTTGTAGGTGCACCACTTCACCCTTTGTGCCCACCCCCCACCCCACCTTTCCCCTGGTATCCACTAAACTGTTCTTAGTCCATAATTTTAAATTCCTCATATGAGTGGAGTCATACACAGATTATCCTTCTCTAGCTGGCTTGTTTCACTTAACATAGTTCCCTCAAGGTCCATCCAAGTCCTCATTATTTCTAATAATGGATTTTTGTCTTAAAATCTATTTTGTCTGATAATATAACTACACAAACCTCTTTTGGTTAATACTTGCCAGGGTTATAATTTTTCCATTCCTATACATTAAACTTTATGTGATCTTATGTTTTTGTAAAACCTCTTGTATATATTGTATATGACTAGATTAAAAAAATTCTTACTGAGACTCTCTATCTTTTAACTGTCCTTTTGGTCTGTTTATATTTATTGTGATTACTGAGTATTTGTATTTCCGTCATTTTATTTTGTACTTTATTGTGGTTTTGTTTCTTTTTTCTTCTTTCCTCCTTTCTATTGGATTAATCAAGTTTCTTTATTCCTTTTTTATCCCTGCTGATTTGGGAGTTATACTTTCAATTTCTTACTGTTTTGGTGGTTATTCTTAATTTCTTTTTTATCTTTTTATGGAAATAAAAAAGCACGTATAGAAAAATGCAGTTATCGTAAGAAAACAGCTTGATAATTTTCACAAACTGAAAACGCTTGTGTAATCAGCACCCAGATCTTTCCCAGCACGTCAAAAGTCCCTTTTATGCCCCCTTCTAATAACTTACCACCTTCTGCTTCTTGTAGGTAACTGTTCTCACTTTTAATGGCATGGATGAGTTTTGTCTGTTGTACTTCAGTATATAGATATCGTATATATATAGTATATATAGTATATATATGTAGTGTATATATAGTGTATATATAGTATATATAGTATATATATATATAGTGTGTGTATATATATATAGTGTATATATATGTAGTGTATATATAGTGTATATATAGTGTATATAGTATGTATATATAGTGTGTGTATATATATATATAGTGTATATATGTAGTGTATATATAGTGTATATATAGTGTATATAGTATGTATATATAGTGTGTGTATATATATATATAGTGTATATATGTAGTGTATATATAGTGTATATATAGTATATATAGTATGTATATATAGTGTGTGTATATATATATATAGTGTATATATATTGTGTGTATATATAGTGTATATATAGTATATATAGTATATATATGTAGTGTATATATAGTGTATATATATAGTATATATAGTATGTATATATAGTGTGTGTATATATATATAGTGTATATATATTGTGTGTATATATAGTGTATATATAGTATATATAGTATATATAGTATGTATATATAGTGTGTGTATATATATATAGTGTATATATATTGTATATATAGTATATATAGTATGTATATATAGTGTGTGTATATATATATATAGTGTATATATGTAGTGTATATATAGTATATATAGTATGTATATATAGTGTGTGTATATATATAGTGTATATATATTGTGTGTATATATAGTGTATATATAGTATATATAGTATGTATATATAGTGTGTGTATATATATATGTAGTGTATATATGTAGTGTATATATAGTATATATAGTATGTATATATAGTGTGTGTATATATATATAGTGTATATATATTGTATATATAGTATATATAGTATGTATATATAGTGTGTGTATATATATATGTAGTGTATATATGTAGTGTATATATAGTATATATAGTATGTATATATAGTGTGTGTATATATATATAGTGTATATATATTGTGTGTATATATAGTGTATATATAGTATATATAGTATATATATGTAGTGTATATATATAGTGTATATATAGTATATATAGTATGTATATATAGTGTATATATAGTATATATAGTATATATATGTAGTGTATATATAGTGTATATATAGTATATATAGTATGTATATATAGTGTGTGTATATATATATAGTGTATATATATTGTGTGTATATATAGTGTATATATAGTATATATTGTGTGTATATATAGTGTATATATAGTATATATAGTATATATATGTAGTGTATATATAGTGTATATATAGTATATATAGTATGTATATATAGTGTGTGTATATATATATAGTGTATATATATTGTGTGTATATATAGTGTATATATAGTATATATAGTATATATATGTAGTGTATATATAGTGTATATATAGTATATATAGTATGTATATATAGTGTGTGTATATATATATAGTGTATATATATTGTGTGTATATATAGTGTATATATAGTATATATAGTATATATATGTAGTGTATATATAGTGTATATATAGTATATATAGTATGTATATATAGTGTGTGTATATATATATAGTGTATATATATTGTGTGTATATATAGTGTATATATAGTATATATATGTAGTGTATATATAGTGTATATATAGTATATATAGTATGTATATATAGTGTATATATAGTATATATAGTATGTATATATAGTGTGTGTATATATATATATAGTGTATATATATATAGTATATATAATATAGTATAGATATAGTATATAGTTGGTGAGCAGCGTGTAGGTCCGTGCCCAGGATCCAAACCGACGAACCCTGGGCCATCAAAGCAGAGTGCACAAACTTAACCACTCAGCCATGGAACTGGCTCCCTACTACTTTTTATCCATTCTGATATTGATGAGCATAACTTAAAATTTTTAACATGCATACTTGGTTTACAAAGTCCAAAGTTGCAGATATTATTTCCCTTGTTTCTAGCTTCTATTCTTGCTTTCGGAAAGTATGGAAAGTGTGCTCTTATTCTAAATTTTGATCCTTTGTGGATAACTTTTGTCCTTGGTTTTCTGCATTCACAAGATGTCTAAGTATGAATTTACTGTTATTATCCTGTTTGGACCTAGTATTTCTAAATCTGAAGATTCACATTTTTGATCAGTTCTGAAAATGTTAAGCCAGTAGCCTGTCAACTTAAGAGCAGTGAGGTTTCAAGCGTGATGGTAACACAAGCAAATAAATGTTTAAAAAAAAATTACTCTGCTGCTTACTGGTTGGCTACATTGGGCAAAACATTTTCTTTTTTTGAGGAAGATTAGTCCTGAGCTAGCTACTGCCAATCCTCCTCTTTTTGCTGAGGAAGACTGGCCCTGAGCTAACATCCATGCCCATCTTCCTCTACTTTATACATGGGATGCCTACCACAGTATGGCTTTTGCCAAGCGGTGCCATGTCTGCACCCAGGATACCAACTGGCGAGCCCTGGGCGGCCGAGAAGTGAAATTGCGCACTTAACTGCTCCGTCACTGGGCCGGCCCCATGGGCAAAACGTTTAAAGGCTGTGCCTCAGATTTCTCATCTGTACAATGGGGACAATAGTAATCTCTATTATCCTGCCTCAGAGAGCTACTTTGAATATCTAATAGAAGAATGTACTTGAAATTGCCTTACAAATTATAATATGCTATACAGATAGCACAGGATGTTCTTGTAGATGTTCAATAAAATTTTTATGAATGAATCTCAATAAATGTTTGTTGAATAAATAAACAAGTGTAGGATAATATTATTTAAATATTTTTCTTTTTCTCCTTCCCCCACCCTCCATAAAGAAATGCAAGAATATCTGTATTATTCATGGGAGTGATTTATATATGCACATTATAGAATGTATATGAAAAATTGCCATGATGGTTTAGACATAAAATAGAACTTCACTCAGCTCCCAGTGCTGTTGATTTTCTAAAATACAAGCCATTCTTGCTACCATTGGTGGTGTTTAATGTTTCTAAACAACTGTTGTCTCTTTTGTCTGTACCAGCCATCAGATACATTGCATATCCTTGTCTTAGTATTCATTTTAAAATGAATTAATATATTTCCTGTGTCTCCAATTAGATTTTATGGATACAGTCTAACGGAAAGTTCATCGATTTAAAATTAGGCAGAGCTGGGACCAAATCTTGGCTTTACTGTTTCATGACCTTGTGATATTCAACAAGTCACTTTATCTTTCTCATCTCCTGTTTATTTTTTCTGAAAAATAAGCAAATAATTCACTTATGGAGTGCCCACCATGTGGATAATGATGTTTTAGATATTTGAGTTACTTAATTGGTATCCTTGTAGCAACGTGGCAATATAGATATTATCCCTGTTTTACAGGTAAGGATCCCGAGACTCAGAAAAGTAGAGTAACTTGCCCAAGGTCATAAAACTGGTATCCATCACAGCCAGGATTTTCACCCATTATAAAGCCTGTGCCTTCACTAATATCTGGGAAAGTGTTTAGCACAATGCTGGGTACATAGTTGATACTCAGTAAATGTAGGCTCTTTTTTAGGGCAGTGATAATGTTCTATAACTTTCTGCACTTGGCATTTTGCCCTGTACATAGTAGGTACTTATTCACTAATTGTTTATTGTCTTTGTTTATGCTGCTGTTCTTTTATTCACTGAATGTTGACTTTCTAGCCAAAGGGAAAGGACAGTCCCAAACTAGAGTGAATCTTAACACTGCCTTGGTTGAGGATATAATCAGCTTGGAAGAGGTGGATGAAGAAATGAAGTCTGTGATGGAAGCACTCAAGGATAATTTCAATAAGACTGTCAATATAAGGACCTCACCAGGTTAGTGACTGAACCAATGTTTCTGAGAAGGGTGTAGTGAAAAAAGCATGGCTTTGGCAGATCTGAATTTTACTCCTAGCTTTGTCACTTACTAACTGGTGCCCATGGGCTGTTCCTTTACTTTTATGGTCCTCAGTTTCTGTGTCTACTTCCTATCTTATAGCTTTGGGATGGGTGTTAAAATAAGTGAGGTAACATATGTAATGGTTCTAGCTCAGTGCCTGGTACATACTTAACACAACATTTATTTATCCATTCAGCGAATATTTGCCTGCTATGAACTGCATTGTGCTGGTACACAATGGTGAACAAAAACAGGCATGGTCTTTGCTTTCATGGAATTATACTCTCAAAAGGTGGGAGTTACATTATGACTGTACTATAAACACTTTCTAGGTATTTAGTCTCTCAGTAACTGACATCTTTGGTCTGATTTTTCCAATTTGCACTATTTGGCCATGGTTATCTATTACTGGAAACCAAGTGGCTGCAAACGTGCCCACCTGAGACATTTCCTACCTCTGAGCTTGACCAGGAAGATTCCGTTTGGGTTAATAACTTCCTGAAAGTGGCTTTTCTAAGTGGGAAATGTCAGAACTGTCTAGGAGAACTGTTTGCAGATGTGATGGAAGAAGTGAGTTGTCAGCTAATGGTGCAGGCAGGCAGGAAAAGTCCAATTGCTGTTAAATTGGCCTTTTGGAAATTGTCATCATCCTAGAGTCAAGCCTGGGACCCCCTCTGAAGGTATCTCTGGGAGCTTGGACTGCTCCCACTCACATCTTGGTTGAGATAGTTCATAAGGAAACTAGAAAATGTTTCATGAACTTGTTCTTAAGAAAACCAAGTGGAAAATATACAGCTGCATTTATAAATACCAGCAGAAACTTACTGAGTTCAGAGACGAGGTCCAATGTGAAGCCAGAAAACCATTTCGTCATTTGTCAACCTTTAGACTGGGGCATTTCTGCCTTTGCTGACAGTAGAGCATGCCATTCAATCTCTCCCAACTGTTTATTTTAAACTTGCTTATTATTTTAGGTATGAAACTGATAAAGTGCTTTGTCTCCCCTGTGCTTTCTGGCCTGTTAACATTCTGCAGCCGAAACCAGAGCGCAGTTTGAGAGGAGCTCAGGGAGAAATGTGATACTTAAAATTAGCCAGCAAGCTCCACTCTTGTTGAACTTAAAAAGATGATGGGCCTGGAAAAAGGTTGGGAGTGTAATTTGTTAAATGTTAACCTCTGAGAAAATGAGGGGCAGGAATGAGGCTGAGGGAGATTCTCGCTGGGGACAGATTGAGGGAAAAGGATTTGATGCATTATGTCGATATGGATTTAGGGAATGGGAACCACCGCAACTGCATACTGAAAAGCCCATATTGGGACTTCTGGGCAAAGGGTCTTATGGCAAATCGGGAAGGCTGAATTAAGATCTATTTTCAAAAGGCCTCCCGTTGGTATTTCCTCTTTGCTGCTTTCTTTTCAGTGTAGTGTTTCTGTAATGTTCTATGTAGAACTGAGGCCAGGAGGAAACTGGGTGAAACAGTCTTTTTTTGCCAGATTCTTCCATATCATCTTTCATTACTATGTGAACCAGCAGGCACTTTTCCTCTTACACCTTCGTCTGTCTACCAGCAATTTCTATTTCCAAGATTGTTGATTACTTTTAATAGTTGTCTGAGATACGAGTTTATTCATTTGTTTGTTCTTGACCTCTCTCTCCTTCATCCATCCATCCATACATTCATTTATTCATCACAGCATTATTGAGTACTTATTCTGTGCTGATTAATAGGTGTTGTAGATACAGAGAGAAGAGACATTGTCCCCACCTTCCAAGAACCTACAGCCTAATGTGAAGGAACAGACAAGTAAAGCAATGTGTATAAAACCATATAGCAAAGCAGAGTGGTGAAGACTGTGGCTTTGGAGTTGGTCAGACTTGGGTGTGAATTCTGGCCCCTTTATTAAGAGCTCTTGTGACCTTGGGCAGGTTACTATCTGTACCTTGGTTTCCTCGTCTGTGAAATGGTGGAATTATCTCAGAGGGTTATTGTGATAGTGAAAGCAAGTAAATCATAGAAAGCGTTCAGCACAGTGTCTTGCTCATAGGATGTGTTCAACAAATACTAGTTACCGTTATCATTATTACAGAAACGTGCATAGGATGCTTGGAAGCTCAGAAGGTGGTTTGTAATCCAGTCTAGGAGATCGGACAAGATTTCTGAGATTAGATGCTGTTATAGCTGAGTGTTAAAGAATGAGCAGGAGTTATCTGAGCAGAGAAGGATGTTCTCAGTAGAGAGAAAAATATACACTAATGGTCCTGAGGCAAGAAAGAAGAGACTGTATTGGTGAAAGTGTAAGTCAGTTAGTTTGGTTAAGACATAGGAGAAAGTCAAGAAATAATAATAATAGTTAACATTTGTTGGGCACTTGTATATGCCAGGACACAGTCATAAGTGCTTTCCATAAACTGTTTCGTTTAATTCTCATAACAACCCTATGAGATAAGTACAATTTTTATGCCCCATTTGGAGATCAGGAAATAGACACCCAAAAGGTTGAAGGGATCTGCCCAGAGTCACACAATCAGGAGGTGGCAGAGTTAGTATTTGAACCCAGGTCGTTGGTCTTCAGAATCATGGAGACTTTCACCATTATGCCTCCTGAACTTTTACAGATTGAAGCCAGTGATGTCGACGACGTTCTGTCTTGTCGTGACATTGAATCTGGTTGAGTACTTCAAATCAGATCTTTGGGCCATAGCATGATACTGCATTTTTGCAATATTAGCTTGCTTGGACAACTCCCAATTTGTGTCAGAGACCCACTCCCCACCACTTTCTCTTTGTGTCTCAGTGTGAACCATCCTGGAGTGGTTCCTACTGTCAATGGTAAGGTTTTTCTTCTAGTTCTTGTTTGCATAGGAAGTCAAGGAGTTTGAATAATGCCCGTTTTCCATCTGTAACTGTGGCTTTATTTGCTTGCCTTCTTGGGTTTCTGAAAATTTTGCCCAGGGTTTTCCAGAATTCAGATGTGGATGGAGATGAGATCCAACATAACAATGAAATGTTAATAGTTGGTGTTTTTGTTTGTTTGTTCTTTCTAAAAGGGATCTACACCCAGAATCAAGGTGATATTAGGGAATAGTTCTAAACTTGGCTACGTGTCAGAATCATGTGGTGATCTTAAAAAAAATTGCAGACTCCCTCAAAATCGTACGCTCCTGAGCCCCTACAGCATCAGGATCTCTGGGGGTGGGGTCCAGGCATCTAAATTAAAGAGCTCCCTGGTGATTCTTCACACAGCCAAATTTGAGTTCCACTGGTGTATGGGAAAGAGGCTTGATTGGAATCAGAATTAAACACACCTGAATTTGGGGCTTGGCTCTTGATTGCTTTTTCTTTCCTTAGCTCTATGATCTTAGCCCATTAAACCTCCCCAAGTCTCGTTTTCTCATGTGTGAAGTGGAGAGAGTAATAGAATGTTACCAGGGTAGTTGTAAGAACTGAAAATGCTAATAGGAAGTACTTTTTTTATGCTTATTTTTTGGTGCCTCTTGTTTCTTGATTGTTTATATTTAGCCATAATCCTGTAACGTAGTTCTTTTTTTTGACTGAGTTGGAAACCAAGTTACAGAGAAGATAAGTAACTTGCCTGAAGTTTCATAGTAAATGGCAAAGTTGCTGGACAGGTGACCAACTCTTTCCAGTTTTAGCTCGAAAAGTTCTGTGTCACAGGAAACCACTCAGGTCCCTGCAAAGCCACCCTAATGGCTGGTGAAGAATTCCAACTTAGTTCTGCCAACATTTCAAAGCCCTTGCCATCACATGACACTTCTATGAAAGCCCCTTGAATGGTCTTGCCACACTGATGAGGGATCCCTAAATATTAGTTGAATCTGAATTAGAGAGGGACTTAGATGTGGGTCTACTAAGGTCCCTCTGAATTCTAAGACCCTATAATTTTTATTTATTTAAAGATTTTTTAAAAAATTTTTTATTAAGATTATGATAGTTTACAACCTTGTGAAATTTCAGTTGTACATTGTTGTTAGTCATGTTGTGGGTACACCACTTCACCCTCTGTGCCCTCCCCCCACCCTCCCCTTTCCCCTGGTAACCACCGATCAGTTCTCCTTGTCTATATGTTAACTTCCACCTATGAGTGGAGTCATACAGAGTTCGTCTTTCTCTGTCTGGCTTATTTCGCTTAACATAATACCCTCAAGGTCCATCCATGTTGTTGCGAATGGGACGATTTTGTCCTTTTTTATGGCTGAGTAGTATTCCATTGTGTATATATACCATATCTTCTTTATCCAATCATCAATTGCTGGGCACTTAGGTTGGTTCCACGTCTTGGCTATTGTAAATAATGCTGCGATGGGGGCTGGCCCCGTGGCCGAGTGATTAAGTTCATGCGCTCCACTGCAGGCGGCGCAGTGTTTCGTTGGTTTGAATCCTGGGCGCAGACATGGCACTGCTCATCAAACCACGCTGAGGCAGCGTCCCACATGCCACAACTAGAAGGACCCACAACGAAGAATATACAGCTATGTACCAGGGGGCTTTGGGGAGAAAAAGGAAAAAAATAAAATCTTAAAAAAAAAAAATAATGCGATGAACATAGGGGTGCATGGGACTCTTGGAATTGCTGATTTCGGGTTTTTAGGATAGATACCCAGTAGTGGCATAGCTGGGTTGTATGGTATTTCTATTTTTGATTTTTTGAGAAATCTCTATACTCTTTTCCATAGTAGCTGCACTAGTTTGCATTCCCATCAGTAGTGTGTGAGTGTTCCCTTTTCTCCACATCCTCTCGAATATTTGTTATTTTTTGTCTTGGTGATTATAGACATTCTAATGGGTGTCAGATGGCATCTTAGTGTAGTTTTTACTTGCATTTCCTTGATGATTGTGATGTTGAACATCTTTTCATGTGCCTATTGGCTATCTGTATATCTTCTTTGGAAAAATGTCTGTTCATGTCCTCTGCCCATTTTTTGATTGGGTTGTTTGGTTTTTGGTTGTTGAGTTGTGTGAATTCCTTTACATATTTTGGAGATTAACCCCTTGTTGGATATATGATTTGCAAAGATTTTCTCCCAGTTGGTGGGTTATCTTTTTGTTTTGTTCCTGGTTTCGTTTGCCTTGCAGAAGCTGTTTAGTCTGATGAAGCCCCACTTGTTTATTTTTTCTTTTGTTTCCCTGTCTGAGTAGACATGGTATTCAAAAAGATCCTTCTAAGACTGCTGTCAAAGAGTGTACTGCCTATTATTTTCTGCTGCCTGTATTTTATGATTTCTGGTCTTATCTTCAAGTCTTTGATCCATTTTGAGTTAATTTTTGTGTATGGCAAAAATAATGGTCTACTTTCATTCTTTTGCATGTGGCTGTCCATTTTTACCAACACCATTTATTGAAGAGACTTTCGTTTCTCCATTATATGTGCTTAGCTCTTTTGTTGAAGATTAGCTATCTGTAGATGTGTGGTTTTATTTGTGGGCTTTCACTTCTGTTCTGTTGATCTGTGTGCCTGTTTCTGTACCAGTACCATGCTGTTTTGATTACTATAGCTTTGTAGTCTATTTTGAAGTCAGGGATTGTGATGCCTCCAGCTTTGTTGTTTTTTCTCAGGATTACTTAGCTATTCAGGATTTTTTGTTGCCCCATATGAACTTTAGGATTCTTTGTTCTATTTCCAGGAAGAATAAAAGACCCTTTAATTTTTCTTTTAGGATCCCTTGATCACATCACTGTGGTAACTGCTGATGGGAAGCTTGCTTTAAACCAGATTGGCCAGATCTCCATGAAGTCGCCACAGCTGATTTTGGTGAATATGGCCAGTTTCCCAGAGGTAAGGTGGCTTTGCTGAAAGGGTTCCTCTCCATGGTCTCTTTTGGAATGGAGGAGGCTGGGTCGAGTCAGGAGGAAGTATTCCCTCCAGCTTGGGATGTAACAGGAGAGAAGGCATAGTAAAGGGAACTTAAGGATAAGGAAAAGCTCTCTTCCTGTTTCTAAATTCCTGTTGTGTTAAAACTCAAACACCGTAAAGGCCAGGCAAGTAATTTGAATACTGAAATAGGCCCCATCTAAGAAAAACAATAGTGGCAATGCAGTGATGGGCACTTGGCCAACGTGGAGGGGGCTGTGGTAAACTGGAAGGCCTGTGCCCTGTCTGAAGGGAGCAGCCTCTGCCCAGCTCCTACTGATCATTGCCAGGCAGAAATGTAGGCCTGGTAATCAGTGTTGCCAGATAATGATTTTTATTTCCAGAAGAAGCCAGTGATCCCCATTTTTATGTAAGATCTTTGTTAAATGCTGATACATAATTCACTTTTTTTTTAAGACCATGAGACAGAATGTATTAATGGGCCATATTTGCACAGAGCACCTTATGGGGCAGGAGGAGGTATTAAAACTGTGGGCCACCAGTTTTTGCCCTCTTCATTTGCATTTGGAGCAGACCCTCCAAGAATTCACATTCCTTTCAAACTGGACTGACCGTTGCAGAATACTGCACAGAGCACAGTGCTTCCAGGCCTGGAAGATGGGTTGCATTAGATCATTGCAACCTTGAGACAATGGTTTCCAGTCTAGTTGAGGAAGATAAATGGGCTTTTCCTTATTGGTCTAGTAGGAATTGACCTGGATTGGGAGTCCTAGAGAACCTGGAGTCTGGTCCCATCTCTACTGCCAGTGAGCTCTTTGACATCCATTTCCTCATCTGTTAATATGAGGTGAAGGAATCTGAAGTCCTTTCCTGTTCTGATTGTCTATTTTGGAGTTCTATCCCAAAGACACAGATCAAAGTTGAACCTGCTGGATTTGACAAACTAGGTTAGAGAGATGAGTAAGGGAAAGCTCTTGCTATGAACAGATTGTTTCAAATTAGAGGGCTCTTGTAGCTAGTGTACCATGCACACTTGTGGGGGACTATTCCTCCCCACTCCCATTTCATTCTCCATACTACGGCCAGAGTGAACTTTTAAAAATATATGTTGGATCATGTCATTCCCATGCTTTAAATTTATCAGTGAATTCAAGTAATCTTTAAGAGAGAGATTATTGTGGCCTAGAAGGCTTTGCATGATATTGCCCCTGCCTGTCTCTCCAGTCTCTCCAGTCTCATGTCACTGTCATTCTTGCATACTGCTCTAGCCATGTTGGCCTTTCAGTTTCTCAAACACACCACACCATTTGCATCCTCTGGGCCTTTGCATATGCTGTTCCCTTTGCCAGGAACACTCTTGCCTGACTAATTGCCACTCATATTTTGGATCACAGCTTAAATGTGACTTTCTCAGGGAAGTCTTCCCTAATCTACCCAATCTAAATTATTCCATCACACTGATCTCTTATACAGCACAGTTCTTTTTCTTCATTGCACTTGTCATTAATAATTATACATTTATTTATATCTTTATTTTCCATCTCACTTTCACTAGATTGTAACCTTGGACTGTAGAAATCATATCTAATTTTTTCATTGTGTCCAGCACCTAACGCAGTACCTGGCACATGGGAGCACTCAGTAAATTTTCCTCAAATGGATGAATACCTGTCATTAGGTTGGTGGAAGCAGGGCACTCATTCCTGGTGTTACTGAGGAGCAGAGAAATGGACGAAAAGGGAACTATTAACTCTTTCCCTTTCTGGCTCCCTCTGAACTGCTGAGGCCTCTCCACCTTATTCATCTAATCCCACAGGCACTGCGGGCCAATTTAGGGAATAGCCTCCTAATTACACAGCTTGAAGGCCTCATCAGGCAGATTGCTTTTCAGAGCCAGCCACTTCTGTTATTAAATGGCAAATGGCATTCACAGAAGAAGTACCTGATTGGCCACCAGAGCATCTTATGAGGCAGGAGGAGGTATTAACAGCTTAATTTTTTCTCAGGAAGTTGGAGTATATCTTCATTTTCAACCAAAGCATCTTTACTCTTTCTCCAAGTTGAAATTCTATGGGTTTTGGAAAAAACCTTTACACGCATCTCAGTAGAGAGGTTCTTTACAAGGACAGGGTGAGGAAGTGTGAGTTACATTGTCTTTTGAATTCCTTTATCTCATCTGGTGTATATATTAAACAAAGAGCTCTAACTAAACATTTCCTTCCTCCGGTTTAGAAGCTGTCCATAGAGTACCCAGGTTCATAGCTTCAAAATGCTGAGCTAATCCTCTCTGTGTTTATGTAATTCCTTTCTGTTTCACATGCACTTGGCTTTCTTTCCAAACCCGAGCATTTCTGTGTCATGCTGTAGTGACACGACACAGATTTACATGCATAATCTTTTCAAATGCATTGAAGACAGAAAACTGTGTTGCATTTGTTTAACATGTGTCCTGCTTGATAAATGATACACACGGTTGCTGCCTTCCATAAACTTGCCTGCAGCTAGAGTTAATGATGGGAAAGAAAAGAAGGGAGTAAAAACCACAGCATGATTTGAACAAGGCAAATGAAAAAAAATTCTGCAGGCTCCATTATTACACTTGTGGAAGGGAGAAAGCTAATGTGTATTGAGTGTCTACTGTGTTGCCAGGCGCTACTTTCTCATGTTTTGTTTCACGTGATCAACACAGGTACTCTCTAAAATTAAGCATTATTTAGTCCATTTTTTAGACAAGGAAACTGAGGCCCAGAGAAATAAAATATCTCTTCTAGGTTCAACTATTGTGATAGAGCCAAGATTTGAACATACAGCTGTTTGACACTAAAGCCTGTGCTCCTTTTACCATTCATTAATTCAACATAGCTTTTTTTGAGTCCCTGCAAGTTATTAGTTTTTATTTGAGGTGCTGGAATTCATTAATGATTAAGACAGACAAGGTCTTTGCTTTCATGGAGCTTACATTCTAGGGACTCATTGGGCTCTAAAGAAAATGGAAGGCCAGTAATTGAAATGGCCCTAACCAAGTGGACTTGAACCCAAATTGCCAAGGACTTGTTCACTTGTGTACAAAAGTTTTATCATCTTTTGTCCTTTAGCATAGATTAGCTAAAGAATAGCCATAGCAGACATTGCTAATTGATCACAGCACTTTTTCCTGCCTGCCCCCAGGTGGAGTCTCTGATCTTTCTCAACACAGTACTTCCATCAGCCACAAGCAGTTGTCAGTGTTGCCTTCTGAGAACAGCCTTATTTACTCTGGGGTACTAGTGAGCATCCCTCAGTGAGGGGATAAAGGCTAAGATAAGAGATGGAAATTGATAGAAATACATGCCTTTTTGGCTGAACCATGAGTAGTTCAGAAATCATGTTGGGAAAATGACTAATACCCTGTATCCTACCACATCAAATTAAAATATACATATTTAGGATATTTTAGAAGAACTTCCTCTTTTAGCAGGTTTCTTTGCAAAATGAAACCTCTCTTGATTTTCATTTTTCTGCTTATGAAAGGACATTGAATAAGTAAAGTATAAAATAAGTTTTGGGGATTATGTACATAGAGTAAGGAGGTGAATTTTTGTAACAGATCTGAGCCACTTCATTAGTATACTCATTCATCAAGCTTTTACCGAGCACTTACCATGTACCCGGCATTAACCTTGTACTGGGAAGATGTAAATATCGAGACAAAGTTCCAGCCCCGCTTGGTAGCGGCAGTGGGTGCTCCCCTGCCTACAAGGGAAGATCGTATGGAGACTTTTGGGACAGACTGGGCAAGGGAGGCATGGTGAGCAGTGAGTTATCAGTCATTCAGTGAGGTGCTTCAGAAGAGGACGACTGGGGGACTTCAAATCAGGCCACCCCTTCAAAGTGGAGATGCTTTAGAAATCTGCGTTTCATTGTATTAAGGAAGATGGCAGTTCTTTTGCACAGGAAAATTTCATTTCTTTATCCACCTCTTTTATTTACCTTGGCCATACCCTTTATACACCAGACCTAATTCCAAATTATTTTTAGCTATGTTAAAAAAATCAGATCCCTTCTGCCACAATTTCTGAATACTTTGAGCTAGTGGATCTGAAAGAAAATATAGACAAAATAACATCATTCGTCAGAGAGTTGAGGAGCCTAGAGTCTCCTAACTCTGCCAGTAACTGGAAGCAGGGTGGGTGAGGCCCTCCCTCCACTGCTCTTGGCTCTCAGGGAAGACCTTGTCTGTGCTTAGAGATGTGACCTTATAGGTCCCTGTCTACATAAGGGAGGTACTGTACTTGGTTATGTGAGAGATCCCTTCCAGCTCCAATAGTCTGTGGTCAGAGGGACAGTTTTAGGGATTTACTGTTTTAAGCAGTGGGTCTGCAGTCTCCCAAGGCGATGATTCATCTGCATGTATAAGTTCCAGTTTGTTCTTTGACCTTAATGGTAACGCTTCATGTCCTTGTAGAGTTAAAGTAATTTAAAAAAGGAAAGGATAAGCTTTTTAGGCACTCCCTCACAAAACAAAACAAGTAAAATAGGTGTGCAACAAACCTCATTAATTTAAACCAGAAAGTTCAGGGAGGAGCTCAAGGCCAAGAATTGGCCCCGTGAATCTCAGTGATGTGGGCTGGCTCTGGTCAAACCTAAAATTCTTTTGAAAATGTCAGAGGCCTTGTTTTATGAATTCCACATTGTTATGCCAGTGAAAGTTTCTCTCTTCCGCGCTCCTTTCTTTTATCCTTATCCTTCAGGATTGTATACCAGGTGTGGTTACAGTGTTGCTTGAGGTGAGGCACTTTGGGAAATCAGTGTACTCTGTGCTGCCTGGCAAACAGGACTGTGTCAGAGAAGACCCTGGAAGATGTCAGGCAGGACAACAGTGCATCGGCTAAGTGATGACTTCAGCTCAGTCTTGTTTTGCGGGTTTGTGCATTCTTACCTTTATGTAATAAATTTACATGATAACACCCCTTGCCTGGGTGTTACCATGTGCCAGGACAGAGCAAGATGCATTGGTCATGTTATCTCATTTAATCCTCTCTGAGGTATAGGTACCACATGGTGTCAGATTACGACATGGGAGCTCAAAGAAGTCAAGCTTGTTGCCCAGGGTCACATGGCTAGCAAAGTAGGGATTTGAACTGAGAGCCTTCTGACTCTAAAGCCCATGCTTTTAACTAGTACACTGTACTACCTTTCCTGGAGCACACGCCAGCAGAGACTCATTCCTCCTTCCAAAACGTAAGTGAGTGTAGATGCGAATGAGTTAAATTTATTTACTTATTCCAAATCGGCACTGGTATATTTTGAGTGTAAAATGTCAACTGGAATTTTTAATGTATAAAATCTTTCATCTGTCTTTACACCAATCTTTGCACAGACCAGCCCCCCTCCCTTGAGGATTTATTGTGGTTTTGATCTGTGTTGCCTCAAACCATTGAAATCTTTTCAAAGAAGCAGAGCTGTTTTCTTTTATTTTTTCCTTCTCTTTGCTTTTTTTCCTCCCGCAGTACACTGGTACCAGGAGTGGACATAGTTTGCTATTCAGCTTGATCAAAGCACTCTACACCAATGTAACTTCCTGATCTTACTGGTAACAGAACTAAATGTTTCCATGTTCTGCCAAGATGGGTTGCCAGTTATCGACAGAGGGCTTACATCTGGTAATAATTATTTACTAATTCTGTTTACCTTTTGATCTGGTTTTCAGTGTACAGCTGCAGCTATCAAGGCTATAAGAGAAAGTGGAATGAATCTGAACCCAGAAGTAGAAGGGACACTAATTCGGGTACCCATTCCCAAGTAAGTTTGGCTGAAATTCACATATTTTGATGCAGTGGGGCAGTTGTCCTTTGAAGGAAACTAACACCCAATGGTACTGTTAGGCCAGTAGAATGCCTTACCTGTACCTCTTATCTTGGCAAACTCTGACATCTTTTAAGATCCACTTTACTGATTCAGAAATATTTATTGAGTACCTACTCTGTACTAGGGGCTGGACATGCAGCAGTAAACCTGGCAAAGTCCTTGTCCTCCTGTAGTTTACATTCTGGTCGGGAAGATAGGACACATAAATACATAAAATCATTCCAGATAACAAAATGCTATGAAGAAAGAAAGGGCGGTGGGATCCAATAGAGAGTGACTGGTTGAGGGTGCTGGTGGCAGGGACAACTTTAGCATGAAAGGACTCTTTAAGGAGGTAACATTTTTGCTGAGGGCTGAATGATGAGGAAGCACCAGCCTGGGGGAAGAGCTTTCCAGGCACAGTGAACAGTCAGCAAGCACAAAGGCCCTGCGTCAGAAAAGACCTTGATGCTTGTAATCTCTAACCCATGTTTCTTGAAGAGCTGGTTTTACATTAGTCCTTGCTTGTTGAAGAATTTTAAGCATAAGAACAGAATAGAACTTACAGTTTTAAATGAATAAGAATGAATGTTTATTTTTAAATTCAAAAAGGAAAGAAATGATGAGACCTTGGCATGTTTGAGAGAGAAAGGCAGTGTGTCTGAAACTCAGTGAAGGAGGGAGAAAGTGTAGGAGAGGGTTGGGCTGGTGAGTGGAGGCTAATGGTTTTCCTTGCCTGGTGAGGAGTTTGGGTTTTGTTCTAATTGTAATGGGAAGCTGCTGGAGGAATTTAAGCAGAGGAGTGACCTGATCTGATATTGACTTTTAAGGGGTCTCTCTGGCAGATGAGTAACAAATGGGGTGTGGAGGGACAGAGCAGACATGAGGAGAATAGTCAGGAGGTGCCTGCAGTAGTCTAAGTGAGACAGAAATCTTCCCAACTTCCATTGCAGGTAGAATTAGTTTCTCCTTCTGCAGTCTCATTTCTTAATTATCTTTATGTCTTTATTCCTACGCAGTGCCTCACATATAGCAAGTTCCAAATAAGTGTTGGATTAGTTCAATCAGTCATTCAACAAATATTAATAAAACACTAACTACATGCCAGGCACTTTCCTTTTTTTTTTTTGCTTTTTCTCCCCCAATTCCCCCAGTACCTAGTTGTATATTTTAGTTGTGGGTCCTTCTAGTTGTGGCATGTGGGATGCCGCTTCAACATGGCCTGATGAGCAGTCCCATGTCCATGCCCAGGATCCAAACCAGTGAAACCATGGGCCACTGAGGCGGAGTGTGTGAACTTAACCACTCTGCCATGGGGCCAGCCCCCGCCAGGCACTTTCCTACTTGTTGAGATATAACTATAAACAAAGCTAACAAAAAGCCCCTGTCCTTCTGGGGCTTACCTTATAGTTGAGCAGGCACAGCAAATAGAAAAACAAATAAATACATAATGTAATGTCACGTGATGTTAAGGACTGTGAAGAAAACTAAGCAGAAAGAGGGGATAGAGAGAGCTAGGGGTTTTATTGTAGACAGGAAAGTTCAGGAAGGAAGTGACATTTGAGCAAAGACCAAAGTGAAATGAATGAATGAAGCTTCCAAATAACTAAAAGGAAAGTGGAGTGTAACACTAGTCAAGAGTCTTTTTCGCGCCACACATCACCATGTAATCCTTTACATATATCGCCTCATTTGTCACACAATCCCTGTCAAGTTGGGATTTTCCAAGTATAGAAATCTAGGCTCAGAGAGGTAAGTAATATCTCTGAGGTCACACAGCTTATGCTAAAGCTGGGACCTAAACCCAAGTTTAGTTGATTCCAAAGCCTCATGATGCACCCATGCTGGCAACAGTAATTAATCCCAACACTGAGAGTTAAGGAACTTTCCCAACTGAAGTTTTCCTGCCTCGTGGCCGGAAAATGGCCGTCTTATTCCATTGTGTTCTTGGTATCTATAAGTCAGAATTAACACTCTGCTTTGAAATCATATGAATTGGGAACAATATAACCTCATGTTTAAGAACCAGGTAGGCCTGGATTCAAGTCAAGAACCTGTTTGCTTGGTTAGTTTGTTGATTTGCTCAGTAGATTTTCTACAAGTGTATCATGTGCCAGGCTCTGTGCCGGGTGCTTGAGGGTGTACAGACCTGATGTTTGCCGTCGTGACTGTGGCGCAGGCTGTGCCAGGCTCGTTGTTTATAGTACCTGCAGCTGACTTGTGGAATTTGCTATTACCCACAGTTTATAGATGAAAAGATTGAAATTCAGAGAATTAAGGGGCTTGCCCAAGATCCCATGGCTGGTAGGTGGCAGTCAGGATTTGAATCCTGTTTTTCTGTTACCAGAGTACAGGCTCTTTCTCCAGTGCTCTCTGTATAGATGAGAAATTCTGGAAAGTCCTAAGTGTATTCATGGACATTAGAAGCAAGACTTGGAAGTGGAATGGATAGTAGTCAGCAGGTTTATTTTTTAGTTCTTGCTCTCCAGTCTCTGTGAAATCTTGGAAAAGCCGCTTAACCTCCCTGAGCCTTGGTTTCCTCATATACCAGATGAAGGAGTTGTTCTCAGTGGCCTGCAGGTTCTTTCTGGAGCTCAAAATTCTGTGATGCTTGAGTTTATGCCGCTAAATACTCATTGCTGACTCGGATTCTTCTTAGAGTGGCCGGATTGTGTACCATATTTTTCTTTCAAAGATCTAGTTGACATAATATGCACCTCTGCAGCCCCACAGGACTTAATGATTGCCCTTGTGCATTGTATCTAAGTTTGAAGGATCAGTGAGTTTAACTTGAACTTCCAAAGACTTGGAGATCTGTTACATTATATTTTACATTATTTTATGTTGGTTACTGGGCGTAATCCAAGAGAAAGTTGATGGACCAAAACCGTCTGCTCCTGCAAACCTCATTTTTTATATACTTTCTTCCCTTTGACAAGGTGGTAAGGTCATGAGGCCCCTTACTGAATTATACATTTGGTAGGTTTCCAGATAAAAAATGAATGATCTGTTCTTTATTATGGAGGCTGTGTCGTGTGAGAGGATAAATGTTGATTCAGACGTAAAGAGGACCAAGGTTTCTATTTGATTTTGGCAGTGACTTCCATATGACTCTGGGTACGCCACCCTAGCGACTTGCTGTCTTCTCCTTCCTTATTTGTAAGATAAGTGAAATAATATGTAATGATACATAGAGATTTGGTGGGATCAGTAGAGAAAATAGATTAATTAGTATGATTTCCGTAGAGGAAAGAAGTTATATAAATATAAGATACTAATATTTCAGTGAACTTTTAATTTTCTAGATATATATAGTTTTACTTTAGGAGGAAGGAGTGAGGAAGGGAACTAATCTGTTGAGCACCTACTATCTGCCAGGAGCTGTTAGGTGTTCGACATATGCGGGGAAAGTGGAAAAGTATAATGGTAAATTTGTGCCTTGGTGTCACAAAAGCATGACATTGAGTTCTGGCTCTTCTGCTTTTTAGCTGTGTGACAATGGCAACTGTCTCCACCTCTCTGAATCTCAGAGAGCTCATCTATAAAATATTTACAGGACTTGCCTTTTATGATTACTGGGAGATTTCAGTAAGATACTGTACACAAAGCTTTTGATGTTTAACAAGCACACCATTAATGCTAGCAAATGTTCCTTCCTTCCTTTTCATAAAGGTAGGAGCATCATTCCCTTTTAAGGGTGAGGAAACTGAGATTCACAGAGGTGAGGCTTTGGGTCTGGGTCACACAGCTGGGAATTGGCAGAGCTGTGAAGAGGAAAATAACACCCTAAAGCTTGTGTTAGGAGTTTGGGAGGTAGGCAGGAATCAGAAGCATAAGTTCCTAGGATGAGTTTCTGATTATAAAATTTTAAATTTAGTTCTAGGAAAATTTCCCTTTCCTGATTGATCATGATTCTTCCTTTGCCTGGTGATAGTCTGCAGGTTTGCTTTTTTGCCTTAACCCTGGATGCCCAGAGCTAAATTTTATTTTCAATTGCAGCAGATCTCAGCTCGGACCCTACCCTCTTTACACTCCTCTGATTCTTAGATTCTTATTTAAATGATCTACTGAGGATATGACTTTTACTATAATCTGCCTCTGATCCTTTTGGGAAGTAGGTGGAACGTGAATCCTAGATAACTCTGAGTTTTGTTTGTCCTCACTGACAATGTGCATAGCTTTTGTTTTCTTCTCTGGCCAGTATTCTTTCATTTAGAGAAGTCAGTCAACTGGATGGATTCTTTGAACATTTCTGTTAATCAAGATTCACTGAAATAGTTCCTTGTACTTTTCTTTCCTCTTTATGTAATCAAATTTGAGTACTGTGAACCACCTACACTGCAGGTGTAGAGCCTGGAGGGGCCATGCTGAATGCTTATAGTTTCTCCCTGAGTTCTCGCAGCACTACCAGGAGGTCAGGAGACTCTTCTACTCGATGACTGACGAGGGACCTGCAGCTCACAGCAGTCAATGCCCAAAGCCATACAGCTACCAAGAGACAGAAGCAGGATTAGAACTCCGGTCTTTTTTACTTCCTTTTCCCCTGTTCTTCTCCAATGGCAGGTCTCTCTGGAATATCAGTCTTTCACTTCGTAATCAGGGATGCTGAAAAGTTTTGAGCCGGAGTTCATTTTGATTGGCCAGATTTTTGCCCCCACCCCATTCACATCTTCATTATGCCCCCAGATAAACAAACACTCCCTTATTCATTGTTTTATCAAACATCAATGAGAAAACCACTCAAAGCAGAACGAGGCTGCTTTGGTTTGAGAGCACTGAGTTCATGTCTGACTTTAAATAAATGTGTAAGGAATCGTGAATTCACTGAAGAAACAGAAGTACATGTGATTGACTCATTCCCCACTGAGGTTGCATTCTTCCTTGCTTGTCTGCCTTTTTCATTATTTTTCATCAATGTCTGCATTGGGTTTATTTTAAGTAGCATTAAAAAATTAAAACACCTCTGTCCTGGTCTCCCTTGGGAACCACTTTTAGCACCTTGATTTTCTGGATTTTTTTCTATGCAAATTCAAACACATGTCTATATCTCTTCCACTTTTCCTGTAATGATACGGGATTATATTATACATACTGTAATGTACTTTTTTAAAACATTGTATCATTACTCTCTCTGATGAGAATTCTTCCCTACTCCTTTTACAGGATGCATAGTGTTTGCATTTGATGTATAGCATTAACTAGTTCCCAATTGTTGAATATCTTGGTCCTTAAGAATTTTCTCTTTTACTAAAGTGTTATAATGGTCCTCTAAGGCTTTGCTTCCTGTTCTTCTGTTGGGAGTGGGAAGTGGTAGAGGGGTGATTATAATTGGGAAGAAGTGAGCGGAATGTGGGGGGCCTTGGTGTAGCTGTTGCTGCTTGATTATCTCAGTGTTTGTTTACAACAGCACACTGCATATTGCTGAGCTTCTTAGAGACGTGGACATTTCAGGGCCGGACAGCCATCTGCTGCACTCCTGAGTGACCCCTCCAGTGGTCCTCAGACCCAAACTTGATATCACTCTCTTCGGAAGCCCCGCTGGTATTTGAATGGCTTTCTTAGCTCACTGTGGCAATGTAATATTAAGCAAAGTGACTGTTTACTAAGTGTAAACTATTTTCTAGGCTCTATGCTATATTATTTAACTTATTGTATTCTCTTATTCCCTATTTTTTGTAAATGAACTAAGTAAGCCTAAGAGAGGTTAAATACGTTGCTCAAGTTCATTTAGCTAGTAAAGATAGAGTTGCGCAGGATTTAAATGTGGGTGTGCTTGACTTCAAAGTCTGTTCCTACATCTGTGGACTTCTAAAAGCACTTTTTGTTTTTGTAATAAGGGGCAGCAATTGGTATTTTTAAAAATTTAATTATATGTCAATCCAAACCATGTGGAACATAATTTCCAAAGCTCAAATCAGGATTCATAAGCTGAAAGTGAATTTGTGTGCCACTTTTTGGTGTGAGAGGCAGTCTAGACTATAAGGTATTTGTTTTGGGTTTTTTTTTTTAAATCACCTTTATTATTAAGGTGTAACTTACATACAAAAATAAACTCATTTCAAGTGTACATGATGATGAGTTTTGACAAATATATGTGTCCCTGTAACCACTACCTCAATCAAGATATAGAACAATTCAGTCACCCTAAAAGTTCCCCTGTGTCAGTCTCCTCTCCTCCTCTGGCCCCAGCCAAACACTTAACTGCTTTTATGAGGATATAAAATTTTTATGTTGAAATGTGAAACTTCTAAGACATTCATAAATTTATTCAACAGATATTTATTGAGCACCTACTATTTGTCAGGCATGGTTCCAGACATGGAGCATACAGCAGTGAATAAGCCAGACAAAGCTTCCACCCTTATGGACCTTCTGCTGGGGAGATGGACAGTAACACACACATACAGTGTGTTTGTCAGATAGTCATATTTTTCTCTCTTTGGAGAAAAATAAGGCAGTGAAAAGAAATAAAGGATTGTGGATGGGGATAGTGGGGGTGGTGCAATTTTAGGCAGAGTGTTCACAGAAGGCTTCAGGGGGAAGGTGATATTTGAGCAGACAGCTGAGGATGTGAGAGAGTGAACTATGCCGATTTCCAGCACTGAGGCAGAGGAAACAGTAAGCACAAAGGCCTAGAGCTGGGCATCTGCCTGGGGTGTTCAAGGGATAGCAAGAGTGCTCCTGTGGCTGTAGCAGAGCAAGGGAGGGGCAAGAAATAGGATTTAAAGTCAGAGTGAAATGGGGAGGCCAAGATCTTGTAAGGTCTTTGTATTAGGGTTCTCCAGAGCAATAGGACCAATAGGATATAAATGCATATGTATATCTATATATAAAGAGATTTATTATAAGGAATTTCTTATGTGATTATGAAGGCCGACAAGTCTCAAGACCTGCAGTCCAAAAACTGGAGACCCAAGAGAGCTGATGGTGTAGTTCAAGTCCAAAGGCCAGGAGGCTTGAGACTCAGGCAGAGCCAGTGTTTCAGTTTGAGTCTGAAGGCAGGATAAAACCAGCATCCCAGTTTGAAGGCAGTCAGGCAGGAGGAATTCCTGCTTATTCAGGGGAGAGTCAGCCTTTTGTTCTATTCAGGCCGTCAACGGATTGACTGAGGCCCACCCACATTAAGGGAGGTCAGTCTGCTTTACTCAGTCTATTGCTTTAAATGTTAAACTCATCCAAAAAGAACTCTCATAGAAACACCTAGAATACTGTTTGACCAAATGTCTGGGCACCGTATGGCCCAGTCAAGTTGACACCTAAAATTAACCATCATAGTCTTAAAGACCATTATAAGGATTTTGATTTCTACTTGAAATGAAAGAGGAAATCACTGGAGGGTTTTGAGCTAGGGAGTGATGTGATCGGACTTAGATTTTGAAAGGATCATTTTGGCTGCTTTTTTGAGAATTATACTGTAGGAAGGTGAGGGTGAAAGCAGGGGACCAGTTAAGAGCTATTGCAGTAATCCATGATGGTGGCCTGGGCTAGTGTGGTGATGGTGGAGTTGGTAAAAGAAGTCAGATTCTGGATACATTTTAAAGATAAAGCTGCCAGGATTTGCTGACGGATTAGTTGTGGATTGGACTCAAAGATGACTCCAGGATTTTTGGCCTGAGCAACTGGAAGGATGGAGTTGCCATTTACTGAGATAGGGCAGACTGTGGGAGGACAGATTGGGCGTGAGGGAAGAGCAGGTTTTGTCCATATTTATTTGAGATACTACTGGACATCCAAGTGGAGAGGTCAAAGAGGCTGTTAGATATGTAAGTTTAGAGTTCAGAGGACAGGTATGGGCTAGAGAGAGAAATCTGGGAGACGTGGGCATGTAGAAGAGGGCTTGGAATTCGATGAGATTATTTTAGAGGGTAAATGTAGATAATGAGGGGGGGGGTTTGAGAACTGAGCCCTGGACACTTTACTTCAAGGTTTATGGGTCAGGGCGATGAGGAGGAACCAGCAAATGAAACTAAGTGGCTGGAGAACTAGGAGAGTGTGGGGTCCTAGAAACCGAGGGAAGTGTTTCAAAGAGGAGGGAGCCATCAGCTGTACTGAGGGGTGGAACTCATATTGTTGATGAGTCAAGGAAGAGAACATCTGAGAATTGATCATTGGATTTAGCAACCTAATTTATTTATCACTTAATCACTGGGTGTGAGGAAGCACAAGGGCTTTGGGGTTAGACAGACCCAGGTTCGAATCCCTGTTCTGTCATTCTCTGGGTATGTCAGCTTGGGTCCTCTGAGAAGCAGATGCCGGGACAGAATTAGATGTGCAAGAGATTTATTGGAGGAAAGGCCTGTGAAAGAAACAGGGTGCAGGTCTGCCGCTGGTGAGGAGAGGAAAAGAGGAGGATTGGGTAGAAGGAGACTCACCTTGCAGGGCACCTCTGAGAACATCAGCCAGGCTTTTCCTGAGCCAAGGTTGCCCGCTTAAGGAGTCTCTGCTGTGTATGGTATTGGCTGGGCGCAGCCTGGGGAATGTGCCCTCTGCAGTGACCTTGGGCAGGTTGCTTAATTTTTTGAAGCTTCAGCCTCCTTATCTGTACAATGGGAATAAATTCTATGGTTTTGAGGAATAATAGGATATTATATGTGATGTTCCTAGTGTGAGGCCTGACGTGTTACAGATGCTTAATAAATTTTAATTCCTTTTTCTTATAGCATTTATTATCTAATTCTCCTGGTTAAGGAGTTCTTGGAAACATTCTTTTTCTGATTATTTGGGAGTAAAACCAATCATATTTTATTTCTGTTTGCTGATTTTTCTTTTAGTCCTTAACGGTCTCTTTCCCTCTCTTCCTCAGTAGCCCCCTCCCCCAACCCCACGTTCATTTTTTTCCCTATCTTTTCTCCATTTTTAGGGATGGGAGGAGTTGAGTCATTATGTTGTAATTATCTTGGAATTTAAGTTGCTCAGGAACACTGTAGTTTGATTGTTAATGAGCACTTGGTTTGTTCTCTGAATATGAATTATGATGAACAAGACCTCCTGGAAGGTATATCCCAAATAAGAAAATCTGATGATGAGTCCTGCCTGTGGGGTGAGGTTTGCTTTGTGTTTCTGGAAAGGCTGAGGGACCTTGGCTCTTCTAGACACCCTCAGCCCACTGAACTGCTCCCCAAGGCCTCGCAATAGTTGGATAATTACCATCATTAGCTCCCACTTTTCCTCCGGGCGTTTTCAGGGATGATAGACCTTATGCCTAGACGAGGCTCCTTCCCTCACACTTGGTTCCAAGGGGACAGCATGGAGGAGAATTCCACTTAGGATCAGACCAGGAAGTTTCACCAGATAACAGTAAAAACCCTAAGTTATACTTCTCCTAGCCTGAATTATCTTCTCAAGTGTTTTTTTCCCACCATACCCTGATGTACAGTTTCTCATGGACGATGACCAGGTTTTCCCAGGGAGAGTGAACTGGCTAAGGCAGGCTGAGTTAAACAGGGAGGGTAGTGCTGTGCAGCCAGGGAGAGCCAGAATTGATAGTTGGAGGAGCCAAGGTTACAGTCAGAGAAACTCCAAGAGGAAAACCAGTAAAAAGAGCTGTGTGACCTTAGGCTGGTTATTTCATCTCTGAGTCTCAGTTTCCTCATCTGTAAAATGGGATAATAGCAATATGTACTTTTGTGAAGAGTTATTGGGAGAAACTCCTCTGAAGGATAAGGGGAGAGGAAGAGGAGCAGACAGGGAGATCCTTTAGACCATGATGCAGGTCTCACACCATGAAGAGAGGAGAGAAATTCAGTAAGTGAGACATAATGTTATTTTAAAATTGCCATTATCAGGTTGGCTGTTGTTACTGAGCATTCCTATGACTTTTTCTGAGTGGTGCTTGTTAACTGTTGGGGGGCAGTTACTGCTGGTCCACAGGTGAGGAAACAGAGGCCTGTCAGTGCGCCTCCTTCCAGGCCACAAGTGCTGTTCCGTGATGAAAGCCAGGTAGGCATAGGACGTTTCGTGATAGCTTTATTGAGATATAATTCACCCATTTAAAGTGTACAGTTCAGTGCTTTTTAGTCTATTCAGAGAGTTGTGCAACTATCACCACAATCGATTTGAGGACATTTTTCGTCACTCCACAAAGAAACTGTGTACCCACTAGCAGTCACTTCCTGCTTTACCCTCGACAACCTTCAACCCAGGGATTGCTCTAGGCAACCACTAATCTACTTTCTGTCTCTAGAGATTTCCCTATTTTGAACATTTCATATAAATGGAATCACACAACATGTGGTCTTTTGTGACTGGCTTCTTTCACTTACCATAATGTTTTCAGGGTTCATCCATGTTGTAGCATATATCAATACTTCCTTCATTTTTATGGCCAAATGATATTCCATTGTGTGGATATACTACCTTTTATCCATTTATAAGTTGGTGAACATTTTGGTTGGTTCTGCTTTTTGGCTATTATGGATAATGCTGCTATGAACATAATTGCACGAGTTTTTGTGTAAACGTGTTTTATTGAGTGTGTATATATATATATATATATATATATGAGTGGAATTGCTGTGCATATAACTCTGTGTAACTTTTTGAGGATCTGCCCAACTTTTCCACAGGGATTGCACATTTTATAAGGGCTCCATTTTCTTTTTAATCTTTTTTTAAAAAAATGTATTTTATTTTATTCTTATTTTTTCAAGGAAGATTGGCCCTGAGCTAACATCTGCTGCCAATCCTCTTCTTTTTGCTGAGGAAGACTGGCCCTCAGCTAACATCTGTGCCCATCTTCCTCTACTTTATATGTGGGATGCCTGCCACAGCATGGCTTGCCAAGCAGTGCCATGTCCGCACTTGGGATCCCAACTGGCGAACCCCGGGCTGCCGAAGCGGAACACGCGCACTTAACCGCTGTGCCACCAGGCCAGCCCCAAGGGTTCCATTTTCTCTATCTCCTTGCCAAGACTTGTTGTTTTAGTTTTTATTATTATTATTATTACCACCGTCCTAGTGGGTATGAAGTGATACCTCATTATAGCTCTGATTTGCAATTCCCAGATGACTAATGATGTTGAGCATCTTTTGTGTATTGTTTGCCATTTGTGTACCTTTAGAAAAATTTCTATTCAAGTCCTTCCCCATTTTTTTTTTTTTTTTTAAAGATTTTATTTTTTCCTTTTTCTCCCCAAAGCCCCCTGGTACATAGTTGTGTATTCTTCGTTGTGGGTTCTTCTAGTTGTGGCATGTGGGACGCCGCCTCAGCGTGGTCTGATGAGCAGTGCCATGTCCGCGCCCAGGATTCGAACTAACGAAACACTGGGCCGCCTGCAGCGGAGCGCGCGAACTTAACCACTCGGCCACGGGGCCAGCCCAAGTCCTTCCCCATTTTTTAATTGAGTTGTTTGTCCTTTTGTTGAGTTGTAAGACTTTGTTATATGTTCTGGATACTAGATTCTTATCAGGTATATGATTTTCATCTCTCTCTTTTTTTAATTGTAAAGATAACAACACATTTATTGCAGAAATTAAAATTCTACAAAAGATAAAAGGTTCTTTTACAGTTCCCCAAGTGTTCTTCCCAGAAGTAACTGTTGGTAAGATTAGTATATATCCTTCCAGATTGTAAAAGATGCATATACAAACCTATATGTATATATATATATATACACACACACCTATATGTATATATATACACACACACACATATTTAATTTACGTAAATGGGAGTAAATATCTGCAGTACTACAGCTTCTTTTTGCTTGACAACGACTTGTGTACATCTTTTCAGGGTGATCTCATTGTTTTTGTGGCTGCGGAGAAATACCCTTTTGAGATGGGTATAATACACATGAGGAAATGGGGGATCGGAAAGTTTAAGTAATTGGCTCGAGGTCATGGATTAGTAAGTGGAGGAGTCATTATTCAGGTCGAATCTGTCTGCTTCCAAAGCCCATGTTCTTGCCACACTATCACATTCCTCTAAGGGCTGCTGACCTGGAACCCACCTCCTTCCAAGCTCTGTGGCCTCCTTGTCTAGCTGCTGTATCGCCTTTCGGTTCTTGTACCAGGGGTGATGTGTATAATGTACACATTCAATGAAATATTGGTAATACCCTTTTCTTACACAACCCACATGCGTACAGACCTTTAGCAGTCTTGAAAGGAAAAAAAAATCAGAGGAGAATGCCTAATGACCTCATTTGGGCCAGGGCAGCCACGAACTGCGTTTGAGCAACTGCAGCTGCTTTTCCAGCCCTTTCATTCCCACCGCCTGCTTGCCATCGCTGCTTTCGCAGGGCCATTCATTCTGCTGGATGAGTTCCAGGACATTGTTCCTTCTGCCTTCCAGGCCTGGGCGAAGCTCCTTGTAGTCTTAGGATGCCTGCCTTCACCTCTTCAGTGTTGCTTCCCACTCGGCCTGTGGCTTTTTAGGAGTGCCTCCTGCTATTTCCAGACCCAAGTGTTTGGAATGGGGGCTGCCTCCCAGCATGTACTTTTTGGTTGAAACACATAAGTAAGAGCAATTAGGAATCAAGAGTGGAGTGTGGGCTAAGGAGAAAGTTGCCACCAACGCCTGTGCAAAAGCTGCACCCAAAAGGACAGGCTCCTCCTCTCCCTGTCCCTCCTCTATTCTCCGCTCTTTGTGCCCTGCACCTATTTACAGAACCTGGCAATTGACTGCTATGGTTCAAATCACCATTCCATTGCAGTCCTCGGTAGATTCCCTATCTCCTTTCTCCCCACTGTGCTTGGACTTATAGGGGAATTGGAGGAGCAGACTATATATCTGAGCAGGCCCTAGTGGAAGAGCTGTGCTATTCTGATCACTGCCATGAGTAAGAATAGCTCCCTAGAGTTGTCTAGCACCAGCAAAGCAGGTCTGGAATTCACGGGTCAGGCTGCACTGGGCCCAAATCCGAGGTCTATCAGGAACTTGTTGGGTGGTCTTAGACAGGTTACTTGGTCTGTCTGAGCCTCCCTTTTCTAATCTGTAAAATCCAGGTAATAATACCACTAGTGTCACAGGAGTGTTCTGAAGATTCCCTGAAGTAATGCATAGAGAGTGCATCAGCTCAGAGCCTGGCACATGGAAAGAACTTTGTAAATGCTAGTTATCATTATTGTTACTGAAGAGGAGCAGATGACGTTGGGGTCAGATATGTAGGCAAATATACATGGGCCCTTACTGTGATAATAATGAGGTCCCTCCTTATCTCCCTACCTTGCTTTATTTTCTTCATAGCACTTATGTATCATTTAAATACTTATTTCTTTACTCTCTCCTTTGCTAGAATGTGGATTGGAGGAGCTGTGTCGGTTTCGTTCATTGCTGTATCCCTAGCCCCTGGAACAGGGCCCAGCATGTAGTGGGTGTGCAATAAAGTGCTCAGTGTTTGTGAAATAAGGAATGTGAGTGCCCACTATGTGCCTATTGCTGTTCCAGGTGCTGTTTGTATATTAACTGATGCATTCATAACAATCTTTTGAAGTAGGTATGTTATTACTCCTCTTTTGCAGATGAAGAAACCGCGTCACAGGGGAATGGGGTTCTTTGTGCCCAATGTCACATGGTTAATCAGTGGAGAAACAGGCAGTCTTTCTTGGAGCCTGGGCTTGTAGCCACAATGCCATGCCCTCTCTCAGTAGGAGACATCGCCATTATTTTTATTACTGATATCATTGGCAGTTTTTAAAATAGTACCTACATATGCAAGGTTCTTTAACCAGCATTTCTCATTTGCTCCTAACAATAAGTGTGGAAGAAAGATAACATTTTTATTAGCCCCCTTCATTTGACAGTTGAAGAAATAATAACAGATAATATTTATTGAGCACATCACCACGCGCCAGCACATTTATTAACTCTTTTAATCCTCACAACAATTCCATTAAGTTAATGGTATTATACCCATTTGACAGATGGGAAAACTGAGGTAAAGAGGTAACATTTCTTGCCCAGGTCCATACAGCTAAGAAATGATAGATATGGGCCTCAAACTCCAGCAGTGTGGCTTTAAAGACTGTTCTCCTAAATGCTTCACTAGACATCCTTATTTCTGATTCAGAGAGGAAAAATTAATTGTCCACAGTTACCCAGCTTATAAGTGGCAGATCTGGGATTGGAAAGCAGGTCTGCCTTGACCACCACACTTTTGCTCTTTCTCATGTGCATTAGAGTTGAGGTGAGAGTTTTCTCCAGTTTATCCTTGGGCTAGGGTTTCCATCCTTCTTGGATGATAGGGAAGGAGAAGACCAGTGGCTTAATCAAGGTCATTTAACTGAGAATGTGGAGCTGTGGTCCCTGACCTCAGCCTCCTTTCTCTTTCCATCATGCTGGGCTGTATTTCAGGATGGTATGACTGGGTTAGCCAGACCTCAGTCACAGGACAGTCCTTTGAAAGCAGATGGCCAGGTGTGTCCCCAGTGAGAACTGACGTTTCTGCTGGTGGTAGAAGTCCTTCCAAAGCACGTATATGAATTCCTTTGGGCTAAAAGGATACCTCATATCTTTATGAGACGTTAATGTATGTAAGACAGGTGGGTGAGCTGGGGTGAGGGGGTGGTAAGGAAAAGAGGGAGGGGGAAATTGTGTACCTAGAAGCGTAGGAAGTCTGGCTGGGCTATATAAACAATAACATTTCCTTCAGGGCCAGAGGCCCCAAGGCGTTGGGCAGCGCCCACCAGCAAACAATAAAGCAGGGCATGTGTCTGCTGCTGATTGCAGGCGATGCTCCTGTTGAGGGGAAGTCTCCCAGAAGCCCGGCAAGGAGGTGGCTGTCTCCCTCAGTGGAGCTGTCAGAGGTGTGTTTTGATGGGCCATTCCCTGGAAGTGCAGCTTCCTTCTTCCTCAGCCCGTCTTGCCCAGCTACGAGAACAGGACTCCTGCCTCCTACTGCCTCCACCGCCTGCTGCTCCCCTCTGTTCCTGCTCTTTCCCTCCCTGCTCACCATCCACTCAGTAGCCCAAGCTCCAAGTGACTAAATTCTTTTTGTCTGTTTTCTCCCTCGCCACTCACATCCTAAGAATAAGAATGCAGCCCCCCTGTATTTAGCATCCAAAGTGCATATAACTGGCAGTGTGCCAAGCACTTGCCACCATCTTTTCACTTAATCCTTGCTTCTGCCCTGTTAGTATCTTCTTACTCCCATTTTGTATGTGAGGAAACTGAGTCTGGAGAAGTTGAAGAGCATGTTCACAGTTCTGAAGCTAACAAGTAGCAGAGCTGGGATTCCAGCTCACATCTTGGCTTTAAAGCATGTCCTTTCACCTTTTAAAGTCCCCTCTAAGTGACCAAAAGTTCTTTTGAAGTCGAGTGTCTGATATATTGTAATTGGCTTTTATTGTAATTGCCTGAGTTGAGCAGAGCTTCCTCTCATATACACCTGGTGAATGGCTTTGTACATGTGTCCCATTGTCACTGAAACAATAGGAAGTATCATTTCAGTCAGTGGGATTCTCTGCTGTGTGAGTTACCAGCGGGGCATGCCCTCTGCTTATTGTTCATGGGAATGTGCTCAAGGAATTTTGCAGGAAGGCCCCCATTCAGGATGTTACTGGAAGACCTGCCTGGTAGAGTTTGTACAAACAACGTGTGACCCTGCCAGCTCAGCCAAAATCTCTGTCTTATGCTGAGAGGTTCTCAGACCCTAGCGGAAAAGGCTGCTGTCTTCATCACCCAGCCAAGAAGCTACTATAGAGTATGTCCTGAGCGCCTCATCTGCCTGCCTGCAGGCTCCTGGGCAGACTTTCGCCTTGCGCTTAGATCTGGTTTGTATATTGCTGTCTACACAAAATGTAAATCTGATCATGTTTCCTTGGCCTCACTCAAACATCTATGGTATTCCATATTGTTCTTAGGAACAATCTACTAGGACTCCTTTTTTTTTAACTTTTTTTATTATGGTAGGGTATGCATTAAAAAGTTACCATTTTAGTCATTTTGAAATGACAGTTCAATGGTATTAAGTACATTCACATTGTTGTGCAGCCAATCTCCAGAACTCTTCAGTTTGCAAAACCAAAACTCTACCCATTAGACAACAACTCCTTGTTCCCTGATCTCCCAGGTGCCTGGTAATCGCTATTCTAATTTCTGTGTCTATGAACTTGACTACTCTAATACCTCATATAAGTGGAATCATGCAGTATTTGTCCTTTTGAGTCTAGCTTATTTCACTTAGCATAATGATTTCAAGGTTCATCATGTTGTAGCGTGTGTCAGAATTTCATTCCTTTGTAAAGCTTGTGTGTCTATTCGTCCATCGATGGATCTCCTGAGACTCAGTGTGACATTAAAGGGCCTGCTTTTGCCAGCCTCTCCAGCCTCCTCATTTGGGACACTCTTTCTCCTCTGCTTTCTATATTCCAGCCACAATGCCTTTTTTCAGTCCCTCAAGAACAATACCCTCCTTCTTTCCTGCAAAAGTATCTTCAGTTTACACAGGCAGTCCCTCTGTGGGAACGCTCTTCCCCTAGCCTCTCACTCTTATTCGTCCTAACCCAAATATCACTTAGCTTAAATATCTCCACGTTTAGTTTCTATCCCTCAGGAGAGCTTGGTCAGACTCCCTGCCCCTGCTAATTATTTTCATAGGATTCTTTATGTCTTTATGTCTTTATTGTGCTTATTATGACTGTAACTTATGATTAATTGTGTGTGTGTTTGCTTAATGACTGCCTTCCTTGCCAGACTGTAAACTCCTGTGTGTTCAATGCTATAGCCCTCGTGTCTATAGTGGCTGGCACATAGTAGGTGCCCAGTAAATAGCTGTAGAATGAAACTACAGACTAAATGAGTGAATGAAGACTGAAAAGAGAAGATTTCAGAGCTGTGTGCTGAGACCATTTGCATTTTGAAATGTACGTGAGATTTTATATTACTAGTCAGATCTCAGGAAGTCATCTTGCTGAAGCATAGATTGTTTGCCCAGACCTTTCTATGTTGATAAAAACTTTCACGAATAAACTCTTCATTATCTGAAGATCCTTCAGTGTCGCCAAAACATTAACAACAACAGCAACAAAGGCAGCTTATGTTTTCCGAATGTTCTTTCTTTACCAGGCTCTGTACTGTGTACTCTCCATGTGTTATCTCATTTAATCCTCACAAGAACTCTGAAAGGTTAATGCTGGTTTTTGTTTGTTTGTTTCAATTTCTATATCCAGATGAGGAGACCAAGGCTCAGAGAGTTTAAATAACTTGCTTAAGGTCACTCAGCCAGTAAGTAGAAGTGGAGGGGAGTCAGAGTGGAGCTAAGCTTCGTAGACCTGGGATAGAGTGCTCCCCCTCCCCATTAACTGGAATAGCTCTCTTTTTGTCTGTTTTACAAATGGGGCCTCTCTCTTGGTTTTCTTTGAAGCCAGAGTTTTGTGGCCAGAGAAGAATTTGAAAACTCCAGGCCTGCAGAACAAATTTGACCCTGATGGACCCTTTTCAGCCTCATGCCCTCCTGCAATTATATCTCCGCCGGGCTTCTGTCTGGAATGCCTTTTCCTTTCTTCTGCAGCTGACAAGTTACTATGCATCTCTAAGGCATTTTCCAAATCTCAAGGCAGAGTGAGTTGTGCTTTCTGCATGCTCCTCCCACAGAAGGTCCATCCCTCTGTCCTAGTAGCAGTCATACTCTTTCTAAGTAATGGTTGACAAGTTTGTTTCCACCACTGCACTGAGCCTCTGGAGAAGTTGGACCAGGCCTGCTTCCTCTCTGGAGCTCCTCAGCCTGGCCCAGGATCTGGCCTGGAATACAGGGGCTCAGCCAGTGCTTGATGCATGAATGCACACCAAGTGCAGTGTGGGTGCTCAGACCATCCAGCTGAGTCCAGAAGCCTAGAATACAAACTAGTGTGTTCTTGCAGAACTCCATGAATGTGAGATGGAGATGATCAGATGTATTAATCACTGGTTTGGAAAGGAATTAAAATATTTCCATAATATAGTGTGTTTCTTTTCCGAAACAGATGTGCCCTTGTTGTTTCATGAGGAAGTAATTAAGTATGTTTGATTAAAACATTCATAAACACTATGATTTATTTAAGGCTACTATATGCTGCTATCTTTATGGGTACTTTGTATATGGCGTGGCTGCTTCTCCTAATCATCCTGTAAGGTGTTTTTATTATCTTCATTTTAGAGATGAGGAAACTGAGGCTCAGAGAGATTAAGTAGCTTGCCCAAGGATAGTCAGCTTCTGAGTGATAGATATGGGAATGAAATAGGCTCTGGCTGACTTAAAAACCAGTGCCTCTCCATCATCCTAACTGCCTCTGAACTTGTATTTTAGATAGTTTCCAGCTCAACACCCCGAACCAGCATGCATATGCCCTTCTTCCCCTCAGCCCTTCCTGTGCTTGTCATCTCTCCCCCCCACCCTCCTTCCTCGCCTCACTGCACCCCCCGCTCCATTTCCTTAAAGTATCTTTTTGATTATTGCCTCTGTATTTGCATCCTGAAACAGAAATATTTTTGTCAGTGTCAATAATTGGATACTGTTATGTATGGAAACTATCTGGTGTTAATAGTATAGTAATGTCACATTTACTTTAATAAACATAAAATAATACATTTTATTAAGGCAAATCATATGTTATGATTTTGCTTTCTTAATAAGCCTTTTACTCTTAAGATTTTTTTGGGTTTCAATTTATGTTTTTTAAAGTGTGTGGGTTTTTTCTTCATGTAAAGTATAAATAAAACAATGTAGTGAAAAGAGAGTTGGTTAGATTTTTTTTATTAAAGATTGTCTAAACAGTGGGATACCTATTTCAAATTATATATGAAACATAAGATTGAAATACTTCTTATTAGAGAAGTTTAAGAGGTTTCTTACAGATTTAGATTCATTTCTTTTCTTCCCCTCCTAGTATTTCAGCAGGATTAAGTTTTCTGAATCAGTGGATCAAGTTTTAATTTTCCTGTTCCTTCCTTATACTGACATATGCTTTGGCAGAACAAAAAAGAGACCTAAACATGTCAGCATGATTTTTGTTCAATGAATTAAAAACCATAAAAGTAACAAGATCTGATCCAAATCCCTAAACTCCTGACATGGTGGTTTTGTCCTTTTCAGTCCCAAGATTCATGTTACCGACTTTGAAAAGCTTTCTGCCTGGAAGCAGAAGTAATGGCAGCAGCGCATAATTTATTTGAAATAGATTACTAGGGGCAGGCAGCGTGGAGTTGTGGAAAGAATACAGGCCGGAAAGATCTGGATTTGAATCCCACTTCTGTCACTCAAGCCCATGAGCAAGTTACTTAACATCTGTGCACATCCATTTCCTCATGGGAAAATGGGAGTATTAGAATCTAGTTTGAGAGTTGTGGTGCGGTTCAGTGAGGTAATATACTTAAAGTACTCACCTGGCATGAGGCTTAATAATGGTGGTAATCAGGATCATTTTTATCTTGAGAATACCTTCAAATAGCTGAATCTAGAATTTATGTATAACATTGCTGTCTACTTTGTCTTCAGAGCTTATCCTTTCTCAAAATTCTTTAATTTTTTTCTGATCCTTTCAGGGGAAAAATATCAGGTAGACACCACTAAATCTTCAACACCTCCTTCAGAATGTGTACCCAGAATTTGGGATTCTCCTTATTAAGCAAGAACCACATTGAGTTGAGGGTCATGAACCACACATAAGCCAGTGATGTCCATTTCAGGACCCCAGGGGCAGAGCAGTTTTGTCGTACTAAGACCATTGGCTTTTGAGACAGACCAGCCTGGGTTTGACTTTGTGTAAGATATCAAACTTCTTTGTGCCTCATTTTTGTCATCTGTAAAAGGGGTTCATGATCTTCCAGAACTCTCTGTGATTTGGCTTTCCAGCCTCTTTTCTTGTTACTCCCTTGTTTGTTAGCTGTGCTCCAATCAGTTCCTCAGATGAGACATGATCTCTTTTCAGCTTAAAGCCTTTGTATTCTTTCTTCTTCCTGGAAATCTGCCCCCCAGTATTGGCAAATTGCACTCATTCTTCAGATCCTTGTGTGGTGTATTAGTCAGGCTAGAATGGGCTGTGCTGTAGTAACCAGCAACCCCCAAATCTCCATGGCTTAAACAACAGAATTTATTTTTCACTCATGCTGCGTGACGGGTGCTGTTTATCATGGTCACTCTGGAACCCAAGTGGAAGGAAGCTCCAGCTCAGCTAGTACTGCGGCCAACAGAAACAAATGTAGTGGAGCACATATTGGCTTTTAAAGCTTCTGCCCTGAGGGGCCACCCATTATTTCTGATTACATTTCATTGACCAAAGCAAGTTGTATAGCCACAGCAAACTTCAGAGGGGACGGGGAAAGGCATTCCTAGTGGAAGGAGTAAGAGCCAGAATGCTAGTGAACAGACCTAGTGACCACCACATTTAGGTATGATTTCTTCAGGAAAGTCTTCCCTTGCTGTCCCCTCCCAAACTGGGACAGCTCTTGCTAGTTAGCTGAGCTGCTTGTGTGCTCCAGTGGCACCTTGTACTTCCCCACTTCCCTTACCACAGCACCTCTCATGCTCTGTTGTAAATGTGTCTTTACTCGTTTGTCTCTCTAAGAGCAGGACAAAGGTCTGTCATGTTCACTGTAAATACCCTCAGTGCCCAACTCTGGTTTTGAGAGGACTCAATGTGTACATAGTGAAGAAATGAAGGCAAGACAAACATGCTGGGTTGTTGTGATGATTAAATGTAAAATAGGAGTAATAATAACTGCCTCACACAGTTGTTGTGAGGATTAACCTACAAAGTGCCTATCCCAGTGGTTTATAGTAGGCCCTCAGTGTGCTCATTGTTGTTGGGATGATGATGTTAACAGTCAAAATAACTGACAATTATTAAGCATTTAGAATGTGCCAGACGCTCAGGGGTCCTTTGTAAAAGTTAACTGGTGCAGTGGTTCTCACATGTTGTGTCAGGACTCATGTTGTGTCTTGGGCAGTGCTGAAGTGATTCATGAGTAACTTACTATAATAATAGTTAAGTCTGAAGTTGCTGCTTATTTGTTTTGGGTGATTTAGAGATTTAGAGAGGATGCTATTTTTATAGTATCTCTCATTTGCATTGCTTTCTTTAGTGGGAAAGAAAGGGGTATAGTTATAGCTAATAATTGCTTCATTTTGTTGAGCACTTAAAATGTGCTAGGGTCAGTGCTAAACAATTTACATGTATCATCTTGTATGATCTTCACACCACCCTCTTCAGACAGGTGCTGATAATCCCCATTATATGGATGGGAACTCTGGAGGAGGGGAAGTCGGGTAGATGCCGCTAAATCTTCAACACCTCCTTCAGAATGTATACCCAGGGCTTGGGAATGTCCTTATTAAGCAAGAACCACATTGAGTTGAGGGTCATGAACCATAAGCCATAAGTTATGTGTCTAGTAAGTGGCACAGCTAGGGTTTGAGCCCAGGTCTGCCTAGACTCCCTGGCTTGTGCTTTTAAGTAGTACTCTTACTGGTTCTCCTCAGCTAACTCACTGGGAACTTGACTTGATCCTGAGTGTCCCATGGGCATGTGTCAGGATGTGGTCATCCACCGACAGTGAGTATGGTTATAAATTGGTGAGCTAGTGGACAGAGTGATGTTAATTCTTGGCTAGCAGTTAATGTATAGGACAATTTTGTTGAACTTGTCTTGTCTTTTATCAGAGTAACCAGAGAGCACAGGGAAATGCTGGTGAAACTGGCCAAACAGAACACCAACAAGGCCAAAGACTCTTTACGGAAGGTTCGTACCAATGCAATGAACAAGCTGAAGAAATCAAAGGACAAGGCCTCGGAGGACACCATTAGGCTCATAGAGAAACAGGTAGTGTTGCCAACAGATGAGTGTTTATGTATCTGACCCGGGGAATCACTTGTTCATGTCTGAAGCGAGGAAAATTAAAACAGAATGCCCCTGGTTCTTTCGTTGACATGGATGTGATCAGCATTGATTGAGTCTCTTCTGGGCTAGCCCTGTGCTGGACCCTGGGAATATAGAGGAGGAGAAGATGCTCTTGACCTTTTACTGTGTGCCAGGCTCTGTGCTGGACACTTTATATCCTTTTGTTTATCCTTGTCATTACAAAGCTGTGAGGTAGCTAATGAATAAACTGAGGCTCAAAGTAGCTAAATAACTTGCCCCAAATCACACTGCTGGTGAATGGTAGAAATGGGATCCCAGCGCAGGCAGACTGATTTCAGAGCCTGTACTCTAATCCTCTCCTGCCTGTGGTTGGTTGTCTGGGTGCTGAGCAGTGAGGACTTAACAGTGTTCTCAGTGTGCTGAGTACTGGCGCTTGAACAAGTCTTAAAGGCACTACTGGAGTAAAAACAGTGAGAGAAAAGAGGGAAACCTGGGGTTTGAACCTAGGATGAGCCTAGGGAATGGAAAGAGCAGAGAGAGTGACCAGTTCATAGAAGGTCTTGTACACCAGGTTGAGGAGTCTGAACTTTGACAAGTCCAGAAATTCCCACATTGGCTGTGCATCTTTATCAGTCATCTGTGGCCACAGTAATGCTGCATAATAAACTATCTCAAAACTCAGTGATTTACAGTATCAAGCATTATTTCTTATTCTGGTTTCTGGGTCCACTGGGATGTAGCTGTTCTAGGCTGGGCTTAGTGGGCTTGGCTCCAAATTATGGATTAGGTTCAGTTGTCTCCTCAATCTTCTGGAGTCAACAAGCTTCCCAGGGCCTCTTTTCATGGCAGCAGCAGACACCAAGAGCATAAGCCCAACCACTCAAGTATATTTTAAGCACCTGATCTTGTCACATCTCTTCAGCTACACAAGTCACGTGGGCCCAGCCCAATGTCACTTGGGTTGGGAAGTGTATTTGTTCATGGAGGTGTGCGGGAGGGAGTGAATGTTTGTTAAACAATAATCTAATCTGCCACAGCATCGTAATCACTTGAGGAGCTTACAAAAATACAGGTATGTGGGGCCCCACTCCCAGAGATTGAGTCAGTGAGTCTGGGGTGGGTCTAGGGATCTGCATTTTAAAATCTTCCCCAGGTGATTCTGATACAGTAACTCACTTGAAAGGTTTTTTTCCAGACAGTGGGCAGATCATATCTGTGTTTAAAAGATGACTGTGGGGGCTGGCCTGGTGGCACAGCGGTTAAGCGCACACGTTCCGCTTCTTGGCGGGCCAGGGTTCGCCAGTTTGGATCCCGGGTGCGGACATGGCACTGCTTTGCACACCATGTTGTGGTAGGTGTCTCACACATAAAGTAGAGGAAGATGGGCACAGATTTTAGCTCAGGGCCAGGCCTCCTCACCAAAAAAGAGGAGGACTGGCAGTAGTTAGCACAGGGCTAATCTTCCTCAAAAAAAAAAAAAAAAAAAATGACTGTGGTGGCTGGGTAGAAGACAGATTGTAGGGGGCAAGACTGGAGGTGGGGAGGCCAGGGAGGCTGTTGCAGAAATCCAACAGGGAAACGGTGGTGGCCTGAACTTGAGCAGCGCCAGTAGAATTAAGATAGAAGAATTTACCAGTATTATGAGATAGAATTTATAATATTTAATGTATTATAAAGGCGTTGCCCAAAGTCACCTCATCCACAATAAAGGCATTATTTTAGGAAGACCGAACAGGAGCATGGACAGGATGGGGAGGAAAGAGGGAAGAAGCAGGAGGCAAGGAGAGTTGTTAGTGGAGACATCTGGCGGAGGCCATAAATTGACTAACTGCTCACTTCTCCTGGGCCAACAATTAGAAGGCCAGTTGGAGACTGTCACTCAAGCCCATGAGCAAGTTACTTAACATCTGTTTTTGTGTAAGATATCACCCAGGGGAGAATTTAATAGATTCCTGGGCCTGCTCCTACATTTTCTGATTCAGTAGGTCTTCCCAAATATGTATTTTTAAAAGCACCACAGATAATTCTGCAAAAACAGACATGGAGGATAATGACCTACAAGCCTTACCATGAACCCTTGTAATGGCACCAGAGTTAGAAAGAGGTCCTTCTGCATTTCATGTCCCGGGACCTTGGGGAAGTTACCTGATTCCTTGGAGTCTGTTTCTTCTGTAAAAAGGGATTGGTAATTCTTACCTTGAAGGGTTGCCTGGGGGATGCTAGAAGCACCGTTAGAATATCTGACACCGGGACCCTCAAAGCTCCCTTGTTGTCTTTTTTGTGTCCTGCTCTTCCCCCACAGCAACTGAAAGAGGTTTGTAGACTAAGTTGGCCTTTTCTGAGCACTGACAGACTCATAAGAGTCTGGTCCCTGGCCCCAGCTGGAGCAGCTTCTTGTCCATCTCTCAGGGGATTCCATCTCTGCAGTTAACCGTTGGCCTTTTCTTGCTTCCTGGTGGTAAGCCTGTGGCCCTCGGGGGCCTGCCAGGCACTCCTCACTTAGCAAGTCTAGGCATCTGCCTCAGGGACCAGAGCACATGCTCCTTGAAAAAGGAAGAATGATCAGATAACCGCACTCAATAAAACCCGCTGGGGAAGGACCTTGCTGGAAGCCTTTAGCACCTGGCTTTTCACCTTTGTCTTCAGATTAGATTTTTTTCTTCAGTGCTTGTTACTGTTGATTGTTATTGTTTTTCAAAATGAAAATAACTTTACCAGTTTTTCTGATACTAAACTAATAGATGTTTAGTATAAATTTTTTAAAAAATTAAGAAGAAAGTAATTGAAATCTCATCACCTGGAGATGACCATTGTTAACATTTTAGTGCAGATCTTCAAGTTATCTCTGTAAGCATATATGTAATATTACAAGAGAAAAGATCATACTAGATGCATTACATGATATATCCAGTGCAGTAATCTTTACTATTTAATACATTATTGTTTAAATATTTGTTCTTACCATTATTGCTAATAGCTTCATTTACTGTCATGTGGTTAAGTTTGAGTAAGAAAATACTCAAGAGAGCCTTGTGCACACTTCATTTTGTTCTTTTTCCCCAACAGAAGGCACTGATCTGGAGTTTTGGGTGTGTGTTTTTTGCTTTTGTTTTTTTAAAAGATGGGCTGATTGTTGCTTTATCAAATAATTTTTAAAAATGTGTTTACTTTGTTCTGATTATCAAAGTAATGTAGTCTCATTGTAGAAAATGTAAGAGTTCAGAAGAATGTTGTTAAAAATGGGGAAAATTTCACCCCATAATCCCACATTGCAGAAGCAACTGCTCTTAACATTTTGGAATATTTCTTGTTCTTCCCTTTTTTTAACATAGTTTTTAACATGATTGTGAACATGTAGTATATATACAGTTTTGTATCCAGCTTTTTATTTTCTGTTTAGTATTAAAACCATTAGCATTTTCTTGTGTCTTAAAAACCCCTTTGTAAACAACCATTTCTTCTAGTTGCAAAATAGTCCATCTTGTGGTTATACCATAATTTACTTTCATAAGCCCTCTTGTTGGACGTTTAGTTTGTTTAAACTTTTTTGTTATTATAAATAAGGTTGCAATGAATATTTTTATACATAAATCTTTGTTGGGATGATTTCCCTAGGATAGAGTCCCAAGTGTGGAATTACTGCACAAAGGGAATGCATATTTTTAAGGTTTTTGGTACATACTGCCTAAATTACTTGCAGAGTTTTTAGAATATGTGTGTTTTTAAAAATTTTGTCTTTTCTAATCCCTAACATTTGAACCTAGAAGTTTTTAATGTGAGCTCAAAATGTTGCTTATCTGGGAAGTATTGCTTTTACTTCCACACAGAACAGAAAAGAGTAAGTTATTCCTTGTGTAAATCCATACAGCCTTTCTAGGATAGTATGGCAGTGATATCCAAATCTATACATTTCTACTTCAGTGACTTAGGAATTTATCCAAAATAAATGGTCAAGAATCTTATCTAGAGATGTCTCTCGATGTTTTATGTATAATAATAGAAAACTGGAAACTATCTAAATTTCTGACAGTGGGAAAATAAATTGTTTTACATCCATTCACTGGGATCTCTATATACAGACAGTTGTAAAAATATTTTCATATATGGTAAATTTTGGGAGGAATTTATTTTCTTTCAAAGATAGGTTAGACAGCAATATTGTAATATGATTCCATTTTTCATGTAAATATGAAAATTTTCGTGTACATAAAAAGGTTAGCAGCTTATCCACTTCAAAACGTTAATGTGGTCATTTCAGGTAATGGGATTATGAACAATTTTAATTTTATTCTTTATGATTTTTTTTTTCTTTTTTTAATTTTCCAAAATTCTTTTGAGGTCAGATTTTTAAAAACTATATTATAAAGATGTTTCATCTGTGCTGTGTTAGAATGAAATGATTCAGTCATAGGGTCTATCCCTGCAGTCCTGTCTGACCCTAACTCCCCCAACTTACCCCAACCCAGCCCCAGCCCAGGCCAGCTCTGCCGAAGAAGGACCAACGCCTTCCCACTCGGGCCTCTGACATCTGCCAGCCTGCTGTTACACCTTCTCTTTAGTTTCCTATAAATGGGCCTGCTGAACATTAAAGCACTTGGCAGAAACCACCAGTAAATCTGGCCAAGATCCTTTCACTGCTGCCCTTTTCTGAGAAGCAGAGCTGCTCTGAAGGACGCTAGTGGGGTTGAGGGAGGGAAAGGCTCCCAGCAGACTGGGCAGGCGGGGAGGCTGGACTGAGTGAGGCAGTGGAGCAGCACCCAGTGGCGTCATGGGTGTTCTGAGCCAGGCCTCAGGAAGGCTGACTTGCTACCCAGGTCTACCCCAGGTGTGTACTGTGTGCTCCTGCCATCCCCCTTTTTTGCCTCTGCCTTTCCTTTTCCTGAACTGGTAAGGAACAAATGTGATGATGATGATGATAGTGATGACGATGATGTTATAATCTTTATGAGACAGCATATTGTAATGGAAAGGGCACTTGCTTTGGAGTCAGACAGGCCCGACTGATTCAAATCCTAGCTGTTTCACTTCTCAGCTGTTAAGGTCAGCAAATGGCTTCACCTTTCTGAGCCTCTGTTTCCTCATCTGTAAAGTAGGACAGTAATGCCTATCTTATAGGATTGGTAAGAGGACCAAATGACTCAGCGTACTTAAAAGTGGCATGTGTGGTTGTTGGTCCTCAGTAATTGTTCACCCGGTTTGCTCATCCCACTACTCTCCCCAACCTTGTGACTCTGAATAGGGGCCTGGGGTTGACTGTTTTAATGACCCTAACACCCTCTGCCTGGAGTGGGGAAGAACTAGGCCAGGTGCTGTGGAATCCCCAGAGGGGCTGTCAGGGTGGGTGAGTTCTTGGCTCAGTCACACGACTGACTTTCCATGTGGTCTTGGGCAGATTAGGTCAACATGTCATGCCTTGCGTTACTCCTCTGTAAACTGAGTATAATACCTGTCCCACCTGCCTTCTAGAGGTTATGTGAGGTGGTTGGATTTGAGTGAAGTAACAGGACAAGACACTTTCACACAGTATGAACTACTATGCAACTGGCAGGTGAAATAATTAAATATTCATGTGTGAAAGGGAGATAATAGTATTTCGTATGTTTTGAGGATTATGTAAATTAATGCATGTAAAGTTTTTAGCCCAGTGTATGGCATGTAGTAAATGCTCAGTAAGTAGTTGCTGTTGTTGGTATCATTGTCATCATTGTTAATCATCATTATTTGAAGAAGTCTGATATAGATGAAAAAGATGAATTTGCAAGCAGACTGTCCCCAACGGTACTTTGTGCCTTTAATATGAGAGAAAGTTAGTAAATATTTCCATTAATTGATTAATTTGAAAAGAAGTCAGGAAGTAGTAATAAAAATGAGAGTAACACAAGCAGTATTTGCATAGCAAATAACCAGTTTAAAATGTGCTTGCATATTCATGATTTTGTTTAATCCTCACAACTACTCTCTAGGGAAGGGACTAGCATCTCTATTTGACAGATGAGGAAACTGAGACTTAAGGTGAGGAAATGACTTGTGCATTATCACCCCACTGAGAATCTAACCCAGAACCCACGATATCAAATTGTTACCCTAGGTGTTCTTCCTCCCCCGTCCCTGTCCCTAAATTGCCCTCACAGCCATTTTTCCAGAGGAAGCTTGCAGCCCTCGTTCCTGGCTCTCCCTGGCTGCCAGCCTGCAGGTGCTGGGGTAGTGCTGCTGGGCACCATGCCACACGCCATGCAAGGCAGCTGCTGGAGGGCTGGGGGCAAAAGAAACACCCCAAGGGTTTGTACCTCCTGAGTGAGGAGGGGCCAGGCAGCCCTTCTGAGCCCAGTTGCCCAGAGTGCCCAGCTGCCCCAAGAGCTTTGCTTTCCCAGCTGAAAAATGTGCAGCTGTTTCTCTGGCGAGAACCTGGCTATCTCCCTGCCTGGGATCAATTGCTCCAAATCCTTTTTAGTTTCTACCCTTTCCATTGCATTTAGTTCCCAGTTACTGTCCAAGGCCTGTGGTCTGTAAATAAAGATGTCAAACAGCAGCTGTGCTGCTGAACACACAGGTCCTGGGCGCAGTGCTGTCCTCTTCAAAGCTTTCTGTCGAAGGTCTCCTGCCTTAGGTCCCATTTAGACATAGGAGGGAGGGAGGCAGCAACACTTACTAAGTGGTATTGTGTTTTGTCTTTCATTCTTAGAAGAAGTACATGTTTATTGCAGAAAATTTGGAAAATATAGAAAAAGCACAGAAAACTTCAGTTATTCATTTAGTAAATATTTCCTAAGCACTTGTTATGTGCTAGATCTTATGCTGGATGTGATGGGTATAGTTGTGGATAACACGTTACCTGTCTTCCCATCACTAAAAGATGATCACTATTAATATTTGGACATGTTTCCTTCCAGTTTTAAAAAATATGGTTCCTTTTTTTACACATTTGAGATAATTTCTACTGCATGTATACACAATTTTGTATCCTGTTTTTTTCCTTTAATTCAAGGGTAACATGAGCATGTTTCTGTGATATTATAAATAATATCTTGAAACATTATTTTTTTTTTCTGATTACAAAAGCGATCCGTGCTTATTATAAAATATTGAAATATTTCAAAAACTGGAATGTTACTCATATTTATACCCTCTCCATAAGAAATACACAATCTTAACCATTTTTAATGGCTATATGTATTCAACTAGTTCCCTATTCTATCACTTTGGATTTTCTGATTTTTTCATTATTAAAAATAAAGCTTAGATAAATATCTTTGCTTACAGAACTTTAAATTTTTTCAGATTCCATTCATGTGATAATTTCCGAGTTGCGAGATTTTGGGGTTAAAAAATGGTATGAACATTTCATCAATTTGAATTCCAATCGATGATATATGAGCTTATCCATTTCACTGTGGCTTTCTGGCATTGAATATTGTAATTAAAAAACAATAACATTTTATTAACTACAATAACTGAATTATATCTTTTTTTAATTTGCATTTCTTTGGTGTCTATTGAATTTCCCATGTTGTTAACCAGCTATACTTCATCATTTTCCAAGACTTTTTTTCTGCTTAGCAGATCTTAATATTCTTTTTATCAATTAGTATGAGGACTTTATATACCAGGGTATCTGAGGTATAGGAAATTCTAGATTTATTAAGGGACAGATAAGGCTGGCTTCTCTGCATTCTATAATAGTGGTTAAGAATTTGGGGCTGTGGAATCAGACTACCTGGGATTTAATTTTGTCATTGTTACTTTCTGGCTGCGTATCTTGAACAAGTGATCTAACTGCCTCAGTTTCCTCATTTGTGAAGTGCGAATAATAATTGTGTCTATCTCATGGGGTTGCTGTTAGGAATCAGTAAGAGTGTATATGTAAAGTTCTTAGTACAGTGCCTGGCTGGGACTCAATTAGTGTGAACTTTGACCTTTCCATAGTTCTGGAATATTTGTCCCTCTGCCTTTTCCAAGCCCAGTTATTAGGCTGTCTCATTTTGTGTTTTTGCAGATCAGCCAAATGGCCGATGACACAGTTGCAGAGCTGGACAGGTATCTGGCAGTGAAGACCAAAGAACTCCTTGGATGAAAATCCACAAGGGGCCAGCAGTAATCCAGAGCCCAGTTTGGGATGGATCCCATGAGTGACAAAGTGGCATCTCGCAGCCCCATCCACACGGAAGGCCGTCACCATGCAGTTGTCAGTCCTTCTGAGGGCTGCCCTTCCAGTGGGACACTCATACCTATCCACTCTCATCCTCCTATCCCCTGTCCACCCCATTCTGCTCTAGGCCTTCGGCCATGGGTACCCCTTGAAGAATATTTGCTGACCTTTACTTGGGGCATTTGCCTTGACTGTGACAACACCAAGCGACAGGACCAGTGGCAGACTTAGCACCACCTGGTCCTCATCTCGGGAGCCTCCTTTTCAAACAATTAGTCGGGCCCTGTCCCCAAGTTTGAGCTCTGCTGAGGCTGATGTTGGCCTTCACTTGTGGCTGGATACCTTTGCAAGAGGCCCATTTTCATCAACAATAAAGTCTAAATAAATTGGAAAGAATAACAACCACGAAGGAAAGGATAGAGTCAGTCTGGATTAATGATCTCTCCGGACCTGTATATAAAGCATCCAGAACAGTACTTTTGCCTCTGAGTCATCTTCACATGTGCTCTTGTATCTGCCTGGGCCATTCTTCCGCCGCTCACCTGGCCAGTCCTGTTCGTCCTTCCGGTCTCAGCTTTGATAGCACTTCCTCTGGGAAGTCTTCCTTTTCCCCCCTGCCTAGGACTCCTGTTATTGGTTGTCATAGCACTGTGTACTGCTTTTATATGAACCTTAATAATTCTTTTTGATAATTAGTCTGTATATCTTCAGGATCCTCAGAACTTGGCATAATGCCTGAAACACGGCAGGCATTCAAATGTGGTGTGAATGAAGTGCACATAGTAGCTACTCAGTGAATGCTGGCTTCTTTTCCTTTCTTTCCCATCTTAAAAGGATCATTCTGTCGTTTTCTATTCCTGCCTTTGTCCTCAACATTTACTTGGTAATGAGTCCCCCAGGACTTGCCTGTTATTGACTGACCAGTGGTTTGTTGTGCCTCATCTTTGGTTACTGGGTTAAGTTAGGTTTCCCCCCCCCCCCAATAATTTTTTATTTCACTCATTTGTTCATTCATTCATTCATTCACATATAATAGAGCCATCATTAGCTAGATACAGTTCTAGGCAATATTTTTAATCTTCATAGTAAACTTGTGAGATGTGTCTTACTTCCATTTTACAAATAGAAAAACTGAGACTTGACAATATTAGGTAACTTGTCCAAAGTAACAAAGCTAGTAAGTGATAGAGGGTTTCATTATTCATTGTCGGTCTCATTTTATAGAAAGGGAAGAGCTCAGAGAGGTTAAGTTTCTTGCCTCGGGTTACACAGCTAGCAAATGGCAGACCTGGGATTCAAATTGAAGCCTGATCTAAAGCGTGTGCTCTGCCCTGTGCCTCCTGCTGCCGTCACAAACGTTGAGCACCAACTGTGTGTCAGGTACTGTGCTATGTGCTGGGAATACAAAAATGAGTAAGATGTGATCCCTGTCTTTGAGGGGCGCGTGGTACACTGGACTAAGTTGCTGTCTGTAGTGTCTTGGGTGGAAGGTAGGAAGTTCGTTCCAGTTCTGCCAGATGTCTGCCTTTAGCATGGAACTCACTTGGCAGCGGCAGGGCCTGGCTGCGTTCCTTCAAGGCAGCATCCAACTTCTCTTTGCTGTTTGACTTCTCTCAGGTTCTGTCCTGTGCTAGAGGTAATGAGGGTTGTGCTTCTCCCTGTGCTTGCACTGGTGGAATACACTGCACAACAGCCAGCGGGGACTCAAGGTCAGAATGAGGTCGAAGATGAACTAAGCTAGCACAGTCTCCTGCCCTGCTTACCTGTCCTCAGTCAAACCCTGTTCACCAGACCTGAGGAGCCATCAAACGATCCGAAGTCAGCTGGGAAAGAACAGGGCTAGAAATAGCAATCAAGGAGCCTTTTTTGGGGTAAGCCACATGGCAGGGGCTTTGCAACAGTCTTTCGTGAGTGGCCGAAATCCCCCACTCACTCCAAATGTGCTTTTCAAAGATGCAGGATTTTTTAATAAACAGAGGAAATGATAAATTATGTTGTAACTCCACTCCAAAGGCATTTGGTTCTTAACAGCCAAATCCTCTGTAGTCTTTAAATAAACAAAAACTTATTTGGTGAACAGACGGGGGGGGAAATGAAAGATTTTCTGTACTTGGGTTCCACATGTCAACAATTTCTCTCCTGTGTGTATGTTGGCCAAAGCCGTATATCATGATAAATGAATAAAGGAAAACCTCGAGCCCAGGGCAGTCAGACAGCTCAGCAAATGGCTTTCAGCTGATTGCTCTATTTCAGTTGACATTTATCAAAGAGTTTCTCTGTTACTCTGTGTGTCAGGGCTGCCGTGGTGGCAGGGACGAGAATAAGACTACCTGTTTGGATGTGCTGAGTAATGAGTCATGCTGGGGCAATTCAGTCTCCCTCCTTCAGGCTCTCTCTCTTTCAAAAAGACAAGCTGAGTATGGCACTTCTCACACTTGGCAGAAGAATCAGCCACCTCCTCTGTTCAGTTTAACGGCTTTCAAAGTCCCATGAAAAACACAGGCCAAAGAGAATTTAAGAACTTTTTTTCTCTTTATTTCTTTCTTCTTTCTTCCGTGTGTGTGTGTGTGTTAAAAATTACAAAGAGAAAAGTTAAGAGACACTTCTCACGAGTTCCCTATCTTACTCCCTGTTAACAATTAGATGTATATCCTTCCAGACCTTTCTCTATACATACATAATTTTTAAAAAGCAGAGAGGGAACTATTCTGTTCCTATTCTGAAGCTTTCTTTTTTTGACGCAACAACATATCCTGGCCATCTGTCCGTGTGTGAAGATGTAGATAGAATTCATCCCTTTTCATTGCAATATTTCATTCAGTATTAAGTCATTTCAAATGCGTTGGAGGATGTTTCTATTTAAAGGGTTTTTTTTTCTTGAGAAAGAACCCCTATTCTAGGTTTCTCTCTTTGGTAAGTTCTACTCTTCGTCAGTCTCAGACTAATATTTATTGAATGCCTGCTGTGGACCAGGTACCATGCTGGACACTTTACGTGTGTTACTACATCCAAACTTCCAAATAACCCTAGTTGATGTCGTGTTACTACTATCTGTGTTTACATATGAGACAACAAGTTCAAAAAGAGTGTTTAACTTACCCAAGGTCACACAGCTAGTAAGTGCCAGAATCAAGTTTGAAACTCAGATCTGACCTTGAAGTGGGTCTTAAATCACTGTCCTTTGGATTTGAAGTCTTCATTGAGCACTTACTCAAAATGCACCTACTACTACTCTGTTCCCTGAAGGTAATATAAGAGAAGCAGAAAGCTCAGCTCACTTTCATAAAACAATTAGAAAGCTATTTCTAATAAAGACGGCATGGAAAACAGTAGCTGGCACAGTAAACACTGAAGAGGAGGTAGCTTTTACGGAGACAGTAAAAATGACATATTTATACCTCATCTGCTTGGCAGACTCCTCTAGAATGTGTCGGAACCATGGAGTAAGCAGAAAGACCACCCGGTAGTGAATAATGATGATAACAACAACCCTAATGGTGTTGACAGCACCAAAAACTAATATTGGCTGGTGATTTTTAGTTTTCAAAGTGTTACATCCTTTATCCTGTTAAAACCATTGTGTGAAGCTTTGAATTTCTTTTTCCCTAATACAGCCAATTTTCATGATGTGCATGAAAAGGTATGTTCTCAGTTTTGGGGTACAAATTTTGATAGGTACACACAAAATGCAGTTTTTGGATTATGTTGTTTAGGTTTCCTGTAGTTCTTATTTTTTGACCCTTTGATGAGTCTTGGATTGAAAGTGGTATGTTTCAGTTTTCTGTTACTAGCATTTCTGTTTCTCATTGCATTTCCTGTAATTTCTGCTCTGTGAAAGTGCTGGTGTGTTGTTGGATGCATAGACAGCCTGACTCTTAACGTGTTCTTCGTCTCATTCGGTGCTCAGAGTCTAAATTCTGTCTTGTTGTATATCGAGATCACAGCCCTGGCTGGCTTGCTTTCTGTTTGCCTTTGCTTAGTCTGTCTTTCCTCTTCTTTTATTTTAGCCTTTCCGAATCACTATGTTTTAGGTATGTTTCTTTTTTAAAGTTGAATTTTGTTCTATGAACCATTCAGAAATTCCTTTTAAAAATTATCTTTGTGTTAAAATACGCATGTCGTCAAACTTACTGGCTTAACCGTTCTCAGGTGTACAGTTCAGTAGCGTGACGTGCATTCGCGTGGTTGTGTGAGCAGTCTGCAGAGCTCTCTTCACCTGGCAGAACTGAAACTGCCCACTAAACAACTTCCCATTGCCCCCTTCCCCCAGCCCCTGGTAACCACCGTTCTACTTTCTGTCTCTATGAATTTGACCACTCTGAGTACTTCATATGAGTGGAATCATACAGGATTTGTCTTTTGGTGACTGGCTTATTTCACTTAGCGTGGTGTCCTCTAGCTTCATCCATGTTGTAGCATATGTCAGAATTTCCATCCTTTTTAAGGCTGAGTAATGTTCCATTGTATATAGACATGAAACTCCTTTTCTTTTAATAGACGACAAACTCATTTACGTCTATTAAGTTACATACAGACTCTCCACCCTGGCATTCCGTAACTTCTGCAGTCTGGGCCTGTTGTATCTCTTTACTTGTGATATATCTCTCACAACTACCCTCATGCAACCAGTGCTTAAGCTAAATGGAATTATTAGTTTTTCTGAGGTTTTGTGCTGCTTTCTTTCACTTCCGTGTCTTTTCTTAGGCTGTTTTCTTTGCCTGGTATGTGCTCCTTTAAATCCCTGCCCCACCTGACAGGCAAAATTTATCTAGCGTCAAAGCCCTTCTTGGTCCCACGTCCTTCCTTGAACTAACTCATTCATTTCTTTATCTTGACATTTCTCCTGATGCCTAGACCTGCATATGCCTATTGAGTGTCTCCACTTGGATGTGCCTCAAGCACCCCATACAGCTGGCCCTGCCTGGACTCTGTGTCCCCCCAGGCCTGCTCACCCTCCTGCATCTCCTCTCTTAGAGTAGCGTCACCATCCACCCAGGTGCAGGACATTGGGAGCCACCAGTGCTTTCCTCTCCCTCATCTCCTCATCCCATAAGTCACCAGGTCCTGTCAGTTCTACCTGCAAAGTGCTCTACTCCCCTTTCAGGCACACCCTTGAGTGGTGCTTACCAGGGAACAGAGGTGGCAGATGTTTCAGGCTGGCCTTGTCAGTGTCTCTGGCCTCACCTCTGAGGCAGAACATCAGCACTGGATAAGCCTTGTTGAAGTCCCGTGAAAAAATCCCCTACTCTTACCCTTTGCACCGGACTAGCACAGTGCTTGGTGCAGAGCAGGTGTCAAGGAAGTATTTGTCCAGTTGCAACGGACCTGCCAGGCCTTGAATACAAATGAAGCTGATTTACATCAATAACCCAGAGTTTCTCTAATTATTCTCACCTACTTGCTCAGACCTCCAAACTCATCTGCTAAGTCAGCCTCAGGAGTTTCTGGGCATCTAAAGGCTACCTCCCGTGGTGTCCACAATCATTGGCATCTGCCATACTCTCCTCTCCCACCCGGGCTCCACTGGCATCTGTGGCCATGAATGCCTCTTGAGGGAGATTTGCCTCTGCTCCTACTGAGTGTCAGTGTCTGTGACAAAAGTCCTGGTTCCTGGGCTTGCAATGCCTGAGCGTGCTGGGTGGGCTCCCTGAAGAGCAGGGCAAAGGTCTCTTCCCTCATCCCATGCCACCCTTGGCCACCTGAGCTCCAGAGCAGGCTTGTTGGGGTCCAAGTCCCTAAAGTCTCCTAGCACAGTGGCTCCTCCACAGGCTGACCACTGCCGCTGATGGGGCTCGCAGCTGGCCCAGGGGGCAGGGCTCCCTGCTTTCTACTCCCTTCCAAAATTGCCCCCTCTTCAGAGGAAGTCTTGGAACGCAGGAGGTCTGGTGTCTGACCCCCAACTAGGAAGCCTCAATAAGTTATTTTAACTAAGGGACCAGGGAGCTAGAAAGGGCCTTGTGAGGCGCTGAAGTAGCCAGTGAGAGGTAGGTCCTGTTTTGTCCTTTCTCTCCTCAATAAAGGTCAGTCCATTTCCCCATGGGTACCAAGGAGGGCTTGGACAAGATCACTGGTTTCTAACTGGGCCAGAGAACCTTTGCTGGTTCATGACAGCATCTTTACTCATCTGGGGCAAAATAAGTAGAATAAAGGCAGTGTAGCAAATGTTTTCATAAAATTATTTAACTTAAAGGACTATTCTATATTCTTATATCCTGCTCTTCCTATTTCTGTTTTAGGTATTAAAATATTCTTTCTATCATGAAATCATAAGTTGATGATTCTAAAAGAAATCCTCATTTAGAAAGATAAAAAGTTGGTCACCTTCTGTTGGCCCTCCATTTTTTTTAACTTTACAGATGCATGAATCCCAAAGTCTGTGAGCTGTGGGACCTCACGCCTACTCCTAGTGCTGATGTCCCCGAGGCTGTCATCCAAGGGAAGCTGGAGCTGTAACCAGGGAGAGAAGCAATGGAGGGAGGCGGTTTGACCTGGTGGGTGTCAGGGACCCGGTGGGTGAGCAAGCGGTGGTAGTGAGGCAGGGGTTGGAAACAGGACAATAGTCAATCAGGAGGGTTCAGAGACCCACAAGGGAGGAGGGACGGGTAAGGAGAGGTGAGTCAGAGAGGAGAGAGGGAGACAGAGACAGACAAACAGAGAGGGAGAGATACACACAGGCCCAGAGGGAGGGAGAGAGAAAGAGGCAGAATCAGAGACAAAGACAGAAATATACGTGCACACGCGCACACATGCATACACACATACGAGCACAGAGATCAGCGGGTAGAGACAGAAAGATGGAGACAGTCGCAGAGACAAACGGATGGCGACAGTGAGACAGTTATTCTGGAGAGATATTCTGAAAAAGACACCTAGAAAGAGGGACAGTGAGATTGAGACAGAGACACAGGAGGAGATAGATAAATACAGAGAGAAAGGAACAGAAATCCAGAGAGAGACACACACAGTTTTTAAAAAGGCAGAAAGAGAATCGAAATATATAACAATGTACACCTGAAATGTATAATATTATAAACCACTGTTACCACAATAAAAAAGAATAAAAAATTTTAAAAAATTGTGTGAATAACTAAAACAATTGTAAAACTTACGGCTGTAAAAATAGACTCAATGTAATCGTGACTGTGTAGAAACTATATGTAGCAAAATTTTGGAAGGAGTAAAGATGTTGGGAGGTAATGTAAGTATGCTGAGTTCCTCATATTACATAGCTTAGTTCTTTAATAATAAAAAGATTTTTTAAGACCTGAAAAAAAAGGAAGAAAGGAGAGAGAGAAAGAAAGCAAGAAAGAAAAGAAAAATGGAAAGACACACATTGAGACGAGGACTGAGGGAGGTAGACAGAGACATCGAGGCAGAGAGTGAGCGAGGCGGGTGGCTTTGCACAGCCCCAGCTTCTGCAGGGGGCGCAGGGTGTGGGTGGAGGAAGAGGCAGCACCAGCTGGGGCCAGGGCTGCAGGGACCAGATAAGGACGCCTGCCAAAGGAAAGCAGGGGAAGGAAAGACGTTTACAAATCCCTGGGGGGAGAAAGCCAGGGAGGCTGCCCCAGGCCCAGAGAACAATGGGTACTTGACTTCAGTGGGTCATTAATGAGACAATTAATGGAAAGAGTAACAGAGGCCTCCCCAGGGAGGACTCAGAGAGTGGGTAAGTGGAATTATTGTGGAGGGCGTGCGGGCGGGCGGGTGGTTCTAAGGGGGGGGCCTTTCCTCACAGTCCCAGATGTCCAGCATGCCAACTGCAGATTCCTGGCCTGGGGCATGGGCCCTGTCCCAGCTCCCCCACACATACCCCATGCTCCCTCCACTCTGGCTCCTTGCCAGCTCCCAGATGCATCCCTAGCCTTTGCTGCTGCCACTCCGTCTACCTGGAATGTCACCCCTTGATTATCTCCATCCTTGGAAACCCTACCCGTTCCAGGGGTAAATAAATACGGTGCATCCATACAATGCAATGGTGAGCCAGGGCCATATGTTTCAACAAGAACAGAGCCCCCAAAACATAATGGAAAAAGCACGTGGAGTCGTATATACAGTGTGACACCACTTATGTAAATTAGAATGACAAGCACAAAGCGATTCTTTTAAAAATTATTCCTGCCTATATTTTGCATTATAAAATTATTTTCTTCAAAGGGGCGGTTATAAAGAGATACTTACCAAAACCATAATAGTGATTGCCACGGGGAGGGGGCAGGACTTAAAGGTACCCTAAAGTCATTTCATACGTCTGTATGTCTATTTCTATGTATGAAAACTTGGCAAAATGTTAATTTCGGGTTGTGAAAATAGGAGTGGTTGTTACCTTGTTTTTTTTTTTTAATCCCCCGTGCTTTAAAATCTTTTCCAGAGGAGAGAGAGACATCCTAGCTGTCCTCCAGACCCAGCTCAAATGCCACCTCCTGTGGGAAGCCTTCCAGGAACCCATCCACCAGTCAGATGTGGTTTCCCTTTTTCTTGGTACCAAGCTCTCAGGGCTGAAAGCGCTTTCTCCCATGTTTTTCCCTTTGTAATGTTCATGGATTGTCTTCCCTTCGAGGGCAGAGACTTCCAGCACAAGGCTGGCACAGAGGTGGTGCCCAGGGGTGTCTGTGGGACTGAACTTACCTCTCCCATTCCACCACTGTAGAAGGCAAACTGCGAAGGCTCTGATTACATCTCAGATCCAACACACACTGTAATTTTGGGGGGCGGGGGAGTGGGCTCCTGAAATTCAAAGCATGGCTTCCAGAATGGGGATCTAGGTGTGGGACGGATGGCAGCTGCTATTCAAACATGTTCAGGGAGGAAGGAGAGGATCTTGTTTGCCGTGTCCAGGAAATTGCCCCATTGCTGGGTACCTGGTTGTTTGTGGCAACATTGCTAACAAGCCTCTAGCTAGAGTCCCAGCAGAGTTCCTCTCACCCACCCCAGTGGGGCAGAGAGGCATGTAGCTGCTTCCACCCAAATCTACCTATTAAAAGAACCCCTGAATCCCACTGGCCCCCAGTGCATCCCAGTTGCCGGTAAAATGGAGCCATTGCAGAGGTGGAAGGAAGAAGTACGTCAGTCCTGGCCCAGCGATCCAGGCAAGCGTTGGCCCATCCAGAGCCACAGCCACCACGTACTGAGCATTTACAGGATGCTCAGCCCCTGAGCTATGTTATCTAATTAACTCTCACAATAGCCCCTATTTAACAGATGAGGACTCAGAGAGGCTAAGTGACTGCTCCAGGTCACAGGATGGCAGTAACTGTTGGAACTGGGACCCAGGCTGACCTGTTAGGTGGAGGGTGTCTCTTGGGTTTGGGTGGTGGGGTACACGGCTCTCCCTACTTCTAGGCAAACTCCTCTGTTTCACAAAAGGGGATACTGAGGCACAAGAAGGGAACAACCCTTCCGTTGACAACCTAACAAGTGAGTGGCAGAGCTGGGACGTGAACCCAGATTTCCAGGCTGCTTCCGGCTCCCCTGGCCGCCCAGTAGAGTCTACCACCTAGCAGGGCAGACTTCATCTCGGGATGTTTAGTCCATTGGGCTTTGCGGTGTCTTACGCCTTCATAGGACATAAAACTGTAGCCTTTGGGGAGCAGGGCGGGACCTTAGAGATCATCTCCTTGGGCTCCCTCTTTGTAGTGTTGAGGAATTTAAGGCCTAAAGAAGGCAAATGACTCACAAGGCCCTTTTGATGTCAGGAAGTCCAGCCCAAAAAAAGCAGCCTCCTGATCCAGAGTCCCTTGGATTCTCCGAACCTATTGGCTCCAACTTTAGAACCGATTTTAATACTAGGTAACTTGGTAGCCAAACCCAGAGCCAACTGGAAACTATAAATTAGAATGTGGAGAAGGGCAGCTTCCACACAGAGCTGTCGAATGAATGAATGAATGAATAGATGGGTGGATGGCTGCCAGGCTCATTTCTGCCTCCCCCCCTGGTTTCCCTTCCTCTGCTCCATCTCTTGCTGTCAGATTAATTCTCTTCAAACAGCCTTTGCCAGGACATGGCTCTGCTCAGCAGCCCCCAGGAGTTCCCCATTGCCTGGATAACTAACTGAACAGTCTCCTTCCATAGCTGGCCCCTCTGAGCCGTTCTCCACATTGTGAACTCTTTAAATTGCAAATCACAACACTCCCCTTCAGAGGCTCTCCATCACCCCCAGGAAAAAGCACCAAAGTCTTACCTCAGGGTTTTAACTGCAGGGTTTGACCTGGACCATCTTTCCAACCTCATCTCATGCCAGCCTCTCCCTTGCTCTGGCTGCAGCCACACTGCCTTCTCTCAAGTTCCCACTTCAGGGGCTTTGCACATGCTGTTCCCTCTGCCTGGGGCATTCCAGACTCTACTCTGCCTTGCTAACACTTGTACATCCTTTAGATCTCAACCTAATGTCACTGGTTCCAGGCAGCCTTCCCTGACCTCTCCAGATTGGGTTGACACCCTCCGTCAGCTGTTCCCACAGCCACCGGACTGCCCCCAGCACTGCACTGTCCCATTTGACTGTGTGTAACGTCTTCAGTGTCTGTCTCCTGTCCATACTATGAGCTCCGAGGGGGCAGGGGCTGTCCTGTTCACCATCAGGAGCTCAGTGCCCGGAACGCAGCCTGGCACACACTGTGTGGAATGATTAAATATATTTGGTTGTTCATTGAAATTGATTTATTCATTCAACAGATATTTATGGAGCATCTACTAAGTGTCAAGCCTGGTTCTCCACACTCCACAGTGGGGAGCAACCCACCTCAAAGACCCTGCCTTCATGGAGCTCACAGTCTACTCTACATTAAATGGATAGAGAAATAACACAATGCTAGGCGTACCTAAGCTTTCTGAAGGACAAGGAGCAGGGGTAAGGGGTTGGAGCATGGAGCGCGCGTGCGCGGTGGGGGAGGGGGCGTGCCGATTTAGACGGGGTAGTCAGGGCATGTCTCATGGAGGAGGTGACATTTCAGTGCTGGGCCAGGGCTCCTGAAAGACACAGACCCTCTCTCCTTCTTGGGCTGACTGGGTCCTAGGTGTGTCCAGGCATGCCAGTCTCCCGATCCCCAAACCCTCCCTGCCTGCCTCCCAGGGTGGGGGAGCAAGGAGCCCAGAAGAGGTCTTTGGCGAGGCTTTTGAGGCGAGTGCGAAGGCCCGAAGCTGCTCTTCACAACATCTGTGATTGGGCTCTTTCTGCGTGGCGCGGGGCGGCGATTGCTTTGTGCAGCGAGGACTCGGCTGATTGTGGCCGGGCGATTGGCACCCACAGACCGCGGCCGCCAGGGTTTACCGTGCACCCCCAGCGCCGCGGCGAGCCGTGCGCAACGCGCCAGCCCAATCTCGCCTCCTATATTCAGAGTTGATTAGACGCTATTTCTGCCTGGATTTTCAGAAGGCTCAAGAGCTTTTTTAATCACTACAGTGGCTCATTACGGTTTTGCAGTGACACTCATGTCCTTCAGTTCTCTTCTCAGATTAGATTCTATAGTCAGATGAATATTGGATGATTTCATTACATACAAATGCAATCAACAGTTTTGCATAAATTTCTTCTCTTTTCTTGAGTTTCAATTGACCCCAGCACCCATGGTGGCAGGCGCGATCCACATGCAAATGAGCCGGGTTTGCAGCCACCGAGAGGGGCCAGGAGAAGGCGGGCACTTGTACCAGCCCAGGGAGGGAGCCAGCCTTGATTGCTCAGGTTTGGGAGAGGGGCCTTGGAGGAGGGGGCGCCGCTTAGAGGGCAGCTTCTCTGACTGAGGGCACCCTGGTTCGGGATGGGGTTCCTGCAGGTGGACTGAGGCAGAGGGATGCTCAGAGTGGGGCAGGCTTCGTCTCTGGGCAGAGAAAGGAGCGTGGAGTGTCAGCGGTGGCTGCTGGGCCAGTCCTGGTGTGCTCAGGACGCTTGGGGCAGTGGCTATTTAACAACTGGTGTGGATGTGTTTCAATATTTTAACAACTGGGAGGGGCTTAACAGTGCCTTCCTGCTGAATGTTAGCTCTGACCCAACGAATACTGTTATTATTATTATCATAATCATCATCATTATTTCTTCTGGAGGGCTTGAGCTATGGCCATGAGGATGATCAACAAAAGTCAAAAGCCAGCCCAAGGCAGATGGGACAGTTTGGAGCCTGGGGCAGTGGCTGTTGCATCACCTTCTTGTTTTCTTTTTTGGGTGGAAAGGCAGGATCTTCTCAGAATTGAGCCTCAGAAGGCTCCGAATCCCTCCTTTATCTGGTGACTGAATCCTTTCCACCACATGCCTGTGGAGAAGATACCAGCCCTTGCTTGTTCTCCCTTGGGGGTGGGGAGCTCCCTCCCTGCAGTCAGTCTCTTCTGGCTTACTTGGCTCCTTGCTGACAGGTGCTTTCCCTGCCCTGACCCTGGGCCCTGGGCCCTGGCCCCACAGTCCACCTCTGCTCCCTCGGCTCCATGACAGCCCCTGAGGTCAGCAGTGGGGCCTGCTCTCTCCCAAGTTTCCTTTCCTAGGGCTGGTCTTCTCCATCCCTGCAGCTTCTCCTCCCAGGAAGTAGCCTCCAGCCCCTCCCCTGTGTCTGTGCTCCAGATGCTCCTGGTGGCTGTCAATGTTCGTAGTCCAGGCCTGGACCCAACACCAGGCATGAGGCTGGAGGGTAATGTGGGGAGTAAGCTGTGTGTGGTTAGGGTCCCCAGGGCTAACAGCTGTGCACCTCATGGAGGGTGGGGGGACCGGGATGGAGACATTAGACCTGAAAGTCTGCTAGGACAAGGGTCTGTGCATCCCAAACCACTTCCTTTAGGCAGGTTTTTTATAGAAGCTCCCCATGTAGACACAGACATGACACAGACAGTGTGGGTCAGGGACCCAGAGAGGGACATGTGGATGCACCAGGAGTCAGAGACCCATCAGGGATGTGACCCGAGCTCCAGTTGTCATCATGGACACATCAGAACCCTGAAGCCAGAGGGTAGAGCCAAAGTTACAGCCATGGACATGAATGAGACCCATTTGTGCTGGCACAGCCCCAGACTCAGGCCCTTGCCTCTCACTGCCCTCAGCTCCCTGCATCAGGATTATAGAGATCCAGGAATCTGAACTGACGTAGGGGCGCTGGCTATTGCCCACATGTGGCCGATGAGACTACTGAGGTCCAGAGAGGGCAAGGTTGCCAAAGAGCCACACAGCATTGAAGCCAGAGCCTCCTGATACAGTCTGGGAGCTGCTTCCCTGTTCCTCTGGCTGTCCCTGAGGACCATTCCCTTGTCATTCTGTCCTTCCGTGTGCAGTCCTGAAGGTCCTGTCTTCCCCAGCTGAATGGACCACCCATCACTGCCTGTGCACTGCTGTCTGCTGCTTCTTAACCTCCCCACACTCCTCTTTCTGTTTGCATCTCGTGTACATTCTCTTCCCTGTCTCTCCTTGTCTCCATCCTTGAGTCTGTCTCTCTCTCTGTCTGTATGTCCCTTCCTCTCCTTTCTCCCTCTCTTTGCCTCTCCTTTGCCTGGCCACATCTGCCCCTTAGCACTCCTTTGTGGTACCAGAGCTGGCCTCTGTCTGGGATTGGGAGATCTGAGACCGCAGGGCCACACCCCTAAGAGCTGCAGCCCCTGGAAGGAGGAGGTTGGGTGTGGGGGTTGGTTTCTGAACTCTTTGGAGCCTTTCTGCCGTGGGCAGCTCTGGGCCATCCATTTTCTCCCCGAGTCAAGGACAGCAGGAAAGCAACCATCTCTCATCACAGACCAATCTCACAGCGGCCTGGAAGAGGGGGCTGGGAGTGGGGGTGGGCAGGGGTGAAGAGGGCTCCCATCGACTCCTCATGCAGGTGGGGGATCATCCTGTCCAGGCCCCTGTCTTCTAGCTGGGTCCAAACCTGCTGCTGTCCATGGCAGGCTCCCCTGGTGGGAGCCCCCCTCCTGCCACCCTCCCTCCAGCTCCTCCTGCAGAATGAACCTGTTCCCCTAACCCAGTTGAAATCTGGTCCCTACTCACCCCTTTCACCAGGCACAAAGCACTGCTTTCCTCTGGCTCCCTTGATTTCTGATTTCACTCCTTGGCATCCACAGGGTAGAGAGCTAAGAGCTGGCCTCCAGAGGCTGGAAGGTCTGAGCCAAATCCCAGCTCTGCCACTTGCTAGCTGGGTTGTCTCAGGCAAGTGACTTAACCTCGCTGAGCCCAGTTTCCTCCTCTGTAAAATGCAGATAATTCCTTCCCTTGCAAGGCTGGCGTGAGGATTGAGTGAGCTAACTTAGGTGAAAGTAGCTGGCACAGAGCTGTGCACAAAGTAGACATGGGATAAAGCATTTGTTATAAATACATGAGTGAGTAAATAATGAACAAATACTAGAATTTAGATGTGTAAATGGGGCATGGAGAAGGAATGCCAGGTGTCAGGAATGACACAAACAAGAGTGTGGAGTTAAGAAATCTTGGAGGGGAACAGGGAGCCATGAGCACCCAATAGGAATGCAAAGTCTGGAACCCAAAGAGAGGTCTCAGGAGATGAGTCTAGACAGTCTCAAGGCTTGAGGCTGACAGTCTCAAGGGGCAGGCTCAGGGCTTTTTTTTTTTTTTTGGTGAGGAAGATTGGCTCTGAGCTAACATCTGTAGCCAATCTCCTTCTTTTTTTGTTTGAGGAAGATTGTCCCTAAGCTAACATCTGTGCCCATCTTCCTCTACTTTGTACGTGGGATGCTGCCACAGCATGGCTTGATGAGTGGTGAGTAGGTCCACCCCTGGAATCTGAACCTGTGAGCCCCAGGCTGCCAAAGCGAAGTATGTGAACTTAACCACTATGCCACTGGGCTGGCCCCATTTGTTGGTTTTCATTTTAAGTTGAGCATCCCTTTAGCAGGGAAAGGAACAGTGAGAGGATAAGGAACTTAGTGAGTGTCGACGATGCACCAGGCAGCTAAGAGTAATTGTAGCAGCAGCCAGCAGGAATAGAGCCCCCTGCTGAGGCATTTTATAGGCATTATCACATTTAATTTTTACAGCAACCCAGCTGCCCTGTGAGGGAGATGCTATTATTATTCCCACTTTATAGATGAGGAAATTGAGACCTAGGGCAGTAAAGTGATTTTCCTGGGTCACACAACTAATAATTGTCCCAGACAGGGTTTGAACCCTGGTCTAGTCTGGCTCCAAAGCCACTCCTCAGTCCCCTTCCACAGGGAGGACCCCCCATAATCTCTAGGCAGGTGGTGCCATGTGAATAACTGGCTTGAAAACACTTTTGGTTAGTGAAGGAGAGTAGGGAAGGCACGATTGGAGGGCCCAAATGTCAGTAAGATAGAAACTTGGCTCAGATGAATCAGGGAAGCCTTCCTGGAGGGGGCTGGGCACAGAGGGAGAGACAAGGCCCAGAGGTGAGGCTGAGGCAGCCCTGGTGGGGGTAGAGGTGGGGTGGGGGTTGTCACCCCCAAGTGACACTTGGGTACTGGGGCACTTGACTTGGATCTGCTTCTTACTGGGGTCTGTTTCCTCCACCCCACCTAGCCCAGCTAGTGCCTTCTTCTGGTCAGTCCCCAGAAAAGTGGGAAGGGCAGGTTTCCAGTGACTGCAGACCTGAGCCCCATTCCCAGCTCCGCTGTGCTCTTGCAGCTGCACTTTGGCCAAGACGACTGCCCTTTCTGACTTTACTTTCCCCGCCCGTGAAATGGGGCTAACAGTGCCCACAAGCTCAGTGCAGCTGGGGGTCAGAGGTGAGCAGAACTGGCCCAGGGCCAGGTTCAGAGCATGTGCTGAGCAATGTCAGCTCCTTCTCTCTTCCCCTGGGCCCCCCACACCTGAGGCAGGCCCGGACCCAATTTCAGAGCATCAAAAGTCACAAAACAGGACGTGTGCTGCAGTGGTCAGACTGATGCCCAGACTGCCTGACTTCATCTTGCTGTGCCATCTTGAGCGAACGACTTACCCCAGCTATGTACAGTTTCCTCATCTGTAAATACGGATATGGCACAAGCCCAGAGTCCCTCATCTAAGACCTGTGACGTTGGAAGGTTTCTGAGCTTTTCTGATTCTAAAGTCTGATACAGAACATATCCCATATCCTGTACCACCTCCCAGTGGGGACATTTCTTACAGTCAAAAATCATTCCTATATATAGTTTTTCACCCAAACGTACAAATATTCACACCAGATAGTGAAATGAAAACCAAAAATAGCTTCTTAGTTCAGGTCAGTTTTGGCACCAAATAATTTGACACCAACTTATGTAAAATCTTTCGGGGCACCGAAGCTTTTAGGATTCAGCACTGTGGAGAGGGCACTGGGGCCTCATGGGGCTGACATGTGGATAAGATGAGTTATTACACAGAGGCGTTCAGACCCACACCTGGTGCACAGTGAGTGTTCAAGACGTACATGCCATATGATGGGTCCCACCCCTGCTCAAAGCCCTCCCATGGCTCCCGTGTCCTCAGGGTTGAGTGTAAGCAATCTCTGCCAAGGCCCTTTATGACTGGGGCCCTAACTCCAGCCTCAGGTCCTACCTCTGCTCTGCACACCCTAAACTTCTTCATCTTTTTTCGGTTCCTCAGACACCCCAGGCTCTCTCTCTCTGCAGGCTGTTGCACTTGCCATGTCTTCTGCCTGAAATGCTCCCCTTCCCCAACCTCCTTTCTTCACTGATTCATCCTACAGGTCTCACAGCCCTCACCTGAGCTTAGATCACGGGCTAGGAAAATTGCTAGTCACCCCTGCTACGCTGTGATCTTGGGGAAGGCAGTGGTCATGTGTCTATTCTTCTCTGGCATACAGTCGGTGTTGAATGAATGAGCGTCCTCACTCATCAATGGCATTGCCATTAGCTCAGGGCCTGAATACACATTTGTTGAATGAACAGATGACACACAGCTCTGGAAGGAGGATCTCACCCCCCTGGGCACCCCAGGAGAAGATTCTTGGAATGCTCTTCCCTCCCTCTCTCCCTCTCCAAATTCCTTAAGTGATTTTTTAAAAAAGGGACCCACTCCATGCAGGGAACCAGTGGGGCCTCCAGGATCACAGGGCCTGGGGGAAGTGGCTTCAGTACATTAGGCAGAAACCACTTGTCCGGGGTTGGTGGAGGCCTCTGGGGCTTGGGGAGCAGGGGGCGGGGCGAAGGGGGCCTCCAGCACTCTGGAGCAATTGCTATAAAATAAACTTCATAATCAGGTAAATGCGTTCGTGTGGGGGATGGTTCCCATGCAGCTGCGGGCGTCCCCCTGGCCGGAGGGGACCTGTCTAATCTCAGGGTAATGAAAACGTGGGTCCAATTATGATGGAGGGCCGAGGCCTGGGCCGCGGCCGGAGTGGGGAGCTGGGCCCCTGGCAGCGGAATTAGAACATTTAAGCTGTCAGGCCGAATCCGGGAGAGTCCTGATTACCTGGCCCGCGAAGGGGCCGCTTTGGTTTGGTGTCGACTATAATTTCCTGGCCGCCAGCCGTGAAGCCAGGGGCCACCTTCTCTCCCTTGCCATGGGGGTCCAGGCCCTGCCTCTCTGACCTCCACCCCTCCAGACCCAACCAGAGGGTCTGGCCTGGGCCTCCCAAGCTGCCCATATGGGGCAGAAAGAGGAACAGGTACATGAGTGATGGCTGGGTGTGTGTAATATGTGGACACAGATCAAGGAAAGTATGTCCACTGACCATGTGGAATGACACGTGCACAGGACGTTTATGTGGTACACGTGATGTGGATATAGTAGGCATATGTAAATGGTACAAGTTGCGTCTAGTGGATTATGTGCCACTGATCCAGCAGTGAGGTGTGGGTGGCTCACGCACAGGGGCTGTATGTACACATAGTGGTACACGTGTGCACATAGCAGGGCTGTGGGTACGCAGGTTATATGTGGTGTGTGTTCACATTGTGTGTGCTGGTCTTTAAGTGCCACGAGAGCAGGGATCAAGTCCTCCTTGCTGGCTGCTGTACCCCCAGCACCTAGCTGGGTTCCTGGCTGGGTGGATGGGTGTGGATTATATAAATGTGGGGTGAATTTATGTCTGTGTGATAGGTACCTGGGAGCTACGCGATGCATATATGAAAGGTAGGAGCGTATGGAGTCTGCATGGAATGTGCCTAGTGTGTGTGTGTGTGTTTCTTGTCTCTGTTGTGTGATACAGGGGCATGAGCAGTGGAATGCTTCTAGGGCCTGTACTGTGTGGTCACACAGACCTGTGCTGGAGGCCTGGCTCCTCTGCTTACAGACTGTGTGACCTCAGGCAAATCACTAAACCTCTCTGAGCCTGACTTTCTCATCCGTAGAATGGATAATTATAATAACCACAGCTAACATTTACTGAGCACTTACTCTGTGCCTGGTACTCTACTGTATGCTTTTCAGCATTATTATCTTACTGTCTTTTCAGAATAACCCTGAATGTAAGTACTACTCTCGCCCCATTTTACAGATGGGAAAACTGAAGCTCTCAGAGGTTAGATAATGTCGAAGCCAGGATTCAAACACAGGCAGTCTGCCTGCAGTGTAAGCTTTTAGCTTCCAGGCTAAATGGATAGGACCTATTGCATAGAGTTGTCCTAAGGATTGAATGAGATAATCCATGTGAAACCCCCAGTACTGTGTCTGGGACACAGTAAGTACTCTGTAAGTGTCATTGCTATTATTTATTTGCACATGACGCATGTGTATGGCATGTATAAAACAGGTACAAGGAAATATATGGGAAGGGGGCACATATTTGTGTGAGAAAGACACACGTGTAGGTGTTTGTGGGCGTGTGTAGGGCAGGCATGCATTTACACAAAGTTTATATCCATGTGCTTGGGTATATGCATATGTGATGTATTTTTCATAATCAACACAAGACGTAAACAAATGCATTAGGATGTACCATATATTGACGAATGGCTTATGAAATTAGAAGAAACATACTTGAGGTAGGTGAGATATTTGAATCTGCACAGGGCTCTATACTTGGGAATTGAAGAATATTATGTAAATGGGGCAATAATCGGTATTGGAGGTGCAGGCATGGTCATGAATATGCACATGTGCACACAGCACGACACATTTGTGTGTGCATAGGGGCGATACATATAATAACAATATAGATATGCACGGAGTGGTTATAGATACCATACGTATACAATGCAGTGTATGTGGTCTGCTACGTGCATGTGTGTGCACAGTGCTTGTGCCTGGGGTATGTATAGGCACATTGATGGAAACAGTGGTGTGTGTGTGTCATGCATGTACTTTGGGGGTATGTTGCATATCCTTTTGAGACGTATATATTTGTTTGTGATTCATGTTCTGTGCATCTTTGCTCAAATATCACCTTCTCAGTTAAAACACCCATTACCACCCTATTTAAAAGACCCAGTTTCCCATCCCAGTCCCTTCTTTATTTTCTCCAAAAAAGTGTCACTTTTTAATATACCATATAATTCAGTAATTTATGATGTCGTTCTCTCTCTCTCTGGAACCTAAGCTTCGGGGGGGCCAAGGGCCTTTCTCAGTCTTGTTCACTGCGAATCCCCCTGCCTAGCCCAGGGCCCGGCCCGTTGGAGATGCCCAACTACAATTTGTTGAGTCAACAAGTGGATGTCTGCGCGCAGGCGACGCAGCTCTGTGGGAGCCCGTGCGGGATTGAGATGAGACTTAGGTGCATGGCACAGCCAGGCGACAGGGTGACCACCCCGGGGCGCGGGGACGCATGGCGGACACACGTCCGCACGAGCTGAATTCAGCCGTGTGCTCTGGGCACGTGTGAATGACGGGCGGACGCCAGCTGCCGCCGGGCCAGCGCTGGGGCACCCCCGCCCCTGCCGGGCCCTGGGTCTGCCCCGAGGCCCCTCCCCGGCCCCTGCCGTCTCCCGGGGGGCGCGACCCGGTGTACCCGCGCGGCCGGCGGGGCTCCGGCCCATTTCCCGGCGGCCGCAGGGCGGGGAGCGCGAGCGGGGCCGCGGGCGGCCGGGCGGCAGGAAGCGGCGCATTGTTCGCGGGCCGCGGCCGGGCCGGGGAGTGCCGGGCCCCCACGGACATAAAAGGAGGCAGCAGCGCCCGCCGAGCGGCCGGCCGGCCCGCGCCCCGCTCCGCTGACCCCGGCATCCGCTCGGCCGGCAGCCCGGGGAGCTGGAAGGCGCCCGCCCCTGCGCCCGCCAGCCCGGGTTCGAGTCCCGGCTCGCCGCCTCCCGCGCCTGCGTTTCCTCGCGTGTCAAATTAAACAGGCCGCTGGACGCCGAGCGCAGGGCACAGCCCCGCCGCCCCCTTCATCCTGGACCCTCTCCAGTTTGCTGGTCCCATTAAAAACCTAACCCCGCGCCGTAGTCCCTAGAGAAGAAAAGGGACCCAGTGACATGCAGGCTGCAGGGGGAGTGTTTTACCTACTGCTGGAAACGCGCCAGTGTACCTGGAGCGACACCCCTGTGGGCCAACGGGGCTGCCCGTGGCCCCAAAAGACCCTTTTCAGGGTGGACCTATGTTGGCAGGCTCCATTCTGGATGGGGAAACTGAGGCCTGGAGAGGGAACCACTTACTCAATGTCATCAATCACAGAAACCGTATCATGCAGACTTTTTACAAATTCAGGTTTTTTTCTTCCTGTGCTTAGAAGTACCGCCATTTTTGTGCTTCTTGACCATAAAATTGATCAAATGAACACGGTGACTGGTGTGTATCTTTTCAAGCTGGCCTTACACTTGTTGCTCATTTGATCTTCGCATCCTCTCTGGAAGTGGGCATGGGTAAACTGAGGCCCAGAGAGGTAAAGTGTCTTATTCAAGCAGGTTGGGGAAGTTCAGGGGTTTGTCCCTGGTCTGTTTTAGGAGATGTTAATCCTGACAACTCGGCACCATAATCTTGGGTGGGGATGTATTTGCGGGAGGATCCCAATCTAATCAAGGCAGGAAAAGTAAAGGATTAGCAACACCACCTGATTCTGCCCAGCCCACCCCGGCCCACAGCACTGAGTTTAGCCGTTTAGGCCAGGAGGATGCTCTTGTCTCCATTGAAAGGAAAAGGAGAATCTTCACCATTTCCGTAGGGGCCCAGAGAGGTTAAGTGACTTACAGCAGTTCACACAGCAAAGTATCTATGAGGCAGAGGCCCTCCACCCACAGCCAGACGTCTCCTTCTGGAGAGAACCCCCTCCCTGAGTCCTGAAATTTTGGGGACCTGTCCTGGGGTGGCTTCACCCACTGGGCCAGGAGATTCTGATTATGGAGAAATGGCCTTCCCTCCACCCCTGCCCCTGCCCAGCCCGGGAACCCTACACCGGGGGTAATTGAGATCAGATGCGGCTGTGACCCACGGAATGCTCCCCGGGAACCTGGAAGCATTTATTGTCTGGAAGAGAATCCAGGGCCCGTTCTAGGCCCCCTCCCTCCCCGGCTGTCTCCTCCCCGGGCGGCTGAAGGTGGATAGGGGCCCTGAGGAGCCTCTGGTGCTGGCCAGGGTTGGGCAGCCAGCCTTGATGAATCCGCTGCTGAAAGCACCTTCCTGGCTTCCTCCTTCCTGGGGATACGGTTACAGGGGGCCAGACTTCCTGTCAAGCCCGCCCAGCTCTGCAGGGTGGGTCTGCAGCTCTCCAGGCCTGCAGCTCTGCCACCACTACACCCCCCTGAGCTGGGACTTCAGCAGCCCCATCTCATTCAGGGATCAGCTCAAATGTCACCTCCTCAGGGAGGCCCTCCCTGACCACCCTATATGAGCTAGCCCACCTACCGGCAGTCTCTCCCTCTCCCTCTGTGTAATGTTCTTCATATCACTTATCGCTAGTTGGTTGGTTCTTTATTTTTGTTATAAGAATGTTTATTTCCTGACTGTCCTGTACCCCCAGGAATGTGAGCCCTGTGAGGGCAGGGACTTTGTTTTGTCACTGCTGTATCCCGGAGCCTGCAACTGTGCCTGGCACTCAGTAGGTGCTCAGTAAATACCAACTGGATGAACAAAGCAATGGGTGAGGCCCCACCTTTGGCCTCTGACGTCAGAGCTGCTCCGAACTGGGATTTACCATCTCTGATCTCCACCCTCTGGTTAATCCCGCCTCCTCTGCCTTGATTTCACGTGTCTGGTGTAAAACTCTGGTCTGATGCGCACTCTTCAGCCTGCATTTTACTGCCTCAGGCTCTCAACTGGGAGCTCCTCTGACCTCACATCTCTGATCCCTCTTCTTTGCCCTCATTTCTCCAGCCTCTGCTGTGTGGCTTTAGGCAGGTCTCTTGCCCTTCCTGAGCCAGCAGAGTTCTTCTTCAAACAAAAGCTTACCTGGGAAGCCCAGTGTATGACAGATAAAAGGGCGCAAGGCAGGAAGGGGGCCTGACTCTTGAGTGCCTGGCTTTTCCTGCGTCCCCTAGTGTTGTCCCCAAAACACCTTTGAAGATCCCTACAGCTGAAGAGCATAGTTTGAAAACCCTGGATTCGATGATTTCTCAGTCTCTTTTAGCTCCGTAATTCCACAATGCCATTACTTAGAGGTCTGGTCTTAAGCGTTCACTTGGCCATCGTTCACTCTTTTATCAAACATTATTAATGGCTCACAGTCGTGTGCCAGGCTTCCATCGAATCCCTGTTTTCCAGTTTCCTGTGTTCGATTTCTGGTCCCCTTTCCTCATTCGACAAGCAGTCCAGGAGCGTGTTTCACATGCCAGGGCTATGAAATCTCAGAGAACCTGGGCAGGGCGGCTGCTGGCCAATACCACCTTTGCGTGACTTAGGGAGAGGCGCTGTCTTCTGGGCGGATACAGCCTTGCTTCTGGACCCGAGCTTGACCATCAGGAAGTGCCCTTGAGTGAAGAAAAAGGTCACTATCTTCTTGGCAGACAAAGCCCCACATCTGGGTGCAGGCTGGCTGGATTTCAGACCCCTGGTGTAGTGCCTTAAAATTAAAAAACATTGTTGAGCAAGAGTCTGCTCATTTTCGTTTTGCACTGGGCCCTGCAAATTATATAGCCAGACCTGATTTTGCACACAGCCCCGTTAGATGATAGCAGCCTCCATTATACAGAGGGGAAAGGTGAGGCCCAGGGAAGGTGAACCATCTCTCAGTGTGGCTCAGGGAGGCCTGGTGGGGCAGAGGCTGGTCTGCCAGCAACCAGCGGGGTGAGACTGGGCACACTCGACTATGGGGGAATGGGGCATGGTCCCCACCTGCAGGCGCTCAGGAGCGCTCAGGAGCGGAGGGGAGAGACGCCCGCAGGCATATTTAGAACCTGAGATCTGGGGAGCCAGAGGAAGTGCTGTTGGCTTGTTGGAAGCCCCCGGCCACAGCAGGTGCTCTGTGACTGAGGTGTGGGGCAGTGTGGGCGAAGGAGTGACTCTTTCACTGGGGGCTTCGGAGAAAGCTTCTCGGAGTTGGTGAGAAAGGACCTGACATTAAGGGATGAGGAGAGTTTGAATCAGGAGGGGAGGGGAAAGCCGCTCCCCAAGGGTAAGTTCAGCATGGGCAAAGACAGAGAAACTAGAAGAGTGGGGTCTGGATGGGAGAGTAGGGGTGGGGGCGTAGTGTGGAAGGTACTGGAAAGGTAGGGAGTGAGGGCCTTGAATGCCAGGGTGAGGAGTCTGTGTTTTATCCTCTGTGTGGGCTTGGGAGGGTCCCCAACCTGCACGCCAGCTAGAGCAGATCCATGTAAATCTGATCTTTGTTTCATTCATGGGGGTAGGGGGGGCACTTAGGATTTTGTTTGTAAAAAACATGTTTCCTCTACAAAAATGTTTGAAAGCCACAGCTATTAGGGGTGGAAAGCCAGAAAAGGGGTTAAAAGTCCCCCTGCCAGCTTCTGGCCCCCTGGCAGGGCCTGCACTCTCTATAGGGGAGAAACCTGAGTCTCCAAGAGAGGCTCAGGCTCTGGGTCTCAGGCAGTATCTGGGGCCCAAGACTCCTGCATCCTACATCGGGGCTCTTTTGATGGGGTACCTGAAGGTACTTGCATTCTCAGGCCCCTGTGTGAGACCCCGGCTCGCTTTCTGAGGTCTCCCCGTGAGTCTGCATCCCCAGCTGTTGCCCTTTTTCCTCGGCCAGCCAACCTTCCTGGAAAAAGGCGGCCTATGCTGCCACCTGGTGGCAAGGCTGAAGTAGTGAGGGTGCCACTTCCTGGCTCTGGAGCTGACTGCACTCTCCTGGTCCAGAAGAGGGACCTTGCGCCCTTGGGTAAGGGCGGCCCTGATCTGAGATACTGACCACTTTGAGACTCTGGGACCATTAATGGTGGTATAACCCACCCCGAGTCTATTCTTGCTCTGTCTTCCCCTGTCCCAAGGACTTAGCACCCTAATTGTCTAACACTCTCAGCTCCTCCTACTCCATTATGTCCTAAATCCAGTCTGTCCCCAGGTCCTGTCAAATCTCCCTTTTAGGTACTGGAACTTGTTCATTGCTCTCCATCCCCAAGACCACGGCTCAGGTCCAGATCCCACTATCCTCATGTGGTCTGCTGCAGTAGCCTCACAAATTTGGTCTTTTCCCCTCTCGGGCCCATTTGCAATCCACTCTCTGTCCTGCATCCAGAGGGATCTTGCTACAACCCACAGCTACTCACATCACTCCCTGCTTAAAACCATCAATGGCTCCCCATTGACCCCAGGACAAAGCTCAGCCTTTTACCTGGGAACCCCTTGGGGACTGTCCCTGCAAACCCCCTAGCTCCACCTCTCTTGGTCACCTCCCTACCTCTCCTGGTTGGGAGGGCAGCCTAGCACAGTGGTTACAGGCACCGACGCTAGTGCCTGCACACCTGGTTTCAAATTTCTCTTGTCATTTGCCAAATGTGCGACCCCAGTCAGGTTATTTAACTCAGTTTCCCAATCTCTAAAACAGGATGGATGGTAATAGTACCTACTTCAGAGGGTTATTGTGAAGATAAAATGAAGGATCATGGATGAAGCTGCTATAAGTTGAGGTCAACTACAAGGTTAGAGGGCACAGCCTGCACACGAGACCGCCCTTGCTTCTGACACCACCTGCAAGTTCCGGAGGTGCCCCAAACTGCCTTCAGGTTTGATAATTCACTGGAAAGACTCACAAAACTCACTGAAAGCTCTTATACTCCCCGTTATGGTTTATTATTGGGAAAGGATACAGATGAAGATCTGCCAGAGGAAGGGTAGAGTTACACAGGTCACACAGCAAGCGAGGGCTGAGGTGGGACTGGCGCCCATTGGAGGAACTTGCACGCATAGCCGCTTGAAGCAATCATGCTGCCAGGAAGCGTGCTTGCAGTCAGCCCATCTCAGAGGGGTCATGGGGCAGACGAAGTGACCTTTGTGTGCGGCCCTGGAGGCAGCAGCAGGGCCAGCGGGGAAGCCAGGGGAGCAGATTTCAGTTTGATGTGTCCAAAGACCTTCCAAGAATGAAGATGCTTGTGGGATGGGTGTGAATGAGCTCCAGCCCTGCAAGGTCTGCCACAGCCATGGGGACCTGGCCCGTCTGGAGGTCCAGGCGGGGCTGGAGAGGGGGTGGAAGCAGGGGCTCAGATCCCCTCTCCCTGTCTGCCTCCAGCTCTGCTGGGCCCAGGGCGGGGTCGGGAGAGGGGTGCTGGGGAAAGGGGAAGGAAGGGCCAGCTCAGGTGGAGGTCAGCAGAGGAGGAGCAGGAGGGCTCTGCCTTCCCAAGGCCTCTGGGAAGGAGCTGGGCTTCAGGCCGAGCTGTGGGTTCTAAGGAACAGATCCATTCCAGGGTGGGGACAATTCATGCAAGGAGTGAACTGCTTGAATCTGGCCTCTCGGGCAGATGGGGCAGGCTCAGGGCCCCGAAAGAACTACAACCAGAGAGCCTGCTGGGGAAGGACCCAGGTCAAGGGCCAGAAGCCCTGGATTCCAGCAGCTTCTCTACTGTGTGTTCTTGGGCAAATTCCTTCCCTATCTGGGCCGTTGTCTCCTGATCTGTTACATGGAGATTTGGGCCCAATAACTTGAGGCCCTTCTCCAGAGAGGCAGGAAGCAGGGGCTGGAGAAGGGGTGGGCGGTACTGGAGATCAGGACAGGACTGGTCTCGGGCATCTGTCCATGGGCCTAGAAACTAGTTCCTCCCCCACCCCACCCCCTCCCAGCTTCTCCTCTGTCCACCACACAGACCACAGCCTTCTCTTCTCCTTTCTATTTTCAGACATCCTAGAGTTCTGAGGAAGGCCCAGGCTGGCGCCTGCCCAGGAACTCTGGGCTGCTGAGGGAGGCATCTCCAGAGCAGTTAGCCAGTTTGATGGGCAATAAGTCACGGGCTTAGGAGGAGACAGCTGGGGCCTCACTCTGGGCTGGAGAAGGGCCTGGCCCTGGCCCAGCCCAGACTGACCAGGAGGCTGGTGGTGGGTAGAGAAAGAAGGAATGCAGTCCTGGCCCTTGGCCGAAGGCTCACCCTGACCAAGACCAGGACAGTCTTGGGGGCCGTGCCTGGCTGGGCAGGGAGCCTGCAGCCAAGGGCTCCATGGCTGGATTCTGGATTCAGTCTGGCTAAAATGCCAGCCCTGTCCCACACAGGCAGGCGGCTCTATTGCAGGAGGCCAAACCCTGGCTTTCTCCTGTCCCCTGGGCCTGCAAGGGCTTCCCTCTTGTGCTCTCAGAATTGTGCTTCCATGACATGTTGGGTCCTGACCTCAAGAGGTGGGAAGGGTCAGGGTCAGTGGTGAATAACCCTCACCAGAGGGGTACCCAGAGTGCTTCTTGTCTCCCCCCCTCCCTGCCCCACAGAGAATACATTTTACTGTGAGAGAGCAGACAGACGGAGACAGGGAGGCCCTGCTCTGAGATGCTGGGGCCAGGCAGGTATTTCTCTTGGTAATGGACTTGGCTTCTGGAGGCAGGTGCTACTGCTCTTCCAGCCACCTCCCAGACACCCAGACCTTCCTGCTCCAGGTTCAGAGTCTGGAGTCTTCAGCTCAGGAAGGCCTCCTCCTCACTGCACGAACTCTGACCTTGGGCAAGCTCCCTACAGTCTGTGGGGCTCAGTTTCCCCATCCATAAAATGAGAAAATTGGCCTAAATTCCCTCCCAGCTCTGGTGTGTATCGTTCCGATTTCCTGATGGGCGAAACATTTTTAACTCCCGGGCTCAGGAGGCCTCAGGCCTGGTTTATCAGCCTCAGGGTGGTTCTCAGGCGGTGACTGTTGTTCTCCTGGGAGGGAAGAGGTGGAAGGGATGAAGCGATGGAGGCATCTCTGTTCAGCAGAGATAACTCCCCAGCCAGAGGTTGGAACATGAAGCAGATTGTGCCAGAAATAGAGACAGAGATGGAGAGGGACAGAGTCAGCAGGAGGGAGATAGCAACTCAGAGATACTGAAAGAGGAAGAGAGCATCCAAGACAGAGATGAAGAGACAGGGCCACCACAGACAGAGGAAGAGATAACAGACTGCCAGGGAGAGAGAAAGAGAGAAACAGAGAGATGAGACCCAGACTGAGCGATAAAGGCAGGAAAAGGAGGGCGGGACCAGAATACAGTAGAATGAGACTAGTTGGATGGGGCAGAAAAGCCAGCAACTGAGCCTTCTGCTCTCTGGGGGTCAAGCTAGATCCTGCTTTTGCCTGCAAGGTGCCTGGGTCTGGTGATCCTTCTTCTGCTCATCAAATTTCCTCTGGGACTGGGACCCTCCTGCTCCACAACCTAAATGTCCTCCAGACCTCACCTCCCTGGGGGTAGTGTGTGCAGAGATGAGAGGCCGCACAGGCTTCCTGGCCTTGGGGTTTTGTTAAAGGGTAGGGGTAAATGGTGAGGAGTGAGAGATGAATGAAGGTTATTACCTTTAGGGGGATGTGGTTAGGGTTGGCAGAAAAGCAAGGAGGTGGAAAGTTCAAAGAAAAATTTCCCCATCTTTCTTTAGCTCAGGCATTAACTCTGTGTCTCACTATTTAGGGAATGATAGGGAATCTGGCAGTGGGGGGAGGGTTCCAGGTACTTAGTGTTGGATGGAAGGAGGAGATACAAAAGGAGAAGAACTGAGCTGGGCAAGGATGGGTTTAGTTGAGTTGAAATATGTTGAACGTAGTTGGTTTGGTTGGGGTGGAGTGGAGTTGTGTTATGTCATGTTGGGGTGGGTTGGGTTGAATAAAATTTAGTTTTGTTGGATTGACTGGAGTTGGATTTGGGAGTGGAGCTGAGTTGAACTGATTTGACTTGAATTTAGTAGAGTTAAGCTGAGTTGGGTTGTGTTGAGAAAGGTTGGGTTGGGTTGAATGAAGTGGAGTTGAGTTTGATTGAATTGAGTTAGGTTGGATTTGAGTAGGTTGAGTGGAAATAAGCTGGGTTGACTTGAGTTGAATTTAGGAAGATTGAGGTGGGTTGAGTTGAGTTAATTAGGTTGAGTTGCTCTGGAGTAAGAAAGCTATAAGACTCCAAGAAGACAGGGGTAAGGAGGAGCCCAGATCCAGCATAATCCAAATTATGCTGCCAGGGAAGGAAGATGGAGTGAGATACCAACAAGGAGAGACCTGCTGAGGGGAGATGTCCAAGGCTGAGATCTAAACAGATCTTTGAGTCGGAGATGGTTTGGCAAACAAATGATCTGTTTCAGTGTTTCTCCGTCTTTTTACCACTCTACACTTCCACTGGTATGGAGGTTCAGTATGGCTGTGATTCGCATCTTGTGATGGGAAGAAGGGAATATTAGAATCTCATTTGCTCATTTGCATGTGCTCACATGTGTGTGTGTGTGTGTGTGTGTGTGTGTGGAAGGGGAGAGTAATTCGAAAAAATACCTAAAGGAGATTCTTAGATGCCTCCCAAGCTAGAGCATGCTCCAGGTGAGAATCAATATCCCACAGAATCTTTTTTATTCCCCAAATTTATTAAAATGTATTTGACATGTTACAGTGTGTAAGTTTAAGGTGTACAATGTGATGATTTGATACACATATATATTGCAAAATGATTACCACAACGTTAGGTAACACATCCATTACCTCACAGTTACCTTTTATGTGTGTGTTGAGAACATTTAAGATCTACTCTCTTAGCAACTTTCAAGTATACGATATGGTACTATTAACAATAGTCCCCGTGCTGTATATTTGATCCTCAGAACTTTCTCATCTCAGAGTTGGAAGTTTGTCCACTTTGACCACCATCACCCATTTTCTTTAACCCCCAGCCCCTGGCAACCACCAATCTACCCTTTCTATGTGTTCAGTGTTTTTAGATTCCACATATAAGTGAGATCATATAGTATTTGTCCTTCTGTGTCTGACATTTCACTTAGTGTAATGCTCTCAGTTGGGCATTATAATATATATGTATATATATCATACGATGTATAATATATAATGCCCAATGTTGTCACAAATGGCAGGATTTCCTTCTTTTTTTATGGCTGAATAATACTCCATTGTGTATATGTAAACCCATAGAATCTTAAATCCTGCAGCGAAGGAGTTCTGTTTGGGCAAACCCCTGGAATGAAGATCTTTTAAGGAGAATGAAAGAGGTGAGCAAAGGTCAGAGGTTTCCTCTTGTAGTCTCTTAGCCCAATTCTTGGAAGGCAGCCTTTGAGGAAAAGGAAATGTAGTATTTATTGAGTACCTACTATATGCTAAGTATTTTCACATCCATCAGTCTATTAAACACTCACGAAATCCCTCCATTATATAATGGAGAAACTGTGGCCCAAGGAATTTAAGCAACATGGTAAAGGTGACACAGCTAGTGTGATGTAAGCCCAGGTCAGTATGTCTCTAAAGTCCATATGTTTTCCTTTATGCCAAGAGAGCGAGGGAACTTCTAAAGGGCTTGGATGAGCAAAGGAGGTGAGAGGGAGTGAGGAACAAGAGCAGAGGTGCGGGTTATACTGGGACTGAGAGTGAGGGTCAGAGGAGGTTGGGCTGGGAGAGACAAGGTGGATTGAAGGGTCGGAGAAAAGGTGAGAAGCTAAGGGAGTGGGCAGCCCAGAGATGAACATGTTACTCAAAGCCTGGTCATGGAACCTGTAGGCTCAGCTAGGCAGCAGGGACAGGCGCTGGCCTGTGGGCCTTCAGCATTTGGGAATTGGGATCCTCCTAAGGATCTGGGCAGGTGGGAGCTTGCAAGGAGGTTCCCAGCACTCCTTCTCCATCCTTTGTGTTCTTTTCCTCTGAGGCTCACCGCATGGTCTGAGAGCTCCTTGAGAGCAGAGGTCTCCAGCAGCCTGTCTGGAGGTTGGCCAAGATGCCATCTCACAAGTATTTGCAGGATGGGTGGGGTGGAATTGAAAGGAATCACAGAGCAGTGAGGTCACTCCTGTGTGTTGGGTGCTGCATGCCCCAAGGAGACACCCAGTTCCTATCCTGAGGGTGACCTCGGGCAGGGATTCAGGTTTGGCAGTTCTGGGGTGCCCACAGAGCCAGCACTCCTCTTCTCAGAGAGTGGGAAGCTGTGGGCAGGCAGCTGACCAGTCCTCATTCACCACTCAGTTAATTCTTGTGGTTCTGTGGTCCTGGCTGCATGGCTGCGCCTCCTCCTTCCCCAGTCCCTTGGTGACTGACACATACGTCCCACATAGCACTGGGTGGCTCCAGGAGAGAGCCCTGGGTTGGATGGAGGGGAGATTGGTTCTTTACCAGCTGTGGGATCAGGGCAGTCCCTCCCTTACCAGGTTGTGAGAGGTCAGAATCCCTGCAGATCCTTCCTTCATTAATTCTTGGCTTAAAAATGTTTATTTGCAGGGGATGGAAAATGCAGAGAAGGCAGAGTCTGAAATTCTGGAGCTGCAGTTGAATAACCAGAAGACCCTAGCCAAGTCACTTCACCTCTCTGAGCCTCAGTTTCCTCATCTGTAAAATGGGCGTGAGGTTCTCTTACAGGGTAATGGAGATGGTCAAATGAGAAAAGAAACATGAAAGTGTTAGTAAACTGTAAACTCCTGATTATGTATGTGTGTGTGTATAAACGATAGTCATTCATTTATTGGCTCATTTATTTAAGCAACACTGATACAGTGTTTATTAAGCATCAGTCAATGTCCTCAGTACCAACCCTAGGAGGATTGTACCAGTATTGTCCCATTTTACAGATAAGGAAACTGAGGCACAGAGGGTTAAATAACTTGCTCAATGCCATCCAGTGAGTAATAAGTAGAGCTGGGATTTGCGTCTAGTCCTGTTTGACTCTAGAGTATTTCACTCATTCATTCATTTGTCAAACATTTGCTAAGTGCTTTCTCTATGTCAGGCCCTGGACCCACAGAAAGGAATCAGACTTGATCAGCGTGGTGTTGTGGTTCTCATCCAGGGGCAGAGGTAGCCTCCTGCAGTGGGTAGCTGGGAAGTGCATGGGGCAATTTTGGGTTGTTGCCAGGATTGAGCTTACTATTAGTCAGCTAAACTTCCTGCTCTGTGTGGGGTAATCCCACACAAAATGTCAATAGCGCCCCATTGAGAAACCATTCAAAAAAAATAGCACAGGGTTTGGAGTCATTCCAGACCTGGATTGAATCCCAGCCCTGCCACTCTAAGACTGCTTGACTTGGACAAGCAGCTTCACCACTCTGAGCCTCAGCTTCCACCTCCGAGAAACATGGTTGCAGAGACTGTCTGTGAAGTGCCCAGCAGTATCTGGCATGTGTCTTGGTTGTTCGACAGACACGAGCATCCTTTCCTGCTCAGGCAAATACCAGGAAGCACAGGGGGGCAGCAGTTTCGGATTCAAGCATCCTTCCAGACCCTTCTTCTTCCTTCTTGGGGAGGCTCTGGATGCCTGTGAGGCTCCAGACAGTCAGGAGCCCTCTCATCCCTCTTCTCTCCATCCAGGAGCACAGCCAGAGGCAAGAGAGCATCTCTTCCCACCAGCCCCAAGGCTTGAGGCAACAGCCACTTCACCTCTCTGAGCCGTGGCTTCCCTGTCTGCCAAATGGAGAAACGCAGCGCTGGGTGATATCAATTGTTTCTGCCTGCCCTGCGTCCCTTCCATCTTCTTTTGAAAACAGCACCCAGTTTTCTTTAGGGGAACATTCCTCTCCCATTCTCAGTTCACCTGGGCACATGGTCTGGGACTGGTCAGTCAGAATCAGGACATTCCATCCTCCTGGTCACAGCATTTGGTTCAGGAATGGGCACACGAGCTAAGCCAGAGCAATCAGAAGTGTCCAGGAGAGAGGCATGCTCTTTTCCTATGGGATTGGGGCACCAGGACGCTGTAAGCCTGGAGCTGCCCCTCCACCTGCCTCAGAGTGAAGCCAGCAAGAGGAAGAAACATCAGAGAGAGAGAGAACTTGACACCTGGATGCTGCCATACCTGTTCCCAGTTTTCAGCTTGGCAGCCAACACTTCGCCTTCTTTTGCCAAAATCAGTTGGAATTGGTTGTCTGTCATTTGTAATGGAAGTAATCCTAATTTATTCAGGGGTTAAAAACACCTACGTTAAAAGATTGCTGTATGGATCAAAAGAGAAGATGATGTAAGGGAAAATGTTTTTCTAAACTGTATGTGGCTGAATGACGGTGAGTTATTAATCAGGCCCTAAAGCAGGAACACACATTCCACGAGTGATGAGTCAGTCCAGTTCTATCTGAGAGGCTCGAGAAAGCAGACTTTGAAGGTGCTTGCCTGAGCACTGAAGAGCTGTTTGGAAATGCGAATTCTTGCCCCCTAAATTTTCAGTTCACTGGGTGCATGTTTTCAAAGGAGGAGATGTCCTTGCGTTGGGGCACAACTCTTTCCTATGTGACTTGTTCCAAGGTTGGTCATTTTACAAGAGGCCATGGGACACAGAGGAAAGATCCTGGCCTGTTTGGGCAAGTCTCTGCCTCACTCTGAGTCTGTCACCTGAGGGACTGGATTGGACCTTCCAGTAGGGAGCTCCCAGCTCTGACCCGTTGTGGTCTTGAAATTCTCAGACCCTATCCTGGGACAAGGAAAGTCTGCTCACCTCTGGAGTCTGTAGCATATACTTGTTCCTGGATTCTCCCGAGAAGCCACACATCAAAACCACAGCCCACACCACAAAGAGACTCTGCGGTGTCTGGCAGACAATGGAGGTCGGCTGGCCCAATCTCCATTTCCAGTTCCCTGTTCTTTTCTGCTTAATCCCAAACTCAATCTCCCAATCTGCTTTGTAGCCAAGCGAGGTCACGTGACACAGTGCTGGTGAAAGAGATGTAGTGGAACTCTGCTGAGGCTGCCTCTTTGCTTCCTATCCTTTTCCTGCCTGAAACAATGGCTCGAGTATGCCGCACATTCTGAGGGTGATCGAGCAGAAAGATGGAGAGAGCCTGGTCTCCTGATGGCATTGTTGAGCAGCCGCAGAGGCCTGGGCTGCTGACCTCTGGACTTGTCATTTGAGAAGAATTCCCCCTCATTTTCTTGCATTTAGGCTTCCATGTTTGGGACTTGATATATGGAGCCAACTGCATTCCTGGTGCACTAGGCTAGCATTTGTCTGCAACCATTCTCTTTCGGTGTCTAGTACAAGTGTTTTCACCTCTAGGACCACACTGACAGAATTGGATTAATTATATAATTATTAATTATGATAATTCCAGCAGTAATAATCATTTTCCAAGTGCCTCCTGGATGCCAGGAATTGAGCTGAGTGGTAGTCTTATCCCCACAATGGTCCCAGGAAATAGATATTATTATTACCCTTATTTTCAGATGAGGAAACTGAGACTCAGAGATGACATATGACTGGCTCCAAGTCATACAGTTAGACTATTGAAGCTGGGCTCCAAATCCAGATCTGCCTGACTCCAAAACCCTGCTCCCTACTGCCGGCACACCTAATTCAACAGACTTATTTAACAAGTAGGGAAACTGAGGTCCAAGAGGGAGAGTGACTTGTTCAAGGTCACACAGTGAGTTCAAAGGGTTGTGTTACTAAAAGATCTTCTGGGCCGGCATTCCAGGGCTCTTTCTATGACATCCTGCTGCTCAGTGGATGAGGAGATTTGAAGGTCAGGCTCAGGTCGGGGGGCAGTGGGAGCTACTGAAGGTTCTGAGCAGAGTTAGGAGGGTATTTCACATACCAGAGGAGGGCCATGGAAACAGTTCCTCCTCCTTCAACTGTGGTAGAGGAGGAGGGGGACGCGGGGACTGACATTTTACAGCCCCAGCAACCTCTAGAGCAACTATTGTCCCTTAGCAAGACAGTGGTTCTTTCCCTGGCTTCTCCTCCTCTGTCAGAGGCAGCTGGGCCCCCAGATCCCAGGAGCCCATGTCTCATGCTCTGCAGATTACGCTGCTGGTGGGGGCAGGCGGGGGAGGATGCCAGTGGCATGACCACTAGGCCATTCTGTGCCAATCAGATGGTGTCAACTGCCTAGTGGTGAGGTCTGTAGGTCAGGAGACCCTGCAAAGGAAACTCTCCAGATGAGCCTGGAGACTCTCTTCTTGCCAATGTCCTGCTTGTTTATCTGCCTTCTTGACCTGCCTCTGCCAGAATTTGGGTGTTTGTTTTCAAGATTCAGGGTTTGGGATCCAAGAGAGCCAGGGATGGAGTGTAGCAAGAAGTTAAGCTTGTAGATGTTGACATGAAACAGACCAGGGCTCAGATTCCAGCTCTACCACCTACTAGCCCATGGCCTTTACCAGGTCAGTTTTCCTGTTTACAAAAATGGGGACAAGAAGAGAATCTATCTCATGAAACTGTTATGAGTAATAAAAGAGATGATGCACCAAAACCCCTTAGTATAATGTCTGCCACATAGCCAGTGTTCCAGCGGTGGTCATAACTCCTTCTCCTCTTCCTCCTCACTGCACGGTCTAGGGAAATCTTTGAGCCTCAGTTTCCTGTTTTGCATAATAGAGATAATGATACCTTCCTTCCTCTTGGAACCGTTGTGAGGATTTCGATGAGAAAGAGATGTAAAAACATTTTGTGAGTCTCAGTTCTTAGCTTGTCAGCTGAACTATGTGGCTTACATTGGCCCCCTACCCCACCCCTAGCTGACCACAGTTCGTTTGTTTCCTCTTAACTAACTCCAAACACTGGCTGGCTATTCTGGGGCTCTGTACGTGGCATACCAGAACAAAGGGATTGGACCTTGAAATCTTGTCCATCTTAGTTGTGCAACCTTAGGTAAGTCACTTCAGCTCTGCAGACCTTGGTTTCTTTCTCTGTAAAATGGAGGTGGCAATACTTTATAGGGCTGTTGAGAAAATTACATGTGATAGTGCATATAAAATGCACAGCACTTTGCCTGGCACATAGTAGATACTTGAAATTTTAGCAATTATTGTTATTACCACCAATGCCTAACTCTAGCCTGGTACTGAGTAGGGAAAGAGGAAGAGGAAGAGAACTTTGTATGAAACCGTTCTGCTTGGGTAGTGAATGGAAGGGAGAGCAGGTGGGGAATTAACACTGAGCTCCTACTGGAGGCTGGGCATGCTCGTATAGACCTTATTTTGTCCTCCCAATAACTCTTACAAGAATGGAATTGTGAACCTCATTTTACAGATGGGGAAACTGAGGCCCAAGAGGGGCAGTTGGCTGCCTAAGGTCACACCGAGAGCTGGTCAGGAGTGGCGGGGGCTGGGATTTGAAGAGATGTTGGGTTAACTTCAGAGCTTTCCTGCCTGGCTGTGAAGCTGCCTCCAGAGGTGGGGCTGGGTGGGGCTGGGTCCCTGAGTGATTCAGGTGAGAGTCAGCTCTGGATTTCCAAATAGTGGGTGAGACCCAGCAAGGCTGAGACCTTTTGAGGGGCATTAAATTCCAGGCCCTAACTAGGGCCTCTGGTAGGATTGCCAGGAGGGCATGTGATTGGTGTGGAGCCAGGGGTGGGAGTATGCAGAGAGAGAAAACCCACCCCATGTCAGCCATCGAGTATAGGGAAGAAGGTCCTTGCTGCCTTGGCTGGGAGGGGCTCAGGCCCTAGGGTGGAGCTGGACCTGTGAGAGTGTTGGGGGTGCTGGCCAATGGGCCCAGCTGGGGGAGACAGGGAAACTGAGGCAGGGCACTGATACACTTCTGATGGTTGTCACATCAGCTGGATGGGGTGGCATTCACCTTAATGAGGCTGGCCCTGGACCCTCACTCACTAATAGAAGGTCTATATTTTTCATTCATTCAATCACTCATACAGACATTCATTTCTTCAATCAACCAGCATTTGCTGGACATCTATATGCCAGATCTTGCACTTGGCCCTAGGAATACAAGAGTGATCAAGATGCTCAAAGCCTAATAAGAGAGAAAGAGGGACAACGCAATCCACTGTGCTGCCTGTGGTGACCAGGGATGGCGCAGGAGTTTCCTCAGAGGACAGAAAGACGAGTAGGTGTTTCAGAGGAGGCTTCCCAGGGGACATTGGGGCTGGGCATTGCCCAACGAGTGGCAGGTCACCATCCTGAGGATTAGGAAAACCCCTTGATGTTGAGGCTGCAGGCTTGGAGTAGAGGGGCAGGGAAAGGTGTGCTGGGGCCCTTTCCCAGGGCTGGGGTGAGGGCTAGCCCGGACCTCTCCTCTGTGTATCCAGCTGCAGGCTGGACCCTACCGCTGAGATGAACCAAACACAGTGAGTCCAGATTCGAGTGCCATCTGCCCCAGCCAGCTCCCCATCCCTGGTTCCTTCCCTGGGTATTATCAGCAGCATCAAGCCAGAAACCTAGGTGTCCTCCTCAGCACCTCTCTTTCCCTAAAGCTCCAGGGCCCATTAGCCACCAAGCCCTGGCACTTTGTCAACCACCGTTTCTCTTGTCTTCCTCTCCTCTACTCCACCCTCCTGATGCGGTCTTATCCCTGGAGGATGGCACTAGCACCTGTCTGCCGTCTTGCCTCTGGCCTCTCCTTCATGGCATCCATCTCGGGATCTCCAGCACCAGTCACAGAGCCTGGCCACAGAGAGGGCTCAATCACTCCACGCTGGACCTGTTCTCAGAGACCATCTGGTTTGACCTCTGTATTATTCAAATGGGGAGCCAGAGGCCTGGAGAGGTGCAGAGACTTGTCTCAGGTCACCTATGGAAGAACTGAGACTTGAACTCAGTTCTCATGACTCCTAGCCTAAGGCTCTTTCTCCCATTGCCAGGGCCACACAAGTGCTTGCTCCTTTGAGTACAGGTGGGTGGCTTGGGAGAAGGAGTCAGCAGGAGGGACAGGTATGCTAACTTTGGGGCCCAAAGGAAGGGAGAACCCGGGAGTGGAAGATGGGGCCCCATCCAAGCCCTTTTCTTCTTTGTTCATCACCAGAAAGTCCCCTTTTCTTTGGGTAACTGGATGCCCAAATCTCCACCCTGATCCCATCTCTTTTGCTGATAATCCATGACTATGTCTTCTCGCCCTGTCTGGGGATTTACTAGGAGGCCCTGGATCTGGGGTGGGGGGGGTGGGGGGGGGGCGGAAGGCGGAAGCTTGTCCTAGCACCCCAGGGCCCCAGGCCCTCTGTCTGCCCCACGCCCTCCCCAGGTCTGCCTTGGCTTGCTCTGACTCCCTGGGGCAGCTGGCTTTTGTCCTAGTGGAGCATGGGAACAGCTCAGGTGGGGATGTAGGAGGGGCTCCCAGCAGGCCTCACCTTTCCCACCTGGCATGGTTCCCACTCCACACCCAAGGATACCTGGGAGCTGGCACAAGGACCTCTGAGCCCTCCTGCCCTGCCTTCCCCACTCTGGGGCCCACTGGATGGCTGGGTGTGCTGGGGAAACTGAGGGAGAAAACCTGAGGGTGTGGGGACCAGAAGACTCTGTGTGAGTGTCCTAGGACCCATCCCCCTTCTAAGATAAGTTTCCCCAGCTATCAAAAAAGGAGCTGGATGCTGGGATTCTGTAAAGTCAGCAGGTGGATGTGAGTCCAGCTAGAGCATCGACCCTGGCCAGCCCTGGAATCTGAGTTAGGAGATCTTTAAAAAAAAATGCCTCCTCATACCTGAGCGCCTACTATGTGCTAGGCGCTGCATCAGGAGATTTCTGTGCATTATCTCATTGAATCTTACATCAATCCTCTGGGGTGGTTCTTATTATTACGTCCATTTTATAGATGAAAATACTGAGGACCAGAGAGGGCAAGTACCCGGTCCACAGTGACACAGCTAGTAAGCTGTAGAGTCTGGATTTGAATTCAGGTCTCCTGGACTTGGAGCCTGTGCTCTTCTTTTCTGGCAGTAGAGGCTCCTGCAGAGACGTGTGGCCTCGGGGGGGGGGGGGGGGGGGGAGCAGAGCCCAGCCCCCAGCGGGAAACTAGTCTTCCCTGTTGGATCTGTCTGAGGGTGGTGGGTTTCCCATTCAGGAAAGGATATGCAAGCCAGCCTGGAAGCCTCCTTTTTGAGCCCCCTTTCTCTCTGGGGGGACAGGATGTGTGGTTCAGACCATCCCTTCTAACCTGAGATGCTACTCTCAGTTCTACTCCCAAGCCCTGAGTAACTTCAGCATTGCACATCCTTTCTAGGCTTCAGTTTCCTATCCACCAAACGGACACAGTTCCGGTGCCACTGGGCTTTAAAAGCTCAGTGCGTCAGGATCTCGGGTGAAAAACTATCTTAGAGGCAATCGTCGAATAATTAATAAAATGCCTTGGCTGGGGCCGGAGCAGAGGAAGTAAGTGGGCGGCGGCCGAGGTGACAGCTGGCTGGAGAGGTGGAGCCAGGGAATGGGTGGGGAGGGGGTGGGCCAGGCGGGCCAGAGCTGCGGGTAGAGTTAGAGACGCGCTCAAGGAGCCGGCCGTCCGTATTCCGCACCCATCAGTCGTCCCCGCACCATGAGCCGTGAGTCCGACCCCAGTGCCCCCATGAATGCTCTTTGCCTCCTAGTGGAGCCTTGAATGCCAGGCTTACCCCTTAATCTCTCTCCCTCTGCAGGGCAGAGTCTCTGGCTCCGGTTCCCGCTGCTCCTGCTGCTGCTGCCGTCCCTAGTCCTGCCCGCGGACCCCAGGGCGCCGGCGCTAGGTAGGCGGCCCCGTCCCTGTCCCAGGGAAGCCCCCGGTCCTGCAGCCCCTGACTGGCCCCTCTCCCTCCTCTCCTCTCCAGCAGCCCTGCTTCCCCTTTCTGCATACAGTGCCTGAGAAGGGGGAGGGGGTTGAGTCTGCTGATGGGACAGGGGCTTTCTGATGGTTCTCGGGGCGGGGCGGGGGGGGGGGGGTGGTGGGGTGGGGTGTGTGGCCTCGGCGAGGTTGCTATAGGGTTCTTTTTTGGGGAAAGGGCAGACTGACATGTTGTGCAGCCTTTGGGAGAAAGGACAGCCCCTCTCTAACCTCCTCACCTGATCTGGGCCCCCAGCTGTCCAAGCCCCCTTCATTCCCAACACCCCTGCTTCCTGTGGGGGCCCCTACCGAAGGCAAAATCGGCTGGCGAATGAGTTCCCTTTCTCCAGCCTCTAACTTGCTGGGGACCCATCCGGATTCCTAGCCCCAGCAGAGAAGATCTGCGGTGAGGACCCCCTGTGCACTAGCCTGGGAAGACTGGGAGTGCAAATATATTTACAGAGCCAGGTTGCTTCCTCTGGGGTTTAAATCCTTACCGATGAGGTCCCCATGGGGCAGATGCGGAAACTGAGGCTCAGATAGATGCCATAACTCCCTCAAGCTCACGCAATACATGGTGGGCTCAGGTTTTGAACTTGGATCTATCAGACTTTAGGCACTTTGCAAAGTCTTTCCACAGAGAGTGCCCTTGTCCCCCTCCCCAACCCCCCGATGGACCCTGGTTTCATCACCCCAAAGGTGATGGAGAAAGTCAGATCCTGTAAAATTCCACCACCCCCACCCCCCACCATGCATGTACCAGGTTCCAGGTGAAGGAATTCAGCTCCTCCCTCAACCAACCTCCCTCCCCCAGCTTACTGCTTCTCTGTGAGTGTGTGTGCGCGTGTGTGCACGTGCTCAAGGCCTGGACATAGCTTCCTCCACCACCTAGCTGTGGGATCCATCCCTCTCTGGGTCTCCATTTCTCTTGTGTAAAATGGGGGCAAGAGAGGAAGGGAGGGGGCTGAGCTTCCCTGATGCTCTAGGGCTTGATTCAAGGAGGAGAGAGGAAAGGTATCTATGTGGACTGTGAATTGGACCAGGCTGCCTGGAGAAGAGAGTTTGAGTGGGTGGCATTTGGGGAAGCCAGGGAGAGGAGGGAGGGTGCTCCAGGCAGGAGTTTGGGTGTGAGCAGAGGCCTAGTTTGTGAGAAGAAGAGGAGGAAGACTCATGTGGCCAGCACTTCACAGTTTGCAAAGCCCGGCTGTGGGCATCCACTTTATTGGTGCTCACAACAGCCCTGCCAGGGAGATGTGATGGACCCATTCTACAGACCTCTGAGGCCCAGAGGGGTGAGCTCATTTGTCTGAGACCCCAATAGCAGAGTTGGGGCTGACCGGGCTGCCCCAGTGACCAGCCTCATCAGCCCTTGGATCAGTCCAGCAGTTCCTCTGAGGCCCCAGTTGGCCCCCTCCAGCCCCCTGGGGTACCCAGGCCTCACCCATCTGTCTTCCTGTGTCTGTTCACTAATGCCCAGTGAGGCATGGTCTGTGCCATTTTGTTTTTTTGCCTTTTCTACTTATCTTTATATCATTAAGTGTTTCAATGGAATTGTTTCTCTCACGGCACAAACGTTCCCAAGGGCTGCTTTATGCTAGTCTTTGGCTGGAGCCTGGAGACACAGAGCTGAGAGGAGCTCACAGTCTGATGGGGTAGATGGAATGCTAACAGACCGTCATCCGAGGGGGTCAGGGCTGGACTGAGGGCAGTACAGGGGTGTGCGGGGCTTGGGGGAAGCAGTTACCTGTCAAGTGTGAGGAACTGAGGAGGCTTCTTGGAGGTGGTGATATTTGATGTGGACCCTGAGAAGGTGGTGAGTGGGGGGAAATACTGTGAGACTTTACTGTGAAACTCTGTAAGGGTCTTTCTGGTAGAAGCTGAAGCCTAGTCTGAACCGCAGGTGGCATACGGGAGCCTTGGGAGCAGTCGGCCGAGGGGCAGGTGCTGGTTAGCAAGGGCCTTTGAATGCAGAAGGACGAGCCTGGACCTGGGCCTGAGGGTAATTGAGAGCAGGAGAGTGGGTTGGAGGGATGACTTGGGGGTGAGACTGGAGATGAGAAACCGTTAGGGAGGCTGCTGTAAGGGTCAAGGGAAGAAAGGATGACAAGTTGGGTGCAGGGGCTGTACTTCCAAGTCTGTGAGTGAACTGAGGTCCAAGATACCTGAGCATCTGCCCTGGGAAGCCAAAGCCTGTGTTTTGACCTCGGAGGGGCAGCAAAGGCCAATCTTCTAGGAGATGATGGCTGCAGACTTATCTGAGGGCAGGTGGCTGGGGAGAATGTAGCTTCTGCGTCTTGTGTCGGAGAAGAGGTGAAGTCTAGCTTGGAGGGCAAGGCTGTACCAAGGGCTCCTTAATGCTCAAGTTCATCCCCTCCAGCTCCTGGACTTGGCTTCATGCTCTCTCCTTGGCTAGGGATAGGGGCATGATCTGGCAGTCAGAGCTCCATATGAGGTGGAGGGCCCAAGGCCAACGAACCCTGGCACATGGGATGGGAACCCAGCCTGGGCCAAGGTCTCCCTGCCACTTGCCTCCTGCCACCTCCTATCTGCAGCACTAGCTGGGTCTGTGGGCCAAGAGGGAGCTTCCTCTCCAGCTGAGCTCTTCCAGATTTGGGCCCAGCTGTCAGGACCTGGTCTGGTGGTGCCTGGCATCTGGCTGCTGCCCTGGCTTGCTGTAGGGGCTGGGACCCAGGTCTGCTACTAAGGTTCCTTTTTCTCTCTTTGACTGCCAAGGCCCTGAAGCTTGTCTAAATATTATTCTTATGAGACTTCAGTCCAACCTCTTTAACGAGCCCTCTTGCTGCCTGGTGCCTGTGCATCCTAGAGGATTTGATGTTCGCCCACTGCGCCTGGAGCCCTGACTTCTGGGCTTGGGGACATTCCTTGCCTGAATACTCAGAAAATTGTGGAGCCAGGCAGTCCTGGACAGTCGTCTGTGGGAATGTGTGCAGAATGGGCATGCCGATCCACCCCACCTCTGAGGTGGCTTGAAGGCTGAGTGAAAGCAAGTTGCGAGGTTTTCTGTTGCTAGTGCTGGGGAATCATATTGATATAACTAATGGATAGATGATCTCCATCCAGAGGGAGGGGAAGGGGAGGCAGAGAGGGTCTCCTTAGAGCCCGTCTGCTCCATCCTCTTCCTGGGATACACACAAAAAAATGAGGCCCAGAGGGTGCAAGGGACTTGCTCGAGGACACAGAGCCAGTAAAGAGCAGCCACTCTCTGATACATCTTTTCCCAGCACCTATTTGCTGCCTGGCCCCGTGCTTGGGCATGGGAAGTCAAGAGGCGTTAGACTCAGTGCCTGCTTCTCCCCGGTTTTCTTTCTTGGTGGTGTCTTATACAGGATGTTCACTGAGCACAGAACTGGGCTGGCATGAAAGCATGTGGTATTTCAGTTAGACGGAAGGAAGGCCTTCCTTTGTGAATAGTTCCCAGAACTCTGGTTGTGACATGGGATGGTGATCCCTCTGCGGTCCTGGTTTCATTCGTTCAAGATTTTCAGGTCCACCTCGAAAGAAGGGTGACAAACCTATCTCACCTGGGGTCATTCCCAGCCTATGGATCAAAGTGACTCCCCTCCCCATCCCTTCTCCAATTTCAGGCCTGGGCACCTCCAGGAGGAGCAAAGGAGGGGAAGCAAAGGGGGTTCAAGTCTTGGCTCTGCAGCTTCGAAGCCGTGGGGCTTGGGCGAGTCTCCTGCCTTCTGAGCCTCACCTTCCTCATCCGTGCCCTGGGGAGTTTCACTCGCTGCTCCTAGGAGTGTGGAGAAGATAAATGAGTGGCGGATATGCAAGGCTGTGGAGTGGTCAGCTGGAGCCCTGGCTTCCTGGCCGACAGAGACAGTCCACCCATGGGCAGGCTTGCCCCTGGGGAAGCAGCATGCAGTTCCTTCTCTGCCCACCCTGACACCCTGGGGCTCCAGCAGCAGCTGTTGTCCTTGCTGGGGAGAACTTTTCTTGCCCTGGGGCAGCTGGTGTTTATGGAAAGATTGGGAGGAAGAGGGAGGGAAAGTTGGACAGCTGGTTTGGGAGGGAGGATCCTTGCTCCGCCCCGCATGCAGCTTCTTGGCAGGAGAGGGTTGCGGGCTCTCTGCTGCCTGCTGGGGCAGAGCCCTAGGCTTCAGCAGGAAGCCTCCCGGCTAGACTGAGCCCTTGGAGCCAGCTGCCAAGGGCTGGGAAGATGAGGGATCATTTTGGCCAAGCTTGGGGTGGCCAGTGTCCTCACTTCAGTTTATTAATCCCACTAACATTTGTTGCGCTCTGGCCACTATATCTGGCCCCCTGGGCGGCTGGATTTCTCCAGGACCTGGGTTGAGCCCCAGCTGTGTGCATGGCCTGTGTTAGGGAGGAGAAAGTGGGGGAAAGCTTCACCCCTGCTCTTGGGAGCTTGTGTTTGAGTTGGAACACAGAGCTGGGGTGAGGGAGAGCGAGAGGAGTTAGAGTGTGGACATTTGGGGGAGGCTTTCTGGTGGACGCTAGGCATGGGCTCAGGCCAGAGGGTCACGTGAATTTGGAGGGAATTTATTAGGGAGAAGCGGCAGCAGTTTGGGTGAAAGATGGGGAAGGTCCTGAGGCTGTTTGGCATTTCTGGGCCACAGCCTGGGTCCTGCCTGCCTGTGTCAGTCCGATAAGGCCTTTTTGTCTAGCCTTCTTCCCGTTGGCCCCTCCTTCTTACATCCCTTCAGGGGCCACAAAGACTCCATTGTGGGGCTGTTGGGAGTCACCAGGCTTAAGCAAAACTATTTGCATGACTTTTGTGATTCTGCTTTCTTGCTCCCTGTGTATGTGTGAGTGTGGGTGTGGTGGTGCTGGGGGCCCCCTCCAAAGTGGGGGCCCAGAGGACCCTCCTGCCCAGGCCCAATGCTGTGAAGTGAGGAGATGAAACAAGAGGGATCGGGCCTTGCCCAGGGTCGTGCCCTCTGATCACAGTACCCTGTGATGACTTCCCACGCTTCTTGCTACCCTCTCGACCTCCTATAATAGGAGTTCACTGTAATGTTGGCTCTAAGCCCAGATAAGGGAGTCTGTCCGCAGAGGGGAGCCTGGTGCTTTCTTTCTAAGGCTGGGGAAAGAGCCCCTGCCAGGAGCCAGGAGTCCTGGTCTGCAGGAGGCCCTCCTCTGCTCTGCGTCCTCGGCCAAGCCTCCACCTCTCCCTGAACCTTGGTCGCCCTTGCTGAGCAGTGAATGAGTGCTGAGTGAACTCTAAGCAGTCTCTGACTTTGCTGTTGAAGTCACTGAAGCAGTGAGATCTGGGTTAGACACAGGGAGGGACTTCCTCATGGGGGTTTCTCTAGGAGGCTTGGGAGCTGGTGCCAGAGTTCCATTCACCCTCAGGAGATTTTTCCAGCTGCATCTCCCCTGTTCCCTTGGTCCCTGACTTTTCTCAAGATCCTAGAGCCCAGACTCCACCGAAACACGTGCCAAGGCTGGGCCAATTAGGAGTGGGAGCTGAGACAGCTGAGAGTCCCCTCAAACCCTACTCTTTCTGCAGGGTTCTGGGAACCTTCTTTCCTTGGACTTATTTAGGGATGGGGCGGAGGTGAAGGGATGAACAGTTGGTCTGGTGTGATTTGCTGGATGGCCCGTCTGGGTTTCCCCTTATCTGGCCTCAGTTTCCCCATCTGCAAGTGTCTGTTAGGATACCTGCTCAAGGAAGAGCAGAAGGGATGGGCAATCTCATCTTCCTAGTGTCCAGGTACCCAGAGGTTGGGGGCTGGTCTGAGAGCATCCCCCATCCTGGTCCCTTTCCTGAACCCCACAAACCCTGCCCCTGGTGCTGGGCTTTGCCTTGGCAGGAAGTGAACGCTCAAGAAGCCTGTGGCTGCAGTGCCTTATCAGCTGTTTCCTAGCCTTCAATGTCACAGCCTGGGGCCTGTGCTCTTCCCTTGCCCCTCTTTGGTGGTATCAGGGAGGGAGTGGGAACTTCCTCTGGGGGCCCCATGTGGGCAAGGCTGGAGTTCCAGAGCAAGCCTGGAAACAGAAGGACGGGGGTGCTTTCTGTTCTCAGTTGTGGGAACGGAGAGGCCCTTAGGGGAACACTGAAGTCCAGTGGGTTAGGTCAGAGCTGCGACTTGAGTTCATGCCTCTGCCCCCAACGAGTGGACAGCCTAGGGTGGTCTGTGATCTCTGTTTCTCACCCACAGTGAACCCCTGTTGTTACTACCCATGCCAGCACAAGGGTATCTGTGTCCGCTTCGGCCTTGACCGCTACCAGTGTGACTGCACCCGCACGGGCTACTCCGGCCCCAACTGCACCATCCGTGAGCTGGGCCTCCAGCCCCACTCCTTCTGTCCTGGGCCCTTCCTGCTCCCTTGGGCTTGTCCTCCAAGACACCCCCCCTACTTCCTGCCCCTGTCTCTGGTCATAGCCCTATTCTTTTCTTGCCTGGCTCTGACCTCTGTCTCTCTCCCTGACCTGGCTCCAGCACAAGCTGTCACTCCTGGCACACCTCACTCTCTGCTTCTGGGCTCTGCGGCGAGTCACTGCCCGACCTGACCTCATTCTGTCCCTGTCCTCACCTGGTTCTGTCTCTGTCATGTGTTATCACCCCCACGGTTCTGCCCTCATCCCAACCCCATGGGTTCTACCCTGTTCCATCCTGGCCCTTGTCCTGGTCCCCATCTTCCACTCTGGCTACTTTTGGTCCTGCCAGGAGGCACTGACTGAGTGGCCCCACTGTCCCCACAGCTGAGCTATGGACCTGGCTCCGGAATTCATTGCGGCCCAGCCCCTCCTTCCTCCACTTCCTGCTGACACATGGGCGCTGGTTCTGGGAATTTGTCAACGCCACCTTCATCCGTGACATGCTCATGCGCCTAGTACTCACAGGTGAGTGGAGGAAAGGGCTCCCCTAATCTGGGGGATCAAGAAATGCTGCCAGCTCTTACAATTCTTGGTATCTGATAAGGGCAGTGGGTGGGGAGACTATGATGCCAGATAAAACAAGTCTAACCCAAGAGGAGGTGGGGAAGGGGGTGTATCTGTGGGTGGAGATCCACTTGTCTCCGTTATTTTTGCCCTTTGCAGTGCGTTCCAACCTTATCCCCAGCCCCCCCACCTACAACGTAGCACATGACTACGTCAGCTGGGAGTCCTTCTCCAATGTGAGTTATTACACTCGTGTGCTGCCCTCTGTGCCCCAAGACTGTCCCACGCCCATGGGGACCAAAGGTAATGGAGATGGGGTGAGGGGGCTGGGCCTGGGGATCACAGGAGATGCTCAGTTCTCCTCTTTGGGAAAAAGCAGGCAGAAAAGCAATTACTGACCCATTTCACAGACAGAGGGACCAAGGCAGGACATATGGACATTCCAGAACCAGGGATGAAGTCAGGGCTGGAGAATGAGGACAGGAAAGGGTGGTGGAGGGTCTTGCCTGAGGTCACCTAGAAAGTCATTCGCAGAGTCAAATTAGTGTCTCCATATCTCTATGCCTCTGTGCCTTAACCTTGTCTACTGAATGGGTGGGATCCTGCTGGGGTGGGGGTGGCTTGAAAGTTGACATGTAGGGGGGAAGTAATAATGTGCTATTTATTGGGTACTAATTCTGTGTTTGGTTCTTTACTAATGTAAATAGTTTTACATGCTTCATCAATGTACATTACACAAAAAGTCAGATTTTTTTCTTTAGTTGCCTAAGACCCCACTTGGTCTCATTGGCAAAGGTCTTCCTCCTGAGGCTTTCTTCCCACTGCATTCCTGACTGTCCAAAAATCCGGGGGTTTACTCAGTCCAGAGCCATCAATTCAGCTTCAAGTTCAGAGAGGACAAGAGAGGCATCAGTCCTCCACTGCCACCATCGTTCCTGCCATGGAACACCGGTCCTGTGCAGCCCTGTGGCTGTGCGCTCTTACAGCTTCAGAACCTTGCATATGTATTGATGTCCTTAGTTGGGCCTGAAGGACACTGACAGTTCGCATTCACGTGTGTAGCTACTATTCCCAAAGCATAACTATGCTGTCAGGATAGCTGGGTCTCATAGAGCTTCTGGACTCTGCCAACACTTTGTGGAACCCGTCCTTGCTCAGTGTGCCTCTGAGTGATGATTCCAAGTCATGGGGTACAGATCACTCTCTCCAACTTTCCTTTTGGTGAGTTCCCTTTGGGGTACTTGATGACCCTTCCTGCTAGAGGAAACCAGTCAGCCATTTCAATCCATAGTGCTATTCTATTCATCTTAAACCTTCAACACTGGGCCTCACATGAGCTAGTGTGAAAGGATACCTTCACCAGAACACAAAAATTCAATTATTTATTTCTTATTTTTTTATTTTACTTTTTTTAAAGATTGGCACCTGAGCTAGCAACTGTTGCCAATCTTTTTTTTTTTTCCCTGCTTTTATCTCCCCAAACCCCCCCGTACATAGTTGTATATCTTAGTTGCAGGTCCCTCTAGTAGTGGGATGTGGGATGCCACCTCAATGTGGCCTGATGAGTGGTGCCATGTCCGAGCCCAGGATCTGAACCCTGGGCTGCCGCAGCGGAGTGCGCAAACTTAACCACTCAGCCACAGAGCCAGCCCCCTCAATTATTTCTTTCTGTGAGGCCATTGGGTACCATTAATCTGACATTGACATAATGAGGAAAGGCCTCTTAATACTTATTCTCATAATGACGGACACATGCTTCAAGATGACTTCTTGTCTTTAACCCAGACAGACAAACACTGGCATCATTTAAAATAGGTTGGCAAACTCCAGCCCACAGGCCAAATTCAGCCCACCTGTTGTTTCGTAAATAAAGTTTTATTGGAACACAGTCACATTCTTCCTTATCATCCATGGCTGCTTTCTTGCTATAACAGCAACAGAGATCATATGTTGGCAAAGCCAAAAATATTGACTCTCTAGCTTTTTACAGGAAAATTTTGCTGACCTTTGATTTAAAAGATTCCACCTCACCAGTTCTCTGTGATGCTTACATTACCTCATTCACTCCTTAAATCCACTGCATGAAATAGATATCATTTGCCCTATTTTATAGATGAAGAAGTTGAGGCTCAGAGAGATGAAGTGACTTTCTGTGTTCACACAGTTAGTAAATGGCATAGCCAGTTTCAAACAGGCTACCTTGCTCCAGGGCTGGGGAGTCCAAATTTGTTTTTTTTTTTCTTTCTTCTTTCTTTTTGGTTAGCTTTTTCAAAGTAGCAAACATACACAAAAGTTGAGAGGAAAGTATAATGATCTCCTATGTATCCATCTCTCAGTTTCAAGACTTGTCCACAATTTTACAATTGTATGTCATCTATCTCCTCTCACCTTATTTTTTTATGGAGTATTTTAAAGCAAATTCCAAATATCATGCCATTTCACCCATAAGGACTTCTAGGGTCTTTTGGTAAAGAAGGCACAAGGGGCCATCTGATGGGAGGGAGGTGGCCCTGCTGAGGCCGTTCTGGGCTTCCTGTGTGGACCAGTTTGGTCTGGTGAGCCCAGAAGGCCCTTGGGTAGGAAGATCCAGACAGGAGGCAGCTACTGCTCTTTCCCACCTCCCCAACCAGGGAAGAAGCAGCTGCCAGATGCCCAGCTCCTGAGCGATCGCTTCCTGCTCAGGAGGAAGTTCATACCTGACCCCCAAGGCACCAACCTCATGTTTGCCTTCTTTGCACAACACTTCACCCACCAGTTCTTCAAAACTTCTGGCAAGATGGGTCCTGGCTTCACCAAGGCCTTGGGCCATGGGGTGAGTAACTCGGAGAGGCTCAGGGTGTCTTTAATCTAACTTGGCAGGACCTAACTTGGCACATGTAGGTTGTTCCCAGTGGGGCAGGATCCCGTGATTTGAGTGGCCCCTCTCTCTGTCCTCAGGTAGACCTCGGCCACATTTATGGAGACAATCTGGAACGTCAGTATCACCTGCGGCTCTTTAAGGATGGGAAACTCAAGTACCAGGTAGCACTGGGCATGGGGATGGGGCTTTGCGAAGGGTCTTCCTCGGTCTTCCCTGGCAGAGGCTGTTGGGGGAGGCTGGGTGGTTTCCTGAGGGCCAGCTACAGGAGCTGGAGGTGCGTACAAGGAGGAGAGACAATAAACTCTGGGAGAAGGTGCCGGGCAAGAGAAGCAGACATGACCTCTCATGTCTTCCTGGAAGGTAGATTTTGGGACTCAACAGGAGATGGGCATTTCCAATTTGCATTTCCTCATTTAATTATTCCTCCATGTTATTTGGTCACTACGATGTGTCTGGCACAGGTGGTTGAGCATGACCCTCATAATTAGGGGCCCAGCCCTCAAGGAACTCATAGCCTGGGAGGCCACAGATATAAACACTAGAATGCTAGTTCCATGAGGACTTTATGTCTGAGCTACCACTCTCTAAAAGAAATACAATGCAAACCTCATATGTAATTAAAATTTTTCTAGTGACCACATTAAAAAAGGTAAAAAGAGGGGCCAGCCTGGTGGCGCAGCGGTTAAGTTTTCATGTTCCGCTTCTCGGCGGCCTGGGGTTCGCCAGTTTGCATCCTGGGTGCGGACATGGCACTGCTTGGCAAAAAGCCATGCTGTGGTAGGCATCCCACGTATAAAGTAGAGGAAGATGGGCATGGATGTTAGCTCAAGGCCAGTTTTCCTCAGCAAAAAGAGGAGGATTGGCAGTAGTTAGCTCAGGGCTAATCTTCCTCAAAAAAAAAAAAAAGGTAAAAAGAAACAGGTAAAATTGATTTGAATAATATGTTTTGTTTAACCCAATATTTCCAGAATATTATCATTTCAACATGTAATCAGTACAAAAATCATTAATAAAATATCTCACATTCTTTTTTTCATGCTAAATCTTCAAAATCTGTTCTACCTTTTAAATGTATAGCACATCTCAATTTGGATGCCAAATTTTCATTGAAGATATCTGATCTATATTTAGATTTCATAAAATTTAGCTGAAAAAATAGATTTACATGCCCAAGTTGTTCTAAGTGTACTTAAAGATTTTCCAATAGCTGAAGTATCAGTTTTAAAATTTACATCTAAATTAAATTAAATTAAAAATTCAGTTCTTCCTTCACACCAGCCACATCCCTAGGGCTCAATACTGCACATTATTACTGGCTACCATATCGGACCCTGAAAATCTGAACAAGCAAAAACCAAAACAAAAAGTTCGCTGCTAACTCTTTAGGGCTAAACACAGTACTTGGCGTATAGTATGTCCTTGGTGTATATTTATTGAATGATGAAGAAACTGCCATGCAATTAGTTATGCTCACAACAACTATCACCAGGGAGAAGCCATGAGAGTGTTCAGAGTGTGGGAAGGCTTCATCAGGAAGTAGGAATAAACCAAGAGTTGCATGAAGGATGAGGAAGAGTTGGGGGGCCAAGAAGGGGAAAAGGCTCTCTAGATTAGCATGTGCCAGGGCTTGGAGAGGGGAAGCAGCCTGAGGGACATGAAGGGAAGATAGAAGGGAGATGCTGCTGGACACCTGCATGTCCCAGGTGAGGGTGGAGACTCTGCGGGGCCATGTTAAGGATTTCTGATTTCTGCCGAAAGCAGAGAGAGTACTTGGAAGGTTTTTTTTTTTTTTTTTTTGAGGAAGATTAGCCCTGAGCTAACATCTGCCAATCCTCCTCTTTTTGCTGGGGAAGACTGGCCCTGAGCTAACATCCGTGCCCATCTTCCTCTACTTTATATGTGAGATGCCTACCACAGCATGGCCTGCCAAGCAGTGCCATGTCCGCACCCAGGATCCGAACCAGTGAATCCCGGGCCGCTGAAGCAGAACGTGCACACTTAACCGCTGCACCACCGGGCCGGCCCCTTGGAAGGGTTTTGAGCCAGAGTGTGATGCTAGATTTGGGTTTCTTAAAGGATTGCTCTGCCTGCAGAGCCGAGAATGGACTGTCTGGGGGCAGGAGTATATACAGGGAGCCGCTTACAAGAGGAGTCAGGGTGGAAGATAAGGGTGGGTTGGAAATGGGTGGTGGTAGTGGAGATAGAGAGAAAGGGACTCATTTTAAGAGAGATTTAGGAGGTAGAATCAACAGGCCATAGTTAAGAAGGATGGGCAGTTGCCCTGCCTGATATGGGCAGCTGTAAGTAGGAGTAAGAGGGTGTCAGCTGTGGCAGGTATCCCCGGGTTGCCAGGTGGCCCCATCCCACAGATGCTGAATGGAGAGATGTACCCGCCAACGGTGGAACAGGCGCCTGTGTTGATGCACTACCCACGGGGTATTCCACCCCAGAGCCAGATGGCCGTGGGCCAGGAGGTGTTTGGGCTGCTTCCTGGGCTCATGCTCTATGCTACGCTCTGGCTACGCGAGCACAACCGTGTGTGTGACCTACTGAAGACTGAGCACCCCACCTGGGATGATGAGCAGCTCTTCCAGACGGCCCGCCTCATCCTCATCGGTGAGGACTCCAAACCAGCCCTGTCCTGGAAGCTCATGCCCTCCATCCTGAGAAGCAGAGGGTGGAGTGCTTGGGGACAGAGGGCTGGGATTAGAATCCTAGCTCTTCTGCTTACTAGCTATGAGAACTTGAGCAGGCCCCTTCCCCTATATGAGCCTCACTTTCCACATGCGGACGTGGAGGCTAATGATGGTTGTAAGCATTTGTTAAGATGGTGAATGAGAAAACACTTAGCACATAGTAGGCCCTCAGAAAATGGATGGCTGTGATGGTTGGTGATTAGCTGGGTGACTCACAGAAAATTTGATTAGCCACCCCAAGTCTCAGTTTCCCCATTGTACTGCACCCAGATGCACACAGTGATATCCTCCACATGTGCAGGTCAAACCCGGCTTGCCCAGCCTTCGGGAATCCTCGTGTTTCCTACCTTGCATGTATCTGCCTTCCTGGAGTTTGGTAGCTTCTGGGTGACTCAGGGCTAGGATATTTTTGTGTCCCCTACGGGGGCGAATCTGCAGCCTAAAATGTCAGATGGTTTCCTGCCTGGGAGCTTGGCCCCTGATACCCCTGTCCAGACTGTATTCACTCTGAGTCACCAGTAACCCCCTCCCCTTGCCTCTGGGCATCACTGGGCATGGCTGGTCTCAATTATAGTGTCTGATTCCCTGGAGTCTGGAAGAGCCATGCATGAGGGACAGGAACAGTCTAAAGGAGAAGGAGCCAGTTCTGAAGTCCCAGCACTGCAGAGACCTTGGCCACAGAGGGCAGGTCTGTGGCTGCAGGCTGTCCAGCACTGGCTGGTGATGAAGCTGTGACCAAGGCAGAACTCACAGGGTGCTGTGCATCCAGTGCCTCCTTTCACACTCCCCAACAACCTCATGAAACAGATATGAAAACTCTTGTGAAAATTGAGATTCAGAGAGGTTAAATGAAATCTCCAAGGCCACTCAGCTGAGGAACACTTGAATGAGGTCTGGCTGCCACCAAAGTTCATGCTACTTCCTCCACATCACGAGGTGGCTGTTTCCTGAGTGGGGAGAGGTTGTAAGCCTTAGTCTGACCTTTCATAATGTGTGAGTGTGGGGAAGGGTTTCTCCCTCATGCCTAAACTTAATACTCCTGCTTCTCCCCTACATGTATCCACACTCCCTATTATCGCAGGAGCCAGCCCAGGTGGTCTAGTGGTTAAGAGTCGGCACTCTCCCTGCGGCGGCCCAGGTTCATTCATTTCTCGGTCAGGGAACCACACCGCCCATCTGTTTGTTGTCATGCTGTGGCGGCTGCGTGTTGCTGTGCTGCTGAAAGCTATGCCACCGGTATTTCAAATACCAGCAGGGTCAGCCATGGTGGACAGGTTTCAGCGGAACTTCCAGACTAAGACAGACTAGGAAGCTCACCCACTTCTGAAAAAATTGGCCATGAAAACCCTATGAATAGCAGCAGAGCTTTGTCTGATTCAGCACTGCACAGTGAGAGGATGGCGCAGAAAGATTGGGCAGGGTTTCGCTTTGCTGTACACTAACAACAAAATTCTGCCAAGTGGTTTAGATGCATTCATCATCTATTTCTCCCATCGACCCTGTGGATATTATTATACTAATATTATTATAGTATAATTTTACAGATAAGGAAAGTGAGGTTCAGAGAGATTAAGTAACACAGCCCAAGCTTAGGGGGCTAGAAATGGTGAAGCCAGGATTTAGACTCAGGTCTGCTGATTGCAAATCCAGTGGCTCCAGATCAATTTGCTAAAAGCTAATTTGTCTAATGGTTGTTGGCCAAAATATCAGTTTATTTTAATATCTGGTTGACTAGTTTTCATTTTTCAGTGGCATGTTCAGTTTGTTTCTTCCCTGGCTCTTTGCTTTGTAGCTGGTTACTGAGGGACAGAGCGAAAATCTAGTGTTAAGCATTCTGATGTATGAGAACAAATAAGAAATATATTTGGGACTAGATTCACTTTCTGTCCTCAGTGCCCCTCCTTTGCTGCTGCAACAGTTCTCAGAGTGGTTTCTTTGAAGCCCGCCTCACCCACTGAGGGTGTCAGCACACCGAGAGCCTTCTCTAAGTCAGTCTCCACTTTTCCATCTTCTGTGGCCTCTCCAACCTCTTTTAGTGGGCTGGGAGATGGGGGTCACCCAAGGGTCACAGAACCAATTCCCGGATACTTCCTTTGCGTGACCTGCTTATCTGCCTACCGCCTTCCTTTGGAATGTTGGGGTAGCTGGTGGCTCTTGTCTCGGGACGTCAGTCCGACTTGAGACAGAAAGTTCCGTTTTCACACCCCGTTACAAACAAAGTGAAAGTGGCCAAATAAAATGAAACAATAACAACAATAAAGAAGCAAAAAGCAAATACTTTTCATGAACTGGCCTGCTTCCCGAGCCCTGTGCTGTGCTGACCCTCCTGCCAATCCTCCCTCCCAGGGGAGACCATCAAGATCGTGATTGAGGAGTACGTGCAGCAGCTGAGCGGCTACTTCCTGCAGCTGAAGTTTGACCCGGAGCTGCTCTTCGGCGTCCACTTCCAGTATCGCAACCGCATTGCCATGGAGTTCAACCACCTCTACCACTGGCACCCACTCATGCCTGACTCCTTCAGGGTGGGCTCCCAGGAGTACAGCTATAAGCAGTTCCTGTTCAACACCTCCATGCTGGTGGACTACGGGGTCGAGGCCCTGGTTGATGCCTTTTCTCGCCAGATCGCTGGCCGGGTAAGTCTCAGAGGAACATGGCTGAGGGCAGGTGGGATGTGGGATCCAACAGACCTGGATCCACATCCCAGTTTTCTTTTCTGTAAAGTGGGGATAGTGTCACTCCTCTAGGGTGATTGTGAGCATTCCTTCATTCATCCTCTTGTTCTTTTGTTCATTCAACAATACCAGGCGCTTGGAATATAGTGGTGAATGAGATCAATGAGGTTCTTGGGTCCTTGTCCATTTGGCACTTACACCCTAGCAAGGAACAATAGTTACATGACAGCTAAAATCATCTGAGCACTTACCAGATGTTAGGCACCCTGCCAAGTGTTTTTCTGATGTTATCAGAATTGTGAAACCATGTTAAGAACAATATGGAAAGTCCACAATTCTCTGGGGACTCAGAGAGAGGCTTCTGACCCAGAGTTGGGGGCTGTGGATAAGGAAGTGATGTCTGAACAGTGATCTGAAAGATGGGTAGGGATTTCCCAGGGAAAGAGGTAGCGTTAATGGCAAGGGATGATTGTGTTCCAGATGGAGGGGACAGCATGGCAAAGGCCTGGAGGTCAGAGAGCATGGCAATTTGAGGACCAGGAGGACATTGAGGGTATGGTAATATATTGAAAGTGCCTGCATATAATAGCTCTTTACTAAATCATAGGCCTCTGTTATGGGCTGAATTGTCCCCGCTCCCCAAATTCATAACCTCCAGTACCTTAGAATATGACTGTATTTGGAGACAGGGTCTTTAAAGAGGTCGTTAAGGTCAAGTGGGGTCATTGTGTGGTCCCTACTCTGACTGGTGTCCTTATAAGACGAGGACATTAGGCTAGAGACATGGAGAGGGAAGACATGGGAGAGAGGCCTCAGAATGAACCAATCCTGCTGACACCTTGACCTTGGATTTCCAGCCTCCAGAACTGTGAGGACATAAATTCCTGTTGTTTAAGCCCCCCGCTCTGTGGTACTTTGTTATGGCCACCCTAGCAAATGAGTACAGCCTCTTTCCCTGGAATTCCTGACCAACTGCCTCCTGAATCTCCCTTTCCCCCCATTTGGAAGCTCCCATCTCCTTCTTCCCAGCTCTCTGATTCCCTAGTCCCCCACTTCTCTCTAATCCTTGTCCCTAAGCTCTATCATGAAGATGTGGCACCAGATGGATTTAGGTTTCCTCCTGGTAATTTGACTGAAATTAGTGTATGCTGCCACCAATGGGCAGCTGCTGGCTGGTTTATGGCCTCTCTTCTCTGTGAGGACACAGACATGAATAGAGACAATAGCTTTCAGATGGGGCTATATGGTTTCCAAAGCATTTTCAAGGAGTGACCATGATGATGTGCGTGAAAAGCCCTGGTGTTTATGGCACAAGGCAGGAGGGCAACTGAAGTGTGTTGACTCTTAGGGTATTAAAAAGAATGTGAGAAGTGATAAAATGGGGCTCTCCCTGATAATCACCACACATGGCTGCCATCTTAGGGTCACCATGTGACTAACACTACAGTAACTGCTTTGCATGCTTTATCTCACTTATTTCCCCACAAAGATATCTGGTGAATCCTCTTATCTTCTCAATTTTTGCATATGAGGAAACTGAGACTTAGCTTGAGTAACTTGCCCAAAGTCCCTGTATTAGTTGCCTAGGGCTGCTGTAACAAAGGCCACAAATGGGGTGGCTTTAAACAGAGGAAATTGATTCTTTCACATTTCTCAAGGATAGAAGTCTGAAATCAAGGTTTCAACAGGGTGGTGCTCTCTCTGAAGGCTCCGGGGGAGAATCTGTTCCATGCCTTGTCTTAGCTTCTAGCTGTTACTGACAATCCTTGGTGTTCCCTGGCTTGTAGAACCATCACTCCAACATGGTCTTCTTTTTTCTCTTTTGATTAGGACACTAGTCATTGGATTAGGACCCACCCTGATGGGATATGACCTCATCTTAACTCAATTACCTCTATTTCCCAATAAGTTCACGTTCACAGGTGCTGGGGATTAGGACTTCCACATCCTTCTTTGGGGAACACAAGTCAACTCACAACAGCCCCACAGCTTGTAAAAGGCTGAGCTGAGATTGGCACCAGCCTGTGCTCGCTTTGCTCCAAGGGGTATGATTTCACCCACCTATGCTTTTCCCTTTTTCCCACCCAATTATATTTGTTCTAAACACACAGAATTCTTTCTTAAGCATTAACATTATCAATTCATCCCAAGCAATAAAGTTTTCTTTAGACTAATACTCCTTAACTGTTATGAATCAGAATTTTTTTTCTGGAGTCTTCTTTCATCTCACCAGGTTACCTGGGCTTTGAACCCTATTTTCCCTCTCTTCAGAGGATATTACGCCACCCTTTGGTCTTGGAGTTAAACTCCCGTTTAGTTAAGCTAAATTTGTGTATATATTATAGTTTTCATGGCAAGATTTTAGCTTCCTCCCTGCTAGCTTATGACCATTCCCCTCCCAGGAGGTTTGGCAGAAGGAAGGAGAAAGAACAGACACAGTCACCTGTGCTTTTGTGAGGGGTTTTATCTGATCTGAATGGGGTGACTTGATACCCCGTGTTCCTACTTTCTAGCTCTAAGTTCCTCTTTCCTAATGGTGGCTGGTTACTAGAGGTTCACTTTTTAATATTAGATGCTCAGTAAATTTTGTTGAATCTCAACTAAGATACAGGGAATGAAAAGCAGTAAAAGTAGGTTCCGTAACAGGATCCCTTAAAAGATTAAACGTCTCTGTTCTATAACAAGTGATTTCGAGAGTGACAGGTACATGTCAGTTCTTCTAGGTATAATTTAAAAAATATCTTAAGAAAGCCATAAAGTTTTGGTTCCCCAAACTAATATTCCTCCATCCTTCTGTTTCTATCACTTCCCGGCTCAGAAACCCTTCTGCCCCTCCAAATTTCATTTCCAGAGCTGGGATGCCCTTTCTCTCTGCTGGAGGTCTTGACTGTGGCCATGCTGGCTGTCTCTTCTGCAGAGTCCTAGTTGCTGAACCTAATAGTTCTAGAACCTTCCTTAATAGGATGTTGGGAGTTCTCACCTAAATTCAAAGGGTTGGGGAACAGCGTAAGCTTGCGAGCCATTAGAAAGGTCCTCCTGGCCCACTCCTCACTTTAAAGATGAGGAAGCTGAGAATCAGAGGGGGTCCCCGAGAGAGCATGAAGTGGCAGACCTAGGGCCAGGTTCCCAGCATGGTGGCTGCTAGGCTGAGCCATGCTCTCTGTCCTAGCTGAGGAAGGACTCCTGACCTGAAGTTCACTTCCAGGACAAGGTTGCCTGGCTCTTAGACCACAGCTGTGTTTCTCTCTTGGCAGATCGGTGGAGGTAGGAACCTGGACCACCATGTCCTGCACGTGGCTGTCGACGTCATCAAGGAATCCCGAGAGCTGCGGCTGCAGCCCTTCAATGAGTACCGCAAGAGGTTTGGCATGAAGCCCTACGCCTCTTTCCAGGAGCTCACTGGTGAGCAGTTGTTTCCTGATCTCCAGGGACTCACGATCAAGTGAGGAAGACATCGAGGAAACAGAATGGGGCCATACACGTGGCCAGCACAGTGACTGTGGGATTATAACGGGTGTGGGAGCACCGTGCTGGATAACCCCTGTTGTGGGGAGAAGGTGGCTTCTCCGCTGAGTTTGAAGGATAAATAGGAATTTTCCAGGTGAAGAAAAGAGAGAAGAGCATTCTAGGTAGAGAATCAGAAAGCACAAAGGCACAGAGGTTGTGCAGAATGAGCCTATTCGGGAAAACAGTCACTGGTGTGGCTAGAACAAGGAGCTTATCTGGAGAGGGTAGTGATGGGAGGTTGGGACCAAATTGTGTAGAATCTTGGATTCTAGATTTGGGTTTTATTCTGTCTAGTGGTTCCTAAATACCCATTTATGTGCCAGCTACCTAAGGATCACTTAGAAAACTGATTAAAAATAGCAAATCCTGGATGTCTCTCCCAGAGATTCTGATTGAGTAGGCCTGGGTGGTGCCCAGGAATCTGCATGTGTGTGTATCTATATCTCCATGTCTCCTGTCACCATGCTGACATGTGTATATGCATGTACATAGGTACATAAGCATATATACATATATATTTATATATATTTATGTGTGTGTCTGTGTATATATGTATTTGTTGTTGTTGTTCAAGATCCCCAGCTGTTGGGCAGTCAAGTTTGGGAACCCTTGTCACAGACAGTGGGGAACCACTGAAGTGTTTTGATCAGGGTGAGACATGACCCATGACTGTGTACTGGTGGCCTGTGGAGGTGGATTTGAGGAAGCTGGTAGGGAAGCTCAATGTCTGTCTCCCATGACAGCCTAGAGGGCCAGAAAGAGCATTGTTGCTAAATCTCTGTGTGAGCTTGAACAAGCTACATACATGTCTGAGTTCCAGAAGAATGCAGGGGCCTGGACCAGGATAAGGCCTTGAAACCTGCCTGTGAAGGAAGCCAGATGAGTAATGTTGTTGTAATGATCAGGTAATTAGGGCACAGAAAAGTGAGATGAGTTGCTCAAGGTCACACGCTGTTTGGTGGTAGATCCAGGCCTTGACACCCTCTTCAGTAGCAAATTCCTTTCCTAGATGCAGCCCTGAAGAAGGGTCAGTCAGCTAGGCCAGATTTTAGGCATGTGCTCTGTGCTCAGATTGCTCTTCTGAGGTCCCTTATTCTCTCCAGAAAAAGGTAGACCTAGAAGATTCCCTCCCCAGATTAACCCTAATAGACGGCATCCTGATTCTGACTCTAGCTTCTCCCCCTTGTAGGAGAGAAGGAGATGGCAGCTGAGTTGGAGGAGCTGTATGGAGACATCGATGCCTTGGAGTTCTACCCTGGGCTGCTTCTTGAGAAGTGCCATCCAAACTCCATCTTTGGGGAGAGTATGATAGAAATTGGAGCTCCCTTCTCCCTCAAGGGCCTCCTAGGCAATCCCATCTGTTCTCCGGAGTACTGGAAACCGAGTACATTTGGTGGTGAAATGGGCTTCAACATTGTCAAGACGGCTACGCTGAAGAAGCTGGTCTGCCTCAACACCAACGCTTGTCCCTATGTTTCCTTCCGTGTTCCCAAGCGCCCCCAGGATGATGGGCCTGGTGTGGAGCGGCCTTCCACAGAGCTCTGAGGCAGCTGGGTCACAGTATTCTGGAGGGTAGAACTTTGTACTTGTCATTCCAGAATGCCGAGGCCAGGGTTGATGGTCTTAAATGTTGGGTTCCTGGTTTGGCGTTGAGAGTATCAGGGTTGACACTTAAAACTTCGCATCTCTCACCCATTATCTGGAATATTGTAGCCTTGTTTGTCATTCTAGAATGCTGAATTCTTGGTTAACCATCCAGAATGTTAGGAGTGGGTCTCATTTGGCATGCCAGAACACTGGGTTCCTGGTTGACAAGGTAGAATGTTCAATTTCTGGTTGATTTGGAATATAGACATTCTAAAATGTGAAGCTCCTGAGGAAATCATCTAGAAAGTTCGGGGGTTCTCATTTTGCATTTGGAATTCTGGGAGGCTCTCTATAATGTTGACTTTCTGATTGGAAATTCAGAATGTTGTATTCCTGGTCGCTGATCCAGAACAGTGGCTGGTATGCCAGATCGGTCCTGATCTGAATGTCTAGAATGTTGATTTGATTCATTTTCCTGTTCAGTGAGCTATGCATGGAACAGGAGAACCTAATAATCTAACAAAAATGCATTGCCTGAATCTGTGCCAGCTCTGAGGTGGCAAGGAGGTGAGATGTTCTTCGTGGGACCCCAACTTAGACCTTGTTACAAAGATCTAGAGGGAACAGGTGGGCTTTTACCAGGCCATTGGTTGGAAGCCACCAGAGCTTTGTGCCCATCCAGGTCTTGACTCATGGCAGCTGTTTCTCATAAAGCTAATAAAATTCTTTTTGCAAATTGCCTGCTATGTATGTCTTTTGATCCCATCCCCAGAAGCAGTGGCAACACTGAGGGGACCTTTCTCCCAGCCACAAGCAAATATGCTAGAGACTGCAGCATGAGACTTTCCACTGGGATCCCTGGGGCTTGTCCTTGTCTGGATCTTCCTCCACTGATGCTTCACGGCCCCTGTGGGTGAGACCTTGCCTTTTCCAGCCTACTCTCCTAAAACACATGACTCCCCAGGCTCAGGAGATGTAGCATTCAGTTCCCACCATTTAAAACAAATTCCTCCGTTGCAGGGTGTACAACAGAGATGAAGGGCATCTGGGGACGAGAGCGCTTACTATGTGCCAATTTTACGTATGTAATTCTCATTTGTTCTCACCTTAACAGTGTGAAGTAGGTGGTATGATTTGCGTTTCAAAACCAAGAAAATTGAGACTTAGGGTGGCCGAGTGACATGCCCCAGAGGCAGATTGGGACCCAAGTCAGGCTGAGTCTAGAGCTGTGCCCTTTCCTCTTGCTTCCGGATTTGACTCAGTTCCAGGCCTGATTTTGTGTATCTGGCTCAGAGTCAAAGGCAGCAGATGGGGTGCAGTCTCCACCGTACGTGCATGCTATTCCCTCAGTCACAAATATTTATTTTCCTAACTCCTTACTATATACCAGTTACTGTCCCAGGCTTGGGGTTACCGCAGTGAGTGATCAAGACAGACAAGGCTTCTGCCTATAAGGAGCTCACATTCCAGTGGGGACAGAGCAGACGATAAATAAGAAAACAGTGGAATCAGAGAAATGCAAGGTGAATTGTGATGTCCCTTCTAACTTCCTCTGCTCTGTCCTCCCCTGCTTGACTCCTGAGCCTTGAGACCTTTTTTTCCAGCCACATAGACCCTCATACCTAGCAAAGAGAGAGGAGTGGTCAGAGGGTAAAGTATGGGGCTGTTAAGGATCCTTCATGCTTCCCTCTGTGGGCATAGAGTTCCTTGGGAGAATGATGGCCCAGAAACACTGGGGGAAATTGGCGTCCAGGCTGAAAAGTCCCTGGGCCTGGGTGTCTCGTCTTACGGTCCAGAAAGTGCTTGTTTCTCCTTAGCTGGTTGAGGATTGCTTCCACCACTCCCTCCTGACCCTGCTGAATGCAGAGAATGCAGTGCTTCCCTGCTCCCCAAGTTGTTCTGATGTGGAGGGAGCCTTCAGTTGCCGGAAGTGGGCCTGGCATGGCTGTGTCTTGTCTGTGCTTGTCTAATATCTATTTCCCCTCTGCCGCTAATCCCCCTACTTTGCCTGAGAATCTTTCCCTCTCTGGTTAATTTCAGTCATGGTGTTTCATCAGGGGCCCTATTGTGGCCAAGGGGTGGGCCTGTGAGTCATTCTCAGCCAATCAGACACCATCTCCTTATAAATTGGCCCCTGAGGGGAGTTGCATGGAGATTGAGAAAACTGACTGATCCATCCCCACAGCTGAGCTCTGAAAAGACTGTTCATTAGTTCCCGCTTCTCAGATCACTAGGGAAGCCTGGATTTCTGACTTTCTCAAGACCTTAGCTTTTCCTTCCATCCTGGGGGCTGCTCCATGAATTTCTCTTTCACGTAAATCAGTCAAAGTTGGATTTGTTCCTTGCAACCGAACCTTAATGGCTGCTGGCCTGAGGTGACAGAAGCACTGTAGTGGCTCTGGAGCGGATTTTAATCAGTGGAGACACACTCAGACTACTGTTTTAGAAAGAGTACCCTTGGGTACGATGGACAGCAGACTAGAGCAGGAAGGACTGGAGACTGGCAGAAGGATGAGGAGGCTGTGGCCGTGGTCCAGCTGAGAGATGATAGCAGCTGGGGCCAGGTGAAGGGCCGTCGGGGTGGGAGACTGGCATGGATTCTAAGGATAGTCTCCTCTTGAATGCAGGTGCCTGGATTAGGTGGACTTTGTTTCGTATGAGCAGCTGTACATGAGATTTTTGCAAATGGAAATTTATGTCAAATGCACCAAGAAGTCTCCTTCGGAGTGAAGGATCTTAATGCTCACAATGTGAATGCTCGTTCCAGGAAGTTTGATTTAGTTAGATGTGATGGTTAGTTTTATGTGTCAACTTGGCTGGGCTACAGTACCCAGTTATCTAATCAACACTAATCTAGGTGTGGCTGTGAAGGTATTTTGCAGACATTGTTAACGTTTACAATCAGTTGGCTTGAAGAAAAAGAGATTACTGTTGATAATGTGGGTGGTCCTATCTAATCACTTAGAGGCCTTAAGAGTAAAAACAGTTTTCTCAGAGAAGAAGAAATTCTGCTTCAAGACCACAGCATCAACTCCTGCCTGAGTTTCCAGCCTACCAGCCCTATGGATTTCAGACTTGCCAACCCTGACGATGGTGTGAGCCAGTTCCTAAAAATAAAGCTATATATATATGTATGTATACATATATCTCCTATGTGCGTACCTATGTACAGATACATGTATCCTATTGGTTCTGTTTCGCTGGAGAACGTGAGATGATACAGTGGATAATTCATTCAGGGCTCTTAGTGCAAACAACAGAACTCCCTCTAGCCCATTTAAGCAGGAAGGAATCTATTTTAGGACATTGCGTAGCTCATGGAAACATTGGCAGAACCAGGGAATTAGGCTTGGGGGCTTCACGCCCAGGCACAGTGGCCACTGCTGCCGCCGTGAAGACGCCTCTGCTACTGAGACTGGACACAGGCATCTCAGATTACACCTCTGCTGCCCAAACCCCACTACTGCTGCCCCTGAAAGCTGGCTGCTTCCACAGCCACCTTTGCCAGAAAATGGATTCATTCTGATTGGTGCCTGCTTCTCCACTTTGCTCTACTTAGAATTAAAGTCATGTTTATTTCACGTCTGATTGGTGGAGCCTAGCTCACGTGCCCGCACTCCAGCTCCAAGAGAAAGTGGGAAAGTGAGTTTCTGGCTTGCACCTTGGGGAGGAGGGACCCATAACAGGGAAATTCTCCATACATGGGAAGGATGTTCAAAGGGCTGGGAAACATGGATGGTCTACCTCAGTGGATCTGAGTTTTTAGTTCTGTTTTGCCTCTGTGGGCCCCAGCCCTGGAACACTGCAGAGAATTGCACCACAGCACCACAGTTGACCTGGCAGCAGCTCAATATAATTGCAAGCAAAGAACTTAAGAAGTAAAGTTAAGAAATACAGAATAGCAGAGATGCAAAGACTGTAGAGTCCACATAGTCCACTCTTCTAAGAATGTGTGAGTAAAACTGTCAAAAATGTTAGAGCACTATTAAGAAAATTACAATGAAACACTTTCCGCACTGTCCTACCTGTTATTCTTGTTTGATTTCCTTCCAGGCTAGGTCTAAATACTTTTTTGCTCCAGGCTAGGTCTAAATACTTTTTTGCTCCCAATCTCTATACTTTTGGTCAAAAGGAATTTGAATCATTTGCACAACTTCAGGGGTGGTATTTTGGGTTTCAGGACAATGTGGCAGGACATTCTTGCAGACTTCTGTGGCAGCCCCCCGCCCACCACTGGAGCATAACATACGTACAACAAAGTGCACAATCTTAAGTGCATACCTGGATGAATTTTACATATGTATAAACCCAAGTAACCACCCAAGAAATGAAGATGAAGAACGTCTCCAGCACTCTAGAAGGCTCTTTTGTGCCCCTTCCCAGTCAAAACCCTCCGAAATATAACCACACTTCTGATTTCTGTAACCATTGATTAGTTTATCTGCACATGAATTTCATTTGAAAAGAGTCATACAGTGTGTACTTTTTTGTATCTGGCTTCTTTGCTCAATATGTCTGTTGTGATCTCAGTTCTTTTCTTTTTGAGGAAGATTAGTCCTGAGCTAACTACTGCCAGTCCTCCTCTTTTTTGCTGAGGAAGCCTGGCCCTGAGCTAATATCCGTGCCCATCTTCCTCTACTTTATGTGTGGGACACCTACCCCAGCATGGTGTGCCAAGTGGTGCCATGTCTGCACCCGGGATCTGAACCAGCGAGCTCTGGGCTGCCGAGAAGCAGAATGTGTGAACTTAACCGCTGCGCCACCGGGCCGGCCCCAGTGATCTCACTTCTTACGTTCTTTGCTTGCAATTATGTTGAGCTGCTGCCAGGTCAACAGTGGTGCCATGGTGACTTTCTCTGCAGTCTTCTAGGGCTGGGGCCCACCGAGGCAAAACAGAACTAAAAACTCAGATCCGCCGAGGTAGACCAGCCATGTTTCCCAGCCCTTTGATCCGTGTTGCTGTGTGTATCAGCAGTTTGATGTTCCTATTGCTGTATACATACTTAATGTATATCAGAATTGATTTAAGTCAAGTGTCAATGGATGTTTGGGTTGTTTCAATTTTTTTGGCTGAGTATGGCTGCCTCTATGGCAGATTTTAACCCTTATAACCAGGGCTCTATTGAAAATGTCACCTTTTACATGCATTTATCATGAAATGGTTTTTGTTTTCTGTTGAAAATCCCCTGCTATGTCCTCTCTTGCATTATGGCCTGATGGAGAGAGAAAATGGATTCACGAGTGTGACACGCACCATTAGAGAACGGGAAAGCGAAGGTGTATCAGTTAGAGCCTCCTCTGTGGCATGTACTTTACCTGCCTGCTTCATTAACTCTTACTAACTTATGAGTAGGTTTTCCTGTTTCACAAAGGAGTAAATTGAGTTGCAGAAAAATTAGGTGACTTGTCCAGAGTCATATAGCCACAAAGTGGTAGGAGGCAGCAGTGAAATTCCAAAGTGTGGCCTATGTCCACCATGTGCCCCATCAAGACCTGCAGAGGCAGAATCGCAGTGGGGGTGGGGGAGTGGCGGGTGGAGGATGCAGTGAGGTGTGGGCATTGGTGATGTTAATACACTTCCGGAGGATTCCGTTGATAAGCCTCAGATGGAGACTTCTGCATCATTGTGCTGCCTCTTGATCATTCTTTTCTTCTTTAGATGAGTGACATTTTCTTTCCTCTCCTCATGACTCACTTTCCCCCGGCTTGTCATCTCTTTTCTGATCTATGATTTGTACTCTGTACACCACGATGATGTTCACTGAAAACTAGTTTTCTGAGGTCTGAAAAGCTGTGTCCATTTATTTCCCCATCTGCTGCTGCCTTCCTCCCCTCCCTCCCTTCTAGCCACATTCAGTGAAGCTCCAACCCCGAGCTCCACCCTCCGCCACCATGGAGATACTCAAGTGCCTGTTCTTGTCTTGGTTTTCAGTTCTTGCCTCCATGGGAGGAACTCAAGACAGTTCCTAGTTTATTCCTTCTCCCTGTTCACACTATGGGGTGGAAAAGGGGTCTGGTAGTTTTTTTATTGTGGTAAAATCCATGTAACATAAAGTCGACCACTTTAGCCATTTTTAAGCATACTGTTGAGTGACATTCGGTGCACGCACAATGTTGTACAACCATCACCGATATCTAGTTCCAGAACATTTTCATCATTCCAAAAGGAAGTCCCACGCCCATTAAACAGTCATTCCCCATTCCCTAATTCCCCCAGCCCCTGGCAACCATTCACCTACTCTTTATTTGACGGTGTTTTGAGAGCTCACTACATGCCAGGCATTGTGATAATCCTATTATACACAATATCTTATTAATCATCATGAAAGCAGCTCTGTGAAATTGGGGTTCTTCCTTGCATTTCCAGATGAGATGACTGAGGCTCAGAGAGAAAAACTTTCTGTGAGCTCATAAACCCTATAAATGGCAAAACTTGGACCAGAACGTATAGCCAAGCGCTGTGTCCAACCTGTGCTAACTGACGACCAAGGTCTAAGAGGCCTTTCCTGTGATGAAGGTGGCATTCTGAAAGAATACAGTTAGCACATGTTCAAATGACTTACGCTGTAGGAATTTCCTGGGATCTGGGATGCTGGGTTGAGGGAAGTAGCTTGATGGCAAGAGCCCAGCTAATGTGACCCGAGGCACCAATGGTTGCCTTCACAAATCTTGGGATAGCATGCAGGGCAGCAGAATCAGAAGAAATGGAGTGACTCCAGATGTACCCCAGGCTGAGAGGTCTCACGAAAGGAAAGGCTCTAATAAGAGGCAGATGCCTGGTTCTTGTCCATTGGTCATTTAGGAGTCTGTCTTCAAGAGCTTGGGCTCCTGGTTCCCAGGACCATGTAGACTGACTTCCCTTGTGGTTCTGGAAATGAAAGAAGCAATTCCAATCTCCTTGTACACAAAAAGAAAGGGAGGATTATTAGACTTAACAGAAAAATTACAGCACGACATGTAATTAAGACATTATTTTCTTGGCCTTCATGCTGTTAAGGCACATCTTTTTTGTGCCTTATCATACATCATAACAAACATATTAAAACGCATCCATATACCACATTTAATATAATTTGCATATGTCTAATTTACATATACGTTGAGGTGGGTTTTAGTTGACTAAGTAGCATATTACATTTTGTAGATATTTAGTTAAACATTTGTAATTATAATTTTATCATTTCATTTTAGCACTTTGGAGAATACATTATTTCTTCCAGGTCTTAAATAATTCCATAAGCCCTTGAAAAGCTCACTGACCATCAAGCACTGTGCCTAAGGGTTTATTGAATAACCTGGCTTTGTGGGCCTCTCTGGATTATTCTGCAGCTCGTTGTTGGGTGGCATTCTTCTCATTGGTCTGAATCTGACCATTTTTATCACACAAGCGGACAGATCAGAGGTGAGTCCTCTGCTCACTTGGAAAAATATGGACATAAGTTACCCACCTAAGTGTCTCCAATGAAATGCATTTACATATTCTGCTCTATAAATATAGCTGAACTGGTAGCTTCCATTCAAAATGGCAGCTGTATCTTACTCATTAGCTGGTCTGGACACTTCTCACTGCTGTCAAATGAGGGAGAAAGTAGGGAATCTCATCACTGAGTGGACTTTGAGCAGTATAAAAGTTGGCAAAATAGAGGGGTACCTGTGGGCATAACCTTGCTAGTGGAGAAGCAGGGACAGATAAATCATCAAAGACATTATAGTTTGGTGGTTTAGAAATTATTTTACAGTATGTAATTGAGGTATATTTTACATAAATTAAAATGGACCAATCTTCAGTGTACAACTTGAATTTTTTTTAACCTTAAGAGGTAAGTACTATTCTGACTTCTAGCATCATAGATTAATTTAGCCTGTTATTGAACTTCATATAAATGTCATCATATTATATGTACTCTTTTGTTTCTTGCTTCTTTTGCTCAATGTAATGTCTCATAAGATTATCCATGTTGTTACGTTTATCAGTATTTTGTTCTTTTTTAAATCTTGGGTAGCATTCTATTCCACATTGTGTAAATACACAGCAATTTGTTTGTTCTTTTACTTGTTGATGGACCTTTGGCTTGTTTCTAGTTTTGGCTATTATGAATACAACTATTATGAACGTTTGATACAAGTCTCTTGTGGATATATGTTTTCATTTCTCTTGGATAAATATTTGGAGTAGAATTTCTGGATCATACGGTAAGTGTATATTTAACTTTATAAGTAACTGCTAAATAGATTTACAAAGTGATTGACACTTGTTGCATTCCCATCAGCAACGTGTGAGCATTCTAGTTGTTCTGCATCTTTGACCACACTTAGTTATCATGTCTTCTTAACTTTAGCCATTCTCCCGGTGGGTATTAACTAAAATTACAGTTCTAATTTTCATTTTCTGATAACTAATGATGTTGAAGATTGTTGGTCTTTGGTCATTTGCATATCTTCTTTTATGATGTGTCTGTTCAAATCTTTTGCCCATTTTTTATTAGGTTGTTTGTCTTCTTATTAACATTCTAAATTAGAGGTTTTGCAAATATTTTCCCCTCATCTGTGGCTTACCCTTTTATTTTCTTAATATAATTTTGAAGAACATAGTTTAAAACATTTTGAGAAAGTCTAACTTACCGTTTTTCCCCTTACGGTTAATGTTTTTTTCTATCCAAGAAATTCTGCTTACAGCAAAGTAATGAAGCTATTCTCCTATTTTTTTCTGGAAACTTTACAGATTTTAGATCTAAAATCCATTTTAAATTGTTTGGTGTATCATGTGAGATAACGTCAAGGGTTATTTTTTGCATTTAGACATCTAGCTCTTCTAGCATTCTTTGTTGAATAGACTATTCTTTCCCCCATTGAATTGCACTGGCACCTTTGTAAAGAATTAAGTGACTGCGTACGTGTGGGTCTATTTTTGGATTCTCCATTGGGTTTCACTGATTTATTTATCCTTCTGACAACATTGTACTGGATTGCAGCTCTATAGTAAGTCTTGAAATTGTTTACTGCAAGTTCTCCTACTTTGTTTTTCTTTTTAAGATTGTTTTTGCTTTTCTAGGTCCTTTGAATTTCCATTCATATCTTAGAGTTGCCTTGTTAATTTCTATAGATCCATTTGGGATTTTAAATGGGATAGTGCTGAATCTATAGATCAGGTTGGGAAGAAATGACTTCTTAATAATGTAGTACCATCCAATTCAGGAGCATGGTATATCTCTTCATTTATTTAGGGCTTTAATTTCTCTGGCATTGTTTTATACCATGCCATGTACAGGTCTTGCACAATTTTGTTAAATTCATCCAAAGTATTTAAAAGATTTGGATGATATTTTAAATGGAATTGTTTTTTAGATTTAATTTGGTTGGATTTTTTTCCCCGTGCATATGTGCTTTATTCATGACAAAATTGGTACTACAGGTTGGTGGTAATAGGACAGTATTTGTAATAAACGATACTGGGCCAATATACAATTGTACATCCATATGGAATAAACGGAACTTCCCCATACCTTACACCGTATACAAACAATTAAGTCCAGGTAGATTGCAGATCTAAACAGGAAAGGTAAATCTGCACAGCTTTGAATAAGGAAAGCTATCTTGAACAGCATATCAAAAGCATTCACCACCAAACAAAGATTATTGAGTTGGACTGTCTTAAATGACAGAAATGCCTAGAAATGACACATTAAGAGAATAAAAAGGCATGACTTGATTTTCCTTTTGCTAGTGTATTGAAATCCAATTGATTTTTGGATTCTGTAGTCTTGATAAATTCACCTACTGGTTTTAGTAGACATTTTTGCAGATTCTGTAGGCTTTTCTTTGTTGCTAATAGTGTTATATTTGAATAAAAAGAATTTTACTTCTTCCTTTATTTTGCTTCTTTTTCTTGCCATGCTGTATGGCTTGGATCTCTAGTACAATATTTAATAGAATCTGTAAGGACAGCATCCTTCCCTTGTCCCCATCTTAGGGTGATTGCAGTTAATCTTTTCCATTAAGTGTGAGGTAAGCTGTTAAGTATTTTGTGGAATGACCTTCATCAGTTTGAAGAAATTCCCTTCTACTTTGAGCTCTCTGAGAGTTCTTTTATTGAATTTATTTTTGTCAAATGCTTTTTCTGCATCTATTGAGATGATCATGTTTTTCTTTTTTTACTCTGATGATATGGGGAAATACATTGGTTGATTTTTGAATGCTAAACCAAATTTGCATTCCTGGGTTAAACCAACCTTGGTCATGAGGTCTTATCCTTTTTACATGGTGTTGGATTCAAGTTGATAATATTTTATATAGATTTTTGTGTGTTTATTAATGAGAGATGTTGGTATGCAGATTTATTTTCTTGTAATATCTTTGGTTTTTGTATCAAGATAATACTGGTCTCATAAAACAGATTGGGAAGTGGTCACATCTTTATTTTCTGAAAGAGTTTATGTAAGATTTGTATTGTTTCCTGTTTAAATGTTTGATAGAATTTATCAATGAAGTCATTTAGTCTTGGAGGTTTTACTTTGGGAGGGTTTTAAATTATGCATTTAATTTTTAAAAGAGATACAGAGTTATTTAGATTTACTATTTTTTTCTTGAGTTTGTTTTCATAATTTGTGTTTTCAAGGAATTTGTCCGTAGGTTGATGAATTTGTCAGCATAATGTTGCTCCTGATCTTCCTTTACTCTACTTCTAACGTCTGTAGGACACGTAGTGATGTCTCCTCCATCATTCTGGTTATTGTCGTAGTGCTTAGTGCAATCTGGAGAGTGCTCTTAGGAGAAAAAACAATTAAATATGAATCTCACCCAATGTGGTCCCTTCTTGCAAAGTTAATTTCTCTTCATTTTCTACCTGCTTTTGTTCACTTTCCAAAGCCTTTAAACAAATATGTTTTTCCCAGAATTTCCTTCTCAATAATTTATAATTATTAACATAAGAGGGTCAATCTGAGATAAGCTGCTTTGCCACTACCGGGATCAGAATTCTACCATCTTGTTATATATTTTCTATTTGTCCTGACTGTTTTTTGTTCCTTTTTATCTCTTTCCTTGTATTCTTTTAAACTAATAATTTTTTTAATTTAATTTTTGCCCTTCTATTAGCTTATTAATTATAGATTTTAAACTATTCTTTCAGTGATTACCTTAGACTTTACAATATACATCCTTTACTTACTAACGTCCAATGTATATTAGTATTTTTTACCATATCTTTGTAAAGGCAAGAACCCTAGAACACTTGACCTCCTTTCCTTCCCCCTTTTGCCTTTTGAGCTGTAGTTGTAATATATTTTAATTTGACATGCATTTTAAACCTCTTAAGACATCCTTACTATTGCTTTAAACAGACAATATTCACTTAGATTTACCCATATTTTTACCCTTTCTACTGCATTTCACTTCTTCTTGCATTTTGTGCTTTCATCTTGGATCATTTTCCTTCTCCCTTTAATGTTTCTTTTTGGTGTGGGACTTCTGGAAATGTATAATTATGCTCTTCTCCTCACTGATTGCTCACTCTGCTATCAATATCCTGGGCTATTGTGTAGCTAAACCCTCATTGGTATGTTTAAGGGGGAGGGTCTCTCAGTTTTTTGTTTTGACTATTCTTATGGGTTCTATTTTTTGTCAACCTATCCTTCCCATATAAATATCTCTATTATTTTTGTTTTCTTTTTCTCACCAGAGTCACTACCAGTCTCCTTTGTGGCCTGTCTTCTCAGCCCATCCACCAAGAACTTTTCTAGAGAAGTTCTTCTTGCACAGCTACTCCAGTTACCCTGATCTGCACAATAATTGCAATGATAAACTGATGTTAAAAGCACAGTGGAGAGAGTTATTAATCCCATTTGGACTCAAGGATAAAGAAGAATGCTGAGACAAAGATACAGAGAAGTCAGGCCTTGAAGGATGACGATTAGGCATTAACTAAACAGAGAAGACAGGCAAAGATATTACAATCACCTAGGAAGACACGGGTGTATGAAAAAGTGGTAAGTGTTTGGGGAATGCAGCATGGTTCAGGATTTGGTATAGGCGTGGATGGTGAATATATAGCTTGTATGCTACAATCTCCCCCATTCTCTGTCCATGGCAGACATTGCTAGTCTATCACAGAGCATTATTTCTCACTGGGATTGAGCAGAGTCTTTGAATCATTCTCAAGTAGGCACTCTCAACAGCTACTCTTAATTAGATAGTGGTGCCATAAGTCATGAAACCTATTTGTTATTCTGGGAGTAGGGAGAATGATAAGTCATGAAGAGAAATGAGGCTGGGGAGTTAGGCAGGACCCAGGCTGGGAAGATGCTTTTGATAATGGCAACGGCAATCATAACCATAAGGCGAGTGGACTGGACTGAATGAGCAGAGAGAGGCAGGAAATGAGGCCAGAGAAGTCAGAGGGCCAGTTTGTGAAGGGCCTTGTAGACCATTGCAAAGATTTTGGAATTAATGACGAGCTTTATCAATATTTTTTTGTCAATGTATTTTGATTTTAGTTAATCATTTAGTTAAGAAACAGTTCCTTAATCCTAGGTCTAAAATATAACTACCTTTATTGTCTACAAAGTGTTTTATTTTTTAAGGTCAGATTTTATTGTACAGAAAGTTTAATTTATATATAGTAAAATTTATCTGTTTTAAATATTCTCTTCAACGAGTTTTGACAACTGTTATGTAACAATAACAATCAAGATATAGAACATTTCCATCACCCTGGAAATTTCTCTCTCGCCCTTTTGTAGTCATTTTCCCACTACCCTTTTCCCACTGCCAGTTCCAGGAGAACACTGATTTGATTTCCTCTTCCCTTTTCCTGATTGTTTTATAAATAGAATCATACAATATGTAGCCTTTTTTTTGGTCTAGTTACTTTCACTTAGCATACTGTTTTTGAAATTCATCTAAGTCATTGCATATATGAGTTGTTCATTTCTTTTTGTTGCCGAATAATGTTCTGTGTATGGATGTACAAAAATTTGTTTATCCATTCATCAGTTGATGGACTGTCTCCAATATTTGGCCACTGTGAACAAAGCTGCAGTAAATGTTGGCATACAGTTCTTTGCATAAACGTGTGCTTTCATTTCTCTTGGGTGCATACCTAGGACTGGGATTGCTGGGTTGTATGGTAGGTGTATTTCAAATGTTTAAAGAAACTGTCAAACCATTTTAAGCAACTGCGCAATGGAAAGTGGCCGTTCCAGTTTGCAATGGATAAGATTTCCAGATGCTTCCCTCACCAGGACTTGGTATTGTCAGTCTCTTCAATTTTAGCCATTTTAGCGGATGTGTAGTGCTATCTCATTGTGGTTTTAAATTGCATTTCCCTAATGACTAATGATGTTGAACATATTTTATTGTGCTTATTTGCCATCTGTATGTCTTCTTTGATTAAGTGTCTGTTCAGACCATTTGCCCATTATTTAACTGGGTTGTTTGTCTTATTATTATTATTAATTTTGAGAGTTCTTTATCTGTTACGGATACAAGTCCTTATCAATATGTGTTTTGCAACCATTTTCTCCCAGACTGTGGCATCTTTACATTCTCTAAAGTGTCTTTCAAATAGCAGAAGTTTTAAATTTTGATGAAGCTGAATTTATCAATTTTTTTGATTTTTTATTCTTTTTTATTGCAGTAACAGTGGTTTATAATATTATATAAATCTCAGGGGTACATCATTATATATTTGTGTTTCTGTGTAGATTGCAACATGTTTACCACCCAAAGACTAATACAATCCATCACCACACACATGTCCCCAATTACCCCTTTCACCCTCCTCCCTTCCTCTCTGGTAACCACTAATCCAATCTCTGTTTCTATGTGTTTGTCATTGTTTTTATCTTCTACTGATGAACCTAGGTTGCTTCCAAGTCTTGGCTGTTGTGAATAATGCTGCAATGAACATAGGGGTGCATATATCTTTATGCATTCGTGTTTTCATATTCTTTGGATAAATACCCAGCAGTGGAATAGCTGGATCATATGGTAGATCTATTTTTAATTTTTTGAGGAGTCTCCATCCTGTTTTCCAAACTAGTGGCTATACAAGTTTGCACTCCCACCAGCAGTGTATGAGGGTTCCCTTCTCTCCACATCCTCTCCAACACTGATTGTTTCCTGTAATGTTAATTATAGCCATTCTGATGGGAGTGAAGTGATATCTCATTGTAATTTTGATTTGCATTTCCCTGATAGTTGGTAAGGTTGAACATCTTTTCATGTATCTGTTGGCCATCTGTATATCTTCTTTGGAGAAAAGTCTGTTTAGAGCTTTTATCCATTTTTTAATTGGGTTGTTAGTTTTCTTGTTGTTGAGATGTATGAGTTCTTTGTATATTTTGGATATCAACCCCTTATCTGATATATGGTTTGCAAATATCTTCTCCAAATTTTTAGGTTGTTTTTTCATTTTGTTGATGGTTTCCTTTGCTGTGAAGATGCTTTTTAGTTTGATGTAGTCCCATTTATTTATTTTTTCTATTGTTTTTCTTGCCTGGTCGGACATGGTACTTGAAAATATACTTCTAAGACTGATGTAGAAGAGTGTACTGCCTATGTTTTCTTCTGGAAGTTTAATGGTTTCAAGTCTTAAATTCAAGCCTTTAATTCATTTTGAGTTAATTTTTGTGTGTGGTTTAGGATAGTGAGCTAGTTTCATTCTTTTGCATGTGGCTGTCTGGCTTTCCCAACACCATTTATTGAAGAGACTTTCCTTTCTCCATTGTATGTTCTTGGCTCCCTTGTTAACAATTAGCTGTCCATAGATGTGTGGATTTATTTCTGGGCTCTCAATTTTGTTCCATTGATCTGTGTGACTGTTTTTGTGCCAGTACCATGCTGTTTTGGTTACTATAGGTTTGTAGTATATTTGAAATCAGGGAGCGTGATACCTCCAGCTTTGTTCTTTTTCCTCAGGATTCCTTTGGTTATTTGGGGTCTTTTCATGTTCCGTGTAAGTTTGAGGGCTTTTTGCTCTATTTCTGTGAGAAATGCTGTTGGAACTTTCATAGGGATTGCATTGAATCTGTAGATTGCTTTAGGAATTATGGACATTTTAATTATGTTAATTCTTCCAATCCAAGAGCACAGAATATCTTTTTTTCTTGGTGAGTCTAGCTAATGGTTTGTCAATTTTGTTTATCTTTTAAAAGAAACAACTCTTGGTTTCATTGATTTTTTCCTATTTTTTTTCAGTCTCTAGTTCATTTATCTCTGCTCTGATTTATATTATTTCCTTCTACTGATAGGCAGGCTGGAGACTGAGGGAAGAGTTGCAGTTCTAGTCCAAGGCATTAGTCTGCTGGCAGAAATCCTTCTTGCTCTGGGGAGGTCAGTCTTTGTTCTATTAAGATAAGACCCACCCACATTATGGAGGATAATCTGCTTTACTGAAAGTCCAGAATTTAAATATTAATCTCATCCAAAAGTACCTTCACAGAAACATCCAGAACAATGTTTGACCAAATATCTGGGCACCATGGCTCAGCCAAGCTGACACATAAAATTAACATCACAATCCCCCTCCCCACAAATATCTCCATCTTCGCCTTCAACCTTCGCAAATGATCTACACTTTTACCAATATTCAAAACAAAAAAAAATTGAATAGAATTTTACAGTTTGTAATTAAAAAATATATTTTCATACTTATAAAAAAATAATGTTTATGGTCAGAGAGTTGAGACTCTTCATGAAGAAGCAAATTTTAAAAACCTATATTTCTGCTACCCAAAGATAATCATTATTTCCACATTTTGGTAGATTTTCTTCTGTGACTTAAAAATTATTTATATTTATTCTAAGTTTTATTTCTGAAGAGTTTAAGGCAGCTTAGATGAACATATAAAATACAAGATAGGATACACTGAACATGAAGTTAGAGAAGAACATAAAAAGGAATAAACAAGGGTGGGGCCATAAAATTGAGCCAGGGATGACTCTGAAAATGCAGATTGCAGTGACCCTCATTATGGGTGGGCCTCAGACTTGGCTCCAAGCTTTCTGGTCAGTCACAGAGTTCACTATGACCAAAGATAGAATTAAACCATTTGCTTAGGTGAAATACTAACTTCTGTGTTTTGAAGAACAGACACGTTGCATGGGCTTTTTTTAACCAGCCTGAAAATAGGCTTTTGGCAATCACATTGGTGCATAAAAATTTCCATAAGCAATAATTTGGAGGCAAAAACAATGCTGTCCAGGTGCTCAGGTCTCCAGGGACCTGTGTTGACAATATATAGGATTTTAGATTTCTAGGGAAATATGGTCGACATGCATGTCCTCTGGGTAAACTTCTCTAAATAATTTTTCCTTTAGTTAGACTTTTGATAAACATTGGGTATCTGTGAGCTCCAAATATTATTCCCTGGTTAGTGTCTCAGCTATGACTGGTGTTTATGGTCAACTGAGTACAGATGACTCCTGTTTAGAGTTGGCAATCAAGTCACACATGGTAGCACTGAGAGCAGGGTTTTGGGTCAGACAGATATTTTAAATCCTAGCTCCATAACTCAACTAAATGTGTGGTCATAATCAAATTATAAAATTACACCAAGTCTCAGGGTCCTCATATGTAAAATGGGAATAACATTAGTACCTGTATTATAGGGTTCTTGTGGAAATTAAAAAAGATAAAATACATAATATATTTAACACAATAACTAGTGCATAGTAAATGCTCAGTAAATGCTAGTAATTATTATTATCCCTTTATAAAGCCAAAGGGCTTAACAAGGACTTGTGCCAAGAAAAGAATGTTGTCAGACATCTGCTTCGAGGTGAGCTGAGGTAGCACCCATCATACATGCTCCAGGACAAACATAAAATCTTCCCCTTAGACTACATAACTTTTGAACTACCTTCTAGGCTCTGATGTATTCCACACCAATGCTTCTCAAATGTTAGCTTGTAGATCAGTATTGGTCCATGATGAAGCATTCATGAGTCTTTAGTAAAAAGGAAAAAAAGCCCTGCATATTTGCATTGGCTATATTTTTTCTCTATCTTTATGTTTAAAGTGTGTTTCCTGTAAAAAGCATTTAATTGGCTCTCTTTAAAACCAGGTTGGCAATCTCTGTCTTTTAAATCTCTGGGAGGAGATGGTCAGTATAATTACATTTAAAGTAATCGATAATTTTGGATTTAAAACCACCATTCCATTTTGGTGTTTGTTTTCTATTTGTCCCATATTTGTTCTTTGGTTCTTTCTTTCTTGCCTCCCTTTGGGTGGATTGATAATTTTTTAGTATTCTGGTTTTTTTTCCTTCTTTCACTTTTTAGTTATGCCTCTGTGTTTATGGTTACTCTAGAGATTACAGTATGCACTTTTACTTACCACAGTTTACCTTCCAAAGACATTCTACCGCTTAACAAATAACATAAAAATCTCATAATAATATACTTCCAATTCCTCCACCTATCCTGTAGTCTTGTCGTATATTTTACTCCTACAGATGCTGTAAACCAGATAATCCACTGTTATTAGTTTGACTTTCAACAGTCAACTGTTGTCTAAAGAGAGATTTAAAGACTTTATATATAATTAACATATTTATAATTTACCTCTATATAATTATATCTTTTTAAAAAAGTTCATTATTTATATTTCTACATTTTTTATTCCCTCTAGGGCCCTTCTTTCCTTCCTATATATCCAGGTGTCTGTCTGATGTCATGTCCCTTTGACCTAATAAACTTCTTTTAGCATTTCTTGTAGCACAGGTCTGGTGGAAACAAATAATTTTTGCCTTTGTCCATGTAAAAAATCTCTTCATTTGCCTCAAGTTTGAAGGATATTTTTGCTGGATATAAAATTCTAGGTTGAAAGTTTTTTTAGCACTTTAAAGTTGACAATCCCTTGTCTTCTGACTCTTGATGTCTGTGATAAAAACTCAGCAATTAGTCTTATCTTCTTATCCTTTTTTCTCCTTGCATGGGACGTGTCTTATTTCCTTTGGTTGCTTTCAAGATGATCTCTGTATCTTTGGTTTTCAGCAGTTTATGATATGCCTACATATGGTTTTCTGTATGTTTATCCTACTTGGTTTTCACTGAGCTGTTTGGATCCATTGCGGGGTTCTCTCTCAGATTTTCAAGCTTTCTTCAGCTGGGACAGAAATATCGGGCATGGACAGATTCTAGGGATGCTTTTCTGTCTTAGTCTATTTAGGCTGCTATACCAAAAATGCAATAGACTGCATGGCTTAAACAACAAACATTCATTTCCCATAGTTCTGGATGCTGACAAGTCCAAGAATGTTGACCTTTTGGTTCATAGATGGCTATCTTCTTGCTGTGTCCTCACATGGTAGAAAGGGGAAGGAAAATCTCTGGGGTTTCTATTATAAGGGCACTAATCCCATTCATGAATGCTCACCTTCATCACCTAATCACATCCCAAAGGCTCCACCTTCAAATGCCGTCATGTTATGGGTTGGGATTTCAACATATGAATTTGGGGAGGGGACATAATCATTCAGTTCATTGCATTATCTGAGGCATGAACTTGATAGGGGCCCATGTCTCAGCTAATATCGAGGTGGCTCACTTCTCCTAGTTTTATAAAGCAAGGTCAACTTGTTTTCAATATATTTCTAGCTACTTGCTATATAAGGGCTTAAAACAGTGCCCTACATTGTACAGTGGGTGTGGATTGAAGCTGAAGAAATACATATATCCACTTTTGCTCAGCAATATGAGATTCATTCATGTTTTTACAAATAGCTATAATTTGTTCTTCTTTGCTGCAGAGTATACAGAAGTGTATCTGTATCAAAATTTATTTATCCATTCACCTGTTTGTTAATGAATATTTGGTAGGTCCAGTTTTTGGCTATTATGAATAATCCTGATCTAAACATTCTTGGGCATATCCCTTGGTGAAAAATGTACACATGTACCCACTTTCATTGAGTGTATACCTAAGAGCGGGTTTGCTGCATCAGAGGGTATGACTGTTTTAAACTGTAGTAGGTAATTCCCAAGAGTTTTCCAAAGTGGTTGAATAAATTTATACTCCCTCCAGTAATATGTAAGAGTTTCCATTGTTCTACATCTTCACCGATGCTTGGTAGTGTCAGTGTTTTAAACGAAACCATTCAGTGGTGGTTGCCAGGGACTAGGGGGTGGGAAAAATTGGGAAACGTTGGTCAAAGGGTACAAAGTTTCAAATATACACAATGAATAAGTTCTGGAGAACTAAATGTGCAGCAGGATAACTAAATGTAATAATACTGTGTTATATACTCGAAATTTGCTAAGAGAGTACATATTAATTGTTCTCACATGCACAAAACAAATAACTATTAGGTGATGGATCTTTTAATTAGCCACCACAGGCTCAGGGAAGTGAAAGAGAGCCCTGGGCTCAGGGCATAGTTTCCACTATCTCCTCTGATTCAAGGTGGAGCTTAATGCTCTGATCTGGAAGAGAAATTTAGGATGTGGGAAAAAGACTAGGTGGGACAAATATGTTACACTAGCTGCATAGTGTGTGTGAGAATGACTGCAAATCCTCTACAAAGGGGCTGACCTATCGCCAGACTCAGTAATTATATTGATTTTGGGAGGGAGGGATTCCGAACTTTTTCTACTACCTTTGCTGTGACTTTCACATAAATTTTTCCCCAGCTTTTTTGAGGTATAATTGACAGACAACGAACTGTATATATTATATTAAAGTGTACAATTTGATGAGGTTTGAAATACATCCACATCCATGAAACTATCCCTACTAATCAAGATAATGAACACTTCCATCGCCCCAGTAGTTTCTTCCTGACCAATGTCCTTCTGTAGGCAACCACTGGTTTGCTTTCTGTCACTATACACTTGTTTGCATATTCTAGAATTTTATGTAAATGAAATCGTGGAGTATGTACCCTTCTTTGGGTCTGGCTTCTTTCACTCAGCTTAATTATTTTGAGATTCATCCATGTTGTTCAGTGTATCATTAGTTCATTTCTTTTTACTGTCGAATAGTCTTCTATTGTATAGATATACCACAATTTCTTATCCATTTGCTGATGGACAGTTGGACTGTTTCTAATTTTTGACTATTAAAAGCAAAAGTTTATTGCATGTGAATGTTTACAGAAGCCTTATTCACAATTTACCCAAACTGGAAACAATAAGAGAATGGATAAACAAACTGTGGTACATCCATACAATGGAATATTACTGAGCAATAAAGAGATGTGAGTTATTAAATCATGAAAAGACATAGAGGAAACTTAAATGCATATTTCTAAGCTAAAGAAGTCAGTCTGAAAAGCCTACATACTCAATGACTACATCTATAGGATATTCTGGAAAAGGCAAAACTATAGAGACAGTTAAAAGATCAGTGGTTGCCAGGGTTCTTTTTTTTTTTGCTGGTGGGAGGAGGAGATGAATAGGTAATCATACAGAGCATTTTTTTTTTTGCTGAGGAATATTTGCCCTGAGCTAACATCTGTTGCCAATCTCCCTCTTTTTTTTTTTTTTATATGTGAGCCTCTGCCATAGCATGGCCACTGACAGACAAGTGGTTTAGGTCCACGCCCAGGAACTGAACCTGGGCTGCTAAAGCAGAGTGCACTGAACTCAACCACTAGGCCACTTGGGCTGGCTCATATAAGGCATTTTTTAGGGCAGTAAAACTATTATGTTATACCTAGAGCTCAAATGGTCATTTCCCTATGTGAGTACATATTCCATTTTAGTATGGAAAAAACATACCAAACTGTTGTCCTAAGTGACTAAACCACATTACCCTCCTGTGCCCACTGTCGGAAACTTTCATTGTTCCCCACACTCACTAACACTTGGAAGTCAGAAATATTTGTTTTTCTCATCTATCTGTTGTGTGTGAAATATCATCTCAATATGGTTTTGATTTGTGTTTTCCTAATTACTCCTGAGCATGAGCATAACTATTTGTTGTAAACAATCTTTGTAAAGTGACTTATAGATTTTTTTTTCTTCTGAAAGAGCAGGTATTAAATATAATTTGACTTTTCTGATGAGCCAAGGTCTATGAATGCCCATCTTTCTTCAGGGCATAATAGAATGTGATCTTTGGGCTTTTTGCACTTAAAATGAGTGGCCCCAGTGGAGGATAGGGTAAAAAATGGATCTAAGGAGAAGAAATCATGATGGAGAAGGCAGGTTTGGGAGGGCAAATGGGAGGAGACTGGACATGTCCTCTGGGTGCTGGGAGGTGTATCCAGGTCTAGTTTTACACTGTGACAGCAATTGGGGGGGGCTATTGGGGGGTAATTAAGGTGGAGTTAAAGCTACTGAGTTCAGATACCTTCTATTTTCTGTATCTTACAGAGCTCCTTCCCTTGCCCATGTAGCTGTAGATGTCCTGGCACAGAGTTGTCATTCCTAAATGCTGTTCCACAACATGGAATAGAGCCAGTTGCCTCAGATCACCTGAGAAGACTACTAAAATCCCTGAGCCTCTCCCCTGGAGATTTCAATTCAACTAGTCCAGGATGGGATCCAGAAGTCTGCATTTCTCTGTTTTCCAGATCTTTCTGATTATTTCTGCTGGTACCGCCCCATAGATGAGGGACATGCTTCTATGCCGAGGCCTCTGAGTGATGAGACTGATCCTCATGGATTTGCTGTTCTGACACATGTGACCTGGCCAGTGGCTTTTGCTGGTACCTCCCACTCTGGTCAGGAGGAAGGAAACGCTTCTGTATCCCACTCCATTTCATTTCAGGTAAGGGCACAGAACATTTCCCTGATGGCTAGAGTACAGTAAAGAAAAGGCTATAACTGTTAATAATATTTTATTGAAGATTCAGGAATACTGAAAGGGAATTACACCACAGAAACTAACTTACGAGTATAGCTCAGGCCCAAACTTTCCAGAAAACTCTTATCAGGCCAGCTGGTAGCCTGTCTCCACGTAGGCAGACATTTGATGCCCCACCCTAGAGACAGAGGCCTTTTCAAGCCTTAGGGTCAGAGCCGAAAAGGCTCTCAAGAACCCTAGAAGGGGAAGGTTTTCCTCTTATCTCTCTCTAGGCCCCACATTCCCATGTGCTCAGCCGTCTACACAGTCATGCACCGCATAATGACTTTTCAGTCAATGATGGACCTCATATGAGATGGTGGTACCATAAGATTCGTACCAAATAGCCTAGATGTGTAGTAGGCTGTACCATTTAGGTTTGTGTAAGTACACTCTATGATGTTCACACAATGACAAAATCTCCTAACGATGCATTTCTCAGAACATAGCCCCGTCATTAATTGACACACGCCTGTGATCAGTTTCTTACAGTTCTGAGGGAAGGATTAGAGGCTGACTAGAGGGAAGTCTCTGAAAGGAGTCTGTGAGGCACAGATTTATATGTAGGTAAACAACCAGCTACAAGTTTCACAATTCATCAGTAGAATTTATAAACATCTGATGACATGACAAGAAATTCAACAAATTATCAGAAACTCATGCCAAAATTTATATTCTAGAATTGAAATATGTTCTAATAAACAGCCTAGAAAGTTCACAGCCTGGCTAGCTGGACTTTGAAAAGCTCCTGGAGACATGTTTGGGCAAGTATGCTTCTGTCTCAAGGAAAAGTTTGCAAGAAGCTCCCTGTAACTAGGAGGGGTTAGTCATGATTATGGGGTTCTCTGAGGAAGCATGAGAACTAGGACAACGTGGTGACAGATGAAGGCCACACTGGTAGAGACAACACTGGAGGATATATCTTAAAGTGAATGTCCAAAGAGCCAAAATTGGGCTGTCTCATCCCCAGGCACAGAGAATCAGAGAAGAGTGAGGACTGAGCCAAGCGGGTGACCAAGACAGCCTTAACATTTCCCTCAGCGTGACTAAACATTAAGCTTCTTCCTGACTCCAGACCCCTGACCTCCCTTTTCTTGGAAAACTTATAATTGTAAATTCCTTTTCTGCCATTTGGAGTCTAAATCTTTTAAAAAATCTGTTACCAGTTTTGCAACCTAAGGATACCTTTATCAAGGACCTGGGAGCCATCCTTTGCAATGTGATCATTAAGGAAGGTAGTTCTTGAGTCTCCCAGGCTCTGTGGGTGCTTTGCTCCAAGTTGCGAAATTACCTCCTGTCATAAATTTATGAGAAGTTTATTTTACCTTTGGATAAAGCCAATTGGAAAACACAGATGTCTTATGACTTCACCCTAATGTCCTCCAGTACTTTTCCACTAGTTCACCCCAGTGCTTAAAAGCCCTCCCACCCTTTTATCTGCCAGACTTGAGTTCAGACTGCATTCTGGCCTCTCTCCTCTATTGCAATAGCTTTGAATAAAGTCTTCTTTGCCTGTTTAACTTCTCCTGGTGCAATTTTTTCTTTGATACATGTCTAATATATGCGCACCAAATTTACCAGTCAGATAAGACGCTCATCTTCCCTGGGGCAGAAATAGTAATAGGGTAAAAAAAAATGAAGGTATTATATTGGCTAGACTCTCTTCATGTGGAAGGAAAGATTGAGACTGAGAAAGAAGCATTACCACTAAACAATTGATGTTTAACTTTCTACTTTTAAATGCTCAATTATAATATCAAATTTTTTCTATTATATTCTGAATTTTCATTTCTTGCCGCATGATCAATACCTTCCCAAGATAATTGAGAGAATGACGTTTATGTTAAGACCTATGGCCCAATAAAATGATAGCAAAATATCTAAAGCTGGTGCCTTTTCTAAGGTCTGTCTTCTTGGACATACACTTTATTGCAAAATATTGCTCTTGTCAGTTTTGAAAATAAGGTATCTGAAGCTCTTTAATATTAAACAATTTCTCTGAATTGGAAGTGACTTCAAATATTATCTAGTTCAATTCCTGCCTCATATATGAACTGTGTTTGCGATACCCTTCTCTAGTGAGGGAGGATGTCACCTTTCAGAAACTCTTGACTTTTGAGTTTCTTCCTTATCCTGCTCCAGGAATTACTTTCCCAATTCATACTCATATTGGGGCTAGTTATGTCTTCACAAGCCACTCAGAATAAACGTCATTACAGAGAAATGGTCTTTTCTTCTTAGAAAATAGGCAGACTGATGGATGTGAACAATGTTGGAAATATAGATACTTCTAGGGTGAATGATACCAAAAAGGAGCTCAGGAAGAGTGATAGACCAAGAGCTGTCAGAGGGACAAAGGGAAGGAAGTCAGGGCAGAGATACAGAAGTAGACTTTAGTTCCACTGCATATGGCTGGTCACCTGGAGTGTTGGACCTGAACTGCTAAGTCAACTAGCTCCTGAGCGCCAACTCTTGATTATATGCTGTCTTCAGGACCCAGGACACAGTAGTTGAGAGGGATTCCAAAAAAAAGGAGGAAACATCATTTATTCTCTGCCTGGTGGGTAACAAACTGTCCTTGCTATTAGAGAGGTCATAATCTTATGGGGAAGACGCCATGTATATCTACCTGCACACACATGCACACACACATGCACACAGACACACACTACCACCTTAAGTAATTGTGGAGACATTGGAACCACTGCAAACTGAATAACTGACTGAAGCTGTTATTTGAAATAAGTAAGGATACTGGGAACTCAAAATTATTGAACAAGGAAAATTTGATCAAGAAAAATTAATGAAAAATATTAGTTTTCAGCTGCACTTGAAAGGAGTTGATAGGAAAAGAGAATGAGAAGGAGGAATGAAGAATGGGTGCAAAGACCCTGGGTCCTAATAAGGGGGCCCTAATAAGGTGAGCTTAATTGGTGGGTATACATATAAGACATTTTTACCATATATATTATAAATATATAAGACTGGGTATCATATTCTGGTCTCATCATCTATACAATTTTCTGTGAACACTTGGCTTAGGTGTACTAACCTGTAGTAGCTTGATATATACACCAGGAATCAGCAGAAACAAAGGCTTACAGGAAAAGACTCACTCCTGAGTATGCCAGTGAAGGTACTGCCTAGGACTTCCTCCTGCTCATCAGCTTCCTCAGGCCCCGCTTCATGTCTCTGTTCCTCAGGCTGTAGATAAAAAGATTCAGCATGGAGGATAAAACGGTGTAGATGACTGTTGCCACCTGGTCCTTGATAGTATAAGTAGACAGGGGTTGGAAATAAACGTAAATAATGCTTCCGTAAAAGAGGGCCACCATGGTGAGGTGGGAGCCACAGGTAGAGAAAGCTTTACTCTTCCCGGCAGCTGAGGGGATCTTAAGAACAGTAATTAGGATTCATAGGTAAGAAATGATAACACATATAAAGGGGGTTACCAAGGTTATCAATCCTTCTGTGTTAATTACAATTTCATTGACAAATGTAGAGGAGCAGGATAATTTCAGCAGAGGATTGATGTCACAGAGGAAGTGGTGGATAACATTAGAGTCACAAAAGAGAAGGCGATTTATCAGGAGAACCAGTAAGAGGGAATGGAGGTGAGAGATGGACCAGGAGAAGGCCAGCAGCAGGACACAGCGGTAGTGGTTCATGGTGGTGACATAGTGGAAGGGATCACATATGGCCACGTAGCGGTCAAAGGCCATGGCTGCCAGGAGGTAGCTTTCTGTGTTGGCAAAAGCCAAGAAGAAATACATCTGGGTCATACACTCAGCATAGGAGATGGACTTCTTCTTTGACAAGAAGTTCACCAGCATCTTGGGAACGATGGTTGTTGTGTAGCAAACATCAACGAAGGATAAGATGCTGAAGAAAAAATACATTGGTGCCTGGAGCTGAGTGTCAGAGTGGATGGCTAGGATGATAAGCAAGTTTCCCACCACGGTGACCACGTATATGATGAAGAACAGGGCAAAGAGAGGCTTCTGGTCCTCAGGGCGGGAGGAGAGTCCCAGGAGGATGAACTCAGAGACACTGCTGGTTTGGTTGACTCTCTCCATGACCCTACATACACTGATGAATATAGAAAATTCTAGAATTTTCAATTCAACAATTTTAAATTTATTCCTGTCTCCCCTAGGATTCCTATAAATGGTCCATGATTCTGTTCCCTTCCACAGTCTATAAAAATAAATTGAACAATAAAAGTTTAACCTGTGTTAAATGTGGGGACATCAGGGAGTGGATTTCCTTTCAGAAAGATCCCCAGGTGTACCTCAGGGATGCATATTTCTCTAGTTCCCCATAAATATTTATTCAAATGTGTCAGGTTGAGGCTCATTTCTCTACTCTCCTTGCAAACAAAACAAAACAAATAAACAAAGAACTCAAACAACTAAGAGGATCAGGTAAATAAGACGAATGCTGACACAGCCACACTGTATTTAGTTGCCGTTTCAGAGCCAACATTTTCATTAAAACATGGAAAAAAGCTGTATTACATAAGAACCTATTTATTAAAACCCTCAGACACTGGAGATTTGTGCTCTCACAATTATTCAATATCTTCCTGTATTAAATACTCACCAGGAACCCAACAGTGACGTTAGGAGGTTGAATGGCTCTCAGTTCTTATTCTGAAGGTGGTTACAGTGTGGTGGGGAAGACAAACTTAAACAAATAAATGCACCCGAACTGCTACAGGTGTGGGGATAGAAGCACTGGAAAGTAACAAGCACAGTGTGGTGTCTTTGCTCAGAGCACACATTTTGAAATCAGCTCCTTCACTTTCGGGCTGTGTGGTCTTGGGCTGACTACCAAGACCTTTGATTCTCGGTGTCCTCGTCTGTAATACAGGGATAGTAAATACCTCCCTGCCCCACCTCTCCTTCTCCTCCTTCACCACCAATGCTGTACTTATTCCTTTACTTCCCACTCAAATCCTTTTCTCTTTCAGGTATTCCTGGATGCTCTTGAAAGCAATAATTCTGTATTTCTTTGCAAAACCTAATAGCCTTCATACTTTCATTGTTTGGCCACCCTTCGCCTGAGTTTGTGATTTTGTAGGAGACGTATTTATTTGGATGATTTGAAAATGAGTATGTAATTAAGGCAAATAATAGTTATGCCTAAGACATATTGAGCCCTTGCTACGTATAAGGCGCTGAGCTGCATACTTTATGAATATTGTGCAAAACACATCTCTGATCTGGCTCTCAATAGCATTCCCTTTAAACAGATAAGAAAATTGAGGTTAAAGGTGTTAAATGCTTTCCTCAAGATCATGCAGCCTGGAAGAGCCAGATCTTGGATCCAAACCCGGATGGTTTTAAACACAAAACAACACCTCTTCACACTTTAATAAAGCTTCAAAAGTTTATGCCAGAATCAAATGTGCAGAGACGTTATTTTTCTCTGTGGAAATTTTCTACCTTGAAATCTTTATTTCAGGACTGACAGGCTTTCAAAATCAATGTTGCGTGTAGTCCCCTACTTTAATTGCTAGAGACAGGATCTGTCTCAAGTCTCGTGTTGACTAAGGGCTGTGTTTTCCTGGAGCTGTTGTGGGCAGGGCAGAGGACAACATTCCAGATATACAGACAGAAGATGTGGCTTTGAATCCTGGCTCCACCATTTACTCACAATGTGTCTTTGGAAAAATCTCTTCACTGCTCTGAGTTTCACTTTCCTCATATATAAGGCCAAATAAAACCTACTCTCAAGAGAAAAGCGAGGGATATATATGTTAAAGAAGTTTGTAAACCACAAACAATATATATCAGAGGGATGACCAAGAAATGTCTGGTAAAGAAGCTAGCAGTGGGGAAGGAGAGGGGAAACCTAAATGCAGACGTAAGGGAAAGAACTTTGGGCATGAGGATAGAGGGAACCAGGGATAGAAGCATGCAGAGGGTAGTGTTGCTGGAATCGGAATGATTTTTCCATTTTTTTCCCATTCTATCTAGTATCCATCAGCACGGGCTTTGTTTCTTCAAACACCTCCATGGTTTTACCTCCTAAATATCTCTCGAACCTTATAACTCTTCATCTTCCCCACCAGCAGCCTGATGAAAGCCATCATTTCCCACCTAGACTATTACAGGATCGTCCGAATGATGTGTTTGCTTCTCACGTCCCCTCTTGAGACCTCCTCCTCCATCCGTCTCCGCTCTGCAGTCACAGTGATCTTCAAACAGTAAAAATTTGGTCACCTAACTCTTTAGGTTAAAGTCTATGTTAGTTTCTTAGGGTTGCCATGGACAAGTACCACAAACTCGGAGGCTTAAAACAGTAGAAATATATTTTCTCACAGTTCTGGAGGCTAGAAGTCCACAATCAAGGTGTTGGCAGGGTGGTTTCCTTCTGGAGGCTCTGAGGGAGAATCTGCTCCATGTGTCTCACTTAGCTTCTGGTGCTTGCTGGCGATCCTCAGTGTTCCTTGGATTGTAGACACATCACTTCAGTCTCTGTCTCTGTCTTCACAAGGCCGTCTTTCTTCTGTCTTCCCTCTGTGTCTGTCTCTGTCTCTTCACATGGTATTCTCCTCTCTCTGTCCTTGTCCAAAGTCCCCTCTTCTTATAAGGACACCAGTCATTGGATTAGGGCCCACTTGAATCCAGTATGACTTCATCTTAACTTGATGACATCTGCAAAGACTCTATTGCCAAAGAAGGGCACTCTGTGTTTCTGGGTGAATATGAATATTGGGGAGACACTACTCAACCCAGCACAAAGTCCCTCTTCATTTAATATATTGAGTCACTACTCCTCTCCGGCCATTCAAATGTCTACTTTCCCCAGGGGCTTCATCTAGTTCCTAAACTGTGTCAGGCTCCTTCCTACATTGGCTCATGATGGCCCTTGTCCTGCACACTTTTCCTCCATGTCTATTGTCGTTTGGATATCAGCTCAGCCAATACTTTCTTGGATCAAGTCACTCTCTTTTATGCTCTTATAGATCTCTTCTCCCTTCCTTTATAGCACCTATCACAGTCTGTAATTATTCATTTACTTATGTGATTAATATTTGTCTTCTTCTTGACATAATACACAGGAATCCTGTTTCCTTTACTTCACCATTATATCCCCAGAGCTTAGTACATTGTCCAGCATATCGTGAGTGGTCAATAAATATTTGTGGGGAAAATTAAATCACATCTGGCATTGAAGCTGGGGACACCTCAAGATAAAAGTCAGAACTGGGTGTTAAGCTGGAAGAGGTGACTCCGCAGCATGTCTGTAAGTTGCGTGTAGGTATAGAATTTGTGCCTGTGATTCCCTATCAAATGGTTGACTAAACTTTGCTCTGGCCACATATTCACCTGAGCTACAAACATGGGCCAGACACTGCCCTTGAATCCTCACTTTCTCTCATATCTCACACCTCAACCTATGATCACATTCTGGAGATTTTGCCTCTACCAATCTCTCAGCCTGTTAGCCTCTCTCTGTCGCTGCCATCACTGCCCTCACCAAGACCTGTATCATCTCCAGCCTCCAAGATAGCCTCCTTGCACTCATTCTTGTCCCCTTTCAATTTATTCTTTGCACTGTAGGCAGGTCAATTTTTCTAAAATGTGAATTTGAAGAAGTCACCATATTAGTTTGTTAGGGTTGCTGTAACAAAGTGCCCCAGAGTGGATGACATAAATAATGAAAAGTTATTCTTTCACGATTCTGGAGGCTAGAAGTCCACCGTCAGGGTGTTGGCAGGGTTGGTTCTTCTGAGAGCTTTAGGGAACGGTGTGTTCCAAGCTTCTCTCCTTGGCTTGTAAACGGCAGTCTTCTCCCTCTGTCTCATCACATCCTCTTGCATTACGCATGTATGTTTCTGTGTCCAAATTTCCCCTTTTTCTGAGGACACCCGTCATGTTGGATTAGGACCCATCTCTTGCCTCCTTCCCTGCCCTCTTGCATCCCAACATTTCTTGCTCCTTCTTGCCTTACGGACTCACTGTTCCATCTCTCTGAAATGCCCATTCCCCCTGTCTGTTAGCCCTGGTGGTTAGTCCTCACTCTTCAGGCTCACAATAGACATCACATCCTTTTGGAAGACTGACCTGCTGTTCTTCCACAAGTTCTGGATTAGGTACCTCTCTTGCACACACAGTATGGAAGTGAATCCTAGTACTTACAAAGCTATCTTCCCCACTTGAGCTGCCCAAGTATGAGGACTGCATCTGGTTCTTTGTTACACCATCCCACCTGGCCCAGTGCCTGGAACATAATAGTCCCTTGATAAATATTTGTGGAATGAAAGAATGCCTGAATGGTCACTTAGGATTCTGAACAGATGTAGGGAAGAAATGCGGTGGAAGTCAGGCCGCTGTCTAAAGAGCAGCACTCCATTTAATTCACTGCGTGTGGGGCAGAGACCAGCCAGGAATGGCAGGAGCCTTCTCTCCTGGAAGGTGACTCTTGGTTTCTTATTGGGTCAACTTTAAAATAACTCCTAGGAACTCTGAGCTAGAGAAACTCTCAGAGATTATGTAATCCTATTCCCTTATTTTAAAGAGAAGGGAAATTGAGCCCTGGTGGGAAGAAGGACCTTAATTATCATGACATTTTTATTGTTAGAACCCACGCCTCTTGGTTTTCTCCCTGAAGAAAAGAAATGTTTTGTCCATTACGGAGGTCACTCTGCATGGAGGCTAAGAGCATGGGCTCTGGCCCACTTTCTAGGTATGGAATCTTGTCCCTTATCAGGTAAGTGGTCTAAGGCAAGTTCCTTAACTTCTCTGTGACACAGTTTCTCCATCCATTAAGTGGAGGTAAGAGGAGTACCTATCTCACAGATTTGTTGGGAGGACTTAAGGAACTAAAGCATGTGAAAGCACAATGCCTGGCAGGGGGTCAGCACCCCCTCGCCCCCCAAAGTTAGCTATTTATACTATGAAGCAGAGAAAAATATTTTGGTGAAGTAACCACACATGGTTAAATTTTGGAAGTCTGCCCGATATGCACTTAGGTTGACCAAACAAGTGAAAACCGGAGGCTTAGTCATAGTGACCACCCATTCCGTTTTGTAAACATAGATAGCAACTTATTTCATTGTGTTAATTTTGACAATAACATATGGATAACCCTTTCCCGATTCACTGATATGCTATCGAAACGCTCAAAATAATTTTTGACAAGTTTTGATTTATGGACACTCTGGAACTCACTGTTCTCAGACGGCAGGCAGGGAGGAAGCCATACCTGATAGGTGTGGATGGTAAACATGGACTACTGAGTCCTGGTGGCTTCCTACTTCCAGATGTTTTCTCTCCACTGCTGTATCTCCAGATGCAGAAGGCTTGTCTGCACCATGTCTGTAAATTTATTCAGAATCCATACTTCAGCTAAATGCTCCAGCCTCCTTCCATTGCCCCCTCACCTCTGCCAGAGGAAACCAAGAACAAGGAAGGGCAGCACACACGGTCAACAGGGGCAACAGAGTTCCCCAACACTCTTTCAAATTCCTTTCTCGTTCCCCACCTCTGATCTCTAACCCCATCCTAACTTCTCATTTCAGAAAACAGAGCTACCCAGAGTCACCGAGCTGAGGACTTACGTGTCCTGAGACCTCTCCCAGCCTGTAATAGTTTAACTTCTCTTTGCCAGGCCCCCTTGGAACCCCTTGTGCTCTGAGGGAACAGGTGGTTCTCTCTCCCTGCTATTCCCTCAAGGAACACTTCTCTGTATTCTCCAAGTTTAGAAAGCAAAGCACAGCCCAAGGGGATAGAGAATGTCAGGTGCGTCAAACTTGGTGCTGGGAATATTCCCAGGGTCTCCTCGGACTCATAGTCATGTCCCATATGTGCGACTCAACTTCCCCACTTGTAGGGAACTAAGGGTTGAGGAACAATGGTGGGTATTTTGGAAGAAGGTGGTGTCAATAGCGGTGAATTGTTATTATTATTATTATTATTATTATTATTATTATTTTGGTATGGTTGGGATAGATTAATACGGGGGAACAACAGTTTTGAGGCAATGGCAAGATGTGGTTTGTGGTGTGTGTGTGTTTATGTGCTAGCCCAGGGGCAAGTGATAAAGGTAGATTAGAGTTTTAAGTTGGTTTATGAGGCAGTATCAGGTTCTTTGGGTTTAAGGAATGTTTATGTCAGGGCCTCACTAGTGTTGGATTTTCAGTATAGAGTCAGAATGACGTTTTATATGTTTTATCCATTGAGGAAGCATTTAGAATCGTTCCAGTTTTAGCCGCAATGGTAGCTCAGCAGCTCCTTCTAGTTGCTGGCCTCTGTTAGCTGATGTGGAGTCATCTGTCCTCCAGGGAGCACCTCTGGCTCATAGGTCAAGGAGGAGAATGCAGCCCTTGCTCATATGATGATGGGAACCAGCCACAAGAATTTCTGTACATATCAAAGGAAGTGGGTCATATTCAGGAGAGGCTAGACTTTCTGTTAAGCTATATTTAAGATTCCTGAAAGTTAAACTCTGAGACACCCCAGTTTCACATGAAAAAGAACTAGCCAAGTGCTTGGCTGGCTGGGTTTCTTCCCTCCACTCCTTCTTCCTCTTTCCTTCCTTCCTTGCTCTCTCCTTCTTTTCATCCCTTCCTTCTCTTCTTTTCCTTTTTTCTACTTTATCCTCTTCTAAAAAGAATGGAGTTGTTTAGAAAGATAAATATAACAAAGGAGATAAAATAAATTAAAAATAGCTAAGGGACAAGAAGGAAAAAAGGCAAAGTGTTAGGAAGAAGATGATGGTGAGCTTGAGGTGAGGGCAGAAAATCAGTCGGAAGTTCTGACACATTTGTTAGAAGCTCATTTAACTCTGAGCTCAGTAATAACCAAAGTGGAGGGGTGAGAAGGTCATTTGTATGGTTCTCAGTATCCAAGACATAAAAACAAATAGATTATTTAGGATACATCATCAGTTCTGGCTCTGTGATCTGAGAGAATTATCTCATGTGGCTTTTCATGAAGAGAGTATTGTGCAATACAAAGAAAAGCCTTCTCAACAAGGTCCTTAGGGGAAACATAGCAAATTCTTCTGACCTCAGTGGAGACCTAGGGGGCATCCTGCCAAGATCCAATTTAGCCCAAGTGATCCTAAGGGGGCCCATAGAACATGCAGGTATGCAGCTCTCTGATGACGTGGATTACCTCAGTGTTAGTCTTTACTTAGGACAGTGGTTCTTACTGTAGCGATGCCCCTGACTTTCCCAGAGGGTTGTCAGATGGGCTACAGGGCACTGTGCACCCTCTAACATGGAATGCACTTTTTGTATACATGTAGAAATGTGCTTTTATCTTCTGGGGATGATAGACAGTGTTTTCAGTAGATTCTCACATGGATCTTAAAATAGATTGAGCCATCTGTGCAGAGGACTGGTGCTTAGGATGTCCTCTATGGGTGTCATTTATCTCCATTAGGTTTTGACAGTTGTGTTGGTGGTGATGAGTTCTGGATTAGCAAGTGCTCAGATGTCACTCCTTGAGTGTTTTCTAAGGGCAGAGCAATTAGTTTTTGCCATCAGCCATACTGGGCTGGGAATGAGATCTGCCTGGGGAGGTTGAGGAGCCTAATGAGAACAGGGGACTTTGCACGTTCTAGTTAATGTGATTGGCATCCTGGAGTAGGACAGTGCACCCCTGCCAACTTAGGAGGTTAGCTCAGCTCTGCTTGGCTGTGAGCCTGGAAAGTTCCCCTGGTAAAACCAAGCCTCCCATAGAAAAGGACTCTGGAATCTGCTCTAACAAATGATCAAGGCCACAAAATTTCTATGCCAAAGAGCAGGGCCACCATAATGTTAGCCTAGAACTTTCCTTTTGTAGCTCTGTTTTTAAATTTCAGAAGTAGTAGATGCTCATTGTAAAATATTCAAATAATTCAGATATTTAATTAGTAAAAGTGAAAGTCTCTCCTCCCAATCCCAATAGAACTTTTCATTTATACACAAATTAGTACATACACAAATGAAACTGTGCTATTTGTATTGTTCTGCAACTTTTTCCGCTTATAGAATATTGTATCAGTGCATATAGACAGCACTGATATTAAAAATATTTAACCACTAGAATACTAATATAAATTAATTTATAAAAACAAAATACATTTCCATTTAGTTTATAACTCAACTAAACTGTATACATCAGGGGTCAGTAAACTATGGCCTGCTGGCCAAATCAGGTCCATTGCCTGTTTTTGTAATAAGGTTTTATCAGAACACAGCACACTCATTCACTCATGTATTGTCTATACCTGCTTTTGCACTATAACGGCAGAGCTGAATAGTTGTGACGGAGACAGTATGACTTGCAAAGCATTTACTATCTGGCCCCTTACAGAATAAGTTTGCTGAACCCTGATAAATATCACAGCACTGCTTAACAAATCATTACAAGCTGGAGGGCACATACTTTGCCAAATTATTTTAATAATTTCCAAATAATTTGTTGATTTAAAAAGATTTTATAGAAATGTGATACACATAAGGAAAATCATGCGAGTCTCAGGAGATTTGAGTTGTCACAAAATGAGCACACCTGTTTAACCCCTACTGAACACTTACCAGCCCCTCAGAGGCTCCTCCTTCCCATGCCCCCTTCTCATCACTGTCCTTTGCTCTACTCCCTATCCTGACTTCTAACACTACAGATTAGGTTTTCTGATTTTTGACGTTTATATAAATGAAATCATATCACATGCATTTTTTTGTGCCTGGCCTCTTTTGTTCAAGATTATGTTTCAGAGATTTTAGAAGAAAAAAAGTTTTTTCAGATTTTTGGTTTATGTAGCCCTAGCTAGTTCATTCTCATTGTTTTATAGTATTCCCTTGTATTGATATATTTCAATATCATTAATGATGGTATTGTTAATAGACATTTGGATTGTCTTCAGTTTTTGATTCTGCTGAGTAATGCTGCTATAAACATTCTTACAAATGTTTGGAACACATTTCTACACCTTGGTGTTGGGCATATACCATGGTCATAGGATATGCATGTACTCAATTATAGTAGATGGCGCCAAATCATTTTTCCAATGGACTTGTTGCAATTTGCCTCCCATCAGTAGCCTGTGAGTTCTAGTGCTCTTTCTTCGTCAACACATGTGATTTTACTTTCCATTTCTCTGAAAACTAATGAGATTGAGTCCCTTTTCGTTTGTTTCTTGGCCATTCACAAATTCTTTTGTGAAGAGCCTGTTCAAGTCCCTTGCCCACTTTCCTATTGGGTGGCCTGTCTTTTTCTTACCGTTGAGTTTTTTAAAAAAAATATGTAGTGGATAAAATATATCCACAACGGTGTTGTAGTTATATGTAATGCAAATAATTTCTTCTACTCTGTGGCTTGACTTTTCATTTTCTCAGTGATGTCTTTTGACGAATAGAATTTCTCAATTTTTTTTTTTGCTTTTTCTCCCAAAATCCCCCCAGTACATAGTCGTATATTTTAGTTGTGGATCCTTCTAGTTGTGGCATGTGGGACGCTGCGTCATCATGGCCTGATGAGTGGTGCCACGTCTGTGCCCAGGATCCGAACTGGTGAAACCCTGGCCCACTGAAGCAGAGTGCGCGAACTTAACCACTAGGCCATGGGGCTGGTCCCTAATTTCTCAATTTTAATGTAAAGTAATTATCATTTTTTTCGCCTTTGTCGTCACTCCATTTTGTATCTTATTTAAGAAAAAATTTCCTATTCCAAGGTCATAAAGATATTCTGATATTTTCTATAAAATTTGTTGTTTTACTTTTTATGCTTAGGTCTACAAGTGTGAATTAATTATTTTACATGGTGTGAGATAGAGGTTCTCCCCGACCCCACATGGATATCCAGGTAACCCAGAACCCTTTCTTGGAAAGGTGTCCTCTGACCGTTGCTTTGCAGGGCCACCTTTGTCATGACTGAGCATCTACATATGTGAGGGTCTGTTTTGGGTGTCCCTATTTTATTCCTTTGGTCTATTTGACTACCTTTGAGCCATTATCACCCTAACTTAATGACTGTCATTTTATGATAAGTCTGGATATCTTGTGGAATAAGTTTCCCACTTTGTTCTTCTTTTTCAAGTCAGTTTTGGCTAATCTTGGCTTTTTGCCTTTTCGTGTAAGTTTATGAATTAGCCTACAAATGCTTCCAAACATATCTGCTTGGGTTCTGAATGGGATTTTACTGAGTCTGTACTTTAATTTGGAGAGGATGGCATCATTAAAATATTCCATGTTCTAATCTGTGAACTTTTGTGTATATCCCTCCATCCATATATGTCTTATTAAATTTCACTCAATCAAGTTTTATAATTTTCTGTGTAGAAGTCTTCCACATCTTCATTTGATTTATCTTCAGGTATTTGACTTTTAATGCTAATTAAAATGATATATTTAAAAAACTCATCTTTGTAGCTTTAATGGAAATATAATAGGTTTTTGTAGCTTGACCTTGTATCCAGCAACTCTGCAAAACTCACATTAATTATAATGAGTCATGTGCAAAATTTTGGGATTTAATAAATTTATAACAATATCATCTGTGAATAAAGGCAGTTATTTCTTCCATTCAAATATTTATGCCTTTTGTTCTTTTCCTTGCCATGTTGCCTTAACTAGGAATTCCAATGTAGAAGTTGTAATAGTGGGCATTCTTGTCTCATTCCAAATCTCAGGGGGAAAGCATTAAATATTTCATCTAAGTGTGATGTTTGTTATAGTTTTTGTAGGTACTCTTTATCAAATAAAGGAAGTTCTCTTTTTTTCCTAGTTTGCTAAGAGTTTTTATTTTTGCTTTCTATTAATTATAAACTGACATTAAATGTCATCAAATGTTATTTCTACATTTGTTAGATAATCTTATTATTTTCTTTATTCTATTAATGCGGTAAATTACATTGATTGATTTAGACTGTTTAAACAACCATGCCTTATTGAAAGAAATCTACATGCCATGATATACTTTAATTTTTATATCTTGTTGTATTTCATTTGCTAATGTTTTGTTTAGGATGTTCATGAGAAACATTGGGCTCTAATTTTCCTTTTTTGTAATGCACTTTTCAGGTTTTAGCATTGCAATGCCTATTCTGCATGACCACCATGGTGGGGTCTTAGATAGAAATCAAATTTGTGACCCACAAGAGGCTTCACCCAGCACCAAATTGACAAAGCTTTACAATAAGATAAATGATGGACAATATATCATGCGCTGCAAGAGAGCTGTAGAAGTCTTGTTTATCCTCTGCGCATCTTCCTATGTCCACAATAATTTCACACTAGAATGTAAATGGTGGTGAAAGATGAGCTGGACTATCTCAGGTCAAGAATTGCACCAGATCTGGGATCTCTTTGGCTTTTATATCTTGGTTATCATGTAGCCCTCTGTGGGATGTATTTCTAGCTCCTATTTTTCTGTGCAGCTGCCTCTTGTCAATCACTGGTTACCCAATAGTCAATCTTAACAAATAGGCACAGCTGCTGGTTTACTACACAGTAGGATCCTAATTTGTTTTGGATCTGGTAGCCTTCTATACATTCTTTGAATTACTGTTGCAAGATGTGGAACCAGGAGTCAAATCCTCAGATTTTCTGGAGGATGAAGAAATGATTATAGTCCACCTGTTAATTCTTCCTTCCGGTTTCCTCCGACAGTTGTCAATACTTCCTTGCCATACATTCCTTAGACATTTAAAAGTAATTAATATAGTAACTTCTACATTATTTTATGTACAAAAATAGACGTTCAGAACTCTGAAACACTAGGACCTCTATCATCCAATTAAGAATTGAAATTCCTTCCCAATAATCACATTGAACTATCACTATATTGCCTCACAAGATTTCTAATACACCTTTTTCAGCTGGGCTTTTCCTTCTCACTATCACTTGCATTTTTTATAGGCTTCAACAGAGGCGTTGAGTTGCATCTGTAACTTTTCCAAAGCTAAATTTACTTCTTTTTCTGGTTGATAAGTCTCCATGGGTATTATATCAATCAGAAACTTTAGTTTGACTTCCCCAAATATCTTTTAATTCTGGCAACCACTTTGTACCTATGTTCCATTTTCATTTATCTTTATAACAATCTAAAAATTCTTTACTATGCCATATACTGTGGCAGAGAGACTAAATAATGTTTAACACATCCACACGAGTTATAACAATGTCAATTTCCTAACCTTCCCAGCAAAAATACCACTTTCTCGTTTGCCATCTATTTCCCATTACTGGCATAATTACTAAAGGTCATTGCTCCGTAAACTCTAGGTCCCATCTGGTCTGGGGGAATGCTTGTACTTCATGCAACAAAGAACAAGTTTTATATTAACTCAGGATTTCGGTATCATTGTGGAGCATTGCCCATCTGTCTCCATGGGGATGATCCAAGCTTGATCCTTATGCTGTTCAAACTCTACCAATTGTATCACAGAAAGCTAAGTTCCTTTCTACTTTTTGACACTGTGGCTCTAAAGGAGTATCAGTAAATCTCATGCCTACCAGTAAAATCTTTCCATAGTTTAGACTGGCCATGGTGTTCCCACAAATGAATCTCCTCTTCGCTGCGCCTGTAGGCAACTGGCCACTGCTGTTTAAATATATCAGATGCTACTGCTATCAACATGGCATTTGTTCCTCCCTGGGTGAGGATATACGTTCTCTCCAATAGTTATTGACAAGGAAGATCCTGAGTTAGTTTAGTAAATGCATATTCCATTCAAATATTGCTTCATCATATATCTGGGCCAGGTGCCAAGTTCAGCCAGTTTTCTGGAAGAGGACTCCCTCTAGTGACCATTTAGACTATAATAGTGAGTCTCCAGGAAAGTAATTTCTACTTAACTCAACACACTTAATCAAGTTCCTAATGGCCTAAGTCCTTCGTAGTCCTCTAGGATCAAAATTGTTGCCCTGAGTATTCGTGGCGTGAGACTAATTCAAGCATACCATGTGCACCAAAAAAGTGTTGTGTTCCTCAAGAGATTGCCAGGTGAGCATATTCACTAAGCAGGTGCACTTCAGTTCAAGTATCCCAAAGCCTTCCCCAAATCATTATTTCTTGGAAGTTCCAGAGTGAAATCATCATTAATATGCAACAACTCTTTCATGCCAATATTCCCCTCTTGGACATCATTGTGATTCCTTGAATCCTGCTGGTATAGTTTTCCCTCCACATTCATATCTGGTGTAGTTAAAGGAGCAAATTAGATTTGAACATACTTGGCAGACAACAGCAATGCATCTCCCTCATACTCAGGTACTTGCTTTAACCAGGTGTCATCCTGCTTTACAGAAACGTAAGCTGGCAGTTGTTAGCTGACAGTCACAATATATCCAGTGAGGCTCAAAGGCAGGAATTTTCTTAGGGCTACAGAGAATCAGCATGATAAACATAACAACAAAATGTGACTAAAATGATAATCCCAACCTACTATTATCTAGGCAGATCATTAAGAAACTCTGGTGTCTTCTTTCCAAATTGTATTTTTAAGGTCTCAAGAAATTGTTATAGTGTAGCTTTGGTCCAATTCTCCTTCTCAGATGAAAATGAATCCTGGGGCATCTTCCTGTATTGACCATAACTCAGCACCCTATATGAGAGAAACAGCTAAGAATATTACTCTCGGGGCCGGCTCCGTGGCCGAGTGGTTAAGTTCGCTCGCTCCGCTGCGGCTGCCCAAGGTTCAGATCCTGGGCGCAGACATGGCACCGCTCGTCAGGCCACGTTGAGACGGCGTCCCACATCCCACAACTAGAAGGACATGCAACTAAGATATACAACTGTGTACGGGGGGGGCGGGGTTGGGGAGATAAAGCAGAAAAAAAAAAAAGGAAGATTGGCAGCAGTTGTTATCCCAGGAGCCAATCTTTAAAAAAAAGAAAAAGAATATTACTCTTTTGCTCTGAAGTAGTTTCTTACAAAAAGAATGACGACTCCCTTTTCTGCCTTTATTTTCCATTATGTGATTCTCTTTTCAACTGCCACAGTTCTCCCGCTTTTTCCAGTTAGTTCCTTCCTCAACCCAGACTAGGCTTCTGTGGATAGATGTCTCTGCTTTAGCTACACTGCCCTCTGCAGGTATGTAGCGGGATTAGGCTTTATTCATTTCTAGGAAGAAGTAGAAAGGCAAAGGATGGTGGGGGCATCTCTACCAGGAGGGAGTGAGGCATCACCTATGGTCTGTCTTCGTTTAGCCCATGAGGAAAAGTCACTAACCAGTCAATTTTTCCTTTAGGAATAGGTACAGTCAAATTTAGAGAAATTTAAATAGAATTCTGAGCAGCAATGTGTTCTGTCTGGATATGCAAGTGTTATCCTAGACTCAAGTCAATTGGATTCACAAGACAAAAAGAAATTCTGTGAGTTGGAGATAATTTTCGTGAGGTGAAAGGTAGCATCATCCCTGACCCTTTCATTCCCACCTCTGCACCTCCTGAAATTACCAACTATGTTCCCCTTATACTATCCCTTATATTCAGATGGCACATGTTTGCCTGGTGTTAATCTATATTGTGCACCAGTGTTGAATAGCTCCAAAAGCCTTACTCATTATCTCCAGGTCATCCAACTTCTTTTAAACCTGAAGCACAATTTGCTTTTGGTAAAATGACTCAAATCTTAAGTGTATAGCTTTTTACTGATGATTTGTTTATCTATTTCCTGTTGATGAACTTTTGGGTTGTTTTTACTTTCTCCCATTATGAATAAAGCTGCTATGAATTTTTTGTACAAGTTTTTTTTATACATTTGGGTTAGTTGTATACATAATTTTATTAGGAATTGCCAAACTGTTTTCCAAAGTGATTGCATAATTTTACATTCTTTTTTATTTATTTTTATTTTATTTAATTTTATTTATTTTAATATTTTTATTGCAGTAACATTGGATTATAACATTATAAAGCTTTCAGATGCACATTGTAATATATTTTGAATTCTGCATAGATTACATCATGTTCACCACCCAAAAACTAATTACAGACCATCACCACACATGTGCCTAATCACCCCTTTTGCCCTCCCCCCACCCCCTTTCCCTATGGTAACCACCAATCCAGTCTCTGTTGCTGTGTGTTTTTTTGGCTTTGTTTTTATCTTCTACTTATGAGTGAGATCATATGGTATTTGACTTTCTCCCTCTGACTTATTTCACTTAGCATAATACCCTCAAGGTCCATCCATGGTGTCACAAATGGCCAGATTTCATCATTTCTTATGGCTGAGTAGTATTCCATTGTGTATATATACCACATCTTCTTTATCCATTCGTCCCTTGATGGGCACCTAGGTTGCTTCCAAGTCTTGGCTATTGTGAATAATGCTGCAATGAACATAGAGGTGCATGTATCTTTTTTTTTTTTTTTTAAATATTTATTTTTTCCTTTTTCTCCCCAAAGCCCCCCGGTACATAGTTGTGTATTCTTCGTTGTGGGTTCTTCTAGTTGTGGTATGTGGGACGCTGCCTCAGCGTGGTCTGATGAGCAGTGCCATGTCCGCGCCCAGGATTCGAACCAAGGAAACACTGGGCCGCCTGCAGCGGAGCGCGCGAACTTAACCGCTCGGCCACGGGGCCAGCCCCGAGGTGCATGTATCTTTATGCATTTTTGTTTTCAAGTTCTTTGGATAAATACCCAGCAGTGGAATAGCTGGATCATATGGTAGATCTATTCTTAATTTTCAGAGGATACTCCATACTACTTTCCATAGAGGATGCACCAGTTTGCACTCCCACCAGCAGTGTACGAGGGTTCCCTTCTCTCCACATCCTCTCCAACACTTGTTGTTTCCTGTCTTGTTAATTATAGCCATTCTGACTGGAGTGAGGTGATATCTCGTGGTAGTTTTGATTTGCATTTCCCTGATAGCTAATGATGTTGAGCATCTTTTCATATGCCTGTTGGTCATCTGTATATCTTCTTTGGAGAAATCTCTGTTCAGATCTTTTGCCCATTTTTCAATTGGGTTGTTGGTTTTTTTGTTGTTGCGCTGTATGAGTTCTTTGTATATTTTGGATATTAACCCCTCATCTGATATGTGGTTTGCAAATATCTTCTCCAAATTGTTAGGTTGTTTTTTCATTTTGTTGATGGTTTCCTTTGCTGTGAAGATGATTTCTAGTTTAATGTAGTACCATTTGTTCATTTTTCCTTCTGTTTCCCTTGCCCGGTCAGACATGGTACTTGAAAATATGCTGCTAAGACGGATGTCAAAGAGAGTACTGCCTATGTTTTCTTCTAGAAGTTTCATGGTTTCTTGTCTTACATTTAAGTCTTTAATCCATTTTGAGTTGATGTTTGTGCATGGTGTAAGATAATGGTTTACTTTCATTCTTTTGCATGTGACTGTCCAGTTTTCCTAACACCATTTGTTGAAGAGACTCTCCTTTCTCTTGGCTTCCTTGTTGAATATTAGCTGTCCATAAATATGTGGGTTTATTTCTGGGCTCTCAATTCTGTTCCATTGATCTGTGTGTCTGTTTTGTGCCAGTACCATGCTGTTTTGGTTGCTATGGCTTTGTAGTATATTTTGAAATCAGGGAGTGTGATACCTCCAGCTTTGTTCTTTTTTCTCAGGATTCCTTTGGCTATTTGGGGTCTTTTGTTGTTTCATGTAAATTTAGGATTCTTCTATTTCTGTGAAAAATGTTGGAACTTTAATGGGGATTGCATTGAATCTAAGATTCCTTTAGGAAGTATGGTCTTTTTTTTTTTTTTTGAGGAAGATTAGCCCTTAGCTAACATCTGCTGCCAATCCTCCTCTTTTTGCTGAGGAAGACTGGTCCTAAGCTAACATCTGTGCCCATGTTCCTCTACTTTATATGTGGGATGCCTACCACAGCATGGCTTGCCAAGCGGTGCCATGTCTGCACCTGGGAAGTATGATTTTTCCCCATTGTGATATTATTAGGTTGCAGTTATAGCCTATTGCCACTAGAAGGGGGTCAAGAGCCACGTATTCTGAGCCCTCTGCCTTCAGCCGAGATGGGGCGGCACAGCCCGGGTCCTGGGGGGGGGGGGTGCTTTCTCTTATGTGCAGACCTGGGTTTCCCGATAAGCTCTCGCTATCTGGTCTTCTGGGGTCTTGGCTTGATGAGGTCATCCCATGCAAAAACTTTCGCTCTGTTAGAGGGCTTCCCTCTAGGCTGCAAGGGTGCTAGGGATTCCTGGTGATCCTGCAGATGTGTGACCCCTCCCCACTCCTTCTTTCATGGAGCCTCCCATGGCAATGATCCCAGTCTTTAGGGGAGGGAGAGAAGTTCTCTCTTACCCTGTTCCAGCTCCTCTGAGGGGGGCTCCAGCCTCTCAACCCTCCGTCGTTTGGCTGCTGTGAGTCTCGGAGGATTCCTGTGCCATTAGGATATTTTTTGCTGGAATATGGTTGCTCCTTTTTGTTGTATGTTCGAGGGGAGAGAGTCCCAGGCAAGCTCACTCTGCCATAATGCTGATGTCACTCCTATTGAGACTTTTTGTGTGGTCTAATATGTGATCTATCCTGGAGAATATCCCATGTGCATTCAAAAAGAATGTGTATTCTGTGGTTTTTGGATGGAATGTTCTGTATATATCTACTAAGGCCATCTGGTCTAATGTGTCATTTAAGGTCAATGTTTCCTTATTGATCTTCTGTTTGGATGATCCATCTATTGACATAAGTGGAGTGTTAAAGTCCCTACTATTATTGTTCTGTTGTCTATTTCTCCTTTTGTCTGTTAATAACTGCTTTATATATTTAGGTGCTCCTATGTTGGGTGCATAGATATTTACAAGTGTGGTATACTCTTGTTGGATTGTTCCCTTTATCATTATATAGTGCCCTTCTTTGTCTATTGTTACAGTTTTTGTTTTAAAGTCTATTTTTTTCTGATATAAGTATTGCCATCCCAGCTTTTTCGGTTGCCATTTGCATGGAATATCCTTTTCCATCCCTTCACTTTCAGTTTGTGAATGTTTTTAGGTCTGAAGTGTGTCTCTTGTATGCAGCATATATGGATATCATTTTTCATCAAGTCCACCACCCTTTGCTTTTTGATTGGAGCATTTAGTATGTTGACATTTAAAGTAGCTATTGATAAGAATGTACTTATGGCCATTTTATTACTTTTTTTCTGGGTGTTTTACTAGTTCTTCTCCATTCCTTCTTCTCTTGATCTCTTCCCTTGTGGTTTTATGGCTTTCTTTAATATTATGTTTGGATTCCTTTCTCTTAATTTTTTGGGTACTTATTATAGGTTTTTGGTTTGTGATTACCATGAGCTTCATATAATAACCTATGTACACAGCAATCTATTTTAAGTTTATGGTCTCTTGAGTTTGACCTCTTGCTAAAGGTTCTTCCCCTTACTCCCCTCCTCCCACATTTTATGTTTTTGACATCTTATCTAACCTCTATTTTTGTGCCTGTGGATCTGTTACCCTCTTATCACAGAAATAGATAATTTTGGTACTTTTGAGCTTCATCTTATCTTCATAGGTGGTTATCTGCTACCTTTACTGTAGATTTACTTTACCAGTGATTTTATTGTTTTTCTTTGGTAGTTTTCTTATTCCTATTTGTGGTCTTCTCTTTTCCACTTAAATAAGTCCCTTTAGCACTTCTTGTATGGATGGTTTTTGGAGATAAACTCTTTTAGTTTTTGCTTGTCTGGGAAACTCTTTATCTCTCCTTCCTTTCTGAATGATAACCTTGTCAGGTAGGTTTTTTCCTTTCAGCACTTTAAATATATCATGCCACTCCTTTCCAGTCTGTAAAGTTTCTGTTGAGAAGTCAGCTGATAGCCTTATGGTGTTTCATTTATGTGTCACTTGTTGCCTTTCTCTTGGTGCTTTTAGGATTCTCTCTTTACCTTTAATTCTTTACATTTTAATTACAACATGTCTTGCTGTGGGCCTGTTTGTGTTTATCTTGTTTGGTGCTCTCTGTGCTTCCTGGATATCTGTTTCCTTCCTTAGGTTAGGAAAGTTTTCAGCTGTTATTTCTTCAGATTATCTGCCCATTTGTCTCTCTTATCCTTCTGGGACACCTATAACACGGATGTTAGTACACTTGGTGTTATCCCAGAGGTACCTTAGACTGTCCTTGTTCTTTTAAATTCTTTTTTCTTTTATCCATTCAGCTTGGGTGATTTCCTCTAGTCTTTCATTCAGCTCACTTATCTGTTCTTCCGTATCATCTACTCTGCTATTGAGTCCCTCTAGTGAATTTTTTAATTTCCAGCATTGTAGTCTTCATTCTGATTGTTTCTTTTTTATATTTTCCAGTTTTTTGTTGAAGTTCTCACACAGTTCATCCATTCTTCTCTCAAGATCAGTGAGCATCCTTATGACTATTAGTTTGTACTGATTTTGTGTGGATCGCTTATCTCTATATTGTTTAGTTCTTTTTCTGTTTTTTTTTTCCTGTTCCTTTACTTGGAATATATTCCTTTGTCTTTTCATTTTGTCTTTTTCTCTGTGCTTATATCTATGTATTAGGAGGGTCATCTTTGTCTCCTGATCTTTGAGGGTGGCTTAATGTAAGAGTTGCTTTATGAGGCCCAGCAGTGTTCTTCTCTCTCATCACCAGCTCTGAATATTCTAGGAGGATTCCCTGAGTGGGGTCTTTGCTTCCTTCTTTTGTGGCAGTGTTGTTCTTGTTGCCCAGGGAGGCTAGGCTGTCCTCGTGGCTGGCTGGTTGTAATGCTTAGCTGTGCATGTCTGCTATGATCCCTTCAGTCACTTTATCAGATATCAGGTGCACCCTCACCATTGCTGCAAGGTCAAATGGCACATTCCTGCTGCTATTTTTCTGTTAAGTGAGTAGGCCCCCAGAATGGGGCTCACTCTGCTAGGCTCAGGGCCTTAGAATTGCTGTAGGCCTCTGGCCTGCAAGGCTTTTCAGCTCTCTCAGGATTTCAGTTGAATGGGGCCATCCCCAGGCATGGGAGCACCCAATTGTTTCAGGCTTTGGAAGGTTGGGCCAATCCACTATGTGGCTGTTTGAGAAGCACAAGTCTGATGAAGTTGACACCGCCCCCCCCCCCATGCCCATAGGGCCCACATACTCCATCAACATAGTCCTCCCAGTGCACATGTCCCAACCCACTGAAGTGGACCAAGTTGCCCCATTGCAGAGGCCCCACACACTCCACCAATGCAGGCCCACCCCTTGCGTATGCCCTGCCTCACAAAGGGGGACCCACTTGCCTGCTGCAGAGGTTCCAGGCACCCTATCTATGTGGCCGACAAGTTGCCTGAGGGCTTGCTGTTGGGTGGGGCCCATCCCTAGGGTGAGCTGCCAGCCCTGACTGAGCTGGATTAAATTGGTGCTCTAGTGGGTGGGGCAGACCCCTGTGCTAATAGGCCAAAGGAAGAACTTTATGGTGTCTGCCAGCATCTGAGTCAGCATACCTGTACTAGGTTACAATAGTGGCTTTTGCTAATGTCTCAGTCCCTGGGGAGGTGGTCCCAGCCTGGGGTGGGTCTTACCTCTCACTGAGATGTGCCCAGAGCCAATCAAGTGAGTCTCTTTTCACCAAAGGCCTGTGCACCTTTTTTTCTGGTGATTTTAGGTTGCTTTCTGAAACAGGTGAATTTGTGTGTGGGCCATTTAAGAACTGGTTTTCCCCTCCCCTCATGTCCAATAGCTGTTCTGGGGGTGTACCCCATTGTAGTTAATAGCCAAAAAACCCAGATATTATGACAGTTGTCTTCATTGTGGTAAGTTCCAAAGCTGCTTATAGTGGTAATGCTCCCTCACTCAGATCCCCCACTCCTTCAGGGAAGGTTTCATACCTTAAGACTGCTCCCTGTTAGCCATGAAGTACTATAGTTAGAAGGTGGCATTTTTCTCTCCTGAAAGGAATTTCTGCCACTTCCACCTCAGTCAGCACTGTCCCTTGTTGTGGGGGTTCTTTTTATGCAGTTTTCAGTTCTCTCTCATGGGTAATTGCTACTACAAAAAACTCTGCAACAAGAGGGCTTGTACCAGTGAAGTGTTTTAAATCCAATTTTTTTTATAGTCAGTATATTCATCGATATCTTGTGAATGGACATATTATCTAAATATTTTCAAACATTTTGACATGTTGATTATTTATATATTCTTGGTTACCATAAAAATCTCTACAATGAACATACTCATGTCATCAAAGTGTTTAAAATAATTTCTTTAGAGGCAGTGTATTCTTTCACACATTTTGAATGAGTCTATTACATTGGAATTTTCATGCACTTAAAAAAATCTTATATCTATATTAATGTATATATTAATATATTAACTCATTTATCAATTAAATGCTTACCTTTTAGTTGTGAGTGATGAAACATCTTTAAATCTCAGTTTCCTCGTGTGTAATATTGGACACAAATAGCCACAGTCTCATGAAGATTTAGTGAGATAATGCATTTAAAACACTTGGAAGAGAGACAAACATGATGTAAACACTCAGGAGTAGTTGTTGATCCTCATCAATCCCAGTGTCATCTTCTCTTACCTGCTATTCCTGAATGTTCTCAAAATCAATTAATTCACATGCTTAAAATATCATGTCCTTTACTGCCAAATTGTCAGACTAATTTCATGATTTTGCAAGATTTAATAAAGGAATATTGATTTGTGCACTGAATGATTTGAGTGAGTCAGTAATTTAAACTAATAATAATCAATATTTATTGAAAATTTATTACATGTCAAGCCTGTGCTAAGCATCTCATTAAATCCAATGATAAGAGGTTATGAGGCATGTGTTGTTATCAGGAGACTGAGGTTAAGAGAGGGGAAGTGGTTTGCTCAAGGTCACTGAGTAAGTGAATAGCAATCAGGATTTGAACCCCATGCCGACTCACTCTGAAGCTCATGCTCTCAACCCTTATGCTTCACCTCCTGTTTTGGTATATGTATTGTCTATCACAATCGTGTACAGGTATTGTCTTCCTCACTGTGATAATTTCCTGCATGAATTACCCTTCTATCCCCCTTAATGACAAACGTTCTTCTCCCATGTTCAGAATCTGTCCTTGTAATTGCAAGAGAGGTGAGCTATCTTTCTGTAATGTACAGATGGTGGAGTTTGAAAAATTGAATATTCATGATTAACTGGCCAAAATCAGGTGGAAAAAAATTGGCCGTGCATGGCTGGGGTGTGTCTGGTGTGTGGAGTTGTGGTTGTGCAACAGACAATGCTTTGGACATAAGACTTTTGATGGGGGTTTGATTTGTCCTCCATCACCTGCTCACAAACAGATTCTTGATGTTATATGAATAACAAGTGAGACACCATGTCAGTCACAGATCAGTATTCAAAACTAAGTCATTTGTGAAAGAGCTGCCTTAATTAATTAATTATGCCTTAGTTACTTAATGCCTTAGTTAATTAATGAGGTTGTGTGCTCCTGGTTGTAGACACGTGGATCACCCATTCTGATAATGAGAAACAAGGGAAGAAAGTTTTAGATCTGAGAATCAGGAAAAAAAGTTCTAAAGCACCAGGTGAGTGGATGAGACTTGGAATACAAGAGTTTTTGTTTTCTTTTCTACTGATGGAGTTTTGTGTCCACCAAAAACAGTTGGAGTAGATGGCTTAGAGGTCAAACTGGATGGACTTAAAACCAAAAGCCAGATGGAAGTTTTAGTTGGACCCTATGATTTCTTAATCCAAGAAATATTTCAAACTATCAGGGAGGAAATAGCAAGTACCAAACTGGGTTGGAGTAGCCAGGCAGGTGGCCAGCTTACTGAAGCTCATCTTCATATTCAGATGCTTTTCTTTCCTTTCCAGTTTCTCCAGAAGCTGATCTGTGCTACATCTGCTAATCAGCTCCAAGTTGCTTCTCAGACAAAGCTCAACTCTCTCATGTTTTTTCCATGAAATGCTGGGCTGATTAACAAGGAGAGGAATAGGAAAGAAAGGAGGAACTGATACGTTGTCCTAAAGGGATAACACATTTCCCTTCACTGGCCTCAATCCCCGTTTTTTCCTAACATCTGGTCCCCAGCATGATGCTCTCCTAGCTCTGCATCTCAGAAGGCAGAGGTGCCCTGACTCCGGTGGCAAGGACTCTCTTGATTGTGGAAGCCCAGGCAGCTTCTCATGAGTCTGCTTTGCTGGCCTCTGGGGTCCTTGTTAGGTGGAGGGAGTTGTGGTGTGATGGCCTCTGAGAGGAGTTTGTCCTGTGATCTCTCTAAGCAGAGAATGTAGAATGGGAATCACAGTTAGCAGAGCCGACTCCAAGCGGGTAAGGGGACCCCTGAGGCTTCCTGTTCAGAAGTTTGGGCTAATCTCAGATCTTCTTAACCTCACTGCAACATCTCAAGGGCGTGCTACAGTTTCGCCAATTATGGCTTATCAAGGATGGACAAATATTTATGTGGGTGAATATTTTTATGATTGGTGATTCAGATGTGGACTGGGGTGTACTCTAGAATTGAGCAGGTCATAACTCAATATGAGGAGGTTGCAGTTTTCAGGGGATTAAGTGGGGATGAATCAATGGTGTGTACGTGCATTCCAGTGTCTGGGGAGGCATGTGAATTAGATTTTTTCTCTGTGGGATTAGGTTAATGTTAGTTTGTGCGTGTTTAAAGCACAGGGTCAGGCAGAGGTTATTGTCATATTTAGCAAAGGGGCTTTGGAAAAAGAATGTACGTGTTTTCAGTGTTTAGGCTCAGAGCAGTGTGCTGAGGGTTGGTGTTGAGCAAGGAAAGATTTATTAGATTCCTGGCCTTGCGACTCAGTTGCTTTTAAAAAGTTTCTTAGCCTCTAGAAGCTTCAGTTTCTTCACTTGAAAAGTGAGGATAACAACTTTTCCTGGCACTGAAACCAGAGAGAAAATGTCCTTTTGAATTTTATAGAGAGAATATTGTGTATTATGGTGAACCTCATCCACAGCAATATTATCGGAAATATGAACACATTCTGCTGTTGCCCTCAGTGTAAACCGCCGTCTCACATAACACATGTGTCTTTTTCCTTAGCCTTGAGTGTAATTTTTAAATTTTAATTTCTATATTAATAGTAAGTTCTACATATACAGAAAGGCCTGGGTTTGAGTCCTGCCTCCTCCACTTACTATTAATGTGATTTTCTTTCTTTCTATTCATTCATTCAAGTATCTATCTATTTATTTATTTCTAGCTTTATTGTGATATAATTGACATATAACATCGTGTAAGTTTAAGGTGTACAATGCAATGATTTGATGCATGTATATATTGCAAAATGATTACAACAATAATGTTAGTTAATACATCAATCACCTCATAGAATTACAACATTTTTTCTGTGGTGAGAACTTTTAAAATCTACTCTCTTAGCAACTTTCAAATATACACTACAAGAGAAATATACAAAGTCCTGTTAGCTATAGTCACCATGCTATAGATTACATCCCCATAACTTGTTCATCTTATAACTGGAAGGTTTTACCCTTTGACCACATTCACCCATTTCTCCCAACCCTCACTCCTCGCTTCTGACAACCACCAATCTACTCTTTCTTTCTATGAGGCTGTTTTTTAAGATTCCACATATAGGTGAGAATATACAGTATATGTCTTTTTCTGTCTGACTTATTTCATTTAGTATAATGTCCTCAAGGTTCATCCATGGTGTTGCATATGACAAGACTTCTTTCTTTTTTATGGCTGAATATATATATATGTATATCTCGAGATATATTTCCTATTTTCTCTATTCATTCATTCATTCACCAGTGGGCACCTAGGTTGTTTCTACATCTTGGTTATTATAAATAAAACCATAATGAATATAGGGGTGAAGATATCTCCTTGAGCTAGTTATTTCATTTCCTTTGGATATATACCAAGAAGTGGTATTGCTGGATCCTATGGTAGTTCTATATTTAACTTTTTGAGGACACTCCATACTGCTTTCCATAGTGGCTGCATCAATTTCCATTCTCACCAATAGTGCACAAGGGTTCGTTTTCTCCACATCTTTGCCTGCACTTGTCTATCTCGTGGGTGTGCAGTAGGTTCCCATTGTGATTTAATTTGAGTTTCCCTGGTTATTAATGAAACTCAGCATCTTTTCATATAATTATTGGTCAGTTGGATTTCTTTCTTTTTGGTGAAGCGTTTAATTCTTTTTCATAGTTTTTCTCATCCTGGCTCTGTCTGTCTTTTCCTCACTGATTTCTGGGGATCTATATGTATTCTTTTTTTCCCCCCTGCTTCCCATCTGCTTTTTTTTCTCGTTAATTTTTTTTATCATGGTCATAATAGCTTATAACATACTGAGATTTCAGTTGTACATTATCGTTTGTCATATACCATATAAGTGAAGTATGCCCCTTCCCTTGTATGGTATACTTCACAGGAGTACCCCCATGTGCCCACCCTCCACCCCCCTTCCCCCAGCAACCACTAATTTGTTCTCTTTGTCCGTAAGTTTGTTTATATTCTACATATAAGTGAAATCACATGGTGTTTGTCTTTCTCTGTCTGGCTTATTTCGCTTAACATGATTGCCTCAAGGTTCATCCCTGTGGTTGTGAATGGGACAATTTTGTCTTTTTTATGGCTGAGTAGTATTCCATTGTATATATATACACCACATTTTCTTTATCCAGTGGGAACTTGTGTTGCTTCCACGTCTTGGTTATTGTGAACAATACTTCAGTGAATATAGGGGTGCATAAGTCTCTTTGAATTGTTGATTTCCAGTTCTTTGGGTAAATACCCAGTAGTGTGATAGCTGGATCATATGGTATTCCTATTTTTAATTTTTTGGGAGATCTCCATACTGTTTTCCACAGTGGCTACACCAGTTTACATTCCCACCAGCAGTGGATGAGGGTTCCCTTTTCTCCACAACCTCTCCAACATTTGCTGTTTTTTGTCTTGGTGATTATAGCCATTCTAATGGGTGTAAGATGGTATCCAAGTGTAGTTTTGATTTGTGTTTCCCTGATGATTAGTGATGTTGAGCATCTTTTCATGTGCAATAGGCATCTGTATGTCTTCTTTGGAAAAATGTCTACTCATGTCTTCTGCTCACTTTTTGATTGAGTTGTTTGTTTTTTTGTAGTTCATTTGTGTGAGCTCTTTATATATTATAGAGATTAACCCCTTATCAGATATATGATTTGCAAATATTTTCTACCAGTTGGTGGGTTGTTTTTTCATTTTGATCTTGGTTTCCTTTGCCTTCCAGAAGTTCTTTAGTCTGATGAAGTCCCACTTGTTTATTTTTTCTTTTGTTTCCCTTGTCTGAGTAGACATGGTAACTCGAAAAGATCCTTTTAAGTTTGATATCAAAGAGTGTACTGCCTATATTCTCTTCCGGAAGTTTTATAGTTTCAGGTCTTACCTTCAAGTCTTTGGTCCTATATGTATTCTTAATTTGAGCCTTTTGTTGGTTTTATGAATTTCAAATAACTTTCATCATCTGTCATTTGTCTTTTTACTCTATGATGTCTTTCGATAAACAGAAGTATTTAATTTTAACATAGTCCAATTACTATTCTTTTCTTTTATGGTTAGTGCTTTCTGTCTGTGCTTTATTTGAGAAATATTTTCCTACCTCGAGGAGACAAAGATATTCACCTATATTATTTTCTAAAATATTCATAGTTTTTGGTTTTCATATGTAAGTTTATAATTCAGCAGGAGTTAGTTTTTGAGTATGCTAAGTGGTTGGGGTCCAATTTCATTTTTCCATGAGGATTCTCAACTGTCATTTCCATTTATGAAAAGATGTTCTCTAGTGCCTCATTCATAAATCAAGTGTGTATCAATGTCTGCCTATGTTTCTGGGCTCTCTGTCTTGTGGCTTTTGTCATGTTTGCCTAGTCCTTCACCAATATCCATATAGTCTTAATTACCACAGGTCTATAGTAGGTCACGATATCTGGTAAACTAGTGATTCTCAAAATATTCTTTCTAAATCAGTACATCAGCATCACCCAGGGAATTGTTAGAAATTCAGGTTCTTAGACCTCACTCAGATTTACTCAAGATACATAGTCACAGGTCCATGGCTATGCCCAGTCTTGAAGAAAAATCTTTTATTTATTTATTTATTTTTGAGGAAGATTGCCCCGAGCTAACATCTGCTGCCAATCCTCCTCTTTTTGCTGAGGAAGACTGACCTTGAGCCGACATCCTTGCCCATCTTCCTCCACTTTATATGTGGGACGCCTACCACAGCATGGCTTGACAAGCAGTGCCTTGTCTGTACCTGGGATCCAAACCAGCAAACCCTGGGCTGCCGAAGAGGAATGTGTGCACTTAACCGCTGCGCCACTGGGCCGCCCAGAGAAAAATGTTAATATCAGTCTTTTCTCTACCAAGGTCAATGTTAATTGTAATAAATGACAACTATAGGTTGTGTGGAGGTGAGATTGTTTCTTGAATGGAGTGTTTCCTCTTTATCTGGTTCTTCTTCAAAATGAGAATCAAGACATTGAATGGGCCATCCCTGTGGTCATCTGACCTCCTTTTTATCCCCCTTCCTTACCATGACATGATATTATTGCTGTTCAAACAAAACAAAACTCAATGATATGAACAACAGAGCAAGAGATTACCTTAAATTTTTCTCAGTGATGGTAGTTTTAATTCTACAAAAAATACATGTCCCCTTTTAACAAATTCAAGTATTACAAATGTGTACAAACTAAAAAGCAAATGTAATCTCCTTGCCTAGAAGTAGCTTCTAGAATTAATCATTTTTAATGTGAGTTTTTTACTGGCTATATAGTCTCACCTATGCACACACACATTCACTTATACATATCTTTTGCCCTAATAGGTTTATTTTTAAGCATTTTATTTTGCAACTTGCTCTTCATTCATAGTGGCTTTTAAGGGCAGTGATAGAGATATACTTTATTATGTGTAACTATGACATATTATTTCTCTATATGGAAAAAAATAAACCATTATTTATCTATTTTCCTCTTGATGGGCGTTAGGTTGTTTCTCTCACTAATACAAACAATGCTGCAATTAATGAATGTCTGTGTGTGTAGCTTTATACATTTGATATAGTTATACTCTAGGCATGAATCCCAGAAATGCAAATATTGACCATAGGGACTGGTCAAAAAATTTTAAAATGCAGTTTCTCACATAAAGACCAAATTAGTTTTCTCTAGGGGGTGCTGATTAAAATGCAGATATACAGGCTGCTAGTGAGACCGACTGAATAATATCTCTAGGAATAGTATAGAAGAATAGTAAATGATAAAAATATTAAGATATAAAATATAGTAAAGTCTAAAATCACTGAGAAATGAATAGAGAGGAAAAGATGAAAGCAAAAGTGAACAGAATAAAGTCCTTGCTGGTAGCACTGGACAACTCTACACCCCAGAGCAGCCCAATATGCCTCTGTCTGTCTGGATGCTCCTAGCTATATCTGCCTTCAATGTTCGTGTATGGCTTTTAACTCTCACTTTAAAAGACATTGAGAATAATTCTAAGCACATTCAGTAAATCTTTCCCTGGGAAGCAGATTGATAGTGACGGTGGAAGTAGGGGAACTTCTGAAAGAAACTGAAGCTGAGAGAGGGCTCAAGAGGAGTGAGTGCCTGTGAGGGGCAAATACCAGATGACCAGGGTAGAGACTCAGAGCAACTCAGCCTCACCCTGGCCTGATCAGTGGGGCAATTATGAGCCAGGAACATTCCTGGCTTTAGTGCAAGTTTCAAATTTATGGGAGTTTCAATCTCTGTCTCTGTCTCCCTCTGTAAGTTACTGTAATGACTTTCAAAAAGCTAGGAAAACTGATTACAGAAGTTCATTAAAATAAGAAGATACTAGGGAATCAAAAGTCATTGAACAGATACAAATTTGTTCCAGGAAATTTTGTGGAAAACAAAGGTTTCAAAAGCACTTAGAGGAAATGAAAAAGATGTGGTTTCCTGGAGAAGAGGAAGATGGGAAGAGAGAGGCAGATACACGAAAACTGGAAGCCAAGGTTTCGGTAGACCTTGAGCCAATTACTGAATCATAATAAGGTCTTGATGCATCCCATATAAAGAAATGGATGGATACAATCCACCATCCATGATACAAATGAATTATACCTGCTGACTCACAGAGTTTGTTGTGTGTATCAGGAAGCAGCAGAAACAGGGTGCAGAGGAGCAAAGATGCTTATGAATAGGCTGACAGAGGTTCCGATTAGAATTTCCTCCTGCCCATCACCTTCCCCATGCCCCTTTTCATGTCTTTGTTTCTCAGACTGTAGATAAAAGGGTTTATCGTGAAGGACAGAACCATGTAGACAATTGTCACTACATGATCCATAACAGTGTAGTTGGACAAAGGCTGTAAATAGAAGATGTTTCCATTAAACAGGATCACCACAGTAAAGTGGGAACTCTGGGTGGAGAAAACTTTGCATTTCCCAGCAGCTGAGGGGATCTTGAGAACTGTGATGAGGATTTATATATAAGAGAAAGCAATGTGTAGACAGGGAATCACCAAAAAAAAAAAAAAAAAACCCAAACCCCCCCCCCCCCCCCAAAAACCAGTCCTTCTGTGTTTATTCTGATATCACTGACAACTGTGGAGGAGCAGGACAATTTCAGCAGAGGGTTGATGTCACAGAGGAAGTGGCGGATAACAGAGTCACAGAAGGTGTGAAGGTTCAGCAGAAGTGTGAGTTGGAGTGAGTGTAGGTGAGGAAATGAACAGAAGAACAACAATAGGACGCAGCAGCAGTGGCTCATGATGGTAACACAGTGGAAGGGGTCACAGATGGCCTATTGATCTATCGATCTGTCTATCATGTATCTATTTATCTATCTAATGTATCTATCATCTATCAATTATCTGTATCTATCATCTGTCAATTATCTATCAGATAGTTATCTGTTTTCTATCAATTATGTATATTTACCTTTCTTTCAATTATATCTATCTACCTATCTATCTATTATCTATCTATCTATCTATCATCTATCTATTTACCTGTCATCAGTTCCACATTTTATAAAGAAAAATAAAGCCACATAAAGTAATAGAGACTGACAGAGGTAGGGTGGGGGAATTTATTTATTTCAGATAAGGTGGTTTTGTTTTCCTCTGTCTGCATGAAGACAAATTTTCAGTTATGTCATACAAAGCTTTACCTCTGAGCTTCTTTGCCAAAAAAGGGGCTTGATGAAATAATCAACAGGGGAATCAGAGGAATAATGAACCCAGGCCAAAAAAGTTTAACTGATGTGTTTGTTTTATTTTCAGAGACACTTATTTAGAAGCTCATACTCTTTAGTCAGTGTCAAACTAGCACTATCAGTAGATGTAAATCCTTATTTTTAAATTTACTTATTTTTCTTCTAATTCCCTGAACCAAATAATGTTTCCACATCTTGGACACCCAACCATTAAGCAAGCATACGTCCTTCCACACCATCATCCATTTGTTTATTTACCTACGTATGTATTCTTGAAAAAAATATCTATTATTGCTTTGTTTATGTGTTTTTCTTCTGCTTACTTCAATAATACTGTGATATATATCTCATTCTGTTTTTTCTCCTTATATGCAAATTTTTAGATCTATCTATGTTTTGGTTCTTTACTTTCACTCCATCATATTCGTGCAGCACACTTGGACTTAATATGTTTCCCTAGATGTCCTCTAAGTCTTTGCCATCATGAGTAACGTTGATTAAAATATCCTCATGCCATACAAAGTCTTTTAAATTACTCATCCAGACATTGAGAATGGGCACATTGGATAGGCACGTTTTCAATAGCAGTTCAAGGAATGACCATTTATTTGTTCATTCCTTCATGCAACAATTTCATACCTTGTTTCCAGCTGGTTCACATCAGGCAGGTTATTAAATATCTTTAAACTTCAGTTTTCTCATCTGTGAATAGGGTATACTATTATTTACCCTAGAAGATTTTTTATGAGATTTTCATGATACTTAAAGCATTAATTTGTTCCAGGGACAGAGCAAATAATTGATATCACTATCTTCTCCTGCCTGTCATCATCACTGCCAATGACTTTTTCCTGAAACAGGTATTTGTATATGTTCTTAAGAGTAATGAATCTGAATATTAAAATGACCTTAGCCCTCACACTGTAATGCTCTTATGGTCAAATTAACCTTATTATGAACTTACAAAGCTTTTTTAGATGGAATATTTGTCTGTTCTTTGAGTAATCAGAGAGTTAATCAGTAATTAAGCACATACCTTATATGGGCAGTACCTTGTTTAATCCTCACGACACCCTTAGGAAGCATAAGCTATTTTTATTCTCTTTTTTTTTTCTGATGAGGAAACAGATACAGAGACTTAAAACAATTTGCTAAAGTCACACATCAAGTAAATAGCAGAAACAAGATTCAAATTCAGGACTAATTCTGAATCTCAAGATTTAACCACTGTGCATCCTCTCATATTTTTGTAAAGCTATGGAAGTATGTCTGGAACAATCATGCACAGAATCTATTATTTTTTCCAATTTGATCATTTTCTATTTTAACACACACCCCCCCACACACAATTTTTCCTTATATATTTTCCTCTCACACTAAGAACAAACCTTTGTTGTTACAAGGGGATGTCTATTTTTTCTGGGTTGAACAGATTTTAGAATTTGAAAATTCTAATATACCTGATTCACTAGCAACAATAAAGGGAGATTTGTCTCGGATGGCTGGGGCATTACGTGTGTGTGGAGTTGAGACTGTGGTAGGAGGTGTACTGGACTTGGAAGCAGAAGTGGGGGCGGGTTTGGACCTGATCTCCATTACTCGGTCACTGAGTGATCTTAGATATTCTAAAGAGCTAATGGAATATGTCATGTATAAGTGCAGTTTGTGAAACACACATCAGTGCAAGTAAACAATTTGTGAAGAAAATGCCTGGAGAGTGTGAGATGAAGAAGATTTGAAGTGATCAAGTAAGGTTGGATCCTCCTGTGTCTCATCTATGCTGAGTACTTGGGAAAACGGAAGGAACTTTTGGAATGAGAATCTGAGGGAATAATTATAAAAGCCTGGAATGTGTCGGGGTTGGGGGAATTTTTATCATGTGTGCCTTTTCTACTAAGTTTCCCACATCCACTTATTGGTAATTTGCTTCTTCAAAAACTGTAGGATGACACACGCTGGCCCAGTGATCAAATAGGGTGGTCATAAAATACAAAGCTAGACTTAAATGTTAGGCTGAACTCTGTGATATACTGTGCCTGTGTGACTGTTGGAACTGCCAAGGAGGCAGAAATAAGTACCTGATGGAGGTGGATGGTCAGGTGGGCAGCCAGTACTGATGTTCACTTTCCATATCCATATACCTCCTCATCTTTCCCAGTTTTTAAGAAATCTGTTCCCCTTCCTGAACTGCTTCTCCAAATTGGTTAAGTTCACATGTCAGTCAAAGCTGACCTTTTTGACCTTCTAGTCAGTGATAAGCAAGAAGAGTTGGCAGGAAGGAGGAAAGAGAAGATAGATAGATTGCTTTAGTTTCTAGAGGGATAAAGCATTTTCCTGATACTGCCTCACATCTCTGTCTCTTTCTCAACCTCTGTCCCTCATAATTATTCTGTTTTTCTCTTCTTACCATTGTAGAAGGCAGAGATGCCCAGACTCATTGTGGCAGGAACTACCTTGGTTGGGGAAACTCTGTCAGCTTATCATGGATTTGAGCTCTGCTCTCCTGACTCCTTCAGATCCTTGCTGGGCTGAGGGAGCTATGGAGTGCTCATTCCAACCTCACCCCTCAAGAGAGTTTTCTCTGTGACCTCTCTAGGTAGAAAAACCACAATGGGAAGCAGAATTGAGTGGAGCTGCCCTCAAGGAGGCAGGAAACTCCTGAAGCCTCCTTATGAAGATTGAGGCTATATTCAGAGCCTTTCAAACTTACCATAACATCTCCAGGGCATGCTTTAGTTTCCTCAACTGTGGGTAATCAAGGGTGATGGAAAAGTGTGTGTGTGTGAGAGTGTGTGTGTGTGTGTGTGTGTATGGTGAACAGGGAGTGTTGCAGTTTGAGTTCTCCAGGAAGGAAGCTTTGAGATGGAGATTAGCCTAAAAGATGTGTATTAGGGAGTGCTGTTGGGATAAACATCTGTGGAAGGAGAGGAAGGAAGAAGAGTTGGGCAGAGGGAGAATTTGGGTTGTGGTACTGTCCCAAAGAAGGTCTCAGTGGACTCTACTGGGAACTCTGGAGCTAGGATGTCAAGGGAGATGGTTCTTTATACACCCATGTTGGTCATTGGATGTAGGCTATCCCTGTAAGGAAGGATGCTTTTCAAAGTAGTATCTTTTAGTGGAGGCCATCTCCAAAGAAAGCTTAAAGCTGAGGACTGTCTTACAAGGCAGCCCTTGATCAGCTACGGTGTAGCCATTACCCACTTTTGACCTACACTTACACAGAGAGCTGACCTACCTGTAAACCATGCTCAGCCTTTTCCCTACTCCTTCAGCTGGTTATAGGGAATATTCTATGATCCCTCTCCTAGATCACTGGATTCCTAAAAATGATACTGATGTAGAGGATCCCCTGCATCTTTGTAGTGTTTGCTTTCTACCCTCAGGTTTGTCTGTGTCTTTCTAAGGCTCCAACTTGACAGCAACTTCTTGGTTACCTGGTCCAACCATAGTGCCATTCATATAGTGGGATGTTGAGATTGTCTGCATCTTTGAAACTAAATTATGATGGAATTCAACAAATTCAGCATATCCCTTGGGAAAAACATACTGTTTTCCATTCAAAGTGCATGCAAACTTTTTCGGATCCTTTTATGTGGAAGTAGGAGTAGAAAAGAATGAATTCACCAGATCAATGGCTGCAAACCATGCACCTGTGGCCACATCCTAGTCTTCTGAAGAAAATATACCACATCTGGCAAGATGGCTGAGATTGAGGATACTCCTTGGCTGAATTTTCAGTGGTCCACTGTCATGTTCCAGGACCTGCCTGGTTTTTGGAGGGACTTGACTGGTGAGTTAAGGAGAGATATGACAGGGGCATTCACCCTGGCATGCTTTCTCTGCCATTATCCTGGGATAAGATATTGTTTTTCATTTATTATCCTGGCTGGGGGATGGGCAGTTTCAGAGGCTTCCCACAGGCCAGGGATCCAAAGTTGGGGTTGTGTCAACTGCCAAGCATATCTTTGTAATGATATATTTGGAGACTAGTGAAATGATCTCACAGAAGGTCTGCAGATTAACTGGACATACTGTGTAACAGATTTGGGCCATACTTCATTTAATACCTTGTCCCCATATGCATCCTCTCTCATGATGGGGCCATGATGACATTTTCCCATGTAAAGTTACACAAGTAAATGGCCATAGGTACCTCTGGGGAAGGACAGTGGGAATCATTATGGGTACACTTTCTGTGGAGTTGCATGGCCCATCCTCCTTGGGACCTGGCCTCTCCATCAGTCAGTGAATTCTGGGTCTTAAAACTATCTCAGGTCTAAAAACTGGGCAAGGAATTAGAATGTTTATTGGAGTGACTACACTTAGTCTCTCCATCATTCATCCTTGATCTCCTTTGTTCATAGAGACGGAGCAGTACCGCTTATTGGTTGCTGATCTACTTGTCCCTAAGAACACCATCTCCATAATTCTTCCAGGTAAGGATTCCTGTACTGCCACTCTGACCTCACCATTTGTGATGGTTAATTTAATGTGTTAACTTGACTGGGCTAAAGTACCCAGTTATTTAACCAAAGACTAATTTAGGTGTTGCGGTGGAGGTATTTTGCAGATTGGTTAACATCTACAATAAGCTGACTTTAAGTAAAGGAGATTACCCTCGATAATGTAAGTAATGGAGTATAAAGTAAGTAAATAAAGTAAAAATATATTATTTTATAAAGTAGAAAATAGTGTAAGCAAAACAAGTAATGTTAAATAAAGGAGATTACCCTTATCTAATCAAAGACTAAGAGCATAAGCAAAAACTGAGGCTTCTTGGAAAAGAAGAAATTCTGTCTCAAGACTGCCTGAGTTTCTAGCCTGCTGGCCTATCCTATGGATTTTGAATCCCAGATCGCAGCATCAACTCCTGCCTGAGTTCCCAGCCTGCAGGTCTGCCCTGTGAATTTTAGACTTGCCAGCTCCCACAACTGCATGTGCCAATTCTTAAAATCTCTCTCATACATATATAAATATATAAAAATATATAAACATATAAAAATATACACATACATGTATCTATGTATATAATAGGAGATATCTGTGTATCTATATATCTACCTACCTCCTATTCTTCTCTTGTTTGGAGAACCCTGACTGATACCCTGCTTATTACAAAAGTTGGATCTATTTGGTTTCTTATGATTTAGGTTTGTCCCTTGGACTCTGTCATTCTCATTGCTATCAGTGAGCTGAGTTATGTGATGGCATGTCCTACTATCAGTCTAACTTACAGAGGAAAGAAGAACCACTATCAAAAGTGTAAAATGAAGAGTAAGAGTCTTGTCGTTCTGTTTCCATCCATTGTGTGCTTTTAGTTAGTTACAGTCATAAATTAAAATTAGGTGAAGACTTGGGTTAGTGTGTTCTACAGTAGTAGTTACTGGAACAATTATTAAAGTGAATATTTCATTTGCCAAATTGATTAGGATATTAGTCCCTTAGGTCAACTGGTTTTCAGGAAACTGGCTACGTTTAGTGCTTTAACATACAGTATCTCATTTAACCCTCACAATAACCTCAATAGCAAGGTACTATTACCACCCACCATAGATCTGAGGAAATAGAACTTCAGCCCCTGGCTTAGGGCACCCAGTCGCAGATCTAGTTCTGGTCTCAGGTCAGTCTGTGTCTAATACCCTTGGGATCAACCTCACCACTTGATACTTCCTGAACAAGCCTCAACACCTGCTCTGCAGTGTATCTCAGAGGAGTGGGCAGCCCTGCAAGCTCTCAGGAGGCAGTGGAACATATGGTCTATTGGAGATCAGGGTCAGTGATGTGGGGGTCTGTGAGGGCCAGGCTTTACCCTATCTGGGCCAGTCTGTGATGTGTGGAGAGGCCAACTCCATGCTATGCTTACTTCAAAAGCCAAGGTAACCACAGTCATTTCTGCCTTCCATGACATCAACATCAGCATCGAGGACACCTTCTCCTGGGACTCCTGGCTCGGCCCCTCTAGTCCCTTCTCAGGTTACCTCCCAAGGGGAAGGCAAGAAATCGGGCAATTAGATCATGCATGCTCCTTCTCTAATCAGAAGCTCTGGGCTGTTTTCCTCTGGGTATTAAGCTTGGTAAGTGGGGATCTTCTTGCCCATTTTTTCTTCTGCTCAAAAATGGGCATGAAACGTTCAAAAGACCCTTAGGTCACAAGAACTTCTTCTTTCCTTGGATACCAGCTCTCCTGAACAGAAAGTGGAGACTCAGGAAACAGCCTTGATCACAGTTGTCTGAGCTCACCAAGGATTGTCTCAGGTCAGAGGAAGGTGGAGAATCACCGCTTGGCACTGATGTGTGGTGCAAGAATGTGTATACACGTGGGTTTCTTGTTTCATTTCTTTTAACTGGGAAAGACTTGCCCTGAGCTAACATCTGTTGCCAATCTTCCTCTTTTTCTTTTTCCTCCCCAAAGCCCCAATACACAGTTATATATTCTACCTGGAAGTCCTTCTAGTTCTTCTGTGTAAGTCTCCACCACAGCATGGCTACTGACAGATGAGTGGTGTGGTTCTACACCTGGGAACTGAACCTAGGACACTGGAGCAGAGCGTGCTGAACTTTAAGCACTAGGCCATCAGCGCTGGCTCTGTGTGTATTTTTTGTGTTGTTTGTATAACCCAGTGTATTTAGTAGACAATTGACTCACATACTGACTCTCTTCGTGTAGGAAGGGTTTAGATAGATTATGGAGGGCTGGAAAACTCTTCTTAGTAGTGTGTGTGTGTGTGTGTGTGTGTGTACACGCATGTGCTGTTTAGGTTTATGTTTGTGTGTTGTGTTTGAGTGCATGGCTGCATGTGTGTCTGTGTGTATATAGTATGTGCCTTTTCATGTGGGTTTTGTTTTGTCTGGATGACTAGGTGTGTTGTTTATGTATTGTGTTGCATGTGACAGTGTTTTATTTATCAGTTGTATGTAAATTTGTGTGAAGATAACACAAACCTTCACTTCTTTTTCACCTGGAATGAATATAGGTCCTAAAGAGAATGAGTATAGGTCTGAGGTCTATGATTGTGTGTATGTGTGTGTGGCTTCAAGTGTGTTTTTATGTATAAAACACTCACACTCTGACTATTTTAACATAGAATGGGTATAGAAGAGAGGAAATTAAAACCATGGTAGGACAATACATATGTGTGTGTGTGTGTTGGATAAATAGACTCATATCTACATTCTCCCTTTATGTCTTATCTTCTCTTATTTCAGACAGAGACAGGCAGCTCCATGCAGGGTCCTCCTCAAGCCAAGTTGTAAACCATTTGTCCATGTGGGCTGAAGGCCCCACAGTGCTCTGAGGGCCCTTGTCTACTTTGGCCTTCAACAATGCCATATTTCTACTGTTGGGAACACAGTAGTTCTTAAGTGCTTAGGTTCTGGTGTCACACACATCTTAATTCAAATCTCCTATTTTTGACACTTCATAGCTTTGTGACCTTGGGCTCAACCTCTGTGAGGCTCAGAAGCCCGAACTGTTATATGTGATGAGAGTATTTAACCCAGTGTGTGGCATGTTATAAGCATGTACTAAATGAGTCTTAGCATCATAGTATTCCTTAAATGCATGAAATTCTCAACTTGCTAGCCATTTATTAACTGCTCAAGGCAGAGTATTTTGTGCAAACGCAGAGGAATCATCCAAAGAGCCCCTTTCAAACTCCAGCTGACAGGTTCCCTTCTTCCTTCCTGAGCGTGTATCCAGCTGCCTCTTTCACATAGAGGGTGGCTTGCATCAAGATTCTATTCCTCCTGATCCAGTCATTGAATGTGAAGATCCTACTTGACACATAACTTCTGGGTTTCCCCCCAGAGATTCTTAAGTTCCAAGGAGAAGTCTGATCCGATAAATGCCAGTGGGCAGCCAAGTCTCAACAGAAGGTTAAGTCACTGCCCTCCTCCTGGTCCCCGCTGACTGAGCTGACCTGCTTGGCTGAGCTTCTCTCTGTTCTTTGAAGAGGCACTTCTATCAGATACCGATGCCTTACAGTGATATCTCTCACTGGATTCCCTCTCTAGGGCCTCTGTATGTGACCTCTAACTCTTTAACTCCCAGTGAAGGAGTTGTAGGCACTCAATAAATGTTTACTAATTAATGTAATTAAATGCATGTAAAAGTCCTTTGCACATTAGAAAGTGTAGTGTAAGTAGGTGACCATGCTTTCTGGTTATCCCAGGAAAGTTGTGCTGTAGATCTGTTGTCCTGGTATGATTATTATATAACTTCTCTTTCACTCTTAGAAGTGTCCTGGCTTGTATAATAAAATATAGAGTCATCATATGTGTAAGTATGAATGTTGTTGATAATCAAGCCAGTGGCTGGGGTAATTTGGAAGCCCTGAAACAATTTCAAACAAGGTCTGAGATTTCCTCCAAATGAAAGAGGGGCAAGACTAGTGGAATGGTGAAGAATAGGACCTCTGTTCACACAAACATAGATTAGAATTGTGACTGCATCAGGTATTACTATTGTGACTTTGGCCTAATTATGTAACCACCATAAGATTGTGTCCTGAAACCTAAATTTACCATTATTAATTCCTATGTCCTAGTAGGAAGTCATTAAATATTAACCTTGCTCAATGCTAAGGTAAATTTTGGGAATTAGTCATAGTTAATCAGATGACTATGAATTCTAACAGACATCTCACATCCTACATTATCAGCAAGTTCTTAGGGCTCTGGGAAGGTCCCTGGGTAAATTCTCAAGCCTCTGATTGCCTACGCACGCTTATATTGGAGAGAGAGGAAGAAAAGGAAAAGGGGGAAGGGAGAGGGAGATGGAGACGTAGAATAACTGAGTTGGGTGGTGTGAAGAAGAAATTATATTTTTAAGATCATTGCCATCAGGAAATTACTCCCTAGGGCCCATGGTCTGGGCCTGTCCCCTTTCCCAGGGAGTGGGAAAGTCCAGAAGGTTAACAATTTTTCTAGGCCAGCATCTGGGTCTTGTCTGATGCCCATCACTTTTCTGTTCTATTGAGTTCCTGGAGTTTGATGCCAGATTTATCTGTTGAACATGTTCTACTATAATAAGAGCTAGCATTGTTGAGTACCTACTGTGTGCAAGACAGTGTTCTAAATTTATTACATACATTCACTCATTTAATACTGTCAACATCCCCATAACTAGGTAATAATATTATTCTCATTTTATGGAGGAAGAACCGAGGTACATAGAGAAAGTGCTCAAGGCAATCCGGGTAGTAAATTGTTGGCATACAATGCAAGCCTCTTGGCTACAAAGCCCCAGCTCTTGGTGAGTACTCTATAATGTGCTCATAGAATGTGAGCTCCAAGAGGGAAGCGGATCAGATATTTTGTTTTCTGTTCTATGCGCAGTGCCAAGAGCACCATCTGGGACATGGTTGAATAAGTGTAGAAATTAACACTGATCTCCTTTGAGGGGAATCTTGTTTGCCTTTGGAAATCTGATGCACTCTGTGACTAGAATGTAGCAGGCAGAAGAATCAGACAGCAAAATGTGCAGTTTGTTTGAATTTTGACACAGTTTCCAGGAAAAAAAGCTTGTGACTGTAATGCACACATGGTGATGATAACTGCCATATCTCAGTCCCTGACATTTCCTACCCCCTTTATCCCCAGCAGAAACTGAGAAGAGAATGAGAAGCGAGAACCAAAGCAGCGTGTCTGAATTCTTCCTCCTGGGGCTCCCAATCCGGCCAGAGGAGCAGAGTGTGTTCCTTGCCCTGTTCCTGGGCATGTACCTGACCACAGTGCTGGGGAACCTGCTCATAATCCTGCTGATCAGGCTGGATTCTCACCTCCACACTCCCATGTACTTCTTCGTCAGCCACTTGGCCCTCTCTGATGTCTCTTTCTCATCTGTCACTGTCCCAAAGATGCTCATGAACATGCAGACTCAGCAGTTATCCATCTCCTATGTGGGGTGTGTTTCCCAGATGTATTTTTTCATACTTTTTGTTTGTCTTGACAATTTCCTTCTTGCAGTCATGGCATATGACAGGTATGTGGCCGTCTGTCACCCACTCCACTACACTGCTGTCATGAGGAAGGAGCTGTGTGTCTTATTGGTGGCTGGATCCTGGTTCTTATCTTGTGCCCATGCCCTGTTGCATACAGTCCTTTTCTCTCACCTGTCCTTCTGTGCCGACAATACCATTCCCCACTTCTTCTGTGATCTCACTGTGCTCTTGAAGTTGACCTGCTCAGACACCTCCCTCAATGAGCTAGTTATCTTCATTGAGGGGGGAGTGTTTGCCTTCTTATCATTCACTACTATTTTGGGCTCTTATATCTGCATTGGGGTCACCATCCTGAGGGTTCCCTCCATCAAAAGGATCTGTAAAGCCTTGTCTACCTGTGGATCCCACCTGTTTGTGGTGTTTTTGTACTATGGGACTCTTGCAATGATTTACTTCTTTCCTTCATCAAACAGTTCCAAAGTCAAAGACATAATTGCTTCAGTTATGTATACGGTGGTGACACCCATGTTAAACCCCTTTATCTATAGCCTGAGGAACAGAGACATGAAATTGGCTCTGGGGGTACTTTATAGGAGGGGAATTATTTTTGCCACGTAACAGATATTCACTCACGTTCTTAATTTTCCTAGTGATGCTTCCAGAGACATTTCCTTGAAAAATTGCATAGGTGACTGTGGTAGATTGCAAAAATCATCACAATATTTTGCAGCCCCTCCTTGCAAGTAGGAGTTTATTTCCCCACCCGTTGAATCTGGGTAGGGCTTGCAATTCGCTTTGACTAATAGATTTAGTGAAAGTGATGCTGGAGAGTTCCAAGCCTGGGTAGACTATGTCCCTGCTGCTCTTGGGACCTTGACACCACCATGTGAACTAGCCTAAGCTAGACTGCATGAGGATGGGGGGCCACATGGAGGAGAACCAAGATGCTCCAGCTAATAATCCACCAGCTCCCAGGTGACCTGGTAGGTGATTGCAGAAGCACAAGTAAGCCCCTGCTGAGATCAGTTGAACCTAGCTCAGATCAGAAGCACCATCCAACTCAGCACAGTCCCAGCCCAAATTGCCAGCCCACAGTATTGTCATATAAACAAGTAGTTGTAGTTTAAGCCACTACATTTTGGGATAGTTTGCTATGCAGCAAAAGCTAACTGTTATACTGACTGCCCTTGTTCCTGATACTCTCCAAACTGCTTGATTTCCATGATCCCTACCCCTTTTCTGTTCCCTATATTTTAAAAGATTTATTATTATTATTATTTTAATTGCAGTAACATTGGATTATAACAATATATAGATTTCAGGTGTACATCGTAATATATTTCAAATTCTGTGTAGATTACATCATGTTCACCACCCAAAAACTAATTATAGTCCATCTCCTCATATGTGAGCCTACTCACACCTTTTGCCCACCAACCCCCCTTCCCCTCTGGTAACCACCAATCCAATCTCTGTTGCTATGAGTTTGTTTGTCGTTGTTTTTGTCTTCTACTTATGAGTGAGATCATATGGTATTTGACTTTCTCCCTTTGACTTATTTCACTCAGAATAATACCCTCAAGGTCCATCCATGTTGTCACACATGGCCGGATTTCATAATTTCTTATGGCTGAGTAGTATGCCATTGTGTATAAATACCACATCTTCTTTATCCATTCATCCCTTGATGGGCACCTAGGTTGCTTCCAAGTCTCGGCTACTGCGTATAATGCTGCAATGAACATAGGGGTGCAAGTATCTTTATGCATTTGTGTTTTCAAGTTCTTTGGCTAAATACCCAGCAGTGGGATAGTTGGATCATATGGTAGATCTTTTCTTAATTTTCTGAGGATACTCCATACTGCTTTCCATAGAGGATGCACCAGTTTGCACTCCCACCAGCAGGGTGCAAGGGTTCCCTTCTCTCCACATCCTCTCCAACATTTGTTGTTTCCTGTCTTGTTAATTATAGCCATTCTGACCGGAATGAGGTAATACCCAATTGTAGTTTTGATTTGCATTTCCCTGATAGCTAATGATGTTGAACATCTTTTCATATGCCTGTTGGCCATCCATATATCTTCTTTGGAGAAATCTCTGTTCAGATCTTTTGCCCATTTTTAAATTGCATTGTTGGTTTTTTTTGTTGTTGTTGTTGAGATCTATGAGTTCTTTGTATGTTTTGGATATTAGCCCCTTATCTGATATATGGTTTGCAAATATCTTCTCCCAATTGTTAGGTTGTCTTTTCGTTTTGTTGATGGTTTTCTTTGCTGTGCAGAAAGTTTTTAGTTTGACGTAGTCCCATTTGTTCATTTTTTCTTTTGTTTCCCTTGCCCAGTCAGATATGGTACTTGAGAATATGCTGCTAAGACTGATGTCAAAGAGCATACTGCCTATGTTTTCTTCTAGAAATTCCATGGTTTCGGGTCTTACATCCAAGTCTTTAATCCATTTTGAGTTTATTTCTGTGCATGGTGTAAGGGAATGGTCTACTTTCATTCTTTTGCATGTGGCCGTCCAGTTTTCCCAACACCATTTATTGAAGAGACTCTCCTTTCTCCATCGTATGCTCTTGGCTCCCTTGTCAAATATTAGCTGTCCATAAATGTGTGGGCTTATTTCTGGGCTCTCGATTCTGTTCCATTGATCTGTGTGTCTGTTTTGTGCCAGTACCATGCTGTTTTGGTTACTATGGCTTTGAAGTATATTTTGAAATCAGGGAGTGTGATACCTCCAACTTTGTTCCTTTTTCTCAGAAATCCTTTGGCTATTCGGGGTCTTTTGTTGTTGCATATAAATTTTAGAATTCTTTGTTCTATTTTTGTGGAAAATGTTCTTGGAACTTTGATAGGGATTGCATTGAATCTATAGATTGTTTTAGGAAGTATGGACATTTTAAGGATGTTAATTCTTCCAATCAAAGAGCATGGAATATCTTTCCATTTCTTTGTGTCTTCGATTTCTTTCAACAATCTTTTATAGTTTTCAGTGTACAGCTCTTTCACCTCGTTGGTTAAGTTTCTTACTGGGTATTTAATTCTTTTTGTTGCAATTGTAAATGGGATTGTATTCTTAATTTCTCTTTCTCCTACTTCGTTGTTAGTGTATAGAAATGCAACCGACTTTTCTGTTGATTTTGCATCCCGCGACTTGACTGTATTCATTTATTGTTTCTAAAAGCTTTTTAGTGGATTCTTTAGGGTTTTCTAGATATAAAATCATGTCATCTGCAAAGAGCAACAGCTTCACTTCTTCTTTTCCAATGTGGATCCCTTTTATTTCTTTTTCTTGCCTGATTGCTCTGGCTAGGACTTCCAATACTATGTTAAATAAGAGTGGTGACAGTGGGCATCCTTGTCTGGTTCCTGTTCTTAGAGGGATAGCTTTCAGTTTTTCTCCATTGAGAATGATATTTGTGGTGCGTTTGTCACATATGGCCTTTATTATGTTGAGGTATTTTCCTTCTATACCCATTTTATTTAGAGTTCTTATCATAAATAGATGCTGTATCTTATCAAATGCTTTCTCTGCATCTATTGAAAATGATCATGTGATTTTTATTCTTCATTTTGTTAATGTGGTGTATCATGTTGATAGATTTGTGGATGATGAACCATCTCCGCATCTCTGGAATGAAACCCACTTGATCGTGATGTATGATCTTTTTAATGTATTGTTGTATTTTATTTGCTAGTATTTTGTTGAGGAGTTTTGCATTGATGTTCATGAGTGATATTGGCCTGTAATGTTGTTGTTCAGTGTTGTCCTTGTCTGGTTTTGGTATCAGGATAATGTTGGCTTTGTAGAAGGAGTTGGGAAGCCTCCCCTCCTTTCCAATTTTTTGAAAGAGTCTGAGAAGGCTAGGTATTAAGTCTTCTCTGAATGTTTGGCAGAAATCACCAGGGAAGCCATCTGGTCCTGGACTTTTATTTTTTGGGAGGTTTTTGATTGCTGTTTTGATCTCCTTACTGGTGATTGGTCTATTCAAATTCCCTCTTCTTTGTCCAGTTTTGGAAGGATGTATGTTTCTAAGAATTTATCCATTTCTTCTAGATTATGCAATTTGTTGGCGTATAGCTTTTCATACTATTCTCTTATTATCTTTTGTATTTTTGAGGTGTCCGTTGTAATCTCTCTTCTTTCATTTCTGATTTTATTTATTTGAGTCTTCTCTCTTTTTTCTTGGTAAGTCTCACTAAGGGTTTGTCAATTTTGTTTATCTTTTCAAAGAACCAGCTCTTGGTTTCATTAATTTTTTCTATTGTTATTTCAGTCTCTATTTCATTTATTTCTGCTCTGATTTTTATTATTTCCTTCCTTCTGCTGATTTTGGGCTTTGTGTGTTCTACTTCTTCCAGTACCTTTAGATGTGCTTTTAGATTGTTTATTTGGGATTTTTCTTGTTTGTTGAGGTAGGCCTGAAGTGCTATAAACTTCCCTCTTAGAACCGCTTTGTTGTATCCCACAGATTTTGGCATGTAGTATTTTCATTTTCATTTGTTTCCAGGAATTTTTTGATTTCTCCTTTGATTTTTTCATTGACCCAATTGTTGTTCAGTAGCACTTTGTTTAATCATCACATTTTTGTGTCTTTTCTGGTTTTCTTCCTGTAGTTGATCTCTAGTTTCATACCTTGTGGTCAGAAAACATACATGGCATTTTTTCGATAGTCTTCAATTTATTGAGGCTTCTTTTGTGGCCTAATCTGTGATCAATCCTGGAGAATGTTCCAAGTGCATTTGAAAAGAATGTGTATTCTGTGGTTTTTGGATGGAATGTTCTACATATATCTACCAAGTCCATCTGGTCTAATGTGTCCTTTAAGGCCAGCGTTTCCTTATTGATCATCTGTTTAGAATGTCTATCTATTAGCATAAGCAGAGTGTTAAAGTCCCCTCCTATTGTTGTGTTACTATTTATTTCTCCTTTTATGTCTGTTAATAATGCTTTATTTATTTATGTGCTCCTATGTTGGATGCATAGATATTTACAAGTGTTATATTCACGTGTTGGATTGTTCCTTTTATCATTATGGAGTGTTCGTCTTTGTCTCTTGTTACAGTTTTTGTGTTCAAGTCTATTTTGTCTGATATAAGTATTGCTACCCCTGCTTTCTTTCTTTGCCATTTGCATGGAATATCTTTTTCCATCCTTTCACTTTCAGTTTGTTAGTGTCTTTAGGTCTGAATTGCGTCTCTTGTATGCAGCATATACATAGGTCTTGTTTTTTTTTATCCAATCTGCCACCCTATGCCTTTTGATGGAGCATTTAGTCCACTGACATTTAAAGTAGTTACTGATAAATATGTATTTATTGCCATTTTGTTACTTTTTTTCTGGGTGTTTTAGTAGTTCTTCTCTGTTCGTTTCTTCTTCTCTTGCTCTCTTCCCTTGTGGTTTGATGGCTTTCTTTAGTAATATGTTTGATTACTTTCCTCTGTCTTATTTGTTTACTTATTATAGGTTTCTGGTTTGTGATTACCATGAGGTTCCTATATAATATTCTACGTATATAGCAATCTATATTGAGTTGATCATCTCTTTAGCTTGAACCTCTTTCTATAATAGCTCTCACTGTAATCCCTCTTCCCACATTTTATGTTTTTAAAATCGTATCTAATCTCTTGTTTTGTGTGTGTCTATCCATTACTCTCTTATCATTGACATAGGTAATTTTAGGACTTCTGTCTTTTAGCCTTCATTTTAACTTCATATGTGGTTGATCTGCTACCTTTACTATATTTTTCCATTTACCAGTGCTTTTTCGCCTATTTTCTTTGACAATTTTCTTATCCTTATTTGTGTTCTTCTCTTTCCCACTTAGATAAGTCCCTTTAGCATTTCTTGTAGAACTGGTTTCTTGGTGATAAACTCCTTTAATTTTTGCTAGTCTGGGAAGCTCTTTATCTTTCCTTCCATTCTGAATGATAATCTTGCTAGATAGATTATTATTGGCTGTAGGTTTTTTCTTTCAGCACTTTAAATATGTCATGCCACTCCCTTCTAGCCTGTATGGTTTTGGCTGAGAAGTCTGTTGACAGCCTTTTGGGCTTTCCTTTGTATGTCACTTGTTGCCTTTCTCTTGCCACTTTTAGGATTCTCTCTTTATCTTTAGTTTTGGACATTTTAATTATAATGTGTCTTGGTGTGGGCCTCTTGGTGTTCATCTTGTTTGGTACTTTCTGTACTTGGGTGTCTCTTTTCTTCCTTAGGTTAGGAAAGTTTTCAGCTATTATTTCTTCAAATAAATTCTCTGTCCCTTTACCTTTCTCTTCTCCTTCAGGGACCCCTACAACATGAATGTTAGTGCTCTTGATATTGTACCAGGGTTCCCTTAGACTGTTCTCATTCTGTCTAATTCTTTTTTATTTTATCTGTTCAGCTTGGGTTATTTCCTCTAGTCTTGCTTGCAGCTCGCTGATCCATTCTTCTGTATCATCTGCTCTGCCATTTTTCATTTCCAGTATTGTATTCTTAATTTCTGATTTGTTCTTTTTATATGTTCCAATTATTTGTTGATGTTCTCACTGTGTTAATCCAGTCTGCCCCCAACATCAGTAAGTATCCTTATGAGTTTTGTGTGAACTCTTTGTCAGGTAGATTACTTATTTTTGTTTCATTTAGTTCTTTTTCTTGGGTTTTGTCCTGTTCCCTTGCATGGAATGTATTCCTATGCCTCCTAATTATGTCTCTTTCTCTGTGCTTATATCTATGTATTAGGTGAGTCAGCTATGTCTCCTGATCTTGGAGAAGTGGCCTTATGTAAGAGATGCCTTTTGAGACCCAGTAGTGGTCCTCAAAGATGATGAGAGCCTCCCTCTCATCACCAGTCCAAATGATCCAAGAGTGAGTGATCCCTGTGTGGGCTACTTGTGTCATTCTGCTGTGGCGTGGTTGCTCTTACTACAGGTACCCAGGGAGTCTAGTCTTTCCCTCTCTGGCTGGCTGTTTGCAAATTGGGTTTGGGGAGCCCCAACACAGCTGGCTAGAAGGTCTAATAGCACAATCCTGTTGCAGTTATCCAGTTAATTGAGTATGTACTCAGTGTAGCTGGCTGCTAGGCTCTGGGGCTTACAATTGCTGTAGGCCTCAGGCCTGCAAGGCTGTTGTCAGCTCTCTTAGGATTGCATCCTAGTGGAGCTGGCTCTAGGTGTGGGAGCACCCAATCACTTCAGACTTTGGAATTTGGGTCCAATTCTCTTTGTGGCTATTTGTGAAGCACAGGTCTGCCACTTACAAATCCCTGTCTCACAGGTCCACACCCACCATTAACACAGCCTTGGTCTGTGCACTCTTCTCAACCCCCTGCAGCATACCCAGTCATCCCACTACAGAGGCTCCCACCTCTCCACCAACAACCCCACAGTTCACCCAGTCCTCACACAGGCCCTGCCCCACAGAGGCAGACATACTCAGCTGACCATAGGGGATCAATGCACCTAGTCTATGCAGGCTGACAAGTAGCCTGAAGGCTGGCTTTTGGGTGGGGCCACTCCCTAGGGTGGGTTACCTGCCCTGGCTGAGCTGTATTAAATCTGTGCTCTAGTGGGTGTGGCTGAACCCTGGGATTACAAGCCAGGGGAAGAACTCCAATGTTGCCTGCCAGGGTCTGTGTCGACATGCCTGTAATAAGTCACAACAATGGCCGCCACCAATGTCTCAGTCTCTGGAGAGGTCTCACCTCTCACTGAGATGCACCAAGAACCTACCAGGTGACTCTCTTTTCACCAAAGGACCATGCAGCTTTCTTTTTGGTGATTTTAGGTTGCTCTTTGAGACAGGTGATTTTTTGCATAGGCCTTTTAAGAGCCAGATAATTTCAGCTTTTATCCAATAGCTTTTCTGGGGGTATTCCCCATTGTAGTTAATAGCCAGTGAAGCCAGATAGTAGGACAATTTTCTCAGTTATGCTGAGTCTGAAGGGTGCTTACAGCACTAACATGCCCCTGCTAAGGTCTCCACTTCTCTGGGGAAGGCTGCATACCTTCGGGTGGCTGTGGAGCTCTGCTGTTCATGAAGGTGGCTTTCTTTCTCTCCAGAAGGAATTTCCGCCTCTTCTCCCTCAGTCAGGACTGTCCCTTATTGTAGGGGTTCTTTTTATCCAGTTTTCAGTTTTCTCTCCAGGGTAATTTTTCCAAGAATAGTTGTAACCTGTTTGTGTTTGTGGGAGGAGGTGAGATCTGAGTCTGCCTACAGCATCATCTTGAAGAGATCTCCAGGAAAGTTCTTTTTACAGGACAATACAACTGATAAATGTAGAATAAATGATAGAGTTAGAAAGTCATCATTTGGCCACGACTTTTGCAATAATTTTTTCATATGAGAATCATCAATGGATGTTAAATACAGCGAGTTAACGTTTAAATGGAAAAGAGTTTATGCTTATATACTCTCAAAATATCTACCAAAATGATACTTATTAATTACAAAGTTTAAAATAGTAACTTTACAGTAGAGAACTTGGCAGAGCCACCTTAACCAATTAATCAAGGATAAAATCACTAGCAATTGGAAAAACAGGTATTATATACCATCTGATAATATGCACAGTGATAGACATGCCTAAAATCTAAGCCTGAAATATACATACATACATAAGTAAAGATAGTAAAATGTTAACCATTGGGGAAATCTGGGTGAAGTTTGTGCAAGAATTCTTTGTATCATTTTCACAACTTTTCTATAAGTCTGAAATAATTCAAAATAAAAAGTTAAAAAATTCTTTTTTGAGTGATGTCAGCATCATGACATAGTGAGCTTGCCTGGCACTCTCTCCCCTCCAACATACAACAAAAAGGAGCAACCATATTCCCATAGAAAATATCCTAATAGCACAGGAATCCTTGGAGAGTCACGGCAGCCAAATGACGGGGGGCGGAGAGGCTGGAACCCCCTCAGAGGAGCTGGAATGGGGTAAGAGAGAACTTTCTTCCTTTCCCTAAAGACTGTGGCCATTGCCTTGGGAGGGTCTATGAGGGAAGGAGTGGGGGAGGGGTGGCCTGTCCGCAGGATCACCCAGGACTCCCTAGCGCCCTTGAAGCCTAGATAGAAGCCCTCTAATGGGGTGAAAACTTTTGTGTGGGGTGACTGCATCAAGCCAAGACCCCAGGAGACTAGGTAGCAAGAGCTGATCGGGAAATTGGGGATTGCATGCAAGAGAAAGTGCCCCCCCCCAACCTGCGCTGTGCAGCACCATCTTGGCTGAAGGTGGAGGCCTCAGAATATTCGGATCTTGACCCCCATCCAGTGGTGATAGGCTTTAATTGCAGCCAAATACTATCACAGTGGGAAAAACCCGTTCTTCCAGCATCAAACATTTCATCAAAACTCCAGACCAGAGAGAAAACTAATACCCAGAATTCTGTCCTGAAGACTCAGAAATAAATATATTAAATGACAATGAACTCAGAATAGCTATTGTCAGACAACTCAATGAGGTAAAAGAGAATATAGAGAAAAATTCAACGAGTTCAGGAGCTACTTCACACAGGAGAGTGAAACAATAAAGAAGCATCAATCAGAAATACTAGAGATGAAAGGCACAATGGCAGAGATAAAACAAACTATGGATTCCCGGAATGCTCGTGTGGACACCATAGAGGAACAAATCAGCATAATCGAAGATAGACATGTTGAATTGCTCCAGACAGAGGAGGAGAGAGAACTGAGACTAAAAAGAAATGAAGAAAGTCTCCAAGAAATATCCAAATCAATGAGGAAATTCAACATAAGAATTATAGGTATCCAAGAAGGTGAAGAGAAGGAGAATGGAGCAGAAAGTGTGCTCAAAGAAAGAAGAGCAGAGAACTTCCTAAATCTAGGGAATGAGAGAGAAATGTGTGTGGAGGAAGCTTTCAGATCTCCTAGATTTGTCAATGTAAAAAGACCTACTTCAAGGCATATAGTAGTAAAACTGGCAAAAGTGAATGACAAAGAAGGAATACTGATGGCAGCAAGGCAGTAGAAAAGAACCTGCAAAGGAACCCCTATCAGACTTTCAGCAGATTTCTCTGCAGAAACCTTACAAGCTAGGAGAGAATGGAATGACACATTTAAAACTTTAAAAGAGAAAAATCTTCAGCCAAGAACACTTTATCCAGCAAAAATATCCTTCAGATACGAGGGAGAAATTAAATCTTTCCCAGACAAAAAAAAGCTAAGGGACTTCATAGCCACAAGATTCCCCCTACAAGAAATCCTCAACAAGATTCTCATACCTGAGAAAGAAAAAAAGGGAGAAAGGGTCACAAAGCAGAGTAAGGAGACACATAGAATCAGAATAGGATGACAAATATTCAACTATAGCATTAGGATAAAGGGAAGGAAAACACCAAAAATAAAGACAATCTTGTCACTTTAACCACAAACACACAACACGAGTTGGAATAAGATATGAGAATAATAACTTAGGAGGGGAGGAGGAAAGGGACTTAATTAGTTTATACTAAGGAAATAAGAGGCCATCAGAAAATGGACTATGTTATGCATGAGATTCTGAATACAAGCCTCAGGGTAGCCACTAAATTAAAAAGTAGAACAGAAACACAAAAAATAAATAAGTAACAAACGAAGAAACACAGCATAAAAACTGCATAATTCAATGGGTAGACCAAAATGCACAGGATGAGAAACAAAGGGAATGCTGGAAAACCAGAAAGCGAGTGATATAATGACAGCATTAAGCCCTCATATAGCAATAATCACCCTCAATGTAAACGGATTGAACTCTCCAATAAAAAGACGCAGAGGGGCAAGGTGGATTAAAGAACAAGATCCAATAATTTGTTGCCTCCAGGAAACACATCTCGGCTCCAATGACAAATACAGGCTCAGAGTGAAGGAGTGGAAGACGATACTCCAAGCTAATGGCAAACAAAAGAAAGCAGGTGTCACATTACTTATATCAGACTAAGTAGACTTCAAGATAAGGCAGGTAAAGAGAGACAAAGAGAGGCAATATATAATGATCAGAAGGACACCCCATCAAGAAGAAATAATGCATATAAATATCTACGCACCCAACACAGGAGCACCAAAGTTCATAAAGCAACTACTAACAAACTTAAAAGAAGATATCAAAAATAACACAATAATAGTAGGGGACCTCAACACCCCACTCACATCATAGGACAGATCATCCAGACAGAAAATCAACAAGGAAACAGTGGAATTAAATGGAAAGCTAAAACAGTTGGACTTAACACTCCATCCAAAAACTGAAGAATACACATTCTTCTCAAGTGTACAAAGAACATTCTCAAGGATAGACCATATGTTGCAAAACAAGGCAAGCCTCTATAAATTTTAAAAAATTGAAATAATAACAAGCATCTTTCTGATCATAATGCTATAAAGCTAGAAATTAATTACAAGAAAAAAATTGAGAAAGGGACAAAGATGTGGAGACTAAACAATGTGTTATTGAACAAGCAAGGTATCATTGAAGAAATCAAAGAAGAAATCATAAAATACCTGAAGACAAATGAAAATGATAACATGACATACCAATTCATATGGGATCAGAAAAAGCTCTATTAAGAGGGAAATTCATTGCAATATAGCACACCTTAACAAACAAGAAAAATCCCAAATAAGCAATCTCAAATTACACCTAACCGAATTAGAAAAAGAAGAACAAACAAAGCCCAAAGTCAGAAGAAGCAGAGAAATAATAAAAATCAGAGCAGAAATAAGTGCTATTGAAATAAAAACAGCAGTAGAAAGGATCAATGAAACAAAGAGCTGGCTCTTTGAGAAGATAAATAAAATTGACAACCCCGTAGCCAGACTTACAAAGAAAAAATTAGAGAAAGCTCAAGTAAACAAAATCAGAAATGAAAGAGGAGAAATAACAAGACTCCACCGAAATACTACGGACTATAAGAGAATACTATGAAAAACTATATGCCAACAAAATGGGTAACCTAGAGGAAATGGATAAATTCTTACACTCTTACAATCTCCCAAAGCTGAGTCAAGAAGAAACAGACAATCTGAACAGACCAATCACAAGGAAAGAGATTGCAATAGCAATCAAAAGCATCCCAAAGAATAAAAGCCCAGGACTAGAGAGTTTTCCTGGGGAATTCTAGCAAACTTTCAGAGAAGATTTAAAACCTATCCTTTTCAAGCTATTCCAAAAAATTAGGGAGGATGGAGCACTTCCTAACACATTCTATGATGCCAACATCTCTCTGATACCAAAGCCTGACAAGGACAGCATGAAAAAGGAGAACTACAGGCCAATATTGCTGATGAACATAGATGCAAAAATTCTCCACAAAATTTTGGCAACTCGAATTCAGCAATACATCAAAAAGGATCATACATCATGACCAAGTGGGATTCATACCAGGGACAAAGGGATGGTTCAACATCCGCAAATCAATCAATGTGATACACCACATCAACAAATTGAGGAATAAAAACCACATGATCATCTCAATAGATGCAGAGAAAGCACTTGATAAGATCCAACTGCCATTTATGATAAAAACTCTGAACAAAATGGGGATAGAAGGAAATTACCTCAACATAATAAAGGCCATATATGACAAACCCACAGCCAACATCATACTCAATGGGCAAAAACTGAGCACCGTCCCCCTGAGAACAGGAATGAGACAAGGATGCCCTCTATCACCACTCTTATTCAACATAGTACTGGAGGCTTTGGCCAGAGCAATTAGGCAAGAGAAAGGAATAAAAGGAATCCAAATAAGGAAGGAAGAAATGAAACTCTAGCTGTTTTCAGACAACATGATCTTATATATACAAAACCCCAAAGAATCCATTGGAAAACTTTTAGAAATAATCAACAACTACAGCAAAGTTGCAGGGTATAAAATCAACTTAAATAAATCAATAGCATTTCTATACTCTAATAACGAACTAACAGAAAAAGAACTCAAGAACACGATACCATTCTCAATCACAACAAAAAGAATAAAATACCTTGGAGTGAACTTAACTAAGGAAGAGAAAGACCTATACAACAAAAACTACAAGACTTCCCTGAAAGAAATTGATAACGACATAAAGAGATGGAAAGACATTCCATGCACCCGAATTGGAAGAATAAACATAGTTAAAAAGTCCATACTACCTAAAGCAATCTGAAGATTCAACACAATCCCAATCAGAATCCCAATGACATTCTTCACTGAAATAGAACAAAGAATCCTAAAATTCATATGGGGCAACAAAAGACCCCGAATTGCTAAAGCAATCCTGAGAAAAAAGAACAAAGCTGGAGGCATCACAATCCCTGACTTCAAAACATACTACAAAGCTACAGTAATCAAAACAGCATGGTACTGGTACAAAAACAGGTGTACAGATCAATGGAACAGAATTGAAAGCCCAGAAATAAAACCACACATCTCTGGACAGTTAATCTTCAACAAAGGAGCTGAGGGCATACAATGTAGAAAAGAAAGTTTTTTCAACAAATGGTGCTGGTAAAACTGGATAACCACGTGTAAAAGAATGAAAATTGACCATTCTTTTTTACTATTCACAAAAATAAACTCAAAAATGGATCAAATACCTAAAGGTAAGACCTGAAACCATAAGGCTTCTAGAAGAAAATATAGGCAGTATGTACTCTTTGACATCAGTATTAAAAGGATCTTTTTGGACACCATGTCTTATCAGACAAGGGAAACAATAGAAAGAATAAACAAGTGGGACTTCATCAGACTAAAGAGTTTCTTCAAGGCAAGGGAAAACAGGATTGAAACAAAAAAACAACACACCAATTGGGAAAAAATTGCAAGTCATATATCTGACAAAGGGTTAATCTCCATAATATATAAAGAACTCACACTACTCAACAACAAAAAATCAAACAACCCGATCAAAAAATGAGCAGGAGACATGAACAGACATTTCTCCAAAGAAGATATATGGATGGCCAATAGGCACATGAAAAGATGTTCATCATCACTGATCATCAGGGAAATGCAAAACAAAACTACACTAAGATGTCACCTTATACCCAGTAGAATGGCAAAAATAACCAAAAGAATAAGTAACAAATGTTGGAGAGGTTGTGGAGAAAAAGGAACCATCATACACTGCTGGTGGGAATGCAAACTGGTGCAGCCACTATGGAGAACAGTATGGCGATTTCTCAAAAAATTAAAAATAGAAATACCATATCACCTAGCCACCTCACTACTGGGTATCTATCCAAAGAACTTGAAATCAGCAATTCCCAAAGTCCCATGCACCCCTATGTTCATTGCAGCATTCTTTACAATGGCCAAGACGTGGAAGCAACCTAAGTGCCCAGCAACTGATGATTGGATAAAGAAGATATGGTATATATACACAATGGAATACTACTCAGCCATAAAAAAGGATAAAATCGTCCCATTCACAACAACATAGATGGACCTTGAGGGTATTATGTTAAGTGAGATAAGCCAGATAGAGAAAGTCAATCTCTGTATGACTCCACTCATATGTGGAAGTTAAACATGTAGACAAAGAGAACAGATTAGTGGCTACCAGGGGAAAGGGTGGCTGTGGGGGTGGGCACAAAGGGTGAAGCGGTGCACCTACAGCACGACTGACAAACAATAATGTACAACTGGAATTTCACAAGGGTGTAATCTCAATAAAAAGTTAAAAAAATTCTTTTTCCCAGCTGTAACCAAGCCCAAGAAGAAAGAAGTCTTGGGCATCACTGGCACCAGGCATACTGCCCACTGGGACTCCAGTACCTCTGGCTTCTGGACAAACAGCTCCCAAAAGGCAGTGAAAAATTAGCCAGAAGCTTGGGGACTTCGTTTTAGTCCTCTCATTGGTAATTAAAATATTATTTTCTGACTCATTTCTCTAGAGCAGGTTAAGGAATATGAAATTGCTGAGGTGACAGATGTTCTATTTGTCTGGACACTGAGTCTCTTTAAGGGAAGCTGAGGATTTGGGCATCAGTCTGGAGCAGGTGTCTGAGGTCACCAATGAAGAGAGCAGGTCAGAGGGAGATGGAAATCTGCATTGGTGGTGGATCAGCCTGTGTGCTTATGGGTTCCTGTGCCTTTGCATTCATGGGTGTGTGTCTGTGTGCACGTGTGTGTGCATGCTTGTGTTCGTCTTGTTTGATAGTTGCATGTGTATGTGTCTACTACGTATCTGATTCACAGTCTAATTCTTTACCTGAGTTAGACTCTCTTAAAAAAACTTTTGATCTACTCTTGATAAAGGGGTTTTGAAAGTTTTTCTTTCAGTGAGTATATCTAAAAGATAGAAAATCTATGTTTTATTAAAACTTTCTGTTTGCCTTTATATTTTTGACAAACTTTCCCCAAACTTAAAGTCTTTCTTTTGACTTAAACAGAACTTTAAAAATTTCCAATCAGCTCTGGAACTTCTCAAAGCATTTGTTTTCTCTTTCTGTAAAGAGAGAGATATTAAACTAATTAGGCTTATTTAGTATGTTAAATTACATGTGAAATATTATCATATAAATAATGATAAACCTTCCTAGGTTATATTATGTGGGTAAATATTATTAATATAAGTGCTTAAAAAATAAACTTGCAAAATTCTGATCTGTCATGGTTGTCAGTCATAATTCTGGTTATTAACTCAAAGTGTTGTATGTCACAGAAATAGCCAAATGTCCCTGTCAATTGCCATTTTTACATGTTTTATCAGTTTCAGACAGTTGTTATTTTACTCTAATGTTTTTGCAAATATGTTTCATATTCAGAGAGGTCCGTGGAAAGGACTGTGGTACTTGCAGTAGAATGCAGTTTTCTGATAAACTTTCACATTATAAAACTAAGCTGGGTAAAAAATTACAGAACTCTAATGGAGAAACTGATAGCCTCATAAAAATGCTAACAGAAGATGAAGAGTTGATATCATGGGACTAAATAAATTAATGAAGATAGTTATAATTTTTATAACTTTTTCCTTGAAATATTGCTGATTTTTTTAATGTTTTACTTTTCCAGATTTAAGGAAAATTTTTGCTCCTTTTCTCTTAAGGAACTATGACTCAATTTCTAAACAGAATTAAATGAAACATTTGTCTTTTTCTCCCTGTCTGGCCCCTCAAGAATTTGAAAACACTTGATGAGTGAGTATTCTTATATTGATGGCAATATAGTTGTTTGCATAAGTTCAATAAGAATCTGTTCTCCTTATAACAGGACACAATTTGAAACACTGGTTATATTACCAAGGCTTTGACTAGAATGTCATATTTGAGACAAAGGTTCAATTTACGGAATAATGACATTTGGAAATATTGTCCTGTTACCTTGTTTATAGTGTTCCCAGTAACATTACTGAGTGAGTAAAGAAGGTCACTTCTCTGGCAGGTTCAGAGAACACCAGGACATTTTGGGGAGCTGAAGAATAGAGGCATTCACCCAAATCTTTAGGTATTTCATGCAGAGTCTGATGACAAGTCCTTGGCTTGCATTTCCTGCCTTTAAAATTCAACCTGAGATTCCTTATACAAAGTTCCAGCAAAGTTGATTTAAAAGAGCCTATTGATCAATTGCCATTCTTGCTGTACTTATGTAAATAATTGGGCCAAGTTTATCAAAACTAAACTTATTTTGCAAACTAATGAGTCTTAATTTGTCTATCTTTGATAAAAACGAGGGTAATTTTAGAGAGAAAATTTGTGTTTTGATAGAAATCATAATGCACTTTTGTGGATATTGGATTTTGGATCTGTTAATCGCCTTTAAAGTTTTTTTTTTAACCTTCAAACTAGACTAGATCCTGAATTCTTCTAGTCTTCTGAAATATCTGGATACAAATCTCCATACTAACCTTTTCAATTTTTTCCTTCTCTTTTCTTTTGGAGTCATTAAAAACTGAAACCACCCCTGTTCTTGAAGTTCTGCAAACTAAAACTGGACAACTTGATATAAACTTAAGAAAGATCACCATGATAACATGCCTATTGCTATGTAAGCCACTCAAAAGATCCCTGAACACTCAATGACATCATCAGAGCTTCCTGGTTTGGGGGTTCAGGGATGACCTGGTGGGAAAAAGTTACTGATAATTCTAATTACTATAGTCTTTGTTGGTATTTGTCTCTGTTGTGATGCCTATTGTTGTTACAACTAATACACAAATTTACAAGATAGGTTACTACAATGCCTTATAAAACCCCTACCAACCGCCCTCCTTGCAAAAGTCATTTTACCAGGCAGCTCAACTTGTTCCTTTCTGTGGCATCCTTATGATGCCCCCATTTAGCAGAAAGTAGCCTTATTTGAGACTATCCCCTTAATCTTACAAGATTGTGGAATGAACAACAGACTGCATGATTAAAAGCAAGAATTAAGGAGTTAAAAAATCTTCCCTAGAGCATAAACTCTGAGATAAACTTTGCTAACTGAAGCTGTGCATATTCAACATAATCAACTGTTGTTCAAAAATAACCAGGCCTTTCTGTCCTTCCTTAGTATATGAGTGAGCTGTGTTTCCCAGAAATTCGAGGTCTAGACATCATATTCAGTCTTCAAGGCCAAATGCAGGATGATGAGAAGGTGCCAACCAGCAAGGCCACATGCTCCCCTTCCACTACCTACAACCCCAGCACATGCCTCCCTTCCTATGCCTAGAACCCCAGATAAAAACCCCCTACCTCTTTCCCTTTGAGGAGCTGGATTTGAGTTCTAACTCTCACCTCCTTATCTGGCTGCCTTTCAATAATAATAAATACTAAACCCTCTTTCCTTGCCATAACCCTGATGTTTCAGTTATTGGCACTACTGTGTGGTGGGCAGACAAATCTGTGTTTGAGTTCAGTAACAACACCACCCCCAACTTCTTCTGTTACCTTGCTGCCCTGCTTAAGCTCTCCTGCTAAGACACCTCCCTCAATGAAATTTTTATGTTCACTGTTGGGGAATTTGTCATTATCCTGTCATTTATTGGTGTTCTGGTCTCTTATGGCCACAGTGGGGCCACCATCCTGAGGTTTCCCTCAATCGAGGGGATCTACAAAGCCTTGTCTACCTGTGGCTCCCACGTCTCTGAGGTTTTATCACTCTATGGGAAAATTGTGGTATTTTACTGTTTCCCATCATAAAGTACCTCAAATGACAAAGACATGATTGCTTCAGTGATGTGTACAGTGGACTCCCCATGCTGACTCCCTTCATCTACAGGCTGAGGAGCAGAGACATGAAAGGGGATCTGAGGAAACTTCTCAGAAGGGAGATTTTTTTCCCCCAGGTGACAATATCTTATTATTATTCTTATATTATTGACTGACCCTGTCACAGAGGTCTCCTTGAAAAATGTTTAGTTAGAAGATCAACTTTGTTCCTTCTCCCTATACATTCTTCTTTTACTAGTCTCTCCTATTTTTGGTCCCCTATAGTCCTTGGCATTAGAAATGTGAAATATAATTGCTTCTCACTCTTTAAATTCTTAACTCCAAAGATGAAGAAGTTTGGAACTGTCAAAGTGTTTGAGATGGTACTTTTTAAAGACAGAGTGAAAAGTATATTTGACCCCTTATTTGAGTTAGTTTTATTGTTCAAAATTAAGTTGCTTTAGAAATTAAGATGTCGTAGAATAGTTGCATGAAAATTAATGATAATCTATAGTATGGTTTCTCTATTTTTTCCAGAGCTATAAATATACAGTGTAGTTCCATGTTTTCAAAGCAAGGAAGTTCAAAAAGCTTGTCTTCCTAAATGAGGTAACTGATTAATAAAGTATTTTCTTACAGCTTCCTAAAACCTAAACAAAATGCAAAGCTTCTGATCTTGCTAGTTAATTTTACTGTGTGCCTGGTGTAAAGAACTCAACAGAGATGTACGGAGAAATCACTACTATTAACAAATTTCCTGATTCTAGGCATTTTTTCCCTCTACAGGACTTTTCTTGGTGGTATCGTCTATATTCTTCTTCCTTCTAGTTTGGAAAAAGTGAGGATTGTTTCTTTCTGCCCAAACTGAGACAATCCATTTTCAGTCAAAGCACAGATAAATGTATGCATGGGATATCACTTATTAAACAAAACTGATATTCCGTGACCACTATGTGCAGGTAGTCTTCTATACAAATGAATCAAAATCTCTCCCTTTGAGAAGTTTACATTACAGAGGGGATACATTGTCATTAAAAAATAAATATGTAAAGCATATGGTATGTTATAAAATAATGAGTGATATAGTCTGGACAACAACACAAACAAGGTGAAGGTGGAAAGGAATGTTTTGGGTGGCATTGCAATTTTAAGTAGTCTAGTGGTCAGAGTAGGCTTCCATAAAAAGGAGAGATTTAAGTGAAAAGCTTAAGGAGAACTGAGAAATAAGTTATCGTTTTTATCTGAGGGAAGAAAATTCCAGACAGGTGGTGTAGAAACTGCAAAGGGTCTGAGAGGGGAGAGTGTTTGGAAAATTAGAGAAACAGAAAGGAGGCTAGATTGACTTTCACACGGTGAGCAGTGTATTGTGAAGATTATTAGGAGAAAATGGCTAGAGGTAACAAGGGATCTGTTTGGATGAAGCTTTCTAGGCAATTATAAGGTCCTTGCTTTAACTATGTGTGGTTGAGAAAGCAGTAGAAAGTCATCAGCAGAGGAGTGACATGATCAGCCTTAAGTTTTACAAGTATCCTCCTGCTCTTTCGCTCAGAATAGACTGAAAGAAGGCAAGTGTGAAAGTAGGGGGAACAATTATGAGGCTAGTTGGAATAATATATAAGAGATTTAGGTACCTCATGTAAGCATGGCAGCCTTCGAGGCTTGAGGTAGAAGTGTGAGCATCCTAACAAGTCTCGAAGAATTTAAAAGGATTTAAATCATACAAAGAGTGTTCTCTGACCACAATGTAATTAAATTAGAAACAAATAACAAAAAGATACCTGAAAACTTTCCAAATATTTGGAAACTCAGTAAGACATTTCAAAATAGCCCATAACTTGAAGAAGAAATAAAAAGTGAAATTATAAAGTATTTAGAAGGGAATTAAAATAAAAGCAAAATACACCAAACATGTGAGATGCGGCTAAAGTAGTGGATAAAGGGAAATTTATAGCAATAAACACTACGTTAGAGAAAAAGAATGAGCTCAGTTTCCACCTTTAAAGATCAAATTAAACTAAAAGTAAGCAGAAGAAACTATAAACATAATGACACAATTAATAAAATAGAAAACAGAGAAACAATAGAAGAGTTAAACTGAAAATTGGTTCTTTTAGAAGAACAATAAAATCAATGAACATCAGCCAAACTAACTGAGAGAGATGAGAAGACATAAATTACTGATATTAAGAATGAGAGATGACATCACTACAGATTCTACAGATATTAAAAGGACAACAAGAGAATGTTATGAACAACTTTGTCAATAAACTCGACAACTTTGATGAAACAGACAAATTCTTTAAATAATGAAAAATCCCAAAGTTCATGCAGGGAGAAATATACAAGAAACTAAGTATTAAAGAAAGTGGATTTATAGTTTAAAATCATCCCATAAAGAAAACTACAACCACAGATGGCCTCATGAGAATTGTACCAAACATTTAAGAAAGAAATAATACCTATTCTCCACAAACTCTTCCAGAATATTGAAAAGAAAGAAATTTCCCAATCCACTGTCTGAGGTCAGCGTTACCCTGATACGAAATCCATAAAAATATGATACAACAAAAGAAAACAACAGAGTAAAATCTCCCATAAACATAGGTGCAAAAATCATTACCAAAATTTTATCAAATCAAATACAACATAGAAAGGCTGAAACACCATAACCGACCAGGTTTCACTGTGGCAATACATTTGGTTCAGTATTCCAAAATCAATTATTGCAATTCACCATTTTTATAGACTATTGAAGAAAATCCAATTATCATCTCAATATGAGAAGAAAAAAGTGTTTGATAAAATTTAATATCCATTCTTGATTAAAAAAATCTAGAAAAATTCCTTAAACTGGTAAAGAGTATCTTTGAAAAACCTAGAGCTAACATCATACTTAACAGTAGAAGACTGAATGCTTTCCTCCTAAAATCAGGAAAGAGATAAGGATATCAGCTGCATCACTTCAATTCAAAATTGTGCTGGAATAGTGCCTAGGGTCAACAATACTGTATTGTATGCTTAGAAATTTGCTAAAGAGGTAGATCTCATGTTAAGTGCTCTGCTACAGACTGAATGTTTGTGTCTCCCCAAAATTCATATGTTGAAATCCTAACCTCCAATATGGTGGCATTAGAAGGTGGGGCATTTGGGGCCGGCCCGGCGGTGCAGCAGTGAAGTTGTTCCACTTCTCGGTGGCCTGGGGTTCACCCATTTGGATCCCGGGTGTGGACATGGCACCACTTGGCAAAAGCCATGCTGTGGTAGGCGTCCCACATATAAAGTAGAGGAATATGGGCATGGATGTTAGCTCAGGGCCAGTCTTCCTCAGCAAAAAGAGGAGGATTGGCAGTAGTTAGCTCAGAGCTAATCTTCCTCAAAAAAAAAAAAAAAAAAAAGATGGGGCATTTGGAAGGTGATTAGGTCATGAAAGCAGAGCTCTCATGAATGGGATTAGTGCCCTTATAAAAGAGACTCCAGAGAGCTCCCTCATCCCTTCTGCCATGTAAGAACATGATGAGAAGACAGCAGTCCATGAACCAGGAAGTGGGTCTTCATCAGCCACTTAATCTGCTAGAGCCTTGATGTTGGACTTCCCAGCCTCCAGAACTGTGAGAAATAAATATTTCTTGTTTAAGCCACCTAGTGTATGATATTCTGTTATAGTAGCCCAAACAGAGTAAGATTTGCTCTTACCCACAAAAGAAAAATAAATAAAGGGGGCAAGAGAAAACTTTTGGATGTGTTAGATATGTTTATGGCTCTGGTTGTGGTGATGGTTTCACAGGTGAATACTTATCTTCAAATTCATCAAGTTGTATATGTTAATTATATATAGCCTTTTGTATGTCAATCATATCTCAATAAAGGAGTTTAAAGGAACTCAAAATTGGGCTGGAGATCCTAGTCAATGAAATAATTGGATATACAACTTTGTGTATACCACTTGTAGGTGTGTACAAAACAGAAATGCATAATATATACAGCAAAAGATATATTCAAGGATTTTCATAGGAGTTGCCCCCCCAGGCCCTGTCACCGTCCTGTCCTTCCCTCTGGCTCCAGGAATTTGAAGCGTTTGCTCAGATCAAGTTGCTCTAGTCTGCATGCAACAATTGTAGCATCGTTCCAGAGGAGCACTTTGGAGGCTGGTTCCATGCCTTAGAGCTGCTCAGCAAGATGGAGAGGTGAAGCCAGGGATGACAGGGGTGGACTCACCCTGTGGGCCAGCTCCAGAGATTTGTGCATGGCCCCTTGGTCAGTGCTGAATCCTGTTTCCTGGTGATAGCTAGGCATCCAGACTCCAGCTTCAGGATAGGCACTGGGAGGGAAACTTGAGTGTGGCTCCTGGTGGCCTCATAGTTGACCCTCTCTCATGTAGCTACAACATGTCACGTGAGCTGGAGCCCCCATCTGAGTTGACTAACAACACTTGCAAGGCCAAGAAAAACACGTCATCCAGAAGCTCTGGAATGTCAGTGCCCAGACCAGGGATGGCAGGGGTGGGCTCCTTGTACTTAGAGAAGCTTTGCGTCTAAGTGCGGGCATGGGGAGTCAGCCTGGAGCAGGGAGTGAGTCACCTTACCTCTCTGGACCTCAGTTTTTCCTTCATGAAATGGAGTAATGCTAAGTGATCTAATCAGAAAGCTAGAGTGAATGGGATGCTGGTGACCGAGTATTTAGCACAGTGCCTGGAGCAGAGTGTAGTGAGGGGCAGGGGCAGGGGTAGGCTGTGTCCTTGGAAGAGACTTCCCTCATTTTAAGCTGGCCCTTTCATCCAGCAGCCAGGCCCCCAGCATGGAGCCCAGTACCAGCAGCAGCTCCCACTCCAACTCCTGCGACCATCTCAGATGCAGCCCCTACTCAGTATCGGGAAATTTGCCAACACACCCAGTGTCCACTTGGCCAGTCCTCCAGCTCCAAGGTGGAGGAGGGGCCCAGTTGAGAACCATTAATGTCAAATCTCATGCAGCTGCAAGTGCCGTTTGCCAAGGCATCCTGAGGTTTACGAGACCGTATGAGACAGATGTTAGTTAGGAAGAGGTAGGATTTGGGAGAGGTGATTTAATATTTGTATAAGAGTAAAAAAAAAGTTTACTATTTGGGGAGGGCCAATATTTATTTGTCATAAATAGCCAATCCTACACTTAAATATTATACTAAAATTCTGTTTCTCCATAGCCTGGGAATTGCAATTTTGTTCTTTCATTTCCTATGTTAATTTAAATGAGGTACAGATGCTCTTATTCCTCATGCAAATAAGAAAGCTTGCAGAGTCTTCAGGTCATTTAATGGGTAGAAGCATTTCAGTATCATTAACTACAATGAGGAGCTGAGACTATCTCTTGGAACTCCTGGGATTCATAGGCAGAATGTACCTTCATAAAGCACAGCAGCAACATCTGAAATTTGGATATCTTTAAATATTACATTTGCAAGGACTATTTCCTGCCCCAGGATGGTGGCTACCTTCCTGGAGTTTTGGAGGAAGAGGAACATTTTCTACTTGTCTTGATGAGGTTTCTTTTGACCACTAACTAGGAACCTGTAGATTTCAAAGTCAGATTCTGGAATTCCATCAGCACTAAGTGGTGAAAAATTGTAAAAACATGGAAATGTACAGTGTGAAAAGGAAAAGGCCAAGGGAAGATTATTAGCCAGTGGATTAAGGAAAGACAGGACTTTGCTTTCTCAATCTCCCTCCAGGGTGCCCGTGGTTGATCCTTTACCTTAGATTTGAATCCTCCTGGGATCCTTGCCTCTGGCCTTAGGAGTCCTTTTCCTACTGGTTTCACATCCAGGGGAAAGATTTGTGATGCAGAGTTTAAGGCTACAGCTGGGCCTCATTCCATAAGCATTCCTGCTGCTGTGAATTAGGATTTCTAGCATCTCTTGAACTCCTTGTATAATTGGTTTAACCTAGCAGTTCCCTAGAAGGCCCCACTCCCTCTTCCAGGCACATCGTGGCCACTCCTCCCTGGCTAGGGCCTCATGAATCCCAGGTAGCTCTGTTTTGCCAGGATAAGGATAGTTATCACATGCCAGTGAAGGACCCTTGATACTCTTTTCCACTGGCCAAAGTGAAGTCTGGGGCCTTGTGGTTCTGAGGTCCACCATCTTAGGCAATCACCAGTTCAGAGACTCAGTTGTGTTGGTACCGACTTGTCTCTAAGTGGGACTGGGCCAGAGCCCTTAGAACTTACAGCCATCTGGGATGGTTGTGCTCTTTGTCCAAGTCTGTGCCTTGATTTTTATTTAATAATAAATGTATGATTTATTATATCATATAAATAATAAGTGTATGAGCCTTTCCCATGGGGTGGTTGAAGGACGAGGGATGTGGGGAAGGGGGGATGCCATCGAGACTGATAATCCATGCACGTGCACGGACACAGCCTTGTCACTTACATACTGAAGCACCTCCAATCCAGGTGGTAAACAAGCACTGAGCTCACCCAAGTGCCCTCCTGAGGCTTCCTAATGATTGGGAGCTAAAGGGTTAATACCTGGCCCAGGAGGGAGCCAACAGGACTCTGCACAGCCTCCTGCCTGCACCTTGTTAAATTATGTCAACATCATTCCCTTGGATACAATCCACAAAGGCAAGAGCCAGAGAATTACCGATGACATGAGTTATCCTTCCTCTTTCCTGATGGCTGCAGGTGTCACCCAGACACACAGCAGAGCTGGCCTCTGCCAGGAAGGTCTTTTCAGTGTAGCCCTGGGGCTGAACACACACCTAGATCCTAACAGCCCTGGCCCTTCTGATGTGGCACAACTGTCTGGGTACATGGTTTCCCAAACAACAGAAAGGCATGGCATACAAATATAGCAGAGGAAGAGTACATTGTTGCATCCTTGGGCTTCCATTGGCCAAGAAAGCAAGGCCAGTCACCCAGAAGAGGCTTGCATTTCAGAGAGGGTCCATATCACTCAGTCTTTGACAAGGAATCTTCTCTTTATACCTGAGACCCCTTGACCAAACCAGACGGCCCAGGGCAGCCAAGGTAGTCATAGGTCAGCCAGGGGTATCTGCTGCCTCTTTGGGGAGAGGATATCCCTGCTCATCTCTGCTGCATGGGGCAGCAGAACTTGTATTATCCTTGATTCCCAATGAGAAATGTTCCATCACTTCCAGTAAGAATATGGGTGTCCTCACAGTGACTATTCTGCTAGAGGGAAAAAGGATACCTGATGCCTCCTAGGGCTGCCCTTCCTCGGAAAGAGCCAGCCCTCCATTTGCAGTGGGTCTTAAAGCTCTAGCTATGGGCAGTGTGGACACTTCAGTCCAATTTCTGCACAAATTTGGCTGTTTGATTTAGATTTTTTTAGAATTCCACTCTGGGTGCCCAGTCCCCAGATGGTTCTTCATGAAGTGAGACACGAAGGCAAGGGTGAATCCAAGAGGATTTATAAACATCCTTCCTCCCCCATTTTCTTATAAACTGAACCTACAGATATTTGTGAACACAGATGGAGATTGGAGGCCCTTCTGCCTTGGGTGCCTTTGGTTGATGGCCCTGGGTCATCCTGTTGCACGGGCTTGCTCCACTGCATTCTGAATAGTCTTATTTCCAACATATGCCCCAAATCAACTGGATATTGAAAGAAAACCCTCAAGGTAGGAAGAGCTCCAAGTCAGCATTTTCCTACTGAGGGCATGACCAACAGGGCAGCTCTTATGGTGATTCCAATAACTCTGAAAGGATGTGGAGCAGAGTAATCATGCTAGTGACTCTTGGAATCCCCTTTTTAGTCTCTTGTTCTTTTCCATAGGTGAGACAAGCATGGGAGAGAGCAAACCTCTGCTACTACCCAACCAGTCACAGTATCGTTTCTATATTTAAATGAAGCAGATCTTCAAACTACATTTAAATAAAACAATAAAGCAGAGTCATAGGTTTTGTTTTGCCTCTGTGCATGTGGAAGACAAGGGAAGCATTTATCTTTCCAAAGCCAAGATTTTAATTTAAACATCAACCTAGACTCCAGTTAACAAGTAAGAATTCTAGAATTCTGTATCCAGAAAAACTTTCCTTCAAAAATAAAGAGAAGTAAAACTCTCTCAGAAAATAAACACAGAATTTTATCACCAGTGGACCTACCAAACAAGAAATGTTAAAAGTTCTTCAGAGAGAATGATATTTGGATCTATGTAAAGAAAGGAAAAGTGTTCAAGAAGGAATAAATGAAAGAAAATAAAATCTTTTATTTGTTCTTAATTTATCTAATAAATAAATGTTCAAAGTAATAATTGCAACAGTGTAAAGGGAAGTAGCTTATGGATAAGTGAAATGAATGACAGCAATGCTCTAAGCGATGAGAGGGAAGAATTGGAAATACTCTGTTATAAGGTACCTATGCTCGGTGTAGCGTTATTTGAAAGAATACTTAGATTAGTTGTAAATATATATTACAAAATCTAGAGTAACAAATAAAAATTTTTAAAGAAGTATAATTGATACTCTAAGAGATGAAAGAATGTAGAATTTTGTGAAATAATTAAAACCAGAGAAGGCAGAAAAATAGGGGGAGATAGAAACAAAGGACAAGTGTAACAAATAGAAAACAAGTACAATATGGTAGATACCAATCCAAGTTTATCAATAATCACTTTAAAAGTGAATGGACTAAATACACCAATTAAAAGATAGAGACCATCTGAGTGGATAAAAAGACAAGACCCAACTATATGTGCTTATAAGAAACCTACTTTAAATATGAAGACACTAATAAATTAAAAGTGTAGGAGCAGACAGAGAAAATATTGGAGGAAATATTTACAAATCATATATCCATAAGGGATTGACATCCAGAATATAAAAAGAACTCTAAAACTCAACAACAACATCAAAAAGCAATCACCCAATTCAAAAATGGGCAAAGGTCTTCAATGACATTTCTCCAAAGAAGGTATACAAATGGCCAATGAGCACATAAGAAGATGCTCGACATCACTAATCATTATGGAGATTTAAATCAAAACCACAATGGGATACCACTTCATACCTATTAGGATGATCATTATCAAAAGACCAGGAAACAACAGATGGCTCGAATGTAGAGGAATTGGAACATTTTTGTACTGCTGGTGGGAGTGTAAAATGGTGCAGCCACCCTGGAAAATATTATTGTGGTTCCCCAAAAGTATTAAAAATAGTGTTACTATATTGTCCATCAATTCCACCTCTGAGTATATATACACAAAAAATTGAAAGCACGGATCCAGAGAGTTATTTGTGTACTCATGTTTATAGAAGCATTATTCACAATAGCCCAAAGGTGGAAGAAACCCAATTGTCCATAAACAAATGAATGAATAAACAAAATTTGGCATATATACAATGGAATATTATTCAGCCTTAAAAAGAACACAATTCTGGGGCCCACCTCATGGCCGAGTGGTTAAGTTTGCATGCTCTGCTTCAGCGGCCCAGGGTTTCACCAGTTCAGATCCTGGGGGCAGACCTAGCACCACTCATTAAGCCATGCTGAGGTGGTATCCTACATAGCACAACTGGAAAGACCTACAACTTGAACACACAACTATGTACTGGGGGGCTTTTGGAAGAAGAAGAAGAAAAGAAAAGAAAAGAAAAAAAAAAGATTGGCAACAGATATTAGCTCAGGTACCTGTCTTAAAAAAAAGAAAAAGAATAAAATTCTGATACGTGCTAAAATAGATGAACCTCAAAGGTATTATGTTAAGTGAAATAACCTGGACACCAAGGGACAAATATTTTATGATGTCACTTACACGAGGTACCTAGAATAGTCAAGTGCGTAGAGACAGAAAGTAGAATGGTGGTTACTAGGAGCTGTGGGGGTGGGGAATTGATAGTTATTGTTTAATGGGTACAAAGTTTCAGTATGGGATGATGAAAACGTTCTGGAGATGTATAGTGGTGATGGTTGCACAATAATGAGAGTACTTAAAACCATTGAACTGTATACTTAAAAATGACTCACATGGTAAATTTTATAGTATGTATATTTTACCACAATACAATAGTAAAGGGATGGAGAAAGACATACCATGAAAATACTAATTGAAAGAAAGGTGGAGTAGCTATATTAATGGCAGAAAAAGCTGACTTCAGAACTGAAAAATTACCAGCAATAAAGAGGGCATTACATAAAGATAAAGGGGTCAATTCACCAAGAAGACATAATAATCATTAATGTGTAGGGATCTTACAACAGAGTGTTAAACGCTGATAGAATGGCAAAGAGAAGTAGACAAATTTACTATTATAGTTGGAGATTTCAACACCCCTCTATCAGTAAGCAACAGATCAAGCAGGCAGAAAATCAGTAAGGATATAGTTGAACTGAATAGCACCATTAATCAACTGGATCAAATTGATATTTCTAGATCACATCATACAACAATAGCAGATTACACAGTTTTTCTCAAGCTCGCTTGGCATATTCACCAAGATAGCCTACATTCTAGATTATAAAACACACCTTGAAAACTTTAAAAGAATAGAAATCATACAAAATATGCTCTCAGACCACAATGGAATTAAACTAGGTGTTAAAGCAGATACACAGCTGGAAAATCTCAAAATATTTGGAGATTAAACAACACATGTGTAAATACTACATGGGTCAAACAAGAAGTCTCAAGACAAATTTTTGAATATTTTAAACTCAATGAAAATGAAAACACAACTTATGAAAATTATGGGATGCAGAAAAAGCAGTGCTTAGAGGGAAATTTATAGTATTGAATGAATATACTAGAAAATAAGAAAGATCTAAAACTGGTCATGTAAGCTTCTATGTTAAGCAACTAGAGAAAGAAGATAATATAAAAATAAAGCAGCAGAAGAAAAAAAATTGGAGGAGAAATCAGTAAAATTGCAAACAGGAAGTCAATAGAGAAAATCATTGAAACCCGAAGTTTGTTCTTTGACAAGATCAGTACAATTGATAAAACTCTAGCCAGCTAACTAAGAAAAAAAGAGTTCTTTACAAAGCACAGTGGGTGGCTCAAGGAAGCTGCAGGAAAGTCAGAGCATCAGGCTGGGGGCTTTGGAGCTGGGAATATACCCAAAGTATACCAGTCTCATAAACTACAGGTTGATGTGCCACAAACTTCTTGTGAAGCCTGGCAGAAGGATAGACTCTGTTCCCTCATTTGTCAGATATTCATGGAGCACCTACTCCGTGCCAGTTCAGTGGAGTGAACAGAGCAGACACCACTCTCTCTGTTCTTATGGAATTTATATTCGGGGGGGGGGCAGGGAATACCTACAGAAAAGTATGTCAGCCTTATTGAAGCCTTACTTAAGAAGGGGAGGGGTGATCAGATCATTTACTGAGGGCTCCTTCTGATGGAGGCTCTTTGTCAGCCTCTGCCCAGTGACTAGGCCTGCCACTGCAGTGTGGAGGTGTGGGGCTGGCCTCTGGACAGGCAGGGTTATCGCAGGAGCCCAGCCCCACAGTGGGGTGCTGTGGGAGAGCAATGTGGAAGGAAAAGGCAGGCCTTTGGCTCTGCTGCATATCCACCTACCGCCAGCACCAACTCCTCCATCCTAGGCATCTGGCTAGACCAGTACTAGGAGGATTTCTGTCAGTCTCTGCACTTTATTGGACTAAAGCATTTAGTGGCCTATGTGCAGCTCAACCTGCCTGGATTGGACATGGAGTGCCATGCCCACCTTCTCCGCACCCACATGGGCATCCAGAGCCTATGGGGCAGAGCCTGAGGGAGAGGAGGATTGGGGTACCTGTGTGCATTTGAGGAGGGGGATGGAGTTGGACCACACTAGGAGAAGCCTCCAGAGGCTGGTGTTGGGCCCGGAACAAAAAATAGCCTCAGACCACTCATCTGGTAGACTGCACTCTGAGAAGACTTCCTAGGGTGGGGTCTGGGCTGAGACTTCTCTTAAAAGCAATATGACGTTTTCTGTCTTTCAAAAGGCAAATGGAAAGCCACTCATGTTGATGAACATTTCTCCTCTTCCACTTCTAGTGCCAGCTCCAGGGCTTGGTGTATCACCAGCTTCACAGCTAGAGCCAGCTACTGTGCCAGTTCCAGCATCAGCACCAGAACTAGAATCAGTCCAAAGCTAGAGCCAGCTCCAGTTCTAAAATCAGATTCAGTACCACCAGCTTGAGTACATGCCAGGTTGAGTTGGAGCTAGCACCAGTTTTAAGCTAGAGCCAGCCTCAGAGCTAGAGCGAGCTCCAGCACCATCTCGAGCAATATCTATAGAGCTAGATCCAGCTCCAGTGCCAATTCTAGCTCCAGTGCCAGAGCTGGAGCCAATTCCAGAACTGTTTTAACCTATTGCTAAAGCAAAGAGAATAGTGTTTGCTTCTCGACGATATCTTCCGGGAAGGGGCTCGAAGGAATTCTCCAGAGTCAATACTTTGTGTATTGATATGCATTTGTCAAAATGGATTGACTAGTTCACTAATATCTGAGCACATCATTGCTGTAAAGTATATATTACAATAAAAATATAAAAAGAATACAGACTGTTTAATTTCCTTTCATGTTTATGAAGTAAAAAACAGTCAAGAATAATATGCAGTGACGAAAATAAGAATAAGATTTACCTTTGGAGGAAATAACTGGAAGGGGCAAGATGGAGGATTTTTTCTTTATCTGGCTGATGATTTCATGGGTGTTCTTGTTTGTGATAATTCATCAAACTGTGCTCTTAATGTATGCTAATTTTTCTCTATGTAGGGTATACTTCCATTAACAAATATTTATTTTTTGAAAAGCATCATTCGAATCTATCTCTGGCTTCCTCCAAATCCTGCCTCCCTGTCTCCTGTCAAGAGGAATTGAATAGCCTGAATTTTATGTTTATGATTCCATTAAATTTTTATAGTTTTATTTCTATGTGATTTATCTCTCTTTCTCTGTCTCTCTGTCTCTGTCTCTCTCTTTATATGGGTGTGTCTATACATATTTACATTTGTATGCATGTGTGTCTACATACGTTTCCACACATACATACATAGACAAAAATACATACATATACGTCTTAAGTCTGCTTGTCCTGCCATAACAGAATACCACAGACTGGGTGGCTTAGATGACAGAAAGTAATTTTCCCACAGTTCTGGTGGCTAGAAGTTCAAGATCAAGGTTCTGGCAGATTTGGTTTCTGGTGAGAGACCTCTTCCTGGCTTGCAGATGGCCACCTTCTCACTATGTCCTCACACTGCCTTTTCTTGGTGTGTGTGCACAGAAAGAAAGCGCGAGTTCTCTGGTGTCTCCTCCTATGAGGACGCTAATCCTACTGGATCAGGGCCCATCCTTACGATCTCGTTTAACCTTAATTGTGTTCTTAGATGCCCCATCTCCAAATACAGCCACACTGGGGGTTAGGAGTTCAATATATTAATACTGGAGTGACACAAACTTAGGTCCATAAAAATGCATAAAGATATAAAATCTTTGTTTATTTCTGCATTTTGTCATATTTTTGGAGTCTTGCATTTTTTCTCTCAATATTTCATTTCTATATCTGCTGACATGGCATATAATTGCTCTACTATATTCCCTATATAAAAATACCATAATTTAGTTGTTGTTGAACTTTTTTTTCATTTTTTCTGCTATTTTGAACAATGTTGCTGTGAACTTTCTTGTTTATATCTCCAGTTGTACATGTGCAAAGCTTCTTTAGGATGTATACCTGAGAGTAGAATTGCATGGTCCAAGACAATGCAAATTTTCAACTGGAAAATATAATGTCATATTGTTTCTCTAGTAGAAATGGATAAAAGACTTTGAACTAATACACATTATTGTCAAGAAAGAGCATCCTCTAACAAATTTTCTAATCTATTAATATAAAAATGGAACTTTATTGAGGTTTTGTCTTCCTTGATTATTATTGTTTGACCATCTTTTTATATGATTATTAGCCAATTTGAGTTTCTTTTCTCTGAAATAGCTATTAATCTCACTTTGCTTATTTATCACTTTTTTTGTGTATGCATATGTGAGTGTATTTTTGTTATTAAATTATAAGCTATTGAAGGGGGCAGGTTTTGAATAGGCTTTGGAAAGATGGTCAGGACTGGAATAGCAGAGGATAAACATGAAGTTCTTCTAGGAAATAGTATCTGGTACCTGGCGAAGTAGTAATGTCATTTCTTAATTCAAAGAGACACTTTTTCTAATACTGTTTAATAAAATAAGAAATTCTGCAGAGTCATGGGTTTTATTTTTATCTCCATGCATATAAGAAAAGAGGGAGGTGCCAATGATGTTCTTCTGGTTTGAGAAGGAAGAATTGTCGACTCTTGACTTTTAGGAACACAGGTAGTTCAATTGTACATATTATAATTGAGCAACAGATTATCATCTATGATTGACAGTATCTAGAATCCATTTCTGAAACCTAAATACCTTACAAGACTCATCATTCAAATAGCAGTTCCAAGTATTCACTGATTTAACACTAAACAGAACGAATTAATAGCACATGAATATTCACACATCTTCATCTCCAGTAACAACACGACATTCATCTTCTACCTGGCTTTGAAGAAATGGAGCTGGAGATGTATGCAATATTTTTTTTTGTATGCCTTTTGGTGAGGAAGGTTGGCCCTCAGCTAACATCTGTTGCCAATCTTCCTATTTTTTTTCCCCCGAAGCCCCAGTATATAGTTGTATATCCTAGCTGTAAGTCATTCTAGTTCTTCTATGTGGGATGCCACCACAGTGTATTTTAATGAGTGCTGTGTATGTCTGCACCCAGGATCCAAACCTGCAACCCCGGGCTGCTGAAGTGGAGCACCAGAAGTTAACCAATTGGCCATGGGCAGCCCTGCAATAAATTTGAAATCAATTTTTTAAGGAGTTTAGTGGAAAGCATCTCTTGAATGGTTAATCTATGGTATTGTGAAAAACTTGCACCAAGGGAATGCAGACTCCATAGCCTTTGGGCAGGAGACCAAAATTTCTAGAAACTGTAGTCCATTTCCTAGGGCCCATTTGTGCTGATGGGATATAAAGTCCTTCAATCTTTTATTCAGAGAGTGAAAGTATTAAGAGTGTTTCTGGTGTTCTTGAAATAGCATGGGGCTCAGAAACAAGAGACTGTGGTTAACACACTCACATTCCAGTTTGATTTCTTATGGACTCTGGTTCACATTTTCCCCATGTCAACAGATGAGGCAAAAAGCTTTGTGAATCACGAAGTTCCTAGGAGCTGCTTTGTGTTTATTATCATTATTCTTCCAAGTATGAACTCTCCTGTTGCCTGCTATCAATGAATAGCTCTTCCCTCAAGAGAAAGGTAACCAAGCAATTATTTCCTGTTTGTCTGTAATTTGGAGCTGGAGGTGGAGAGTTGCCCTCCCTTCCCCAACCCGTGCCAATCCTCTCCATGATTGGTAAAGTTGGAACCCATGCCCATTGCTTAGGAGTTATAAACAAGTGTGTGTACATATGTGTATCTTATTTGGTTTTGAATGGATAATTCTTCTCCCTGTTGCAATGCATGTTTGAGACCCTTAAAGACTCCACTCTCTTCATTGTATTCTGTGTCTTCTAGAGAGTAATGGAAGAACCTTTCCAGACCTGTAGCTGAGAGTATATATGCTCATCACCCAAGAGGCAATGTCAGAACAGGAGTAGAATTTATATTCAGTGGTGTGATTGCATGTGTTTATGTGTATTTGTGTGTGTGTGTGTGTGTGTGTCCAGTCTGTGCTACTGATCCATAACATGGCTCTACCACTCCTCACACCAGGGTATAACAGACTGCTCCATGTAGAATAATTTATCTCAAACTGATCCGCTATCTAATTTTTGAAAGGATAGGGAAAAACATGTTTTCTCTTGCTTATTCCTTACCCCCTATTAAGTCTTGTTGGTTTTTCCTCCAAATTTTATCCCAAACTGTAATTATCTTCTTCTCTGCTGCCATGATCCAGATGTAAGCAGGTACTATTTTGTATACAAACTACAGCAATGGCATCCGGTTAAACTTCTGCTGACACTCTTGAATTGTTATAATTTGCTCTCTACCCAGTAGAGACAGAAAAAAAATTCATTCATTCCTTTCCTAAAACCTTCTCATGGGTGTTCTACTAGTCTGAGAATAGAGTCAAAATTTTCCATTATAGAGGAAAAAATCTTACATAATCTGGTTCCTAGATAATTCTCCAACCCCATAAATTTCCCATGCTGACCATGCTCCTGGATGCCGTAGTCCTGTCCTCTGCAAACAACTGGAATGCCCATTTTTATAACCTTCACACAGCAGGCTTTTATTATTCAGGACTCATTGTAAAGAACTCGTAAGAACAGGCTTCCTCATCACCTTAGACTCTTGTAATTTAACAATGTCTATCAAAATCGTGAATGTATGTTTCCTCCAATTCTATTTCTAGGAATTTATCCTATATATCTATCTGTGCAAAATAGTATATGAACAGTGTTATTAATGTATGTTAGATCAGGTTTCTAATGGGGTTTTAGCATATTAGTGGGACAAAAAGAATGTGCTATTCAGGTTAAAATTCACATACTGACTAGTTCAAAACCGTGTTTCCATTATTTGATGGTCATAATGACTTCTCACTCTTGCACATTTCCATCTCTTTTTTTTATCTCCAGCAAAATAGAAGAACATGAGGAAGGATAATCAGAGCAGCGTGTCTGAATTCCTCCTCCTGGGGCTCCCCATCTGGATGAAGAATCAAGACATATACTATACTCTTTTCTTGGTTATGTACCTGACCACAGTGCTGGGGAACTTGCTTATCATCCTGCTCATTAGGGTAGACTCTCACCTCCACACTCCCATGTACTTCTTCCTCAGCCACTTGGCCTTCTCTGATGTCTCTTTCTCATCTGTCACTGTCCCAAAGATGCTCACGAATATGCAGACACAGAGTCAGTCCATCTCATATGCTGGGTGCATTTCCCAGGTGTATTGTGTCTTGCTGTTTGGGGGTCTTGACAGCTTCCTTCTCACATCAATGGCCTATGACAGGTATGTGGCCATCTGTCACCCCCTCCACTATATCACCATCATGAATCAGAACCTGTGTTTCCTGCTAGTAACTGTATCCTGGGTCCTATCCTGTACCAGTGCCCTTTTGCACACCCTCCTCCTGGTCAGTCTATCTTTCTGTGGAGAAAACACTCTCCCCCACTTCTTTTGTGACCTCTCCACCTTACTTAAGCTGTCCAGCTCAGATACCACAGTCAATGAATGGGTTATCCTCATTGAAGGATCAGTGGCCACTACGCTGCCATTCATATGTATCCTGGTCTCTTATGGCCACATTGGTAGCACCATTCTTAGAGTTCCCTCCACCAAGGGAATCTACAAAGCCTTCTCCACATGTGGCTCTCACCTCTCTGTGGTGTCTCTGTACTATGGAGCAATTATTGGACTGTACTTTTTCCCCTCATCCAATAATTCCAATGACAAGGATGTCATTGTGTCTCTATTGTACACTCTGGTCAGTCCCATGCTAAATCCCTTTATCTACAGTCTGAGGAATCGAGATATGAAAGGAGTGCTGGTAAATATACTCAGTAGAGGAAAATTTTCACCACGATGAGCATTATTTTTCCTATTAATTGAATATAAGTCCTGCTTCATCCTGCACATGCAACATGAGTATTCTTTCCTTTCTGACTAGCTCCTTTTTAGTGAATCTTGATGTGGCATTTTTTCTTCACTCTCTGTTTTGTCTTGCACTTAGTTTTCTTCTCTGTTTAGTTTTTGTTCAATTTAAGGAGTCATAGGAAAAGTTTATTAAAAACATACCTACACAACTATCTTTTCCTGAATGTTTTTTTTCTTTTTCACATGATATCGCTTGTCCTACAAGCATTTAAAATTTTTATGCAGTTACAGCTTTCAGGCTTCTTATTTTACTTTTTTTATAGTTTACAAACTTTATGTAGCAAAGCTTTTCTTTTCTCAAGATAACAAAAATATTCCTTCTGGCAGTTTCATAATTTTATTTTCGTGTCTAATTTGTTTTGTAATACACTTGAAATTTATTCTTGTGAATGACATTAATTATATATTTAATTGTATTTTTGTGTCTAATTTCTTATCGATTGTCCAAATTGTGTTTCAGGTATGTTATAGAGTTGTGGTAATGTGGTATGTCACTTTTTTTCCTCTTATATTAAGTAGTCCTGGCCACAAACTGAAATGAGATGGCTTTCTGTACAAGACCAGGAAAATTGCCCAGGCAGGACTGGTACTGCCCGCAGGTGGTGAATGAACTCAAACTTGACTGTAGCCCTCTGTGTCCTAGGTTGGCTAATTGGGTGTGAAGCATGGTCGTGAGAGTAGAGATTTTAAAGGGGCTTTCCAAGTGATGATGTGAGTATGGGTGATCAGTCCAATTTGATAGGGGGTTCAACCTTTCAGAGCCTGGGACCAAGAATGCATAGGCAGAATATCTGGAAATTTAGGCAACCTGAATTGAACTCAGGCAGGACTTCAGTGTAGTTTAATCCAAATGTATCTGAATTTTTAAAAGATATTTCCCTGCCCTCAGTACATAAATATAACGCCCTATGTTTCCATCTGAAATGGTAAAGTTTTGTCTTCAGTCCTGAGGAATTGCCTCTGCTCAAGGCAAATGTAGCTAACTTCATTGCCATAAGCTGATACCTGTCACAAATTATTATTTATTTTATTTTACTAATTGGTATAAAGGAGGGAATTAGTATTAAAAGAGGCTTTGTAAGTTTCCCAGTGCCACTAAACTAGCGATGTTTAGTAGAGGTGGTGCTCAAACTGCCATGTGTGTGTGGTCAAATCCTGAGTCCTTGGAATAATTTGAATATTTTTCAAAATTGAGCAATATTTTTTAGCTATTTTACTAAAAATTTTATTTAAACTTTAAAAAAAATTGAAATAGCAAACAAAGGAGCATATGTAACATATATACAGTTTAAATATACATGTATATATAGTATGCTGCTTGTGTGTATATACATATATATGTATGCTGCTTGTGTATATATACATATATATGTATGTGTTTGCATGTATGTGACGTCTAATTACACTTTAAAGAGTAATATTAAAAAAATACTCATGTAACAGTCTCCAGGCTTAACTAGTAGAAAACTAACAATATTGTTCAGCCCCTTGTGTCTCCTCCTCAATTGCATCTTCCTCTTCTCTTGAAAATACCCAGAATCTTTAATATTTTCAAAATTTCTTTGCTTTTCTTTACAGTTTTAACAATTCTATTTTGATCCTTAAGTTTTGCCTGCTGTAGAACTGCATATAAATGGAATAATATGACATTTATTCTTCTAGGTTCTGCTTTTGCTATCCAATACTGTCCTTGTGAAATTCATCCATGTTGCATAATATTCCACTGCTAGGCTGCTACAAACTTGTCTGTTCTATTTTCTATGGCTATTTTATTTGCTTTCAGCATTTTTCTACTACAAACAATGCTGCCACAAACCTTCTTGTACATTGTCTAGTGCATATATGCAGGACATTCTGTGAGTTCTAGACCCAGAAGAAGAATTACGGGATTGTAGATATGCGTGTGTTCAACTTAACTATCGCTGCTAAGCTCTTCTCTAAAATAGATGTACCAAGAAGTCAAAGTGAAAAGTCTACATGTTGCACGATTTCAACAATATGACATTCTGGAGAAGGCAAACTATAGAGATAACAGAATGATCAGTGGTTACTGGGGGTTCAGCTTTGAGGGGGAGAAGGATAAGTAGGTAGAGCAAAGGGGATTTTTAACAAAGGGCAATGAAACTATTCTGTGTGATGCTGTAACAGTGGATACATGTCATCGTGTATTTGTCAAAAACTAAAAAAACCTGAACAATATAAAGGAGTGAATTCTAATATCAACTATGTGCTTTAGTTAATAATATATCAATGTTAGTTTAATTGGAACAAATATACCACGCAGAAGCAAGATGTTAATAATAGGGGAACTGGTTAGGGGTGAGGGAGAGGTATATGAACGCTTTCTGCTCAATTTTTCTGTAAACCTAAAACTGCTCTGCGAAATAAAATCTATTAAATTTTTGTTGCTGTTGCTGTTTTGGTGAGGAAGTTTTGGTGAGCTAACATCTATTGCCAACATTCCTCTTTTTGCTTGAAGAAGATTGTTGCTGAGCTAATGTCTGTGCCAATCTTCCTTTATTTTGTATGTGTGAGGCTGCCACAGCATAGCTTGTTGAGTGTTCTGTAGGTCTGCACCAGGGATCTGAACCCATGGACCCAAGACTGCTGAAGAAGAACTTGCAAACTTAATCACTGTGCCACCAGGCCAGCCACTAAACAATCAATTTTTAAAAGTTTTACTAATTCAGAGAGATATCATCAAGATGGCAGTGGAGGAAGCCTCTGAACTCACCTCCTCCCATGGACGCAACCAGGTTACAACTATTTTTGGAAAAATTACCCTGGAGAGAAAACTTAAAACTAGATAAAAATAACCCACAACAAAGGATAGTCCTGAGTGAAGCAGAAGAGGCAGAAATTCCTCCTGGAGAGAAAAAAAGCCACCTTCATGAGTAGCAGAGCTCCACAGCTGGAGAGGCTGGAGTCACCCTAAGGTATGCAGCCCTCCCTGGAGAAGTGGGGACCTGAGTGGGGGCAGCTTACAATGACAAGCATCCTTCAGACTCAGCACAACTGAGACGAGTGCCCTACTATCTGGCTTTGCTGGCTATTAACTGCAATGGGGGCTACCCCCAGAAAAGCTATCAGACAAACCCCAAAAAACCCCAGCTCTTAAAGGGCCCATACACAAATTCACCAGCCTCAGAGGCAACCTAAAATCACCAGAAAGAAGGCTGTACAGTCCTTTGGTGAAAGGAGTTTCAAGTGGTAGGCTCTGGGTGCATCTTGGTGAGAGGTGAGACCTCTCCAGAGACTGAGACATTGGTGGTGGCCATTGTTGTGACCTAGTATAGGCATGCCGACACAGAGACTGGCAGACACCATTGAAGTTCTTCCCCTGGCCTGTTAGCTCTTGGGTCTGACACATCCACTAGAGTGCAAATTTAATCCAGTCTAGCCACCTCAGGAAGCCCACCCTAGGGATCGGCCTCACTCAACAGCAAGCTTTCAGCCTATTTGTCACCCTGCATAGACTGGGTGCCTTTATCCTCTACAGGCAGTAAGTCTGCCTCTGTGGTGCAGGGCCTGTGTGAGGACCAGGTATGCTGTGGGGGGGTCATTGGTGGGAGGTGGGGGTCTCTGCAGTGGGGTAATGGGTTATGCTCCAGGGGGTCAGGAAATTGGCACAGGCCTGGACTGTGTTGACAAGGGTGTGTGGACCTGTGGGGGTGGGGCTTATCAGCAGCAGATGACCGGGCTTTAAAAACAGCCATAAAGAGAATTGGCCTCACCTTCCAAAGCCTGAAACAATTGGGTGTTCCTGTGCCTAAGGCCCACCCCACTCAGCTGCAATCCTAAGAGAACTGACAACAGCCTTCCCGGCCTGAGGCCTACAGCAACTGTAAACCCCTGAACCTAGCAACCAGCTACACAGGGTACCTATGCAATTAACAGGAAAACTGCAGCAGGAGTGTGCGCTTAGACCTTGTAGCCAATGGTGCTGAGATTCCCCAAACCCGATTTATAAATAACTGGTCATGGGAAGGAAGGAGTAGACTCCTTGGGTACCTGCAGTAAGAGCAACACTGCCCCAGCAGAAAGACACAAGTAGTCCACACGGGGGTCACTCCTGGATCATTTGGACTGGTAATGAGATGGAAGCACACTGCCGACACTCAAAAGACACCTCTTACATAAGGCCACTTCTCCAAGATCAGGAGACATAGAGGACTCACCTAATACACAGATAAAAGCACAGAGAAAGAGGCTTAATGAGGGGACAAAGGAATACATTCCAAGCAAAGGAATGGGACAAAACCCAAGAAAAAGAACTAAATGAAACAGAAATAAGAAGTCTACCTGACAAAGAGTTCACACAAAAACTCATAGGATGCTCACTGATATTGGGAGAAGACTGGGTGAATACAGTGAGAACAATAAAGAATTGGAAAATATAAAAAAGAAGCAATCAGAAATGAAGAATACAATACTGGAAATGAAAAATTCACTAGAAGGACTCAAAAGCAGAGTAGATGATACAGAAGAATGGATCAGTGGCCTGGAAGAAAGACTAGAGGAAATCACCCAAGATAAACAGATAAAAGAAACAAGAATTAAAGAGAATGAGAACAGTCTAAGGGAACTCTGGGACAATATCGAGCACACTAACATTCGTATTATAGGTGTCCCAGAAGGAGAAGAGAGAGAAAAAGGGACAGAGAATATATTGGAAGAAATAGTAGCTGAAAACTTTCCTAACCTAAGGAAGGAAACAGACGTCCAAGTACAGGAGACACAGCACCAAACAAGATGAACACCAAGAGGCCCACACCAAGAAACATTATAATTAAAACTTCCAAAATGAAAGATAAAGAGAGAATCCTAAAAGTGGTAAGAAAAAGGCAACAAGTGATGTACAAAGGAAAGCCAATAAAGCTATCAGCAGACTTCTCAGCTGAAACCCTACAGGCTAGAAGAAAGTGGCATGACATATTTACAGTGCAGAAAGGAAAAAACCTACGATGAAGAATTTTTCACCCAGCAAGGTTATCATTCAAAATGGAAGGAGAGATAAAGAGCTTCCCAGTCAAGCAAAAATTAAAGGAGTTTATCATCAAGAGACCAGTTCTACAGGAAATGCTGAAGGGACTTATTTAAGTGGGAAAGAGAAGAGCACAAATAGGGATAAGAAAATGATCAAACAAACAAACAAACAAACCCCAGGCAATATAATCACTGGTAAAGGCAAAAATACAGTAAAGGTAGCAGATCAACCACCTATAACGATGATATATAGGTTAAAAGACAAAAATACTAGAATTACCTATTACAATGATAAGAGTGTAATGGATAGACACACACAAAACAACAGATTAGATATGATTTCAAAAACATAAAATGTGGGAGTAGGGGATTAAAAGATTAGAGCTTTCAGAAAAAGGTCAAGCTAAAGAGACTATCAACTTAATATAGATTGCTATATACATAGAATATTATATTGGAACTTCATGGTAATCAAAAACCAGAAACTTATAATAAGTAAACAAATAAGTAAGAGGAAAGAAATCAAACATATTACTAAAGAAATCCATCAAACCACAAGGGAAGAGAGCAAGAGAAGAAGAAAAATACAGAGAAGAACTACTAAAACACCCAGAAAAAAAGTAACAAAATGGCAAGAAATGCATTTTTATCAATAGCTACTCTAAATGTCAATGGACAAAATGCTCCAATCAAAAGACATAGGGTGGCCGATTGGATAAGAAAACAAGACCCATATATGTGCTGCATACAAGAGACACACTTCAGACCTAAAAACACTAACAAACTGACAGTAAAAGGATGGAAAAAGATATTGCATGCAAATGGCAAAGAAAGAAAGCAGGGGTAGGAATACTTATATCAGACAAAATAGACTTTAAAACAAAAACTGTAAGAAGAGGCAAAGAAGGGAACCACATAATGATAAAGGGAACAAACCAACAAGAGGATATAGCACTTGTACATATCTATCCACCAACATAGGAGCATCTAAATATATAAGGCAATTATTAACAGACATGAAAGGAGAAATAGACAGTAAGACAACAATAGTAGGGGATTTTAACACCCCACTTACACTAATGGATGGGTCACCCACAAAGAACATCAATAAGGAAATATTGGCCTTAAATGACACATTAGACCAGATGGACTTAGTAGATATATATATAGAACATTCCATCGAAAAACCACAGAATACACATTCTTTTCAAATACACATGGAACATTCTCCAGGATTGATCACATATTAGGCCACAAAACAAGTCTCAATAAATTGAAGAAGATTGAAATAATACCAAGTATCTTTTCTGACCACAAAGGTATGAAACTAGAAATCAACTACAGGAAGGAAATTAGAGAAGCCACAAAAATGTGAAGATTAAACAAAATGCTAATGAACAACGATTGGGTGAATGAAAAAATCAAAGGGGAAATCAAAAAATTCCTGGAGACCAATGAAAATGAAAATATGACGTGCCAAAATCTATGGGATACAGCAAAAGTGGTTCTAAGAGGGAAGTTCATAGCAATTCAGGCCTACCTCAACAAGCAAGGAAAATCCCAAGTAAACAACCTAACAGTGCGCCTAAAGGAACTGGAAAAAGAACAACAAACAAAGCCCAAAATCAGGAGAAGGAAGGAAATAATAAAAATCAGAGCAGAAATAAATGAAACAGAGACAAAAAAATAGAAAAATTTAATGAAGCGAAGAGCTGACTTTTGGGAAAGATAAAATTGACAAACCCTTAGCTAGACTCGCCAAGAAAAAAAGAGGGAAGGCTCAAATAAATAAAATCAGAGATGAAACAAGAGAAATTACAATAGACACCTGAGAAATACAAAGGATTATAAGAGAACACTATGAAAAGCTATACACCAATAAATTGGATAATCTAGAAGAACAGGATAACTTCTGAGAATCATACAAACTTCCAAAACTGGATCAAAAAGAAGTATAGTATTTGAATAGACCAATCACCACCAAGGAGATTGAAACAGTAACCAAAAACCTCCCAAAAAATAAAAGTCAAGGACCAGATGGCTTCCCTGGTGAATTCTACCAAACATTCAAAGAAGATTTAATACCCATACTTCTCAAACTGTTCCAAAAAAATGAAGAGGAGGGGAAGCTTCCTAACTCATTCTACAAAGCCAACTTTATCCTGATACCAAAATCAGACAAAGACAACACAAAAAAAGAAAATTACAGGCCAATATCACTGATGAGCATCGATGCAAAAATCCTCAACAAAATCCTAGCAAATTGAGTACAAAAATACATTAAAAAGATCATAGATCATGATCAAGTGGGTTTTATTCCAGGGATGCAGGGATAGTTCAACATCCGAAAATCTAACAACGTGATACCCCACATTAACACAATAAAGAATAAAAATCATGTGATCATCTCAATAGATGCAGAGAAAGCATTTGACAAGATACAGCATCCATTTATGATAAAAACTCTAAATAAAATGGGTATAGAAGGAAAATACTTCAACATAATAAAGGTCATATATGACAAACCCACAGCAAATATCATTCTCAATGGAGGAAAACAGAAAGCTATCCTTCTAAGAACAGGAAGCAGACTTAGATGCCCACTTTCATCACTTTCATTTAACATAGTATTGGAAGTCCTAGCCACAGCAATCAGGCAAGAAAAAGAAATAAAATGGATCCAAATTGGAAAAGCAGAAGTGAAACTGTCACTATTTGCAGAAGAAAACCCTGAAGAATTCATTATAAAACTTTTAGAAATAATAAATGAATACAGTCAAGTCGCAGGATACAAAATCAACATACAAAAATTTGTTGTGTTTCTATACACTAACAATGAAGTAGTATAAAGAGAAATGAAGAATACAATCCCATTTAAAATTGGAACAAACAGAATAAAATACCTAGGAACAAACTTAAAAGAGGTGAACGATCTGTATACCGAAATCTATAAAACATTGTTGAAAGAAATTGAAGACAAAAAGAAGTGGAAAGATATTCCATGCTCTTGTATTGGAAAAATTAACATACTTAAAATCTCCATACTCCCTAAAGCAATCTATAGATTCAATGCAATCTCTGTCAACGTTCCAACAACATTTTTCACAGAAATAGAACAAAGAATCCTAAAATTTATATGGAACAACAAAAGACCTCAAATATCCAAAGGAATCCTGAAGAAAAAGAAGTATCCCACTCCCTGATTTCAAAATATACTTCAAAGCCATAGTAACCAAAACAGCATGGTACTGGCACAAAAAGAGACACACAGATCAATGGAACAGAATTGAAAGCCCAGAAATAAACCCACACATCTATGGACAGCTAATTTTTGACAAAGGAGCCAAGAGTATACAATGGAGAAAGAAGAGTCTCTTCAATAAATAGTGGTGGGAAAACTGGACAGCCACATGAAAAAGAATAAAAGTAGACCATTATCTTACATCATGCACAAAAATCAACTCAAAATGGATTAGACTTGAATGAAAGCCTGAAACCATGAAACTTGTAGAAGAAAACATAGGCAGTATGCTCTTTGACATCAATCTTAGCAGTATAGTTTCAAGTACCATATCTGACTGGGCAAGGGAAATAAAAGAAAAAATAAACAAGTGTGACTACATCAAACTAAAAAGCTCCTGTACAACAAAGGAAACCCTAAGAAAACGAAAAGACAACGTAACAATTGGGAGAAGATATTTGCAACCATATATCAGATAAGGGGTTAATATCCAAAATATACAAAGAACTCATACATCTCAACAACAAAAAAGACAACAACCCAATTGAAAAATGGGCAAAAGATCTGAATAGAGATTGCTCCAAAGAAGATATATGGATTGTCAACAGGCACGTGAAAAGATGTTCAACATCTTTAGCTATAAGAGAAATGCAAATCAACACTACAATGGGATATCATCTCACTCCTGTCAGAATAGATATAATTAGCAAGACAGGAAACAACAAGAGTTGGAGAGGATGTGGAGAGAAGGGAAGCCTCACACACTGCTAGTGGGAGTGCAAACTGGTGCAGCCACTCTGGAAAACAGTATGGAGTTTCCCCAGAAAATTAAGAAAAGATCTACCATATGATCCAGCTATTCCACTGCTGGGTATTTATCCAAAGAACTTGAAAACACAAAGGCATAAAGGTACATGCACCCCTATGTTCATCACAGCCTCGTTCACAATAGCCAAGACTCGGAAGCAACCTTGGTGCCCATGAAGGGGCCAATGGATAAAGAAGACATGGCATAAATACACAATGCAATACTTCTCAGCCATAAGAAATCATGAAATCCGGCCATTTGTGGCAACATGGATGGATCTTGAGGATATTATGCTAAGTGAAATAAGTCAGAGGGAGAAAGTCAAATACCGTATGATCTCACTCATAAGTAGAAGATGAAAACAATGACAAACAAACACATAGCAACAGAGATTAGATTGGTGGTTACCAGAAGGGAAGGGCAGAGGGAGGAGGGAAAAAGGGGTGATTAGGCACGCATGTGTGGTGATGGATTATAATTAGTCTTTGGGTGGTGAACATGATGTAATCTACACAGAATTCAGAATATATTACGATGTACATGAAAAAAAGAAAAAGTGAAATATATATATGGAAAAAAATAAAGATAAGTAAATAAATGTAAAAAAAGTTTTACTAATTCAAATCTCCATCACCTGAGAACAAGAGTCCCTATTACTTTACTGCATCAACAACACTTGGTATTGACAGATTTCTTAATTTTTACAAATCTGGTCATAGAAAATTATATCTCGTTGTGGTTTTACTTTCTATTTCCCTGATTATTTATGAAATAGAGCATCTCAGCCTTTGCTTATTGGATATGTGTGGCGGAGGTGGTTGGCTATTCACCAAAATTTCATGACCTCCTTCCCACATGTGAAGTTGTCACTAGGAGTCAGCTGCCACATTTTCTACTAATCTAGGTGTAGGTACATGGCAGCTTCTCCCAAATGGAAGAGAATGCATCTTATTTTCTGGTTAGAATTTTAAAGAAGAGTATGTGTCTTCTCCTCTATCATCTGGAAACAAATACCCTGCTGCCCTGAGAGACAAGTGAACCTGGTCCCTGAATCACCACATAGTGAAATGCTGTCAACCCACTAGAAGACCCACACTGGACCAGTAGAGCAGCCATCACTATCCTTACTGATTCAAAATTTTCTTTTGTGAAACACATGATTATTCCTTTTCTCTGCTTTTTTATTGGGTATTCTCTTTTTATTTATTATATTGTAAGACAGACTTCATATAATCTGGTAATAAATCCTTTGTCAGTTGTATACATTGCAAATGACTTCCATTATTGGAAGCTTATTACTTTTGTTTTTTTAAACTATCTATTAATGTCTTAATCTTAATGTGATTAAAGTTATTAATGCATTATTTTATGATGTGTGTTTTTGATTTTAACATTTTTCCTTGAGAAAGTCACCTTGAAAATGGCAACCCTTCTGTTTATAGATAACAAGGAAGGGACGTGACATCAGGAAAAGTGCAGAGGCTGAGGAAGTGTGGACTGAGATTTCTCATCAGAGGGAGCATCTTGAGTTTGTATAAGTGGAAATACCCCAGTGGACTCCCCTCTAGCACAATTTTCTACAGATAACTTACCATTAGGTAGGTCTACTCTATACTCTTGCTCATAGGATATAGTTGTTTAGCAAAGTAACCTACAAGACTGATACAGTACTATAGCGTCAGTGTCAGAGTAAATGTCCTTTAAACTCAGAGATATTAATATCAATTCAACACACACATACATCTTATAATTAACAGCTCGTATGTGCAAGGCATTGTCCATCCAGAGTCCGGGGGTAGTTTTTGACCTTGGAAAATAGAAACCATTGAGTCTCTAGAGTGAAACTTGTGCCTCTGACCTAATTGACACTGTGTGATAAAAAGCTGAGATAGATGTTATAAGAATAGAATCATAGAATGTCAGTAGTATATGCTTTTGTAACAACTCAATGGGATCCAGTTTTCATAGCACTTTGAAAATTTCCATCCCCAATAGGGGATGTTCTGGCATTGGATGGTAAATCCTGTACTTTTCAGTGTGCTTTACATCAAATATATCTGAATTTCTAAAAAGAAAAAGAAAGGACTTCCTGTCTCATGTACATAAATTTAGTGTACCGTATTCTTATGTCAAACTTTAGAACTTTGCCTTCAGTCCTTTAAAGTCCTTGAAATACATGGAATTGATTGTTTTTAATGGAGTGCAAAATAGAACTCATTTTAATGTTTCTTCTAATATGAATATGTAATATAAGATAATATATTATATTATATAATATGTAATATAATTCCATTTTTAAAGATAATTAATTTTAAAGAGTTTATTTTTTTTCCCCAGTATTCTGCAATAGATGTCCTTGACCGAAAATCAAAGCATCGATTTTGTAATTTCATCTGTACTCCAAAAAATAGATGCAGATAAATCATAGGTGATCTTTAAGTGGAGTGTGTTAGTAAGAATTTGTTTGAGAGAGTAGAACAAAAGTGCTTGCCTATACAACTACTACAAGAGCTGGGGAGCAGAGGTCAGGTAAACTGCTCCTGAAGATTAAAAAAGCTAACACCAAAGATTTCAGTCTAAAGAATAAAATAGATAGTTTTAAAAGGTTAATGAGTAGTAGCTGCAAATCTCAAGAATCACTGAAAAAGTCTCCCAATGACTCAATCTGTAGCACTAATGCAGGTGGCTCTTAGGAGCTCAATGGGAAACTACTGTGAATCTCACATTTGCCTATATTTCTGGGTGCAATAACCTTCAGAGAGGAATGCCTTCTTCTCCTCTGCCTGCTAAATCTCTCATGAGTTCCTGTCATGGGAAATCATTAAACATAAACAATACAGAAAAGAAAAATCCGGAAAATGTAATTTCCAGCTTCACGACTACAATGCAGTGGAAGCCTTAGAAGTGGGTGATGACAATGCTAAGTTAACAGCAGACTAGTATGGGGCATAAGGACAAGAAAAGGGGATTGTGTAGGAGGCTGAGAGAGGGCCCACCTGCAAGTCCCAGGAACAAGATGAGGGATGCATGGGACAGAGCCACCCAAGTTGAGCGCATTTTAGATCAGCTAACCTGCAGCTGGCCACAGAAGGATGAGTGAGAGGATCCAAGTCCAGAAAAACCACCATCCCAAGCTAGATCAGCCAAGCCCCAAGCTGGACTGGCCAAACTTCAACGAACCCTCAGATTCATAAGTAACATAAATGCTTATTGTTGAAGGCTGCTGAGAGTTGTGGTCATTTGTTATCCAGCATTTTTGTCGCAAGAGCTAACTGATACACAGGAGTATGAGAAAGCCCTTATGTCACAAGGGAAAGCCTAACATCAGTAGTATGGGAAAGTATATTCCTGTCCTGGAAGTGAGGAGGAAGGAGTACACCTTTTTTTAAACAATAATCCAGTTCACCACACTTAATACCTGGAATGTTGGAAAAGTACTTCTCAGGAGATGTAATATTTCCCTGCTATTCTTTCTAAATTTATTTAGTTGAAGATTGTTTTCCTCTTCCGCTGAAAAAAAACTTTTAAGGATCCCATAAGTTCTCTTCTAAGCCTTAGGTATTAGAAAGGGTAAAGATTACTTTCTATCACAAACACCGTCTCAATTCTGTAGTTAAATTTCCCTCTCCCTCATTAGATCTGGCCTCAGGCAAGCATCTGAGGTCCAGAATGGAGTCATATGGTATATTATCTTTTTTTCCTTCATTTTTATCAAGTCTAATTGCAGTTGATAAACCCACTTTCTGGGGATGTAGCATGGAAAGAAGAATGATGATGAAGTGACAATAATATGCTTCTTTGGTTGTTACTGTATTACAAAGTTTTGACTTCTGTTGACCTGGATGATAGTTAAAACTGACTCATTCCCTTGTTATTACTTCCAGACCAAGGGATATTCAGAGACTTCCAGGCTGCCTTCCCACACATCCTCTGTGGTATAACTAAGTATATTTCTTCCTGTGAATGCTTCTCCTCATAGCCCTTGGTTTCATGATGGTACATTTCCTGTACATCTCTTATCCTTTCTTTGAGTTTCCTAGACTTACCAATAGGTCTTCTTGGGAAGAATTGAAAATGGCTTCATACCACTTCTCTCTCACATAACCCACCTGTGGTCCACGGGAAACACTTTTGCTTTTATTGCCCCACCATGAAAAGATGTGAAAGTATTTACCAAACATAATTTTATTCCATAATTCCAATTCTCTCTCTGTCCTTTCCCATTTCATCTTTCTTGTTGCTCTTGCTCTCGTAAAAGGAAAGGATATATATCAAACTCTCTAAATGATTATTTTAAAGCTTCTCCCACCAAGCTTCAAGAGAGGAGGAAAGTATCCCTCTCTCTTTCGGGAGGATTTGGGGTTCACTGTGCAGCTTTCTCAAATGAAACAAAACAAAACATCAGCTTACAAGAACCTCTCATCTCCAGGTCTTAGCACTTTTTTGATCCACATCTAGGTTAAGAGGCTTAAGAGTTATGAAACTGCTTATTGAGGGTTCCTATAAATATTTTCATTTTGTATTTTACAACTCACTTTGGTATCTGCTGTCTATCAAATCTTGGTACCTCAACTGAAACTTCCAGTTTAACACCTTACACGTGCTGCTCCCCCTTCCTGTGATTATCAGGAAAAGATAGAACTTTGTGTGTCTGGATAATGCTGATTTGTTAAGTCTCAGGTAAAGCAATACCTTCTCTGGGAAGCTTTTCATATCCTCTGACACTTGGCTAAGCTAATTATTCCCTCTCAGGACACAGTGTTCCATGTAAACAATTATGGTCCTTGGTTTTATCACTCAGGAATCAGGCAGTCAAGATTTAAATCTTCCTTTCACCAACTGTGATTTTAAGGCATTCTTCAGCTCTTTGAGCCTGAGTTTTCCCAACATATCTTTAGGGTTGTTGTCATGATTAAAGTAGATGATTTAATGCACGTTAAACTCTTCAACTAGTACTGGAGACAATGGGAGTGACATTTATTTTGTTGCTGAATATCTGTACGTGTTTGAGGATAAAGGAAGTGTGGGATGCATTCATGAAGGACAAGAAAGCAGTGTGTTAATTATCATATAAGGAGAGTAAAATTTAATATGTCCTCCCTGAAATTTCTAAAAGGGCTCAGGGTCCCTGGATACCTGGGTTCTGGGTGAAGAAGAAACTATATTGTCACCAAAATGGAAAATTCTTTAGAAATGGAGATGTGAAAGGCCAAATGCATTTTACAACAATTTAATATTTGAGGAAGGGCCAACCTTGATGGTTTCCATTTAATGATACCAGCCATTTTGACATAGAATCCTCAAAGTGTTGTACAATCCCCATTATCCAAGAAAAGAGCAAATTAAGTCCTGGAAAGCATATCCCCTTTTACTCCTCCCCCTAACAGGTGCAGGAATAATGTCAACAAAGATTTCTGAGTAACATCTGTGGAAGGAAGACAAGTGAAATATAGTTTCAATAATTTGTATTTACAGAAAAAAGATCATATGAGTATTTTAAAAGAAAAGTAAGTATCAGTTAGGAGAATATATTTTCTTATTCAAGAGTTTCCTCAAGGCCCCTTTCATGTCTTTATTTCTCAGGCTATAAATGAAGGGGTTCAACATGGGAGTGACCACTGTGTACATCAATGAAGCAATTATGTTATTGTCATTGGTGGTGTTGGATGAAGGGAGGAAATATAGACCAATAATTGCCCCATAGTAGAGAGTCACTACAGAGAGATGAGATCCACAAGTGGACAAGGCTTTGCAGATGCATTGGGTAGAGGGAACCCGGAGGATTGTGGCCCCAATACGTCCATAAGAAACCAAGATGCATAAGAATGGAACCATAATGGCAGTTAATCCCGCAGTAAAGATTAGCAATTGGTTGAGGGAAGTGTCTGAGCAGGACAATTTGAGTAGGGCAGCAAGGTCACAGAAGAAGTGAGGCACAGTGTGGTCAGCACAGAAGGACAGCCAGGCCAGGAGGAGGGTGTGCAAAAGAGCACAAGCACAAGCAATGAGCGAGGACCCAGCCACCAGCATGACACAAATGCTCTGACTCATGATGGTGGTATAATGGAGAGGATGACAGATGGCCACATACCTGTCATAAGCCATTGAAGTGATCAGGAAACTGTCCAAATCAGCAAAGAAGATGAAAAAATATGTCTGTGTAATGCATCCTGCATAGGGGATGGATTTGTACTTAGTCTGCATGTTCATCAGCATCTTAGGGACGGTGACAGATGAGAAGGAGACATCAGTGAAGGCCAAGTGGCTGAGGAAGAAGTACATGGGGGTGTGGAGGTGAGAGTCCAGCCAGATGAGCAGGATGATGAGTAGATTCCCCAGTACTGTGGTCATGTACATGCCCAGGAACAGGGCAAAGAAAAAGCCCTGCTGCACTGGTGGGATAGGGAGCCCCAGGAGGAGGAACTCAGACACAGTGCTCTGGTTTTCCCTCCTCATATTGATATATCAGCTGGAGGGCACTGGTGGGGAAAGTTAAAGTGAAAAGGAATGTCTCTGGATAAAAAAATTATCATTGTGGCATAGCATAATAGAGATGTTCTTTTGATTTAGGTAATGTCTTTTCCATATTTTCTTACATCTGATGCATATTTTGCTGAATAAATGTAGAAAAAAATATAGCCACTTTCTTTCTCAATCTTGTCCCAGTCTCTGTAAATGATAATACGAACAGTGAATGTTATTAAACATTGTCCTGATTCGCTGTTCTAATAGCTTACATGTCATAACTACTTCAACAGTCTTAAGTATATAAACTAGGTAGGTACTGTTATTATTTCCACTTTCCTATGGGATAGCTGAGGCAGACAGTCTCACACTCACTGAGGTAAGAAGAGGAGAAGCTGGGCTTTGGGACCCAAGCATTTTGACTCCACAATTTAGTCTCTGGAATCAAAATAAATTACTTGACAACAGAAATCTCATTGCCTTTTATAATTTTGTGTGTAATGAGCTGTTTAATTCTGTATCCTCTGCTTCTCTACACATACCATGATTATTTCTAATTTGTTCATTGGTTGTGGACCCAGAATCTATCACAGACAATGAATACACACACAATGTAAATTTGTCTAACAAATAAAAGATGTCACATCCAATTACATTCATCATGGCAGCCTCTTTAAGAAACTTACATCAGGCTTTGTTCAAGACCCATGTTTAACCTTAATAATCGTGGAACTTCATGTTATTTAGTTATCACATGGTATCACATTGAAAGAAGTACAATCTAAAAGCCAAACATAATTTTTAAAAGGAATTCTAAACTTTTCTTTGTCTCTGAAATAACCTGTAAGAGATTTATTTCCTAATCAAAATCAGTATTTATCAAACTATCTTTATATTTTTTAAAAGAGAAGATAAGGATTCACTATAACATAACAAAACTTGTTATAAAGCTATATGGATTACAATGAGTAATGTGTTTTTTACAAAGATAAACCAATAAAACAGTAGAAGAAAACAGAGAGCCTAGAAACAGACACATTTTTAATGAGGACTTGGCCTCACCATCACTTTTTCAGCTGGATTCAGAAGGCAACCACGTACCAGTCCTGGTCCCTCCAACTCCAACTGAGGGAAAGGAAGAGTGTAATTATGAAACAACTTAATCCAGTAGGTGAAAATTCATGTCAAATGATAACTTTCAGTGACTACAGTAAAGTAGCCACTGGCTCCCTTAATACCTGGAACCAGATATCAAATCAGCATATTCATCAGTGCTTTACCAATAGGTCTCCAAGAAACAGGTGAAAGATAGTTTGCTACTTAGTCTTAGAAGCAGGAGGCTTTCTGCACGATGTCAGCACCTTGAATCCAATCCTGACCCCATAATCTTCATGGATTATGGAAAATAAGTCATGGAACACTCAATCTTTTTTTCTTGAGATTCTTCAGATTATCTGGGCTAGTTTTTCTTGGGGGTACATGCAGAACTATGGCTATGCAGTGTGATTTCTAGAACAGCATTGAGACTTCCATATCCCTACCCAAAACATTATCCTCAGTAGGATCTGGCACCTGAAATTCCTTCAGCAAGAGAAAAAAGGCTTCAAGGTCCCAACTATAGATTAGGTTTAAAAGTAAAAATTCCTAGGAGAGAGAGCCCTCTGGCCAGAAGTCTCACTGAGATGGAACGGTTGGGAGCTGTTCATATTTGGGGACCAGTTTTGGACAGCAGAACAAGGGCACTGACCTCGTCAAACAAACTGAAGAGGGGAGAGGACTGCAGATTACAGGCAGAATGAAAGCAGAGGCTGCAGACACTGAGAACGAACTTACTGTCCTTCTAAAATGACTGCTAAAAGGCTAGAAATGGTCACTGTTCATAAAATCTAATTGAGCACCTAATTTTCAAAGACTGTGCTTTTCGAATATTATTCACTTCTTCCCACAACCTTTCAAGACAGACATCCTTATCCTCATTTTACAGAGGAGAACAAGGGGACTCAGTCATGAAACTTACCCAATGTTATAGCGCCAGTATATGGTGAACCTGGGATTTGATCCCATCTATCTGGTTCCAAAGACTATATTCTCCCCACTATGTTATATGCCTTCGTTAACTATATCCTCAAGTAAGACAGTACTTGCTGCCTGAGAGCACTCAAGAATTTCAGGAAGTAAATCAGGAAGTTTGAGGATGAATGAAAATCTGTGGTTTCAGTATATGTGCCTGGATCATATTGTCAATAATAACGATAACAATAAAATTATAATAACAATCATTCATTAATCATGCGTTTATTGTGTAATTAATATTGGTTAGTGCGATGACATATACCTTGTATCATATCAGTCTAACAGGGTCAGAAAAAAGACATTATGCTCATTTAACCAGTTGGAAACTAGGGCTTAGAGAGTGGAAGTAATTTGCCTAAAATCGTTCAGCATGAAAATGATAGACACATTATTCAAACCCAGATTTGTCTGATTTCAAACCCATGTTCCTAACCACTATGCTATATTGCCTCTAGGAGATCATAATTTGGTGAAAAAGTGACATCTGGATATATGTTCTTCATAAAAGTGAAAAAGAGGGAATCTAAGTTCCACAAAGCCTTTGGATGGATGTATTTCCTTAGCTCTTAATCAGATGGTCAGAAGTGAATAGAGAGACTAGGATACCAGCACCTGGGGTTACAAAGACAGCTACTCATAAGGTGAATTTCTCAGGGCTCTGGGACAAAAGCAGATTAGACCCTGGCCAATGTTTTTGATGGGCTACTTAATTTCTGTCAATAGGGGAAAGGTTAAGGCAACTATGGTACATACCCATTGGAAGTAATATTGTGTAGTCAGTAAAAGGAATTCATGAAAACTTATGACATAATTTTGAAGGAACATAGTAGAAAATTATATACAGGCATATTTACAACTATTTGCAAAAACAATGCAGATTATATTATTATTAAACCTGGAATATTTTGCTCACAGCTTGAATGTATGCCAGATATTCAGTAAAACTGTGAAAGACATAACATTTTCCTAGAGAAGAAAGACAAAACCCCAAGGAATTATAATTTTGTCCATCTATGTTATTTGAGACACTATAATAAATTTATAAAAGTCCTTGCTGCGAGTATAATCATCTGCAATATTTTGTAGCAGACCTTTCACACACACACACATACTCGCACATACAGCACACTTATTGCTGAGGTAAGTCTATAAGCACTACCCTTACCTAGCTCAGGGGTGATAAATTCAAATACTCTCAGCTCCAGGGTATGAACTAATTTTTCATTAGATCTGGGATGGGGGAAAAGTCACAGTCTCAACCCTGAAGCGAGGAGGAGATACACTAACTCTTTTTCAGCAGATCCAAGCAACAACAAAGGTATTCATATTTACCAGCCAGGCTGGAAACCCAGGGGACCAAGGCCACAAATTTCTGGTGAGGGACAATTTGAGAGTAATGACTGTATTTCCTTTAACCATTCCCAGGGGAGATATGCCTTTGCCAGATACTAAAGATAGTCAACTCCTTTGGGAATACAAATGAGGACTTTATTTGCAGATTCATTTATTTATAAAGAATTTTCACATCTATGAGCTCATTTAACCTTCTAAATAATTCTTGAGGTGGATAATATTTTTCACATTTAATTGTTTTTGAGAGTGGCTCAAAAGGAAATGATCAAATGAGGATTCAAATCCAAACATATTAACTTCAGACCTAAAGCTGAATTGCATTGAATCGTGATGTCTCCCTTGTAATAGTGGTCTCTGTATCTTGTGGACTTCTTCCTTCCCACAGTCAATCTGGAACTAGGAGGAGAGTTGCTATTAATCCCTGGGTGATAAAAACACTTATCAAGGAATCAAGGAATAGCCGTGCTTCTGTTTCTCAGAAATAGAGTTTTCTCTTCCTACAGAAACACCTGAGTGCATGCGGGGATATTTTCTTACTGTTAAGACACATAATAATAGTAGGCACATCTTCAAGGCTCAAAATATATTCTGTAAGCATAAGAATGAGTCTGAGAAGCCTTTGAAAACCTGTTCTATTCAGGTTGGCAAATATAGAGAAGAGACAAAGAATCAAGTGGTGGAGACAGCATTTTACTCATTATTTTTTTCAATAATTTATTCATTTATTTAGTCATTCATAAAAAATATTGTGTACCTACTATGTGGCAAGGATTTTGTGAGTACTATAAGTAAATATTTGAAAATACAGGGTTTTTTCTCTCAAAGAGCTACTAACCCTGTGAGCAGGATAGACAAGACAGTGTGTGTCAAATGCAGTAATGAAAGTGAGTGCTGAGTATTATGAGAGCACAGAGGAGGGGTATTAAACCCAAATATAGGAGGTCAAGCAAGGTAGGTTTGTAGGAAATTACATGTCAACAGAGATCCCAGACAATCAAAAAAGTAAAAGGTGACGTGGACAGCATAGAGACAGATGTTTGGAAGAGAGAAAAAGAGAAGAATAGGAAAAGACTTGGAGAAGAGAAAGGATGACAAATTTGGGAAGTTTTTATCAGGAAGAGTAGAACAGCTGAAATGTACACTTCAACAAGGGAAGAGATTCAGGATGAGGCCAGGGAAATTAGCAAGAATGAATCATGCAGAACCTTGGAAGCCATGTTGAACAATTTTTACTTTATCCAAAAGGAAAGGGAGAGCCATAGAAGGATTTGATCAGAATATTGACAGTGTCATATTAAAAACTATCACTATGGGTGAAGAATGGATAATGAACATATGTTTTCAGTGGGTGGAGGGAATGTTGGCAGGACAGGAATAGAGTGGTGAGATGCAAGACCAGAAGGAAGGAGACTAGTTGGGAAGTGGTCACAGTCACTTAGTTAGGAGATTATGGAAGTCTATCTAAGGGAGATAATGGAGTCACAGAGAACTATGTGGATTTAAGTCTCCTTCAGAGTCAAAATCTAAAGGATGCAGTTATTTTAATGTGAGCTGATTTTGATAAGACTATATAAATCTTGATGGGACTATATAAGTTTTGATAAGACTATATAGGAGTTAAAAACCTCTCTAAATTTATGGCTTGGACAGCTGGGTTCATTGTTATGCTATTCACTGATATAGGGGACACAGAAGAAGAAACAGATTTGAGAAGTTTATTACATACTGAGTGTGAAGTACCTATGGGTCATTTATGGGAAGAAATTCAGGAGGTAGTTGGATATATTTTGGATAGTGATAGAAATTCATGGGCCGTCAACGTAGAAGAGGATGAGATTGCCTAAAGAGAAATGCGATGAATACGAAAAGTTGAGAAAGAAGAACAAGAATGAAGAGGAGAGAAAGAGGGGAGGAGAGGGGAGAGGACGGAAAGAAAAATGAGGGAACGGAAGAGAACAGGGCTGAGGACAGATTATAGGGAACATTGACAATTAAGGAAATGGCTGAGGAAGGGTGTCCCAAAATGGTATCAAAGAACAACCAGAGACATAGAAAGAAAATATAAAAATGTAGGACCATGGGAGCTAAGGGAAGAGAAGTTTAAGTGTTGAAAACCACCCATTGAATTTAGTAGTTAGGAGGATTTTTGTGATGTAACCAGATTCAATGTCAGTGTGTGGTGGGAACAGAATGTAGGTTACAATGGATTGAGGCATAAATGGAAAGTAAGGAAATGCAGAAGGTGAGTAGTTGGATTGATCCAACATTGAAACTTTACTAGATGGGTGGGATGGAAGACCATTGTAGTAAAACTTGGGCAAATTGGTAAGAGAGTGATAAACTATGAGATCTATCCTAGAGAGGTAATAAAGTGAAAACAAAACAAATTCGGGGGGAAAATGGACAGGATCAGAGACTGGGTAGATTTATGAGGCCAAAGATCCTGTAAAATGAGTAGAGTTGAAAGAGAGGGTAGTAGCTAAATACTTAAACTTAATATTTCATAGGTGAAGCATTTCCAGTTTTCATAATATGGCCATGGGAAGAGATGGCTAAAGTGCAATGTAGGTCAAGGTCGTTTAAGATGAGATAAAGAATAATATGTCATGTTGTTGAATACTTCATTCATGCAAATGCTGCAGGCACCTAAATTGATGGCCAATTTCTAGGGGAGAAAAACTAATTCATGTGCCAAAGCTGTAACAAAATAGGAGTAATTGGAATTTTGTAGTTGGTGGTATAGGCTTTTACATATATCAGTTTCTACTCTTTGCCTAATACAGAAAAAGCTTTATGCAGAAAGATGTCTAATTACAGCATAATTTTAAAAGATAAGAATTAGTTACAGTCTAGTTTCCATCAATAAGGGAAGGATTAAGGCAACTATGGTACATAACATTCGAAATAATATTACATAACCATTAAAATGATGTTTAGGAAAAACTTAAGATAATTTTTGAAAGAACAGTAGAAAATTGAATATAAGCTTGTTTACAACTATTTGAAAAAATGCAAATTATCACCTTTTTTAAAAACGTGGAAGAATGTGCTCCAAAATATTAACAGAAGCCATTCTGCTGTTGGGATTAGAGGCATTTATGTGTTTTAAAAATATTTCTTTGCCATAATATTCATACAACCATGCATTTCTTTTATAAGTAATGAAAGAGTTGGACAGTTTTGTGAGCCAATGCTGATTCTCTTGGGAAAGACAGTGGTCCAGGAAGAAAAGCCTGCAACTTTATATCCACTCTCATAGGTTCATCCACTTGTTTTTGCCCCAAATACTTTTTGTCTCTGAACTTCCATTCTTACTCCCTCCAGGCCCCAGACAAACACTTAAACCATTCACCAATGCCCAAGAATCCATGTATATTCTCATCCCTGGCCATTTATACAAAGATATGACCAGGTATTCGCCTCAAAAGCTTTCTTGTAGGGAGGATTTCCCTGTTGTTTAGAGCTACCCTGATCAGATCTGAATTAGAACAGCAGTCAATTTTCAGCTCCCACAAACATATGTACCTGACCTATAGATCAAGCCCAGGACTTTTCCTCCTTATCAGTTGGTTGTATGGAACCCCTCATGAGGTTAGTATTGTGAGTTGAGGGAGAGACATTAACTAACACAGTTAGATGATATGAGGCCACCTGTTTCTGAAATTTCCTTTGGCTCTCCAGACACACTAAGGCTTAATGACAAATTTGCTGTTGTGTCTACCTGACCATATGATTTTTTTCCTGGTATTATTCAGCTCCAGTCACTCGATGTCCCATGGTTAAGCACTCAGTCTCTACTAAGGCCCGGGTAGCTTGCTAGCAGCTTACGGCTCCAGAAATACCGCATTGCAACTCTTCTAATGGAGTTTGCCAGAGGCTCCATGTGGTGTCATTATCCACCATGGAAACCTCCAGCACCGTAGGTTCTGCCAGTTCAGATGATCCAATTAGCAGTGTCCCTTGTACTGTAGCCTGAATTAGTTTCATAGCTCTTTATTACTCCAGATCCTACTTAAAACTGGCAGTCTATCAAGTCATTTGACAAATTCGCATGAGCAGTATTGCAGGTGTGGTATGTGCTGTCTCCAAAATCTGAAGTGGCCTAACTAGTGCAATGAAAGGTGCAATAATTGTCCTTTGCTTTCCAGTTAGAATCCTGCCTTGCATCTATCTCATTGTAAGCTCCTCTGTGACATTCTACCCCATGCTGCCTGCCACAGGTCTTTCTTCTGTCCACAGTATGTCAGACTTTAATCTAAGTTGTCTACCTCCTGACTCACTGTATCTCAATCTATCCAAACTCACCACCCATGCCACTGTCCATGCCTTGCAGTCTACTCATCTGTACCACTTGCCTACACAACTTCCTGTATCCTGTATCTGAGCTTCTACATCCTGTATCCAAGTCTTTTTGTCTGTTTGACCTACCTACTTGCTCCCCAGGGTGTTTCCCTTCCCAGTGCACCAAGTGTCTGGTATGTCGTTCCGAGAGAATCCAGGGCCTATAACCAATCTACTTTATGGCCCACTTGGAGTTTGCTAAGCTGCTCTTAGCCAACATTCTGGCAACTTCTCTGGATTTTGCCTAGAATGCTAACCATGGGACATACACTAGAATTCAACAATTCTGAGTTGACAGAGTTTCCTGAGTCCCTCTGCTCTGAGGTATGTGAAGTTGTGGTAATAACACAGGTCATCACAGCTAGAAAGAAGCTGCCCAGATATAGGCTTTGCTATATCTACCATCTCTTAAATCTAGACATCAAAAAGGACAAAACAAATCCTCAAAGATTATTATCTCAAGTTATAAATATTTCTTTGCCTTATATATCTCACCCCTAAGAATCACAAGTGCCACAACAAATGATCATTTTATTCCAAAGGTCAATTTCAATACACCTGAAGCTTTTCAATTTTGAGTCGATTTTTCTGGATGTGTGTTTCAACTTTTTTCCTATTTGTAAGTTTGTTGTCTTTTTGAGTCTGTCTTCCCTTCTTTCCTCCCTTCCTTCTTCCCTTCCTCACTTCCTTTCTCTCTCCCTCCCTTTCTTGCTTCTTTCCTTTCTTGCTTCCTTCCTTTCCAACTTCCTTCATTCTTCCTTGAAAACTAATTCTATTTGATGAAACCGAAACTTAGTTTATCAAGAAAGCAATAAAAACTCCAAAAAAGTTGATTATCCCTGCCTCTTCCCACTTTGCATTTCATAATGGTCAGCCAAGAGAAGAAACACAAAGTCATTTCCTTTAGGTTACCTGGTGGAAAGGGCCCAAAAAGGTCCCTTTGAATGGGATATGGTTCTACGTAAATTCTCAGAGATCATTCAGTCATTTGGCTTTCTACTTGGACCTCGTTGGAACCAGTAATTCTTTTTTTAACCTCTCTGGAGTTTATCCTATGCCAAAGTGTGACTATGGCTGGGAAAGCAGAGCCTGAAACAGAAGGGAGACTGAGGGTGTCTTGAGAACATGTCTCTGTGGGCTTATTCTCTAAGGTTCCCAGCACAAAGATCTCTCCCATGGGATGTCTTTTCTAGAGGAATCAATAGAAAATTGGTCAATTAATCTAAGTTTGATGGATGTCTTTAACTGGAAATTACAAATCCTGCTCCATACCCCCTGGGGTTCTCTCATTGCCTGGTTTTGCTCTTCAGTTCATAGATCTGGGGCTGGTAGATAGGAGTGAGAATATGAGCTTGCAGCTTTTCTTTTTGATGTCCAAGAAGGGTCTAGGACCTTGAAAACTGATTTTTGATCCCCTAAAGAGACTCTCAGGACACCTTACCCACCAATACTGGGTCTAAATGCAGACAAGGTCAGTATTGGGGATGGAATGGGTATTTTTTTTTCTCAGCCATATATGGGTTTATATATGGGTATAGAAGAGGAAGAATTAGAAAGCTGATTTTGGCATGGAGGAGAAGAGAGGAAAAAAAAGACAGAATGAGAGAGAGAGGAAGAATAGAGACATGGGGTGATGGAAGAATGCAGGTACATAGGCAGAGAGCATGAAAACTGAGAGAGAGGAAAGGGAAAATGAGTGAGAGAAAGATAAAGTGAAGGGATAAACAGGAAGAGAAAAAGAGCCAAAAAGAGAGAAAAGTGACCCAAGAGATAAACAAAGAGGTACAGGGAGGCAGATTCTTTCAGGAGGAATTTCTACTCGCTTTGGATCCTGACATAGAAAACCAGATCTGGACAGCCCAGAATGTAAGCATTCCAAAGTTGTTTAGGTGGTTAAGCCAGGAGTTTCACAAAGGCCTGTTATACTTCCAAAACATCTCCTTCACTGGCTATAAAAATATTCCAAATGCCAACACTGGGAATGTTTTTCCCCTATCCCATTTTAGTCAGGATAACATTCCAGTGCATGGCCTTATCCATGGTAGGTTTTGAAAGTCCAGTTGCTGAATGAGTGCATGTGCTTTCTAAGGACAAATGTCCCTCCAAAGGGTCATGTATTTAGTCCTTAACGTTTGAGTGTATAGGATTGTTCAGATCATTCCTGCATTCTGAAGTAAAATGAGGAAACCTGACGTTGAGAAGGACACCTTCATTGAAAGGTCATTGAGGGGGAGAAGATGTAGGAGGCTGGTATCGGGGTAAATAAAGTCATTTGTGAAATTCTGCCGAATACGTGTCTTGATCCCAAGCTCACGGAAGTGGAACTTTATTATTCACAGTGGCCACTGCAGCTACCCTCCTGCCCTTGGCTTGGAGTTATGGTATGAGGTTGCTGATGAATTGACACTTGGCTGCCTGGTAAATCATGCAACTCATCCCTACAGTATGGGGTATGGGCACTGAATTCAGTTCCTGGATATCAGAATATAAGCTGCTTCTGTGAGAACCATCCCCTCTCCTGAATTTCCTATTCAGTTTCTCTCCCTGGTAAACAATGCCCATCTCTTTCTCATCCGTCTGGCTTTGTCTGGCAGTAGGATGATGGTTTTCCCTCTGTGTGCATATGTTTCCTATGTTACTTCTCCCTGTTTGCCATCCTGATTTTTGACAATAATTTCTTTCTTTCTTTGTTTTCTTAAGTTTGGCCCTGAGCTAACATCTGTTCCAATCTTCCTCTTTTAATTTTTTTTCTCCTCAAAGCCCCAGTACATAATTGTATATCCTAGTTGTAAATCATTCTAGTTCTTCAATGTGGGACACTACCACAGCATGGCTTGATGAGAGGTATGTAGGTCTGTGCCCAGGATCTGAACCGGCAAACCCTGGGCCACTGAAGCAGAGTGCATAAACTTAACCCCTTGGTCACGGGGCCAGCCCACTTTGCCAATAAATTCTAATCTCAATTCCACATCTTCATCCAAGACATGAAAACTCAGAGTTCCGCAAAGGAACTGATATGAATAATTTTTTTCCTGTGTGTAAAAGATTGTAAATTCTTCTAGTCCTTCTCTGGGTAGATTTGCATTTTGTCTTTAGTGGAGGCACAAGGGGAACCAACATTTATTGAGAATTATGCAAGAATAGGTACTAGGACTTTTGCATATGTCATCTCATTTCATCTTTACAGTAAACATAAGGGCATAAATATTTGTTTGTTTAGAGATTCTTATCTTTCTGAGATTCACAAAGGTTAAGAAATCTGCTATGGGACAAAAATGCTGTAATAAAACTATAATTATGAGCCAAGTCTATCTTACTATAAAAACTGTGGCTTTTCCCCCAGAGTCTCACACTGTCTCCAAAGAGAGAAAGAGAGTTGAGAATGACTCACTCCTCAGGTAGCACTAGAAAAAGGAGGAAGTTCGATCTTGTTTACACTGTGTTTACTGATCAGTCTCAATACGTATGTTAGGGTGAGGACATCTCTCAATTGGGATAAGGTCTGCATAGTTAGATTAAAAATTAGAAGATTTGAAATCTGCCACTAGTTTGTCCTCTGTTGCTGAATTTTTGCTTGTGGCTTAGAGCCTTTGGATGAGTAACAGCTTTCTCTGCCACTCTGCCTTTTCTTATCAAAAGAGAGGATGATCTGGAGATTTTGTAGATTCTCCTTTGTGATTAGTGGCAAAGGCTTCTAATGAGATAGTAGCCTCATTTCCCTACTTCTTGGGCAGGAATTAGCTCTGTGAAGCTATTGCTTTGCTTTGTTGTATACAAGGTGGAAGTTGGGGAAGGATATGCGGATTTTGTTGCGTACTGCTACCCATATAACCAGAGTCTTTGGATATACCTGAAATCTTCCAATATTCATATATCAATTCCCTCTTATAGCTCTAATAAATTACCACAAATGTAGTGGCTTAAAAACCCCCAAATTTATTATCTTTCAGTTCTGGAGGTCAGAAGTATGAAATGGTTTGCATTTGGTTAAAACCAAAATGTTGGTATCCCTTCTGGAGGCTCTAGAAGAACATCTGTTTCCTTGCTTTTTCCAGCTTCTAGAGGCCATTTGCATGCCTTGGCTTGTGTCTCTTTCCTCCATCTTCTAAGCTGACAGCATAACATCTTAAAATCTGTCTCTGACTGACTCTTCTGCTTCCCTCTTCTACATTTAAGGACACCTGTGTTTACATTGGACCCACTCAGTTGATCCAGGATAATCTCATTCCAAATTCAGCTGATTAGCAGCTTTAATTCCATCTGCACCTTCATTCTACCTTGTGTACTAAACCACATCCACAGGTTCTGGGCGTTAGGATGTGGATATCTTTGGAGATTATTATCATGCTTACCACAACTGACTAGCAGGTGTTGTGTTTTAAGATGGCAGGAGCACTTGAGAGAGATGAAACTTGAGATACAGCTAAAATATCAGTTCTTTTGGCATCTTTTGATAATAGCCCTTAGTTTTTGGTCTGAGATAAATATTATTGTATTGCCTAGAGAAGAAAGTGGGGATGAATTTGGCAAGTATTTAAGAAGATACGTTTTGTCTGTAATTTAAGATGGCATTGAGTTGTCACTTATCCTTCTGTGTATTGACAGTAGACCATAAACTACAAATAAATTTGCCTAAAATACTTGCTGAGAGTCAGACTGGTCTTTGCTTCCTCAACTTGAAATTGGATCCCAGGAAACCCGCAACCACCAAGAGGAAGGAGTCTAAATGACATCAAGTGGAAATATGCCTTTCCAGGGAAATAGGAACAGAGAAGTCAGAAAGGGTGAGAGTGGTGGAGTGAGGAAGAAGTTGGAAATGTAGGAGAAACACAGATTTTTCAGGGTCTTTAAGCTACATTAAGGTTGTTATCCTTCATGTTAAGATCAATGGGAATCCTTTGAGAGTTTTAAACAGGTGAAATCATTTAGGTTTAAAAAAGAAATGTACATATATATTTTAAAGTCTCTCTTTCGCTGAAATAGGGAGAATGGGTTAACATAATCCAGAATTTCTTAAGAACCCTCTACCGAAGTGAAGTGAACAAAATGCATGTATATTCATGAGTGTTCTTTAATGAATACAATATCATTCTTTGTATCCTTTTATGTGAAAAGTCTGCGTCCCATCTGAAATTTAACAATGGTTGTTCAAATCAAGTCTTCTAAAACCTGCTGTGCAATGGTTGATGGTTTGGAATGCTCACCAAAGAGCATTCTAGGGGCAATAACATGGCTGAGACATCATATTCCATGGTCTGGTCCTCAGTGCCATAGATGCAAGAATTCTATTTTGTCAGTCAACCAAGAAAAGTTGGCCTTCATTAACATTTTCTTATCGACAATTTTCTAATTTCCTTATGTTCCAACATGTAAGAAACATATGAGAAATAGCTTAAGTTTTCCCCTTTCCAAAAAAAAAAATATGTGTTTTTCATATGACTGGTAAAAATGATTGTCTCAGAGTCCTTAATAGTCTAACCATTCTTCATTCCCAGCAGAGGAAAGAGTAGCATGAGGAAAGAGAACCAGAGCAGCGTGTCTGAATTCCTTCTCCTGGGTCTCCCCATCAGGCCAGAACAGCAGGACATGTTCTTCACCCTGTTCCTGGGCATGTACCTGACCACGGTGCTGGGGAACCTGCTCATCATCCTGCTCATCAGGCTGGACTCTTGCCTTCACACTCCCATGTACTTCTTGCTCAGCCACTTGGCCTTCACTGATGTCTCCCTCTCATCTATCACTGTCCCTAAGATGCTGATGGACATGCACACTAAGTACAAATTCATCTCCTATGCAGGGTGCATTTCACAGATGTATTTTTTCCTATTTTTTACCAACCTGGACAGCTTCCTTATTGCATCAATGGCATATGACCGTTATGTTGCCATATGTCACCCTCTTCACTATACCACCATCATGAAGGAACAGATGTGTGCCTTATTAGTGGCTATATCCTGGATCCTGTCCTGTGCCAGCTCCCTTTCCCACACCCTTCCCCTGACCCAGTTGTCCTTCTGTGCTGCTAACACTGTCTCCCATTTCTTCTGTGACCTTGGTGCCTTGCTCAAGCTGTCCTGCTCAGACATCTTCCTCAATGAGTTGGTTGTATTCACAGTAGGGGTGGTAGTCATTACTCTGCCATTCCTATGTATCCTGGTATCTTATGGCTACATTGGGGCCACCATCCTGAAAGTCCCTTCAACCAAGGGGATCTGTAAAGCATGGTCCACGTGTGGTTCCCACCTCTCTGTTGTGTCTTTGTACTATGGGGCAATATTTGGGCAGTACCTCTTCCCAACATTAAGCAATTTCATTAACAAGGACATCATTATGGCTTTCATGTACATGGTGGTCACACCCATGTTGAACCCCTTTATCTACAGCCTTAGGAACAGAGACATGAAAAAGGCCCTTGGGAAACTCTTCAGTAGAGCAACATTTTTCTCACAGTGACATCATCTTTTACATAAATCAGAACCTTATTTTGGTTGATCTCATGCACTTGATTTTCCAACTGAATATGTCTCAAAACTTTCATGTGTCCAAGCCTTGAGACAAATGATGGCATGTTGGATGTAGTTGGCAAGTATTTGTTGATGAGAATCTCCTTCTCTTATTAACAATGCTCTCCTTTATACATGACTTTTGATCAGCAAATGCTAAATTAATTTCGTTACTTATTTCTTCAACTTGGGGGCATAAATAATACAATAACATACAGTTTGGTTATCTTTTTTTTTTTTTAAAGATTTTTTAATTTTTTCCTTTTTCTCCCCAAAGCCCCCCGGTACATAGTTGTGTATTCTTCGTTGTGGGTTCCTCTAGTTGTGGCATGTGGGACGCTACCTCAGCGTGGTCTGACGAGCAGTGCCATGTCCGCATCCAGGATTCGAACCGACGAAATACTGGGCCGCCTGCAGCAGAGCGCGCGAACATAACCACTCGGCCACGGGGCCAACCCCCAGTTTGGTTATCTTTTATGTGAGGAGACTTTTGGAGACCCTTATAATTTTGGCCCATAATCTCAGGCTTTAATTACACCCCAGAATCTAAAGAACTAGCTATATTATTTCACTGCACTCTCTTATACAGACTAAATTGGTTTTCTTTTTGTCTTTATGGTCTATTGAAATCAAAGAATCCAAACTACCTGCCGTAAGAGGAAATTTTTTACTTTCTTCTTGTGGTATAAAATGTTACTATAACAACTCTGAAGATGGGGGTCCGTGTTGGAGATCAAGATTTCCCCAGGGAATCCACCTTTGCCAACACCATGTGGTTGATATTGCTTGGCCCCCATACACAATCATTAATGAAAGCATTCTTCATGGTAACCTCTTTTGCAAATATAACCAAATTATAGTGCAAACTCTGAAAGTGCCGTTGCTTTCCTGCAAATGCCACTCCAGATTCAGCCTTGAACATTCTTCTTTGATATCCTGTCTTCCCAAATGAAGAATGAAAGCAAAGCTTGTCAAACTTTAATGTGCATAAGAATTCCTGGAGAGCTTGCTAACAGAGAGATTTCTGGAATCTACCACCATGAATTCCGATTCAGTAGTTCTTGAGTGGGGCCCAAGAATTTGCATTTCTAACCAGCTCCCACATGATGCTGATGCTGCAGATCTGTGAACTACAATTTGAAGAGCACTGGTGTAAAGATTTAGGTCATGGAAGTTGTGGAATGTCCATTTATTCCACTTTATGTGAATTCTGGTAGTAGGTAGAATGAAACAAGAATGCTTCAGTTGTTTTAGTAGTAGAGAAATCTGTGGTTGAAGTTGATATTTTCAGATTAATTCTGGCTTCAGTAAATTCATTTTTTCATTCTCTAATATAAGAGGTTCTTCCTGAGATATCAGATTTTCTTGTTTCATTCTTATACAATGTAGTTATATAGATACCACATATCATACTTTGTATCATCACACCAAACTATAAATTTAATGAAAACGAAGTCAAAGCTTTGAAAAAATTATATCTTATGTTGATTGGTGGCTTCTGCTTACCATTAAGCCTTGTGGGATTTCAGTACAACTTGTAACTTTGCTAATGTCATTGGAAAATATGCGTTAATAGTTTTAAACTAAAAATTATTTCATACAAGATGTAAAATAAAATGTACTTTTTTAAATAAAGCACTAATTGCTTGCAGAATAGCTGTATCTCCACAAAGGGACACTTGAGTTCTTAACAGGATATTGAACAATTTTGTTGTATGATGTCATTTGTTTCTAAAATGCCTCATTTGACTTCCTATGTTTCTTTTTTTTTTTTTTTGGTCAGGAAGATTGGCCCTGAGCTAACATCTGTTGCCAATTTTCTTCCTTTTGCTTGAGGAAGATTGTCCCTGAGCTAACATCCATGCAAATCTTCCTCTGTTTTGTATTTGGGATGCCACCACAGCGTGGCTTGATGGGTGGTGAGTATGTCCGTGTCTGGGATCTGAACCCGTGAACCCTGGGCCGCTGAAGTGGAGCACACGAACTTAACCACAACACCACCAGCCCAGTCCCTAACATGCCATGTTTTTTTGATGTAGCCTGTAAGATAGCATTAGTCCAGAATCCATTTCATATTATTGTTGTTCTGTGTGTCAATTTTTTTGCCTCTGTCTTTTCATCTCCTCTTTTTTTCTTACATATGCCATATGCAAAATGCAGTATGTTTACCCACCTCTACAGATAAATATAAGACTAATTAGTATGAAACTAGAAGCTGGAGTGACATTTACGGCTGTGATGATGCTCCAACCTCTAGTCCGCTTGGGGTGTGAAGATGGAAATCAAAACATTTTGAAACAGTTGGTATTTGATATATGTGGAGAATATTACAATAGCAACTTTCCTTTATTATTCATTCAATTTCATTCCATAAGTTTTGATGTAGGCTATGGGTGACTGAAAATAATCTGGCCTTGTTGCCTCTCTCTACACAGGGTTCAACCTTTCATTCTTTATGTACTTTCATGAGCATGTTTAAAGTTAGGTTCTTCTCTTTTTAAAGGAGTAAGCCACAGGCACCAAGGAAATAAGACTATGAAGCACATTAAAATTGATGCTTTTGGAGCTATTAAAGTAACCTTGATCAGGCAACTGACAAATGAGATGATTTCAAGGCATAGTATAATCTTTACTAAAGTTTCACGGTGAATTTTTGTGTTAATTCAATAAGAGATTGACTAAAAATTAAAAATTTTAGGTAGATTGAAATTGTATGTATTCAATGTGTTGATATGCATAGAAGTGCAAATATTATTACAATAAATTATTATATAAAAAGGAAACTATGAAATACTATATAAAATAAATCTCAATTGTGTAAACATGAAATTTTATGAATAAAAACCATTTTAGAAGGATAAAAAATGAATAATGAAAAGGTGAAGTGTTTTGACCTTCTCCTTTGTTTTTGTGTCTATATTATTTGGATTTCCATCATAAGCAGAATTAATTTTGAAAGCAGCAAGCCAAAATGCAACTTCTGCTTGGGAGAAAAATCCCTTTCAGCATCCCAAGCTATAGTCTACCTAGGGGAAACTTAAATTTGGTAGGGAAAGGCCAGTAGGGAGGTCTTTCCACATCTTTTTATTTATTTATTTATTTATTGCTGTAATGTTGGTTTGTCACATTATATAAGTTTTAGGGGTACATCGTTATATTTCGATTTCTGTGTAGATTACATCATGTTTGCTACCCAAAGACTAACTACAATCCATCACCACATTCATGTGTCAAACACCCTTTCACCCTCCTGCCTCCCCACTTTCCCTCTGGTAGCCACCAATCCAGTCTCTGTTTCTATGTGTTTGCACATCTTCTTTTGGCCTCATACTTAGCATCGACTTTTACGTTCTTCCTAAGGACAGCATTTCCTCAAATTCTTCCCTTAGAACTATTTGCCTCTGAATTGCCTGGCCACAGATCTCATGAACAAACATCTCTTGAGGTGGAACTGGGATCTGTACCTTTAACAAGCTCCCCAGGTGATTCTGCTAAACATCAAAGTCTAGGGATGGCTGCCCAATACCATCTGTCCTGATGGCAGTAAGAAGAAAACTGAGCAATTAGTATATGTTTGATGCATGTCTCTAACCAAGAGCTTGGTGCCCCGTCCCCTTGGATCCTCTCCCTGGTGAGTAGAGTGGAGTTCACATCTTCATTTCTGAAGCTGGTGAATTGAGAACAGTAGGTTCCAGGCACATGATTTCTCTCTCTAAGGTCAGTGAGAGGTTTGGGACCACAGAAGTTGTAGGCTAAATCTGGTCTCTGGGTTTCCTACAAAGAACTGAGAAACCAGTCCATAATTCCAGGAGCTGGAGCATAAAGTTCAGATCAGAACTAGGAATGCTTCGTCAGGAGCAGGTGTGTAAGCGTGTGTGTGTACATGTGTGCATAGGCACTCATCACTTCTCTGTGCTCTTGCTTAAGTAATTTCTTATTAATAGTTCCTAAAGACAGGGATACTGCGATCACCACCGACCAATGATTCTCATACCTTTAACCACAAGCCCTTGGGAGATGAATAGAGCCAGCTGGCTGTGTAAATTAGTGGGCACATCCAAAAATCCCGGCTGAGGACCGTATCTTGTCATTCCCATTCTAGGTGTCAGAATGTGTGCTTATTCAGTACATGCAGTAGTGATCAGCCTTCTCTAACGCTTGTGTCCCAAATCCCTGATCATTCTCTCCCCTTTAGACAGCACTGCTGCTTCCACCCAAAAGTGTGTTTGAAGGACTTCTACCTGGACAGCTTTGGTTCCTTTTTTCCTTTATGTAGCACCTATATTGCAGCCCCTTCTTAGAATCTGATTGACGACTGACTGCCTATAATCCCTAGTATAGTCCCATACCTTCACTGAAGGCATCAAATCTTGGGCCTAGGAAAGATCTACTACTTCAATTGTGTTTCCCTGGGTTGCACTAAAGATAAGACATTGAGTTTCTTCACTAGAGGTTTTTGCATTTTACATTTCATGGAGCAATGTCACCTCCAGTAGGACACCTTCTAGGAGGGAAGTACTTTATTTTATTATTTATTTATTTATTTTTGTGAGGAAGATAGACCCTGAGCTAATATCTGTGCCAGTCTTCCTGTCCTTTGTATGTGGGATGCCTCCACAGCATGGCTGATGAGTGCAGCAGGTCTGCACCCAGGATCTGACCCCGTGAACCTGGGCTGCCAAAGTGGAGCACACAGAACTCCAGCCACTCAGCCATGGTGCCATCCCCAGGTATTTTAAATGCATTATCTTATCAAATTCTTACTAGTTTGATTCAGGGACTAGTATTCTAATTTTAGAGAGGAAACCCTGAGGTTCCAAGGGGTGCAATCCCTTTCCCAAACACATAGAGCTGACAAATGGTAGTGAGGTGAATTGAATCCATTCTGGCTGACTCCAAAGTCCATGCTCTGCCTTCTACAGCACATGGCCAGTGGTTGAGGTATTTTTGACCAGAAGGCTAGATGTGATGAAGCGAGCATCTTTGTACAGTCCTTACATAAGGCTTAGGAAGGAAAAAAGAGGTATGGTCAAATTGGATCCAGGAGATTTTATTAAATTCCTAAATCACATTGACTAGATAAGTTTACAAGTTTAGTAAGGAGTAATCCTATTTATAAAGCATGAGGGAAACCAGAGAGAATGGAGAAAGAGAGGGAGAAGTCCAGAAGAGTGAGGTATCAGAGTAGTCATTCTCTACCAGGCAGGGTGTGGTGGGACTCTGCCTGCACTCCCAGCTTCATCGTTGCTGTCTATGGCCTTTGCCTGCATCTGGTCATAATCCCACAGGGACGTGGCTTTGTGGTCCCTGAACTCTGCTCAGTATCTGCCTGAGTGGAGTGGGAAGTCAGGGGGGAGTAAGTGTAGCCGCCCCTGACGCAGGAAGGGTTAATAATCACTGGAAAAGGCTTGCCAACAAACTGTGACCCGGAGGTGAGAAGGCCGGTTAGCCAATGACGGGTAAGACCTTCAGGGGGAGGCAACCTAAGCCAGGCATCGGTCGCCCGGGGGCACAGATGGAGACACGATGCCGATATCGGGAGCAGGAGGAGCCATTGCCTAGGAGGCCTTGCCTGCTCCGAGATAAAAATATAGGAGCACAGCAAAAACATGGTAATATCAAAACAGAGGCCGAGGGAGGGCTCCTTGAGAAATCACTAAGAATTCTTGGCATACGCTAATTACTTCATCCAGAACACCTGTGTGTGTTTAACAGATGTAAGCTATGTATATATTGAAATGCTGGTTATAATAAACTCAGAGTGGCCATCAGCCCTCTCCGCATATGTCCTGATGTCTACATTGGATTGAGACACTGATAGTAAGAAAGTGGTCTCATGAAATGGAGGGAAGAAAACTAATATTAATTTGCGTCAGCTATCTACAGTAGTGCTTCACTAATGTTATTAGTATTTACAATTCTCTTGTGACTGAGGCTCATAGTCTTAGCTCCAGTTTAAAGTTGAGAAAATTGAAGACCAGACAAACTGTTCCACTTGCCAAGAACTCACAACTGGGAAGAAGTATTGCCAGAATTTGAATTTATTTCTACTTGCGATGCTTTTCCCAATACACCACATTGCCCTCAGACATGGGGCTCTTCTTAAGGTCACAGTCAGGAGCCCCCAAAGTTTTGAGTGAGCAGACACAGACTGGGAACCTGGGCCAGGAATTCTTATACGTCTTTTTTACTGACCCATCCAGAACTCTGTTGTGTTGGCTGCTTTTTGGTAAGTTTAAAAAGGAGGGTGGTTATATCTTTATGGAATAGGAGTACACTCAACTCTCCAGCTTAAAGAAGCAAAGGATTTTAAGCCTACCCTTAACTTGTATAAAGCTCTTCTGAACTTTTCTTCCAATTAAAAGGTGCTAGAATAAAATCTTAATATCTTGCATTTACTTACTCCATGTAGGCATTTGACATTCATTCTTGGCTTTAAGAGAATAAATACATAACTGCCAATAATATTTTTGCTTTTTACGGCAATGATATTGCAAGACTGAGCTCTGAGAAACTCTGAGTTAATTTTTGTGTATAATGCAAGATAATGGTCTAATTTCATTCTTTTTCATGTAGCTGTCCAGTTTTCTCAACATAGTTATTGAAGAGAAAATGTCAGAACTTTTTATGAGGATGCCAAAAATGTTGGATTAGGACTGATCTTGCTCCCTCCTGCCCTCTTGCATTCCAGCATTTCTTGCTTCTTCTTGCCATAGGGACTCACTGTTCCATCTCTCTGAAATGCCCATCTCCCTGTCTGTTAGCCCTGGTGATTAGTCCTCACTCTTCTGGCTCACAATAGATATCACAGCCTTTTGGAAGCCTGGCCTGCTGTTTTTCCACCAAATCTGGATTAGGTGATTCTCTTGCACACACAATATGGAACTGAATCCTAGTGTCTACAGCACTCTATTCCCCACTTGAGCTGCCGAAGTATGAGGACTGCATCTGGTTCTTTGTTACACCACTCTGCCTGGCACGGTGCCTGGAACAAAATAGTCCCATGAGTACTTGCATTTTTCTTCTCTGCCTGAAGGCTCTGGCACTGAAGAAGTCTGCAGTCATCTAGCTAATGGAGATGTCTGTTAACTTGTGTTAAACAATGGGAGAGTAAAAAGTGGATTGACTGATCTGCTGAAATCTGAATCTCATAATTTTATTGTTATTCTGTGGGATAATTTATGTCTTCTTAGGGAAGGAGTAGGTTTATAATAAGATTGGAAGAATTCATTAATCAATTAAGTAAGCCATTCATTTAATACCAATCCTATATCAATATGATTCGAGATATAATTATCTTTTTTGGAAGATACAAAGACAATGATAGCAAGAGCTGATTTATTTTGGATTTATTATGTGATTTAGCATGAATCATTTCATTTAATCTCAATAATAACTTCATGATGACAATGCAGTTATTATCTTCACTTTACAGCTGATGGAACAGGGCTTAGAGGATATATTATTTGTTCAGGGCCAACAATTAAATGAGTGGTAGAGGACAAAGCCAGTTCACTCTGAGTACTGCACCCATGGACTCAATTTCACTACTCTACAATCTCTTGGACAAGGCACCCATTCATGCTGCGAAGTCTCTCCCAAGGGAGAGAAGGATCCTTCAGGATGTGAAGTTAAAGCTGGATTTGTGCTCTCATGGTAACAAGTGTAAGTGGTGTGGAGGTTTGCAGAAAACTGACTTTCTATTTCCGGACCAGAATGAGTTGTCGGGAGAGGCTGACTCAGTGCACTGGCAACAATGGTGTTGGGGGAGGACTAAGACATTCCTGCTTCCCAGCTGGAATTGTGAACAGGCAGAGAGGAGCCCAGTGTGTCCCTGATTTCTGGGACGCCCTCTCAGGTGGCTCCTGCAGCTCAGTCTCTCCAGCCTTTGCATAAGCTCCTCCCCAAGGTCTGATTGGAATTGGAGGCAATTAGTCTACCTTGATCCTTTCCTTAATCAGGAGCTTAGGGACTTTTTATGAGCTCTCTCTGAAGTTTTTAAAATGGTATCCTTCTGCCTGTTGCTCTGGAGCTCAAGGATAGACACAGAAAGCTCAGGAGGTCATGGGCTCACCGAGGCTCTCCTCTTAGGTTTTTGTTCCTGGTGTTTTCAGTGGAAGCCAAGGATCAGGAAACCATTCGGATTAGAAGGTGCCTGAGCTCACTAAGGACTGACACACAGGTCAGAGTGAGCTGGGTATTCTAGGTGTGTGAGGTGTGTCTCTGTGTTTGGAGGTCTGCATAAGTATTCCACATGGATCTGTGTGGTGTTCCATTGCTTGTACAATGTAGATAGATGTCTGTTTTCTTCATGAGTTTTGGCTGTGTGTATTTGTTTTTTGTGTGTGTGTGATATAACTGACTCCCAGTCTTATTCTTTTCCTTTCTTAGACCTAGGACATATAACTCTAAATAAGAGTTGCCCCACTGGGCAAGAGTAGGGCATTTGTGTGTGTGATTTGGGGTCTCCTAATCAGTCCCTTTGTTTTCAAGGATTTGCCCCACTCTCCTTTTATAACTCCCACATTTTCCTCCGTGGACAGACATCACAGTTAAGTAAATGAGACTATAGAGTCTGAAGACGGACAGACGTTCTCCCCAGTCTGAAGCAGAATTTTCCTGGATTTACCTGTGACTAGCATGGGAGGGGGCTTGAAATCTCTACTTAGTGATGTGTGTGTGTGAGTTTGCCTTTTGTTTGTGCATTATATTTGTGATTCCAAATGTTTAGAGTATATGTTAGGTGTGTGTATTTAATGATGTTTTATTTGCAATTAGTGTTTATATGATGGTTCCTGTGAGTGGACAGCCTTCTCCTATGCTGGATGTAGGTCAGTGGGGATTGGAACATCTCACTTTACAATGAGGGTATACATGTGTGACCATGTATGTTGTTGATCAACTGACTGAAGAAGTATGTGTGTGCAATGGTGTATTTCTTGTATGATTTTTGTGTGATGTGTATGACTTTTTTAAAATATCTGCTTTTGCATTCATGAGTCTGTATTCAGAGTATGAGTTTATACATTGGATGTGTGATTTTTGTGTGTTGCTGGTTACTTGATATTTGTGTTGAGATTATACAAGTGTTTACATGTGGTTATGTGAGTTATTTGTGTGTTGTATGTCCCATCTTCTGTATTATTTTTCAGCTTTTTTGTGTGTGACTCTGGGTAACTGTGCCATATTCTGTTCTTTGCTTAGAATTGCTATAAGCCACTGTAGGCAAAATTAGAAAATCGGCAATTTAAGTGTGCACGTATGTGTGTGTGTGTTTTAAGTACTTGTTTAGGACCTTCTGATTGGACCCTATGAACTCATATGTTTCCTTAACTGTCTTTCGACAGTAGCCATATTACTGCATTAGACAGGCAGGTTCACATGCATTTCCACCACTGGGCAGGTGTCATACACTAATGGACATGAGCTCAGTGTCTGCAGTATGTTAGACCAGGACTCAGTCCTCAGTCTGGCCTTTATATATTTTTGTGACTTTGGGAAGTGACTTCAGCTCTCTAAGGTTCATATTCCTCACTGGTAAAGGAGGGGTAAGTATTCTTCATGTGATATTTTTGGGATTAAATGAGGCAAAGCATACAAATTATTCAGCACTAACCATGCCTGTCATATAATTCGTGCTCAGTAAAACGGAGGAATTTTTATTATCTTTCCCCAAACCCAATGTTTGTGTCATGGAGGTTCCTTACTTCACCATTGTCTGCAGCAGGACAGGTTGAAGTCAGAGAAAACAGGCCCATCCGAAGGCTGCCTCTCACACTTAAAGGTCACACATGACCTGCTTTCCACAGCTCATGGGCCAGCTGCCTCCTTACAAAGTCCTGCCTGAATCAGTGTCCCTGGTTTGTTCTGGCCTTCTTGTTTTTTCTGGTTTCTGAGTGAGGACTTACACAGTACATGGCGATGAGCAGCCAGGCCTTCCCATAAGGGTCAGTCACTGTCCTCATTGGTGTCCTCATTGGTGGCCATAAACTGAGATAACCAGTGCCCTTGGGCAAGTTTGTGGTCCCTGAAGAAGACTTGCTGTCTTGCTCCCTTACTTGAGTGACAATATCAGTCTTGATTCCCTCTTCAGGAATATGTGGCTGGTAATCTTTACCTCTAACCTAAATAAGTATTGAATCTAGAATCCACCATCAAAGAACTGAGCCACTGTAGGTAAATCCTTTATCTCTTTTGCTTCCGTTTTTACATCTATAAAATAGTCTCAAACTATATAATTATTGATTTTGAGGGAAGTTAAAGCATGTGAAAGCCCTTTGTAAATTGTATGATGTACAAATGTGAGTGATAAACTTTTCTTAGCAGAGAGCTAAGGATATTTGGACAAAGATAGCTGGCATAACACAGCTTGTCTGATGTTCTAATGAGGGTATAATTTCTATGCAGAGTGGTTAAGAGATGAATTCTTGTCAGATGGACACATGTTATGCTTCCATGTGTCCCACTTATCTGTATGTACTTTTGACATTCAAATAATGTACAATTTTGTTTTCTCATAGTTAAAATGATAATAATAGTACCCATTTATTAGGACTATGAAGAGGATTAAATTTGAAAGTACATATACAATAATTGTATAATAGTGCCTGGCACAATTATTAATGTTGGTTTGGAAGCCTGGATTGGACACTTTTCTAAAAGGGCCATTTTCAATGACTGGAAACAGGTTTGATGCAGTCAATTATACTGAAAGCTTGGACAAAGATTTAGTAATTCTGTTCCAGCTTAGGGAATTTCATGTACCATTTAGCGGAAATAGCTGATACCACTTTCCTGGTGCCCATTTCACATATGATCTTTGTAAATTGCTGAGGTTTGAACCGAGCTAGATATAAAGATATAAACTCCTTGAGCATAAAGACTTCCCATTTTTTGTTCACTACTATGTACTCAATATTGGACAAAGCTCTTCTTCAATAAACATTTGTTGAATTAAGAATAAATGTTCTTTGGTTTCTTTGGAAAGAAGCTTAGTTAATGTGAGAGTTTGATGTATCATTGGAACCAGTGGGACAGACTGATTAACGCACCAACAATTGTGAGAAATAAACAGAAAGATAGCTAAAATTAAGATTTTCGTACTACAAAGGATATTACTATAGTGTTCTGATATGATCACTGACATTTCCCACTTTCCCCAATTCCAAGCAGAGATAAGAGCAGCATGGGGAGGGAGAACCAGAGCAGCACGTCTGAGTTCTTCCTGCTGGGTCTCCCCCTCCCACTGGAGCAGCAGGACATATTCTTCTCCCTGTTCCTGGGCATGTACCTGACCACGGTGCTGGGGAACCTGCTCATCATCCTGCTCATCAGGCTGGACTCTCGCCTCCACACCCCCATGTACTTCTTCCTCAGCCACTTGGCCTTCTCTGACATTTCCCTTTCAACTATCACGGTTCCAAAGATGCTCAGGAACATGCAGACTCACCAACAATCCATCCCTTATGTGGGGTGTATTTCTCAGATGTATTTTTTCATAGTTTTTGATTGTCTTGACAATTTCCTTCTTGCAGTGATGGCATATGACAGGTATGTGGCCGTCTGTCAGCCACTCCGCTATACCACCATCATGAGACAGGAGCTGTGTATCTCATTAGTAGCTGGGTCCTGGTTCTTCTGTTGTATTCATGGCCTGTTGCACACCCTCCTCTTGGCCCAACTGTCCTTCTGTGCTGACAGCACCATCCATCACTTCTTCTGTGACCTCACTGCACTCCTGAAGATGAGCTGCTCAGACATCTCCCTCAATGAGCTGGTCATCTTTACTGAGGGAGGAATGCTTTTCATCTTGCCTTTGAGTAGTATTTTGAGTTCATACATCCATATAGGGATCACTGTCCTGAAGGTCACTTCCACCAAGAGACTCTTTAAAGCCTTTTCTACCTGTGGCTCCCATCTCTTTGTGGTGTCTTTATACTATGGGACACTTGCAGGTGTTTACTTTTTCTCTTCATCATGGGACTCCAATGACAAAGACATAATTGCTTCAGTCGTGTATACAGCAGTTACCCCTATGCTGAACCCGTTCATCTATAGCCTTAGGAACAGAGATATAAAACAGGCCCTGAAAATATCTGTCAATAGGGTTAGCTTCTTTAAGTGGCAATCACTAAATCTTCTTCATGCAGCCATGAGCATAGTGAGATATATCTCCTAAAATTATTGTATGGTTGACAACTCCATATAACTTTAAAAGAATATGCATTCTGCTGTCATTCATAGTGTTGTTAACATTAACTAGGCCAAGTTTGCTACTTGGATCGTTAAATATTCTTTATTCCTAATTAAATTTTTCTGTTTATTCATCATCTCTTATAAGATATGTACAAAATCTTATGCCACGATGTCCCACAATTATAATTGTAGATTTGTCTTTTTCTCCTTTTATATATGTCAGTTTTTGCTTATGTATTTTTTATACTATATTATTGAGGACACACAGATTTAGCATCATAATCTGCTCCTGGTGGACTGATTCTTTTATGTAGTAGTGTGCTGAAGCTGGCTTGCACTGGATTCAAGCTGATTGTGCACATTTCTTCCCAATTCTACATTCAATGACATCATGTTGGTAGACTAAAATCAACCGTAATGACAATATGACAGTAAGGAAATTGGTAAACGCTACAAAGCAAGTTTTAGTTAAAAGAGAGAGACAGTCATTTTTGTGCATTTGTGCATTGGTGTGCATTTACCAGCACACCACTGCATTTGTAATTAGAAGATATTACTCTTTGTCTCCAGCAATGTGCTCCTACCGTAACATCTCATCTACTTCTGATACTAGCATAGATATACAAGATTTCTTTTGGTTAGTGTTTCCATGGTATTTCTTTTCCATTAGTTTACTTCAAACTTTTCAATGTCCTTATATCTATGAAGTGTCTGTTGTTAACAATGTAAAGATGGGTTTTGCTCTTTTTATGGAGATTGACAATCATTATATTTCTGGAGCATTTGATCTATTAACATCTAATGTAGTCATAATATTTGAATTTTTATTTTCCATATTACTAAATACTTTCTATTTGAGATATCTGTCTCATATTTATTCTGTCCTTTCTCCCTTTTGATTAATTAAATATATATTTTATTATTCCATTCCCCTTCTTTGAGCTTGCTAATCATACCTTAGTAATATTTTATAATTATTTTCTGTATTTTATGTCGAGATTACTTCTTGCTTTCTCTTCAAAATTTTTTTATTGTAGTATAATATACATAATATGAAATTTACCATTTTAGCCACTTGAGGTATCTAATTCAGTGGCATTTAGTACATTCATCACCAGTGTCTCATTCAAGGACTTCAAAACGAAATTGTATTGGACATCCAAGCAATTGAGTACTTTGCAGTTGTGAAAAAATAATAATTACGACATCTATGAATCAATATGGAGGAATTTCCATATTATATTGTTAAAGGAAAGGAAGCAATGCGTAAAAGAGCATCTGTAGCATGTTACTTTTTGTGTAAAAATGAAGGGGAAAGAAAATATACATGTATCTGCCCATTTGAGCAAAAAGAAACAGAAGAAGAATAAATCAGAAACAGAGATTGCTTCCCTATAGGAGGTGGGTGGGAATGGGGTAGAAAAGATGGAGAGATGAGTATATGTATTCTTACAGTTTTGACTATGTTATTTTTTTTAACTACTAAAAAAGAAATAGAAGAAGGAGGGGCATAAAGCAAAATAGAATAAAATAAAACAAATGAACTGAATATATTGAAAATTAATCCCATAATTAGACTATAGGAGAAAAGAAAATAACTAATGTAAGTAATTCATGAACACAGAATTTTATCTATATACTCTCACAATAAAGAAAAACTGCAAACAAAGTTTTTGAACTGCAGTTAGTTTGTCATTAACAGTGGTAAGAGTTTGAGATTCTGAAATTACTTAACATGTGTTCAAAGATTCAGCAAATAAGGAAATTTATTGTTGAAAAAGGAATGACTCCTCCCTATTAGGGAAAGACACAATGGACATGAAAAAGGAGAGGATGGAAAGAAATCTATGACGTCAAACTAGAATTGGAGATGTCAGCTTGAACCATGGTTTTTAAAATGTATAGACAGATTGAAATTTATATGTTGTATGTGTCACTATCTCTACAGTTTCCATCCCCCATTCTTTCTGTCCCTCTCCTGACTCATCTCCTATGCGCAAACATTCTTTTAGTTTACTAGTTTTTAGTTTCTACTACCTGTGTTTTATTTCCTAGCTGCATCCTCTAGATTATTTAGAAGCCTTGTAAGCAATGAACACACCTAATGGCAAATTTGCTGCTTAAATACATTCTTCTCTAAAAGGGGTGAAAGTTACTTAGAAAAACGGCCAATTCTGGGGCTGGGGCCAGGACATGAGAAGACCAGGGAAATTTCGCTGAGTCTGAAAGTAAATAGTGCTCAATGAATCATGGGGACACAAAAGTCAACTTGAAAGGGATTCCATTGGCCAAATCTGGAATAATCTGAGCTTCAAAATGAATAACAAGAGTAATGCATTATGACTCAAATAAATAAGAACCCACGAGTCCATAATGATATAATGAAATCAATGAAAAACAAACCAGTGGAGGTGATGGAAAATTCCTTCTTATAGGACAATAAAACTGACAAACATAAAACAAATGACAAAGTTAGAAAGTCACCATTTGGTCACCACATTTGTAATAAAATTTTTTCATATAAGAATCACCAATGGATAAATATAGAGGGTGAAATTTTAATAAGAAAAAAGTTGTGGTCATAAAATCTCAAAATATCTATGGAAATAATACTTATTAATTACAAAGGTTAAAATAGTAACTTCATAGTAGATTAAGTGGGAGACATCCCCTTAACCAATTGATCAAGGATAAAAAATTACTAGTAATTGGAAAAATGGTACCATATGTCTTCTGATAATATGTGCTGTGGTAAACATGCCAAAAATCTAAATCTGAAATATACATACAGGCATAAGTAAACCTAGGAAAATGTTAACCATTGGGGAAATCTGGGTGAAGGGTGTGTCAGAATTCTTTGTATCACTTTTATGACTTTTCTATAAGTCTTGTATCATTTCAAATTAAACTTAAAAAAAGTTCTTTGTCCCTGGTGGGGCCATGTCCAAGAAGAAAGGAGTTCACGTCATCACCGGCATGAGGGACACTGTCCTTTAGGACTTCAGTCCCTCTGGCTTCTGGACACCCAGGTTCCCAAAGGGCAGTAAGAAATCAGCCAGAAGCTTGGAGACTGTGTTTAAGTCCTCTGACTGGTAATCAAAATGTTATCTTTTTGTTCATTGCTCTGGAGCTGTTTAAGGAACATGAAAGTCTGCAGAAGTGCTGAGGCCACAGATATTTCTTCCTTTCTTTTCTTTTTCTAAGTAATTTTATTGAGATAATAATGGTTTGTAACATTGTAATATGGGGTGTACATTGTTATTTATCAATTTCTGAATACACTTCATCGTGCTTACCCTCAGTAGTTTAGTTTTTGTCTATCACCATACATATGTGCCCCTTTATACCTCTTGCCCACCCCCAAACCCCTTGCCCTCTGGTAACAACTAATCTGTTATCTTTATCCATGTATTTGTTATATTCCACATATGAGTGAAATCATTCAGTATTTGTCTTTCTCTGGCTGGCTTATTTTGCTTAACATCATTCCCTCAAGGTCCATCCATGTTGTTGCAAAGGGGACGATTTTGTCTTTTTTATGGCTGAATAGTATTCCATTTGTAAACATATACCACAACTTCTTTATCCATTCACCCATAGAAGGGCACTTGGGTTGCTTCCACATCTTGGCTATTGTAAATAATTCTTCAATGAGCATAGGGGTGTATAAATCTCTTGGGATCATTGATTTAAAGTTCTTTGGATAAATACCCAGTAGTGGGATAGCTGGATTGTAAGGTATTTCTATTTTTAATTTTTTGAGAAATTTCCATACTGTTTTCCATGCTGGCTGCACCAGTTTGCATTCCCACCAGCAGTATATAAGCATTCCCTTTTCTCCACATCCTCTCTAACATTTGTTGGTTTTTGTCCCGGTAATTATAGCCATTCTGACAGGTGTAAGGTGATATCTCATTGTAGTTTTGACTTACATTTCCCTAATAATTCGTGATGTTGAACATCTTTTCATGTGTCTGTTGGCCATCTGTATATCTTTGGAAAAATGACTGTTCATATTACCTGCCTGTTTTTTTATCAGGTTGTTTGTTTTTTTTTTATTGTTGAGTTGTATGAGATCTTTATATATTTTGGAGATCAATCCCTTGTCAGGTAAGTGATTTGCAAACATTTTCTTCCAGTTGGTGGGTTGTCTTTTCGTTTTGTTCATGGTTTCCTTTGCTGTGCAGAAGATTTTGGTCTTATGTAGTCCCACTTGTTAACTTTTTCTTTTGTTTCCCTTGCCCGAGTAGACAGAGTATTCGAAAAGATGCTGCTAAGACCAATGTCAAACAGTGTACTGCCTATATTTTCTTCTAGGTGTGTCATGGTTTCAGGTATTACTCTGTTTGTCTAGATACTAAACCTCCTGAAGAGAAGATGAAGATTTGGGCAAAGTCTGGGGCAGATGGTGTCTGAGGTCACCAATGAAGAGCACAGGTCAGAGGGAGCTGGAAATCTGCACTTGTTGATGGATTTGCCTGTGTCCATGTCAGTTTGCATGCCTTTGTATTCATGGGTGTGTGTGTGTGTGTGTGTGTGTGTGCATGTCTGTATGCTTGTGTGTGTGTGTTGTTTGATAATTGTGTGCATGTGTTTGCACTATGTATCTGAGTCACAGCCTGATTCTTTTCCTGAGTTAGACCCAATCTGTGCTCTGTTTTAGTGCATGCAGACCAAGATATCAGCTTACTAATGATTAGGGACCTCTGAGTCATGCCTGTGATCTTAAATAATTGCATCACAGCTGAGTGGATGAGAGCTCAGCATTGACAGTGATATTGTTGTCTCCACTGCTGGAGAAGATGTCTGATCTCACCAAGGAATTGAGGTCAGAGAGGGCTCAAACCCCTGCTCAGCAGCATGTACTAGTGCATGTATGAGCTTTGTTTGTGGGTGACACACGAGTGGGTGACGGCAGGAATGTGTATTTTTGGCCATTGTCTGTGTGTATTGTTACCACATGCATACATTGTGGTGGTTTACTGATGTGCCTGTGTGAATAGGCTTACTGTCCCATGCTGACTGCCTTCACCCGGGAGGGGTGTGGGTCAGAAAGGCTGAAGCACATCTCTCAGTAATGGAAGTGTGTGTGCTATTTGTTGTAGTGAGTTTGTGGCTGGGTGTGCATATGTGTCTGGGGGCATCTGATTTGCCCCGTGATCTCAACTCTTTCATTAAATGCCCTCCTTCTGGGGCACCATTGGTTGGCATATACAAACTCTAAGTGACTCCCTGTTTCCTGAAAAGGATCTGCTATCATTTTATATAACTGAATATGACTGAGTCACTCAGAATCTTGTAATCCTTTACTTTCACTAAACGTCCAGGCAAAAAACCTCCAGGCATCATGCTGTGTAAAGTTAGCATGCACAATCACCGACAAATAGTGGAGAGAACTTGGGAAAGTTACTTAACTCCTTGGCCTCAGTTTCCACATCTATAAAGTGGATAGAATTACAGGCCTTCTGTAAATATTTATGGTTTAAATAGAATTTCAACTACGTGAGAATTTTTTGTCACTTGGAAAGTATATAAATATGAATGAATGAAATCATCTAGGTAGAGGACTAAGAAAATTTTGGACAACTCTGACTTCCTTGCAGCAGCTCTAAAATCACATAGGGTGCTTGGGTCCCCTGACCAATGAAAGGGGAAGTTTCCCTGTGTAGTGGTTAGAGCATGGGCTCTGATCCCACAGTTATATCAGATTGAACCACCTGAAGTTGTTAATAATAATTTTTTAATTTACAGAAAGTGGTAATACATATACAATAACATGAGATCCCAGTGCTGAGATGGTGTTATTGGAACATTGTCACATTCCTTGAGTGAACTTTGTGGGGTTCCAGTTACCTACAACTGTAAACTCACTCTTGAAGTGAGTGGTCATTTGAAACTGTTTGATGCCAGAATAGCTTCCAAACCAGAACAGTCCACAAACTATCTTTCATAAGAATGGTGAACATTTTGGTGAACATTTGGGTACTAGGCTAAGGACTTAACCTACATTTCCTAATTAAATCAAAATATCAGCCTTACATTCCAGATTTAAAAAATTATTCACAGCTACATTTAGAATTTTTGTTCTTTCAACCATTTTAGCTTTTAAAAAATAGGATCAGAAATGATATAACTTCCATAGGCCCAAACAGTACAGTAGGGGGCAGAAATGGCATACACACACACACATATGTTTGTGTGTATAAAATCTATGACATGTGATATAATATGTATATAACTTTCTATACACTAGTCCCCCCTCTTCCACAAGGGACGCATTCCAAGACTCCTCAGTGGATGCCTGAAACCACAGATAGTACTGAACCCTATACATACTATGTTTTTTCCTATACATACATACCTATGATAAAGTTTAATTTATAAATTAGGGAAAGTAGAGATTGACAGCAATAACTAATAATAAATAGAATTACAACAACATATAGTAATAAAAGTTATGTAAATGTTTCTCTCACAAAATATCTTACTGTACTGCACTCACCCTTCTTGTGATTGTGTGAGATGATACTATGCCTATGTTATGAGATGAAATGAGGTGAATGATATAGGCATTGTAACATAGCATTAGGCTACCAATGACCTTCTGATGATACATCAGAAGGAGTATTGCTGAGCCACGATGATGTCAATGGTTGGGTGTCAGGTGTAGATGATGTCTCCGGTTGACTGCAGGGAACTGACACCACAGAAAGTGAAACTGCAGTTAAAGGGGTACTATTGTACTTTAAGGCAGAAATAACTGATATCAGTTTTTGGAAGCTCATTTACTGCTTCTGACACAGCGAATTATTATGATTTCGCTCTGTCTTGGTGTAGTAAATTATCCTGGTATACTCATAAAAAATGTACTCATAGGAAGCAGGGACCTTGCCTTTCTTGTTCACTGTTGAATTCTCTGTCCTTAGTAGAGGTCCATGTTCAGAATCAATGTTCAGTAGGTAATGGTTGAATGAAACAGTGAATGCCCTCTTGCTTCTGTGAAATGAGGTCTTGTTCACTGCTTTTGGGTGTGATGTTTTCCTGGAGCTAGACTGGGATAGAGTGAAGATGCATGCATCCATAAATTTGACAAATTAATAGGAGTGTAGTTAAAAATTCATTGTTTTCCCAGAGAATTATGGTATGAAACGTGATGATCCTGATCACCTTTTCTAGGTTCCTGAGATTCACAAACCTTCTTCATCCCCAGCATAAAGAAGCATAGTATGATGCCTGAGAACCAGAGAAGCACATCCAAGTTCCTCCTCCTGGAGATTCCCATCCCACCAGAGCAGTGGGGCATGTTCTTTGCCCTGTTCCTGGGCATATACCTGACCATGGTGTTGGGGAAACTGCTCATCATCTTGCCCATTAGTCTGGAGTCTTGCCTCCATATGCCCATGTACTTTTTCCTCAACCACTTGGCTCTCACTGATGTCTCCTTTTCATCTGTCACTGTCTCTAAGAAGCTCATGAACATGCAGACTCACTGAAAATCCATCACTGACATAGGGTACATTTTGCAGGTGTATTTCTTTATAATATTTGATTGCCTTGGTAGCTTTCTTCTTACAGTGATGGCATATGACAGGTATGTGGCCATCTGTCACTCATTCCACTGCACCACCATCATTAGGGTAGAGCTGTGTGTTCTATTGGTAATTGGGTCCTGGGTCCTCTCATAGGTCTTTTCCCTGTCCCATACGCTCTTACCAGTCTCACTGTCCTTCTGTGTTAATAGGACCATTCCCCATTTCTTATATGACTTTGCTGTCCTGCTCAAGCTTTCCTGCCCAGACATCTCCCTCAATGATCTGCTCATCTTCATTCTGGGAGTAAGGTTTGTCTTCTTGCCATTGAGTGGCTCCAGTTCTCTTGTGTCCTTATTGGGGTCTATATTCTGAGGGTCCTCTCTACCCAAGGAATCTGCAAAGCCTTATCCAAGTGTGGCTCCCACCTCTCTGTGGTATTTATATTCAATGGGACAATTAATGGACCATAATTTTTACCATCATCTAGCAATTCAAAGAATAACATTACTGTCTCCATAATGTACATGGTCGTCACTCTCATGCTAAATCCCTTTATCGATAGCCTCAAGAACAAGGACTTGAAAGGGGAACTGACAAAACTCATCAAGAGGGTGAACTCATTATAAGTGACAATCACTCCTCCAGATTATTACTTTACCAGAGATTCTGTTAACGTTCCTTCTTTGAGACATTGTGTGCTGATCATCGTTGTCATTGACAACTTCCCAATATTCCTATCAAGTTTGCTTTGCCTTTTTTACCTGGTTGGAGACTGTTTTCCCACATCCTTACACTGTAACCTCCATTTAAGATACTGCACCAAATCTCCAGGTACACAGATGTCCCTGTGTTACTTACTGTCATTCTATGAGGTTTGGGGCACACTTCCTAGGGTTTTTGGAGATTTGTTTTTCTTTCTTATTGTTCAATTAACTTGACATGTAGCATTGACTGTCATGACACATTTTCATCTCCATTTTTGTAAAGTACAAGAATTCCTTATCTTACAAATGAAGAATTATATTTCAAAACAAGCTATAGAAACGCAGCATTTCCAGTAGAAGTAGCAATAGGTAGCATATTTTTTATTCTTTAGGCCCTTATATGAATTAACTCATTAAATTCTCACTACAACCATACAAAGCAGATGGTATTATGTTTTCCATTTTACAGATGAGGAAACCAAAGAAAAGATGACTGCACTGGAACTCAGACACAAATCTGTTTGATTGAAACTGATGCTTTTAAGTTTAACTTATTTTGCCTGTTAGAAGAGAGGACTTCATGATCCTCATCTCCCCCTCTTTCAACTCCTATTAACTTTGTCAGTTTACTAGTCTCTGAGAAATGGCTTTATCACAGCAAATTTGTTTCCTGTAACTAGCTAAGTGCCTGGTACATCATTAGCATGTCATAAATGTTAATTAATATTTTAATTGTTTTTCTTTCCTTTCCCTTAATTCTTTTTGCCCTTTCTTCCACAAATATTGAAATTAAGGATGAAGGAGTTAAAATTTTACTGGATTAGGGTGAAACCATGCCTTGTACCCACAAGTTTAATGTGGGAAATAAAGTAATCAAAGTTTCTGAGTTTGCTTTGCAGAACAGCAGGAGGACTACTGATAAGAGAGTAGATTGGGATCTCATCAAGATGACGGTGTAAGCAGACTCTGAACTCATCTCCTCCCATGAACACAACCAGGTTACAAATATTTTTGGAAAAGTTACCCTGGATAGAAAACTGAAAAGGGATAAAAAGAACCCCCACAACAAGGGACAGTCCTGACTAAACCAGAAGAGGCAGAAATTTCCTTCTGGAGAGAAAAAAAACCACCTTCAGGAGCAGCACAGTTTCTCAGCCAGCCAGGCAGGAGCTACCCTAAGCTACGCAGCCCTCTCTGGAGGAATAAGTTCTGGAGCAGAGGCTGAAACTGCTATAAGCATCCTTCAGACTCAGCACAACTGAGACGAGGGTCTTACTATCTGGCTTTGCTGGCTATTAACTGCAGTGGGTAATAACCTCAGAAAAGCTATTGGATGAAAGCTGAAAAGACCCAGGTCTTAAAGGGCCTATGCACAAAATCACCCATCTCAGCAAACTAAAATCACCAGAGAGAAGGCTGATAGTCCTTTGGTGAAAAGAGAATCACCTTGTGGGCTCTGGGAGCATCTTGGTGAGAGGAGAGACCTCTCCAGAGACTGAGAAATTAGTGGTGGCCATTGTTGTCACCTAGTCCAGGCATGCTGATGCAGACCCTGGCAGATGCCATTGAAATTCTTCCCCTGGCCTGTTAGCCCAGGGGTCTGCCACATCCACTGGAGTGCAGATTTAATCTAGTTCAGCCAGGGCAGACAGCCTGCCCTAGGGACAGGCCATTCCCAACAGCAAGCCCTCAGGCTACCTGTTGGCCTGCATTGATTGGGTGTCTTGATCCTCTACAGGCAGGTGAATGTGTCGGCCTCTGTGGGGCAAAGCCTGTGTGAGGACCAGCTGAACTGTGGGGGGCATTGGTGGAGAGGTGGGGGCCTCTGCAGTGGGGCAGTGGGGTATGCTCCAGGGGGTTGGGAAGTGTGCATGACCCGGACAATGTTGACAGTGTGTGTGGTCCTGTGGGGGGGTGGGGGGGTGTGAGGCTTATCAGTGGCAGAAGACCTGTGCCTCACAAATAGCCATAAAAAGGATGAGCCCCATCTTCCAAAGCCTGAAACAATTGAGTACTACTGTTGCTAGGGTCAGCCCCACTCAGCTGCACTCCTAAGAGAACTGGCAACAGCCTTGTAGGCCTGAGGCCTATAGCAACTGTAAGCCCCTGAGCCTAGCAACCAGCTACATTGGGTACCTACCCAATTAACAGGAAAACTGCAACAGAAGTGTGCTTATAGACTTTGCAGCCAATAGTGCTGAGGCTCCCCAACTGGATTTACAAACAGCTGGCCAGGGAAGGAAAGACTAGAATCCCTGGGAACTTGCATTAAGAGGAACCCTGCTGCAGCAGAAGGACACAAGTAGCCTACAAAGGGGTCAAACCTGGATCATTTGGATTGGTGACAAGAGGGAATCACACTGCTGGGCCTCAAAAGGCATCTCTCACATAAGGCTACTTCTCCAAGATCAGGAGACACAGCTGACTCACCTAATACACAGATATAAGCACAGAGAAAGAGGCATAATGAGTAGACAAAGGAATACTTTCCAAGCAAGGGAACAGGACAAAACCCCAGAAAAAGGACTAAATGCAACAGAAATAAGCAACCTACCCAACAAAAAGTTCAAACAAAAACTCATAAGGATGCTCACAGATATTGGGAGAAGACTGGATGTACACAGTGAGCTCATCAACAAAGAACAGGAAAATAAAAAAATAACAAATCAGAACTGAAGAATACAATACTGGAAATGAGCAATTCACTAGAAGGACTCAACAGCAGAGTAGAGGATGCAGAAGAACGGGTCAGCGAGCTAGACAAAAGACTAGAGGAAATCACCCAAGCTGAACAGAAAGAAGACAAAAGAATTAGACAGAATAAGAACAGTCTAAGGGAACTCTGGGACAATATCAAGTTCACTACCATTTGTATTGTAGGTGCCCCAGAGGAGAAGAGAGAGACAAAGGCAAAGGAAATGTATTTGAAGAAATAACAGCTGAAAACTTTCCTAACCTAAGGAAGGAAACAGACATCCAAGTACAGGAAACACAGAGAGCTAGCTCCACATAAGATAAGCCCAAAGAGGCCCACACCAAGACACATTATAATTAAAATGTCCAAAATTAAAGATAAAGATAGAATCCTAAAAGCAGCAAGAGAAAGGCAACAAGTGACATACAAAGGAAAGCCGATAAGGATATTAGCAGACTTCTCAGCCAAAACCCAACAGGCAAAAAGAGAATGGCAAGATGTATTTAAAATGCTAAAAGGAAAAAACCTACAGCCAAGAATACTCTATCCCTCAAGATTGTCATTCAGAATGGAAGGAGAGATAAAGAGCTTCTCAGAAAAGCAAAAATTAAAGGAGTTTATCACCAAGAACGCAGTTCTACAAGAAGTGCTGAAGGGACTTATTTAAGTGGGAAAGTGATGACCACGAATTGGGATAAAAAAATTACCAACCCCCCCCCCCAAAAAAAAACCAGGCAATAGAATCAATGGTAAAGGTAAAAATATAGTAAAGGTAGTAGATCAAAAACCTGTGAAGATAATATGAAGGTTAAAAGACAAAAGTACTAAAATTACCTATTTCAATGATAAGAGGGTACTTGATAGACACACACAAAACAAGAGATTAGATATGATTTCAAAAACATAAAATGTGGGAGGAGGGGAGTGAAAAAGTAGAGATTTTAGAAATAGGTCAAGCTAAAGAGTCTATCAACTCAATATAGACTGCCATATACATAGAATATTATATAGGATCCTCATGGTAATCACAAATCAGAAACCTATAATAAGTAAGCAAATAAGTAAGACCAAAGAAATCAAACATATTACTAATGAAAGCCATCAAACCACAAGGGAAGAGAAGCAAGAGAAAAAGAAAGGAAGAGAGAAGAACTACTAAAACACCTACAAAAAAGGTAAGAAAATGACAATACATACATATTTATCAATAGCTACTTTAAATGTTAATGGACTAAATTCTCCAATCAAAAGGCATAGGGTGGCCAATTGGATAAAAAAACAAGACCTATATGTATGCTGTATACAAGAGACACACTTCAGACCTACAGACGCTCACAAACTGAAAGTGAAAGGATGGAAAGAGATATTCTATGCAAATGACAAAGAAAAGAAAGTGGAGGTAGCAATACTTATATCAGACAAAATAGAATTTAAAACAAAAACTGTAACAAGAGACAAAGATGGGAACTACATAATGATAAATGGAACAATCCAACAAGAAGATATAACACTTGTAAATATCTTGCACCCAACATAGGAGCACCTAAATATATAAAGCAATTATTAACAGGCATAAAAGGAGAAATAGTAATACAATAATAGTAAGGGACTTTAACACTCCACTTACACCAGTGGATAAATCATCCAAATAGAAGTTCAATAGGGAAACACTGACCTTAAAGGACACATTAGACCAGATGGACTTGGTAGATATATGTAGAACATTCCACCCAAAAGCCACAGAATACACATTCTTTCCAAATTCACATGGAACATTCTCCAGGACTGATCACATATTAGGCCACAAAACAAGTCTCAATAAATTTAAGAAGACTGAAATAATACCATGCATCTTTTCTGACCACAAAGTTATGAAACTAGAAATCAACTACAGGATGAAATTCAGAAAAGCCACAAAAATATGGAGATTAAACAAAATGCTAATGAACAATGAATGGGTCAATGAAGAAATCAAAGGAGAAATAAAAAAATTCCTGGAGACAAATGAAAATGAAAATACAACATGCCAAAATCTATGGGATACAGCAAACGCAGTTCTAAGAGAGAAATTTATAGCAATTCAGGCCTATGTCAGCAAAGAAGAAAAATCCCAAATAGATAATCTAACAGTGCAACTAAAGGAACTGGAAAAGGAAGAACAAACAAAGCCCCAAATCAGCAGAAGGAAGGAAATAATAAAAATCAGAGCAGAAATAAATGAAATAGAGACTAAAAAAACAGTAGAAAAAATTAACGAAACTAAGAGCTGGTTCTTTGAAAAGATAAACAAAATTGACAAACCCTTATCTACACTCACTAAGAAAAAAGAGAGAAGGCTCAAATAAATAAAATCAGAAATGAAAGAGGAGAGATTACAATGGACTCCTCAGAAATACAAAAGATTATAAGAGAATTCTATGAAAAGCTACATGCCAACAAATTGGACAATCTAGAAGAAATGGATAAATTCTTAGAAGCATACAACCTTCCAAAACTGGGCCAAGAAGAAGTAGAGAATTTGAATAGACCAATCACCAGTAAGGAGACCGAAACAGCAATTAAAAACCTCCCAAAAAATAAAAGTCCAGGACCTGATGTCTTCTCTGGTGAATTCTACCAAATGCTAAGAAATATTAATAATATAATATTCTTAATAATTATTACAAATATTAAGAAGACTTAATACTTATCCTTCTCAAACTGTTTCAAAAAATTGAAGAGGAGGGGAGGCTTTCTAACTCATTCTATGAAGCCAAAATTATCCTGATACCAAAACCAGACAAGGACAACACAAAAAAAGAACATTACAGACCAATATCACTGATGAACATCGATGCAAAAATCCTCAAAAAATACTGGCAAATTGAATATAACAATACATGAAAAAGATAATACACCATGATCAAGCAGGTTTCATTCCAGGGATGCAAGGATGATTCAACACCCACAAAACTACCAACGAGATACATTACATTAACAAAATGAAGAATAAAAATAACATGATCATCTCAATAGTTGCAGAGAAAGCATTTGACAAAATACAGCATCCATTTATGATAAAAACTCTAAATAAAATGGGTATAGAAGGAAAATAGCTCAACATAATAAAGGCTATATATGACAAACCCACAGAAAATATGATTCTCAATGGAGAAAAACAGAAAGCTATCCCTCTAAGAAAAGGAACCAGACAAGGATGCCCACTGTCACCACTTTTATTTAACATAGTATTGGAAGTCCTACCCAGAGCAATCAGGAAAGAAAAAGAAATAAAACAGATCCAAATTGGAAAAGAAGAAGTGAAACTGTCACTCTTTGCAGACGACATGATTTTATATATAGAAAACCCTAAAGAATCCACTAAAAACATTTGGAAAAAATAAAGGCATACAGTCAAGTCGCAGGATACAAAATCAACATACAAAAATCAGTTGTGTTTCTATACATTAACAACGAAGTAGCAGAAAGAGAAATTAAGAATACAACCCCATTTACAATTGCAACAAAAAGAATAAAACACCAAGGAAAAACTTAACCAAAGAGGCGAAAGATCTGTACACTGAAAACTATAAAACATTGTTGAAAGAAATCGAAGAAGGCACAAAGAAATGGAAAGATATTCTATGCTCTTGGATTGGAAGAATTAGCATCGTTAAAATGTCCATACTTCCTAAAGCAATCTATAGATTCAACACAATCCCTATCAAAGTTCCAACAACATTTTTCACACATATAGAGCAAAGAGTCCTAAAATTTATATAGAACAACAAAAGACCCCAAATAGCCAAAGGATTCCTGGGAAAAAAGAACAAAGCTGGAGGTATCACACTCCCCGATTTCAAAATATACTACAAAGCCATAGTAACCAAAACAGCATGGTACTGGCACAAAAATAGACACAGACATCAATGGAACAGGATTGAGAGCCCAGACATAAACCCACGTCCCGTTTATGGACAGCTAATATTCGACAAGGGAGCTAACAGCATACGATGGAGAAAGGAGAGTCTTTACAATAAATGGTGTTGGGAAAACTGGATAGCCACATGCAAAAGAATGAAAGTAGACCATTCCCTTACACCATGCACAAAAATCAATGCAAATGGATTAACAACTTGAATGTAAAATCTGAAACCATGAAACTTCTAGAAGAAACCGTAAGCAGTACACTCTTTGACTTTGGTCTCAGCAGCATATTTTCAAGTACCATATCTGACCGGGCAAGGGAGACAAAAGATAAAATGAACAAAAGGGTCTACATCAAACTAAAAATTTTCTTCACAGCAAAGGAAGCCATCAACAAAATGAAAAGACAACTTAACATTTGGGAGAAGATATTTGCGAACGATATATCAGTAAGGGGTTAATATCCAAAATATACAAAGAACTCGTGCATCTCAACAACAAAAAAACCAACAACCCAATTAGAAAATGGGCAAAAGATCTGAACAGAGATTTCTCCAAAGAATGGATGGACCTTGAGGGTATCATGCTGAATGAAATAAGTCAGAGGGAAAAAGTCAAATACCATATGATCTCACTCATAAGTAGAAGATAAAAGCCACGACAATCAAACACATAGCAATGGAGATTGGATTGGTGGTTACCATAGGGGAAGCATGGGAGGGCAAAAGGGATGATCAGGCTCACATTTGAGGAAATGGACTATAATTAGTTTTGGGGTAGTGAAAATCGTGTAATCTGCACAAAATTCAAAATATATTACGATGTACATCTGAAAGCTATATAATGTTATAGTCCAATGTTACTGCAATTAAAAAAAAAGAATTGCCATTCCTATGAGAGTGGGAAATTTATTATAGCTAATGGCCCTCTCATGGCAAGAGCATATTTTGGGACCAAAGTATTCTTACTGGATATTGCATATGCATAATGGAATTTCAAATTCTCCACCCAGATAGAGAATATTTTTCCCTACGTGTTTCACCCTACCAGTTTTCCTGAACCATCCGTCATCTGGACACAATATCAATTAGACGAGAAGAGAATTGGAGGAACCATTTTTGCTGCATAACTGCAAGAACTGAGAACATCACGTTCGTTCTAAATACAGACTTACCTCAATAATGATTCTCAGGTAACAACTTTTCACCATACTGGCCACCATAATGCCTCTTTAAAAATGGTATTTTGACCTTAGTTTCAGGCAGAATCACACTCTCTACTCGACACGATAGTCAGAGGACACCATATGGAATGAATTAGAATAGTATGCTGTGTTTATGCCAACACTAAGAATGTTGCTTTGCATACTCACACCAAAAGGAAGCAATGAAGAGTTATCCTCTTCTACAACTCTCCACAGTGTTGAGTGTCTTCCCTGTTTCCTTAAGTTTCGAACCCTTTAATTAAAAGTTTAGCATTTGATTTAAACAAAGATGTTCATCTGTGCTTTAATTTTATTTTAAATTTCAATCTGAATGTAAGAAAATCATGAGCCTCAGAAAGGTTGAAATATTAGTAAAAATAATGGTGCAGAAAGAATGGACCATTCAAAAGATGACTCCCTGGGATCACCTTCAACCACTACCATCCAGCCTCAAGTCATCTTTTCATATTTTGACAAATACAATAAATCTTTATTTCATTAAAAAATCTTTTATTTAGTCTTAATTTATCTAATAAATAACTGTTCAAAATAATAACAGCAGCAATGTAAGGGGAGATAATAGCTTATGGATAAAATGATATGAATGACAACAATATTGCAAGTGATGGGAGGGAGAAATTGGGAACACTCTAAGATACCTTTGCTCTTTATAGTGTTATTTGAAATTAGCCTTGGATTAATTTTAAATATATATTGCAAACTCTAGGGTAACAATTTACAAAAGAATTAAGAACTATATTGGATATACTAAAAGAGAAAAGATATAGAATGATATAAAATGCTCATTTAAAACCAGAGAAGACAGAAAGAGGGGGGAAGATAGAAACAAAAAACAAGTGCAACAAATAAAAAACAGGGAGAATATGGTAGATAGTAATTTAAGTATATCAATACTCACTTTAAATGTGAATGGTCTAAATACATCAATTAAAAGATAGAGATCATCAGAGTTGATAAAAGACAAGACCTAAACATATTTGCTTATAAGAAACCCACTTTAAATATAAGGACACTGATAGATTAAAAGTGTAGGAGTGGACACAGAATTGGAGAAAATATTTACAAATCACATATCTGACAAAGGATTAACATTGGGAATATTAAAAGGACTCCTAAAACTCAACAACAACATCAAAAAACAACCAACCAACTAAAAAATGGACAAAGAACTTGAGTGAAATTTCTCCAAAAAAGATATTCAAATGGCCAAAGGCACATTAGAAGATGCTCAACATCACTAATCACCAGGGAAATGCAAATCAAAAGCACAATGAAATACCATTTCATATACAGTAGAATGATTATTATCAAAAAAATCCCCAGGAAGCAGCATGTGGCAAGGATGTGTGAATTTGGAACCCTGGTGCACTGCTGGTTGGAATGTAAAATGGTGCAGCCACTGTGGAAAGTATTATTTCAATACCCTCAAAATATTAAAAATAGATTTACCAATATGGTAAATCCAGCAATTCCATTTCTGGTTATATACACAAAATAATGGAAAGCAGGGACTCAAACAGATATTTGTACAGTCATGATTACGGCAGCATTATTCACAATAGCCAAAAGGTGGAAGCAACCCAAGTGTCCAATGACAGATGACTGGGAAAACAAAATGTGGTATATATGTATAATGGAATATTATTCAGCTTTAAAAAGGAACAAAATTCTGATATATGCTAAAACATGGATGAATCCTGAAGATACTATGCTAAATGAAATAAGCCAGACACAAAAGCACAAATACTGTATGATGCCACTTACATGAGGTACCTAGAATAGTCAATTGCATAGAGACAGAAAGTACAACAGTGGTTACCAGGAGCTAGGGAAGTGGAGAATTGGTAGTTATTGTTTAATGGGTACAATGTTTCAGTATGGAATGATGAAAAAGTTCTGGAGATGTATAGCAGTAATGGTTGTACAACAATGTGAGTACTTAAAACCATTGAACTGTATGCTTAAATATGGTTCAAATGGTAAGACATGGGAGACATAACAATCATTAATATGTAGGCACCTAACCACAGAGGGTTAAAAACTGATAGAATGGCAAGGAAAAATAGACAAATCCGCTATTATAGTTGGAGATTTCAACACCCCTATATCAGTCAGCAATAGATCCAGCAGGAAGAAAATCAGTAAGAGTATAATTGAACTGAATGGCACCATCAATCAACTGGATCTAATTGACATTTCTATAGCACTTCATTCCAACAACAGCAGAATACACATTTTTTCTCAAGCTTCCATGGAATATTCACCAAGATAGCCCATATTCTAGGTTATAAAATATACCTTAAAAAATTTAAAAGAATAGAAATCATACAAAATATACTCTCAGTCCACAATGGAATTAAAGTAGATATCAATAGCAGACACATAACTGGAAAATCTCAAAATATTTGGAGAATAAACAACACACATCTAAATATCACATAGGTCAAACAAGAAGTCTCAAGACAAATTTTTGAATATTTTAAACTAAATGAAACTGAAAACACAACTTATGAAAAGCTGTGGGATGCAGCAAAAGCAGTGCTTAGAGGGAAATTTATGGCATTGAATGCATATATTAGAAAATAAGAAAGATCTAAAACTAATCCTCCACCTTAGGCAACTACAGAAAGAAGACAGTATAAACTGAAAGTAACAGAAAAGAAGAAATAATAAAAATTGGAGCACACATCAGTGAAATTGAAAACAGAAAATCAATGAAACCAAAAGTTGGTTCTTTGACAAGACCAATAAAATTGATAAAACTCTAGCCAGGCCAACTAAGAGAAGAGTCCCTTACAAAGCACAGTGAAAGGCTCAAGGAAACTGTAGGAAGGTCAGAGCATCTGGCTGGGGGACTTGGAACTGGCAACAGATTCAAAACAAACCAGTCCCCTAAGCTACAGGCTGAGGTGCCACGAAGGCCTCGTGAAGCCCGGGCAGGGAGATAGACTCTGCCCTCTCATCTGTCAGATGTTCATGGAGCACCTACTGTGTGCCAGTGCAGTGAACAGAGCAGACGTCATTCTCCCTGTTCTCATGGAATTTATGTTCCATCGAAGGGGGGCAGGGTTTGTGCATGGGGGACCTACAGAGAAGTATGTCAGCCTTACGAAAGAAGGGGAGGGGTGATCAGATCATTTACTGAGGTCTCCTTCTAATGGAGGTTGTTTGTCACCTCTGTCCAGTGGCCAGGACTGCCACTGCCAGGACAGCCAGAGTCAGGATGAGGGTGTGTGGCTGGCCTCTGGACAGATAGGGGACAGCACAGGAACCCACAGGGGTTCTTTTGAAGAACTATGTGTAAGGAAAAGCCGGGCAGTTCACTCTGTTGCACATCCACCTACCCCCACTACCTTCTCCTCCATCCTAGGCACCTGGATGGACCAGTACTAGGAGGATTTCTGTCAGTCTCTGCGCTTTATTAGTCTAAAGCAGTTGGTGGCCTATGTGCTGCTAAACCTGCCTGGACTGGACCTGAAGCACCATGCCCACCTTCTCCCAGCCTAGACGGAGCATCTAGAGCTTACTGGGGCAGTCTGAGGGGGAGGAGGGTTGGGGTACATGTGCACATTTGAGGAGTGGGATGGGGTTGGGACACACAAGGAAAAGCCTCCAGAGGCTGGTGTTGGGCTAGGAATAAAAAGCAGCCTCAGACCACTCATCTGGTAGACTGCAGTCTGAGAAGACTTCCCGGGGTGAGAACTGGGCTGACACTTCTCTTAAAGGCAGTGTGATGTTTAATGTCTTTAGAAAGGCAAATGGAAAGCCTTTGAGGTTCGTGAACATTTCTCCTCTTTCATACCTAGAGCCAACTCCCGAACTTAGTCTACCATCAGCTCCAGGGCAAGAGCCAGCTACAGTGCCAGTTCCAGCATTAGCACTAGAATTAGAATCAGTCCAGAGCTAGAGCCAGCTCCAGACCTAGAGTCAGATTCAGTACCACCAGTGCTGCTGCCACCTTGAGTTAAAGCTAGCACCAGTTTCAAGCCAGAGCCAACCTCAAAGCTAGAGCTAGCTCCAGTACCATCTGCAGCACCATCTCTAGAGCTAGAGCCAGCTCCAGTGCCAGAGCTTTAGCCAGCATCAGAACTGTTTAAACCTACTGCTAAAGCAAAGAGATTAGTGTTTGCTTCTGGAGTATATTGACTCGGAAGGGACTCGAAGGATCTCCCTGGAGTCAATGATTTGTGTATTCATATGTATTTGTCAAAATGGATTGACCAGTTCAGTAATATCTGAGCATATTATTGCATCTAAAGCATATATTACAACAAAAATACAAAAAGAATACAGACTGTTTAATTTCCTTTGGCCTTTATGAAGTAAAAATCAGTCAATTGTAATATGTGGTGATAAAAATAAGAATAAGATTTACCTTTGGAGGAAATGACTGGGAGGGGGGTGATGGAGGATTCTTTCTGTATCTGGCTGATAATTTCATGGGTGTGCTTCTTTTGTGACAATTCATCAAACTGTGCATTTAATGTATGTTAATTTTTCCCTATGTATGTTATACCTTGAGTAACAAGTACTTCTTTTTCTTTTTTTTATTAATTTTTATTTTTTTCGGATGTACATCATATTTTGAATTCTGTATACATTACATCATGTTCACCACCCGAACACTAATTATAGTGCATCCCCTCACCTGTGACCCTAATCACCCATTTTGCCCTCCCCCCTTCCCCAATGGTAACCACCAGTCCAATCTCCAATGCTATGTGTTTTTCTCTTTTTGGTCGTTTTCATCTTCTACTTATGAGTGAGATCATATGGTGTTTGACTTTCTCCCTCTGACTTATTTCACTCAGCATAATACCCTCAAGGCCCATCCATGTTGTCACAAATGGCTGGATTTCGTCATTTCTTATGGCTGAGTAGTAGTCCATTGTGTATAAATACCACATCTTCTTTATCCATTTATCCCTTGATGGGCACCTAGGTTGCTTCCAAGTCTTGGCTATTGTGTATAATGCCGCAATAAACATAGGGGTGCAAGTATCTTTATGCCTTTGTGTTTTCAAGTTCTTTGGATAAATACCCAGCAGTGGAATAGCTGGATCATATGGTAGATCTATTCTTAATTTTCTGAGGATACTCCAAACTGCTTTCCATAGTGGCTGCACCAGTTTGCACTGCCACCAGCAGCGTACGAGAGTTCCCTTCTCTCCACACCCTCTCCAACATTTGTTGTTTCCTGTCTTGTTAATTATAGCCATTCTGACCGGAGTGAGGTGATACCTCATTGTAGTCTTGATTTGCATTTCCCTGATAGCTAATGATGTTGAGCATCTTTTCATATGCCTGTTGGCCATCTGTATATCTTCTTTGGAGAAATCTCTGTTCAGATCTTTTGCCCATTTTCTAATTGGATTGTTGTTTTTTTGTTGTTGAACTCTATGAGTTCTTTGTATATATTATCTGATATGTGGTTTGCAAATATCTTCTCCCAATTGTTAAGCTGTCTTTTCATTTTGTTGATGGTTTCCTTTGCTGTGAAGAAAATTTTTAGTTTGATGTAGTCCCATTTGTTCATTTTTTCTTTTGTTTCCCTTGCCCAGTCAGACATGGGACTTGAAAATATGCTGCTCAGACCAATGTCATAGAGTGTACTGCCTATGTTTTCTTCTAGAAGTCTCACGGTTTCAGATCTTACATTCAAGTCTTTAATCCATTTTGAGTTGATTTTTGTGCATGGTGCAAGGGAATGGTCTACTTTCATTCTTTTGCATGTGGCTATCCAGTTTTCCCAACACCATTTATTGAAGAGACTCTCCTTTCTCCATCATGTGCTCTTGGCTCCCTTGTCAAGTATTAGCTGTCCATAAACATGTGGGTTTACTTCCGGGCTCTCAGTTTTGTTCCATTGATCTGTGTGTCTGTTTTTGTGCCAGTACCATGCTGCTTTGGTTACTATGGCTTTGTAGTATAATTTGAAATCGGGGAGTGTGATACGTCCAGCTTTCTTCTTTTTTCTCAGGAATGCTTTGGCTATTCGGGGTCTTTTGTTGTTCTATTTAAATTTTAGGATTCTTTGTTCTATTTCTGTAAAAAATGTTGTTGGAACTTTGATAGGGATTGCATTGAATCTATCGATTGCTTTAGGAAGTATGGACATTTTAACGATGCTAATTCTTCCAATCCAAGAGCACGGAATATCTTTCCATTTTTGTGTCTTCTTCGATTTCTTTCAACAATGTCTTATAGTTTTCAGTGTACAGATCTTTCACCTCTTTCTTTAAGTTTATTCGTAGGTATTTTATTCTTTTTGTTGCAATTGTAAATGGGATTGTATTCTTAATTTCTCTTTCTGCTACTTCGTTGTTAGTGTATAAAAACGCAACCGATTTTTGTACATTGATTTTGTATCCCGCAACTTGACTGTATTCCTTTATTATTTCTAAAAGTTTTTTAGTGGACTCTTTAGGGTTTTCTAGATATAAAATCATGTCGTCTGCAAAGAGTGACAGTTTCACTTCTTCTTTTCCAATTTGGATCCCTTTTATTTCTTTTCCTTGCTTGATTGCTCTGGCTTGGCCTTTCAATACTATGTTAAATAAGAGTGGTGACAGTGGGCATCCTTGTCTGGTTCCTTTTCTTAGAGGGATAGCTTTCTGTTTTTCTCCATTGAGAATGATATTTGCTGTGGGTTTGTCATATATGGCCTTTATTATGTTGAGGTATTTTCCTTCTATACCCATTTTATTTAGAGTTTTTATCATAAATGGATGCTGTATTTTGTCAAATGCTTTCTCTGCAACTATTGAGATGATCATGTGATTTTTATTCTTCATTTTGTTAATGTGGTGTATCACGTTGATAGATTTGCAGATGTTGAACCATCCCTGCATCCCTGGAATGAAACCCACTTGATCATGATGTATTTTTCAAAAAGTATCAAATCTACCCATGTGTTCCTCTAAATCCTACCTCTCTGTCTCCTCTCAAGAGAAAATGAATAGCCTAAATTTTATGTTTATGATTCCATTAAATTTCTATAGCTTTACTTCTATGTGTATTTATCTCTTTCTCTGTCTGTCTTTATATGGGTGTGTTTATACATATTTATGTCTGTCTGTATGTGTGTACATGTACACACATACATACATACACGCGAATACATACATATACACGTCTTAAGTCTGCTTTTGCTGTCATAACAAAATACCATAGAGTGGGTGGTTTAGATGACAGAAAGTTATTTTCTCACAGTTCTGGTGGCTAGAAGTTCAAGATCAAGGTTCTGGCAGATTTGGCTTTTGGTGAGAGCTCTCTTCCTGGCTTGAAGATGGCCACCTTCTCATTAAATCCTCACCCTTCCTTTTTTCAGTGTGTGTGCACAAAAATAGAGCTATCTCTCTGCTGTTTCTTCTTATAAGGACACTAATCCTATTGAATCAGGGCCCATTGGTATCATCTCATTTAGCCTTAATTATGTTTTTAGAGGTCCCATCTCCAAATACAGCTACACTGGGGCTACGGGTTCAATATACGAATTCTGGAGGGATGAAAACATCAGTCCATAATAATACATATACATATTAAATCTTTGTTTATTTATGCATTTATCATATTGTTGGAGTCACATTTTTCTCTCAATATTTCATTTCTATAATCCACTGATATGGCATATAATTGCTGTACAATATTCCTTATGTAAAGATAGCATAATTTAGTTGTTGGACTTTTTTCATTTTTTTCTGCTATGATGAACAGTGCTGCTATGGATATTCTTATTTATGTCTCCAGTTGTACATGTGCAAAACTTCTTTAGGTATCAACTTGAGAGTGGAATTGCACAGTCCAAGGCAATGCACATTTTCAACTTCAAAATTTAAATGCCATATTGTTTCTCTATTAGAAATGAATAAGACTTCCAAATAATACACATTATTGTCAAAAAAAGCAGCCTCTAATTTAAATTTTCCAATCTATTAATATAAAATGGAAACTCACTGAGGTTTTATTTGTCTTTCCCTGATTATTATTGTTTGACCATATCTTTAGATGATTAGCCCATTTGAGTTTCTTTTCTCTGAAATACCTATTAATCTCATTTTGCCAACTTTTCAGTTTTGTTGTGTATGCATATGTAAGTGTATTTTTGTTATTAAATTATAAGCTATTGCAGGGGCTAGCCTTTGTAAAGATTATTGAGACTAGAATAGCAGAAAATAAACATGAAGATCGTCTAGGAAATGGTATCTTGTACCTGGGGAAGTAGTAATGTAGTTTCATAATTCAAAGAGACACTTTTTCTCATGCTGTCTAATCAAATAAGAAATCATGAAGAGTCACAGATTTTATTTTTATCTCCATCCCTGTAGGAAAAGAGGGAGGTGCCAATGATGTTCTTCTGGTTTGAGAAGGAAGTCTTATTGATTCGACTTTTAGGAACACAGGCAGGTCAATTGTAGCATTGTAGTTAATGCAAGAGATTATCAACCATGATACACAGGATCTGGAATCCATTTCTGAAATCTAAATACCTTACAAGACTAGTCACTCAAACAGCAATTCCAAGTATTTATTGATTTAACACTAAACAGAACAAATTAATAGCACATGAATATTCACACATCTTCATCTCCAATAACAACACATATTCATCTTCTACTTGGCTTCAAAGAAATGGAGCTGGAGATGTCTGCAATAAATTTGGAATCAATTTTGTAAGGGGTTTAGTGGAAAGCATCAAACTTGCACCAAGAGAATGCTGATTCCATAGTCTTTGGGCAGGAGACCAAAATTTATAAAAATGGTAGTCCATTTCCCAGGGTTCAGAGATATAAAGTCATTTAATCTTTTATTCAGAGAGTGAAAGTATTAGAGTGTTTATGGTGTTCTTGAAATATCATGGGGTTCAGTAACAAGAGATTTTGGTTAACACACTCAAGCTTGTTTGGTTCATTATGGACTCTGAATCAAATTTCCCCAAGGTCAACCAGAGAAGGCAAAAAGCTTTGTGAATCACCAAGTTCCTAGTAGCTGCTTTGTGGTTATTATTATTATTCCTTCAAGCATGAACTCTCTTGTTGCCTGCTATCAACAAACAGCTCTTTCCTCAAGGGAACCAAAGGTAATGAAGCAATTATTTCCTGTTTGTCTCTAATTTGGAGCTGGGGGTGGAGAGTTGCCCCCCCCACCCCAATCCTCTCCAAGATTCATAAAGTTAGAGCCCATGCTCATTGCTCAGGAGTTATAAATAAGTGTGTGTCCATAGAGCTATCTTATTTGGTTTTAAACTGATAATTCTTCTCCCTGGTGCAATGCATGTTTGAGACCTTTAAAGATTCCACCTTCTTCATTGTACCTATGTCTTCTAGAGATAAATGGAAGAAGCCTTCTAGGTCCTGTAGCTGAAGGTATATGTCTTCATCGCCCAAGAGGCAATGTCAGAGCAAGAGTAGAATTTATATTCAGTAGTGTAATTGCATGTGTTTATGTGTGTGTGTGTGTGTGTGTCCAGTCTGTGCTACTGATCCATAACATGGTTCTACCACTCCTCACACCAGGGTATAACAGACTACTCCATGTAGAATAATGTATTTCAAAATGATCCTCTATCTTATTTTTGAGAGGATAGGGGAAAACATATCTCCTCTTGCTTATCTCTTGTCCCCACTGATTCTTGTTGATTTTTCCTCCAAATTTTATCCCAAACTGTAACTATCTTCATCTCTGCTGCCATTATCTATGTGTAAGCAGGTACTATTTTGTACCTAAATTACTGCAATGGCCTCCGGTTAAATTTGTACTGACATTCTTGCCTTGTTATAATCTGTTCTCTACCCAGTAGCTGGCACACTATTTAAAATTTTTCATTCACTCCTTTCCTAAAACCTTTTCATGGGTATTCTATTGGTCTGAGAAGAGAATAAAATCTTTCCATTACAGCAGAAAGAATCTTACATAATCTTGCTCCTAGATAATTCTCCAATCCCATAAGTTTTCCATACTGACCATGCTCCTGAATTTTCTCCTGTACATCATAGTCCTGTTCTCTGCAGACAACCAGAATGCCCATTTTCATAATCTTCACATAACAGGCTCTTATTAAGGACTCATTGTAAAGAACCCATAAGAACAGGCTTCCTCACCACCTTAACCTCTTAAAATTTGACAATGTTTATCAAAATTGTGAGTGTATATGTCCTCCAATTCACTTCCTAGGAATTCATCCTATCGATGTATATATATATATACACACATATGCCATTGTGAAAAATAGCATATGAATAATGTTATTAATGAAATATTGCTGAAAACAGAAAGATATCAGAAACAACCTAAATGTCCATAAAATACTTAGCACTTTCATTGTGATGAACTGATTATTATTAACGTGGTAATGACTAGCAGCACTGAATGTGTAATTCATCTCAGGTAACAATACCAAATTAACAGGATTTTTAATGTACTGGACTGACTAAGGTGGGAACTGTAGAGACAATTTCAGTCAAATTGGGAGAAGTGGTACATAACGTAAACTTCAGTTAACCCCCAAGACGAATGATGAGCCCTATAGTGAGACGTGTTCTCAGCTCTCAAAGAGAAAGACTTTTAGATTGAATGTCTTATATATTGTGTGGATTCTAGTTTTTAGTAGATAAACCATCATGTTCTCTTTCTCTATCATTTTGTGAGTGTTTCCATGGGCAACTCTGAGATTAACTGACATGAAGAAGAAAGGGAAATGATAGTATTGGCAAAGTATAAGAAGTGTTATAATATGACAAGAAAAATATCAGTTATTAAGCACTAACATAAAACTTAGGTAAGGAAGTGTGAAAAAGGAGACATTATTTGGTAACATCTGGACAGATACTTAGGAAGAGCTTGTTCTTTGGCAGATCCAGGATATGGCGGGAAAAGCCAAAGTATTTCCCGGTGGTGTGAGAACTTGAATAACAGTGATCTGGTCACAACTGAAGGAATAAGGTGGGAATTTGGAAGACAAGCAGACTTTTTTCTCCACATTCCATAAAAATTCCTTTAGAAAGAGTGACGGTAGATTGAAAACGTTGAAGAGTGGGAAGGAATTGTCTTAAAGGAAGGACTGAAGCCTATGTTACAAGGTATGTCACTAGATCTTTTATGTTATTGACATAGATTCTTGTCCTTAACCCTCTTGCCTGGATCAGTTACATATGTTTCCACCAAATCTCCAATTCCTGATTTCTGGAACATCCAGAGTAGCCCACTGGGTTGTCTTAGCTTGATTCAATCCATGGAAATAAAACATTAGCTAAAAATTTGTAAGAGGCATGAGAAGGGTTAAGAAAGGCCAACAGACTGGTTGAAGAGCCTCTATTAGCGTTTGTAATAACTGGTTGCTGACTTAGCCTTGCACCACAATTTCCTAATCTCAGATTTCTGTCACGAATTTCTGAACTCCTCAAGTTTGAACCTTATATGATCTCATGATCATTCCAAGATTTCATGGTCTCTCCAAAAGAGATTGTTTTGGTTCCTAGGTGGATGCATGATAACCTGATGTCAGGTTAGGTTTTTAACGTGGTTTTATCCCATTGGTGGGGCAAAAAGAATGAGCTATTCAGGTTAAAATTCAAGTACTGACTATTTCAAAACCCTGTTTCCATTATGTGATAGTCGTAATGATTTCTCATTCTTTCACATTTTCATTTCTTTTTTTATCTCCAGCAAAAGAGAATAACATGAGGAGGGATAATCAGAGCAGTGTGTCTGAATTCCTCCTCCTGGGGCTCCCCATCTGGACAGAGAAGCAAGGCATATACTATACTCTTTTTCTGATCATGTATCTGATCACGGTGCTGGGGAACCTGCTCATCATCCTGCTTATTAGGCTAGACTCTCACCTCCACACTGCCATGTACTTCTTCCTCAGCCACTTGGCCTTCACTGATGTCTCTTTCTCATCAGTCACAGCTCCAAAGATGCTCATGAATATGCAGACACAGAGTCAATCTATCTCATATGCTGGGTGCCTTTCCCAGGTGTGCTTCTTCTTATTTTTTGGGGGTCTTGACAGCTTCCTTCTCACATCAATGGCCTATGACAGGTATGTGGCCATCTGTCACCCCCTCCGTTATACCACCATCATGAATCAGGACCTGTGTTTCCTGTTAGTAATGGTGTCCTGGGTCCTATCATGCACCAGTGCCCTTTTGCACACCCTCCTCCTGGTCCGTCTGTCTTTCTGTGGAGACAACACTCTCCCCCACTTCTTTTGTGACCTCTCCACTTTACTTAAGCTGTCCAGCTCAGATACAACAGTCAATGAATTGGTTATCCTTATTGTAGGAGCAGTGGTCATTACCCTGCCATTCATATGTATCCTGGTCTCTTATGGTCACATTGGGGCCACCATCATTAGAGTCCCCTCTACTAAGGGAATCTGCAAAGCCTTGTCCACATGTGGCTCTCACATTTCTGTGGTGTCTCTGTACTATGGAGCAATTATTGGACTGTACTTTTTCCCCTCATCCAGTACCTCCAATGACAAAGATGTCATTGTGTCTTTATTGTACACTCTGGTCACTCCCATGCTAAATCCCTTTATCTACAGTCTGAGGAATCAGGATATGAAAGGAGCTTTGGGGAATATACTAAGTAGAGGAAAATTTTCACCATGATGAGCATTATTTTTCCTATTAATTGGATATAAGACCTGCTCCATCCTGTACATGCAACGTGAGCATCCTTTCCTCTCTGAAAAGCTGCTATTTAGTGAATCTTCATACGGCATTCTTTCTTCACACTCTGTTTTATCTTTCACTTAATTTTGTTCTCTGTTTTGTTTTGTTCATTTTAAGGAGTCATGGGAAAAGTTTATTAAAAACATACCTACACAACTATCCTTTCCTAATTTTTTTTTCTTATTCTTATGGTATCCCTTGTCCTACAAGAATTTAAAATTTTTATGCAGTTACAGCTTTCAGTCTTTTTATTTTTTTGTTATAGTTTACAAATTTTATATAGCTAAGCTTGTCATTTCTCAAGAGAACAACAATATTCTATCTTGCAGTTTCATGATTTTATTTTTGTGTTTAATTTTGTAATACACTTAAAATTTATTTTTATGAATGACATTAATTAGATATTGAATTTTATTTTTGTTTCTAACTTCTTAACAATTGTCCAAATTGTGTTTTAGGTTTGTTTATAGAGTTATAGTAACATAGTATGTCACTTTTTCCTCCCTTATATTGAGTGGACCTGGCCACAAATTGAAATGAGATTGCTTTCTGTACAAGGCCAGGAAAATTAACCATACAGGACTGGTACTGGCCTCAGGTGGTGTACTCAAACTTGACTGTAGCCCTCTGTGTCCTAGGATGGCCAACTGGGTGTGAAGCATGGTAGTGAGAGCAGAGATTTTAAAGTGGCTTTCCAAGTGATGATGTGTGTATGGGTGATCAGTCCAATCTGATAAGGGAGGTTGAGCCTTTCAGAGCATGGGACTAATAATGTATAGGCAGAATATCTAGAAATCTAGACAACCTGAATTGAACTCAGGCAGGATTTAGTATAGTTTAACCCAAATGTATCTCAATTTTTAAAAATAATACCTCCCTTCCCTAAGGACATAAATATAGTGTCCAATGTTTCCATCTGAAATGGTAATGTTTGTCTTCAGTCCATGAGAAATTGCCTCTGCTCAGGGCAAGTCTAGCTAACTTCATTGCTGTAAACTGATACCTGTGACAAATCATTATTTAATTTAATCCTAGTAATTGCTATAAAGGAGGGAATTCATATTAAGAGAGGCTTAGTAAGTTGCCCAGTGCCACTAAACTAGCAATATTTAGTGGAGGTGGGACTCAAATTACTATATGTGTGTGGTCGAACCCTGAGTCCTTGGAGTCATTTGAATATTTTTCAAAATTGAGTAATATTGCTACTCATTTTGCTATAAATTTTATTTAAACTTTAAAAAACATTGAAATAACAAACAAAGGAGGGTGTATAACATATATACAGTTTAAACGTACATGTATATATATATATATAGTATGTTGCATGCGTATATGTTTATATATATAACATCTAATCACACTTTAAAGAATAATATTAAAAGGAATATGCACTTAACAAATTCTAGGCTCAACCAGCAGAAGACTAACAATATTGTTAGGCCCCTTGTGTCTTCTCAATTGTACCTTCCTCTCCTCTTGAAAATACACAGGATCTTTAATATTATCAATATTTCTTTATTTTTCTTTAAAGTTTTAACACTTCTGTGTTGAGCCTTCAATTTTGCCAGCTCTAGAACTGCATATAAATGGAATAATACTGTATTTATTCTTCTAGGCTTTTTTTTGTTGCCTAATAGTGTCCTTGTGAAATTCACCCATGTTGTATATTATCCCACTGTGAGGCTTTAATACACTATCTGTTCTATTTTCTATGGCTATTTTGCTTGTTTTCATCATTTTGCTATTACAAACAATGCTGCTGCAAACATTCTTGTACATCATCTAGTGCATATATGCAAGATATTCTGTAAATTCCAGACTCAGAAGAAGAATTACTAGATTGTAGGCACATATGTGTTCAACTTAACTATTGCTGCTAAGCTCCTCACTAAAATAGTTGTACCAAGAAGCCAGAGTGAAATGTCTACATACTGTATGATTTAAACAGTATGACATTCTGGAGAAGGCAAACTATAGAGAGAACAGAAAGATCAGTGGCTACCAGGGGTTCAGGTTTGAGGGGGAGAAGGATAAATAGGTAGAACAAAGGGAATTTTTAGCAAAGGCCAATGAAACTATTCTGTATGATGCTGTAACAGTGGATACCTGTCATTATGTATTTGTCAAAAACCAAAAGAACTGTACAACATGAAAGAGTGAATTCTAGTCAACTATGGGCTTTAGTTAATAATATATTGATTTTAGTTTAATCGTAACAAATGTACCACACAGATGCAAGCTGTTAATAATAGAGGAACTGCGTAGGGGACAGGGAGAAGAATATGAACACTTTTTGCTCGATTTTTCTGTAAATCTAAAACTACTCTGAGAAAGTCTATTATTATTATCATTTTGTTTTTGGTGAGGAAGATTGGCCCTGAGCTAACATCTGTTGCCAATCTTCCTCTTTTTGCTGGAGGAAGATTGTCGCTGAGCTAACATCTGTGCCAATCTTCTTCTATTTTGTATGTGGGACACCACCACAGCTTGGCTTGTTAAGCGGTGTGTAGGTCTGTGCTGGGGATCTGAACCCACAAAGTCCATGAAGTGGAGCTTGCAAACTTAACCACTATGCAACAGGGCCAGCCACTAAAGTCTATTAATTTTTAAAAGTTTTACTAATTCAAATCTCCATCACCTCAGTATGAGAGTTCCTATGAGTATGACAGGTTGCTTCTTCAACAACACTTGGCATTGAGAGATTTCTTAATTTTTACAATTCTGGTGATAGAAAATTATATCTCATTGTGGTTTTACTTTCTGTTTCCCTGATTATTGATGAGGTAGAGCATCTTAGCTTAAGAGTATTGGATATTTGTTCCAGCGATTGTTGGCTACCAACCAAAATTTCACGACCTCCTTTGCATGTGTGAAGTTGTCACCAGGAGGCAGCTGCCACATTTTCTACTACTCTAGGTTTAGGTACATGGCACTTTCTCCAAAATAGAAGAGAATGTGTCTTATTTCCTGGCCAGAATTTTAAAGAAGAATGTGTGACTTCTCCTCTATCGTCTGGAAGCAAACTACTTGCTGCCCTGAGAAACAAGTGAACCTGGTCACTGAATCACCACATAGTGAAATGTCATCAACCCACTAGAAGACCCGCACTGGACCAGTAGAGCAGCCATTACTATGTTTATTGATTCAAAATTTTCTTTTGTGAAATACATCGTTATTTCTTTTCCCTGCCTTTTTATTGTTTTTTTTTCTTTTTATTTATTATATTGTAAGACAGATTTCATATAATCTGGAAATAAATCCTTTGTCAGTTGTGTATATTGCAAATGCTTTCCATTATTGGAATCTTATTACTTTTGTCTTTTCACTATCTATTAATGTCAATTTTAATGTGATTAAAGATATTACTGCATTATTTTATGATTTGTAGTCTTGACTTTAACATTCTTCTTTGAGAAAGTCACCTTGAAAATGTCAACCATTCTGTTGTATAGACAACAAGGAAGGGACGTGACATCAGGAAAAGTGCAGAGGCTGAGGAAGTGTGGACTCAGATTTCTCGTCAGAGAAATCTTGAATTTGTGTAAGTAGTAGGAATAGCCCAGTGGAATCCCTTCTAGCACAATTTGCTACAGATAACTCAGCATTAGGTGAGTCCACTTATACTCTTGCTCAAAGGACAGAGTTGTTTAGCAAAGTAACCTACAAGACTGATACAGTACCATAGTGTCAATGTCAGAGTAAATGTCCTTTAAACTCATGGACATTAATATCAATTCAACACAGACACAGACACATACATACACACAAACATCTTATGAGTAACAGCTCACATGTGCAAGGAATTGTCCATCCAGAGTCTGGGGGAAGTTTGTGACCCTGAAAATAGAAGCCAATTGAGTCTCTAGAGTGAAACCCATGTCCTTAACCTAATTCACACTGTGTGATAAGAAGCTAGCTAGATGCCATCAGAATAGAATAATAGAATATCAATAGTATATGCTTTAATAACAACTCAACAAGATCCAGTTTTTAAGGCGCTTTGAAGATTCCCATCCTCGATAGGGTTTTGTACTGGCGTTGGATGGTAAATCATGTGCTTTTCAGTGTGGTTTAAACAAAATACATCTGAATTTTTAAAAATAAAAAGAAATGTCCTGTATACAAAATTGATGGTGTCATCTCACAGAGAATTGTTTCAAGTGACTTTGAAATGCAGTAATTTGTGCATTGCAAGTGGGAAAAAGAGACAAAAAGAACCACAAATAAAACCTATGCTGCATTCAGTAATCTTATTGTTGGTAATAAAAATAGTATTATTTTGAAACTATTACATATACAAATATACATATTTAACCATAAAATTATATTAATGTCTTTAGGAAACAAGGTTTTCATTGTAAGGTGTATGTATAAAATCTTGGAAATTAAGTAAAATATTGTCATCGTTAATGAGAAAAAATGAATAAATAAAAATAAAGGACTTCTCTGTCTCATGTACATAAAGCTAGTATGCTTTCTGATGTAAAGTTTTAAAACTTTGCCTTCAATTCTTGAAAGCCCTTGAAATATATGGAGTTGATTGTTTTTAATGTAGTCTGAGGTAGAATTCATTTTATTGTTTCTTCATATTAATAATGACGTTTTTAAAGTTAATTAATTTTAAAATGCTTATTTTTTCCCCCACGATTCTGCAATAGATGTCCTTGACTGAAAAGCCAAGTATCAATTTGGTAATTTCATCTGTACTTCAAAAAATAGATGCAGATAAATGATACATAATCTTTAAGTGGAAGCGTATCAGTAGAGATTTGTTCAAGAGAATAGAACAAAAGTGCTTGCTATAGAACTGTTGCAAAAGCTGGGGAGTAGATACCATGTAAACTGCTCTTGAAGATTAAAAATGCTAGCACCAAAGATTTCAGCCTAAAGCATAAAATAGATAGTTTCAAAAGGTTAATGGGTAGTAGCTGCAAATCTCAAGAATCACCAGAAAACTCCCCCATGTCTCAGTCTGCAGCATTAATACGGGTGGCTCTTAGGAGCTCAATGGGAAACTACTGTGAATCTCACATCTGCCTATATTTCTGGCTAAATTACCTGCAGAAAGTAATAGCTTCTCCTCCTCTGCCTTCTAAATCTCTCATGAGTTCCTCTCATTAGAAAACATTAAACATGAACTATATGGAAAAGAAAAATCTGGAAGATGTAGGTTCCAGCTTCACCACTACAATGCAGTGGAAGCCTTAGAAGTGGGTGATGATGATGCTAAGTTAACAACAGGCTATCTAGTATGGGGCATAAGGACAAGGGGCTGTAAAATGTGCCCCTTCAACAGTTGTAACTTGGCTAGCTCTTATTGACAACCCTTTAACTCTTAGCCATTCCTCTCTTGGTCTAATTTTATGTTTCCTCTCATCTTTCTGTTCAACTGATGGTTCTTTTTCTCCCACCTGTTCTCTGAATTCTGTGTGTTAATGCTCTGCAGTGAAACTACAGGCCCTTCTATCCCCTGGCGATGTTCACTGCAAGCTCATGAGACTTTGGAGCCACTTCCCAGGGCTCTAAGAATGTTTTTAATCTCCATTTTTTCTTTATAACCCTCTCTATCTGCTGCCGATATCAACACTTACTAATATGAGTTTTCATATTACCAGTCAACTTCATTTACTTCGTGTTTGAGAAATTCAGGAGTTACCAAACTGCTATATCTACAAAAGAGTTGAGCAGCTATCACAGGTGACATTCATTAAGCATTTAAATTTATTACACTTCAGCACAATCCTCTTATAAAGGTGTTAATATTTTCCATATTTACAGAGAATCAAACTAAAGCCCAAGGAGATCAATTAAACAGCTGCCTCAAGACTTAACCTCGGACATGTGTGACTTCAAAGAATTATGTGTTTAACCATATTGCTTTACTGCCATTATCCTGACTGCATATATGATTGGCCAGTTTGGCTGTTTTATATATAAAGCTTAGAGTTTGTCCTCTTTTATGTTCCCATTTTGTTTTGTTCTGTTTAGTTCTGGTTAACTCATTCTCATGGCTTTTAGTTTTCAATTGTGTCTGTATTCTTTAATGTGTTCATCTATTCTAATTTGGACTGAAATTTGGTCATTCTCACTTTGGGGCTTGTGTATATACCTAGTAATGGAATTTTTGGGTGAAAATTTATTTATATTTCAATTACTTAATAGATAATTTTTTAAAGGTTAGAAAAAGTGCTTGTAATAGTTTACATTCCTCCCTGTAATATATAAAAAGATGTGGTCCATTTACTCATCAACACCTATAATATCCATTTTTTCCACTGTATACATTCTTATGAAATTGTAGAAGTACTGTGTTGGTGTTTTAATTTACATTTGTCTGAAACTCATGTAGTTTATCTCCTTTGTTTATGCTTATTGGTTGTTTGGGTATCTTCTTTTGTAAATGGTCTGTTCTTAGTTGATTATTGATGTTTTATTGGGTAGTCTGTTTTTTTTCGTATTGATTTCCAGGAATTCTTTATGTATCATTGATATAAGCCTTTTCCTGGATATTTATGGAGAATTTATTCTTTCTTTATGTGGCTTACTTCTTCATAATATTAATGAGTCTTTTGATGAGCAGAGTTTATATATCTTAATGTAGTCATATGTAGAAATTTGTTTTCCTATGTGGCTAACACTGTGTTTATTTAAGGAATTTTTGTCTACCAAAAGATCTTAAAGATATTCTCCTAAGTTTTTATCTTAAAAGTTCTTATTTTGCCTTTAACATGTGTATATAAAGTCCATCTGGGTTCACTTTTGGTATGTTTCAAGATAAGGACACAAATTAATTTTCTTCCTTAAGGTTATCTGATAGATATACAACAATTCACTAAAAATTCTATCCTTTCTCCATTCCACTGCACTGCTGTCTTTGTCATAAATCAAATGACTGAATATAAGTTAACTTGGCTATTTTTTACTCTTGCATTTCTATCTGAATTTCAGATTTTGACTGACGATTAAAAACAAAACTTTTGATTTTTTATTTGGCATAGTGCTCAACATATAAAACAGCTTAGAGAGAACTGCCATTTTAAAAATATTTAATCTTCAATCTGGGAACATGTTACATATCTTCGGTTATTTATATCTTCTTATTTTCTTTCAGTATATTTTGTAGTTTAAGGAGGACTTACACATCTTTTATTAAACTTTTCCTAAGTATTTCATGTATTTGTGCAATTTAAAAATGGTGTAATCATTTAAATTTCGTATTCACTTTTTTCTACCATATAGAAACATAGTTGACTTTCTATGTCAAAGTCAATATATAACTTTGCTAAATTCACTTGTTTATTCTTATAATTTGTCTATATGTTGTTTTGGATATTTTAGGTAAATCATAATATTATTAGTGAGTAGTCAATTGAGTTCTAACTTCTCAATGCTTGGATTATTTATTTTTTATTTGCTTAATTTACTGATTAAGATTTCTGATAAAAATCTTTTATTTTTGCGACTTTATATAATAAAGTTTACCTCAATGATTTTTAGTAAATATGCTGATTTGTAATCTAGAAGAAATTGTTAAATTCCCAGAAATATACAACCTACCAAGACTGAACCATGAAGAAAGAGAAATCTTGAAGAGACAAATAACAAATAATGGAGACTGAATCAGTGATTGTAAACTTCCCAACAAAAAAATCTCACAACCAGATGGTTTCACTGGTGAATTCTATGAAATATTTAAAGGAGAATTGATAGTAATTCTTTTAAAATTCTTCCAAAAGTTGAATAAGAGAGAACATTTCCAAACTCATTTTATGAAATGAGCAATACCCTGATACCAAAGCCAGTCAAAGACACTACATGAAAAGAAAATTAAAGGCTGATATTCTGATGAACATACATGCAAAAATCCTCAACAAAGTACTAGCAAACCAGAGGTGACCTGGTGGTGTAGTGGTTAAGTTCATGCACTCCACTTTGGCGGCCTGGGGCCATGGGTTTGCATCCCGGGCACAGACCTACACACTTCTCATCAAGCCATGCTGTGGCGACATCTCACATATGAAATAGAGGAATATTGGCACAGATGTTAGCTCAGGGATAATTTTCCTCAGGCAAAAATAGGAAGATTGGCAACAGATGTTAGATGAGGGCCAATCTTCCTTACACACACACACACACACTCACACACAAATACTAGCAAACTAAATTCAACAGCACATTAAAAGGTTCATACTCCATGATCAAGGGTAATTTATTTCTGGGATGCAAAGATGGTTTAATATATGCAATCAATTAATGTGATACACCATATTAACTGAATTAAGTGTAAAAACCACATGATCATCTCAACAGTTGCAGAAAAAAATCTGACAAAATTCAACACGTTTTCATGATAAAAACTCTCAAAAACTAGGTATAGAAGGAACTTCAACATAATGAAAGTTATACGTGAAAAGCCAGAACTAATGTCACACTTCATTGATATGGCATTCATTGATATGGCATATACTTGCTCTACCATATTTCTTATGTAAAAATACCATAATTTATTTGTTTTTGGATTTTTTTCATTTTTTCTGCTATTATGAACAATGTTGCTATGAACCTTCTTATTTTTGTCTCCAGTTGTACATGTGCAAAACTTCTTTAGGATATAAATCTGAGAAAGGAATTGCATGGTCCAAGGCACATTTTCAACTGTAAAACATAATGCCATATTGTTTCCTATTAGAAGAGCATAAGTCTTCCAATTAATATACACTATGGACAATGAACAGCAGTTCTAACTTAAATTTTCCAATCTATTAATATAAAATAGAAATTTATTGAGGTTTTATTTGTCTTCTCTGATTATTATTGAGGTTGACCATCTTTTTATGTGATTATTAGCCCATTTGAGTTTCTTTTCTCTGAAACACCCGTTAATCTCATTTTGCCTATTTTTCATTTTTGTGTATATGAATGTACATTTATTTTTGTTTTTAAATTATAAGATATATCAGGGGGCATATTTTGAAGAGCGTTCAGAAAAATGATAGGGACTGGGATAACAGAGGATAAAGATGAAGGACTCTAGGAAATGGTATCTAGTACCTGGGGAAATAGTAATGTCATTTCCTAATTCAAAGAGACACTTTTTGTTATACTGTTTAATAAAATAAGAAATCCTGCAGAGTCACAGTCATGCATGTAAGAAAAGAGGGAGGTGCAAGTGATGTTCTTCTGGTTGGAGAAGGAAGTCTTGTCAACTATTGACTTTTAGGAACACAGGTCTGTCAATTGTAGCATTATAATCAGAGCAACAGATTATCAACCATGAGCCACAGGATCTGGAAACCACTTCTGAAATCTAAGTAGCTTACAAGACTCTTCATTCAAGCAGCAGTTCCAGATTGATTTTAACACAAAATAGAAGAAATAAATAGCACTTTTGAATATTCAAACATCTTTTCCTCAAATAACGAGCACATGATATTCATTTCCTACCTAGCTTCAAAAAAAGTGGAGTTGGAGACATACACAATAAATTTGAATCAATTTCTAAGAGATTTAGTGGAAAGCATCTCTTGAATGGTTATTCTATGGTATTGTGAGAAAGTTACACCAAGAGAATGCTGACTCCATAGTCTTTTGAGCAGGAGACCAGTTTTTATAGAAACTGTGATTCGTTCCTCAGGGCCCAGGTGTGGTGATAGGATTTAAAGTTCTTTAATCTTTTGTTCAGAAAGTGAAAGTGTTAGAGTGTTTCTGATGTTTTTGAAATAACATTGGGTTCACAAACAAGAGACTTGTGCTGACACACTCAATCTCTGCCTTGGTTTATTATGGATTCTGAATCACAATTTCCCCAGTGCCTCAAGACGGCAAAAAGCTTTGTGAATCAGCAAATTCCTGGCAGCTGCTTTGCGGTTATTATCAGTATTCCTCCAAGGGTGAACTTTCCTGTGACCTACTATCAACAAACAGTTCTTCCCTCAAGGGAACTAAAGGTAACGAAGCAATTATTTCCTGTTTGTCTCTAATTTGGAGCTAGAGGTGGAGAGTTGCCCCCCGCCAGGTCCTCTCCATGTTTCATAAAGTTAGAATTCATGCTCGTTGCCCAGGAGTTATAAATAAGTGTGTGTCCATATATCTATCTTATTTGGTTTTGAGCTGATAATGCTTCTCCCTGATTGCAATGCTTCTTTGACACCCTTAGAGACTCCACCTGCATCATTGTGTCCTGTGTCTTCTAGAGAGAAATGGGAGAGTCTTCCCAGGCCTTGTAGCTGAAGGTATATGTGCTCATCACTTAAGAGGCAATGTAGAGCAGGAGTAGAATTTATATTCAGTGGCATGATTGCATATGTTTGCGTGTTGATGTGTGTGTGTGTGTGTGTGTCCAGTCTGTGGTACTTATTCCTAACATGGCTCTTCCATATCTCACACCAGGAAATAAGCTGTAAGAATAGAATAAAGACATTGCATTATAGTAGAAAAGGCCTTTTGTAAACTGACTTCTAGATAATTCTCCAACCTGGTAACTTTCCCATGCTGACTATGATCCTGAATTTTCTTGGTTCCTCAAACACGATAGCACTTGTCCTCTGCAAACAACTAGAAACCCTATTTTTATGATCTTCACACAAAAGGCTTTTACTGTTTAGGATTCATTTTAAAGACCCTATTATGACAGGCTTCCTCACCACCTTAGCCTCTTGTAATTTAACAATATCTATCAAAATTGTGAATCTATATATCTTCCAATTCCATTTCTAGGAATTTGTCCTACATATATATGTGTTAGGTTGAAAAATGGCATATTAAAATGTTATTAATGAAATACTGCTAGAAATAGAAAAATATTAGAAACAACCTAGATATCCATCAGAGAGCTAGTCGGCACTTTCATTGTGAGAAACTGATTCTTACTAACATGGAATTGACTAGCAACACTGACTGTGTAATTCAGGTAAGAATATTAAATTAACAAGATTTTTAATGTAGTGGACTAAATAAGGTAGGAGTTGTAGAGATAATTTCAGTTAAATTTGGAGACTTGCTACATAATGTAAACTTTAGTTAACCTCCAAGATGAATGGTGAGTTCTGTAATGAGACATGTTCTAAGCTCTCAAAGAGAAAAACCTTTAGATTGAACATCTTTATATAGTATGTGGATTCTATTTTGTAGTAGATAGACCATCATGTTCTCTTTCCCTGTCATTTTGTGAGTGTTCTCATGGCCAAGTCTAAGACTAACTGACCTGAAGAAGAAAGAGAGAGAAATGATAGGAAGAGCAAAGAATTAGAAGCGTTGGAATATGACAAGAAAAATATCAGTTACGAATCACTGGCATAAAACGTAGGTTAGGAACTGTGAAAAAGGAGACATTATTTGGTGACATCTGAACAGACACAAACAGCTTATTCTTTTGCAGATCCAGGATATGAGTGGAAAAGCCAAAGTATTTCCTGGTGTTCTAAGAACTTGAATAAGAGTGATGTAGTTAGAATTTAGAGAAAAAGATGGGAATTTGGAAGAGAAACATATTTTTTCTCTACATTCCATGAAAATTCCTTTACAGAGAGCGCTGGTAGACTGAAAACATTTAGGATTGGGAAGGAATTTTCTTAAAGGAAGGACCGATAGCCAAACTACAAGGTATGTCACTAGATCTTTTATGTTACTTACATAGATTCTTGTCCCTAATGCTCTTGCCTTGACCAGCTACATATGATGTTCCCACCAAGTCTCAAAATTCTGATTTCTGGGAAATCAGAGAAGCCCACTGGATTATCCTATCTTGATCCAATCCACGGAAATAAAGCATTAACCAAAACATTTGTCAGAGGCATGGGAAAAGTTAAGAAAGGCCAACAGACCAATTGGAGAACTTCTACTAGAGTTTCTAACAAGTGATTACTGACTTAACCTTGCACCATAATTTCCTAACCTCAGATTTCTGTCATGAACTCCTGGCCTCCTCATTGCAACCTGTTCTGATCTCATCATCATTCTGATGTTTCATGGTTTCGCCAAAAGAGATTATTTTGGTTCCTAGATTGATGCATAATAACCTGATGACAGATCATAACTAGCCCATTAGTGGAGTAAAAGCATAAGCTATTCAGGTTAAAATTCCTGTACTGACTAGTACAAAACTATGTTTCCATTATGTGATGGTCATAATGACTTCTCATTCTTGCACATTTCCATCTCTTTTTTTATCTCCAGCAAAAGAGAAGAACATGAGAAGGGATAATGAGAGCAGTGTGTCTCAGTTCCTCCTCCTGGGACTCCCCATCTGGACAGAGAAGCAAGGCATATACTATACCCTTTTCCTGGTCATGTACCTGACCACAGTGCTGTGGAATCTGCTCATCATCCTGCTCATCAGGTTGGACTCTCGCCTCCACATCCCCATGTACTTCTTCCTCAGCCACTTGGCCCTCACTGATGTCTCTTTCTCATCAGTCACAGCTCCAAAGATGCTCATGAATATGCAGACAAATAGGCAATCCATCTCATATTCTGGGTGCATTTCCCAGGTGTATTTCTTCTTGCTGTTTGGAGGTCTTGACAGCTTCCTTCTCACATCAATGGCCTATGACAGATATGTGGCCATCTGTCAACCCCTCCACTACACCACAATCATGAGTCAGAACCTGTGTTTCCTGCTAGTAACTGTGTCCTGGATCCTATCCTGCACTAATGCCCTTTTGCACACCCTCCTCCTGGTCCGTCTTTCTTTCTATGGAGACAACAGTCTCCCCCACTTCTTTTGTGACCTCTCCACTTTACTTAAGCTGTCCAGCTCAGATACCACAGTCAATGAGCTAGTTATAGTCACTGTAGGAGCGGTTGTCATTACCTTGCCATTCATATGCATCTTGGTCTCTTATGTTAGGATTGGGGCCACAGTCCTTAAAGTCCCCTCCACCAAGGGAATGTACAAAGCCTTCTCCACATGTGGCTCTCACCTCTCTGTGGTGTCGCTGTACTATGGAGCAATTATTGGACTGTACTTTTTTCCCTCATCCAGTAACTCCAATGAGAAGGATGTCATTGTGTCTCTCTTGTACACTCTGGTCACTCCCATGCTAAATCCCTTTATCTACAGTCTGAGGAATCGGGATATGAAAGGAGCTCTGGGGAATATACTCAGTAGAGAAAAATTTTCACCATGATGAGCATTTTTTTTTTCCTATTAAGTGCATATGAGATCTGCTCCATCCTGCATGTGTAACATGAGCATCCGTTCCTCTCTGAATAGCTGCTTTTTAGTGAATCTTGATGTGGCATTTTTCCTTCAGTCTCTGTTTTGGCTCGGACTTAGTTTTCTCCTCTGTTTAGTTTTTGTTCATTTTAGAGAGTCATGGGAAAGGTTTATTAAAAATATAAGTACACAACTACCCTTTCTTAAATTTTTTTTCCTTTTCATATGGTATTCCTTGCCCTACATGTATTTAAAATTTTTATGCAATCTCAGCTTTCAGTCTTTTATTTTCTTTTTCAGTTTACAACTTTTACATAGCAAAAAGTTTTTCTCTTCTCAAGATAAGAAGACTATTCCTCCTGGAAGATTCTTGATTTTATTTTTGTGTTTATTTTGTAATACATTTGAATTTATTCTTATGAATGATATTAATTAGAAATTGAGTTTTATTTTTCTTTCTAATTTCTTATCAATTGCCCAAATTTTGGCTGCAGTTATGTTTATAGCATTATGGTAATGCTGTATGTCATTTTTCCCCCCTTAAATTGAGTGGACCTGGCCACATATTGAAATGAGATGGCTTTCTGTAAAAGGCCTGGAAAATTGTACAGACAGGACTGGTACTGGCTCCATGTGGTGAACTCAAACTTGACTGTAGCCCTCTGTATCCTAGGTTGGCCAATTGGGTGTGAAGCATTGTAGTGAGAGTGGAGAGTTTAAAGTAGCTTTCCAAGTGATGATGTGAGTATGGGTGATCAGTCCAATCTGATAAGAGAGATTCAGCGTTTCAGGATATGGGACTAAGAATGTCTAGTGAGAATATTGGGAAACCTAGGAAACCTGAATTGAACTCAGGCAGGACTTAGTGTAGTTTAATCCAAATGTATCTGAATTCCAAAAACAAGTGCTTCCCTGCCCCACATTCATGAATATAGTGTCCTACATTTCCCAATGAAATGGTAAAGTTTTGTCTTCACTCCTTGAGAAACTAGCTCTGCTGATAGCAAACATAGCTAACTTCATTGCTATAAGCTGATACCTGTGACAAATTTTCTGTAACCATTATTTCATTTAACCTTAGTAATTGGTATAAAGGAGGGAATTCATATTAAGAGAGGCCAGTAAGTTGCCCAGTGCCACTAAACTAGCAATATTTAGTGGAGGTGGGACTCAGACTACTCTATGTGTTAAATCAAATCTTGAGTCCTTTAAATAACTTGAATATGTTTCAAACTTGAGCAATATTTTTACCCAGTTTACTTGGAAATTTTATTTAAACTTTTAAAAAATATTATAAATATTATATAAATAAAAGAGTGTAACAACATTCATACAGTATAAATATATGTGTGTATTTATATACATATTTATAGTATGTTGTTTGTGTATATATAGGTTCATATGTGTTTATATTTATGACATCTAATCACACATTAAAGAATAATATTAAAAGAAATACTCACTTAGCCATCTTTAGGCTTTTACTAGTAGAAAACTAGCAATATCGTTAATCTTCTGTGTCTCCTCCTCGATTGTATCTTCTGCTCCTCTTGAAAATACCCAGTATCTTTAATAGTTTCAATATTCTCTTATTTTTCTTTAAAGTTTTAACCATTCTATGTTGATTCTTCAATTTTGCCTGCTCTAGAACTGCATATAAATGGAATAATGCTTGATTTTTATAGGCTTTGCTTTTACTGTCTAATATTATCCTTGTGAACTTCATCCATATTGTATAATATTCCACTGTGAAGCTGTAACACATTTGTCTGGTCTATTTTCTTTTTTAAATTAAAAAATAGTTAATTAATTTATTTATTTTTCAGATGTACGTCATAATATATTTCGAATTCTGTGTAGATTACATCATGTTCACCACCCAAAAACTAATTATAGACCATCTCCTCACATGTGAGCCTAATCACCCCTTTTGCCCTCCCCCTTCCCCTATGGTAACAACCAATCCAATCTCCAATGCTATGTGTTTGTTTGTCGTTGTTTTTATCTTCTATTTATGAGTGAGACCATACGGTATTTGACTTTCTCCCACTGACTTATTTCACTCAGCGTAATACCTTCAAGCTCCATCCATATTGTCACAAATGGCCAGATTTCATCATTTCTTATGGCTTAGTAGTATTCCATCATGTATAAATACCACATCTTCTTTATCCATTGGTCCCTTGATGGGCACCTAAGTTGCTTCCAAGTCTTGGCTATTGTATATAATGCTGCAATGAACATAGGGGTGCAAGTATCTTTATGCCTTTGTGTTTTCAAGTTCTCTGGGGATAGCTGGATCATATGGTAGATCTATTCTGAATTTTCTTAGGATACTCCATACTGCTTTCCGTAGTGGCTGCACCAGTTTGCACTCTCAACAGCAGTGAACAAGGGCTTCCTTCTCTCCACATCCTATCCAACATTTGTTGTTTCCTGTCTTGTTAATTATAGCCATTCTGTGTCTGGTCTATTTTCTATGGCTATTTTGTTTGTTGTCAGCGTTTTGCAATTACAAACAACACTGTTCCAAGCACTCTTTTCCATCATCTACTCATGTATGCAACTCATTCTGTAAATTCTATACCCAGAAGAAGAATTACTGGATTGTAGGCATGTGTATGTTCAACTTAATATCGCTGCTAAGCTCTTCTGTAAAATAGTTGCAGCAAGAAGCCAAAGTGAAAAGTCTACATACTGCCTGATTTCAAGGATATGATATTCCGGAGAAGGAAAACTATAGAGACAGCAAAAAGTTCAGTGGTTACCAGGGGTGCAGGTCTTGATGGGAAGAAGGATAAATAGGTACACCAAAGGGGATTTTTAGGGCAGTGGCAGTGTTCTGTATGATGCTGTAACAGTGGATACATGTCCTTATGAATTTGTTAAAAAACAAAAAAATGTACAACATAAAGAATGAATTCTAATGTTAACTGTGGACTTTAGTTAATAATATATCAATGTTAGTTCAATTGTAACAAATGTACCACATAGATGCAGGATGTTAATAATAGAGGAACTGGGTAGGGGTAGGAGAGAAGTATATGGAAACTTTCTGCTAATTTTTATGCAAACCTGAAACTGCCCTAAGAAACAAAGTCTATTAATTTTTAAAAAGTTATAGTAATTTAAATCTCCGTCACCTGAGTATGAGAATTCCTATTACTTTACTTCTTCAACAATAATTGACATTGACAGATTTCTTAATTTTTGCAATTCTGGTGAATAGAAACTGATATCTCACTGTGGTTTTACTTTCTATTTCTCTGATTATTTATAAAGGAGAGCATCTCAGCCTATGTTTATTGGATATTTGTGGCAGAGATGGCTGGCTGTCCACCAAAATTTCATGACCTCATTCCCACGTGAGAAGTTGTCACTGGGAGGCAGCTGCCACATTTTCTACTAATTTAGGTGTAGGTGCATGGCATCTTCTCTCCAGTCAAAGAGAATGTGTCTTATTTCCTGGATGGAATTTTAAAGAAAAATATGTGTCTTTTCCTCTATTGTCTGGAATCAAATTACCTGCTGCCCTGAGAGAGAATTGAACCCAGTCCCTGAATTATCACACAGTGAATGCCATCAACCCTCTAGAAGACCCTCACTGCCCCACTGGAGCAGCCATCGCTATCCTTATTGATACAAAATTTTCTTTTGTGGGATATAAGAGTATTTCTTTTCCCTACTTTTTTATTAGCTTTTAAAAAATTTATTGTATTGTAGGACAGACTTCATATAACCTAGAAATAAATACATTGTCAGTTGTATATATTGCAAATGCCTTCCATTATTGGAAGCTTATGACTTTTTTTTACTATCTGTTATTGTCAATTTTAACGTGATTAAAGTTATTAATGCATTATTTTATTTGAGTTCTTGACTTCAATGTACTTCCTTGAGAAAGCCACCTTGAAAACAACAATCATTGTCTTTTAGAAAACAAAGAAGGGATGTGACAGCAGGAAAAGTGCAGAGGCCAAGGAAGGGGGGCCTCAGATTTCTTATCAGAGGGAACATCTTGAATTTATGTAAATAGTAGGAATACTTGGTGGAATGCCCTCTAGCACAGTTTGCTACAGATAACACAGCATTAGGTGTGTCCACCCTGTACCCTTGCTCAAAAGATAGAGTCATTCAGCAAAGTAACCTACAGGACTGATACAGCACTGTAGTGTCACTATCAGAATAAATGTCCTTTAAACTCAGAGATATTAATATCAACTCAACACACACACACACAAACACCTTATGACTAACAGCTCATAAGTGCAAGTCATTGTCCAGAGTCTGAGTGAAGTTTGTGACCTTGGAAAATAGAAGCCAATTGAGTCTCTGGAGTGAAACCCATGCCCCTGACCTAATTAACACTGTGTGAATAGAAACTGAGATACATGTCATCAGAATAGAATAATAGAAGATCAATACCATATGCTTTGGTGACAACTCAACAAGATTCAATTATTATAGCACTTTGAAGATTCCATTCCCCTATAGGGTTTTCTACTGACGTGAGCTAGTAAATCATGTTCTTTACAGTGTGGTTTAAGCCAAACATATCTGAATTTTTAAGAAGAAAAGAAGGGGCTTCTCTGTCTCATGTACATAAAGATAGTGTGCTTTATTTTTTTATGTAAAATTTTAAAACTTCCTTCAGTCCTTGAAACATGTGAGTTGAGTGTTTTTAATGTATGAGGTAGAGATTCACTTAGTTTCTTCATATGAATAATGAAGTTTTTAAAATTAATTAATTTTAAAGGGTTTATTTTTCTCTACTACTCTGCAATTGATAAAAGTAATAATTAGATAATTTCATGTGTACTCCAAAAAATAAATACAGATAAATGATGAGTAATCTTTAAGTGGAAGTATATCGGTAAGGATTTGTTCACGAGAGTAGAACAAAAGTGCTTGCTGGTAAAACTGTTGCAAGGGCTGGAGGAAAGAGGTCAAGGAACTTACCTCTGAAGATTAAGAAAGCTAAAACAAAAGATTTCAGCCTAAAGTCTAAAACAGTTAGTTACAAAAGATTGATGAGTAGCAGCTGCAAAACTCAAAAATCACTGAGAATCTCCCCCAAATTTCTTAATCTGCAGCAGTAATGCAGATAGCTCTTAGGAGCTCAATTGCAAACTACTGTGAATCTCACATCTGCCAATACTTCTGGATATAATTGCCTCCAGAGAGTAATGTCTTCCCCTCTGCCTTCTAAATCTCTCATGAGTTTCTCTTATTGGAAAATATTAAATATGAACAATACAGAAAAGAAGAATCTGGAAAATGTGGTTTCTAGCCTGACCACCACAATGCAAGGGAAGCCTTAGAAGTGGGTGATGATGATGCTAAGTTAACAGCAGACAATCTAGAATAGGACACAAGGACAAGAGAGGGGGACTGTGTAGGAGGCTGAGAGAGTGTCCATGTTCAAGTCCCAGGAATAGGTTGAGGGACTCAAGGGACAGAGCCACCCAAGATAAGCCTACTTTAGATCAGCTAACCTACTGGTTAGCTGACCACAGAAGCATGAGTGAGAACAACCAAGTCTGGAAAATCAGCCACCCCAGCTCGATCAGCCTAAGGTAGATCAGTCAAACGTCAACTAATCCTCAGATTCCTAACTAACATAAATTCTTATTGTTGAAGGCTGCTGAGACTTTGTGGTCATTTGTTATCCAGAATTTTTGTGGCAAGTGCTAACTGATACACAAGAGTATGAAAAGCTCTTATGTCACAAGGGCACACCTAACCTCATTAGAGTGGGAAAGTATATTATTGCCCTGGAAGTGAGAAGGAAGAGGTAAATTTTTTTTAAAACAATAATCCAAATTACCAAACTTAATATCTGAAATGTTGGACAAGTACTTCTCAAGAGATGCAATTTTTTCTTGCTATTCTTTAAAAATTTACTTAGTTGAGGATTGTTTTCCTCTTCAACTGAATAAAAACTCTTCTGGACCCCATAAATTCTCTTCTAATCCTTAGGTATTAGAAAGGGTAAAGATTACGTTCTATCACAAACACTGCCTCAATTCTGTAGTTAAATTTCCTTTTCCCTCATTGGATCTAGCTGCAGGCAAGTAAGTGAGGTTCAGAAAGGAGTCGTAATGCTACATTGTCTCTTTCTCCTCATTTTTCTCAAGTCCAGTTGCAGTTTCTGAACCCACTTTCTGGTGATGGAGTATGGAAGGAAGAATGAGAAGGTGATAACAATAATATTTTTCTTTGATTGCTACTGTATTAAAATGTTTTGGCTTCTCTTGACCTGGATGATGGTTAAGACTCATTCTCTTGTCGCTTCTAGTCCAGGGGATATTCAGAGACTGCTGCACTGCCTTCCCACACATCCTGTAAGTATACTTCTTCCTGTGAATTCTTCTCCTCATATCCTGGTTTTGTAGTGATGTATTACCTACAGATCTCTTATTCTTTCCTGGAGCTTCCTAGGCTTTCTAATAGGTTTTCTTGAGAAGAATTGAAAATGGTTTCATACCATTTCTCTCTCTCACATAATCCACCTATGGTCCATAGGAAACATTTTTACTTCTATTGCCCCACCATCAGGAGAAGTGAAAGTATTTCCCAAATAGAATTTTATTCCATAATTCCAGTTCTCTCTCTCTCTCTTTCTCTCTCCTCTCATTCATCTTTCCTATTGCCCTCACTCTCATAAGGCAAGGGATATACATCAAACTCTTTAAATCATTCTTTTGAAACTTCTCCTACTAAACTTCAAGTGAGGAGGAAATCATCCCCTTCTCGGTTGGAAGATTTGGGGCTCTCTGTGCAGCTTTCTCAAAAAAAAAAAGAAACAAACAAAAAAATACCACTCTACAAGAACCTCTCATCTCCAGCTCTTAGGAAATTTTTAGATCCACATCTACGTTGAGAGGCTCAAAAGCTATGAAATGGATTATTGGGTATTTTATATAAACATCTTCATTTTGTATCTTACAGATACAAAATATCTTGCAGATACTCACTTTGGTATCTGGTATCTATCAAATCTTGGTGCCTCAGATAAAACTTCCAGTTTAACATCCTGACACCAGCTGCTCCCTCTTCCTGTGCTCATCAGGAAAAGATAGAACTTCATGTGTCTGGATGATTCTGATTTGTGAAGTCTCAGGTAGAGCAACACATCCTTTGGCAAGGTTTTCATGTCCTCTGCCACTAGGCTGAGCTAATTATTCCTCATCAGGACACAGTGATCCATATAAACAATTATGGTCCTTGGCTGAATAGCTCTAGAGCCCAACAGCCAAGATTGAAAACTTCCTTTCACTAACTGCAATTTTAAGGAAGTCTTCTTCAGCTCTTTGAGCCTGAGTTTTCCCAAAATATCTCTTAGGGTTGTTGTCAAGATTAAATTAGATGATTTTAATGCATATTAAGCTGTTCAACCAGTACCTGAGACAATGGAGGTGATGTTAATTTTGCTGCTGATTACCTGTTTGTGTTCAGAGAGAAAGGAAGCATGGGCTATATTCCTGACGGTCAATAAATCAGAGAGTAAATTATTATATAAGGAAAGTAAAATTTAATATGCTCTCCCTGAAAGTTCTAGAAGGGCTCAGGGTCCCTGGATGCCTGGGTGCCTGGGTGAAGGAGAAGCCATATTGTCACCAAAATGGAAAATCCTTTAGAAATGGAAATGTCAAAGGTCAAACACATTTGATAACAAATTTAATATTGGGAAAGGGCTATCCTGATGGCTTCTATTCATTGGTACCAACTAAAGTGACATAGCAACCTCAAAGTATTTACAATCCACATTATCTGAGAAAAGAGCAAATTAATTCCCATAAAGCATATAACATTCTAATACTCTCTCTATCAGGTGGAAGAATAATGTCAGCAAAGATTTAGGAGTAACAGCTATGGAAACAAGACAAGTGAGCTATATTTTCAATAATTTGTATTTACATGTTACTATGGAAATAAGAGCATATGAGTGCTTTAAAAGAAAGGTAAGTATCGTTTGGAAGAATATGTTTTCTTACTCAAGAGTTTTTTCAAGGCCCCTTTCATGTCTTTATTTCTCAGGCTATAAATGAAGGGGTTTAACATGGGAGTGACCACTGTGTACATTAATGAAGCAATTATGTTATTGTCATTGGTGTTGTTGGATAAAGGAAGGAAATATAGACCAATAATTGCCCCATAGTAAAGTGTCACTACTGAGAGATGAGATCCACAAGTGGACAAGGCTTTGCCGATGCCCTGGGTAGAGGGAGCCTGGACAATGGTGGCCCCAATATGGCCATAAGAAACCAGGATGCCTAAGAATGGAAGCACAATGGTTGCTATTCCCACAATAAAGATTAACAATTGGTTGAGGGAAGTGTCTGAGCAGGACAACTTGAGTAGGGCATCAAGGTCACAGAAGAAGTGAGGGACAGTGTGATCAGCACAGAAGGACTGCTGGGCCAGGAGGAGGGTGTGCAAAAGAGCACAAGCACAAGTAATGAGCCAGGACCCAGCCACCAGCATGACACAAACTCTCTGACTCATGATGGTGGTATAATGGAGAGGATGACAGATGGCCACATACCTGTCACAGGCCATTGAAGTGATCAGGAAACTGTCCAAAGCAGCAAATAAGATGAAAAAATATGTCTGTGAAATGCATCCTGCACAGGGGATGGATTTGTACTTAGTGTGCATGTTCATCAACATCTTAGGGACAGTGACAGATGAGAAGGAGACATCAGTGAAGGCCAAGTGGCTAGGGAAGAAGTACATTGGGGTGTGGAGGTGAGAGTCCAGCCTGATGAGCAGTATGATGAGTAGGTTCCCCAGCACCGTGGTCAGGTACATGCCCAGGAACAGGGTGAGGAACATGCTTTGCTGCTCTGGCCAGAAGGGAAGCCCCAAGATGATGAATTCGGACATGCTGCTCTGGTTCTCCCTCCTCATACTGGAATATCAGCTGGAGGGAACTGATGGGGAAAGCTTAAGGGAAAAAGAGTGTTTCATGATAAAAAAATGATCACTGTGGCATAACATAATAGAGATGTTCTTTTGATTTAGAGAATATCTTCATGTATATTTTCTTACATTTGATGCATGTTTTGCTGGTTAAACGTAGAAAAGTGTAGGTTTACTTTACATAGCTACTTTCTTTCTCAACCAGATGCCAGTCTCTGTAAATGATAATACTAATAGTTAATGTTTATTAAAAACTGTCCTGATGCACTGTTTTAATAGCTTACATGTAGTAACTGAGTCAACAGTCTTAAGTAGGTGAGCTAGGTAGGTACTGTTATTATTCCCACTTTTGGATGGCATAACTGAGGCAGACAGTCACACAGTCACTGAGGTAAGAAGAAGAGAAAATGGGCTTTGGTGTCCAAGCATTTTGACTTCGGAGTTTGGTCTCTGGAAGCAAAACAAATGATTTGACATCAGAAATCTCATTGCCCGTCATAATTTTGTGGGTAATGAGCTGTTTAATTTTGTATCTTTTGCTTCTCTACACATACCATGATTATTTCTAATTTGTTCTTTGATTGTAGACCCGGAGCGTATCACAGACAATTAATGTATACCCAATACAAGTTTGTTTAACAAATCACAGATGGCACATACAATTAAATTCATTATGTCAGCCTCTTTAAGAAACTTACATCAGTCCTTGTTGAAGACCTAGATTTAACCCTAATAATCCCAGGACCCCCGGCTATTTAGTTTCCACATGACATCACATTCAAAGAAGTACAATCTAAAAGCCAAATGTAACTTTAAAAAGGAATTATAATCTTTTTGGCGTCTCTAAAATAGCCTATTAGAAATTTATTTCCTAACACAAATCAATGTTTATCAAAATATCTATACATTTTTAAAAGAGAAGTTTGGGATTCCCTATAATGTATCAAAGTGATCATAAAGCTATACTTATTACAACAAATAATGCATTTTTACAAAGATAAACCAATAAAGCAGTGGAAGAAAACAGAGAGCCTAGAAACAGACATGTTTATAATGAAGACTTGGTCTCACTGTCTTTTTGTCAGCTAGATTAAGAAGGTGACCATGTACCAGTCCCAGTTCACTCACCCCTAACTGAATGAAAGGAAGAGTGTAATTATGAACCAACTTAATCCAGTGTTAAAAATTCGTGTTAAATGATAACTTTCAGTGACTACAGTAAAGTAGCCATCTGGCTCCCTATGTCTGGAAGCAGATCATATCATAATATTTATGAATGCTTTACCAGTTGGTCTCCCAGAAACAAATGAAGGATAGTTTGCTATTTAGTCCCAGAGGCAGAAGGCTTTCTGCACAGATTCCAGCAGAATCTCAGCAGACCCAACCCTGAGCCCACAATATTCATGGATTCTGGAGAATGAGTGATGGAAGACTCTCTCTAATTTTCTTAAGATTCTTCAGATTATCTAGGTCAGTTTTTCTTAAGGGGACATGCATAACTATGGCTATGTAGTGTGATTTCCAGAACAACACTGAACCTTCCATACCCCTACCCAGAACACCACCTTCAATAGGATGCTAGTATCTGAAATTCTTTTAGCAAGAGAAAAAGGGCTCTAAGTTCTCAACTATAGATTCAATTTAAAAATAAATGTTCTTGGGATAGAGAGCCTCTGGCCAGCACTCTCACTGAGATGGAATGTCTGGAAGTTGTTCATATTTGGGGACAAGGTTTAGATGGCAGAACAAGGGCACTGACCTCCTCAGACAAACTGAGGAAGGAAGAGGGTTGAGGAGTATAGGTGGAATGAAGCAGAGGCTGTGGACACTGAGAACAAATTTACCGTCTTTCCAATTTGGCTGAGATAACTGCTACAGGGCTAGAAATAATTACATTGTTAATAGAATCTGATTTAGTACTTAATTTGTACGCGGTGCTTTTCAAATACTGTTCACTTCTTCTCACAGCATTTCAACAGAGGCATTCTGGTCCTCATTTTAGAGAGGAGAACGTTAGGACTCAGTGATGGAACTTGACTGATATTATAGCACTAGTATGCAGTGAACCTGGGATTTGATCCCAGGCCTATCTAGATTCAAAGACTATATTCTTCCCACAATGTTACATGCCTTCTTTAACTATATCCTCAAGCAAGACTGTACTTGCTGCCTGAGAGCACTCAAGAATTTCAGGAAGTGACTCAAGACAGTTTGAGGGTGGATGAAAATCTTTGGCTTCCAGCTATGTGCCTTGATGGTAATATCAATAATAATAATAATAATAATAATAAAATTCTAACAATCATTCATTAGTCACATATTCACTGTGTGAATAATATAGGCCAGCTGCTGTAACATGTACTTTATATCATATCAGCTTAAGAGGACCACAGAATTGCATTATTCTCATTTAACCAGTTGGAAACTAAGACTTAGAGAATGTAAGTAATTTGCCTAAAATCATTCAGCATGAAAATGATGGACAGATCATTCAATCTCAGATTTACCTGATTTCAAAACCATGTTCTAATCACTATGCTATATTGCCTCCAGCAGAACATGATTTGATGAAAAAGAGACATATGTTCTCCTCATTAAAGAGAAAAATATGGGACCCGTAATTTCCACGAAAGCCTTTGGATGGATGCATTGCCTCCGTCCTTAATTAGATAATCAGTAGTGAATAGAGAGAGTAGGATACCAGCTACTGGGTTTACAAAGGCTACCCATAAAGTGAATTTCTCAAGGGTCCAGGACAAAAGCAGATGAGACCCTGGCTGATATTTTTTATGGACTATCTAGTTTCTTCAAACAAGGCAAAGATTAAGGCAACTATGGTGCACATCTATTGAAGTAATATCACATAGCAAATAAAATGAGTTCATGAAAACTTCACGACATAATATTTGAACGAACATAACAGAAAATTACATATATTTCTGTTTCATAATTATTTGCAAAAAATGCAGATTATTATTATTTTTAACCCTAGAAGATTGTGCTTATAGCTTGGATTCAGGGCAGATATTCATCAAAACTATGAAAGAGATAACATTTTCCTAGAGAGGAATGTACAAACCACATGGAATTATAATTATGGTATCCACATAAGATATTCAATATCTCACACAAAATTACGTAAATTTCCTCGCACGAGTGTGCAAAATTTTGTAGTTGATCATTCACACACGCAAACACACATATTGCTGAGTGAAGTATACAAGTACTGTCATTACCTACTTTGAGAGTGAATAATTCAAATACTGTCATCTCTGGGGTGTAAACTAATTTTTCATTTTTCTCTCCAAAAGACTTAGAGCTGGGAAAGGAGAAAAGTCACAAACTCAACCCTGAGGTGAGGATGAGGTACACTCACTCTTTTTCACCACATTCTAATAATGACAATGGTCTCCATTTTTATGAGGCAGGCTGGGAACCCAGGGGACCCATGCCACAAATTTCTGGTGAGGGACTATATGGGAGTAACTATTGCATTTTCCTTACCCATTCCCAGGGGAGATGTGCCTTTCTTGAATACTAAAGATAGTTAACTTTGCAGAATATAAATAAGGACTTTTATTATTTGCAGTTTCTTTTATTTATCAAGAATTTTCACATCTATGAGTTCATTTAGTTCTCACAATAATTCTTGAGGTAGATAGTGTTCTTATCATTTTATTGTGTTTGAGCATGGCTCAAAGGAAAATGGCCAAATGAAGATTCAAACCCAAACACACTAACTTCAAACTGAAAACCTAATTCCATTGCACTATGATGCCTCCATTGGAGTAGTGGGCTCTGTATTGTGTGGACTTCTTACTTCCCATATTCAACACAGAACTTGGAGGAGCATTGCCACTAGACCCTAAGGAATAAAAACACTTGTCAAGGAATAGTTGAGCTTCTGTTTCTCGGAAATAGAGGGTTTTTATTCCTACACAAACACCTGAATGCATGTAGAGATTTTTTTTGTCAACTATGACACATAACAGTTAGCACATACTCAGGGCTCAAAATATATTCTTTAATCATAAGAATGACAGTGTGAGAAGTCTTTGGAAACTTGTTCCATTCAGATTGGCAAATATCAAGAAGAGACAAAGATTGAAGTGGAGGCACTTTATCCATTATTTTTCCAATAATACATTCATTTGTTTATTTATTCATAAAAATATTGTGTACCTACTTTGTGGCAAGGATTTTGTGAGTACCCTGGGTAAACATTTGAAACACAGTTTTTTTTTTCTCTCAAAATAGCTCCAAGTGTAGTAAGAAAGGTAGACAAGACAGTGTGTGTCCAATGCTATAATGAAGGAGAGTGCTAAGTGTCATTGGAGCAGAGAGGAGGGGTATCAAACCCAAATTTAAGAGGTCAAGTAAGGTAGGCTTGTAGGAAGCTATATGTAAGCAGAGATCTGAGACAATCAAAGCAAGTGAAAGGTGATGTGGACAGTGTAGAGGCAGATATTTGGAAGGAAGAGAAAGAGGAATAGGAAAATACTTGCAGAATAGAAAGAATGAGAAGTTTGGAAAACTGTTATCAGGAAAATTAGAAGAGCTGGAAGGTACACTTCAACAGAGAAAGAAGTTCAGGATAAGGCCAGAGAAATTTGCAGGAATGAATCATGCAGTGCCTTGGAAGCCATGCTGAACAATTTGTACTTTATCCAAAAAAGAAAGGGAGAGCACAGAAGAATTTCATCAGAATATTGACAGTGTCATATTAAAAACTATCACTGTAGGCAAAGAATGGATAATGAGCCTCTCTTTGCAGTGGGTGGAGGAAATGTTGGCAGGGCAGGAACTGAGTGTTTGGATGCAAGACCAGCAGCAAGGAGACTAGTTAGGAAGTGGTCACAGTCATTTGGGTAAGAGATTATTGAGGTATGTCTAAGAGAGATAATGGAATTGGAGAGAACTATATGTATTTAAGTCTCCTTTAGAGTCAAAATCTTAGGGATGTGCTCATTTTAACATGAACTGATTTTCATAAGACTGTAGAAAGTGAGGAAGACAAATCAGTTAAAAACCTCTCTAAATGTATGGCTTGGACAGTTGGGTGTATGGTTGTGGTATTCTCTGTTCTGTCTCTCAGAGATAGGGGACACAGAAGTAGAAACAGATTTGAGTTTTTAATGGACTGAGCATGAAGTATGTAAGGGTCACCCATGGGAAGGAATTCAGGGAACAGGTGGATATATCCTGGATAGAGATAAAAACTCATGGACTGTCAACATAGAAAAGGATGAGATTTCCTAAAAGCAATAACATAAATAAGAAAAGTTGAGAAAAGAGAATAAGAATATAGAGAAGAGAAAGCACAGAGAGAGGAGGGAAAGAAAATCAAGGAAAGGGAAGAGAACAAGGCTGAGGACAGACCATAGAGAACATTGACAATTAAGGAAATGGCAAAGAAAGAGTGTCCCTAAAAAGACATCAAAGAACAACCATAGACATAAAAGGAAAATATAAATATGTGTGAGCTAAGGTAAGAGAAGATTAAGTGTTGAAAACTACCCTCTGAATTTAGTAATAAGGAGGATTTTGATGATGCAACCAGGAGGAATGTCAGTGAGTGGTGAGGACAGAATCTAGATTACAGTGGATTGAGGAAAAAATGGAGAGTAAGGAAGTGCATAAAGTGGCTAGTTGGATTGATCCAACGTGAAACTTTACTAGAAGGGTGGAATGGAAGGCCATAGTGGTAAAGACTTGGGTAAATTGGTGAGAGTGATAAACCATAAAATCCATCCAAGAGCAGTAACAGAGTGAAGACAAAACAAATTTTTGGGAAAATAGACAGACCTAGAGATTGGATAGATTTATGAGGCCCAAGATCCTGTGTAATGGGTAAAGTTGAAATAGAAAGCAAGAATTGAATGTTTAAATTTAATATTTCATAGGAAAAGCAATTCCAGTTCTTGTCATATGGCCATGGGAAGAGATGGCTAACGTGTAATGGAGGTCACGCTCATTGAAGGTGAGATCAAAGAATAAATATTCCATGTTATTGAATGGTTCACTCATGCAAATACTGAAGGCACTCAAGCTGATGGTTAATTTGTAGGGGAGAAGTAAATTAATCCAGGTGTTAGAACTGTAACAAAATAGGAGACATTGGAGTTTGGTCATTGTTGGTGTATGCTCTGACATCTAACAGTTTCTACTCCTGGTCTAGTATGGAGAAAGCTTCATGCAGAAAGATGTCTAATTGCATAACACAATTTTAAAATAGGAGAATTAGTCATGGCCTAGTTTCCATCAATAAGGAAAGGGTAAGGCAATCATGGTACATATCCATTAGAAGTAATATTAATAACTATTAAAATGATGTTTATGAAAAGCTTACGATGTAATTTTTGAAATAACATAAAAGAAAATTGTATATAGGCATGTCTACAACTAATTGCAAAAATGCAGAGTATCATTTTTAATGCTTGGAAGAATGTGTTCCAAAATGTCAACAGAAGCTGTATTTTATTGACGTTTGTGTGCTTTAAAAATATTCATCTGCCATGGCATTTATATAATCACGAATTTCTTTTATAAATAGTGAAAATATCAGACAGTTTTGTGAACCACTGCTGAATCTCATGGGAAAGAGAGTGGTCCAGGAAAAAAACCCTATATACTTTGTGTCTACTGTCATAAGTTCATCCACTTGGTTTTGACTCAAATACTCTTTGCCCTGAACTTCCATTCCATTCAAACTTACTTTCTTACTCCCTCCAGGCCCCTGACAAAAAATTAAACCATTCACCAATGCCCAAGAATCCATGTATATTCTTACCCCAGACCATTTATTTGAAGATATGACTGGGAGGGACGTCAGCATCATGGAAGAGTGAGTTGTTCCTTTGTCTCTCTCTTCTAAGTTACACCCAAACGGACATCCATTCACCAACAGAGCATTCCATACAGCGCTAGAGGATGTCTGAGAGATCCACGCAGCTATACACCTGAAGGTAGGTGAATTGGATTCCTGAGAAGCAGTGAAACTAGGGGAGTGGTCCCCTCCCCATCCCCAGTTGCAAAATCCAGGACACAGATCCTCACACAGAGGCCAGCATGACTCTGAGTGGATGCAGGGGCAGCCCAGCCCATGCTTGAATGCCATAAGATGGTTGGGGGCTGGCCCACAAGAGTACCCACAGAATGGCAGTGGCCCCACCTGCACGAATGACCCTCGTCCCACCTCCTTGCACATGACCCATGGAGTGGAATGCTAATGCACTCCTTGAGTGGCAGAAGCCCTGACTGCAAGAATGCAGAGTGGTCTGACAGGCACAAATATGAGTAGACGAGGTGGGAACAGAAAAAAACCCTGGCCCCCCAGTGGTGGCTAGTGTAATCTGCAACAAGAAACATCAGGAACCACAGAAGAACCAGTGAACCAGCCCTGAGAGGCAGCACCCCAACACCAGCTCTATGAGCAGTGGGGGCTGCATACAAGTCCTCAGGCTTCTGAGCCCTCACCAGTGACAGCAACAGCTGTCAACCCAGCACAGCTGGCAGTGGTGTGACCAACATCCCATGACAACCCAGGAACAGAAGCACAAGTGGTATATAGGACACCGGTATCTGAGCCCACAAAGAGCCAGTAGAGGAACATGAAACTCAAGTGACCAGAACCAAAGTAAACAAAACTGTATCCAAATAAGAAAAGGTGATTACTACCACAAATGCACTGGTAGAAGATCAATTCGTCAAACACCATGAAGAATTACAGTACCACGGCAGAACAGAGGAAAAGTGACGACTCTCCAGAAACCAAACCTGAAGTCACAGAAGATTAAAATCTGACAAAGAATTCAAAATAGCTGTCATGAAGAAACCAAATGAGTTACAAGAAAACTCAGAAAAACTATTCAATGAGCTCAGGAATAAAATTCATAAACAGAAGGAATACTTCATCAAAGAGATTGAAGATCAAACAAACGAACAGAATTCTGGATATGAATAACACAATTAATGAGATAAAAATAATGTAGAAAGCATAAAAGTAGACTAAATCTTATGGAGGAGAGAATTAGTTAGCTTAAAGATAGAAACCTAGAAAAGCTTCAGGTGGCAGGGGAGAGAGAACTAAGATTATTAAAAAATGGAGAAATTCTTTGAGAAATGTCTGACTCAATTAGGAAAAGTAACATAAGGGTTATAGGTATCCCAGAGGGAGAAGGGAGGGAGAAAGGAGCAGAGAACTTATACAAAGAAATAATAGTTGAGAAATTCCAAAACATGGGGAAAGAACAAGACGTAGGTACATAAAGCCAATACAACTCTTAATTGCATCAATGTGAAGAGACCTTCTCCAAGGCATATGATATTAGAACTTTCAAAAGTCAATGACAAAGAAAAAATATTATGGGCAACAAGAGAGAAGAAAACAAACTACAATTAACCCCCAACAGGCTTTCAGTGGATTTCTCAGGAGAAACCTTACAGTCTAGGAGAGAGTGGAATGATATATTCAAAATACTGAAAGACAGAAACTATCAGCCGAGAATACTCTATCAAGTGAAATTATCCTTCAGGTATGATGGAGAAATAAAATCTTCCCCAAACAAACAAAAGCTGAGGGAGTTAATCGCCACTAGATCTGCCTTACTCCATCATGAGGCAGCTGTGTATTTCATTAGTAGCTGGGTCTGGTTCTTCTGTTGTATCCATAGCTCTTTGCACACCCAGCTGTCCTGTGCTGACAATACCATCCCCCACTTCTTCTGTGACCTCATTGTACTCCTGAAGATGAGTTGCTCAGACATCTCTCTCAATGAGCTAGTCATCTTCACCGAGGGAGGAGTGCTTTTCATCTTGCCTTTGAGTAGTATTTTGGGATCATATATCCATTTAGGGACCACCATCCTCAGATTCCCCCTCACCAAGAGATTCTCTAAAGGCTTTTCTACTTGTGGCTCCCATCTCTTTGTGGTGTCTTTACACTATGGAAAGCCTGCAGGCATTTACCTTTTCTCCTCACCCTGGGGCTCTAATGAAAAAGTCGTAATTGCTTTGGTTATCTATACAGTAGTTACCCCCATGCTGAACCCCTTTACATATAGCCTGAAGAACAGAGACATAAAAGAGGCCCTAGAAATATTTGTCTGTAGGGCTATCTTCTTTAAGTGACAATCACTAAATCCTCTTATTTCAGTCGTGAGCACAGTGAGATGTATCTCCTAAGATTACTGTATGGTTGACAACTCCATATAATTTAAAAAGACTGTGCATTCTGCTGTCATGTGGTGTTATTAATATGTCGACTAGGTGACGTTTGCTAGTTGGATTGTTAAATGTTTTTTATCCCTAATTAATTTTTTTCTGCTTGTTATCATCTCTTATAAGGTATATGCAAAATCTTATGTAAAACATGTCTCACAATTATAATGATGGGTTTTTACTTTTCTTCTTATAAGTGTGTCAGGTTTTGCTAATGTATTTTTTATGTGATGTTATTTAGGACACAAATTTAGCATCATGATCTGCTCCTGGTGGATGGATTATTTTATGCAGTGGTGTGGTAAAGCTGGCTTGCATTGGCTTCAAGCTGATTGTGTACGTTTCTTCCCAACTCTACATTCAATGACATGTTGGTGGAGTGAATTCACCATAAGGGGAATAATGACACTATGGAAATTAGCAAATTTTACAAAGCAAGGGTTTTTTTTTTTTTTTAAAAGGGGAGAGAGGTGTTTTTTATTTATCTAATGGCACACCACTGAATTTTTAATTAGGAGATATTTCTCTTTATCTCAGCAATGGTTCCTACCTTAACATCTCATCACTTACTCTGATATTAGTATAGATCTATTACCTTTCTTTTGGTTACGTTTACATGGTATTTCTTTTCCATCACTTTACTTTAAACTTTTCTATGTCCTAGTACCTATAAGGTTTCCGTGGTTAACAGTATAACGTTGGGTTGTGGCTTTTTATGTAGATCTACAATCTTTGACCTATTAACATCTAATGTAATGAAGATATATTTGAATTTGTATTTCCCATATTACTGTACATATTCTATTTAAGACGTGTCATTCATATTTATTCTCTTTCTCCCTTTTGATTAATTATATATTTTCTTATTCCATTCCCCTCCATTAACTTATTAATCATAAATTATTATTATATTAAACTCTTTTCTGTGCCTTATGTAGAGATTACTTCTTGCTGTCCTTTTAATTTTTTTATTGTAGTACAATATATATAGCATGAAATTTACCATTTTAACCATTTGAGGTATACAATTCACTGGCGTTTAGTACATTCACCACCACGTCTGATTCTAGGACTCCAAAAGGAAGCTCTGGAAGATCAATACAATGGGGTACTTTGCAGCTGTGAAAAAATAATGACTCAGATATCAATGAATCCATATGTAGGGATTTCCAAGTTATATTGTTAAACGGGAAAAAAAACCCAATGTGTAAAAGAACATCTATAGTTTGCTAATTTCTTTTTTGTAAAAATGAAGAGGAAAGAAAATACACATGTTTCTGACCATTTGAGCAAAAAGAAACATCAGAAGAATAAATCACAAACTAATGGATTGCTTTCCTATAGAAGGTGGATGAGACTGGGGTAGAAAAGATGAGGAAATGAGTGTATTTATTGGTATAGTTCTGACTATTTTATCTTTTATCCTCTAAAAAAATAAATAGAAGAGGGTGTATAATAAAGCAAAATAGAATAAAATTAAACAAATGAACTTAACTATATTGCAAACTAATAACCATAATTAGACTTAACGGAAAAATAAAATTAACATAAGTAATCGTATTGCAAACTAATAACCATAATTAGACTTAACGGAAAAATAAAATTAACATAAGTAATCGTTGAGCACAGAATTTTGTCTATATACACTCACTATAAAGAAAAACATTGTAAACAAAGTTTTTGAGCTACAGTTAGTTTGTCATTAACAGTGGTATGAGTTCAAGATTCGGAAATTATTTAACATATGCTCAAAGATTAAACAAATAAGTAAATACATTGTGGAAAAGGGGATAACTCCTCACTGTTGATGAAAGGTGCCATATGCATGGAAAAGGAGAGGCTGGAAAGGAATTCTATGGTGTGAAATTAGGACTAGAGATCTCAACTTGAACTATGGGATGTTTAAAATGTATAAATAAATTGAAATTTATATGTTATATATAAACATCTATATTGTTTCCATCCCACGTTCTTTCTGTCCCACTTCTAATCCACCTCCAATGGGTAGCCATTCCTTTAGTTTATTAATTTCTACTTTCTGCTTCCTGTGTTTCTTTTGTATATATTTCCAAACTGCATCCTCTGAGATCATTCAGAAACCCTGAAAGCAATGAACACACCTGATACCAAGTTTTCTCTTTACCATTCTCCTCTTTAAGGGACAAGCATACTTAGAAAAATGGCTCATTCTAGGTCTGTGGCAGAATTTGACAAGATTATCCAAGAAAATTTTTCTGAGTCTGAAACTAGAAAGTGCTCAGTGAATCCTGAGGTCACAGAAGCCAGCTTGAAGGGTCTCCCACTGGCCAAATCTGGAATAATTTGAGCTTCAAAAATGAATAACACCAGGAATGGATTATGACTCAAATAAATAAGAATCCATGAGTACATAATGATATAATGAAATCAATGAAAAAAACCAATGAGTAAGGGCTGCTGCAAAGTTCCTCCTTATAGGATAATACAACTGATAAATGTGGAGGAAATGATAGAGTTAGAAAATCACCATTTGGTACCATGTTTGAAATATTTTTTTCACATTAGAATTACCCATGGATGTTAAATATAGTGGGTGAAATTTTAATAAGAAAAATAGCTTATGGTTATATAGTCCCAAAATATCTACTGAAATGATACTAATTACAAAGGATAAAAGAGTAAATTTACAGTTGAGAACCTGACAGACGCCACCTTAACCAATTTATCAAGGATAACATCACTAGTAATCGGAAAAAATGATATCATGTGCTTTCTGATAATACGTACTGTGGTAGACAAGCTGAAAGTCAAAGTCTAAAATACACCTACATACATAAGTAAACATAGTAAAATGTTAGCCGTTGGGGCATCTAGGTGAAACATGTGCAGGGATTCTTCATATCATTTTTACAACTTTTCTATAAGTCTGAAGTCATTTCAAAATAAAAGATAAAAAAAAATCCTTTGTCCTAGCTGGAACCATGGCCAAGAAGAAAGGAGTCCAGGGCACCCCCGGCATAGAGTTTACCGTCCCCTGGGACTCCAGTCCCTCTGACTCCTGGACACTCAGGTCCCCAAAGGGTAGTAAGATACTAGGCAGAAGCTTGGGGAATTTATTTCAGGCCTCTTTCCTCTCACTGGTAATTAAAATGCTATCTTTTGGCTCATTGCTCTGGAGCTGGGTAAGGAATATGAAAGTGCTGAGGCCACAAATATTCTTCCGTTTGTCTGGATACTGAGTCTTCTGAAGGGAACCTTAGGATTTCGGAAACAGCCTGGAGGAGAAGGTGTCTGATGTCAACAACGACGAGCGCAGGTCAGAGGATGCTGGATCTGCACTTGGCGATGGATCTGCCTGTGTTCTTGGGGGTCTGTGTACCTTTATATTCATGACTGTGTGTGTGTGTGCCTGTGTGTGTGTATGCTTATGTACACATTGTTTGATAGTTGCATGCATGTGTGCGTGTAAAATGATCTGGCTCACAGCCTGATTCATTTCCTGAGTTAGACCCAATCTGGTCTCTGTTTCAGCAAGAGTAGACCAACTTATCAGCCTCCTAATGTCTCACTGGGGACCCCTGATTCATGCCTGTGGTCTTAAATACTCGCATCATAGCTGAGCAGATGAGAGCTCAACATTGGGAGTAAGATTGTCATTTCTGCTGCTGGAGAACAAGATGCCCGACCTCACCAAGGAACCAACGTCAGAGGGCTCAAACCTCTGCTCAACAGTGTGTGCTAGTGTATGTGCAAGTGATGATTGTGGGTGTCACACTTATGTGTGAGAGTAGGAAAGTGTATTTTTTGCTTTTGTCTGTGTGTTTGCTACCATGTGTATGTTACCAAGTGCATGGGTTGTTGGTGTTTTAACAACTGTGCCTGTGACTGTTTAGGCTTCACTGCCCCAAGCTGACTCGCTTCCTGTGGGAAAGATGTGGGTCAGAATGGGCCTAAGTATGTCTCTCAGTAATGGGAGTGTGTGTACTGCTTGTGGTAGTGAATGTGTGGTTGGATGTGCATGTGTGTTTGTGGGCATCTGATTTGCATCCATGTCCTCAAATATTTCCTTCAGTTTCCTCCTTCTGGGACACCATTGTTTGAGATATGCAAACTCCAAGTGACTCCCTGTTTTCTGAAAAAAATTTGCTATCATTTTCATATGACTGAGTACGACTGAGTCACTCAGAATTTTGTAACCCTTTACTTTCACTAAACGTCCAGGCAACAAAACTCCAGGCATCATGCTGTGTGAAGTTAGAGTTCAGCATCACCACCAAATAGCAGTAAGACCTGGGAAAATTACTAACTCCTTGGCCTCACTTTCTACATCTATAAAATGGAAAGAATCATTGTTGGCTTGTGAACATTACAGGCTTTAGTAAATATTTACTGTTTAAATAGAAGTTAAAATATGTGAGAATTTTTTGTCAGTTGGGAATTATATAAATTTGAATGAATGAAATTATCTAGGCAGGGGATTAAGGAAAGTTTGGACAACTTTGGCTTTCTTGCAGCTCTAATATTTGCTTTGCTCCCCTAACCAATGAAAGGGGAAGTTTCCATGTGTAGTGGTTAAGAGCACGGGCTCTGATTACACAGTCACATTAGATTAACCCCAAGAAGTAGCTAATACTTGATAACTTTTAATTTACAGAAAATGGTAATATATATACAATAATGTGAGACCCCAGTGCTGAGGCGGTACTCTTGGAGCATTGTCACACTCTTCCTGTGAACCTGGCCAGGTCCCATTGACCTAGAGCTGTAAATTCATTCGCACTCTAGAAGTGAGTGTTCATTTAAAGCCACTTGATGCCAGAATAGCTCCCAAACAAGAGTAATCCACAAAATACCTTTCATAAGAATGATGAACATTTGGGTACTAGGCTAAGACTTTGACTACATTTCCTAATTAAAAGGACACATCACCCTTACATTCCCAGGTTTAAAAAAACCTTCATAGCACCTATTAGAATTTGTGTTCTTTCACCTATTTTAGCTTTTAATAAATAAAAACATAAATTATACAAATTCTATAGGCCTACAACAATAGAGTAGGCAATAGAGATGGTGCACACACATGTTTGCATATATATAATGCGCATGATATATAGTACACATAACATGTAATATATGTAACTTGATATACAGTAATCGCTTCTTATCCATGGGAATATATCCCAATTCCCCCAGTGAATGCCTGAAACTGCAGATGGTACTGAGAACTATATATACTATATTATTTGCTGTACATACATACATATGATAAAATTTATCTTAAATCATTCATGGTAAGAGATTAGCAACAGCTAATAATAAAATACAAAAATACACTAAAATAAGAGTTATGTGAATGAAGTGTCTCTCTCTCTCAAATTATCTTCCTGCAGTGTATTCCTGCTTCTTTTACTTGTGATGATGTGAGATGACACAATGCCTCAGTGATGAGATGAAGTGAGGTGAATAATGTAGACATTGTGAGATGGCTTTAGAATACTATTGACCTTCTGACTATACATCAAAAGGAGGATCATCAAGTCATGACAATGTCGATGCTTGGATGTCAGGAGTAGACGATGTTTGAAGTTTACCAGGGGTAACTGAAACCACAGAAATTGAAACTTCGGATAAGGGGGAGGGATACTGTACTTCAAGGCAGAAACAACCCATAACAGCTTGCTGTGGCTCATCTGCTATTTCTGCCACAGTGAATTATTATGGTTTGGCTCTGTCTTTGTGTAGTAGGTTTTCTTGGTATGTTCATTAAAAATATGCTCAAAGGAGGGAGGGACCTTGCTTTTCTTTTTCACAGGAGCAATCTCAGTCCTTAGTATGGGTCCATGTTCAGACTCAATGTTCAATAAACAATAGTTGAGTGCAACAGTGAACACCTTATTTCTTTTGTACCATAAGTCTTGCTTGCTGCTTTTGGGTGTGATGTTTTCCTGGAGCCAGACTGGGATAGAGGGAAGATGCGTGCATCCATAAATTTGAGAAATAAATAGGAGTATAGATAAAAATTCATTCTTTTCCCAGAGAATTACAGTATGAAATAAAATGGTCCTGATCATCTTTTCTAGATTGCTGAGATTTGCAATATTCTTCATCTCCAACATAAAAAGCACAGTATGAGGCCTGAGAATCAGAGCAGTGTGTCAGAGTTCCTACTCTTGGGGCTCCCCATCCCATCGGAGCAGCAGGGCATATTCTTTGTCCTCTTCCTGGGCGTGTATCTGACCACGGTGTTGGGGAACCTGCTCATCATCCTGCTCATCAGGCTGGACTCTCGCCTTCACACCCCCATGTACTATTTCCTCAGCCACTTGGCCTTCATAGATGTCTCTTTCTCATCTGTCACTGTCCCCAAAATGTTGATGGACATGCATATTAATCACAAGTCCATCCCCTTCACAGGGTGCATGTCCCAGATGTATTTTTTCATATTGTTTGGTTGTCTTGACAACTTCCTTCTTGGAGTGATGGCATATGACAGGTATGTGGCAGTTTGTCACCCAATGCACTACAGCACCATCATAAGGGAGGAGCTGTGTGTCTCATTAGTAGTTGGGTCTTGGTTCTTCTGTGGTGCACATGCCTTGTTGCACACCCTCCTCTTGGTCCAATTGTCCTTCTGTGCTGACAATACCATCCCCCACTTCTTCTGTGACCTCCCTGCTCTCCTGAAGATAAGCTGCTCAGATATCTCCCTCAATGAGCTGGTCATCTTCACCGAGGGAGGAATGCTTTTCATCCTGCCTTTGACTAGTGTATTGGGCTCTTACATCCGGATAGGGACCACTGTCCTTAGGGTCCCCTCCACCAAGAGATTCTGCAAAGCCTTTTCTACTTGTGGCTCCCATCTCTTTGTGGTGTCTTTATACTATGGGACCATTGCAGGTGTTTACTTTTTTTCCTCCTCATCCATCTCCAATGATAAAGACATAATTGCTTCTGTAATATATATGATAGTCACTCCCCTGCTGAACCCCTTCATCTATAGCCTGAGGAACAGAGATATGAAACATGCCCTAGAAATATTTGTTAATAGGGTTAAGCTTTTTAACTTACAGTCACTAAATCTGTAAAAATTACACATTCAAATGAATCAGAAAACTATTAAACCTGGACAGGCATTCTGAGTGTACAGTTGAAACTTGGCTGCACATACAGCACAGGAGGTTGACCTATCCCATGCCCCTCTCTGCTGGCATATACAAGCTTTCATTACCAAGATTAACTTCAGTGATTCTTCATTTTATTAACGATTTTTAGAATATGTGTTCCCTTATTCCAACACGCAAAGGACTTGGTGAGGTTAGGGCAGCTGTGAGGATGGCAACCGGCAGTAGTGAGGAAAGAAGCTCCTTCAATCTCACCACCTCCAAGAGAATCCTGCCTTTCTTCTCTTGGCTTCCCAGGATCAGGTTAAAGAGGCAGCTGAAAATAGTATCACAGAACATTTTTTTTACATAAATTGAATTTCCAATTTTTAAAAAGCTAGCATTCTCACAATAAACTTTCAATTGCTTCTAACGTAACTTACTTAAAAGTATGGGTTCATATGTGTTTGTCTACCTTTCATGAATATGTAGAAATGGAGTCCTTTTGAAAATGTGCTGGTTTATTCAATATTTTAGTTACTTCTAATAAAGGGATGTGAGGAAATCTTCTGGGGTGCTAGAAATTTTCTATATCTTGATGCAGGTGGTAGTTACAATGCATGTATACATATGGAAAAATTCATCGGGCCAAACATTTCTGATTTATGCACTTAGTGTATGAATGTTAGTCACTAATACAAAAAGGGAGGAGAGAGGAAATACAACAAACTATTCCCAGTATAAGTGAAAAAATATATATAATGAACGTCAATGTCTTGGTGAGGAAATGCTCCCATTTTTCCTTCTTGTTCTTTTCTTTCCTCTTTAATGTTTTCTGGTTTTGCTTACATCATAACTTCCTTAAACATGTCTTCTTGAGCCAGCCCTGATTGCCTAGTGGTTAAAGTTCATTGCTCCCACTTCTTTGGCGGCCTGGGTTCATTTCACATTGTGGAACACCACCACTTACCTTTTAATTGTCATTCTGTGGCGGCAGCTCACATAGAAGAGCTCAAAGAACTTACAAGTAGGATATATGACCATGTAATGGGGTTTTGGGGAGGCAAAAAAAATCGAGGAGATTGTCAACAGATATTAGCCCAGGGAAAATCTTTCCTTGCAAAGAATAAAGAAGTCTTCTTTCTTCCTGCATTGTTCTCAAACATATACTAGCAGGTCTTCTCTGAATCCATCATCTTGGGGGGGGGCTCTCAGGTGGGCACAGGTGTGGGTGATGAGTAGAATGTGGTGCTGGGTTATCAAGGCCTAACTAGGATGCTCAGAAGGAGCTGGAAGAGTAAATGCAATCAAGTTTTTGAAGGAGAGCTGAGGATACAGCTTGAGAAGTGACTGTATATACACAAGCATCACACTCAAATAAGCCCTAATAATAATGAGAGCTGACTTTTTAACAAGAGCAGCAAGAAAGGATTGAAAGGAATCAGAAAGTAAAGGAGTGGCACCTTTAGTAGAGTGAAAAAATAAAAAAAAATCTGGCAACCTAAGATACTACATCAGCAAATATGTCGTTCAAAATTGAAGGTGAAAGTAAGATATTTTCAGAAAAACAAAAACTAAAAAAGAAAAAATGTAAGCAGACCTATACTAATAGAAACACGGGGAATTCTTTAGACAAAAAGAAAGTGATTATAGGAGAAACTTGAAAATTCAGAGGTATTTGTAAGACTGGTAGATACAAAAATGACTATTCACTGAACTAAAAAACACCAATAATAACAATATCCTATGGGGCTTATCTGAATAATCCTAAGGTCACACTTCTGTGAAAATAAATTTGGAAACTTAGCTGAATTAGATAATTTTCCAGGGAAATACATATTAACAAAATTGACTCCTTATGATATAGAAAGTCTAAACACATCAATTCCTGTAAAATAAATAGAGAAAGCTATTAAGCAACTACTCCATAAAATAGAACCAGGCCCATTTTGTTTCAAGGGGAATACTATTAATGGTCAAAGACCTAGCAGTCTGAATGATGCTTGAATTGTTCCACACCATTGAAAATAAAGGAAAACATCTTAATTTGTTTTATGGATGAAATAAATACAAAATTGTTGTGTAAGCATGATAAAGAAGCACAAAAATGAAATTTCAAGTTGACAGTACTTATGACTATTCATGCAAACATAGTCAATATAATATCAGCAAATAGAATCCAACACGACATGAATAAAATAATTCATATAACCATGTGGGATTGTTTCAGGAATTTGAAGTTGGTTCGAAATTAGAAAATCCTTAATATAATACAAATTATTAATAAATCTGAGGTTAAAAATCACATATGTCTCTCTATAGTGCTGAAAAAGACCACAACAGAATTTGATAACACTCAAGAAAAAGGAATTGGTAGATCCTCTGTTAATAAAATATATATTTTACACGAAGCATATATGATATATATAAATATATTTTCTCATGTTTAATGTTACATATGATATTATAAATAATAATATATATTTACATATATCATATGTATTTCATGTAAAATATACTACATATTACACTATGCATATTATTATACACAATAAAATCTATAGATATGTAGCCAACATCTTATTTAATGGGGAACCATTAGAGGAATTTCCTTTAGGATCACGATCAAGACTAGAATGCTCAATAATCAACACTGTGGTGAAAATATTAGCCAATGCAAGTAGATTAATGAGATTAATTAAAGTCATAATAATTGGAAAAGAAGTAAAATCTTCTGAAGACTTTATAAGTACTTTAAAAACAAGAAAAAGAAAAGACATGTGAAAGTAGAAGTTGTAGATCTTTCTTTTCACGTTTCTTTTCACTTCTTTTCAAGAAGTCTTGATCTTTCTTTTCCACCAAACTCACACCTTGGCAGACCAAACTCCCCATTCGCCAGTCCCTCCATTTTTAGAATTCAATCTGAATATGAAATGAGTCATACCTAAACAGACTCAGCCAGCTCCAATCCTCTTCCCGAAATGAACATTTGTGTGTCATCTTCACAGTTAAATTGATTTTGAGTCAATACCCTGACGTTGTGTTTCTGTGATGTAATCAAATTTGTAGCATGTCTCTCATAAGCTGCCACAGTCCCACAGGACAACTATGGTTTTAAAAGGAAGTTTTACTGTATTTCTTAGTTTAGGCCCTTATTCTAAGTTTCTATTTGTAGTGCTTTATTGGGTAAACTTCTTACCTAGACACAGCTCAACATTATTATTCAATTTTCCCTGCAAAAATATTGGCATTCTCTCTTTGAATTCAAGCTCATGTCCAGCTCTTTTGGGATAAGTGTCCAGGTGTGACATGTTTAAGAGAGTCTTCTTTTATTTCCACCTTCTGTAGCCTAGTCATTTTGCCACACTGGGCATGGTATTTGGACCAATAAGACAAACTGTTTTTCTGAATTCATATGAGAGATTGCAACATCTTTGTAGACCATTCCTGTTGCAGAAGAGTCTCTGCTATGAAGAGGCAGCCTGTCCGACCTGTCAATAACTATGCCCAGGCCTCTGGCCCTTCCTTTCCCTCCTAATCTTGTCATATTTGAGTAAACTACCTTAAAATATCCAGGCAAGGCATCTAAGCTTTTAAAGAATATTCTTCTTTAAGGTGTTAATAACCAAAGTCAATTATTTCACACTAGTCCATAATCTTAAGCAATTAATAGATTCTACTTTTATAATTTATCATTTTATCTCTTACATTACTATTCTCCAGATGACAAGAATATCTATGGATTGATATATAATGATTTCCAGGGTATATTGTTATTGTAAAAAAGGAATGCACCCAAGAGTATCTGTAGCATGCTACCCTTTGTGTAAAAATGAAAGAGAAATAAGAAGATATATGGGTATATGCTCCCTTGAGCCAACAGGAACACAAGAAGTTGGGAAAAAATGAGTTTGGTCTCCTACAAGGGGTGGATGGGAACTTGTGGGAAGGATGACAAAATGGGTATACTTCTTTGTATGTTTTGATCAGGTTATCTTTTACTTTCTCAAAAATAAATAAATAAAAGAATAGGAAAAATAGAATGAAAGAAACAAACTAACAACTATATTTCAAATGAATAGCATAATTAGACTGAAGGTGAAATGAAAATAACTAATCCAGGGAATTTTTGAACACAATATTTTGTCTGTATGTCCTCACAATAAAGAAAATAAACTATAAAAAATATTGAGCTTCACTTAGTAGTTTTGTCACTCACAGTGATATGGGTTCAAGATTCTGAAATTACTTAACGTGTATTCTAGGATTCTGTGAAAAAGTAAAACTATTGTTGAAGAAAGGAATGATTCCTCACTATCAAGGGAAGGTGTTACATACAAAGAAAAGTACAGGCTGGAAACAACTCTGCAGTGTCAAACTGGAATTGGAGGTGTCAGTTTGAACTCATGGTTTTTAATACATATGTAAATAGGTTGAGATTCATGAATTAAATATCAATATTTCATACTGTTCTCATCACCCATTCTTTTTACCCTATTCCCAACCAACCTCTTATGACTAATCATTTCTCCTAACTTATTAGTTTCTTGTTTATACTTCCTGTGTCTCATATATATGTGTGTGTATATATATATATATGCAAGATGTTTTGTAAGCAGTGAACACACCTAACAAATTTTCACTTTAAATACCATTCTTCTCTGAAAGGAACTCAAGTTACATAGAAAAGATGGCCGTTTACAGGACTGCGCTGAGGAAATACAAAGATTATCTAGGAAAATTTTGCTGAACCTGAAAGCAAGGAAGTGCTTGATGACTCATGGAGCTCAAAGTGGCTCCCCATGGCCAAGTCTGGAATAATTTGGGCTTAAAAAGAGTACCAAAAGCAAACATACACATGGATAAAGAGAAAAGATTGGGGGTTACCAGAGCAGACGTGGTTGGAGTGAGAGACAAATGGGTAAAGGGGCATATATGTATTGTGATGGATGGAAATTAAACTATGGGTGGTGAACACCATGCAATATATAAAGATGCTGAAATATAATGATGTACACTTGACATTTGCACAATGTCATAAACTAGTGTGATCTCAATAAAATCATTTAAAAATTAATAGTGACTGTAATGGATTATGACTCAGAGATTAAATGAGAAACTCTGAATCCATAATGATATAAATCAATTAATTAAAAAACGTGTTAGAGAAAGGAAACTTCTCTCTTACGGAGAACTCATACATGTAGAATGATTGATGGAAGGAGAAAAATCACCATTTGACCACCACAATTACAATAATTGTTTCAGACGAAAATCACATGATTCTTATGAAGTATGATGTTATATATAGTGGTGGTTATATACATAACCTCAAAATATCTACCCAAGTTATATTTTTTAATTTCAAAGGTAAAAATAATAACTTGATAGTAAAGAAACCTGTCAGACACCACCTAAATCAATTCACCAGGGTTAAAATTGCTGGTGATTAGGAAAATCAGTGTTGACTGTGTTCTGATAATATGCACTGTGGTGTACAAGCCAAAGATCTATAGCCTGAATCTGAGATATGTGCATACCTACATAGTAATAAAGCAAACATGGTTAAATATTAACTTTTGGGGAATCTGGGTGAAATGTACATGATAACTTTTAATATAATTTTTACTTTTTGTAAGCCTCAAAGGGTTTCAAACTAAAATGTAAAAAAAAAACCTTCCTCCATAATTACTCAATAAGAGAGAATAGAGTATCCTATAAGTCTATTACTAAATTTAAAGTTGGCATCCAGGCAGACAACTATGATCTTCCACAATATTCTCTTATAGCCACTGTCAGAGATAGACTATGAACAGCTGACCCATCGGCATGACACAGGAAAGGAATTCTATAAAATGTCGTCCCTGCTCTGTAAGAGTTTACAGTCTCTAGAATGAAACCGTAGAGGAAATTTTGCACTGAGAAAAGAAGTATGTCTGTAGAATAAAACATATTGGCATATTTGCCATCCACAAATTGGTACACAAATGAGTAATTAGAAAATGTTATCTATTCTGTGCTAGAAAGTCTCCATTTGCCTCTTCCTGTTCATTCTCCAGCTTTATCCAGCCTACTTTGTCTCAGGAACCTGAACTTTATGGACTTTACCAACTGGACTCCCAGGCCCTTTGGATTTGACCAATGGAAACACAAGCAAGAGATGCAGAAGGAGAGAGAGGTTGGAGCATTTATTCTGTTTTCCTCCCTGCTGGACCTTGTGTTGAGAGTGGCTGTGCACATTCCTGTCCAGGGGTCCTCTCCTACCCCTACATGTCTCGCCAGGTTCTCATAACCACTCTCTCTCTCCTTGCACCTGTTTCCCACTGCTGCTGGACCTAGGTGCCTCACCATCCCTTAATAGTTTCCTTTAAACTTGCCAATACGTTTGTAAGCAAGCCATTATTACAACTATTTAAAAAAAATTCTTTGTCACAGCTGGAACCATGCCCAAGAAGAAAAGCATTGCTGGCAGCTGAGGCATCATTCCCTGGGACTCCAGTCCCCTCTGGCTTGTGGATGTGCAACTCCCCAAAGGGCAGTAAGAAATTGGCCAGTTATCCTACAATGGCTCCTCCCTGACCCAAAAGGCCAGGGATTTTTGTTTCTGTCCTCTTATTGATACTTAAACTGCCATCTTTTTGTTCATTGCTCTGAAGTTGGCTAAGGAACATGAAAATCTGTAGAAGTGCTGAGGCCACAGATATTTTTTTCTTTTCATCTAGGTACCAAGTCTCCTGAAGAGAACTGAAGGTTTTGGCAACAGTCTAAGCAGAAGGAGTCTGAGGTCACTAACGACGAAGACAGGTCAGAGGGACTGGAAATCTACACTTAGTGATGGACCTGCTTCTATGCTTCTGGGTTTGTGTATGATTATCTCTGTGCTCGTGTGTGTTTGTGTGTGTGTATGGCTGTGTTGGTGTTGTTGACAGTTGCATGTATCTGTGTATTTTGTATCTGACACATAACCTCAATATTTTCCTGAGTTAGACTCAATCTGGGCTCTGTTTTAGTGAATGTAGACTGAGTTATCATCCTCCAAACACATGATTAATGGACTCCTAATTCATGCCTGTGATCTTTAATACATGCCTCCTAATCTTATGATGAGGATATTTCCCTCACTAGGCGGGTGTCGTTGCTGAGCAGATGAGAGCTCAGCATTGTCTATGAGATTGTTCACTCTGCTGCTGGAGAAGAAGATGCCTGACCTTAACAAGACATCCATGTCAAAGAGGGCCCAAACCTCTGCTCATCAGTGTGTGCTAGTGTCTGTGTGAGCTGTGTTTGTGGATGGCACACTCATTTGTGAGAGAAGAAATATGTATTGTTTGCCTTTATCTGTGTGTATATTACCATGCATATGTTTCCACGTGCATGGGTTCTTGGTGGTTGACTGATACGCCTGTGTAAATAGGCTTCACTGCCCTATGCTGGCTGCCCTCCCCCAGGAAGCATATGGGTTAGAAGGGCCAAAGCTCACCTCTAAGTAATGAGTGTGTGTGCTTCTTGTAGTTGTAGTAAGTGTGTAGTTGGGTGTGCATGTGTGTTGTTTGTTTGTGTTTATTGTGAGATTTTTGCATTGTGTGGGTCCTTGTGTTTTTTTTTGGTGGCTGTGTATAGTGATGAGTTATGCATATGTGATGAGTGTTTACCAGGTGTGTTATGTGTCAAGTGTTTTGTTGTGTATTGTGTGTTGTGTATGTCTCACTTTACATGTTATTTATGACTTTTATGTTTGTATACAATGTTTATGAACTGAACCACATACTGGTTCTCCTTCCTCTAAAATGGGAACTGGTCACATGTGACTGGAATCCTTAAATTATCAGTGTGTGTGTGATTTATATGTGTGTTTGGTTCTTCTTATTTTCCCCCCTGACTCAAATATTTCCTTAAGTACCTTCCTCTGCATCACTGTTGACTGTGATATCCAAAGCTCCAAGCAACTCCCTGTCTCTGAAATGGATCTGCTAGGATTTTCATATACCTGAGTGTGACTGAGTCACTCAAAGTGTTTTAACTCTTCACTTAATGTCCCAGGCAAAGATACATTAGCGTTATGATGTGTGAAGTTAGAGTGCAGAACCCCCACCAAATGGCAGGGAGACCTTGGGAAAATCACTTAACTTCTTGGCCTCACTCTTCAATCTATAAAATGGAAAGAATTACACTTCTCTCATGAAACATACAGGCCTTTTGCAATATTTACTGTTTGAATAAATGATAACAAATGTGAGAGTGTTTTGTCAATTGGAAAATAAATCAATGTAAATGAAGGGAACTATCCAGACAGGGAACTAAGAAAATTTTGAACTACTTTGGCTTCTTTGCAGCTATGAAGCAACACAGGGTGTCTGGCACTCCTAACTGATGATGGGGGAAGTTTCCATGTGTAGTGGTTGAGAGCACAGGATATGATCACCCACTCATATTAGATAGAAGTACATAAAGTAGTCAACATGCTATAATTTTTAAGCTACAGAAAATGACAATACATTTACTTTTTATGTATATGGTATTTATATAGTTTATATTTCTATTTCCAAAGACCTAAAATAGGCGAAAGAACATTCCTTCTTACTGCAGCTGGAAAGATTTTTAAAAATCTGGGAATATAAGGCTGGTATGTGGATTTAATTAGGAAGTGTAGGTAAAGTCCTTAGCTTAGTATTCAAATGTTCACCAAAAATGTTCACCATTCTTTGAAAGAATTTGTGGACTATTCCAGTATGAAAGCTATTCTGGAATCAAGCGGCTTTAGACAACCATTCAATTCTAGAGTGACCATGAGGTAACAACTGTGGGTCAAAAGGACAGGGTCAGGTTCACAGGAGGAGTGTGACAATGCTCCAACAAGGCTAACACAGCATTGAGTCTCACGTTACGTTAAGGCAGAAATAACTGATACCAGTTTGCAGAGGCTCATCTATTATTTCTGCCACAGTGAATTACTATGATTTTTCTGTCTCAGCGTAGTGAATTATCCCTCTATGCTCATCAAGGTCTATACTCATAGAGAGCAGAGACCTTGCCTTTTCTGTTCACTCCTGAATTCTCAGTCCTTGTTCAGACTCAATGTTCAATAAATAGTAGTTCACTGAAGCTGAGGTCACTCTTTGCTTCTGTGCAATAAGGTTTTCCTGTCTGCTTTTGGGCTTGATGATTTCCTGGAGCCAGGTTAGGATAGACAAGGAAGCATGTATCCACAGGTGTGAGAAATTAATAGAAATATATTTAAAAATTCATTGTTTTCCCAGAGAATTATAGTATGTAATATGGTGGTCCTGATCATCCTTTGGAGGGTCCTGAGATTCCCAAACCTTCTTCTTCCTCAGGATATAGAAGAATACATGAGGCCTGAGAACCAGAGCAGTGTGTCTGAGTTCCTCCTCCTGGGGCTCCTCTTCCCACCGGAGCAGCAGAGCTTGTTCTTTGCCCTGTTCCTGGGCATGTACCTGACCACAGTGCTGGGAAACCTGCTCATCATCCTCCTCATCAGGCTGGACTCTCACCTCCACACTCCCATGTACTTCTTCCTCAGCCACTTGGCCTTCTCTGACATTTCCCTTTCATCTGTCACAGTTCCAAAGATACTCATGAACATGCAGACTCAGCGACAATCCATCTCCTATGTGGGGTGCATTTCTCAGTTGTATTTTTTCATAGTTTTTGGTTGTCTTGACAATTTCCTTCTTGCAGTGATGGCATATGACAGGTATGTGGCCATCTGTCACCCACTCCACTACACCACCATGATGAGGCAAGAGCTGTGTATATCCTTAGTAGCTGGGTCCTGGTTCTTCAGTTGTGCACATGCCCTGTTGAACACCCTCCTCTTGGTCCAGTTGTCCTTCTGTGCTGACAATACCATCCCCCACTTCTTCTGTGATCTCACCGTACTCCTGAAGTTGAGCTGTTCAGACATCTCCCTCAATGAGCTGGTCATCTTCACTGAGGCAGCAATGGTTGTCATCTTGCCTTTGATTAGTATCTTGGGTTCATATATTTGTATAGGGACCACTGTCCTGAGTGTCCCCTCCAACAAGAGACTCTTTAAAGCCTTTTCTACCTGTGGCTCCCATCTCTTCGTGGTATCTTTATACTATGGGACCATTTCAGGTGTTTATTTTTTCTCTTCATCATGGGGCTCCAATGACGAAGACATAATTGCTTCGGTTATGTACACAGTAGTTACTCCCATGCTGAACCCCTTTATCTACAGCCTGAGGAACAGAGATATAAAAGAGGCTCTGGAAATGTTTGTCAATAGGGCTAATTTCTTTAAGTGATATTCACTAAACTTTATTGCATCATGAGCACAGTGAGATGTATCTCCTAATATTTTTGTCTGGTTGACAACTTCATATGACTTTAAAGGAATATATATTCTGCTGTCGTGTATAGTGCTGTTAACCTGTTAACTAGGCCAAGTTTGCTACTTGGATTGTTAAATATTCTTTAATACTAATTAGTTTGTGGATTTGTCTTTTTCTCCTTTTAGATATGCCAGCTTTTGCTTATGTATTTTTTATACTATGCTACTGAGGACACAGATTTAGCATTACAATCTGTTCCTGGTAGACTGATTGTTTTATGTAGTGGTGTGCTGAATCTGGCTTGCATTGTGTTCAAGCTGATTGTACAATTTCGTCCCAGCTCCACATTCAATGACATAATTTTGACAGATTGAAATCAGCCATAATGGGAATAATTATGCCACGTAAATTGGCAAATGCTCCAAAGCAGGGCTTCATAAAAAAGTGGCCGAGAAAGAGAGAGAGTCACTTTTTATACATTTAACAATAAACCACTGCATTTACAATTAGGAGATCTTCTTCTTTATCTCTAGCAATGGCTCTTAACGTCTCATCTACTTCTTCTCATATTAGTATAGATATACCAGATTTCTTTTGGTTGGTATTTACATGCTATTTCTTTTACACTTTTCTATGTCCTTATAGCTGTGAGGTGTCTGTTGTTTACAGTGGAAAGTTGGGTTTTTCTCTTGTTTAAGTAGAATGACAATCATCATTCTTTTGGAGAATTTGATCTATTGACATTTAATGCCATCATGATATATTTGAATTTGTATTTTCCATACTACTATATCTTTTTTACTTGAGACGTCTGTTTCATATTTATTCTCTCTTCTCTTTATCCTTTTCAATTAGTTGAATATATATTTTGCTATTGCATTCCCCCACTATTAACTTAGTAATCAATATTATTATTTTATAATTATTTTCTGAGCATTATGTTGAGATTGCTTCTTACTTTCTCTTAAAATTTTTATTGTAGTATAATATACAAAACACGAAATTTACTGTTTTAATCTTTTCAGATATATAATTCAGTGGCATTTAATATATCCATTGCCATCATCTCTTTCAAAGACTCTACAAGGAAATTCTGTGGAACATCAGAGTAACTGAGTACTTTGCAGTTGTGAAAAAATAATGACAAATATATCTATGAATCAATATGGAAGTATTTCCAGGTTACATTGTTAAATAGAAAAAAAAGTGTAAAAAAGCATGTATAGTGTGCTACTTTCTGTGTGAAACTGAAAGGGAAATAAAATATACAAGTATCTTCCCATTTGAGCAAAAAGGAACACAAGCAGTATAAATCAGAAACTAAAGAGATTATTTCCCTACAAAAGGTGGATGTGAATCGGATAGAAAAGATGGGAAGATGAATATATTTATTCATATACTTTTAACTATGTTATCTTTTACCCACTAAAATAAATAAAGAGGGTGAATAATAAAGCAAAATAGAATAAAAGAAAGAAAATACACATAAATATGTTTCAAATTAATCCCATAATTAGAGTAAAGGGGAAAATAAAATAACTAACCCAAGTAATTCTTGAACAAAGAATTTTGTTTATATAATCCCACAATAAAGATGAAAAACTGTAAACAATATGTTTGAGCTGTAATTAGTTTTTCCTTAACAGTGATGAGTTCAAGATTCTGAAATTACTTAACATGTTCAAAGATTTGGCAAATAGTAAAGATATTGTGGAAAAAGAAATAACTGCTCACTATCAGGGTGTCAACAAAAATAATCAATAACCATCCTAGAGTAAAGGAAAGGAGATTTTCATTTGAGCCAAACTGAGGACTATGGCCTGGGAGTTGCAGCCTTCACAAGGGAAAAAAGTTCTCTGGAGAAGAGCAATTCTCAGCACAGGTATATACCCATTCCAAACAAAGATACATACATCAAGCATGACAGGGGTACATCCCTTCAAGGGTTCAAGGAAATATTCATTACAGATTAGCATGTACCCAGTGGGTCAATATAACCCTGGCACGATAAGAAGGGAGCCATTAATTCTTATCTTTAAAAAGTACTGGCATCTTACGAAGGCAGGCATTAATTCTTATCTTCAAAGAGTACATTCATTACCTCAGGGTAATGATTAAAACAGATGACAGTGTATGTTTGACAGGCCATAAGTCAGCCTTCTTTGGTTCAAATAAAATTCAGGCCAAATCAAGCTCAAACCAGAATGGTTTCCCCATATACATTAATATATAAAAATTTCCATACTTCTTCCCCCTTTTGATAATTCATCTTACAATAGAAAGCATTGATGATCAAAATATTGTCCCTAGATACTAGGGTGCTTACTTCCTGCCCTGGGCAAATCATGTCCCTTGGAGCTGGGCTTTACTTCGATTGGCCTGCTCAGTAATCCATACAGGGGGGCAATAGATGAATATGATTGACAATCATAGAGGTACACACTGACAGGGGAAGTAATTTTATATGGTATACATATTTTCAATTAGGTTGAATTGTCATGCAAACATTGTATGTGTGCTTTTGTATGACCTTTTGTGGTTAGAATGTTCATAACATTAATAAAACAGATATAGTAAGAAACCAATGATAATACTTGAAGTAGCTAGTGTGAATTAGGCACAGATTTAGAGACGAGAAGCCAAAGAACCTGTTACAAGTATTTTGGTAACTTTATACTGATTTAAGTATTAATTTCCCTCCTTTGTCCTCTGCTATGTGCGCTGTATGATAAGTTTGGGTAGATTGGTTTAATATAGTAACAAGATCTTCAGTTGTCGCTTGTAATGAGTTTCCAGGCTAGGTTCCATTGAAATTACATTGTGTGGTAGATGTAGTTCTAATTTCCCAAATATTTGATCATCAATATCAATATTTGAATAAGTCTTCATATCTTTGGGAAGTTCTGTTTGACTAGCAAATCTGGTATTACACCATATTGTAGTAAAGTTATGGCAAGAAAATACTTTGATTACAATATTGATCAGAGATTATGACAGAGGTATTTTGTAAACTTTCTCAACAAAATTTCCCATTACCCATATACCATATTTTTGTTTGCATGGGTGTGGTTGCTATAGACCAATTAGAAGAAAATTTGGGTCTCCACCACTGTTTGGTGCATGGCCATAACCTTGTTGGAATTTGCATATTTAAGTTGATATGAGGTTCCAGTAAGACGTATTTGATAATAAGACCTATCTTCCCCCAAAAGGGAGAATTCTGGTAGAATTTAAAGTGATCCTTTGTCCTACTACTTGAACAACATCATAGGTGTAACTTCTTGTAAGTTTAAGTAAGTACTAAAGTCATGATTGAACACTTATGTGAATTACAAGATCCTTAAATTGGGATCTAGGAAAGCTTCTTTATCTTGTTGGTAATATACTTGAGTATAAGACAATAGAGACTCACAGTAGTTGGTTATACTAGCATAAGACAACAAAGGATCAGCAGAATGATATGCACCAACAGACACTGATCTCCCTGTGACCATCCCAAGTGGGATCAATTCATGTTTTCCAAGAAGGGCACTGCAAGCAGTCAGGAAGACCAAAGGCATTTCCTTAGTTCCAGGGAGTCTAGTCTAAAGGTATATAACAAAACGCCAAAGACAATTAACAGGACTAGAATCCAAAATCTACAAAGATTCAACATAACTTTCTCTCAATTTCTCTCATTTTTACCAAAGATAGTCACAATAAAAATAATTTGTTTATATTACAAACTTGGCCTGATAATTTATATACTTGAAAATAAGAATATTCAGTGAGAATTTCTGAATTCTTGATGGACCTGGTAGGGAGAAAAAGTAAAGGTTTCATATTTGTTCACAAAGGTATATCTTACCAAATTGTTGATAGTTTAAGAGAAAAATTTCTTTAAATCTAGAAAAATAAAACATTAGAGCATTCTGCTTGGTTTATGTAGTTCTCTGTAATTAGTATTTGATCTTGATCTTTCATTAGCAGTTTTATATAACCATCAGTTTCTCCATTAGAGTTCTGTAATGTCTTACCTAGTTCAGTTTTATGATCCAAAAATCTACCAGAAACATGATTTCTAGAGTGTCAGAGGCCTTGACATGAATCTTTCTGAAGATGAAACGTTTGCAAAGCTATCAGATTAAAACAATAACTGTCTATAGATGGCAAGAGACATAACAATATAATGGAATTGAGAAGGAAATTTGGTTATCTCTGTGACATAAAATTTTAAGATAATAACCAGAATTATGACTGATAAAGAGGACAGATCAGAATTTTAGGAATGTTATATAACTATTAAAGTACTTACATTAATGACATTTGCTCGCACAATATAACCTGAGAAGGTTTAACATCATCTGTTTGACAATGTTTCTCACACTTTTTAACATGCTAAAGAAGCCTAATTAGTTTAGTATCTCCCTCTTTATAGGAAGAAAGAATACATTCTGTGAGAAGTCTCATGGGCCCCTGGAAATTCTCAAAATCACTTTTAGGTCACAAGAAAGACTTTATTTTGAATTTGAATTTTGGGGAGTTTGTCAAAAATATCAAAAGATTTTAGAACACTTGGTCAAACGGGACCATAGGTCACAGTAAAATAATACTCATTTATCCATTTATCCATGGTGAAAAGTAAAGATTTTTGGCAAATACAGAAATTTAAATAGTAAGAAGAAATACCTTAGTTCTTATGAGTAAAGACTTGATAAAAACAGTGCAGGAAATTTATTTTGATAAAGCATAAAATAATTTTGGATAGACTACTCAAAGGTAAAGAAGAAAATCTTTCATGATCTATTTATCAAGTGCAGACTAAAAGTCCAAGAAAATTATCCTCTTATTTATTTTTTAAGAGTTTTTATTTTTTATTGTGTTTTGTTTTACAACTTATTTTATTTTTTTTATTGCTGTAATACTGGATTATGACATTTATAGCTTTCAGATGTACATTGTAATATATTTCGAATACTGTGTAAATTATGTTATGTTCACCATCCGAAAACTAATTATAGTCTATCACCACACATGTGAGCCTAATCACCCCTTTTGTCTTTCCCTCTCCCCTCTTCCCCTATGGTAACCACCAATAAAATTATCCTTTTAAGTTAAAGAAACCGAAGTCTAATTTTTGTACCAGCTTATTTTTGATATTGCAACTGATTTCTTTATTGAAATTCATTTTCATTGTAGCCAATTTGACCATGCAGTAAACACTTTCATAAAGGTTTCTCTTCCACAAAACTTCTATGAGTTTCTTCTGTAAAGAATGTAAATTCAGAATTTCTTCCATGCCTTTCCTTCATCCTATTGTTTTATTGAGAATATCTCCATTCCTTATACCTTCTTTACCAAAAACATACATCTTACTTTCTTTGCAGACAGAGATGTTTCTGTTACTTTTTACACTAAGATCCTGGTGATTGGCAGACTTATACATATTGTCTAGAAACATGCTTTTTCATAGAAAACTTTTAAGCATGTCACAAAACATATTTATTAATAAACCAAGTATTTTTCTAGTTTCTTTGTAAAAGAACCCAAAGGTAGATAAATCTATGTTTAGTAATTAATGTCTAATATTTTATATTATATGGAAATGCCCTAGACATTTAATAAATTTCCATCATTTAATTTAGCAAAACTGTAAGGTTTCAAGTAATCAAAAGTTTTTAAAGTCATTTTTAAGTACATATACCATAATCAAATTCTTTGAGAAATTATACCATCTGGAGGTAGAAAAATTCACATATATACAACACACATATATAGACATATATAGATACATAGACATAAGCAGAGATCTTAAATAGTTTTTGTTAAAATTTTGCTATGAATCAGATTCAATACAAAACTCACTAATCTATAAAAAGAATAGTTGGATCCAAACTGTGATTCTGGCAGATGGAATAAACTGAGGTTATCTGCTGAGGAATTGATGATAACAGTTCCTGGAGAAGTTAAAAGCTTGTTGAGATAAATAGGGGAGGTTTTTGGGATTGCTGAAAGGGAATGAGTGGCGTCTGAACCACTTCTAACACTGCATTTCCAGTTTTTCAAATATTTGTAAGATAACGACAGTTGATCTCAATGCCTCAGAAATTGGATTGTAACTTAAATGACATCATAGGTTGATCTAGTTGTCCAACTACATCATTCTTAATTTTCTTCATTCTTCCTGGGTAGATAGTTTGTTATAACTTAGGGAAGAAGACATAAAAATTTTCCTATCAGGCTCTGAATATCAACCACCAATTTGGCCAAATACCTGATCATAAGTGGCAAAGGCCTTTCAAATATCTTGTCAAGTTTCAAGCAAGACAAACAGTAAATATTTCTGGCAGTATTAAACAAGTCTATTAATGTTAATTTAGTTTCCCCTTGATTGTTTAAGGGAATAATGTAGCAATTTCCCAGAAATTCTCTCAGAGTCTTGTTAACTGTGGGAGGAACTCATGTGGGGCCCTCCTTCACAAGTAGATATAAGGATGTATATAAAGCCATTAACTTAACAGAGTTTTGTGTAGTCTTTTCTTTTAGGTACCTCTGATATCTTAATTTTTTATTAGTTTTTGCTACAAAACTTTCAATAAGGCTATTTTGGATTTTTGAAGACTTTACTTTTAAGTGCAGTTCTTAAATGATGTTATATAACTGGAACATTCCTTCTAATGTAATTCCCTTGAGGTTGGTGGTAGTTTGGTAGAAGCCTAGCCACAAATGGAGTTCAACTAACATTTCTGTCTAACTATATCAGACCACAAGTGGGGTACCATCCACATTTTTGTCCAACCATGTTTTGGGGCCCTCAACCTGACAGTTATCAAGCAAGTTCTCAGGACAAGGAACAAGCTTTGAAAGAATTTTGTGTTCTTTTAAAATATTTGCAGCTTCTGGGATAATTAGCTTTTGAGTAGGTGTGCCAGAAGGTTGTACTCTTGACTCTTTAGAGATTAAAGATTACCTTTAATCTGTTTGGTCCAAAGTTCTCAAAACTAGTGTTCAAAAAGATGAATTTTTGAACCTGAAAGGAGTCTTGAAGTGGCCACTGTGATTTTAAATTATCCTAGGTTATCTTGATCCAAAGATCCAGCCATATACAACTATCCTCTCCATATTTCTTATACATATATCCATCTGGAGTACCTGAAGGAAGCGTGTTTACTAAAGAGGATTCAGAGTAGGGGTTCCCCATTTTGGCCATCTAAGACTTTAGTTATATTTTATTAGTTTTTCCCATTTTGTTAAGCATTTTGCAAGTAATGACTCCATATGCACTTTACTGAAAGCCACCCAGAGTCCCATCCAAGAGCTTTTTGGCTTTAGAAGCATGGTTTTCTATTGTCTTTTAGTTTCACTTTAATATAAAGCCTGACAACTCATACGGGCAGTTTAGTGGGTCAAAAGTGTATTGCTTGTTTCACTTCCTGAAAGACTGTGAACACTCTCTTAGATGTCTCAGTTTCTCCTGCCATTAGTCTAAAACTACTGTGGGGGATCGGAGCACTGGATGACTAATCTTTATGTGTATGCCCATGGATGAGCTGTCAGTTATTTAATGTGAATGATCATGATGAAGTTGTCTATGGGACCACTGCATATCATGAGGATTGACCTCAGACACTTCCACCAGATTCTCAGTCACCTGAGAATTCCTTGTGGCAGGAACGATCGGAGTTGAACAAGTTAAGTCTCTCATTTTGCTGTCAATTTGTTCAGACTTTATAGGCATAAATCTTTTCAAATTCTTTAAGCCAAATTAAAAGTTCGGTCAACCCAGTTCACTCCATATTTCCCCTAGGTTCCCCTTACCTATGAAAAGTACACTTAAGATATTTAGTACTAAGATGGAAAATACCTCAAATAAAAGTCAGGACTGTCAACTTAAATAAGGAGGTCCAGATTTTGGAAGAACTCACCAAAACAGCTGAAGAGTGCAGTAAAACCGGAGGAGTACAATGGGCCTTTGCTTCTACAAAGTACCAGTTCAAAGTAGGCTCCAGGTGGGTTTCTCTGAACTCCTGTCTGGCTTGCCAAGAAATATCATTGCAAATAATAATCATTATATAGTAAAGAAAAGAAGTGAGTTTTATGAGAGCCAAATCGAGGGGTATAGCCTGGGAGTTGCAGCTTTTGCAATAGAGGAAAGCACTCTGGAGAAGAACAATTTTCAGCACAATTATATACCATTTCAAGACAGACATAAATACGTCAAGCATAACAGGGGTACATTCCTTACATATTATCATGTACACAGTGGGTCAACATGATCCTGGTGTCATAGTAAAGAAGACACTAATTCTTGTCTTTAAAGAGCACTGGATTTGTAAGAAGAGAGGCATTAATTCTTATCCTTAGAGTACATTTTTTAATTAAGGGTAATGAATAAAGCAGATGTACAGTGTATGTTTGACAGGCTGTAAGTCAGGCTTCTTTGGTTCAATTAAAATTCAGGTTAAATCAAGGTCAAACCAGAATGGATTCCCCATGTACTTTAATATATTAAAAATTTATTATCAGGGGAAAGGCACTATGTACATGGAAAAGCAGAGACTACAAAAAAAATCTATGGTGTCAAATTAGAATTGGAGCTATTAAATTAATCCATGGTTTTTAATACATCTATAAATATATTGAAATTTATATATTATATATCTATACTGTTCCCATCCCCCATTCTTTCTGTTCCACTCCTGACCAACTTCTTATGGGTAACAATTTCTTTAGTTTATTAGTTTCTAGTTTCTACTTTCCATTTTTCTTTTATATAATTTCCTAGCTGCATTCTCTGAGATCATTTAGAACCTTTGAAAGCAATGAACACACATAACACCCAATTTGTTCATTACCATTCTCCTCATAAAGGGACCAATGTTACTTAGAAAAATGACTTATTCCAGGCTGAGGCCAGGATATGAGAAGATCATCCAAGAAAATTTTGCTGAGCCTGAAAGTGAAAAGTGTTCCATGAATCATGGGGACATGCAGCCAGCTTGAAAGGGCTCCCACTGGCCAAGCCTGGAATAACTTGATCTTCAAAATGACTAACACCAGGAAAGGATCATGACTCAAATAAATAAGAATCTAAGAGTCCTTAATGATATAAATAAATCAATGAAAAAACAAACAAGTAGGGGCTGAGGGAGAGTTCCTTCTTACAGGACAATACAACAGATAAATGTAGAAAATATGACAGAATTAGAAAGTCATCATTTGGCTATGACGTTTGCAATAATTTTTTCATATAAGAATCACCAATGGATGTTAAATATAGTGGGTGAAATCTTAAAAGTAAAGAAGTTATGGTTACATGGTTTCAAAATATCGTTGGAAATGCAATGGAAAGCCATTCATGTTGGTGAGCATTTCTCCTCTTCCATTTCTAGGGCCAGCTCCAGGTCTCGATCTATTACCAGCTACAGAGCTAGAGCCAGTTACAGTGCCAGTTCCAGCATTAGCACCAGAGCTAGCTCCAGACCTAGAGTCAGATTCAGTACCACCAGCTCTGCTGGTGTCTTAAGTTGGCTTCTGCTGCCATAACAAAATACCATAAACTGGGTGGCTTAGACCGCAGAAATTTATTTTCTCACAGTTATGGAGGCTAGAAGTCCAAGATCAAGGTTCTGGCAGATTTGGTTTTTGGTGAGAGCTCTCTTCCTGGCTTGCAGATGGCCATCTTCTCACTATGTCCTCACACTGCCTTTTCTCGGTGTGTGTGCACAGAAAGAGAGAGCTAGCTCTCTGGTGTTTCTTCTTATAAGCACACTAATTCTATTGAATCAGGGCCCATCAGTATGATCTCATTTAACCTTAATTGTGTTCTTAGAGTTCCCATCTCCAAATACAGTTACACTGGGAGTTAGAGTTTCAGTATATGACTTCTGGAGAGTTGCAATCATCAGTCCATAATGATACACATAGATATAAAGTCTTTAAGCATTTTGTCATGTTGTTGGAGTCTTGCATTCTTTCTCTGAATATTTCATTTCTATAATCCACTGCTATGGCATATAATTGCTCTACAATATTCCTTATGTAAAGATACCATAACTTAGTTGTTGGACTTTTAAATTTTTTTTCTGCTATTATGAACAATGTTGCTATGGATTTTCCTATTTGTGTCTCCAGTTTTACATGTGCAAAACTTCTTTAGGATATATACCTGAGACTGGCATTACACAGTCCAAGTCAACGAACATTTTCAAGTGCAAAATATAATGCCATATCGTTTCTCTATTATAAACGAATAAGACTTCGGACTAACACACATTATTGTAAAAAAAGAGCAACCTCTAACATAAGTTTTCTAACTTATTAATATAAAATGGAACCTCACTGGAGTTTTACATGTCTTTCCTTAATTACTATTGAGTTTGACCATCTTTTTATATGATTATTAGCCCATTTGAGTTTCTTTTCTCTGACATAACTATTAATCTCATTTTGCCTACTTTTCAGTTTTGGTGTGTATGCATATGTAAGTGTATTTTTGTTACTAAATTGTAAGCTATTGCAGGGGGCAGGTTTTGAATAGTCTTTGGAAAGATGATTGTGACTAGAATAGCAGAAGATAAACATGAAGTTCTTCTGGGAAATGGTATCTGGTACCCGGGGAAGTAGTAATGTAGTTTCTTAAATTCAAAGAGCACTTTTTCTCATATTGTTGAATCAAATAAGAAATCTTGAAGAGTCATGGATTTTATTTTTATCTCCACACTTGTAGGAAAAGAGGGAGGTGCCAGTGATGTTCTTCTGGTTTGAGAAGGAAATCTTGTTGACTCGACTTTTAGGAACACAGGCAGGTCAATTGTAGCATTATAATTAGGGCAACAGATTATCAACCATGATCCATAGGATCTGGAATCCATTTCTGAAATCTAAATATCTCACAATACTGGTCATTCAAACAGCAGTTCCAAGTATTAATTGATTTGACACTAAACAGAACAAATTAATAGCACATGAATATTCACACATCTTCATCTCCAATAACACACATGATATTCATCTTCTATTTGGCTTCAAAGAAATGGAGCTGGAGATGTATGCAAAAAATTTGGAATCAGTTTTTGTAAGGGGTTTAATGGAAAGCATTTCTTGAAAAGTTAATCTATGGTATTGTGAAAAACTTGCACCAAGACAATGGCAATTCCATAGTCTTCGGGCAAAAGACCAAGATCTATAGAAACTGTAGTCCATTTCCCAGGTCCATTTGTGGTGATGAGATATAGAGTCCCTCAATCTTTTATTCAGAAAGTGAAAGTATTAGAGTGTTCCTGGTGTTCTTGAAATAGCATGGGGTTCAGAAACAAGAGGCTTCTGTTAACACATTCAGGCTCCAGTTTGGTTTCTTGTGACTCTGACTCAAATTTTCCCCAAGGTCAACAGAGAAAACAAAAAGCTTTGTCAATCACCAAGTTCCTAGTAGCTGCTTTGTGGTTATTATTATCATTCCTTCAAGCATGAACTCTCCTGTTGCTTGCTATCAACCAACAGCTCTTCCCTCAAGGGAACCAAAGGTAATGAGGCAATTATTTCCAGTTTGTCTCTAATTTGGAGGTGGAGGTGGAGTGTTGTCCCCCCCAAAATCCTCTCCATGATTTGTAAAGTTAGAACCCATGCTCATTGCTCAGGAGTTGTAAACAAATGTGTGCCCATATATATATGGGCACACAGAACTCAAGGAATAAGATGAGAATTTGGAAGACAAGCAGACTTTTTTCTCCACGTTCCATGAAAATTCTTTTAGAAACAGTGATGGTAGACTGAAAACATTAAGGAGTGGGAAAGAATTTTCTTAAATGAAGGACTGAAGGCTACGTTACAAGGTATGTCACTAGATCTTTTATGTTGTTGACATAGATTCTTGTCCTTAATCCTTTTGCTTTGATCAGTTACATATGTTTCCTCCAAGTCTCCAATTTCTGACTTCTGGAAGATCCAGAGCAGCTCACTGGGTTATCTTCCTTGATCCAACCTATGGAAATAAAACATTAGCTAAAAATTTGTGAGGGGCGTGAGGAAGGTTAAGAAAGGCCAACAGACCAACTGGAGAGTCTCTGCTAGAATTTCTAATAACTGGTTACTGACTTAGCCTTGAACCACAATTTCCTAATCTCACATTTCTGTCATGAATTTCTGGACTCCTCAAGTTTGAATCTGATCTGATCTCATGATCGTTCTGATGTTTCATGGTTTCTTCAAAAGAGATTCTTTTGGTTCCTAGGTGGATGTGTAATAATCTGATGTCAGATCAGGTTTTTAATGGGATTTTAGCCCATTAGTGGGACAAAAAGACTGAGCTATTCAGGTTAAAATTTCTGTACCGACTAATTCAGAACCATGTTTCCATTTTGTGATAGTCACAATGATTTCCCAGTCTTTCACATTTCCATCTCTCATTTTTTTTTCTTATCTCTGGCAAAAGAGAAGAACATGAGGAGGGATAATCAGAGCAGTGTGTCTGAATTCATCCTCCTGGGGCTCCCCATCTGGACAGAGAACCAAGGCATATACTATACTCTTTTTTTGGTCATGTATCTGATCACGGTGCTGGGGAACCTGCTTATCATTCTGCTCATCAGGCTGGACTCTTGCCTCCACATTCCCATGTACTTCTTCCTCAGCCACTTGGCCTTCACTGATATCTCTTTCTCATCGGTCACAACTCCAAAGATGCTCATAAATATGCAGACACAGAGTCAGTCCATCTCATATGCTGGGTGCATTTCCCAGGTGTGCTTCTTCTTGTTTTTTGGGGGTTTTGACAGCTTCCTTCTCACATCAATGGCCTATGACAGGTATGTGGCCATCTGTCACCCTCTCCACTATACAACCATCATGAGTCAAAACATTTGTTTTCTGCTAGTGACTGTGTCTTGTGTCCTATCCTGCACCGGTACACTTTTGCACACCCTCCTCCTGGTCCGTCTCTCTTTCTGTGGAGACAACACTCTCCCCCACTTCTTTTGTGACCTCTCCACCTTACTTAAGCTGTCCAGTTCAGATACAACAGTCAATAAATTGGTTATCCTCATCGTAGGAACTGTGGTCCTTACCCTGCCATTCATATGTATCCTGGTCTCTTATGGCCACATTGGTGGCACCATTCTTAGAGTCCCCTCTACTAAGGGGATCTGCAAAGCCTTGTCCACATGTGGCTCTCACCTCTCTGTGGTGTCTTTATACTATGGAGCCATTATTGGACTGTACTTTTTCCCCTCATCCAATAACTCCAATGACAAAGATGTCATTGTGTCTTTATTGTACACTCTGGTGACTCCCATGCTAAATCCCTTTATCTACAGTCTGAGGAATCGAGATATGAAAGGAGCTCTGGGAAATATACTCAGTAGAGGAAAATTTCACCATTATGAGCATCATTTTTCCTATTAATTGGATATAAGACCTGCTCCATCCTGCACATGCAACGTGAGCATCCTTTCCTCTCTGAAAAGCTGCAATTTGGTGAATCTTGGTGCAGCATTCTTTCTTCATTCCCTGTTTTATTTTGTACTTCATTTTCTTTTCTGTTTAGTTTTTGTTCATTTTAAGGAGTCATCAGAAGAGTTTATTAAAAACATACCTACGAAACTATCCTTTCCTAAATAATTTTTCTTTTTCACATAGTATCCCTTGTCCTACAAGCATTTAAAATTTTTATGCAGTTACAGCTTTCAGTCTTTTTATTTTATTTTTTGTTATAGTTTACAAATTTTGTACAGCCAAGCTTATCCTTTGTCAAGATAACAAAAATATTCCTCTGGCAGTTTTACGATTTTATTTTTGTGTTTAATTTTGTAATACACTTGATATTTATTTTTATGAATGACATTAATTAGATATTGAGTTTTATTTTTGTTTCTAACTTCTTATCGATTGTCCAAATTATGTTTCAGGTTTCTTTATAGAGTTATGGTAACATGGTATGTCACTTCTTTTCCCCTCTATATTGAGTGGACCTGGCCATGAATTGAAATGAGATGGTTTTCTGTACTAGGCCAGGAAAACTGTGCAGACAGGACTGGTGGTGAACTCAACCTTGACTGCAGCCCTCTGTGTCCTTGGATGGCCAACTGGGTGTGAAGCATGGTAGAGAGAGCAGAGATTTTAAAGTGGCTCTCCAAGTGGTGATGTGAGTATGGGTGATCAGTCTAATCTGATGAGGGAGGTTGAGCCTTTCAGAGCATGGCACTAATAATGTATAGGCAGAATATCTAGAAATCTAGACAACCTGAATTGAACTCAGGAAGGATTTAGTATAGTTTAATCCAAACGTATCTCAATTTTTAAAAACAATACCTCCCTTCCCTAAGGACATAAATATAGTGTCCTATGTTTCCATCTGAAATGGTAAAGTTTGTCTTCAGTCCTGAGAAATTGCCTCTGCTCAAGGCAAATGTAGCTAACTTCATTGCTGTAAGCTGATACCTGTGACAAATCATTATTTAATTTAATCCTAGCAATTGCTATAAAGGAAGGAATTCATATTAAGAGAAACTTAGTAAGTTGCCCAGTGCCACTAAACTAGCAATATTTACTGGAGGTAGGACTCAAACTACTCTACGTGTGTGGTTTAATACTGAGTCCTTGGCATCATTTGAATATTTTTCAAAATTGAGTAATATTTTTACCCATTTTGCTACAAATTTTATTTAAAGTTTAAAAATATTGAAATAGCAAAAAAGGAAGATATATACCATATATACAGTTTAAACACACATGTATATAGTTTGCTGCATGTGTGGGTATAAATATATGTTTATGGGTTTGTATATATGTAACATCTAATCACACTTTAAAGAATAATATTAAAAGGAATACTCACTTAACAATCTCCAGGCTCAACCAGTAGAAAACTAACAATATTGTTCAGCCCCTTGTGTCTCCTCCTCAACTGTATCTTCCTCTCCTCTTGAAATACCCAGTATCTGTAACATTTTCAATATTCCTTTACTTTTCTTTAAAATTTTAACACTTCTGTGTTGATCCTTCAATTTTTCATGCTCTAGAGCTGCATATAAATGGAATAATGCTACATTTATTCTTCTAGGCTTTGCTTTTGCTGTCCAATACTGTCCTTGTGAAATTCATCCACATTGTATAATGTTTCACTGTGAGTCTGCTACAAACTTGTCTGTTGTAGCTTCCATGGCTATTTTGTTTGTTTTCAGCATTTTACTATCACAAACAACGCTGCTGCAAACATTCTTGTACGTCATCTAGTGCATATATGCAAGAGTTTCTTTAAATTCTGTACCCAGAAGAAGAATTACTGGATTTTAGACATGTGTATGTTCAACTTAACTATCACTGCTAAGCTCTTCTCTAAAATAGTTGTATCAAGAAGCCACAGTGAAAAGACTACACACTGTATGATGTCAACAATATGACATGCTGGAGAAGGCAAACTGTAGAGACAGTAAAAAGATCAGTGGCTACCAGAAGTTCAGGTTTGAGGGGGAGAAGAATAAATAGGTAGAACAAAGGGGATTTTTAACAAAGGGCAATGAAACTATTCTGTATGATGCTGTAACAGTGGATACCTGTCATTATGTATTTTACACAAACAAAAAAACATGTACAACATAAAAGAGTGAATTCTAATGCCAACTATGGGCGTTAGTTAATAATATATCAATGTTAGTTTAATCCTAACAAGTGTACCACACTGATGCAAGATGTTAATAATAGGGGAACAGGGTACGGATGGAGGAGAAGAATATGGACACTTTCTGCTCAATTTTTCTGTAAACCCAAAACTACTCTGAGAAATAAAGTCTATTATTACTATTATTATTTTATTTTTGGTGAGGAAGTTTGGCCCTGAGCCAGCATCTGTTGCCAATCTTCCTCTTTTTGCTTGAGGAATCTTGTTGCTGAGCTGACGTCTGTACCAATCTTCTTCTATTTTTTATGTGGGACATCGTCACAGCATGGCTTGTTGAATGGTATGTAGGTCCACACTGGGGATCTGAACTCACAAACCCCTGACCATGAAATGGAGCTTACAAACTTAGCCACTATATCACTGGGCCAGCCACTAAAGTCTATTAATTTTCTAAAGTTTTACTAATTCAAATCTCCATCACCTCAGTATGAGAGTGCCTACGAGTATGAGAGTTACTTTGCTTCTTCAACGACACTTGGTATTAAGAGATTTCTTAATTTTTACAATTATGGCGAACAGAAAATTGTATCTCATGGTGGTTTTACTTTCTATTTCCCTTATTACTGACGAAGTAGAGCATCTTAGCCTATGCTTAATGGACATTTGTGGCAGAGATGGCTGGCTGTCCACCAAAATTTCATGACCTCCTTCCCACATGTGAAGATGTCACTGGGAGGCAGCTGCCACATTTTCTACTAATCTAGGTGCAGGTACATCGCATGTTCTGCCCAGTGGAAGAGAATGTGTCTCATTTCCTGGCCAGAATTTTAAAGAAGAATATGTGTCTTCTCCTCTATTGTCTGGAAGCAAATTACCTGCTGCCCTGAAAGACAAGTGAACCGGGTCCCTGAATTTTCACACAGTGAAATGTCATCAACCTACTAGAAGACCCACACTGGACTATTAGAGCAGCCATCACTATCCTTATTGATGCAAATTTTGTTTTGTGAAATAAATTGTTGTTTCTTTTCCCTGCTTTTTTATTGGTTTTATTCTTTTTATTTATTATACTGTAAGACAGACTTCATATAACCTGGAGACAAATCCTTTGTCAGTTGTATATATTGCAAATGCTTTCCATTATTGTAAGCTTATTACTTTTTTTTTTTTTACTATCTATGCCTTAATTTTAATGTGATTAAAGATATTAATGCATTATTTTATTATTTATATTCTTGACTTAAGCATTCTTCCTTGAGAAAGTCACCTTGAAAGTGGCAACCATTTTGTTTTATAGACAACAAGGAAAGGATGTGACATTAGGAAAAGTGCAGGGGCTGAGGAAGTGTATTCTTCCCACTATGTTACATGCCTGAATTAACTATAACCTCAAGCAGGACAGTGCTTTCTGCCAGAGAGCTCTCAAGAATTTCAGGAAGTAAACCAGGATGTTTGAGGATGAATGAAAATCTGTGGTTTCAAGATACGTGTCTGGATGGTAATGTAAATATTAATGATAACAATAAAATTCTAATAATAGCAATTCATTAGTCATATGTTTATTGTGTTATTAATATTGGCTAGCTGCTGTGACATGCACTTTATATCATATCAGCCTAACAGGACGACAAAAAAGGCATTGTTCTCATTTAACCAGACAGAAACTAGGGCTTAGAGAGTATAAGTAATTTGCCTAGAATCATTCAGCATGAAAATGATGGGCATATCATTCAAATTCAGATTTATTTGATTTCAAACCCATGTTCCTAACTACCATGCTATATTGCCTCCAGCAGAGCATAATTTGACAAAAAAGAGATGTCTGAATATGTGCTCTTCATTAGAGAGGAAAAGCTGGGATCTAATTTCCCCAAATCCTTTGGATGGATGTATTGGCTCAGTTCTTAATCAGATGATCAGAAGTGAATAGAGCGACTAGGATACCAGCTACCTGGTTTTCAAATATAGCTACTCATAAAGTGAATTGCTCAGGGACCCAGGAAAAAGGCAGGTCAGACTCTGGTCAATGATTTTGATGGACTACCTAGTTTCTGTCAATAAGGGAATGTTTAAGGCAACTATGTTACACATTCATTGGAAGTAACATCATGTAGCCAATAAAATGAGTGCATGAAAAGCATATGATATAATTTTTGAAGGGACATAATAGAAATTTATATATAGGCATCTTTAAAAGTATTTGCAAAAACAATGCAGATTATATTATTATTTACCATTACTATTAAACCTGGAAGGTTTTGCTCACAGCTTGGATGCATGCCAGATATGCAGCAAAACTGAGGAAGAGATACCATTTTCCTAGAGAGGAATTTACAAACCCCAAGGAATTATAATCATTTTGTCCATCTATGTTATTTGAGATGCTACAATAAAATTATAAAAGTGCTTGGCACAACGATAAATGTTTGCAAGATTTTGCAGCAGAACATTCACACACACGCACACACACATACACATTTACTGCCGAGTGAAGTCTATAAGCACTGCTGTTACCAAGCTCAGGAGTGATAAATTCAAGTACTTTCAGCTCTAGGATATGAAATAATTTGACGTTAGATCTGGGACAGGGGAAAATGTCACAAGCTCAACCCCAAAGTGAGGAGGAGGTATGCTTGATCTTTTTAACCAGATCTAGGCAACAACAAAGGTATCCATTTTTACCAACCAGGCTGAGGAACCCAGGCTATGAAGGCCACAGATTTCTGGTAAGGGGGCAATATGTGAGTAATTACTTCAGTCCCCTTAACCGTTCCCAGGGGAATATGTTTTTGTCAGATACTAAATATAGTCAACACCTTTGGGGATACAAATGATGATTTTTATTATTTGCATATCCATTTACTTATTTAAAAAATTCCCTAAATCTAAACATTAATAAAGATAATAATGGTTACAAATAATAAAGATTTTGCTAAATCCGAGATCTCATTTAATCCTTCTAATAATTCTTGAAGTAGATAGTATTTTTCCAAGTTTATTGCATTTGAGAGTAGCTCAAAAGAAAATAGCCAAAGGAGGATTCAAAGCCAAACACCTTAGCTTCAAACCTAAAGCCTAGTTCCATTGCACCATGATGCCTCCCTTGTAATAGCAGGTTCTGTATCATATGGACTTCTTCCTTCCCACAGTCAATCTGGAAGTAGGAAGAGAGTTGCTGCTAATCTAAGGGAAACAGAAAAAATTATCAAGGAATAGTTTGGCTTCTGTTTCTCTGAAACAGAGACTTTTCTCTTCCTACAGAAACATCTGAATGCCTGCAACATAAGCATTTCTATATGGGTATAGAAGAGAGAGAATCAGAAAGATGATTTTGACATGGAGGAGAAGAGAGAATAAAAAAGACTGAATGAGAGAGAGAGAGAGGAGGAATAGAAACATGAGGTAATGGAAGAATGCAGACACAGAGACAGAGAGAGTAAGAACTGAGAGGGAAGAAGGAGAAAATGAGAGAGAAAAAGATAAAGTAAAGTAAAGTAAAGTAAAGGAGTAGACAAGAAGAAAGAGGCAAAAAGAGAGAAAAGTGACCCAAGAGACGAAGACAGAGATACAGCGAGGTAGAGTCTTTCAGGAAGAATTTCTACATGTTTTGGATCTTGACATAGAAAACCAGATCTGGACAACTCAGAATTTAAGCATTCCAAAACTGTTTAGGCGGTTAAGCCAGGAGTTTTGGGAAGGCCTATTACACTTGCAAAATGTCTCCTGCCCTGGCTATAGAAATGCTCCAGAGTACCAACTATCAGAATGTTTTCCTCCTGTCCCTGTTTATTCAGGACAACATTCTAGTACAGGGCCTTTCCATGGTAGGTGTTGAATGTCCAGTTGCTGAATGAGTGCATGTGCTTTCTCAGCACAAATGTCCCTCCAAAGGGTCACTTATTTAGTCCCTAATTTCTGAGTGTATAGGATTGTTCAGATCATTTCTGACCTCTGAAGCGATATGAGGAGAAGTAAAGTTGAGAAGGATACTTTCATTGAAGCGTCATGTGCTTCAGATGTAGGAGGTTAGGATCAGGGTAAACAATGTCATTTCTTACATTTTCTAGAATACATGCTTTGAGCTCAGATTCATGGAAGTAGGACTTCATTATTCACAGAAGCCACTGCAATTACCTTCCTGCCCTTGGCTTGGAGTTATGGTAGGAGCCTAATGATGAATTGGCACATCACTACCTGGTAATTCATCCAGCTTATCCCTAAATACAGGATGGGGAATGGACACTACATTCAGTTGCTGGATAACAGAATCTAAGCTGATTCGTGAGAAGAAGCCCCTCTCCTGAATTTCATCTTCAGTTTCCCTTCCAGGTAAACAACGCCCATCTGTTTCTCACTTGCCTGAATGAAAATTCTAGCAGTAAAATGATGATTTCCCCACTGTGTTCACGTTTCCTATGTTGCTGCTCCTGGTTTGCCATCCTGATTTTTGCCAATAATTTCTAATCTCAATTCCACATCTTTGTCCAAGATACCAAAACTGAGTTCAGCAAAGGAAAGGATATGAATAATTTTCTCCTGTATATAAAAGATTGTAAATTCCTCTACTCCCTCTCTGGGTAGAATCGCATTTTGTCTTTAATTGTGGTAGGAGAGGAACCAACATTTATTGAGCATTATGCAAGAAATGTTATGTGGAGCTGTGCACGTCATCTCATTTTGTCTTTACAATAAAATTATGGGGTACAAATATTTGTTTAATAATTCTCATCTTTCTGAGATTTGCAAGGTTAAGAAGTCTGCTATGGGACAACAATGCCATAATCAAACTATGATTATGAGCCAAGCCTGTCTTATTCTAAAACCTGTGGATTTTCCCCCACAGTCTCACATTGTCTCCCAAGAGAGGAGAGAGTTGAGAATGCTTCACTATTTTTTTTTTTAAGATTGGCACCTGAGCTAATATCTTTTGCCAATCTTCTTTTTTCTTCTTCTCCCCAAAGCCCCCCAGTATTTAGTTGTATATTCTGGTTGCAGGTCCTTCTGGTTGTGTTATGTGGGATGCCACCTCAGCATCTTTAAGTGATAATAAGGTTGATGTACTTCATCTTAAGGACAGTGGAAATCCTTTGAGAGTTTTTAAACAGGTGAAGTCATTTAGGTTTTAGAAAGAAGTACCAGGGCCGGCCCAGTGGCGCAGCAAAGTATGCATGTTCTGCTTTGGCAGCCCGGGGTTCGCTTGTTCAGATCCTGGGTGCGGACATTGCACCGCTTGGCAAGCCATGCTGTGGTAAGCGTCCCATATATAAAGTAGAGGAAGATGGGCATGGATGTTAGCTCAGGGCCAGTCTTCCTCAGCAAAAAGAGGAGCATTGGCAGCAGGTAGCTCGGGGTTAATCTTCCTGAAAAAAAAAAAAAGCACAAGTTTTTAAAAAAAATCTGTTTTTGCCTGCAAGAGGGAGAATGGATTAACATAATCCAGCATTTCTTAAGGACCCCTCACTGAATTGAAATAAAATGTATGTATAGTGATGTGTGTCCTTTAATGAATACAATACCATTCTTTGCATCCTTTTATTTCAAAAGTCTGCCTCCCATCTGAAATTTAACAATGGGTGTTGAATTTAAAGCTTCTAAAGGTTACTGTGCCCTGGCTGATGATTTGGAATACTCACTACAGAGCATTTGTGGGACAATAACATCACTGAGATATCATATTCCATGGTCTAGTCCTCAGTGCCACAGATGAAAGAATTCTATTTTATCAGTGAACCAAGAAAAGCTTCCTCTTACTAACATTCCCTCACTGACAATTTTTCAGAATTCCTTTATGTGCCAACATACAAGGAACACATGAGAAACATATGAGGATAGGTTTCCCACTTCCCAAAATAAAACATACCTATTTTTCATATGACATCTACAAACTGATTATTTCAGAGTCCTTAATATTCTCAATTGTTCTTCATTGCCAGGAGAGGAAAGAGTATTATGAGGCTGGAGAAGCAGAGAAGCATGTTTGAGTTCCTCCTCCTGGGGTTCCCCATCCTGCCATAGCAGGAAGGCATGTTCTTTGCCCTGTTCCTGGGCGTGTACCTGAGCATAGTGTTGGGGGAAACTGCTCATCAACCTGCTCATCATCCTGCTCATCAGGCTGGGCTCTCACCTCCACATCCCCATGCACTTCTTCCTCAGTCACTTGGCCTTCACTGATGTCTTTTTCTCATCTGTCACTGTCCCAAAAATATTGATGGACATGCACAGTGATTGCAAGTCTATCCCCTTCACAGGGAGCACTTCCCAGATGTATTGTTTTCATAGTGTTTGGTTGTGTTATCATATTACTCTTGGTGTACTAGCATATGACAGGTATGTGGTCATCTGTCACTCACTGCACTACACAACCATCATGAGGCAGGAGCTGTGTGTCTCATTAGTAGTTACGTCCTGGTTCTTCTGTTGTGTGCATGCCCTGTTGCACACCCTCCTCTTGGTCCAACTGTCCTTTGCTGACAATACCATCCCCCACTTCTTCCATGACTTCACTGCACTCCAGAAGAACTGCTCAGACATCTCCCTCAATGAGCTGGTCATTTTCACCAAGGGAGGAATGCTTTTCATTCTGCCTTTGAGCTGTGCCTCAGGCTCTTGCATCTGTATAGTGACCACCATCCTAAGGGTCCCTTACCAAAAGACTCTTCAAAACCTTTTAAACTTGTGACTCCATCTCTTTGTGGTGTCTTTATATTATATAACAACTGCAAGTGTTTACTTTTTCTCCTCATCATCCATCTCCAATAATAAAGACATAACTGCTTCTATGATGTGTACGGTAGTCGCCTGCACGTTGAACCCCTTCAACTACAGCTTGAGGAAGAGAGATGTGAAACCTGCTTTAGAAATATGTGTTAATAGTGTTAAGTTCATTAGTTCCCAATCATTCAGTCTATAAGAATTACACGTTCAAATGAACAAGTTAACTATTAAACCTGAGGAAGCATTCTGAGTGTCCAGTTGAGTCTGTGCTCACATAAGTACAGGGAGGCTGGTCTTTCCCATATGCCTCTCTGCTGACATATACAAGTTCTCATGACCCAGATTGACTTCAATGATTCTGACATTTTCTTAGCACTTTTTAGAGTACATGATACTGTATTCCATCATGCATAAGGCTTCATAAAGGGAGAGGGGAAGTGAGGATGCCAACTGTCAGGAGTGAGAAAGGAAGCTTTTCCAGTTCCGCCATCTCCAAGAGCATTCTGCCTTTCTTCCTTTGGCTTCCCAGTGTCAAGGGAAGGAGGAAACTCAATAGAGTATCACACAAAATTTTGCCTACATAAGTTGAATTTCCAATTTTTTAAAATCTAGAGGCCAGCCTGGTGGTGCAGTGGTTAAGTTCACACATTCTGCTTCAGCAGCCTGAGTTTCGCTGGTTGGGATCCTGGGTGCGGACCTATGCACCACTTGTCAAGCTATGCTGTGGCAGGTGTCCCATATATAAAAAAGTAGAGGAAGATGGGCACAGCTGTTAGCTCAGGGTCAGTCTTCCTTAGCAAAAAGAAGAGGATTGGCAGCAGCTGTTAGCTCATGGCTAATCCTCTTCAAAAAAAGAAAAAGTCTAATATTCTCACAATAAACTTTCAATGACTGTTAACTGCATTTCGTTAAAACTGTGGGCTCACATGACTTTTTCTACCTTTAATAAATATGTAGAAATTACATGATTTTGAAAACGTGCTGTTTTATTCAATATTTTAGTTTCTTCTAAGAAAGGAATGTGAGGATATCTTCTGGGGTTGTAGAAATGTTCTATATCTTTATCCAGGTGGTAGCTACAATGGATGTATATGAATAGAAAAATTCATCAAGCCAAACATTTCAGATTTATGCACTCAGTGTATGCAAGTTTAACAGTAATACAAAAGGGAGGAGGGAGAAAATACAACAAACTATGACTATGATTCTCTGATGGGAAGTGAAAAAAATATATATAATTAATGTCTTTGTTCTGGTGAGGAGACGCTTCCATTTCTCCTACTTGTTTATTTTCTATCCTCTCTAATGTTTTCTTTCTTTGCTTACATCACAAGTCTCTTAAATAAAAGACTTCTTTCTCCTTGCATTATCCTCAAACATTTACCAACATGTCCTCTCCAAATCCATCATCTTGGGGCTTTCAGGTGGGCACAGGTAGGGGTGATGAGGAGAACATGGTGCTGAGTTACCATGGCCTTCCTAGGATGCACAGAACCTAGAAGAGATGGAAGAGTGAATGCAACCAAATTTTTGAGGGAGAGCTGAGGATCCAGAAGTTTAAGTGACTGTATATACACAAGCATTACACTCAAATGAGCCCTAATAAGAAAGAGAACTGACTTTTTAACAAGAGCAGCAATAAAAGATTGAAGGAAATCAGTAGATGAAGGAGTGACAACTTTAGTAGAGTGAAAAATTAAAGAAAATTCTGACAACCTAATATACTACATCAACAAATACACCCTTCAGAACTTAAGGTGTAATAAAGATATTTTCAGAGAAACAAGAACTAAACAAAATTTGCCTGCAGATTTATACTAGTAGAGACACCAGGGGCGGCCCTGTGGCCAAATGGTGATGCTCATGTACTCTGCTTTGGTGGCCCAGGGTTGAGTGGTTCAGATCCTGGGCACGGACCTAGCATGGCTTATCAGGCCATGCTGTGGTGGCGTCCCACATAGCAGAACTAGGAGGACCTACAACTAGAATATACAACTATGCATTGGCTGGCTTTGTGGAGAATAAGAAAAAAAGAAAATGATTTGCAACAGACATTAGCTCAGGGCCAATCTCAAAAAATAGTAAAAAAAAGAAAGAGAGGACAACACCCAAAAAACAGTTAGAGAGATACAGTGCAACAGATGTCCATTTGTAGTTCTTAAAAAAAAAAAATAACACCAAGGGGAATTCTTTAGTCAGCAGGAAAGTGATCATTAGAGAAACTTGAAAATTGCAAAGAAATGAGAATAATAGAGATATTTATAAGATTGGTAAATATAAAAACAAATATTGACTGAACTAAAAACACCAATAATAACAATATCATTTGGGGATTCTGAATTATCCAAAGGGCATACTTCTGTGAAAATAAATTTGGAAACTCAGTTGAATTAGATAATTTCCAAGGGAAATAAATATTACCAAAATTGACTCCCTATGATATAGAAAATCTAAATACATCAAATTCTGTACAATCAGTGGAGAGGGCTATTAAGCAACTATTCCATAAAATAGAACCAGGCCCATATGGTTTCATGGGGAATTCTATTAATGATCAAAGACCTGATAGTCTGAATGCCCATGAACTATTCCAGAACATTGACCATAAAAGAGAACATCTTAATTTGTTTTGTGAATGAAACAAATACACATTAATGTGTAAGCATGTTAAAGAAGTAGAAAAATAAAATTTCAAGTTGACAGTACTTATGAATATTAATGCAAATATACTCAATAAAATATCATCAAATAGAATCTAACACCACATTAATAAACTAACACCTACAAACAAATGGGATATTTCCAGGAATTTGAAGTTGGATCAGTATCAGGAAATCTTTACTATAATACAAAATATTATTATTATTATATTTTTTTTGAGGAAGATTAGCCCTGAGCTAACATCTGCCACCAATGCTCCTCTTTTTGCTGAGGAAGCCTGGTCCTGAGCTAAGATCCATGCCCATCTTCCTCCACTTTATATGTGGGACGCCTACAACAGCATGGCTTGCCATGCGGTGCCATGTCCGCACCCAGGATCTGAACGGGCGAACCCCGGGCTGTCAAAGTGGAACGTGCGCACTTAACCGCTGCGTCACCTGGCTGGCCCCACAAAATACTATTAAATCTTAGGTTAAGAATCATGTAACTCTTTCCACAGGTGCTGAAAGAGACTTCAAAAGAATTTAATAACACTCAAGAAAAAAAGACTTGGTGTATTCTCTCTTAATAAAATATATATTTTACATGAAATATGTATGATATATATAAGTATATTTTCGTTATGTATAATGTTACATTATGGATATTATTATACATAAATAGATACTTATATATCATATATTTCATGTAAAATATACATTATGTATATTATTATACAGAATAAAAAATACATTCCTTAGGTATACAGTCAACATTTTACTTAATGTGAATCATTAGAGGTGTTTCCTTTAACATCAGGATCAAAACCATAATGCTCAGTAATCAATACTGTGGTGAAAATATTAGCCAATGCAACTAGATTAATGACATCAGTTAAAGTCATAATAATTACAAAAGAAGATGTAAAATCTTCTGATGACTTTAGACATACTTTAAAAACAAGAGAAAAAAAAAGAAATTCTGGGGGCCAGTCTGGCGGCATAGTGGTTAAATTTGGTGTGCTCTGCTTTGGGTCCCTAGGTGCATAGGTTCAGATCCCAGGCACAGACATACACCACTCATCAAGCCATGCTGTGGCGGCAATCCATATTTAAAATAGAGGGAGATTGGCACAGATATTAACTCAGGGCCAATCTGCCTCAAGGAAACAGAGGAAGATTGGCAGCAGATGTTAGCTTAGGGCCAATCTTCCTCACTAAAAAAAAAAAAAAAAAAAAAGACATTCTGAAAGCACAAATTGTTTGGAGGTACTGTAACTGAATAGTCAGTTCAAGAGAATTCAAGTAGTTGTCAGGAGGTAGATATTTGTCAATCCTGCCTCATTCCCTCTTGATCTTTCTTTACTGGAAAACTCACACCTTGGCAGACTAAACTCCCCGCCCACCAGCTCCTCCCTTTTTAGAGTTCAATCTAAATACGAAATGGGTCATACCTAAACAGACTCAGCCATCTCCAATCCTCTTCCAAAAATGGACAGTTTAGTGTCCCCTTCGCAGTTAAATTGACTTGGGTTCAATACCCTGGTTCTGTGTTCCTGTAGTGTAGTCTGATTTGCAGCATCTCTCCCCTAATCTGTCATACTTCCACAGTGCAATTAATCAATTAAAATAAGGTTTAATTTAATTTATTTATTTAGGCCCTAATTCTAAGTTTCTATTTGTAGTACCTTATTGAGCAAATTTCTTACCTAAACTCAGCCCAATATTATTATTCAGCTTTCCCTGAAAAAATATTAGCATTCTGTCTTTGAATTCCAGCTTATGCCCCGCTCCAATAGGGTAAGCCTCCAGGTGGGAAACCTTTGAGAGGGTCATTATTTTATCTTTTATAACCTCAGTCATAACGCCACACTGAGCATGGTATTTGGACCAGGATGCCAAGTGATTTCCTGAAGTCACATGAGAGATTGCAATCATCCTTCTAGGTCATTCTTGTTACAGGGGAGTCTCTGCTACAATGAGGCTGCCTCTCTAACTGGTCAATAACTATTCCCAGGCTTCTGGCTCTTCCTTTCTCTACCTTCTTGTCATATTTGAGTTAACTCCCTTCAAATCTCCAGATTACGCATCTAAACTTTTAAGGAATATTCTTCCTTAGCGTGTTAATAATTAAAATCAATTAATTCACACTAGTCTATAATATAAAGCAATTAATAGATTATATTTTTATAATTCCTAATTTTAGCTCTGATATTATTATTCTCCAGGTGATAAAGATATCTGTGAATTAATATGGAATGATTTCCAGGATTTACTGTTAATATACAAAAGCAATATGTCCAAGCATATCTGTAGTATGCTACCCTTTGAAAGAGAAATAAGAAAATATACAGGTATCTTCTCATTTGAGCAAAAAGGAGCACATGGAGTCAGAGACTAATGTGTTAGGTTTCCTACAAGTCCTGGGTGGGAATGCACGGAAAGGCTGGGGTGATGGATATACCTATTTGCATATTTTGAGCAGGTTATCTTTTACTTACTCAAAAATAAATAAATAAAAAGAATGGGAAAAAAATTAAAAAAACAAACAGACTAACTTAACTATATTTCAAATGAATAGTATGACTAGACTGAAGGACAAATTAAATAACTAATTCAAGTAATTATGGAACACAGAATTCTGTGCATATACCTTTAGGAAAAGACTGCAAAAATATTGAGCTTCACTTAGTAGTTTTGTCATGCACTGTGATATGGGTTCAAGATCCTGAAATTACTTAAAAGGTCTTCCAGGATACAGTGAATAACTAAAAATATTGTTAAAAAAGGGAATGACTCCCCACTATCAGGGAAAGGTGTCCCCCATGTGGAAAAGGAGAGGCTAGAAAGAACTCTGTGGTGTCAAATTGGAATGGGAGATGTCAGTTTGAACTCACGATTTTTAATACCTATATAAATAGGTTGAAATTTATGTATCATATCTCAATATTTATTCATTCTCATCCCCCATTCTTTACACCCTATTCCCAACCCACGTCCTACGAGTAATCATTTCTATTAGTTTATTAGTTTCTTGTTTATATTTCCTGTGTTAAGCAATGAACACACCTAACAAATTTTCTCTCTGAATATCGTTCTTCCCTAAAAGAGGTCCAACTTACTTAGAAAGATGGCTGATTCCAGGGCTGGGGCCAGGAAATACAATGATGATCTCGGAAAATTTTGCTGAGCCTGAAAGTAAGGAAGTGATCAATGAATCATGGCCTTAGGAGCCAGCTCAAATAGCTCCTCATCGCCAATCTGGAACAATTTGAGTTTCAAAAAGAAGAACAACGATAATGGATTATGACTCAGAGGTTAAATGAAAATCTATGAATCTATATGATATAGATAAATTGACAAAAATTAAATGGTAGAGAAGAGAAATTGTCCTTGGACAGAGACTAATGCATGTAGAGTGATTGATAGAATGAGAAAAATCGCCATTTGGCCACCACAATTACGATAATTGTTTCAGGCAAGAATCACCTGATTCTTATGAAGTACGATGTTAGATATAGTGGTTGAAATTTTAACGAGAAAGAGCATGTTTCCATAACCTCAAAATATCAACCTAAGTTATATTTATTAATTTCAAAGATAAAAATACTAACTTTATAGTAGAGAAACCTGGCAGAAATCACCTTAATCAATTGACCGATGTTAAAACCACCAGTAACTGGAAAAATTGGTGTCAGCTTCCTTGTGATAATATGCACTGTGGTGTACCAACCAATGATCTAATAGCTTGAATCTGAGATAAATGCATACCTACATAACAATAAAGCAAACATGGTTAAATATTAACTTTGGGGAAATCTGGGGGAAACTTATATGAGAATTTTTCATGGAAGTTTTACTTTTCAGTAAGTCTCTAATGGTTTCAAAAGAAAAAGTTAAAAAATCCTGTGTCTATAATTACTCTATAAAAGAGAATAGAATATCCTACCAGTCTATTACTAAATTTAAAGTTGGCATCCAGGCAGACAATTATGACCTTCTTTAATATTCTCCTTGTAGCCCCTGTCAGAGACGGAATATGAACTGCTGAACCGTAGGCAGAACAAGGAAAGCAATTCTATAAAATGTCATCCCTGTTCTTTAAGATTTTACAGTCTCGAAAATGGAACTGTAGAGGAAATTTTACACAGAATAGAAGCATGTCTATAGAATAAAACATATTGGCATATTTGCCATCCACAAATTGGCACATAAATATGTAACTAGAAAATGTTATATTTACCAACGTGGGCTAGATAGTCTCCATTTGCCCCCCCAGGTCCATTCTCCAGGCTTCTCCACCCTGTTTTGACTCAAGAGTCTGACCTTTATGGACCACCCTGACTCTTTGGATTTCGCTAATGGAAACACAAGCAAGAGATCAAATGCAGAAGGAGAGAGACATTGGGGCGTTTATTCTCTTTTCTTCCTTGGGTTGAGAGGGGCTGTCCACAGTTCCTGTCCAGGTGTTCTCTCCTACCTCTATGCCTCTCATCAGGTTCTCATAAGCACTCCCTCCCCTTGCACCCATCTCCAGCTGCTAGCCCTGCGTGCCTCAACATCCCTTAATAGTTTCCCTTAACCTTGCCAATATCTTTGTAAACAAGCCATTATTACAATATTTTTAAAGTATCCTTTGTCCCAGCTGGAACCATGCTCAACAAGAAAGGCATTGCTGGCATCAGGGACACTGTCCCCTGGGACTCCAGTCCCCTCCGATTCCTGGACATGTAGCTTCCAAAGGGCACCAAGAACTTGTCCAATTAGCCTATGGTGCTCCTCCAGGAGCAAGAAACTTAGGGATTTTTTTTTAGTCCCCTCGCTATAAATTAAAACATTATCCTTTTGCTCATTGCGCCAGTATTGGTTGAGGAACGTGAAAATCTGGAGAAGCACTAAGGCCACATGTATTTGTTCTATTTGTCTGGATGTTGAGTCTCCTGAAGGGAAGGTGAGGATTTAGACAACATTCTGGAGCAGAAGGTGTCTGAGGTCACCAAGGACAAGCACAGGTCAGCGGAAGCTAGAAATCTGTGCTTGGCTGTGGATCTGCCTGTGTGCTTGTGGGTTTTTTGTGATTTGGGGTTCATGAGTGCGTGTGTGTGTGTGTGCTCGTGTGCGTGTTGTTTGATAGTTGCACGCGTGTGTGTGTACTATGTATCTGACTCACAGCCTGATTCTTTAAACCCACTCAGGGCTTTGTATTACCACATGTAGACTGAGTGGTCAGCCTCCTAGCATGTGATTAAGGATGCCTGATTCATGCCTGTGATCTTAAATACCTGCATCACAGCTGAGCAGATGAGGGCTCAGCATTGGAAGTGAAATTGTACCTCTGCTGGAGGAGACTGCCCAAACTTCACTAAGGAACCAAGGTCAGCAAGGTGCTAGTGTATGTGCAAGCTGTGTTTGCGGGTGACACACATGGGTGAGAGCAGGAATGTGTATTATTTGCTTTTGTCTGTGTGTATGTGTTACTAATGTGTATGTTACTATGTTCATGGTTGTTGGCAGTTTCATGACAGTCCCTATAACTGAATAAACTTCCCTGCACCATGCTGACTGCCTCCCCACCAGGAAGGGTGTGTGTGTCAGAAGGGGCCAAATCATATCTCTCAGTAATGGGAGTATGTGTGCTGCTCATTGTAATGAGCGTGTGGCTGGGTGTGCATGTGTGTTGTTGGTATGTTTCTTGTGATATTTTTGCATTGTGTGTAGCCCCGTGTGTTTTTGGTGATGCGTGTGTATAGTGATAAGTTGAGTGTTTGCCAGGTGTGTCATGTGTTCAGTGTGTTGATGTGCATTGTGAACGTGTCTGTGGGTGAAATGTACATCATTGTGTTGTGTATGTCCTACTTTGTGTGTTGTTTGTTATTTGTATGTATATATATGAGTGTCTATAAACTGAACCACATACTGGCTATCCTTCCCGTAGGGTGGGAGCTGGTCATAGGTGACTGGAATCCTCAAATCAGCAGTCTGTGTGTGTGTGTGTGCATGCGCGCACGTGTGTGTGTGTGATTTGTATGTGTGTTTGGGGCTTCTGAGTTCCCCCCATGACTCAAATATTTTCTTCAGTACTTTCTTCTGGAGCACCATTGAATGAGATAACCAAGGCTCCAAGCAATTCCCTGTTTCTGAAATGGATCTGCTATGGTTTTCCTATACCTGAGCATAACTGAGTCACTCAGAGTTTTTTAACCCTTCATTTAATGTCCCAGGCAAGAACAAGGTAGGCATCATACCATGTGAAGTGGACTGCAAACCCCTACCAAATGGCAGAGAGACCTTGGGAAAATCACTTAACTCCTTGGCCTCAGTTTTCAACTTAGAAAATGGAAGGAATTACAGTTGCCTCATGAAACTGATAGTCCCTCCATATATATGTACTGTTTGAATAAATGATAATGAATGTGCCAGTCTTTTGTCAAGTGAAAAATAGATCAATATAAATGAAGGGAACTATCTAGGCAGGGAACTAAGAACATCTTGAACTGCTTTGACTTCTTTGCAGCCCTAAAGCAACAGAGGGTGTCTGGTGCTTCTAACCAATGGTGGAGGAAGTTTCCATGTGCAGTAGTTAACAGTATGGGCTCTGATCACACAGACATATTAGTTTGAACTTCATGAAGCAGTGAATATTTTATAATTTTTAATGTAGAGAGAAAGGCAGTACATATAGTTTATATACATACACACACACACACACACACACACACACACACACATATATATGTAGAACTTATATCATTTATGTTCCTATTGCCTAAGGACTAAAATAGGTGAAAGAACATCCATTTTAAGGCAGATGGAAATATTTTTAAAATCTGTGAATATAAAGCTGATGTGTGGATTTAATTAGGAAGTGTACGTAAAGTCATTAGCCTAGCATCCAAGTAGTCACTAAAATGTTCACCATTCCTGTAAATGGTAATTTGTGGACTATTATGGTTTGGGAAATTTCTGGCATCAAGGAACTTTAAACGACCACCCACTTCTAGACCGACCACAAGTTTACAGCTCTAGGTCACTGGGACCCAGCCAGGTTCACAAGAGAAGCATGACGATGCTCCAAGAACCACACCTCAGCACTGGAGCCTCACCTTACTAAAAGGAAAGAACAACTGATAACAGTTTTCAGAGGCTATTTTGCTGTTGCTGCCACAAAGAATTTTTACAATGTGTCTCTATTTTCGTGTAGCAGATTATCCCTCTATCCTTACCAAGATCTACGCTCACAGAGAGCAGGAGCGTTGCCTTTCTGCTCACTGTGGTATTCTCAGTCCTTAGTAGAGGTCCATGTTCAGATTCAATGTTAAATATATAATTGTTGAACAGGGAAAGCCCTCTTGATTCTTAGCAATGAGGTGTTGTTTGCTGCTTTTGGGTGCGATGTTTTTCTGGAGCCAGACTAGGTAGAAAGCAGATGCCTGCATCCCTATATGTGAGTAATTATTAGAGTGTAGCGAAAAATTAATTGTTTTCAGAGTTTGTGACAGAGAATTAAAGTATGAGATGTGATGGTCATGATCATCCTTTCTAGTTTCCTGATCTACCTGAGCTTTATTCACCCCCAGCATACAGAAGAGCAGTATGAGGTCTGAGAACAAGAGCAGCGTGTCAGAGTTCCTCCTCCTGGGGCTCCCCATCATGCTGGAGCAGCAGGACCTGTTCTTTGTCTTATTCCTATGCATGTACCTGACCACAGTGATGGGGAACCTGCTAATCATCCTGCTCATCAGGCTGGACTCTCGCCTACACACCCCCATGTACTTCTTCCTCAGCCACTTGGCCTTCTCTGACATTTCCCTTTCATCTATCACGGTTCCAAAGATGCTCAAGAACATGCAGACTCAGCAACAATCTATCCCCTATATGGGGTGCATTTCTCAGTTGTATTTTTTCATAGTTTTTGGTTGTCTTGACAATTTCCTTCTTGCAGTGATGGCATATGACAGGTATGTGGCCATCTGTCAGCCACTCCACTACACAACTGTTATGAGGCAGGAGCTGTGTGTCTCACTAGTAGCTGGGTCCTGGTTCTTCTGTTGTGCACATGCCCTTTTGCACACCCTCCTCTTGGTCCAATTGTCCTTCTGTGCTGACAATACCATTCCCCACTTCTTCTGTGACCTCACTGCACTCCTGAAGATAAGCTGCTCAGACATCTCTCTCAATGAGCTGGCCATCTTCACTGAGGGAATAATGCTTTTGATTCTGCCTTTGACTGGTGTCTTGGGCTCATATATCTGTATAGGGACCACCATCCTAAGAGTCCCCTCTACCAAGAGACTCTTTAAAGCCTTTTCTACTTGTGGCTCCCATCTCCTTGTGGTATCATTGTACTATGGGACACTTGCAGGTGTCTACTTTTTCTCCACATCATGGGACTCCAATGACAAAGTCGTAATTGCTTCAGTCGTGTATACAGCGGTTACCCCCATGCTGAATCCCTTCATCTATAGCCTGAGGAACAGAGATATAAAACATGCCCTAGAAATATTTGTCAATAGGGCTAAATTCTTTCAGTGACAATCACTAAATACTTTTATTGCAGTCATGAGCAGAGTGAGATGTGTCTCCTAAAATTATTGTGTTTGACAGCTGTACACAATTTTAAAATAATATACATTCTGCTATCATGAATATTGTTGTTACTATGCTAACTACACCAAGTTTGCTAATTGGAATGTTACATGTTCTTAATCCCTAATTAATTTCTTCTGCTTGTTTGTAACTTCTAATAAGATATGTACATAATCTTATGGAAAATATTTTGCACAATATCATTGTGGATTTGTTTTTTTTATCCTTCTTGTTATGTCATTTTTTGCTAATGTATATTTTATACTATGTTATTGAGGACATGTAAATTTATCGTCATGATCTGCTCATGGTGGACTCATTCTTTTAGGTAGTAGTGTGCTGAAGATGGCTTGCATTGGCTGAAAGGTGATTGTGCACATCTCTTCCAACTCCACATTCAATGACATCATATTGGTAGGTTGAAATCAGGCATAATGGGAACCGTGACATTATGGAAATTGGAAAATCATACAAAGTAAGACATGGTAAAAAAAAAAAAGGGAGAGAGAGCATCATTTTTCATGCATTTAAAAGCACACTACTGCATTTATAATTAGGAGATATCTCTCTTTATCTCTAGCAATGGCTCCTACCTTAACCTCTCATCCACTTGTTCTGATATTAGTATAGGTACACCAGTTTTGTTTTGGTTAGTATTTCGATGGTATTTATTTTCCATCACTTTAAGCTAGTCTCTGTCATTTTATTTGTGAGGACTCTGCTCTTAACAGAGTAAAGTTGGGTTTTGCTCTTTTTATGATGACTGACATTGATTAAATTTCTGGAGAATTTGATCTATTAACATCTAATACAATCATAATACATTTTAATTTATATTTTTCATATTACTATATATTTTCTGTTGGACATCTGTTGTATATTTATTGTGTATTTTCTTTCTCCTTTTTGATAAGTTAAATATATATTTAGTTTCCCCATTCCCCTCTAACTTTTTAATCATACATTATTATTTTATAATTGTTTTCTGTGTCTTATGTAGAGATTCCTCTTACTTTCTCTTCAATTTTTTAAATTGTTGTATAATATACGTAACATGAAACTTACCCTTGGAACCATTTGAGCTATACAATTCAGTGGTATTTAGTACATTCATCACCACTGTCTCATCCAAAGACTCCAAAAGAAAACTCTATGGAATGTCAATGCAATCGGGTACTTTGCAGCTGTGAAAAAATAATTATAATGACATCCATGAACCAATAAGGAGGGATTTCCAGGATATATTGTTAAATGGAAAAAAGCAATGTGTAAGAAAACAAGCATAGCATGCTACTTTTTGTGCAAAAGTGAAAAGGAAGCAAACTATATATATATATATATATATATATATATATATATATATACTGGATGTTTGAGCAAAAAGAAATAGAAAAAGAACAAATCAGAAACTAATGAGATTGCTCACCTACAGGAGGTGAGTAGGAATGTGGTAGAAAAGGTAGGGAGATGAGTATGTTTATTTCTCTAGTTTTGATTACGTTATCTTTTACCTACTAAAAAATAAACAGAAGAGGGTGGGGAATAAAGCAAAATAGAATAAAACAAAACAAATGAACCTAACTACATTGCAAATTAATCCCATAATCGGACTAAAATGGAATATTAACTAACTAACCTAAGTAATTCTTGAACACAGAATTTCGTCTATTTAATCTCAAAATAAAGAAAAAATCTAAACATAGTTTTTGAGCTGCAGTTAGTTCTTCATTAACAGTGATGTGAGTTCAAGGTTCTGAAATTACATGACATATATTCAAAGATTCAACAAATAAGTAAACATATTGTGGAAAAGGGAATGATTCCTCACTATCAGGAAAGGCACCATGTTGCGTGGAAAAGAAGAGACTGGAAAGAACTTTATGGTGTCAAACTAGATTTGGAGATATCAACTTGAACCATGTTTTTCAAATGTATAAATAGATTGAAATGCATACCTTATTTGTGTCAATATCTATAATGTTCCCATCCCCTAATCTTTCTGACCCACCTCCTATGGGTAACCCATCTTTAGTTTATTACTTTGTAGTGTCTACTTCCTGCATTCATATATATATATATATATAATTTCCCAACTATGTTCTCTGAGACCATTTAGAATCCTTTAAAGAAATGAACATGCCTAATGACAAATTTGCTCTTTACCATTCTCCTCTAAAAGTGGCCTATGTTACTTAGAAAAATGGCTGATTCCAGGGTGCAGCCAGGGCACAAGAACAAAATACAACTGATAATTGCAGAAGAAATTATAGAATTAGAAAATCGCTATTTGGTCACCACATCTGCAATAAACTTTAAATATCAGAATCACTAATGGTTGTTAAGCTGGAACCATGCCAAAAAGGAAGAAGGCCAGGTCATCACTGGCATTGGGGACACCATCTCCTGGGACCTCAGTCCCTCTGGCTCATGGACACACAGCTCCCCAAAGGAGAGTAAGAAACAGGCCAGAAGCTTGGGAAGTTTGTTTAAGTTCTCTCATTGGTAACTAAATATTCTATTTTGACATTTCCCTGGAGTTTGTTAAGCAATATGAAAGTCTATAGGCGATCTGAGGCCACGGATATTTCTCCAAATTGTCTGGATACCAGATCTCCTGAAGAGAAGCTGAGGATTTGGGCAGCAGTCTGGAGCAGAAGGTGTTTGAGGTCACTAGTGAAGAGCGTGGGGTCAGAGGGAGCTGGAAATCTGCATTTGGTGGATCTGCCTGTATGCTTGTAGATTTGTGTGCCTTTGTGTTCATGGATGTGTGTGTGTGTGCGCATGCATGTTATTTATGATTGTGTGTGTATATGAGTGTTTATGAACTGAACCACATATTGATCATCCTTCCCTTAGGATGAGAACTGGTCACAGGCGACTATAATCCTCAAATAAGTAGCATGTGCGTGCCTTATATCAATTACAGAAATGTAATTTATAATTCAAGTGTTCTCATAAAGAAAACTCCAAACACAAATGGCTTGATTGGCAAATTTTATCAAATATTTTTGAGGAAGAAATAGTTCCAATGGATTATGTTTACCAAGTGGTAGAAGAATTATTCTTCCATTATTTCCTAATTTTTTACTTTACTTATCTTTTAATGTTGTTGAATGACCATTTGTAGAATTGGCAATTTGACTAATTTATTGTTATTGATTTGGGCTGGTTCTGTGTAAATAAAGTAGTCAGAGGCTTGAACTAAGGAAGATCCTTAATCTCTATTAGCTCCCTTTTTCCCTGACGCAAGAGTAAAAAGATCGAGAAAGAAAACTACTTGTGGACAAGGTATTAGTCTTGGGGAGACCTCAGTAGTCTTTTGTCTACGTGAAAGAGGCCAGGTTTCAGAATCTGACATCTAAGAAACCCCTACTCTGCATCCAGTCCTGTGCTAGGCTCTGAATGGTTGAGGAGAGGGGAGAAGTAAATAACACAACCTCTGTCCTAGAGGTGCAATCACATTTGGGACATAGGAAAGAAATGTGTCCAAAATTGTAGGGCAGATTGTATGTGTAATAAAAACTGGGGTTGGAGGGATGGGTAGGCAAGGTGTGCAGGAGGTAACATTGAGAATGATCCTCTACAAATGGCCACTTTCATAAGAGTCTGAGAGAAGCCCAGCCTGTGGAGGTGTCTGCTAACATGTGTTAAACACAGAGGGAACAAACTTGGATTAGGTTATGGATTGAAATTTGTATCACAGAGTTGTGTTTTTCTGAGGGGACAGCTTGGGTCTTTCTCAGGGAGGAAGTAGGTCTTTATAGTTTCGAGGAATTTATTAATCCATCAACTGAGGCATTCATTCACTCTCAACTCTCTGTCAACATGAATGATTATAAATATATTTACCTTTTGTTGGAGTATACAAAGAAAATGATCATAAGAGCTGGCATTTATTGTGTATTTATCATGTGCTTTAGTATGCATTATCTCAGTTAACCTTAATAGTAACTTCATAATGACAATACTATTATTATCTGAACTTTAAAGCTGATGAGACAAAGATGAGAGAATTTATTTTACTTGTTCAGGGCCAACAATGAATGACTGGCCCAGCCCAGCATCCAGTTCATTCTGACCAGTGCATTGGCAACATCAATATTTGAAGATGACTAAGACATTCCTGCTTCCTGGCTGGAACTATGAACAGGCATAGAGGAGGAGCCCAGGATGATCCTGATATCATGGGCACCCTCTCAGGTGGCTCCTGCAGGTCAGTCCCTCCAGCTTTTGCACAAGCTCCTCTCAAGATCTGATAGGAATGGGAGGTGTTTAGTCTACTTTGACTTTTTCCTTAGCCAGGAGCTTAGGGAATTTCTGAGTCCTCTCTGTGGTTTATAAGATGGTATCCTTCTGCCTGTTGCTCTGAAGTTCAAGGAGAGACATGGAAAGCTCAGGAAGTTGTGAACTCACAGAGGCTTTCCTCTTATGTTTTTGTTCCTGTTGTGCTCAACAGAAGAGGAGAATTCAGGAAATTTCATTAGAAGGCAGCTGAGCTCACCAACGACTGGCACAGGTCAGAGTAAGCTGGGAATTCTAGGTGGGCAAGATGTGTCTCTGTGTCTGGAGGTTGCATATGGATTCCACATGGGTCTGTGTGGTTTTTGTTTGTGTGATGTGGTTATATGCATGTTTTCTTCATGAATTTTGTCTGCGTGTGTGAGATATATACATCTCTCTCTCTCTATATATAGGCACATATGAGAGAGAGATGTAAATGACTCACAATTTGATTTTTTTCTTCTCTGACTCAGAGCACACAGCACCAAATAAGCCCATATTAAGAAGTGCAGAGCATTTCAGAATGTGATTTGGGGTCTCCTAATCAATCCTTTAATCTTCAGTATTTTCCACACTCTACTTTTGTAACTCCCACATTTTCCTCCTCATAATTAAATACATGAGATTATAGAGTCTGAAGAGAGATGGATGTGCTCCTGAATCTAAAGTAGATGCTTCCTGAATTTACCCATAACCAGCATAGGGAGAGGGCTTGAAATCTCTCCTCAGTGATATGGATGTGTGTTGTGATCTTGAGTTTTGTTTGTGGATTATATTTGTGTGTGAGTCCAGATGTTTAGACTGTGTCGTGTGTGTGTGTTTGTACGTGTATTTGATGATTTTTTTTAATTTCCAGTTAGTGTATATGTGGTGGTTCCTGTGAGTGAATGGGGCCCAAGTGCCTCACTCACTGATAACCTCTGCCTATGTTGGGTGCAAGTCAATGGGGGCTGGAACATCTCCTCCTGGAATGAGTGAGTACATGTGTGGCCATGTGTGTTGCTCAACTATGAAGAGGCATGTGTGTGTAGTGGTGTGTTTCTTGTATGATTTTTGTGCAGTGTGTGACTTGTGTGTTTTTGTTTGTATGTGTGCTTGTATAGTTCAGTCTAGATTCATACAATGGACATTTGATTTAGATATGTTACTGGATGTTTTACGTTTGTGTTGTACTGTGCACGTGTTTGTATTTATGTGTGGTGCGTGGTGGATTAATTCTGTGTTGTGTGTCCAATCTGTGGTATTATTTATTATTTGCATTTATATGAGTGTGTGGATAAATAAACCACACACTTACCATCTCTTACTCAGGGCTGATATAGGGCACAGGTGGCAAGAAATCACAGGTCAGTCATTTAAATGCACGTGTATGTGTGTATTTCTTGGATGTGTTTTAGGGTCTTCTGGTTGGTCCCTATGAAGACTCATATATTTCCTAAACTAACTTTCAAAAGTGGCTATATTTCTGTATTGAGCAGGCAGGTTCAGGTGCATTTCCACCACTGGGCAGGTGTCATGCACTAATAGATATGAACTCAGTGTCTGTAGTACATCTGACACGGCACCAATCCTCAATCTGGGCCCTTATGTGTTTTTGTGACTTTGGGAAGTGACTTCATCTCTCTGAGGTTCAGATACCTCACCGGCAAAGGAGGGTAACTATTCCTACTGCACAATGCTATTTTGAGGATTAAATGAGGCAATGCATACAAACCATTCAGCACCATGTCTGGCACATAATAGGTGCTCAGTAAAAAGGAGACATTTTTATTATCTTCCCCCAAACCCATTGTTTGTGTCATGGAGGTTCCTTATTTCACCACCATTTGGGGCAGAACAGGTAGAAGTCAGAGGAAACTGGCTCCCCACAAAGGATCCCTCTCACTCTTCAAAGTCACACATTACAGCCTTTCCATGGCTTATGTCCCAGCAGCCTCCTTCACAAGGTTCTGCCCGAATCAAGATGTCTGGTTGGTTCTGTCAACACAAATAATCCATTATCAATCTGTAAATCAAAATCGGGGTGAGTTTATTACGAGCCGAGTTTGAAGACTATAATCCTGGGCCTTCCTTTCCCAAGGGAAAAAGGACACCAAAGAAGTGGGGTGTACAGAGCAGTTATATGCTGTCTTGGAACAAAGAGCATACAGCACATATGATAAGCATGTCCCTTTTACAATAGACAGGAGATTGCTTTGTTGGCACAGTAGGTGAGTTGTCACAAGGTGAGCACAGCAGGTCAGTAATTAATCCTTAGTTTTTGGGAAGAGATTCTTATCCTTAAGGGAATGCTGATATAGGGAAAGATACATCCTTATCTTTAAGGGCATCATTCTTGTCTTTGGGACATCTTAAATATTTAAAGCATACGTACAATGCATGTTCAACAGGCCATGTCAGGCCCTTTTGGAACAACAAGTTCAGGTTGAATTAGTTTTAAAGCGAATGGCTTCTTCATATACTCCAATCTATCCTACTGATTTTCAATTCTTTATCAGTTCCAGCCCTCTTGTTTTCCTCTTGTTGCTTGGTTAGGACTGACACAGCATGTGTCAGTGAGCAGCTGGCCGCCCCATAAGGGTCAGTTAGTGTCCTCATTGGTGGCCATGAATTGAGATAACTAGTGCCCCTGAACAAGTTTCCGGTCCCCGAGGAGGACTTGCTGTCCTGTTCCTATACTTGAGTGAGAATGTCAGCCTGGATTCCCTCTTCTAGGGTATGTGGTTGGTAAACCTTACCTCTAACTTTACTCCAAAAGAAACGTTACATCTGGAATTCAACATCGAAGAGTTGAATGACTGCCAGTTGGTCATTTATCTCTTTCATCTGGTATTTTTTTTACATCTATGAAATGAAGACCATAATATTGCCTTATGTACCATACAGTCTCTAAATATATATTTATTATTTGAAGTTAAAGCATGTAACCCCTTGTAAATTGTGTGATGTATCCATATGATTGGTGACTCTTTCTGACAAAGGTACCTGACATCATATGGCATGTTTCCTTATTCCAACTAATGAAGGGAGTGCTTTCTATGTAGTGTGGTTAAGAGATGGATTCTGGTTAGATATATAGAGAATTTCACCTATTTCATTTATGAGTAATGTATCTTTCCACATTTAAATAATGTATTTTTATTTCTCATAATTAAAATGGGTAGAGTAATATTTATTAGTGTAATTATTCTCTCCAAATCTGTCATCTTGGGTCTTTCATGTGGGCACAGCTGTGAGTGATGAGTAGAACTTGGTGCTGAGTTATCAAGGCTTGCCTAGGATGCTCAGAAAGTAGAGTAACTGATGAGCGAATGCAACCAAATTTTGAGGGAGTGGTGAGGATCCAGAATGAGAAGTGGCTGTATATACACAAATATCACTCTCACATAGTCCCTAGTAAGAATGAGAGCTGACTTTTTAACAATGACAACAATAAAAGTTTGAAGGAAATCAGAAGTGGCTTGATTAGTAAAGTGAAAAAAACAACAAAAATATGTGCCAACCTGAAATACTACATCGGCAAATATATCCGCCAAAATTGAAAGTAAGATAAAGATATTTACAGAGAATCAAAAACCAAAAATAAAAATTGCCTGCAGACCTATACTAGCAGAAACACCAGGGGAATTCTTTAGGCAGAAGGAAAATTATTATTAGAAGAACTTGAAAATTTACAAAGAAATGAAGGATTATAGACATATTCATAAGATTGGTAAACGTAAAAAAAAATTGACTGAACTAAAAAATACCAATAATAAAAATACCTTAGGGGATTATCTAGACAATCCTAACGTCACACTTCTGTGAAAATAAATTTGGAAACTCAGTTGAATTAGATAATTTCCTAGGGGGAAACAAATTACCAAAATTGATTCCTTATGATATAGAAAGTCTAAACAAAAATTTCTGTAGAATAATTGGACAAAGCAAAACTACTCCATAAAATAGAATCAAACCCACATCATTTCATGGGGAAAGCTATTAATGGTCAAAGATCTGATAGTCTAATGCTGCATGAATTGTACCAGAACATCGAAAATAAAGGAAAACATCTTAATTTGTTTTATGGATGAAACAAATATAATATTGACGCGTAAACATGAGAAAGAAGTATGAAAATAAAATTTAAAGTACTTATGACTATTCTTCTCGCAAACACATTCAATAAAATATCAGAAAATAGAATCCAACACCACAATAATAAAATAATACCTATAATCAAATGGGATATTTCCAGGAATTTGAACTTAGTTATATTAGGAAACCTCTAATATAACACATCAAATTAATAAATTGTATGTTAAAAATCATATGACTTTCTCCATAGATGCTGAAAATATCTCAAAAGAATTAGCTAAAACTCAAGAAAAAAAGAATTGCTAGATCCTCTTTAAATAAGATACTTATATTACATGACATACATAATATAGATAAATATTTTTTACAGTTTATAATGTTACATTATGTATATTATTATACATAATAAGACATATTTATATATATCATATCCATTTCATGTAAAATATGTATTACACTTTGCATATTATTATTCATAATAAAATCTATAGTTATACAGTGTATGATATATATATATGTAGTTATACAGTATACAAGTATGTAAGATACAAGAGTATCTTACTTAGTGGGGAATCATTAGACATATTCCCTTTAAGATCAGGATCAAAACCAGAATTCTCACTAAATAACGTTGTGAAAATATTAGCCAATGTAAACAGATTAATGACAGTAATTAATTCATAATAATTGGATAATAAGAAGTACAATCTTCTGAAGATTTTATGCATACTTTAAAAACAGTAGGACATTCTGAAAGCAGAAGTTGTATGGAGTTACTGTAACTGCACAGTTTGTTGAAGAGAATTGAAGTAGTTGTCAGGAGTTAGACATTTGTCAATCACACCTCATTTCCCCCGATCTTTGTTCACAAACGCACACCTCGACAGAGGAAACTCACCTTTCACCCTTTCCTGCCTTTTTAGAATTCAGTCTGAACATGAAATAGGTTACACCTAAACAGACCAGCCATTTCCTATTTCTTTTCCAAAAATGTACCGTTGTGTGTCATCTTCATAGTTAAATCTATTTGTGTTCAATACCCTGGTTTTGTGTTCCTGTGATGTAATCTGATCTACAGCATCTCTGTCATAACTTGCAACATTCCCACAGTGCAATTTCTGTCTTAAAATGAGGTTTTCCTTTACTACCTTCTTTAGACCCTCAGTGTTAGATTCTGTGTGTTGTACCTTACTGAGTAAACATATTACCTAGACTCAGCCCAACGTTATTATTTAGTTTTCCTGCAAAAATATTGGTGTTCTGCCTTTGAATTCAAGCTCTTGCCCTGCTCCATTGGGATAAGTCTCCAGGTGTGAAATATTTCAGAGTCTTTTTTTTTTGTTTTTAACTCCTATAACCCCAGTCATTATGCCACATTGGGCATGGTATTTGGACCAGGATGCCAACTGTTTTCCTGAATTCTCATGAGAGATCGAAACATCTTAATAGGCCATTCCTATTGCAGAGGAGTCTCTGCTACATTGAGGTTGCCTCTCCAACCTGTCAATAACTATCCCCAGCCCTCTGGTCCTTCTTTACCCCCCTTATCTTGTCTTATTTGAGTAAATTTCCTTCAAATCTCCAGATTAGGAATCTAAACTTCTAAAGAATATTCTTCCATAAAATGTTAATAACTAAAGTCAATTATTTCACACCAGTCCATACTCTAAAGCAATTGATATATTATATTTGATAATTTTACCTCTTATATTATTATTCACCAGGTAACAATATCTGTGAATTGATATAGAATGATCTCCAGGATACACTGTTAACAAAAGAAAGCAATGTGTCCAAGAGTATCTGTAACATGCTACCTTTTGTGTAAAAATGAAAGAGAAATAAGAAAATATACTTGATCTGCTCATTTGAGCAAAAAGGAACACAGGAAGAACTCAGAAACTAATGAGTTTGTTTTTCTAAAAAGGCTACATGGGGATGTGTGGGAAGGATGTGGAGATGGGTGTACCTGCTTGTATATTTTGACCAGGTTATCTTTTACATGCTCAAAAATAGATAAATCAAATGAATGGAAAACAAACAAACAAAAAGAATGAAAGCAAAAGAAAATGGGCCAGCCCTGTGGCCTAATGGTTAAGTTTGCATGCTCTGCTCTGGCAGCCAGTGTTCAATTCCCTGGTATGGAACTATACCACTTTTCTGTCAGTGGTCATGCTGAGAAGGGGGCTCACATACAAAAAGAGGAAGATTGGCAATGAATCTTAGCTCAGGGAGAATCTTCCTCAGAAACAAACAAACAAACAAACAAAAAGCAAAATAAATGAACTTAACTGTATTAAAAAAAATAACATAATTAGACAGGAGAAATTAAAATAACCCACATAATTCTTGAAAAGATAATTTGTCTATATCCCCTCACAATAAAGAAAAAAACTATAAAAAATATTGAGTTGCATGTAGTAACTTTGTCATTCACAGTGATATGGGTTCAAGATTCTGAAACTGCTTACCCCATGTTCTAGGATTCTGTGAATAAGTAAAAATATTGTTTAAGAAGGGAATGACTCTTCATTATCAAGGGAAGGTGTTACATACATGGAAAAGGATAGACTGGAAACAACTCTGTGTTGTCAAACTGGAATTGGAGATGTCAGTTTGAACTCACAGTTTTTAATACATACGTAAATAAGTTGACATTTATGTATTGTATATCAATATTTATTCTATATTTTCATTGCCCATTCTTTTTTCCTTATTCCCAACCCACTTCCTATGAGTAACCCTTTCTGCTAGTTTCTTGGTTTCTTGTTTATACCTCTTGCATACACACACACACACACACACACACACACACAAGTATGTGTACGCATGGAAGCCTTGTAAGCAATGAAAATACCTAACAAACTTTCCCTCTAAATACCATTCTTACCTAAAAGGAACACAAATACCCAAATTGCTTCAAATAATGCCTGATTCCAGGGCCAGGGCCAGGAAATAGAAAGATGATCTGGGAAAGTTTTGCTGACCCTGCAAGGAAGGAAATGGTCAACAAATTATGGGGACACAGGAGCCTGCTCAAAGGGACCCACAAATGCTTAATCTTAAATAAATTGGGTTTCAAAAAGAATAACAACAGACAAACAAACACACAGAAAAACAGGACTTATTCTTGGTTACTAGAGGGTAGGGGGAGAGCAGGGCAAAAGAGGGAAAGGAGCACATATGTATGGTGATGCATGAAATCAGACTATTGGTGGTGATCATGATGCAGTTAACACATAATCTGAAATATAGTAATGTACACCTGAAATTTATACAATGCTATAAACCTATTTGACCTCAATAAAATCATTAACGAAAAGAATCACAACCCTAAAGGATTATGACTCAGATATTAAAAGGGAATCTGTGAAACCATAATGATATAAATAAATTAATAAAACAAATAAATGGTAAAGAAGGGAAATTTCTCTCTTACAGAGAACTGTTACATGTAGAATGATTGATGGAATGAGAAAAATCACCTTTTGGCAATCACAATTACAATGATTGTTTCAGGCAAGAATCACTTGATTCTTATTAAGTGTGATGTTATATATAGTGGTTGAAATTTTAAAGAGGAATGGTGTGTATATATAACTGCAAAATATCTTCACAAGCTATCTTTATTAGTTTCAAAAATAAAAATAGTACCTTTATAGTAGAGAAAGCTGGTAGGCACCACCTTAATTAATTGACCAAGATTAAAACCCCAAGTAATTGGAAAAATTGGTATCAGCTGCCTTCTGATAAGGTGCACTGTGGTGTACCTGCCAAAAATCTATGGCTGAATCTGAGATAGATGCCTACCTACATAATAATAAGGGAAACATGCTTAAATGTTCATTTTAGGGGGATCTGGATGAAATGTATATGAGATTTTTTTGGTATAATTTTTTACTTTTCTATAAGTCTTAAATGATTTCAAAATAAAAAGTTAAAAAAATCCTTTGTCCATAATTACTCAATAAGAGAGAATAGAATATCCTACATATCTTTCTCTAAATTTAAAATTGGCATCAGGCAGACAATTGGGATCTTCCAAAATATTCTCCTTGTAGCCCCTGTCAGAGACAGAATATGAACTGCTGAGCCATGGGCAAGGCACAGGAAAGTAATTCTATAAAATCTTAGCCCTGATCTTTAAGAGTTATAGTCTCTATAATGAAACTGTAGAGGCAAATTGACACCAAGAAAAGGAGCATGTCTGTAGAACAAAATGTATCGGCGTATTTGCCATCCACAAATTGGCTCACAAATGTGTCACTAGAAAATGTTATCTATACCAATGAGCGCTAGATAGTCTCGTTTGCCCCTCCAGTCCATTCTCCAGCCTTCTCTAGGCTGTTATCTCCCAGAGTCTGATCTTTATGGACTGCACCAACTGGGCTCCCTGGTTCTTTGGATTTGGCCAACGGAAACACAAGCAAGAGGTTGAAAGGCAGAAGAAGAGAGAGGTTGGGGCATTTATTCTCCTGTTTTCCTCCCTACAGCACCATGGGTTGACAGTCTCTGTCTGAAGTTCATGTCCAGAGGTCCTCTCCAACCCTTACATGTCTCACCAGGTTCTCAAAACCACTTCCTTCCCTTGCACCTGTTTCGCATTGCTGCTGGCCCTGGGTACCTCACTATCCCTTAGTAGTTTCCCTTAAACTGGCCAAGACCTTTGTAAATAAGCCATTATTACATCTCTTTAAAAAAAATCCTTCATCCAAGCTGGAATCATGCCAATGAAAAGGGTATACATAGCATCAGAGACTCCATCCCCTCAGACTCCAGTCCCCCGTGTCCTGGACATGAAGCTTCCCAAAGGGCAGCAAGAACTTGGCTAATTAGCCTAATGTGACTCCTCCATGACCCAGAAGCCTGGGACCATTGTTTCTGTCCTCTTTCTGGTAATTAAAACATTATCTTTTTGCTCATTGCTCTAGAGTTGGTTAAGGAACTTGAAAATCTGTAGAAGTTCTAAGGCCACAGATATATCTTCTATCTGTCTGGTTACTGACTCTCCTGAAGAGAAGCTGAGGATTTGGGCAACAATCTGGGGAAGAATGATTCCGAGGTCACCAACAATGAGCACAGATCAGAGGAAGCTGTAAATCTGAACTTGGGATGGACCTGGTGTGTGCTTGTGGGTTTGTGTCCGAGTATCTCTGTGTTCATGAAGGTGTGTGTGTGTGTGTGCGCTTGTTTTCCTCTTGTTTGAGTGTTACACACATGGATATGTGCTATGAATCTGACTCACAGCCTGTTTCTTTACCTGAGTTAGACTCAATATGGGCTCTGTTTTAGTGCGTGTAGGCCAAGTTATCAACCTCCTAACATGTGAGTTAGGGACTCCTGATTCATGCCTGTGATCTTAAATATTTGTCTTCTGTTGATATTATGCAACATTTCCCACCCTGGGCAGGAATCATGGCTGAGCAGAGGAGAGCTCAGGATTAGAAATGAGATTGTTGTCTCCGCTCCTGGAGAAGAAGATGCCTTACCTCATCAAAAAACCCAGGTTAGAAAGAGCTGAAATCTCTGCTCAGAAGTGTGTGTTAGTGTATGTGCAACCTCTGTTTGTGGATGGCACACTCATATGTGTCTTGTTTCTTTTCTCTATGTATATGTTACCATGTGTATGTTACTACGTGCGTGAGTTGGTGATGGTTTAATGATGTGCCTTTTTGATAGGCTTCACTGCCCCATGCTGACCCCCTTCCCGGGGAAGCATGTAGTCAGAAGGACCTGAAGCATGCTTCTTAGTAATGGGAGTGTGTGTGCTGCTTGTTGTGGTGTGTGGCTGCGTATGAATGTGTGTTTCCTGTGAGATTTTTGTGTTGTGTGTGGTCTTGTGTGTTTTTGGTGATATGTGTGTATAGTGATGAGTTATGTATAGGTTGTGAGTTGAATATGTGTCAAGTGACCAGGTGTGTCATGTGTCAGGTGTGTTGATGTGCATTAAGAGTGTGTTTGTGGGTGAATGGTACAAAATTTTGTGTTGTGTGTCTTGCTTTCTTTATGACTTGTGTGTATGACTGAGTTATTTATGACTAGTATGTATGTATATGCGTGTTGGTAACTGAAATACACATCAGATATCCTTCCCTTAGGATGAGAACAGGTCATGGGTGACTTGAATCCCCCATCAGCAGTGTGTTTGTGTGTGTGTATGTGTGATTTTTATGTGATTTGGGGGCTTATTTCCCCAAATGACTCAAATATTTCCTTCAGTATCTTCTTCTGGAGCACTGTTGACTGAGATAACCAAAGCTCCAAACTCTCTGTTTCTGAAATGGATCTGCTATGATTTTCATATACCTGACAGTAACTGAGTCACTCAGAGTGTTTTAACTCCACTTAATATCCCAGGCAAAGACAAATTAGCATCATGATGCATGAAGTTAGAGTGCAGAACCCCCACCAAATGGCAATGAGAATTTGGTAAAATCACTTAACTTCTTGGTCTCAGTTTTTAATCTATATAATGGAAGGAAGTAAACTTAAATGACAATCAATGTGAGAATCTTTTGTCAAGTGGAAAATAGATCAATATAAATGAAAGGAAATAGCTAGGCAGGGAATGAAGATCTTCAACTATTTTGGCTTCACGGAAGCTGTAAATCAACACAGGGTGTCTGGCACTCCTAACCAAAAATACCAGAAGTTTCCATATGTAATGGTTGAGAGCGTGGGATCTGATCACACAAACATATTAGCTAGAACTGCACAAAGTAGTCAATATGTTATCCTTTTTAGCCTACAGAAAATGACAATGTTATATACACACATATATATGTATGATTTATGTCATTTCTGTTTCTATTTTCAAAGAGCTAAAATAGGTGAAAAAACATTCATTCTTAGTGCAGCTGGGAGGACTTTTTATTTTTTTTTAATCTGAGAATGTAAGGCTGATGTGTGGATTTAATTAGGAGTTATAGGTAAAGTTCTTAGCCTAGTTCCAAGCGTTCACCAAAACATTCACCATTCTTACAAAAGATAGCTTGTGGACTATTCTGGTTTCGGAGGTATTCCAGCATCAAGTGGCTTTAAATGACCACCCACTTCTCGAGTGACCATGAATTTACTGCCATAGGTCAATGGGACCTGGTCAGATTCATAAGATGAGTGTGATAACACTCCAACGACACTGCCTCAGCCCTGGGGTCTCACGTTACTTTAAGGCAGAAACAACTGATACCAGTTTGCTGAGGCTCATCTATTTCTGCCACAGTGAATTATTATGATTTGGCTCTGTTTTGGTGTAGTGAATTATCCCTCTATGCTCATCAAGTTCTACACTCACAGAGGGAAAGAACTCTGTCTTTCTTGTTCACTGCTGAAATTTTAGTCCTTAGTAGGAGTTCATGTTCAATAAATAATGGTTGAATAAAATCATGAACACTCTCTTGCTTCTGTACAATGTGGTCTCATAGCCTACTGTTGGATGTGATGGTTTACAGGAGTCAGACTGGGATAGCATGAAGATGCACACATCCACAAGTATGAGAAATTAATGAGTCTATTTAAAAATTCATTGTTTTCCCATAGAATTACAGTATGAGATGTGATGGACCTGATAATATTTTCTAAATCCCTGATATTCCCAAACATCCTTCATCCACAGCATACAGAAGGGCACTATGAGGCCTGAGAACAAGAGCAGCGTGTCTGAGTTCCTCCTCCTTGGGCTCCCCTTCTCACTGGAGTATCAGGGCTTGTGCTTCACCTTGTTCTTGGGAATGCACCTGACCACAGTGCTGGGGAATCTGCTCATCATCTTGCTCATCAGGCTGGACTCTCGCCTCCACACTCCCATGTACTTCTTCCTCAGCCACTTGGCCTTCTCTGACATTTCCCTTTCATCTGTCGTGGTTCCAAAGATGCTCATGAACATGCAGACTCAGCAACAATCCATCTCCTATGTGGGGTGCATATCTCAGATGTGTTTTTTCTTAGTTTTTGCTTGTCTTGACAATTTCCTTCTTGCAGTGATGGCATATGACAGGTATGTGGCCATCTGTCAGCCACTCCACTACACAACTGTTATGAGTCAGGGGCTGTATGTCTCCTTAGTAGCTGGATCCTGGTTATTCTGTTGTGCACATGCTCTGTTGCACACCCTTCTCTTGGTCCGACTGTCCTTTTGTGCTGACAATACCATCCCAAATTTCTACTGTGACCTCACTGTGCTCCTGAAGATGAGCTGCTCAGACATCTCCCTCAATGAGCTGGTCATCTTCACTGAAGGAGGAATGCTTTTCTTTTTGCCTTTGAGTAGCATCTTGGGGTCATACATCCGGATAGGCTCCACCGTCTTGAGGGTCCCATCCATCAAGAGATTCTTTAAAGTTTTTTCTACCTGTGGCTCCCATCTCTTTGTGGTGTCTTTATACTATGGGACACTTGCAAGTGTTTACTTTTTCTCCTCATCATGGGGGTCCAATGACAAAGACATAATTGCTTCAGTCATGTATGTGGTAGTTACCCCCATGCTGAACCCCTTTATCTATAGCCTGAGGAACAGAGATATAAAACAGGCCCTAGAAATATTTATCAATAGGGCTAACTTCTTTAAGTGACAATCACTAAATCCTCTTATTGAAGTCATGAGTACAGTGAAATATATCTTACTAAAAATATTGTATGGTTGACAACTCTATATAGCTTTAAAAGAATATGCATTCTGCTGTCATGCTGATTGCTGTTAACACGTTAACTGGGTCAAGTTTGCTATTTGGATTGCTAAATATTCTTTATTCCTAATTAAATTTTTCTGCTTATTCATCATCTCTTATAAGATATGTACAAAATCTTATGCAAAACAATGAACACAATTATAATTGTGGATTTGTGTTTTTCTCCTTTTAAATATACCACTTTTTGTTTTATATTCTTTATGCCATGTTCTTGAAGAGACACAGAATTAGAATTTCAATCTGTTCCTGGTGGACTGATTCTTTTACTTAGTAATGTGATGAAGTTGGCTCACATTGGTTTCAAGCTGATTGTCCGCATTTCTTTGTGACTCCAAAAACAGTGACATCATGTTGGGAGATTGAAATCAGTCATAATGGGAACAATGACTCTATGGAAATTAGAAAACACTACAATTCAAGACTTTCTAAAAAAGAGAGAATAATTTTTTATGCATTTAATAGCACACCACTTCATTTATAATTAAGAGATATTCTTCTTTATCTCTGCAATGGCTTCTACCTTATAAACTCATCTACTTTTCCTGATATTCATATAGATATACCTGCTTTCTTTTGGTTAGTCTTTTCACAGCCTTCTTTTCCATTATTTTATTTTAAGCTTTTCTATATCCTTATACCTGTGAGGTGTCCGCTGTTAACAGTGTAAAGTTATATTTTTCTCTTTTTATGCAAATCATCAATCATTATATTTCTGGAGAATTTGTTCTGTTAACATCTAATGTCATCATGATATATTTTAATTTATATTTTCCATATTACTTTATCTTTTCTGTTTGAGACCTCTGTTTCATATTTCTTTTCTCTTCTCTTTCTCCCTTTTTATTATTTAAGAATATATTTTGTTATTGCATTCCCCTTCTAACTTATTAATCAGACATTATTATTATTTTATAATTCTCTTCTATGCTTTATGTTGAGATTACTTCTTACTTTCTCTTTAAAATATTTTCCTTGTAGTATAATATACATAACATGAGTTTACAATTTTAACCATTTGAGGTATTCAGTGCAGTGGTTCATAGTACATTCATCATCACAATCTCATTCTAGGACTACAAAAACAAACACTATGGAACTTCAAGGCCATTGAGTACTTTGCAGCTGTGAAAAAATAATGGCAAAGATGTCTATGTTCAATACAGAGGCATTTCTAAGATATATTGTTAAATGGAAAAATAAACAACTTGTAAAAAGACTATGTATAATACGCTAATTTTTGTAACAAAGTGAAGGGGAATAAAATAGACATATATCTTCCCTTTTGAGTGAAAAGAAACTCAAGAAGAATGAATCACAAACTAATGAGATTGCTTAAGTATAGTAGGTAGGTGGGAATGGGGTGGAAAAGATGGAGAAATGAGTATATTTATTGGCAGAGTTTTGACTGTATTATCTTTTACCTACTAAAAATAAATAGAAGATGACGAATAAAAAAAGAACAAAAAACACACAAATGAATCTAACTATATTTCAAATTACTACCATAATTAGACAAAAGGTGAAGAGAACATAGTAACTTAAGAAACTATTGAATACAGAATTTTGTCTATCTACTCCCACAATAAAGAAAAACTATAAACAAAGTTTTTGAATTGCAGTTAGTTTGTCATTAACAGTGGTATGATTTCAAGATTCTGAAATTACTTAACATATATTCAAAGATTCAGCAAATAAGTAAACACATTGTAGAAAAGAGAATGACTGCTCACTATCGAGATGTTGATGTAAATATTCAATAACGACTCTATATTAAAAAAAAAGAAGAAGAGTTTTATTTGAGACAAACTGAGGACCTGATAAACACAATAGAGGACATTTATTTTAATGAAACATGAAAGCCCTCCTTTTTTCGTAGACTACTCAAAGGTAAAGAGAAAAAAGTCCCGTAATATCTTTATCAAGGGCAGCCTAAAAGTCTAAGAAATTACCCCTTTAAGAGAAAGAAAACAAAATTCTAATTTTTGCACCAGCTTACTTTTTATATTGAAACTCATTTACTTAATTAAGTTTATTTCAATCTTTGCCATCCTGACCATGCAGAAAATTCTTTCCTTGGAATTTATATTCCACAAATATTCTTAAACTTTCCTTTTTACATTCAGAATTTGTTCCATGCCTTCCCTCCATCCTAGTAATTTGGACATTTACTTTCTTAACAAAATAAACAAACAAAGATATCTCCACTCCTCATATCTTCTTGACTGAAAACATGCATCTTCCTCTCCTTGTATTCAGAGATATTTCCCTTATTCTTTACTTGAACTTTCTATGGATTGGCAGAGTTATATATACTGTCTTGAAATATGTGATTTCTCATGGAAAATTTTTCAGCATGCCACAAAACTTGTTTATTAACAAAAACGTTATTTTTTTAGTTTCTCTGTAATAAGAAGCCAAAGATAGATAAATCTATATTCAGTAATTAATGTCTAATATTTTGATCATATGTGGAAATGACCTATTTACCTAATAAATTTCTACCATTTAACTTAATTTAGCAATAGTCTAAATTTTCAAGTTAGCAAAAGATTTTGAAGCCATTTTTAAGTACATGTACCATAACATACAATTATTTTTTAAAGTTTTACATAAAACCTTTTATCTTCCTCACATCTATTTAGTTTATTTGTTCTCAATAGTTATGTTTAGATTGCCTACAAAAACTTCATGACACATATAACAAAATAATCTATCAGTTTAAGTTATTTTTGCTAACAAATTTTGTAACAGACATAACATGAGCTTATTTGACTAATATGTGTAGCATGAAGACTGCATATATGCATTTTATCCAATGCTGATAACTCTGAAGATATGTTTATTTCAACCAAAACAAGCAACTTAAATAAGCTTTCACTTACCATATACTATTTTATATCATGTTAACTTGAAAAACCTTTGCGTTAGTTTCTATTGCATTTAGAAATAATTTACATAAGCACTACTCTAAGCCAATTAAATAGAGCTCTTTTAGAAACTATATCATCAGAGGTTGAAAAATTCACATGTGTTTATGGCACACATATATAGACATACATAGGTATATAGACACAAGCAGAGATCTTAAATAGCTTTTGTTAAATTTTTGCTATGAATCAGGTACCATACAAAACTCCCTAATTTATAAAAGAATAGTTGGATCCAAATTGTGTTTCTGGCAGATGGAATAAATTTAGGTTATCTCCTTAGAAATCAGTGATAGTCTAGATAACAGTTCACAGAGAGGTTAGAAGCTTTTTGAGATAAATGTGAGTAGAGAGTTGGGGTTGGTGAAAGGGAATGGATGGTGTCTGAAGTGCCTCTACAGCTGCATTACCAGTTTTGCAAAGATTCGTAAGATGAATACAGTTGCTATCAATTCCTCAGAAATTGTCTTGTAAGTTAAATGACATAAGAGATTGATCTAATTGCCAAACTACATTGTCTTTAATTTGCTTCTTTCTCTCTGGGGACACAGTTTTATTTTAACTTAGCCTATAAAAAGAGTAAGTTGCTAAACCATTTCAAGTATCTTGTCAGTTTTCAGCCAGGACAAACAGTAAATATTTCTGGTGGTATTAAAAAACTCCATTAATTTTTTAACTTTAGTTTTTCCTTGACTATTTAAGGCAATAATGTAGCAGTTTCTCAGAAAAATCTCTCAGCATCTCATCAACTCTGTTAGGGGCTCATATGGGACCTTATTTTACAGGTAGCTATGGGGGTGTTTGTTAAGTCATTAACTTAACAGACTTTTGCATAGTCCTTTCTTTTAGTTACCTTTTATATCTTAATTTTTTATTATTTTTTTTTGCCAGGAAACTGTCAATAAGGCTATTTTGGAATTTTGAAGCCTTTGGTTTTAGGTGCACTTCTTACATGATCTTATATAATTGGACTGTTCCTTCTAATGGCCAATGTAATTCCCCTGAGTCCAATGGAAGTTTGGTAGGATCCTAGTCACTAATGGAATCAACACACATTTGTGTCCAATCATATCTGAAAGCAAATGGACTGCCGTTCGCATTTCTGTCCAATGATATTTTGAGGCCCCCAACCTGTTGGTTACCAAGCCAAGCTCTCAGGACACAAAGCACGCTTAATATAATTTTGGTGTTATTTGTAAATATTTAAAGCTTCTGGAACCATTAGTTTCTGAGTTAGTGTGCCAGAAGGTGGCATGCTTGACTCTTTAGAGATTACAGTTTGCATTTAATCTGTTCCAGGGTTCTCAAATCTAGTGCACAAAAGACAAATTTGGGAACCCTAAAAGAGCCCCATATTGGCCACTATAATTTTAAATTACCCCTGGTTTTCTTGATCCAAAGATTCATCCACTTACAGCTATCCTCTTCATATTTCTTAAACACATATCCAATAGCTTGAAAGTAGGCATTTCTCCCAAAGAGGACTTAGAATTGGTGTTCCCCATTTTGACCATCTAAGATTTAAATTATCTTTTGTCAATTTTTCTCATTTTGTTAAGTACGTGCAAGTAAAGGCTCTGTACATACCTTACATAAATTAGCCAGAGATCCAGTGGGTAGCTGCCCATCTGGAAGCTGGTCAGCTTTAAGTGTGGTTTCCCATTTTCTTTTAGTTTCATCTTAATGTAAAATATGAACAATTCCTAAGGGAAGTGTAGTGGGTCAAAACTGTGCTGCTTGTGAGTGTCACTTCCTAAAAGGTTGTGAACAGTCTTATATGCCTGAGTTTCTCCTGCCAGCCATCCAAAATAACCATGAGAGCTCAGAGCACTGGATGATGAATCCATGTACGTTTCCTTAGATGAGCCATCAGTTAATTATTTGATGTAAACAATCACGATGGAGTTCCCTATGAGACTGATGCACATCACGAGCATTGTTTGCAGATGCTTCTACTAGATTCTCAGTCATCTGAGAGTGCCTTGTGGCTGCAAGGAGCAAATATCCTTTGTCTTTAAGAGCTAAACTAGGACAGCCTCTCATTTTGCTTTCAAACAATTTGTTCAGACTTTGTAAGCATAAATTTTTTATAATTATTAAAGCAAAATTTAAAGGTCAGCCAACCCAGTTCACTCCAAATTTCCCCCTACATTCCCTTTACCTAGGAAACGTACCGGTACACCCTTAAGATGTTAAGTCCGAAGACCTGAAACAGCTTGAATAAAAGTGGGGACTGTCAACTTAAATAAGGAAGCCTGGATTTCAGAAAAACTCAGCAAAACCTCTAAATAGTGCAGTGAAGTTGAAGGGGCACAATGGAACTGGGCTGGTACTCTAACTTAAAGTAGGCTCCACGTGGTCTTAGGTGGGTTTCTCTGAACTCCTACCTGGCTCAACTAAGAAATGTCAATGCTAACAATCAACAATCATTCTATTTTAAAGAAAATAAGAGAGTTATATTTGAACAAACTAAGGAATATAGCTTGGGAGTTAAAACGTTCACAAAGGAAGAAATTACCCCAGAGAAGAGCAATTTTCAGCACAGTTATATACCATTTCAAAACAAAGATATATACATAAAGCATGACAAGGATACATTCTTTCAAGAGTTCAAGGAGATTTTCATACATAGACAGATTATCACGTACACAGTGGGTCAACATGACCCTGGTATCATAGGAAGAGAGGCATTAATTCAATGAGTACATTATTTACTTTAGGGTAATTATTAAAGCAGATATACAATGTATGTCAGGTAGACCTTAAGTCAGGCTTCCTTGGTTCAAATAAAATTCAGGCTAAGTCAAATTCAAAACTGAATGGCTTTCCCATATACTTTAATATATAAGAATTTTCTTGTCAGGGGAAAAGTACCATATACATGAAAAAGGAGAGGCTAAAAAAATACCTATGGTGTCAAACTAGAATTTGAGATATCAGCTTGAGGTCATTGTTTTTTAAATGTATAAATAGATTGAAATTTATGTATTATATATCAACATCTATACTGTTCCCATCACCCATTCTTTCTGTCCCACTTCTGACCCACTTCCCATGGTAACAATTTCTTTACGTTATTAGTTTCTAGTTTCTACTTTCTGCATTTCTTTTATATATATTTCCTAGCTGCGTCCTTTGAGATCATTTAGAAGCTTTGAAAGCAATGAACACACCTAATGCCGAATTTGCTCCTTACTATTCTCCTCTTGAAGGAACTAATATTATACAGAAAAATGGCTGATTTACCACCAGGGCCAGGACATAATAATATTATCATAGAAAATTTTGCTGAGCCTGAAAGTATGATGTGCAGAATGAATCATGGGAACACAAGGCCAGCTCCCATTTGCCAAATTTGGAATAATTTGAGCTTCAAAATGAATAATACAAGAAATAGATTATGACTCAAATAAATAAGAACACAGGAGTTCATAATGATATACATAATTCAAAGAAAAAACAAATGAGCAGTTCTGATGGAAAGTTCCCTCTTGTAGAACAGCACAACTGACAAATGTGGAATAAATTATAGAATTGGAAAATGACCATTGGGCCACCACATTTGTAATAATTTTTTCATATATGAATCATCAATGGATGTTAAATATAGTGAGTAAAATTTTTAAAATAAAAAAGTTATGGTTATATAATCTCAAAATATCTACAAAAATGATAATTATTAACTAGAAAGGAACGCGGTAACTTTACAGTAGAGAACCCGACAGACATTACCTTAACCAATTGATCAAGGACAAAATCACTAGCAATTGGAAGAATTGATATTATATGCCTTCTGATAATATGCACTGTGGTAGATATGTTGAAAATCTAAGCCTGTAATAACCCACACATATAAGTTAAAAATAAAATATTAACCATTGGAGAAATCGGGGTGAACTGCATGTGCAAATTCTTTGTATCATTTTACAACTTTAAGTCTGAAATAATTTCAAAGTAAAAAGAAAAAAAATTCTTTGTGCCAGACGGAACTATATCCAAGAAGAAAGGAGCCCAGGTCATCATTTGCATCAGGGACACCATCCCCTGGGACTTCAGTCCCTCTGGCTCCTGGACACAGAGCATCCTAACGGACAATTAGAAATTAGCCAGAACCATGGGGACTTTGTTTCAGTCCTCTCACTGGTAATTAAAATGTTATCTTCTGACTCATTTCTCTGGAGCTGGCTAAGGAATATGAAAGTGCCGAGGCCATATATATTTCTTCTATTTATCTAGATACTGAATTCCTTAAGAGAAGCTGAGGATTTGGGCAACAGTCTGGAGCAGAAGTTGTCGGAACTCATTAAGGACAAGTAGGTCAGAGGGAGCTGGAAATCTGCACTAAGCAGTGGATCTTCCAGTGTGCTTGTGCATTTGTGCGCCTTTGTATTCATGGGTGTGTGTTTGTGCATGGGTGTGTGTGTGTGTATGCTTGTGTGCATGTTGTTTGATAGTTGCACGTGTGTGTGTATTATGTATCTAACTCACCTGATTGTTTACTTGAGTTAGACCCAATCTGGGCTCTGTTTTAGTGCCTGTAGACCAAGTTATCAGCCTCCCAATGTGTTATTAGGGACCCCTGATTTATGCCTGCGATCTTAAATACTTACATCACAGCTGAGTGAATGAGCAATCAGCATTGGGTGTGAGATTCTTGTTTCTGCTGCTGGAGAAAAAGATGCCCAATCTTATCGATGAACCCAGATCAGAAAGGGCTCAATCTCTGCTCAGCAGTGTGTACTAGTGTATGTAGAAGCAGTGTTTGCTGGTGACACACTTGTGTGTGAGAGCAGGAATGTGTTGCTTGTTTTTGTCTGTGTTTATGTTGCCATGTGTATGTTAGCACGTGCATGGGTTGTTGGTGGTTTAGTGACTGTACCTGTGCAAATAGGCTTAACAGCCCTATGCTAACTGCCTTCTTCCAGGAAGGGTGTGGGTCAGAAGGATCCAAAGCACACCTCTCCGTAATGGTAGTGTCTGTGCTGTTTGTTGTAGCGAGTCTATGGCTGAGTGTGCACGTGTGTTTGTGGGCATCTGATTAGCATCCATGACCTCAAATATTTCCTTAAGTGCCCTCCTTCTGGGGCACCACTGGTTGAGATACCTGAAACCCAAGAGACTCTCTGTTTCCTGAAAGGGATCTGCTATCATTTGCACATTGCTGAGTCTGACTTAGTTACTCAGAGTTTTGTAACCTTTTACTTTCACTAAATATTGCAGGCAAAAAGAACTCCAGGCATCATGCTGTACGAACTTAGACTACAGAATCACCACCGAGTAGCAGAGAGATCTTGGGAAAGTTACTTAACTACTTGGCCTCAGTTTCCACATCTATAAAATGGAAAGAATTACACGTGTCTTGTGAACCTGACATGCCCTCAGTAAATATTTACTGTTTAAATATAGCTTATTATGTGAATTTTTAGTCAGTTGGAAAGTTTCTAAATATTAAGGAATGAAATTATCTAAGCAGAGGACTAAGAAAATTGGTGACAACTTAGGCTTCCTTGTATCTCTAAAATAATAGAGGGTGATTTGCTCCCCTGCCAATGAAAGGAGGTTAAGAAAGGAGGTGTAGTGGTTAAGAGTATGGGCTGTGACCACACCGGCATTAGACGGAACCACATGAAATAGCTAATACTTTAAAATTTTTAATTTACAGAAAATGGTAATATAAAAACCAAGTTATATGTATTAAATATTATGTACATTATATATCATGTATATTAAAGATATACAGAAATACATTATTTTGTGTGTCTGTGTGTGTGTGATCTTTATCTCCTGCTGTACTGTTGAGGGCCCATGGAATTGATACCATTTACATTTCTATTTATTAAAAGATTTTAGCTATAGAATGGGCAAATAAACCACAAATGCTTAGTGCAGCTCTGAACTTTTAAATTCTGATGTGTTGATTTAATTAGGAAATGTAGATAAAGTTCTTACCCTAGTACCCAAATGGTCACCAAAATGCTCACCATTCTTATGAAACATAGTTAGTGGACAATTATTTTGTTTTGGAAACTATTCTGAGATCAAGCAGCTAGAGTGACTTGAATTTAGGTGAAAGGGACCTGGCTAGATTCACAGGAGAAATGTGACAATGCTACAACAAGTCTCATGTTACTTTAAGGCAGAACAAACAAATACCAGTTTGCTGAGGCTCATCTATGATTTCTGCCAGAGTAAATTATTATGATTTGACTCTGTGTTGGTGTAGTGAATTATCCCTTTATTCTCATCAAGTTCTACATTCACAAAGGGCAGGGACCTTGCCTTTCTGTTCACTGCTGCATACTCAGTCCTAAAAAGAAGCCCATGTTCAGTACCAATGTTTAATAAATAATGGTTGAATGAAACAGTAAACATATTCTTGCTTCTGTGCAATGAAGTCTTGTTGGCTACTTTTGGGTGTGATGTCTTCCTGGGGACAGGTTGTGATAGAAGGAAGATGCACTCATCTACAGGTGTGAAGAATTAATGAGAATGCAGTTAAAAAGTCATTGTTTTTGCAGAGAATTGCAGTATGAAATGTAGTGGTTCTGCTAATCTTTTCTAGCTTCCTGAGATTTCCAAGCCTTCTTTCTCCCCAGCATAAAGATGAGTAGTATGAGGCATGACTAGAACAGCGCCAGAGCAGTGTGTCTGAGTTCCTTCTCCTGGGGCTTCCCATCCTGCCAGAGCAGCAGGGTTTGCTCTTCATCCTGTTCCTGGGCATGTACTTGATTACAGTGCTGGGGAACCTGCTAATCATCCTGCTCATCAGGCTGGGCTATCCCCTCCACACCCCCATGTACTTCTCCCTCAGCCACTTGGCCCTCACTGATGGCTAGCTTTCATCCACCACTGTCCACAAGCTGCTGAAAAACATGTGTTGTCAGGATCACTCCATCATCTATGCTGGGTGCATTTTACAAATGTATTTCTTCATTAATTTTAGTTGTATCGACAACTCTCTTCTCTCAATGATGACATATGACAGGTATGTGGCCATCTAGCACTCTCTACAATACACCTCCATTGTGAGGGATGAGCTTTGTATCATCCTAGTTGCTGAGTCCTGGTTCTCCTCTTGTGGTCATGTTCTCTTGCACATCCTCTTCATGGACCAATTGTCCTTCTGTGCATGAACTATCATCACCTACTTCTTTTGTGGTCTTGTGGTTGTCCTTAAGTCCTCCTGCTCAGACATCTCCCACAATAAGCTGCTAATCGTCGCTGAGGGAAGATAGATCTTCATTCTGCCATTGAGTGCTATCTTGGGCTCATATTTCTGCATGGAGTCATCATCCTGATTGTTCCCCTCATGAAGACATTCTTCAAAGCCTTGTCTACATGTGGGTCACAACTCTTTGTATTACTTTCATACTATGGGACAATTGCAGGCATTTATTTTTCCTTTTCATTAAACAAGTCCAAAGACAAGAATACAGTTGCTTCTGTGACGTACATTGTTGTCATTCCACTCCCATGCTGAACCCCTTCTTTACAGCCTAAAAGATCAGGATATGAGGATCTCGTCAAGACGGCGGTGTGAACAGACATTGAACTCGTCTCCTCCCACAAACACAACCAGGTTACAACAATTTTCAGAACAATTACCCCAGATTGAAAACTGAAAACTGGATAAAAAGAGCCACCACAACAAGGGACAGCCCTGATGAAGGCAGAAGAGGCAATAATTCTGGCTAGAGAGGAAAAAAGCCAGCTTTGGGAGCAGCAGAGCTTCTCAGCTGGCCAAGTGGGAGCCACCCTAAGGAACGCAGCCTTCCCTGGCGGAGTGAGGTCCAGAACAGGGGCGATACTGCTATAAGCATCCTTCAGACTCAGTCCAACAGAGATGGGGGTCTTACTGTCTGGCTTTGATGGCTATTAACTGCAGTGAGGATAACCCCAGAAAAGCTATCAGCCGAAAGCCAAAAAGACCCAGGGCTTAAAGGGCCCATGCACAAACTCACTCATTGCAGCAACCTAAAATCACCAGAGAGAAGGCTGACTGTCCTTTGGTGAAATGAGACTCACCTGGTGGGCTCTGGGGGCATCTTGGTGAGAGGAGGGACCTCTCTGGAGACTGAGACATTGGTGGGGGCCATTGTTCTGAGCTGGTCCAGGCATGCTGACGTGGACCCTGGTGGGGGCCATTGAGGTTCATCCCTTCGCCTTTTAACCCAGGGGTCTGCAATGCCCACTAGAGCACAGATTTAATCCAGTTCAGCCAGGGCAGGCAACCCGCCCTAGGGACTGGCCCCACCTAACAGCAAGCCTTCAGGCTACTTTTCAGCATGCAGTGACTGACTGGGTGCCTTGATCCTCTACAGGCAGGCAAGGGTGTCTGCCTCTATGGGGCAGGGCCTGTGTGAGGACCAGGTGAACTGTGGGGGGCATTGGTGGAGAGGTGGGGGCCTCTGCAATGTGGCGTTGGGGTACGTTCCAGGGGGTTGAGAAGTGTGCATGGACCAGGACTGTGTGGGCAGTGTATGTGGTCCTGTTGGGGGTGAGGCTTATCAGTGGCAGAAGACTTGTGCTTCACAAATAGCCATAAAAAGGATCAGCTCTACCTTCCAAAGCCTGAAACAATTGAGTGCCCTCATGCCAAGGGCTAGCCTCACTCAGCTGCACCCCTAAGAGAACTGACAACAGGCTTATAGGCCTGAGGCCTGTCACAACTGTACACCCCTGAGCCTAGCAACCAACTACACTGGGTACCAACCCAATTAAGAGGACAACTGCAATAAGAGTGTGCTGATAGACTTTGTAGCCAAGAGTGCTGAGTCTCCCCAAACTGGATTTACAAACAGCTGGCCAGTGAAGGAAAGATTAGACTCCCTAGGTACCTGCAGTGGGAGCAACCCTGCCACAGCAGAAGGACACAAGTAGCCCACAAAGGGGTCACTCCTGGTTCTTATGGACTGCTGACAATAGGGAAGCACACTGCTGGGCCTCATAAGGTATCTCATACGTAAGGCCACTTCTCCAAGATCAGGAGACTTAGTCGACTCACCTACCACAAAGAAAATAGCGTAGAGAAAGAGGCATAATGAGGAGGCAAAGGAATACATTCCAAGCAAGGGAACAGTACAAAACCCCCCAAAAAGGACTAAATGAAACAGGAACTAGTGACCTACTCGACAAAGAGTTCAAACAAAATATCCTGAGGATGCTCACAGATATCAGGAGAAGAACAGATGAACACAGTGAGCACATCGGCAAAGAACTGGGAGATATTTTAAAAAACCAATCAGAAATGAAGTATACAATACTCAAAATGAGAAATTCACCAGAGGGACTGAATAGCAGAGTAGAGGAAGCAGAAGAACAGATCAGCGAGCTGGATGAAAGACTAGAGGAAATCATTCAAGCAGAACAGAAAAGAGAAAAAAGAATTAGACAGAATGAGAACAGTGTAAGGGAACTCTGGGACAATATCAAGCATGCTAACATTTGGATTATAGGTGTCCCAGAAGGAGAAGAGAGAGACAAAGGGACAGAAAATTTATTTGTAGAAATAATAGATGAAAATTTTCCTAACCTGAGGAAGTAAACAGACATCCAAGTTCAGGAAGCACAGAGAGCTCCAAACAAGATAAGCCCAAACAGGCCCACACCAAGACATATAATTAAAATGTCCAAAATTAAAGACAAAGACAGAATCCTAAAAGCAGCAGGAGAAAAGCCACAAGTGACAAATGAAGGGAAGCCCATCAGGCTATCAGTGGACTTCTCAGCCGAGACCCTACAGGCGAGAAGAGAATGGCACGACGTATTTAAAGTGATAAAAGGAAAAAACCTACAGCCAAGGCTACCCTATGCATCAAGGTTGTCCTTCAGAATGGAAGGAGAGATAAAGAGCTTCCCAGACAAGCAAAAATTAAAGGATTTTATCACCAAGAAACAAGTTCTACAAGAAATGCTGAAGGGACTTATTTAAGTGGGAAAGCAATGACCACAAATAGACATAAAAAAAAAAAACTATCTGGGGCTTTCCCGGTGGTGCAGCGGTTAAGTTCGCATGTTCCACATCTCAGCAGCCTGGGGTTCATTGGTTCGGATCCCAGGTGTGGACATGGTACCATTTGGCACACCATGCTGTGGTAGGCATCCCACATATAAAGAACAGGAAGATGAGCACAGATGTTAGCTCAGGGTCACTCTTCCTCAGCAAAAAGAGGAGGATTGGCAGTGGTTAGCTCAGGGCTAATCTTCCTCAAAAACAAAACAAAACAAAACAAAACTATCAAAAAAACAGAACAACAACAAAACCAGGCAGTAAAATCATTTGTAAGATAAAAATATAGTAAAGGCAGCAGATCAACTACCTGTGAAGATAATATGAAGGTTAAAAGACAAATGTACTAAAATGACCTATTTCAATGATAAGAAGGTAATGGACAGATGCACACTAAACGAGTGACTATATATGATTTGAAAAACATATAATGTGGGAGGAGGGGAGTGAAAAAGTAGAGTTTTTAGAAAGAGGTCAAGCTAAAGAGTTTATCAACTCAAATAGACTATTATACGCATAGTATATTAAATAGGATCTCCATGGTAATCACAAATCAGAAACCTATAACAAGCAAGAAGAAAAGTAAGATAAAATAAATCAAACATATTACTAAAGATAGCCATCAAACCGCAAGCGAAGAGAGAAAGAGAAAAAGAAAGGAACAGAGAAGAACTACTAAAACACCCAGAAAAAAAAGTGACAAAATGGCAATAAATACATATTCATCAATAGCTACTTCAAATGTCAATGGACTAAACGCTTCAATCAAATGCCATAGGGTGGCCAATTAGATAAAAAAACAAGATCCATGTATATGCTACATACAAGAGACACACTTCAGACCTAAGGACAGGACACTTACAAACTGAAAGTGAAAGGATGGAAAAAGATATTCCATGAAAATGGCAAAGAAAAGAAAGTGGGGCTAGCAATACTTATATCAGACAAAATAGACTTTAAAACAAAACTGTAACAAGAGACAAAGACAGGCACTACATAATGATAAAGGGAACAACACAACAAGATGTTATAACACTTGTAAATATCTATGCACCCAACATAGGAGCACCTAAATATATAAAGCAATTATTAACAGGCATGAAAGGAGAAATAGACAGTAACACAATAATAGGAGGGGACTTCAACACTCCACTTACACCAATGGATAGATCATCCAAACAGAAGATCAATAAGGAAACATTGGCCTTAAGGGACACATTAGGCCAGATGGACTTAGTGGATATATACAGAACATTCTATCCAAAAACCACGGAATACACATTCTTTTCAAATGCCCATGGAACATTCTCCAGGACTGATCACATATTAGGCCACAAAACAAGTCTCCATAAATTTAAGAAGATCGAAATAATACCATGCATCTTTTCTGACCACAAGGTATGAAACTGGAAATCAACTACAGGAAGAAAACCAGAGAAGCCACAAAAATGTGGAGATTAAACAAAATGCTACTGAACAACGATTGGGTCAATGAAGAAATCAAAAAAGAAGAAATAAAAAAATTCCTGGAGACAAATGAAAATGAAAACACGACATGTCAAAATCTGTGGGATACAGCAAAAGTGATTCTAAGAGGGAAGTTTATAGCAATTCAGGTCTACCTCAACAAAGATGAAAAATCCCAAATAGACAATCTAAAAGTGCACCTAAAGGTACTGGAAAAAGAACAACAAACAAAGCCCAAAATCAGCAGAAGGAAGGAAATAATAAAAAGCAGAGCAGAAATAAACGAAAGAGAGACTAAAAAAACAAGAGAAAAAATCAATGAAACCAAGAGCTGCTTCTTTGAAAAGATAAAAAAAATTGACAAACCCTTAGCTAGATTCACCAAGACAACAAAGAGAGAAGGCTCAAATAAATAAAATCAGAAATGAAAGAGGAGAGATTACAACGGACACCTCAGAAATACAAAAGATAATAAGAGAATACTATGAAAAGCTATACGCCAACAAATTGGAATAGACTGATCACCAGTAAGGAGATCGAAACAGCAATCAAATACCTCCCAAAAAATAAAAGTCCAGGACCAGATGGTTTCCCTGATGAGTTCTACCAAACATTCAAAGAAGACTTAATACCTATCCTCCTCAAACTCTTCCAAAAAATTGAGGAGGAGGGAAGGCTTCCTAAGTCTTTCTACCAAGCCAACATTATCCTGATACCAAAATCAGACAAGGACAACACAAAAAAAGAAAATTCCAGGCCAATATCACTGATGAACATCAATGCGAAAATCAACAAAATACCAGCAAATTGAATACAACAATACATTAAAAAGATCATACATCATGATCAAGTGGGTTTCATTCCAGGGATGCAGAGATGGTTCAACATCTGAAAATCTAACAACGTGATACACCACATTAACACAATGAAGAATAAAAATCACGTGATCATCTCAATAGATGCAGAGAAAGAATTTGACAAGATACAGCATCCATTTATGATAAGAACTGTAAATAAAACGGATATAGAAGGAAAATACCTCAACATAATAAAGGCCATATATGACAAACCCACAGCAAATATCATTCTCAATGGAGAAAAACTGAAAGCTATCCCTCTAAGAACAGGAACCAGACAAGGATGCCCACTCTCACCACTCTTATTTAACATGGTATTGGAAGGCCAAGCCAGAGCAATGAGGCAAGAAAAAGAAATAAAAGGGATCCACATTGGAAAAGGAGAAGTGAAACTGTCACTCTTTGCAGACGACATGATTTTATATCTAGAAAACCCTAAAGATTCCACTAAAAAACTTTTAGAACCAATAAAGGCATACAGTCAAGTCGTGGGATACAAAATCAATGTACAAAAATTGGTTGCGTTTCTATACACTAACAATGAAGTAGCAGAAAGAGAAATTAAGAATACAATCCCATTTACAATTGCAACAAAAAGAATAAAATACCCAGGAATAAACTTAACCAAGAGGTGAAAGTTCTGTACACCAAAAACTATAAAACATTGTTGAAAGAAATTGAGGAAGAAACAAAGGAATGGAAAGATATTCCGTGCTCTTGGATTGGAAGGATTAACATCGTTAAATTGTCCATACTTCCTAAAGCAATCTATAGATTCAACGCAATCCCTATCAAAGTTCCAACAACACTTTTCACAGAAATAGAACAAAGAATCCTAAAAGTTATATGGAACAAGAAAAGACCCCAAATAGCCAAAGGATTCCAGAGAAAAAAGAACAAAGCTGGAGGTATCACACTCCCTGATTTCAAAATATACTACAAAGCCATAGTAACCAAAACAGCATGGTACTGGCACAAAAACAAACACACAGATCAATGGAACAGAATTGAGAGCTCAGAAGTAAACCCACACATTTATGAACAGCTGATATTCGACAAGGGAACCAAGAGCATACAATGGAGAAAGGAGAGTCTCTTCAATAAATGGTGTTGGGAAAACTGGACAGCCACATGCAAAAGAATGAAAGTAGACCATTCCCTTACACCATGCACAAAAATCAACTCAAAATGGATTAAAAACTTGAATGTAAGACCTAAAACCATGAAACTTCAAGAAGAAAACTTAGGCTTTAAGCTCCTTGACATGGGTCTGAGCAGCATATTTTCAACTCCCATGTCTGACCGGGCAAGGGAAATAAAAGAAAAAATGAACAAAAGGGACTATATCAAACTAAAAAGCTTCTGCACAGCAAAAGAAACCATCAAGAAAACGAAAAGTCAACCTAACAATTGGGAGAAGATATTTGCAAACCATATATCAGATAAGGGGTTAATATCCAAAATATACAAAGAACTAATACAGCTCAACAACAAAAAACCCAACAATCCAATTAGAAAATGGGCAAAAGATCTGAACAGAGATTTCTCCAAAGAAGAAGTACGGATGGCCAACAGGCATATGAAAAGATGCTCAACTTCATTAGCTATCAGGGAAATGCAAATCAAGACTACAATGAGGTATCACCTCGCTCCGGTCAGAATGGCTATAATTAACAAGACAGGAAACAACAAATGTTGGAGAGGGTGTGGAGAGAAGGGAACTCTCGTACGCTGCTGGTGGCAGTGCAAACTGGTGCAGCCACTATGGAAAGCAGTTTGGAGTATCCTCAGAAAATTAAGGATAGATCTACCATATGATCCAGCTATTCCACTGCTGGGTATTTATCCAAAGAACTTGAAAACACAAATGCATAAAGATATTTGCACCCCTATGTTCACTGCAGCATTATACACGATAGTCAAGACATGCAAGCAACCTAGGTGCCCATCAAAGGACGAATGGATAAAGAAGATGTGGTATTTATACATGATGGACTACTACTCAGCCAGAAGAAATGATGAAATCCGGCCATTTGTGATGACATGGATGGACCTTGAGGGTATTATGCTGAGTGAAATAAGTCAGAGGGAGAATGTCAAATTCCATATGATCTCACTCCTAAGTAGAAGATAAAAACAAGAACAAACAAACACATAGCATTGGAGGTTGGATTGGTGATTATCATAGGAGAACGGGAGTGGGAGGGCAAATGGGGTGATTAGGCTCACATGTGAGGGGATGGACTATAATTAGTTTTCAGGTGGTGAATATGATGTAATCTACACAGAATTTGAAATATATTATGATGTACATCCGAAAATAAAAATAAAAAAATAAATAAATAAGTAAGTAAATAAATAAATAAATAAATAAAACCAAAAAAAGAAAGTCATGGGAAAGATTTATTAAAAATATACCTACAAAACTATCCTTTCTTATTTTTGTTTCCTTTTCATTTGGTATCCCAAGACCTACAAGCATTTAAAATTTTTATCAAGTCATAGCTCTCAGTCATTTTATTTTGCTTTTTCTATAGTCCATAACTTTTATATAGCACAGCTTTTCCCTTCTCAAGATAACAAAAATATCCCTTCTGGGAGTTACATGACTTTATTTTTGTGTTTAATTTTGTAATACATTTGAAATGTATTTTTATGAATGCTACTAATCAGATATTGAGTTTTATTTTTGTTTCTAACTTCTTATCAATTGTCCAAATTTTCGTTACAGTTGTGTTTAGAGCATTGTGGTAACATGATATGTCACTTTATTTTCCATAAATTGAGTGGACCTGACCACAGATTTAAATGAGATGGTTTTCTGTAAAAGGCCAGGAAATTTGTACAGACAGGACTGGTACTGGCCTTAGTTGGTGAACTCAAACTTGACTGTAGCCCTGTGTCCTTGGATGGCCAATTGGATGTGATGCGTGGTAGTGAGAACAGAGATTTTAAAGTGGCTCTCCAAGTGATTTTGATTATGGGTGATAAGTCCAATCTGACACAGGGGTTCGGCCTTTCAGGATATGAGCCTAAGAATGGCTAGTAAGAATATCCGGAAATCTAGGCAACCTGAATTGAACTCAGGCAGGACGTAGCGTACTTTAATCCAAATGTATCTGATTTCTAAAAATATTACTTCCCTGCCCCAAGTTCATCAATATAGTGTCTTACGTTTCCATCTGACAGAGTAAAGTTTTGTATTCAGTTCTTGAGGAACTACCTCTGTTCAAGGCAATTGTAGGTATCTTCCTTGTGACATGCTGATATCTGTGACAAATATTTCCATATCCATTATTTCATTTAACCCTAGTAATTGGTATAAAGTAGGGAATTCATAATAAGAGACATTTCATAAGTTTCCCATCGCCACTAAACTAGCAATGTTTAGTGGATGTGGTACTCAAACTATTCTATGTGTGAGGTCAAATCTTGAGTCCTTAAAATAATTTCAATAGTCTTCAAACTTGAACAATATTTTTACCTATTTTACTTGGAAATTTTATTTAAATTTAAAAATAATATTAAATTAGCATACAAACAAAAAAGTATATGTGTTAAATATACAGTTTAAATATATTTGTGTATTTATATATATTTATATATGTTTGTTTTATTTGTATGTGACATATAATCACACTTTAAAAAATAATATTATAAGAAATACTCACTTAATCTTGAGGCTTAACTAGTAGAATACTAACAATATTGGTAAGTCCTTTGTGTCTCTTCCTCAATAGTATCTTCCTCTCCTCTTGAAAGTGCCCATTATCTTTAATATTTTCAATATTTCTTTAGGTCTCCATAGAGTTTTAACACTTCTCTATTGATCCTTCAATTTTGATTTCTCTAGAACTGCATGTAAATGGAATAATTCTATATTTGTTCTTCTAGGCTTTGGGTTTTTTTGTCTAATACTGTCCTTGTGAAACTCATCTATATTGTTTATAGTCCACCATGAAGCTATAACACACTCTGTTCTATTTTCGATGGCTATTTTGGTTGTTTTCAGCATTTTGCTGTTACAGACAAGGCTGCCACAAACATTCTTGTACATCATCTGGTGCATATATGCAAGAGATTCTGTAAATTCTATACCCAGAAGAAAAGCTACTGGATTGTAGTTATGTGTGTTAAACTTGACTATAGCTGCCAAGCTCTTCTTAAAATAGATGTACCAAGAAGCCAGTGTGAAAAGTCTACATACTGTGTGATTTCAACAATATGACATTCTGGAGAAATTATCGACAAATTATAGACAGCAAAAAGATCAGTGGTTACCAGAGGTTCAGGACTTGAGAGGAATAAGGATAAATAGGTAGAGCAAAGGGGATTTATATGGCTGTGAAACCATTCTGTTTGTTGCTATAATAGTGGATACATGTCATTACATATTCGTCAAAAAACAAAAAAAAACTGTATAATATAGTGAATTCTAATGTTAACTGTGGACTTCAGTTAATAATATATCAATGTTAGTTCAATCATAACAAATGTAACACATGGATGAAAGATGTTAATAATAGGGGAACTGGATAGAGATGGGGGAGATGCATATGAAAATTTTCTGCCCGATTTTTCTGTAAACCTAAAACTGCTCTAAGAAATAAAATCCTTTAATCTTTTAAAAGTTATACTAATTTAAATCTCCCTCACCTGAGTATGAGAAATCCTATTAATTTATATCTTCAACAACACTTGGTATTGACAGATTTCTTAATTTTTGCAATTCTGGTGAATAGAAAATTATATCTCATAGTGGTTTCACTTTCTATTTCCATGATTATTAAAGAGGTATAACATCTTATGCTATGCTTATTGAATATTTGTGGCAGAGATGGCTGGCTTCTTTGACCAGTACCTGAGACAAAGGAGTTGACATTTATTTTGTTGCTGAATATCTGTATGTGTTTGGGGAGAAAGTATGGGTTATATTCCTGAAGGACAAGAAAGCAGTGTGTTGATTATCATATAAAGAAGGTAAAATTTAATTAATTCTCCCTGAAAGGGATCATGGTCCCTGAATGCTTGGGTGCCTGGGTAAAGGAGAAGCCATATTGTCACCAAAATGGAAAATTCTTTAGAAATGAAAATGTGAAACTCCAAAAACATTTTGTAACAACTTTAATATTGGGGAACCACCAGCTTTAATGGCTTCCATTTAATGATAACTGCTGAAGTGCCATAGCACCCTCAAAGTATTTTACAATCCCCACTATCCAAGAGAAGTTTAGCCCCACTTTATTCAAGTCCTATAAACCAAATTCTATTTTACTTCTCTAATAGTTTCAAGAATAATTCCAGAAAAGATATCTGAGTAGCAGCTGTGGAAAGAAGACAAGTGAGCTATATATTATTGCGGAAATAGGATCATATAGGTGTTTTAAAACAAAGGTAAGTATCAGTTGGAGGAGTATGTTTTCTTACTCACGAGTTTTCTCAAGGCCTTTTTCATGTCTTTATTTCTCAGGCTATAAATGAAGGGATTCAACATGGGAATGACCACTGTGTACATCAATGAAGCAATTATGTTATTGTTGTTGGCATTGTTGGATGAGGGAAGAAAATACAGACCAATAATTGCCCCATAGTAAAGTGTCACTACTGAGAGATGAGATCCACATGTTGACAAGGCTTTGCAGATGCCATGGGCAGAGGGAACTTGGAGGATGGTGGCCCCAATATGGCCATAAGAAACCAGGATGCCTAAGAATGGAAGCACAATTGTTGCTAATCCCACAGTAAAGATTGCCAATTTGTTGAGGGAAATGTCTGAGCAGGACAATTTGAGCAGGGCAGCAAGGTCACAGAAGAAGTGAAGGAGAGTGTGGTGAGCACAGAAGGAAAGCCGGGCCAGGAGGAGGGTGTGCAAAAGAGCACACGCATGGGCAATGAGCCAGGGCCTGGCCACCAGCATGATACAAACTCTCTGACTCATGATGGTGGTATAATGGAGAGGATGACAGATGGCCACATACCTGTCATAAGCCATTGAAGTGATCAGGAAACTGTCCAAAGCAGCAAAGAAGATGAAAAAATATGTCTGTGAAATGCATCCTGCATAGGGGATGGATTTGTGCTTAGTGTGCATGTTCATCAGCATCTTAGGGATGGTGACAGATGAGAAGGAGACATCAGTGAAGGCCAAGTGGCTGAGGAAGAAGTACATTGGGGTGTGGAGGTGAGAGTCCAGCCTGATGAGCAGGATGATGAGTAGGTTCCCCAGCACTGTGATCAGGTACATGCCCAGGAACAGGACGAAGAACAGGCCCTCCTGCTCTGGCTCGATGGGGAGCCCAAGGAGGAGGAACTCATACACCCTGCTCTGGTTCTCTCCTCTCATACTGATATATCAGCTGGAGGGGATTACTGTAGAAAGCTGAGGGGGAAAGGAATGTCTCAAAATAAAAAAAATGATAATAGTGGCATAGCATAAAAGAGATGTTCTTTTGATTTTTAGAATGTCTTCATCCATATTTTCTTTTATTTGACATATATTTTTCGGATAAAAGTAGAAGTGTAGGTTTATGATATACAGCTACTTTTTCTATCAATCTGGCCCCAGTCTCTGTAAATGATAATACTAACAGTGTTTATTAAACATTGTCCTTATGTGTTGTTCTTATAGCTTACATGTAGTAACTGATTCCACAGTCTGAAGTATATGAACTAGGTAGGGACTGTTATTATTTCCACTTTCCTATGGGATAGCTGAAGCAGACAGTCTCACAGTCACTGGGGTAAGAAGAGGAGAAGCTGGGATTTGGGCCCAAGTGTTTTGACTCCAGAATTTGGTCTCTGGAAGCAAAACAAATTATTTGACATCAGAAATATCATTGCCCTTCCTAGTTTTCTGTGTAATAATCTCTTTAATACTGTATCCTCCTCCTGTCTACACATCCTAGATTATTTCTAATTTGTTCATTGGCTGTAGACCCAGAATCTATCAAAGAAAATGAATGCACACACAATATAAATTAGTCTATCCAGTAAAAGATAAGATATTCAAATTAAATTCATCATAGAGGTATCTTTAAGAAACTTGCATCAGACTTTGTTCAAGACTCAGGTTTAACCCTAATAATCCTAATAATAATAAACCCTAATAATAATATTATTTAGTTGCCACATGAAATTGCATTCAAAGAAGTATAATCTAAAAACGAAACATAATTATAAAAAGGAATTCTAATCTTTTCATTGTCTCTAAAATAGACTGTAAGAGATGTATTTCCTAACTCCAATCAATGGTTATCAAACTGTCTATATATTTTTTAAAAGAGAATATAGGGAGTCACCATAACCTATCAAAGCTGATTATAAAGATATATTGATTTCAACAGAAAATGCATTTTACAAGATAAACTAATAAAACAGTGGAAGAAAATAGAGAGCCTAGAAACAGACACGTTTATAATGAGGACTTGGCCTCACCATTTCTTTTTCAGCTGGATTCAGAAGACAACCAGGTATGAGTCCTGGTACCTCTACCTCCAACTGAGTGAAAAGAATAGTGTAATTATGAAACAAATGAATCCAGTAGTGAAAATTCATGTCAAATGACAACTTTCAATGACTGCAGCAAAGTGTAGGGAGCCAATTGGCTCCCTATAGTGTCTGGAATCAGAAATTAAATCAGAATATCTGTGAATGTGTTAGTTGTCTGAGAAACAGGTGAAAGAAAAAGGTAGTTTGCTACTCAGTCCTAGAAACAGTAAGCATTCTGCACAGATTCCAGCACCTTGGACCCAACCCTGACGCCACAGTCTTCATGGATTGTGGAAAATGAATGATGGACTACTCTCTCTAATTTTCTTGAGATTCTTCAGATTTTCTGGATCCATTTGTGGGGGTGGGGGTGGGGTGCTGTGAAGAACTATGGCTGTACAGTGTGATTTCCAGAAAAGCGTTGAGCCTTCCACACCCTTACCCAAAATACCACCGTTAATAGGTTGCTGGTAGCTGACATTCTTTCACCAGGAGAAAAAAAGATTTTAAAGTCTCAATTACAGATTAGATTTAAAAGTAAATATCTCTGGAAGACAGAGCCCTGTGGCCAGCAGTCTCACTGAGATGGAATGGCTTGGAACTGTTAATATTTGGGAACAACATTTAGATGGCAGAACAAGGGCACCGACCTCCTCAGACAAAGTGAGAAGGGGAGATTGTTGGGGATTACAGGTGGAATGAAATCAGAGGCTGAAGACACTGATAACAAATTTACTGTCCTTCCTCTTTGTCTGAGATGACTGATAAAGGGATAGAAATAGTCACGTTATTAATAAAAAAATCTGATTTACCATCTAATTTGCACCAGGTGCTTTTCAAGTGCTGTTCACTACTTCCCACAACCTTTCAACATAGTCATTCTGATCCTCAGAACATTGGGACTGAGTGAAGAAACTTGCCTAATGTTGTTGTACTACTATGTCGTGAACCTGGAAATTGATCCCATGTCTATCTGACTTCAAGGACTATATTTCTCCCAGTGTGTTACCTGCCTTCATTGACTATATCCTCAAGCGTAACAGTCCTTGCTGCCTGAGAGCACTCAAGAACTTCAAGAAATAAATCAGGAAGTTTGAGGATGAATGAAAATCTATGGTTTCAAGATATGTGCCTAGATGTTAATATCAATGATAATAATGATAAAATTATAATAATTTTTCATTAATCAAATATTTATTGTGTGAATAATGTAGGCCAGATGTTATGACATATACTGTATATCGTATCAACCCAACAGGACCACAAAAATGGAATTATTCTCATTTAACCATTTGGAAACTAGGGCTTAGAGAGTGTAAGTAATTTTCCTAAAATCATTCAGCAGGAAAATGATGGACAAATCATTTTAAACCAGATTTATCTGATTTCAAACCCATGTTACTAACCACCAAGCAATAGTGCCTCCAGCAGAGCATGATTTGATGAAAAAGAGACATCTGGATATGTGTTTCCCATTAAAGAGAAGAAGATGGGATCTATAATTTCCCCAAAGCCTTTTGATAGATACATCACCTCTGTTGTTAATCAGACGTTCAGAAGTGACTAGAGAGACTAGGATACCAGCTACGGGGTTTACAGAGAGTAAAATGAAAAGAAAGAGTAAAGTGAAAGAGCAGAGCTCATAAAGTGAATTTGTCAGGTCTCCAGGAAAAAAAGCAGATCAGATCCTGGCAAATGTGGTTGATGGACTTCCTAATTTCTATCAATAAGGCAACTATTATTCACATCCATTGGAAATAATATCATGTAGCCAGAAAAATTCGTTCATGAAAAGCTCATGATATAATATTTGAAAACACAATAGAAAATTATGTATAGCCATGCTTACAGTTATTTTTAAAAACAATGCAGATTATATTATTATTTTATTAAACCTGGAGTTTTGCTCACAGTTTGGATGCATGCCAGATAGTCAACAAAACTGTGAAAGAAATAGCATTTTCCTAGAGAAGTGAAAACTCCAAAGAGTAATAATTATTTTGTCCATCTAAGTTGAGATGATACAAGAAAACTATAAAAGTGCTTGATACAAGTATAATCATCTGCAAGATTTTGTAGAAGACCATTCTCAAACACATACACACACACACACACACACACACACACACACACACATTGATTGCTGAGTGAAGTCTATAGGCACTGCCCTTACCTATCTCAGGAGTAATAAATGCAAGTACTACTGTCAGCTTCAGGGTAGGAACTAATTTTTCTTTAGATCTTGTACAGGGAAAATGTCACAAGCTCAACTCCGAAGTGGGAAGGAAGTACACTCTCTCTTTTTCACCAGATCCAGGCAGTGACAAAGGCATCCATTTTTAGCAGCCACTCTGAGAACCCAGAAAACCCGGGGCACAGATTTTGGTGAAGGACAATTTGGGAGTAATTACTGCATTTCCCTTAGCCACTCCCAGGGGATAGGTGCCTTTGCCAGATACTAAAGATAGTCAACTCCTTTGGGTATATGAATGAGGACTTCTATTATTTACAGATTCATTTATTCATGGAGAATTTTAACATCTATGAGTTCACTTAAGCCTCACAATAATTCTTCAAGTGGATAGTGGATTTTTTCCCATTTTATTGTGATTGATAATGGCTCACAAGAAAATGGCCAAATGAGGTTTCAAACTCAAATGCATTAACTTCAAACCAAAAGCCTAGTTGCATCTCACCATGATGCCTCCCTCATAATAGTAGGCTTTGTATCTTATGGACTTCTTCCTTCCCGTATTCTATCTGGAACTGGGAGGAGAATGGCCACTAGTCCCAGGGAATAAAAACACTTATCAAGGAATAGTTAGGCTTCTGTTTCTCATAAATAGAGAGTACTTTTTCATACAGAAACACCTGAATTGCATGTATGTAGGGATTTTTCTTGTTGGCTATAACACATAATAGTTGGCACATTCTCAGGGCTCAAAATATATTTTTAACCATAAGATTGAGTGTGAGAAGCCTTTGGAAACCTATTCCATTCAGATTGGCAAAAATAGAGAAGAGATAACAAATTGAGTGGAGAAGATAGCATTCTATACATTATTTTTTCAATAACTCATTCATTAATTTACTCATTCATAAAAATATTACATACCTACGATGTGGCAAAGAATTTGAGTATTGTGAGTAAATATTTGAAAAAAACAATACATTGGGAGCGCTCCCAAAGTAGTGAGCAGAATAGACAAAACAGTGTGTGTCAAGTGCAATTAAGGTGAGTGATGAGTGCTTTGGGAACACAGAACACGGGTGTCAAACTCAAATTTAAGTGGTCAATCAAGGTAGACTTGTAGGAAGTTACATGTAAGCAGATACCCGAGACAATCAAAACAAGTAAAATGTGATACAGACAGCACAGGGACAGATATTTGGAAGGGATAAAAAGAGAGGAACAGGAAAATACCTAGAGAAGAGAAAAGTGGCAAGTTTGGAAAGATGTTATTAGGAAAATTAGAATAGCTGAAATGTACACTTTCAACAGGGGAAGAGGTTCAGGATGAGGCCAGAAGATTAGCAGGAATGAATCATGCAGAACCTTGGAAGCCATGCTGAACAATGTGCACTTATCCAAAAGGAAAGGGAGACTGTAGAAGGATTTGATAAGAATATTGACAGTGTCATGTTAAAAACTATCACTATAGGTGAACAATGGATAATTAACATGTGTTCACAGTGGGTGGAGGGAATGTTGGCAGAACAGGAATAATGTGGTGAGATGGGATACCAGAAGCAAGAAGACTAGTTAGGACGTGGCCACAGTCATTTAGGTAAGAGAGTATAGAAGTCTGTCTAAGAGATAATGGAGTCGGAGAGAACTATGTGGATTTCAGTCTCCTTCAGAGTCAAAATCTGAAGGATGTGGCAATTTTGATGTGAGCTGACTTTGACAAAACTATATAAAATAAGGAAAACATAGGAGTTAAAAACCTCTCTAAATTTATGGCTTGGCCAGCTAAGTATATGGTTGTGCTATTCACTGAAACAGGGAGCACAGAAGGAGAAACAGGTTTGAGAAGTTTTTATCACACTGAGTATGAAGTAGTTACGGGTCATCCATGAGAATAAATTCAGGAGACAGGCGGGTCTATTTTGGATAGAGATAGAAATTCTTGGGCCATCAACATAGAAGAGGACACAATTGCCTAAAAAGAAATAAGATGAACAAGAAAAGTTGAGAAAAGAGAGCAAGAACGTAAAGGAAAGAAAAAAGGGAGGAGAAGGAGGAGGAGGGAAAGAAAAGCAAAGGAAAGGAAGAGAATAGGGTTGAGGATATGTCATAATGAATATTGACAATTAAGGAAATGGTAGAGAAAGAGTGTTCTAAAAAAGACTTCAAAGAACTACCAGAGACATAGAAGGAAAATATAAAAATGTGGGACCCTGGGAACCAAGGGAAGAGAAGGTTAAGTGTTGAAAATCACTCATTGAATTTAGTACTAAGGAGGATTTTGATGATGTAACCAGAAGCAATTTCAGTGAGTGGTGGGAACAGAATATAGATTAGAGTTCGTTGAGGAATAAATGGAAAGTAAGAAGTGCAGAAGGGGACTATTTGGCCTGACCCAACATTGAATCTTTGCTAGCTGGTGGGATGGAACACCACTGTGGTAAACACTTGGGCAAATTGGTAAGAAAGTAATAAATCATGAGATCCATCCTGAAGAGGTAATAGAATGAAGACAAAACAAATTTTGGAGAAAAACAGACAGGATCAGAGACTGGATAGATTTATGAGGCCAAAGATCCTCCATAATGAGTAGAGTGGAAAGATAGTGCACTAACTGAATGTTTAAACAATATTTAATAGTTAAAGTAATTCCAGTTTTCATATTATAGACATGGCTAAAGTGTGATGGAGGTCAAGGCCATTGAACAGAAGATCAAAAAATAAATTTACAATGTCCTTGAATGGCTCATTCATGCAAATGTTGAAGGCACCCAAGTTGATGGGCAACTCATAGGGAAGAAGCAAGCTAATTCAGGTACCAAAGCCATAACAAAATAGGAGTCATTGGAGTTTTGTAGTTGGTGGTGTAGGCTTTGATGTATAACAGTTTCTACTCTTTGCCTAGCACTGAAAAAGACTTATGCAAAAATACATCTAATTACTGCATAATTTAAAAAGATAAGAATCAGTTACAGCCTAATTTCTATCAATAAGGGAAGGGTTAAGGCAACTATGGTACATATCCATTGGAAGAAATATTACACAACCATTAAAATGATGTTTATGAAAAGCTGATGATATCATTTTTGAAACAGTGTAATAGAAAATTGTGTATAGGCATGTTTACAACTATTGGCAAAAATGCAGGTTATCAGTTTTTTTAAAACCTGAAAGTATGTGCTCTAAAATGTTAACAGAATCTGTATTTTGTTCTTGGGAGTAGATGCATTTATGTGTTTTAAAAATATTTCTTTCCCATAACATTGATATAACCATGCATTCCTTTTATAAGTAATGAAAATATTGGAAAGTTTTCTGAACCACTGTTGATTCTCAGGGGAAAGATAGTGGTCCAGGAAGAAAGGTCTGTATACTTTCTTCCCCACTCTTATAGGTTCATCTGCTTGTTTTTGCCAAAATACTCTTCATTTTAAGAAAAAGGCCAAAATAAATCCTCAATGATTATTATCTCAGGACATAAATACTTCTTTGTCCTATGTATCTCAACAGTAAGAATCATGAACGCCACAATAAATGATCATTTTGTCCAAAGGGTCAATTTCAAAGAACCTGAAACTTTTCAATTGTAAGTGTAAATTTTTCTGGTTATATCTGTCAAGTTTATGTTCCTATTTGCAAGCTGTTTTTCTTCGTGGGGTTTACTTGGTCTATCTTCCATTCCTTCTCCTCTCTGTACCTTCTTTCCTTTCTTCCTTTCTATCTTCCTTTATTCCTTCCCACCTTCTTCTTTCTTCCCTTCTTTTCTTCCCTCCTTGAAAACTATTTTTATTTGATGTCACCAAACCTAAGTTTGTCAATAAAGCTATAAAACCTCCAAAAAAGTGATTATCCCTGACTATTCTCACTTTTCGTTTCATAATTATCACCAGAGATAAGAAACACAAAGTCATTTCTATTTGGTTACCTGGTGGGTAGGGCCCAATAAAATCCCTTTGAATAGGATATGGTTCTACCTAAATTTTCAGAGGCGATTTGATCATTGGCTTTCTATTGGGACCTGGTTGGAGCCAGTAATTCTTTTTTTTTTTTTAAGCTCTCTGGAGGTTACCTATGCCAAAGCGTGATTATGACTGGGAAAGTAGACCTGAAACAGAAAGGATACTGAGGCTGTCTTGAGATCCTTTCTCTGTGGGCTCATTCTCTAAAGTTCCCAGCACAAACACCCTTCCCACAGGACATCTTTTCTAGAGGAATAAATGGGCAAATTGGGCAATTAATTCAAGTTTGATGGATCTGTTTAACTGAAAATTACAAGTCCTGTACCCTACCCCCGAGAGCTCTCTCCTTGGCTGATTATATTCCTCAGTTCGTAGATCTGAGGCTGGTATACAGGACTGAGAGTCTGAATTTGAAGCTTTTCTTTTGATGCCCAAGAAATATCTAGAAACTTGGAAGCTGATATTTAGGTCCCCTAAAGACAATTTTGGGATACATTTGCCTACAAACAATGGATCATAAATGCAGGCAAAGTCAGTATTGAGGATGGAATGGATCCCTCCAAAGAGTCTAATGATAAACACTTCAACTTAGCCACAAAATCCCAAAATTAAAAATAGAACAATTTGTAACAGCAATTACTCAGAGGAGGAGAGGAGAGGGAAGGAACCTACTTAGGTTAATGGAGATAAGAGGATATGAGAAAATGGACTATCTCATCTCAAATATCTTTCATACAATCCTCACAGTAATCACTAAACAATAAAGCAGAGCAGAGCCGCAATTCACAAAGAGAGAGAAAACTGAGAAAACCTCCTCAGGAAACCAGCAAATGAAATGGCATTCAGAAATACAAAGAAAGAGAAACAATGGGAATATAGAACAACCAGAAAACAAGAGAGAAAATGGCAGTATTTAGCCCTCATATATCAATAATCACTTTAAATCTAAATGGATTGAATTCTCCAATAAAAAGACACAGAGTAGCTAGATGGAATAAAAAACAAGTCCTAACAATATGCTGCCTCCAGGAAACACACCTCAGCTCTAAAGACAAACATAGATTCAGATGAAGGGATGGAAGACAATACACCAAGCTAACGGAAACAAGAGAAAGCAGATGTTGCCATACTTAAATCAGACAAAGCAGACTTCACATTAAAAAACACAATGAGAGAAAATGAGGCAGTATATAATGATAAAAGAGACATTCCACCAAAATACCATAATGCTTGTTAACATACATGCACCAAACACAGGAGCACCAAAGTACATAAAACAACTATTAATAGACCTAAAGAGAGAGATGAGCAGCAATGCAATAATAGTAGTGGAGCTCAACACCCCACTTACATCAAAGGACAGTTCATACAGACAAAAAGTAAACAATGAAATAGTAAACTTACATGGAACACTTGATCAGATGGACTTAGATATATACAGAACACTCCATCCAAAAAGAGCAGAATACACATTCTTCTCAAGTGTACACAGATCATTCTCAAACATAGACCATACGTTGGGAAACAAGGCAAGCCTAAGTAAATTTAAGATTATTGAAATCATCTCAATCATCTTTTCTGACCACAATGCTATGAAACTAGACATTAACCACAAGAAAAAATGGGAAAGTCAGAAATATGTGCAGACAAAACAACATGCTACTGAACAACCACTGTATCAATGAGGAAATCGAAGGAGAAATTAAAAAAATACCTAGAGACAAATGAAAATGAAAACACAACATACCAACTCTTATGAGATGAAGCAAAAACAGTCATAGGAGGGAAATTCACAGCAATATAGGCTCACTTCAACAAACAAGAAAAACATCTCAAATAAATAATCTTAAACTGCATGGAACAGAACTAGAAAAAGAAGAACAAACAAAGCCCCAAGTAAGCAGAAGGAAGGAAATAATGAAAATCAGAGCAGAAATAAATGAAGTAGCAATTAAAAAACAGTAGAAAGGATTAATGAAACTAACAGCTGGTTCTTTGAGAAGATAAGCAAAATCGGCAAACCCTTAGCCAGACTCACCAAGATAAACATAGGGAAGGATCAAATGAATACAATTAGACGTGAAAGAGGAGAAATTACATCAGATACTGCATAAACGTAAAGGATTATGACAATATATGAAAATATGTATGCCCACAAATCAGATAACCTAGAAGAAATGGATAAATTTTATTAGACTCATTCCACCTTATAAAATTGAATCAAGAAGAAGTAGAGAATCTGAATAGATGAATTACAAGTAAAGAGAGTGAAACAGTAATGAAAAAACTCCCACACAACAAAAGTCTAGGACCAGATGGCTTCTCTGGAGAATTTTACCAAACTTTCAAAGAAAATTTAATACATTTCCTACTCAAAATATCCCACAAAATTGAGGAAGACAGAACACTTCCTAACTCATTCTATGAGGCCAATATTACCCTAATATGAAAACCAGACAAGGAAAATGCAAAGATGGAAAGTTACAGGCCAATATCATTGATGAACTTAGATGCAAAAATCCTCAACAAAATATTGGCAAACCGAATACAGCAATACGTTAAAAAGATCGTACACCATGATCAATAGGATTTAATCCAGGGATGCAAGTATGTTTCAACATCTGCAAATGAATCAATGTGATACATCACATTAACATGATGAGGAACAAAAAACATATTTTCATCTCAATAGATGCAGAGAGAGCTTTTGACAAGATCCAACATCCATTTATGATAGAAAATGGGTAGAGAAGAAAATTACCTCAACATAATAAAGGCCATATACAACAAACCCATAGGTAACAGAATACTTAATGGGGAAAAAGTGAAAGTGATACCTCTGAGACCAGGAACAAGACAAGAGCGCCCCCTCTTGCCACTCCTATTCAACATAGTGGAGGTATTGGCCAATGAAACTAGGTCAGAAAAAAAAAAAGGAATCCAAATTAGAAAGAAAGAAGTGAAACTCTTGCTGTTTGCAGATCACATGATTCTATATATAGAATACCCTAAAGAATCCATCATATAACTATGAGAAATAACTACAGCAAAGTTGCAGGGGTACAAAATCAACTTACAAAAACCAGTTGCATTCTATACACTGAAAGTGAACTAGCAGGAAGAGAAATCAAGACTACAATCTCATTTACAATCCCAAGAAAAGGAATAAAGTATCTACGAATAAACTTGATCAAAGAGGTGAAAGACCCAAACACTGAAAACTGTTAAGACATTATTGAAAGAAATTAAAGAAGACAAAGACATGGAAAGATACTCCATGCTCATGGATTGGAAGAATCAATACAGTTAAAATGTCCATATTACCTACAGCAAACTACAGATTCAGTGCATTCCCAATCAGAGGCCCAAAGATATTCTTCATGGAAATAGAACAATGAATCCTAAAATATATATGGAACATCAAAACACCCTGAATAGCCAAAGCAATCCTGAGAAAAAAGAACAAAGCTGGAGGAATCACAATCCCCGACTTCAAAACATGCTACAAAACTATAGTAATCAAAACAGCATGGTACTGACAGAGAAACAGACACACAGATCAATAGAACAGAATTGCAAGTCCAGAAATAAATATATGGACAGTTAATCTTTGACAAAGGATCTAGAAACATACAAAGGAGAAAAGAAGTTCTCTTCAATAAATGGTGTTATGAAAACTGGTCAGCCACATGCAAAAAAGTGAAAGTAGACCATTATCTTGCAACGTAGATAAAAATTAACTCAAAAGGATTAAAGACATGAATGTAAGACCTGAAACCATAAAACTCCTAGAAGAAAATATAGGCAGTACACAAATTGACATTGGTCTTTGCAGCATCTTTTCAAATACCATGTCTACTCAGGTAGGGGAAACCAAAGATAAAGTTAACAGATGGGACTCCATCAGACTAAAAAGCTTCTGAAAAACAAAGGAAAGCATGAACAAAAGAAAAGACAATCTACCAGATTGGAGACCATATTTGCAAATCATTTATCCAACAAGGATTTGATCTCAAAAATATATAAAGAACCCATACAACTCAACAAAAACAAACACACAACCCAATCAAAAAATGGGCAAAGTATATGAACAGACATTTTTCCAAAGAAGAAATACAGATGGCCAACAGGCACATGAAATGATGCTCAACACCACTAATTATTAGGGAAATGCAAATCAAAACTGCACTGAGAAATCATGTTACACCCGTCAGAATGGCTATAATTACCAAGACAAAAAACAACAATGTTGGAGAATAGGGAACTCTCATACACTGCTGATGTGAATGCAAAATGGTGCAGTGATTGTGGAAAACAATATTGAGGTTTCTCAAAAAGTTAAAAATAGAAATACCATACTATTCAATTATTCCACTACTGGGTACTTACCCAGAGAACTTGAAATCAATAATCCAAAGAGATTTATGCCTCCCCATGTTTATTGCAGCGTTATTCATAATAGCCAAGATGTGGAAGCAAACCAAGTGCCCATCTATGGATGAATGTAAAAAGATGTGGCATACATATACCTTATAATACTACTCAGCCATTGAAAAGGACAAAATCACACCATTTGCAACAACATGGGTGGATCTTGAGTGTATGATGTTAAGTGAAATAAGCAAGACAGAGAAAGACAAATACTGCATGATTTCACCCATATGTGGAAGATAATGAATACATGGATTAAGAGAACAGATTAGTGGTTACCAGAGGGGAAAGGAGTTGAAGGGTGCTTGAAAGGGGTAAACGGGCACATATATACGGCAACAGACAAAAATTAGACCACTGGTGGAGAGCACGATGAAGTCTATTCAGAAATTGATAAATAATAATGTACACTCAAAATCATATAATGTCATAAACCATTATGGTCTCACTAAAATTACTTGGAAAAAAGAAGAGTTTACAGTCTCTGAAAGGAAACTGAAGGGGCAATTTTACACCAAGAAAATAAGTGTCTCTGTAGAAAAAACCATATCTGCATATTTGCCATCCACAAATTGGCACACAAATGTGTAACTAGAAAATGTTATCTATACCAATGTTTGCTATATAGTCTCCATTTGCTCCTTCAAGTCCTTTCTCCAGCCTTCTCCAGCCTCTTATATCTCAGGAATCTGACCTTTATGGACTATGTCAACTGGGCTCCCTGACCCTTTAGATTTGGCCAATGTAAACACAAGGAGGTCATCAAATGCTAAAGGAGAGAAAGGTTGGAGCTTTAATTCTATTTTCTAGCCTGCTGGACAATGGGTTGACAATGACTGTCCACAGTCCTGTCCAGGGGTCCTCTGTTACCCCAAAAGTCTCACTAGGTTCTTATAAACACTCCCTTTCCTATCACTTGTTCTTCAATGCTGTTAGCCCTGCTTCTCTCACCATCCTTTAATAGTTTCCCTTAAACTTGCCAACAGATTTGTAAAAAACAAGCCATTTTGACATCTTTTTAAAAACATCCTTTGCCCCACCTAGATTCATGAGCAAGAAGAAAGACACTGCTGACGTAAGAGACTCCATCCCCTGGGATTCCAGTCCCCTCTAGCTCCTGGAAACGTTGATCCCCAAAAGGAAGAAAAACTTGCCAGTTAGGCTAGAGTGGCTCTTCCATGACCCAGAAGGCTGGGGACATTGATTCTGTCCTTGTACTGGTACTTTAAATGTTATGTTTTTGCTCGTAGCTTGGGAGTTGGTTAAGGAACGTGAAAACCTGGGGAAGTGCTGAGGCCACAGATATTATTTCTTTTCATCTGGAAAATGACTCTCCTGAAGAGAAGCTAAGGATATGGGCTATGGTTGTGAGGGGAAAGTGTCTGAACTCATCAACAAGGATCACAGGTCGGAGTGAGCTGGGGATCTGCACTTTGCAATGGATCTGCCTGTGTATGTGTGGGTTTTTCTTTGAGTATCTCTGTGTTCATGTGTGTATGTGCTTGTGTTCATGTTGTTTGATAATTGTGTGTGTGTGTGTGTGTGTGTGTTATGGAGCTGACACAGAGCCATATTCTTGGCCTGAGTTAGATCCAATCTGGGCTCTGTTTTAGTGCATGTAAACCAAGTTATCAGACTTCGAACAGGTGATTAGGGACACCTGATTCATACCTTTGATCATAAATATTTGCCTTTTGTTGTTATAAATTGTGGACATTTCCCCCACTGGTGGCTTTCACAGCTGAGTAGATGAGAGTTCAGCATCGGGAGTGAGATTAATGTCTATTTTGCTGGACAAGAAGATGCTGGACAAGATCAACTCATTAGAATGTTAAAATTAAAAAGACTGACCATACCAAATGTTGACTGTATCTATTAGAATGTTGAAATTACAAGTCCTCATCACAAGAAAAAACTAGTTTTGTAACTATATATGGTGACAAATGTTAACTAGACATTGTGGTGATCATTTCCCAATATTTACAAATATTGAATTATTATGTTGCACATCTAAACACATATGATGCTATATATGAATTATACCTCAATAAAAAACAAGTAAACAAAACAAAAGGAAAACTTTGATCATACTAAGAGAATGTGATGGAATTCAAAAACTCATACACTGTCTGTGAGAGGGAAAATGATACAGCAACTTTGAAAAACGTCGTCATTTTCTCACAATGTTGATCATATACTTACCGTGTCATTCATCTATTCCCCTCTTAGGTATTTACTCACTAGAAATGAAACATATGTTCATTTATAAATGTTCAGCTTTATTTTGATAGAGCCAAACTGGAAGCAAACCAATGTTAACTAATAGGTGAATATACAGTGGAATATTACTCAGCAGTAATAGTAATGGATTATTGATACACACAACAACTTTGATGGATCTCAAAATAATATGCTACGTGAAAGAAGTAAGAAAAAATATAGTGCATACTATCTGACTCCACTTACACAAAATTCTACAAAAGGTAAACTAACCTATAGTGATGGAAAGCACATCAGTGTTTGCCTGGTTACAGTGAGGAGGGTGGAGAAGGGCAGTATGGGAAAGAGATGTTACAAAGTGGGACAAGACAATCTTCTGAGTGATGGATAGTATCTCAATTTTTATTGACGTGATAGTTTCATGAATGGATGCCTACATGAAAACATCAAATTGTGCATTTTAAATACCTGTTTATTGTATCAATGACATACAAATAAAGCTGAAAAAAGAAAAAAGAATTAGATAGTTAACTTGAACACTGCTATATCAATTACAGAAATTTAATTTTTAATTAAAGTCTTCTCATAAAGAAAACTGGCACAGACTGCTTCACTGGTGAATTTTATCAAATATTTTAAAGGAAGAAATGGTTCCAATTTATCATGTTTAGCAACTGGTAGAGAAATTATGCTGTATTATTTACTAGTTAATTTCTTACCTTACTTGTCTTTTAGCATTGTTGGACGACAATTTGTAGAATTAGTCAGATGACTAATTCATCTTTAATGAATCAGTCTGGTTTTCTTTACATAAGTAGACAGAAGCTTGAACTGAGGAAAATCTTTAATCTCTGTTAGCTCCCTCATTCCCTGATCCAAGAGTTAAAAGAAGAATGAAAACTGCCTGTGGACAAGGTATTAGTCTTGAGGAGACCTCAGTGGTCTTTCTGTCTGAATGAAAGAGACTAGGTGTCAGAATCTGACATCTAAGGAGACCCTATTGTGTGTGCAGACGCATGCTAGGCTCTGAATGGTTGGGGAGAGGGGAGAAAAAATTACACAACCTCTGTCCTAGAGGAGCTACAACTTCAGGGGACATAGGAAAGAAATGTGTCCCAAATTGTAGGGCAGATTGCGTGCATGATGAGAACTGAGGGTGGTGGCTGAGGTGGGCAGGGTGTGTAGGAGGGAAGCTTGAAATGAATCCTGTGCAAATAGCCACTTTCTGAAGAGTCTGCGAAGATCCTGACAGCCACCCAGCCTGTGGGGCTGTCTGTTAACATATGTTAAACACAGAGTGAGTAAACGTGGACTGGCTGATCTATTGAAGTTTGTATCACATATTTTGTTGTTCTGAGGGGACAAGTTAGGTCTTCCTCAAGGAGGAAGTAGGTATTTATAAGTTTTGATGAATTTATGAATCAGTTAACTGAGACATTCATTCACTCTCAATACTATATCAACATCAATGATTATAGATATATTTCTCTTGTATTGGAATGTACAAAGAGAATGATAGAGCCGACATTTGCTATTTATTATCTGCTTATCATGCATTAACTCATTTAATCATAATAACTTCATAATGACAATACTATTATTATTAGCATTTTAAAGCTGATGAAATAAGGACAAACATTTTATATTTATGCACATAGGGTATGCATGTTAGACACTAATACTAAAAGGGAGGAGACAGGAAAGGCAAGAAACTATTCAGAAGAAGTGAAAGAACATATATTTGTATATAATGAATGTCATTGTCTTGGAGAGGAGATGTTCCCATTTTTCCTACTTGTTTTTTCTTTCCTCTCTAATGTTTTCTGTCTTTTGCTGACATCAAAACATACTTAAACAAAAGTCTTCTTTCTTCTTATATTAGTCTCGAAACTTTACCAGCAAATCCGCTCTAAACCCATCATCTTGCAGCTCCCAGGTGGACACAGGTGTAGGTGATGAGTAGAACCTGGCACTGAGTCACCAAGGCCTACCTAGGGTGCTCAGAAGCTGGAGGAGCTGAAAGAGTGAATTAAACCAAGTTTTTGAGGGAGAGCTGAGGATCCAGAATGAGAAGTGACTTTATATATACAAGCATCACACTCAAATAAGTCCTAATAATAATGAGAGCTGAGTTTTTAACAAGAGCAGCAACAAAAGATTGAAGGAAATCAGAAGACAAAGAAGTGACATCTTGAGTAAAAAAAGCAATTTTTGCCAACCTAGAATCCTGTCAGCAAATGTATCTTTCAAAATTGAAAGTGAAATAAAGATTTTTCAGAAAAACAAAAATTAAAAAAATTGCCAGCAAACCTTTACTAATAGAAACACCAGAAGAATTCCTCAGGCAGAAGGAAAATGATTATGGGAGAAACATGAAAATTCAGAGACATTCACAATATTGGTAAATATAAAAATGAATATTAACTGGACAAAAAACAGCAACAATAACAGTATCCTATGGAGATTATCTGAATAATCCTAATGCCACATTTCTGTGAAAACAAATTTGGAAACTCAGTTGAAGTAGATAATTACTCAGGGAAATACATATTACCAAAATTGACTCTGTATGATACAGAAAACATAACACTTCAATTTCTGTAGAATAAGTAGAAATGCTCTAAGGTAACTACTCCATAAAATAGAACCAGGCTCACATGATTTCATGGGGAATTCTATCATTGCTCAAAGACTTGATAGTATGAATACTGCATGAATTGTTCAAGAGAATTGAAAATAAAGGAAAATATCTTAATTTGTTTTATGGATGAAACAAATACAACATTGATGTGTAAGGATGATAAAGAAGTACAAACATAAAATTTCAATTTGACAGTACTTATGACTATTCACTTAAGCTAAATAAAATATCAACAAGTAGAATCCAGCAGCACATCAATAAACAGCACATATAACCAAGTGCCAATTTGAAGTTAGTTCAATGTTAGGAAACCCTGAATATAATATAATGCATTAATTAATCTTAGGTTAAAAATCATATAACTCTCCCCCAGATGCTGAAAGACCTCAACAGAATTTGATAACACTCAAAAATAAATATATGTTACATGAAATATATATGATGCCTATAATTATATTTTTATTCTTTATAATGTTATTTATGTATATTACTATACACAATAAATATATATGTATATATCACATATTTCACGTAAAATATATACTATATTATGTGTGCTGTTATACATAATAAAATCTATATATCTCAGTTAAACAGCCAATGTCTTAATAGGAAACATTAGAGGTATTTCTTTTAAGTTCATGATCAAAATGAGAATGCTCACAAATCAACACTGTGGTGAAGATATTGGCCAATGCAACTAGATTAATGAGACCCATTTAAGTTGTAATAATCAAGAAAAAAGAAGACAAATCTTCCAATGACTTTCTACTCACTTTAAATACAGGGAAAAAAACATCCCCAAAGCAGAAATTTTATGGAGTATTGTAACTCCACTGTCAGTTCAGGAGAATGCAAGCAGTCGTCAGGAGGTAGACATTTGTCAATCCTGCCTCACTTCTTCTTGATCCTTCTTCACCAGCAAACTCACACCTTGGCAGACTAAACTCCCATTCACCATTTCCTCACTTTTTAGAATTTAATCCAAGTATGAAATGGGTCGCACCTAAATAGACCCAGCCATCTCCAAACTCCTTCCAAAAATGGACAATTTTGTGTCACCCTCACAGTTACATTGATTTGGGTTCAATACCCTGGTTTTGTGATCCTGTGATATAATCTGGTTCGCAGCATCTCTCTCCTAATCTGCAACATTCACATAGGGCAATTACTGTTTTAAAATGAAGTTTTACTTCATTTTCTTGTTTAAGTCCGCATTCTAAGTTCCTATTTGTAGTGCCTTATTGAAGGAACTTCTTACCTGGACTCAGCCCAACATTATTATTCAATTTCCCCTGAAAAAATATTGGTGTTCTGCCTTGAATTCAAGCTCATACCCTGCTCCCTTGGGATAAGTCTCCAGGTGTGAAACGTTTCAGAGACTTTTTTTAAACTTCTATAACCGCAGTCATCATGCCATACTGGGCATGGAATTTGGATCAGGATGCCAACAGTTTTTCTGAAGTCACGTGAGAGATTGCTGTCATCTTTTAAGCCCATTCCTCTTGCAGAGGAGTCTTTGCTACAATGAGCCTGCTTCTTCAACCTGTCAATAACTATTCGCAGGTTTCTGGCCCTTCCTTTCTCTCCTTTCTTGTCTTATTTGAGTAAACTTCCTTCAAATCCCAGATAAGTCATCTAAACTTTTAAAGCATAGTCTTCCTTAAGTTGTTAACAGTGAAAGTCAACTTTTTCACATCAGTCCATCATCTAAAGCAATTAACAGACTCTATTTTTATAATTTAAGCTCTTATTATTCTCCAGGTGACAAAGATATCTGTGAATTGAAATGGAATGACCTCCAGGACACACTGTTACCATAGGAAAGCAATATGTCCATGAATTCTGTATCATGCTAGCTTTTGCATAAAAATGAAAGAGAAATAAGAAAATACATGTGTATCTGCTCACTTGAGCAAGAAGGAACACAGGAAGAAGTCAGAAACTAATGGGTTTGGTTTCATACAAGAGCTGGGTTGGAAGGTGTGGGAAGATTGGGGTGATGGATATACCTATTTGTATGTTTTGACCAAGTTATCTTTTACTTGCTCATAAATAAATGAATAAAAATAATGCGGTACAGAAAAGTAGAACAAAAACAAAACAAATTAACTATATTTCAAATGAATAACATGATTAGACAGAGTGGAGAATTAAAATAACTAATCCAGGTAATTTTTGAACACAATATTTTGTCTATATACACTCAAAATAAGGGAAAATATCTAAAAATATAGAGCTGCAGTTAATAATTTTGTCATTCACAGTGATATGGGTTCAAGATTCTGAAATTATTTAACATGTATTTCAGGATTCAGTGAATAAGTAAAAATATTGTTGAAGAAGGGAATGACTCCTCACTATCAGGGAAAGGTGTCACATAATTGGAAAAGGAGATGCAGAAAGAGCTCTGTGGTATCAAACTGGAATTGGAGGCATCAGTTGGAACTTGTGGTTTTTACTACATATGTAAATTGGTTAAAATTTATGTATTATATATCAAAATTTATACTACTCTAAGCCCTATTCTTTTCACCCTTTTCCCAATCCACCTCCTATGAGTAATCATTTCTATTAGTTTCTTAGTTTTCTGTTTATACTTCCTGTTTTGATATATATATGTATGCATATGTGTATATATATATATATGCATGTATGTGTGTGTGTGTATATATATAAGCCCTGTAAGCAATGAACACACCTAACAAATTTTCTCTCTAAATACCATTCTTTTCTAAGAGGAAGCTAAATTACATAGAAAATGGATTATTCTAGGGCTGAGGCCGGAAAATAGAAAGATGATCTGGGGAAATTTTGCTGAGCCTGAAGGGAAAGAAGTCCTCAACGAATCATGGGAACACAGGAGCCAGGTTAAAGGGGCTCCTAAATGCTTAATCTGGAATAAGTTGAGTTCCAAAAAGAATAACAACAAACAAACACATAGAGAAGGAGAACAGATTGGATGTTACCAGAGGGGAAGAGGGTGGTGGGAGTGTGAAAGTGGTAAAGGGGCACATATGTACGGTGATGGGTAGAAACTAGACTATTGGTGAAGACACAATGCAGTCAATACCTAAGCTGAAATATAATAATGTAAACCTGAAATTTATACAATATTTTAAACCAATTTGACCTTGGTAAAATAATTAAAAAAAAAGAATCACAACTGTAATGGATTATGACTCAGAGATTAAATGAGAATCCATGAATACATAATGATATAAATAAAAGTAAATACATAAATGGAAGAGAAGGGAAACTTCTCTCTCAGAGATAACTAATACATGCAGAACTATGGATGGGATGAGAAAAATCACCATTTGGCCACCACAATTACAATAATGTTTCAGGCAAGAATCACTTAACTCATGTTAAATGTGATATAATATATAGTGGTTGACATTTTAAAGAGAAATAGCATGTTTATATAAATACAAAATATCTACCCAAGTTATATTCATTAATTTCAAAGACAAAAATAGTAACTTTACAGTAGAGAAACCTAGAAGACACAACCTTAATCAACTGACCAAGATTAAAATCTCTCTTAATTGGGAAAATTGATTGCACCTGCCTTCTGATGATATGCACAGATCTATAGGCTGAATCTGAAATATGTGCACACCTACATAATAATAAAGCAAAAATAGTTAAATAGGGGCCAAGCAGGTGGTGTACTGGTTAAGTTAGCATGGTCTGCTTTGGTGGCCCAGAGTTTGCAGGTTCGGATCCTAGACGGGGACCTGCACACCAATCACCAAGCCATGCTGTGGTGGCACCCCACATAAAAAAATAGAGGAAGATTTGCAACAGATGTTAGCTCACAGCTAATCTTCTTCATCAAAAAAAGAAAAAAAAAGGGTTAAATGATAACCTTTGGACAAGCTGAGTGAAATGTATATGAGAACTTTTTGTATAATTTTTACTGTTCTGTAAGTCTCAAATGGTTTCAAAATAAAAATTAAAAAAAATACTTTGTCAGGGCTGGTGCAGTGCTCTAGTGGTTGAGTCCACGTGCTCCACTTAAGTGGTTCAGCTTTGCAGGTTTGGATCCTTGGTGTGGACCTACACTTGGCTCATCAAGCCATGCTGTGGCAGTATCCCATATACCAAATAGAGGAAGATTGGTATAGGTGTAAATTCAAGGACAATCTTCCTCACCAAAAAGAAAAAATAATACTTTGTCCACAAGTACTCAATAGGAGAGAATAGAATATCCTACAGGTCTATTCTTAAGTTTAAAGTTGGTGTCCAGGCCGACAATTATGATCTTCTAAAATATTCTCCTCGAAGTCCCCGTCAGAGACAGACTATGAACTGCTGAACCATGGGCAAGACGCAGGAAAGTAATTCTATAAAATGGTATGTCTCCTCTTTACAAGTTTTCTGTCCCTATATTGAAACTGTAGTGGCAATTTTACCCCAAGAAAAGAAGCATGTCTGCAAGAAAAAGCATATAAGTATACTTTCCATGTACAAATTGGCACATGAATGTGTAACTAGAACATGTTATCTATACTAATGTGTGGTAGATAATCTCCACTTGCCATCCAGGTCCATTCTCCAGCCTTTCCACCATGGTTTTTCTAAGAGGTCTTATGAACTGCATGAACTTGGCTTCCAGGTCCTTTGTATTTGGCCGAAAGCAAGAGATCAAACACAAAAAGAGACAGACATTTGGGTACTTATTCTGTTTTCTTCCCTGCTGGACTGTAGGTTGACAGTGACTGTCTGCAGTCATGTCCAGGAATTTTCTCCTACTCCTACATGTCTCCCCAGGTTCTCACAACCACTCCTTCCCCTTGTACTTGTTTCCCACTGCTGCTAGTCCTGGGTGCCACAGCATCCCTTAGTAGTTTCCATTAATCTTGCCAACACCTTTGTAAATAAGCCATTACCACATTCATTTAAAAAATTCCTGTCCCAGCTGGAACCATGCCTAAGAAGAAAGGCATTGCTGGCAGCAGAGAAACCATCCCTTAGGAATCCTGTGCCCTCTGGCTCCTGGACATGTAGCTCCCCAAAGGTCAGGAAGAACTTGGCTAATTAACGTAAGGTGGCTCCTCCCTGACCCAGAAGCCTGGGGACTTTGTTTCTGTCTTCTTGCTGGTATTTAAAAAGTTATCTTTTTGCTCATTTCTCTAGCGTTCATTAAGGAGCATGAAAATTTGTAGAAGTGATGAAGCCACAGATATTTCTTCTTTCATCTGGATACCAAGTCTTCTGAAGAGAAACTGAGGATTTGGGCAGCAGTCTGGAACAAAATGTGTCTGAGGTCACCAACGATGAACAAAGGTCAAAGGGAGCTGGAAATCTACACTTTGCCATGGATCTGCCTGTGTGCTTGTGAGTTTGCATGCCTTTGTGTTCATTGGTGTGTGTCTGCATCTATTGTGTATGCTCGTGTTTGTGTTGTTTGATAGCTGCATGCATTGTGTGTATCCTATGCATCTGACTCACAGCCTGCTTCTTTTCCTGAGTTGGACTCAATCTGGGCTCTATTTTAGTGCAGGAAGACCAAGTCATCAGCCTCCTAACATGCAGTTTAGGGACTCCGCATTCATGCCAGTGATCTTAAATATTTGCCTCCTTTTGTTATGATGGGAACATTTCCAACACTGGACGGGTGTCAAGGAAGAGCAGATGAGACCTCAGCATCAGGAGTGACATTGTTGTCTCGACCGCTGGGAAAGATGATGCCCAACCTCCCCAAGGAACCCAGATCAGAGAGGGTTCAAACCACAACTCAGCAGTATGCTAGTGTATGTGTGAGCTGTGTCTGTGTGTGACACAGTCATGTGTGCAAGCAAGAAAGTATATTGTTTGCTTTTGTCTGTGCGTATGTTGCCATGCATAAGATAACATTGTCGGTGCTTTACTGATGTGCTTGTGTGAATAGGCTTAACTACTTCATGCTGACTACTTTCCCCCAGAAAGGGTATGGGTCAGAAGGGGCCAAAGAATGCCCCTCAGTAGTGGGAGTGTGGGTGCTGCTTGTTGTGGTGCGTGTGTGGCTGTGTGTGCGTGTGCGTTTTTGGTGTGTGTTTCCTGTGAGACCTTTGCATTGTGTGTGCCTTGTGTGTTTTTGGTGATGTGTGTGTATGGTGATGATTTACCTATATGTGGAGAGTTGAATGTTTACCAAGTATGTCATGCATCAGGTGCATTGATGTGCATTGTGAGAGTGTTTGTGGGTGAATGGTGCTTCATTGTATGTTGTGTATGTCTCACTTTGTGCATTATTTATGACTTGTGTGAATGTATATGAGTGTTTATGAACTGAACCACATATTGACCATCCTTCCCTTAGGATGGGAACTGGTCACAGGTGACTGGAATCCTCAAATCAGCAATGTGTGTTTGCATGTGCGTGTTGTTTGTATGTGTTTTAGGAGTTCTGACTTTCCTCCATGACTCAAATGTTTCCTTTAGTATCTTACTCTGAAGCACCATTGACTAAGATAACTAAAGCTCCAAACAACTCTGTTTCTGAAATGGATCTGCTATGATTTTCATATGCCTGAATATGACTGTGTAGCTCAGTGTTTTAACCATTCACTTAATATCCTAGGTAAAGACACCTTAGGTGCCATACTGAGTGAAGTTAGAGTGCAGAACCCCTAGCAAATGGCAGGGAGATCTTGGGAAAATTGCTTAACTCCTAGGCCTCAGTTTTCAATCTATAAAATGGAAGCAATTACACTTGCCTCATGAAACTTACAGGCCCTCAATAAATATTGTTTGAATAAATGATAATAAATGTGAAAGACTTTCATCAATTGGAAAATAGATCAATACAAGTGAATGTAACTATCTAGGACGTGAAGTAAGAAGATTTTGAACTACTTTGGCTTCTTCGAAGCCCTAAAGCAACACAGGCATCTAGCCCTCCTAATCAGTAATGGCGGAATTTTCCATGTGTAATAGCTGAGAGCCCAAGATCTGATCACACAGTTATATTAGATAGAACATCATGAAGTAATCAATCTGCTAAAATTTTTGACCTACAGAAAATGGGAGTACATAAACTTTATATATACATGGAATTTATACCATTCATAATTCTGTTTCCTAAGAGCTAAAATAGGCAAAAGAACATTCATTCTTATAGAAGCTGGAAAGATATTTTAAAATTCTGGGAATGAAAGTCTGAGGCACAGATTTAATTAGCCAATGTACCTAAAACATCCTCAGCCTGGTACCCAAATTGTTCACCAAAATGTTCACCATTCTTATGAAAGATAGTTAGCAAACTATTATGGTTTTGGATCTATTCTGGAAGCAGACAGCTTTAAATGACCACCTACTTCTAGAGTGACCATGACTTACAATTCTAGGTCACTGGGACCCAGAAAGATTGACTGGAGGAGTGTGACAAAGCTTCAAGGACTCTGCCTCAGCACTGGAGTCTCATGCTACTTTAAGGTAGATACAACTGATACCAGTGTGTGGAGGCTCCTCTATTATTTTTGACACAGGGAATTATTACAATTTGGCTCTGTCTTGGTGTAGTAAATTAACCCTGTATGCTCATCAAGATCTACACTCACAGAGATCAGGGACCTTGCCTCTCTTTTTTAGTCCTGCATTCTCAGTCCTTAGTTGATGTCCTTGTTCAGACTTGTTGTTCAATAAATAATGGTCTAATGAAGCATTGAGCACTCTCTTGCTTCTGTGCAATGAGGTCTTGTTGACTGCTTTTGGGTATGATGTTTTCCTCGAGCCAGACTGGGATAGAGGGAAGATGTCTCCATCCACAGGTGTGAGAAATTAATGAAAGTGTATTTGAAAATTCATTGTTTTCCAAGAGAATTACAGTATGAAATGTGATGGTCTTGATCATCCTTTCTAGGTTCCTGAGATCCCCAAACTTTCTTCATCTCCAGCATATAGGACAGCAATATGAGGCCTGAGAACAAGAGCAGCATGTCTGAGTTCCTCCTCCTGGGGCTTCCCATCCCACTGGAGCAGCAGGGCATCTTCTTCGCCCTGTTCCTGGGCATGTACTTCACTACAGTGCTGGGGAACCTGCTCATCATCTGGCTTATCGGGCTGGACTCTCGCCTCCACACTCCCATGTACTTCTTCCTCAGCCACTTGGCCTTCTCTGACATTTTCCTTTCATCTGTCACAGTTCCAAAGATGCTCAAGAACATGCAGACTCAGCAACCATTCATCCCCTATGTGGGGTGCATTTCTCAGATGTGTCTTATCATAGTTTTTGGTTGTCTTGACAATTTCCTTCTTGCAGTGATGGCATATGACAGATACGTGGCCATCTGTCAGCCACTCCACTACACAACTGTTATGAGGCAGGAGCTGTGTGTCTCACTAGTAGCTGGGTCCTGGTTCTTCAGTTGTGCACATGCACTTTTGCACTCCCTCCTCTTGGTCCAATTGTCCTTCTGTGCTGACAATACCATCCCCAACTTCTTCTGTGACCTCCCTGCTCTCCTGAAGATTAGCTGCTCAGACATCTTCCTCAATGAGTTGGTCATCTTCACCGAAGGAGCAATGGTTGTCATCTTGCCTTTCTTTAGTATCTTAGGCTCATATATACATATTGGGATGACAGTCCTGAGGGTCCCCTCCAGGAGGAGACTCTTTAAAGTATTTTCAACTTGTGGCTCCCATCTCTTTGTGGTGTCTTTGTACTATGGGACCATTGCAGGTGTTTACCTTTTCTCCTTTTCACAGAGTTCCAGTGAAAAAGACCTAATTGCTTCAGTCATGTATGCAGTAGTTACCCCCATGCTGAACCCCTTCATCTATAGCCTGAGGAACAGAGACATAAAACATGCCCTAGAAATATTTGTCAATAAGGCCAAGTTCCTTAAGTGACAATCACTAAATCCTCTTATTGCAGTCATGAGCACAGTGAGATATATCTCCTAAAATTATTATATACATGACAACTCCATATAACTTTAAAAGCATATGCATTCTGCTGTTTTTATAGTGTTTTTAATATGTCAACCAGGTCAAGTGAGCTACTTGTATTGTTAAATATTCTTTATTACTAATTAATTTGTGGATTTGTCTTTTTTTCCTTGTAGATCTGTCTATTTTTGATTATTGTTTATTGGCCCTGAGTTAACATATGTTGCCAATCTTCCTCTTTTTGCTTGAGGAAGATTGGCCCTGAGCTAATATCTGTGCCAATCTTCCTCAATTTTGTGTGTGGGACACTGTCTACCCATGGCTTGATGAGTGGTGTTAGGTCCACGCCAGGGATCTGAACTTGCAAACCCTGGGCCATCAAATCAGAGCATGTGAACTTAGTTACCAAACTACCAAGCCACACCTAGCTTATATATTTTTTATGCTATGTTATTGAGGACATACAAATTTAGCATCATGATCTGCTCCTGTTGTGCTGAGGCTGGCTTACGTTGGCTTCAAGGTGATTGTGTACATTTCTTCCCCAATCTACATTAAATGACATCATTTTGGTAGACTGATGTCAACCATAGTGCAAATAATTTAATTATGGAAATTGATAAGTGTTACAAATCAAGACTTCATAAAAAAGTGAGAAAAAGAGAAAGAGAGAGTCATTTTTTATGCATTTACCAGTATAGTACTGCATTTATAATTAGGAGATATTCCTCTTTATCTCATCAATGGCTCCTATGTTAACATCTCATCTACTTCTTCTGATATTACTATAGATATACCAACTTTCTTTTGGTGAGTGTTTGCATGGTGTTTCTTTTCCACCATTTTACTTTTAACTTTTCTATGTCCCTCTATCTGTGAAGTGTCCATTGTGAGAATAAAATTGGATTTTGCTCTTTTATATGCAGATCAACAATAATTATAGTTTTGGAGAATTAGATCTATTAACATCTAATGTAATCAGGATATATTTGAATTTATGTTTTCCATATTACTATATATTTTCTACGTGAAACATGTTTCATACTTATTGTCATCTCTTTCTCCCTTTTTATGTATTAAATATATATATAGTTATTCCATTCCCCTTCTATTAACTTATGTCTCATACAGTAATATTATTTTACAATTCTTTTCTGTGCTGTATGTTGAGATTATTTCTTACATTCTCTTTGAATTTTTTTCTCTTGTTGTATACACAATATGAAATTTCCCATTTGAACCCTTTGAGATATAAGATTCAGTGGCATTTAGTACATTCATCACCACTGTCTCATTCTAGGACTCCAAAAGGAAAGTCTACAAAACATCACAGCAATTGAGTACTCTGCAGATGAGAATAAATAATGACAAAGATATCTAAGAATCAACATGGAGAGATTTACAGGATATATTGCTAAATGAAAAAAAAAGTTTAAACAATCTATAGTATGATACTTTTTGTGTAATAATGAAGGGAAATTAAAATGCACATGTGTCTGCCAATTTGTGCAAAATATGATGCTAGAAGAAGAAATCAGAAACTAATGAGATTGCTTACCTACAAGAGGAGGCTAGGAATGGTGTAGAAAAGTTGGGTAGTTTTGACTATGTTATCTTTTGCCTACTAGACAATAAAGAGAAAAGGGTAAGGAATAAAGCAAAACAATAAAACAAACAAAAAAAGATCTATGTTTCAAATTAATAAGCATAATTAGACTATGGGGAAAATAACCTAAGTAATTCTTGAACAGAGAATTTTGTTTATATAATCTCACAAGAAAAAAAAACTGTAAACAAACTTTTTGAGCTGCAGTTAGTTTGTCATTAACAGTGGTATTGGTTCAAGAATTTGAAATTACTTAGCCTGTATTCAAAGATTGAGCAAATAAGTAAACAGATTGTGGAAAGGGGAAATGACTCCTCACTCTTAGGGAAAGAAGCTATGTGCAAAGAAAAGGAGGGGCTGGAAGGAACTCTATGATGTCAAACTAAAATTGGAGATGTCAAATTGAACCATGATTTTTCAAATGTGTGAACAGATTGAAATTTATATATTGTATATGTCAATAAATATACTGTTCCCGTTATCTTTCTTTCTGTCCTACTTCTGACCCACCTCTATGGGTAACCACTCCTTTAGTTTATTAGTTTCTAGTGTCTACTTCCTGTGTTTCTTTTATATGTGTTTCATAGCTGCATCCTCTGAGATCACTTAGAAGACTTGAAAGCAATGAACACACCTAATGCCAAATTTGCTCTTTACCATGCTCCTCTAAAAGGGACCAACGTTACTCAGAAAAACTGCTGATTCCAGGGCCAAGGCTAGGACATTACAAGATTATCCAAGCAAATTTTGTTAAGTCTGAAAGTAAAAAGTGCTAAATGAATCATGGGGACACATGGCCAGCTCGAAGGGGCTCCCACTGGCCAAATCTGGAATAATTTGAGCTTCAAAACTGATAACAACAGTAATGGATTGTGACTCAAAGAAGTAAGAATTCACAAGTTCTAGATATAAATAAATCAATGAACAGACATATGAGTGGGGGCTGATAGAATGTCCCTTCTTATAGGACGACACAACTGATAAAGGTAGGAGAAATGATAGAATCAGAAAATCATCATTTGTCCACCACATTTTCAATAATTTTTTCATATAATAATCACCAATGGATATGAAAGATAGTAACTGAAATTTTTTAAAAGTTATGGCTATGTAGCCTGCAAATTCTATCGAAATGATATATATTAATTACAAAGGTTAAAATAGTAACTTTACAGTAGAGAACCAAGCCGATACCACCTTAACCAATTCATCAGAGATAAAAAATCAGTAGTAATTGGAAACACTGATATCATGTGCTTTTCAATAATATGTACTGTGGTAGATATGCCAAAAATCTAAGCCTTAAACAGACATATATGTAAGTAAACATACTAAAATGTTAACCATTGGAGAAATCTGGGTGAACTGCATGTAGGAATTTTTACAACTTCTCTATAAGCTTGAAATAATTTCAAAATAAAAAGTTAAAAAATCCTCTGTCCCAGATGGAACCATGACTAAGACAAAGGAGTCCCAGGCATTGCTGGCATTAGGGACACCAACCCCTGGGACTCCAGCGCTCCAGCTCTTGGACATGCATCTCTCCAAAGGAGAGCCAGACTTTAGCAGGAATTTAGGGGAGTTTGTTTCCGTGCTCTAAATGGTAATTAAAATGCTATCTTTTGACTCATTTCTCTCCAGCTGGTTAAGAAATATGAAAGTCTGGAGAATCCCTGAGACCACAGATATTTCGTCCATTTGTCTGGATACTGAGTCTTCTGAAGAGAATTGAGGATATGGGCTAAAGTCTGGAGCATAAGGTGTTCCAGGTCACCAATGATGAGCAAAGGTCAGAGGGAACTGAAAATCTACACTTGGTGATGGATCTGCCTGTATGCATGTGGTTTTGCGTGCCTTTGTGTTCATGAGTGTGCATGTGTGTGTGTATGCTTGTGTTCATGTTATTTGATAGTTACATGTATGTGTGTGTTCTATGTATCTGACTCACAGCCTGATTCTTTTCTTTTGTTAGACCCAATCTGGGCCCTATATTAGCTCATGAAAACCAAGTTATCAGCCTGCTAACATGTGATTAGGGACTCCCAATTAATGTCTGTGATGTTAAATACTTGCATAACAGCTGGGCGGATGAGAGCTCAGCATCAGGAGTGAGATTGTTGTCTCTGCTGCTGGAGAATAAGACGCCTGACTTCGCCAAGGAACTCAGGTCAGAGAGGGCTCAAACCTCTGCTCAGCAGTGTGTGCTAGTGTATGTGCGAGCTGTGTTTGTGGGTGACACACTTGTATGTGAGAGTGGGAATGTGTATTGTCTGTTTTTGTCTGTTTGTATGTTACCATATGTATGTTACCACATACATGGGTTGTTGGTGGTTAAATGACTGTGCCTGCGTGAATGGGCTTGACTGCCCCACCCAGACTGACTTCCCCTGGGGAGGGTGTGGCTCAAAAGGGGCCAAAGCACGTCTCTCAGTAGAGTGTATGTGTTCTGCTTGTTGTAGTGAATGATGTGTGGCTGGGTGTGCACGCATGTTTCTGGGCATCTGATTGGCATCCATGACATGAAAAATTTCCTTAAGTGCCCTCCTTCTGGGGCACCACTGGCTGAGACAAACAAATTCCAAGCAACCCTCTGTTTCCTGAAAAGGATCTGCTATCATTTTAATATAACTGAGTATGACTGAGTCACTTAGAGTCTTGTCACCTTTTACTTTCACTAAACATCTCAGGCAAAAATACTGCAGGCATCATATTTTGTGAAGTTAGAGTGCAGAATCACCATCAAGTAGTGGAAAGATCTTGGAAAAATTACCTAACTCCTTGACCTCAGTTTCCACATCTATAAAATGGAAAGAATTATACTTGCCTTGTGAAACTTACTGGCCCTGGGAAAATGTTTATTGTTTAAATAGAAGTTAATTGAACGTGAGAAGTTTTTTAATCCGTTGAAAGGTATATGAATACGAATGAATGAAAATACCTAGGCAGGGGAATAAGAAAATTCTGAACATCATTGGTTTCCTTGCAGGCCTAAAATAATATAGGGTGCTTGGCTCCTCTGGCCAGTGAAATGGGAAGTTTTTATGTGTAGTGGTTAAGAGCATGTGCTCTGATCACACAGTCATATTAGATTGAAACACATGAAGTTGCTAATTCTTTAAAATTTTTACTTTACGGAAAATGGTAATACATTTATATTAAGTAAAAATATTATGTATCATGGATATTATATGTATATGCACACATAAATGTGTGTGTGTGTGCCCTCTCTGTCCCTTACTGTGCTATTGGGGGCCTGTTGAATTGATACTGTAAATGTTTACAATTCTTAAAAGCTAAAATGCATGAAAGAACACAAATTCTTAGTGCACCTGTGAAGATTTTTTTAAAATCTGGGAATGTAATGCTGCTATGTGGATTTAATTAGGAAATGTAGGTAAAGTCCTTAGCCTTGTATCCAATTGTTCACCAAAATATTCGCCATTCTTATGAAAGATAGTTTGTGGAGGATTCTGGTTTGGGAGCTATTCTGGCATCAAACAGCTTTAAATGACCACCTACTTCTAGAGTGACAATGCTCCTATAATGCCGCATCGGCATTGGGGTTTCATGTTACGTTAAAGCAGAAACAACTGACATCAGTTTACTGAGGCTCATCTACTATTTCTGCCACAGTAAATTATTTTGATTTAGCTCTGACTTGATGTATTGAATCATCCCTCTATGCTCATCAAGATCTACACTCACAGAAGGCAGGGACCTTGCCTTTCTGTTTACTACTGCAATCTCAGTCCGTAGTACATGTCCACGTTCAGCCTCAATTTTCAATAACTAATAAAACAGTGAGTAGTCTGTTGCTTCTGTGCAATAAGATCTTGTTGGCTGCTTTTGGGTGTGATGGTTTCCTGGAGCCAGACTGGGATAGAGTGAAGATGCATGCATCAACAGATATGAGAAATTAATGAGTGTAGTTAAAAGTTGATTGTTTTCCCAAAGAATTAAAGTATGAAATGTGATGGTCCTGATCATCCTTTCTAGGTTCCTGAGATTCCCAAACCTCCTTTATCCTCAACATATGGAAAAGCAGTATGAGGCCAGAGAGCCAAAGCAGTATATCCAAGAACCTCCTCTTGGGGCTCTCCATCCCACTGGTACAGCAGGGTGTGTCCTTCTCCCTGTTCCTGGGCATGTACTTGACCACGGTGCTGGGGAACCTGTTCATCATCCTGTTCATCAGACTGGACTCTCGCCTCCACACACTTTTTTCTCAGCCACTTGGCTTCACTGACATCTCCCTTTCATCTATCGTGGTTCCTACAATTCTGATAAACGTGTGTAGTCAGAATAAATCCATCCCTTATGCTGGATGCATTTCACAAATGTATTTATTTATTAATTTTAGTTGCATTGACAGATTTATTCTTGGAGTGATGGCATATGACAGGAATGTGGCCACCTGTCACCCTCTCCACTATACCATCATCATGAGGGATGAGCTTTGTATTATTCTACTTGCTGGATCCTGGTACTCGTCTTGTAGCCATGCTCTGTTGCACACCCTCCTCGTAGACCAGCTGTCCTTCTGTGCAAGTACTCTCATCTCCCTCTTCTTTTCTGATCTTGCTGTTGTGCTAAGTCCTCCTGCTCAGACACCTTCCACAATAAGCTGCTTATGCTCATTAAGGGAGGACTGATCTTCATTCTGCCATTGAATGCTATCTTGGGCTCATATGTCACCACGGCAGTCATCATCCTGAAAGTTCCCTCCATCAAGAGAATCTGTAAAGCCTTATCTACATGTAGCTCCCACCTCTTTGTAGTATTTTTATACTGTGGGGCAATTGAAGGTGTTTACTTTTTCTTCTCAGCAGGAAACTCCAGAGACAAGGATAAATTGCTTCTGTGATGCACAATGTTGTCACCCCTATGCTGAAACCATTTTTTGATAGCTTGAGGAATAAAATCATAAAGCATGTTTTTCCGAAAAACTCATGACCGACTACACCCCTTGGTGGTGTTAATTCAATCTGGCTGCCATGGGCACTTATGGGGGCTGTGAAATATTTCTCCGTCAACTGTTGAAACTTGGCCAGCTCTTATGGACAGTCTTTTAACTCTTAGCAATTCCTCTCTTGGTCTCATTTTACATTTCCTCTCATCTTTATGTTGATTGCTGTTTTTCCCCACCTGCCCTCTGAGTTCAGTGTGTTAATTCTCTGCAGTGAAACTGCAAGCCCTCCTAAACACTGACGATGTTCACTGCAAATGTGTGAGACTTTGGAGCCACTTCCCTGGGCTCTAAGAAATTTTTAATCTATGATTTTTCTTTATGATTCTCTCTATCTGCTGCTGTTGGCAACACATATTAATATGAGTTTTCATACTACCACTCAACTTCATTTACTTGATGTGTGAGAAATTCAGAAGTTACCAAACTGCTAGATCTATGAAAGAGTTGAGTAGCTATCACAGCTGACATTCCTTAAACATTTAAATGTATATTTATTGTTCCTCAGAACGGTCCTCTTTTAAGGGTGTCAATGTTTCCATATTTACAAAGAATCAAAGGAAAGACTAAGGAGATCTTTTAAGTAGCTGCCAAGACTTGACCTCATACATATGTGACTTCAGATGATCATGTGTTTTACCATATTACTTTATTACCATTTTCCTGATTTCAAATAAAATTAGCCAATTTGGCTGTTTTATGTATAAAGCACAGAGTGTGTCCTCTTTTGTGTTCTCATTGTGTTTTGTTCTTTATAGTTATGATTAGCTCATTCTCAAGGCTTTACAGTTTTCAATTGTGCCTATATTATTTAATCTATTCATCAAGTCTAGTTCTGATTGATATTTGGTCATTTCAAGTTTGGGGCTTGTGTATGTAACTAATAATTGAATTTTTGGATGAAAATTTATGTTTATTTCAATTAATTGATAATTTTTAAGAAGTTAGACAAAGTGCTTGTATGAGTTTACATTCTTCCCTGCAATATATAAAAAGGTGTGGCCCACTTACTTACACTTATACTGTCCATCTTTTCTACTGTACACATTCTTATTAGGTAGTAGAAGTACTGTGTTGGTGTTTTAATTTGCATTTGTCTGATAACTCATGTAGTTTGTGTCCTTTGCCTTTGCTTATTGATCATTTGTGTGTTCTCTCTTGTAAATGGTCTGTTACTAGTCAATTGCTGCTGTTTGATTGGATGTCACTTTTTTTCTTGTTGGTTTCTAGGAGTTCTTTATATCCTGGATATGACTATTGAAAATTTATTCTTTCATTATGTGGCTTGCTTTTTCATAATCTTAATCAGTCTTCTGATGAACAATGTCTATATATCTTAACCTAGTTATACACAAAAATGTTTTTCATATGTGGCTAACTCTGTGTCTTCTTTAAGAAACTTGTCTATTAGGAGATCTTTGAGATGTTGCTCCAGGTTTTTATCTTAAAAGATTCTTGTTTTGCCTATATATGTGTATAAAAATTCCATCTGGGTTCTTTTTTGGTGGATGATCTAAGATGTGGACACAAATTAACTTTATTTCATATGGATATCCAATAGATATACAATAATTGATTAAAAATTCCATCCTTTCTCCATTCTACTGCAGTATTGCCTTTGTCATAAATCAAATGACAGAATATTAATTATCTTGGCTATTATTCCATCTTGCATTTCCATTTTAATTTTAGATTCTGCTTAACAGTCAAAAAGACATAACTGTTCATATGTTGCTTGGTATGGTATTCAAAATACAAAAGAGCTTAGAGAGAACTACCATTTTAAAAAATATTTAATCTTCAATCTGAGAACATGCTATGTATCTTCAGTTGTTTATATCTTCTTATCTTCTTTCAATACATTTCATCATTTTAGGAGGACTTAGACATCTTTTGTTCAAGCTTCCCCTAGATATTTCATATTTGTGTCCAATTTTAAAATATTGTAGTATTTACACTTCATATTCAGTTTTTTCCACCATAGAGAAATATAGTTGACATTTCTTTGTCAAAGTCAATATAGGACTTTGCTTAATTCATTTGTTTATTCTTATAATCTGTGTATATATTGTTTTGGATATTTTAGGTAAATCATAATATTATCAGTGAATCATAAAAATTGATTTCTACTCTCTCAATGCTTAGACTGTTTATTTCTTTTTATTAACTTAATGTACTAGTTAAGATTTCTGATTCAGTCTTCTATTTTTGCAACTTTATATAATAAAATTCACCTCCATTATTTTTAGTAAATTTGCTGAGTTATAACCTAGGAAAAATTGATAAGTTCCTAGAAACATGCAACTTACCAAGATTGTGTCATGAAGAAATAAAAATCTTGAAGAGACCAATAACAAAAAAGGAGATTGAATCAGTGACCATATGTCTCCCAACAAAGAATATCCCAAGACCAGATACACTGGTGAACTGTATCAAATATTTGCAGAAGAATTAACAGCAATCCTTCTTAAATTCTTCCAAAAAATTGAATAACATATAACACTTCCAAACTCGTTTTATGAGACCAAGATTACCCTGATACCAAAGCCAGTCAAAGACACTACTTGAAAAGAAAACTAAAGGGCAGTATCCTGATGAACATAGATGTACAAATCCTCAATAAAACACTAGCAAACCAAATTCAACAGCGATATTAAAGGGCTCATATACCATTACCAGTTAAGATTTATTCCTGAGGTTCAAGGATTGTTCAATATATGCAAATCAATTAATGCAATACACCCCATTAACAGAATGAAGAATAAAAAACACGTGATCATCTCAATAGTTGCAGAAAGTGCATTTGACAAAATTCAACATCCTTTCATGATAAAATCTCTCAAAAACTAGGTATAGGAGGAACTTACTTCAACATAATAAAGGTTATAAATGAAAAGCTCAGAACTAAGGTCATACAAAACAGGAAAAATCTGATGGGTTTTCCTCTAAGAGCAGTAACAAGATAAGGATGCCCAGTCTCACCACTTAAATTCATCATAATACTGGAAGTCCTAGTCACAGCAATTAGGCAACAGAAAGAAATAAATGAATATGAATTGGAAAGGAAGATGTAAAATTGTGTCTGTTTTTGTATGACATGGTCTTCTACACAGAAAACTCTTAAGACTTAAGAAAAAGAACTGGTAGAACTAATAAACAAATTCAGTAAAGCTGCAGAATGCAAAATCAATGTAGTAAACTTCGTTGCATCTGTACATGAACAACAAACTACCTGAAAAAGAAATTAAGATAACAATATCATTTACAATAACATTAAAAACAATAAAATACTTAGGAGTAAACTTATCCAAGGATGTGAAGGATTTGTACATTGAAAACTACAAAACGTTGATGAAAGAAATTAAAGAAAATACAAATAAATGGAAAGACATCTCGGATCAAGAATTGGCAGATTCAATATCGTCAAAATGTCCATACTATCCAAAGTCATCTACAGATTCAATGCAATTCCCATCAAAATCTCAATGGCCTTGTTCACAAAAACAGAAAAAAAAAATCCTGAAATTCATACGGAAACACAAACGTCCAGAATAACCAAAGCAATCTTAAGAAAAAAGAACAAAGTTGGAGGCATCACAGTTTCTTATTTGAAAATATATCACAAAATTACTCTAATCAAAACAGTGTGGTACTGGTGTAAAGACCAACACATAAACCAATGGGACAGAATAGAGGGATGAGAATTAAACCCACACATAGATAGTGAACTGATATTTGATAAGGGTGCCAAGAACAGACAACGAGGACAGGATAGTTTCCTCAACAAAGGGGAAAACTCGAGAGTCATATGCAAAATCTCACAGCCCAAGACATAGAAACAACCTATCTATTGACTGATGAATGGATAAAGAAGATGTGGTATATATTTACAAGGGAATATTATTCAACCATAACAAAGAATGGAATTCTGCCATTTGCAATGACATGGATGAAGCTGGATGACATTATGGTAAGTGAAATAAGCCTAACAAACAAGGACAAATAACGTATAGTATCACTTATAAATAGAAACTAAAAAAAAAGTGAAATTCATAGAAATAGAGTATAATGGTAGTTCTTAGGAGCTGGGGGTGGAGGAAATGGGGAGATGTTGGTCAAAGAGTCCGATTTTCAGTTATGACATGAGTAAGTTCTGGGGATCTAATATACAGCATGTTGACTATAGTTAACAATACCGTATTATATGCTTGAAATTTTCTTTTTTTTTTCTTTTTGAGGAAGATTAGCCCTGAGCTAACTACTGCCAGTCCTCCTCTTTCTGCTGAGGAAGCCTGGCCCTGAGCTAACATCTGTGCCCATCTTCCTCTACTTTATACGTGGGACGCCTGCCACGGCATAACGAGCCAAACGGTGCCATGTCCACACCTGGGATCTAAACCAGCGAACCCTGGTCCGCTAAGAAGCAGAACATGAGAACTTAACTGCTGCACCATGGGGCCGGGCCCTATGCTTGAAATTTTCTAAGGCAGTATATCTTAAGTGTTCTTGCCACACAAAAAATGACAACAATGGAGGTGATGGATGTGTTAATTAACTTAAGGAGCAAAGGGGGAGAAATTTCACTTCTTGGTTTAAAAATATGCTGTAAAGCTACAATAATCAAGAAAGTGTAGCACTGGCCTAATGATAGACATTTAGACAAATGCAAAAAAATCATGATTCCAGAAATAAACCTTATGTTTGGTGGTCAACTTGTTTTTGACATAGGCGTGAAGGCAAGTCAATGGTGAAGGGATAATCTTTTCCACAACTGGTACTGGTAAATTGAAGAAAAAATCTGTTTCCTTGGGTTAAGAAAAGATTGCTTCGATGATCCATGAAAGAAAAAAATGATAAATGAGACTTCATCAAAGTTCAAAACTTTTTCTCTGAGAGAGACACCATTAATAAAATGAAAGGAAAGCCACAGAGTAAGAGAAAATATTTGTAAATTATATATGTGTCTAGTATCCAGAATAGAGAACATCATACACAAAAATCACATGCTGTGCAGCATGCAATGTTGAGACAGAAAGAAGAACAATTGAGCATATGGTGAGACATGGCTGTCAGATAACGAGTTGTGAGTGAATAGAGCTCACAGGGCTTCCACACTCTACCAGGTACCAGATGTTAGGCTGCCTCCTCCTCAAACTTGCCCTCATCCTTGGCTGTGGCATCCTGGTACTGCCGGTAGTGGGGACATCAGGTTATTCATGTTGATCTCATCCTTGGTGAACTCCATCTCATCCATGCCCTCTCTAGTGGAGCAGTGCAGGAAGGCCTTACACAGGAATATGGCCATGAATTGCTCCAAGATGCAGTTGAGCAATGCCTGCATGGCCACGCTGTTGCTGATGAAGGAGGTAGAAATTTTTAGCCCCTGGGGCAGGATGTCACAAACAGCTATTTTCACGTTATTGGGGATCCACTCTCATTCTTTAGCATATCCAGTTTCCCAATACCATTTATTGAAGACTATCCTTTCTCCATTTTGCATTCTTGTCTTCCTTGTCAAGGATTAGTGGATGGGTACATATAGGTTTATTTCTGGGCTCTGTATTACGTTCCATGGTCCACATGTCTGTTTTCATATCAGTAACATACTGCACTGATTAATCTCTGTTCGTAGTATACCTCCAGCTTTGTTCATTTGATGCTTCCAGTTTTGTTCATTTTTCTCAAGATTGCTTTGGTTTCTGTGGGTCTTTTGTGGTTCTCCATCAATGGAATGAATGGTGGTGGTGAAATCTGTGTTCCAATGCAGCTCTGGGTCAGTAGTGTCTGAATCTACAAGGGCTGGTACTATTCTGTCTGGGCCTTTCTGTGATGTACGAAGAGGCAAATTCCATTGTTGTGTTCTTCACAGGTCAAGAGTGTTCACGCCCTTTCCTCCTCCTCATGACTAGGCAGAGGAGAGGCCAACATGTCACTGACATTAGAGAAAATTTCTCCTGGGTATCTTGTGGTTCAGTCCCTTTTGCTCCTGCACAGGATCTATCTCAAGAGGAAGGCACGAAATTGGGCAATTAGCTCTGTTGGCTTCTTCTCTAACCAGAAGCTTGAGGTTGTGTTCCCCTGGGTCTTAGTCCTGTTGTTAAATGTGGATCTTCCTGCACATTGTTCTAGTGCTTGTAAATAGGCATGAAAGGTGCTAAAGATCCCTAGGCTATGGAGGCCTAAGAGATAAGTATTAAGGTAGCAGCCTGGACCAGCAAGAATTTGCATTGATTAGAGCAAGGTGGGGAACCAATGCTTAGTCTACATATGTGTGGTTTTGTGAAGACTGAGAGAGAGAAAGAAAATATGTGTTTACATTGCTTGCATACCCTGTGTTTTTAGTGGGTCACTGATGCACACACTGACTTGTATAATGCTACTAGCCACATGTGGGCATGAAATTTAAATTACCCAAATTAAAATTTTGGTTCCTTGCTTGCAGTAGCTATATTTCAGTTCCTCAATAGTTACATGAGGTTAGTGCTGCTATAGTGGACAATGCAGATATAGAACACTTCCATCATTACAGAAAGTCTTATTGAATCATGCTGATAAAAGAATATGGAGAGCTGGAAATCTCTTGCCAAGGCACGTGTGTGTGTGTTTGTGTTGATGTGTTTATGTTGCTTCTTTCTATATTGTTTGTGTGTTGTGTTTGACTACATGTGATTCTTAGTGTGTGTAGAGGAGATTTTGTGCGGGTGGTTTGTGAATTGTCTGGGTAAATGAATGTGGTGTTTGCATGTTTTTACAAATAGCTTTACCAAGGTGTAATTGTTATACAAAAAATGTACATAATTAATGTACACAATTTGATATGTTTGAACATGTGCATACACCCATGAAATCCTCCCCACACTCAAAGCAATAGACTTATCCATCACCTCCAAAAGTTTCCTTTGTCTCTGTTTTGTGTGTGTGGTAAGAAAACTTAACATGAGATTTACCCTTTTAATGGATGTTTAAATGTAGAATATAGTGCAGTAAACTCCAGGTACCTGCTCAGCGGGTCTCTAGAACTAATTCACTTGTATGACTGAAACCTCACTTCAACTGAATAACAACTCTATATTTTCTCCTCCCCTCAGCCATTTGTAACCACTAAGAATTCACTGCTTCTATGAGTTTGACTATTTTACGTACCTCATAAAAGTGATCACGGAATATTTGTCCTTCTGCGTCTGGTTTAATTCACTTAGCATAAAGTCCTCCAAGTTCATCCATGTTGTCACAAATAGCAGGATTTCCTTCTTTTTTAAGGCAGAACAAAATCCATTGTATGTATATGCCACATTCTGTTCATCCACTCATCTGTCAATGGACTTCTGGGATTTTTCCCTAACTTAACTATTGTGATTAGTACTGCAATGAACATGGGAGTGCAGATATCTCTTTGAGATCCTGATTTCAATTCTTTCTGGTGTATACCCAGACGTGGGATTGCTGGATCATGTGATAGTTCTATTTTTAATGTTTTGGAGAACCTCCATACTGTGTTCCATAGTGGCCATTCCATTTTACATCCTCAAAAACAGTCTAGAAAGATTCCTGTTTATGTGTCTTTTAAGCTGTGCATGACAGAGTGTTTCATTTTTTTTTTTTTTTGGAAGATTAGTCCTGAGCTAACTACTGCCAATTCTCTTTTTGCTGACGAGGACTGGCCCTGAGCTAACGTTCATGCCCATCTTCCTCTAATTTATATGTGGGATGCCTACCACAGCATGGCTTTTGCCAAGGGGTGCCATGTCGCACCCAGGATCTGAACCAGTGAACCCCAGGCCACCGAGAAGCAGAACGTGCGAACTTAACCACTGCACCACCGGGCCGGCCAGCAGAGTGTTTCATTTTAAACTTGCATGTAAGTTGATATGAATCCATGAAAACCTCTCCACTTTCTACCAGGATGAATATAGGTCAGAGAGGGCCAAAACCCAGCACCTTGTGTTTGTTTCTCTGTCACAGTGAGTCCCTCTGTGTGTCTATTTTTGTGTATAGCACACTCACATTCTAATTCTCTTCACTTTGCATGTGTGTAGATCAGAGGGCTAAGTGAGTGACATAGAAATATGTGTACTCATTTCACCTGGTGAAACAGCCTTACAGCCTTACTCTTCTCTTGTCCCAGCTCTAGATATAAACAGGCAGCTCTTTATGATAAGCAGAGCCCTCTTTATGATAAGTTGGTAGCAATTGGTCTTTGTGGTTTGAAGGCTACTGAACTTCCCTCGGGCCCCAAATTTTCTTCATTAATATTCAATGAATTCTAAGTTTCCACTTTGGGAAACATGATGTAGTCAATTTTGGAACCTTGCCTAGTTAATCAGATGACTGTGAATTCTGATATAACTCCTCGGTCCTGCAGAATCTGTAATATATCAGTTCTCTGGCCACATCATTGGGCAGATTCTCATGTCAGTCACTTTGTATGTATGCTCACAACTCAGCCATTTTGAAGCATGGGAGAGGACAGGGAAGAGAGAGATAGTGGAAGATATGAAGTAAGTTATTTATTGGCAACTGTATTAAAAATGCCATGTTTCAAGTGCTGTGGATGTACTAAGCTTCTGGGGACATCGTCTGGGTCCTTAATCTTTCTCTGCTGTGAGAGAGAGACCACAGAAGTAAACATACTTTTTCAAGAAAGTATTTGATCTTGCTGGATGGCTTCCGCATACCTTCGTTATCTTTAATTCTTGATGTGTGATCTTGGTCACTCCTTCTGCCAAAATGAGGTTATTTTTTGAAATTTTTCGTCACTCTCTTTCTGACTGCTATTTTTAGTCATTCATTTAATAACTTTTTTGATATATTTTCTAAATAAAAATTTTTTATTGTGGTTACAATATATGTAACATAAAATTGACCATTTCAATGGTTTTCAAGTGTACAGTTCCATGGCATTAAGTACCTTACCGTCTTGTACAACCTTCACCACCATCACCCTCCAGAAGGTTTTTATCTTTCCAAACTGAAACTGTACACATTGAGCAATAACTCCTCGTTTTCCTTCTCTATAGCTGTTGGAAACCACAGTTCTACCTTTTGTCTCTGTGATTTTAACTATTCTAAGAATCTCATATAATTGGAATCATACAGTATTTATACTTTTGTGACTGGTCTATTTTACTTAGCATAATGTCTTCAAGGTTCATCCATGTTGCAGTATGCACAGGATTTCCTTCCTTTTTAAGGCTTATAATATTCCATTGTACATATATATCACATTTTGTTTATCCACTAGTCAGTGAACACAAGTTGCTTCTATCTTTTGGCTATTGTGAATAACAGGTGTACAGATATATATTTGAGACCCTTGAATTAATTCTTTTGGATAAAGCCTCAGAAGTGGAATTGCTGGATCATATGGTAACTCTATGTTTAATTTTTTGAGGTACCACCACAATGTTTTCCACAGTGGCTGAATCATTTTACGTATCTACCAGAAATGCACAGCAGTTCCAAATTTTCCACGGCCTTACCAACACTTGTTACTTTATTTCCTTCTTTTTTATAATAGTCATTCTATGATGTGAAGTGAGTTTAGTGTTGAGTACATGGTACATTTCTTTGATACTCCCAATAGTGCTGTAGGTGATGTGTGTATGTGCGACAGAAAAAGAAAGAAAGAGAAAGAGAGAGGCGAGAGAGCAACAATTGGGGTAAGCAAGAATCAGACACAAGAACATGAGCAGACTGGCTACAGAGCCATGCTCTTAATCAATACTCTATAAAGTTGCTCAAGAGGAAGTGGGCTTGCCAAAGGAAGAGACTGTGTCTTATTTACTACTCCTTCCCTAGTGCCTATCATAGTGTTTCCATGTGTGTCAAAAAAAGAATGAATCTTTCCTGATTTCTATTGAAGGTGAAAAGAGTGCAATGTGATTTTTTTGGACACTGGAGAAAGTACATAACCATATGGTAATTGCTATGCTCAGTGTTTCTAAGTTCCTGACATTTCCCATTTCTCTTCATTCCCAGAAGGGTGAAAATCAGCATGAGGAGGGAGAACCAGAGCAGTGCGTCCCAGTTCCTCCTCCTGGGGCTCCCCATCCGGCCAGAGCAGCAGAGTGTGTTCTTTGCCCTGTTCCTGGGCATGTACCTGACCACGGTGCTGGGGAACCTGTTCATCATCCTACTCATCAGACTGGACTCTCGCCTCCACACCCCCATGTACTTCTTCCTCAGCCACTTGGCCTTCACTGATGTCTCCTTCTCATCTGTCACTGTCCCAAAGATGCTGATGAACATGCAAACTCAGCAACTCTCCATCTCACACCCAGGGTGTATGTCACAGATGTATTTTTATCAACTTTTTGGCTGTGTAGATAATCTCCTTCTTGCAGTGATGGCATATGACAGGTACGTGGCCATCTGCCACCCTCTCCACTACACCATCATCATGAGGGAGGGGCTCTGTCTGCTGCTGGTGGCTGTCTCTTGGATTCTCTCCTGTGGCAGTGCCCTCTTGCACACACTCCTCCTGGGCCAGGTGTCCTTCTGTGCTGACAATGTCGTTCCCCACTTTTCTGTAGCCTCTCCATTCTACTCAAGCTGTCTTGCTCAAATACCTCTCTCAATGAACTAGTCATATTCACTGCAGGGGGTGCAATTATAATTTTTCCATTCAGTGGCATCCTGGTCTCTTATGGCTGCATTGGGGCTTCTATCCTGAGGGTCCCCTCTACCAAAGGGATTTGGAAAGCCTTGTCCACCTGTGGCTCCCATCTCTCTGTGGTGTCTCTATTCTATGGAACAATTATGGCACTGTACTTTTCCTCCTCATCAAACAACTCCAATGACACAGATATGATTGCCTCACTGAAGTATACAGTGGTGACCCCCATGTTGAACCCCTTCATCTACAACCTAAGTAACAAAGACATGATATTGGCTCTGGAGATTCTTTTCACAAAGAATATCCTTTTAGTCAAGTGAGAATCACCTTACCATGTTCTTATTTCACCCACTGACCTTGTCAGAGAGTCACGTCTGTGGTGCATTTATTCTTCCATAACACTAAATAAGGCATTACCCACAACACACATTCATCTTTGTAGTCTTCAAAGGACCATCTCCTTATTAGTGTGGTGTGTGATTAATCATTCTGAATAGGTTGCACTACTCTTTTATATTTGCCAGTATAAATATACTGTTTTATATTTGCTAATATAACAAAACACACCAACCTCCTCGCTAAAATGCTAAACATTATGCTATCGTTTTCTGCTTCCTTTATAAAGATAAAACTAGTTTTGCTTTAGGTTAAGTTCGGAGGTGTGAAACATGATTGTGTTTTGGACTAAGCCGTACGTTCTCACACCCTGAGTTTCTGACTCCCAGGTGGTAGATGGTCAGAATTCTCAAATGTCTTTGGTAGCTCACTTTATCTATAATGAAATGAACATTTGGACCCTCAAACAGAGCCAGTTTAACTTTTGTGGAACATTGTTTTGATAGGTAAAAGAAAAAAATCCCTCAGAAATAGGTACTACAGCTTTTAATTATCACTCACACTGTCATTCTGTTGAAGTAAATGAGATATAAATCAGCTCCTTATTTCCTCTTTCTTCTCTATTGTTTTCCAAAGCTACGAATGTCAAGTAAAGTTTCTAATGTTTAGTTTTAGTAAAGTCTAGAATCCTTACTTTCTTGATGCAGTAGCTAGTTAATAAAGTACTTTTGCTGGTGTGCTAAAGCCCAAAAACCTTAATTTGATTTTGCCTGTAGCAGAAATGTAATAATAGAGTGGAGTTAATGCAATTACCAAATTTCCCCACTCTACGAAATCTGTAATTTTTCCCACAAAGTTGAATTTTTGTGGTGAGAACAGCTTAAATCTGTTTGATTAATTTTAGTCTGGGAAAACTAGTGCTGTCTTCTTCCCAAACTGAGAGATCCCATTTCTAATAGGGAAAAGTAAAACCATGAATTCCTAGTTCATGCACACAGAAATATTTACTGCATGAGTACTATATGCCAGACAATTTTCTAACTTCTGAGAAGATGAGTTAAAAAAAAAACCCACAAATCAGACTGCATGCGGAGTTTACACCCCAGCACTCCTGACCCCTCTCATCATGCTCCTTTTTTTCCATAGCAGTGTTTAACTTGTTTAATTTATTGTCATTGTCTCTTTCCTGTAACACAATCTCTACAAAAGATGGGTTTCTGTGTCCGAAATAAAACCTAAGTTTTGATTGTAAGTAAAAACTGCTATGAATAAAGGAAGCATAAAAACGGGGAGAAAGAGTGCCAGGTGGGTTAATTTAACATTGTGTGGTCCAGGTACAGCACATTGGAAAGGTAACATCCGAAGATGTTAGAGAGGACAGGTAAGCAAGGCATGGGGCTGTCTGGGAAAAAACATTCCAGGCATGAATTTAAACAACTGGAAATACTCTGAGGTGAGATGGTACCTGACTTATTCCAGGAACATTAAGCGTCCTCTGTAGCTGAACAGGGCTGAGTGGGATAGGGATGGAAGGTGATAAGTTTAGAAATATCAGGGGACCAAGTTTTTAGGACACTTAAGGTCATAGTAGATGTATCAGTCAAGGTTCTCCAGAGAAATAGAACCAATAGAGTGTGTGTGCATGTTTATGTGTATGTGTGTGTCTGTTTGTAGAAGGAGAGAGAGATTTATTTTAAGGAATTGGCTAATACAATTGTGAAGGCTGGCAAGTACCAAATCTGCAGGTTAGGCTGGCAGGCTGGAAATGCAGGAAAAGTTGTAATTTGAGCCAAAGGTAGTACACTGACAGAAATTTCTCTTGTTGTTGGGAGGTCAGTCTTTTTCCTAAGGGCCTCCACTGATTGGATGAGGCCCACCCACACTATGGAGGGCCATCTGCTTTAGTCAAGGTCTGCTGATTGCAATGCTAATCCCATCCGAAAAAGACCTCCATATAAACATCTAGAATAGTGTTTGACCAGATATCTGGGTAATATAGCCTAACCAAGTTTACATGTAAAATTAACTATCATAGTAGAGTTTTTGGCTATGAGTTTGGGTGATTTGGGAACCCATTGGACAGTATTCAATAAAAGAATGACATGATCATATTTATTTTTGTTATTGTTTCTTTTTAAAAAAAAACACAAAAGAACTCTAGGGCTGGCCCAGTGACATAGTGATTAAGTTTGCATGCTGTGCATCAGCAGACTGGGGTTCATGGGTTCAGATCCTGGACGCAGATCTACACAACGCTTATCAAGCCATCTGTGGCAGGCATCCCACATATAAAATAGAGGAAGATTCGCTGTTAGGAAAGATGTTAGCTCAGGGCTAAGCTTCCTCACCGAATAAAACAGAAAAAGAAACAACAACAAAAAATACCCCTCATGTTTTCTGAGGTATAAGTAACATAAAGTAAACTTCATGTATATAAATATACAGTAGTTGAATAGTTTTGACATATGTATATACCTATGAAATATCACCACAAACCATCAAGATGTTGAAGTTTCTCCATGCCTACCCTCCTGCTCCCTCTTTGCTCCTCCCCTCTGTCCCCAGAGGGATCACTGATCTGTTTTCTGTCACATAGATTCATCTTCATCTTCTAGGAATTTGTCTAAATGGAGTGATACAGTATGTATTCTTTTATTGTTGCATTTTTTCAGTTAGCATAAGTGCTTTGAGATTCACCTATGTTGTAATATATAGCAACAGTTCATTCTTTTCATTGCCGAGTAGTGTTTCATTGTATAGATATGCCGCGGCATTTTTGTCCATTCACCAGTTGATGGATATTTGGGTTGTTTCCAGTTTTGGCTTATTAAATAAAGTTGTTATAAACATTCTTGTGTCAGTCTATGCATAGAAATATACATTCTTTTTCTTTGGGCAAATAAGAAGTCATATTCTAGGTATATATTTAACTTTCAAGGAAATTGTAAAACTGTTTTTCAGAGTAGTAGCCCCGTTTTACATTCCCATCAGCAGTGTATGAGGGTTCCAGTTTCTTCATAGCTTCAACAACACTTGATAGCAGCACTGCTTTCATTTTTAGCCATTCAAATAGGTGTGTAGTGGTGTATACTAGTTTATATTCTTGGAGCCACTTGATTGGAAGCATGCCTTGGCTTCTTTAGAGAAACAACCCTGTAACATTGGGTAGTGTTTTTGAACTTCTCCTTGATTCTTCCTATTCCCATTCCTGATATTTATTACACCTCAGCATTTTTAACTATTTACCTACTATTTCGTTTGCATTTTTTTTTTCTGCAATCCCCCCTTGGATACATGTTCCATGAGAGGGATTTCTGTTTATATTATTCACTGCTACAACTTGAGGGCATATATCAGTGTCTTACTTTTGTGAGATCCTTTATCATTATTTGTTAAGTGATTGAGTGAATGAACAAAAGAATTTATTCAACAATTACCAAGTGCCTATTGTAAGCCATAGCTGATCCCTAGTGATACTGCAATTAAAAAAATTTAAAAATTAAAAAATAGTTTGAAATTTATGAATGAAATATCAATATTTACACTTTTATCATCCACCATTCTTTTTACCCTATTCCCAACCCACTCCTATAAGTAACCATTTCTATTAGCTTATTAGTTCCTTGTTTATACTTCCTGTGTTTCTTTTATACATATATATAGGAAACCTTGTAAGCAATAAACATACCTAACATATTTTCTCTTTAAGTACAATTCTTCTCTAAAAGGAACCCAAGTTACTTAGAAAGATGGATGTTTCCATGACCAGAAATACAAAGAAGATCTGGGAAAGTTTTGTTGAGCCTGAAAGTAAGGAATCAGTCAATGAATCCTGGGGACACAGGAGTCAGCTCCAAGGGGCTCCCCCTGGCAAATATGGAATAATTTCAGCTTCAAAAAGAATAACAACAAACCAACAAACACATAGAGAGGGAGAACAGATTGGATGTTATCAGAGGGAAGGGAGTGTGGTGAGGGCAAAATGGGTAAAGGGACACATTTGTATGGCGATGGATGGAAATTAGACTGTTGGTGGTGAACATGGTGCAGCCTATCCAGAAGCTGAAATATAATAATGTACACCTTGGATTTACACATTGTAACAGACCAATGATCTCAATAGAATTATTAAAAAAATAAAAACAAGGGGCTGTCCTGTGGCCTAGTAGTGAAGTTCGGCGAGCTCCACTTCAGCAGCCTTGGTTCAGTTCCCAGGTGCAGACCTACACTACTTTTCAGCAGCCATCCTGTGGTGGCAACTGACATACAAAACAGAGGAAGACTGGCACAGACGTTAGTTCAGGGCAAATAATTCTTAAGCAAAAGGAGGAAGATTGGCAACAGATGTTAGCTTAGGGCAAATGTTCCTCAGCAAAAATAAAAGAAAAAAGTAAGAGCAATAACCATAATGGATTATGACTCAGAAACTAAATGAGAATATATGAATCTATAATGCTATAATAAATTAGTAAAAAACATACATGATAGAGAAATAACACTTCTCTCTTACAGAGAACTAATACATGTAGAATGATTGAAGGAATGAGAAATATCACCATTTGGCCACCACAATTACAATAATTGTTTCAAGCAAATATCACTTGATTCTTATGAAGTATGATATACATAATGGTTGAAATTTTATCATATCTACCCATTATATTTATTAATTTGAAAGATGAAAATAGTAACTTTGTAGTAAGGAAATCTGATAGACACCACCTTAATCAATTGACCAAGATTAAAATTGCTGGCAGTTGGGGCCTGGGCCCGTGGCAGAGTGGTTAAAGTTCTGTGAGCTCTATTTCAGTGGCCCTAGTTGGTGGGCTCAGATCCCCAGTGTGGACCTATTCCACTGATCAGCCATACTGTGGAAGTGTTCCACATACAGAAAAATAGAGGAGGATTGGCACAGATGTTTGCTCAGGGCTAATCTTCCTCAAGCAAAAAAAAAGAGGAAGATTGGCAGCGGCTGTTAGTTCAGGGCAAATCTTCCTGAGGGGATAAAAAATTGCTTGTAATAGGAAAAATTGAGTGCACACCTATATAGTAATAAAGCAAATGCGATTAAATATTAATTTTTGGGCAACCTAGGTGAAAAGTATATGAGAAATTTTTGTGTAATCATTACCGTTCTATGTCTGAAGTGATTTCAAAATAAAAAGTTAAAAAAAAAACCATTGTCCATAATTATTCACTAAGAAAAAATAGAATGTCTTACAGGTCTATCTCTAAATTTAAAGTTGGTATCCAGGCAGACAATTACGATATTCCAAAATATTCTCCTTATAGCCCCTGCCAGATATCAAATATGAACTGTGGAACCAAGGGGAAGGTGTAAGAAGGTAATTCTATAAAATGTGATCCCTGCTCTTTAAGAGTTTACAGTCTCTGTGGTGAAACTGTACAGACCATTTTACACCAAGGAAAGAAGCAAGTCTGCAGAACAAAATGTATCAGCATATTTGCTATCCACAAATTGGCACACAAATGTGTAACTAGAGAATATTATCTATCAGCGTGTGCTAGAAAGTCTCCATTTACCCCTCTGTCTATTCTCCAGGCTGCTCCAATCCATTTTGTCTCAGGATTCTGACCTTTCTGGATGGTATTGACCAGGCTTCTCAGCCCTTTGGATTTGGCCAATGGAAACACAAGCTAGAGATCAAAACGCAGAAGGAGAGAGACATTGGAGCATTTATTCTCTATTTTCCTCCCTGCTGGACCATGGGTTGACAGCGTCTGTCCACAGTAATTGTCTAAGGTTCCTCTCCTACCCCAGATGTCTCATCAGATGGTCATAACCTCTCCCTCCCCTTGCACATTTTTCCTACTGCTGCTACCCTGGAGTGCCTCACCATCCCTTAGTAGTTTCCCTTAAACTTGTAAACACCTTTGTAAACAAGCCATTATCACAATCTTTTTGAAAAAATCCTTTGTCCCAGTTGGTACCATTACCAAGAAGAAAGGAGTCCAGGGCATTGCTGGCATCACAGACACAGTTCCCTGGGGCTCCAGCCTCCTCTGCCTCCGGGACACATAGCTCCACAAAGGGCAACAAGAAATTGGCCAATTTGGATATGGTGGCTCCTCCCTGACAGAGAAGCTTAGAGACTTTGTTTCTGTCCTCTTGCTGGTACTTAAAATGTTATCTATTTGATCATTGCTCCAGAGATCATTACAGAACCTGAAATTCTGCAGAAGTGCTTAGGCCACGGATATTTCTTCTTTTCATGTGGATACCACGTCTCCTGAAGAGATGCTTAGGCTTTGGGTAACACTCTGGAGCAGAAGGTGTCTGAACTCACCAAGGATGAACACAGGTCAGAGCTAACTGGAAATCTGCATTTGGTAATGAGTCAATCTGTGTCCTCGTGGCTTTGTGTGCCTTTGTGTTCATAGGTGCATGTGTGTGTGCATGTGCTTGTGTTTCTGTTATTTGATAGTTGCATGCATATGCTTGTACTATGTATCTGACTCACAGCCTGATTCTTTTCCTGAGTTAGACCCAATCTGGGCTCTGTTTTAGTGCATGTAGACCAAGTTATCAGATTCGTAATGTGTGAATAGGGATGCCTGATTCATGCCTGTGATCTTAAATATTTGCATCACAGCTGAGAGGATGAGAGCTCAGCATTGGGAGTGAGATCCTTGTCTCTGCTGCTGGAGGAGAAGTCTGACCTCACCAAGGAACTGAAGTGTAAGAGGGCTCAAACCTCTGCTCAGCAGCGTGATAGTGTATGTGTGAGCTGTGTTTGTGGGTGATGCACTCCTGTGTGGGAGAAGGAATGTGTACTGTTTGCTTTTGTCTGTGTGAATGTTAACATGTGTGTGTTACCAAGTGCATGGTTTGTTGGTGGTGGTTTAATGACTGTGCCTGTGACTGAATAGGCTTGACTGCCCAATGCCGATTACATTCCTCAGGGAAGGATGTGTGCCATAAGGTGCTAAAGCACCCTTCTCAGTAATGGGAAGGTGCACGCTGCTTGATATGGTGAATGGGTGGCTGGGTGTGCATGTATGTTTTTGGTGTGTGTTTCTTGTTAGATTTTTGCATTGTATATGGCCTTCTGTGTTTTTGGTGACGTGTGTGTATTGTGATGAGTTGAGTGTTTGTCAGGTGTGTCATGTGTCAGATATGTTTTGTGCATTCTGAGTGCGTTTGTGGGTAAATGGTACATCACTGTGTATTGTGTATGTCTCACATTGCATGTTACTTATCACTTGTATGTATATATTCAATGTTTATGACTGATCTACATACATACTGCCTATCCTTCCCTTAGGATGGGAACTAGTCACAGGTGACTGGAATCCTCAAATCAGCAGAGGGTGTTTGTGTGTGTGTATGTCTGTGTGTGTGTCTGATTTGCATGCATGTTTGGGGCTTCTGATTTTCCCCCATGACCCAAATCTTTCCTTTAGTATCTTCCTCTGAAACATCATTGACTGAGATAAACAAAGCTCCAAGCAACTCACTGTTTCTGAAATGGATCTGCTATGATTTTCATATACCTGAATGTGACTGAGTAACGCAGAGTTTTTTAACTCTTCCCTTAGTTTAGCCCTGTCCCAAAAAAGACTTTAGGCATCAGGCTGTGTGAAGTTAGAGTGAAGAACCCCCACCAAAAGATGGCAAGAACTTGGGGAGATCACTTAACACCATGACTTCAGTTTTCAATATAAAATTTGGAAGTAATTACACTTGTCTCATGAAACTTACAGGTCTTCAATAAATATTTATTGTTTGAATAAATGATAATGAATGTGAGAGTCTTTTGGCAATTGGAAAATAGGTTAATATAAGTGAAGGGAACTACCTAGGCAGGAAACTAGGAAACTTTTTACCTACTTTGGTTTCTTTGCAGTATTAAAGGAACAAATAGCGTCCGGTGCACCTAACCAATAGGGGGGAAGTTTCCGTGTGTAGCGGTTACGAGCATGGTCTCTGATAACACAGACATATTATATGGAACAGCATGAAGTAGCAAATATATTATAATTTTCAACCTACAGAAAATGATAATGCATATACTTTATATATATACATACATGAAATTTATATAATTTGTTTCTAATTCCTATAACCTAAAATAGGTGCAAGAACATTCATTCTTAGTGCAGCTGAAAAGATCATTTGAAATCTGAGAATGTACAGTTTATGTGTGGATTTTGTTAGGAAATGTAAGCAAAGTCCTTAGCCTACTACACAAATGTTTAACAAAATGTTCGTCCTTCTTATGGAAGATATTTTGTGGACTATTCTGGTTTGGCAGCTATTCTGGCATCAAGCAGCTTTAAATTGAAACTCACTTCTAGAGTGAAAACGAGTTTGCAGCAGTAGGTCACTGGGACTCAGGCAGGTACACAGTGTGACAATGCTCCAACAATACCACCTCAGCAGTGGAGTCTCACATTATTCGAAGGCAGAAACAAGCGATACCAGTTTGCTGAGACTCATTTACTATTTCTGCCACAGTGACTTATGACGATTTGGCTCTGTCTCGGTGTGATGAATTATCCCTCTATGCTCATCAAGATCTACACTTACGGAGGGCAGGAACTTTGCCTTTTTGTTCACTGCCACATTCTCAGTTGTCAGTAGAGGTCCTCATTCAGTCTCAATGTTCAATAAATAATAGTTCGGTGAAGCAGTGAATACCCTCTTGCTTCTGTGAGATGAGAACTTGTTCGCTGCCTTTGGGTGTGGTGTTTTAGTGGAGCCATACTGGGATAGAGGGAAGATGTATGCACCCACATGTGTGAGAAATTAATGAGTGTAGTTAAAAATTAATTTTTCCCCAGAGAATTGCAGTATGAAATGTGATGGTCCTGATCATCTTTTCTAGGTTCCTGAGATTCCCAAACTTTCTTCATCGCCAGCATATAGAAGAGAACTATGAGGCCTGAGAACCAGAGCTGTGTGTCTGAGTTCCTCCTCCTGGGGCTCCCCATACAACCAGAGCAGCAGGGCCTGTTCTTTGCCTTATTTCTATGCATGTACCTGACCACAGTGCTGGGGAACCTGCTCATCATCCTGCTCATCAGGCTGGACTCTCGCCTACACACCCCCATGTACTTCTTCCTCAGCCACTTGGCCTTCTCTGACATTTCCCTTTCATCTGTCACAGTTCCAAAGATGCTCATGAACATGCAGTCTCGGCAACAAACCATCCCCTATTCGGGGTGCATTTCTCAGTTTTATTTTTTGACTTTGTTTGGTTGTATTGACAATTTCCTTCTTGCAGTGATGGCATATGACAGGTATGTGGCCATCTGTCAGCCACTCCACTACACAAATGTCATGAGGCAGGAGCTGCTTATCTCATTAGTAGTGTGGTCCTGGTTCCTCAGTTGTGCACATGCCCTGTTGCACACCCTCCTTTTGGTCCAACTGTCCTTCTGTGCTGACAATAGCATTCCCCACTTTTTCTGTGACCTCACTGCACTCCTGAAGATGAGCTGCTCAGATATCTCCCTCAATGAGCTGGTCATGTTCATTGAGGGAGCAATAGTTGTCACCTTGCCTTTGATTAGTATCCTGGGTTCATATATCCATATAGGGACCACCGTCCTGAAGATCCCCTCCACAAAGAGACTCTTTAAAGCCTTTTCTACCTGTGGCTCCCATCTCATTGTGGTGTCTTTATACTATGGGACCATTGCAGTTGCTTACTTTTTCTCCTCATCAAAGGATTCCAATGACAAAGACATGATTGCTTCGGTGATGTATATAGTAGTTACCCCCATGCTGAACCCCTTCATCTATAGCCTGAGGAACAGAGATATAAAACAGGCTCTAGGAATGTTTGTCACTAGGGCTAATTTCTTTAAGTGACAATCACTAAATTCTTTTATTACAATGATGAGTACAGTGAGATGTATATCCTAAAATTACTGTATGTTTGACAACTCTATATAAATTTAAAAGAATATCTGTTCTTCTATCATCTATAGCGTTCTTAATATGTCAACTAGGTCAAGTTTGCTACTTGGATTGTTAAATATTCTTTATTCCTAAATAAATTGTGGGTTTGTCTTTTTCTCCTTTCAGATATGTCAGTTTTTGCTTATTACTTTTTATACTATATTATTGAGAACACACAGATTTAACGTCACAATCTGCTCCTGGTGGACTGATTCTTTATGTAGTGGTGTGCTGAAGCTGGCTTGCACTGGATTCAAGCTGATTGTATCCATTTCTTCCCAATTCCACATTCAACGACACACTGTTGGTAGATTGAAATCAGTCACATTGGGGATAATTACGCTATGGAAATTGGCTGACTGGGCAGTTTAAGCAGCAGTTTCAGAAAATCAGAGGGGACATGGATTACAGGCATGATGTGAGACTGAATCCAATAATTTCACATCTCAGCCTTCCTCGTGTTCATGAACTGCATCATCAGCGGCCTGAGAATTCTGCCAGGGGAACTTCTCCTGAAATATCATGAGACATAGAGCATATTTTCTTGCCATTTCAAAGGACAGAAGTAAGCAAGAGTCAGTGGCTCAGAGGAGTCTGTTAGCAGTTCATAGTCTATAGAACAGTAGATGTCAATAGAGTGAAAGGAGATTTGTATATTAAGGAGATGAGAACAGAGGAATCCAGGCTTGCAACCAGCTCCTGCTCTGATTATATGACAACACTCTCCTCACCCTGTTAAAGGATTCCTAGAGAGAATATCTGGAAAAGAGAACTAGACAGAAAACTAGAAATCCTGTTCTGGGTCATCAAACAAATGGAACCCTGAAGTACTAAGATGTGGCATGCTGCTCAAAATGCTTCATGTTTGCACTCATGAACTATTGAAACCTGGGATAGGTTGATTCTAAGAAAGATACTCAAGAATTAATCATTGAACAAATGCAGGAATCATGAAACATTTTAACATAGGTTGAGTCTGAGAAACTAACTGCAGTAGAGAGGGGTGTAAGAAATCAAAATTGTATGGTCCTTAGTTTTCAAGAACAACTTGTTTTTTCATATTTCTAAAGTTCCTGGAAGCATAAGAAAATGTATATGCCTTTAAACATATTTTTTTCTGTCTCTGTGAGTAATTTAAACTGCTGGTGCCCCTTTTACTTCTGAAGGTGAATAAGGAAAGAGAGTTGCAGTGTTCACACTTTCTAGTCACAAAAATGATGCTGGCATTAGACATTTCTGACCGGCAGGGGGAAGAGACAACACAAGGAGCACTAACATTCTTCCTGGTGATATCTTGGCAAACCATGGGAAATGGGGTAACCAGCCTGGAAATGTAAACATTGAATTCCAATCTTCTGATGAGGAACTCTTGACCTATTCTGCATCTCCTAGTATGTAACCTCCATCCTTTATTTACTTTGTCTTAACTTTTACTTAGTGCTATAAATAAGACAGATGACCCACAATGTTGTATGACTCCCAAATTAATAATCCAGAATGAAATTGTCACAAAAGCAGGGACTTTGTGTTGTTCATTGCTATATCTCCGGCACTTTAACAGCTCCCAATAAACAGTAAGTATCTGGTAAATATTTATAGACAGAATGAATCTCAGAGAAATAATTTTTTGACTTTTTGAGTCTGAGCAGAGGTAAAGAATGAACACTAATAATAATAATAGCTATCATTTATTGAAAACCTACTATTACAGTTGTGCATTGCTTAACAGTGGGGATACAATCTGAGAAATGCATCACTGAGTGATTTTTTCTTTGTGCAAACATCACAAAGTGTACTTACACAAACCTAGATGGTATAGCCTACTGCACACCTAGGCTATATGGTCTTACATTGTGGGGCCACCATCATATATGTGGTCCACTGTTGACCGAAACATCATTATACAGCACATGACTAGCCACTATACTAGATGCATTTCATAGTTTATCTCAGTTAATCTTCAAAGTCACATTATTAGATAGAGATTATTATCTCCACCTTACAGATGACGCCAAGAAAAATATATAGGATACAAGAATTTAGTTAGGAAAGCTTTATTTGCTAATATAGTTTGCAAACCAGAAAGATACATATTCCAAAATAAACAAAAAGTCTGCTCCAGGGAGGGTGTGGAGGGCAGAGCTTAGAAGGCAAAAAACACAGACCACAGGGATTGTTTTGAAAGCCCTCCAAAAGCAGGACCTGCCAGCCTACAACTATTTGTCACTTTACCTTCTTACCGCTACCCTGGTTACAGAGAAGAAGATATTGCAAATGTCCTTAATTTTGGAAGAGGGAGGGAAGAGCTCAGATTCTTCTTGACAAACTTCGTGATGGGATTACTGGAATCAGGGTTCAGAGTCAAGAATAATAAATACAAAAATTCTGTAACTGCATATGGTCATGGATGTTAACTAAACTTATTGTGGTGATCATTTCACAATATATGCAAATATAAAATCATGTTATATGCTTGAAACTAATATAATGTTGTATGTCAATTATACATTGATTTAAAAAAAAAGAATAAATTTAGATAGCAAATCACCAGAAGCAAAAGTCAGATTGCTAAACTGAGATTTAAAACAAGTTTAGCAGGGGGAAAGTGAGAGACAGAGAGAGAGAGTCACCAGGATTCCAGATCAAGAACCCAAGAAATCAACAAAGGATTGCAAAGCCTAGCCAAGGCCAGATCTGAAGGGGAAGTTAGAGCATCATAGTTATTTCATCAGCTGGAACACAGAAGACTAGAAAGAAGAAGGTCTGAACTAAGTATTTAAGATGATCTAGGATACATGGTACTCTGACCCCACTCAGCTAAGACCTTCAGGAATTGTGAAGTATTTTGTATTTGTATTTTGAAATCTGAACGGAGACACTCAGAAACAGGGAGCTGCTGGCTCTCAGGCTAATACCAGGAGGCTAATACCAGGAGGCTAATACCAGGCTGAACAGGGCTCTACTTTGGACGTCTGTAGACAGGGAGTCATGGAACAGAGTTGGCTTTATCAGTACTGTGATGCCCTCATTAAAATATTGGAAGTTTTACTTCTTTCTTCATGTTAAATGGTAACTGTAACCCATGACAAAAAGGTACTTTCTATGAAAATAAATCACCAAGCTGCCCCCCTGCAACAAGATTTCTATCACTAAGCTCCTCATTTAAAGACATTTGAAAGTTGCCAATATCCACATCTGCAAACAGTTTAGTGGCATATGACGTATCTTTCATAAAGGATTTCATACTTCTGGTTAAAGATGTTATACTAAAGCCCAAGCATCTAATTTCACTCTCTCCTAAAACTCTATCAAATTAAAGTAATTTTTTAAAAAGAAATAAAACCCGTATGGACAAAGAAGAGTGGGAAGCAAGCAACAGTAACAAAATTTCAAAAGTGGAAAACCATATGGATGAGGTAGAGGTCATCAAGATAGTCTTAACATCACCCTCAATTTGACTAAACTTTAGAGAATTGTTTCCCGACTATGGACCCCTGATCTCCATTTTCTTAGAGCTTTACTTTAGAAAACTTTTTATCTAATCCTTGGAAATGTAAATCATCTCCCAGGCTCTTTCCACCCTTAAAACCTAGGAATGTCTTTCTCAAGGACCTGGGAGCCGTCCCTTTGAAACTTAATCATCAAGAAAGCACACCTATCTCCCAGTCTCTGTGGAAGGGTAAGAGACTCACTTCAATGGACACCAATTAGCAAATAGAGATGGCCTAATCACATTGACCAGCCTTCTCTGGTACTTTTCCTGTAGCTCACCCCAGCCCTTAAAAGTTCTCCTGCCTTTTGTTTCTGTAGAGTGGAGTTCAATCTCTCTCCTCTATTGCAATATTTGTGAATAAAGTCTTCCTTGCCTGTTTAACTCTGCGTGGTACAATTTTCCTTTGACAATGATAACTGAGGTTACAGACATGGAAACGCTGAATCCTAAACTGGCAGTATATAAAATAAAAGAATCAAGCTTGTCAATACCAAAGAATCGTATGATTTCACGCATATGTGGAATATAAATAAACTTACACATAAAGAGAACAATTTAATGGTTACCAGGGGAAAGGGGGTGGAGGGTGGGCACAAGGGGTGAAAGGTCACACTTATATAGTGTCTGACAAATATTAATGTGCAACTGAAATCTCTCAATGTTATAAACTATTATGACCACAATAAAAAAGTATGTATTACTGAAAATAAATGTAAAACTGTAGTTAATGTAATTATAGTTAAAAATACTCTATTGTATATCTGAAAGTTGCTAAGAGAGTAGATTTTGAAAGTTCTCATGACAAGAAAAAGAATTGGTAACTATGTGTGGCAATGGATGTTAACTAGATTGATCGTGGTGATCATTTTTCAATATATACAAATATCAAATCATTATGCTGTACATCTGAAACTAATATAATGTTATATGGCAACTATATCTCAATAACAAAGTAAGTGTGTATCATTTAAAAGAAATGTAAAACAAGAGACTACATTGTCAATAGCTCAGGGCAGGCAGATACTCCATTCATGCCTTAACTGTATCTAAGTTTTAGTAGGCTTTCTTCTCAGAATCAAATTTTGGAGCACATGTCAGAGAACCCCATGTCCAGGCTGATATCCCAGGTCCTAGCCATCCTCCTGGGATATGCTGAGCTGCCAAGCCACAGTCACTAATACTAAAATTGGAAGCACTGCCTCATGAGCTCCACTCCCCAGAGAATGCAGCGAATTTGGACAATGATACACTTAGGACTCCATGCTAGTGAGAACCGTGGAATTCTTGAGGAAGCACATGATAAAACCTCCCAGCACGTTTCTCAGATTATGCCTTCCTGTCGCTGACAAGCAGAAGCACTCCCAGGAGCCTGGCTGTTCTTCCCCTTCAACCCCTGCCTGATACCTTTCTTTCTTCCATGCTGGGCAACTTCCTCTGTCTTCCTTGAGTGGATAGTTCTGAGCTGAAGTCAAAACAAGATATAATTACACATGCTGCCAGAGGGAGGATGGAAGTGCCAAGCTCAGCCTATTCCAGTCCAGTTTATGATGGAAGTTCTTTTGTTTGGGACTGACTCTAGAAATCTAGAGTCAGAGAAAAAGTTCAGACAGGATTCTGGAATAGGAGGGAGAAATCATTAGCAACTCTGTAAGAGACACATGTGGAGGGCTCATAACTCCTTATATTACTCCAGCTTCAGGAGCCTAGGATTGGATTAATCATGATTCTTGGTTCATGCTACACTCTCTTCATTGGTCCAAGCATCACCTGCTTGCCTGTTCCCTTGGTTTTGAATATTACTATAAATAGCCATTAACTTACTGTCTGACACTGAAACAAACATTGATTACAATTCATGTCTACTTATATGAACCTTCTCCATCACATCTTTCTCTCACTCCCTGCCTAAGGTAACCAACCTTGTGAATCTTGGGTTAATTTTTCCCCTTCTTTTGTTAATGCATGTTTATATTTGAAATATATCTACTATAGATATTCCAAGAAGAATATTAAGTTTGAGATGGCTTGAAATTTGTAAAAGGGTAACAAACTTTAAGTAATTTAGAATGAGTTGAATTTATGCCTCAATATCATATTACCTTGATTCATTGATATTATTGGATATTGCTATGGTTCATTTATTTTTAATTACTATATAATAGCCCTTTACATGAATATAGCATGATGTGTTCATCCACTCTCTGTGATGTGTTTTTGGGTTATTTAGTTATTTCTGCTACAAAATACAGGTTCATAATGATAGAATTTATATTTTTTGTGCTCCAATTTACTAACTCCCTTGCATGAGCAAGTATCTTGACTTGTCTTAGTCTTGGATTTCTGAACCATAAAATGGACATGGAAACCACTTTCACAAAGTTGTTAGAAGAATTAAATAAAATACCTGTTAGTGTTTACAAAATTATCGTTCATATCTTACCATCTATCAACTATTTGCTCCATTTCATATACTTAGTATAATTAAGTGTAGCTGAATTATAAAGTAGCTTATTCAAATTTTTGCTTCCAATGTTATCAAGAATCAGTTCTCACCATAAACAGAGATCTATAACAATTGTAGTAGCAGCAGCAGTAGTAATAGATAACATTTCTAGAGTCCTTTATATGTGCCAAACACAGTATGAAGCACTCTACATGGATGATTTTATTAAACCTATACTCTATGAGTAAATACTATTTTATCCCCATTTTATAGATGGAGAAACTGAGGCACGGAGAAATTAAGAAATTTGCTCAATATTGTACAGTTAGTCAGTAACATAACTAGACTTTTAACACAGAGAAGTAGACATCTTGACAACTGCTTTTCTTAACCCTTCTTCATTTTCCTTCTCTACTGATGGCTTTATTAACCACAATCACCCACATTCTGGGTTTTTTTTGGATGAGGAAGATTTGCCCTGAGCTACTATCTGTGCCAATCTTCATCTATTTTGTATGTGGGTCGCTGCCACAGCATGGCCACCTATTAGTCGTGTAGGCCCATGCCCAAGAACCAAACCCAAGTTACCAAAGCACAGCAGGCTGAACTTAACCACTGAGCAATGGGGCCAGCAATCCCACATTCCTGACATTTTCTTTTTCCAATCTCCTTGATACTGCAAATTTACGAATTTCATCCTCCCTCTGTTGGTGGCTAGCTCTTTTATATGTCTTTTTCTCACTTTCTTTCCCATTCCCTTCACTTTAGAATAGTATTCAATCCTAGAGCCAGATTTGTGGTGATTATTCATATATATACATTTACAAACCTGAAAAACCTCACTTCTACAGTATGGAGCTGAAGTATCCATCCTATAGTTCTGGTTATGAAAAATGAAATACATAATGAATGAGAGTGTATAAAGGAGCATTAATAATATGGATGATTAATCCAGAGAGAATAACGATGACTGGAGAGAAAAGAAGACAGAAAGATGGTCAAAAGACAAGTAGGAAAGGAAGGGAGGAGTATGAACCAGGGCATAAAATGTAGGTCAAATCATTATAAATCAATCACACTGGAGGGTTTTAAAAAATAATTTATAAGAGCAATTGTCAAAGACTATTTTTCTCATGAAGTACAATTATTACTTTAAATAGTGAGTATCAACTGGAATCTATGCCTCTGGAAATATCTGAGAGGAGAAAGAAAAGAAGGCACAGAGTTTTAAACAACTGATCTGAATGCCTGAACTTGCCTATGGTCCCCAGAAAATAATTTTGGCTAGCTCAAGGGCAGAAGTTAATCACATGATGGAGAATATGTTTATTTATTTATCCATCTATTTGTTAATTAATCCATCTGTTCTACAGATATTGATGTCTTACCTGTGGTGAGACATTAAGAAAAAACATGCAGGCACCAGCCTGGTGGCACAGCAGATAAGTTCACACACTCTGTTTTGGTTTCCTGGAGTTTGCTGGTTCAGATCCTGGGTGTGGACCTAGGCACTGCTTATCAAGCCATGCTGTGGCAGGTGTCCCACATATAAAGTAGAGGGATATGGCCACAAATATTAGCTCAGGGCCACTCTTCCTCAGCAAAAAAAGAGTAGGATTGGTGGCAGATGTTAGCTCAGGGCTAATCTTCCTCAAAAAAAAAGAAAAAACATGCAGAGACTCTGACATGAGAAAGACACAGTGCATGAAAAAATAAAAGATAAACATTGGATGAAAACCAGTGTGATAAGTGACATGATAAATATAAGCAAAGGAGCTTGTGGAGCTTCTTTGGAGCAGATCCCATCTCAGTCTTACGTAGGGTTAGAGATGGGCTGAAGTCATGAAAACACTCCTAGGGGATATCAAAATCATGGCAGGGTGTAACAAGTGAACACTCTCCTGGCTGACACCAAAACTACCCTCTATTTTACTCAGAGAACAGCTGGAATTCTGAATGAATAATGTAAATATGATACAACTGGGTGTGTGCATGTGTATGCATGTGTGTGTATGCTGCATATAAGCTGTATGTATGCAACAAAAATTCAGAAAATAATTACTGAAAAGTAGAATTTACTCTCAACTTGAATCTTCTTCTAAACCTTCCTTCCTAAATTTCCATATTTCTAAAAATAATTGTTTGGAAAGAATCATGCAAAGTGGTGGTGGAAGAGAGAATATGCAAATGTAGGATGGAAAGAGAGCACAGATTGAATGAATGAAGAAAAAGAACATAACGAAATAAGCGGAAGAACTTTTGAAATGAGAAGAGAGAGGAGCACAATTGAAGATAGGAATTTTTAACGATTGGGACAGAAATAATGAGCAGAAATAAAGATTTTGGGGAGAGAGGAGAAAGGCAGGTAGATGATGAATGAGAGAAGGGTGAGAATGTATAAACAGCACAAGGAAAGCAGAATGTAGAGGGTCATGATATGGTTTAAATGAAAGAGAAGTGTATGAGAAAAGGAACACCAAGAAGGGGAACAGAAAGGAGGGCTGGTGAGAGAGATTATCAGGGTGAGGAGAAAGGGTGTAATGACTGTGAGGACATAAAGGAGAAAGGAGAATGTTAAACAGGATAAGTCCACAGTGAGAGATGGCTTATTGATAGAGAAAAACAAGATTTAGTCAGGGGAAAACAAGACGGAGAATGGAGGCTAGGGCCCCATTCACACATTCACTCGGCGGGAAAGGACTTCTCTGACTCTGTGGCTGGAGGGTTATATCACACTCTAGAGATCTGACCATGGTGCTGAAGGACAGATCCTTGTGTGGCTCTAGAAGTCGGGGCTACTGAGGCTAGATGAGATTTAGAGATTGTGGGGCTCCAGAGAGCTTTCTTCTAGAGGCATCTGGGGAAGTTCAGGTATGACCCCTCCCATCACTACATAGAGCAAGAAAGTAGGACCCGTACTCTCAAGGGCAGGTAAAAAGCACCTCAAGTCCCTGGCAACAACTCCATGCAACTGATCCTAGGGAAGACTAATTAATCAATGCTCAGGAATCCCAAATGGCAGACACTTGTGTTTCATTACCCAAATAACTCACTCAGTCATCACCTTATTATCTTCCTGTGATATAATAAGTATGGTATAATGGCCTAAAATTGAGCTTTAGAGCCAAATAAAACTGAATATAATTCTGAGCTATACTTCTCAGAAACTATGAATTTGGCAATTAAAATCTCTGAGCTCTAGTCTATTAATGCATAAAGTGGTAATAAGACCTAATTTTTAAGTAAATGCTTTAAAGATTAGAATCTTACTTATAAAATACTGAATATAGAGACTGGCACATGGTAAAATGGCTCAAATAACAATTGTACTTGTTGCTGCCACTGTTACTGCTACAATTATTGTGGATATTGCATAGCCAAAGTTAATTGAGGTTTTTCAGATGTTGGTAGGATGCACTTTGCATAGCCCAATTCTTCTATTTGACTGTGTGCTCCTGGAGAGAAGTGACTGTGATAAATTCCCCTTGTATCCAGTGCCTAGCACAGTACCTGGCACAAAGCAAGGACTCAAGAAAGAGTGACTGGATCTGGTCATGGTGCAGCCAGCAAGTGACAGTCCTATTCTTGTTAACACTCATTCCCTGACCCAATGAGATGTCCTATCTTACATATCATTCTCCAATACAGTGTTTACCAAGTGTAAATATTTATGAGATGAAGGTGATTTTTCTCATTATTTCCTTTGTCTTCACAATCAGTTAGCTAACCCATTCTCCAATCTAATTACTAGGCTAATTTATTTTTTTAAGTCTTTAGTTATTTGTTCTTTCTTTCTTTCTTTTTTTTTTTGAGGAATATTAGCCCTGAGCTAACATCTGGTGCCAATCCTCCCCTTTTTGCTGAGGAAGACGGGCCCTGAACTAACATCCAGGCCCACCTTCCTCCACTTTATATGTGGGAACACCTACCACAGCATGGCTTGCTAAGCAGTGCCATGTCTGCACCTGGGATCCAAACCAGTGAACCCCGGATAGCAGAAGAGGAATGTGGGAAGTTAACCACTGTGCCACTGAACTGGCCCCAGACTAGGCTAATTAAGCACATATAATCCATAAAAAATTAGGGATCAACATGTCTATTAATGTATTTTATAATAGTAACATATACTATCACCTACTATATGGTGCTTTAAGCCTAGTAACATATGTAAGATAAAATAGAAAAAGTGCTCAGTTGATTAATCTATGGGAGGCAAGGACTCAGGCTTATACTGTGAACTCTGGTAGCAAAGACAGTACTGGACTGTGGAGGCCTTTTTTAGAAGTCTCATTAATGAAACTCCAAAGCCTGTGTTTATATATTTGCCATGGCAATTGCAACAAAGAATAACATAGAAATGAGATAATCTGACTTTGATGTTCCTAAGGAACTCTAAATAGCATTAAAATGTCTTGTTCCAGGGGTTGGTGTCAAGATAGTGGTGTAGGCAGAGTCTGAACTCACCTTCTCTCACAAACACAAACATGTCACAACTATTTTAGAATGATTATCCCTGAGAGTGAACTGAAAACTGGATAGAAAGAACCTCCACAACAAAGGACAGTTATGACGGAGAGGGAAGCAGCAGAAATTCCTTTCCAGAGAGAAAACAGCCACCTACATAAGCTGCAGCACTCCACAGCTGGCCTGGAGCAATCCTAAGGTATGCAGCCTTCCCTGGAGGAGCAGGGAATCTCACCAGGAGAACATTACCACTATAAGCATCCTTCAGACTCAGAACAATTGAGACAAATGTCATAATATCTGGCATGGCTATCTATTAACAACAACAGTGATTATACCCAGAATAACTTGGACATAAATGGCAAAAAACTGGCTCTTCAAGGGCCCATACACAAATTCACCCATTTCAGAGCAGCCTAAAATCCCAAGAAAGTATGGTGCACAGTCTTTTGGTGAAAAGAGACTCACTTGATAGGCTCTAAGTGCATCTCAGTGAGAGGTGAGACCACTCTAGAGACTCAGACATTGGTGGTGACCATTGTTGTGACCTAGTACAGATGTGTTGACAGAGACATTGGCAGACACCATTGGAATTCTTCCCCTGGGGTGTTAGAGTCTACACTGCCCACTAGAGCACTGATTTAATCCAGCTCAGCTAGGGCAGGCAGCTAGCCCTAGGGACTGGTCCCACCCAACAGAAAATCCTTGGGTGTCTTCTGGGTCTGCATAGACTGGATTCCTGTATCTGCTGTAGGCAGGGAAATGAGCCTGCCTCTGTAGGGCAGGGTGTGTGTGAGGAGTGGGCGGAGTGTGGGGGGGGGGGCTTCTGCAGTGAGGCAACTGGGTCTGCTTGAGAGGATCAGGACATGTGCAGGGGCCAGGACTGTGTTGATGGTGAGTGTAGACCTGTGGGCTGTGTGGGTTATAAGTGGCAGAAGACCTGTGCATCTCAAACAGCCACATAAGGGATCAGCCACACCTTCCAAAGCCTGAAACAATTGGTTTGTCCTATGCCTGGGGCAAGTCACACTCAGCTGCAATCCTGAGAGTTCACAACAGCCTTGCAGGCAAGAGGTCTACAACAATTGCAAGCCCCTCAGACTAGCAACCAGTCACAAAGGGGGCCTACTCGCTTAACAGGAAAACTGCAATAGGAATGTGCTATTAGACCTTGCAGCCAACTGTGCTGGGGCTCCCCAACCTAAAAAAAATGACTGAAGGGTCCATAGTAGGCACACATAGCTGAGCATTACAACCAGCTGACCAGGGGGACAGCTTAGACTTCCTGGGCACCTGCAGAAAGAACAACCCTGCCACAAGAGAAGGATACAGGTAGCCCACACAGGGGTCACTCTTGTAACATTTGGAATTGGTGACAAGAGGGAAGCACACTGCTGGGCATAAAAAGGTGTCTCTTACACAATGTCACTTCTCCAAGATCAGGAGACATAGCTGACCCCCCCCCCATTACACAGATATAAGGGCAGAAAAAGAGGTAAAATGAGGAGGCAAAGGACTATCTTCCAAGCAAGCGAACAGGAAAACACTTCAGAAAATGAACTAAATGAAATAGAAATAAACAGTCTACAGGACAAAGAATTCAAACAAATTGTCATAAGGATGTTCACTGATCCTGGGAGAAGAATGGTTTGAAAAGAATGAGAACAGTCTAAGGGAACTCTGGGACACCATCAAGCACACTGACATTAGTATTATAGGTGTCTCAGAAGGAGAAGAGAAAAACAAAGGGGCAGAGAGTCCATTTGAAGAAATAACAACTGAAAACTTTCCTAACCTATGGAAGGAAACAGACATCCATGTACAGGAAGCACAGAGAGCACCAAACAAGATAAGCCCAAAGAAGCCCAAACCCAGACACATTATAATTAAAATGTTCAAAATTAGAGATAAAGAGAGAATTCTAAAAGCTACAAGAGAAAGGCAACAAGTGACATACACAGGAAACCCCTTAAGGCTATCAGCTGACTTCTCAACCAAAACCTTTCAGGCAACAAGGGAGTGGCATGATATATTAAAAGTGTTGAAAGGAAAAGAAAAAACTAGAGTCAAGAATACTTTACCTGGTAAGGCTGTCATTCAGAAAGGAAGGAGAGGTAAATAGTTTCCCAGACAAGCAAAAATTTAAAGAGTTTATCATCAAGAACCCAGTTTTACACCAAATGCTTAAGGGACTTATTTAAGTGGGAAAGAGAAGACCACAAACAGGAATGAGAAAATTATCTAAAAAAGAGAGGCAATAAAATCATTGGTAAAGGCAAAAATACAGTAAAAATAGCAGATCGACCACCTATGAAGATAATATGGAGGACAAAAGAGATAAGTACTAAAATTACTTATTTCAATGATAATATGGTAATGGCCAGATCCACAAAATAAGTGATTAGATATGATATCAAACACATGTGGGAGGAGGAGAGCAAAAGAGTAGAGCTTCTAGAAAGAGGTCAAACTAAAGAGACAATCAACTCAATATAGTTTGCCATACACAGATATTATTATGTATGAACCTCATGGTAATCACAAAAGAGAAACATAATAAATATAAAAATAATTAAGAAAAAATAACCCAAATTTAATACTACAGAAAGCTACAAGGGAAGAGAGTAAGAGGCAAACAAAAGGAACAGAAAAGAACCACAGAAACACCCAGAAAAAAATGTAAAAAATGGGAATAAGTACATATTCATCAATAGCTACTATAAGTATCAGTGGGCTAAATGCTACAATCAAAAGGCACAGGGTGGCCGACTGGATGAAAAAACAAAACCCATATGTATGCCGCATACAACAGACCCACCTCAGACCTAAAGACACTCACAAACTGAACGTGAGGGGTTGGAAAAAGATACTCCATGCAAATGGCAAAGAAAAGAAAGCTGGGGTAGCAATACTTTTATCAGACAAAATAGAGTTTAAAACAAGACTTACAAGAGACAAAGAAAGGCACTATGTAGTGATAAAGGGAACAATCCAACAAGAGAATATAATGCTTGTAAATATTTATGCACCCAACATAGGAGCACCTAAATATATAAAGAAATTATTAACAGACATAAAAGGAGAAACAGACAGTAACACAATAATGGTAGGGCACTCTAACACTTCAATTACACCAATGGATAGATCGTCCCAACAGAAGTTCAATAAGGAAACATTGCCTTAAATGACACACTAGACTAGATGGACTTAGTAGATATATCAAGTACATTCCATGCAAAACCTACAGAATACAAATTCTCATCAAATGCATGTGGAACTTTCTCCAGGATTGATCACATATTAGGCAACAAAACAAGTCTCATTACATTTAAGAAGTAAGACATGAAACCAAGCATTGTTTCTGACCAGAAACGTATGAAACTAGAAATCAAACACAAGAAGAAAATCCGAAAAGCCACAAATATGTAGATAATAAACAAAATGCTACTGAACAATGATTGGATCTATGAATAAATAAAAAAATTTCCCCAGAGACAAATGAAAATGAAAATACAACATGCCAAAATCTAGGGGATACAGTAAAACCAGTTCTAAGGGGGAAGTTTATAGCAATTCAGTCTCACCTCAACAAACAAGAAAACTCTCAAATAAACAATCTAACAGTGCACCTAAAGGAACTGCAAAAAGAAGAACAAACAAAGCCAAAAATCAGTAGAAGGAAGAGAATAATAAAAATCAGAGCAGAAATAAATGAAATAGGTACACTAACAGGGATGGTTCAACATCCACAAATCAATCAATGTGATACACCACATTAACAAAATTAAGAATAAAACTCACATGATCATCTCAATAGATATAGAGAAAGCATTTGACAAGAAACAGCATCAATATATGATAAAAACTCTAAATAAAATGGGTATAGAAGGAAAATATCTGCACATAATAAAGGCCATATAAAACAAACTCACCACTAATATCTTTGTCAGTGGAGAAAAACTAAAAGCCATCCCCCTAAGAACTGGAAACAGAAAAGAATACCCACTTTCCCTACTTTTATTTAACATGGGGTTGGAAGTCTTAGCCAGAGCAATCATGCAAGAAAAGAAGTAAAACGAGTCCAAATTGGAAAGGAAGAAGCGAAACTGTCACTATTTGCAGATGATGTAGGATTTTCTATCTGTAGAAAATCCTAAAGAATCCACTAACATATTTTCAAAATAATAAATGATTACAGTGAAGTTGCAGGATGCAAAATCAACATACAAAAAACAGTTGTGTTTCTATATTCTATCAACAAAGTAGCATAAAGAGAAATTAAGAATACAATCCCAGAGAAGAGCCAAGATGGCGCCGTGAGTAGTCCTCTTTGTCTCTCGCCCTTCGAGTCTACAATTATTTGGACACTTATCGCTTGACAAAGGATATCCAGACAGCATCTCAGGACGTCTGAGACACCCACGCGACTATACATCGGAAGGCGGATGGACTTTCCTCCGGGAGGATGTGGAAATAGGTGAAAACTCTCCGACCCCGACGGGAAGCCTAGTACCCGCAAGCGGCTTTCTTCCAACGGACGCCCCCAGAGGATCCACACACATGTAGGGCAGGAGCGAGAACACAACAGAGGAGCGACGGTGGAAACAGGTGACCAGAACCCTACCTAAACCCCCTGCAATTACTCCTAAACGCAGAGGGAAACTTTGGAGGTGCACACCTGAGCCCGCGGGGAGAGTCTCTCCCCGCCATTGGCGGGGAGACCCAGCCTGGTGCTCGGGGCGCCCGGAGGGGCCCAGAGAGAGACACGGAGGGCACGGAGATCTCCCAGCTGCCGTTGCCCGCCCCGTGGGACTAGGGATTGCCGGAGATCTCGGAGAGGACCGGGGCCGGGGGAACTTTCAAAGGCCGGTTCTGTGACCCGGAGGGGAAGCGCCGGAGCTCCGCCCGGGCAGCAGACAAGGCTCTCTGTCTGCCGTTAGCAGAGGGGCCACGCTGAGCATTCACGGCTCCGGGAGAGGCCCGGAGAGAATCCCAGAGGGCGGAGCGACCCCCAGCTGCCGTTGCCCGCCCCGTGGGGCTAGGGATTGCCGGAGATCTCGGAGAGGACCGGGGCAGGGGGAACTTTCAAAGGCCGGTCCTGCGACCCGGAGGGGAAGCGCCGGAGCTCCGCCAGGCAGCAGACAAAACTCTCTGTCTGCCATTAGCAGAGGGGCCACGCTGAGCATTCAGGGCTCCCGGCAGAGGCCCAGAGAGAAGCCCTGAGGGCGGGGCGACCCCCAGCTGCCGTTGCCCGCCCCGTGGGACTAGGGATTGCCGGAGATTTCGGAGAGGACTGGGGCGGGGGGAACTTTCAAAGGCCGGTTCTGCGACCCGGAGGGGAAGCGCCGGAGCTCCGCCAGGCAGCAGACAAAACTCTCTGTCTGCCATTAGCAGAGGGGCCACGCCCAGCATTCACGGCTCCGGCAGAGGCCCGGAGAGAAGCCCTGAGGGCGGGGCGACCCCCAGCTGCCGTTGCCCGCCCCGTGGGGCTAGGGATTGCCAGAGATCTCGGAGAGGACTGGGGCTGGAGAGAGTTCCAGAGACCCAGCTTAGTAGCCTAGGGGGAAACCCTACAGGCTCACAGCAGCCTTAGGGAAAGCCTCTGCACAGCACCAGTAGAAGGCACCCAGCCGCCAGCCACAAGGCTGGAAGACCCCAGGGCAAAAGCAGCATAGCTAGGTGTACTAACCACAGACTGTAGAAGATGCCAATAGCTCTCCTGCGACCCATAGAGGACAAGTGAGATTTGGTGGGTGCCGACAGCAACGGAGCGACAAATATAAGTGATCCCACCCCTGGCCGCTGGAAAAGCCCATAACACCGTTGCAGACCCCAAGGAGAGAGCACATCTAGGTGGGCTGCAACAGTAGGCACCTGCAGCCTGAAGCCCCCCTGTGACGGCCCCCACGGCAGAGGAGGGAATCCAAAGGGCCACTGTGGCTACGAAGAGGGGCCCAGGCCCAGTTAGCAACTACGGACAGGGTTCCTGATTGGTGAAGTATAAACAGCTGCTCCCCCCACCGCAGCAGCTGAAACAAGTGAAAGGAGCAACTAAACTCTATCTCCATGCGGAGGCACAAATCAACAACATCAAGCAATATGAAAAAATACATTAAATCTCCAGAACAGAAAGAAAGCAACAAATACACAGAAAACAATCCCAAAGAAAATGAGATATATAACCTAAATGACGATGACTTCAAAACAGCCATCATTAAGATTCTCAATGAGTTAAGAGAGAATTCTGACCGACAACTCAACGAGTTCAGGAGCTATGTCACAAAAGAGTTTGATACGATAAAGAAGAACCAAACAGAAATATTGGAAATGAAGAACACAATAGAGGAGATTAAGAAAAATCTAGATGCTCTGAACAGTAGGGCCGATAATATGGAGGAAAGAATTAGCAATTTGGAAGATGGCAATATAGAATTGTTGCAGGCAGAGGAGGAGAGAGAAGCAAGACTTAAAAGATATGAAGAAACTCTCTGAGAATTATCAGACACAATTAGGAGATGCAACGTAAGGATTATAGGTATACCAGAGGGAGAAGAGAAGGAGAAAGGGGCAGAAAACCTATTCAAAGAAATAATGGCTGAGAACTTCCCAAATCTGGTGAGGGAGATGGATCTTCAGGTGACAGAAGCCAATAGATCTCCAAACTTTATCAATGCAAGAAGACCAACTCCACGGCATATAGTAGTGAAGCTAGCAAAAGTCAACGACAAGGAGAAAATATTAAGGACAGCCAGGCAAAAGAAACTAATCTACAAAGGAACCCCCATCAGGCTATCAGCAGATTTCTCAGCAGAAACTTTACAGGCTAGAAGAGAGTGGAATGATATATTCAAAAATCTGAAGGACAAAAATCTACAGCCGAGAATTCTCTACCCAGCGAAAATATCCTTCAAATACGATGGAGAAATAAAAACTTTCCCAGATAAACAAAAATTAAGGGAGTTCATTGCCACAAAACCTCCTCTTCAGGAAATCCTCAGGAAAACCCTCATTCCTGAAAAATCCAAAAAAGGAAAGGGGCTACAAAACCAAGAGCAGAGGAGATAAGTAGAAGGACAACAACAGAGAGTAGCAGCTCTACATCAGAACAGTTTAAACCATGGGACGAGAAACAAAGGAAACTGAAGAAAACCGGAAAACAAGACACAAAATGGGAGTGGTAGGCCCCCACATCTCAATAATCACTCTAAATGTAAATGGACTGAACTCCCCAATCAAAAGACACAGAGTGGCAGGATGGATCAAAGAACAAGATCCAACAATATGCTGCCTCCAGGAAACACACCTCAGCCCCAAAGACAAACACAGACTCAGAGTGAAGGGATGGAGAACAATACTCCAAGCTAATAATGAACAAAAGAAAGCAGGTGTCACTATACTAATATCAGACAAGGTAGATTTCAAAGCAAAACAGATAAAGAAAGATAAAGAGGGACAGTATATATGATAAAAGGGACTCTCCACCAAGAAGACATAACACTTATAAATATATACGCACCCAACACAGGAGCACCAAAATTTGTAAAGCAACTCTTAATAGAACTAAAAGAAGACATCAACAACAATACAATAATAGTAGGGGACCTCAACACACCATTAACACCAATGGACAGAACATCCAGACAGAAAATCAACAAGGAAATAATAGAATTAAATGAAAAATTAGACCAGATGGACTTAATAGATATATATAGAACACTTCATCCAAAAACAGCAGGTTACACATTCTTCTCAAGTGCACATGGAACATTCTCAAGGATTGACCATATTTTGGGAACCAAAGCAAACATCAATAAATACAAGAGAGTTGAAATAATGTCAAGCATCTTTTCTGATCATAACGCTATTAAACTAGAAATCAACTACAAGAAAAAAGCAGAGAAAGGTGCAAAAATGTGGAGACTAAACAACACGCTTCTCAACAAACAATGGATCATTGAAGAAATTAAAGAAGAAATCAAATATTATCTGGAGACAAATGAAAATGAGAACACGACATACCAAATCATTTGGGATGCAGCAAAAGCAGTCCTAAGAGGGAAATTCATCGCAATACAGGCTCACCTCACTAAACAAGAAAAAGCTCACGTAAGCAACCTCAAACGACACCTAACGGAACTAGAAAAAGAAGAACAAACAAAGCCCAGAGTCAGTAGAAGGAGGGAAATAATAAAAATAAGAGCAGAAATAAACGATATTGAAACAAAAAAGACAATAGAAAGGATCAATGAAACAAAGAGTTGGTTCTTCGAAAGAATTAACAAAATTGACAAACCCCTAGCCAGACTCACCAAGAAAAGAAGAGAGAAAGCGCAAATTAATAAAATCAGGAATGACAGAGGAGAAATCACAACAGATACCAATGAAATACAAGAGATCATAAGAGAATACTATGAAAAACTATATGCCAACAAATTGAACAACTTGGAAGAAATGGACAAATTCCTAGACTCCTACAATCTCCCCAAACTGAATCAGGAAGAAATGGAGAATCTGAATAGACCAATCACAAGTAAGGAAATAGAAACGGTAATCAAAAACCTCCCCAAAAACAAGAGTCCAGGACCAGACGGCTTCTCTGGAGAATTCTACCAAACATTCAAAGAAGACTTAATACCTATTCTCCTCAAACTGTTCCAGAAAATTGAGAAAGATGGAGAACTCCCTAACACATTCTATGAAGCCAACATCACTCTGATCCCCAAGCCTGACAAGGACAACACAAAGAAGGAGAACTACAGGCCGATATCACCGATGAACATAGATGCAAAAATCCTCAACAAAATTTTGGCAAACCGATTACAGCAATACATCAAAAAGATTATACACCAGGATCAAGTGGGATTTATACCAGGGACACAGGGATGGTTCAACATCCACAAGTCAATCAACGTGATACACTACATCAACAAAATGAAAAACAAAAACCACATGATCATCTCAATAGACGCAGAGAAAGCATTCGACAAGATCCAACACCCATTTATGATAAAAACCCTCAGTAAAATGGGTATAGAAGGAAAGTACCTCAACATAATAAAGGCCATATATGATAGACCCACAGCCAACATCATACTCAATGGACAAAAGCTGAAAGCCATCCCTCTGAGGACAGGAACAAGACAAGGGTGCCCACTTTCACCACTCCTATTCAACATAGTACTGGAGGTGCTGGCCAGAGCAATTCGGCAGGAAAAAAAAATAAAAGGAATCCAAATAGGTAACGAAAAAGTAAAACTCGCGTTGTTTGCAGACGACATGATCGTATACATAGAAAACCCCAAAGAATCCACAGAAAAACTATTAGAAATAATCAACAACTACAGCAAAGTAGCAGGGTATAAAATTAACGTGCATAAATCAGTAGCATTTCTATACACTAACAATAAACTAACAGAAAAAGAACTCAAGAACTCTATCCCATTCACAATCGCAACGAAAAGAATAAAATACCTTGGGATAAACTTAACCAAGGAAGTGAAGGATCTATACAATGAAAACTACAAGACTTTCTTGAAAGAAATAGGCGATGACATAAAGAGATGGAAAAACATTCCTTGCACATGGATTGGAAGAATAAACATAGTTAAAATGTCCATACTACCTAAAGCAATATACAGATTCAATGCTATCCCAATCAGAATCCCAAGTACATTCTTCACAGAAATTGAACAAACAATCCTAAAATTCATATGGGGGAACAAAAGACCACGAATTGCTAAAGCAATCCTGAGCAAGAAAAACAAAGCCGGCGGAATCACAATCCCCGATTTCAAAACATACTACAAAGCTACAGTGATCAAAACAGCATGGTACTGGTACAAAAACAGGTCCACAGATCAATGGAACAGAATTGAAAGCCCAGAGATAAAACCACACATCTATGGACAGCTAATCTTCGACAAAGGAGCAGAGGGCCTACAATGGAGAAAAGAAAGTCTCTTCAACAAATGGTGCTGGGAAAATTGGACAGCCACATGCAAAAGATTGAAAATTGACCATTCTTTTTCACCACACACCAAAATAAACTCAAAATGGATCAAAGACCTAAAGATTAGGCCTGAGACAATAAGTCTTTTGGAAGAGAATATAGGCAGTACACTCTTTGACATCAGTTTCAAAAGAATCTTTTCGGACACTGTAACTCCTCAGTTGAGGGAAACAATAGAAAGAATAAACAAATGGGATTTCATCAGACTAAAGAGCTTCTTCAAGGCAAGGGAAAACAGAATTGAAACAAAAAAACAGCTCACTAATTGGGAAAAAATATTTACAAGCCACTTATCCGACAAAGGGTTAATCTCCATAATATACAAAGAACTCACACTGCTTAACAACAAAAAAACAAACAACCCGATCAAAAAATGGGCAGAGGACATGAACAGACATTTCTCAAAAGAAGATATGAATATGGCCAATAGACACATGAAAAGATGTTCATCATCACTAATCATCAGGGAAATGCAAATCAAAACTACACTAAGATATCACCTTACCCCCGTTAGATTGGCAAAAACATCCAAAACCAAGAACGACAAATGTTGGAGAGGTTGTGGAGAAAGAGGAACCCTCATACACTGTTGGTGGGAATGCAAACTGGTACAGCCACTATGGAAAACAGTATGGAGATTTCTCAAAAAGTTAAAAATAGAAATACCCTATGACCCAGCCATCCCATTACTGGGTATCTATCCTAAGAACCTGATATCAGATATCTCAAGAGTCCGTTGCACCCCTATGTTCATCGCAGCATTATTTACAATAGCCAAGACGTGGAACCAGCCTACATGCCCAGAAACTGATGATTGGATAAAGAAGATGTGGTATATATACACAATGGAATACTACTCAGCCATAAAAAAGACGAAATTGGCCCATTCACAACAATGTGGATGGACCTCGAAGGCATTATGTTAAGCGAAATAAGTCAGTCAGAGAAAGACGAACTCTATATGACTCCACTCATAGGTGGAAATTAGTATATTGAGAAGGAGATCTGATCGGTGGTTACCAGGGAAAAGGGGGGGTGGGGGGAGGGTACGGAGGGGGAAGTGGTGTACCCACAACATGACTAACAAAAATGTACAACTGAAATTTCACAAGCTTGTAATCCATCATAACATTAATAATAAAAAAAAAGAATACAATCCCATTTACAATTGCATCAAAAAGAATAAAATATCTAGGAATAGACTTCACCAAAGAGGTGAAAGATCTGTACAATAAAAACTATAAAGCATTGATAAAAGGAATTGAAGAGAACACACAGCAATGGAAAGATATTTCGTGATCTTGGATTGGAAGAATTAACATAGTTAAAGTGTCCATATTTCCTAAAGTTATCTACAGATTCAATGCAATCTCTATCAAAGTTCCAACAAGGATTTTCACAGACATAGAACAAAGAATCAAAACATTTATATGGAACAATAAGAGGACGTTAATAGCTAAAGGAATCCTGAGGAAAAAAGAACATAGCTGGAAGTATCACACTCTCTGATTTCAAACTATACTGCAAACCTATAGTAACCAAAACAGCATGGTACTGGCACAAAAACAGACACACAGATCAATGGAACAGAATCAAGAGGCCAGAAGTAAACCCACACATCTATGGACAGCTAATTGTCAACAAGGGAGCCAAGAAAATACAATGCAGAAAGGAAAGCCTCTTCAATAAATGGTGTTGGTCAAATTGGACAACTACATGCAAATTAATGAAAGTCAAACATTATCTTACACTATACACAAAAATTACCTCAAAGTGGATTAAAGATTTAAGACCTGGAATCATTAAACTTTTAGAAGAAAATGTAAGCATTATGCTCCTCAAAATCAGTCTTAGAAGCATATTGTCCAGTACCATGTGTGACCGGCAAGAGAAATGTAAAAAATAAACAAATAGGACTACATCAAACTAAACAGCTGCTTCACAGCAAAGGAAACACTCAATAAGATGAAAGGCAGCCTAACAATTGGGAGAAGATATTTGCAAACCATATATCTGATAAGGGGTTAATATCCAAAATATACAAAGAATTCACACATCTCAACAACAAAATCTAACAACCCAATTAAAAAATGGGCAAAAGATTTGAACAGACATTTCTCCAAAGATATACAGATGGCCAAGAGGCACCTGAGAAGATGTTAAACATCATTAACTATCAAGTAAATGAAAATCAAAACTACAATGAGATATCGCCTCACTCCTGTCAGAATGGCTATAATTAACAAGACAGGAAATAATAAGCATTGGAGAGGATGTAGACAGAAGTGAACCCTCATATACTGCTGGTGGGAGTGCAAACTGGTGCAGCCACTGTGGAAAACACTATGGAAATTCCTTAAAAATTAAGAATAGATCTACCTTATCATCCAGCTATTCTACTGCTGAGTATTTATCCAAAGAACATGAAAACAGGAATGCTTAAAGATACACACACCCCTATGTTCATTGCAGCAATATTCACAATAGCCAAGACTTGGAAGCAACCTAGGTGCCCATCAAGGGACGAATGGATAAAGAAGATGTAGTATATATACACAATGGAACACTACTCAGCCATAGGAATTGATGAAATCCAGCCATTAGTGACAACATGGATGGACATTGAGGGTGTTAGACTAGGTGAAATAAGTCATAGGGAGAAAGTCAAATTCCATATGATCTCACTCATAAGTAGAAAGCAAAAACAATGACAAACAAACATATAGAAACAGAGACTGGATTGGTGATTACCAGAAGAGAAGGGTTGAGGAAGGAGGGCAAAAGAGGCAGTTAGGCACATGAGCATGGTGATGGATTGTGATTAGTCTTTGGCTGGTGAACACAACGCAATCTACACAGAAATTGAAATATATAACAATGTACACCTGAAATTTACATAATGTTATAAACCTATGTTACTGCAATAGAAAAAAAAATCTTATCCCAAAGTAAACTTGAAATAATTGTTCAACGATCTTCATGATATCTGTAGAACAATTTAAGTTTAAAGTATAAACTGTTATGATTAAAACATAATTTGTAAAATATATTCTTATGTCAATTTTTTGTAAGACATTACAACTTTGATAAAAAATTAAGAAAATTATTTAGTATGGCAGAAATTAACTCACTGTTTTTACTTTTCTGAACTTATTATCTTATTGACAAAGAAAAAGATGTTTTCTAGTTTGTATATTAAAAGACAACAATTGTAAGATATTGATTTATGAGTTCATTTTTGAAATCACCATTTCCAATACATATTCATTCCATTAAAGTGTATACCAGGAGGGGCCGGCCTGGTGGTACAGTGGTTAAGTTCACATGTTCTGCTTCAGTGGCCCAGGGTTCGCCAATTCGGATCCTGGGTGTGGACATGGCACTGCTTGGCAAACCATGCTGTGGTAGCCATCCCACATACAAAGTGGAGGAAGATGGGCATGGATGTAGCTCAGGGCCAGTCTTCCTCAGCAAAAAGAGGAGAATTGGCAGTAGTTAGCTCAGGGCTAATCTTCCTCAAAAAAAAAAAGAGTCTACGAGGAAATTCCAAAGTTGAAATGAAGAGTGTTTTTCAATATCTTCCCTAAATAAACATACATTGAAATACAATTTTCCTATTACTGATTTCAGAAATAATTGGATTGGATATTATTTAATGAGAATTTGTGTAATAGTGCAACTCAGACCTACCTTCTTCTAAAAGTTGTCAATTGGCATTCATTAAAATTGGTCTTATGTGATTGAATACTAGAAAATTTTGGGCTAAGAATTTGGTTTTATTGTGTGAAAATAGTAAACAAAGACTTGAAATTCTTAATATCATTTCATTGAATATAAAATATTTATCTGCATTTAATGTATTGGGAAAGTTAAAAACCAGGAAGTGATTAAGTTCAGAATTAGACTTCAATTCAAAATCCCCACTACTAATGCCGACACTATTGATTTAGTTTCACTTAAACGATATCATATATCTCTTAATTAGTGTTCTTATTTGAAATGCATCTACAACACTTGGCCTGAGTTTAATTTGCATGTGTATCATAGTTTCAGAGTTAAAATGGTATATTAGTAAATTTATTAAGGTTTGCAGTTTTTCTCTTCATACATACGCTACTAACTGTATAATAAAACATATTAACTCAGAGATTCCATAGGACTTTATTTCCTTTTAAATTAATATATCTATTATGCCAGTTTAATGACTACTGTTCTAGATGACTTGTCAAGTAATCCAAAATCAACCCTCAATATGTTAATGAATATGGCTTAGACCCCTGGGGACTGGAGGGCTGTAAGGGAATAATTTACAACTCTTGTTTCCTCAAGTTGTAGATCATGAGATGCAGCAATTGTGAAAACTGTGAAGAAATCAAAGAACTCTGCTCCAAGCTGAGGGTGTCTGTAAGACTAGGCTGTAATTTCCACATAGTGAGACTCACTTTGAGTCCAAGCACCCCTCTGGTCAAGGCATCCAGAGAGGAGCTCAGGGCTCAGGCCAACTAGAGTGAGGACTGAGCATCAGGCCCACAAAGGATGGATGCTAAACAAGAAGATTTGGTTTATGACATTTTCTAAGTTGACCAAGAGAAAAGGGGACACATTCCTTAAGGACAGAAAAGTCTCTGAGTAATATGGGAAGGCAATGATTATAAAATACTAGTTAATATATATTGAATGGTGATTATGTGACAGTCACAACGCTAGATATTACTTGCTTTGTTCATTTTAAGCTCTCAATAGCACTTTTGGGTTAGTACTCTGAAAGGCAATGTAGCTTGGTGTTTACACCAGCAGACTGTGAAGCCGTAATCCCAGCTCCACTACTTACCAACTGTGTGATCATAGGCAAATATCTTAACCTCAGTTTTCTAATCAGTAAATGGGGATAATAATAGTCTATACCTTATGAGTTGTTAATAGGTAATACATGAGATTATGTAAATTATTAAAACAAGGCTTTATACATAGGAAACATCACATAAAATTTGCTATTCCTGTTGAAATACTTCAAAAGTAGATAACTGAGTTTCTCCACTGTCTTAAAGTATTTTAACTAAGATTGAGTTCCTAGTTTGTTTGAAATCAAATCTATGTTCTTAACCACCAACAGCAACACTTTCCTATCACTATGCTAATTGGAGTTGTAAAAATATATTTCTCCAACTTCTCAATTTTTCTCTTACTAATCCGTGAAGGAATCTATTCGTGTGAAGGATAAAGAGTTTGTTGTGAGGATATTATTCAACCACTCATGCTCAAGATACTCTTAAAAATTAGGGGAAAGGAAACTCTCACTTACCTGAGAACCTACTTAGTTCAACACTAGACAATTCATTCACCCATATAATTTTTTGATTGATCACCAATTGTATGTAAAGCATTCTGATGGCCGTTAAGGATACACCAGTGAAAAATAATTATGTCCCTAATGGAACTTCCATTCTAGTGAGGATACATGATAAAGCAGAGTTTCAAGTGTCAGGTAAACAAAAGAGAAGTGCAGTTACAAATGAGGAAGTTTTATTAGCACTACTTTATATGTGATGACTGAAACTAAAAAAAGGAATCAGTTCTATCCTGCATTCCTGCAATTTGGAGAAAATGAGCTGAAACTAAGTCACAATATCCGCCTCATTTGAATTTATCTAATAGACTACACTGTCTTCTATATGGGAACTCAGTGTCCTGCTACTTCAGGAATATTCCCCTTCTTTCTGCTCCAACCATATAGGCTCAATTTCTTGGGATTCTGACAATGTTTTCATTTTGAAATACCAATTATCTCCTAGCATATGCCAAATTCCCCATTATATCTTATAAATATATTTTTCTTGTAAGTATGGTCTCAGAGAAAATACCACTCCCTCCCATCTCCCATCAAAACTCTCCATCTTTCTATGTCTTCCACTGCTATTCATGTTTGTGACCTAGGCCAACTATTTTGAGAACACTAAAGAAAGTTTTAAGCACAAATATAAAGTACAATAAGGGAGCAGACAAGAAGGGACATAGGAAAATACAGCATCCAACTTAAACTTATACGTATTAGAGTGATCACATCATATTTTCTTTCTCCACTCATCCATCAATGGACATTTAGTTTGTTTTCACATCTTGGCTATTGTGAATAATGCTGAAATGAATATGAGAGTACAGTTATCTCTTGGAGATCCTGATTTCACTTCCTTTGGCTGTATACTCAGAAATGAGATTGCTGAATCTTATGGTATTTTTATTTTTAATGTTTTGAGGAACCTCCTCCTCCATATTCATAGTGACTATACCAATATACACTCCAACCAAAAGTGTACTAGGGTTCCTTTTTCTCCACATTCTCACCAGCACTCATTATCCTTTATCTTTGGGATAATAGACATTCTAACTAGGGTGAGGTGATATCTCATTGTGGTTTTGATTTGAAAATAATTAGTGGAGTAGAGCACTTTTTCATATGCCTGTTGGGTATTTTTATGTCTCCTTTGGAGAAATGGCTATTCAAATCCCTTGCTGATTTTTTAATTGGGTTGTGTTATTAAGTTGTATGAGTTCCTTATATATTTTTGATATTAACCCCATTATCAGATACATGGTTTGCAAATATTTTCTTCCATTACATACATTGACTTTTCATTTTGTTGATTTTTTCCTTTTCCAGAAATGTCCAGGCATTGCACGGAATTTTTGGAAACATGGAGGGAGACAGAGTTACTTGAAGGAGAAGAAAGCATGAGATATTCTCTTGGTTCCTTAGAGGAATACCATTCATAATGGAAAAAAATGGTTGTTTTCTACTGATTTTCCCAACTGAGCTCCAGTGATTTGAGGACAAAGCAGAGGACAAAGGCACAGAGTATGTCAGTTTCATCAGATGAGGAGAGGTCTGCAGTGTCTGGGAGGAACCTTTCAGATCCAAGAAGAACAGAGTGTTTGTCAATGATCTGGTAAGTCCTGGGCAGCTTTATCTATGGTTGAGATGGTTATAGGGAAAAATTCACACTTATCAAGAAAACACACTTGTACATATATGCTCAGAATGATATTAGAACCCACAAGTTGGGGACCTAGGCTAGGATGTGTTTAAAAGTAAGAAAAGGGCTCCATCCATGCCATGTTTTATCTGTGTCTCTGTTTGCATCTTTTCTTCCTTTCTGAATAATAATTCACTGGGGCAGAAAGGATATATTTATCACAATGACGGGAAAGAAAAGATTGTGTGTTAATATCAGAATTCAGTGTCTAGATTCCAGGATAAATATTAGGAAGGAAAGCAAAATAATTCAAGAAGCTGATGATTCAAAAGTTTGTAAGTAATTATCCTGACAAACTTATCCACTGAAATACCTGAATTTATATAATAAAAGGCCATTCCACAATCTGTGCCTAAGCCATATTACCCTGAACCATAAGTCAGAATCTGATTATCTAACAGAATGCCAGATAATAGAAAAGGGAAGTATCTTTCTATCTATGTCCATTTCTTTCTCTGATCTCACTACTCCTTCTATAATCTATTTTCCCATTGTCTTTAAGTAGCTCAGAAATAAAAGGGGAATTGAGAAATAAATTTCACCCTAAATTCTCCACATTAATTGAGGAAAGCATCAGTACACATAAATATTATATTTCCAAAGCTCATTGGGAGAATAAGGTTTAAAGATGCTTGGAAAACACAAGCTCCCAAAGATAGAAGAGTCTATTAATATATATTTTATTTATCTTTAAGAAAAATCAAAACTATGAGATGGAACAACCAAACAAGACCTTCTGAATTCATCTTACTAGGGCTCTCCTCTAGGCCTGAGCATCAGAAGCCTCTCTTTGTCCTATTTCTAATCATCTACCTGGTCACTCTAATGGGAAACCTGATCATCATGCTGTCCATCTATTTAGACGTTCACCTACAGACACCCATGTATTTCTTTCTGAGTGTCCTGTCTTTTGTTGATATTTGTTATACAACAGTTATTATTCCAAAGATGCTGACAAACTTTTTATCAGAGGCAAAAACCATCCTCTATAGTGAGTGCCTGAGCCAGATGTATTTCTTCCTGTCCTTTGGTAATGTAGATAGTTACCTCCTAGGGGCCATGGCCGTTGACCGCTATGTGGCCATATGCAACCCCTTTCATTACATCACCATCATGAGCTATAAATGCTGTGTCCTTCTACTGGTAATCTCCTTCTTCATCCCATTTCTTCACTCACTCCTCCATGTCCACTTGATGAACCAACTCACCTTCTGTGCCTCCAACGTTATCCATCACTTCTTCTGTGATCTCAACCCAGTGCTGAAGTTGTCCTGTTCATCTACATTTGTCAATGAGATAGTGATAAAGACAGAAGGCCCATTTGTCATAATGGTCCCCTTTATGTGCATCATTATTTCTTATCTGAGAATCTTCACCACTGTTCTGAAAATCCCTTCAGCTGCTGGGAAGTACAAGGTCTTCTCTACCTGTGGTTCCCATCTTACCGTGGTGATTCTGTTTTATGGGAGTGTTACCTATGTCTACCTTCAGCCTCTGACCAGCAATAATGTCAAGGACCGGATAGCAACAGTCATCTACACTATATTAACTCCCATGTTGAACCCTTTTGTCTACAGTCTGAGAAACAAAGACATGAAGCAGGGTTTGGGAAAGCTGATAGGTAGGATAAAGCCTCAATTACGTGGGTTTTATGCTAAATCTTGAGAAATTCTGTAGATTCTCTAATCCCTGAAGCAAGGTCTTGATGTTTATGATCAATTGAGGAAAGTCAGTAAAGGTTCTTCATGGGAGATGGGAAGATATTAACTGAATATAATGTTTTCCTTGACATTTCCTACATCTTCTCCAGTAGTATCCATCATTAGCTGGTTAGAATGAGCTTTATCCAAATCTTTCTGCCTACTTTTATCCTTACTCTATTATATCCAACCTTTCCAGGAAATCATAGTCCATCTATTTCCTCCAAACTCAATTGAAAACTCCCCTAATGTCTGCAACTTTCCTGATGGAATTAATATAAGTTAGAAAAGTGTAATTGACTGAAAATATGTATGTCTGCCACAGATCTCTGCAGGTAGGTACATACTTCTGTAGAGCCATTTGTCTTAATCTATGGGCATTCTTTATAAATGTGTGTGTGTGCATGTATGTAATTCCCATTGTCTTTAGTTTGGAAAGTTCTCATCTAGAGTGGAAGTGAATCCTCAACCAGATTAGAACCATATTCTTTTCCTCAACATCTTACCACCATAGCATAATGTTCTGGTTCTTATAGACATATGTTTATTAATATATGATGTCAACTTAATACATTACTGTTAGTGAATCATCTCTAGCTCTATGTGCAATGGAAAATAAATCCTATACTATATCTCAGTACTCATTATCTTTAGTTTGTCCCTCAAATAGTTCTCACTCTTTGAGTCCTCCCGAGCCTTGTTTTCCACCTACCTTTCCCTAACTATGACACTATTTCCAATATCTCCTCCCTCTGTCTATCATTCAGATAAATACAAGAATGTATATCCTATGTTATCATATAGAATCTACAACTCTCACTAGGATATTAATGAAGGCACATTGACTACTGTGTTTCTTTTCTCCAACCTATTTCTCATGGATAGCCATATTTCACTTGGGGACAATGTCTTTCCTTGAAAAAAAATGAAGCTGTAGCCTAGAAATTTCAGAAAAGGAATGTATGACTGACAGAGTGGGGAACCACATACTCTGCTGAGTGATGAGTTTGCAGCTCAGCACAGTTGTCTAAAAGTAGCAATTACCTGAGACAATATATTCTAGAACTACATTATTTAAATATATGGATGTCCAATGGACTGCACATCTATGCCAACTCTGGTCAGTTGGTCTTGACTACCTGAGAGATATAACATGGAAAGTAACTTGAATAACGATCTCTAGACTCAATGGGAAAAAAAATTCCATAATTGATTTGCAATGTCTGGTGTGAGCATGAGATTAGTGGTTGTAAGTATATGTCACAGAGGTAATATTTTAGCTGTACAACAGTTATCAGAATGTTTAATGTAGATTCTTCCCTTTGTAGGTAACCTCTGGAAAAATTCAAATAGCCTCCAATATGTTTCCCCAGGGCTCAATTTTGAGAGCTTAGAAGTGTAAAACATATTGTTTGGACATAAATACAAGACAAAATTCATTCAGTCTATGATATCTGAAAGATGCTTGCAATCTCTGCCTCCATCTGGATGTGGTTTCAATTGATACAAAAAATATATATATAAATTTTAAAGACAAGTTATCTATCACTCCCATACTCCCACACTCCCTAGAAATGTATATAGAAGATCACTAGGAAAAAAAACCCCACTTTCATTCAGAAAAGGAATAATGAAAGACACAGAAAACTGATCAGTGGCAAATTCTAAAATCCAGCTAGAGAGATATTTTGAGGACCCCTACTCTGAAGGTGGGAGAAAGTTCTTTGTTTAGGTCTTGATTTAGGTGCCTGGGAGTAGCCCCCTTGACCATTATTCTATGCAGCCTCTGGTTTTTGTTCCCTATCCATTACTCTTTAAGGCCATCTAGAGTGAACATCCAGGAATATGCCCAAGTTGGTGGCTGAGAGGACTTCTCAAACCACTTCCTGCCCAAACACTTGAGGGTTCCATGGTTATTTAAAGGCTGAAACAACAGCAACAGCCCAGGGCCTCTCTTAGTCCACAATGGTGGTACTTTTGGAAGTACAAACCTTTCAAAAACTTAGTCGTCTTCTTCCTTATTTGCCACATACCAGTAACTATGAACACAGTTTGTTTGTTTCTGAGACACAGTTCCCAGAACTCCTATGTTTCTTTGCTTGGTTTCCCTCATATTTCTCTGGTTTTATTTAATCACTAGCACATGTATATTGAACAATAGGGCGTAGGTGGGTGAATCTTTTCTTAGTCTCTTTTCTTTAACCATTTAGTCTGTTGTAGGAATTTATCAGACACCACACAGAATTTTTAAATCTGTGACACCTTAATCAATTCAGAGGTGTTAGTAATTGTTGTACTTGTAATTTAACTTTCTCACATATATGTATGTTAATTGGCCTTTGGGTCACCAAGACTTTCTTGTTTTATCTTTTTCCTTTTCACTCTTGAAAGCACTTGTCTCATCCATCCCTACAAAGCATTTAAATTCATTCACTATTTTTATTACTTTTCAGACCTACTTACAAATTACCCAAATCTTTTCTGAGTTCAACTCTTTCTTGTAATACTTTTCCAAAAGCAGCCATTATCTACAAACACATGCTAGTAACATTTCTATTTCTGACCTTTTCCTCTAGAGCTCCAAGTTCATTGATAATATGATCTGCCTCCCAAGTTGTCAATGGCGTAATTTTTACCAAATATTTCTCCATAAATTGAGTGGCATATTTCCAGTCTCCAACAACTGCTTCCTTATGTCTCCAAATCTGCTCCTAAGTCCCACGTTTTAGCTTTTGGTGATACAAAATACTCTCATTTAGACACAAATTCTATGCCAATAAAGATAGACTAGATCATTCACATTAACAAACAGACTAAAATATGAAGGAATTAAAACCATGACGTTTGTTTCCCAGTCACTCCGTGAATGCACAGAAGACAGATAGAGGGGCTCTGTTTTGCATTACCCTTGATTGGAGATACAGGCTGATGATGCCTCCACCTTTTAGGGTTTGGTGGTCACCAAGACACGAAAGAAGTGTAGCAAATTGCATCCTGGATCTTAAACTCCCACTTCGACGTGAAACACATCACTTCTACTCTCATTTCATTGCTAAAACAAGTCTCATGGCCACATCTAACTTCCAAAGGATGGAGAAGTACAATCATACCATGTGCGTGGAAAGAGAGAGAACTGAAATGCCTGTGAACAGTTCCCTCAAATAGCACATTCATTAGTTAAGGTTTTGGTACTGGCCAATGAATAGAGAGATGTAACAATGAAAAAGACAGAAAGTCTAGATATAGTCACAAATGAATGTGAGAATTTAGCATATAATAAAGATGCATTTCAAATCAATTGAGAAAAGATGACTTATAGGGATGGTACTTTCACAACTCAATAGATACATTTTTAAAAGTTCAATTTCAACCTCACTCCTGACACCAAAATAAATTTTGAAGGGATCAAAGATTAACATGTAAAAATGAGAGATCATAACAACATTAAAAGAAAAAATAAGTAATTTTAAATAAAGTTCGGGTGAATAAAGGTTTTATAAGCACAAAGAAAATTCAGAAACAAATCAAAGCAAGTAATCTTGATGTTCACTATATAAGAATTTATTGTCCTCAAATGGCAAAAATGTATATCTTTAATAAATGAGAAAAAATAAAAATAAAGAAATTTGTAGTGCTTATGACAAACAAAGGGTATATTTTTAATATATAAAATGGTAAGAACAAGATTTACAACCTACTACAATGAGGTCAAAGGACATGAGCACATAAATCATATTAAGAGAATTAAAATTAGTTTTAGACAATTAGAATATGTGCGGTGACTAGCTCTTTTAGTTTACTGTATTGGCAAACATCAAAATATCCAATAGTATTCTGAAGTATTCAGGAGGTGGGGAAGTCAATGCACACATGCATTGTTTATGAGAGTTTAAATGGGCACAATGTCATTGCAATAAAATTTGTAAACATATATAAAGTATTTCTACTCTTTCACCAGAAATCCCAGTTCTAGAATTTTATCCTACCATTGTACTTGTAGAAGCCAAATAATAGCAGCTAAATGCCCATCTACTTGTTTCTTATTAAATATATACATATAACTGAATACTGAGAAGCTGTTAAAGTGAGTAAATCTATATTTGTTCATTCAAGAAAATATTGCACATGTTTACTATGTTCAACCCCTGTTCTAGGTGCTAGGGATAAAACAGAAGGCCATCGTGGAGAGACACTCCACTGCAAATCTTAAGCTCTCCATTTACTGATACATTACCGTGTTCAACATATATATGGTTAACTGAGAAAATCAAGGTGCAAAACTGTATGCATTGTATGATACATTGGTGAATGGATGTGTATGATTGTACATGCATAGGCTGTCTATACTGTGGATGTATACCCTAGAAATTGGTATCTGATCAACTGCCTCTGGATAGGGGAAACTTATTTTTCACTCACGAGAGTCTTATGCACTGTTTGGATTTTTAATCTCATATATTTTCAAAAAATATATTTAAACATTTAAAAATAGCTACTTAGTTACCTTTGCTTTTCCAGTGTGGCTTATTTCAGACCAGCTAATCTGAAACAAGCACAGATTTATATGACTACATTCCATAAAGATTTGGACACTGACACAAGACTTCTTTCCTAAACTGTTCAGTTGGATGACCAAATAGTTATGATAGATGACTTTTTATATTGTAAATGACATCATATCTTCCTCCAGGACATAATCATGTCCTTCAGGTAAGCTCATATAGGAGCTGTGGGATGTCGAGATAAATAATATTTGTCATACTCTCAAGACTCTGCCTGGTACAGAGCATTCAAAAATGTTAATAGTTTTTATTGTTGCCATTAGTGGTTAGATTTCTTTACCTATCTGGGTACCTTTCAATGTGACCCCAATGCTAATGTAAATTTCAAATAAACAAAACAGATATATGAAATTATCTAGAAACACCTCATTAAAATTGGCACTCATGAAAAAACTAGCAGAGTTTTGATTTAGTATGATGTCTTAATTTTTCTGCTCCCCCCAAAACAAATTCCTCAGTCTTTTAATGGCATTTTTACTATCTGCTTGTGTGAACAGACATTATCTGCATTAGTATGGTTGAAATTAAAATACAAAAGCAATAAATTAAATGAAGAACTGGATTAGAAGCTATATTTTCATTGTTTAAAACTAATAAAGATAACTTATTTCATCAATATAACATTATTAATCAATTCAATTATTTTCAGTTTCATTTAAATTCTCATAGTTTGTGTGACTTTACATAAATTTAATTCATAAAATTTTATTTTCTTTTACTTGGATTTTTATGACTTCTAAGCAATATAACGATTAAAGAGTATAAATCTTGTTTTAACTTTATGTGTATTTAAGTAATATCCCAAACAAATTATATGTGAAACAATAAAAATGTACATTTAACAGCTAGAGTTATTTATATTTTTCCTTTAAAATAGACCTTCTTATTGCTTAAGTTTAAGATATCTCGGGTCACTTTATTAAGACTCTACTCAAATGTCTTCTTTCAGAAAGATCTTCAATGGCCACCATTTCTAAAATACTACATCCCCTGTCACACTCTGTTCACTTATCATACTTTTTTTTAAAATATTCCATGTGACTTCTGGACATATTATATATTTATTTGGTAATGTTGGTCTTTTGTCACTAATATTCAAACTCTGTGAGTCCAAATGCTTTATTTTATTTACTGCTGTGTAGCTATCTTATATCAGTGTCTTGACACTATCAAGTCTTCAGGAAATATTTATTGAATGAATGAATAAATGAATAAATGGAAATAATCCTCACAATTCTGGGTGGAGCTGGAATTTGATGAATCCTTCGCTTTGGGTTCCTCATCAATTTTCACATGCAGAAGAATAAAATCTTTACCCTAATCTTACACCACACACAGAAAATCAACTCACAATGGATTAGAGATTTAGCTGTAAGACCTGAAACCATAAAAATCCTAGAAGAAAAAATCAAGAAAAATCTCCTTGACATTGGTGTGGCAATGATTTTTTTTAGCGTGACACCAGAAGCACAGACAACAAAATGAAAAATAAACAGGGGGCACTATAACAAACTAAAAAGCTTCTGCATAACAAAAGGAACCATTCACAAAATGATAAGGCACCTTACAGAATGGGAGAAATATTTGAAAACCATATATCTGTTGAGGGGTTAATATCCAAAATATATGAAGAACTCATACAATTTAATAGCAAAAAACCAAATAACTTGATTAAAAAAATGGGCAAAGACCTTGAATAGACATTTTTCCAAAGAAGTCATACAAATGGCCAATAGATACATGAAAAGGTGCTCAACATCACTAATCATTAGGGAAATGCAAATCAAAGCCACAATGATTTATCATCACATGCCTGTTAGGACGGCTATTATTATTAATTTTTTTAATGACAGTAATTTTGGCAAAGATGTGGATAAAAGGGGATCCTGGTGCCCTGTTGGTAGGAATGCAAGTTGTTACAACCATTATGAAAAACAGTATGAAAATTCCTCAAAAACTGAAAAATAGAACCATCATAAGATCCAGCGATCCCATTCTTGGCTTAGCTAAGGGAAACGAAACCAGGATCTTGAATAGATACCAGTATTCCCAATGTTCATTGCAGTATTATTCACAATAGCCAAGATATGGAAACAAACTAAGCATCCATTGACAGATGAATGGATAAAGAAAACGTGGTATATACATACAGTGGAATATTATCCAGCCTCAAAATAGAAAGAAATTATAATATTTGCAACAACATGGATGGATAAAGACATCATACTAAGTGAAATTAGCTAGACACAGAAACAAAAATTATTCATGATCTCACTTATATGTTGACTCCTTCAAAGAGTCAAACTCAGAGAAGAAGAGTAGAATGGTGGTTCCCAAGGGTTTAAGGGGGGGAGATGTGGGAGGTGATTGTCAAAGGACGCCAAGTTTCAGTTATGCAAGGTAAGTAAACTCTGGAGAGCCACTATACAGTGTAGTGCCTATAGCTAACAATACTGTATCGTATACTTAAAATTTGCTGAGAGGGTAGATCTCATATTAAGTGTTCTTACCACAAATAATAATAAAAATAATAATAATGATAATAATAATAGATGGGGTCGGAGGAAACTTTGTGAGGTGATGGATATGTTTATGGCCTTGGTGGTGATGGGTTCTCAAGTTTATATTTATCCCCAAATTCATCAAATTGTATACATAAATGCATAGAACTTCCATATGTCAGTCATACTCAATAAAGTACTTTAAAAATAAAAAAATAAAGATAATATCTGTCTAATAGGGTTTTAGGAGGATAAAATGAGTCAATACTTATAAAGCACATAGAAGAGTTCTCATAACAAGCACTTTATAAAAGTTAATAAAGATTTGTGAATAAATGAATTTTTAAAAGGCTGAAGGAAAATGAAGAAAATGTCATTGTAGTCAATCCTTCTGGGTGATGGACACATGGATTATTATTATTTTTCTTATGTGTATTTTCCATATTTTTTATTTCAAATTACCACAAACAAAAAATGAGGAAATATTATGATTGTTGTTGAGTAACCACTGTTAGACAAAACATTGGGTGAGCCATATATGGATGGAAAGTGCTTGTGTTTTCTATGCCACTGTAGCTCCAGGACCTAGCACAATTACTGACATTGTAAGCCTTCTAGAAATATTTTTAAACCAACTTAATAATTTTGCCTTGTATCATTGCTGTAGGAAGGCTTTATGGTTAATGTTGGTGGGCTGGTAAGAATGGAGAAACATATCAACCCACCTCAGTGAACTGCTATGGGAAAAGAGAAGATTGGCTAGTGTTTGTGTGCTGGGTACAGTGATATATTAAAAATTCATTGCAGCATTATTCACAAAAAACAAGATATGGAAACAATCTAAGTGTCTGTCAATGGTTGAATGGTGAAAGAAAATGTGATATATACATATATATATATATATATACATTATATATTATATATACTAGAATCTTGAATAATATATATACACACAAACACACATACAATGGAATATTAATCTGTCATAAAAAAGGAAATATTGCCAATTGCAATAAGATGGATGGAACTTTTGAGTGTTATGCTAAGTGAAATAAGTCAGACAGAGAAAGACAATGTATAATCTCACTTACATGTGGAATTTTAGAAAGTTGAACTGACAGAAACAAAGGGTAGATTTGAGGTTGCCAGAGGCTGATGGATGGGGGAAATAGGGAGGTGTTGATCAAAGAGCACAAACTTCCAGTTATAAGATAAATAAGATCTTGGAATCCAATGTACAACATGGTGATGATAGTTAACAATACTGTATTGTATACTTGAACTCTGCTAAAAGAGTGTATCTTAAGTGGCCTTATCACCAAAAAAAGTGATAACTATGTGACGGATGCGTTACCTACCCTTACTGTGGTAATAATTTCACAATATAGACATACACCAAATCATCACACTCTACACTTTAAATTTACACAATGATATTTGTCAATTATATCTCAATAAAGCTGCGGAAAAAATGACAAGTACCGTTGAAGCTCAGATACTCCAAGTGGCAAACTCTGAGCTGGAGATTTGAGTGCAGGAGGTTTATTGGGGAATGCTCTTGTGATCAACATTTAAGGAAGGAAAAGGACTGCAAGACTGGGCAGAAGGAAAGGCTGAGCTATGATGCAGTCTCAAAGGAAGCCTGAGTTGACTATTGTGAAGTTAGGATGACCTCCAGAGCTGTCCCAAGTTGGGATAAGAGCGCCAGATCTTTCTACTTTTGCTTCAATCAGGCATTGCATGCAGGCTTCCCCAGAGAGGGTGCATGATCTTGGACTAGACAGTTTTCTCTAGCTGAGGCAATGCCAAAAGGGAACTTAGAACAGATGGCTGTCTGTCATCAGTCTCCTTGCAACTGGGGCAACAAGCCCTTAATTCCTAAAGGGGATCTGGGAAGTGAACGAAAATATCCACCACAAGTACCTGGCACATAGTAATTACTGATCAATGTAACTTACTGTTATTTTAATCATCTTACCATCATCATCATCATCCTTAGGTCTTTTCTTTGTTGCCTTAAAATTTCAGTCATTGTTAGGTCACAATAGGTACCTATTCAGAAAAATCACTGGGTATCTACTACATACCAGTCCCTGTCCTAGACACTGGTTACCCAATAGCAATAAATGAGATAAAACATGTCCCTTCTCAGTGGGTCTTCTGGAACAGCTGGTACAGAAGAAGCAATTACAAGTGTGATGAATGTTTTAAGACTTGAGGAATAATTCAGAGGGCCTAAATCTGCAAGTTGTCACTTTTACCATATGATCTCATTTATGTTCACAACTCAATGAGATAGACTTTATTAGACCTATTTTATAGATGAATATACTGAAGCTTAATTAAGAGAAGTGCCTTGCCTAAGGTCACTCAGCTTGTGATCCATGGAGCAAGGATTCAAAGACAGATGTGCTGCCTCCAAACTCATGGCATCTCCAGGAGACCAGGGAAAGGAATACACAAGTCCCTGGACCATAATTAAATCTCCAAGTTATGTTTAAGTTTAGAAACAGTCATTTAATTCGAAGCCTATTTTAACTTAATCAGGAGGGATGCTATTGTGATTCTATCCCTAAACTAAAGCTGCTCTTTTCATTTATAATTTTTGGAAAAAGAAAGACACAGAAAAGTACAAAAACATCTTAAACCAAAGACTTCCTCTTGACTTTAGTAATATAGTCAACAATCAACAAAAAAATGCACCTTATGGGCAATCATTGTCTCCTTTTCTAGACATGTTTGATGACTTTCTGAAGTTATCTAAAACCAATTTTCACTTTAGGTGACTGATAAAAAAGCAATCTGAGAGCAAGAGAATCTTCTCTCTAATATTAACTGGAAGGAAAATGAATCTGAGCAAACCTGCATTTGTGAGAAGTATATTTAAGTTTAATTTACATTGGGATGCTCATTTTATTATGATTAAGTGGTAGGCAAAAGAACTTTGTTTGAGTCTCTTTATTTTTTTCTTGTCATAGACTGAGATATTTTACAGATCAACATCTGAAAAAAGTTATTCTAGGTTCAAATGATAAGGTTCATATTCTCCCTTTGATTAGAGCTGATTACCTCCTCACAGGAAAATTCTCCTGATTTTACCTTTTCATCCTCATTAGGAGGATTAGATTAGTATATTTCCACATTTTCTCTCTGATATTTTGCTTTGTCTTGATATGACTGGTCAAAATGTAATCATTAAGAATTTTTGCACCTTTTTTTCCCACGCTTCCTTTAGAACTCTGATAGTTAGGAGTATTGTCCCAGTATTAACATCTCCTTGAAGTATTAACCCTTGTACCACTATGTAATGTCCTTCTTTATCTCTTGTAACAATCTTTTTACTTAAAGTCTGTTTTGTCTGATGTTAGCGTGGCCACCTCAGCTCTCTTTTGGTTACTATTTTAATCGAATATCTTTTCCAATCTTTTTACTTTTATTTGTGTCCTTGGATCTAAAGTGAATCTTTTGTAGATGGTATGTGGTTGGATCATGTTTGTTTTTCTTTTCTTTAATTCATTTTGTCAAACTTTGCCTTTTAATTGAAGAGTTTAATCCATTTACATTTAAAGTAATTGCTGCTAAATAAGGAATTACATCTATCACTTTACTACCTGTTTTCTAGATGTATCACATCTATTTTTGTTTCTCAATTCCTCCTTTACTTCCTTCTTTTGTGTTTAATTGATTTTTTCCTAGTGTACATTTTTGATTCCCTCTTTATTATTTTTCTCTCTAAATATTTTAGCTATTTTCTTAGTGGTTACCCTGGGAATTACTGTAAACATCTTATATTTATTACAATCTAGTTTGATTTAACACCAAATGTTTCAGTATTAAGAACTATTCAATGATAACAGTAATTAGATGAAGGCACATCATTTTGATGATAGTTAAACCTATTTCCCCCATTGTAGTCAGTTTTTTTCTTTTCTAGAATAGCAAAATCTTTTCTTTAGAAATAACCTAGTAATGATACTTTCTAATTATAGCAATGTTCTCAGAAGAAACAGTGATGAGCAGAAGGAGTGTTAATCACAAGAACCTGGTGGTTATTATTTAGTAGGTTTCCTTTTTGACACAAGAGGATGACTAAAACAAATATTTTACTTTTGTAATATATTCCACTATAATAAAAATAAGTATTGATATTTCAGGCTAAGAATACGCAAATTAGATGAAATAACTGTAGAACCAAAGAACAAAAGTAATGAGAGTTACTGTCTTCTAACGTTTGAAAATATATTGCGTAGGCTGTTAGCTTAGGTCAATTTCATAAAGATTTATTGAGCACCCTCTGCAATAAGGCTGGATGGTAGGTGCTACGGGATCCAAATCTGTAAGACCTAAAAGGTAAAACTAGGTCTCTTTTCCTCAGTGCTATATACCCCAGTGAGTAACAGAGTATAGTTCATGGTAAACACATAAGAAATATTTATGGACTGATTGGGGCAAACATAGATGAACTGAACATTACTCTTGACTTGCTTAACTCCAAATTATTGAATTTAATTGAATCTTAAATGCTATCAATTGTACGATGCATTATTTCAATGCACCATTGAGAAAAAATGAAGCCAATTATTTGTGACATGCCATAAATTTAAATGTATCCCAATATAAAAGATGCTAAAATGTGAAAAAACATGACTCTGAGAATCAATAAAATATGGTAGCTAGATAATGGACAATATAGCAAAGAGTGTCTGGAATCAGACCTGGATTTGAATCATGGCTCCAAAGGAAAGTAGTCCTTATGCTAAAAGCCTAAGCTTTCAATCTTAATATGACAAAGAAAAAAATAAGGTGAAATTTTGGGTTCATTAGTCATTTGAAAGCTGTTTCTTAACATAAAATTGTTAATTTTGTCAAAGCAAAACAGGAACTCCTTTTAGTGTAGTGTTACACTACACTACAGTCAGCCCTACATCCCCAGGTTCCACATTGCAGATCGAAAGTGCTACAATGGTTGCATCTCTATGTGAACATGCACAAACTTTTTTTCTTATCATTATTCCATAAAAAATACAACAACTATTTATATAGCATTTACATTGTACTAGGTATTATAAATAATCTGGAGATTATTTAAGGTATATGGCACGATGTGCCTTGGTTACATGAAAATATTACACCATTTTATACAAGGGACTTGAGCATCTGCAGATTTTGGTATCCAAGGGGATCCTGGAACCAATCCCTATGGATACTGAGAGATGACTACACATGGTTTGGCTTCAAACAGCCCTTGGTTCAAGTTATGTTTTGCCAGTTATTTTATTCTCGTAAGTCACTATAAGATGAAGACAATAAGTACACATTATGAGGTTGTGTGGTTTACATGAAAGGAGCTTGTAAATCACCGAGCACATAAATCTTAGTTGCCCTTTTTAAGTGAAAAATTATATGACAGCGAATGTAATTTGTGTTTAATGGAAATCCACATAGTAAGGGAGCAGAGAAGACATATAATTCATTATGATCAGGTGATTGAAGAATGCTTCCTATGGGAGGCTGTATTTGAGCCTGGAGATCAAGGTGACAAGAGAAATATTAAGAAAGTGAGGTGGTTGAATTGTAAGATGTCATCAGAAATCAGTAAGTGAAGGAAATGGGCAATACATATTTGGCAGGGCATGTTGAAACCCCGATGTACAGATTCTGTGTGTTTCATGAATTAAGAAGAGGAAAAGATCTGAAGCTGGTGGCTTTCGCTACTGGTGGTAGCAAGGAATTGGCAATAAAATATCTGAGCTGCAGACTTTGAGACTGGCTAACAAGGGAAGGGTGACCTAAGATTGAGTTCAAAGATCATGACACTGTATTTTGTTAGAGGATAGATTCATAAGGCGACCGCTACTAAACAAGCAGATGTGTCTAAACTTGTGAGGGGTGTAGCAAACCCCATAATGTTGGGGTGCTCTGAGGTAGCTGTCCTTTGGAAAAATGGAGGCACTAAGGGGGAGGCCAAATCTAAGCTTAATAGGTTCAAGGAGGACATTGGACCCAGGTGTACCTGCCTGGTAGTCTGTCCTCAGTGCTACATGGGACATTTCCCAAGAAGGCCCTCAGAGAGGTTAGAAGAGCCAGGGACAGAAAATTATTGTTCATCTTGGACACCTATGCCAGGTTAAGCAGATGTTGCACTATACCCAGAGATTCAAGGAGAGGGATAGGAGCAATCTGCAAAGGAGAACATTTATAATTCTCATGGATCCTTGGAGATAATCCTGAACAAACTTCATAGGCATTAGTTTTCTTACTCTCACCCCCACCAAACACCAGGGTCTTGGTGACACAGTATCTGAGGATACTCCCATGAGGGAATCAGGGCCTGTGAGTACCTACAGCTTGTGAAGGACGGTAAGAATCCAGGGAAAGGAGCATTCAATTCAAGAAGCACTAGGAGATGTTCTACAATTGGATAACTTTTCTGTATGCTGTCTCTTGGCACAGTTTTGTATCCTTTTAGACTAATCTTTCCATGGAGTATAAATGAAGGGAGTGGAATGAACACATGCAACAAGACTTCAATGTCCCTTCTGGGTAAGAAATCAACTTTGAGAATGCCTGGTGAGAAGCTCTGAATATCTAATCTCAGAGAGATGATTCATCATCACTGGACACTTAATAAGAGAGCTAACATGTTCATACTATATGTTGATTTTTTATATCTATACTCTAAAGTTGAATCTTCCTTTATTCCATTCTACTTTGAGCACGTCTCCTGAGCTCAGGGTATGAATTTTTAACTGAGAGCAGGGAAGTTTGGGAGAGAATTTTCTCACATATGTTCCTGCCCTCTCTCTAGCTTTCCCTTCCATCTTCTTTCTTTTCCTCTGTTTACATTCAATTCAATGTTCTTTAAATGACTTTCTTGTTTCCATCGTAAATGATGTGGAAAGATGTATTTTGATTTAAAAAGATGGTTATTCATCAACCACAAGCTAGATAAGGTAACTATCTCATGATTATCTAGATGTGGGTTAGCAAATAATAATCTTTATCACAAGCTGACCTGAACCTGACTCAAAGACTATATCCTTGGTTCCTATGATTATCACACATGGAGTAGGAAGGAGGAAAACAGAATCAAACTCTCCATCCTAATGTCTCTGTCTCTTTCCTAATATCTGTTTCTATAGATTTCTACATTGAATATTTAAAAGAGTAAGATAAAACACACTTTTGGGTTTGAATTTTCCATATTCAGGAAGTAAAACGTCAGATTAAATGCTCATTATATTAATAACTGCTTGGTGTAAGAACAAGATGTAAAGATGCATGACCTGGATGACTTAAGAACCAGTAATTGACAGCATTGCATACCTTTAGGTTCATACAAGTCCATGGGAGTGTCCAACCTGACAAAATTCTCTGAGTTTATCCTCTTGGGACTCTCCTCTTGCCGTGAGGACCAGAAGCCACTCTTTGCACTCTTCCCCTTCATGTACCTGGTCACCTTGATGGGAAATCTTCTCATCATCTTGGCTATCTGCTCTGATCCCCAACTCCAAAACCCCACGTATTTCTTCCTGAGCATCTTGTCCTGTGTTGATATTTGCTACACAACAGTTATAGTCCCTAAGATGTTAGTGAACGACTTATCAAAGACTATTTCCTATGCTGAATGTCTGGCACAAATGTATTCTTCCTGGTCTTTGGAAACCTGGACAGTTATCTTCTGGCAGCTATGGCCATTGACCACTATGTAGACATTTGTAAGCCCTTGCACTATCTCACTATTATGAAGCACTGATACTATATGTTGCTACTGGCCTTCTCCATAGCTTTCTCCTACCTCTGCTCCCTCCTACATGTCCTCCTGGTGAAACGGCTCACCTTTTGTCCGTCAAATGTTATCAGTAACTTTTTTGTGATTTCAACCCTGTTATGAAACTGATCTGCTCTTCTTCCTCTGTCAATGAAGTTGTGGCCATGACAGAAGGGCTGGCTTCCGTGATGGCCCTATTTTTCTGCATTGCCATCTCTTATCTGAGAATCCTCATTAGTGTCCTCAACTGCTGGAAAATGCAAAGCCTTCTCCGCTTTCAGCTCCCACCACATTGTGGTGATTCTTTTTTTATCAGAGTATTAGCTATGTCCATTTCCAGCCATTATCCAGCTATACTGTCAAGGACCGAATAGCAACAACTATCTGCACTGTGCTGACATCAATGTTGAACTCCTTTATCTTCAGCTTAAGAAACAAAGATATGAAATGGGGCTTAGAGAAATTGATAAGCAGAATTAAGTCTCAAATGGATAGGCTTTCTACTTCAAAGGCCAAGAAAATCTGTGGATTCTGATTGCAAGTTGTGTGTGTGTGTGCACACGTGCACACACATGCACACGGGCACACACAAGAACCAGAGGGAAGTCTTTTTGTGGAGAAATACTCTTTCACCAATCGCTACTGAGCCCTGTAGTTTTCCATCCTGTGGTCTGTATCATGCCATGATTTGACAGTTCTACTCATGTCTTGGTACCTATTCTACAATTTTAGATTCACTCCATAATATCTCTCCATTCCAGAAAATCACATCTCTTTACACCTTCCATATTTATTTGGAACCTCCTATATTTCCTTCTATTAACAAATTCAGTAAAGTTTGATCACTTGAATTACCAGACATTTTTGTAAACATCTATATAGAAATATATATATATATATATATACGCAAAGATGTTGCATACCTGGCCAGTCTATTCTGTTTAAAACTGTTGCAGATCTACCTGCTGGCAATCTTCAACCAATAATTCAGTACTCCAAGGCCATATGGCAACACATAATAAATATTATCCCAGAAAACTAAAAGGAATGTGGAAGAAACAGATGCATCTGTAGGGAAGCTTGGGAAGAGTTAGGAATGAGTAAAACTTGTGGAACAAATGAAAGGGCATGAAGGCAGATTGAAAGAAGAGGTCTCAGATCCCACTGCATACAGTCTGGTCTATTGGAGTCTGGTGTGGATTGGCTAATAGAGCTGGTTCACGACATATGTCGATGATCACTGTTTTTGCCCATAACATGGGCTGTGAGGCATCTAGAAAGAGAGAAATTGTTAAAACAGAATCACCATTGTTGGTGCGCTCCCAGTCTGATGACGATTTGAAGAGACAAAAGCCATGCATGCATGCATGCACACACATACACCCACATGTACAAAAACACCTACACAAGTATACATTATTCAAAAGTGTCAAACAAAATGGCTGTATATAAGCATGTGCCTGACTATTTAGATATGCACATTAATATGAACAATCACTATTTATCAAATTTGGGTGATGCTACTCAGAGTAGATTTGAAGGAATAGGAGAGCTTCCACAGACTTTTGCTTAAACAAAGGTGTGTGATTTCCTATAAAGAAGTGGTGTGGTAGAGTGGACCTCTATCTTAGGTGTAAGTAACAAGATTGAGATAATACTTGATCCCACCAGGTAATATAGAGACCATAAGGTGAGAGGAAATACTTTCAGGGACAATGACAACACATCAGCTTAATTAAGACGGTGAGCATTTCTCCATCATAAATGAAATGCTGGGTATACCAACCATCCGCACCTAATTATGAATTTCATCCTCCTGAGGGACGTGGGGTCTAGAGATTTCAAAGGATTCTTTTGAGGATGAGCAGTGAGTCTTTCTTTATGGAGTTTCATCCTGCTCATCAGCTTCTCCATGCCTGATTCCACATCCATTGCTAAGACTGTAGGTAATTGGGTTCAATATGCAGACCAATATGGCATAGATCACTGTCAAAACACCATCCCCAATAGTGCAGCTGAACAGTAGTCTGCAATAGACAGAAGTGATGCTCCCATAAAGCATCTTACAACTGTGCTACAAAAGCCACAGGTGGAGAATGCTTTTCATTTCCCTACTGGTGAACAGATCTTGAGAAGAGCAATGAGGATTCACAGATAAGAGATGAAGATCATGCAAACAAAAGGGGTCATCACAGCAGCCTGAACGTATGTCTTTCCCACAATTTCATTGACAAAGGGAAGAGTAGGACAATGTCAGTGCTGGATTGACATAACAAAAAATAATAATAAATGATAGTGGAAGTGAAGAAGATAGACTGAATCACCAGATATGGAGCAAGAGACACCCCAGAAGAAGGATGAATGGTGGTGTCTGGTGATGGTGATATTGGCCATATAGCCAATGGCCATGGCTGCCAGGAGGTGACTGTTCGCATTCCTAAAGGACAAGAAGAAATACATCTATGACATACACTCAGCAGAGGAAACAATCTTTTCTTTGATATGAAGTTTATCAGCATCTTGGGGGTAATGATTATCATGCAGCAAATATCAGCAAAGGCCTGGATGCTCAAGACAAAATACTTGGGAATATGGAGTTGATAGAATGAATAGCCAGAATTATGAAGATGTGCTCAATTAAAGCAATGAGGTATATAATGAGACAAAGAGAATAAAGAGAGACTTCTAGTTCTCAAACCAAAAGGAGAGTATCTGGAGAATGAATTCAAAGTATATAGCTAAGTTGCTCCTTCCCATGGGCTTGAATTTACCTGAAAATAAATGATTTTAATAAATGCTGCCAGAGTAGATTCTAAGCAATTCACGTTCCCACGAAAAATATATGAAACTACAGATTTCTCTATATGCCCAACAGCACTGTATGTTACTAATCTTTATAATCTCAGTCAGTCTGATGGTGGACAGTGGCATCTTAGTGCATTTCTCCCTGTTGATGCAGTTCTGCAACTTCATCTATCTTTATTGGGCATTTGCACCTGCTCCTCCTTAAATTGCCTAAGCACTTTGCCCTTTGAGGAGATTATTGTCATTTTCTTACCAAATTGTAGGATCTCTGTAAATTGAGAATATTAACCATTTGTTTTCCATGTGTATTTGCAAGTATTTTCTCCAAATAAATTATTTATCCCGTGGCTTCAATTACACAATCAACATCTTTTTACTTTTTGCACAGTGTAATTTGTTCATCTTTTCTTTCATATTCTGAGTGAGAAGACATTGGTTATTTAACCAATATTAAAATCCTACTCTACTATTTCATTTTTTAAGTTTTAGGCCTATATTTTAATCAATCTGGACTATATTTATATGTAATATTTATATATCCATCTTACAGATGCTGGCATTATTTATTTAATAAAATATCCTTTCCCACTTAATTAAAAAGTCTCCAGTATCATATAATAAGACCCAATATACTTGAGTCCTATTCTGTTCCACTAATTTAATTACCTCTATTTGTATCAAATCATTATGTTTGACGGCCATAACTTTTTTAAATACACACTGAGTAATTCTTTCTTTTAATCCTATTTTTAAAAACTACTTTTGAGAGTTCTCACACATTTATTTCTTCATACAAACTTTTAAGAAGTGATAAACTCTGCTTCATTTTTTTCTTTTTACAATCATTGTCATACGTGGTATCACACATGAATTACAGGACTAAATGGACTGTGTGTAAAGTGCTTAGACCAGTACCTGGCTCATAGTATGCATTCAGTAAAGAAGACCCAGCACATTTCTGAAGCTAGGTCTCCACTTCAAGTGGCCTCGTTCCTCAAAGATTCAGAGCTGTTCATAACCCCCTGGATCCCCATGCCTGACCAGGACCCTAAATCTACTCTGTCAAGCCCACAGGTAGGCAGGCTGAGGTGTCGTTGGGAACAGAGACTGTGGAGTCAACATCTTCATGTGATCTTCCTCCCTTCCCCTGAGCTTATCTTCTTCTCTCCTCTATCTCAAAAGCCAGGAAACAAGTGAACAAGAAAGTTGTGATAATGTAGGGGTTAAAAGCACACATTCTTCAGCTGGACTCACCACCATTGAGTTATGTGGCCTTACAAAATTTACTTCAATTTCCTCTATCTCATTTTCATTATAGGCAAAATGGGGTGCTGTAAAGACTAAGTGGGAATGTATGTAAATTTCTTAGAACAGCATCTGGCACGTGTAAGCACATGTAATTGCTAGCTACTATAGTACCAGGATTGAGAGAAGGATAATGAGAAGAGGATGCAATGAAGTGGGTGTCTCCAAAAGGAAAGATCTGGGTGAGGCATTTTCAGCTCAGCAGAGGAACACAAGAGATTGATTTTCAGCAAAAGTCCCACTTTAAGCACCTCTGATTAATCAGATGGAGACCAAGGGTGTATTGAGACAGAGGGAAGACAATTATTCACAAAAAGAATTCCAATGGGCATATTTTAAATGTCCACTTACATTGGATTCTAGAATTTAACAGCTTGAAAGGGCTAGGTAAAGCTCTAATCTGATATAGGAGTGAAAACTAGGCAGAAAGAAGAGATTTCAGAGAGCTGAAAAGAGAAGGACTGGGCCTGGAAAGGCCCTTGCAGAATCCCGAGCAGGACATATCAGTTCAAATGCAAACAATATAATATGAAGTGAAATATGGAAGGAACTCCTCACTCCATCCCTCCAATCTCACTTCAGAAGGAAGTCACATACACACTACAGCAAAAAAATATAAAGGAGATATTTTCCTTTATAAAAATGGGATTATTCTGTATGTATTGTTCTGCAACTTGTTTTTGTCACTTAAAATATCACAGACAGTACTCTCACGTGATAACATAGCTTAGCAATAATTAGCTTTCTCTCTGACAACAGATGCCTGAATTCAAATCCCAGCTCCACCACTTAACTGTGGGATGTGGTAAGTTACTTGACTTTGCTAAATTCTGTTTTTTATCTGTAAAATACAGATAATAATAGTGACTATGTCTTAGGATTTGGAGTAAATAAAATGATAGAAGGCATGAAAAGTACTTATCTCCTTGTGTGACAAATATTGAGTGCTAATAAATGTTGGTTAACATTAGCCATCTTATTTCTTTAGAGACTATGTGATATTGAGCCATGAGAATGCAATATAAATTGTTTGAATAATTTGCCTATTTGTGGATATTTACTTTATTTCCTCTGTGGGTTGTTTTACTTGTTTGTGTTGTTTAGTATTGTAAACAATGCTATAATAAAAATGTTTGTACATATCTTCGTGCTATACATATATGACTATTTTCAAAGGATATATTTCTTGGATATTGGATTTCTTGGATATTTCTTGGAATTATTGGATAAAGAGATCTGGTTTTTCAAATCTGATAGATACTACCAAAAGGCTTTCACTGATTACCCTCTTATTACTAGTAAATGTAAGGGTCTTTTTCCTTTGGATAGTATAAAAATAAAGTTTTATTGACTATTTATTTCATCAGTGAAAATCATATTTCAGTTTAAATTATATTTTCTGATTACCAGTCATGTTGAACATCTTCTCATAAGTTTTCTTTGGTAAATGTGTTATGGATAATTCTGAGTCAATAGTTTATATTTTAGCATTACTTATAGTCTCTTTTGGTGTTATTTTCATATTTTTGAATACAGTATTTTGTCATTCTTGCCTCTACTTTTTATTTCTTTCTTGAAATTGCAGCTCCATCTTCAGATTATAAAAAGTATGCTCCTTTGTCTTTGGCTAACATTTATTTTATGGTTTGGATTTTCTAATTTTAGATTGTTCATTCAAATGGGTTTTATTTCTATGTGTGGGTTGGACAGAAATCTAGCCTCATTGTTTTCTGAATGTCCATCCAATTGTCATGCATATCATTTACTTAATATCCCATTCTTTCTCTATTGCTATGAAATAAATCTTTATCATATTGTACATTCCTTATAGGTCAAGATCTATACACATGTATAAATACAAGCATACAGAATTCTTTATTTTGGTCCATTGATTTGTTTTTCTCTGTACGTACCATTATCTTTTTGTTTTTCATTATTATATGGTTTTGATTTTCAGTTAGAAAAGTTCTCTATCCTTATTCTAATTTTTTTCAAAATTATCCTGTCCTTCCTCAGCCATTTGCTCCTCTAGATGAATTTTAGAATGACCATCTCTGTCTCATTAAAAATTCCCTTGGAGTGTTATTATGGGTGGATTGAATTTTATTAGTTTGAGAAGAATTGACTTAAGATATACTATCTTAAGTAGACTGGTGGTTACCAGGGGCTGAGGGGTGGGAGAATTGGGGAGATGTTTTTTAAAGGTACAAAATTGCAACCAGTAGATAAAAAAATCCTGGAGGTCTAATGCACAGCACAGTGATTATAGATAACAATATTCAATTATACATAAACTTCAAAGTTGCTAAGAGACTCTATCTTAACTATTCCCATCATAAAAAAGAAATTATACTTATGTCACATATAGAGGTGCTAGCTAGGGCAATACTGGCAATGATATTGTAGTATATAAATGTATCAAATCAATGCATTATACACTTTAAACTTACCCAATGTTATATGTCAGTTATATCTCAATAAAAATAAATAATAAATAAATATCTACTCAGTTAGCAAATTTCAAGTATATGATACAGTGTTGATAACTTTAGTCATTATGCTGTACATTAGATACCCAGAATTTATTCATCTTATAACTGGAAATTTGTACTTTTGACCAATATGCCCTCATTTCCCCCACCTTCCAGCCCCAGGCAACTAACATCCTATTCTTTGTTTCTATGAATTTATCTTTTTAGATTCAGCCATGAGAAAAAAGGGAATTCCATCATTTGCAACAAGATGGAAGAACTTTGAGGGCATTATGTTAAGTGAAATACGTCAGACAGATAAAGACAACTACTGCATGATATAACCTATATGTGTAATCTAAGAATTGAGTTTTTTAAATATTTTATCTTCAAAAATTTATTTAGTATCTCTATTTATTCAGATCATTCTTTTGTGTTCTGTTATAGTTTCTTCAGATAGGTCTGTCTCATTTCTTTTTATTTTCCCTCTTCAGGTTTGTTCCTAAGTATTTTATGAACTTTCTTGCCATGGTTAATTGAAACATTTTTCTCTGTTACATTTTTCTGATACAGGAAAAGTATCAATATTTGTATATTTATCTTGTATCTGGCCAATTTGATAAAATCTTCATAGGTTTGAAGTTTTCAGTAATTACCTTGGATTCTTCTAGACAATCAAGTCACTTAAAATAATGACAATTTCATATTTTCTAAAGTTTATGCCACCTATTTCTTTCATTTTACTTTTTTACTGGTTTTGACTGCCATCTGAGCTATGTCACTTAATGGTGGTAACAGAGGCCATCCTTGTTTTATCCTTTCCATGATATCAATGGGGACTGGATTCTTACATTCAAAGTTTTTATATTTCAGTAATATGTAAATGTTTAGAATGAGGACTTCATATTCTTTAACCAGAAGAAATAATATATTTAAAGAATTAAGCTCAGTAACATAGACTGTTCCTGGTAGGATTCTTATTTTAAGTGGCATCTTGGAACCAAAAATTTGTAATTCAATAGAGTGAATTCTTGGCTTTCTAATGATCAGCCAAGTACAACACACCACTTTACAATGTGAAGAATGCCTGGCATATATTAAATATATAAATTAATTAATTATATCTTCCTGTAACTTATAAAGTTAATTAAGTCCTCTGGTCCCAAGAAACCAAACATCTTTTTAAAATTCTGACTTCACTTTGCCATCAGCCCCATACTCCTTATACTCACTAAGAAATCAAGATCTTCATGAATGAGCCTACAGATATTCTAAAAAGTTCAAACTAAGGGAATTCTAGATACTAAGTGACCATGAGATAGCACATCGGGGTGAAAGAGTTACTACTATGGCCCTCAGGTTAGTCCTAACATTCTCAGTTAGAGCTAGAATGTTGTCTCTGTCAGAATATGAAGCAAATCCTAATAGATATCCTGTCACCCTTCAGAAGGAGTGACCTAATGTAGGCAGGTAGTATCTAGGGACTTTAATAACAGTTTTGTTATCTAAAAATGGTGTTCAGAAGTTAACTTGGGGAATTGCTAATAAGTATTGGTAAGAATAAGATAAATCCCTTCTGAAAGTAGACACAATCAGAGGAAAGGTCTAAGCAGACCTTCTAAATACCTTGTCAGGTTCAGTGGGATGCTCTCTATGGCCCTTGGAAGTAGACCAGGAAACTCCTTGACAGCCGTTCTTCCCACCATATACATACCTGGGGGACTGCTTGAAAATAGTAGTTTAATAATACGATAGGCAGATCCTTTCATGAGAAATTGTAAAAGGAAATTGTCCTTCCATTAAAAGCTCATTACATATACATCAATGTTGAAGATTTCACTCAATATTGAATACTTATTTCTTTGAACATAGTCTCTTGTTTATCATAATGAGTGGCATAAGCAAGAAAAGGTGTGAATCATGAAGGCTGAGAACCTAGGGAAGAGTACTGAGGATTTCTGACATTGAAGAGTCTGATAGAGAAGACATTAGCAAAAGGACAGAAAAAGAGTACTCATATAATCCCAGAAAAGAAGAAGTTTCAAGAGGCAGACACAAGAGATGAGGAAATGGATGTGTTTCCACAATGACAGAAGAATCTCCCTTCATCTCCAAGCAAACTCCAGGAGATGCCCCATCAGCAGGACTTACACATGGAAATGTCTGAGTAGCTGGGTAGGCTGGAACCCAGGCCAGGAATTATAACTACAAACACTACTGAGCTTGACCAGAGCCAATGCATCCATGGACAGAAGTGCTCTGAGAGCAATTTATTCTGGCCATCTCAGGAACTGCAGAGACATATTTTAAAGGAATTCTTAGCAGGGTAGCCAGAAACTAAGTTCATCTCAGCCAGGGCCATAATGATCTGCATCATATGTAACCATAGTCTTGCTGCACAGAGAAAGGAATACCTAGGGCTTCATGATTGAAAAAGTTCAAAAGATGAAGGTGAAGTCTTCTAGGTCCCCTTGGCATAAAGACTCTTGGAATGTGGTTCCAACCTTCTTCTACTGTGATCAGCTTTCAGATTCCCACTAGAGTGCCTTAGGGCTTTTAGGTTCCTCTCATGCAATTTATCCACCCTCAGATACTGCCTAACTCTAAATCGCCATGCCTGTCCCTTGTTGGGAAGGTGGTATATGTGCTGCTGTAACTCAGAGACAACTTAGGAGTCAGAAATCAGGTAAAGAACCAGAAGACTAGGATCTTATTCTAGCCCCACCCTAACCGTGACCCTGGCAATCAGAAGAACACTCTGCCTCACTTGTGAAGTGGGACAATGGACCCTCACATAGGTCCCTCTAGAAGCCACTATATGGCTTGAACCATGAGATAGAGGCAGTGCTTGTAAACTGAAGAAGCATGCACAACGCAGAAGACCACATCAGGTGGCAGAATAAATTTTTTTTGCATTCCCTGTGTAACAATACAATTATCTCTGGTTACTTAAAAGAAGATGTATTTCTGTAAGTGAGTGGTTAAATAAATTGTTGTGCATCCAGACAATAGCCTATTATACAGCACTAATAATAAATGAGCTATCAAGCCATGAAAACACACAGAGGAAACTTACTAACCGAGAGAATCCAAATGAAAAGTCTACATGTTATGTGATTCCAACTATAAGACATCCTAGAAAAAGCGAAACTATGGATATTATTAAAAGACCAGCAATTGCCAGGGGTTACAGGGAAGGGAGGAATGCACATGCAAACACAGAGCATTTTTAGTGCAGTAAAACAATACTCTGTGATGCTATAGTGGTGTCGTCATACATTTGTCAAAACCCATCGAAGGTACAACACCAAGAGTGAATCCGAATGCAAACTATGGGCTTTGGGTGATGAAATGTCCATGAAGTTTCCTCAGTTATACCAAATGTACCACTCTAGTAGGGAATGTTCATAATGGAGAAGGCTTTGTGTATGCGGGTATGGGGTAGCTGGGAACTCTGTGTACTTTCTGATGAATTTTACTGTGAATCTATAACTGCTCTAAAAACTAAAGTCTATTCACAAGGAAAAAACAAAAAAAAATCTGTCTAAAATTGTGAACGCTATGCCATTTATAGATGAGAACTATTTGGGTTCATGTGCTAAATATCTTGACCAAAATCACTTAGTAACTGGTTGGACAGAGATTCAAACGCAAGTAGTCTGGTTTAAGAAGTTGAAGCAATACAATGTTTAAGAGTGGGAAACAAAAAATATGACGCTCAGAGATGTTAAGTATTGCAAAAGCTCACACAGTTTGTGAGAGGCAGAGCCAACATCCAAATCTATTCAGTCTGGTTCCAGAGCCTGTACTTTAATCCCTTCCCCACAACTCTACACCCGCACCTAGATACAGTCATACACTCAGACATAGAACCACAGATATCAGAGACCACCTCCTCTCCTTCTGAGTGGGCACACATAAGTCTACACACAGACATGTGCAGGTGCACATGCATGTACAGAGAATACATATAAGTATATGAACAGACACATGTACATAGCTCACATGTGCGTACATGAACACACCTCCAACACAGCTACTGCACAGCCCTAATTCCTTTCCCGGGTATCAGATGCTACACCTCAAGAGCTAAGTTTCTCCTGAGGCTCCTGAACACAGAGCTCAGAGGGCATCAGTAATGTTCTCCTCTCCTGGGAAAACTGCAAGCACAATCCCCCCAGGGCTCTAAATTGCGGGGAACAGAGGCCCTTATGTCTCCTTTTCTATCATCAACTCCCACGGTAGGTTGAGAGAAGAACCAGCATATGCCGGAAGCTAGATGTATATGTTAAGCAGGACCCTTCCTCCAGATTCAGAGCTGATCATAACTCCCCGGCAGGACCCCAAGCCTGAGCAGGACTCTCAATCTCCTCTGTCAATCCCACAGGTAGGAAGGCTGAGGCATCTTTGGGGATAGAGACTGTGGAGGCAACATCTTCATGCGATCTTCAACCCATTACCTGATCCTATCTTCTTCTCTCTTCCATTTCAAAAATCCAAGAAACAAGTAAATAAGAAAGTTAGGATAATTTAGAGGTTAAGAGCATACATTCTCAAGCTGGACTGCACGACCACTGAGCTGTGTGGTCTTAGGCATGTCACTTCCATTCCCAGTACTTCACTTTCACTATCTGTATCATGGGATGCTGTAAAGACTAAGTGACTTAATGTATGTAAAGTTGTTAGAGCAGTATCTGGTATGTGTCAGCACTATGCAATTGCTAGCTATCATAGTACCAGGATTGAGAATACACATGGGAAGGGGCTGCAATGAAGTTGATGTCTCCAATAGGAGACATCTGGGTGAAACATGGCAGGCTCAGCAGAGGAACACAAGAAACTGGTTTCAGCAAAGTCCCACGTTAAGCACCTCTGGTTTATAAGATGCCATCCAAAGACATGTTGAGATGGAGGGAAGACAACTATTCACAAAACTAATTCCAATGAGCATATTTTAAACATCTACTTGCCTTGGAATCTAGAATTTAACAAGCGGGAAAGGCTAGATAAAGGTATAATTTGATATAGAAGTAAACTGTAGCACACTATTTTACAGTAGTAAAATAGAATCAGAAGAAAACTAGGAAGAAAGGAGAGATTTCAAAGTGGTGAAAAATGAGAAGGAACAGCCTGAAAAGACCCTGCAGAATCCCTAAGAAGGGCAGCCTGTTCCAGGGGGCTGTATGCCTATGTGTCTTACTGTTGGAAGTGGGAAGAAGGTAGACAGGGAGAAGTTAGGATTGCAAAATTCTGGACCCAGGGGAGATTATAAATGCAGTTACTGATGCTGCAAAAGCAGAGAGCTGCTGTTTTCTGAGTCAGACAGAGTGAGGTCCAAAGTACCTTCCTTCTGAAGGCAAGGAAGAAAGGAGGGCATATGTCTTTGTGGAATGGGAGGCAGAAATGGGGGTAGGATAGAAGGAAATTGAAAGGATCCCAACATTTGGGAGCAAAGGACGGAGAAGGAGGAGTGTGTCAGCAAGGAGGCTTAAGGCTCTTGGCAGTAAGAGGACTTCTGTTTGCAGAGGACACACCAGCTTAGTTCTTGTATGGTTTGGGGAAGAGGTATTGTAGAGTAGTTTAAAACACACAATTTGAAATCAGACATACGTGAGTTTGAGTCAAGATATACTGTTTACCAGCTATATGCCTTTCTGAATTTCAGTCTCTTTATCTATAAAATGCGGTAATAATGCTCTTAATAACATAGCGCTATTGTCAGGATTAAATGAGACAAGTGTAAGCACAGATCTCGTTGAATAAATGTTATCTGAATGCTTTTCCAGTTTAGTCACTTCTCCACTGTCCTTGCTCATTCATGGAGAAGGTGCATGGATGATGGATAGCTTTCCACCAGTGTATTACCCACCCAGGATTTTTATATCCTGTTATTAAGTGCATTCTGTGCTCCATGGTTTACTTCCTGGTTTCATGCAGGCTGGTGGCTGGGAGAAGAGCCTTGCATACGTGGTGAGGAAGTAACAGAGGGAAAAACACCTCAAGGTGATAAATGTGCACAAAGTGGAAAATTCTCCGTTGGAATTGAGGGGACTTCCTGTCTATGAAGGAAGGGAGTAAATCAATTTTAAATTGGGATAGTGTGATTTAAAATGCTCAGAAAGGCTCCCAGTTGCTGGTGATCCTTCCCAACCACAAACTAATGACAAATTCATCATTGGAATGTAATTTCTCTAGCTTATTGTATAAGCAATAATATTAACCACCTCTAGGAAGATTTACCAAACTCTCATTCATCAATTTTTTGCCAGTAATGCAAAATGATTTATTACCATCTATAATAACTTTCTTTTACATAGTAGTACTCCAAGTAAAAATGTGTTTGCTGACATTATTTTACTCGAATACTAGGAAGGTGGTGAAACTATGTAATTAATAAACTAAGAAGGCACATAATCCCATCAAGTTATTATAACTGTGCTTTTGAGAGAAAAGTGATTTTATTTTTACTCTTAAATTGTCTGTGAATTGCTCTCCATGCTTCTTCTAAATCATCAAAAAGCCTCAATAAAGCATTGTTCTACCTCCTCCTTGTGTGGGTCCTGCAAAACCAAGAGCCATGGGAAAGAGAGGGTAAACATTTGGGAAGGAGGCACAGGCCTTTTCTGAATTCTAGTTCTCTCATTTACTAACATTGCATTTTTACATGAAAATCTCAAGATAAGCAAGATATACAATTATCTGGCATCAGATAACAAATGAATACCTCCTCCAACTGTGCTGTGGGGGCAATGAACAGGTATTGCACGTAAGTGGAATTGACTTAACCTATGAGACTGCTCAACCAACTACAGTCAAAATTTCATTCTTTTCAGGTCTACCTTTGAAAATTATTCAGGGACAGCCAAATGGGCAGCGTTCTCTGGTCATTATCTATGTAGATTAAGTCTGCAAATATTCCAAACTCTGCAATGCTTCTGTCTTTTTATTTCAGCTTTATTGAAGTATAATTGATATACCAAACACTGCACATGATTAGTGCATATGATCTGATGTGGTGATGGAATCATGGGGATATGAATATGTCACCTGTCAATGAGTCTCCAAGTGCAGGAGTAGGTGGGGAAGAATGTAGAGCTACCTACATCTTATTGATGGGTATACTGAGGTGAAATGACTTGTCCAAGACATGAGGAAATAGACAATGTCATCAGATTCCACTAAATGGGAAGGCAGCTGCGCACTGCCCCTGAGAAATATCACATAGATCTGGGGAATTCCAGGTTCAAGCTGAAAGAGAATCAGCTAGCCCTTCACCACAAGGGAAAACAATGTCCCAGGAATGAGGCAGAAAGATACAATGAAGGAAATGGGGACAGAGTTCAGAGAGTCAGATGAATACATTGCCCAGATTTGGATGAAGGGTAATTGGCTCAGACAGGGAGAATGTATTAAAATTTTCAATGTCCATAAACTGCAACTTTGCATCTCATATCTCAGAAAGTATTCTATAGCATAGAAACTTTGTCATGAGTCAATATATAAGTATGTATACTAGCCCCCCGTTGTCTGCAGGAGATACATTCCAAGACTCCCAGTGCATGCCTGAAACTGAACAGTGCTGAAACCTGTATATATTATGGTTTTTTTCCTATTCATACATACTATGATAAACTTTAATTTATAAATTAGGCACAGTAAGAGACTAAAAACAATAACTAAATGTAATAGAATAATATAACAATATACTGTAATAAAAGTTGTGTGAACATGGTCTATCTTTCTTATAAAATATCTTATTGTATGGAACTCACTCTTACTCTTCTTGATGTGATGACATGAGATGATACAATGCCTACATAAGGAGATGAAGTGAGGTGAAAGACATAAGCATTGTGATGTGGCTCTAGGCTAATATTGGCCTTCTGACGATATTTCAGAAGGTGGATTATCCGGTCACCACGATGTCAATGGTTAGATGTCAGGAGCAAAGAAGGTCAATGGTTGTTTGAACACAAACACTGTGATATCACAGCCGTTATCTGATAACTGAGAGGGATATTAAGTGACTACACAGTGGGTGCCACATATAATGTGGATATACTGGACAAAGGGATGATTCACCTCCTGGGGAGGATGGAGCGGGTCAGTGCGAGATTTCATCACACCACTCTGATAGTCATGCAATTTAAAACTTATGAATTGGTTATTTCTGGTATTTTCCATTTAATATGGAAAATTCTGTTTGACCATGTGTAACTGAAACTGCGAAAAGTAAAATCATGGATAAAGGGGGACTACTGTACAAAACTATCCATTGTAATACTGTCTGTGGGGGAGAAAAAGCATTATGGACACTATGACCATTCCTGAATATATTATGTGTGTAGATCTATGCAGAGAAAGATAACTTTAAAATATGCACACAACTCTAGTTGTCTGGGAAGTGCAATTATAAGAAAATTTTACCTTTGAAATGAGAAAATTAATGCAAAGAAACACATGTCCCTAGTTTGAAATGCAAACAATATAAAGTTAAATATGGAAGGAACTCCTCACTCCATCCCTCCAGTCTCACTTCAGAAGGCAATTACACACATAAACAAATGCACCAAATAAATGCAAATAGAAAGTACATATTTTCTTTACAAAAATAGAATTATTCTATATGCATTGCTCTGCAACTTGCTTTTGTTACTTAACAAAATATCACAGAAAGTAGTGTCACAGTGATAACATAGCTTAGCAATGAATAGCTTCTGCTCTGCCATCAGATGCCTGAATTCAAATCCCAGCTCTGCCACTTACTAACTGTGAAACCCAGTAAGTCATTTAACTTTGCTAAATTCTATTTTTTCACCTGTAAAACAAGGTTATAATAGTGCCTATCTCTTAGGATATGGAGAAAATAAAATGAGAAAAGATACGCAAAGTATTTAGTTCAATGTGTGACATATTGAGTGCTAATAAATGTTGGCTAACATTAGCCATCTTATTTCTTTAGAGGCTGAATGATACTGAGTCACAAGAATGCACTATAAATTCTTTTAGTAATTCACCTATTTGTGAATATTTGGGTTGTTTTCTCTGTGGGTTGTGTTGAATGTTTTCTTGCATTGTGTTCTTTGGTATTATAAGCAATGCTACAATAAAATGTGTGCATAACTTTGTGTTACACATATATGACTATTTTTAAAGGATAGATTCCCGTAGTGGCATTATTGGATAAAGAGATGTAGATTTTCAATTCTGATAGAGACTATCAAAAGGCCTACATCGACTACCCTCTTACAACCAGTGTATGTGAGGGTCTTTTTCCTGTGGATAATTGTCAAAAATATTTTCTTGACAGTCTCATGGGTGAAAATTATATTTTACTCTAATTTATATTTTCTGATGACAATGAAGTTGAACATCTTCTCATGAGTTTTCTTTTGCAGATATTTCCTTTAAGTCAATATTTTAGCTTTGCTTATGGCGTCTTTTTGTGTCATATTCACATTTTTGAATACAGTATTTTGTCATTCATGCCTCTACCTTTGATTTCTTTCTTGGAATGTCATCCCTATCTTCAGTTCATAAAAATAGACCCCTTTATTTTTGGCTAATATTTATTATATGGTTTAAATTTTTTAGTTGTACATTGTTCATTCAGATGGGTTTTATTACTAGGTGTGCCTTGGCTAGAAATCTAGTCTTATTCCTTCCAAATGTTCAGTCAATTGTTCACAAATATCACTTATTTTTAGTCCATCCCTTCTCCATTGCTATGAAATAAATCTTTTTTATATATTAAGTGCTATAAATCACGATTCATATACATGTAGAAATTCAGATATACAGAATTGTTTATGCTTGCCCTTGGATTTTTTTCTTGGTGTGTACCATTGTCTTATTGTTTGTTATTATTATGTGCTATGATTGTATATTTAAAAAGTTCTCTGGCAGTATTCAAATATTTTCAAAACTATTCTGTCTTTCCTTAGCCAAGTATCCTTCTAAATGAATATTATAATGATCTCAAGTCCCATTAAAAATTCCCTTGGGTTTTATTACAGGTACACTGATTTTTTTTTTAATTTTATTGAGGTCACATTCATTTATAACATTATTTCTATTTCAGGTGTACATTATTATATTTCAGCTTCTGTATAGACTTCACTGTATTCACCAACAATAGTCTAGTTTCCATCCAACACCAAACATATATGCACCTTTACCCCTCGACCACCACCTGCCCTCTCTCCCTCTGGTAACTGTCAATCTGTTCTCCATATCTATGCATTTGTTTGCTTATCTCCCACATATGAGTGGAATCATACAGTATTTGTCTTTCCCAGTCTGACTAATTTTGCTTAGCATAATGCCCCAAAAGTCCATCATGTTGTCACAAATGGCACAATTTTGTCTTCTTTATGGCTCAGTAGTATTCCATTGTATATATATATACCACATCTTTATCTATTCATCCATTCATGGGCACTTAGGTTGCTTCCAAGTCTTGGCTATTGTGAAAAATGCTGCAGTGAAAACAAGGGTGGTTATATCTTTTCAAATTCACGTTTTCATGCTCTTTGGATAAACACACAGAAGTGGACTAGCTGGATCTTATGAAATTTTTAATTATAATTTTGTGAGAAATCTCCATACTCTTTTCCATAGTGGCTGCACCAGTTTGCATTCTTACCAGAAGTGTATGAGGGTTCCTTTGTCTCCACATCATCTCCAACACTTAATTCTCATTTTTAATAAAGCCAATTTGACAGAAGTGAGATAATATCTCATTGTAGTTTTGATTTGAATTTCCATAATAATTACTGTTGTTGAACATCTTTTCACGTGCCTGTTGGCCATCTGTGTATCTTCTTCAGAAAAATGTCTGTTCATATAGTCTGCCTATTTTTTGATGAGATTGTTCATTTTTTTGTTGTTGAGTTACATGAGTTCTTTACATATTTTAGAACCTAACCCCTGATGGGATATATGGTTTACAGATATTTTCTCCCAGTGTTTTGGGTGTCTTTTGATTTTGTTCAAGGATTTCCTTTGCTGGGCCAGCCCCGTGGTGGAGCAGTTAAGTGCGCATGTTCTGCTTTGGCAGCCCAGGGTTCGCTGGTTCAGATCCCAGGTGCGGACATGGCACCCCTTGTCAAGCCATGCTGTGGTAGGCGTCCCACATATAAAATAGAGGAAGGTGGGCACAGATGTTAGCTCAGGGCCAATCGTCCTCAGCAAAAAGAGGAGGATTGGCCACAGATGTTAGTTCAGGGCTAATCTTCCTCAAAAAAACAAAAACAAAAAACAAAGATTTTCTTTGCTGTGAAGAAATTTTTCTTTTTTTTTTTCTTGATGCAGCCCAATTTGTTTATTTTTTTCTTTTGCCTCCCTTACCTGAGGAGACATGGTATTCAAAAAGATACTGCTAAGATCAATGCCAAAGAAAATACTTACTATTTTTCTTCTAGGAGTTTAAGGTTTCAGACCTTACATTCAAGTTATTACTCCATTTTTTGTTAATTTTTGCTTATGGTTTAAGATAATGGTCTACTTTCATTCTTTTGCATGTGGTTGCCAGTTTTCTCAACACCATTTATTGAAAAGACTTTCCTTTCTCCATTGTATGTTCTTGGGTCCTTTATCTAAAATTTGCTGTCCACAGATGTGTGCTTTTATTTCAGGGCTCTTGATTCTGTTCCACTGAATTGTGTATTTCTTTTTGCCTGTTTCCTGCTGTTTTGATTACTATAGCTTTGTAGTATATTTTGAATTCAGGGAGTGTGAAACCTACAACGTTGTTGTTTTTTCTCAATATTCCTTTGGCTATTCAAGCCCTTTTATTGTTCTATATAAATTTTAGGATTCTTTGCTCTATTTCCATAAAAAATAACTTGACATCCCAATTGGGATTGCAGTAATTCTATAGATTGGTTTAGGTAATATAGATATTTTAACTATGTTTATTCTTCCAATCCATGAGCACAAAAAATATCTTTCCGTATCTTTATATCTTCTTCAATTTCTTTCAATGATATCTTATAATTTGCAGTATATCAGTCTTTCACCTCTTTGGTTAAATTTACTCCAAGGTATTTAATTCTTTTTGCTGAAAATTTCAATGGGATTATAGTCTTGATTTCTCCTTCTGCAAGTTTGTTTTTAGTGTAGAGAAAAGCAACTGATTTTGTGTGTTTATTTTGCATCCTTCAACTTTACTATATTTGTTAATTATTTCTAATAGTTTTCTGGTGGATTCTTTAGGTTTTCTATATATAGAATGATGGCATCCACAAATGGTGACAAGTTTACATCTTCTTTCCCAATTTGGATACCTTTTATTTATTTTTCTTGACCAAATGCTCTGGCTAGGACTTCTAATATTATGTTGAATAAGAGAGGCAAAAGTGGGCGTCTTGCTCTTGTTCCTGTTCTTCAGGGGATAGCTGTAAGTTTTACACTGTTTCATATGATTTTGTCTGTGAGTTTGTAAAATATCACCTTCATTATGTCGAGTTACTTTCCATCTATTTTATTAAGAGTTTTTATCATAAATGTAAGTTGAATTTTGTGAAATGCCTTCTCTGCATCTATTTAGATAGTCATGTGACTTTTTATTCTCCATTTTGTTCATGTGGTGTATTGCATTAAATGATTTGTGTATGTTGAACTATCCTGTGTCCTGGTTTAAATCTCATGTAATCATGGTGTATGATGATTTTAAGGTATTGTTGTATTCAATTTGCTAATATTTGCTTTTTCACATGTATAATCATCAGCAACATGGGCCTATAATTCTCCTTTTTTGTGGTGTCCTTGTCCAGTTTTGGAATCAGGGTAATTTTGGCCTCATAAAATGAGTTAGGAATTGTCCCATCCCCTTCAATTTTTTGGAAGAGTTTGAGAAGAATAGGTATGAAATGTTCTTTGAATGTTCAGTAGCATTCACCAGAAAGCAATCTTGTCTTCAAATTTTTGGGGGGTAGGTTTTTGATTACTATTTCAATCTCTTTACTTGTCATTGGTGTATTCAGATTCCGTATTTCTTCTTGATTCAGTTTTTGGAGGTTATATGAGTGTAAGAGTTTGTCCATTTCTTCTCAGTTATCCAATTTGTCAGCATTTAGCTTTTCATGGTATTCTCTTATGATCCTTCATTTTTCTGTGGTATCTGTTGTAACGTCTTCTCTTTCATTTCTGATTTTATTTATTTGAAACTCCTCTGTTTTTCTCCATGAGTCTACATAAAGGTATGTCAATTTTGTTTATCTTTTCAAAGAACCAGCTCAGTTTCATTGATCTTTTCTATTGTTGTTCTAGTCTCTATTTCAATTATTTCTGCTCTGATTTTTATTATTTCCTTCCTTCTACTGACTCTGGGCTTTGTTCTTTTTTTAGTTCTTTTAGGTGTATTGTTAGATTGTTTGTTTAATATTTCTCTTGTTTTTTCAGGTAGGCCTGTATTACTATAAACTTCCCTCTTTATACCACTTTTGATGAATTCCATAAGATTTGGTATGTTGTGTTTTCATTTTCATTTGTCTCCAGGTATATTTTTATTTCTCATTTGATTTATTCATTGATCCAATAGTTGTTCAGTATCATGCTGTTTACTTTCCATATGTTTGTTGACTTTTCCAGCTGTCTTTTTGTAGTTGCTTTCTATTTTAATACCATTGTGGTTGGAAAAGATGCTTGATGTGATTTTAATCTTAAATTTATGGTGTTTTTTTTTTTTGTTTCCCAACATATGGTCTATCTTTGAGAATGTTCTATGTGCACTTGAGAGGAATGTGTATTCTTCTGCTTTTGGATGGAATGTTCTATATATATCTGATAAGTTCATCCAATCTAGTGTTTCATTTAAGACCAATGTTTCCCCGTTGACTGTCTTTCTGGATGAGTTATTTATTGATGGAAGTGGAGTGTTAAAGTCTCCTACTATTATGGTATTGTGGTCAATTTCTCCCTTTAGGAATCTTAATAGTTGCTTTATAAACTTTATAAACTCCTATATAAGATGCATATATATTAATAACTGTTACGTCTTCTTGGAAGAATGTCCCTTTTATCAGCATATAAGGCCCATCTCACTCTCTTGTTATCTTTTTTAGGTGAAGTCTGTTTTGTCTCATATAAGTATGGCTACACTTGCTTTCTTTTTGTTGCCATTTGCTTGGAGCATCATCTTCCATTCCTTCACTCTGAGCCTATGTTTCTTTTTAGAGATGAAATTGGTCTCTGCGAAGCAGCTTATCATTGGTTCTTGTTTTTTAATCCATCCAGACACTCTGTGTCTTTTGCTTGGTAAATTCAATCCATTTATGTTTAGAGTGATTATCAACATATGAGGACTTAATAGTGTTATTTTGTCTTTTGTTTTCTTGTTGCTCTATATTTCCGTTGTTACTTTTTGCTTGTATTTCTGTCTGCCGTTTCAGTTTGGCTGTTTTCTGTGATGTTTTTCTCATTTTCCTCTCTCGTTATGATCTGACTCTGCTCTGATTTTTTGTTTTTGGTTACCATGAAGTTTGTACAAAATATCTCATAGATAAGATAGTCCTTTTTCTGCTGATAGTATCTTATCTCCATTAGCCTAGTCAGGTTCCCTCCTTTTCCTCTTTCCCGTCAATGTTTTTGTTGTCATGAATTATCCTTTTGGTGTTGTCAGGTTGTTACAAAATTGAAGTGGTTGTAGTTACTTTCAATGCTTTCCTTCCTTTATTCTTCACATTATAATTGTTTACCAACATATTCTGATATAGAGTTGCAATTTTTTTTATTCTGTCTATTTATCACCTTGCTCAAATCTTTGTAAGCATAGTCCTTTTTGTTTCAAGTAGGAGCACTTCTTTTAACATTTCTTGTAAGGTACATGTAGTGGTGATGAATTCCTTCACCTTTGGTTTGTCTAGGAAAGATATTATTTCTCCTTTATACTAAAGGATAATTTTCTGGCTAAACTGTTCTTGGATGATACCTAATGCCTTTCAATATTTTGACTATATCGTTCCACTCTCTTCTAGCCTATAGAATTTCTGCTGATAGCCTGGTGGGGGTTCCATTCTAAGTTATTTTCTTCTCTCTGGCCACCCTTAATTTTCTTTCTTTCTCATTGACTTTTGACAGCTTTAATATAATATGCCTTGCAGAAGGTCTTTTTGTGTTTGGACTATTAGGAGTTCTATTAGCATCATGTACATTTATGCACAGTTCCTTCCCCAGGTTTGGGAAATTCACAGCTATTATTTCTTTGAATAAGCTCTCTCATCCTTTCCCCTTCTCTTCTCCTTCTTGGATACCCATTATCTTTATGCTGCTTTCCATAATTGAGTCAAATATTTCTTGTAGAATTTCTTTATTTTCAAAATATCTTATGGACTGGCCCGGTGGCACAGTGGTTAAGTTCGCACATTCCACTTTGGCAGCCCAGGGTTCACTGGTTTGGATCCCAGGGGTGGACATGGCACCACATGTCAAGCCATGCTGTGGCAGGCATCCCACATATAAAGTAGAGGAAGCTGGGCTTGGATGTTAGCTCAGGGCCAGTCTTCCTCAGCAAAAAGAGGAGGATTGGCAGCAGATGTTAGCTCAGGGCTAATCTTTCTCAAAAAATAAGATAAAATAAAATATCTTAGTTCACTCTCCTCTTCCACCTGAATCATTTCTTTGTTTCTATCTTCGAGTTCATTAATTCTCTCTTTCATTCAGTCTGCTCTATTTCCAATGATTTCTACTTTATTTTTCATCTAATTAATTGAGTTCTACATTGCTAGAATTTCTGCTGTTCTTTTTTCTGAGAGTTTCAATCACTTTGGTGATGTTCTCCTTTGGTTCATTAATTTTGTTCCTGATCTCATTGAACAGCCTTTCTGAGTATTCTTGTAACTCTTCGAGTTTCTTCATGATAACTGTTTTGAAATCTCTGTCAGTTAAATTGTAATCTTCTTTGACTTCAAGTTTGGTTTCTGGAGAGTTGTTATTTTCTCTCTGTTCTATTGTGTTACTGCAGTTCTTCCTGCTAGTTGATGAGTTAATCCTCTGCTTGCACGTTTGTGGTACTAAACACTTTTATTATTTGGTGAAGGCTTTGGTTACTTTGATTCTGAGCTGTATCTGCTTGTATTTGAGATTCTGCACTTTCACCCTCCACTGCCTTTGTAAGAGGCATGGTCAGTGCCCTCCTTGTGCTGCTATGCCTCCAAGGTTTGTGGTGCCTTGCTGCTTACAAAGTTGCTGCACTCTCACGTGTCGGCACTGGGGTCACCATGCTGTGAAAACTTCTGCTGCTTCTGGGGTTGCCTGAGTCTCATGTTTCCCCACTGGCTTTTCATGGTTCTCCTCAGACTTAGGTGCTGCTGCCCTGTGCACCACCTGTGCAGCTGCTCTCAAGTTAATTGGGAATGCTAGCAGCCATGCAGCCTGTGGTTCTGGGTTCACAAGTATCACTGTTTCTTCCAGGGATCTGTGGTCTTTTATGTTGCCCCTACTGCTAGTAAAGCCAATGTTGGGGCTGATGCTACTGGTCTCGAGTTCTCCTGTGGCTCCTTAAGTCTCCAGTCATAGATGCTACCTGACACTGCTTGTGGAGGGGCAGGGTCTAACCCACAAGTGACATTGTTGCTCCTACCACCTTTGGTTGCTGGCACTACTGGTATCCATTTTGAAACCTTGAGTCAAGGCACCATCGACCGTGATGATGACATCTGTGTTTTGTATGCAAACCTTGATGCTGGAAAACTGAGATCAGTGTTGTTGCTGCCCAGGGAAGGTAAGAGGACTGTTCACCAGAATGGCTGAGTTTCTTGGAGTCTCAGTTCATGTGAGCCACCCCCCACAGCCTCTAGGGAGAGAGTGCAGAGGCTAAGCCGTGATTGTCACTGTGGCTCCTGCAGCTTCTGTTCACTAGCATGTGCCAGTCTACGTTTTCAAATCTCAGATCACTGCACCACAACCCCTGCAAGGATATCTGAGTTTTGGTTGATGTCCCCACTTTTCTAAAGATAGGAGCTACCATCACTCGGTTGGCAGGCACTATGGCACATGTGTCACTGCAAGTGCAGCCTCTGATACTGATGCAACCAGTGTACTCCTTTATATCTCCAGTCAGAGCACTGCTGTCACTGCCAGGAGCATCCATGTTTTGCATCATCACTGATTGTGAAGGTATAAGGGGCTACTCTCCTGGGTCTACTCCTTCCCAGAGGGTCTGGTCCAACCACTTTCAGATCAATAGATTTATAGAACTCCCAGGCATTCTGGTATGTTAAGTAGGGAGTCTTTGTTAGTGAATGGAAGTCTCACTGGTTGCAATGGAGAGAGGAGAAAAAAAGGAACAACTCAATCTGCCAAGATACTAACATCAGCTCATGAAAGTTATTATTTGAGAAGAACTGACTTTTTCCAGCTTTATTAAGATATGATTGAAATATAACATCGTCAAATGTTCCTGTAATATTTGAATGTTTAGAATGAGGACTTCATAGTTTTTATCAAAAATAATATATTTAAAGAATTAATCTCTGTAACATAGGGTTCCTGGTAATGTTACTATTTTGTGTGGCATCTTGAAAACTGAAACTTTATAATTTAAGTGTCCGGATCATGTTAACTAAACAGAAATGCTCAAACAAATATTAAGCACACTTTTCTCTGAGGACTTAACAATGTCTCATCTGAATTCTGTGGGTATCAAAGAGCACTGATTAAGTCAGTTGCTCACTTTTGTCCTATCTCCACTATCATGACCACCACCTCTGCACCTATGAGTAGAAGAGGATCTCAATAATTGGAAGCCCTTGTATGAAACCATCCTGATTCAAGGTGGAATTCAGTAGCCTCTTCTACTGAAAGAAGAAGAAAAAAGAAACTAAGGATTTAGTAAATAAAGAAGTGAAGAAAAATATTTAGAAAGAGAATTGAGAAGAATTCTTACAGATTGGGTTACATAGAAGTTCCTAAGGACATGTGGGAATACTTTAGTTTCTCATTCACGAAGAAGCTTGGAATTTTTAACTTTCCCCTTGTTGGATATTACTCCCTGTTTCTCTATTAATCTGTGCTCCAGATAATGGTATTTCATTCAATGAAAGACCACATATACAAAGGTGGTTCCATAAGATTAGTATTATATAGCCTATATGTGTAGTGCCTAGGTCATCTAGGTTTGTGTAAGTACACTCTATGATACTCTCAAAAACTCAAAGTCACCCAAAGACACATTCCTCAGACCCCCATTCTTAAAGATTGGATGGCTGTATTTCTTAAAGTAAATATTCTTTAATATCTTGACAAATAGCAGTGGACATTTTTGTTACAGGTTGGAGGATAGTGAAGAAATTGTCTTAATCAAATTCCCCTTCATATGTCTCTGACTGCTTCTCCAAATCCTGCCCAAGAAGTAGGAGACATGGAAATAAAGAACTACAGTGGCAGCACATCAGGCTTTACCCTCCTGGGCATCTCTTCCAACCCTCACCTACAGAAGCCACTCTTTGCCATATTCTTCATCATGTACCTGGTCACTGTGGTGGGGAATGTACTAATAATCTGGACCATCCACTCAGACTCATGCCTCCATACACCTATGTACTTTTTTCTCACCAATCTGTCTTTCATGGATATCTGCTTCACAACAGACATTGTGCCTAAAATGCTGGTGAATTTACTATCAGAGACAAAGTCTATCTCCTACATAGGCTGCCTCATCCAGATGTACTTCTTCATGGCCTTTGGGAACACTGACAGCTACCTGCTGGCATCTATGGCCATAGACAGGCTGGTAGCTATCTGCAACCCCTTCCACTATGATGTGGTAATGAACCCACGTCGTTGCCTCCTCATGTTGCTGGGTTCTTGCATCATCTCCCACCTGCACTCCATGCTCCATGTGCTACTCATGTCCCGCCTGTCTTTCTGTGCCTCCCATGTCATTAAGCACTTTTTTTGTGATACTCATCCCGTGTTAAAGCTATCCTGCTCCGACACTTCCTACAACCAGATTATGGTCATAACTGAGACCCCAGTTGTCATTGCAACCCCCTTCCTGTGCATCCTCTTCTCCTACCTGAGAATCATCATTACTGTGCTCAGAATACCCTCTGCAGCCGGGAAGTGGAAAGCCTTCTCTACCTGTGGCTCCCACCTCACTGTAGTGGTCTTGTTCTATGGTAGTATCTTCTATGTCTATTTTAGACCCCTGTCTATGTACTCAGTGGTGAAGGACCGGGTAGCCACACTCATGTACACAGTAGTGACACCAATGCTGAACCCCTTCATCTATAGCCTCAGGAACAAAGACATGAAGATGGGTATGAGAAAATTAAGGTTCATAATGAACTCATAGAAGGAATAACAACATAGAATACCATAATTGAGAGATGTCTTAAAAGATTAGGTAACTTTGCTTCTTACCTATATTTCACATGGCACCCAAAGAGGTCATGAAATGTCATGTTGAATAGCAAAAAGAGCATTGAGCTTGAAGCTAGCATACTTGGTTTCTATCAATGACTTAACTAAATATATGTTAATTCCCTATGCCTGTAGAGTGAGGAATCCAGAATTCAAGAAAACTGTTTCTGCCACCCATGAGGCAAAATAAAGTTATTTCCAAATAACTCTTCTATAAGCTTGATCTCAGATGGTACTCAAGGAATTATAAAGTCCTAAGAGTTTTTACAATAAGACATTAGATGGATTTCACAGGGAACTGGGGAAGACTCTTTGAGGAATGACCTAATTTGTCCTTAAGAATGGACTGATTTTGACAGGCGAAAGTTCAGTAAACACGAAAATGGGGAGAGCATTTCAAATAGTGGAAACCAGCCAAGCAGGTAGTGGCAATAAACAGTGGAATGTGTTTGAGAAACAATTCAAAAGCCCTGTGATGCTTGTTAAACTTGAAAGCAGAGAGAATAAGGCTGGAAAGATAGAAGGATCTACAAAACATATTTACATGTCCAACAACACCATGTCATCACAATGTGCATCTTCAGTATTCTCCTCTTTTTCCCTTCCCTCTTAATTCTTCATTTCTCCACATGACCACAAAGCCAACTGAAATGCCCTTTATATCCTAGAAAAAGCAATGTGTATCAGTCAGAGCAACCTAAGTTATGCTGTGGAACAATCACCCTCAAAAATCTTTAGAACTTAAAACCAAAAGTTTATTTTTTATTCACACTACATGTCCACCAGAGAAAAGTATAAGGGTGCTGATCTTTTTAAACACTCAGAGACCAAGGCTGAGGGAGCAGTCACCATTGTAAATATTAGTCATCAGTTTGTCAGAAGTTGAGAAAGATACTTGAAGATTTTGCACTGGTAAATACTCTGCTCCAGAAGTGACTCACACCACTTCTGAGCACAACTCACTGTTCATGATTAATCTCATGACCCCACCAAACACAAGACAGCCAAGAAGCACAATCCAATGATGTACCCGTAAAATGGAGAGCCAGAAGTATTTGGTGAAGTGCTTTGATAACTAGCACACACTGTAATAACACATAAATTATAATAAATAATAACACACATTAGTGTGAATTTTTGGCTTAATTAATCCTTCTCTGGTTATGTCATTGTCAAAAACAATAGTAATAGGTTTTTTTAACCTTTTTGCCTTACCCTTTAATCCTTTTGCCTCAATTATTTCATCAGGATAACAACCACCAGTTTTTATATATCAGATGCTTGTTGATAGAAAGACCTGAAGTTGACTACAAGTCTTCAGGCCTTAATGATATAACAAGAGGTGTGTAGCAGCCTAACAGAAGACAGGATCATCCTGGGCACGACATTGTCCCTGACATTGCTGTCACTATTATCTTCTAAATAACAGGAAGCAACCAGAAATCCAGGAAACAAATTCCATTTGTAGTGCCTTCACTTTTGTACCAGCATGCCTGGCTTTCACCACTATCACCTGCCAATCACTCAGCTTGGGGATGAAGGCCTAGAAGATCTGGGCCTTTTCTATTTCCTTTATTGAGGTGTCATGTGTTTCTCATGTTTAACCAAGCACAGCGTCCTACTTTAGAATGTGAAAAATGCCTGGCATATATTGAATGAATAAACTCTTTAATGAATTTGTATGGAATAACAAAAAACCCTGAATAGCCAAAACAAATCCTGAGAAAAAAGAACAAAGCTGGAGGTATCACACTCCCTGATTTCAAAATATACTACAAAGCTATAGTAACCAAAACAGCATGGTACAGGCACAAAAAGAGACACACAGATCGATGGAACAGAATTGAGAGCCCAGAAGTAAACCCACACCTATACAGACAACTAATTTTCAACAAGAGAGCAAAAGCATGCAATGGAGAAAGGAGAGTCTCTTCAATAAACGATGTTGGGAAAACTGGACAGCCACATTCAAAAGAATGAAAGTAGAATATCTTATTCCGTGCACAAAAGTAAACTCAAAATGGATTAAAGACTTGAATGTAAGACCTGAAACCATGAAACTTCTAGAAGAAAACATAGGAAGCATGCTCTTTGTCATCAGTCTTACCAGCATATTTTCAAGTAGCATGTCTAACTGGGCAAGGGAAACCAAAGAAAAAATAAACAAATGGGACTACATCAAAATAAAAAGCTTCTGCAGAGCAAAGGAAATCATCAATATAATGAAAAGACAATCTAACAATTGGGAGAATATATTTGCAAACCATATATCGGATAAGGGGTTAATATCCAATATATACAAAGAACTCATATGTCTCAACAACATAAAAACCAACATCCTAATTAAAAAATGGGTGAAAGCTCTAAACAGAGATTTATCCAAAGAAGATATACGGATGGCCAACAGGTACATGAAAACATGTTCAACATCATTAACTGTTAGGTAAATGCAAATCAAAACTAGAATGAGATATCACCTCACTCCGGTCAGAATGGCTATATTTAACAAGACAGGAAACAACGTGTTGGAAAGTATGTGGGGAGAAGGGAACGCTTGTATACTACTGGTGGGAGTGTAAAGTGGTGCAGCCACTATGGAAAACTGTATGGTGTTTCCTCAGAAAACTAAGAATAGACCTACCATATGATCCAGCTATTCCACTGCTGGGTATTTTTCCAAAGAACATGAAAACACAAATGCATGAAGATACATTCACCCTTATGCTCATCACAGCATTATTCACAATAGCCAAGACTTGGAAGCAACCTAGGTGCCCATCAAGGGACGAATGGATAGAGAAGATGTGATGTACATACACAATGGAACACTACTCAGCCATAAGAAAGCATGAAATCCTGCCATTTGTGACAACATGGATAGACCTTGAGGGAATTAAGCTAAGTCAAATAAGTCAGAGGGAGAAAGTCAAATACCATATGATCTCACTAATAAGCAGAAGATAAAGACAATGACAAACAAACACATAGTAACAGAGACTGGATTCATGGTTACCAGAGGGGAAGGAGGGGAGGGAGGAGGGCGAAAGGGGTAATTAGGCATGCATGGTGTGGTGATGGATTATAATTAGTCTTTGGGTGGTGAATATGATGTAATCTACACAGAATTCAAAATATATTATGATGCATATCCGAAAGTTATATAATGTTATAATTCACTGTTACTGCTAGAAAAACAAAAATTAAAATTAAAAAAATAAAATGTAAAACATATCAAGTAGCATGCATTAAGTACATACAATTTTTATTTGTCAATTATACCTCAATAAACCTGAAAATAATTGTGAAAAGTCATTCTTCCAAGTCAAAGTAAATTAGAATCCCTGAGAAAGAATTAAAAACTTTAGTTAAAAAAATGTCTAACTATTCATTTGACTCTAAATGTGTCTATCATCTTGCTCAGCAAATGATTTGAAAACAGATGAGTGAAAGGTCAAAGAAAGACTGGAGCAGTGGTTCTGCCAAGCTAGAAGGAGAGTGTTTTCAATGGATGAGGAACTCATTCCTCACCATCACAGGGTAAAAGGAAGACATTAATACTGGAATAATCCCAGACACTTGAATAAGTGCCAGTGCTACCTAAACATGGATACAGTTGTCTGGACAGAAGTGAGCTTTCCACTACAGGAGGTATGCCAGCAAATGATGGGTGATATGAGAGAATATTAAAGGCTGTTACAAGAGTCAGACCAGTGATATTTAACATCCCTCCAATGTGAATGTTTGACTACTCTAGACTAGAAGAAAGACTGAATATGCCAAGATTCACTAAAGGGAAAAAAGAGTCATAATGTATAGTCTGTTCACAGTCTCCCTGTTACTAGACATTCTTGAGACTACCTCTTGCATGAATTGGCACCCATTACCTGTCAACTCCAAATACTTTATTTGCCCCGATGGCCTCCCACTATCACACTCAGCAGTGTTCAACCCAAGCACAGATTCTGCTCAAGTGTGTCTCCGCTATGTCTAGATCCACATTTCTACTGATCTCTGAGTTTCCCACAAAGGTCTCTGTATAATGTGAATTCAATTTGGCTGAAAGTAATGGAATACCTTACTACAATGGCTGAAGCAACTGGAAGGAAGTGTTTATATCCCACCATCCAAGAGATCCAAGATGATGATTGCTGGTGTTAGGTCCATGACTCAGTGATGTCAGGGATGGCATGTTCCTCAATCTCTTGACTCTTATTTTCATATGATGGCTGCTTCAGCTCCAAATAAAATAGTTAATGTAGTAAAAAATGGGAAAGTAGGGAAGGGATAGCAATGGATGACAAATGTTTCCATCTTCTCATTGACTGAGACTATGTTATATGGTCTCCTTCAGCTGAAACGGTGACTGAAAATCCAATTACAACTTTTTCAGTCTGTATTCTAAAGGAAGGCAAGGAGAAGAGGGATTGGATTGAGTATTGCATGAACAACCGACAGTGGCTGCCTCATCCCACTCTGATGAGCCCTGCCCTCAAAGATTTGGTAATCTATTAGGGAAGATGAAGTGAGAGTGCAAAACCAAGCATGCCCAGTAGAAAGGCAGTGTCCATGTGACTGTAGAAAATCCAGTACTAAATGAATCAAATGAAGTGGAACATGATTCAAACTTAAAGGTGAGGAAATACTGTAAGCTTTCAGAGAAGAGGAAGGCTAGTCTTGGAAGAATTTTTTCAGGCAAACAATGATAAAGAGGCTATGCAGATAAGTGATGCCAAGGCAATGGCACATGAAAATCCACATGACAATCAGATGCTAAGAATGGTAAGAAGCCAAGGATGACTATGGCCTCAGGAAGCACCTATAGGTGTCGGAAAACAGTGACGAGGGTATCTCATGGCAAGCTATGAATCACAGGCTAAGGAGTTTGAATTCTTTTCAATGAATATGGCAAGCGTAACATTGTAGCCTTATCTCTGGTCACTCCAACATATTCACTCTAAGTTTGGGTCACACATGGCTATTTGTGGATCCCCAGACATTGTATGCCTGCCCACCAGATGGTTCCTTTGCCTTAAATATTCTTCCCCCATGACTCTCTGGCCATGTTTTACTTACACTTTCAAGAATCAGCTGAAGTGTCATTTCTCCTCTAAATGCTTTTCTCAATCCATCCCTAACACCTTATCCCCACTCAGGCATGAATTTAATGCTCATTTTTATATAGTCCCAAGACTCCTTACACATTCTTATTTGATAAGACTCATCAGTCCCTATTGTAACTACATGATTGCATGGCTATCTCCAAACTAGACTGTAAGAATAAGGACTTAGTCGGTGTGATTTATTTATTTTTTTCTAGCATTTAACATAGCATCAACAAGTGAAGAACTGAACATTTTAATCAAGATGCCTGGACCCTGGAATAGCCATCCTGGGGATCACCATCCCTTTTCTGAGTAAGCTGTTGTTATCTACAACTCTATCACTATATTCAATTCCTACAAATGCTGGAGTATTAGAAACTGAGAAACCATTTTGTATGATGTCTTCTTTTACAAGGACAAAATCTGAGACTCAGCATAGCTGAAACTACAAACCATTGCCTAAACTTCCACTGCCATAGTCTCCACACTCCTCTCTTTCTCCTTCTCCATTTATCCATTTGTTGTTGGTGGGTAAGACATCAAGGAACGAGGTTCTGCATGGGGGAAGAGACAGAGATAGCTCTCCTTATTCTGTGAGGTAGAAGCCAACTTCTGTTGGCCAAGCCTTGCCCCTGGTGGTCCCCAAAGCCAGGCCTGCTGAGGAAGGCTCTAGATTGTATTGCCTCACCAACCTCTGAATTTCTTCAGAACATGTTATTGTGGTATCACATGCACATGAGAGTGGTACGGGGAGATTGTGATATTGGGTAAATTACTCCCTCTCTGAGCCTCAAGTTTTCCCTAAGTAAAGTGAGTATGTTGTTTTCAACTATATCTTCATAATATTTCTTATGCAGTGATCCAATCTGTAAAACACATAGATAGCGGAAGTTCTCTGACTAAAGAGGAAGACACCTGGAGTCTCTTGCTTTCACCATTCCCCTCAGCTTTCTGACCCCTCTTGGTGTGGCCTCTGAGTCCCCAGGGAAGCACAGTTCAGAAACCTATGAAATGGATAAATTCTAAGGTCACTTCTGTCTCCAACAACCTAGGATTTCATAAAAATCATTCTGTCCCCTAGGAATTTACATTCTAAAAGGAAATACTTGACCATCATACAGGGAATACTACCCGTGCCAGCCAGTAGCTTAAAAAGGTGACTCTAGAAAGTTAGATGACTTAATACTAAGTCCTATTGGGTAAGGATTGTAACCATTTGAGATATTAAGTTTGGTGTCATTTAGTACATTCATCACCACAATCTCATTCTACAACTCCAAAAGGAAACTTTATGGAACATCAAGGCAATTGAGTACTCTGAAGGTGTGAAAAAATAAAGGTATCTATGAATCGATATGGAGGAATTCCAGGATATATTGTTAAATGGCAAAAAGAAACAATGTATAAAAAACCATCTATAAGCATGCTACTTTAAATAAATGAAGAGGAAGTAAGATATATGTGTGCCTGCCCATTTGAACAAAAAGAAACACAAGAAGAAGAAATCAGAAACTATTGAGAAGGCTTACTACAAGAGGTGGGTGGGAATGGATTAGAAAAGCTGAGGAGATGAGTTTATTTGTTCATAGAGTTTTGTCTATGTTATCTTTTGCCCACTAAGTAATTAAATAGAACATGGTGGAGAATAAATCATATAGAATTAAAAACAAAAAAATGAACCTAACTATATTTCAAATTAATAACCATCATTAGAGCATAGGGGAATATAAAATAACTTATCTACGTGATTTTTGAATGCAGAATTTTGTCTATATACTCTCACAATAAAGAACAACTTTAAGCAAGTTTTTGAGCTGTGGTTAATTTGTCATTAACAGTGGTATTAGATCAAGATTATGAAATTACTTAGCATGCATTCAAAGATTTGCCAAAAAGTTAACATACTATGGAAGAGGAAATGGCTCTTCACTATCAAGGGAAGGTGGCATGTACATGGAAAAGGAGAAACTGGGAAGAACTCGATGGTGTCAGACTAGAATTGGAGATATCACCTTGAAGCATGGGTTTTCAAATGTATTAACAGATTGGTATTTATATGTTGTATGTGTCAATATCTATACTTTTCTCATTAGCTTCTTTCTGTCCCACTCCTGACCTACCTCCTATGGATAACTATTCCTTTAGTTTATCAGTTTCTAGTTTCTAATTCCTGTCTTTATTTAATATATATTTACTAGCTGCATCCTCTGACATTGTTTAGAAGCGTTGAGAGCAATGAACACATCTAATGCCAAGTTTTTGGGGACACACAGGTCCCCAAAGGCCAGTAGAAATTAGCTAGAAGCATGAGGACTTCATTTCAGTCCTCTTGATAGTAATTGAAATGTTATCCTTTGACTCCTTTCTCTGGAGCTGCTTAAAGAATATGAAAGTCTGAAGTAACGTTGAGCCAACAGATACTTCTTCAGTTTGTCTGGATATTGAGTGTCTTGAGGAGAAGCTGACGATTTAGGCAACAGTCTGGACTAAAATGTGTCTGAGGTCACTGGTGATGAGCACAGGTCAGAGGAAGCTGGAACTCTGTACTTGGAAACTGATCTGCCTGTGTGCTTGTGGGTTTGTGTGACTTTGTGTTTATGGTTGTATTTGTGTGTGTGTGCACATGTGTGTGTATGCTTGTCTTCATGTTGTTCGATAGGTGCATATGTGTGTGTGTGTGTGTACTATGTATCTGACTCATAGTCTGATTCTTTTCCTGAGTTAGACCCGATCTGGGCTCTGTCTTAGAGCACATGGACCAAGTTACCAGCCTCCTAAAGTGTGATTAAAGACTCCTGATTCATACCTGAGGTCTTAAATATTTGCATCACAGCTGAGTGGATGAAAGATCAGCATCAGGAGTGAGATTATTGTCCCCACTGCTGGAGCAGAGGATGCCTGACCTCACCAAGGAGCTGAGGTCAGAGACGGCTCAAACCATTGCTCAGCATTTTGTATTAGTGTATGTGTAAGTTGTGTTTGTGGGTGACACATTCGTGTGTGAGAGCAGGAATGTGTTCTTTGCTTTTGTCTGTGTGTATGTTATCATGTGTATGTTACCACCTGTATGGGTTGTTTCTTGGTGGTTTAATGACTGTGCCTGTGTAAATAGACTTAACTTCCCCACACTGACTGCCTGTCCCTGGGAAGGGTATAGGTCAGAAGGGGCTGAAGCATGCCTCATAGCAATGGGAGTGTGTGTGCTGCTTGTTAGAGTGAGTGTGTGTCTGGGTGTGCTTGTGTATTTGTGGGCATCTGGTTTTCATCAATGACCTCAAGTATTTCCTTAAGTGTCCTTCTTGGGCACCATTGTTTGAGAAAATCAAACTGCAAGTGACTCCCTTTTTTCTGAAAAGTATCTACTATTATTTTCATATAACTGAATATGACTGAGTCACTCAGAGTTTTGTCACCGTTTACTTTCACTAATCTTCTCTGGTGAAAAACTCCAGGCATGGTACTGTGTGAAGTCAGAGTGTAGAATCACCATCGAATAATGGACATACCTTTGGAAAATCACCTAACTCATTGGCCTCAGTTTCCATATTTATAAAATGGAAAAAATTGTACATCCTGTGAGTCTTACAGGCCCTCAGTAAATATTTATTGTTTAAATAGAAGTTCATGTAGGTGAGAATTTTTTGTCATTAGAAAGTATATAAATATGAGTGACTAAATTTACCTAGGTAGGTGACTAAGAAAATTTTGGACAACTGTGGTTTCCTTGCAGCAGCTCTAAAATAATATAGGGTGCCTGATCAACGAAAGTGGAGGTTTCCATGTGTAGTGGTTAAGAGCATGGGCTCTGATCATACAGTCATGTTAGACTGAATCACATGAAGTGGCTAATACTCGGTAATTTTTAATTTATAGAAAATGGTAATGTATCTACAGTAACATGAGATTCCAGTGCTGAGGCTGTGTTGTTGGAGAATCATCATCACATTCTGCCTGTGAACTTCGCGGAGTCTCGTTGACCTAGAGCTGTAAATCCGTTGGCGCTTTAGAAGTGAGTGGTCATTTAAAACTGCTTAACGTCAGAATAGCTCCCAAACCAGAATAGCCCATAAACTATCTTTCATAAGAATGGTGAAGATTTGGATATGAGGCTTTTGGGTTGGGTACGAACATTTACCTACATTTCCTAATTAAATCAACACATAAGACTTATATTCCCAGATTTTAAAAAATCTTCACAGCTTCAATAAGAATTTGTGTTCTTTCACCCATTTTAGCTTTTAAGAAATAGAAACATAAATGATATTAATTCCATATGCCCAAACAGTACATTAGGGGGCAGAGATGGCACACACACACATGGATATATGTGTGCATATATGTATCTATAATATACATGATATATAATATACATAACTTGATATACAGTAGTTCCCACTTACCCATGGGAAATACATTCCAATTCGCCTATGGGATGCCTGAAATTGCAGTTAGTGCCAAACCTTATATATACTATGTCTTTTCCTATACATACATACATATGATAAATTTTAATTTACAAATTAGGCACAGTAAGACATTAACAACACTAACTAATAATAAAACAATATACTGTAACATAAGTTATGTGGATGTGGTCACTTTGTCTCTCAAAATATCTTAGTGGCCAACAGGCATACAAAAAGATGTTCAACATCATTAGCTATCAGGGAAATGCAAATCAAAACTGCAATGAGAGGGGCTGGCCCCGTGGCCGAGTGGTTAAGTTCGCGCACTCCACTGCAGGCGACCCAGTGTTTTGTTGGTTCGAATCCTGGGCGCGGACATGGCACTGCTCATCAAACCACACTGAGGCAGCGTCCCACATACCACAACTAGAAGGACTCACAACGAAGAATATACAACTATGTACCGGGGGGCTTTGGGGAGAAAAAAGAAAAAAATAAAATCTTTAAAAAAAAAAAAACTGCAATGAGATATCATCTCACTCTGGTCAGAATGGCAATAATTAACAAGACAGAAAACAACAAGTGTTGGAGAGGATGTGGAGAGAAGGGAACCATCATACACTGCTGATGGGATTGCAAACTGGTGCAGCCATTACGAAAAACAGTAGGGGGTATCCTCAGAAAATTAAGAATAGATTTCCCATGTGATCCAGCTATTCCACTCCTGGGTATTTATCCAAAGAATATGAAAACACAAATGCATAAAGATACATGCACCCCTATGTTCATTGCAGCATTATTCACAGTAGCCAAGACTTGGAAGCAACCTAGCTGTCCATTAAGGGACCAATGGATAAAGAGGATGTGGTATATATATATATATAATGGAATACTACTCAGCCACAGAAATGATGAAATCTGGCCGTTTGTGACAACATGGATGGACCTTGAAGATATTACGCTAAGTGAGATAAGTCAGAGGGAGAAAGTCAAATACCATATGATCTCACTCATAAGTAGAAGATAACAACAACAAACAAAGACACAGCCAGATATGTCACTTGTGGCCTTTCTCTTGCTGCTTTTAGGATTCTCTCTTTGTCTTTAATTTTGGACATTTTGATTATAATATGTCTTGGTGTGGGCCTCTTTGGGCTTCTCTTGTTTGGAGCTCTCTGTGCTTCCTGAACTTGCATGTCTGTTTCCTTCCTCAGGTTAGGGAAATTTTCCTCTAGTATTTCTACAAATAAATTTTCTGCCCCTTTGTCTCTCGCTTCTCCTTCTGGGACCCCTATAATCCGAATGTTAGCACGTTTGATATTGTCCCAGAGTTTCCGTACACTGTTCTCATTCTGTCTAATTCTTTTTTCTCTTTTCTGTTCTGCTTGGGTGATTCCCTCTAGTCTTTCATCTAGCTCGCTGATCTGTTCTTCTGCTTCCTCTACTTTGCTATTGAATCCCTCTAGTGAATGTCTCATTTCCAGTATTGTATTCTTCATTTCTGATTGGTATTTTTTTTTATATCTTCTAGTTCTTTGCTGTTGTGCTCACGGTGTTCGTCCATTCTTCTCCACATATCTGTGAGCATCCTCATGATATTTTGCTTGAATTCTTTGTTGAGTAGGTCGCTAGTTTCTGTTTCACTTAGTTCTTTTTCTGGGGTTTTGTACTGTTCCCTTGCTTGGAAAGTATTCCTTTGCCTCCTCATTATGCCTCTTTCTCTGTGCTATTTTCCTTGTATTAGGCAAGTCAGCTATGTCTCCTGATCTTGGAGAAGTGGCCTTATGTATGAGATGCCTTATGAGGTCCAACAATGTGCTTCCCTCTCATCACCAGTCCATAAGAACCAGGAGTGACCCCTTTGTGGGCTACTTGTGTCCTTCTGCTGTGGCAGGGTTGCTCCCACTGCAGGTACACAGAGAGTCTAATCTTTCCTTCACTGGCCAGCTGTTTGTAAATCCGGTTTGGGGAGACTCAGCACTCTTGGCTACAAAGTCTATCAGCACACTCTTATTGCAATTGTCCTCTTAATTGGGTTGGTACCCAGTGTAGTTGGTTGCTAGGCTCAGGGGTGTACAGTTGTGACAGGCCTCAGGCCAACAAGGCTGTCGTCAGTTCTCTTAGGAGTGCAGCTGAGTGAGGCTAGCCCTTGGCATGAGGGCACTCAATTGTTTCAGGCTTTGGAAGGTGGGGCTGATCCTTTTTATGGCCATTTGTGAAGCACAAGTCTCCTGCTGCTGATAAGCCTCACCACCCACCCCCCCCCCCCAGGACCACATACACTGTCAACACAGTCTTGGTCCATGCACACTTCTCAACCCCCTGGAGCATACCCCAACACCGCACTGCAGAGGCCCCCACCTCTCCACCAATGCCACCCACAGTTCACCTGGTCCTCACACAGGCCCTGCTCCACAGAGGTAGACACCTTTTCCTGCCTTTAGAGGATCAAGGCACCCAGTCAATGCAGGCTGAAAAGTAGCCTGAGGGCTTGCTATTAGGTGGGGCCAGTCGCTAGGGAAGATTACCTGCCCTGGCTGAACTGGATTAAATCTATGCTCTAGTGGGTATGGCAGACCCCTGGGCTAACAGCCCAAGGGATGCACCTCAATGGCCCCCATTGATGTCTGTATCAGCACACCTGGACCAGCTCAGAACAATGGCCCCCACCAATGTCTCAGTCTCCGGAGAGGTCCCACCTCTCACCAAGATGCCCCCAGAGCCCACCAGGTGAGTCTCATTTCACCAAAGGACTGTCAGCCTTCTCTCTGGTGCTTTTAGGTTGCTGCAATGAGTGAGTTTGTGCATGGGCCTTTTAAGACCTGGGTCTTTTTGGCTTTCGGCTGATAGCTCTTTTGGGGGTGTCCTCCCTGCAGTTAATAGCCAGCAAAGCCAGACAGTAAGACCCCCATCTCAGTTGGGCTGAGTCCAAAGGATGCTTATAGCAGTATCGCCCCTGCTCTGGTGCTCACTCCTCCGGGAGGGCTGCGTACCTTAGGGTGGCTCCCGCTTAGCCAGCTGAGAAGCTCCGCTGCTCCCAAAGGTGGCTTTTTTCCTCTCTGGCCAGAATTACTGCCTCTTCTGCCTTCGTCAGGACTGTCCCTTGTCATGAGGGTTCTTTTTATCTAGTTTTCAGTTTTCAATCCAGGATAATTCTTCCAAAAATTGTTGTAACCTGGTTGTGTTCGTGGGAGGAGGCGAGTTCAACAACTGCTCACATCGCCATCTTCACGAGATCCTCAAGGACTCTCTCAATTTCTTAAAAATTGGATTGAAACTTAAATGACATCATAAGTGGATCTAATTGTCCAACTGCATCATCTCTGATTTCCTTCTTTCTCTCTGGTTACATAATTTTATTTTAACTTAGGGAAGATGATCTATAAAATAATTCCTATCAGGTTCTGAATATCGACTTCAAATTTGGCCAAATTTCTGATTATAAGTTGCTAAATCCTTTCAAATATCTTGTAAACTTTCACCAGTAGACACAGTAAATACTTCTGGAAGTACTAAACTACTCCATTAATTTTTTATTTTAGCTTTCCCTTGACCGTTTAATGGAATAATGTAGCAGTTTCCCAGAAACTTTCTCAGAGTCTCCTTGACTCTGGGAGGGGCTCATAGGGGGCCCTCCTTCACAGGTAGATATGAGAGTGACTGTAAAGCAATTAACTTAGAATTTTGTATAGTCTTTTCTTTAAGGTATTTCTTATACCTTAATTTTTTATTAACTTTTGATACAAAGCTTTCAATAGGCTATTTGGAATTTTGAAGGCTTTTCTTTTAAGTGTACTTCATAAATGATCTTATTTAATTGGAATGTTCCTTCTAATGGCCAGTGTAATTCCCATGAGACTGATGGCAGTTTGGTCAGACCCTAACTATAAATGGAATTCAACACACATTTATGTCTAACTATATTTGACAAGTGGAGTGCAACTGCATGTCTGTCTGACTATATTTTGGGGCCGCCAACTTGATGATTACTAAGCCCAGCTCTCAGGACACAAAGCAAGCTTAGTAAGATATTGCTGTTTTTTGTAAACATTTAAAACTTCTGGAAACATTAGTTTTTGAGTAAGTGTGCTGGAATGTAGCACATGACTCTTTAGAGATTAAAAGATTATATTTAATCTGTTTGTTCCATGCTTCCCAAATCCAGTGCACAAAATGATGAGTTTTGGAAGCTCAAAGGAGCCCCAAAGTGGCCACCGTAATTTTAAGTTATCCCATGTTTCTTGATCCAAAGATCCAGCCATTTACAGTTATCTCCATACTTCTTCCATGTATCCAACTGGATTACCTGAAGAAGGCATTTCTGCCAAAGCCGACTTAGAGTAGGAGTTACCCATTTTGGCTATCTAAGACTTAAGTGATCTTTTGTCAAGTTTTCCCTTTTTGTCAAGTACTTGCAAGTAAAGGCTCCATACATATTGTACATAAAGCCAGCCAGAGTCCACTGCGAAGCTGACTATCCATGAGATTGTGGACTTTAGAAGCTTGGTTTCTGATTTTCTTTTATTTTCATTATAGTACAAAGTCTGAGCAATTCCTAAGGGCAGTGCAGTGGGTCAAAACTGTACTGCTTGTGAGAGTCACTTCCTAAAAGGTTATTAGCAGTCTTCCATGTCTCAGTTTCTCCTGCCAACAGTCTTAAACTGCTCTCAAGGCTCAGAGCACTGGATGACCACTGCTTATGTGTGCATCCCCAGTAGAGCCATCAATTTTTAATGTGACTCACCGCTATGCAGTTCCCTATGTGACTGCTGCGCATTGCAAGGATTGACCTCAGACACTTCCACTAGATTCTCAGTGATCAGAGAATTCATTGTGGCTGGAAGCAGCAAGTGACTCTTTTCTTTAGAGCTGAACAAGTTCGGCCTCCATTTTGCTTTCAAACAACTTGCTCAAACTTTATAACTAAAATTTTCTAATTATTTTTTTTGAGAAAGATTAGCCCTGAACTAACATCTGCTACAAAGCCTCCTCTTTTTGCTGAGGAAGACTAGCTGTGAGCTAACATCTGTGCCCATTTTCCTCTGCTTTCCCGTAGAATGCCTGCCACAGCATGGCAGCAAGTGGTGTGTAGGTCTACACTGGGGATCTGCTGGGCCATAGAAGTGGAACACGTGAACTTAACCCCTGTGCCACTGGGCTGGCCCCTAAATTTTCTAGTTTTTCTAAATTTTCTAATTTTTTTTTAAAGATTTTATTTTTTCCTTTTTCTCCCCAAAGCCCCCAGGTATAGTTGTATATTCTTCGTTGTGGATCCTTCTAGTTGTGGCATGTGGGACGCTGCCTCAGCGTGGTTTGACGAGCAGTGCCATGTCCGCGCCCAGGATTCGAACCAACGAAACACCGGGCCGCCTGCAGCGGAGTGCGCGAACTTAACCACTCGGCAACGGGGCCAGCCCCTAAATTTTCTAATTTTTAAAGTCTAATTAAAAGGTCAGCCATGTGAGTTCACTTCACATTTCCCCCTAGATTCCCCTGAGTTAGGAAAAGTACCAGTGCACCCTTAAGACGTTAAGTCTTAAAACTGAAAACAGCTCAAATAAAAGTCAGGGCCATCAAATTAAAGAAAGAGGTTTGGATTTCAGAACTCACCAGAACAACTGAAGACAGCACTGAAGCTGGGCGGGCACAATCAGTCGGTGCTAGTAACAAGCAATGGGAAAATGTAGGCATCAGATGTTCTCAGGTGGGTTTCTCTAAACTCCTGCCTGGCTCACCAAGAAATGTCAATGCAGATAATCAATAATCATTCTATAGTAAAGAAGACAGTTTTTTTTTTTGGAACCAAACTAAGGACTATAGTCCTGGAGTCTCAGATTTTGCAAGGGAAGAAGCACTCTGGAGAAGAGCGATTTTCAGCACAGTTATATACCATTTCAAAACAAAGATACATCAAGCATGACAGGTTACATTCCTTCAAGGGCTCAAGGAGATTTTCATTACAGATTAGCATGTACACATTGGGTAAGTGTGATCCTGGCATCATAGGAAGAGAGACATTAATTCTTAAGAGTACATTCTTTACTTTAGGGTAACAATTAAAGCAGATGTGTAATGTATGCTTGACAGTATGTATGGTTCTCTACAAGGGCTAGGTGGGAATGATGGGGAAATGGGTATAACTATTTATATGTTTTGACGAGGTTATCTTTTACCTGCTCAAAAAATAATAAATAAAAAGGATGGAGAGCAAAGAAAATAGAATAAAAACAAACAAACAAACAACTATATTTCAAATGAATAACATGGTTAGACTGAAGGTAAAATTAAAATAACTAACCCAAGTTATTTTTGAACAAAATATTTTGTCTTTATACCCTCAAACTAGAGAAAAGAAAACTATAAAAAAATTGAGCTGTCATTAGTAGTTTTATCATCCATAGTAATATGAGTTCAGGATTCTGAAATTACTTAACATATATTCCAGGATTGAGTGAATAAGTAAAAATATTGTTGAAGATGGAAATGACTCTTCATTGTCAGGGAAAGATGTCACCTACATGGAAAAAGAGAGGCTGGAAAGAACTCTGTGGTGGCACTGGAATTGGAGGTGTCAGTTTGACCTCATGATTTTTAAGGCATACATAAATTGGTTGAAATTTATGTATTATATATCAATATTTATACTATTCTCATTCCAAAATCTTTTCAGCCTAGTCCCAACTCACCTCCTATGCGTAACCATTTCTATTAGTTTATTAGTTTTTCATTAATACTCCCTGTGTTTCATATATATATGTGTGTGTATATATATATATATATATATATATATATATATATACACATATACACACACACATATAAGTGAAGCCTTTTAAGCAATGAATATCCCTAACAGATTTTCTCTTTAAATACCATTCTTCTATAAGAAGAACCCAAGTTGCTTAGAAAGATGGGTGATTCCAGAGTCAGGGCCAGACAATACAAAGATGATTTGGGAACTTTTGCTGAGTGTGAAAATGAGGAAGTGTGAAAATGAAGTGCTCAATGAATCATGGAGACACAGCAGCCAGTTCAAAGAGGCTCCCATTGGTCAAATCTAGAATAATTTGAGCTTCCAAAAGAATAACAGCCATAATGGGCTATGACTCAGAGACTAAGTGAAAATCTATGAATTCATACTGACATAAAAAACTGATAAAAAATAAATAGTAGAGAAGAAAAACTTCCCTCTTACAGAGAACTAATACATGTAGAATGATTGATGCGATTAGAAAAATCACCGTTTGGCCACCACAGTTACAATAACTGTTTCAGGCAAGAATCACTTGATTCTTATGAAATATGATGTTATACAGAGTGGTTTTAATTTTAATAAGGAATAGCATGTTTATATAGCCTCAAAATATCTACCCAAGTTATTCTTATTAATTTCAAAGATAAAAATAGTAACTTTACAGTAGAGAAACCTCTGGCAGACACCATCTTAATCAATTGAACAAGATTAAAATTATGAGTGATTGGAAAAATTGATGTCGGCTGCCTTGTGATAAGATGCATCTGGTGTACCAACCAAAGATCTAAAGGCTGAGTCTGAGATACATGCTTACCTACATAACAATAAAGCAAGCATGGTTAAATATTAACTTTGGGGGAATCTACATGAAACATATATGATAATTTTTAAAATAATTTTACTTCTCTTTAAATCTCAAATGGTTTCAAAATAAAAAGTTAAAAAAATCATTGTCCACAACTACTCAATAGGAAAATAGAATATTCTACAGTTATATCACTAAATTTAATGTTGTAATCCAGGCAGATAATTACAATCTTCCAAAATATTTTACTTGCAGGCCCCATCAGAGATAGAATATGAACTGCTGAACCATGGGCAGGACATAGGAAAGTAAATCTATGCAATGTTATCCCTGGTCTTTAAGATTTTACAATCTCTATAAGGAAACTATAGAGGTAATTTTACACTGAGGAAAGAAGCATGTATGTAGAGTTGAATATACCAGCATATTTGTCATCCACAAACTGGCACACAAATTTGTAACTAGAAAATGTTATCTATGCCAACGTGTGCTAGATAGTCTCCTTTTTTCCTTTCATATCCATTCTCCAGCCTTTTCACACTGTTTTGTGTCAGGAGTCTGACCTATATGGGCTACACCAACCAGGGTCTCTGGTCCTTTGGACTTGGCCAAGGGAAACACAAGCAAGAGTTTGAAAGGAAGAAGGAGATGTTAGGGCATTTATTCTGTTTTCCTCCCTGCTGGACCATAGGTTAATAATGACTGTCCACAGTTCCTTTCCAGGGGTCCTCTCTTGACACTAAAGTCCCACCAGGTTCTCATAACCACTCCCTCCCCTTGTGGCTGTTTGCCACTGTGTGCTGGCCCTGGAGACCTCACCATCCCTTAAAAGATTCCCTTAAATTTGCCAACACCTTTCTGAGCAATTCATTATTGCAATCTGTTTTAAAATATCCTTTGTCCCATCTGTAACCATGGGCAAAAGTAAAGGCATTGCTGGCATCAGATACCTTGCCCCTGGGACTCCAGTCTACTCGGGCTCCTGGACCTGCAGCTCTCCAAAGGACGGTAAAAACTTGGCCAATTAACCTACATTGGCTCCTCCGTGAACCAGAAGTCTTGGGACTTTGTTTCTGTCCTCTTGTTTGTATTTAAAATGTTGTCTTTTTGCTCATTGCTCCAGATTTGGTTACAAAACATGAACATCTGTAGAAGTGCTGAGGCCACAGATATTTCATCTTTTTGTATGGATACTGAATCTAAAGAGAAGCTGAGAATTTAGGTAACAGTCTGGAGCAGAAGTTGTCTGAACTCACCAAGGAAAAGCACAGGTCAGAGGGGGCTAGAAATTTACACTTGGTGAGGGATCTGCCTGTGTGCTTGTGGGTTTGCGTGCCTTTGCATTCATGGGTGTAGTTTGTGTGCATGTCTGTGTATGCTTGTGTTTGCATTGTATGATAGTTGTGCATGTGTGTGTGTATGTGTGTTTGTGTACTATGTATCTGACTCATGGTCTGATTCTTTCTTGAGTTAGACTCAATCTAGGCTCTGTTTTAGTGCAAGTAGACCAATTTATCAGCCTCACAAAGTGTTTTTAGCAACCCCTGATTCATGCCTGTGGTATTAAATACTTGCATCACAGCTGAGCAGATGAGAGCTCAGGCTCGGGAGTGAGATTGTTGTTTCCACTATGGAGAAGAACATGCCCTACCTCATCAAAGAACCTAGGACAGAGAGGGCTCAAACCTCCACTCAGCAGTGTGTGCTAGTGAATGTGTGAGCTGTTTTTGTGGGTGTCACACTTGTGCGTGAGAGTGGGAATGTGTATTGTTTGCTTTTTCCTGTGTGTATGTTACCATGTGTATGTTATGACCTGCCTGAGTTGGTGGTAGTTTAATGACTGTGCCTGTGTGAATAGGCTTAACTGTCTTATGCTAATTGCCTTCCCAAGGAAGGGTATAGGTCAGAAGGGGCAGACTCATACCTCTGAGTAATGAGAGTGTGTATGCTGCTTGTTGTAGGGAGTATTTGGTTGAGTGTGCATGTGCGTTTGTATGTGTTTCTTGTAGGATTTTTGCATTGGGTGTGGCTTTGTGTCTTTTTGGTGATGTGTATGTATAATGATGATTTACGTATATGTGGGGAGTTGAGTGTTTACCAGGTGTGCCATGTGTCAGATGTGTTGATATTCATTGTAAGTGTGGGTGTGGGTGAATTGTGTATCATTTTGTGTTGTGTGTCTCACTTTTCATGTTATTTATAACTTGTATGTATGCATATAATGTTTATGAACTGAAATACATACTGGCTCTCCTTACCTTAGGATGGGAACTGATCACAGGTGACATGAATCTTCAGATTAGCATCGATGTGTGTGTGTTTGTGTGATTTGTATGTGTGTCTGTTTGTGTGATTTGTATGTGTGTTTGGGGCTTCTTTTCCCCCATGACTCAAATATTTCCTTCAGTACTTTCCTCTGGTGCATCATTGGCTGACATAACCTATGCTCCTAGCAACTCCCTGTTTCTCCTCTGATTGCCTGCTATGATTATCATATAATGAGAGTGACTGTATCACTCAGAGTGTCTTGACCCTTCACTTAATGTCCCAGACAAAGACAAATGAACATAATGCACTGTGAAGTTAGAGTGCAGAACCCCAGTAAATGGTGGTGAGAACTTGGGAAAATCACTTAAATCCATGGCTTCAGTTTTCAATTTATAAAATGGAAGGAATTACACTTGCTTCAAGAAGCATATAGGTCCTCAATAAGTGTTGGTTTGGATAAATGGTAATGAATGTGAGAGTCTTTTGTAAATTGTAAAATTGATCAATATAAATGAGTGGACCTATTTTCATTTAGGGACCAAAAATAAGAAAATTTTGAACTACTTTGGCTTCCTTGTAGTGCTAAAATAACACTGGATGTCTGGTGTTCCCAACCAATGATGAAGGAAGTTTCTATATGAGTGGTTGAGAGCATGCACTCTGATCACACAGACCTATTATAGAGAACTGCATGAAGTCATCAATATTTCATTATTTTTAACCTACAGAAAATGTCAATATATATAGTTTATGTGTATATACATATATGTGGGTGTGTGTAATTTATATCATTTATGTTTCTGTTCCTGAAGAGCTAAAATAGGTGAAAGAATACCCATTCTTATTGCACTTGAAAAGATTTTTTAAAATCTGTGAATGTAACGCTGATGGGTGGATTTAATTAGGAAGTGTAGGTAAAGTCCTGAACCTGAACCCAAATGTTCACCAAAATGTTCACAATTCTTATGAAAGATAGTTCGTGTAGTATTCTTGTTTGCTAGCTATTCTAGCATTGGACAGCATTTTTAAATGACCACCACTTCTGGAATAACCATGAGTTTACAGCTGTAGGTCACTGAAACTCAGCCAGATTCACTGGAGGTGTGTGACAATTCTCCAGCAACAGTGCCTTGGTTCTGGATTCTAATGTTATTTTAAAGCAGAAGCAACTGATATCAATTTGTGGTGGTCCATCTACTATTTCTGCCACAGTCAATTATTATGATTTGGCTTGGACTAGGTGTAGTGAAGTATCCCTCTATACTCATCAAGATATACATTTGCAGAGGGCAGGGACCTTGCCTTTCTTGTTCACTGCTGAATTCTCAGCCTTTGGTAGAAGTCTATGTTCAGATTCAATATTCAATAAATAATAAGTGAATAAAACAATGAACACTCTCCTGCTTCTGTGCAATGAGGTCTCGTTGGCTGCTTCTGAGTGTGATATTTTCCTGGAGCTAGACTTGGAGAGAGTGAAGATGCATGCATCAAAAGGTATTAAAAATTTATGAATATGTTTAAAAATTAATTGCTGCCCAGAGGATTAGAGTATGAGATGCATTGGTCCTGATCATCCTTTCTAGGTTCCTGAGATTCCAAACCCCTCTACATGTTCAGCATATGGAAAAGTAGTATGAGGCCTGAGAACCAGAGCAGTGTGTCTGATTTCCTCCTCCTGGGGCTCTCCATTCCACCAGAGCAGCATGGCATATTCTTCGCGCTGTTCCTGATGATGTACTTGACAATGATGCTGGGGAATCTGCTCATCATCCTGCTTATCAGGCTGGACTCTTCCCTCCATACTCCCATGTACTTCTTCCTTAGTCACTTGGCCTTCTCTGACATTTCCCTTTCATCTGTCACAATTCCAAAGATGCTCGTGAACATGCAGACTCAGGAAAAATCTATCCCCTTTGTGCAGTGCATCTCTCAAATGTGTTTCTTCTTTGTTTTTGGTTGTCTAGACAATTTCCTTCTTGCAGTAATGGCATATGACAGATATGTGGCTATCTGTCAGCCACTGCACTACACAACTCTTATGAGACAGGAGCTATGTGTCTCATTAGTAGCTGGGTCCTGGTTCTTCAGTTGTGCACATGCTCTGTTGCACACATTCCTCTTGGTCCAACTGTCCTTCTGTGCTAACAATGCCATCCCCCACTTTTACTGTGACCTCACTGTGCTCCTGAAGATGAGCTGCTCAGACATCTCCATCAATGAGCTTGTCATCTTCACTGAGGGAGGAATGCTATTCTTCTTGCCATTGGGCAGCATCTTGGTGTCATATATCTGGATTTTGGCCACCATCCTGAGGGTGCCCTCCAAGAAGAGACTCTTTAAAGTATTTTCTACCTGTGGTTCCCATCTCTTTGTGGTGTTTTTATACTATGGAACAGTTGCAGGTGTTTACTTTTTCTCTTCATCAGGGGGCCCCAATGGCAAAGATATAATTGCTTCAGTCATGTATACAGCTGTTACCCCCATGCTGAACCCCTTCATATATAGTCTGAGGAACAGAGATATAAAACGGGCCCTAAAAATATTTATCAATAGGCTAGCTTCTTGAAGTGGCCATCACTAAATCCTCTTATTGCAGTCATGCACAATGAGATGCACCTCCAAAAATTATTGTGAGGTTGAAAACTCCAAATAACTTTTAAATAATATGCATTCTACTCTCATGTATAGTGTTATTAACATGTTTACTGGGTCCATTTTGCTACTTGGATTTATAAATATTCTTTATTCTGGTTATTTTTCTCTACTTGTTCATCATTTCTTATGAGATATGTACAAAATCTTATATAAAGCATGTGGCACAATTATATTGTGTGTTTGCCTTGTTCTCCTTTTAGATATGTCAGGTTTTTGCTTATGTATTCTTTATGCTGTATTATTTAGGATACACAGATTTAGCATCACGATCTGCTCCTGGTAGACTGATTCTTTTATGTCATGGTGTGCTGAAGTAGGCTTGCATTAGCTTCAACCTGATTGGGCACACTTATTTCCAACTCCACATTCAGTGATATCATGTTTGTAGATTGAAATCAGCCATAATAGGAATAATCACACTATGGAAATTTGAAAATGTGACAAAGCAAGGCTTTGTAAAATAAAAAGAGAGAGTCATTTTGCATGCATTTAACAGCACACTAATGCATTTTTAATTAGGAGAAATTCCTCTTTATCTCTGCAGTGGCTCCAACCTTAACATCTCATCTAATTCTTTTGATGTTAGTGTAGATAGACCAGCTTTCTTTTGGTCACTGTTTACATGGTATTTCTTTTCCATCACTTTGCTTTAAAATTCTCTATGTCCTTACATCTGTGGGGTGCCTGTTTTTCATAGTGTAAAGTTGCCTTTGGATCTTTTTAAATAGATTGAGAATCATTATTTTACTGGAGAATTTCACATATTAGCATCTAATGTCATCATTATCTATTTGAATTTATATTTTCCATATTATTATGTTTTCTATTTGAAATATGTGGTTCATATTTCTTTTCTCTTACTCTCTTTTTATTATTTAAGTATATATTTTGCCATTTCATTCTGCATCTATTAGTTAATTACTCATAAATTATTATTATTTTATAACTCTTTTCTGTGCTTTCTGTGGAGATTCTTTCTTACTTTGTCCTTAAAATATTGCCATTGTAGTAGAATATACATGGCATGAAATTTACCATCTAACCATTTGAGGTATAAAACTCAGTGGCGTTTAATACATTCATCACAACTATCTCATTCTAGGACTCCAAAACAAAACTCTATGGAACATCAATGAAATTGAGTACTTCGCAGTTGTGAAAAAATGATGACAAAGATATCTATGATTCAATATAGAGGGATTTCCAGAATATATTGTTAAATTGAAAAAAAGAACAATGTACAAAAAAGCACCCTTAGCATGCTATTTTTGTGTAAAAATTAAGGGAATAGAAACATATATGTATAGGCCCATTGAACAAAATGAAACACAAGCAGAATAAGTCAGAAACTAATAAGATTTCTTACTTACTGGAGCTGAGTGGGAATGGGGTAGAAAAGATGGGGAGATGAGTGAATTCATTGTTATAGTTTTGACTATGTTATTTCTTTTACCTACTAAAAAATAAATAGACGGTGGGGAATAAACCAAAGTAGAATGAAGTAAAACATAAAAACCTAACTATTTTGCAAATTACTACTTTAATTAGACTAAAGGGGAACATAAAGTAACCAACCTAAGTAATTCTCAAACACAAAATTTTGGCTATATATTCTCACAATAAAGAAAAACTGTAAACAAAGGTTTTGAACTTCAGCTTGTCATTTAGTGGTGTGGGTTCAGGTTCCGAAATTACTTAATAAGTTTTCCGAGATTTAGTGAATAAGTAAATATATTGTGGGGAAAAGAATCTCTGCTCACTATTAGGGTGTGATGCAAGTAACCCACAATAATTCTATAGTACAGAAGAGAGTTTTATTCCAGCCAAATTGTGGAATATAACCCGAGAGTTGCATCCTTCTCAAGGGAAGAAAGCACTCTGGAGAAGAATGATTTTCACCACAGTTATAACCATTTCGAAATAAAGATACATACATCAAACATGACAGGGTTACCTTCCTTCAAGTGTTCAAGAAGATGTTCATGACAGATTAGCACGTGCACAGCAGGTTAACATGGCCCTGATGTCATAGGAAAGGAGACATTAATTCTTCGCTTCAAAGAGTACATTCTTAACCTTAGGGTAATGATTAAAGCAGAGGTACAGTATATGTTTGACATGCTGTTAGTCAGTCTTCTTTGGTCCAAATAAAATTCAGGCCAAATCAAGTTCAAACCAGAATGGCTTCTCCTTTAACTTCAGTATATAAATTTTTTCTTATCATTTCATTCTTTGAATTATTAATCTTTTGATAGAAAGCATAGATGAGCAATTATTGCCCCTCGATGCCAGGGTGGTTGTTTCCTGCCCTAGGTCCATCATGTTCCTGGAGCTGGGGTATTTTTTAATTGACCTACCTAGTAATCCACACTGGAGAGAAATAGCTAAATGTAATTGTCAATCATAGAGATACACACTGACAGGGGAAGTAATTTTATATGTTATATGTATTTTCAATTAGGTCAAATTTTCATGCAAACATTGTATGTGTGTTTTGGTAGGACTTTTTATGATTGCATTGTTTATAACACTTATAGAACAGATATAATAACAATAAAAATAAACTAATCATAGTATTTGAAGTAGCCAATATGGAGTAGGCACAGATTTAAAGAGACAAGAGAAGAAGCCAAAGAACCCATTATGGATATCTTGGTAATTTTGTACTGATTTAAGTATTTGGTTGTCTCCTTTAACCACTGTTATGTATGCTTTATGATAAGTTTGGGCAGACTGGTTTAATACAGTAACACGATGTTCAGTTGTCACTTGTAATGATTTTTCAGGCAAGATATATTGCATTGAAAGTATATATTGTGGTGGATGTAATTCTGATTCCCAAATCATTTGATCATCAATATCAATATTAGTATAGGTTTTATTATCTTTAGGCAGTTGTATTTTACTAGCAAAGATAGTATTACACCAAATAGCAGTAAAATTATAATAAAACGTACTTTGATTACAATACAGGTCAGAAAGAATGCCAGAGGTATTTTGTAAAGCTTCCCAACAAAATTTCCCTTTACCCATCTACCATATATTTGTTTTCATGGGTGTGGTTGTTATAAGCTATGTAGAAGAAAGTTTGTGGGTCCATTGCAGTTTGGGCCATAGCCACAGGACTTGTCGGAATTCACAAATTTGAGTGGTTATAAAGGTCTAGAAAGAATTATTTGATAATAAAATCCATCTTTCCCCAGCAGGGAGAATTCTGGTAGAATTTTTTTTTAAGTTTCTATTTTTTTTCGAGGAAGATTAGCCCTGAGCTAACTACTGCCAGTCTTCCTCTTTTTGCTGAGGAAGACTGGCCCCGAGGTAATATCCATGCCCATCTTCCTCTATTTTATACGTGGTATGCCTACCACAGCATGGCTTTTGCCAAGTGGTGCCATGTCCACACCCAGGGTCTGAACTGGCGAACCCCAGGCCACCAAGAAGTGGAATGTGTGAACTTAATTGCTGCACCACCAGGCTGGCCCCATCTGGTAGAATTTTAAGTGGTCCCTATTCCTACTACTTGAACAACATCATAGGTGTAGCTTTGTTGTAAGTTAGGTACTAAAGCTTCGATTGAACACACATGTGAAATGCAGAATCCTTTAAACTGGAATCCAGGAAAGCTTCTTTATCCTGTTGATGATATACTTGAGTATAGACATTAGGAATTACAGTAGCTGGTCATACTAGCATAAGACAACAACGGATAGCAGAAGTTTGTGGAGCAACAGACACTGATCTGTCATTGACCATTTCATATGGGGTCAGTTCATGTTTCACAAAGAGGGCACTGTGAGCAGTCAGCAAGACCAAGGGCAGTACCTTAGGCCACAGGAGCCCTGTCTATAGGTATATAAAAACCTCAAGACAATTAACAAGACTAGAATCCAACATCTAAAATAGTGCAACATAATTTTTCTCTCCACAATTATCCTCTCTTTTACTAAGATAATCACAGTAAAACTTCTTTTTATATATTAAAAACTTGGCCTGATGATTTATATAAGTGAAAATAAGAATATTCACTGAGATTTTCTGAATTATAGAGGGATCAGATAGGGAGTAAAGTAAATGTTTCATTTTTGTTCACAAATGGGTATCTCACAAAATTGTTAATAGCTTAAGTCAGGACATAGCGCCCCCTCCCCCCACCCACACCATGTCCACTCCCCTGCTGGGATCACAGCTGAAGGAAGAGGACTCAGACTACACAGCTCTCAACCCCCACTCAGTGGTGATAGGTGGTAACTGCAACCAAATAATATCAGGATGCATAAGACCTGACCCATATCTAGCAATATCAGACATTACATCAAATCTCCAGACAACAGAAAAAACGACAATCACCCAGAATTCAGTCCTGAGGACACAAAAATATGTAATCTAAATGACAACGACTTCCAAATAGCTATCACAAAAAAAATCAACAAGGTAAAAGAGAATGTAGAGAAACAATTCAATGCGTTCAGGAGCTACTTTACAAAAGAGATTGAAACTATAAAGAAGAATCAATCAGAAATATTAGAGATGAAAGAAACAATGGAAGAAATAAAACAAAATACAGATTCCCTGAACACTAGAGTAGACATGATAGAAGAGTATATTAGCATAATAGAAGATAGACAGGATAGAATGCTCCAGACAGAGGAGGACAGAGAACTAAGATTAAAAATAAATGAAGAAAGTCTCCAGGAAACATGCAACTCAATGAGCAAATGTAACATAAGAATTATAGGTATTACAGAAGGATAATGGAGCAGAAAGCATGTTCAAAGAAATAATAGCAGAGAACTTCCAAACCTAGGGAAAGAGAGGGAAATCTGTGTGGAATAGGCTTCCAGATCTAGATTTGTCAATGCAAAAAAATCTACTGCAAGGCGTATAGTAGTGAAACTGGAAAAAATGAATGACAAAGAAAGAATACTAAGGTCAGCAAGGCAGAAGAAAATAACTTACAAAGGAACCCCTATCAGGCTTTCAGGAGATTTCTCTTCAGAAGCTTTACAAGGTAGGAGAGAATGGAACAAGAAATTCAAATCTTTAAAAGACAAAAATATTCAGCCAGGAATACTCTAAGCAGCAAAAATATCCTTCAGATATGAGGGAGAAATAAAAACTTTCCCAGGCAAACAAAAGCTAAGGGACTTCATAGCACAAGACACCCCCCAACAAGAAATCCTCAAGACTGCCCTCATACCTGAAAAAAAAAAGGGAGAAAGGGTCACAAGACACAGAGTATGGGGATAAATAGGTAGACAGAATCAGAATAGGATAGTGAATACTCAAGTATAGCATGAAGCTAAAGAGAAGGAAAACACCAAAAACAAAGATAATCCTGTCATTTTAATGACAAACTCACGAGATGGAATAGATATGACAAAAACGACTTAGGAGGGGAGGAGGAAAGGGACTGAATCAGCTTAGAGTAAGGAAATAAGAGGCCTCAGAAAATGGACTATCTTATACATGAGATTCTGAATACAAACCTCAGGGTAACAACTAAACAAAAGGGCAACCAGAGACACAAAGAATAAATAAGTAGAAAACAAAGAAACACATCATAAAAAACTACATAATTCAATGGGTAGACCAAAACACACAGGACAAGACACAAAGGAAATGCAGGCAAACCGGGAAATGAGTGATAAAATGAGAGCATTAAGCCTTCATATATCAATAATCACCGTAAATGTAAATGGATTGAAATCTGCAATAAAAACACACAGAGTGGTGAGATGTATTAAAGAACAAGACCCAACAATATGCTGCCTCCAGGAAACACACCTTAGCTCCAATGACAAACACAGGCTCAGAGTGAAGGGATGGAAGACGATACTCCAAGCTAATGGCAAACAAAAGAAAGCAGGTGTTGCAATACTTATATCAGACAAAGAAGACTTCAAGATAATACAGGTAAGATAAGAGGGGCGGTAAATAATCCTCAAAGGGACACTCCATCAAGAAGAAACAATACATAAATATCTATGCCCCCAACACAGGAGCACCAAAGTTCAAAAGGCAACTATTAGCAAACCTAAAAGAAGATATTAATAATAACACAATATTACTAGGGGACCTCAACATTCTGCTCACATAAATGGATTGATCATGTAGACATAAAATAAACAAGGAAACCATGGAATTAAATGAAAAGCTAAACCAGGTGGACTTTATAGACATATAGAAAAGACTCCATCCAAAAACACCAGAATACACATTCTTCTCAAGTGCACACGCAACATTCTCAAGGATAGACCATATGTTGGAAAACAAGGCAAGCCTCAATAAATTTAAGAAAATTGAAACAATAACAAGCATCTTTTCTGATGACAATGCTATAAAACTACAAATTAATTACAAGCAAAAAGCTGAGAAAACGACAAAGATGTGGAGACTAAACAACATGCTACTGAACAAGCAATGGATCATTGTAGAAATTTATGGAGAAATCAAAAAATATCTGGAGACAAAATAAAATGATAATATACCATACCAACTCATATGGGATGCAGCAAAAGCCATATTAAGATGGAAATTCATGGCAATACAGGGACACCTTAACAAACAAGAACAATTCCAAATAAATAATCTCAAACTACACCTAACCAAATCAGAAAAAGAAGAAGAAACAAAACCCAAAGCGAGAATAAGGAGAGAAACAATAAAACTCATAGCAGAAATAATTCTATTGAAACAAAAAAGGCAGTAGAAAGGATCAATAAAACAAAGAGCTGGTTCTTTGAGAAGATAAATAAAACTGACAAACTCCTAGCCAGATTTACAAAGAAAAAAAGAGAGAAAGCTCAGATAAACAAAATTAGAAATGAAAGAGGAAAAACAACAATGGACACCACAGAAATACAAATTTTAAGAGAATAATATGAAATACTATATGCCAACAAAACGGATAATCTAGAGGAAATGGATAAATTCTTAGACTCTTACAACCTTCTAAAGCTGAATCAAGAAGAAACAGATGACCTGAATAGGCCAATCACAAGGAAAGAGATTGAAACAGTAATCAAAAGCATGCCAAAGAATAAAACCCCAGGACCAGAGGGTCTCCCAGGGCACTTCTGCCAAACTTTCACAGAGAATTTAATACCTATCCTTCTCAAGCTATTCCAAAAAATTAGGGAAGATGGAACACTTCCTAACTCATTTTATGAGGCCAACATCACTCCGATATCAAAGCCTCACAAGGACAGCACGAAAAAGGAAACTACAGGCCAATATCACTGATGAACAAAGATGCAAAAGCCCTCAAAAAAATTTTGGTGAACCAAATTCAGCAATACATCAAAAGGATCATACATCATGATCAAGTGGGATTTCTAATGGGGATATAGGGATGGTTCAACATCTGCAAATCAATCAATATGATACACCACATCAACAAATTGAGGAAAAAAAACACATGATCATCTCAATTGATGCAGAGAAAGCATTTGATAAGATCCAACAAAGATTTATGATAAAAATTCTCAAGAAAATGGGGATAGAAGGAAATTACCTCAACACAATAAAGGCCATATATGACAAACCCACAGCCAATATCATACTCAATGGGCAAAAACTGAATGCCATCCCCTGAGAACAGGAACAGGACAAGGATGCCTGCTATCCACTACTCTTATTCAACATAGTACTGGAGGTTTTGGCCAGAGCAATTAAGCAAGAGAAAGGAATAAGAAGAATCCAAATAGGGAGTGAAGAAGTGAAACTCTCACTGTTTGCAGACGACATGATCTTATATATAGAAAACCTCAAAGAATCCATCAGAAACTAACAGAAATAATTAGCACCTACAGGAAAGTTGCAGTGTACAAAATCAACTTACAAAAATCAACTGCTTTTCTATACTCCAATAACAAACTTACAGAAAGAGAACTCAAGAATATAATTCCATTTACAATCACAACTAAAAGAATAAATTACCCAGGAATAAATTTAACCAAGTAGGTGAAGGCCTTATACAATGAAAACTATGAGACACTACTGAAATAAATTGACAATGACATAAAGAGATTCTATGCACATGTATTGGAAGAATAAACACAGTTAAAATGTCCATGCTACTCAAAGCCATCTACAGATTCAGTGCAATCCCAATCAGAATCCCAATGATGTTCTTCATGGAAATAGAACAAAGAATCCTAAAATTCATATGGGTAACCAAAGACCCTGAATTGCTAATGCAATCCTGAGAAAAAAGAACAAAGCTGGAAGTATCACAATCCCTGACTTCAAAATGTACTACAAAGCCATTGTGATCAAAATGCCATGGTACTGGTACAACAAAGGCACACAGGTCAATGGAACAGAACTGAAAGCCCTGAAATGAAACTGCACATCCATGGACAGCTAATATTCAACAAAGGTGCCAAGAACATACATTGGAGATAAGATAGTTTCTTCAATATATGGCGTTGGGAAAACTGGACAGCCACATGCAAAAGAATGAAGGTAGACCATTATCTCACACCATTCACGAAAATAAACTCAAAATGAATCAAAGACTTGAAGATGAGTCCTGAAACCATAAAACTCCTGGAAGATAACATAGGTAGTAGACTCACTGAGATCGAATTAAAAAGGATCTTTTTGAATACCAAGTCTTCTCAAACAAGGGAAACAAAAGAAAAAATAAATGAGTGGGAGTTCATGAGACTAAAGAGCTTCTGCAAGGCAAAAGAAACTAGGATCAAAACAAAGAGACAACCCACCAACTGGGAGAAAATATTTGCCAGTCATATATCTGACAAGGGGTTAATCTCCATAATATATAAGGAACTCACACAACTGAACAATTAAAAAAAACAAACAACCCAATCAAAAATGAGCAGAGGATATGAACAGGTATTTTTCCAAAGTAGATATGCAAATTGCCAATAAACACATGAAAAGATATTCCACATCACTAATCATCAGGGAAATGTAAATCAAAGCTACGCTAAGATACTACCTTATGCCTGTTAAAATCACTATAATCACTATAAACAACAAATGTTGGAGAGGGTATGGAGAAAAGGGAACCCTCATACACTGCTGGTGGGAATGCAAACTGGTGCAGCCATTATGGAAAACAATATGGAGATTCCTGAAAAAACTAAAATTAGAACTACCATGTGACCCAGCTATCCCACTACTGTGTATACCCAAAGAATTTGAAATCAACAATCCAAAGTAATATATGCACCCCTATGTTCATTGCAACACTATTCACAATAGCCCAGACATGGAAATAATCCAAGTGCCCATTGACTGATGACTGGATAAAGAAGATGTAGAAATGTATATATATATATATATATGTGTGTGTGTGTGTGTGTGTGTGTACACAATGAAATACTACTCAGCCATAAAAAAGACAAATTCATCCCATTTGCAACAACATGGAAGGACCTCGAGGTAATTATGCTATGTGAAATAAGCCAGACTGAGAAAGACCAATACCAGATGATTTCACTCATATGCAGAATATGAACAAACCCACCGACAAGGAAAACAGTTCAGTGGTTATCAGGGGAAAGGGTTGGGGGATGTGCGCAGGGGGTAATTGGCAGTATTTATGGGGTGACAGTCAAGAAATAATGTGCAACGGAAATCTCACATTGATGTGAACTATTATGAACTCAATTAAAAAAGTATCATAAAAATAGGATAGTCTCTTCAAAAAAATGTGTTGGGGAAACTAGATATTCACATGCAAAATCTTACAATATCCTAAACATGGAAACAACCTAAGTGCCTATCAATAGATGAACAGATAAAGAAGATGTGGTACACATGTAAAGATGAATATTATTCGGTCATAAAAAAGAAGGAAATCCTGCCATTTGCAATGACATGGATAAACCTAGAAAACATTATGCTAGGTGAAATAAGCCAAATAGAGAAAAATAAATACTGTATGGTATCACTTGTAAATGGAATCTCAAAAAAAAGTGAAATTCATAGAAATAAAGTATAACAGTGGTTGTCAGGGGCTGTGGATAGAGGAAACGGGGAGATGTTGGTCAAACATTACAAACTCTCAGTTATAATGTGAATACATTCTGGGAATCTAATATATACCGTGTTGACTTCAGTTAATAATATTGCATTATACATTTAAAATTTCTAACACAGTAGATCTTAAGTGTTCTTGGGACACCAAAAAAAAACCCAAACCAAACAAAATATGGATATGATGGATGAGTTAATTCACTTAAAGAAGAGCAAAGTGAGAGAAATTTCACTTCTTGATTTAAAAATTCACTTTAAAGCTACAATAATCAAGAAAGTGTAGCACTGGCATAATGATACAAATATAGACCAATGCATCAGAATTAAGAGTCCAGAAATAACCCTCATAAAGAATAAACATTATATTTGTGGTCAAATTTTTTTTGACGCAGTCATGAAGCCAATTCAATGAGGAAGGGATAATCTTTTCGAAACATGGTGCTGAATGTGAACATCACTTCCCAACTCCACATTCAATGACACCATGTCGGTAGATTGAATTCACCGTAATGGGAATAATGAAGCTATGGAAATTGGCAAATGCTAGAAAGCAGGACTTTGTAAACAAAAGAGAGGGGGCCATTTTTTATTTACTTAGTAGTGCACCACTGCACTTATAATTAGGAGATATTTCTCATTATCTCTGGTTAGGGCTCCTCCCTTAACATCTCACCTACTTCTTCTGATATTAGTATAGATATACCAGCCTTCTTTTGGTTCATTTTTATATGTTTTTTCTTTTCCATCACTTTACTTTACATTTTTCTGTGTCCTTATATTTTTGAGGTGTCTGTGGTTAACAGTGTAAATTTGGATTTTGCTCTGTTTATGTGGATCTACAATCGTTACATTTCTGGAGCATTGATCGATTTACATCTAACGTAATCATGATATAATTAAATTTGTGTTTTCTATCTTAGTGTACATTTTCTATTTGAGACGTATTATTTATCATATTTATTATCACTTCTCTTTTGCTCTTTTGATTAATTAAATAAACGTTTTGTTACACTATTCCTCTGCCTGTATCTTATTAATCATACATTATTATTACTTTATAATTCTTTTCTGTGCCTTATGTAGATATTACTTCTCACGTTCTCCTTTAATTTTTTCATTGTTACACAATATATATAAGAAGAAATTTACCAATTTAAGCATTTGAAGTATAAAACTCATTGGCATTTAGTACATTCTTCACCACTATCTCATTCAAGGACTTCAAGAGGAAACTCTGTGAAATATAAATGTAATTGAGTCCTTTGTAGTTGTGAAAAAAAAAATGATAACAAAGGTATCTATGAATCAATATGGAGGAATTTCTAGGTCATATTGTTAATGGGAAAAACGCATCATAAGGCATCTATAAATGCTACTTTTTGTATAAAAATGAAGGGGGAAATATGCATGTATCTGCCCATTTGAGCAAAAAGCAACATAAAAAGAATTAATCATAAACTAGTGAGATCACTTATCTACAGAATGTGGATGGGAATGGGGTAGATAGGATAGGGAGAAGAGTGTATTTAATGTATTACTTTGACTATACTATCTTTTACTTAGTAAAAATAAATAGAAAATCATGGGAAATAAAGCAAAATGGAATCAAACAAAACAAATGAACCTAACTATATTGCAAATTAATCTCATAACTAAACTAATTGGGAAAATAAAATAAGTAACGTAAGTAATTCTTGAACACAGGATTTTGTCTATATAAACTCTCAATAAAGAAAAACTGTAAACAAAATTTTTGAGCTGCAGCTACTTTGTCATTAACAATGATGTGAGTTCAAGATTCTGAAGTTACTTAAAATGTATTCAAAGATTCAACAAGGAAGTAAACATATTGTGAAAGGCACCATGTAGATGGAAAAGAAGAGGCTAGAAAGAACTCTGATGTCAAACTAGAATTGCAGCTGTCAACTTGAACCATGGCTTCTCAAATATATAAATAGATTGAAATGTATATGTTGGATGTGTCAATATCTATACTGTTCTCATTCCCCATTCCTTCTGTTCCACTCTTGACTCACCTCCTATGGATAAGAATTCCTTTAGATTATTAGTTTCTACTTCCTGTGTTTCTTTTATATATGCTTCCTAGCTACATCTTCTGAGATCATTTAGAAGCCTTGAAAGCAACGAACACACCTAATTCCAATTTTTTCTCTTTACCCTTCTCCTCTATGAGGACCAATACGCTTAGAAAAATGGCTGATTCCACGGCCAGGCCCAGGACTTGGCAAGATTATCCAAGAAAATTTTGCTGGGCCTGAAGCTGAATAATACTCAGTGAATCATGGGGACACAGGGCCAGCTTGAAGGAGCTCCCACTGGCCAAATCTGGAATAATTTGAGCTTCAAAATGAATAACAACAATTACAGACTACAAATAACAAATAAGAACACAAGTCCATAATGATAGAGTTAAATCAATGCAAAACAAATAGTGAGACTAATGGAAATTTCTGCGTTATAGGAAAATGCAATTTATAAATGCAGAAGAAATGATAGTATTAGAAATTTAGCATTAGGCAACTCTTGACCTTCTGACGAGATGTCAGAAGGAGGATCATAAAACCTTGATGATATCGAAGGTTGGATATCGGGAATAGATGATGTCTGCAATTGATTACAGGTAACTGAATCTCCAAAAAAGTGAAACTGTGGATAAGGGGGTACTAATGTACTTTAAGGCAGAAACACTCATAGCAGTTTGTGGATGCTCATCTATTATTTCTGCCACTGTGAATTATTACAGTTTGCCTTTGTGTTGGTGTAGTAAATTACCATATTATGACCATAAAAAATATACTAATAGAAGGGAGAGACCTTGGCTTTCTTGTTCATGGATGCAATCTCAGCCCTTAGCAGAGGTCCTTTTTCAGACTCAATGTTCAATAAAATATGGTTGAATGAAACAGTGAAGCCCTATTGCTTCTGTGCAATGAGGTCTTGTTGGCTGCTTTTGGGTGTGATGTTTTCCTGGAGCCAGACTGGGAAGAGGGAAGATGTGTGCACCCACATGTGGAAAATTAAAAGGAGTGTAGTTAAATATTTATAATTTTCCTGGCAAATTAAAGTATGAAATGTCATGGTCCCTATCATCTTTTCTGGGTTCCTGAGATTCCAAAACCATCTTCACCACCAGCATATAGAAGAGCAGTATGAGACCTGAGAACCAGAGCAGTGAGTCTGAGTTCTTCCTCCTGGGGTTAGCCATCCCACTGGAGCAGCAGGGCATGTTCTCCACCCTATTCCTGGGCATGTACCTGACTGGGGAATCTGCTCATCTTCCTGCTCATCAGGCTGGACTCTCGCCTACACACCCCCATGAACTTCTTCCTCAGCAACTTGGCCCTCAGTGACGTCTCCTTTTCATTTATCACTGTCAATAAGATGCTGATGAACATGCATACTCACTGCCAATCTGTCACTTATGCAGGGTGCATTTTACAGGCGTATTTCTTTATACTATTTGGTTTCCTTGATAGCTTTCTTCTTGCAGTGGTGGCATATGACAGGTCTGTGGCCATCTGTCACTCTCTTCACTACACCATTTTCATGTGGTTAGAGCTGTGTGTTTTGTTTGTTGATTGGGTCCTGGGTCCTCTCCTGTGCCATTGTTTTTCTCCAGACACTCTTAGAAGTCCCTCTGTCCCTCTATGCTAATAGGAGCCTTCCCCATTCTTTTGAGCCCTTGCTGTTCCGCTTAAGCTCTCCTGCTCAGACATCTCCCTCAAAGACCTGCTCATCTTCATTCTAAGGGTTATGTCTGTCTTTTTGCCATTGAGTGTCCTTATCAGAGTCTCTATTGTCTCTTATGTCCTTGTCAGGGGCTCTATTCTGTTGGTGCCCTCTACCAAAGGGTTCTGCAAAGCCTTATCCACAAGTGGCTCCACCTCTATGTTTTGTTTATATTCTATGGGACAATTACTGCATTATATTTTTTCCATCATCTAGCAATTCAAAGAACAACATTATTGCCTCCATAATGTGCATGGCTGTCACTCCCATGGTAAATCCCTTTATCTATAGTCTTAAGAACAAAGACATGAAAGGGCCACTAGCCAGACTCATCAAGAGGGTGAACTCTTAAGTGAAAATCACTCAGCCAGATTATCAATTCATCAAAGATTCTCTTAAATTTCCTCCCTTGAGACATTTTGTACTGACCATTCCTGTCACTGACAAATTCCTAATATTCCTATTAAATTTGCTCTCCCTTTTTTACCTGGTTGGAGACTGGTTACCCACCTCCTTATACTGCAATCTATATTAATGATCCTGCACCAAATCTCTAGGTACACAGATATCCCAGTGTCGTTTACTGAAATTCTGTGAGACTTGGGGCACACTTGCTAGAGTCTTTGGAGATTTGCTTTTCTCTCTTATTGTTCCATTAACTTGACATGTAGCATTGCCATGACGTATTTTCATCTCTTTTTTCTTAAAGTACAAGAATTCTTTATTTTAAGAATAAGGAATTATATTTCAGAACAAGCTATAAAAATGCATCATTTCCAGTAGAAGTAACAGTAGCTAGTATATTTATTATTCTTTAAGGCCTCATAACATTAGCTCACTTAATTCTTACCACAACCCTCGTAAATAAATGGTATTATGATTTCCATTTTACAGATGAGGAAACCAAAGAAAAGACGGCTGCACCAGAATTGAAACACAAATCTATTTGATTAAAACTCATGCTTTTAACTCTACTGTATATTAAAAGAGACGGGTGGGGCCTGTCCAGTGGTGCAGCAGTTAAGTTTGCACATTCAGCTTGGGCAGCCCAGGGTTCACCAATTCAGGTCCCAGGCGTGGACCTATGCACTGCTTGTCAAGTGATGCTGTGGCAGGCATCCCACACATAAAGTAGAGGAAGATGGGCATGGATGTTAGCTCAGGGCCAGTCTTCCTCAGCAAAAAGAGGAGGATTGGAGGAAGATGTTAGCTCAGGGCTAATCTTTCTCAAAAAAAAATAATAATTAAACAGTGAAACCATCTAAGTCTGGGTTTTATTTGTGGGTAAGTGGTGATATTAATTTAATTTCATTAATAAATATAAGGATACTGTTTACCTATGAGGTATTATTGAGAAAGACTAGGGTGATGGAAATGGCTTATATATATTTTTTTTCTGTATAGTGGCTACACAGATATATACACATATAAACATTCATTAATTTTTACAGGTATTATTTGTCTTGCTTGCTCTCCTTAGGTTTTTTTTTTTTTGAGGAAGATTAGCCTGAGATAACATCCACCACCAATTCTCCACTTTTTGCTGAGGAAGACTGGCCTTGAGCTAACATCCGTGCTCATCTTCCTCTGCTTTATATGTGGGATGCCTGCCACAACATGGCTGGATAAGTGGTATGTAGGTCTGCACCCGGGATCTGAACTGGTGAATCCTGGGACGCCAAAGTGGAGTGTGCAAACTTAACCACTACATCACTGGGACAACCACTCTCCTCAGTTTTTTAAAAAATGTAAAGACAATATGAAGCTATTATGGGCAACTTTAAGCTAATGAATTTCACATTTTGAGTAAAATAGGAAGATGCTTCAAAAACAAAAATATATTAAAGAAGACAAAGGAAAAGAAAATCTGAGTAGCTCAATAACTACTAAAGAAATGGAATCCTTTATCAAATGTTCCCAAAATGGGAATATCAAGTCACAGATGGTTTCACTGATGGATTCTTCCAAACTTTTAAAGAAGAAATAACCACAGTCTTATACAAACTTTTAACCAGAATAATAAAAGAGGAAACAGTTTGTAACTCTTTTTATGAGGCAAGAATAGCCATAATACCAAAATCTGAGAAGTACATGACAAGAAAGAAAAATCAAAGACCGATCTCTCAAGTTTAAAAAATTCTAAACAAAATATTAGAAAACTGAATCTAGGTATAGACAAAAAGCCTACTCCACTGAGCCAAAGGGTTTATTTCATGATTAAAGTTTAGTTTAACATTTGAAAGGCAATCAAATTCACTACATTAATATAAAAAGGACACTAATCATTTCAAAATGTCAGTAGATGCAACAAAAGTATTTAATAAACTTCAACAGGAAATATCATACTCAGTGGAGAAATACTGAAAGCTTTTTCCCTGGAATCAGAGTCAGGGGCATTTTTTATCACCACTACATTTTTTTTTTTTTGGTAACATTGTTTTATAACATTATATAAATTTCAGGTGTACATCATTCTACTACTAAGCATATAGTCAACTAAAATGTGCATATATATTCCACACAAGAATGTTTATATCACCATTGCAGATATTCTTCAACTTACTAAGGAGTTAAATCTTGATAAATCCATAGTAAGTTGAAAATATCTTAAGTGGAAAGTACATTTATTACACTTAACCTACTGAATATCATAGCTCGGCCTAGCCCACCTTACGTGTGCTCAAAACACTTACATTAGCCTACAGCTGGGCAAAATCATCTAACACAATGTTTATTTTACAATAAAGTGATGAATACTCATGTAATTGATTGAATACTGTACTGAAAGTGAAAAAACGTAATGGTTGGATGTGTACAGACTGGCTGCGAGTGAATCTTTTGTTTACCCTTGTGATCATGTGGTTGACTGGAAGTTGTGGCTCACTGCTGCTGTCCAGCATCACGAGAGAGGATCGTACTGCATATCCCTGGCTCAGGAAAAGATCAAAATTAAAAATTTGATGTATTGTTTTTACCGAATGTATATTTCTTTGACATCATGTAAAATTGAAAAATCATAAGCCAGGGACGATCTATATTTGTAAAATATCCAACTGGAAATTATCTAAATGGCTAACAACAGTAGAATAGATGAATTTTGGTATGTCTGTGAGTGGTATATTAGCAGCAATGAGAATGAATGAAACATAGCTATGTGCTTCCTGTCCTCCTCCCTGTCCTACCCTCCCCGATCGCACCCCAAGGATTTGGAGTGTCTGTCTCAGTGATCCAGTCTGTGTCACCATCTTGTTGGCCATGAGTGTGGAGGGGGAAAGGGAATAACTTGTCTCTCACATTCCCAGGTCTTCAGAGTAATAAGAACAATACACGGGGGAATGCATCTGAAGAAATGCATTTTCACCTAGATCTCATTTAGATGACAAGATCCTAGACTTGACCTGATGTTGCAATAGGCTGAGATTTTGAGTCTCTTGGGATGTGTGAGTCTATTCTGAATGTGGGAAGAATGTAAATATTTTGTGGCAAGAGTGCAGGCTGTGGTAAATTAAAGAGTGATGAAATTTCTTTGCTATTCTTCCTATGGAGCTGTAGAGCTTAACTTCCTTCCCTTAGTCACTGGCCCGGCCTTAGTGACTTGTTTGGTATGTAGGAGGTAGTGAAAGTGAGATTCTAGGATTTCTAAAGCTAGGTGTTAGGAACACCATGCAGCTTCCACCTTGACCCCTTAGAATGTTTGCTCTCAAAAAGCTCCCTTTCGGAACCCAGCTGCCATCCTGTGAGCAGTCCAGGTGATATGGAAAGGCCACATATAGGTGCACAGAGCTAACAAACAAATGGAGAATGCATGAGTTATTCAAAAACAGTACTCATAAAACCAGCTATGTGTGAAAAATTAAAAGTAAAGTTAGATCCTTTTCTCTTACCATACCACAACATAAAGTGCAGGTAAGTTAAAGATTTAAATATAGTATTTAAAATTTAGAAGAAAAATTAAATCAGATTTCCCTGATTTATGAGAAGAAAGACATTTTAGTATAAAAGTAATGTAAAAAAATCACAAACCCAACAGCTATTGATTTTGACTACAAAAATAATTTTTAAAAACTATAATACATAATGGAACTGCAAGGACAGAAAAGAAACAGAATAAAATGTTTTAATTTTAATTTATTGCCTTTAATATCCATTCAAAAAAGCATGGGCATGCGAATAGAAAAAAAAAAAAAAACTGCTAATAGGGGCCAGCCCCATGGCTGAGTGGTGAAGTTCGCGAGCTTGGCACAGGGTTTCGCCAGTTCGGATCCTGGACGTGCACCTAGCACTGCTCATCAAGCCATGCTGAGGTGGTGTCCCACATGGCACAACTGGACAGACCTACAACTAGAATATACAACTATATACTGGCGGACTTTGGGGAGAAGAAGAGGAAAGAAAGAAGAAAGAAGAAGGAGAAGGAGGAGGTGGTTGAGGAGGAGGAGGAGGAGGAGAAGAAGAAGACGAAGGAAAATTGGCAACAGATGTTAGCTCAAGTGCCAATCTTTAAAAAAGTAAAGTACAAATATATCAACCAGGATAATTTGAGAAATAATTACTCATGGTTAAAAATCATCTGAAACAAATATTTAATCTTACCAGTAACCAAAGGCATGTAAATTAGAACAATTAGTTTATTTTGCATCTATGAAATTATTAATGATTTAAACCATCAATGTTACTGGAACAAAGTATGGTGGTTAAGAGCATGGACTCTAGAGTCATGCACACCTAGGTTGGAATCCCATCAGCTCCATTTAGTAGTTGTATGACCTTCATCAGGTCATTATCCTCAGTTTTCTCGTCAGTAAAATGAGAATAATAACAGTTCCTTCATCCTAAGGTTGCTGTGATAACTTGAGATCATGTAATGAAAGTGTTTATAAGTATTAGATAGTATTAATAAAAATTCAGGAGACAGAACTTTTGTAGCAGCTGCTACGTATCAGGCATTGTGGCTGCTGTACTCTATGTAGGCTGCCTCATTTAATTGAGAGTTTAGGGCTTGAGGGAATTGCTTCATGTTAGGATTTCTCTCTTTAGGGAAATCACTAGCAGATGTGGTCACATTATAATTTTGAATCTGATGTCTCCCTCAATTCAGTATTACCTAAGTCATGGGGGAGACTCTAAATTATCCAGTGCATAGGCAGGAGTTCCCAGGATGACTGCTGGTCAAGCTGAAATGCTGAATCCTAGCAAGAGGCTTCAGAATCACACTTCCAAGACCCACATCTGAGACCGTAACTCCTGGGAGAGAGATGCCCTCAGTTCCCCCAGGACCCAGCCAGAACTGGCTGGAGAATAGGCAGCACAATGACACTGAGGTTGGCTCTAATGAGCTCTGGGGAATGGTGTTCTAGGAGCCTTTAAAACCCTAAGAAAGACTCCTGTCTTCCCAGGCCTATGGAAGCTGAAAGTCGTTAACTCCAGGTGGTCCTAATAAACCCGGGACTCCATAGACTCCAACTTCACTGACTGAGTCAGAAAGGTCTCAGACATTTCCTCATTGTGAATTTTCCATCCAGAGAACAGAACTGGAGAATCTGAAGATCCACAATCTGATAGGTGACAATCTGGAAAGGGTAGGAAACACATGCACACACACACATCCCTTCCCAGCCCAACGACTAGGAAAAGTTTCTAGGGTAGATAATGTGACTGTCTGCCTAAGATCAGAACCCTCTCTGTGAACCAAAGAACAAATGGAGGAATAAATATTCGCAAAAACTTCTAAGGTCACAGTTTCTACAAGGCCAATGTGAAATGACCTCTTACAGCAGCTTGCTCTAAATCCTAGGAGAGCAGAATAGAGCAGCTATTATCAAGCGCAGAGAGGGAGAGCCTGATTCCTTTCACCTTTCCTCCCTCTGATGAAGATTAAGTATCAGAGAGATACAGGATAAGTGCAGGGGTGAAGGCACAGGCTTTGGAGTGAGATACACTTGCACTTGAATCTCATTTACCAGCTATCTGGAGTACATCAAATATTTCTGAGACTCCTTTTCACCATTTGCAAAATTGTGGAGGATAATAATACCTACTTCATGGTCTTGTGAACAACAAAACAATATCATCAAAGTATGTGGCACTTATCAAGGCTCTACAAATAGGTACTGATCATGTTGATGTTCAAGACACCAGCGGACTGAAATACCAGTTCCCAGAGTGAATACTAGTGCACAGAAGAAAGAGGAGAGTAGACAGGGACACAGCAAAAAGGGTGATGGAGGGGCAGGGGTGGGCTCCTGTCCTGTTTGTGGGGGAGAGAACCTAACAACAGATGGGGAGCATAGGACATCACAGACACTGCCCTGAGTCCACACATCCTATTCCCCCAATTAGGGAAGAGGACAGGGACTGGAGCTGAATGGGTGAAGTCAAGTTCTAGGTATGGGGAGGCAAGCATAGAGGAGGCTATCTTCTTCAAAGTCACTTTCAGGCTCCACACAGAAGGCTATTGTGTGTGCACACGCGCACGCGCGTGTGTGTGTGTGTGTGTGTGTGTACTGGGTAGGGGCAGTGATGGAAATCATGTATCTCTTTTTCAATTGGTAAGCATAAATGACTTTTCCAATCTTGCCTTCAAGGATATGGTCATTTTCTCACCTCCTCCAGTAGCCTAGAATGATTTCTCCAGCCATTCTTTTCTATTTTCTCTAGACCCTATTATAGCATAGAAAGCACAATTTGTACTTGAATGCATATTATTTTGACTGTTCTCTAAGTGTGCCTTGGGTATTGTCTTACATCCTTGATGAGATCCAGAGATTCTTATTGGCAATGCCCATTTAATCTCCTTTATTTCCCCAGAATATTTCTAGCTCCACAGATATATATCTATGAATGGATTTAATAATTTAATACTGACACTTGAAAGGATTTTATCTGCGCAGATAACAAGAACCACAGGGCATGGGAAAACCAAGCAGAGTGAACCAAACTGCTGTTGCAGATTTCCTCCTTCTAGGACTCTCTGAGCGGCCAGAGGAGCAGCCTCTCCTACTTGGCATCTTCCTGGGCATGTACCTGGTCACTATGATGGGGAACCTACTCATCACCCTGGCCATCAGCTCTGACCCACACCTCCATACTCCCATGTACTTTTTTCTGGCCAACCTATCAGTAGCTGATGCCTGTTTCACTTCTGCTTCAATCCCCAAAATGCTGGCCAACATTCATACACAGAACCATACCATCTCCTATTCTGGGTGCCTTGCACAGCTATATTTCCTCCTAATGTTTGGTGGCCTTGACAACTGCCTTCTGGCAGTGATGGCATATGACCGCTATATGGCCATCTGCCAGCCACTCCATTACAGCACAGCTATGAGACCCCAGCTCTGTGCACTAATGTTGGGCATCTGCTGGGTGCTAACCAACTGTCCTGCCCTGGTGCACACATTGTTGCTGACCCATGTGGCCTTCTGTGCTCACAAGGCCATCCCCCACTTCTACTGAGATCCCAGTGCTCTACTGAAGCTTGCCTGCTCAGATACCCGTGTTAATGAGCTGATGATCATCACCATGGGCCTGATGTTCCTCACGGCTCCCCTCACGCTGATCATCCTCTCCTATGTCCGCATTTCCTGGGCTGTGTTTGGCATCTCATCTCCCAGAGGGTGGTGGAAGGCCTTCTCTACCTGCGGTTCTCACCTCACCATGGTCCTGCTCTTCTATGGGTCTCTTATGGGTGTGTATTTACTTCCTCCGTCAACTCACTCTGCAGAGAGGGAGAGTAGGGCTGCCATTCTCTATGCGGTGATTATTCCCATGCTAAACCCATTTATCTATAGCTTGAGGAACAGAGACATGAAGAAGGCTTTGGGTAAACTATTTGGCGGTGGGAAAATCTTCTTCTTACCATGATGGTGATGCCTGATTCTGGCTCCTGATCAGCCTCTGCTCGCCACCAATTCAATGATTCCACCACTCTCAGATTGATTTTACAGGAAGGTTCTCAGGTAACTCTGAGTTAGGGATGTAACAAAAAAGATATTTCCACTCCTTTACTTGACTTTGGAATGAGGTGTTCTGTCTCAGTCTCTCTCCTGATCCCAGTGAAGCAACCATTCCTAAGAGCGGGACACCATTCCTCCCTCCTCGTCTCTAAAGCCAGTATAGTACCCAGAGTGAGCTAAGGTATGTGATGGCCCAAGTAAGTCTGCCCTTGAGGGCCATGGTTTGAGGTGAAGAGATGAGAATACAAACATTTATTCATCATCTACTGTTATTCGTTGTTCTTCACATCAGTTCTTTGAGATAGAATTGTGAAACAATGACTCAGAATGTGAAATAAGTTCCCCAAATCAGGTAAGTTTGATTCTAATACCCATCCTCTTTCTACTATACCACATTGTAGAGAGCGTGACAAACACTGAATAATTATAGAAGGAGATAAAGAATTAAATTAATACATATTTTATGGTATTTCCTTAATATTCTATTTCTTTAACTTGAAAGCATTCCTTTCTGTTATTGTAATGGATAGGCAAAACAGAGCCAATGTTTATGTGTGCATACTGTGTGCCAATTTTGTACTAAGTACACTGTGCATTCTCTGGATTCTTTCATAAAATATTCCCTAAAATACAAAATGATAAATCAAGTGTGCTGGAAATTTGAGGGCAATAATTTGATGAAAAATAGTCTGGTGAAAATTTGTGTTTCAAGAAGTCACAAAGCTTAACAGTGGTTATCATTTTGCAGCAGGTTTACAGGTTATTAGTTTCTTTTTTATATCTACATGTTTCAAAACATATAGATGTTTTTATAACCAAGAAACGAAATTTGGGGGTTGGCGCAAAAAAATTTTACAGTAATTAGAAATTCACCCCAGAGAGCTAAGGAAGCATCTAAACAGAGCTCTCTGAAGTCTCAAGATCAAGTTCATCCTGGACCAAGTTTTTTAAAAAAGGAGGTATGATTTTTGGATGTATTGTACCTTAGATTTTGTTTTGAGAGGAAGAAAATTTTAAAGGAAAAAGATTGTATCTGCATGCATTTCCCTTTGGCCATCCTCTCTTCCACCTTCTGTCCCTTCTCCTTGGATGAAAGAGGTGGGAATAATGAGACACCTGGAGAAAGCAGACTAGACCATCCTGGCTTTGAATTAGTTTACTTGGCCCTGACCACAGCAACCTACTCCTGCAATTTCTGATACTAAAGCAAAGGTCAGATAAACCAAATTCTGTGTTTGTCAATAATATCCCTCTTTTTTCTGAACTAATTTCTTATGTCTAATATCCCCACCCTTGGCCTCCAGTCACCCAGGTACACCATGCCCTCTGAACAGACTATCCTAGTTATCCCAGTCAAAATTCCCATTTCTGGAGCACTCAACCAAATATGATTATATCCCTTAAAAGAGATGCACTCAACTTATTATTTAGGTTCATTCTTCCACAGGACCATTTGCACTTTCAAGGATGAATTTTGTAAAACTAATGAATCTCGATTGGATAGGATACTTCTAGAAATATTTCTAAGCCCAGAAAATTTTAGGAGCTGGAATATGGTACAGTTATACCTCATCCATTTTTCCTTTTGTAATGTTATCAGCCACCTCTGCCCCTCAAGAGACTCAGAAAATAAAGGGGTTATTGTTTAGGCAGAGCAAATGAGTTGGAAAAGAAGTGCATATATAATCTAAAAAAGGACTCCATAAATAAAAAAGTCATTGTCACTTTACTTTTTTCCAGAAGTTATATCTGCTTCAATTAACATTTTAAATCTATAATCAAACTTTAGTTTGTTTTCATTATGAAAAGTTTTTCTTTTGTAAATGGAGACTTAGAGACTTTATATGGTATCTAAGTATCCCACTATATCCTATGGCATATGGATAGCTTATTATAATTAGTAAAATTCTGAAAATGGAAATAGTCCTTTACATAGTACAGAATCACAATGTAATGACTTTTGGAAATAACACCATACCAAATTTATATTTTAAAATACTGTTGGATATTGTAATTGGGTTTTTAAATGACAATAATTGAACCTGTGTGGAGGCAGTCAAAGGAGCCACTCTTAAATGCTACAGACAGTGGGAATATAAATTGGCATAGATTTTCAGGAATTAAGTTGATAATCTATACAATGAGGACAAAAAAGATTTGTACTTTATGACTTAATCTTTCACTTCCAGGAGTTTCATGAAGGAAATACTAAAAAAAATATTATCAAGAATTTATGTACAATGATATCACTCATTGGAGAAACAGAAACTGCCCAAATTTTAGTCACTGGGGCTCCGTTAGTTAAATTGTGCTATGTTGATATCTTGGACTATTGTATGGGTTTTCCAATTTTTTGATAACGCATATTTTACACAGAATAATCTTAATAGCAAATTCCTTATTATTGAGTTTACTATGAATTCCTCATTTGTAATACTTGGCTAAAAATGCTTGAATAAAATACACCAAAATATTAAGAGTGGCCATCCTGGACATGATGGAACTATGTATGGTCATTGTTTTCTTTCTTCAACATCCATTTTTAGCTTGTATTTTCCACATTGTCTGCAATAAAATATTACTATGATAATCAAATTTAAATATATTTTAAAATTTTTATCAACTTGTTTTAGTCAATATTTATATTTTGGTTATCTAGAGTTTTCTCTAGAGGTAAAATCAATCTTTCTCTTCTTCAAGAGACAATTGATAGATAACTCCAAGCTGTCAACAAACAGATGCTAGATGAAGTTATTATATTTCCTGCTATAAGGGTGAGAGGCAGAAGACTTAAAGAAAATTAAGTTTTTCAAAAATAAAAGTGATTCTTTCTCTGTATTAGAAATCAGTTGTGATGTTTTCATTTTGAACTGATGGAGTTTTCTGTCTATCCACATGAGCATAAGGGGCCTGGTGTTATAATTATTCCAGGATTAAGTCTATGTTTCCTTATCTATTGTGTTAATCAAAGTTCTGGGTAAGGAAAAAGAAACTACTGATGATATTTTAAGCAGAAATGAAGTTAATTCATGGAATTGAGTGCTTACAAAGTCATTGAAAGTGTTATAGAATCACAGGCTCTAAGATGAGTCTCCAAAAGCAACATTAAGAACAATAATAGTCTTACCCACATGGAGTACTTTTATCTCATGCAGTTAGGAAGGAGGGGAATCGGAAGATTGCAACTGGAACTACTGAATTCAAGAGCATATCACTGCAGCTGCAACCCAAGTATCAGAAATCAACATCCAAACTACCTCTTGATTCCCACTAACATGATGACTGGACACAGAAAAGTGGGCTGTAGCTGCCACAGCCAATGCAACTGCCTCTTGGCATCTATGTACCTACTGACTGGATACTGAAATTCTACTGCAGAGCAAATACCTCACCAATACGTCTGACAGTAGAAAAGGCAAAAAAAAAAAACCAAACAAGGATGCCCTCCATCTTATTTCAATATTCCAAATGTCACACAAATGTATCTCTTCCATAGAACCTAATTCACATTGAGGACCTGCACTGCAAAGGAGTCTGGGAAAAGTATTCCTTTCTTCTTTCCAGCTTTTGAAATATAGAAAGATACACTAGCAAAAACTCAGAATGGATGCAGAGTGCCAATTGATTATTCTCAAACATTTATTAATAAAACCATTCAAAGATAACTTTTCTCTTTCTCTAAATTGATATGTCCAATCTACAGTAATTTAATTTAATATGGTCAAGAGAGAAGAACTGTGCTAACGTATGTAGTACAGTCTTGATCTTTCAGGGCATATGGATTGATGCTGAAGATCATAAAATACCAAGAACATTCAATGAATATATGAGAAAGGAATTCCCAGAAAAAAATGCTAAAGGTTTCAATGGCCAAGCTAAGGGCCATGCTCTAAGTCTGCTGATAACATGTACATGAGAAGACACTCAACATCCATTAGTCATTACAGAAATTCAACTCAAAACCACAACAAAATAGCACTCCACATCCACTAAGATGACTAAAATTAAAAGACAGACAATAACAAGTGCTGATAAGAATGTAGAAAAATTGGAACCCTAACACATTAATGGTGGGAATGTGAAATTCTGCAGGCACTTTGGAAACAGTTTTCAGTTTCTCCAAAACTAAACATAGATTTGCCATATGACCCAGAAATCCCACTCTTAGATATATATCCAAAATAATTAAAAACATGTATCCACACAAAAACTTGCACATTCATGTTCATAGCAGCACTATTTACAATAGTCGAAAAGTGGAAATAACACAAATGTCCATCAACTGATGAAGAGATAAATAAAATGTGGTACATCCCTACAATAAAAAGTTATCCAGCAATAAAAAGGAATGAAGTACTGATTCATGATACAATATGGATAGATCTTGAAAATATTAAGCAAAATGAAAGTCAATCGAAAAGGAGCTCATATTGTATTATTCTATTTGTATAAAATTTCCAGAATAGCCAAATCCATACAAAGAGAATATAGATGTGTGGTTCCCAAGGGCTGGGGGCAAAGGAGAATAAGGACTGACTGCTAAGGGATACAAGGTCTCTTTTGGGGTTATGAAAATATTTTAAAATCAGATAGCAGTGAGGACTGTGCAACTCTGTGAATTTACTAAATTTATTAAAATTCACTGAAGTTACACTGAAATTACACTAAATTTTATGATATGTAAATTACATCAATAAAGCTACTATTTTAAAAAATTACGCAAAACCATGATCCCCGAGAGAGTGGAAACAAATAGTTGATCTCTGATTTCCAAGTCTATTGTCTAAAGAGTAATTCTAGGTTGCAGTGTAGAAAGGAAAACCCAAACAGATCCCAGTGACCTCTCTTAGTTGAGGAGACAATGTGTGGAGATCAGGGAAGCCAAGATAGCCATAATTATTGGGAGAATACCAGGAAGAAAGGAATTCTACCAGAGAAATATCAGATATCTGCAGATGGGCTTCCTTGGGCCTTTGAGTAGGTAGAGATCTGAACATGTATGTAACTAAACTACCTGAGGCTGAAGAAAAAATCACTGGAAAGTGCTGGGTGGATCATTCACTGGAGCTCATAGAAGACTGAGAATAGTTTGTGTCCCCAGCAACCAGAGTGAACAGAAGCCTTGGACTGAGTGTTCAAAGGGGTATTCCCACAATAGTGGAGTCAAATTCTCCCTTGATGACAGGTTGCTCCAGATGTTTCCTAACAAAGCTTAAAAGTAAGCCTTGGAAAGATCAAGTATATTTAAAAAAAAAAAAACCTGCATCTAAAACAAAGTACAACAATATTTAAAGGAGGAAAAGTAAACTTAAAATCTATAAACCTAAAATTTAATGTCTGACATTCAATAAAAAATACCAGGCATACAAAGAAGCAGGTACATATTAGTCATTAGCAGGACAAAAAAATCAATTAGTGGAAATAAGCATGGAAATTACATAGTTGAAGGAAACCAGAAGACAAGAGTGTGGAAAGAGTCTTGTAAATATACTCTATATGTTCAAATGGTAGAGAACGACAAAAATGTCCTGAGGAGAAGAATTTATAACATAAAAAACACAAATTGAACTTTGTGGTTGTAAAAAACAATACATATATATATATATGTGTGTGTATATATACATATATATGTACAAAACGAAAAATATATTTGATGGACTTACAGAAAGTTGAACAACACCAAAGAAAAGATTCACTAACTTGAAAATATATGGAAACTACCTATATTAGTTTTCTAGTACTATCATAACAAAGTACCACTAACTGGGTGGCTTAATAACATACAATTCTGAAGGCTAGGAGTCCAAGATCAAAGGTGTCAGCAGGGTTGGTTCCCTCTGAAGACTCTGAGAGAGAATCTCTTTCATATGTCTCACCTAGCTTTTGGTGGTTTTCTGGCAGTCTTCGTCATTCCTTGGTTTGTAGAAGCATCACTCCAATCTCTGTCTTAATCTTCACACGATGTTCTCCCTGTGTGTGTATCTGTGTCTCAATTTCCCCTTTTTTTAAGACACCAGCTGCATTGGGTTAGGGGCCCACCCTACTCCAAAATGACTGCGTCTTAACCAATTACATCTGCAATGACTCTATTTCCAAGTAAAATGACTTTCTGAGATACTGGGGGTTAGAATTTCACCATATGAATTTAGGGAGGGGGGCACACTTCAACCCCATTACACTATCCAAAATGAAACACAAAGAGAAAATAGACTAAAAAGAAAAGTGAGTATCATTGACTTGTGAGACAATTTGTGGCCCAGGAGATGAGGAGAGTGCAGAAAAATTATTTGAAGTAATATTGACTTAAAACTTTCCAAATTTTAGGAATACTGTATGCTTCAAAATTTAAGCAGCTCAAAAAAAACCCAAGCCAAAGCCACAGAAAGGAAATCATACCAAAGTGCATCAAAATTAAGTTTATAAAATGAGTCATAAAAAGAAAATAGCAAAAGCAATCAAAGTAAAAAAGATATATACATATGTAGAAGCAGAGATAAAAACTATGTAGAATTCCATTAAAGACTATTCAAGAGAAAAGACAAATGATTGACATATTTAAAGTTATGAAAGACCAAAAAAGATCAACTTAGAACTATAAACGGAGATCTTGTCAAGATGGCAGCCTAGGCAGACTCTGAACTCACCTCCTCCCACAAACACAACCAGGTTACAACTATTCTTAGAAAAATTACCTGGAGAGAAAAGTGACAACTGGATAAAAAGAACCCCCACAACAAGGGACAGTCCTGACTGATGTGGAAGAGGCAGAAATTCCTTCTAGAGGGGAAAAAAGCCACCAACATGAGCATCAGAGCTTCACAGCTAGGTGGGTGAGAGTCACCCTAAGGTACGCAGCCCTCCCTGGAGAAGTCCCCACTTCTTAGCGGGGGCACATTACCAATATAAGCATCTTTCAGACTCAGCACAACTGAGAACAGTGTCCTACTCTCTGGCTTCACTGGCTATTAACTGCAGCCAGAAATATCCCCAGAAAAGCTATCCAAGGAAAGCTGAAAAACCTGGCTCTTAAAGGGACAACACATAAATTCACCCATCTCACAGAGCAACCTAAAATCACCAAAAAGACAGCTGCAGAGTCCTTTGGTGAAAAGAGACTTACCTGGTAGGCTCTGGGTGCATCTTGGCAAGAGGTGAGACATCTCTAGAGACTGAAAATTTGGTGGTGACCATTGTTGTGACCTACTACAGGCATGCTGAGACAGCCACTGGCAGACCCCATTGAAGTTCTTCCCCTGGCCTGATAGCCCAAGGGTCTCCCACGCCCACTAGAGTGCAGATTTAATCCAGTTCAGCCAGGGCAGGAAGTCTGCCCTAGAGACGTGCCCCACCCAAAAGCAGCCCTCAGGCTACTTGTTGGCCTGCATAGACTGGGTGCCTTGATCCTCTACAGGCAGGTGAGTGTGTCCACCTCTCTAGGGCAGGGCCTGTGTGAGGACCAGGTGAACTGTGGGGCGCATTGGTGGAGAGGTGGGTACCTCTGCAGTGGGGCAACTGGCTATACTCTAGGGGGTTGGGAAATGGGCATGGACCAGTGCTGTGTTGACAGTGTGTGTGGACCAGTGGGGGGGGTAGGGCTTATTAGTGGCAGAAGACCTGTGCTTCACAATCAACCACAAAGAGGATTGACTACACCTTCCAAAGCCTGAAACACTTGGGTGCTCCTGTGCCTAGGGCCAGCCTCACTCAGCTGCAATCCTAAGAGAGCTTACAAAGGCCTTGCAGGCCTGAGGCCTACAGCAACTGTAAGCACCTTGCAGCCAAAGGAGCTGGGGCTCCTCAAACCCAATTTACAAACCGTCAGCCAGGGAGGATAAGACTAGACTCCCTGTATACCTCAAGTGGGAGCAACCCTACCACAGCAGAAGCACACAAGCAGCCCAAACAGGGGTCACTCCTGGATCATTTAAACTGGTGATGAGAGGGAAGTGCACTGCTAAGCCTCAAAAGGCATCTCTTACATAAGTCTCCTTCTCCAAGCTCAGGAGACATAGCTGACTCACCTAATACATAGATATAAGCACAAAGAAAGAAGCATAATGAGGAGGCAAAGGAATACATTACAAGAAAGGGAACAGGACAAAACTCCATAAAAAGAACTAAATACACCAAAAATAAGCAATTTACCTGACAAAGAGTTCAAACAAAAGCTCATAAGGATGATCATTGATCTTGGGAGAAGACTGGATGAACACACTGAGCTCATCAACAAAAGAAGTGGAAAATCTAAAAAAGAACCAATCAGAAATGAAGAATACAATACTGGAAATGAAAAATTCACTAGAGGGACTCAGCAGAGGAGTAGATGATGCAGAAGAATGGATCAGCAAGCTGGAAGAAAGACTAGAGGAAATCACCCAAGCTGAACAGATAAAAGAAAAAAGAATTAGAATGGGAGCAGTCTAACGGAACTCTGGGACAATATCAAGCACACTAACATTCATATTATAAGTGTCCCAGAAGGAGAAAGGAAAGACAAAGGGGCAGAGAATCTAGTTGAAGAAATAATAGCTGAAAACGTTCCTAACATAAGGAAGGAAACAGACATCCAAGCACAGGAAGCACAGAGAGCACCAAACAAGATGAACACCAAGAGGCATACACCAAGACACATTATAATTAAAATGTCCAAAATTAAAGATAAAGGGAGAATCCTACAAGTGGCCAGAGAAAGGCAACAAGTGACATACAAAGGAAAGCCCATAAGGCCATCGGTGGACTTCTCAGCTGAAATACTACAGGCTGGAAGAGAGTGGCATGACATATTTAAAGTGCTCAAAGGAAAAAATCTACAGCCAAGAATACCCTATCCAGCAAGGTTATCATTCAGAATGGAAGAAGAGATAGCTTCCCAGAGAAGCAAAAATTAAAGGAGTTTATCACCAAGAAACTAGTTCCACAAGAAATGCTGAATGGACTTATTTAAGTGGGAAAAAGAAGACCACAAATAGGGATAAGAAAATTATCCAAAAAAAGAAAAGGCAATAAAATCACTGCTAAAGGCAAAAATACAGTAAAGGTAGCAGATCATCTACCTAAGAAGATGATATATAGGTTAAAAGACAAAAGTATCAAAATTACCTATTACAATGATAAGAGGGAAATGGATAGAAACATAGAAAACAAGAGATTAGATATGATTTCAAAAACATAAAATGTAGGAGGAGGGGATTAAAAAGTAGAGCTGTTGGAAAGAAGTCAAGATAAAGAGAATATCAACTCAATATAGATTACAATATAGGTAGAATATAGAAACCTCATGGTAATCATAAACCAGACACTTATAATAAGTAAACAAATAAGTAAGAAGAAAGAAATCAAGCATATTACTAAAGAAAGCCATCAAACCACAAAGGAAGAGAGCAAGAGAAGAAGAAAGGAACAGAGAAAAACTACTAAAATACCTGGGAAAAAAGTAACAAAATGGCAATAAATACATTTTTATCAATAGCTACTTTAAATGTCAATGGACTAAAGCACCAATCAAAAGACATAAGGGGGCCGACTGGATAAAAAAACAAGACCCGTATATATGGTGCATACAAGAGACACACTTCAGAACTAAAGACACTCACAAACTGAAAGTGAACTGATAGAAAAAGATACTCCACATAAATGACAAAGAAAAGAAAGTGGAGGTAGCAACACCTATATCAGACAAATTAGACTTTAAAACAAAAACTGTAACAAGAGACAAAGAAGGGCACTACATAATGAAAAAGGGAATAATCCAACAAGAGGATATAACACTTGTAAATATCTGTGCACCCAACATAGGAGCACCTAAATATACAAAGCAAGTATTAACAGGCATAAAAGGAGAAATAGGCAGTAACACAATAATAGTAGGGGACTTTAACACTTCACTTATACCAAAGGATAGCTCATCCAAACAGAAGATCAATAAGGAAGCATTGTTCTTAAATGACACATTAGATCAGGTGGATTTAGTAAATATAGATAGAACATTCCATCCAAAAACCACAGAATACACATTCTTTTCAAATGCACATGGAACATTCTCCAGGACTGATCACATATTAGGCCACAAAACAAGTCTCAATAAATTTAAGAAGAATGAAATAATACCAAGCATCTTTCCTGACCACAAAAGTATGAAACTAGAAATCAACCAAGGGAGGAAAATCAGAAAAGCCACAAAAATGTGGAGATTAAACGAAGTCCTACTGAACAACAATTGGGTCAATGAATAAGTCAAAGGAGAAATCAAAGAATACCTAAAGACAAATGAAACTGAAAATATGACATGCCAAAATCTATGGGATACAGCCAAATCATTTTTAAGAGGAAAGTTTACAGCAATTCAGGTGTATATCAACAATCAATAAAAATCCCAAATAAACAATCTAACAGCACATCTAAAGGAGTTGGAAAAAGAAGAGCAAACAAAGCCCAAAATCAGCAGAAGGAATTAAATAATAAAAATCAGAGAAGAAATAAATGAAATAGAGACTAAAAAATCAATGGAAAAAATTAATGAAACCAAGAGCTGGCTCTTTGAAAAGATAAACAAAATTGGTGAACCTTTAGCTAGAATCACCAAGAAAAAAAGAGAGAACTCTCAAATAAATAAAATCAGAAATGAAAGAAGAGAAATTACAACAGACACCTCAGAAATACAAAAGATTATAAGAGAATACTGTGAAAAGCTATACACCAACAAACTGGATAAGCTAGAAGAAATGGATAAATTCTTACAATCATACAACCTTCCAAAATTGGATCAAGAAGTAGAGAAATTGAATAGACCAATGACCAGTAAGGAGATCAAAATAGTTATCAAAAACCTCCGCAAAAATAAAAGTTCAGGACCAGATGGGTTCCCTGGTGAATTCTACTAACCATTCAAAGAAGACTTAATACCTATCCTTCTCAAACTCTTCCAAAAAATTGAAGAGGAGGGGAGGCTTCCTAACTCATTCTGTGAAGCAAACATTATCTGATACCAAAACCAGACAAGGACAACGCAACAAAAGAAAATTACAATCCAATATTACTGATGAACATCGATACAAAAAATCCTCAACAAAATAGTAGCAAATCAAATACAACAATACATTAAAAAGATCATACATCACGATCAAGTAGGTTTCATTCCAGGGATGCAGGGATAGTTCAACATCTGCAAATCAATCAATGTGATAGATCATATTAACAAAACCAGGAATAAAAATCATGTGATCATCTCTGTAGATGCAAAAAAGCATTTGACAAGATACAACATTCATTTATGATTAAAACTCTAAATAAAATGGTTATAAAAGGAAAATACCTCAACATAATAAAGGCCATATATGACAAACCGACAGCTAATATCATTCCCAATGGAGAAAAACTGAAAGCTATCCCTCTAAGAACAGGAACCAGACAAGGATGCCCACTGTCACCACTCTTATCTAAGATAGTGTTGGAAGTCCTAGGCAGAGCAATCAGGCAAGAAAAAGAAATAAAAAGGATTGAAACTGGAAAAGAAGAAGTGAATCTGTCACTATTTGAGAACAACATGATTTTACATATAGAAAACCCTAAAGAATCCACTAAAAAACTTTTAGCAATAATAAATGAATACAGTCAAGTCACAGGATACAAAATCAACATACAAAATCAGTTGCATTTCTATAGACTAACAATGAAGTAGCGGAAAGAGAAATTAAGAATACAATCCTATTTACAACTGTAACAAAAAGAATAAAATACCTAGGAATAAACTTAAAAAAATAGGTGAAAGATCTGTAAACCAAGAACTATAAAACATTATTGAAAGAAATTGAAGAAGACACAAAGAAGTGGAAAGATATTCTGTGCTCTTGGATTGGAAGAATTAACATAGTAATGTCCATGCTTCCTAAAGCAGTCTATAGATTCAATACAATCCCTACCAAAGTTCCAACAACAGTTTTCACAGAAAAAGAAGAAAAAATCCTAAAATTTATATGGAACAACAAAAGACCCAGAATAGCCAAAGGAATCCTGAGGAAAAAGAACAAAGCTAGAGGTATCACACTCCCTGATTTCAAAATATATTACAAAGCTATAGTAACAAAAACAGTATGGTATTGGCACAAAAATAGACACACAGATCAATGCAACAGAATCGAGATTCCAGAAATAAACCCACACATATATAGACAGTTAATTTTCGCCAAGGGCATACAATGGAGAAAGGGGAGTCTCTTCAATAAATGGTTTTGGGAAAACTGGACAGACACATGTAAAAGAAAGCAGGTAGATCGTCATCTTACACCATGTACAAAAATCAACTAAACTGGATTACAGACTTGAATGTAAGACCTGAAACCATGAAACTTCTAGAGGAAAACATAGTTAGCAGGCTCTTTGACATCGGTCCTGACAGCATATTTTCAAGTACCATGTCTGACTGGCAAGGGAAACGAAAGCAAAAATAAACAAATGGGACTGCATCACACTAAAAATCTTCTGCACAGCAAAGAAAACCATCAACAAAACAAAAAGACAACCTAACAAATGGGAGAAGATATTTACAAACCATATATCGGATAAGGGGTTAATATCCAAAATATACAAAGAACACATATGTCTCAACAACAACAACAAAACAACCCAATTGAAAAATGGGAAAAAGATCTGAACAGAGATTTCTCCAAAGAAGATATATGAATGGCCAAACAGCTACATGAAAACATGTTCAGCATCATTAACTATCAGGGAAATGCAAATCAAAACTAGAATGAGATATCACCTCTCTATGGTCAGAATGGCTATAATTAACAAGACAGGAAACAACAAGTGTTGGAGAAGATGTGGGGAGAAGGGTATCCTCATACACTGCTGGTGGCAGTGTAAACTGGTGCAGCCACTCTGGAAAACAGTATGGAGTTTCCTCAGAAAATTAAGGATAGATCTACCATATGATCCAGCTATCCCACTTCTGGGTATTTATCCAAAGAACTTGAAAACACAAATGCATAAAGATACATGCACCCCTACGTTAATCGCAGCATTATTCACAATAGCCAAGATTTGGAAGCACCCTAGGTGCACATCAAGGGATGAATGGGTAAAGAAGATGTGATATATATACACAATGGAATGCTACTCAGCCATAAGAAATAATCTAATCCGGTCATTTGTGACACCATGGATGGATCTTGAGGGTATTATGCTAAGTGAAATAACTCAGAGGGAGAAAGTCAAATACCATATGATCTCACTCATAAGTAGAAGATAAAACTGATGACAAACAAACACATAGCAACAGAGATTGGATTGGTGGTTACCACAGGGGAAGGGGGGAGGGAGGAGGGCGAAAGGGTGATCAGGCACATGTGTGGTGATGGATTGTAAGCAGTCTTTGGGTGGTGAACATGATGTAGTCTGCACAGAACTTGAAATATATTATGAAGTACATCTGAAAAACATAAAAATTTTAAAAAGTGCTATAAACCCAGGGAATCTCTTTTAAAATTGAATTTTGACAAACAAAAGACCAGAAAAGTCAAACTATCACTAGGTCAGCACTAAAGAAATGTAAAAGGTGTTTTCAAAGCAGAAGGAAAAGAATAACTGATAGAAAATGTGTTCCTCTCTACAAAGAAATGAAGAATACTAGAAATGGGGCCGGCTCCATGGCCGAGTGGTTAAGTCTGCGTGCTCTGCTTCAGCGGCCCAGGGTTTCCCTGTTTCGGATCCTGGGCGCAGACACGGCACCGCTCATCAGGCCACGTTGAGGTGGCACCCCATGTGCCACAACTAGAAGGATCCACAACTAAAATATACAACTATATACTGGGGGGCTTTGGGGAGAAAAAGCAGAAAAAGACAAAAAAAAAAAGAAGATTGGCAACAATTGTTAGCTCAGGTGGCAATCTTTGAAAAAAATAAAAGAATACTAGAAATGGTAAATATATGACATTTTCACATTTTTAATCTATATAAAATATGTGATTGTTTAAATCTATAATAATAACAAATATGTGGTGAGATTTGTAACATGTAGAAGTAAAATGTATGCTAAAACACAAAGGGTATAGAAATACAACAGAAACTTCCAGGAGTTTTATAATATATATTAACACGTAAAATTGTAACTGAAGTTAGACTAGAATAAATCAAAGATGTATACTGTAAACCATAGAGCACTATAACAAGCAAAAATAAGGCATGCACCTAAGAAGCCAATAATAGAGATAAAGATAATAATACAAACTAAATTAATCTAAAGGAAGGCAGAAAATAGGGAAAAGAAAACAAAAAATCCTCCCCAAAATCTATCTGAACTATAGGAGCTTAGCAAGGTAGCAGGATGCAAAATTAATGAACAAAACCCAAAAATCAATGGTATTGCTATATCCGAGCAATGAGCAATTGAGAATTGAAAAATTTAATATACAAGTTATAACAGTATAACAACTAAGAGGTACATATGGATAAATTTAACAAAACGTGCAATATCACTACATTAAAAACTACAAAACATTCATAAGTGAAATTAAAGAGGACTTAAATAAATAAAGAGATATACCTTGCTCATGGATTGGATGACTCAATATTATTATGGTGCCAGTTCTCTACCAAATTTATCTATAAATTTAATGCAATCAAACTCAAAATACCAGCAGGATACTTTTAGAAGCTAATTCTTAATTTTATATAGAAATGAAAAGGAGTCAGAATAACCAAAACAACTTAAAATGAAAAAAAAAACTGGCACACTTACTTTACCTAGTTTCAAAACATTTTATAAATCCACAGGAATGAAGAAATTAATAATAGCATGAGAATAGGAATATAGATCAATGAAACAATGAATAATCGTGAAGTAGATCAATACATATATAGTCAATTAATATTTTAGAAATGCACCAAGGCGATTCAATATGGAACAATATTGTTTCAACAAATGATGCAAGCAGGTTCAATATCAATATGTCTTAAAGGAACATAGACTCTTATGCTGCACAACATACAAAATTTAACTTGAAATGAGTCAGATGTATAAGAATTATAACTATAAAACTACTAGAATAAAACATAGGACAAAATCTTGGTAAACATGGAGTAGGCAAAAATGTCTTAAACAAGACTCTAAAGTCAAGAACTATAAAAGAAAACTTTATAATTTGGACTTCATGAAAATGAAATATATATGCTCTCCAAAAGAAACTTTTCATAAAATAAAAAGGCAAGCCTCAGACTGGCAGAAAATATTTGCAAAACATATTTCTAATAAACACTTGGATCCAGAGTATATACCTAAGACAAGTGACCCAAATATTTTAAAAATGTGCAAAACATTTTAACAGATAGTTCACCAAAGAAGATATATAGCAAATCAGCATGTGTAAAGACACTCACACTCATTAGGCATTAGATAAATGGAAATGAAAACCACAGTGAGTTACCACAACAAACCCACTAGAATAGCTAAACTTCAAATGACTGACAATACCTAGTGGAGGTGAGGATTTAAGGAATTGTAACTCCCACACATTGTCTGTGGTAATGCACAAAGTAGAGCCATTTTGGAAAACAGCTGGTCAATTTCTTAGAAAGCTAACTTGACCCAGCATTTCCACTCCTAGATATTTACCCAAGAGAAATAAAAACTTATTTCTACAAAGATTTGCAGGCATAGCTATATACTTATACATATATTTATGACAAAGGTGATATTACAAAGCAGTGAGGAAAGGATGGCCTTTTCAACAAATGCTGCTGGGGTAATTGAATATCTATAAAGAAGAAAGATGAATTATAACTCATACCATAAACAAAAATTACTTCCTGAAGGATTATAGATCTAAACATAAAAAGTAGAAAACAAACACTTTTAGGAAATAACATGGGACAATATCTTTATATATTTGGTCAGGTTAAAACAAAACACAAAAAGTACTAATCACAAAGGAACAAATAGATAAATTGTACTACATTAAATTTACTGTCTGTTGTTCATCAAAATATATCATTTAGATAGTGAAAAGGCAACTCACAGACTAGAAGATTCTATCTATCATCTGACCATATATCTTCCACAAAGAAATCGAATCCAGAGTATATAAAAGATTCTTCAAATCAAAAGAAAAAGGGAGAAAATGCAATAGAAAAATAAGGAAAATATTTGAATAGCTACTTCACAAAGAAGATACCCAACTGAATAATAAACATATTAAAAGGTGTTCAAATTCAGTTCATATCAAAGAAATAAAAATTAAAATCACCATGAGATACAATTACACACTTACCAGCTTGGACAAAATTTAAAAGACTAGCAATCTGAGTCTTGCTGAGGATGTGGAGCAACTAAAACACTCTTATGCTAAAAATGGGGGTTTATATTGGTACAAAACCACTGGAGTGCCATTGGGTAGGATCTGTTAAGGCCTCCCCATGACCCAGCGTTTCCACTCCTAGGTATGTACTCCAAAGAAGTGCACACAGATGCTTATCAAAAGATATTTACAAGAATATCCACAGGAGCTCTATTCACAATAGTCTAAAACCAGAAATAACCTAAATACCCACTTACATTATAATGGATTAAAAATTGTGGTATATTTACATGACTAAACCCTAAACAGAATGAGAATAAATAAACCAAATACACAGTAAACATTGATGAATCTCACCAAAAAAAAGGTAAGCAAAGTAAATCAGATAAAACTGATAAATTGGTCTACATTAAATTTAAGAACTTCTGTTCCACAAAAGACACCCAAGTTGCACTTGGTGAGGATAATAACACAGAGAAGGGTTAGAATATTGGCCAAGATACTTTGGGCTAAGACAATGTCAAGTTCAGATGAAGAAATAGATGCCTCATCTCTGCTGTCTCCATCTGGACCCTTTACCCCAGTTCCTCTTTCTGAGTCACAGATGGAAGTGAATAGGGCAAGAGTAGTGAGCCCAGAGCAGTGCCTCCCAAAGTGATGGACAAGGGAACATAGTCTGAGAGTTTGCAAGTAGAACAGGAATCCCACTTGAAAACAGCACTGCTCCTACTCTCTTTAGGGATTCAGAGACAATTAGTCTTTGTTCCCACTAATGAGAACACTGGAGCCTCCAAACCTGGTAAATATTCCCAGCATGAGGCCCCTCAGGCTGCCTCAGTTTCATTTATTTTGACTCCAGAATTCTATTCCACAGTTGTGTACAACACTGGAATTCATTTCCGTTCCATAAGGGGAAGAGGCCAAGTCTCCACACGGAGCTGTGATGTGAATTTGCTGTCGTCCAAGGGGAAAGTGCTAAGGCTGCAGAACCCCACTGCTCCATAACATCTGAGACTGGTTAAGATCAGGTGGGTAAGAGCTGAATCTGGTAGGCCCAAGTTCAAGTCTGGGCTTGACTATTTACCAGGTGCCTCATTTGAAACAAATTACTTCACCTCTTCATACCTCAGTTTCTTATCTGAAAAATAGAGAGTTCATCTTATAAGACAGTGAAAATACAATGAGACAAAATAAGTAAAGCACTTTTGGCACAGTGCCTGGCAGGATGTCAACAGTCAATACGTGTTAACTCTTCTCACTATTGTTGTTGCGATCATTGGGATGTTTGTAATTTATCCATAGGTAATAGATGACAGAGGAAGGATGGACACCCAAGTCTGTTTTATCTGAGAGTTGGCCTTCTTGAGCAGTAGGTCATTCTGCCATTTGTTATGGGAGGAAAAAAATTACTCACAAGAATGAAATTACGCTGCAAAAGCAGGAGGTAGCTACTCTAACTTTCTGGAATGCCACATCTCCTAACTGCTCTTTTCTCCAAGTTTCTTCCAGTGTCCTCTCTGCAGATACATCTTAGATTCTGTTCCTGTTAACAAAGGTTTACACAGGGCTCTGGTGCCCAGGATGCTGCCTCTTTTCCTAACTTTACAGGAACTTCAATTTCTACATGAACTTATATCTTCAGAGCCCAAAACAAACTGGTTAAACTCTCTATATCACTAACTCCAAGTGTTGAAAAGATAGCTCAATTGACTCAGTTTGATTCATCTGACTCCCTGAGTCAATCACCTGTGGCCAGAGAGCCCAGGTTATACTTTATGCAACTCTTGCTCACAATTCTCCAGCCACACTCGTCTTCCCACATTGGCCAGGCCCTTTATGACCTTGTGACCTTCAAATATGTTGGAAGGTTTATGTCCCTACTCTTCTTTCTTCTACTTCAGACATAGCTAATTACCACTGCAGGTCTCAAATTATATTTAACTCTCGCAGAGAAGTTTTCCCGGAACTCTAATCTAAAGTAGGCCATCCAATGAAATTCTCTCAGTCATACTACCATACCTCTCTTTTTCAATACTAATCAGAGTTTTTGACGATATATTTACTTGCTTAACTGTTTATTGTCAGTCTCCCCAATTAGCCTATAAGCACAGGGACTGTGCCTGTTTTGATTAAGTTTAAATATCCAGTGGCCACAGGCATTCCTGTCATAAGATAGGCAATCAATAAATATTTCATTAGATGAAAAATTACAAACATAGCTCCCTAGACCCAACATGGAGGCACCCTAAAGGATGGTCTACTCTACATGGTTACTTTCCCAAAATAGTTGATAAATATCTATAGTAAGCATGAGAAAATAAAGGTTTGACTTCCTTAGCAGGTGGAATTGTGTAATGGACTAACTTCCAGGTTTGGTAGAAGACAGATCTCAGTTTGAATATTGACTTATCTTCTTATTAGCTGTGTGATGTTAGGCTGGTCAGTTTGCCTCTCTCAGCTCTCTATTTTCTTATCTGAAATGTAGGGTAAATATACTCAGCATTACATTGTATAGATTAAATGATAGATATTGACACAGAGTAAACACATCATAAATGATTAGTATATCTACAACCCTGTAAATGGCCCCTGAAGACTTTGCCTTATTCATTGCTTCTCTTTCTGAGAATAACTCAGCATTATTCATATCTCTGGCTCCCTCCTCTTAGTCTTATTATGTGTCCAGCATATTCCAGGGATTCTGCCATTTGAGAAATATGGTACAGAACATTTCTCTGATTCTTTTATCTATGTCATTTTTAATTGGCCCCAGTTGATGAGGGACATCATCTTAATTCTTTTCTGTTTACTTTAGGGAGCTTTACTATTTGTACCTCTAAGGGTGCAGCTGGAGGAGTGAAGGGCCTTTTACCAGAGAGCCCAGATACACCACTTGTGGTTCCTTGGGCAAGTCACTCAACTCTCTAAAACATAGCCCCAACCCACCCACTTCACTCTATCTCCTTGCCCTGGTCCTGTATATGTTTCCTTACTGGCCTCTCTGTTTGCACTCTGACACCTAAAATCCTTCTGCCCACAGTAGCAGGATGATCTTTCCATACCATAGATCAGATCACAGCCATCTGCTGCTTAAACACCCACTCTTGCATACAGGTGTCTGATTGTACTGAGAATCTGCACTGCACAGCCATATATGACTTGCTCCTGCCTCCCTCCTCAATCATCTCTCCTACCCCCCTCCTTTGCTCACCATACCTGAGCCCCACTTGCCTTCTTCCTGTTTCTTCAAATACATACTCTTATCGTATGTTTGTGCTTACTGTTCCCTGCCTCTGAAACCTTCTTCCACTCATTCTTTACTTGGCTCCTTCTTCTCCATTTCTCCATAGTGAATTCGTTGTTGACCATTCAGTTTAAAGTAATCTGCTAGTCATTGCTATATTTTGTTTTCATTTTAGCACTTATTTTCCTGCTTGTCTAAGTGTTTATTTATTACATGACTCCTCTGACTAGAATAGTTTCCACGTGACAGCAGGAACCTTGTTGTATTTGTTACTATTGTTTCTCTGCTATATAGAGCAAAGGCTAGAACATACTAAGTACTCATGGAATGTGGAGTGAATAAATGAGTTAGATCTGGGTGCCTCATCAGAAGTAGATTAGTAAAGAGGTTAAGATCACAGACTCTGAAATCAGAGTTGCTAGATTTAACTTTACCTCTGGCTCTTTGTAGGAAATGCAGTTCTTTCATCAACAAAATGGGCATAATAACTATTTCACAAAGCTTTTTCAGGTTTCAATGATATAATGCACAGCTATTAATATTCTGATTCCATCTTTTTTTATGCTTTTCTTTCCATCTAGACAATATTAGGACAAGAAGTTTTTGAAGCGTCATCTCAATTTTATTCCTCAGTTACACTAGCGACATGAAACCAGGAAACCACACATTCAGTGTATCTGAATTCCTCCTCCTGGGCCTGTCTGAGCATCAGGGAAAGCAGCCTCTCCTCTTCAGCATCTTCCTGAGTATGTACCTGGTCACTGTGGTAGGCAATGTTGTCATTGTCATGGTCATTGCCTCTGATCCACACCTCCACACCTCTATGTACTTCTTCCTGGCCAACTTTTCCCTCACTGACCTGTGTTTATCATCTACCACAGTCCCCAAGATGTTGGTGAACATCCAGGCCCAAAGGCATACCATCACCTACACTGGATGCCTGTCTCAGATCTACTTCTTCCTGTGGTTCATTGGTCTAGATGTTTTCCTACTGGCAGTGATGGCATATGACCAGCTTCTGGCTATCTGCCACCCGCTTCACTATACCTTGGTCATGAGTCCCAGATGCTCTATCCTTCTGGTGATCATGTCCCTAATCCTTGCTCATTCATACTCTCTAACCCACACAATTCTCTTGGCTCAATTATCCTTCTGCACTGACAACATCATCCACCACTTCTTTTGTGAACTCCTCCCCATGTTGAAGCTCTCTTGCTCCAATACTTATGCCAACCAATGTGTGCTGATATACTGGGGAGGGACATTAACCATCTTGATCCCCTTGCTAATCATCATTTCTTATGTCCGCATTGTGGCTGCCATTGTGAGAATCCCATCAGCAATTGGGAAGTGGAAGGCCTTCTCCACGTGTGGGTCCCACCTCTCAGCAGTTTGCTTGTTCTATGTGTCTGCTATTGGGGTGTACTTCATTTCCTCCACTACTGATTCAGCCAGCAAGGACAGGATTGCAGCAGTGATGTATGCTGTGGTGACCCCCATGCTGAACCCATTCATCTATAGCCTGAGAAACAAAGACATAAAGAGTGCTTTGGGGAGATTCCTGAGCAGAAGGGCACTCCAACCTCCATGACGTTAAATACACCATTTTGGTCAGGGGAAATCAATTTATAGAGTTGTCATGGTACCTATGTCCAAATCCTGCATCTGCCACTTGCTAGCTTTCCAACCTAGGGCAAGTTAAATAACCTCATTGAGCCACAATCTCCCCACTCATTAAAGGAGGTAAAATAATATTTATCATGTAGTGTTTCTGGGAGACTTAGAATAAAAATTGTACAATATGTAAAGTTACTTGTTCCCGGTCTTATGCTTAGATCTTCATTTTCTTCAGCAATATTCAACATGTGACTCTGAGGAAGATATTTTCATTGTACAGAAGAGAAAGAGAAGGCTCAAAATGTTAAATTACTGGCCTCAATATAAACAGCTTATAAGTGACAGAGCCAGAATTTGAACCCAGACATCTTATTCCAAAATGCATACACTTAATGATTACACTCTGACTAAACAAACATGAAATCTACATATTCCTCTCAATTACTAGTTTTCTCTCTTTTATTGCTTCTTTCACACTGTTCACATACATAGTTCTAACAGCAACTTCTCCCAATACTAACAAATGATTTGAAGATGAGGCAAGGCAAATAAGAAGATAGAGGCTGGAAGTGTGAACAGCCTCATAGATGTTGTTATCTCCCCAGGGGAGCATGCCCTCTGCTTGAGCATAAGTCTCTAGTTAGATACTCTCAAATGACTTATGAATCAAGCCACTTGACCAGAGAGAAGGGTACCTGGACCGCATTATTTGGGACTCTCATTAAGTTTCCTTTACTGGGCCGTCATTCTTCAGCACTATGCCAATAGTGTATGTTTAGATGTATTTTAAAATATAATTCTATCAATTTCATTATTGAATCTCTCTTAGGGATGCTGCTAAAGATATATCCTCACAACCTACACAGAGGATTTTTCAGTAACTCAAAGGAGAAATATTGGAAACTGCCCTGTACTCTGTCAATTTCTTTGCTACTTAGTTGTGACTTTACTGTGATTTCACTGATGAACTCAGATTTTAAACATACTTTTAAATAAAAATAAGACTTACATTGGAGTCAAAAATACCTGAGTTTACGTATTAGATCTACTATTCACTGTCCTGGGGACTTTCAGCAAGTTATCAACATCTTTGAGCCTCAGTTTACAAAGATAAAGTGAATAGTAATAGTAACTATAGTAGCTGTGATCTAAAGCTGTTGTGAGAATTCACATAAATGATAACACATATAAAGTGCTTAGCACAGTGTCTTACACCTATGGTGTAATCTGCAAATTCTGCTTAACACAAATCATACCCAATTTTCTCTTCTCTTCTTTTATTTTCTGTCTCTACTCTTCTCTCCCCATCCTCTCCCTTCTCTTCTCTTCCCTCCCCCCCATCAGAGAGAAGCTTGACATTTGCAGTTTTAAATGTACAAGATGATGTACCCAGCCAAAGCTTTGTCTTAGTGAATGAATTAGTGGTACCAGGAAATTGCCTCCAGCTGTAAAAAGACATTGCAGATGTGTCTCAATATGAAGGCTGTATCACGGCCCCAGACCACCTTCTCCTCGAATGTGCATGTGATTGCAATTCTCTGCTACTGTTCATGCTTTCTAGTGATGCCAACCAGGGTTACAAAAGCAGCAGCAAATCCTTGACTTTTCCTGCTGCCTGAAGTCTAGTCAAATGTTGATTTTTACCATCCTCTCTTGCTTTTCCAGTGTTTGAGGATCACTTAAATCATAAGCATCCAGTGACCAATGAGTAAATGGCCAGGGACAATTTTAAATGGAAGTTTGCAGTCATCATATGTTATAAAATTAGCATCAAGGAAATGATTGGAGACCCTGAGATCAGGAAAATTAAATTTCCATAGCACATCACCTAAGAGTGGTAGCTTCTCGTTTCCTTTCTTGATGTAAAACTATACCTTTCCATATTCTATTCCTCCTGCCTTGAAAAACTCCTGTTTTCTGTTTCGCAATGACAGACCCTCACTTCAAGACTCTTCACAAATGTTACCTTCTAAGTGAAGTCCTCCTGGAGTCATCTATTCAGAGGGAATTATTAATTGACTCCTGTATGTGCCAGTAGACTTTTGCAACCTTCTCTGCAAAACATTTATCTCACTCTACTGTAAATATCTGCTAATATTTATCTATTTGGGGGCCATATGTTTAGCTGCTTGAGGATAGAAAATGTCCTAAAATGCTGTAATTAAAAGAGTACAAAACTGGTGAATGAATAAACAAATAAAGAAGTGAATAGAATAGAATACCCAGACATGGAAATTTAGTGTAGATAAAGATAGAAATTCAAATTTCTGATACAAAGATGCTTTATATAATAAATATACTGGGACAAATGGGTAGCCATTTGGCATACAAGCACTAGAAGAAAACATGGCAAATTCCTCTTTAATATCAGTATAAAGAACAACTTTCATTCAAAATCAAGGAGCAATAAAAGTTTGATAAATTTAACTACATGAATATTTAAAACTTTTCATGGCAAAGCAACAGTGTGAACAAAGTAACTGCAATTGATAAACTTAAAAAAGATATTTACAATGTAGATCACAAATAAAGACAAACGGCACTTTAACCAAGAGATCAAAACAAATAACACCAGTAGTGAAACATACTAACTCAATTTACTTCCTGATATGATATAATAAGAAGGACACAATTTCACTTTTGCGATAGGTCAAAATCGTATAATCTGAGTTCAAGCATGAGGAAACATCTGACCCCTCCAAATTGAGAGTTTCTACAAAATAACTGCCCAGTACTCTTCAAAAGCACCAAGGTCATGAAAGACAGAGAAAAAAACTATACAAAATTAAAAGGAATTTCAATAGTGAAATGCAATGCGTGACCCTAGATTGGATCCTGGCCTGAAAAAGGACACTACTAAGACAAGTGACAAAATGAGAATGAGGTCTGCTGATTACTTAATAGAATTTTATCAACACTAACTCCTTGACTTTGATAATTATACCATAGTAATTGGGGGAGCTGGTTATAAGGTATATGAGAATGCTTATTACTATTTTTGCAATATTTTGGAAGTCTAAAATTATTTCATAATAAACAAATATAAAAAAATTAAAAACAAAAAAGAAATCAACAACAATAAAATATGTAGGAAAGCCATAAATATTTGGAAACTAACCATCACACTTCTAAAAAAAAGAGTCAAAGAACAAATAATAAAGGAAATAAGATAATATTTCAATTCGCAAGATATTGAAAACACAACATATCAAAGTTGATGAGCTTCAGTTAAAGCAATGCTTAAAGGGAAATTTACATTGAAAGAGAAAAAAGTATCAAATAAATGAAGTAGGGTTCTATCTTAGGAAGCTATAAAATGAAAGACAAGATACACCAAGAGTAAGCAGAAGAAAAGAAATAATAAAGAGAAGTACAGAAAGTTGATTCTTTGAAAAGATTAACAAAACTGATAAACAGCTACTAGACTCAGTAGGGAAAAGGGGGGAGAACAAATTAGTTACATCAAGAAGGAAAGAATGATTACCACTGCTAAGTGATGATAAACTTTATGGGAACAAATATGTCATATTGGATGAAATTGACAAATTCCTTGAAAAATAAAGCTATTCAAAACTGACGCAAGATTTAATAGCTCTGCGAATACATTTAAAACCATTTAATTGTACAATTTAAATGGGTGAATTGTATGAGTTGTGAATTATATCTCAGTGAACCAGTTACCACAAAAATAGTTAGGTGATTTAACAGCAAAGTGAACTCACGGAAAATAAGATTAGGGAACTCATAGCTGAATCATAAAAAGAAAAGAAATCGAAAGAAAAAACATAACAGAACCTAAAAGCCGTAAGGAAGACACTCAAAAGGTGTAATATACACATGCATATTTATTTAAAGCCCCAGAAGGAGATGATGGAAATAATGGAGCAGAGGCAATGTTCAAAGTGATAGAGTCTGAGATCTTTCCAAAACCAATGACAAACAACAACTCACAGATTCAAAAAGTCAAGTGAAATCAAAGCAGAGAGAATACAAATGAAAATACATCAGTCATATTACAGACAAACTGCTAAGTGCCAAAGAGAGAAACTTCTCAAAAACAGCAAGCAATTAGTGGGAAAAGTAGGAAGAACAAAACTAACAGCTGATAGAAGTGGAAATATAAATGCCACCACACCCCTGACCTCTGGCGGAATCGTATTCAGTAAGGTTTCTCAGAGGATCTCTAGAAGGATTGTACAAAGTTGCATACAGCATAATTCACACGGTATTGTATCCTTCATTGGCTTGTCTTTCTTCTCTGTATCCTTTTCCCTTATTCATGTTTCCTAGAATCATCACTAAAATAAACTCCTGCAACCATGTCTTTGTCTCAATATCAACTTTGAAGAAACTCAAACTAATGTATTTGGTAACAAAGTTGGCTCTAAAATAAAACAAACAGATCTTCACTACAGAGTTCTGAAATTGATTGCTTGCTGTTCAGATGGTAACAAGAACACTGCTGGAGATGAGTGGGCAGTAGTAACACCTAGTGTGTGTAGCTTCACAATCAATAAGACTCTCCATTATAGTGCATTGGAGATGGATAGAGATAGAAGGAAAAACACCAGATTATGCAATACCTCTATCACTGAAAAAATAAAAGTTAAGTCTAAGAATCATGAATTTAGTTTGCTTTTGCTCTCTTTCTTATACATACTGAAGGACAATGACAGACTCAGCTCAGGCAGCTATTCACTGACAGTACCCTGTGAAAGCCAAATGGCTCCACATAACCACTTAAAACAATCGGCCAAAGTGTAGTTTGTCCTGAAAATCAGACACAGAATCTGATCACATGAATTTGAGGAACATAGCCCTAGAAGGTATCCTATTCTGAATTCAGGGTTCTGCTAAGGAAAGCGTGGAAATGTGAGACCTGTTATTGGGATATTTGGATGAAGTAATTTGAATCCGCAGAATCTTTTAAATCTTACAGATGGATGGAAGCATCGCACTTCCCTTTGGCAGAGAAGAGAGAGCACCCACTGCCTGATTACTGTGAAAAGGTTTTGTGATATATTTAGCATTTGGCTACAGCTTATTTCTCTCTCTGATTCTGCATCCTTGCAATGTAAGTGGATCTCCTTCCATTAAGAAGTGAAATTTTCACCCCAGAGTATGGATAGACTGTAAGTCTTGCTTTTGCCAATAGGGCAATGGCAAATTTGACTCAAGCAAGGATTTGAAAAGTGCTTGTTTTCTTGCTGTTCTTGGAGCACTGGAAACATGTGAACAAGCCTAGGCCAGCCTGTTGTATAATGAAAGACACATGATCCTGTCTCCCTCCAATGCTTCAGTTAAAAAGCAGCCAGTCTCCAGAAGTACAGCTGCCCAGTTGATGGGCTGCTGACTGCAGACACATTTGTAAACGTACTCAAAACCACTAAAAGATTTACCCAGCTGAGCTGAATCTAACTGCTAACCCATAGCAAAGTAAAGCAAGCAAGTGATTGCTGTTGTTGTTTTCTAAACACTAAGTTTGGAGGTGCTTTGTTATGTAGCATTAGATAATTGATAAAACCCTCTTCTGAGGTGGATGACAAGATGATGTTTGCCTTCTTCAAAATTCCTGCCTCACTCATTCTCTAGACTAATAATATGGAATAGCTTTCAGTATAGCCCCAACAGGAAACAATAGTCTTGGCTATGGGAATATTTACCTTATTCATCAAAAGGGGAGTGAGACTTGGCTAACACATGCCGCTAATAACTGAAGGAATACAAATACAAGTGGATCCTCATGATGTTGGACAAGGAAAATATGGAACATAAGACTGGATAGGGTAAAATTGTTTGACCCGGGAGCACTCTCATAAGACTCAGGAGACAGGAACACCTAGAATCAGTTCTCATACACTGCTGGGATCATCAATAAGCTTGGATATGATGGTAGCCTACAGTAAATGAAATGCAGATGCTAGAACACCTTAGCAAAATATCAAGGAAGAGGTCAGAATCTCAGGGGTGTGGCCATGTTACAATGGGTTTATTCTATGAGATCAGAGAACACACTAGCTAACAGTTTTCCCCAAGAAGGGACAGAAGACACTCCCTTCAGTAGAGCAATAAACACACCAGTGAGGAGGACAAGAGAATTCCTGAGAAGTTGAATAACAGCTCTCCTCCCTATGACAGAATTGACAGAAAGTGTTAACATGGAGCATGGCTTCCTGACATCATCAGAGATAAAATTTCCGGATTATTCAGAGGCCCAGGTGGTGGCACTTAACCTTCAGAAGGAATGTAAATAAAAATACAAAATACCAAAATGTGCAGCAAGGCCAGAACTCCTATAGGGATCTGTTGAAATGGCTAATTTACCATGGAGTTTCTAGGGCTGAGATAGATGGGTAGCCAAAGAGGGTATTGCTTAAATTATATAACGAAAAAAATCAGAAATTATCAGTGAAAACCTGATGGTGCTTTTGCAATAAACAATCAAGATCCCTCACCCACTTTTTTTTTTTTAAAGATTTTATTTTTTCCTTTTTCTCCCCAAAGCCTCCCCAGTACATAGTTGTGTATTCTTCGTTGTGGGTCCTTCTAGTTGTGGCATGTGGGACGCCGCCTCAGCGTGGTTTGATGAGCAGTGTCATGTCCGCGCCCAGGATTCGAACCAAGGAAACACTGGGCCGCCTGCAGCGGAACGCGCGAGCTTAACCACTCGGCCACGGGGCCAGCCCCCCTCACCCACTTTTAACACTTGAGTCAGTGTGCAAGCGTGCAGCAGCAAGCCAACACACAATGGAAATGTTTTCTTTTGGATTAGGCTCAAGCAGAGCCAGAGAACCCAAGCAACAGGGATGATCAGCCCAAATCCCCATGTCCTCCTCCTTGGTTTCAGTTTCCTTTCACTCAGCTCATACTACTCTCCTGCTGGGGTGGAAAACACTTGAACCTGGCTCAAGGATAAAATCGTGATACATTGTGATGAGCTGAAAATGGAGTATGTATACCGCCAACAATCTATCTTATAATGTAAAACCCCAAGAGTAACTCTAAAGAACAGTGGTGAGAAAATCCTTCTAGTGGGCAGATCATTAAGCAATCCACTTGCTAATCTTTTTTGAATGGAGTTAGAAGCACAAAGACAAGAATATAACAGACTCTTTGGAAGTGATGAATGCTCACTCTGATAATATTGCTAGTATAATTTAAAATAATGCATAAAAATAAAATACAGTTATTATTCATAGAACCATACATAGTGGGTAGCAGGTCTCAAAGGGCTTTTATATAGAAGTGGAGAATTAAGCAGATAAAGAATAAACAATTGAACTGGGTACTAAAACATTAAACCAGGAATAAATATTTAGGAACTTCTTGTTGCTGTCAACATGCTCTACCTCCCACTGAGTTTTATTTTAATATGGCAAATAATGTACTAGGTATTTTCATAGCTCATTTCATCTGTCCTTTTACTGCCAGAAAGGAAATCCCACAACAGAGTTCTCAAACCTGTTTGCACTAGACTTACCTGTTTTATTTTGTTCTCATGAAAGATACTAGGATCTCACCTCTACAGAGTTCTGGAGCTCAAGGGAATACTAATCTGCAGCCAGAATTCAAAAGCATTGACAATGGAAAGTAGGGAAAGATAATCACAAAAAAAACCAGAACTGATCAAGAAACTTTATGGAAACTGAACTGGGAAAGAAAGGGCAAGACACACATTCAGAGAGGTAACCACCACCAATCATTTCCAAAGTTGGGCTGGAATGGCTTGAAGAACTAGCATGCCCTTATTGTAAATAGCCTGTCCCTATGAAATCTTCACTCCTCTTTCTTCACCAGTCCAAATGACCTGACAGTTCAAGTCTCAATAAAATGTCACCTCAGGGTAAAACTGTACCTGACCATCATTAGGCAGAATTATTTTTCTTCCTTCTGTGCTCCAACACTTGTTATGGCAACTATCACCATCTGATTTGATTAACACTAAACTGAACACGTGTCTGTCTCTACCCTGTATAGACATGGTCATTATCTTACTCACTTTTACATTTTGCCAATACAGGATATTACAGTGACTGGCACAAGGTAGGCATCAGCGTACGCACATTAGCTTAATATGAATCTGTCTCTCAGTACAAACATTAGGATTGAGAAGTGGGATATGAAAGCATGTAAGAATTTGAACTCCAGAGTCAGAGAAGAAAGACATTTCAACCTTCTCTTCCCCACTTAGTAGTTATAGTTTCCCCACTTGTAAAATGTGATAATCATAGTGCCTAATCCAAGATGGTTAAAATTGGGGAACTAAATGGCATAATACATTTAAAGTGTTAAGAAAGTAGAATAAAATATTAAGCTTTATGGGGAAATCACCATGATTGTACCTTTATTATAGTTAATTGCATATATGTACAACTAAACACAACATGGAAAAGTGAATTCTATAAGAGCATGGAATCAATAACTCCTCTGTCTGACACAGCATCTGGCAAACTGGGGAAACTAATAAATTCTGATTGAGTTCTATGTTAAAAAATATTCATACTTTCATTAGAATAACAGCAAGTAAGTGAAGTTTTAATTGACATCGCTTCTATCTAGCTGAGATTACCCTACACAGCATCAGGGATTTTTTACAACATTTATAACACAATGCACATCCTTCATGAAATACATTGATTACATATGTTGTCAGATTTGGGAGTTTAAGAGAATGATTTCTAGTTTACTTTTCTCTAACTCCGAAGTAAATGTGATAGAGGATGATATTGCTCCATAAACACAAGGGTTCTCCAGAGTGTAGCATCAAAATATGGATGTAGCATTAAAGTCCCTGTGAAGAGAAAGTGTGAATTCCAAAAAGCCTTCTCAGTGCAGTCTTCATATCCTTGTTCCTGAGGCTGTAAATGAAGGGGTTCAGCATAGGAGTCACAACTGTGTAAAATACAGCTGCAATTGTGTACTGACCCCGTGACTGTGATGGAGAACGGCACAAATAGACACCGATTGCTGCACCATAGAACAAGAAGACCACAGTGAGGTGAGACCCACAGGTGGAGAAGGACTTTTGCCTGCCAGAGGCAGAGGGGACTCTGAGGATGGTGGAGATGATGTATGCATACGATAAGGTGATGAGGGAGAGAGGACCAGTAAGTACTATGGAGCCCACAGTGAACAGGGCTACCTGGTTGGTGCAGGTGTCTGAGCAGGAGAGCTGCAGCAGAGGGATCACATCACAGAAGAAGTGATGGATGGTGTTTCCTGCACAGAAAGAGAGCCTTGCCATTAGCAGGGTATGTAAGAGGGCAGCAAGGTTGGTGAGAACCCAGGATGCTGTGAGCATGAGCACACACACAAGAGGACTCATGAGTGTGGAGTAGTGAAGAGGCTTACAGATGGCCACATAGCGGTCATAGGCCATCACCCCCAAAAGGAAGTCATCCAGTCCTCCAAACATCATGAAAAAGTACATCTGGGCCAAACACTCCCCATATGATATGGTCTGATTATGTGTCCGGATGTTCACCAGCATCCTGGGGACTATGGTAGAAGAAAAGCAGCCATCAGCAAAAGAGAGGTTGGCCAGGAAGAAGTACATGGGGGTGTGGAGGTGTGGGTCAAAGCCAATGGCCAAGATGATGAGCAGGTTTCCCATGACAGTGACCAGGTACATGCCCAGGAAGATGCCAAATAGGAGTGGCTGCTGCTCTGGCCTCTCAGAAAGACCCAAGAGGAGGAATCCAGTGACACTGGACTGGTTGATTCTGTCCATGCCAACACTCTGGGGGGAAAGAAGAGAGACAGGTCAAAAATTGTAGAAAAGGTGGTACTTTTAGCCCTCTCTAAAAGAGACACCTCTCATCTAATTCACATATGTGTATATCCCAAGTCACTGGATCTTCCCTCCAAGGTCTGCCCATTGTTACTTTACCTGGAAAAGGAGAGAAGCAAGCAGAGAGATTAAAATGAAAACGCAAGATGGTAAGTACTGGTTTGAGAGGTGAGTTCCAGGTTACTTCCATCCTTGCTATATATTCACTAAGATTCACATTCCTTGGCTTCTAGGTCCTCAGCTCATCTAATGTCCAAGCAATAAGAGCTGCCACGTTGAACCCAAAGCACTATACAATGCAGAATCTAATTAAATACTCATAAATTTTATTACATACATTTCATAAATGAGTTTTCAAAACTCAGTGAAGTCGCCTGCGCAATATTGCAAAGAAGATAGTAATTGCAAACCGAGACTCTTGTTACCACTTCCCATGTCCTTCAATACCATGTATCATAGCCACCTTCTGAACTTAACCTCTCTTCTGCAGGAGGCAGATATAGATGACTCACCTTGTAAGGGAGTAGTTCCCACTACTCATCTCAGGATGGTCTGAAAGACAGAAGGCAGAGAAGCTGACTGGAATCTTTGGAAGTATTGGAAGGAAAACATAACCCTGCAGCTTTCTCATAGCTCTCACCATATTTATCTGGCCCAAGTAGCATTTATTATCAGAGAAACTCACCCTGTTCCTACAGCTCTCCCTTGTAGTCTCAGAGGGCCATGCTTCAAGTGCTCAGGGATCTTCTTAGCCTATCACAAATGAGCAGGGCAAGAGGGCCCGGGGATGCTGGTTGTATTGGGCCAAACTAGAAAGCATCAACCTAAATTACAGTGATGGATGTTAACTGCGCTTTACACATGTTGTCACGGAAGTATTTCTAGGTTCTGGGCCTCTGGGGTATGATTCTCTTAGGTGATCCTCAGACACAAACATGAAGTAATTGCTCTAGCTTCATACTTTGGCTTTCTAGGCCAGCACTCACCTAGGAGCACCAAGGAGGAGGGAGTGCAGTGTATTGGTAGTTTTGCACTTGATAAGGTTTGTCCCCAGAGATATGTGCGTATCTCTATTCTTAGTGTGGTAGTTGAGCTGAGGTATCCCCTGGGACAGCTAGAAACGGTGGCAGAAGGGAGTCAGAACAGGAGGTGGAGTACAGCCAATTTTGATTCCAAACCTGGCTAAAAAATTTCCTGGCCTCACTACCTTGGTACAGGTTGTTTGACTTCTATGAGAATTTGGGTTTCAAGTTGTTGCTAGGAGGGTGATTAGCTTACACTGCTGCCTCCCACACACCACAATAATCCTTGAGAACTGAGACAAACAAAAAGTCTAGGAAATCAACAGTAATAATAAGAAGTGAGAAACCCATGGGAATAAGGAAGACAGTTATGAGCTGGAATGTCATGTGGGGGCAGAAAGCTAGGTTGAGACTTGACATCTGGAGGAGGTTTATTGCTTGTCTGTGAGAAGACATCAGGAAAAAAGTGAATTCAAGTCTGCACTTGCCTCCATTCTGCTTACATTTCTACACAGAAGTACTTCTGGATAGTGAAATCGAGGAAAGGTGATGTTGAGCATTTAGCTGAGTCATTCACTTTTCAGCTCTTTCCACCAAAACCCCAGGGTTGAGGTATTACTATAAGAATGCTTCTTTCAAATCATTTCTGTCTCATCCTAGTGGTTTGAAGATAAAGACATGACACAAAATGTTGGCAAATGGAATGCTAAAAAGTGGGAGAAAATAACTGTAATTCATGGTAAATGTTGCCTTCCCACTTAGGGCTCATCTCATCTTCTCCTTAAACTCCCAGGACTGACATGACTCTTAGTTCATCCCTTCTGTGTATTGCCAGAAATAACATCTGATACTATAAGGAGAATGTGTATTCACAGGACAATAATAATGCAACTATCTCAAAAAGCAAAACAAGAAAGTACACAACGTAGAGTATGAACACAGAAGACAGATAATTTAGAATGCATAAAATATTATGAAATAAATGAAGTTATGATCAATAGAAAATCAGAAATGCAGAAAACCATTAATATTAGGTTAGAAAAAATATTACTAAACCAAATAAAGCAATTGATTTAAGATATATCTGAAAACAAGCAATGTATGCTTAAAAAATGAGGAGTTGCAAGATCAGATTATAGAGGCACCTAGGTGAAATAACTTAGAAATGACAAATAATTAGAAAATAAAAAGTTAAGAGATAAAGTGGATTGAAATAGAATTGTCAAAAACCAAGCAATAGAATGTAAGTCAGAAAACAATGTTGGAATAGGGACCACAGGGCCTATCCCTCTGCAGAAACACTGAAAAACATAGCAAAAGTGTCAGAATCAACCTGGCAGGTAGTAAAAGGTTTACAGAAACTTCGTAGCATTTTATCATAGCTTTGCCCCACCCACCTCCCTGGTGAGATGGCAGTCTTGAAGATGGCAGCCCATGTTCCTATTGTGGGTACCTCATCCCAGAGGGAGTAGAGCATACCTTGTTCTCAAAGAATTGTGTTTATCTGCTTTGACCTTTCTTTGGGTTCCCTGAGGAGCTAATGCAAGGGCCTGCCTTTGTCTCACCTAACTCAGAATTTTCTCAGAGCATAGAAGGAGCTATGTAGAAGGAGTTCCTTGAAAACATTGAAAGCCAAGTAAACAAGCCACTGCCACTTGGGACAAAAAATAGCATTTAGGGAAAAGAATAGTCATGCTGAAAGTCAGGAAGAAAAGCTAAGAGTGAGAATATTTTGGTAATAAAGGCTTTGAAAAGCTCCCATATATACTGGGAAACCAAGAAAGCCACATGTATGTCTAGAGAAGGACAGATGCTCAGAAAAGACCTGAGAAGATCATAAATTCTCACCTACGGCTGATCTTTAGATTAAGTGCAAGCAAGGAGTAAAGGCTAAGATGGAGTTATAAATGCTGTGGCTAGACATTGAGGGCCTCAACACAAAGTCAATCTGCAAAAACCTAGAGATACTTTTCTTTCCTTTCTTCCTTTTAAAAGTATTTATTTATTTATTTTGGCTGCAGGCATTTAAGGAAATCTCAGTAAGACAACTAGCAAACAACTAAGCTAAAGAAAGAGAGAATTCAGAGACTAACAATCTTATCAAAAATAGTTTAGGAAAGTCACCAGACAAATACAACCCATAGAAAATGACAATGACAAATCCTTGAAAAAGAGGAGAATTTGATATTCAGAGTTACCACATAATAGTATTCAAAGTATCCAGTTTACAACAAAAAATTACAAAGCATGCAAAGAACCAAAATGTATTTCCCATTCACAGGAAAAAAGAAATTAACAGAAACTATCCTTAAGCTAAGTACAGACATTGTAGTTACTACACAAAGACTTTAAATCAACAGTCTTTAAATATACTCAAAAAGCTAAAGGAATGCAGGGGAGAAATATCTCAACAAATAGAGAATATCTAATAAATGATAGAAGCTTAAAAAGTAAGTAAATAGAAATGCTGGACCTGAAATGCACAATTGAAATGATAACTTCACTAGAGGGGTTCAACATCAGATTTAAGCAGGCAGAAGAACGAATCAGCAAAGTTGAAGACAGACCAAATGAAATCATTCAGTCTGAGAAACAGAAAGAGTAAAGAGGAAAAAACAGAGCCTAAGAGACCTGTAGGACACCATCAAGCATAGCTACATTATGCATATTGGGTGTCCAAGAGTGAGAGAAGACAGAGAAAGAGGCAGAAAGAATATATGAAGAAACAATGTTCAAAAACTTCCCAAATTCAATAAAAGTCACAAATCTACACATCCAAGAAACTTAATGATTTCCAAGTGGAAAAATTCAAAGACACACATTGTAATCAAACCGTTGAAATGCAAAGAGCATCTTGAAAGCAGCAAGAGAGAAGCTAGTCTTCATGTACAAGGGAGCCTTAAGTAAGAGTAACAGTTGATTTCTCATCAGAAACCACAGAGGTCAGAAGGCAGTGAGATGAGATATTGAAAGTGCTGAAAGAGAAAACTTGTCAACCAAGAATTCCATATCTGGCAAAAAAACTTTCCAGTCTTCTTATCGTTTATCAAGAATCTTCTAGGTGGTTATTTTTTCTGATATATATTTGGAGGTCTCTGAATATGGAGGTGGAAGTTATTTAGTTGCTACATATTTGCTTCACATGGGTCGCCAAAAGCTGATTTAACATAAGTAGAATGTTCTAGTGTTAGGAGGAATATTTCTTCCCAGGCTTGATCTGTACTTCTAAGTGGAGGAAATTCAATTAGTGTGACAACTGTCCTGGTTTGCTCCCTTACTCTGCCAAGAACACCTAATTGACTAATTTGGGCACACTCATCCCAGACCCTCCCTGTGTCTTCTTGAGAACTGGCTTGCTTACAGGGAGCTCTGCTGTGCACATCCAAGAGCAAAGCAGCCTCTCACATCTGGGATGCCCTCCCTAATTCAGCACTACCTGTTTCTGGAGCTGGTTAGAAAAGCACTGAGGTTCTCACCCCAAGTCATGCCTCCAACTTAGACATTATCAAGAGGAAAGTGGCAGTTTGGTCCCCATCTGTCTTTGTCCTTGTCTTATTTATTGATTGGTTATGAACTCAACCATGAAAGCAGGGTTGTTCATTGGGCTCCCTGAGACACTCCCAACAATCTGAAAATCACAGCTCCATCACTTAGGAGCTGGGTTATACGAGAGTAGGTTATTTAACCTCTCTGAGTCTCCTTCTCTGTAATAAGAAAGTAATAATATAAATTTTTGTAATTTCAAAAATACTTAAATAACTGAGAGACCATAATTAAGGTGCTCGTGAAGACACCTGGCATGTGGGAGGGACTCAAAAAATAACGCTGCTCTTGTTGCTGCCATTCTTCACATCACCATTTTTGTCATTCTTGTGGGTCTTGTTGGCTTAACCCCTTGCCTGCTGATTAATCAGAGTCAGCCAATTAAATCATACGCTTTTTGATGGTTGTCACTCTTTGAATTCACTAAAAATAAGACATCTGGAATTTGACAAGCATATTCTTAAGCTATTTTATTGCCAAATAACATCCACCATGAAATGAGAGATTTAAAATGTCCTGGCCCAGTTCTTACTAAGAGGGATAGACCTTCAAAAGATGTTTTTAAGACATAATATTGAAATATGTCTTGGTTTGGGTTCACTAAGAAACAAGCCCTGTGACAAGGGTTTGAAGCAGTTACTTTGGGAGCTGGTCCCAGGAAACACCAGAAGGGAGTGGGGAACCAAGAGAGGAAAGGGAAGGTAGGAGATAAAGAGACACCACCAAGTGAGTTACCACTATGAATAATTAGAGGTAAGTATGGCTGGGGACCTCTGGAACCAGTGGAAAACGCATACTTCTAAGTTATTCCACTCAATTCCTATCAGCTGAGGTTGAAGTCTCCTCTTAAGAAGCATTCATTCCTTAGCTCTTCTTGCCTGCTATCCAAGTATATGTGGAACTCGAGAGATCCACTTTGACACCTCCGGTTACCAGAGATAGCTCTCAGACAGAGATGGAGATGCTGACATCTGAAAGAATATTTGTGAAAGTCACATACTTCCTGTCAGTGTTACTACAATGATATGACTTGAATGAGTGAGACGTATAAGTTTATTGGGAGTTACAAGGAATGCTCAGTGGTGGCTGGCTGGACGGAAGCGTGCACCTGCTACCACCCCCTGAGAGAAGCTTGCTTAGGCAGGCAGAGGATCAAAGCTGTATGCTTGCCAAAGGGAATTGTCCCTGTATGACCTGCATTCCAAGGACCAGAGCTCCCCTGGAGGGCCTCCATCTTCCCTCAGATCATGATTGTCTTTATGTTAACTATCCCATGAGAAAAAACTGTGGTTGCTAAGTCCAAAACTATCATCATGAGTGCTGGCACATAGCCCAGACAAGGGGCTTCAAGGATGCCTGGCTTAAAGGACACATAGGTTGGTGTCCCTATACTCCACCCCCCATGCGTCTGAAAGACCCTTACAGTCTTATTGTGCCAGTCTTCCATGATTTTCCTCAAGCCAGACAGAGAGGGATACTGTAGATAGAGACCAAAACAGCAATAGAGAGCACAACATGAAAATAAAAGAAGTAGTAAAAAGGCAAGGACACCAAACGAAACAAGTCACCAGGAGGAGGGGAGGGACTGTATCCAAGCAGATACTGGGTCAGTGTGCAGGTTGTCAATGGCCTGTACGTGAGTATGTACGGAGGTCATTGCAGAGCAAACATTATGAACATAAACAGGGATATATATATATATATACACACACACATAGCATTTTACTTTGGTCAGGGCATAAGTCCCGCCTTGGGCTGCAGTAAGCGTGTCCAAAAACCCATCATATTTTCTACACTACCTGTCTCATTCAGGAGATTTCTTTATTTAGGAGAGTTATTGTGTGTCTAGTATCACTGAGGGTTGCTGCTGCATGTTGGGCTAGGGCAGACACTTGCCATCTTACATCAACAAATGCAGCCTATGGGGAAAAAATAACAGGTGGTTAAAACCATCCTGCAGTGTGTTGCACATGAAGGCATGCACGGACTGCCTCCCAATTAGATGGAATCTGTTGAAGGGAAGACAGGATGTATGCAGGGATATAGGGGTGCCCCAATGTGCCTCTGCCAGTCCAATTATAAGGCAGATTTGGCCAGCCATGTGTTCCACAAGCACACAACCACCCCCGAGGAGAGGCATAGGCTCCTTTGATGGTGTTATTTTGTATTCCCAGACACATATTAGCAGTAATGATAATTGTTTGGTTACACATTGCCTTAGGCATCCACCCTATGCTTTTTGAGATGCTTTCATTTGGTGGTACAGAGTCATTGTGACTTTCAATGCACCAAGGAAGGGAACCTCATAATTCTATTTGTGCATCAGTTTACCATCGTATGCCATCAAAAACAGAGTACATTGCCTTTGGGCTTATATTAACCTGCTCACATACAAGCTGGAAGATGTACTTTTGAAAGGCAGCTTAAGAGGGCAAGGACAGATTACTTGGTGGGAGAGGGTAGAAATGGGAATGAGGGTGACATTCCTCCACTCTCGCAGGGTTCTCTAGTCAGAGGTGTTCGCAGCTTGGAGAAGCCATGGTAATTCCATGGTAGAAGAAAGAGGTATCTCGCTACATACCTAGCAGTTGGAGTGATTTTGTATGTCAGCAATGGCATGTGCCAAAGCAGTGAAGAAACTGGCAGACATTGTCCCATGGACAAAAAGTAAGATGTTTTGAAGGGACTAGAACAGGGAGGTCATGACCATCCAGCAAGACACACACAGTTGTAATGTCTTGAGTCAGTATACCGGCCTGAGGTTCCAGACCATGCTGGCAATACCAAACTGCTTCTCCAGTTGGTGTTGGTGCTGCAGGGGCAGTGGTATAGGATAAGGGAGGAACGACAGCACACCAGGGGGAAAGAATGAATGTAACTTTGGGAACTGGAAGTCCTGGTTTAGTAAGATGCAAGATTTGGTGTGGACTCCCCACGAGGAAGGGTGTTACTGTGATATTCTGTTCTAAGCCTATTTCCCAAGGGGCTAAGAGACCACACCTGTGGGGTCCCACCTACCAGTCCCAGGGCCAAGGGACCACATGGGTCCTGGTAGGGAGTTCTTGTGGCAGAGGCAAAAGCAAGTTGTTCTGTGTGCACATTTGTGATTATACTGTCTCTCCTTGATTAGCTATTTTCTGTAGATGTCCTTTTATACCTGGTCCTTGTGTCAACATCTGCTATGCACTAGGTTGGGTGCACTTCTCATGTTCATTGACTTGACATATTGTCTTTGTTAGGCATCTTGTCCAGGGGGCTAGGGTCCTGTCTTCTGTCCTCAATTGTAGTTTCAGCAAGTTTCGTTCATTCCACCAGCCCAGCGGCTGTGCCATTGTACGGCAGGTGAAAATGCCAATATATTTACTTGATCAGCCCATGTCTGTAACTGGTGGCCAGTAAAATGTGTACTTTTCTCACTGTCAATGTACATAGGCACACCATATGCAACATAGAGCTGTTCCGGGCCTTTTAGGGTGGTCTTCTGTATGGTCTTCTTGCTGGAGTGTGCCTGTAGCAGTGCTGTATGTGTGTCCACACAAGAAAGGGCATACCAGAGGTCATCAGAAAGAAGCAAGGGCCAAATGTAGTCCACCTGCCAGCACTGAGGAAGATGGGGTGTTATTTGTCTTGTGTCCCAGGGAGTGTCCTGGGGTCTCTGCAAGGAATAAGCAGGGCATGACTGACAGACCTACATCATATCAGCACAGCACAGGGAGAGGCCCCAGGCCTTGGCAATAACCTATAGGGTCCTTTGTAGTTTGTGCCCAGTCTTCTTGTGTAACCATTTTGCCACCCTTTTGGCTGGAACTTCTTCCAGGGGACAAATTCAAGCTAACTCGTCTGCTTGTTGGTTACCAGGCAGCTTCATTGCCTAATGTGTAGATACATAGTATACTGTTATTATCATTCCCCAGACCCACTGTTCGATATTATCCCAGAGTCCCGCCCCTCACAATGGGCAATCATTAATAGTCCAGTTTGTGCCCATTGTGCAATCCACAAGATGAGCCCCTTATAGACTGTTCAACAATTTGGACACAATTTGGCAGGGTTTCAGGCACGGGCACCTCATCTAATGGGGTTGTTTCTCCTGTGCTGTATGTTACTCGTCCTAGGATGGCAAGCAGTTCTGCACTGAGAGGACTACTGGTGAACGTCCTTCATTGTTGTAAGTATGGGTGCTGTTTTGGCAATGTCTACGTTTGGACTATTCCTGAGTGGGGCTTTTGAAAGTGTCCTGCAGCCACCCAACAATGGGCAGATGAGTAAATACTGTGACTGGCAAGGAACGGATTATGGACTCTACTTGCTGGAGGGCCAGGTAAGCAGCATACAGTTGCTGATTCAGAGTGCTATACTAGTTTTCAGCTCCTTTCCATAGTTGGGACCAGAAGCCAAGGGGCACTCATTTATTGCTTTGCCTCTGCCAGAGACCCCATTTGAATCCCTCTAGGTAACTGGAAACATTGAGTTCACACAGTTGTCCTTGTGTTAAAATATCCAAGACTAGATTTGTTTCACTGCCGTTTTGGCTTGGGTGAAGGCCTCCTGATCAGTTGTCCCCCAGTCCCAGATAATATCTTTGTACCAACTAATAAAAAGGACAGACAGCCTCTATCTTATCCATATCAGTAGTAGGAACCCCTTTTGTCTTACTCGACCAGACAACACCCAAGTATTTGACAGATGACACAGATCCTTGTACTTTGTTGTCATTCATCACCCATCCTTGATGGCATAGGTAGGCAACAAGGGAGTGGGAGGTTTCTTGAAGGTCTGAAAAAAGCTCAGAGGTTAATATGATATCATCAATATAATGAGATAAGGGAACATCAGGGTTTTTTGTCCACCTGGCAGTGCTATTGAGGCATTGTTCTAGGGTGGGGTGAGAAGTGACAGAAGCCATTTTGCTCATTTCCACCCCTGACAGCAAAATGTAGACCAATATATTGTCATTTTCACATGTGGCCTCTGGTCTCCCAGTACCCTAGTCACTTGCATGGTGCTGTACGGATGGGTCAGGGTTCCTTGGCCTCTCCCCAATCAAGGGGGCTGGGATTTTCCAAGGCTGTCACCGGGGAAGCTGTTAGTCACCAGAACAGCCTTTGGTTGCTTACCACTTTTTTCCCAAGGGATGCTTGTTGCTCCCCAAGACCACAGCATCTGCCATGCAGTCTGCTCTCTACATCTAATTCAGCCTGAGAAGCACCATTGTTGGAGAGAATGGAGGGGAAGGGAGTCCCAATCACCTGCCACTTGGGACTTGGCATCACTCTTTGCTCTGCCTCCATTCCAGGTGCCAGGGGGCTGGACCACACCGTAATTGCTCTCTTTCTGCCTGTGCAGATACTTTCTGTTCACAGCTGGTCACACTCCTGGCCTGCCTTCACTCCTGTTCATGCCTTGGAGCCATAATTAAGTTAGAGCCAGTGGATAATCTTGTCAAAGCCTCACTTTTGCTTTTTCTTCCATCTCAACTTTTGTTTTAAGCTGTTTCACAGTGTGAAGGGATAACCCCATGACCATTGTAACTGCCTGGGCTTTTGACTTCTTCCTCTCATCATTTATCATGACCAGGACCTCCCTGTCTTCATTGCAAGCCATCTGACGGTAAGGAGGGGCCATCCTATGGTTTTAACAATGACCTGGGTTTCTTTTATGCCTAGGACTTCCCCTAGGCCTTTTGGCCTTTTCGGGGTGTCCCCACACTTGTGCAGTTGGCCCCATCCATCAAGGATGGTGGTAACCAGCCCCCATATAGAGGACACTGCCCAACCCAGGATTTCCCCTGCAGAATTCCCTTCCCATCCCCCATGGTCTCAGATCTCACAAGGTTTTTCTCAGTCTCCTGGTTGGCTCACCAAGTGGTGGACCTCATACACAGTTGAGTGAGCAGTGTTGTATAGGTTGCAGAGAGATAGAAAAAAATACCCAGAGATGACAGGCAAGACATATAGGTTTATTGGGAGTTACCTTTAGGGAATGTCCAGTGGCAGCTGGCTGGATAGAAGTGTGCATCTGCTATCATCTCCTGAGAGAAACTTGCTTAAGTATTCAGAGGAACAAAGGCTGCATGCTTGTCAAAGGGAATTGTCGCTGTATGACCTGCATTCCAAGGACAAGAGCTCCCCTGGAGGGCCTCTGTGTTCCCTCAGACCATGACAGTCTTTGTGCCAACTATCCTATGAGAAACAGCAGGGTTGGGTAAGATCAAGACTGTTATCATCATGAGTGCTGGCATGTAGTTCAGACAAGGGGCTTCAAGGCTGCATGGCATAAAGAGTATGTAGGATAGTGCCCCTACACCATGAGTTCCAGACGTACACCTACCTGCCCCCATTAAATAGCAGCAACCTTACTTCCTCACAATAATTTGGATCAAGTACCGCTATGGTCTGAATGTTTGTGTTCCCCCCAAATGCATTCTGCCTGAAATGCTTTCTCCTCCTCTTCTTCTCCCTAACTCTCACTCATTCTTTAAATCTGAGGTGAAGTATCACTTTCTCAGGAAGTTTAGGTTAGAATTTTGTAATTTACACTGTCTAAACTCTCTGTATTTCCCTTTCAATTCACTTATTTCAATGATATTTCAAAAAACAGTTGCCTAGGAAACTATTTAATGTATTCTTCCACTCATTCTACAAGTGTTTACTAAGTTCCTCTTATGTGCCTGACACTCTGCTAGATACTGGAGCTATCATAAAGAACAAAACATACCTTGCCTCCAAACTCACAAGCTTGTAGTCTAGTGTATAACATCTTTCATACTTTATTTTCAGTTCTATGAAAGCACAGATTCTATCTTACTCACAACAGCATCCCCTGAATCCATAGGATTTAGGTAAATAAATGTATGAAGAAATAAATATAGAAACTAATGAATAAATGAATGAGTTCTATTTGGAACACTGATTTTTTTATTTAAAAATATTTTAATTCCAACTCTCACTGTTTGCAGACGACATGATCTTATATATAGAAAACCCCAAAGAATCCATAGAAAAACTATTAGAAATAATCAACAGCTACAGCAAAGTTGCAGGGTATAAAATCAACATACATAAATCAGTAACATTTCTATACACAAACAATGAACCAACAGAAAAAGAACTCAAGAACTCAATCCCATTCACAATTGCAACGAAAAGAATAAAATACCTTGGGATAAATTTAACCAAGGAAGTGAAAGATTTATACAATGAAAACTACAAGACTTTCTTGAAAGAAATTGACGACGACATAAAGAGATGGAAAGACATTCCATGCACATGGATTGGAAGAATAAACATAGTTAAAATGTCCATACTACCTAAAGCAATATACAGATTCAATGCTATCCCAATCAGAATCCCAAGAACATTCTTTACAGAAATTGAACAAAGAATCCTAAAATTCATATGGGGCAGCAAAAGACCGCGAATTGCTAAAACAATCCTGAGTAAGAAAAACAAAGCCGGAGGCATCACAATCCCCGATTTCAAAACATACTACAAAGCTACAGTGATCAAAACAGCATGGTACTGGTACAAAAACAGGTCCACAGATCAATGGAACAGAATTGAAAGCCCAGAGATAAAACCACACATCTATGGACAGCTAATCTTCGACAAAGGAGCGGAGGGCCTACAATGGAGAAAAGAAAGTCTCTTCAACAAATGATATTGGGAAAATTGGACAGCCACGTGTAAAAGAATGAAAATCGATCATTCTTTTTCACCGTTCACAAAAATAAACTCAAAATGGATCAAAGACTTAAAGATTAGGCCTGAAACAATAAGTCTTCTAGAAGAGAATATAGGCAGTACACTCTTTGACATCAGTTTCAAAAGAATCTTTTCGTACACTATAACTCCTCAGATGAGGGAAACAATAGAAAGAATAAACAAATGGGACTTCATCAGACTAAAGAGTTTCTTCAAAGCAAGGGAAAACAGGATTGAAACAAAAAAACAGCCCACTAATTGGGAAAAAATATTTACAAACTACTTATCCGACAAAGGATTAATATCCATAATATACAAAGAACTCACACAGCTTAACAACAAAAAAAAAACAACCCGATCAAAAAATGGGCAGAGGACATGAACAGACATTTCTCCAAAGAAGATATAAGTATGGCCAAGAGACACATGAAAAGATGTTCATCATCACTAATCATCAGGGAAATGCAAATCAAAACTACACTAAGATATCACCTTACACCCGTTAGATTGGCAAAAATATCCCAAACCAAAAGTGACAAATGTTGGAGAGGTTGTGGAGAAAAAGGAACCCTCATACACTGTTCGTGGGAATGCAAACTAGTGCAGCCACTATGGAAAACAGTATGGAGATTTCTCAAAAAGTTAAAAATAGAAATACCCTATGACCCAGCTATCCCACTACTGGGTATCTATCCTAAGAACCTGAAATCAGCAATCCCAAGAATCCCATGCACCCCTATGTTCATCGCAGCATTATTTACAATAGCCAAGACGTGGAACCAACCTAAATGCCCAGAAACTGATGTCTGGATAAAGAAGATATGGTATATATACACAATGGAATACTACTCAGCCATAAAAAAGGACCAAATTGTTCCATTCGCATCAACATGGATGGACCTTGAGGGTATTACGTTAAGTGAAATAAGCCAGACAGAGAAAGACCCCACTTATAGGTGGAAGTTAACATATAGACATGGAGAACCGATCGGTGGTTACCAGGGAAAAGGGGGGATGGGGGGAGGGTACAAAGGGTGAAGTGGTGTGCCCACAACATTACTAACAATAATGTACAACTGAAATCTCACAAGGTTGTAATCTATCATAATCTTAATTAAAATAAAAAAATTAGAAAAAAATATTTTAATTTCTAATTTTTATTTCACACTTTGCTGACTTACAGCAAAGCAAACACCTAAGTGCTACCATTCATTCAAGAAGTCGATCATTGCTGGCATTCCAGAAACTGCCTTTGTGCCTCTATCAAGTTGTTACTCCTCTCTCTCCCATAAAAGTAACCACTATTCTGACATTTTATATTAATTACTTTCTTTTCTACCATATACACATGTGTGCCTAAACTCTACAGTTTAGTTTTGCTTGTTTTTAAAAAATTGTTTAATGTTTATGTTTTCCAGCTTTCTTGAGATACAATTAACATATAATGTTGTGTAAGTTTAAGATGAAGAACTAGATAATTTGGCATATGCATATATTGTTAAATGATTACCATGTAAGTTTACTTAACACATTCATTATCTCACATAGTTATTTGTGTGTGTGAGGTGAGACCATTTAAGACCTACACTCTTAGCAACTTTAAAATACACAGTACAGTATTGTAAACTACAGTCACCATGTTGTACATTATATCCCCAGAACTTATTCATCTTATCGCTGGAAATTTATACCTTTTGACCTCTTTCCATTTCACTCACCCCTAGCACTTGGAAACCACCATTCTACTCTTTGTTTCTATGAGTTTGGCTTTTTTAGATTCCACATCTAACTGAAATCATATGGAATTTGACTTTCTTTGTCTGACCTATTTCACTTAGCATAAACCCTGAAGCTTCATCCATATTGTCACAAATGGCCCAAATTCTTTCTTTTCTCATGGCTAAGTAATATTCCATGGTATGTATATATATATACAACACTTTCCTTACCCATTCATCTGTTGACAGACACTTAAGATGTTTCCATATCTTGGCTATCATGAAGAATGCTCTAATGAACATGAGGACAATGCATATGGTTACTGTGATGATTAAATTACATAAAGGCATTTGAGCACTTTAAACAGAATGCCTGACATATAGTAAACACTTGACATTTGTAACCTGTTTTTATTGCCAAGTATGTGTGTTCAATATCTGTGTCCACGTGAGTTTAAGATTTTGAGAGATGACTGATATGAGAGCTGATAAGAAAAGTTCCATCTCCCTTTCTAGGGAAACTAATGATTTATGTTCCCAGAATGAACAGATCACAAGTAAAATAGAAAATGTCCATCCAAGCTGGATGCTGAGAACAGAGAGTTATGAGGAAGATCAAGAAGGAAAAAATAAGAGATTATTTCCTAATCACATCATAAACCCTACAAATCAATGACAAAAACACAACCATCACATAGGAAAAATGGGCAAAAATATAGTTGGAAAATTCAAAGAGGAAAACAACTAAAATGGTAAAAAAAAAAAAAATACGAAAACATTCCCCCAGCAATTAAGAAAATAAAAAGTAAAGTGTCATAAAGTCTTGTTTCTTTGGGGAACCAGTAAAGAGTTTTCAAACAGTGCTGTTAGGCTGTGTGGAAAAGGGCACTCTCATATGCTCTTGGAGGTTGTATAAGTTGGTTCAAACTTTTTGAAGGACAAATCTGGTGGTGCCAATTGAAATTAACAATGCACATTCACTTCCATCTACCATTTCCATTTCTAGAATAATACGTGTACACAGAGATATCTGTAAGAGAAATACGTGTAGCATTGCTTTTGCAATAGTCAAAAAAAGGAGATAAGCAAGTGGCATGGGTAGGGAAATGTGGAAATGTTTATAACTTGTGTTACATCCAATATTCTATGAAATACTTTTAAAATAATGAGGTAGATATGATGGTGACATAAGAGGTCAATTATACATTGATAAGAGAAACAAACAAAACTACAGAACAATTGATACCATTTTTGGAAAAACAAAATTGTACATACACATATGTGCGTAGCAAAATGTGTGTGATTGGGTACACGTGAAACATTAACAGCGATTACCCCAAGAGAGCAATATGGAAGGTGAGATACAGACTCTCATTCTTCGCTTGATGCAAGTTTTACTGCTAAGCATTTTTAAAAATGTGTGTATAACTGAAAAGAAATGTAAAACTATGGTTAATGTAACTATAGTTAATAATACAATATTATATATTTGAAAGTTGCTAAGAGAGTAGATCTTGAAAGTTCTCATGACAAGAAAAAATTGTTAACTATGTGTGGCAATGAATGTTAACTAGGTTTATCGTGGTGATCATTATGCAAGATATACAAATATTGAATCATTATGTTGTACAACTGAAACTAATATAATGTTATATGTCAACTACATCCCAATAGAAAAGTAAGCGTGTATCACTTAAAAGAAGTGTAAAGCCAGAGGCCACATCTTCAAGAACTCAGGGCAGGAACACTCCCCATTCATGCCTTAACTGTATCTAAGTTTTAGTAGGCTTTCTTATCAGAGTCAAATTTTGGAGCACATGTCAGAGAACCCCATGTTCAGGCTGATTTTCCAGGTCCTGGCCATCCTCCTGGGATCTCCCGAGCTGCTAAGCCTCGGTCACAAATACTAACATTGGAAGCACTGCCTCATGGGCTCCACTCTTCAGAGAAGGCACCAAGTTTGGACAATGATACACTTAGGACTCCATGCTAGTGAGAACCATGGGAATCTTGAGGAAGCACATGATAGAACCTCCCAGCACCTTTATCAGATTATGCCTTCCTGTCGCTGACAAGCAGAACCACACCCAGGAGTCTGGCTGTTCTTCCCCTTCAACCCTGACCTGATGCCTTTCTTTCTTCTGTGCTGGGCAACTTCTTATGTCTTCCTTGAGTGTACAGCTCTGAGCTGCTGTCAAAACAAGACATGGCCTCACGTGCTGCCTGAGGCAGGATAGAAGTGCCGAGCTCAGCCCATTTCGGTCCAGTCGGGGGTCCATAGGAAGGTGAGTATTTTCATTTAGGGCTGCACACCACATAGCAGTTTCTGAGCACCTCAGACAGCTCCTACGCAGGCTCTCAATCATTTCTGGAGGGAGGACCATCTTTCTTAAATTTGATCCTTTGCACAATGTTGTACATATTGTGAAGTTTGTCTTTGACAAACAAAAGCTAAAAGAGGAGGATTCATGGTAGATGTTACCTCAGGACTAATATTCCTCAAAAAAAATTGAATATATGTTTGCATTAAAAATCATAGTTATTAGTAGTAAACAATGGATCAAAATCATATAATTGTTAGCTTTAGTTACATGAATTTGCCAATATTCACCTATTTTGATGTACACACATGGCAATTTCATATAGTTCCACTTGACACAGCGCAAATTTTGAAAATAATTGCTAAATCTAAATAATAAAGTTTTATTTAAAGGTATCTAATTAACATGTTTTTAATTAGTTAATTTATCCATAAATGAGTATTACTTATTGATAGAATGAGTCAGAAAGCAGAATCTATTCAATAGCTATTTTTTGTTGTTATAATGTAGCAGCTGTTCACTCACATGAGTAAATGGGAATTGAAAGAATTTCGCTACAGTAATGTCACCCTTGAATGCTGTCCAACTAATAGGACAGAAACCAGTGGTGCATATTATCAAGAATTATTTTTAAAGATGAGCTGGCAACTACCTTAGGTCTCCTTCTTCAATTATTTTGAAGAACAAAGAATTGGAAATCCCCTGATCTGAAAATGGATTTGTTATCTGGTCAAAAAGTCATTCATTTTCTTAATATTTCTAATCGTCCCTTCGTTTAACTACTTTCCAGTTTTTATAGCCATAGTCAATGCATCTAGTAAGATTTGGGATGGAAGTATGTCTTTCCTTTGTTAACTGGGAGACAGAATAATGTATAAAGTGACATCTTGAAGTCAAATGATTTTAGAAAAGAGAAATATAGAAGTTGAGAATATGGAAACTTATTTTCCTAAAACTGTATCTATGCAGTCTTTGAGAAGTCTTTGAGTACCATAAGGGGTTTATACATTTCTCAAAATAGGAATTGTTGGATGGGGCTGGCCCAGTGGCGCAGTGGTTAAGTTCTCATGTTCAGCTTGTCAGTGGCCCGGGATTCGCTGGTCAGGTGCGGACATGGCACTGCTTGGCAAAAGCCATGCTGTGGTAGGCATCCTTCGTATAAAAGTAGAGGAAGATAGGCGTGGATGTTAGCTCAGGGCCAGTCTTCCTCAGCAAAAAGAGGAGGATCAGCAGTGGTTAGCTCAGGGCTGATCTTCCTCGAAAAAGAAACAAAAAAAGAAATTGTTGGACCAAATGATCTCTGAAGTTCCTTTCAGCAGAAATATTCGTTGGTTATGTAGACCATCAGCAGGTCTTATAACCATGAATAAGTTGTCTTGGTTTTAACTTGGAGAGTTGTGTTATATACTGCCACTAGTATATATTTTAGAGCCAGATAAGCATGACTTTAAATTCAGATTTTGCCCTTTATGAGCTTAAACTTTTCATGTCTCAGTTTTCTAATTTGTAATACTGGGAAAATAATAAATAGTATAACAATAATAATAGTAGTAGCAGCAATTGCCTCATGGGGTTATTGTAAGAATTAAATGTAATAATGCAGCAAAATCCCTGGTTCAAGGTAAATGCTCTGTAAATTTTAGCTACTTGAGAGTGATGATGTTAATGACAATGAAAAATCCATACTTCATTATTTTGGAAAACAATTAAGCACTTGATTCCTTTGTCAAAACCATGTGTCGTTTACGTTGGGGCACAAAATTGAGATTAACTCAATGGCCTGCTCAGATGTCTAAGTCTATCAAAATAATTCTGTTTATGGCAACAGATGGACAATACCAACTGGACCAGTGTGTCCCATTTTGTTCTCTTAGGCATTTCTACCCATCCATAAGAGCAGATCCCACTCTTCCTTCTTTTTCTACTCATGTATGCAATCAACATTTCTGGAAACTTTGCCATCCTCACACTGATCATCTCTACTTCACACCTCCACTCCCTCATGTACATTTTCCTCAGTAACTTGGCTTTGGCACACATCTGACTCACCTCCACCACAGTCCCCAAGATGCTACAGAACATTTTCTCTCCTAGAAAAGCCACTTCCTACATCGGCTGCTTAGCCCAGCCTTATTTCTTTCTTTGCTTTGCAGCCATGGAAAACTTCCTCCTGGCTATGATGGCCTATGACAGATATATTGCCATCTGTCATCTTTCTGCTACACTATGATGCTGACTAGAATGCTGTGTTCACAGATGTGTGCCACATCCTCTCCCATCTTCATTCCCTGCTGCACACCTTTCTCACGGGCCAGTTGATCTTCTGTGCAGATAACAGGATCCTTCACTTCTTCTGTGAGCTCTACCCTCTGATAAAGTGCTGGAGCTATACCCTCCAGCATTCACCTCAACATGCTGATGATTCACACAGAAAGTGTCATTGTCATCAAGGGAGACTTGGCTTTCATCATTGCCTCCTATGCCTGCATCATCTCAGCAGTCCTCTGGATCCTGTTAGCCAAGGGCAAGTGGAGAGCTCTTTTGACCCATGGCCCCCAACTCACTGTGGTGGCCATATTCTATGGCACCCTCACTTGGGTCCACTTCCAACGCTTTTCCAGCTACTTAGTGACCAAGGTTTTCAACCTGACAGTCATGTACACAGTGGTGACCCTCATGCTGAGCCCCTTCATTTATAACCTGAGAAATGGGGATTTCAAAGGAGTCCTCAGGAGATTTATAGACAGAATATGGCCTTCTTTCTTTAGATAAAACCCTAAAATATAGTTCCAAGTTTTACCTATGATTCTGGGGAAAAAGTTTTGTCCTTCACAGATCTGCTTCCTTTAGAATGTTTCAGAAATGTCTAAATTAGATACATATAATGAATTGTCTCATTATGTACTATCCTGAGTTATCCCTTAAACCCAAAGCACATGAAACTATATATTTAGTATAAACAACGAGCATGGCTGTAATCAAAATTGAGAGTGTTCTCTGGGCCTTCCATTAAGCACTAGGGTTGCAACTCTCAGAGTTCTTAGACACAGGCAACAGAAATTAATTCTTTTGATTTAGTTGATTGATGGATATAATAAGTTTATTGAAAGGAAATGTGGAATTCATGCATTTCTAAGAAAGCTAAGCAACCAGACTCAATAAAATGGACAAGAATAAGAAAGGTCATATAGTCAAAATCATATCCCAGAACGGGTCTGATGAGGTCATCACTTTAGTCACCAAACTCTGTTCACTGCCTCTTGTACCCTCACCAACACTATCAGCAATAGTCACTGGGAATAGCTCTTGGAGGCCTGAAAACCAAGTGTGATCACCTCCAGAAAGAACTGCCCACTTATTCTTTGCAGCAGCACCTCTAGATTCAAACTAAGGTGGTACATGTGATTGGCCAAGTCTTGGGTCACTCACCCATGCTCTGGTTCCTGGGAAACAAGGAAAGCAATACTGCTGTTTTTATTCTCTATAAGGCAGAAGGAGGTTCTGCCTCCTACCAAGACAAATGAAATTGGGAAACTACTCCAATATGGGAAAATGGACATAATGACAAATTTCCATTATGGGGTCAGGAGTTATAGAAGTTCAAGAATTAAGCACTGTCACAGCTCTCCAACTTGCATTTTATTAACCTTCATTAGCTGCACCATTCGGGCATAACTTAAACTCCTTTTGTCTTAGCATGCTCCCGATCTTTTCTATAGTTGGTATGAACAACTTGTCTAATACTGGATATTTTTCTGCTGCCCAATCAACATTGGACATGAGGAACAGATGAATGGATAAAGAAATTGTGGCATACGCACACACACACACACACATGAATATTATTCAGCCTTTAAAAAGAAGGTTAGCCTTCCATTTGCAACAAAATGGGTAAAACTGGAAGATATTATGCTAAATGAAATAAGCCAGACACAGAAAGAAAACAAAACTGCATGATACCTCTATATGTGGAATCTAAAAAAGTCGAATACATAGAAGCAGAGAGTAGAAACAGATGTTACCAGTGACAGGGAGTTGGGAGAAATGGAGAGATGTTGGTCAAAGGATACAAAGTTGAAAGTATGTAGGATGATTAAGTCTAGAGTTCTAATGTGCATCATGATGACTATAGTTAATACTATTGTATTGAATACTGGAAACTTGCTAAAAAAGTAGATTCCAGGTGCTCTTATTAGACACAGAAACATGGTTAATGATGTGAGGAGATGGTATGTTAATTAGCTTGTCTCATTTCACTATGTATATGTATATCAAATCATCATGTTGTACACCTTAAATATATACATTTATTTTTTTGGTGATGAAGATTAGGCCTGAGATAACATCCGTTGCCAATCTTCTTTTCTTTTCTTTTTCTACCCAAAGGCCCAGTACATAGTTGTATATCCTAGTTGTAGGTCATTCTGGTGTTTCTATGTGGGATATCACCACAGCAGGGCCTAACAAGTGGTGATAGGTCCATGCCCAGGATCCAAACTGGTGAAGCCCTGGCCACCAAAATGGAACACATGATCTTAACCACTCAGCAATTAGCTTGGCCCCTACAATTTTTATTTTTAAACATAAATTAAATTTTAAAATAAGGAAAAAAATTTCTGGTATTTCTCCCTCATTCCTTGATGACTTCAGCATCTGTTTCTCTAACTCTCTCCACCACAATTTAATTATCATTTTTGGAAATTCCAATATTCATATAAATGGTTTATCCACATAGCAACATGTATTCACCCCATCTCAGCCACCCATTCATATGGTCATATCTCAGACTTTGCCATTACAAATAATTGCACCACTGGTGAAAGCTCAGTTTTAAACATTTCCCTTCCTGTTGGCTCCTATTCTTTCAGTTTATATAATTTAATTCTCCAACTCCAACAATTTTCTGACACCATTGAGATCCATTATCCCTTGAAATTCTTCTTTATTATCTACTACCTAATTTACGTCCTTCCTTCCCAACTTAACAATACAGTTTATGGCCCAGAATTATAACCACCTTCTTGGAAACCCCTTTAATTCTCTTGCCTCCTCTTGCTTTACTGGCAAAATCCCAGCCCTGAGTAATTCCAAAATTTTGCTTATTTGTGACTTTATTTGATTACCTGAATATTGGAGAATATCGCCCCACCATGCTTATTTGAGTAATAGTAAACCAGAGAACAAAATGCCCAAATGGGTGCTCAATAGTGGCAGAGTTGTGGATTATCATCACATTTCCTAGTACTTTACTTTCCGAAACTCTAGCATATTTTACATATTTTCTTTTTTATGATTCTCTAAAGCAATCCTGCTCACACCACTGTCTGCTGAAGTGTCTTCAAGTATATGTCATCTTCCCTCCATCAAATCTACCAGCCCACCTCCATCTGAATCCAAATCTCTGACTTCCTTTTGTTACGGGGGAAGAAGTGGTTCATTTTCTAGATAAAATCATCACTTTAATAGATACACATCCCCTTTCAAGAATTTTATTTTCAATTAACTACTTTCTCTCTTGAATCATTAATTTTTAACTATATATTGGAATTTCTATCAGCAAATGAACATGCTTAATGTCATTAGTCTTTACAAAAATTAGAAGAAATTCTCTCTTGACTCATTTTACACATGACACCTCAAATTGCACATGACGTTTTGTCTACCTCCTCAAATGAGTATACTTTCAACGTGTCTATCATCATGGCCTCCACTTCCTCTATTGCAATTTTATCATAAAATGGCTGTAATTGAAATCTTCCTCCTAACATTTCACTTAACTCCTCCTATCAAAGTTTCAAATAATCTATATCTTGCAAAATCTAATAATCAATTATATGTTCTCATTAATGACCTCTCAACTACATTTGAGAGAGTGACTACTCCTATATTCTGGACATACTCTTTTCCAGGATTCTGACATACTAAATTTACCTACTTTCTTCCTACTAATGGCCACTTTTCAGTCTCCTTTGCTACTTCCTCCCCCAGACTCTAAATGTTGAAGTGCTCACCCACCTCAGGGCTCTGTCCATACTTCTCTTTACTATACTCTCTTAATAGGTGATTTTGTCCAGTCCATAGTTTCAAATGTCATTTACATTTTGTTGTGACATTTCTATCTCAAGACAAGACCTCTCCATGAGGTTCAAGAATTATGTATTCGACTGCCTATGAAATATTTTCACTTGGAAAGATATCTCAAAGTTAACATGTCCAAAACAGAGTTATGGATTCCCCCCAACCAAATCTGTAAGCCCTCCACTTCCACAGAACCTTCCCCATATAAATAAATGGCACACTAATTCCACCCACTTTCACAGTCCATGTTTGATTTTTCTTTTTCCCTTGCATATTACATCTAGTTTATCAATGTATCTACACAGCTCTACTTACCATATGTCCCAAATCTGACCACCTACTTCTGGAGTAAGAGCCACTGTGAAAACTCTCCTTCAGTCTCCACTATCAGTGAAGTTTTATGGAGTGATACAAAAGCTCAGATAGAATAATTCAGTCATTATAAATATCTAGCTGTTTATTATCACTGTAAGTTGAAAATTACAGGATACCATAAAATTATTACAATTTTAAGAGAGGTTTAGGCTACTCTACGGTTTCCTCAAAAATCATGCCTCTGTACAATGATATTGTAACTCATTTTGATTTCTCTCTGAAGAAAAGTACATGTCACACCATCATTAAAATGAGCAAAGTTCTGCAGGCCATTCTGATTGGTAGTAATTTGGCTTAGTAATCATCTATGCAACATATTAGATCTGAAAAATGAGAAGTTCTGGTTTGGTGATTTGAAAATATCTTTTCAGTTCCAATGCAAAGAGATTCTAGGTCAGTCGATGGAGACCAGAGCTATTCATTCATGAACTAACTTCTTCTCAGATACAAACAAGAGGGAGACGACAAGGAAGATTATTCCACAGGAATGTTAACCATGCCAGTTCTTAGGAGTATAACCCCTATACTTGAGGCATTTTAAAGTTACATCTTAACTCCTTGGGCTCAGGAGATGTGCTACCATTCTCTGTTTGCCTGGGAATCAGGTTGGAAGTTTCCCAAGATGCACAGTTTCCTGAAAAGCCTTTGCAGAGCTCCCTTAACCTCTTTGTTCCTCAGGCTATAGATAAGTGGGTTTAGCATAGGTGTAACTACTGTGTAAAAGATGGCAATCTGGCGATCCTGGTCCAAGTCATAGCTGGAAGATGGCCGGAGGTACATGCGGATCACAGAGCCATACAGGAGCAGCACAACCATGACGTGGGAGCTACGGGTGGACAGGGCTTTGTGCAGGACAGCAACTGAGTGCATGCGGACTATGGCAACCCCAGTGCGGGCATAGGAACCTAAAATGAAGAAGAAGGGGCTGACCACCACAGCTACACCCTCAGTAAATATTAGCATTTCATTGACCACTGGCAGGGTGCAGGAGAGCTTCAGCAAGGGTGTGATGTCACAGAAGAAGTGGGTGACCTCATTGCCACAGAAGGTTAAGCGGGTGACCAGCACACTATAAAGAAGGCTGTTGAGGCTAACGACCACCCATGAGGTTAAGGTTATGCGTAGACAGAGGCGATGGCTGATGATGGCAGAGTATCTTAAGGGGTCACAGATGGCAGCACAGCGATCATAGGCCATGGCAGCCAGCAAGTGGCCTTCCATGCTGCCCACAGTCATAAAAAAGAAAAGCTGGATTATGCAGCAGTTAAAGGAGATGGTTCTATTCACAGGCAGCATGTGCACCAGCATCTGGGGAACAGTGATGGTTGTGAGAAATATGTCAATGAATGAAAGCTGGCTGAGCAGGAAATACATGGGAGTCTGAAGCTTGGAGTCCAAGAGAACACCAATTACTAACAGGGCGTTACCCATAACTGCCACCAGGTACATGGCAAGGACAATCCCAAAAATAATTGGCTGCATCTCTGGCCAACTTGCCAGGCCCAATAAAACAAATTCAATTACTTCTGTTCTATTTCTAGTGGCCATAAAACATGATCTACATCACCTGCAAAAACAAAGATCAAATAATGCTCAAGTTTATTATGGGATAGTTTTTAGAAAATGTCTTCCCTTGCATAGACGTCCCTAGTTTCCAAAAGTATTTTTTCTTTAATTCCTTCCCTTTGCCATTTTCTTTCTATCCATCTACTCACTCACTCACTCTTTAGTTTATTCCAGATTCACTTATGGACTTATTGCAAGATTGACTTGCAATCTCTCAATTTGATTGACACTAAGGACAGTAGGATAAATCACACATGATTTTATTAAATTCACTGTATAACAAGGAAGGCATCACTAAACACAGAATTTCTTTGGTGATTTCTATGTGCTAGAGAGCATATGAAATATCATACATCTGATCCTCACAACAATCTCATATAATAGAAACTACTTTTGATCTCCTATGAGAGGTGAGAAATCTAAAGCAAAGCGACTTACTCTGTTGAATGTCTTATAGGATCTGAGTGACAAAATCTAGACTCAACAGTCTATAGTTTTGCTGGACTTAAGCAACACACTTCACTGGTTGTCAGACTTGACAAGGGAGGGGAAAGATGCCAAGGCTCCAGCCAGATATCCAAGTCTCTACATCTCTGATGGGACACTGGAGTGAAGATCTGCTCCTACATTTCTATGTCAAGAATCTCAAATTTGTTCTTTTATTAGGAGAGTTCTTGTTCCATTAAGTCAAGTGCACTTACCTGAGATAAAAGTAGCAATGGTTAATATAATCATTAAAGTTATTAATGTTTAATTTTTAGTAAATAATATAATATTCCAGTGGATGGAATTCTCATGTCTTTTTGGCTCAGGATTTCTCTGTAGGCAGATCTATATGGTATGCTGAAGAGGTAACTTCTAGAGGCTGCTAAATACATGAGGATATATTTTTTCATGAATGTGAGAAAAATAATTAAAATACTATAGTATAAGATAATATAATAAAAAGCAGAGATCTTTAACCGTAAGTTTTCTCACCTTCCTGTTTAGTTTTAACTCTTTTGGTGGTTCCTACCTCTATGATTCTAGATAACATGCTACTTATTATACATCTATGTACCAGTTTTACCCATTTAAGATATCTTTCAACTCTCTACTATGAAAGATGAAGTTTTATCTTGTTTACATTTTTCCCACTATTCTCTCTTCTTTTCCATGATCTTTTGATGATTATTGTAGTTCTTCAGTGAATTGCTTTTCTGCTTTTAAATGGTATACTTAAATCTATATTTCTGCATCAACTTCAGAGTCCACTTATCTTCCTCACTCCAACAACTTCCCAATCTTTGGAAAGCTGTACCTTGGTTTGTATATTGTCAATATTGAAAACATATAAATTATGATTTATAACCATAGTTAAGTCTTCCAGGTAAAAGCTGGACTTCAGTAAACAATATTTACGTTAGTATAATTATGTAAATATTTTCATGGTGGAGCCAAATGATGTGCTATTGTTTCATTTGTTCTTTGATGAATCCAGTGTTCCACCTGACTAAAGGAGAATATTCCTAACATTCAGTAAAGAAAACAACTATTTCAAGGACATACCTCTTGGTGCTTTCTTTACTCTAAAGATCATACATGGAGCTGCAGCTTAAAAGATAAAGAACCTTTACCTTTTCCAGTGTCTGTTCTTTTGTCTTTATTTCTTCCTATATCCTTCTCTGTGTTAGTAAATGCAGCTCAAACTATATGCTCTTGTGATCCTGTCACTCATCCAAGGCAGTGGCCAAATGGAGCTGTCTACATGAAGGTATAGATGAAGTTGAAAGAGACGAAGAGATGGGAAGGGAGAGAGATGAAATCAGTCCTTTCATGGGGAAAGGGTGAGAGAAAATGGTCTCCAAGAAGGAAAAAGTGGCAAAGAGTATAGATTCATCCATTCTGAGGCTAAGAATGTGGTAACATGGAGAGCCAATTATTTCCAAGCAAAGCAAAACTGTGTTTTTAAGCTAATTATATGCAAAAAGAGTCATAAGCACTGGTAAAGCTCTTGTTGGCTGACTTCTTCAAGACTAGTGTCTATATCTTTCCTATTTTCCAATATCTCAACATTATTCTCATCAGAGCCTAAATTCCATGGATTCTATTAAGATAACTGTAAGGGATTAAAGATGCTCATGTTAGGGAATACAGAGAGAGGAGTAATGACAGAGAAGTCATTTAGGAGAGATATGAAGATGAACACATATACAGATTTTAATACCTCAAGATAGTAAACTAAATTGAACTCTGGGTGAAGAATAAAAACAGAAACAAAAGAATACCTGCAATGAGAAAGAAAAGTGTCTTAGATTTCTGAGTGCCCACCTGGTGCTTCAGGGGCATTTAGAGTCACAGAGAAGGGAGAGAGCCAGAGTGTCAAGCTCTAATCCTACTTATTCATGACTTTTCCTTTGATGAAAGCACCAAGGTACATATAAGTCTTCATTGTTTTATCAATAACTAAATGTTAGGAATATGTTCTACTTAACACATTCTTGGTATAAATTCTATTTCTAGTCTGTTCCCCTGTTTTGATGAATCACAAAAGTAGAATCTGAGGTGGGTAATTCACACCTCTTTTTCTCTGTCTCAAGAATATATCTTCAAAACTCTCACAAAATAAATTACATCTTCAGGAAAACATTTCTTGCACCTCAGAACTGTGAAATGGCTCTCCATTCCCTCTCTGATTGTGTGACTATACTCTCCATCTAAGCCCTCATATTTTCACTCCAAAACATATCTTTCTGTGTTACAATTGACAACTCCTCCATCCCATTGCTTCTTTTGGCTATAATATTTGCACCTCATTCTATTATTTGGTGTTCTTGGTACCAACATTACACACTATTTTCTATAAGGGAATTACAATTTCTTAATTTTGAATCCCTTTCTATTTACTACTAGGACAGAGTGTAACCTTTTCCTCACCTTTTCTCTCTATCTAACATATACTCAAGTTAGAAAGTCTGGGTAGAGTTACACTCTCTCTTTGCCACATTCTCACAAAATTAGGGATTTTATTTTTGTCATTTTTTGTAAAAACCTTCCTATAGGAAAGCTCATTCCAATGAGGCAGCCTTACTTACATGTACTCACTCTGGGACTCTACCAACCCCATGAGGCTCCAATTATGTTCATATGAAATATTATTAGAATGAGATGAGCCCTTCTACCTTCTTTTATCAACTGGGACTGTAGATCAGGAGTCTCATCCTTCTCTTTCCTGATACCTAGATCTCATTAAGGCAAAAACCATAAAGTTTCTGAAAACAATTTGTGTCTGTAGGGAAGATCTACCTTTGGGGTACAACGTAGCCTTACATCATGTCAACAACTGGGCAAGAAGAAACTCCAAGAGGAAATCAATTCCCATTTCCTCATTCCAAGAAGGCATCTTTTCTAACCTCTCCTTTCTGTAATTATTAAGTGTTTGCTATTAATCTAAACATCTTGACCCAGCTGAATTAGTTGCAAGGCATGAGGCTTTATGACATAGCAGTAGTACAACTCTGACTGTTGTCTTGTTTCCATTCTGCTATCTAATGACTTTCTCATTTCTTGCCTCAGTCAATTGCATCCTTCTGCTGGATTTCACCTAGCCATTTTGCTCATCTATTTTATAACTATCATCCACAGATCACTTAAACAAGTTTTGAGTCTAAATGAAACAGCAGGAGGTGGAGCACTATATTGAAAAATCTGATATTATATGCAAATTTGAGTGATTCTTTGTCTCACTTTAAAATATAATAATAATTACATATGGCTTATTGATACAGAGTACATATTGTGGAAATTAACGAAAATTGGAAATATATCAGTAATTTCCACCATGGACCTTCACAGAAGAAACTCACTCACAAGCCAGAAAACCAAACTACTACTTGGTAAATATGATCAAATCAGACACAAAGAAATTTTAATTGATCAAAATGTAATCAATTTTCTCAAAAATGTAAAACATTTATTTTTGTTTGCAGAGGATCTATTTCATTTTCTAACAAATCTACTTACTTTGGGGAAGTCACTTCTTCCCCCAAGGGATACAAGCTTATGGGATTGTCAAATGCCCTCCCACCCCAGACTTTGAGGTAGGAGATAAAGGGACTGAAAATGATTGGGTGTGACTCATTTCTACCCACCTCACTCTAAGCAGACAGTCCTGGATTTTAGGCTGTTTTTACTCCTTTCATATGACTCCTTGCCCCTGCCCATCTACATACATATCTGCTTTAATTACTGCTATAAAGAATAGACATAGACATTGAACACCTTCTAATTTCACCAAAAAAGTGGTACAACCTGACATTACATCTCCCACTGATGGAAGAACACAACACCACCTATGAAGTAGTCTCCTCTTTCTAAAAGTCAAACGTGAATCTGATCAATCAGCTTCTACATTCTATTTCAACTTATGGAAAATACAGAGCACAGAGAAACATGTTAAACTATAATATATTAATAAAATCAGACAAATCCAGACTGTAGAGAATTCCACAGACAAATTACACGATGACTTCCATAAATAAATTGCATGAGACAGAGCAGAGTGGGGAGATAGAGAGACAAGAAGAGGAGGAAAAGAGAAAGAGATAGAGAAGAAAGAGACTGAAAAGACTAAACAACCAACCATAACGAGTGAATCTTATTGGAGTCCCAATTTTTAAAAACTATAAAAACATTTTATTATACTCATGAAACAATTGAAAATTTCAATACTGAGCATTTGATGATATTAAAATATATATTTTTCTAAATTTCAGGTATGATAATGGCATTGAGATTGTGTTTTTTAAAAAGTCCTTATTCTTTGAAGATTGGCATTGAAATATATATTGATGAAATTTTTTGACATCTGGGATTTGTTTCAAGGCAATAAGGAGAAGAGTGGGCAGAAGTAGAGATGATAAAATATCTTCAATGAATTGACAATGAAGCTGAGTAATGAATAATATTCTGTTCTGGTTATTTGTATCAGAAATATCCCTTAATTAGAAATATCAGAATAAGCTTATTTCTTAAAAAAGCATGGCATGTACAGAGGTAATATATTAGTCACAGTACTCCAGAAAAAAATCAATAGGATAGATAACAGATAGTTAGGTAGGTAGATAGACAGGAAGATATTTAGGAATTGGCTCACATGAGTATAGAGGCTGAGGAATCCTGCGATGTACTATCTGCAAGATTGGATACCCAGGAAAGCCAATGGTAGAATTCAATCCACGTATGAAAGCCTGAAAACCAGGGTAGTCAATGGTGTAAATCCCAGACCAGAGGCAGGAGAAAATGAGATGAGGTGTCCCAGCTCAAGCAGTGAGGCAGAAAAATGGGGCAACTTCCTCCTTCTTCCATCTTTTTTCCATTCAGGCTTTCAACATACTGGATGATGTTTGCCACACTGGGGAGGACAATCTGCTTTATTGAGTCTACCAATTCAAATGCTAGTCACATGCAAAAACAGCCTCACAGACACATCCAGAAGCAATGTTTAATCTGGCTACCCTTTAGCCAGTCAAAGTAACACATGAAATTAACTATCATAGGCAACAAAAATATTTCTTCAATATGTAGCATTCACAAAAAACAAACTACCAATTATGCACTAAGAGAAAATTACTTAACAAAGAACTCTAGTTCAATCACATAGTAAGTCAAATGAAATAACTCAGTGGGGAGATGGGTGAGGTTGCACTGAGAAGCAAGCGATTTAGACTGGGAGGCCTTGAATGCCAACAGAGCCATTTGGAGCAAAAAGGACCTTGAGAGATTTCAGCAGAAAATGACAGAATAGGAAACTCCAGTCCCTCAATAGAAACATCAAAAAACACTGTAAGAATCAACCTTATCAGAACTCTGGAAGATAGATAAAGGTTTATACCAACAACAAGAACACATAGCCAGGAGAAAAGTCACTGAAACAGGATATAAGATCTTTGTGGAATTTTAAATTACCCATCCCAAACCCCTAGTTGGTCTTGGTCACAAGAGCTTGCATTCCCACAGCAAATACCTGGTTCTGAAGGGAGAAATGTGAACTTTGTTCCCAAGGAAATGTGTTTGTGTTGACCTGACTGAGTTTTCCCAAAGGACTGCCACAGGAAATTCCATTTGCTTTATCTGATTTGGATCTCCATCAGGGTATGAACACTAGGAGGGCCTCAAAAAAGAAGGAAAGCCAGTGAACAAGTTCTCCCACAGGGGAAAAATAACAGTTGGGGCAAGCAATATACACAATGAATGGTTCAGATTAAAAGCCAGAAAGTAAGATTGGCAGGAGGCAGAGGAAGGGAGAAATATGAACTTTTAAAGCTACCACACACGCAAGGAACTTAGAAAAAGATATGCATGCCTAGGGAGACAGACATGCTCAGAAAAGATCTAAGAAGTCATAAACTTCCACCTCTTGCTTGGACTCAGAGCACCCAGGAAGTACCAGCTAAGGCAGAGTTGTAAATAGCCTGGCTAAGTGTTGAAGTAGTGTACTAAAACAAAGCCAATATTCGGAGACCTGGGAAGTAATTTTTTTTTCCTTTTCCTTCTTTTTTTACAAATCATAATATTCAAAATGTCCAGTTTACAACAAAAAATTACAAGGAATAGAGATAAAAAAGAAAACACATTATTACATGTAAGAAAAAGAAATTGCAGAAACTATTCCAGAGGAAAAACAGACACTGAACTTACTAGGCTAAGACTATAGGTCAATTGTCTTAAATATGTTTAAAGAGCTAAAGGAAATGATGGACAAAGAAGTAAAGGAAACCAAGAAATGACTTCTCACCAAATAGAGAATAACAATAAAGAGATAGAATTATAAAAAGCAAATGCATAGAAATCCTAAAAATCCACACCAGAAAGCTGTAAGAACTAATAAAGAAACAGCGTTAATAAGCCTCAGAAAAGATCTTGAAAAGAATTCAAGATCAATATGAAAAATAGGTTGTATTATATTATATTATATACATATTAGAAATTAATAATCTGGAAGGGAATTAAGAAAATAATTTTATTTCAATAGCTTCGAAAAGAATAAAATACTTTGGAGTAAATTTAACTACTTGTACACTAAAAACTACAGAACATGGCTGAAATAAATTAAAGAAGACCTTAATAAATGGAAATATAGCCTAAGTAATGGATTGGGAGACATAATACTGTTAAAATGACAAGACACCAAAAAATGTTCTACAGATTCAGTGCAATCTCTATCAAAATCCCAATGGACTATTTTGTAGAAATGGAAAAAGCAATTCTAATATTTATTTGTAATTGCTAGGAACCATGAGTACACTAAACAATCTCAAAAAAAAGAACAAATTTGGAGGATTCATGTGTCCCTATTTTAATACTTATTACAAAGCTACAGCAATCAAAAGAATGTGGTACTGGCAAAAATATAAACATATAGATCAATGGGATATAGTTGAGAGTCCAGAAATAAACCCATTTATCTTTGTCAATTAGTTTTTAACAAAGGAATGAAGAACATTCAGTGGTGAAAAGATAGTCTCTCTAACAAATGGTGTTGGGAAAACTGGATAACCACATACAGAAAAACGAAACTGAATGCCTATCTTACACCATACACAAAAATTAGTTCAAATTGGATTAAAGACTTAAGCATAAGGCCTGATACCACAAAATTCCAAGGAAAAGTAGGGAATAAGCTCTTCAACATTGGTCTGGACAATAATTTTCTGGATATGACACCAAAAGCTCAAACAACAAAAGCAAAAATCAAGTTGGACTACATCAAACTAAAAAGCTCTGTACAGCAAAAGGAAATAATGAAAAGCTAACCTAAGGAATGGGAGAAAAACTTGCAGGCCATGTATACGATAAGGGGCTAATATCCAAAAGATATAAGGAACTGACCCAACTCGACAACAGCAACAAAAAAGTCCGATTAAAAATGGGCAGAGGTATTGAATGGACGTTTTTCCAAAGAAGACATCTAAATAGCCAACAAGTACATGAAAAGGTGCTCAACATCACTAATCATCAGGGAAATGCAAATCAAAAACACAATGAAATATCACCACACACCTTTTAGAGTGACTGTCATCAAAAAGGCAAATGTTGGCAATGACATGTAGATAAGGGAACCCTTGGGAATTGATGGTGAAAATGTAAATTGATCCAGACACTATGAAATACAGTATGGAGGTTCCACAAAAAATGAAAAATACAACTAACATATGATCCAGAAATCTCATTTCTGCATATATCCAAAGGAAATGAAAGCAGGATTTCAAAAAGATATCTGCACTTCCATGCTTATTGCAGCATCATTCACAAGAGCCAAGATATAGAAACAATCTAAGTGTCTGTCAGTGCATGAACGGATAAAGATGATGTGGCATACAATGAAATATTATTCATCCATGAGAAAGAAGGAAATCCTGCCATTTGTGACAACATTGATTAAACTTGAGGACATTACGCTAGGTGAAATAAGTCAGACAAAGAAAGACAAATACTATGATATCACTTGTACATGGAATCTAGAAAAGCTGAACTCATAAAAGCAGAGAGTAGAATGACATTTACCAGGGGTCAGAGAGTGGGAGAATCGGGGAGATGTGGTTTAAGGGTACAAACCTGCAACTTGTAGATAAATAAATCCTGGAGATTTAATGCACAGCATAGTGAATTATATATAAACTTCAAAGTTGATAAGAGACTGGATCTTTATTGTTCCTACCACAAATAAGAAATGATGTTATGTGATGTGATAGAGATGTTAGCTAATGCTTCAGTGGCAATCATTTTGCAATATATAAATGTACCGAAGTTACCCATTGGACACCTTAAACTTACATGATGCTATACGTCAGTTATATCTCAGTAAATTTTTTAAAAAATTGTCATTGTAAATCCCTTAAGAGCTAACAAAATATAAGTCAATGTTCAGCTCCCAAAATGCTAAGCCAACTGTTCTCTCCATTGTTGAAATAATTCACTGTTCTTTCTTTTATGCAGCGATGCATTTAGCTTATATTTTCTTGATATACTTCATTTGAAAAATGTAAATTGAAATTCATTTAAGATATAGAAAATCAAATTCACATGCATCGGAATAAGATATTCACACTATGAGATGCCTATGGAAACTGGGGCTCACATATAGAATAGCAAATTCATGGCTCTCTACACTTTCACTTCTGGGCATATATTTGCTCACTGAGTGGAACAGATATGAAGTTGTCACCCCTATTTACTCAGTGTTCTCTTCCACTAACTTTCTGATATACACCAATATGCTTCCCACAAGCAAGCACACCAAGTTAAATGTGACTTGAATTAACTTCACTGTGTCTGATTTAGTTCAGAATTTCATAATAATATTCTCATATTTTTTGAAAACTCTGGAATTAAAGCTACCCAGGCCTAGTGACTCATTTATGTCCACTTTGATAACTGAGGATAAATGGCCTGAAGAGCAGTTCCAGGGGAATGTTGATGGGGAAGCTCTGAGAACATGTGGCATGCATGTGGAATGTTCCCAGCATTGTCGGAGCACTGCATCAAAAAGAGTCATATCTGGAGTTCCATAAGTTGTCCAGGCCATCCCTCCCTCTCATCTCTCCAAAACCCTCTGTGCTTAAATCTGACCACTTCTTTCCTCACAATCAATATGGTTTTTAGCCAGGCTAATCATTAGTCCATTCTCCCCAGTCCAAGCAGCCCACGGAGTGCACTCTTGATATCCTTGTTGCAGAGGCTATACACAAAAGGGTTGGCCAAAGGTGTAATGGTGGTGTACATCACAGGAGCCACCATATCCTGATCCTGAGAGTTCTGGTAAGGAGGCTGGAAGTAGACCCAAATGATGGTGCCATAGAGGAAGCCAACCATGGTGAGGTGGGATCCACAGGTGAAGAAAGCACGGCGGCGACCAGCAGCTGAAGGCAAATGTAAGATGGTGGCCCCAATGAAGACATAGGAGAGTACAATGAGGGCACAGGGGCCTATCATGAGGAAGCGACCCTCCAAGAATATGACCAACTCATTGGAATGTATGTCAGAGCAAGAGGCTCACAGAAGTGGTTGGTGGTCACAAAAAAAGTGAGGAAGATTAACATGGCCCTCAGCATCCCCAGCCCAGTAAAGAGGCAAGAGGAGTCCCATGTGCAGCATGGTGTGCACCATGGACACCACCCAGCACAAAGCCAGTAAGCGAGCACAGAGTTGGCGATTAATCACTGAATGGTAATGCAGAGGGTCATAGATGGCCACATAACGATCCAGAGCCATGACAGAAATAACAAGTGTATCTGTAACTCCAAATACATAGAAAAAAAAAGAAGTGGGCCAAAGAGCGTGCAGCAGGAATGGCTGGATAATTAGAGACCAGATGGGCCAGCAACTGGGGCAGGATGAATGTGGACAGCCCCATGTCTATCACGGAAAGACCACAGAGCAGATAGTACATAGGTGAATGGAGCCTGGAGTCCCGGGAGATAAGTAACACTAGAGTCACGTTCCCCACTATAGTGGACAGGTAAATAGCCAGGAACAGGAGAAAAAGGAAAGCTGGGGGGACTCTAGTTCTTGAGAATCCAAGGAGCAAGAATACAGGAGAATGTGAAGCATTAGGAGCACAGCCCATGATGAGTGACAATGAGCCTGCCTGGAAAAGTTTGAATCAAAAGTCAAGTCATAGGTCATAGGTAAGGGATCATAGCAATTCTAGTTAATTTATTTATGTTGTTAAAACTCCTTAAAGGCTTAAATTTGTCTCTATCACTATGGTCCTTCCTCAAGATATATGACCTTATGTCCTTAATTTATTATGGTATATTCTCCCTTATTTAGTCCTTTACACTCACACTAGTAGCTCCTTTCAGGTAATCTATAAACTCTGATGAAGGCCTTCCTACAGGTATAAACCCTCCATTCAATACTGTCATTTCATCCAACTACTGCTTATTTCCTTCCTGACAAATGTCATGAAAAAATTCCTATACTTACTCTCTCTGGTGCTTCATCATCCATTCACACCTCATTCCACTGCAGTCCTCATCATTTACTCCATCTGAACCTTTAAGGAACATAATGTACCAGTTAATACGTAACATTTAAAGAAATGTCTCTTTATAAATAGTTAATTTTTATAGTGAATTTGGTTCAGTTATCATGAAATAACTTGCTTTTCCTTCTCTTCCATTTAGTTGGTTAATGGGAATATTATCATCACTCATTTGCTTACCCAAACACCAAACCGGGGGGTAATCTCTCCCTCCTCTCCCTATATTCAATAATTCCTTTACTTCTACAGTTTTCTTTGTATTCATCCTTTTCTCAGTCCACGATCTCTATTTAAGCTTCAGTATCTCTGACCACTACTACTTTCATAAACTCATTACAGTTTCTCTGTTTATCTTCCCTGCTAGATCTTCCATACTGATACCAGAGAAAACTTTCAACATGTTTAAAGAGTCAGGGGCTTCAGAATAAAATCCAAATTGCTCGATCTGGCTTGTAAGGAATTTTCATTGTCAGTGCATAACCTATCTTACCAGGTTTATGCTGAGTCACCTACCCACTGTTTTTAAAACAAGACAGTTTTTTCTTAGTTGCGTGAACATGGTAAGCTCTCAGATTCTTGTATATCTTCCCACGTTATTTTGAGAACTTCAGCTTCCTGAAATATGAGGTAATAACTAACACTTTACCACTCAAAAAGATAGAAATTTAGAGAAAATACAATAATCATCCTCTTAAATTCATAAGAGTGAAAACTGTTAGACGCTTAGGTGTGTATGTTTATGTATATACACAGACATATATGCATATATATACATTCACACATGTGTGCATACATACATATATTCACCAATGATTTCCTAATACCTAGCATTGAGCTTGTAAGTTAGTGAATGATCATTAAATATCTGTTGAATAAATGAAATAGATTTTCTATTAAATGCCAATAGTCTAAAAGTTAATAGAAAAGGATTTGGAGTCAGAATTACCTGGAGTCTAACTCCATATCTGACACTTATTAGCTATGTGATACTGGACAAGTTATGTTTTTTTCATCTGTCAAATGGTGATAACATGGTATTTATCTCTTAAGGTAGTGAAGATAGAAGGAGAAAACCTTCCATTAAAACAGTGTTTTGGGGAGTGACATCAGCAAAGTGGCAGAGTGAGCTGTTCCCTTTCTCTCTCTCCCTTTGAACTACAACTAAATGGACAATCATTGACCGATGGAGGAAACCCTCACAGCACAAAAGGATGCCTGAGAGACCCACACAGCTATACAACAGAAGGTGCATCTATTGTCCCTCTGGGAAGTGGTACAGAGAGGTGAGCACTTCCCTGCCCTTCCCTGGAAGCCCCATGCATGTGCACAAATGATTTCCTGGATGGCATGAGTGCTCATAGTTCCACTTCACCCTGAGAGTGGGAATGTGCCTTGGGGTGACTGTAGGAATAAGCAGAGGGAGCCCTTAGCCCACTCAGGATTGCTTTCCTGGTGGTAGGAGAGCCCACCATGATGCTGCAGCCCAAAGGATTGGCCCAGGCTTAGTCCCTGTGAGAAAGTCCTGCTCACCAAGCACAGTAGCCCATGCAACCACAAGAACAGGTCATGGCAGATCGACTCAGTGGGGCAAATGCAGTCCAGGCCTGTGTGAGTGCCCATGGTATCACTGTGCCCTGAAAGTTGGAATGCATCTCAGGCTGATTGTAGGAAGGGGCAGCAGCAGCCCTTAGCCCACTCTGGATTGCTTTTCTGGCAGTATAAGAGCCCATCATGCTGCTTCAGCCCCAGGGAGTGGCCCAGCCTCAGACCTCACAGGGAAGCCATAGCCACCAAGCACAGTTGCCAGGGTGAACATAAGAAGAGGCAGAAGCAGATTTACACAAATGCCTGAATGCTCTCCTGGCCCTTGCAAGTGCCCATAGTACCTCCACAATTTTCAGCAGATAGAATGGAATCAGAAACATAGCTCCTGTTTCCTCCAAGTAATTGCAGGTGGAATATGTAACTTAATACTATGACAAATGCACTGAAAAAGATTAGTTCATCAAACACCATGAGAAACTACAGCAACAATTCAGACCAGAAGGAAAATGACATTCTCTAGACAAAACCTGAAAGCAGAGAAATGTACAATCTAAATGACAGAGATTTCAAAATAGCTGTCAGAAGATACCCAATGAACTACAAGAAAACTAAGAAAGATGCTTCAGTGAGTTCACAAATAAAATTAATGAGAAGAAAGAAATACTTCACTAAAGAGATTGAAACTATTTTTAAAAAAACAAGCAGAAATTCTGGCTATGAAGAACACAATTAATGAGATAAAAATAATCCAGAACTCAAAAAATAGAACTGATGTTATGGAGGAAAAATTAACGATTTATAGGGTAGACATATAGAAATGCTACAAGTGGGGGAGGAGAGAGCTAAGATTTTTTAAAAATGAAGGAATTCTTCAAGAAATATCCAACTCAGTTAGGAAAAGCAACATGAAGATTATAGGTATTCAAGAGGGAGAAGGGAAGCAGAGAGTTTGTTCAAAGAAATAATAGCTGAGAACTTCCCAAACCTGGGAAAGACACCAGATTTACAAATATGTAAAGAAAATAGAACACATAATTACATCAATGTTAACAATCTTCTCTAAGGCATATAATAGTAAAACTGGCAAAAGTAAATTACAAAGAAAAAGTACTAAACGCAGCAAGACAAGAAAACCACCTGAAAAAGAACCCCTATCAGACTTTCAGCAGATTTCTCACCAGACACCTTACAGGATAGCAGAGAGTTGAATTGTATATTCAAAATACTGAAAGACAAAACCTTTCATCAAAGAACACTCTATTCAGAGAAACTATCCTTCAGATACGATGGAGAAATAAAAACTTTCCCAGGTAAACAAAAGTTGAGGAAGTGTATCTCCACTAGATCTCCGCTAGAGAAAATGATAACAGATACCCTCATATCTGAAACAAAAAGGCCAACATCTATAAAGCTATAAGCAAGGAGATAAATAGAGAGACATAATCAGAAAACTGCCATTCTCTTTTAGAACACGGAAGTAAATAACAAATTATAAGTTAAAAGGCAAAGGGAAGGAAAACATCAAAACTAATTATAAACACTTCATCTTAGTCACAAATTCACAACACAAAACAGAATAATTTGTTACAACAATAACTCGGAAAGGGATGAAATCTGCTTAGGCTAATGCAGACAACAGACTATCAGAAAACAGACGATCTCATCTACGAGATCTTTTATACAAACCTCACAGTAACCACTAAACAAAATATCAGCACAGAGACACAAATGAAAAACAAAAAGAAAACTGAGAAAATCATCACAGAAATCCACAAAACAGAAATGGCAGTCAGAAATACAAATGAAGAGCAACAATAGAAACAGACAACTGGAAAACAAAAGATAAAATGGCAGTAATAAGCCTTTAAATATCAATAATAATTCTAAATGTAAATGGATTGAATTCTCCAACCAACACACAGAGTAGCCAGATGGATTAAAAAATAAGACCCAACAATATGCTGCCTTCAGGAAACACATCTCAGATCTAAAGATAAATATAGACTCAAAGTGAAGGGATGGAAGATGATTCCAAGTAAATGGTAAACAAAAGAAAGAAGGTGTTTCCATACTTAAATCTGACAAAACAGACTTCAAGATAAAGAAGACAACAAGAGACAAAGAGGACTATATATAATGATAACAGTGACATTCCACCAAGAGGAAAATCCACTTATGAAAATATATGCCCCTAACAGAGCAGCACCAAAGTATATAAAGCATCTATTAAAAGATTTAAACAGAGAAATTAACAGCAACATATTAATAGTAGGGGAACTCAACACCCCACTTACATAAGTGGAGAGATCATTCAGACAGAATGTCAACAAGGAAGTAGTGAATTTAAATGAAACACGTGATCAGATGGATTTAATAAATCTATATAAAACATTCCAGCAAAAATAGCAAATTATGCATTCTTCTTAAGTGTACATGGATCATCCTCAAAGGTAGACCACGTGTTTGGAAACAAGGCTAGCCTCGATAAATTTAAGAAGATTGAAATCATCTCAAGCATCTTTTATGATCACAATGTTATGATGTTAGAAATAAACTAAAAGAAAAACTCGCAAAAGTCACTAATATATGGAAACTAAACAATACGCTACTGAACAATCATTGGATCAATAAATAAATCAAAGTAGAAAATTAAAAATACCTGGAGAAAAAAAATACAACATAGCAACTCTTCTGGGATACAGAAAAAGCAGTTATAAACAGAAATTCATAGCAATACAGGCCCACCTTAACAAACAAGAAAAATCTCTAAGCTTAAATTGGACCTAACAGAACTAGAAAAAGAAGAACAAACAAAGCCCAAAGTCAACAGAAGGTGGGAAATAATAAAAAATAGATCAGGAATAAATGAAAGAGAGACTGAAAAAAAAAACAGTAGAAAGGATCAATGAAACTAAGAGCTGGATCTTTGAGAAGATAAACAAAATTGACAAACCATTAGCAAGACTTACCAAGAAAAAAGAGAGAAGGCCCAGATAAATAAAATCCAAAATGAAAGAGGAGACATTAAAACAGATACTGAAGAAATACAAAGGATTATAAGAGTACTATGGAAAACAATATATATCCACAAATTGGATAAGCTAGGACAAATGCATAATTTCTTAGACTAATACAACCTCAAAAAACTGAATCTATAAGACATAGGAAATCTGAATAGACAAATCACAGGTAAAGAAATTGAAATAGCAAAAAACCAAAACAAAAAACTCCCCCCCCCCAAAAAAAATGTCCAGGACCAGATGGCTTCTCTGGAAAATTCATGCTATACCAAACATTCAAAGAATATTGACTACCTATCCTTCTCAAATTACTCCAAGTAATTAAACAAGATGGAATGCTGCCTAACTCATTCTATGTTGCCAAAATTATGCTGATACCAAAACCAGGCAAGAATAACACAAAAAAGGAAAATTACAGGCCAATATTGCTGATGAACATTGATGCAAAAATCCTCAACAAAATACCAGAAAACTGAACATAGCAATACATTAAAAGAATCATACACCTGGTCAAGTGAGATTTATTGCAAGGATGCAGGGACGGTTCAACATCTGAAACTCAATCAACGTGATATGCCACATTAACAAAATGAGGAATAAAAATCACACTATGACCTCAACAGATGCAGAGAAAGCATTTGACAAGATCCAACATCCATTTTTGATAAAAACTCAACAAAATGGGTATACAAGGAAAGTACCTCAACATAATAAAGGCCATATATGACCAACTCACAGAGAACATCATACTCAATGGTGAAAAATTGAAAGCCATCCCTCTGAGAACAGGAACAAGATAATGGTGCCCACTCTTGCCACTCCTATTCAACATAGTACTGGAGGATTTTGCCAGAGCAATTAAGCAAGAAAAAGAAATAAAAAGAATCCAAATTGGAAAAGAAGAAAAAAACTCTTGCTGGTTGCAGATAACATGATTCTATACATTGAAAACCCTAAAGAATCCATCAGAAAACTATTAGACATAATCAAAAACTACAAAAAAGTTGCAGGGTACAAAATCAACCTACACAAATCAGTTGTGTTTCTATGAACTGGCAGAAAGAGAACTCAAAAATGCAATCCCATTTACAATTGCAACAAAACGAATAAAATATCTAGGAATAAATTTAACCAAAAGTGAAAGACCTATACACTGAAAAATATGATACATTATTGAAAGAAATCAAAGAATACATAAAGAAATAGAAAGGTATTTCACCCTCATGGATTGGAAGAATAAACATAGTTAAAATGTCCATACTACCTAAAGAAATCTACAGATTCAATTCAATCCCAATAAGAATTCCAATGACATCCTTACAGAAATAGAACAAGGAATCCTGAAATTTATATAGAACAACAAAGACCTTGAATAACCAAAGCAATCTTGAGAAAAAGAATAAAACTGGAGGCATCATTATGCCTAACTTCAAAATATATTACAAAGCTATGCTAATCAAAACAGCATGGTACTGGCCCAAAAAGAGACAAACAGATCAATAGAACATAATTGAAAGCCCAGAAATAAAGCCAAACATCTATGGCCAGTTAATCTTTGACAAAGGAACCAAGAACATACAGTGGAGGAAGGAAAGTCTCTTCAATAAATGGTGTTGAGAAAACTGGACAGCCACATGAAAAAGGATGAATGTTGTCCATTATCTTGCACCATACACAAAAATTAACTCAAAATGAGCTAAAGACTTTATTGTAAGATCTGAAACCATAAAACTCCTAAAAGAAAATATAGGTAGTATACTCTGTGACATTGGTCTTAGCAGCATCCTTTCAAATACCATGTCTACTCAAGCAAGCGAAACAAAAGAAAAATATTAATAAATGGGACTACATCAGACCTAAAATCTTCTGCAAGGCATTGAAAACCATGAACAAAATGAAAAGACAACCCACAAACAGGGAAAAAATATTTGCAAGTCATATCTGACAAGAGGTTAACATCCAAAATATATAAAGAACTCATACAACTCAACAACAACAAAAAACAATCAACCTAATGAAAAAAAAAATGGGTAGAGGATATGAACAGACGTTTTTCCAAAGAAGAGACACAGATGACCAACAGGTACATGCAAAGATGTTCAACATCACTAATTATTAGCGGAATTCAAATCAAAACTACCTTGTGATATCACCTTACACCTGTTAAGTGGCTATATTTGCTAAGACAAAAATCAACAAACGTTGGAGAGGATGTGGAGAAAAGGGAACCCTCATACACTGCTGGTGGGAGTGCAAACTGGTACAGCAACTGTGGAAAACAGTATGGAGATGTCTCAAAAAAATTAAAAATGTAAATAGCATACAATCCAGCTATCCCACTACTCGGTATTTATCCAAAGAACATGATATCAACAATCAAAAGAGATTTATGCATTGCTATTCCAGCATTATTCACAATAACCAAGATGGGAAGCAACTCAAGTGCTCTCTATATATGAATGGATAAAGAAGACGTGCTATACATGCACAAAGGAATACTACTCAGCTATGCATAAGACAAAGTAGCCACATTTGAAACAACATGAATGGACCTTGAGGGTATGATGTTAAGCAAAATAAGCCGGATAGAGAAAGATAAATAGTTCATGGTTTCACTCATAAGTGGGACATAAACAAGTACCTGGAAAAAGTGAACAGATTAGTGGTTACCAGAGGGAAAGAGTGTTGGGGGTGGGGAAAAAGAGTCAAGGGGCACATATATACAGATACAAATAAAAATCAGAGTACTGGTGGTGAGCACAATGAAATCTATGCAGGAATTGATAAATATCAATGTACACCCAAAATTAGTCAATGTTATAAACAATTATGATATCAACAAAATAATTAGAAAAAAACCCTGTTTTTGGAAGAAGCTTAACTTTATGGAGGCTATGCAGGAAGTAACTTTTTTCACACTACTGCTTTTGAAAAATCTTTTTTAAGTACTAAAATCCAACCCAACTGAATATCAAAATTTTAAATCTCAAGCAATTTAAACCTTTATTCCTTCCCCAGGAGTAGTTATACTCTCATCCAGAAACCTGCATTAGGGAAAGAAATATGTGGCTGACTTCACTATTGTCCCATCTTATCCATCCTACTTGTAAGTTGTCTCGTCTATTGCAGGATCAAAGTAGAAGGATGAAGGAAAGGTAAGATCTCATTGTGTGGGGCCCTTGTTACAGATCACAAATACAGAATCTTTCTCTTGTGGAGCTTCATATGAGCCCATTTGAACCACCCACAGATAATGATTACTACATTCTTCCCAAATAAGTCTAATTCAAAACATGGCTGATGCCTTAGAGCCCTCCTTTAGGATTGACATTTGACTGAATCACCCTTGTTTTAACTTTCTAAGGTTGCCTCTCCCCAGCGGGAAGCCCTCTCGGGTGGGAAGCTTTTTGAGATGACATAGCTCATGTGGCTTCCTTGGATCAAGTTAGTTCAAGGAAAACTTGTACATCTTCATCCCAACAAATTCTGTAAATGCAGCCTTCTAGAACTGTTCTCTATGCCCTGGCAGGAATTACGCTTGATATCTTTCTCAAATTTTCCTTAAAGCTTTAAATAATATTTTGAGATGAATTTTAGTTTCCAAACATGTTTCCTAAACTATATTTTCATTATTGATTTCTAATTTATAACATTGTGGCCAGAGAATTAAATGTCCATGAAATTAGTTCTTAAGATTTTTGAGACTCACTTTGTGGCTAATATGTGGCTAAATGGACCTGTGGCATACAGAAAATGACAGCCACAAAATAAACTCACAATTTCTAGAAATTGTGATATGTAACAGCGGTGGTACTATCAGTGGGTGAAGGATAAAGTATTTAGTTTGATACTGTACCACAACTGTATATGCATATATTAAGTTGTGGTTCACTCATATTATACAGTAGTTGAAAGCAGAGTCACATACATCAATAAGCTTAAGTCTCCAAGACATAATGTTAAATGAAAATGGAATTTCAGAATGATAGGAAATTACAACAGATATGAAGTTTTAAAACATGTAAAAACATTGTGCTAATTTTTTAAAAATATATATATATATGTGTATAAATATATAGATAGACAGATATAAATCCTAAGAACATGCATGAGAATGATGACTACTTTATCCAGGATAGTGGGTACGTTTGGGGATAGAATAGAGAAGTAGTTTGAGTTTTAATTGTAACAGACTATATTTTCAACATAAGAATTGAAACCAAAAAGACCAAATGTTAAGTTTTTTTACAGTTGGATGTTGAGTATATGTATTTCATTGTCTTGGTCTCTCAACATTTTTTTTTTTATATTGTGAAACTTTTCTTATTAAAAACATAAACAGTAGAGACAGGGATAGCAACTGAGATATAAGAGCTTTTATTCTATTAAATTTTCATTATTTATTCCTTCATAAGACTAAGACACCTTTCTAGCTCAAAAAAATCCAGCTGATGTTATTCAGTTGATTCAATCACACATTCAACATCAGGACTCAAGTACTCAAACCAGCACATCACAGAGAATCCAGAATTAGATAATATCTAATCTTATCCTTCTGGTGGTGATTAGCTTTTTTCTATATCTTTTTCTCACTCTTTTCCCATTCCCTCCACTTTCCCCAAGAAATGTATTCAGTCCTAGAGACTCATTGACCAACTTTGGTATAATTATCCATAAATCTACATTTACAAATCTGGCAGACCTCACTACTACAGCATGAGGCTGAAGGATCCATCCTATAGTTCTGGTTAAAAAATGAATTACATAATGAATCAGAGTATATAAAGGAGGGTTAATAATATGGATGAAGAATCAAGAGGGAATAATGACTGGAGAGAAAAGGAGACAGAAGAAGAGTCAAAAGAGAAGTAGGAAGGGAGATAGAGGAACATGAAGCAGGACATAAAATGTAGATTTAATCATTATAAATCAATCACACTCGAGTTTTTTCTTTAAATAATTTATAACAGAAATTGTCAAAGACCAATTTTCTCACAAAGCACGATTGTTACTTAAATAGAGTATCAACTGGAATCTGTGCCTCTGGCAATATCAGAGAGGAGAGAGAAGAGATGGAGTTTTGAACAACTAATCTGAATACTTGAATTTGCCTATGGCTCCCAGAAAATAATTTTGCCTAGATCAAGTGCAGAAACTAATAAGTGATCCAGAATATATTCATTTATTTATCCATCCATCTTTTGATTAATCCATCTGTTCTACAAATATTGATTTCTTGCCTGTGATGGGACATTAAGACAAACCATGCAAAGATTCTGCCATGAGAAAGGCACAGTGTAGAAGAAAGGAAATATAAACATTGGATGAAAAACAATGTGATAAGTGACATGATAAATATAAGCAAGCGGTCTTGTGGATCCTCTTTGTAGTAGACCTCATCTCAGCTTTAAGTGAGGTCAGAGATGGGCTGAAGTCAAGAAAAACTTCCTAGAAGATATCAAAATCACGGCAGCATATAACACATAAAAGCTTTCCTAGTTGACATAAAAAATTCCCTCTATTTTATCCAGAGAACAACTGGCATTCTGAATGAATAATTTAAATGTGATATAACTGTATGTATGTGTATGTTGTGTATAAGCTGTATGTATGTGGCAAAAATTCAGAAAATCATTACTGAAAAGCAGAGTTTTCTTTCAATTTGGAGTTTCTTCTAAACCTTCCTTCCTAAAGTTCCATAGGTCCAAAACCAATTGTGTGGAAAGAATGATGCAAAGTGGTGGGGAAAGAGACAAAATACAAATGTAGGATAGAAAGAGAGCACAGGGTGAATGGATGAATAAAAAGAACATAATAAAATAAGAGGGAGAACATTTGAAATGAGAAGAGAGAGGAGCATAGTTGAGGACAGAAATTTTTAATAATTGGGGCAGAGATAAAGGGCAGAAATAAAGACTTTGGGGAGAAAGGAGAAAGGCATGTGGATGATGAGCGATAGAAAGGTGGCAAAGTAGAAAGAGCAGAAGGAAAGCAGAATGTAGGGGGTCGTGATATGGTGTAAATGAAAGACAAGTGTACGAGAAATGGAACATCAAGAATGGGTGCAGAAAGGAGGGCTGGTGAGAGAGATTATCAGGATTAAGAGAGGAGGAAATTGCTGTGAGAACACAAGGAGAAAGGATAAGGTTAAATAGGATAGTTCCAAAGTGAGAGGCTTGTTATTGATAGAGAAAAACAAGAATTAGTCAGGGGGAGATAGGAAGGAGAATGAAGGCTAGTGACCCACCCACACATTCACCTGGCGGGAAAGGACTTCTCTTACTCTGGAATTTGTGGCTCCGAACCTCTATCAGACCCCAGGGATCTGGCCTTGGTGCTGAAAGACAGACTCACTGCGTGGCGCTAAAAGTTAGTTCTACTGAGGTTAGGTGAGACTTAGAAATTGGGAGGCCCCAGAGACACTTCCCCTAGAGCCATCTAGGGGATTTCAGGTACAATCCCTCTCGCCATCACATACAGCAAGAAAGGAGGGACATACTCTCAAGGGAAGGTTAAAAGCACCTCAAGTCCCTGGCAACAACTCCATGCCACTGATCCTGATGGGGTACAGGAGACTAATTAATCAATGCCCAGGAATCCCAAATGGCAGACACTTCTGTCTCATTACCCAAATAACTAAATCAGTCGTCACCTTATTATCTTCCTATGCTATAATAAGTGTGATGTAATGGCCTAAAATTGGGCTTTGGAGCCAAATAAAACTGAATATAATTCTGAGCTATACCTCTTACAAACTCTGTGAATTTGGCAATTACGTAAAACCTCTGAGCTCTAGTCTATTTATGTATAAAGTGGTAATAACACCTAAATTTTAAATAAATGATTGCTTTATCGATTAGAATATTACATATAAAGTACTGAATATAGAGACTGGCACATAGAAAAAGGCTCAAATAATAAATGCTGCCACCATAACTGCTGCCACTATTACTGCTAGAATCATTGTGGATATTACACAACCAAAGTGATTGATGTTTTCAGATGTTGGTAGGATGAAATTTGCATAGCCCAATTCTTCTCTTTGACTGTGTGCTCCTGGAAGGAAGGGATTGTGATGAATTCACGTCTGTATCTGGTGCCGAGCACCATGCCTGGCACAAAGCAAGCACTCAAGAATGAGTGGCTGGATAAATGGCCAGCAAATGACAATCCCAGTCTTGTTAACACTAATTCCCTGACCAAATAAAATACTTTATCATTCTCCAATACAGTGTTTACCAATATTAAATATTTATGAGATGAAGTTATTTTTTCTCATTATTTTGTTTTCACAATCAATTAGCTAACTCATTCTCCAATCTCATTACTAGGCTAATTAAACGCTAATAATCCACAAAAAATAAAGATTACTGTGTGATTAATGTATTTTATAATAGTAAAGTATACTTTCACCCACTTTTAAAGTGTTTTAATCTTAGCAACATAAGAAAGACAGAATAGATACAGTGTTCAGTTGATTAAACAATAGGAGACAAGGACTCAGGCCTGTACTGTGATCTCTGGTAGCAAGGACTGTACTAGACTCTGAAGGCATCTTTTTATGTCTTATTAATGCACTTCCAAAGCCTGTATTTGTGTGTTTTATTTACCATGGCAAATTCAACAAAGAATAACATAAAAATGAGATCATCTGATTTATTTTTTTTTATTGCACTAACATTTGTTTATAACATTATAGAAATTTCAGGTGCACACCATTACGTATTTCAATTTCTTTGTAGATTACATGTTTACCACCAAAAGACAAATACAATCCATCATCATGCACATGTGCCTAATCATCCCTTTTGCCCTCCTCCTTCTCCCCTTCCACTCTGATAACCATCAACCCAATCTCTGTTTCTATGTGTTTGTTTATCTTTGTTTTTATCTTCTACTTATGAGTGAGATCGTATGGTATTTAATTTTCTCCCTGTGACTTCTTTCACTTAGCATATAACCCTCAATGTCCATCCATGTTGTCACAAATGGATGGATTTCATCATTTCTTATGGCTGAGTAGTATTCCATAGCATATATATACCACATCTTCTTTATCCAGTCATCCCTTCACGGGAAGCTAGGTTACTTCCAAGTCTTGGCCATAGTGAATAATGCTGCGATGAACATAGGGTTGAGTGTATTTCTGTGCATTTGTGTTTTCATGTTCTTTGGATAAACAACCAGCAGTAGAATAGCTAGATCATATGGCAATTCTCTTCTTAATTTTTGGAGGACTCTCTGAACTGTTTTCCATAGTGACTGCGCAAGTTTGCACTCCCACCAGCAGTGTATGATGATTCCCTTCTCCCCATATCTATTCCAACACAAATTGTTCCCTGTCTTATTAACTACAGCCATTCTGATGGGAGTGAAATGACATCTCATTGTAGCTTTCATTTGCATTTCCCTGACAGTTAATGATGCTCAACATCTTTTAATGTGCCTGTTGGCCATCTGTATATCCTCTTTGGAGAAATGTCTCTTAAGATCTTTTGCCCATATTTTAATTGGGTTGTTAGGTTTTTTTGTTGTTGAAATGTATGAGTTCTTTGTATATTTTTGATATTAACTCCTTATCAAATATACGGGTTCCAAATGTTTCTCAAATTGTTAAGTTGTCTTCATTTTTTGTGGTTTCCTTTGCTGTGCAGAAGCTTTTTACTTTGATGTATTCCTATTTGTTTATTTTTTCTATTGATCCCCTTGCCCAGTCAGACACAGTATTTGAAAATATGCTGCTAAGACCAATGTTGAAGAGCACACTGCCTATGTTTTCTTCTAGGGTTTTTATGGTGTCAGTTCTTACATTCAAATCTTTAATCCATTTGGAGTTAATTTTTGTGTATGGTGCAAGATATTGGTCTACTTTCATTCTTTTGCATGTAGCTGTCCAGTTTTCCCAACACCATTTAGTGAAGAGACTTTCCTTTCTCCATTGTATGTTCTTGGCTCCTTTGTCAAAGATTAACTGTCTGTATATGTGTGGTTTTCTTTCTGGGCTTTCAGTAGTGATCCATTGATCTGTTTGTATGTTTTTGTGCCAGTATCATTCTGTTTTGATTACTATAGCTTTGTAGTATGTTTTGAAGTCTGGGATTTTGGTGCCTACAGCTTTGTTGTTTTTTCTCAGGATTGCTTTGGCTATTCGAGGTCATTTGTTGTTCCACATATATTTTTGGATTTTTTGTTCTATTTCTGTGAAGAATGTCATTGGGATTCTGATTGGGATTACTTTGCGTCTGTAGATTGCTTTAGGCAGTATGGAGATTTTAATTATGCTTATTCTTCTGACCTATGAACATGGAACATCTTTCCCTTTATTTATGTCTTCCTCAACTTCATTAAATAGTGTCTTATAGTTTTCAGTGTACAGGTCTTTCACCTCTTTGGTCAAGTTTATTCCTAGGTATTTTATTCTTTTTGTTGTGATTGTAAATGGGATTGTATTATTGATTTCTTTTTCTGCTAGTACATTATTAGTGTATATGTATGCAACTGATTTTTTTAAATTAATTTTGTACCCCACAATTTTGCTGTAGTTGTTCATTATTGCCTGTAGTTTCATGGTAGATTATTTAGGGTTTTCTATATATAGAATCATATCATCTGCAAATAGCGAAGTTTAACATCTTCATTTCCAATTTGGATTCCTTTTATTTCTTTTTTCTTTTCTACTTGCTCTGGCCAATATCTCCAGTACTCTGTTGAATAAAAGTGGTGAGAGTGGGCACCCTTATGCTGTTCCTGTTCTCAGAGGGATGGCTTTCATTTTTTCTCCATTAAGTATGATGGTGGCTGTGGGTTTATCTTAAGTATGATGGTGGCTGTGGGTTTATCTCATATGGACTCTATAGTATTGAGGTACTTTCCTTCAATACCCATTTATTGAGAGTTTTTTAAATCATAAATGCATGTTGGATCTTGTCAAATGCTTTCTATGCATCTATTCAAATGATCATGTGATTTTTATTCTTCATTTTGTTAATGTAGTGTATCACTTTGATTGATTTGTGGGCATTGAACCATCCTTGCGTCCCTAGAATGAACCCCTCTTGATGGTGGTATACAATTCTTTTAATGTATTGCTGTATTTGGTTTACCAATATTTTGTTGAGGACTTTTGCATCTAAGTTCATCAGTGATATTGGCCTGTAGTTTTATTTCTTCGTGTTGTCCTTGTCTGGTTTTGGTATCAGGGTAATTTTGGCCTCGTAGAGTGTGTTAGGATGTGTTTCATCTTCTTCAATTTTTCAGAATAGTTTGAGAAGGATAGGTACGAAATCTTCTTTGAATGCTTTTAGAATTCTCCAGAGAAGTCATCTGGACCTGGGCTTTTGTTTTTTGGGAGGTTTTTAATTATCGTTTCAATCTCTGTACTTGTGCTTGGTCTGTTCAGATTCTCTGTTTCTTATTGATTCCATTTTGGGAGTTTATATGAGTCTAGGAATTCATCCGTTACTTCTAGGTTATCAAATTTGTGGGCATATAGTTTTTCATCGCATTCTCTTATAATCCCTGCTGTTTCTTTGTAATTTATCCTCTTTCATTTCTAATTTTATTTATTTGAGCCTTGTCTCTTCTTTTCTTGGTAAGCCTGGGTAAGGGTTTGCCAATTTTGTTTATTTTCTCAAAGAACCAGATCATAGTTCCATTGATCCTTCTTACTGTTTTTTTTGTCTCTATTTCATTTATTTCTGCTGTGAACTCAATACGTTACTGTTAGTGAATTATCTCTAACTCTGTATGAAATGGAAAAATAAATTCTATACTATATCTCAGTACTCCTTATCTTTAGTTTGTCCTACAAATATCTCTCACTCTTTGAGACTCCCTGAGCCTTGTTTTCTACCTACCTCTGCCTAAATATGACTCAATTTCCACTATCTCCTCCATCTGTCTATCATTCAGATAAATATAAGAATGCATATCCTATGTTATCATGTGTATTGAACAATAGGGCAGAGATGGAAGAATCCGTTCTTAGCTTCTTTTCTTTGAGCCATTCAGTCTGTTGTAGGAATTTATCAGACCCCACACAGAGTTTTTAATCTGTGACACCTTAATCAATTCACAGGTTTTAATAATTGTTGTATCTGTAATTTAACTTTCTCACATATACGAATGTTAATTAGCCAGTCTTTGTGTCACCAAGACTTTCTTAGGGGTATTTTTTTTACTTTTGTTCTTGAAAGCATTTGTCTCACCCATCTCTACCAAATATTTGAATTCATTCATTATTTCTATTACTTTTCAGATCTACTTACAAATTAGCAAATCATGTCTGAGTTCAACTCTTGTAATACTTTTCCAAAAGCAGCCAATATCCACCAATACATGCTAGTAACATTCTGATTTCTGACCTTTTCCTCTAGAGCTCCAAATTCATTGATAATATGATCTGCCTCCCAAGTTGTAAATTCCAAAGTTTTACCAAATATTTCTCCATAAAATGGGTTGTCATATTTTCAGTCTCAATAACTGCTTCCTTACATCTCCTACTCGGCTCCTAAGTCCCACTTTTTAGCTTTCAGTTATACAAAATACTCCCATTCTAGACAAAAATTCTATGTCAATAAAGATAGACTTGATCATTCTGCATTAACAAACAGACCCAAAATATCAGTGAATTAAAACCATAAAGTTTGTTTTCCAGTCATTCTGTGAATGCACTGATGGTAGATAGAGAGGCTCTGTTTTGTATGACTCTTGATTGGAGATATAGGCTGATGATGCCTCCACCATCCAGACTTTGCTGATCACCAGGACAGGAAAGACGAAGTGTGGCAAATTGCATACTGGATCTTAAACTCCCACTCATACGTGAAACACATAACTTCCACTCTCACTCCATTTCCAAAAAAGTTTCATGGCCACATCTAATTTTCAAAGGATGGAGAAATACAGTTATACCATGTGCCTGGAAAGAGAGAGACCTGAAATGTCTGTGAACAGCCCCTCAAAATAGCACATTCATTAAGTTAAGATTTTGGTACTGGCTAATGAATTTAGAGATGTAACAATGCAAAAAACAGAAGGTCTAGATATAGTCACAAATGAATGTGAGAATTTAGCATATAATAAAGATGCATTTAAAAATCAATTAAGAAAATATGAATTATAAGGATGGTATTTTCACAACTCAATAGATACATTTATAAAAGTTCAATTTCAACCTTACTCCTGACACCAAAATAGATTTTGAAGAGGTCAAAGATTAACATGTAAAAATGATAAATCATAATAGCATTAAAAGAAAAGATAAGTAATTTTAAATAAAGTTTGGGTGAATAAAGACTTTATAAGTACAAAGAAAAATTCATAAAAAAATCAAAATATATAATCTTGATGTTCACTACATAAAAACTTAATATCCCCAAATGGCAAAAAACTGTATCTTTAGTAAATGAGAAAAAAATAAAAATAAAGATATTTGCAGAGCTTATGGCAAACAAAGGGTATATTTTTAATGTACAAAATGCTAAGTACGATATTTAAAATCAAGAAAACAAGGTCAAAAGATATGAGCAGATAAATTATATTAAAGGAATTAAAATTAGTTTTAGACATTAAAAAATGTGCAGTGACTAGCTCTTTTAGTTTATTGTATTGACAAATATCAAAATATCTGATAGCACTCTGAAGTATTCAAAAGGTGGGGAAGTCAATACATACATACATTGTTTATGAGAGTGTAAACCGGCACAATGTCTTTGAAATAGAATTTATAAGCATATATTAAATATCTTTACTCTTTGACCAGAAATTCCAGTTCTAGAATGTTCTCCTACCATTGTACTTGTAGAAGCCAAAAATAGTAGCTAAATGTCCATCTACTCATTTCTCATGATACATACATATAATTGAATACTGAGAAGCTGTCAAAATGAGTAAATCTATATTTGTTCATTCAAGAAAAAAATATAAATGCTTAGTATGTTCAAGCACTGTTTTAGGCACTGGGGATACAACAAAAGGCTGTACTGGAGTGATACTCCAGTGCAAAGCTTAAGCTCTCCATTTACTGATACATAACCATGTTCAGCATATATATTATTAACTGAGAAAATCAAGGTGCCAAACTGTATGCATTGTATGATACATTGGTAAGTGGATGTGAATGACTGTATGTGCATAGGCTGTCTATTCTATGGATGTATACCCTAAAAATTGCAATCTGATCAATTGCCTCTGGATGGTTCAGGGATGGGGGAAAACTTGTTTTTCACTCTCTAATCTTATGCACTATTTGAATTTTTAATCTCATATATTTTCAAAAAATATATTTAAAAATTTTTAAATAGCTACTTAGCTACCTTAGCTTTGTCAATGTGATTGATTTCAGACAAGTTAATCTGAAACAAGCACATATTTTTCTTTTTGAGGAAGATTAGCCCTGAGCTAACATCTGCTGCCAATCCTCCTCTTTTTGCTGAGGAAGACTGGCCCTGAGCTGACATCCATGTACATCTTCCTCTACTTTATATGTGGGATGCCTACCACAGCATGGCTTGACAAGCAGTGTATAGGTCCACACCTGGAATCTGAACCAGCAAATCCCGGGCTGCAGAAGTGAGACATGAGATCTTAAGCACTATGCCACTGGGCCTGCCCCACAAGCACAGATTTATATGACTACCTTCCATGAAGATTTGGACACTGACAAAGGACGTCCTTCCTAAACAGTTCAGGTGGATGACCAAATGGTCATGATGGATGACTTTTTATGTTGTAAATGACATATCTTCTTCCAGGTCATAATCATATCTTTCAGGTAAGGTCATGTAGGTGTTGTGGGATGTTGAGATATGAAATATTCGTCATACTCTCAAGACTCTGGTAGAGAGCACACAAAAATGTTAATAGTTTTTATTATTCTCATTAGTGGTTAGATTTCTTTACCTATCCGGGTACCTTTACTGCATCAATGTGACCCCAATGCTAATCGAAACTTCAAATAAACAAAACAGATATATGAAGTTATCTAGAAACATCCCATTAAAATGGCACTCATGAAATGTTAACTAGTAGAGTTTGGATTTAGTATGATGTCTTAACTTTTATACTCATCTCAAAATAAATTCCTCAATCTTTTAATGACATTTTTACTATCTGCCTGTGTGAACAGACATTATCTTCATTATATGGTTGAAATAAAAATACAAATAAAAGAAAGTAAGTGAAAAACTGGATTAGAGCCATATTTTCATTATTTAATACCAATACAGATAATTTATTTCATCAATATAACATTATTCATCAATTCAATTCTTTTCAGTTTCATTTGAATCTCGTTGTTTATGTGACTTTACATAAATTTAATTCATAAAATTTTGTTTTCTTTTATTTGGATTTTTTTCTTTACTTACAAGCAATATAACGATTAAAGAGTGTAAAGCTTGTTTTAAGTTTAAGTATGTTTATGTAACATCCCAAACAAATTATACGTGAAACAATAAAAATTTACATACAACAGCTAGAGTTATTTATATTCTTCCTTTAAAGTAGAGCTTCTGCTTCCTTAAGTTTGGGAGATCTCAAGTCACTTTATTAAGAACTCTGCTCGGGTGCTGGCCCCATGGCCGAGTGGTTAAGTTCGCGTGCTCCACTTCAGAGGCCCAGGGTTTCGCCAGTTCAGATCCTGGGCGCAGACATGGCACTGCTCATCAAGCCATGCTGAGGTGGCATCCCACATACTACAACTAGAAGGACCCACAACTAAAAATATACAACTATGTACTGGGGGGCTTTGGGGAGAAAAAGGAAAAATAAAATCTTTAAAAGAACTCTGCTCAAATGTGTCCTTTCAGAAAGATCTTCCATGATCACTCTTTCAAAAATACTACATTCCCTGTCACACTCTGTTCACTTTCTATACATTTTTTTCAATATCCCATGTGACTTCTAGACATATTACATATTTATTTGTTAAATAAATATGTATTTGTGTTTATCTTTTCTCACTAAAACTCAAACTCTGAGAGTCCAGGGGCTTTATTTTATTTACTGCTGTGTCGCTAGAACTTAAATCAGTGTGTCGGCACTACCAGGAGTTCAGGAAATATTTATTGGATGAATGAATAAATGAAAAAATGAAAATAATACTCACGGTTCTGGGAAGAGCTGGAATTTGATGAATGTTTTACTTTAAGTTCCTCACGGATTTTCACATGCAAAAGAATAAAAATTTACCCTAATCTTACACACACACAGAAAATCAACTCAAAATGGATTAAAGATTTAACTGTAAGACCTGAAGCCATAAAACTCCTAGAAGAAAACATCTAGAAAAGTATCCTTGACCTTGGTTTTGGCAATGATTTTTTAGAGTGACACCAAAAGCACAAACAACAAAAGCAAAAATAAACAAGTGGCACTATATCAAACTAAAAAGCTTCTGCATAGCAAAGGAAACCATCCACAAAATGAAAAGTCAACTTATAGAATGGGAGAAATATTTGAAAACCATATACCCCGAATTAACCCTGATGACGGGTTAATATCCAAAATATATGAGGAACTCATACAACCTAACAGCAAAAAAAAAAAAAAAAAAAAAAACCCCAAATAACTTGATTAAAAAATGGGCAAAGATTTTGAGTAGACATTTTTCCAAAGAAGACATACAAATGGCCAATAGATACATGAAAAGGTGCTCAACATCACTAACAATTAGGGAAACACAAATCAAAACCACAATGATTTATCACCACATGCCTGTTAGGATGGCTATTATTATTCTTCAAATTATTTTTTTTTAAGAGAATGATTTTGGTGAATACATGGATGAAAGGATATCTGGTACTCTGTTGGTAGGAATGCAAGTTGTTACAACCATTATGAAAAACAGTATGGAAATTCCTCAAAAAACTAAAAATAAAACTACCATAAGATCCACAAATCCCATTCTTGATTTATCTAAAGGAAATGAAACCAGGGTCTCAAATAGATACCAGTACTCCCAATGTTCATTGCAGTATTATTCACAATAGCCAAGATATGGAAACAACTAAATGTCCATTGACAGATGAATGGATAAAGAAAATGTGGTATATGCATACAGTGGAATATTATCGAGCCTTAAAATAGAAAGAAATTCTAACCTTTGCAACTACATGGATGGATAAGGACATCATGCTAAGTGAAATTAGCTAGACACAGAAAAAAAAGATTCTGCATGATCTCACATACATGTTGACTCCTTCAAAGAGTCAAACTCAAAGAACAGCAGAATGGTGGCTCCCGGGGGTTGAAGGGAGGTAGATGTGGGAAGTGATTGTCAAAGGATACCACGTTTCAGTTATTCAAAGTATCTAAGTTCTGGAGATCCACTATACAGCATAGTGCCTATAGTTAAAAGTACTATATTGTATACTTAAAATTTGCTAACAGGGTAGATCTTATAATAAGTGTTCCTACTTATTAAATAATAATAATAATTATTATTATTTATATATATATTTTATATATATAATTTTATATATATCTGTTTTATACGCCACTGTATTTCCAGAACATAGCACAATTCCTGACACATAATAAGCTTTCTAGAAATATTTGTAAACTAATTAACTGATTGGAGCCATCAGATATTAATAGGTGTGTTTACTGATCTTGAGGGATATGCAGTCTAAAGGGAGGCAGCTTAAACTAATAATGTGCTTTTTAAGATTTAATCTAATAAGAAGCAGTTCATATTTTGGGAATAAGACTTATTTAAGAGTTGTCATTCAGCATATAATTGTCAAGTCTTTGAGGTAGGATCATGAAAAAGCAATAGAGTGGCAGATTAAGAGGATTGAGTAAAGCAGGAGTTAGACAGCCTCATGAGATGTTTCAAAAGTGGATTCTGTCTCTGACTAGCTGTGTTACACAGGGCACATCACTTCACCTCCCTGAGCTCAGACTCCTCATCTCTAAAGTCGAGAAAATAAGACCACCAATCTCATGAAGGTGAGACAATAACTAAATGAGATATTACATTTGCTTCATTTATCTGAGAGCCTAGCACAGAGCAAGCACTCACTAAATTATTAATTTGTGGCTTTTTAAGTTAATATATAAGCAGTAAGACAAAGAGATTGAGCTAGTGTTTAGAATGGAAGTCCAAAGTGTTAAAAGAGGACAGAAGTCAGACCCACTCGAACTGATGGTCATCAAGCAAAGTGTCCTTTAAGAGGCTGACTTCAAGCTTTTCTGTTTACATAGAGTAGATGAAGGGAAGTATAAGCAATAGCATGAAAGTATAAATTAATGAGGGTTAAATGAGTCATAAGGAATGGGATCTTCTTGAGTGATGGTCATACTGGGAGAAGGAGAACTTGGGCCCTAACTTGAGAATTCTGCCTTACACACAAAGTGAGATGCCCAAATCATCAGGAACTCAGGATTCATAAAACATAAAATATATTCACCGAGTGGTTTTGATACTGAACCTGAAGTGAGTTCACTCACCCATTTTGCAGCAAGCCAATCTCCGACACCGGGTGTAGTGGAAAAAAGTAGGAATTTTATTATTGCACAGCACTGAGAAAGGAGAGAGGGCAGCTAATGGCAGCCTTTCCCCGAAAAGCTAAAAGGAAGGGTTTTTATTTGGGATTTTAGGTAGGGGAGGAGGAGCATATGGCCTTGTTGGTCCGAGCTTTTCCACCAGCCTGTCTTTGGCCTTGAGACTACTTGTAGAGAGGAGGGAGCCCATGACCTTGCTGGTCAGCAGCTTTCCCACCAGCCTGTATCTCCTTGCGGGGCAGAGATAGCAAATCCAGGTGCTTGTCCTTGGCAGTGTCTGTCTCCATGGATGATAGTGGATTCTGGAGCCAGGAAGCCAGGGAGTAAGTGGGGAATGAGTGTTTTGGTTTTAACCCCATATATGCTGGGTTTAATGTAGGGAAACTGATATCAGGGTCCTTATCAGTTTTCCTGAGTGGAAAAACAAAGGTCATACAACAGTATTTTATAAGTATACATGGGGATGCTAAAGACAGAAGAGCAAATTCTGGAGTCCAAAGTCTTACCTATTACTTTTTATATTCTGAAGTTTTAGGAACATTGTACAATTAGGGGCTGCTTCTAAGCCTAGGAGGTGAGAAAGTGACTGTGGGCATCATATTTTCTGGTCTTTTTAGTCCAGAGCCATGTAGACTCTGAACAAAATGTCCCCCAACCTTATACACTGTCTTTCAGTGTAAATAATAGGGTTCTGAGAACAATGGTCAGGAAGTTAGGGAGAGCCAGTCACTGCGTCACCTGAGCCAACTTCATCTGGGTGTTTTGGGTTTTTTTTTTTTTTTTTGGCCTGAAGTTACTGGGTCAAGATGGTGGTTGACAGGAAAGAAGGAAAGCACTGATACTTCCCAGGGTCCTTGGGGAAGAAACTCTAAAACTTGAATGTGTTGGCGTTTGTTCTAACATTTCCTTCATCTGAACATCAGGGACTTCTTTCAGTCTCAACGGATGCTCCCCTGAGAGAGGGTGGAGTCTATGAGTGTCTATAGTCCCTTGAGCTTATAGAAGGTCCAGAGGAGGCAGGGAAGACAACTTTCAGATTCACGAGGATTGAAAGCTTTCTAGGATCAGGTGCCATCCCTGTGTGGTTTTCCTGGGCAGCCTATCTGTAACTAAGACAGGAATTTGGAAAAGAATTATAACAACACAAACAAGCACTTACCACCAACAGCAACAATTTTAGATCGGCATCAAGGATAGTATTGACATTATCACTCAAAAAAGTGTTTTTACGTTCTAAATGGGAGAGCAAACTACTGATCATCCTTCTGTGAATTAAGTACTGAAAATCCTTAATCAGAAGATAATTCTCCAGGGTGGCTCTCTGACCTTTCCAAGGAATTCTCTCTCCCTCGTGTTCTTTCTCCTTATCTCTCTTCTTTTCTGTCTCTCTCATTTATGTTTTCCCTGCATTACTTTCTCTTTACAGCAGAAGACAGAAAGGAGATTAAAAAGAATTCATTCTTCTGGGACTCTCTTCTCGATCTGAAGATCAGAAGCCACTCTTTGCCATGTTTCTCCCCATCTACCTCATCACAGTGATCGAGAACCTGCCCATCATCTTGGCCATCCACTCAGATATTCACCTCCAGACATCCATGTACTTTTTCCTGAGTGTCCTGTCCTTTGTTGACATTTTCTTTGTAACAATCATTATCCCCAAGATTCTGGTGAGCTTCTTATCAGAGACAAAGGCCATCTCTTATGATGAGCATCTGACCCAAAAAACAAAAGCCCAGGACCAGATGGCTTCTCTTGAGAATTCTACCAAACATTCAAAGAAAATTTAGTACCTATTATTCTCAAAGTATTCTGAAAAATTGAAAAGATGGAACACTTCCTAACACATTCTATGAGGCCAAAATTACCCTGATACTAAAACCCGACAAAGACAACATGAAGAAGGAAAACTACAGGCCAATATCACTGAAGAACTTAAGAGGCAAAAATCCTCAATGAAATATTGGCAAACCGAATACAGCAATACATTAAAAGAATCATAGATCACAATCAAGTGGGATTCATTCCAGGGATGCAGGGATGGTTCAACATCCACAAATCAATCAATGTGATAGACCATATGAACAAAATGAGGAATGAAAATCACATGATCATCTCAATAGATGCAGAGAAAGCATTTGACAAGATCCAACATGCATTTATGATAAAAGCTGCCAATAAAATAGGTATTAAAGGAAAGTACCTCAACATAATAAAGGCCATGTATGACCAATCCACAGACAACATCATACTTAATGGTGAGAAACTGAAAGCCATCCCCCTGCTAACGGAAACAAGACAAGCGTGCCCACTCTTGTCACTCCTATTCAACATAGTACTGGAGGTACTGGTCAGAGCAATTAGGCAAGAAAAAGAAATAAAAGAAATCCTAACTAGAAAGGAAGAATTGAAATTTTCTCTATTTGCAGATGATATGATTCTATATATAGAAAACCCTAAAGAATCCACCAGAAAACTACAGGAAATAATCAACAACTACAGCAAAGTTGCAAGGTACAAAATAAATTTTAAAAAATCAGTCACATTCCTATACACTAACAATGAACTAGAAGGAAAATAAATCAATAATACAATCCCATTTACAATCACAACAAAAAGAATAAAATACCTAGGAAGAAACTTAACCAAACAAGTGAAAGACCTGCACACTTAAAACTATAAGTCACTGTTGAAAGAAATTGAGGAACACAAAGAAATGGAAAGATATTGTGTGTTCATGGGTCAGAAGAATAAACATAGTCAAAATATCCATACCACCTAAAGCAATCTACAGATTCAAAGCAGTCTCATTCAGAATCACAATGACATTCTTCACAGAAATAGAACAAAGAATCTAAAAATTTATATGGAACAAGACCCCAAATAACCAAAGCAATCCTGAGGAAAAAGAACAAAGCTGGGGCATCACAATCCCTGACTTCAAAACATACTACAAAGCTGTAATAATTAAAACAGCATGGTACTGGCACAAAAACAGAGACATAGATCAATGTATCAGAATTGAAAGCACAGAAATAAAACCACACATCTGTGGACAGTTAATCTTTAACAAAGGAGCCAAGAACATACAATGGAGAAAGGAAAGTCTCTTCAATAAATGGTGTTGGGAAAACTGGACAGCCACATGCAAAAGAATGAAAGTAGACCATTATTTTGCACTATACAAAAAATTAACTCCAAATGTATTAAAGATTTGAATGTAAGAACTGGCACCTTAAAAATTCTAGAAGAAAATATAAGCAATACACTCTTTGACATTGGTCTTAACCACATTTTTTTGAATATTACGTCTACTTGAGTAAGGGAAACAAAAGAAAAAGTTAACAAATGGGACTACATCAGACTATAAAAAGTTTCTACAAAGCAAAGGAAACCATCAACAAAATGGAATGACAACCCATCAACTTGGAGAAAATATTTGAAAATCGTTTATCAGACAAGGGGTTGATAGTCAAAGTATAAAATGAACTCACACAACTCTACCAAAAAACAAACAAAAAAAACAACCTGATCAAAAAATGGGCGGAGGATATGAACAGATATTTTTCAAAGGAAGATATACAGATGGCCAAGAAGCACCTGAAAAGATGCTCAGCATCACTAATAATTAGGGAAACACAACCAAAACTACAACGAGATATCACCTTACACCAGTCAGAATGGCTGTAATTACCAAGACCAAAACAACAAATGTTGGAGAGGATGTGGAGAAAAGGGAACACTCATACACTGCTTGTGGGAATGCAAACTGGTGCAGCCACTATGGAAAACAGTATGGAGATCTCTCAAAAAACTAAAAATAGAAATACCATATGACCCAGCTATCCCACTACTGGATATCTATCCAAACAACTCAAAGTCAACAATGCAAAGTAACATATATATCCCTGTGTTCATTGCAGTACTGTTCACAATAGCCAAGAGGTGAAAGCAATCCAAGTGCCCATTGACTGATGATTGGATAAAGAAGATGTGGTATGTATGTATATATATATATATACACACACACACACACACACACACACACAATAGAATGCTACTAAGCCATAAAAAATACAAAATCATCCCATTTGAAACAACATGGATGGACCTGAAGGCTATTATGGTAAGCAAAATAAGCCAGACTGAGAAAGACAAACACCATATGGTATCACATATATGTGGAATATAAACAAACACATGGACAAAGATAATAGTTCAGTGGTTAACAGAGGAAGGAGAGTGGAGGGTGGGTACAGTGGGTGAAGGGAGGCACTTGTGTAGTGATAGACAAGAACTAATGTACAACTGAGATTTCACAATGATGTAAACTATTATGAATCTCAATTTTAAAAAAAAATGAAAAAAGAAAAAATCCATTAACTCCTCTTCGCTTTTTTCTTTTAACAATCATTCTCATGTGTGTTATCATACATAAATTACAGGACTAAATGAGTCATGTGAAGTGCTTACACCAGTACTTGTGTCATAGTAAGCATTCAGTAAATACTGTTGTTTCTGTTGTTACTGTTACTTATCTGTTCCTTTCTTAATGCCTAATGTGATCAGATGGAAAACTTCGATTTAATCACAAGAAGATACATTAGAGTTGCCTCATCTAGAACTAGCTTTAAGTTATTTAAACATAACCATTTTAGGAACAGAAAGAATCATCAGTTAGCTCTCCAGAGTCCTCTTCATTAGGATTCTGAGCCCAAGGTCCAGAAAATGGTAAAGTGTTACTTTGTGTTTTTCCTTGGGCAGCATTTCCCTTAGCAACTTCATGGAAAGAGGTGGCTGGATCTTAGAGTGGGATGCAAATTTTCTTGAGTTCCCTGGTCATACTGCCTTCTCATAACTTCCATCATCTAGGGAGCTAGCATATAATTTTTACCATATATTTTTAATAAATTTAAAGATGCCAACTGATGTACACTACGTTGTCATGGTAACAGAAAGTTAACTAGCATAAATCAATCACCTGTAATTCTAACTGATGAGAATTAATGACCTCATTTTAAAATTGAGGAAACTGAAGTTCAGATCAGTGAAATGACTTGCCCAAAGTCACCAGGAGGTAAGTGGAAAATAGAATTCAAACTCAGAATTGACTAATTCTAAATCCTAAGTGCCTACCCAAACACCAAGAGGAGAAATGGGAGATGTCTGAGGCCAGAACTTAGCCTGGGTGAGGATATTAGCAAGGACAGCCCTGACCTTCCCCAGACTCTCTTTTTGGTTTCTATTCCAGAAGAGTTCTGAACCAGATGAGCCAATCTCCCTTTTGCTCTCAAGGGAGAGCATGCTCCTCTGACTAGACAGAGGATGGGTGTGCCTGGGCAGTCTGTTTCTCTGACAACCGACTGTGTTAAGATGAGTTGTGGCCATGGTTACATTGAGACTGACTTGATGTGCTAAGAGGTTCCAGGCTTAATTCCCAATCAACCATTCACCAAGGAGAAGCCAAATATTATTTAATTAGGCCATAGAGAGCTTCCCTGAGTGGTTAATTGGCAGCAAAGACAAGGAGCCTGGAGGTTCTACAGCAAGCTCTCCCCAGAGCCTCATTAAGAAAGCTGAGATTGGACCTCTGAGGGAGCTTCTGCAAGACAGTGGCTCAGAAACTTTTCTGACACGATGTCATGAGTGAGGTCTTCTGGTTTTCCCCTGGGCTTCTCTCAAGGGGCCACATTCTGCTTTAATTGTAGAGAGGACAAAGGGGATGCCATAACTCAGGGGATTTACCTCCTCCCATCTGAGCCCAATCCTCTAAGGGCAGCATTGGAGGGAACTACTGAGGAACCAGTTTTAGAGGGAGAGGATTTTTAATCCAGTTCAAGCCAGGGCCTTTTCCCCTTATATTCTTGGAATAACATTATCCTTGAGAAATATGAATCCATTCCCCCATTCTTTTTGGTCTCCTAATTAAAGTCCTTTGTGATCTTCTCTAATTTATCTAAAGCAGTGGTTCTCAGCCTCCTTTGCACATTTAGCATCACCTGGGGAGATTTTAAAAACATCATGGTGCCCAGAACCACACTCCAGACCAATTAAATCAGAATCTCTGAGATGCGACCCTGGTATCAGCAGTTTTAAAGCTCCCAAGTGATTCCAGTGAACAGCCAAGGTTGAGAACCACTGTTCTCTTTAGAGGACCCCAGTTGGCTTGTGAAATTGGTTAAGAGGCACTGTTGTGGTTTTAGAGTTCAGCAAATTAATGACCTTTCCCCTCTGTCTCCTAGGTATTTTTTAATATATCATGAGTTTATTAAAAAAAAATTTTCGTATGTCAATATTTGGTGCTGAGAGAGGACACAAAGAAGCCACTAAATTAAAAATATTTTAATTCTATTTTCCCAGTCTTCCATCTGTCTATTTTCCATTTTTATTTCCTAAATACACAGATAACACATGAATACAGCCTAGCTGTGAAATTCAAACAGAAGTTATAAAATAAAAACTGAAAGCCCCTCCTGGGTCCCACCCACAAACCTGTTAGATATAGAAATATATATTTAATATGCAAATATAAAGATTAACAGCATTGAAATCACTCTATATAAATATATTATCTTTGGACTTGAATTTTCATCTAACAAGATGTCTTGGAGATGGTTCTAAGTCATTACTATCTGAAATCTACACTATTGTTTTTAACTATTCCATGTATTTCAATAATATTTTATAATATGAAGCTACTGTTGACGAAAATAATCCATAACCAATCTATAAATGAAAATTTGGGAGAGTTTATTCTGAGCTGAAATCTGAGGACCATGGCCCAGGGCTTTTCTTCCCTAAGGAAGAAAGGGCACCGAAGAAGTGGGGTGCACAGAGTGATTATATACCCCCAGAGAGGATGTTTCACATAGGATTGAAATGTCCCTTTTACAATAGTTGCGAGACTGCTCTGTCGGCACAGCGATTAATGGAAATAGCAGGTAGGTCTTCTGTCTCAGTGAACACAGCAGGGTAGCAGTCTATTGTCTCGAGTTGGGTGGTCACAGGTGAGCTCAGCAATCAGTTCCTAGCCTAAGGAAAGATGCTTATCTCTAAGGAAATGCCAGCGTGGGGGGAAGTTGCACCTTTATCTCAAGGGCCTTTGTTCTTGCCATAGGAAACGTCTAAGCAGATATGCAATGTGTGCTCAATAGCCACAGTCAGGCCCCTTTGGAAAAAACAAAGTCAGGCCGAATTAGGTTTATGCCAAATGTCTTCCTCATATACTCCAATATATCCTATTGCTTGCCATTTTTATTTGTCACCACCATAAAACTATTTCTTTGTTCCCGAGCAGTTAGTTTTCATTTTCTCTTGTCTCTATGACAAACAATACTACTATGAACACCTTGAACATACACATTGATCAAATATATGTTATGCCTTTATATACATAAAAGTGGAATTTGATAGATACTATCAGTTGTCTCAAAAGGCTGTGTATGTTTTTGTGCCAACCTGCAGTGTGTTTGTTTTTTTTACAAAACTAAACATATGCTTCCCATATGATCCAGTACTCATGCTCATTGGAATTAAGCTAAAGGAGTTGAAAACTTATGTCCACAGAAAAACCTACATATGGATGTTTATAGCAGCTTTGTTCATAATTGTCAAAAGGTGGGAGTACCAAGATGTCCTTCAGTAAGTAAATTTATAAATACACTGTGGTACATCCAGACAATGGAATGATATTCAGAAAAAATGAAATGAGCTGTCAAGCCATGAAAAGACATGGAGGAACCTTAAATGCATACTATTAAAAGAAATAAGCCAGTCTGAGAAGGATGCATACTGTATGATTCCAACTATGTAACATTATGGAAAAGGCAAAACTGGAGACAAAAAGATCAATGATTGCCATGGGTAGCGGCGTAGAGGATGAATAGGCAGAACACAGGATTTTTAGGACAGTGAAAATACTCTATATGATTTTATAATGATGGTTACATATCATTATACATTTGTCCAAATCCATAGAATGTACAACACCAAGAATGAACTCTAAGGTAAATTGTGGACTTTGGGACTTTTTGGGACTTATTATGTGTCAATGTAAGCTCATCCTTGGTAAAAAAAAAAGTACCATTCTGGAGAGTGATGTTGGTAATAGGGAAGGCTATGCATGTGTGAGGGCAGGGGGTATAGGGGAAATTTCTGTACCTTCCTCTCAATTTTATTGTAAACCTAAAACTGCTCAAAAAAATAAAGTCTATTAAAAAAGGAGGTCCCTTTCCCTCTAGCCAGTGCAAGGTAGTGGTAGGAGATCCAGAGAAAGGGAGAAGAATAAGATAAGGGTATTTATTCCACCAACTTACTTTCTGATTGCCTTTTTAGTTACCTGTCTAGATACTAAAGGCCACAGCTCCTGTCTGGCAACCCTCTCCATACAGCCAACTTTTTCAGGTTCTGAGAATGACTCCTAGTCTTTGTCCCTTCAGGTCTGGGTGTACAATGGCTCCTTGCTGTCGCTAGCCCAAGGTACTACATTGTCCCTTGACAGTTTCCTTAAATTCTACCTCCACCTTTGAAAATAATCCATTTATCAACTTCTTCTCATTTGGAGTATTCCATCTCTTTCTTGCTAAAACTGACTGACATAAGGCAAAAGATACGAGAGGCAAATAGCCCTATTAGGGGTTGTGAGGTAATATAGGAAGTAAGAGGTGAAAAGTCCTGATCTAGGGTAGTGACAGTGGATACAGAGAGGGGACACAGATTTGAGCAATTGTGAGGAGAAAGTTTTGAGCACACTTAGTGATTAAATAAACAGGGAGAGGAAGGGTGTCAATAAGAGGGAGGAGTTAAAGGCTATTTCCCAGTTCCTGGCTTCCATGACCAGGTGGATGGCCTTATCATCATGGGAAAGGAAATAAGTTGGGTGTGGAAGTTGTAATGGGTATATCAAGTAGCTAGCTATAAATATAAAGCTGTTGCTCAGAGAAGATTCCTTGAAAATGATTTGCGGGAAGTTAGAAAGACAGCATAAATAGGCTTAGTTTAGAAAAAGCAGCATACCCTGCCCCCATCTGTCCATCATCTGTCAGAAGTCCATAAAGCCTATCTATAGGACTGTCTGTAACCGACAAATTCAGATATCCAAGCTCTCCACTCTACCCTTTAGAAAATGGTCTTTTTGTGCCAGAAAGAGGAAGTTTCTGTGGAAATCTTAATAGATCCCACTAAATGCACAAACATCTAATTCTCTAACAACTCTGCTCCCTTCTTTTGTCAGCCTCCAAACAAACCCAGCCCCACCCCACCAAGTCCCATTCAATTTAACATTTACTAAGCACCTACTATGTGTTACACATGCTGTTAGGCACTGGACATACACATATTAGTAGGACACTGTCCTTTCCCTCAAAAGGGCCCACAGGCTAGTGGGGAGCCTTCACCCACTAGGTGGGAAAAGAGACAATCACAATGCAGTGTGAGAGGCTATGATGTCAGGTAGGCAAAACATTGTGGAGGGCAATGCTTTGCTTAATTTTATCTAAGGAGACCAGAAAAGTTTTACAGAAGAGGTGATATCTAAACTAGGCCTTACAAAATACAGGGGGGATTTCCAAACTAGAAAGGAGCAAGTTTGAAAAGTACACTCCATTTGGAATGTGTCAGTTTGAGGTGTCCATGGGATATTCTGGAGGGAGTACCGATGGATGTGCTTGCCTAGAGCTCAGGAAACAGCTCCTATTCTGGTACCCTACGGTGCCTGTCACCATAGGAACACACATACTTCTCAAGATGCATCAGCGCCCAATCAACTAACCTGCAGAGCTCAATAGGGTGGAGTAAGGAATACAAATGGGCAAGAAGGTAGATATTGAACACCATGGGGACATTCACTCCATCATCATCATTATCATTAATATTTATTGAGTGATAACTATGTGCCAGTCAGGATTCGATACATAATTTTCAGGGTCCAAGGCAAAATGAAAATTTGAGGCCCCTTGTTCAAAAAGTATTAAAAATTTTAAGACAGTGACAGCATAACATTATACCAAGCACAGCAACATTCTGAGCACAGGTAGCATGCTCATGAAGCTAGACTTGGTGCCAGGTAATCTAACTACTGCAAAATCAAAATCTTAACTAATAGGATAATGGGCAGGATTACTATTATCCTTAATTTATAAATGGGGAAACTGAGACACAGAGCTATCTAGTAATTTTCCCAATGGCATACAACTGGTAAGCAGTAGGACAGAGATTTTTAACTCACATCAACTCCAAATCCCATGTTCTTAACCTAACATCAACTTGCTCCTTTTCCTTGCTTCTCTATCACTCAAAATCCCACGCCTTCTGTGCCTTCATCAGTTGTCACACCAACCTCAAGACCATTCCTATCTGCCAAGAAGTTAAGGAACTCACTGAAGATCACACATTTAGTGAGTGGTAGAGCTGGAATACAAAGTGAGATGCTGTGTTTCCAGAGCTCACCTCCTAACTTCTACACCTTGGTCCCACAGCCAGATTCAGATCGTGACTTACCACTTCCCTGACTCTTACTTTCAATCTCTTTTTACATAAGTTAAAATTTAGGCTTATCCAGAAATGGATCATTGAAAAAGAGCAAATACAATGCAATGGAGTAAAGATAGTCTTTTCAAAAAATGCTACTGGAACAAATGGACATGCACATGCAAAAAATTGAAGCTAGACACAGGCATTACATCCTTCTCAAAAATTAACTCAAGATAGATCACAGACATGTAAAACACAAAACTATAAAACTCCTAGAAGATAACATAGGAGAAAATCTAGGTGATCTTGGGTATGGAGATAACTTTTTAGATACCACACCAAAGGCATGATCCATGAAAGAAATGATGGATAATCTGGACTTCATTAAAATTAAAATCTTCTGCTCTAAGACACTATGAAGAGAATGAGCTTATGAGCCACAGACTGAGAGGAAATATTTGCAGATGACTTGTCTGATAAAGGATTGCTATCTAAGATATATTTAAAAACTCTTAAAATTCAACAATAAGAAAACTAAGATAACTTAAAAATGAGCAAAAGAATTGAACACACAGTTCTTCAAAGAAGATATACAAATGGAAAACAAGCTTGTGAAAAGATACTCCAAATCATATCATTAAGGAAATGCAAATTAAAAGCAAAATTTGATACCACTACACACCCATTAGATTGGCCAAAATCCAAAACACTGACACCACCAAATGCTAACAAGGATGTGGAGCAATAGGAACTCTCATTTATTGCTGATAGGAGTGCAAAATGGTACAGTTTGACAGTTTCTTACAAAACTAAACCTACTCTTACTGTGTGATGCAAAAATCATATTCTTTGATATTTACCAAATATCAATTTGAGCTATATACATAGGTCAAAATTCATGTTTTCAAAAAAGCTACACACTGATGTTTAAAGCAGCTTTATTCATAATTGCCAAAACTTGAAAGCAACCAAGATGGTCTTCAGTAGGTGAATGGATAAATAAACCATACTACATCCAGACAATGAAATATTGTTCAGTACTGAAAAGAAATGAGCTGTCAAGTCTGGAAAACACATAGAGAAAACTTACATGCATATTACTACATGAAAAAATCCATCTGAAAAGGCTCTATGTTTTACGATCCCAACTTTAAGACATTCTGGGAAAGGAAAAACTATAGAGAAAGTAAAAAGATCAGTAGTTGCTGGGGATTAGGAGGGAGGGAAAAATGAATAGGCAGAACACAAAGGATTTTTAGGGAAGTGAAACTATTCTCTATGATACTACAATGGTATCATTATAAATTTGTCAAAACTCATAGAATGTACAACACCAAGAGTGAACCCCCATGTAAACTGTGGACTGTAGATGATGTGTCAATGTAGGTTCATCAATCAGAACCAATGTACCCCTCTGGTGGGGGATGTTGATAATGGGGGAGGCTATCTGTGTACAGCGGTAAGAGGTCTATAGGAGCTGTCTGTACTTTCTGATCAATTTTTCTATGAACCTATAGCTGCTCTAAAAATAAAGCCTATTTGAAGAGAAATAAAGAAAATATATATATAAAAGTTGTGATTGCCATGCCATTTATACACGAGAACAATGTGGGTTAATGAAGCTAAATATGTTGCCCAAATTCACCCACTAGTAATTGGAAGAACTGGGATTGAAAAATAGCCTGGCTTGAGAAACTGAAACAATAAAATGTTTAAGAATGGCCAAAAAAACATGAAACTCAGAGAAGTTAAGTATTGCAAACACTCACACAGCTTGTAAGAGGCAGAGCTCAGTCTAGCTCCAGAGGCTGCACCTTAATCTCTTCCCTATAACTCTACACCTAAACCTAGATACAGTCACACATGCAGACACAAAACATAAGAGATGTCAAAGGCCATCACCTCCCCTTCTAGGTAGGCACACATAATCCTATGCACAGACATGCACAAGAACACATACATACACAGAGAACACACATGTGCATGAACACACACATTACGTATTTCACATGCATGTTCAAGAACACACATCCACTCTAGCTGCTGCATGGTCCTAATTCCCTTCCTTCATATAAGAGGCTACATCTCTGCAGCTCCGGTTCTCCACAGTCTCCTGGACATAGAGCTAAGAGGACATAAGTAATATTCTCCTCTCCTTGGATGAACACAGGGCATATCCCTCCAGGGCTCTGGCTTGTGGGGAAGACAGGCCCCTGGGTCTCCCTTTTTACCATCATCTCCCACTGTAGGTAGAGAGAAGAACCAGCACACTTCTAAAACTAGATCTACACTTCAAGTGGCCTCTTTCCATGGAGATTCATACCTGCTAATCACCCCCTGGCACGTCCGCATGCCTGATCAGGACCCTGAATCTCCTCTATCAAGCCCGCACATAGGCAGACTGAGGTGTCATTGGGAATAGAGACAGGGGTCAACAACTTCGTGCGATCTTCCTCCTTTCCTTGACATTATCTTCTTCTCTCCTCCATCTCAAAAGCCAAGAAACAAGTGAACAAGAAAGTTAGGACAATTCTGGAGTTAACATCACACACTCTGAAGCTGGACTCATCACCATTGAATTGTGTGGCCTTAGGCAAGTCACTCCAATTCCCTGTACTTCACTTTCATTATCTGTAAAATGGGGGACAATAGGACTAAGTAACCTAATGTATGTAAAGTTCTTGGAGCGATGTCTGACACACGTCAGCACTATTGCTAGCAATTAGAGTACCAAGATCAAGAACATACATAGGAAGGGGCTACAATGAAGTGAGTTTCTTCAATAAGAGATATCCGGGTGAGGCATTGTCAGCTCAGCAGAGGAACACAAGAGATTGGTTTTCAGTAATGTCCCACTTTAAGCGTCTCTGGTCAATCAGATGGAGACTAAGGGTATGTTGAGACAGAGGGAAGACAATTATTCAGAAAAAGAATTCCAATGGGCATATTTTAAATGTCCACTTGCCCTGGAATCTAGAATTTAACATGGAAGAAGGCTTAGGTACAGATCTAATCTGATATACAAGTAAACTATAGTAAACCATGTTACTACAGTAAAACAGAAGAAGAAGAAAACTAGACAGAAAGGAGAGATTTCAGAGAGCTGAAAGAGAAGGACTCAGCCTGAAGAAGCCCTGCAGAATACCTAAGGAGGACATAATCTGTTCCAGAGGGCTGCATACCTATTTGTCTTACTGCTGGAAATGGGAAGAGGGTAGACTGGGAGAAGCCAGGATTCCAAAATCTAGACCCAGGAGAGATTCTAAAGTCAGTTATTGGGGCTGCAAATGCAGAGAGCTTCTGTTTTCTCAGAATCTGACAGAATTGAGATCCAAAGTACCTTACAACCTCTCCTTCTGAAGGCAAGGATGAAAAGAGACCATACGGCTATGTGGAATGAGAGGTAGAAATGGGAGTAGGATGGAAGGAAATTGAAAGGATCCTAATGTGTGGGAATAAAGGATGGGGTAGAAGGAATGGATTGGTAAGGATGCTTAAGGCGCTGGACAGTAAGAGGACTTTTGTTTGCAAAAGACATGCCAGTTTAGTTCTTCACCACATGTGTGTGATTCCAGGAAGAGGTATGGTAGAGTACTTTAAAATAGAAATTCAAAATCAGACATGCCTGGGAATGAGTTCTAGCTATGCCAATTACGAGCACTATGACTCTTTGAACTTAATTCTCTTTATCTATAAAGGGGGATAATAATAGTCTAACATTATAACGCTATCATGGGCCTTAAGTGATATAAGTGCTAAGCACAGAACTTGTCCAATAAGGGTTAGCTGAATGTTTTTCCAGTTTATTTACTTCTCAACTGTCCTGGCTAATTCAGGGGAATGGGAGTTCTTGGATGATAGACACATGTCCACCAATGTATTAACCACCTAACATCTTATGTCCCATTTAGATAGTCCATTCTATGCTCCATGCTTTACTTCCTGGGTTCATGTGCACTACTGGTTAAGAGAAGGGCCTTGCAGAAGTGGTGAGGAAGCAAGGAAGGAAAAAGCAACCTGAGATGATAAATGAGCACAAAGTGGAAAATTCTGATGAATAAAGTGGAGAAGTATAGAAATAGTCTCTATTTCCTGTCTATGAAGGAAGGGAGTAAATATATTTTAAGATGGATAGGTGGGAGCTTGGAACAGCTCCCAGACACTGAATGTCCTTCCCAACAACTAACCAATGACAAGCCCCATCTTTAATATGTTGTTTCTCTAGCTTACCAGGTGAGCAATAATACAAACCACCTCTAGAAATCTTTACCAAACTCTTTTACTCAACTTTCAATTTTTTTGCCAGTAATGCAAAATGTTTTATGACTAACCATAACTTTCATTTAGTTCAGGAATACACATATGCACATAGTTCACACACACATGCATGAACCTTTACCTTTGCCACAGCTGCTTCATGTTGCTAATTGTCTTCCAAGGTATCAGTGGAACCCAGGTTCCTCTGAGGCTCCTGAACACAGAGCTATGAGGGCATCAATAATGTTCTCCTCTCCTGGGAAGGCCACAGACATAATTCTCCCAGGGCTCTAATTGAAGGGAACACAGGCCTTTGGGGCATCCTTAGCTCCCTTTCTATCATCTGCTCCTACTGTATGTAGATTGAAGAACCAGCACATTTCTGAAACTAGATATGCACTTCAAGCAGCCTCATTCCTCAGAGATTCAGAGCTCTTCACAACTCCCTGGTAGGCCCCCAAGTGTATGATTGCTATAATAAAATCTGTGTACATATCTTTCTGTTTTGCATATAAGAAAATTTTTGAAGGATAAATTTCTATAAGTGGAATTATTGGATAAAAGAGGTAGATTTTCAATTTTGTTAGAGACTACCAAAAGGCCTGCAGTGACTATCCTCTCACTACCAGTGTATGTGAAGATCTTTTTCCTTTTGGATATTGTAAAAAAAATTTTATTGACAATCTCATGAGTGAAAATTATATTTCAGTCCAACTTATATTTTCTGATTACCAGTGAGGTTGAACATCTTCTCATATGTTTTGACAGCTCCTCCTTCCACTATATATATATATATATATATATATATATATATATATGTACTAAGGAGGCTGGTTGAATACAATAGTGGAATGATACTATTGGCATGTCCTTTTATGAAAAATTGTGAAGGAAAATGTCTTTCCACTGCAACATCACTACATATACCTAAATGTTGGAGATTTTACTCAATAGTGGACTAAAAATCTTAGGTCCTTGAACAATTTGGCCTATTTATCACAGTGAGTGACATAAACAAGGAAGGATGTGAAACATCACAGCTGAGGAGGACTGGGGGAAGAGTGCTGTTTCTGACATTAAAGAGTCTGATGGAGAAGATAGGTGGATCCCTCTTAAAGCCACTGTAAGATTTGATTTCAAGATAGAGGCAGTTCCTGTAAACTGAAGCAGCATACGTAACACCAAAGAATGTGCTAGGCAGCAGAATAAATCATGTTTGGATACTTCCCCAAAAAAGATATCTTTCAATAAATGAATTGATAAACTGTGGTATATCCAGACAATGGAATAGTATACAGTACTAAAAACAAGTGGACTATCAAACCAGGAAAACACATGAAGGAAATGCATACTACTAAATGAAAAAAGACAATCTGAAAAGGCTACATGCTATATGATCCCAACTATAAGACATTCTGGAAAAGGCAAACTGTGGAGATAATAAAAAGATCAGTGGTTGCCAGGGGTTAAAGGCAAGGGAGGAATGAATAGGCAGAGTACAGTGGATTTTGGAGGCAGTGAAACTATTTTCTGTGATACTACAATGAAGTCATTATACATTTGTCACAACCCATAGAAGGCACAAGACCAAGAGTGAACCCTAATGTAAACTATGGAGCTTTGGTAATGATGTGTCAATGTAAGTTCATCAATCATACAAAATATACCACTCTGGTGGAGGATGTTGATAATAAGGGAGGCTATGTGTGTATGGGAGTAGGAGGTATATTGGAATTCTCTGTAACTTTTGATCTGTTTTATGTGAACCTACAACTGCTCTAAAAACTGAAGTCTATTTAAACAGGAAAAAATAGAAAAAAATGTCTACCTGTAACTGTGATTGCAAGTCCTCTTAAAGATAAGAAAATTGTGAGCGAGTGAAGCTAAATGTCTTGAACAAATTCACTCATTTAGTACTTGGTGAAACTGGAATGCAAAAACAAGTACTCTGGCTTAAGAAATTAAATAAAATAATGTATGCAAACACATTTTTCACTTGGTTTACTATTATGTAAAAGAAAGTTACTATAGTTAGTAATAAATCATTTTGCATTGCTGGCTAAAAAATTGATGAATGAGAATTTGGCAAAGCTTTCTAGAGGTGGTTAATATTACTGCTGATGCAATAAGCTAGAGAAATGGCATGTTAATGATGGGCTTGTCATTAGTTAGTGATTGGGAAGGATCATCAGCAACTGGAATCCTATCCAAGCCTTTGCAATCACATCATCCCACCTTAAAAGGTATTAACCACTTTCTTCATATATAGGAAATACAGACTATTGCTATACTTCTCTACACCCTATACTAGAATTTGCCACTTTGAGGACATTTATCATCTAGGGTTGGTTTTCCCTTCATTGCTTCCTAACCACTCATGCAAGGCCCTTCTCCTAGCCAGCAGCCCACTTGAAACCAGGGAGCAAACCGTGGAGTACAGAATGCACTTCCTAAACAGGATGTAAAATTTCTAGGTGGGTAACAGACTGGTAGAAAGCTTTCCATCATCCATGCATCTGCTTGCCTGAATGAGCAAGGACAGTTGGGAGTGACTAAACTGGAAAAACATTCAGTTAACATTTACTGGGCAAGGTCTTTGCTTAGCACTTGACTCATTTAATCTTGACAGCAGCACTATGATGTTAGTAATGTTATCTCCTCCCTTTATAGATAAAGGGACTGAAATTCAGAGAGACATTCAGCTGGTAAGTGGTGTATCTAAGACTCAAATCCAGGTATGTCTGATTTCAAATTGTGTGTTTTAAAGTACTCTACCACACATCTTCCCAGAACCATACACATATGAGTGAGAACTACACTGGTGCGTCTTCTGCAAACAGAAGTCCTCTTACTGCTAATTGCCTTAAGTCTCCTTACTGACCCACTCCTCCTTCTCCATCCTTTGTTCCCATACATTGAGATCCCTTCGATTTCCCTCCATCTTACTTCCATTTATGCCTTCCATTCTAGAAAGCCAAATGCTCTCTTTTCATCCTTGCTTTCAGAAGGAAAGTTTGTAAGGTACTTCACAGCTGAGGTTATTGGACCTCGGCTCTGTCAGATGCTAGAAAACAGCAGTTCTCTGCTTTTGCAGCATCAGTAATTGATCTTCAAATCTCTCCTGAGTCCAGATTTCTGGAATCCTAGCTTCTCCCTGCCTACCCTCTTCTCACTTCCAGTAGCAAGACAAACAGGTGGTGGGCCAGATCCGTGGTTGAGTGGTTAAGTTCATGTGCTCCACTTGGGTGGCCCAGGGTTTCACCAGGTTGGATCCTGGGTGCAGACCTAGCACTGCTCATCAAGCCATGTTGAGGCAGCATCCCACATAGCAGGATCAGAAGGACATACAACTAGAATACACAACTATGTACTGGGTGGCTTTGAGGAGAAGGTGGTAAAACAATGTACATAATTAATAATAAACTTAAGAAGGCATATAATCCAACCAAGTTATTATAAATGTGCTTTTGAAAGAAAAGAAAAGCAGTACTATTTTTACTATTTTTTTCTTAAGGTTGGCACTTGAGTTAACATCTGTTGCCAATCCTCTTTTTTTCTTCTTCCTCTTCTTCTCCCCAAAGCTCCCCAGTACATAGTTTTATATTCTGGTTGTAGGTCCTTCTGGATCTGTTATGTGGGATGCCGCCTCAGCGTGGCCTGATGAGTGATGCTAGGTCTGTGCCCAGGATTGGAACCGGGGAGACCCTGGGCCAAGGAAATAGAGCATGCAAACTCAACCACTCTAACATGGGGCCAGCTCCTTATTTTTGTTCTTAAATTGACTGGGAATCAAACTCCATGCTTCTTCTAAATCATCAAAAAAACCTTGACAAGGCATCATTCTACCTCTCCCTTGTGTGGGTCGTGCGAAACCAACAGCCATGAGAAAGAGAGGCTAAACATTTAGTGAGGAGGCACAGGCACTTCTTTTCTGAATTCTAGTTCTCTCCTTTCCTAACATTTCATTTTCACATCAAAATTGCAAGATAAGTAAGATATGCAATTATCTGGCATCAGGTGACTGGCGTATACCTCATCCAACTGTGTTGTGGGGGCAACGAACAGGTGTTGTATGTAACTGGAATTGACTTTCACCTATGAGACTGCTCAAAGAACTGCAGTCAAAATCATCCATTCTTTTCAGGTCTACCTTTGAAAATTACTCACAACAGCCAAATGGGCAGAGTCCTCTGATCATTATCTATGTAGATTAAGTCTGCAAACATTCCAAACTCTGCAATGCTTCTTCCCTTTTTTCAGCTTTAATGAGGTATAATTGATATACCAAAAACTGTGCATGATTAATGCATATGATTTTATGTGGTGATGGAATCCCTGGTATATGCATATGTCACGTGTCAATGAGCATATGTAGGAACTCTCTATACCCTTTGATCAATTTCGTTGAGAACCTATATCTGCTATTAAAAATAAAGTCTATTTAAATGGAAAAAAAGAAGAAAATTCTATCTAAAATTCTGATTGCCATGCTATTTATAGACGAGGACAATGTAGGTTAGTGAAACTAGGTATCTTGCCCAAATTCACTCATTTAGTAATTTTTAAAACTGAGATTCATAAACAAGTAATCTGGCTTACAAAACTGAAGCAACAAAATGTTTAACAAAGGCAAAGAAAAAAACATGGGAGTCAGAGGTGTTAATAATAACAGACACTCACTCAGCTTGTAAGAGGCAGAGCCGGCATATGAATCTATTCAGTCTGGCTCCACAGCCTGTACCGTAACCCCTTCCCCATAACTCTACACCTGCAACTAGATACAGTCATACATGTAGATATGGAAACTCAAGAGGTCAGAGGCCATCACCTGTCCTTCTAGGCAGGCAAACATAAGACTACAGACAGACATGCAAAGGAACACATGCATGTGAAGAGAATACACATGTGGATGAACGCACACATGTACATAGTTCACATGCATGTGCATGAACACCCTTTAACACAGCTGCTGCATGGCACTAATTCCCTTCTCAGGCATAAGAGGCTACACCTCTGGAGAAAGGGTTCCCCTGAGGCTCCTGGACACAGAAAATAGAGTGCGTCAATAATATTCTCCTCTCCTAGCAAGATCACAGGGCCAATCCCCGCAGGGCAATGGCTTCTGGGAAGGACAGGCCCTTGGGTCTCCTTTTCTATCATCAACTCCCACTGTAGGTAAGGAGAGGACCATCATATTCCAAAGCTAGAGCTGCAATTCAAGCAGCCTCCTCCTCCAAGATTTAGAGCTGATCATAACTCTGTGGCAGGACCCCAAGCCTGATCAGGACTCTGAATCTCCTCTGTCAAGCCCACAGGTAGGCAGATTGAGGAGTCTTTGGAAAGAGTGATTGTAGACTCAACATCTTCATGTGATCTTCCTCCCATTTCCTGATCTTATCTTCTTCTCTCTTCCATCTCAATAGCCAGAAAACAAGTATACAAGAAAGTTAGGATAATGCAGATGTTAACTGCACACATTCTGAAGCTGGACTACACCACCAGTGAGCATTGTGGCCTTAGGCAAGTCACTTCAATTCCAAGTACCTCATTTTCATTATCTGAAAATGGGGTGCTGTAACGATTAAGTGACTTAATGTATGTAAAGTTCTTAGAGCAGTGTCTGGCACGTGTCAGCACTATGTAATAGTTAACTATTATAGCACTACGATTGAGAACAAACATAGGAAGGGGCTGCAATGAAGTGGGTGTCTCCAATAGGAGACATCTCAGTGAGGCATTGCTAGCTCAACAGAGGAACACGAGAGATTGATTTTCAGCCAAGTCCCACTTTAAGCACTTTTGGCTGATCAGATGTAGACTAAAGATATGCTGAGAGAGAGAAAAGACAATTATTCACAAAAGGAATTTCAATGGGCATGTTTTAAATGTCCACTTGCCTTGGATTCTAGAATTTAACAGCTGGGAAGGGCTGGGTAAAGCTATAAGCTGGTATAGGAGTCAAAACTAGTCAAAAGGAGAGATTTCAGAAAGCTGAAAAGAGAAGGACCTGGCCTGAAAAGGCACTCCAGAATCCCTGAAGAGAAAATACCTGTTTGAGAGGGCTATATGTCTATAAGTCTTACTGCTGGAAGTAGGAAGAAGGTAGACATGGAGAAGTTAGGATTACAAAAATCTGGACCCAGGACAGATTCTAAGATCAGTTACTGATGCTGCAAAAATGGAGAGCTGCTGTTTTCTCAGAATCTAACAGAGCTGGGGTCCAAATTATGTTACAGCCATTCCTTCTGAAGGAAAGGAAGAAAGGAGAGTATATAGCTTTTGAAATGAGAGGCAGAAAGGGGAGTAGGTTTGAAGGAAATTTAAAGGATCCAAATGTGTGGGATCAAAGGGTAGAGAATAATGAGTGGGTCAGCAAGGAGGCTTAAGACACAGTAAGAGTGTCAGTAAGAGTATTTCTCTCTGCAGAGGACAGGCCAGCTCAGCTCTTGACCACATGTGTATTCTGGGAAGAGTTATGGTAAAGTAGTTAATACAAACAATCAGACATATCTAGGTTTGAGTCTTAAATCCACCACTTAACCACCTAAATGACTCTCTGAACTTCATTCTTTTTATCTACAAAGGGGGATAATAATCCTACTAACACTGTGGTGCTGTTGTGAGCATTAAATGAGAATAGTGCTAAGCACAGAATCTGTCCAATAAATGTTAGCTGAATGTTTTTCCAGTTTAGTCATCTCTCTGATGCCCTTGCTCATTCAGGGGTGCAGCGGCATGGATGATGGATAGCTTTCATATGCCTGTGTATTATCCACCCAGCATTTTTACCTTCTGTTTAGGAAGTACATTCTGTACTCCAAGTTTTGCTTCCTTGGTTCACGTGGGCTAGTTACAATGAGAAGAGTCTTGCATAAGTTGTGAGCAAGTAACAGAAAGAAAACCAACATGAGATGATAAATGCCCACAAAGTGGAAAGTTCCAATGGAGAAAGTGGAGAAGTATAGGAATACTCTATATTTTCTGTCTATCAATGAAAGGAGTAAATACCTTTTAAGGTGATATAGTGTAATCTAAAAGGCTTGGAAAGGCTCCCAGTTTCTGATGATCCTTCCCAAGTATTAACTGATGACAGGCCTCAAAATTAACATGTCATTCCTCTAGTTTATTGTATGAGAAATAATATTAGCCAACTCTAGAAAGCTTTACTGATCTGTTTCATCAACTGTCCATTTTTTTGCCAGTAACACAAAATGTTTCATTACTAATCATGATAACTTTCCATTACATTGTGCTATATCGCGTAAAAATGTGTGTGCATACATTATCTTATTTAAATAATAGGAAAGAGTTGAAACAATGTATGTAATTCATAATAAAATTAAGAAGTCACATAATCCAATCAAGTTATTATAAATGTGCTTTTAAAAGAAAATATATGTGGTACCATTTTTACTCTTAAATTGACTGTGAGTCAAACACCATGCTTCTTCCAAATCATCAAAAAGCCTTGATAAAACATCATTCTACCTCCAACTTGTGTGGGTCAAGCAAAAATATCAGCTATGGAAAAGAGAGGCTAAACATTTTGGAAGGAGACACAGGCACTTCATTTTTTAATTCTAGTTCTCTCATCTACTAACATTGCATTTTCACATTAAAATCTCAGGATACACAAGATACATAATTATCTGGCATCAGACGACAGGCATATACCTCCTCCAACTGTGCTCCGGGGGCAACAAACAGGCATTGCATGTAAGAGAATTGACTTTCACTATGAGAGTGCTAAACCAACTGCAGTCAAAATCATTCATTCTTTTCAGGTACAGCTTTGAAAATTATTCAGGGACAGCCAAATGGGCAGAATCCTCTGATCATCATCTATGTAGATTAAGTCTGCAAACAGTCCAGGTTTTGTAATGCTTCTTTTCATTTTTTATAGCTTATTGGGGTATAATTTATATTTTAAAAACTGCAAAATTTAATGCTTACAATTTCCTGTGGTAATGGAACCACAGGTATATGCATTTGTTGACTGTTATTTGAGTCTCCAAATGCAAGAGCAGGTGAGGAAGAAAGTAGAACCATCCCACCCCAATTTTATTCATGGGTATGCTGAGGTGAAATGACTTGCCCAAGGCACAAGGAAACTTACAATGTTTTCAGATTCTGCAAAATGGGAAGAAGGTTAAGCGCTGCCCCTGGTAAATATCACATAGATCTGGGAATTCCAGGTTCAAGACCAAAGAGGATCACATAGCCTTTCTCCACCAGGGAACACAAAGTCCCAGGAAAGAGGCTGAAAGATACAGTGAAGGAAATGGGGAGAGTCCAGAGAGTCAAATGAATACCCTGCAGAGTAGTGAGATGAAGGGTAGTTGACTCAGATTGAGAGTATCCATTAAAATCTTCAATTTTCATAAACTCCAACTCAGTATCCCATATATCAGAATGTATTCTGACCATAGGAACTCTCTCATGAGTGAAAAATCTATATATACACTAGTCCTCCCTTATCCACGAAGGATATGTGCCAAGACCCCCAGTGGATGTCTGAAACCTCAGACAGTACCAAACCCTATGTATATTTTTCCTATAGATACACACCTATGATGAACTTTAATTTATAAATTAGTCGCAATAAGAAATTAACAACAATAACTATTTGTAAAATACAATAATTATAATAATATACTGTGATGCAAGTTATGTGAATGTGGTCTATCTCTCTCACAAAATATCTTATTGTACTGTCTTCACTCTTCTCTTTCTGGTGATGATATGAGATGATACAATGTCTACATGGTGAGATGAAGTGAGGTGAATGACGTAGGCATTGTGACATAGTCTTAGGCTACTACTAACTTTCCAGCAATACATAAGAAGGAGGATCATCGAGCCACCACAATGTCGATGGTTGGATGTCAGGTGCAGATGATGTCAATGGTTACTTGAGCATGAATACTGCAATACCATGGCATTCAATTTGATAACCAAGCAGGACAGCAGAAGATTTCATCGTGCTACTCAAAATGACACATGATTTAAAATTTATGAATTGTTTTTTACTGGAATTTTCCATTTAATATATTTAGATTGTGGTCGATAGCAGACAGTGAAACTGCAGATAAGGGGAGACTACTGTGCAAAATATCCATTGCAACACTCTCCACAGGGAAGAAAAACCATTATGGATACATGACATCATTCCTGAATATAATATGTATATAGATTTATGCAGATTAAAAAACCTTACAATACGTACTCTAGTTCTCTTAGAAGTAGAATTATAGGGGATTTTCACTTTTTTAATTATAAAATTAACACAAAGAAACAGGTGTCCCTTAGTTTGAAAAGCAAACAATATAACATAAAGTTAAATATGGAAGGTACTCCTCATACCATCCCTTCGATCTCAATTCAGAAGGCAATGACACACACACATAAAAAACAAACACATAAATAAAGGATATATTCTATTAAACAATAAGATTAGTCTATATGCATTGTTCTGCAACTTGCTTTTGTGACTTAACAACTTACACAGAGAGTAGTGTCAGAGTGATAACATAGCTTAGCAATGAACAGCTTCTGCTCTGCCATCAAATGCCTGAATTCAAATCCCAGCTCTGCCACTTACTAACTATGGGAACTGCTTAGTTACTTAACTTTGATAAATTCAATTTTTTATCTGCAAAATAGAGACACTAATAGTGTTCTCTCAAGATTTTGAGAAAATAAAATGATAAAAGACACTCAAAGCACTTTGCTCAGTGTGTGACATATACTGAGTCCTAAAAAATGTTGGCTAATATTAGCCATCTCATTTCTTTAGAGACCCCATGATACTAAGTCAAGGTAATGCACTATAAATTGTTTTAATAATTCACCTTTGTGGATATTTAGATTGTTTCCTCTGTGAATGGTTATGATTGCTGATTATTTTGTTTGTGTTCCTTTGTTTAGTATTATAAGCAATGCTATAATAAAAATGTGTGTACATATCTTTGTTATACACATATATGACTATCTTTAAAGGATAGATATCTATAAGTGGAATTATTGGATAAAGAGATGTAGATTTTCAATTCTGATATAGACTACCAAAACTCCTACACTGATTACCACCTCACTACAAGTAAATGTAAGGTCTTTTACCTTTGGGGTATTGTCAAAAAATTATTATTGACAATCTAAGAGGTGAAAACTGTATTTCAGTCTAATTTATATCTTCTGATTACGAAGGACATTGAACATCTTCTCGTAAGTTATGTTTGGTAAATGTGTTGCAGATATTTTCTTTGAGTCAATAGTTTATATTTTAGCTTTACTTATGGTCTCTTCTGGTATCATTTTCACATTTTTGAATGCAGTGTTTTGTTATTCTTGCCTTTACATTTTATTTCTTTCTTGAAATGACATCTCCATCTTCTGACCATAAAAATGCACTCTTTTATTTTAGCTGATACTTATTTTATGGTTTGGATTTTTCCTGTTAGATTGTTAATTCAAATGGGTTTTATTTCTCTCTGTGAGTTGAAGAGAAATCTAGGCTCACTTTTTCCAAATGTTCAGCCAATTGCCATAAATATCACCTATTTATAGTTCATCCTTTCTCAATAGCTAAGTATTAAGTTCCATATAGATGAAAATTTTTAGATGAAAGTACTTTATGCTGGCCCTTGGATTTATTTTTCTCTGTGTGTACCATCATCTTATTGACATTATTATGTGCTGTGATTGTGAGTTAGAAAAGTTCACTGTCGCTATTCTAATTTTTTCAAAATTGTCCTGTCTTTCCTTAGACATTGACTCTCTAGATGAATTTTAGAATGAGCTTCTCAAGTCCTGTTAAAAATTCCATTGGGGTGTCATTACAGGTGCTTTGAATTTTATTAATTTGAGAGAAATTGAGTTTTTTCCAGGTTTATTGAGACATAATTGACATATAACATTTTTCAATATTCCTGCAATCTATGCATGTTTAGAATGAGGTCTTCATAGTCTTTTAATTAAAAAAACTAATATATTTAAAGAATTAATCTCAGTAACATAGACTATTCTTGGTAATCTTCCTATTTGGAGTGATATCTCTTAAACTAATACTTAGAATTTAAGTTTCAGATCATGTTAGCCAAACAGAAATGCTCAAATAAACATCAAGCATGTTTTGCTCTGAGGACTTAAGGAAGTCTCACATGAATTCTGTGGGTACCAAAGAGCATTGATTAAATCTGTTGCTCCCTTTTGTTATACCCCCACTACCACCACAACCACTTCTGCACCTCTGTGTAGGAGAGAACCTCGTTCATTGGGACCACTTGTATGAAAGCATCCTGATTCAAGGGGGGACCCAGCAACCCCTTCTCCTGAAAGAAGAAATAAAAGAGGCTAAGAATTTACTTAAGAAACAACCAAAGAAGAATCTACAAAAAGAATTGAGAAGAACTCACACAAATCAGGCCCTATAGAACTTCCTAAGAGTGTGTAGGAAAATTTCAGTTTCTCATTCACGAAGCAGCCTGGAATTTTTTAATTTTTCCCTTGGCAGAAATTACTCTCTATTTCTCTCAACAGTCACACACTACATAACGATATTTTGCTTAATGACAGACCACCTATACAAAGTTGTTCCCATAAGACTAGTGCCAGATAGCCTAGGTGTGTAGTAGGCTGTATTATCTAGGTTTGTGTAAGTACAGTCTATGATGTTCACACAATAACAAAATCACCTAACAACGCATGTCTCACAACGTTTTCTCATCTTTAAGGGACCCATGACTGTTTTATCTTAAGTAAATATTATTCAATCTAACCAATAGCAGTGGACTTCTTCATAAGCTGGAAATTAGTGAAGAAATTTTCTTAATAAAATTGCCTTTCATATCTCTAACACTGTTTCTCCAAACCCTGCTTAGAAAGTCAGAAACATGGAGATCAAGAACCACAACAGCAGCACCTCAGGCTTTACCCTCCTGGGCATCTCTTCCAACCCTCACCTACAGAAGCCCCTCTTTGCCATCTTCCTCATCATGTACCTGGTCACCCTGGTGGGGAATGTACTCATCATCCTAACCATCCACTCTGACTCCAGGCTCCATACCCCTATGTACTTTTTTCTCAGCAACCTGTCCTTCATGGATATCTGCTTCACAACAGTCATTGTGCCCAAGATGCTGGTGAATTTCCAATCAGACACAAAGTCTATCTCCTATATGGGCTGCCTGGTCCAAATGTACTTCTTCATGGCTTTTGGGAACACTGACAGCTACCTACTGGCTTCTATGGCCATAGACCGGCTGGTAGCCATCTGCAACCCCTTCCATTATGATGTGATTATGAACCCACAGCGTTGCCTCCTCATGCTGCTGGGTTCTTGCACCATCTCCCACCTGCATTCCATGCTTCGTGTACTACTCATGTCCCGCCTGTCTTTCTGTGCCTCCCATGTCATTAAGCACTTTTTTTGTGATACCCAGCCTGTGCTAAAACTATCCTGCTCTGACACTTCATCCAACCAGATGGTGGTCATGACTGAGACCCTGGCTGTTATTGTGACCCCCTTCCTGTGCATCCTTTTCTCCTACCTGAGAATAATCATTACTGTGCTCACAATCCCCTCTGCAGCTGGGAAGTGGAAGGCCTTCTCCACCTGTGGCTCCCACCTCACCATAGTGGTCTTGTTCTATGGGAGTATCATATATGTCTATTTTAGACCCCTGTCCATGTATTCAATGGTGAAGGACAGGGTTGCAACACTTATGTACACAGTAGTGACACCCATGTTGAACCCTTTCATCTACAGCCTGAGGAACAAAGATATGAAGATGGGTATTAGAAAATTAAGATTTGGAATTCATTCATGGAAGGAATAACAACATAGAATTTCATAATTGGGAGATGACCTGAAAGATGATCCAATTACCATCCTTCCTGCCCGTTTTTCACATGGCACTCAAACAGGTCATGAGAGGTAGTGTGCAAGAGCAGTAACAGTAAAAATACTTGGTTTCTATCAAAGGCCTTGACCAAATAAATGTTCACTTCCAGGCCAGTTCTGCAAGGAATCTAAGTTTCAAGAAAATAGTATCTGCCACCCATATAGAGGAATAAAGTATTTCCAAATAACTCTTCTATAAGTTTGGTATTGGCTGGTACTTAAGGAATTATAACGTCCTACGAGTTTTTACAATAAGACATTACCCAATTTTGTAGAAAATTGGGAAAGACTTCTTGGCATTATGATGAAAGATAGACCTTAAGGATAGTTTGAATTTGTACAGAAAGTTAAAAGGACAAGGAAACTGGCAGAGCATCTCAAATCATGGAAACCACTCAAACAGGTAGAGGCAAAAACAATGGAATGTGTTTGAGGAACAAAGAAAATCCCTGTGAGGCTTGTTCAATTTGAGAGTAGGGAGAATAACGGTGGAAAGATAGAGGAATTTACCAATCAGGTTTACATCCCCACAAGCACCAATGTGCCATCACAACGTGTATTCTCAATACTAGACTCTATTTCACCTTCCTCTTAATTCTTCCTTTCCTACATAACAACAATCCTCATGGAAATTCCCTTTATATCCTGGAAAAAGCAATGTGTATCAGTCAGGATAAGCTAGGTTATGCTGTGGAACAAACATTTTCAAAATCTTTACACCTTAAAACCAAAGGTTTATTCTTTATTCACACTGCGTGTCCACCAAAGAAAAGTATAAGGATGCCGTTCTCTTTAAATATTCAAGGGCCAAAGCTGATGGAGTAGTCAGCATTGTTAATATTAATGATCATTTTGTCAGAAGCAGAGAAAGCCTCTTGAAGATTTTGCACTGGCAATTAAATACTCTGATCCAGCAGTGACTCATGACGCTTCTGACCACAACTCATTGTCCACAACTCATCTTGTGACCACCAAACACAAGAGAGCCAACAGTATCTTTACAATGGGGAGCCAGAAGTATTTGGTGAACTGCATTAATGACTGCTACACAACTCTGATAATACACAAATATGTAAGTGTGAATTTGTGGCTTAATTGATCCTTCTCTTATTATGTTATTGTCAATAACGATAGTAATGTAAAGTATATATTCTCTCTAGAATCCTTTTGCTTCAAATATTTCATCACATTTTTATAACCACCAGCTTTTATAAATCAAAAGCTTGTTAATGGTGGGACCTGAAGTTGAATACAAATCTTTTGGCCTTAAAGATATGAGGAGACATGTCTAATGGCCTAATGGAACACATGAACATTAGGGCCCTACATCAAGATCCCTGCTATTGCTGTCATTGTGTCCTCTTCCAGTTATCAGGAAACAAGCCAGAAATCCAAGAAACAAACTCCATTTACAACAGACTCCATATTTGTACAAGCATACCTGGCTTTCACCACTCTTCATCACTAATCACTCAGCTTTGGAGACCAGGACCTAAGAAGATCAGGACATTTTCACTTCCTATATTTATGTGCAATAGTTTTCTCATGCTCCACCAAGTACAATATACCACTTAAGAATGTGAAGAATGTTGGCATATACTAAATAAATAAATTCATTAATCACAATTTCCAGTAATTTATAAATTTAATTAAGTCCTTAGTCCCAGGGAACATAACATATTGTTTTAGGTCAGACCTCACTCTGACATCAGTCCCTGACCCCTTTTTCCAAACAACACATGCTCACTAAGAAATCAAGATCTTTTACATAAGAGACCAAAGATATTCTAAAAGTTCAAACTAAAGGGAATTCTAGATACTAAGTGACCATAAGATACCACGTTGGGATGAAAGAGTTTCCAATCTGTCCTGCAGGTTAGTTCTAACTTTCTCAGTCAGAGCTAAATGTTGCCACTGTCTGAATGTAAGGTAATTCCCACAAAATAGCCTGTCCAAATTCAGAAGGAGTGAGCTTATGTTGGCAGGTAGTATCTGGGGACTATAATAAAAGTATTGCTATGCAAGCAAGGGAGCCCAGAATTTAACTTGGGAAATTGCTAATTAGCATTGATAAGAATAAGATAAGTCCCTTCTGAAAGTAGATATGATCAGAGGAAAGGTCAAAGGATACCTTCTGAACCCCTTTCCCAGTTGGGTGAAATCCTCTCTATGGCCCTTGGGAGTAGACCAGGAAACTCCTTGACAGCTCCTCCTTCCACCATAAAGATAACTGAGAATTGGTTGTCTACAATAGTGAAATAATACTATAGGCAATTCCTTTGATCAGAAAATTTTAAAGATAAATGTATGGATCCTTCCACCATAAGCTCATTACACATACATAAACATTGGAGATTTTATTGAATACTGAACTAAGAAAAAATTAGTTCCTTGAACATATTTTGTGAGTGACATAAACAAAGAGAAATGTGAAACACGAAGGCTGAGGAAGGCCTAAGGAAGAGCACTAAGTATTTCTGGCATTGAAGTGTCTGACAGAGAAGGTAATAACAAAGGGGTTTGAAAAGGAGTAGTCATATAAGCCAAGAATAAAAGAAGATTCAAGAAGCAACAGCCATTAATCAGCATCAAAATATGATGAGAGTTTAAACAAAACAAAACAAACTTGCAAGATTGTACATTGGCTTTGGTGGCATGAAGGCCATTGGCGACATTAATAATGAAGTTGAAATAGAGGAATGAAAAAGGAGCCAGATTGGAGTGGGTTAAGGAATCACTTGTTACTCTATACACTAGCAAGAACAATCTGAAAAGGAGATCAAGAAAAAAATTCCATCAGTAGCATCAAAAAGAATAAATTACCTGAGAATAAACTTAGCCAAGAGGTGAAAAACTTACAAATTGAAAACAAAAACATTTGATAAAAGAAATTAAAGAAGATCCAAATAAATAGTAAAACATCAGCTTTTCATGTACTGGCAGACTAAATATTGTTAAAATGTCCATACTACGCAAAGTGATTTACAGATTCAACACAATCCCTATCAAAATCCTAAAACTCCAATGGCATTTTTTACAGAAATAGATTTAAAAATCCTAAAATTCACATGTAACTACAAAAGACTCCCAACAGCAAAAACAATCTTGATAATAAAAAGCAAAGAAGGAGTTTCTCACTCATGATTCCTAAATATCTTATGAAGCTATAGTAATCAAAACAGTATGGTAGTGGCATAAAGACCAATGGGACAGGATAGACAGTCTAAAAATAAAACCAAGTACATACCACCAACTAATTTTCAACAGAGGCATTAAGAATATGATGAAAGGGGCTGGCCCCATGGCATGGTGTTTGAGTTCTGTGCACTCTGATTCACCTGCCCAGGTTTGTGGGTTCGGATCCAGGGCATGGATCTATACCACTCTTCAGCCATGCTGTAGTGATGACCCACCTCCAAAATAGAGGAAGGTTAGCGCAGATGTTAGCTCAGCCTGGAATTTTTAAATTTCTCCCTTAGTAGGGACACTTTTGTTACCATATTTGATCTCTGGTTCCCCGTACTGAGTTGCCTCTTCACAGTGACACCTGTCTCATTCTGTTTGCATTTTGACTCCCCACTCTGTGTTTCCCCCTTCCATGGAAGCCCTCTTTCTCACCCTACATGGACTGCAACATCTCATGGTAGACTTTCCTCATCTTAGATACCCTCCTCTCCTGTTGAGGCTCTGAGAGCCTACACCTGGCTGTCCCTGTGGACAGATGATGTCTTCACTCTCCTTGGACTCTGGTTTAGTCTGGTTTCTCCACAAAAACAAAATTAAAAGTGGGGCTGGCCCCGTGGGCGAGTGGTTAAGTTCGTGTGCTCTGCTGCAGGTGGCCCAGTGTTTCGTTGGTTCGAATCCTGGGCACGGACATGGCACTGCTCATCAAACCACGCTGAGGCAGGGTCCCACGTGCTACAACTAGACGGACCCACAATGAAGAGTATACAACTATGTACTGGGGGGCTTTGGAGAGAAAAAAGGAAAAAATAAAATCTTAAAAAAAAACTAAAAGGATATATATATATATCTGCATATATACATATACACATACGTGTATATATATGTAGATATATAAATACATAGAGAGATATATATGTAGATATATAGATGTAAACTAAGGAATTGGGTCACATGATTATGGAGGCTGAGAAAATCCAAGATCTTCGTTTGGCAAGCTGGAGACCTAGAAAAGACAATGATGTATAGTTCCAGTCTGAGTCCAAGTCCAAAGATTGGAGAAGACCAATGTCCCTGCTTGAAAACATTCAGGCAGAAAGAGCAAATTCTCCCTTACTCAGCCTTTTTGTTCTATCCAGGCTTTCAGCAACACTCCTGAAATCACCTGCTTTGCCACTGCAGACTGAGACACTTTCTGGAAACTTCTCAGGGATTCTCGATAGTTTCAGCATCTTCCAGTCAAGCCTTGTAGAACCATCTTCTTTGGTGCTTCTGGCAAAGATCTTCAGTATCAAGCTCTCTTACCTCTGGCAGAAGCTTCTCTGAACATTGTTCCTCTCATTCTTTCAACAATTCTGTAAACCTCAAATTTTATATTAAACTCATTATTTCAAGATCACAGAGAAGCATCTGATTTTCTAACTGGCTGATGCAATTTTTAGTACCAAAAAAATGATTCCAAAGAAATGGAAATTTAAATATGAGGATTTGGAATTGGTTATCCAGTCTACTTAGATCTGAAAGTGGTAATGAATTCATTGCTATTGGGAAATGGGACACTGTTAACCCATTGAATCCATTGGCAAAACAGTTATAATCACTTAGGAGACCAAATAACCTTAACAACAGGATGTTATCATGGGAATAAAGAGGAGAAGGAGATTGGGGTGGACTGGCTGCTTTAGAGTATAGTAGAGAACTTTGAGAAAGAATTTGACAAGCTCAGTATTTCAAATTCCAACACTAATACGTGAATAGAAATATAAAAGCTCTTATGATTTCTGTACAAAGAAAACAAAACTTTTCTTTTTCCTTTCACATGACCAAGGTTTCTAAAAACCAAACCCAGAATCTCATCCTATAGGTAACTGAATTACAATGAAATTGAATTTATAGCCTTGTCATTTATTGATGTTAGGTCATTTCTTTGGAAAGAGTGACAATGAAATTGAATTTATAGCCTTGTCATTTATTGATGTTAGGTCATTTCTTTGGAAAGAGTGATTTCCTGAGACTTGGAATGGGAAAATTGGGGTAGATTGCAATAAATCTGAGTACATGGAAACAGTGAATGTCAATGAACCTCATTTTCCAGTATATACAGTCCTTTCTCCTCTCTCTGAGGAGTTTATTTGCCCTTTGCCTAACAGGCTATAATAACTCTTCCTGAGGCAGTCATCTTTCATAGGTATGCTGATTCTTCTCAAGACCAACTTCCATCAGCCCTCATTGTCTCCAGATCCATATTTAAACTCAAATCATGGCATACCCAACAGAAGAATTACCAAGTCTTTCAAAAAAAAAGTCTTTCAAACATTTCACTCGTATATCCCCAGTCATTATGCCACAATGGGCATGGTGTTGGGACCAGGATGCCAACTGTATTTCTGAAGTCACGTGAGAGATTGACATCACCTTTGTAGGCCAAACCCATTGCAAAGGAGTCTCCACTACAAGGAGGCTGCTTCTCCAATCTTTCGATAACTATTCCCAGGCTTCTGGCCCTTCCTTTCACTCTTTTCTTATTTGAGCAAACTTTCTTCAAATCCAGATAAGGTCCCTAAGCTTTAAAAAATATCCTTCCCTATGGTGTTAATAACTAAAGTCAATTATTTCACACCAGTCCATAATCTAAAGCAATTAATGGATTCTACTTTTGTAATTTATAATTTTAGCTCTTATGTTATTATTCTCCAGGTGACAAAGATATCTCTTAATTGATACAGAATGATTTCCAGGATATATTGTTAGTATACAAAAGCAATATATCCAAGAGTATATGCATCATGCTACCTTTGTGTAAAAATGAAAGAGAAATAAGAAAATATACATGTATCTGCTCATATGAGCAAAAAGGAACACAGGAAGAAGTCAGAAACTAATGATTTTGGTTTCCTACAATGGCTGAGTGAGAATGTGTGGGAAGGATGGGGAGATGGGTATACCTATTTATATGTTTTGACCAGGTTATGTTTTGCTGGCTCAAAAATAAATAAACAAAAAGAATGGGAAGCAAAAAAATAACAATAAATAAACTAACTTAACTATGTTTCAAATGAATAACATAATTAGAATGAATGAGAAATTAAAATAACTAATCCAAGTACTTCTGGAACACAATATTTTGTGTATATACCTTTAGAAAAAAATTGAAAAAATATTGAGCTGTACTTAGTAGTTTTATCATCCACACAGATATGCGTCCAGGATTTTGAAGTTACTTAATATGTATTCCAGGATTCAGTGAATAAGTAAGAAATATTTCTGAAAAAGGGAATGACTCCTCACTATCAGGAAAGGTGTCACATACATGGAAAAGGAGAGGCTGGAAAGAAGTCTGTGGTGGCATTAGAATTTGAGATGTCAGTTTGAACTCATGGTTTTTAATACATATATAAATAGGTTAAAATTTATATATCAATATTTATACTATTCTCATGCCACATGCTTTTCAACTGATTTCAGCCCCACCTCCTATGAGTAATCATTTTTATTAGTTTATTTTCTTGTTTATACTTCCTATGTTTCTCTCATATATATATATACGAGATATATATATATATATTTGTAAACAATGAACACACCTAACAAATTTTCTCTCTAAATACCATTCTTCCCTAAATGTAATCTAACTCACTTAGAGGGATGGCTGATTTCAGGGCCAGGCCAGGAGATACAAAGATGATCTGGGAAAATTTTCCTGAACCTGAAAGTAAGGAAATGATCAATGAATCAGGGGGACTCAGGAGCCAGGTCAAGTGGCTCACCATGGCCAAATCTGGAATAATTTGAGTTTCAAAAAGAATAACAACTATAATTGATTATTACTCAGAGTTTACATTAAAATCTATGAATCCATAGTGATATAAATAAATTGATAAAAATTAAACAGTAGGGAAAAGAAATTTCTCTCATATAGAGAACTAATGCATGTAGAATAATTGATGGAATGAGAAAAATCACCATTTGTCCACCACAATTATAATTGTTTCATGCTAGAGTCACTTGATTCTTATGAAATATGATGTTATATATAGTGGTTGAAATTTTAATGGGAAATAGCATGTTTACATAACCTCAAAACATCTACCCGTTACGTTTATTAATTTCAACAATATAATAATAACTTTATAGTAGAAAAACCTGGCAGACACCACCTTAATCAAGTTACTAAGTTTAAAATCACCAGTAATTGGGAAAATTGATGCCAGCTGCCTCCTGATAACTTGCACGGTGGTGTATCTGCGAAAGATCTGTAGCCTGAATCTGAGATACGTTTATACCTACATAATAATAAAGTGAACAAGGTTAAGTCTTAACTTTAGAGGAATCTGGGTGAAATATATATGATACTTTTTGTGTAATTTTGACTTTTCTATAAGTCACAAATGGTTTCAAAATAAAAAGGTAAGAAAAATCCCTTGTCCGTAATTACTCAATAAGAGAGAATAGAATATCCTACAGGTCTGTTACTAAATTTAAAGTTGGCATCCAGGAAGACAATTATGATCTTTCAAAATATTCTCCTTGTAGCCCCTGTCAGAGACAGAATATGGACTGCTGAACCATGAGCAGGACAAGGAATGTAATTCTATAAAGTGTATCCTTCCTCTGTAAGAGTTTATAGTCTTTACAATGAAACTGTAGAGGCAAATTTACACTGAGAAAAGAAGCATGTCTGAAGAACAAAACATGTCAGCACATTTGCCACCCATGAGCTGGCTTACAAATGTACAATCAGAAAATATTGTCTATACCAATGTGCACTAGAAACTCTCCATTTTCCCCTCCAGGTCCATTCTCCAGCCTTCTCTAACCTGTTTCATCTCAGGAGTCTGACCTTTATGGACTTCGTGAACTGGGTTCCCTGGGCCTTTGGATTTGGTGGGTGGAAACACAAGCAAGAGGTCAAATGCAAAAGGAGAAAGAGATTGGGGCATTTATTCTGTTTTTCTCCCTGCTGGACCATGGGTTGACAGTGGCTGTCCCCAGTCCTGTCCAGGGGTCCTCTCCTACCCCTACATGTCTCACCAATTCTCATAAGCACTGCCTTCTGTTATACCTGTTTCCCATGGCTGCTAGCCCTGAGTGCCCAACCTTTAATAGCTTTCCTTAAACTTGCCAACACCTTTGTAAACAAGCCATTGTGACATCTTTTTTTTTTTTTTTTTTTTAAATGCTTTTTCCAAGGTGGAAGCACACCCAGGAAGAAAGGCAATGATGGCATCATAGACACTGTCCCCTGGGACTCCAGTCCACTCTGGCTTGTGGAAGTGCAGCTCCCCAAAGGTCAGTAAGAAATTGGCCAATTAGCCTACAGTAGCTCCTCCCTGACAAAGAAGCCTGGGGACACTTTGTGTCCTCTTTCTGGTACTTAAAACATTATCTTTTTGCTTATTGCTCTGGAGTTGAATAAGGACCATGAAAATCTTTAGAAGTGCCTAGCCCACAAATATTTCTTGTTTTCTTCTCCATACCAAGTCTCCTGAAGAGAAACTGAGAATTTGGGAAACAGTCCAAGCAGAAGGTGTCTGAACTCAACAATGACAAGCAAAGGTTAGAGTGAGCTGGAAATCTGCACTTGGCAATGGATCTGCCTGTGTGCTTGTGGGTTTGTGCATAAGTTCCTCTGTGTTCACGAGTGTGTGCGTGTATGTGTGTATGTATGCTTGTGTTCTTGTTATTTGACAGTTACACATATGTGTGTGTACTATGTATCTGATGCACATCCTGATGCTTTTCCTCAGTTAGAGTCAGTCTGGGCTCTGTTTTATCACATGTAGACCAAGTCATCAGCCTCCTAACATTTCATTTAGGGACTCCTGATTCATGCCTGTGATCTTAAACATTTGCCTCCCGTTGTTATGACGAGGGCATTTCCCCCACTGGGCAGGTGTCACAGCTCAGCAGATGAGAGCTCAGCATCAGGAGTGAGATTATTCTCTCTCCTGCTGGAGAAGAAGATGCCTGACTTCACCGAGGATCTAAAGTTTGAGAGGGCTCAAACCTCTGCTCAGCAGTTGTGCTCACGTATGTGTGAACTGTGTGGGTGACACACTTGTGTGTAAGAGCAGGAGTATGTATTGTTTGCTTTTTTGTGCGTGTATATTACCATGTGTATGTCACCACATGCATGGGTTGTTGGTCATTTAGTGACTTTGGCTGTGCGAATAGACTTAACTGCCCCATGTTGACTGCCTTCCTCCAGGAAGTGTGTGGTGAGAAGGGGCCTAACCATGTCTCTCAGTAACGGGAGTGTGTGTGCTGCTTGTTGCAGTGAGTGTGTAGCTGGATGTGCATACGTGTTGTTGGTGAGTGTTTCTTGGTAGATTTTTGCATTGTGTGTTTTTGGTGATGCATGTGTTTAGTGTTGAGTTATGTATATAGCTGAGTTGAGTGTTTACCAGGTGTGTCATGCATCAGGTGTGTTGAAGTGCATTGTGAATGTGTTTGTGGGTGAATGGTACATCCTTATGTGTTGTTTATGTCTCATTTTGTGAGTCATTTATCACTTGTATGATTGTATATGATGTTTATGAACTGAACCACATACTGGCTATCCTTCTTTTAGGATAGGAACTGGTCACCGATTTGATAGGAATTCTCAAATCAGCAGTGTGTGGGTGTGTTTGCGTGTGTGTGATTTGTATGCGTTTAGGGAGGCTTCTGATTTTCCACCATGACTCAATATTTCCTTTAGTACCTTCCTCTGGAGCACCATTGACTGAGACAACCAAGGCTTCAAGCAACTCCCTGTTTCTGAAATGGATCTGCTATGATTTTCATATACCTGAGTGCGATTGACTCACTCAGAGTTTTTTAATCTTTCACTTAATGTCCCAGGAAAAAATATATTAACATCATCATGCGTGAAGTTAGAGAGCAGAACCCTCAGTAAATGGGGGTGAGATCCTGGGAAAATCACTTAACTTCTTTGCCTCAGTTTTCAATCTATAATATGGAAGTAATTACACTTGCCTCAGGAAACTAACAGGCTCTCAATAAAAATGTATTGTTTGAATAAATGATAATGAATGTGAGAGTATTTTGTCAGTTGGAAAATAGATCAATATGAATGAAGGGAACTTTCCAGGCAGGGAACTAAGAACATTTTGAACTATTTTGACTTCTTTGCAGCCATAAAGTAACACAGGGTGCCCAGCACTCCTAACCAGTGATGGAGGAAGTGTCTATGTGTAGTGGTGGAGAGCATGGACTCTGACAGCACAGACATACTATATAGAAGTACATGAAGGAATCAACATGTTGTATGTTTAACCTACAGAAAATGGCATTATGTTTATATATATATATATATAAGGAATTTATATCGTTTATGTTTCTTTATCTCAAGAGCTAAAATAGGTAAAAGAACATTCTTAGTGCAACTGGGAAGATTTTTTAAAATCTGGGAATGTAAGGCTGATGTGTGCATTTAATTAGGAAGTGTAGGTAAGTCCTTAGCGCACTACCCAAATGTTCACCATTCTTATGAAAGATTGTTTGTGGACTATTCTGGTTTGGGAGCTATTCTGGCATCAAGTAGCTTTAAATGAAAAGCTCATACCCACTTCTAGTGTGACTGTGAGTTTATAACTGTAGGCCACTGGGACCCAGCCAGGTTCCCAGGAGGAGGGTGCGATAACGCTTCAACAGTGCTGCCTCGGCACTGGAGTCTCACGTTACTATAAGGAAGGAACAACTGATCTCAGTTTGCTATGGCTCACCTACTCTTTCTGCTACAGTGAATTCTTATGATTTGGCTCTGGCTTGTTATGGTGAATTATATCTATATGCTCACCAAGATCTACACTCACAGAGAGTGGCAACCTTACCTTTCTTGTTCACTGCTGCAGTCTCAGTCCTTAGTACAGGCCCATGTTTAGACTCAATGTTCAATAAGTAATTATTGAATAAACCATGGACACTTTCTTGCTTCTGCACAATGAGGACTTGTTGTCTCCTTTTCGGTGTAATGGCTTCCTGAAGCCAGACTGGGATAGAACAAAGTTGCACACACCCACAGATGTGAGAAATTACTTTAAAAATTAATTGTATTTAAAATTTTTAAAATTTAAAAATTTCTTATTTAAAATTTAAAGTTCATTGTATTTAAAAATTTATTGTTTTCCCAGAGAAGTACAGTATATGAGATAATGGTCCTGATAATGATTTCTAGGTTCCTGAGATTTCCAAACCTTCTTCATCCCCAGCATATTGAAGAACATTATGAGGCCTCAGAACCAGAGCAGAGTGTCCAAGTTCCTCTCCAGGGGCTCCCTATCCAACCAGATCAGCAGAACATGTTCTTTGCCCTTTTCCTGAGCGTGTACCTGACTACAGTGCTTGGGAACCTGCTCATCATCTTGCTCATCAGGCTGGACTCTCGCCTCCACACCCCTATGTACTTCTTTCTCAGCCACTTGGCCTTCTCTGACATTTCTCTTTCATCTGTGACAGTTCCAAAGATGCTCATGAACATGCAGACTCAGCAACAGTCAATCCTCTATGTGGAGTGCATTTCTCAGATGTGTTTTTTCTTAGTTTTTGTTTGTCTTGACCACTTCCTTCTTGCAGCGATGGCATATGACAGGTATGTGGCCATCTGTCGGCCACTCCAATACACAATTGTTATGAGGCATGAGCTGTGTGTCTTATTAGTAGCAGTGTCCTGGTTCTTCTCTTGTGCACAAGCCCTGTTGCACACCTTCCTCTTGGTCCAACTTTCGTTCTGTGCTTACAGTAGCATCCCCCACTTTTTCTGTGACCTCACTGCACTCCTGAAGATGAGCTGCTCAGACGTTTCCCTCAATGAGCTAGTCATCTTCACTGAGGGAGGAATGCTTTTCATCCTGCCTTTGAGCAGTATCTTGGGCTCATATATCCATATAGGGACCACCATCCTGAAGGTTCCATCCACCAAGAGATTATTTAAAGCCTTTTCTACTTGTGGCTCCCATCTCTTTGCGGTGTCTTTATACTATGTGACACTTGCAGCTGTTTACTTTTTCTCTTCATCATGGGGCTCCAACAACAAAGACATAATTGCTTCAGTCATGTATGCAGTAGTTACCCCCATGCTGAACCCCTTCATCTATAGCCTGCAGAACAGAGATAGAAAACAGGCCCTAGAAATATTTGTCAACAGATTATCTTCTTTAAGTGACAATAACTAAGTCCTCTTAATGCAGTCATGAGGACAGTGAGATGTATCTCATAAATTATTGTGTGGTTGAAAACTCAATATAACTTTGGAAGTACATATATTTTGCTGTCATGCATTGTGTTGTTAAAATGTTAAATAGGTTAAGTTTGCTACTTGGATTGTTAAATATTCTTTAGTCCTAATTAATTTTTTCTGCTTATTAATCATCTCTTATAAGATGTGTACTAAATTTTATGCAAAATGCTACACAACTATAATTTTTTTATCTTTTTCTCCTTGTAGATATGCTTGTTTTTGCTTATGTGTTTTTTATGCTATGTTATAGAAGACACACAGGTTTAACATCATGATCTGCTCCTGATGGACTGATTCTTTGTTGAGTGGTGTGCTAAAAGTGGGTTGCATTGGCTTCAAGCTGATTGTGCACATTTCTTCCCAACTCCACATTCAATGGCATCATGTTGGTAGATTGAAATCAGCCATAATGGGAAAAATGACACTATGGACATTGGAAAATGCTACAAAGTAAGGCTTTGTAAAACACAGAAAGAGAAAGAGAGTCATTTTTACACATTTAACAGCACACCATCACATTTATAATTGGGATATATTCCATTTTACCTCTACAATGGCACCTGGATCAACATCTCATCTACTTATTCTTATATAAGTATAGATATACCACCTTTCTTTTGGTTAGTGTTTACATGGCATTTCCTTTTTTTTTTTTGATTGAGTTCATAACAGTTTACATCAATGTGAGATTTCAGTTGTACGTTATTTCTTCATTGTCACCACATAAGTGCTCCCCTTCACCCGCTGTGCCCACTCCCCAGTCCCTTCCCTTGCTAACCACTGAACGTTTTTCTTTTCTATGTGTTTGTTCATATTTCATGTATGAGTGAAATCATCTGGTGTTTGTATTTCTCAGTTTGGCTTATTTCACTTAGCATAATTCCCTCCAGGTCCTTCCATGTTGTTGCAAACGGGATGATTTTGTCTTTTTTATGGCTGAGTAGTATTCTATTGTGTGTGTGTGTGTCTATATGCATATCTTATTTATTGAATCATCGGTTGACAGGCACTTGGATTGTTTACATGCCTTGGCTATTGTGAATAGTGCTGCAATGAACATAGGGGTGCCTATGTTACTTTGGACTGTTGATTTCAAGTTGTTTGGGTAGACATCCACTAGTGGGATAGCTGGGTCATATGTTAGTCCTATTTTTAGTTTTTTGAAGAATCTCCATACTGTTTTCCATAGTGGCTGCACCAGTCACATTCCCACCAGCAGTGTATGAGGGTTCCTTTTCTCCACACCCTCTTCAACATTTCTTATTTTTAGTCTTAGTGATTATAGCCATTTTAACAGGCATAAGGTGGTATCTTAGTGTAGTTTTGATTTGCATTTCCCTGATGATTAGTGATGTTGAACACCTTTTGATGTGTTTATTGGCCATCTGTATATCTTCTTTGGAAAAATGTTTCTTCATATCCTCTGCCCATTTTTTGATGGAGCTATTTGGGTTTTTACTGCTCAATTGTGTGAGTTCCTTATATATAATGGAGATTAACCCCTTGTCAGATATATGATTTTCAAATATTTTCTCCCAATTGGTGGGTAGTCTCTTTGTTTTGATCCTAGTTTCTTTTGAATTGCAGAAGCTCTTTAAACTAATGAACACCCACTTGTTTATTTTGTCTTTGATTTCCCTTGTCTGAGAGGACATGGTATTTGAACAGATCCTTTCTAGTTTGATGTCAAAGAGTGTACTACCTATATTATCTTCCAGGAGTTTTATGGTTTCAGGACTTATCTTTGAGTCTTTGATCCATTTTGAGTTTATTTTTGTGTATGGCGTGAGATAATGGTCTACTTTCATTCTTTTGCATGTGGCTATCCAGTTTTTCCAACACCATTTATTGAAGAGACTGTCTTTTCTCCATTGTATGTTCTGGGCAACTTTATCAAAGATTAGCTGTCTGTAGATGTGTGGTGTTATTGCTGGAGTTTCTGTTCTGTTCCACCAAGCTGTGCGCCTGTTTTTGTACCAGTACCATGCAGTTTAGATCACTATGGCTTTGTAATACATTTTGAAGTCAGGGATTCTGATGCCTCCAGCTTTGTTCTTTTTTCTCAGGATTGCTTTATTAATTTGACATATTTTGTTGCCTCATATGAATTTTTGGATTCTTTGTTCTATTTCATGAAGAATGTAATTGTTATTCTGATTGGGACTGTATTGAATCTGTAGATTGCTTTGGGTGGTAAGGACATTTTAACTATGTTTATTCTTCCCATCCACGTGCATGCAATCTCTTTCCATCTCTTTATGTCATTATCAATTTATTTCAGTAATGTCTTATAGTTTTCATTGTATAAGTCCTTCACCTCCTTGGTTAAATTTATTCCTAGGTACTTTATTCTTTTATTTGTGATTGTAAATGGAACTGTACTCTTGAGTTCTCTTTCTGTAAGTTGGTTATTAGAGTATAGAAAAGCAACTGATTTTTGTAAGTTGATTTTGCTCCCTGCAACTTTATTGTAGTTGTTAATTATTTCTAATAGTTTTCCGATGGATTCCTTGGGGTTTTCTATATATATAAGATCATGTCATCTCAACCAGCAAGAGTTTCACTTCTTCCCTGCCTATTTGGATTCCTCTTATTCCTTTCTGTTGCCTAATTGCTCTGGATAAAATCTCCAGGACTGTATTGAATAAGAGTGGTGATAGTGGTCATCCCTGTCTTGTCCTTGTTCTCGAGGGATGGCATTCGATTTTTGCCCATTGAGTATGACATTGGCTGTGGGTTTGTCATATATGGCCTTTATTATGTTGAGGTAATTTCCTTCTATCCCCATTTTGTTAAGAGTTTTTATCATAAATGGCTGTTGGATCTTGTCAAGTGCTTTCTCTGCATCTATTGAGATGACCATGTGGTTTTTATTCCTCAATTTGTTGATGTGGTGCATCACATCGATTGCTTTGCAGATGTTGAACCATCCCTGTGTCCCTGGTATAAATCCCACTTGATCATGATGTATGATCCTTTTGATGTATTGCTGAATTTGGAGGGCCAAAATTTTGTTGAGGATTTTTGCATCTATTGTTCATCAGCAATATTGGCCTGTAGTTTTCCTGTTTTGTGTTGTCCTTGTTAGGCTTTGGTATCAGAGTTCTGTTGGCCTCGTAGAATGTGTTAGGAAGTGTTGCATCTTCCCTAATTTTTTGGAATAGCTTGAGAAGGATATGAATTAAATCCTCTCTGAAAGTTTGATAGAATTCTACAGGGAGGCCGTCTGGTTCTGGGCTTTTACTCTTTGGCATGCTTTTGATTATTGTTTCAATCTCTTTCCTTGTGATAGGTCTATTCAGATTATCTGTTTCTTCTTGCTTCAGCTTTGGCAGGTTGTAAGCATCTAAGAATTTATCCATTTCCTATAGATTATCCATTTCATTGACATATAATTTTTCATAGTATTCTCTTACAATCTGTTCTATTTCTGTGGTGTCTGGCATTATGTCCTCTTTAATTTATGATTTTGTTCATCTGAGGTTTCTCTCTTTTTTATTTCTAAGTCTGGCTACAGGTTTGTCAGTTTTATTTATCTTCTCAAAGTACAAGCTATTTGTTTCATTGATCCTTTCTACTGCCTTTTTTGTTTCAATAGCATTTATTTCTGCTCTGATTTTTATTATTTCTCTCCTTCTGCTGACTTTGAGCTTTGTTCCTCTTTTTCTAATTCAGTTAGGTGTAATTTGAGATTGCTTATTAGCAATTTTTCTTGTTTCTTAAGGTGAGCCTATATTGCGATAAATTTCCCTCAATACATTTTTTGCTGCATCTCATATAAGTTGGTATGATATGTTATCATTTTCATTAGCCTCCAGATATTTTTTCATTTCTCCTTTAATTTCATCAATGATCCATTGCTTGTTCAATAGCATGTTGTTCAGTCTCCACATCATTGTCCGTTTCTCAGCTTTTTTCTTGTAATTAATTTCTAGCTTTATAGCATTGTGATCGGAAAAGATGCTTGTTATTACTTCAATTTTCTTGAATTTATCAAAGCTTGCCTTGTTTCCTAACACATGGTCTATCCTTGAGAATATTCCATGCACATTTGAGAAGAAGTTGTATTCTGCTATTTTTGGATGGAGTGTTCTATATGTGTCTATTAAGTCCAACAGGTTTAGCTTTTCATTTAATTCCACTGTTTCCTTGTCGATTTTCTGTGTGGATGATCAATCCCTTGATGTGAGTGGACTGTTGAAGTCCCTTAATATTATTGTGTTATTATTAATATCTTCTTTTAGGTTTGTTAATAGTTGCTTTATGAACTTTGGTGCTCCTGGGTTGGATATAAATATCCTGGGACGTAGATATTTATACGTCTCCTTGATGTCTTCTTGATGGAGTGTCCTTTTGATCATTATATACTGTCCCTCTATGTCTCTCTTTACCTGGGTTATCTTGAAGTCTACTTTGTCTGATATGACTATTGCGACACCTACTTTCTTTTGTTTGCCATTAGCTTGAAGTTTCATCTTCCATGTCTTCACTCTGAGCCTGTGTTTTTCACTGGAGCTGAGATGTGTTTCCTAGAGGCAGTATATTATTGGGTCTTGTTCTTTAATCCATCTCCCCACTCTGTCTTTTTATTGAAGAATTCAATCCATTTACGTGTAGGGTGATTATCGATATATGAAGGCTTAATGATGTCATTTTATTATTCGTTTTCCAGTTCTCCTGCATTTACTTTGTCTCTCGTCCTGTGTGTTTTGGTCTACCCATTGAATTATGTAGTTTTTTATGATGTGTTTCTTTGTTTTCTCCTTATTTATTATTTGTGTCTCTGTCCTGCTTTTCTGTTTAGTGGTTACCATGAGGATTGTATTCAGAATCTAGTGTATAACATAGTCCAATTTCTGATGGCCTCTTATTACCTTAGTCTAAACTGATTCAGTGTCTTTCCTCCTCCCTTCCAAAGTTGTTTTTCTCATATCTTATTCCATCTTGTGTTGTGATTTTGTGGTTAAAATGACAAGATTATCTTTACTTTTGGGGTTTCCCTTCCCTTTATCTTTCTTTTCTTTTCTTTTTTTTTTTTTTTGAGGAAGATTAGCCCTGAGCTAACTACTGCCAATCCTCTTCTTTTTGGTGAGGAAGACTGGCCCTGCGCTAACATTCATGCCCATCTTCCTCTACTTTATATGTGGGACGCCTACCATGGCATGGCTTTTGCCAAGCAGTGCCATGTCCACACCCAGGACTGAACTGGCAAACCCCAGGCCGCTGAGAAGTGGAATGTGTGAACTTAACCACTGCGCCACTGGGCTGGCCCCTATCTTTAATGCTATACTTGAGTATTTGCTCTCCTATCCTGATTCTGTCTATCAATTTATCTCCTTACTCTGTGCTTTGTAACCCCTTTCTCCCTTTTTGTTTCAAGTATAAGGGCCTTCTTGAGGATTTCTTTGGGGGCAGGGGGTGTCTGGTGGCTACGAACTCCCTTAGCTTTTGTTTGTCTAGGAAAGTTTTTCTTTCTCCCTCGTATCTGAAGGATATTTCTGCTGGATAGAGTATTCTTGGCTGAAAATTTTTGTCTTTCAAAGATTTGAATATGTCATTTCACGTTCTTCTAGCTTGTAAGGATTCTGCAGAGAAATCTGCTCAAAGCCTGATAGGAGTTCCTTTGTAGGTTATTTTCTTCTGCCTTACTTCACTTAGTATTCTTTCTTTGTCACTCATTTTTGCCCAGTTTACTACTATATCTTTTGCAGTAGGTCTTTTCATATTGACATATCTAGGAGATCTGGAAGCTTCTTCTACACGAATTTCCACCTCTTTCCCTAGTTTTGGTAAGTTCTCTGCTATTACTTCTTTGAGCATGCTTTCTGCTCCATTCTCCTTCTCTTCTCCTTCTTGAATACCTATAATTCTCATGTTGCATTTCCTAACTGAGTCAGATATTTCTCAGAGCCTTACTTCATTTCTTTTTAGTCTTAGTTCTCTATCCTCCTCTGTCTGGAGCATTTCATCATGTCTATCTTCAATTATGCTGATATGCTACTTTATGATGTCTGCTCAAGCATTCAGAGAGTCCATAATTTATTTTATCTCTTCCATTGTGTCTTTCATCTCTATTATTTCTGATTGATTCTTCTTTATAGTTTCAATCTCTTTTGTGAAGTAGCTCCTGAACTTGTTGAATTGTTTCTCTACATTGTCCTTTACCTCATTGAGTTTTTTGATGATAGCTATTTTAAGTTCATTGTCATTTAGATTACATATTTTTGTGACCTCAGGACTGAATTCTGGGTATTTGCCATTTTCTCTCTGGTCTGGAGATTTGATACAATGATTAATATTAATAGAGGGGCTGGCTCTGTTCTTATGCATCCTGATATTATTTGATTTCAATTACCACCTATCGCCACTGTGTAGGGGTCGAGAGCCAGGTATGCTGAGCCCTCTGCCTTCAGCCAAGATCCCAGGCACTGGAGTGGGTGTGGGGTAGGTAGGGGGATAGGTGCTATCTCCTGCGTGCTCTTGGGGCTTCTCACTCTGCTCTCATTTTCTGCTGTCTTGGAGTGTTGGCTTGGTGAGGTTACCCCCTGTGAAAGCTCTCACCCTAGTCTTCCCTGTAGGCTATATGGTCCCTCAGGGCACCTTGATGTTACCACAAATGAACATCTCCTCTCCTGCTCCTTCCAATTTGAAGGCCTCCCACTGTCATGGATCACAGCCTTTAGGGGAGGGAGCGAAGTATTCCCTTACCCTGTTCCAGCTCCTCTGATGGGGGCGTCAGCCTCTCTGCCCTCCATGGTATGCCTGCGTGTGTCTCTCCAACATTTTTGTGTTGTGTTAGGGTGTCCTCTGTTGGAATGTCCCTTTTTATTGTGTGTTGGACAGGAGAGAATCCCAGGCAAGTTCACTCTGCCATGGTGCTGACATCACTCTACACGGCATTTCTTTTCCCTCACTTTATTTCAAACTTTTCTGTGTCCTTACATCTGTGAGGTGTCTGTTGTTAACAGTGCAAAGTTGGATTTTGCAATTTTTATGCAGATCGACAATCATTACATTTCTGGAGAATTTGATTTATTTACATCTAATGTAATCATAATATATTTTAACTTGTATTTTTCATATAACTATGTGCTTCTTGTTTGAGGCATCTTTTTCTTATTTATTTTATTTCTACCTTGTATTAAATAAATATATTTTGTTATTCTGTTCTCCCTCTGTTAACTTAATCATACATTATTATTATTTTATAATTCTTTTCTGTGCCCTGTGTAGAGACTACTTCTAACCTTCTTTTGAATTTTTTATTGTAGTATAATATAAAAAAATGGAGTTTATGATTTTAATCATTTGAGCTATACAATTCAGTGGCATTTAGTACATTCATCACAACTACTTCACCCTACGACCACAAAGGGAAACTCTATGAAACATCAATGCAGTTGAGTGCTTTGCAGCTGTGAAAAAATGATGAGAAAGATATATATGAATCAATATGGAGGAATTTCCAGGTTATTTTGATCAATGAAAAAAATAATGTATAAGAGAGCATCTATAGCATGCTATTTTTTGTGTAAAAATGAAGAGGAAGTACTTTATACATCTGTCTGCCCATTTGAGCAAAAAGAAACATAAGGAGAATAAATCAGAAACTAATGAGATTGCTTACCTACAGTAAGTGGGTAGGAATGGGGTAGAAATATGGGAAGATGACTGTATTTATTTGTATAGTTTTAACTATCTATATTTTACCTACTAATAAATAAATAAAAGAATGTGAGGAATAAAGCAAAATAGAATAAAGGAAAACAAATAAACTTAACTATCTTGCAATTTAATCTCATAATTAGACTATAGAGGAAAATAAGATAACTAACCTAGTAATTCTTGAAGAATCTGAAATTACTTAACCTGTGTTCAAAGACTCAGCAAATAATTAACGATGCTCTAACAACAGTGCCTCACCTGGGAGTCTTAAATTACTTTAAGGCAGAAGCAACTGATACCAGTTAGCTCAGGCTCATCTACTATTTTCCCTGTAGTGAAATATTATGATCTGGCTTTGGGTTGGTGTAGTATCCTCTATTCTCATCAAGATCTACACTAATAGAGGGCTGGGACTTTTCCTTTCTGTTCACTGCTATATTCTCACTCCTTAATAGAATTCCTGGTATAGATTCAATGTTCATAAAATAATGGTTGAATGAAACAGTGAATGCCCTCTTGTTTCTGTGCAATGGATCTTACTGACTGCTTTTGGGTTGATGTTTTCCTAGACCCCGACTGGGATAGAAGGAAGATGTATGCATCCACAGGTGTGAGAATTTAATAGGAGTGTGGTTAAAAATTCATTGCTTTCCCAGAGAATTATGTTATGAGATGTAATGATTCTGATCGTCCTTTCTAAGTTCCTGAGATTTGCAAACTTTCTTCATCCCTAGCTTATAGTGGTGTGAGACATAAGAACCACAACAGCATGTCTGTGTTCCTCCTCCTGGGGCAGCAGGGCATATTCTTCACTCTCATCCTGGGAATGTACCTGACCATGGTGCTGGGGAACCTACTCATCATCTTGCTTATCAGGCTGGGCTCTTGCACCTGCAACCCCATGTACTTCTTCCTCAGTCACTTGGCCCTCCCTGATGTCTCCCTTTCATGTCAATTTTCCTAAGATGCTGATAAACATGGGTAGTCAGGATCAATCCATCCTCTATGCTTTGAGCATTTCAGAAATGTATTTATTCCTTCATTTTAATTTTATTGACAACTTTCTTCTCACAGTGATGGCAGATGACAGGTATGTGGCCATCTGTCACCCTATCCCTTACACCATCGTGAGAGATGAGCATTGTATCATGTTAGTTGCTGGGTCCTGGATCTCCTCTGTGGCCATGCTCTGTTGCATCCCCTCCTCATGAATCAGTTGTCCTTCTGTGCAGGGACTATCATCTTCTACTTCTTTTGTGAACTTGATGTTGTGCTCAAGTCCTCCTGCTCAGACACCTCCTACAATATGCTCTTCATCCTCACTGAGGAAGGACTGATTTTCATTCTGTCATTGAGTGCTATCTTGGGCTCATATATCCACATGGCAGTTATCATCCTGCAGGTCCTGACTACCAAGAGAATCTGCAAAGCCTCATCTACCTGTGGCTCCCACCTCTTTGTAGTGTTTTTATACGATGGGACAATTGCAGGTGTTTACTTATTCTCCTCATCAGGTAACTCCAAAGTCAAGGACATAATTGCTTCTATGAAGTACATTGTTGTCACTCCCATGCTAAACCATTCATCCACAGCCTGAGGAATAAGGATATGAAACATGCTCTGTTGAAAATATTCAAGACCATGGACACCTCTTGGTGTTGTTAATTCAATCTCACTGTCGTGGGCATCCACGGTGGCTGTAAAATGTATCTCCCTCAATAGTTTTAACTTTGCCTGCTCTTACTGATAACACTTTAACTCCTAGTCTTTCCTCTCTTGGTCTCATTTTGTGTTTCCTCACATCTTTGTGTTCACCTGATTGTTCTTTTTTCCCTACCTGCCCTCTGAATTCTGTGTGTTAATGCTCTGAAGTGAAATGCAAGCTCTCCTATACACTGATGATGTCCACTGAAACCTAGTGAGACTTTAGAATCCAATTCCCTGGACTCTAAGAAGTTGTTTTAATCTCCATTTTTTCTTTATAACCCTATCTATCTACTGCTGATACTAACACATATTTATATGAACTTTCATATTACCTCTAAACTTCATTTACTTCATGTATGAGAAATTCAGAAGTTGCAAAACTGCTATATCTACACAAGAGATGATTATCACAACTGGCATCCATTAAGCATTTATTACTCCTCAGAACAATCCACCTATAAGGGTGTTCATATTTTTCATATTTACAGAGAATCAAACTAAATCCCAGGGATATCTATAAGTAGCTGCCCCAAGACCTAACCTCAGACATGCATGGTTTAAAAAAATCATGTTTTTATCCATATGATTTTATTGTCGTCATCCTGATTTCAAATAGAATTGGCCAGTTTGACTATTCTATATATATAAACAATACAGTATGTCCTTTTTTGTATTTCCATTTTGGTTTTTTCTGTGTAGTTATGGTTAACTCATTCTCATAGCTTTATAGTTTTCAATTGTATCTATGTTCTTTAATATACTCATACCTTCTAGTTTGGATTGATTCTTGCTGGTTCCAAATTTGGGGCTTGTGTATATACCTAGCAGTGGAATTTTTTAATGAAAATTTATGCATATTTCAATTAATTAATAGGTAATTTTTAAAGTTAGACAAAGTGTTTGTACAAGTTTACACTCCTCCCTGTAATATATAAAAAGGCGTGCTCCACTTTCTCACCAACACTTACGCTGTACATCTTTTCCGCTGTACACATTCTTAATGATTTGTAGAAGTAGTATATCAGTGCATTAATTTGCATTTGTCTGATAACTGGTGTCGTTTTTCTCCTTTGTCTATTCTTATTGATCAGTTGGGTATTCTCTCTTGAGTAAATGCTCTGTTCCTAGTCAATTGCTGATGTTTTATTTAGTGGTCTGGGTTTTTTTTTATTGGTTTCTCAGAGTTCTTTATGTATCCTGGATATAAGCCTTTTGCTGGATATATGTATTGAGAATTTATTCTTTCGTTATGTGGCTTGTTTTTTCACAATCTTAATGAATCTTTTGATGAACAATGTTTATATATCTTTACTTAGTCATATGTATATTTTTGTTTCCTATGTGACTAACTCTGTGCCCTTTTCAAGAAATTTTTGTCTACCAAAATATCTTGAAGATATTCCCCTAAATTTTTACCTTAATGAATTCTTATTTTGCCTCTAATATTTGTATATAAAGTCCTTCTGGGTTCACTTTTGGTGTGTGTTTCAAGATATGGGCACAAATTAATTTTCCTCCATATGGATATTCAATAGATATAAAATTGATTAAACCATTGACCCTTTCTCTAATCCACTTCAGTGTCGTCTTTGTAATATATCAAATGACCAAATATAAGTCATTAATATCTTGGCTACTATTTACTCTTGCATTTCCATTTGAATTTTAGATTCGGCTTGAAAAAACCAAAGTGAAACTATTGATATTTTATTTGGGATGGTATTAAAAACATAAAACAGCTTAGAGAAAACTGACATTTTAAAAATATTTAATCTCCAATCTGGTAATAGGCTATATATCTTCAGTTATCTAGATATTCTTATTTTCTTTCCACACATTTTGTAGTTTTATGAGGACCTACACATCTTTTGTCCAACCTTCCCTTAGGTTTTTCATATTTGTGTGCAATTTAAAAACATTGTAATAATTTATGTTTCATATTCACTTTTTCCTACTTTATAGAAATATGGTTGACTTTCTATATCAAAGTCAATATATGTTTGCTAAATTTGCTTGTTTTTTCTTATAATTTTCTATATATTGTTTTGGATATTTTAGGTAAATCATAGTATTATTAGTGAATAATAAAAATTGAGTTTTACCCTCTTAATGCTTGGATTCTTTATTTCTCTTTATTCAATTAATATACTGCTTAAGATTTCTGATACAGTCTTTTATTTTTGCAACTTTATACAATAACATTTACCTCAATGATTTTTAGTGATTTCCTGATTTGTAACCCAAAGGAACCAATAAGTTCCCAGAAACATACAGTGTACTAATATTGAATGATGAAGAGATAGAAACCTTGAAGAGACTGATAACAAATAAGGACGTTTAATTAGTGATCATAAACCTTCCAATAAAGAAAAGCCCAGGACCAAATGGTTTCACTGGTGAATTCTACCAAATATATCAAGAAGAATTAACACTGATTCTTTTTAAATTCTTCCAAGAACTCAATAAGGGAGAACACTTCCAAACTCGTTTTGGAAGAACAGAAATAGCCTGATAACAAAGCCAGTCAGACGCTATGTTAAAAGAAAACTGAAGGCTGATATTCTCAAGAACATAGATGTAAAAATGTTCAACAAAATACTAGCAAACCAAATTCAACAGCACGTTAAAAGGATCATACACCATGATCAAGTGCGATTTACTGCTGGGATGCAAATATTGTTTAATATATGCAAATAAATTAATGTGATTCAATATATTAACATAATGAAGAGTAAAAACCACATGATCATCTCAATAGTTGAAGAATCAGCTTTTGACAAAATTCAACAACTTTTCACGATAAAAATTCTCAAAAGCTAGATATAGAAGGAAATTACTTCAACATAATGAAAGTTATATGTGAAGATCCCACAACTAATGTCATACTTAACAGGGGAAATCTAACAGATTTTCCTGTAAGATAAGTTACAAAACAAGGTTTCCCACTCTTGCCACTTCTGTTCAACACAGTACTAGAAGTTGTAACCACAGCAATTAGGCAAGAAAAGAAATAAAAGGCATCCACATTGGAAGGGAAGATGTAAAATTGTGTCTGTTTTCAGATGACATGATCTTATATACAGAAAATTCTAAAGATTCCACCAAAAGACGGTTAGAACTAATAAAAAAATTCAATAAAGGTGTAGGATATAAAATCAATGTAGAAAAATCAGTTGCATATCTTTACATGGAAAACAAACTATCTGAAAGAGAAATTAAGAAAAGAATCATTTACAATAGCATTAAAAACAATAAAATACTTAGGAATAAACTTAACCAAGGAGGTGAAGGACTTGTACATTGAGGACTACAAAACATTGATGAAAGAAGTTAATGACACAAATGAATAGAAAAATATCCATGCTCGTGGATTGGAAGAATTAATATTATTAAAATGTCCATAAGTTCCAAAATGATTTACAGATTCAATGCAATTCCCATCAAAATCTCAATGGCATTGTCCACAAAAATTGAAAGGAACTCCTAAAATTCACAGAGACACAAAAGATCCACAATAGCCAAATCAATCTCAAGAAAAAAAGAACAAAGTTAGAGGCTTCAGGATTTCTGATGTCAAAATATATTGCAAAGCCACTCTAATCAAAACAATGTGGTACTAGCATAAAGACAGACATATACTCCAATGGAACAGAACAAAGAACCCAGAATTAAACACACATATATATGGTGAACTACTATTTGCCAAGGATGCCAAGAATATACAATGGTGAAAGGATAGTCTCTTCAACAAATAGTGTTGGGAAAACTGGATATACACATTCAAAATCTCACAGTAGCCCAGACATGGAAAAAACCTAAGTGTTCGTCAATGAACAAATGGATAAAGAAGATGTGGTATATATATCTAAAAAGAAATATTATTCAGCCATAAAAACAAAGCAAATCCTTCCATTCCAACAACATGGATGAGTCTAGAAGACTTTTTGAGAAGTGAAATATGCCAAACAGAGAAAGACAAATATTGTATGGTATTATTTATAACTGGAATCTAGGGGACGGCCCCGTGGCTGAGTGGTTAAGTTTGTGTGCTCTGCTTTGGCGGCCCAGGGTTTTCCTGGTTTGAATCGCAGGCTCAGATGTGGCCCTGCTCATCAAGCCATGCTCAGGCAGCATCCCATATGTCACAACTAGAAAGGCCCACAACCAAAAATACACAACTATGTACCAGGGGGCTTTGGGAGAAAAAGGAAAAAGAATAAAAAATATAATTGGAATCTAAAAAAATTGTGAAATTCATTGAAACAGGGTATAATTGTGCTTGTCAGGGGCTAGAGGTGGAGGAGATGGGGAGATTTTGGTCAAAAAGTACAAACTTTCACTTATAACATGAATATATTCTGGGGATCTAATATACAGCATGTTGTCTATAGTTAATAATATTGAATTCAATACTTGAAAATTTCTAAGAGTAGATCTAAAGTGTTCTCACCGCACGCACACACACAAAGCTATGGAGGTGAAGGATGTGTTAATTAATTTAAAGAAGAGCAAAGAGACAGAAATTTCACTTTTTGATTTAAGTTTACTGTAAAGATACAGTAATCAAGAAAGTGCAGCACTGGAATAATGAAAGACATACAGACCAACGCAACAGAATTGAAGGTCCCGAAATAAATCTCCTATGGAATAAACGTTGCATTTGCGGTCAACTGGTTTTTGACACAGGTGTGAAGGCAATTCAATGGGGAAGGGATGATCTTTTCAATGATGCTGGGAAATTGAATATTCCCTTGAAAAATCTTAAACTTAGACCCTTATGACATATCATACACAACAGTTAAATCAAAATGGATCATAGACCTAAATATGAGATAAAAATATAAAACTTTTAGGAAAAAAGCAGGAGAAAAATCTATGTTTCTTTGGGTTAGGCAAAGATTGATTATATGATCCATAGAAGAAAAAAAATTGTACATTGGACATCATCAAAATTCAAAACTTTTGCTCTGAGAGAGACATTAAAAAAATGAAAATTTAGCCAAGATTAAGAGAAAATATTTGAAAATTATATACTTGATAAGGGTCTAGTATCCAGAATAGATAGAGAACACCATACACAAAAATCACACACTTTACCTCATTGATGTCAAGACAGAAAAACGAGCAAGTGTACTCACATTGAGACATGGCTATCAGAGAACAGGTTGTGCCTGAATAGGGTTCTCATGACTTCCACACTCTACCAGGTACCAGACAGTTTAGGTCACCTCCTCCTCAAACTTGCTCTCATCCTTGCCAGTGGTGTCCTAGTACTGTTAGTGCTTGAACACCAGATCATTCATGTTGCTCTCAGCATCGGTGAATTCCCTCTCGTCGATGTCATCACTCGTGTACCAGTGCAGGAAGGCTGTGCACAGGAACACGGCCATGAACTGCTCCAATACGCACTTGAACAACTCCTGCATGACCTACTGTTGTCAATGAAGGTGGTGGACATTTTCAGCCCCTGGGGCAGGATGTCACAGACAGCTATTTTCACATGGTTGGGGACACACTTTCATTCTTTTGCATGTGGATATCCAGTTCCCAAACACCCTTTGTACGTTCATGGCTTCCTTGTCAAAGATTAGTTGATGGTATATGCACGGGTTTATTTGTGGGCTTTGTATTCTGTTTCATTGTCTACATATCTGTTTTCACACCAGTAACATACTGTGTTGATTACTATAGGTTTGTAGTATACTTCCAGCTTTGTTCATTTGATGCCTCCAGTTTTGTTTATTTTTCTCAAAATCACTTTGGTTTCTGTGGGTCTTTTGTGGTTCTTTATGAATGGTGGCAGTGGAATGTGTGTTCTAATGCAGATCAGGGTCAGTGGTGTGGGAATCTATAAGGGGTGGTACTACCCTATCTGAGCCTTTCTGTGATGTATAAAGAGGCAGATTCCATTGCTGTGTTCTTCACAGGTCACGAGTGTTCATGCCCTCTCCTCATGACGCAGAGGAGAGACCTACATGTCACTGACATTAGGGACACTGTCTTCTGGGTCTCCTGTGGCTCAGGTCCTTTGGCTCCTGCAGAGGATCCATCTTAAGAGAAGGCAAGAAATTGGGCAATTAGCTCTGTTGGGTTATTCTCTAACCAGAATCTTGGGGCTGTGTTCCCCTTGGTCTTATTCCTGTTCATAAATGAAGATCTTCCTGCTCATTGTTCTAATGCTTGTAAATAGGCATAGAAGGTGCTAAAGATCCCTATGCCATGAGGCATAAGAGATGAGTGTTCAGGTAGCAGCCTGGACCAGCAAGAATTGGCATTAATCAGAACAAGGTGAGGAATGGTCACTTGGCCCACATATGTGCGTTTCTGTGAGGACTAGGAGAGAGAGGGAGAAAATGTGGGTTTATATTACTTGTATAACCATATGTTTTTAGTGGGTAACTGACTTACACACTGACCCATATGATGCTACTAGCCACACGTGGCTGTGAAATTAAAATTAACTAAAATTAAAATTTGGTTCCTTGGTTGCACTAGCTATATTTAAATTCCTCAGTATTCAATGAGGCTAATGTTGCTGTATTGGACAATGCTGATAGAGAACATTTCCATCATTTCAGAAAGTCTTATTGTATAGTGCAGATAACAGACTATGGGGAGCTAGAAATCTCTTGCCAATGCAGGTGTGTGTGTGCTTGTATTAGTGTGTTTGTGTTGCTTCTTTTTATGTCATTTGTGTGTTGTGTTTGACTACATGTGATTCTTAGTATGTATAATGGAGTTTGTGTGTGTGTGTAGTTTGTGAATTTTCTGGGTGACCGGATGTGGCATTTGCCTGTTTTTTTTTTTGGTAATCTATCAACATTAGTTTATTAATTGTGACAAAGGTACTACACTGGTGTAAAATGTTAATTATAGGGGAAATTGGGTGACAAGTGCATGGGAACTCTCTGTATAATCCTTGCAAGCTATTGTAAACCTAATATTATTCCAAAATAAAATAGCTTATTTTAAAAATACTTCATTAGCATTGAGAAAGCGATTAACTCTAATGAATCTGTAACAAGTACTTTTGCAAGCCATGTGTCTTACAATTAATTGCTTTCAGCTAAATCAAAGGAAATCCTTAAATTGTCCCACTGGTAGATTTTTTTATAGCTATAATTTTTGTTTATTTTTTATTGTGGTAACATTGGTTTATAACAATATATAAATTTCAAGTGCACATCATTATATGTTAATTTCTGTGTAGATTGCATGATGTTCACTACTCAGAGACTAACTATAATCCATCACCACACACATGTGCCTAATCATCCCTTTTAACCCCCTCCCTTCTGTCTTCCCCTCATTTTTTTTAAATATCTTTTTTGAGGCACAGTTTATAAACAAAAAATGTACATATTTAATGTATATAATTTGATGAATTTGAACATGTGCATGCATCCATGAAATCATCATCACAATCAAATTAATGGACATATCCATCACCTCCAAAATTTTGAGTGTCTTTTTTTGTGTGTATGTGGTGAGAAAACTTAACATGAGATTTATCCTTTCAATAGATGCTTAAATGTTCAACATAGTATTATTCACTATAGGCAATGTGCTCCAGAGCAGGTCTGTAGAACTAGTTCATCTTGCATAATGGAAACTTTATATCAATTTAATAACAACTCTATATTTTCTCCTTCCCTTAACCTTTGGCAATAACCAATTATTCTCTGCTTCTATGAGTTTGACCATTTTGGATACCTCATAAAAGTGAAATCATGCAATATTTGTCCCCCTGTGACTGGCTTATGTCACTTATCATTATGTCCTCCAGGTTCAATCATATTGTTACAAAAGGCAGGATTTCCTTCTTTTTGAATGGTAAATAATATTTCATTGTGTGTATATATACCACATTATTTTTATCCATTCATCTGTTCATTGACATTTGGGATGTTTCCATAACTTAATTCTCGTGAATAGTACTGCAGTGAACATGGGAGTGGAGATGTCTCTTCGAGATCCTGATTTCAATTCTTTCTGGTATACACCCAGAAGCAGGATTGCTGGATCATGTGGTAGTTCTATTTGTAATGTTCTGGAGAAACCCCATACTGTTTTCCACAGTGAGCGCACCATTTTACATCCCCACCAACAGTGTAGAAGTATCCTGTTTATGTGCTTTTTAAGTTGTTTGTGACAAAGCGTTTCATTTTAAAGTTGTATGTAAGTTGGTAGGAATCCATGCAAACCTCTCCACTTTCTACCAGGATGAGTATAGGTCAGAGAGACCAAAAAGCAGTACCTTGGGTTTGTTCCTTTCTATGTCACTGTATGTCACTCTGTGTGTCTTGTTTTTTGTGCAACACACTCACATTCTAATTCTTTTCACCTTTAATGGATGTAGAGCAGGGGGTTAAGTGAGTGACATACCAATATGTGTATGAATTTGACCTGATGAAACAGCCTCACTGCTTAACTCTTCTCTTGTCTCAGTTCTGGGCATAAACAAGCAGCTCTAAGCAGAGTCCTCTTTATGCCGAGCTGAAGGCAATTTGTCCTTGTGCTTTGAAGGCTACTGAACTTCACTTGGGCCCCAAATTTTCTTCATTGACTTTCAATGATTTCTACATTTACACTTTGGGAAAGATGATTTAGTCAATTTTTGAACCTTGTCTAGTTAATCCAGTGACTGTGAATTCTGATATAACCCCTTGGTCCTTCAGAATCTGTAATATTTCAGTTCTCTGGCCACATCATTGGACAGATTCACATTTAACTCACTTTGTATGTATGCTCAGAACTCAGGCATATTGAAGCATTGGAGGTTGAGGGGAAGGGAGAGACAATGGCAGATATGAAATAAGCTATTTATTGGCAAATTTATTAAAATGTTGGGATTAAGTGTTGTGGATGTACTAATCTTCAGGAGCCATGGTCTGGGCCCTTGCTCTTTCCCTGATGTGGGAGAGAGACCACAGAAGTAAACACAAATTTTCAGGAAGCTCCTTCGTCTTGTTTGATGGCCTGCTCATACCTGTGTCATCTTTAATTCCTGATGTGTGATCTTGGTCACTCATGCTGCTAAAATAATGAGTTTATTTTATTTTATGTTTATTTTTTGGGAATTCACCTTTTGACTGCTATTTTTACTCAACAATGTATTAACTCTTGTCGATACATTTTTTTAAGTTAAAAATTTTATTATGGTAAAATATATGTAATACAAAATTTACCATTCCAACAATTTGCAAGTTTATAATTCCATGGCATTAAGTACATTCACGTTGCTGTACAACCATCACCAACATCTACCTCCAGAACTTTTTTATATTCCTAAACTGAAGTTGTACCCATTGAATGATAACTCCTCATTTTCCTTCCCCCCAGCCTATAACAACCACCATTCTACTTTTTTTCCCCCAAGGAAGATTAACCCTGAGCTAACATCAGCCACCAATCCTCCTCTTTTTGCTGAGGCAGATTGTCATTGAGCTAACATCTGTGCCTATCTTCCTCTATTTTATATGTGGGATACCTGCCACAGCACAGCTTGATAAACAATGTGTAGGTTCATGCCCTGGATCTGGGCTGGTGAACCCCAGGCCACCAAAGCAGAACCTGCAAACTTAACTGCTGCATCACTGGGCAGGCCAAATTCCCATTCTACATTTTGCCTCTATGAATTTGACTATTCTGGGAATCTCATATAAGTGGAATCATATAGGATTTATGGGTTTTTTGACTGGCTAATTTTATTCAGCATTTTAACCTGGAGGTTCATCCATATTGTAGCATTTTTCAGGATTTCCTTTCCAAGGCTATCTAATATTCCTTTGTATATATATCCCACTTTTTGTTTACCTATACATTTGTCAACAGATTTGGGTTGTTTACATCTTTTGGCTATTGTGAATAATACTGCCTTAAGCATGTGTGTGCAGCTACAGGTTTGAGACTCTACTTTCAATCTTTTTTGGGTATATACCCCAAAGTGGAATTGCTGGATCATATGATAAATCTATGGTTAATTTTTTGAGGAACTGCCATAATGTTTTTCTCAGTGGTTGCACCATTTTAAATTCCTACCAGCAATGCACACGGGTTCCATTTTTTCCGCATCCTTACCAACACTTGTTATTGTCTTTCTTTTTTCTTTTGATAATAGCCATTCTAATGGTGTGAAGTGAGTTTTTGTGTTGAACACTTATTTTGTAAGTGGTATACTTTTTAATCTTCCAAATAATGCTCTAAGTGGTGTGTGTATGTGTGCGTGTGTGTGTGTGTGTGAGACAGAGAGAGAGAGAGAGCACAACAATTGGGATAAGCAAGAATCAAACATAAGCACATAAGCAGTCTGGCTGCAGAGCCATGCTCTTAATGACTATTCTGTGAGGTTGTTCACTAGGATGTGGTCTCCCCAAATGCAAGGGCTGTGAAATATTTACTACTCTCTCCCTAATGCCTATCATAGTGTCTAAACATGTGTAAAAAGATGAATCCTTCCTGATTTCCATTGAAGATCTTAAAGTCACATACTTTCTCTAAGTGACTGTGTCAGTGTACAGAAAAATCTCATTGCACTATGCATTACAGTGTTTGCCATGCTCAGTATTTCTAAGTTCCTGATATTTCCCTCTCCTCCTCATTCCCTAAAGAGAGAAAAGCAGCATGAGGATGGAGAACCAGAGCAGCGTGTCTGAGTTCCTCCTCCTGGGGCTCCCCATCTCGCTGGAGCAGCAGGGCATGTTCTTCACACTGTTCCTGGTCATATACCTGACCACAGTTCTGGGGAACCTGCTAATCATCCTGCTTGTCAAGCTGGACTCTCGCCTCCACACCCCCATGTACTTCTTCCTCAGCCACTTGGCCCTGACTGATGTTTCCTTCTCCTCCGTCACTGTCCCAAAGATGCTGTTGAACATGCAGACTCAGCACCTATCCATATCCTATCCAGGATGTGTTTTACAGATGTATTTTTACCTACTTTTTGGTTGTGTGGATAATCTCCTTCTTGCAGTGATGGCATATGACAGGTATGTGGCCATCTGTCACCCTCTGCGTTACACCACCATCATGAGGGAGGGGCTCTGTGTGCTGCTGGTGGGTGGCTCCTGGGTTCTTTCCTGTGGCAGTGCCCTCTTGCACACACTCCTCCTGGTCCAAGTGTCCTTCTGTGCTGACAACATCATTCCCCACTTTTTCTGTAGCCTCTCCATTCTACTTAAGTTGTCCTGCTCAAATACCTCCCTCAATGAGCTGGTCATATTCACTGCAGGGGGTGCAACTGTCATTTTTCCTTTTAGTGGCATCCTGGTCTCTTATGGCCGCATTGGGGCTTCTCTACTGAGGGTCCCCTCTACTAAAAGGATTTGTAAAGCCTTGTCCACCTGTGGGTCCCATCTCTCTGTGGTGTCTCTATTCTATGGAACAGTTATGGCACTGTACTTTTCTTCCTCATTGAGCAAGTCCAATGTCAGAGACATGATTGCCTCACTGATGTATACAGTGGTGACCCCCATGTTGAACCCCTTCATCTATAGCCTAAGGAACAGAGACATCAAATTGGCTCTTGGGATTCTTTTCAGAAGCAGTATCCTTTGTGCCAAGTGAGAATCACCTAATTGTTTTCTCATTTCACCCACTGACCTTGTCAGAAATGCCATCTTGGAAAATTGTGTCCTGACCATGCCCGTGTTTCTAGCATCGTGCCAACTATCCTTCAAATGGGTAGTTAGGTTATTGGACCCAATCCCTTTCACTTTATTCACATCTGTGGTTCATTTATTCCTTCATAACCCTAAATATGCATTTGCCACAACACACATTCATCTTTATAGTCTTCAAAGCACCAAACTTCTTATTAGTTTGGTGTAATTGATAATCCTGAATAAGTTGCACTATTGTTTTGTCTTTCTGAAAAGAGATGAAAGACTTGCTAAGAAAACAAAGCATGCCAACCTCCTCTCTCAAAAGGAAAACATGGCACAGGCAGTTTATGCTTCCTTTTTAAAGATAAAAACAGTTTTGCTTTAGGCTAAGATTAAAGATATGAAATGTGATTGTATTTTGGACTAAGTTGTACCATTTTACACTCTGAGTTTCTGACTCCCAGGTGGTAGATGGTCAGAATCCTCAAATATGTTATGGTAACTCACTTTATCTATAATAAAATGAACATTTGGACTCTCAAACAGAGTCAGCTTACATTTTGTGGAACATTATTTTTATAGGTAGAAAAAAAAACCTCCTCAGCAATAGGTCTTATATTTTTAATTATCACTCTCAGTTTCTACCTGTTAACGTAAATGAGATATAAATTAGCTCCTCATTTTCTCTTTCTTGTCTATTGTCTTGCAAAGCTACAATATTCAGGGAATTTTCTAATGTTTAGTACTTTTTAAAGTCCAGAATGCTTACCTTCTTAATATAGTAGTCAGATAATAAAGAGCTTTTGATGGTTTGCTAAAACTCAAAAAAAAATTTAATTTGATTTTGCCTGTGACAAGAACTTAATAAGGGAACACAGAGGAATCAATGCCATTACCAAATTTCCCCATTCTTGGAAGACTGTGTTTTTTCCTCAAAGTTGGATTTCGTGGTGAGAACAGCCTACATTTGTCTGATTGATTTTAGCATGGGAAAATGAGTACTTTAGTCTTGTTCCCAAACTTAGAGATGCCACTTCTAATAGGGGAAAGCTAAATGCATGAATTTATAGTTCATGCACACAAAAATATTTACTGCATGACTACTGTATGCCAGGCAATTTTCTAAGTTCTGGGAATAGAAGTTAAAGAAAAAGGACCTCCAAATCAATCCCCACACAGAGTTTACAACTCAGCACTCCTGACCCTACTCATCATGATCTGTTTTTTCCACAACTACACTTCTAATGCACCATAAGCTTATTTCCTTTACTGTCACTGCTTCTTTTCAGGAATGTAAGCTCTACACAAGATGGGTTTTTCTGTCTGAAATAGATAAGAAAATTCCTAAGGTTTGTTTGTGGGTAAAAACTGCTATGCATAAACGAAGCATAAAAAGGGAAAGCAAGAGTGCTGTGGGGGTTATTCAACATTGTGTGGTCCAGGTAGAGCTCATTGGAAAGGTAACATCCAAAGATGTATGTGAGGACAGGTAAGTGAGCCATGGGGATGTCTGATCAAAAAACATTCTAAGCATGAAGATCAGTAACTAGAAAAACTCTGAGGTGAGATGGTGCCTGGTTTACTCCAGGAACATTAACAGGACCTCTGTAGCTGAACAGAGCCAAGTGGAGGATGGATGGTAGGTGATAAGAGATACCAGGGGACCAGATTTTGTAGGGCACTTAAGTTCAAAGTAGGTGTATTAGTCAAAGTTCTCCAGAGAAATAGAACCAATAGGATGTGTGTGTGTGTTTGTGTATGTGAAGAGAGCGCGACAGAAGGGGAGAGAGATTTATTTTACGAAATTGGCTCATGCATTTGTGGATGCTGCCAATTCCAAAATCTGAAGAGTAGACTGGCAGGATGGAAACCAAGGGAAAAGTTGCACTTTGGGTCCAAAGACCGTCTCCTGACAGAACTGTCTCTTTTTGGTGAGAATCAGACTTTTTCTTAAGGCCCTCCACTGATTGGATGAGGCCCACCGACAATATGGAGAACAATATGCTTTACTCAAAGTTTGTTGACTGCAATGTTAATTCCATTGAAAAAATACTTTCATAGAAACATCTAGAATAGCATTTCACCAAATATTTAGGAACTGTAGCCTATCCAAGTTAACACACAAACATAGTAGAGTTTTTGGTTTTCAATCTGACTGATTTAGGAACCCATTGGAAAGTGTTCAATAGAGGGATAACACGATCATACTTAATTTTGTTATTGTTTCTTTAAAAAAAACAGATTTTGAGGTATAAGTAATACAATAAACTTCATATATTTAAAGTCTATAGTTGAACAGGTTTTACATACATATATACCTATGAATTATCACCAGAAGTCATCAAGATCATGAAGTTTCTCGATACCTTCTCACCTGCTCCCTCCTTGCTCCTCCCATCTTTCCCCAGGGGAATCAGTGATCTGTTTCCTGTCATATAGACTAGTTTGCATCTTCTATAACTTTATCTAAATGGAATAATACAGTATGCATTATTTTATTGCTTCCTAGTTTTATTCAGCATAAGCACTTTGAGATTGATTCATTTTGTAATATATATCAATACTTCATTCTTTTTATTGATGAGTAGTGTTTCATTGTATGGATGTATCACAGTTTTTTTGTCCATTCACCTATTGATGGACATTTGGGCTGTTTCCAGTTTTTGGTCATTAAATAAAGCCATTATGAACATTCTTCTGTAAGTGTATGTATAGACATATACTTCCTTTTTCCTTGCCGAAATACCTAGTGATATGCTAGATATACGCTTAACATTTAAAAAAATTGTCAAACTATTTTCCAAAGTGGTAATATCATTTCACATTCCTATCAGCAGTATATAAGAGTTCCAGTTTCTTCATAGCTTCAGCAACAATTGGTAGCAGCAGTCATTTTAATTTTAGCCATTCTAAAATGTGTGTAGAGGTGTAAACAAGTTTATAGACCTGGAGCCACTTGATTGGAGGGGTGTCTGGGTTCTTTTGAGAAAGAACTCTGTAACTGGGAGATTTTTTTTAACTTCTTCTTGATTCTCTCTATTCCATGCCTGATTTTTTTTGTACCCCAGCACTTTTCACCATTTACCTACCATTTATTTTTCATTAACATCTTTTCTGCACCCCACTTGGATGTGTGTTCCATGAGAGGAATTGTGTTTATATTATTTACTGCGACATCTCCAGGGCATATAGCAGTGTCTTACTTTTGTGAGAGCCTTAATCATTATTTGTTAAGTGAATGAACAAATGAATTCATTCAGCAATTACCAAGTGCCTATTGTGAGCCAAGGCTGATCCCTAGTGAATACAAAGACATTGACAATAAACCCTTACATTTATTAAGCCTTGATTTTGTGCTTATTTAACCGTTCTTCAAATTCACACTAAGAATACTATTATTATTTCCACTTTGAACAACCTGAGTCTCGGAGCTCTTTGATAGATTCCTCAGGTCTGCACTATTATTAAGAGGGAGAGGTCAGAGTCTTTTCTCCAGACCTTATAGACTCAACCCCTGTACTCCTCAACAAGGCATAGACCCTTGCCTAAAGCAGCTCACTGAGGAGCGGGGAGACCTGTAAATGTTTAAGGGGCTCTATTTTCTAATGGAGGCCTTTAGGTGTTGTGGGAGCCTGACGAAACCTGCTTAAGCCCTTGCAATGCCTGGGCCATACAATGCTGTACAAAGAAGCTAAACTCATGATGCAGAGGCTATGGGTGACTGGGGAACCTCTTGCTTCCCATCTGGAGACTTGACCAGTAGCCCAAGGTATCGCTGACATTAGGGACACTTTCTCATGTGACTCCAGTTTCAGCTTAGCCCCTCTGAACCCTAAACATGCTCCTTTCTGAGGGACCAGGAGGAAGTTGGGCAATTAGCTGTTAGTTGAGTCCTTCTCTAGTCAGGGACTTGGAGTTGTTTCCCTGTGGCATCTCTTTCTGATGGTTAAAAGGAAATCTTCTTGCCCATGGTTCTGAACCTGGTGAACAGACATGAAAGTCTGTAAAGGTCCTTGGGCCACCAAGGTTTGCTCTTTTTCCTTGGATCCTGGGTCTTCTGGACAGAAAGTGATGATTCAAGTAACAGCAGGAAGCAGAATGTATCTGAACTCATAGCACCGGCTTATATCAGAAGGAGCGCAAAATCTCCGTAGCTGTGTGCGTGTGTTTATGTGGGGGCTGTGTGTGTGTGTGTGTGTGAACACTTTCCCATTTAATAGCTTTGTGGCCTTGGGTTTGACTTCTCTGATGCTCAGCATCCTCCACTGTCAAAGGGGAATAATGATGATGCTCTAAGATCTCATTGGTATGGTGCTTAACAAATACTAGGCATGTTGTAAGCACTTAGCAAGTTATAGCCTCATGGAGGCTGAGACACCTGACTCTCCATTTTCTGACACTTGGGAGACAATATTTGTTGTGAAGACAGGAGTATTAGTCCCATCCAAAGGATCTACAAATCTCCAGGTCTCAGCTTCTCCTCTTCCTTACTGAGCATTTTCCCAGCCTCTTGTTTTCACAGATGGTGATGATGAGATCAAGGCGCATTTCTATACTGTTCTCTTCCCTTCAAATCGCAGCACTGTGGCTTTATTAGCTGCTCTGGTTTCTCCTCCAGGAGAAGTTTGAGACCCTAGGTTAAGTCTGACCTAGCAACCTTAAGTAAGAATCCAGTCCTTGCCAGAAGAACTGTCCCCTCCTTGTGCCCCATGAACTGAGCCAAGCAATGACCCCAAGCAACCCCCAGATCTAGAATAAGCATCTGTTGTCATATCCTTACACAACAATGTTCATGTCAAGTTCCTCTCCCAAGAATATGGATATTTTATCATTTAACCTTAGTTTAGGCTCCTCTACCTCCCATGGAAAGAAATTGGTGGATTCTCTCTCTTGTGAAAAGATTATCAGAAAATCTGCCTTTGAGACAAGGTTCCACTGGTCTCAAATCTATAAATGCAACACAATATCTTTGTGACATTTTGTACATGATTTCACTACTCGTGTTAATAAAATGGAAGGAAAAAAATCACTGTCTTCTCCACTACCCAGACACAACATAAACACTTACGGATCCAGTGAATTGAAGGCATATAAAAGCCATTTGCAAACTAAAGGACTGTAGGAAGCTGAGTGAAAACAGTTATCTGAGCAGGAGGACTCCTTCAAATCCTGAAATAATATTTCATAAGGTCCTGGCTCTTTTGTCTAACTAAAGAGAGGGATAAACTGTAGTGTCATGGGAGCAGAGATTCAAACTAATTTTAAAAAAATGAGAATTGTGACTTCAGAAGTTACTAACTGTGTGATCATGTTAGTTTCTCACTCCTTCTGAGTATGTATATAATAAAGTTTAATAACACCTATCTCCTGGAACTGTTGAAAAAATGTAATCAGGCAATAATGCAAAAATATATTTGTCTGATATAGTGCTCATTAAATGTCAATTATTATCAGTATGAATCAGTTTTAGGAAATAGTGATGGTCAATTGGGTAATTGTGGATTCCAGTAGTCACCTCCAATACTTCGGTATTTCCTTTATGTTGCAATTGTAAATGAGATTGTATTCTTAATTTCTCTTTCTGATACTTCATTATTAGTTCATAGAAACACAACTGATTTTGTATATTATTTTTGTATTCTGCAACTTTAAGGTATTCATTTATTATTTCTGAAAAATTTTGGGGGCATTCTTTAGGACTTCCTATTATAAAATCAAGTATTCTGCAAATAGTGACAGTTTCAAATCTTCCTTTCCAATTTGGATCCCTTTTATTTCTTTTTATGACTGATTTCTCTGGACCAGGACTTTCAATACTGTGTTAAATGAGTGGTAAAAGTGGGCATCCTTGTCTGGTTCCTGTTCTTAGAGAGATAGCTTTCAGTTTTTCTCCATAGAGAATGTTATTAGCTGTGGGTTGGTCACATATGGCCTTTAGTATGTTGAGGTCCTTTCCTTCCATACCTATTTTATTCAGAGTTCTTATCATAAATGGATGCTTTATCTTGGTAAATGCTTTCTCTGCATCTATTGAGAAGATCATGTGTTTTTATTCTTGTTAACGTGGTATATCACGTTGATTGACTTATAGATGTTGTACCATCCCTGCATCCCTGAAATAAATCCCACTTAATTATGGTATATGATCTTTTTAATGTATTCTTGTATTCAATTTGCTAGTATTTTGTTGAGGATATTTGCATCAATGTTCATCAGTGGTATTGGCCTGTAATTTTATTTTTTGTCTTGCCTTGTTTGGTTTTGGTATCAGGGTGATGACTATAGTAGTTACTGGCTTTGTGACCATGGGCTGTTTGCTTAACATCTCTTAGCTCCAGCACACATGCATGCACACAAACACAGAAGAAACATATATATAAACAAAATACCTTCATTTTAACTGGTGCATAGTAGGGCACCTGTTTAATAAATTTCAAGTATAATAAGATTGATATTAAGAAATAGTCATGTTACTAAGATAAATACTAATTTTAGCAGGCATCATCAATCTTACAGCATCTACTAGTTCTTAGGTTCTAGGGAAAATGTTCAGGTGTCTTACTGCTTATGGATACTTATAACTGAGCCATTTTGATACACTGAAGATAGATGCAGAGAAATAGACAACAAGAGAGATGATAGAGGGCCGGCTCCATGGCCAAGTGGTTAAGTTCACGCTCCGCTTCGGCGCCCCAGGGTTTTGCCTGTTTGGATCCTGGGCGCGGACATGGCACCACTCATCAGGCCACGGTGAGGCAGCGTCTCACATGCCACAACTAGAAAGACTCACAACAAAAAAATATACAACTATGTACTGGGGGGATTTGGGGGAGAAAAAGCAGAAAAAAAATGAAAAGATTGGCAACAATCGTTAGCTCAGGTACCAATCTTTTAAAAAAAACGAAACAAAAGGGGAGAGATGATAGAAGCATAATTTACTTTTTCCAAAAGGAGTAAAATGCATCAAGCTACATCACATCAGGAAATTAACCACAGGGTCTAGGGTGTGTGTCTCTGCTCCTTCCCTGAGACATTGAGAGCCCACGTACGTGAACACAACTTTTAGATCAGCCACCTTCTTCTTTATAATTCCCACCTCATATTTCTGGTGTATTGGGTTCCTAAAGATCAACTTAGGATTTATCTGGGCACTTGACACTAGCATGAAGATGTTAGATGACATATCCATGCCCTTACCATATGAAGAACTCTGCTCTAACATCATAAATCAAATTGAATTGTTTAATTTTTCTGTAAACGCTATGTGTGGGCATTGTTGTGCTTATTTTGTAGAGGTTCAAAGGAGGCTAGGAGAAATTAAGATTTTGAAACTAGTTAGGAAGTATTAGGGTCAGATCCTCCTGGAAGTCTAGTTGCAGATACACTGATTTGAATTAGTTCATGAAGACTACTCCTTAGAATGTGAGCTCCATGAAGGAAAGGCTTTTTTCTGTCTTGTTTTCTCCAGGAAACAGTATGGCATCTAACACGTAGTTAAATAAGTAAATAAACTCCCCCTGGTTTGCAATGAAGGAATTTTGATGGCCATTGGAACTCTGATGGCTCCCTCCTGCTCTACTAGGGTTCAGTGGGGATTCAGGCAAAATCATGAAAGAAATATCCTGAGGAATTCTTCAGTAGAAAGTAGATAGCTCTACTGTGATTTCCATCACCACTATTATTTTACACATTCTCCGTATTCCTTCAACCTAACCAGAGAGAAGAGGAGTATGAGGACAGAGAACCAGAGCAGTGTGTCTGAGTTCCTCCTCCTGGGGCTCCCTATCCAGATAGACCAGCAAGGCATGCTCTTTGCCCTGTTCCTGGTCATATACCTAACCACAATGCTGGAGAAACCTACTCATAGGGCTGCACTCTTGCCTCCACACCCCCATGTACTACTTCCTCAGCCACTTGGCCCTCACTGATGCCTCCCTTTCATCTGTCAGAGTCCCTAAGGTGTTGACAAACATGCATACCCAGCATCCATCCATCGTCTATGCATGGTACTCAACATAGATTTTTTTTTCATATTCTTTGGTTCTATTGTTAACCTTCTTGCACTGATGGCATATGATAGATATGTGGCCATTTGTCACCCTCTACACTACACTGCCATCATGAGGGAGAAGCTCTGTATATTTCTTTTGGCTGGATCCTGGCTCCTCTCTTTCACCTGTGCCCTATCCCACACCCTCATCCTGGCTCAACTGTCCTTCTGTGCTGACAACACCATCCCCTACTTCCTCTGTGACCTCACTGTCCTGCTTAAGCCCTCCTGCTCAGACACCTCTCTCCATGAGATTTTTATCTTCATTGTTAAGGGATTAGTCATTTTCCTGTCATTTACCAGTGTTCTTGTCTCTTATGGCAGTATTGGGGCCACCATCCTGAGGTTTCCCTCAATCAAGGGGATCTTCAAAGCTTTGTCCACCTGTGACTCTCACTTCTCTGTGATTTTTCTGTTCTATTGAATAATTGTGGCATTGTGCTTTTTCCCATCCTCAAGCAACCCCAGTGGCAAAGTCATAATTGCTTCATTGAAGTATACAGTGGTCACTTCCATGCTGAATCCCTTCATCTACAGCATGAGGAACAGAGACATAAAATGGGCCTTGGGGAAACTTCTCAGGAAGGAGATCTTTTTCTCCAAGTGACAGTACTCTCTTCTTATTCTTATCCTATTCACTGACCCAGTCAGATATCCTTGATAATGTGTAGTTAGATGACCAACTTTGTTCCTTCTCCCTACACACTCTCCTTTTCGTAGTCTCTCCTATTTTTGGTCCTCTATAGTCCTTGGGATTAGAAGTGTAAAATATATTTGCCAAAGATAGCTTCTCACTCTTTAAATTCTTGATTCCCAAATTGAAGAAGATTCCAACTGTCATATGTGTTTGAGAAATATTTCTTAAACATAGGGTGAAATGTAGATTTGACCCTATGTTCAAATTAGTTTTAATGTTTATAAAATTGAATTGATTTAGAAAGTAAGGTGTTAGAAAATATTTGCATGAAAATTAATGATAATCTATAGTGCTGAAGATCCTAGTCAATGGTTTTTGGACTTTTTTTCATTTTTTTTCTGCTATTGTGAACAACATTGCTATGAACCTTCTTATTTTTGTCTCCAGTTGTACATGTGCAAAACTTCTTTAGGATATAAACCTGAGAGAAGAATTGCATGGTCCAATGTACATTTTCAACTGTAAAACATAATGCCATGTTGTTTCTCTATTAGAAACGAATAAGATTTCCAATTAATATACACTGTTGCCAACAAAGAGCAATTTCTAACTTAAATTTTCCAACCTATTAATATAAAATGGAATCTTATTGAGGTTTTGTCTTCCCTGATTATTATGGAGGTTGATTATCTTTTTATGTTATTATTAACCCATTTGATTTTCTTTTCTCTGAAATACCTATTAATCTCATTTTGCTTATTTTCTGTTTTTGTGAAGGGACATGTAAGGGTATTTTTGTTACTAAATTATAAGCTATAGTAGGGGGCAGGTTTTGAAGAACGTTCAGAAAAATTGTAGGGAATGGGATAACAGAGTCTAAAGATGAAGATCTGTTAGGAAGTGGTATATGTCATTTCCTAATTCAAAGAGACACTTTTTCTCATATTCATTAAATAAGAAATCCTGCAGAGTCACTGTTTTTGTCTTGATCTGATGTATTAAGGAAAGAGGTAGGTTCCAATGATGTTCTTCTGGTTTGAGAAGGAAGTCTTGTCAAATCATGACTTTTAGGAACACAGGCCGATCAATTGTAGCATTATAATCAGAGCAACAGATTATCAACCATGATCCACACAACCTAGAAACCATTTCTGAAATCTAAATACCTTACGTGACTCTTCATTCAAACAGCAGTTCCAAGTATAGATTGGCTTTAACACAAAACAGAACAAATAAATAGCACTTACGAATATTCAAACATCTTCACCTCAGATAAGAAGCATATGATATTCATCTCCTATCTAGCTTCAAAGAAATGGAACTGTAGATGTGTGCAATAAATTTGAATCGATTTTGTGAGAGGTTTAGTAGAAAGCATCTATTGAATGGTTATTGTATAGTCTTGTGAGAAACTTACACCAAGAGAATGCTGACTCCATAGCCTTTGGGCAGGAGACCAATATCTATAGAAACTGTCTTCCATTCCCCAGGGTCCAGCTGTGGTGATGAGATATAAAGTCCCTTAATCTTTTGTTCATAAAGTGAAAGTATTAAAGTATTTCTGGTGTTCTTGAGATAGCAAAGAGTTCAGAAACAAGAGACTTTTGTTGACACACTCAATCTCTGGCTTCATTTATAATGGACTCTGAATCACAGTTTTCCCAATGCCAACCAAGCAGGCAAAAAGCTTTGTGAATCGTAAAGTTCCCAGCAGGTGCTTTGTGGTTATCATCATCATTCCTCCAAGGGTGAAGTTTCCTATGGCCTGCTATCAACAAACTGTTCTTCCCTCAAGGGAACCAAAGGTAACAAAGCAATTATTTCCTGTTTGTCTCTAATTTGGAGCTGGAGGTAGAGAACTGCCCCCCACACCCTCCACCTCCCCGCCCTCCGCTGCCAGGCCCTCTCCATGATTGGTAAAGTTAGAACCCATGTTCATTGCTCAGGAGTTGTAAATAAGCGTGTGTTCATACGTCTATCTTATTTGCTTTTGAACTGATAACGCTTCTCCCTGTTGCAATGCATATTTGAGACCCTTAGAGACTCCACCTGCTTCTTTGTATCCTGTGTCTTCTAGAGCAAAATGAGAGAACCTTCCCAGGCCTTGTAACTGAGGTATATGTGCTCATCACCTGAGATGCATTGTAGAGCAGGAGTAGAATTTAAATTCAATGGCGTGATGGCATGCGTTTGCGTGTTGATGTGTGTGTTTGTGTCCAGTCTGTGGTACTGATCCCTAACGTGGCTCTTCCACTCCTCACACCAGAGAATAAGCTATGAGAATAGAATAAAAACATTGCATTATAGTTGAAACGGCCTTACATAAACTGGCTCCTGTATAATTCTCCAATCACATAACTTGCCCATGCTAACTATGCTCCTGAATTTTCTCGGTTCCTCAAACACCATAGCTCTGTCCTCTGAAAATGGCTAGAAAGCCCATTTTTATAATCTTCACACAACAGGCTCTTATTGTGTAGGATTTATTTTAAAGACCCCATTAAAACAGGCTCCCTCCCCACATTAGCCTCTTGTAATTTGACAATATCTATCAAAATTGTGAATGTATATATCCGCCAATCCAATTTATAGGAATTTATCCTAGATATATATATATATATACACGTATATGTATGTTGATATATATGTTAATGTGAAAATTGGCATATGAACGATGTTATTAATGAAATATTGCTGGAAATAGAAAAATATTAGAAAGAAGCTAGATGTCCATCAGACAGCAAGTCAGCACTCTCATGGTGAGAAACTCACTGTTATTAACATGGTATGACTAACAGCACTGTGTAATTTGTCTCAGGTAATAATATTAAATTAACAGGATTCTTAATGTAGTGGACTGAAGAAAGTAGGAATTGTAGAGATAATTTTAGTCAAATCGGGAGAATTGGTACATAATGTAAACTTTAGTTAACCCCAAGATGCATGGTGAGTTCTGTTCTCACTTCTCAGAGAGAAAGATCTTTAGACTGCATGTCTTTATATAGTATATTGATTCCATTTTTTAGCAGATAGGCAATCATGGTCTTTTTCCCTATCATATTGTGAGTGTTCCCACGGGCGAGTCTAAGACTAACTGATCTCAAGAAGAAAGAGAGAGAAATGACAGCAAGATCAAAGTGTAAGAAGTGTTGGTATGTAACGAGAAAAATATTAGTCATGAATCACTGGCATAAAACTTAGGTTAGGAACTGTGAAAAAGGAGACATTATTCGGTAAAATCTGGACAGACACTTACAAAGAGCTTATTCTTTGGCAGATCCAGTATCTGAGAGGGAAAGCCAAAGTATTTCCTGGTGTTCAGAGCACTTGAATAAGAGTGATCTCATTAGAACTGAGGGAATTAGATGGGAATTTGGAAGAGAAGCAGACTTTTTTCTCCATATTCCATGAAAATTCCTTTAGAGAGAGTTCTGGTAGACTGAAAATGTTGAGGAGTGGGAAGGAATTTTCTTAAGGGATGAACTGATGGCTACACAACTAGGTATGTCACTAGGTCTTATATGTTATTGACATACATTCTTGTCCTTAATGCTTTGCCTTGATTAGTTACATATGTTTCCACCAAGTCTCCAAATTTTGATTTCTGGGAGATCAGAGGACCCCACTGAGTTGTGTTGACTTGATCCAATCCATGGAAATAAAGCAATAGCCAAAGCATTTGTGAGAGGTATGAGAAAGATTAGGAAAGGCCAACAGATCAATTGGAGAGCCTCTACTAGAGTTTCTAATAAGTGATTACTGACTTAGCCTTAACCATAATTTCCTAGTCTCAGATTTCTGTCATGAACCCCTGGACTCCTCATTTGAACCTGTTCTGATATCATCATTCTGATGTTTCATGGTTTCTCCAAAAGAGATTCTTTTGGTTTCTAGATGGATGCATAATAACCTGAAGTCAGAGCAACACTAGCCCATCAGTAGGGTAAAAAGCATGAGCCATTCAGGTTAAAATTCATGTACTGACAAGTTCAAACCATGTTTCATTACGTGATAGTCATAATGATTTCTCATACTTTCACATTTTCATTTCTTTTTTTTTATCTCCAGCAAAAGAGAAGAAGATGAGGAGGGATAATGAGAGCAGTGTGTCTGAATTTCTCCTCCTGGGGCTCCCCATCTGGACAGAGAAGCAAGGTGTATACTACAGTCTTTTTCTGGTCATGTACCTGACCACAGTGCTGGGGAACCTGCTCATCATCCTGCTCATCAGGCTGGACTCTTGCCTCCACACTCCCATGTACTTCTTCCTCAGTCACTTGGCCTTCACTGATATCTCTTACTCATCAGTCACAGCTCCAAAGATGCTCATGAATATGCACACACAGAGTCAATGCATCTCATATTCTGGGTGCATTTCCCAGGTGTATTTCTTCTTGCTGTTTGGGTGTCTTGACAGCTTCCTTCTCACATCAATGGCCTACGACAGGTATGTGGCCATCTGTCACCCCCTCCACTACACCACAATCATGAGTCAGAAGTTGTGTTTCCTGCTAGTAACTGTGTCCTGGGTCCTATCTTGCACTAACGCACTTTTGCATACCCTCCTCCTGGCCCGTCTCTCTTTCTGTGGAGATAACATTCTCCCCCACTTCTTCTGTGACCTCTCCACATTACTTAAGCTGTCCAGCTCAGATACCACAGTCAATGAGCTGATTATAGTCACTGTGGGAGCAGTAGTCATTACCCTGCCATTCATATACATCCTGGTCTCTTATGGTCTCATTGGGGCCACCACCCTTAGAGTCCCCTCCACCAAGGGAATACGCAAAGCCTTGTCCACATGTGGCTCTCACCTCTCCGTGGTATCTCTGTACTATGGAGCAATTATTGGACTGTATATTTTCCCCTCATCCAGTGAATCCAATGACAAGGATGTCATCGTGGCTGTATTCTACAGTCTGGTCACTCCCATGCTAAATCCCTTTATCTACAGTCTGAGGAATAGGGATATGAAAGGAGCTCTGGGGAATGTACTCAGTAGAGGAAAATTTTCACCATGATGAGCATTTTTTTTCCTATTAAGCTAATATAAGTCTTGCTTCATCCTGCACATGCAACACGAGCATCCTTTCCTCTCTGAATAGCTGCTTTTTAGTGAAACTTGATGTGACATTTTTCCTTCAGTCTCTGTTTCAGCTTGGACTTAGTTTTCTTCTCTGTTTGGTTTTTGTTCATTTTAGAGAGTCATGGGAAAGGTTTATTTATAATTTTTATGAAGTCGTAGCTTTCAGTCTTTTTTTTTTATATTTTACAACTCTTATATAGCAAAGTTTTCCCTTCTCAAGATAACAAAAATATTCCTCTGGCAGTTTCTTGATTTTATTTTTGTGTTTAATTTTGTAATACATTTGAATTTATTTTTATGAATGACATCAGTTAGATATTGAGTTTTATTTTTATTTCTAATTTCATATCAATTGTCTGAATTTTGGTTGCAGTTATGTTTATAGTATTTTAGTATGACATTTTTTTTCCCATAAATTCAGAGGACCTGGCCAAAAATTGAAATGAGATGATTTTCTGTAAAAGGCCAGGAAAATTGTCCAGATAGGACTGATACTGGTCCCAGGTGGTAAACTCAAACTTGACTGTAGCCCTCTGTGTTCTTGGATGGCCAATTTGGCCAATTGCTGTGAAGCATGGTAGTGAGAGTGGAGATTTTAAAGTTGCTTTCCAAGTGATGATGTGAGTATGGGTGATGAGTCTACTCTGATGAGGCGGTTCAGTCTTTCATGATATGGTGCTAAGAATGTCTAGTAAGAATATTGGGAAATCTGGGCAACCTGAATTGAACTCAGGCAAAACTTAGTGTAGTTTAAATATACCTGAATTCTAATAAAAGTACTTCCCTGTCCCAAGTTTGTGAATATAGAGTCCTATGTTTCCATCTGAAATGGTAAAGTTTTGTCTTCAGTCCTTGAGGAACTACCTCTGCTCAAGGCAATCATAGCTAACTTCATTGCTATATGCTGATAGCTGTGACAAATATTTCTGTATCCATTATTCCATTTAATCTTAGTAATTGGAATAAAGGAAGTGATTTCTATTAAGAGAGGCTTAGCAAGTTGCCCAGTGCCACAAAACTAGCACTTATTTAGTGGAGGTGGTACTCAAATTACTCTACGTGTGAAGTCAAATCTTGAGTACTTCAAATAACTTCAATATGTTTCAAACTTGAGCAATATTTTTACCCATTTTACTTGGAAATTTTATTTAAACTTTAAAAAATATTAAAATTGCATACAATAGAAAGAACTTATATAACATATACAGTATAAATATGTATGTGTATATATATAGTATGTTGTTTGTGTATATATAGGTGCATATGTATTTTTTTAATATATGTGAAATCTAATCATACTTTAAAGAATAATATTAAGAGTAATCACTTAATAATCTCCAGGCTTATCTAGTAGAAAATTATCAATATTGTTAAGCCCCTTGTATCTTCTCCTCATTTGTATCTTTCTCTCCTCTTAAAAATACCCAGTATCTTTAATATTTCCAACATTCTCTTATTTTTCTTTAAAGTTTTAACACTTATATATTTATCCTTCAATTTTTCCTGCTCTAGAACTGCATATAAGTGGAATAATATTATATTTATTTTTATAGGCTTTGCTTTTGCTGTCTAATACTGCCCTTGTGAAATTCATCTGTACTGTATAATATTCCATTGTGAGGCTCTAATAAACTTGTCTGTTCTATTTTCTATGGCTGTTTTGTTTGCTTTCAGCATTTGCTATTACAAACAATGCTGCTGCAGACATTCTTGTACATCATCTAGTGCATATATGCAAGATATTCCGTAAATTCTATACCCAGAAGAAGAACTACTGGATCGTGGGCATGTGTATATTCAACTTAACTATTGCTGCTAAACTCTTCTTAAAATAGTTCTACTAAGAAGCCAGTATGAAAAGTTTACATACTGTATGATTTCAACAATATGACACTCTGGAGAAGGCAGACCATAGAGACAGCAAAAAGATCAGTGGTTACCAGAGTTCAGGGCTTGGTGGGGAGAAGGATAAATATGTGGAGCAAAGGGGATTTTGGGGACAGTGATACTATTCTGTATGATGCTGCAACAGTGGATACATGTCATTATGTATTTGTCGAAAAAAATATATACAACAGAAGAGTGAATTCTAATGTTATCTGTGGACTTTAGTTAATAATATACCAATGTTGATTCAGTCATAACAAATGTACCACATGGATGCAAGATGTTAATAATAGAGGAACTGGGTAGGGGTAGAGGAGAAGTATATGGAAACTTTCTGCTCAATTTTTCTGTAAAGCTAAAACTACTCTAAGAAATTTTCTATTAATTTTTTTTTAAATTATACTAATTTAAATCTTCACCACCTGATATGAGAATTCCTATTACTTTACTTGTTCAACAACACTTGGTATTGACAGGCTTCTTAATTTTTGCAATTCCGGTGAGTAGAAAATTATATCTTATTGTAGTTTTACTTTCTAGTTCCCTGATTATTAATGAGGTAGAGCATCTTAGCATATGCTTATTGGATATATGTGGCAGAGATGGCTGACTGTCCACCAAAATTTCATGACCTCCTGTAAACATGTCAAGTTGTCACTGGGAGGCAGTTGCCACATTTTCTACTAATCTAGATGTAGGTACATGGCATGTTCTCCCCACTGGAGGAGAATGTGACATTCCTGGGTAGAATTTTAAAGAAGAGTATGTGTCTTCTCCTCTATGGTCTGGAAGCAAATGACCTGCTTCCCTGAGAGATAATTGAACCTGGTCCCTGAATTACCACAGAGTGAAATGCCCTCAACCTACTATAAGATCCACACTGCACCACTAGAGCAACCATCACAATCTTTATTGACACAAAATTTTCTTTTGTGAGATACATGATTATTTCTTTTCCCTGCTTTTTTTATCGGATTCTTACTCTTGTATTTATTGTGTTGTAGGACAGACTCCATATAATCTGGAAATAAATCCTTTGTCAGTTGTATATATTGCAAGTGGCTTTCACTGACATTGGCTAGTAAATTATTTGCTTTTCAATCTGGTTTAAACCAAATATATTAGAATTAAAAAAAAAAAAAAAGACTTCCCTGGGGGCCAATCTGGTGGTGCAGGGGTTAACTTTGCACATTCTGCTTCGGCGGCCAGGAGTTCGCTAGTTTGGATCCAAGGTGCTGACCTGCACACTGCTGGTCAAGTCATGCTGTGGCAGACATCTCACATATAAAGTAGAGGAAGATGGGCATGGATGTTAGCTCAGGGCCAGTCTTCCTCAGCAAAAAGAGGAGGATTGGCAGCAGATGTTAGCTCAGGGCTAATCTTCCTCAAAAAAAAAAAAAAAAGACTTCCCTCTCTCAGGTACCTAGAGATAGCGTGCTTTATTTTTATGTCAAGTTTTCAAACTGCCTTCATTCCTTGAAATTCCTTGAAATATATGAAGTTGATTGTTTTTAATGTGTTAGGTAGAGATTCATTTTAATGTTTTTCATATAAATAATGAAGTTTTTAAAAGTAATCAATTTTAAAGACTTTATTTTTTTCTCCACTACTCTGCAATAGATGGCCTCGACTAATAATGGAAGTATCAATTAGGTAATTTCATCTGTACTGCAAAAAAATAGATGCAGGTAAATGATGGGTAATCTTTAAGTTGAAGTGTATCGGTAAGGATTTGTTCAAGAGAGTAGAACAAAAGTGTTTGCCTACAAAATTGTTGCAAGGTTGGAGAAAAACCAAAGAAGTTGCCTTTGAAGATTAAAAAAGCCAAAGCTAAAGATTTCAGCCTAAAGCATAAAATAGATAGTTTCAAAAGATTAATGTGTAGTAGCTGCAAATCTCAAGAATCACTGAAGAACTCCTACAGGTATCTCAGTCTGTAGCAGTAATGCAGTTGGCTCTTAGGAGCTCAGTTGGAAACTACTATGAATCTCACATCTGCTGATACTTCCAGCTACAATTAACTCCAGAGAGGAATGGCTTCCCCTCTGCCTTCTAAATCTCTCACGAGTTTCTCTCATTGGAAAACATTAAATATGAACAATACAGAAAAGAATAATCCGGAAAATGTAGTTTCCAGCCTGACCACCAAAATGCAAGACAAGCCTTCCAAGTGGGTGATGATGATGCTAAGTTAACAACAGACAATCTAATATAGGACATAAGGACAAGAAAGAGGGATTCTGTGGGAGGCTGAGAGTGCCCATACACAAGTCCCAGGAACAGGATGAGGATGCAAGGGACAGAGCCAACCTAGATGAGCCCACTTTAGGTCAGATAACCAGAAGATGGTCAGAGAAGCATGAGTGAGACCAGCCAAGTCTGGAAAAACAACCATCCCAAGCTAGATCAGCCTAAGGTAGATCAGCCAAGCATCAAACAACCCTCAGATTCATAGGTAACATAAATGCTTATTGTTGAAGCCTGCTGAGATTTTGTGGTCATTTGTTATCCAGCATTTTTGTGGCAAGAGTTAACTGATATACAGGGGGGTGAAAAAGCCCTGTGTCACAATGGCACGCCTAACATCAGTGGAGTGTGAAAGTACATTCCTGCCTTGGAAACGAAAAGGAAGGAGTAAATATTTTTTTTAAACAATAATCCAATATACAACACTTAATATCTGGAATCTTGAATAAGTACTTCTCAGAAGATGTAATTTATTCCTGCTATTCTTTCAAAACTGATTTAATTGAGGATTGTTTCACTCTTCAACTGAATAAAATCTCTTATGAACACCATAAATTCTCTTCTAACCCTTAGGTATTAGAAAGGGTAAAGATTACTTCCTATCATGAACACTGCCTCAATTCTGTAGTTAAATTTCATTTTCCCTCATTGGATCTGGCTGCAGGCAAACATCTGAAGTCCAGAGAGGAGTCATACAGTATATTATCTCTTGTCCCCTCATTTTTCTCAAGTCTAGTTGGAGTTGCTGAACTCACCTTCTGGGGATGGAGTATGGAAGGAAGAAAGAGAAAGGGACAACGATAACATGCTTTTTGGGTTGCTACCCTATTAAAAGGTTTTGACTTCTCTTGACCTGGATGGTGGTTAAAACAGACTCATTCGCTTATTGTCACTTCCAGGCCAGGAGGTATTCAATGACTTCTGGGCTGGCATCTCTGTGATATAACTAAATATATTTCTTCCTGTGAAAGCTTCTCCTCATAGCCCTTGGTTTTGTGGTGGTATATTCCCTTCAGATCTCTTATTCTCTCTTGGAGCTTCCTAGATTTCTAATGGGTTTTCTTGATAAGAATTGAAAATGGTTTTGCATCATTTCTCTCTCACACATAACCCACCTGTGGTCCATAGGGAACATTTTTGCTTATTTTGTCCCACCATGAAAAGAAGTAAAAGTGTTTCCCAATATAATTCTATTCTATAATTCCAGTTCTTTCTCTCTCCCCTCCTATTTCATTGTTCCTATTTCTCTCACTCTCATAAAAGCAAGGGACATACATCAAACTATTTAAATGGTTCTTTTGAAACTTCTGCCACTAAACTTCAAGAGAAGAGGAAAGCGCCCCCTAATCTCTTGGAAGATTTGGGTTTGCTGTACAGCTTTGTCAAAAAAAAAAAACACAAAAAACAAAACACATCGCTCTACAAGAACCTCTCATCTCCAGTTCTTAGCACTTTTTAGATACACATCCACGTTGAGAGGCTCAAAAATTATGAAATTGATTATTGAGCATTTCCTACAAACATCTTCATTTTGCCTCTTACAACTCACTTTAGTATTTTGTGTCTATCAAATCTTGATATATCAGCTAAAACTTCCAATTTCACAGCCAGACACGTGCTGCTCCCTCTTTCTTTGCTCATCAGGACAAGATAGAATTTCATGTGCCTGGATAATTCTAATTTTTTAAGTCTCCGGTAGAGCAACACCTTCTCTGGCAAGTTTTTCATATCCTCTGCCACTAGGCTGAGCTAATTATTCCTCCTCAGGGCACAGTAATCCATATAAACAATCATAGTCCTTGGCTGAATCACTCTGGAGTCAGACTGCCAAGACCGAAATCTTCCTTTCACTAACTGCAGTTTAAAGGAAGTCTTCAGCGCTTTGAGACTGAGTTTTCCCTACATATCTCTTAGGGTTGTTGTAAGGATTAAATTAGTTGATTTTAATGTATATTAAGCTGTTCAACCAGTAGCTGAGACAATAGAGGTGACATTTATTTTGCTGCTGAATATCTATATGTGTTTGGAGGGTAAGAAAGCATGGGCTCTATTCCTGAAGGACAAGAAAGTAGTGTATTAATTATTACGTAAGGAGGGTAAAATTTAATATGTTTTCCCTGAAAGTTCTAGAAGTGCTCAGGGTCCTGGCATGCCTGGGTGCTTGGGTGAAGGAGAAGTCAGTTTGTCACCAAAATTGAAAATTCTTTAGAAATGGAAATGTGAAAGGCCAAACACATTTTATAACAACTCTAATATTGGGAAAGGGTCATCCTGACAGCTTCTAGTCAGTGATACCAGCCAAAGTGACATAGCATCCTCAAAGTATTTACAATCCCCATTATCCAAAAAAGAGCAAATTAATTCTTAGAAAGCATGTAACATTTTAATACTCCTCTTAGAAGGTGCGAGCATAATGTCAGCCAAGATTTCTGAGCAACAGCTGTGGAAGGAGGACAAGTGAGCTATATTTTTAATAATGTGTATTTACATGTAATTGTGGAGACAAGATCATATAAGTATTTAAAAACAAAAGTAAGTATCAGATGGAAAAATATGTTTTCTTACTCAGGAGTTTTCTCAATGCCCCCTTCACGTCTTTATTTCTCAGGCTATAAATGAAGGGGTTCAACATGGGAGTGACCACTGTGTACATCAATGATGCAATTATGTTATTGCCATTGGTGTTGTTGGATGAAGGAAGGAAATATAGACCAATAATTGCCCCATAGTAAAGTGTCACTACTGAGAGATGAGATCCACAAGTGGACAAGGCTTTGCAGATGCCCTGGGTAGAGGGAACCTGGAGGATGGTGGCCCCAATATGGCCATAAGAAACCAGGATGCCTAAGAATGGAAGCACAATGGTTGTTAACCCCACAGTAAAGATTACCAATTGGTTGAGGGAAGTGTCTGAGCAGGACAACTTGAGTAGGGCAGCAAGGTCACAGAAGAAGTGAGGGACAGCGTAGTCAGCACAGAAAGACAGCTGGGCCAAGAGGAGGGTGTGCAAAAGAGCACAAGCACAGGAAATGAGCCAGGACCCAGCCACTAGCATGACACAAACGCTCTGACTCATGATGATTGTATAATGCATAGGGTGACAGATGGCCACATACCTGTCATAAGCCATTGAAGTGATCAGGAAACTGTCCACAGCAGCAAAGAATATGAAAAAATATGTCTGTGAAATGCACCCTGCATAGGGTATGGATTTGTATTTAGTGTGCATGTTCATCAGCATCTTAGGGACAGTCACAGATGAGAAGGAGACATCAGTGAAGGCCAAGTGGCTGAGGAAGAAGTACATTGGGGTGTGGAGGTGAGAGTCCAGCCTGATGAGCAGGATGATGAGCAGGTTCCCCAGCGCCGTGATCAGGTACATGCCCAGGAACAGGGTAAATAATGCACCCTGCTGCTCGGGCCGAATGGAGAGCCCCAGGAGGAGGAATTCGGACACACCGCTCTGGTTCTCCCTTCTCATACTAATACATCAGCTGGAGGGGAAAGTTGAAAAGAAAAGGAATGTCTTAGGATAAAAAAAAATGATCATCGTGGCATAGCATAATAGAGATATTCTTTTGATCTAGGGAATGCCTTCACCCATATTTTCCTATATTTGATGCATGTTTTGATAGATATATGTGGAAAAAGTGTAGGTTTACTATATACAGCCGCTTTCGTTCTTAATCAGGTCCCATCCTCTGTAAATGATAATATTAACAATTAATGTTTATGAAATGCTGTCCTGATGCACTGTTCTAATAGCTTACATGTAGTGGCTGATTCAACAGTCTTAACTAGGCAAGCTAGGTAGGTATTGCTGTTATTTCCACCTTCAGATTGGATAGCTGAGGCAGACAGTCTCACAGTCACTGAGGAAAGAAGAAGAGAAGCAAGATTTTGGACCAAAGTACTGTGACTTCAGTTTGATCTCTGGAAGTAAAACAAGTGATTTGACATCAGAAACCTCATTAACCTTCATAATTTTGTGTGTAATGAGCTGTTTAATCCTGTATCCTCTGCTGCTCTACCCATTCCATGATTATTTCTAATTTATGCTTTGATTATAGACCCAGAACCCATTGCAGACAATTATTGCATACACAATATAAATTTGTTGATCAAATAAAAGATGTCATATCTAATTAAATTCATCATGGTGGCCTCTTTAAGAAACTTAGATCAGGTCTTGTTCAAGACCCAGGTCTAACCCTAATAATTCCATTAGTTACCACATGGCATCACATTCAAAGTAGGACAATCTAAAAGTCACACATAACTTTAAAAAGGAATTCTAATCTGTTTGGTGTCTCTAAAATAACCTATTAGAGATTTATTTCCTAACCCACATCAATATTTATCAAAATATCTATATAGTTTTAAAAGAGAAGGTTGAGATTCACTATAACATATCGAAGCTTTTATAAAGCTACATTGATTACAACAAATAATGTATTATTACAAATATAAACCAATAAAACAGTGAAGGAAAATAGAGACCTAGAACAGACATGTTTATAATGATGACTTGGCCTCACCATCATTTTGTCAGCTGGATTCAGAAAGCAACCATATACCAGACCCAGTTCACTCAGCACCAACTGAGTGAAAGAAAGAGTGCAATTATGAACTAACTCAATCCAGGGGTGAAAATTCATGTTAAATGATAACTTTCAGTGACTACAGCTGAGTAGCCAAGTGGCTCCCTATAAAGTCTGGAAGCATATATCAAATCATGATATTTATGAAGGCTTTACCATTAGGTCTCCCAGAAACAAGTGAAAGATAGTTTTCCACTTAGTCCTAGAAGCAGAAGGCGTTCTGCACAGATTCCAGCAGAATCCCAAGAGATCCAACCCTGACTCCACAATCTTCAAGGATTGTGGAAGATCAGTGATGGAACACTCTCTAATTTTCCTAAGATTCCTCAGATTACCTGGGTCAGTTTTGCTTGAGGAGACATGCAGAACTGTGACTGTGTAGTGTGACTTCCATAACAACATTGAGCCTTCCACATCCCTACCGGAAATACCACCCTCAATAGGCTGCTGGTATCTAAAATTCTTTTAACAAGAGAAAAAAGGGCTTTAAGATCTCAACTATAGATTCAATTAAAAAGTAAATAGTCCTGGGAGAGAGAGCCTCTGGCTAGCACTGTCACAGACATGGAATGTCTGGGAGCTGTTTGTATTTGGGGACCAGGTATGGATGGCAGAACAAGGCACTAACCTCCTCAGACAAACTGAGGGTGGGATACGGATGGGGATTACAGGCAAGATGAAAGCAGAGGCTGTGGACACTGAGAACAAATTTGCTCTTTCTAGTTTGGCTGAGATGACTGCTTCAGGGCTGGAAATAGTTGCACTGTTAATAAAATCTAATTTAACACCTAATTTCATCAGGTGCTTTTCAAATAATGTTCACTTTTTCTCACAACATTTCAACAGGGCCATCCTGGTACTCATTTTAGAGAGGAGAACATTGGGACTCAGTGATGAAACTTGCCCAATATTATAGCACTAGTATACCTTGAACCCGGGATTTGATCACAGGTCTATCTGGCTTCAAAGACTATATTATTCCCACAATGTTACATGCCTTGTTTAACTATATCTTCAAGCAAGACAGTTCTTGCTGCCTGAGAACACTTAAGAATTTCAGGAAATAAATCAGGAAGTTTGATGATCAATGAAAATCTTTGGATTCAAGATAGATGCCTAGATGGTAATATCAATAATAATTATAACAATAAAATTGTAACAATTATTCATTAGTCACATATTTACTGTGGGAATAATATAGGCCAGATGCTGTGGCATATATTTTATATCATATCATCTTAAGAGGACCACAAAAATGGCATTATTCTCATTCAACCTGTTGGAAATTAAGGCTTAGAAAGTGTAGGTAATTTGACTAAAATCATTCAGCATGAAAATGATGAACAGATCCTTCAATCCCAGATTTACCTGATTTCAAAACCATGTTCCAAACACTACGCTATATTGCCTCCATTAGAGCATAATTTGATGAAAAAGAGACATGTGAATATGTTCTCCTCATTAAAGAGAAAAAGATGGGACCTGTAATTTTCATCAAAGCCTTTGGATGGATGTATTGCCTCAGTCCTTAGGCAGATGGTCAGAAGTGAATAGAGAGACTAGGATACCAGCCACTGGATTTACAAAGATGACTGCTCATAAAGTGAATTTCCCAAGACTCCAGGACACAAGCAGATCAGACTCTGGTCAATGTTTTTGATGGACCACCTAATTTCTATCAGTAAGGCAAAGGTTAAGGCAAGTATGGTACACATCCATTGGAAGTAATATGACATAGCCAATAAAATGAGTTCCTGAAAAGCTCATGATATAATAGTTGAAATAACATAATAGAAAATTGCATATATGTATCTTTAAAATTATTTGCAAAATTACTTATTATTATTATTATTATTATTATTATATTTAATGCTTGAAAGTTTTGCTCATAGCTTGGATGCAGGCCAGATATTCACCAAAACTATGAAAGAGATAACATTTTCCTAGACAGGAAAGTACAAACCCCATGGAATTATAATTATTGTGTCTACATAAGTTATTCAAGATGACACAACAAAATTGTATAAATTGCCTGCCACGAATCTGCAAGATTTTGTAACAGATCATTTACACACACACATGCACACACGTATTGTTGAATGAAGTCTATAAATGCTGTCCTTACCTAACGTGGGTGTGAAAAATTCAAATACTGTCATTTCTGGGGCACAAACTAATTTTTCATTTTCTCTCCAAAAGACTGAGAGCTGGGACAAAGAAAAAAGTCACAAGCTCAACCCTGAAATGAGAATGCGGTACATGCTCTCTTTTTCATGAGATCCTGACAATGACAAAGGCATCCACTTTTTATGAGCCAGTCTGGGAACTCAGGGGACCTAGGCCACAAATTGTTGGTGAGGGGCAATATGGGAGTATTATTGCATTTTCTGTACCCATTCCCAGGGGAGATGTGCCTTTGCTGGATACTAAAGATAGTCAACTCGTAGAGGAATATAAATAAGGACCTTTATTATTTGCAGATTCCTTTATTTTTACAAAATTTTCACATCTATGAGTTCACCTAATCCTCACAATAATTCTTGAGGAAAAGCATTTTTCTTTTTACTGTTTTTGAGTGGCTCAAAAGAAATTGGCAAAAAATGAAGATTCAAATCCAAACACATTAACTTCAAACTGAAAGCCTAATTCCATTGCACTGTGATCCCTCCCTTGTAATAGTAGGCTCTGGATCATATGGGCTTCTTCCTTCCCATATTCAATCCAGAACTGGAGAGGAGAGTTTCCACCAGTCCCTAGGGAATAAAAACACTTGTCAAGGAATTTTCCTTCCTATAGCAGCTGTCCAATAATTGCCCCATAGTAAAGCATCACTACTGAGAGATGAGATCCACAAGTGGACAAGGCTTTGCAGATGCCCTTGGGTAGAGGGAACCTGGAGGACGGTGGCCCCAATATGGCCATAAGAAACCAGGATGCCTAAGAATGGAAGCACAATGGTTGTTAATCCCACAGTAAAGATTATCAATTGGTTGAGGAAAGTGTCTGAGCAGGACAACTTGAGTAGGGCAGCAAGGCCACAGAAGAAGTGGAGGACAGCGTAGTCAGCACAGACAGACAGCTGGGCCAATACATGAATGCATGTATTGATTTTTTTGTCAGTTATGACACATAATAGTTGGCACATACTCAGGGCTCAAGATACATTATTTAACCACAAGAATGAGTGTGAGAAGTCTTTGGATATTTGTTTCATTCAGATTGGCAAATATAGAGAAGAGAGAAATGCTTAACTGGAGGCATTTTATTCATTATTTTTTCCAATAATTCATTCATTTATTTACTAATTCATAAAAATATTGTGTGTCAATTATGTGGCAAGGATTTTGTGAGTAGGAGGAGTAAACATTTGAAAACACATATTTTTTTTCTTTCAGAAAATCTCCTAGTGTAGTGAGCAAAATAGACAAGACAACGTGTGTCTCAAACGCTGCAATGAAGGTGGGTGCTGTGTGCTATGGAAGCACAAAGGAAGAGTATCAAACTCAAATTTAAGGGGTCAGGTAAGAGTGTTGTAGGAAGTTACATGTAAGCAGATTCAAGAAAATCAAGACAAGTAAAACGTGACATGAACAGCATAAAGGCAGATATTTGGAAGGGATAAAAAGAGAGAAATAGGAAAAGACCTGGAGAGTAGATAGAATGACAAATTTGGAAAACTGTTATTAGAAAAATTAGAATATCTGAAATGTACACTTCAACAATGGAAGAGGTTTGAGATGAGGCCAGAGAAATTAGTAGGAATGAATCATGCAGTACTGTGGAAGCCGTGCTGAACAATTTGCACTTTATCAAAAAGGAAAAGAAGAGCCATAGAAGAATTTGATCAGAATATTGACAGTGTCATATTAAAAACTGTCACTATAGATGAAGAATGGATAATTACATTGTGTTTACAGTGGGTGGAGGAAATGTCAGCAGAATAGGAATAGAGTGGTTGGATGAAAGAGCGGAAGCAAAGTGACTAGTTAGGAAGTGGTAGCAGCCATTTGGGTAAGAGATTATGGAAGTATGTCTAACAGAGATAATCGAGTTGGAGAGAACTAATTGAATTTAAGTCTCCTTTAGAGTTAAAATCTAAGGGATGTGGTAATTTTAATGTGAGTTGATTTTGATAAGACTGTAGAAAGTGAGGAAACAAAGGAGTTAAAAACTTATCTATATGTATGGTTTGTACAGCTGGGTGTATGTTTGTGCTATTCATTGAGATAAGTGACATAGAAGTAGAAACAGATTTGAGTTTTTAACACACTGTGTATGAAGTACCCATGGGTCATCCTTGGAAAAAAATTCAGGAGACAGGTGAATATATCTTGCATACAGATAGAAACTCACGGGTTGTTCACAAAGAAGAGGATAAGATTGCCTAAAAGAAATAAGCTGAATAAGAAAAGTTGAAAAAAGAGAAGAAGAATAGAGAGAACAAGAAAGAGGAGAGGAGAGAAAGAAAAGCAAGGGAAGGGACTGGAATATGGCTGACTCTTTCTTCAGGCCTTACTAAGGATAAACAGGATCACAAATGCATCTGACACTCAGCACCATATACATGTAATTGCAAGGGAAAGGTATTTGGGAAATACAGATCTCAATTGCAAGCTCTGCCAAAATGTGTGGACTCAGGCTATTCACTTAATTCCTCTCAGCCTCAATTTCTTCTTCTGTGTAAATGGAAAAATCATAAAACATCTAACACATTTTTGATTTGAAATAAATGAAATACTAATTTTGGCCTAGCATTACAACTAACTGAGAATAATGAGTATTAGCTTTCCACACCTATGCATCAGAGATTAATTTTGATGCAGAATTTACACAGATACTATGAATTATGGTGACGATGGTAGCACGGCATCTAGATCATATTCCCAATTCAAGACAATCAGGGGGTCCTTGGATACAGCAACACATCTTCTCTGGCTTGAGCTAGAACTAAATCACTAAGGAGCAGTGGATGAGTGAGTTGGTGGGTGGGTAAATGAGGAAGGATCAATCAGAAGAATATCTTACTCTCTGTTTAATATTCTCTCAATGAGTGACCCTTAACTTGGAGCTGAAGAAGCTGCCATTTATCATCCCAGCTTTTTTTGTGTAAAGACAAAGAAGGCCCCCTACCCCTACCCTGCCCAATTAAGTTGCAAGCATGGAGCCATTTTGTCTGCAGGCTCAGTCTCAATCAGTTCCAGAGCCAAAATCCGAACAGGTTTTGAGTCTTCCTTGTTGTTCTAAGTAAAGTACACCTTGGTTGGCCCAGATTGGCATCTGAGTTAACAACTGTTGCCAATCTTCTTTTTTTTCTGCTTTTTCTCCCCAAATCCCCCAAGCACATAGTTGTATATTTTGGTTGTGAGTCCTTCTAGTTGTGGCATTTGGGATGCCGCCTCAGCATTCCCTGATGAGTGGTGCCATGTCTGCGCCCAGGATCCGAACCAGCAAAACCCTGGGCCACCGAAGCAGAGCACGTGAACTTAACTACTTGGCCACAAGGCCAGCCCCGAAAGAAAGATTTTTAAAGAAGAAGCTATAAATGAAATCAAGAGAGAACTTAAGTGTACATAAAATTTACTTTATTTGTCACTAAGGATAAAAAGTAAGAATCAATACCAGAAAAATAGCGAGCCTTTCTTTATCTTATAGATTCTGTAATTCAATAGACTTTTAGCAAGTTACCTACTCTATCTCAGGCAGTGCCTAGCCCTGGTCATACAGATCTGGCTAAAGACAAGACATCCACGCTAAAGAAGTGAACATTCTATTAGTATGGAGACAGGCAAACTAAAAATATGTGAGAGTATAAAAATGCCTTAATATAATAATACCACTAAGTGTGCTTATTATGCATGATTACTCTATGTCAGGCACTGCATTAAAAGCTTTACCTGTATTATGTCTTTTAATCCTCATAAAAATCATATGAAGTATATACTGTTATTATACACATTTTTAAGTTGAGAAAACTGAGGCTTAGAGACAATGACATAAGTATAATAAATGGTAGTAGCACAAGGGAGGATATGGTTAATGCTGCCTGGATATCAGCAGAAGTTTTACAGGGCTCTGCAGCTGAGTGTTGAAGAATTCTCAGAATTATGACACATAATGGGAGAAACAGCAGTCTAGGCAGGTCTAGGCAGAGGGAACAGAATGAACCAGAACATTGAAATAGCATGGTAAGTACATGGAAATGCAAAAGACAGTGGTGTCACTAAAGCATATGTATGTATGAGTTGAGGAAGCATCAAGAGGTAAGTCTAAATAGGCAGACAAAGACTATACTGTGAAGCGGCTAGAGTACACTCTTAAGGAGTTTAGACATTGCAAGTGAGGGGGTACCATCAGCTGGGGGTGGGGTGCAGTAGGAACTAAGCCTGGGGGAAGTTATTTTTGTGTTTAAGAAAGATTGCTCAAGTGACCACATATGTGTAATGGGTTGGAGAGCCTGGAGATGGGCTCAATTAGAAAGTCATTGTACGTCCAAGTAAAAGATAATGTGTGCCTGAAAGAAGACAATGGCAAAAGGATAGAGAAGAGAATAGCTCTGAAGGTGGACTAGAGAGATCTTGGTAACTGATGTGTAATTGATAGGAAGTAGAAAGGTATTGGTAATTGATGGAAAGTAGGTGGGGGAATGAAAGATTGTTCTTGATTTCTGGCTCTGTGAACTGATATTTAGAACAATATGGAAAACTAGGCACTTTGAATAAATTTGATAGGTTTGACAGTCTTAAGGAAGTAAGGAAACAAGTTTCTGACAACCTGATTTTTAAAAAATGGTTCCGGGGCCGGCCCGGTGGCACAGCAATTAAGTGCACATATTCTGTTTCGGCAGCCCGGGGTTCCCTGGTTTGGATCCCTGGTGCAGACATGGCACCGGTTGGCATGCCATCCTGTGGTAGGCGTCCCACATATAAAGTAGAGGAAGATGGGCATGGATGTTAGCTCAGGGCCAGTCTTCCTCAGAAAAAAGAGGAGGATTGGCAGCAGTTGGCTCAGGGCTAATTTTCCTCAAAAAAAAAAAAAAGGTTCCAAGTAAGAGGAAGGCAAATTCCCTAAATAGACAAGGGGCACCAGGAAGCTCTTCATCACCCCCCTGCACTGATTCTAAACACATCGTACTCACATACAGTACAGAAATGCAGAGATTTATAAATAATTTGTACTTCAGTGTGAATTATTTTAATGCCAACATCATAAGAGCCTTAGCTGAAATGGGTAACCTTCAAGGAACAGAAGTTTGAACTTACAGATTGGCGGTGGGTGTAATAGGATGAATTAAGGGAGGAACAAATTTGGAACTTTGAATACAGTGGTAACTATTTTCGCTGGATGGAATCTAAGAATGTTAGACTAGTGAACAGTGATGGACAACAGTGTACTTTGGTGGATCTTTGTACACCCTGTGCTGACCTAATTCCCAACTGCCCCAGAAAGATATTGTTACTATACGTATTTGGTGAACATTGGGAAAACAAAAATGGACACCCACTCTCATCTCCTAGTCTGCTTGGACCTGTGAGAAAGAATTTAAATACAGTCCCAGACAGGGTTCAATCATGTACTGTACTGCTGATGTATTAAGATTCCCTTTGGGTCAGAATCTAGAAGCAAACTGGAAGGCCATCTAGAGAAAGCACCATATAGAGAAACCATCAAGTAAGGCTGATTGGACCAGGTTGAGTGTCAACTTCAAGATGTCAGAGGGGACAAGGATTGCAGGTATGGTGTGACACTGTATCCAGTAATCTCACATCTCAGCCTTCCTCATGTCCATGAACTGCATCATCAGGGGCCTTAAAACTCTGCCCAGGGACCCTCTCCTGAAAGAGTTGATCAGGAGAAGTACAAGATATTTCCTTGCCAGTTCAAAGGACTAAAGCAAGCCAGAGGTTAGTGGCTCAGAGGAGACTGTCAGTGGTCCATCATCTGTAGCACAGTAGATAGTGGAATGAAAGGAGAGTTTCAGACTAAGGAGATGAGAGAAGAGGACTCCAGGGATGCAACTAGCTCCTGACCTGATTGTATGAGAACACCCTCCTCACTCTATTAAAGGACTCCTAGAGAGAATATCTGGAAAGGAGATCTAGAGAGAAGACCAGAAGAAGTCCCACTCCACGTCATCAAAAACATAGATTCCTAAAGTACTAAGATGTGGCATGCTGCTCAAAATGATTCACATTTGTACTCAAAATGCTCAAGCCTGGGACAGTTTGATTCCATGAAGGATGTTCAATAATTATTTGTCAAAAAATATAGGAATGGTGAAACATTTTTAGATATTGAGTCTGAGAAACAACCTGCATTAGGGAGGCGGTTTTAGGCAGCCAGTGGACACTTGTTCATACTAGAAGGATGTGAGGAATCAAAAAGCATACGGCCCTTATTTTTTTAAGAATAATATTTTTTTATATTTATAAGAGTCTTGGAGGCAGAAGAAAACATATATACCTTTAAACATATTTTTTTCTCTCTCAGCAAGTAATTTAAGCTGCTATTTCCCCTTTTAGATCTGAAGGCAAATAAGAAGAGAGTTGCAGTGTTCACACTTACTAGTCACACAAAGGATGTTGGCATTAAACATTTCTCACCAGCACAGGAAAAACGTTGCACGAGGAGCTCTAACATCTTTCCTGGTGAAATCTTTGCAAACCTTGGGAAATGGGGCAACGAGCATGGAAATATAAAGATTGAATTCCAATCTTCTGATGGGGAACTCTTGACCTATTTTTCACCTCCAGAGATGTAACCTCCATCCTTTATTTCTTTTTTATTAATCTCCATTTAGTGCTATGAAATGGACAGAAGCTCTCCAATTTTTATGACTGACTAATAGTCTAGAATGAAAATGTCATGAAAATGGGGACTTTGTGTTGTTCAGTGCTCTATCCCCAGAACTTATAACAGTTCCCAGCACACAGGAGGTGTCAGGTAAATATTTTCTGAAAGAATGAAACTCAGAGAAAAGATTTTTAGTCTTTTTTAATGGGAGAAGAGATGAAGAGTAACAACAGTAATAATAATAATAGCTATCATTCATTGGAAACCTACTATTACTGCCACGCACTGCTTAATGACAGAGATATGTCTGAGAAATTCATTACTGGGCAATTTTGTCCTTGTGTGAACATCATAAAGTGTACTTACACAAACTTAGATCGTGTAGCCTACTACACACCTAGGCCACATGTTACTAATCTTATGGGACTACCGTCATATATGGGATCCACCATTGACCGAAACATCATTGTGTGGTGCATGACTATATTAGCCACTATACCAGATGCATTTCATAGTTTATCTCAATTAATCCTCTAAGTCACTTTGTTCGATAGAGATTATTATCTCCACTTTATAGATGAGAAGTCTAAGGCTCTAAGAGGTTAGTTAACAGGACTACAACCTTATGGCTAGTATGTGGGAGACACACAACCATTGCCAAGCCTGTCTGACTGTAAGGCTATGTCTTTTCATTAAAAGTTGCTATCATTGTATCTAAGAGGAAAAAATTTTCCTGCGACTGAGGAGCCTCTTAATGGCCCCCTTCATGTCCTTGTTCCTTAGGCTATAGATAAATGGATTCAACATGGGGGTCACCACTGTGTACACAGCAGCTGCAACAATGTCCTTCTTTTCAGAGGCAAGAGAGGGAGGGCACAGATAGGCACTGAAGAGGGTCCCACAGAACATACAGACAACACAGAGATGGGAACTGCAAGTGGAAAAAGCCTTGCCTCCCCCACCAGGGGTTCGGACCCTCAGAATGGCTGATACAATGTGGATGTAGGAGATGACAATGCATATAAAGGGAATGATGAGTACTGTGCCTCCTAATGCAAAAAGCATCAACTCGTTGATGTGAGTGTCAGAACATGACAGCCTCAGGACAGGAGTTATGTCACAGAAAAAATGAGTGATTTCCCCAACAAAACAGAAGGACAGCCGAGCCATGAGGAGGGTGTGAGTCAGGGCAACAGTGTGAGTGAGGACCCAGCACAATGCCAGCAGCATGGCACAGACTCGGGGGCTCATGACTATGGAGTAGTGGAGAGGGTGGCAAATGGCCACATAGCGGTCATAGGCCATTACAGCTAGGAAGAAGCTGTCCAGGTCACCAAACATCAGAAAGAAATACATTTGCGTGAGGCAACCAGCATAGGAAATGGTATGCTGCTGAGTTTGTACATTTACAAGCATCTTGGTAACTGTAGACGATGTTAAACCTATATCAACAAAAGATAGGTTGGCCAAAAAGAAATACATGGGCATGTGGAGATGCGGGTCAGAGCCAATGGCCAGAATGATGAGCACATTCCCAGTCAAGGTGACAAGATACATGCACAAGAAAATTCCATAGAATAACTGCTGTTGCTCTGGTGACTCAGATATTCCTCGGAGGAAAAATTCAGAGATGCTAGATTGGTTTTCCATGACACCGCAGGATCTGGAAGCTAAAAAGTTCAGTTAGAATCCTAGATTTCAAAGAAAATCTAACAACTGGGAGAAGATATTTGCGAATCATGTATGTATCCAAAATATGTAAAGAACTCACAACTCAGCAACAACAGAAAATCAAACTACCCAGTTGAAAAATGGGCAGAGGATTTGAACAGACATTTTTCCACAGAAGATATACAGATGGTCATCAGGCACATGAAAAGATGTTCAACATAATTAACTATGATAGAAATGCAATGAAAACTACAATGAGATGCCACCTCATGCCCATCACAATGGCTCTTATTAAAAAGACAAGAAATAGTAAGTGTTGAAGAGGATGTGGAGAAAAGGGAATACTCATACACTGCTGGTAGGAATGTAAAGTGGTGCAGCCACTTGGAAAACAGTATGGAGATTCCTCAAAAAATTAAGAATAGAAATACCATATGATCCAGCTAGTCTACTTGCAGGTATTTATCCAAAGAACACAAGAACACTAATTTGAAATGATAAATGCACCCCTTTGTCCACTGCAGCATTATTCACAATAGCCAAGGATTGGAAACAACCTAAGTGCCCATCAACAGATGAATGGATAAAGAAGATGTGGTATTTATATATGATTGAATGCTACTCATCCATAAAAATGATGAAATCGTGCCACTTGCAACAACATGGATGGACTTTGAGGGCATTAAGCTAAGCGAAATAAGTCAGACAGAGAAAGCCAAATACCATATCATTTCCTCATACGGAGAAGATAACAACAACAACAACAAACAAATGCATAGACACAGAGAAAAGATTGGTGGTTATCAGAGGAGAAATGGGGTAGGGAGTGGACAAAAGGGGTAAAAGGGTACACATGTGTGATAACGGACGACAATTAGACTTGGGGTGTTGAACACCATTTAGGCTTACAGGGAAGTCAAAATATAATGATGTACACCTGAAACTTACATAATGTTATAAACCAATATTACCTCAATAAAAATTAATTAAATAAATGCTAGATTTCTTCTAGAATCTAAATGTGCTGACTCTAAAATCTTCCAATTCCCAATTCTCCCTTTAAATTCATTTTCGTCGCCAATCCTGATTTCACCTCCAATCTTACCCTATGTCCTTCCTTTCTCTCTTTTTTAGGAATATCATAGTTTTTTTCTGTCCTCTCTCTTTCCCTCTGATCAATCTTTTATACAGAGAGTACTCTTCCAAAAAGGCTCTGGGCATGTTCATCTCTGGTATTACCAAACCTTGGTGAGGTCTACAGCCCCATGTCAATTTCATCATTACAGTAGCACGGATACATGAATAAAAAGAGATGAGCTAAATCTTACGTTCTCTTGTGAAGTAGTCTCAAAATCTGTGCAGAATTCTTTTAGGGGTCAGCCCAGTGGTATAGCAGTTAAGTTCATGTGCTCTGCTTCAGCGGCCTCTGGTTAGACGGTTTGGATCCCAGGTGCTGACCTACACACTGCTTGTCAAGCCATGCTGTGGCAATTGTCCCTCATATAAAGTAGAGAAGGATGGGCACAGATGTTAGCCCAGAGCCAATCTTCCTTAGCAAAAAAGTAGGATTGGCAGCAGATGCTAGTTCAGGGCAAATCTTCCTCAAAAAAAAAAAATCTTCTTTTAAAAAATCCTCACAATGCCATTTGCAACAACATGGGTGGACTTTGAGGGTATTATGTTAAGAGAAATAAGTGAGACAGAGAAAGAAAAACACCATGTAATTTCGCTTATTTGTGGAAGATAAACACATAGATAGGGAGAGCAGATTAGTGTTGACCAATGGAGGAGGGGATGGGGGTAGGGAAAGGCATAAACGGGCACACATGTATGGTGATGGACAAAATCTAGTCTATTGATGTTGAGCACGATGCAGTCCGAATTGATGCAGACAGAATTCAAGCCAGTGGCATTGTATACCAGAGACTGCATCATCATCAATCAATACAGATAGAAAGTGATTTTTCTATCACCACATTTATATTGAATCTCTCAATAGTCCTAGTTTAATGTCTTTAGCCTCACTTGCCCTTCCTATCTTGTACACTTTCTTTTATAGAAGAACAATGAAGTTTAAGAACTAATAGAACCTACAAGATCATCTGGTCCATAGGTCCCCAAACACTGGTCTATGAACCAATTGATCATAATCAAGTGAGACGACTCAAAAATACAGAATCCTATACCTACTGAGTTAAATTTTCTAGGATACGGTCTGGGTACCTGTGTTTAAAAATGAAAACAAAAACTAAACTTTCCTCAGGCACCTTGATGCTCAAGAGGAATTAAGAAAAATTAACTTAGTTCAACTCTTCCATTTAATTCACAAATAAATAAGCTAAGGCTCAGAAAATTTAAGTGATTGAAAAGTTTACCCTGTGCCTTAGGAAGATAGTGTAGAAATCCAGGGTATCCAGGCTCTCCAACTAGCACACTCTCTGCTAAGTCAGCTATCTTTCCTTTTGTCATTTTTTACCAATATCTTATAGATCTAGATATATTCTTATTCCCATTTTCTGTTTAAACTCCACAACTAAAGAAAAACTTACCTCCAAATCAATAGAAGATTTACTGAAGCATCGGCCATATTTTGAAGTTAATACTTCAAACTTTAGCAAAAGCACTGTCTGAGAACTATTGCATGTTTATCTACCACTGAACCCTACGCTAATTGAGGAACATATCTTAGAGCAATAAAACGTTTTCTGAGAGATCAGAAAGTTACAAGCTAAGTTATTTTCTCCTCTGCTCCACCTCTTGGTGGGGAGTATAATGCCTCACAAAGACTGACTCTTCTTACAGGGCACATTTTAATACCCATGTCCTGGAGGGCAAGAAACTCTCTTAAGACTCAACTGATTGTATCTCTCTTCAAGAGGAGAGTAATGTAGAGCAGCAGACAACTCCATGCTTTCCAGACATCCACATCCTGCCTTCAGTGAGTAAGTCCATTCATTTCCATTGAGGCTCTCATGAGTACTGTAAGATATTTTAGGGCAGAGCTGCATCTCTTTTATTTTCTCTGTTGATGTATAACGCCTTGACCATGCTATTCCTATAGAGGTGTCTCAGTCTATTGCATCAACCAGTTAACATCAGGAAACCTCTCAAATCTTCAAAAAAAAAGTGTCCACAGTTGTCCATTATAAGCCTAGTTTTTATGTTTTGTCCTTTTTATTTCCCTCTACTCAAGGGTCCTATGCTAATATCTCTTGCCCTATCCACTGGTTCTTCATTGCTCTTAAAGAACTTCTCATCTTTCATCCTGTCATAGCCTCAGAAAACTCTGTAGATCCTAGAGACAACAACAAGGTGCTTCCATGAACCTTGGGGCAACCTCGCCTCTGTCATCTCAGGGTGATGAGGTCCCTTTACTCACCTCCACTGCTTCTTCATCTACTAGGTCTGCCAAAAAGTAAGAGCTGGATTGGACATGATGGAGAGAGTATTCCAAAGGCAGAACTTGCCTGCCTGCCACTGTTTGACTCAAATTTGTCTTCATACTCTTACCCTGGTTACCGAGAAGAAAGTATTGGAGATGTCTTTAATTTTGGAGGCAGGAGGGAAGAGTTCAGATTCTTCCTTACAACATTTGTGATGGATTAACTGTAATCAGGGGTCAGAGTCAAGAGTAACAAATAACAAAATTTTATAACTATGTAGGGTGATGGATGTTAAGTAGACATTGTGTTGATCATTTTGCAATCTATATAAATATTGAATCATGTTGTATACCTGAAACTGGTATAATGTTGTGTGTCAATTATAGCTCAATTAAAAAAACAGAATAACAAATACAGATGACAAATACCTGGAAGCAAAAGTCAGGTTGCTAAATAGGTTATAAATAATTTCAAGGGGGGAAATGGAGAGAGAGAGAAACACTAGGATTCCAGATGAGGAGCACAAGAGATCAACAATGGATTGCAAAGCCAAGCCAAGGCTAGGTCTGAAGGGGATGTTGGAGTATCATAGTTATGTTTATCAGCTGAAACAGAGAAGACCCGAAAGATGAGGGTCTGTACTGAGTACTTAAGATGATCTAGGACCAATGCTACTCTGCCCCACTGAACCAAGGTCTTCAGAAATTTTGAAGTATTTTGTATTTCTATTTTGAAACTTGAACTGAGAGACTCAGAAACAAGAAGCTACTGGATCTCAGGCTAATACCAGGAGGAGGCTGAACAGGGCTCTGCTTTTGGCTTCTACAGACAGGGAGTCATGGGACAGAGTTCCTTAGAGCCTTGTTAGTGTTAACACTCATAATTGCCCAATTTTCCCTCTGTATCTCTCATAGCAGACCAAATTAGTATGGTGATGGCTTCATTAAAAAACAAAGTGGAAGCTTTACTTCTGTCTCTATCTTAAGCGGCAGCATTAAGGAGTTATGCTATTTGTATTGATTTGTAACCATAGTCCATGGCAAAAATGCAATTTCTAAGTAAATAAACTTCCTTGCTGCCCCCTTGCAACAACATTCCTGTCCCTAAACTCCTTCTTTAAGGAAATCCAGAAGCTTCCAAAATCCACATCTACAGAGGGTTTAAGTGGCATATGCCATATCCTTTTTAAAGAATTCTCATACTTCTGTTTAAAAACATTATATTGAAGTCATGCATCTAATTCCATTCTCTGCTAGGAAAAGTAAAGTGATTTTTAAACAAGACTTAAACCCAACAAGGAGAGAGAACGGAAAGCAAACATCAGTAACAAAATTTTTGTAGTGGAAAACCATATGGATAAGGGAGTGGTGATGACGACAGTCTTAACATTGCCTTCAACTTGACTAAATTTTAGATAGCTTCTTCTTGACTGTGGACCCCTGACCTCTGTTTTCTTAGAGCTTTACTTTAGAAAACTTGCAATGTTAAATTTCTTCTCTGCCTCCTTTAGATGTAAATCTTCTCCTAGGTTCTTAGCAGTTTCACAATTTAGGAATGTCGTTCTCAAGTGCCTGGGAGCCATACCTTTGAAATGTAATCATCAAGACAACACACCTATCTCTAGGTCTTTATAGGAGGGCAGGAGCCTAACTTAGCAAACACAGATGGCTTTATCACATTGACCAAACTTCTCTCTAATGCCTTCCTTTAGTACTTTTCTACCACTTTGTCCAGGCACATAAAAGTCTTCCTGCCTTTTGTTTCTGTGGAGTTGAGTTTAATCTCTCTCCCCTGTTGCAATAGTCTGAATAAAGTCTTCTTTGCCTGTTTAACTCTGTGCAGTACAATTTTCCTTTGATGGTGATGAATGAATTAACAGAGTTGGAAAAGCTGAATCCTAAACTGACAATAGATAAAATAAAAGAATCAACCTTGTCAACACCAAGGAGTTCTCAAAAGACCCAGAAACTGGAAGCCCTTGGAACTTCTGGATCTGAGAGTAAAAGGGAAATAAACAATTTCAGAAAAAGTTGGAACTCTAGATTCCCTTTTTCACTCCATACAACTAGAATTCTGTCCCTCTCTTATCACAGCAGAAGCTATGAAGTTTAATTTCTGGTGAAGGTTGAGACTGGGGGTTGCCACATACAGCTCAGATTAGTGAATCATACACAAATCAGGGGAATTAATTACAAAATTATATATACACATCAAATGCTGAATGCTGAAGCCCACAGCCCTTTATCAAGATTTTGCTGCCAGACTTATATCTTGCGTCCAGAATATTTTAAGAATTTTCTTTGGAGTCTAACTAACTAAACAGGAAAGAACTGAAGATACTGACATTGGGGGTCCCTTCCTCAAAAATGGCTTCCCAGCAAGATCATTCTACAGTGAAATTCAATGTTTCAGCTGCATCTGTAAGCAGAGAGCTTCCAGCCAGTCTCCAAAAATTTTATTGGCTTATGGCATATATCAGTAAAGCACATAAATCTGAAGTGCACAGCACAATTAATTTTCCATATATATATATTCACCAATATAATCACCCCCACAAATCAAGATTTATAATATTTCCATGAAGCCAGACGGCTCCCTCTTGCCCCTTCTGAGGCAGTATCCTGACCACTCTTGTGATTCCTATCACCATAAGGTTAGTTTTGCCTGGTTTTAACGTTCATGTAAAAGAAATCATGCAGTAGAGCTCTTGGATCTGGCTTCCTTAGAGCAACATTACGTCTGTCAGGTTCAATCATGTTGTGGCATATAGAAGTTTGTTCTTGTTATTGCTGTATAATATTTCATTATAAAAATAACCCATACTTCATTTTTCTGTTGATGGATATATGAATTGCTTTCAATTTTTGGCTATTATGAGTAAAGTTGATAGGAGCATCCTCAAACATGGCTTTTGTGGGCCATATGTACTTATTTCTCTCAAGTATACCCCTGGAAAAAGTGATATTTCTGGGTAATAAAGTAAGCAACATTTAGCCTTACTATCTGTAGACAAACTATTTTCCAAAATGTTTATACAAATTTACACACTCACCCCCAAAAATTGAGAATTCCAGTTGCTAAAAATTCAATACACTAGTGTCAGTCTTGTTTGCCAACATTTTACTACAAACATTTTTGAACATACAGCAAAACTGATAGAACTTTACAGTGGATACCCCTATACCAGTCACCTAAATTTAATCTTTAAAATTTTATTATACTTGCTTTAACATTTATCCATTTATCAGTAACTTTATCCATTCTGTAATCTATCTTATTTTCATCACCATTGATTGCATTAAATCAGTAGGTTAAGTGTTGGCAAACTATAACTCATATCCCAAACCTGGCTCGTTTCTATTTTTGTACAGTCTGAAAGCTAAGAATAGTTTCTAAATTTTTAAAAGGTTGAACAAATAAAAAGGAGAATAATATTTTGTAACACATGTAAATTATATAAAATTCAAATTTCAGTGACCATAAAGTTTTATTGGGACACAGTCGTGATCATTTGTTTATGTATTTTCTATGGCTGCCTTTGTGCTACAATGGTAATATTGAGTAGTTGTGATAGAAACCACACAGCTTACAAAGTCTAAAATATTTATTGTATTACTCCCTACAGAAAAAAAAAATGCTGATTCTTGCAATGGATCAACTAGAGGATAACGGAAATCTTAACCATATTGAGTTTTCCAATCTATGAACATGGAATATCTTTGTATTAGAGTTTTCCAGAGAAACAAAACCAACAGGACGCACATATATATAAATATATATGAGAAAGAGGGGGAGAGAGAGTGAGAGATTTATTTATTTTAAGAAATTGGCATATGTGATTGTGGAGGCTTGGTAAGTCCAAAATCTGCAGGGTAGGGAGACAGGCTGGAGACTGAGGGAAGAGCTGCAGTTCCAAAGGCAGTCAGCTGACAGAATTCTTTCTTGCTCTAGTGAGGTCAGTCTTTGTTCTATTAAGATCTTCAAATGATTGGATGCGACCCACCCATATTATGGAGGTTAATCTGCTTTACTCAAAGTCCACCATTTAAACACATAATATATCCATAGCCCTGTTGTCCCCGTTACATGCAAGGCAGATAATTTCTTCCATTCTGTGGCTTGCCTTTTCATTTTCTCAGTGGTGTGTTTTGATGAATAGAAGTTCTCAGTTTTAGTGTAGAATAATTTATCATTTTTCCCCCTTTGTGGTCACTCCATTTTGTATCTTATTTAAGAAAAAATGTTCTATTCCAAGGTCATAAAGATCTTATTTTATGATATTTCCTAGAAAATGTGTTGTTTTATCTTTTACACTAAGATCTACAAGTGTGAATTAACTATTTTATATGGTGCAAGATAGGGATTTCCCCCCCACATGTATATCCAAGTACCCCAGAACCAATTCTTAGAAATATATCCTCTTACAATTGTTTTGCAGGGCCACCTTTGTCATGACCAAGCATCTATATACGTGAAAGTCTGTTTTGAGTGTCTCTATTTTATTCCTTTGGTCTATTTGACTACGTCTGAGCCAGTATCACTCTAATATAATGATCGTCTTTTTATGTGATAAGCGTTGATCTTCTGTGGAGTAAGTTTCCCATATTGTGCTTCTTTTTCAAGTCAGTTTCAGCTAATCTTGGTTTTTTGGCTTTCCATATAAGTTTATGAATCAGCGTACCAACTCCTCCAAAAATACCTGCTTGGATTTAGAAAGGGATTTGACTGAATCCATTGTTTAATTTGGAGAAAATATCATCATTAAAATATTCTATGTTCTAATCTGTGAACTTTTGTGTATATCCTCCCAATCATTTATGTCTTATTAAGTTTCACTCAATATGTTTTATAATTTTCTGTGTAGAAGTCTTTCACATGTTCATTGGATTTATCTTTAGGTATTTGATTTTTAGTGCTAACTTAAATAAGATCTTTTGGAAAATCATTTTTGTAGCTATAGTGGAAATACAATAGATTTTTGCACATTGATCTTGTATCCAGAAACTCTGCTGAACTCACATTAATTATAATGATTTATGTGCAAAATTTCTGGATTTAATAAATTTATAACAATGTTATCTGTGAATAAAGGCAGTTATGTCTTCCTTTCAAATCTTTATGCCTTTTTTTCTTTTACTTGCTTTACTGTATTGACTAGGAATTCCAATAGAGAACTTGTAATACTGGGCATTCTTGTCTCATTCAAAATCTCAGGGAAAAAGAATTAAATGTTTCATCTTTAAGTGTGGTGTTTGCTATAGTTTTGGTAGGCACTCTTTATCAAATACAGAATGTTCTCTTTTTTTCCTAGTTTGCTAAGAGTTTTTATTTTTGTTTTTTGTTAATTATAAATTGATGCTAAACTTCATCAAATATTATGTCTACATTTGTTAGATAATCTTATGATTTTCTACTTCATTCTATTAATGCTATAAATTGCATTAATTGGTTTAGACTCTTTAAACAACTAGGCCTTATTGAAAGAAATCCTACATGCCATGACATACATTAATTTTTATATCTTGCTGTATTTCACTCACTAATGTTTTGTTTAGGATGTTCATGAGTGAGATCAGGCTCTAACTTTCCTTGTTTGTAACAAACTTTTCAGATTTTAGTATTGCAATGGCTATTCTGCATGACCACCAAGGTGGGATCTTATATAGGGACCAACAATCAAATTTGTGAGCCACAAGATGCTTCACCCTGCACCAAATTGACATAGCTTTCTAGTAAGATAAATGATGAATAACATATTATGCGCTGCAATGGAACTATAAAAGTCTTGTTTATCCCCTGTGGATCTTCCTATGTCCACAATAATTTCATCCTAGAATGAGAATGCTTAGGAGACATGAGACAGACTACTCTAGGTCAAGAATTGCACCAGATCTGTGGTCCCTTTGGCTTTTATATCTTGATGATTATGTAGCCCTCTCTGGGATGTATTTCCAGCTCATATTTTTCTGTGCAGCTGCCTCTTGTCAATTACTGGTTACTCAATAGGCAATCTTAACAAATAGGCATAGCATGCTGGTTCACTACATAGCAGGATCCTAATTTGTCTTATATCTAGTATATGCTTATAGATTCTTTGGAACCAGGAGTCAAATCCTCAGATTTTCTGGAGGATAAAGAAATGATTATAACCCACCTATTAATTATTCCTTCTAGTTTTCCTCTGACAGTTTTCAACACTTCTTTGCCATACCTTCCTCAGGCATTTAAAAAATAATTCTTACTACAGTAACTTCTACAATATTTGATGTACAAAATGGATGTTTCAAAACTCTGCAACACTAAGACCTCTATGAGCCAGTAAAGAATTGGAATTCCTTCCCAACAATCACATCAAACTATCAGTACACTCTCTTAGAAGATTTCTGACATATCTTTTTCAATTGGACTATTTCTCTCTTTCTTTTTTCTCCACTACCATCCTCATTTTTAATAGGCTTCAACAGATACATTCAGTTGCATATATAACTTTGCTAAAGCTAAATTTACTTCCTTTACTGGCCAATAAGTATCCATGAGTATTACATCAATTGGAAATTTCAGTTTGAATTCCAAAAAGCTCTTTTAATTCTGGCAACCATTTTACACGTATGTTACGTTTTCATTTATTTTTATAAGTTAGTCTTAAAATTCTTTATTATGCCATATACCTGTGGCAGACAGATTAAATAATGTTTAACACATCCACATTAGTTATTATAACAATGCCAATTTCCTATTCTTGCCAATAAAAATACCATTTTCTCATATAATATTCATTTCCCATAACAGATGTATTGCCCCCGCTCCGGACCTCTCTCCTCCATGGAGGGCTCCTACCTTAGGGTGGCTCCCGCCTGGCCAGCTGAGAAGCTCCGCTGCTCCCAAAGGTGGCTTTTTTCCTCTCCAGCCAGAGTTACTGCCTCTTTTGCCTTCGTCAGGACTGTCCCTTTTCATTGGGGTTCTTTTTATCCAATTTTCAGTTTTCAATCCAGGGTGATTCTTCCCAAAATTGTTGTAACCTGGTTGTGTTCGTGGGAGGAGGCGAGTTCAACGTCTGCTCACAGCGCCATCTTGACGAGATCCTAACAGATGTAATCAATAAAGGTAATTGCTTAGGTCATTGTATTAACTCAAAATTTAGTTATCATTGTGGAGCACTGCCCATCTGTCTCCCATGGGGATGATCTAAGCTTGATCATTAACCTGTTAAAACTCTAACAATTATATCACAGAGAGTTAAGGTTTCTTTCTACTTTTTGATACTGTGGCTCGGGGGAGTATCAGTAAATATCAGGCTTACCAGTAAAATCTAGCTATAGTTTAGGCTGGCCTAATGTTCTTTCCTCTTGCCTGAGCCTGTGACACAACTGGCCACTGTAGCTTAAATATGTCAGATGCTATTGCTATCAATATGGCAATTACTTCTTCCTAGGTGAGAGTATGTGTTTTCTCTCATAGTTATTGACAAGCAAGTTGCTGAGTCAATTTAGTAAATGCATAGTCCATTTAAATATTGCTTCATCATATTTCTGGGCCAAATGCCAAGTTCAGTCAGTTTCTTGGAAGAGGACCCCCTCTAGTGACCATTTAGACCATAATAGTGAGTCTCCAGGAAAGTGATTTCCACTTGACTCAGCACATTTAGTCAAGTTCCCAACTCCCTAAATCCCTCCTCTTCCTCTGGGCCAATGTCATGTGATCAAAGTCTTGTTGCCATGACTGTTCACAGCATGAGACTAAATCAAGTACACTATATGCATCAAAAACATTTTATGCTCCTCAAGGGATTACCAGGTGAGCATATTCACTTAGCCAGGACAGTATCCCAAAGCTTTCCCACAATCTTCATGTTTGTTTGTTTTGGAAGTTCCAGAGTGAAATCATCATTGATATGTGACAACTCTGTCATGCCAACATTCCCTTCTTGGACATCATTGTGATTCCTTAAATGCCTCTGGTATACTTTTCCAACCATATTCATATCTAATGTAGTTAAAAGAGCAAGTGAGATTCTTACATGCTGGGCAGACAACAGCAATGCATCTCCCTCATACTGAGGTACTTGCTTTAACCAGGGTGTCATCCTGCTTTACAGAAACATAACATAGCAGTTGTTAGCTGACAGTCACAGTATATCCAGTGAGGCTCAAAGGCAGGAATCCTCTTAGGGCTACAGAGAATCAGCATGATAAACACAACAACAAAAAATGACTAAAATGATAATCTCAATCTATTATTATCTAGGCAGAGCAACAAGGAACACTGATTGATGTCTTCTTTCCAAATTGTATACATACAATCTCAGGAAATAGTTGTAGTGTGACTTTTGTCCACCCCTCCTTTTCAGGGGAAAATGAATCCTGGGACATGTTCTTGTATTGACCATGACTCAACACTCCATATGAGAGAAACAACTGAGAATATTACTCTCTTGTTCTGAGGTAGTTTCTCAAGAAAAGAATGATGACTCCCTTTTCTGCCTTTATTTCCCACTAGGTGATTTCATTTCAACTGCCACAGTTCTCCCACTTTTTCCAATTGCTTCCTGTCTTAACCCAGACTGGGCTTCTCTGGATAGATGTTTCTGGGTCAGCTATACTGACCTCTACAGGGATGTAGCGGGATGAGGCTCTCCAGAGCTGCTACTTTGTCCATTTCTAGGAAGGAGTAGAAAGGCAAAGGATGAAGGGGCCATCTCTATCAGGAGAGAGTGAGGTGTCACCCGTAGTCAGTCTCAATTTAACCCCACTAGGTGAAGTCAATGTCAACTTCATTTTTCCTTTAGGAATATGTGCAAATTTAGAGGAATTTAAATAGAATTCTGAGAAGCAACCTCACCTTCTGTCTAGGCATGCGAATGCTATCCTAGACTCAAGTCAATTGGATTCACAAGAGAAAAAGAAATTTTGTGAGATGGAGATAGTTTTTGTGAAGTAATCGGTAGCATCATCCCGCCCCCTCTCATTCCCACCTCTGCATCCTCCAAAATTTCCAAAAATGATCCCCTTATACTATCCTTTATATTCAGATGAAGCACACATTTGTCTGGTGTTAACCTATATTGTGCATCAGTGCCCAATAGCCCCAAAAACCTTCACTTACTATCTCCAGGTCGTCTAGCTTCTATTAAAACTGAAGCAAGGCTGGCCCGGTGGCAGAGCAGTAAAGTTTGCACATTCTGCTTCAGTGGCGTGGGGTTTGCGGGTTCGAATCCCAGGTGTGGACCTATGCACCTCTTGTCAAGACGTGCTGTGGCAGGCATCCCACATAAAATAGAGGAAGATGGGCATGAATGTTAGCTCAAGGGCCATCTTCATCAGCAAAAAGAGGAGGATTAGCGGCATATTTTGGCTCAGGCCTAATCTTCCTCAAAAGAAAAAAAACCACAACTGAAGCATAATTTGCATCTGGTAAAATGACTCAAATCTGAAGTGTGTAGCTTTCTACTCATGATTTGTTTATCTATTTCCTGTTTGTGTACATTTGAGTTGTTTTTAGTTTGTCCTCTTATGAATAAACCTGCTATGATTTTTTGTACCAATTTTTTTAAATACCCATAGGGTAGTTGCATCTTTAATTTTGTTAGCAATTGCCAAACTGTTTTCCAAAGTGACTGCATACTTTTACCTTCTTACCATCAGTACATGAGTGTTTTCAGTTGCTCCAAATCCTGCAAAACTTTTGTATTGTCTTTTTAATTGTAGCCTTTCTATTGAGCGTTCAGTGGTATCACATTGTGATTTTAATTTACATTTCCTTGATAAAGAACAATGTTGCTTGCCTTTTCACGCTTGGTATTGGTCATTTGAGTATCTTCCTCTGTAAAATGTCTGCTCAAGTTTTTCCACACTTTTAAAAGTTGAGTTGTGTGCTTTTGCTTATTGATTTGTATGAGTTATTTGTATATTCTGGATATGTCTTTTGTTTTATATATACATTGTGAATATTTCTCCCCTTTCACTTTCTTAAGCTATCTTTTGATGAATAGAAGTTTTATTTTTATGAAATCTAATTTAGTAATTTTTCATTTATAGTTAGTCCTCTTTATTTCCTGACCAAGAATTCTTCACTCATCTCTAGGTACAAGTACATTTTTGTATATTTTTTCTGTTTTCTTCAAGAAATTTTATAGTTTTAGACCTCACATTTAGACCTATGAGACACTTTGAATTAATTTTCGTGTGTGGTGTGGACAAAGGGGTCAAGGTTTGTTTTTCATGTGTATATCCAATTGTTCCAGCTGGATATATTGAATGGGTCCTCCCTTCACCATTAAATTTCATTGACACTTTACCAAAAATCAAGCAATCATATAAATAAAGATACATTTCTGAGCTCTCTCTTCTGTTGCATTGATATATTTATGTATTTTTATACAAACACTGCACTATACTAATTATTTTAACTTCATGCTAAGTCTTGAAATGTGGTAATGTGTCTAGTACCATTTGGTGGGTTTTCTTCAAGATTGTCTTCGCTGTTCCAGGTCATTTTCATTTCCATTTCAGAATTGACTTGTCAATTTCCAAGGACAGCGACCAGACTCCTCTTCCCAGGCTTGGAGTGAAGTGGTTAGAGTCAGGGTCTGCTCTCCCAAAGCCTAAGCTGTGGCAGCACGGCCTCATTTGCTGTAAGATATCTATGGACTGTGGTTAGGGACGAAGATCACAAAGGATCACATTAAAACGACCTCTAGTTTCTCACTGAAAACACCTGATGCAGTTGGACGATGCAGATATGTATTCAAAATTCCAAAAGGTTTGGTACCTGGAATGCTATATCCTATCAAATTATCATTTAAGCAAAAGAGCCAAGTAGTGATGTTTTTCAGATATGCAAGCACCTAGAAAGTTTTTCTTCAGCTGGTGCCTTACAAAGAATGTCTTTCATTGGTCATCTGATTTATTAATAGTTTTAAATTCCATGAGCCGTAAATATTTATTTGAACTAATCCAGACATTACAAATGCGTATAAAGTGGAAATTTTCTCCCTGTCTGTCCCCCCATGCATTTCCATTCTTACTCCACTGACTATACACATACATATATTTATACATTTTAAACATAATGAATTCATACTTTTATACTTTGTTCCACATATTGATTTTTCTACTTAATGACTTTTCAAGGAAGTAAAGGGCATCCATTTGATTCTTTGAACCTGCTGCATGCATACCATTATATTCTATGTAAATAATCATAATTAATTTCTCCATTCCCTATTGATAGGAATTTAGATTGTTGCCAACTTTTATCTGCCATAAACTGAGGTCCACTGAAAATAAAAGATATCTCAATATTCAATATACATTTATGACAACATTTCAATAGGTTAGGCTCCGAAGAGTGAGAGTTCCTAAAATAAAATATTAAATTACTTATTTAAAAAAACTTTTGCTTTTACTAAAAAAAACGCCACTAATATCAGATTTTACAAAACCTTTTAAAATTAGAATCAACTATTTTTAAACAGATAACTTTAGGGATAGATGGAGGGAAGAAAAGTTCCAACCTCCCTGGTATGGAATGGATACATTTCATGTTGTCACTCTTCATTCTTATTCTTTATGGCCATTAGCATTTTTTAATTATATGGTAGAAAAATAAGAGGAAATTAACAAGAAATAAAGCCAAAGCAATATAATAAAGTAAGAGTAGAAAGAGAAAAGAGGAGTAAATGTACAAACTTGATTTCTAAACAGGAAAAATGTTTTTTGAGAAAAAATAAATTACAGAAATCCTCAAAATGAGAAAATTAGCTAAAATGTAATCATGCCCTTCCCTCTCTGCCTCCATTCTTTTCCTCTTCTAATGTTTGCAAAGACATTCAACAGCTATAAATTAAGAAATTGTGTTAAGTAATACACTGGAATTTGAAGGATTTTGGATGATAAATCTTAATAAAAAGAGAGAAATTTGTTCACGAAATATTTTTGGGAAAAGAACTAGTTTAATGCAGTGTTTGGAAGATGAGAAAGTGATGAATCTTCGTAGGAAAGAGGAAGAATAGTGAGGATGATCATCACGATTTCAAGAGAGTCAAGGCCAACTGGTGGGCCATCAACAATTGATGTAAGTACTCTTAATAGTCTTGTCTCACATGAGTTAAAAATGCTAACCTCCATCAGCTTGATTGTTTACCAAGAACAAGGGGAAACTAGAGTTGAGTGGAGCCAATTCCACTTGTGGGCTTGTCATGAGGGTGCTGCCTGGGATTACTTCTTTCCCATCAGCTTCCTCAGGCCCCGTTTCAGGTCTTTGTTTCTCAGGCTGTAGATAAAAGGGTTTAGCATGGAGGACAAAACTGTGTAGACAATTGTTGCTATGTGGTCCCTGACGGTGTAGGTGGACAGGGGCTGTAAATAGACATAGAAGATGCTTCCATAAAACAGTGTTACCACAGTGAGGTGAGAACCACAGGTGGAGAAGGCTTTACGTTTCCCAGCAGCTGAGGGAATTTTGAGAACCGCAATGAGGATTAGTACATAAGAGAAAGCAATGAATAGAAAGGGAGTCACCAAAACAACAGATCCTTCTATCATTATCACAATTTCATTGACAAATGTGGAGGAACAAGACAATTTCAGCAGAGGGCCAATGTCACAGAGAAAGTGATGGATAACATTGGAGTCACAGAAGATGAGATGATTCAGCAAAAGTGTGTGTAGGAATGAGTGGAAGTGAGGAAATGAGCAGGAGAAGGCCACCAACAGGACACAACGGTGGTGGCTCATGGTGGTGACATAGTGGAAGGGGTCACAGATAGCCACATAGCGGTCAAAGGCCATGACTGCCAGAAGGAAGCTGTCAGAGTTGCCCAAAGCATAAATAAAATACATCTGTGTCAGACACCCAGCATAGGAGATGGTCTTCTTTGACAGGAAGTCCACTAGCATCCTGGGGACTATGGTTGTTGTAAAGCAAATGTCAGTGAAAGACAGGAAACTCAAGAAGAAATACATGCGAGTCTGAAGCTGGGGGTCAGAGTAGATGGCCAGGATGATGAGTAGGTTCCCTGTTATGGTGACCAGGTATATGGTGAGGAAGAGGATAAAGAGTGGCTTCTGGTCCTCAGGCCGGGAGGAGAGTCCCAGGAGGATGAACTCAGAGACACTGCTGGTTTGGTTGACTTTTTCCATTGACTTGGGTCTAGTTATATATGAAAAGTTTTCTTATTTAATGTACTTCAATGCCTTCACCCAAATCATGAGAACCCAGCAAGTGTTTGTTTTCTCAGTTTGGTCACAATTAGCTGTTGTGCAGGGACAACTTGTCAACCTCATTGTCCTTGATGTCATCCTCTCATCCCAAATCAGTGAACATCATAAAGGCCTTATCTTGAAAGCTGGGGGAACAGAACAAGAGTTTTCCTTTAGAGACCATCAGAGGTGGATCTCTCTGATTCAAGTTCATTAGTTCTTATTCTACACAAAGCACTGTTCCCCTGCTGAAGACACAGCAATAAAAACAGATAAATCTTTGCCTTTGCGAATCTCATGTTCTAGTTGGGGAGAAGGATCATCAACAAACAAAATATGTAATATAATATCAGGTAGGGATAAATTTTCTGTACAAAATAAAGCAACATACAAGGGGATGGAGATGGATGGAGAATGTGGGTGGAGGTATGTTATACAGGGAGGTCACAGGACACACATTCCCTATCAAAACAAATTCAGTTCTGTCATTCTAAAGTTCATCTTTCCATTGTCATGGGAAAAAATAAGCATTTGTCAACATAACCAATAAGGCAAATCTAGGAGGAATGTTGAACCAGCTTCAAAAACAATGAGTTTTTTTCTCTTCTGAGGACACGATGAGAGATTCATCCTCCTTAGCTCATCGCATGCTATCATCATCAGACTGTACAAGTTTCCTCTTTTTTGTAAATTGATTTTCCTTTCTTTAACACCCTGTCCTACATAATCTTTGTACAAGATGGTCATGCATTGCTGAGTATTCAATTCATGCTTTTAAAATTCATCTCTCATATATGGATCCAAAAATATCTATGAGAAACTTGTTAATTTTTAAAATATACTTGTGTTTTTTAAGTCATTCAGCTACTTAGTGATGGACATCAAAGTGACCTACGTTTCTCACTATTACAAAAACTCGGCAATGAGAGATCTTGTATCTGAAAAGTGTTTTAAATCAATTTTTTTAGAGTCAGCATATTCATCCATACCTTATGAATGGGCAAAGTACATAAAGAGTCTCAAGCATTTTGTGCCATTGGTTATTTACATATTCTTGGTTTCCATAAAAAATCCCTACAATGAACATACTTATATCCTCGAAGTGATTAAAATAGCTTCTTTAGAGGTAGCAATTCTTTTACACATTTAGAGTGGGCCTATTACTTTGGACTTTTCATGCATTTAAAAACATTTTATATCTATATTAATGTATATAATAATATATTAATTCATTTAACAATTAATTGCCTACATTTTAGTTGTAAGTTACTAAACAGCTTTAAACTTCAGTCTTTTTGTGCATAATATTGGACACAGATAGCCACATTCACATGAAGATTTAGTGAGATAATGCAATTTAAGCACTGGGGAGAAAGATCTTGTAAGTATCTTGTAAACACTCAGGAGAAGCTAACGATCCTCCTAAATCCCAGTGTCATCTTCCCTTATCTGCTATTCCTGTATGTTCTGAAAAGCAGTTAACTCACATGCTTCAAATATATCTCTCATTGCCAAATTGTCAGGCTAATTTCATGATTTTGTTAGATTTTATAGATGGAATATTTGTTTCTGCATTGAATAATTTGAGTAAATCAATAATTGAAGTTAATAATACTCAACCATATTTATTGAAAATGTGTTACATGTCAAGCCTATGCTAAGAATCTCATTAAATCCCATGATAAGCAGTCATGAGTCACGTGTTGTTATCAGAAGACTGAGGCTGAGAGATGTAAAGTGGTTTGCTCAAGGTCACTAAGGAGTGAATAGCAATCAGGATTTGAACCCCAAGCTGACTCATTCTGAAACTCATGCTCTCAATCCTGATGCTTCGCCTCCTCGTGTTTTGGTATATGCATTGTCTATCATGATCACGCACATGCATTGTCTTCCTCGCTGTGATAATGTCCTACATTAACTACCCTTCTATCCGCCTTAATGACAAGCTTTCTTCCCCCATGTTCAGAATCTGTCCTTGTAATTGCAAGAGAAGTGACATATCTTCCTGTGTTGTACAGATGGTGGAATTTGAAAATTTGAATACCCATGTTAACTGGACAAAATCAGGTGGAAAAAAATTGACTGTGCATGGCTGGAGTGTGTCTGGTGTGCGGAATTGTGATCGTGCAGCAGAGAGTGCCCTGGACATAAGACTTTTGATGTGAGTTTGATTTGTCCTCCATCACCTGCTCACAAGCAGATTCCTGATGTTTCATGAATAGCAAGTGTGATATCATATCTTAAAAGCAATTTGTCAGTCATAGATCAATACTCAAAAATAAGTCATTTGTGGAAGGGCTGCCTGGAGAATGCTGAATACAAAGCATTAGTGACCTGAGTTAATTAATGAGATTGGGTGCTCCAGGTTGTAGACATGAGGATCACCCACGTTGATGATTAGAAAAAAGGAAGAAGGTTTTTGATCTGAGAAGCAGGAAAAATAGTTCTAAAAGCACAAGGTGAATGGATGAGGCTGAGAATACAGTAGATATTTTTTTTTTCTTTTCTAGTGATGGGGTTTTGCTTCCACCAAAACATACAGTGTAGATGACCTAGAGGTCAAATTTGATGGACTTAAAACAAAAAGCTAGGTGAAAGTTTTAGTTGGACTCTATGAGTTTCTAATCCATGAAATATCTGAAAGTACCATGGAGGAAGGAATAAGTACCAAACTGGGTTGGAGAAGTCAGGAGGGTGTCAAGATTACCGAAGCTCACCTTTATATCTAGATGTGTTTCTTTTCTTTCCAGTTTCTCCAGAAGCTGATGTGTACCACATCTGCTAATCGGCTCCAAGTCTGCTTCTCAGGAAAAGCTCAGCTACTTCATGTTTCTCCCATGTAATTCTGGGCTGATTAACAAGGAAAGAGACAAGAAAGAAGGGAGGAACTGATACACTGTTTTAACACGATAACATGTTTCCCTTTTAGTGGCCTCAATCCTGTTTCTTTCCTAACATCTGGTCCCCAGTGTGATGCTGCCCTAGCTCCATCTCAGAAGGCAGAAATGACCTGACTCAAGTGGCAAGGACTCTCTTGATTCTGGAAACCCAGGCAGCTTCTCATGAGTCTGAGCTATGCTAATGGCCTCTGGGGTCCTTGTTAGGTGGATGTAGTTGTGGAGTGATGACCTCTCAGGGGACTTTGTCTTGTTATCTCTCTAAGCAGAGAAAGTAGAATAGGAATCAGTTAGCAGAGCTGACTTGAAGGGGATAAGGGGACACTTGAAGCTTCCTGTTAAAATGTTGGGGCTAATCTCAGAGCTTCTTAGCCTCACTGCAATGTCTCAATGGCATGCTTCAGTTTCCCCAATTATGGGTTATCAAGGGTGAACAAATGTTTCTGTAGATGAATATCTTTATGGTTGGGGATTCAGATGTAGCTTGAGGTATGTTCTAGAATTGGGCAGGTCTTAAGTTAATATGGGGAGGTTGAAGTTTTCAGGCTATTCAATGGGAGTAGATCAATGGTGTGTATGTGCATTCCAGTGTCTGGGGAGGCATGTGGATTAGATTTTTTTTTCTGTGTGGGATTAGGTTAATCTTAGTTTATGCATGGTTAAAGCACAGGGGCAGGCAAAGGGTATCGTCACATTTAGAAAAGTTGCTTTAGAAAAAGAAGGTATATGTTTTCAGAGTTCATGCTCAGAGTAGTGTGCTGAGGGTTAGTGCTGAGGAAAGGAGATATTTATTAGAATGCTGGTTGTGCCACTTAGTCGCTTTTTTTTATTGTTATTATTTGTTATCTTTTGAGGAAGATTAGCCCTGTGCTAACATCTACTGCCAATCCTCTTTTTGCTGGGGAACATTGCCCCTGAGCTAAAATCTGTGCCCATCTTCCTCTATTTTGTTTGTGGGACGCCCGCCACAGCATAGCTTGATAAGCAGTGCATATGTCCACGCCCTGGGTCTGAACAGGCAAATCCCGGGCCCGCTAAAGTGGAGCACATGAACTTAACAGCTACGCCACTTGGTGGCACCTACCACTTCGTTGCTTTTAGCAAGTTACTTTGCCTCTAAAGCTTCAGTTCTTCATTTGAAAAATGAGGACAACTCTTCTTGGCACTAAAACAAGAGAGAAAATGTCCTTTCGGATTTTATAGAGAGAATATTGTGCTTTTTGGTGAACATCATCCACAACTATATTACAGGAAATACAAAAACATTCTGCTATTGCTCTCAGTGTAAACCATTGCCTCACATAATACGCTTGTGTCTTTTTTCTTAGCTTTGAATTTAATTTTTAAATTTTAATCTCCTTATTAACGGTAAGTACTACAGAGACAGAAAGGCCTGGGTTTGAGTCCTGCCTCCTCCACTTACTATTCATGTGACTTTCCTTCTTTCTGTTCATTTATTAAACAAACATTTATTTGTTTATTTCCAATTTTATTGAGATATAATTGACATATAACATTGTGTAAGTTTAAGGTGTACAATGTAACGATTTGATGTACATATATATTACAAAATGATTACCACAATAATGTTAGTTAACACACCCATCACCTAACACAGTTACAGATTTTTTTCTTGTGGTGAGAACTGTTAAAATCTACTCCCTTAGCAACTTTCAAATATACGAAACTATAACTATAATCACCATGCTGTAAATTACATCTCTAGAATTTATTCATCTTACAATTGGAAGTTTGTAACCTTTGACCATCTTCATCCATTTCTCCCACCCCCATTCCTCACTCCTGAAAACCACAAATCCACTCTCTGTTTCTATGAGTTCTATGTTTTTAGATTCCAGATATAAGTGAGAATATGCATTATTTGTCTTTTTCTGTCTGACTTTTTTCACTTAGCAAAATGCCCTCCAGGTTCATCCATGTTATTGCACCTGGCAGGATTTCCTTCTTTTTATGGCTGAATAATATGCTGTTTTATATAGATTTTTTATTTTATTTATCCATTCATCAACTGTTAAACACTTAGGTTGTTTCTATGTCTTGGCTATTATAAATAAATCTGAAATGAATTTGGAAGTGTAGATATCTCTTTGAGTTAATGATTTCATTTTCTTTGGATATATGCCCAGAAGTGGGATTGCTGGATCCTATGGTAGATCTATTTTTAATTTTTTGAAGACCATTCATACTGTTTTCCACAATGGCTGCATCGATTTCAATTCCCACCAATAGTGCACAAGCTTTCCCTTTTCTCCACATGCTCACCTGCACTTGTCCAACTGGTGGGAGTGTGGTGGGTTCCCATTGTAATTTAATTTGAATTTCTCTGCTTATTAATGAAACTCAGCATCTTTTCATATGCATATTGACCATTTGGAGTTCCTTCTTTTTGACGAAATGTTTGTTTGATTATTTTTCACAGTTTTTTCCCACCTGTTTTGTCTGTCTTTTCGTTACTGATTTCTAGGGATATTTATGTATTCCTAATTTGAATGTTTTGTTGGTTTTATGAATTTCGAATACCTTTTAACATTCTGTTATTTGTCTTCTTCCTCCATGATGTCTTTTGATAAACAGAACCAAAGAATTTAATTTCAACATGGTCCAATTAATGTTATTTTCTTTTGTGGTTAGTGCCTTCTGTCTGTGACTCACTTGAGAAATTATTTCTTACCTCAAGGAGACAAAGATATTTTCCTATACTATTTGCTAAAATATTAATAGTTTTTGTTTTTTGTATGCAAATTTATGATTCATCAGGAGTTAATTTTTGCATATGGTATGGGGTAGGGACCAATTTCATTTTTCCATGTGGATTGCCAACTGTCTTTGCTCCATTTATGAAAAGATGCTCTCTAGTGCCTCATTCATAAATCAAGCGTATACCAATGTGTGAATATGTTTCTGTGCTCTCTATCTTGTGGTATTTGTTCTGTTTGTCTACTCCTTCAACAATATCTGTATAGTCTTAATTACCATGGGTCTACAGTAGTTCTTGATATCTGGTAGACTAATGATTCTCAAAGTACTGTTTCTAAATCAGTACACCAGCATCACCCGGGGGTTTGTTAGAAATGCAAATTCTTGTACCTTAATCAGATTTACTCAAGGGTCATAGTCATAGGTCTATGGCCATGCTCAGCCTTGGAGGAAATGTTAAGATCAGGATTTTCTCTTCCAAGTCCAAAGTGTTGATAGTAATATAGGACAACTATAGGTTATGTGGAGGTGAGATTGCTTCCTGCATTCTGTGTTTCCTCTTTATCTGGTTCTACTACAAAGTAAGAATTAGGACATTGAATGGGGTATTCCTTTGGTGACCTAACCTCCTTTATATTACCCCTCTCCTACCGTGACATGATATTATTGCTATTTGAACAAAAAACAGAGCAATAGATTATGTTACATTTGTCTTACTGATTAGTAGTTTTAATTCTACAAAAAATACATGTCCTCTTTTAACAAATTCAAATATTCAGATATATACAAACAAAAAAGCAAATGTTATCTCCATCTTCCTAGAAGAATCTCCTAGAATTAACCATTTTTAATGGCAGGTTTTCTTATTGGATATATAATCTCACCTATTTACCACACACATGTACACACTCACTTATTCATATTTTTCACCTTAATAGGTTTATTCTTGAGCATTTTATTTTGCAACCTGCTCTTCATACATAGTGGCTTTTCAGGGCAGTGATAGAGATATAATTTATTATTGGTAACTACTACATATTATTTTTTTCTGTGGAAAAATTGAACTATTATTGATCTATTTCTGTATTGATGGACATTTTGGTTGTTTCTAATTTTTCACTATTACAAACAATGCTGCAGTCAATGAATGTGTATGTGCAGCTTTATATGCTTGATAAAGTGTTACTATAAGCATGAGTTATAGAAATGCAAACATAGAGACATAAAGAATGATCAGAAATTGTCAAACTTCAATCTTCTCACATAAAGATCAGGTTAATTTTCTCTGCGAGTAGGGGGGGCGCTGATTAAAATCCACATTCACAAGTCCCTCATGAGACCTACTGAATGATATCTCTAGGAATAATATAGGAGAATAGTAAATGGTAAAAATATTAAGATATAAAACATAGCAAAGTCTAAAAGCACTAAGAGAAGTATAGAGAATGAACGAATGAAGGAAGGAAGGAAAACAAAAGTGAACAGAATAAAGTCCTTGCCTGCAGCACTGGAGGACTATTTACATCACGGAGCATCCCAATATGTCCGCGTCTGCTTCTGGAAGTTCCTAGTTATATCCGTCTTCAGTGCTCCCGTATGGCTTTTAATTCTCCCTTTAAAAGATACTGAGGATAATCCTAAGTACATACAACAAATCTTTCCCTGGGAAGTGGATAGGTTTCTGAATAGTAGTGATGGAGGAAATAGGGGAATCTCTAAGAGAAACTGAAGCTAAGAGAGGGCTCAAGAGGAGTGAGCACCTGTGAGTGACAAATACCAGACCCAGAGCAACTCAGCCCCACGCTGTACCACTGGCCTGATCACTGGGGCAGGTGAGTGCTAAACTACTAAGTCACTAAGCTCACCAGGGCTAAGAGTTTTTGCACTACAGAGCCCAGAACATTCTGCTGTTGAAGATATGGAAGAAGGAAAGGGTGTGATCCCTGTATAAACTGATGGGCCAGATACATTCATGGCTTTGGTGGAAGTTTCAAATGTATGGGTGTCTCAATCTCTGTCTCTGTGTCTCTCTTCCTGAGTTACTGTAACAACTTTCAAAAAGCTAGGAAAGCTGATTAATGAAGTTCATTAAAATAAGAAGGTACTAAGGGAACAAAAGTCATTGAGTGGATGTAAATTAGTTCCAGCAAATTTTGTGGAAAACAAAGATTTCAACAACACTTAGAGGGAATGAAAAAGATGTGGTTTCCTGGAGAAGAGGAAGATGGGAAGAGAAAGGCAGAGACATGAAAACTGGAAGCTGAGATTTTGTTAGACTTCAAGCCAATTACTGAATCATAAAACAGTCTCAAAGGTATAGTCACATGTAAAGAAATGAAGGAATAAAACCCAACATCCAGGACACATATGAGTTATAGCTGTTGACTTACAGAGTTTGCTGCGTGTATCAGGAACCAGTAGAAATGGGGTCAAGAGAATCAGAGATGCTCATGAACATGGTTACAGAGGTTCTGCCTAGGATTTCCTCCTGCTCATCACCTTCCCCAGGCCCCTGTTCATGTCTTTGTTTCTCAGACTGTAGATAAAATGGTTTAGCATGGAGGATAGAACTGTGTCGACAATTGTTGCCAGTTGCCCCCTAACAGTGTAGCTGGACAAAGGCTGTAAATAGACATAGAAGATGCTTCCATAAAAGAGGATCACCACAGTAAAGTGGGAACCACAGGTGAAGAAGGCTTTGCACGTCCCAGCAGCTGAGGGGATGGTGAGAAATGCAATGAGGATTCGTACATGAGAAAAAGCAATGCATAGAAAGGGGATCACCCAAACAACCAGTCCTTTTGCCTCTATTGTGATGTCATTGACAAATGTGGAGGAGCAGGACAATTTCAGCAGAGGGTTGATGTCACAGAGGAAGTGATGGATAACATTATAATCACAGAAGTTGAGAAGTTTCAGGAGAAGCATGTGTGGGTGTGTGCAGAGGTGAGGAAATGAGCATAAGAACAGTAGCAGGACACAGTGGTGGCGGCTTATGGTAGTGACATAATGGAAGGGGTCACAGATGGCCATATAGTGGTCAAAGGCCATGACTGCCAGAAGGCAGCTGCCAGTGTTGCCCAAAGCATACATAAAATACATCTGTGTCAGACACTCTGCATAGGAGACGTTCTTCTCTGACAGGCAGTTTACTAGCATCTTGTTGACACTTGGGAAGCAAGTGTAAGTGAAAGACAGTGAACTCAAGGAGAAATACAATGGGATCTGGAACTGAGGGTCAGAGCGGATGGCCAGGATTATGAGCAGGTTCCCTGTTACGGTGACCAGGTACATGGTGAGGAATAGGATAAAGAGTGGCTTCTGGTCCTTCACCTGGGAAGGGAATCCCAGGACGATAGAGTCAGAGACACCACTGTTTCCTCGACATTTTCCATGCCATGATCATGGAGTGAGCTAAAATAAAGAAGATCCAACCATTTAACACACATGTCTTAACTGTAATCATAAGCAAGCCAACAAATCAATGCTTCTTTCTCCATTGACTTTCCACCCATAGGGTCATGGTTACCTACCATGTGGGCAACTCATCAACTTTGTGGTCCTTGATGCTGCCCTCCCTTCCCAACTATACGACTTCACAAGCTTCTTGTGTCTATAACGTTGACTTAAGAGGAAGAATGTTCTTTCAGGAACAGAAACCATCCTGATTCAGTTTAATATTAAATGCTAAAAGTAATTCTTTACTGAGCACTTGCTCTGTGAAAAATACTCTTCTGGGAGTGAGGACACAACTGTGAATAAGGTAGTGAAAGGTCTGGCTTTGTAGATGTTGCATTCTAATGCAGGTTCTATCTATCTATCTATCTATCTATCTATCTATCTATCTATCTATCATCTATCTATCTGTCAGTTATCTATCATCTGTTAATTCTCTATCATCTACCAATTATTTATCATCAGTTATCTATCTTACCTATCTCTCATCTATCTATCTGTCATCTATATCATCCATCTATCTATCGTCTATCATCAAGTAGTTCTACATTTTGTGAAGAAAAATAAAGCCACATGAAGGGATAGAGACTCACAGTAGTAAGGTGGAGAATTTGTTTATTTCAGATAAGGTGGTTTTATTTTTCTCTGTCTATGTGAAAACACATTTTCAGTTATCTCATGTGAAGTTTTATCTCAAATTCCTTGCCAAAAAAGGGGCTTGATAAAATAATCAACAGGGAAATCCGAGGAATAATGATCCCAGACGAACAAAGTTTTACTGATGTGCTTGCTTTATTTTCAGAGACACTTATTTAGAAGTTCATATTCCTTAGTGAACAACAAACTATCAGTCTCAGTCCGCACAAATCCTTATTTTTAAATTTGCTTTTTCCTTATTTTTCCTTTAATTTCCTAAACCTGTCATGTTCCCACATCTGGGACACTCAACCATTAAGCAAGCAAATGTCCCTCCATGCCATCATCCATTTGTTTATTTATCTATGTATATATCTTTGAAAATATATATTATTGCTTTGTTTATATGTGTTTTTGTTCCGTTTACTTCAACAATAATGTGTCATATATCTCACTCTGTTTTTTTCTCTATATATACAATTTTTTTAGGTCTATCTATGTTTTGATTCTTTACTTTTCACCCCTTGTTGTATGCATGCAGCACACTTGACTTAATATGTTTCCCTAGATTCCCTCTAAATCTATACTATCAAGAACAACATTGATTCAAGTATCCTCATTCCCACAAAGTGTTTTAAATTCTTCATCCAGACATTTAGAATGTGCATATTGGATAGGCCCTTTTTATAGCAGTTCAAGGAATGACCATTTATCCATTCCTTTACACAACACTTAAAAGCCTGTTTTCCAGGTGGTTAACATCAGGCACGTTATTAAATATCTTTAAACTTCAGTTTTCTCATCTGCAAATAGGGTATACTAACGTTTTCCTCATAAGAGTTTTGCAAGGTGTTCATGATACTTAAAATGGCTTGAAAGACAGAGCAAATATTTGATACCATTCTCTTCTCCTCCCTCTCTTCATTATTGCCAAGGAATTTTTCCCTAAATAGGTACTTGTACATGTTCTCATGAGTAAAAAACCTGAATATTAAAATGACCTTAGCCCTCACACTCCAATGCTCTAATGGTCAAATTAACCTTACTATAAATTTAGAAAGCTTTCTTCAATGGGATATTTTCTAATGCTTTGAATAATATGAGAGGGAATCAGTAATGAAGCATTTACCTTATACAGGAAGTAGTTTGTTTAATCCTCACGACACTCTTGTGAAGCATAAGCTAGTTTTATTCCCATTTCTTTCCTTTGGTGAGGAAATAGATATAGAGACAACATAATTTTCTAAAATCACACATCAAGTAAACAGCAGAAAGAAGATTAAAATTCAAGACTAATTCTGAATCTCAAGATTTAACCATGATACATCTTTTCATATTTTTGTAAAGCTATAAAAGTATATCTAAAACAATCATGTGTAGGATCTATTTTTCTTTTTTCTTTCTCTCTCTCTTTTTTTTTTTTTTGCCTAAACTGTCTATTCATTTATTTAATTTATTTTAATTTTTAATTTTTTTAGCTTTCAGATTTCCATAGTAATATATTTCAAATTCTATGTAGATTACATGATGTTAACCACCCAAAAACTATGTATAGTCCAACACCTCACATGTGAGCCTAATCACCCTTTTTGCCCTCCTCCCTACTCCCTTCCCCTATGGTAACCACCAATCCAATCTCCATTGCTATGTGTTTGTCATTGTTATTATCTTCTACTCATGAGTGAGATCATATGGTATTTGACTTTCTCCCTCTGACTTATTTCACATTGTCCTGGAAGTTGTAACCATTGCAATAGAGCAGGAAAAATATATAAAAGGCATCTACATTGGAATAGCAATTAAAATGGTTTTCATTGCAGAGGACATTATCACCTATGTAGAAAATCCAGTGGAATACACAACAATGTTACTAGAACTAATAAGTTGACTTTGGCAAGGTTTTTGTTTACGTTAATAGTGAGCAGTTAGGAATGGAAATTTAAAACAGTACCATTTAAATAGTATCAAAAATATGACATACACAGAAATAAATCTAATGAGAACATAGAAGACTTTTATTCTAAAAAGCACAAATCATTGCAGAAATAAATTAAGGAAGATGTAAATAAATGTAGAGATATACCATGATCATGGGTAGGAAGGCTTATTATTGTTAAATTGGTAATTCTCTCTAAAGTGGTCTATAGATTCAATGCAGACCCATTCAACATATTGTCAGTCTGTCTTTTTTTTTGGTGGAATTCGATGAACTGACTCTAAAACTTTTATGGAAGTGCAAACAATAGGGAAGAGCCAAAACAATTTTGAAAAGAGGAACTAAGTAGGAAGATTGCCTGATTTAAAACCTGATCATACAGCTATAGTAACCAAGACAGTATGATATTAGAATAAAGATAAAAATAGATCAATGGAACAGAACAGAGTCCATAAACAGATCCATACATGTGTGCACAACTGATTTTACACTAAGGATCAAAGGCAATTCAGTAGAAAAAAATACATACTTTCAGCAAATGATGCTGAAAGAATTGAATATCCCCATTCAACAAAATGAACATTTAGCCAAACCTAGTAGTGAATACAAAAGGTAACAAAATGAACAATACATCTAAATATAAATCTAAAGCTACAAAAATTTTAGAAGACTATCTGAGAAGAAATCCGTAGGGTCTTGGATTAGGCAAGCTTTCTTATAAAAACACTAAGATCACAATGCATAAAAGAAAATATTGAAAATTGCTCTACATCAAATGGGACTTCATCATACTTTTTGAATAACACTGTTAACAGAATAAAACTAAAAGCCCAGATAGGTAAAAAAAAATGTTTATAAGTAATTTCTCTGATAAAGGACTTGAATCCAAAATATAAGAAAAAATCTTAAAGAAACAGTGATGAGTAGAAACAAAATTATAAAAAAATGGGCAAAATATTTGAACAGATACTTCACCAAAGAAGATATACACACAAGAAAGGAAGCTGCACAAAGTTAATCATTAAGGAAATGCAAATTAAGACCTGAAAGAGATACCACTACACATCCATTGCGACGTTAAAATTAAAAAAACCGACCATACCAAATGTTGACCATATGTATTAGAGTGTTAGAAGTCTTCATCACAAGAGAAAAGATTTTTGTGTAATTACATTTAGTGAAAGACGTTAACTAGACTCATCTTGGTGATCATTTTCCAATATACACAAATATTGAATCACTAGATTGTACACCTAAAACTAATTTAATGTTATACACCATTATACCTAAATACAAAATGAAAAAACAAAACAAAATGCCATTGACCACACTAGGACTCTGTGAGGGAATTCAAACTCTTGCACATTGTCTGTGAGAGTTAAAAATGATGCGGCAACTTTAAAAAACACCATCAATTTCTTACAACGTTGATTATATTCTTACCATATGATTCATCTGTTACCCTCTTAGCTTTTTACCCATGAGAAATGAAAGCATATGTCCATTCAAAGGCTTATTTATAAATGTTTGATTTAAGTTTGATAGAGCAAAACTGTAGACAACCCAATATTAACCACCAGGTGAATATGCAATGGAATATTATTTGGCAATAAAAGTAATGAAGTATTGATACACTAAAAAATTTGGATGAATCTCCAAATAACATGCTAAGTGAAAGAAGACAAAAAAATAGAGCATGCTACATGATTCCATTTACATAAAATTTTTGAAAGGCAAACTAATGCATAGTGATGGAAAGCAGATCAGTGGTTGCATGGTTACCGTGATGGGGGTTGGAGAAGGCTAGTATGGCAAGGAGAGGTTACAAAGTGGGACAAGGCATTCTTCAGGGGTAACGGATATTATCTCTACTTTTTGATGTGATAGCTTCATGAGTGAATGCACACGTCAGAACTTATCAAATTGTGCATTTGATTTCCTATTTATTTTTATTTTTGAAGTATTTTATTGAGGTCATATTGTTTTATAACATTGTGTAATTTCAGGTGTATATTATTATATTTCAGTTTCTGTAAAGCTTGCATCGTACTCACCACCAATAGTCTAAATTTTAGCCATCATCAAACATATGCGCCCCATTACCCCTTTCACCCACGCTCTACTCCCTTCCCCTCTGGTAACCACTAATCTGTTCTCTTTATCCGTGTGTTTGTTTATCTTCCACACATGAGCAAAATTGTATGGTGTTTGTCTTTCTCTGCAGACACAGAAAGACTGGCTTATTTCGCTTAGCATAATATGCTCAAGTCCATCCATGTTGTTACAAATGGGACATTTTGTCTTTTTTAATGGCTAATTTGTATTTCATTGCATATAAATACATATGTATACATCTTCTTCGTGCGTTCATCAGTTGATGGGAACTTGGGTTGTTTCTATGTCTTGGCTATTATGAATAATGCTGCAATGAACATAGTGGTGCATAAATCTCTTTGAATTGTTGATTGCAAGTTCTTTGGATAAATACCCACTATTGGGGTAGCTGGATCATATAGTATTTCTATTTTTGTTTTTTGAGAAATCTCCGTACTATTTTCCATAGTGGCTGCACCAGTTTGCTTTCCCACCAGCAGCATATGAGGATTCCCTTTTCTTCACATCCTCGCTGACATCAGTTATTTTTTTCTTGGTAATTGTAGCCATTCTGATGGGTGTGAGATGAGATCTAATTGTACACTTTTTTTTTGTTTGTTGTTGTTTGCTGGGAAAGATTTGCCCTGAGATAACATCTATTGCCAATCATCCTCTTTCTTTTTCCCTCCCCAAAGTCCCAGTGCATGGTTGTATATTCTAGCTGTTAGCCCTTCTATGTCTTCTATGTGAGCTACCACAAGAGCACAGCAATTGACAGATAAGTAGTGTGGTTCCATGACTGCGGTCTGACACGGGGCCCCCAACATGGTGAGAGCACAAACTTTAACCACTAGGCCATCAGGGCTAGCTCTCATTGTAGTTTTGATTTGCATTTCTCTAAAACTTAGTGATGTTCAACAACATTTTTTCATGTGCCTATGTACACCTGTATATCTTCTTTGGAAGAATGTCTTTATATCTTCTGCTCCTTTTTTTTTTTAAAGATTTTATTTTTTCCTTTTTCTCCCCAAAGCCCCCTGGTACATAGTTGTATATTCTTCGTTGTGGGTCCTTCTAGTTGTGGCATGTGGGACACTGCCTCAGTGTGGTTTGACGAGCAGTGCCATGTCCGCACCCAGGATTCGAACCAACGAAACACTGGGCCGCCTGCAGAGGAACACGCAAACTTAACCACTCGGCCACGGGGCCAGCCCCTTCTGCTCCTTTTTTGATTGGGTTGTGTGCTTTTTTTGTTGTTGAGTGGTAGGAGCTCCTTACATACGTTGGAAATTAACTCTTTATTTGGTATAAGATTTGCAAATATTTTCCCCCAGTTTTTAGGTTGACTTTTCATTTTGTTCATGGTTTCCTTTGCCTTGCTGAAGTTTTTTAGTCTGATGTAGTCCCATTTGTCTATTTTTTCTTTTGTTTCCCTTGACCGAGTAGATATGTTCTTCGGAAAAAACTGCTGTTAAGATCGATGTCAGTGTACTACCTATAATTTCTTCTAGAAATTTTGTGGTTTCAGGTCTTACATTCAAGTCTCTAATCCATTTTGAGTTAATTTTTGTGTATGGTGTAAGATAATGATCTACTTTCATTCCTGATAGTTAATGATGTTTAACATCTTTTCATGTGCCTCTTGGCCATCTGTATATCTTCTTTGGAGCAAGGGCTGTTCAGATCTTTTGCTCATTTTTTAATTGGGTGGTTAATTTTTTTGCTGTTGAGATATATGAGTTCCTTACATACTTTGGCCATTAATCTCTTATCAGATATATGGTTTGAAAATATCTTCTCCCAATTGATAGGTTGTCTTCTCATTTTGTTGATGGTTTCCTTTGCTGTGCACAAGCTTTTTAGTTTGATGTAGTCCCATTTGTTTATTTTTTTCCTTGCCTAATAAGACATGATCCATGAAAATATGCTGCTAAGATTGACATCGAAGAGCATACTGCCTAATTTTTCTTCTAAAAGTTTCATGAGTTCAGGTCTTATATTCAAATCTTTAATCCATTTTGGGCAACTTTCTGTGTGTAGTGTAAGATAGTAGTCTACTTTCATTCTTTTGCCTGTGGCTCTCCAATTTTCCCAACACCATTCATTGAAGAGACTTTCCTTTCTCCATTGTATGTTCTTTGTTCCCTTGTTGAAAATTAGCTGTCCATAGATGTGTGGGTTTATTTCTGAGCTTTCAATTCGGTTCCATTGATTTGTGTGACTGTTTTTGTTTCAGCACCATGCTGTTTTGATTACTATACCTTTGTAGTATATTTTGAAATCAGACAGTGTGATACCTCCAGCTTTGTTCTTTTTTTCTCAGGATTCCTCTGGCTATTTGGAGTCTTTTGTTCTTCCTTACAAATTTTAGGATTTTTTTCTATTTCTGTGAAAAATGTTGCTGTAACTTTGATAGAGATTACATTAAATCTGTAGATTTCTTTGGAAGTATGGACATTTACAATATGTTAATTATTCCAATCTAAGACCATACAATGTATTTCCATTTATTTGTGTCTTCATCCATTTCTTTCAACAATGTTTTATGGTTTTCAGTGTACAGGTCATTCACCTCTTTGTTAATGTTTATTCCTAGGTATTTCACTCTTTTTATAGCCATTGTAAATAGGACTGTATTCTTAATTTCTCTTTCTTTTACATTGTTGTTAGTGCACAGAAATGCAACTCATTTCTGTATGTTGATAATGTATCCTGCAACTTTACCATATCCATTTATTATTTCTAAAATTTTTTTTGGTGGGTTCTTTAGGGTTTTCTATATGTAAAATCATGTCATCTGCAAATAGTGACAGTTTCATTTCTTCCTTCCAAATTTGGATCCCTTTTATTTCTTTTTCTTACCCGATTGCTCTGCCTAGGATTTCCAATACTATGTTAAATAACAGTGGTGAAAGTGGATATCCTTGTCTTTTTCCTGGTCTCACAGGGATCGCTTTCAGTTTTTCTCCATTAAGAAAGATGTTAGCTGTGAGTTTGTCACATACAGCCTTTGTTATGTTGTTATGTTGAGATATTTTCCTTCCATACCCATTTTATTCAGAGTTTTTATCATAAATGAATGCTATATCTTGTCAAATGCTTTCTTTTCATCTATTGAGATGATCATGTGATTTTTATTCTTCATTTTGTTAATGTGGTGTACAATGTTGATTGATTTGTAGATGTCCAACCATCCCTTCATCCCTGGATTGAATCCCACTTGATCATGGTATATGACTTTTTAATATATTCTACTTGATCTGTATTTTGTTGGGAATTTTTGCATCAATGTGCATCAGTTATCACTGATGGCATTTAATTTTCTTTTTTTTTTTTTTGCGTTGTCCTTGTCTGCTTTTGGTATCAGGGTAATGTTGGTTTCATACATAAGTAACACTACATAATGATAAAGGGAGCAAACCAACAAGGGTATATAACACTTGTAAATATCTATGTACCTAACAAAGGAGCAACTAAATATATAAAGCAATTATTAACAGATGTAAAAGGAGAACTCTACAGTAACACAATAATAGTAGGCGAATTTAACACTCCACTTAGGGCATTGGACACATCATCCAAACAGGAGACCAATAGGGAAACATTTGGCTTAAATGGCACATTAAACCAAATAGACTTTGTAGATATATGCAGCATATCCCATCCAAAACCCACAGAATACACATTCTTTTCAAAGGCACATGGAACATTCTCCAGGATAGATCACATATTAGGCCACAAAATAAGTCTCAATAAATTTAAGACGGTTGAAATTATACCAAGCATCTTTTCCTACCACAACAGTATGAAACTAGAAATCAGCTACAGGAAGAAAACCAGAAAAGCCACAAATATGTGGAGATTAAACAAAATGCTACTGAACAATGAAGAAATCAAAGGAGAAATTAAAAAAAAATTCCTGAAGACAAAGCCCCCCAGTACATAGTTGTAGAATCTACTTGTGAGTGCCTCTGGTTGTACTATGTGGGACAACACCTCATCATGGCCTGATGAGCAGTGCCATGTCTGTGCCCAGGATGTGAACCAGCAAAACCCTGGGCCACCAAAGCAGAGCATGCAAACTTAACCACTTAGCCATGGGGCTGGCCCCTCAAACATTTTTATGGAAGAAATATTTCCAATTTATTATGCTTAGTAATTGTATAAATGGCCAGTTTCTGAAGAGTCTGAGAGGATCCAACAGCTATCCAGCCTGTGGGGGTGTCTGTTAATATGTGTTAAACATAAAACGAGTAAACTTGGATTGACTGACCTACTGAAATTTGTATCACATAGTTATATTTTTCTGTGGGGACAGCTGGGTATTTTTCATGGAGGAGTAGGTATTTATAAGTTTTGATGAATTTTTTAATCAATTAACTGAGGCCTTTGTTCACTCTAAATACTATATCATTGATGCTGATATATATCTATACTATATATACTATATATATATACTATATCAGCATCAATGATTATAGATATATTTATCTTTTGTTAGAATATACAAAGATAATGACAGTAAGAGCTGACATTAATTGTATTTTTATCATGTGCTTTAGCATGCGTCTCATTTAAACCTAATAATAACTTCATAATGACAATAATATTACTATCTACATTTTCAAGCTGATTAAACAAGGCTGAGAGAAGTTATTTTACTTGCTCATAGCCCACAATGAATGGCTGGCACAACCCAGCATCCAGTTCTGTCTGACCAGTCCATTGGCAACATCAGTTTTGGAGGATAAGTAAAGCATTCCTGCTTCCCAGCTGGAACTATGGGCAGGCAGAGAGGAGCCCAGGGCATTCTTGCTATCAGGGGCAGCATCTCAGGTGGCTCCTGCAGCTCAGTCCTTCCAGCCTCTGCACAGCCTCCTCCCCAAGGTATGATAGGAATGGGATGCAATTAGTCTACTTTGATTTTTTTTTCTAACCAGGAGCTTAGGGACATTTTCTGACCCCTTTCTGTGGCTTATGAGATGGCATCCTCCTACTTGTTGCTCTGAAGCTCAAGGACAGACACAGAAAGCTCAGGAGGTCATGGGCACACAAGGCTTTCTTCTTACATTTTTGTTCCTAGTGTTGACAACAGAAGCTGAGAACTTAGGAAGCTGTTTGGATTAGAAGGTGCCTAAGCTCACCAAGAACTGACACAGGTCAAAGTGACCTGGAAATTTTAGGTGGGTGAAGTATGTCTCTGTGTGTAGAGGTCTGCATATGTATTCCACATGGGTCTGTGTGGTGTTTCACTGCTCTTGTAATGCGGTTATATGTGGATGATATGTATAATATATACATATATATATGTGTGTGTATATATTATATATATATATTTGAGACAGAGATTTAAATGACTCACAACTTGATTCTTCTCTCTGACCCAGAGTACACAACACCAAATAAGCCCTCGTTAAGAAGTACAGGCCATTTCAGAGTATAATTTGGATCTCCGAATCCGTCCTTTGATCTTAAACATTTTCCACAAACTCCTGCAATAACTCCCGCATTTTCATACTTGGACAGACATCACAGTTAAGGCTATGAGACTGTACAGTCTGAAGAGAGACAGATGTGCTCCCCAATCTGGAGCAGATTGTTCCTGAGTTTACCTATGACCAGAATGGGGAGAGGACTTGAAATCTCTATTGAGTGATGTGGCTGTGTGATCTTGCATTCTGCTTATGAGCTACAGTCATGTGTGAGTTCTTGTGTTTAGAGTGTGTGTGTTGTGTGTGTGTGTTGTGTGTTTTGATGATATTTTACCTGCAGGTTGTGTTTTTGCTGTGGTTCCTGTGACTAAGTGGGGCCCAAGTGCCTCACTCACTGACCACCTTGAGTATAGATTAATGGGACTGGAACCTCTACTTCTGCAATGAGTGTGTACATGTGTGACAATGTGTTTTGTTTTTTTCTTGACTGTGAAGAGGTACGTGTGTGCAGTGGTATGTTTCTTGTCTTTTTTTGTGATGTGTGGGACTTTTATGTTCTTATTTTGTGTATGTGCTTGCATTCCTCAGTCTAGGCTCAGAATATGAGTTATATGCATGTGCTATATGATTTAGTTGTGTTACTGTATGTTTTATGGTTGTGTTGTACTGTGCAAATATTTGTGTCGGTGTGTGGTTGCATGCATTCTTTGTTGTTGTGTCCAGTCTGCAGTATTATTTCTGATTTGTGTTCATTTGAGTGTGTGGGTAAATAAACTATAGAATTACTGTCTCTTACTTAGGGTTGATATAGGTTGCAGGTGGCAAGAAATCACAAATGAGCCATTCAAATGCATGTATGCATGCATGTTTCCTGGACGTTATTTAGGGGCTTCCCGGTTGCGCCTCTGAAATCATGTTTCCTTAGCTGTCTTTCCACGGTTGCCATATTACCGCATTGAGCAGGCAGATTCACATGCATTTCCACCACTGGTCAGGTGTCATATACAAAACAATATAAGCTCTGTGTCTGCCGTACGTCAGATTGGGGCCCTGTCCTCAGTCTGGTCCATATATGTTTTTGTGATCTTGGGAAGTTACTTGAGCTCTCTGAGGTTCAGATTCCTCAATGGTAAAGGAGAGGTAACTATTCCTACTTCACAATGCTATTTTGAGGGTTAACTGAGACAATGTATACAAATCACTCAGCACCATGCCTGGCACATAATTGGTGCTCAGTAAAAAGGAGATATTTTTGTTATCTTTCTCCAAACCTGATGTTTGTCTCATGGAGGTTCCTTATTCACCATCTTCTGGTGCAGGACAAGTAGAAGTCAAAGAAAACTCATCCATGCAAAGGCTCCCTCTCGCGCTTCACCATCATGTATGACCTCCTTTCCATGGCTTGTGGCCCAGCTGCTTCCTTCACAAGGTCCTGCCTGAATCAAGGTTCCTAGTTGGTTCTGGTCCTCTTTGCTTCTTCTGGTTTCTTGGTGGGAACTGACACAGCATATGTCAGTGAGCAACTGGGCTTCCCCATAAGGGTCAGTCATTGTCCTCTTTTGTGGCCATGAATGGAGAGAACTGGTGCCGCTGTGCAAGTTTGCAGTCCATGAGGAAGACTCGCTGTCCTGCTCCTATACTTGAGGAAAATGTCAGTCTTGATTCCCCCTTCAAGGGTATGTGGTTGGTAATCCTTGCCTATAACTTAAGATCCAAAGTAATATTAAATCTGGAATCCACTGTCAAACAGTTCAGGGACCTCCAGTTGGTCATTTATCTCATTGGTCTGAGATTTTTCACATCTGTGAAATGAAGGACATAGTATTGCAGTACATACTACACAGTCTCTAAATACATGGCTATTATTTGAAGTTAAAGTGTGGGGAAATCCTTTGTAAATGGTATGACGTGTAAATATGATTGATACCTCTTTTGGACACAGGTAGCTGACATTACACAGCATGTCTCCTTATTCTAGTGAAGAGAATGACTTCTATGTATAGTGGTTAAGTGACGGACTCTGGTCAGATATACACCATGATTTCACCTGTTTTTACTTATGAGCAAGATATCTTTGCACATTAAAATAAAGCAGCCTTTTGTTCTCGGTTAAAATAGGTAGAAAAAATAACTATTTATTATGGTATTTTGAGAATTTAAATAGAAAGTATATGTGATAGGCTTGGTATAGTGCCTGCCATAGTGTATGTTAGTAATAAATATTTGGCATTATTATTAATGTTGGTTTGGGACCTGGAAGGACACTTTTGGTAACGGGGAACATTAAATATCTCTGACCAGTTAGGATGCAACCAATTACGCTGTAAGCCTTCAACAACGCATAGCTATTTTAATCCAAGTTAGAGATTTTCACATCTATTTTAAGAGGAAATAAGCAATGTCTGTCTCCTAATGCACATCTCATGTTTTACCATAGTTAATTACTGAGGTTTAACCTGGCTGGGTATGAATATATAAATTTCTCGAATGTAGAGACTTTGCCTTTCTTGTTTGCTATTACGTACTTTGTGTTTTGCATAGTAGCTGGGACAATGTTGTTGTTCAATATATATTTGTAGAACAAAGGAAAAGATGTCTTTTGGTTTCCATGGAAGGAAATCTTGTCAGGTATTTGATGATGTGAAGTATCATTTGAACCTGAATGGGGAAGACTTGTGATTCATGTATCAACAGGCATGAGAAATAAACAGAAGTCTACTTTAAAATTAATCATTTTCATACAAAAAGGACATAACTATAATGTTATGGCTAATTCTAGGTCCCTGACTTTTCCCACTTTCCTTCATTCCAGCAGAGAGAAGAGCAGCATGAGGAGGGAGAAGCAGACCAATGTGTCTGAGTTCTTCCTTCTGGGCCTCCCCATCCCACCAGGGCAGCAGGACATATTCTTCACCCTATTCTTGGGCATGTACCTGACCACAGTGCTGGGGAACTTGCTCATCATCCTGCTCATCAGGCTCGACTCTCGTCTCCACACCCCCATGTACTTCTTCCTCAGTCACTTGGCCTTCACTGACATCTCTTTCTCATCTGTCACTGTCCCCAAAATGTTGATGGACATTCACACTAATCACAAGTCCATCCTCTTCACAGCGTGCATTTGTCAGATGTATTTTTTCATATTGTTTGGTTGTCTTGACAATTTCCTTCTTGCAGTGATGGCATACGACAGGTATGTGGCCATCTGTCAGCCACTCCACTATACCACCATCATGAGTCAGGAGCTGTGTATCTCACTAGTAGGTGGGTCCTGGTTCCTCTGTTGTGCACATGCCCTGTTGCACACCCTCCTCCTGGTCCAACTTTCATTCTGTGCTGACAATATCATTCCCCACTTCTTCTGTGATCTCCCTACACTCCTGAAGATGAGCTGCTCAAACATCTCCCTCAATGAGCTGGTCATTTTCACTGAGGGAGGAATGATTATCATCCTGCCTTTGAGCAGTGTCTTGGGCTCTTATATCCGGATAGGTACCACTGTTCTGAGGGTCCCCTCCACCAAGAGATTCTGCAAAGCCTTTTCTACTTGTGGCTCCCATCTCTTTGTTGTGTCTTTATACTATGGGACCATTGCAGGTGTTTACTTTTTCTCCTCACCATCCATCTCCAATGATAAAGACATAATTGCTTCTGTGATGTATATGGTAGTCACTCCAATGCTGAACCCCTTTATCTATAGTCTGAGGAACAGAGATATGAAACATGCCTTAGAAATATTAGTTAATAGGATTAAGGTTTTAACTCACAATCACTAAATCTATAACAATTACACATTCCAAATGAACAAGGAAACTATTAGACCTGGATAGACATTCTGAGTGTCCAGCTGAATCTGGCCTGCACATACATCTCAGGGTTGTTGAGCTTTCCTTGTCCCTCTCTGCTGACAAGATTTCATTACCCAGACTGACTCCAATGATTATATATTTTATTAAAAAATTAGAATATATTATGCCTATTCCAATATGCATAAGGCTTGGTGGGGTAGGGGGGCAGTGAGGATGCTGAGTGGCAGGAGTGAGGAAGGAAGCCCCTCCAGTCTCACTGTCTCCAAGAGAATCATGTCTTGCTTCCCTTGGATTCTCAGAGTCAAGGAGGCAGTACAAAGAGTATAACAGAAAATTTTGCTTATATAAATTGAATTTCCAATTTTTGAAAAGCTAATTTTCTCACAATAAACTTTCAATGACTTCTAACTTAATTTAAAAGTATGCGGGGGCCGGCCCAGTGGCCGAGTGGTTAAGTTCTCTCGCTCCGCTGCAGGCGGCCCAGTCTTTCCTCGGTTCAAATCCTGGGCACGGACATGGCACCACTCATCAAGCCATGCTGAGGCGGCATCCCACATACCACAACTAGAAGGACCCACAACTAAAAATACACAACTATGTACCGGGGGCTTTGGGGAGAAAAAGGAAAAAATAAAAAATTAAAATTAAAAAAAAGTATGCATTCATATGAGTTTGTCTATCTTTAATAAATATGTGGAAATGATGTCACTTTGGAAAACTGTTGTTTTATTCATCATTTAATTACTTCTAAGAAAGGAATATGAGGAAACCTTCTGGGGTGCTATACAGTTTCTATATCTTGGACCATGTGGTAGTTACAATGGATGTAAACACTTGTAAAAATTCATCAGGTGAAACATTTCAGATTTGCGCACAGCGTATGCATGTTAGACAGTAATACAAAAATGGAAGAGAGGGGAAATGCAACAAACAATTCTGAGTGGAAGTGAAAAAATAAATGTAATGAATGTCAAGGTGTATATATATATATATATATACATATAAATACACACACACATAAAAAATGTCATTATCTTGGTGAAGAAATGCTACCATTTTCCTACTTGTTTTCTTCTTTTCTCTCTAGTGTTTCCTGTCTTTGTTTACATCATAACTCATCTAAACAAAAGTATTCCTTCTTCTTGCACTATTCTCAAACATTTACCAGCAGGTACTCTCCAAGTGCATCTTCTTGGGGGGCGGGGCGGCGCTCTCACGTGGGCACAGGTGTGGGCAATGAGTATAATATGGTGCTGAGTTATTAAGGCCTAGCTAGGAGGCTAAGAAGCTGGAGGAGCTGGAAGAATAAATGAAACCAAGTTTTTGAGGGAGAACTGAAGATCCAGAATGAGAAGTGACTGTGTACACACAATCATCACATACAAATAAACCCTAATAAGAATGAGAGCAGAATTTTTTAAAATTCTGTCAACCTAGAATACTACATCAGCGAATATATCCTTCAAAATTGAAGGTGAAATAAAGGTATTTTCAGGAAAATAAAAAACTAAAAAAGTTGCCAGCAGACTTTTACTAATAGAAATGTGAAGGGAAATTCTTTAAGCAGAAGGAAAATGATTATAGGGTAAATTTGAAAATTCAGAGATATTCATAAGATTGATAAATATAAAAACAAATACTGAATGGACTAAAAACACCAATAATAAGAATATCCTTTGGGGATTCTGAATAATCCTAAACTCACACGTCTGTGAAAATAAGTTTTGAAATTCAGTTAAATTAGATAATTTCCCAGGGAAATAAATATTACCAAAATTGACTATTCATGATATAGAAAGATTAAACATGTCAATTTCTGTAGAACAAATGGAGAAAGCTATTAAGCAACTACTCCATGATACAGAACCAGGGCCATATGGTTTCAAAGGGGAATTCTATTAATGGTGAAAGCCCTAATAGTCTGAGTGCTGCATGAATTGTCCCAGAGCATTGAAAATAAAAGATAACACCTTAATTTGTTTTGTGGATGAAATAAATAAAACATTGATGCATAAGCATGATCAAGAAGTTCAAAAATAAAATTTCAAGTTGACCATACTTATGACTATTCATGCAAACACAGTCAATAAAATATCAGCCAGTACAATTCAACGCCACATTAATAAAATAATGCATATAACCAAGAGGGATTTTTTGAGGAATTTGAAGTTATTTCCTTATTAGAAAATCCTTAATATAATACAACATATTAATAAATCTTGGGTTAAAAATACTATGTCTCCCCATAAAGGCTAAAGAAGACTTCAACAGATTTTGATAACATTGATGAAAAAAGAACTGATGGATTCTCTGTTAATAAAGTATATATTACAGCAAATATATATGATACATATAAACATACTTTTATTATGCATGATGTTACATGAAGTATATTATACATAATAAAATATCTTTATATACCAAATATATTTCATGTAAAATATATATTGTATTATGTATATTATTATAGATAATAAAATCTATATTCATTAGTTGTACAGCAAACATCTTACTTGATGGGATTCACTAGAGATATTTCTTTTAAGATCAGGATCCAAATGAGAATGCTCATTAGTCAACTTTGTGGTGAAAATATTAGCTAATGCAACTATAGTGATGATATCAATTAAAGTCACAATAATTGGAGAAGAAGAATTAAAATCTTCTGAAGACTGTCTACATACTTTAAAAGCAGGAAAAAAAACATTCTGAAAGTAGAAATTGCATGTAGTCACTGTAACTGCATAGTCAGTTCAAGAGAATGTGAAGGGACATCAGGAGTTGACATTTGTCAACCCAGCCTCCTTCCTTCTTGATCTTTCTTCACCAGCAAACACACACCTTGGCAGACTGAACTCCCCATTCACAAGTTCCTCCTCCTTAAGAGTTCAAACCGAATATGAAATGGATCATACATAAACAGACATCTCTAATCTCCTTCCAAAAATGGACAGTTGTTTGTTATCTTTACAGTTAAATTGATTCGGTTCAATATTACAGCACTGTTTTCTTGTGATGTAATCCGATTTTCAGCATCTCCCTATGACTTGCTACATTCCCACAGTGCAATTACTCTTTTAAAATGAAGTTTTACTTTATTTCTTCCTTTAGACATTCATTCTAAGTTTCTATTTGTAGTACCTTATTGAGTACATTTCTTACCTAGGCTCAGTCTAACATTAGTATTCTGTTTTCCCTGCAAAAATATTGGTGTTCTACCTTTAAATTCAAGCTCATGCCCTGCTCCACCAGGATAAGTCTCCAGGTGTGAAATGTTTGAGTGAGTCTTTTTTTCTTTAACTTCTATAACCCCAGTCATTATGCCACACTGGGCATGGTGTTTGGAACAGGATGCGAATTGTTTTTCTGAATTCACATGAGAGATTGCAATCACTTTATAGGCAATCACTGTTACAGAGGAGACTGATACAATGAGGCTGCCCCTCCAACCTGTCAATAACTATTCTCAGGCCTCTAGCCCTTCCTTTCTCTCCTTTCTTGTCTTATTTGGGTAAACATCTTTCAAATCTCCAAATACGGCATCTAAACTTTTAAAGAATATTCCTCCTTAAGCTGTTAATAACTAAAGCAATTAATAGATTCTACTTTTATAATTTATAATCTTATCTCTTACGTCATTATTCTCCAGGTGACAAAGATATCTGTGAATCTATATGGAATGATTTCCAAGATACATTGTTAATGTAAAAAAAGCAATGTGTCCAGCAGTATCTGTAGCATGCTACTGTTTGTTTAAAAAAGAAAGAGAAATAAGGAAACATATTTGTATCTTCTCATTTTAGCAAAAGATACACAGGAAGAAGTCAGAAACTAATGAGTGTGGTTTCTTACAGGGCTGGGTGGGAATGCATGGGAAGGATGGGGAGATAGGTATACCTATTTGTACGTTTTCTCCAAATTATCTTTTACCTGCTAAAACTCGAATAACTGAAAAGAATGGGAAACAAAAAATACAGAATAAGAAGAAAACAAACTAACTTAACTACTCTATTTCAAATGAATAACATGGTTAAACTGAAGGAGAAATTAAAACAACTTACCCATGTAATTCTTGAACACAATACTTTATCTATACTCTCAGAATAAAGAAGAAAATATTTTAAAAATTGAGCTGCAGTTAGTAGTTTTGTCATTCACAGTGATATGGGTTCAATATTCTGAAATTACTTAACATGTATTCTAGGATTCAGTGAATAAGTAAACATATTGTTGAAAACAGAATGACTCTGCACTATCTGGGGAAGGTATCATATACATGGAAAGGAAAGACTGGAAAGAACTTTTTGGTGTCAAACTGGTATTGGAGGTGTCAGTTTGAACTTATGGGTTTATATATGCTAAAATTTATGAACTAAATATCAACATTTATACTATTCTTATCCCCGATTTTATTCACTCTATTACCAACCCCCCTCCCATGAGTAACCATGTCTATTAGTCTATTAGATTCTTATTTATGCATCCTGTGTTTCTCTTATATGTCTTTCTCTCTCCACACATGTAAAGCCTTGTACGCAGTGAACATAACCTAACCAATTTTCTCTCTACATATAGTTATTCTCTAAAAGGAACCCAAGTTACTTAGAAAGATGGCTGATTCCAGGGCTGGGGCCAGGAAATACAAAGATGATCTGGGAAAGTTTTGCAAAAACTGAAAGTGAGGAAGTGATCAATGAATGATGAGGACACATGAGCCAGCTCAACAGGGCTCCCCATGGCCAAATCTGGAATAATTTTAGCTTCAAAAAGAGTAAGAGCAAACAAGCAAACACATAGATAAGGAAACAGATTGGTCATTACCAGATGGGAAGGGAATGGAGGGAGAGTGAAATGAGTAAAGGGGCAAATATGTATGGTGACAGATGGAAACTAAACCATTGGTCGTGAACATTGTGCAGTCTATAAAGAAGCTGAAATACAATAATGTACACCCAAAATTTACATTATGTTATAAATCAATGTAATCTCAATAAAATTATTTTTAAAAATAATCCAAATGAATTACAACTCAGAGATTAAATGAGAATCTATGACTCCATAATGATATAAATAAATTAATAAAAAATAAGTGTTAGAGAAAGGAAACTTCTCTCTTACAGAGAACTAATACACATAGAATGATTGATGCATGAGAAAAATCACCATTTGGTCACCACAATTACAATAATTGTTTCAGGCAAGAATCACTTGTTTCTTATTAAGTATGACGTTTTATATGTTGGTTGAAATTTTAAAGAGAAATAGCATGATTATATAGTCTCAAAATATCTATCCAAGTTGTATTTATTAATTTCAAAGATAAAAATAGTAATTATACAGCAGAGAACCTGGTAGACACCACCTTAATCAGTTGGCCAAGAATAACACCACCAGTAATTGGAAAAATTGATATCAGCTTCCTTCTCATAATATGCACTGTGGTATACCCACCAAAGCCCTTTAGGCTGAGTCTGAGATACGTTTGTAACTACGCATATGTAGATATGCGGAACTACATAATAATAAAGTAAACATGGTTATATATTAGCTTTTGGGCAATCTGGGTGAAACACCTATTAGAACTTTTTGTATAATTTTTACTTTACTATAAGTATGAAATGATTTCAAAATAAAGTTAGACTGGCCCAATGGAGCAGTGTTTAAGTTCGTGTGCTCTGCTTCAGCAGCCCAGGGTTCATGGATTTGGAACCCACGTGTGGACCTACACATGCTCATCAGGCCATGCCATGGTGGCAACCCACATACAGAATAGAGGAGTATTGACACAGATTTCAGCTCAGGACCAATCTCCCTAAAGCAAAAAAGGAAGATTGACAACAACTGTTAGCTCATGGCCAATCTTCCTCAACAAAAAATAAAATAATATCAAATAAGTAAAGTAAATAAAAAGTTAAAAAATATTTTGTACATAATTACTCAATAGGAGTGAATAGAACATCTTACAAGTCTATTACTAAATTTAACATTGGCATCCAGGCAGACAATTGTGATCTTCTAAAATATTTTCCTTGTAACCTATCTCAGAGATTAAATATGAACTGCTGAACCATGGGCAAGACACAAAAAGGTAATTCTATAAAATGTCATCCCTGACTTTAAGGATTCACAGTCTCTAAAATGAAACTGCAGAGGAAATTTTAAACCAAGAAAAGAAGTGTATCTGTAGAATAAAATGCATATGGGTATTTGCCATCCATAAGTTGGCACTCAAATGTGTAAGTAGAAATTATTATCTTTAGCAGTGTTTGATAGATAGTCTCCATTTGCCCCTCCAGGACCATTCTCCAGCTTTCTCCACACTGTTTTCTATCAGGAGTCTGACGTTTATGGATTGTATCAACTAGGAACCCTGGCCCTTTGGATTTGGTCAATGGAAACAAAAGCAAGAGATTAATTGCCTAAGAGAGAGGTTGGAGCATTTATTCTGTTTTGCTCTCTGCCATACCATGGGTTGACAGTGGCTGTCCATAGTTCCTGTCCAGGTGTCCTCTCCTACCCCTATGTGTCTCATCAGGTTCTCATAAGCACTCCCTCTCCTTGTACCTGTTTCCCACTGCTGCTGGCCCTGGGTGATTCACCATCGCTTAATAGTTTCCCTTAAACCACCAAGACCTTTATAAACAAGCCATTATGACATCTTTTTTAAAAAATCCTCTATCCCAGCTGGAACCATGCCCAAGAACAAAGACATTGCTGGCATCAGAAACAACATCCTGTGGGACTCCAGGGCCCTCTCGCTCCTGGACGTGCAGCTCCACAGAGGGCAAGAAGACTTGGTCAACTAGCCAATGGTGGCTCCTCCCTGACCCAGAAGCCTGGGGACATTGTTTCTGTCCTCTTACTGGTAATTAAAATATTATATTTTTGCTCATTGCTAAATATTTGCTTCTTGCTGTTATGATGGGACATTTCACCCGCTAGGCAGATGTCACAGCTCAGCAGATGAGAGCTCAGCATCAGGAGTAAGATTGTTGTCTCTGCTGCTGGAGAATATGTCTGACCTCACCAAAGAACCGAGATCAGAGAGGAATAAAATCTCTGCTAAGCAGTGTGTGTTAGTGTTTGTGCAAGCTATGTTTGTGGGTGACACACCCGTGTGTCAGAGCAGGAACATGTATTGTTTGCCTTTGTCTGTGTGTCTGTTACCATGTGTGTTACCACATGCACGGGTCATTGGTGGTTTACTGATGTGCCTATGTGAATAGGCTTAACTGCCCCATGTTGACTGCTTCCCCCTGGGAAGGGTGTGTATCAGAAGGAGCCAAAGCAGGCCTCTCAGTAATGGGAGTGTATGTGCTACTTGTTGTAGTGGGTGTGTGGCTGGGTGGCATGTGTGTTTTTGGTGTTGTTTCTTGAAAGATTTTTACATTGTGTGTCCTTGTGTGTTTTTGGTGATGTGTGTGTATAGTGATGGGCTATGTATATGTGGTGAGTTGAGTGTTTACCAGGTGTGTCATGTGTCAGGTGTGTCGATGTACTTTGTGAGTGTGTTTGTGAGTGAATGATACACCATTGTGTTTTATGTACGTCTCACTTTATGTGTTTCGACATGTATATGATGTTTATGAGCTGAACCATATACTGGCTATCCTTCCCTTAGCATGGGAACTAGTCACAGGTTACTGGAATCCTCAAATCAGCAATGTGTGTGTGTGTTTATGTGTGATTTGTACGGGTGTTTGGGGCTTCTGATTTTCCCCTCTGACTCAAATATTTCCTTCAGTACCGTCCTATGGAACACCACTGACTGAGATAACCAAAGCTCCAAGCAACTCCCTGTTTCTGAAATTGAACTGTCATGATTTTCATATACCTGAGTGTGACTGAGTCATTTCGAGGTGTGCTTTTTTTTTGTTTCAATCCTTACAATGTGGTTTTGGCCTGATTCTCAGGCATAGCTACCCCATGGACACACAAGATAAAGAGAAATATTTCTATTTAAGGCATTCTGGAGCCACTCTGAGGTTTGTCCATATTTAAGGTTTTGGGGTTTTTCTGTTTAGTTATATTCTTTGGACAGTCACAATCAGCTATTCCACCCCATAAATGTTGAGATTATTGTTGTCATCTCAGTTATCATGTTTTAAGAAATATAAAAAATAGCCTTCAAAATTATATCAAAGAATTCAGAGAAAAGAAAGAGTGGTAAGTCACCTTGATAGCAGTGTCAAATAGTTTAACTTTGGAGTAGAGTAAATGAGCCTCTCATATTTGGGGGCAGATACATATGTTTGAGGATTGATGACTTAAGAAGCTTCTTAGATTGAGAGAGAGCTTTGAGCAGGACCTGGAAATCCATGCATTTTTGAGAGGTTGAGAGGCAGCCATCCCAGCAATTACAGTGGAGGCAGCTGTGACTGGGTTGACATCGGGAATGATACAGCAAAATGTGGATTTCATATATTAGTCAATTTTCTGTGGATTTAGTAAATTTTTGGTTGGAGTGTGAGGTTTCCTCCTCTGATAATGAAAGGTTAATGAGAACATTCCCATTTTTATTGACCATTTTTTAATTTGTATCTCACCTTCTAAGGACACCCAGTTTGGCAACCCTATTTAAATCAGAACTGCTTCTTGTCACTCCTTGTACCCTTTCCCTGCTTTGTTTCATTCCGCAACACTTTTCACCAATTGCCATGTCATGATTTTACTATTTTGATTTTTGTGTTTTTGTTTTGTTGTACAGTGATTTGTTTATTTTGAGGTTTTGGGGGTTTTTTGCTTCGTTCCCTTAAAATTAAGCTCTACCAGATGACCTATTTCTATTTTATTCACTGCTATATTCCATCACCTAGATTGTCACCTTTATGAAGTCTTTAATAAATATTTATCAAAAAGAATAAATGAGTGAATGAATTCATTTAATAATTTCCCATGCTCATTACATGCCCTGAGATTAAAAAATTATTGGTGAGATAGCTTAACATTTATTGAATGTTTTCAGGTACCTGGCACTGTGATAAGAATTCTAATATGCATCTTCCCATTTAATCCTCACAACAACCTCATGAGGAAGGTACTATTCTTTTTATTTTTAATCTCTTTTCTTACTTCAATTAGACTTTTTGGTTTTTATATTTTTTTTATTGAGGTTATGATAGTTTACAACATTGTGAAATTTCAGTTGTACACTATTTGTCAGTCACCATGTAAGTGTGCCTCTTCACTCTTTGTGCCCACCACCCACCCCCCTTACCCCTGGTAACCAGTAAATAGTTCTCTTCATCCATGTGTTTGTTTATCTTCCACACATGAGTGAAATCATACATTGTTTCTCTTTCTCTGTCTGGCTTATTTCACTTAACATAATAACCCCAAGGTCCATCCGTGGTGTTGTAAATGGGACTATTTTGTCATTTTTATGGCTGAGTAGTATTCCAATGTGTGAGTAGTATTTCATTGTGTGTGTGGAATCCATAGATTCCATATCTTCTTTATCCAGTCATCAGTCAGTGGGCACTTGGTTTGCTTCCACATCTTGGCTATTGTGAATAATGCTTCAATGAACATAGAGGTTCATAAGTCTCTTTGAATTGTTGATTTCAAGTTCTTTGGATCAATGTCCAGTAGTGGGATAGCTGGGTCATATGGTATTGCTATTTTTAGTTTTTTGAGAAATCTCTGTACTGTTTTCCATAATGGCTGCACCAGTTTGCACTCTTACCAGCAGTGTTTGAGGGTTTCCTTTTCTTCACAACATCTCCAACATTTGTTATTTTTGTCTTGGTGATGATAGCCATTCTCACGGGCGTAAAGTGATATCTAAGTGTAGTTTTGATTTGCATTTCCAGACTCTGTGATAAGAATTCTAACACGCATTGCCTCATTTAATCCTCACAACAACCTCACAAGGAATGTATTATTCTTATTCTCAGTTTACTCTTAAAGTTTCTGAATGTTGTGTTACTGAATTAAATTGCTCAGGAGTTCACAACAAGTGGCAGAGTCCAAACTCAATTCTAGGAATATCTTCGTCAAGACACGAAGGGGTCCATCTTTTCATTATTCTACCTTCTAAGCAAGGCACAGACTCTGCCCTACAGGAGCCTCACAGGTAGTGGGAGATCTGTGAGCTTTAGAAAAGGCTTGCGTAGGAGGTACAAGAGCCTTGCTCTGTGACATAGGGACAGGCTTACTTTCTCACTGTGGACGCTTAAGAGGCCCAGATTGATGTTGGCCTCTCCTGTCACCCGCCTGGAACCTCTAGATTAGACAGAAAGGAGCCCAGAGTGACACTAACAAGAGAGATGTTGTCCCCAGGGATTCCAGTGGCTCAGCCTCTCTGGTCCCTGCACAGGCTCCTCCCCAAGAGGCCACCAGTAATTTGTTCAATTAGTGCAGGGTAACTGTTTCTTATTGATAGTCCTGAGTGTCTTTCCCCCTGTGTCTCCTTTCTACTGTAAAATAAATCTCTCCTGCCCATTATTGTGTTGCTGGTAAACAGACATGCAACACTGTGAAGGTCTTCAGGCCACAGAGGCTGTATCTTGTCCTTTGGCTCCTAGGTCTCTTGGACAGAAAGCAAGGACTAAGGTAACAACCCAGAGCAAAAGTATTTGAACTTATTAAGGATGAGAGTAGATCAGAAGGGGCCGGGATCCTGCCCTTGCAAACAAGTGTGGGTGTGAATATTGGACTGGTTGTGTGTGTCTTGTGTATTTCCACATATGTGTGCTGCTGACACACACATGAAAAACCTCCATTTAAGATGTGCATTGATCAGGTAAGGCTGGAAATGTCCTGTGAGAAATCCATGCGATTTAGTGGTTATGTCTATGTTGTCTGTTCATTGTTGTGATTTGAATATCTGAGACTGTCTGGGAGCGCCCATATGTATGCATTTCTATTATGTGTTGTTTGCCGGTTCTTTGTATGACTCTTTGTGCATTGTGAGCATTTGGCATATAAGACAGTATGTTTATTTGTGAAATTTGTGTGGAACAGATTTGTACCCTGACCATCTTCATCTAGGGCATGCATATGTCAGACAGAATAGGAAATCATCCTTCAACAAAATGTGTGTTGAGGTGTGTATGTGTGTGAGAGAAAGAGAGACAGAAGGAAGAGACAGAGAAAAAGAGAGAGAGAGAAAGGGAGATGGACCTCAAGTGTAGAGGTATCTGTATTGCATTTAACAAACTTGCACCTCTACCAAATCCCCCTAGAAAGGATAGGGCATGGAATAGTCTCATTTTCTGATGTTCCTCTTGACTCAGACCAGAACCCAGTGAGGCATTTTCAAACTGGATCCTCATTAATCCCTTTTGGGGCCATTGGACTACGTGAGTAGAATGTTCCAACAATGCACACAGAACCCTAAATGTTTCTTACTCTGGCCTTTAGCATTGTCCATATATACACTTTGGGAGCAAGGTAGCCTGATTAAATGTCCAGATTCTGGTGTCCTTGGAATATGGTAGTTGCCACACAACAGTTTTTGCCCTTACCTTTGATTTCTCTGAGGCCAGCAGCCTTAAGTGTAAAAGAGGATAATAATAGCTTCTGTAAGATATTGTCTGCAGCAGTTTAATACATTTTAGGCACATATTAAGCATCCAGTAAAGGGTAGCAAGCTGTGTAATTTGCGTTCCCCAAATGGAGGCAGACTTACCTGATTCTCCATTCAGGTACCTCTAAGATGGGAGAATATGTTGTGTCAGTTAGGACAGGAAGCCCATGCAAAGATTCTCTCTCACCCCTTAGGTTACAGCTTCATTACTGAGCAGAAGTGACACTTGCATTTATACCCAAGTTGAAGGTTCCATTCCTGCTGGTTCACACCTTGACACTGCAGCACCTGTGAGTGTACCAGGTTTTCTGCTCCGCCCCTGCATTAGACCTACAGAGAAGCTGTTCATTTAAATATCCCTCAGAAATTGTCAATAAGCAGCCAAGCCTCATGGGGAAGTGAGGTCACTTCTTTTCTCCTACTATCCCTTAAAATCACCCTGTCTGGAAAAATAATTTACTATCAGATATGGATTCGGTGTGTTAACATCAGTTTCCTCTTCCGGGCATATGGATATTTTAAGTCTCTTAGCCACTCTCCCTCAAAGAAATGAAAAGTGTCTGTCTCTAGTGAAAAGAGTATCAGAAGACTTGCATTTGAGATCAATTTCCACCACCAAACACATTGTGTAAATGACTGAACTTCTCATATGAGTAAAATGAAAGAAAAAAGTCAGTTTTCTCTCCTTCTCAGGCAAAAATGTATACTGAATACTTATGATTAAAATCATATGGAAGGCATTTGTAAACTGTAGGCTGTAGGAATATAAGGGGCTGTATGAATGAGTTGTGGCAGACATCTGAGCTGGTGGTTGAGGTAGTAGTAGGCACAAAAACACTCCTTCAAACAGTAAAATAACATGTCTCAAAGCCTTGGCTCTTCTGCTAGATTAGGTAAGGGGAGGAAGAATATGTTTAATAGGAGAAGAGAATTAATAAAGACATGAATAAAGAATGATGACTATAGCAGTTACTGCCTATGTGACCAGGAGCTGATTTCTTAACATCTCTTAGCTTCATCACACATACATGCACACACACACTATAAATAAATGAATAAATAAATATATGTATATTTACCCAGAAATTCCTTCATTTGACCTCATTCGTAGTAGACTACATGTTTAATAGATGTCAATTATATTAAGATTGATATTGGGAAATAGTCATGTTAATCAGATAACTATTAATTTTAATAGGCATGACAAATCTCACAGCATATACCAGTTATCAGGTTCTAGGGAAAATGTTCAGGTGTCTTACAGCATATGAATACTTAGATCTGAGCCAGTTTGATTCGCTGAAGATACATGCAGAGAAGTGGACAACAATGGAGATGGGGAGGCATAATTTATTTTTTTCCAAACTAAATAAAATGCATCAAGCTACGTTCCATCATGAAAATAACCACAAGGTATAGGGTGTGTGTCTCTGCACCTTCCTTAAGACTTTGAGAGCTCACCTATGCGAACACAACTTTTAGATCAGCCACCTGCTTCTTTGTAATGCCTACCTCACATTTCTGGTGTGTTGGATTCCTAAGGATCAATCCAGGATTTATCTGGAAATTCGCACTGGCATGAAGACATTAGATGACTATTTGTGCCCTTACTGTATGAATACCTCTATTCTAATATCAGAACTAACACTGAATCATTTAATTATTCCACAAACCCTAATGTAGGTATTATTGTGTTTATTTAGTAGAGGTTCAAAATGAGGCTATAAGAGAGTAAGTTGTTGAGGCTAGCTAGGAAGTGTTGGAATCAGAACCCACTAGAAGTCGAGTTGCAGATAGACTGATCTGAACCAGTTCTGGAAGAGGTTACTCCCTAGAATGTGAGCTCCTTGAAGGAAAGAACTTTGTCTTGCTTTCTCCAGGAAAGAGTGTAGTGTCTAACAAATTGTTTAATTAATAAATAAATTACCCCTGGTTTCCATTGAATTAATCTTATTGGCCGTTGAAGCTCTAATGGCTCCCTCCTGCTCAGCTAGGGCAAAGTGGGGATTCAGCCAAAAGCATGTGAGAAATATACTGAGGAATTCCTCAGTATAAAGTAGATACCCTTATTGTGATTGCCCTCATCACCATGTATCATCTGAGACATTCCCAATATTCCTTCAATCTAAGCAGAGAGAAGAGCATGAGAAGGGAGAATCAGAGCAGTGTGTCCAAGTTCCTCCTCCTGGGGCTCCCCATCCAGCCAGAGCAGCAAGGTTTGTTCTTTGTCCTGTTCCTTGGCATGTACCTGACCACAGTGCTGGGGAACCTACTTATCATCTTGCTCATCAGGCTGGACTCTCGCCTCCACACCCCAATGTACTTCTTCCTCAGCCACTTGGCCCTCACTGATGTCTCTTTTTCATCTGTCACAGTCCCTAAGATGTTGATAAACATGCATATTCAGGATCAATCCATCCTTTATGCTGGGTGTGTGACACAAATGTATTTTTTCATATTTTTTGGCTGTGTTGATAACCTTCTTCTTGCAGTGATGGCATATGACAGGTATGTAGCCGTTTGTCACCCTCTACACTACACCACCATCATGAAGGAGGGGTTGTGTATATTTCTGTTGGCTGGATCCTGGCTCCTCTCTTGTGCCAGTGCCCTGTCTCACACCCTCCTCTTGGATCAACTGTCCTTCTGTGCTGACAACACCATCCCCCACTTCTTCTGTGACCTTGCTGCCCTGCTTAAGCTCTCCTGCTCAGACACCTCCCTCAATGATATTTTTATCTTCACTGTTGGGGGATTGGTCATAATCCTGTCATTTATTGGCATCCTGGTCTCTTATGGCCACATTGGGGCCACCATCCTGAGGTTTCCCTCAATCAAGGGGATCTGCAAAGCCTTGTCCACCTGTGGCTCTCACCTTTCTGTGGTTTTTCTATTCTATGGGACAATTGTGGTATTGTACTTTTTCCCATCATCAAGCAACTCCAATGACCAAGAAATAATTGTTTCAGTCATGTACACAGTGGTCACTCCTATGCTGAACCCTTTCATCTACAGTCTGAGGAACAGGGACATGAAAAGTGCCCTAGGGAGACTTTTCAGGAGAGAGATCTTTTTCTCCATGTGACAGTACCCTATTCTTGCTCTTATCTTATCCACTGACCCTCTCAAAGAGAGCTCCTTGAAAAATGTGTAGTTAGATGACCAACCTTGTTCCTTGCTCCCTGCACATTCTCCTTTTCATAGTTTCTCTTATTTTTGGTCCTCTGCAATCCTCAGGAATAGAAGTGTGAAATATAATTGCAGAAGGTACCTTCCCGGTCTTTAAATTCTTGACTCCCAAGTTGAAGGAGATTGGAAGTATCAAATGTTTGAGATGGTACTTTTTAAATACAGAGTGAATTGTACATTTGACCCCTTATTTGAGTTAGTTTTAATGTTTATAAAATGCATTGTTTTAGAAATTAAGGTGTCATAATATAGCTGCATGAAAATTAATGACAATCTATAGTTTAGTTTCTCTATTTTTCTCCACAGCTTTAAAAATATAGCCTAGTTCCTAGTTTTCAAACAAGGATGTTCAAAATGCCTGTCTTCCTAATGAGGTAGCTGACTCATAAAGTGTTTTCTTATAGCTTCCTAAAACCTAAGCAAAATGCAAAGCTTTTGACCTTGCTAGCTAATTTTATTGTGTGTATGATGGAAATAATCTAACAGAGATGCACAGGGCAATCACTGCTACTAACAATTTCCCAGTTCTAAGCACTTTTCCTCTACAGGAATTTTCTTGGTGAGATGGTCTATATACTTCTTCCTTCTAGTTTGGAAAAATGAGGATTGTTTATTTCTGCCCAGACTAAGACAATACATTTCTAGTTGAAGAAAAGATAAATGTATGCATGGGATATCACTCATTAAATAAATTTGTATTCTGTAACCACTATTTGCAGTCACTCTTATATACAGATGAATCAAAATGTCTCCCTTTGAGCAGTTTACTAATGTAGCAGGGAGACATTGTCAATAAAAGTAAATATGTAAAGTATATGCTATATTGTAAGATAATGAGTGTTATATTATTGACAATGACACAAGTAGTGGGAAGGGGGAAAATGAATCTTTTGGGTGGCACTGCAATTGTAAGTAGTCCAGTGGTCAAGGTAGGCTTCCATAAGAAGAAAAGATTTAAGCAAAAAGCTTAGGAGAACAGGGAAATAAGAAATCATTTTTATCCAAAGGGAAGAACATTCCAGACAGGGGGAGTAGACACTACCAAGGGTCTGAGATGAGAGATCACTTGGTACATTAAAGAAACAGAAAGGAGGCTAGATTGACTGTCAGAGAGTGAGCAGTGTACTGGTTGGACTGTAGTAGATAAAGGTTAGAGGTAGCAAGTGATCTGTTTTTGTAAGGCTTTGTTGGCAATTATAAGGTCTTTGTTTTAACTATGTGTGATTTGAGAAACCAATAGAAAGTCATCAGCAGAGGAGTGATACGATCTATCTTAAGCTTTCAAAGTATCTTTCTGGCTCTTTTGTTGAGAATAGACTTGAAAGAAGGCAAGTGTGAAAACAAGGAGATTATGAGGCTATTGGAACAATATACACAAGAGATTCTGGGCTCTCACACCAGCATAGTAGCATTAGAGGCTTGAGGTAGAGTTCTGAGCAACCTAACAAGTCTCAATGAATTCAAAGGGATTTTAATCATACAAAAATTGTTCTCTGAGAACAACATAATTAAATTAGAAAACAATAACAAAAAGATATCTGAAAACTACCCAAATGTTTGGAAACTCAGTAAAACATTTCAAAATAACCCATGGATTGAAGAAGAAATCAAAAGTGAAATTATAAAGCATTTAGAATGGAGTCAAAATAAAAACAAAACATATCAAGCATGTGAGATGCAGCTAAACTAGAGGAAAAGGGGAAATTTATAGCAACGAACACTTGTGTTAGAGAAAAATAATGACCTCAGTATCCAACTTAGAAAAAGAAGATCAAATTAAACACAAAGTAAGCAGAAGAAACAACAAAGATAATGACAAAATTAATAAAACAGAAAACAGAAAAAATTAGAAAGAGTTAAGTAAATAAAAAATTGGTTCTTTTAGAAGAAGAATAAAACCAATGAGCCTTTAGACAAACTAATTGGGAAAGATAAGAGAGATGACGTAAATTACTAATATTAAGAGGAGAGATGATATCATGTGTGTATAAAGTCCATATGGGTTCACTTTTGGTGTATGTTTTAAGATATAGATACAGATTAGTTTCATTCCATATGGACAGCCAATAGATATAAAAGTTATTACAAATTCCATCCTTTCTCTGCAGTATTGTCTTTCTCATAAATTAAGTGATTGAATATAAGTTATCTTGGCTACTTTTTCATCTTGCATTTTCATTTTAATTTTAGATACTGCTTGACAATTGAAAACACAACAAAACTATTGATATTTTATTTGGGATGGCATTCAAAATATAAAACAGATTAGAGACAACTGTCATTTTAAAAGTAGTTAATCTCTAACCTGGGAGTATGCTATATTTCTTCAGCTATTTATATCTTCTTATTTTCTTTCAATACAGCTTGCAGTTTTAGGAGGACTTACACATATTTTGCTCAACCTTTTAGTGGATATTTCATATTCATGTGCAATTTTAAAATGTTGCAATAATTTAAATTTCTTATTCAGTCTTTTATACCACATAGAAATATAATTGACTTTCTATGTCAAAACCAATATACAATTCTGCTAAATTCACTTTTTTCATCCTGTAATTTGTCTGAATATTGTTTTGGATGTTTCAGATAAATCATAATATTTTCTGTGAATAATAAAAATTGAGTTCTACCTTCTCAATGCTTGGATTCTTTATTTCTTTTTATTCACATAATGTACCAGTTAAGATTTCTGATACAATCTTTTATTTCTACAACTTTATATAATAAAATTCACCTCAATGAATTTTAGTAAATTTCCTGAGTTGTAACTTAGAAGAAATTGATAAATTCCAAGAAGCATATCTCCTACTAAGATTGGATCATGAAGAAATAGAAACCTTGATGAGATCAATAACATATAAGGAGACCGAATCAGTGATCATAAACCTCCCAAAAAAGAAAAGCCCAGGCCCAGATGACTTCACTGTTGAATTCTATCAAACACTGAAAGAAGAATTAACACCCACTCCTCTTAAATTCTTTCAAAAATTAAACAACAGAGAACACATACAAACTCATCCTATGAAGCCAACATTACCTTGATGCCAAAGCCAGTCAAAGATACTACATGAACAGAAAACTAAAGGCCAATGTTCTGAGGAACATAAATACAAAAATCCTCAAAAAAATACTAGCAAAGCAAATTCAACATCACATTAAAAGGTCGTACACCGTGACAAAATGAGATTTATTCCTGTGGTGCAAAGATGGCTCAATATATGCAAATCAATCAGTGTGATACATCACATTAATAAAATGAAGAATAAAAACTGCATGATCATTTCAATAGTTGCAGAAAAAGCATTTCACAAAATTCAACATCTTTCCGTAATAAAAACTCTCAAAACCAGGTATAGAAGTAAGTTGAACACAATGGAAGTTGCACGTGAAAACCTAGAACAAACATCATAATTAACAGGGAAAATCTGAAAGCTTTTCCTCTAAGATCAGTAACAAGAGAAGGATGTCCAATCTTGCCACTTTTATTCAACATAGTACTGGAAGTCCCAGTTGTAGCAATTAGGCAAGCAAAAGAAATAAAAGGAATTCAAGTTGGAAAGGAAGATGTAAAATTGTGTCTGTTTTCAAATGACGTGATCTTCTATAAAGAAAACTTTAAAGATTCCACCAAAAAACAGTTAGAACTGATAAGGTAATTGAGTAAAGTTGCTGCATACAAAATAAGTGTGGAAAAATCAGTTACATTTCTGGACATGAACAACAAACAATCTGAAGACTAAATCAAGAAAACTAACATTTACAATAGCATCAAAACCAATAAAATACTTAGGAATAAACTTAACCAAGGAGGTGAAGGACTTATACATTGAAAATCACAAAACACTGATGAAAGAAATTAAAGAAGACACACATAAATGGAAAGACATCCCATGCTCATGGATTGGAAGGCTTAATATTGTTAAAATGTCCATAATGTCCAAAGTGATCTACAGATTCAAAGCAATCCCCACCAAAATCTCAACGGCATTGTTCACAAAAATAGACTAAAACCCTAAAATTTATATGGAAACACAAAAGATCAAGAATAACCAAAGCAATCTTAAAAAACAAAAGAACAAATTTGAAGGCACCAGGCTTTCTCTTTTTTTAATATTTATTTTTTTATTGCAGTAACATTGGATTATAACATTATATAGCTTTCAGATGTACTTCGCAATATATTTCAAATTCTGTGTAGATTACATCACGTTCACCACCCAAAAACTAATTATAGTCCATCCCCTCACATGTGAGCTTAATCACCCCTTTTGCCCTCCCCCATCCCTCCTTCTCCTATGGTAACCACCACTCCAATCTCGGTTGCTATAAGTTTGTTTGTCGTTGTGTTTATCTTCTACTTATGAGTGAGATCATACAGTATTTGACTTTCTCCCTCTGACTTATTTCACTACACATAATACCCTCAAGGTCCACCCATGTTGTCACAAATGGCCGGATTTCATCATTTCTTATGGCTGAGTAGTATTCCACTGTGTATATATCCCACATCTTCTTTATCCATTCGTCCCTTGATGGGCACCTAGGTTGCTTCCAAGTCTTGGCTATTGTGAATAATGCTGCAATGAACATAGGGGTGCATGTATCTTTATGCATTTGTGTTTTCAAGTTCTTAAGATAAATACCCAGCAGTGGAATAGCTGGATCATATGGTAGATCTATTCTTAATTTTCTGGGGATACTCCATACTGCTTTCCATAGTGGCTGCACCAGTTTGCACTGCCACCAGCAGTGTACTAGGGTTCCCTTCTCTCCACATCCTCTCCAATACTTGTTTCCTGTCTTGTTAATTATAGCCATTCTGACTGGAGTGAGGTGATCCTCATTGTAGTTTTGATTTGCATTTCCCTGATAGCTAATAATGTTAAGCATCTTTTCATATGCCTGTTGGCCATCTGTATATCTTCTTTGGAGAAATCTCTATTCAGATCTTTTGCCCATTTTTTAATTGGGCTCTCAATTCTGTTCCATTGATCTATGTGACTGTTTTTGTGTCAGTACCATGCTGTTTTGGTTACTATGTCTTTGTAGTATATTTTGAAATCAGGAAGTGTGATACCTCCAGCTTTGTTCTTTTTTCTCAGGAATCCTCTGATATTTGTGGTCTTTTGTTGTTACACATAAATTTTAGGATTCTTTGTTCTATTTATGTGAAAATTGTTGTTGGAACTTTGATAGGGATTGCGTTGAATCTACAGATTGCTTTAGGAAGTATGCACATTTTAACTACGTTAATTCTTCCAATCCAAGAGCATGGAATATCTTTCCATTTCTTTGCATCTTCCTTGATTTCTTTCAACAATGTTTTATAGTTTTCAGTGTACAGATCTTTCACTTCTTTGGTTAAGTTTATTCCTAGGTATTTTATTCTTTTTGTTGCAATTGTAAATGAGATCGTATTCTTAATTTCTCTCTGCTACTTCTTTGTTAGTGTATAGAAACGCGACCGATTTTTGTATGTTGATTTTGTATCCTGTGACTTGACTGTATTCATTTATTATTTCTAAAAGTTTTTCAGTAGATTCTTTAGGGTTTTCTATACTGAAATCATGTCACCTGAAAAGAGTGGCAGTTTCACTTCTTCTTTTCCAATATGGATCCTTTCTATTTCTTTTTCTTGCCTGATTGCTCTAGCTAAGACTTCCAATACTATGTTAAATAAGAGTGGTGAAAGTGGGCATCCTTGTCCAGTTCTTGTTCTTAGAGGGATAGCTTTCAGTTTTTCTCCTTGAGAATGATATTTGCTGTGAGTTTGTCATATATGATCTTTATTATGTTGAGGTATCTTCCTTGTATATCCATTTTATTTAGAGTTTTTATCAAAAATGGATGCTGTATCTTGTCAAATGCTTTCTCTGCATCTACTGAGATGACCATGTGGTTTTTATTCTTCATTTTGTTAATGTGGTGGATCACGTTGATAGATTTGTGGATGTTGAACCATCCTTGTATGCTGGCACCAGGCTTTCTGATTTCAAATATATTACAAAGCTACTCTAATGAAAACAGTGTGGCACTGACATAAAGACAGACATATAAACCAATGGAAAAGAATAGAGAGCCCAGATTAAAATCCACGCATGTATGGTGAACTGATATTTGACAAAGGTACCAAGAATAGACAATGGGGAAAGGATAGTATCTTCAATAAATGGTGCTGAGGAAGCTATATATTCACGTGCAAAATTTTACAAGAGCCAAGACATGGAAACAACCTAAATGTCTATCAATGCACTAATGGCTAAAAAAAGTTGTGGTACATATATACATTGGTTTATTATTCAGCCATAAAAAGAAGGAAATGCTGCCATTTGCAAAAACATGGATGAACCTGGAAGACATTATGCTAAGTGAAATAAGCCAAACAGAGAAAGACAAATACTGTATGATATAACCTATAACTGGAATCTAAAAAAAGAAAGTGAAATTCATAGAAAAGGTGTATAGTTGTGGTTATCAGGGCTGGAGGTGGAGGAAATAGGGGGGCAATCAAAAATTACAAAGTTTCAGTTATAATATGAAGATGTTCTGGTAATCTAATATGAAGCATGTTGACTATAGTTAATAACACTGGATTATATACTTGAATTTTTCTAAGACAGTACATCTTAGTGTTCCCACCACACCAAAAAATAAATAAATAACTATGGAGGTGATGGATGTGTTAATTAACTTAAAGAAGAACAAAGTGAGAGAAATTTCACTCCTTGATTTAAAATTTGCTGTAAAGCTACAATAATCAAGAAAGTGTAGTGCTGGCATAATGATAGATATGTAGACCAATGCAACAGAATTGAAGGTCCAGAAACAAACATCATAAGGAATAAACCTTATATTTGTGTTCAACTTGTTTTTGACACAGGGCTGAAGGCAATTCAATGGGGAAGGGATAAACCTTTCAAAACATGGTGATGTGAAATTGCACATCCTCATGCAAAATCTTACACTTAGACCTTTACCTCATGCTATACGCAAAAGTCAACTCAAAATGGATCATAGACCTAAGTACAAGAGCTAAAACTATAAAACTTTTAGAAAAAATGTGAGAAAATCTTTGTTTCCTTGGGTTAGACAAAGATTGCTTAGATGATCCATAAAAGAAAAAGATGACAAATTGGACTTCTTCAAAGTACAAAAGTCACAGCATGTGATGTCAAGACAGGAAGAAATGCAAGTGTACACACAGTGAGACATGACTGTCAGAGAACAAGTTGTGAATGAATAGAGTTTACAGGGCTTCTGTGCTCTACTGGGTACAGACAGCTTAGGTCACCTCCTCCTCTAACTCCTCCTCAAACTCACCCACCCCATAAAGCTGCCCCCATTCTTGACTGGCCATGGTGTCCTGAAACTGCTAGTACTCTGACACTAGCTCTTTCCTGTTGCTCTCAGCCTCAGTGAACTCTACCTGCTCTATGATCTCACCTGTGTACCAGCAACAAGGCAGTGAACTGCTCCAAGATGTACTTGAAGGACTCTTGGATGGCCGTGCTGCTGCTGATGAGAGTGGCGGACATTTTTAGTCCCTGGGGCAGGATGTCACAGACAGCTGTTTTCACATTGCCAGGGATCCACTTTCATTCTTTTTCATGTGGATATCCATTTTCCCAACACCATTTGTTGAAGAGACTATCATTTCCCCATTGTGTATCCTTGGCTTTCTCGTCGAAGATTAGTTGATGGCATATGTGTGGGTTTATTTCTGGGGTCTGTATTCTATTCCACTGTCTATATGTCTGGTTTTTGTAACATACTGTGTCAATTACTATAGGTTTGTAGTATACCTCCAGCTTTGTTGGCACAGTCAGCATTTGTGGTTCTCTATGAACGGAATGAATGGTGGTAGTGAAAATTGTGTTCTAATATAGTCTGGAGTCAGTGGTGTGGGTGTCTACAAGGGCCAGTACTTCTCCGTCTGGGCCTTTCTGTGATGTATGAAGAGGCAGATTCCCTTGCTTTGTTCTTCAGAGGTCAAAGGTGTTCATGGCCTCTACTTCTTTGCATGACCAGAAAGAGGGAAAACCAACACATGACTGACACTAGGAATACCTGATCCTCGGTCTCCTGTGATTTGGCCCCTTTGGCTCCTGCACAGGATTCATCTCAAGAAGAAGGCAAGAAATTGGTCAAGTAGCTCTGTTGGCTTCTTCTCTAACCAGAAGCTTGGGGTTGCATTCCCTTGGGTCTTAGTCCTTTTGTTAAATATGGATCTCCCTGCTCATTGTTTTAGGGCTTGTAAACAGGCCAGGAAGGTACTAAAGATGCTTAGGCGTGGAGGCATAAGAGATGAGTTTTCAAGCAGCAGCCTGGACGAGCAAGAATTGGCATTGATCAAACCAAGGTGAGGAACCATCATTTGGCCTACATATGTGTGTTTTTGTGAGGACTAAGAGGGAAAGAAAAAATATGTGTTTACATTGCTTGGATAACCATGTGTTTTTAGTGGGTAACTGACTCAGACACTGACTTGTATGATGCTACTAGCCACATAGGGCTATGATATTAAAATTAACTGAGATTAAAATTAGTTCCCCGGTTGCACTAGTTATATTTCATGTCCTCAGTAGTCACATGAGGCTAGTGATGCTGTATTGGATGATGCAAATATAGAACATTCCATCGTTGTATAAAGTCCTTTTGTATAGCATTGATAGCAGAATATGGAGAGCTGGAAATCTCTTTAAAATGCATGTGTGTATGCTTGTGTTGGCGTATTTATATTGTTTCTTTTTACATTATTTGTGTGTTGTGTTTGACTATATGTGACTCTTAGTGTGCGTAGGGGAGTTTGTGTGTGGTCTGTGAGTTGTCTGGGTGACTGGATGTGATGTTTGCATATTTTTAAAACATCTTTTTGAGATTTAATTGATATACAAAAAACTGTACATATCTAATGTAGACAATTTGATGAGTTTGGACACGTGTATACACACGGGAAACTGTCACCACAATCAAAGTAATAGACATCCATCACGTCCAAAAATGTCCTTATGTCTCTTTTATTGCATGTGGTTATGAAACTTAAGTTTTACTCTTTTGGTAAACATTAAGTGCACAGCATAGAATTATTGACTATACGCACTGTTCTGTACAGCAGATATGCAGAACTAATTCATCTTGCATAACTGAAACTTGGCATCAATTGAATATGGCTCTACATTTTCTCCTTCCCTTAGCTGTTGGTAAGCACCATTTATTCTCTTCTTCTATGAACTCGACAATTTCAGACACCTCATAAAAGTGAAATCATGCCATATTTGTCCTGCTGTAACTGGCTTATTTCACTTAGCATAATGTCTTCCAGGTTCATCCATGTTGTTATGAATGGAAAGATTTCCTTCTTTTTAAGGACAGAATAATATTCCATTGAATGTATAGACCACATTTTCTTTATCTAATTATCTATTGATGCACATTTGGGATGTTTCCATAACTTAACTATTGTGAAGAGTACTGCAAGGAACATAGGAGTGCAGATATCTCTTGGAGATGGAAATTTCATTTCTGTCTGGTGTACATCCAGAAGTGGGATTGCTGGATCATGTGGTATTTCTATTTTCAATATTCTGGAGAATGTCCGTACTGCTTTGCATAGCATCTGCACCATCTTACATCCCCATCAACAGTGTAGAAGGATTCCTGTTTATGTGTGTTTTAAGCTATGTATGACAAAGTGCTACTTAAAGTCATATGTAAGTTGGTATGAATCCATGCAAACCTGTGCACTTTCCACCAGGATGAGTATAGTTCAGAGAATGTCAACAAGCAGCACCTTGGGTTTCTTCATTTCTGTGTCAGTGTGTGTCACTCTGTGTGTTTGTTTTTGTGTACAATGCACTCACATTCTAATTCTCCTCACCATGAGTGGGTGTGGAGCAGGGGGCTGAGTGAGTGACATACCAGTATGTGTATGCATTTGACCTGGTGAAACAGCCTCACAGCCTGATTCTTCTCTCGTCTCAGCTCTACACATAAACAGGCAGCTCTAGGCAAAGTCCTCTTTAAGCTAAGCTGGTGGGAATTTGTCTTTGTGGCTTGAAGGCTACTGGACTTCTGTGGGGCCCCAAATTTTCTTCACTAACTTTCAATGATTTCTACATTTCCCCTCTGGGAAACATAGTGTAGACAATTTGGAAGAGTGTCTAGTTAATCAGATGACTGTGAATTCTGATATAACTCCTCAGTCCTACAGCGACTGTAATAAGTCAGTTCTCACGTCACATCACTGGGCAGAGTTTCACATCACTCACTTTGCTTTTATGCTCAGAACTCCATTTTCTTGGAAACACTGGAGATGGAAATGGAGAGAGAGACAATTGCATATATGAAGTAGGCTGTTTATTGATAAATTTATTAAAAATTCAGTAAATCAAGTACTGTAGATGTACTAATCTTCAGAGGACATGGTCTGGGCTTTCCTGTTTCCCTGATGTAGGAGAGAGAACACAGAAGTAAACACACATTTTCAGGAAGCTATTTGATCTTGCTTGGTGACCTCCTCATATCTTTATATTTAACTCTTTTTTTTTTTTAAGATTTTATTTTTTCTTTTTTCTCCCCAAAGCCCCCCAGTACATAGTTGAATATTGTTCGTTGTGGGTCCTTCTACTTGTGGTATGTGGGACGCTGCCTCAGCGTGGTTTGATGAGCAGTGCCATGTCTGCGCCCAGGATTCGAACCAACGAAACTCTGGGCCGCCTGCAGCAGAGCACGTGTACTTAACCACTCGGCCACGGGGCCAGCACCTATATTTAACTCTTGATGAGTGATCTTGGTCACTCAATTTGCCAAAATAATGAGTTTATTTTTAACTTTTGCTCACTCTTATTTTGACTGGTATATTTAGTCAACAAGTTATTGAATCTTGTTGACATATTTACTCAATTAAAAAATGTATATGGTGGTAAAATATACATAAATAAAATTTACCATTTAAATGATTTTTAAGCGTACAGTTTCATGGCCTCGAGTACATTCACATTGTTGTACAACTGTCACCACCACCCACTTCCAGAACTTTTTTATCTTCCCAAACTGAAACTGTACCCATTGAACAATAACTCCTCATTTTCCTTCCCCTAAGCTCATGGCAACCACCATTCTACTTTTTATCTCTATGAATTTGATGATTCTAGGAATCTCATATAAGTGGAATCATATGTATTTATTTTCTGTGACTGGCTTATTTTACTTAGCATAATGTCTTCGAGGTTCATCCACATTGTAGCCTGTGTCAGGATTTCCTTCCTTTTTAAAGCTGATAACATTCTATTGTATGTATGTACTACATTTTGTTTATCCATTCATTTGACAACAGACACAGATTGCTTCCATCTTTTGGCCATTGTGAATAATGCTGCTCTGAACATGGGTGTACAGATATCTTTTTGAGATCCTTCTTTTAATTCTTCTGGATATACACCCTGAAGTGGAATTGTTGGATCATGTGGTAATTGTATGTTTAATATTTTGAAGAACTGCCATAATGTTTTCCACAGTGGTTGTACCATTTTACATTTCTACCAACAATGCACAAGGGTTCAATTTCTCCACATCCTCACCAACACTTATGTTCTTTCTTTCTTTTTTATAATCATGATACTAATGGCGTGAAGTGTGTTTACATGTTGAGCACTTGTTTTGTACACCATACATTTCTTTAATCCTCCCAATAATTGTGTAAGTGGTGCGTTCATACACATGCATGTGTATGTGTGGGTTAGTGGGTAGGTGGGAGAGAGATTAGGAGAGAGAGAGTGAATGAGTGCAACAATTGGGATAGTAAAGAATCAGACACAGGCACTTAAGCAGTCTGGCTGCAAGGCTGTGTTCTTTTTTTTTTTAAAGATTGGCACCTGAGCTAACAACTGTTGCCAATCTTCTTTTTTTTTCTGCTTTTTTTCTTCCCAAATCCTCCCAGTATATAGTTATATGTTTTTTAGTTGTGGGTCCTTCTAGTTGTGGCACATGGGATGCCATCTCAGCATGGCCTGATGAGCGGTGCCATGTCCATGTCCAGGATTCGAACCAGTGAAACCCTGGGCCCCCGAATCAGAGCATTCAAACTTAACCACTCAGCCATGGGGCCGGCCCCTAAAGCTGTGTTCTTAATGGATAGTCTATGAGGTTGCTCACTAGGATGTGGACTACCCCAAAGGAAGGGACTGTGTATTATTTAGTGTTCTCTCCCTAGTGCTTATCATAGTGTCTCCACATGCACAAAGAAAAAAAAAAAGAAGAGGGATAAATCCTTCCAGATTTCTGGAGAAGGTGAAAGCAATGCAGTGAGATTTGTGTGTACATTGTCACAGTTACGTGGAGAAAGTATGTGACCATACGGTAATTGCTATGCACAGTGTTTCTAAGTTACTGGCATTTCCCGTTTCTCTTCATTCCCAGAAGAGAGAAAGCAGCATGAGGAGAGAGAACCAGAGCAGTGTGTTCAAGTTCCTTCTACCGGGACTCCCCATCCCAACAGAGCAGCAGGGCGTGTTCTTTGCCCTGCCCTGGTCATCTACCAGACAATGGTGCTAGGGAAACTGTTCATCATTCTGCTCATCAAGCTGGATTCTCACCTACACACGCCAATATACTTACTCTTCAGCCACTTGGTCTTCACTGATGTCTCTTTCTCATCTGCCACTGTCCCCAAAACGTTAATGCATACCATCAAAAGACCATCACCTTCACAGGGTGCATTTACCAAATATATTTTCTAATATTGTTTGCTTGTCTTAACAATTTCCTTCTTGGAGTGATGGCATATGGCAGGTATCTGGCCGTCTGTGCTCACTCCACTACACAACAGTTATGAGGCAGGAGCTGTGTGTCTCATTACTAGTTGGGTCCTGGTTCTTCAGTTGTGCACATGCCCTGTTGCACACCCTCCTCTTGGTCCAACTGTCCCTCCATGCTGACAATACCATCCCCAACTTCTTCTGTCACCCCAGTGCACTCATAAGACGAGCTGCTCGGACATCTCCCTCATGAGCTGGTCATCTTCACTGAGGGAGGAATGTTTTTCATCCTACATTTGAGTAATGTCTTGGGCTCATATATCCCAACAGGGACCACAGTCCTGAGCATCCTCTTCACCAGGAAATTCTTTAAAGTCTTTTCTACCTATGGCTCCTGTCTCTTTGTAGTGTCTTTGTACTATGGGACCATTGCAGGTGTTTATTTTTCCCCTCATAAGCCATCTCCAAAAACAAAGACATAATAGCTTCTGTGGCCTATATGGTTGCTCCTGTGCTGAACCCCTTCACCTACGGCCTGAGGAACAGAGATACGAAACTTGCCCTAGAAATATTTTTAATAATTTCAAGTTCTTTATGTCACGATCATTCAATGTATAGCAATTACACATTCAAATGAACAAGGAATCTATCAAACCTGAGCAAACATTGTGACTGTCCAGTTGAATCTGGGCTGCACATGCCACACAGGGAATTTGGCCTTCCCCATGTCCCTCTCTGCTGATATATACCAGCTTTCACTACCCATACTGACATCAATGATTCCGACATCTTATTAATTCTTAGAGTACATTAGGTCTTATTCCAATGTGCATAGGGCTTGGTGAGATGAGAGGGATAGTGAGGATGCCAACTGTCAGGAGTGAGAAGGGAGCTCCTTCAGTCCCACCATCTCCAAGAGAACTCTGCATTTCTCCTTGGCTTCCCAGAACCAAGGTAAAGAGGCAGCTAAAATAAAAGAGTATCACAGAAAGTTTTGCTTACATAAATTGAATTTCCAGTTTTTGAAATCTGACATTCCCACAACAAACTTTCAATGACTCAACTTCATTTCCTGAGAAGTATGGGTTCATATGAGTTTGTCTACCCTTAGTAAATATATATAAATGATGGGATTTTGAAAATTTGATGTTTTATTCAATATTTTAGTTACTTCTAAGAAAAGAATGTGAGGAAACCTCCTGGGGTGTTAGAAATGTTCTATATATTGATCTAGCTGGTAGTTACAATGGATGCATACATATGTAAAAATTCATCAGGCCAAACATTTTAGATAAATGTACTTAATATGTGCATACTAGACATATATATAAAAAGAGAGAAGGGAGACAATGTAACAAACTATGACTATGATTTTCTGAGTGAAAGTAAAAAAACGTATACAATATAAGTCAAGATATACATGTATAAAATGAGTGTCATTGTCCTTGTTAGGGGATGCTCCCATTTTTCCTACTTGTTTTACTCTTTCCTCTCTAATGAGTTCTGTCTTTTGTTTGCATCATAACTCACTTAAACAAAAGTCTTCTTTCTTCTTGCATTATTCTCAAATATTTACCAGCAGGTCTTCTCAAAATCCATCATCTTGGGGATCTCAGGTGAGCATAGGTGTGAGTGATGAATAGAACATGGTGCTGAGTTATCACAGCCTACCTAGGATGCTCAGAAGCTAGAAGAGCTGGAAGAGTGAATGCAGCCAAGTATTTGAGAGAGAACTGAGGATCCAGAATGAGAAGTGACTGTACATACACAAGCATCGCACTCACATAAGCCTTAATAAGAATGAGAGCTTACTTTTTAACAAAAGCAGCAACGAAAGATTGAATAAATCAAAAGAAAAAGCGTGACATCTTTACTAGAGTGTAAAAATAAGAAAATCTGTCAACCTAGAATTCTACATCAGCAAAGATATCTCTCAAAATTGAAGGCGAAATAAGGACATTTTTAGAAACAAAAACTAAAAAAAATTGTCAGTAGACCTATAGTAATAGGATTATGAAGAGGAATTATTTAGGCAAAAGGAAAAAGATTACAGGAAAAAGTTGAAAATTAGAGAGATTCATAAGATTGGTAAATATAAAAACAAATATTGAATGAACTGAAAAATACCAATAATAACAATATCCTATGGAGATTATCTGAATAATCATAAGGTCACACTTCTGTGAAAATAAATTTGAAAATTCAGTTGAATTCAATAATTTCCCAGGAAGATACATATTACCAAAATTGACTCCTTATGACATAAAAAGCCTAAACACATCAATTTCTGTAGAATAAATGGAGAAAGCTGTTAAGAAATTTCTCCATAAAATAGAACCATATGATTTCGTGGGGAATTCTCCCAGTGGTCAAACACCTGACAGTCTTCATGCTGCGTGAATTACTCCAGAGCATTGAAAATAAAGGAAACATCTTAATTTGTTTTATGGATGAAACAAATACAGCATTGATGTGTAAGCATGATAAAGAAGTACAAAAAGAAAATTTGAAGTTGACAGTAATTATGACTATTCATGCAAATATACTCAATAAAATATCAGCAAATAGAATACAAGACTAGATTAAGATAATAGTCCATATAACCAAGAGGGATTTTTGCAGGAATATGATATTGATCAATGTTAGGCAATCCTTAATGTAATACAACATTTTAAATCTCAGATTAAAAATCATGGAACTTTCTCCGTAGATACTGAAAAACACCTCAACAGAATTTGATAATACTCAAGAAAGATAGTAGATCCTCTCTTAATAAAACATATATTTTACATGGAGTATATATTAGATTTAAATATATTTTACTATGTATAATGTTATCTTATGTATATTATTCTACATAAGATGTATTTTACATATTTTATATGTAATAAAATCTATAGTCACACAGGCAACATCTTACTTAATGGGAATCATTAGAAGTATTTCCTTTAAGATCAGAATGAAAGCCAGAATGCTCACTAATCAACATTTTGGTGAAAATATTGGCCAATGCAACTAGATTAATGACAGCAAGTAAGTCATATTAACTGGAAAAGAAGAAATAAAATCTTCAGATGACTTTACACATACTTTAAAACAGGAAAAAAGAAGACATTCTGGAAGCAGAAATTATATGGAGTACTGTAACTGCACAGTCAGTTAAAGGGAATGTGAGTGGTCCTCAGGAGTTAGACATTTGTCAATCTTGCCTCTTTTCCCCTGGATTTTTCTTCACCAGCAAACTCACACGTTGGAAGATTAAACTCCCTGTTCACCAGTTCCTCCATTTTTATAATTTAGTCTGAATATGAAATGGATCACAGCTAAACAGACCCAACAATCGCCAATCCCCTTCCAAAAATGGACAGTTGTGTGTCATCTTCACAGTTAAAGTGATTTGGGTTCAATACCCAAACTCTGTTCTGTTCCTGTGATGTAATCTGGTTTGCCACCTCTCTCCCATGATCGGCCATGCTCCCACAGTGGAACTACTCTTTTAAGATGAGGTTTCACTTTATTCCCTTGCTAAGGCTAGCGTACTTAGTGTCTCTTTGTAGTACTTTATTGGGTAAACTTCTCACCTAGACTCAATCCAACATTATCATTCAATTTTCTGTGCAAAAATATTGATGTTGCACCTTTGAATTCAAGGTCATGCTCTGTTCCTTTGAGATAAGTCTCCAGGTGTGAAATGTTTGAAAGAGTCTTTTTTTTTTTTTCATTTTTAACTTCTACAACCCAAGCCATTATGCCACACTGGGCGTGGTATTTGGACCAAGAAAACCAACTGTTTTTCTCAAGTCACACGAGAGATTGCAATCATTTTTGTAGGCCATTCCTGTTGCAGAGGAGTCTCTGCTACAATGAGCCTGCCTCTATAACCTGTCAATAACTAGTCCCAGGCCTCTGGCCCTTCCTTTATTCCTCTTCTTGTCATGGTTGAGTAAACTTCCTTCAAATCTCCAGATAAGTCATCTAACATTTTAAATAATATTCTTCCTTAAAGTTTAATAACTAAGGTCAGTTATTTCAAACCAGTCTATAATCTAAAGCAATTAATACATTTTACTTTTATAATTTTAACTCTTATCTTATTATTCTCCAGGTGACAAAGATATCTGTGAGATGATACGGAAGGATGTCCAGGACAGATTGTTAATGTGAAAAAGTAATGTGCCCAAGAGTATCTGTAGCACGCTACACATTGTGTAAAAATGAAATAAAAATAAGAAAGTATACTTGGATCTCCTCATTTGAACAGAAGGAAGCAGGAAGAAGTCAGAAACTAATGAGTTTGGTTTCCTACAAGTGCTGGGTGTGAATGTGTGGGAAGGCTGGGGAGATGGGTATACCTATTTGTATATTTTGACCAGGTTATCTTTTATCTGCTCAAAAATAAAGAAATGAAAAGAATTGGAAACATAAAGAATAGAATAAAGACAGAATTAGTGTGGCCATCCCAGCAGCATAGTGGTTAAATTGATGCTGTCCACTTAAGCGGCCTGGGGTTTGCAGGTTTGGATCCTAGGCATGGACCTAGTTCCACTCATCAAGCCATGCTGTGGCAAGCCTTTAAAATATAGGCTAGAAAATTGTCCACATTAATTTACAAGACTGAATTATATTCCAGTCAGCACTTAATTATTCATATGGGTATTTTCCACTTCTAGATTATCAGGAGAATTCTTTCCCCTCAGATTTCAGGCTGCATTCTCCCTGCCACCCAGCATGTGGCTGGGCCCATCCCACTTAAAACAGAGGAAGATTGACATAGATGTTAGCTCAACAACAATCTTCCTCAAGCAAAAAGAGAAAGATTGTCAACGTATGTTAGCTCAGGGCCAATCTTCCTCACAAAAAGAAAAAAAAAACAAGAATAAGGAAAATTAATTTAACTATATTCCAAATGAATAGCATGATTAGACAGAGGACAAATTAAAATAACTTACCCATGTAATTCTTGAACACAATATTTTGTGTATATACCCTCACAATAAAGAAAAAAAGCTTTCAAAAATGTTGAGCTACGGTTAGTAATATTGTCATCCACAGTGATATGGGTTCAAGATTCTGAAATTACTTAATATGTATCCTAGGATTCAGCATAAAAGTCAAAATATTTTTGAAGAAGGAAATTACTCTTCACTGTCTTGGAAAGGTATCACATACCTGGGAAAGGAGAGGCAGGAGAGAACTCTGTGGTGGCACTGGAATTGGAGGTGTAAGTTTGTAATCATGGTTTTTAATACATATGTGAATAGGCTAAAATGTATGAGTTACACATCAATACTTATTCTACTCTCAACATTCATTCATTTAACTCTATTCCCAACTCGGTTTTTGTGAGTTACTGTTTTTGTTACTTTACTAGTTTCTTATTTATACTTCATAAGCCTTGTAAGTAATGAATATCCTTAAAAATTTTCTCTGTTGCTGCCATTCTTCTCTAAAAGGAATCCAAGTTTCTTAGCAAAATGCCTTATTCCAGGGCCAGGGCCAAGAAACACAAAGATGATCTGGGAACATTTCGTTGAGCCTGAAAGAACGAAGGGCTCAAGGAATCATGGGGACACAGGAGCCATCTCAAGGGGCTTCCAAATCCTTAACGTGGTATAATTTGAGCTTCAGAAAGGATAACAACAAAGAAACAAACACATCAAGAAGGAAAACAGATTGGTAGTTACCTGAGGGGAAGGGAGTGGGATGAAGGCAAAAGGGGCAGATGTGTACAGCGACAGAGAAAAACTAGACTATTGGTGATGAACATGATGCAGACTATACAGAAGCTTAAATATAATAATGTACACCTGAAATTTATAAAATGCTATAAACTAATTAGACCTCCATAAAAAAATTAAAAAGAGGCCCAGTGGTGTAGTGGTTAAGTTCGCACACTCTGCTTCAGTGACCTGGGGTTCACAGTTTCAGATCCCAGGCTTGGACCTACATACCACTCATCAAGCCACGTTGTGGCAGCGTCCCATATACAAGAACTAGAGGAAGATTAGCAACAGATGTTAGCTCAGGTCCAATCATCCTCATCAAAAAAAAAAAAAAAAGAAAGAAACCACAACCTAATGGATTATGACTCAGAGATTAAATGAGAATCTATGAATTCATAAAGATATAAATAAACTTAAAGAAAAATAAATGTTGAAAAGGGAAACGTCTCATACAGAGAACTAATACATGTAGAAAGATTGACGGAATGAGAAAAATCACCACTTGGCCACCACAATTGCAATAATTGTTTCAGGCCAGAATTGCTTGATTCTAATTAAATATGATATTATATTGAAATTGTAAGGATAAATAGCATGTTTATATAGTCTCAAAATATCTATGCAAGTTATATTTATTAATTTCAAAGGTAAAAATGGTACCTTACAGTAGAGAAACCTGGTAAACACCACCTTAATCAATTGACCAAGATTAAAATTGCCGTAATTGAAAAAACTGCTATCAGCTGCCTTCTGATAATATGCATTGTGGCATACCTGCCAAAGAACTATAGCCTGAATCTGAGACACACGCATACTTATTTAATAATAAAGCAAACTTCATTAAATATTAATGTTTGGAGAATCTGAATGAAATGTATATGAGAATTTTTTGTACAGTTTTAAATTTTCTGTAAGTTTGAAATGATTTCAAAAAAAGGTTAAAAAAATTTGCCCATATTTACTCAATAAGAGAGAATAGAATATACTACAGGTCCAGCACTAAATTTAAAACTGGCAACCAGGCAGACAATTATGATCTTCCAAAATATTCTCCTTGTAGCCCCTGTCAGAGACAGAATATGAACTGCTGAACCATAGGCAGGACATAGGAGGAGAATTCTATAAAATGTCATCCTTGCTCTCTAAAAGTTTAGATTCTCTATAATGAAACTGTAAGGCAATTTTACACCAAGAGAAGTATGTCTGTAGAATAAAACATATCTACATATTTGCCATCCACAAATTGGCACATAAATGTGTAACTAGAAAATGTTATCTTTGTGAATGTGTGCTAGATAGCCTCCATTTGCCCCTCCAGATCCATTCTCCAGCAGTCTCTACCCTGTTTTGTCTCAGAAGTCTGACCTTTACAGATTGTATCAACTGGGCTCCCTGGCCCTTTGGATTTGGCCAATGGAAACACAAGCAAGAGATCAAAATGCAGAAGCAGAGAGAGGTGGGGGCATTTATTCTGTTTTCCTCCATGCCTGGCCATGGGTTGACAGTGACTATCCACAGCTCCTGTTCAAGGTTCCTCACCTGCCTCTACACGTCTCACCAGGTTCTCATAACCACTCCCTCCCCTCGCACCTGTTTCCCACTGCTTCTGGCCCTGGGTGCCTCACCATCCTTTAATAGTTTCCCTTAAACTTTCCAACAGTTTGGAAACAAGCCATTATTACAAATTTTATAAAAAATCCTTTGTCCCAGCTGGAGCCATGCCCAAGAAGAAAGGAATCCAAGGCATTTCTGGCATCAGGGACACAATCCTCTCTGGCTTCTGGACATGCAACTCCCCAAGGTGCAGCAAGAACGTGGCCAATTAGCATATGGTGGCTCCTCCCTGACCCAGAAGCTTGGGGATTTTGTTTCTGTCCCCTTGACTGTACTTAAAACATTACCTTTTTGCTCATTGCTATGCACTTTTTTACAGAACATGAAAGTCCATAGAAGAGCTGAGGTCACAGATATATCTCCTTTTTGTCTGGATACTGAGTCTCCTGAAGAGAAGCTGAGGATTTGGGCAACAGTCTGGAGCAGAAGGTGTCTCAGGTCACCAATGATGAGCACAGGTCAGAAGGAGTGGGAAATCTGCACTTGGCAATGGATCTGCATGTGTGCTTGTGGATTTGTGTGACTTTCTGTTCATGGATGAGTGTGCACGTGTGTGTATACTTGTGTTTATGTTGTTTGATAGGTGTGTGTGTCTGTGTGTACTCTGTACCTGACTCAGACCCTGATTCTTTTCCTGAGTTAGACCCGATCTGGGCTCTGTTTTAGCACATGCAGAAGTTATCAGCCTCCTAACACGTGTTGAAAGCCCTCTGATTCACGCCTGTGTTCTTATATACTTGTATCACAGCTCAGGAGATGAGAGCTCAGGATTGGGATTGACATTGTTGTCTCTGAGGCTGGAGAAGAGGATGCCCAACCTCACCATGGAACCCAGGTCAGAGAGGGCTCAGACCTCTGCTCAGCAGTGTGTGCTGGTGTATGTGTGAGCCATGTTTGTAGGTAGCACACCCATGTGTGAGAGTAGGAACATATATTTTTTGTTTTTTACAATGTGTATATTACCACATGCATGGGTTACTCATGGTGTTTTAATGACTGTGCCTGTGACTGAATAGGCTTAACCACCCCACATTGACTGCCTTCCCTGGGAAGAGTAGGGGTCAGAAGGGGCCAATGCACATCTCTCAGTGATGGAAGTGCATGTGCTACTAGTGGTGTGAGTATGTGCCTGAGTGCATGTGTGTTGTTGGTGTGTTTCTTCTATGTGGGCTTGTATGTTTTCAGTGGCATGTATGTATAGTTATGAGCTATGGATATATGGTGAGTTGAGGGTTTACCAGGTGCGGCATGTGTCGTGTGTTGATGTGCATTGTGTGTTTGTGGGTGAATGGTAAATCATTGCGTGTTGTGTATGTCCCACTTTGCCTGTTATTTATGACCTGTATGCACATATGTGTTTTTACTGAACTGAACCACATACTGGCTATCCTCCCCTTATGATGGGAACTTGTCACAGGTGACTGGAATCATCAAATCAGCTGTGTGTATGTTTGTGTGTATGCTTTGTATGTGTGCTTGGGGCTTCTGATTTTCCTCCATGACTCAAACATTTCCTTTAGTACCTTCCTCTGGAGCACCACTGACTGAGATAACCTTAGCACCAAGCAACTCCCTATTTCTGAAATGAATCTGCTATGATTTTTATATACCTGAGTATGGCTGAATCACTCAGAGTTCTTTAAGCCTTCACTTAATGTCCCAGGTAAAGACACATTTGGCATCATGCTGTATGAAGTTAGAGTGAAGAACCCACATCAAATGGCAGGGAGAACTTGGGAAACTCATGTAATTTCTTGGCCTCAGTTTTCAGTCTATAAAATGGAAAGAATTACATTTGCCTCATGAAACTTACAGGCCCTCAATAAATATTATTGTTTTAATAAATGATAATGAATGAGAGAGTCTTGTGTCAATTGGAAAATAGGTAAAGAAGTGAAGGGAACTATCTAGGCAAGGAACTAACAACATTTTGAACTACTTTGGCTTCTTTATAGCCCTAAAGCAACACCGGGTGTCTTGTACTCCTAATCAATGATGGGGGAAGTTTCCCTGTGCATTGGTGAGAGCACAGGCTCTCATAACACAGATATATTAGATAGAACTGCATGAAGAAATCAATATGTTATAATTTTAACCTACAGGAAATGGCAAGATGTAGAAATTATATCATTTATCTTACTGTTTCCTAAGAGTTAAAATAGGTGAGAGAACATTCGTTCATAGTGCAAATGGAAAGATTTTTTTTAATCTGGTATTGTATGGCCGATGTATGGATTTAGTTAGGAAATGTAGGTAAAGTCCTTAGCCTAGTACTCAAATGTTCACCAAAATGTTCACCATTCTTATGAAAGATAGTTTGTGGGCTACTCTGGTTTGGGAGCTATTCTGGCATCAAGTGGCTTTATATGTCCACACACTTTTATAAGGACCATGAGTTTACACCTGTAGGTCACTTGTACCCAGCCAGGTTCACAGGAGGAGCATGACAATGCTCCAGCAAGGCCACCTCAGCACTGGAGTCTCAGGTTACTTTAAAGCAGAAACAAATGATACCAGTTTTCTGAGACTCATCTACTATTTCTGCCACAGTGAATTGTTACAATTTGGCTCTGTCTTGCTATAGTGAATTATCCCTCTATGCTCATCAAGATCTACATTCACAGAGGACAGGGACCTTGCCTTTCTGTTCACTGCTGCGATCTCAGTGCTTAGTACAGGTCAATGTTCAGACTCAATGTTTGATAAATAATGGTTGAAGGAAACAGTGAACATTCTCTTGCTTCTGTGCAACAAGTTCTTGTTGGCCGCTTTTGGACATAATGTTTTCATTGAGCCAGAATGGGATAAAGCAAAGAAGCATGCATCCACAGGCGTGAGAAATTAATAGGAATGTATTTAAAAATCCATTGTTTTCCCAGAGAATTACAGTATGAGATATGACAGTTGTGATCATTCATTCTCGGGTCCTGTGATTCCCAAACCTTCATCATCCCCAGCATGTAGAAGAATACTATGAGGCTTGAAAACCAGAGCACCACGACTGAATTCCTCCTCCTGGGGCTCCCCAACCCACCAGAGCAGCAAGACATGTTCTTTGCCCTGTTCCTGGGCATGTTCCTGACCACGGTGCTGGGGAACCTGCTCATCATCCTGCTAATCATGCTGGATGCTCGCCTCCACACTCCCATGTACTTCTTCCTCTGCCACTTGGCCTTCTCTGACATTTCCCTTTCATCTGTCACAGTTCCAAAGATGCTCATAAACATGCAAACTCAGCAACAATCCATCTCCTATGTGGGGTGCATTTCTCAGTTGTATTTTTTCATAGTTTTTGGTTGTCTTGACAATTTACTTCTTGGAGTGATGGCATATGACAGGTATGTGGCCATCTGTCAGCCGCTCCACTACACAACTGTTATGAGGCAGGAACTGTGTGTCTCATTAGTAGCTGGGTCTTGGTTCTTAAGTTGTGCACATGCCCTATTACACATCCTCCTCTTGGTCCAACTGTCCTTCTGTGCTGACAATACCATCCCCCACTTCTTCTGTGACTTCACTGCACTCCTGAAGATGAGCTGCTCAGACATCTTCCTCAATGAGCTGCTCATTTTCACTGAGGGAGGAATGCTCATCATCTTGCCTTTGACTAGTATCTTGGCTTCTTATGTCAGTATAGGCACTACCGTCCTGAGGGTCCCCTCCACCAAGAGACTCTTTAAAGTCTTTTCTACCTGTGGCTCCCATCTCTTTGTGGTTTGTTTATACTACGGGACACTTGTAGGTGTTAATTTTTTCTCCTCATCATGGGGCTCCAATGACAAAGAAATAATTGCTTCAGTCATGTATGCAGTATTCACTCCCATGCTGAACCCCTTCATCTATAGCCTGAGGAACAGAGATATAAACCAGGCCCTAGGAATATTTGTCAATAGGGCTAACTTCCTTAAGCAACAATCACTAAATCCTTTTATTGCAGTCGTGAGCAGGGTGAGATGCGCCTCCTAAAATTATTGTATAGTTGACAACTCCATATAACTTTAAAAGAATATGCATTCTATTGTTGTGTACAGTGTTGTTAATATGTCAATTAGGTCAAGTTTGCAAACTGAAGTGTTAAATATTCTTTAATGCTAGTTATTTTTTCTGCTTGTACACCATCATTCATAAGATATGCACAAAATCTTATGCAAAATATGTCACACAATTATAACTGTGGAGTTGTCTTTTTCTCCATTTAGATATGTCAGTTTTTGCTTATGTATTTTTTAAACTATGTCATTGAGTACATGCAGATTTAGCATCGTGGTCTTCTCCTGGTGGACTGATTCTTTGATGTAGTGGTTTGCTGAAGCTGGCTTGCATTGGCTTCAAGTTGATTGTGCGTATTTCTTCCCAACTCCACATTCAATGAAATCATGTTGGTAGATTTAAATCAGATATAATAGGAATAATGATGCTATGGAAATTGTCAAATGCTACTAAGTAAGGCTTCACAAAAGAGAGAGAGAGAGAGTCATTGTTTATGCATTTAATAGTACATCGTTGCATTTATAATTAAGATATTATAACTAGGAGATATTTCTCTTAATTTCTGGCAATGGCTCCTACTTTAACATCTCATCTACTTCTTCTGATATTAGTATAGATATATAAGACTTCTTTTGGTTAGTGTTTACATGGTGTTTATTTTCCATCACTTTACTTTAAGCTTTTCTATGTCCTTATGTCTGTTAAGTGTCTGTTGTTAACAGTGTAAAGTTGGGTTTTGCTCATTTTATGTAGATAGACAATCATTATATTTCTGGAGAATTTGATCTATTAACCTCTAATGTCATCAGGATGTACTTGAATTTACATTCTCCATCTTACTATACATTTTCTATTTGAGACATCTGTTTCATATTTATTCTTTCTCCGTCTCCTTTTTTTGATTAAATATGTATTTTGTTATTCCATTCCCCCCATTAACTTATTAATCATACATTATTATTATTTTATAATTTCTTTATAATTTATAATTTCTTTATAATTATTTCTTACTTTCTCTTTAATTTTTTATTGTAGTATAATATACATAAGATTAAATTTACCATTTTAACCATTTGATGTATATGATTCAGAGGCATTTAGTACATTTATCACCACTATTTCATTCAAGGACTACAAAAGGAAACCCTATAAAACATCAATTCAGTTGAGTACTTTGTAGCTGTGATAAAGTAATGAGAAAGATATCTATGAAGCAATATGGAGGGATTTCCAGGATATATTGTTAAGTGGAATAAATCAATGTGTAAAAGAGCCTGTACAGCATGCCACTGTTTTTTTGTAAAAATTAAGGGGAAGTAAAAGATACATGTATCTGCTCATTTGAGCAAAAAGAAACACAAGAATAAATCAGAAACTAACAAAGTTGCTTACATGCAAGAGGTGGGTGGTAACAGGGCAGAAAATATGGGGAGATAAGTGTATTTATTTATATAGTTTTGACTATGTTATATTTTATCTATTAAAACATAAATAGAAGTGGGTGGGGAATAAAGCAAAACAGAATAAAAGAAAACAAGTGAACTTAACTGTACTGCAAATTACTACCATAATTAGACTAAATGGGAAAATAAACTAACTAACCTCTGTAATTCTTGAACACAGAATTTTGTGCATATACTTTCACAATAAAGAAAAACTGTAAACAAGCATTTTGAGCTGCAGTTAGCTTGTCATTAACAGTCATATGGCATCAAGATTCTGAAATTGCTTAGCATGTATTTAAAGATTCATCAAATGAGTAAATGTATTGTGGAAAGGGAATACTCAATTTTGGTGAAAGGTGCCATTAACATGGAAAAGGAGAGGCTGGAAAGAACTCTATTGTGTCGAGTAGAATTGACGATATCAACTTGAATTATGATTTTTAAAATGTATAGATTCAAGAGTATGTACTGTACATCAATATCTATACTATTCCCATCCCCCATTCTTTCTACTCCATTCCTGACCCACCTCCTTTGGGTAACCATTCCTCTACTTTATTAGTTTCTAGTTTCTACTTAGTGTGTTTATTTTTTATATATTTCCTAGCTGCATCCTCTTACGTCATTTATAAACCTTGTAAGCAATTAACACACCTAAGGCCAATTTACTCTTTATTATTTTTCTCTAAAAGGAACCAACGTTACTTAGAAAAGTGGCTGATTCCAGGCCGGAGCCAGGATGTGAGGACTGTCCAAGAAAATTTTGCTGAGCCTGAAAGTAAAAAGTGCTCAATAAATCACGGGAACACAGTAGCTAGCTTGAAGGGGCTCCTACAGGGAAATCTTGAATAATTTGAGCTTCAAAACACCAAGAATGATTGTGACCCAAATAAATAATAATTCACAAGTCTATAATGATATAAATAAATTGATGAATAAAACAAACGGAGTGGGGCTGATGGAAAATTCTTTCTTATAGGACAATACAACTGATAAATGTAGAAGAAATGATAGTGTTAGAAAATCACCATTTGGCCACCACATTTCTTCATTTAAAAATCACCAATGGATGTTAAATATAGTGGGAGAAAATTTATAAGAAAAAGGTTATGGTTATATAGTCTCAAAATATCTACCAAAATTATACTTATTAATTACAAAGGTTAAAATGGTAACTTTAGAGTAGAGAACCTGAAGACGCGACCTTAACAAATTGATCAAGGATAAAAATCACTAGAAACTGGAAAAACTGATAACATGTGCCTTCTGATAATATGCACTGTGGTAGATATGCCAAAAATATACGCCTGAAATGTGCATACAGACATAAGTAAACATAGTAAAGTGTTAACCATTGGGAAATCTGGGTGAAGCATGTGTAGGAATTTTTTCTATCATTTTTACAACTTTTCTATAAGTCTGAAGTAATTTCAAAATAAAAAGTTAAAAAATCCTTGGTCCCAGCTGGAGCCATGTCCAAGAAGAAAGGAGTCCAGGGCATTGACGGCATCAGGGACACCATCCCCTAACACTCAGTCCCTCTGGTTCCAGGACATGCAGCTCCCCAAACGGCAATGAGAAATTAGCCAGAAGATTGGGGACTTCATTTCAGTCCTCTCGCAGATAATTAAAACATTATCTTTTGACTCATTTCTCTGGAGCTGCTTAAGGCTATGAAAGTCTGATTTTGTAACCCTTTGCTTTCACTGAATTTCCAGGCATCGTGCTGTGTGAAGTTAGAGTGCAGAATCACCATTAAATAGTGGGGAGACCTCGGGAAAGTTACCTAAGTCCTTGGCCTCAGTTTCCACACCTATGAAATGGAAAGGATTACAGTTGTCTCGTGAACCTTATAGGCCCTCAGTAAATATTTATTGTTTAAATAGAAATTCATATACGTGAGAATTTTTTGTGAGTTGGAAAGGACATAAATATGAATGAATGAAATTATCTAGGCAGGGGACTAAGAATATTTTGGGCAACTATATTTTCCTTGCAGCTCTAAAATAATATATGGTGCTTGGCTCCCCTGGCCAATAAAAGGGGAAGTTTCCATGTGTAATTGTTAAGACCATGTACTCAGATCACACTGTCATATTAGATTGAACCACATAGCTAATATTTAATAATTTCTAATTTATAGCAAATGGCAATACATATACAGTAATTTGAGACACCAGTGCTGAGGCTTTGTTGGACCATTGTCACACTCTTCCTGTGAATTTCACTGGGTGCCAGTGACCAACAGCTGTAAACTCACGGTCGCTCTAGAAGTGGATGGTCATTTAAAACCGCTGGTTGCCAGAATAACTTTCAAACCAGAGTAGTGCACAATCTTTCATAAGAATGGTGAATATTTTGGTGAACATTTTGGGTACTAGGCTAAAGGACTTTGCCTACATTTCCTGATTTAATCCACACATCAGGCTTACATACCCAGATTTAAAAAATTCTTCACACCTACAGTAAGAGTTTGTGTTCTTTCACCCATTTTAGCTTTTAAGAAATAGAAACACAAATGATATAACTTCCACAGGCACACAATAGTACAGTAGAGGACAGAAATGGCACCCACACACACATCGACATATGTGTGTTTATAAAATCTCTAATATACATGGCAGATAATACATAATATACATAGTAGATAATATATATAACTATGTAACTTTGTTACACTAGGCCCCACTTATCCATTTGAAATGTGTTTCAAGACCCCCCCAGTGGATGCCTGAAACTGCAGATAGCACCAAACTCCACATATACTATGTTTTTTCCTATACATACATATCTATGACAAATTTTAATTTAAAAATTAGGCAGAATCAGAGATTAACAACAATAACAATAGAACAGAACAATTACAATAATACGTTATAATAAAAGTTCAGTCTCTCTTACAAAATATCTTACTATACTGCCCTCACCCTTGTATTGATGATGTGAGATGACACAATGCCTACATGATGAGATGAAGTGAGGTGGTGTTAGGCTGCCATTGACCTTATGATCCATCAGAAGGAGGATCATTGAGCCATGACAGTGGTGATGGTTGGATGCCAGGGGTAGACGATGTCTGGGGTTGACTGAGGGGAACTGAAACCACAGAATGTGAAACCACAGATAAGGGGGGATTACTATACTTTAAGGAGGAAACAACTGTTATTAGTTTGTGGAGGCTCATCTACTTTTCCGCCACAGTGAATTATTATGACTTGGCTCTGTCTTGGTGTAGTTAATTATCCCAGTTGCTCATGAAAAATATACTCATAGGAAAGAGGGACCTTGCCTTTCTTGTTCACTGCTAAATTCTCAGCACTTAGTAAAGGTCTATGTTCAGACTCAGTGTTAAATAAATAATGGTGAATGAAACAGTGAACACCCTCTTACTTCTGTGCAACAAGGTCTTGTTTGCTGCTGTTGGGTGTGATGGTTTCCTGGAGCCAGACAGGGATAGAGAGACGATGCATGCATCCACAGGTGTAAGAAATTAATAGGAATATAGTTAAAAATTCATTGTTTTCTCAGACAATTACAATATGAAATACATGGTCTGGTCATCTTTTCTAGGTTCCTGAGATTCCCAAACCTTCTTCATCCCGAGCATAAATAAGCGCATTGTGAGGCCTAAGAACCAGAGTAGCATGTCCGAGTTCCTCTTCCTGGGGCTCCCCATCCCCCTGGAGCAGCAGGACTTATTCTTCACCCTGTTCCTGGGCATGGACCTGACAATGGTGCTGGGGAATCTGCTCATCATCCTGCTCATCAAGCTGAACTCTCGCCTCCACACCCCCATGTAATTCTTTCTCAGTCAAGCCACTTGGCTTTCACTGATGTCTCCTTTTCATCTGTTGCTGCCCCTAAGATACTGATGAACATGCAGACTCAATGCCAATCTATCAGTCATGCAGGGTGCTTGTAGATGTATTTCTTTGTAATATTTGGTTGCTTTGATAGCTTTCTCCTTGTAGTTATGATATATGACAGGTATGTGGCCATGTGTCACTCTCTCCACTACACCACCATCATGAAGATAGAGCTGTGGTTTTGTTGGTGATTGGTTCCTGGGTCCTCTCTTCTGCAATTGCTCTTTCTCATACACTCTTACTAGTCCCACTATCCTTCTATGCTAATAGAATCATTCCTCATTTTTTACGTGAATTTGCTGTCCTGCTTAAGCTCTCCTGCTCAGATACCTCCCTCAATGATCTGCTCATCTTCCTTCTAGGGGTAATGTCTGTCTTCTCGTCATTAAGTAGCATCTTGTTCTTTTTTGTCCTTATTGGGGTCTCTGTTCTGAGGATCCCCTCTACCAAAGGGTTCTGCAAAGCCTTATCCACATGTGGCTCCTACCTCTCTGTGGTGTTTATGTTCTATGGGACAATCATTGAACTATGTTTTTAACCATCATCCAGACATTCAAACAACATTATTGCCTTCATAATGTACATAGTCATCACCCTCATGCTAAATCCCTGTATTTATAGCCTCAAGAACAAGAACATGAAAGGGACCTTTGCAAAACTCATCAAAAGGTTGAACTCTTATTATAAGTGGCGATCACTCAGCCAGGATAATTCCCCAAAGGGTCTGTTAAATTTCCTTCCTTAAGATATTGTGTGCTAACCATCCTTGCCATTGACAACTTCCCAATATTCATATCAAATTTGTTCTCCCTTTTTGACCTGATTAGAGACCGTTTCCTATCTCCTTACATTGCCACCTATATTTAATGATCCTGCACCAAATCTCCAGATACACAGATGTCCCTGTGCTACTTACTGTCATTCGGTGATCTTTGCATCTCACTCATTAGGGTTTTTGGCTATTTGCTTTTCTTTGTCATTCTTACATTAACTTGACTGTCGTGATACTCTTTCATATCTGTTTTCTTAAAGTACAAGAATTATTTATCTTAAGAATGAGGAATTATATGTCAGAACAAGTTGTAGAAATGTATCGTTTTCAATAGAACTAACAGTAGCTGGTATATGTATTATTCTCTAAGCCCTTAAAGCTCATTTAAGTCTCACCACAACCCTTCAAAGCAGATGATATTATGTTTCCCATTTTACAGGTGAGGAAATCAAAGAAAATATGAATGCACCAGAACTCAAACAGAAATCTGTTTGATTAAAACTCGTGCTTTTAAAGTGAACTTATTTTGCCTGTTCAAAGAGAGGACTTCACAATCCTCACCTCCTTCTCTTTCACCTCTTATTAGCTTTGTCAGTGTACCAGTCTCTGGGAAAAGGTTTCTTCAGACCAATTTTTTTTTCCTGCATCTAGCTAAGTGCCTGTCATAAATATTATTCAATATTTTAATTGTTTTTCTTTCCTTTCCCTTAATTCCTTTTTTGCCTTTTCTTCTTTCCTTCCACAAATATAACTGAGTTCTAACTCAATGCCTGGCATCATAGTGAGCACAAAGAATAGATGGTCAAAAAGAGAGCCCACCTAGATACCCAACATGAAGCACAGAGGGAAAAGTGGAAATAAGACGGACAGTGACAATGTGCGACAACTTAAACAATATTTGTATATTGGTATACTTGAAGGAGATGGGAAGGCGCAAAATATTTGAAGAAATAATGCCTGAAAATTTACAAGTTTGATGAAAATTGCAAACTCCCAGATCCAATAAGGTCAATGAATCCTAAGCCATAAAAAAATCTGAAGAAAACTATAGTAAGGTACATCATAATGAAATGTTCAAAAGCAAAAATAAAGAAAAAGATCTTAAAAGTAACCAGAGGAAAAACACATATACACACAGTAGAATAAAGATAAGGATAACAAGAGATTTCTCACCAGAAAAATGTAGATGTGAAGACAGTTGAACAACATATTTAAAGCACTGGAAGAAAAAATTGACCTGTCTTCAATTCATAATCTGCAAAAATATTTTCAAAAATTAAAGTATCAGAAAGACTTAAGACATACAAAAGCAGAGAGAATTCACCACCACCATACCTGTATTACAAGAAATGTGAAAGAAGCCCTTCTAGAGGACCACAATGAATATCAGATGGAAATATGGAACCAAAGAAAGCTAAATAAAACACCAGAAATAGTGGTTATGTGGGTAAAAATATAAGATTACTCATTATTTAAATATTTTAAAAGATAATTGTTTAAACAAAAATAATAACATGGTACTGTGGGTTTTATAATTTATTTCTGAGGAAAATGCATGAAATCAACAGCTAAAAGTTAAGACCAGAGAAATAAGTATTCTATTTTAAGCTTGCTAGACCATGCATCAATTTGTTTAATATCATTTGAAGGTAAACATATAGTGTGCACATATGACTTTGCATATAACACAAATAACTATAGGTATTAAGCCAACAAAAGAGATAAAATGGAATGATAAAGGATATTGAAAAGAAGGAAGAAAAAGAGGAAAAATGGAACAGAAAATATATGAGACAGATAGAAAACAAATTTAAAAATGATAGACTTAGATTTAACCATTTCAAAATGACGGGTAGAGATTGTCAGATTTATTAAAAAACAAAAACAAAAATGCAAGACTCAACTATGTTGCCTAAAACAAATCATTGTAAATATATAGCCATAAATAGTTTACAAGTAAAAAAATTGAAAATTATAAACCATATCAAAACAAATAAAAAAATCTGAAGTGGGTATATTAATATCATAAAAAGCAGTTTTCATAGCAAGGAATATTCTCAGGGACAAAGAAAGTCATTTCTTAATGATAAATGAATAAATAAATCAAGACGATATAACAATCTTAAGCATTTGTACTACTAACATACTACTAATAACAGATCTGACAAAGACATTAAGGAAAAACGTAGCAATAAACCCCTATGCTAGCAAAGACAAAAAGTCTCAAATCATTGACCTCAGCTTCTATTTTAAAAAGCTAGAAAAGAGAAAAGCAAACAAACTGCACCCAAATTAAACAGAACACACCAAAAAAAGTATAGATCAAAGCAAAGATCAGTAAAAGAAATAATGGAAAGCAACAGAAAAATGGTGCAACCAGAAGTTGATGCGATTAGAAGGCAACAAAATTGATAAAATTCTAGCAAGACTGGATCAGTGAAGATAAAGAGAAGATACTAATTACCAATATCAGGAATGCAAGGGGTCCTATCACTACAGATTCTAAGGATATTAAAGGAATAAAGAGGAAATGTAATGGATAACTTTCTGCTGATGAATTTGGCATCTTAGATGAGATGGAACAACAACAAATAAAGAGACAACCTACCAAAGCTCCAAAAGGAAGAAATAGATAACCTTAACAGTCTTGTATCTGATAAAGAAACTGAATTCATAGTTTAAAAAACTTTCACAAAGAAAAATCCAGGCCCAGTATTTTACTTGTGAATGTCATCAAACATTAAGATAGAAAGAACACCTATTTTGCACAAACTCTCCCAAACATTAAAGAGGAGAGAATCCTTTCCAACTCATTCTATGAAACTACCAATACTCTGATACCAAAACCATACAAAGACACTATCAGAAAACAAACAAACAAACAAATAAACACTACAAACTACCCAGCCATAAAAAAAGACAAATTCACCCCATTTGCAAAACATGGAAGGACCTGGAGGGAATTATGGTAAGCGAAATAAGTCAGCCTGATAAAGACAAGCACCAGATGATTTCACTCATTTGTGGAATATAATCAAATACATGGACAACGAAAACAGCTCAGTGGTTACCAGGGGAAGGGGGGTGGCGAGTGGGTTTGGGGGTGAAGAGAAGCGCTTATGTGGTGACAGTCAAGAAGCAATGTACAACTGAAATCTCACATTGATGTAAACTATTATGAACTCAATAAAAAAAAAAAAGACTACAAACTAATGCCCCTCATGAATATAGATGCAAAAATTTTAAGAAAAATTTTGGCAAATTAAATCCAACAATATATAAAAAGGATAAGATATCATGACCAAGTGGGTTTTGCCCAGGAATGTAAAGATTGTTTAAATTTCATAAATCAATCAATGAAACTCATATCAAGTTAAAAAAGAAAAAATGTTTATCTCAACAGGTGCAGGTATAGAATTTGACAAAATCCAAAATCCATTCCTAATAAAAACTTGCAGCAAACTAAGAACAAAAATAATTTCCTCCACATGTTTAAGAGCATCTATGAAAACCTTACAACTAAAGTCATACTTTATAGTGAAAGGCTACTTGTTCTCCAAGATCAGAAACAAGACAAGTATGTGTGTCACTTCTATTCAACATTGTACTAGCAGTTGTACCCACTGCAATAGGGCAAGAAAAAAGAAATAAAAGGCATCCACATTGGAATGGAGCAATTAAAATTATTTTTATTGCAGAGGACATGATTATCTATGTAGAAAATCCAGAGGCATATAGAAAAATGTTACTATAAGTAATAAGTGACTTTGGAGAGATTTTTCCTTACATTAACAATGAGCAGTTGGAAATGGAAATTCAATAACAGTACCATTTATATAGGGTCAAATTCATGAAATACGTAGAAAGAAATCTAACAAGATGTATAAGACCTTTATACTAAAAATCACAAATCATTGCAGAAACAAAGTAAGAAGATCTAAATAAATGTAGAGATACACTGTGATCATGGGTAGGAAGACTCAATATTGTTAAGACGATAATTCTCCCTAAATTGGTCTATAGACTCAATGCAGACTCTTTCAAAATCTTACCAGGCTTTCTTTCCTTTTTTTGGTGGAAATCGACAGGCTAATTCTAAAATTTTTATGGAAATGCAAACAACATGGAATAGGCAAAACAACTTTGAAAAGAAGAATTAAGTAGAAACATTGCCCAGTTTAAAACCTGATAAGAAAGCTATAGTAAGACAGTATAATATTAGAATAAAGATTAAAAATAGAGAAATGGAAAAGAACAGAGTCTGTAAACAGATCTATACATGTGTGCACAACTGATTTTCCACAAGGGATCGAAGGCAATTCAGTGGAAAAAATACAGTCTTTCAGCAAATGATCCTGAAAGAAGTGAATCGCCATAGTCAACAAAATGAATTTTTAGCCAATCCTTCCACTGTATACAAAAAATAAGATAAAATGGACAATATTCCTTAATATAAAATCTAAAACTATAAAAATTATAGAAGAATGTATGGGATGAAATTTGGGGCTAATTAACAACGAAGGGAACAGGAAAGAAGGGAGGAACTGATACACTGCTCTAAAGGGATAACACATTTCCCTTCACTGGACTCAACCCCATTTTCTAACATCTGGTCCCCAGTGTGATGCTGCCCTAGCTCTGCATCTCAGAAGGCAGAGATGACCTGACTCAAGTGGCAAGGACTCTTGCCTGTGGAACCCCAGGCAGCTTCTCATGAGTCTGAGCTCTGCTCTGCTGGCCTCTGGGGTCTTTGTTAGGTGAAGGGAGTTGCGATGTGATGCCCTCTCAGGGCAACTCTGCTAAAATCACATTAATTAAAATGATTTATGTGAAAAATTTTTGGATTTAGAAAATTTATAATAATGTTCTCTGTGAACAAAAGCAGTTATTTCATCCTTTGAAATTTTTATGCCTTTTTTTCCCCCTTTCCTTACTTCATTGACTAGGAACTTCAATATAGAAGTTATAATAGTGGGCATTCTTGACTCGTTGCAAATCCCAGAGAGCAAGCATTAAATATTTCATCTTTAAGTGTGATGTTTGCTATGGTTTTGGTACTCTTTATGAAATGAAGGAAATTCCTTTTTTCCTAGTTTTCTAACAGTTTTTATTTTTGTGTTTTATTTATTTACTTTTTTATTGCAGTAGCATTGGGTTATAACATTATATAGCTTTCAGATGTACATCGTAATATATTTTTAATTCTGTGTAGAATTCACCACCCATCATCATGTTCACCACCCAAAAACTAAATATAGTCCATCCCCTCACATGTGAGCGTGAACACCCCTTTTGCTCTCTCCCCTCCCCCTTCCGCTATAATAACCACCAATCCAATCTCCATTGCTATGTGATTGTTTGTGATTGTTTTTATCTTCTACTTATGAGTGAGATCATATGGTATTTGACTTTCTCCCTCTGATTTATTTCACTTAGCACAATACCCTTAAGGTCTGTCCGTGTTGTCACAAATGGCCGGATTTCATCATTTCTTATGGATGAGTAATATTCCATTGTGTATATATACCACATCTTCTTTATCCATTCGTCCTTTGAGGGGCACCTAGGTTGCTTCCAAATCTTGGCTATTGTGAATAATGCTGCAATGAACATAGGGGTGCATGTATCTTTATGCATTTGTGTTTTCAAGTTCTTTGGATAAATACCCAGCAGTGGGATAGCTGGATCATATGGTAGATCTATTCTTAATTTTCTGAGGATACTCCATACTGCTTTCCATAGTGGCTGCACCAGTTTACACTACCACCAGCAGTGTACGAGGGTTCCCTTCTCTCCAAATCTTCTCCAACACTTGTTGTTTCCTGTATTGTTAATTATAGTCATTCTGACAGGAGTGAAGTGATATCTCATTGTAGTTTTGATTTGCATTTCCCTGATAACTAAGGCTGTTGAGCATCTTTTCATATGCCTGTTGGCCGTCCATATATCTTCTTTGGAGAAATCTTTGTTCAGATCTTTTGCCCATTTTTTAATTGATTTGTTGGTTTTTTTGTTGTTGAGATATATGAGTTCTTTGTATATTTTTGATATTAACCCCTTATCTGATGTATGGTTCGCAAATATTTTCTCTCAATTGTTAGGTTATTTTTGTGTTTTATTAATTATAAATTGATGTTAAATTTCATCAAATGTTATTTCTACATTTGTTAGATAATCTTTTGATTTTCTTCTTTATTCTATTAATGCAATAAATTATATTGATCGAGTGAGACTGTTTAAACAACTGTGCCTTATTGAGAGAAATCCTACATTCCATGATATACTTTAGTTTTTATATATTGTTGTATTTCGTTTGCTGATGTTTTGTTTAAGATGTTCACGTGTGGGTCTGGACTCTAATTTTCCTTTTTCATAACAAACTTTTCAGACTTTCATCTTTCAGTTCCTATTCTGCCTGACCACCAAGGTGGGATCTTAGATAGGGATTGACAATCAAATTTGTGAGCCACAAGAGGCTTCCCCAGCACCAAATTGACATGGCTTTACAATATGATAAATGATGGGTGACATTATGTGCTTCAAGAGAATTATAGAAGTCTTGTTTATCCTCTGTGCTTCTTCCTGTGTCCACAATATTTTCACACTAGAATATGAATGGTCATGAGAGGACTGGCCAGACTACTTAATATCAAGAATTCCATCAGATCTGGGGTCCCTTTGGCTTTTGTGTCTTGATTATCATGTAGCCCTCTCTGGGACATATTTATAACTCCTATTTTTGTGTGCAGCTGCCTCTTGTCAATTACTGGTTACCAATAGTCACTCTTAACAAATAGGCACAGCTGCTGACTCACTGCATAGCAGGATCCTAATTCATCTTAGATCCATTATACTCCTATACATTCTTTGAATTACCGTTGCAAGGTGTGGAACCAAAAGTCAAAACCTCAGATTTTCTGGAGAATAAAGAAATGATTATAGTCCACCTGTTAATTCTTCCTTCCAGTTTACCTCTGACAGTTGTCAATACTTCCTTGCCATATATTCCTTTGGCATTTAAAAAATAATTCTTACTATAGTAACTTCTACAATATTTGATGTACAACAATAGACATTTCAAAACTCTGCAACACTAGGATCTCTATCATCCAATTAAGAAGTGTAATTCCTTCCCAGTAATCATATCCAACTATCACTATATTCTCTCACAAGATTACCAATATACCTTTTTCAGCTGGACTATTTCTATCCCTTTTTTTCCCATCATCACGTGCATTTTTATAGGCTTCAGAAAAGGCATGGGTTGCATATATCACTTTTCTAAAGCTAAATTTACTTCTTTTTCTGGCCAATAAGTCTCTACAGGTGTTGCATCAATTGGGAATTTTAGTTTGACTTGCCAAGAGATCTTTTAATTCTGGCAACCATTTTATACCCGTGTTCCATTTTCATTAATTTTTATAACTCAGTCTAAAAATTCTTTACTTTTCCATACAGCTGTGGCAGAGAGATTAAATAATGTTTAACATGTCTACATTAGTTTTTATAACAATGCCAGTTTTCTAGCCTTCCCAACAAAAAAACCATTCTCTCGCATACTATACATTTTCACATAACTGGTGTAATTACTGAAGGTTGGTGCTCAATAACCTCTAGGTTTTATCGGTCTGGGGGCAGACTTATACTTTATCTACCAAATAACAAGTTTTATATCAATTCAAGATTTAGGTATCATTGTGGAGCACTGCCCATCTGTCTCCCAAGGGGATGATTCAAGGCCAATCCATTAAAGGTGAACTGTTTAAACTCTACCAATGGTATTACAGAGAGTCCAAATTCCTCTCTACGTTTTGACACTGTGGCTCTGAGGAAGTATCGATAAACACCATGCTTACAGGTAAAATCTTTCCTTAGTTTAGGCTGGCCATAGTGTTCCCACAATTGAACCTCCTCTTGACTGAGCCTCTAGCACAGCTGGTCATTGCTATTTAAATATATCAAATGCTGTTGCTATCAACATGGCAATTGTTCCTTCCTGGGTGAGGATATATGTTCTCTCCAATAGTTATTGACAAGGAAGATGCTAAGTCAGTTTAGTAAATGCATATTCCATTCAAATATTGCTTCATCATATTTCTGGGCCAAATGCCAAGTTCAGCCAGTTTCCTGGAAAAGGACTTGCTCTAGTGACTATTTATAATAACGAGTCCCGGGAAAGTGAACTCTACTTGACTCAACACACTTAGTGAAGTTCCCAATTCCCTAACTCCCTCTGAGTCCTCTGGGTCATTGTCATGTGATCAAAGTTTTGTTGCCATGAGTATCTGTGTCATGAGACTAATTCAAGCACACTATGTGCACCAAAAAAGTGTTGCGTTCCTCAAGAGATTGCCAGGTGAGCATATTCATTTAACAGGTGCACTTCAGTTTAAGTATCCAAAGCCTTCCCACAATCATTTTTTTGGAAGTTCCAGAGTGAAATCATAATTGATACGTGACAACTCTGCCATGCCAACATTTCCCTCTTGAGTATCATTGGGATTCCTTGAATGTCTGTCGGTATAGTTTTCTATCTACATTCATAGCTGGTGTAGTGAAAAGAGCAAATTAGATTCCAACATAGCGGGCAGATGACAACAATGTGTCTCCCTCATTCCCAGGTACTTGCTTTACCAGGTGTCATCCTAGTTTACAGAAACATAATGTATCAGTTGCTAGCTGACAGTCTCAGTGTATCCAGTGATGGTCAAAGGCAGGAATCCTCTTAGGGCTATGGAGAATTAGCATGATGAACATAACAATAAAATGTGACTAAAATGATAATGCAAATCTATTACTGTGTAGGCAAGTCATCAAAGAACTGATTGATGTCTTCTGTTCGAATTGTATACAAAGGTCTCGGGAAATTTTTATAGTGTGGCTTTGCTCCACTTCTTCTTCTTAGGGGAAGATGAATCCTGGGGCATCTTCTTGTATTGACCCTGACTCAGCATCCCATATGAGAGAAATAGCTAAGAATATTACTGTCTTGCTCTGAGGTTGTTTCTTAAGAAAAGAAAGATGACTCTCTTTTCTACCATTATCTCCCATTATGTGATCTGTTTTCAATTACCACAGTTCTCCTGCTTTTTCCAGTTACTTCCTCTCATTAAGAGAGGACTTCCCTGGATAGACATCACTGGTTTAGCTATACTGCCCTCTCTAGGCATTTAGCAGGATTAGACTCTCCAGCACTGCCACTTTGTCCATTTCTAGAAAGGAGTAGAAAGGCAAAGGATGATGGAACCATCTCTACCAGGAGAGAGTGAAGCATCACCTATGGGTCTGTCTTAATTTAGCCCAATGAGGTGAAGGCACTATCCACTCCATCTTTCCTTTAGGAATATGCATAGTCAAATTTAGAGGAATTTAAATAGAATTCTGAGAAGCAACGTCTCCTTCTGCCTGAACATGCAAATATTATCCTGGACTCAAGTCAATTGGATTCACAAGAGAAAAAGAAATTGTGTGAGATGAGGATTACTTTTGTGAGGTGGTAGGTAGCAACATCCCTGATCCTCTTATTCTCACCTCTGCACCTCCCCAAATTCCCAAAGGTATTCCCCTTACACTAGCCGGTATATTCAGATGAAGCCCACATTTGCCTGGTGTTAATCTATAGGGTGCACCAGTGCTGAATAGTCCCAAAAGCCTTCACTCATTATCTCCGGGTCGTCCAACTTCTTTTAAAACTGAAGCATTATTTACATCTGGTAAAATGACACAAATCTTTAAGTGTCTACCTTTTTACTGATGATTTGTTTATCTATTTGCTATTGATGAACATTCGGGTTGTTTTTAGTTTGTCCTACTATAAATAAACCTACTATGAATTTTTTGTGCAAGTTTTTTTTATAAACAGAGGGTAGTTATATGTTTAATTTTATTAGGAATTGCCAAACTGTTTTCCAAAGTGATTGCACAACTTCACACTCTTACCGTCATTATATGAGAGTTTCAGTTGCTCCAAATCCTACAAAAATTTTGTATTGTCTTTTTAATTGTAGCCATTCTATTGAGATTCAGGGGTATCACATTGTCACTGTAATTCACATTCCCCTGACAAGTAATGATGTTGAGTGTCTTTTCACATGTGGTATTTGTCATTTTAATGTCTTCTTTTGTAAAATGTTCAAGTTTTTTTGTGCACTTTTAAAAATTGAGTTGTGTGCTTTTGCTTATTGATTTGTATGAGTTCTTTATATATTCTGGATATGTCTTTTGTCAGATATATGTATTGTGAATATTTCTCATTTCTTAAGGTATCTTTTGGTGAACAGCAATTTTATTTTGATGAAATTCAATTTAGTAATTTTTCTTTTGGGGTTAGCCCTTTTCGTTTCCCGACCAAGAACTCTTCACTCATCTCAAGGTTGCAGATACATTTTTATATATTTCCTTCTGTTTACTTCAAGAAATTCTATACTTTTAACCCTCACATTTAGGTCTATGAGTCACTTTGAATTATTTTTTGTGTGTGGTGTCGAGTAAGGGGTCAAGGTTTAATTGTTTTCTGAGTGCATATCCAGTTGCTCCAGCTGAACATGTTGAATGTGTCCCCATTAAATTGCATTGACACTTTGCCAAAAATCAAGTAATTATATAAATAAAGACATATTTCTGGGTTCTCTCTTCTGTTACATTGATCTATTTATGTATTTTTATACAAATACTATACCTTACTAATTATTTTATCTTTATATTAAGTCTTGAAATTTGGTATTGTTTGTCCTACAACTTTGTGATTTTTCTTCAAGATTGTCTTGGCTGTTCTAGGCCATTTTCATTTCCATTTAAATTTTAGAATTGGCTTGTCAGTTTCCAAGGACAATGACTAGGCTCCTTTGCCCAGGCTTGGAGCAAACTAGTTGGAATCAGGTCTACTCTTCTTTTTCAGATATGCAAACATCTAGAAAGTTTCTCTTCAGCTGGTAACTTAGAAACAAAGTCTTTCACCATTGCATGGGTGATCTGATTTATCAATAAAATTCCATGAGCTATAAATATTTATTTGAACAAATTCAGACATTACAAATGCATACAAAGTAGAAATTTTCTCCCTCTTTGTCCCTCCCATGAACTTACTCCAGTGACTATACACTCGTGTATATTAATATAACTTTTAACATAATGAATTCATACTTTTACACTTCATTCCACATACAGATTTTGCTACTTAATGGCTCTTCAAGGAAGTAATAGACATCCATTTTATTCTTTGGACACGCTGTATGCATAGTGTTTCATTCTGTCTAATTAATCATAATTAATTTCTCCATTCTCTAATGATAGGGTTTTAGGTTATTGCCAACTTTTATCTGCTATAAACTAGGATTCACTGAAAAAACATCTCAATATTCAATATACATTTATGACAACATTTCTATAGATGAGACTCCTAACAGTGAAAGTTTTTATAATAAAGTATTAAATTACATATTTTTAAACATATAACTTTAAGGATAGATGGAGGGAAGAAAAGTTCCAACATCTCTGCTGTAGAATGCATAACTTTCATGTTATCACTCTTGGTTCTTATTCTTTCTGGCCATTAACATTTTTTAATCACATGGTAAAAAAAATTAGAGGAAATTCAAAAGAAATAAAATATAATAAACGAAGGAAAGAAAGAGAAGATTATAAAAGTAAAAACTTTATTTCTAAACAAGAAAATGTGTTTTTGAAAGAGAAAAATAAGGAATTATAAAAATCCTCAAAATGAGAAAATTAGCTAAAATATAAGCCTCCTCTTCCCTCTCTCCCTCCACTGTTTCCTCCTTCAAATGATTGCAGAGACATTCAACAGTTATAAATGAAGTGATTGTTTTCAGCAATACACTGAAATGTGAAGGATTTGGGAAGATGTCTTAATAAAAAAGAGAAATTTGTTCAGAAAATATTTGCGGGAAAAAGGACTCATTTAAATAAGTATTTGGGAGTTGAGAAACTGATGAATCTTCATAAGAAAGATGAGGAATACTTAAGAAGAGTGTTATGATTTAAGCAGAGAGAGTGCCAACAGGTGCACCATCATAATGGACGTAAGTACCCACAATAGCTTTGTCTCACATGGTTTAAAAATGCTAACATTGGGGCTGGGCCAGTGATGTAGTGATTATGTTTGTAAACTCTGCTTCAGCAGCTCAGAGCTTGCAGGTTCAGATCCCAGGTGCAAGCCTACACATCGCTCATCAAGCCCATGCTGTAATGGCATCCCACATGCAAAATAGAGGAGGATTGCCACAGATGTTAGCCTGGTGACAATCTTGCTCAAACAAAAATAGGAAGACTGGCAACAGATGTTAGCCCGGGGCCAATCTTCTTCACCAAAGAAAAAAAAAAGCTAACCCCCCAACAGCTTGATTGTTTACCATGAACCAGAAGAAACAAGAATCAAGTGGAGGTGCTGGCTGGTGGCGCAGCAGTTAAGTTCGCACGTTCTACTTCGTTGGCCCAGGGTTTGCTGATTCAGATCCCGGGTGCAGACACGGCACTGCTTGGAGATCCATGCTGTGGTAGGCATCCCACATATAAAGTAGAGGAAGATGGGCACGAATGTTAGTTCAGGGAGAGTCTTCCTCAGCAAAAAGAGGAGGATTGACGGCAGATGTTAGCTCAGAGCTAATGGTCCTCAAAAAAAAAAAAAGAATCAAGTGGAGCAGATTCCACTTGTGGATTTTTCAAGAGGGTGTGGCCTGGGATTTCCTCTTCCCCATAAGCTTCCTCAGGCCCTGTTTCAGGTCCTTATTTCTCAGGCTATAGATAAAAGGGTTTAGCATGGAGGACAAAACTGTGTAGACAATTGTTGCTATGTGGTCCTTGAAAGAATAGGTGGACAGGGGCTGTAAATAGACATAGAAGATGCTTCCATAAAAGAGGGTTACCACAGTGAGGTGAGAACCACAGGTGGAGAAGGCTTTACGTTTCCCAGCAGCTGAGGGAATTTTGAGAACCGCAATGAGGATTAGTACATAAGAGAAAGCAATGAATAGAAAGGGAGTCACCAAAACAACAGATCCTTCTATCATGATCACAATTTCATTGACAAATGTGGAGGAGCAGGATAATTTCATCAGAGGACTGAGGTCACAGAGAAAGTGATGGATAACATTGGAGTCACAGAAGGTGAGATGATTCAGCAAAAGTGTGTGTAGGAGTGAGTGGAAGTGAGGAAATGAGCAAGAGAAGGCCACCAGCAAGACACAGCGGTGGTAGCTCATGGTGGTGACATAGTGGAAGGGATTGCAGATAGCCACATAGCGGTCAAAGGCCATGACTGCCAGAAGGAAGCTGTCAGAGTTTCCCAAAGCATAAATAAAATACATCTGTGTCAGACACCCAGCATAGGAGATGGTCTTCTTTGACAGGAAGTTCACTAGCATCCTGGGGACAACGGTTGTCGTGAAGCAAATGTCAGTGAAAGACAGGCAACTCAAGAAGAAATACATGGGGGTGTGGAGCTGGGGGTCAGAGCAGATGGCCAGGATAATGAGTAGGTTCCCTGTTATGGTGACCATGTATATGACAAGGAAGAGGATAAAGAGTGGCTTCTGGTCCTCAGGCCGGGAGGAGAGTCCCAGGAGGATGAACTCAGAGATACTGAGTTTGGTTTGATTACCTCTTTCCATTGACTTGGGTCTAGTTATATACAAGAAGTTTCATTATTTAACATGCTTCTGTTCCTTAACCCAAATCATGAGAACCCAGCAAGTCTTTGCTTTGTCTATTTGCTCCTAATTAGCTGTTGTGCCAAGACAGCTTGTCGACCTCACGGTCCTTGATGTGGTCCTCCCTTCCCAAATCCATGGGCATCACCAGGACCTGATATTGAAAGCTGGAGGCATAGAATAAGAGTTTTCCTTTAGAAATCATCAGTGGTGGACCTCTCTGATTCAAGTTCATTAGTTCCTATTCTGTAAAAACTCTGTTCACCTGTGGGGGACACAGCAATAAAAATGTGCATTTATGAAGCTCATGTTCTAGTTGGGGAGACAGATTGTCAAGAAACAAAATGCATAATATAATATCAGGTAGGGATAAATTTTGTGAACAAAATAAAGTAATATATAAGGGGTGGAGATGGATAGGGAACAGGGGTGGAGGTATTTCATACAGGGTGGTCACAGGACACACACCCCCATCAAAGAAAATTCAGTTGTGCCACTCTAATTTTGATCTTTGCATTATCTTGGAAAATGATAAGAGTTGGCCAAAATAACCAACAGAGCAAATCTAAGAGGAGTGCTGAACCCAGTTTAATAAAATAATTTTTTTCTCCTCTGGGAACATGATAAGAGATTCATCCTCCTTAACTCATGGCATGCTATAGTCAGTCTGTGCAAGTCACCTCTTTTTTGTAAATTGATTTTCCTTTCTTTAATCCCCTATCCTACATCCTGTTTGTAGAAGATGGGTATGCATTGTTGATTTTTCAATTCCCTCTTTTAAAACTCAGCTCTCATAGTTGTATCCAAAAATATCGATGAGAAACACGTTAAATTTTAAAATATATAGAAATCTGTTTTTTTCAGTCATATTTAGTTACTTAGTGATGAAATCAAAGTGGCTTCCATTTCTTGCTACTACAAAAAACACTGCAATAGAGATCTTGGATCAGCAAAGTGTTTTAAACCAATTTTTTAGACAGCATATTCATCCATACCTTATGAATGGACATATTACACAAAGATTTTCAAACATTTTGAGATGTTGATTGTGTCTGTATTCTTGGTTACCATAAAAATCTCTACAATGATCATACTCATATCATCGAAGTGTTTACAATAATTTCTTTAGAGGCAGCGTATTCGCTCACACAATTTGAATGGGCCTTTTACATTGGAATTTTCAAACATTTTTTAAAACCTTACATTTATATTAATGTATATATTAATTCATTTAACAATTAAATGCTTACATTTTAGTTGTAGGTTACTAAACATCTTTAAACCTCAGTTTCCTCATGTGTAATATTAGACAAAAATAGCTGCATTCTCATGAGGATCTAGTGAGATAATGCACTTAAAATGCTTAGAAGAGAGACAAGCACAATGTAAACACTCAGCGGAAGCTGTTGATCCTCAACAATCCCAGTGTCGTCTTCCCTTATGTGCTGTTCACGGATGTTCTCAAAATCAATTAATTCACGTGCTTCACGTATCATAGCTCTCACTGCCAAATTCTCAGACAAATGTCAGGATTTTGCAAGATTTTATGGAAAGAATATTTGTTTCTGCGTTGAATGATTTGAGGATATCAATAATTGAAGTTAATAATAATCACCAGTATTTATTGAAAATTTATTACATGTCAAGCCTGTGCTAACCACTTCTTTAAATCTTATGATAAGGGATTACGAGACATGTGTTGTTATTAGGAGACTGAGGTTAAGAGGGGTAAGTGGTTTGCTCAAGGTCACTGAGGAAGTGAATAGCAATCAGGAGTTAAACCCCAAGTTGACTGACTCTGAAGCTCATGCTCTCAACTCTTATGCTTCACTTCATGTTTCAGTATATGCATTGTCTATCACAATCATGTACAGGCAATGTCTTCCTCACTGTGATGATTTCCTAAATGAACTACCCTTCTATCCCCTTTAATGACAAGCTTTCTTCCCCTATGTTCAGAATCTATCCTTGTAATTACAAGAGAAGTTGCATAGCTTTCTGAATTGTACAGATGGTAGAATTAGAAATTTTGAATACCCATGTTAACTGACCAAAATCAGGTGGAAAAAAATTGACCATGCATGGCTGGGGTGTATCTGGTGTGTGGAGTTGTCACTGTGCAACAGAGAGTGCCCTGGACTTAAGACAAAAGATGGGGGTTTCATGTGTCCTCCATCACCTGCTCACAAGCCAATTCTTGATGTTTTATGAACAGCAAGTGAGATACCGTGCCAATCACAGATCAATATTCAAAATTGAGTCATTTGTGAAAGAGTTGCCTAGGGATGCAGAATACAAAAAATTAGTGATTTGAGTTAATTAATGAGGTGCTTTAGTTTGTAGACATGAAGATCACCCATGCTGATGACTAGAAAAAAGAAAGGTTTTAGATCTGAGAATCAGGAAAAAGAGTTCTAAAAGCACCAGGTGAGTGAATGAGGCTGGGAATAAAATAGATTTTTTTCTTCCTTTCTACTGATGGGGCTTTGTTTCCACTAAAACATACATCATAGGTGGCCTAGAGGTCAAACTTGATGGACTTAAAACCAAAAGCCAGATGAAAATTTTAGTTGCACCCTATGGCTTCTTAATCCATGAAATATTTGAAACTATAAGGGAGGAAGGAGCAAGTACTAAACTGGGTTGGAGTAGCCAGGCAGGTGGCCAGCTTATGGAAGCTCACCTTCATATCAAGATGCTTTTTTTTGCTTTCCAATTTCTCTAGAAGCTGATGTGCACATCTCCTAATCAGCTCCAAGTCTGCTTCTCAGCCAAACCTCAGCTCTCTCATGTTTCTTCCATGAAATTCTTGGCTGATTAACAAGGAGAGGAACAGGGGAGAAGGGAGGAACTGATACACTGCCCTAAAGGGATAATACATTTCCCTTTACTGGCCTCAACCACGATTTCTTCCCTAACATCTGGTCCCGAGCATGATGCTGTCCTAGCTCTGTATCTCAGAAGGCAGAGATGCCCTGACTCAAGTGGCGAGGACTCTCTTGATTGTGGAAGCCCAGGCAGCTTCTCATGGGTCCGAGCTCTGCTGTACTGACCTCTGGGGTCCTTATTAGGCAGAGAGAATTGTGGTGTCATGACCTCTCAGAGGAGTTTGTCCTGTGATCTCTCTAAGCAGAGAAAGCGGAATGAGAATCACAGTTAGCAGAGCTGACTCCAAGAGGGTAAGGGGACCCCTGAGGCTTCCTGTTTAGAATTTGGAGCTAAGCTCAGAGCTTCTTAACCTCACTGCAACATCTCAATGGCATGCTTCAGTTTCCCCAATTATGGGTTATCAGGGGTGGACAAACATTTATGTGGTTGAATATTTTTATGATTGGGGATTCAGATGCAGATCGAGCTATTTTCTAGAACTGGGCTGGTCATAAGTCAGTATGGGAGGTTGTAGTTTTCAGGGGATTCAGTGGGGTTAGATCAATGGTGTGTATCTGCCTTCCAGTGTCTGGGGAGGCATGTGGATTAGATTTTTTCTATGTGTGTTTGGTTAATGTTAGCTTATGTGTGTTTAAAGAACATGGTCAGGCAAGGGTTATTGTCATGTTTATCAAGGTGCTTTGGTATAAGAATATATTAGAGTTTAGGCTCAGAGCAGTGTGCTGAGGGTTAGTGTTAAGGAAGATGTTTATTAGAGTGATGGCCTTGGCACTAAGTTGCTTTTACCAAGTTAGCCTCTACAAGCCTCTGTTTCTTCATCTGAAAAATAAAGATAATGACTCTTCGTGGCACTGAAACCAGAGAAAAAATGTCTTTTCAAATTTTGTAGAGAGAATATTGTGTTATGGTGAACATCATCCACAACTATATTACATGGAAATACAAACACATTCTGCTATTGCCCTCAGTGTAAACCACTGTCTCACAAAATACACGTGTGTATTTTTCTTTAACATTGTGTTTAGTGTTTTTAATTTTAATCCCTATGTTAAGAATAAGTACTACAGAAACAGAAAGTCCTGGGTTTGAGTCCCACCGCCTCCGCTTACTATTCCTGCGACTTTCCTTCTTTCTACTCATTCATTCAACAAGTATTTATTTATTTCTAGCTTTATTGAGATATAATTGACACATAACATGGTGTAAGTTTAATGTGTACAACACAATTATTTGGTATATGTATATATTGCAAAATGATTACCACAATAATGTTAGTTAACACATCCATTACTTCATAAAGTTGCAACATTTTTGTTGTTGTGAGAACTTTTAAAATGTACTCACTTCGCAACTTTCAAAAATACAATACAAGACAAATACACAAAGTCTTGTTAACTATAGTCACCATGCTATAAATTAAATCTCCAGAACTTGTTCCTCTTATAAGGAAGTTTGTACCCTGTGACCACCTTCACCCATTTCTCCCAACCCCTACTCCTCGCTCCTGGCAACCACCAATCTACTCTGTTTCCATGAGTTCTAGTTTTTCAGATTCAACATATAAGTGAGAATATACAGTATTTGTCTTTTTCTGTCTTATTACACTTAGCAAAATGTCCTCAAGTTTCGTCCACATTGTTGCAAATAGCAGGATTTCCTTCCTTTTTATGGCTGAATAGTATTCCATTATATATATATTTCCTATTTTCTTTATCATTCATCCGTTATAGACACTTAGGTCATTTCTATGTCTTGGCTACTATGAATAAAGCTGAAATGAATGTGAGGGTGTAATTATCTCTGAGCTAACGATTTTATTTCCTTTGAATATATACCCAGAATTAGGATTGCTGTATCCTATAATTTCTCTTTCTGCTACTTCGTTGTTAGTGTATAGAAACACAACTGATTTTTGTATGTTGATTTTGTATCCCGTAACTTGACTGTATCCCTTTATTGTTTCTAAAAGTTTTTTAGTGGACTCTTTAGGGTTTTCTAGATATAAAATCATGTCATCTGCAAAGAGTGACAGTTTCACTTCTTCTTTTCCAATGTGGATCCCTTTTATTTCTTTTTCTTGCCTGATTGCTCTGGCTAGGACTTCCAATACTATGTTAAATAAGAGTGGTGACAGTGGGCATCCTTGTCTGGTTCCTGTTCTTAGAGGGATAGCTTTCAGTTTTTCTCCATTGAGAATGATATTTGCTGTGGGTTCGTCATATATGGCCTTTATTATGTTGAAGTATTTTCCTTCTATACGCATTTTATTTTAATTTTTTGAGGACCCTCCATGCTGTTCTCCATAGTAGCTGCATCAATATTCATACCCACCAACAGTGCACAAGGGTTCCCTTTCTCCACATCCTTGCCCACACTTGTGTATCTGGTGGGTATGCAGTGGGTTTCCGTTGTGATTTAATTTGAATTTCTCTGGTTATTAATGAAACCTAGCATCTTTTCATATGATTATTGGTCATTTGGATTTCCTTCTTTTTGGTGAAATGTTTGTTTAATTCTTTTTCATAGTTTCCCTCCCACTCCAGCTTTGTCTGTCTTTTACTTACTGATTTCTAGGGATCTTTATGTATTCTTAGTGAGTGTATTTCTTTCCTTTGTTTTATAAATTTCAAACACGTTTTAACATTCTGTTATTTGTCTTTTTCCTCTACAATATCTTTTGATAAACAGAAAGGAAGTATTTAATTTTGACATAGTCCAATTGCTATTCTTTTCTTTTATGGTTAGTGCCTTCTCTCTGTGTCTTGTTTGAGAAATATTTTCTTACTTCAAGGAGACAAAGATATTCTCCTATATTATTTTCTAAAAAATTAATAGTTTTTGGTTTTCATATGTAAGTTTATAATTCATCAGGAGTAAATATTTGCATATGGTTTATGGTAGGGGCCCAATTTCATTTTTCCATGTGGATTCCCAACTGTCTTAGCTCCATTTTTGAAAAGATGTTCTCTAGTGCCTCATTTGTACTCAAGCGTATGCCAGCGTGTGGATATGCTTCCACGTTCTCTGTCTTGTTGCATTTGTCTTGTTTGTCTAGTTCTTCACCAATATCCATATAGTCCTAATTACCATAGGTCTATAGTAGGTCTTAATATATGATAGACTAGTGATTCTCAGAGTATTGTTTCTAAATCAGTATGTCAGCATCACATAGGGACTTATTGGAATGCAAATTCGGACCTCACTCAACCTCTCTGTCTCTGTGTCTGTCTTCCTAAGTTTCTGCAATGGCTTTCAAAAACTAGGAAAGCTGACTACAGAAGTTCATTAAAATAAGAAGGATATTAAGAGAATCAAAAGTCATTGAACAGATATAAATTAGTTCCATGAAATATTGTGGAAAACAAAGGTTTCAACAGCTCTTAGAGGGAATGAAAAAGATGTGGTTTCCTGGAGAAGAGGAAGATGGGAAGAGAGAGGCAGATACATGAAAACTGGAAGTCAAGATTTTAGTAAACCTTGAGCCAATTAGTAAATCACAATAAAGTCTCAATGGGACAGTTACATGAAAATAAATGAATGGATACAACCCAACATCCATGACACATGAGTTGTATCTGCTGACTTACAGGGTTTATTGTATCAGGAACCAGCAGAAATGGGGTCCAGAGGAGCAGAGATGCTCATGAACATGGTCACAGTGGTCCTGACTAGGATTTTCTCCAGCTCATCAGCTTCCGCATGCTTCTATTCATGTCTTTGTTTCTCAGACTATAGATAAAAGGCTTAGCAGGGAGGACAGAACTGTGTATACAATTGTTGTTATGCGGTCCCTCACAGTGAAGCTGGACAAAGGCTTAAATGACGTAGAAGATGCTTCCATGAAACAGGATCACCACAGCAAAGTTGGAACCTCTGTTGGAGAAGGCTTTGCATTTCCCAGAAGCTGAGGAGATCCTGAGAAACGCAATGAGGATTAGGACATAAGAGAAAGCAATGCATAGAAAGGGGGGGTCACCAAAATCCCCTTTCTGTCTTTATTGTGATATCACTGGCAAATGTGGAGGAGGAGGGCAATTTCAGCAGAGGGTTGATGTCACAGAGGAAGTAGTGGATAACGTTAGAGTCACAGAAGGTGAGAAGTTTCAGCAGAAGTGTGTGTAGGAGTGAATGTAGATAAGGAAATGAGCAGGAGAAGACCAATAGCAGGACACAATAGTGGTGGCTCATGGTGGTGACGTTGTAGAAGGGGTCACAGATGGCCATAGAGCAATCAAAGGCCATGAATGCCAGAAGTCAGCTGTCCTTTTTGCCCAAAGCATACATAAAATACATGTGTGTCAGACATCCAGCATAGGAGATGGTCTTCTCTGACAGGAAGTTCACCAGCATCTTGGGGAGAATGGTTGTTGTTAAGCAAATGTCAGTGAAAGACAGAACATTCAGGAAGAAATACATGGGGGTCTGGAGCTGGGGGTCAGAGTAGGACAGCCAGGATGATGAGGTTCCCGGGAGGATGAATTCAAATACTGCTGGTTTGGTTGACTTTTTCCATGATCACAGAGCCAGCAAAAATAGAGAAGATCCTATCATTTAAAACACATCTCTTTTATAACTGTAATCACAAACAAGCCAACAAGTTTATGCTTCTTCCTACCTTGACTTTCCACCCATAGGATCATGATTAGCTAACAAGTGGGTAAATGTCAGCTTTGTGGTCCTCGATGCTGCCCTCCCTCCCAACTCTAAGACTTCACAAGCTTCTTGTGTTGATAGCATGGACTTGGGAGGAAGAATTTTCTTTCAGGAACAGAGTTGAAACTCCCTGGTTCAGTTTACTACTAAATCTTAAAAACAATTGTTTATTAGCACTGCTCTGTGAAAAATACTCTTCTGGGAGTGAGGACACAACTGTGAATAAAGCAAGAAAGGTCTGGCTTTGTAGATCTTACATTCTAATGCAGGATCTATCTATTAATCAACTACCTATCATCTATCAATTATTTATCCATCTCTCATCTATCAATTATCTATCTATCTCTCATCTATCAATTATCTGTCTATCTATCACCAGGTACTTAGCCATCTGCGTATATATCTTACTTATCTGTCATCTATCATCTATCTATCTATCAATTTGTTATCTATCTTCTATCCATTTTCTATCTGTCTATCATCAGGTAGCTATCTATCCATCAATCTATGTAGCTTACCTATCTATCATCTATTTATCTATCTGTCTATCTATCTATCATTTATCTATGTCATCTATCTATCTATGATCTATCATCAGATAGCTCTACATTTTATAAAGAAAAATAAAGCTACATAAAGAGATATAGATTCACAGGGTTTAGGTGGAGAATTTATTTATTTCATAAAAGGTGGTTTTACTTTTCTCTGTCTATATGAAAACAAATTTTCAGTTATGTCATGTGAAGCTTTATCTCTGAACTTTCTTGCCAAAAAATGAGCTTGGTAAAAAGATCAACAGGGAAGTCAGAGGAACAATGAACCCAGGCCAACAAAATTTTGTTGATATGCTTGTTTTGATTTCAGAGAGACTTGTTTAGAAGCTCATGCTCCTTCGTGAACACCAAACTATCAGTATTAGTCCATACAAATCCTTATTTTTAAATTTACTTTGTACTTATTTTTCCTCTAATTCCATAAACCTGTTATGTTCCCACATCTTTGATGCCCAATCATTAAGCAAGTATATGTCCTTCCATGCCATTATCCATTTGTTTGTTTACCTATACACATAGCCATGAAAAAAAATACATTATTGCTTTGTTTGTGTGTGTTTTTCTTCTGTTTACTTCAATAATACTGTGGCATACATATCACTTTTTTTTTCCTATACATGCAATTTTTTTAGTTAGCACGCTTGACTTAAAATGTTTCCCTAGATGCCCTCTAAACCTTTGCTATCATGAACAACATTGATTCAAATATCCTCATGCCCACAAAGTGTTTTAAATTCTTCATCCAGACATTGATAATGGACACATTGGAAAGGGATTTTTTATAGCAGTTCAATGAATGACCATTTATTTATTCATTCCTTCTCGCAACAATTACAGGCCTATTTTCCAGCTGGTTAACATCAGGAAGGTTATTAAATATCTTTAAACTTCAGTTTTCTCATCAGTAAATAGGTTATACTAACAATTACCCCATAAGATATTTATGAGGTTTTAATGATACTTAAAGCATTTAGAATGGCTCCAGCAAAAGAGTAAATATTTGATACGACTATCTTCTCCTTCCTGTCACCATCATTGCCAATAACTTTTTCCCTGAACAGGTATTTGAACATGTTCTCAAAGGAAACTAATCTGAATATTAAAACGACCTCAGCCCTCACACTCCAATGCTCTAATGGTCAAATTAACCTTATTATGAGTTTACAAAGATTTTTTAGATGGAATATTTGTCTATGTTTTGAATAATGTGAGTGTGAGTCAGTAATTAAGCACTCATCTTACATGGGCACTACTTTGTTTAATCCTCACAACAACCGTACAAAGTATAAGCTATTTTTATTCCTATTGTTTTTTCTGATGAGGAAACAGATATAGAGACTTAAAGTAATTTGCTAAAGTCATACATCAAGTAAATAGCAGAAACAAGATTCAAATTCAAAACTAATTCTGAATCTCTAGATTTTACCACTATGCATCTTCTCATATTTTTGTAAACCTATAAAAGTATATCTAAAGCAATCATGCATATGATCTATTTTTTCCTCCTATTTGATCATTTTCTATGTTAAGACACACACACACACACACACACACACACACACATGCCCCAAGCATTGTTTACCTTAAATATTTTTCATCCCACATTAAGAACAGACAACCAAGGGCATTGGGAAGCCATGGGATATTTGCAGGAAAAACATTTCAGGGAGAGGCAACAGCAGCTGCAAAGCTCTGAAATGTGACAGTGCCAGCTATGTCCCAGGAACAAAAAGGAGACTAGAGTGACTGAAGGGGGTAATCATGTAGAAAAGCAGTAAGAGATAACTTTAGAGCTAACTTGGGGTGTATGTCCTTTAAACTTTGTAATTTGATTTTCACTGTGAATTATTTGTGCAATCTGTAGAAGTTTTTCAGCAGAAGGCTAACATGATTCAGCTTTAAAAATGATCACCCTGGCTTCTATATTGAAAATTGACTGAAGAAGGGGGTTGAGTGGAAGCATGGAGCCTACCTAGGAGCTATCGCAACAGTGCGGTTAAGAAATAGAGTCAGGCTAGGATGGTAGCAGAGGAAGTAGTAAAAATTCGGTGAATACTGTATTCATTTGTAAGTGAGAACCTACAAAAGTTGCTGACAAATTGAGAGGAGTGTGAGAGAAAGATAGGAGTCAAGGATTCCTATATTTTGGTTTGAACAACGTGGAGTTGTCTTTAACCACCATGGTAAAGAAATAGTGTATGTATGTGTAAGCAGCTGAAGGTCACGAGTCTGTAAACAACAGTAAAATAACCCATGTTTACTGAGGACTTGCAAAATGCCAGACAATGTTCTGAGCACATTAGGTGTTTTACTTCATTAAATCAACGACTTTAAGAGAAGGATTTAACTATCACTCATCCTGAGCAATTCCAATGAGAGAAATGCTGAAGTCATGGCTTATCTAAATCAGGAGTGTCAATGAAAAAACACTGGCACATGTCACAGAGAGACACTCTCCACAGATGAATGTTTGAGAGTTCTCAGATATTACGTAATTTTCCCTAATGACCCAGCTGGCCTGCTCTAGGTATACTGTCCAATCTTGACAACTTGGTACTTTCTGGCCAATCAGCTTAGCCAAACTTTCTCCAGTTTCCCTTCTCTCTCTATTGGTATGCATCCTGTTTTCGCTTCTTCAATAATAGTTTACTGTTTGTTATTTCCTGTATATTTTAGTAAATGTCTGAAACAGTAATCGAAAACCTCCCAAAAAACGACAGTCCAGGACCAGATGGCTTCTCTGGAGAATTCTACCAAACATTCATAGAAGATATAATACCTATCCTTCTCAAAATATTCCAAAAAATTGAAGAGGATGGAATGCTTCCTAACTCATTCTATGAGTCCAACATTACCCTGATATCAAAACCAGACAAGGACAACACAAAGAAGGAAAACTACAAGCCAATATCATTTATGAACTTAGATGCAAAAATCCACAACAAAATATTGGCAAACCAAATACAACAATACATTAAAAGGGTCATATACCACGATCAAGTGGAATTTATTCCAGAGATGCAGGGATGGTTCAACATCTGTAAATCTATCAATGTGATACACCACATTTAAAAACTGAGGAATAAGAATTACATGATCATCTCAATAGATGCAGAGAAAGCATTTGACAAGACCTAAAATCCATTTATGATAAATACTCTCAATAAAATGGGTACTGAAGGAAACTACCTCAACATAATAAAGTCCATATATGACAAACCCACAGCCAGCATCATACTCAATGGTGAAAAACTGAAAACCATCCCTCTGAGAACAGGAACAAGACAAGGGTGCCCACTCTCACCACACCTATTCAACATAGCACTGGAGGTTTTGGCCAAAGCAATTAGGCAAGAGAAAGAAATGAAAGGAATCCAAATTGGAAAGAGAGAAGGAAAACTTTTGCTATTTGCAGATGACATGATTCTGTATATAGAAAACCCAAAAGGATCCACCAGAAAACTGTTAGAAATAATCAACAACTACAGAAAAGTGCAGGGTACAAAATCAATTTTAAAAAATCAGTTGCATTACTATACTCTATGAACTAGCAGAAAGAGGAAAGAAGAATACAATCCCATTTACAATCACAACAGAAAGAATAAAATACCTAGGAATAAGCTTAACCAAATAGGTGAAAGACCTATACACAAAAAGCTATAAGACATTACCGAAAGAAAGTGAGGAAGACATAAGAATTGGAAAGATATACCATGTTCATGGGTCAGAAGAATAAACATAGTTAAAATGTCCATACTACCTAAAGCAATCTACAGATTCAATGCAATCCAAATCAGAATCCCAATGACATTCTCCAAAGAAATAGAGCAAAGAATCCAAAAATTTATATGGCACAACAAAAGACCACAAATAGCCAAAGCAATCCTGAGAAAAAAGAAGAAAGCTGGAGGCATCACAATCTCTGACTTCAAATCAAACTATAAAGCTATAGTAATCAAAACATCATGGTACTGGCACAAAAGCAAACAGATCAGTGGATCAGAGTTGAAAGCCCAGAAATAAAACCATACAACTAAGGACAGTTAATCTTTGACAAAAGAGTCAAGAACATACAAAGGAGAAAGGAAAGTCTCTTCAATAAATGGTGTTGGGAAAATTGGACAGCCACATGCAAAAGAACGAAAGTATACCATTATCTTGCACTATACAGAAAAATTAACTCAAAATCCATTAAAGATTTGAATGTAAGACCTGAAAACATAAAAATCCTAGAAGAAAATATAGGCAATACACTCTTTGACATTGGTCTTAGCAACATCTTTTCAAATAGTATGTCTACTCGAGCAAGGGAAACAAAAGAAAAAGTTAACAAAGTGGACTACATCAGACTAAAAACCTTCTGCAAAGTAAAGGAAACCATGGACAAAATGAAAATACAACCCATCAACTGGGAGAAAATATTTGCAAATAATTTTATCACAGAAAGGGTTGATCTCCAAAATATATAAAGAACACGTACAATGTAACAACAACAACAACAACAAAAATCCCAATCAAAACATGGGCAGAAGATATGAACAGACATTTTTCCAAGGAAGATATACAGATGGGCTAACAGACATATGAAACGGTGATCAACATCACTAATTATTAGGGAAATGCAAATCAAAACTACGATGAGATATCACCTTACACCAGTCAGAATGGCTATAATTACCAAGACAAAAAACAAATTTGGAGACTATGTGGAGAAAAGGGAACACTCATACACTGCTGGTGGGAATGCACACTGGTGCAGCCACTATGGAAAACAATATGGAGATTTATCAAATTAAAAGTAGAAATACCATATGGTCTAGCTACCCCACTACAAGCTATTTATCCAAAGAACTTGAAATCGATGATCCAAACAGATTTATCCTATGTTCATTGCAGCATTATTCACAATAGCCAAGATGTGCAAGCAACCCAAATGCCCTTCCACAGATAAATGGATAAAGATGTGATATATATATATGGTGGATTGACTGATCTGCTGAAATTCGAATCACTTTATTTTGTTGTTATTCTGTAGGGACAATTTACATTTTTGTTAGGGAGGAAATAGGTTTATACTAAGATCAGAAGAATTCACTAATCGATTAATTGAGTCATTCATTCAGTCTTGATCCTGTATCAATATCATTGATTCTAGATAAAATTATCTTTTTTGGAAGGTATGTATGTGTATATATATATATATATATACATATATATATACACAATGGAATACATCTCAGCCATAAAAAATACAAAATTGTCCCATTTGCAACAATGTGGATGGACCTTGAGGGTATTATGTTAAGCAAAATAAGCCAAACAAAGACAAATACTGCATGATTTCACTAATATGTGGAAGATAACAAATATATGATAAAGAGAACAGATTAGTGATTACTAGAGGGGAAGAGTGTTGGGGGTTGGGTGAAAGGGATAAAGGGGCACATATGTACGGTGATGGAGAAAAATTAGTCTACTAGAGGTGAGCGTAATGAAGTGTATTCAGAAATTGATAAATAATAATGTACACCCAAAATTACACATTGTAAACCATTATGATTCCAATAAAACTACTTGAAAAAAATTAGCTACTGTCACTATGTGGTCCCAGATCCCCAAAGAAACTAAGAGAATTTCAAGAATAGAAGAGGACGTGAGACTTATGTTCTGAACAATATTTCCTCATAGAGCTATACAGAAACTGTTTCTTGATTCACTTAAGTACATCCAAGGTGTTTTTTTCCTCCACAATCAGAATAATTGAGTTCAGACAATTGGCACCTACCAGTTACCATAGTAATACATTTGTATCTCCTCAATGTATAGCCTCAGAACCATTCCTATGTAATCAAATGGCCTTCCTCTAATTACAACTTCAAAATATGAATGGATCTTTGGGGATATTCATTCCTTTTCTCCAAGTCTTCAAAATAAACATTTAGTCATTCATATTTGATTAATAACCTTATGTGATAATATAACAGGAGGTCACTAAGACACTAGTTCTGGCCATCGTATGGTGCTGTGTACAGAATACACAAGTCTAACCAAGGTATGGAAGTAGGATTGGCCCCCACCATCACTCTGGTGGCCATCGAGATGAGACTCAAAGATATAAATACTTTGTGCTGACTCTTATGGGTCTTAAGACCGTTTTTTAGAGTAGTTTTAGGTTCACAGCAAAATTGAGGAGAAGGTACAGAGATTTCCCACATGCTACCTGGCCCAAACACGCATAGCCGCCCCCAGTGTCAACATTACTCACAAGTGTGGTACATTTGCTAAAATTGATGAACCTACATTGAGAAACCAAACCACAAAGTGCACTGTTGATGTTGCACATTATATGGGTTTAGAAAAATGTATAATGACATGCATTCATCATTATAATATCATACAGAGTATATTATTCATTGCCCTAACATCTCTCTGTGCTGGACCTATTCATCCTTGTCTGCCTGCATGGCACCTCCAGCTGCCACCGATATTTTTACTGTCTCCATAGTTTTGTCTTTTCCAGAATGTCACTGAAATTGAAATCATAGAGTACGTAGTCTCTTTGAATTGGTGCCTTTCAATTAGTAATATGCATTTAAGCTTCCTCCATGTCTTTTCGTGGCCTCACAGCTCATTTCTTTTCAGCACTGAATAATATTCCATTGTCTGGATGTGCCACAGTTTGTGTACCCATTCACCTACCGAAGGACATCTTAATTGCTTAGAAATTTTTGCAATTATGAATAAAGCTACTATAAACATCCATATGCAGGTTTTTGTGTGGACGTACATTTCACTTCCTTTGGACAAACACCAGAGAGGCGCAATTGCTGGATTGTAAAGCAAGAATATGTTTAGTTTCATGACAAACCGACAAATTGCCTTCCAAAGTGGCTGTACTATTTTGCATTCCCACCATCAATGTATGATAATTTCTGTTGCTCCACACCCTTACCAGCATTTGATGTTGTCAATGTTTTAGATTTTAACTGTTCTAAAAGGTATGTAGTGTTATCTCATTGTTGTTTGTGACAAGCGTTCATGTTGGAGGAGGATAAGGGAATTCAACATGGATGGTAAAAGAAGGCAGTGATGATTTCAATTACAGCCATGAAATCATCTGTAGTGGCAAAGATTACAGTTGGTTCCACTAACTCTCCCTTTTAAATTCTGTTAATAAAGTATATGACTGGCTACCATCCTGTGGGCTCAGTGTGGGGAGATGAGTATATAAGGGTAGTGCATGATGGGGACTGTAACTGATGACCAGCCTGAAGAACCTTGTCCCACTTGAGTTTACTGGATGTTGCACTAGACAGTTTTCAGCAAACTGAAAGCTTCTTACTGGAAGTGCTTGCATTTTTCTTCTCTGCCCACGGGCTTTCTCTGACAGTGAGGGATTTTGCAGTCATTCAGCCTATGGAGACGTCAGTTAACACGTATTAAGCAAAGGGAGAGTAAAAGTGGATTGACTGATCTGCTGAAATTTGAATCACTTTATTTTGTTGTTATTCTGTAGGGACAATTTACATTTTTATTAGGGAGGAAATAGGTTTATACTAAGATCAGAAGAATTCACTAATCAATTAATTGAGTCATTCATTCAGTCTTGATCCTGTATCAATATCATTGATTCTAGATAAAATTATCTTTTTTGGAAGGTACAAAGATAATGATGACAAGAGCTGATATTTGTTATGCATCTATTATGTGCTTTAGCATGAATCATCTCATTTAATCTCAATATTAACTTCGTAATGACAATGAAATTATTATCTCCACTTTACAACTGATGAAACAGGGCTGAGAGAATACTTTGTTTAGAGACAACAATTAATGGGTGGCAGATCCCAGAACCAGCTCACTCTGAGTACTGACCCCAAGGACTCAATGTCTTTACTCTACAATCTCTTGGACAAGGCACCACTCCATGCCCTGAAGTCTTTCCCAATGGAGAGAAGGACCCTGCAAGATGTGAAGTTAAAGCTAGATTGTGTTTTCAAGGTAGCAAGTATAAATGTTGTGAGCACTTGCAAAAAGCAGACTTTCTATTTCTGGACCACAAAGTGCTGTTGGGAGAGGCTAACCCAGCACATTGTCAACATTGGTGCTGGGGGGTGACTAAGCCACCTCTCCTTCCCATCTGGAACTAGGAGGAGGCAGAGAGGAGCCCAGGGCATCCTTGATATCAGAGGCACCCACTCAGGTGGCTCCTGCAGCTCAGTCCCTCCAGCCTCTGCACAGGCTCCTCCCCAAGGTCTGATAGGAATCGGAGGCAATTAGTCTACTTTGATTCTTTCCTTAACCAGGAGCTTAGGGACTTTTTATGAATCCTCTCTGAGGTTTGTAAAATGGTATCCTACTGCCTGCTGCTCTGTAGGTCAAGTACAGACACAGAAAGCTCCAGAGGTCATGGGCTCACAGAGGCTTTCCTCTGACGGTTTTGTTCCTGGTGTTCTCAACAGAAGCTGAGAAGTTAGGAAACTGGATTAGAAGGTGTCTGAGCTCACCAAAGACTGGCAAAGTCAGAGTGAGCTGGGAATTCTAGGTGGGTGAGGTGTGGCTCTGTGTCTAGAAGTCTGCACATGTATTCCATGTGTGTCTGTGTGGTGTTTGCTCATGTAATGTGGGTATATGTACATCTTCTTCATGAGTTTTGTCTGTGTGTGTGTGTGTTTCTTTGTGTGATATATAATTGACTCTCAGTCTTATTCTTTTCCTCTCTTAGACCCAGGACCCATAACAGTTGCCCCATTAGGCAAGTGGAGGGCATTTGTGTGTGTGTGATTTGGGGTCTCCTAATCAGTCCCTTTGATTTCAAGTATTTGCCCCACTCTCCTTTTATAACTCCCACTTTTCCTCTATGGACAGACATCACAGTTAAGTAAATGAGACTGTAGAGTCTGAAAAGAGACCGTTCTCCTCAATCTGGAGCAGACGTTTCCTGAATTTACCCATGACCAACATGTAGAGAGGGCTTGATATCTCTACTCAGTGATGTATGCATGTGATCTTGAGTTTTGTTTCTGAATTACATTCATTGTGTAATTCTATATATTTAGAGCATGTGTTGTTTATGTGTGTGTTTGTTGATGTTTCATTTGCAGGTAGTGTATATGCACTGAGTCCGGTGAGTGAATGGGGCCCAAGTGATTCACTCTCTGAACACTTTCACCTATTTTGGGTGCAGGTCAATAGGGGATGGAACATTTCATTTTGCAATGAGGGTGTATGTGTGTTGTTTGTTGACTGACTGTGAAGAGACATGTGTGCAATGGTGAGTTTATTGCATGATTTTTGTGTGATGTGTGACCTTGTGTTTTTTTTTGTTTTAATATGTTTTTGCATGCATAAGTCTATATTCAGAGTATGTTTATACATCTGCTTTGTGATTTTTACATGTTGCTGGTTGTTTGATGCTTGTGTTGAGATTATACAAGTGCTTATATGTGGTTATATGGGTTATTTGTGTGTTGTGTATCCCATCTTGTGTATTACTTGTGAGTTTTGTTTTTATGACTCTTTGGGTAACTGAGCCATATTACCACTGTCCTTCTCTTAGGATTCCCATAGGTCACAGGTGGCAAGAAATCACAAATCAGCAATTTGTGTGCACACATGTGTGTGTGTTTCCTAGACATGTTTTAGGTCATTCTGGTTGGCCCCTATGAACTCATATGTTTCCTTAACTGTATTTCAACAGTATCCATATTACTGCATCGAGCAGGCAGGTTCAAGTGCGTTTCCACCACTGGGCAGGTGTCATACACTAATGGATGAGAGCTCAGTGTCTGCAGTACATCTGACTGGGGCCCAACTCTCAATCTGGCCCTTATATGTTTTTGTGACCTTGGGAAGTGACTTCAGCTCTCTGAGGTTCAGATTCATCGCTGGTAAAGGAGGGTACACATTCCTACTTCATGTTGCTATTTTGAGGATTAAATGAGACAATGCATACAAATCATTCAGCACCATTCCTGGCACAAAATTGGTGCTCAGTTAAAAGGAGGTATTTTTATTATCTTCCCCCAAATCCAATATCTATGTCATGGCGGTTCCTTATTTCACCATTGTCTGGCGCAGGACAAGTAGAAGACAGAGGAAACAGGCCCATCTAAAGCTCCCTCTCACACTTCAAGGTCATGCATAACCTCCTTTCCATTGTTCATGGCCCTGCTGCCTCTTTCACAAGGTCCTGCCTGAATCAAGGATTCCAGTTGGTTCCAGCCCTCTTGTTTTCTTCTGGTTTCTTGTTGAGGATTAACACAGCGTATGTCAGTGAGCAGCCAGGCCACCCCAAAAGGGTCAGTCACTCTCCTTGTTGGAGGCCGTGAATGGAGACAACCAGTGCCCCTGAACAATTTCGTGGTCTCTGAGGACTTGCTGTCCTGCTCCTATATTTGATTGAGAATGTCAGTCTTGACTCCCTCTTGAGGGGGTATGTGGTTGGTAATCCTTACCTCTAGCCTAAGTTACAAGTAAATATTGAATCTGGAACCCACCATCAAAGAGCTGAATCATCATAGGAAAGTCATTTATCTCTTTAGCTTCGAATTTTACATATATCAGTTGAGGACATGATATTTGCCTAGTCTGTGAATACATAATTATTGATTTAAGAAAAATTCAAGCATGCGAAAGTCCTTTGTAAATTGTAAGATGTATAAATGCGAGTGGTAAATTTTTCTTAGAAGGAAGCTAAGGGCATTTTGGACAAAGGTTGTCTGGATATTCTAACTAATGAGGGTATAATTTCTATGTTGACTGGTTAAGAGACGGATCCTGGTTAGACAGAAATAAGTTGTGACTGCACCTGTCCCACTTGTGTGTACCTTTGCACATTTCAATAATGTACACTTTTGTTGTCTCATAGTTAAAATGATAATAAAAACACCCATTTATTAGGGCTATGGTGTGGATTTAATTTGAAAGTGCACATAAAACATTTGGAATAGTGCCTGGCACTATTATTAATGTTGATTTGGAAACCTGGATTGGACACTTTTGGTAACAGGCAATTTGAAATGACTCAAAACAGGTATGATCCAGGCAATTTCACTGAAAGTTTGTGACAAAGCTCTAGTAATTCTGTTCTAACTCAGGGAGTTTCATATTCCTTTTAAGAGGAAATGGATGATTCCTCCTTCCTGGTGCCCATTTCACATACAATCTTAGTAAATTAGTAAAGTTTGAACCTGGCTAAGATATAAAGATGTAAACTCCTGAACATAAAGACTTCATGTTTCTTTCTCTTTTTTTTTTTGAGGAAGATTAACCCTGAGCTAACTGCTGCCAATTCCCCTCTTTTTGCTGAGGAAGACTGGCCCTGAGCTAACATCCATGCCCATCTTCCTCTACTTTATACGTGGGATGCCTACCACAGCATGGCTTTTGCCAAGCGGTGCCACGTACACACCCGGGATCCAAACCAGCAAACTCAGGGCCACTGAGAAGCGGAACATCCAAACTTAACTGCTGCGCCACCGGGCTGGGCCCTGTAAGCCCAGATTTTTACCTTTGTCCTCTTTTTCTCTACTCAAGGGTCTTGTGATAATATCTCTTGCCCTATCCTTTGGTTCTTCTATTCCCTAAAAGTTTTCTCATCCTTCATCCTGTCTATAGTCTCAGAAAACTCTATAGATCCTAGACACAACAGTGAGGTGCTTCCAAAACCTTGGGGCAACTTCTACCTCAGTCACATCAGGGTGATGAGGTCCCTTTACTTATATCCACTGCTTCTTCATCTACTCTGTCTGCCAACAGGTAAGAGCTGGCTTGAACATGTTGGGGAGAGTTTTCTAAAGGCAGGACCTGCCAGCCACAAACTGTTTGTCAGTTTCTCTTCTTACTGCTAGTCTGGTTACTGAGAAGACATTGTAAATATTCTGAATTTTGGAGGAAGGGAAGAAGAGCTCAGATTCTTCTTGACATCCTTTGTGATGGGATAAATAGGAATCAAGGTTCAGAGTTGAGAATAATAAATACAAAAATTCTGTAACTATGTATGGTGACGAACATTAACTAGACATGTGGTGATCATTTCACAATATATACAAATATTGAATCATGTTGTATACTTGAAACCAATATAATGTTGTATGTCAATTATACCTCAACTTAAAAAAATAATAAATACAGATAGCAATTCACCAGAAGAAAAAGTCAGATTGCTAAACTGAGGTTTAAAACAAGTTTAGGGGGGAAAAGGGAGAAACAGAAAGAGAGAGAGATAATAGGATTCCAGATGAGGAACCCAAGAGATCAACAAAGGATTGCAAAGTCAAGCCAAGGCCAGATCTGAGGGAGAGGTTGGAGTATCATAGTAATGTTCATCAGCTGGAACACAGAAGACCAGAAAGAAGAGGGTCTATACTAAGTATTTAAGATGATCTAGGACACATGGTGCTCTGACCTCACTATACCGAGGTCTTCAGGAATTTTGAAGTATTTTTTATTTGTATTTTGAAACCCGAACCGAGACTCAGAAACAAGAAACTGATGGCTCTCAGGCTAATACCAGCAGGAGGCTGAACAGGGCTCCACTTTGGGCATCTGCAGATAGGCAGTCATGGGACAGAGTTCCCTGGAGCCTTGTTAGTGTTACAGCTAACACTCATAACTGCCCATTTTCACCTCTGTATCTCATAACAGACCAAATTAGTACAGTGATGGCTTCATTAAAACACATTTGGAAGCTTTGCTTCTTTTTCTATGTCATAAAGAATTTCATACTTCTGGTTAAAGGTGTTATATCAAAGCCATGCATCTAGTTTCACTATCTCCTAAAACCCTACTAAAATTAAAGTGATTTTTAAACAGGCATAAACCCATAAGGACAGAGAAGAGTGGAAAGGAAGGTAACAAAAAAAAGCAATGGTAACAAAATTTCAAAAGTGGAAAACCACATGGATGAAGGGGTGATGATCAAGATCAAGTCTTAACATCACCCTTGACTTGACTAAACTTCAGATGGTTGCTTCCTGACTATGGACCTCTGACCTCCATTTTCTTAGAGATTTACTTTAAAAAACTCATTTCCGCTCCTTTGAAATGTAAATCTTCTCCCAGTCTCTTTCTAGTTTTTCAACCTAGGAATGATTTTCTCAAGGACCTGAGAGCTATATCTTTGAAATATAATCATCAAGAAAGCACACCCATCTCCCAGTCTCTGTGGCAGGATAGGAGCCTAACTTCAATGGATGCCAATTAGCAAATACAGATGGCCTAATCACATTGACCAATCTTCTCCAGTACTTTTCCTTTAACTCACCTCAGCTCTTAAAAGTTCTCCTGCCTTTTGTTTCAGTGGGGTTGAGTTCAATCTCTCCCCCTATTGCAATGGTTGTGAATAAAATCTTCCTTGCCTATTTAACTATGTGTGGTACAATTTTCCTTTGACAATGATAACTGAATTAACAGACATGGAAAAGCTGAATCCTAAACTGGCAGTATATAAAATAAAAGAAATCAATCTTGTCAACACCAAAGAATCCTCAAAAGACTCAGAAACTGGAAACCTTTGGAACCTCTTGATCTGGGAGTGAAAGGGAAGTAAACTATTTCAGCAGAAGTTAGATCCCAAAATTCTTTTCACTCTAGACTACTGGAATACTGTCCTTCTCGTATCCCAGCAGAAATTGGGAGGTTTCCTTTCTAAAAAATGTTGAGACTGGGAGTTTCCACATACTCAGTTTAGTAAGTCATACAAGAAACAAGGTAATTACATGACTATATATGCACATCAAATGCTGAACGCTGAAACCCACAGACCTTTATCCAGATTTTGCTGCCAGACTTCTATCTTTAATACAGAATATTATAAGAATTTTCTTTGGAGTCTGACTAGCCAAACAGGAAAAAAACTAAAGATACTGGCATTGGGGATACCTTCCTCAAAAAATGTTTCACAGCCAGATCGTCCTACAGTGAAATTCAATGTTGACAGCTCCATCTATAAGCACAGAGCTTCCAGCCCATTTACAAAAATTTTACTGGGAGCCAGACCTGATTGTCTAGTGGTTATAGTTCAGCACGCTCCTTTTCAGCAGCCCGGGTTTGGTTCCTGGGCACAGAACCACACCACTCCTCTGTCAGTAGCCATGCTGTGGCAGCAGCTCACATAGAAGAACTAGAAAGACTTACAACTAGAATATACAACTATGTACTGGGGCTTTGGGGAGGGAAAATAAAAGGAAGATTTGTAATAGGTGTTAGCTCAGGGTGAATCTTTCCCAGAAAAAAAAAGTTATTGGGTTATGGCATGTATCAGTAAGACACATGAATCTGAAGAGCACAGCTCAATGAATTTGTCGTATGTATACACCAATATAACCACCACATATATCGAGATGTATAACCTTTCCATCAAGCCAGAAGGTTCTTTCTTATCTCCTCTGAGGCACTATCCTCTTAGAGGTAACCATTCTTGTGATTCATATCACCTCAAGGTTAGTTTTGCCTATTTTTAAAGTTTTACATAAAAGGAATCATACAGTAGAACTCTTGTTTCTGGTTTCTTTAGAGCATATTCAATCACGTTGCTTCATATAGCAGAAATTTGTTACTTTTATTTCTGTACAACATCTCATTATACAAATAACCCATACTTTATTCATTTTTTTGTTGATGAACATATGGGTTGCTTCCAATTTTTGGCTATTATGAGTAAAGCTGATAGGAACATCCCCAAACATGCCTTTTCATGGCCATATGTACTTATTACTCTCAGGTGTACCCCTAGAAGTGATATTTCTGGGTAGTAGGGTAAGAGATATTTAGCTTTAGAATATGTATACAGTCTATTTTCAAAAATGTTTGTACAAATTTACACTACCACCCAAAGCAATTGAGAATTCCAGTTGCTAAAAATTCCCAACAAAACTAGTAGTGTCAGTCTTTTTTCCCAATATTTTACTACAAACATTTTCAAACACATAGCAAAGTTGAAATAATTCTACAGTGAATATCCTATACCAGCCACCTACATTTAATCTTTAACATTTTATTATACTTGCTTTAGCACTCATCCATATATCCATAACTCTATCCACTTCTAACTTTATTTTAAAATCAACTTATTGAATTAGAACTTACATGAAATTAAATTCATCCATTTTATGTGCACATTTCAAAGAGTTTCAACAAATTTATATACCTATGTAACCAATACCACAATCAAGATATAAAATATTTTCATCACCCCAAATAGTTCCCTTGGTTCTACATCCTGACCAATCCTCTCTCCCACTCTCATTCTCATGCATCCAGCAACCTGAATTCTGTCATCATAGATTCCTTTGTCTTTTCCAGAATTTTGAATAAATAGAATCTTACAGTATTTACTGTCGTGTCTAGCTTCTTTTGCTCAGCACAAAGTTTTTGACATTCATTGATGTTACAGTATATATCAATAATTTATGTTTTCATTATTGAATAGTATTCTATTGTATTAATACACCACAATTTGTTTATGCCTCCTACCGTTGATGCACACTTTGGCTGTAACTAGTATTTGGCCACTATGCATAAAGCAGCTATGGACATCCATGTACACATCTTTGGGTGGACATATGTTTTAAATGATAACTGTATGTTTAACTTTATAAGAAACTTCCAAACAGTTTTCTGAAGTGGTTGTAGCACTTTGCATTCCCACCAGTACTATATGAGAGTTCTAGTTTTTCATATTCTCACTAGCACTTTATATTGCCAGTCATTTTTATTCTAGTATTTGGGGAGGAATGCAATAATATTACATTTTAGTTTTAATTTTCACTTCCCTGATGATGAATGATATTGAACATCTGGAACCTTGACCTTGAAACTCACCATCATGTTGTGAGAAAGCCTAGACTATGTGGAGTGACAATGAATAGCTGTTCCAGATGACAGTCCCAGCTAAGGACCTAGCCAACTCTCAGCATTAACCACCAGATACGTGACTGAACAAGCGTACAGATGGTCCAGCCCCCAGCCTCCACACCACCAAGATGACATTGCATAGAGCAGAGATGAGTTATCCAAACCAAGCCCTGCCAAAACTGAAGATGAGTAAAATAAATGAGATTATTGTTTAAAGCCACTAAATTTTGGGGTGGTTTGTTAAACAGTGATAGAAAACTGGAACTGATTTGGGTTATTATCTTTGCAATTTTACTTTTGTCAACTTTTTTTTTAAAGGTGTGCTTTTTATTGTTGTTGTTTTTTGGGGTTGTTTTGATGAGGAAGATGGGCCCTGAGCTAACATCTGTTGCCAATCTTCCTCTTTTTTTATTTCTTCCTCTCCAAAGCCCCAGTACATAGGTGTATATCCTAGTTGTAAGTCACTCTAGTTCTACGTGGGATGCCACCACAGCATGGCTTGATGAGCACTGTGTAGGTCCTCACCCACTGTCCAATCCGGTGAACCCTAGGCTGCCGAAGTGGAGCGTGTGAGCTTAGCCACTGGGCCACGGGGCTAGCTCTCCTTTTTATCAACTTTTGCTAGCTGCATAAAATGAATTTGGAACTGCTCCCTTTTTTATCTACTTCCTGTAGCATTGGTGTAAGATTAATTTCAATTTTTCTTAAAATGATTAAAATAATTAAATGGTGAAACCATCTAAGCCTGGATTTTTATTTGTGGGTAGGTGTTGATATTAATTTAACTTCATTAATAAATATAAGGTTATTATTTCCCTCTGAGGTATTATTGAGAAAGACTGGGATGATGAAAATGTCCCATATTTTTTTCTGTATAGTGGCTACATGGATATATACATATATAAACATTCATTAATTTTTACAGGTTTTATTTGTGGTGCTCACGCTCCTCAGTTTTTTTAAAAATGTAAAAACATTATGAAGCTATTATGAGCAACTTTAAGCTAAAGAATTTCACACTTTAAGCAAAAGGGACAAATCCTTTTACAAAAATATATTAAAGCTGACAAAGGAAAAGAAAATCTGAGTACCTTGATATCTACTAAAGAAACAGAATCCTTTATCAAATTTTCCCAAAATAGGAATATCAAGTCCCAGATGGTTTCACTGATGAATTCTTCCAAACATTTAAGGAAGAAATAACCACAGTCTTACATAAACTCTTCACCAGAATAGTAAAAGAGGAAACAGTTTGTAACTCTTTTTATGAGGCAAGCATAGCCATAATACCAAAATCTGAGAGATACAAGAGAAGAAAGGAAAATCAAAGACCAATCTCTCAAGTTTCAAAATTCTAAACAAAATATTAGAAAATTGAATCTAGGGAAACACAAAAAGCATCCTACACTGAGCCAAAGGGTCTATTTCATGATGAAAGTTTAGTTTAACATTTGAAAATCAGTCAATGAAATTCATTACATTAATATAAAAAGGAGAATAATCATTTCAAAATTTCAATAGATGCAACAAAAGCATTTGATAAACTTCAACACCCATTCACGGGAAAATCTATAGAAAACTAGGAATTGAAGGTAACATTCTCAATCTGATAAAAAAAATTTCTACAGAAATCATCATATTCAATGGAGAAATACTGAATGCTTTTTCCCTGGAACCAGAGTCAGGGACACTTTTAACACTACTACTTCTATCGAGCATTTACTGGTGGTCCCAAATAGTATAGTAAGGCCAGGGAAAGAAAGAAAAATACATAAGTATTGGAAATGAAAAACTGAAACTGTTGAGGTCGGCCCTGTGGCCCAGTGGTTAAGTTTGTGTGTGCCACTTTGGCGGCCCAGGGTTTCACCAGTTCAGATCTTGGACATGGACATGGCACCGCTCATCAGGCCATGCTGAGGTGGCATCCCCCATAGCACAACCAGAAGTACCTACAATTAGAATATATAACTATGTACTGGGGGACTTTGGGGAGAAGAAGAAGGAAAAAAAAAAGAATAAGATTGGCAACAGATGTTAGCTCAGGTGCCAATCTTTAAAAGTAATTGATTAATTAAAACTGTCATTATTATCAGACAACCTGATTGTATACCTAAAGATTGCCCCAAACCTACAACTTATTGAATTAATAAAAGAATATAGCAAGGTCACTGGATACAAAGTCAATATAAAAAAACCAATTGTATTTCTGCATACCAGCCATGAACAAATAAAAAACAAAAATTTTAAACACACTATTTACATTAGAATAAAAAAGCATAGATGCCTAGGAATAAATTTATGGAAAAGTGCAAGACCTCTTTCTAAAATTTATAAAATGTTGTTGAAACATTATTGAAATGAATTAAAGAAGGCATAAATAAAGAGAGATACCATATTCACGGATTGAACAATTCAGCATTGTAAGGATGTAAATTCTTCCCAATTAGTCTATCTATTAATGAAACCACATTCAAAGTCCCAGCATGTTTGGGAGTGTGTGTGTTTGTGTGTGTGTGAAAATTGACAAGATACTTCTAAAATTCATATACTACCACAAGGCAACCTGAAAGGCAAAAAAAAATGTAGGGGACTTAAAAACCTCCAGTAAGACTTGTTATAAAACTGTAGTAATCAAAACAGTGTGGTATTGGGCAGGGACAACAAATTGACCAATGGAACAGAATACAGCCTAGAAATAGATTCACAGAAAAATGATCACCTAAATTATTATAAAGTTGATATTTCATCATAGCAGGGAAAACATGATCTTTCCAACAAATCAAGTCGGTTAATTGGATATCCAAATGGAAAAACAATGTAATTTGACTTTAACCTTGTGCTGTATATAAAAATCAATTCCAAATATATTCATATATAAACAAAAGATAAAATAATAAAAATTTCAGATGAATACATAGGAGAATATCTTCATAATCAAGAAGGATGCAAATATCTCTTAAATAGGACACAAACAGCATAACCTCAAATAAAAATAAATTGGACTATATTAAAATTAAGAACTTCTATTTATCAAAAGACATCAATAAGAAAATGAGAAGTCAACCCTCAGAGAAGGAGGGGATATTTGCCATGTGCACATGTCACAAAGTACCTGATCACAATATATATAAGACCTTTTTCAAACCAAGAAAGAGGAAGGAAACCCAATAGACTTGAAAAGATATATCACAGACCATAATGTCATACACTTTAATAATTATATGAAATGTTTTCAACCTCATTAGTCATCAGGACATTTTAAATTTAACCTACAATATGTTACTACTACAAACCTACCAGATGAGCCAAAATGAACAAAAGAGACTTATCAAGTAGTAGTGGGATAAGGACAACAAGAATTCTCATATCCACTGTTGCCTCCCTATGGCAATCACTGAAAAACTAAAGCTGAAACATGCAAAAACAAGGACTCCAAAACTCTACTACTAGGCATATAGTCAACCCAAATGTGTACATATATTCCCCAAGAGGCATGTATAAGAATGTTTATATCACCACTACAGAGCTTCCTCAACTTATGAAGGGGTTACATCCTGATAAACCCATCGTAAGTTGAAAATATCTTAAGTGGAAAATACATTTAATACTCCTAACATACTGAACATTATAGCTTGGCCTAGCTTACCTTAAACGTGCTCAGAACACTTTTAGCCTACAGTGGGCAAAATCATCTAACGCAAAGCCTATTTTATAATAAAGTATTAAATATCTCATGTAATTTATCGAATACTATACTGAAAGTGAAAAGCAGAATGGTTGAATGGGTACAGACTGGCTGCAAGTGAATCCTTTGTTTACCCTCATGATCACGTGGCTGACTGGAAGCTGTGGTTCACCGCCGCTGTCCAGCATCCTGAGAGAGGACCATACTGCATATCGCTAGCCCAGGAAAGATCAAAATTCAAAATTCAAAGCATGGTTTCTACTGAATGTATATTGCTTTCGCACCACATAAAATTGAAAAATGATAAGCTGGGGACCATCTGTATTTGTAAAATACCCAACTGGAAATCATCTAAATGACTAACAACAGTAAAATAGATGAATTGTGGTATATCTATGAGTGGAATATTAGCAGCAATGAGAATAAATGAAACATTGCTATATGCTTCCTGTCCACTCCCTGTCCTACCCTGCCCGACCCCACCCCAATGATTTGGAGTGTCTATCTCAGTGATCCACATCTGTGTCACCATGATGTCAGCCATGTGTGTGGAGGGGGTAAGGGAATAACTTGTCTCTCGCGTTCCCAGGTCTTCAGATTAAGAAGAACAGTACAGAGGGAAGTGCATCTGAAGATAAGCATTTTAACCTGGACCTCATTTGGATGACAAAATCCTGGACTTGACCCAATGCTGCAATGGGATGAGATTTTGAGTCTCTTGCAAGATGTGAGTCTATATTGAATGTGGGAAGAATGTACATAACTTGCGGCAAGAGTGCAAGCTGTGGTCAATTAAAGAGGCACAAAAATTCTTTGCTATTCTTCCTATGGAGCCATGGAGCTTAACTTCCTTCCCTTAGTCACTTCTCTGTTCTTATGACTTGTTTGACCTACAGAAGACAGTGAAAGTGAGATTCTAGGATTTCTAAAGCTAGGTGTTGGGAAGACCATGCAGCTTCCACTTTGACCTCTTAGAATGTTTGCTTTCAAAATGCTGCCTTTCAAAACCCTGCTGCCATCCTGTGAGCAGTCCAGGTGATATGGAAAGGCCAGGTATAGGGGCTCAGACCTAACAAACAAATGGAGAATACATGAGTTATTCAAAAATGGTACTCAAAAAACTACCTACATGTGAAAAATTAAAATAAAAGGAAGATCCTTTTCTCTCATCATACCACAACATAAACTGCAGGTAAATTAAAGATTTAGATATAGTATTTAAAATTTAGAAGAAATAATTAAATGGAATTTCCCTGATTTATGAAAAGGAAAGTATAAAAGTAATGTAAAAAAGTCACATGGCCAAACAGCTGTCGATTTTGACTGCAAAAGTAATTTTTTAAAATAATTATACATAATGGGATGGCAAGGACAGAACAGAAACACCCAGAATAAAATGTTTTAATTTTGGTTTATTGTCTTTAATATCCATTCAAAAAGGCATGAACACTCCAATAAAAAAAAGTACAAATATATCAACAGGATAATTTGAGAAATAATTTCCATGGTTAAAAATCAGCTGAAAAAAATATTCAATCTTACCAGTAAGCAAAGACATGCAAGTTAGAACAATTAGATTATTTTGCACCTATGAAATTGTTAATGATTAAAACCATCAAATATACTTGGACAAAGTATGGTGGTTAAGAGCATGGACTCTAGAGTCATGCAGATCTAGGTTGGAATTCCACCCACTCCATTTAGTAGTTGTATGACCTTCATCAAGTCATTATCCTCAGTTTTCTCATCAGTAAAATGGCAATAATGACAGTTCCCACATCCTAAGTTTGTTGTGAGTATAACTTGAGATCCTGTAATGAAAGTGTTCAATAAGTACCAGCTAGTATTAATAAAAATATAGGAGATATTTTTAGCAGCTGCTGTGTATCAGACATTATGGCTGGTGCACTCTATATAGGCTATCTCATTTAATTGAGAGTTTAGGACTGAAGGGGACTGCTTCATATTAGGATTAATCTGCTTAGAGAAACACCAGCAGAAATACTCACATTATAATTTTTATTCTGACTTCTCCCTCAATCTAGTTTTACCTAGGGCATGGGAGAGACACTGAATTATCCAGTGCATAGGCAAGAGTTCCTAGGAGACCTGTTGGTCAGGCTGAAGGCTGCATCCTAGCAAGAGGCTTCAGAATCACACTCCTGAGACCCACATCTGAGAGCTTAACCCCTGGGAAAGAGATGCCCTCAGTTCCCCCAGGACTCTGCCAGAGCTGGCTGGAGAACAGGCTACACAATGACACTGATGTTGGCTGTAATGAGCTTTGGGGGATGGTATTCTAGGAGCCTTTAAAACCTCCAGGAAAGATTCCGGTCTTCCCAGGCCTAGGGAAGCTGAAAATGAGTCATACATTCCAAGTGTTCCTAATGAACCTTGGACTCAATAGACCCCAACTGCACTGATTGAGTAGAAAAAAGGTCTCAGACATTTCCTTATTGTGAATTTTCCATCCAGAGGACAGAATTGGAGAATCTGAAGATGCCTGAAACTAATCCACACTCTGACAGGTAAGAATCTGGAAAGGGTAGGACAAACACACACACAAACACAGAAACACACACACACACCCCTCCCTTCCTAGCCCAATGACTAGGCAGAAGTTTTTAGGGTAGATGATCTGAGTGTCTGCCTAAGATCAGAAGCCTCTCTATGAACCAAAGAATAAATGGAGGAATAAATATTCACGAAAACTACTAAGGTCACAGTTTCTACAAGGCCAACATGAAATGAGATTTTACACCAGTTTGCTCTGAATCCTAGCAGAGCAGAATAAAGCGGCTATTTTCAAGCCCAGAGAGCAAGAGCCTGATTCGTTTCAACTTTGCTTTCTCTGATGAAGAGTAAATATCAGAGAGATACAGGACAAGTGCAGAGGTGAAGGCACAGGCTTTGTAGTAAGATACATCTGCATTTGAATGTCATTTACCAGCTATCTGATCTTGAGCATGTCAAATATCTCTGAGACTCTATTACTTTTTTTTTTTCTTTTTGAGGAAGATTAGCCCTGAGCTAACTGCTGCCAATCCTCCTCTTTTTGCTGAGGAAGCCTGGCCCTAAGCTAATATCCATGCCCATCTTCCTCTACTTTATATGTTGGACGCCTACCACAGCACGGCTTGCCAAGCAGTGCCATGTCCGCACCTGAGATCCAAACCAGCGAAGCCCGGACTGCCGAAGCGGAAGATGCGCATTTAACTGCTGCGCCACTGGGCCAGCCCCCTCTGAGACTCTATTTCACCATTTGAAAAATTATGAAGGATAATACCTACTTCACACTATTGTGAAGAATAAAACACTATCATGAAGGTGCCTGGCACTTATAAACGTTCTACAAATAGGTACTGATCATGTTGATGTCCAAGAGACCAGGAGGACTGAAATCCCAGTTCCCAGAGTGAATACAGGTGGAAGGAGCAAGAGGAGAGTGGACAGGAACAAAAAAAGAGGGTGATGGAGGGACAGGGGTGGCCTCCTGTCCTGTTTGCAGAGGGGAAATTCTAACAGCAGATGGGGAGAATAGGACATCACAGACACTGACTGCCCTCAGTCAACACATCTTATGCCCCCCAGTTAGGGATGAGTACAGGTGCTGGAGCTGAATGGGTGAGGTCAAGTTCTAGGATTGGGGAGGCAAGAAGAGAGGAAGCTATCTTGTTCGTCAATATCATTTTCAGGCTCCATGCAGAAGGCTATCGTGTGTGTGTGTGTGTGTGTGTGTGTGTGTGTGTGTGTGTGTGTATGTGTGTGTATTGTGTAGGGGCAGCGAGGGAGATCATGTATCTGCTTTTCCATTGGGAAGCATCAACGTCTTTTCCAATCTTGCCTTCAAGGATATGCTCAATTCTCACCTCATCCAACAGCCTACATTGACTTCTCTGGTCATACTCTTCTCTTTTCTCTGGACCCTATTACAGCATAGAAAGTACAATTTGCATTTGAATGTATATTATCTTGACTCTTCTAAATGTCCCATGGGTCTTGTCTTATATCCTCAATGAGATCCAGAGATTCTCACTGGCAGGGTCCATTTATTCTCCTTTTTTCCCCAGCATATTTCTAGCTACACAGAGACATCTGTGAATTGATTAAATAATTTAATACTGACTCTTTAAAGGATTTTATCTGCACGGATAACAAGAACCACAGGGATGGGGAAACCAAGCAGAGTGAACCAAACTGCTATTTCAGACTTCCTCCTTCTAGGACTCTCTGAGAGGCCAGAGGAACAGCCACTCCTATTTGGCATCTTCCTGGGCATGTACCTGGTCACCATGATGGGGAACCTGCTCATCATCCTGGCCATCATCTCTGACCCACACCTCCATACCCCCATGTACTTTTTTCTGGCCAACCTATCGTTAACTGATGCCTGTTTCACTTCTGCCTCAATCCCAAAAATGCTGGCCAACATTCATACCCAGAGCCAGACCATCTCCTATTCTGGGTGCCTTGCACAGCTATATTTCCTCCTAATGTTTGGTGGCCTTGACAACTGCCTTCTGGCAGTGATGGCATATGACCGCTATGTGGCCATCTGCCAGCCACTCCATTACAGCACAGCTATGAGTCCCCAGATCTGCGCACTAATGTTGGGCATCTGCTGGGTGCTAACCAACTGTCCTGCCCTGGTGCACACATTGTTGCTGACCCGTGTGGCCTTCTGTGCTCACAAGGCCATCCCCCACTTCTACTGCGATCCCAGTGCTCTACTGAAGCTTGCCTGCTCAGATACCCGTGTTAATGAGCTGATGATCATCACCATGGGTCTGATGTTCCTCACGGCTCCCCTCACGCTGATCATCCTCTCCTATGTCCGCATTTCCTGGGCTGTGTTTGGCATCTCATCTCCCGGAGGGCGGTGGAAGGCCTTCTCCACCTGCAGTTCTCACCTCACCATGGTCCTGTTCTTCTATGGGTCTCTTATGGGTGTGTATTTACTTCCTCCAACAACTCACTCTGCAGAGAGGGAAAGTAGGGCTGCCGTTCTCTATATGGTGATTATTCCCATGCTAAACCCATTTATCTATAGCTTGAGGAACAGAGACATGAAGGAGGCTTTGGATAAACTATTTGGAGGTGGGAAAATCTTCTTCTTACCATGATGGTGATGCCTGATCCTGGCTCCCGATCAGCCTCTGCTCGCCACCAATTCAATGATTCCACCACTCTCAGATTGATTTTACAGGAAGGTTCTCAGGTAACTCTGAGTTACGGATGTAACAAAAAAGATATTTCCACTCCTTTAGTTGACTGTGGAATGAGATGTTCTGCCTCAGTCTCTCTCCTGATCCCAGTGAAGCAACCATTCCTAAGAGCAGGACACCATTCCTCCCTCCTCGTCTCTAAAGCCAGTATAGTACCCAGAGTGGGCTAAGGTATGTGATGGCCCAAGTAAGTCTGCCCTTGAGGGCCATGGTTTGAGGTGAAGGGATGAGAATACAAACATTTATTCATCATCTACTATGTTCCTCATTGTTCTCCACATAAGTTCTTTGCGACAGAATTGTGAAACAATGACTCAGAATGTGAAATAACTTCCTCAAACCAACTAAATACAATTACAATACTCACCCTCTTTCTACTATACCACGTTGTGGAGATCACAACAAATATTGAATAATTATAATAGGAGATAAAGAATTAAGTGAATATATATTTATAGTATTTCCTTAATATTGTGTTTCTTTTTCTTGAAAGCACTGCTCTCTGTTATTGTAATAGATAGGTGAAACAGAGCCAATATTTATGTGTGCGTACTGTGTGCCAATTTTCTACTAAGCACACAATTCATTCTCTGGGTTCTTTCATAAAATATTCCCAAAAATACAGATGATAAATCAAGTGTGCTGGAAGTTTGAGGGACATAATTTGATGAAAAATAGTCCAGTGAAAACTGGTGTTTTAAGAAGTCACAAAGCTTGACAGTGGTTACCTTTTTGCAACGGGTTTACAGGTTATTATTATTGCTTTTATTTCTACATGTTTCAAAACATATAGATATTTTTAGAGCCAAGAAATGAGATTGGGGGTTCACACAAAAAATGTTCCAATAATTAGAAAGTCACCCCAAAGAGATAAGGAAGCATCTAAACAGAGCTCTCTGAAGTCTCAAGAGCAAGTTCATCCTGGACCAAGTTTTTTTTAAAAAGATGGTATGACTTTTGGATGTATTGTACATTAGATCTTGTTTATAGAGGAAGAATATTCTAAAGGAAGAAGATCATATCTGTATGCATTCCCTTTTGGCCATCCTCCCTTCCACCCACTGTCCCTTCTCCTTGGTGAAAGAGGTGGGAATAAGGAGACACCTGGAGAAAGCAGACTAGACCATCCTGGCTTTGAATTAGTTTACTCAATCCTGACCACAGCAATCTACTACTGCAATTTCTAGTACCAAAGCAAAGATCAGAAGAATCAAGTTCTGTGTTTGTCAATAATATCCCTCTTTTTTTCTGAACTAATTTCTTACGTCTAAAATTCCCACCATTGGTATCTAGTCACCCAGGTACGCCATGCCCTGTGAATAGACTATCCTAGTGATCCCAGTCAAAATTCCCATTCCTGGAGCACTCAAGCAAATATGATTATATCCCTTAAAAGACATGCACTCAACTTGTGAATAAGGTTCATTCTTCCACAGGACCATTTGCACTTTCAATGATGAATTTTATAAATCAAATGAATTTCAAATGGATAGGATATTTCCAGAGATATTTCTAAGTCCAGAAAATTTTAGGTGCAGGAATATAGTACCGTTATACCTCATCCATTTCTCCTTTTATCCTGTCCTCAGCCACCTCTACCCCTCATGAGACTCAGAAAATAAAGGGGATATTGTTCAGGCAGAGTAAATGAGTTGGAAAAGAAGAGTATATATACTCTATGCGGACTCCACAATTTAAAAAGTGACTGTTGTTTCACTCTTCCGGAAGGTATATGTGCTTCATTTGACATTTTGAATCTATAATCAAACTTAAATTTGTTTTCATTAGGAAAAGTATTTCTTTTGTAAATGGAAATTTAGAGACTTTACGTGGTACCTAAGTATCCCACTATATGCTGTGGGATGTAGATAGCTAATTACAACTAATAAAATTCTGAAAGTGGAAATAGTCCTTTACATAGTACAGAATCACAATGTAAAGACTTTCGGAAATAACAACATCCCAAATTTATGTTTTAAAATACTGTTAGATATTGTAATTGGGTTTTTAAATGACAATAATTGATGCTGTATGGAGGCAGGAAAGGGACACACTCTCAAATGCTACAGGTAGTGGGAATATAAATTGACATAGATTTCCAGGAATTATGTTGATAATATATATTATGAGCACTAAAAAGATTTGTACCCTATGACTTACTCATTCACTTCCAGGAGTTTGATCAAGTAAATACTAAAATAATAGCAGCCTGGTGGCACAGTGGTAAGTTCACGTGCTCCACTTTGGTGGCCCAGAGTTTACTGGTTTGGATCTCTGGTGTAGACCTACAAACCACCTATCAAGCCATGCTTTGACAGGCATCCCACATATAAAGTAGAGGAAGATGGGCGTGGATGTTAGTTCAGGGCCAATTTTCCTCAGCTAAAAAAAAAAAAGAAAAAAGAGGAAGATTTGTGGCGGATGTTAGCTCAGGGCTAATCTTCCTCAAAAAATATATATATTGTCAAGAATTTATGTATAATGGTACTATTCATAAGAGAAACAGAAACTACCCAAATGTTAGTCATTGGGGCTTTGTTAATTAAATTGTGTTATGTTGATATCTTGGACTATTGTATGAGTCTTCCAGTTATTTGATAATGCACTTTTAACACAGAATAATCTTAATATGAAATTCATTATTACTTAATTTACTATGAATTTATTATGCATATCACTTGGCTAAAAATGTTTGAATAAATACACCAAAATATTAAGAGTGGCCATCTCGGAGACAATGGAATTATGCATGATCATTGTTTTCTTTCTTCAACATCCATTTTTAACTTGTATTTTTCACATTCTCTGCAATGAAACATTGCTTTGATAATCACAAATTTAAACATATTTTAAAATTTTTATCAACTTATTTTAGCCAATACCTATACTTTGGTTATCTGGAGTTTGCTCTAGAGATAAAATCAATCTTTCTCTTCTTCAAGAGACAATTGATAGAAAATTCCATGCTGTCAACAAACAGATGCTAGATGAAGTTATTATATATCCTGCTACAAGGGTGAAAGGCAGAAGAGTTCTAAAGAAAATTGTTTTTAAAAAATAAAAGTAATTCTTTCTCTGTATTAGAAATCAGCTGTGATATTTTCATTTGGGGCTGATGGAGTTTTCTGTCTATCCACATGAGCACAAGGGGCCTGGTGTTACAATTATTCCAGGATTAAGTCTACATTTCATTATCTATTGTGTTAATCAAGGTTCTTCGTAAGGGAAAAGAAACGACTGGTGGTATTTTAAGTAGAAGTAAAGTTAATTCAGGGAATTGGGTGCTTACAAAGTCATTGAAAGTGTTATAGAATCACAGGCTCTAAGATGAGTTCCCCAAAATAACCTTAAGAACAATAATAGTCTTACCCACATGGAGTACTTCTATCTTGTGCAGTCAGGAAGGAAGAGAATCAGAAGATAGCGATTGGAGATATTGAATTCAAGAGCATGTCAGCGCTGCTGCAACCCAAGTATCAGAAATTAACATCAAAACTACCTCTTGATTCCCACTAACATGATGACTGGCCACAGAAAAGTGGGCTCTAGCTGCCAATGCCAGTGCAACTGCCTCTTGGCATCTATCTACCTACTGACTGGATACTGAAATTCTACTGCAGAAAAAATGCTTCATGAATACACCTGACAGTATAAAAGGCCAAAACAAAACAAAACAGGATGCCCTCCACCTTATTTCAATATTTCAAATTTCACTCAAGCCCATCTGTTCAATAGAACCTAATTCACATCCAGGACCTGAAACTGCAAAGGAGTCTGGGAAAAGTATCCCTTTCTTCTTTCCAGCTTTTGAAATATAGAAAAGTACACTAGCACAAGGTCAGAATGGATGCAGAGTGCCAACTGATTATTCTCAAACATTTACTAATAAAACCATTGAAAAATCGCTTTTCTCTTTCCTTAACTTGATATGTCTGATCTACAGTCATTTAATTTCATATGGTCAAGGCAGAGGAACACCAGTGTGAAGATATTTAGTTCAGTCTGGATCTTTCAGGACATATGGATTGATGCTGAAGATCATAAAATGCCAAGAGCACTCAAGGAACATATGAGAAAGGAATGACCAGAAAAAGGGTAAAGGTTTCAATGATCAAGCTAATGGCCATGCTCTAAGTGCTGATAATATGTACATGAAAAGATGCTCGATATCCATTAGTCATTAGGGAAATGCAAATCAAAACCACAAAAAGATATCACTCCACATCCACTAAGATGACTAAAATAAAAAAGACAGAAAAGAACAAGTGCTGGTGAGAATGTGGAAAAATTGGAACCCTAATACATTGCTGACGGGAATGTGAAATTCTGTAGGTACTCTGGACAACAGTTTTCAGTTTCTCCAAAATTAAACATAGATTTGCCATCTGACACAGAAATCCTACTCTTACGCACATATCCCAAATAACTGAAAACATATATCCACACAAAAACTTGCACATTCATTTTCATATCAGCACTATTTACAATATCCAAAAAGGGGAAACAACTCAAATGTCCATCAACCGATGAACGGACAAATAAAATGCAGTACATCCATACAATAAAATACTATTCAGCAATATAAAGGAATGAAGTACTTATTCTTACTATGATATGGATAGATCTGGAAAATATTAAGCAAAATTAAAGTCAGTCAAAAAGGATCTCATATTATATTATTCCATTTATATGAAATTTACAGAATAGGAAAATCCATAGAAGGAGTAGGTAGATTGGTGGTTTCCAAGGGCTGGGAGCAAAGGAGAATAAGGATTGAGTGCTAGTGGGTACTAAGTCAATTTTTGAGTTATGAAACATTTTAAAATCAGATAGTGGTGAGGAGTGTACAAGTCTGTGAATTTACTAGAATTTACTAAAATTCACTGAATATACACTGAAATTATACTGAATTTTATGATATGTAAATTATATCAGTAAAGCTACTGTTTTAAAAACTATGAAAAACAGTGATCCCCAAGAGGGTGGAAACAAATGGATGATCTCTGATTTCCAACCCTTCTGTCTGGAGAGTATTTCCAGACTGCAGTGTCGAGAGGAAAACGCAAAGAGCTCAGCAACCTCTTTTAGTTAAGGAGACGATGTGTGGAGATCAGGGAAGCCAAGACAATTATAATTCTTGGGAGAAGACTAGAAAGAAGGGAATTGTACAGAGAGAAATAGCAAATATCTGCAGATGGGCTTCCTTGGGCCTTTGAGTGGGACGGGATGTGAACATGTGTGTAACTAAACTACCTGAGGCTGAAGAAAAACATCACTGGAAAGGGCTGAGTGGATCATTCACTGGAGCTCATAGAAGACTCAGGATATTTTGTGATTCCAGCAACCAGAGTGGACAGAAACCTTGTACTGCATGTGTAAATGGGTATTCCCACAGTAGTGGAGTTAAACTATGCCCTGGCGGAAGGTTGCTCCAGAAGTTTCCTAACAAAGCTTAAGAGTAAGCCTTGGTAAGATCAAGTATATTCCAAAAAACATGCATCTAAGAACAAAGGCCAACAATATTTAAAGGAGTAAAAATAAACTTAAAATCTAAAAATCTAAAGTTTAGTGTCTGATATTCAATAAAAAATACTAGGTATACAAAGAAGCAGGCAAATATTAGTCATTAGCAAGGGAAAAATCAATCAGTGGAAACAGACATGGAAATTACAAAGACAAAGAAAATCAGAAGACAAGAGCATGGAAAGAGTCTTGTAAATATATTCTATATATTCAAATGGTAGAGGACAACATAAATATCCTGAGGAGAAAAATATACAATATAAAAAACACAAAATGAACTTTTGTCGTTGAAAATATATATATATACAAAATGAAAAATACACTTGATGGATTTACCAGAAAGTTAAACAACACAAAAGAAAAGATTCATGAATTTGAACATACATGGAAACTACCTATTAGTTTTCTAGGACTATCATAACAAAATACCACACACTGGGTGGCTTAAAAACATAAATTTATTCTCACATTTCTTAAGGCTGAAAGTCCAAGATCAAAGGTGTCAGCAGAGTTGATTCCCTTTGAAGTTTCTGACAGAGAATCTCTTTCATACCACTCTCCTAGTGATATTGAACCTGAAGTGAATTCACTCACCTGTTGCACAGCAAGCCAATCTCTGACACCGGGTGTAGTGGAAGAAAGTAGGAATTTTATTATTGCACAGCACTGAGCAAGGAGAGAAGGCAGCTAACGCTGAAATCCCAAACTCCCTGAAAAGCTAAAAGGAAGGGGTTTTATTTGGGGTTTTAGGTAGGGGAAAGGGGAGCATATGGCCTTGCTGGTCAGAGCTTTCCCACCAGTCTGCGTTTGGCCTTGAGACTACTTGCAGAGAGGAGGAAGCCTGTGACCTTGCTGGTCAGCAGCTTTTCTACCAGCCTGTATCTCTTTGCAGGGAGGAGATAATGAATCCAGGTGCTTGTTCTTGGCAGTGTCTGTCTCCGTGGATGATAGCGGATTCTGGAGCCGGGAAGCCAGGGAGTTAGCAAGGAATGAGTGTTTTGATTTTAACCCCACATATGCTGGGTTTAGTGTGGGGAAACTGATATCAGGGTCGGTATCACTAGGTTTTGGTGGTTTTCTGGCAATCTTCATCATTCCTTGGCTTGTAGAAGCATCACTCCAATCTCTGCCTTAATCTTCACATGGTGTTCTCCCTGTGTGTGTGTGTGTGTGTGTGTGCGTGTGTGTGTGTGTGTCTGTGTGTGTCTGTGTACAAATTGCCCCGTTTCTTCAGGACACCAGTTGCATTGGGCTAGGAGCCTGCCCTATTCCAAAACGAATGGATTTAACCAATTACATCTGCAATGACTCTATTTCCAAGTAAGATCACTTTCTGAGGTACTAGGGTTAGAACTTCACCATATGATTTTAGGGAGGGGGACACAGTTCAACCCCATTACACTATCCAAAATGAAACACAGAAAATAGGTTAAGAAGAAAACCAAGCATCATTGACTTGTGAAACAATTTGTGGCCCAGAAGGAGAGGAGAGTGTAGAAAAATTATTTGAAGTAATACTGATTAAAGAAAACTGTACAAATTTTATGAATACTATAAGCTTCAAAATTTAAGAAGGTCAAAAAAATCCAAGCCAAAGCAACATAAAGGAAATCATATCAAAGTGTATCAAAATTGTTTATGAAAATGTTATAAAAACCAAAGTAAAAAAGATATGTATATATGGAGAAGCAAAGATAAAAATTCCATCAAAAACTATCCAAGAGAAAAGAAAATTGAATGTCATATTTAAAGTTATGAAAGACCAAAAAAGATCAACTTAGAATTATAAACCCAGGGAATATCTTTCAAAACTGAATTTCAACAAATGAAAGACCAGAAAATTCACAACCATCACTAAACTAGCACTAAAGAAATGTAGAAGGAAGTTCTTAAAGCAGAAGGAAAAGAATAACAGATAGAAAATTGGTTCTTCTATGCAAAGAAATGAAGAATACTAGAAACGGAAAAAATACAACATTTTCACATTTTTAATCTATATTAAAGATAAGTGATTGTTTAAAGCAATAATAAATATGTAGTGAGATTTGTAACACATGTAGAAGTAAAACCTTCGTGAAAACACAAAGGGTGTAGAAAAACAACAGAAACTTCTAAGAGTTTTATAATACATATTAAGAGGTAAAATCATGACTGAAATCAGACTAGAATAGGTTAAAGACATATATTGTAAACCATAGAGCAACACAATAACCAAACAAAGGACATATACCTAATAAGCCAATAATAGAGATAAAAAGAATAATACAAACTAAATTAATCTAAAAGAAGGCAGAAAAAGAGGGCAAAGAAAACAAAAAATCTCCCCCAAAATCTATTTGAACTAAGGGAGTTTAGCAAGGTAGCAGGACGCAGAATTAATGAACAAAAAACAAAAATCAATGGTATTGCTATATCCTAGTGATGAGCAACTGAGAATTAAAAATTTTAATATACAATTTATAACAGTATAAAAGCTAAGAAATACAAGCAGATAAATTTAACAAAATATGTACATTAAAAACTATAAAACATTCATGAGTGAAATTAAAGAGGAATTAAATAAAGAGATATGCCTTGTACATGGTTTGGATGATCCACTATGATTACAGTGCCAGTTCTCCCCCAAAGTGATCTACAGATTCAATGCAATCACAGTCAAAATGTCAGCAGACTACTTTTAAAAGCTAATTCTTGATTTTATATAGAAACGAAAAGGAATCAGAATAGCCAAAACAACTTAAAAATGAAAAACTGGCAGACTTACTTTACCTAATTTCAAAACATTATATAAATCCATAGCAATGAAGATAATTAATAATTGCATGAGAATAGGAATATAGATGAATGAAAAGAATGAATAATCCATAAGTAGATCAATACATATATAGTCAATAAATATTTTGCAATTGCACCAAGGCGATTCAATATGCAAAAATATTATTTCAACAAATGACGCAAGCATGATTCACTATCAACATGTCTTAAATGAACATAGACTCTTATGCTGCACCACATACAAAACGTAACTTGAAATGGGTCAGATGTGAAGGAATTATAACTATAAAATTATTAGAATAAAACTTTGGACAAAATCTTGATAAACATGGAGTAGGCAAAAATCTCTTAAGACGCTAAAGTCATGAACTTGTAGTTTATTTATAAAATTTATTCATTTATTTATTTTAAAGATTGGCACCTGAGCTAACATCTGTTGCCAATCTTCTTTTTCTTTTTTTTTTTCCTCCTTCTTCTCTCCAAAGCCCCCTAGTACATAGTTGTATATTTTAGTTGTGAGTGCCTCTGGTTGTGCTATGTGGGACTCCACCTCACCATGGCCTGACAAATAGTGACATGCCCACACCCAGGATCCGAACCAGCGAAACCCTGGGCCGCCAAAGTGGAGCACGTGAACTTAACCACTCAGTTAAGGGGCCGGCCCAAAGAAAAATTTATAATTTGAACTTCACGAAAATAAAATATGTCTGCTCTTCAAAAGAGACCTTTAGTAAAATAAAAAAGCAAGCCTCAGATTGGCAGAAAATATTTGCAAAAAAAAATTCTAATAAAGACTTGAATCCAGAATATATACAGAAGACAAGCAATCCAAATATTTAAAAAGTATATGCAAAACATTTAAACAGATATTTCAGCAAAGAAGATATATAGCAAATCAGCATGTGTAAAGACACTCAACCTCATTAGTCATTAGATAAATGGAAATAAAAACCACAGTGAGATACCACAACAAACCTGCTATAATGGCTAAAATTCAAATGACTGACAATACCTACTAGTAGTGAGAATGTAAGGAATTGTCACTCCCACGCATTGTGGATAGTAATGCATAATGTAGAGCCGTTTTGGAAAACAGCTGGTCAATTTCTCATAAAATTAAACGTACAATTGTCTTAGCCTTTCCAGTCAAAGGTATTTACCCGAGAGAAATAAAAACTTCATCATACAAATATTTGCACACATAGCTATATATTTATACATATATATGTGGCAAAGGTGATACTGCAAAGCAGTGAGGAAAGGATGGCCTTTTCAACAAACGGTGCTGGGGTAATTGAACATCTATAAGGAAGAAAGATGAATTATAACTCACACCATAAACAAAAATTACTTCCAGAAGGATTATAGATCTAAACATAAAAGGTAAAAAACAAAAGCTTTTTGGAAATAACATAGGAGAATATCTTTATATATTTGTTAAAACAAAACACAAAAAGTACTAATCATAAAGGAACAAATAGACAAATTGGACTACATTAAATTTACTGTCTGTTGTTCATGAAAATACATCATTTAGATAGTGAAAACGCAACTCATAGAGTAGAAGATTCTATCATCTATTTTCCACAAAGAAATCAAATCCACAGTATACAAAAGATTCTTCAAATCAAAAGAAAAAAGGGAGAAAATGCAATAGAAAAATAAGCAAAAGATTTGAATAGCTACTTCACAAAAGAAGATATCCAAATGAATAATAAACATATTATAAGGTGTTCAAATTCAGAAGTTAATATCAAAGAAATGCAAATTAAAATCACCATAAGATACTATTACACATCTAACAGCGTGCCTAAAATTTAAAAGACTAACAATCTGAGTCTTGCTGAGGATGTGGAGCAACTAAAATCCTCTTATGCTACAAATGGGGGTTTATATTAGTATAAAACCTCTGGAGTGCCATTGGGTAGGATCTGTTGTCGTCTTCCCCATGACCCAGCATTTCCAAAGAAGTGCACACATGCGCTTATCAAAAGATATTTACAAGGGGGCCAGCCCAGTGGTGCAATGGTTAAGTTTGCATGTTCCACTTCGGCGGCCCGGAGTTCGCTGGTTGGGATCCCAGGTGTGGACATGGCACTGCTTGGCAAGCCACGCTGTGGCAGTCCTCCCACGTATAAAGTAGAGGAAGATGGGCCTGGATGTTAGCTCAGGGCTAGTCTTCCTCAGCAAAAAGAGGAGGATTGGCAGCAGATGTTAGCTCAGGGCTAATCTTCCTCAAAAAAAAAAGATATTTACAAGAATATCCACAGCAACTCTATTCATAATACTGTAAAACAGGAAAAAAACCTAAATGCCCATTTACTTTATAATGGATTAAAAATTGTGGAATGGGGTCGGCATAGCAGTTAAGTTCACGTGCTCCACTTCGACAGCCCGGGGTTCGCTGGTTCAGATCCCAGGTGCGGACCAATGCACTGCTTATAAAGCCATACTGTGGCAGGTGTCCCACATGTAAAATAGAAGAAGATGGGCATGGATGTTAGCTCAGGGCTAATCATCCTCAAAAAAAAAAATTCTGGTGTATTTATAGAATGGAACTCTAAACAGAAAGAGAATAGATAAACCAAATACACAGTGAACACTGATGAATCTCACAAACAAAATGGTAAGCAAATATATCAGATAAAACTGATAAATTGGTCTAAATTAAATTTAAGAACTTCTGTTCCACAAAAGACACCCTAGTTGCACTTGGTGAGGATAATAACACAGAGAAGAGTTAGAATATTGGCCAAGATACTTTGGGCTTAGACAATGTCAAGTTCAGATGAAGAAATAGATGCCTCGTCTCTGCTGTCTCCATCTGAACCTGTTACCCAAGTTCCTCTTTGTGAGTCACAGGTGGAAGTGAATAGAGGAACAGTAGCGAGCCCAGAGCAGCGCCTCCCAAATTGATGGACAAGGGAACATTGTCTGAGAGTCTGCAAGTAGAACAGGAATCCCACTTGAAAACAGCACTGCTCCTCCTCTCTTTAGGGATTCAGACAATTAGTCTCTGTTCCCACTAGTGAGAACACTGGGGCCTCCAAACCTGGTAAATATTCCCAGCATGAGGCCCCTGAGGCCGCCTCAGTTTCATTTATTTTGACTCCAGAAATCCACTCCACAGTTGCCTACAACACTAGAATTCATTTCCGTTCCTTAAGGGAAAGATGCCAAGTCTCCACACAGAGCTGCGATGTGAATTTGCTGTCGTCCAAGGGGAAAGTGTTAAGGCTGCAGAACCCCATGGCTCCATAACATCTGAGACTGGTTAAGATCTGGTGCATAAAAGCTGAATCAGGTAGGCCCGGGTTAAAGTCTGGGCTTGACTACTTACCAGCTGTCTCATTTGGAATACATTACTTCATCTCTTCATACCTCAGTCTCTTATCTGAAAAATAGAGAGTTCATCTTATAAGACAGTGAAAATACAGTGAGATAAGACAAGTAAAGCACTTTTAGCACAGTGCCTGGCAGGATGTCAACGGTCAATACTTGTTAACTCTTCTCACTATTGTTGTTACCATCGTTGAGATGTTTGTAATTTATCCATAGGTAATAGATGACAGAGGAAGCAGGGACACAAAGTCTGTCTTATCTGAGAGTCGGCCCTCTTGAGCACTAAGTCATTCCACCATTTGTTATGGGGGGGAAAAAGACTCAAGAGAATGAAATTACACTGGAAAATCAGGCGGCAGCTACTCTGTCTTTCTGGAACGCCACACCTCTTGGCTGCTCTTTTCTCCAAGTTTGTTCCACTTCCAGTTCTCTCCGCAGATATATCTTAGATTCCGTTCCTCTTAACAAAGGTTTACACAGGGCTCTGGTGCCCAGGATGCTGCCTCTTTTCCTAACTTTACAGGAACTTTAATTTCTACAATGAACTTATATCTTCAGAACCCAAAACAAACTGGCTAAATTCTCTATATCACTAACTCCAAGTAGTGAAAACACAGCTCAATTGACTCAGTTTGATTCAGCTGCCTCCCTGATTAAATCACCTGTGGCCAGAGAGCTCAGGTTATACTTTATGCAACTCTTGCTCACAATTCTCTAGCCACACTGGTCTTCCCGCACCAGCCAGGCCCTTTATGACCTTGGAACCTTCACGTATGCTGGAAAGTTTATATCCTTACTCTTCTTTCTTTCTACTCTGGATATAGCTAATTACTACTGCAGGTCCCAAATTATGTTTAACCTTCCCAAAGAAGTTTTCCCGGAACTCTAATCTAAAGTAGGCCGTCCAACGAAATTCTCTCAGTCATACTACCATACCTCTCTTTTTCAATACTAATCAGAGTTTTTGACTATATATTTACTTGCTTGACTGTTTATTGTCAGTCTCCCCCATTAAGCACAGGAACTATGCCTATTTTGATTAAGCTTAAATATCCAGTGCCCATAGGCATTCCCGGCATAAGGTAGGCAATCAATCAGTATTTGAATAGATGAAAAATTATAAACATGGCTCCTATACCCACTGCGGAGGCTTCTAGAGGATGGGTCTACTCCACATGGTTACATTTCCAAAGTAGTTGATAATATATCTATAGTACGCATGAGAAAATAAAGGTTTGCTTGCCTTCGGAGGTGGAATTGTGTGATGGACTAACTTCCAGGTTTAGTAGAAGACAGATCTTGGTTTGAATATTGACTTGTCTTCTTATTGGCTGTGTGATCTTAGGCTGGTCAGTTTGCCTCTCTGAGCTCCCTGTTTTCTTACTTGAAAATGTAAGGTAAATATACTTAACATATACGTTGTATGGATTAAATGATAGAAGTCATTGGCACAGAGTAAACACATTATAAATGATTTTTGTGTCTACAACCCTGTAAATGGTCCTGGAGCTTTTGCCTTTTCCTTTCTCTCCTTTTCTGAGAATAACTCAGAGTTATCCATATCTATGACACCCTCCTTTTAGTCTTCTTCTGCATCCAACACGTTCCAGGGATTCTGCCATTTGAAAAATATTGTAGAGATCATTTCTCTGATTCTTTTCTTTATGTCATTTTTAATTGGCCCCTATTGATGAAGGAAATCATCTTAATTCTTTTCTGTTTACTTCAGAGAGTTTTTCTATTTGTACCTCTAAGGGTGCAGCTGGAGGAGCGAAGGGCCTTTTACTATAGAGCCCAGATCCACCACTTGTGGTTCCCTGGGCAATTCACTCAACTCTCTAACATAGCCCCAACCCACCCACTTCACTCTGTCTCCCTGCCCTGGTCCCATATGTGTTTCCTTACTGGCCTCTCTGTTTGCACTCTGGCCGCTACAATCCTTCTGTCCATAGTACTAGAATGATCTTTCCATACCACAGATCATGGCCATCCGCTGCTTAATCACCCACCTGTGCCCACAGGTGTCTGAATTGTACTGAGAATCTGCACTTCAGATTCTCAGGCTGTATACAACCTGTTCCTACCCCCCTGCTTTGCTCACTGCACTTGAGCCACACTTGCCTTCTTGCTGTTTCTTCAAATACATATGCTCATCCCATGTTTGCACTTACTATTCCTTGCATATGAAATGCTCTTCTAGTCATTCTTTACTTGGCGGCTCTTCTTCTCCAATCCTCAATAATGAGTTCTTTGTTGACCACTCAATGTAAAGTAATATGCTAGTCGTTGCTATATTTTGTTTTAATTTTAGCACTTATTTTCTTGTTTATGTAAATGTTTATTTATTACATGACTCCTCTGAATAGAATATTATCTACATGACAGCAGGAACACTGTTGTATTTGTTACCATTGTTTCTCTGGTACCTAGAGCAGCAGCTAGGACATAATAAATACTCATTGAATGTAGAATGAATAAATAAGTTAGATCTGGGTGCCTCATCGGAAGTAGATTAGTAAAGAGGTTAAGATGACAGACTCTGAAGTCAGAATTGCTAGATTTAAACCTTACCTCTGTCTCTTTCTAGGAGACTCAGTTCTTTCATCAATAAAATGGGCATAATATCTATTTCATAAAGCTTTTTCAGGTTTCAGTGAGATAATGCACAGCTATTAATATTCTGATTCCATATTATTTTATGTCTTTGTGTCCATCTAGACAATATTAGAGCAAGAATAATTTTTGAAGTGTCATCTCAATTTTATTCCTTGGTTACACTAGCGACACGAAACCAGGAAACCACATGTTCAGTGCCTCTGAATTCCTCCTCCTGGGCCTGTCTGAGCAACAGGGAAAGCAGCCTCTCCTCTTCAGCATCTTCCTGAGTGTGTACTTGGTCACTGTGGTGGGTAATGTTATCATCATCATGGCTATTGGCTCTGATCCACACCTCAAAGTGAATGAAATTGACAAATTCCTTGAAAAATACAGCTATTCAAAATTGACACAAGATTCAATAGCTCTGCGAATACATTTAAAACCATTTAATTGTACAATTTAAATGGGTGAATTGTATGACTTGTGAATTATATCTCAGTAACCAGTTACCAAAAAATAGTTAGGTGGTTTAACAGCAAACTGAACTCACAGAAAATAAGACTAGTGAACTCATAACTGAATCATAAAGAGAAAAGAAATTGAAAGAAAAAAACATAACAGAGCCTAAAATCCATAAGGAAGACACTCAAAAGGTGTAACATACACATGTATTCATTTAAAGCCCCAGAAGGAGATGATGGAAATAATGCAGCAGAGGCAAAATTCAAAGTGATAGCATCTGTCTGGGAAGCACTTTATCTCTCCTTCCATTCTGAATGACAACCTTGATGAATAGAGTATTCTTGGCTGTAGGTTTTTTCCTTTTTACACTTTAAGTACATCATGCCATTCTCTTCTCGCTTGTAGGGTCTTGGCTGAGAAGTCCGCTGATAGACCAATGGGCTTCCCTTTATACGTCACTTGTGGCCTTTCTCTTGCTGCTTTTAGGATTCTCTCTTTGTCTTTAATTTTGGACATTTTAATTATAACATGTCTTGGTGTTGGCCTCTTTGGGCTTATCTTGTTTGGAGTTCTCTGTGCTTCCGGAACTTGGATGTCTGTTTCCTTCCTCTGGTTAGGAAAATTTTCGTCAATTATTTCTATAAATAAATTTTCTGCCCCTTTCTCTCTCTCTTCTCCTTCTGGGACACCTATAATCCAAATGTTAGCATGCTTGATATCGTCCCAGAGTTCCCTTAGACTGTTCTCATTCTGTCTAATTCTTTTTTCTCTTTTCTGTTCTGCTTGGGTGATTTCCTCTAGTCTTTCATCTAGCTCCCTGATCCGTTCTTCTGCTTCCTCTACTCTGCTATTGAATCCCTCTAGTGAATTTCTCATTCTTCATTTCTGACTGGTTTTTTCTTTATATCTTCCAGTTCTTTGCTGATGTGCTCACTGTGTTCATCTATTCTCCCCATATCTGTGAGCATCCTCATGATATTTTGTTTGAACTCTTTGTCAAGTAGGTCACTAGTTTCTGTTTCATTTAGTCCTTTTTCTGGGTTTTTGTATTGTTCCCTTGCTTGGAAAGTATTCCTTTGCCTCTTCATTATGCCTCTTTCTCTGTGCTTATTTCTATGTATTAGGTGGCTTGGCTATGTCTCCTGATCTTGGAGAAGTGGCCTTATGTATGAGATGCCTTATGAGGCCCAGCAGTGTGCTTCCCTCTTGTCACCAGTCCGTAAGAACCAGGAGTGACCTCTTTGTGGGCTACTTGTGTCCTTCTGCTGTGGCAGGGTTGCTCCCACTGCAGGTACCTAGGGAGTCTAATCTTTCCTTCCCTGGTCAGCTGTTTGTAAATCCAGTTTGGGGAACCTCAGCACTGTTGACTACAAAGTCTATCAGCACACTCCTATTGCAGTTTTCCTCTTAATTGGGTTGGTACCCAGTGTAGCTTGTTGATAGGCCCAGGGGCGTACAGTTGTGATAGGCCTCAGGCCTACAAGGCTGTTGTCAGTTCTCTTAGGAGTGCAGCTGTGTGGGGCTGGCCCTAGGCATGGGCCACTCAATTGTTTCAGGCTTTGGAAGGTGGGGCTGATCCTTTTTGTGGCCATTTGTGAAGCACAGGTCTTCTGCTGCTGATAAGCCTCACCCCTCACAGGACCACATACACCATCAACACAGTCCTGGTCTGTGCACACTTCTCAACCCCCTGGAGCATATCCCGACACCACACTTCAGGGGCCCCCACTTCTCCACCACTGCCCCCTACAGTTCACCTGGTCCTCACACAGGCCCTGCCCCACAGAGGCAGACACCCTTGCCAGCCTGTAGAGGATCAAAGCACCCAGTCAATTGCAGCCTGAAAAGTAGTTAGAGGGTTTGCTGTTAGGTGAGGCTGGTCCCTAGGGCGGGTTGCCTGCCCTGGCTGAACTGGATTAAATCTGTGCTCTAGTTGGGGTAGCAGACTCCTGGGCTAACAGGCCAAGGGGTGAACCTCAATGGCACCCACTGGGGTCCATGTCAGCACGCCTGGACCAGCTCAGAACAATGGCCCCCACCAATGTCTCAGTCTCTGGAGAGGTCCCTCCTCTCACCAAGATGCCCCCAGAGCCCACCAGGTGAGCCTCGTTTCACCAAATGACTGTCATCTTTCTCTCTGGTGATTTTAGGTTGCTGCAATGAGTGAGTTTGTGCGTGGGCCCTTTAAGACCTGGGTCTTTTCCACTTTTGGCTGTTAGCTTTTCTGGGGGTATCCTTGCTGCACTTAATAGCCAGCAAAGCCAGACAGTAAGACCCCTGTCTCAGTGAGGCTGACTCTGAAGGATGCTTATAGCAGTATCACCCTAGCTCCAGACCTCACTTCTCCAGGGAGGGCTGTGTACCTTAGGGTGGCTCCCGCCTGGCCAGCTGAGAAGCTCCGCTGCTCCCAAAGGTGGCTTTTTTCCTCTCTGGCAGGAATTACTGCCTCTTCTGCCTTCGTCAGGACTGTCCCTTGTTGTGGGGGTTCTTTTTATCCAGTTTTCAGTTTTCAATCCTGGGTAATTTTTCCAAAAATTGTTGTAACTCTGTTGTGTTCATGAGAGGAGGTGAGTTCAATGTCTGCTCATGCCGCCATCTTGACAAGATCTCCAGGCTCCTCTATAACAAGCTACATAGTGCATCCAGTCTCCTCCTCCTCAGAACCTTGGTTCCCAAGGTGCAGAACCCACTGTTCCATTCCCTGATCTAACACGATGGCAATCTCCTCAGCCTCATCAGGGACATGCCATGCCCCTGGGATCCTGGCCACCACCTAGGGACAATCCTCTTATACAATGATGGTGGTCCGTTCATAACCACATACTAAGCAACATTTTATGGCCTTGATTAATCCTGGTTGTCAAATCACAGCAATCCCAGACACCCTACTAAATTTAAGGAAGGAAGTCCCTGTGTTCTCTAAGGTAATATTAGACACAGATTGAAGGCAAACAAGTCTGCCTTACCCTGACCATTGGCAGAATAACTTTGTCTAATTTTTCTGTGGTCATAGCTCCCACCCTGCCTTGGATTTCCCATCATGGGGATGGATATTATAACTGGCCATGTGGCCACCAGAATAAAATTAAAACTTTGGCCAAAACTATTGGCTCCACCAAATGGGATACTGTGCATCTGCCCTCACCTCTTAATATTGTTAATATGGTTTAGTATAAACTGAAAAAAAAAGGCCTTCAAGGATTGAAACCCATTATACCAGATTTTTTAAGAGAAAGGATAATTATCCCTGCTGTTTCTCAATTTAATAGCCTAATTTTCCCTTTTCTTAAACCTAGAAAGAATGAATGGTCTCTTGTGGTAGATTACACTATCCTTAATGCAGTGGTCCCATCCATTAAGGCCCCTACACCTAACATAATTGAAATAACCAAGGCCATTCAATCTTCCTTGGCAAATACTTTGTTGTTATAGATTTGTCTAATATGTTCTAAGTGCCAAATTTAACAGCCTCTTGGCCTCTAGTTTGCATTCACCCTTGAAGGAACACAATACACCTTTACTCAGGTACCCATAGGGTACCTCAGTAATCCAGTCACCACATGCAACCTCTGCTGGCAAGGCTTTAATCAGATCTAGCTGCCCCCAGGCATCTGAGTATGGCAGCACATTGATAACATCCTCTTAAGAGGAAATTTATTAGACACACACAAGACATACAAACACTTGCCACTGCGCTTACTAAGAGGGGATGGGATAGTCTCTACCTAAGGTTCAGGGACCTGCCATCTCAATTAAATTCTTAAGCATCATCTGATCCACTGAGGGCCATTTCATTCCTGATGTGGTTAAAAGGCAACTCCTAACTTTATCAGCTCCTACTACTCTCAAGCAAGCCCAACACCTATTAGATCTCTCTGGGTTCTGGAGGCAGCATATTCCTCATTTACAAATACTACTAAGGCCCATTTATGCAATCACAAGCAAATCAGCCCACTTTGAATGGTGCCCATTACAACAGAAGGCCCTAGATTTGGTACAGGTGGCTATATGACAGAAACTTCCTTTAGTACCTCCTGGAGACTCCTTTACAATAGAAGCTCTGGCAACCACCTCCTATGTTTCTTGGTGTCTCTGAACCACTCACAATAGCTGTAAGTTTCCCATGATGTTCTGGTACAAAAATTTCCTGCTTAGGCCCCGTGTTACACACCATTAGAGCAGCAATTTCTGGCTGTATACTGGGCTGTCTTGGAAACAGAGGTTCTCACAAGATCTGAAACTATGTACCCAGTTACCCACTTTGGGCAGCATCTTAGAAGCTCAGCATGGACATGGACACCTTGTGGCTGAAATGGAAGTGGTATCTACAAGATGGAGCAAACCTGAGCCCTCTAGCATATTCCAGAAGGTAGCCTCCCCTGTTCTCAGTTCCTTGACAGATGCCTCAGCGCCAGAGGAGGTCAGGTGACCCTTCTCCTGGATCCCTTGGCTACTTAGGGAGCCCCTTGGTATCAACTAAGTGAACAGCAAAGAGAGTTCACATATTATATGAATGGTAGCACCACCATCACACATGATAGAGCTCAGCAGAGGGCTGCTACTTTTCATCCGTCAACTGGGATATCACCAGTCAAGGATGGGATCCAAGGGTCAGCAGAATTGGCAGAACCCTAGGCAGTCATCTTGGAATTGGAGGATTCCCTGGGCAACAGTTGACACCAATTATACATCTTCAGCAATTGGCCGTTTCCAATGGTCTAAGCATTTGGTCTGGCCAATGGCAACAACAATTTCTCATTCAGAGTTGCCCACTTTTGGGTAAAGAACTCTGAGAATGCCTTGCCTCTCAAATATCAAAGATATAAATTAAGATCACACATGTCTCTGCCCACGCTAAGGCTCATTCTACCATGTCCCAATCTAATGCCAGAGCTGGTGCAAAAATTTTAGAGACCAGGGTAGGAACCTCAGATGACATTCCAGATTGCATTCCTTTCCTTTTGACTCAGCTGACCTATGAAACATCAGATCATAGGGGAGCCTCTGCCCTTGAGTCTTGGGTTGCATGCATAGTATTCCGTCTCTTCTGTCATGGACCCCATGGTAAGAAATCTATGCACGCTGTGTGAGAAGACGCATCATTAGCTATATAATCCCTGGGGTGACATTCCATGGAGATTCCATACAGTCATTGGCAAATAGATTTTGTTGAGCCACTGCCCCCAACTGCCAGTGCCACTAGTTATGTCTTGACTTTGGTAGATATCTACATTGGCATCTTACTCACCCACCCCACCAGACCTGCCACTGCTCAAGCTACCATACAGGGCTTCATTAAACCACTTCTCATTCCTTTTGGAATTCAAAATAATGCTGACAGTGACAAAGGCACTCACTTTACTTCTTATAAATGTACAACATTAGGCTCTTGGACAAAGCATTCAGTGGAATTTCTACCTTCCCTTCAGGTCCCTGACTGCTGGTTTTATGGAATACCACAATGACTTGCTTAAACTAACCTTACTGATATTACAAAATAACATATGGTCTTCTAAATGGATATCCTTCCTGTCAATGGCCTTCATTATACTAAATTCTGACTCTCTACTCCATGTCAACATGTGCTGAAAACACCCTAATTGCCTTTCATTGCCCTCTGTGGTAGCATCTCACATGTCATGGCTTATGAAAATGACTTTGAACTAGGCATTCCCTTCATCAACTCCCCTTTCAACTATCCCTTTTCAGCCTTGATCCCATTCCAACTGGGTTGGAAGCCAGACTGATGACAGATTGTTAGTTATACACCACCCACTATTTAATGCCCCTCTAGCTGTACACTAGAGCTATTCTGACACCTTGATGATTTTCCTAAGTAGCAAGCTCTGCCAAAATTTTCTGACTCTAAAGGATATTTAATTAATAATGCCGATCATGATGTCACTCAGAAAGTTGAGATCATGCTTCAACTCACACCTGCAACATTGTGGACAGAAGAGAGAGGTAGAGAAAGGTTAAAATTGGTCTCATCCAAGAGCATCTCCCATTAAGGAATGCAGGTAACTCTGAGTCAAATAGATCTGGAAAGGGAATATCAACTGGTCCACACTATGCTTATATTAGTCAGCAGCCCCCCAGTGCCTCAGGTCATAGCACCCATATAGTACAAATTATTTCATGTTACAAATTATTACTATTACTTATCCTTCTGGATTTTCATAGCTTGGATATGACTACTTTGGATAATAACTTTGGCCTAGCACACTGCAAGTTGACAGGTGGACTGCACCTGGCAACGTGACACCCTCTGGGCTATATTTCACCCATCCTTCCACTCATAGTTATGTGGGCCTTTCAACACCACTGCCACAGCCAATCATTAGATGATGCCATAATTGCAGTCCCATTTTGCTGAGAAATTTTTCTACAGTGTTTAAAGCTATTGACCATCCTAATCTCACAAGGGAGTCACGTCACACAGGAGGTAGCGCATTTGCTTGCTCCATGCCCCACTGTTAAGCCTCTTGAATTAATGCCGCTATGCTCAGATCTTGCCTCTCAAAATGTCAGACCATTATTTAAAGGGCAGTGGGAAACCTAATGTGAGGATGCATGCAATGAGCCCCTTTGGAATTATTATACCTTCAGTGCAATGCCAATATAGCAGCATCTTTCCTGGCTCATTGAGTCCCACATTTTCCAAGTACATTTGTACATTTCTGTGACTTCATGACCACTTTATGCCTCAAAATGCTATATTCAGTCCAAAATCATTATAAACCAAGGAAGATCCATGACCGCACCCTCAACAAACACCATGGTGGCCTGGTGGACCACCAGATGACATCTGACCCACAGCTGGACCCATCTCTGATGATGACAGCAGACTCCTAGCTGGACCCATCCCTGATGGTGACATCAGACCCACAGATGGACACATCCCTGATAATGACATCAGACCTGCAGCTGGACCCCTCTCTGATGATAACATCAGACTGAACCCTGATGATGACATCAGACCCACAGCTGAATCATCTGTGATGGTGACCTTGATCCACCCATTGGACTCATCCAGGTGGAAGTTTCCACCATCTTGAGTCCTCTGCATATCTGCTGTCCAATACTCCCTTCACTCTCTAAACCCCCTCCTGCTCTTCCTATCCCTTCTTTCCCAATCCAACCCCAACTATCACAAGCTACTCTCCCCTCTCCTTCCATCCTTGTATTTCCTGTTCCTTCCCCAGATCTCTGCACTTCTAGCTCCACACTCTGATATACCACTAAAACTCAAAGTTGCAGTACAAAACAATTTTTATGGAACCTTTACGGAGTGAACAGCCATGTTTTAAAGCATATGAATTTCTAGGAATGCCATAAGGCACCCTCTCAACTGTTTGACCATGTCATAGCTTATCTAACTGATCTTAAACCTTCACAATAATACAACACACTGCCTATTCATCTATCTGGTGGGCCATATCTCTGAGTCTAAACCTTGGTTGTTCTCCAAGTATTTCCTATAAAATATTAACTCAGACTATCCGGTATAGCCCCATATTATGTCCTGATCAAAATGCTTACTGGCAACATGTTAGCTCTTTGTTGCCCATGCCAAATGCTAAGTCTAAGATTTTAGCCCTTGAGGGTTATTCTTTTATTCCCCCAGTATCCATCCCTCCTGCACTAATTTATTCCTCTAATTCAGGCTTCTTCTCACAATTTGACTTGCACTATCTGCATTTTGGGCTCCTTCCCCTAAACAAAGCTCAGCAACTTTATTCTCACCACCAAGTGTGTTATATTTCTGCCAATCGCCTTTATTCTGATGACCACATTGGGGGTCAACTGGCGCTGCCTTGCAGGCCACAACATTACACAACAAAATAAAATAATTGATGCCAATCAGGAAATGTCCAAAAAATTATCCAAATATGTGACTCAAACTACCACAGCCCTCGAAGCCCTAGATGAGAGGCAGAGCACTCTGACAGCTGTGGTTGCTGATAATCACCAGCCTTAGGTTATCTGTTGACCAATCAAAGGGATATTTGTTCCCTTAAGGGTGCTACGTGTAGATAAACAACACAGGCAGAGTTGCTCAGATAGCGTAGAACATGGTCAGTTTCTCCAGGAGAAGCTTTTCCCCATCCCTTTCCCTTAATTATAACAAAGTCCCAAACCCATTCCCTCTGCTTTTCACAAGCCAACATGGGCCTGTTTGCACCATCCAGCTCTCCCCAGGAAGGCTTCCTGTGAGAAATAAACTTTCTCTTAAATTCTCTTCCTGTGTAAAGTGTCATCAACTTCTGACATCTGAACAAAATCATGTGCCTTCTGTTAATATGCACTATAGTATGCCTACCAAAGATCTATAGCCTGAATATTCTATATGCACATACACACAAAAACACGCACACATGCACACACACACACACACGTCCACAAATGTAACGAGGGAAATACAGTAAAACGTTAGCCTTTGTGGAGGGCAGGTGAAGGGCATACAGGAATTCATTCTATCATCTGTACAACTTTTTTCTAAGTCTGAAATCATTCAAAAATTGAATTTTTGAAAAAATTCTGAATCCCAGATGGAAGCATGCCCAAGAAAAGTTTGAACTTGGAACCATGCCCAAGAAGAAAGGGGTCCAAGACATCCCTGGCATTAGGGACGCTGATCCCTGTGACTTCAGTCCCTCTGGCTCCTGGAGCCACAGATCCCCAAACGGCAGTGAGAAATTGGCCAATTAATCCACCATGGCTCCTCCTTTATTATGAAGAGAAGCTGAGGATTTGAGTAACAGTCTGGAAGAGGTGTCTGAACTCATCAATAATGAGCACAGGTCAGAAGGAGCTAGAAATCTGCACTTGACGACGGATCCACCTGTGTGCTTCTGGGTTTGCGTGCCTTTGTGTTCATGGGTGTGTGTCTGCATGTATTGTGTATGGTTGTGCTCGTGTTATTTGATAGTTGCATGAGTGTGTGTGTGTACTAGGTATCTGACTCACAGCCTGATTCATTTCCTGAGTTAGACCCAACCTGGGCTCTGTTTTAGTGTCTGTAGACCAAGTTATCAGCCTCCTAGTGTGTGATTGGGAACGCCTGATTCGTGCCTTCAATCTTAAATATCTGACTCCTGTTGTTATGACAGGGGCATTTCTCCCACTGGGTGGGCATTACAGCTGAGCAGATGAGAGGTAAGCATCAGGAGTGAGATTGTTGTCTCTGCTACTGGAGAAAAAGATGCCCAGCCTTATTAAGGAACCCAGGTCAGAGGGTCTTCAAACCTTTGCCCAGCTGTGTGCTAGTGTATCTGTGAGCTATGTGTGTGGTGACTCACTCATGTATGAGAGCAAGAAAGTATATTGTTCGCTTTTGTATGTTATATTGTGTATGTTACCACTTGCATGGGTTGTTAGTGGTTTAGTGACTGTGACTATGTGAATAGGCTTAACTGCCCCATGCTGATTACCTTCCCCCGGGAGGGGTGTGGGTCAGAAAGGGGTGAAGCACATCTCTCAGTAATGGGAGTGTGTGCGCTTCTTGGTGTAGTGAATGTGTGGCTGGGTGTGCATGTGTGTTGTTGGTGTATGTTTCTTGCAAGATTTTTGAATTGTGTATGTGGTCTTGGGTGTTATTGGTGATATAAATAGTAATGAGTTATGTATATGTGGTATGTGAGTTGTGTGTTTTGCCAGGTGTGTCATGCCTGTGTGTCAGTGGTGCATTGTGAGTGTATTTGTGGGTGATACCTTATTGTGTATGTCTTACCTTGCATGTTATTTATGACTTGTATGTATGTATATGAGTGTTTATGAACTGAACCACATAGTGGCCATCCTTCCTTTAAGATGGGAACTGGTCACAGGTGACTGGAATGCTCAAATCAGCAAAGTTTGTGTGTGTGTGTTTGTGTATGTGTGTGTGATATTTGTATGTGTGTTTGGAGGATTGTGATTTGCACCTATGACCTCAAATATTTCCTTAAGTGACCTCCTTCTGGAGTAACAATGAGATAACCAATGCCCCAAGCGACTGTTTCCTGAAAAGGGTCTGCTCTCATTTTCATACACGTGAGTGTGATTGAGTCACTCAGAGTTTTGTAACTTTTCACTTTCACCTAACATCTCAGGCAAAGAAACGTTAGACATCATGCTGTATGAAGTCAGAGTGCAGAACCCTCAGCAAATGGCAGCAAGAACTTGGGAAAGTTATGTAGCTCTTTGGCCTTGGTTTTCATATCTCTAATGAAAGCTTACAGATCCTCAATAAATGTTTATGGCATGAACAGAAGTTAATGTATGTGAGAGCCTTCTGTAAATTGGAAAATAAACAAATATGAATGAAAGAAATTATCTGGGCAGGGCACTAAGAAAATTTTGGACAACTGAAGTTTCCTGGCAGCTCTAAAGTAATGCAAAATGTCTAGTGCTCATAACTAATGAAACAAGAGAGCTCCAGTTAAAAGCATGGGTTCTGATTACACAATAATATTAGATTGAACTACATGAAGCAATCAACGTTTGATCATTTTTAACCTACAGAAAATGGCAATTATATATATGTATTGTCCTATGTAATATTCCATATATATTTGTGTGTTTATATATATATAGGACTATATTGATATATACAGGAATATTTATACACAATATATATCTTTATATATATTCCATCTATATGTATATGCGTATGCATATATCCACATCATAAATGTGTGTATATAAATATACATATATATATATATTCCCTTATATGTATATGGATATGTATGCATTTCCATCTCTGACAGCTACTGTGTATGCCTATGGAATTTATAGCATTTATGTTTCTATTTTCAGACAGCTTCAATGGGAAGACAACACTACTTCTTAGCACAGCAATGAAGATTTTTATCTTGTTCATGGATTTAATTAGGAAATGCATGTAAATCCCTTAGCATAGTACCCAGCACAGAATATAAGCCCCACAACGTACCCCATTATTTTGAAAGACAGTTCGTGGACTATTCTGCTTTGGGAGCTATTCTGGCATCAAGCAGCTTTAGATGACCGCCCACTTCTAGAGTGACCATGAGTTTAAAGCTGTAGGTCAAAGAGACCTGGCCAGGTTCACAGGAGGAGTGTGACAACACTCCAACAACACCGCCTCAGCACTGGAGTCTCATGTTACTTTAAGGTAGAAACAACTGGTACTGGTTTGCAGAGGCTCATCTACTATTTCTGCCATAGTGAACTATTATAGGCAGCTCTGTCTCAGAGTCACAAATTATCCCAGTCTTCTCATTAAAAATATACTCATAGAAGAGAATGATCTTGCTTTTCTTGTCCACTGCTGCATTCTCAGTCCTTAGCAGAGGGCTGTTTTCAGGCTCAATGTTCAATAAATAATGGTTGAATAAAACAGTTAACACCCTCTTGCTTCTGTGCAATGAGGTCTTGGCTGATTTGGGGCGTGATGTTTTCCTGGAGCCAGACTGCAATAGAGGGAATATGCGTGCATCCACAGCTGTGAGAAATTAATAGGAATATGGTTAAAAATTCATTGTTTTCTCAGAAAATTACATTATGGAATGTTTCCCTATCATCTTTTCCAATATTTGTAACTCTTCTCTATCCCCAGTATCTAAAAGCACAATATGAGGCCTGAGAACCAGAGCAGAGTGTCTGAGTTCCTCCTCCTGGGGCTCCGCATCCCACCAGAGCAGCAGGGCCTGTTCTTTGCCTTATTTCTATGCATGTACCTGACCACAGTGCTGGGGAACCTGCTTATCATCCTGCTCATCAGGCTGGACTCTTGCCTCCACACTCCCATGTACTTCTTCCTCAGCCATCTAGCCTTCTCTGACAGTTCCTTTTCATCTATCACTGTCCCTAAGATGCTGATAAACATGCAGATTCAATGTCAATCTATCACATATGCAGAGTGCATTTTACAGGTCTATTTCTTTATATTCTTTGGTTGCCTTGACAGCTTTCTTCTTGCAGTGATGGCATATGACAGATATGTGGCCATCTGTCACCCTCTCCACTACACCACCATCATGAGGAATGAGCTCTGTATCATCCTAGTGGCTGGATGCTGGGTCTCCTCTTGTGCTCAAGCCCTGTTGCACACCCTCTTCGTTGACCAGTTATCCTTCTGTGCAGGGACTACCATCCCCCACTTCTTTTGTGATCTTGCTGTTGTGCTCAAGTCCTCCTGCTCAGACACCTCTCTCAATGAACTTCTCATCCTCACTGAAGGAGGATTGATCTTCATCCTGCCGTTGAGTGTTATCTTAGGCTCATATATCCGCATGGCACTCATCATCCTGAAGCTCCCCTCCTTAAAAAGAGTCTCTAAAGCTTTGTCTACATGTGGCTCCCACCTCTTTGTAGTGTTTTTATACTATGGGACAATTGCAGGTGTTTATTATTTCCCCTCATCAGGCAGCTCCAAAGATAAGGACATGATTGCTTCTTTGATGTACATGGTGGTCACACCCATGCTAAACCCATTCATCTACAGCCTGAGGAATAAGGATATGAAGCATGCTTTTCAGAAAATTTTCAGGACCGAGAACATCCCTTGGTGTCGTTAATTCAATTGCACTGTCAGGGGCACTGATGGGGGCAATAAAATACGTGTCCTTTAAAATAGTTGTAACTTAGACAACTCTTATCACTGACACCATTCTTCTCCCAGTTTCATTTTAAGTTTCCTCTCATCTTTTTCTTCACTTAATTCTTGTATTTTCCCCCACTTGCTCTCTGAATTCTGTGTATTAACGCTTCTGTATGTATTAAGTGAAATTCTAAACCCTTCCATTACACTGTGATGTTCACTGCAAGCCTGTGAGACTTTTGTGTATGTTTTAAGATATGGACCCAGATTAATTTTTCCCATATGGATATCCAATGGATACATAAGAATTTACTAAAAATTGCATTCTTTCCCCCACTGAAGTACTGTCTTTTTCATAAATCAAATGACCTAATAAAAGTTATCTTGACTATATTTGCCCTTTGCATTTCCATTCAAATTATAGATTCTGCCTGACACAAACAAAACAAAACTATTGTTATGGTGTTTGGGTTGTCATTGAACATATAAAACAGCTTGGTAAGAACTGTCATCCTTAAATTAAAAAGCTGTAGCATGCATCAGTACTGCATTCCTTTTCATTGCCAAATAGTATTTCCTTATATGGATTGACTACATTTTATTTATCCATTCCTCAGTTGATAGACATTGGATTGCTTCTAATTTTTTTGGCTATTATGAATAATCCTGCTAGGAACATTTATGTGCAAGTTTTTCATTTCTATTTGATACATATCTAAGATTGAACTTCGTGGGGTTATATGTAACTCTATATTTAACCTTTTGAGGAACTACCAATCTGTTTTCCAAATTAGCCACACAATTTTACATTTTAACCATGTATGTATAAGGGTTCCAACTTCTCCACATCCTCACCAACACTTGATATTGTCCTTCTTTTTGATTTTTGTCATCGTAGAGGTATGAAGTGGTGTCTCATTGTGGTTTTGATTTTTAGTTCTCTAGTGACTAATGATGTTGAGCATCTTTTCATGTACTTATTGGCCACGTGTATATCTTCTTCAGAGATAATAAAAAAGACAAAACAACCCTAAATGTGTATGAACCTAAAAACTGAGCTCCAAAACACATGAAGCCAAAATTGACAACTAAAAGGCCATATAGACAAATACATGATTGGAGATTTTAACATCTCTCTCGGTAAATGACATGACAAGTAGATAATCAACAGGGATATGAAGATTTTTACATCACTATTAACCAGCCTGACCTAATTGGCAATTATTGAACACTAAAAGCAACAAGGGCAAAACATACATTTCTTTCAGGCCCACATGGAACATTCACCACAATAGGCCATGCACTTGATAGCTGAAGGATATGCTTTTATTTTTTGCTCATGAAATATATAACAAGAATGACTACATGATGGGTTACACAATAGACTGAATAAACTTCAAAGAATTGAAATAACACAAAGTATGATCTTTAAGAACAATGGAATTCAACAGAACAATAACAAAAATAAACAGTAAATCACCAATTATTTTGAAATAAAGACAGACATTTCTAAATAGTCCAAATAACAAATATCAATGAAATTAGAAAATATTAAAAAACTGACAGTAATAAAAATATAACATAGAAAATTTGTAAGATGCAACTAATAGAATGTTCGAGAGAAAACTTCTATCTTTAAATACATATGAAAGACAAAAGTGAAAAATCAAAGGCATATGCTTCTGCGTCAAGTAGGTAAGAAAATAAAAGGAATTTAAACCCACAGAAAATAGAAGGAAGAAAATAATAAAGACAAATGGGGAAACAATAAAATAAAATTAAGTATATCATAGAGAAAACACCAACTAAACCAAAACTGATCTTTTTTTTTTTTTTTAAAGATTTTATTTTTTCCTTTTTCTCCCCAAAGCCCCCCGGTACATAGTTGTGTATTCTTCGTTGTGGGTTCTTCTAGTTGTGGCATGTGGGACGCTGCCTCAGCGTGGTCTGATAAGCAGTGCCATGTCTGCGCCCAGGATTCGAACCAACGAAACACTGGGTCGCCTGCAGCGGAGCGCGCGAACTTAACCACTCGGCCACGGGGCCAGCCCCTCAAAACTGATCTTTTGAAAAGATTACTAAAATTAACAAACCCCTAGCAAGACGGATTGAGTTTAAAGGAGAGAACAAAAATCATACTTTCAGAAATGGCAAAGAGGATATCACCAAAAGTAATAGAAACATTAAAAGGACAGTAAGAGATTTTAAACTTACTAAAGCTACAATATGCAAAAGTTAAAGCTACAATATGCAAAATAGTGCAATATTTGCATGAAGATAGACAATAAATTATTGAAACATAACACAGTCCAGACACAGACCTACATTTACCTGGTTAATTGAAAAAAAATTTATACTGTAAAATCTAAGTTTTAAAGCTCCTAGAAGAAAATGTTGAAGAATATCTTTACAACTTTGAGTTAAATATATTTCATAAACAGCCCACATAAAATATTATCCAAAAAAGAAAAAAATGTGTAATTGGACTTCATCTAAATTAAAATCTTCTGTCTATCAAAAGACACTTTAAAAAAATCAAGTTCACAGACTAGAGAAAATATTCACTATATATAGCAGATGAAGGATTCATATCCAGAATACATGAATTAAAAAATCCTACATGTCATTATCAAAAGAGAATCAATCCAATAAAAATGGCAGATTCTTCATAAATGGAAGATATAAGAATGGCCAGTAAGTGCATGAAAATATGCTCAACATCCTTAAGGATCAGGAAAATGCAAAGTAAAACGATGACAAACAACTTCACACACCCTAGCGTGACAAAAGTGTTAACGCTAAGATTTCTATTGTGAGAGAACGTTTTGTTTTCTGACTTATTTACCTGAGAAAGACAAAGTCCAAGGGGATAAGCAAACTTCACAAAGTCACAGAGAAGTTCATTTAGAGTTTGAGGACTGGGCTTGGGCAATGAACAAAGATTTTGCCCAAAATGAATACTTTAGAGACTGATAATCCCAGACGTCTCTGCAACTTCCAGCAGGGAGCTCTGGGGATTGTGCCAGAAACTGCATGTAGATAATCTCTTTTTTCCTGGATTCCTAGTCAGTCTGGCTGACTCAACATCTGAGATGGCCTGTTCTCATTTCTCCTTCCTAAGAGCAGATGAGGGGTTCATGTACCAGTGATCCCTTCTGTCTTAAATAGCGGGTAAGATGCTGTCTTTTCATCTGACCTTAAAATACGGCTTCTCTACTCTTGACAAGTGAGAAATGAGAGCAGAAGAGTCAAACTTCTACCTTAACATGAAGAAATGAGGAGCACCTCTTGACCCAACTCAAGACTGACCGTAAGTCATTGGCCACACTTACCTCTTCTCAGTCAGTCAAGAGAAGCAAAATGGTCCACTGAAAACAGGTTCAGGAATCCTGTTTTTGGTATCAGTTGTAGTGCTGAACTTGGACCGATTACAGCAGCTCTTTGAGATTCTGTTTTCTCATTCATAAAATAAAGAGTTGTGTTAGATGGCTTAACATCCTTTCGTCCCTAAAGTGTAGAGTGGCTTGGTAGCTTTGATCCAGAGTACTATTTCTTCAGGTTACAAACCTAACCCCCTGAACCCTGAAATCACAGTTTCCTGAAATCTCCATATACTCCTGAGAGGGGCTTGACGTGTGGATGGAGCATATCAGGTCAGGTTGGATTTTTTTAAATATAGAAAAGCAAGAGATTTCGGGGATTATTTCTCAGCATTGAGAAGGGGCACAAAGGAACAGATTCAGACCTGTGAGCAGATCTGCTTATATTAAATCTGAATGGCAAGCATTAATTTCCCCTGCTTTCTGTTTAAATTAAAACAAAACAATATTTAGTCCAAATGTACAATATAAACAACCCATGCATTCAGTGTTTGTGAAAATATTCAGTTTATTAGACTTACTAATTCAACATCCACAATACTTCTTTTCATTTTCAGAAACAATTTTGAACACCTTCTCTGTACTAAAATGCATCATAGGCAACTTAAGATCTTCACGTAAGGGTCATCTGTTTTATTAACTATCTCTATAAGTAAAGGCAATGCTAGTGGCTAAATAATAATATCATACAGTTTCATCATAGCTTTAAAAATCACTTTATTGCCTATTTGTCCACTATTTTATTCAATAGATGATTACCAAGTATATACTAAGAAAAAACAAGATGAAAAATGAGTCCCTAGCATTGAGGGACATAGAGTCTAATAGGGATAAGCAATTAATCATAAGGCAATATGTCAAGTGTTCTACCAGAGACCCATATAAAAGGCTATGGGAGCACAGAGGATAAGGCAATGAACTCCCACAGGAGGATGTAAAATATTTTCAGCTATTGACACCTGAGCTCTTGATGGCTGGGGAGGAGGAGGAAAACTTCCAGAAAGGTGGAATAGATAAGTAGCAAAAGCATGCAGGCAGGACATGATGAGTTGTTTGAGGACTGTCAACGGTTTCATGGGTGAGAATGTGGGTGGCATGGCAGGAAGGGGAAGTGTCCTTGGATGGACAGATGGAGACAGAATCCTGAGGGGCTGATTATGTCATGATAAGAAACAGCTTGGACATTCTCCTGATGGCGATAAGGAACATCACAACAGCCTATGACATAGATTCAGTTATCCTTTACAGAGATGGAAGCTAAGGTTCAGAGGAGTTAAATGAATTATTCAGAGCCATATTTTAGGTTTGTTACAGAAGGTGAATCAAGATTTTCTTAGTGCAAACTAAACATTTTTTTTCCTTTACTCTATGCAACCTAAATATTCTCCTCAGAAACAAATAAATGAGTCTAATGCAGTGGTTTTAAGTGTCTAGAGACAGTGGGGATTAGATTTTGAGGAGGATACAGGAAATGCTCCCCACGTAGTGGTGATATACTCCTCCAGCTTAGATACACTGGCCAGGGTGTTAGATCACCTGTCATAACAATAAAGTTGAAACCAAAGGACACATCTTTTTCCCGAAGTCACTTATTTCAAGTTTTATTAGTTTATTTGCCCAGAATAAACTAATTCATTTTTGTACATTTTACATTTGGAACCAGTGTAACTGTTTATAGCGGGCTGTATGTTTCTATTAAATAGTGAGATTCCTAAAGCCTTTGAACAAGAAAAGAGCCAACTGGAATCAATGTACATTTATTTCTCACTCTTACTGTAAAGGTGATAAAATTGAACAAATATAACAAAATATATCTCTGTACTTCCTGCCATTTGCTAAGCTCCTGAATCTGGACACAGTTGCTTGGGGGGTAGAGAAGATAGAGATACCAGAAAGCAGAGTCTGGACCTCTCAGTAAAAACCATGGTCCAAGGTTATTAGCTTTGTGAATATAGAAACTGGGTCTTATCCAAGCATTGGATTGGATTGAAGCAGACTGATTCACCTCAGTCACACACAAAAGATTGATCCATAAGCCAAAAATTTTAATATCCTCATTTGCCGTGAGAAGTGTAACTGCCAAATTGAATGGATATTTAAACTTCACAAGGTGACGGGTGTGTTCATTTGATTGTGGTAACCATTTTACAATGTGTGTAATATTAAAACTTCACATTGTACACCTTAAACACATACAATCTTTATTTTTCAATTATATATCAATAAAGATGGGGTGAGTGAATGAAGGAAGGAATGAGTTCTCTGAGGGTGAACTTTCTCCTTATTGAAATGTGCAGGATGCTGAACTAGATCAGAAAAAGTGGTTTGGTGAATATTGAAAGCGGCATAGCAGAACTAAGAACTTAGGCTTTTGACTAAGACAAATTTTACTTCAAATCCTAAATGTGTGACCTTCAGCAAGCTTCTTAACTGCCCCGAGCCTCAGTTTCCACATCTTTAAAATAAAGCTAATCATGGCACTGCTACACAGGGTTGTCACCTAAGAGAATCCAGTGGCTGGCACATGGCTAGTGCTCAGCCAATGTCGGCTATTATTATTCCCCTGACTTTTTCACTGAGTCAGAGCCAGGGCCATGGGTTGGATTAACTTAATGTCCAGTATTACCCACTTATGAGATTTCTAGCGTCTGCTGCCTATGGCTGCTATGGAAAATAAATATATTCAGGTCTCAAGACCTCCTCTTCCATAAAAGTTCTAGAAACAAATTAAATTGTAGTTTTGAGGGCAATATATGAATCTAATAAATAAATATAAGGAGGACTTTTTAGAGCAAAAAGGGGCCAGGAACTGGAATAGATAGTCTAAAACTCAGGTTTTTAAATCCCAGGGGCTGGAAGAAGAGGTTCCAAACTAGGTGGAGAAGCCCCTGTAAGTGAGAGCATCAATGTTGTCAGAGAAAAAGCACAAGTAATTACAAACCATGTAGGGGGAAGTTGCAGCGGTATTTTATGCGCTTCCTACAGCCTTTTCTTTGGGAAACCTGGGAACATTAAAAAGGGCCTAAATGCAGTAGATATGGTGAAAAATCTTGATCAGTAACTTTTTTTTGTTCAAACAGGGTCAAAGGCATTTGATTTTTGTCCTCTTACTTGCTTGTCAGAGATTACACTGTGGTTAACTTGGGTCTCCCGAAATCTCCATGTTGGCTTCTGGATGGTCGCTTGGATTAATTCAACCAGTCACATCCATCAGACTTTAAAAATAGTCTTTTAATTACAAAGATAATATGTGCCGGCAAAAATCTGAGTAATGCAAGAAGTTGGCACCCACAACCTTCCAACCCACATTCACTTCCCAGAAGTAACTACTATTGACCTTTAGCACACATTCCTTCAGACAGTGTTCTTACTCATATACAAACATTTACATTTTAATTTTACCAAAATGGAATCATAAAATACATGTTCTGAAATTTTACCTTAAAAAAGTTTTTAATCATATAACATTCTATTTATAATAATAATTATTACATATTATTACATAATATTAATTTAACTTTAATTTTTAATTAAGTAAAACTTTATTTACTTAATTATATTATTATTCAGTGAAAAAAAACAGTGTATACCAATAGAATGTGTGCAATGCAGAGCCCACTTTTACGTAGTACCTGCCACGTTCCATGGGGGTAGCTGAAATGGTTTGAAGGAGCCTTAGATATCTGATCGAGTACTGACATCAGTTTATATCTTTACAAATAGTCTGATCCAAACAGGTTTTTTTAACATGCATAATTATAAATTCATGCTTTACCAAAACAGAATTTTTTTTAAACAGGGGTTCGAAGTAATTTCAACACAGCATTATTTTACTTTTCTGCTATTTTTATTGTAATAAAATTTATTTCATATGGAATTCCAGACATGGACGGAAGAAACCAGACCAGCACCTATGAATTTCTTCTCGTGGGCCTCTCTGAGTGCCAAAGCAGCAACCTGTCCTGTTTGTGCTCTTTTTAGGCATGTACCTGGTCGCCGTGGTGGGAAACCTGTTCATTATCCTGGCCGTTGGCTCTGATGCGCACCTACACACTCCCATGTACCTTTTTCTGGCCAACCTGTCCTTCTCTGACATTGGTTTCATCTCTACAGTAATTCCCAAGATGTTAGACAATATTGGCTCAGGAAGTAAACTGATTTCTTATGGTGGGTGCCTGACACAGCTCTATTTCTTTGGCCTATTTGCAGATCTGGACAATTTTCTCTTGGCTGTGATGGCACTTGATCGCTATATGGCCATCAGCTACCCCCTCCAATACACCATGATCATGAACTACCAACGCTGTGTCCTCTTGGTGGCTGGGTCATGGCTGGTCACTACCTTCCATGCCCTAGTGCATACTCTCCTAGTGACCAGGCTTTCCTTCTGTGGCCCCAATATCATCCCCCACTTCTTCTGTGATCTGGTCCCACTCCTGAAGCTGGCCTGCTCCAGTACTTATGTCAATGACCTGACGCTCATCCTTGTGGGAGGAACATTGTTAATTGGACCCTTTGCATCCTTATGTCTTACTTTTACATTGCATTGGCTATCCTGAGAATTGATTCCCCAAAAGGTAAGCAAAGGGCCTTCTCTAACTGCACCTCCCACCTCTCTGTGGTCTCTCTGTTTTACAGCACAGCTATTGGGGTCTATTTGTGTCCTCCATCATCCTCCTCGGGTGGAAAGGACAGATTCTTCTCAGTAATGTATACAGTGGTGACCCCCATGCTGAACCCCTTCATCTACAGCTTGAGAAACAGGGACATGAAAGAGGCACTGGGAAAACTACTGAGAAGAAAAACACTCTGACACTCTTTCTCAGGACCTTAGGGTCCTGTCTTCAGGACTCAGAGCTAAGAGTTGAAAATTGGCCCTTTGAGAGCCCAGCTGCTGTAGCTTCCCTGAACCTGAGATTTCTCCTTTTCTCATGTTTATATTCCAAAGAATAGATTGACATCTAGGACAGGGAGGGAACCAGTGATATAAGCAACCTCTTAGCATCTTCATGAAGTGCCCATGCCCTGAGTAGTTTACTACCCACTCTCAGAATGTTTCTCACTTATTCTCACTGGATGCCTAAGAGAAGCTCACGGGTGGGGGTCTTGTATACATATAAAATGAAAATGAAAGTCTCAATTTTTGTTTAGCTCAAATTATAAAGGAATTATGAAAGATATCTCTATCCCAAAAATATAGGATCCCTTATGTCTAGTAGAATGAAATACCGAGGAAATAATCTGATACTCTACACTTCAACAGACAGTGTTCTATAGAACAGTAAGAGTGGGGCTTCAAGTCCTGGGTTCCAGTGCTGGCTTTGCCACTAATGAACTATGTGACAGCTGTATGATCACTTAATGTCTCTGAGCTTTGGCTTCCCCAGTTATAAAATGAAATGATTGAATTATGTTAGTCTATGCCCCAACACCCATATACCCAGTTCTAATAATATTTAGTGTTTTAGTGATAAGAACTCAAGACTTAAAATCAGAAGTTACAAGTCAGAACCAAGGCTACCACTTTCACATTAGGTGACTTGAGGAACATTCTTTCTCTCTGAGTTCTGTTTTCTTTATTTCTAAAAGAAAAAGTATCATCATAGGATTACTCTGAATAATATGTGAACATACGTGGTTCACAGTAAGTGCTCCATAAACATCTAATGAATCTAAGTCTTCTCATTCCATTATTATCCTAATCAATCTCAGGGCTTCCTTTCTCTCTCTTTATTAGGACAACCCTAATCACTCACACTTGTGGAAGCACTATTTACAGTCTTCTTATCTTTTATCAAGAATCTTCAAGGTGGTTACTTTCTCTGGTATATATTTTGGAGATCTCTGAATGTGGAGGTGGAAAATTCTTTAAGGAGAATTCTTTCAGTAATTATTTAATTGCTCCATAATTTGCATCACATGGGTCTCCAAATGCTGATTTAACATAGGTAGAAGATCATGCTAGTGTTGGGAGGAATGTTTCTCTACCAGGCTTGATCTTTTCTTTGAACTGAAAGAAACCCAATTAGTGTGACAACCGTCCTAGTTTTCTCCCTTATTCTGCCCCGAACACCTAACTGATTCATTTGAGCATGCTCCACCTAGACTCTCCCTGTGTCTTCTTGAGAACTGGCTCACTTACAGGGAGACCTGCTGTGTACAACCAAGAGCAAAGCAGCCACTCACACACACTTGGTAGGCCCTCCCTAATCCAGCACTACCTACTTCTGGAACTGGTTAGGAAATCATTGAGATTCTCACTCCAAGTTGTGTCTCCAATTTAGACATTATCAGGAGGAAAGTGGAAGTTTGGCACCCATCTGTCTTTGTCCTTATCTTATTCATCAATTGATTAAGAACTCAACTGGGAAAGTGGGATTGTTCATTGGGCTCCCTGAAACACTCCCAACAATCTGAAAATCACGGCTCCAGCACTTAGGAGCTGAGTGACTCCAGAGTAAGTTATTTAACCTCTCTGAGTCTCCTTGTCTGTAATAAGAAAGTAATAATATAAGTTTTTATAATTTCCAAAAGAAGTTAAATAACTGGGAAAATGTAACTAGCATGCTTGTCGTGACACCTGAGTCATGGGAGGGACTCAAAAAAATGATTCTGCTTTGTTGTTGTGCTGCTGCTGTTGTTCACATCCTTTTTCTTGTCGTTATTGTGGGTCTTGTTAGCTTGACCCCTCCCCCTTGCTGATTAATCAGTCGATTAAATCATATGCTTTCTAATGGTTGTCGCTCTTTGCATTCACTAAAAATTAGACATCTGGAATTTGGCAAGCATATTCTTAAGCTATTTTATGGCCAAATAGCATCCACCATGAAATGAGAGGTTCCAAAGGTCCTGGCCCAGTTCTCACTAAGAGAGATAGACCTTCAAAAGGTGTTTTTAAGCCATAATATTGAAATATGTCTTGGTTTGGGTTCACTCAGAGACAGGCCCTGTGACATGGGTTTGAATGCAAGCAGTTACTTTAGGAGATGACCCCAGGAACACCAGGAGGGAATTAGGAACCCAGACAGGAAAGGGAAGGTAGGCAATAAAGGGACACTATCAAGTGAGTTATCACTATGAATAATCGGAGCTTAATATGGCTGAGGAACTCTGGGACCAGTGCAAAACACACACTTCTAAGTTTTTCCACCCAACTCCCATCAGCTGAGGTTGAAGGCTGCTCCCAGGAAGCATTGATTACTTAGGCCTTCTTCCCTGCTGTTCATGTATATCTGGAGCTCAAGGGACCCACAGGGACACCTCCAGCTGCCAGAGATAACTCTCAGACAGAGATGGAGAAGCTGGCATCTGAAAGAGTATGGGAGAAATTCACATACATCCTGGCAGTGTTACTACAATGATGAGATTTGAGAGTCTAGGAACGGGGCAACAATAGCATCTACTACAATTTACCCCTTACACCACTCAGACCCTCTCATGCCCTACATTAAGTTCACTGCACTCTGTCATTGCTTCTTTAAAATAGTTGCTGGTCACAATTTCTCTTTCAAAAAAGACAATAGGAGGGTTAGTAAGACAAGTGGTAGTCTCCACGACTACAGTTTGCCCCAAGGTTGTAATTGATATGTCTCCCGCCTCTATCAGTCATATGTCTATCTCCCCTATTCTTGTTTAGTAGCTCTGCTGGTCTAGGTTGATAGGCATACTTCAATCAGACTTTAGGTTCTCAGACTCTGGTTGACATGCTCTTGTTAGCTGTGTTTGGCACAGTTCTCTGTTGTTGCAGAACACTATTGTAATTCCAAAGATCTTTGTGATATTTTTTGACAGAGGAAACCACAGATTGAAGTAGATCTGAATTCCAGTAATGCTGGGGATCCCCCAATAAAAGAGTTGTTTCTCTTACCTCCAGGGTAGTAAATCACATCTTCCCTAAGCATTTCAAGCAGAGATTGTGTGGACATGACATCCCTGAAAGCCTCAGCTGAGTACCGTAACTCAAAAGCACATATGCCTTATTACCGATTATGTCACACCGTTTATAAGAATTTACCTAACAATGAATCACTCTTAACAGATGCTCTGCATTCTTCTTTATATATATATATATATTTTTATCACTGAGCAACTCTGTACCTGTCCTGTGTCACAGCGTTGGATCCTCAGATGAACAACTGGAATCAGGATTCTCTGCTCATGATAGGTCTAATTCACTACAGCCATTCACAGTTATCACCACCAGGCATGGAAGTACCAGGTGGTGTCCTAGTGAATCCTATGTGTTCCAGACCTACACCTCCCTGCCCCCATTAAGTAGCAACAACCTTACTTCTGCATAATAATTTGGATCAAGTTCTGCTATGGTCTGAATGTTTGTGTTCCCCCAAATTCCTTCTGCCTGAAATGCTTTCTCCTCCTTGTCTTCTCCCTAACTGCCACTAGTTCTTTAGATCTCAGGTGAAACATCGCTTCCTCAGGAAGGTTAGTTTAGATATTTGTAATTTACATTTTCTAAACTCCCTGTATTTCCCTTTCAATGCACTTATCTCAATGATATTTCAATAAATAATTGCCTAAGAAACTATTTACTTTATTCTTCCATTCATTCTACAACTATTTAGTAAGTTCCTATTATGTAACTGACATTCTGCTAGATCCTGGAGGTATCATAAAGAACAAAACATACCTTGCCTCTGAATTCGTGGGCTTGTACTCTAGTGTATAACATCTTTCATATTTTGTTATAAGGTCTATGAAAGCAGGAATTCTGTCTTATTCACTACAGCATCTCCTGAATCCATGGGATTTAGCTAAATAAATGAATGAATGAAGAAATAAATATGAATAAATGAATGAGTTCTATTTGGAATGCTGATTTTTTTGAAATTTTTAAAAAATTATTTTAATTTCTGATTTTTATTTTCACACTTTGATGGCTTACAAGAAAGCAAACACCTAAGTATCTACCACTCATTCAAGAAGTAGATCATTGCTGGCATTCCAGAAACTGCCTTTGTGCCTCTATCAAGTTGCTACTCCTCTCTCTCCCATAAAAGTAATGACTATTCTGACTTTCTCTATTAATTACTTTCTTTTCTACCATATATACATGTGTGCCTAAACACTACAGTTTGGATTTACCTGTTTTTTAAATTTCTATGTTTTCCAGCTTTGTTGAGATATAATTGACATACAATGTTGTGTAAGTTTAAGGCGTAGGACTAGATGACTTGATATATGTATACATGGTGAAATAATTACCATGTGAGGTTACTTAACACATTCATCACCTCGCATAGTTACTTTGTGTGGGTGAGGTGAGAACGTTTAAGATCCACACCCTTAGCAACTTTAAAATACACAATACAGGATTGTTAACTACAGTCACCAGCTGTACATTATATCTCCAGAAATTACTCATCTTATAACTGGAAATATATCTCTTTCGACCAGCCTCTCCCCATTTCACTCACCCCTCAGCCCCTGGAAACCACCAATCTACTCTTTGTTTCTATGAATTTGACTTTTTTAGATTCCATTCTAAGTGAGATCATACAGAATTTGTCTTCTTTGTCTGACATTTCACTTAGCATAATACCCTCAAGGTTCATCCATGTTATCACAAATAGCACACTTTCTTTCTTTTTCACGGCTGAGTAATATTCCATTGTGTGTGTATACCACACTATTTTTACCCATTCATCTGTCAACAAACACGTAGGTTGTTTCCATATGTTGGCTACCATGACTAATGCTGCAACAAACATGAGGGCAACTCATATGGTTACTGTGAGGATTAAATGACGTAAAAGCATTCAAGCGCTTTAAACAGAATGCCTAACACACAGTAAACACTCAACATTGGTAACCTATTATTATTGCCAAGTATGTGCATTCAATGATATCTGTGTCTGTGTGAGTTTCAAATCTTTAAAAGCTGACAGTTATGAGAGCTGATAAGAAACATCCTATCTCCCTTTCTAGGGAGACTAATTATTTACGTTTCCAGAATGAACGGATCATAAGTAAAAGAGAAAATGTCCCTCCAAGCTGGATACTGAAGACAGAGAGTTATGAGTCAGATCAAGAAGGAAAAAATAAGAGAATATTTCTTAAACACATCATAACCCCTACAAATCAATAATGAAAACACAGGAACTAAGTAGAAAAAATGCACAAAGATATAGTTGGAAAATTCAAAGAAGAAAAACTAAAATGGTCACAAAATATGAAAAATTGCCCCCAGCAATTAGGAAAATAAAAAGGAAAACTATCACAAAGTATTGTTTCTTTTGGGAAAGAGTTTTCAAACAGTGCTGTTAGGCTGTGTGGGAAAGCACACTCTCATACGCACTTGGAGGCTGTATAAATTGGTTCAAACTTTTTGAAGGACAATCTGGTGGTACTGATTGAAATTGACAATGCACATACACTTCCATTTCTAGAAAAATATTTGTAAACAAAGATGCCTGTAAAAGAATATCCATGTAGCACTGCTTTTGTAATAGTCAAAATAAAACGAGATAAGCCTGTGGCATGAGTAGGGAAATATTTATAATTTGTGGACGTCTAATATTCTATGAAATACTTTTAAAATAATGATGTAGGTCTGGTGGTGACATAGGAGGTCCATGATATATTGATAACAGAAACAAAGCTCCAGAACAAATGATAACATTTTTGTAAAAACAAAGTTGTACATATACATATGTACATAGAGAAATGTTTCTGAATGGGTACAAGTCAAAACATTAACAGTGATTACACCTTGAGAGGAATGCAGAGGGTAAGAAACACTCTCATTCTTCACTTGATACATGTTTTACTGCTAAGCATTTTTAAAAATAAGGTCGTATCACTGAAAAGAAATGTAAAACTATAGTTAACGTAACTACAGTTAATAATTCTTAACTACTAATATAAAATTAATAATTTTGTATATCTGAAAGTTGCTAAGAGAGTAGATCTTGAAAGTTCTCATGACAAGAAAAAAAATTGGTAACTATGTGTGGCAATGGATATTAATTAGATCTATTGTGGTGATCATTTCTCAATATATACAAATATAGAATCATTATGTTTTACATTTAAAACTAATATAATGTTATATGTCAATTATATCTCAATAAAAAGCAAATGTGTATCACTTAAAATAGATGTAAAACAAGAGGCTTCACCTTCAAGAACTCAGGCCAGGGAGATGCCCCATTCATGCCTTAACTGTATCTAAGTTTTTGTGGACTTTCTTCTCAGAGTCAAATTTTGGAGCACACATCAGAGAACACATGTCCAGGCTGATCTCCCAGGTCCTGGCCATCCTCCTGGGATCTGCTGAGCGGCCAAGCCACAGCCACTAATACTAACATTGGAAGCACTGCCCCATGGGCTCCACTCTCCAGAGAAGGCACGAAGTTTGGACAATGATACACTTAGGACTCCGTGCTAGTGAGAACCTTGGAATTCTTGAGGAAGCACATGATAAAACCTCCAAGCACCTTTCTCAGACATGCCTTCCTGTTGCTGACAAGCAGAACCACTCCCAAGGGTCTGGTTGTTCTTTCCCTTTAAATTCTGCCTGATGCATTTCTTTCTGTGCTGGGCAATTTCCTCTGTCTTCCTTGAGTGTACAGCTCTGAGCTGCTGTCAAAACAAGACATGACCACACGTGGTGCCTAAGGAAGGATGGAAGTGCCAAGTTCAGCCCATTCCAGTCCAGTCAGGGGTCCACAGTAAGGTGAGTATCTTCATTTAGGGCTGCACACCACATAGCAGTTTCTGACCACCTCAGAAAATTCCTACACACTCTCAGTAATTTCTGGAGGGAGGAACATCCGTCTCAAATTTGATCCTTTGCACAATATTGAACAAATTGTGAAGTTTGTCTTTGACTCTGTAAGTCTTCTTTTTTCTTTTCTTTCCCTTCATAGTGCCTCTTCCATATGCCATCCTCAGATGTGCTGTATCTTCAAGGACTCTCTTCCCTCCTCTTACTAAAATCGAGCCACAAAAAAAGAATGAATAATTTAGATAAAGAGTATTTCCTTTTAGGTAAATTTTCCTGAGCCCAAGACAACATATCTGATGGAATTGCAGACAGCTTCAATCAGTTGGGGAGGTATTACGGGTTACGAGGGTTGGATGATCCAAAAATCAGCCCCTGGACATTTTGATTGATATTTTGAGACTCTAGAGTGTACACTGTTGAAAAAACAACTGAATATTTATGGTATATTCTATTATTTCCAGCATCTTTGAGAACAGGGATTCTCAATGTGGAAGAAATAAGATACAAGTTAACATTAAATTAGAAGTATCAGTATGAATCATGAGGTATCTCATCTTTATACAAAAACACAAAAAAAAATTGGTAACTTTAGAGGATGATAAAAAATCAGTTGTTTGTCTTTTCTTAACAACAGACCCCAGCTTTTCTTTCCACTGCTGGGAATTAATGATCAAATAGAGAAACGCAGAGAATAGACCAAGTCATGTTATCCAAGTGCCTCCTCTATTTACAAGGGTCACTTTGGAATGAGGGGCAACTCTATTATCAGGGAAGTCTATGGATCAAACTGCCAGAAGTTACAGGGACCTATTGTGTGATAGAGAACCCAAGTACTCAAGATCCTGCAGGAAGTTAAAACAAACAACTTCTCACTGTTTCATAGGATTAGTTAAAAAGTTTTTATGTCCATAGTCTCTTCTGCTTTTTACAAAGCATTTGGATTGAAAGTCAGTATTCTTCTTCTCATTTCCCAGGTGAAGAAACTGAGGTCCCCAAGAGTGATTTTCCTAAGGACTCAGAGAAAATTTTCATGGCAGACTTGGGACCAAAGCCCAAATATTCCAATTCATGGGTCAAGACCCATTCCCACGAACCATACTGCTTTTTCTCTGTCCACCTCCTTATACAAAGCAAGATTCTTCTCTAGTAGCTCCCTATTCTTAGCTTCCCACCCCCTCACTCCACAACACATTTTTCCCCCTGCCCACATGGAGATGATATGCTCATATGCTGCACTTGAGTCAGGCAGGATCATCTCTGCCAGTTCCGAGGAAGACTAGGAGGACTCTGAGGTTCCAAGAAACTCACCCTCCAACCACTCATAGGGCCTTCTCTAGCCTTATGGACAGCCTTGTCACGGAAGCTATATGGATATCGGTAACAACCATAGCCTGCTAATTGTCGAGTAGAGCTCAGTCCCTTCTTAGGCCTTCCCTGAGAAGAACTAAAAAGAGACATCCCATGTTTCCTAACCATAAACTCAGGGCCACTTGATTTGATTTGGAGAGTCCAATTACAAGGACAGACTAACAAGGAGTGCCAGGGACAGTAAGAAAATGAAACATGGGTGTTAAATGGGTGAGGTGGGATAGAAAGAGCATCGCTTCTGAGTTAGCAAGATCTGTGATCAACCTGGCTCCAACCCTATGCTCTGTGACCTTGCAGGAGTTAATTCATCCCTCCGGTCCTTAATTTCATGATCTCAAAATGGGAATGATAATATCTACTCTCTACTTCTATAATGAGGATTAAACTAGAAAAAATATGATAGACACTGATCAGTGGCCAAATGCACAAGATACCACAATGAAAAAGGAAGAAACAAAGAGAAAAGTAGGAACTGAAATAGTTACGGGAAACTTAAGAGGTGGCATAGCACAGTGGTTAAGAGCATAGGCATTGAGGTCAGATGGAACTGAATTGAAATTCCAGTTCTAGAACTCACCAACTCGGTGACATTGAGCATGTCACAAACCCCTCTGATTTTCAATTTCCTCATCTATAAAACGGAAATAATACCTATATCACAGAATTGCTGCGATCACCAAATAAAAACACATACATAAAGCTCTTAGAACAGTTCCTGGTTTACAGTGAGTGCTCAGTAAATATGGCTAAAACTTTTAGTTTTCATTCGTCATCATACCATATTGAAATCAATTCAGGGTAGTTCAATAGCGTATTATGAATGTCCACATTTTTGTAATTGAAAAATCTAATTTTCACTCTCTTGAGTTGTGCCATGTTACTTCCTTTAATTTGAGATATGAAAGCAGATAGTCCAGGAGTACTGAATAGATCCATTTCTATGGGGAAGAAGCTAAGTAAACTGAATGGGCACTGCGATGTAACCAAACATGTAGAACACTCAAGGTATCCAGACGTCAGTGTGAAGTCCAGCCAGACCTCTTAACATCAGTTATGCTGAGTGAATCACTTGACCTCCAAAACTTTGGTTTCCTCATGTGTGAAACGAGAATAATAAGTGATTGTTGCAGCTAAGAGTATCTTGGGATTGCTATAAGGATTATATGAGATAATGCATGTGAAAATGGCTTAGACAGGGGGCAGTTCTTAATTGTTTGCACTTTTTCTCCCAACAACCTAATAGTGAAGTTTAAGAATTCTTGGGATAGCCATAGTCACAGTTCACTTCGGGACTGCTGACTCTGATTTCCACCCAAAAAGCTATGATTTATGACCAGACCAAACCCTTATGATTATCCTGTGATGAAAGAGCAGATTCATAGAACTTTGCTTAGTTCTGTGAACCACATTTTAAAGACAGTGACAAAATGAAGCAGGTTCACTGAAGAGATCTAGATGGCAGAAACACTGTTCTCCCCGAAAAATCTGAAGACTCTGTAGAAAAAGACTGAAAAATTGATAGGAATAATGGCCAGCATCTACTAAACACTTTCCAAAGCATTTAACCCTCGTAACAACTTTATGAGTAATGTGTCATTAATAGTCTCCACTTTACGTGTGAGAAAACCTAGGTTCATGGAGGGTAGGTGACTTCCTGAACGTCATATGGCTTTAAATAAAAGAGCCAGGGTCCTAGCACAGTGTCTAGGCTTCTAATCACTGCACAGTGCTGTCTTTGTTGACTGATGTTTAGATTTATTAAAGGCTTTCATGTTGAAGAATAATAGACTTGTTCTGTGAGATTCCAGAGGACCAAACTCATGTCAATGGACAAAGATGAGGGACAATCGCAACTTAGCTTCTCTGATAGAAAAGAAAAATCTGACAATTAGAGCTTCCGAAAGCATTCAAGAAGGACATTCATTTTCCTTATGATTCTATACAAGAAGGTTGAGCATTGATTGAAAGTTTGGGTCAAATGTACGATCTTCATATTTTTTGCTCACATGCCCCCTAATTAAACCCTATTCACTTTTAAAAGTGACATATAAAATTACTCATCAGAAATTTAAATAGTTGTAATGATATAATAATATGGTGTGTTTGTAGATGTTGACTTTTAAAATGAAACTTTTCATTATTTCTTAAAATGTATCCAATGGCATCTAAACACCAGGGTAATTTAATATCACATCATCCATTTTATTTCTTTGTAAAACCACTTTATTGAGGTGTAATTGACATACAAAATGCTGTACATATTTAATGTATACAATTTAATGAGTTTAGAGATAAGTAGACACCATGAAACCATCACACAATCTATTCCATAAACATATCCATCCCTGCCAAAGTCACATCATCCATTTAAAAAAATGCAAGAACATGGGGCTGGCCCAGTGGCATAGTGGTTATGTTCATGCACTTGGCTTTGGCAGCTCAAGGTTCACGGGTTTGGATCCCAGGCGCAGACCTACACATTGCTCATCAAGCCATGCTGTGGTGGCATCCCACATACAAAATAGAGAAAGATTGGTACGGATGTTAGCTCAGCGACAATCTTCCTCACCAAAAATATAATAAATAAATTTTTTTAATGCAAGAACATAGTCATCCTTAATACTCATACTTTTTACATCATTTGTTTTTAATTTAAACATGTATTTCCATTCTCCTTCCCCTACATAAATTTTTTCCTACTGTAATATATTTTTATGCATGAAAATCTTTCACAATCACCTATCATATTTATTTGCAACAAAAATGGATATAAAATTGAATTATGGGGGCCAGCCCCACAGCCAACTGGTTAAGTTCATATGCTCCACTTCGGCAGCCTGGAGTTTACTGGTTTGGATCCCAGGCAGGGACCTATGCACTGATTATCAAGCCACGCTGTGGCAGATGCCCAACATATAGGACATAGAGGAAGATGGGCACAGATGTTAGCTCAGGGCCAATCTTCCTCAGCAAAAAGAGGAGGATTGGTGGCAGATGTTAGCTCAGGGCTAATCTCCCTCAAAGAAAAAGTGAATATATGTTTAAGTGTTAAAAGTCATATTAATTATTATTGGTAAACAACCTATCAAAATCATATAATTATTAGTTACATGAATTTGCCAGTGTTCACCTCTTTTGACCTATAAACATGACAATTTCATATGTTTCAACCCAATATATCACAAATTTTGAAAATACTTATTAAACCTAAATAATAAAGTTTTATTTAAAGGCCTGTAATGAGCAATTTTTTCAATTAGTTCATGTATCCATAAATGAGTATCACTTATTGCTAGAATGAGTCAGAAATCAGAATCTATGCTATAGCTATTTTTGAGTGTTATAATGTAGCACCTGTTCACTTACATAAGTAAATTGGAATTGAAAAAAATTCACTACAGTAAATTATTTCACCTTTGAGTGCTGTCCAAGTAATATGACAAAAATTAGTGTTGCATATTATCAAAAATTATTTTTAATGATGTGCTGACAACTACATTAGGTCTCCTTCTTCAATTCTATTTGAGAGCAAAGAATTGGAAATCCCCTGATCTGAAAGTGGAGTTGTCTGGTCAATAAAGTCACTCATTTTCTTAACATTTCCAAGCGTCCCTCCATTTGACTACTTTGAGGTTTGCATAGCCTGAGTCAATGCATCTAGTAAGATTTGGGATGGGTGAAAGTATGTCTTTCATTTGTTAAGTGGGAGACAGGATAATATATAAGGTGACATCTTGAAGATAAATGATTTTAGAAAAGAGAAATATAGAAGTTGAGAATATAGAAACTGATTTTCCTAATACTGTATCTGTGTATTCTTTGAGAAGTCTTTGAGTACCATCAGGGGAATGCATTGCCCAAAATAGAAATTGTTGGATCAAATGACCTCTGAAATCCCTTTTAGCAGGAATATTCCTTGGTTATGTAGCCCATCAACAAGTGTTATTACGATGAGTCAGTTGTCTTGGTTTTAATTTGGAGAGTATGTTATATTGTGTCACTAGCAGTTTTGAAAGCCAGATAAATATGGATGTTAAGTTCAGATTTTGCTCTTTATGAGCTTAAACTTTTCATGCCTCAATTTTCTAATTTGTAAAACTGGAATAGTAATAATATAATAGTAATAATAATAGTAACAACAATTACCTCATTGGGTTATTGTAAGAATTAAAAGTGATAATGCAGCAAAGTCTCTGGTTCATCATAAATGCTCTGTAAATGTTGGCTATGGTGATAGTGATCATGAAAATCCATACCTCGTTATTTTGGAAAATAATTAAGTACTTGATTGCTTTACCAATACCATGTGTAGTTTACATTGGAGCACAAAAGTGACAGTAACTAAATGGCCTGCTCAGATGTTCAAGCCTATAAAAATAATTTTTTGTTTTTATGGAAACAGATGGATAATACCAACTGGACCAGTGTATCCCATTTTGTTCTCTTGGGCATTTCTACCCATCCAGAAGAGCAGATCCCACTCTTCTTTCTTTTCCTATTCATGTATGCAATCAACATTTCTGGAAACTTTGCCATCATCATACTGATTACCTCTACTCCACGCTTCCACACCCCCATGTACATCTTCCTCAGTAACTTGGCTTTGGCAGATATCTGCTTCACCTCCACCACAGTCCCCAAGATGTTGCAAAACATTTTCTCTCCTACAAAAGCCATTTCTTACATGGGGTGCTTAGCCCAGACTTACTTCTTCATTTGTTTTGCAGCCATGGAAAACTTCCTCCTGGCTGTAATGGCCTACGACAGATACATCGCCATCTGCCACCCTTTCCACTACCCTATGATCCTGACCAGAATGCTGTGTTCACAGATGGTGGCTGTGTGCCATATCCTTTCCCATCTTCAAGCCCTGCTGCATACCTTCCTCATGGGCCAATTGATCTTCTGTGCAGATAACAGGATCCCCCACTTTTTCTGTGATCTCTACCCTCTGATGAAGATCTCCTGCTCCAGCACTCACCTCAACACACTGATGATTCACACAGAAGGTGTCATTGTCATCAATGGAGCCTTGGTCTTCATCATTGCCTCCTATGCCTGCATCATCTCAGCAGTCCTCCGGAGTCCCTCAGCCAAGGGCAAGTGGAAAGCCTTTTCTACTTGTGCCTCCCACCTCATTGTGGTGGCCATATTCTATGGCACCCTCACATGTGTATACTTCCAACCCCTTTCCAACTATTCAGTGACCAGTGGTCGCATCCTGACAGTCATGTACACAGTGGTGACCCCCATGCTGAACCCCTTCATTTATAGCCTGAGAAATGGTGATGTCAAAGGAACCTTCGGGAAATGGATGTGCAGAATATGGACTTCTTCCTTTAGATAAAAACCCAAAAACATAGTTCCAAGTTGTAACTATGATTCTGGGGAAACACTTATGTCCTTCACAGATCTGCTTCCTTTAGAATGTCTCATAAATATCTAAATTAGGTACATATAATGAATTTTCTCATTAGATACTGTCCTGAGATATCCCTTAAACCCAAAGCACACAAAACTATATATTTAGTATTATATATAATATATATATATATATATGTTTTTTATATATATTTAATTATAATTTAGAGTGTTCTTGGGGCCTACCATTAAACACTAGGGTTGTAACTCTCAGAGTTCTTAGATGCAGGTCATAGAAATCAACTCTTTTTGTTCGGTTGATTCACTGATATAGTAAGTTTATTGAAAGTAGATGTGGAACTCACGAATTTCTAAAAAGGCTGAGTAGCCAGACTCAATAAAATGGACAAGAATAAGAAAGGTCATATAGCGAAAACCAGATCCTAGAACTGGTCTGATGAGGTCACTACTTTAGCCACCAAACTCTGTTCACTGACACTTGTACCCCGACCAACACTGTAAACAATAGTCACTGGGCATAGCCCTTGGAGGCCTGAAAGCCAGATGTGATCGTCTCCAGAAAGAACTGCCCACTTCTTATTCTTTGCAGCAACACCTCTAGATTCAAACTAAGGTGGTACATGTGATTGGCCAAGTCTTGGGTCACTCACCCATGCTCTGGTTCCTGGGAAAACAAGGAGAGCAATACTGCTGCTTTTGTGCTCTGTAAGTCGGAGGGAGATTCTGCCCTCCACCAAGACAAATAAAATGGGGAAACTGCTCCAATATGGGAAAATGGACATAAAGACAAATTTCCACTATGGGGTCAGGAGTTATAGATGTTCTGGAATTAAGCACTGTCACAGGTCTCCAGCTCACATTTTCTTAACCTTCATTAGCTGCACCATTTAGGGGTAACTTAAACTCCTTTCGTCTCAGCATGCTTCTGATCTTTTCCAGAAGTGAGATGCAGAACTTGTCCGTTACTGGATATTGTCTGCTGACCAATAAATGTTGGACATGAGGAAAAGGTCTAAGATCCAAGATGCCTATTAAAATGTCAATTCTTCAGTTTCGTAGGTGTAGGATCAAAAGGAAAAGGTTAAGAGAGGCTTTCCGGGTCAAGGAGCAGAAGTTGCAAGGGCAGGCTGATTTAGTCCATCCGTCTGGATAAAGTTTCTGTTATAGGATATGAGTGGTTATGACACGGAGCTGAAAAGGGGCTAAAATTATGGTAATTTTGTGCATTGAGTTAGAAGTTTTTCTTGTAATCTAGATATAAATCTTGGTCAAAATTTACACCATTGACATTGGCTTCAGAAGCTACAATTCCTAAGTCTTTGGCTACACTAGGATAATAAATTCTTCCAAGGTAAAGGTAGCCTCAGCACTTATAAAGTGACAATCACAAGGAAATAAAACCAGCTTTTGGTTAGTTAACTCTGGTTCTTCACATTTGCCAGAAAGTATCTTCCATACCCAACAATTTTCTTCTAGATTCCACTGCTTCCGCTTACTTCATCTTTCCTGCCTCCTTCATCCACCTCCCTCCTTTCTCTGTCTTCAGTGGCAGTTCCATTACTGACCCTCTTTATTCTTTACCACTGGTTAGCCACATCTCTTAACACTGTGGCCTCTTCTAAGAATACTCCCTGCTCCCACTCAAAGAGCGTTCTTAAGGTGAAGAAAGTAAGGTAAGGTCAGGAGAGTAAATGAATACAATATTTTTAAAGAGAAATTGGGCAATTCTATCAAAAAATTTTGTATTAGATGATACCCTTCTTCTTCCAGGAGTTTACCTCACAGTTGAATATATATCATGAATGAATATATATTATATATATGAATATACACACATATTTTATATTCAATACACCGTTGTTTATGATAGCAAAACATTAGAAATAATCTTCATGCATACTAATGGAATTTTTCCTCATTGTGTTTGGTAGTTAGCTAGATAGCATCATCTGTTCACAATTTGTCCTTCCTTTCCTGTCCTTGTCATGGCTTCCCTGGGGGCAGAATATATGCCTCCATCCCATTGACTTTGGGCTTTCTTTAGCCAGCAGTTTATGAACAGGCATACTAAATGTTCCCCACAATGAAAAGCTTTGAATGGATTTAGATCATTTGGTTTGCCTTCTTGAGCTCTGTCCTTCACCATGAGGAGAAAAGCTCATCCCACGTAACTAGAGCCCCTTAGCTTGGGTCTCAGAAGGAGAAATACATAGAACAGCCCTGAACTTGACCTAGAGTCTGAAGCACAGTTGCCTCTTTCAGCCTGTAGACTTTTGACTGATAAATAATGTCTATTGTTATGCCACTGAGATTTTGGATTATTTTTTATTGGGAACTTGGCAGGAAATCCCAACCAATACAATATTCGTATACTATGAATCTCTGTGCAGTCAATAAAAAGAATGAGATAGATTAATTCCTGACCTTATTCGTTTCATCAATAGCCTTTACACACATTTAGACATCCAAAACTTTATCTAGCAGCTCTTTGTCCTTGTCTCTTCTACCATTATTTCTTCATCTTTATTCTATTGGTAATAAGAGTATTAATAATAATAATAATAGAATACATATATATTTACTTACCATAGCTGGTCGCAGTTATGAGTGCCTTACAATATTGCTCTCATCAAATCCTTCCAACAACCCTAAATTGTACCTTCTGTTTCTCTCATCTTTACAAATTGATAACTGAGACAGAGAGTAGTTGAATAACTGTCAAAGATCACTGTAGCCTAAGCTCTGACAGTCAGCTTTTCTTTTTGTAATGCAATTTCCTGACTTAAGCTTTTACTGCAGAGGCATCCACTTCAAAGACTATCCCAAATAAACACATTGTCAGCCACTGGGACTAGATAAAGTGCCAGGCCACCCAGCAGCCCCAGGTTCATTTGTTTTAGAGATCTTGGTTGATTTCAATAACTGACCATTTAAGCTGCGTATACTTTCTCTTCCCAGGCTTTAAATTCCTGCTCTTATGTTTTAAATCTACCACGAAGCCCTGGCTGTCAAAGCAGAGTACACAAACTTAACCACTCAACCACAGGGCCGGCCCCTACAATTTTTATTTAAAAAATTAAATTTAATTTAAAAAAATAAGGAAGAGAATTTTTTCTGGTATTTCTCCCTGGCTCCTTGATACCTTCAGCATCTGATTATCTAACTCTCTCCATCACAATTTAATTATCACTTTTGGAAATTCCAATATTCATATAAATGGTTTATTCACATAACAATTTGTATTCTCAGTCCCTGACCTGTTTAGCTTCAACAATCTTTTCCTTCAACCCATCTCAGCCACCCACTCATAAGGTCACATCTTAGACTTTTCCATTACAAACAATTGCACCACTGGTGAAATCTCAGTTTTAAACATCTCCCTTCCTATTGGCACCTATTCTTTCACTTTATTTAATTTAGTTCTCCAACACCAACAATTCTCTGACACCACTGAGATCCAAAATCCTTTGAAATTCTTTTTATCTATCACCTAATTTATGCCCTTCCTTCTCACCTTAACAGCAATACAGTTTATGGCCCAGAATTGTAACCATCTTCTTGTAAACACCCTTAATTCTTTTGCCCCCTTTTGTTCTACTGGCAAAACCCCAGCCCTAGGTAAATCCAACATTTTGCTTATTTGTGACTGTATTTGATTACCTGAATATTGGAGAATATCACCCCATCATGTTGATTTGACTACTTTAAGCTTGAGAACAAAATACCCAAATGGGCACTTGATATTGGCAAAGTTGTGGCTTACTATCATATTTCATAGTACTTCACTTTCCCAAACTCTGGCATATTTTACATGTTTTATTTTAACATTCTCTAAAGCAATCCTGCTCACACCGCTGTCAGCTGAAGTGTCTTCAAGTATAGGTCATGTTCCCACCATCAAATCTACCAGCCCACCTACATTTGAATCCACATACTCTGACTTCCTTTTTGTTACAGGAGGAGAAGTGGCTCATTTTCTAAATAAAATCATTGCCTTTCAAGGGCTTTATTCTTAATTAATTACATTCTCTCTTGAATCATTAATTTTCATTATATATTGGATGTTTCTATCAGCAAATGAACATGCTTAATGTCATCAGTCTTTACAAAAATTAGAAGAAATTCTCTCTTGACTCATGTCCTCCTCAAATTACACACAAATTTTTGTCTACCTCCTCAAAAATCTATACTTTAGATGTGTCTATCATGATGGCCTCCACTTCCTCTCTTGCATTTTTGTTATAAAATGGCCATAATTGAAATTTTCCCCTAACATTTCACTTAACTGCTCTTATCAAAGTTTCCAATAATGTATATCTTACCAAATCTAGTAATCAATTATCTGTTCTCAATAATGACCCCTCAACTACATTTGAGAGAGTGACTACTCCTATATTCTGGAAATACTCTCTTCCAGGATTCTGACATAGCAAATTTACCTGCTTTCTTCCTGCTAATGGCCACTTTCTGGTTTCCTTTGCTACTTCTTATCCCAGACTCTAAATGTTGGAGTGTTCACCCACCTTGCAGAGGATCTATTTGATTCTCTAACAGCCCTAGTCATTTTGGGGAAGTGAATCCTTCCCCCAGTGGATACAAGCTAATGGCATTGTCAAATGCCCTCCCACCCAAAATTTGAGGCAGGAAATAAAGGGACTTAAGATGATTGGATGTGACACATTTCTACCAATTTCACTCTAAGCAGACAGTCCTGGATTTTAGACTGTTTTTTCTCCTTCCACTTGACTCCTCACTCCTGCCTATCCACATACATCTCTGCTTTAATTACTGCTCTAACGAATAGACCTAGATATTGAACAGATGCTAATTTCACCAAAAAAGTGACACAACCAGACATTACATCTCCCACTGATGGAAGAACACAACACTACCTATGAAGTACTCTCCCCTTTCAAAAAGTCAAAAATGAATCTGATCAATCAGCTTCTACATTCAATTTCCAACTTAAGGAAAATACAGAGCACAAAGAAACACATTAAACTATAATACAGTGATAAAATCAGACAAATCCAGACTGTAGAGAATTCCACAGGAAAATTACATAACATCTTCCAAAAATAAATTGCAACAGACAGAGGAGAGTGGGGAGAGAGAGAAGAGGAGGAAAAGAGAAAGAGATAGAGAAGAAAGAGACTGAAAGACTAAATAACCAACATAATTTGTGAATCTTATTTGAGTCCCAATTTTTAAAAACTATAAAAAACATTTTATTATATTTATGAAACAATTGAAAATTTCAACAATGACTGAGCATTTGATGATATTAAAATAATTTTTTAATTTCAGGCATGATAATGGAATTGAAATTATGCTTTTAAAAGTCCTCATTCTTTGAAGATTGGTGTTGAAATATGTTTTGTTGAAATGATGTGACATCTAGAATTTGTTTCAAAGCAATAAGGAGAGGAGTGGACAGAAGTAGTGATGATACAATATTTGCAATGAATTGACAATGAAGCTGGGTAATGAAAAAAACTCTACTATGGTTATTTGTATCAGAAATATTCCTTCATTAAAAATATCAGAATAAGCCTATTTTTTTAAAAAGCATGACATGTACAGAGGTAATGTATTAGTCATAGGTCTCCAGGAAAAAACAGAACCAATAGTATAGATAAAAGATAGATAGGTAGGTAGATATATATGTAGATAGATATTGAGGAATTGGCTCACATGATTTTGGAGGCTGAGGAATCTCAAGATCTGCTATCTACAAGACTGGAGACCCAGGAAAGCCAGTGGTGGAATTCACTCCATGTGTGAAAGCCTGAGAACCAGAGTAGTCAATGGTGTAAATCCCAGTCCAGAGGCAGAAGATGAGATGAGATGGCCAAGCTCAAGCAATGAGGCATTAAAACAGGGGCAACTTCCTCTTTCCTCCACCTTTTGTTCCATTCAGGCCTTCAACATACTGGATGAGGCCCACCCATACTGGGGACAATCTGTTGAGTCTACCTATTCAAATGCTAATCTCATCCAAAAACAGTCTCACAGACCCACCCAGAAATGATATTTAATCTGGGCACATTTTAGCCTGTCAAATTGACATATAAAATTAACCATCATAGGCAACAAAACTATTTCTTAAATCTGTAGCATTCAAAAATAAAAGCCTACCAATTATCCACTAAGAGAAAAACAATTACTCAGGAAAGAACTCTAGTTCAATCATGGAATGAATCAAATTAAATAACTCAGTGGGGAGATGGGTCAGGTTGCAATGAAGGACAAGCAGGTTAGACTGGGAGGCCTTGAATCCCAATAGAGCCATTTGGAGCAAAAAAGACCTTGAGAGATTTCAGCAAAAAATAGCAAAGTAGGAAACTCCAGGGGTAGTCCCTCCCTAGAAACACCAAAAAACTTGGCAACCACCATCAGAATCAACCTTATTGGAACTCTGGAAGATAGGTAAAGGTTTACACCAATAACAAGAACACATAGCCAGGAGAAAAGTCACTGAAACAAGATAGAAGATCATTGCAGGATTTTAAATTACTCATCTCAACCCCCTAGTTGGTCTTAGTCACAACAGCCCGCATTCCCACAGCAAGTACCAGGTTCTTGGGGGGAGCAGAGTGAACCTTCTTCTCAAGGAAGTGTGTTTGTTTTAACCTGACTGTGATTTCCCAAAGGACTGCCACAGGAACTTCCCTTTGCTGTATCTGACCTGGATCTCCATCAGGGCAAGACCAATAAAAGGACCTCAAAAAAAGAAAGAAAGCCAATGAATAGGCTCCCCTAACTAGGGCAAAAATAACTGTTGGGGCAAGCAACATACACATTGAATGATTCAGAAAGTAAGACTGGTGGGGGGTAGAAAAGGGGAGGAATAGGAACTTTTAAAGCTACCACATAGTCAAGAAACTTAGAAAACCATATGCATGCCTAGAGACAGACACATGCTCAGAAAAGATCTGAGAACACATAAGCTTTCACCTCTTGGTCTTTAGGCTCAGAGCATGCAGGAAGTACCAGCTAAGGCAGAGTTGTAAATAGCCTGGCTAAGTGTTGAAGTAGTGTTCTAACAAAGGGCCAATCTTCAGAGACCTAGGGAATAACTTTTTCTTTTCTTTTCCCTCTTTTTTTCTCATCACATTATTCAAAATGTCCAGTTTACAACAAAAAGTAACAAAGCACAGAGAGAAAAAAGAAAATACACTATTACAGAGGTAAGAAAAAGAAATTGACAAAACTATTACAGAGGAAAAACAGACGTTGAACTTCCTAGGCAAAAACTTTAGGTCAATTGTCTTAAATATGCTTAAGGAGCTAAAGGAAATGATGGACAAAGAGTAAAGGAAACCAAGAAATTATTTCTCACCAAATAAAAAATAGCAATAAAGAGATGAAATTATAAAAAGCAAACAAATAGAAATCCTAAAAACTGCACACCAAAAAGCTGTTAGAGCTAAAAAATGAATATAGTTAATCTTCAGAAACGTTGCAGAATACAAGATCAATATGAAAAATGTGCTGTATTTATATATATTAGCAATGAATAATCTGAATGGGAATTAAGAAATAATTTCATTTTCAATAGCATCAAAAAGAATAAAATACTTGGGAATAAATTTAACTGGAGAGTTGAAATACTGTACACTAAAAATTACAGAACACAGCTGAAAGAAATGAAAGATGACCAAAATAAATGGAAATATAGCCTAAGTAATGGATTGGAAGACTTAGTATTGTTAAAATGGCAAGACACCACAAATTGACCTACAGATTCAACACAATCTCTATCAAAATCCCAAGGGACTATTTTGCAGAAATGGAAAAGGTGACTCAAATATTCATATGTAATTGCTAGGAACCATGCATACCCAAAACAATCTCGAAAAAAAAGAACAAAGTTGGAGGACTCATGTGTCCCTGTTTGAAAACTTATTACAAAGCTACAGCAATCAAAAGAATGTGGTACTGGCAAAAAGATAAACATATAGATCAATGGGATATAATCAAGACTCCAGAAATAAACCCATTTACCTTTGTCAATTGGTTTTAGACAAAGGAATGAAGAGCGCTCAGTGGGGAAATGATGGTCTCTTCAACAAATGGTATTAGGAAAACTGGATAACAACATACAGAAAAATGAAACTGAACACCTATCTTACACCATACACAAACATTAACCAAATTGGATTAAAGACTTAAACATAAGACCGGATACCACAAAACTCCAAGAAAACATAGGGAAGAAGCTCCTTGACATTGGTCTGGACAATGATTTTCTGGTTATGACACCAAAAGCTCAAACAACAAAAGCGAAAATCAAGTGGGACTACATCAAACCAAACAGCTCTGCACAGCAAAAGAAATAATGAAATGGAAACCTATGGAATGGGAGAAAATATTTGCAAGCCGTATATCTGATAAGGGACCAATATTCAAAATATACAAAGAACTGACACAACACAACAACAATAAGAAATCTAATTTAAAAATGGGCAGAGGTACTGAATAGACATTTTTCCAAAGAAGACATCAAAATAGCCAACAAGTACACAAAAAGGTGCTCAACATCACTAATCATCAGGAAATGCAAATCAAAATCACAATATCACCACACACCTTTTAGAGCAGCTCTCATCTAAAAGGCAAATCTTGGCAAGGATATGGAGATAAGGGAACCCTTGGGTAGTGATGGTAGAAATGTAAATTGACTCAGACACTATGGAAAACAGTATAGAGGTTCCTCAAAAAATTAAAAATACAACTACTCTATGATCCAGCAATCCCATTTCTGTATATAACCAAAGAAAATGAAAGCAGGATATCAAAAAGATGTGTGCACTCCCATGTTTATTGCAGCATTATTCACAATAGCCAAGATGTGGAAACAATCTAAGTGTTTGTCAATGTATGAATTGATGAAGATGATGTGTTATACAATGAAGTATCATTTAACCATGAGAAAGAAGGAACTCCTGACATTTGCGACAACATGGATGAAACTTGAAGGCATTATGCCAAGTGAAATGAGTCAGACAGAGAAAGACAAGTACTATATGATATTGCTTGTACATGGAATCTAAAAAATCTTAACTCATAAAAACAGAGAGTAGGATGGTGGTTACCAGGGGCTAGGGAGTGGGGGAATTGGGGAGATGTGGTTTAAGGGTACAAATCTGCAACTAGTAGATAAGTAAGTCCTGGAAATCTAATACACAGCATAGTAAATTATACGTAAACTGCAAAGTTACTAAGAGGCTAGATCTTAATTGTTCCTACCACAAATAACAAATCATAATTATAAGATTCAGTAATAGACGTGTTAGGTAATGCTTCAGTGGTAATCATATTGCAATGTATAATGTATCAAATCAACACATTGTACACCTTAAACTTAATACAATGTTATATGTCAATTACATCAGTAAAAATTTTTAAAATTATCATTGTAAATCTCTTAAGAGCTAACAAAATATGAGCCAATGTTCAGCTCCCAAAAAGCTAAGTCAATTTGTTTTCTCCATTGTTGAAATAGTTCCCCTTCCTTGTTTTATGCAGCAAAATATTTAGCTTACACTTTCTCTGTATACTTCATTTGAAAAATGTAAGTTAAAATTCATTTAAGACATATAAAATCTGACTCACATGCATCAGAATAAGATGTTCACACTATGAGAGACCCATGGAAACTGGGGCTAACATATGGAACAGCAGAATCATGGCCCCCTTTCACTCTCACTTCTGGGCCTATATTTGCTCACCGAATGGAACAGATATGAAATTGTCATCCCTATTTACCTAAACTTCTCTCTTCTACTAACTTTCTGATATACACCAATACGCTTCCCACAGGCAAGCACACCAAGTGAAATGTGACTGTAATTAACTTCACTGTCTCTAATTAAGTTCAGAATTTCACAATAATATTCGCATATTTTTTCAAAACTCTGGAATTGAAGGTACCCAGGCCTAGTGACTCATTTATATCCACTTTGATAACTGAAGATAAATGCCCTGAGGAGGGGTTCCAGAGGAATGGTGATAAGGAAGCCCTGAGCACATGTGACACGAATGTAGAATGTTCATAGCTCTGTCAGAGCACCACATCAGCAAGAGTCAAATCTGCAGTTCCATAAATTGGCCAGGCCATCCCTCCCTTTCATCTATCCAAAACCAGCCATGCTTAAATCTGCCCACTTCTTTCCTCACAACCAATATGCTCTTAAGCAGGTGAATCAGGAGTCCACTCTCCCCCGTCCAAGCAGCCCATGGAATGCACTCTTCACATCCTTGTTGCGGAGGCTATATACAAAAGGGTTGGCCAAAGGAGTAATGGTGGTGTACATCACAGCAGCCACCATATCCTGATCCTGAGAGTTCTGGGAAGGAGGCTGGAAGTAGACCCAAATGATGGTGCCATAGAAGAAGCCAACCATGGTGAGGTGGGATCCACAGGTGGAGACAGCACGACAGCGACCAGCAGCTGAAGGCAAACGTAGGATGGTGGCCCCAATGTGGATATAGGAGAGTACAATGAGGGAACAAGGGCCTAGCATGAGGAAACCACCCTCCAAGAATATGGCCAGCTCATTGGAATGTATGTCAGAGCAAGAGGCTCGCAGAAGTGGTCGGTGGTCACAAAAGAAGTGAGGAAGGTTAACATTGCCCTCAGCATCCCCAGCCCAATAAAGAGGCAAGAGGAGTCCCACATGCAGCATGGTGTGCACTATGGACACCACCCAGCACAAGGCCAGTAAGCATGCACAGAGTTGGCGATTCATCACTGAATGGTAGTGCAGAGGGTCACAGATGGCCACGTAGCGATCCAGAGCCATGACAGCAATAACAAGTGTATCTGTAACTCCAAATACATAGAAGAAAAAGAACTGGGCAAAGCAGCGGGCAGCAGGGATGGCTGGATAATTAGAGACCAGATGGGCCAGCAACTGGGGCAGGATGACTGTGGACAGCCCCATGTCTATCAGGGAAAGACCACGGAGCAGATAGTACATAGGTGAATGGAGCCTGGAGTCCCGGGAGATAAGCAGCACTAGAGTCACGTTCCCCATTATGGTGGTCAAGTAAATAGCCAGGAACAGGAGAAAGGGGAGAGCTGGGGGGACTCTAGCTCTTGAGAATCCAAGGAGCAAGAATACGGGAGAATGTGAAGCATTAGGAGCACAGCCCATGATGGGTGACAACGAGCCTGCCTGGAAAAGTTTGATCACGAAGCAAGTCACAGGTCATAGCTTAGGGAGCATAACAATTCTATTTAATTTATTTATGTTATTCAAGCTCCTTAAAGACTTAAAGTCAACTCTGATCACTATGGCCCTTCCTCTAGGTATATGACTTCACTCCCTTAGTTTATTATAATATCTTCTCCCTTATTTCTTCTGTTTCACCCAGTCTAGTGGTTCCTTTTAGGTAATCTGTAAACTCTGATAAAGTCCTTCCTACAGTTATAAACACTCCATTAAAATTGTCTTTTCCTCCAACTACTGCTTATCTCCTTCCTGGCAAATGTCCTGAAAAAATTCCTATACTCACTGTCTCTAGCTCTTCATCTTCCATTCATGCCTCATCCCATTGCAGTCCTCATGATTTCTTCCATCTCAACCTGTAAGGAACATAATATACCATTTAACATGTCACATTTAAAGAAATGGATCTCTATAAATAGTAGATTTTTATAGTGAAATTGCTTCAGGTTGTCATGAAATAACTTGTTTTTCCCTTTTATTTCATTTGGTTGGTTAATGGCATCATCCTCATCACCCTCTGCTTACCCAAATGCAAAACTGGGGGAATCTCTCCTTCATCTCCCTATATTCAATCCCTCCCTAACCATTACATTTTCCCTTGTGTCCATCCTTTGCTCTTAGTCCACCAACTCTATTTAAGCCTCAGGATCTGTGACCAGTACTAATTTCATAGCCTCATTGTTGGTTTCTCTACTTATCTTCCCTGCTAGATCTTCCATTCTGATGCCAGAGTAAAACTTTCAACATGTGATTCCCTGTTTAAAGAGTAAGGGCCTTCAGAATAAAATCCAAATAGCTTGATCTGCCTTGTAAGGAACTTTCATTGTCAGTACCTAACCTATCTTACCAGGATTATGTAACACTTATTAGCTATGTAAGTTATGTTTTCTCACCTGTCAAATGGCGATGAAATGGTCTCTACCTCATAAAATAGAGAAGATTAAAGGAGATACTCTTCTGTTAAATCTTTGGAAGAAGCTAAACTTTGTGGAGACAAAGCAGGAAGAAACTTTTTCACATTACTGCTTTTGAAAAATCTCTCTTTTAAGTACTAGAAATGCAATCAAATTGAATATCAAAACTCTAAACCTGAAGCAATTTAAACCTTTCTTCCTTCCCCAGGAGGACTTATACTCTCACTTAGAAATCTGCATTAGGGAAAGAAGGATGTGGCTGACTTCATTATTGTACCATCTCATCCATCTTACCTGTAAGCTGTCTCTTGCTATTGCAAGGCCAAAGTAGAAGGATGAAGGAAAGGTTAAGATCTCATTGAGTGGTGCTCTTGGTACAGATCACAAATACAGGACCTTCTTCTTGTGGAGCTTCATATGAGCCCATTTGAGACCACCTACAGGTAACTATTACTTCATTCTTCCCAGACAAGTCTAATTCAAACACTGGCTGATCCCTTAGAGGCCTCCTTTAGGATTGATATTTGACTGTATCATTCTAGGTGTAATCTTCTAAGGTTGACTCACCCCAGCAGGAAGCCCTCTTGAGTGGGATGCTTTTTAAGATGACACAGCATATACACCTTCCTTGGATCCAATTAGTCCAAGGAAAACTCATACATCTTCATCCCAACAAATTCTGTAAATGCAGCCTTCTCAAACTGTTTTCTAGGCACTGGCAGTAACTGCCTTTGGTCCCTTTCTCAAATTTTCTTTAAAGCTTTAAATAATGCATTTTGAGATTCATTTTACTTTCCGATCATGTTGTCTTAAATTATCTTTTCATTATCGATTTCTTAAATTAATAAGATTGTGGCCGGATAATCAAATCTCTATGAGATTAGTTCTTAAGCTTTTTGAGACACTTTGTGGCTACTTATGGTTAAATGGACCTGGAATACAAAAAGTGACAGCCTCAACACAAATTCACAATTTCTAGAAATTGTGATATATAACAGAGGTGGCGTTCTCAGTGGCTGAAAGATACTTTATTCAGTTAAATACTGTACCACAACTGTATATACATATTTGAACTTTTATGGTCTACTTGCACTATACAGCAGTTGAAAGCAGAGCCACAGGCATCAATAAGCTTAAGTGTCCAAAACATAATGTTAACTGAAAAATGCCATTTCAGAATGATAGGAAAGAACAACAGGTATGAAGTTTTAAAACATGTAAAAATATTGTTATTTTTGTAAATAGATATATACTTTGAAATTCTGAAAACATGCATGAGAATAATGAACACTTTATTGAGAACAGTGAGTATCTTTGGGGAAGGAGGAAGGATAGAGGATAGGACAGAGAAGTAGTTTGGGTTTTAATTGTAACAGTCTGTTTTTTCAAAATCAGAATTGAAACCAAAAAAGGCAAATGTTAAGTTATTTTAAAGTTGGATGTTGAGTATATGTATTTCATTATTTGGTCTCTATACATTTTTCTATATTGTGAAATTTTTCTTATTAAAAATATAAACAGTAAAGACAGGCTAGCGACTGAGATAAGAGCTTTTACTGTATTATATTTTTGTTATTTATTCCTTCATAAGACTAAGCATACCTTTCTAGGTCAACATAACATCCATATGATGTTATTCACTTAATTAAATTACACACTCAGTGCCAGGACTCGAGTACTCATGCCAGTATATCATGGAGAATCTAGAATTAGCTAATATCTATCTTGAACTGGGAGAATCAGAGATTTAGCTCCAAAACAATCTTCCAAAATCTTATGGGAAAAAGGTAGATGTCGCAATGCATGTGAATTGTAACTGTAAGACCTACAATGAGCCAAAGAGCCTAGAAGTTTCCCTAAATTGTCTTTCCCTAATCCCATGTACGTCCCTTGTTTCCAATTACCATTCCTGTTTTCCTGTCTTGCTGTAGTAAATTCTACAGTCTGTTTCTGATGGATGCTCTTTCATTTGGGGATGGTCCTAGAGATCTAGAGCCAGACAAAAAGTTTAGACAGGACTCTGGAATAGGTGGGGAGAAATCTTCAGCAAGAATGTAAGAGACAGAGGTGGAAGTCTCATAACTACCTACATTCCTCCAGCCTCAGGAGTCAAGGACTGGATTAATCATAATCCTTGGTTCATGCTCCACTCTTATTATTGATCTGAGCATCACCTGCGTGCTTGTTCCCTTGGTTTTTAATCTTATTATAAACATCCATTAACTTACTGTCTAACACAGAAACTAGAATATTGATTATAATTCATATCTACTTATATGAGCCTTCTCCATCACCTCTCCCTGGCACTTCCCATCTAAAGTAACCAACCTCCTGAATCTTGGGCTAATCATCACCTTATTTTTGTTTAATATATGTTTATATTTAATATATATCTATTATAGATATCCCGAGAAGAATATTGTTAAGTTTGAGATGATCTGAAAATTATAAAAGGGTTTAAAAAAATTTTTTTTTGGTAAAGGAGATTGGCCCTGAGCTAACATCTGTTGCCAACTTTCCTCTATTTTATATGTAGGATGCCATCACAGCATAGACTTGATGAGCAGTGTGTAGGTCCCCACCTGGGATCAGAACCTGTGAACCCCAGGCCACAGAAGCGGAGTGTGAACTTAACCACTATGCCACTGGGCTGGCCCCAAAAGGGTAACAAACTTTAAGCAATTTAGGCTGACTTGATGTTATACCTCAGTATTATATTACTTAGATTTACTAATATTATTTGCTATAGTTGTGGTTCACTTATTTTTCATTGCTATATCCTAGGCTTTTGTGTGAATATACCACAATGTATTTATCCATTCTCTGTCATGTGTATTTGCGTGGTTTAGTTATTTCTTCTACAGAGTGTGGATCCACGCTGACACCATTTATATTTCTGTGCTCTAAGTTACTAACTCTTTTACATGGGCAAGTGTCTTGATTTGTCTGAGTCTCAGATTCTTCAACCATAAAATAGGCGAAGAAACTACTTATGCAAACTTGTTAGAAGAATTCAATAAAGTGCCTATTCATGTGCAAAAAGCTATCATTCATATCTTATGCTCTACCAACTATTTGTTCCATTTCATATATTTAGTATAATTAACTATAGTTTACTTATAAAGTAATTTATTCAAGTTTTGGCTTCCAAGGTTGACAATGGGCAGTCCTCACCATATACAATGATCTATAACAATAGTATTAGCAGTAGAAGTATTAATAGATAACACTTCTGGAGCCCTTGCTATGTGCCAAACACAGTATGAAGCATCCACATGCATGATTTTATTAAACCTGTATTCTGTGAGTAAATATCATTTTATTACCATTTTACATATGAAGAAACTAAGGCAGAGAGAAATTAAGAAACTTGCTTAATATTACACAGCTAGTCAGTGGCATAACTGGAATTTTAACAGAGAATTGGACATTTTGACCACTGCTTCTCTCAATCCTTTGTTTTCCTTCTCTACTGATGGCATTATTAACCACTATCCCCCACATTCTTGACATTTGGCTGTTTCCAAACTCATTAATATTGTAAAATTAGGAATTTCATCCTCCTTATTTTGGTGGTTAGCTCTTTTCTATATCTTTTTCTGAATTCTCCTCCAATTTCCTTCACTGTGGAGACTCCCCAAGAGCAAACTGAAGAACGTATCCAGTCCAAGAGGCTCATTGACCAACTTAATGCTGATTATCCGTAAATCTACATCTGCAAACCTGGCAGACCTCACTCCTCCAGTATTGTGCCGAAAGATCCATCCTATAATTCTGGCAAAAAAAACAAATGAAGTAAGTAATGAATCAGAGTATATAAGGGAGGGTTAATAACATAGATGAAGGATCCAGAGAGAATAATGATGACTGGGGAGAAAAGGAGATGGAAGGACAGTCAAAAGAAAACAGTAAAGGAGGTAGAGGAGTGTGAATCAGGGACAACATGTAGATCTAATCACTATAAATCAATCATACTGGAGATTGCTTTAATAATTTATAAGAGCAATTGTCAAGACTATTTTTCCCTCAAAGCACAATTGTTACTTTAAATAGTGATTAACAACTGGAATCTGCTCCTCTGGAAATATCTGAGAGGAGAGAGAAGAGAACGGATAGAGTTTTAAACAATTGATCTGAATACCTGAATTTGCCTATGGTTCCCAGAAAATAACTTTGGCTAAATCAAGTGCAGAGGTAATCACGTGATCCAGAAGATCATTTATTTATCCACCCATTTGTTGATTAATTCATCTGTTCTACAAGTATTGATTTTTTTACCTGTTATTGGACTTTAAGATAAACCACATGAAGACTCTGCCATGAGGAAGTCATAGTATGGAAAAAAACAAAGATCAACATTGGACGAAAAACAGTGTGATAAGTGATATGATAAATATAAGCAAAGGGGCTTCTGGAGCTTCTTTGGAGCAGCCCCATCTCAGCCTTGGGTGAGGTCAGAGATGGGCTCAGGTGATGAAAATATTCCTAAGAGATATCAAAATCACAGCAGGGTGGTTGTGGCAACCCACATACAAAATAGAGGGATACTGGACAGCAAGGTATAACACACACAAAAAAACTCTTAGAGTCGACACCAAAGCTGCCCTCCATTTTACTCAGAGAACACCTGGAATTCTGAATCAATAACGTGAATGGGATATAACTATGCATGTGCGTGTGTATGTACATGTATGTCTATGCTGTATATAAGCTGTATGCATGAGAAAAAATTCATAAAATAATTATCGAAAAGCAGAATTTACTTTCAATTGGGAGTTTCTTCTAAACTTTGCTCCCTAAAACTCCACATTTCTAAAAATAATTTTGCAGTTTCCATGTAGAATGAAAGTGACGCTGTTCATCAGAGACATAGAAATGAAGACACAATAGAGAAAAGGACAAATGGAAAGGGAAAACAAGAAAGAATGATGCAAAGTGGTGGGGAAAAACAGAATGGAGAGATATGATTGAAAGAGAGTACAGAGTGAATATATGAATGAAACAGACGTGGAAATAAGAGGAAGAACTTTTGAAATGAGAAGAGAGAGAAGCATAATTGAGGATATGAATTTTTTAATGGTTAGGGCAGAGATAATGAGCTGAAATAAAGATTTTGGGGGAAAAGGCATGTGGATGGTGAGTGAGAGAAGGGTGGGAATGTGGAAAGAGCAGAAAGAGAGCAGAATAGATGGGGTCATGAAATGGCAAAAGTGAAAGAGAAGTGTAGGCAGGTATGAGAAATGGAATATCAAGAATGGGAACAGAGAGGAGGGCTGGTGAGGGAGATTGTCAGGGTGAAGAGAGAGAGGGGAATGGCTTGAGGACATAAGCGAAAAAGGATAATGTTAAACAGGACGGGTCCAAACTGAGAGACAGATTACTCACAGATAAAAATAAGAATTGTTCAGGGGAAAAAAGGATGGCGAATGAAGGCATTTCCCGACCCACACACTCACCTGGCAAGAAAGGACTTCGGCTCTAGACTTTGTGGCTGCAGCCTTCTATCAGACCCCAGGGATCTGGCCATGGTGCTGAAGGACAGATCGGTGCATGGGGCTAGAAGTCAGGGTTACTGAGGCTAGGTGAGATTTAGAGATTGTGAGGCCCCAGAGGACTTTCCCCTAGAGCCACGTGGGAGAGGTCAGGTACAATGTCTCCTGCCATCGCAAAAAGCAAGAAAGTAGGGACATACTCTCAAGGGAGGGTTAAAAGCACTTCAAGTCCCTGGCAATAAATCCATGCCACTGATCCTGATGGGGTGGGGGGACTACTTAATCGATGCCCAGGCATTCCAAATGGCAGACGTCTGTGTCTCATTACCCAAATAACTCACTCAGTCATCACATTATTATCTTCCTATGATATAATAAGTATGATGTAATGGCCTAAAATTGGGCATTAGAGCCAAGTAAAACAGAATATAATTCTCATATATACCTCTCACAAACTTTGTGAATTTGGCAATTACTTAAAATCTCTGAGCTCTAGTCTATTTTATGTGTAAAGTGGTAATAACACCTTATTTTTAAATAAATGATTGTTTTAAGGATTAGCATATAGAGACTGGCATATAGTAAAAGCTCAGATAATAACTGTTCTTGTTGCTGACACCATTACTGCTACAATCATCGTGGGTATTACACAACCAAAGGAAATTCAGGTTTTTCAGATGTTGGTAGGTTGCAGTTTCTATAGTCCAATTCTTCTATTTGACTGTGTGCTCCTGGAAGGAAGAGGTTTTGATGAATTCATCTCTGTATCTAGTGCCTAGCACATTGCCTGGCACAAAGCAAGCACTCAAGAAAGAGTGGCTGGATAAATGGTCAGCAAGTGACAATCCTTCTCTTGTTAACTCTAATTCTCTGGCCCAATGAAATGCCCTATCTTACCTATCAATCTCCATCACAGTGTTACCAAGAGTAAATATTTATGGGATGAAGGTATTTTCTCTATTTCTCTTGTTTTCACAATCAATTAGCTAGCCCATTCTCTAATCTCATTACTAGGCTAATTAAACACCCATAATCCATTAAAAAAATAGGGATCAAGGAGTTATTAATGTTTTTTATAATAATATATACTGCCACCCACTTTTATGGTGCTTTAATACTAGTAACATAAGTAAGACAGAATAGACACGTTGCCCAGTTGATTAAATCATGGGAGGCAGGGACTCGGGCCCGTACTGTGATCTCCGGCAGCAAGGGCTATACTGGACTCAAGAGGACTCTTTTTCAGAAGCCAAATTAATAAAATTCCAGAGCCTTTATTTGTATATTTTATTTATCATGGCAAGTACAACAAAGAATAACATAAAAATGAGATCACCTGATTTTGATGTTAAGGAACTCTAAATACCATTAAAATGGCTTGTCTCAAGGTAAACTTGAAATAATTGTTCAACAATCTTCATAACGTCTGTTGAACAATTTAAGTTTAAAGGGTAAACTCTTAGAATTGAAACATATTTTATAAAATAAGTCCTTAGTGTCAACCTTTTTAAAGACATTTATACGTTGATGTAACATTAAGAAAATTATTGTGTGATGGAAATTAACAATTTCACTTTTTCTGAACTTTAGCTTATTAGTAAATAAAACGATGGTTCCTGAGCTGTACATTCCAATTTAAAGAAAAATTGAAACAATTATAAGAATTTTGATTTATTATGAGTTCATTTTTGAAATCACCATTTCTAAAATTTATTTATTCCATTCAAGAGTTTACTAACAAATTGCATGTTGAAATTAAAAGTGTTTTTCAATATCTTCCCTAAATAAAGATAAATTCAGATACTGTTTTCCTATCACTGATTTCAGAAATAACTGGATTGGATACTGTTTGGTGTGGATGTATGTAATGGTGCAACTCATATCTGCCTTCTTCTGAAAGTTGTCAATCGACATTCATTAAAATTCATTTTATATGATTGAGTACTAGAAAAGTTTAGGCTAAGCATCTGGGTTTACTACCTAAGACTAGTAAACAAAGACTTGAAATTATTAATATTTTTATATGAAATCATTTCTACATTTATAGTCTTGGCAAAGTTAAAAACCAAGAAGTTATTAAGTTCAGAACTGGACTTGAATTTAAAATCTTCATTATTAATGCCACTACTATTGATTTAGTTCCTCTTAAAAAGTATCATAAGTCCCTCAATTAGTGTTCTTATTGGAAATGTGTCTACAACACTTGGCTTGAATTTAATTTGTATCTGTATTAAAGTTTGGGGGTTAAAATGGTATATTAGTAAATCTATTAAGGCTTAGTTTTCTGTTCATACATGTGCTACTAACTATACAATAAAACTTTATTAACTGGGAATTCCATGGGATTTTCTTTCCTTTTAAAGGAAGCTGTATTTTGTATAAGTTTTATGACTACTGTTCTGGATGATGAATCAAGCAGTAATCCAAAACTGACTTTCAATGTGTTACTGAATATGGTTTAGATCCCAGAGGACAGGAAGGCTGTAGGGGAATAACTTACATCTCTTGTTTCCTCAAGTTGCAGATTATGACATGTAGCCATTGTGAACACTATGAGGAAGCCAAAAACTTCTGCTCCAAGCTGAGGGTGTCTGTAAGACTAGCCTGTAATTTCCACAAAGTGGAACTCACTTTGAGTCCCAGCACTCCTGTGGTCAAAGCAGCCAGACAGAAGCTAGGACTCAGGCCAGCTAGAGTGAGGACTGGGCAATAGGCCTATGAAGGATGGGTACTGAAGAAGAAGAGTTGGTTGATGACATGCTGACCAAGATGAAAAGGGGATACAAGCCTCAGGACAGAAAAGGCTCTGAGGAATATGAGAGGGTAATAATTATAAAATGCTAGTTGCATATATTGAGTGTTGACTATGTGACAAACACCATGCTAGGTGTTGCAGGCTTTGTTCATTTCATACTCACAATATCGCTTTTGGGTTAGTACTATGAAAGGCAGTATAGCTTAGTGTTTAGGCTAACAGACTGTGAAGCTGTAATCACAGCTCTATCACCAACTGTGTGATCTTGGGCAAATATCTTAACTTATACATACCTCAGTTTTCTAATCAGTAAATAGGGATAATAATAGTGCATACCTCATGAGGTCGTTAATGGCTAATAAATGAGATTATGTAAAATGCTTAAGACAAGGCCTTATATATCAGAAACATCACATAAGAATTACTATTCCCATTGAAATACATCAAAAGTAGATAATTGAGGTTCTCCACTGTCTCACAGTGTTCTAACAAAGAGTCAGTTGCTAGTCTATCTGAAACCAAACCTCTGTTCTTAAACACCAACTGTAGCACTTTCCTATGGTCATGCTAACTGGAGTTGTAAAAACTTATTTCTCCAACTTCTCAATCTCTCTCTTACTAATTCATGAAGGAATCTATTCTTGTTAAGAAGAAAGAGTTTGTTGTGAGGATATTATTAAACCTACCCATGCTCAAGATACTCTTAGAAATTAGAGGAAAGGAAGCTCTCACCTACCTGGGAACTTACTTCAAGACTGGACGAGACAATTCATTTATCCATGTAATTTTTTGATTGATCACCAATAATTCTGATGGGCATTAAGCATACACCAACGAAAAATAACTGATTATGTCACTAAAGGATCCTCCATTCTAGTGAGGATAAATGATAAAACATAATTTCAAGTGTCAGGTAAACAAAAGAGAAGTAAAGTTACAAATGAGGGAAGTTTTATTAGCATTACTTTACATGTGAATGACAGAAACTAGAAAAAGGAATACGTTCTTTCCAGCATTCCCACAATTTGAAGAAAACCTGCTAAAACTAATTCACGACGTCTGTCTGATTCCAATTTCTCTACTAGACCACACTGTCTTCCACATGGAACTCAGTGCCCTGCTACTTCAAGAATATTCCCTCTCTTTCTGCTCTAACCATAGAGGGTCAGTTTCTCAGGGTTCTGACAATGTTTTTGTTTTGAAATTCCAATTATCCCTTAGTACATGCCAAATTCCCCATTATACCTTATAACTATGTCTTTCCTGGGAGTGGGGTCTCAGATGAAGGTACCATTCCCTCCCATCTCCCATCAAAACTCTCCATCTTTCCATGTTCTCTTATTTCCACGTCCTGCTCTTCATGTTTATCCCTAGGCCAAGTGTTTTGAAAGCTCTAAAGAAACTTTTTAGTCCCAATATAAAGTACAATTAGGGATCAGACAGGAAGGGACATAGGAAAATCTAACTTTAACTTATATATATGTGTGACAAATAAAATATATATATAATTAAATATTCATATAAAATAATTTTATATGAATCAACATTATATAAATATAAATTTACATATATCACATCATATATATGTCACATCACATTTTCTTTCTCCATTTATCCATCAATGGATAGTTTGTTTAGTTGGTTTCCATATCTTGGCTATTGTGAATAATGCGAAAATGAACATGAGAGTGAGTTCTCTCTTAGAGATCCTGATTTCATTTCCTTTGGCTATATACTCAGAAGCGAGATTCCTGTATCATATGGTAGTTCTATTTTTAAATGTTTGAAGGAACCTCATGCTATTTTTCACAATGACTATAAGTCGTGGGGCCAGTCCCTGGAGTTTTTTGACTTATAAGCAATATAAGGATTAAGAACGTAAAGCTTGTTTTAAGTTTATGCATACTTAAGTACCATCATAAAAAATTATACATGAAACAATAAAATTATACATATAACAGTTGGAGTTATTTGTATTTGTCCTTTAAAATAGGCCTTCTAAATGCTTAAGTTTGAGGTATCTCAAATCACTTCATTAAGATCTGTGCTCAAATGTTTCCTTTTCAGAAAGATCTTCCCTGACCATCCTTTCTAAAATACTACATCCCCTGTCACACTCTTTTCACTTCTCATACATTTTTTTTTTCAATATCCCATGTGACTTCTGGACATAATATATATTTGTTTGTCTAATGTCTGTCTTTCCTCACTAAAATTCAAACTCTGTGAGTACAAGTGCTTTATTTTATTTACTGCTGTATCTCTAGGACTTATATCAGTGTCTGGCACATAGCAGGCCTTCAGGAAATATTTATTGAATGAAAAATACATGAATGAACTCTGTTCACAGTTATGAACAGAGCTGGAGTTTGATGAAGCCTTCACTTTCGGCTCCTCATGGATATTCACATGCAAAAGAATTAAATTTTACTCCAATCCTACACTATACACAAAAATCAACTCAAAATAGGGGGCAGCCCAGTGGTATAGCAGTTAAGTTTGTGTGCTCCGCTTTGGCGGCCCAGGGTTCACCGGTTTGCATTCCAGGCATAGACCTACTCACCACTTATCAAACCATGTGGTGACAGGCATCCCACATACAAAGTAGAGGAAGATGGGCATGGATGTTAGCTCAGGGCAAATCTTCCTCAAAATAAAATAATCAACTCGAAATGGATTAAAGACTTACCTGTAAGACCTGAAATCATAAAACTCCCAGAAGAAAACATAAAAGGAATCTCTTTGACACGGGTCTTGGCAATGATATTTTTAGAATGACGCCAAAAGCAGACAATAAAAGCAAAAATAAACAAGTGTTACTACATCAAACCAAAAAGCTTCTGCACAGCAAAGGAAATCATCAACAAACTGCAAAGGCAACCTACAGAATGGGAGAAATATTTGCAAACCACATATCTGATGAGGGGTTAATATCCAAAATATGTAAGGAATTCATACAACTCAATAGCAAAAAAATAAGTAACTTGATTAAAAAATGAACAAAAGACTTGAATAGACATTTTTCCAAAGAAGACACACAAATGGCCAATAGATACATGAAAAAGTGCTCAACATCACTAATCATCAGGGAAATGCAAATCAAAACCACAATGAGTTATCACCACACACGTGTTAGGATGGTTATTATTAAGTGTCTCTTAAAGAGAGAACAATTGTTGGCAAAGATGTGATTAAAAGGAAATCCTGGTACACTGTTGGTAGGGATGTAGGTTGGTCCAGCCATTATGAAAAACAGTATGGTACTTCCTGAAAAAATTAAAAATAGAACTACTATATGATCTGGTAGTCCCATTTTTGGTTTATGTAAAGGAAATGAAATCAGGATTTGGAAGAGGTATCTGTACTCCCATGTTCATTGTAGCACTATTCACAATAGTCAAGAAATAGAAACAACCTAAATGTCCATTGACAGATGAGTGGATAAAGAAAATGTGGCATATACACTCAGAAGAATATTATTCAGCCTTAAAATAGAAAGAAATTCTGTCATTTGCAACACGGATGGAGAGAGACATTATACTAAGTGAAATTAACTAGACACAGAAAAAAAAAGTTTTCATGATCTTCTTGTATGTAGACTCTAAAAGAGTCAAACTCAGAGAAGCAGAGAGTAGAATGGTGGTTCCCAGGGGTTGAAGAGAGGGGCATATGGGAGAGGTGATGGTCAAAGGAGACAAAGTTTCAGTTATACAAAGTTAAGTAAATTCTGGAGATCCACTATACAGCATACTACCTATACCTAACAATACTATATCGTATACCGAACACTTGCCAAGAGAGTAGATCTTATGTTAAGTGTTCTTACCACAAATCATAATAATAATAATAGATGGGGTAGGAGGAAACTTTGGGAGGTGATGGATATGTTTATGACCATCATGGTGGTGATGGTTTCATGGGTGTACACTTATCCCCAAACTCATCAAACGGTAAACATTAAATATGTAAACTTTTATATGTCAATCATACCTCAGTAAAGTACTTTAAAAACAGAAAATATAAAAATAATATTTCCCTAATAGGTTTATTAGGAGGGTAAAAATGTGTCAATACTTATAAAGCACATAGAAAAATTCTCTTAATAAGCACTTTATAAAAGTTTATATATGAGAATAAATGAATTTTTAAAAGGCTGAAGGAAGACCGGGCAAAATGTTATTATAGTCAATCCTTTCTGGGTGATGGAAACATGGATTATTACTACTTTTCTTTTTTGTACTTGTCTATATTTTTAAATTTCAAATTACCACAAACAAAATTGAAGAAATACTATGATTGTTGTTGAGTAACCACTATCTTGGACAAAGCATTGCGTGAGCCATATGCGGGTGGAAACTGCCTCTGTTTTATATACTACTGTATCTCCAGCACCTGGCACAATTCCTGACATATACTAAGCCTTCTAGAAATACCTATAAACTAATGACCGATTGGAGCCATCAGATATTAATAGGCATGTTTACTGATCTCGAGGAGTATGCAGTCTAGTGAGAGGCAGCACAAACTAATAATGTGCTTTTAACCTTAATCTAATAAGAAGTAGTTCATATTTTTGACAATATGATTTATCTAAGAATTACTATTCAGCACATAATTCCCAAGTCTTTTTTGCTAGCAGCATGAAAAAGCAGTAGAGTGGCAGGTTAAGAGGACGGAGTCAAGGAGGAGTTAAATAACCTCATGAGATGTTTCAAAAATGAATTCTGTCACTGACTAGCTGTGTTACATTGTGCACGTCACCTCACCTCCCTGAGCTCAGACTCCTCATCTCTAAAGTCAAGAAAATAAGACCACCTACCTCTTCAAGGTGATGCAATAACTAGATGAGATATTACATTTGCTTCATTTAGCTGAGTGCCTAGGACAGAGCAAGAACTCACTAAAATTATTAATTTGTGCCTTTTTAAATTGATATATAAGCAATAAGCCAAAAACACTGAGATTTGCTTAGAATGGAAGCCCAAAGTGTTAAAAGAGGACAGAAGAAAGACCCATTCCAACACATCAAGCAAAGTGTCCTGGAAAAGGCTGATTTCAAGCCTTACATGTTAGGTATATTAGATGAAGGAAACGATAAACAATAGCATGATAGTATAAGCGGGTGAGGGGGCTATGAGTCATGAGAAATGGGATATTCTCGGATGATGGTCATACGAGGAGAACAGGAAGTTTGAGTCCTAACTTGAAAATTCTGCAGAACACACAAAGTGAGATGCTCAAATGACCAGGAACTCAGGATTCCATAAAACATAAGATATAGTCACCTAGGGGTTTTTCCTGAGTGGAAAAACAAGGGTCATAAATCAGTATTTTATAAGTATACTTGGGGATGCTTCAGACAGGAGAGTAAAGAGTAAATTCTGGGGTTGAAAGTCTTAACTCTATTATTATTTTTTTTTTTTGAGGAAGATTAGCCCTGAGCTAACTACTGCCAATCCTCCCCTTTTTGCCAAGGAAGACTGATCCATGCCCATCTTCCTCTACTTTATACATGGGACGCCTACCACAGCATGGCTTTTGCCAAGAGGTGCCATGTCTGCACCCAGGACCCGAACCGGCGAACCCCGGGCCACCAAGAAGCAGAACATGCGAACTTAACCACTACACCACCGGGCCGGCCCCTTAACTCTATCATTTTTTGTTTTCTGAAGTTTTAAGAACATTATCCAATTAGGGGCTGCTCCTGAGCCTGGGAGAGGGGAAAGTGACTGGTGGCATCAGGAGTTCCAGTCTTTTTAGTCCAAACCCATGTGAACTTGTGAAAAAAAATGTTCTCCAACCCTATATATTGTCTTTCAGTGTAAATAATAGAGCTATTAGAACAATAGTCAGGAAGTTTGGGAGAGCCAGTCACTGTGGCACCTGAGCCAATCTCATCGAGGTGTTCTTTTTTGCCTAAAGTTGCTGGGTCAAGAGAGTGGTTGACAGGAGAGAAAGAAAGCACTGATACTCCCCAGGTTCCTTGGGGAAGAAATTCCAAAACTTCAATAATTGTTGGCTTGTTTTCTAATGTCTCCTCCATCTGAACATCAGGGACTTCTTGACAGTCTCAAGGGATGCTCCCTTCAGAGAGGGTGGAGTCCATGAGTGTCTACAGTCCCCTTAGCATGTAGAAGGTCCAGAGGAGGCAGAGAAGAAAACTTTCAGATTCATGAGGGTTGAAGGCATCTTAAGATCAGGTGCCATCCCTGTGTTGTTTTTCTGGCCAGCCTATCTGTTACTAAGACAGAAATTTGGGAAAGAATTACACCAACACGAACAAGCACATATCACTAAGAACAACAATTTTAGATCCAGAGATTGGGCACCAAGGATAGGATTGGTATTATCACTAAAGGAAATATTTTACTACCCTATTATCCCTGTCTGTCAGTTTTTTACCTCTTCAGGCTCATCCTTTTACTCCAATAAATTTTCACTAAAAAGTGAGGGGTACAGAGTACCCATTGAGTAAACTCATATTTCAATGTCTTTTCAGATGATTTCTAGCCTCCAGAATAATTGGTGCAAAGAGAAACGTCTGAATTTAAAAAAAGCATCATTCCATCAGCTGGCAACTAAATGAGAGAGCAAACTACTGGTCATCCTGCCATGAATTAACTACTGGAAATCCTCAATCAGAAAACAATTTCTCCAGGACTGCCCTTCTACCCTTCCAGGGAATTCTCTCACCCTCTCATTCTCTCTCCTTGTCTCTCTTCCCCATTTCTGTTTCCCTGTATTACTTTCTCTTTACAGCAGAAGACTGAAAGGAGAGTAAAATATATATTAATTTCTGAATTCCCAACATCAATGGAAAGAAGCCACAGTCCAAGTAACTAATATTTTCAGTTTTTTTAATTGCCTATAGGAAAAATAAAATGGAAAAATCCTTGGATAAATTATATTAGATCTTGGAAGAGTCTGTTATAATGATAGTTTGTCTTTGGGTGAACCCAAGACTATGGAAAGAAATAACTTAACAAGACCCTCTGAATTCATCCTCCTGGGACTCTCCTCTCGACCTGAAGATCAAAAGTCACTCTTTGCTGTGTTTCTCCCCATCTACCTCATCACCATGATAGGAAACCTGCTCATCATCCTGGCCATCCGCTCAGATACTCGCCTCCAGACACCCATGTACTTTTTCCTGAGTGTCCTGTCCTTTGTTGACATTTGCTATGTGACAGTCATTATCCCCAAGATGCTGGAGAACTTCTTATCAGAGACAAAGGCCATCTCTTACGGTGAGTGTCTGACCCAGATGTACTTTTTCATAGCCTTTGGAAACACAGACAGTTACCTCCTAGCAGCCATGGCCATTGACCACTATGTGGCCGTATGTAATCCTTTCCACTACATCACTATCATGAATCACAGATGCTGTGTCCTGCTTCTGGTCCTCTCCTTTTGCATTCCACACCTCCACTCCCTCCTGCACATTCTCCTGACAAATCAACTCACCTTCTGCACCTCCAATGTCATCCACCACTTTTTCTGTGATGACCAGCCAGTGCTAAAATTGTCCTGTTCCTCCCATTTTGTCAAAGAAATCACGGTAATGACAGAAGGACTGGCTGTCATAATGACCCCCTTTTCATGCATCATAATCTCTTATTTGAGAATCCTTATCACTGTTCTAAAGATCCCTTCTGCTGCTGGAAAGCACAAAGCCTTTTCCACTTGTGGCTCTCATCTCACGGTGGTGACCCTGTTTTATGGAAGTATTAGCTATGTCTATTTCCAGCCCCTGTCCAACTATACAGTCAAGGATCGGATAGCAACAATTATCTACACCATATTGACTCCAATGTTAAACCCATTTATCTATAGTCTAAGGAACAAAGACATGAAGCAGGGCTTGACAAATCTGATGCACAGGGTGAAATGCCAGTAAGAGGAGCTGAGGTCTTAAAAGAATCCCACAAATCTCTTGCCCCTGACTGAAGATTCTTAATGTCTCTGTGATTAGATTCTGAAGGATGATACCTTCCATGATGGTGCTTCATTGAACCCTGATAGAATGTTTATCACATGTGCTGAAGCTAATGTGTCGAGACAACTCTTGAATATAATGCCTACTTCCCAGTGATCTCTAATATTTTCTAGCTGGGACAAGGTCTACCTGAATCTTGTTCTCTACGTCCCAGGATAAACCTCAATCAAAATTCAATCTTCCTTTCCAGGAAATCATCTCCCTTTCACTTAATGCCCACCTTGCTGAAATTGCTCCTATCCTTGAATGTGATCACTATAAACTCCTGAGGACCCTTATTCACAAGGCTGAGTTTTCTTATGTAGTCATTAAAGTTGTTTGAATGTCTTTGAGAGTGTGTGTATGTGTGTGTGTGGTGTGTGTGACTTCAGCATATCAGCCCAAGGGCTCCTCAATAGCAAGCTCTCTCTCTTTCTCCCATTATAAAGGTCAGAACTACGACTCCTTCCTCCACAACACCTCGAAGATTAAGGCCTTGATCTCTATGGTTATTATACTTTAAACAAATGAAATTAGCCCACTAGATGACTTTGGGTGAATCAGTCCTAGGCCAGGTCCTCTAGAGCACATCGCCTCAGTGTTCTTCTCCCTGCTTCCCACCTGTCACAGCAGCCTGTGCATTAAGCCTCTCCTTAATTTCATTTGACCTGAATTCAACTGTACTACTTTCCCAGGAAGCAAATATTAAGTCCCAGTAACCCCAGTAGTGGATGCCTCCAACTACTGGGGATCTTTCTTCCTTAACAAACTTGAGTCAACCTACCAGAAAAACAGAATTCGATAGGAAAAAATGCTTTTGTTTATTTGTGAGTTCTGAAAAATATTGAAGTCACTACTAGTCCATCAATTTCTTTGGCAACTCAGAAACTTGTGAATTCATTTGTTCATGCAACAAATTTCTATTTCTTGTCCACCATATATTAGCCTTCTGGATTTATAAACGAAGATTTTGTCCTAGATGATAAGCCAAAAATCTGATGGGCAAAAATTTGTGGGAGCCTAAGGAAACAGAATAGCATAGGCAATACAAGCTTTTAAGTGAAATTTTGTGTCATTTGAGTTGTTTTAGTTTGCAAGGTACAGAGGAACACACATTCCTTGAAGTGACAGGTATCAAGTAAAAAATAACTCCAGGCTTAAGTAAGGAGAGACTTTATTTGAAAAGATTATTGCAGGAGGTGGGGAAGGGTCTATAGCAATAGGGAGAAGGGGGATATTGCAATTGGGAGAATACCCCAACCATATGTCTGCAAGGGTCAGGCAGGAAAGGACTTTTCTTCTATAGGGAGAAGTGAATGAAGCTAAAAATAACTACGTGTGTAGAAGTGAGATGAGCTGGTGACAGTAGTAAGATTGGATAGTTGACCAGGGAAAGTTTTTCCCTGAAGTCAGTCGATGCTTCTGATGGGCCATTATGGAGGGGTTGTGTGCTGACTCTGGCTGAGAGTGGGTCAAAGTTCAGCCATTTTCCAGAACATGAAAGGCTGGGGGGATTTCTGTAACTGTCACTGCTTTCCAGGACCATGGGACTCAGGTAAAATTCAACATTGTCACAGAGATTTATTGTAAGAATTCACAAGAAAAAAGAAAAGATGTAAATCTTAGCTGCACAAACAGATTTCACAAAGGAATAAGAATGAAAGCATCGTCATGCCCTACAGAGCCGGAACCTGGTTCAGACAATGGAAGGTTATTCAGGGCAAAGTGCAAAATTCATGAATATGTAATTTTGCTGCCCCTCCAGAGTTGGTTCACAGAGGCAGGTGGTGGTCATAGGAAGAACACAAAAGATAAGAGGCTTTTCTCCATTATTCTCATATGAAGATGTGTAGGAGAGAGGAGTCAACCAGCTGGGAGGAATTGGAGACTATGTAGAGATTAAGCAGAAATGAAAACTTCCCAATAGTAGGCTTGTCAAAGGATGTTTATAACGGCTGATGAAGGATCAGTTAGAAATTGTTCTTGTTATGAAAGTATTGACTCCAACTCAAAACATACACACAAACATATATTCCGAACATCTTTAGTAAACTCTACTCCATGAAGAACGACCATATGTGAGTAACTGGGGAAGGGCTTAGCTGCACATCTGGATCAATGTAGAGAATAACACAAGCATAAACTTATAGACAGAGGTCACAATAAGATTACAAGCCTCCTGGATTTGCAGAAATATTAGCAAGGGTTAAAATTTCCACTGACCATGGAGTTGAGGGACTATCTGATCTTACCTGGATTTTCAGCAGAGATCCTGCTGATGTTTAGACTATGTAATAACAGCCACCAAACCCAGAGTGCTTAACAGTAGAAGAGCCACTAGATACTTTACATACGTTATCATACTAATTCTCTACTAACTCTTTGATTAAAAAAATGCAAACTCATCATTTCTATCTCTCTGATGTGACAAATGAGAATCAAAAAGTCCAAATATCTTGTTGAAGAACAAACAACTCTTAACCTCAGATCTAGGGATCGAAATCTGTTCTGACAATTATGGTTTTTGCTCTTAACCCTTATCCTGCTCCTTAAGGGTGCATACGTGGCTGTAAAGACAAATTTCTCCAACATATTAATTCTACTTTCTGCAGTTTCTGGAAAAAAAAATCAATTCTAGGTCAATGAGGTGGAGCCCCTATTTGGCTTTCTCAGAAACAGGAATCCAGAGGCGGAGATGACCACGAGGATTTACACCTCTTAAAGATGTGCAGAAATCTCCATGATAACTTAAGCTTCTGCAGGTTGTGAAATGGGGGCACTGAACTCCATTAACTTAGTCCTCAAGAGGCAAGGGATCCCTCAGGGGCAGCTATATAATTAGTGCTACAATCTGATGAGTGCTTTTCATGTCCCAAGCTCTATACAACATATTTAATTCCCAGAATGATTCTATGATATAATATTATCACACTGCAGTCACTTCCACCTTACAGATGAGGTAACCAAGTTTCAGAGGGGTTAAAGAACTCACCCAGAGTTGATATTAGAGACAAGACACAAACTCCCATGTGCCCAACACTAAGATGCATGACCTTAACCATGACCATATCCTCCTACCCTAAGGGTCCAATATAACTGTGAGGACAACTTTCTCAAATATACTAATTTTCCCTTAAGTAATTCCTAAAAAGGATCCATACTGTCTAAGGAGAGAGGGCTTGTATGCATTATAGTCAGCAGCTAAGAGATGCCGTGCTTTAGAGCACTGTTGAGGATTAAAGGAGAGGAGCTGATTGTGGTCATGGTTTCATAGGTGTAAACATATGTCAAAACTCATCAAATTGTATACATAAAATATGTGCAGTTTTTGTAAATCAATTATACCTCAATAAGCTGTTTTTTTCAGCTTTCAATATTTGAATGCATAATCAATACTAAGAACTATTCTAGGCACTTCACTCAAGTCAATTCTTTCCACCTCAGGGCAAAACAAAAGCTATGAGGAAGATATTATCCATCGTGTACAGAGAGGAAATGGCAGTCCACAGAGGTGAACTGACTTGCCTGAAAATATACAGCTACTAAGTGGTCAAAGCCACCATTCCAAGTCTGTTCCAACTCAAAAGCCACACTCTCTGAATTAAACCAGCCTGTCCAATCCTATCCACATTACACCTCACAAAGTTATTGCAAAGTGCAAACCTAATGCTCCATCGATTCAGTCATTCTCAGAACAAGTGACAGTTAATCTGAGGAATGAAAGAGGAAACAGAGCCAGCCAAACAGCCAGGATGGCTGGATCATAACAAACAAGGCTTAGAACGGAATTGCCTTACAAAGTCCTGGGAAGGATTTTGAATTTTATTCCAAAGTATAATGAAAGTTATTTGATACGGAAGCAATATGATCTGATTAACATTAGGGTGAGAATGGTGGAGAGTCTTTTCTGAGAATTGTTGCACACTTTCTGTTTTCATACTTTGATCATTGTTTTCTTTCTTTTGGTATATGACAAGGTGTTTTGAGGTTTTGCTGTTGTTGCTGTTTTGCTTTTTATTTTATTGTATCTTCCTCAATTGGACAGTATATATCCAAAATTGAAGTCTATTAATTGTTACTCTTAAGTTTCAAAAGAATTACACTGTTATACTGCTTGAAGAGACCAGATAATACAGAACTGTACAATAGGTACAAGGGAGGAGAAGAGTGTAAGCCTTCACATGACATTTGAAGCAGTAGTTTACCATCAAATCCAACCTTAGAATGGCACTCGCTTCCCATCTTTGAAGTGGGGAGGCCAAATCAGCCTCAGAGGAGTCATTAATCCCAGATGTTAGATGGATCAGAAAACTGTCAGTGCTCTCCTCTCAGTAGAAGATGCTGCCGTGCAGCCCAGTTCCCCAACCCTCAGGAGAGGCTACAATTGCCAACTTTCTGATTCCCTCCTTCAGAGACCAATTTACCACTTGAGGTAGTCCCTTGAATCCCAATGACATGAATTCCATGAGCAAAAATCTGTCTCCATGAGACCTCGTTTGGAGGTTCTAGCAGAGGAGCACAACTACTCATTTACCCTTGATGAAGAATGGTCATCCTCTATCGGGGAAGGTCATCCTCTTCCACCGAGTGTACAGCTTTGGGAGGGACACACATGAAATTCATAGTGGTATAAGCCAATATGACCTCAAAAAAATTAGGTTTTTTTTTAAATATCTCCTCCTACAAGAGGGTTAAATGTGCCTCTGCCTAAAAGCTATAGCTCCAGCCATTCTAGAACCTCGGCCATTGTGGCAGACAACACTCAGCCCTTGTGCTGGGCAAAGCCTCCTCAGCACACCTACCCCACCATCCAATTGGACATCCACATTAAGCCATTTTTTAAAAGGATGTATTAGAAAACTATCGAGAAGTGAGAAAAAAATGAAGTTTAAAATAAACCAGCCACACCCTTAAGTAGGAAGACTATAATTTCCTACTCCTTAGGTGTGGTCTGTGCATAGTGACTTCCTCCAAAAGAGGACAGTATGAGAGGAAGTGATGGGGAGGTCACTTTACAGTGGAGAAGCCTCACAAACACTACTTCATCCAGGTCATCAAGGTCAACATCAATATTCATAAACCATGTTGACTGTATCACAGAGAGAACACAAGGCTGAAGTCAAGGCTTGGACCATGCAGAGTTCCTGTCTAGAGGATCTAGAGAAAACCATGCTTCCAAACTCATTCAGGTTATTGGCGGAATTCAGTTCCTTTCAAAGACAAAAATGAGTCCAATTTCCCAACTGGCTGTCAGGCAGGGATTCTCTCACCTCCTAGAGGCAAGTCACAATCTTTGCCACATGGTGCCTGCATCCCCAGTCCAGCAAGGACTCCTAGTATCCCTCTCATGCTTCCAATCTTTGATTTCCTCTGTCTCTGACCTCTTACCCAAATTTAAAGGGCTCCTATGATTAGGTCTGACTCACCCAGATAATCTCTCTCTCCTAAATTCAACTGAGCCATATAACATAACCTAATCACAGGAGTAAAAGTCATCGTATTCACAGTCCCATAAAATATGCAGGGCATAGGGCAGGGAAGGCCTCTGCTCGCCATTAGCAGGGAGGCGCCGCCCAGCAACCAGAACAAAGGGAAGCTCCCAGAGAGCAGATTCCCCAGCAGGGCACCAGCCCACCAGCCGCTGCCAAGCCCACGGTCTCCGGCTGTGCACGGGATGGTGCAGGAGGTGCCCAGACTTCCCGTGGATGTGCTTGAGGACTGGGTGGAGCTCCAGCACCTGGCTCCACGGCCCAGGGGGAAACTGCAGGGTCCCGCACCCACCAGCAGGGAAAGCCTCTGCTCGCCATTAGCATGGAGACCCCACCTAGCATTTGGAACACCAGGAAGCTCCCAAGAGCAGAATTCCCCGCAAGGCAGCAGCCCACCAGCCACTGCCAGGCCCACGGACTCTGGCCATGTCCCAGACGAGGCAAGGGGCTCCCAGAGAGTCCATGAGAGTGGTGTGGGGCTGGGTGGAGCTCCAGTGGAACGGCTACATGGCCCAGGGGGGAACTCCAGGTTCCCACAGCAGCCTCAGAGAAAGCCTCTGCACAGCACTAGTGGAGAGGTCCTGACTGGCAATCACAAGGCTGGAAGGCCCTGGGGCAAAAGTAGCACAGCTAGGTGAGCTAACCCCAGACTGTAGAAGATACCCATAGTTCTGAAGGGACCTATAGTGGACAAGTGTGATTTTGTGGGCTCTGACAGTGACAAAGCTGAGATTATAGGTGATCCTGCTCCTGGATGCTGGGAAAGCCCATAACACCACTGCAGACCCCAAGGAGGGAGCGCATCTAGGTGGGCTGCAACAGTAGGCACCAGCAGCCTGAGGCCCCCTTGTGATTGTCCCCACAACTGATGAGGGACCCCACAGGGCCACTGTGACTACGAGGAGGGGCCCAGGTCCAGTCAGTAACAGCTGACAGGGTTCCTGGTTGGTGCAGTCTAAACAGCTGCTCCCGCCCACACACCAGTTGCAACAAGTGGAAGCAGCGACTAAACTCTATCTCTATGCAGAGGCACAAATCCACACCATCAAGCAGTATGAAAAAATATATTCAATCTCCAGAACAGAAGGAAAATGATAAGCACCCAGAAAACAATCCCAAAGACAATGAAATCTATAACCTAAATGACGATGATTTCAAAACAGTCATTATTTAAAAACTCAACAAGTTAAAAGAGAATTCAGATAGACAACTCAATGAGTTCAGGAGCTATGTCACAAAAGAGCTTGATACTGTAAAGAAGAACTAGAGATGAAGAACACAATGGAGGAGATTAAGAAAAATCTGGACTCTCTGAACAGTAGGGTCAATAATATGGAGGACAGAATTAGCAATTTGGAGGATAGGAATATAGAAATGCTGCAGACAGAGGAGGAGAGAGAACTAAGACTAAAAAGAAATGAAGAAACTCTCCAAGAATTATCCGATTCAATTAGGAGATGCAACATAAGGGTTATAGGTATACCAGAGGGAGAAGAGAAGGAGAAGAGGGCAGACGGCCTGTTCAAAGAAATAATGGCTGAGAACTTTCCAAACTTGGGAAGAGAGATGGAACTTTATGTGACCTCCAAACTTTTTTAATGCAAGAAGACCAACCCCAAGGCATATAGTAGTGAAGCTAGCAAAAGTCAATGACAAAGAGAAAATACTAAGGGCAGCCAGGCAGAAGAAAATAACTTACAAAGGAAACCCCATAAGGCTATCAGCAGATTTCTCAGGAGATACCTTACAGGCTAGAAGAGATTGGAATGAAATATTCAAAACTCTGAAGGACGAAAACCTGCAGCCAAGAATACTTTACCCAGCGAAAATATCCTTCAAATACGATGGAGAAATAAAAACTTTCCCAGATAAACAAAAGTTAAGTGAGTTCATTGCCACAAAACCTCCTCTTCAAAAAATGCTCAGGAAAAACCTCATACCTGAAAATTCAAAAAAGGAAAAGGGTTACAAAATCCAGAAGAAAGGAGATAAGCAGAAGGACAATAACACAAAGTAGCAGCTCTCCATCAGGACAGGTTAGCAAAAGTTAAATAAAACATTAAAGATAAATGGAACAGAAACACCAAGAATAAATATAACCAAGTCATTTTAACCACAAATTCACAACACAAAAAAGAAAAGAAAAAAAATTTCTGACAATAACAACCTAGAAGGGGAAGAGAAAAGGGATGGAATGTTTTAATTTAAGGAAATAAGAGGCTATCAGAAAAAGGACTATCTCATCTACAAGATGTGTTATACAAACCACCTGGTAACCACTAAACAAATAACAAGAATAAAGACACAAATTACAAATAAGAAGAAAGTGAATACAGAAAGTTACCTACTTGAACTAGGAATCCAAAAATCATGGGACAAGAAACAAATGAAATGCAAAAGAACTGGAAAACAAGTGATAAAATGGCAGCAGTAGGCCCCTACGTTTCAATAATCACTCTAAATGTAAATGGATTGAACTCTCCAATCAAAAGACACAGAGTGGCAGGACGGATCAAAGAACAAGATCCAACAATATGCTGCCTCCAGGAAACACACCTCAGCCCCAAAGACAAACACAGACTCAGAGTGAAGGGATGGAAGACAATACTCAAGCTAATAATGAACAAAAGAAAGCAGGTGTTGCCATACTTATATCAGACAAAGTAGACTTCAAAGCAAAACAGATAAAGAAAGACAAAGAGGGGCATTATATAATGATAAAAGGGATGCTCCACCAAGATGACATGACACTTATAAATATATACGCACCCAACACAGGAGCACCAAAATTTGTAAAGAAACTATTAACAGAACTAAAAGGAGACATCAACAACAATACAATAATAGTAGGGGACCTCAACACCCCATTAATACCAATGGACAGATCATCCAGACAGAAAATCAACAAGGAGATTATAGAATTAAATGAAAAATTAGATCAGATGGACTTAATAGATATATATAGAACACTTCATCCAAAAACAGCAGGTTACACATTCTTCTCAAGTGCACATGGAACATTCGCGAGGATAGACCATATCTTGGGAAACAAAGCAAGCATCAATAAGTTCAAGAGCGTTGAAATAATATCGAGCATCTTTTCGGATCATAATGCTATGAAACTAGAAATCAACTACAAGAATAAAGCTGGGAAAGGGGCAAAAATGTGGAGACTAAACAACATGCTACTGAACAAACAATGGATTATTGAAGAAATTAAAGAAGAAATCAAATATTATCTGGAGACAAATGAAAATGAAAACACACCATACCAACTTCTTTGGGACGCAGCAAAGGCAGTCCTAAGAGGGAAATTCATTGCAATACAGGCTCAACTCAATAAGCAAGAAAAATCTTACGTAAACAACTTCAAACAACACCTAATGGAATTAGAAAAAGAAGAACAAACAAAGCCCAAAGTCAGTAGGAGGAGGGAAATAATAAAAATTAGAGCAAAATAAACGATATTGAAACAAAAAAGACAGTAGAAAGGATCAATGAAACAAAGAGTTGGTTCTTCAAAAAAATTAACAAAATTGATAAACCCTTAGCCAGACTCACTAAGAAAAAAAGAGAGAAGTCTCAAATAAATAAAATTAGAAATGAGAGAGGAGAAATCACAACAGATACCGAAGAAATACAAAGGATCATAAGAGAATACTATGAAAAACTATATGCCAACAAATTGAACAACCTAGAAGAAATGGGTAAACTCCTAGACTCATACAACCTCCCCAAACTGAATCAGGAAGAAATAGAGAATCTGAATAGACCAATCACAAGTAAAGAAATAGAAACAGTAATCAAAAACCTCCCCAAAAATAAGAGTCCAGGACCAGACGGCTTCTCTGGAGAATTCTACCAAACATTCAAAGAAGATTTAATACCTATCCTTCTCAAACTATTCCAGAAAATTGAGGAAGATGGAGCACTCCCTAATACATTCTATGAAGCCAACATCACCCTGATCCCCAAACCTGACAAGGACAACACAAAGAAGGAAAACTACAGGTCAATATCACTGACGAACATAGATGCAAAAATCCTCAACAAAATTTGGCAAACCGAATACAGCAATATATCAAAAAGATTATACACCATGATCAAGTGGGATTTATACCAGGGACACAGGGATGGTTCAACATCCGCAAGTCAATCAGTGTGATTCACTACATTAACAAAATGAGAAACAAAAACCACATGATCATCTCAATAGATGCAGAGAAAGCATTCGACAAGATCCAACATTCATTTATGATAAAAACCCTCAATAAAATAGGTATAGAAGGAAAGTACCTCAACATAATAAAGGCCATATATGACAAACCCACAGCCAACACCATACTCAACAGACAAAAACTGAAACCCATCCCTCTCAGAACAGGAACAAGACAAGGGTGCCCACTTTCACCACTCTTATTCAACATAGTACTGGAGGTGTTGGCCAGAGCAATTTGGCAGGAAAAAGAAATAAAAGGAATCCAAATAGGCAACGAAGAAGTAAAACTCTCACTGTTTGCAGACGACATGATCTTATATATAGAAAATCCCAAAGAATCCATAGAAAAACTATTAGAAACAATCAACAGCTACAGCAAAGTTGCAGGGTATAAAATCAACATACAGAAATCAGTAGCATTTCTATATGCTAACAATGAACTAACAGAAAAAGATCTCAAGAACTCAATCCCATTCATAATCGCAACAAAAAGAATAAAATACTGTGAGATAAATTTAACCAAGGAAGTGAAAGACCTATACAACGAAAACTACAAGACTTTCTTGAAAGAAATCGATGACGACATAAAGAGATGGAAAGACATGACATGCACATGGATTGGAAGAATAAACATAGTTAAAATGTCCATACTACCTAAAGCAATCTACAGATTCAACGCCATCCCAATCAGAATCCCAATGACATTCTTTACAGAAATTGAACAAAGAATCCTAAAATTCATATGGGGCAACAAAAGACCCCAAATTGCTAAAGCAATCCTGAGAAAGAAGAACAAAGCTGGAGGCATCACAATCCCTGACTTCAAAACATACTACAAAGCTACAGTAATCAAAACAGCATGGTACTGGTACAAAAACAGGTGCACAGATCAATAGAACAGAATTGAAAACCCAGAAATAAAACCACACATCTATGAACAGCTTATCTTTGACAAAGGAGCTGAGGGCCTACAATGGAGAAAAGAAAGTCTCTTCAACAAATGGTGCTGGGAAAACTGGACAGCCACATGTAAAAGAATGAAAATCGACCATTCTTTTTCACCATTCACTAAAATAAACTCAAAATGGATCAAAGACCTAAAGATTAGGCCTGAAACAATAAGTCTTCTAGAAGAGAATATAGGCAGTACACTCTTTGACATCATCTTCAAAAGAATCTTTTCGGACACCATAACCCCTCAGATGAGGGAAACAATAGAAAGAATAAACAAATGGGACTTCATCAGACTAAAGAGCTTCTTCAAGGCAAGGGAAAACAGGATTGAAACAAAAAAACAGCCCAGTAATTGGGAAAAAAATATTTACAAGTCATTTATCCAACAAATGGTTAATCTCCATAATATATAAAGAACTCACACAACTCAACAACAAAAAATCAAACAACCCAATCACAAAACGGGCAGGGGACATGAACATACATTTCGCCAAAGAAGATATACAGATGGCCAATAGACACATGAAAAGATGCTCATCATCACTAATCATCAGGGAAATGCAAATCAAAACTACACTAAGGTATCACCTTACACCTGTTAGAATGGCAAAAATATCCAAAACCAAGAGTGACAAATGTTGGAGAGGCTGTGGAGAAAAAGGAACCCTCATACACTGTCGGTGGAAATGCAAACTGGTGCAGCCACTATGGAAAACAGTATGGAGATTCCTCAAAAAGTTAAAAATAGAAATACCTTATGACCCAGCCATCCCACTACTGGGTATCTATCCTAAGAACCTGAAATCAGCAATTCCAAAAGTCCCATGCACCCCTATGTTCATCGTAGCATTATTCACAATAGCCAAGTCATGGAACCAACCTAAGTGCCCAGAAACTGATGATTGGATAAAGAAGACATGGTATATATATACAATGGAATATTACTCAGCCATAAAAAAGGACAAAGCCGTCCCATTCACAACAACAAGGATAGACCTTGAGGGTATTATGTTGAGTGAAATAAGCCAGACAAAGACAAACTCTGTATGACTCCACTCATAGGTGGTAGTTAACATATAGATAAAGAGAACTGATTAGTGGTTACCAGGGGAAAGAGGGGGTGGGGGAGGGCACTAGGGGTGAAGTGGTGTACCTATAACATGACTAATAATGATGTACAACTGTAATTTCACAAGGTTGTTAACTATCATAATCTTAATAAAAAAGACAATAATCAAAACAAACAAACAAAAAATATGCAGGGCATATATACTAGACGATATGGATGTTTGGGACCACTTTAGAATTCTGCCTACCGTACTTATGTTTACCTGTCACCTTTCGAGAAGGAAAGTACTTAAGCCCAAGGATTTTCCCACTCACCAGTCTAGGACAACAGCCATGTGGTCACAGTGGCTTCATTATTTTATATTAGAAAGGTCATCATAGTGCCTCTAAGACACAAGAGTACACCCATGCTCCTAAGGTTGATTGCTGCAGAAAGATAATGAGATACTATGAGGACTGTGAGAAAACAAATAACATGATGTTTTCTAATGCAGTCAGAACACTGACTGCCTAGCAATCACAGAAAAATGACTCGATAAATGGTTAATTTTTGTTTATTGTTATTACTACTATTATTAATTAGATCTCTTTAGCTCTCTAGATATTAATTTAAGCTATCTAAACAAAGTCAAAATACTGAATTTTTTTGCAAGTGAATAAGATAGCTTAAAGAGTTATAAAGTGACATTTTAATAATTTTGGTGTTTGAAGATTGCTCATTGGCAATTTGGGCTCAGTAAGATGTCTGATTTTCCTGAGCTACTAAACACACCCTTGATATTATTAATGTCAGTTGTACCTACTTCTGTAAATGTCCAGTTTGCACATAAATATAAAAACAGATTCAAAGTATAACCAGATCTGAGTCTAAATCTTTCTCTATTACACCCAATACTGAGAATTTCATTTCAATAAAACATGATCCATCTCATTTCCTTAATATTGTTTAGTTGAAATTTCCTGGATGTTGTAGTTTTCTTTATATCTAATTTGTAAACTTTGTTTAGTTTTTCAAACATAACAATTTTGCCATGGATCATTGTTGTAGGAGGCTTTTCTGCTTAATATTGATGGGTTGGCAAGAATGAAGGAAATATCAACCCACCTCAGTGATCTGCTATGGAAAAAGGGAAAGTGAGCTAGTGCTTGTGTGCCAGCTACAGTGATATAATAAAACCTCAATGCAGCATTATTCACAATAGCCAAGATGTGGAAACAACCTAAGTGTCTGTCAATGAATGAATGGTTAAAGAAAATGTGATATAGATATATCACATTTATGTAAATTTTATATATATATACTTTATATTTATATTTATATTTAAATATTTCATATTTATATAAATCTTATATATATATATATATATATATATATATATAAGATCTGGGAATCCAACGTACAGCATGGTCGTGATAGTTAACAATACTATATCATATGCTTGAAATTTGCTAAGATAGATCTTAAGTGTTTTTATAACAAAAAAAACCATAACTATGTGATGATATCTTAATTACCCTTATTGTGGTAATCATTTCACAATATATACATATATCAAGTCATCACACCCTACATCTTAAATTTACACAATATTGTCAATTATATTTCAATAAAGCTGGGGGGAAAATTGACAAGTACTGTTGCAGCTCAGATACTCCAAGAGGCAAACTCTGAGCTGGAGATTTGAGTGCAGGAGGCTTATTGGCGAATGTTCTTGTGATCAACATTTCAGGAAGGAAAAGAAAGGACCGCAGGATTGGGTTGAGCTACGATGCAATCTCCAAGGAAGCATCAGTTGACAATTCTGAAATTGGGATGACCTCCAGAGCTGTCACAAGTTGGGGTAAGAGGGCCAGATCTTTATACCGCCGCTTCAATCAGTCATTGCCTGCAGGCTGCTCCAGACAGAGTGCATGATCTTGGACTAGACAGCTTTCTCCAGCTGAGGCAAACCCTAAAGGGAACTTACAGCAAATGACTGTCTCCCAGCAGCCTCCCCAAAACTGGGGCAATAAACCCTTCATTCCTAAAAGGGATCTGGAAGTGCACAACAATACCCACCTCAAGTACCTGACACATAGTAATTACTAATCAGTGTTACTTACTGTTGTTTTCATCATCATCGTCATCCTTAGACTCTTTTCTTTGTTCCCTTAAGACACTCAATATTGCATTTCTCTCTGCTTAGTCGACGAAATCATATATGTTGTGATTTCTCTCCTGTTTTAACTGTATCCTGATGCTATCTTGTAATTTCAATATTGTTAGGTCATAATAGGTACATATTCCAAAAAATCATTGGGCATCTGCTAGATTCCAGTCACTTTCCTAGACACTGGTGACCCAACAACAATAAATGAAATAAAATGTGTTCCTTCCCAATGGGTCTTCTGGAAAAGCTGATACAGAAGAAGTGATTACAAGTGTGATAAATATTTTCAGAAGAATTGAGGAACACTTTGGGGGAGTCTAAATCAGCAATACTTCACTTTTACCATATAATCTTATTTAATGTTCACAACCCAACGAGATAGACTTTATTACTCCTATTTTATAGATGAATGTAGTGAGGCTCCATTAAGAAAAGTGACAGGCCTAAGGTCACTCAGCTTGTGACCCATGGGGCAGGGATTCAAAGACAGATATGCTGCCTCCAAACTTACGACTTCTGCAGAAGACCAGGGAAAGGAAAATGCAAGTTGTTGGACCATAATTAAAGCTCCAAGTTATGTTTAGGTTTAGAAACAGAGTCATTTAATTCCAAGTCTTTTTTAACTTCATCAGAAGGGATGCTATTGTGATCCTAACCCTAAACCAAGAGCTGCTCTGTTCGTTTATAATTTCTGGGAAACAAAAGACCCAGAAAAGTAGAAAAAAATCTTAAACCAAAGACTTCATCTTGAGTTTAGTTATATAGTCAACAATCAACAAAAAAAAAATGCATTTTATATACAATCATTATCTCCCTTCCTAGCCATGTTTGATGACTTTCTACAACTATCTAAAACTAATTTTCACTTTAGGTGACTGATAAAAAAACAATTTGAGAGGAAGAGAGTCTTATCACTAACATTAACTGAAGGAAAATGCATAAGAGCAAACCCGAGTTTGTGAGAAGTATATTTAAGCTTAATTTACATTGGGATGCTCATTTTAACGTGATTAAGTGGTGAGCAAAAGACCTTTGTTTAAGTCTTTTTATTTTTTTCTTTTCATAAACTGAGATATTTTACAGACCAACATCTGAAAAAAGTTCTTCTAGGTTCAAATGATAAGCTTCATAATCTCCCTTAGATTAGAGTTGATTATCTCCTTACAGAAAAATTCTTCTGATTTTATCTTTTCATCCTCAAAAGGCAGCATTCAATTAGCATATTTCCACATTTTCTCTCTGATTTTGTATTTTATCTTAATATGACTGGTCAAATTGCAATCATTAAGAATTTTTGCACCTTTTTTTTCCCCACTCTTCCTTACCTCTTGCAACAATCTTTTCACTTAAAGTCTATTTTGTCTGATATTAGCATAGCCACCTCAGCTCTCCTTTGGTTACTATTTTCATTGAATATCTTTCTCCATCTCTCATTTTTATTTGTGTCTTTGGATCTAAGGTGAGTCTTGTAGACAGTATACGGTTGGATCACGTTTCTTTTTTTTTAATCCATTCTGCCAAACTTTGTCTTTTAATTGAAGCGTTTAATCTATATACATTTAAGGTAATTACTACTAAATAAGAAATTACTTCTATCACTTTACTACTTGTCTTCTATATGTCTTGCATCTTTTTTTATTCCTCAATTCCTCCATTACTTCCTTCTTTTTTGTTAAATTGATTTTTTTCTAGCATACTGTTTTGATTCCTTTCTCAATTCCTTTTCTATATACATATTTTTAGCTATTTTCTTCGTGGTTACTCTGGGAATTACTGTTAACATCTTATATTTATTACAATCCAGTTTTAATTAATACCAATGTTCCAGTATTTAGAAGTATTAGATGACAACAATAATTAGAAAAAGGTACACTATTTTGATGATAGTTAAACCTATTTTCTCCATTTTAGTCAGTTTCTTCTTCTCTAGAATAGCAAAATATTTTCTTTAGAATTATTAACCTACCTTCTAGTTATGGTAAAGTTCTCAGAAGAAACAGTGAGCAGCAGAATGAGGGCTAATCACAATAAGCTGGTACTTATTGTTTAGTAGGTCTCCTCTTTGACACAATAGGATAATTAAAATGAACATTTTATTTTTTTAATATATTCCAGTATCATAAAAATAAGTATTGACATTTCAAGGTAGGAAAGAACTGAACAAGAAATAGATTAAATAACTGTAGAAGCAAAGAGCTAAGGAAATGAGAGTTAGTGTCTTCTAACGTTTGAAAATATATTGCTTAGGCTGTTAGCTTAGGTCAATTTCATAAACATTTATTGAGCACCCTCTGCAGTAAGGCTGTGTGGTAAGTACTGTGGGATCCCAGTCTATAAGATCTAAAGGGGAAAATTATGTCTCTTTTCCTCAGTGCTATATACCCCAGTGATTATATAGTTCACGGTAAACACATAAGAAATACTTATAGACTGATTGGGGCAAACACAGATGAACTGAACATTATTCTTGACTTCCTTAACTCCAAATTATTGAATTTAATTGAATCTAAAATGCCATCAATTGTACAGAGCATTATTTTAATGCAATATTGAGAAAAAATGCAGCCAATTATTTGAGACATGCCATAGATTTAAATGTCTCCTAAAATAAGAGATGCTAAAATGTGCAAAAAAGTGACTCTTAGAATCAATAAAATATGGTAGCTAGATTATGGACAATATAGCACACAGTGTCTGGAATCAGGCTTGGATTTGAATCATGGCTCCAAAGGAAAGTAGTCCTTATGCTAAAAGCCTATGCTTTTAATCGTAATATGGAAAATAAAAAAAAATAAGGTGAAATTTTGGGTCCATTAGCCATTTGAAAGCTGTTTTTTAACTTAAAACTGTTAATTTGGGCAGACCAAAACAGGAACACCTTTTAGTGTAGTGGTTCAACTACAGTCAGCCCTCCATCCCCAGGTTCCACACTGCAGATCAAAAGTCCTACAGTTCTTGCATCTGTGTGAACATGCACAGACTTTTTTCTTGTCATTATTCCCTAAACAATACAGTCTAACAACTGTTTATGTACGATTAACATTGTATTAGGTATTATAAGTAATCTAGAGATTATTTCAGGTATATGGGAGGATGTGTGTTGGTTATATGTAAATATTACACCATTTTATACAGGGGACTTGAGCATGCATAGATTTTGATATCCACAGGGGTCCTGGAAGCAAACCCCCATGGATACTGAGAGACAACTACACATGGTTTGGCTTCAAACGGCCCTTGGTTCAAGTTATGTTTTGCCAGCTACCTTATTCTTGTGAGTCACTATAAAATGAAGACAGTAAGTACACATTATGAGGTTGTTGTGTAATTTACATGAGAAAAGCTTATAAGTCACTGAGCACATAAATGTTAGTTGCCTTTCTTTAAGTTAAAAATTATGTGACAATGAATGTAATTTGTATTTAATGGAAATCCATGTACTAAGGGAGCAGAGAAGACAGATACTTCATTCTGATCAGGTGATGGAGGAATGATTCCTGTAGGAAGCTGTGTTTGAGCCTGGAGATCCAAGTGAAGAGAGAAATATAAGAAAGTGAGGTGGTTGAATTGTAAGATGTGATCAGAAATCAATAAGTAACAGGCAATGGGCAATATGTATTTGGCAGGACATGTTGGGACCCTGATACATGGATTCTGTGTGCTTTCACAAATTAAGAGGAAAAGATCTGAAGCTGGCGGCCTTCCCTAGTGGTGGTAGCAAGGAATGGCAATCAAATATCTGAGCTGAAGATCTGAGGCTTGGCTAATAAGGGAAGGGTGGCCTAAGGTTGGGTTCAAAGATTATGCCACTCTCTTTTGTTACAGGACAGAGTCACAAGGCCACAGCTAGTAAACTAGCAGATGTATCTAAACTTAGGAGGGGTGGAGCAGAAGGTACCCAGGATGCTGGGGTGCTCTGAGGTGGCTGTTCTTTCAAAACATCGAGGCACTAAGGGGGAGGCCATATCGAAGCTTCATAGGTTCAAGGAGGACCTGGATAGGACCTAGATGTCTCTGCCTGGTACTCTGTCCTCAGTGTTACATGGGACATCTCCCAGGTGAGCCCTCAGAGTGGTTGGAAAAGCCAGGGACAGAAAATTATTGTCCATCTTAGACACCTACACCAGGCTAAGCAGATGTTGCACTATACCTAGAGGTTCCAGGAGAGGGATGGAAGGCCACCTGCAAGGGAGAACGCTTGTAATTCCCATGGATCCTTGGAGACAATCCTGCACAAAATTAATGGAGGTTTGTTTTCTTACTCTCTCCCCCACCAAACACCAGGGACTTAGTGACACAGTATCTGAAGATATCCCCATGAGGAAAGGAGGGGCTGTGATTATCTACAGCTTCTTAAGGACAGCAAGAATACAAGGAAGGGGGCATTCAACTCAAGAAGCATCAGGAGATTTTCTACAATTGGATACCTTTTCTGTATGCTGTTTTTTGGCACAATTTTGTCTTCTTCTTGACTAATCATTCCACAGAGCATAAATGAGGGGAATGAAATGAATACAGGAGGCAAGACTTCAATGTCATTTCCAGGTAAGAAATCAGCATTGAGAATGCCTAGTGAGAAGGTGTGAATATCTGATCTCAGAAAGATAATCACTGGACACTAAATAAGAGAGCTAACTTATCTTCATGCTACACATTGATTTTTTATATCTATGTTATAAAGTTGACTCTTCCTTTACTCTAGTCTACTTGTAAGTCACATTCCTCTGAGCTCAGGATATGAATTATCAGCCAAAGAGCAAGGAAATTTGGTAGAGAATTTTCTCACATAGGTTCATTCCATCTCTCTCACTTTCCCCTCCGCCATCTTTTTTTCCCTATAACCATTTACACTCAACCCAGTGTTCTTTAAATGATTTTCTTGCTTCCATTGTAAATGATGTGGAAAGATGCATCTTGATTTTAAAAGATGGTTATTTATCAGTCACAAGCTAGATGAGATAACTATCTCATGATGGGGGTTAGCAATTGATAATCCTTAATCAGAAGCTGACCTGAACCTGATTCATAGACTGCATCTGTGGTTCCTGTGATTATCAGTCACAGAGTAGGAAGGAAGAAAAACAAATCAAGCTCTCCATCTAGTCTCTCTTTCTCTTTCCTTACATCTGTTTCTATAGATTTCTTTCTTGAATACTTAAAAAGAACGAGAAAACACACTTTTGGCTTTGATTTTTCCATATTCAGGAAGGAAAACATCAGAGTAAATGCTGATTATATTAATAATTGCTCAGTGTAAGAACAAGATGGAAAGAGGCATGACCTAGATGACTTAAGAGCTTTTAATTGACAGCATTGTTTATCTGTAGGTCATACAAGTCCATGGGAATGTCCAATCTGACAAGATTCTCTGAATTCATCCTCCTGGGACTCTCCTCTCGCCTTGAGGACCAGAAGCCACTCTTTGCCCTCTTTCTTATCATGTACCTGGTCACCTTGATGGGAAATCTGCTCATCATCTTGGCTATCCGCTCTGATCCTCAACTCCAAAACCCCATGTATTTCTTCCTGAGCATCTTGTCCTTTGCTGATATTTGCTACACAACAGTCATAGTCCCTAAGATGTTAGTGAACTTCTTGTCAGAGACAAAGACTATTTCCTATGCTGAATGTCTGGCACAGATGTATTTCTTCCTGGTCTTTGGAAACATAGACAGTTATCTCCTGGCAGCTATGGCCATTGACCGCTATGTAGCCATTTGTAAGCCTTTCCACTACGTCACTATTATGAACCACAGATGCTGTATGTTGCTACTGGCCTTCTCTATAGCTTTCTCCTACCTCCACTCCCTCTTACATGTCCTCCTGGTGAATCAACTCACCTTTTGTGCATCAAATGTAATCCATCACTTTTTTTGTGATGTCAACCCTCTTCTGAAACTGGCCTGCTCTTCGACCTCTGTCAATGAAGTTGTGGCCATGACAGAAGGGCTGGCCTCTGTGATGGCCCCATTTGTCTGCATTATCATCTCTTACCTGAGAATCCTTATTGCCGTCCTCAATATTCCCTCAGCTAGTGGAAAACGCAAAGCCTTCTCCACCTGCAGCTCCCACCTCACGCTGGTGACTCTGTTTTATGGGAGTATTAGCTATGTCTATCTCCAGCCATTATCGAGCTATACTGTCAAGAAACAAATAGCAACAATTACCTACACCATACTGACACCAATGTTGAACCCATTTATCTACAGCTTAAGAAACAAAGACATGAAACAGGGCTTAGAGAAATTGATGAGCAGAATTAAGCCTCAAATGGATAGGCTTTCTACTGCAAAAGCCAACAAATTCTGTGGACCCTGATTGCAAAGTGTGGGTGTGTGTGCACATGTGCACACACACACCAGCACCTGGGGCTAGTTTTTTGTGAAGAAATACTCTTTCATCAATTATTGCTGAACCCTGTAGTTTTCCACCCTGTGGTCTTTGTCACGCCATGTTAGAAGTTCTATTCATGTCTTTGTACATATTCTGAAATTGTAGACTCACTCCATAATATCTCTGCATTCCAGAAAATCATATTCCCTTTACACCTTCCACATTTATTTGGAACCTCTTCTATTTCCTTCTATTTATAAATTCAGCCAAGTTTGGTCACTTGAATTACCAAACAATTTTTGTGCTCTTCTGTATAGAAATCTATGTATATGCAAAGATGTTTATGCATACACAGCCACTCTATTTGAAACTGTTACAAAATTTTTTGCAATGTGCATGTGTGTGTTCATATTTGTCAATTCCCTATCAGACCACGAGCTTCCCCTGCAGAGTCTATGTTCCCCAATCATGCCATGATAAAACTACGTCTCTTTTTTAAATTCTCCCAACAGCTGGATATCCTGGGCTCTGGAGCCATTAGATTCTCAACAACTGACATCAGTCACCTAACTGACTATTAGTAAGTGAGCTCTATGCCTCTTTACATGTTTTGGTCTCGTCTCTTCCCTCCTTTCATGTGCTCATTCATCACCTGACTCCTTGTTGGTATGCTTGTCTCTCCAGAGATGCCTGTATATCCATGTCCTTCTACCTATCATTTTTTTCAGAATTAAATAAAGTTTATTCCATGTAATCAGAAATGCTTCCTATGGCCACTGGAGACAGAGTCAAAAATTAATGGACGTAAATTACTAGTAAGAAACTTTTGGTTTAGAATGTGTGATATTAAAGAGGCTCTCAGTTTAGTTGGAGAATGAATTACATAGAAGAACAGTCAGATGAATTACTTTACACTGTGTTGTTAACTAAAGCAGCAGTTTAGTGTGACTCTGTCTCTTTCTTTCCTGGTGTTGTATTTTAATAGATGGAAATTTCTGAGTCAAATAAAATAATTTCTCATGGTATTTTAGACAAGGAGTAGATGGATGATCTCAAAGTTTTCAATGATAAAATGAGGAGTCTATAAATCCTTTTAATTCTGTCTCAGTCATCCCTAATCTAAGGCAAGGCAGAGTCTGGGTGAGGATATATTGCTCAAATGCATTCCTTTATTACATGTATGGCAAATTAGTTTTACTTTCCATGCCAATTCTGACCAATTGATGAGAACTTCTTGTAATGCTGTAGTGAAAAACTTGTGCCTACCTCTGGGCTGAATGAAGAAGGATGAATAAAGATTGATTACAATGTCTGCTATGGGCATGGGAGCAAGAAGTACAGGTCCATATAACAAGCGAATTTTCACAGTCACCATAGGCCTTAAGACTTGGGCATGCAAAAATGGAATTTTATTTCTATAACTTCATTTCCATAGTTTAATTTTATTTTTGGCTTTGAGCCCTCAGTTTACCTAGTCACAGCTCAATTCTGACTTTTCTCAACCCAATCCTATAATTTCTCAGTGACTTTTGATTTATAGTTTAGCCCCGTGCATTCATTTCCCACCTCTCACAGCTGTCATTGTTCCTTCCGAGTTCTGTTTCTATACGTTCAGGGATTACAAAACCTCCACCTGACATCTCCAAAGACAGAGCAGTTCTCTTTTTTAGACTAGTCTATATTTTAGTCCTCTGCTGGAATCTGTTGCTGACATCTGACCTTGTTCCATTCATTTGTCACCATGGATGATTACTAGAGCTTGCTTCTGAGATTGGCAGCTGGCTTTCATTACTCCTTGTGCTCTGTAATGATGATCCAATGGAGATATCATTCTTAGTCATGATGAGGTGGTTCTCCCCATATCCCTTTGACGTTAGTCTCCTTTCTTCTCCCCAGCAACCTGACTTTTGTCTCTCTCACTCTCCTAACTTGAATGAGTCACTCTAGGCTCTTGGAAAACCTTTGGATTACCTCCAGGAAAAAACTGACAGCAGTGTTCAATCCTCTTGTATCTATAAATCCAATGCCACCATTTTCTACTGCTCTTTCTAATCCCTGGAGCATAAGGCACACAAGTACAGCCCTCACATTGGGAACAGGGCACATGTCCAATCTACTCTCAGATTTGCAGGCTTAAGGGACCTTCCAAAATCCTCTCCAGCTTTATCTAAATTTGTTCCTTCACTTTGATTTCTCTTTCAACTCTTCCCTTGCTTAGAAGTGAATCCCAAGTGATGACTCTTAAAAGCCAAGAATTTGGTGTCTAACATGTTGGTTTACAAACACATCTGTTATGTCCTCCCAAAATTCATAAGTTGAAGTACTAACCCCTAGTATCTCAGAATGTAACTTATTTGGATATAGGGTCTTTAAAGAAGTAATTATGTTAAAATGAGATCATTAGGATGGGCACCAATCTAACATCACTGGTGTCTTTATAAAAAGAAGAGATTAGGATGCAGACACACAGACAGAAAAGACCATGTGAAGACACAGGGAGAAGACGGTCATCCACAAGCCAAGGAGAGAGGTCTCAAAAGAAACCAACCTTGCCAACACCTTGCTCTTGAACTTACAGCCTCCAGAATTGTGAGAAATTAAGTTTTTCTTGCTCAGGCCACTCAGCCTGTGATACTTTGTTATGGCTACCTTAGCAAATGAATACAACATCTTTGAAATTTTGCTAGTGATAACTGAAAAGTAAATGGTGCTTAATGTCTCAAATTTTTAACATACAACATATGTTTGCCACATGGCTCCCATTCTGGCCATAAAACCACCTTTCTAAACTGAAAGTCGCTGATTCATGGATCATCTAAGGGAATATAAAACTTGGAACTTTATCATAACCTCTAGCTTGCCCAGAAATAAGGCCCAGAATTCAACTAGTGAAAGATTGGGGTGCAAAAACCAATATTGGAATAGAAAAACAAGGGAACCTTGATTTAAACTGAAGTTTCAAGTAGGTAAAGAATTGCTGTGACCACAGGACCTTTGCAGATGCCCCTGCCATCAGTCCTATGAATTGTGTGGGAAATATGAGAGGATCTTAACTTCCTGTCAAATTCTAAAATGTAAGAACCTGTGACAGCTCCTTATCCAGCCTTCTTCTAACACAGGTGAGTTCAAGGCTGAGCACACAGTCTCTCTCCAGTAAGTAACATTATACTTGATCTGGCTTGAATGTAACTAAGTTGCTTTTCTCTTTCTTTCTAACATTGGTAATTAGTCCTCTCCAGCAGCTGCCGTCTTATCTTCTGCAACACCCCTACTTTGGTGTTTGGCTTCTAAATCAGGCCATCTATTTCAGGAGGGCAGAACTGGATTCTGAAAAAAAAAATCAAAGTCACTGACCATTTTTTCTTGCCTTTGGTAGCTGAGGGAAACACCCACCTATTTGCCCATTCAGTATTTATTGAGCATCCACAGACCCATACTAAGCACATGAGAAGCAATACCTACAAAGACCCTCTGTCTGAGAGCCGAAGGCCTCCTGGGTCCAAGCAGGGGATTGAAATGGGCTGTAGAGGCAGTTGTGAAGCTAGGAGATGAGAGCCCCTTCCTGTTGTGTAGGCAATTTTAAGTTGTCAAAACTGGCCTATTTTAAGATTTTACTCAAAAATTCAAAGAAAAATAAGAACCTCAGATATACTGCCAGGTCAGACCAAAAAGAAAAGAGGGAATCAAGTACAACCAAAACTGAAAAAGAAGCTCAGGAAATAGTAAATCATTCTGGAAACAGTTTGGCTACTCAGCAGCTAGGTTATTGGCTGTTGGTCAACCTCTGTGTTGGCAGCCCTTGGGTCATACAAGAGGGAACCTGAGTGCTGAGAATGAGTATCTGGGTAGGGTTTCTCTCTCTGCAGGAAATTTCAGGCAAGGTGTTTTGCTCAGAAGGGACTGTGGGTGTCTCCGGAGCCCCAATTCATCCCCAGTGCACTCTTGCAAAGTTTCAAAAGAAAGACAAGTCATGAGATGGCCTGAGGCTGGGGCCATGAGGCTGAAGGTGCCCATAGGAATTCCCTTGTGGTAGGCTGACCAAAGTGCACTTGGTAACAGGACTTCCAGTGGAAGGAATCCTGTTGTGCCCGAACGGCAGCTAAGATTCAAAGCCAAGGGTGAAGTTTCTAATCCGTACATTTTAAAGGATGCTCTGGCACTTGGAATACAGCCCCCAACCAACAGCGTTTTGGAGGAGGTCCTAATACAAGCTCTGCTACCACTAACCATCACTCCACCTCCTGCTTCCCCAGTCAAGATATGAAGAAGGGCAAGAGGGTAGAAGGACTCTGACCTTTAAGAGAGGAGAGTGATTGTTTGCTTTCCCCAAAACTAAGAAGGAAACCTCCTTAAAAATCATTTGAGAGACTAGGGCTGGATGCAAGATGGGGAGACTGGCATTTAACTCCTCAACTGGATGGCTTCTGGTTTGAAAACTTCCAGATGTACCTGCTGGCAATCTCCACCCAGTAATACAGTACTCCAAGGCCACAACAAATAGAGGTACACATAATAAATATTATCCCAGGAAACTAAAAGAAATGTGGAAGAAACAGATGCATCTGTAGGGAAGCTTGGGAAGAGTTAGGAATGAGTAATATTTGAGGAATAAATGAAATGGCATGAGGCTGGATTAAAAGAAGAGGTCTCAGGTCCCACTGCATACAGTCTGGTCTATTGGAGTGTGGTGTGGATTGGCTAACAGAGCTGGTTGACATCATATGTTGATGATCACTGTTTTGCCCATAACATAGGCCAGGGGAAGTCAGGAAAGAGAGAAATTATTAAAACAGAATCGCCATTGTTGGTAAGCTCCCAGTCTGATGAAGAATTCAAGTGACAAAAGCCATGTATGCATACACATGCATACACCCACACAAAGAAACACACCCACACAAATATCCATTATTCAAACATGTCAACCAATTGTTTAATTATAAGCATTTACCTAGCTATTTAGATAAGTACACTAATATGCACAATCACTAATGATCAAATTTGGGTGATGCTAGTCAGAGTAGATTTGTAGGAATAGGAGAGCTTCAACAGAATTTTGATTAAACAGAAGAGGTGCAATTTCCTATAAAAAAGTGGTATGGTGGAGTGGACTTATGACTTGGGTGTAAGTAACAAGACTCAGATAGTACTTGCTCCTACCAGACAATATAGAGACCGTAACGCAGGAGGAAACAGACTTTCAGGGGCAGTGACAACACATCAGCTTAATTAAAACAGTGAGCATTTCTCCATCACCAATGAAATGCTGGCTACATCAACCATCAGCACCTAATTATGAATATCAGTCACCTGAGGGCCTCGGGGTCTAGAGATTTCAAAGGATTCTCTTGAGGACCAGCAGAAAGTCTTTCTTAATGGGGTTTCATCCTGCCCATTGGTTTCTTCATGCCTGATTCCATGACTTTATTCCTCAGACTGTAGGTAGATGGGTTTAACATGGAGGCCAATATGGCTTAGATCACTGTCAAAACACCATCCCCAATAGTGCAACTGAACAGTAACCTGAAATAGACAGAAGTGATACTCCAATAAAGCATTTTACAACTGTGCTATGAGAGCCACAGGTGGAGAATGCTTTTCACTTCCCTACCGGTAAACAGATCTTGAGAAGAGCAATGAGGATTCATAGATAAGAGATGATGATCATGCAAGTAAACGGGGTCATCACAGTCCCACAATTTCATGGCAAAGGGAAGAGTAGGACAATGCCAGCACTGGATTGACATAACAAAAAATAATAATAAATGATAGTGGAAGTGCAGAAGATAAGTTGAGTCACCAGAAGGAATTGCAGGAAGGAATAGATCTGAGAGATGGAGCAAGAGACAGCCCAGAAGAAGGATGCACTGGTGGTGGCTGGTGATGGTGACGTAATGGAAAACTCACATATGGCCACATTACAGACAAAGGCCATGGCTGCCAGGAAGTGACTGTTGGCATTCCCAAAGGCCAAGGAGAAATATATCCATGCCAGACACTAAGCAGAGAAAATAGTCTTTGTCTTTGATAAGAAGTTTACCAGTGTCTTGGGGGTAATGACTATCATGTAGCAAATATCACAAAGTTCTGGATGCTCAAGAAGAAATATTTGGGAATATGGAATTGACAGAGTAAATAGCCAGAATGATGAATATGTTCTCAATTGAACTAACGAGGTATATAATGAGAAAAAGAATAAAGAGAAACTTCTAGACCTCAAAGCAAAAGGAGAGTCTCTGGAGAATGAATTCAAAGTAAAGAGTTAAGCTGCTCCTTCTCATGGGCTTGAATTCACCTGTAGATAAACGATTTTAATAAATGCTGCCAGATTAGTTTCTCAACAATTCGCACTCCCACGAAAAATATATGAAACAGATTTCTCTACATGCCCAGCAACACTGTGTGTTACTAATCTTTATAATCTCAGTCAATCTGATGATGGACAGTGGCATCAGCGCATTTCTTCCTATTGATGCAGTTCTGCAACTTCACCTATCTTTATGGGGCCTTTGCATCTCCTCTTCCTTAAATTGCTTAATTACTTTGCCCTTTGGGGGATTATTGTCATTTTCTTACCAAATTGTAGGAGCTCTATAAATTGAGAATATTAACCATTTATTTGCTATATGTATTTGCAAATATTTTCTCCAAATAAATTATTTGTCCTGTAGCTTCAATTACAAAATTAACGCTTTTTTTACTTTCTACATAGTCTAATTTGTTCATCTTTTCTTTCATATTCTGAGTAAGAAGGTATTTGTTATTTAAATAATATTAAAATTCTACTCTAGAATTTCATTATTTTAGATATATGCCTATATCTTTAATTAATCTGGAATATATTTGTATATAATATTTATATATCCATATTCCAGATGCCAAGAGTAGCTACATAATAAAATACTCCCACTTAAAAAGTCTCCAGTATCATATAATAAGTTCCAATATGTACTTGAGTCTATTTCTAGACTCCTTATTCTGTTCCACTAATTTAATTATCTCTATTTGTGTCAAACCATAATATTTGATGGCTATAGGTTTTTCTAATACATACTAAGTAATTCTTTCCCTGAATCCTATTTTTAAAAACTACTATTGACAATTCTCACACATTTATTTCTTCATGTGAACTTTCAAAAAATGATAAACTCTTCTTCACTTTTTTCTTTTTACGATCATTCTCATGTGTGGTATCACACATGAATTACAGGACTAAATGGATCATGTATGCAGTGCTTAGACCAGTACCTGGCTCATAGTAAGCATTCAGTAAATGTTGTCGTTGTTTTTGTTGTTACTGTTACTTATCTGTTCTTTTCATGATGCCTAATGTGATCAGATGGAAGACTTGGATTTGATCATAAGACAAATTAGAGTTGCCTCATCCAGAACTTGCTTCAAGTTATTTGAATATAACTAGTTCAGGAACAGAAAGAATCATAAATTAGCACTCCAGAGTTCTCTACATTAGGATTCTGAACCCAAGGTCCAGAAAACTCTAAAGTGTTACTTTGCTCCCACTTTGCTGTTTCTCCTTGGGCAGCAGTTCCCTTAGCAACCTCATGGAAAGAGGTGGCTGGATCTTAGAGTGGAATCCAAATTTTCTTGAGTTTTGTGGCCATGATGGCTTCTCATAATTCCCATCATCTAGTGAGCTAGCATATACTTTTTACCATAAATTTTAAATAAATGTAAAGATTCCAACTGATGTACACTAGGTTGTCATGGTAATGGAAAGGTAACTAGCATAAATCAAACACCTATAATTCTACCCAATGGGAATTAATGACCTCATTTTAAAGATGAGGAAACTGAAGTTCAGATCAGTGAAGTGGCTTGCCCAAAGTCACCAGCAGGTGAGTGGGAAATAGAATTCAAACTCAGAATTGACTAATTCTGAATCCCAAGTGCCTACTCAAACACGAAGAGGAGAAATGGGAGATGTCTGAGGCCAGAACTTAGCCCGTGTGAGGACCTTACCAAGGACAACCCTGACCTTCCCCAGAGTCCCTTCTTGGTTCCTATCCAGAAGAGTTCTGAACCAGATGAGCCATGTCCCTTTTGCTCTCAAGGGAGAGCATGCTTCTCTGACTAGACAGAGGATGGGTGTGGCTGGGCACTCTGTTTCTCTGACAAAGGACTGTGTTAAGATGAGTTGCGGCCATGGTTACATTGAGACTGATTTAAATGCTAAGAGGCTCCAGGCTTAATTCCCAATCAACCATTCACCAAGGAGAAGGAAACTTTATTTAATTAGGCCATAAGGAGCTTCCCTGAGTGGTTAATTGGCAGCAAAGACAAGGAGCCTGGAGGTTCACCAGCAAGCTCTCCCCAGAGCCTCGTCAAGAAAGCTGAGATTGGACCTCTGAGGGAGCTTCTGCAAGATAGTGGCTCAGAAACTTTTCTAACACGATGTCACGAGTGAGGTCTCCTGGTTTTCCCCTGGGCTGCTCTCAAGGGGCCATGTTCTGCTTTAATTATAGAGAGGGAAAAGGGGATGCCACAACTCAGAGAGGCTTTGCCTCCACCCGTCTGAGCCAAATCCCCCAAAGGCAGCATTGGAGGCAGTTACTGAGTAATAAGTTTTAGAGGGAGAGGATTTTTAAATCCATTCTAGCCAGGGCCTTTTCCCCTTATATTCTCGGAATAACATTATCCTTGAGAAATACAAATCAGTTCCCCCATTCCTTTTAGTCTCCTAATTAAAAATCCTTTGGGATCATGTCTACTTTATCTAAAGCAGTGGTTCTTAGTCTCCTCTACACATTTAGCATCACCTGGGGAGCTTTTAAAAAGATTTTGGCACCCAGGACCACACTCCAGACCAATTAAATCAGAATCTCTGAGATGTGACCCCAGTATCAGAAGTTTTAAAGCTCCCAAGTGATTCCAGTGAACAGCCAAGGTTGAGAACCACTGTTCTCTTTAGAGGACCCCAGTTGGCTTGTGAAATTGCTTAAGAGGCACTATTGTGGTTTTAGAGTTCAGCAAATTAATGACCTTTCCCCTCTGTCTCCTAGGTATTTTTTAATATATCATGAGTTTATTAAAAAAATTTTTTCATATGTCAATATTTGATGCTGAGAGAGGACACAAAGAAGCCACTAAATTAAAAATATTTTAATTCTATTTTACCAGTCTTCCATCTTTCTATTTTCCATTTTTATTTCCTAAATACACAGATAACACATGAATACAGTCTAGTTGTGAAATTCAAACAGAAGTTATAAAGTAAAAACTGAAAGCCCCTCCTGGGTCCCACCCACAAACCTGTTAGATATAGAAATATATATTTACATATACGAATGTAAAGATTAACAGCACTGAAATCACACTATGTAAATATATTATCTTTGGACTTGAATTTTCATCTAACAAGATGCCTTGGAGATGGTTCCAACTCACTACTATCGACAATCTACACTATCGCTTTTAACTGTTCCATTGTATTCTAATAATATTTTATGATATGAAGCTACCAGAATTTATTTAACCATTTCTTTGTTCCTGAGCAGTTAGTGTCTATTTTCTATTGTCTCTTTTACAAGCAATACTACTATGAACACCTTGAACATACACATTGCTCAAATGTTTACTGTGCCTTTTATATACAAAAAAGTGGAATTTGATAGATACCATCAACAGGAACTCTCATTCACTGGTGGTGGGAATGAAAAATTGTACAGCCACTTTGGAAGATAGTTTGACGGTTTGGACAAAACTAAACATACACTTATATGATTCAGTACTCACGCTCCTTGGAATTAAGCTAAAGGAGTTGAAAACTTATGTCCACAGAAAAATCTACATATGGATGTTTATAGCAGCTTTGCTCATAACTGTCAAAACTTGGGAGTACCAAGATGTCCTTCAGTAGGTGAATTTATAAATACACTGTGGTATATCCAGACAATGGAATGATATTCAGCAAAAATGAAATGAGCTATCAAGCCATCAAAAGACATGGAGGAACCTTAAATGCATACTATTAAAAGAAATAAGCCAGTCTGAGAAGGATGCATCCTGTATGATTCCAACTATATAACATTCTGGAAAAGGCAAAATTAGAGACAATAAAAAGATCAGTGGTTGCCAAGGGTAGGGGGGTAGAGGATGAATAGTCAGAACACAGAGGATTTTTAGGACAGTGAAAATACTCTGTATGATTTTATAATGCTTGATATATGTCATTATACATTTGTTCAAACCCATATAATGTACAACACCAAGATAAGGTAAACTGTGGACTTTGAGTGATTATGATGTGTCAATGTAAGTTCATCCTTGGTAAACAAAACAAACAAACAAAAATGTACCATTCTGGTCAGTGATGTTGGTAATGGGGGCGGGGGAGCTATACATGGGTGAGGGCAGGAGGCATATCGGAAATCTCTGTAGCATCCTTTCACTTTTATTGTAAACCTAAAACTGCTCTAAAAAGCAAAGTGTATTAAAAAAGGAGGTCCTGGGGCTGGCCCAGCGGCTGGGTGGTTAAGTTCATACTCTCCACTTTGGCAGCCCAGGGTTTTGCTGGTTCGGATCCTGGGCGTGGACATGGCACTGCTCATCAGGCCATGCTGAGGTGGCGTCCCACATAGCACAACCAGAAGGACCTACAACTAGAGTATACAACTAGGTACTGGGGGGCTTTGGGGAAAAGAAGAAAAAATAAAGAAGAAGATTGGCAACGGATGTTAGCTCAGGTGCAAACCTTTAAAAAAAAAAAAAAAAAAGGAGGTCCCTTTCCCTCTAGCCAGTGAGAGGTACTGGTAGGAGATTCAGAGAGAGGGAGAAGAATAAAATGAGGATATTTATTCCACCAACTTCCTTTCTGCTGGTCACTCTAGTTACCTATGTCTAGATACTAGAGGCCACAGCTCCTATCTGGCAACCCTCTCCATACAGCCACTTTGTTCAGGTTCTGAGAACCATTCCCTCTCATTGCCCCTTCAGGTCTAAGGGTATAATGGCTCCTTGCTATTGCTAGCCTATGGTACTACATTATCCCTTGACAATTTACTTAAATTCTACCTCCACCTTTGAAAATAACCCCTTTATCAATCTCTTCTCATTTGGAGTATTCCATCTCTGTCTTGCTAAAACCGACTGACATAAGACAAAAGACACTAGAGGCAAATAGACCTATTAGGGGTTTGAGGTACTACACCAAGTAGGAGATGAAAAGTTGTGAGCTAGGGCAGTAGCAGTGGAGACAGAGAGGAAAGACAGATTTGAGCAACTGTGAGGAGAGAGTTTTGACCAGACTTAGTGATTAATTAAATGGGGAGGAGAAGGGTGGCAATAAGAGGGAGGAGTTAAAGGCTATTTCCCAGTTTCTGGCTTTGATGACCAGGCAGGCAGCCCTACTAGTTGTGGGAAAGGAAACAAGTTGGGTATGGAAGTGGTAATGGATATATCCAGTAGGTAGATGAAAATATAAAGCCTTTGCTCAGAGAGGATTCCTTGAAAATGTATCGTGGGAAGGTAGAAAGACAGTGGAAATAGGCTTAGTTTAGAAAATTCAGCGCCCCCTGCTCCCACCACTGTCTATAATCTGTCAGAAATCCATACAGCCCATCTGCAGGACTGTCTCTCACTGACAAATTCACATCTCCAAGTGCTCCACTCCACCCATTAGAAAATTTGTGCCAGAAAGAGGAAGTTTCTGGGGGAAATCTTGATAATTACCACTAAATCCATGAATATCTAATTCCCTAACAACTCCCTAACAGCTCCCTTCTCTTCTCAGCCTCCAAACCAACGCAACACCTCAACCCCAACCCCTCCCATTCAATTTAACGTTTGCTAAGCACCTAGTATGTGTTACACATGGTGTTGGGCATTGGAGATACACATATTAGTAGAACACAGTCCCTGCCCTCAAAAGGGCTCAGGTGGGGAGCCCCCACCCACCAGGTAGAGCAAAGAGAGGCAACACTTTGGAGTCCAGAAAAGTGTTACAGAAGAGATGATAGCTAAACTAGGCCTTAAAAAATAGAGCAGAAATTTTCAAACTAGAAAGCAGCAAGTTTGAGAAGTATTGGAATGTGTCAGCTTGAGATGGATACGCTTGCCTAGAGCTCAGGAAACAGCTCCTATTCTGGTACCCTACACTGCCTGCTACCATAGGAACACACATACTACTCAAGATGCATCAGAGGCCAGTCAACTAACTCTGTAGAGCTTAATAGGGTGGACTAAGAAATGAAAATGGGAAAGAAAGTGGATATTTAATGCCATGGGGGCATTCACATCATCATCATCATTATCATTAATATTTATTGAGTGATAACTATGTGCCAGGCAGGACTGGTTACATACTTTTCAGAGTCCAATGCAAGTGCAAATTTGAGGCCCACATTCAAAAAGTATTGAGAATTTTAAGAGAGTGACAGCAGAGCGGTATACCAAGCACAGCAACCTTCTCAGCATAGGTAGCATACTCATGAAGTTAGACTTGGTGTCAGGCAATCTAACTACTGCAAATCAAAATCTTAGCTAATAAGATCACGAGGTCAGGATTACTATTATCCCTAATTTACAAATGAGGAAACCGAGGCACAGAGCTATCTAGTAATTTGCCCAATGTCATACAACTGGTAAGCAGTAGGGCAGAGACTTGAACTCAGGCATTAACTCCAAAGCCCATGTTCTTAACCTACCATCAACTTCCTCCACTTCACCCCTGTTCCCTGCTTCTCTTAACAAACTCAGAATCTCAGGTCTTCTGTGCCTTCATCAATTCTCCAAACAACCTCAAGACCATTCCTACCTGCCTAGAGGTTAAGGAACTCAGCCAAAATCACACATTGAGTGAGTGGTAGAGCTGGAATACAAAGTGAGATGCTGTGTTTCCAGAGTTCACCTCCTAACTTCTACACCATGGCCCCATGGCCAGATTCAGATCCTGACGTACCACTTCCCTGACTCTTACTTTCAATCTAACTCTTACTTTTGATCTCTTTTTGCAGAAGTAAAAATTGAGGCTTATCAGAAATATATCCACATAAATACAGTCAACTGATCATTCAAAGAGAGCAAAGACAATAAATGGAGTGAATATAGTCTTTTCAAAAAATTGTAGTGGAACAACTGGACATCCACATGCAAAAAATTGAATCTAGTCACAGACCTTACATCCGTCATAAAAATTAACTCAAGATAGATCGTAGTTATGTAACATAGGAGAAAACCTAGGTAACCTTGGGTATGGAGATACCTTTTTAGATACAACACCAAAGGCATGATCCATGAAAGAAATACTTGACAAGCTGGTCTTCGTTAAAATTAAAACCTTCTGCTCTGTGAAAGATGCTGTCAAGAGAATGAGAAGATGAGCCACAGACTAGGGAAAAATATTTGCAAAAGACTTGCCTGATAGGGGCCGGGCCAGTGGCACAGTGGTTAAATGCGCCACGTTCCGCATCGGGGGCCCAGAGTTCGCCGGTTCAGATCCCGGGTGTGGACGTGGCACTGATTGGCACGCCATGCTGCGGTAGGTGTCCCACATATAAAGTAGAGGAAGATGGGCATGGATGTTAGCTCAGGGCCAGTCTTCCTCAGTGAAAAAGAGGACGATTGGCAGCAGTTAGCTCAGAGCTAATCTTCCTCAAAAAAAAAAAAACTTGTCTGATAAAGGATTCTTATCTAAAATATATTTAAAACCTCTGAAAATCCAAAATTAAGAAAACAAACAACCTAAATTAAAAAGGGGCAAAAGGCCTAAACAGACATCCCATCAAAGAAGATATACAAATGGCAAATAAACATAAGAAAAGTTGCTCCATGTCATATGTCATCAAAGAAATGCAAATTAAAAACAAAATGAGATACCACTACACACCTATTAGAATGGCCAAACTCCAAACACTGGCACCATCAAATGCTAACAAGGATGTGGAGCAACAGGAACATTCATTCATTGCTGGTGGGAGTGCAAAACAGTACAGTTTGGCAGTTTATTACAAAACTAAACCTACTCTTACTCTAGGATCCAAAAATCATATTCCTTGATATTTACCAAAGGAGTTGAAAATTTATGTTCCCACAAAAAGCTGCACATTGTTGTTTAAAACAGCTTTATTCATAATTGCCAAAACTTGGAAGCAACCAAGATGGCCTTCAATAGGTGAATGGATAAATAAACCATACTACATCCAGACAACGGAATATTATTCAGCACTAAAAAGAAATGAGCTATCAAGCCTGGAAAACACATGGAGAAAACTTACATGCATTTTACTAAATAAAAGACTCCACCAGAAAAGCCTACATGTTATATGATTCCAACTAGAAGACATTCTGGAAAAGGTAAAACTATGGAGACAGTAAAAAAGATCAGTGGTTGCCAGGGGTTAGGAGGGAAGGAACAATGAATAGGCAGAACACAAAGGATTTTTAGGGCAGTGAAACTACTCTCTATGATACTACAATGGTGTCATTATACATTTGTCAAAACCCATAGAATGTACAACACTAAGAGTGAACCTGCACGTAAACTATGAACTTTGAATGCTGATGTGTCAATGTAGGTTCATCAATCATAACAAATGTACCACTCTGGTGGGGGATGTTGATAATGGGAGAGGCTGTGTGTGTATGGGGGTAGAGGGTCTATGACAACCCTCTGTATTTTCTGATCAATTTTGCTGTCAACCTTTAACCACTCTGAAAAATAAAGCTTATTTAAAGAGAAATAAATATATAAAAAGAAAATACCTATGTAGAAGTTGTGAGTGCCATGACATTTACACATGAGAACAATATGGGTTAATGAAGCTAAATATCTTGCCCAAATTTACCCATTTAGTAATTGGAGGAACTGGGATTCAAAAATAAATAGTCTGGCTAAGAAATTGAAGCAATAAAATGTTTAACAAAGGCAAACAAAAATTATGAGACTCAAAGAAGTTAAGTATTGCAAAGCTTACATAGTATGTAAGAGGCAGAGCCAGCATCTGAATCTGTTCAGTCTGGCTCTAGAGCCTGTACCTTTAATCCCTTCCGTATAACTGTACACCTACACCTAGATACAGCCATACATGCAGACACAGAACCTCAGACATGTTCGAAGCCATCAGCTCTCTTTTCAGATAGGCACACATAAGCCTACATGCAGACATGCATAGGAGCACATGCATGCGCAGAGAACATGTGTGTGCATGAGCACATACATTACATATATCACATGTATACGCATGGACACACCTCTCCCCCAGCTGCTGCATGGCCGTAATTCCCTCCCTGGGTATAAGAGGCTACATCTCTGGAGCCCACGTTCCCCACAGGCTCTTGGACACAGAGCTCAGAGGATGTCAGTATTGTTCTCCTCTCCTGGGAAGAACACAGGGCAAATGCCCCCAAGGCTCTGACCTGTGGGGATGACAGGCCCCTGGGTCTCCCTTTCTATCATCAACTCCCACTGTGAGGTAGAGAGAAGAATCAGCACATTTCTGAAGCTAGATCTGCACTTCAAGTGGGCTCCTTCCTCAGAGATTCAGAGCTGATCATAACCCCTGGCAGGACCCCAAGATTGATCAGGACCCTCAGTCTCCTCTGTCAAAGCCACAGGTAGGCAGGCTGAGGTGTTGTTGGGAACAGAGACTGTGGGGTCAACATCTTCATGTGATCTTCCTCCCTTCTCCTGATCTTGTCTTCTTCTCTCCTCCATCTCAAAAGCCAGGAAACAAGTGAACGAGAAACTTAGAATAATGCAGGGGTTCAGAGTACACATTCTGAAGCTGGACTCACCACCGTTGAGTTGTGTGGCCTTACGCAAGCCATTTCAATTTCCTCTATCTCACTTTCATTATCTGTAAAATGAGGTGCTGTGAGGACTAAGTGACAATGTATGTAAAGTTCTTAGAGCAATGTCTGGCACATGTCAGCACTATGTGATTGCTAACTATTCTGGTACCGGGATTGAGAACTTCATGAGAAGGGGATGCAATGAAGTGAGTGTCTCCAAGAGGAGACATCTGGGTGAGACATTGTCAGCTCAGCAGAGGAGCACAAGACAGTGGTTTTCAGCAAAAGTCTCACTTTAAGCAGCTCTGGTCAATCAGATGGAGACCAAGGGTGTGTTGAGACAGAGGGAAGACAATTATTCACAAAAAGAAGTCCAGTGGGCATATTTTAAATGTCCACTTGCATTGGAATTTAGAATTTAACAGCTAGTTAGGAAGGGCTAGAAAAAGCTCTAATATGATATAGGAGTAAAAACTAGACAAAAAGGAGAGATTTCAGAGAGCTGAAAAGAGACGGACGGGGCCTGAAAAGGGCCCTGCAGAATCCCGAAGCAGGACGTATCTGTTCAAATGCAACCAATATGATATAAAGCTAAATATGAAAGGAACTCCTCACTCCATCCCTCCAATTTCACTTTAGAAGGAAGTCACACACACACCAAAACAAACACAGATATGAAGGAGATATTTTTCTTTACAAAAATGGGATTATTCTATGTGCATTGTTCTGCAACTTGTTTCTGTCACTTAGCAAAATATCATAGACAGCACTGTCACAGTGATAACAGCTTAGAAATGATTAGCTTTTGCTCTGCCATCAGATGCCTAAATTCAAATCCCATCTCTACCCTTAGTAACTGTGGGATGTGGTAAGTTACTCAAATTTGCTACATTCTATTTTTTTATCTGTAAAATACATATAATAACAGTGCATATGTCTTAGGATTTGGAGAAAATAAAATGGTAAAAGATGTGCAAAGTACTTAGCTCATGGTGTGACACATATTGAGTGCTAATAAGTATTGGTTAACATTAGCCATCTTATTTCTTTAGAGACCGCATGATAGTGAGTCATGAGAATGAGCTATAAATTGTTTTACTAATTCACCTATTTGTGAATATTTAGTTTATTTGTTCTGTGGGTTGTTTTGTTTGTGTTGTTTTGTTTGGTATTATAAGCAATGCTACAATAAATATCTTTATGCTACAAATACATGAGTATCTTTAAAGGATAGATTTCTATAAGTGGAATTATTCAATAAAGAGATGTAGATTTTCAAATTTGATAGAGACTACCAAAAGGTCTTCACTGATTACCCTCTTACTATTTGTAAATGTAAGGATCTTTTTCCTTTTGGATATTGTCAAAAGAAATTTTTACTGACAATCTCATGGGTGACAATTATATTTCAGTTTAAATTATATTTTCTAATTACCAGTGAAGTTGGACATCTTCTCATAAGTTTTCTTCGGTAAATGTGTTGCAGATACTTCTGAGTCAATAGTTGACATTTTAGCTTTGCTAATGGTCTTTTTTGGTGTTACTTTCACATTTTTGAGTACAGTATTTTGTCATTTTTGCCTCTCTTTTTTATTTCTTTCTCGGAATGGCACCTCCATCTTCAGACCATAAAAAATATGCTCTTTTATCTTTGGCTAACATTTTTTTTTTTAAAGATTGGCACCTGAGCTAACAACTGTGGCCAATCTTTTTTTTTCTTTTTGTTTTTTTCTGCTTTATCTCCCCAAAACCCCCCTGGTACATAGTTGTATATCTTAGTTGCAGGTACTTCTAGTAGTGGCATGTGGGACGCCGCCTCAACGTGGCCTGATGATCGGTGCCATGTCCACACCCAAGATCCGAACCCTGGGCCGCCGCAGCGGAGCTTGCGAACTTAACCACTCGGCCATGGGGCCAGCCCCTAACATATATTTTATGGTTTGGATTCTTTACTTTTAGATTGTTCATTCAAATGGGTTTTATTTCTATGTGTGGGTTGGACAGAAATCTCACCTTATTTTTTCCAAATGTTCATCCAATTGTCATAAATATCACTTATTTAATATCCCATGCTTTTTCCATTGCTATGAATAAATCTTTATTATATATTAAGTTCTATATAGATTAAGACCTATATACATGTATAAATAAAAGTACATAGAATTATTTATGTTGGTCCATTGATTTGTTTTTCTCTGTATGTATCATTATCTTATTGTTTGTCATTATTATATGCTTTGATTTTCAGACAGAAAAGTTCTCTGTCCTTATTCTAGTTTTTTCAAAATTATCCTGTCTTTCCTTACCTCTTTGCTCCTCTAGATGAATTTTAGAATGACCATCTCAAGTCCCGTTAAAAATTCCCTTGGAGTGTTATTATGAGTGGATTTGATTTTATCAGTTTGAGAAGAATTGACTTGAGATCTACTCTCTTAAGTAGAATGGTGGTTACTAGGGGCTGAGGGGCGGGAGAATTGGGGAGATGCTGTTTGAAGGTACAAACTTGCAACCAGAAAATTAAAAATCCTGGAGGTCTAATGCACAGCATAGTCATTATAGCTAAGAATATTGAATTATACATAAACTTCAAAGTTTCTTAGAGACTATATCTTAATTATTCTTACCACAAAAAAAATTAAACCTATGTGCCATAAAGAGGTGATACCTAACACTATGCTGGTAATAATATTGCAATATACAAATGTATCAAATCAACACATTGTACACCTTAAACTTATACAACGTTGTTTGCCAATTATGTCTCAATAAAAATAAATAATAAATAAATATCTACTCTCTTACCAAATTTCAAGCATATAATACGATATTGTTAACTTTAGTCACCATGCTGCACATTAGATCCCCAGAACTTATTGATCTTATAATTAGAAGTTTGTACTTTTGACTAATATCTCCCAGTTTCCCCCATCTCCCAGCCCCTGGCAACTACCATTCTACTCTCCGTTTCTGTGAGTTTATCTTTTTAGACTCAACCATGAGAAAGAAGGAAATCCCACCATTTGCAACAACACGGATGAACTTTGAGGGCGTTATATTAAGTGAAATAAGTCAGACAAAGACAATTACTGTATGATATAACATAATTTAAGAATTGACATTTTTAAATACTGAATCTTCCCTTTTTAGAGGTATAGTATCTCCCTTTATTCAGATCATCCTTTTGTGTTCTGTTATAGTTTCTTCACATAGGTCTTTCTCATTTGTTTTTATTTCCCCCTCTTAGGTTTGTTCCTAAGTATTTTATGGACTTTCTTACCAATATCAATTGAAACTTTTTTCTCCATTACATTTTTCTGATACAGGAAAAGTATTAATGTTCGTATATTTGTCTTGTGTCTGACCACTTTGGTAAAATCTTCATAGGTTTAAAGTTTTCAGATAATTATCTTGGATTTTTCTGGACAATCAAGTCACTTAAAAATAATAACAGTTTCATATTTTCTAATTTTTATGCCCCCTATTTTTTTCCTTTTACTAGCTTAGACTGCCATCTGAACAATGTCACTTAATAGTGGTAACAGAGGCCATCCTCATTTTGTCTTTTCCATGATATCAATGGGAACTGGACTCTTACATTCAAGTTTTTTATATTCCAGTAACTCAGTTTTTTAATCAGAAAAAATAATATACTTAAAGAATTAATCTCCGTAACATAGGCTATTCCTGGTAGTATTCTTATTTTGAGTGGTATCTCTGAACTAAAAATTTGTAATTTAAGTGTTCAGATCATACTCATCAAACAGAAGCGCTTGAATAAACATTAAGTAAGCTTTGCTCTGAAGACTTAAGGAAGTCTCACCTGTCTTCTCCAGATATCAAGGAGCATTGATTGAATCTGATGCTCACTTTTGTCCTATCCCCACTACAACCACCACCTCCGGACCTATGAGTCAGAGAGGATCCTGATGAAAGGACCTCAACATGGGGACCCCTTGTATGAACGCATCCTGATTCAAAGTGAGACCCAGCACCCTCTTCATCTGGGACAGAAAAACAAGAAGAGGCTTAGGTTGGTCAAGAAACAACATAAGAGGAATCTTTAAAAAGAAAGTTGAGCACAACTCAGACAAATTACATTACATAGAAATTGTTAAAAACATGGGAAAACCTTAGTTTTTAGCTTTGAATGTTTTCACTTTTCCCTTGTTGGATTTTACTCACTGTTTCTCTGTAGTTACTTGAAGTAAATATTCTTTAAATCCTAACAAATAGCAGTGGGCTTTTTTTATATAGGCTGGAGATTATAAAAGAAGCAGTCTTTATGAAATTGCCCTTCACATCCTTCCCACTGCCTCTCCAAACCCTGCCCTGGACAACAGAGACATGGAGATAAAGAACGACAGCAGCAGCACATCAGGCTTTATGCTCCTGGGCATCTCTTCCAACCCTCAGCTACAGAAACCTCTCTTTGCCATCTTCCTCATCATGTACCTGGTCACCCTGGTGGGGAATGTACTCATCATCCTGGCCATCCACTCGGACTTCCGGCTCCATACTCCTATGTACTTTTTTCTCAGCAACCTGTCCTTCATGGATATCTGCTTCACAACAGTCATTGTGCCCAAGATGCTGGTGAATTTACTATCAGAAACAAAGTCTATCTCCTATGTGGGCTGTCTCATTCAGATGTATTTCTTCATGGCATTTGCAAACACTGACAGCTACCTGCTGGCCTCTATGGCCATAGATCGGCTGGTAGCCATCTGCAACCCCTTCCATTATGATACGGTTATGAACTCACGGCATTGCCTCCTCATGCTGCTGGGTTCTTGCACTATCTCGCACCTCCACTCCCTGCTCCGTGTGCTACTCATGTCCCAACTCTCTTTCTGTGCCTCCCATGTCATTAAGCACTTTTTTTGTGATACTCAACCTGTGTTAAAGCTATCCTGCTCTGACACTTCCTCCAACCAGATTGTGGTCATGACTGAGACCCTGGCTGTCATTGCAACCCCCTTCCTGTGCATCCTCTTCTCCTACCTGAGAATCATCATTACTGTGCTCAGAATCCCCTCTGCAGCTGGGAAGTGGAAGGCCTTCTCTACGTGTGGCTCCCACCTCACTGTAGTGGTCTTGTTCTATGGCAGTGTCATCTATGTCTATTTTAGGCCCCTGTCCATGTACTCAGTGGTGAAGGATCGGGTAGCCACAGTTATGTACACAGTGGTGACACCCATGCTGAACCCTTTCATCTACAGCCTCAGGAACAAAGATATGAAGATGGGTTTGAGGAAATTAAGGGAAAGAATATACTCATAGAAGGAATAACAAGATACAATATCACAATTGGGAAATGACCTAAAAGATAATCAGCATACCTTCTTACCTACCCATTTTTCACATGGCACCCAAAGAGGTATTGAGAGGTAGTGTTGAATAGCAGAAAGAATATTGACCTGGAAGATAGAATACTTGGTTTCTATCAATGACTTTGACAGAATAAATGTTCAATCACAGACCAAGAATTGCTAGGTATCACTAGGTATCCACATTTCAGGAAAACTGTTTGTGCCGCCCATGTAATGGAATAAGGTATTTCCAAATAACTCTTCTATAAGCTTTGCATTGGCTAGCACTCAAGGAAATATAAAGTCCTATAGTTTTCAGAATAAGGCATTACATGGATATCAAGGGAATTGGGGAAGACTCTTTGAGTAATGAACTAAGATTATCCTTAAGAATGGATTTATTTTGACACTGAGAGTTTGATAGATGAGAAACTGGGCAGAGCATTTCAAATAGTGGAAACCACCCAAGCAGGTAGAAGCAATAAGCATTGGAATGTGTTTTGAGGAACAATGACAAGGCCTAGGAGACTTTTTCAATCTGAGAGCGAGGAGAATAAGGCTGGAAAGTTGGAAGAATCTACAAAGCAGATTTATTCTCCTATCAACACCAAAGTGTCATCACAGTATGAATTCTCAGTAATTGACTCTTTTTCCCTTGACTCTTAATTCTTCCATTCCCAGCATGGTCATAACCTCACTGACAGCCGTTTATATCCTGGAAAAAGCAACATATATCAGTCAGGATAAGTTAGGTTATTCTGTAGAACAAACAATCCCAAAATATTCGGAGCTTAAAACCAGAGATGTATCACTCATTCACACCATAGAAAATAAAAAGGCACTGCTCTTTTTAAATACTCAGTGACCAAAGCTGATGGAACAGTCACCATCATAAATATTAACCATAACTCTGTTTGAAGCTGAGAAAGACCCTTGAAGAATTGAACGGACAATTAAATACTCTGTTCCAGAAGTGACTCAGACCTCTTCTGACTACAGCTCCTTGTCCACAACTATCTCAAGACCCATCAAACACAAGAGAATCAGGAGTCACAATCTAATGATGTATCTGTAAAATGGAGAGCCAGAAATATTTGGTGAACTGCAGTAATGACTACTACACAACTCTAATAACACAAATACGTAAGTGTGAATTTGTGTCTTAATCAATCCTTCTCTGATTATGTTATTGTCAACAACAACAGTAGCAAAAGATATATACTCTCTCTGGAATACTTTTCCTTCAATAATTTCATCAAGTTTTTACAACTACCAGCTTTTATAAATCATAAGCTTGTGGATATCAGGACCTGAAGTTGGCTACAAGTCTTTTGGCCTTAATGGCATTACAAGAGGTGTATAGCAGACTAACAAAAGATAGGAACAGCTAGGGCCCAACATCAAGGTCCCTGCCATTACTGTCACTATGTCCTCTTCCAAATATCAGGAAGCAACCAGAAATCCAAGAAACAAAGTCAATTTGCAATAGCCTTCATATTTGTTCAGGCACACCTGGCTTTCACCATTATTTGTCACCAATCACTCAGTTTGGGGGAGGCAGGCCTAGAAGATCTGGATCCCTCCCACTTACTCTACTGATGTGCCACAGTTTTCTTATGATCAACCAAGTACAACACACCACTTTACAATGTGAAGAATGACCAGCATATATTAAATATATAAATTAATTAATCATGCCTTCCTGTAACTTATAAAGCTAACTAAGTCCTCTGGTCCCAAGAAACCAAACATATTTTATAAATTCTGACCTCACTCTGCCATAAGGCCCAGACTCTTTTTTCTCAACAACACACAGTCACTAAGAAATCAAGATCTTCATGTATAAGCCTACAGATATTCTAAAAAGTTCAAACTAAGGGAATTCTAGATAGTAAGTGACCATGAGCACAATGGAGTGAAAGAGGTACCACTGTGGCCCTCAGGTTAATCCTAACATTCTCAGTTAGAGCTAGAATGTTGTCTCTGTTAGAATATGAAGCAAATCCTAATAGATATCCTGTCGCCCTTCAGAAGGAGTGAACTGATAGTGGGCAGGTAGTATCTAGGGACTTTAGTGGTTTTGGTATCCAAAATAAGGGTGTTCGGAAGTTAACTCGGGGAATTGCTAATAAGCATTGGTAAGAAAAAATAAATCCCTTCTGAAAGTAGATATAATCAGAGGAAAGGTCTAAGCGGACCTTCTAAACACCTCATCAGGTTGAATGGGATCCTCTCTATGGTCCTTGGAAGCAGACCAGGAAATTCCTTGACAGCCTCTCTTCCCATCTTATAGGTACCTGGGAAGCTGCTTGAAAATAGTAGTTAAATAATACTATAGGCATGTACTTTCATGAGAAATTGTAAAGGAAAACAAACATCCTTCCTCTGAAAGCTCATTGCGTATACGTCAATGTTGGAGATTTTACTCGGTACTGAACTAAGAAATATTTAGTTCTTTGAACACGTTTTGCCTATTTATCAGAGTGACATAAACAAGAAAGGGTAGGAGAACTGAGAGCTGATGAGTACCTAGGGGAAAGTGCTGCGTATTTCCCACATTGAAGAGTCTGATAGAGAATGCGTTACCAAAACAACTGAAAAAAGTAGTCATATAATTCTAGAGTTGAAGAAGTTTCAAGAGGCAGAAACCAGAGTGAGGATACAAATGTATTTCCCCCAAAAGCAGAAGAATCTCCTTCAACCAAGCAATCTCCAGGACCCCATCAGCAGAACTTCACATGGAAGAAGTTGATTAGCTGGTTAGGATGGAAGCCAGTGCAGGATTTCTAACTACAAACACTACTGAGCTTGACCAGAGCCACTGCATCCCTGGACAGGAGAAGTGCTCTGAGAACAGCTTTCTCTGGATGTATCAGGAATTCCAGATGCATACCATAAAGGAATTCTTATCATGTAGCCAGAAACTCAGGTCATCTGATGCAGAGCCCTAATGAGCTGCATCATATATATCCTGGGCTTGCTGCACAGAAGCAGGAATAACCAGGGCTTCATAGACTCAGGAAGTTCAAAAGATGAAGGTGAAGTCAGCCAGGCCCTCATGGGCATAAAGACACTGGGGACGTGGTTCCAAGCCTCTTTTACCATGTCAGCCTTCTAGATTCCCACTAGAATGCCTTAGAGTGTTTAGATTCCCCTCATGGAACCCATCTACCTCCAACCTCGGCCCTAACCCACCACACCTGCCCCTTGTTATGGAGACAGCATAGCTGCTGCTGCAATTCAGAGGCAGCCTGGGAGGCAGGAACCAGATAGGGAACCATAAACGGGAATCCCATTCCAGCCCTAGCTAACCGTGACCTTGGCAATTCAGAGGAACATTCTGCCTCACTTACGAAGTTGGAGAAAGGACTCCCACACAGGTCCCTCTAGAATCCACTAAATGGCTCAGGCCATGAAACAGAGGCGGTGCTTGTAAACTGAAGCAGCATACACAACAGAGAAGACTGCATCAGGTGGCAGAATAAATTTTCAGCATTCCCTTTGTAACAATAAAATCATCTCTAACTACTAAAAAAAGGATATCTTTAAATAGAAAAATGGATAAACTGTGGAATATCCAGACAATGGTATATTACACAGTGCTAAAAAGAAATGAACTATCAAGACATGAAAACACATGGAGGAAACATACATGTGTATGACTAAATGAAAGAATCTATCTGAAAAGTCTACATGCATTATGATTCCAACTAGAGGACATTCTAGAAAAGGCAAAACTATGGAGACAGTAAAAAGATCAGTGACTGCCAGGCCTTGTGGGGAGGGAGGAATGAGCAGGCGGAGCACAGAGGATTTGGAGAGCAGTGAAACTATTCTCTATGATACTATAGTGGTATCATTATATATTTGTCAAAACCTAAAGAAAGTACAACACCAAGAGTGAACCCTAATCTCAGCTATGGACTTTGGTTGATGATGTGTCAATATAGGGTCATCACTTATAACAAACGTACCGCTCTAGTGGGAAACGTTGATAATGGGGGAGGCTATGAGTGTATGGTGGTAGCGAGTATGTTGGAACTCTCTGTACATTTTGGCCAATTTTGTTGAAAAACTATAACTCCTCTAAAAAATAAAGTCTACCTAAACAGAAAAAATATCTCTCTATAATTGTAATTGCTATGCTATTTATAGATAAGAACAATGTGGGTGAATGAAGCTACATATCTTGCCCAAATTCACTCATTTAGTAATTAGTGGAATAGGAATTCAAAAACGTGTAGTCTGGCTTAAGAAATTGAAGCAATAAAATTTTTAACAAAGGCAAATAAAAAAATACGAGACTCAGAAAAGTTAAGTATTACAAACGCTCACACAGATTGTAAGAGGCAGAGCTGGCATTTGAATCTATTCAGTCTGGATCCAGAACCTATACGTTAATCCCTTCCCTATAACCCTACACCAGCACCTAGATACAGTCATACATGCAGACACAGAATCACAGAGATGTCAGAGACCATCCCCTTCCAGGTAGGCACATGTGTGTAAGCCTACACACAGACATGCACAGGAGCACAGGCAGGTAGAGGGAACACACATATGCGTATTAAAAAATACATAGTTCACATACGTGTGCACAAACACACTTCTACCCCAGCTGCTGCATGGCCCTAATTCCCTTACCGAGTGTAAGAGGCTACAACCCTGGAGCCCAGTTTCCCAACAGGCTCCTGAACACAGAGCTCAGAGGGCATCAGTAATGTTCCTCTCCTGGGAAGACCACAGGACCAATTCTCCCAGGGCTCTGAATTGGTCTCACTTTCTATCCTCAACTCCCACTGTAAGTAGTCAGAAGGACCAGCACATTTCTGAAGTTAGATCTACACTTCAAGTGGCCTCCTTCCTCGGAGAGTCAGGGCTGATGATAACTTCCTGGTAGGCCCCCAAGACTAATCAGGACCCTGAATCTCCTCTGTCAAGTCCACAGGTAGGCAGACTGAGGTGTTAGTGGGAACAGAGACTGTGGAGTCAACAACTTCATGTGATCTTCCTCCCTTTTCCTGATCCTATCTTCTTTTCTCCTCCTTCTCAAAAGCCAGGAAACAAGTGAGCAAGAAAGTTAGGATAATGGGAGGGTTAACATCACACATTCTGAAACTGGACTTGACCACCATTAAGCTGTGTAACCTTACACAAGTCACTTCAATTCCCTGTAGTTCAGTTTCATTATCTGTAAAATGGGGTGCTGTAAGGACTAAGTGACTTAATGTCTGTAAAGTTCTTAGAGCAATGTCTGGCACATGTCAGCACTATGTAATTGTGAGTTGCAATAGTGCCAGGATTGAGACACACATGGGAGGGAATGAAATGAGTTTCTCCAGTAGGAGACATCTGGGTGAGATATTGCCAGATTAACAGAGGAACACAACAGATAAGTTTCCAGCAAAGTCCACTTTAAGCACCTCTGGTCATTCAGATGCAGAACAAAGGTATGTTAAGACAGACGGAAGACAGTTATTCACAAAAAGAATTCCAATAGGCATATGTTAAGTGTCCACTTGCCTTGGAATCTTGAATTTAACAGCCAAGAAGGGCTAGGTAAAGCTCTAATCTGAAATTAGACTGAAAACTAGGCAGAAAGGAGAGATTTCAGAGAGCTGAAAAGAGAAGGATCCAGCCTGGGAAGTCTGTGGAATCCCTAAGGAGGACATACCTGTTCGAGAGGGCTATATATCTGTTTGTGTTAATGCTGGAAATAGGAAGAGGGTAGACAAGGAGAAGCTAGGATTCCAAAACTCTGGACCCAGGAGAGATTCTGAGGTCTGTTACTGATGCTGTAAAAGCAGAGAGCTGCTGTTTTCTTAGATTCTGACAATGTTGAGGACCAACGTACCTTACAAACTTTCCTTCTGAAAGCAAAGAAGAAAGGAGAACATATGGCTTTTGGAATGGTAGGCAGAAATGGGAGAAGGATGTAAGAAAATTGAAAGGATCCAATATGTGGGAGCAAAGGATGGAGAAGGGGAGTGGGTCAGCAAGGAGACTTACGACACTGGGCGGTAAGAGGACTTCTCTTTGCAGAGGACACACCAACTTAGTTCTTGACCACATGTGTATAGTCCAGGAAGAGGTGTGGTAGACTATTTTAAAACACACAATTTGAAATCAGACATACCTGGGTTTGAGTCTTAGATATACCACTTATCACCTGAATGACTCTCAGAACTTCAGTCTCTTAATTTTTAAAGGGGGATAATAACGCAACTAACATTACTGTGCTTTTGTCAGGATTAAATGAGACAAGGTGCAAGCACAGAATCTGTCCAATAAATATTAGTTGAATGTTATTCTAGGTTGTCACTTCTCAACTTTCCTTGCTCATTCAGGGAAGCAGCTGCATGGATGATCGATAGCTTTCATATACCTGTGTATTACTCATACAGGATTTTTATGTCTTGTTTAGGAAATACATTCTATGCTTCAAGTTTTACATCCTGGATTCGTCTGGGCTCGTGGCTAGAGAAGGGACTTGCAGAAGTGGTGAGGAAGCAAAGAAGAGAAAACCAATCTGAGGTGATAAATGTCCACAAAGTGGAAAGTTCCAATGGAAAAAGTGAAGTACACAAATAGTGTACATTTCCTGTCAATCAAGGAAGGGAGTAAATACCTTTTAAGGTGGGATAGTGTGACTTAAAAGGCTTGCAAAGGCTCCCAGTTGTTGCTGACTTTTCCTCTAACTGATAACAAGTCCCATCATTAATATATCTTTCTCCAGCTTATTAGATGAGCAATAATACTAACCACCTGAAGAAATCTTTACCAAACCCTTTCACTCAACTGTCAATTTCTTTGCCAGTAATGCAAGATATTTTATGACCAATTATAATAACTTTCACCTACCTAGTGGTATACCATGTAAAAATGTGTGCGTATATAGTATCTTATTTGAATAATAGGAAGGTGGTGAAAAATGTATGTAATTCATAATAAATTAAGATGGCACATAATCCAATCAAGTTATTATAATTGTGCTTTTGAAAGAAATGAAAAGTGCTTCCATTTTTCCTCTGAATTTAACTGTGAATCAAACTCCATGCTTCTTCTAAATCATCGAAAAGCCTTGATAAAGCATTATTCTACCCCCTCCTTGTATGGGTCTAACACCCCATGGGCAAAAGAGGCTAAACATTTGGGGTGGAGGCACAGGTACTTCTTTTCTGAATTCTGGAACTCCCATTTACTAACACTGCATTTTCACCTCAAAGTCTCAGGATACGTAATTATCTGGCATCAGATGACAGGTGTGCACCTCCTCCAACTGTGCTGTGGGGACAACGAACAGATGTTGCAGGTAAGTGGAATCAACTTTCACCTACGAGACTGCTCAACCAACTGCAGTCAAAATCATTCATTCTTTCCAGGTCTACCTTTGAAAATTATTCAGGGACAGCCAAGTGCGCATTCTTCTCTGATCATTATCTATGTAGATTAAGGCTGCAAATATTCTAAGCTCAGCAATTCTTCTTTTTCTGTTTTTTACAGCTTTATTGAGGTAAACTGATATACGAAAAACTGCACATATTTTATGCATAAAATTTGATGTAGTGTTGGAACCATGGGTGTATGCATATGTCAACTGTCATTTGAGTTTCCAACTGCAGGAGTAGGCAGGGAAGAAAATAGAACCCCTCACATTTTATTGATGGGTATACTGAGGTGAAATTAACTGCCCAAGGCATGAGGAAATTTACAATGTTATCAGATTCAGTTAAATGGGAAGGGTGCTAAGCACTGACCCTGAGATATAGCACATAGATCTAGGGAATTCCAGGTTCAGGTCCAGGGAGGATCACATAGCCCTTCTCCATCAAGGCAAACAACGTCCCAGGAGTGAGGCTGAAAGACACTGTGAAGAAAATGGGGAGGGGGCTGAGCACTGCTGCTGAGAAATATCACATATATCTGGGGAATTCCAGGTTGAAGCCCAAAGAGATGAGACCATGCTTCACCACCAGGGAAAACAATGTCCCAGGAGTGAGGCTGAAAGATACAGTGAAGGAAATGAGGGAAAAGTCCAGAAAGTCAAATGAATACATTGCCCAGGATTGGGATGAGGCAAAGTTGGCTCAGATTGGGAGTACGTATTAAAATCTTCAATGTTCATAAACTCCAACTCAGCATCCTGGATCTCAGAATGTATTCTATACCATAGAAACTCTCTGATGAGTGCAAAATATATGTAAACACTAGTCCTCCCTTATCCACGAGGGATACGCACACACACAACTAGTCCCCGTTTATCTGTCAGGCTTTTGTTCCAAGACCCCCAGTGGGTGCCTGAAACCAAAGTAGTACGAAACCCTATATACATATTTTTTCCAATTCATGCATACCTATGATAAAGTTTAATTCATAAATTAAGCACAATAATAGGTTACTTAATTACTTGAAACAAGCACTGTGATACCAGGGCAGGGGATCTGATAACCGAGAGGGCTGCTAAGTGACTAACAGGTGGGTAGAGTATACATTCTGGATGCGCTGGACAAAGGGATGATTCACTTCCCAGTCAGGATGAATCACACCAGTGGGAGATTTCATCACCCTACTCTGAACGGCACACAATTTAAAACTTACCAATTGCTTATTTCTGGAATTTTTAATTTAATATTTTTGGATTGTGACTGACCTTGAGGAAGCAAAACCACAGATGGGGGGTGCTGTACAAAAATATTCATTGTAACACGGTCTGTGAGGGAGAAGCAGCATTATGGATAGTGTGACCCCATCCTGAATGTAATATGTGTATAGATCTATGCAGAGAAAAACAACTTTAAAATATGCACACAACTCTAGTTCTCTGGGAAGTGGCATTAAAAAGAACTTTCGCCTTTTTAATTAGAAAATTAATACAAAGAAATATGTGTCCCTTAGTTTGAAAAGCAAACGATGTAATATAAAGTTAAACATGGAACTCCTCACTCCACCCCTCCAATCTCACTTCAGAAGGCAACGACACACACATAAACACACACACCAAACACACACAAATATTAAGGACATATTTTCTCACAAAAATGGGATGATTCTGTACGCATTGTTCTGCAACTTGCTTCTATCACTTAAAAAATATCGTAAGCATTACTATCACAGAAATAAAATAGCTTAGCAATGAATAGCTTCCACTCTACCATTAGACGCCTGAATTGAAATCCCAGCTCTGCCACATACTAACTGTGGGTTCTGGTAAGTAACTTAACTTTGCTAAATTCTATTTTTTTAATCTGTAAAATACAGATAATAATAGTGCTTATGTCTTAGAATTTGGAGGAAAAAAATGACAAACACATGCTAAACCCTTAGCTCAGCATGTAACACATATTGAGTGCTAACAAACATTGGCTAACATTAGCCATCTTATTTCTTTAGAGACTGCGTGATACTGAGTCATAAGAAGGCACTATAAATTCTTCTAATAATTCAACTATTTGTGGATATTTAGTCTATTTCCTATGTGGGTTGTTTTGTTTATTTGTTTGTGTTGTTTTGTTTGGTATTATAAGCAATGCTACAATAACAATGTCTGTGTGTATCTTTGTGCTTCACATATACGATTATTTTTAAAGGATCGATTTCCATAAGTAGAATTATTGGGTAAAAAAGATGTAGATTTTGAATTCTCTAGAGACTACCAAAAGGCCTACACTGATTACCCACCCACATCAATATGAGGGTCTTTGTCCTTTTGGATACTGTCAAAAATTTTTCTTCACAATCTCATGGGTAAAAGCTGTATTACAGTCTGTTATATTTTCTGATTACCAATGAGGTTGAACATCTTATCATAAGTTTTCCTTGGTAAATGTGTTGCGGATATTTTCTTTGAGTCAGCTTATATTTTAGCTTTACTTATAGTCTCTTTTGGTGTTATTTTCAGATTTTTGACTACAATATTTTGTCACTCTTACCTTTACATTTTATTTCCTTCTTGGAATGACATCTCCATCTTCAGATAATAAAAGCATGCTCCTTTATTTTTGGCTAATACTTATTGTAGTGTTTAAATTTTTTACTTTTACATTGTTCACTCAAATGGGTTTTATTTCTATGTGTGGGTTGGTTGGAAATCTAGACTTATTTCTTCAAAATCTGCAGCCAATTGTCATTAACATCACTTATTCAATACTCCATCATTTCTCCATTGCTATGAAATAAATCTTTATTATATATTAAGTTCCATATAGATCAAGATCTATATACATTTATCAAAACTCTTGTACAGAATTCTTTATGCTGGTCATGAATTTGTTTTTTTCTGTGTATACCATTATCTCATTATTTTCATTATTAGGTGCTGTGATGGTGGATTGGAAAAGTTCTCTCTCCTTATTCCAATTTTTTCAAAATTATTCTGCCTTTCCTTACCATTTACTCCTCCCAATGAATTTTAGAATGATCTTCTCAAGTCCCATTAAAACTTTCCTTGGGGTGTTATTATAGTTGCATTGAATTTTATTAATTTGAGAGAAATTGATTTTTTCTAGCTTTATGACATATAATTAACATATAACATTGTCTAATATTCCTGTAATATTTCAATGTTTAGAATGAGGAATTCATAGCTTTTTAATTCAAAAATTAATAGATTTAAATAATTAATCTCAGTAACATAGGCTATTCCTAGTAATATTCCTATTTTCAGTGGCATTATAAACTAAAAACTTATAATTTAACTGTCTAGATCATGTTAGACAAATAGAAATGCTCAAATAAACATTGTTTGTTTTGCTCTGAAGACTCAAAGAAATTTTCTCTGAATTCTTTGGGTGCCAAAGAGCATTGATTAAATCTGTTGCTCACTTTCGTTCTATTACCAGTACCACCACCACCACCACCTCGGCACTAATGAGTAGGAGAGGACCTCATTCATTGAGACACCTTGTATGAAAGCATCTGATTCAGGGTGGGACCCAGCAGCCTCTTCTGAAAGAAGGAAAAAAAGAAGTTAAGAATTTATCCAAGAAACAACCTAAAAAGAAGCTTTTGAAGGGGACTAGAGAAAAACTTAGAAAAATTATGCCACATAGAAGCTCCTAAGAACAAGTAGGAGATCTTTAGTTTCTCATTCAGGAAGCATTATGGAATTTTCTTAGATTCTTTTTATTGGATATCACCCACTGTTTCTCTGTACACTCATGCACCGCATAAGGACGTTTCAGGAAACAACAGACCGCATATATGAAGATGGTTGCATAAGGTTATAACATATAGCCTAGGTGTGTTATAGGCTATACTATCTAGGTTTGGGTAAGTACACTCTATGACGTTTGCATAAAAATAAAATCACCCAATGACACATTTCTCAGAATCTATCCCCATCATTAAGAGATGCATGACTGTATTATTTGAATTAAATATTCTTTAATCTCCTAACAAATAGCAGTGGGCTTTTTTTATAGGCTAAGACCAGAGAATAAGTAGTCTTGATGAAATTGCCCTTCACGTCTCTCCCACTGCTTCTCCAGACCCTGTCCAGGAAGTCAGAGGCATGGAAATAAAGAACTACAGTAGCAGCACCTCAGACTTTATCCTCCTGGGCCTTTCTTCCAACACTCAGCTGCAGAAGCCCCTCTTTGCCATCTTCCTCATCATCTACCTGGTCACCCTGGTGGGGAATGTACTCATCATCCTGGCCATCCACTCGGACTCCCGGCTCCATACCCCTATGTACTTTTTTCTCAGCAACCTGTCCTGCATGGATATCTGCTTCACAACAGACATTGTGCCCAAGATGCTGGTGAGTTTCCTGTCAGAGACAAAGTCTATCTCCTACGTGGGCTGCCTCATTCAGATGTACTTCTTCATGGCCTTTGGGAACACTGACAGCTACCTACTGGCCTCTATGGCCATAGACCGGCTGGTAGCCATCTGGAACCCCTTCCATTATGATATGGTTATGAACCCACAGCGTTGCCTCCTCATGCTGCTTGGTTCTTGTACCATCTCCCACGTGCACTCTATGCTTCATGTGCTACTCATTTCCCGCCTGTCTTTCTGTGCCTCCCATGTCATTAAGCACTTTTTTTGTGATACCCAGCCTGTGCTAAAACTATCCTGCTCTGATACCTCTTCCAACCAGATTGTGCTAATGACCGAGTCCCTGGCTGTCATTGCGACCCCCTTCCTGTGCGTCCTCTTCTCCTACCTGAGAATCATCATTACTGTGCTCAGAATCCCCTCTGCAGCTGGGAAGTGGAAGACCTTCTCTACCTGTGGCTCCCACCTCACTGTAGTGGTCTTGTTCTATGGAAGTATAATCTATGTCTACTTTAGACCCCTGTCCATGTACTCAGTGGTTAAGGACAGGGTTGCCACACTTATGTACACAGTAGTGACACCCATGCTGAACCCTTTCATCTACAGCCTGAAGAACAAAGATATGAAGATGGGTATGAGAAAATTAAGGTTCAGAATTCACTCATAGAAGGAATAACAAAGTAGAATGTCATATTTAGGAAATGACCTAAAGGATGATCAGGTTGCCTTCCTTCCTGCCCATTTTCACATGGCACCCAAAGAAGTCATAAGAGGTGGTGTTGAATACAAGTAAGACCACTGACCTGGAAGTTGGAATACTTGGTTTCTATCAACAACTTTGACCAAATATATGTTCACATGCAAGCCAGGTACTGCTAGGTATGCAGATTTTAGGAAAACAGCTTCTGCTACCCATATAGTGGAATAAAGCTGTTTTTGAATGACGTTTCTATGAGCTTAACATAGGCTAGTACTCAAGGAAATATAAAGTTTTACTAGTTTTGAAATAAGACATTACAGGGATTTCAAGGGAATTGGGGAAGACTCTTTGAGGAATGACCTAAGATTGCTTTCAAGGATAGACTGATTCTGACAGAAAAAAATTTCAGTAAATGCGGAAATGGGCAGAGCATTTCAAATAATGGAAACCACCCAAGCAGATTGATGCAACAAACATTGGAATTTATTTGAGGAATGATGAAAAGCCCTGTGAGACTTGTTCAATTACAGAGCAGGGAGAATAAGGCTGGAAGGATAGAAGGACCTAGAAGCAGATTAACACCCCACCAACACCAAAGTGTCATCACGGTGTGAATTCTTAGTACTCGACACCTTTTTCCTTCCCTCTTAGTTCTTCCTTTTTCCACATGACCACAAATCTCACTGAGATGCCCTTTATATCCTAGAAAAAGCAACGCATATCAGTTAGGATAAGCTACGTTATGTGCTTTGGAACAAACACTCTCAAAGTCTTTGGACCTTAAATCCAAAGGTTTATTTCTTATTCACACTGCATGTCCACTGTAAAAAAGTGTAAGGGTGCTGCTCCTTTTCAACATTCAAGGACGAAAGCTGATGGAGCAGTCACCATTGTAGACATTAATGATAACTCAGTCAGAAGCTGAAAAAAACTCTTGAATATTATCCACAGGCAATTAACTACTCTGGTCTACAAGTGACACACCACTTCAGACCACAACACCTTGTTTCATGGCCCCACTAAACACAAGAGAGCCAAGAGGCATAAGCCAATGTCATATCTGTAAAATGGAAAGTCAGAAGTATTTGGTGAATTGTATTAATAACTACCACACAACTCTAATAACACACAAATACATAAGTGTGGGTTCGTGGCTTAATCAAGCCTTCTCTGATTATGTTATTATCAATAAAAATACTAATATAAAATATATACGGTCTCAGGAATTCTTTTCTTTTAATTAACTTTTTTTATTATTTTTTTTTTAGATTTTATTTTTCCTTTTTCTCCCCAAAGCCCCCGGGTACATAGTTGTGTATTTTTAGTTGGGGTCCTTCTAGTTGTGGCAAGTGGGATGCTGCCTCAGCATCGCTTGATGAGCAGTGCCATGTCCACACCCAGGATCCGAACTGGCGAAACCCTGGGCCACCGAAGGAGAGTGCACAAACTTAGCCACTCAGCCACGGGGCAGGCCCTCAGGGATTCTTCTACCTTCTTCTACCAGCTTTTATGGATCACAAACTTATTGATGGCGGTACCTTAAGTTGCATACAAGTTTTTTGGCCTTAGCGACTTAACAAGAGGTATAGCAGCCTAACAGAACACAGGAACATTCAGGCCCAACATCACGGTCCCTGTCATTACTGTCACTTTGTCCTCTTCCAATTATAAAGCAGCAACCAGCAATCCAGGAAAGAAGTTCTATTTGCAATACCTTTCATATTTGTACAGGCACACTTCGCTTTCATCACTCTCTCCCACCAATCACTCAGCTTTGGGGATGCAAGCATAGAAGATCTGGACCCTTTCCACCTTTTCTATTGATACATCGTTGTTTTCTCATGCTCAACCAAGGACAATATGCCACTTTAGACTGTGAAGAATGTCTGGCATATATTATAAAGAAATTCATTAATTACACCTTCTAGTAACTTATAGAGCTAATTAAGTCCTTTGGTCCCAGGAAACTTGACATATTTTTTAGTTCTAACCTAACTCTGCCATCAGCCCCACACTCCTTTTTCTCAATAACGCACAGTCACTAGGGAATCAAAATCTTTTATGTATAAGCCTACAGATAGTCTAAAAAGTTCAAACTAAAGGGGATTCTATATAATAAGTGACCATGAGATAGCACATTGTGGTGAAAGGTTTACCAACATGACCCTCAGGTTAGTCCTAAACTTCTTAGTCACAGAGTGTTGTCTCTGTCAGAACATGAGGCAATTCCCACAAGATATCCTGCCATCCTTCAGAAGTAATGATCTTATGTGGGCACGTAGAATTTGCGGTGGACAGGTAGTATCCAGGGACTTTCACAAAATTTTTGTTACTCAAACAAGGGAGACCAGAAGTTAACTTCGGAAATTGCTAATAAGCATTGGTAGGGATAAGATAAATCACTTCTGAAAGTAGAATATAATCAGAGGAAAGATCTAAACTAACCTTCTGAACACTTTGCCAAGTTGGACAAAATACTCTCTATTGCCCTTGGGAGTAGTCCAGAGAACTCCTTAACGGACTCTCCTCCCACCATGTAGATGCCTGGGGATGGGATGAATACACTAGAGGAATAAAACTATAGACATGTCTGTTAATGAAAATATTGTAAAAGGAAATCCTTCCACTGCAAGGTCATTACATATACATAAACGTAGGAGATTTTACTCAATGTAACTAAAAAATATTTAGTTCCTTGAACATATTTTGCCTTTTATCAGAATGAGTGACATAAACAAGGAAGGGTGTAAAACATGGAAGCTGAGGAGAACCTAAGAAAGAGTGCTGAGTATTTCTGACATTGAAGAGTCTGATAGAGAAGGCATTACCAAAAGGACTGACAAAGCATTCTCATATAATCCTAGAGGGTAAGAAGTTTGAAGAGGCAGACACAAGAGACAAGGATATGGATGTATTCACCCCATGGCAGAAGAATCTCCTTTCAACCAAGCAAATTCCAGGAGATGCCCCATCAGCAGAACTTACACACAGAAAAGGCTGATTAGCAGGTTAGGTTGGAATCCAGTGCAGGACTTATAACTACAAACACTACTGAGCTTGACCAGAGCTCTGAGAGCAGTTTATTCTGGACGCATCAGGAATTGCAGGGGCATACCATAAAGGAATTCTTAGCAGTATAGCCAGAAACTAAGTCCATCTCAGCCACGGCCCTAATAATCTGCATCATACATAACCCTAGGCTTGCTACACAGAAATAGGAATAACCAGGGCTTCTTGGACTGAAACGTTCAAAAGATGAAGGTGAAATCAGCCAGGTCGCCTTGGCATAGAGACTCTGGGGATGTGGTCCCAAGCCTCTTTCACTGTGCTCAGCTTTCAGATTTCACTCTAACGCCATAGGGTTTTTAGATTCCTCTGATACAATTCATCCACCCTCAGGCTCTGCCCTAACCATCACACTTGCCCCTTATTATGGAGATAGCACAGCTGCTACTGTAACTCAGAAGCAGCCTGGGAGTCAGGAACCAGATAAGAAACCGTAAAACCAGGATCCCATTACAGCCCCACCCTAACCATGACCTTAAAAAGTCAGAAGACAACTCAGCCTAATATGTGAGGTGGGACAAAGGACCACAACATGGGTCTCCCTAGAAGGCACTGTTAAGTATCAGACCCTGAGACAGAGGCAGTACTTGTAAACTGAAACAGCATACAAAACACAGAAGACTGAGTCAGGTGGCAAAATAAATTTTTTACATTCCCTGTGTAAATCATAAAATCATCTCTGGCTACTTACAAAAAAAAAGATGTCTTTCAGTAAGTGAGCGGTTAAATAAATTGTTGTACATCCAGACTGTGGACTACTATATAGAGCTAAAAAAGAAATGAGCTATCAAGCCATGAAAACACATGGAGGAAACTTACATGCATATTACCAAATTAAAGAATCCAACTGGAAAGCCCACATGCTATGTGATTCCAACTGTCTAGAAAAGGCAAAACTGAGGAGATGGTAAAAAGATCAATGATTTCCAGAGGTTACAGAGAAGGGAGGAATGAATATTTAAACACAGGATTTTTAGAAGAGTGAAACTATTCTCTATGATACTATACAGGAGTCATTACACATTTGTCAAAACCCATAGAACGTACAACACCAAGAGTAAAACCAAATGTAAACTATGGACTTTGGGTGATGAAATGTTCATGATGGTTTGTCAATTATAACAAAGGTACTACTCTGGTGAGGGCTGCTGATAATGAGGGAGGCTGGGCGTGTATGGGGGCAAGGGGTATATGAGAACTCTCTGTACTTTCTGATTAATTTTGCTGTGAACTTCTAACGCTTCAAAAAATAAAGTCAATTCAAACAGAAAAAATAGAAAAAAATCTGTCTTAACTTACAATTGCCATGCCTTATATAATGAGAACAATGTGGGTGAGTGAAGCTAAGTATCTTATGGAATTTCTTTCATTTAGCAGTTGGTGGAAGAGGGATTCAAAAGCAAGTAGTCTGGCTTAAGAAATTGAAGCAATAAAATGTCCAACAAAAGCAAACAAAAAATATGAGACTCAGAGAACTTAAGTATTGCAAACACTCACACAACTTGTAAGAGGCTGAGCCAGCGACTGAATCTCTTCACTCTGGCTCCACAGCCTATGCCTTAATCTCTTCCCAATAACACTATACCTGTGCCTAGACACAGTCATACATGCAGACACAGAACTTCAGAGTTGTCAGGGCCATCACCTCTTCTTCCAGCTGGGCAAACGTAAGCCTACACATAGACATGCATAGGAAAACATGCATGTACAGGGAACACATGTGCATGAACACACACATATGCAATTCATATGCATGTGCATGAACACACTTCCACCCAAGCGGCTGCATGGCCCTACTTCCCTTCCCAGGTATCAGAGGCTACACCTCTGGAGCCCAGGTTCCCCTGAGGCTCATGAACACAGAGCACAGAGGCATCAGTAATGTTCTCCTCTCCTAGGAAGGCCACAGGTCCAATTCCCCCGGGGTTCTGAATTTCAGGGAAGACAGTCCCCTGGGTCTCCCTTTCTATCATCTACTCTCACTATAGGTACAGGTAAGAACAAGCACATTTCTGAAGCTAAATCTGCACTTCAAACGGCCTCCTTCCTTGGAGATTCAGAGCTGATCATAAGCCCCTGGAAGGTCCCCAGGACTGATCAGGACCCTCAGTCTCTTTTGTCAAGTTCACAGGTAGGCAGGCTGAGGTGCCATTGGGAACAGAGACTATGGGGTCAACATCTTCATGTGATCTTCCTCCCTTTTCTGATCTAGTCTTCTTCTCTCTTCCATCTCAAGATCCACAAAACAAGTGAACAAGAATGTGAAGATAATGCAGGGGTTAACAGCACACACTCTGAAGCTAGACTCCACCACCATCTAGTTATGCAGGCTTAGGCAAGTCACTTCAATTCCTCTACCTCATTTTCATTATCTGTAAAATGAGGTGCTGTGAGGACTAAGTGGCAATGTATGTAAAGTTCTTAGAGCAGTAGCTGGCATGTGTCAGCACTATGTAACTTCTAGCTATTATAGTACCAGGATTGAGAACACACATGGGAAGGGGCTACAATGAAGTGGGTGTCTCCAATAGGAGACATCTGGGTGAGGCATTGCCAGCTCAGCAGAAGCACACAAGAGATCGGTTTTCAGCAAAAGTCCAGTTTAAGCTTGGCTGATCATTCAGATGCAGAGCAAAGGTATGTTAAGACAGAGAAACAATAATTATTCACAAAAAGAATTCCAATGGGCATATCTTAAATGTCAACTTGCCTTGGAATCTAGAATTTGGCAGCTGGGAAGGGGTAGGTAAAGCTCTTATCTGATATAGGACTGAAAACTAAGCAGAAAGGAGAGATTTCAGAGAGCTGAAAGAGGAGGATCTGGCCTGAAATGCCCTGAAGAATCCTTAAAAACATACCTCTTCAGAGACCTATATCCCTGTTTATCTTACTGCTGGAAGAGGCAAGAGGGTAGACAGGGAGAAGCTAGGATTCCAAAAATCTGTACCCAGGAGAGATTCTAAGGTCAGTCACTGATGCTGCAAAAGCAGAGAGCTGCTGCTTCCTCAGAAACTGACAACACTGAAGACAAAAGTACCTTACATACTTTCCTTCTGAAGGCAAAGAAGAAAGGAGAACCCATGGTTTATGAAATGGGAATAGGATGGAAGGAAATTGAAAGGATTCCAGTGTGCAGGAGCAAAATATGGAGTAGAAGGAGTGGGTCAACACAGAGGTTTAGAGCACTTGGCAGTAAGAGGACTTCTCTTTGTACAGGACACACCAGCTTAGTTCTTGACCACATGTGTATGGTTCCAGGAAAGTTATGGTAGAACAGTTTAAAATACAAATTTGAAATCAGACGTACCTAGGTATGAGTGTTAGATATACCATTTCACAGTCTCTTTATCTATAAAGGGGGATAATAATGCTGCTAACATCATAGTGCCTTTGTGAGGCTTAAATGAGACAAGTGCTAAGCACAGAACCTATCCAATAAAGGTTAGTTTAATGTGTTTCCAGTTTAGTCACTTCTCAACTGTCCTTGCTCATGGAAGCAGCTGCATGGATGATGGATAGCTTTCCACAAGTGTGTTATCCACCAAGCATATTTATATCCTGTTTAGAAGTGCATTCTGTGCTCCAAGTTTTACTTCCTGGTTTCATGAGGGCTGGTGTCTAGAAAAGGGCCTTGCATAAGTGATGAAGAAGCATGGAGGGAAAACCAACACGAGATGACAAAAGTCCACCAAGTGGAAAATTCCAATGGAGACAGCGGAGAAGTATAGAAATATCGTCTATTTCCTGTCTGTCAAGGAGGAGAATAAATACCATTCCAGGTGGATAGCGTGATTTAAAAGGCTGGGAAAGGCTTCCAGTTGTTGTTGACCTTCCTAAGCACTAACTGATAACAATCCCCGTCATTAATATGTTATTTCTCTACCTTATTGTATGAGCAACAGTACCAACCACTTGCAGAAAGCTTTACCAAGCTCTTTTACTCAGCTTTCAAGTTTTTTGCCAGTATCAAAAAATGTTTTATAATTTCTTATAACATTCTCTGCATCGTGTTATATCATGTAAAAATATGTGTGCATACATTACTTTATTTAAATAATAATAGGGTTGTGAAACAAGGTATGTAATTCATAATAAACTTAGGAAGGCACATAATCCAATCAAGTTATTATAATTATGTTTTGAAAGAAATGAAAAATGCTTCCATTTTTACTCTTAATTTGACTGTGAATCAAAACCCCATCCTTCTCCTAGATAATCGGAAAGCCTTGCTAAAAAATAATTCTATCTCCTCCTTGTGTGGGTCGTGCAAAACCAATAGCAATGGGAAAGAGAGGCTAAACATTTGGGAAGGAGGCACAGGCATTCCGTTTCCAAATTCCAGCACTCTCATTTACTAACACTGCATTTTCACCTCAAAGTCTCAGGATATGTAATTATCTGGCATCAGATGACAGGTGTGTATCTCCTCCAACTGTGCTCTGGAGGCAACGAACAGGTACTGCAAGTAAGTGGAATTGACTTTCACCTATGAGACTGCTCAAACAACTACAGTCAAAATCATGTCATTCTTTCCAGGTCTACCTCTGAAAATCATTCAGGGACATTCAAATGGACAGAGTCCTCTGATCATTGTCTATGTAGATTAAGTCTGCAAATATTCTAGTCTCAGCAATGCTGCTTTGTTTTACAGCTTTATTGAGGAGTGATATACAAAAACTACACATATTTAATACATACTTTTCATGTGGGGATGGAATCAGGGGAATATACATATGTCAACTGTCATTTGAGTTTCCAAATGCAAGGGTAGGTAGGAAAGAAAGTAGAACCCCCATCTTGTTGATGGGTATGCTGAGGTGAAATGACTTGCTCAAGGCATGAGGAAATATACCATGTCATCAGATTCAGCTAAATGGGAAGGGGTCTAAGCACCGACCATGAGAAATACCACACAAATCTGGGAAATTCCAGATTCAGGCCCAGAGAGGATCCCATAGCCCTTCTCCACCAGGGAAAACAATGTCCCAGGAGTGAGGCTGAAAGACACAATGAAGGAAATGGGGAAAGAGTCCAGAGAGTCAAATGAGTACATTGACCAGGAGTGGGATGAAGGGTAATTGGCTAGGACAAGGAGTATCTATTAAAATTTTCAATGTTCATAAACTGCACTCAGCATTCCATATTTCAGAGTGTATTATACACCATAGAAACTCTCCCATGATTGCAATATATATATATAAACTAGTCCTCCCTTACCCACAGGAGATGTATTCCAAGACCCACAGTGGATGCCTGCAACCATGGATACTACTGATACCTATATATATTATGTTTTTTCCTATGCATACATACCTCTGATAAAGTTTAATTAATAAATTAGCCCCAATAAGAGATTAATAATAAAGTAGAACAATTGTAACAATGTACTGTAATAAAAGTTAAGTGAATGTGGGCTATCTCTCTCACAAAATCTCTTATTCTATTGTACTTACCCTTCTTCTTGTGATGAGGTGAGATGATACAATGTTTATGTAATGAGATGAATTGATGCAGGCATTATGACACAACTCTAGGCTACTATTGACATTCTGCTCCTATGTTAGGTGTATATATATTAACAAGTATTATGTCTTCTTAGTGGAATGTCCCTTTTATCGTCATATAATGACAATCTTTGTCTCTTCTTATTGCTTTGACTTTACTTGAAGTTTATTTTGTCTGACTTAAGTACAGCTACATCCATTTTCTTTTGGTTGCCATTTGCTTGGATTATCACCTTCCATCTGTTCACTCTGAGCCTTTTTGTCTTTAGAGCTAAGATGGGGCTCCCGGCGGCAGCGTACTATTGGATCTTGTTTTTTAATCCATCCAGCCACTCAGTAACTTTTGATTGGTGAATTCAGTCCACTTACATTTAGAATGATTATTGATATATGAAGGCTTAACGCTGCCATTTTATCTTTTGTTTTCTGCTTGTTCTGTGTTCCCATTCTTTCTTTTTCCTTGTATTTCTGTCCGCTATTTCAGGTTGGTGGCGATCCGTGATGTTTTTCCCAGTTTCCTCTTTATTTATGATTTGTGACTCTGCTCTGATTTTTTGTTTTGTGGCTAACATGAACTTTGTATAAGAGATCTCATAGATGAGATAGTCATTTTTCTGCTAACAGCATCTTATGTCCATTAGCCTTTGCAGGTTCCATCCTTTTCCTCTTCTCTTTCTACATTTTTGTTGTCACAAATTATTCTTTTCATGTTGTGAAGTTGTTAATAAATTGAAGTGATTATAGTTATTTTTAATGCTTTCTTCCCTTTTAGCCTTTACATTATAATTAAGTATTTAGCTAACTATTTTGATATGGACTTGAAATCTTCTGATCCTGCCTGTCTGCTTGTCAATTTGCTCAAAGGTTTGTAAACCTTTGCCTTTTTATTTCAAGTAGGAGGGTTTCTTTCAACATTTCTTGTAAGGCAGGTCTAGTGGCAATGAACTCCATCAGCGTTTGTTTGTCTGGGAAAGCCTTTATTTCTCCTTAATATCTGAAGGAAAACTTTGCTGGATGGAGTATTCTTGAGTGATCGTTTTGTCTTTCAATATTTTGAATATATCATTCCACTCTCTCCTGCCCTGTAGAGTTTCTGCTGACAAATCTTCTGATAGCCTGATGGGGTTCCTTGGTAAGTGATTTTCTTCTCTCTGGCCACCCTTAATATTCTTTCTTTGCCATTGACTTTTGACAGTTTTAATATAATATTCGTTGGAGAAGGTCCTTTTGCATTGAGGTAATTAGGAGTTTTATTAGCTTCATGTACTTGTATATACAGTTCCTTCCTGAGGTTTGGAAAATTCTCAGCTATTATTTCTTCGACTAAGTTCTTTGCTCCTTTCTCCCTCTCTTCTCTTTCTGGGATACCCATTATCTTCATGTTGCTTTTCCTAACTGAGTCAGACATTTCTTGTAGAATTTCTTCATCTTTTTAAAGTCTTAGTTCTCTCTCCTCTTCCAGCAAATCACTTCTATCTTTGAGCTCACTAATTTTCTCTTCCTTATGGTCTGCTCTATTTCCAATACTTTCTACTTTATTTTTCGTTGCATTAATTGTGTTCTTCATTTCCAGAATTTCTGTTTTGTATTTTTTAGTTTCAATCTCTTTTGTGAAGTACTACTTCTGTTTATTAATTTTGTTCCTGAGCACACTGAACTGTCTTTCTGAGATTTCTTGTAACTCACTGAGTTTCTTCAAGACAGCTATTTTGAATTCTCTGTCTGTTAGGTTGTAATCTCTTGTGACTTCAAATTTGGTTTCTGGAGAGTTGCCATTTTCTTTCTGTTCTACCATAGTTCGTCATGCTGCTCGATGAGCTTATCCTCTATTAGTGCATTTGTGGCAGCAAACACCTTTCTCATTTGGGTAAGGCTTTGATTACTTTGATTCTGAGATGCTTTGGGTTGTGTTTGAACGCCTGCACTTTCCACCCTCCACTGTCTCTGCCAGAGGTGTTTTCAGTGCCCTCCTTCTGCTGCTTGGGCCTCCAACATTGCTAGTGCCTTATTGCTTATGATGTTGTTGCAGTCTCAGGTGTCACCACCAGCATCACCAGGCTGCAAGCACTTCTGCTGCTTCTGGGGCACCTGGGTCTTGTATTCCCCCACTGGCTTTCCTCAAGGGCTCTCCTCAGGTTTGGGTACTGCTGCCCCATGCACCACCTGTGCTGCTGCTCCTGAATTACCTGGGTATGCTGGTTGTGCTGCTGCCAAATGCTTTGGGTTCTGGGTATTGTTGGGCCAGGGGCCAAGGGTCTTGCATGCAGCCTAGCTGCTGGTAAAGCCCGTGTCCATGGTGTCACCACCGGGGGCTGTATCACGGGTTCTGCTGTGGTTCCTGAAGCCTTGAGTCACAGGTCCCTGCTACTGCTGGTGGAGGGACAGAGCTAAGCCACAAGTACCACTGCTGCTCCCGCAGCCTCTAGTCACTGGTGTGCACCAGTGTAATTTTTAAAACCTCAGGTGAGGGCACCACCACCTCTGCCACTGGTATTCACATTTTGGATGCAGCCCTTGCTGCCAGAAAGACAAGGGTCAGAGTTGCCCCGGCCTGGGGAGGAGGAGGGAGCCGATTTGCTGGCACTGCTGTGTTTCCTCAGGAGCCTGAGGTATTGGTACCACCTCTGACCACTGCTATGGAGGCAAGAGTTAAGCCACAAGTGTTGTTGCTGCTCCTGAAATTTTGCCACCAGCCTAGCTGGGCTGGTCCTTGAAATCTCAGACCAGGACATCACCACTACTACCAGGAACAACCAGTTTTGGATCACCACCACCACAGGAGGGAATGGGAGATTCTCCTTTAGTTCCACTGCCTCCTAAGGGTCCAGTCCACCCACCTTCAAATATGTGGATGCATGTATCTCTTAGGTGTTCTGGTGTGTTGTGTAGGGAGTGCATTGTTGAACAATGGGTGTCCCACTGGTTGTAACACAGAGGTGACAGATAAAGGGAACAACTCACCAGCCACAGTGCTGACATCAGCTCTAAATTTAATTAATTTGAGAGGAATTGCCTTCTTGCAGCTTTATTGAGATACAATTGACATACAACCTTGTCCAATATTTCAGTAATATTTGAATGTTTAGATAAGGACTTTGTAGTTTTTTAATCAAAAAAACTAATATATTTAAAGAATTATCTCAGTAACATATGCTATTCCTGGTAATATTTCTATTTTCAGTGGCATCTCTGAACCACAAACTTATAATGTTAGTGTCCAGATCATGTTAGGCAAACAGAAATGTTCAAATAACATTAAGCACATTTTACTCTGAAGTCTTATCTGAATTCCTTAGGCAGCAAAGACTATCAATTAAATCTGTTTCTCACTTTTTCCTATGCCAACTACAACCACCACCACCTCTGCACCAATGAATAGGAGAGGACCTCATTCCTTAGGACCCCTGTATAAAAGCCTCTTGATTCAAGGTGAGACTCAGGAGCATCTTCTCTGAAAGAAGAAAAAAAAGGAGGCTAAGGATTTGATCAAGAAATAACTAAAGAAGAACCTTTAGAAAGACAATTGAGAAGAACTCAGACAAATTAGACCACATAGAAGTTCCAAAGAACAGAAGTGAAACATTTAGCTACTCATTTAGGAAGCAGTTTAAAACTTTTTAACTCCCCACTTATTGGATATCACTCCCTGTTTCTTGTACAGTCATGCACCACATGATGATATTTCAGTCAAAGACAGAACGCATATGCAAAGGTGGTCCATTAAGATTAGTGCATATAGCCTAGGTGTGTAGTAGCCATACCCTCTAGGTTTGGGTAAATGCACTTTATCATGTTTGCACAAAGACGAAATTGCCCAATGACACATATCTCCGATTGTATCCCCATTGTTAAGGAATGCATGACTGCATTTCTTGAAGTGAATCTTCTTTAATCTCCTAACAAATAGCAATGGACTCTTTGTGAAGCTTGGACACTAGTGAAGAAATTGTCTTGATCAAATTGTCCTTCATATCTCTCCCACTGCTTCTCCAGACCCTGCCCAGGAAGTAACAGACATGGAGATAATGAACTACAGTAGCAGCACCTCAGGCTTTATCCTCCTGGGCATCTCTTCCAACCCTCAGCTACAGAAGCCCCTCTTTGCCATCTTCCTTAACATGTACCTGGTCACCCTGGTGGGGAACGTACTCATCATCCTGGCCATCCACTCGGACTCCCAGCTCCACACACCTATGTATTTTTTTCTCAGCAACCTGTCCTTCATGGATATCTGCTTCACAACAGTTGTTGTGCCCAAGATGCTGGTGAATTTCCTATCAGAAACAAAGTCTATCTCCTATGTGGGCTGCCTGATCCAGATGTACTTCTTCATGGCCTTTGGGAACACTGACAGCTGCCTGCTGGCTTCTATGGCCATAGACCGGCTGGTAGCCATCTGCAGCCCCTTGCATTATGATGTGGTTATGAACCCACAGCGTTGCCTCCTCATGCTGCTGGTTTCTTGCACCATCTCCCACCTGCACTCTATGCTTCATGTGCTACTCATTTCCCGCCTGTCTTTCTGTGCCTCTCATGTCATCAAGCACTTTTTTTGTGATACTCAGCCTGTGCTAAAGCTATCCTGCTCTGACACCTCCTCCAACCAGATTCTGCTAATGACTGAAACTCTGGCTGTCATTGTGAGCCCGTTCCTGTGCATTCTCTTCTCCTACCTGAGAATCATCATTACTGTGCTCAGAATCCCCTCTGCAGTGGGGAAATGGAAAGCCTTCTCTACCTGTGGCTCCCACCTCACTGTAGTTGTCTTGTTCTATGGGAGTGTCATCTATGTCTACTTTAGACCCCTGTCCGTATATTCAGTGGTAAAGGACAGGGTTGCCACACTTATGTACACAGTAGTGACACCCATGCTGAACCCTTTCATCTACAGCTTGAGAAACAAAACTATGAAGACAAGTTTGAGAAAATTAAGGCTCAAAATTCACTCATAGAAGGAATAACAACATAGAATGTCATAATTGAGAGATGACCTAAAAGATGATCAGATTACCTTCCTTCCTGCCCATTTCCACATGGCACCCAAAGAGGTGGTGTTAAATAGCAGTAAGAAAATTGACCTGCAAGCTATAATACTTAGTTTCCATCAATGACTTTGGCCAAATATGTGTTCAGTTCCAGTCCAGGTAGTACTAGGAATCCGGATTTCAGAAAAACAGTTTCGTCACCTATTTAGTGGAATAAAGCTATTTCCAAATAACTCTTCTATAAGCTTGGCATTGACTAGCACTTGAGGAATTATGAAGTCCTATTAGTTTTTAAAATAAGACATTAAATGGATTTCACATGGAATTGAGGAAGTCTCTTTGAAAAATGACCTATTATTATCCTAAAGGATGGACCGATTTGGATAGATAAAACTTCATTAGAGGAGGAAATGGATAAGCAGTTCATAGTGGAAACCACCCAAGCAAGTAGAGGCAATAAATACTGGAATGTGTGTGAGGAACAGTGAAAAGCCCTGGGAGGCTTGCTTAATTTTAGAACAGGGAGAATATGGCTGGAAAGACAGAAGAATCTGCAAAACAGATTTATTCCCCCCACCAACACCAAAGTGTCATTACAATATGAATTCTCATTACATAATTCATTTTTCCTTCCCTCTTAATTCCTCCTTTCTTAATTCTTCACATGACAACAATTCTCAGAGAAATGCCCATTATATTCTGGAAAAAGCAATGTGTATCAGTCTAATTAAGCTAAGTTATGCTGTGGAAAAAAAAATCTCAAAATCTTCGGACCTTAAAGCCAAAAATCTAGTTTTTATTCATACCGAGTGTCAACCTCAGAAAAGTATAAGGCTGCTGCTCGTTTTAAACACTCAGCAACCAAATATGATGGAGCAGTCACCATTGTAAACATTAATCATCACCATTTCAGAAGTTGAGAAAGATTCCTAGAGATTTTGCACTAACAAATAACTACCCTGCTCCAGAAGTGACTCACACCACTTCAGACCACAATACATTGTCCACAACTAATCTCATGACCCCACTAAACACAAGAGAACCAAGAGGCACAATCCAATAATATACCTGTAAAAAAGAGTCCTCATATAATCCTAGAGTAGAAGTTTCAAGAGGCAGACACCAGAGATGAGGATATGGATATATTTCCCTCCAATGGCAGAAGACTCTCCTTTCAACCAAGCAAACTCCAGGAGATGCCCTATCGGCAGAACTTACACACAGAAGAGGCTGATTAGCTGGTTAGGCTGTAACACGGCATAGGACTTACTAACTACTGAGCTTGACCAGAGCCAATGCATCCCTGGACAGGAGAAGTGCTCTGAGAGTGTTTATTCTGGGCATCTCAGGAACTGCCAAGGCATACCATAAAGGAATTCTTAGCAGTGTACCCAGAAACTCAGTTCACCTGAACCATGGCCCTGAGGATCTGCATCAGCTGTAACCCTGGCTTGCTGCATAGAAAAAGGAATAACCAGAGCTCAATGGAGTGAAGAAGTTCAAAAGGTAAAGATGAAGTTAGCCAGGCCCTGATGACCATAGAGACACTGGGAACCTAGTCCCAACCCTCTTTTACCATAGTCAACTTTCAGATTCCCACTAGAATACCTTTTAAGATTCCTCTCATGGAATCCATCCACCCCAGGCCATGGCCTAACTCACACCTACTCCTGGTTAGGGAGGTGGTATAGCTGCTGTAACTCAGAGGAAGCCTGGGAGTCGGAAACCAGGTAAGGCTCCATAAGACTAGGAGCCCATTCCAGCTCCACCCGAATGTGACCTTAGCAAGTCAGAGGACCACTCTGCCTCACTTGCACAATGGGACAAAGGACCCCCACATGGGTTCCTCTTGAAGGTTCTGTAAGGCTTAGCCCATGAGATGGAAGCAGTGCTTTTAAACTGAAGCAGCATACATAACACTGAAGACTGTGTCAGGTGGCAGAATAAATTTATTGCATTCCCTGAGTAACAATAAAATCCTCTGTGACTACCAAAAATAAAGGATATCTTTCAGTAGGTGAATGTTTAGACAAACTGTGGTATATCCACACAAAAACTCTTACACAGCACTAAAAAGAAATAAGCTATCAAGCTGTGAAAACACATGGAGGAAATTTACATGCATATTACTAAATGAAAGAATTGATATGGAAAGGCTACGTGCTATATGATTCCAACTATATGACATTCTAGAAAAGGTGAAACTTTGGAGACAGTAAAACGATCAGTGTTGCCAGGGGTAGAGAGAAGGGAGGAAAGAATGGGCAGAGCACAGAGGACTTTTAGGGCAATGAAACTATTCTCTATGATACTATAGTGGTGTCGTTATACATTTGTCAAAACCCATAGAAGGCACAACACCAAGAGTGAACCCTCATGTAAACTATGGACTTTGGGTGATGATGTGTAGGTTCATCAATCAGAACAAATATACCACTCTGGTGGGGCACGTTGATAATGGAGAAGGCTATGTATGTATGTGGGTACGAGGTATCTGGGAACTCTGTACTTTCTGATGAATTTTGCCATGAAGCTATAACTGCTCTAAAAAATAAAGTCTATTTTAAAGGAAAATCAAAAAAAATTCTGTCTACACTTGTGATTGCTATGCCATTTATAGATGAGAACAATTTGGGTTCATGTGCTAAATATCTTGCCAAAATTCATTCATTTAGTAACTGGTGGAACAGAGATTCAAACGCAAGTAGACTGGGTTAAGAAATTGAAGCAATACAATGTTTAAGAGAGGGAAACAAAAAAATATGAGATCAGAGAAGTTAAGGCTGAGCCAGCATCCAAATCTATTTAGTCTGGCTCCAGAGCCTGTACTTTAATCCATTCCCTGTAACTATACACCTCTACCTAGAAACAGTCATACATGCAGACACAGAGCCACAGGCATAAGAGGCCATCACCTCTCCTTCCAGGTAGGCACACATAAGTGTACACACAGACATGCACAGGAACACATGCATGTACAGGGTATACATGTGTGTATGAACACACATATGTACATAACTCACATCCACATACACGAGCACACTTTCACCGCAGCTGCTGCATGACCCTAATTCCCTCACCGGGCATTAGAGGCTACACATCAGGAGCCCAGGTTCCCCTGAGGCTCCTGACACAGAGCTCAGAGGGCATCAGTAATGTTCTCCTCTCCTGGGAAAACTGCAGGCACAATCCCCCCAGGGCTCTAAATTGGGGAAACACAGGTCTTTATGTCTCCCTTTCTATCCACTCCTTCTGTGGGTTGAGAAAAGAACTGGCATATTTCTGAAGCTAGATGTAAACTTTAAACAGGACCCTTTCTCAAGAGTCAGAGCTCATCATAACTCCCTGGCAGGACCCCAAGCCTGATCAGGACTCTCAGTCTCCTCTGTCAAGCCCACAGGTAGGCAGACTGAGGCATATTTGGGGATAGAGACTGTGGGGTGCAACATCTCCACATGGCCTTCCTCCCATTACCTGATCCTATCTTCTTCTCTCCTCCATCTCAAAATACAAGACACAAGTAAATAAGAAAGTTAGGATTATATACAGGTTAAGAGCACCCATTCTTAAGCTAGACTCCACCACCATCCAGTTGTGTGGCCTTGGGCATGTCACTTCAATTCCCACTACCTCACTTTCATTGTCTGTAAAATGGGGTGCTGTAAAGACTAAGCAACATAATGTACGTAAAGTTCTTAGAGCAGTGTCTGGCATGTGTCAGCACTAAGTAATTGCTAGCTATCATAGCCAGGATTGAGAACAAACATGGGAAGGGACTGCATGAAGTGGGTTTCTCCAATAGGAGACATCTGGGTGAGTCATTGTCGGCTCAGCAAAGGAACGCAAGAAACTGGTTTCAGCAAAGCCCCACATTAAGCACCTCTGGTTGATAAGATGCCATCCAAAGACATGCTGAGACAGAAGGAAGACAATTATTCACAAAAAGAATTCCAACAGGAATACCTTAAATGTCCACTGGCCTTGGAATCTAGAATTTAACAGGTGGGAAGGGCTAGGTAAAGCTCTAATCTGGTATAAAAGTAAACTATAGTATACTATTTTACTACACTAAAGTAGAAGAAGAAACCAGGCAGAAAGGAGAGATTTCAGAGAGATGGAAAAAGAGAAAGAATGGCCTGAAAAGACCCTGCAGAATCCGTAAGGAAGACAACCTGTTCCAGGGGGCTCTATACCTATTTGTCTTACTGCTGGAAGTGGGAAGAGGGTAGACAGGGAGAAGCCACGATTCAGAAAATCTGGACCCAGGAGTGATTCTAAATTCAGTTACTGATGGTGCAAAGGCAGGGAGCTGCTGTTGTCTCAGAATCAGACAGAGCTGAGGTCTAAAGTACCTTGCAACCTTTCCTTCTGAAGGTAAAGAATAAAGGAGAGCATATGTCTTTGTGGAATGGGAGGCAGAAATGGAGGTAGAGTGGAAGGAAATTGAAAGTATCCCAATGTGTGAGAGCAAAGGATGGAGAAGGAGAAGTGTGTCAGCAAAGAGGCTTTAGGCACTTGGTTGTAAGAGGACTTCTGTTTGCAGAGGACATACTGGCTTAGTTCTTATATGGTTTGGGGAAGAGGTAGAGTAGAGTAGTGTAAAGCATATAATTTGAATTCAGACGTACGTGGGTTTGATTCTTAGATATACCCTTTACCAGCTGTACGACTCTCTGAATTTCAGTCTCTTTATCTATAACAGGGGATAATAATGCTGCTAACATCGTAGTGCTATTGTCAGGATTAAATGAGACAAGTGCTAAGCACAGAACCTGTCCAATAAAAGTTAACTGAATGTTTTTACAGTTTAGTCACTTCTCCACTGTCCTTGATCATTCAGAGGAGTGAGTGCATGGATGATGGATAGATTTCCACCAGTGTATTACTCACAAGAATTTTTATATCCTGTTTAAGAAGTGAATTCTGTGCTTCATGTTTTACTTCCTGGTTTCATGTGGGCTGGTGACTAGGAGAAGGGCCTTTCATAAGTGGTGGGGAAGCAACAAAGAGAAAACCAACCCAAGGTGATAAATATGCACAAAGTGGAAAATTCCAATGAGGAATGTAGAGAAGTATAGAAATATTCTATATTTCCTGTCTGTGAAGAAAGGGAGTAAATATCTTTTAAGGTAGAATAATGTGATGTAAAAGGCTCCCAGTTGCTGGTGATCCTGCCCAATGAATGACAAGCTCATCATTAAAACGTCATTTCTCTAGCTTATTGTATGAGCAATAATACTAACCAACTCTAGAAAGCTTTGCCAAACTCTTTCACTCAACTGTCAATTTTTTTGCCAGTAACACAAAATGTTTTATTACTAATCATAACTTTCACTTACATGATACTATATCATGTAAAAATGTGTTTGTATAAATTATCTTATTTAAATAACAGGAAACTAGTGAAACAAAGTGTGTATTCATAATAAACTTAAGAAGGCACATAATCCAATCAAATTATTATAATTGTGCTTTTGAAAGAAAAGTACTTCCATTTTTATTCTTAAATTGACTGTGAATCGAAACTCCACACTTCTTCTAAATCATCAAAAAGCCTTGATAAAGCATCATGCTACTGGCTCCTTGTGTGGGTGGTACAAAACTAACAGCCATGGGAAAGAGAGGCTAAATATTTGGGGAGGAGGCACAGACACTTCTTTTATGAATTCTAGTTCTCTCATCTTCTAACACCATTTTCACCACAAAGTCTCAGGATAAGCAGGATACATAATTATCTGGAATCAGATAACAGGCGTATACCTCGTTCAGTTGTGTTCTAGGGGCAAGGACAGGTATTGCAAGTAAGTGGAATTGAATTTCACCTATGAGACTGCTCAACCAATTGCAGTCAAAATAATTCACTCTTTTCAGGTTTACCTTTGAAAATTATTCAGGGACAGTCAAATGGGCAGAGTCCTCCGATCATTTCTATGTTAAGTCAGCAAAGATTCCAGGCTCCACAATGCTTCTTTTTTTTTATAGTTTTATTGAGCTACAGTTGATATACAAAAAAACTGCACATATTTAATGCATGTAATTTGATGTGGTGATGGAATCACAGATATATGCATATGTCAACTGTCAATGAGTCTCCAAATGCAGGAGTAGGTGGGTAAGAAAGTAGAACACCCCTACATCTTATTGATGGGTATGCTGAGGTGAAATGACTTGCCCAAAGCACAAGGAAATATACGATGTCATCAGATTTGGCAAAATGGGAGAAGTTAAGCACTGCCCCTGAGAAATATCACGTAGATCTGGGAAATTCCAGGTTCAAAACCAAAGAGGACCACATAGTCTTTCTCCACCAGAGAAAACAAAGTCCCAGGAATGAGGCTGAAAGGCACAATGAAGGACATAGGGAAAGGGTCCAGAGAGTCAAATGAATACATTGCCCATGGGTGGGATGAGGCATAGTTGGCTCACATTGGGAGTATATATTAAAATTTTCAATGTTCATAAACTCTAACTCAGCATCCCATATCTCAGAATGTATTCTATACCATAGAAACTCTCTCATGAGTGCAATATATAGATATTTATTGTAGTCCTCTGTTATCTTCAGGAAATACATCCAAGACCCCCAATGGATGCCTGAAACTGGGGATAGTAGCATTCCATGTATATATTATGTTTTTCCCTATACATACAGACCTATGACAAAGTTTAATCTAAAAATTAGTTATAGTAAGAGATTAACAACAGCAATTAATAATAAAATAAAACAATGATAACAATATACTGCAATAAAAGTTATGTGAATGTGGTCTATCTTTCTCACAAAATATCTTATTGTACTGTTTTCACCCTTCTTTCTCTTGTGATGATTGAGATGATACAAGGCCTATGTGATGAGATAAATGAGGTGAATAATGTGGGCATTGTGACGTGGCTTTAGGCTACTATGGACCTTCTGATGAAATTTCAGGAGGGTCATTGAGCCACGATGATGTCAATGTCGATGGCAGAATGTGAGGAGCACAGATGTCAATGGTTACTAAGTACAAGCCCTGCAATATCCTTCCAGTGATCTGATGACCCAGAGAGCTACTACATGACTAATGGGCAGATAGAAAATAAGGCATGGATAGTCTGGACAAAAGGATGACCCATGTCCCAGGCATAGAAGCTGGGTGGTGCAAGATTTCATCAAGCTACTCCAAACATCATGCAAATTAAAACTTATGAATTGTTTATTTCTAGAATTTTCCATTTAAGAATTTTGGATTGTGGTTGACTGTGGGTAACAGAAACCCTAGAAAGCAAAACCACAGATAAGGGGAGATTATTGTACAAAAATACCCATTGTAACACTGTCTGTGGGGGAGAAAAAGCATTATGGATAGCGTGACCCCATTCCTGAATATAATACTTGTATAGGTGTATGCAGAGAAAAATAACTCTAAAACATGTACACAACTCTAGTTCTCTGGGAAGTGGAATAAGGAATTACAAGGAACTTTCACATTTCTTATTAGAAAATTAATACAAAGAAACATGTCCCATAGTTTGAAAAGCAAACAATATAACATAAAGTTAAATATGGAAGGGACTCCTCACTCCAGCCCTCCAATCTCACTTCAGAAGGCAACTGCACACACATAAACACACACACCAAAGAAACACAAATGTAAAGGACATACTTTCTTTCCAAAAATTGGATTATTCTACATGCATTGTTCTGCAACTTGTATTTGTCACTTAACAAAATATTATAGACCATAGGTCACAGTGATAATATAGTTTAGCAATGAAAAGCTTCCATTCTGCCAAAAGATGCCTGAATTCAAATCCCAGCTCTGCCACTTACTAACAGTGGGACCTGGTAAGTTACTTAACTTTGCTAAATATTTTTAATCTGTAAAACAATAATAGTGCCTATCTCTTAGGTTTGGAGAAAATAAGATGATAAAAGACATGCAAAGCACTTAGCCCAGTGTGTGGGATATATTGGGTGCTAATAAATGTTGGCTAACATTAGCCATCTTATTTCATTAGAGACTGCATGATACTGAGTCATGAGAATGCACTGTAAATTATTTTAATAATTCACCTATTTGTGTATATTTAGGTTGTGTCCTCTGTGGGTTGTTTGATTATTTGTTCATGTTGTTTTGTTTGGTATTAGAAGCAATGCTACAATAAAACTATGTGTACATATCATTGTGCTACACATAAATGACAATAGATTTCTACAAGTGGAGTTATTAGATAAGGAGATGTAGATTTTCAAATCTGATAGAGACTACCAAAAGGCCTACACTGAAACTCTCTCACACCAGTGTATGTGAGGCTCTTTCCTGTGGATATTGTCAAAAAATTTTATTGATAAACTCATGAGTGAAAGTTGTATTTCAGTCTAATTTGTATTTTCTGATTACCAGTGAGGTTGAACACCTTCCCACAAGTTTTCTTTGGTAAATATATCAAAGATATTTTCTCTGAGTCAATGGTTTATATTTTAGCTTTGATATGGCTTCTTTTGGTGTCATGTTCACATTTTTGAGTACTGCATTTTGTCATTCTTGCCTCTACATTTTCTTTCTTTCGTTGAATGGCATACCCATCTTTAGATCATAAAAATATGCTGCTTTATTGTTTGCTAATATTTATCCTATGGTTTGGATTTTTTACTTTTAGATTGTTCATTCAAATGGCTTTTATTTCTATGTATGGGTTGAATAGAAATCAAGCCTTATTTTTCCAAATGTTCAGTCAATTGTCATAAATATCACTTATTTATAGTTTATCGTTTCTCCATTGCTATGAAATGAATCTTTACTGTATATTAAGTTCCATATAGATCAAGATTTATATGCATGTATCAATATAAGTATACATAATTCCTCATGCTGCTGTGTGTGTACCATTATCTTATTATCATTACTGTGTGCTGTGATGGTGGGTTAGAAATGTTCTATGTCACTATTCTAATTTTTTCAAAAATTATCCTGTCTTTCCTTAGCCATTTATTCCTCTAGATGAATGTTAGAATGATCCTCTCAAGTCCCATTAAAAATTCCCTTGGATTGTTATTACAGATGCCATGAATTTTTTAAAAATTTTATTTATGTTATGTGGGTTTATAAGATTACATAAATTTCAGGTGTAATCATTATATTTTGGCTTCTGTACAGACTGCATCATGTTCACTACCAAAAGTCTAGTTGCCATCCATCACCATTCATATGCACCCCTTTACCCTTTTCATCCTTCCTGCAATAACTTCCCCTTTGGTAACCACCAATCTGTTCCCCTTATCTATGAGTTTGTTTGTCTATCTTCCACATATGATTATATACTACCCCCTTTGTCTCTCATTGCCTTTTTTATCCTGATTTCTACTTTGTCTGATATAAAGTACGGCAACACCTGCTTTCTTTTGTTTACCATTAGCTTGGAGTACCATCTTCCATCCCTTTACTCTAAGCCTGTGTTTGTCTTTAGAACTGATATGTGTTTCCTGGAGGCAGCGTATTATTGGGTCTTGTTTTTTAATCAATTCAGCCACTCTGTGTCTTTTGATTAGGAAATTTGATCTATTTACATTTAGAGTGATTATTGATATATGAGGGCTTAATGATGCCATTTTATCACTTGTTTCCTAGTTGTTCTGTATTTCCCTTGTTTCTCATCCTGTGTATTTCAGACTTCCAATTCAGTTTGGTAGTTCTCTATGATGGTTTTCTTAGTTTTCTGTTTATTTATCATTTGTGTCTCTGTTCTGATCTTTTGTTTAGTGGTTACCTTGAGTTTTGTACAAAAGATCGCATAGATGAGACAGTTCATTTTCTGATAGCCTCTATTTCTTTAGTCTAAACAGTTTCCATCCCTTTCCTCATCCCCATTTAAGTTATTGTAAAACTTATTCAACTTTGTGTTGTGAGTTTGTGGCTAAAATTAAGGGATTATAGTCGTTTTTGATGTTTTCAGTCCCTGAATCTTTAATGTTATAATTAAGTGTTAGCTAATCTGTTTTGATAGAGAGCTGCAATTTTCTGATTTTGTCTGCCTGTTTATCTCCTTGCTCAAGTCTTCGTAAAGCCTTTTTCAGGTATGAGGGTCTTCTTGATAATTTCTTGGGGGGGGCGTTTTGTGGTCACAAACTCCTTCAGCTTTTGTTTATCTGGGAAAGTTTTTATTTCTCCATGATATCTAAAGGGTATATTCACTGGGTAGAGTATTCTTGGCTGAAAGTTGTAGTCTTTCAGAATTTTGAATATGTCATTCCACTCTCTCCTAACCTGTGAGAATTCTGCTGAGACATCTACTGAAAGCCTGATAGGAGTTCCTTTGGAAGTTGTTTTCTTCTGCCTTGCTGCCCTTAATATTTTTTCTTTGTGATAGATTTTTGCCAGCTTTTCTAATATATGCCTTGGAGAAGGTCCTTTAACATTGTTGTAACTAGGAGTTCTATTAGCTTCTTTTGCTTGTAATTCCAGCTCCATCCCCAGGTTTGGGAATTTCTCAGCTATTATTTCTTTGAACAAGCTCTCTGCCCCTTTCTCCCTCTCTTCTCCCACTGGAATACCTATAATCCTTACGTTGCATTTCCTAATTGAGTAGGATACTTCTCAGAGAGTTTTTTCATTTCTTTTTTGTCTTAGTTCTCTCTCCTCCACCTGAAGCATTTCTGTATGTCTGTCCTCTAAATTGCTAATTCTGTCCTCCATAATATCAGCTCTGTTATTTAAGGACTCCAGATTTTTCTTTATCTCATTCCTTGTGTTTTTCATCTCCAACACTTCTGGTTGTTTATTTTATGGTTTCAATCTCTTTTGTGAAGAATTCCTTCTGCTCATTAGTTTTATTCCTGATTTCATTGAATTGTCTTTGTGAGTTTTCTTCTAACTCGTTGAATTTTTTATGATAGCTATTTTGAATTCTCTGTCATTTATATTGTAAATTTCTGTGACTTCGGGATAGATTTCTGGGTGCTTGTCATTTTCCTTCTGATCTGGAGTGTTAATATACCTTTTCAGACTATTTGATGAGGTAGATTTTTTCCGTCACATAGTGGTAGTAGCTGGTCCAAGATTCCACCTGCTGCCACTGGAAAAGGAAGGACAGGGGCTGTGTATTCTGAGCCCACCATGATCCCTGGCAGCTGTGCCTGTCCTTTGGAAGCTATACTGACAGGGTCCATATGCGTTTGCCCACCTACTGCTGCTGTCTGACAAATGTATATGCAGGTGCTCTGATGGGGGTCCTTTGTTCTGGCCTACTTGTGCCAGGTGAGGAGAAGGGTGCTTTCTTTCATGTGAACAATCCTGCAGGTGCTCCAGCCCTGCACTCACTATCTGTCCTCCTGGGGTGCTCGGCTTGGTGAAGATTCCCCCGTGATTGCTTAGCCTCCTTGGTTTGGAGCTTTCCTATGGGCTGGGAGGCAACTCTGATGGGAAGGCATTCCTGCGGAGGACTGCCCCCTCTCCTCTCAGTGCTGCACACAGTCCTGCACCCTAGGTCACTGCCATTTGGGGAGGGAGAGGAGATTACCTCTTTCCACTGCCTCCCAGGCAGTCCAGCCCCTCCCCCTTCAGATGTGTGGTTGTGTGGACCTCTCAGATGTCTATTGTGTTGTGTGAATGTACTCTTTTGGTTATGAGTGTCCTTTTCATTGTATCTTATGATGGAGGGTCTAAGGTAAGAGCTCACTCCACCATGATGCTGATATCACTCCTCTATCTTCCACACATGAGTGAAATTATATAGAATTTATCTTTCTCTGTCTGACTTATTTCACTAATCATAATACCTCCTGTTGTCACAAATGGCATGATTTTATCTTTTCTCATGGCCAAGTAGTATTCTATTTTATATCTATACACACCACATCTTCTTTATTCATTCATCCATTGATAGGCACTTAGGTTGCTTCCAAGTCTTGGCAATTGTGAATAATGCTGCAGTGAACATAGGAATGCATGTATCTGTTTGAATTAGTGCTTTCACGTTCTTTGGATAAATACTCAGAAGCAGAATAGCTGGATGATATGATATTTCTATTTTTAATTTTTTGAGGAATCTCCATACTGTTTTCCATAGTGGCCACATGAATTTATATTCCCACCAGCATTGTATAAGGGTTCTTTTTTTAGAAATCCTCTCCAACACATTATTTCTCATCTTTTTAATAACAGCCAGGTGTGCAGTGATATCTCATTGTAGTTTTGATTTGCATTTCCATAATAATTAGTGATGCTGAACATATTTTTGTGTGCCCATTGGCCATCTGTATATCTTCTTTGGAAAAATGTCTGTTCATATCCTCTTCCCATTTTTTTATTGGGTTGTTTGTTTTTGTTTGTTGAGTTGTATGAGTTCTTTATATATTTTGGATATTAACCACTTACCAGATATATGATTTGCAAAAGTTTTCTCCCAGTTTGTAGGTCATCGTTTTGTTTCATTGATGGCTTCCTTTGCCATGCAGAAGCTTTTTAGTTTCACGTAGTCCCATTTGTTTATTTTTCTTTTGTTTCCCTTGCCTTAGGAGACATAGTATTCAAAAAGATACTGCTATGATCAACATCACAAAATGTACTGCCTATTTTTCATCTATGAGTTTTATGGTTTTCTGGTCCTACACTCAAGTCACTAGTCCATTTTGAATTAATTTTTGTGTATGGTGTAAGATAATGATCTACTTTCATTCTTTTGCATGTGGCTGTCCAATTTTCCCAACACCATTTATTGAAGAGACTTTCCTTTCTCCACTGTATGTTCCTGGCTCTCTTGTCAAAAATTTGCTGTCCATAGATGTCTGGGTTTATTTATGGGCTCTTGATTCTGTTCTATTGATTCGTGTGTCTGTTTTTGTGGCAGTACCATGCTGCTTTGATTACCACAGCTTTGCAGTACATTTTGAATTCTGGGAATGTGATACCTCCAGCTTTTTCTTTTTCCTCAAGATTGCTTTGGCTATTTGGGGTCTGTTGTTGTTATATATAAATTTTAGGATTCTTTGTTCTAGTTCTGTGAAAAATGTCTTTGAGATTCTGATTGGGATAGCATTGAATATGTAGATTGAGTTAGGTATCAAGCACATTTTAACTATGCTTACTTTTAGAATCCATGAGCACAGAATATCTTTCCACTTCTTTATGTTTTGTTCAATTTCTTTCAATGATGTCTTACAGATTTTAATATATCATTCACCTCCTTAGTTAAGTTTATTACAAGGTATTTTATTCTTTTTCTTGAGACGTAAATGAGATTGTATTCTTGATTTCTCTTTCTACTAGTTCATTGTTAGTGTAGAGAAATGCAACTGATTTTTGTATATTGATTTTGTTCCTAGCAACTTTACTTTATTTGTTAATTATTTCTAATAGTTTTTTGGTGGATTCTTTAGGATTTTCTGTATATAGAATCATATATTCTGAAAATTGCAACAGTTTTACTTCTTGCTTCCCAATTTGGATCTCTTTTATTTCTTTTTCTTTCCTAATCACTCTGGCTAGGACTTCCAATACTATGTTTAATAAGAGTGAAGACAGTGGGTGTCCATCTCTTGTTCCTGTTCTCAGAAGAATAGCTTTCAGTTTTCCACCATCAAGTATGATGTTGGCTGTGGATTTGTCATATATGGCCATTATTATGTTGAGGTACTTTCCTTCTATTCCCATTTTATTGAGACTTTTTGCCATAAATAGATGTTGAATCATGTAAAATGCTGTCTCTGTGTCTGTTGAGATGATCTTCTGGTTTTTATTCTTCATTTTGATAATGTGGTGTTTAACATTGATTGATTTGCAGATGTTGAACCATCCCTGCATCCCTGGAATAAATTCCACTTGATCACGGTGTATGATCCTTTTAAGGTATTGTCATATTTGATTTGATAATATTTTGTTGGGATGTTTGCATCTATGTTCATCAGCAATATTGGCCTATAATTTTCCCCTTTTGTGTTGTCCTTCTCCAATTCTGGTAACAGGGTAAGAGTGAGCTCATAAAATGACTTTGGAAGGATCCCATTATCTTCAATTTTTTGGAAGAGCTTGAGAAGGATAGGTATTAAGTCCTCTTTGAATGTTTGGTAGAATTCACCACAGAAACCATCTGGTCCCGGACTTTTGTTTTTTGGAAGGTTTTTGAATACTCCTTCAGTCTCTTTACTTAGATTGGTCTCCATTCAGATTCTCTATTTCTTCTTGATTCAGTTTTGGGAGGTTGTATGATTTAAGAATCCATTTATTCTAGCTTATCCAATTTGTTGGCATATAGCTTTCATAATATTCTTCTATTATCCTTTGTATTTCTATAGTATCTGTTTTAATTTCTCTTCTTTCATTTCTGATTTTATTTATTTGAGCCGTCTCTCTTTTTTCTTAGTGTGTCTAGCACAGGGTTTCTCAATTTTGTTTATCTTTTCAAAGAACCAACTCTTAGTTTCATTGACCGCTTCTATTGTTGTTCTAGTCTCTATTTCATTGATGTCTGTTCAGATTTTTATTATTTCCTTCCTTCTGCTCACTTTGGGCTTTGTCTGTTCTTTTTCTAGTTCTTTTAGGAATAGTGTTAGATTGTTTGTTTGGGATTTAAGGTAGGCCTGTATTGCTACAATATTCTCTCTTCATAGTGTTTTTGCTGCATCCCATAAGTTTTAGTATGTTGTGTTCTCATTTTCATTTGTCTCCAGGTATTTTCTTATTTCTCCTTTGATTTATTCATTAATTTAATAGTTGTTCAGTAGCATGTTGTTTACTGTCCACATATTTGTGACTTTTCCACCTTTCTTCTTGTAGTTGATTTCTAGTTTTATACCAATGTGTTTGGGGAAGATGCTTGATATAATTTCAATCTTCTTAAATTTATTGAGGTTTATTTGGTTTCCCAACATATGGTCTATTATTGTGAATGTTCTATGTGCACTTGAGAAGAATGCATATTCTGCTGCTTTGGGATGGAATGTTTTATATATATCTATTAAGTCCGTCTGATCTAGTGTTTCATTTAAGACGAATGTTTTCTTGTTGACTTTCTGTCTGGAGGATCTATCCATTGACGTAAGTGAGGTGATAAAGTCTTCCACTACTGTACTGTTGCTGTCCATTTCTCCCTTTACATCTGTTAATAGTTGCTTTGTATACTTTGGTGCTCCTATATTAGGTGCATATATATTAATAAGTGTTATGTCTTCTTGGTGGAATGTCCCTTTTACCAGTATATAATGCCTATCTTTATCTCTTGTTATCTTTTTCAGCTTGAAGTCTCTTTTGTCTGATGTAGGTATGGCTACACTTGCTTTATTTTAGTTGCTTTAGCTTGAAGCATCATCTTCTATTCCTTCACTCTGAGCCTATGTTTGTCTGTAGAGCTGAGATGGGTCTCCTGGAAGTGGCATATTGTTGAGTCTTGTTTTTTTAATCCAGCCAGCCACTCTGTGTCTTTTGATTGCTGAATTCTATCCATTTATATTTAGACTAGTTATTGATATATGAGGGCTTAGTACTGCTATTTTATCTTATTTTTCTGGTTATTTTATATTTCCATTATTTCTTTTTCCTTGTGTTTCTGTCTGCTATTTCAGTTTGGTGGTTTTATGAGATGTTTTTCTCAGTTTCCTCTTTATTTATAATGTGTGACTCTGCTCTGATTTTTGGTTGTGTGGTTACCATAAGGTTTGTATAAAATATCTCATAGATGAGATAGTCCTTTTTCTGCTGATAGCATCTTATCTCCATCAGCCTATGCAGGTTTCATATTTTTCCTCTTCCCCTTCTATGTTTTTGTTGTCACCAATTATCCCTTTTTCTTTTGTGAGTTTGTTAACAAACTTAAGTGGTAATAGTTATTTTTGACACTTTCTTTCCTTTTAGGCTTTATGTTGTAATTAAGTGTTTGCCATCCTATTCTGATATAGAGTTGCCATTTTCTGATTCTGCCTATTTATCACCTTGCTCAATGGTTTGTGAAACTTTGTCTTTTTGTTTCAGGTAGGAGGACTCCTTTCAACATTTCTTGTAAGGCAGGCCTAGTGGCAATGAACTCCCTCAGCTTTTATTTGTCTAAGAAAGCATATATTTCTCCTTCATATAAGAAGGAAAACTTTGCTTGATAGAGTATTCTTAGGTGATAGTTTTTGTCTTTCAATATTTTGAATATATCATTTCACTCTCTCCGAGCCTGTAGAATTTCTGCTGAGAAATATGCTGATAGCCTGATGAGAGTTCCTTTGTAAGTGATTTTCTTCTCTCTGGCCACCCTTAATTCTTTCTTTGTCATTGACTTTTGACAGCTTTTGTATAATATGTAATATGTCTTGGAGAAGGCCTTTTGTATTGAGACAACTAGAAGTTCTATTATCTTCATGTGCTTGTATATCCAGTTTCTTCCCCAGGTTTGGGAAGTTCTCAGCTATTGCTTGTTTGAATGAGCTCTCTGATCTTTTCTCCTTCTCTTCTTCTGAGACAGCCATTATCCTTATGCTGCTTTCTCTAATTCAGTCACATATTTCTCATAGAATTTCTTCATGTTTCCTAAATCTTATTTCTCTCTCTTCTTTCACCTGAATCATTTCTAGATTTCTATTTTCGAACTCTCTAATTCTCTCTTCCTTATGGCCTACTCTATTTCCAATGCTTTCAACTTTATTTTTCTTCTCACTAATTGTGTTCTCCACCTCCAGAATTTCTGTTTGTTTGTTTGTTTGTTTGTTTTCAGGGTTTAAATCTCTTTGTAAAGTGCGTCTTGTCTCCATCAATTTTGTTCCTGAGCTCACTGGAGTGTCTTTCTGAGGTTTTTTGTAACTCATTGAGTTTCTTCATGACAGCTATTTTGAATTCTGTGTCAGTTAAATTGTAATCTTCTGTGACTTCAAGTTTCATTTCTGTAAATTTGTCACTTTCTCTCTGTCCTACCATATTGCTGTAGTTTTTCCTGGCGCTTGATCCTCTGCTGGTGCGTTTGTGGTAGTAAACACCTATCTTATTTGGGCAAGGCTTTGGTTACTTTGGTTCTGAGCTGCTTCTGGTTGTGTTCAGGGTTCTGCACTTTCACCCTCCACTGCTTCTGCCAGCAACATTGTCAGTGCCCTCCTTGTGCTGCTTGTGACTCTGAGGTTGCTGGTGCATTGATGCTTATTATGTTGCTGCAGTCTCAGATATCACCACCAGAGTCACCAGGCTGTGAGGACTTCTGCTGCCTCCAGGGTTGCCTGGGTCTTGTGTTCCCCTACTTGCTTTCTACAGACTCTCCTCAGCCTCAGGTGCTGCTGTCCTTTGCACTACCTGTGCTGTAGCTTTCAGGTTATCTGTGGGTGTTAGCAGCAGCACTTCCAGGGACACTTGGTTCACAGATATCACTGTTGTTGTCAGGGTTTTGGGGTCTTGTACATAGCCCCCAATCCTGGTAAGGCCAATGTCTGGGGTGCTACCACTAAGGGTTGGGTCATGGGTTCTCCAGCGGCTCCTGAAGTCTCAGGTTGCAGGTGCCCCCTGCCATTGCTGGAGGAGTGGCAGAGGCAAACTCACAAGTGTTGTTCTTGCTCCTGCAGCCTTTGGTTATTGGCATCACCTGTGTCCTTTTTGAAACCTTGAGTCAAGGCACCACTGCTCCTGCTGGTGATATCTATATTTTGGATGTGAACCTTGCTACTGGAAAACTGGGGTCAGAGTTGCTGCTGCCTAGGGAGGGGGAGAGGGCTGGTTCACCAGCACCACTGTGTTTCTTGGAGCCTCAGGTCATGTGAGCCACCCACCACCATCACTAGGGGGAGGACAGGGGCAAAGCCATGAAAGTTGTGGCAGCTCCTGCAGCCTCTGCCACCACCACAACTGGAGTACTCCTTGAAAACTCAAGTCAAAGCACAACTGCCATTGCCAGGAACATCTATGTCTGGATTGCCGCTACCAGGAGAGGGTGAGGCAGTTGCTCCCCTATTTACACTGCAAACCAGAGGTGCAGTCCACCCACCTTTAAGTGTACAGATGCTTAGATCTCCCAGGCATTCTGGTGTGCTGTGCAAAGAGTCTTTGTTGGTCATTGGATGTCACGCTGGTTGTAACTTAGAGGGGAGAGAAAAAGGGAACAACTCAATCTGCCATGATGCTAATGCCAGCCTTTGAAATTTACTAGTTTGAAAGGATTTAATTTTTTAACAGCTTTACTGAGATATAATTGCCACATAACATTGTCCAATATTCTTGTAATATTTGAAAGTTTAGGAAAGGACTTCATAGTTTTTAATCAAAAACATTAATATGTTTAAAGAATTATTCTAGGTAACAGTGGCTATTCTGGGTAATATTCATATTTTGAGTGGCATTTCTGAATGAAAAACTTATAATTTAAGTGTTCAGATGATGTTAGACAAACAGAAATGCTCAAATAAACAATAAGCATGTTTTTCTCTGAGGACTTAACGAAGTCTCATTTGAATTCCATAGGTATCAAAGAGCATTGAATAAATCTCTTGCTCTCTTTTGTTCTATCTCCACTACCACCACCACTACCTCTGCACCTATGAATAGGAGAGGACTTCATTCATTGGGACCCTTTGTATGAAATCATCCTGATTCAAGGTGGGACCTGGAAGCCTCTCAACCTAAAACATGATGGGGGAAAAGGCTAAGGATTTAGTCTATAAGCAACGGAAGAAGAGTCTTTGGAAAGAGAACTGAGAACAATTGAGACAAACTAGGCCACATGGAAGGTTCGAAGAACACATGGGAAACCTTTAGTTTCTCATTCAGAAAGCAGCTTGGAATTTCTTAACTTTCCTATTGTTGGATATGACTCCTTGTTTCTCTATACAATCATGCACCACATAAAGATGTTTCAGTCAATGACAGACTATAAATACGAAGGTAGTCCGATAAGATTAGCACAATATAGCCTACATTAAGAGTGCGTAGGTTTCCTAGGGTTCTGTAACACACCCCATGGGTTTCACAGAAACAAGAAATCACTAACGATGCATTTCTCAGTCTGTATCCCCAATGTTACGGAATGCATGACTGCATTTCTTAAAGTAAATAGTGTTTAATCTCCTAAAAAATAACAGTGGACTTTTTTTGTTGTAATTGAAAGTTAGTGAAGATATTGTCTTAATCTAATTCTCCTTCATATCTCTCCCTCTGCTTCTCCAAATCCTGTCTAGGAAGTCAGAGTCATGGAGACAAAGAACGACAGCAGCAGCACATCAGGCTTTATGCTCCTGGGCATCTCTTCCAACCCTCACCTACAGAAGCCCCTCTTTGCCATCTTCCTCATCATCTACCTGGTCACCCTGGTGGGGAATGTACTCATCATCCTGGCCATCCACTCTGACTCCCGGCTCCATACTCCTATGTACTTCTTTCTCAGCAACCTGTCCTTCATGGATATCTGCTTCACAACAGACATTGTGCCCAAGATGCTGGTCAATTTCCTATTGGAGACAAAGTCTATCTCCTACGTTGGCTGCCTCATTCAGATGTACTTCTTCATAGCCTTTGGGAACACTGACAGCTATCTGCTGGCCTCTATGGCCATAGATCGGCTGGTAGCCATCTGCAACCCCTTGCATTATGGTGTGGTTATGAACCCACGACGTTGCCTCCTCATGCTGCTGGTCTCTTGCACCATCTCCCACCTGCACTCCATGCTTCATGTGCTGCTCATTTCCCACATGTCTTTCTGTGCCTCCCATGTCATTAAGCACTTTTTTTGTGACACTCAGCCTGTGGTAAAGCTATCCTGCTCTGACACTTCCTCCACCCAGATTGTTGTCATGACCGAGTCTCTGGCTGTCATTGCAACCCCCTTCCTGTGCATCCTCTTCTCCTACCTGAGAATCATCATTACTGTGCTCAGAATCCCCTCTGCAGCTGCAAAGTGGAAGGCCTTCTCTACCTGTGGCTCCCACCTCACCGTAGTGGTCTTGTTCTATGGGAGTATCATCTATGTCTACTTTAGACCCCTGTCCCTGTACTCAGTGATGAAAGACAGGGTAGCCACACTCATGTACACAGTAGTGACACCTATGCTGAACCCTTTCATCTACAGCCTGAGGAACCAAGATATGAAGATGGGTATGAGAAAATTAAGGTTCAGAATTCACTCATAGAAGGAATAACAACATAGAATTTCATAACTGAGAGATGATTTGAAAGATGATTAGGTAACCTTCCTTCCTACCCATTTTTCACATGGTACCCTAAGAGGTTGTAAGAGGTGGTGTTGAATTAAAAAAAAAAAAAAAAAAGAGCATTGACCTTGAAGTTGGAACACTTAGTTTCTATCAATGACTTTAACCAAAAAATGCTCAATTCCAGGCCAGGTACTACTAGGAATCCAGATTTCAGGAAAATAGTTTCTGCTACCCATATAGTGGAATAAAGATATTTCCATATGACTCTTCTATAAGCTTGACATAGGCAAGTACTCAACAAATTATAAAGTCCTATTAGATTTTAGAATAAGACATTACATAGATTTCAAGGGAATTGGGAAAAACTCTTTGAGGAATGACCAAAATTATCATTAAGGATGGACTGATTTTTACACATAAATATTCATTAGAGGACAAAATGGGCAGAGCATTTCAAATAGTGAACACCATCTAAACAAGTAGAGACAATAAACAATGGAATTTGTTTGAGGAAAAGTGAAAAGTCTTCTGAGGCTTGTTCAATTTGAGAGCAGGGAGAATAGGCTTGAAAGATAGAAGACCCATGAAACAGATTTACACCCTTACCAAGACCAAAGTGTCATCTCAATGTGAATTCTCAGTACTCAACTTTTCTCCCTTCCCTCTTAATTCTTACTTTCTCCACACAACTACAATCCTCATGGAAACATCCTTTGTGACCTAGAAAAAAATAATGTATATCAGCCAGGACAAGCTATGTTATACTGTGGAACAAACAACATCAAAATCTTTAAACCATAAAACCAAAGGTTTATTCCATATTCACACTGCATGTCCACCATAGAAAAGCATAAGGGTGCTGCTCTTTTTAAACACTCAGGGACCAACGTTGATGGAGCAGTCACCATTGTAAACATTAGTCATCACTCTTCCAGAAGCTAAGAAAGATTCTTGAGAATTTTGCACTGGCAATTTGCTACTCTGCTCCAGAAGTACCTCACACCACTTCAGACCACAACTCATTGTCCACAATTAATCTCATGACCCCACAAAACACAAGACAGACAGGGGCACAATCCAATAACCTATCTGTAAAATGGAGAACCAGAACTATTTGGTGAACTTCATTAATGACTACTACCCACTGTAATGACACATAAATACATTAGTGTGGATTTGTGGCTGAATTAGTCTTATTCTGATTGTGTCATTGTCAAAAACAATAGTAATGTATGGTATATACTCTCTCTGCAATACTTTTACCTCAATAATTTCAACTAGTTAACCACCAGGTTTTATAAATCGGAAGCTTTTTGATGGCAGGACCTGAAGTTGACTACAAGTCTCTTGGCCTTAATGATATAACAAGAGATGTATAGCAGCCTAGCAAAAGATAGGACCCCCATGGGCCCAACATCAAGGTCCCTGACATTGCTGTCACTATGTTCTCTTCCAAATATAAGGAAGTAATCACTTATCTAGGAAACAAACTCCGTTTGAAGTTGCTTTCATGCTTGTACCAGCACACCTGGCTTTCACCACTATCACCACTATCACTCAGCCTACGGATGCGGGCCTAGAAGATCTGGGCGCTTTCTATTTCCTCTACTGCTGTGCCATAGTTTTCTCATGCTTAACCAAATGCAAAATACTACTTTATAATGTGATGAATGCCTGGCATATACAGAATGAATAAATTCTTTAATGACACCTTCCAATAACTTATAAAATTAATTAAGTCCTTTGATCCCAGGAAACCTAATGTATTTTTTCAGTTCTAAACTCGCTCTGCCATCAGCCTCAAACTGCTTTTTCTCAATAACACATAGTCACTAAGAAATCAAAAACTTTATGTATAAGCCTAGAAATATAATAAAAGTTCAAACTAAAGGGAACTCTAGTTAATAAAGTACCATGAGATAGCATGTTGGGATGAAAGAGTTACCGATCTGGCCCTCAGGCTAGCCCTAACCTCCTCAGTCAGAGCTAGAGTGTTGTTTCTGTCAGAATATGAGGCTATCTGGCCACCCTTGAGAAGATGTGAACTGATGTAAGCAGGTAGTATCCAGAGACTTTGCTAAGTTCTGCTTTCTAAACAAGGGAGCCTAGACGTTAACTTGGGAAATTGCTAATAAGCATTGATGAGATAAAATAAATCCCTTCAGAAAGTAGATATAATCAGAGGAAAGGTCTAGGCAGACCTTCAGCACTTTGCCAGCTTGACTGGAATGCTCTCTGTGGTCCTCGGGAGTAGACGAGGAGACTCCTTGACAGCCTCTTCTCCCACCATATAGATACCTGGGAGGCCAGTTGAACACAATAGTGGAATAACGCTATAGGCATGTCCTTTCATGACAAATTGTGAAGGGAAATGTCCTTCCATTACATATACTAAATGTAGGAGATTTTACTCAATACTATACTAAGAAATATTTAGTTCCATGAACGTATTTCTCCTATTTATCAGAATGACTGACATAAACAAGGAAGGATGTGAAACAGGAAAGCTGAGGAGGGCCTAGGGAAGAGTGCTGAGTATTGCTAACATTGAAGCATCTGACGGAGAAGGCATTGGCAAACGGGCTGGAAAGAGTAGTCATATAAGCCAAGAATAGAAGAAGATTCAAGAGGCAGACACCAGGCATGAGGACGTGGATGTGTTTTCTCCCGCAGCAGAAAAATCTCCTTTCAGCCAAGCAAACTCCAAGAGATGCCCCATCAGGACAACCTCACATGGAAGAAGCTGATTAGATAATAAGGATGCAGCCCAGTGTAGGACTAACAGCTACAAACACTACTGAGCATGACCAGAGCCAATGCATCCCTGGACAGAAGTGCTCTGAGAGTAGTTTTCTCTGGACGTATCAGGAATTCCTAATGCATATCATAGAGGAATTCTTAGCAGTGTACCCAGAAACTCAGTTCATCCCAGCCAGGGCCCTACTGATCTGTGTCATATGTACCCCGGGCTTGCTGCACAACAATAGGAATAACCAGGGCTCCATGGAGTGAAGAAGTTCAAAAGATGAAGGTGAAGTCACTCGGGACCCTTGGGCATAAATACACATAGGACCTGGTATCAAGCCTCTTTTACCGAGGTCAACCTTCAGATTCCCACCAGAATGAGTTGCGGTTATTAGATTGCCCTCATGGAATCCATCTAGCTCCTGACCCCATTCTAACTCACCACACCTGCCCCTTGTTGGAGATAGTATAGTTGTTGTTGTAACTCAGAGGTAACCTGGGAGTCAGGAGCCAGATAAGGGACCATAAGACAGGGATCCCATTCCAGCCACACCCTGATCGTGACCTTGGGAAGTCAGAGGACCACTTGGCTTCACTTGTGACATGGGAGAAAGGACCCATACATGAAGCCACTGTAGGGTTTGGATCGCAAGATAAAGGCAGTGCTTGTAAACTGAAGCAGCATACAGAATACAGAAGGCAGAATAAATTTTTTGCATTCTCTACGTAACAACAAAATCATCTCTAGCTACGTACATAAAAAAGATAGCTTTCAGTAGGTTAATGGTTAAATAAATTGTGGTGCATCCAGACAATGGAATATTATACAGTGCTAAAAAGAAATGAGCTTTAAGCCGTGAAAACACATAGAGGAAATTTACATGCATATTACTAAATGAAAGAATCCCTCAAAAGGCTACTGCTATATGATTACAACTAGAAGATATTCTAGAAAAGGCAAAACTATGGAGACAGTAAAATGATCAGTGATTGCCAGGGGTTAGGGGGAATGGAGGAATGAATACACAGCCACAGAGGATTTTAGGGCAGTGAAATTATTCTCCATGATACTATAGGGGAGTCATCATATATTTGTCAATATCCATAGAAGGAACAACACCAGCAGTGAACCCTAACATAAACAATGGAGTTTGGGTGATGACGCATCCATGTAGGTTCATCAATCATAACAAATATACCACTCTGGTGGGGGATGTTGATAACGGGAGAGGCTATGTGTGTACAGGGGTAAGGGGTCTATGGTAATTCTATGTACCTTTTGATCAATTTTGCTGTGAACCTATAACTGCTCTAAAAAATAGGTCTATTTAAACAGAAAAAAATATTTTTGTAAAATTGTAATTGCTATGCCATTTATAGATAAGAGTAATGTAGGTTAGTGAAGCTAAATATCTTGCCCAAATATTCACTCATTTAGTAATTAGTGGAACAGGGATTCAAAACCAAGTAGTCTATCTTAAGAAATAAAAGCAATATAATGTTTAAGAAAGGCAAACCAAAAATATGAGACTCAGAAAAGTTAAGTATTGCAAAAGCTCACACAGCTTGTAAGAGGCAGAGCCAGCATCTGAATCTGTTCAGTCTGGCTCCAGAGCCTCTATCTTAATCCCTTCCCCATGATTCTACTCTTGCACCTAGATACAGTCATACATGCAGACATAGAACTTCAAAGACATCAGAGGCCATCACCTCTCCTTCCACGTAAGCACACACATACATGCACATGAGCACATGCATGTGCAGAGAACACACATACGTGCAAGAACACACACAAGTACACAGTCCACATTCACATTCATGAACACAACTCTACCCCATCTGCTGCATGGCCCTAATTTCCTTATCAGGCATAAGAGGCTACACATCTGGAGCTCAGGTTCCCCGGAGGCTCCTGAACACGGAGCTCAGAGGCATCAGTAATGTTCTCTCCTGGGAAGGCCACAGGGCCAATCCCCCAGGGCTCTGGCTTGTGGGGAAGACAGGCCCTTGGGTCTCCCTTTCCATCATCTACTCCCACTGTAGGTAGACATAAGGAACAGCACATTTATGAAGCTGGATCTGCACTTCAAGGGGCCTCCTTGCTCGGAGATTCAGAGCTGATTATAATCCCCTGGCAGGCTCCCATACCTGTTCAGGACCCTGAATCTGCTATCAAGTCCACAGGTAAGCAGACTGAGGAGTATTTTGGAAGAGACTGTGGGGTCAACAGCTTCATGTGATCTTCCTCCCTTTTCCTGGCCCTATGGGTCCTTATGGATAGTATGACCCTATTCCTGAACATAATGTGTGTATGGATCCATGCAGAGAAAAATAACTTTAAAATATGCACACAACTCTAGTTCTCTGGGAAATGGAAATATAAAGAACTTTCACCTTTTTCATTAGAAAATTAATACAAAGAAACTTGTGTTCCTTAATCTGAAAAGCAAACAATGTAATATAAAGGTAAATACGGAAGGAACTCCTCATTCTGTCCCTCCAGTCTCCCTTCAGAAGGCAATTACACACACACACAAACACACACACCAAACAAATACATATGTAAAGGCCCTATTTCCTCTACAAAAATTGGATTATTCTATATGCATTGTTCTGAAACCTGCTTTTGTCAATTAGCAAAATATCATAGACAGTAGTGTCACAGTGATAACATAGCTTAGCAGTGAAGAGCTTCCGCTCTGCCGTCAGATGCCTGAATTCAAATCCCAACTCGAGCACTTACTAACTGTGGGACCTGCCAAATTACTTAACTTTGCTTAACTCTATTTTTTTAATCTTTAGGGATAATACTAGTGCCTATCTCTTTGATTTGGAGAAAATAAAGTGATAAAAGACATTCAAAGCACTTAGTTTTGTGTGTGACATATTGAGCGCTAGTAAATGTTCGCTAACATTAGCAATCTTATTTCTTTAGAGACTGCATGATACTGAGTCATGAGAATGCACTGTAAATTGTTTTAATAAGTCACCTATTTGTGGATATTTAGATTGTTTCCTTTGTGGGTTGTTTTGTTTGTGGTGTTTTGTTTGGTATTATAAGCAATGCTACAATAAATGTGTGTACATATCTTTCACTATACATTTATGATTCCTTTTTTTTCTTTTTTTGCTGAGGAAGATTTTCCCTGTAACATCTGTTGCCAATCTTCCTCTTTTTGTATGTAAGCTGCTGCCACAGCATGGCCACTGACGGATGAGTGGTTTAGGTCCACACCCAGGAATCAAACCTGCGCTGCCTAAGCAGAGCACACCAAAGTTAACCACTACACCACCAGGGCTGGTCGCATTTATGACTACTTTTAAAGGATAGATTTCTCTAAATGGAATTATTGCATAAAGAGATGTAGCTTTTCGATTTTGATAGAGACTAGCAAAAGGCCTACACTGACAACCTTCTCACTACTAGCTTATGTGAGTGTCTTTTTCCTTTTGGATATTTCAAAATCATTTTCTTGACAATCTCATGGGTGAAAATTGTATTTTAGTCTAATTTATATTTTCTGACTACCAAAGAGGTTGGACACCTTCCCATAAGTTTTCTTTGGTAAATGTGTCTCAGATATTTTCTTTGTCAATAGTTTATATATTAGCATTGCTTATGATATCTTTTAATAAAATTTTCAAATCGTGCAGTATAGAATTAGTTATTCTTGCCTCTACACTTTATTTCTTTCTTAAAATGACTTCTCCCTCTTCAGACCATAAAAATATACTCCTTTATTTTTGGCTAATACTTATAAAATGGTTTGGACTTTTTACTTTTAGATTGTTCACTCAAATGGGTTTTATTTCTATGTGTGGGTTGGACAGGAATCTAGCCTTATTTTTTCCAAATTTTCAGCAAATTGCTATAAACATCACTTAATTATAGTCCATCATTTCTCCATTGCTATAAAATAAATCCATACTATATTAAAGTTCCACATTAATTAAGATCTATATACATGTAGAAGTACAAGAATACAGAATTCTTTATGTTGGTCAATTCATGTTTTTTTCTCTGTGTGTACCATTACCTTGCTGTTTCTCATTATTATATGTTCTGATTGTAGATTATAAAAGTTCTCTGTCATTATTCTAATTTCTACACAATTATCCTGTTTTCCCTTAGCCCTCTGCACCTCTAGATGACTATTAGAATGACCTTCTCAAGTCCCATTAAAAATTGCCTTGCGGGTATTCTGTTAAGTGAAATAAGCCAGATAGAGAAAAACAAACTCCATATGACTCCACTCATAGGTGCAAGATAAACAAACACATGGACAAAGAAAGCAGATTAGTGGTTACCGGGGGAAGAAGGGTGGAGGGTGGGCACAAAGGGTGAAGGAGCACACCAATAAGAGGACTTACAAATAATAACGTACAAGTGAAATTTCACAATGCTATAAACTATCATAACTTCAGTTTAAAAGACAAAAACAAACACAAAAATTCCCTGGGGTGTTATTATAGGTGCATTGAATTTTATTAATTTGAGAGGAATTGACTTTTTCCAGCATTATTGAGATACAATAGACATAAACATTGTCCAATATTCCTGTAATGTTTGAATGTTTAGAATGAGGACTTCACAGTTTTTTAATCAAAAAAATGATACATTTAAAGAATCTCAGTAACATAGGCTATTCCTGGCAATATTCATATTTTGAGTGGCATCTCTGAACAAAAACATATAATTTAAGTCTCAGATCATGTTAGCCAAACAGAAATGTTCAAATAAATACTAAGCACATTTTGCTCTGAAGACTTACCTAAGTCTCATCTGAATTCTATGGGTACCAAAGAGCTGTGGTCAAATCTGTTGCTCTCTTTTGTTCTAGCCCTGCTACCACTACCACCACCTCTACAACTACGAGTCAGAGAGCACCCCATTCACTGGGACTCCTTGTATGAAAGCATCCTGATTCAAGGTGGGATCCAGCAGCCTCTTCCCCTGGAAGAAGAAAACAAAAGGAGGCTGAGGACTTAGTCAAGAAACAACTGAAGAATTATCTTTAGAAAGAGAATTGAGAAGAATTCAGACAAATTAGGCTACAAAGAAGTTCCTAATATGGGGGAAATCTCTAGTTTCTCATTTAGGAATCAGGTTGGAACTTTTTAACTTTCCCCTTATTGGATAGTACTCCCTGTTTCTCTGTACAGGCATGCACCACATGACAACATTTCAGCCAACAACAGCTCACATATACAAAGGTGGTCACATAAGATTAGTATCATATAGTCTATATGTGTAGTATGCTATACCATTTAGGTTGGGTAAGTACACTTTTTGTTGTTCTCACAATGACAAAATCGCCCAACGAAGCGTTTCACAGAAATTATCCCCATAATTAAGCAACGCATAACAGTATATCTTGAAGTAACTATTCCTCAATCTAAAACATAGCAGTTTTTTCAATGTTTTATTTTTTCTGGGAAAGATTCACCCTAGGCTAACATCTCTTGCCAATCTTCCTCTATTTTATTTTTCTTCCCAAAGCCCCAGTACACAGTTGTACATTCTAGGTGTAAGTCCTTCTAGTTCTTCTATGTGAGCCACCACCGCCGTATGACTACTGGCAGACCAGTGATGTGGTTCCATGCCCAGGAACCAAACCCAGGCCGCTGAAGCAGAGCACACCAAACTTTCACCACTAGGCCATCAAGGCTGGGTTAAGTTAATGAAAGTGCACACTATGATAATCACACAAAGAAGAAATCACCCAGAGACATATTCCTCAGACTGTATCCCCATTGTTATGGTATGCATGACTGTATTTCTTAAATTAAATATTCTTTAATCTCCTAAAAAATAGCAGTGCGCTTTTTTTATAGGCTGGAGGTTAGAGAAGAAGCTGTCATGATGAAATTACCTTCATATCTCTCCTACCGTTTCTCCATCCTACATCCAGGGAGTCAGACATGGAGATCAAGAACGACAGCAGCAGCACTTCAGGCTTTACCCTCCTGGGCATCTCTTCCAACCCTCAGCTACAGAAGCCACTCTTTGCCATCTTCCTCATCATGTACCTGGTCACCATGGTAGGGAATGTACTCATCATCCTAGCCATCCACTCGGACTCCCGGCTCCATACACCTATGTACTTTTTTCTCAGCAACCTGTCCTTCATGGATATCTGCTTCACAACAGACATTGTGCCCAAGATGCTGGTCAATTTCCTGTCAGACACAAAGTCTATCTCCTATGTGGGCTGCCTCATTCAGATGTACTTCTTCCTGGCCTTTGGGAACACTGACAGCTACTTACTGGCCTCGATGGCCATAGACCGGCTGGTAGCCATCTGCAACCCCCTACGTTATGATGTAGTGATGAATCCACGGCGTTGCCTCCTCATGTTGCTGGGTTCTTGCACCATCTCCCATGTGCACTCCATCTTTTATGTGCTACTCATGTCCCAGCTGTCTTTCTGTGCCTCCCATGTCATTAAGCACTTTTTTTGTGATACCCAGCCTGTGTTAAAGCTATCCTGCTCTGATACTTCCTCCAACCAGATGGTGGTCATGACCGAGACCCTGGCTGTCATTGCAACCCCCTTCCTGTGCATCCTGTTCTCCTACCTGAGAATCATCATTACTGTGCTCAGAATCCCCTCTGCAGCTGGGAAGTGGAAAGCTTTCTCTACCTGTGGCTCCCACCTCACCGTAGTGGTCTTGTTCTATGGGAGTATCATCTATGTCTATTTTAGACCCCTGTCCATGTACTCAGTGGTTAAGGACAGAGTAGCCACACTCATGTACACAGTGGTGACACCTATGCTGAACCCTTTCATCTACAGCCTGAGGAACCAAGATATGAAGATGGGTATGAGAAAATTAAGGTTTAGAATTCACTCGTAGCAGGAATAACAACATAGAATGTCATAATTGAGAGATGACTTAAAGGATGATTAGGTACCCTTCCTTCCTACCCATTTTTCACATGGCACCCAAAGAGGTCATGAAAGGTACTGTTGAATAACAGAAAAAGCATTGACCCAGAAGCTAGAATACTTAGTTTCTATCAATGACTGACCAAATATATGTTCAATTCCAGGCCAGGTATTGCTAGGAATCCAGATTTCAGGAAAACAATTCCTGCCAGACAAAAAGTAGAATAAAACTATTTCTAAATAACTCTTCTATAAGCTTGACATCAGCTAGTACTTGAAGAATTACAAAGTCCTATGAGTTCTTAGAATAAGACATTACATGGACTTTATAGGGGATCAGATAAAATTATTTGAGGAATTCACCTAACATTTTCCTTAAACATGGAGTGCTTTTGACAGACTAAAGTTCAATAGACAAGGAAATGGGCAGAGCATTTCAAAAGGTGGAAGCCACCCAATCAGTAGAGGAGGCAATAAACATCAGAATGTCTTGGAGGAACAGTGAAAACCCCTGTGAGGCTTGTTCAATTTGAAAGCAGGGAGAATAAGGCTGGAAAGACAGAATAATCGACAAAACAGACTCACACACCCAGCAACACCTAAGTCATCACGATGTGAATTCTCAATACTTGACTCTTTTTCCCTTCCCTCTTAATCCTCCCTTTCCCGCATGACCACAATCCTCATGGAAATGCCCTTTATATCCTGGAAAAAACAAGTGTATCATCAGGATAAGCTAGGTTATGCTGTGGAACAAACAACCCCCAAATCTTTAGGGCATAAAACCAAAGGTTTGTTTCTTATTCACACTGCATGTCCACCATAGAAAAGCATAAGGGTGCTGCTCTTTTTAAACACTCAGGGACCAAAGCTGATGGTGCAGTCACCATTGTAAACATTAGTCATCACTCTTTCAGAAGCTGAGAAAGACTCTTGATGATTTTGCACTGGCAATTAACTACTCTGCTCCAGAAGTGACTCACACCACTTCAGACCGCAACTCGTGGTCCACAGCTAATCACATCACACCAAACATAGGGGAGCCAGGAGGCACAACCCAAAGATATATCTGTACAATGGAGAACCACAAGTATTTGATGAACTGCATTAACGACTGCTGAACAACTCTAATAACACACAAATATGTAAGTCTGAATTTGTAGCTTGATCAATCCTCCTCTGACTATGTTTTTGTCAATGAAATCGTAATGCAAGATATATAGTCTCTGGAATCCTCTTCCTTCAGTTACTTCACGTTTTTACAACCACCAGCTTTTATAAATCATAAGCTTGTTGATGGCAGGACCTGAAGTTGACTGCAAGTTTTTTGGCCTTAAAGATACGAGGAGAAATGTATAACGGCCTAATGGAACACAGGAACGTTAGAGCCCAACCTCAAGATCCCTGCCATTGCTGTCGCTATGTCCTCTTCCAATTATCAGGAAGCAACCAGTAATCCAGGAAACAAACTTCATTTGGAGTGGCCTTCATATATGTACAGACACACCTGGCTTTCACCACTGTCTTCCACCAAACACTCAGCTTTGGGGATGCTGGCCTGGGAGATCTGTACACTTTCCACTTCCTCTAATGGCATGCCATAGTTTTCTCATGCTCAACCAAGTAAAATACACCACTTTAGAATGTGAAGAATGCCTGGCCTATCATCAATAAGTAAATTTCTTCATAACAACTTCCAGTAACATATAGAGCTAACTAAGTCCTTTGGGCCAAAGTAACCTAACATGTTTTTTTAGTTCTGACCTCATTCTGCCATCAGTCCCAGACTCCTTGTTCACAATAAAACACAGTCACTAATAAATCAAGATATTTATGCATAATGCTACAGATATTCTAACAGGTTCAAACTAAAGGGAATTCTTGATACTAAGGTACCACGAGATAGCATGTTGGGGAGAAAGGGTCACCGATCTGGATGGCAGGTTAGTCCTAACCTTCTCAGTCAGAGCTAGAGTGCTGTCTCTATCTGAATACAAGGTAATTCCCACAAGATATCCCATTACCCTTCAGAAGGAGTGAACTGATTTGGGCAGGTACTATCTGGGGCTTAAATAAAAGTTTTGCTATCCAAAGAAGGGAGCCCAGAAGTTAAGTTGGGAAATTGCTAATAAGCCTTGATAAGAATAAGATAATTCCCTTCTGAAAGTAGATAAAATCAGAGGAAAGTTCTAATAAGACCTTCTGAACACCTTGCCAGGTTGGGTGAAATGCTCTCTATGGTCCTTGTAAGTGGACCAGGAAACTCCTTGACAGCTCCTCCTTCCACCATAAAGATACCTGGGAACTGGTTGCATACAACAGTGAAATTATACTATAGACATGTTCTTTCATGAGAAAACTATAAAGGGAAATGTATGGGTCCTTCTACTGTAAGCTCATTACATATACATAAATGTTGGATAATGCTCAATACTGAACTAAGGAAAATTTAGTTCCTTGAACATATTTTGCCTTTTTATCAGAATGAGTGACATAATCAAGGAAAGGTGTAAAACATGAAAGCTGAGGTGGACCTAGGGAAGAGTGCTGAGTATTTTTGACATTGAAGAGTCTGATGAGAAGGCATTAGCAAAAGGACTGAAAAAGAGTAATCATATAAGGCAAGAACAGAAGTTTCGGGGCCAGCCCCATGGCCAAGTGGTTATGTTCACATGCTCTGCTTCAGCGGCCCAGGGTTTGGCTGGTTTGGATCCTGGGCACAAACATGGCACTGCTCATCAGGCCATGCTGAGGCGGTGTCCCACATAGCACAACCAGAAGGACCTACAACTCGTTAGCTCTGGTGCCAATCTTAAAAAAAAAAAAAGGAGAAGAAGAAAAAGAAGAGAAGTTTCAAGAGGCAGACAACAGTGATGAGGATACGGGTGTATTTCCCCCCAAAGCAGAAGAATCTCCTTTCAACTAAGCAAACTCCAGGAGATGCCCCATCAGAAGAACTTACACATGACAAACCTGATTAGCTAGTTAGGCTGTAACCCGGTGCAGGACTTATAACTGCAAACACCACTGAGCTTGTCCTGAGCCAACACATCCCTCAGACAGGTTTTCTTTGGCTGTATCAGGAATTCCAGAGACATATCATAAAGGAGTTCTTAGCAGTGTACCCAGAAACTCAGTTCATCTGAGCCAGGGCCCTACTGTTCTATATCACAGGTAACTCTGGGTTTGCTACGCAAAAACAGGAATAACCAGGGCTTTATGTACTGAGAAAGTTCAAAAGATGAAGGTGAAGTCAGCCAGAGCCCCATAAGCGTAAAGACACTGGGAACCTGGTCCCAATCCTCTTTACCATGGTCAGCTTTCAGATTCCCACTAGAATTCCTGAGGGTTTTTAGATTTCCTTCATGGAATCCATCCACCCCCAGGCCCTGCCCTAACCCACCACACCTGCCCCTCCTTAGGGAGATGGTATAGCTGTTGCTGTAATTCAGAGGCAGACTAGGAGTCAGAAACAAAATGACAAACCATAAAACCAAGATCCTATTCCAGCCCCACCCTATCATGACTTTGGCAAGTCAGAGGACTGCTCTGCCTCACTTGTAAAGTGGGAAAAGGGACCCCCACACAGGTCCCTCTCAAAGGTGTTATAAGGCTTGGATCAGAAGATAGAGGCAGTGCCTGTAAACTAAAGCAGCACACACAATACAGAAGACTGTGTCAGGTAGCAGAATGAGTTTTTTGCATTCCCTGTGTAACAATAAAATCATCCCCGGCTACTTACAACAGAAAAGTTATCTTTCATTAGGTGAATGGGTAAATAAATTTTGGTACATTCAGACAATGGAATATTACATAGCACTAAAAAGAGTGAGCTATCAAACCATGACAACATGTGGAGGAAACTTACTGTATATTACTAAATGAAAGAATCAATCTTAAAAGGCTACATGCTACATGATTCCAACTAGAGGACGTTCTAGAAAAGGCAAAACTATGCAGGAAGTAAAAAGATCAGTGATTGCCAGGAGTTAGGTGGAAGTGAGGAAGGAACAGGCAGAGCATAGAGGATTTTTAGGGCAGTGAAACTATCCTCTACGATACTATAGTGGCATCACTATACATTGTCAAAACCCATAGAAGGTACAACACCAAGAGTGAACCCTAATGTAAACTATGGACTTTGGGTGATGAAGTGTCAATGTAGGTTCATCAATCAAAACAAATGTACCACTCTGGTGAGAGATGTTGATAAACAGGGAGGCTGTACATGTATGGGGGTACCGCATATATGGGAACTCTCTGTACTTTTTGATCAATTTCACTGAGAACCTTTATCTGCTCTAGAAAATAAAGTTTAACAGAAAGAAAAGGAAAACAATTTCTATCTAAAATTCTGATTTCCATGTCATTTATAGATAAGAACAATGTGGGGTATAGTGAAGATAAATATCTTGCTCAAATTCACTCATTGAGTAATTGGTAAAACTGGAATCCAAAAGCAAATAGTCTGACTAAAGAAAATGAAGCAATAAAATGTTTAACGAAGGCAAACAAAAAAATATGAGACTCAGAGAAGTATTGCAGACACTCACTCAGCTTGTAAGAGGCAGAGCCAGCATCTGATCCATTGTCTGGCTCCACAGCCTCTACCTTAATCCCTTCTCCATAATGCTATGCCTGCACCTATACCGTCATATGTGCAGACACAGAACCTCAGAGATGTCAGAGGCCATCACCTCTGCTTCTAGGTAGGCAAACATAAGCTTACACACAGATAAGCAAAGGAGCACATGCATGTGCAGAGAACACACACTGGTGCATGAACACACAAGTGCAGACAATTCACATGCATGTGCATGAACACACCTCCACCCCAGCTGCTGCATGGCCCTGATTCCCTTCTCGGGCATAAGAAGCTATACATCTGGAGCTCGGGTTCCCCTGAGGCTCCTGGACATGGAGCTCAGAGGCATCAGTAATGTTATACTCCTCTGGAAAGACCAGAGGGGCAATCCCCCCAGGGCTCTGGCTTGTGGGAAGGACAGGCCCCCAGGTCTCCTTTTCTATCATCAACTTGCACTGCAGGTACAGAGAAGGATCATCACATTTCTGAAGCTAGATCTGCACATCAAACAGCCTTCTTCCTAGAGATTCAGAGCTTTTCATAACCTCCTGGCCGGCCCCTGTGCCTGTTCAGGACTTCTGTCAAGCCCACAGGTAGGCAGTCTTTGGAAGAGAGACTGTAGGGTCAACATCTTCATGTGCACTTTCTTCCTCTTCCTGATCCTATTTTCTTCTCTCCTCCATCTCAAAAGCCAGGAAACAAGTGAACAAAAAAGTAGGATAATACAGGGGTTAAGAGCACACATCCTGAAGCTGGACTCCACCACCATAGAGTTGCGCGGCCTTAGGCAACTCATTTCAATTTCCAGTACCTCACTTTCATTATCTGAAAATGGAGAGCTGTAAAGACTAAATAACTTAATATATGTAAAGTTCCAAAGCAGTGTCCGGCACGAGTAAGCACTGTGTAACTGCTAGCTATCATAGCACCAGGATCGAGAACACACATGGGAAGGGGCTGCAATGAAGTGGGAGCCTCCAACAGGAAACATCTGGGTGAGGCACTGCCAGCTCAGCAGAAGAACACAAGAGATTGGTTTTCAGCAAAGTCCCACTTTAAGCACCTTTGTTCGCTTAGATGGAGACTAAAGATATGTTGAGAGAAAGGGAAGACAATTATTCACAAAAAGAATTTCAATGAGCACGTTTTAAATGTCCACTTTCTTTGGAATCTAGAATTTAACAGCTGGGAAGGGTTAGGTAAAGCTCTAACCAAATATAGGACTGAAAACTAGTCAGAAAGGAGAGATTTCAGAGAGCTGGAAAGAGAAGGACCCAGCCTGAAGGTATCAGCAGAATCCCGAAGGAGGACACACCTGTTCGAGAGAGCTACATACGTGTTTGCCTTACTGCTACAAACAGGAAGAAGGTAGACAGGGAGAAGCTAGGATTCCAAAACTCTGGACCCAGGAGAGATTCCAAGGTCAGTTACTGATGCTTCAAAAGCAGAGAGCTGCTCTTTTCTCAGAATCTAACAGAACTTGGGTCCAACGTATGTTACAACCTTTCCTTCTGAAGGAAAGGAAGAAAGGAGAGCATATGGCTTTTGAAATGGGAGACAGAAATGGGAGTAGGATGGAAGGAAACTGAAAGAGTCCCAATGTGTGGGAGCAAAGGATGGAGAAGGAGGAGTGATTCAGCAGGAGGCTTAAGGCACTGGCAGTAAGAAACTTCTGTCTGCAGAGGACATGCCAGCTTGTCCTCATCCACATGTGTATGGTTCCAGGAAGAGGTATGGTAAAGTAGTTTAAAACACACAATTTGAAATCAGATATACCTGGGTTTGGGTCTTAGATATACCACTTACCAGCTGTATGACTCTCTGAACTTCAGTCTCTTTATCTGTGAAGGGGGATAATAATCCTACTAGCATCATAGTGCCATTGTGAGGATTAATGCGACACGTGCTTAAGCACAGAATCTGTCCAATAAAGGTTAGCTTAATGCTTTTCGAGTTTAGTCACTTCTCAACTATCCCTGCTAATTCAGGGGAGCAGGTACATGGATGATGGATAGCTTTCAACCAGTGTATTACCCACCCAGCATTTTATATCCTGTTTAGGAAGTGCATTCTATGCTCCAAGTTTAACTTTGGGTTCATGAGGGCTGGTGACTAGGAGAACGGCCTTGCATAAGTGGTGAGGAAGCAAGGAAGGAAATACCAGCTGGAGATGATAAATGTCCGCAAAGTGGAACATTCCAATGGAGAAAGTAGAGAAGTGTAGAAATAGTCTGTATTTTCTGTCTATCAAGGAAGGGTGTAAATACCTTTTAAGGTGGGATAGTGTGATCTAAAAGGCTTAGAAAGGCTCCCAGGTCCTGATGATCCTTCTCAAGCATTAACTGATGACAAGCTTCAAAATTAATGTGTAATTTCTCTAGCTTATTGTATGAGCAATAATATTAACCAACTCTAGGAAGCTTTACCAAACTCTTTCACTCAATTGTCAATTTTTTTGCCAGTAACTCAAAATGTTTCAATACTGATCATGGTAACTTTCTATTACATGGTGCTATATCATATAAAAATGTGTGTGCATACATTATCTCATTTAAATAATAGGAAGGTGGGGAAAAAATGAAATCCAGAATAAAATTAAGAAGGCACGTAACCCAGTCAAGTTATTATAAATGTGCTCTTGAAATAAAAAGAAATGTGGTACCATTTTTACTCTTAAATTGACTGTGAATCAAACTCCATGTTTCTCTTAAATCATCAATAAGCCTTGACAAAGCATCACTCTACTTCCTCCTTGTGTGGGTCACGTGAAACCAACAGCCATGGGAAAGAGAGGCTAAACATATGGGGAGGAGGCACAGGTGCTTCTTTTCTGAATTCTAGCACTCTCGTTTATTAACATCACATTTTCACCTCAAAGTCTCAGGATCAGCAGGTAAATTATCTGGCATCATGTAACAGGTGTGTACCTCCTCCAACTGTGCTCTGGGGGCAACCAACAGGTATTGCAAGTAAGTGGAATTGACCTTCACCTATGAGACCGCTCAACCAACTGTAGTCAAAAGTCATTTCATTCCTTTCAAGTGTACCTTTGAAAACCATTCAGGGACAGCCACATGGGCAGATTCTTCTGATCATAATCTATGTAGATTAAGTCTGCAAACATTCCAGGCCTTGTAATGTTTCTTTTTATTTTTTTACAGCTTTGTTGAGGTATATTTGATATACAAAAACTGCACATATTTTATGCATACAATTTGCTGTGGTGATGGAACCAAAGGGATACGCACATGTCAACAGTCATTTGAGTCTCCCAACATAGGAGTATATGGGGAAGAAAGTAGAACCACCCCACCTTATTGATGGGTATACTGACACGAAATGACTTGCCCAAGGCATGAGGAAATATACAATGTTACCAGATTCAGCTATACGCGAAGGGAGCTGAGCACTGCCCCTGAGAAATATCACATAGAACTGGAGAATTCCAGGTTCGACCCCAAAAAGGGTTACACAGCCCTTCACCAATAGAGAAAACAAAGTCCCAGGAGTGAAGCTGAAAGACATAATGAAGGAAATGGGGATAGAGTTCATAGAGTCAAGTGAATACATTGCCCAGGAGTGGAATGAGGCGTAGTTAGCTCAGTTTGGGAGTATCTATTAAAATGTTCAATGTTCATAAACTCCAACTCAGTATCCCATATCTCAGAATGTATCCTGACCATAGGAACTCTCTTATCAGTGCAAAATACAGGGGCCAACCCGGTGACGCAGTGGCTAAGTTCACACATTCCACTTTGGCGGTCCAGGGTTCCCCAATTTAGAGCCCGGGTGCGGACATGCCACCGCTTGGCAATCCATGCTGTGGTAGGCGTCCCACATATAAAGTGGAGGAAGATGGGCACGGATGTTAGCTCAGGGCCAGTCTTTCTCAGCAAAAAGAGGAGGATTGGCAGCAGATGTTAGCTCAGGGACAATCTTCCTCAAAAAAGAAAAAAATAATATATATATATATATATATACACACACACTACTCCTCCCTTATCCACGAGGGATATGTTCCAAGACCCCCAATGGAAACTGCAGATAGTACCAGGCTCTCTATATATTATATTTTTTCCTATTCATACATGCCTATGATAAGGTTTAATTTATAAATTAGGCACAATAGAGATTAACAACAGTAACTGTATATAAAATACAATATTTATAACAATATACTGTAATACAAGTTATGTGAATGTGGTCTATCTCTCTCACAAAATATCTTATTGTACTGTCCTCAGCCTTCTTTTTTTCATGATGATATGAGATGATACAGTGTCTACATGGTAAGATGAAGTGAGGAGAATGACGGAGGCCTTGAGACATGTCCTAGGCTACTACTAACCTTCTGACAATATGTCAGAAGGAGGATCATCGAACCACAACAATGTCGATGGTTAGATGTCAGGTAAGATGATGTCAGTGGCTACTTGAGCATGAACACTGTGCTACCACGGCATTTGGTCTGATAACTAAGCAGGACAGCACAAGATTTCATAACACTGCTGAAAATGGTGCATGATTTGAAATTTCTGAATTGTTTTTTCCTGGAATTTTCCATTTAATATATTTCCATTGTAGTTGATAGTGGAAAGTGAAACTGTGGATAAGGGGGGACTACTGTACAAAATATGCATTGTAACACTGTCCACAGGAGAGAAAAAACCATTATGGATACATGACCCCCTTCCTGAATATAATATGTATCTAGATTTATGCAGAGAAAAAAACTTTAAAATATGCACACAACTCTAGTTCTCTGAAACGTGGAATTATAGGGAATTTTCACTTTTGTAATTATAAAATTAACACAAAGAAACATGTGCCTCTTAGTTTGAAAAGCAAACAATATAACATAAAGTTAAATATGGAAGGAACTCCTCACTCCAGCCCTCAGTCTCACTTCAGATGTCAACTGCACACACATAAACACACACCAAACAAATACAAATATAAAGGACATATTCTCTTTACAAAAATGGCATTATTCTATATGCATCATCCTGCAACTTGGTTTTGTCACTTAACAAAATATCACAGAGAGTAGTGTCACAGTGATAACATAGCTCAGCAATGAATAGCTTCCACTTGGCCATCAGATGCCTGAATTCAAATCCCAGCTCTGCCTCGTACTAACTATGGGATCTGCTTAGTTACTTAACTTTGCTAAATTCGATTTTTTTTAATCTGTAAAATAGAGATACTAATAGTGCCTATCTCTTAAGATTTTGAGAAAATAAAATGATAAAAGACATTAAGGGCTGGTCCGTGGCTGAGTGGTTAAGTTCACACGCTCTGCTTTGGCAGCCCAGGGTTTCACCGGTTCGGATCCTGGGCGCGGACACGGCACGCTGAGGCGGCATCCCATATGCCACAACTAGAGACACTCACAACTAGGATATACAACTATGTACTGCGGGGCTTTGGGGAGAAGAATAAAAAAAAGAGAGAAATAAGACTGGCAACAGATGTTAGCTCAGGTGCCACTCTTTAAAAAAAGAAGGACATTCAAAGCACTTTGCTCAGTGTGTGACACATATTGAGTACTAATAAATGTTGGCTAACATTAGCCATCTCATTTCTTTAGAGACTGCATGATACTGAGTCACAAGAATTGTGACTATAAATTGTTTTAATAATTCACCTATTCGTAGATATTTAGGTTGTTTCCTCTGTGGGTTGTTATGTTTGCTGGTTGGTTGGTTTGTGTTGTTTTGTTTGGTATTATAAGCAGTGTTATAATAAAATGTGTGTGCATATCTTTGTTCGACACATATATGACTATCTTTAAAGGATATATTTCTATAAGCAGAATTGTTGGATAAAGAAATGTATATTTTCAGTTCTGATAGAGACTGCCAAAAAGCCTAGTCTGATTACCACCTCACTACCAGTAAATATGAGCGTCTTTTTCCTTTAGGATACTGTCAAAAAAATACTATTGACAATCTCATAGGTAAAAATTGTATTTCAGTCTAATTTCTTTATTCTGATTACCAAGGAAGTTGAACATCTTCTCGTAACTTTTCTTTGGTAAATGTGTTACAGATATTTTCTTTGATTCAATAGTTTATATTTTAGTTTGTTTGTGGTCTCTTCTGGTGTCATTTTGACATTTTTGAGTACAGTATTTTGTCGTTCTTGCCTATACATTTTATTTCTTTCCTGAAATGGCATCCCCATCTTCAGACCATAAAAATATATTGCTTTATTTTGGCTAATATTTACCTTATGGTTTGGATTTGTTACTTTAGACTGTTCATTCAAATGGATTTTATTTCTCTCTGTGAAGTGGACAGAAATCTAGCCTTACTTTTTCCAAATGTTCAACCATTTGTCATAAATATCTTATTTATACTCCATTCTTTCTCAATAGCTATGAAATAAATCTTTATTATATATTAAGTTCCATATAGATGAAAATCTGTATACATGAATTAATACAGGTGTATAGAATACTTTATGCTGGCAATTGGATTTGTCTTTCTGTGTATGAACCATCATCTTATTGTCATTATTATGTGCTGTGATTTTGGGTTAGAGAACTTCTGTCATTACTCTAATTTTTTCAAAATTATCCTGTCTTTCCTTAGACATTTACTCTCTAGATGAATTTTAGAATGACCTCCTCAAGTCTCATTAAAAATTCCCTTGGGGTGTTATTACAGGTGCATTGAATTTTATTAATGTGAGAGGAATTGACTTTTTCCAGCTTTATTGAAATATAATTGACACATAACATTGTCCAATATTCCTATAACATACGCATGTTTAGAATGAAGACTTCATAGTCTTTTAATCACAAAAAACTAATATATTTAAAGACTTAATCTCAGTAACGTAAGCTTTTCTTGGTAATCTTCCTATTTTGAGTAGCATCTCTGAAACTAAACGTTTTTGCTTTTGAGGAAGATTAGCCCTAAGCTAACATCTGCTGCCAATCCTCCTCTTTTTGCTGAGAAAGACTGGCCCTGAGCTCACATACGTGTCCATCTTCCTCTACTTTATATGTGGGACGCCTGCCACAGCATGGCCTGCCAAGCAGTGCCATGTCCGCACCCAGGATCCGAACCAGTGAACCCCAGGCGGCCAATGCGGAACGTGTGCACTTAACCACTGCAGCACCGGACCGGCCCCTGAAACTAAACTTATAATTTAAGTGTCCAGATCGTGATAGCCAAACAGAAATGCTCAGATAAACATTAAGCATGTTTTGCTCTGAGGACTTGACGAAGTCTCATCTGAATTCTGTGGGTACAAAGAGCATTGATTAAGTCTGTTGCTCCCTTTTGTTCTATCCCCACTACCCCCACTCCCACTTCTGCACCTATGTGTAGGAGAGAACCTCATTCATGGGGACCCATGTATGAAAGGATCCTGATTCAAGGTGGGACCCAGGAGCTTCTTCTCCTGAAAGAAGAAATGAAGAGGCTAAGGATTTAGTCAAGAAGCAACTGAAGAAGAATCTTTAGAAAGAGAATTGACAAGAACTGAGACAAATTAGGCTAATAGAAGTTCCTAAGAACATGTGGGGGAACTTTAGTGTCTTGTTCAGGAAGCAGCCAGCAATTTTTTAAATTTTCCCCTTGGTGGAAATTACTTCCTGTTTCTCTGTACAGTCACGCACCACATAACGACATGTTAATCAAGGACAGACCACATAAACAAAGGTAGTCCCATAAGATTAGCACCATATAGCCTAGGTGTGTAGTGGGCTATACTATTTAGGTTTGTGTAAGTGCACTCTCTGATGTTCACACAACAATGAAATCACCCAAAAATGCATTTCTCAGAACACATCCCCATCATTAAGGGGCACATGACTATATTACCTGAAGTAAATATTCTTTAATACAACAAATAACAGTGGACGTCTTAATAGGTTGGAGGTTAGTGAAGAAATTGTCTTAATGAAATTGCCCTTCATATCTCTGCCATTTCTTCTCCAAACCCTGCCCAGGAAGTCAGAGACATGGAGATCAAGAACAACAGCAGCAACACCTCAGGCTTTATCCTCCTGGGCATCTCTTCCAACCCTCAGCTACAGAAGCCACTCTTTGCCATCTTCCTCATCATGTATCTGGTCACCATAGTGGGGAACATACTCATCATCCTGGCCATCCACTCGGACTCCCGGCTCCATACCCCTATGTACTTTTTTCTCAGCAACCTGTCCTTCATGGATATCTGCTTCACAACAGACATTGTGCCCAAGATGCTGGTGAATTTCCTTTCAGACACAAAGTCTATCTCCTACGTTGGCTGCCTCATTCAGATGTACTTCTTCATGGCCTTTGGGAACACTGACAGTTACCTGCTGGCTTCTATGGCCATAGACCGACTGGTAGCCATCTGCAACCCCTTGCACTATGATGTGGTTATGAACCCACGGCGTTGCCTCCTCATGCTGCTGGTCTCTTGTACCATCTCCCACCTGCACTCCATGCTTCGTGTGCTACTCATGTCCCAGCTGTCTTTCTGTGCCTCCCATGTTGTTAAGCACTTTTTTTGTGATACCAAGCCCGTGCTGAAGCTATCCTGCTCTGATACCTCCTCCAGTCAGACTGTGGTCATGACTGAGACCCTGGCTGTCATTGTGACCCCCTTCCTGTGCATCCTCTTCTCCTACCTGAGAATCATCATTACTGTGCTCAGAATCCCCTCTGTAGCTGGGAAGTGGAAAGCCTTCTCTACCTGTGGCTCCCACCTCACCGTAGTGGTCTTGTTCTATGGGAGTGCCATCTATGTCTATTCTAGACCCCTGTCCATATACTCAGGGGTGAAGGACAGGGCTGCCACACTTATGTACACAGTAGTGACACCCATGCTGAACCCTTTCATCTACAGCCTGAGGAACAAAGATATGAAGATGAGTATGAGAAAATTAAGATTCAGAATTCAATCATAGATGGAATAACCACATAGAATGGGAGATGACCTGAACGATGATCAGATTACCTTCCTTCCTACTCATTTTTCACGTGGCACCCAAAGAGGTCATGAGAGGTGGTATTTAACAGGAGTAAGAGCAATTGACTTAGAAGATGGAATACTTGGTTTCTATCAATGACCTTGACCAAATATATGTTTAATTCAAGATCAGGTCTACTAGGAATCCAGATTTCAAGAAAACAGTTTCTGCCACCCATATAGTGGAATAAGGTATTTCCAAATAACTCTTCTATAAGCTTGATATCAGCTAGTACTCAAGGAATTATAAAATCCTATTACTTTTTAGAATAAGACATTACATGGATTTCATAGGCAATTGGGAAGGACTTCTGGAGTTATGACAAAAGATCATCCTTAAGGATAGGTTAAACTTTTACAGACAAAAGATAAAAGGACAAGGAAATGGGCAGAGCATTTCAAATAGTGGAAACCACCCAAACAGGTAGAGACATTAAACATTGGAGCGTGTTGGAGGAACAGTGAAAAGCCCTGTGAGGCTTGGTCAATTTGAGAGTAGGGAGAAAAAGGCTGGAAAGCTAAAAGAATCTACAAAGCAGCTTTATACCCCACCAACACCAAAGTGTCATCACAATGTGAATTCTTAGTACTCAACTCCTTTTCCCTTCCCTCTTAATTCTTCCTCCACATAACAACAATCCTCATGGAAATGCCTTTTATATCCTGGAAAAAGTAATGTGTATCACTCAGGACAAGCTAGGAACAAACACTCTCAAAATCTTTATTCCTTAAAACCAAAGGTTTATTCCTTATTCACACTGCATAGCCACCATAGAAAAACATAAGGATGCTGCTCTTTTTTAATACTCAGGGACCAAAGTTGATGGAGTAGTGACCATTGTTTACATTAACACCACTGTTAATGATCACTCTGTCAGAAACTGAGAAGGACTCTTGAAGAGCTTGCACTGGCAATTAAATACTTTGATCCAGAAGTGACTCATGCCACTTCTGACCACATCTCATTGTCCACAACTAATCTCACGACCCCATCGAACACAAGAGAGCCAACAGGCACAATTCAAGGATGTATCTGCAAAATGGAGAGCCAGAAGTATTTGGTGAACTGCATTAATGACTACTAATAATACATAAATACATAAGTGTGGGAATTTGTGGCTTAATCAGTCATTCTCTGATTATGTTACTGTCAAAAATAATAGTAATGTAAGATACATACCCTCTCTGGAATCCTCTTGCTTCAATTATTTCTTCACATTTTTACAACCACCAGCTTTTATAAATCATAAGCTTGTTGCTGGCAGGACCTGAAGTTAAATACAAGACTGTTGACCTTAATGGTATGACAAGAAATGTGTAAGCGCCTAATGAAACAAACAAACATTAGGGCTCAACCTCAAGATCCCTGCCAGTGTTGTCACTATGTCCTCTTCCAATTATCAGGAAACAACCAGAAATCCAGGAAACAAACTCCATTTGCAATATCCTTCATATTTATGAAGACATACCTGGCTTTCATCACTAATCACTCAGCTTTGGGGATGCGGGCCTGGAAGATCTGGACCCTTTCCACTTCCTCTATTGATGCGCCATTGTTTTCTCATGCTCAACCAAGTATAATATACCATTTAAGAATTTGAAAATTGATGACATATATTAAATAAATAAATTCATTAATCACTATTTCCAGTAACTTATAAAGCTAATTAAGTCCTTGGTCCCAGGAAACCTAACATATGGTTTTAGGTCAGATCTCACTCTGACATCAGTCCCAGACCACTTTTTCTAAACAACACATACTCACTAAGAAATCAAGATTTTATTTATTTATTTTGGTGAGGAAGATTGGCCCTGAGCTAACATTTATTGCCAATATTCCTCCTTTTGCTTGAGGAAGGTTGTCACTGAGCTAACGTCTGTGACAATCTTCCTCTATTTTATGTGGGATACTGCCACAGTGTGGCTTGACGAGTGGTGCTAGGTCTGCACTAGGGATCCAACCCTACAAACCCTGGTCTGCCAAAGCGGAGCACACAAACTTAACCACTATGCCATTGGCCAGCCCCCAAATCAAGATTTTCTATATAAGAGCCTACAGATATTCTAAAAGTTCAAACTAAAGGGAATTATAGATACTAAGTCACCATGAGATAGCACGTTGGGGTGAAAGAGTTACCAATCTGGCCCGCAGGTTAGTCTTAACTTTCTCAGTCAGAGCTAAATGTTGTCACTGTCAGAATATGAGTCAATTCCCACAAGATATCCTGTCATGATTCAGAAAGAGTGAGCTAATTTGGGCAGGTAGTATATGGGGACTGTAATAAAAGTTTTGCTATCCAAAGAAGGGAGCCCAGAAGTTGACTTGGGAAATTGCTAAAAAGCATTGATAAGAACAAGATAAATCCCTTCTGAAAGTAGATATAATCAGGGGAAAGGTCAAAGTGAACCTTCTGAACCCCTTGCCTAGTTGGGTGAAATGTTCTCTATGGTCCTTAGGAGTAGACCAGGAAACTCCTTAACAGCTCCTCCTTCCACCATAAAGATACCCAGGAAGTGGTTGTATATAATAGTGCAATAATATAGGCATGTCCTTTGATGAGAAAATTGTAAAGGGAAATGTAAGGGTCCTTCCACTGCAAGCTCATTACATATACACAAATTCTGGAGATTTTGCTCCATACTGAACTAAGAAAAATTTAGTTCCTTGAACATATTTTGCCTGTTTATCAAAGTGAGTGATGTAAACAAGGAGGGATGTGAAACACGAAACCTCAGGAAGGCCTAGGGAAGAGTGCTGAGTATAACTGACATTGAAGAGTCTAGCAAAGTTAGAGAATGTACTAGCAAAGAGGGCTGAAAAGGAGTAGGCATATAAGCCAAGAACAGAAGTTTCAAGAGGCAAAAGGTTTTAATCAGCATCAAAATACGAAGAGAGTTTAAGTAAAACAAACTTGAAAGATTGTACATTGGCTTTAGTGACATGAAGGCCATTGGTGACGTTGGTAATGAAGTTGCAATAGAGGAATGAAAAAGGAGCCAGATTAGAGTGAGTTAAGGAATCAGTTGTTACTCTATACACTAACAAGAACAATCTGAAAAGGAAATTGAGAAAAAAATCCCATCAGTAGCATCAAAAAGAATAAATTACTTAGGAATAAACTTAACCAACATGTGACAAATTTAAAAATTGAAAACAATAACATTTGGTAAAAGAAATTAAATAAGACCCCAATAAGTGGAAAGACATCACCTATCCATGGACTGGAAGACTAAGTATTGTTAAAATGTCCATACTACACAAAGTGGTCTACAGATTCAATGCAATCTCTATCGAAATCCTAAAATCCCAATGACATTTTTACAGAATTAGATTTTTTTAAATCCTAAAATTCATGTGGAACTACAAAGAACTCCAAATAGTAAAAACAATATGGAAAATAAAAAACAAAGATGGAGGATTCTCACTTATGGTTTCAAAATATATTATAAAGCTATAGCAATCAAAACAGCATGGTACTGACATAAAGACCAATGGAACAGAACAGAAAGCCTAGAAATAAAACCACATACATACCATCAACTAATTTTCAACAAAGGCATTAATAATATACACTGAGGAAAGGATAGTCTCTTCAATAAATGGTGTTAGGAAAACTTGATACCCACACGCAAAAGAATTAAATTGGACCAGTATCTTAAACCACTCACAAAAAAAATCAGCTTGAAATCAGTTAAAGACCTAAATGTAGGACCTGAAACTATAAAACTCTTAGAGTAAAACTTAGAGGAAAAGCTCCTTGACATTGGTCTTGGCAATGATTTCTTGGATATGACACCAAAAACACAGGCAACAAAAGCAAAGCACACAAGTGGGAATACATTGAACTAAAAAGCTTCAACAAGCGAATGAAGCAATCAACGGAGTGAAAAAAAGGCAACCGAGAGAATACAAGAAAATATTTGAAAATCATCTCACTGATAAGGTGCTAATCTACAAAACATATAAGGAACTCCTAAACTCAAATAAACAGAAAAACAAGCAAAAAAAATCTGACTTAAAAATGGTCAAATGACTCAAATAGACGTTTCTCCAAAAAAGACATACAATTGGCCAATGGGTGCATGAAAAGATGCTCAAAATCACTAATCATCAGGGAAATGCAAATCAAAACCACAATGAGATAACACCTCCTTCCTGTTATGATGGCCATTATCAAAAAAACAATAGAAGATAGCAAATATTGATGAGGATGTGGAGAAATTGGAAACCTTGTGCAATATTGATAAGAATGTAAAACAGTGCAGCCACTATAGAAAAAAGTATAGAGGTTCCTCAAAAAACTAAAAATAGAACTACCATAGGATCCAGCAATCCAACTTCTGGGTATTTATCCAAAAGAATTGAAATCAGGATCTCAAAGAGATATCTGCACTGCCGTGTTCATGTGGCAGCATTCACAATGGCCAACTTATGAAAACAACGTAAAAGCCCACTGACAGATGATGGATAAAAAAAATGTGGTATATACCTACAATAGAATACTATTCAGCTTTAAAAAAAATAAAGAAATTCTGCAATATGCAATACCATGGATAAACATGGGGGACACTATGCTAAGTGAAAGAAGCCAGTAACAGAAGGGCAAATACTGCATGACTCCACTTATATGAGGAAGCTGAAACAGTCAAATTCATGGAAACAGGAAGTAGAATGGTAGTTGCCAGGGACTAAGGGGAAGAGGCAATGGGAATTGCTATTCAATTGGTATAGAGTTTCAGTCATGCAAGATGGGAACTTAGGCAGAATATTTCTCATTTAATTTTCTTTTTCAATGAGCCTAGGGCAGAGCTGAGAATATAGATTAATCAATGCATTCTGAGATAAACTCTTCTAGGAACAATAGAGGATAAGGAGACAGAAGGGAAATAGGCTCAGTTTTCTAAAAGTTACACCCTAATGGGGGTAACAGCATACACTGTTCCACACAGCGCTGAGAGATCATGTTGAATATACATCAAGAAACACAATAATAGTATATTTGAAACATTACCTGTACAGTTTATTTTGCAAATAATCCAGGGATTTTTACAAATTATTTGGAAAGTAATCCTATCATAAATGCTTCCCTAATCCCCAGCATCTCTCTGAAAATTTAACTGTCACACTTTTATCTACCTTTCATCCAAGTGCATACAGGGATGTGCATGTGAATATAGAAAATGTAGTAATACTTGAATTAAGATAAGAAGTCATGTCAGACTAAGCAGATCTGATAAAGCATCAGTGGAAAAGGGGAGGATTTCTCTAAACCAACGGTCTCAAACTGTGGTCCACAGGCCCCTGAGAGTCTGAAAGAGTCTATCAGGAGATTCATGACTTCAAAATTAATTTCATAGTAACTCTAAGACGTTATTTGACATTTTCGCTCTCATTCTCCTATGAGTATACAGTGAAATTTTTCAGAGGCCACATGACGTGATGATATCATCACTTTAATGGCTAAAAGAATGCATAATGTGTATTCTTGTGGTTTTTAGAGTGCCCTAAGGTAATGGGTTTAAGATATAGATATGTGCATTTATAGAGATCAACTTAGTTTATTTTCAGTACTTCTACTGTGATCTTATTAACTTTGTTTATATCCACTGTAATCTCTGTGACATCATTATCATCTAATAAATTGTTGTTTTGAAATCTGCTATTTTTCTTTCACCTCCATGAAAACTCAGTAAGAAGTAAATGTATCATGATACTGCCATTTTCTGATTTAGTCACCCATTGAATTAAAGATTTTGCTGCAAACATTAAGACCTAATTAGTAGCTGGTCTGAAGAATTGCACTTTTGCCTTAAAAATGGATGAGTTGATGATTTCTATTATTAGGATTGGTTTTTTGGTTGGAAAGCAGTTGCTCTTTTTGGTTGTACTTTGGAGGGGAGAGAGTCCCGGGTGAGCTTACACTGCCATGTTCTACAGCAGCCAAATGAAGGAAGGTGGAGAGGCTGCAGCCAGCCTTAGAGGAACTGGAACACGGTAGGAGAGAACTTCGCTCCCTCCCCTAGAGACTGGGATCGCTGCGGAGGGTGCAGGAAGGAGCGGGGGAGGGGCCGTGCCTCCACAGGATCGTCCAGGACTCCCACCTCCCAAGCACCGGAAACCCTCTAACAGGGGAAAGCTTTCGCGTGGGGGGGCCCAGCAAGCCAGGGCCCTGGGAGACCAGAAAGTGAGAGCTGATCGGATACCGGTTGGTGTGAGCGAAAGTGCCCCTCCTCCCCCAACCCAGGCTGGGCCCCACCATCTTGGCTGAAGGCGCAGAGCTCAGAAAACAAGCCTCTCGACCCCCATCTAGTGGCAACAGGCTGTAATTGCAGCCAAATAATAGCATCATGTGCAAAAACCGCTCCTCTACCATCCAGCAATTTATAAAAGCTCCAGTCCAAAAGGAAAACAATAAAAATACAGAAGTAGGTCCTGAGGGCTTGGAAATGGGTAAACTAAGTGAAGAGGAGTTCAAAATAGCTATCCTCAAAATATTCAATGAGGTAAAGGGAAATATGGAGAAAGAAGTCAACAAGTTCTGGAGTTACTTCACAAAAGAGATTGAAATTATAAAGAAGAATCAATTAGAAATACTAGAGATGAAAAATACAATGGATCAGATAGAACAGAATACAGATTCCCCGAATGCCTGTGTACACACCATAGAGGAGCAAATTAGCATAATCAAAGATATATAGACTGAATGGCTCCACATAGAGGAAGGAAGAGAACTAAGAATTTAAAAAACTGAAGAAAATCTCAGAGAAATAGCTGACTCAATGAGAAAATGCAACTTAAGAATCATCGGAATTCCTGAGGGCGTGTAAAAGGAAAATGGAACAGAAAGTGTGCTCAACGAAATAATAGAAGAGAACTTCCCAAATCTAGGGATTGACAGAGAAATGTGTGTGGAGGAAGCTTTCAGATCTCCTAGATTTATCTCCTACTGCAAGACACATAGTAGTAAAAATGTCAAAAATGAAGGACAAAGAAAGAATACTCAGGACAGCAAGGCAGAAGAAAATGACCTACAAAGGAACCCCCATCAGACTTTCAGCGGATTTCTCTACAGAAACCTTACAAGCTAGGAGAGATTGGAGTGACATTCTCAAAACTTTAAAGGATAAAAATCTTCAGCCAAGAATACTCTATCCAGCAAAAATATCCTTCAGATATGAGGGAGAAATTAAATCTTTTCCAGACAAACAAAAGCTGAGGGACTTTGTAGTCACATGACCTCCACTACAAGATATCCTCAAGAAGGCTCTCATACCTGAAAAAAGAAAAAAAGGGAGTAAGGTGTCACAAAACACAGAGGAGAGAGACAGAATCTGAATAGGATAGCAATTATTCAACTATAGCCTTAGGATAAAGGGAAGGAAATCACAAAAGCAGAGACAATCTTATCACTCTAACCACCAACTCACAACACAAGTTGGAATAAGACATGAAAATAATAATTTAGGAGGGGAGGAGGAAAGGGACTGAAACAGTCTAGGCTAAGGAAGTAAGAGACCACCAGAAAATGGACTATGTTATACACGAGATTCTGAATACAAACTTTAGGGTAGCCACTAAACTAAAAAACAGAACAGAGACACAAAACATAAATAAGGAAAAGTCTAAGAAACCAGCATAAGAAATTGCAGAAGTCAATGGGTAGGCTAAAATACACAGGACGAGAAACAAAGGAAACAGGAAAACTGAAAAATGAGCAACAGAATGACAGCATTAAGCCCTCATGCATCAATACTCACCCTCAATGTAAACGGATTGAACTCTCCAATAAAAAGACACAGAGTGGCAAAGTGGATTAAAGAACAAGATCCAACAATTTGTTGCCTCCAGGAAACACACCTCACCTCCAAGGACAAACACAGGCTCAGAGTGAAGGGGTGGAAGACAATACTCCAAGCTAATAGCAAACAAAAGAAATTTAATTTAACTAAGGAAGTGAAAGACCTATACAATGAAAATTACAAGGCTTTTCTGAAAGAAATGGATGACGACATAAAGAGATGGAAAGACATTCCATGCACATGGATTGGAAGAATAAACATAGTTAAAATGTCCATTCTACCTAAAGCAATCTACAGATTCAACGCCATCCCAATCAGAATCCCAATGACATTCTTTACAGAAATAGAACAAAGAATCCTAAAATTCATATGGGGCAACAAAAGATCCTGAATTGCTAAAGCAATCCTGAGAAAAAAGAACACAGCTGGAGGCATCACTATCCCTGACTTCAAAACATACTACAAAGCTACAGTAATCAAAACAGCATGGTACTGGTACAAAAACAGGTGCACAGATCAATGGAACAGAATTGAAAGCCCAGAAATAAAACCACACATCTATGGGCAGCTAATCTTCGACAAAGGAGCTGAGGGCATACAATGGAGAAAAGAAAGTCTTTTCAACAAATAGTGCTGGGAAAACTGGAAAGCCACATGTAAAAGAATGAAAATTGACCATTCTCTTTCACCATTCACCAAAATAAACTCAAAATGGATCAAAGACCTAAAGCTGAGACCTGAAACCATAAGGCTTCTAGAAGAAAATGTAGGCAGTACACTCTTTGACATCAGTATTAAAAGGATATTTTCGGACACCATGTCTTCTCAGACAAGGGAAACAATAGAAAGAATAAACAAATGGGACTTCATCAGATTAAAGAGCTTCTTCAAGGCAAGGGAAAACAGGATTGAAACAAAAAGACAAACCACTAACTGGGAAAAATATTTGCAAGTCATACATCCGACAAAGGCTTAATATCCATAATATATAAAGAACTCACACAACTCAACAACAAAAAATTAAACAACCCGATCAAAAAATGGGCAGGAGACATGAACAGACATTTCTCCAAAGAAGATATACAGATAGCCAATAGGCACATGAAAAAATGTTCATCATCACTGATCATCAGGGAAATGCAAATCAAAACTACACTAAGATACCACTTTACACCCATTAGAATGACAAAAATAACTAAAACAAATAGTAACAAATGTTGGAGAGGTTGTGGAGAAAAAGGAACCCTCATGCACTGCTGGTGGGAATGCAAACTGGTGCAGCCACTATGGAAAACAATATGCAGATTCCTCAAAAAATTAAAAATAGAACTGATGAGGATTTTTAGGCTGCTTAATTTTAAAATGGCTTATGATGAGGATTTTTAGGCTGGTTAGTTTTAAAACTACAGATGAGATTCAGGCTCCAAGGAGTGGAATTTGTTTGCCCTTGTTGGGGCACATTTACATTTGTAAGGTAAATATCTATCTATAAAAGGTGCCTCCCTCTCTGTACCAGAAAGAAGAAGAGAGATGACCTTATCCCTAGAAATTCTTAATGGGGAAGGCAAGAACTTAAGTTGGTTGCTGTCCGGCAATCTCATGTAACTGGTTTAGGGTGGTGGCGTCTAACCTTTACTTAATCCGATTTGATTCTTGTCTAAAAGTCATGGGATCACCCAATGACCAGACCCCACCCGCACTGATACCATTTTAACTTTTTCATGTTCTTTCCTTTGTCTTGTAAAGAGATGAATCATATACCTATGCCTTAAATTTAGCCCTAACCCTCAACTCGGGGCAGCAGCAGAAGCTCTGACTGCCCATGGGTCCTGTCCCCATGCTATTCCACACTATTCTCTAAATAAAAGAGCACTACTGCCAGATCTTAAGAGTCTAAGAAATCTTTCTTTCGACTCCTCAGCTCACCAACCCCGCATCAGAACTACCATATGATCCAGCTATTCCACTACTGGGTATCTATACAGAGAGCTTGAAGTCAGCAATTCAAAAATTCCTATGCACCCCAATGTTTATTGCAGCATTATTTACAATTGCCAAGACGTGGAAGCAACCTAAGTGCCCATCAGCAGATGATTGGATAAAGAAGATGTGTTATATATATATACAATGGAATACTACTCAGCCGTAAAAAAGAACAAAATCGTCCCATTTACAACAACATGGATGGACCTTGAGGGAATTATGTTAAGTGAAATAAGCCAGATAGAAAAGGATGATCTCTGTATGACTCCACTCATATGAGGACTTTAAACCTGTGGACAAAGAGAACAGATTAGTGGCTACCAGGGAAAAGGGGGGGTGGGGAGTGGGCACAAAGGGTGAAGGGTTGCACCTACAACACGACTGACAGACAATAATATACAACTGAAATTTCACAAGATTGTAACCTATCATTAACTCAATAAAAAATTTTTTTAAAAAATGGATGAGTTGAGAGCTACCCCAGTGGAGTAGTGGTTAAGTTCACATGCTCCACTTCAGTGGCCCAGGGTTCACAGGTTCAGATCCTGAGCATGGACCTAGCACTGTTCGTCAAGCCACGCTATGGTAGCATCCCACAGATGAAGACTGGCACAGATGTTAGCTTAGTGACAATCTTCCTCAAGCAAAAAGAGGAAGATTGGCAACAGATGTTAGCTTAGGGCTAATCTTCCTCACACACACAGAAAAAGGTTGAATTGAATATGCTACAACATTGATGAGTCTTAAAGACGTTACGCTGAATGAAATAAGCCAGGTATAAAAGGACAAGCACTAAATGATTCCACTTCTATGAGGTACCCAGAATAGTCAAATTCATAGAGACAAAAAGCAGAATAGAGGTTACCAGGGGCTAAGGGGAGAAGCGAATGGGAAATTATTGCTCAATTGGTACAAAGTTTCTGTTCGGGATGACAGGAAACTTCTGGAGATGATAGTGGTGATGGTTGCACAACAATGTGAATGTCATCATTGCCACTGAACTGCACACTTAAAAATGGTTAAAATGGTAAATTTTGTTACACCTATTTTACCATAAGAAGAAAAGTTTGTTTCTTTAGTGGGTGGATCCATAGGTGTGGCTGTATCAGCACCAATTAACCAACAAAGAGATTTTATCTGAAGACCTGGACTCTTTCCTTGACTCTAATGTTCCCCACATCTTGGAAGAAGCCCCAGGCTTTTTGTATGCATTTGCCTCTGTCTCCTTAGAAATCATTAGAATAAGAAGCAACTAATTATGTGGGGTTCTAAGAAAAACACAGCTATGGTAGCTTGCATTTCCTTGGTCTCTACGGAAAGGTCTCTCCTCTTCCAGATACGGTGTTTAATGAGCTCCCTGGGGTTGGTGCCTGGGGAGGCTGCATACCTCCTTGGGATGAAGTCACATGCAGGACAGCCAGTTACTTCCAAGCCCCCCACCCTATCCCTTAAAATCTGATAGAACTGAAGGGGTCAGGTAGTAGATAGCTGGGGATGGAAGAAAGGCTCATGATTCCAGTGCCTGGGGCAACACTCAAGGGTCACCTCTCAGGAGGAAGAAGAGAAGTCACCACCTTAGGAGCTGATAATCTTATCTCTAGGCTGAGGCAACAATCGCACATGCCTCTCACACTCAACATTGCAGGTCTTGACACCTCTCACCAGAATCTGGGGCTTTTCCCTTTTCTTGGCCTGATATGAACATTCCTTCTATGCCCCAAGCCTTCCATTCCTCCTCTAGACATCAGATCCATGAGGCTGAAGAGAAGACGCTTGGATCCTCCAAAGACCATCCTGGAGGTCAGCATCCTTTACCTGAGTAAGTAGTTGATATCCTCAAACATACTCAACCTAGAATGTTCCTAACCAGAGTGTCAGAAACTTAGAAACCCTCTCATCTAATACAGTCATTTCTAGAGAGAAGGGAAATGAATTGCCCAATTACATACAGTAAGTCAAAGCCACAGTTGGGACTACAAGTCAGGTCATCTGACCCATACCACCCTGCCTCGCTTATTTCTTTGTTTGAGTGCCTCAAACTTCTCCATCTGTTTTCCTTACCTGTTCACAAAAAAGAGGAAGGACTTGCTATAAATGGGTGAGACTCCAAGCAAAGTGATGGACACTTTCAGGGGAATGGTGTAGCTGTGCTGATGTTGATGGGGAATATATTCCAGCTTCCATCATCCTAGCCTGACTTCAGAGTGTCCCCAAAGTCAGTCCTGTGCTAAAGTGGATCTACCTCTGTGGTCTTATCCCAACTTCGGAGCAGCATGGGGTACAGCCTGTGGGAAAGGCTGAAACGTGAGAAAAAGCAGGGAGGAGAAAACTCATAAGCCCTTCCAAATTATCCTTTTTAAAAAAATCTGTAAAATACATGAAGGCAGAATTTTTCTGGGTAAAGAGGAAGAGTCTTGAGACTGCCGAGTCTCCCTATTCACACTCTCCCTCACCCGTGACACGTCTGTCTCAGAGGAGTGTCAGTCGTGGGACAGAGGAAGGGGGAAACTGGAGAGGTGAGAGGATCTGAATCTGTGTCCTGGGGGAGGGCCACATGAGGTGGGAGATAGTTGACATGGAAAATGAAGACTCAGGGAGACGTGGTCGCTGTCTTCAAACATCTCTAGGGTGACTTGGTATCTCCTCACCTCTGTGTCCTGAGTACCTAGCATGACTGCTGGCTCTCAAGAAAAACTTGTTGAATGCTTAACAAATCAATAATTCCACAAGTAAAAGGAAAGCAGAATTGTGGTCACTTATTATTATAACTGAAGTTAGTTAAGAAAGGATATTCAAAATGTGAGATTTAGAATTCTTGACTCTTGGCTTTAATACCAAAAATGTAGATGTAACTCATTATGACCCCATGAGTAAAGATTATAAAGCAGTGAGTTGCCTGTCACTAGATGTATTCAAGCTGGATGACTGCTGTCAGAGCTACTATCGGATTCCTGCTTTGGGTGGTGGTTTGTGAGGGATGATGAGATTATTTAGGTCTATAGCTATTTCTTCAGGCACTTATTGAACATCTACTATATGCTAGTTTTCTAATGCTTATATACACACATCCATTAAAAACTGCTGTTAAAAAGCAGAAATAATTACAGCTGACATTTATCAGGCATTTATTCTGTGCTAACTAAATTTCTAGCTGATTTATGTGCATATGATGAGAACCCCCATAACTGCGTAGAGGCAGATACTATTATAATTCTTTCTTTGTAAATAAGAAAACAAAGGGTTAAAGGTTTAGCAGCTTGCCTAAGTCACTCTGCCAAAAATTGATGAGGCTAGGACTTGAACCCAGGACTGTCTGATCTCAGACCCCTCAGTCGTAGGCAGCAGGCTGGACTTAGCAGCGTTTGTAACTACACCGTGAGGTTGAATTCAACCCAGGCACAACTCGCTTGAGCCCTGAGGTTCAGAGCTTCCTACAATCCTCTTCTCAATCCCCTCTCTGCTGTCATCATTTTGCTTCTTTTTTTTAAATCGTATTTTATTGTGGTAAGAACACTTAACATGAGATCTACCCTCATAATAAATGTTTAAATGTACAATACATTATTATTTGTGTGTGTATGTATGTATGTGTGTGCGAGTGGCGTGTTTGTGTATAATCTCTGGTCAAAATATATGTTTTTCATTTTTGGCAGATGACATATACAAAGAAAAATGAAGTCAGTTGAATGGCTTCCCCCAAAATAAAAGATCTCCATTCATTGAAGTTGTAAAGTATGGAAACTTCATTATGATCATTCCTCTATGTAGCTAATCCCATGAAAATAAAGCCATGTTGAAGGTCATAAAAAGCTTTTTTTTCTGTGTAGGAATTTCTCTAATACCATCTCTACAGTATTTAATCAACAGATGTGGTTTAAACAATTTCACAAAGAGAAGCTTCAGTTTTTCCCAGAAAAGAATATATGAAAATACTGTAATGTAAGAAACAGAATATTACTATCTTTGAAGCCCTGAGGGCCTCTTCTTGATCAAATTAATCTCTGACCCCACCAAAGGTAACAACTACCCAATTTCTAAATTATTTGCATGTCATTATAGTTTTAAATATGTACATATTTGTATATATAAATGTGTTTATAAATGTTATATAAATATAAATTTAGTTTTACACATTTTTTATCATTTGTTTAAAAATGTATCATACTGTACCATATTTCTTTGTTATTTGCTTCTTTTAGTTTAACTTCACATTTACTAGATTCAACATTGTTAATTTAAGTAGCTGTAGTTATCCATCTTCATTGATATATAAGATTAATATTGCACTGCATGTGTATTATTACATAGACATTGCATATGTCTTATTATGTATGCATATATAAAAGTATATGTATGTATAAACCATAATTTATTTATCCATACAAATTGACTCCAGGATTTTTTGTTTGTTTTGTTTGTTATTACAAACGATGCTGCCAGGAACATTTTTATGCATGTCTCCTAGCATGTAATTCTAGGCTTGGAAATCAGAGGGTCTGTGCATCATCAACTTTACTAAGTAAGTGACTGTTGTACAACATAATTGTAACAATTGGCACTGCCACCAGCAGGATATCACATTTCCCATTGTATTTCACTGTAACACTTAACATTATTCCTGTCGGTGCTGAATCGGGAAAACAAATTTTTAAATATGTAGTACATTATTATTGACTGTAGGCACAATGTTGCACAGGAAATCTCTAGAGTTTATTCACCTTATTTAACTGAAACTTTATGCCTATTAATCGGTAATTCTTCATTTCCTCCTCCCCTCAGCTTCTAGAAACTGCCATTCTACTCTTTGATTCTATGAATTTGACTATTTTAGATACCTAATGTAAGTGAAATCATGAAGTATTTGTCTTTCTGTGGCTGGTTTATGTCACTTAGCAAAATGTCCCTAAAGTTCATCCACTTAACATATGGCAGAATTTCCTTTTTCTTGAAGTCTGATTAGTATTCCATTGTAGGCATATGCCACATTTTCTTTATCCATTCATTTCTCAATGGACATTTAAGTGTTTCCACATCTTGGCTATTGTGAATAATGTTGCAATTAACATAAGAGTGCTAATATATCTTTGAGATAGTGATTTCATTTCCATCAGATATACACTTAGCAGTGGAATTGCTGGATCATATAGTAATTCTATTTTCAATTTCTTGAGGAACCTCCATACTGTTTTCCATAATGCCTGTACCAACTTACATTTCTGCCAACAGTGTACAAGGATTTCCTTTTCTCCACATGCTCACCAACACTTGTTGCCTTTTTTATTTTGATAATAACCATCATAACAGGTGTGAAGTGATAGCTCATTGTAGTTTTGATTTGCATTTCCCTGATGATTACGGATGTTGAGCATTTTTTCATATATCTGTTCACCATTTATATACCTTCTTTGGAGAAATACCTATTCAAGTCCTTAGCCATTTTTGTGTGTGTGTATGAGGAAGACGGGCCCTGAGCTAACATCTGTTGCTAATCTTCCTCTTTTTGCTTGAGGAAGATGGTTACTGAGCCATCATCTGTGGGAACCTTCCTCTATTTTGTATGTGGGATGCCACCACAGCATGGCTTGATGAGCAGTGCATAGGTCCACACCCAGGATCTGAACCCAAGAACCCCAGGCCGCTGCAGTGGAGGGTGCAAACCTAACCACTACCCCATCAGGCCAGTCCCTCCTTAACCCATTTTTTAATTGGGTTATTAGTTTTTTCGCCATTAAGTTGTATAAGTTCCATCATTTGCTTTCTTATTTTAAAACTTCTTGAGCAAGGCCTTTGGGACTACCCGACTCCCTCACACACACAACTACACAATCGTCATACCCCCTTGCCTCTTGCTGTCGTCTTCTCCATTTCTCTCACTGTCTCAGCTCAGAAACTGCCTGTCTTGGAACCAAAAAAGATGCATGAAATAATCACAGGATCTAGGGAGCTGACAGCAAACCAGTCTCTTGGCCCACATCAGAAGACTTCTGAGTAAGTGGAAAATACTGGGTGAAAAAGGTCATCTGGCTTTGTTGAGCTACCTGAAATCACTTTCAGTGACCTGGTTGTGGGCAAGCTGTCAGCATCAGGCCCCTTAATTTATCTGTCACTACTGCTGAGAGATGCTACAAAGCAGGAAACCCACTGGAATCTCTGGTCCTTTCCCCCAGGAGGAAATTCTAATACCTCCTGCTCTGCTTCTCTCCAGCCTGACGTTGCTCTCCCTTCACTGACCATCTCCACTATTTCTCTCTCTCTCTCTCTCTCACTTTCCTTTTCCTTAACCAGCTAAACCAGGTACTATGTATTAAATATAAGCATTATTATTTTCCATTATTTTCTATTACTTCTGTTATGACTTTCTTAATGCCACTAGCCTACATGAAATAAAAGTTTAACCAAACCAGATAGATGCCCTCGCTGCCAGAAGTGATCTGCCCCTATGCCAAAGTTCCAAAAAGTGGTTCAGCCCCCATACCATACAGTTTCACCTCCTGGGGGACTGTAGACTTTCCAGTTTCATGGCACTCCTGATCTGATTGTTACTAAAATTCCCAAACCCATTCCACAGGCTTTTCCCAAAGAGATTGGAGCTAGGGAAACCATCTCTAGGATATATATGTGTTTTCTTCAGGGAGAAGTTAAGATATTCTGATATCCATTTTTAAGAAACCAAAGAGACAGAATAGTTTGAGGAGATAAATTTCATAATTTCTCTCTTTATAGATGAAGGAAATGAAAGTTCAGGGGTTGACTTTATGCTCTGTGTAAATTAGTGACAGGGACAGAATGGAAAGCCAGACCTATGTGACACCAAAATCCATACTCCTATCAACTATACCAGTCACCCATAGGTAGTCCAAGCCAGAACACACATCTAACATTCCTTTATATTTTCTACTTACAGGACAGCAATGCCAAGGGGAAACCAGAGTCACATCACTGAATTCCTCCTTCTGGGACTGACCAGTGACCCCAAATGGCAGGTGTGGCTCTTTGCCAGCTTTCTGGCCATGTACCTAGTTAATGTGTCTGGCAACTCAGTCATCATTGCAGCCATCCAGAAGGATACTCATCTCCACACTCCCATGTACTTTTTCCTCTCCAACCTGTCTTTTGTGGACATCTGCTTTACAAATGTCATTGTGCCAAGGATGCTGGCAAACATGCTGAGCAAGAGCAAGAAGGTCCCCTTTGCCCACTGCCTCACCCAGATGTATTTCTTTGTGACCTGTGCAATCACTGACAGCTTCCTCTTGGCTGCCATGGCCATGGACCGCTACGTGGCCATCTGTAGCCCACTGCATTATACTACAACCATGAGCCCCAGGCGCTGTCTCCTGCTGGTGATAGCATCCTGGGTGGTGTCCCACCTCCACTCACTCACCCACACGGTTCTTATGGCCCACCTCTCCTTCTGTGGGCCCAACATTATCCACCACTTCTTTTGCGATGTCCAGCCACTGCTAACCCTCTCCTGCTCTGACACCTCTGTCAATGAGCTTTTGGCCTTCACAGAGGGCTCCTTTGTGATCATGACTCCCTTTGTCTTCATCATTGTCTCTTATGTCTACATCACCCGTGCCGTTCTGAGAGTACCTTCTGGGAGGGGCAGGTACAAGGTCTTCTCTACTTGTGGATCCCACCTCACAGTTGTGGCACTATACTATGGGACTGCCATCTCAGTGTACATTCGCCCCTCATCCACCTACTCAGTGACAAAGGACCGTGTGGTTACTGTCATCTATACTGTGGTAATACCCATGCTGAACCCTTTTATCTACAGCCTTAGGAACAAGGACATTAAACAAGCCTTGAGAAAGCTGACTAGGAGAAAAGAATATAATAAATAATAAATTTTTTATAGGGAAGTAGTTTGAAATTATGAAAATATCGCATTCCTCATCAAACTTCTTCCTATCTATTCATTTATCTAAATTGGTAGAAACTTATGATTTCTTACTTTATTCAGTGAGTTATAATTTATTATTTCTGTGTCCTTTTGATATGCTCCCACCATTTGATATGTTCCACCCAATCAAAGAAAAATTCTTTGAGCACTTTCTTGCTTTCCATTACATCAAGATGTTCCAGACTCACCTTGTACTTTCTCTGCTCCATACCTGAAATCAGCCATTTCTCTACAAAGCCAGGCTTCCCAATCTAGATGCCTTCTTCACTCCACTCAGACTCTGATAGTGCATCTCAAGTTACTGTTCACCCATTTTTGGATCTGACTCCCCTCTCTAAGATATACCTCACATAGATGTGCTTCTCACCTTGTGTGGGCACCATCACCTAATACTGTGTTGCCCTCAAGCATGACACTCTTCTTACCATGTCTGATCTCTGATTCCCCAAACTGGGTTCCCTCTTCACAGTGACACTGGTGTTATCTTGTTTGGGTTTTGACTCCCCACACTGGGTTTCTCCCTTCCATAGAAGCCCTCTTTCTCACCCCATGTGGACTCCAACATGTCATGGCAGACTGTCCTCATCTTGGACACTCTCCTCCCCTGTTCAATTCTGAGAACCTACTCCTGACTGTCCGTGTGCATAGATGTCATCTTCACTCTGCCTGGACTCTGTATCAGTCTAGGTTCTCCAGAGAAACAAAACCAAAAGGATGTAGATATGTGGATATATCGATATAAGATAAAGAATTGGCTCACATGATTATGGAGGCTGAGAAGTCCTAAGATCTGAAGTTGGCAAGCTGGACACCCAGGAGAGCCAATGATATACTTCCAGTCTGAGTACGAGTCCAAAGATAGGAGAAGACCAATGTCCCATCTTAAAGACATTAGGGCAGAAAGAGCAAATTCTCCCTTACTCAGCCTTTTTGTTCTATCCAGGCCTTCAGCAAAAACTCATGAAACCACTCGCGTGGCCACTGCAGACGAAGACTCTTGCTGGAAACTTCTCAGGGATTCTCAAGAGTTGAAGCATCTTCCAGACAAGCCTTTGAGAACCAACTGCTTTGGTGCTTCTGGCAAAGATCTTTAGTATCAAGCTGTCTTACCTCTAGCAGAAGCTTCTCTTAACTTCGCTCCTCTCATTCTTTCAACAATTCCATAAGCCCCAAATTCTATACTAAACTCTTTATATCAGGAACACAGAATGGCATCTGCTTTTCTAACTGGCTAATGCAATTTTTAGTACCAAAAATGATTCAAAAGAAACAGAAATTTAAATATGAGAATCTGGAATTGGTTATTCAATATACTTAGATCTGAAGGTAGTAATGACTTCATTGCTAGTGGAAAATGGGACACTGTTAACCCATGGAATCCATTGGCAACATAGTTACAATCACTAAGGAGACCAAATAGCCTTAGCAATAGGATGTTACAATGGGTATAAAGAGGATACGGTGAGTGGGGTGAACTGGCTGCTTCAGAGTATAGTAGAGAACTTTGAGAAAGAATATGGCAACCTCAGCGCTTTAAATTCCAAGTTCAAAACATGGGTAAAAAGCTAAAAGCTTTTACAATTTCCCCCAGAAAAAAAAAATCCCTCCTTTCTTCTTTCACAGGATCAAATTTTCGAAAAACTAAACCCAAAGTCTCATCCTGTAGGTGACTGAATTACAATGCAAATTGAATTTACAGCCATTTATATTAAAGTTAGGGCATTGCTTGAGAAACAGTGATTTCCTAACAAATGGAATGGGAAAATTTTAAGATTCATTGCAATCTGAGTACAAGGAAGCCCCAAATGTCACTGAACTTCCTTTGCCAGTATACAGAGTCCTTTCTCCTCTCTCTGCGAAAGTTATCTGCCCTTTGCCAGGCTGTAATAACTTCCTGAGGCAGTTATCTTGGAAGGGAATGCTGATTCTTCTCCAGACCAATTTCCACCCCCCCTCATTTTCTCCAGATCCATAATTAAACTCAAATCATGGCAGAACCAGCAGTGGAATTACCAAACCTGCCCTGAGAGATGCCATAGACAGTGAAAAAACAAGATGTTACCTATTATATTAGCAGAAAAATGGCTAATATTTATGGGAATGGGTCTAAATGTACTAGATAAAGGAAGAAGGAAAATGACTTTGGATTGGGCTGAATTTATTGATGTGGGTGTACAAACCAGAGATTCTGGGTTCATTGACTTAGCTTAAGTAGCTGAAAGTGGCTATAACAGTTTTCTCAGATGGTTAACTAAAACCTGGCTACATGAAGTCAAGCTGAGAATTTCCCTGGTATACTGTAGGGAAAGCACAGAGACTGAGGAATGCTGGAGTATACTTATATGTGTCATCTCTTCTTAAATATATATCACACTGAAATGTCTAGAGGACACTTCCTTTACCACGGCTTTTAGAAACATATTGGTGAGAAAACCATACTTCCTTGAAAGTATGTATATTCTCTATAGATAGTGAGAGATGGCATACAGATTCTCTATATGACAGTGAGAGATGTCACCACCGAAGTGGGCCAAAGTTCTGGTCCAAAATGTTTAACCTAAATCTAATCATGTGCAAACAATCAGACAAATAGAGAATATGAAACATTCTACAAGGCAAGTGTCCTGGATTCTTTAAGAAGAATCAATATCAGGAAAAACAAATAAACAAAAAAAAAAGTGGAGATTTTTTCTGTATTAAAAGAGACAAAAGAAACATAACATCCAAATGAAATGCATTCACCTTGATTGGAGTCTAGACTGGAAAAACTGGATGATGTGGAATTTGTGCTCATTTTCTTGGATACAATTAAGGTTTAGGGATTGTGTGGGATGCCTGCTGAAGTTTTGAAAGGGGAAGTGACATGTAGTCTTCAACTTACATTCAAATAGATCATCAAAAGATTAATTGTAGAAGTTTACAGAAAGAGATAAAACAAATGTGGCAAAGGGTTAACAATCAGTGGATCTGTGTGAAGGATATATGTGTTCATTGCAATATTCTCTCCATTTTTATGTGAACTTGAAACTTTTCAACATAAAATTTTAGAAGCAAAAATATAAATTAGATCATGTCCCTCCTCTATTCAAAACCCTACAAAGCCCCAATGGCTTCCCATAGCACTCAGAGAAAGAGCCAAAGTCCTTGTAACAGCCTCCCAGACCCTACATGATCTGGTCCCCATACCTCTCTGCCTTCTCATCTTGCTGCTCTCCTTACCTACTCCTCTCCAGAAATACTGGTCTCTGATGTTCCTTAAATAAACATAGATTGCTCCTGCCTTGGGGCCTTTGAATTTACCATTTTCACCATCTGAAAGGCTTTTGCCTCAAATACTCACACGTATCTCCACTTTTGTTCTCTCTCCATATTCAAGCTTTACTAAAAATACACTTAAAATCCATGGCTTTTTCTGCTTGAGAACACAGCTAGCCCATATTTCCCAGCCTGTCTTAGAGTTAAGTATGGCCATGCAACTGAGTTCTAGCCAAGGGAATGTGGGTTGAAAGATTGCTCATCACTTTAAGGTCTGGCCCATTCAAGTCTCCTACCTGCAACCCTCTCTCTTAACCCAACCACCAGCTGAACAGAGTGGTCTCTGAAGAGCTAGAGGAGGATAGAACCACAAAATGGAGGGATCCTGGGGCCCTGAAGGACCACATGGAAATAACATTCACATTGGATTCCGTGTCAGCAAGAAATAAACTTTTATTGTATAAGCCAAAAATAAATAAGTGTAATCATAGTACAGAGGGGTTGGTTTCAAGATAGCAACATAGGCAGACTCTGAATTCACCTTTTCCTACGGACATAACCAATTTACAACCATTCTTGGAACAATTACCCCTGAGAGAGAACTGAAAACTGATAAAAAAGAACCCTCACAACAAGGGACAGTCCTGACTGAGGTGGAAGATGCAGAAATTCCTTTCTAGAGAGAAAAAAAAAAAGCCAACTTCATGAGCCACAGAGCTTCACAGCTGGCTGGGAGCAATCCTAAAGTACAGAGCCTGCCCTGGAGGAGCAGGGGACCTGAGTTGGGGAGCATCACCACTATAAGCATCCTCAGACTTGGCACATCTAAGACCAGTCTCATAATATCTGGCTTTGATAGCTACTAACTACAATGAGGAATACCATGAGAAAAGCTATCGGGCATAAGCAGAAAAAAGTCAGCTCTTAAAGGGCCCACACACAACTTCACTCATTTGGGAAAGCAACCTAAAATCACCAGAAATAAAGGTTCACAGTCCTTTGGTGAAAAGTCACTCACTTGATAGTATCTGGGCAAAAGTCAGTGAGAATGGAGACCTCTCCAGGGATGGAGACATTGGTGGCAGCCATTATTGTGACCTAGCACAGGTGTGGCAAGACAGACCCTGTCAGACACTATTGGTGTACTTCCTCTGGCCTGTTAGCCCAGGGTCTGCCCCACTCACCAGAGTGCCAATTTAATCCAGTTCAGCCAGGGCAGGCAGCCCGGCCTAGGGGCTGGCCCCACCCAACAGCAATCCCTCAGGCAACTTGCAGGCCTACAAAAGCAGGGTGCCTGGATCCTCTGCAGGCAGGTGAGTGGGTCCTCCTCTGCAGGGCAAGACATGCGCGAGGAGTGGGTGAGTGTATGGGGCATTGGTGGAGTGTGTGGGGGCCTCTGCAGTGGGGCAACTGGGTCTGCTTCAGGGGACCAGGGCTGTGTGGACCTGTGCTCTGTGGAGCTTGTCAGCTGCAGAAGACATACTTCTCAAACAGCCACATAGGGCACTTCACTTGAAGAGCTGCATATAAAATGCCGTGCAAGCATTCAATAAATGGTTATTATGTGAACATATTCTCATCCTTGAACTTATTTAATTCTCCAAGCACTCTCTGCCATACAGGTACTAAAAAATCCATGTTACAGATGAGAAACCTAAAATTCAGAGAGGCTAGGAGTGTGCCCCAAATCACAGCTTCTCCTTGACTAACTAGAACCCAGGAATCTTCGCTCTCAGGATCCTTTTCATGGCACCACACATCACTCCCCAACATCCTAGGGATGGCCCCAGGCCCAAGCCTTCTCTATCTACCTATCTCAATCTCCTTCAAAATCACAATGATAACAAGCCACTAATTATCTGAGATTCGAAGAAACTCATCACCATGGAATTCTTAGTATCCTGAGTCTCTACTCTTCTCCCAAACCTTCCTTCTTAATGAACTCCCTGGGGGTGGTGGGTGGAAAGACTGCCTGTCAGCCTTGGGATGAGATTATGTGCAGGGCAATCACCTTCTTCCATTTCCCCAAGCTTCCTCATCATTCAAGTAAATCTGCAGGGGCCAGTGATGGTAGCTTGAGATAGGAGAAAGCCTCATCTTCCTAATGCCTGAGGCCACACTGAAAGACTACTTCTCCAAAGGAAGAGAGAGAAGAGTCTGAGATGACAATCACACACACAGCTCTCAGGGTGTAGCGAGTCCTGTCAGCTCCCACACCAAGCCTGGGTCTTTTCCTTCCTCACATGTTAGGAGAGCTCTACCTATCTTCCCAGCCCCCAAACCCCCCTAATCACCAAGCTAATGAGGCTGAGGAGAAGATGCTTGGACCCTGGAATGGCCATCCTGGAGATCAATATTCCTTTTCTGAGTAAGTAGCTGTTATCCTCAACTCTACCATTATACCCAAGTCCTATAAATCCTGGAGAGTTAGAAACTGAGAAATCATTTTGCATGATGTCCTCTTTTTACAAAGGTGAAATCTGAGACTCAGCATAGCTGAGACTATAAAACCAGGTCATTTGCCTAAACTTCCAAGGCCATAGTCTCCACACTCCTCCGTTTCTCCTTCTCCATTTATATAACACAGGGAGGATTTAGTATTGGGGGGTAAGACCCCAAGGAAAGAGGTTCTGCCCTGGGGAAGGGACAGGTGTAGCTGTGAAGATGCCATCATGTAGAACCTAGCTTCTGTTGGCCCAGACTGGGCCCTGGTGGTCCCAAAAGTAAGCCTGCTGAGGAAGGCTCCAGATTCTATGGCCTCCCCCTGGCTCTGAACCTCAGAATAGCATGGGCTGTGAGCTGACACATAAGAGTGGTTAAGGGGAGATTGTGGTATTGGGTAAATCACTCCCTCTGAACCTCCAGTTTTCCCTACCTAAAGCGGGCACGCAGTTTTCAACTATATCTTCATAATATTTCTTACCCAGTAATACAATCTGTAAAACACATAGATAGCAGAATTGCTCTGATTAAAGAGGAAGAGACCTGGAGTCCCTCCCATTAAGCATTCTCCTCAGCTTTCTGACCCCTCCTGGAGTGGCCCCTGAGTCCCCCAGGGAAGCGCAGTTTGGAAATCTGTGAAATGGATAAATTCTAAGATCACTTCTCTCTCCAACAACCTAGGATTCGACAAATGTCATTCTGTCCCCCCAGGAATTTACATTCTAAAAGGAAATACTTGCCCATCACACAGGAAGTGTTAGCCATGCCAGCCAGTAGCTTAAAAAGGTGACTGTAGATGGTAGGATGACTTAATACCAAGTCCTATTGGGTAAGGATTGGAAGGAACTGGGGGAACTTCACCCAGAGAAGATGACTTGGGGACGTGGTAGCTGTTTTCAAACAGCACAAATAGCTGTCATAGCCTCTGATTCTTCTGTGTCCCCAGTGCCTGGCACTCAATGAAAATTTGTTGAGTAAATTGTAACTCAATGAATCAATCCATGAACGAAAAGCAAAGCTAACATTACTAGCAAAGAGAAAAGTTAGCGAATAGGATGCTGGGACTGCCAGGCTTAGTAGAACGCTTAGCTTTTGCATTTCAATCCAAGATATACAGAGTCATCCAATTTTGAATACAGAGGGGCAAGGGGCACAATTTAGGAGGCAGTGGACTCCATTTACTGGCAATATTTCAGCTGAATAGCCTGGCATCTCTATTCCTGATGGGTTCGTGTTCTGGAGAGTAGAAGGGAAGAGAAATCTCCCAAGTTCTATTTAAGACCTGAGATTCTTTTTCTTACTCATAGACTTCAGATAGAAAGAGTTGAATTAACCACACATACCAGTTCATGGCATATTGCCAACATAGCATATGAGCCCCTTTTTATTTTATTTATTTGCTTCCTCAATCACTCATGAACTTTTCTACCCACTCCTCACTCTTATTGCCCTCCTCCATTCTAACAGGCTTAATGTTTAACCTTGTATATGGGTATACTTGTTGTTTTGTTGCATTTTTAAATTATTTTTTAAGGCACACAATGTGATGTTTTAATATACACATAAATCATGAAATAATTACCATTTTGTTGCATTTTTAGTTAATTTAAATCATTTTGTGCTATAGGTCTCATTCATTTTCTTACTCTTTCGCTCAGATTATGTTTTTAAAATCTATCAATGTTGCTGTGAGTAATTCTAGTCAGTTGTTTCTAAACAGCTGCATTATACCCTATGGGGTGCTTCTGTCACATTTACCAGCCTATTCATGGACATCCAGATTGCCACAAACTCCCCATCACAGCAAATGACAGTGCAGAAACATCCTCATCCATAAGCTTTTATTTGTCTTTATTGGAATCCATCTGGGATATCCATCTTGGACCACGATTGTTGGGTCATGGAATATTCATTCACTTGACTAAATCATGCCAGTTTGTTCTTCAGATAATGCACCAGTTTACATCCCCCCAGCAGTACCCAAGCATCCCTATATTGTCACATCCCTGCCGAGATTTGTCCTTATTCTCCTTTCTAACGTTTGCCAAGCTAACAAATGTAAAGTGAAATCTCATTGTTTATTTTTTCTTTTCTCTGATAACCTAAGGATTTGAGCACCTTTTCAGATGTTTGTTAGCCTTTTGGCTTTCTTGCAAATTTTTCTACTGGGATTCTTATATTCCTCTTGTTGACGCAAAAGTGATTGTTGCAGATTCTAGATATTAGTACCTCATCTGTTAAGCATCATCTCCCAGTCTTTCATATGTGTTAGTTTTATTCATAATTATGATGTAATCAACTTGGTTTTGCCTTTTTTTTATGCTGGATGTCTTGTTTAAGAAGTTCTTTCCCCTCTAGCTCATAGATATTCACCTATAGATTTTTTCTATTGACTTTATTGATTCATGTGTCACCACGGGTAAGTCCATAACCCATCTGATTCCACCTTTATATATGATTTAGCAATTCTCTTTGATTATCCTCAGTAATGAAAGTTTTCCCAACACCTCCAAACACTCCCTCCTTTCCCCTAATGGTTTTTAGCGCCACTATTTTGCTGTATTAAGTTCCTATATAAATGTAGGTCTCACTCTGAGCTGTCTAGTATTTTCCGTTGGTCTTTTATCTATTCTTGCACCAAAACCACACTGTTTTTATTGTTATGAACTTTTTTCTTCTTAATCTCTAATAAGACAAGTGCTCTCTTTTTACTCTTCATTTTCAAATCTGATTTAACTATTTCCTGATCTTTATTGTTACATGTGAATTTGAGAATAAATTTATGAGGGGTTTCAAAAAATCCAACAGATATTTTGATTGAGATTGAATTAAATTTATAAATTAACATAAGAAATTACATCCCTATAATATTATTAATTCCACCGAAGAAGATGGAATTTCTCTTCATTTATTTTAACCACTTGTATGCCCTTTGTTAGACCTAAAAATGCTTCCACATAGTTTTGTGTTTCTTAGATAAATTAGTTCCTAGAGCTTTAGAGTTTTTGCTGCAACAATGAATAGCTTCTTATTTATTATTATATATCCTGATTGGTTATTTCTAATGTAGAGAAATGCTATTGATTTTTTTATGTTGATCATGTACCTTGCTGAATTCACTTATTGGTTCTAATAGCTTGTCAATTGATTCTGTTCTTTTTTCCATGGAGATTATTCTATCTTCTTTAAATAATGACATTTCCTTACATTCCTTTCATTTCATTTTTCTTTTCCTATAGAGTTAGTCAGGATTTTCAATACTATGTTAAACATTTGTAGTGATAATGGATATGTTAATCTTGTTTCTTATCTTAAAAGGAATATATCTCAGTTTATCCATTTAGCATAACATATGTTGTAGGGTCTGGGTATACATAGCTTTTACCAAATAAAGAATACTCCCTTCTATTCCTAGTTTGCTAACAGAGTTAATTATAGAGAGGTGTTGAACTTTGCAAAATGATTGTTCTGTTTCAATTAAAATTACCATGTAATTTTTTTCTCTGTTATTTTATTAATGTGGAGAAGTATATTGATGAAGTTTTCTGATGTTGAACCATCCTTGCATTACTGGGACAAATCCTGCTTGTTCATGATGTACTATTTTTAGTGCTATATTGGATTCATTTAACTATTACTATATTTAAGACTTTGCATCTACATACATAAAGTGGCCTATAATTTTATTTTATTTTCTTGTTTTTTTCTGGTTCTGGAGTCAGTCTTAAACTAATTTTGCAAAATTAAAAAAGAGGGTGGGAAAGGCCCCCTCTTGCTTCTGTTTTCTAATTTCTGGAGCAACGTGCATAACATAGAATCAGCTATTTTGAAAGTTTGGTAGAATTCACCTTAAAATCATTTGGACCTGAGGTTTTTTGAGAGGGGAGGTTTTTTACTACCATTTCTATTTTTTTTTTTTTACAATTGATTAGTTTATTCAAGTAATCCCTATACGTGTTTTGTGTTTCTAGGAATTTATCCATTTCATTTAAATGTTCTAATTTAGTTTCTTAAGACATTTTATCTCTGTAAGTCTGAAATAATTTCTTTCTTGATTATTTTCCAAGTATTCTTTATTTTCTTGATTAGTCTTACCAAAGGTCTATTTCATTGATTTTTCATAGGACCTCTGTATTAGTTTCCTATGACTGCTGTAACAAATTACCACAAGCTTTGCAGCTTAAAACAACAGAAATTTATTCTTTCATAGTTCTGGAAGCCACAAGTCCAAAACCTTAAAACAAAGGGATTATCTTGGATTATCCAAATGGGCCCAGTGCAATCACAGGGTCCTTAAATGTGGAAGAGGGAGTCCACAAAGGAGAAGCAGGGAGGCAGAAGTATGATAAAGACTCACCCATTGTTGCTTACTTTGAAGATGACCACTAACCAAGGAAATGTGGGCAGTCTGTAGTAGCTGGAAAAGGCAAGAAACTGGATTCTTCCATGGAGTCTTCTGTTGACAGCCTTATCAACACCTTGATTATTCACACTTCTGACATACAGAACTGTAAGATAAAAATTTGTATTGTTTTAAGATACTAAGTATTTGGTAATTTATTATAGCAGCCATAGAAAACTAATACAGGCTCCAATATGAATCATCCTAAAGAGAAGACAATCCTTGATTTTCCTCCTCTTCTCAGGAAAGGCCAATTTCTCCTAGGTCTGCACCCTGTCACTCTTTTGTCTTCCCCCCCCGCCCCCGTTTAGTATTTATACTCCTTCCAGTGACCACTTCAGTATCCTCCCCAAAGTGACAAGCCCCCTTACCCTCTGCCTGGCTTCCTCTAGATTGCATCTGCTATTTTTCAGCTGTACAGAATTAGGTACAGACTACTAATAAGAAACATATTAGTAGTATAAGTAACATTTGCATTGAACACTGTAGAACTCAAATACTTTTCAAATATGATATCTTATTTGAACTTAACATAAAATTCTAGAGATAACATTTTATTTTCCACATTTTTTGGATAATAAAAAAAAAAACGGAAACATAAAACAGTTCCCAAGGGCAAACAGGTAGTAAGTCTCTGAACCAGAATTAGTTCCCAAATCATGAACTTTTCCCATTAACTCTCCTGATCCTAGGAGACTAATCTCCCAGATACTAATCTAAAATCCACAGTCTTGCGAGGGGTGATATATCTGGTTTGATCTGTCAGCCAGTATTTATTATGCAGCCACTATGAATCAGGTACTGTGTAATTCACTAGGAAACAGTGGGGAGAAAAACAGACTTGGATCCCACCTTGTTAGGGCTTTCATCATGGACCTCTCCAGAAGTTGTCCATGCCTAGAGGCCCCTTTCCTAGTGGAAGGATCCAATTTGGACCAAGCACCCAATATCTCAGGGAGAAAGGAAATGTTTTAGGAAACAATGCTACTGTATGCATGTACTTGTTAAAGTGTTAAAAGAGAAACAAAAAGTCCAAGTTCTCCTATGCAGGGCAGTGAGTTCCATTCCAGACCACTAAGCATTAAAAACATACCATTAGTACTTAGGTTTGCTTCTGATTCTTTGTCAAAAATACCAAAAAGATGATGAGAACACAAGGAGTACAGAATGTAGACTTCCTCTAATTCAAAATCTGCATCCATAACTCTACCCTCCCTTATCTGGGATTATTTTACCACTAACTTTAGGCTCTCTTTTCTGCTCTTTCTGAAGCCAATCCTCTCCCTAGGTAGGGTGGACAGAAGAAGTGCATGTTCTGTAACTCAGTGGTCTCACTACCAACCCAGTTGGCTGCTGGCTGGTTCTAACTCTATGTCCCAATGGTTTCTTGTCTTGCTCCCTTTGAACCGAGTCTCTATCTTGGTAAATAGATGACTAGTACCTCAATTCCTGCCATACTGGAGCCTTGGTTCATTCTCTTTGACTCTTGCCCTTTGAGGGAATAACGAAACAGTTTCTGAACCTCAGCACCATCTTATTTATACCTTTCAGTGTTTTTTTCCAGAATGCTGCATCTCCCATTTCTATTGCCCACACTATCACCCATAGATCCTTCTTGCCTATAAAAACACCCACCCCTTAGTTTCTCTATGTCTTCCTTGATGCCACCTGCCTACCTAAACCACTAAGCTCAATGTTGGGTAAATAGACTCCCTCTGCCAGAGACACTTTTCCAATATCCCACTCACCCCAGAGAGTTCCATACACTGATAGACATGTCAAATTTCCAGATTCCTGCCATTGTCTGACCTTCCTGAGCATAATTAAATTCTCAAACTCATTCCAAAACTACTTTTTTCAAAAGGTGTTGGATCTAAGAATACCATCTCTACAATGGTGATGTGATTTCTGCCGGGAAAACTTAGGATATTCTACTATTGTTACACAAGATGGAATAGAAAGAGAGAAATCCAGGCCAGGAATGACATCAGCATCATGGTAGAGTGAGTTCCCTTTGTCTCTACACTCTAAGTTACAACTAAATGGACATTCATTAACCAGCAGAGGATTCCCTGTACAACACAAGACTTCTGAGAAGTCCATGGAGCCACGCACCTGAAAGTTGGTGGACTGAATCCCTGGGAGGCAGTGGAACTAGGTAAACATACCCTCCACTCCCCAGTGGCAGTGAGCAAGGTCGCAGATCCCCACACAGTGGGTGGCACAACTGTAAGAGGAGGTGGGAGCAGCCCAGCCTGCACAAACACTTTTGAATGGTAGCCTGGCCCACAGGAGTGCTCACCCTGCTGCAGTGGCCTCACCCATGGGAATGAGCCCCACCAAGTGGCAGCAGCTCAACACCCACAGAGAAGCCCACCTGCCAAGCACAGCACAGGTGAGAATGCACCCCACCCACTCAGAAGGCATACTGTCAGTAAAGAAAGCAGCTTTTAGGGCCCACCAAGTGGCAGTGCAGCCCCCATGAGGGTACCCACACACTGAGAGCAGCAGCTCAGCCACTCTCCTGCCAAGTGCAGTGGCCTGACCCACAGAAGAGCAACCCACCTACTGAGCACAGAGGCCCCATTATAATGCGTGACCCTCCCACCCAGCACAGAGGCCCTGCTCACATGAGTGCAACCTGCAGAGTGGCTGCAGTCAGCCTGCACCAAGGCAAACCAGCCCTACTATCACAACTTCCAGCAGATTGGGCAGGATCTGAAAACACAGCTCCTGTCCACCCTCAGCGGTGGCAGATGGATTCTGCAAATTGATACTACAACAAATACACCAGATAAAGATCAATTCATCAAGTACAATGAAAAACTATAGTAACACTTCAGAGAAGAAGGAAAATGTCATCTCTGGAAACCAATCCTGAAGTCATGGAAGTTTACAATCTAAATCTGAATGACAGAGAATTCAAAATAGTTATCATAATGAAACTCAATGAGTTGCAAGAAAACTCAGAAAGACAGTTCAATGAGCTCAGGAATAAAATTAATGAGCCAAAGGGATACTTCACCAAAGAGATTGAAACTCTAACAAGAAAGCCAAACAGAAATTCTGGATGTGAAGAACACGAGATTAAGAATAATCTAAAAACCATAAAAAATAGAGCTGGTGTTATGGAGGGCAGCATTAGTGACTTAGAGGACAGAAGTATAGAAATGTTTCAGGTGAAAGAGAAGAGTGATCTAAGATTTTTAAAAAATGAAGTCATTCTTTGTGAAGTATTGGACTCAATTAGGAAAAGCAATATTAGGATTATAGATATTCCAGAGGGAGAATGGGGTGAGAAAGGAGCAGAGAGCTTGTTCAAAGAAATAATAGCGATAAATTCCAAAACCTGGGGAAGGAACTGGACTTACAAGTACATGAATCCAATATAAATCCTAATTACATCAATGCAAAAAGACCTGCTCCAAGGCATATATTAAAACTGGTAAAAGTCAATAACAAAGAAAAAATATTAAGGACAGCAAGGCAGAAGAAAATAACCTACAAAGGAACTCCTATCACAGTTTCAGCAGATTTCTCAGCAGAAACCCTAAAGCGTAGGAGGCAATGGAATGATATATTCAAAATACTGAAAGACAAAAACTTTCAGCCAAGAGTACTCTATCCAGTGTAACTATCCCTCAGATACAATGGAGAAATAAAAGATTTTCCAGATAAATTAAAGCTGAGGGAGTTCACCACTGCCAGACCATCCTTACAAGAAATGATGAAGGAAGCCCTCCTACGTGTAAAAACAAGGCAAAGGTTTACAAAGCTTTGAGCAAGGAGACAAATAGACAAAATCAGAAAATTGCAGCCCTCTATCAGAACAGGTTAGCAAACACTTAACTATAACATAAAAGATAAAGGGAAGGAAAATATAAACAATAACTATAAACACTTCAATTTAGTCACAAGCTCACAATGCAAAAAAGAAGAATTTGTGACAACAATAACTCAGAAGAGGAAGTGAAAAGGGATGGAATTTTCCTAGGCTAATGGAGATAAGAAGCTATCAGAAAATGGACTGTCTCATCTATGAGATCTTTTATACAAACCTCATAGTAACTGCTAAACAAAGAATCACAGTGGAGCCATAAATCATAAGTAAAGAGAAAACCATCACAGGAAAACACCAAGCTAAAATGGTAATCAAAAATACAAAGGAAGAGGGGCCAGCTCCACGGCATAGTGGTTAAGGTCAGTGCACTCTGCTTCAGTGGCCCAAGTTTGCAGGTTCAAATCCCAGGCATGGACCTACACCACTCATCACTCATGATGTGGTGACAACCCACATATAAAGTGGAGGAATACTGGCACAGATGTTGCCTCAGGACTAGTCTTCCTCAAGCAAAATAACAAGAAAATTGGCAACAGATGTTAGCTAAGGGCTAATCTTCCTCAGCAAAAGAAAAAAGAAAAAAAGAAATACAGGGAAGAGAAAAAATGGAAATATACAACACCTAGAAAACAAGAAATGAAATGGCAGTATTAAGCCCTCTTATATCAACATAAATGGATTGAATTCTCAATTTAAATGGATTGAATTCTCCAATCAAAAGAACAGAGTGGCTGGATGGAATAAAAGAACAAGATCCAACAATATGCTGCCTCCAAGAAACACATTTCAGCTCTAAAGACAAACATAGGCTCAGAGTGAAAACATGGAAAATGATACTCTAAGTAAATGGCAAGCAAAAGAAAGTTGCTGTTGCCATACTTGTAGCAGACAAAGCAGACTTCAAGATAAAAAAGACAACGAGAGACAAAAAGGTGCAGTATATAATGATAAAAGGGACATTCCACTAAGAGTACATAACACTTGTGAATATATATGCACCTAACACAGGAGCACCGAAGTATATAAAGCAACTACTAACAGACCTAAAGGAAGAAACTGACAACAACACACTAATAGTAGGAGATCTCAACACCTCACTTACATCAATGGATAGATCATCCAAACAGAAAGTCAACAAGGAAACAGTGGCCTTAAATGAAATACTAGACCAGATGGACATAAAAGACATATATAGAACATTCCATCCAAAAACAACAGAATACTCATTCATCCCAAGTGCACATGGAACATTCTCAAAGATAGGTCATATGTTAGGAGACAAAGCAAACCTCAATAAATTTAAGAAGGCTGAAATCATATCAAGAATTTTTTCTGACTACAATGCTATGAAACTAGAAATCAACTACAAGAAAAAAGCTGGGAAAGGGACAAATATGTGGAGATGAAACAACATGCTACTGAACAACCATTGGATCAATGAAGGAATCAAAGAAGACATCAAAAAGTACCTGGAGACAAATGAAAATGGAAACACAATATACTAACACTTCTTTTTCTTTATCTCAGATTTTCTTTATTTGAATATGTTCTACCAAGGGTCTGAATATGCATATAATGCAAATTTACAATTTTGGCATTTCATGGTTTTTGCTGAACTTTTTGTGGATGGTAATTTGTAGTAAAATGAGTTTAGTTTTAAGTGTATTAGCTTAATTAATGTCTCATCTGGGATCTGAAGGAGGCAGAGGCACCTCTGAAGTGCAGACTGTGTGCTATATTAATCTGGTGGTTTTCTTTTTAATTTTTTTATTGAGGTAACGTTGGTTTATAAGAATATATAGATTTCAGGTGTACATCATTATATTTCGATTTCTGTGTAGATTACATCATATTCACCACCCAAAGACTAATTACCATCCATCACCATACACAGATGCCCAGTCACCCCTTTCGCCCTCCTCCCTCCCCACTTTCCATCTGGTAACCACAAATTTAATCTCTGTATCTGTGTGTTTGTTTCCTGTTGTTGATGATGTTTTTATCTTCTAGATTTATGAGTGAGATCATACAGTGTTTGACTTTCTCCCTTTGACTTCCTTTGCTTAGCATAATACCCTCAAGATCCAACTATGTTGTTGCAAATGGCACAATTTCATCTTTTTTATTTCTGACTAGTATTCCATCATGTATTTTATATATATATATACACACACACACACACACACTACATCTTCTCTAGCCATTTGTCCCTTGATGGGCATTTAGGTTGTTTCCAAGTCCTGGCTATTGTGAATAATGCTGCAATGAACATTGTGGGGGGGGCATATATCTTTACACATTCATGTTTTCATGTTCCTTGGATAAATACTCAGCAGTGAAATAGCTGGACCACTTGGTAGTTATATTTTTAATGTTTGAGGAATCTCCATACTGTTTTCCACAGTGGTTGTATCAGTTTGCATTCCCATAAGCAGTGTATGAGAGTTCCCTTTTCTCCACACCCTCTCCAATACCTGTAATTTCTTGTCTTGTTAATTATAGCCATTCTGATGGGTGTAGGTGACATATTGTAGTTTTGATTTGCATTTCCCTAATAATTAGTGATGTTGAACCTCTTTTCCTGTGCCTGTAGACCATCTGTATATCTTCTTGGGGAAAATGTCTGTTCAGATCTTTTGCACAATTTTTAATTCAGTTGTTTGTTTTTTTGTTGTTGAGATGTATGAGTTTTTTACATATTTTAGATATTAGCTGACCATATATGTGTGGGTTTATTTCTGAGCTCTTGATTCTGTTCCGTTGATCTGTGTGTCTGTTTTTGTGCCACTACCATGCTGTTTTGCTTACTATAGCTTTGTAGTATATTTGAAATCAGGCAGTGTGATACCTCCAGTGTTGTTCTTTTTTTCTCAGGATCCCATTGGCTATTTGGAGTCTTGTTGTTCCATAAAAATTTTAGGATCCTTTGTTCTATTTCTGTGAAAAATGTTGTTGGAACTTTGATAGAGATTGCATTAAAATCTGTAGATTGCTTTAGGAAGTATGGACATTTTAACGATGTTAATTCTTCCAATCCAAGGGCATGGAATATCTCTCCATATCTGTGTGTCTTCTTCAATTTCTTTCAACAACGTTTTATAGTTTTCAGTGTATAGGTCTTTCACCTCTTTGGTTAAATTTATTCCTACCTATTTTATTCTTTTTGTTGCAATTGTAAATGGCATTGTGTTCTTAATTTCTCTTTATGTCTCTTCGTTGTTATTGTACAGAAAGGCAACTGATTTTTGTATGCTCATTTTGTATTCTGCAACTTTACCATATTCCTTTATTCTTTCTAAAAGTTCTTGGTGGATTCTTCAGGGTGTTCTACATATAAAATCATGTTGTCTGTAAATAGCGACAGTTTCACTTCTTCCATTCGAATTTGGATCCCTTTTATTTCTTTTTCTTGCCTGATTGCTCTAGCTAGGACTTCCAATATGATGTTAAGTAAGAGTGGTGAAAGTGGGCATCCTTGTCTGGTTCCTGTCCTTAGAGGAATAGCTTTCAGTTTTTCTCCATTGAGAATGATATTAGCTGTGGGCTTGTCATATATAACCTTTATTATGTTGAGGTATTTTCCTTCTATACCCATTTATTCAGAGTTTTTATCATAAATGGATGTTGTATCTTGTCAAATGCTTTCTATGCATCTATTGAGATAATCATGTGATTTTTATTCTTCATTTTGTTAATGTGGTGTATCACGTTGATTGATTTGTGGGGGTTGAACCAAGCCTGCATCCTTGGAATGAATCCCACTTGATCGTGGTGTATGATCTTTAACATATTGTTGTATTCAATTTCCTAGTATTTTGTTGAGGATTTTTGCATTGATGTTCATCAGCAATATTGGCCTCTAATTTTTCTTCTTTGTGTTGTCTTTGTCTGTTTTTGGTATCAGGGTGATGTTGGCTTCATAGAAGGAGGTAGGAAGTGTACTATCTTCTTCAGTTTTTTGGAATCGTTTGAGAAGGGTAGGTATTAAGTTGTCTTTGAATGTTTGGCAGAATTCTTCAAAGAAGCCATTTGGTCCTGGACTTTTATTTTTTGGGAGCTTCCAGATTACTGTTTCAATCTCCTTACCAGTTATTGATCTATTCATATTCTCTGTTTCTTCTCGATTCAGTTCTGAAAGATTGTATGATTCTAAGAATTTATCCATTTCGTCTAGATTATCCAATTTGTTGGCATATAGCTTTTCATAGGAGTCTCTTATAATCTTTTGTATTTCCGAGGTGGTGTAATATTTCCTCTTTCATTTCTGATTTTATTTAAACCTTCTATCTGTTTTCCTTGGTGAGTCTAGCTAAAGGTGTGTCAAATTTTGTTTATCTTTTCAAAGAACCAGCTCTTGTTTTCATTGATTTTTTTCTCTTGTCTTTTTAGTCTGTATTTCATTTATTTCTGCTCTGATTTTTATTATTCCCTTACTTCTACTGATTTTGGGATTTTTTTGTTCTTTTTCCAGTTCTTTTAGGTGGACTGTTATATTCTTCATTTGTGATTTTTCTTGTTTATTGAGGTAGGCCTGTATTGCTGTAAAATCCCTCTTAGAACTGTTTTTGCTGTATCCCATAAATTTCAGCATGCCATATTTTCATTTTCATTTGTCTCCTAGTATTTTTTATTTCTCCTTTGATTTCTTCATTGACTCAATCATTGTTCAATGGCATTTTGTTTAATCTCCTCATATTTGTGGCTTTTCCAGCTTTCTTCCTGTAGTTGATTTCTAGTTTCATACTTTTGTGGTCAGAAAAGATGCTTGGTATTATTTCATTCTTCTTAAATTTGCTAGACTTGTTTTGTGGCCTCATATGTGATCAATCCTGGAGAATGTCCCATGTGCAGTTGAAAACAAAGCTGTGGGTTTTGATGGAATGTTCTATATATATCTACTAAGTCCATCTGATCTAATGTGTCATTTAAAGCCAATGTTTCCTAATTGATCTTCTGTTTTAATAATCTATCCATTATTGTAAGTGGAGTGGTAAACTCACTATTATTGTGGTAGTGTCTATTTCTCCTTTTATGTCTGTTAATAATTGCTTTATATATTTAGGTGCCCCTATGTTGGGCGCATAGATATTTACAAGTGTTATAGCCTCTGTTGGATTGCTCCCTTTAACATTATGTAGTGCTCTTCTTTGTCTCTTGTTACAGTTTTGGTTTTAAAGCCTATTTTGTCTGATATAAGTATTGCTACCCAAGCTTTCTTTTCATTGCTATTTGCATGGAGTATCTTTCCATCCCTTCACTTTCAGTTTGTGAGTGTCTTTAGGTCTGAAGTGTGCATATATATGCAGCATATACATGGGTCTTGTTTTTTTATGCAATCAGCCACCTTGTATCTTTTGATTGGAGCATTTAGTCCATTGACTTTTAAAGTAGCTAATGCTAAGTATGTACTTATTGTCATTTTGTTACTTTCTTTCTGGGTGTTTTAGCAGTCCTCGGTTCCTTTCTTTTCTTGCTCTCTTCCTTTGTGTTTTGATGGCTTTCTTTAGTATTATATTTGGGTTCATTTCTCTTTTTTGTGTGTGTATGTATTATAGGTTTCTGGTTTGTGGTTACCATGAGGTTCATGTATAATAAACTATGTAAATAGTAATCCATATTAAGTTGATGGTCTCCTAAATTTGACCTCTTGCTACAAGCTCTACTATTCTACTCCCCTGGTCCCACACTTTGTGTTTTTGATATCATATTTAACCTCTTTTTTGCTTGTGTGTGCATCTGTTAAGCTCTTTTCTTGGAAATTGATAATCTTTGTACTTTTGTCTTTTGACCTTCATATTAGCTTCATAGGTCGTTGATCTGCTACCTTTACTGTATATTTGATTTACCAGTTATTTTATTATTTTTTGATAATTTTCTTATTCCTATTTGTGGTATTTTCTTTTCCACTTAAAGAAGTCCCTTTAGCTTTATTGTAATGCTGGTTTATAGGTGATAAACTCCTTTAATTTTTGCTTGTCTGGAATACTCTTTATCTCTCCTTCCACTCTGGATGATAACCTTGATGGGTAGCGTATTCTTGGCTGTAGGTTGTTTCCTTTCAGCACTTTAAATATATCATGCCACTCCCTTCTAACCTGTAAGGTTTCTGCTGAGAAGTCACAAGTTGCCCAAGGGCTTGCTGGTGGGTGCAGCCAGTCCCTAGGGCAGGCAGCCTACCCTAGCTGAGTTGGATTAGATCAGTGTTGTAGTGGATGGTGCATACCCCTGCTCTAACAGGTCAGGGGAAGAACTCCAATGGCCTCTGCCAGCATCTCTGTCAGCACACCTGTACTAGGTCACAATAATGGCTGCTACCAATGTCTCAGTCCCTGAGGAGGTGGTCCCAGACCTCCTGCCTCACTGAAATTCACCCAGAGCCTATAAAGTGAGTTTTTTTCACCAAAGGACTCTGCATCTTTCTTTATGGTGACCTTAGGTTGATTTCCAAAACGTGAAATTGTGCCTGATCCCTTTAAGAGCAGGCTTTTCTTTCCTTATGCTCAATAGCTTTTCTGGGGGCATTCCTCATTGTATTTAATAGCCAGCAATGCCAGATATTATGACACTCATCTCAGTTGTGCAGAGTTCAAAACCTGCTTATTGTGGCAGAGCTCTCCTGTTCAGATCCTCTGCTCCTCCTGGGAAAGCTTCATAACTTAAGATTGCTCCTGGCCATGAAACACTGTGGCTAGAGTGTGGCTTTTTTGTCTCCAGGAAGGAAATTCTGCCTCTTCAACCCCAGCACTGTCCTTTCTTGTGGGGGTTCTTTTTATCCAGTTTCCAGTTCTCTCTCAGGGGTAATTGTTCCAGTGCTAGTTGTAAATTTGTTGTGTCTGTGGAAGTAAGTGAGTTCAGAGTCCTCCTACATCATCACCTTCCCAGCCACAACATATCAACTCTTATGGGAGGCAGCAAAAACTATACTAAGAGGGAAATTTATAGCAATAGAGGCCTCTCTCAACAAACAGGAAAAATCTCAAACAAATAATCTTAAACTATACCTAAGAGAATTAGAAAAAGAAAAACAAACAAAATCCAAAGTCAGCAGAAGGAGGGAAATAATAAAAATTATATCAGAAATAAATGAAATAGAGACTACAAAAAAAATAGAAAGGATAAATGAAACTAAAAGCTCGTTCTTTGAGAAAATAAACAAAATTGACAAACCCTTACCCAGATTCACTAAGAAAAGAAGAGAGAAGTCACAAATAAATAAAATTAGAAATGAAAGAGGAGAAATTACAATGGATACCAGAGAAATACAAAGGATTATAAGAGAATACTATGAAAAACTATACACCAACAAATTGGATAACCCAGAAGAAACGGATAAATTCTTAGACTCATACAACATCCCAAAACTGAATCAATAAGAAATAGAAAATCTGAATAGACCAATCACAAGTAAAGAGATAGAAATAGCAATCAAAAACGTCCCATTAAACAAAAGTTCAGGACCAGATGTCTTCTCTGGAGAACTCCACCAAACATTCAAAAAAGAGTTAATCCCTATCCTTCTCAAACTATTCCCAAAAATTGAAGAAGACAGAATGCTTCCTAACTCATTCTATGAGGTCAACATTACCCTGATACCAAAACCAGACAAGGACAACATAAAGAAGGAAAATTACAGGCCAATATCACTGATGAACATAGATGTAAAAATCCTCAACAAAATATTGGCGAATTGAATACAGCAATACATTAACAGGATCATACACCATGACCAAGTGGGATTTATACCAGGAATGCAGGGATGGTTCAACATCCACAAACCAATCAATGTGATACACCACATTAAAAAATGAGGAATAAAAATCACATGATCATCTCAATAGATGCAGAGAAAGTATTTGACAAGGTCCAACATCCATTTATGATAAAAATTCTTAATAAAATGGGCATAGATAGAAAGTACCTCAACATAATAAGGGCCATATATGACAAAAACACAGCCAAAATCATACTCAGTGGGGAAAAACTGAAAGCCATTCCTCTGAGAACACGAAAAAGACAACGTCACCCACTTTTGCCACTCTTATGCAACATAGTACTACTGGAGGTTTGGGTCAGAGCAATTAGGCAAGAAAAAGAAATAAAAGGAATCCAAATTGGAAAGATAGAAGTAAAACTCTCACTGTTTGCAGATGGCATTATTCTATATATAGAAAACCCTAAAGAATCCACCATAAAACTATTAGAAATAATCAACAACTACAGCAAAATTGCAGGGTACGAAATCAACCTACAAAAATCAGTAGCACTTCTACACACTAATAACAAATTAGCAGAAAGAGCAGTCAAAAATGCAATCCCATTTACAATTGCAGCAAAAAGGATAAAATATCTAGGAATAAATTTAACCAAAGAGGTGAAAGACCTATACACGGAAAACTATAGGACATTATTGAAAGAAATTGAAGAAGACATATAGAAATGGAAATAAATGCTGTGCTCATGAATTGGAAAAATAAACATAGTTAAAATGTCCATATTTTAGGTCCTAAAGGTCCTAAAGCAATCTACAGCATCAATACAATCCTAAACAGAATCCCAATGATATTCTTCATGGAAATATAACAAAGAATCCTAAAATTCATATGGGCAACAAAAGACCCTGAGAAGCCAAAGCAATCCTGAGAAAAAAGAACAAAGCTGGAGGCATCACAACCCCTGTCTTCAAAATATACAACAAAACTATAGTAATCAAAACATCATGGTACTGGCACAAAAAGCAGGCACACAGATCAATGGAATAGAATTGAAAGCCCAGAAATAAAACCACACATCTATGGATAACTAATCTTTGACAAAGGAGCCAGGAACGTACACTGGAGAAAGGAAAATCTCTTCAATAAATGGTTTTGGGGAAACTGGACAGCCACATGCAAAAGAATGAAAGTAGACCATTTTCTTACACAATACACAAAAATTAACTCAAAAATAGATTAAAGACTTGAATGTAAGGCCTGAAAACATAAAACTCCTAGAAGAAAATATAGACAGTACTCTCTGGCATTGGTCTTAGCAGCATCTTTTCAAATACCATGTCTGCTCAGGCAAGGGAAACAAAAGAAAAAAATTAACAAATGGGACAACATCAGAGTAAAATCTGCAAGGCAAAGGAAACCACCAATGAAATGAAAAGACAACTCACCAATTGGGAGAAAATATTTGTAAATCATATATCCAACAAGGGGTTAATTTCCAAAATATGTAAAGAAGTCACACAACTCAACAACAACAACAACAGAAAACCACCCAAACAAAAAATGGGCAGAGGATACAAACAGACATTTTTCCAAAGAAGATATACAGACAGACAACAGGCACATGAAAAGATGTTAACATCACTATTAGGGAAATGCAAATCAAAACTACAATGAGGTATTACCTTGCATCTGTCAGATGGCTGTAGTTAACAAGACAAAAAATAACAAGTTTTGGAGAGGATGTGGAGAAAAGGGAACCCTCATATCATGCTGGTGGGAATGCAAACTGGTGCAGCCACTATGGAAAATAGTAGGGAGATTTCTCAAAAAATTAAAAATAGAAATATCATATGATCTAGCTATCCCACTACTGAGTATTTATCCAAAGAACATGAAATAAACAATTTAAAGAGATTTATGCTCCCCTGTTCATTGCAGCATTATTCACAATAGCCAAGATGTGGAAGCAACCCAAGTGCCCATCAACTGATGAATGGATAAAGATGTAGTATATATATATACAACAGAATACTACTCAGCCATTAAAAAAAACAAAATCATCCCATTTGCAACAACATGGGTGGACCTTGAGGGTATTATGTTAAACAAAATAAGCCGGACAGAAAAGACAAATACCATATGATTTCACTCATATGTTCAAGATAAGCACACACATGGATAAAGAGAACAGATTAGTGGTTACAGGAGGGGAAGGGGGTGGAGAGGTAGATGAAAAGGGTAAATGGACATCAATGTATGGAGACAGATAAAAACTAGACTATTGATGGTGAGCACAATGTGGTCTATACAGAAACTGATATATAATAATGTACACCTGAAATTACACAATGTTATAAACCATTATGACCTCAACAAAATAATTTTTAAAAAAAACAAAACAAACAAAACAAAACAAAAAAACCCAAGACTGTGGAAAGGGTTGCAGTTTTGAAAATCCTTTGCTGAAAGAGTCAATCCTCTTCCCCCCAAATTATGGTTACGTTAAACTACTGGAAGTTAGCAGGCCTATTGGTAACTGAGACCAGGCAGAGCAAAATGATGTGTTTTAGACATAAACTGGAAAGTTGAACAAAATGATTACTTTTGCACACTTTTCCTGAGATCTATACCATCTATCCTCAGAATAGCTGAAGAACATGGGTATTATAAGTCTTGTCTTTGAATAAGGAACAAGAGATGAAGTACCTTGTTCAAGTTCACAAAATTAGTCAGAGGCAAAGTTGGAATTGAAATCAAAATGTGTCAACACCAATTCTATATCTTAGAGTATATGGTGATCTATATGAATGACTCCCCTTGTACAATCACAAGCTGAAATAAGTTACAAGAAATCCTCTCTGTCAGATTGAAGACTCCAAGCCAGGACACACACCTAAAATTTCTTCATATTTTTTACTTGCAGGAAATCAATGCTGAGGGGAAACAAAAGCCATGTGACTGAATTCCTCCTTCTAGGACTGACCTGTGACCCCAAACAGCAGGTGTGGCTCTTTGCCAGCTTCTTGGCCATGTACCTGGTCAATGTTGCTGGCAACTCAGTCATCATTGCAGCCATCTGGGGAGATGCCCATCTCCACACCCCCATGTACTTCTTCCTCTCCAATCTGTCCCTGGTGGACATCTGCTTTACAACTGTTATCGTTCCGCGAATGTTAGTGAACATGCTGACTAAGAGAAAGACCATCCTCTTTGCCCATTGCCTCACCCAGATGTATTTCTTCGTGGCCTTTGGGATCACTGATAGCTTCCTTTTGGCTGCCATGGCCATCGACCGCTACATGGCCATTTGTAACCCACTGCATTACACCACAACCATGAACCCCAGGCATTGTCTCCTGCTGGTGATAGCATCCTGGGTGGTGTCCCACCTCCACTCACTCACCCACACGATTCTTATGGCCCGCCTCTCCTTCTGTGGGCCCAACACTATCCACCACTTCTTTTGCGATGTCCAGCCACTGCTAACCCTCTCCTGCTCTGACACCTCTATCAATGAGCTTTTGGCCTTCACGGAGGGCTCCTTTGTGATCATGACTCCCTTTATTTTCATCATTGTCTCTTATGTCTACATCACCCGTGCTGTTCTGAGGGTCCCTTCAGGGGGAGGCAGATACAAGGTTTTCTCCACCTGTGGATCCCACCTCATAGTTGTGACACTATTCTATGGGACCATAATATCCGTGTACATTCGCCCCTCATCCACCTACTCAGTGACAAAGGATCGTGTGGTCACTGTCATCTATGCAGTAGTTACCCCCATGCTGAACCCTTTTATCTACAGCCTTAGGAACAAAGACATGAAGCATGCCTTGAAAAAGCTGATGAGGAAGGCAGAATAGCATAAACCATATATAATACTTCTCAGCATTCTTTCATTCTATAAGAACTCATGAACCACCTCAGGGACTGCAATCAATTATGAAAATATTGGAAAGATATACCACTCATAGCCCCTGTCTTCAAAATTAATTACAGTTCAGAAAGGGAGATGAGACAACAACAATAGAAGGTTATATACTTTTTGGTAAAAAAAAAATAAAATGAGACATGAATATTGACATGTTACTGCACCACACACATAGTTTCCTTCTTTTCCTTTTGCAATCTCTGGCACAGATGTATGTGTGTCACATACATGACCAGTGTCGTGCAATAGGTGTCCTGATGAAAAGCAAGAAAAAGCTTTTATAACAATGTTTTTTGAATCTGCTTGTTGTGTGGGTCAGCCCACATAAAGCCTCAGTTAGTCAATGTTCTCATCGTATGAGTTATTAATCTTATGCATAGACCCCTTGGGTCTGTCTAGTGGATTTTCTTGTTACCTTTAGAACAGCTCATAACTTCTCCAAAGCTATTTACATATTTGTCGGAGGAAGCAGCTATACCAGCATAGTAATAAGATCCTAAGATTCTGAGTCAAAAACTTAAGTTACAACTCAGTCTTACAAATTGTGTGACCATGATAAAGTCACTAATTCTCTCTAAACCTCTCTTTTCTTGTCTATGTAACAGATACAATAAATAATCTTACCACATGGTTATGAGTGTCAAATAGAAAAAATCCAAATCTATCATTTAGTGACTTTGAATTAGCTACTTAACCCCTCTGAGCTTCACTTCCCTTATTCTGAAATTATACTGCTTGGACCGGAAGCCAAGATTCGCCGTTTACCAACCATGATCTTGGGCAAGTACATTAATCTCTCTGTACCTTAGTTTTTCATATGAAAGGTGGATTGCTGTGAGGATTTAATGATATAATAAGTGTTCTAAGACTTATATGTTTTAAGTATTTGGAACAGTATCTTGCACTTAGCAAGCCCTTAATAAATTTCAACCATTACAACTGACAAACAAATGGCAAGCAATAAGATATATTGGAGTATATGAGGAAGCCATTTGGAGTAAATCTAATTTAGCCTGACCTTGTTTTTCCAAAAGGGCCTGACGTGGCCATTGAGCATGTATGGTATATCTACTTCAAGCATTTTCTATGTCCTAAAGAGAAGAACAAACGGCTTTAAGATAAAGATGCAACTTCCCCCACACTGGCATTTTCTTAAGCACAAGCCTCTCTCCCTAGGTTAGGAATTGATTGCTTGCCCACCCTGTGACCACCTAGCTCAAGACAACAGACCTGCTACCCTGCTGTGTCCACCAAGACAGCAGATCTACTACCTGCTGTGTCCATCAATCCCTGTGCCAACAGAGCAATCTTGTGACTATTGTAACAGGGACATTTCAATCATATGTGAAACGTTCTCTTTGAGAGTATATAACCACTCTGTACACCTGACTTCTTTGGTGCCCTTCCTTCCTTGAGGAAGGAAGGCCCTGGGCTAAGCTAGTCCTCAAATCTGGCTCAGAATAAACTCACCCCAATTTCCATTTATAGATTAGTTATGGATTACTTCCACTGACACAACAAAATTATCTGAAAATGTGAATCAAATGATTATATGGTCATTTCTTAAATAACATTTCAAGTGTTGTGATGGGGTGGGAGATAGTCATATTGTCATACATCCTCCTGCTGAGTTCAGTCCAAGTGTTTCCTGAAATTCACTATAAATTCTTCTGCCTTTAGGACATTATCACTGCGTTGTCAATTTTCTTAGGAATTCAGGGGGTGCAGAGAAGCCCTCCCCAGTGTCCACAATAACAAAACACCACTGAGCCTCCCTCCTCCATCCCACCTTCATTTCCACTAACTTTGAAATAATTTCACTATCAAACAAAAAAATCCATGAGGAATGATGTCCCACACTTCAAACTTCTGGGTATAAACTGTGGCTTTGGGATGTGAAGGAGACAAACGAAGAAAAGTTGGGGGAAAAATATAACTTTACCCAGGGTGAACTAAAGGGATTGGATGAAAAAAGTAGCAACCTTCCTTAAGAGTAAAAGAAAAGATGTAGCAGAGGATTAAATGAATGCCGTGCACCATCTCAGCCCGTTGATAACCAGTGTTATGACTGAACGGGCCTTTGTGGTTCTTGTTATGATTGCAAGATGCCCTCAGCAATAATCATCAGGAAACTTTAGGGAAAAAAAGGTTTATTACTCAGAGGTCCTGGAGTGCACATGGCACACCGGGAACCACACAGCAAGATTATAGTGAGAGAGAGGAAGAGCATACGCAGACCTGGGGTTCTGCTTTTACAGAGGTGAAAGGTGGGGGCCTAGAGTTTTGAAGGTGAATTTAAAATATGAGTGGAATTTAAAGCACAGGACGAGAAAAAAAACAAGTGGTCCAAACTATCAGTTATTGAAATCAACCAAGATCTCTCAAACAAATGAGTCTTAGGGGTGGGAGGCGGCCTGCTTTTTGTCTAGTCCTGTGACTGGCAATGTGTTTATTCCAGATACCCATCTCTGAAGTGGATGCCTCTTTGAAGTGGATGCCTCTGCAATCAAGGCTTTAAGTCAGTCACTTGCATTACAAAAAGAAAAGCCAGCTGTCATGGCTTATACTACAATGAACCTTCTAAGGGATACAAGCTTTCAGTTATAAGATGAATAAGTTCTGGGGATCTAAAGTACAGCTTGGTGACTGTAGTTAATAATACTGTATTGTATACTTGAAATTTGCTAAGAGAGTAAATCTTAAGCATTCTCGCCACAAAAGAAAAATGGTATCTATGGGAGGTGATAGATGTGTTAATTAACCTGATCATGGTCGTCATTTCACAAAGTGTATGCATATCAAATCATTATGTTTTACACTTTAAATACATACAGTTTTATTTGTCAACTATAACTCCATAAAACTGAAGAAAAAAAAATTAAATGGATCTTAACCGAGCAGTTTTCCCAAGAGTTTGCCCTAAAGCAAGGTGCAAAAGGATGGGACAGCCTCACCAATAGGATAAAAATTGTTACCTAGTGAGCTCATAACTTATTCAAGGAGAGCCAGTGACAGCTATGACCTAGTGTAGAGAAGTAACGAAGGAGAACAATGGTTTTGGATTCAAAGCTTGGTTCTCATACTTATTTTTACTAAACCTCATTTCACTCATCAATAGAATGGCCTATATAGTCGCCAGCCTTTGGAGTTTTGTGAAAATTAAATGAGTTGATTATCTGTGTAAAGCAAGTAGCACGTTACCTGGCCCATTGTAAGTGCTTGATAAAGGTTAGTTATTACGATTGTGACAGTATTTGGAACTTTATAACTTGAGGCAGATAAATTGAGTTTTTAGAAGAAATAAGGGCAAATGGGAGTGAATCAATCAGGAGAGATATTTGGTCATCAATTCCAGGAATCCATTTTTAAGGCCTAATTCAATTCTCAAGTTAAAGTTGCTTTCATTTAATGAGGACAGGGAGGAGTACATATGTACACACAAGATGTGATAGCTGAGGGTGAGAGGACTTTAGAATTGATAGTGGAGAAGAGTGAGGATGAGTACTAATTGCAACTTCAAGACCAACTATAGCAAAGGAGATTGATCCCACTAACCTCCCTCTTCTAAGATTCCCTGAAGAAAAAAGGCCTATGGAATCCATGGAGGAAGTCTTTTCCATACCTGTGTAGTGAATTGGGCCTGTGTAACACAAAGTTTAGACTGTGGTGATCATGAAAATGCACCACTCTGATCTCCTGTGGTGGGGGCATGACTGACCAATGGCCCCAGCTACTGCCCCTCCCAATCCACCACCAGGTTTGTACAAAGACCATGCTTACACAGGCCTCTCCTAGCCAATGATTAAGCATGACAAGGGTACTATTTTCAGAGAAAAACAAGACTCTTCTGATGGACAGCTTTGGTTCTAGGACTCCCCTTCCCCATTGGCTTGGTCAAACTTTCTTGACATTTTGCTATAGTTAGAGACTCTTTCTACCCCATTCCTCCTTCCTTCCCTCTTTTCTTCCACAGGTCTCAGACATGCATTTCAGTTTGAACATTCTCCCTGATTTCTCCTGCTCCCTCCTCAATAAATCTCTTAAACACCAAATCCCGTTTTGGCATCTGCCTCTCAGAAGACCCAAACTAACACATTCACCAATGACCTTGCAAACAATTCTACTCCTTGGCACATACCCTAGAGAAACTTGAACAGGGACACCAGGAGATTGTACAAGAACGTTCATGAGTGCAGCAGTTCAAAATGGAGTAAAACGATGTTCTGGCTTCATTTATTTTCTCATCTATGAAAATAATCTAACTTGATATAAAAGAAATAGAGAACAAAATCCCAGTTCTCTAGCCATCTTTGTTGAAATAATAAAGCTTGAGCTTTCACTAAAATGTTAATAATAAAACAAATAAATGATAAACGATTGTTATTGTGGAGATGTTCTCTTTAAAGGATGGTGGTCTAAAATGTTTCTCCAATTTGCATATGGAAAAAATTTTTAAAGAAGAAATGAACAATAGATAATGCCAGGCCGCATTTATTCAAATGTCATTTTTTCATTTGTTAATGAGAATAGGAGTTTCACTTGATATGATAAATAATTTTGTGAAAAAAATGGCAAAAGCCTGGCAATGAACTCAAATGTCCATCAATGTTGGAATGGACAAGCACATTATGGTCCAACCCCACAATGGAATGTAAGTCAACAATTCCTTAGCTACAATCCTAAAACCCTAAAATCAATGAAAGATATTTTATAGAGTTTCTGCAAACTCATTTTGTAGCAAAATCTGACCTGGATTGACATGTGGCTATTTAAAAATATGTGTTTATCTCACTTGGTATGAATATTCATACATTTTCTTGCCAAAATATTACTATGTTTAATTTTAACATTTATTATTAGAATCTACGGGTGGTATCACAAAATAATGATGCATGCACAGTATTCTCTTCCCAAATTAGAAACATTCTGAATTGCAAAGTGAAAAGCCCTAAAGATATTAGGTAAGACAGTGTGAACCTTTACTACACAGCAGTGAAAAAGAATGACCTGTAGCTACAAGTATCAAAATGAATGACTGTCAAGACATAATATTCAGTGAAAGAAGCTAAATGATTCCATTCATGTAAAAGACAAAAATATGCAAATATAAACAATACATGATTTACGCATACATGCATAGCTGTAAAACCATAAGAAAACTGTTCCTATATGTTTAACACACTCTTTTTTTGTATGGTATGATGTATTTTATGATTTAAAAAATTTAAAGTAATCTTGCACATAGAAGCCCCCTATTACTTTGGCAGATTTTTCAGATGTGCCATATCTCTAGTCTCTGAAGTCACAGGGACAAGGCTGTTTACTTTTTCTACATATAAAACTGTAGAAATTTGAAGACAATGATTGCACAGCCCACCCTACATCAAATCAGCTCATTTATTATTATTTACTTTCTGGGAAATGATAGGTTTTCTTCATAAATTTAATTAGAGTGTGTGGACTCCATGGCAGGTTAGGATAGGGGAGATGGAGCCTTCCACTACTGGGCCCAGGGGAAGGGTACTAGGAGCAGTGCTCTCAGGATTCCCGACCTGGCCACTCTGAAACTAAGGTGTCCCTGACACTTCTGGGACTCAGGACTCCAGGGCCCAGAGGGAACAGCTCGGGGTTGGACATTTGCCCCATGTCGTCTGTAAGTAGGCGATCTGGGATTGAGTCCTAGGAGACACTCCATGTGTAAAGCCCATGGCTCCTCCTGGCTCCTATTCCTGAGGACAGCTTCCTCCAGCCCCAAGTCTTTAGTCTGCGCTGCTGTTACAAGGAACAAAGAAAACTGAGGTTCTAGCAAGTCCTCTTGTGGAGAAGCAGGGAAGGCAAACCAAAGAGAGGAGGCAGACCCAACACTTGCTGATGGTGACGGGATCTGAGGATGGTCAGAATTTCCAGGTAAGACCTGAGGGGGTAGAGATGGAAGATACTGGTCTCACACACACATCTCCTCCCCCATTCCTTCCTCCTTTCCTGCCCCTTCCTCACCTCAGCCAAATGCAACCTGGCTCTCTTAACTACCATGAGGAGGGCCTTGATTTAATATTCATTAACTCCCTGAGAGTCCAGCCTGGGTCAATACTGTCCTTAAGCCGCTGGCAGTGGCCAAGACACTGTAATTGTACAGTGCTCAGGACACCTGTACCATATATGAATAATTTACTCACAGCCCACTTGATCATACATGGTTTTCAGAATCATTCTATGCCACCACCCAAAGAGAGTAACAATCTCGGCAATTGATAGGTCAGCAAGTCCTACTTCATTTTTATAACTTGAGCAATCTCAGAATTATTTGAGGTAATTTTATTTAGGCTCATTTTACAATTGAGGTTCTGAGAAGGTAAATGATTTGACCAAGATGATACAGCTGGGGCTCAAACCTGAGTCCTCACATGTCATGTGCCAAAGTGGATGCTTTGTCATGGTACTGCTAGGTCACAGGCATTGCCACCCAAGGGTCACGATGATGATATTCATGACAATGGCGCTTACAACTCTGTATATGAAACTTTACAGTGTTCAAAGCCCAACTTCCCATAGACAGTGATCGAGAAAAGTCCAGTTTGGGCCAGCTCGGTGGCGCAGAAGTTCACAAGTTTCGCTTAGGCAGTCTGGGGTTTGCCAGTTCGGCCCCAGGTGCAGACCTACACACTGCTTGTCAAGCCATGCTGTGGCAAGTGTCCCACATTTAAAGTAGAAGAAGATGGGCACGGATGTTAGCTCAGGGCCAGTCTTCCTCTGCAAAAGGAGGCAGATGAATGGCAGATGTTAGCTCAGGGCTAATCTTCCTCACAAGAAAAAAAGAAAAGTCCAGTTTGCCCAGGACAGAGGGAGTTTCCTGGAAGTGGGACATTCAGGTTTGAAAGCAGGAAAGTCCTGGGCAAACACAGAGGACTAGTTGGTCACTCCAAAAAGCACCCTTCTTTTATTAATTCCACCAAGAGAAAATAATATCAGGAAAAGCTAATATTTGATGAGCATTTGATATGAGCCAATCAATGTTCTAGTTCTGTACAATCCTTATCTAATTTAATCTCACAACAACGTTATGAGTTAGGCATTAGTCTCTTCAAGCAGACACAGAAACTGAGTCCAGAAAGACTGAGCAAACCGGCTTAATGTTACAATCCAGCAGGGGGCCAGGGGCCAAATGAAAGTTTGTCAGACCCAGAAGGAATGTGTTTTATCACCAGATCAAAGAGCATGACATTCACACAGGCTGGCACTTGCTGTGTGTGTGTGCATCCTTCCACACCATCCAAATGCACAAGATAAAATCACGCATTTTGGATTTTATATCATAGGTTCTGAAAAAACCTTCAACTGATTCTGGCATTTTGATGCTTTCAACAGTCCTACATGGTCGGTTTATGTCCACATCTTACAGATGAAGAAAATGAGGCTCAAAGGAAGTAAATAATTTACCCCAAATATAAAAAGCAGTGAGTGCTTAGAGCTGGGAGGCATGTCCTCTAACATTTTCTGGTGCCTCAGGAACCCCAGGTTCCATTTTGTCTACTACTAATAATATTAACAACTATTATCACAATTTATTGAAGGCTTCCTCCATGCTAGCCCTTTGAATATGTCACCTCATCATTTATCCACAATAAGTACACAAAGTATGCACACAATTTACAGACTAGGAAACTGAAGCTAAGAGAGGATAAGAGAATGTGTAAATTGCAGAGGATAACATAGCCAGAAAGGATTCCCATCTCTAGGACACGAAAGCCAAAGCTCCTAAGAACTGATGACGTTGATAATGCTACTGCTGCTGATGGTAATGAGAACTTTTATTTGTAAAATTCCTTTGAGTTTATAAAGTAATTTTATCCATATTAGCTCATTCGATGGGTCTTCAAAAGAAAAAAGAGGGCAGATACTTCCACCATACCAAGAATACCTGAGTCCCAGCTACGAACTATTCATGTAATTATCCCTTTTCTACTCCTCAACACAGAGACAGAGACAGAGACAGAGAGAGAGAAAGACAGACAAAGAGACAACTCTGCTTAATAATTGTCTAGCAAATGTGTATCCCCAAGATATCTTACTCAAACTTAGCAAGTCTATAAAGTTGATAACTTTCCTACTAAAATAGAGTAGGGGGCGGACTAGGACTTAGTAAATTTCTCCTCAGCTAATCTCCAGTTCAACCTCATCCAGGAAGTCTACAGGACAATTTACTAGAAAGCTAAAATGCAAAGTTGACTCCCAACAAGATCTCTCATTGTCATCGTCCATAGTTCTCACCTCTGTACATGTTTACATGCCTGCCACCAAGAGACACCAGTGCATCTCTGCAACCTTTGAAGAGAACACAGAAAACAGTTGAAAAACTGAATAATATAACTTTTTGGAGTCTAGGTATATTTAAGCAAGATTTTCCTCCAACTGTCCTGCTTTAAATGGGAATTAGAAACCAAACCACCCTCTCTGACTTCCTGCTCTTGGGCTTCTGTGAACTCCCAGAGCAACAGCCTCTCCTGTTTGGAATTTTCCTGGGCATGTCCCTGGTCACCATGTTGGGGAACCTGCTCATCATCCTGGCCATTGGCTCTGATCAGCACCTCCACACTCCCATGTACTTCTTCCTGGCCAACCTGTCCTTCATCGATACCTGCTTCTCCTGCACCATTGTCCCCAAGGTGCTGGTGAACATCCAGACACAGCACCACACCATCACCCACACTGGATGTCTCATGCAGATGTATTTCTTCATGGCATTGACCCTGCTGGATGACTTCCTGCTGGCCGTGATGGCATATGACCGCTATGTGGCCATCTGCCTTCCTCTCCACTACATCATGATCATGCATCCTCAAAGCTGCCTGCTTCTGGTAGCTGCATCCTGGCTCTGCTCCCACCTCCTGGCCTTCTCACTCACTCTTCTGATGTCTCAATTCTCCTTCTGTGACTCCCATTCCATTCCACACTTTTTCTGTGATGTGCCCCCACTCCTCAAACTTGCCTGTTCAGACACCCATATCTTTCAGGTCACAATGCTATCTGAAGCAGTTCTCTCAGGTATGATTCCTCTCACCTGTGTCCTAGTGTCATATTCCCACATTATCCGCACCATCCTCAGGGTCCCCTCTGCTGGGGGGAAGCACAAAGTCTTCTCTACCTGTGGCTCTCACCTGACAGTGGTCACTCTCTTCTATGGGACGCTCTTTGTGGTGTATTTCCAGCCCTCATCCTCCTACTCAGCAGATACTGGAATGGTGGCATCTGTGATATATACAATAGTCACCCCCATGCTCAACCCTTTTATCTACAGCCTGAGGAACAGGGACATGCAGGGGGCTTTGTGGAGACTCTTCGGCTGGGGAAAAGGATCTACTCAGTGAAGGGTCATTCCCTTAAGCCTGAAAGCTCAGGCTCTTTGAAATGCCTTCTCCTTGGACTTCTGCATTGTAATTTTGAAAAATCAAATTCAAGGCAGGATGGATGCTCAGCATCACAAGCAGGTTTAACAAAAGGAAAATGCCTGACTCAGCAGGATTGTAATAGGACCAACTGACCAAGGACAGAGCTGCAGCCTGGAAGAGGGAGTGGCCAGTAATCCCTACCTGATGATGTGATTAGTGGGTGTAGGTGTCCAAGAAGATTCAAACCAAAGAGTGGGAACAACCAAAAGAATGATATCAGACAAAACTCAGGTTCCAGGAGGAAGCCCAGTTAGCAGCTCAGACTACGACTAACCAGTCCCACCCACTACAAGAAATGCTGGCAAGACTTGCAAGAGTCAAGTGCTCTGAGTCTCAGAGAGCATTTCCAAGCCCAGCTTTGGAAGTAACTCACTCACAGGGATTAATGTAAACACAGAGAAAGCTGAACCAAGAAGACACACATTTTCTGGAACTAAGTGAGCAAGAATAATCCTAGGAGAGGAAATTTCTCACAGGTTGATCACAGGATTGGCCCAAAACCACACAATCAGGAATAGATCTAAGACTCTGACAGGGAGTGATTATTAGCTATCAGGACAAGTCCTTGATTCTTTTTTTAATCTCTAGTTGATTTCACTTTTGTCTCTACTGCAGAACAGTACATGCACATTATAGTAAATTTGTAAAATATAAATAGGAAAAAACACTCACTATCCCTCCATTTAACCACAACCACTGACAATATTTTACATCATTTCCCTCCTGTCTTTTTCTAATTACTTTTTGTATTTTACTTTGTTGAGAAAATACTGGAGGTACAATTATATATAATTTTATGCTTAATCTTATTCATGAGTTGTCTCCAAATTAACAACTCTTCCTGAACATTTGACTCTGTAAGATTACATCAGAAGAAAGGTCTACGATTTATATAACATTTCACCATTGTTGGACAATTAGGAGATTTCTAAGCTTTCACTATTATAAATAATGATGAAATCAAAGTCTCTGAAAAGAAATTATTTTTATATTCATAGTATGTTACTTTTAATATTTTCAAAAGTAGAATGTCTAAGTAGAACGTTTTTAGAGCTCTTTATCCATGCTGCCAAAATTCCCAAATGAGAGTGCCCTTTTGACTACGTGATCTCCATATTTTGATGCTCAATTTTCACCTTAATTGTAACTGATATGATAGCCAAAATGGTATCTCCTTACTTTAGTTAATTTTCTTTGATTATTGGTAAGGAAACCATTTAACTGAGTTCATTAACCAATTTTTAAAATTCTCTTATTAATTGTTTTTTCATGTTATCTGCTCATTACTTATTGGGAATTTTTTATTGAATTGTATAGGCCTTTTTATATTAAAGAGATTATATCCTTGTCTTCTTTGTGTTGGTAATGTTCCTAGTTAATTCTTTATCACTTAACTTTGTGATTTTTTTTATGTAAGGAAGTTTTTATTTTGTTTATTATCAAATCAAGACATCTTCCTCTTTGTAACCTCCTTTCTGGAGTTATAACTTAAAAATCCCTCCTTATGCAGACTTCATGCAAATAGTCAATTTTTTTCATTTTCTTGTGACATACATTATCTTTTAATGTAATCATATATTACTTTAGAATGAAATCACATAGGTAAAGCAGTTCTCTCTCAAACCTTCTCTTTCACTTTTTGTAAGTGATTTCTCTCCATTTCGTGTTATACAATTTTTAATAAATATAAACGTTGACTGTCTCTAAAGGGGAACCTGAGGAAGGATTCTGGGGTGCTGGTCATGTTCTGTTACTTAATGTGGGTGCTGGTAATATGAGTGTGTTAACTTTGAGAAAATTCATTACATTATACATGTGTAGTTTTGTGCATTTTCTGTATGTTTCAATAACTATTTCTTCAATAAAATGTTTACTCAACAAACATAAAGAAAGATTGAAAATAAAGAGTTGGAAACTCATATACCATAAAAATATTGGCATAGATCTATTATTATCAAACAAATAGATTTTCAAGGCAGAAAAGCATTATTACTACTATAAAGGTTCATGTTATAAGAATGAAATCTTTCACTCAGAAAAATATACAATTCTATTATTTTTCAGTAATGAAAAAAGCCATAAATATACATAAAGGAAAGTTAAGGGAACCAGGATAACTGGAAAAATTCACTCTTACTTAGAGATTTTAACACACTTCTCATGGTAATTGACAGAAAAAATAAATCTTGAAAATTCAGTAAGATATAGAACTTTTGAAAGGCACAATTAGCACTACGAACTTAATGGACATATATAGAACATTGCATTCAACACTTGTGGGGAATACATTCTTTGCAGAAACTAAAGGAAAATTTGCAAAACTTGCTCCTTTACTGAGCCATGAAGCAAATCTCAACAAATGTCAAAGGATTGAAACCATATAGACCACATGTAATTAAGCTAAAAATCATAACAAATTTATAAGTAGAAATCCCCACATACTTGGAAATTGAGAAAGTCAGCTAGGAATAATCTAGGAGTAAAAGAAGAAATCATAATGGCTATTAGAAAATATTTTATCTGAATCAAAACCAATATGAAATATTATTTATAGGAAATTATTTACAGGAATTTGTCATCTAAAATGAAAATGTTAGAAAAGAAAAGAAAAAGGCTATAAAGTAATAAGCTAAGAATCCATCTTAAGAAGCTGTAAAAGAAAAGCAAAATTAATCCAAGGAAGATAAATGAAAAATAAAATAGATGAGAGTAAAACATAGCACAATAGAATAAAACCTATGATAGAGAAGACCAGCAAAGCTAAAATACTATGTTTTGAAAAGGCAAGTTACTATTATATATAGTATTATATATTATTATATATATTATATATATTATTATATATATAATATATATTATATAGTAGTATATAAGTTACTATTATATATAGAAAACCCCAAAAACTCCACCAAAAATCTGTTAGAACTAATAAACAAATTCAGTAAAGTTGCAGGATACAGAATACAAGATCAATATACAAAAATCTGTTGCATTTCTATACATTAATAGTGAACTATCAGAATGAGAACTTAAGAAAACAATGTAATTTACAATTGCATCAAAAAGAATAAAATACCTAGGAATAAGTCTAATCAAGGAGGTGAAAGATCTGGACACTGAAAACCATAAGACATTATTGAAGAAATCAAAGAAGACATATGGAAAGACATGCTGTGCTCATGGACTGCAAGAATAAACATAGCTAAAATGTTCATATTACCTAAAGCAATATACAGATTCAATGCAATCTCAATCAGAATCCCAATGACATTGTTCATGGAAATAGAACAGAGAATCCTAAAATTCATACGGGGCAACAAAAGACCCCAAATAGCCAAAGTAATCCTGAGATAAAGAACAAACCTGGAGGTTTCACATTCCCTGATTTCAAAATATACTACAAAGCTATAATAATCAAAACAGCATGGTACTGGCACAAAACAGACACACAGATCAATGGAAGAGAACCGATAGCCCAGAAACAAAACCACACATCTATGGACAGCTAATCTTCAATAAAGGAGCCAAAAACATACAATGGAGAAAGGAAAGTCTCTTCAATAAACAGTGTTGGGAAACTGGACAGCCACATGCAAAAGAATGAAAGTAGACCATTATCTTACACCATGCACAAAAATCAACTGAACATGGATTAAAGACTCAAATGTAGCACCTGAAACCATAAAATTCCTAGAAGGAAACATAGGGAGTATGCTTTTCAACTTCGGTCTTAGCAATATCTTTTTGAATATCATGTCTCTCTAGGCAAGGGAAACAAAAGAAAAAATAAACAAATGGGACAACATCAAACTAAAAACTTCTGCACAGCAAAGGAAACCATCAACAAAATGCAAACACAACCCACTAACTGGGAGAAAATGTTTGCAAATCATATATCTGATAGAGTTAATATCCAAAATAAACCATCAACAAAATGCAAACACAGCCCACTAACTGGGAGAAAATGTTTGCAAATCATATATCTGATAGAGTTAATATCCAAAATAAACCATCAACAAAATGCAAACACAGCCCACTAACTGGGAGAAAATGTTTGCAAATCATATCTCTGATAAAGTTAATATCCAAAATATATGAAGAACTCATACAACTCAACAACAAAAAAAAGAACTACCCAATCAAAAAATGGGCAGAGGGTATGAATAGACATTTTTCCAAAGAAGATATACAGATGAGCAATAGGCACATGAAAAGATGTTTAACGTCACTAATTATTATGGAAATGGCAAATCAAAACTACAATGAGAAATCACCTGACATCCATCAGAATGGCTAATATTAAAAAGACAAGAAATAACAAGTGTTGGAGAGAACATAGAGAAAAAGAGAACCTTCATACACAGCTGATGGGAATGCAAACTGATGCAACCAATTTGGAAAAGAGTATAGAAATTTCTCAAAAAATTTAAAAAATACCATATGATCCAGCTATTCCATTTCTGGATATTTATCCAAAGAACATGAAAACACTAATTTGAAAAGACATATGCTTCCCTATGTTCATTGCAGCATTATTCACAATAGCCGGGACTTGGAAGGAACCTAAGTTCCCATCAATGGATGAATGAATAAAGAAGATGTAGTTTATATACATACAATGGAATACTACTCAGCTATAAAAAAAGATGAAATCACGCCATTTGCAACAATATGGATGGCTCTCGAGGGTATTATGCTAAGCAAAATAAGTCAGAGAGAGAAAGACTAATGCCATACGATTTCATTCTTATGTGGAAGACAAACACACAGATATGGAAAACAGATTGGTGGCTACCAGAGGGAATGGGGTATGGGAGGGCAAAAGGGGTAAAGGGACACATGTGTATGGTGATAGATGGAAACTAGACTTTTGGTGGTGAACACCATGCAGTCTACACTGAAGCCCAAAGATAATGCTGTCCACCTGAAAATTTCCATAATGTTATAAATCAATGTGACCTCAAAAAAAAATTTTTTAACTCCAGAAGGACCCAGTCATAAAGGTGCCACCACACTACTGTCAGATTTACCTCCAAGAGTTCAACCAGGTTCCCACATTAAACAAACCAAAAAAAATAGGCAGAGGATCTGAATAGATATTTTTCCAAAGAAGAAATACAGATGGCCAACAGATACACAAAAAGATGCTCAACATCACTAATCATCAGGGAAATGCAAACCAAAACCATGATGAGATATCACCTCACACCTGTTAGAATGGCTTTTATCAAAAAGACAAGAATAACAAGTGTTGGTGAGATGTGGATAAAAGGGAACCCTGTACACTATTGGTGGCAATGTAAATTGGTACAGCCACTAGAAAAGAGTATGGAGTTTCCTCAAAAAATTAAGAGTAGAACTACCATATGATCCAGCAATTCCACTTCTGGGTATTTATTCTAAGAAAATGAAGATACTAATTAGAAAAGTTACGTGCATCCTCATGTTCATTGCAGCATTATTTACAACAGCCAAGATATGGAAACAACCCAAGTGTCCACCAATTGATGAATGGATAAGTAGTTTTATATATATATACACACACATACATACATACACACAGACAGCAGAATATTATTCAGCCATAAAACTGCACATGGAAATTTTGCCATATGCAACAATATGGATGGACTTTGAGGGCGTTATGCTAAGTTAGCAATTAAGATAAGGCAGACAGAAAAAGACAAATACCGTATGATCTCACTTATCTGTGAAGCCAAAAAATAATTTAAAATGAGCTCATAATAAAGAGAACAGATTTGTGATTGCCAGAGGTGGGAGGTGAGGGGTAGGCAAAATGGGTGAAGGAGGTCAAAAGGTGCAATCTTCCAATTATAAAATAAATCAAGGAGATGTAATGTACACCATGGTGAATGTAGCTAGTAACACTGTATTGCATATTTGAAAGTTGGTAAGAGAGTAAATCTTAAAACCTCTCATCACAAGAAAAAAATTCTAACTGTATATGGTGATGGATGCAAACTAGATTTATTGTGGTGATCATTTCACAATATACGCAAATAGCAAATCATTACATTGTACACCTGAAACTAATGTATGCCACTTACACTTCAATTTAAAAAATCAGAGTGAGGTGTGGAGCCAAGATGGCGCCGTGAGTAGTCCTCTTTGTCTCTCGCCCTTCGAGTCTACAATTATTTGGACACTTATCGCTTGACAAAGGATATCCAGACAGCATCTCAGGACGTCTGAGACACCCACGCGACTATACATCGGAAGGCGGATGGACTTTCCTCCGGGAGGATGTGGAAATAGGTGAGGGCTCTCCGACCCCGACGGGCAGCCTGGTACCCGCAAGCGGCTTTCTTCCAACGGACGCCCCCAGAGGATCCACGCACGTCTAGGGCAGGAGCGAGAACACAACAGAGGAGCGACGGTGGAAACAGGTGACCAGAACCCTACCTAAACCCCCTGCAATTACTCCTAAACGCAGAGGGAAACTTTGGAGTTGCACACCTGAGCCCGCGGGGAGAGTCTCTCCCCGCCATTGGCGGGGGGATCCAGCCTGGTGCTCGGGGCGCCCGGAGGGTCCCAGAGAGAGACACGGAGGGCACGGAGATCTCCCAGCTGCCGTTGCCCGCCCCGTGGGACTAGGGATTGCCGGAGATCTCGGAGAGGACCGGGGCGGGGGGAATTTTCAAAGGCCGGTCCTGCGACCCGGAGGGGAAGCGCCGGAGCTCCGCCCGGTCAGCAGACAAAACTCTCTGTCTGCCATTAGCAGAGGGGCCACGCTGAGCATTCACGGCTCCGGGAGAGGCCCGGAGAGAAGCCCTGAGGGCGGGGCGACCCCCAGCTGCCGTTGCCCGCCCCGTGGGGCTAGGGATTGCCGGAGATCTCGGAGAGGACCGGGGCGGGGGGAATTTTCAAAGGCCGGTCCTGCGACCCGGAGGGGAAGTACCGGAGCTCCGCCCGGTCAGCAGACAAAACTCTCTGTCTGCCATTAGCAGAGGGGCCACGCTGAGCATTCACGGCTCCGGGAGAGGCCCGGAGAGAAGCCCTGAGGGCGGGGCGACCCCCAGCTGCCGTTGCCCACCCCGTGAGGCTAGGGATTGCCGGAGATCTCGGAGAGGACCGGGGCCGGGGGAATTTTCAAAGGCCGGTCCTGCGACCCGGAGGGGAAGCGCCGGAGCTCCGCCCGGGCAGCAGACAAAACCCTCTGCCTGCGGTTAGCAGAGGGGCCACGCCCAGCATTCACGCTCCGGCAGAGGCCCGGAGAGAAGCCCTGAGGGCGGGGCGACCCCCAGCTGCCGTTGCCCGCCCCGTGGGGCTAGGGATTGCCGGAGATCTCGGAGAAGACCGGGGCGGGGGGAACTTTCAAAAGGCCGGTCCTGCGACCCGGAGGGGAAGCGCTGGAGCTCCGCCCAGGCAGCAGACAAAACTCTCTGTTTGCTATTAGCAGAGGGGCCACGCTGAGCATTCACGGCTCCGGCAGAGGCCCGGAGAGAAGCCCTGAGGGCGGGGCGACCCCCAGCTGCCGTTGCCCACCCCGTGAGGCTAGGGATTGCCGGAGATCTCGGAGAGGACCGGGGCCGGGGGAATTTTCAAAGGCCGGTTCTGCGACCCGGAGGGGAAGCGCTGGAGCTCCGCTGGGCAGCAGACAAAACTCCCTGTCTGTCATTGGCAGAGGGGCCACGCCCAGCATTCACGGCTCCGGGAGAGGCCAGGAGAGAAGCCCTGAGGGCGGGGCGACCCCCAGCTGCCATTGCCCGCCCCGTGGGTCTAGGGATTGCCGGAGATCTCGGAGAGGACTGGGGCTGGAGAGAGTTCCAGAGACCCAGCTTAGTAGCCTAGGGGGAAACCCTATAGGCTCACAGCAGCCTTAGGGAAAGCCTCTGCACAGCACCAGTAGAAGGCACCCAGCCGCCAGCCACAAGGCTGGAAGACCCCAGGGCAAAAGCAGCATAACTAGGTGTACTAACCACAGACTGTAGAAGATGCCAATAGCTCTCCTGCGACCTATAGAGGACAAGTGAGATTTGGTGGGTGCCGACAGCAACGGAGCGACAAATATAAGTGATCCCACCCCTGGCTGCTGGAAAAGCCCATAACACCGTTGCAGACCCCAAGGAGAGAGCACATCTAGGTGGGCTGCAACAGTAGGCACCTGCAGCCTGAAGCCCCCCTGTGACGGCCCCCACAGCAGAGGAGGGAATCCAAAGGGCCACTGTGGCTACGAAGAGGGGCCCAGGCCCAGTTAGCAACTACGGACAGGGTTCCTGGTTGGTGAAATATAAACAGCTGCTCCTCCCACCGCAGCAGCTGAAACAAGTGAAAGGAGCAACTAAACTCTATCTCCATGCGGAGGCACAAATCAACAACATCAAGCAATATGAAAAAATACATCAAATCTCCAGAACAGAAAGAAAGCAACAAATACACAGAAAACAATCCCAAAGAAAATGAGATGTATAACCTAAATGACGATGACTTCAAAACAGCCATCATTAAGATTCTCAATGAGTTAAGAGAGAATTCTGACCGACAACTCAACGAGTTCAGGAGCTATGTCACAAAAGAGTTTGATACGATAAAGAAGAACCAAACAGAAATATTGGAAATGAAGAACACAATAGAGGAGATTAAGAAAAATCTAGATGCTCTGAACAGTAGGGCCGATAATATGGAGGAAAGAATTAGCAATTTGGAAGATGGCAATATAGAATTGTTGCAGGCAGAGGAGGAGAGAGAAGCAAGACTTAAAAGAAATGAAGAAACTCTCCGAGAATTATCAGACACAATTAGGAGATGCAACGTAAGGATTATAGGTATACCAGAGGGAGAAGAGAAGGAGAAAGGGGCAGAAAACCTATTCAAAGAAATAATGGCTGAGAACTTCCCAAATCTGGTGAGGGAGATGGATCTTCAGGTGACAGAAGCCAATAGATCTCCAAACTTTATCAATGCAAGAAGACCAACTCCACGGCATATAGTAGTGAAGCTAGCAAGAGTCAACGACAAGGAGAAAATATTAAGGACAGCCAGGCAAAAGAAACTAACCTACAAAGGAACCCCCATCAGGCTATCAGCAGATTTCTCAGCAGAAACTTTACAGGCTAGAAGAGAGTGGAATGATATATTCAAAAATCTGAAGGACAAAAATCTACAGCCGAGAATTCTCTACCCAGCGAAAATATCCTTCAAATACGATGGAGAAATAAAAACTTTCCCAGACAAACAAAAATTAAGGGAGTTCATTGCCACAAAACCTCCTCTTCAGGAAATCCTCAGGAAAACCCTCTTTCCTGAAAAATCCAAAAAAGGAAAGGGGCTACAAAACCAAGAGCAGAGGAGATAAGTAGAAGGACAACAACAGAGAGTAGTAGCTCTACATCAGAACAGATTAAACCATGGGACGAGAAACAAAGGAAACTGAAGAAAACCGGAAAACAAGACACAAAATGGGAGTGGTAGGCCCCCACGTCTCAATAATCACTCTAAATGTAAATGGATTGAACTCCCCAATCAAAAGACACAGAGTGGCAGGATGGATCAAAGAACAAGATCCAACAATATGCTGCCTCCAGGAAACACACCTCAGCCCCAAAGACAAACACAGACTCAGAGTGAAGGGATGGAGAACAATACTCCAAGCTAATAATGAACAAAAGAAAGCAGGTGTCGCTATACTAATATCAGACAAGGTAGATTTCAAAGCAAAACAGATAAAGAAAGATAAAGAGGGACAGTATATAATGATAAAAGGGACTCTCTACCAAGAAGACATAACACTTATAAATATATATGCACCCAACACAGGAGCACCAAAATTAGTAAAGCAACTCTTAATAGAACTAAAAGAAGACATCAACAACAATACAATAATAGTAGGGGACCTCAACACACCATTAACACCAATGGACAGAACATCCAGACAGAAAATCAACAAGGAAATAATAGAATTAAATGAAAAATTAGACCAGATGGACTTAATAGATATATATAGAACACTTCATCCAAAAACAGCAGGTTACACATTCTTCTCAAGTGCACATGGAACATTCTCAAGGATTGACCATATTTTGGGAACCAAAGCAAACATCAATAAATACAAGAGAGTTGAAATAATATCAAGCATCTTTTCTGATCATAACGCTATTAAACTAGAAATCAACTACAAGAAAAAAGCAGAGAAAGGTGCAAAAATGTGGAGACTAAACAACACGCTTCTCAACAAACAATGGATCATTGAAGAAATTAAAGAAGAAATCAAATATTATCTGGAGACAAATGAAAATGAGAACACGACATACCAAATCATTTGGGATGCAGCAAAAGCAGTCCTAAGAGGGAAATTCATCGCAATACAGGCTCACCTCACTAAACAAGAAAAAGCTCACGTAAGCAACCTCAAACGACACCTAACAGAACTAGAAAAAGAAGAACAAACAAAGCCCAGAGTCAGTAGAAGGAGGGAAATAATAAAAATAAGAGCAGAAATAAACGATATTGAAACAAAAAAGACAATAGAAAGGATCAATGAAACAAAGAGTTGGTTCTTCGAAAGAATTAACAAAATTGACAAACCCCTAGCCAGACTCACCAAGAAAAGAAGAGAGAAAGCGCAAATTAATAAAATCAGGAATGAGAGAGGAGAAATCACAACAGATACCAATGAAATACAAGAGATCATAAGAGAATACTATGAAAAACTATATGCCAACAAATTGAACAACCTGGAAGAAATGGACAAATTCCTAGACTCCTACAATCTCCCCAAACTGAATCAGGAAGAAATGGAGAATCTGAATAGACCAATCACAAGAAAGGAAATAGAAACGGTAATCAAAAACCTTCCCAAAAACAAGAGTCCAGGACCAGACGGCTTCTCTGGAGAATTCTACCAAACATTCAAAGAAGACTTAATACCTATTCTCCTCAAACTGTTCCAGAAAATTGAGAAAGATGGAGAACTCCCTAACACATTCTATGAAGCCAACATCACTCTGATCCCCAAACCTGACAAGGACAACACAAAGAAGGAGAACTACAGGCCGATATCACTGATGAACATAGATGCAAAAATCCTCAACAAAATTTTGGCAAACCGATTACAGCAATACATCAAAAAGATTATACACCATGATCAAGTGGGATTTATACCAGGGACACAGGGATGGTTCAACATCCGCAAGTCAATCAACGTGATACACTACATCAACAAAATGAAAAACAAAAACCACATGATCATCTCAATAGACGCAGAGAAAGCATTCGACAAGATCCAACACCCATTTATGATAAAAACCCTCAGTAAAATGGGTATAGAAGGAAAGTACCTCAACATAATAAAGGCCATATATGATAGACCCACAGCCAACATCATACTCAATGGACAAAAGCTGAAAGCCATCCCTCTGAGGACAGGAACAAGACAAGGGTGCCCACTTTCACCACTCCTATTCAACATAGTACTGGAGGTGCTGGCCAGAGCAATTCGGCAGGAAAAAAAAATAAAAGGAATCCAAATAGGTAACGAAGAAGTAAAACTCGCGTTGTTTGCAGACGACATGATCTTATACATAGAAAACCCCAAAGAATCCACAGAAAAACTATTAGAAATAATCAACAACTACAGCAAAGTAGCAGGGTATAAAATTAACGTGCATAAATCAGTAGCATTTCTATACACTAACAATAAACTAACAGAAAAAGAACTCAAGAACTCTATCCCATTCACAATCGCAACGAAAAGAATAAAATACCTTGGGATAAACTTAACCAAGGAAGTGAAGGATCTATACAATGAAAACTACAAGACTTTCTTGAAAGAAATTGACGATGACATAAAGAGATGGAAAGACATTCCTTGCACATGGATTGGAAGAATAAACATAGTTAAAATGTCCATACTACCCAAAGCAATATACAGATTCAATGCTATCCCAATCAGAATCCCAAGAACATTCTTCACAGAAATTCAACAAACAATCCTAAAATTCATATGGGGGAACAAAAGACCACGAATTGCTAAAGCAATCTTGAGCAAGAAAAACAAAGCCGGCGGAATCACAATCCCTGATTTCAAAACATACTACAAAGCTACAGTGATCAAAACAGCATGGTACTGGTACAAAAACAGGTGCACAGATCAATGGAACAGAATTGAAAGCCCAGAGATAAAACCACACATCTATGGACAGCTAATCTTCGACAAAGGAGCAGAGGGCCTACAATGGAGAAAAGAAAGTCTCTTCAACAAATGGTGCTGGGAAAACTGGACAGCCACATGCAAAAGATTGAAAATCGACCATTCTTTTTCACCACACACCAAAATAAACTCAAAATGGATCAAAGACCTAAAGATTAGGCCTGAGACAATAAGTCTTTTGGAAGAGAATATAGGTAGTACACTCTTTGACATCAGTTTCAAAAGAATCTTTTCGGACACTGTAACTCCTCAGTTGAGGGAAACAATAGAAAGAATAAACAAATGGGACTTCATCAGACTAAAGAGCTTCTTCAAGGCAAGGGAAAACAGAATTGAAACAAAAAAACAGCTCACTAATTGGGAAAAAATATTTACAAGCCACTTATCCGACAAAGGGTTAATCTCCATAATATACAAAGAACTCACACTGCTTAACAACAAAAAAACAAACAACCCGATCAAAAAATGGGCAGAGGACATGAACAGACATTTCTCAAAAGAAGATATGAATATGGCCAATAGACACATGAAAAGATGTTCATCATCGCTAATCATCAGGGAAATGCAAATCAAAACTACACTAAGATATCACCTTACCCCCGTTAGATTGGCAAAAACATCCAAAACCAAGAACGACAAATGTTGGAGAGGTTGTGGAGAAAGAGGAACCCTCATACACTGTTGGTGGGAATGCAAACTGGTACAGCCACTATGGAAAACAGTATGGAGATTTCTCAAAAAGTTAAAAATAGAAATACCCTATGACCCAGCCATCCCATTACTGGGTATCTATCCTAAGAACCTGATATCAGATATCTCAAGAGTCCGTTGCACCCCTATGTTCATCGCAGCATTATTTACAATAGCCAAGACGTGGAACCAGCCTACATGCCCAGAAACTGATGATTGGATAAAGAAGATGTGGTATATATACACAATGGAATACTACTCAGCCATAAAAAAAGACGAAATTGGCCCATTCACAACAATGTGGATGGACCTCGAGGGCATTATGTTAAGCGAAATAAGTCAGTCAGAGAAAGACGAACTCTATATGACTCCACTCATAGGTGGAAATTAGTATATTGAGAAGGAGATCTGATCGGTGGTTACCAGGGAAAAGGGGGGGTGGGGGGAGGGCACGGAGGGGGTAGTGGTGTACCCACAACATGACTAACAAAAATGTACAACTGAAATTTCACAAGCCTGTAATCCATCATAACATTAATAAAAAAAAAAAAAAAAAAAAAAAAAAAAAAAATCAGAGTGAGTCACCATAATTATAGAACAAAGGACCAAAATCACACGACACAAGGATAATTCTCAGCAGATGCAAGAAAAACCATTTGATTTAATTCAACATCCATTCATTAAAATGTCCTCTTAGCAAAACAGGGATAGAAAAAACTTTCTTAATGTGAAAAGAAGTTACCTTTTTTCAAACCTACAGCACATATGTTCAGCACATATACAGCATATAAGTAATGGTTATACATTTAAATCTTTTCCATCCAAATGATGAACAAAACAAAATACCAGCTCTTATCACAACCATCCTACATTGTGCTTGAGGTCACATCGAGTGCAGTAGGGTGAGGAAAAAAAGAAAGTATATAAATTCTTTAAAGGAAGAAAGCTGTATTTCATTTACAGATGACATTTTCATATAATTGCAATTCAAAAGAGTCTATAGATGAACGATGCAAATTAATAATTAGGTGTCAATATTCAAACAAATAAAAATTAGATACAACCACCTCCCACTTCAAAACATACACAAAAATCAATTCCATGGAGACTAAAGAACTCATTGTGAAAAGCAAAATTATAAAGTTTTCGAAGAGATTACTGGAAAATATCTTCCTAAACTCAGGAAGAAAGGACTTCTTAAACCAGACACAAATAAAGCACTAATAAAAAGGAAAGTACTAATAAATTCAATTAAAATAAAAAATATTTATTTAGCAAACAGCACTGTATAAAGAGTGAAAAGACAAATCATAAACGTAGAGACAATATTTGTAATACATAGAACCAACAAAAGACTACTATCTAGAATATTTAAATAGTTCTATAAATAAATTAGACTATGACAGATAAGTAAATGGAAAAATGAACAAAAATTTAAACAACCAGTTTCAACATTAGGAAATAAAAATATTAAGCATTTAAAAGGTATTTAATCTCTTTATTAATCACTGAAATATAAAATCAAACCATCAGGAGATGCCCCAAATGCACACACACCGAAATGACCGCCATAAAAAGGCCGACACCACCAAGTGTTATCAAGGATGTGGTGCAACCAGAACCCTCAAATATTGCTGGAAGAAGTGCAATTTAGTACAATCTCTTTGAAAGTTAATTTGACATTTATACTAAAATTGAAGATAGGGACATCCTAGAACCCAGCAATTCCTCTACTAGGTATGTATGCAACAGAAAGGAATGCATGTGTGGACCTAGAAACATATACAAGAATGATCACTGTAGCATTATTCCTAACAGCCAAAAAACTAACTATTCCTTCAGCAATAGATTGCATGAGTAACATGTGCTATTGCCATTCAATGAAGCAACTCACAGAAATGGAAATAAGCTACCACTACATACAGCTGTCTACATGAATGTCACAGAAGTAAAATATTGAGAAAAAGAAGCCAAAAAAAGAGGACATACTGTATGAGTGCATTAACATGAAGTTCGAAAGTACAAAATAAGGGCCAGCCCGGTGGCGCAGTGGTTAAACTCGCAGGTTCCACATCTCGGCAGCCCGGGGTTCACCGGTTCAGATCCCAGGTGCACACATGGCACCACTTGGCACACCATGCTGTGGTAGGCATCCCACATATAAAGTAGAGGAAAATGGACACGGATGTTAGCTCAGGGCCAGGCTTCCTCAGCAAAAAGAGGAGGACTGGCAACAGTTAGCTCAGGGGTAATCTTCTTCTTCAAAAAAAAAAGGCAAAATAAAAATAAAATATTAGAAAGGGAAGGGAGATTATTTTACTTTAAGGAGAGAAAAGTAATGATCAGCAGGATACACAAGAGGAGCTTCAGCAGTGCTGGCTATGGTCTACTTCTAAATCTGGGAAGTGATACAGAGTGATTGGTTTCTAATAATTTTGTTACTACCCAAGGAGGGTCCCTGCTCACCACAAGACATGCCAATAGTCAGGAGGCAAGGTGGTAGGAGAGAAAGAAATTTATTACAGCTTGCTAGCAAGAGGAAAGATGGCTGACTAATGACCAAAAGAACCATCTCACAGAACAAAGACCATGGGCCAGTTATACATGGGTCTGGTCTCCAGGTGGGGGAGGGGGCTGGTCTCTGGGTGGGGGCTGCATCTTATCTTTCGGTGGGGGCAGACACCTGGTCTCAATTCCTCATAGTCCTTTGTTTAACTGGATATGCGTCAGAGATGGGAACAACATTCATTCTATACTGTGATCTTTCCATTGTGGTTCATGATGGTTATCAGCATAGACTCTTTGCCTGGGGGCCATCACACTCCTAAGGAACTCAAAAGAACAAAGTTATCATCTTAAAGCAGCTGGGAGGAGTCACAAAATCTACAGAACATGTCTGGGCTAGTTAATCAGAGGTCATTCAAAGTTATAATATGGTTTCTTTTCTACAATATGGTTTCTCTTATGTCAACCTTGTGTTGAGCCAGTATCAATTTCTTAGGTGTGTATTTGTGTTTTGTGCAGTTTTCTGTATGTGTTATATTTCACTATTTAATTTTTTTTAATATACACAATGAAATACTGCTACATACCCACAAGAATATCTATCTACATTTCTATCACTCAAAAAGCTTTGACAAGAGAAAGATTCTTTTTAAGGTTTGGGGTGAACTCATTTAGCAGCAAAACACAATCTGAATTTACATAAGTCTATGTTTAGTATTTATTATTGGCTGTACTTTGTGTGAACTTCAGTCACTCTGTTGTGGAAATACTGTGTATTTGACTATGGAATGCAACCCCAGAACCTGCTGAGAGAATGGTAGACAACATACGTATAATTCCAAATCCAAAAGTTCTGAAATCTGAAAGTCGGAAGACAAGAAGAGTCTATAGTGAGAGGTTGTGACCTGTACAAGATGACAGTGAACATGAATGCCCTTTAGCTACATGTATCCACATACGTGAATTGAAAGGAATAACGTTGAGTAAAATAAGTAATTTACAAAAGAATACAAAAAGTGTAATTTCATTCACATGAAAGACAAAAGGAGGCGAAATGAGAATACTGTAGATAGTTTACACATATATGCATGTTCGTTTGCAAACCGGCCGCCATACTCAGAAGGCAAGGAGAAACCACAAAAAGAGGCAGGCCACTCCAGATGGGTAGGTGGCAGTTTTGGTCAGGAAGGAAATTTACTTATGAGGTTTGTCTTGGGTGGCCCGAAGACAAGTATGTCTCTACACCTGTGCTCCAGAATATTAAAAGTTTACATGGAGGCCTTAACTGGGTTGAGTCACGTATAGCATCCAGAAGGTCTCAATAACATATTGCTCTCACAAGACTGCATCCTTGAAAATAGTTCCTACTGTGGGGACTATGGGCAGACCATATTTTCCAAGGACAGGGGAGGAGGGAGGAAGCTCTGATTGCCCAGGTCCAGCTCTTGGGTCAACCAAAAGTCACATCCTGTCAATGACCTCCCCCAACAATGCATATGTGACAAGACAACAAAAAAAATTAAAAATTATATATAATATTCACAATGGTAATTTCCTCTAAAGGAGGCGGAAAGGAATATGATCAATAAGAGGCACACAAGGGTCTCCTAAGGGATTGAGCCATATGCTATTTAAGCTGAGTGGTGGGAGAATGGGCATTAATTTTATTCTCATTCTTTAAACAGCACTCATATGTTTTACACACTCTTTTGTATGTAAGATACATTTACAACATTAATAAATAAATCCAGAGATTGTGCCCTGGGCCTTAAATAGAGTCTACATATTATTCATATCTCTATTCTCTGGGGATATAGAAAATAAGAACGTTCCTTCTTCTACATGACATTTGAAGGGGATGATTGTGATCTCTGATCTATTCAATCTTTATTTTTTTTACTTACTTTCTAGGACATACTGTATATCATCCATGAGGACTGGGCTCTAATTTGAAAGTGTGGACTCCATGACAGAGACGGGCCCTGTTCAGGGTTAGCGCCAGGAGGATTGTCCAAGTGGCAACTCACCCAAGGGAAAAAAATCAGGAATGCTCCCGTGGATCCTAGCCCTGGTCATTCTGAATGGAATTATCACTGACATTGCTGGGACTTGGGGAGCCACAGTCCAGAGGGGACAGCTGGGAGGTTGGACAATCGTTCCATCTTGTCTCTAACTAGGAGGTGTGGGAATGGCTCCCAGGAGGCACTGCCTGTGAAAAGTCAGCAGCTCCTCCTGGCTTCTGTGCCTGAGCTATCACTCAAGACCTGAGTCTTCAGTCTGTGCTGTTCCCACAGACAGGAAAGAGCTTTGTGACTCCAAACATGTCTTCTTGGGGAGACAATGGGACAGTGAACTCAATCTCCTTCGTGTAAGTGTCAGAGACCAAGGCTTGTCAGCATCTCTAGGTAAGAACTGAGACATAAGGATGGGGAGAGAAAGCAGTGTCCACCCAAGGCCCAAGGGTGCACATGGACATGCAAGTGTGTGTGTGCACACATGTGCACACACACACAGAACCTATAGAGCTTCTCCCTTTTTCCTTTCCCCTTTTCTTCTCTAACATCACTATCCATCAATCATTTTCTTGCTCTTATGATCACCATGGGGGGCGCCTAGCTCTGGGGTTCATCATGTACCTGATGGTCCAGACTGAAGGTGTTGTGGAGAATGGCTCTCAGACCACCCTTCTCCAAGCCCCATCATAGCATCGGTGTACTAACAAAGCATAATTCACTCTCAGTACTCAGACAGGTGTGGTTCCCAGAATCACTCTCAGCCACCACACAGCTAAATATCAGTAATTTACGCCTCCACATCCATTCAGAGCTTACCAGACTCGTTCACATCCTTTCTTCTTCTTGAAACTTGAGCCAGTGAACAACAATTGAAGATAGACTTATTTATTCCCATTGTGCAATTAATAATTTGGGGGGCTCTGATGATTAAGTTATTCAATCAAGTTTTTGCTTGGTTTCCAGATGCCAAAACAAATGCTTTGCCATTGACAGTTCTCAGTAGAGTCATAACATTTCAAAGGTGCTGCTGCTGCTGCTGCTGATGACAATGGTGACAATGATGATGATGACTTTCAGTATTGACATCTCACAATTTACAAGCCCAACCCACAGGCAGTGACCAGGACACTACAAAGACAAGCATACACATTTTATTAAAAACAGAAATAACAATAACAGATAATATTTATTCAGCACACACTATGTGCCAGCCTTGCTCTAAGTATTATATAATTGTGATCTAATTTAATCCTCATGACCACTATATATAGTAAACTCCATCATTACCCCATTTAAACAGATGTAGAAACTGAAGCCAAAAATGGTTGTGACTTTCTCAAAGTCACATCAAGAGTAAAAAGTGAGAAAATTCTATCAAACCCCAGAGGGTATATCATATTTTTAATCATGACACTAAACAAATATGACATTAAAACATGCTGCCAATGACTGTTCAATGCGTTTATTTCTCCACATCATCAGATAGGAACGTTGGAATTTCTCATCTTGATTGCACAGCATGGTTGATAGAGAAACTTCAGCTGATTCCAGCATTTGGTCCCCTGAACAAACCTATCAGGTAGGATTATTATCATCTATATCTTATAGACAAGAAAAGCAAAGCTCAAAGGAAATAAACACATCCCCAAGTTTAAAAGGCACGTGAGAAACAAGCTATAAAGCACATCGTCTGATGCTTTTCCACTACATCATGTGTCCCGGGGTCACATTGCATCAAGTATCACTAACAATGACAATAACATCACTACCTTTGAGTAATCTGTCCTCCATATATGTTACCTCAATAATAACTTCAATGACTCTCTCAAGTAGTTACACATGGTGCAGACTAGGAAACAGATTCAGAGTTAAGTAATTGACCAAGGTCAGGATGAAAATAAGGAACAGAGAAAGGATTCCCATCCTGTCTCCAGGATATCAAAGCCCAGATGTGAAAATGAAAGATGTTGATGGTGAAGTCGATCATTAAACTGAAAATGACGAGCCGTGAATGATAAAGCACTTTTCAGTTTGCAATGTGCTCATATCCACGCTACCCTCACTGAAGAGCACTTCCAGCACACCTGGAGACTTCTAAGTCTCAGCTGGCTCCTCTCTGAAGAAACTATTCCTTCTTCCATGTCCCTCAACATGCACTCGCACTCACAGACATACACACAGAGCACCCTGTATTGCCCACTAAATCCTAGCGTATGAATGACCCCACAAGACAATGAAATTAAAACTGCTCTAAAGTTGTCTTAAAAAGGGAATTAAATTTGAAGAGATTCTTTCAGGTGAATCCCAGTTCAGTCTCACTCAGACAATCCGTGGGGAAAACTTGCCACATCACAGGAAACTCCAACCTACATCTCCACCCTGATGCCTCATCATCATGGTCCACAGCCCTCATATTGGTCCATATTTGCAAACTTCTGTTACAGCTACTTGTGAATCCCAGTGTCCTGAATAGAGAAAAACATACCAAAGTCCTTGAACTCTGTAGTACTTAGAGCCTAGCTTTATTTACGCAAGATTCTGCTCTAATTTCTCTGCCTCAGAAGGAAATTAGAAACCAAACCAGCATCTCTGACTTCCTGCTCCTGGACTTCTCTGAACACCCAGAGCAGCAGCCTCTCCTGTTTGGGTTCTTCCTGGGCATGCACCTGGTCACCGTGTTGGGGAACCTGCTCATCATCCTGGCCATTGGCTCTGATCAGCACCTCCACACTCCCATGTACTTCTTCCTGGCCAACCTGTCCTTCATCGATACCTGCTTCTCCTGCACCATTGTCCCCAAGGTGTTGGTGAACATTCAGCCACAGCACCACACCATCACCCACACTGGATGTCTCATGCAGATGTATTTCTTCATGGCATTGACCCTGCTGGATGACTTCCTGCTGGCCGTGATGGCATATGACCGCTATGTGGCCATTTGTTTCCCTCTCCACTACACCATGATCATGCATCCCCAACGATGCCTGCTGCTGGTCGCTGCATCCTGGCTCTGCTCCCACCTCCTGGCCTTCTCACTCACTCTCCTGATGTCTCAATTCTCCTTCTGTGCCTCTCATTCCATCCAACATTTCTTCTGTGATCTTCTCCCACTCCTCAAACTTGCCTGTTCAGATACCCATATCTTTCAGGTCATCATGTTTGCTGAAGCAGCCCTTCGGGAGTGGTCCCTCTCACCTGTGTCCTGGTCTCTTATGCCCACATCATCCATACCATTCTAAGGGTCCCCTCTGCTGGGGGGAAGCACAAAGTCTTCTCTACCTGTGGCTCTCACCTGACAGTGGTCACTCTCTTCTATGGGACACTCTTTCTGGTGTATTTCCAGCCCTCATCCTCCTACTCAGCAGATACTGGAATGGTGGTGTCTGTGGTATACACAATGGTCACCCCCATGCTGAACCCCTTTATCTACAGCCTGAGGAACAGGGACATGAAGGCCACTTTGTGGCAACTCCTTGGCTTGGGAAGATGGTCTATCCCATAAAGAATCCTTTTCCAGAAGAAAAGTCCAGGCTTTTTGAAATGCCTTCCTCATTAGACTTCTCTATTATGATTTTGAAAAGCTCAAGGTTAAGGCAGGATGGATGCTCAGCATCACAAGCAGGTTTAACAAAGAAAGGATGCCTGACTTGGCAGGACTGAAACAGGACCAATCGGCTGAAGACAGGGCTGCAGGCTAGAGAGAGGGAGTGACCAGCGATCCCTACAGGGTATCAAAGCAAAAATTGCACCAGACAAATTTAAACAGGGACGGAAGACTTTATTCAAGTCTGTTGCAATAGGGAGAGAGAGCAGAACACTGTTTAAACTCAGGTCCACCAAAACAAAGGGTGGGAGGATTTTTAAGTGCTGAGATGAGTACAAAACACAGGCCATCTGTATTTCATAACTGGTTTTACCTAAAGGAAAAATATGCTTACCATACCTTTATGACAGGATGTAGTTTTGCAACTTGGAACAAGCATCAACCACCAGAGTTAAGCTTCTACTCTACCTCAATATATGTGCATTGTAAAAGAATGTAAAACACAAAAAACTAGGAAAAAGAAAGAGATCACTCACCATCCCACCATCCCTCCATTTAAAGACAATCATTGTTAATATTTTACATCATTACCTGTCTGTCTTTTTCTAAATGCTCTCGTTTTTGCTTTGATGAGAAAATTCTGTAAGCACAATTGTATATAAATTTTTTTACTTAATCTATAACATGAGTTGTCTCCCTATGACTTCTGGATCTTTCTTTTTCTATAGCAATATTGAGGGGGCATTGTGCAATATGATTGCTCTTTTCCTCAGAAAAACACTGAAGAAAGGAATCTTATTTTGGAAGGAAGGTAAAGAATCATAAAAAATAGTTGTGCAGCAAGTGGGTGGTAAAGAGAAAGCTGGGTAGAGAACAGAACTGGATACGGGCCCCTCTTCCCACATTAAAGCCTTCTCAGCCCAGAAGAAGGGAGCAGAGGCAGGCGGGTTTCCCTGGGCAAGAAGATGCCTCTCACTGGAGGATGGCACTTAGGATGACTGGGACAGGGGACAAGGAGCAGCAAGTGCTACTTAGGGTAATCAAACAGTATCAATAGTGCTTTATATTGAATTGCATCAGCTTTTTGTACATTAAAAATATATGTCATTGGGGGCCTGCCCCGTGGCCAAGTGGTTAAGTTCATGTACTCCACTGTAGGCAGCCCAGTGTTTCGTTGGTTCGAATCCTGGGCGCGGACATGGCACCGCTCATCCAGCCATGCTGAGGTGGCATCCCACTTGCCACAACTAGAAGGACCCACAACTAAGAATATACAACTATGTACAGGGGGGCTTTGGGGAGAAAAAGGAAAAAAATAAAATCTTTAAAAAGAAAATATATATACATATCCTTGTCTACTTTGTTTTTCTGACATTCCCAGTTAATACTTCATCTTTTAACTTTGGGACCTTTTTTTATGTAAAGTTTTCAATTTGTATATTATATATCAAGAGGCTTCCCTCTTTGTGGCCTCTTCTGCTTGTGATATAATGAGAAAAATCTCTATGCAGATTCAAATGAATAGTTGACTTTTTTTCATTTTCTCATGGTGCATTATTTTTTAATGAAACATTTTAAAAGGAAATAACATAGTTCAAGTGGTTCTTTCCCAACACATTCCTCTCATTTTCTGCAAGAATTTTCTCCCTTTTTTTTTCTTTTGGTTTCTTTGTTTCACACAATTCTTAACAGATAGAAATGCAGAGTGTCTCTGAGCTGTCAATCTCTCTTATACACCAGCTACATTCTACTTCACGGTCTTTACTCACACATCTTCCTCTCCGTGGTGACTTCTCCTTCTCCAGGCCAACTAAGACCCACTCCTCTACAACCTCTATCTAGTCCCGCTGCTCACAGAGATCACCTGAAGGAATTTCTTCTTTAATTTGCCTCTTTGTATTAATGTGTGTTGAAGCTATAGAGACTTATTCAAATGGAGTAAACTATACACATAGGAATACTTTGTAATTCTCTTTAGTAGGTTAACTTCAATGTTCGGTCCTTCTCTAATAGAATGATAGAGTTTGAAGTATCCAGATGTCTCAGATATTGTGGCAAAAGCTAGGTCAATGGTGAATATTCTGATTCCTGGTCACCAAGGACAGCAAATATAGAAGCAGACCCACCTTGGAAAGAAATACAGAATCTATCGTGGAACGTATTCAGAGCTCCCCTCCAAGTAGTTCTTTAATTTCAACTGGAATTACCAAAAGAGAGCAGTGCATTCAGTCTAAGGATGGCAACTACACAGCCAACCAAGGCTAGGTGCCAACTTCACAGACAACTCCAGGCACAAAGGACCTTACCTGAACACAAAGTGCTGCAAATAGGTCTTCCTAACTCAGAGCTCACCCTCATTTTGCTACCTGTGCTGCCGCCCAACTCCCCAAATCTACATACATAAGAAGGAAAGCTCATAGACAAATAAGCAAAAGACTAGAATAGATATGTCACAAGAAATGTATAGATTAAGTGTCAATAAACATTGAAAGTTTCTCAACCACTATCAGTCATCAGGAAAATGCACACTAAAGCCACAATGCAACACCAGCAAACGCCTGCCTGAATGACTACAACTACAGAGACTGATGAAATAAGTAATTGTAGCACATGAAGCAGCAGTATCTTTCAGACGCTGCTGGTGAGAGTGTAAATTTGTACAACAGTAGAATTACTTCATGGTATCTACTAAAGCTGACATGTGCATTATGGTATGATCCAGAAACTCCATTCATAAGGATATATCCAAGAGGAATCCACAAGTCTGGAATAAAAATGCTCACAGCAGTACTATTTGTTATAGCCAAAAACTGGAGACAAGTCAAATGCCCACCAACAGTAACATCGACAAATAAATTCTAGGTTATTCACCAATCCAATTCTACACAGCAATGAAAACAAATAGACTACTGTTAAGTGTAAATAAATGGATATAACTCTCATATTATCGGGTAAAAGGAGTCTGATACAATAAAGCAAGTACTGGAAGATTCCATATGTGTAAAGTTCAAAAACAGGCACACTCACCAATAAAATAAAAGTTGAGTTGTTTGGGGAGAGGGGAGAAGATTGGTAATTTAAAGGATACCCAAAGAGGGTTTCTGGGCTGTTGTTCATATTCTGTTTCATGACCTGGCTGCTGGCTTAATAGATGTGTTCAAGTTGAAAAAATTCACCAAGCCATACATTTATTACTTTGGGCACTTTTATGTATATCTTAATTCCTCAATTAAACATTTACTTGAAAACTTGAAAGCTAAATGCATAAAGATTGAAAATAGAAAGTTGAAAAACCATATACTATAAAAATATAGGCATAGCTATATCATTATCAAACAATTAGACTTTAAGACAAAGCATTATTACAGATATAAAGTTTCATGTTATAAGCATGAAATTTTTCATTCACCAGGAAGATACAACAGTTCTAAAATTTTTGAGTAAAATAATTGCCATAAATAGACATTTAAAATTGATAGAACAACAAAGAGAACAAGACAAAAACACACTCTTAGTAGAAGATACTTAACAGAAGATACTTCTGTTAGTCATTGATAGGACAAGTAGGGCAAAAAAATCAGTAAATATATAAAAGATTTGAAAAGCACAATAAACAATACTAACCTAATACACACATATAAAATATTGCATCCAATACTTGTGGAGAACACATTCTTTTCAAGCACACAGGAACATTTTAAAAACTTGACTGTATACTGAGCCATAAAGCAAATCTCAACAAATTTCAAAGGATTGAAATCATACAGAACACGATGCAACTAAGCTAAACATCAATAATAAAACTATAACTTGAAAACTCCCCAGATAACCAGGAATTAAAGAACATAGTTAGAAATTATCTAGGAGTCAAATTTTAAAAATGGTAAACATTAAAAAATATTTCATATGAATGGAAACCAATATGCTGCATAAGGGAAAATGTGGGATGCAACTAAAACATTATTTAAGGGAAATTTATAGCCATACATATAAAACTTAAAAAAAGAGGGAAAGCTGCAAAATACAAAGTAAGCATCCAGCATGAATACAAAAGGAATAGCAAAATCAATGCAAGAACAGTGAAAGAAAGATAGAGAAAAAATACTGAAATAGAAAGAAAATACAATAGAGAGGGTCGAAGAAGCTAAAACATTATTCTTTGAAAATATCAACAAAACTTATATCCCTCTGATGAAACTGATCAATAACTAATAAGAAAAAAATAAAGACATCTCTTCAGATATTAAAATAAAATGAGAGGATGTTATGAATAATGTTATGTCAATAAATTTGAAATTTTAGATAAAAGAGACAAACCACTATAAAAATATAGCATTAAAACTGATGTAAGAAGAAATTTAAAATCTGAATAGATCTATAACCATCGAGAAAATTAAATCAGTACTCAAAATCTTTTTTCAAAGAAAATTCCTGGCCCAGATGGCTAAAACAGGGGATTCACTAAAAAAAAATATTTTCAAGAAAGAATTAATTCTTATCTTACCAAACTCTTCCAGATAATAAAACATAAGAGATATCCACAAGACTCCTTTATGAGATAAGCAAACCTTGGCATCAAAAGCTGACAATGTCATTACATAAAAGGGCAATTACAATCCGATCTCATTAATGAATATAAACTTACAAAACACTAGCAAAACAAATCCACCAGAGCATAAGAAAAGATAATTTTTCATGATCACGTTGGATTTTTCCAGTAATGCAAGGTTGGTTTAACTTCAAAAATTAGTCAAAGACCTTTTCCTCTTTCAGAGATTATGTCTAGAGGCATACAAAAGGGTTTAGCATTTGAGGAACTGTGACAGGTTATCCTACAGTAGAACCTCTAACAAAACTAGACTGTCCCAAACCCCTGATAGTAGGTTTGCATTTATACTAAGAAGGTGAGAAAGCACCAAAATCTACATGTGGCGTGTGGCCAGGACTACTTTAAGAGTTTTGTTCTCTGACACCTAAAGTTCTTATAAAGCTGTCTAAAACAATCAAACAAACAAACACTCACACACATGCCAGTAGAGTCTATGATGCTTCCATATGTGCTAAATTGTCCATTTCAGGATCAAACATGCTTTCCTTATTGTCTTAGTCAGCCCGTGCTGCCTTAACAAAATACCACAAACTCAGTGGTTTAAAAAATAGACAATTGCTTTCTCACAATCCTGGAGGCTGGGAGCCCAAGATCAGAGTGCCATCATGGTCAGATTCTGGTGAAAGCTTGCCACTCTGGCTTGCCACCTTCTCTCTATGTCCTCACATGGCAGAGAGAGCAAAATCTCTCTCCTTTCCTCTTCTTATAAGGTTGTGGTCCTATCAGATTAGGGCTCTATCCTTAAAACCTCATTTAACTTTAATTATATGTTAAAGACCCTGTCTCCAGATAGCCACAGTGGGGGTCAGGGCTTCAACATATGAAATTTGGGGGACATAATTTGGTCCACAGTACTTACTGAGGAGCAAAAAATCATTGCAAAATGTTGACAGCACAAGCAGAGTCAGAAAGCAAAATTTTTTAAATAGTTATATATTTTTGTCTGGTAAAAAAAAATCTAAATGCTTTTAAAAATCAATCAAAGTAATTCCAGTGGGCTGGGACTCAGGGGGCGACAGTCTAGAATTGCTTCATCTTGTCTCTAGAAAGTCTGGGATTGGGTCCCAGGAGACCCTGTATGTGAATAGTTGGCAGTTCCTCTTGAGTCTTCAGTCTGTGCAGCTGCAGCAGAGAGGGAAGGTCTCTGGAGCTCCAATCGTGTCTTTCTGGAGAGGCAAAGGAGCAGGGAACCCACCCTCCTTGGTGATAGAGTCAGGCACTGAGGTTGGCCAGCACTTCCAGGTAAGCACTAAGGCACTGGCATGGGGAGGGAGACCACAGTCTACCAAAAGCCCTACGTGTACACAGGCACATGCACTAACACACACACACATAGCCCATTAGAACTTCTCCCTTTTCCCTTTTCTTTCCTACATCTCTCTCACTCTCTGCCTATTATTTCCCAGATCCTCTGGTCTCCATGAGCAGTGCCAATCTCAGGTGTTCATCAGGTTCCTGATGGTCCAGCCTGAGGTCATTATGGAGAGTCGCAGACTTCCCTTCCTCAAGCTCCATCAGTGACAGCACGTAGCACCTGTGCAATAACAAAGCCCGTGGATATGAGAACTTTGTAAATGGAAGAGCATTTTATTAATAAAGGGCACATCACTTCATTTTCATCACCAACCTCACCATCACAGCATCAGTTCTAAGATCACATCCACTTGGACAGGAGTGGTTCATAGAATCACTCTCACCACCACCCTTGGCCATTACCAGCACTATACTCTGCTACCACTATTTGCAATTTACTAAACCTGCTCACATTCTTTCTTTTTTTTAATTAGAGTCAGTGAATAACTGTTTAAAATAGATTTATTTATTCCCATTGTACAGTTAATGATACCTGGCTTTGCGTGATTAAGTTATTTGACCGAGTTTACCATCGGTTTTCAGATGCCAAAGCAGATGCTCTGTCAGTGATAGTTCTGACTAGAGTCATAACCCCACAAAGACAGTGATGGTGATGATGATGATGGCTCTTCATCTCAAACCTCATAATTCACAAACCTGTCTCCTCTCAAACAGTGACCAGGACCAATGACACGGGGTGAAGCACTCTCATGTATTAACAACAACAATAACAACAACAGCTAATATTTACTGAGTACTTACTATGTGCCAGCCTTGGTCTAAATATTTTATAATCACTATCTAATTTAATCCTCACGACCATGTATACAGTAAATTCTAGTATTACTCATATAAACAGATGTGAAAGCTGAAGACCAGAAAGACTTTCCCAAAGGCACACAGAGAGCAAAGAGTGGGGAAGTTCAGACTCCAGAGGGGACATTATATTTTTAATCACCATACTAAACAAGTGTGACATTAACACATGCTGCCTCTGGCTGTCGATTGCACTCATCCCTCCACGCCATCAAACAGGGACATTGGAATTTCTCATTTTGACTGCACGTCATGGTTCATGAAGAAACTTCTATTAATCTAGCATTTTTCTCCTCAGTAAACCTATCAGGTGGTGTTATTATTTGACCTAAACACAAAGAAAGCAACCTCAAAGGGGGCATTTACCTAAGTGAAAAAAGACGTGAGAAGCAGCGCTATAAAGCATATTGTCTGATGCTAAACCTTGCATCATGGATCCCAGCCTCACATTCCATCAACTCCTATCGACAATGACAATAAGAATCATTCCCTTAATTGAGTCCTGCCCTCCATTTTCGTTATATTGGTAAGAACTTCAATGACTCTATGAAGCAAGTACACATCATACAAGCTAGAAAACAGGGACTTTGGGAGCTTAAGTAACTTTCCCAAGAACATACTCCAGAGAACGGGCAGAGAAAGAACTCCCAACCAGTCTCTAGGCTCCAAAGACTGTAATCTTAAAACTGCTGCCATTGATGGTGAAGCTGATGACAATAATGAACACAACATACCCTTTATTGACAAAGTACTTTTCAGTCAACAAAGTTTAAATATTTGCATTAATTCATTGGAGTAGTCTTCAAATACAAAAAGACGAAGCACTCCCAACACACCTAGAGACTCTTTCTTCCATTTATCTCAATAAAAGCACACATTCACACATATACACACAACACCTCATGTTGCCCACTAAATCCTAGTATATGCATGACCTCAAAGGACTCCGTAATAAGGCAATAAGATTGAACAAGTGTTCTAAAGCTTAAAAATAAATTAAAAGTTGTAGAGGTTTATTCTCGGTGAAAACCAATTTAGCCTCATTCAGACATAAGGCAGGAATCTAGAAAACAAATTACACTCCATCACGATGCCTGATTATCATAATCCACAGTCTTCATATTGGTACATATGTGACACCTGCCGTTATAGTTAGTAATGAATCTCAGGGACCTCTTCAAGGAATAGAGAAAAAAAGACAAAGTTCTCAGATGCTGTAATATTTACAGCATATCTTTATTTAAGCAAGATTCTGCTCTAATTTCTCTGCCTTAGAAGGAAATTAGAAACCAAACCAGCATCTCTCACTTCCTGCTCTTTGGCTTCTCTGAGCACCCAGAGCAACAGCCTCTCCTGTTTGGGCTCTTCCTGGGCATGTACCTGGTCACCGTGTTGGCGAACCTGCTCATCATCCTGGCCATCGGCTCTGATCAGCACCTCCACACTCCCGTGTACTTCTTCCTGGCCAACCTGTCCTTCATCGATACCTGCTTCTCCTGCACCATTGTCCCCAAGGTGCTGGCAAACATCCAGACACAGCACCACACCATCTCCCACACTGGGTGCCTGGTACAGATGTATTTCTTCATGGCGTTGGCCCTGCTGGATGACTTCCTGCTGGCCGTGATGGCATATGACCGCTATGTGGCCATTTGTTTCCCTCTCCACTACACCATGATCATGCATCCCCAACGATGCCTGCTGCTGGTCGCTGCATCCTGGCTCTGCTCCCACCTCCTGGCCTTCTCACTCACTCTCCTGATGTCTCAATTCTCCTTCTGTGCCTCTCATTCCATCCAACATTTCTTCTGTGATCTTCTCCCACTCCTCAAACTTGCCTGTTCAGATACCCATATCTTTCAGGTCATCATGTTTGCTGAAGCAGCCCTCTCAGGAGTGGTCCCTCTCACCTGTGTCCTGGTCTCTTATGCCCACATCATCCATACCATGCTAAGGGTCCCCTCTGCTGGGGGGAAGCACAAAGTCTTCTCTACCTGTGGCTCTCACTTGACAGTGGTCACTCTCTTCTATGGGACACTCTTTCTGGTGTATTTCCAGCCCTCATCCTCCTACTCAGCAGATACTGGCATGGTGGCATCTGTGGTATACACAATGGTCACCCCCATGCTGAACCCCTTTATCTACAGTCTGAGGAACAGCGACATGAAAAGGGCTTTGTGGAGACTCTTAGGCTGGAAAAAATGTTCTACCCCATAAAGAATCCTTCCCCAGAGTAAAGACCAGGCTTTTTGAAATGCCTTCCTCATTAGACTTCTCTATCACAATTTTGAAAACCTCAAGGTTAAGGCAGGATGGATGCTCAGCATCACAAACAGCTTTAACAAACAAAGATGCCTGAGTTGGCAGGACTGAAACAGGACCAACTGTGCAATAACACTGCTGCAGCCTAGAATGAGGGAGTGACCAGCAATCCATACAGGGTCAAAGCAAAAATTGCACCAAAGTTAAACAGGCAAGGAAGACTTTATTCAAGATTTTGCAATGGGGGGAGAGCAGAACTCGGTCTAAACTCAAGTCCACTGAAACAAAAGGCAGGAGATTTTTAAGAGCTGGGATGAGTGGAAAAACACAGGTCATCTGTATTTCTTAATTGGCTTTACCCACAGGAAAAATATACTTCTCATGTCTTTATGACAGGATGTAGTTTTGCAACTTGGAACAAAGCATTGTCCACTGCAGTTACACTTCCACCCTCCCACAAAGACTGGATGATGGGGGCTACTTTCCTTATTCACTACATTTCAAATAGATGGCTCTCATTTACTGAGATGGGGCATTCCTGAGTTGCAAAACTGGCAAAAAGCTTTTTAAAAGATTTACGTCTTGGGGCCGGCCCTGTGGCCTAGTTGTTAAGTTCGTGTGCTCTGCTTCGGCAGCCCAGGGTTCGCGGGTTCAGATCCTGGGCATGGACCTACACACCATTCATCAAGCCATGCTGTGGCAGCATCCCACATACAAAATAGAGGAAGATTGGCATCGATATTAGCTCAGCAACAATCTTCCTCAAGCAAATAGAGGAATATTGGCAACAGATGTTAGCTCAGAGCCAATCTTCCTGACCAAACAAAAAAAGATTTGCATCTCAACCAGGCAGAGAAAGAATTTATAATTACACGTTTTAATTTTTTTAACTGTTTATTATTAATTTTTTTATTTTATTAAGGTCACATTGGTTTACAACATTTTTGAACTTCAGGTGCACATCACTAGATTTCGGCTTCTGTTTCAACTGCATTGCGTTCACCACCAGAACTCTAGTATCCATCTGTCACCATACATATGTGCTCCATTACTCATGTCTTCCACCCATATTCTCTCTGGTAACCACCAATCTGTTCTCCGTAATTACAATTTTTCTAAAGTAAATGTTCAAGGAAACAGGTCAAGAGCCTAAACTCAGAAAAAGTCTGTCAAAATTTTAGTGAAGCTGAGAGAAATGTTAAGGCCATCTTGGACAAGAATGACATGATTAGAGGGTATAGGTGTCCAAGCAGATTCCAATCAGAGTTGGAGTCACCGAAAGAATGATATCAGACAGAACTCAGGTTCCAGGAGGAAGCCTAGTTAGCAGCTCACACTATGACTAACAGGTCCCACCCACTACAAGAAATGTTGACAAGACCTGAAAGGATCAAGTGCTCTGAGTTTCAGGGACCATTTCCAAGCCCAGCTTTGGGAGAATTCACTCATAGGGATTAACCTTCACACAGAGATAGCCCAGCCAACAAGACACATTGTTTTCTGGAACTATGAGCAAGAACAATTCTAGGAGAGGAAACTAAGCACGGACAGGTCAGGGGACAAGTCCAAACTCACACAGCTGGTATTAGATCTAAGACTCTGACAGTCAGTGATTATTAGCTATTGGAAAAAGTCCTTGATTCTTTGATTTTAAACTCTGGTTTATATCATTTGTCTCTACTGCAGAACAATATATGCACATTATAGTAATTTGTAAAACATAAACAAATAGGAAAAAGAAGGAAAAAAACACTCACTATCCTTCCATTTAAAGCCAATCACTGATAATATTTTACATCATTTCCCTCCTATCTTTTCCTAATTGCTTTTGTCTTTTACTTTGTTGAGAAAATACTGGAGGTACAATTATATATACCTTTTTGCTTGATCTTATACATGAGTTGCCTCCATGTTAACAACTCTTCCTGAAGATTTGGCTCTGTAAGTTTACGTCAGAAGAAAGGTCCATGATTTCTACAACATTTCACCATTGTTAGATGATTAGGGGATTTCTAAGCTTTTACTATTATGAAAAATGGTGCAATGAAAGTCTCTGAAAAGAAATTATTTTTATATTCATAGTCTGTTACTTTTAATAATTTCAAAAGTATGATGTCTAAGTAGAATATTTTTAGGACTTTTTATCCATGTTGCCAACATTCCCAGATGAGAGTGCCCTTTTGACTATGTGCTCTCCATAGTTTGATGTTCAATTTTCACCTTAATTGTAATTAATATGATAGCCAAAATTGTATCTCCTTGCTTTAGTCTTAATTTATTTGATTATTGGTAAGGGAATTATTGTCCTGAGTTTGATAACCAATTTTTTAAATTCTCTTATTAATTACCTGTTAATGTCATTTGCCCATTACCTACTGGGAGTTTTTTTATTGAATTATATAGGCCTTTTTATACCAAACATATATCCTTGTCTTCTTTGTCTTGGCAATGTTCCTAGTTAACTTTTTCTCTCTTAACTTTGTGGGATTTTTTTTAAGGAAATTTTTATTTTTTTTAATTATCAAACCAAGACATCTTCCTTGTAACCTCCTTTGCTGGAGTTATTACTTAAAAATCCTTCCCTATGCAGAATTCATGCAAATAGTCAACCTTCTTTCATTTTCTTGTGAAATACGTTATCTTTTAAGGTAACCACATATTACTTTAGAATGACATTACATCATTAAACTTGTTCTCTCTCAACACTTCCCTATCACTTTCTGTAAGTGATTTCTCTCCATTTTGTGTTATACAATTATTAACAAATATAAATTCTGACTGTCTCTAAACAAGGACCTGAGGGAGGATTCCGGGGTGCTGGTTGTGTTCTGTTACATAATGTGGGTACTGGTGATAAAGTTGTGTTAACTTTGAGAAAGTTCAATACAGTATACATGTGTGGTTTTGTGCATTTTCTGTATGCTTCAATAACTATTTCTTCAATAAAATGTTTACTCAACAAACATAAAGAAAGATTGAAAATAAGAGTTGGAAACTCATGTACCATAAAAATATTGGCATAGCTCTATTATTATCAAACAAATAGACTTCAAGGCAAAAAGCATTATTGTTGATATAAAGGTTCATGTTATAAGAATGAAATCTTTAATTCAGGAAAATACACAATTCTATTATTCTTCAGTAATGAAAAACCACAAATATACATAAAGAAAAATTAATAGACAAGGAGAACTGGAAAAACTCACTCTTAGTGGGAGATTTTAACACGCTTCTCATGGTAATTGATAGAATAAATAGATTTTGAAAATTCAGTAAAGGTATAGAACTTTTGAAAGGCACAATTAACAATATTAACTTAATGGACATGAATAGAACATTGCATTCAACACTTGCGGAGGATACATACTTTGCAGAAAAATTTGCAAAACTTGCTCATTTACTGAGTCATAAAGCAAATCTCAACAAATGTCAAAGGGTTTAAATCATACAGACCACATGTAATCAACCTAAAGCTCATAACAAATTTATAAGTAGAAATCCCCACATACTTGGAAATTGGGAAACTCGGGAATAATCTAGAAGTAAAAAAGGAAATCATAATGGCTACTAGAAAATATTTGTTGTGAATCAAATCCAATATAAAACATTATTTATAGTATTATTTACAGTAAATTTATAATCTTAAATGAGAATGTTAGAAAAGAAAAAGGCTATGAAATAATAAGCTGAGAATCCATCTTAAGAAGCTATAAAAGAACAGCAAAATCAACCCAAGGAAGATGAAAGAAAAATAAAACACATGAGAGCAAAACGTAACAAAATAGAATAAAACCTATGATAGAGAAGACCAACAAAGCCAAAAGATTGGGTTTTTTTTTTTTGAGCAAGTTTAGCCTTGAGCTAACTGCTGCCAATCCTCCTCTTTTTCACTGAGGAAGACTGGCCCTGAGCTAACATCCATGCCCATCTTCCTCCACTTTCTATGTGGGACGCCTGCCACAGCATGGCGTGCCAAGTGGTGCCATGTCCCCAGCGGGATCTGAACCGACAAACCCCAGGCCACCGAAGCAGAATGTGCACACTTAACCACTGCCCCACAGGGCTGGCCCCCAAAAGATTTTTTTTGAAAAGATAATTTACTCCTATATGTAGAAAACCCTAACTCCATCAAAAATCGGTTAGAACTAATAAAAAATTCAGTAAAGTTGAGGCATACAAAATCAATGTACAAAAACTTGTTGCGTTTCTATACACTAATAATGAACTATAGAAAGAGAAATTAAGAAAATTCCATTTACGATTGCATCAAAAAGAATAAAATACCTAGGAATAAATTTAACCAAGGAGGTGAAAGACCTAGAGAGTGAAAACTACAAGACATTAATGAAAGAAACTGAAGAAGACACAAATAAATGAAAAGATATTCCATGCTCATGGATTGGAAGAATATTGTTAAAAGGTCCAAACTACCCAAAGCAACATATAGATTCAATGCAATCCCTATCAAAGTTCCAGGGGCATTTTTCACAGAAATAGAACAAACAATCCTAAAATTTGTATGGAACCACAAAAGACCCTGAATAACGAAAGTAATCCTGAGAAAGAAGAGCAAAGCTGGAGGCATCATGCTCCCTAATTTCAAACTATATTCCAAAGCTATAGTGATCAAAACCGTATGGTATTAGCATAAAAACAGACATAGATCAATGGAACAGAATAGAGAGCCCAGAAATAAACCCACACATATAAAGTCAATTAATTTATGACAAAGGAGTCAAGAATATATAATGAGGAAAGGACAGTCTCTTAATAAATGGTGTTGAGAAAACTGGACAGCCACATGCAAAAGAATAAAAGTAGACCACTATCTTAAACTATACATAAAAATTAACTCAAAATGGATTAAAGACTGTAATATGAGACCCACTTGTTTATTTTTGCTTTGATTGCCTTTGGGTGTCAAATAAAAGAAAAAATCATCACCAAGACCAATGTCATGGAGCTTACCCCCTATGTTTTCTTCTAGGAATTTTATGGTTTCAGGTCTCATATTGCCCCACACCTATTAGAATGGCTACTATCAAAAAGACAGGAAATAAGTGTTGGTGAGGATGTAGATGAGAGGGAACCCTGTGCATTGTTGGTAGGGACGTAAATTGGTCTAGCCTTTATAAAATACAGTATGGAGTTTCCTCAAAAAATTAAAAATAGAAATACCATATGATCCAGTAATTTCCCATCTGCGTATTTATCCAAAGAAAACAAAAACACTAATTAGAAAAGATATACACGCCCCCATGTTCATTGCAACATTACTTAGAATAGCCAAGATATGGAAACAAACTACATGTCCACCAATGAATGAATAAAGAAAGAAAATGTGATACATAGATAGAGGTATATATCTATATATACATATAGATATAATTAAATATTATTCAGCCATAAAGAAGAGTGCTTGGTTTCCAGATGCCAAAACAAATGCTTTGCCATTGACAGTTCTCAGTAGAGTCATAACCTTTCAAAGGTGCTGCTGCTGATGATGATGATGACAATGGTGATGATGATGATGATGACTTTTAGTATTGACATCTCACAGTTTACAAGCCCAACCCACAGGCAGTGACCAAGACATCACAATGACAAGCATCCACATTTTATTAAAAACAGCAATAACAATAATAGATAATATCTATTCAGCACACACTATATTCCAGCCTTGCTCTAAATATTATGTAATTGTTATCTAATTTAATCCTTATGACCACTATATATAGTAAACTCCATTATTATCCCGTTTAAACAGATGTAGAAACTGAAGCCAAAAATCGTTGTGACTTTCTTAAAGACACATCAAGAGTAAACGGTGAGAAAAGTCTGCCAGACTCCAGAGAGCATATTATATTTTTAATCATGATGCAAAACAAACATGACATTAAAACATGCTGCCAATGACTGTTCAATGCATTTATTCCTCCACATCATCAGACAGGAACATTGGAATTTCTCATCTTGATTGCACATCATGATTGATAAGAAACTTCAGCTGATTCCAGCATTCAGTCCCCTCAAGAAACTTATCGAGTAGGATTATATCTTATAGATGAGAAAAGAAAGGTCATAAGGAGTAAACATTTCCCCAAGTTTAAAAGGCACGTGAGTGGGGGGTGAGCCCCATGGCATAGTGGTTAGGTTTGGCACACTCCACTTGGGAGGCCCGGGTTCATGGGTTCAGATCCCTGGTTAGGATCCCAGGTGCAGACCCACAACACTTGTCAGCCATGCTGTGGCAGTGACCCACATACAAAATAGAGGAAGATTGGTACAAATGCTAGCTCAGGGAGAATCATTCTCAGCAAGAAAAAAAAAGGCACCTGAGGAACAAGCTATAGAGCACGTCATCTGCTGCTTTTGCACTACATCATGTGTCCCAGGGTCACATTGCATCAACTGCTACCAACAATGACAATCACTTCACTACCTTTAATAATAACCTGTTCTCCATGTATGTCATCTCAATAATAACTTCAATGACTCTCTCAAGTAGTTACACATGGTACAAACTAGGAAATAGAGATTCAGAGTTAAGTAACTGACCAAGATCAGACTGAAAATAGGAACAGAGAAAGGATTCCCATTCTGTCTCCAGGATGCCAAAGCCCAGATGTGAAAATGAAAGATATTGATGGTGCGGTTGATGATTAAAATAAAAATGATGTGTTTATCAGTTTGCAATGTGCTCATATCCACACTACCCTCACTGAAGAGCACTTCCAGCACACATACAGACTTCTAAGTCTCAGCTGGCTCCTCTCTGAAGAAAGCATTCCATCTTCCATGTCCCTCAACATGCACTCACACTCACAGACATACACACAGGGCACCCTGTATTGCCCACTAAATCCTAGTGTACTAATGACCCCCAAAATCCATTGTCCGCAAGACAATGAAATTAAAACTGCTCTAAAGTTGTCTTAAAAAGGGAATTAAATTTGAAGAGATGCTTCCAGGTGAATCCTAGTTCAGTCTCATTCAGACAATCCATGGGGAAAACTTGCCACATCACAGGAAACTCCAAACTACGTCTCTACCTTGATGCCTCATCATCGTGGTCCACAGCCTTCATATGGGTCCATATTTGCAAACCTCTGTTACAGTAACTTGTAAATCTCAGTGACCTGAATAGAGAAAAACATACCGAAGTCCTTGAACTCTGTAATACTTAGAGCCTAGCTTTATTTAAGAAAGCTTCTGCTCTAATTTCTCTGCCTCAGAAGGAAATTAGAAACCAAACCAGCATCTCTGACTTCCTGCTCCTGGACTTCTCTGAACACCCAGAGCAGCAGCCTCTCCTGTTTGGGTTCTTCCTGGGCATGCACCTGGTCACCGTGTTGGGGAACCTGCTCATCATCCTGGCCATTGGCTCTGATCAGCACCTCCACACTCCCATGTACTTCTTCCTGGCCAACCTGTCCTTCATCGATACCTGCTTCTCCTGCACCATTGTCCCCAAGGTGCTGGTGAACATCCAGCCACAGCACCACACCATCACCCACAGTGGGTATCTCATGCAAATGCACCTCTTCATGGCGTTGACCCTGTTGGATGACTTCCTGCTCACCATGTGTCATACGACTGCTACAAGGCCATCTGCCTTCCTCTAAACCACACCATGACCATGAATCCCAAACGACGCCAGCTGCTGGTCGCTGCATCCTGGCTCAGCTCCTACCTCCTGGCCTTCTCACTCTCAAGCCTCAGTGAAGTCTCAGAAGTCTCAGTGAGACTTCTGACTGATGTCTCAATTCTCCTTCCGTGTCTCCCATTCCATCCCGCATTTCTCCTGTGATCTTCTCCCACTCCTCAAACTTGCCTGTTCAGATAACCTTGTCTTTCAGGTGATGATGTTTGCTGAAGCAGCCCTCTTGGGAGTGGTCCCTCTCCCATGTGTCCTGGTCTCTTATGTCCATATCATCTACACCATCCTCAGGGTCCCATCTGCTGGGGGGAAGCACAAAGTCTTCCCTACCTGTGGCTCTCACCTGACAGTGGTCACTCTCTCCTATAGGACACTCTTTGTGGTGTATTTCCAGCCCTCACCCTCCTACTCAGCAGATACTGGAATGTTGGCATCCATGGTGTACACAATGGTCACCCCCATGCTGAACCCCTTTATCTATAGTCTGAGGGGCAGAGATGCGAAGGGGGGTCCGTGGAGACTCCTTGGCTGGGGAAGATGTTCCACCCTATAAAAATGCCTTCTCCCCTAGAGTAGAAGCCCAGACTTTTCAACATGCCTTCTTCCCTGGACTCGTCCATTATAAATCTGAAAGACTCACATTCAAGACGGGATGGATGCATAGCCTTACAAGCAGATGCAAGAAAATGAAAACTCTGACTTTTCAGGACTGGAGTAGGACCAACTGGCCAAGGACAGAGCTGCAGCCTGAAGAAAGGGAGTGACCAGCAGTTCCTGTAGGGCATACTTGATAAGCGGGTATATGTATCCAAGCAAAATCAATTCAGAGATGGGAACATCAAAAATGCCAGCAAACACTTGGCTTCTAGGAGGAAGCTCAATAGGAGCACAATGTAGGACTATACATTTTTCCCCAACAAGAAATGCTGGCTAGACTAAGCAGGTCAGGACCTTGGTCAAGTCACTGGGCTTCAGGGACTAATTCTGACTCACTCATGGGGATTGGCCTCAACATGAGAACATGACATCAAGTAGGCAGAACCTGTGTGTGACCTGAGAGGGCAAGAATATTCTAGAACAGGAAACTAGGCACAGAAAGATTAAGAGATTTGTCCAGTATCAAACATCTGTGCTTAGATCTTTGTCTCTGGCCGGTGATTTAACTTTTTTATTAGTTGTGACCAGTCTTTATTCTTTACTTTCTAAACTCTGGTTTATTTTTTTCTCCAACTGAAAAATCATTTGTGTCATCACAGTAAATATCTCAAATATACCGTAAAGAAATTTTTTTTAATTTTCTTAAAAGAAATCACTGAATATTTTACCCAAACTCTTATGGTCCTTTTCTCTGTGCATTTATTTTATATTGTTAAGATGACAATTTTTCACATCAACTTATAACATGAATGTTTTCCACACTATTATTATTAAATCTTCATAAACATTTCGTAATTAATATTATAGCAGAAGCAGATGCCATATTTATATATAATCTTCTTCCATTTTGGATGATCAGATTTGTCTAATTATTTTTACTATTATAAATAATAATGCAATGAATACCATTGTGAATAAACCATATATATAGTTTTCCTCAGGTCCTTACAATGAATTTTAAGTGGAATTGATGGGTGGGACATTTTTCAGGCTCATGATACATGTTGCCAAAATAGTTTAAAAAACTGTTAGTGATTTACATGTCAACTGACATTCTGTGAGAGTGCTCCTTCCTCTACATCCTACCAGTACTTTGTGTTCCAATTTTTCACTCAGTTCTTACAAATACAACAAGCAAAAAGTAGTACCTCTTTTTTTGTTTGAATTTTTTTGCTTACTGATTGTTTTCTTAATCTGTAAATAAATTTTCTTTATTCCTCTGTTAATTATTTCTTCATCTCATTTGACTATTTTAAAGATGTATATAAGTCCTTTTTATAGCAAAGATTTAAACATTGTACTTTCTTATTCATAGCACAAACTTCCTCCAATCACCTTTTCATCCTTCAGTTTTCTTTTGGATTTTTTGACATAAATAAGTTTTCAATTTACATATGTGAAACCAATAAAAATTCCTCTTTGTGACTCTGCCTGTTTTATCGTTAAAAAATCCTCTATGCAGAGTTCATGTGACTAGTGAATTGCTTTTTCATTTCAGTATGATGTGATTTTTAATAAGTTGTGTTGATATATAATTAATATGCTATAAAATTCATCCTTTTAGAGTATACAATTCAGCAGTTTTTATTGTGCACTGTGTTATTTTTTTACTGAAACAATATGTGACTTTTAGAGTGTATTGACTTTCGAAGTGGTGCTCTCCCTCACATCTCTCTTACTTTCTATAAAAGTTTCCTATTTCATGTTATATTATTAAAAAATAGGATGCTGACTACATCTGAACTTTCATTCATTCATATGTACCATTCACATTCCCCCTCGGGGCCTTTCTTTCTGAGACTATTTTCCCTTCTGTGGAGACTTCCCTTTCTCCAGACCCACCCACTTTTAGTCCCACATCATCTCCAGAAAGTACCCTCTCACACCAGCCCACTCTAATCATCTGGACGTGATCTGTTTTTCTTGTGCACTCCACTACCTCTTTATCGATCCTTCCTATTTCTGTCCTTCTAAGATCAAGAATAACATAAAGTTGCCCACTCTTGCCACTTCTATTCAACATTGTACTAGAGGTTCCAGACAGAGCAATTAAGTAAGAAAAAGAAATAGAAGACATCCAGATTGTAAAGAAGGAAGTAAAACTATCTCTATTCTCAGATGACACATGTTATATATTTTTAAATTCCTAAGAAATCTACCAAAATATTATTAGAACTAATAAACAGTTCAGATTCAATGCAATCCCTATCAAACTATCAGCTGTCTTTTTTGCAGAAAATAACAAGCTGATCCTAAAATTCATGTAGAAATACAAGAGACCCAGAATAACCAATACATTCTTGAAAAAAAAAGAGCAAAGCTGGAAGACTCACACTTCCTGATTTCAAAACCTACTAGAAAACTGTGGTAATTAAGACAATGCAGTACTGGCACAAGGCTAGTCATAGAGATCAAAGGGATAGAATTGAGAGTTCACAAATAAACCTTCAAATTTATGGTCAATTTATTTTCAACAAGGTTGCCAAGACAATTCAATATGGAAAGAACTGTGTTTTCAACAAATGGTGCTGAGATAACTGGATGCCCAAAGGCAAAAGAATGAAGTTGAATCTTTACCTCACACCACTACAAAAATAACCCAAAATGAATCATAGGCCTCAATGTAAGAGCTAAAACTACAAAACTCTTACAAGACAGCGTGAGAGTAAATCTTTGTGACCTTGGATTATGCAATGGTTTCTTAGTTATGATACCAAAAGAACAAAAAATAATAGGAAAAAAGGGAAACTTCATCAAAATCAAAAAGTTTTATGCTTCAAAAGACACCATCAGGAGGGGCCAGCCCAGTTGTGCAGTGGTTAAGTTCCCACATTCCACTTTGGCAGCCCAGGGTTCACCGGTTAGGATCCCAGGTGCAGATCTATGCACCACTTGTCAAGCCATGCTGTGGCAGGCATCCCACATATAAAGTAGAGAAAGATGGGCACGGATGTTAGCTCAGGGCTAATCTTCCTCAAAAAAAAAAAAAAAGACACCATCAGGAGAGTGAATAGACAATCCACTGAAAGAGAGAAAAACATATGTAAATCATATATCTGATAAGATATTTACAGTAAGAATTATATTAAGAATATGTAAAGAACTCTTACAATTCAATAATAAAAAAACCCAATTTTAAAATGAGCAAAGGATTTGAATAGATGTTTCTCCAAATGAAAAATACAAATGGCCAATTAGCACATGGAAAATGTTCAGCATCATTAGTCATTAGGGAAGTGCAAGTCAAAACCACAATGAGATGGTACTTCACTGCTACCAGGATGGTTATAATTCAAAAAGTGGACAATATTGAAATCCTAGAAAGAAACGAGAGAAAGGTGAACTCTCCTACATTGGTGCCGAGAGTGTAAAATAACGCAGTCACTCTGGAAAACAGTTTGGCAGTTTCTCAAAAAGTTAAGCATAGAGTTACCATATGACCCAACAATTCCATTCCTCGGTATATAACTAAGAAAACATGTGTCCACACAAAAGCTTGTACATGAATATTCATAGTAGTATTATTCATAACAACCAAAAATGCAAACAACCTGAAAAGCACACAACTGTTGAATATTTTCTGTTAACTATAGTTTAGTTCAGGTCATATAATAAATAAATGCCAAAACGTAATTAGATATCGAAGAGATATATTAGGGAAAATGCTTATGAAACATACAGGGGAATACAAAAGTCACCCACACACAAGACCCTCCGCTTATATAAAGCATAGTTCAGCTGCCACAGAGGAGAGGGACCGGAAACCCATCTGTTGGTTTGAAAACTGGCCCCAGTACACAGAGGGCAAGGAGAGACCAAAGAATGAGGCAGACCATGCCAGATGGGTAGGTGGCAAGTTTAGTCAGAGAGAGAACTTACTTATGAGGCTTGTCGTGAGCAGCTGCAAGACCAGTAGATCTCCACACCTGCCTGCCAGAATCTTAAAAGTTTACATAGAGTTCCTAACTGAGTTCAGTTACGCACACTGTCCAGATAGTCTCAACACCACATTGCTCTCTCAAGGCTGCGTCCTTAAAAACAGCTCCCACTGTGGAGACCATAGGCAAAGCGTACGTTCCAAGGACACGGATGGGGGAAAGGAGGCTCTGATTGCCCAGGTTCCCCTAAAGGGTCAATCAGTGGTCACGTCCTCTTGATGACCTCTTCCAACACTCCACCCCTTGTGACCAGCTCTTACCATCTTCCACAATGCCCTCTTCTGCAAGATGCCCTGAGCAGTCAGCAAGAGGTTCCACGTGCATGGAAGTGGCTCGTTTAGCAGCTATCTGGCTGCTTTGGTGGAAGACACCACAGCAAAAATGTAGGCACAAGTAGAGACAACACAGATTAAGACGATTCCCAAAATAAGTAACATGTGGGAAGATTGCCTCAACTAGATCCATCTGTATACCAGGCATCTTCGGGAATTTCCCCTCCTCCCTCTCTACAGACTGCAGGGACTGCCACCGGAACAGGGGTGGAGACATTTGGAAGATCTGCATACTCTACAGGGCCTAGTAGCACCTGCATTTCTAGAGACAGTGGGCTGGTGGACACGGTGCTCTTCTGCTGCACATAAGCATGCCGCTTAGTCAATGTAGGAGTTTGAGCCATGGCAGAGGTAGGCCAGTGGAACCTATTCTCAACCCATCCCTTGATAGGAAGGGAAGTTCTTGCCACAGTCTGCTGTTCCTTCGTGAGAGGTCTACCTGGAGGAACACTGTACACTGCTAGGAGCTGTTGCTCTAAGGGAGTTCATCGGGTTTCTGCCCCCTTCCAGTGCTGGGACCAAAATCCTAGGGGTACTCCATCTGTTTTCTCTGCCACAGTGCCCACCCATAACTTCTGGAATCACAGATGCATCTAATCCAAATGATAGCCCTGCTTAGGAGATGCCCGGAGCTTTAATCTGCTTCACTAGTATTTTGGCTTTCTCAAAGGTGGCTTGCTGCTTTGATCCCCAGTCCCACGGGTGCCCTTTCTTTACCAGATCACCACCATCTCTAGCCTGACCATGACCAGGCTCCTGATTGGTCTCCCATCCAATCTTTTCTGCTCACAGCAATCAGAGTGATCTCTTGAAAGTGTTAATCTCGTCATGTCTCAGCCCTTCCTTAAACCTCTTGGGAGCAACACATTGCTTTTAGGATTAAAAAAATGCTCAGCTTGGCCTTAAAGGCTCTGCCATTTGGCCTCGACCTACCTCTCTATGCTCAGTCACACCCCTCTCTCCATCATTCTCTGAGCTCCAGCCCTACTGGTCTTATTTCAATTCTTCAAATGTGCCATATGCATTCCCACCTCCAGGCCTTTACACATGCCATTACTCCCACCTGAAATGCTCTCCCCTGTGGGTTTTTGTTGTTGTTGTTAATTCTGGCTCTTTCTTCCTGCAAGCTCCATGACAAAAGGGGACCATGACTATTTGGCTCATCATTAAGATCTTAAGCTCAGAATATAGTAGAGAGTAATAAATATTAGTTATGTGAACCAATGAACTCTCTACTACATGAATGACAGGTTAGCTGTAAGATACACCATAGAAATGAGGTGACTCCACGTTGCAGCTTCCCACCCCATAGCCATCTACTCCCCATAGGCTGAGCCACTCAGCCCTAACTTCAGGCTTAGTTCCATTCCTATCTCTTGGAGAGTGTTTCTCAATCCTAGATGGATATTCCAAGTGGTTTTCAATCCTGGGAGCTTTTAAAAATCACCTATGCCTGGGCCCACACCAAGAGCCCTGATTTGATATCCTGCATGCTGACTCCATGCCTGGCCCTGGCCTCGGGTTGCTCCAGTCTGCTGCAGCATCAGCCACAATTATACATTTCCTTGTCTGTCTTGGATTCATGCTCTTGTGTGTGCATCTCCGAGACACAAAGAGGGAAAGACTGGCTCTGCCACAGTGGCAGGAAGGCCTCCTGCAGAAGGTGACATTGAGTTGGTTCTGCAACAAAAAGGAAGAGTTTTCCAGGTAGACAAGGAAGAGGCTGGACATTTCAGGCAAGAGGAACAATGTGAAGTGTTTGGAAAACCACAGGAAAAAAATGTGTTTCTGTAGAAGATCACAAAGCACAATAAAAATATTAAATCCCAAAGAATGGACGGGGAGAGTGAGCCAAAGAGACACCTCTCCGCAAATAGCATGATTGTCTTCCCCACACAGAGCCTGGGGACCCACTCAGCCAAACTTTTCCAACCTCCCCAGGCACCAAAGGATGAGTCATCCCTGGCATTCCCCTGCCACCAGCTGTCAAGGAGTCCCCAAAGGATGTGAAGAGAGAGTCTCCACTGAGTGCAAGTGAGTAGAGAGAGAAGGAGGAGTCAGGAGGGAAACAGAAAGAGGCCATTCCCTCAGGGCCCAAGAAGAATGTAAGTCCCCCTGTTCCTACATCTAGGGTGGGGATGTCCCTGCTGCCTCCCCCTGCCATTCCCACCCCAAGGGCTGGGCTGCAGCTGCTCTGCCGGAAGGAATCTCCACCTACCTCCACCTTCTAGGTATGTCCTAACAACCCAATAACCACACACCATCACAGCGATAGCAGCTGGTGTCCGGACAAAGACATATCAGATGTCTGTGTGCTGAGGAGGAATGAGCTAAGAACTCAGCTTTGATAGGAAATGGGCAAGCCACATATTGAGAAATGCCAGAAGGCCAGCCTCACCAGACTTAAACATGTTCATGAGTATCGTGGGGCATGGAGAGAGAGGATGAGTCAAAACAAAGAGTTCAGCAGAGAGAAACGAGCTGGCAGGAAGAGGCTAAGAGAACCCTCCAGAAAGCTAGAATCTTAAGATATCAGAGCTAGAAATGCTGTGCAATATGACCTAAGATCTTGCTACTCAAAGCATGGTACCTGTCTCAGCATCACCTGAGAGTTTGTCAGAAATGCAGAATCTCAGGCCCCTCCGGGCCCTTCTGAGGCAGAATCTGCATTTACAAGGGCTCTAGGTGATTCCTTTGCACACTGAAGATTGAGAAGCTCTGCCACTCAACAGTCTCAAATCAAGGGGTATATCAGAATCACTTGGAACATTTTTTGCAAGTACAGGTTTCTGAGCCCTGCTCTACATCAGTTGAATCAGAATTTCTGGGACTGTGCATAGCCATATATTTTTTCACAAGCCCACTGGTAATTCTAATGACAGAAGTCCACAGAGTACACTGGGAACCTACGAACTGGTCCAGTGCACTCAATATAAAGATGAAAGGACTGAGGCAAGACAGCGGCAACAAGCTTGGTAATCTATTAAGAGATCTAATTAGGGTCTCTGTCTAGAGACAAAGAGAATTGGATTTGAAGCCAGACCTGAGTTCAAGCCCCAACTCTATCCCTTCAGAGCTGTGTATCTTAGGACAAGCCTCCTCCCTTCTTTGGAACTCAGTTTTCTTACCTTCAAGGAAAGAAAGAAATGTCCCAGAATGTCAGGATTACTCCTCACCAACAGTAAGGCAACAGAGTGAAATTAACGGAGAATTGACTCTATGTTCTGTGCACTTGCACACACACATTCCATAATAGCTACGTAACTGAAGTTTGGGGGTCCTTGTGCCCAAAAATTTCAAAGCAACTTAAAAGCCCTGAAGGCTCATTGTCACTATTTTACAGATGGAGAAATGGAGAGGCGCTCAAAGCAGCTCTGCTCCTCGCTTCGTGAAGGTGAGTAGTGTTTCATTTCCATGTGGACAGACAGTAGTGCACAAGGAGGTTGCCACCAACTGGGTTCTGGACCCAGAACTTCAGCCGGCCAGCTGACTTTGTCCATGGAGAACATGTGTCCGGTGGAGCTGGAAACCCACAGTTTTCTCTACCCCTAGTGGCTGTCTGACCTCCACCAGTAATCCCACCAAAGAGGGGAACATCCCTAAGATTCTGTATCCTTAAAGATAGAGGAAGGAATTAGTCATGGTCCCAAATGCTTGATTAGGTGAGGGAGGCAAATACTTAGACAGGTCATCATAAAACAATGGAGTAGGGCTATAATACACAGCCCAGTGAGAGGGGTTCCAGCACGAGAGGTTGGATAGTTGAGGGTTCAGATAAAGCTTCCTGGAAAAAATGACTCCTGCGCTGAGTCTTAAGAAGGATCAGCTCTGGATATGGGGATGGGGCAAAGGTGACGAACCCTCTGAGATGTCCTGGGGCCCTTTAGCTGGGACCCAATCTCTGGTTGGAGCAACCAGCAGTACATTTTATATACATACACATAAAGAAAATATTGTTTTGTGCTTTTCCATCAATCTCTATTTTTTTGCAAATTAGGTTTCTTGCAATATGTTTTTGAGATTTCTCCACATTGATATATATAAGTTGAATCCATTTCTGTTTAACTCCCATAAGCCTATTGATAAACATCTAGGTTTGGCTAGAGTTTGGCCATTACAAAGAGTCCAGGAGTGCATGTGCCCTTGTGCATGCCTACTTGTGTACATGTGTGAGAGTTTTCAGAAGAAAACACCAAGAAGTGGAATTTCTAGGTGTTATGGACTAAATTTGTGTCCCCCCAAAATTCGTATGTTGAAATGCCAACCCCCAAGGTGATGGTATTTGGAGGTGGGGCCCTTGGGAGGTAATTAGGCTTAGATAAGGTCCAGAGGGTGGGGTCCTCATGATAAGTGCCCTTATAAGAGGCCAGACAGCTGCTCGCTCTCTCCACCATGTCAGGATACAGCAAGAAGGGAGGCTCCAGCAAGTCGGAAAGAGAGTCCTCACCAGAACCCGACCGTGCTGACACCCTGATCTTGGACTTCCCAGCCTCCAGAACTGCGAGAAACAAATGTCTGCTATTTAAGCCCCCAGTCTGTGCTGCTTTATTATAGGAACCCAAGCAGACTGAGACACTACGGTATGCGCCGTTGTGCGTAGTTAACTGCCAAATTGTCCCCCAAACGTCTTGATTTACATTTCCACCAGCACAACCCCACCAACATGTGATATCGCCCAATTTTTCCATCCAAGCTGTGCTTTGTAGGAAGGACCTTCCTCATCCACACCAGGCACAGGTAGGTCCCAAACATCTAAACCCTTAAAGGAAGGGGAAAGAGCCTTTACTCAGCTTCAGGCTCTGTGCTGCACACCTCTTGCCTCTTAGAATCCTCCAACAGAGATATGCTTCCTACTTTATAATGAGAAAACAGGCTGAAAGAGGTGAAGTGACTCGCCCAAAGTTACACACGCGAAAGCAGTGGAACCCAGGCTCAAAATCAAGTCTGCATGTTGCTAATGTTTATACTCTTTTCACTGTTCCATACATTCAACTAGCATTTATTGAGCACTGATTATACCAGACCTTGGAGATATAAAAATGAATTGCAGGGCCATTTTTAGCCCATAGTAGTACACGACAAATGTTTGATGAGTGAATATCTGAAATATTCAAATGTTTGTTGAATGAGTCAAGGGGCTCAAAGTCCACAGGAAAGACAGACATGTAAAAAATATTTGCAATAGAAAGATTGAGTGCCGTGATGGATGTAGGCTCCAGTGCAGCAGGGCACAAACAAGGGAGAAGTTGAGTTTCCTTTGAGGACATCAGGGATGGCTTTACATGAGAGAGTTTTTGTCAAACACAAAAAGAGGAAACGGATTCTAGGCAGAGGAAATAAGTGGAAAGGCACAGAAGTATGAAGCAACACCACATTTCCTGGAAATTACACTATTTTTTATTGTTTTATAGTTCCTTCCCTCCAGTGTGGAGGCATTTAGCTCAATTCAATGCAATTGACTGGATCTTCGTGAAATGCCTGCTGTGGGCCAGGCCCTGTGTGAGATGCCTTACAGGCATTATCACTGAATCCTTGTAGGGTTTTTTTCTCCTTACACAAATAAGAAAATTGGGGCTCAGAGAGGTGAAGAGTCTGGCCCTGGCATACATTCAAATCTTCTGTTATTTCCACTCCTTCCTGTCTCCCCAAGATACCAGCCACTGCTGCACTTTCCTTCCAAGAGCTTACTCCAGTGGAAAGATGTCTTCCCAACAAACCTCAAAACCCATAAGAGCTACCTTTGGATCAGGAGACTCTGCGTGTTCCATTGTCTCTTTTCCTCCTTGAGAAACTGGAGAAAAGAATGCATACAGAGTCATGGGGTTTTCAGTCCTTGGCCAGACACTAACTAGCATCCCATTCATCATTCATTCATTTAATAAATATTTATTGACCACTGACTATGTGCCAGGCAATCTTCTCAGTATTATGGGTACAAAAGTGAATTATGCAGGTGGGACTATGGCTGTTACGAAGGTTAAATTGTAGTGATTTCTCAGAGTTAGAAACAAAGGTTTTGAGAGGTCATATGGTTTGTCCAAGGTCACACAGCAATTTCATTACACAGTTAGGACTGAAACCCGAGTCTACCTGACTCCCAGTACAAAGTGCTGTCTCCTCCATGACGGTCATGACCTTTCTCTCCTCTCTCTCTTGCTTTGCCTCTCCTCAGTCTCTGTCCAGCAGGATGACTCCAGAGAACTTCACCTGGGTCAGAGTTGTCCCTGCTGAATTCATCCTTCTGGGCATCACAGATCGCTGGGACCTGCGTGTCACCCTCTTCCTGATCTTCCTGCCCATCTACCTGGTGGGCCTGCTGGGAAATGTGGGCATGGTGCTGCTCATTTGCATGGATGCCCGACTCCACACGCCTATGTACTTTTTCCTGGCCAACCTCTCCTTGTTGGATGCCTGCTATGCCTCTGCCATTGGCCCAAAGATGCTAGTGGACTTGCTGCTGCCCCATGCCACCATCCCTTATGCAGCCTGTGCCCTCCAGATGTTTGTGTTTGCAGGGCTGGCTGATGCTGAGTGTTGCCTGTTGGCAGCCATGGCGTATGACCGCTACGTGGCCATCAGAAACCCTCTTCTCTATACAACAGCCATGTCCCGGCGTCTATGCCTGGCCTTGCTGGGAGCATCAGGCCTTGGTGGGGCAGTGAGTGCTTTTGTCCACACAACCTTCACCTTTCACCTGAGTTTCTGCCACTCCCGGGAGGTCAACAGCTTCTTCTGTGATATCCCTCCACTGCTGGCCATCTCCTGTAATGACACCAGTCTCAATGAACTCCTCCTCTTTGCTGTCTGTGGCTTCATCCAGACAGCCACAGTGTTGGTTATTGCCGTGTCATACGGTTTCATTGCTGGGGCTGTGATCCGCATGCGCTCGGCTGAAGGCCGTTGGCGAGCAGCCTCTACCTGTGGCTCCCACCTCACGGCTGCGGCCATGCTGTATGGGACACTTATTTTCATGTACCTGCGTCCCAGCTCCAGCTATGCCCTGGACACCGACAAGATGGCATCGTTGTTCTACACCCTGGTCATCCCAGCTCTCAACCCACTCATCTACAGCCTCCGCAACAAGGACGTCAAGGAGGCCCTCAGAAGGACCTGGAACCGATTCTCCTGTCCTGGGCGGGGGCACCAGTGAGAGGTCCCAGAGACGGGTTAGGACTGACTGTGAAGAGATGAGGAGGACACTTTCTGGCCCCTGTCACTGTGGGTAAAGATAGATGTTCCTCTGGCTTGGGTCTCTTGTCATTGTTTAAGGAACTGAGAAGGGGAGAAAAGGAAGCTTACAGAAGGGAGGCAGGAACCTGGGGGTAGTCTAGGGCTAGAGCCAGAACCAAGATCAAGTTAATTTGCTATTGATCTGCCTTAGGTTCCTCAATGTTCAAAACGTAAAAGTTCCTAGATGTTACCAGGTGAGGTAACATAGGCTTATTTGCCTCGTGTACTTCTAAGAGGCTCATTCGCAGAAACACGAGGTAAGAGCTGTGTTGGCTGCAAGTGTTTCTAGATTCTTGCCTTTTTAAGGTTTCATAACCAGTGAGTCTGCTCCTGCTCTCCTTGACCCCAAGAGAGCATCTTCAGAACGCACTCATGCCAAACAATGGGACTGAATCTAGTGGGCAAATATCCCTCCCTATTAGCCTACGTACATATTCCATCTCTCAGGGAAATAGCTGAACAGCACCGAAACATATATGAGCTCATTCCCAAAATCCCAACACTTAGGTTAGGATTTGGCCAAGGTTAGATTAGTTCAGGCATCTGATAGAGGTTAGGAATGGGTCAGAATTATGGTTTAAATAGGGTTAGGACTAGGGTTCAGGTTACGGCTAAGAACAGAGTTAGGGTTAGGGTTAAGGTAGAGGCAGGGTTAGGTTTAGAATTTAAAAACAATTAGGCAGGGCCAGCTCAGTGGAATAAGGGTTAAGTTAGTGCACTCCACTTCAGCGGCCCGGGGTGCACCAGTTCGGATCCTGGGTGCGGACCTAGCACCCCCTCATCAAGCCACGCTGAGGTGGCAGCCCACAAAGAAGAGCTAGAAGGACTTACAACTAGGGTGTACAACTATGTACTGGGGCTTTAGAGAGGGGGGAAAAAAGGGGGAAGATTGGCAACAGACGTTAGCTCAGGGCCAATCTTCCTCACCAAAAAGAAGCATACCTTTAAAAAAATAAAAGCAATCAGGCAAATTTTGGATTGAAGTAAAATTATCTAAATTGCAGGATTTGGGTTGACTTTAATTAGTAGTAGATTTGGGGTAAATTTAGGAGTCAGAGTTTGGATAAACCTTATCTCTTATTAGAAATATTACAAATATGTTAGGGTTAGTTTTAGAGTACAGGGCCAATTGAGGGTGGAGTTCAGGTTTCAATTTTATTGCTACATCATATTTGAGTTAGAGTTTAGTCCACATTGGAGCTCTGTTAGATTTAAGTTAAGTTGGTGTGTGGATAATGTTTGTAAGTTTAAATCGCAGTCTAGTTACTATTATTGTTAGACTAGGTTCAGAACTAGAGGAGAATTAGGCATAAGAAGAATATTTTAAGTATCAAATGGACATGTTTTGGGTCTTAAGTCTTAATTTAAGACTTATTTAGAGTTTTGGATAATGGGTAATGTTTCTTAAAGCTTAAGGGTAGGAGTTGGTTATTGGTGCATTTAAGTTTCATTCAGAGTTATGAGCATGCTCAGATTAGCAAGAGGTCTGGTAGGGTAGACTGCTTTGTATTATGATTGCAACATCCAGAGGCAGAGTTGGGGTTAGGAGAGGGAATGCCGTAACCCTGACCTCTTGGGCAAAGGCAACCACAGTGCTCTGAGCCTAGAGTCACACTGGACCTTTCAGACGCAATGCTCTTGGGACTTTCATCCACCCAGAGTTCACAATTTTGACAGATTTTCTTTGTCTCCCGGAATCAGTTACATATGGCCAAGACCCAAGGCACTGCATTCTGCCCAGGCTGCCCCTCCATGCAGGGGCAGGACTGGAGTGGACCCTAGGAGTTACAGCAGTAACTTCCAAGGAGAGACAGAGCATGGCCAAAGCCATTGTCAGCTCCTCCCGATCCCCCTTCCAGTTCCCCTGATTTGGCTAAGATGAGGCCAGGGATGGTGAGGTATGGGACTCAAACAAAGCTTCATTGTCACTCATAGGCTCCATGGAGAGTCTTCCTTGGGTCCCAGCCTCACCATTCCAACTTCCCTTCAAGGAGAAGACAGCCACCAGATACTTAGACTACAGGAAGCCTGGAGGTTCAGCCTGGCTCCCCAGGGAGGTGATGTCGCTTGTTACCAGGACGAGGACTCTCCCTCTTAGTAACTATGGTCTTCTTGGAGGTCCCAGACTAATGGAGAGATGGATGTGGACAAGGCTATCTCCTCAAATCTTAGAGAATTTTATAGATTTCCTGACAGGGTCACCAACGTGTCCTGGTTTGCTCAGAACTGTCTCAATTTTAAAAATTCCCAGTCTGATGTCCTAAAGACCCCATCAGTCCTGGGAAAACCAGGATGGTTGGGCACCCTATTTCCTGATGAACCAGCATCATGAGAGCAGAGGGTACCATATCTCAAACTCAGCACATTTTGACAAAAATTACATAAATTAAATTACATAAATTAAAACTCCTTCTGCCATTACAAGTTTCTATAATCCTTTCCCAGTTCTTACCTCCTCTCCTCATAACAACTCAAGTGCCATGAAAGGATTGGAGGCATTATCAGAAGAGTCGGCAACCATGGGACTGAGAATGTGAGGTTTGCCCCCAATTCAATGATGTTTATACTCAAAAGACCTCCTCTGTGGTCTTTCCTTCTTTTTGTGGGTTCTTGGGCTCTCCTGACATACATCCCCCACCATGATCAGGGGAAAGTGTCCAAAGGCATATGGCCCTTCCATTGTCTTGTCCCTACAGGATGTCCATGAGTCCTTCCACATGTTTAGCATCAGTGTAGCAGCCAGACAAGACAATTACCTAAATCCTATACACCAACTGGAGGAAACACGAAGTTGCAGGCTATTATGCAGGGCCTGTTTGATAGATAAGAATACAAACAAGAGGGAAGGAAGCGGGGAATTGGAAGACAGTAACAGAGCTCAATCTGGAAAGTAAAGGAAGAGGAAGAGTCAGATCCTCGCCTCTAAAATGAGAAGCCCAGTAAAGCTCCCCAACTCTGATAAAGTATTTCCCTTTTAAAGCTCCTTCAACACCATTTATTAAGACAGGACAAGCGCAGGTTTGGAGTGGGGAAGACTGGTGTTCTGACCTGGGGCTCTTATTGCACAAAATGAGTCGGGCCCTGCCGCACGGTGGGAATTGAGGGAAGGGGCATTCCGTGGGGAAGGACAAGCGGACACAAAGGCACGGAGGTGAAATGAGCTCAGGTGTGCAAGAGGCTCTAAGGAGACCAATTTAACTCACTTGAGAGGGGTGTGTTGGGAAGGAAGTGGAGGGAAGTTTGAGGGCTGGGATCTGGGAATGGGAAGGACACCTAGTGGGTTGGATATCAGGTAGGGGAATTTGGACTTTATTAAATAGGCAATAGGGGATCATTGAAAGTTCACATGTTCAGGGGCCAGCCCAGTGGCGTAGTGGCTAAGTTCACATATTCTGCTTCAGCGGCCTGGGGTTCACAGGTCAGATCCCAGGCACAGACCCACACACCACTCATCAAGCCATGCTGTGGCAGCATCCGACATAAAAAAATAAAGACTGGGCCAGCCTGGTGGTGCAGTGGTTAAGTGCACACGTTCTGCTTCAGCGGCCCGGTGTTCACCGGCTAGGATCCCGGGTGCAGACATGGCACCGCTTGGCAAGCCATGCTGTGGTAGGCGTCCCACATATAAAGTAGAGGAAGATGGGCATGGATGTTAGCTCAGGGACAGTCTTCCTCAGCAAAAAGAGGAGGATTGGTACCAGATGTTGGCTCAGGGCTAATCTTCCTAAAAAAAAAAAAAAATAGAGAAAGACTGGCACAGATGTTAGCTCAGGGCCAATCTACCTCACCAAAAAAGAAAGAAAGAAAGAAAGTTCATATGTTCAAAATAGCCCTTCATGGTTGTTCTGACACTGAGTCATGCAAAGACATTCCCACTTGGCGTGCTACACACAGGCACAATTCCCTTATGCCACAACATACACACAGCAACACATTCCCCCTCCAACACAGACTCAATCCCCTATTGGAAACTTTCATGCACAAAGAAACACTCTCATAGGCATGGCCACCCACCCAGACACAGATACAGCTGCACACTCAGACACACACTTGGGCTCATGGACATATTTGATTGCAGACCTGATCACTCTCTCCACAGCCAGGCGTACAATTCTACACACTCACACACACAGTCACACAGCCATACATCTTGCCACGGTCACCAGAGGCACAATCCCTCCCACACTCCTACACTTCCTACAAGAAGCCACCGGCAATAGCTGAGGAGAAGAGAGGGTTGGCCCAAGAAGATACTGCTGTAAACCCTGAGCTCCCCTGACCCCAGTCACTCTCCTTGGGTTCAGAAGCCAGCCTGACCCTCCTCTCTGGCCTTCACAAGACAGAGACTTGAGAGCAGCAGCTTCACTATGCTTGGGGCTCCTGAATATCCAACCACCACCTCCCCTCAAATTGGGCCTTAGAGAGAAAGGATAACAAACCCCAGAGCCGAGATGCCTCCTGCCCCAGGGATGTGGGCCAGGGGAATGCAGGAGGGATGTTGCCTCTGGAGAGAAGGTGCTCCCAAGGCCTCAAACACCATAAACGTGCCCAATAGTTCCCTCTTAGGACCCCCCAGTGACAGGCTACACCTGGCCCTTGCTGTTGTTCCCTCCTGCGAAGTGGAGAGGGCAGAGGGTACCCTTGGGGCAAGGGACCAGGCTGGAGAAGGTGCAGATCTGTGTCTGCATGTGACTGTGAGCATGTCATACTGTGTGAGTGTGTGCTGTTTCTGTGAGGCTTTGATTGTGCATTACCAGCACTGTACAACATTGTCATTGGTGTGGTGGGGCAGTGTGTGTGTGGATGTGCCCCCCCTAGGTGACACATCTCTGCTGTGACCCATCATGAACCTATGTGAGTGTAGCCATGTGGGTGAAGGTAGGAGGCTGTGGGCCCTGAAGCTGTGCATTGTGTGACCAATGAGGAGTCTGAGTATGACTGGGTGTGCATGAACGGGCACTAGTAATGTGCACACACTGAGTAGGTGGTCAACAAAAGCACGAATGTGCATGATGAGTCCCAGGAGCTGTGCATGGTGCTACAAGCCTCCATGAACAGGACTATGTGAATGATCATCACCCTCTGGCCTCAGAGCTATTTTTTGATTTCATTTGACCATCTGTGTATGTGTTTGATGATCTGGATCTGTGGGTCTTGTGGTCATGCTTATCTGCTTACTTAGGTGTGAATGTGTGCGCTGGGTCCACAGGTGTGCATGTGATTGATTGTGTCTGTGTATTTGCAGAGACCAGCTTGAGGCTGCACGTGTCAACATGCCTGCACAGGCGTGTTTGTGATTACATACGAATATTTTGGGAAACAGCTCACTGGATCTGAATGCTTATTGGGACCAATTGAAGCACAAGTCAGAGTAGGTCCAGTTTCCCAAAAAGCCCTTTTATAAGCAGGCTTTCGTCCTCCATCCTCCCCACCCACCCTGATCCTCTTTCCCTCCTGGAAAGTGGGACATGATTGGGAACTTGAGGAAAAAATGTTCTAGAGGGAGCCAAAGCCAGAAGATTCTTCTTACCCAATGGAGGAAGAAAAGGAAGACACTAGGGTATAGAGGGTTTTTATTTTATGATTTTTTTTTTAATAGAGAAAGACATGGAAAGAAATCAGGAGGTTATTCCTCTCTCTGGGGTTGGCCTCAGCATAGCCTTCAGCAAACCTCTGTCCTAAAACCCCTCTCCTTTCAAGACCCTTCCTTGGAGAATTGTCCAAGATTTCTGCCATGAGATTCAGAGAGGAAAAAGGGGAGGCATTGAAACAAGTTGCCTCCATCCTTAAGAGTTAAGTCCTTGCTCCTGGCAGGTGTGTCCGTCTGTCAGTAGTTTCTTCCAAAGGGTTGTGCGTTTGCTTGATGGTCGGTGAGTGTTCAATTTCATGGGAAAAGTTCTCGTGGAATATGAGGAGCCATCCAGATTCTTTTTTTTATTTTCTTTTCCCCAAGTCTGAAAATATCTCTATGCTTCTCTCACACTTGATTAATATTTTGGTTTAGTATAGAATTCTAGGTTCAAAATCTTTCTTTTCTTCAGAATTTGAAGATATTGCTCGACTGTGTTCTGTCATCTACTGCTGCTGATGAAACATTTGATGGCAATCTGGTTACCTGAATATCATCAGATCCTGGCACCCCATACCCTCGGAGGTATTGGGTTCTTCTCTTGATCCTCAATGTACTAAAATGTCATGATTTGGGTCTGGGTGTTGTAGATTCATATTCACTTCAATACAAACACCTGTGCCCTTCAGAAGAGGAATTTTTACTTCTTTGATATGTTCCTCCTTTCCATCTTGTGTTGGCTTTTTTCCATTCTTACTTTCCTGAAATAAATGCCTGTCGGTCAGAACACTTTCCACTGTATTGATCCTCTCTCTGTTTTATATTTTCTTCCATATTTTCCTCCTTCTCTGGACTATATCCTAGGTGCTATGTTTTGTTCTGTTTTTGCTTAAAAACACAAAGTATCAAAGTTGGGCACAAACTTGAATATCACCTAATTCAGTTCCCTTATTTTACAGATGGGGAAACTAAGGCCCAGAAAGGAAGAAGGTTCAAGAGGTAAAATGACTTGCCCACAGTCATACCTGCGTGTAGTGCCAGGGCTGTCGGATTCCAAACCCATGACTCTCCTTATGGTCAGGAAGCCTTGAGCAAGTTAGCAGCTCTTGACCCTTTTCCTTAGATGCTGGCGAAACGATCCACTAGCAAAAGAACCCCTGGGGTTCTAGGTGAAAAACCAGCCCAGCCATGGATGCTGCCAACGAGTCTTCAGAGGGAGCCCCATTCATCTTACTGGGACTGACAACAAATCCCGGACAGCAGCAGCCTCTCTTTGTGCTATTCTTAGTCCTGTATATGGTGGGCATCCTGGGTAATGGTCTCATTGTGGCCGCCATCCGGGCCAGTCCAGCCCTGCATGCACCCATGTACTTCTTGCTGGCCCATCTGTCCTTTGCTGACCTCTGCTTTACATCCGTCACTGTGCCTAAGATGTTAGCCAACTTGTTGGCCCACGACCGCTCCATCTCCCTGGCTGGCTGCCTGACCCAGATGTACTTCTTCTTTGCCCTGGGTGTAACTGATAGCTGTCTCCTGGCCGCCATGGCCTATGACTGCTACATGGCCATCCGGCACCCCCTCCACTATGCTATGAGGATGTCCCGGGCCATGTGCACAGCCCTGGTAGGGACCGCATGGGTGATGTCCCACACCCACTCCCTCCTACATATCTTGCTTATGGCCCGCCTGTCCTTCTGTGCCTCCCACCAAGTGCCCCACTTCTTCTGTGACCACCAGCCTCTCTTAAGGCTCTCAGGCTCCAACACTCGCCACATCCAGCTGCTCATCTTCACTGAGGGGGCCGCTGTGGTGGTCACTCCCTTCCTGCTCATCCTGGCCTCCTACGGGGCCATTGCAGCTGCAGTGCTCCGGCTGCCCTCAGCCTCTGGGAGGCTCTGGGCTGTTTCCACCTGTGGCTCCCACCTGGCCGTGGTTGGCCTCTTCCATGGAACAGTCACCGCAGTCTACTTCCAGCCCACATCCCAGTATAAAGCCAAGCAGGGCCGTGTGGCCACTGTTATGTATACTGTATTCACTCCCATGCTAAACCCTGTCAGCTACAGCCTCCGGAATCGCGATGTGCAGGGGGCACTCCGAGCCCTTTTCACTGGGCGGCAGATCTCAGCTGGTGACTCCTGAGGCCTGGACCCCACCAAGGACAGACTGCATCACCCACAGTGACAATTCATGATTGTGATCATCTGTTCTGTGCTTTCTCCAAAATCATAACAAGGGCTATCACTTTCTGAGCACCTACTACGAAGCAGATCCTTGCCTGATCTTACTTCATTCCCATAACCAGGGAAGCAGATATTGTGATTTAGTTTTATAGATGAGGAAACTGAGGCTTAAAAAGAATTGACGAGGGGCCGGCCTGGTGGTGCAGCAGTTAAGTGCACACGTTCTGCTCTGGTGGCCCAGGGTCCGCCGGTTCAGATCCTGGGTGCGGATATCACACTGCTTGGCTAGCCATGCTGTGGTAGGCGTCCCACGTATAAAGTAGAGGAAGATGGGCATGGATGTTAGCTCAGGGCCAATCTTCCTCAGCAAAAAGAGGAGGATTGGCAGCAGATGTTAGCTCAGGGCCAATCTTCCTCAAAAAAAAAAATAATTAAAAAGAATTGACGAGTTTACACATTTCTTAGGTGGCGAAACCTGGGCCCTTTCTGTCGCATCATTCTCTCTTCTTACAGTCACTCCCAGGCAATTAGAGAGCATTCCACCATTTTCTGAGGACTTAAAGCTAGGTGGGAGGGTGCACCAGCCCCATGTTTTGCTTTGGGGGAATTGGTACTTTATTTTCAATCCCATCACCATGTATTGTCAAATAAATTGACTTCTCAACTATCTGGGTCAGGGACAAAAGTTCACATACCCATGTGTCGAGGGCTCACCTCTCCCAGTGAAGCCAGTCTAGCACATAGGAGGCAGTCTGGACACCTGAGATGAATACATGGTTGTATTTTGAGGCTAGTAACCATTTGGAAGCTGTCCATTTTTCTCTTTCTTTGTTCTTGTGCTTGTTTGCTATGATGCCTCCTGTTCAGCTACACCCAGCATTCTGGAAGGAATGCTCAGTGCGCAGGCGCCATGAATAAATTAATTAAATTAAGCAAAGCAGGGAAGAAGAGAGCAGGATATAGGCATCAGGGGCAGATGTAAGAGGGATTTTTTAAGTTTTTATCATATGCTAGCACTTCACTAATTTGTACCCACAAAAAGCACGGGTATGCTTATTGCCACTTTATAAAAGAGGAAACTGAGGCTCAAAGATGGTGAGTGAGTTGGTAGCAGAGCCAGAACAAGCCCTTTTGCTACTTGAACTGCTCAGGCGTATTTTAACTGGGCCCCACAGAATCCAGACCCCAGGGTCTGGGGCGTCTATGGCAGAACTTGCAGGAAGAAATCCCAGACCGGGGCAGGTGCACTGTCTCAGGTGAGGATACATTTTGGGGTCTGAAAGGCCCTCATGATGTGCCCCAACTTTTACTAAACAGGTTTATGAGGTGGGAGCTTTTATGTCCTGCTCTGTCTCTCCAAGAAATGCACACCCACTTCCCCCCCACACGCCTCCCTCCCCGACTCCTCTCCAGAGAGAAGGAGGCTGCAGCTGGCTCATCCATAGGCCTCTCCAGCTCCCACAAATGAGCCTGCCACCGCCTAGTCCTAGAACTGCCATACTCTGTCGTTTAGATCTAAAAGGGAACTTGAAGGTCTTTAGGCCAGTAATTTTAGGAAAAAACACTTTTTTTCTAATGAAATCTTACACAGAAACATAATATATAAAACAAAAAGAAAAAAAAAGCAGGGGCCAGCCCCATAGCCGAGTGGTTGAGTTCCCGCACTCCAGCTTCGGCGGCCCAGGGTTTCACCGGTTGGGATCCTGGGGGAAGACCTAGCAGCACTCGTCAGGCCACGCTGCGGCAGCGTCCCACATAGCCCAGCTAGAAGGACCTACAACTAGAGTATCAAGTATGTACTGGGGGGTCTTTGGGGAGAAGGAAAAAAAAAAAGATTGGCAACATATTTTAGCTCAGGTGCCAATCTTTAAAAAAAAAAAAAAAGCAGTATAGTATAGTCAAGGCCTGGAGCCCACCTTCTCAGCCTCCCCAGTGCTTCTCCTCCACTGCCCTGAAGGGCTCCTGATCTGATCCAACCCATTCATTCAATAAATTGGGAAAATAAGGCCCAGAGTGGATAAGGGACCAGCCCAAGGTCACTCAGAGGCAGTGGCAACCTTCAGGCTTTCTTGGTTGGCCTGCCGGTCCCCCATAGTTTGGCCCTGCCAGGACACTGACACCATCCTCTCCTGGTCTGCCTTCCTCCCGCCCCCATGCCCTGCTTGTCTGTTCATGCTGCAATGCCAGATCCTCGCTAGTCTATCAATAGCTTGTCCACTGCCCCACAACCCCCTTCCTCCCTCTGCCTTCTCTAAACTTCACAAACACACTGGTCATGATGCTCATCAACCACCCCACACCTGTGCCATCAGCCCTACCCTATGGCATGGTGCTAACCACCGTCTGCTAACCATCAGGAACCCTGCCTGAGTTCTCTCTGTATCTCTAGAACCTGCCACAGAGAACATGCGTGTGATATGCTGCTCCCTTGTCTGTCTTCTGGTCTCGTTCCAGGTAACGTTTCTACATAAGGGGAGAGGGGCACTGTGGGATTCAGGGGATTGTCAATTGTCGCTTCTTCTGGCCCACTAGCCTTGACCTGGGCATCCTGCTCAGATGTCAGCCCACAAAACAGGCCACGTCTGTGGAGAGGTGGCTAACTCTTGCTGGTCCCACCACCCACATTGTAGCACAAACTTGCTTGGTCATTGCCTCAGCATGGTCTGTGCCTTCTACAGGGTGACCATGACCAGCATCACAAGTGCTTTCAAGCCTCACAAGGGCCCAGTGAGAAATCCCCATTTTGGATGTAGGGAAACTGAGCCTCAGAGAAGTGAAGAGGCTTGTCCTAGTTCGTACTACCAGGCAATTTAAGTGCCAGCTCTCCTGACTCTCAGTATCAGGCTCTTTCCTCCATACCACAAAACTTCATTCAATTAAGTTACTAAATCTTTATTCACCATCGGAATGTGCCAGGCACTGGGATAGCTGATTCCTAATCTACTTCTAGACCCCTACTAGAACAGACAAGAGAGGGGAATGGTGGGCACGCAAGCAGCCTCAGTCACCAGGCCTGTGGGTCCCTGGGGTCCATGCCCACCCCACCCTCAACTAGATCTGGACTCTCGTTTTAGTTCAGGTAGCCATAGAAGATGACATTGACCTGGAGACAAGAGGCTAAATCCTTCTCCCATCCCCAGAAAGACCACTAAGGAGTTCATAAATCCACTGAAGAATTTTTCCCTGAATCTTTCTGACATGAAACATAAAAAGACCAACTCTTAACACCTTAAGCAGAACAAAGGTATGCAAATGACTGATTCACTTCCAAGCAGTTCTCTTGGAAGAGCTGATACTCATCCCAGTGAGGCTGCTTCAGCTCAGGGAAATCTGCAGGCCCTCTTTAGAAGGCCTTTGAGCCACACAAGGAAACCTGCCTCTTCTCAACCCCATATTCCTTGAGTTTGTCCTGAAATGACTCCTGGCCATTTCAGAATCAATCTAGGCCACCCTCCCCCCATCAATATTTTCAACCCTTCAGTTTATTCAAAATAACATGTAGCACCAGGAACCACCTCATCTAGAAAAAATACATAATTACATTTGAGAAAAGAATTTGAGTCTGCCACAACACCCCATTTTTAATGTAATCTTTATGCATTACAAAGTAAGGCAGCCTTTGTTTCAAAGATAGAGCAACTGGAGAGCTCTTAACAGTGAGAAAAGCTCTGATCATAAATGGTAAATTGATTACTCTTTCTAAAGGTAAAAAGGAAATTTCTATAACCTAAGTCTTCTTTCATGCAAGGGCTGCCACAGGGAAAATGCAGCCATCAAGCATGAAAAATAAACACATAAAGACTCTTTCTCAATGTGGAAATGACTCCTTTGAAATACTAGGGACGGATTAATATTCTACGAAGCTGATAAAGCAAGCCGACTTGCTCATTCTGAACCACGCTACTCCTCTTCCTCACCCTTGTCACGGTTCTTTGTCCTGTTTCCTGCACTCCTTCACCTCATGTCACTGTCCTGTTTTCTCTTTCTTGTTGCTTGTGTTCCTATTTCCTTCTCCTTTTGCCCCCTTCTCTCTCTCTCTTACTTTTATCTACTGGGCACTAGGACTGTAGACACAGTCCTTGCCCTCATGTCCGTAACAGCAATGCAGATTATGATCCAGACCAGGAGAGAGGTACAAAGTGCTACAGCAGCATCAAAGAGGGAGCCATGGCTTGAGACTGGGAGTGAAGGAAGAGATGAAGAAACTCACGGAGGCATCTAGTAGATTATATCAGTGGCCCCATTTCATTCATCCCTGAATCCATGCCTTTGGCCATATAACTTTGCCCTTCATCTGTGACTCTGGGCTGAGCCTTGCAACTTGCTTTGGCCAATAGGATATTAGAATGCACGGCACAGGGGCCGACCCCATGGCCAAGTGGTTAAGTTTGCATGCTCTGCTTCAGTGGCCCAGGGTTTTGCCAGTTCAAATCCGGGGTGCGGACAGGGCACTGCTCATCAGGCCATGCTGAGGCGGCGTCCCACATGCCACAATAAGAAGGATCTACAACTAGAAATACACAACTATGTACCGGGGGCTTGGTGGAGAAAAAGGAAAAATAAAACCTTAAAAGAAAAAAAAGAAGGCATGAAAAGAAGCTATGATATTGGGCTTGTTTTCTTGTGTTTCTTCATTGCCATGAGAAGGACCTGCCTAGCTAGCCCACTGGACCCAAGAGGAGGATGAGAGACTCGTGGAGCAGAGCTGTTCCAGTCAAGGTGACCCAGGCAAACCCAGCGTAGAGCAAAGCACCCAGCAGACCTGCAGATGCAAGAGCAAGTCCAGCCAAGATCAGCCAGGCCCCAGCTGTCCCACTGACACATAAGTGAAAATAAATGATTCATGTTTTAAGCCACTTAGTTTTGGGGTGATGTGTTACATAGGAATAGCGAACTGGTGAAGTTCCCATAACTATTTTTGATATTTGCCTTTTTCCCGAATGCAGCATGTCCTGGTCCCTTCAGTGTCCTGAGGACTGAGCCATCAATGCATACTTGCTTTCTCTGTTTATATTCTTGTTATGAGCATGTTTCTTCCCTCAAGCTTCTGCCAATCTACCAAAGATTCTTTGAGGGTTTGAGTCATGTTTTTCCATTGGACTAGGAGTACCTGGAAGTAAGAGTTGACCAATAAGAATGGCAAGTAATAGGATATATTGGAATACATGAGGAAGCCATTTGGTATAAACCTAATTTGGCCTGACCTTGTCTTTCCAAAAGGGCCTGACCGAGGCCGTTGAGCATGCATTGTATATCTGCTTTAGAGATTCCCTATGGCAAGAACAAAGGCCCTTGAGATAAAGGTGCAACTTCTCTCCCCCTCCCAACGTTGGCATCTCCTTAAAGATTGAGCATCTTTCTTTAGGCTGGGAACAGATTGCAGCGCTCATCTGTGACCCCCCAGCCCGAGGCAACACACCTGCCACCCCGTGGCGTTCACTGAGACAGCAGACCTATCTGCCATTTCCATCAATCGCTGTGCTGACAGAGCAGCCTCGTGACTATTGTAAAAGGGACATTTCAATCATATGTGAAACATACTCTTTGAGGGTATAGAACCACCCTGTATACCCCCACTTCTTTGGAGTGCTCTGTTCCTTTGTGGAAAGACTCTCCCGGGTTATAATCCTAAGATTTAAGCTCAGAATAAACTCACCCAAATTTTCATTTATAGATTGGTTATGGATTATTTTCGTTGACAGAGTCATGACTCCTCTTTTCACATCTCATAATCAAATCCATTTTCTCTCTGTAAAGAGTCAGGTTCATCTCTTGGTTGCCTTCTCTGGAGACTTTGTCATCACTCACACTCAGATTCAGCCTACACTGGAACATTTTCAGCTCTTCTCTTGTGGGAAGGGAAACTGAAATTGGCAAAGGCTAGAAGGATGAGATGAGTAAAACTGATGAAATAACCTTCTATTTGGCAGGTAGCCAGAGCCCACACAGCCACAGACACCACCATTCCACTCCTTCCTCTCTCCAAGGACCACAGAACAACTGACAGTTGGTGAAACCATAACCGAGACCATTGCCACACCCATCAAGAAATCAAGTAACCACAGACCTCAGAAACCACAAGGTGGGAAATTGACTAAACATAGGCCAGATTTGGTGCTAGTGGCTTTGCATTCATAGCACCATTTAATCCTCATAAAAAGCCTGTGCAAAATACACTATTATCCCCATTTTACAGAGGAGGAAATTGCAGCTCAGGGAGGTAACTCGCCAAAGGTTCCAAACTAGAAAGTGGTGAAATCAGTTTTTGAGCACAGAGTTGTCTCTGGGCTGAAATGAGAAACAGTAAAAGCCCTCCTCTCACTACATTCTTATTCCAAATCTACTCACCATGCATCAGAATCACCTGGCATGTTTCTGTCAAACGCATATTCTACCCACCACTCCCGAACTTTCTGAATGAGTAGGTCTAGGGTGAGGGCTGGGACTGCATTTTGTTTTGTTTTTTTCCTAAAGATTGGCAACTGAGCTATCATCTGTTGTCAATCTTCTCTTTTTCTTCTTCTTCTTCCCCCCAAAGTTCCCCAATACATAGTTGTATATTCTAGTTGTAGGTCCTTCTAGTTGAGCTACGTGGGACGCCACCTCAGCACAGCTTAAGCAGTGCTAAGTCGGCACACAATATCTGAACCAGTGAAACCCTCAGCCGCCAAAGCAGAGCACGCAAACTTAACCACTAGGCCATGGGGCTAGCCCGTAGGACTGCATTTTGAATAAGCACCCTAGGTGATCTGATGCGGGTGGTCTGCAATGCACACCTATAGAATCACGGACCTAAATCATGTAAAACTTGAAAGCACCAAAAGGGAGATAGCATCCTTGCCTTTAGAAAGTCCAAGCTGATTGGGAAGTGTTCAGAGGTGACACGACGGCTGTCGGAAATATACAACTCTGGAAAAGATGGGCAGCAAAGCTTATCATGAACCCTGGAGAGAAGAGGTTTCTGCGATTCTTAACAACTCTCCTTTGCGATAAGTTTGAGGGATCCTATTTCTCTCTCTCTATTGAATTTAGAGAAATTACCAGGGATCAGTGTCTTAGTTAGCTTGGGCTACATAAGAAAATACCATAGAGTGGGCAGCTTAAACAATAGGCATTTATTTCTCATGGTTCTGGAGGCTGAAAGTCCAAGATTAAAGTGCCAGTAAGTTCAGTTCTTCCTGAGGGCCCAGATCCTGGCTTTCAGGCTTCTGAACGTATCCTCTCATGGAGGAGAGAGGAAGCTCTGGCGTCTCCTCCCCTTCTTAACAGGGCACTAATCCCACCACAGGGGCTCCACCTTCACGACCTCATCTCAACCTAAGCACCTCCCAGAGACCTCACTCTGTAATACCATCACATTGAGAGTTAGGCCTTCACCATATGAATTTCGGAGAGACAAACATTCAGACCATAACAACCAGCTTGGTCTTTTCTCCACTAGCTCAGGACGCTCAGGAGGCCACATCCTCTCAGGGAAAGGATCCTGGTCCATAACAACCCTCTGAGCCCCCTCCTCTGTGCTTACTCCAGTCCTCCGTATGCCCCTCTCATGGGGTATTCAGCCTACTCTTTTGGGACTGCCAGTTTGTGTCTCTCCTCCTCTCTCCTCCTCCTCCCCCAACATACACTAGACTAAGGATTCCTTCAGGGCAGAGAGTGCATCTGATTTCTCTTCTGCCTCCAAACACCAAGCATAGGGCATGGCCCAGAGTGAACAAGTAGTTGAAACTAGGAAATGGGCTAAAGGAGGAATTGCTGGGTGGGTTGGAAATGTTTCCAGGCAGAGAGAGAATCATTAGAGGAACAAGATGATGACAGCGACCTGAGGCCTTTGTAGTAGGGGGAGAGCTACCTAGAAAACAAGGCCACAAACCCAAATAGCTAAAATTTCCTGGTCACCAGCTATATTAGTCATCTTGGGTGGCCATAACAGAATCCCACAGATTAGGTGGCTTAAATAACAAACATTTATTTTCTCACAGTTCTGGAAGCCAGAAGTCCAAGATCAAGGTGCCGTCTGGGTTGGTTTCTGGTGAGAGCTCTCTTCCTGGCTGGTAGGTGGCCACCTTCTCCTTGTGTCCTAACGTGGCCTCTTCTCTGTGCATACGCAAAGAGAGAGAGTGAGCTCTGGTGTCTCTTCTTTTTCTTTTAAAGACATCGGTTCTACCAGATTAGGGCCCCAACCCTTATGACTTCACTTAACCTTAATTACGTCCTGAAAGGCCCAGTCACATTGGGGGTTAGGGCTTCAACATACGAATTTTGGCTGGACACAATTCGGTCCATAACACCTACCATGGGGCAGGCACCTTCATCTCTTCCCAGCAGCCTTTTTGGGTGAACATTATCATGGTCTGTTCATAGGTGAGGATGCCAAGCAGTACTAACTCCTGAATCCTGAACTCTAATTCCTGGGTTTAAGTCCTGACCTTGCTCTTTACTAGCTGCTTGACCTTGGGCAAATTGCTGAACTATAAAATGAAGATGACAATATCCCTCTGGGATTGTTATGAGAATTACCTAAGAAAATACATATAAAGAGCTTAAAACAACGACCTGGGACATAATAAGTCTCAATACATGTTGGGCGCCTTCACTGTAACAGGTAGGGAAGTCAGACAGGAAGTCATCAGGAATAAATGATGGGATTGAGATTTGAACACAAAGACTGTGCTCTGAACTAAGGAGCTTGGGACCTCAATTCGGGACTGGTGGGTGCCCGCTGCTTCCTCTTCTCCTCCTGGGCCAGCTTTTTCTCAGCCTTAACTTACCATGATATGAAAGTGTGTGTCTGTTGTATTCAGCAAATAATATTTTGTTTTCTTTGTTGCTCATTAATACATGGTGTGAATGTAATACTCTCTGGTTCTCTTTCCTAAAAACAAATTCTCTAAAGTGACTCATATATGATGCTAGACGTCACCCTTAAGGCTCTAAATCCGAAGTCTGTGGCTCAGCTCGCTTAACAGCAGCAAAACTATTCATTCCCTCTCCTCTGCTGCCATCATGTGGTCATATCAGGTACCAGCATTTCCTTACGCTGCGGCGGGGCTGGGGATTCAACTTGAACTTATCTGGTTCTCAGTAAGCATAGCTAGTACACCCCAAAGATATGTAACATTTCTGGAAAAACAATACAACAGAAAACCTTCTGCCCTATTGTGGTGAATTCCAGCCTGCTTGGGGATTTTCCCTACTTAAGCGACAAACATTCACTTAACTCAACTCAGATCAGAGACCAGAAACGACAGGACACAGTGCCTGTGCCCAAGGACTTCATAGTCTGGTGTTTAAACAAATCCTTACAATTCAACTTTGGCAACCACACATGCTGAAGATGGCGTCGCCCTACCGGAGGGAGACAAGGTCATTCAAGTCACCGGGACTTTCCTATCTCACACTTACAAAAAACTTAAAATTTTTTATTAAATATTTAATTTAATAAAAAATAACAAAATGATAGCACGAAGACAACAGCAGATAACTTATTGAGATGTTTCTATCTGTTAAGCAAAGTGCTAAGTGCTTTACTGGTACTGACTCATAGACTTCTCATCCAAACTACTGTTATTCCCACTACACAGGTGGGAAAACGAAGGCACAGCCCGTTCTGGCTGGAGTCAGGCTTTGAGCCCATGAAACTTTTCTTAACCAATATTGCCCTAACCTGTAGGAGCACACGCAATGGTATGATTGCTTCTTTCTGAAGAGATGGGAAAGACTTATTAAGGATCCAGAGAGGATTTGAGATTTGGGCTGACTTTTGAAGGTTAAATAAGGTTTTTCCAAATTGTCAAGGGGGATCCAGTGCCTAAATAAGGCTCTTTTTTGATAAGTGGAACCAAGGATTTGTGGAGAATGAATAGTAAATAAACAGATGACACTTAGGGAATGTTCACTGTGAGCCACACCATGCTAAGAACTTTAGCTGATTGAATGAAGCTTTGTAGCAGCTCTCTGAGAGAGTTACTATGATTATCCTCATTTGGGAGACCAAAGCTCAGAAGGCCTAAGAAATTTACCCATGGTCATTCACACAATCAAAAACAAATGCTTTGGGTGGAAAGAATAAAGTTGGGAGTGAGACTTCTCTGAGAATGTCTTTTTATATAGTATTGGCTTTCAAACTAGGTAAATGCTTCATGTGTTCAAAACACTTAAATCAAAAAGAATAAAAGCAAACCCCAAAACGGAATCATACAGAAACAAATGAGTCTGCTTCTATATCAAGTTGATAACATAACCACACAGAAACTCAAAATTTTTAGAAATATGTTTTTTTCCTACTCTGTCCACTGCAAGGGCCCAGAAGCAATGACATCCCAGTAGCAATGAGCACATGTAGCACCTAGATTCTAGTTCTAAATGCCATTCTCCACAAAAAGAACCAGAGCTCCTTAGAAAATGGCTAATTCCAAGTCCTTACCAGAGAAAGGACTGTGTGGTCCTGGAACATCTTAGGCCAGAAAGAAAGGAAGGGCTCAAAGACTAATGGTTCATCTTAAAAGGATACAGGAATTGGCTTTAGAAGGCTACCACTGGCCAAAAGCACTAAAAAGAAGGATGGTAATGGACACTGAGTTTTTAAAAATCTGTGAGTCCGTACTCAGAGGGAGAGATGGGAAGGTAGCATTCTACTTTGCAGAATATTGCCACATATTAAATGCAAAAGAAATTATAGAATTAGAAAATCACCACTTTACATAGCCCAATGTAATAATTTGGTTCAGGCAAGGATCATCAACAGATGCTAAAATTATCAGGTGAAAGGTTTTTGGTGAAAAAGGATATTCATGCAATCTCTAAGTATCACATCACAGATTACTTACCATCTACAAAGAGGAAAATAATTTTACAATATGGGGATCTGGCGTTCGCCACCTCAAGCGACTAATTAAACCTAGGATCACCAAGCTGACATCAGGTGCTCCCTCATGTGAGGCAGTAAGAACTACATGACATCACCTCTGGTCAAAATGCAATGTGTGTGCACTTGATTGGATCCTGGATTTTTAAAAAAGATTGTTAAAGAAATTTTGAGAACAAGTAGGGAAAGGTGAATATGGCCTGTATTTTGGATATTGTTGAATTGTGAATTTTCTTGGGTGTCATAAGGGTATTGTGGTTATGAGGGCGAGTGACCTTATTCTTAAGAGATGCACCAAAGTATTTAGGGACAAAGTCAAGATGTCTGTAATTTATTTTCAAATGGTTCCACAAAAGACAGACAGCAAATGTAGCACAATGTGAACAGTAAAATACTATCGGTAAAGCTAAGTGAAGGATGTACAGGTATTCATTGCAGTATTCTTTTAATTTCCCTGTATGTTTTAAGGTTTTCAAAATAAAAGATGAATTTTAAAAATTCATTGATCTATACAATTTGAGATCCTAAAAGTTCTTAAAAGATCATCTAATTCACCCCTCACTTTACAAATGAGGAAACTGAAGCCTGGGAAAGGAAGAGACTTATCCGAGGGCACACAGCTGGTTACCAAGAGAGCTCGAATTCATGTTCCCGCTTCTCCTAATGACTGCCACCTGTGGCAGGGTGTGGGCAGCGTAGGGTCGGGGTATAGAGGGACTTTGGGAGGAAGGACTTTGTGAAGTCATGGAAGGAGGGTGGCACCCCTCAGCAGGGGCATGGTGTGGATCATAGCCACTGCCCAGACCAGAGGAGGTTCTGACCTGAAACACAGGCAGCCCAGGAGACCCCAGGCTCCACCCAACCTCTTTCTTCTTTCTTTGAATTCTCTGCCTTATTTTCTTCCTCCAACTCTTCTCTCCATTACATTTTTTCTCTTTTCTAACTGATCTTTTTGTTGCTATTGTTGTTTGGTGAGGAAGATTGGCCCCTGAGCTAACATCTGTTGCCAATCTTCCGTTTTTTTTCTTTCTCCCCAAAGCCCCAGCACATAGTTGTATATCCTAGTTATAGGTCATTCTAGTTCTTCTATGTGGGATGCCACCACAGCATGGCCTTATAAGTAGTGTGTAGGTCCCTGCCCAGGATCCAAACCAGTGAACCCAGGGCCACCGAAGCAGAATACACAAACTTAACCACTCGGCCATGGGGCTGGCCCCTTAACTGATCTATTTTATTATCACTTGATCATTTGCTTTCTCCACCAAGAACTAACATGACATTGTGGAAATAGTACAAATTTTGAAACTACACAGATCTGGTTTTCAACCCTCCCCTGCCCACTAGCTGTCTTGAAATAGTCACTGAATCTTGCTAAGTCTTGGTTTCTTTATCTTTGTAAAGTTACTACTATCCTACCTGGAAAGGATGTGGCATTCAACGAGCCAATATGTTCATTATTAAATGTTTATTGATTCCTTGCCACGTGCCAGGCACGGTTGGCACTGGTGATAAAAACAGACACATTTCAAGGTTGTGTCCTAAGTATTTTATATGAATTGATTCATGTTACTCATCCCCATTTCACAGATGAGTAAACTGAGGCATGGAGAGGGTCAGTGTTTTGCCCACAAAGCCAGTAAATGTCAGCCTATTCCCAAAGTCCAGGCCCTTCCCACTGTCCCATACACAGTAAGGAAAATAAAGTCCACGCCTTCATGGGACTTTCATTCTAGAGGAAGGCGAAATCTGGAAAACTACTGGGACATAGTTTGTCAAAGACAAATATGAGTTTCTCTTTCCTTCCCCCAATTCCATGACTAAAAGGAAAATCACACAAAGAGGAAGAGAAGTGATCTGGGCGCTCTGTTTCACTTCCTTCTCTCCCTTACTCAAATAAAGAAAATCACCAGTAGTGAGCCCATTTTGTAACATCTTCTATCACTCCCCTTAATCCATAGTCAGCATTTCTAAACTTGAACAAGCCTCAGAATGACCTGGAGAGCTTGTGAAAACTGTGCTGGGCCACTCCCAGAATTTCCGATGTGGCAGGTAGGTCCAGGGTGAAGCCTGAGAATTTGCCTAACAAGTTCTTCAGTGAAGCTGATGCAGCTGCTCCGGGACCACACGTTGAGAACTGCTGTCACAGAACAACTCATGAAGCAAGTATTATAGATCCCATTGTAAAGGCGAGAAACTGAGCTTGGTGCCTCACTGGAAGCTACACCACAAGTGAGTGACAGACAGGATTTGAACCCAGATCTGTCTGACTCCTAAGCGCATGCTGTTTCCACTACACCTGGGTAAGAGATTTAACACTCTAGGATTTCCCCATTCCTTGTCTGCTCATTTTATTCTAGAATTTTTGTTCTTGAGAGGTAGTCAAGGTTCTGCAACTGCATAATATATTTCCATTTCCAATGAGAACAGAAGATGGTTTCTAAAAACTATTTTAAAAATGTTGCTATCCATCCACCCAATAATTCCTCTTCTAGAAATCTAAACTAAGAGAATGATCCAAAATATAGCCCAAAATACAAAGATGCTAAGTGTTTTAGCAAAAACCTGGGAATCTAAATATCCACTATTAAGGGAATAGTTAAACAATGATGGTATATCCAAATGATGAATATTATGAAGCCATTAGAAGTTATTTATTTAGAATTTTCATAACATGTCAAAGTATTTATAATATTAAATAAAACAGAACACAGAATTAATTCCAATAAGCTCTCAATGTTATTAAAAATATTGAAAAAAGACCAGAAGGAAATAAATGGAAACATTGACAACAGTTGTCTCTACTTCTAATAATTTTCCATACTTTACACACTTTCTACAATGAGTTTTTTAAATCAGAAAAACCATGCATTTTCTTTTTGCTGACTAACTACAACAGATATTTTCAAGACCCTTCTACAGTTAGGCAATTCCTGAATAGCCAGGAAAAGCAAAACTGTGAATTTTAAAGCTAATATTTAATTCCAGATTACATTTTTCCTAACCCTAGAATGCACATGTTTTAAATAAAAAACAAGAGGAAAAAACTCAAATGACAATCATTATTATAAATACAAATAGAAATAGAAATAGAAATAGAAAAAAAGACCAGAAAGATACCTGTAAAAATGATAATGGGGATTATTTTGGTTGGTGGAATTACAGGGCTTTTTAAATCTCTTTTTAGCTTAACAATTTTTATTACATTTTCTTCAATGGACATCTATTACTTTTGTAATAAAAAGTCTTTACTATTTTTCTTTTTAAGAGACAACCGCCAAGCAAATTACAGTATATCTACACAATGAAATATCAATAGCCGTTTAAAAAATGTTGTAAAAGATTATTTAATAACATAAAAAAAAAGTTTGACATATTAGCTGACCATACTATAAAACAGTATGTTCAGAATGATCCCATTGTTTTGTTTAAAAACAAACAAAATATCTATGTATACAAAGAAAACACCTTGGAAGGAAATATACCAAAATATTAATAGTGTTTTACCTTGGGTAGTAGGATTAGAGATTATTCTAACTTCCTTATTTTTGCTTTCTGTTATTTTGACAAATTTTATTCTATTGAGTTACTTTTCCAATATGCAAAAAAAAAAAGGTTTTAAAAAAGCTACATTAAACAAAAAAGTCACCTTGTTAAATAAAGGAGAGATAAAGATATGAGCTGGAGAATCTTATTGAAAGAACTTCTTTAAAAGGCTTCTCCAGCTCCAACCCAGCCGTACTTTTTAGGTTCAGCTGGTCTTCCAGGATCAAGAGGCTAGTCGGATCCTTCCTCCTATTCAACACTTCATAATGCTTGAGCGACATCGATGCCAGCAGCAGAGGTCACCCCTCTTGAGGGGGCAAACTCACATCCTCTGGAACCTTTAAACAAGACCCTCGTAGAAAGCAGGGTCTAAGGGAAAAATATTTCAACTGCCTTCTAGGACTATGGCTCTGATTACAAGTAAATATAATGTGCAATCATTTGATGAAGGAAATGCACTATTTATGTTCAAATGACACACTAACTATAGAACTATACTCCCAGACCTGACAGAGACCTCTGAGATCATCTGAAGACAATTTCCAGGACACTGTCTTTAGGATCCTTTGTAAATATTGACTGGCAACGATAACAGATGTCATGCTAGGGAATCTTAAGTAAACAGTTCAAAAGCCTGGCTTCCTGTTTATACAATTTTAAGTTACTTTATTGCTAGCCACAAGGTGATTCAGCATTCTGATTTAATCTAAGAACTTCTTGACTTTACTTGTAATAAGATGGACAACAAAGAACAGCTGAAAAGCCAGAAGACACAGGAAGGAAGAAAAATAAACACCCAGACACGTGTCTTCCAGCCCAAACAATGAGAAATCTATGCAGCTAGATTATCAGTTCAGTCTATTTCCAAATCGCTATCCTCACTGTGACAGGTGGCAGAGTTACGCACAGATGTCAGCACCAAGATTTCCTTTTCTGGGAGCAAACCAAATTCCTGCAGAAAAGCTTCAAGGTCCACAGCAAAGAAATCTTCTCCCAGCTGGTCAGTGACTCGAACAAAATTGCCAATCAACTCCCCGCCCTTGTAGATCAGCAGGGCAGGGAGGGCATTCCTGGTGAACCGACTGCTGGCCCCAATCACCGAGCTCTTCACCCGGCAGAATTTGACAGCTGGGTATTCCGCAGCAAGGCAGATCATGCACCCATTCATGGCTTCGGTCCCCGGAATGCCGTCTTCGTAAATATGGACCATGATGGGGGTGCTTTTCTGTTCTTTATCAATCATGTCTAAAAACCCTTCTCCACTGGGGATCTCAAACACCTGCTTGAATTGCGGCCCCTTGTGAAGCTGCTGCCGCATCTCATCCATTCTCTGTTTCCGGTACTGCTGCAGAAACTCTTCATCATCTTGGTCCTCATTCATCCTGGCAAACTCCTTCAGAGTCATCTGCAGGAGGACCAGCAAGTGAGCATAAGAAGCACAAACCGAACACTTGGGATAACGGTCAATATGGACCAATGCTTATGATACACGAAGCACCAAGCTCAGTTCCTGATAGGCGATATACCTCACTGAGATCTTATGATAACCCCGTCAGGAGGGGACTTTTATTACCCCTACTCTACAAATGAGGTTCCAGGACTTGAGACTATTTGCACAAGTTCACATAGGTAACGAGTATAAGACCAAGATTCAAGCTAGATTTTTCAAGAACCCAGGCTTTTAACTACTGCGTCATACTGCCTCTCAATGCGGCATCGGTTAATATCACCTCAGGAGCTTTTTCCTTTTTGTCAGTCCTGATAATGGATTAATTATTTTACCCACTGTTTTTTGTTGAAAAGACAACAGGACATCAAGGAACTTTAAAAGAACACTCATAATCCTTGCCCTGCATCTCCACACACACACACACAATACACACAGCCACATACACTCTCTCAAAGTGTGTATTTCTTTTTACTACCAGACACATGCTAAAATCATTTTTGCTTTTACAACAGCAGTTGCGGGTGTACCAATTAAGCCATAACCTGCTTTTGCCACTTAGCATTATTATAGCATAAAAATTTCATGTTTCCAAATATTTTTTATAAAATTATACATAATGTGCCATATTTTGCTAAACCACTCCTCTATTTCTGGCATTCAGGTAGCTCCCCGTCCTGTTCTACTGCAGACAACTCAGCAGGACAGGGACAGCCTCTCTCAAGACCGCCCACGTGATCAGGTGATGTGTTGCTTCATCTGGTAAGGAAGGAAGGAAGCGCTGTGAGCAGTGGGCACACTGCCCTGCAGCCAGCTTAAGTTACAAGAGCGTCTTCCTTCTCCCGCCCTGGTGCAGCAAGACATCCCCGCTGCTGTAATAAAGCCTAGCTCTGCATAACCTGGCTCAGACTGGAGGGTGGACGCTGGGGATCACACTAGATCAGAATAGGTGTTACTGCATCATAGCCAGCACCATTCTGAATTCACTGTTTTACTTACCATGCCCAACTTTCTTCCCACTCCACCTCAGCCTACCGGAGTGGCTCTTTCTGACCTATTACGTCTTTGCTTGAGTCTAATGCCCTGAAATCATCCTCCTGGTCAAGGTGAATGACTCCTCACTTAATCCTCTTATCTGCTCTCAGATCCTGGCTGGTATTTCCAGCCAAGAGCTGCTTTGGGCCGCAGCCAAATGATCTCATGCACTCCTAGACATTCATCCCTAGAGGAATAGATGGTCCTTTTAATACTGGGAAGGGAAGAGAGAGGCTGGGACCTAGTTCCAAGGATCTTCTGGAGTGTCCATTTGCTTCTATTGTATTGCCTCGTTAGAATAAATTCTCACGAGTCAGCTTCAAGTGAAACAGCAGCATCACAGGATAAGTAGGAAAATCTGGCTTACAATCCTAGCTCCTACTAGCATTTACTAGTTGCATGACCCTAAGCAAGTCCCTTCCCCTCTCTAAGCATCAGTTTTGTTATCTGTAGAATGGGGATAATACTACCAACCTCAGAGAGTTATTTCTGGATCAAGGTAAGACCTCGACAAAGGACAGAAAATTTACATTTACTGAGCACTTTCAATGGGCCAGGCACTGTGATGGGCATTGTACCCACACAGCCCCGTGAGGTAAGGATACCGACCTCATTTAACCAGTGACAAAACAGACTCAGAGCGGAAGAGACGTCCCCATGGTCACTAGCAGCAGAGCTAAGATGCAAAGACAGGTGTGTCTGAGTAATGACTTGACTCTACACTTTCCCCTGCCCTGCTTCTTGGAGCCAAATCCAACACCCTACACCTCCTGAATCCCTAACCCCCGTTCCAACAGCCAGGACAGCTTCTGAGAAAAGCCCGGCGCTGCTAATTACCTTCCCACTGATCTTCTCCTGGAGGTCCTTCTGTTTCTGCTGCTCCTCCTCTTCATCCAGGTGGGACCTGCAGGTCATTGACAGCTTCTTGATCAGCCTTTCCATCTCCCGGCACTGCTCCTCCCTTTGCTCTGTCTCCAGCTGTTTGAAGCGGCGCCAGTCATTGATCACACCTTTTGGACCTGAGTCGGGGATGACCATGAAGGTGACCAAGAGTGGGCAAGAAATTATGGACCAGCTCACATCTGTCTAAAGCCTGCTCCATCGACTGCACAGTGATGCTCACACAGGGCAGCGTGGTGTCCACACAACGAGGTCCACTGCAGCACGGTTTGCAATAATTAAAGAGCCAAGCTAAGGCCCAACAGTATGAGATGCATTAAATAAATTATGATGCATCTACTCAAAGGAAAATAAAACAACCCTTAGAAAGAATGAAGGAGCTATGTTTCCTTCCAAGAAAGATGTTCAAATATACTCGGTCAAAAAAAGAACAAAATGCAGAACACTATCACGGGATGATCCTTCAAGTTTTAGAAAGAGAACTGTATGTGTACGCATAAAGATTTATGGATATTTACATATGTGCATATACATTTGCATGTTCATAGAAAAAGAGCCAGGACATGTGAACTACTAACAGGGGTTGTTTCTAGGCAGTGGGCTCTATGGGGACTGGTGAAAGAGAACTTGTACTTGTTTCTTTCTACACTTCTGTATTAGCTGAATCCTTATAACAAGATTGTGGCAGGTTGTTCTGTTATTCAAGCCAGCCCCAAACCTTCCCGCCCCCATGCTGTATATCCCTGGCCCATGCCATGTGACTTGTAGTACCTCCTGTGGGATGGTACATGTATCCCCAGCCCACTGACGTTAGGCTTGGCCATGTCACTTGCTTTGGCCAATGGATTCTGAGCAAAAGATTTATGAATCATCACATGTTTCCAACGGCCCACTCTTGCTCTCTACACTTGGTCGTGAAAACAACAGGTCCCAAACAGGGATGCTCCTTCAGCCTAGTTCCTAGAATGAGGACACCTGAAGCAGAAGCAGAGCTGTTGCTGACCCGCACAGGCAGCATGTCACACGATTGGAAAATAAACCTTTATCATCACAAGACACTGAGAATCGGAGGTCACTTCTTACCACAGGAAAAAACACTATAATCTATACAAAGAAACCTTTAAAATGCTACCCAAAAACGCTAAGAAAGACCTGAATAAATGGAAAAGCAATACCATATTCCTGACTAGGAAGACCCAACATCACAAGGTGCCCACCATCCCTAACTAATCTATACATTTAATGCATTCCCAATGAAAACACGTGATTACACATGTGTGTGCAGGCTCCTAAATTTGCTTTGGAAAAATAAGAAAGCAGGACCAGCCCTGGCGGCCTAGTGGTTAAGTTTGGCACAGTCCACTTCAGCGGCCTGAGTTCCACTTCCTGGGAGTGGACCCACACCACTTGTCTGTCAGTGGCCATGCTGTGGTGGCAGATCACTACAAAAACAGGGAGACTGGCAGCAGATGTTAGCTCAGGGCAGATCTTCCTCAGCATAAAAATAAAAAATGAGAAAGCAAAAGTTAGGAAAATAATGACATAAAAGAGTACTGAGAGAGGAGCAACCCTACCAGATACTAAAACATAACACAATAATTAAAAACAGTGTGATACAGGGCCAGTCTGGTGGCACAGCAGTTCAGTTTGCACACTCTGCTTCAGTGGCCTGGCGTTCACAGGTTTGAATCCCAGGCACGGACCTAGCACCACTCATCAAGCCATGCTGTGGTGACATCCCACATATAAAATAGCGGAAGACTGCCAAGATGTTAGCTCAGCAACAATCTTCCTCAAGCAAAAAGAGGATTGGCAATGGATGTTAGTTCAGGGCCAATCTTCCTCACCAAAAAAACCCCAACAAATTAAAAAAAACAATGTGATATAGCACAGTAAAAGACAAATCAGGGGCTGGCCTGGTGATGCAGCAGTTAAGTTCGCACGTTCCACTTCAGTAGCCCAGGGTTCGCCGGCTTGGATCCCGGGTGCGGACATGGCACCACTTGGCAAGCCATGCTGGGGCAGGCATCCCACATATAAAGTAGAGGAAGATGGGCATGGATGTTAGCTCAGGGCCAGTCTTCCTCAGCAAAAAGAGGAGGATTGGCAGCAGATGTTAGCTCAGGGCTAAGCTTCCTCAAAAAAAAAAAAAACAGGGGCCAGCCTGGTGGCGCAGCGGTTAAGTGCACATGTTCCACTTCGGCAGCCCAGGCTTCACTGGTTTGGATCCCAGGTGCAGACATGGCACCACTTGGCAAGCCATGCTGTGGGAGGCGTCCCACATATAAAATAGAAGAAGACAGGCACAGATGTTAGCTCAGGGCCAGTTTTCCTCAGCAAAAAGAGGAGGATCGGCAGCAGATGTTAGCTCAGGGCTAATCTTCCTCAAAAAGAAAAAAAGACAAATCAATGGAAGAGACTGCAAAGTACACCAAAAGACACAACTATAAACAGAAATTTGGTACATGTTAAAATTGACATTTCAAAGCAATGGAGAAAAGATGGCTTATTCAATAAACGGTGTTGAAACAACTAGGTAGTAATATGAAAAAAATTAAGTGGGAGCCTTACCACATACCTTGCACCAAATGAATTTCAGGTGAATCAATATTTAAGTGTAAAAAGGAAAAAAATGAACTCATAAAAACACTAAGAAAAAGCATGAGAGCATCTTTTTTTAACTCTGAAGAAAGGCCTTTCAAGTAAACAACAAAACTAAAAAATTAAAATAATGCTTTCAAGTACATAAAAATAAAAATGTTCTGCCAGGAAAAGAATATAAAGTCAAAAGACAAACAACAAACTAGCAGAAATATTTGCAACTCATACCTCCTATTAATTACTTTTATAGCTCCCTACGAAGAAAAAGAGCAACCCTCCCACTGAAAAAATGAGCAAAGGATATGAAAATATCTCAAAGTTATGAAAAGAGGCCCAACGTCACTCTTAAAAAGATAGCAAATACAACTACAATGAGTGGTCATTTGTCATCCATGAGGATGGCAAGGATCGAAAAGTCTGATAATAAAGTAGGAGGGCAGTGCACGGGGAAATCTACTGCTGCTTAAACTACAAACCAGTGCCACCTCAACTGACAGCAATCTGGAATTATTAAAACGAAAAGTACAAATACACCAATTCTAGGAATTTATACTACCAATATACTCACACCTATGCTTTATGTGACACCAAACAACCACTAATTGAAGCAGCTGGATTCAAATCCAGGCCAGTCTGTGTTCATGACCATGTTGCTACGCAGACATCTTTGTGCTGTGCAGTGAAATGGCTGGAAGCATGCACAGTGAGATGATAACGCTAGGTTATCTCCGGAAGTGGGACTGCAATTAGAGAGAAGTGATCAGGAGACTCCTATCTAATACCTACTTACTGGGCATTTTTCAACCTGTTCCCAGAGCTCAGGGATTTCCAGTACCTGTGTTAACTGAGATGCCTTCGCCTGCCAACTCAGCATCTGCAGGCAGTGAACTGCCAGCCAGGGCACCCCTGTCCCCGTCGTCCTTGTCCTCGCGGTCGCTGTCCTCGTCCTCACTGCTGCTGTAATAGTACTGCAGCTTCTCCCCCAGCAACTTGTCATCCAGGGTGGTCATGGTGCCTGGGGGAGGGCAACATATCAGGCTCTTTGCTGGCTTGCATCAGACAGACATGAATCTGAAGAGGAGGCGCTCACTTGTGCTGGATCCTACTATTTTACAGGATCCTAAAAGTAATCTTTTTTATACGCAAGATCGCAGCAAATCTGTACCATGACCCTGTGTGCTAGGGTTTTGGGGCTCTTTTTATAGAAGGTAAAACTGAAACTCAGATAAGGGAAGTTTCTTTGCCAAGCTTTACAGCAAACGGTGGAGCTGGCATCAGACCCAGGGTTGCCTGACTCCAGGAGACTGAGGAGCTGAGTCACTGTCTTCTGAATGATGGACACTGTCCTGGTACGCTGGCTTGGAGGAATCTACTTGCTGACTGGAGGTTTTATCTACTTTTAGGTTTTCCTACCACCTAAGACTGCTAGTAATTGAAAAACTAGGTAAGAATCCCAGGGAAAAACTCCAAAAAGAAGCACCAAGAGGATGATGCTGAGTCACTGTCTTCAATCAATGCACTTGCCTGTCTCTTGCCTTCAGCCTTCCAGTGAGCGCAGTGAGCGTCTGGACAGAGGGGCTCTGAAGCCCTACTACCAATGTTGGTTAAAAGAAGGGACCATGACAAAGTTTTACTAATTTCCAAGTGTTTAAAGCACAATGGTTGGAGCCAAGCTTCTGCATCAAAAGAAGCCTAGGACATTTTAGGAGAAAGGTACAGCTTAGCCCCTCACAGGCCTGCTTGCAGATCCAGCAGGGAGGGCAAAAACTCGAGCTCTAAGCATCGCAATATAGGACTGTTTCCTTCATGAGAGTTTTATCACCAGGCCTGTTACACAAAGTGACTCCCCCACGAGGCAGGGAGCTCTTGAAAGCAGGGACCTCCAACGCCCAGCACAAGGCCTCTGCACCGTTTGCGTAGCCCACATAGAGAGGGCCTGGATCAGTGGGGAAATGTGGGGACCCTGGCAGCCAGATGGGGAGAGGGCAGCAAAAGAGGCAGCGTTAATTGAAAGATGCAGGTATCAGGAGAGGGGAAGAACCAAATTTAAAGAGGCGTGGAGAAGCCAAGGGGAGGGGAACGGGGAGAGACTGGGTGGAGACGTACTGAGGGAAAAAGGAGCCGCAGAGGGAGAGGGGACAAGGTCGGGGGCCGGCGGAGGGAGCGCGGGGACAACGGGGCCAGGGAGGAGAGCGCGGGGAGGGCGGGGCCAGCGGAGGACAGCGCGAGAGGGGGAGGGCGGGGCCAGCGGAGGACAGCGCGAGAGGGGGAGGGCGGGGCCAGCGGAGGACAGCGCGAGAGGGGGAGGGCGGGGCCAGAGGAGGAGAGCGCGGGGAGGGCGGGGCCGCTGAGGGGAGAGCGGGGAGGGCGGGGCCAGCGGAGGGGAGCGCGGGGAGGGCGGGGCCAGAGGAGGGGAACGCGGAGGGGGCGGGGCCAGCAGAGGGGAGCGCGGGGCCGCTGAGGGGAGAGCGGGGAGGGCGGGGCAGGCGGAAGCGCTCGCGGAGGAGGCGGGGCCTCAGGGAGGAGGGGATAGGGGCGGGGCCAGCAAAGGAAGCGGGACCCCTGCGGGGCGGCGAAGGCGGGGCCAGCGGAAGGGTGAGCAGAACCTTTTGGGGAGCCCGGTAGAGGTGGGGCCGGTGGAAGACGCGGGGAAGGAGGAGCGCGGAGACCGTGGAGGGCGAGGGCGCGCAGACAAGGCTCTCCCACCCGGGCTCGCTGACCGCCCTATTCCACTACCTCCCACCCGGATTCCATGCTGCCGCTTCTTCCCGGCTGACCTCAGAGCAGTTACCCGGACAAGCTAAGTCCAGGTCCCTTCTGGCTGGCAGCTCGGGGCACTTCGGAAGAAGGGGAGCGCTCGGCTGGAGGAAGAAAAGTCGGTCGGCGCCTTGAGCACTAAGAGAAAAGCCGCCGGAGTCCCGACTGCGAGAGCCAATGAGGAGGCTTTCCTGCGTCAGGGCGAACACACGCTACCCAATGGGAAGAAGCCTTTCCCGGCAGCCTAGGGAGAAGCGACGGGTCCTACTTGGGGACAAAACACCTCGGCAATATTAATACGCTTTCGTTTGCTTTGCTTTTAATTTAGACAAAAAGCTACACTATATAGACCCCACTTTATACAATAAGAAAAATTTACTTGGTTCCCTTTGAAATTGCCAAAGCCATTCCACATGTATTTTTAATTGGGTCTTAATTACATCACGTCTTTTAGGACGGAAAAGAGACTCAGACGTTCAGCAATTTGAATTAAAGAAAAAAAAAACCAGGTCCATAACAACCAAACACAATGTGAAATCCTGGATTGGATCCTGGAGCAGAAAAAGGACACGAGTGGGACAACTGACGAAATTTGATTAGTGTCCATTAACTAACATTAGTTCATAGTATCGTATCAATAGTTTTGATAGAGTCTTGTGGTTACGTAAGATGTTAACCTTTAGGGATTCTAGGTGAAAAGTATAGAGGAACTCTATACTATTTTTGCAACTTTTTTTAAACCTAAAATGATTTCAAAATCTGTGTCTTTATTGAGGTGTCCAATACACAATCATGAAGTGGCTCATAGACAGCTTGTGTAAATTGAGTCACTCAAAATATACTAACAATACACCGTTTAAAATAGGGCTTTAATTAGGGGGAGCGGTTCCTAACTTTGGGTTCTACGACCACCTGAAATTGTCTACAAATTTGTATACGTGCATATTTTTCTGTGAACCTTTTTGTTCAGGCTATCAAAAGAAAACTCCCCTCCCCAAATTTAAGAAGAGTTCATTTAAAGAGATTGCATGGTGACTTTTTGTAATTTTGTTTGCAGAATGGATAACCTTACCTTAATCAGATTTGTGCGAACGGCCTACTTGAATATGCTTGTGCTTGGCTTTAAATAAAAAGGCAGCCCTCAGCAACAGTGCTTCTGCACAGGAGAGCTCCATGAATATTTGTTAGATGAACGCTTTGCTTTTAATTTTTTTTTTATTTCGTCTCCCTAAAGCAGGGGTCTCTTTCATCCATGGTGGTTCCTTTTTCTTCAAATCTCATTTTAAATTTAAGGCTGCAATCCATAAGAGAACCCTCAGTTCCTGCCCAATAATCCTCGTTTCCCTGGTCAGGCTAGTCTCCTACTCTCTAAGAATAGCAATTCACATCTCTTCTCTCAAATCTTCAACTCTTCCTCACTGGATCAGCTTATGACCTTGAGTCTTATTTCACCTGAAAAACAGAAGCGATCGAAGAGATTTGTACTTCATCCCACCCCCAAAATGTATCAACGGCCTCCCGCATCTGTACCTATGAAATGAATCACAGTGCAGTGGATCCTACTCCAGCCTAGTAAAGGATTCTACTTCTGCAATTACCTCCTCTCTCTCTCCCCAACATATTTAGGCTTTTTTCCCACAGCGTGTGAATATGCTTGCCTAGTCCTCAACTCTAAAAAAGAATCAGATACCATTTTCCACCATTCATATTGTTAAAAATCAAAAAGTTGTATAAGACTCAGTGATACTGTGGGAAATACATTGCTGAGTGTAAATTGATCCACACTTATGGATGGCAATTGAGAAATATCTATCAATATTGCAAAAACATATAACTTTAACCCAGCGATTCCACTCCTGGAAGTTTATCCTCTAGATGTACTTTGCATGAATATATTGTTTAGTTTAAAAAAAAAAAAACAAGGCGAAGAATATCATTTATTAGTTTCCTGCTTTTGTATAAAAAATAGGAACAAATAATATTTGCTTATATATGCATAAAGAAAAGCATTGAAAAATATATAAGAAATAAAATAGTTACCTTCGAGGGGCAGATGGGAGTCAGCAGTGGGAAGGAGACTTTTTTTTTTAAAAAAATTGGCACCTAACAACAGTTGCCAATCTTTTTTTGTTGTTATTGCTTTTTCTCCCCAAATCCCCCCAGTGCATAGTTGTGTATTTTAGTTGTGGGTCCTTCTAGTTGTGGCATGTGGGACACCACCTCAACATGGCCTGAGGAGCAGTGCCATGTCCGTGACCAGGATCCGAACTGGTGAAACCCCAGGCTGCCGAAGCAGAGCGTGCAAACCCAACCACTCAGCCACAGGTCCAGCCCCGGAGGGAGAGTTATTATATGTAACTTTATATGTGTAATTTTTAATCATCTGAAAGTATTAGCTATTCTGTTCCAAAAATTAAAATTTAAGAGTCAACTTTCACTTTCTTTCCTCTCCAGGCCCCTCCAGCTACAGCTTTTTTCGCTGATTCCCTTTACAACCAGGCCCAAAACAGTTCTGTATTTCCTCTCCTCGATTCCCTCATCATCTTACTTCAGTTAGGCTTTTGTGCCCACTAGTCCACTGAAACCACACTTGTGAAGGTAACCAATGACTTCCGAGTTGCCAAATCTCTGGTGAAGTCTGAGTTCTGCTCTTATTGAAGCACTCAGCAGCATTTGACAGTTAATCTCTTTTCCTTCCAGAAACCCTTTCTTCTCTTGGTTTTCAGAATGCCACCTTCTAGTTTCTCCAGCTTCATTGACATCCTCAGTAACTGCTCTCCTTCATGAGCTCTAAATAATGGAATGCCCCAGGTTCAGTCTTTCAACAACTTCTTTTCTTTATATATACTCTTTCTATATATACTCCTGTCAAAGAATAACCTGGGGGCAGTTAATTATATGCAAACAAGTTTACTCATATGAAGGAGAAAGTTAATAGGTGATTGTCAACAAGGTAAAAACATGGATTTATAAAAGAGAGGGAGGAAATGTGGGACGTCTGGAAACCCTAAGTCTTGTTCACTTTTCAATAGGGAAACTGACTAGCCAGCATTTTGCAAAGCAGTCAGTCTAGGCAGCCTGCCCTTGAGCTGGCTGGCTCAATTCATCAAAGAAAACAATGTTAGTTATTTATGAATTCTCCAGAAAACTGTGAAGTAAATGGAACAGATTGTCTCTGTATATTATAAGCACTTGTATACGTTGATTGAACCAACTCTATGCCATTTTCCTCATCAGAATTTCCTCAATTTCCCACTGGATTAGTCGGGTTCTCCAGAGAAACATATCCAAAATACAGGTCACGTTTTGATGTAAGCATGAGAAAGCCATTTAAATTTATGAGAATTGTAGTCATTGGGACATGCCAGTAAGTGTTAATTATTGTCTGAATTTAATTGGCCTGAGTTTAAAATCATGCAACAATTCCTTTACAAATGTATAAGAAAATAATTGGGCCATAGTTTGTATTACGAATCTCATATTTTATTCTTTTTTTAATATCTGTTGGGTTTCTTTAAGGTTCCAAGAAATATGAATAAGCTAACCGTCTTAGTTATCTATTGCAATGTGATAAATTACCCCAAAACTGAGTGACTTAAAACAACATTTATTTTCTCACAGTGTATTTGGGTCAGGACTCTGGGCATGGCTTAGTTAGGTGCTTCAGGCTCAAGGTCTCTAATGATATTGCAGTGAAGTTGTTGGCTAGAGCTGAGGTTTCATCTGAAGTCTCAACTGGGAAGTTGGGGAAATAGATATCCACATTCGACATGACGTGCATGGTTGCTGGCAGACTTGGGTTCTTTACCACGTGGGTTTCTCCATAGGCTTCCTGAATACCCTAGTGATCTTAAAGAGAGAGAGAATCCACTACCAAGATGGCAGCCACAGTCCTGTATAACCTAACCTTAGAAGTGACATCCCATCACTTCAGCTGTATTATTTTCATTAGAAGTGAACCATTCAATCCAGCCCACACTCAACAGCATAGATATCAAGAGATTGGAATCACTAGGGGCCATCCTACACACTGCCTACCACAGAAGCTCTCTTTGGGGAGACTAAAGTCCAGTTAAATATGAAGACATATTTAGGTTGGTAGTATTTTATAGACTTTTGAAGTTAAATAACATAATTAAAAGCCAGAAAGGCTAGCTGGCATTGTAGTTGTTTGAAAAAGGTAAATTACAGAGTTTAAAGAGTTTATAGGCAAGTAAACAATCAAGAAAGAGATCAATGAGGAGAGTGATGTCAGCATCATGGTGGAGTGAGCTCCCCCAGTGATCTCTCCCCTCCATGATACAACAAAAAAGACATTCGTACTCCAACAGAGGAAATCCACACAACACAAAAGACATCTAAGAGACCCATGCAACCATATGATGGAGGGTGGAGAGGCTGGAGCCCCCCCAGGAGGAGGTGGAACAGGGTAACAGAAAACTTCACTCCCTCCCCAAAAGACTGCTATCCAGGACTCTTGATGGCCTCTGAGAGGGAAGGAAGAGGGGAAGGGACACCCATTCACGAGAACATCAAAGATCCCTGAGGTCCCTCACAGCCTAGAGGAAAGCCCCCAACTGATGGGAAAGGTATCGTGGGGGTGACTTCACCAACCAACACGTCAGGAGAGCAGATAGGGAAAACAGAGCAAGTAACACTGTGAGAGCATGCAGAAGAAAGCTCCTCTTACCCCATCCACCCAGCATGGCTCCAGCACCTGGGATCCTGCCAGAATGCAGGGGGCTCAGAATACGCAGCTCTTAACCCCACCCAGTGGTGATAGGTGGTAACTGCAATCAAATAATACCATGATGCAAAAGAACAAAGCCACGCCCACTAGGCAGTATCAAAAATTCTATTAAATCTCCAGACCAGAGAGAAAATGACAAGTACCCAGAAATCAGGCCTGAAGACACAGAAATATGTAATCTAAATGACAGAGAATTCAAAATAGCTATCATCAAAATCTCAACGAGTACCACAACTAGAACGACCCACAACTAAAATATACACCTATATACTGGGGGGATTTGGGGAGAAAAAGCAATAAAAAAAAGAAGATTGGCCACAATTGTTAGCTCAAGTGCCAATCTTTGAAAAGAAAAACTCAACGAGTTAAAAGAGAATATAGAGAAACAATTCAATGAGTTCAGGAGCTACTTCACAAAAGAGATTGAAGCTAAAAAGAAGAACCAATTAGGGGCCAGCCCCATGGCCGAGTGGTTAAGTTCACGCACTCTGCTTCAGTGGCCCAGGGTTTTGCTGGTTCAAATCCTGGGTGCAGACATGGCACCACTCATCAAGCCATGCTGAGGCAGCATCCCACATGCCACACCTAGAAGGACCTACAACTAAAAACACACAACTATGTACCGGGAGGCTTTGGGAGAAAAAGGAAAAATAAAATCTTTTAAAAATAATTTTAAAACAAGCAAGAACCAATCAGAAATATTGGAGATGAAAGACACAACGAGATAAAACAAAATATGGATTCCCTGAACACTCGAGTGGACATCATAGAGGAGCTAATCAGCATAATCGAGATAGACATATTGACATGCTCCAGATAGAGGAGGGGAGAGAACTAAGACTAAAAAGAAATGAAGAAAGTCTCCGAGAAATATCTGACTCAATGAGGAAATGCAACATAAGAACTATAGGTATTCAAGAGGGAGAAGAGAGGGACAATGGAGCAGAAAGCTTGTTCAAAGAGATAACAGCAGAGAACTCCCCAAATCTAAAGAAGGAGATGGAAATCCATGTGAAAGAAGCTATCAGATCTCCTAAATGTGTCAATGTAAAAAGACCTACTGCAAGGCATGTAGTTGTGAAACTGGCAAAAGTGAATGACAAAGAAAAAATACTAACAGCAGCAAGGTGGAAGGAAATAACCTACAAAGGAACCAATATTAGACTTTCAGAAGATTTCTCTGCAGAAAACTTATAGTCTAGGATAGACTGGAATGACATAATCAAATCTTTGAAGGACAAAAACTTTCAGTCAAGAATACTCTATCCAGTGAAAATGTCCTTCAGATATGACGGAGAAATAAAAACTTTTCCAGATAAACAAAAGCTAAGGGAGTTTGTAGCCACAAGACCGCCCCACTACAAGAAATCCTCAAGAAGGCCCTCACACCTAAAAACTAAAAGGGGGTGGGGGAGAAAAGGGTTACAAAGCACAGAGTAAGCAAATAAATAGGTAGACAAAATCAGAAAATTGTAGCTATACATCAGAACAGGTTAGCAAATACTCAAGTATAACATTAAAGATAAAGGGAAGGAAAACACAAAAACAAAGATAATCTTCTCATTTTAACCAGAAAGTCACAACACAAGGTAGAATAAGATGTGACAAAAACAATATAAGAGGGGAAGAGGATGGGGCTGGAATTGGTTTATTCTAAGGAAATAAGAGGCCATCAGAAAATGGACTATCTTACCTACAATATTTTGCATAGAAACCTCATGGCAACCACTAAAGAAAAAGCAGAACAGAGACACAAATAATCAATAAGGAGAAAACAAAGAAACACAACATAAAAAAGCTACGTAACTCAATTGGTAGACCAAAACACATGGGACGAGAAACAAAGGAAATGCAGGAAAACTGAAAAACAGGTAATAAAATGGCAGCATTAAGCCCTCATACATCGATAATCACCTTAAAGGTAAATGGATTGAATTCTCTAATAAAAAGACACAGAGTGCTGAGATGGATTAAAGAACAAGACCCAAAAATATGCTGCCTTCAGGAAAGACATCTCAGCTCCAACAACAAACACAGGCTCAGAGTGAAGGAATGGAAGATGATACTCCATGTTAATGGCAAACAAAAGAAAGCAAGTGTTGCAATACTTATATCAGACAAAGAAGACTTCAGGATAAGAGAGACAAAGAGGGGCGGTATGTAATAATTAAAGGGACACTCCAGCAAGAAGACGTAACACGTAAATATCTACACACCCAACACAGGAACACCAAAGTACATAAAGCAACTATTAACAAACCTAAAAGGAGATATTAATAATAACACAATAATAGTAGGGGACCTCAATACTCCACTCACATCAATGGATAGATCATCCAGACAGAAAATCAACAAGGAAACAGTGGAATTAAATGAAAAGCTAGACCAGTTGGACTTAATAGACTTATATAGAACACTCCATCCAAAAACAGCAGAATACACATTCTTCTGAAGTGCACCCAGAACATTCTCAAGGATAGACCATATGTGGGGAAACAAGGCAAGCCTCAATAAATTTAAGAAGATTAAAATCATATCAAGCATCTTTTCTGACCATAATGCTACGAAACTAGAAATGAACTACAAGAAAAAAGGTGGGAAAGGGACAAAGATGTGGAGAGTAAACAGCATGCTACTGAACAACCAATGGATCATTGAAGAAATTAAAGGAGAAATCAAAAAATATCTAGAGACAAGTGAAAATGAAAACATACCATACCAACTCATATGGGATGCAGCAAAAGAGTAATAAGAGGGAAATTCATCACAATACAGGCTCACCTTACCAAACAGACAAAGTCCCAAGTAAGCAATCTCCAACTACACCCAACTGAATTAGAAAAAGACGAGCAAACAAAGCCCAAAGTCAGCAGAATGAGAGAAATAATAAAAATCAGAGCAGAAATAAATGCAATTGAAACAAAAAAGGCAGCAGAAAGGATAAATGAAACAAAGAGCTGGTTCTTTGAGAAGATAAACAAAATTGACAAACCCCTAGCCAGACTTACAAAGGAAAAAAGAGAGAAAGCTCAGATAATAAAATTAGAAATGAAAGAGGAGAAATAACAGATATCACAGAAATACAACGGATTATAAGAAAATACTATAAAAAGCTATATGCAACAAAATGGACAATCTAGAAGAAACGGATCAGTTCCTAGACTCCTACAACCCGCCAAAGCTGAATCAAGAAGAAATAAATAATCTGAATACATCAATCAGAAGTAAAGTTATTGAAACAGTAATAAAAAGCATCCCAAAAAATATAAGCCCAGGACCAGATGGCTTCCCTGGAAAATGCTACTAAACTTTCAGAGAGGATATAATACTAATCCTTCTCAAGTCATTCCAAAAACATCAGGGAAGGCAGAATGCTTCCTAACACATTCCATGAGGCCAACATCACTGTGATACCAAAGGCAAACAAGGACAACACAAAAAAGGAAAACTACAGGCCAATATTGCTGATGAACATAGATGCAAAAATCCTCAACAAAATACTGGCAACCCAAATAAAGCAATACATCAAAAAGATCATACATCATGATCAAGTGGGATTTTTACCAGGGATACAGGGATGGTTCAACATCCACAAATCAATCAGTGTGATACACCACTTTAACAAAATGGGCAATAAAAACCACATGTTCATCTCAATAGATGCAGAGAAAGCATTTGACAAGATCCAACAACAATTTATGATAAAAACTCTTAACAAAATGGGGATACAAGGAAATTACCTCAACATATAAAGGCCATATATGACAAACCCACAGCCAACATCATACTCAATGAGCAAAAACTGAAAGCCATCCCTCTGAGAACAGGAACAAGACAAGGATGCCCACTATCACCACTCTTATTCAACATAGTGCTAGAGGTTTTGGCCAGAGCAATTAGGCAAGAGAAAGGAATAAAAGGAATCCAAATAGGGAGTGAAGAGGTGAAACTCTTGCTGTTTGCAGATGACATGATCTTATATATAGAAAACCCTAAAGAATCCATCGGAAAACGATTAGAAACAATTAACAACTACAGTAAAGTTACAGGGTACAAAATCAACTTACAAAAAATCAGTTGTATTTCTGTACTCTAATAATGAACTTACAGAAAGAGAACTCAAGAATAGAATCTCATTTACAGTCACAACAGAAAGAATAAAATATATAGGAATAAATTTAACCAAGGAGGTGAAGGACTTTTACAATGAAAACTATAAGACATTATTGAAAGAAACAGATGATGACATAAAGAAATGGAAAGAGACTCCATGCACATGGATTGGAAGAATAAACATAGCTAAAATATCCATACTACCCAAAACAATCTACAGATTCAATGCAATCCCAGTCAGAATCCCAATGACATTCTTCATATAAATAGAAAAAAGAATCCTAAAATTCATATGGGACAACCAAAGACACCGTATTGCTAAAGCAATCCTGAGAAAAAAGAACAAAGCTGGAGGCATCACAATCCTTGACTTCAAAATGTACTACAAAGCCATAGTAATCAAAACAGCATGGTACTGGTACAAAAACAGGAACACAGATCAATTGAACAGAGCTGAAAGCCTAGAAATAAAACTGCACATCTACAGACAGCTAATCTTCAATGAAGGTGCCAAGAGCATACAATGGAGAAAAGATAGTCTCTTCAATAAATGGTGTTGGGAAATCTGGATAACCACTTGCAAAAGAATGAAAGTAGACCATTATCTCACACCATACACAAAAATAAACTCAAAATGGATCAAAGACTTGAAGATAAGTCCTGAAACCATAAAACTCCTGGAAGATAATATAGGCAGTACACTCTTTGACATCAAACTTAACAGGATCTTTTCAAATGCCATGTCTTCTCAGACAAGGGAAACAAAAGAAAAAATAACCAAGTGGGGCTTCATCAGACTAAAGAGCTTCTGCAAGGCAAAAGAAACTAGGATCAAAACAAAAAGACAACCCACCAATTGGGGGAAAATATTCGCAAATCATATATCCAAGAAGGGGTTAATCTCTATAATATATAAGGAACTCACACAACTGAACAACAAAAAAACAAAGAGCTTGATCAAAAAATGGGCAGACAATATGAACAGACATTTTTCCAAAGAAGATACAGATGGCCAATAAGCACATGGAAAGATGTTCAACATCACTAATCATGAGGGAAATGCAAATCAAAATTACACTAAGATACCACCTTACACCTTTTAAAATGGCTATAATCACTAAGACTAAAAATCACAAACATTGGAGAGGGTGTGGAGAAAAGGGAACCCTCATACACTGCTGGTGGGAATGCAAACTGTTTCAGCCACTATGGAAAACAGCATGGAGATTCCTCAACAAACTAAAAATAGAACTACCATACGATCCAACTATCCCACTACTGGGTATCCACCCAAACAACTTAAAATCAACAATCCAAAGTAACATATGCACTTCTATGTTCATTGCAGCACTATTCACAATAGCCAAGATGTGGAAGCAATCCAAGTGCCCACTGACCAATGATTAGATAAAGAAGATGTGGTATATATATACAACGGAATACTACTCAGCAATAAAAAAGACAAAATCATCCCATTTGCAACAACATGGATGGACCTGAAGGGTATTACGCTAAGTGAAATAAACCAGACTGAGCAAGACAAACACCATATGATTTCACTCACATGTAGAATATAAACAAACACACAGACAGAGAAGAGTTCAGTGGTTACCAGTGGAAGGCAGGTGAGGGGTGGACACAAGGGGTGAAGGGGAGCACTTATATGGTGATGGACAAGAAATAATGTACAACTGAAATTTCACAACGATGTAAATCATTATGAACTCAATTTTTTTAAAAAAGCAAAGGATCAACAAAAGGTAAAAAGAGAGGAGGAGAAAAACAAATAAAATGTAAGTCTAAACGTAAATTTATTGTCTTGATTACAGATCATCATCCATTGAAAAGAAACTGTCTATGCCCCAGTTTTTCTTTTTTTTTAAACTTTTTGAGATAGTTTCAGACTTACAGAAGCATTGCAGAAACAGTAGAGTTCCCTATAACCTTTAGCCAGTTTCACTTTCTCCATTAAATTGTCTATGCACCTTTGTCAAAAAACAGTTGACTATATTTGTGTGGATTTATTTAGGGGCTCTCTATTCTGTTCCATTGACCTACATTAGGGGTCAGCAAACTATGGCTGAGAGCCAACCATCTCTTTTTGCAAATAAAGTTTTATTGGAATGCACTCATGCTCATTCATTTATGTATAGTCTATGGCTGCTTTAACACTACAGGGAGGAGTTGTATAGTTGCAACAGAGACCATATAGCCACATGCCTCATATTTGGTGAGAGATTTTCATGTCTATGTTAATAACAGATATTGATGTGTGATTTTCTTTTCTCATAATATTTTTGTCTGGTTTTGGTATCAGAGTAATATTGGTCTGGTAAAATGAGTTGGAACGTGTTTCCTCCTCCTCCTCTTCTGTTTCCTAGAAGAGATTGTGTAGAATTGGCATCACTTCTTCCTTCAGTATTTGGTAGAATATTTAGTGAAACCATCTGGGCCTGGACTTTTCATTTTTGGAAGGATTTTATCTTACAGATTCAATTTCTTTAATAATATATGACTATTCAGGTTGTCTTGAGTTCGTTTTGGTAATTTGTATCTTTCAAGAAATTGATCTGTTTAATGTGTGTTGTCAAATTTATGGGCATAGGGTTGTTCCTAGTATTCTCTTCTTATCATTTTAATATCTATGAGGTCTGTAGTGATAGTCCCTCTTTCATTTCTAATATTGGCAATATGTGTCATCTCCCTTTTATCCTTGGTCAGTTTGACTACAGGTATATCAATTTTATTGGTCTTTCAAAGAACCACCTTTTGGTCTCATTGATTTTTCTCTATTGTTTTTCTGTTGTCAATTATATTGGTTTTGGCTCTTTATTATTTCCTTCTTTCTGCTTGCTTTGGGTTTGGTTTGCTTTACTTTTTTTCTGGTTTCTTAAAGTAGACACTTCAAGTGTTGATTTGAGAACTTTCTTCTTTTCCAACATAAGCATTTAATGCTATACATTTTCTTCTAAGCACTACTTTAGCTGCACCCCATAATTTTTGATATGTTCTATTTTCATTTTCATTCAATTCAAAATTTTTTTTGGTGAGGAAGATTGTCCCTGAGCTAACATCTGTTCCAATGTTCCTCTATTTTGTATATGGGACGCCACCAAAGCATGGCTTGATGAGCGGTGTGTAGGTCCACATCCGGGATCCAAACCTGCAAATCCCAGGCCACCAAAGTGGAGTGTGCAAACTTAACCACTATGCCACTGGGCTGGTCCCCAGTTCAAAATATTTCTCAATTTCCCTTGAGACTTCCTCTTTAACCCACTGTTATTTTTTTTTAAGATTTTTTAAAAAAAATTTTCCCCCCAAAGCCCCCGGCACATAGTTGTATATTCTTTGTTGTGGGTCCTTCTAGTTGTGGCATGTGGGACGCTGCCTCAGCATGGTTTGATGAGCAGTGCCATGTCCGTGCCCAGGATTTGAACCAACGAAACACTGGGCCGCCTGCAGCAGAGCGTGCGAACCCAACCACTTGGCCACGGGGCCAGCCCCTAACCCACTGTTATTAATTTTGGAAAATTCTTGACCATTAATTCTTCAAATATTTTTATGTTCTGTTCTCTCTTCTCCTTTTGGTATTCCAGTTACATTAACATTTAAACTGTTTGTTGTTGTTTCAAAATTCTTGAATGCTCTGCTCGTCTTTTTTTTTTTTTTTCCCACTCTTTTTCTTCTTGTGTTTCCATTTCAGTAATTTCTATTGACTTACTTTCAAGTTCACTAATTCTTTCCTTGGCTCTGTCAAATCTACTGGTGAGTCCGTCAAAGACATTCTTCATCTCTACTACTGAGTTTTTCATTTCTAGCATTTTTATTTGATTCTCTCTTATGGTCACTGTCTCTCTGCTGAAATTTTCTATCAGATCATCCATGTTGTCTAAGTTTCCTGGTACAACATTTTACATATTAATCATTGTTATTTTAAATTCTCTGTCGGTTCCAAGGTTAATGGCTTATCAGATTCTGCTTCTGATAATTGCTTTGTCTCTTAGGAGGTTTTTTTTTTCATTTTCATATACCTGGTAAGTTTTTTGTTGAAAACTGAACATCTTGTGTAGGACAGTAAAGACTGAGGTAGTTCTGGTCACTGGACCAGAGCATAGGAACACACCTGGGTTACAGGATGTCTGACGCAGGGGACCTTCCTAAAGGAAAGCACCAGGAGTATCCACAAAGGAAACGAACCATGTTCACTGAGAAACAGTTGGCAGGTTTGCAGCTCCTGTTCAATAAGAACCCACATCCCACCCCCCAGACTTCAGAAAGAAATGGCCTCAAAAATGGAGAAGCATTCAACGTTAGTGCAGGTTTGGTTCAAGAACCATAGAGCAAAACTCAAGAATACCAAACACAAGAATATTCAGCAAAAACAAGAAGCTCAGCAACAACAATTGGCTGAGGCAGGAGTCAACACCAGCTTTTCCAAGACAAATATGGATACACCTCCCAGATCCCCTAACAGTGCCCACCCTGCATCCCTAGTTTATGCAGATCATCCAATGCCTTCATTCCAGCTCTGCATATGCCCCAATTTTAAGGCTCCCATAGACCACTTTTTTGGCCACAAAATAGTTCATTTCAGCTGCTGCTAAGACCCTAACATATACTGCTTCTATTCCATTTTGGAATCCCAAGTTCTCAGAACAAGTATCAATGGTAATTCTTTCTGTTCTTCATCTCCAAAAAGAACTTGCCGGTGAAGCCAGACACAAAAGTTCACATGTTGTAATGATTCCCATACAAGGGAATACTTTTCAGCTATAAAAAGGAACAAACACAAGATATACTCAACATGGATGCATTTCAACATTATGTTGAGTGAAAGAAAAAAGACACAAAAGACTGCATACTGTATAATTCCATTTATATGAATTCCTACAGCAGGAAGTACTATAGTGGCAAAAAGCAGATTAGTGGCTGCCCATGTGTTAGAAGGAATTGAGTGCACAGAGGGACTAAAATTTATTAGGATGATGGAAAAGTTTCATGTCTTAATTAGGACAGCAGTTATCTTGGTGTACAAATTCATTAAAACATAGAGAACTGTGATACTGTATTGTATCATTGAAAGTGGCTAAGAGACTAGCTCTTAAATGTTCTTACCACAAAAGAAGAGATGATAATTATATAACAGGATCGAGGTGTTAGCCACTGCTATGGTGGCAATCATTTTGCAATATATAAATGTATCAAATCAACAGGCTGTACACCTTAAACTTACACAATGTTATATGTCAATTATATCTCAAAGTTGGATAAAAAAATTGTTTTAAAGAAAATCTGTGCATTTTAGTTTACATAAATTATACCTCCATAAAAATATATGTTTATATATATATATATATATATAAAATGGGACTGATAAGGATAGTATCATTTTTTCTTTTTTCTGCTTCTTTGACTTTTTTTTTTCAGTATTTTTCAGCTAGGAAGGTTTAGTTAGCGTCAGTAAGTGAAGCATTGGCTGATTTTTCTACTTTCTATTTTTCTGTCACCTTCCCAGCCATCACTTTATGTCCTTTGATCACCCAAATGTCCCTAGCCCTCAATTTTTCTTTTTCTTTTTTTATTTATTTTTTTTGCCTCCCCTCTACTCTTCTTAAGACGATGGAAACACCACAAACCCTTCCAAGGAAGTTCTCAGGCCTCCTGATTTCTTCCTATTAACTCCCCTCTCCCTGCACGTGTGGCATCTATGAATAAAGTGACATGTGATCAACTGAAAAAGAAAAGACTGAGGTAAATAGTTTCTATGCCTGAAAATAGGCAAGCCCTTCCTTCTACTAGGCCTTAGTGTAGGGTTTGAGTTAATCTAGTTGGGAGTTTGAGTTAACCTAGTTAGTTAATCTAGGTTTGTTGTTGCTATGGTTACCCTCAATGCAGCTCAGGCTTCAAATTCATCTGTGTCTAGGGTGGGGATTTGTTAGCCGGAAAAAAGTCTGTTGGATTGTGAGTTTTAGATATTCCCTTTGTGCTATGCCTAAGAGAGGGTTTACTTGCATGCTCTTCTTCCTCTCCTTCCTCTCTTCCAGGAGTGTTTTGTTGTTGCTTGCTATTCCAAACTTGTTAGTTTGGCTTTGGGGGGTAGTGATGGGGAACATTCTCTGTTGTTCCGATTAAGATTCAGTCTTAGCCATGTACTGTGTCCCTGAATCTTGTGGGTATGGCCTACTGGGTTCTCCTGTCCCTCCCCTGACCGTGGTTGAGTGCAAAACCCTGCCCCTCCTCCAGGAGATTTTTTAATTTTTTTTCCTTTCCCCAGCAACAGAGTTTTCACTAATGTCCTAAGGGCAGCAGTGCTTGTTTCCCTTCCACCCTCCCATATTAAGGCTTTTGTTCCTTAATTGAGCTAGAAGGATCTAGGTAGCTTCTTGCCCCTTCTGCATGTCTGCTATTTCCCTCTCCCAGGTCAGCACCACAATATTTCTTAGGTTCCTTACTTTTTTCTTTTTTTTTGTTTTGAGGAAGATTGGCCCTGAGCTAACATTGGTGTCTATCTTCCTTTACTTTATATGTGGGACGCCTACCACAACGTGGCTTGATGAGTGGTGTGTAGGTTGGCTCCTGGGATCCAAACCTTCGAACCTGGGCCGCAGAAGCGGAGCATGCAAACTCAACCACTACGCCACTGGGCTGATCCCCTTAGGTTCCTTTCTTATCTTTTCTATGAACACCTGTTGGGGCCTCTTCAAGGAGAGAAAGAGCCTAGAAAAGGGCATAGATTCCTCCAATTTTTGCAGCCTCCAAGGGCTTTACTCTCCCCTGCTAGCCTGTAATTGGCCTTTGTCAAGTCGTCAAATATACTACCTAAATTCTTCTTAACTCTTCTTACTGGTTGCATCTAACCCAGGTGAGGAAGTTCTCAAGTCTCATTTCTGGATACAGGTCTCTTAGATTTTGGGCCGGTTGTTTGCTCTGCAACCTCAGCCCTTTGATAGTGGCGTGGGCAGATTTATGGCCCCCAAGAAGATCCCACATCCTAACCCCTGTGACTGTGAATATGACGAAATAGCCACCCTTGAATATGTTACCTTACTTGGCAAAAGGGATTTTGCAGATGTAATTAAGGTTATTAATCAGTTGACCTTAAAACAGGGAGATCAGCCCAGATTATCTAGATGGGCCAAATGTAATCACACGAGCCTTTAAAAGCAGGAAACTTTTTCTCTGGCTGGTGGCAGAAGTAAGAAATATTTGAAGTATGAAAGGGCCTTAACATTTTGTTCCTGGTTTGGCGAGGAAAGGGAGCTATGTGAGAAGGAATGTGGACAGCCTCTGGAAACAAAGAATATCATGGTCATATCCAGCAAGAAAATGCAGGTTTCACACCTACAATCACAAGGGACTGAATTCTGAATGAGCTTGGAGGTGGCTTCTCCCCCAGAGCCTCCAGATAGGAAGGCAATCCTGCCCAAACCTGGATTTTAGCCCTAATCAGGGAACCCAGCTAAGCCACGCTGTGCCCATGCTTCTGAACTAGAAAAAAATGTGAAATAACAGGTTTGTTCCTTTGTTTGTTTAAGCTCCTAAATTTGTGGCAATATTTTACAGCAGCAAAAGAAAACTAATACAGATGGGTTCAGAAAACAATCGTGAATTTGAAGTTAGGCTCATTCTTTTTCATTGTAAAGGTGGGACCATTCTGGCTTTCGGTACTCCAGGGAGGAAACTAGAAGTCCCTGTCTCAGGTCTTCTTTTTTCATTTGTCGACTCTTGGGGGGAAGCTATCTACTTTTGGAGACCATTAGTAAGACTCGGGGTCAGATATTCAGTGAGACTGGATATCGAGATTGTAGGAATTTAAGCATATTTATTCTAGGAAGTATGTACTTATGAGTGTATATTCTAGAGCTTAAGAATAATTTTTTTTGGTTAATAATACCTGAAATTGTCCTTTCCAGTACAGTTTTGGGTTTTTCTTTTTTCAAGTTTGGCCCCTGAACTAACAACTGTTGCCCATCTTTTGGGGGTTTTTTGTCTTTTTTCTCCCCAAATCCCCCCAGTACACAGTTGTTTATTTTAGTTGCAGGTCCTTCTAGTTGTGGTATGTGGAACGCCGCCTCAGCATGGCCTGATGAGCAGTGCCATGTCTGCACCCAGGATCTGAACCAGCAAAACCCTGGGCCGCTGAAGCAGAGTGCGGGAACTTAACCACTCGGCCCCTCCAGTACAGTTTTAAGACTGATTTTCATTGATCTTTTAACATATTTACTCTCCTGGTTGTATATTATGGAGGGATATATCTAGTGGGGTCATTGTTGATAATGCAATTTGCATCTGTCAGGAATATGACCGTGTTCGTGAGTTAGTTATCCTAACAAGATTCAACAGGACCACTTAATTTATCTTATCAGAATTTTGGGATGATGTGGATAATGAAGTTTCTGTTTAATGAGAGTATCATGTATGATTTATAGTTTTCAAAGTATTTTACCTGTAATGTAAGGTTTTTGTTTATCTGTAGAGCGTACTGAAGGTATTCTCTAGTGGGAAAAACGAAATCCGTAAGCTGTTTTGTGACTGTTAAAGCATTTGCCTTTTATCAAGGGAAAATCTCGATCCAACCAGAAGATTTACAAACTGCTATTAAACATATTTAAGGTTATGAAATTCATATAGAAATGCTTAAATGTCTTGAGGCATAGGTTCCAAGGATTGCTCTTCCATTATAGTTTTTCCAGATTATTATAATTACAGATAAAACAAGATTTGGTCTTCCACTAAATTTGTTTCTGAGGGTATGGGGCCAGTTTGTGGCAACTGAATACATCTTTCTTACTTAGAAATTAAACAACTTTTTCTTTTTGTATTAATGAATATAAAACCACTAAGGGCTACTTCCGTATATAATAGTCAGAAACATTTGTTTGGTAAGTTTTAAAAGTGGTATCTTTAGTGTAGGCTTTAATTTTGTTAATTGAAATTTTCTTTAGATGTTGGATTGTCTGTAAGAAGAAATAAAATTTCTTTTTAAAGTTTTGATTAAGGCATCTGAGAAAATCAGAAAACCTCTTTGCTTTCATAGTTTTGATAACAATATTTTTCTTTAAACAGCCCACACACTTAAAATGTAAGGAGCAAGATGTCTTTTTTAAGAAATATTTGTTTCTCTTACTTATGTATATATTTTTAATTTCTATAAACCTTTATTCTGTTAATATGGTGGGTAACATTGATTTTCAAATGTTAAGCCAATCTTACATTCCTGAGATAAATCTATATGGACATGATGTATTACACTATATATATACATTGCTGCATTTGCTAACATCTTAAGGATTTTTTGTATTTATATTCACAAATGACATTGATCTGTAATGTTTAATAGAATTCACCTGTGAAACCACCTGGGCCTGCTGTTTTCTTTGTGGGAAGCTTTTCATAATGAACTCAATTTCTTCAGTAGATATAGGGCTATGTCAGGCAGCTTCTAAAATGGCTCCTGTGCCAAGAAATAATTTATTGCCTCTCAGCTTGCAATTCACCCTTCTTGCTTTGCAATAATGGACAGAATTCCTTTTGTAGTGAGCACAATACCTGTTCTCAGTAGAGAGCACTATAAGAGCATTGCAGGAGGAGGGGCTATGGTCAGTGATACGGCTGTAAGAACATAAAGTGGAGCTCTTCCCCAGCCATGGGCCCAGCACATGTAGTCCCTTGATGACCTTGCGACCTCAGTCTGGCCTAGCAATAATTTTCCAGGGGCTCTCTCAAGGGCACAGAAATCCATGCCCTGAGGCCTCCTGCACCCACCAGCTTCGAAAGGCCTCTTGCCTGCATTGGTACCCAAAGGCTTCCTGGCTACCCTGGTGTCAGTTCCCTCCACAGGCTGCCGTGCAGCTCGTCTGTGGTCCAGAGACTTGCTTTCTCCTTGTTAGAAGTCAGTTCCAGCCTGAGCAAACCTGCAAAATTCTCTGCTGTCTAGTGGGCTGAACTTCACCTTCTCCATTGAGGTCCGAATCCAGTCTTGGTAACGGGACCCCCTTCCAATTTGTCCTTCCTTAGGTACTCTCCCTAAGCCATAGGGTACCATACGGGATTTCCTTGTATCTTATGGTCAATTGTTTATTAGATTTTAATAATTCTTTAAAATTCCCCTGCATGGTTTCTATCTCTTGATTGGAGATAAAAAAGTCACAAGTCCAGTTCAGACTCAGGGAGAGAGGATTACACAAGGGCATGAATACCTGGAGGGAGGGGTCTTTGGGAGCTACAGCAGTCCGAGTGTAGTTTAGACCTAGTGACTTGTTTTCAAGGAATAACAACAAATATGATGGGATATCGCTTCCAAGATTAGGTTATAAAGGATTGTGACTCCTTTATAGTTCTTTCTCTCTCTCAACCTGGCCCCAGCCCCCCTCAGTCTCAGGCTTTTCTTGCCTGCTGCTCTGATGAGCCAAGCTACCATACTGATTGTGAGCTGCCCTTCAGAGAGTCTTATGTGGCAGGGAACTGAGGGCAGCCTTGAGACAATGAAAAACTGAGGCCCTCATGCTAACAGTTCAGGAAGAACTCGAATCCACCCAACAATCAGGGTAGTGAGCTTGGAAGCAGGCCGTTCCCCAGCTGAGCCGAGATGACCACCGCCCAGCCAACACCTAGATTGCAGCCTTTGAGAGACTTGAAACAGAAGACCCATCTAAGTTACATGCAGATTCCTGACCTACAGAAACTGTGAAATAATAAATGTTGTTGTGTTAAGTCACTAAGTTTTGGGATAATTTGTTATGTGACAATAGACAACTAATACAAGAATTATTCCAATTTTCCTTTTCATCTTGTATCTGTTTTGGTAAATTGTATTTTGAAGGGATTTGTCTATTTTTAAGTTGACTTTATAGTCTAATTTATTCATTTCCTTCAGAGGTCGACAAAGTACACCAATTTATTTGCTCAAAAAATACTTCAGAAACAAAAAACTTATGTCCACACAAAAACATGTATACAAATGTTCATAGCAGCTTTATTTGTAATAGCCAAAAATTTGAAACAGTCCAAATGCTCCTCAGTGGGTGAATGTTTAAACAGAATGTGGTACATCCATACCATGGTATACTACTCAGCAACCAAAAGGAAGAAACCATTAATACATGCAAAGGTTTGGATGGATCTCAAGGGAATTATGCTGTGTGAAAAAAGCCAATCTTAAAAGGTTACATTCTGTATAATTTCATTTATATAACATTCTAAAACATTCTATGACAAAACTATAGAGATGGAGAACAGATTAGTAGTTGTCAGGAGTTAGGGATGGGAGAATGGGGGTAAGGGAGAGGAATGGATGTGAATATAAAGGGGAAGCTCAAGGGATCACTGAGGTGATGGAACAATTCTGTTATCTTTTTTTTCAGTTCTGTTATCTTGAGAATAGTGCTGGTTCCACAAATCTACATGTGATAAAATCGCAGAGGACTACAAATGCACACGCAGGCAAATGAGTGCATGTGAAGCCAGACAAATATGAATAAGATCTGTAGATTGTTACCAATGTCAATTTCCTGGTTCTGATATTACACTATAGTCATGTAAGATGCTATATTGGGGAAACTGCGTGAAGGGTACATGGGTCCTCTCTGTATTATTTTTGCAACTTCCTGTGAATCCATAATTATTTCAGAATATAAAGTTAAAAACATACTTCAATCAACCTCATCCAGTCTCTTGGGTTAAAACATCTATTTTATTTAATTTGTTTATCCTTTTTAAAGATTGGCACCTGAGCTAACAACTGTTGCCAATCTTTTTTTTTCCTGCTTTTTCTCCCCAAATCCCCCCAGTACATAGTTGTATATTTTAGTTGTGGGTTCCTTCTAGTTGTGGGACGCCGCCTCGGCATGGCCTGACGAGCGGTGCCATGTCTGCGTCCAGGATCCGAACCAGTGAAACCCTGGACCACCGAAGCAGAGCGCCCGAACTTAACCACTAGGACACAGGGCCAGCCCCTAAAACATCTATCTTAAATAGCACCTCCCCTGCCCCCAATTACTCTCCATCCAGTTCTCACTGAGGTTGACTTTTCAGTAAAGACCTGAAGAAAGTGAGAGATCTAGTCATGAAGATATCCGATGGGTGTGGGGGAAGCCTTCTGTCCTTAGCAAATGTAAAGGACCCGCGATGGGAGCGTGGTGGAGAACGCCAGAGCCAGTATGGCTGGAGCACGAGGAGTTCCAAAGACAAGACTTTGGCTTCCACTGAGTGAGATGAGAAGCATTTGGAGGGTTTTAAGCACAGAAGTGAAATGATCAGACAACATTTTAATGAGATCACTCTAGCTGCTGTGATGAGAATAAGCTGAAGGGAAGCAAGGACAGAAGCATGGAGAACAGGAGGCTATCACACTTCAGGTGAGAGAATTGTGGCTTGGACCTACGTGGTGAGTAGTAGTCAAATTCTGAATATATTTTGAAGGTAGAGGTGACATGATTTGCTGCTGGACTAGACGTGAATGAGAGTAGTCAAGGGGGAAGTAACTGAAATAGGAAGACTGAAGGTGTAGTTTGGAGGGTTACCAGAAACTCAGATTTGGATATGTTAAGTTTGAGACTTACTAGAGATTGAAATGGAGATGTTTCGTAGACTGTCCTAACTAAAACTGTCCACAGCGCTGAGAACTACCACTCCCACCTTACAAAACCTCATCATCTGGCTGCATTATATTCATTCTGGTTGTATTACCCATTATCTAAATTCACCTTTTACTTACTTCATCTGCCCCCCAACTATAATGTAAGTTTCATGAAGTTAGGGAACTAGTTCATTCCTGTATCCCTAATGCCTGAGACATAAATTCTCAAAAATATACTTGCTGAATGAGTCTCTGAAAAAACCACACAGGCCTGAACATTTGATGACAGGTGTCCTTTAGTGCACCTGGGCTAAGACAGGCCCCCAACCCATTTTCATTCATTATGGCAGTGATTCTCAAACTTTTCTGCACACTTGAAGCACCTGGGAAACTTCAAAAGTGCTGATGCCTTTGTCCCCCCCTCAGAGATTGTGATTTTATCAGTCTGGAGTGTGATCTGGGCTTTAGGGTTTTAAAAAGATCCCTAGGTGATTGCAAGGTGCAGGTAAGTTTGGAACCACCACACTATGGAGTTTTCAATTATAAAAAATCTGAATCTTTGTTAAAGTGCATGATAATTACTTCAGTAGGTATTAACTACAAAGGGAATAAAATCTTCCTGGAATTTCATTTCCGTCATTAAGTTTCTTCTCCTTTGCCTGGATCAGCTATCCACAGTTTTTCCCTCTTCTTCTGGATCTCAACAGTCACTCCAGGGCTTAAACAAGATTACATGTCTCATGGTAGCATGGCGGTTAAGTTGGCGCTCTCTGCTCTGGTGGCCCAGGGTTCATCAGTTCAGATCTTGGGCATGGACCGAGCACTGCTTATCAATCCATGCTACGGCAGGTGTCCCACGTATAAAGTAGAGAAAGATGGGCACGGATGTTAGCTCAGGGCCAGTCTTCCTCAGCAAAAAGAGGGTTGGCGGCAGATGTTAGCTCAGGGCTAATCTTGCTCAAAAAAAAAAAAAGATTACGTTTCACAAATATTGGTCTGTTGTCAGCAACAAGATCTGGGATTCTAAGGCAAATTTAATTCACTATAGTGTGTAGATGTCTACTACACTCCCTCTACAACAAATCTCGTAGTTGCTCTCTCCTACTTTTCAAATTCATCTCTTTTCCTGCATCCCTGCTTGGCCATGCTCTAAAGAGTTCTTACCTAGATTGTTGACCTGGCCTCCCTGCTGGTCTGTCTCCAAACTTCACCTCACACTACTGCCAAAGTGATCTTTCTAAAACCAGAAATTGTTCAGATCATCTAACTTCCAAGATTCCCTAATGGTCTCTTTAGTATGGTATTCAATGTCCTTCATAGAGATCCCTACATACCTCATCTAGCTGTGTGAACTTGGGCAAATTTTCAAAGGTCTCTGCCTTAGTTTTCTCATGTGTAAAATGGTGACAATAATGGTCCTAGATTATAATATACCTATAGCATTTAAAACTGTGTCTGGAGGGCCAGCCCGGTGGCGCAGCGGTTAAGGTTGCACGTTCCGCTTCGGTGGCCTGCGGTTTGCAGGTTCGGATCCCGGGTGGGGACATGGCACCACTTGGCAAGCCATGCTGTGGTAGGCATCCCACATATAAAGTAGAGGAAGATAGGCATGGATGTTAGCTCAGGGCCAGTCTTCCTCAACAAAAAGAGGAGAATTGACAGCAGTTAGATCAGGGCTAATCTTCCTCAAAACAAACAAACAACAACTGTGTCTGGAACATATTAAGTGCTCTAAGAGTTAGTTGAGCTATTCCTTAAACACTCCTTCCACTCTAATAGGTATGGCTAAAATAGGTTCCAACCACCACCATCACCACCTTTGGGAAGTAGAACAAGGACAGACTTCAATCAGAATTCTGACTCCACTTCTTTCTAGTTACGAGGTCTTGAGGAAGTTACTTAACGTCTCAAATATAAAATAGGGACCATACTATCTACAGTGAAGGACTACTAAGATAGAGTGGGTTGTTGTGAAGGTAGAGTAGGTGCTCTGGGTGTTTTCTCTCTCATCTCTACTTGGGGAAATGTTATTCAGCCTGCAAAGTCTTGTCCAAGGTCCTTTCTCAAAGAAGTACTCCCTCTGGCTCGCCACCACTACCTCCCACCCCATAATCTCCCTTTCAGAGTCTCCATACACCGTACATTAGAACATAGCTCACTGAGCTGATTATTCTGATTTGTCTTTCCCATTTTCCACACTGTGAGCTTCTAGAGAAAGGGATCATGTTTCACTGACCTTTAACCTTAATGACCTGTAAAGACAGGGGCTTAAAATACATCAGCTGAGTGAATGTGCAGACTACTCAAGGCCCAGTGAAAATGGTTTCTAGATCCACTTAGGCTATTCTCTGTTCATATTCTGAGGTTCCACAGAACTGTCTTCATACTTCGATAATACACTGCTTTGTATAGTTATTTATGTATTTGTCCTATTTTCTCCACTAGATTGTGAACTGCTAGTATTATCTATGTCTTCATCTCCCATATAAAGGTAGTCTATATTGAATGAATGAAGTGACTGATCAAATTGAGAAATATTTCATCCTCCCTGGTCTATTCATTTCTTTCAGATCCCTCCCAATGATGCATGCATGAGGCAGGTGATTTACTTAAATTTCAATTTAATGAGTATCCTGGTAGCTTAATTAAGCCAAAAAATATACCAAGGAAATCAAGATAACTAAAATGCACCATAAACTTAATATTGACACTAAACAAACAACTTTTAAGGTGGACAAATAATTTTATTTTGTGCATGCAAATACATGTCAAGTACTGCAAACTTTTTCCATCAATTTTCTCTCAAACACTGAAAATCATGATGCTCTATTCTGTGAACAGCCAAAGCTAATATCTCTTCACTTCAGTGCTACAGCAAAAACACACAGAATTCACTCTTTGCTATTCACTATCATCACAACCCTCATTGTTCCATCTCTGCCCTCCCCCCATATACAGGCCTTATTAGTCCTAGCCTTCCCCCATTTAATCCTATTCCTATAGCACAAAGGGAAACATTACAATTTGGAAATTCAAATTGAAATAAATGGAATAGAATTTATTCCCATATATATTCCCCATTTCATTGTACAGAATTATTTTAAATTATAGTTTTAAATAGAAGCTGAGTATATGCCTTAAAAATGAGCATTAAATCCATCTTAGAGATGGTGCCTGCTTTTTACATGATGGGTGTACACCATCTTTAATTTCATTTACATTTCAATCGAACAATAGATTTGCAAAGAAAATGTCTAATACAGACGTAAAAATATTCACACTAGAGCTTCACAATCGGTTGTACAATTGACAAACAGGCCTCTTTTCCCAAACTTTCCAGCTAAGCAAATTTATAAAATGTAATCAATGCAACAAGAAAAACATTTCTCTTTCACTTCCAGGGAAAAGAATATGCAATAAACAGTATAAATGCAGACAGCAGTTGCTGCAAGCTAACCACGATACTCCCAAGTGGCTGTACAGTGGATATGTGCAGTACAAATAAAAGCCACATGTGTTGTATCACAACTACAGTATAATTGTTTGCCCAGCTAAGAGAATGCATGCACATCCATGCCTTGGGTTATAAAGTGAGGCCTAATTCTTGACAGATTGATGGAATATATGCAAATGACCTTGGCTTTTGGCAGTACTAAGTGCAGCCAGTGTCTATGTTCCACTGGTTTGAGGACATTTTTAAAATTTTATTTAAAAAAAGAAAAAACTGCCAATTTTGGACTTGGGGGAATAACTGCTCTTGGAGTAGAAATAAGACTCCACTCAAATGTGGGGTGTTCTGATCAGTGGCCTTGACTCCTTGTATTCCCTTGCCAGCAAAGGGATACAAAGAAACCGCTAGTATAAAGGAGTAACTAGCAAATTTATTCAATTTATCCAGAAAATGGGATACTCCTTGAGCATGTTCATTTGTGTTCTGCTTGCAGAAGGGGTTCTTATGTAGAAGGAGTTACAGTAAGTGATCCCATCAACTCTCTTCATTCACTAAAACACAAGAAAAGTTCTTCCAGGAAACTAATTCATACAAGTTGCAATGCAACTTTTCCCTTTAATGATTAGTTACCAATACTGGTGACAGTCTGCTCAGAAAACGGCTCAAATAAGCTAGGGAAGAAATATTCAGATTCAAGCTGAAATCACATGCTGAATCTGATCATTACAAATCTCACCCTTGTTAACAAGACAACATGGGCTTTAACATCTAAAATGCAAAAGCAAGCTAGATGATTTTTAAAACAATGTTTCCAAATGTTTAAATGATCCCATTTTAAACTCCTACAAATTGCTGTGCATCCTGTAATTTTCTCAAGGATATAAAGCATATAAAATTGGGATGTGCTTTATTTACTCAGCATCAACTTGAAATTTGAGTGAAGGTGACTAGATCCATACAAATGGAAAATTTCAGTTCTAGTATAGGAGATTTCTTTTATTATTCTCTTAGAAGAGTAAATAGCTACTAGGAAAAAAATCAGTGCCACTGGCCCAATGAAGTACCTTCTCTTGAAAATTACAATGCACAACTTTCATGCACGACACTGGCTTATCAGATGGTACTGAAAGTACGTCATGGCAGCAAAGGCAAGGAAATCTGCTTTGTTCAGGTACCAACTAGACAAAATACATACATAACTTCCTCAGAATTTATAAAATGAAATGAGACCACAAAAGAGAACTACTGATGCTACATTCACAGTATCTGAATGAGGCACATGGACTTCAGAATGGGATTTAGAAACTGAAAAACAAACCCACAAAAAGTGAAAAAAAATCACACAAAGAAACGAAAACTCACCATTTTCCCACTTTCCAGACCTCTGACTACTTTTTCCTAATTAGACCATAGGCAATATATGCAGTTTAGTTATTACCAATATTACAAACTTCCTCTCTTACTGCTTTATATCCTTTGGTTTCAAACATAAGTACATCACAACATGTTGGTAAAAGGGTCAAATGACATGGAATGCTCCCAATTTTAATAAGTCACATCTTAGGTCTGATTTGTAATTTTTTCCTGTACGACATCAGTAGGTACCATTTTGAAGAAGGAACAGACAAACTGCTCTTTCTTCTAAAGTGGCAGAAAACCAATGTCTTTACTTCACATTAAATCCACCATGAGAAACAGAAGATGGACACTACATAAAGGATGCAATACAGAATAATCCCAATACAGAAACAATTCCTATGTTATTAGTGAGAAAAAGAGTAAGTTTTTAAGAACAGGGAATTATTGTTTTATGGGATCACCTGCTGCAAGACAAGCATTATTTTAATATAAATGTTCTGAGACATATCAATAAGGTTGGCAGGTATATACATACACTGATGCAAATGTAATTTCACTGGACAAGTAGGCAAACACCTAAGCAGTTTATCCCAACCCCCTCCAGCAGAGCACAACCAAGTTTCAAAATTTCAATTTTAAAATTAAAAAGATAAGGTTAAATACACAAGATCAATTTATGTAGTATATATTCACCCTCAGAACGTGCTGAAGATGTTTTGCGTAGTTCTGTTGCACAGAGGGTTCTTTCCCTGAGGGCACATAAGGAGCTCTCAAACTGTTAATAGGTCTCTATTTTGTAACAAAATAGCAATTTTAAAATCTTAAAAAAAAATACATTACCTTCAACATGGAAGATCTCACTATTTAAATATCCATGAAATAGACATACTGGTTTGCATATCCTTTTTGGAAATACAAACAGCAAATAAAGTACATTGGAAGCATTTCAAATGTAATAAGCGCATATTTATAGAAAGGTTCTGATATAAATTATATAACAATCATGTTCCTGTAATATCCTAGGCTAATTTATAATGTCAGAAATAAGTTAATGTAACATGGTTTAAAATTCTTGTTCCTATTCACTTCAGGTTACAGAGTGAAATAAATAAAATGTCTTTGTAGGGATAGGGAGCACTGGCCATGGCAAAAAGGTACAGTACCAACCGAAGGAAACTAAGTCAAGGCTACTGTGCTGTTATGCTAAAACAAACATCTTTATACATCTGAGTATTAAATAAATGTGTAAGATCTTCCATACTGACACCAGAATATCAAAACTACCCTTTTGTTTCTCAGGTATATTTACAACTTATCAGTCACCTTATGAGCATGTTCATTAAGACAGGTATCAAACACCAGTATTTACTCATTCTGATCAAGAAATTTCAGGGAAATGTCAACCCTCCCGCCCCTGGAAATGTGCACAAAACTTTTTATCAAAATCTTATCTGATACAATGCTGTGGTTTTGTAAAACAACTAAATAGCTCAGACGACCAATAACATGATCCTGTTTAAGCATCTTGCTAGCAGGAAAAGCCCTTACATACAGTACACCTGGTGAAAGATCAGCTTGGCTTAAAATATTCCAGTACAATTTTCAGAGTAAACAACTTCACAGAAGTTAATTAAAAAAATAATAATAAAAGTCAAACTAATCTTAAAGAAATGGGGGAAAAACAAAGAGACAAACTATACGTAAGATTATCAGGAAGGAATGCCCAGCTTTTGTTTTCAAATGTTGACTGAAATTTAGGTTTCTATAAAATACCTCCCACAAATCTGGGGCACGGCTGGTTGAACATACTGCAAACTTTCAGATGCCAAGTCAAAACACTTTTCAGTCACATTTTAGCAGGGCAGAAACTATTCGTGTTTTTAAGTATGAATACAGGTTAGCCACTGTTCTATTATTACATGGTTCAGTCTTATCAACCTAACAGTCAGAAAACAAGGAAAATTAAACCCCAACATGAAGTAACAATAAACAATATTTAACCAAGATAATGCAATGAACATCCAAATTAATTAGTTTAAATTAAAAACCCAGCAATACCATCTTGTTAGTCAGTGCAAACGCTACATACAGGGTTTTCTCAAGAAAGCTGAAAGCACCTGATTCTTTTGCCAAGTCATCAGATTCAATAATGTACAGGCTTAAATCTGCATTTTAAAAAACTGCCATTACATTAGTGCATAATTTATCAAAATTGTAAAAACGATTCTGCATAACTTAGGAGAATTTAATATCTAGTACATCAGCTGAAAGACTTAGGCACTTGGTTATATATTTAATTACTTACTTCAACAAGTAGCCTGTGTATAAATATTAACAAAGCAGAAACTATTCTTGAAAAAATGGAAAATTAAAAAAAATTTAAATGCTACAGATAAAAGCACTGCACCACACTCCTACATATAATGCAGTAAAGAAAGCTAGTATATAACCCTGTAAAATTCTATGATAAGAACGTCTAACTCCACTCTTCAAAGTAAAAAAAAAAAAAAAATAAAGAAAAAAAATCCATGCAAAGTTCCATGAAAAAGATAAATAAAGCAGCTGGAATGAGATGGAAATTTCTCTCAGTGAAACAAAAAAATAGAAATAAATAAGTTAATTAAGTCTACTTTCACTAGATGTATCATTGTAGGATCCTGCTAGTTTAATAACTGAGTTGTTAATTTTCTATAGAAGCCATTTAAAATAGGAAATGGCTCAGTTACTGCACCGGATTGCTACAAACTCATAAAAAGCTGCTTGAAGCTTAAGTTAAATGTCCAAATTCCAATCACTTCTGGAAAGTGAACGTGTTACCCTAGTAAAGTAAATTTTCTTTTTTTTTCATAATGCTAATGCAAGAGGGCTTGAAGTATCAAAGAGTCCACAGGAAATGGATGCCCCCAGTAATATCTTTTTTTTAAAAAAAATATACATTATATAATATATATTATATATATAAAAAGCTAGTGTAAATGCTTCCATGGTATGGTCACAAATTTGAAAGATGAACCTCCTTTCAGCTGTTAACCATCTTCCCATTTGCAACAGGTTTTAAAAAGTCGTTTTTATCTTCAGACATAACATGAGTTTTCAGAATGAGGTTGCCAACACTGACAGATGTGGTGATGGGGAGGCAACTTGCATTGCTAATGGACACTGGGAGTGGCTGGCTAAAGCAAGAAGTTACCGGCAGAATTGTTTTCTGCTCCTCCCTGAGAGAGAAAATAAATGACATTGAAGACAAATTAGCTTTAAGTGAAAACTTTTTAAGAGTAACCATACATGCTTCATAAAAGTTGTAAAGTTGTAACAAACTTTAAGAGGGCCTAGCAAAGGCATGTCTTTATCACTAAAAAGTATCAAAGGTCATTAAAAAAGTCCCATTTTCCAAAAATTATAATAAAAATTTAAAATACTAGTAATTTAAGGCCAATAATATCAAGTTCAAGATTAGACAATATGTTTGGGAGTAATTATACAAAATAACAATATTAAAGCCAAGAAAACCTTAACATGATTTTTAAAAAGGGAGACCCTTCATCTATGTTTTAAGTCTCCATTTTGTAGTCTAGAAGTTTGGCTACCAGACTGAAGAAGTATAAGCTGATGTTGAAGCAAAAAGACTAACTTTTATCCCAACAAAAAGCAAGTTTCAGGCTACTACAAGGGATTACTTTGTTAGTTCAAATTTACCTCTGCTCTCCTAAAAATCCAGACTGACCAAATCATTGTCCTATTACATAAGGTCTTCCCTTAACAGGATAAAGCCCAAAATGAATTTAACACTGCATCTATTTCTCTTTAAGTATTCACGCCCTAGGCCCACTGGTTAGGAATTTTCTGTCTAACACTCACAGAATCACATGGTCTTCACCTAAACTCTGCCTCTTCTGCTCCAGTGGCTCCTTTTGGTGCTGTTGGACTGTATGCCCATTTTCCACTGCTGTTCCATTTAGCAACTGATCATTTTGAGAACTGATACCAAGCTGTATGTCCAGGATCTCCTATGAAAATAAAATGTTAATCCTTCAGTATGAAAGTATTTTATACTTTAATTTCCAATGGAATAAAGCCTCCTAAATATCTAATTGTGGTACTTACTTCAATTTGTTCACCTTGTCCATCAGGTTCATCAGTATCAAGGGCTGAAAGCTCTAACTCAATATCCCTATCAGGCTTAGTATCAGTTGCATCTTCTGTATAATCACTCTGAAATTAAGAAAAATACTGCTTTCATACCTGTGGAAACTTGGGCTTCCCTTTTAATTAAACTGGGAATCCCAATGATTGATGTAAAGAATTATTCAAGAAATCTGGGACCACAATTTTATTTCTACTTCAAGTTTTAAAAGCAATCATTGATCAGAAAAAGGCACACTAAAACGCATTAAATAATGGCATGAATCAACGCACAGCAGCAGCAAACAACAAATACATTAAGCATGAAGCTGAGCGGTCCAGTCTCTTTACCTCTCCATTTCTCAGTTCAATTTCCTTGCTCAGAAGATTTAAGGTAAGGTGACGGCCTTCATCCAGGGAATTCCATTTCTGTTGCATGGCCAGAGCATTGGCCTCCCTCTGAAGAAGCAAGGAGTTACTCTTAGCCTATAGGAAAAAAAAAAAATTTAAGTTAGCTTCCAACCATAGCTTTCAACTGCAATTCTATTTCTTAAAAATTCAGAGCTAAGTGACACAGAGCCTACCTGCTGAAGTTCAATGCTCAAAAGGTCTCCAGTACTGGAATGCTTTCTATGACCAGATAAATCAGTAACGATGAATCTGTCCCTTTAAAGAGAAATACATTTACTGTAATAAAGGTGAACTAAATTAAGCAACTAAAGCAGTAATGACTACATACTACATATGTTCTATGTAACAGATCAACTCTGGAAGTTTTAGTCATCATTCCAAATGTAAAAGTAAAATTTTTTTCAGAAATTTATTTTAGAGCCAGCCTTGATGGCCTAGCAGTTAAAGTTTGGTGCGCTCCACTTCAGTGGCCCACGTTTGGTTCCTGGGCGTGGAACCATACCACTCTTCTGTCAGTAGTCATGTGGTGGTGGCTCACATAGAAGAACTAGAAGAACTTATAACTAGAATATAGAACTATGTACTGGGGCTCTGGGGGAGAGGGGAGAAATTTATTTTATAGCTAAAATTAGTAAAGCACATTTCATGAATAATCGGGAGTAGAATCTGTACTCTGAGGATACTGTTAAGTCTGAGAATAGAGAATCCTAAAGCATGAAGAGTAACATTACCGTTCAATATAGTGCGCTGATGATGTGGCCTCGTTACCATATGAACTCCACCTTGAATCAACAGCATTGACGTAAGGGACATAATCTATAGAAATGTAAAAAGAAACAAACAATGATCATAGAAGTGAAGTCAGTATATAGATATAAATGTATACTTTTAAAAAAGACCCATATTTTATCTAACTAGCCATGTTCTCTTGGCTAAACCATTTAATTCTGAGTTTACTGTGCTTATTAAATGGAGGGATATGTTCCATACTCACAAAGTGAGGATTATAAAGCACAGTGCTAGAACATATAAGGTGAGGTATTAGTTAAATGAATTACCTGATACACTGATGGGCTTAGTTGCACTTCCTTGGGAAGCAGTGGCCTGGACAGGATCCGTGGTATGGTAACCTGTACGGGAAGATCTGGAAATTGCACCCCATTTTGAGATGATAGGTCCATCACTAAAAGGAATTATCGGGTCTTCTTCTTTTGTCCTTCTCTGAGTTTCAAATAAATGTACTCTTCTCTTAACATCTCCACTGTCCAGGTCCTGCATAAACCAAAGATCAATAAAAGAACTATTGGCAATTACTTCAGCTAGTAATACAAGTACATGCTTTCAAAAGACATTAAGTTTCTGGTAAATATAACACTAGCTGTAGATCTCAATGATAATCCAACATCTATTTTTAAAATCACCAAACTATGCTCAAATAATTTAAACATTAAATGCAATTTATTTCAGACTTACCTAAATATGACTCTGCTGCTTACAGATGAGTTAAATAGCAACAATATGAAGATAAAAGCATTCAATCATTCTAAAACTTGAGTCAACATGCATGATATTCCTCCACCCCCCAAATCATACCATTAATACAGCATTTGAATTAGCAATTACATCTCTGGGCTCTGAATCGATGGCATTTATACAGGAGCCTATGGTGCCACAAGACCAGGGAGAATAATGGGAAAGATGATCTTCTTCAAATTTTGTACCACTCACACTCTCAGAGAACTGATTAAAAAAAAAAAAAGGCATAGCCAAATTAGTAAGAAACTTAAATTTACAAACTTGTAACTAATATAAAGTGACTATTCTAGAATATACAAGACTTCATAGTGAACAATTAAACCTTTGATAATATAAAACACTGTCATAAGTAACAAATAGTACTTATACTATTTGTATTTATATTATTTATTAATAAAAATAGAATGCCTTCTTTTTTTGCATTGTCCTTTAAGTGTGCATAAGAAAGCCCTGACTGATATCATCAAAACCATTCAACAAGTATTTACAACATGCCTCCGACATGGTATGAGGTGCTCAAAAAAAAAAAAAGTAAAAGAAAGCAGACACACACAAACACATACAGAGAGATCACAGTCCATGTCCTAAAGAAATTTATAATTTCTTGAGAAAAGAACAACATGTGTAAATAAGGGAAAATAACTGATAAACCATACAGTATTAAATGAAGAACAAAAAGAATTCAAAGAAGGCTCTGGAACTAGAAGGGGAAGTGAATAAATTTTAAAGGGATGGTGAGTAAGGATTACTATAGGGCCAGAATATTAAACTTGTAAGAATCAATAAATCTTGTTTACTAATTATACAGATAGGGAAACTCAAGGACAAAAAGGTTAAATTACTTATCTCAAGTCATATTACTAGCTAGTAGCAGATCCGAGTCTCAGCGAAATACTTATTTCCTAAGACATAGTATAAAAAAAGATAAATATATTTTTCTATTAACTAAATGGCAAGTCTATCACTCTGTTGTCAAAATGTTTAGCTGCTCTGAAGAAGTCTAAGTTTGATGAGACAAATTTGGATCTAGTTTAAAAATTTATTAGTTTATTGAAATATTTATGGATGAAAAAATACGATGTCTAGGATTAACTAAAAATAATCCAGTAAGAAGAAGGGGAACCCATGAAAGGAGATCGACTGAGTTGACATTTGTGGAAGCTGGGTGATGGATAATGGGGTTTTTTATACTATTCTCTCCACTATTATATATGTTTAAAACTTTTCATAATAAAACAATTAAAAAAATTATTTTTATATTACAACCTCTAGGAATGAGGAATAAACCCAAAAAGACAATGGTTTGCTCTAAATATAAGAATACTGAAAACACCAGGGTACAGTGAAACGATCCTGGTACAAAAACTTGTTTAGTAATAAAAAGAACAATAATCAACAGTGATATAAACACCATGAGTAATAACACAGTAGGCATTTCTGCACCTCTTGTGAAGTAGGGAGGAAATGCCTCAGACAGACCAGGATTCAAATCCCAGCTACTTCCAGGCTGAATTTACTATTTGGGCAAATTACTTAACTTCTCTGAGTAGGATTCCTAACCTGCAAAATACAGGTAATACCTGCCCCCTAGGGTTTTTGTGAGAATTAAATAAAATAACATTATGTAAATGGCTAGTACAGTGCCTGGCACAAGTAAGTGCTCAATAAATGGTAGATATAAAATTTATTGTTAATAAAAGCCATAAAAATGATGAGAAGTATATTGCTGGAAAAATTTTGAATTCTTAGTGGAAAAAGGACCACGACAATGGTCTTCAGAGTCTCAAATACCTAGCCATAGTGCTTACATACTTGATGTTTATTGAACTAAACTCAACTACACACCAAACCACTGCAAAATATCCAAAATAGCTAACCCTGATTTGAATGAGTGCTCTGAAGTCAGCTGCGTGAACTATTCCTGCAACATTAAGTGATTAAAACCTTTCTTACATCAGCGCGAAAGTCTACACTGAATAGAGGAGAAGGTGGTGTTGGTGACTGTGTTGCCACAGGAAGAGTTGAAGAGACAAGAGGTGCTTTCTGAGTGTGGTACTGTGCCCACTGCTCTGGCTTTCTTCTTATCTGCTCCTCGCAACTGGTCTTCAAATGACCACAAGGTTCCTAAGGGGGGATAAAAGAAACAATCTTAATCATGTAGGGAGCAGTAAATAAAATTAACTATGCTCTGTGGAAATAATGTAAACAGTTTATTATACTGTTGGGACCAAAAAAAAAAAAAAAAATACAGGAGAGAAGTCACCCTAGCCTATTCTCCACACACTTAAATGAAAGGGTTAATATTTAGTCAAGTGATGTTAAAAGTAAAATCTGAGCTCTCACTTTTCTGGTTTAGGAAAGTCATTTGTATATATGTGGGAATACTGAAAAGAGGCCCTGTCCTTGTATTTTGAAGATTTCTTTTTACCTTCCCATCAATTTCCTATCCAAACATAACATTTATTGAGCATTAATATGCATCAGGTCCAGTTCTAAGAGCTTTGTTTTTTTCTGATTTAATCCTCACAACAGCCTTATGAGGTAGGTTCAACTATTATTTCCATCAAACAGATGAAAAAACTAATATAGAGAAGTCAAGTAACTTCCATAAGTCACACAATCAGTAAGTGGAGGAGCCAGTATAGATACCCAGGTGGTCTGATACCAGACACTGGGCTCCTAACCACTATAGTACGGGAGCATTCCTATTTCCATTATTACTTACCCTTGGTAAAGGCACGGTTGTCCTTGGTTCACTTGGTGGCTGACAAGCCACTGAATAATACCCATCTAATGAGTTATATCTTTCTCGCAAAGATGTCTGATAGACAGACGAGTGCATCACATCCATTGGAGGTAAAGAATTGCTTCTAATAATGTCATCTCGTTGGTACATAGGTGGGCGCCAGATGCGCCTGCTGTCGTACACAGGAGCATACATTCCAGAAGGTACTGGAGGAACTGGTCCATACGGCTGCGGAGGAGGAGGTTGGTAAGGAGAAGAATTCATTCGATCTCGAGGGGAAAATGTACTGTAATGATCGGCATATGGCATGGAAGCAGGTGGGAGAGAGGACTCTGGAACATTATTGGACCTCACAAAGCGAGGAACACAGGGAGCCACGCCAGCTGGTACCGTTGGAGGTGGTGGGTAGTATCCTTGAAAATTGGAAAGAGGAATATGTAACATAATCTTAGTAAAATCCAACATTTTACAATGATTTAAGTTTAAAGCAGGCTTTAATGTGGAAAAATAAACTTTGAACCCCAGTTACCCCCTCTTTAGAAAGAATCTATATACTTTCAAGACACCACTATACGAAAATCATTAACGTTCATTGCTAATGTTAGACTGCTCCTTAAAAACAAATGACAGAGCTATTAACAGATGGCTAGTCAATCTCCTTCTAGGGAATCTATTGCCATAGGTTTTGGATTAAGAAATTAGTTGCACCATTGATTCGTAACCTTTTTGGGAGCAGAGATTAAAGACCTCTTTCAAAATCTACGTAAGTTGTGTGTTGTCTTTTCAAAATTATACATAAGTATATATAAACCAAACATTTTGCATACTATTTCAGGGGATTCACAGAACTCCCTGAAGCTCATCCATGGACTCTGTATTTGATTCACAAGAATGAGAACCTTAAAACCAATGGTGCGTAGAATTATAGATTCTTAGGTCAGGAAGAAAGCTTAGGGGTCATGTAGTCCAAAGGATTAATTTTTTAATTAATAGATATAAATCTACTTCTATCTATAGATAGATATAAATGATTCACTTACTTATCTAATGGCAACAAATGTTTAACATTACAATTTCTTTTTTTCTTAGAATTGTCTAAAATTACTTACCTGTCTGTGGGTACTGTGGGACTTCAAAGGGTATCTGAGTCCTTGGATCTTGAAAATACTGAATGTTTTCAGAATGCTGAGGATATACCGGTACTCTAGTTATAAACGGGCTGGATTTTGGAGGCACAGAATTCAGCTCTGTTCCAACATTAGAGGGCCCAGATGAGGTAGCCGCTACATTACTTACAGGAGTCTTGGGTGGAGAACCAATTTTACTGGAGAGAAAATTTAACGAAGGGCAAATGATAAATCACTGTCTTTGACTGATAAGTTTTCCTCATTTGGAATTTTTCATAAAATTAATAAGTGAAACCACTAATAGAAAACACTTCAGGCATTTCCACAGTGACAACAAGGCAATGAATTTCATTGCCATCTTAGTCTGCTAATTCACAGAATCATAGTAACAGGTCTCATATTCTGGTGAGGGCAAAAAGAAATGCAAACAAATTCCAGGCTCTAATGTGACCCATCAGTTCCTTTACACTCATTCTTTAAATAAAGATTTTTCCTACTGGAAGCTAAAAAAAAATCCTGTGCAGTTAAGTTCTCAACAGAAACAATATAGTCTACCAGTAGAATTCTTTGGGACAAAGAAGACAGACATGTAAAGGAAGAGTTGTTCTATTAGGAGTTAGATTAGCAGAAATGTAAACTCCTTGAGGAAAGGCCATTTTTGTCCATTTTGTTAACTGCTATACATCCAGGGCCTAAAACGGTTCCTGGCACACAGGAGGCACTCAGTGAATATCTGTTGGATAAACGAAACACTAACGAAATGGCTACTCACTAAACTGATACAAAATACACAAACTTATCTTTTTTTTTTATACACAAAGGATTTTCTTTGTTGAGTCACCAAGCAATCAGCTCCAGATGATCTCATCATGGCTTTCGCATGCCCTTTTAGGAAGTCAAACTTTGGCAGAGCTTAGGTATGTGGTGATTCAAGAAAATGATCTTGTTAATGATGCCAGAATTCAATATGTTGCATCCCAACTAGATTAGAGGGTTTTTCTCAAACTAGAGAAGCCCTTTTAAAGCTAGAGTATAAACAACAAGGAGTATGGGTTGCCTTTAAGTCTAGCAGATATTTATTTACTTCTATGTTTGTGTGTCAAAATGAGAAATTAACTAAGGAAGAGTGGGTAATAATAGTAGGTACAAACGCACTGGTTTAGAGTTTAAAGATATTTTAGGGCTTTGCTTATTCTCTAAAGTTAAATAAAGGCAACAAGGAAAATGATTAGGATTTCCTTACAACAATAATAACTAACATTTATCGACCACCTTCCAGGCACTATGCTAAGTGCTTTACGTAGATTATCTGGTCCTTCCATGTCAAAATGCTATATACTGTAAAATCTGGATAAGTACTTTGAAATGGCAAATTCTTAGACTTACCAGGAAAATGACATCAAAATCCATGAAAAGGTTCATAGCCTCATGAAATCACACAAGCTATCCCCAAAACTCAGACTTAAGGAAAAAACTAATTTTCAGTCACATTCTAGTCAGACAGCTAGATTATTATAGCTACATCCTAGATGACTTTCAGGATTCTAGGCTCTCCTTTGCAGCAGCCCTTCTCATACCTACAGGCTTTTGCCTGTGCTGCTTCCTCTACCAAGGCCCTTCCTTCCTAACTATCCATACTCTTGAAACTAGTTCAGGTATTATCACCTTACCTCTAAGAAGAAATCCAAAATAAGTCCCTATAGAATTATTCTTTTTTTGTGTGTTCCAATAACACCTGGAACACAACTCTATTACAGTACTTTTCAGAATGTATTATATGATATCTTTTGACATCTGTCTCCCAAACTACACTGGAAGACCCTTCCTTAGAGGCAAGGAGTATATCTAGTTTATTTTCATTAGCTACATTAATTGGCCTGGTGTTCGGCACACAGAATATACATAATTTTTTAATAAATAAATAAGTGATTTATTTATTTAGAGCTATTCATTTTTATAAGTTTTTTTCCCTAGTTCATCATTTTTTTGAATGATATAATTTACCTTTTAAGGTGTACAATTCAATAATTTTTGGTATATTCACAAGGTTGTGCAACCATCACCACTATCTAATACTGAAAAGTTTTCATCATCTGAGAGAAATCTGTACTCATTAGTACTCACTCCTCATCCCTCTCTCCCCCTAGCCCCAACCCCTAGCAACCACTAATCTTTCTGTCTCTATGGATTTGCCTACTCTGGACATTCACATAAATGAAATTATACAATATGTGGCCTGTTTTATCTACCTTCTTCCACTTAGCATGTTTTCAAGATTCATCCATACGTTATATGTAAGAGTACTCCACTCCTTTTTTATGGCTGAAAAATATTCCATTCTCTGGATATAATACAGTTTTACAACATCACTTTTCCAAAACCCTTCAAAAGCTCATTTCTTAAACACACATAGCACAAGCTCTCCACAATCTGGTGCCAACCTATCTATCTAATCTCATTTAAACCAGTTCCTAACATAAACCTTCAGTTCTAAAAGGCTGATCTCCTCAATGTTCCATACAGTTATCAACAAACTTGATCCATGTTACACTTTCTTTTTCTGAAATTTCTTCCCATATTTCTCCCAGCAATATAAAATTTTCCTGTTCTTTAATACAACTCCAATATTGCTTCAATTATGTAAATGCTGTCTACACAACCATATTATCATAAGTTTCTTAAAGGTAGAGATATCTTACACATCTCAAATTATTTCCAAGAGTGCCAAGAACAGAACTTAGAATGAGTGCTCAAATAACATTTGCTAACTAGACATTGTTCTCTGTTATATCATTTCTAAAATCTTTCCCAGGGAAGATGGTAGGGATTTGTTAGTAAACAAATTCCCCTATCACGTGCTAACTGCAGAAATAAAGAATATAAATGCTTATCTATCCAATATTTATTATATGAAATCACTAGTTTACTGTGTGCCTAGCATAAGGCTTTTTTTCTAGAAGGCACAGGATACTGACAGACTATGGGTGACAAAATCTGAACATGCTTTAACTCAGATTTTAAGACCTTAAAAGAATACCAAAGAATGAGATTTCTGAGGTGGAAGTAACTTTTCAGATCATCTGAAAGTTTTAAAACTTTTTTCTTAAAGCACCAAAACCCTTTTGCCAAATTAAATCTTACGCTAAAACCCAACAACAATGGTAATAATAATAGTAATAACAACAACAGTAGATATTTACTGCGCACTATGTGACAGGCATCGTCCAAAACACATTGCAGTATTAAATCTTTTAATCTTTACGACCAACATATGAAGTCGATGCTATTACTATACTAATTTTATGGATAAGTAAACTGAGCTAGACAGATTAAGTAACTGGCCTAAGATCAAACAGCTAGGAAACAGCCAGAATTTGAACCCTGAAGAGTCTGGCTCCAAAGATTCCCCCTTAACTACTACACATAGTTACAGAATAGATGTGGAACTGCTCTGAATGAAACAGGAGCTGGAGGCTCAAGCATCTCACCTGCTTAGGTTTCTACTTAGTTCTTTTCCGGCACCTCTATGAACTCAATCCTAAAGTTCAAGGAAATAAGGTGTGAAAAAACCCAATTCTGGTCCAACCTCTTCAGTTTACAGTTGAGGAAAACAAAACCCAGAGTTAAAGTGACTTTCCAAGGTCACAGAGCTATTCAATTACAGAGCCAGGACTAGGACTCAAATTTTTGGGTATTGAGTGCTTTTTCTACTACATGAAATGTTCTGCATAAAAATTCTGATTAACTGCTTTTCCTCAGGATAAATAAAAATACTCAGGTGTTTCTAAAAAGGCTAAATATAACCTGTATTAACCATTTTTACCTAATACTTACCTTTCAGTTACAGACTCTGCAGAAGGCCCAGCAGCATTCTGACCATTAGTGCCAACCTTCCCCACTTTCTTCACAGTCTCCAGAGCTCTTAATGTACTGTCAGTACTACGTGGGATTAGCTGGGAAACACTGTTTTCTGCATTTGAAATTCCGTTTGTACTTGGAACAATTTTCCCCGTTGTTTCAGTACTTCCTATGACAGAAATGACATTTCCGGCTGTGGTTGTGACAGTGTTGTTTACACCAACTTTATTTAGAAGAGGAAATGTTCTTACAGTTGCATTGATCTTTTTGTTCCTTAATCGATACCTGTTTCAAAAACAATCAACATATTGGTGAATATTTCACAAAATCTTACTCTGAAGGAAAAAAAATGCAATGGGAAAAGATCATATATCCCATACACACACACACACACCTGTGTATGTAGGTACATAATTAATACAGCAAGCGAGGTACACATGTATTCAAAGAAGCCTTTTGAGGGAGTAGGAAGAGACCCATTAAAAATTTGCATAATTAAAATATAAAGGACACTGTGTAAAAATGAAAGGAACCATACCAAATGTAGTTGAGAATGTAGGATGAAGAGAAAAGATACGCAAGAGTTGGAAGAACTCTCTGTGGTTACCAAATTGCTAAGGCAGTATATAATTTTAAAGAAATAAAAAAGAAACCAATCCTAATTCTTAAAAAAATATTACACCAAAATACAGAATTTAGTATTCTATCTTTCAGATTAGTTTATGCCTAAAGTAAAAAGTATTTGGATTAAAGACTTTTCCGATATTAAATTCTGGGTTTTATTTATGGTCAGAGAAAATACTCTAATATGTGAGGCAATTTGATCTTGGACTCCATTTAAGAAAATTAGTTTCCACGTGTACAACAAAAATTTATTATAATGTAGTCCTAGTCAATGTTCCCGCCATTATTTTAAAGTGGTGAACAATTATGTAACATGAATAGAAAGACGACTACAGACATTTGGAGTCATAATTACATTTGCCTAAATCAATCTGATATTAATGTTATACATAATCAAACATATGGTAATTAAACATAAATAGTGTAGGGATGAGCAATGCCTTCACAACAGTTTTCCTTTTAGCCCTTCAGTATCTATAAACAGCTTCATGATTCAATCTTTCTCTTCTCCCTCTCTCTCTCATACACTCATGTATACACACAGTGACAGAGGCAAGTGAAGTTCAATAAAAGACAAGTGTTCCCAGATCGGTCTGACTGAAGGTGGAGTGATAGAACACCAAGTTTAAAAAAAAAAAGCAAAACACAGCTTATGGCCAATTTAGATATGTCATCCTACAGATTCTGGGGAACCAACGATTACATCTTTAAGAAGGAGGGACATGAACAGACCTATATTTCAGAAAGGCAATTTTGTGGCATGCTCCTTGCTTTCATCCTCAAAGGACAAATCTCAGATATCCTTAAGACTGCTCTGGCAGGCAAAAAATAAAGTTTTAATTCTGAGTTTCTTAAAAGGGAGGAGTTATGAGAAGTAAAACCTTAACCAAGGGAGGTAAAGTAAGTGAAAAGTAAGGATACATATTGGACTGCCAGCATCTAGGCAGCTAAAGAACTGGACTTAGAACCTGGACCTCACACTTGAAAAAGCCAATTACTTCCTATTCTTTTAAAATCGTCCACGAGCTCCCTCAAGTATTCACTCTCTGCCTTACCCAGCTTAGAATCCACCCTCTACCATTAATTCCTCCCTTGTAAATACCTTTAACTCCTTTGGCCCACTCCCCCCGTTGAAGTCATCTGGTAAAACTCCAATCCAATTCTTCGCTTATTCTCTTATTCTGTGCCTGCTCCCAAGTAGCTAAATGTTGCTGGAGAAAAATCATACAATCATGCTGTCTAGACTTCCTTCAAAATTAAAATCAATTATTTAAAATGGTCAAACAATACATTAATACACTTCTCTACTAAACTCACTTTCCCATCTCTAACATCCTTTGCCCCTCCACTCCACAGCCCCATCACAGCTGATCATGTTGCCTCCCACTTAACAGAGAAAACAGATGAAACTAGAGGAGAATTACTTATCTTTCCACCACCAATTCCACTAACCTTTCTGCATGTGTAACAAAACACTCCTCCTAAAATAAGGGATGAAAAGTTTCTATTCCTAACTCAGGCCAATCTTTCCACTTGGGTTCCAACGAAAGACAATCTCTCCACTTGTGCCGTAGGTCCCAAGTCTATTTGCGTTCTCAAAGACTTCACTCCCATAATTACCTTTTTTTCTCTAGTGCAACATCACTTCATTCGGGTGTCTGCTTAAATGTCATATCCTCTGAGATTGCTTCCCAGGCAATCTTATCCTAAAATATCTCCCGTTTCTCAATCATTCTTTATCCTTACCTTGTGTTATTTTTCTTCATAGCATCAATCAGTACCAGATACTATGTTTTCTATTTACCTGCTTTATGTTGATCTTCTCTACTTCACTGTAAGCCCCACAAGACCAGGGATTTTGCCTTTCTTACTCACCTGTCTATTTTTAACACATAATATAGTGCTTGGTGCATACTGGTGTCCCCAAAATATCTGTCGCATGAATATGGAGTAAGCCCCAAACTTCATACGGCCAAGAGAACTACTGATTTTCCACCCCAAAGCATTTCTCATCTCAGTAAAAGATAATACCTCAGTTAGGCAGGCCCCACACTTCAGAGTCATCCTTTGATTCTTTCTCTTTTCTTTACACCCCACATTCAATCTATTAGTCCCATCAGCTCTACTTCCAAATATATCCTAAATCTGACTGCTTTTCATCATTTCCATTACTATAATCCTGGGACCAAGCTACCAATCTCATGCCTAGACCACTGCAGCAGTTTAACTGGTCTCGATTCATGCAAACACTAGAGTGACATTTCTAAGACAAAATTAAAATCTCATCATTCCATTTGAATAAAACCCTACAAAGTCTTCCAGAGTAAAATTCAAATTCCTTGCCATGGTCCACCAACCCAGTATGACCTAGCCCTTATCTACCTATCCAACCTTGTCTTTTGTCATTCTTCTCATTCTCCATCTTCCAGACATACTGGTCTTCTTCCTAATTCCTGAACATGGCAAGGTTTCTTTATAGCATTTTATCAGTAACTGAAATTGTCTGTTTACATGTTTACTGTTCCTCTTTCCCCACTAGAAACACCTCAAATAGTACCAAGCACTTAACAATCATTCTTATAAATATTTGTTGAATTGGTTGATCCCAGGCTTTTGGCACTCTCTAGAACCTAACAACTCCTGGGAACAATATTCCAATATCCTACATCCTAAAATATATTCACATAAATATTTATTTCTTAGGGATGCTTTCTGGGCATTTACATTTTGTTTAGTTAGGGAGACATAGAGCAGAGAAAGCAGACAGGGGTAAAATTAAGTTGCTTAAGTTAAACGTTTGCTGAGGTCCTGGTGTATTATGTGAACTAAGACAATGGCTCTACCCTCAAAAGCTCAGAGTTGGGTAGCAACACGTATTTTTTTAACCAATAGGATAATGACATCTCTCAGGTCCCTAATCTTTTGTATTACCCTGTTTTTTCTTCTTCTTCTTCTTTTTTTTAACAGCAATAGAGTGTGTGAAGCTGGTTGGAAATAAGAAATATGAACTGTAGATTATTTACTCTTTCAACAAAAATATACTGAGTTTATATATCACATACTTGCTAGGTGCAGGAAATATAAATACGAATAACCTATAGAATAAATAAGTCCAGTGAAAATACACTCATAATAAATAAATAATGGCAATACAGTAAGAGAAGTGGTAGTTATAAATTTGCCCTGTGAAGAGTACAATGGCAGTATAGTGAAGGAAGCAACTAACACTACCTGGGGAAGTCCTTAGAAGGAAGATAATATCTGAGTATGATTAGGAACAAGAGCTCTCCAAACAGAGAAGACAGAGAAATATATATGACACAGAGTGAACAACATGTGCGAGGGAAATAAGAATGAAAGAATTCGTATAGTAGTAACCAGTGATTAACTGAATGTACCTTAAAAAATATATATATAAAGAATGCAAAAGGTGGAGTAAGGCTGGAAAGCTAGATTGGGACCAGATCCTTTGATGTACTGAGGAATTAAGAATTTAAAGCAGAAAATGGACGTGATTAGACACTTATTTGCAAAAGAAAATCTTGGTAGCATAGCTTGAGACACAGGGAGATGCAAGGTTAACAGCCACTGTAGCATCAAAATGGATAAATTGGGTAAACAAATGTGAAACACTAAAAATGGTACCTGCACAAAATGTGACCAATTAATTTGTCTATTTTTATTATTCCTCTTCCTCCTCCTCCCCTTCTTTCTCTTAAAAGTTCAGGCAAGAGATAATGAAGTTCTGAAGTAGGTACTGGGGAATGGAGAACAGGAAGGTAACTTGAAGATATAAGAAGATAAATGGATTTTAATTTGGGGCACTAGTTGTGGGTGGAATAGTAATGAAATCACACAGTTTCTTCCCTGACTTTTTAAAGTCTAAGTGCTCCCAAGCAAGGTCCCCAAAAAAGCTTTATTTTAGCTAAAAAGCTCTATTTCAGGTATAGACAAGCTCAATACATCTCCTAGAGTCTCAGAAATCATCTTGATGTAAAACTCTGTAGACAGAGCTGCCTTGACTGGGTACAAACAATATAATTTTTTCTTAGGACTCCTGCAGCCTCTCTAGGCTTCCAGCAGGTGGAAAAACTGAGAAGAGAAGCATGTTTCTGCTCTTCTTTTTAATGCACACAAATGTATCTTCACTCCATCACACTGGTGCTGCTGTAGAGCTGATCATGTGCATGCCCCACTGCTAGCCACTGAAAACAGGAGACAACAATAGACAAGACAGATAGAGTCCATGGAGCTTACACTTCATTAAGGTGGACAAACATTCAATAGATTGGGTCAGGAAACTACTGCCCTTGGGCAAAAGTTGCCTTCTTTTGTAAATAAAGTTTACAGCCATGCCTATTTTATGCATTGTCTATGGTAGCTTTTTTGCTACAATGGCAGAATTGAGTAGTTGCAACAGAGATCACTGTATGGTCTACCAAGCTTAAAAAATATCTGGACCTTTACAGAAAAGTCTGTCAACCCTTAAAACAGACCATAAATTAATTATAACTTTGATAAGCATGATAAAGAAGAACCTGGTTTAATATGAAATATTGGGAGGATCCCCCTGAAAAAGTGAAGAATGAGCTAGACAAAAGAAAAGCTCCACAGGCAAGGCTAAAAGGAAGAGGATTACATAAAAGACCTGAAGTGGGAAGATGCTTGGTGCATTCTGGGCACTGACAGAAGGTCAGTGTGGCTTGAGCGTAGAACACAATTAGGGAGTGCTGTGACATGAGATCAGAAAGACAGGCACAGACTAGATAATGCAGGGTCTTATAGACCACAAATCTAGATGCTATATCTTTATCTACAGGGTAATGTGAAACTAATAACTAAGCTTCTCATTATCTGCAATAAGCCTTTTGTGCAACGTTCTCCCTGTTTTAATGAGAAATAATGGGATTGGGAGTGGGCAACAGCAGCTATTAGAAGACTAGTTAGGAGGCAACTGTGGATCAAGAAAAGGGGTGATAGCTTGGACTCTAAGGATGGAAAGAAGGAGAAAGAGTTGAGAAACATATAGGAAACTTAACTGACAGAACCTGGTGACTAAGACAAGCAGGTGAAAGAAAGCTGACAAAGATGATTCCTATAATATGGCATGTATAACTGGCTCAACAGGGTACACTGGAGGAGAGCAGAATGGAAGGTAGAAGAGGAGGATGCAGGGGAGGAGAAAATTAGCCCAAGATGAGTTTAAAATGTCTAAAAACAAAAGGGAGATGTCCATTAAGAGTTGATATACAGGCTAGTTGTTCTAGTAGAAAGGCTGGGATAGATTTTTTGGTGAGATTTCAATGATGAATAATTTGGTTAAAAAACACAACAAAAATTTAGAGAATACATAATATAGCTTATACCCATTTACTTTTATGTCTCGGGCAAATGAATATAGAGAAAGGGATGACTTACAGGAGAGGAGAAAGACAAAAGAAGACACAGAAAAATGAATGTTAAAAAGATCAAAAGCCTTAAAAAGAAAATCTATCTGCTTTACCATTCTACCTGGGACTTTATCTTCAATGGAACCTGAGCAAATAAGATAGCACATAGGGATATTTTCACTCTGCACAGGTGCTCAGCAGAAACATGGATTCCAGCTACTCAATGGTCTAAGATATGACCTTTGAATAAGGTTATAAATTACTTATTATGTCTGCTTTTTAAGGATTGGCCCTGTGCTAACATCTGTTGCCAATCTTCCTTTTTTTTCTTCTTCTCCCCAAAGTCCCCCAGTACATAGTTGTATACTCTGGTTGCAGGTCTCTCTAGTTCTGCTATGTGGGATCTGCCTCAGCATGGCCTGATAAGCAGTGCTAGGTCTGCGCCCAGGATCCAAACCAGCGAAACCCCTGGGCCATGGAAGCAGAGCTTGCTAACAAAATCACTGGGCTACAGGCCGGCCCTTCACTTATGTTAATCTTGCTCCCAGAAGCAATAAGGTATAGTTGCAAAAGAAAACGTTATTTTGCAATCTAAAGAACTCTACAATGTGAACTTAATTGTGCCTTTGTATCTAACACTTTCTTAATGACCAAAAGTAAACCCATATGTAAGTGAATTCTCATAACTTACTTTTCAAGCTCTTCCTGAGAATGAGCAAAAGTACAATTTGTTCCTCGTGGACACCCCCCTTGTTGTCGCAGATCTCGGCACATGCTAGTCTTATATTTGCTGTTTGGCTGAGGCTACAAAAAGAAAATCAATGCGTGGAAAAGTGAAGATTCAGTTTTTATTCACTCTTGGGACTTCAGAATTTTATCATTACACCTTTAACTCTTTTTCACATTACACAAGTAATTCTTGTGCTGAAACTACTACCATTCTATTATTTCTAGTTATGAGTTATGCTTAACCCTGAGTTCGTATTGTAAACATTCCTTCTGAGGATTATCTGAAACTAGTTCAAATGTTATGTCCATTCATTTGTCAGGCAACATAACGCCCACGAAAATAAAAGATTTCTCATCAAGTCATTGCTGTCTTAAAACAACAATACCAATAAACAATTTTAAAAAGCATTAAAAAAGCCATAAGCTTTGTCTACTCAAACTTTCCCAAGGAAGGTAGAATACAATTTCCCCTGAAAGTGAAAAATTAAGAAATATGAATTTACTTGTCAACTTGAGAGTACAACTCTCTTCTTAGGCTTGGAGCTCTGATTAAGTTCACACAAACAATGCAGCAAAATAAAAAACCTCATCATAACCACCATAATTTGCATCAAAATCTAAGACGTCATTTTTGTGAATTTAATAAAGATTAAACATTTATCTTTCAGTTAATATTTGAATATTATACTGCCTTCTAATAGAATAAGGAGAGAAGAGTGGAAAGATCACTTTGGAGTAGATTTGATCCCAACTCTGTCACTTACTGCCACCATGACCTTAGATATGTTATTTAACCTCTTTAAACTTCAGCTTGGGAACAACAATTATTTTGCAGATGGCTGTAAGGATTAGAAATAATACACATAAAATACTGAACGTAGGGACTGGCTCATAGTAACTTAATAAATGGATGTTATTATTAGAATAAAGGATTATACCTTAAATAATTCCTTCTAAAGTAGATGAAAAATATTTTAAAAATCCAAATCCCACACATTTACAAATAGAAATTCACATTTGTGTGACAGCAATGGAGAAAAAGTGACAATTTCCCTACATTAGAAAAGAATTAGACAAAATGTTTGGAAGGAATCAATGATCTATACTTGATCAAAAACATCTGCAGTGGACTCATATTCAACACATTCTCCCAACTATTGCTGTGCTGTGAATTATTGATCAGGTACACTAAAACATGAGCTTCTCCCAAAAAAACAGAGACAATAAAAACGTATGAGAGATTAAGAGTCACATAAGCAGTCCATTAACCAACAGCTTGTGAAGATGTTCAGTATGAACCTGTGTTAGAGGTAACAGCAGTCGAAAGTGCAATAAATGTGCTTACCTGAGGTGTCTCATGGCCTTTTCTGCTATAATTCTGTATGAAGTCCACAAGGCCATGAACCACTGTTTTAACGGCTACCATTGCATTTTCTAGCTGCTCCCAAGTTGGTGAAACAGCATCTATAATAAGAGGCCAAGGGGATGGGATGGGGGGTGGGGAAGAATTTCTTAGCAGTAATTCTCTTGTGTTATTTACCTTAAAGGTAGAAAAAGCATAAGCAATTGAATATTTTCCCATATACCTGGATTAGGGTCTATGTTTGCAAGAAGCTCTAAATGAGGTCTCAGTCTATTTAAGTTAGCTGGGTCACCTGTTCGCTGCAAAACAATTGTCAATTCCTGGACACTCTTTGCAAATGATTCTGGAGACTGCAGCTAACAAACAGAAAACAGAATGGTTTTTACTCTGGTTCTTATGACATGGCTATATTCAAATACTTTCATTAAGTCAACATACTAAACAGATTTTCAAGCGTCTTCAGATTCCATAGTAGGAGTATCAGTGATGAATTAAATTTTCACCTCAGAATCTGCCCTATGAAATTCATCATCAGACACTTAGAAAACTTATTTATAAACTGTATTAGCTCTCTGGGTCTGAATGTAGACAAACAACAGATTTCGTAAGCAAGGCTGCTTTTATGCTAATATCCTGCATTTGCGTCCCTTAGTTTATTTTGAGAATTAAATTAAAAAAAAAAAAAAGATAGTTTATAAAGAGTCTGATATTTTAAAATGTAGGAATCTCCAACTGGTTGTCTCTTTGTTGTATCAGAAGATTTCAATACTCTTCAATCTTAACAGCAATGATATAAAATCAGCATTTCTAATTTCACAAACCTTATCAATGATAGACTGCATGTGTGATTTATGTGCCAAATCACCATATAGAAGAGAGGACCACTGCTCAGGTGAAATACGGAGTCCTGCCTCCATAGCAATATGAACAATTTGGGCATCATGTTCTCTGCGTAATGCCTCATAACTCCGAAATTCCTCCTTTAGCTGCATCAGGGAAGAGTCTTCATCCCTTTTAGTAACCTAAAAGAGAAAGCAGGGAAAAAACCACACTAGAATTAGTATGCTTTCTCCCCCTCCCCTAAGCAATTCTTTTTGGGGGGTGAGGCACCTATTACATATCAGATACCACACAAAGAAGGTGCAAAGAAGATAACGTCCTTACCACAAATTCTTTTTGGAACAAAGCAGAACTTACATAACCCAATATATAGTCCTGCCTTCCCTCTATGAGTTCAGCAGTTGGTAGGGAAGAGATTTGTAAACAGAAAATTATAGTATAAGTGCTATTATAAGGCTCTATGGCAACATAAAGGAAAGGTAATTAAATTTGACTGGTGGAGGAGGGAAGGGGTATCAGAGGAGGCTTTTCCCAGCTGAAGGCTACATGAACTGAGTCTTGAAGGCAAAGAAGGGTGAGGAATAGAATTCTAAAGAGTGTCAAGTGGTGAAAGAGAGACGGAAAGAGCGGAGCACACAGAATTAAAGGCTAAGATGTAGGCCAGAGAAGAATCACAGAGGGCCTTGTATATTATGGTGAGAAATTTGGATATTATCCTGAAGGGAATGGGAAGCCACTAAGGACTTTTAAGCAGAGGAGTGACATGATCAGTCCAGCCAATGGTTAGGCATATATATTAGTACTATCAAATGATGATTAAGAAGTTTTCTGCCACCACAAAAATAATCATTAGGGTATTTATACAGCTTTAATTTATACTTAAGTGATAAAAAAAAAATTCAAGTTACAGAGTTTCACATGTCCTAGTGAAATTGTCTAATTATCATCCTGCATGTCTAAACATGCAGGTATATGGCTAGACAACTTCCACAATAAATGAGACAAACTTATTCCTAAACCACTAAAACATGCTAATGGCCACAGTGAAATACCCAGGACCAGTCTAGGTTCTGAAACTTAGACTGAACAAACCATTCAAACTATTCAAAATGATGATTTTCTCATCAGTAAAATGAAAATATCCCCAGACCACCTCCACTGCTTGTTTCTATTGCTGTTGTTGGCACATGAGACAACAGTATTATGGCCCCAAGAACAAGAAGATGGGGAAACGGAGTTACCATCCGAGAGTTAACTTAATAGTATCGGTTCACAATTCTCTTTGGGAATATATAAATACATTAGAGAAAAGTATGGGACACCCAAAATTCTAATAAACATGATCTTAAGTATAATTTAAGAAAAAGTAGAGTATAACTTAGAAGTCACAAAAATCTATATTCTACCATAACCTATTTAAAGAAACTCCAAGGAAACAAAAGGAGGAATTATTGACCTAAAAAACAGAAACAAGAAACCCAGGGGCTGGCCTGGTGGCACAGCAGTTAAAAGCGCATGTTTCGCTTCAGCGGCCCGGGGTTCGCCAGTTCGGATCCCAGGTGCGGACATGGCACCACTTGGCACGCCATGCTGTGGTAGGCATCCCACATATAAAGTAGAGGAAGGTGGGCACAGATGTTAGCTTAGGGTCAGTCTTCCTCAGCAAAAAGAGAAGGATTGGCAGCAGTTAGCTCAGGGCCATCTTCCTCAAAAAAAAAAAAAAAAAAAAAAAAGAAACCCAAAGAACCAGAGGATGGTAGTACTCATCCAACCACTATGTAGGCTACAGGGTGCCTCTTGAGCAGCATAAGCATCTACCCATCTGAGCAGTAAAGATGACAGAGGTGGCTAACAGAGCCTGGTCCTATTAAAATTCTTTTTTTTTTTTTTTTTAAGATTGGCACCTGGCCTAACAACTGTTGCCAATCTTTTCCCAAACCCCCCCTGTACATAGTTGTATATCTTAGTTGCAGGTCCCTCTAGTTGTGGGATACAGGACGCCACCTCAACGTGGCCTGACGAGCGGTGCCATGTCCGCACCCAGGATCCGAACCTTGGGCTGCCGCAGCGGAGCACGTGAACTTTAACCACTCGGCCACGGAGCCCGCCCCCTAAAATTCTTTTAATGTGCATCAAATCTCCTGTGCATCAGAAGCTTTAAAAGCGATAATTTTAGGTAATCAAAATCTGGCTTTGAGAAGCACATAATTAAAAGGTATATATGAATGCTCAACAACCCATCCATCAATCTGTCCAACCCAAACAGATGCTTTAAGCAGCTGAACAGACAACTGTACACACGGACATCACCAGATGGCCAATATAGAAATCAAACAGACTATGTAACTGGAAGCAGGAGACAGAGAAGCTGTATTCTCTGCCAAAACAAGACTAGCAGACTACAGTACTGATCATGCACTGTTAATATCAAATATCAGAGTAAAGCTGAAGAAGAGCACTGAAGGAATTGTAGTGCCAAAATATAATGTAAATAACATTCCTGATGAATTTAAAGTCCACATAAAAAACAGATTTGCACTGTTAAGTTTAATTGACCAAGAACCAGAAGAACTAGGGACCGAAACCAGAATTATTTTTAAGGAAGAATGCAAAAAGACAATGTCTGAAATAAAAAGAAAAGAAAAATCGAGATGGATAACAGAAGAAAGGCTAAAAATTGTTAAGGACAAGTGAGAAGCAAAAGTAAAAGGTGACAACAGCAGGATTAGAATCCTGAACGCAGCTTTCCAGCAACTATTATATAGAGATAAAGAGAACTCCTTTAATGGCCAACACAGAGACAGAAGAAAACAAAAGAGGAAGAACAAGAGGTCTCTTCCAGAAGATTCAAGAAATCAACAAGAAATTTAAACCTGGATTAGAAATGCTGAATGACCAACAGGGAAGCACACTATCTGATCAGGAGAAAATAAAGGGAAAGCAGAAACAGAATACTGAAGATCTATACAGAAGAGACAAAAGGATGACACGTTCTTTGAAGATTCCTACGAAGAACCTGTAATTTTAGAAAGTGAAGTGAAAGCTGCCCTCAAAGTACTGGGAAGATACAAATCACCAGGGGTAGATGAGATATCAACAGAATTATTTCAAGTCACAGACTAAATCTGTCAAAATTCTAACAAGAATATGTCAACAAATATGCAAAACAAAGGAATGGCCTACAGACTAGAAATACTGAATATAGATCCCAATCCCCAAAAAAGGGAAAGGCCAAGAACTGCAGTAACTATAGGACCATTGCTCTAACTTCCCATCAAGTAGAGTGATGTTCAAGGTGCCACAATGAAGGCATGTTACCTTATATGGAGCAAGAAACACCTGACATCCAAGCTGTATTTCAAAAAGGGAGAGGCACAAAAGATCTAACTGCGATTATTCGTTGGCTACTGTAGTGCTTCAAAGAATTTCAGAAGGTTAGTTTCTGTTTTAGACTACAGTAAAGCATTTGACTGCATGGATCATGAAAGACTATGGGCTGCTCTGATAGAAACGGGCATGCCTCAGCCCGTTTGATTATCCTGATGCGTAACCTACTTTGGCGACAAGAAACCACTGTCAGGAGAGAACATGGAGAGACAGAATGGTTGCCTATAGGCAAAGGTGTCAGACAAGGGTACATTTTACCTTTCTATCTGTTTAATCTGTACACAAAACATATCATATAAAAAGCTGGAGCTAGACAGACGGAGGAGTGAAAATTGGTGGAAGAAATATTACCAGTCTAAGATATGCAGATGACACTATCTTACTGGCAGAAAGCAGCAATGACTAGAAACGACTTCTGACAAACGCGAAAAAAGAAAGTGGCAGGGGCTGGCCCCGTGGCCGAGTGGTTAAGTTTGCGCGCTCCGCTGCAGGCGGCCCAGTGTTTCATTCGTTTGAATCCTGGGCGCAGACATGGCACTGCTCATCAGACCACGCTGAGGCAGTGTCCCACATACCACAACTAGAAGGACCCACAATGAAGAATGTACAACTATGTACCAGAGGGGCTTTGGGGAGAAAAAGGAAAAAATAAAATCTTTAAAAAAAGAAAGTGGCAAAGCAGGCATGCATCTGAACATCAAGAGGACAAAAATCATGACTATAGAAGAACTACACAACTTTAATAAAGACAATGAAGACACTGAAATTGTTAAAGATTTTGTTTACCTTGGTTCAGTGATCTATTTAAATTGAGACTGCAGCCATGAAATCAAGAGAAGACTGAAACTTGGAAAGGCAGCAACAAAAGAATTAGGAAAGATCATTAAGTGTAAGGAAGAGTCATTAGAGACTAAAGGCCTAGATTAACCACGCCCTTGGATTCCCCAATTACTGTGTACAGGTATGAAAGCTGAACAGTGAAGAAGGCTGACAGGAAAAACATTTATTCATTTGAAATACGGTATTGGAGGAGAGCTCTATGGATACCCTGGACTGCCAGAAAGATGAATGATTAGGTCCTAGAGCAAATTAAGCCTGAACTATTGCTGGAGGCAAAAATGGTAAAACTGAGGCTGTCTTACTTTGGGCACATCATGAGAAGGCAGGATTATTTGGAAAAGACAATAATGCTGGGAAAAGTAGAAGGCAGCAGGAAAAGAGGAAGAGCAAATATGAGATGGATTGATTCCAAAAAGGAAGCTATAGGCATGAGTCTACAGGAGATGAGTAGGACTGGCGAGGATAGGACATTGTGGACATCACTCACTCATTCAGTTCCAAGTCAGAACTGACTTGACTGTACATTAACAACACAATAACAACACGAATGCTCAAGTTCCACATCAGATACACCAAATCAGACTAACTGGAGATGGGATGAAGGAATGTATACTTTTAAAAACTCCATAGGTGATTCTAATGTGTACCTTTAATCGAGAACCACTTCATTAAACATTATTAACTCTCCTTTGTCTGATTCCATGCTAAGCAAGCAAAAGTTTGATACTTTTGTTGTTGTTGTCGAGGAAGATTAGCCCTGAGCTAACATCTGTGCCAATCTTCCTCCACTTTTATGTGTGTTGCGGCCACAGCATGGCTGACAAATGGCACAGATCTGTGCCCAGGATCTGAACACACAAACCCGGGCTGCCGAAGTGGAGAGCACTAAACTTAACCACTACACTGCAGGGTCAGCCCCTGGATACTCTTTTACACGAAAGTATCTACAACATGAGAATTCATGTCATTTAAGAGTTGTACTTCTCATTACAAATTACTAAAACTGATAATCTGTTTTATGTGACCTTGGTTAGGGTGATTCTGTTCCTGAGGAAAGAATCTACTGAAGGCACCCACAAAATTCAGGTCTCTAAGCTTATAAAGTCAAAGGAAAAGACCTTTAACAATGGTGAGTTTACTAGAGTAAACGCCACCCAAGAGAGGTCATTTTGCAGTTAAGTCAGCATAATATCCTTTTATTAATCTAAACACTGCTTTAACATGTTAAATGACAGGGCAGTGGGGATGAAACGAAAGCACGAAATTAAAGTCACTTTCTAAATGAGTGTTACTCAAATGTCAGATATTAGTAGCAGTTATAGATATAAGACAATCATAAACCACAAATCAGTATGATACTTCTGAGGAAAAAACCCCATTAAATCAGTAATACAGTGTGAGAACCTAGCTGGTCATTTCAGGATGATAAATGATCTCTGTAATTTGGCTACTTAGCCAAAAACATAATGTTTGAGGAACCAGAGATGCATTTCTTTTTCTTTCTTTTTTCTTTTTGTTGTTGTTGAGGAAGATTAGCCCCGAGCTAATGTCTGTGCCCATCTTCCTCTATTTTATATGTGGGATGCCTGCCACAGTGTGGCTCGGTAAGTGGTGCGTAGGCCTGCATCCGGGATCTAAACCAGTCAACCCTGGGCTGCCAAAGCGGAGTGTGCAAACTTAACCACTACATCACTGGGCCAGCCCCCAGAGATTCATTTCAATTGCTGCCCTAAAGACACAAAATCAAGCACTATAACATCAGGCAGATAGTGTCCAAGCCTCATTAGTGGAGATAAGTGAACTCATTTGAACATATTTCCATCATCAATTACCTGTTATCTCAAAGTGAGCAGTCTGACCAGAAAAACCTTTTTCTATCTGAACTATTTTCACTCTTGGGTCTATAAAACCAGCAAAATAACCTAAATAAGCTTTGATTTCAAATTAGATGTTCTACTTTCACAGAAGTCGATAAGCCTTTCTCAAGATGCAGCCAGCAACCTATACTCTTGTAACATGCAGAAACTTCATGTATTCAGCCTACCTTCCTCTTCTCTCAGTACTTGTTGCCATTCACAAGGTTATTAGACAATGAAACCACATTTCTAAATATCTTGGGGTTCTTCCCTGACCTCTCTACCAAAAAAAACCCCCCCAAACAAAAAAACCCAGGGTGCTTTGCAGACTGCAGAATGGGGCAATCTCCTCAACTTTTTACTCCCTTTTTGTCCCTAAAACAACATATAGGCCACCTTCAGATTAAAGGCTTCAATCTAATCACCACAGAGAATGAGATAAAAATAATAATGGGGAAGTTAAAACATTTGTTTACTCGTATGAAGTTTTCAGTATAGTTCCTGATTCCCTTTTAAGATGGTAAATAGAACTGAATTAGGCTTCTTTTTACTTTTACTATCCCAAGAGTCAAGTTTACCAAATTATGTCCCTATATTCTGCTTTGTGTTACTGACACCTTCACATACGTGTTCCTATTCCCAGTACGTAGTATCACAGAAGCAATCAATGCAGAAGGAAAAAAGTCTCCTTCCAACTCTCATAAGCATCCTGCAGCTCTAGGCCTCTAGACCAGGTAACACCTCTTCTAGGAAGCCGCGGTCTCACACACACATGTAATGTTTACATGGTTGCTAGCTACTTACCTTAAAACAAGAAGCTCGATACAGTAGTTGCACAACATGACCAATACTTGTTTTTGATGCCTGAGGAAATCTTGGTTCTAGTCTTTGCACAACAAAAAGTACCAGAACTTTCCTTGAGAGAGCAGAACCATCTTCTAATGCCAGCAACACCAGCTTCAAGGCCTCTTCTTGCATAGCTAGAAGAAGGAACATGAGTTTATAATAAATGAGGAACCCGCAGATCATGTCTGTCACAGACGTTTTTGGGTATTAGCTTATGGTGGTCCATTATCCAATTTGTATTCAGTTGGCACAAAAAAAGGACATCACACATACACAAATACACTTCACTTAAAAAGTAATCAAACAAAACATATTCCTACTAAACAAATGATGGGAACACAAGTTAACAGAACTTAAAATATCTTCTGCAGACATTTAATAATCAACTGTATCATGATGTTAAAATGAAAAGTCCTCATTTATAAAACACACAGAGCTACCCCAACAATTAAATAATATGTAAAAGACACACAGGAGTGTTATGAAAAATGGTAATTTTTTTATGCACGAGACTGTTACTTTGCCTGTCAGAACTATTTTGTATATAATTTTAAAGTGATATGAGTTAGCCTCTGGATGCAATACCTAAAGAAGGTATTCATTTATGTTGTTTTCCAGTCAGAGATGTATAATATAATCTGAATCTAATCATGAGGGAACATCAGACAAAACCAAATTAAAGAATATTTTATAAAATAACTGGCCCGTATTCTTCAAGTATACCAACGTCAGACAAAGAAAGGCTGAGGGACGGTTCCAGATTAACAAGACTTAAAAAGAGATGTGACAAATAAATTCAATAAGTGATCTTGGACTGGATCACATATTGGAAGAAAATAAATGCCATAAAAGACTTTTTTGGAATAATTGTCAAAATTGGTATACGAAGTATAGATTCTAGTATTTTATCAATATTTTCTGAATTTGATGAATGTAGTGTAGTGTTATGTAAGATAGTATCCTTGTTGTTAGGAAACACACTGAAGTAGTAAGGGGATGAAATATGCAACCTATGCTCAAATGGTTGAAAAAAGAGAAAGAGTAATATAATAAATATAGCAAAATATTAAATATTAATAAACATAGATAAAGAGTATATGGGAAATTCTCTGCCTTATTATTGCAACTCTGATAAATTTGAAATTATTTCAAAATTAAAAGTTAAAAATACATTGGCTCTCAATTAAAATAATGAAACTTTAGAGCTGAGAGATCATCCACAACCTACATTAAAAATCAAACCCCTTTTTGTCCAAGTGAGGCACTGAGGCCCAGAGAAGCTAAGCGACAAGGCCAAGGTTCACAACTGGTTAGCAGCAAAACTGTAACTAGAACCAAGGACTTTTTATTTTTCAATTGAGGTAAAATTCACATAATGTAAAATTAACCATTTTAAATTATACAATTCATAATGTTGTACAATCATCAACTCCATCTAGTTCTAAGACATTTTCATCACCTCAAAGGAACCCTATAGCCATTAAGCAGTCACTCTCCATACCCTCTACCCCCAGACTCTGGCAATCACTAGTCTGATGTCTAGCTCTATGGATTTACCTTTGTGGATGCTTCACATAAATGGAATCATAGAATATGTGACCTTTTGTCTGGCTTCTTTCATTTAATATAGTGTTTTCAAGGTTCATCCACATTGTAGCATGTATCAGTATTTCACTCCTTTTTATGGATGAACCATATTTTATTTATGGATAGACCACATTTTGTTTATCATCAGTTGATGGACATCTGGATTGTTTCCACCTTCTGACCTATTGTGAATAATGCTGCTATAAACATTTGTGTCTAAGTATTAGTTTGAATACCTGTTTTCTACTCTTTTGGGTACATACCTAAGAGTGGAACTGCTGGGTCATATGGTAATTCTATGTTTAACTTTTTGAGGAACTGTCAAATTCTTTTCCACAGAGGCTGCACCATTTAACATTCCCAAGTTCTCTAAAACTTTGTCAACACTTTTTATTTTCCATTTTTAAAATTACGGCAAACCTAGTGGGTGTGAAGTGGTATCTCATTATGATTTTGATTTGCATTTCTTTAATGACTAATGATGCCGAGTATCTTTTCGTGTGGTTTTTGGCCATCTGTTTATCTTCTTTGGAGAAATGTCTATTTAAGCCCTTGGCCCATTTTTTAATTGGGTCATTTGTCTTTTCATCGTTGAGTTGTAGAACAAACGACATTTGACACCTAGCCTAGTGCTTCTTAGGTAAGATAAATAAACATGAGGAAATATTGAAAAGTAGCATTCTTAACTTATATATAAATGTGAATTTTTAAAATTATTTTTCAATTTAACTTTGTATTATAAAAAATTTAAACATACACAAAAATAGAGATAACATGTACCCATAACACAGCTTTTGCCAGTAGGATTTCACCTATTCTTTACCCAATTCCCTAGTTTGCTTTGGCTGGAGTGTTTTTGAAGTAAATCCCAGACAACACAGCACGTCACCCTTAAATAATTCATCATGAACTTCTAACATGTAAGGCCTTTTTTTCCCCCAACACCATTATCACATCTATAAAAAGTAATATATTTCCTTAATATCATCTAACATCCAGTCCATGTTGAATTTTCTTCCATTGTCTCAGAAGATTTCTTTATATAGTTGGTTTCTTTGAGTAAATATCCAAAAAAGTCCATACACTGCTATTGGTTGATATGTCTTCAGGATTTAAAAAAAAATCTACACTAGCTCCCCTTTATCAACCCCCTCCCATTTAAAAGGAAATCCAGTTATCTGTTGAAGAAACAATCATTTTCCAATTTCCCACATTCTTGATTTGGCTAATTTTGTGCTTGCAGTGTTTGTAAATGTGTTCCTTTATCTCCCTATTTCATGTAAACTAGAGGGCTTGGGTAGATTCAGAATGAGGTTTTGTTTTGTGTTTGCCAAGCATACTTATTCCATGTATCAAAATCAAGAGAAATATAAGGCCTAGGTGTCTCACTATTATAATGTTATGGTTGATTAGGGGATAAGTTCAGGCCTTATCCATCTATTATAAATTCTCCCAGCAACCTTTCATCTAATGGTTTTAATACTCACAATAATTGCTGCCTTGACCCATTAATTCATTTGAGGTTGCAATTTGTGATTTTTCTAATTTTAATTTTTTTTCCTAAATTTATTAGCTGGAGTTCTGCTAAAAGAGGATACCTTCAACACCCTTTATTAAAGGCCACAATCTGGGTGCTAAGGCTATTCACTGCTTCTTAGCCTCTTCAGTGGAGAGATCTAGGAAACAGGCTTTCTTTTAGAAAAAGAAAAGTAAATGAGTCTATACTGATACTGGCAATTCAAAATTAAGACTGCAGGGTTTTCACATAAATTATTTCATACTTGTATCTTTTTTATTAAATGCTGAAAATCTTGGTTCCTAACGGCATTAACATAATTGCTTACTTGCTTTATCCTACTATGTGTCTGTGTAATAGTTTCAAAATAACAATACCAATGAAATATTGAACAATATGAATAGCAAATACAATTTAGGATTATACATCCCACTAGGGATATAAAAATCAAAATACTGTGTTCTAAAGTCACCTTAAGTAATTCATTTCTAATGAACATGCTACCAACTTGCTAATGTTTTGTTTTATCCATTTTATTTAAATTTTTAATTATTTATTTTTACTAAAAATTGTTTTATAATTAAATAAGGCATTTACATGGGTCCAAAGTACAAAACAAGGTGCATTCAGCCAGGTCTAGCTTTTGTCCCTGTCTGCTTTCTCTGGGTTCCTCCCTCCTCTACATAAGTTTATTGCTTATTTTTCCTACAATTGTTTCTTTTGGAAAATATGAAGAAATAAGTAGATAATGGTTGTATCTCTCTCCCTTTCTTAGATAAAAGATACTATAATAAACACAGTATTCTGCACCTCTCTTTTATTTTCTAACTTAATGTATCTAGAGATCACACTTTACCAGAATATATACATCTTCCTCATTCCTTTCAACAGCTGCGTAGTAACTCCATTGGAAGGATATACCAGTTTATTAAACCAGTCTCTTATTCATAGACACCCAAGTTGCTTCCAGATGTTTACTGTTACAAATAGTGCTTTATAACTTTATGCATTTTGTACTATTTGCTACATCTTTGGGATAGATTCCTAGAAATGGGACTGTTGAGCCAAAGGGTAAATACACAGATGATTTTGCTAGCTATTGCCAAATTCCTCTTTAGAGTTTATACTACTTTGCATTCCCATCATTACTAGATGAAAGTACATGTTTTCCCACGGCCTTGACAACAGAATACACTGTCAAACTTTCGGAGTCTGCCAATCTGATAGGTGAGAAATGGTTATTTCAGTATAATTTTAATGTATATGTCTCTTAATATGAGAAACACTATCTTCTTTTTTTCCAGGGGAAAATTCGCCCTAAGCTAACATCTGTTGCCACTCTTCCTCCTTCCTTTTTCCTCCTTATCCCCCTGCAAAGTACATAGTTGAACCAGTTGAGTACAGTTTTAAGTTCTTGTTCTTCCACGTGAGCCACTGCCAGAGCACGGCTACTGACAGACGAGTGGTGTGGCTCCACACCGGGGAACTGAAGCCAGGCCATTGAAGTGGAGCATGCCGATCAAGAATTTTTGATTTTTTTCATAAAAAAAGTTTACTTTACCTTTACTTACTACCTGTGTAATCTTAGGCCTCTCTCTAACTCAGTTTTATAATTTGTAAAATTGGATCTGTGTCACCTCTCTTCAAGGTCACTGAGGATTAAATAAGAAATTTATTGTAAAACATTACCACACTATCACATCAATTATGATCAACAAAAACTGGTTTATTTTTAATTATGCTAAGTTGAGTCGGGGGAGTCTCACCTTCCTTTAGGAAATGGCATCCTCTAGCCCTGACAGCCAGTAAGAAAGGCAAGATAGTGTTTTATCTTACCTGGCCCTAGAAACTGGCATCCTCGAGCCCTGACAGCAGCCCATAGGTTGGCAGACAATTGCTGAGGGTTCTGGTGCTGTAATATTAGTTCCGTTACAGTTCTTTCTCCAAGTGAGCGGGCTGCTCGCATGGCTCTCACACGACCTTCTTCCTCCACCAGTTGACAGTTTACAAGTGTCACCAGTTTCCTTTGCATTGGACGGCTCAGTGCACTCTGGTTCAAACTAGCTACACCTTTAGGAAAAAGGAACCAAAGGAAACTAATGTTTTTTCAATTAAAAAAGACAAGTCAATTTTTATTATCTGTATTTAACTATTAAGCAACAATTCCTAATGAGTTCTCATAAGGTACTTTCATTTTTTTAATAATGAGTATTTTGTCTGTTTATTACTGCTCTGTGGTAAGAGGAGCCTAATTTTTAGTTACTTCAAATTTTAGTCAGGTATCCTGTTCCTGGGTTGTATGTGTCCCCGAAAAGAGAGTATTATTTAGTCTATTCTCCATGTTCACTAAAACTATTGAAAGTAAATTTAAAGTTGAATGAATAAAGTTTAATCTAAAAATAATCATCAATAACAGCTCTAAATTGTTTTTTATTGTATACAAGGCATTTAATAACACTGCTTAATGGCAAGATCTTAGATCCTATTTCCTTTTTCCTGACACAATGATATTGCTCCAGCAACCCTCCCCTCTCCCCGACATCATCAATTTTTCCCTTTTTATTTGATCATTTCCATCAGTATACAATAAAAACAAGCACGCTGTTACTTCACTCACCTTAAAAATAAATAAATCTTTTTATTGAAATCTCTTCCCCTACCAGCTCTGCTCCATTTCTTTCCTCCCTTTTGTAGCAAATCCTCTAGTGTTGTATCTATTCACTATCTCTAATTCTTTGCTTCACAATCTTTAAAACCTACTCCAACGTTTTGCCACTATCACTGAACAAACCTGCTCTTGTCATGACAACTGTCTCTACTTTGCTAAATCAATGGTCAATTCTCAGTCTTTATCTTACCTGACCTCTCAACAGCACTCAACACAGGTGATCACCCCTAACTCCACTAAATACCTGCCTTCCAGAAAACCCTATTCTCTTGGTTTTCTTCCTTCCTTCTCCTTTTTTTCCAGTCTTCTTTGCTGATTTCATCTTTTCTCTTTCTGACTTCATCTTTTCTTTCTGTTAAAGGGCCTGAAAACCCAGTTTTTGTTTTCTTTTCTATCTACACTCACTACTTAGGTGATCTCATCCAGTTGTATTGCTTTATATACCATCTATACATCAATGACTCCCAGTTAGAGCTCCTATACCTCATTCCTTAACATATATGCACTGATTACTCAGTAGCATCCAAGTGAAGATCTGACATCTCAAACTTCACATGCCAAAATTGAACTCCTGATCTTCCTACCTAAACTGATCTACCTGCTGTATTCTCTGTCTAAACAGATGGCAACCTCTTTCTTAGTGCTCAGGTCCAAAAACCCAGGAGTCTTACTTGACACTGCTCTTTCTTTCATACCCCACATACAATAATGTAGGAAATCCTCTTGACTCTGCCTTCAAAATATACCCAGACTACCCACTTCTCACTACCTCCACTGCTACTAACCTTGTTCCATCAGCCTATTAAGTGATAACCTGCTTCTACCCTTGCCCTTCTATCCTGAATTCTCAAGAGAGCAGCTAGAGTGATCCTTTTAATATTAGTCAGACTGTATCACTTCTCTGCTCCAAACCCTAGAGTGATTGTCCAATTTCAGTCAGAGTAAAAACTCAAGTCTTTAAAATGTCCTGTAAATCTGTGCATCATCTGGCCTCACCATTTCTTTTCATCTATTTCATACAGCTCTCCCCTTTACTCATACTGCTCCAGCACACTCTCCTATTGTTCTTTGAAGATACTAGGCATGCCTTGAGGACTTTGCTATTCCTTCTGCCTGGAACAGTCTTCTCCCTAGAACCTACATGGCTAACTACCTGACCTCTTTCATCTCACTTCAAGTTCAAAAGCTACCTTCTCAATGAGGCCTACATTAATCACCATATTTAACCTCTATGTCAATTGTATTTCAATAAATTAATCAATAAAATAAAATAAAATTGCAACCTACCCATCTCCCCTCACCATGACATTTCTGATCCCTCTAAATGTATTGTTTTCTTTCCAAGTTTCATTTATAACATACTATATAATTTTATTTTTTATTATACTTGTTTATTAGACTTTCTCCCTTTTCCAAAACATAAATGGTATGAGGACAGGCATTTTTACTAATGTATCCAAAGTACCAAAATAGTACATATTCTTTAGAGATGTGTTCAATGAATGAATGAACGAATGTGGTAGACAGGGTAAGTTTCTCAAGGAAATCACTATGTCTAAAATATCCAACAGTGAAAAGCACAGAGCAGGTACAAAATAAATACTTGACTGATTCATTCACTCAACGTTTTTTTTTTTAAAAGATTGGCACCTCAGCTAACATCTGTTGCAAATCTTCTTTTTTCTTTTCTTCTTTTTCTCCCCAAAGGCTCCCACTACATAGTTGTATATTCTAGTTGTGAGTCCTTCTTGTTGTGCTATGTGCGACGCTGCCTCAGAATGGCCTGATGAGGGGTGCCATGTCTGTGCCCAGGATCCAAACCAGAGAAACCTTGGGCTGCCAAAGTGGAGCACACGAACCCAACTACTTGGCCACAGGACCAGCCCCTCATTCAACTTTTTAATACATCTATGATGTGCCAGTCACTGGGTATGCAATGATAAACAAAACAGAATTCCATTCCTGTCATAGCACTTAAAATAATTTATTGCACTTGTATGCCTACCTCCCCCAACAGACTGTGGGTTCCATGGAAGAAGGGACCCTAACCACTATTAGAGCTCAATAGGGGCCAGCCCAGTAGCATAGCAGTTAAGTTCGCATGTTCCGCTTTGGCAGCCTGGGGTTTGCCGGTTTGGATCCTGAATGCGGACATGGCACCGCTTGGCAAGCCATGCTGTGCTAGGCGTCCCACATATAAAGTAGAGGATGATGGGCACAGATGTTAGCTTAGGGCCAGTCTTCCTCAGCAAAATGAGGAGGACTGGCAGCAGAAGTTAGCTCAGGGCTAATCTTCCTCAAAAAAAAAAAAGAACTCAATAAAAGTTAATAAATGATTGAATTATACATGAATACATGAAACTGTCTTAGAACTTATCAAAACTAATATTCTGATATAACACTATTAATCAACAAATATAAATGTATCTGAGGAATTCTTAAATTATTAACAATATCAGTTATTTTCAGAAAATAGTATAACAAATTTTCTCAATCAAAAAGTTTCCCAAGGGGCCAGCCTCATGGCCGAATGGTTAAGTTCTCTCGCTCGGCTTTGGCGGCCCAGGGTTTTGCTGGTTCAGATCCTGATGCGGACATGGCACCACTCGTCAAGCCATGTTGAGGTGGCATCCCACATACCACAACTAGAAGGACCCACAACTAAAATATACAACTATATACTGGGGGGATATGAGGAGAAAAAAGCAGTGAAAAAAAAAAAAGATTGGCAACGGTTGTTAGCTCAGGTACCAATCTTTAAAAAAAAGAAAAAGTTTCCCAAGATCTCTTCAACCAAACTTATTTTCAAAACTTAAAATTATTTAATAGGGTATTAATACCAAGTCTTTCAACGTAAATGTATTACCAAGTCCTACTCACCAGTAACACACTTTTTATGAACTTACCTTTACCTCCACTTAGTGGTTTTAAGTAGAGTGCCAAATCCTCAACACATTTCTTTGCAACCTCATAGTGTTTGTTCTCACCTAGATTACTTAACTTTATTGACTGATGATCTGGTACCTAAAAACAAAGAAAAAATGAAGAAATACATTCATCCCGCTCATGCAACTGTTATTTGTATACCTGATAATAATCTTGGTGAGTAAAAATTATAACACAGAGATAATACATTAAAGTATTTTAAGTAAAATTAAAGCCAAACACCTAGCTAAACTGCTTTCTCAGAACCAAGGCTATCATACTTAATAGCAGGGGCTGGGTAGATTAATGAATGGAAAAAACAAGGAGGTAGTTAATAGTATTATATTAATTTCTTGGGATGGTGACTATACTATGATTTTTAAAGGTGTTAACATTAAGGGAAGCTGCAGAAAGTTATACAGATTCTCTGTATACTACTTTTTGCAACTTTTTCTAAAAGCATTTTAAAATAAAAACTAGGAGAAAAAGAGGGCCCAGCTCAGGGGCCGAGTGGTTAAAGTTATGCAGACTCTGCTTCAGCAGCCCGAGTTTATGGGTTCAGATCCCGGGCGTGGACCTACTCCACTCACCAACCACACTGTGGATGTGTCCCACGTACTAGAGAAAAAAAAAAAAAAATGGAGGAAGATCGGCACAGATGTCAGTTCAGGGCTAATTTTCCTCAAACAAAAAAGAAAGAGAAGGACTGGCAATGGATGTTAGCTCAGGGCAAATCTTCCTCAGCCCAAAAAAAAAAAACGCAGGAAAAGAGGCAAAATTTTTTCCCCTTAGCATCTTCTTACTATATGATTTACTTATGATATTTATTGTTTATGGTCTGTCTCCCCTTGCTAGAATTATAAGCACCACAAAACACTGTGTTCTCAACAAAAGGTCAAAACTTGGGTATAAACTGCAGCTCTGCCACTTCTATGAGTGATCTTGAATAAACTGTTTAACTGCTCTAAATCATGGTTTCCCAATCTGCAAAATGAAGATGAAAATCCCTATTTCATAGGGCGATTATGAAAATTCAATTTAATTCAAAAAATATTTATTTTTATGGAGTGCTTACCAGATGCCAACCATAGTTTTAGGCAATAGGCATCTAACAGTGAGCAAAACAGACAAAATTTCTTGCCCTTATGGAGCTCACATTCTAGTGGAGAAGAGAGGAGGCAGCCAATAAATAAAAACACATAGTAAGTAAACATACAGTATGATAGAAGGTGATCAGTAAAATTACACAGCAAGGATAAGGAGGATTAGGAGTGCTGGAGAGGGTCTGCAATTTTAACAGGGGTGGTCAGGACAGGCTTTCCTGGGAATCAGGATATTTGAATAAAGACCTGAAAGAGGAGAGGGAATGAGTATTCTAGGCAAAGATAATGGTCACTACAAAAGCCCTCAGGTGGGAACATGTTTGGCATATCGGAAAATTGGCTAGGAGGCCAGTATGGCTTAAGCAGAAAAGAGTGAGGACAATAGTAGGAGGTGAAGCTGGAAAAGTAACAGAAGTCACACTGTATGCAGACTATTTCAAGGACCAACAGAGAGAGAAGATTTATAAAAAACAAACACAATATCTGACCTATAGCAGACGCTAAATAGACTGTAGCTAGCATTATTACAAAAAGTCTGCATTATTTTATTGGATCTAAGATGCCACTGTTTGCAAGAGGAACCATTATGAAAAAAAATGCTGCCAATTAAATCATGACACACGACTTACTGTAGACACATCTTGATTTCAGAGTGTCTAACTGGACTATAAACATTGAAATGTGCTTTAAAAGGAAAACTTTAAATATCAAGATACTAAAGGAATGGAGTATTTGAATCCACTGAATTTTCTAAGAAGTGATTAATCAGAAAAATCCTTACTTTCTTGCTTAATATGTAGTGCATCATGTACAGAATTTCATCTTCTTTCTCACCTGTAAAACGGGGATAACAACTACCTGAAGAACTATGGTAAGAATTAGCAATAATAGATGTTGAATGCTTACTATCATACCTAACATAAAGTCAGCACTCATTAAATGGAAATTATTATAAATCTAGGGTGTTGTTCTGATTTAGTAAGGTGATTACAAACAAGAAATATTTATAATTTTCTAGTACTTGAGCATAAAAAACTCTGTGGAATTTCTTACTGACACTCTGAAAATTTGTTTTCTATATATACATCCCCAAACAGATCTTATTTTCTCATTTATAATATTATCCTAAAAGTCAAGTGAAGTTAAAAAGAAAACCAAAAAAATCTCCATTTGAGAGTTCTAGTTGGTTGACTTCTGGTCAAAGCTTTGATTACATTTCTTTTTGTAATACCTAATGAATAAATATTTATGTATGCTACATAAGAATGTTTCTAATCCACCAAAATCATTAATAAATATAAATTTTGGCCACAGCATTGAACACAAATACATAACTATAATAGAATTTACGGTTTTGCATAAGGATTTATGACATAATCTAAAGAAAATCTTTTGCAGAATACAATCATGAAAATCAGGTACACTAAATACTTTTAATGTCTCAAATATCACTAGACATACTTTGTACCTTGTAAGGAACAAAGTTCTATAATTATTACATATACCAAATTAGTAAAATCTTGAAAGCTTACCTGGGCTCCGACTAACTGGAGAAGTGCAAAGTTGACAGGAAGCACATCAATGTCTGTGTTGATGGCAGTCTGGTCAAAAGGACAAGCTTTTCGGTGAAGTTTATTCAAGCAGGTCTTGCAAACAGTGTGTGAACAACCTAAACTGATGGGTTTGTGCACATTCTCATCAAATTCATTATAGCAGATTGGACAGGACAGAAATTCTGTCCACTGAGCTGCCTGCACAGGCATTGTGGAAGCTGGATGCTCGGGTTAGCAGTCTAGCAGATCATTATTTTGCTGTGTAGTGTTTTGTAAGCTGGAAATGGACAAAAGTAAGAATTAACCACATATTCATCATTCACCTTTCAAGGGTTAATTCATAAAGTTAAACATCACAGTTTCAAAACTTAAAATGCTTCTGAATAATTTTATATGCTTGATGTCTTTTTCTATAAATTTATTTCCTGAATTAGACTTTCGAAATTTTGTCCAGAAACAGTATCTTAATAGTGTTTCTTTCAACTAAACATATTTATATCAGTTGCTCATATAACAGTCATCAAAGCTTTCAAGTATTTTTCTTAAAGACCATATCAAATAAGCAGATTAACTTGCCCATTTCATTTTTAAGAACACAAATCACTTTGGATTGCTGCTTTTTTTTTTTGAAGTGTTTCCCTTAGATATCTACTACCCAAAACATATTAAGGTATAGCCTAAGAGGTGAAACTATTTGGAAACTATTGATCCAAACAATATTGTAGTGAGTCAAGTATGAAGAAACAGGTTGCCACCTGAATGACCAAGTCAGTCAAGGATATGTTCAACTTGGCAGCTTCACAAAAGAGGAAATCTCTGGTCATGACTTGACTAGGAGGCTAACTAAGGTACCAAAAACCACAGTATAGGGGAAGATTGTGACCACAGAGCTGTTTGTCCATAAATCAAAGAATGATGCTGACTTTAAAAGACAACGAAAAGTAAAAAAAAAGAAAATATTGTCTTACAAATCTTGAATGTGGTTCCCCACAATACTTTTTTTTTTTTAAAGATTCACACCTGAGCTAACAACTGTTGCCCATCTTCTTTTTTTTTTATTCTTCTCCCCAAAGCCCCCCCATTACATGGCTGTATACTGTAATTGTGAGTGCCTCTGGTTGTGCTACGTGGGACACCACCTCAGCAGGGCCTAATGAGCGGTGCCACGTCCACGCCCAGGATCCGAACCAGTGAAACCCCGGGCTGCAGAAGTGGAGCGCTCCAACTTAAGCACTCGGCCGCGGGGACAGCCCCCCATAACACTTTAGACAAACTATATCATTTAGTGATATATATATATATAAGCAAAAACTGTCAAGTCCAATGAGCAAGATATAGAAGAACACAACACATCCTCATCTAATAATTCTAATTAGACAAAAAAAGCAAAATAATAAATTTCTTTGCTACGATTATAGTTTGGGAAAAATTATATATGCATATGATTAAGAGGCACATGGAGAAAATAACAGTGAATTTTCTTTTCTTATTCCTAAGATTAAAATGTGTGTTCCATAATTTTTAGTAAAATAAAATATTTAGTATCAAAACTACATCGTCCTCTAATTTAAAATCTTTAGATATCTAACTTAAACACTCTACATTTCACAAATTTTCCATATCATCCAATTCAAAACTTATATAAGTCTGACAAAGGCTCTCTGGTGAACAAGAAATCTAGGTATTTAGGGCAATTAAACAGCCAATACTTTATTTCATGAGAATGTTTACTAACCCAAATGTTTTAGTTCCACAGAAATTAGATGTTTAAAAATGTAGTCAGATTCAGGACAGAAAAGTATATAACTGATTCTCCTATATCCCCACATCCAAATGAAGAATTCCCTTAGCTTTTATTGTGCTTTTATGTTCACAAAAACTAAAGTTTTAAAAAAATATCTTGGTAAAACTGAATTATAGGGCTTCCTACGTAAAAAGCACCCTATACAAACTTTCCCTCAAACAGCTCTCATGCAAAGTATGTAATACCTTTATTTTTAAATTAGCCAAATCTTGTAAGTTATATTTATTTTACACGGTTCATCCTCACATTGCCACATTTATTAATGTCATTAATCTTAAAACCAGTTAGTTTGCTTCCAACTTTATAGAGATAAGCACTAAGCAAGTGAACACATCGCTCCCTGAAACTATTTAACATTTTTTTTTTAAGATTTTATTTTTTTTCCTTTTGCTCCCCAAAGCTCCCTGGTACATAGTTGTATATTCTTCGTTGTGGGTCCTTTTAGTTGTGGCATGTGGGACGCTGCCTCAGCGTGGTTTGATGAGCAGTGCCATGTCCGCGCCCAGGATTCGAACGAATGAAACACTGGGCCGCCTGCAGCGGAGCTCTCGAACTTAATCACTGGGCCACGGGGCCAGACCTCTATTTAACATTTTTAATGTTCACTTTTCTAGGCTGCAGAATTACACAATGAAAAGGCCTCTGAGGAATAATGAATTTTATCTTAAATCTACTACTCAGAGCCCTAATTTAGTTAATAACTTGACCCTATAAAATATTCATTAAAACAAGACACTGCATCTATCTTTTCATAATGGCCACCTGTGTGGAAATGCTAATTCTGTGGGTTAGGGTATCACAGGCCAGTGAGTAATATGAGACTAGTAGCAAATACTTTCTTATTTACTTTTCCAAAATCATCCCGAAATGCTTTACATTAATCAGTGGGGAGTGCGGGGAACCATTCAAGTTTGAACTAAACACAAAAATGCTTTCTTTCATATTTTCACCTATTAGTTTTGAAGTGTTTCAAACTATTCCAGAATACACTTAATAGTTTTATGTCATAATATTCTATATGTATTTCTAGGTCTATGAACATCAGATGTTTTAATATAATTAATGCTGAGAAGTTTAATTTCTAGCAGAAATTGAATTAATACCTTTAAAAGAAAAAGAAAGACTCTGCCAAAATTTTGGCAGTAACTCTGCCAAATTTTCCTTCTGCCATGTGTCAGATTCTAACTTTGTGACAGGAAAACTACAAACTAAATTTTCCTTATACAATAAGGTGTAAGGAATGGTTTGATTTTTTACGTTTTTCCTTAGTACCACTATCCCCAAGTAAGCTAAAGACAAAATAAAATTTTATCTAAAACACAGAAGCTTATACAGTCCACTAAAACATTTAACTAGTGATGAGAAAATTGGACTTTCATTCCTTCAAAAAGGCACTTTGTAAACGTTTACCTAGAAAATATTTTTATAATTATCAAAAATGATATAGCCTACTGTCTTTATAATTTATTTTAAAAAGCATTTAAATGAGCTATGGCAAGCTAAGAATATATATTAATGTGTAAAACTTCCAGATTTATGCTAATACATTCCATAGTAACTTATTTGAATCTACGGCAGTCTAAAGTGCCAATAATATTTACAGTTAATACTAAAGTATTCATCCTAAAGATATTCCCATAATATCTCAAATTGAGATAAAATAGATTAAAAAGCCCACAACTCTAGATATATAAAGGAACTACTTAAGAAAAAAATTCTAATTAAATTATTTATATTAACTTATTTCAGTTACTATTCACTAAAATTAAAGAAGGATAACAAGATAAAGCATAGGAGTGAGAAACCTTAAATTAGAGGTGGGACCTTAAACAGATTTTTACTCAATTACTTTTTCAGGCTGTAAGTTTCTTGCTATGAATACTAACTCATAAAATAGGAAGAGTAATAGACATCTCTCATATGATGCAAATTACAAACTGCTTTATTAAGAGCAAACTGCATATCAGCTAAGTACTTTCATTTTCTGTTATTAGTCCACCATGATCTTATGAAGACAGTTCAGGACTATGACACCTGATTTTAAGATGTGAGAATAAAGTTCATGCCTCTTTCATTACTATATAATAAAAAAAATAGCATATTACAATTCTTTTTATAAAGAGGTAAACATTAGGGCTCAGTTCTACTTATTAGAACATTCATTGTTTTTATTCTAGTTCACCTAGTGAGGAATTCAAGCTGCTGAAATGGACTGTAACAGTACTTCTCAATTCAGAAACTTTAAAAATAATGTTTTGGACTCAAAAAATTATATTTAAAGTATCGCAGGCACAATTTAGATCTTAACCTATAAACAAACAAACAAAACCAATGGAAATAATCTGTAAGCTCTAAAACTCAGCATTCAAACATAGAAAAAGGGTTGGAGAGAAAGGAATTGAATTAACAATGTTAAAGATTGCTATTATACATAACTTTAGTATAAGTTAGGAAAGATACATGACTCCAGTTTTACTTCTTAAATCCACAATGGGACTGCACTCAGTTTCTTAAATAAGTATGAGATTTAACATTTAATGTCTTCTAATGGAGCAGTAATGGCATAATTTTCTATATTAATATAACCAATAAAGTTTTGCTTCTTTAGCAATGACCAGACTTGAAAAATACTCATTTTTGAGACAGAACTTGCTCACTCTGCCTATTAAATAATGGCCACTGGATAACCTTATCCTTCATACTACCAAAGTCCTTAGCCTTTTGATTATCCTGATTGTAAAGAGGATACTCTGTCAGCAAATTTTCTGTTTTCATGTGTCTACTTTTATTCGGATAATTTATTTCTTGGAAGAGTAGTGATGCTCTAGAACAGCACTGTCCAATAAGAATATAATGAGAGCAAGAAGTAATTTAAAATTTTCTAGTAGTCATGTTAAAAAAGGGAAAAAGAGGTGAAATTAACTTTAATATTAAATTTAACCCAATTTAGCCAAAATATCATTGCAATATGTAATCAATATAAAAATTATTGAGATATTTTAAATTCTTTTTTTTTTTGTACTAAGTCTTAAAAATCTGGTGTGTATTTTACACTTAAAGCACATCTCAACTCACACTAACCACATTTCAAGTGCCTGACTGCCAGATGTGGCTATAGGTTACTATTGGACAGTGCAACTCCAGAATACTTTAAATTATAAAGTAATACTCAAAACTAACTTTTAATAAGAATTTGGGGTGAAAGTCACACCTACAGTTAAGAAAGTTCTCATAAAACTAGAAAACTTGCATAAAGGATCATAAAGATGTAACTTAGAACATTTATGAGACTGGGTCAAAATATTATTTTTAATTTTCAGCTAGCTTTACTTTACCACATACTTCTTTTTTCCACCACTAGAAAGTGAAACTTCAACCCAGTCCAACCAAAACAATAAGTACTTATTATAATAAGATCTTATTATGTTTTTTTTAGCATTCTTGCATATTGCACACAATGTAAAAGTTCTATTTCTGAATATGAAATTCTGTGTAAAGAAAAATGCTTTCCAAAAAAAGAATTTTTATTAACTTTTTCAAACTGGAAGACACACCAAATGACAAAAGTAAAAAGTGAATTAATGAAAACATATAAACAAAGGACATAAGTCTTCCTACATGTCAGGTTAACACAAGAGCAGTAACAGATCAGAAGTAACTCAAAGGATCCACTAATAAACATGACTGCAATTAAATCCTCAAAGAACAGGAGCCAGTTTGAATTATAACATCCGCTTTTTCTAAACATGTCTGGAATATATGTTTAACATTTTGGCCTTCTAACAATTTTCCAAACTAAAGTTTGGAAAACATGAATCTCCAAGTCAACAACAACAAAAAATGGCAATATGGAAAAATGGTCTTTCACAGGATGTATGGCCTCTATTTCTTCAAGAACTGAATGTGGAAGTAAACCACCTAAGAAAGGGATGTTATGTTAGGACAGTAGCTTTTCAGACAGATAAAAGAAGGTAATAATAGGAGAATCCATGAATTCTTCTTAATGTTTCATGAAGCCTTAACTAAATTTGTGTATTTAACTACAAAAAGGTTGCAGAGGCTAACTAAAACATTTGTTTCTTTGTTTCTGGGTGAAATTAAACCAATTTCGCGCAGGAACATTAACTCTGTCAGGTTAATCAAAAGTTCCTATTGGAACTTAAAAGTGTGACATGCAAAAATGTAAAAAAAGATTACTTAAGCACTTTATTTGGGACACAAAGTCATTCTATCAGTGGGTGGGAGGAGAGTAGGAATAAAAAAGGAGGTAGCTAGGTAAGGGGAGAGTAGGAATTAAAAAAACGGAACCTAGGTGGTTATTAAAAAAAAAAAGGTTGGGAATCACGGGATTAGATCTACTTTATGTCAGTGATTACTTGAGACTATTTTGGTGTCAAGATTCTATCTGCCGGTATCTTAAACACTTCTGTGATTCGAAGGATAGAAATGACAGCTACTCTCATCTTCTCTCTTCCTGAAAGCTAAGGACAGAGAGAAGTAGAGCTGCTTCTTCGAGAAACAAAGATGCTTTCTACCATTCTTCTAAGATGGTGGAAGAGTCTCCTTAAGAAGCTTCCCCAAGAAGGAAAAATGAAAGCGGGAAAGAAGAAAGCCATATCAGAATTCCCTGGCTGTGTTTCATGCCATTGCTCCGTCACATCTACTGTACAACCCCTGTGGTCCGGCCATCTCCCTCCCAGGAGGTTAAGCCCTCCCAAGGCATTGTTTGGCCGGGGTTCCTATTTACTACTCAGATCGCCTTCACCATCCCTACACTAGGATATCGGGAAGCCCCAGGGCAGAAAGCCGAAAAGCTAGGAGAGGACTTGGTTCGAGGACCTCCTCTAAACCCCCTTACTAACTGGTGTAGGAAAGGGAGATGGAAGCCTGGCCTCAGCTTGGGTGGGTTCCTTAGGGGTCAGAGGCTTCCCCTCGGCTGGTGTCGAAGGGAGGTGGCCATTTGCGCCTTGCGCTCGGTATTGAAAAAGCCCTACCAGGCAGGGCAAGGGGCCTCCTCAGGCCCTGGACTCTGGGCGTCAGGTGCGGCCCTTAGTTCCCAACCTCGGGGCACCGGCGACCACAGCGCACAGGCCCCGGGCTGAGACCGGTCTCCCGCCCGACCACCGGGGACCAGGGACCCAGGCTGGGGCCCGAGCCGCATCGTGCCCGCCCCCGCCCTACCTGAGGGGGCCCGGGCGGGGTCGCTAAGGGCCGCTCCCGGGAGCCCCGCGACGGCGCGGCTCGGCGACGGAGGCGCCTCGTCTCGCCGGGGCAGAGCTCGGCGGCGGTTTCACGACCTCAAACTCCATCGGGAGCTACAGGGACAGCCCCGTTGGCGGCGGCGAAGGCCGCGGCGGGGCCTCCTCCTCCTCCCTCCGCCTCCTCCTCCTCCTCCTCCTCCTCCTCCTCCTCCTCACCACGGAGGCGGACCTGGAGGGATCCCGACCTAGCTCTCGCGAGAAGATACTCCCCACTTCACGCGAGATCACGCAGGACCGGGAGTGGAGGAGGTGGAAAGAAGCTTAGTAACCCCCCCCCCCCAACCTGAACTGCATATCGGCTTCCCTCTGGTCGAGCCGAACCACCCCCATCACGTGACTAGGTAGCCCCAGAGCACTGTGGGAGGTGCTGTTAAGAGGTCTAGGTGAGCCGAAGGGGCTGATGGGAAACTCCCTGCACGTTCATCTGAACCTTGAGCCAGCCTTCTAGACACTGGTTTGAGCCAGTCTGACGCCTCTCGAGTAAAGCGTGGTACCCACTGAGCACAATCTGATACATCTGTATTACATTCGACTTCATTCTCTCCTAATCAATTGCTGACGTGATCCCTCAATCCCTCCACATAGGTGGGAAAAAAAAAGAAAAGCACTTGGCAGGCACTTACACATATCTCTTTATTAAATCTCTTCAGAAGCTGGCAGGGATAAAAATTTGAGCATAAATTTTGGCAGTAATATCTCAATAAATATTTGTTGAAGGGCTTTTCACAGTAAACTGTAAGGTAGAAATTATTCTTGTTTTTATAGATGACGAAACAGACTGGGAATAGGAAAAAGGGAACTAACATTTATGGGTTACTCACTATGTGCCAGGTCTTATTATATTTTGTTTGCTCATCAAAATAATCCTAAAAGGAAAATAGTATGTATGCTTTGTGACTGATGAGAAACTGAAAAACACAGATTAAGAAAATGGCCACAAATTGTAATTAAACTCAACGCACTTTCCAAGGTGAAACCAGATGTCCAACAAAAGCATCTACAGAAGTAAAGCCACCACAAATTAGAAGACATATGGAAAAGTAGTTTATAAACTATAACACGCTTAAAAAATATACATGGTTTTACTGCCTGAATGACAGGGAAACATCAGTGTTTTTTAAAAAAACTCATTGGCCACATCAAAGACTTTTCTTCCATGAATTATTGTCTTTTTAATTCTCTTCTCTTTATGAAATGTATACCAATCCGAGAGAAAGGTTCCCAACAATGGTTCATTTGTTTCAATGTTTTCCATTCAACTAGTGATATATAGATATGTTTTCCATTCCAATGGACAGTGGTATATGATAATCTGATTTTTCAAAGGTGGCCTGACCACCATATTTAAAATTACAATCCCAATCCCTTCCCAGGCACTCCCTATCCCTGCCTTATTTTCTCCAACTCTTTTTTCAAAATCTGACATACACTGATTTTATTTATTTGTTTACTGTTTGTCTCCCTCCACTAGAATATAAGTTTCATGAGAGGAGGGATTTTTGTCTGTATACCTTTAGTATAGGTATATATTGGTGTAAGGACTCAGTAAATATTTGTTGAATGAATGATTAAATGAATAGCCAGGAGAAATAGTTTCCTTCTTTAAAATTCACAGATGTAGACAAAACACAAAGCTCTCCATTCCCATTTCCAGTTTATTATTTCTTATGTAAACATATAGGATAGTTACATCCACGGGAAAAAGGCAAAGATTTTCTTTTACACCAAACTAACAACTATCTTTTCCAGATCTTTTACTCATAAATGTAGTAAATGAAGAGGCTGAACTCCAACACACTGCATTTTTCCCATTATATGAGAAAGACAAACAACTAAAAGTGAATGTTTTAAATGAATGAATTTGACACTTTACTTTGCCATACCTGCATTTTAAAAAAGACTCCATTTTCCTGAAATTGTTTAGACACGTCATGCAAACAGACACGCTCCTAGGAATGTTTTGAGATCACTGGATGCTACTGAACAGGAATAAATAATAATAAATAACTGCCACCACTTTCACAAAACTCCCCTTCCCCCCAAGCAAAAATCTCAAAGTGCTTACAAAAAATTTCACAAGAACCTTACAAGGCACACTAAAACTTAAAACATTGTTCAATCATACTTTTTTCAAACATCAAAGATAGTAGATATCAATTCCTAAAAAACCAAAAACTATTCTTTTACCCTCCCTTCCCATCTCCATCCCTCCCCCACAAAATTTCATCTTAGGAAGCAAAAATAAGAAAAGTATTCAATCACAAACTATTTCTGAAAGGGAAATATTTTCATGCCTACAAATGGCCAATCATAGGTCAGACTGGGAAGAAAATTAAGCATAGTTATCATGTTCTCCAGTGGAAGAAAAACACTATTTACTTTAGAAAAATTCTGTCTCCAATGGACTACTCAAAAAGCAACTTTCATAAAGACACAAAACTCTCCTCTCTTGCTTTCCTCTCTTCTCTGTTCTTAGGAACTCAGGAAGATTTAAATATAAGATCATAGATTTTTAGACCTGAAGATGATCTTACGAATTACCAAGATCAAAGTTATTATTTTACATAGAAATTTAAGAAAAGCTCAAGGAGATGTGACCTGCCCAATGCCACCAACTAGTGACCTGGAGGTCATGAAGTCGGTTTTCTTATCAAATATGAGAGCTAGATTCTTTAAAGTCTCTCCCAGAGTTAAATTCTATGGAGAATATATTTTTCAAAAAAGTAACACAAAAAGGATATTCAACATTTATAACAATCAACATGTGACTCATCACAAAATTCTTATAAATGGTACAAAGTATATTACATTTTAAAATATGCAAGGGCTTCAACGGAAACTAAATATGGCAGAAATTCTACATAAACTTGAGGCGAGCAGAGGAGGAATAAAACATCTTGAAAGTAAGATATATACAATCAGGCTTCTTGACTAAAAGTAGTTCCTGTGCTTTAGAGAATATGATTTGCCCTACAATATATTTGAATCTTTGTTATGACACCAAAAATTTTTGTGTTATATGTAGACAGGAATATTAGCGAGTGATGGCTTATAACACAATCTGAATTAATACTCTTAGTAAAATAACCATACAGTCAGGTTTTTGCTTATGGCACATTTCTGGAAACAAAGAATAAAACTTCAGGAATGGGCAGGGTTTTTATCAAGTAGTGAATGAAAATTGCATTAATGTAAGTGAAAAAAGTTATTATTAATAATTAAGAGAACACTAATAGCTACCCACGTTTAAACTGTTCATCTAATGACAGCAAGAAAACGAATATACATTGCCAATTCAAAATAAAAAAGGGAATGAACTACTGATACATACAACATGGATAAATCTCAAAGGCATTAGGATGGGTGAAAAAAGCATCTCAAAAGGGAACATCCATTTAAGATACCATTTAAGACATTCCAGAAAAGGCAAAATTATAGTGATAGAGAACTGTTGCCAGGGTTTAGAGCTAGGAGGAGGTGTTGACTACAAAGGAGCAGCATAAGGAAGTTTTTGGGGGTGATGGAATGTTCTGTATCCTGATTGCAGTGGTGGTTGCATAAATCTATCCATGTGTTAAAATTCATAGAACTGTACACCAAAAACAAAGGTCAATTTTACTATATGTTAGATAAAAATAAAATGAAATAAATTTAAAAAGGACACAGTAGAACAAATATCTTTCATAAAGTTGGGATTTCTAAGAAAAGTAATTTTTCAGAGCTTCATGCCAATGGTATAATTTTACTGGCTAAAAATTATTAAATGCAACTGTATTAAATAAAATCAGGAAACTTAGGTCCAATTAATCATTTCTAAAATACATATACTAACAACTCATGGAAACATTATTTTAAGGAGTGTTAGCCCATGTGTAAGGAAATTCTGCTACTCCCAAGTGAACATGAATTCTGTTCCTTTACAGTTTAAAACAACAGGTACCTTAGTGTTTAGTTCAGAATCCAAGAGTGGCTGGTTAAAAAAAATTCACTAGGCTTGTCTGTTCTTAGAGCAACGAATAATGGATAATAGTGTGTTTTTAAATTTATTGTCTCTTCCCGTTATCCTAATTTATTAAAGCTATGATATGGTTCGATTTTACACTTACATCAATTATCTAGAGACTCAAAATCAGTATCTGGAAATACTGCTGGATCTTGTGTCACTAGAAGCAAGAATATTTAAGAGAGGAACACTATTTCTCTACGTATACCACTGGGTCTTATACATAATGTATGAGATTAGACAGCACCCCATCAGCTTTATCACGTCTCCCACACTTTGGAGCTGACAGTAGAAATTCAGAAAGAATAACATGTGTAGAGAAACCAAAAATAAGACCAAAAGATAGGGGGAAGATGCAATATTACAAATGCTGCATTTCTATAGAAAGACTTGCCTAACAGAACGATAAAAGGCTTACATAACAAGGTGTAATTCTAATTAAAGTAGATTTTGCCTTTTGAGATCATGCGTGGGTAGTTTTTCACCACTGTTTCTGCCATGCACAGAGGTTAAGTGCTTTTTGAGGGCAGATTTGTGCTTGAAATCCATGTCACAACAGTGGCATTTGTATGGTCGATCTCCACTGTGTATGTTCAAGTGGTCCTGAAGCGTGCTTTTAGCAGTAAATGTCTTCAAGCACACTGTACACTGAAAGGGCCTTATGCCCATGTGCCCTCGAATGTGTCGGTTGAGATTTTTCTTCTGTGTAAATGTTTTCCCACACTGTAAGCACAAGAACAGTTTATGCATCTTAAGGTGGCGCAGATAGTTTTCAACATGAAGAAATCCTCTAGGACACCTGGGGCATTGGTGCCTCAGTGAATAAGCATCCTCCAGATTCTGAATTTCATTCACTGTACCAGGACTTCGTTCAGTATTCTCACAAAATAAGCCCTGATCTTGATTCCCAGGAACTTCTGCCACTCCACTCTCAACTGTAGAATTGATCAGTGAATGCTGTGTTTCAGAGAAATACATGCTTGCTTTTGAAGAGGTACAAGGCTGTGAAAACTGCCCATTTTCTACATCAGCGGTACTGATAGATTCCACGTGGAGGATACAAATTTCATTATCTTTAAAACCTATATCTACTGAAGACAGCTCTGGTGATTTCATTTCCTTTCTCTCTGATGTGAAGTTCTCTACTGTAGACTGTAAAACGTTGCTTTCCTCTTCTTTAACGTGGAAATCTATGTTTACAGGACTATCTTCTGGAATTTCAATTATTTCACAGTCTTTATCTGAATTTTCTTCTTCATTCTTAACATCTGGATCAGAGGATTGACACAGGTCATTATGTTGATTGCTGTTTTTCATAGAAAGATCAATTTCCAGATAATTTGACAAAGCTTCTGTGCACTTTTCCACAATGTGAACCATCTGAAGGTAACTAGCAGCAGTCAAGTATTTCAAAAGCTCTTTCCTTTTAACTTCAAGTGCTCCAGTATAGCAAGAGAGCAACAATTTTCTGCCAACTTCTGCACTTTGCAAGATGGTGATTCTGACATGTTTTGACTGTGTGAGTAAAAACTGATCTCTCATGAAAGTGGAGCAAGCAGCTAAAATCACCTTGTGCCCCTGGAACTCAGTGTCATTAATATAAATTGACACATCACAAAATAAATTCTGCTGTCTCAAGAGATTCATTTTCTGCAAGACTACATCTCCTTGCTGTTCAAACTGGAAGTGCAGAACATCAGACTCAGCAGCCATGGTCACAATCTAAGCAAAATAAAACACAAATGTTGATGTATAGACAGGGAATTCTTTCCTACACTGTGATAGTAAACACAAACAAACAAAAAACCCAAACCTGAATCAGGTAAAAGAAGACAAATTCTAATCTGGGTGCTAAGATTGAACCCCTATGCCACCATCACACAACCCAGAAAATTAAATGCATTTCTTTATGATCTTGCAGCAGCACATTTTTAATATTTTTGTTACAGCACTTACTACGTTATGTTCGTCTTCTATGTTCGTCTCCTTGGCTAAATTTTACGTGCCTTGTGGTCAAGGACACTGCTAATGCCCACCACTAAGTGGATTTAGCAGTTTCCCAAATTAGAAACCCTAATGTAATCTCCAAAGTTCCTACTCCCCATCACTACTGCAGGTGCTCATTCTGTTCACCTGGACCATTGCAATGTCTTCCAACAGGTGTCTTTGATACCACACTCTCCTATAATCCAAAGTACCTTCCTGAGTGCCGCCAGAATTAACAAATTCTGTAACTTTTCTTTTTTCCTCTCTTCTGCTTTAAATCCTCCATTGCTCTCCTCTACCTCCAGGGCAGCCTAACCTTCTTATCAAATGCAAGATACTTGACGATTTGGCCCTAACCACCTTTATGGTTTTATCTTTATTCTCTTTTTCATCGAAGCTCTTTCGATATTTAGATTTTCACCATTGCCAGACAAGAAGACCCGAATACACCTTTGCACATGTTACATCCCCGCTTTCAGTTCCTTTTTCCAGCTAGTGATTTGGCTCCTGCAAGGTCCAAATCAAAGAAGACTTCTGTGACTCCTCCGTCTATCTCCCCCATAGTCAGGTGCTTCCAGAGCACCACGAAATGGTCGCCTGGTTCATCTGAGTTCCTGCAATAAGCAAAGGGGCTAGCGCAGGGCAGGAACAGCTAAGAGAACATCTGTTGAATTGAATGTGGATCCCAGGTGGCCTGGAAGATCCTCCAGTTCGCCACACGGGTCTTCCCGAGCCAAGCCTGCCAGGACCGAGGCCCTGTCGGCCAGGTGGCTGCAGGCCAGTCTAGCCACTCCCGGGCAGCGCCTAGCCCCCGTCCTCCTCCTCAGGCTTCCCCACCTGCCCGCGTCTCCAGCGCGCTCACTTACCGACTCAGAAAACCAGAGCCCAGCTTTCCGCGGCAGCGGCGGCCCAGGCCGTAAGGAGGACTTGGTCTGGGAGGAAACACATCCGGGGTCAACTAGCTTCATTCCTCACTGGGGCGGGCTGGGTGTCCCGGAAGGACATCCTGTGGCACTCTCCCTTCCTCACTGCCCCCCTCCTGCATGACGGAAAGGCACCCGGATCCCGGCAAATCGCATCTCTCCTGCCCCAGTTTAGGCACGCGAGCCATTCCCCTTCGTGAGTTCTCCTCGACATCCGAATTGCAGACGGGTTGTGAAGCTGGAGCACAGCGCGTCTGTCAGAGTACCCAGCGCCGGGACCCCTGGGAGGCCTTCACGGATGATTATGGGCCGGGTCCTCCCTTACTGGGCCATCTACAATTTAAAAGGTGGCGGAGGAAAGAAGAGACTACCGCAGGATGAGTAGTATTCCAGATTGCGCCATCGGGATCTGGCCGCAACCTGTGGATCTCACCTCGCCGCTTGATCTATCGCTTCCGCCCCGCCCCCTCCTCCCTCCTTAGCTCCCGGGCAAACCCAGGCCTTTGGGCTAAACTGTTGGCCCGGCTGTTTGCTCCAATATGCCCTATCCTTCCTCCCACTTATCCTTCAAAGTCCTGCTCGGAAATCACATCATCCCTGAAGCCATCCTGAACTGCTCCTGAATTAGCTGGCTCCCAGTTGGGAGCCTGTAAACACTTTGGCTGCCTTCACGGTTGCAGTTATTTTACCTGTATTGGAATTTGTGTCCCATCTAAACGGAGGTTATTTAGGACAGTGACTTACTGACCTTTGCTTTCCCCAAATCTAGCACTTAGTAGGCATCAAGTATTTGCCAAATGAAGGAATTTTAACCAATTTTTTTTTTTTAAGATTTTGTTTCCTTTTTCCTCCCAAAGGCCCCAGTACATAGTTATGTATTTTTAGTTGTGGGCCCTTCTAGCTGTGGCATGTGGGACACCGCCTCAGCATGGCCTGATGAGTGGTGCTATATTCGCGCCCAGGATCTGAACGACCGAAAGCCTGGGTCAAGGAAGCAGAGCGCAGGAACTTAACCACTGGGCCACAGGGCCACAGGGCCGGCGCCTAACCAATTCTTAAAAGCAGTTGCTCTACCCCCTCAGTCAACAGGTTCTCAAGGACGTAAATAACCCTAGTCACAATTTCTGCTAAACCCACAGTTTCTTCTGAAACAAAGTTCAGTGTGCTTGATTTATATGTTTTTTAAAGAACAGGAGTGAAGAAGGCATTCTTTTATTCAAATTCAAGCAACTGAAAAGGAAAGCAGGAGGACAGAGAGAAAATAAACCACTGACACCAGAGCTTTAATTGTCACACTTTTATTAAGGAAACTTCCCCATAATAAGTGAAGAGGTAGTTCATAGTATGTCTAACATACAACAGATTTAGAACAGCTATTCACCAGCTGAAATAAAATGTTCTAGGTTGTTTGTTTAGGACAATATTTTAAAAGTAGTGACACTGGTCACCTTCCATTTATAGAACTTCTAATAAAGAAACTAAAACAAATTAAAACCACGTCTGATTTACCTCAGAGTCACTTCAGTTTGGAGTTTGTCTTTAAAATTAAATAATAAATAAATAAATGACTGTGACAGTAATTTCTTTAAAACCAAACTATGGTAAAGAGAGGCCTCTCTCCTTTTTCGTTATCCTGGGGATCCATAAAATACAACTGCTGAATGACTAAGGTTTTAAAAAATCTTCCTCATCTACAGGAATACGACTAGTTTTGAAAGTCATCTTCCCCTATAAGACATATTTGATATCAGTAACTGGACCACTTTGCAATATAATCTAGGAAACATGTATAAACAAGGAGAATAGTCAAGTCACACTAAAATTAAGAAAATGTCTCACAGAAACAGAATGCCTCTCCAGCCAAGAAATGGAGGAGACTGTGAATCACTTCAGTGGTTTGCAGTTGCAAAAGGTGACAACTAGACAAAACTTTACTCATACAGAACCATCAAGATGCTGATTTTAAGTGATCCAAGAAAGCAAGGCAGTTTTCTTTATTATTTCTAGTGTAAAATCAAATTGACATCTTATCTCACTAAGACCACATGAGACTGTAAGCTCCATGAGGGCAGGGACCATAGCAATCTTACCTTCATAACCCCAGTATCTAGCATAGTACCTGGCAACAGTAGGTGCTCAACAAGTGTTTCTTGAATGACTGAGTTAACCCAGAAATAGTCTCCAACCAAAGACACCAATCTTATTTGAACTCATGCTTTTCAGTCTTCAAACCAGTAACAAAACAGGACATGAATGTAAGCAAAGGAAGCACTCCATCTTGAAATTTCCCTGTGATGAAATGATGTTTGGAGAAAACAGTGAAATCTTTAACATGTCAGTGTCTCACTGCTGCATAGAACTGGTACTCTTTGGCTGGATCATATAAAAATCAGAATGCTAGGAAGCATCCTTAGATCATATGATGAGTGATGATAGGCATGATACCTATTAGTCTTACCGCTCAATTGCATTCTCGTTTTAAATCTTTTAACAAAAGGTATAAATTATACCTCAAGTCAGATTCACATGTAAAAGCATCAAATTATAACAACTTTAAGAATTCCCTCTGACTACTCAAACCTAAGTTTTGGTTTATTGTTACATGCACTCTCACAGCTCAAAAATAAAAACAGAAAATCTTGACGGAAACTAAACACTGCCTCCAGACAAAAATCAATCAGTTTCATATTTGGATCCTTCTAACATTATTCTTATTTGTCCTTTCCCTCCCTAACGAACACCCAGCAAATCAGTCATTTGCTTGGGAAGAATGTAATATTCATTAATTAACAAAAAAAAATTATCAAAAAGTAATTAACAAAAATAAATCCTGTGATATTTTGTTTGCAAAATCCAGGCTGTCTCAGAAAGCCTATAGGGATTCACAAAGGTGAAGCACAAACTAGGAGCTTTTGGCTAATGTATTCTTGATCCTGTACTAAATCTTTTGAAGCCAAGGGACACTAGCTCATATTTAGTCACTTATCTACTTTGGCCAGCCTTGGCCAGGCCACCTCTTTGGGCTTTGGATACCCCAATTTTAAAAAAAGAGGTGGAGTAAATGATCTCTGAAGATTCTCTAAGGACTAACACTCTTATTACCTAAATCTAACTCATGGGTCAGAAACTAATAAGACTCAAAATTTTACTTTTGAACTATATAACATGTGCTTTAGGAAAAACAGTTTGGAACAATATGGAACAGTCTTCCATACTGGAAGATCAACTTTGTATTAGTGATTTATCAAAGGTGGCAAGGTGGGACATTATACCTTTATAGGAACATCTGAATGCAATTATCTGATTGCTCCTTCTGTCACCCACTTTTTTCAACCATTTTAGAAATTAAAGTACATGAGGAAATGAGAATTCAGAGGTTATTACAGTATACTGGACAAAACTCTGAAGGCCAAACTCACCTTTCTGATGGCTAACCTCTAAAACAAAGTCTGGAGACTCCCAAATAGCTCCTTTTTAGAGAGACCATTATAGTTTAGCACATTTTAAGTGTGCCTGGAGTAATTCCGACTTCAAAAGCATTAAGAAGTAAGTTACATATTAATTACAAGCATTTGGCTTCTTTCTGGGGAAACTTCTCCTGTAATTACTGTTGTGCAACTCTACTTCTATCCTTTGCTGATGATGCTCTTCATGGTGATTCCTAACTGTTTGTCTGCAGGTGTTGCTGAAAAGACTGTATTCCGGTCTATGTGAACAATTCAATGACATGAAGTTGAGCCATAATACTGTTGAAAAGAGTACAGAACCCAAAATACTACTTTATAACCAGCTCCAAGACAAGTACAAATGGTAGGAAGTAGATTCATTCATTTATCAGACAGAGCTGAATTATCAATAGGCAACAAGAAGTTCTATCACATATTCAGGCCAATAGCAATATCACCTTATATCTCAGCCTATTTTCTGACAAAGAAAAATATTCATTCTCTTAGCATAGACTCTATTAGTGGAGTGTAGGTGATGTTATTAACTTGTTGGTACCTTCAGAATGTGCCTGGTGAAAAGCCTAAAATAGTGTCAGTCTAAGACATAAGTCATTGTTAGGTAGACAAATGGGATAACTCCTTGGGAAAAGAAAACAGACATCACAGGATAAATAATTCAAAACAAGAAATGGGAGAGGGCAAAAGGAAGGCAAGACCACTTCAAGTGGTAAGTTGCCTGGTCTGTTAGTGCTTTGACTCACCCCTACAACCTGCAGAGGCTTTGGAGAAGTCAAACTAGCAAAATCACTCCTACAAACACTGAGACTATTGCCACATTTTCAGTCAGTTCTAGTCGTGAGCATAAAGCCCCTACTCAATTCACACAAGTACTATCATTCCTTAAGTTCAGGACAGCTTGGGCCAGTTTACCTGCATCCAGGACCTGTGTTGCATCAGGTTGTGGCTGACAACCTTTAGAGTCTGTGACTGTTGTACATGCAAAAGAATCAAAATCCACTGTGAGGTCTTGCACATTTCTTTCATTTGCATTATCAAAGCTGTTTTTGCCATGCAGCTGTTTAAGGTGTTTCCTCAAAACTGGCTTATGTGCAAAAACCATGTCACAATAGTTACACTTATGGGGCTTATCTCCACTGTGAAGGTTAAGATGATCCTGTAAAGAACACTTCTGAGAAAAGGTTTTCCCACAGATCTTACACTGGAAAGGTTTAATGCCGGCATGCACACGCATGTGTCGATGAAGGTTGCCTTTCTGAGTAAAAGTCTTGCCGCAGAGTAGACACATAAAGAGTTTATGCATTTTTAAATGGTTGGCGTAGTTCTCCAGGTGACGAAACACCCTGGTACACTTTGGGCATTGGTGATGCCACTGTAGGCCTTTGTCTACACCTCGAATATTAGGCCCAAAGACATCTTTTGAGGCCATGATGATGTTATCACTGCCTGTGTAAGAGAGGGCATAATTGTGGAGATGGTTTTGTTCTATTTCACTTACTCTGTTTTCCACGGTTGAATTTATCAGGGAGTGCTGGGGCTCTGATGAATGTAAAGCAGTGGGTTCAGAAGAAATAAACTGGTTCTGATCTTTTTTACTTCTAACCTCTGATACATCCCCAATAGATTCTACCTTAACAATCTGAATATCACTGTCCTCCATATCCATACTGTCTTCAGATGGATGAATACAAGGTGAGTTCTGCTTTGGGGATCCTCTGGCATCTCCCTGCTGTTCTTTTGACTGGGGAGAAGCACTCTGTGGTTCACATCCCTCTTTACTATCCATTGGTTGTTTTGGCTTTATAAACTTCCACAGGGCCTGCGTGCACCGCTCTACAATGTGGCTCATCTGAAGAAAACTCGCAGCAGTCAAGTAATTTACCAGTTCCATCTCAGGGAATTCCAGCACACCACTATAACAGGATAAGAGCAATTGTCTCCCCACTTCGGAACTCTGTAATATGGAGATTTTCACCTCTCTGGAATCATTCAGTAAAAACTGGTCTCTTAAGAAGGGGGAACCTGCAGCAAACACAATTTTATGCCCCTGTACCTCAATATCATCTATGAGAACTGTAACATCACAAAATTTATTCTCTTCTCTTAATTTGTTCATTTTTTGTAACATTGAATCTCCATAATTTTCAAACTTGAAGTGAAGGAGATCTGATCTTTCAGACATTTTGGCAGACCTAAAGAACAGAAATGTAAAAAGGATGAATTTAAGAAAATTCCAACAATTAAGAAACCTGGATTTTCCTTCCAAAACCAAATTTGTGTTGTCATTATCTCTTTGTATGTATCCAAATAAAATTTTCCTTGAAAGAGGAAGCTAGTATAACAGCTTTCAAAGGCTGTTAAAAATTACTCCTTACCAACATCAAGTGTCAATGGCACCTAAGGAGTGGACTTATATCAGTGTGAATAGCTTGGCATTCACTCAACTTTTTTTTTTCCAAAGATTTTATTTTTCCTTTTTCTCCCCAAAGCCTGCTGGTACATAGTTGTATATTTTTAGTTGTGGGTCCTTATAGTTGTGGCATGTGAGATGCTGCCTCAGCATGGTTTGATGAGCAGTGCCACATCTGCGCCCAGGATCCGAACCGGCAAAACCCTGGGCCGCCGAAGAGGAGCGCGTGAACATAACCACTCGGCCACGGGGGCCAACCCCTCATTCAGCTTTTTAAGATACTTAATACAAGAACAAAGCTTGAGTTACTCTGAGTGTTTTTTCACTTCTCAAATAAGAATTCTATCAGGTTTCAAAAACAAACTAAAACATCTCAACAAATAATAACGAAGTAACTATTTTCTTTTGTGTGATACCATGAATCTGCCTCTTCAAAGACAAAACACTCTTTTCCTTTGTTATGTATTTTAAAGAACTGCAGCGACATTACTTGCCCCATTCCTGGGTAAACTCTCTTCTCTTTAAAATGATGTGAATTTATTCATACAAGTATTTCTACGATAGAATGAAAGTCACAGACCTAAAGGGAGATTGTTTAGACAGTGTTAGAGGCATAGGTCTTTGTCCTGTGCATTTTGGACAAATATAAACTCTCTCTTAAGAAACATGTCTTGATATAGAAAGTAAACAAAATATTTGATACAGAAAAACCAGGTGAGCCACTTGGTGGGAATCTGAGCAGGAGTAAAGTGGATCTAATTAATCCCTACTAGATTCTGTTCTTTCTTCTTTATCTCTATTTATCCATCATTACTCATCAACTGGACTACTAGAACTGATTCATAAATGTTCCTTGGCTTCCAGCTTCTTTTCCCTCTAGTCCAACTTCTACAGCGACCACACGTCATTTTTCAACAACACAGATCTGATTATATCCAATCCTGCCTAAAATCTTGCCGTGACTTCCCATTGTCTCCTGGATGAAGACTAACCTAAGTATAAACTAAGTATACCTAATAATAATTAAAGTAAACACTGGCCTAACCCATTCAACCAGAGAGAAGGTGTCTTTGCCAAAATTCTCCGCATGTTTGTTTGTCTCTTTACATAGCAATTTCTTTGGAAAAAGCCCCCTGATTCCATACTCTTCAAATTATTTTCTGTTAACTTGGCTTCCCATGTGTCTTGCTAAAGGGAAAGATGAATTAACCATGCCAACATGATAATTCCAGTCCACCAGTCATTGTAAAAGTAATAAAATGGCACTCTCTGTCTATCTATCAGTCTTGTATGAGATCAGCAGGTATATCAGGTCTACCCTTGAGAAACAGCTCTACAATCACAGTGCATCAATAAATTCACCTTGAACTTCGTGCATTCATCAACCCCATAGGTGAGAATCACTAATACAACCAGCTGCTCTTGGTCACATCTGGACCCTGAAGCTTAATCTTTATAATCTTCTGTAACACTGACTTACCAAGGCTGATAGAACACCAGCTCCTGAAGGAGGCGGCCAGCTCTTCTCATATTGCTCAGTGCCTGGTTCATGAGAGCACTCTATTGACTCCAAGCCTTAGCACAGTTATTCCATTAGTCTAGAACACTACTCTTATGCAATTCTGACTCCTTTATTTCCTCCAAGAGGCCCTTCCCTAACCCCTTAGACCACAACAGCTGTATCTACTGAGCTCATAGCAGAGTACTAAAATAAGACTCAAAATACTTTATTAAATACTTGCTCCTTCCTCTCCAAATAGCAAGCTTCATAGCACTAGAGGGAAACATCTCCAGCCTATTCAATGAGGCTCATGCTTGGAAACTGCATCTTTTAGGGCAAAACACTTTTTCCTTTTGCTTCAAATTCTACTTACCGCAGCCACATTCACTCCTGGCCAAACCCTCTTCTGTTCAGATCAGTGTGTATTCCCATCACCTAATATTGTACTAAACACATGGCAGGTGCTCAGTTTGCATTTGCTGAACCTATAGGATTCATTTGACAGTGGTAAGAAGGAAGAAGTGCTGTTAGGAAGACCAGCTCAGTGCCTGCAGAAGCATTACATGTCTGAGGCCATGAGAGCCTAGAAAGGAATCAAAACGGGAATAAGGAGTAAGGAAAAATTACAAAAGATTCCAAAGAACTTGGAAACTAACTGGATACAGAGAATCAAAAAAGGAATGTGTACAGGTTCTAAACTTAGGAGGTTAGCTGAATGAAACTGTCATTGAAAGAGAGGTGAAATTAGGAGGGGGAACTGGTATGGCACAGATATATTAACAAAAATAAACATACATAAACTATAAGCTTTTCCCTTTCATGGCACTCTAAATGTAAACATAATGAAAAATCACAATAAAGATGAGAGAGAAGGGATAAAGAAAAGCAAATGTAGCAACAGAGAAAAGACGGTGAATATCAAATAAAAAGGAAAAATCTAGGAGATACAGGGAATACAGCAGTAAAGAAAACAGCAAAACTGTATTGTCCCTGGTGAGTTTTAGCAATTACAGTAGCTTAATATATTCATTCTGAAATGGTGAAATGTCCCAATTTATAACCAGAAGTTATAAAAATGACTGTTGTTTCAAGTGGCCAAACAAAAGGGGCATTCTTTTTTAGAGTTTAGCTTAGAGTTTAGCTTGTTCTAAATCTACCCTCAGGTCACTATTTTCCTACTTACACCCAAAAATGAGCATTAATTGCTTCCATCTGTAGTATGACAGTGCTCACAATGCTTTAGACAACATCGTCCTCAGGGATAACTGTTCCTTGAAGCTCCAAAGATGAGGAGCTGGAGTACAATTTCATTTACTTCCTACCCATCAGTCTCAAGAAACTTACCAATGGGAGCAGCCAACCAGGTATCCCAGGAAAGTGCTTGTTTTGATTTGTCTGCTGTAGCCAAAGAATGTGAGGAACATTTATCCTGTTTGAGAAGTTTTCCCTAATATATGTCAGCCCACTCTATTGTCTCCTTTTGATAAACTCTTATTTCCAGGCCACGCAGTTTATCCCTTAATTGTTTCCTGTCACTAGTTTCTCCTTCGGATAGGCTGTTAGTTATTTGAGGGCAAGGATCAACTGTTACTTTTTACACAGCTCATTCAACAAAAACCAGCAGAATAATGAACTCTTCATGTTCCCTATGAAATTATTATTGAGCTAAGGTAGAGACATCATTATCATGATATTCCCTTTTGAGTGCCCTGGGGAAAATTTTTTTCTAGGGTTTGTTTACAAAAGAGTTTTTACGATATAAAACCAAATTTTAGACAAACTTTTTTTTTTACTTTTCAAAAATTTCAAAATAAAAAGGAATAATTGTGTTTCTTATGAACTGGCTTAGTTTTATTTAAAAATAAGAGAAATAATAGCTAATCTTTACCTAAATTGACCCACTAAATCCTCAAAATCCCTATGAGGTAGGATTTATCATCATCCTCACTTTGCATTTGAGGCAACTTAAGCTTGGAGAACACAAATAACTTGCTCAACTTAAGAGAGGTGGGAAGTGCTAAGTGTTAGAGTTGGAACTTGTGCCCAAGCTGAGTGATGCCCAAATCCACGCATGAAAAACTAGGCTAGCTGAAGTTTTATTTTATGGATAATGTCAACTGTGTCACTGTTCAGATTTCCTTCCTCATGTCCATTTAGTTGTACGCTTATGATTTACATGCTTTTGTGTATTTAGTTATGCCTCAATAAAAGGTTTATGTTTAAAAACAAAAAGTACAACTTCAAGCCAAATTTGTGTCAAGTCTACAGGATTTTAATAGGAAGCCATTTATATATTAGTCATATTCCAGATTGCATTTTATTTCTTTATCCTTGTTTTACCCTCCTTTCTCACCTATTTAAACTTTATGTTATTTTCCCACCTTTTGTTTATTTGTAGACTGAAACAAAGCCATTTGCAAATAAAACTAAAAATTATGAATATAGTTGATTTTCAGAATCTCTAACTGTAGTTAACTTCTAAGTGTAGTAGGAATTATTCATAATTTTAATAAAAATCACTCACATAATTCCAGACTGTAGCAGAGCTTCTAGTAACTGAAAGAAAGTAAAGAACTGGTCGGGTAGAATAGAGACTTGTCACTATATTCTACTGATTCTTTCCAGAGAATGATTTCCAAATTCTCTCTCTCTATTCTTACTATCATTGCCAAGGTTCAGGTCCTTATCATCTATTGCCTAGGTTACCGTGATTAAATCTGAATACTGCCAAGTTTCTATTAGCCAGTTTGGAATGACCCATTTCTCAAACATCAATGTAATAGGAATATTCTCACTTAAGATCTCTTTATGTTTACAGAATTCTTTCATAATTATTTCCATATCAAATGTGCCAGCTGATTTGAAAATTTCCCTTTGTTCAAACAGGAGTAACCAAAAAGGATCAGTGAATATTCTAGGTTAGACAATGTTTACTGCAGTGCTACGGGCAGGGAGAAAATACCCATTTCTTATCTCAAATGCCTCTAAAACTTTGTTATTCTGTATAATAAACTCCCAAGCTATATGTCAGTCTGTTTCCTCATCTACCTCATAAAAGTGTCTTTATCTTTCAACTTAGCACTCAAGACTACTTGGAAATCTTTCTTTGTCTCTCATTAACTCCATATGCCATTTTTTAAAGAGGTTGTAATATACTACAGCCTTTCTCCGCATCGATCCTCCATTCTTTTCTTCCTTTGGGTAACTTTCATGACACTACACTTTCCAAGTTCTCACTCTTTTGTTTTGTTTTTACTTATAATTCTAAGTAACATATATGGAAATATATCCTTCCTAGAAAATTTTTGAACATTATAAAGTAAAAGTTCCCTTTCCCAACCACCTTCCACTCAGTACTCAGTTTGTTCTATGTTTGGTCCTTCATGACTGTCCCTCCTCCTATTTTATTTTATTTTATTTTGAGGAAGATTAGCCCTGAGCTAACATCTGGGGCCAATCCTCCTCTTTTTGCTGAGGAAGACTGGCCCTGAGCTAACATGCATGCCCATCTTCCTCTACTTTATATGTGGGACCCCTACCACAGCATGGCATGCCAAGCGGTGCCATGTCCGCACCCAGGATCCGAACCGGCGAACCCCGGGCCACCTAAGTGGAATGCGCGCACTTAACCACTGCGCCAACGGGCTGGCCCCTCCCTCCTCCTATTTTAAAAACAACACTTCTATCTGCTTAGCCACAGAAAATATAAAATAAAATTATGTTTTATACATAAACTATACACATTGTTTTGCAACTTTCCTTTTTCATTTCTTGTTTTTGAGGGCTATTTATGTTGAATAAATATAGATCTAGTTCATTCTTTGTAAACTGCTGTACAGAAGTGGGCATGTTACTTAACTACTGGCCTCAGTTTTCCACCCTTCTTTTGCTAGTCTGTTCCTCAAGCGTTCACTAAATTGTGTAAAGATAAGTATATCCTTCAAAGCTTAGTCCTTGATTTTTTGCTATGTTTTTTCAGGACGTACTTCTTCAGAAAGCCTGTCTGGTTTCTCAATGTTTTATTACCTTCTCTTCTTAAAAAGTTCCTAAATGCCCATCCTCATGTCCAATCCTGACCAAACTTAACAGTTCAAGCTACCCAAAAATACCTGCCTGAGGCTACTACTCTATCACTCAAAATACATGAGGTCTAAACTGTTGCACTGCTAAAACTCAGTAAGTCAGAAACAAAAATTCATGGAGACTGGCTCTGAGAACAGCGAACACGAAGGCAAGGAAATGTATTAGTTTGCTATTACTTTAGCATATCAAGACAGAAATGATGAGGGCCTGAATAGAGAGAACAATAATATGGATGGAGACAGGAAAGAGATTCGAGAAATATTTTAAACAAAGAACTCATGGACTTGGTGACCAAGGTGGGGAACAAGAGAGGAAAGGTCAAGATGACTCCAAGATATTTGGTTTCAGTGACTGGATATCTTTGATGGAGTGTTATTCAATAAGCTAGGGAACACTGGAAGAGATGATCATGAGTCTGGTCTTAAAATGTTTAACCTGAATCATATCAAGGAGAAGTTCCATTAGTTAGCTGGATATGGGTCTGAAGCTGAAGAGGAGACCTGATTATAGATAGTAAGTGATAGATGAAAGCATGACATAAATAGACCTAATTGTGAAAGAAACTGGCCTAAGCTGGCACAGATTGGAAGAGGATCTAAGACAGAAGGAAAGAAATAAAAAACACATATACAATACACAAAAAAATTCATTATTTCCCTTTTCTCAATCTGGAGCTCCTCACAAGCCTCTCCATTTTTTTTTTTTTTTAATCAATGAGCCTATCTTTGCTTAAATTTTTCCCGCTCCTTTGACTCCCACACTCAGTCACTGCTTAGTGCAGTGGTGTAAAACCATGGATTCTGGAGCCATATTTCCTAGGATCAAATTCTGCTCAACCACTTACTAGCTGTGTCACCTTGGGCAAGTTAGTTAACCACTTCTGTGCTTCAGTTTTCCCATCTGTCTGTCAAATAGTAATATTATGTCACAGGGTTGTTATGGGAAATTAAATTAATTTTTAATGTAAATTAAATTTAAAAATTAAGTTAATTTTTAAAAGAGCTTAGAACAGTGCCTGGAACGTGCTTTATAAGCATTTATTGGGTAAATAAACAAATAAAGCTGTCAATTTTCTTTGTGAAATCCTTCATAGGTGGCCATTTCTCATTCTCATTTAACACCAAACTAGTTGAGGTCTCCATTATTTCGTATTATCATCACCTCATCACTCTACTGAAATTGCTTTTTAAAAGGTAACTAATGATCTCTTAATAAAGAAATGCAATCTTTTGGTTTTTTCCTTCACCAAATGCTCTATATGAATTGTCCCCATGGACCCTTTTCAAAATTCTCTTCTTTTGATTTCTGGGTCTCCTTGGTTGCTAGAACCCTGCACCTTTATGCTTTATCCCCTACCTGTGTTTCTGCTACTATACCAACTACTACTAGCTCTAATTCCTCTTTTTGCTTTATAAATACAGCCATTCCCTCAAAATATTCCCTTCTTCTCAATAATCCCTTCCTGATGCCAATTATTCCCATGGCTTCCACCTCTTTGCTGATGACCTAAACCTTCACTTCTAGCCACAACATTTAGGCTGAGCTGCAGATTTGCATTTCCAACTCTATACTGGACAGCTCCGTGTGGGTATCCCATTAGACCTTTAATTCAACATATCCAAAAAATAAATGTGTAGTCTACACTAAAGCTTATGGCTTTATTGATGATAATGGCATCAACATTCTTCAAATACCAAAGGCTTAAAACCTGGGAATCAGCTTTGGTACCTCTTTCACACTCAACACCGAGTTTATTACGGAGTCTTGACACCATTCACTACAACATACTCGCATTCTTCCCAATAATACTGTCATAAATCCATTTCAGGACTCCATTGCCTCTCACTAGGCTGATCCCATAACTCCTTCAAAAGAATCTCCAGTAAAAGTACCTAGACTTTAGCTAAAGTCCAGAAACAGTTTATAGAAATTCCTATTCTATTGGCTGACCTCCAGAACAACATGGCTTTCTACAGTGCAAATCTGACCATATCTGTCTCCTGCTCAAAACTCTCCAAAAACTACTTATCTCCTTCAGGTTTAATCATTATCTGGAACTCAGCCTACTTTCCCAGCCTCATATCTCATCCTATGAACAAGGGTCCTCCCACTTCCTCCTCTTTCCACACAAGTTATGCTCAGTCTTTCCTTCACAGCATTGCAATTGTTCCTTCTGCATGAAAAGCTCTTCTCCACCTCAAGAAGTATAATTTAGACGTCACTTTCCTTCTTCAGCCTTTCCGGCAACTGCCACTTGGGCAATTCACACATATATGACAGATACATATATCGCAGCAGGAGGACTTCTATTTATATCCGCCTCGCAAACTTGACCCTGAAAGTTGGAATGATATCTTACAAATTCCCAGTGCCTGGCACAGCGCCAGTAGTATAAAAGACGCTGCAGCCAGTGGCTGATTTGAGGGAAACCCCGGCAAAAGGGTAACCTAGGTCAGCACTCATAAAGATTCTCGCGGGCTGGCATGAGGCCTTGCCAGGGCCTCAGCTCTGGCACTTCTTACAAGACACCAGAGTCGGGAGTCCAAGCCAAGGGCGAGGCCCTCCGCTGGGGTCCCGAGAGGAGGTCCCTGGGACATCCTTAGGCTCCCCACTGCAGACGCAGGGAGGGGAAAGAGGCGGGGCGCAGCGTGGGCCGGGCAACGGGCTCCTAAGTCTCCCCAGACCTTAGCCAACCCCTCCGCCCCCATCCCAGCGCAGGTCCTGGCCAATCCAGGGCCCCAAGAGGGCTCCATCTTGAGACACCCCGTCCCCCTGCCCGGTGCTCTGGCCGCCTCCACACTTACAGACCCGGGGGAAGGCCGCCGTCAGGATCCGGCACCACCAGGAGCTCCGGCCCCTCGGGGCTCCGGGAAGGGGGAGGGGCAGAGAACCCGAGCCAAAGGGGGACCCAACGGAACCGGAAGGGCAGCCCTCGCCGGACAAAGACAACTTCCAGGTCCCATGGTCCTCTCCACCAATCGGAAGGCTCGAAGGGCAACGGCTGGAGAGGGACTTTCCGCCCTGTGGGCGGGGTGCAGACCGAGTGTCCAGGAGTTTTGCTCCAAGTGTCCCCTCCAGCTACCCCAAGATGCGGCGACTCGTTAGCGTCTGGGGCTTAGACTGTGCGTGCTTCGCGCTTTCTCAGCGTTTCTTCTCGAGAGGGGCCTCGACCGTCTGCTGCCTGCGAGGGCCTGAAGGTCTCCTCCGCTTTTAAGACTTGGTAAGTCCCACCCGCCCAGGGATGTGGACTGGCCTCGTTGGGGTCCTGAAAGCAGGAGGATTACATCCCCGCTTTTGGATGTTGGTGTTGCCCAGGGATCTCATTCATTCCCGTGGCTTCTGTTACCTACAGCTGCTGACCTTTCACAGATCACTCTCGGCAGCCCAGACTGGTCTCTTGAGCTCCAGGGCCAGCTGCCCAGAAGACATCTCCAATTGATTTGTCCAGATGTTAAAGTACCTTTTAATTATCTCGAGTTCATCTGCAGACCTGGGTCTTATCTCCTGTAGTCCTTGTGGTGAACGGCATCATCCACACAGTCCTGCGGAACAGAAAACTTTAGTATCATTCTAGAGTTCCTTTCCTTCTCTTTGCCTATACACTTGCTCACTGGATTCTCCCAATTTCCTTTTCTTTTCTTTTTCTGGGGGAGGGAGGTTTACAGTGGTGTGACACACATAGTATTTCTTTCTTTTTTTTTTTTTTTTATCATTTGTAAGTGTAAACTTAGGTAGCGTTAAGTACATTTACCATGTTGTGTAACCGTCACCACGGCTGTACCCAACTTCATTCTTTTGCATATGGATATTGTTTTTCCAGCACCGTTTGTTGAAAAGACTGTCTTTTCCCCATTGAATGGTCTTGGCATCTTTGTTGAAAATCAACTGACCATATATGTGAGGGTTTGTTTCTAGGCTCTGTATTCTATTACACTGAACTATATATCTGTCCTTAGGTTAGTACCATACTCTTAATTACTGTAGCATTGTAGGAAGTTTCAAAGTGAGGAAGTATGAGTCCTCCAACTTTATTTTTCTTTTTCAAGATTCTAGTGGCTATTCTGGGCCCCTTGAAATTCCATATGAATTTGAGGATCGGCTTTTACATTTTTGAGAAAAAGACGGTTGTAATTTTGATAGAGATTGTGTTGAATCTGTAGATCACTTTGAGTGGAATTGCCATCTTAACAATTTTGTCTTCTCATGAATATGGAATGTCTTTCCATGTACTTAGTCTTCGTTAATTTCTTTCAGCAATGTTTTCTAGTTTTCAGTGTATTTAATTCTTTTTGATTAAATGGAATTGCTTTCTTAATGTCCTTTTCACATTGTTCATTGCTGGTGTGTAGAAACAGCTGATTTTTGTATGTCGGTCTTGCATCCAGCGAGGTTGCTGAATTTGTTTTTCTGCTCCAGTAGCTTTCTGTAGATTCTTTGAGATTTTCCATATATATGATCGTGTTGTCTGTGAATAGAGATAGTTTTACCTCCTCCTTTCCAATATGGATACTTTGTATTTCTTTCTCTTGTCTAATACTTCTGGCTAGAACTTCCAGTACAGTGTTGAATATTAGCAGTGAAAGGAGGCATCCTTGACTTGTTTGTGATCTTAGATGGGTAGCTAAACTATTGAGTATAATGTTAGATGTGGGTTTTTCACAAATACCTTTATCATTTTGAGGAATTTTCCCTCTGTAACTAGTTTTCTCAGATATTTTATCATGAAAAGGCATTGTATTCTGTCAAGTGCCTTTTCTGTATCAATTGAGATGATCATGTGTTTTTTCCCTTCTTTTTATTTACGTGATATAGTACATTGATTGATTTTATGTTGAACCACCATTGCATTCCTGGGATAGATCCCACTTCGTCATGGTGAATAATCTTTTTAATATGCTGTTGGATTTGATTTCCTTATATGTTGTTGAGGATTTTTGCATCTGTATTCATAAGAGATATTCGTCCATAATTTTCATTCCTTGTGATGCATTTATGTGGCTTTGGTATCAGGGTAATGAAGGCCTCCTAGAATGAGTTAGGAAGCATTCCCTCTTCTTTAAATTTTTGGAAGCGTTTGAGAAGAATTGGTGTTAATTCTTCAATAAATGGTACAATTCATTGGTGAAGCCATCTGGTGCAGGACTGTTCTCTGTTGGGAGATTTTTGATTATGCACTCAATCTTTTTACTTGTTATAGGTGTGTTGAGATTTTCTATTTCTTCTTGAATTAGTTGAAATAATTTGTATGTTTCAAGCAATTTGTCCACAAATTTTCTAGGTTAATTTGTTCGCATATGATTGTTGATAGTATTCTTTTATAATCCTTTTTATTTCTAGAATGTCAGAAGTAATATCCTCACTTTCCTTTCTGATTTTAGTTATTTGCACGTTCTCTCTTCTTTCTTTAGCAGTCTAGCCAAAAGGTCTGTTGATTTTGTTGATCTTTTCAAAGAAACAGCTTTTGGTTTCATTGATTTTTCTCTGTCTTTCTATCCTCTATTTTGTTTATCTCCACTCTCATCTGTTTTATTTCCTTTCTTCGGCTAGCTTTGGGTTTAGTTTGCTTTTCTTTTTCTAGTTTTGTAAGGCATAACGTTAGAGTATTGTTTTGGGATCTTTCTTCTTTTTTAATGGCCATTTATAGCTATAAATTTCCATCTGATTACTGCTTTCATTGCTTCCTATAATTTTTGGTGTTTTTTGTTATCATTTTCATTTGTTTTTAAGTATACTCTAATTTGCTTTTTGATTTCTTCTTTGACCCATGGGTTGTTTAATTTCCACATATCTGTGCATTTTCTAGCTCTCTTTCTGTTATTGATTTCTAACTTCAACCCATTGTGGTTGGAAAGGTACTTTGTATGATATCAATCTTTTAAAATCTATTGAGACTTGTTGTGGCCTCTAATATATGACCTGTCTTGGAGAATGTCCCATGTGAACTTGGACAGATGTATATTCTGTTGTTGAGTGGAATGTTCTGTAGATGTCTGTTAGGTCTAGTTGGTTTATTGTGATGTTCAAGTCCTCTATTTCCTGACTTATCTTATATCTGCTTATTCCATTCATTATTGAAAGTGGGGTATTGAAGTTTCCAACTATTATTGTAGAACTGTTTATTCTTCCCTTTAATTCTGGTCATTTTTGCTTCATATATTTTGAAGCTCTCTTACTATTTTGCTGTTTGTTTTCCATGGTACTTACAGCTTTTGTGTCCTTCATTTCCTCCATTACTTCCTTTTTCTGTGTTTATTTGATTTTTTCTAGTGAAAAGTTTTGATTCACCACGTATTTCCTTCTGTATATATTGTATAGATATTTTCTTTGTGGTTGCCATGGGGATTACTTTTAGCAGCCAAAAGTTATAACAATCTAATTAAATTGATACCAACTTCAGTAGCATACAAAATCTCTCATATACAGTTCTGTCCCCTATTTCTGTTATTGATGTCACAGATCACATCTTTATACATTGTGTGCCCCATAACATAGGTTAATATTTTTGTACGTTTGTCTTTTAAGTCATAGAGAAAATAAAAAGAGGAGTTACAAGCCATAATTACAATACTTACTTTTTATAATGCCTGAGTATTTATCAGAGATCTTTATTTCTTCATATGGCTTCAAATTACTGTTGAGCATCTTTTTATTTCAACCTGAAGGATTGTCTTTAGCATTTCAGGAAGGGCAGGTTTAGTGGTAATGAACTCCCTTAGCTTTTGTTAAATCAGAAAATCTTAACTTCTCTCTCATTTTTGAAGGACAGTTTTGCCAGATATAGAATTCTTTGTCAACAGTTTTTTTTCTTTCAGCACTTTGAATATTACCAACCCACTGCCTTCTAGCCTCCAAGGTTTAAGATGACAAAATTGGCTGATAATCTTGAGGATTCCTTGTATGTGATGAGTCACTTCTCTCTTGCTGCTGCAAGATTCTCTTTTCTTTGGCTTTCTACAGTTTGATTATTATTCTTTCTCCCCTTTCTCTGTCTCCTCCTTCTGAGACTCCCACAGTGGTATGTTGTTTCTCTTGGTAGTGTCCCACAGATCCCTCAGGTTCTGTTCACATTTCTTCATTCTTTTATTTTTTCCTGTTCCTCAGATGGAGTAGGAAATGCAAGGAATCCATCTCTCTACCTGGACAACAATTGTACTGGCAGAAACTGTCTGAAGTAACTGTTTTGGAACTGTGGAGTCTGTTTGAATGCTTGCATCTTCCATGGGAAAGTTTGGTTGGTAAATTGAGGTTAATTTCAGTCACTGTCACCCTTTAGTGTCATAGCACCTACCCATCTCCTAACCCTTAACCCCGTGGCAGGCAGCTATGTTCACATTCCTGGTGTGGCTTGCTGGAGCCAGGGTGGGAAATAAGAACCTTGTGCTCCAAATACCATTGTTCTGTGTTCTGATTACTGACTTCTGCTTTTGAGTTCTGAGGTGCAGACACAGAGGCTGGTTGCCATTGTTTCAACCCCCATCAGGTGAGCTGGCTTCCAGGGGATTTGAAGGAATAGCACCTGTTTTTGGTTAGTTTCTCCCTTTCACTCCATGTGGCAGCCAGGATTAGGATATTCAAAAGCAACCACTGATATGGAGAAAATTAGAAAGCCGTCACATAAAACGAGGAAAAGATGCAGGCTCAGAAAAGACCTGAGAAGACTGCAGGCTGATCGTGATCCCTGACACCGAGATACCCTTCAACAATCAAAAAAAAAAAAGCAAACCAAGGGGCCAGCCCAGTGGCTCAGTGGTTAAGTTTGCACATTCCACTTCAGCGGCCCAGGGTTCGCTGGTTCAGATTCTGGGTGCAGACCTATGCACCACTTGTCAAGTCATGCTGTGGCAGGCATCCCACATATAAAGTAGAGGAGGATGGGCACAGATATTAGCTCGGGGCCAGTCTTCCTCAGCAAAAGGAGGAGGATTGGCAGCAGATGTTAGCTCAGGGCTAATCTTCCTCAAAAACAAAGAAAATAAAAAAACAAAAAAAAAGCCCCCAGCAAACTCTGGGGAGGGGGAGAATCTGATTTCCAGAGTTACCACATTATAAGATTCAAATGTCCATGTTTCAAGAAAAAAATCAAAAGTCATACAAAGAAACAAAAAAGTGTGATGCATTCAAAGGAACAAAATAAATCAACAGAAACCATCCCTAAGAGAGCTCAGACATCTGACCTACTAGAAAAAGAGTTTAAAACAACTATCTTGAAATTACTTATTGAGCTAAAAGAAAACATGGATGAAGTCAGGAAAACAATGTATGAAAAAAATGAGAATATCATCAGAGAGAAATTATAAAAAGGAACCAAAATGAAATTCTAGAGTTGAAGAGTACAGTAATAGAAATAAAAAATGCACTAGAGGGGTTCAAAATCAAATTTGAGCAGGCAGAAGAAAGAATCAGCAAACTTGAAGATATTTATTTTTAAATTACCTCTCAAACCCTGTTCCTTTTTAATCCTTTTCTTCTGCTGTAGTTCAAGCCTTTCTGATCTTAAGCAGCCTCCAGACTGTTCTATACCCCCTATTTTGCCTTCTCTACTTCTACCAGAAAGATCTTTTTAAAAACTCAAATCTGATACTGGCACTGTACTGAAAAACCTCTAAGGGTGCCCCTGTGTCTGTAGATTGAACTTCATTTTCCTTATGTTAGCTTTCAGGGTCCTTCCCATTCTGGCTCCTGGTTACTACATCAGTCAACTGAGCCTTGAGATATAACTTCCAGTTTCCAGAAAATACAAGGTCTAAAGGAACAAACTCAGTGACTTCTTGAGGAAGCAACCATTCAGATCCAGAATGTGGGAAATTTTGCACCTCAAGTGGCCTGATTTCTTCAATAAGCCAGTTTCTTTTAATTTTTTCTTAAGTGCTAGATTAAAAAAACAATTAATGGACATAACAAGATGCAATGTGTGGCACTGGATTGGGTACTGATTCAGGAAAAGTAATTGTAAAAACATATATTTCAGTCAACAAACACTTTGATTATAGTTAGGTATTAGATGAGAGGAAAATTTACTGAATTGATATTACTGATTTGGGAAAGCCAGCTGTAAAAATATTTTTAGGTTGATAGAAAATTTGAATGTGATCTAAGAATCAGATGAGATGAAAATTCACGGAAATGATAAGGTAGATATTGTCAATTGAATAAAGCAGATTGCTAAATTATGTGATCTCATTTTGAAAAGCAATATGTAGACACACAAAGAAGGATATGCATTAAAGTATTAACATTTGTGGAGGGAATGTGATGTTTTTATTTTTTATTTTACCTTGTCTCTATTTACTCTTTTACCGCAAGCCATACTGTACTAATTAATAAAATTATATTTAAAAAATTTTTGTTACGATTTACATATACATTTGGCGTATATATGAGTCAAGAAATACATGAATGTATGGTCACGAAAATGTGAAAAGTGGTTTTGTCAGGGTGTTAGGATTTCAAGGGATTTTACTTTCTTCCTAATACTGTATCTATTATTTGAATACTTTAAAATGAGTGTTTTATTATATAACTGTTTAAGGAGGAAGGGAACAAAGCTATTTTCTTGCAGGAGTACAGCCAAGTCTATAGTAATAAGTCACAAAGAGGACTGCAACAGCACAGCCTCTTTTCTTTTTCTCTGGTTAATTTGAATGCAATATCCACAGGAAAACATTGTAGATGACCCATTCACCAGGAAAAGGGCATATTCTATTTCAATAAAGAAATGGAAAGAGTAAGGGGGAGGCTGTAGAATTATTTTATATATTATTAAGACTTAAGTAGCACCTTTAATAATCACTTGTTTCCAACTACATTGTGAATTCATTCAGGACGAGGACTTTATTCTATTGCCGCTGCTCTATCACTTTTTAATGATTTTTAAATAAAATCCCAGCACCATCTTTGAATAACACTCTGAAACAATCTTGCTCATTTCTGTCCTGTGTTGTCTCAAATACCTCAAGGCAGCCGTGTTGTAGCCAGTGGCCGTTGCTTGGATTGAAGTTTTGACTTCTAAACTGAATTCTGTTACTTAGGCAGGACTCCTTTATAAAATGAGAAAAGTCATAGCATTCTCACAGGTTTGTAATAAAGCCAAATGAGATACCTGTAAAAGGACCTATCACAATCCCTGGTGCATTGGGTGCCCTGTGTAAAGGCCAGGTGAGTTGAGCAACACTTGTTAAGGGCTGCTTTTGAAACAGCACTTCAACGCGAAAGGTGAGCAGGGGATTCCTTGATCTAGCACCAGTAGCCTTTGCGGTTGTATCTCCTCTTAAACGCAACAGGTGCTACCCAGCCTGCTTCCCCCGCCCTTCCAGCTTCCAGTCCCTAGTGCCATCTCATAGCCACTGCCGGCGGAGTGGAACGTCCCGCTCCCACCGAGCAGACTCCGCGCAGGCGCAGACTCCGAGGCGGACTAAAAGTCCAGGTGGGGCTTCGAGGAAAGGAAGTACGCCCTCGCCGCCTGTTGTTGGGCCAATGGAGCCGCTCTGCTTAGCAGCGGGCCTATGAGACGGGGCAGAAGGCGGGGCGGAGGGCGGAAGGAGCCTCTCTCACGTGAGTAGGGGGCGGGGAGGGCGGGGGCAGGGCGGCTGGGGAGGCCCAGGCGGCGGAGCCTCTGGGACGGCGAACGGCGGGCGGCGGAGGAGGAGACGGTGGTTCGGGTAGGGCCGCGTTCCCCCTCCTCCTCCTCCCACCCTCCTATCCACCAAGCCCGGGGGGATCCGCCGACGGCCCCTGCAGGGAGCCAGGCTGTGTTCTCGTTCCTCCAGGCTGGGCCGGAGAGACTGCGCTCAGCTCCCTGGACGAGCCGGGTTCTGAGGGGAGCCGTGATTGGGGGGAGGGGGAGCTGCGGCCGAGGGGAGGGGAGAGGGCGCATGCGCAGGCAGGAACGCCCTCGGAGCCCCTGCCCAAACCGGTTCCCCCTGTCTGAGTGGGTGGGTGGGTGTTCGTCTTCGGAGTCCTGCATTTGGGACTGTCCCTTTGGCCCCCCCCCAGCAAAGCCGGTTTGGCTGTTGACTTTCATGTTTTGGGCCCGGTCCTATTTGGGAATCTGGCCCCTCCCTCCGCCTCAGTTTCTCCCCATTGCTCGCTGGGCCTGTATCTGTGACTTAGGTTGGCTTCGGCCTCAGGCCATCTTCCTGGGCTGCGCCTGATTTGAAAGACTTGCTTTCTTTTAGTGTCAGTCTGCCATCTCGTGTTCTGTCTGTCTCACTTTCCCCGCCTGCAATTAAAGTGTCTCCGGCATCCCACTCTTCCCATCTACTTTTGAGTATCTGCGCCCAGTGCCTCGTTCCTGTGTCTTGATTCTCAGAAAGCTTCAGGCTCGTAGGTGTTGAGCCAGAGGATAACCCCAGACTTCCAGGAGTTCGCTGTCCATGCCTGGTAGTACTTCCGTTCCTACTCTTCTAACGTTCAGATTGTTATCATCTGCACCTGCTTTTGCAGGCATGTCCATACTTCAGGTTACTTGGGGATTCGTTTACCTAGGAAGTAAATGTCCTAGGAGACCGTGTTAAGTGATCATGCTACTAGTGCTCACGGTACTAGTGCTCCGTTAGTTTAAAATCACGCTCCAACTTGAATTTGAGACCTTTTGGCTTTTGTTGTTTTTATTAGTGGAAAAAAAATTTGTCAGGATCGGAGTTTCACAATTCATTTGATATTTTCATTCAAATAAACACCTGTATTCACATACATGTGACTGGAGTAGTAAATGATGAGTGTGTGTGTGTGTGTGTGTGTGTTACCAGCTGCTTTGTTTATTTAGGAGGAAAAAACAAAGGAGGATGAATTGAGCTATGTTTGTCACATTAAACTGATGTTTGAAAAGAGTTGAAAGAAAGCTTCGATGCCAAGGAAGTGCACATTCAACTTTTTTTTTTTTTTAACGAAGGACCTGTTGGCCTTAATTCAAGTATCCATAGGGTGCTATTTTCATATGTATTGGAGACTTTTAAGTAGAGTTTACTTAGAAGAGGTGAAAATGAGTAGGGGAGAGAGGTCTTTATGGTCTTCCTTTGTAGACCTCAGGTTTTCGTTAATAAAATTTGAATCCATGATTGATTTGTGTTTATTGGTAACATTTAAAATTCATGTGTAGCTTTAATACAATTTAACTTCAATTCATAATTAAAATTGAACACTTGCTGTGTTGTGTACATTTCCTTTTCGTTGTTTCAGTTTTATAACTCAGTTTACAGTAAATTAACTCGTTGGTGTTAAGGTGTATATTTATCTGGATAATTAACCTATCAACTATATGCATTTGGGCATTTTTGGCATAGTGTTTTGTTAGCAGTTTACAAGGGCGTAATCTGGATTAAATAGTAATTTAGTGGGACTCTAAAAAGTGAAGATACCTGTTTCATATCTTTTCTCCTGCATATTGAAAGAAGTGTATTATGCACATTATGTACGTGAGGGGACATGATTTTCCACAAAGGTATCTAAACTTTACAGCCTGAATTCTTTAAAGAAGTCATTCTTTTATTAACTATACTTCCAGCTAAACTTTACAGCTCAGATTATTTTTAAAAAGTCATTGTCTTTTACTGAGCATGTTCCCAGCTAAAGTGAAGCCTACTTTGAAGGGCTCATCATTTCCAGTAATTGTTTTAACAAGTGACCTTTGAGTACAGGCTTCAGAAAATAATTAGTTTAAATCGGTGTTACTCTTGAGTGTCTTTATAGACACTGGTGTGCTGAGGTTCTGACATGGGCTGCCCATCATGTTATCTTTGTAGTTTTCAATATAATCAGATATTATTACACTTCTCAAGCATGTGGAATAAGTGAATATAAAGCCCTTAAGTCTTTTTTGGAGATAGAACTCAAATACTGTTAAAGAAGTGCTAATTTAACCACTGTACAGAAAGCAGAGTTTGGCATGATATTTGGGTGCTTTGTATGTAACTACCTTGTTTTATTGGTTTTCCATAGTTCTATCCCAAGGAAAGAAATCCAAGGCTAAGGACTTGATGTCCATGGGTGTACATGAAAAAGTGTCATATCAATTTAACGGCTCTTTCTTTTTTGCATAAACTAGTTACCTGATTCTCCCCCTACCCCTAGTTTGGTGTTGATCCTGAGATCTTTATTCTTTAGAAAACTTGTAAGTCAAAACAATACTAGCTAGACGTTTAAACCGATGTTGTAACCACTCTTGTTGACCCTAACAGCCTTGTTTCTCTTTGTGTGTAAAGGCTGACCAAATATGGCGATTTGCAAGACATTAACACTTTATAGAATTTAGCCTGGAAGTTTCCCTCTTTCCAAAGCAACCATAATACTCTGAGTTAGTCATCAGTGAGGATTTTTTGAAGATTGTTCTTTCTATCATAGTAGAGTTCCATAACGCCTCACTCTCCCCCAAAATCCCTTTTTCTGTACGTCATTCAGTAAAAATAAAGCCCTAAATTCGTTTTTAAGGTCATGCTTGACATTAAATAGTATTTATTACCTTGGTTAAAACATGAGAAGTATATCTTCTTAATTGTATGACTGTGCTGCCAAATTTGGGGGTTTGTACCTCTCTAAGAGTTAATGTGTGATTATTATGTATCTCTAGTTAAGACATAAGCTTTTATGTTATAAATCACTACTTCTTGGGATCTGGTAATCTTTGTGACAATAAGTTTTTCTCCATACTGAAATCTGGCATTTCTTAAGGTACATTAGCAAATTTGTTTCTGTGGTAACTTTAACAAAGTGTTCTTAACTCTTAAAGCTTAACAATAATTTGACTATTTAAAAAAATTTTTTTCCCGTTTTCCCTTATTTGTACTTATAATTTTGGTAATTATAACCAACAACCTATGGTTATAATCTTGTTTTCCATTTTCTGAGGATGGTCCCTGTATGAGAAAAGGAATTGATGTGTGAATCTTTCTTTGGGAACATATTTTAAATATCATCAAGGGTATTAAGAGACAGCATTCAAGGCTCAATTGGATTAAATGTTGGACGTTTGTCTGATACTACTGAGAAGCGCCATGAGTTAATCATTTTAATATTTTCACCATAGAGGTAGTAAACTCTCGTATGCCCTTGAAGTATGCTGATAAACGGATTCTGGCAATGTGAGAGTAGGAACATGTCACGTAAATCTCATTTGCTGTGACACACGATTTTCTCTAAATAGATATCTGATATGTCTGCAGAAGGGAAATGATTATATCCTTTTTGTAGTTACCTGTTGAATTTTCTGTGTATTGAAGAAAAATCTGACTTGTGCCTAACCTTAAAAGCTAATACTTACATAAAAAATTGTTCCCTAGCAGAAGGTCTTATTTTTTATTTTTTTGCTTTTGGTTGTGAGAAGAGAACCTTTCAGATAGGTTTAAAAACATCTGTGGAACTTAATTATTTGTGAATTTTTAAAATCATCTTATACAGTACCTATTCCAGTGATGTGAATGAAGGTGCTCCGTAAATGTTTATTGATTGCCCACCCCCTATTCAACACGCTTATGAAATGGTCCACCGTCTTTGTGTAACTCTGGACCAGGGTCATCTTATATCAGAAGATGCAGAAAACATGTGTGTCTTCTAAATATTTGTGGTTTGCCTACACACATTCACCTGACAAACAGGTCATAGAGAAATCATGTTTATTGCATTCATCTTAGGCTTTGGTCATCTATTGAAGCATTTACTTGCTTGGCATTAAATTCACATAGTTTAAGGAGAAAAGAATAGTATAAATATTTCAAATCTAAGTGTAGACAGGTTGATGTTCTAAATGGAATAGATTCATTTTCTTTGCTGTGGATGAGAAGGAACTATATTGACTAATTTCCTAAAAGGAGGAAAAGTCTTTGTGCAATCCTGCATGGCTTAAAAGTATTCATATTTTTGTATTTATAAAACACTAAATTACATTATGCTTTAGAAATCCATTCCAGAAAAAGTGAAGACAAGGATACTTTTTTGTAAATCTGTACTATCCAGGTGAGAAATATAATCTGACCTTGTGAATGAGTAGTACATTAACATTAAGCCAACTTTCCTTGTGTTCCCAGAGGTAGGTTTCTATTGTGGAAGCGGCAACCAAATAATTTAAATATTTAGTTTTAGAGATCTTGTGTTGAAGTGGCATAAAGCTAGCATACCTAGAGTTCTGTAAAAAATTAAAGTGCTAGGGGCTGGCCCCGTGGCCGAGTGCTTGGGTTCGCGCGCTCTGCTGCAGGCGGCCCAGTGTTTCGTTGGTTCGAATCCTGGGCGCGGACATGGCACTGCTCATCAAGCCACGCTGAGGCAGCGTCCCACATGCCACAACTAGAAGGACCCACAACGAAGAATATACAACTATGTACCAGGGGGGTTTTGGGGAGAAAAAAAAAGGAAAAAAAATAAAATCTTAAAAAAAAAAAATTAAAGTGCTATTTCCTAAAATATCCACAGGAATGTGGGGAAGCCACTTACATGGTTTGTTTTTTCAGTTAACAATATTGCACTCAAATAATCAACACAGAGTAAAATAAATTGTTTTATGTGCATTTCATCCCTCTTCTTACCACTTGTACCTTTCATTAGAGGTTTCAAGATATAGGAGGGAGAGTGTGAACTTCAGAATCAGAAAGATACAGATATCCCAAGTCTCGCACTTACTTAGTATACCACTGACTGTAAGCTATGTAATAACTCAGACTCAGTTTCTTCATTTGTAAAAGTGGAACTAATTATGCTTATATCATGGATTAGGATTGGAAAGCACCTGACGTCCTCCCCCGCTTTCCTGGATACTCTCATTCACAGAAGAATAGGAAGAGTTCAGTCTCTTCATTTTCACCTGTGAGAAAACTGAACCTACAGCGTTGTCCGAATCAAACCAAAAAGGACCTAGTTCAACTCCCAGACGGTTTTTTTATATTATACCAGACTGTTAACTTTAAAAAGTCTTAATAAAGCTTAATTACTCATGAAAAAGTGAGAAATAACTCTGAAAACATTGGCCATCTTCTTTAGATGCTGTACTGTATTAATTTTTTGAGTTTTATCCTAAAGATCCTATAAAGTTGCCATCAGGCTTTAAAAACTTTTATTGACCAATGAATGGATAAACAAAATGTGGTCTATACATATCATGGAATATTATTCAGCCTTAAAAAGAAACGAAATTCTGACACATGCTACAACATAGATAAACTTTGAAGACATTATGCTAAGTGAAATAAGCCAGTTACAAAAGGACAAATAATATATGATTCCATTACTTATATGAGCTACCTAGAGTAGTCAAATTCATAGAGACAGAAAGTAGAATGTTGGTTGACTGAGGGAATGGGAGTTAGTGTTTAATGGGTACAGAGTTTCAGTTGGGAAAGATGAGAAAGTTCTAGAGATGGACAGTGGTTGATAGTTGCACAACAGTGTGAATATGCTTAATGCTACAGAACTGTACACTTAAAAACAGCTAAAATTGTAAAGTTTATGTCATGTGTATTTAACCACAATTTTAAAAGATTGACTTAAGTCTTTAAAAAAATTTTTTTAAACTTTTGTCTTACAAATTCCTTTACTCCTATAATTAAAGTATTTTTTTAGTTCATCTGGAATTGAATTAAGAGTCACTTCCTATTCAAGGAAATAAGTTGTCACAGGCATTGTGGGTTAAAATTTGCCTAAAAGTGATTTTTAGACAAGCTGATTTTTCTTGCCTTTAAGTGCTGTAGACCCAAGATAATTGTGTTGTTTTCTTTTGTTTTTGATTTTTTTAAGCTAAGCTGAAATTATTTAGAAGGCTTAAATTAATATGGTTCTCCTAGCTCACTAAAATAATTCAAAGAAACAGCCTCAAATTCAGAGTCAGGCTTAAACAAAGACACGTCTACTGTTTAGCAATTAGAAGTGGTGGAAAGGAATTTATTTTTATAAAGAAGGGATGATTTTTCCATTGAGTTTTGTTAGATTTGTCCCACCCTTCCCAGGGATAGGCTGTGAGAAATTCATGTGAAAATTAATGTGAGGGAACAAACTCAGAGCCAGGAAAAAAAGAAAAAAGCTGAGGTTAGTATAATGTGATTTTTAAAAATAACTTTGTACTCTGCTTGTTTAGTTTTAAAAGGCTACAAACCTCCAGGAATTGGCCTGCTACAGCATCTTCAAGACTTGATTCTTTTGCTACTTCCTGTCTTGTCTTTTTCTGAACAGAGATTAATATTAGCAGATCTGTTTATAGAAGGATACAACTGGGAGCACCATAGAGGATGGATTGGAATGGGGAGAGAATGGAGATAGGGACACCACAGAGGAGAGATGTATTCCAGAAAAGGACAGAGGCACCTAGATACCTGGGTTTGGATCAAGTTCCACAGTTTTCTCTCTGAACTTAAGCAAGTTATTGAGCCAGTCTAAGCCTCAGTTTGTCTGTCATATGAAGTTAATACCTATCTAGCACGGGTAGTGTGAAGATTAGTAATAATGCGCGTAAAGCTGCTTAGTACCATGTTGGGCATGTAATTGGCACTCAGGAACTAATAAGTAGTATTCTCTCTTTAGGTTTAGCAAGATGATTTAAGTATCCCCCTTAAGATGTACTCATTTGCTCACTGGTTGAGCAGGAAAAAATGATGGGGATCGGGAGGGAAGTAATAAGAGAGTGTTTTGGTCCAAAGAGAATTCAGGGTATATTTTGTGGCTCATTGTTCTTTAACTGGTTTTGGCTGTGATGCTTGGGATCTTGGTGAAGAGTCAGTCAGCCACACTCTAGTTGTTTTTGAGTCTCTTCGTTCCAGTCATCATCCATATCCACATCCCCAATCACACGCACGTAGTATAGCATATTGATCCTTTGTCCTCCTCACATTACTTAGACCCTACCAGTTAGATACTGATGGAAGAGTATTATTCAACCGATCAAATTTATTGATCACCACCAGCAAGCAAAAATATGAAGATAATATGAATAAAACCTAAGATCCCTGTCCACAAGTAGTTCGACAGGACTGTGTGTGCTCAATGTATTCCCTGCAATTATCATGGTAGTTTATGCTTATTAATGGTTTCTAGAATGAATGATCAACCAATATAGTGGAGTGGAAAAGAGGTATAACATTATTTTACTGTGTGATAAGTGCTATAATTCTGTGACAAATTAAAAAACAAGCAAACAAAAAGCCTTAGGAGTCCTAGAGAGAGAATGAATATTGCAAAAGGGAAAGCGGGGAGGTTGAATATTTGATGTATCGCAAGATTGCTGGTGGGGAGAAGGACTAACTGGGGAAGTGAAGACACATTCCTAACTTAGCAAAAACCTGAGCAAAGACTTGAAAGCATAAAAATGCCTGACATATTTGGTGAGTTTTCTGGTATGGTGTGATAGAAGGAGATAAGATTAGAATGATAGATTGGCTCCAGATTTTGAAGAACTAATGGTATAAGGAGGTTGGATTTTATTCTGTTTTCAGTCAGGAGCAATCAAGTTTTAAGGAAGGGGATGGGATATGTAATCAGATCTGACTTTTAGAAATTAACTATCATTAACATAATAATTAATGACAAGAGAGACTCTAGAAAGGGTGACTTATGTTGTAGTTAAATTGAAAGAGAAGGAAGAATTCACAAGTCAGTGACATGAAGGGTGGAAAAGAAGGAATGGATTTGAGTATGTTTTGGAAATAAAATCCGTTAGAGTTCCAAGGGAGGATGAGAAAAGGAGTCAAGGATTTTTTTTGACATTTCCGTCCTTGATCAGTTGTTGTTAACCGGGATAGGGAACACATGAGAAAGAAAGTGCTTGTGTGACAGATGGGGGTATGGATATGGATGTGGATATGGATATGTAGAATTGATTTTGAGATGGCCATGGGAAACATTTAGCAGAGGCCTCCTATGTATTCTCATAACACTCTTTGCATACCTCTATTATACCAAGCATTATACCATACCATAATTACTTATTTACTTGTCTTGTTTACTTGTCCATTTTCTCTACGACTATAAGCCTGTCAAAGGTAAAGAGTACCTATTATTCCTCATTGTAAAACTATACCTAGTGCCTGGCACATATCAAATACTCAATACTGAACAGAAAAGAAAACATAATACAAATACCCATATAAAATGAAAGAGAAGGGACAGTATCATCAGCATACCAAAAAAGTTATAATCACGTGAGCTCATGAAACAGCAGGGAAAATGTGGAAAAAGAAGAGGGACAGTATGGAATTTAAAGAATGGGTAGAGGAAAAGGAATCTAAATGACAGCTGAGAAAACGTAGTCAGAGGTAAAAAATGGAAGCAAAAAGATAACAGTTGCGGAATAAAGAAATAGCGTTTTCATTTATTTCAGCTGATAGAAGTAAGCATAGAACTGAAAAGAATGCTTTGGATTTTAAAATTTTGTATTGTTGATTTTTTTTTTTTTTTTTTTGAGGAAGATTAGCCTGGAGCTAACTGCTGCTAATCCTCCTCTTTTTGCTGAGGAAGACTGGCCCTGAGCTAACATCCGTGCCCATCTTCCTCTGCTTTATAAGTGGGACGCCTACCACAGCATGGCATGCCAAGCAGTGCCATGTCCGCACCCGGGATCCTAACCAGCAAACCCTGGGCCGCCGAAGTGGAACGTGTGCACTTAACCGCTGCGCCACCAGGCCGGCCCCTGTATTGTTGATTTTTATTTATTAAAAAAATTTTTTTTCCTTCAGTGAATGCTCGGAAAGCGTAAAGTACCCAGGGTCACACAGATGAGGTTTAAGTTCAGTTTTTAAAAGAGGAGGTTCAGTGAGGTTTGGTGAGAACCAGGGGAGCCAGATTTTTGAGAGGGACTGCTCAGTGAGAGTGGGGAGTCCCAGTGAAGTGGTAGAGGCGGAGGCAATTAATGCTGCTCCTCAGGAAGAAAGAGTTTCAAGAAAACCAAGGAAATAAAGATAAACCAGAGCCCTGGACTAGTGGCTGGGAACTAGCACGTTTTGTTTCAAGCCTGTCTAGTTTAATTACGAGCGTTGCTCGCATCTCTTTCATCAAGTTAGGTAGATCACTTATTGGGAGGTGATTTTTTGCCTCTACTAATTGCACATTAGCAAATCCATGCCACTGCAAGTTTGCTGTTTATGTTACTATTCTGAATGATGTAAATAACTAGAAACAATACAAATAGCCACTAGTACTCTGTACCCCCCCAAAAAAGTTGAAGTTTTTAAAAAGTAAACACTGGTTATCCAGAAGCCGACTGCTTTTGAAGGGCTGTCAAAAGAGCCTTTATCATGGCCGTTTCTTTTTCATTTCAGTCTCCATTAGTTGGAGCTATAGTGTTTAAGAGGAGAATGAAAATGAATCTTCATTCAGCACAATTGAGGTGCATTATTTGCCATGATCTTTGCAGAAGTGCATGTCTGAGCATAAAATTGTCACTTATGGCACAGAGCAGTGAATCTGGGCAAAATGTTAATAAGGAGTTTTGATATCGTAAGACTTAATTTTCAATCAGAAAAGATCTCTAGTGATCTTTTATGTATCAATAAGGATAAAAATAATGAAAGGAGGGGCCAGCCTGGAGGCACAGGGGTTAAGTTCATGTGCCCTGCTTCAGCGGCCCAGGGTTGACCAGTTCAGATCCTGGGCGCGGACCTACCCACCACTTAGCAAGCCATGCTGTGGTAGGCATCCCACATATAAAGTAGAGGAAGATGGGCACATGTGTTAGCTCAGGGCCAATCTTCCTCAGCCAAAAGAGGGGGATTGGTGGCGGATGTTAGCTCAGGGCCAATCTTCCTCAGCAAAAAGAGGAGGATTGGTGGTGGATGTTAGCTCTGGGCTAATCTTCCTCAAAAAAAAAAAAAAAGTAATGAAAGGATAGAAGTAATGAAAAATATAATTGAACTTTTGGGTTTGAGGCAGGAGGCTGCATAATTAAACAAAATTACCTATCATTTTAAGCGCCTTGACTTATTAAAGGAGATATAGAGGTGGAAACATCCCTGAACTTGGCACTTGCCAACCTGGCTCATTGGTAACTGGACATGTTATAAGAATCTGGGCTCATCACTTGTATAAAAGAAGGAAACTGGGGCCGGCCTGGTGGCGCAGTGGTTAAGTGTGCACGTTCCACTTCGGCGGCCCAGGGTTCAGATCCCGGGTGTGGACATGGCACCGCTTGGCAAGCCATGCTGTGGCATGCATCCTACATATGAAGTGGAGGAAGATGGGCATGGATGTTAGCTCAGGACCAGTCTTCCTCAGCAAAAAGAGGATTGGTGGCAGATGTTAGCTCAGGGCTAATCTTCCTCAAAAAAAAGAAAAAGAAGGAAACAAATTGTGCCTACCAAATACCAGGGTGTTCATATGTATATTATCTTATTTAAAATGGGATAAAAATCCTTACTATGTCTACCTTACACAATTGTTAGGATGATCAAATGAGATAAAGAATGTGTATGTTTCAGTAATCTGTAAAGTATTATACAATACTTTTTAAATTTATTTTTATTTATTCAAAGTATTTCCTTACATTTATTTGGATATAAACAAATTAGAATGTGGAATTAGGACAGCTGTATATTTTTGCCCAAATACTGTTTTTCCTAAATTGAATCACCTAAATCCGTTGATACCTGTTAATTCTTTTAAAATCGGAAGTTAGTTTTTGAAAAGCTATAACTATTGGGTGCTTATAATGTTCTATGTGTATTGTTAATACACATATTAATATATATATTTATATATATATTCCTTAATTTTTATAATATCTCTATGAGGTAGATAGTACACCATTTTCACTTATGAAAACTGAGGCTCAGTGTGACCAACCTCACACTATTATTAGATAGTAAACCAGTATTCTAACATGGATTTTTCCTAACCCTTAATTGTGTGCTTCACCATCACAAATACAACTTCTCTTCTTATCATCAGTCTACAAAAGATGATCTTACCTTTTCATTGGGTGGCTCTTGTTCTTTTCCATCTTTATTTGCCATTTATCCTATTTCTTTAGCAAATATTTGAGCACCTAGTATGTGCCAGGCATTGTTCCAGGTGCTAGGGATTCACTAGTTAATGAAATGGACAAAAATCCCTGCTCTCCTGGAACTTAGGTCTAGCTTACATGATACTTAAAAACAAATGATTAAAATGTAAAGTGTGTCGAATGGTCATAGGTGGTATGGAGAACGGGAAGAAGAGGGATAGCAGTGCAGCGTGGTTGGGGGAGGAAGTTGAGAGTTAGAATTACAGTCTGAAGGGTGAAGAATTAGAGTAGGGGGCTTCTTGTGGTAACTGATGTAAGTAGGGATTAAAAACAAAGTAAAACTAGTCCTTATGGTCTCAAGACAGAAGTTGTGAATACTCTAGAATTTTGCCAGGAGTACACCAAGTTCTGGGGTACCTCTTTATTGTGGAGGCCAGGGAAGAGGTGATCTTATCCTGAGCCCTTGGAGCTCATGGACTCCCTCTTCACTTCTGCTAGTGGTAAGGCCAGAGAAGGGGAGTCTTATCGTATAACTTTTCCTGTACTACTTAGTGTTTTGATAAACCTCATTCCCACTGAATGATTCAGTTACTTTCAAGTGCCAAAACAAACAGTAAAGTATCTTGTAAAGCGTATTTTCCTATCACCTCCTCAAAGAAAATAGATTGAACTTTGAGCCTGCCAAATCTTCTCCGTTCCATAGTGTAAATACCAAAGTATATTATTTTTGAGTCTAGAGTATTATAGAAGTTTGTCAGTGTCTTGAGGTCATAGCTTTAGGACACTTTCCCAGGCCCTCTCCTATCCTCCTGTTAGTCACATTTTAAAAGGTAGAAAAAAGACTAATTAAGCCTGAAAACCTTACCTAAAGTATAAGTTCTGAAAAGGTAGAGACTCCTTTATCCAATACTGATTGTTTGGGGGACAAGACCCAAATTTGTGGCATTGGAAAGGCATCATAATTTAATGGAAAGAGCATAGCCTCTGGAATCGTAGATAACTGGGTTCACGTTTTGCTTTGCGTCTAACCAGTTACATTACAGCTATTACCTTGAACAAGTTATACCATCTCTCTAAGCCTCTCTGTTTCCTCATCTGTGAAATATGTGAAGATTAAATTGAGGCACTCACCATCAAATTGTAATACAACATAATTGGTACTATAAAAAAATGTAAAATGCAGTGGGACCAGAAATAAGGCAAGCCTTCATTTGGCTCTGTGCTGAGAATGGGCAGGCTACTGGAAGAGGAGGGTTACATCATGAATGATGAGTTAGAGTTGGTGGAGCAGAGAAGCAAGGAGACAGCTTTAAGAGACGATTCTATGAGAGCAAATACATGGAGGTATTAAAGTATACATCCTCAGCAAAGACATTACCTCCTCTATATATTTCTTAACCCCTCCTATCCAAGCCCCTCACCAACATGTTCCCGTAGTTTTCTTTACCTTAAATCAGTACCTATTAACCTATTCAGTTTGCCTCTGTTCTCTACTGAGCTATAAACTCCTTTTGGGCAAGAATCTAATTTCTCATTTACTATATTCTGTTCTTTATACACTAGACCTAATGGATAAAGCAAAACTACATTAAAAAAAGTTTTCAGAAGTACATTTTGAAGCATTTGAAGCAGAACACTATATATTTAGATTTAGTCTTTTGAAATGTAGAGTTATGATAGCCATTAAGCAAAGGAGTTAGTTTAAATAGAAAGCAGCAGAGAGTCCAGAGTTTGAGCCTTAGTTATGCCTAGTTAAATGACCTCACTTCTCTTGGGGTTGCCATTTCCTTATATATTTAACAGTATTGATGATTTCTAGGTTTTCTTCCAATTGTTAATTCAGGGATGGTATAGTTCCTGCTGCCAGGTGTTTATCTAGATATAAGCCTTTGAAGGGAAAATAGTGCTTGGCACATGGTGTATACTCAATAAGTATATATTCAATTAAAATTCCAAAGCATAAATCAGGACTTCTTAATTGGAGAAATTAAACAGATTCTCGGAATTTTAGGTACAAGACGAGCACAGAGCTAGAGCTACTTTTGTTTATTGGTTAAAGCTGTCTGAGTATAATGTTTTATTGTTCGTTCTTTTGCTATTTTGGCAACCAAATGGGAACATTGCCACAAAGTATGCAGAACCAGGTTTTTAAATGGTAGATGAGTTTGAATTTTATTCCAGGAGTCAATAAATAATTGAATGGCTTTTCATAAGCAATACATTTTTATACTCTTGCTGGGAATTTTTGGCATGAAACTCTTTTATTGGTAATGTTCATATTGAGGTGAGTTCTAAGAAACCATGGGACGGGAAGATTGGGTTCTTGCCATGTAAGGTATTTCCCAGATCTAAAATTTATGCTTGCCCTGCCTTGAATTTATTTTTCTTGAATGTTATTGTGAAGTTTTGTTTCTTAAAAACGTGTTAGTATTTTAAATTTAAGTATCAGTGATGTTAGGGAAACTTTAGTTATTGTCCAGAGTGCTTTCAGTTTCATTTATGTGTACAGCTTTACAAATTAAAGGATAGAAAACAGAAGTTTAGTATTTCCTAATTTTGGGGGGCCAAGAATAGAGTTGCAACAGATGCCAAAGAAATCACTGTAGGTACACAAAGTTATTCTCAAAGGAATATGTTTTATTTATTTATTTTTTTGAAATCTGAAATATCTTGGCCCTGAATAGCATCAAATTCCCTTATTGTCTGGAATAAAAAGCCTAAATTGTAAGTAATAAAAGTCTTGGGAAAATATTTTAGAAGTATTTTTTTTAAGTTTTTCCATATGTATTTTGTAAGAATTAGAGCATAATTGAATATTTGGCAGATGTTCTATATGAGTATCTTTATGGTTTTTGTTTTTCAGGCGTTTTTAAAATATTTAATCATTCATGAGTTGAGCTTCATTCTTGAGTCATGGATGACAAGGCTTCTGTTGGAAAAATCAGTGTCTCCTCAGACTCAGTATCTACTCTTAATAGTGAAGATTTTGTCTTGGTTTCCAGGCAAGGAGATGAGACACCATCTACAAATAATGGAAGTGATGACGAGAAAACAGGACTCAAGGTAAAACTCCGTAACCTAAGTTTCTTTTGCTTAGCCTTGCTAAGCCCATTGCAAAACTTGGCCTTAATAGGAAGGTATATGGAGTGAAAGTGAGAACATGGAAATAATATCCTTTCTTTTTTTAATGCTAGAGAGTTTTATTTACAATTAGTGATAGTGACAAATTTGTATTCAATTCACTATTTTCAATTTGATTAGCTTCTAAATCTTCTAAAACCCCTAACTATCTAACTAGTGGTCATAGTATAATATAAACATTTGTTATTTTAGTATTGTTTTCACTTTCCCATTGAATTAGAGGTGATTGTGTCTTTGGAGCCTCGTGTATGTAGTGTAAAGTCAGTGGCAGGTCAGCAATGCTATTTATAAAAATAAGTTTTAGGATTATTGAAACAGAACTTTAAATACCTGGCTTTGGGCCCCTTCTGTTTGTATTTTCTCAGCCAAATAGACAACTATTACTTTTTTTCCCATACTCTGTTATTGTTCTGCTCTTTATGGATATAAATAAAAACAGATTATCTGTTAACATCATTTAAAATGTAAGTAGCTTTAAAAATATTTTGATTCCTGTTTACATATATTCATTCAATGAGTATTTTCTGAGTATCGACTGTGTGCCAAGTACTGTTGTAGATACTACGATGCAATATCTGTCCCACCACTGGGATGCAGTGGTGAATAAGATGGGCAAAGCCCCCTGCCCTCCTAGAGCTTTTATTCTGATGGGGGAAGCAGACTTTAAGCAAATAAGAAGGTATTTGGTAATACCTTCTTAGGTAAATTTAGGAACTGTGAAGAAAATCAAAATGGGATACATGGATAAAGAGTGAAGGGCAGGTACTGTTTTAGAGAATGTCTTAAAATGACATTTGAGCAGAGACCTGAATGAGATGAGGAAGAAGGCCATAGAGAAATCTGGGAAAGGAGCTTTCCACAGGGAACAGAAAGTAGAAGGACCCTGAGGTGGAGGACCCTTAGGACAGAGATTGGAGCAGAATGGATAAAGTAAATAAAAAGTGGTAAAGGATGAGATCCAATGATGACGGGTAGGGGCTGGATCACGTAGAACTCTGTAGAACTTTGTAGGAATTTGAACTGTTATAAATGTTAAGGAAATTTTTAGAGAGTTTTGAATGGAGACATGATCTAATTTACATTTTTAAAAGCTCACTGGCTGAGAGAGACTTCCAGCATGACAGCGTGAGGTGCTCTGTGAACGTGTTCCCCAGCAAAACTGGTGACGGTTATGAAAAAAAGACCATTTAAAGTAGAAACGTTCTAAAGGGCATACAGAAATTGAAGAAACATTTATTAAAGGAAATTTACTAAATTTGGTGAAGAATCTGTGGTATTTGAACCAAGACCTGTTTCTTCCCTCTCCTATCCCAGCTGAGCAAGATAGTAACTCTACTCCAGATGGGTGCAGTCAAGAAGACAGGGTTCCCTTTCCCCCAGCTCCCAGTTGGAGGGCTGTCTTCTAGGGAAGAGCACGACAACGGCATTTCTTATCATGATTCCAGTTACCTTTTTCTGGCCAAGTGTGACTAGTGGGGGCTCCCTTTTTTTTGCTCAGCCCTTACTCCTGGGATGAAGGCGCTGCTTTGGACACTGCACTGCTGAGAATATGAGAGTCCAGTTGCCCTTGCCCTGGCACTTAAGGTAGTGATTACACACCAGTAGAGGCAAGCCAAGAAGACCAGACACTACTACATCACCTCCCACACCCACCAAGTACTTAGCTTCTGAAGATGAGCTGTCACTCAGAGAGAAACAGGTCATTGTCCACACTTCCAACTTCATAGCTTTGGCTCAGAGATTTTGCATGTAGTGAGAAGCAGGCTCTAAAACAGCTCCTAATCGTTTCCCAAAGCAGCTGACTTTATTTACAACAGACTGTAGAGATGTTCAAGCCTAAGGGTACTCTCAAAAACAGTGGAGGTTGTGGCAAAGGTAATTGGGAGGAGATTGGTAGATTGATTGGACATATAGGTTTAACTGTAGGCTTGCTAGGAGGAAACCACCTACGGTCAGAACGAACCTCAAACATTGACCTCTGGAACTCTCCCTTCAAAGTAATCTCAATTTGATTGGTTTATTCTATGGAGCAGTTTATACCCAAGTACATTGTTCAAAACTATAGTGCAGTTAGCCTTTTAGTGGAGTTTATCATCTAGGTGTGGTCAGAGAAAGAGAGTGCCCTGCCAAAACTACTCTCATCCCAGGATCACTGTGGGCAAATCCAGATCACTCCAGAGGAGCAACATCAGAGGCTTAACACTATGAGAATTAGGGGAATAGAATTTACTAAAATGAACCAGCCAGTCCGTAAACAAACAAGCAAGCATAAAAAACAAGTCCCAGATTGGGCAGACCCAATACTGAGAATTGGTATAATGTATTATCTAAAATATCTAGTTTCCAACCAAAAATTATGAGACACACAAAGGAACAAGAAAGTATTACCCATACATCATTAAAAAAAAAAGACAAGCAGCAGATACTGCCTGTGAGAGTAACATGTTGGATTTAATACGCAAACTTTTCAAAGTAACCATTATTAATATGTTCAATGAAATAAAAGAATCATGCTTAAAGAAACAAAGTATGACAATGTCAAGTCAAATAGAGAATATCATTAAGGAGGGAGAAATTACAAAAAAAGTGCCAAATGGAAATTCTGAAGTGGAAAAGCACAATAACTGAAATGAAAAATTCACTAGAGGGGCTCAAAAGTAAATTTCAACTGGCAAAGGAAAGAATTATTGGAGGTGATGTCATCAAAATGGTGGTACAGGAGTTTTCTACCATACTGCCCTCAGAGAAAACTGATTTAGACAATCACTCACAGACGAGAACCTTTCTGGGAGTCTGGCAGAGAAGTTCCAGCATGTTGTTTGAGTGAAAAACATCCAAGATTGAAACCTTTGAAGATAATAAAAGGAAGAGTTTCATTTCACCTGTGCCACCCCATCTCCCAAGGTAGCTCAGCTTAGTGACAAGAGAAATTTACTCAGCCCATGATTTCTCCCACAAGGGAAGGTGAGAGCATGTGATTGAGCACATGGCTTCCCTAGTTGTGTGGGACGCTCCCAAAAAGGCCCATTTCTTTCTCACCCCCATCTAGAATACTGAGTCATGAACTATACAACTTGTAGGTGGACAGTCATGCTTGGAAAACAGCTGCTAGGGCTGGGAATGGAACATATCAAAGGGACATGGATTCTTCTGACTGCTTTGGGGATTCCATCAGGAAGTCCAACCGTGAGCCTCTGGATGCCTCTCCTGCTGATCCCTTCAACTGGCCCATGGGCACCTCAAGCTTCACATGCATCACCCAAACATACCCATATCCTGTTGCTCCCTCCCTGTGCATATGCCTGAGGGCAAGAATGGTGAGAGTGAGCCTTAGCAGATGGCTAGTGAGCGTGTGCAGAAAGAAAACCTGATTCTGCGGGATTAGGAGAAACCACACACTTGAGCACTCATCACCACCTTAGGGAAAGCAAATGCAAGACAGAGCATCAACAACTCACTGAATCAAGCAGAAGAAGGTAATGTGAACTAGAAGATAGATTAGTTGAAATGATCTAGTCTGAGAGCAAAGGGAAAAAAATGAAAAAGAGTGAAGAAAGCTACATGAACTATGGCATACCATGAAAGTAAACAATCTCTGCATTATGGGAGTCCCAGAAGAAGAGAGAGAGAAATGGACAAAAAGCTTTTTTGGAGACATGATGATTGAGAACTTCCCAAGTTTTGGGAGAGATTTGGACATCCAAGTTCAAGAAGCTTAAAGGTTCCCCCCAAATTTCAACCTAAAGTGATCCTCTCCAAGACACATTACAATAAAACTGTCTAAAATCAAAGACAAACAGAGTTTTTAAAGCTGCAAGAGAAAAAAAAAAAATCTCACATTACAAGGGAACCCCCATAAGGCTATTAGAGGATTTCTCAGCAGAAACCTTGCAGGCCAGAAGAGAGTGGGATGATATAGTCAATGTGCTGAAAGTAAAAAACTGCCCAACCAAGAATACTTTACTTGGCAAAGTTGTCTTTCAGAAATGGAGAGAGAAAGATATTCCTAAATCAAAGCTGAGGGAGTTAATCATCACTAGACCTAATGAGAAATGCTGAAAGGAGTTCTTCAACCTGAAATGAAAGAACACTAACTAATAACATGGAAACATCTGAAAATACAAAACATACTGGAAAAGCTAAGTATATCTTAAAAATCAGGCTACTCTAATTCTGTAATGTGGGGGTGTGTTGATTAACTCTAGTATAAAGGTTAAAGGACAAAGGTATTAAAAATAGCTGTAGCTACAATGAATACATAGTATAAAAAGAGTCAGATTGTGACATCAGAAACATAAAATATGGGGGTGGGGCGAGCGGTAAAAGGTAGAGTTTTTGTATGCAATTGAAGTTAAGTTGTTGCTAATGTGAAATATACTGTTGTATCTGTATGTAAGATGTGTTATGTAAGCCTCATGGTAACCACAAAGCAAAAACCTACAATAGATACATAAAACGTAAAAAGAAGGGAATCAAAGTATATCACTATGGAAAATCATCAGTTCACAAGGAAAGACAATAAGAGAGGAAGAAAGGAACAAGGGAACTAGAAAACTGTAACAGCATTAGTAAGTTCTTACCTGTCAGTAATTACATTAAGTGCAAATGAATTAAATTCTGCAATGAAATGACATAGGGTGTCTGAATGGACGAAAAACAAGACCTCACTATATGCTGCCTATAACAAACTCATTTCAGCTTTAAGGACATACATAGATTCAGTCTGAAGAGACGGAAAAGTTATTCCATGCAAATGGAAACCAAAAGAGAGCAGGGATAGCTAAATTTATATCAGACAAAGCAAAATTCAAGTCAAAAACATAATTAAGAAGAGACAAAGGTCATTATGTAATGATAAATGGGTCAATTCATCAAGAGGATATAACAGTTGTAAATATGCACCCAATATCAGAGCCTCTAAATATATTAAGCAAATCTAAGAGATCTGAAGGGAGAAATGAACAATAGTACAATCAGTCATAGTAGATTTCAGTACCTCATTTTCAAAAATGGGTAGATTATCCAGACAGAAAATCAATAAGGAAACATTGGACTTGAACTATCCTTTAGACCAAATGGAGCTAACAGACATATACAGAACATTCCATCCAACAGCAGCAGAGAACACAATCTTCTTAAGTGCATATGAAACATTCTCCAGGATGGATTGTATGCTAGTCACAAAACAAATCTTTTAATACCAAGTATCTTTTCTGACCAGAGTAATGTAATACTAGAAATCAGTAACAGGAGAAAAATTTGAAAATCCATAAATACATGGAAATTAAACAACACACTCCTGAACAACCAATGGGTCAAAGAAGAAATCAAAAAAGAAAATAAATGTCTTGGAACAAACAGAAGTGGAAACAACGTATTCCACATTCCACAATTTATATGTGGAATCTAAAAATGCTGAACTCAGAGAAACAGTAAAATGGTGGTTGCCACGGCCAGGAGGGCAGGGGTTAGTGGTAGTAGAAATGGAGAGATATTAGTCAAAAAGAGCACAAATTTTCAATTATGCAGTGAATAAGTTTTTGGGATCTAATGTACAGCATTGTAACTATAGTTAACTATATTTAAATACTATACTGTACTAACTGTATTTAAATACTGTACCAACTATAGTTAAATACTATATTGTATAATTAATTGAAAGTTCTTAAGAGAGTAAATCTTAAATGTTCTCACCACCCACAAAAAAAATGGTAATTATGTGAGTTGATGAATGTATTAACTAAGCTTATTGTGGCAATCATTTTATAATATATACATGTATCAAATCATCACATTGTACACCTTAAACTTACACCATGTTTTATTTCAATTAAGACAATAAAGTTGGACAAAAGGTATATAAAAAAATAGTCCATTTCTCAGACCTTTCATAAAAAATAAATAAAATGTAAGAAGTGTTTAAAATCTTGAAAAAATGAACTATTTTTACCACAATTATGAATGAATCTCAAAATAATTAAGCTGAGTGAAAGCAACCGGACACCCCCCCCCAGTAAAAAAGCACATACCGTATGTTTCATTTATATATAATTCTAGAAGATGGACAACTAATCTATGGTCACAGAAAACAGGTCAGTGGTGGGATAATGGGGTGGGGAAGAAGAGTGGGATACAAAAAGGGCACAAGGAAGTTTGGGGCGTTACAGCTATGTTCACTGTCCTGATTGTGGTAATGAGTTCATGAGTGTATTCCTATGTCAAAACTCATCAGAGTGTACATTTAAAATATTTGCAGTTTAATGTATATCATATATGCCCTAATAAATTTGATTTTTTAAAAAGAAAGGATTAGAGAACTTGAAAATAGATTAGAAATATCAAAAGAACAGAAAGAAAAAACACTGAAGAAAATGATCAGAGCCTCAGAGAAAGATGAGACATTGTTAAGCAGATCAACATACTCGTATGTGAGTATCAGAAGAAGAGAGAAATGAGCAGAAAAAATATTGGAAGAAACAGTGTCTGAAAAGTCTCACATTTATTGAAAACCAGTAATCTACACATCCAGAAAGCTCAACACACTCTTAAGTAAACGATCCACAAAAAGGCACATCTTAGTAAAAATGCTAAAAACCAAAGAAAAGGAGATAATCTTGAAAGTACCAAGAGAAAAGTCACTTATCACTCACAAAGAAATGCCAATAAGATTTACAGCTGACTTCTTAGAAACAGTAGGGGCTAGAAGCCAGTGGGATAACATTTAAAGTTCTCAAAAAACTGTTAACCAAGCATCCTGTGCCTAGCACATGAAAAATACTTGAAATGTGTATGAAAAGCTAAAAGTACACTGGCATACCTAAATTGAACTGTATAAAGAGTAACTTTTTTTTTTTTTTTGAGGAAGATTAGCCCTGAACTAACTGCTGCCAATCCTCCTCTTTTCGCTGAGGAAGACTGGCCCTGAGCTAACATCATGCCCATCTTCCTCTACTTCATATATGGGAGCCTACCACAGCATGACCTGCCAAATGGTGCCATGTCCACACCCAGGATCCGAACCGGCGAACCCCAGGCCGCCAAGAAGCAGAATGTGCTTAACTTAGCCGCTGCGCCACCAGGCCGGCCCTAAATAGTAACATTAAATGTGAATGGATTAAGTAATATAATCAAAAATAAAAACTCAACATTACATAAAAAAATATTGTTCAACTCTGTGCTCTTGACAGGAGACACACTTAAATTCAAAGATATAAATAGATTTTAAAAAGATGAAAATTTAACATTTTATGATCTTACAAGGGTCAATCCACCAGGAAGATGCAACAATGATATTCCTTATAAAGGAACTCCAAAATACATGAAGCAAAAAGTGACAGAAATGAAGAGAGAAATATAGTTCAGGAACTGTTGGACACGGTAATACCCACTTTCAATAATGGATAGAAAAATCAGGCAGAAGATCAATAGGTAAATAGAAGTCTAAAACAGCACTGTAAACCATTTTGACCTAACAGATATCTGTAGAACACTCAAGAGCAACAGAATATATTCTTATTAAGTGCACCTAAAGTATATTTCCAGCCACAGTGGAATGAAACTAGAAATCAATAACAGAAATAAAGCTGAAAAAGTAACAAACGTAGAAATTAAACAACATACTCCTAAATAACCTATGAGTCAAAGAAATCAAAAGGGAAACTAGAAAATACTTTGAGATAATGAAAATGAAGATACAACATGTCAAAACTTACAGGATGTAGCCTAATGCCTCTGGGAAGTTTCTACCTGTAAATTCCTATATGTGAAAGAAGGAAGATCTCGGATCAATAACCTAATATTTCACCTTAAAACATTGGGGGAAAAGGGCAAACTAAACCCTAAAACAAGCAGAAGAAAGGAAATAAAAGATTAGAGTGGAAATTAATGAGATAGAGAACAGAAAAACTACAGAGAAAATCAGTGAAACCAAAAGCTGGTTCTTTGAAAAGATCAATAAAATTGGCAAAATTTTACATTGACCAGGAAAATAAAGAAGACACAAATTACTAGAATCAGAAATGAAAGGGGAAACATTACTACCAAACTTACATAAATAAAAAGGATTATAAAGGAATATTATGAACAATAATATGCCAATAAGTTAGAGAACTTAGATGAAATAGATAAATTTCTAGAAAAACACTAACAAAACTGATAAATAGTATGAATAAACATGTAACGAGATTGATTTAGTAATAAAAAATGTACCCACAAAGAAAGCCCAGGCCTAGATGGCTTCATTGCTGAATTCTACCAGACATTTAAGTAAGAATGCTAGTTCTTCACAAACTCTCCAGAAAATAGAAAAGGAGAGAATATTTTCTAACTCATTCTACGAAGATGGTATTACCCTGATGCCAAAATTAGATAAAGACATCACCAAAAAACTACACATCATTATCTCTTATAAATATGAACAGAAAAATCCTCAACAAAATACTGGCAGACCTAATTCAGTAACATATAAAAAGGGTTACACACCATGACCAAGTGGGATTTATCCCAGGAATGCAAGTTTCGTTTAACATCTGAAAATCTATTAATGTGGTATACCATATCAATGGAATTAAAAACTATATGAGCATTTCAATAGATACAGGAAAAGCATTTGATAAAATCCAACACCATTTCATGAAAGTAAACAAATGAAGAAAACTAGTCAAACTATTAATAGAATGGAACTTCCTCAACCTGATAAGAGCATCTATGGAAAACCCACAGCTATAATCATTCCTGTTGGTAAAAGAGTAGATATTCCTCCCTAAGTTCAGGTTCAAGACTTGGATGTCTGCACTTACTACCTCTGTTTAACGTTGTACTGGAGGTTATACCCAGAGTGGTTAGGCATGCAAAAATATAAAAGCCATCCATATTGGAAAGAAGGAAGTAAAAACTATATCTATTTGCAGTTGACAAGATCTTGTATATAGAAAATCCTAAGAAATCCACCAAAAAGATTATTAAAGCTAGTAAAGAAGTTCAGCAATATTGCAGGATACAAGATCAGTATTAAAAAAATCAATTTTATTTCTGTACGCTTGGCAATGAACAATCTTAAAATGACAATGAGAAGAAAATTCTATTTATAATCGCATCAAAAAGAATTAAATACTTAGTATTAAGTTAAAGTGCAAATCTTTTACTCTGAAGTCTGCAAGGCATTTCTGAAAAAAATTAAGATCTAAATAAGTGGAAAATCATCCAGTGTTCATGCATTACAAGATTCATTGTTAAAATGGCATTACTCCTCAAATTGATCTACACATTCAATGCAATCCTTTCAGAATTCCAGATAACTTGGTGGAGGTTAACATGCCAATTCTAAAATTCATATGGGATTGCAATGGACCCTGAATATCCAAAATAATCTTGAAAACAAGCGACAAATGTTGGAGAGGTTGTGGAGGAAAAGGAACCCTCATACACTGTTGGTGGGAATGCAAACTGGTACAGCCACTATGGAAAACAGTATGGAGATTTCTCAAAAAGTTAAAAATAGAAATACCCTATGACCCAGCCATCCCATTACTGGGTATCTATCCTAAGAACCTGATATCAGAAATCTCAAGAGTCCGTTGCACCCCTATGTTCATCGCAGCATTATTTACAATAGCCAAGATGTGGAACCAGCCTACATGCTCAGAAACTGATGATTGGATAAAGAAGATGTGGTATATATACACAATGGAATACTACTCAGCCATCAAAAAAGACAAAATTGGCCCATTCACAGCAACGTGGATGGACCTCGAGGGTATTATGTTAAGCGAAATAAGCCAGTCAGAGAAAGACGAACTCTATATGACTCCACTCATAGGTGGAAGTTAGTATATTGATAAGGAGATCAGATCGGTGGTTACCAGGGAAAAGGGGGGGTGGGGGGAGGGCATAAAGGGGGAAGTGGTGTACCCACAACATGACTAACAAAAATGTACAACTGAAATCTCACAAGGTTGTAATCTATCATAACATTAATTTAAAAAAAAAAACAAAAACAAAATAATCTTGAAAACAAATAACAAAGTCAGAGGACTCACACTTTGCAATTTTGCTATAAAACAGTGGTAATCAAGACAATGTGGTACTGACATAAGGATAGGCATATAGATCACTGGAATACGTTTGAGACTTCAGAAATAGAACCATGTTTCTGTGGTCAGCTAATTTAGACAGGGGTACTAATACCATTCAATTGGGAATGGATATTTTTTTCAGCAAATTATGCTGGGACAGCTGGATAGCCACGTTCAAAAGAATGAAGTTGTACTCCACGCCATATACAAAAACTAGATCAAAATGGATCAAAGACCTCAATGTAAGAGCTAAAAGTATGAAATTCTTAGAAGAAACAGAGGGGTAAATTTTCATGACTTTAGATTTGGCAGTGGATTCTTAGATATCACACCAAAAACACAAGCAACAAAGGAAAAAATGGATAAAATTAGACTGCATCAACATTAAAAATCTTTTCTACTTCAAAGGATACTATCAAGAAAGTGAAAAGACAAGCCACAGAATGAGAGGAAATATTTGCAAATCATAAAGTACTTGTATCTAGGCTATATAAAGAGCTAAACATCTTAAATGTTTATCAACTACTAGATGGATAGATAAAATGTGATGTATGATGGAATATTATTTGGTCATAAAAGGGAATGAAGTACTGATAAGTGCTAAATGTAGATGAACATCGAAGACATTATCTTAAGTGACAAGCAGGACACAAAAGTCCACAAATTATATGACTCCATTAATATGAAATTTCTAGAATAGTCAGATCTTTAAAAGCAGAAGATAGATTGGTGGTTGCTCAGACCTGGAGATATTGAGGGAAGAGGGAGTAGATACCTAAGGGGTATGGTGTTTCATTTTGAAGTGATGAAAATAGTTTAAATTTGAGTTTGGTGATGGTTGCTCATGTATGTGAATATACTCAAAACCATAAAATGTTCACTTTAAATGGGTGAATTGCATATAACTTATATCCGGCTGCTGTATGGAGGATTGGCAGGGAGGGACAAGACTGGGAGCAAGAAAAGCAGATAGGAGGCTTTTTTAGTCATGAAAGGGATAGATAATGTTGGTTTGGACTAGAGGGTGAATGTGCTCTGATTCAGGATATATTTTCAATATCTAACTGATTGGTGTTAGAATGGACACATTAGATGTAGGATTTGATGCAAAGAGACGTAAACAGTGGATTCCTGGATTTTGGCCTGAGCTATTAGGTATCTGGTAGTGCCACTTACTGAGATGGGAAAGAGATAGGAAGACCTGGATTGAGGCAGGGGACAGGGGAATCTTAAATTCTGCTTAGGACATATTAAATCTGAGATGACTATTAGATGTCCATTTTTAGATGTCAGATAGCTAACTGACGTATGAGATTGATGCTCAGGAGAAATTGTGGCTGGCTTCAACAGTGTAAAGATGGTATTGAAGGCTGTGGGATTAGATGAGATCACCCATAGAGTGAGTGTAGATACTGAAGAATGATTCTTGGGGTACTTCAACATTTAGAGATTAAAATGAAGAGAAACCAGCAGAGAAGACTGCAAAGAAATAGCTTGTGAGATGTAAGGAAAACTAGGAGATTGGAATGCCTTGGAAGAGAAATGAAATGAAGAAAGTGTTTCAAGAAGCGCAAGTAACTAGGTATTTTCAATTCTGAGAGGTTGCTTTAGATGGTGACTGAGAAGTGGTAAGACAGAGGCCTTGATGATCTTAATAAGAGTGTTTTTTGTTTTCAAAGAGAAAGATGATAGCATTAGCAGGATTAATGTGGTTTGAGTAGTACATGGAAGGTGAGGAAGTGAGGAAGAAGTGGCCATAATATAGACAACTGTTTCAAGGAGTTTTGGTAAAAAAGAGGAGAAGGAAAATGAAGTGGTAGCTGAAGGGTGATATAGGTTCCAGTGAGGAATTTTATGATATTTATATACTGATAAGAATTATTCAGTAAACAGGGCGACATTGCTAGTGTAAAAGAAAAGGAAACTCTTTGATTACATTAGGGAGGAGGGTTTCCTGTGCTTAAGTGGAGGGCTTAGCTGAGGAACAATTTCTGTAATAAGAAGGAACACAGCATAAAGGAATACAGATACAAACAAATCAATCTTCTCTCCTTTTGGATTTCTTCCGTTTGAAAATTTAGTTAATTTTTGAAGTACTGTTTGACTTATTCTTCCAGTTTCTAATTTGATGAACCATTTATGATAAGTGGGAAGGACGCTCAGGGCTCCTCCAGAGAACTTTTTTCTTGCTCTCTCCTCTATCTTGTTTACCAAAAAGAGATTCTTCTGTAGATGAGGAAATTGAACAACATAATCTCCAAATTAATATTTCCTCTATGTATTTCCATGTAATTTCAGTACATCTGCAGTATATTAGTTTATTTTATATAGAACTGTAAGTGGAAAAATAATAAAATTATTTAGTTAAATCTATGAGATCTGTCATCAGAAGAAAGTATAATGGGATTACTTCAAATGTGTTGCTCACTTTTCTTTTTGAAACTTGTTCTCGGTGACTAGTAGATTTTAAAATTGCATTGGATTTAGAAAATACATTTAAAAGGTCTGTCACTCTTTCAGTCTAGAAGTCCTAATTGAGTGTTTTTTTGAATATTCAGTTGACAGCTTTTAATCTACTAAGTGCTGTTTTGGGCACTGAGAATAAGAACTCCCAGTTTTTGAAATATAATGGCCTATAAAACTGTAAAATGTCCCAATACAAAATACTTAGGAAAGCTGCATGATATATAACACACACCCTTTTCATTGCATTACTGTATTTACGGGAAAGTAAAGGAAATCCCCAAGGAACAAAAGCAAAGAGGGAACTGAAAGCCAGAACTGTATGTAGAGCCGACATTGGGGCTGCACTGCAGGAATTTGCTGTTCTTTATAATCAGTGGACTTGGGTTTTGATAGCTAAACTGGGTAAGAGGTAAGGGCTTGGGTTTTACAGAGAGAGATGTTAGAACTGAGATTTCCTGATAAAGCACCCTCAAGAGATACATCCTAACTGAAAGGATATTCTTGAAAAAAAATTAACCTGCCTACAGTCACAAGGAAAAAATAAAGAAGCTTATATGTCTTAGCTTAGACACCGGTTTGAAGGGGAGTCTTGAGAATTTGTACCCATTGGCTTGCCTTCTTGTATGTTTGGGGTTTGAATTTCTATTCCCTGCATGTTCCTGGGTTGGTAATACTCTTGCAGCCCCTGACAGAGTCAACTGTGTAACTACCTTGGGTGGACATTTGTTGCCCAGGCTGTATGGTATTCCCACAGGTAACCCTGATAAAGAATAGCACACAAATCAAAATTTACAAAGGACCATTCTCCACAAGCAAGAATCAGCAAACCCCAGCAGGATCAAACTCACTAAAACTCAGGCCTATGAATTATTAGTTGTAACCTTAAGATAGATATGATTAAAATGATTGAAGATTAGAGCCAGTGCAATTAAAGGTGCAGCACATGTGTTAAAAAGCAGATTAGACATTACTGGAGAGAAAATCAAATACCTGCAAAATGAAGCTGAGGAAATTACCCAGAAAATAGCATTGAAAGATGATAAAATATAAAAAAGCAGTTAAGAGACATGGTGAGTGGAATGAGAAGGATCAACATATACCTTAGTGTTCCTTAAGAATAGAATGGGGAAGAAGGAAATACTAGAAGAGGTGATAGCTGAATATTTTCCAAAAGTGATAAAAGATATAAATCCTCTGTTTCAAAAAACATAGCGAGTCCCAAACAGGCTAACAGTAAAACTGCAGAACATCACAGCCAAAGAGAAGCTCTTGAAAGGCTGAATGAGAATGGAGATGAATTGGACATGGTTCCTGTCCTCAGGATGCTTATAGCTTAGGGTAGAGGACAGTTGTTAAAAATCTTGTTGCAGTCCTTTCTATGAGTCTTTGCTTTGTAACAAACGACCTCAGAACTCAGTAGCTTAAAACGATAATTTACTATTTCTCATGATTTTGTGGATTGACTGGGCAGTTTTGCTGGACTTGCTTAGGCTCATACAACTTCAGCTTCTGCCTTCGCTGGCTACTGGGCTTGACTGGGACTGCTGGGCCTGTCTTTCCATCTAGTCTTTTCATCTTAGGCTTCCTCACAGCATGACAATCTTAGGGCAGACTCTTTTAAGGTAAGGCTTAGCAATTGCATACTGTCACTTCTGCCATATTCTGCTAGTCAAAGCCAGTCCAGATTTATGGGTTGAGGGAAATAGAGTATACCTCTTGATAGAGGAGCTGTAGAGATTTTGTGCTGTATTTCGTTTTCAACAACAGTATAGTTTGATAAATGCTATGGTAGAGGTTATCAAAGGGTGCTATAGAACAGAGGGGATGGAAACCTATCTTAGCTTGGGGGAGGAGTCAGGGAAGGCTTCCTGGAGAGCATAATGCTTTATGTAAGCCTTTACAGAAAACCTTGATGTGATGGTATAGTTCTAAAAAAGGTATTTTTCTTCATAAAATGTTTCAGCAACTCACATCAACATTTGAGTACTTTCCATAAATTCAAAACATGTTGTGTTTTCTCTACTTGACTCCTCTCGTGTAGGAACCTTACACCCTTAGCTCTTAGTCAAAAGATATTTTATAAATGTTGGTTGGGGGTATGTTGATGAGCTACTACTACTTAGGCAGAAAGTTCAGTTAGAGAATTTTTTAAGCTTTTTAATCTTCACAGAGTTTTCTTCTTTTTTTTTTTTCTGCTTTATCTCCCCAAACCCCCCTGTACACAGTTGTATATCTTAGTTGCAGGTCCTTCTAGTTGTGGGTAGGGTTTTCTTCTTGAAAACTCCAACTGACATTATTTTAGTTGGAAAAAAGTTGCCAAGCTTTATTAAAGTAGTTAGCAAATACGGAAGTCACTCCTGCTCATTCAGTATTGCTTAAAGTAATCTTCTGACTCAGTTTCTGATACTCCTTTTTTTAGAATCAGGTTATCTTCTCTGTAATACAGATGTTTTATTCAGCAAGTAAAGTTACTGAACCTTGAACACAGTTTAATTAAGGGGATCTTGGTGGTGGGGGAGGGAGACATGTAAGTAAATGTCATCATGATAAAATTCATCAAGTGCTAGAATATAAATATGCACAGAATTATATGAGAAGGTAATTGTTGCCTGAAGAAGAAAAAGAGTTTCATAGGGTAGATAACAATTGAGCAAAGCCTTAAAGAATGATTAAGAATTTCTCAAAAAATTTCTCAAAAAAGAGTCTGTGACATGAGCAAAGATCAAGAGGCTTGAAAGGACCTGCAGTCAGGACCACTGTGTATAGTAGAATTGAATGTGCTTGCTTTTCTTTTTCTCAAAGGATTCAAATAACCTTTTTATCCTTTGTTTTCTCTAATTATAAAAGTATGTGTGCTTGATATAGAAAATTCAGACAGTAAGTAAAACCCAGCCATAATCCCATTATTTAGCAAAACAACCATAAATATTTTGGGTCTTTCTTCAGTTGATTTTTTAGGATGAGTTCACAAGGTTCTGTTCTTCCCCTTTCCCTTTTCAAGTTAATGTTAATAATTCCTAATAGTAATTTCAGGTTGTTTCTCTGGTCCTTCCTTCGTACAGTAAGATAAAGAAATGGATAATCAGAACAACTACAGTTTATAAATATGACACAGAGAGACTCAGTGATTTATCAAAGATCACAGAACAAGTATGTGTGTGCATTTGAGATTAGTAACTGTACTTTCCAGTATCCAAATTGAACTTCTGGCTCTTTTGTACCTTGCTTCCTGATAAAACTGAGATTTATATACTTGTTTCGAAATGGCTTAGCTTTTACGCTGAAGCTGAGCAAAATTACTCATTTTGAACCCCTTTTGTTTATATTTTCGCTGCAGTATGACACAAGTAGTGAGAACCGTAGATCATCAGGGGTTTTTCTTTAATTTTCTGATCATCTATGGATTTCTCAAGCACACACTGTCGTTTCCTAAGCATGCTTTCTTGAAGACAAAAGATCTTTACTAGAAAAGGGTCCCAAACTGCCTCAAGTAGCTTTCTGTAACTGGCAAATCAAGTGGGACCTAGTTGGTATTGTTGCAGTGAAGGGAAACAGGGCCTATAAAGTTAGAAGCAGAAAATTAAGACAGGAAATGACTCTGGATGTTCCCTTGGGAACATTTTGTCCTTTGGTTCCTTAAATACAGTTTTGCTCTCAAGGAAATAGACTTGTAGCCAATTCTACTATATAAGTTATTACCTTTATTTGATATAATTAGAAAGAACAGATGTTATTCCAGTAATGCTTCTTTTGCACATGAATAGTAGGTGTGTTCTTAGTTTTCTCTGGACCATGGAAAATGGAAGAATTACCTTTTTTTTCTTTTTAATTTTACCTTAATTTTATTTTGTTTTATTTTTTTATCACAATTTTTTAGAACTACTTTTTTTTAAAAGTTATTACTTGCTTTTTGGAACCTCAACTCCGGTGGGTGGATTTTATTTATAAGTAGCTGAAAGTGGGGTAGGGAGATACTAACTGGATGCTTACTAATTGACAAGTACTGTGATGTGAGGAATGAGATAATTCCTGTAAAAATCACATGATACGGTGCCTGAAATAGAAACAGTAAGTACCCAATAATGATATTATTGTATCCTTGAACCCGCATTACAATCCTGGAACTTAGATATCAATGTCCTCATTTTAGAGAAGAGACAGTTGTGGTTCCCAGAGGTTAATTTGCTCACAGCCAGCAGAGTCTGTCTTTCTCAGTTCTATCTTACTATGGGACCCAAGTAAGACTACTAAGGATGGTTTCATAGGCTGCACTTTCTTCAGTCCCAGGGGAGTGCTGTTCACATACTATAGGATGTGAATTGTGCTCCCTGTAGTTGTGTCACAAGCCAGCTCTTGTCCCAGATTTTTTTTTTACTACCACCCTGCTTTGTAAGAAGAATTGTGATTAAATCATTCACTATGCAGTCTCTGTCCTTGCAAACATTTATGTCTGTGTTTAGAGGAGCTGCTAAGTTGGCTACTTTTTACTTACTGTTTTTTCTCTCAATTAGGGCTGTTTCCTAAAGAACTCTCCCCTCGTCTTCTTAATGTAGATTATGTGGAGATGAACACAAATCTAAACATGACCCTTAATCGTAATATCCATACATATGTGCTTTGTTATTTATATTTGTGCCAAATTAAGTTAGAAATCTTTGTTGGACTTTAAAAATAAAGTTTATTGTTTGTATTTTGCAGAATGCTATTTGGTCCTGCCAGTATTCTTATTGTAAATGTTAAACCTTAATGGCACTTGCAGAAAAACAGGAAATGATGGTATTTGTTTTTCTTTTTTTCAAGTAGTGAACAAAACTAAAATAAATCATTTAGAATTCATTTTCTATAACCAAAATCTGTAGAGTATCCAATATCCAAATTGGGTAAAATAATACTACTTGGCTTCTATTCTTTGCATTTATAAAATTCAGTTCAGTAAATGTATTGTAGATATACTCTGTACCAGTTGCTACCCAAACCTTTGGAAATATAAAGATAGCATGAGGGGCCGGCCCTGTGGCGCAGCGGTTAAGTTTGCGTGTTCTGCTTCCGTGGCCTGGGGTTCACTGGTTCGGATCACAGGTGCAGACATGGCACCACTTGGCACGCCATGCTGTGGTAGGCGTCCCACGTATAAAGTGGAGGAAGATGGGCATGGATGTTAGCTCAGGGCCAGTCTTTCTCAGCAAAAAGAGGAGGATTGGCAGCTGTTAGCTCAGGGCTAATCCTCCTCCTCAAAAAAAAATGATAAGAAACATTCTCTGCTATCTAATAATGCCCAGTCTGGTTCAAGGGGCCCACTAAAGAAGTATTGTCTAAAATGAGTAGCAATGCTAGAATAAACATGTATGCTAATATTATGGTAGCATACTCCCTAAGGAGGGAGTGATGAAACCTGTATAGCAGGGTTAAGATCTCCCAGAGGAGGTAACAGACTTTAAGCTTGGTCTTAAAGAATAGAAAAGAGAAGGAGAGGGCGGCTTTCCAGGAAGGAGGACAGTCTGCAAAGTCTAGATGCTTGAGAGTTTGTGATGTGTCCTGGGGAAGTTGGGTAGTTTGATATAATTGATAAGAGATAGAAAGATAACTTGGGCAGAGTTGTGGAAAACATGGAATATATGAATTTGGGTTTTATCTTATGGGCATTGAGGAAACATGGAAGGGTTTAAAAATAAGGCAGTGCTTGATCAGAACTAAGATTAGCGATTATAACTTGAATGGCCACATGAAAGACAGGTCAGAGAGGGGAGGGAAAGAAGGCAGGGAAACTACTACCTTTCCAGTAGGCTTTTGTAAAATGAAAGAGGCTGTCCTATGGTACTAGCTATGCCGAGAGAGAGAAGGAAGAAGTGCACAGCTGAGCAAGGATCAGTACTATTTGTGAGTAGTGTGGGAATGAGAGGAGTGAAGGATGATTGTGGTCCTTTGGCCACTGAGTGGATAGTAGTGCAATTCATTGATTTGAAAAAAAGGATACAGGAGGAGGATTAGTGAGTTAAGTTTTGGCAAAATAATTTTGGAATATCTAGCTGAAGCGGTCTGTCCAGTAGACAGTTGAGGAAGGGGTTGTAGGTATATATTAGGAATTGTTTGTCTATCATTGGGAGTAGATGAGATGACACAGGAGCGTCTATAAAATGAGGTTATTGCCAAAAATAGAATCCTGGATAAACACCTTTTGAGGGGCAGAAAGAAAAAAGGAACAGTTGTGTCCTCAAATTTCATGTTCATAGAAAACACATTTTTTCTATTTTTTTTAGACTTTATTTTTTAAAGCAGTTTTAGGTTCACAGCAAAATTGAGAAGAAGGTACAGAGATTTCCCATATATCCCCTGCCCCTACATATGCACAGCTTCCTCCACTATCAATATCCCCTTTCTATTTTAAGTCAAGTTTATTGAGGTAAAATTTACATAGTAAAATGCAGCCCTTTTAGGTATACAGTTCTGTGAGCTTCAATAAATATAAACTCTTATGTAATCACCGCCACTGCAATCAAGATAGAGAATATTTTTATTGTTCCAAATATTTTCATCCTTCTAAAAAGTCCCTTTCTGGTTCTTTTTAGTCAGTCCTTTTCCCTGCTTCCTAGCCCCTGGCAAACAATGATCTGATTTATGTCTCTATGGTTTTGCCTTTTCCAAAATGCCATATAAATGGAATCATACAATATGAGTCTTTTGTGTCTTGGTTCTTTTACTTAAAATAATGCTTTTGAGATTCATCCATGTTATTGTGTATATTAGTAATTCATTTCTTTTTATTGCTGAGTACTATTCCATTTTATGGATATATAGTAGTTTGTATATCCATTCACCAGTTGACAAACATTTACTTTGTATTCAGTTTTTGGCAATTATGAATAGTGCTGCTGTAGACATTCACAAACAGGTCTTTGTATAGACATATGTTTTTATTTTTCATGGGTAAATACCTAGAAGTGAGTAATATGGTACATGTATGTTTAACTTTATAAATTCATGAAAAACTGCTAAACTGATTACCATTCTGCCTTCCCACCAGCAATGTATGAGTTTTTTAGTTGCTTCACATCTTTGTCAGCCCTTGGTATTGTCAGGATTGGTTTGTTTTTAATTTTAGCCATTCTTTTATAGGCGTATAGAGGCATCCTGTTGTGGTTTCAATTTCCCTAATGGCTAATGATAGTGAGTTTCTTTCATTTGCTTGCTATCTGTATATCTCATTTGGTGAAATGCCCTTTTTAAAAAAATTGGGTTGTTTGTGTTCTTATTACTGAGTTAGAAGAGTTCTCCATATATTCTGGATATAAATCCTTTATCAGATAAATGATTTGCAAATATTTCCTCGAAATCTGTGGCTTTTCATTCTCTTAACAATGTCTTTTGAGCACACGTTTCTAGCTTTGATAAAGTGCATCTTAACAGTTTTTTCTTTTATGCATATTTTTTGTGTCATAAAAAAAAATCTGTGTGTCCCAGGATCACAAAGATTTTCTCCTGTTTTCTTCTGTAAGTTTTATAGTTTAAAATTGACATTTAGGTCTGTGATCCATTTTTCATTATTTTTTGTATATGATGTGAAGTATTGGTTGAGATCCACGTTTTGCATGTGTCAAGTTAATTGTTCTAGTATCATTTTATTTCATTACCTTTCTCTATTGAATTACCGTGCCATCTTGGTTGAAACCAATTGGCCATATATGTGTGCGTCTATTTCTGGATTCTCTTGTTCCATTGATCTTTGTATCTGCCCTTTCACTAGTACCACAGTGTCTTGATTACTTTACCTGCAACTACATTTATTTTAGGGATTGTGGTGTCTGTTAGGGATGCTTTTGGCAGCAGGGAAAAGAAAGCTCTATTGATAGTGGGTTTATTTTTCTGTCATAACAAGAAGTCTAGAGATAAGCAGTTGCTGGTTTGTTTAAGCTGTTCATCTATTCTAGGATCAACAAACTACAGCCTCCTGGCCTAATCTGGCCTGCCATCTGTTTTATAAATCACCTGTGGAGGTTCTTAAAAATGCATATGCCCCGGCTTTACCTCTGAGGCTGATTTAGTTGTCAGGGTGGGACGTGAGGGGACAGAGAGAGGAACAGGTATTTGAATTTTGACATGCTCTCTAATAAAATTGATAATCATGTTGTGTAGTCATGGTTAAGAACCTTTAATCTAAGGTTGATTCTTAGAATGCAGTCCCCATTCTAGCAGCATCACCGTCTCTTGGAAACTTTAAAAAAACTGCAGATTTTAGGCCCACCCCAGACTTATTGAATTGGAATTTGGTTAGGGCCCAACAGTTTGTGTTTTAACAAGTTCTCCAGGTAATTCTGATGCATGCGAAAGTTTGAGCACCTTGAAAAGCATTGCTGAACGTTTCCCAGATAGGCCTAGGGAAGATTAATTGACTGTCTTTAAAAAAAAAAAAAAAGCAAAAAACTTAATTGGTTTAAGTATGTAGTTTATAGTGTGACAGATAGTAATTTTGAAATTGGACTGAAGATTCACGAATGATCTAACATGATAATCCTTGAGTATTGTATTGGATGTAATTATCTGAGGCATATGTTAAGTTGCTATTTTTAAGTAGCTTTTAAAAATCAACATTTTTGTGTGTGTACATTACTTTTTCCTAGCCTTTAAGGAGGAGTTAAGGAAGTGGAAGGCAGTTCTTATGTTTATGCACTTTATAAATGAGGGAAGAATTTGAGATAAGCATGTGTAAACACAAAAGACAAACATATAAACATGTTTTCTTTCAAGGTTAGATCTATTTTTGTGATTGGTGAATATATTACAATGTAGGCAACCTATCCAACAGAAAACTTGAGTTTACTTACCCTCTATACCAAAGAACCCAACAGCACTTCATAGCTTGGAAAACATGATGTCTTCTCTTTAATTTAGCTTGCTCTTTTAATGATGGCCTTCCCAGCTATAATTACTAATTGCTTAAACATGGAGTCTAATATCTTTTCTCCATCTATTTTCAGGAAGCTGTAACTGTCCTATTTATATTATTTCTCCTTCCCCTTGGAAAACAGTTTAGGTTCAGTTAGGCTATCTTTTGTTTACTGCAGGTGATACAGTATTTCTTCAGTTCTGAAAGAATAAGAGGTTAATTGGAGCTAAGCTCTAGTTTGTTTTTTAGGTGCTTTGAAAAAAAATTTTGAAAGCAGAACTTCTGAAAAAAGAAACTTGATTGCACTTCCGGGTGTAGGGTCAGGCATAACAAAGAGTTAAAATTACTTGACCCAGTTGTAGTTCCATTAGCAGTAACTGTAAACATAAAATGAAGTTCACAGAAGCAGACAGTGTCATTGAAGCCGAGAGGCTGAAACACTCTCTGGCCCTTATTTCCAAGGCAAGAGTAACTGACATGTTAGAATTTCCTTGGGAAAATGTCAGCAAGAAAGTCTTGAGACTGTTTCTCAATCTTTATTTCTAGCCAATGGGACATGAAGTTTATAGAGTTATAAAAGATGTTTGAACCCAGATTGTGAATGTTGATTAATTCTGCAAAGGCCAAAAATGTAAATGTACATTTGTTAGGAATTCAGGTTTGGTACTCACCCTCTAACACATTCAGTTCATCTTCTGTTATTTCCCAACAGTTCCTCTCTTATTGGAATTTTGCTTCTTAACTTGTGGGTTAATTTTACTGGGAAGGCCTCATTCAACAATCTCATAGCCCCACTCATTTTAACTTTTCAGTCTTTGGAAAGCCTCCTAAATCAGCCCCCTTCTTTTCATCATGACTTCCTTTTCCTAAATTAATTCTTTTGTTAATTTTTCCTGTATTTGTTGAATAAGCGTTTAATGACAATAGTGGGTTTTGTCACTTGTGGTTTTCCTTATCATTGGGCAGTCTCCACTTGATTTTGCACTTGTTTACTTCCTTGTTGAGCAACTAATAATAAACCATCATGACTCCAGAAAAATACTTGACATTATTGAAATGGAGTGCTTCTCTTCCTCAGGGCCATTTTATACATGCATCCCCTCAGGTTTATTCAAGTGTCTCAGAATTCCGAGAACCTGTTCATATCAGAGAAGTCTCCCTCAGAAATACAAGACACATACTTATAGCAGGAGTGGTAAAATACATGAGAAAATTTATTACCTAATAAGTATGTTTCAATTGATAACTTTTGGAAGCAAACACATGTTCCTTTTCTCTTAAGGATAAGAGAAGCTTCTAAATATATTCCTCTTAACAGCATTATTTCTCACCAGACAAGTAAATTACAAATAGTTTAATTGTTATTTTAGGATGCTGTAGAAAACTTAATAACATTGACAGACAGGCACATACATTTCTGGGTATTAGTCTCAAATTTGATGTATACTTTTTCATGAAAAACTGAATTGAGAGCAGCTGCAGCTCTTATTTAGTGCAGATCTTGGTTTATTCTATTTTTTAAAAACTTTCAGAAGATATCTGTATATCAAAAGAAATGCTGACTATTTTCTCTAAAATGCAGACCCATTTTAATCAGTACTGGCCTCTGTTTCTCATTTTGCTGATTGCGTGTATTTGTGACCCTTAGATTATAGGGAATGGAAGTGAGCAGCAGCTGCAAAAAGAGCTAGCAGATGTGCTGATGGATCCTCCAATGGACGACCAGCCAGGGGACAAGGAGCTTGTGGAAAGGTCACAACTGGATGGCGAAGGAGATGGGCCTATTTCTAGTCAACTCTCAGCTTCATCCACCATTAACCCTGTGCCACTAGTAGGGCTTCAAAAACCAGAGATGAGCCTGCCAGTGAAACCTGGACAAGGAGGTTAGGATTGCTGCATTGCTTGCGTAACTGAAGGTTATTGTTTTTAATATTTGAGTGTCCACCCTATATTAGGTTTGATTCAGAGCAAGCAAAAACCGTTATCTGTTCTCTAGACTCTACATTCTAGATTTAGGGGGATGTGAGGAGTAAATATATGTACCATTCTGATTTCCCTTTAAATGTATGTCATTTATACCAAAAAAGGAGAAACAGTAGTTAAATGACATTGAGGGAGTCTTATTTCAGAACATTTAAAGATTTTTCCAGGAAAGAAGGAATTTGAGTACAATGTTGGAGAAATGGAGGAATAATGCTTGGTGAAAAGTTGTTTGCTTCAGGCCTGTGTAGCTCTATGGGAATAGTTGTCAAGTTGAAAAAGGGAGCTGAAAGGCATAGCAGGGAAGGAGGAGAAGGGCAATTATAAAGGCTCGTTGGGAAAAGTAAGGTGTTAAAACTGTAGATGTTTATTGGGAAAGGGCAAGCAAGGGAGTTGAGAGAACATAATAAGGTGGCTAAGATGATGAATGAGAAAAATAATTACAACGGTGCACATCAGAGAGAAGACAGAGATAAGATTTTTCAGAGTGGTAAAATACTAGATGTATTTTTGCCCTAAATGTAAATTATAAAGTTGAAACAAATTAGAAGAGGCAGAAAGGTAAATCAGATCTGAATCTCAGGTCCTTTTAGATTTGGGAATGACACTGCAGCAATACCTGAAAATTTTGGTGTTAGTGACAGATTTCTCGTGTGAGATTTCTGGCTTTAATGGGCATTTCTTCTAGGGCAATGGTATACTATCTCGTTAGTACTTAATTTTCAGAACCTAAAGATAACTTGTAGATTTTTACTTGGTATTCATATCATCAAAATATCAAAATGAAAATAACCATCTCCTTATTGTTTCTTTCAGATTCTGAAGGGTCAAGTCCTTTCACACCAGTGGCTGATGAGGACAGCGTAGTTTTCAGCAAACTAACTTATTTAGGCTGTGCCTCAGTAAATGCTCCCAGGAGTGAAGTGGAAGCCTTAAGGATGATGTCCATCTTAAGAAGCCAGTGTCAGATTTCACTAGATGTAACCCTATCGGTGCCCAATGTATCTGAGGGAACTGTGAGGTAAGAGCAGCTTCTTGAAATGTTTGTAACATTTGATCAGATTTCTGACCTGTAGTTTTAAAAAGAAAGCAGTAGTGATCAAAATACATAATTATTCATGTAATGTTTAATTGATCTGGCACATACCTTATCATGTCTTCCAAGGGTTGTGACCCTTATGAAAAGTAGTCACTTAGTTGAACAGTTTTTTCTACTCTTCCCCACCCCAATTGTGTGTAGTAGCTTAGGAATTTAAATGTTTTGGGGATAATTGAAATATATTGACCTGAGAGTCTGCCTGACAAATTATATTTTTGTTTTCCCCCAGTACAACTACTAGTTTGACACATTAGTTCAATAGGCTGATTTTGGAAATTACAAAAACCTGTTGGTAAATATTAACTATTGCAGTACAATCCCTTAATTTTTAAGATGAGGAAACTGAGGCCCAGAAAAATCTCTAGAAATGGCTGTTGTTTATACTAACTAGAATAAATCACAACACTTGAAGATAGCCAATCAGATATCTCTATTAACTAGCTAAATACAGAATTCTAAGTAATCAGATGAACACAGCTGAAATAAAATGTTTTCCCTATTACAAAAAAATATATGCTGAGTTCAGAAAAATCAGAGAACATAAACAAGCTAAAATTTGGGAAAATACTCTTAATTCTCTTCTCCCATTCATAAATACGGTTAACGTCTTGGTTTATTAAGATCCTCTTTGTGTATTTTTAAGTGTGTATGTTTGTGTGTGTGTGTATACCTACATATATATGCATGTATAATTATACAACTGTTAGAATCAACATTTTTAACTGCAGTGGAATTATATTATACGTATCATTCTGTAAAATGCTTTTTTCACTTAGTTTTGTATCATGAATTTCTTTCCATATCAATAAATACAATTCAAATTTTTAATTTGTGATGGATTATTCAGAAATAACCAATCTCACATGTTAGACATTTTAGTTTCTTTTTTTTAATGAGAAAAGTACTACTAATAATAGCTAATATTAAGCTTTTATTGTATGGGCATCTAAGTGCTTTACCTGTAATTTCCTTATAAATAGGTATTTTTGAACTAAATTTTTGTATTTTTAAAAATTTCCTTAGGATAAATTCCTAGAAGTAGACTTACTGGGTCAAAAGTTTGCCCATTTTTATTGTTTTTGATACATTGCCAAACAGCTATCTAGAAATATTGATCCAGTTTATATTTTTGTCAGCAGTGTATGAGAATATCTGTTTCTCTACCCTCGGAAGCATTTTGGATTTTCATGGTAATAAAGTTGTAGCTGTATGTAGATAGTTGTAAGTTAATTATTTAATGTTCCAATCATCTGCATATGTAATTCTTCTCTCTTCTATTTAAAGAACTGTTTCGCAAAGACTTACAAATCCTAATTTTAATTGTATTTATTGTGAAATTTATAATAAAATTTGTTTAGCGCTCATTTCTATATGATTCTTAGTCAATAGTCATTCCCCAATTAAAAGTATATTTTATTCTAATATATTTTAATTCTATAAAGACATGAGAAAACTAGTTTCTCTTGCTCCCTGTTTTCAGAGTGCCTTTGAACCTGGATTAGATCTCCTTCCTACGTGCTTCCATTATGTGTCCCCTGGGCTTTTTCCATCAATGGCCCTGCCCATTCACTGTTGAAACTGCATAATTTCTGTTCAGTCCTTTCATACTTTTGTCTTCAGTGCCCAGAACAGAGCCTGGAATGTTACTAGCATCACAGAAGTATTTGGTGAACGAATACATTTTGAATGAATGACATCTCTTTGATTTTCATTGTATGGCATCCTTTTGATTTTATCTTTTTTTAGGTGTTAACATTTTGTACACTCTCTCACCCCTTATTCGCCATGAATTAAAAGAGTGTGTTTCACTCTGAGAAAGCACATCAGTTTTTTATTTTTTTAAATAATAAAGCAGATTAGGTCATTCTTTTAGGAGAAAATAAAAAGCACAGCTTTAATGATTTCTTTTGGTAGTCTAATTTACCCATTGATCTAGTCTTTATTTAGTTACAGACTGTATAAGAAACTTATTTTTTGTTACTGTTAATGCCTTCTTGATTGCCTCCCTAAAACAGGATTATTAGTTTTTAGTACCATGGAAATTATGTAATCAGTAACTTCAGGAATCCACATACGACTTTTTTAATCAAGACTTAAGATTAATATGATTAGCGTACCAAAAATGGTTTCTGCAATCTTATAGAAATAATGATCTTGAATCATAATATGGATGTAGTGAAAATAGTCTATAATCTCTCAATCTCTTTACATACATCTTTTTTTCTGAGCAGACTTTTAGATCCTCAGACAAACACTGAAATAGCAAACTATCCTATCTACAAAATTCTCTTCTGTGTCAGAGGGCATGATGGAACTCCTGAGAGCGACTGTTTTGCTTTCACCGAAAGTCATTACAATGCAGAGCTTTTCAGAATACACGTCTTCCGGTGTGAAATACAAGAAGCTGTAAGTCTTTAAAACTGTCTGCAGATGAACTTTCACCTGTACCCTCACTATGTTGATATGATTACAGTACTTATGGTCACTTATAAGCCAGATGGAATTCTCTGCTAGTGTTTTATTTATTCCATCCTTGTGGACTGAAATATAAATAAACTAAAAGTTTGGTTAACCAGAACATTTTTGTTGCTAAGAGTTACGGGAGACCAGTTGGCTGCTTTTTGATTGGGTTAGATAGGCATCTTGGTTCTAGCAGTGACCCGTTTGCAAACTGTTCTTTTAGAGCTAAACTGATAGGATTATTTTTATTGTAATAAATATATTCAGATAGTTTCTAACAATTTAGGAAATAATTTTTCAGTTGGATTTCTAGTGTTTACACCATTTCTTTTTTAAAACCCCTTTGGCCATTTTTACTTTTTTTTGCTTTATAGACCTAACAAATTAGATAATTTACCAACAGAAATCAGTGGGGGAAAGATGAATTACTCTCCTCAACAAAGTAGGTAACCTTCAGCCTTAACAAGAGTATTTTATTTGTTGTCATAACAGCCCATTTCCTAACATATCTGGTTGTAGGTAAGCCGGATACTTTACAGTTTTGCCACTGCCTTCCGCCGTTCTGCCAAGCAGACCCCACTTTCAGCAACTGCTGCACCCCAGACTCCTGAGAGTGACATCTTTACCTTCTCTGTGTCTTTAGAAATAAAAGAAGATGATGGTAAAGGTTATTTTAGGTAGGAGATCTTACTCATTTTCTTTGGGTTTATATTAACATGCTGTATTATCTGTGGTTGGAGGGAAACTCTAGATCAGATTATATAACTGTCATACTATGAAATGATTGCTTTTATAGGTAGAGGTGTTTTTTAACTGTAAGTAATAATGGAAAAGAAATAGGCAAATTTGCAGAGGCAAGATTTGAAGAATTTTAAAACAATAAAAAAGTCCTTTCACGTGGGAAAACATACCACGTTACCATGTTCTTCTAGTCAGTTTCAAAGTAACTGGCCTCATGTGAGATATGACAGAAGCCAAGTCAGCTGAATTTGTAGCTATATTTGTTTTGCTGGGGGTTTTTTGTGTTTTGTTTTGTCTTTGGTTGGTTTTAATAATCTAAAGATCTTAAGGCTGTTGAGATCCGGTTTTACTGTTAGAGTTTATCTGAACACATTGGAAGGGGAGAAACGAGGTCTGTGAAGTCTAACCTTGCATATAGGGTCAGAAATAACTGGTTTTGATTTTTAAGTAAAATGATACTTCCTAGAGTAGTGAAAAAAAACCCTGGAATAGAAATAAAAACTTAGATTTCATTTAATTATTGCTACTAATAACAATGTGACCTTTTCCAAGTTTCTTTACATCTCCTGGCAGTACCGCCCTTGTTTATAAAACGAAGTGGCTGGACTCTCAAATCCTTTCTAACTTTAAAATATTATGGTTGCAAGATGATGGACTTTTTTTTTCCCACTCCATAGCCCGTATCACCAAATGGGCACTTTTGGGGATCATATTTGGTTGCATATAGAAGTCTCTTTCCTCCATGACTCCCTCATAAAATGGGTAAAGTGAAATTACATCAAAATATGAATAGTTTCTAATATTTTGCTTTTAAATTAAAAAAGCATAATGACTGGCTCATTTGTTTGGAAAACTGATAACTCTTGATCTCCTTTCAAAGACTTCGGAATTGTCATGCCATCTGGTGGCCAATTTAGTGTACAGTGCAGCTTCCGCTTTGATTCGTGCACTAAAGTATGAGGCATTGTGCTCTGTACTTTCTCATTAGCTATATTTCTTTTCTCACAGCCACACTGTGACATGGTGCTTCCCTGCAGTATGCATTCCTGCCCTGGGAAGTGGAAATTATAATCTATAAAGTTGGTATAAATTTTGTATAACTTTTTTCCTTTTTAAGAAACAAAACAGTTTTTTAAACTGTATTTTTTCCTTTTATTGAAGATACTTATGTAGATCCTGTTTGTGAATTCCAGTTATGAGTAGGAGATTTCTAAGATCTCTCAGAAGAGAAGCACTAGAATAACTTCTCTTCCTTCTGAGATCAGGCATATTCGGGACAGAATGATTACAATCAAAAACATCCCTGTTCTGTTCACCTTCATACCAAGGACTTGCTGTACAGAAAATCCCTGGATGGTCAGATTTGCTTTGCATATTTGTTAGGGCTTTGTTCTCTTTTTGTTGCATGGTTTTACTGAATTTGTAACTTATAGTAGAAATTGGTGTTGTGTAACCTTATATAGTGATGAAGTCATTGAAAAGTATGTCTTTTTTTGTCAGATTTGAACTTGTCAAATGCCAATTCCTTTTGTCCAGTGATTTTATAATATGTCTAGGAATTTATCTACAGAGATAATCATTGAGGTGCCCAAAGAATTATCAACATGAGTTTTCCCCTTGACACCATATATAATAGCAAAATTAAAAAGTGGAAATTAAATGTTGACCAGAATCAGATGGTTAAAATATGATGCATTTTGCAATATATGCAAATATTGAATCGTTATGTTGTATACCTGAAACTAATGTTGTACGTCAATTATACCTCAAAAAAAATACAGTAGTATACCCATATGACTTAACCACCTATCCCAGAAATATATCTGTATGTAATTAACCATAGCACAAGATAGATTGTGGTTTTACCGTAACATAAATAACAAACAAAAGTGCCGTGGCAGGAATTAATGCTCTTCTTTTCATTTCTGAAAAAGTGTAATTCTTACATTATTGAAATTAGAAACCTGCCTTTCAATTTTGCCCTTAGGAAGTTGAAGCATTTTCATTTATCCCATTAAAAGCACTTCACTTTTGTCTTAATCTACCAAATAACCCCATTAGATAGGCTGGGTATTTGATATTGTCCTTGTTTTATAGGTAAAGAAAACCAGGAAAGTGAAGCCTGGACTTCAGTTTCTTAATTTATACAGTTAGAATTAAATGTAAAATTACTTTGTTGGGTCCCCTGACCCTACTAGAGCCCCTGACATCAAGTGAAGTGAATTTCTCCTGCTTACATTCTCCCCTCTGTTTCCTGTTAATGTATCTTTTCCTTGTCCTTCAGACTCAAGACGCCAGAGACTTTATATCCATTGTTGTTTTAAATACTGCTGAGAGATACTATATTTATTTGTACTTTAGCCTCCACAGCACATAGAGACTAGTGTATCTATTATCACTTGAAAATTGAGACCTGTCCCTATCCTTATAGGTGAAAATTTTGTCAGCCACAAATATTTAACAGTTTGGTATGTAAAAGTTTTTCTTTGCGCCTGTTTGTCATTTCTAGACTCCTTTGCTAAGATTCTTTGATTTTCTAATCTCAGTGTTATAAAATGTTCTTTAATTGGTTACTGTATAAGAGCAGATGGGCTTCAAACTGATTTTATTTCTTCGGAGCCACTTTTTAGTTTGAGTAGGTACTCATAGCTCTCATGTAGCCTTTTGTATAGTATCTTCTAATGGTTCTGTTGCCATTATCTTAAAGTTGTACAGTAATAAAACACACTTTAGATTTGCTGCATATTGGCTGATTGCCATAGGCAGATGTTTGCCTTTGAAAACAAAGGAGCTACAGAAAATGGTGTGTGGGAGACTAGGGGGTTTTTTTGGTAAAATGTCATTTTAAGAATATTTTGAACTTTTTTCTTAAGCTGATGTTTAACTTTGATGTTTAACATTGCTATTATTTTTATACTTATTACACAGATTTACAATAAAGTTATCACTGCTTACAGGAAGTGTTAGGCAACAGCTGACTTTTGGCCATATCACCCTCATCTGTATTATTTTTTGAAGGCATGTTGTTTTGAAATTCAAAGATCTATGATTAAGTATCTTTTCTTCACTATATATTTAAACTACTAAGGTGATAATAATTTATTTGTAAAAACAAGTGACTGAATAGAAAGGAAAAAAAACCTAACGTTTTTGTGAGCACCTGTGTGCTGATGCCATGCTAGGTGCTTTGCAAATTTTCACAGCAACAAAAAGACAAAACTAAAGCCACAATTTAGGGGGCATAGAGTGGTTTTTCTAGCTTTTATAAATGGTTTTGTGGATTACATACAGTAATGATGATATTTTCACATCAAGAGGCAGATGAGTTTTCAGTTTCTGTTATGATTTGAAACTCAGAATCATAGAAATCAAATCTGTGATTCTTTTCTGTGCCTGGGTGTCAAATCATAACAAAAGTTGTTCTATTGTGTGTCGTAATAAAATACTTTGGAAAATTAATGAAGTATGTTGTTCTACAGTGCAGTTCCTAAAGATAAGGACAGACAGTGCTTTAAACTGCGCCAAGGAATTGATAAGAAGATTGTCATCTATGTGCAACAAACAACTAATAAAGAACTTGCCATTGAAAGGTAAACATTTTTAGTAAGTTTAACTTAAGTAAAAATTTTAGTTTTTATCAATCTAGTGGAATAGTCATGTACCATGTTCAAAAATGTAATTGTAAAATATTTTGTTCCCTAAGGAATTCTTCTGATTATTAAAGTGAATAGTTCATTCACTTTGAATTATCTCCCATAAATCTTAAGCTGATATGCTGCCTTCAACTATGTGATAATAAAAGGCAAACATAGAATTTGCTTATCTCAGTTAAAGAAGTAAGGTTTATTTTGGCAATGTTAATTTATTGCTAGTTTTAATATGTCCTTCTTTTCATCAATAAGAATTTTTTTAAGTGTCCTAACTTTAAAACATCTTTTTTGTGTTATCTTTTTTCCAAATTTATGTAGTTCTCTTTTTTTGCAGGTGTTTTGGTCTTCTCCTTAGCCCTGGAAAAGATGTACGAAATAGTGACATGCATTTACTAGATTTGGTAAGGATTTTTTTTTTAAGCTTATTCAGTATTTCCTCAATAAAGATTCTTTCACTTTTGTCTCATCTGAATCTAATGTTCAAGCATGTTTATGAAGGTGTTCTTGTAAGCGCTAAAACAGTAAACAAAGATAAGGGAATTTCCTTATTTCTGACCTGGTATTTACTTAGTCTGATCTTAGACCTACTTAGTCCCAGCTTCAGTTTCTTGACTGTGTGATAGTGAATAATTCTTGTTTATCATGTAGGGTTGATGTGGGAAACAAGGGAGAAAATTTGAGAGAGAATTATTTGCAAACTGTCGTGAACTTTATAAAAGCAGGTGGTATTAGTAGTATTGCATATGAAAACCTTTATTTTTCTAACTAAACTGTATGTGGTAATTATTTACTTGATAGAAGAATTCATAGGTTTTGGTAGTAAATTTTCCTAATATTTCTATAATTTAATATGATTCACAAGCATTTTCTTTACATATAACTTTTCAGGAACAATTGCGTAAATAATTGGAATGTTTTTCTCTTTCTTTTTTTGCTACTATCTCTTACCAGTCTTCTTTTCTCTTTTTTTAAAAAAATTTTTTCTTCTTCTTCTCCCCAAAGCCCCCCAGTACATAGTTGTATATTCTAGTTATAGGTCCTTTTAGTTGTGCTGTGTCAGACACCACCTCAGCTTGTCCTGATGAGCGGTGCTGTGTCCGCACCCAGGATCTGAACCAGCGAAACCCTGGTCACCAAAGCAGAGCTTGTGAACTTAACCACTCGGCCATGGGGCTGGCCCCTAATTGGCACTTTTTAAAATTTTAACTGTAATCATTCACATACACTTCTACCACATTTTTCTTAAATATCTGATCCTCTTTTGTATTGTTTTCTTGGTTTTTTTTGTTTGTTTTTTGAGGAAGATTAGCCCTGAGCTAACATCTATGCCCATCTTCCTCTACTTTATGTGTGGGATGCCTGCTACAGCATGGCTTGATAAGTGGTGTGTAGGTCCGTGGCCAGGATCTGAACCGTCAAACCCTGGGCCACCTAAGTCGACTGCACAAACTTAACTGCTATGCTGGGCTGACCCCCTCCTTTATGTTCTTGTAACTCCTGTTTTTTAAAGACAGCAAAGTAGGGGTTAGCTGTTGTTCACTTACTTTGGCACTAATGTTTGGTTTTACTCTTTTCTTTAGGAATCTATGGGCAAAAGTTCAGATGGAAAGTCCTATGTTATTACTGGGAGTTGGAATCCAAAATCCCCACATTTTCAAGTTGTAAATGAAGAAACTCCTAAAGGTGATAGAAATTGCTAACATCATGAACAGAAATTTTAGTCCCAAGAGGAAACTCAAACCTTAGGACCACTCATTTCAGTGTTTACCTAATTCTGTTGAAACCAAAGAATTTGAATAATTCTCTGAGTTTATTATTAAATTTGACCTGTAAACCAAGTATCGTTTTTCCCCAATTATTTTCCCTCTCTCTCCCCTTCATTTTTCCTTCCTCTCCTTGCCTTTCTATTTATGTACTTATTTATTTACAGATTTGTAAATTTTATTTATTTTTGTGAAGAGATAATGTATGCGCATATGGTTAAAAATTCAAAGGATATATAGGGAAAAGTAAAACTCTACCAAGTCTCCAGGGCCTCACCCCAAAGGAGACCACTGTGACCAGTTTCTTGTGTGTTTCAGATATTCTGTGTATGAACAACCTTTTTCAAGATAGTTCCTACTCTTCCTGAATGTCACTTAAGGGCTCATAATATTCTGTCCTGAAAATGTAACGTTACTTGCTTTTTCACTTTTTTCTCTTTCGTTTATTCATAGCACTATAGATAAATGGGTAAGGGATAATAGATAGTTACTTTTGTTAACCAAGGTTTTAAAAGAGAATTCCCAGTGTTGGCAAGAGTGACATAAAGAAGCCATATGCCATTTTTGCAAAATAACCTGAATGTACATTTCATAAGCTTTAAATTGTATACTGCTATCACTTGCTAACTCTGCTTCAAGGAGTCTATCCAAGAAAAGAATTCTCAATACAGTAAAAAAGTTTCCCAAACAGCAATTTATCTGATTGTTTTAGATTTTTATTTAATTGATGGATTACCTTAAGATATCTTGAAAGTTTGTATTGAAAGTAATTACTTTTAAATTAGTCACATGAGGAGATATATTTCCATTGTTTTTGTTTCTCCTCTCTCTCTCTAGATAAAGTGTTGTTTATGACCACAGCTGTTGATTTGGTAATAACAGAAGTACAAGAGCCTGTTCGATTTCTCCTGGAGACAAAAGTCCGAGTTTGCTCACCTAATGAGAGATTATTCTGGCCCTTCAGCAAACGTAGTACTACTGAAAATTTCTTTTTAAAACTGAAACAGGTACTGTACTTTTCTGTAAATATGGGGGAGAGGGAAATAAGAAAGGAGAAACCACTTCTGAGGTTGATTTATCATTAATCTAAGCTATCTGTTAGATCCTTAAACAGTCATATATATTTTCCAAATATTAAGAGGAAAAAATGTCTTGTATTTTTACCCACCTATTTATCATTTTTGTTGCTCTTCATTTCTTCCTGTAGAAGCAAGTTTCCATCTGGTCTCACTTGCCTTCAACCTGGAGAACTTTTAGGATTTCCTTTAGTGCAGATCTGCTAAAGACATAACTCTTAGATTTCTTTATCTGAAAATGTCTTATTTCACTTTCATTCCAGCAGGATATTTTTACTGGATGTAGAATTCTGGGTTGAAAGTCTTTTTCTGTCAGCACTTTAAAGATATCGTCTCACAGTCTTCTGGCTCCAGTAGTTTTTTATGAGAAGTTAGCATGTGTTTATATTTGTTCCTATGTATGTAATAAGTCATTTTTCTCTGGCTGCCTTTAAGACTATTTTTTATGTTTCATTTTCAGACATTTAACTATGATGTGTCTAGGTGTGGTTTTCTTTCTGTTTGTCTTGCTTGGCATTTGCTGGGTTTTGGGATTTTTAAATTTATGTTTTTCTTTTACCAGTTTTGGGGAAAATCTGGCCCATTATTTCTTTCAAGTTTTTTTCCTGCCTCATCTCTCTTTTCTTTCCTCATGGGATTACAGTTACACATTTTTTAGATCTTTTAATATTATCCCACAGAGCTCTGAGGCTCTACTTATTTTTTCAAATCTTTTTTTCTGTTTTTCCTTCAATTAGAATACTTTCTGTTGACCTGTCTTCAAGTTCACTTGACTCTTTCTTTTGTCACTTCCAATGTGCTGTTAAGTCCATTCAAGGAATTTTTTCAAAATTCCAGATCTTATATTTTTTATTTCTGAAATGTCTGTTTTCTTCTTTTTTTTTTTTTTTTATAGTTTTTGGGTTTTTTATGATAGTTCCTCTTTGTTCTTTTATTTTAAGCAGATTTTCTTTTATATCCTTGAGCATAATTATAATAAAGCTACTTTATAAATCCTTGAGTGTTAATTCTAATGTTTACTGAGTCACGTTTTTCTGTTCCTTTGCCTATCTAGTAATTTTGGAATATATATTAGACATTTTTAATGATAGCTTGTAGAGCCTATGTTATGGTTTTCTGAGAATCAATTTTTTATTATTTTATTTATTTTTTTTTTAAAGATTTTTTTTTTTAATTTTCTTCCTTTTTCTCCCCAAAGCCCCCCAGGACATAGTTGTATATTCTTCGTTGTGGGTCCTTCTAGCTGTGGCATGTGGGACGCCGCCTCAGCGTGGCTTGATGAGCAGTGCCATGTCCGCGCCCAGGATTCGAACCAACGAAACACTGGGCCGCCTGCAGCGGAGCACGCGAACTTAACCACTTGGCCACGGGGCCAGCCCCTGAGAATCAATTTTTTAAAAGAAATCTGTCAGTTAATTTGGTCAAACTCCATACTCTGTCTTTCCTCTGGTGGGCAACAGATGAAACCTCTGTTCCCTTCTTTTAGATTTTCTTGGCCCCAGTTGCCCCACTACTTACTGCTCCTTTTTTTGCTTTCCTTTGTATCAAAACTCCTTGAAAGAAATCAAGTTCACAGTGACCTAAATTGCTAAATCCAGTGGTCAATCTGACTCTGCATCTTACTTGCTTTATCAGTAACATTTGATATGGATGATCAGTCCATTCTTCTTTAAATACCCCTCTTTCACTTAGCTTTCAGGGCATCTCAAATTTACCATTTCCAAAAAGGTCTCATTATCTCATCCCCCACCTCTAAAATGCTCTATCTACCTGTCTGTACTATCTCAGTTCATGAGCATCTTCTCCTAATAGTTGCTTGGACCAAGAATTTTACTTTGATTTTTCACACCTTTTATGCAGTCTGTCAGGAAATTCTGTTTACTTTCAAAACATATCTAGAATCTGACCACCTGTTACCACCTAGATTACATTAACCTCATCCGAATCATCGTTTTTACCTGGATTATTGCAGTAGCCTTTTCACTCATCTCCCTGTTTCTGTTTTTGTCCTCTTGTGATATATTCCTAACATGGCAGCCTAAGGTCATGTCATCATTTTTCTGCTCAAAATCCTCTAACCGTATTTTACTCCATAAAAGTCAAAGTCACAGTGATTTATAAGACCCTATCTGATTTGCTGCCTATTGCATCTTAAACTAATTCCTTTCTTACTACTCTTCCTTCTTGCTTGCTTCCTCTGCTCTAACCATGCTCTTTAGGGCCTTTGCTATTAACTGTTTTTTCTACCTGGAATGTTCTTCCCCTGGATCTCACTTGCTATTATTCACCTCCTTCAAGTCCTCATCATCTTCAAGTCTGCTCAGAGTTACTACTTTGGAACTCATGACTACCCCATTTAACACTGCAGTTTGCCTGCTCTTCCGCTAGTACTGCCATCCCCTTTCCCCCAACTGATATATTTTTAATTTTTTTACAAGGCTGTTACCTTCTAGTATACCACATAATATACTTATTTTTTTTTTAAGATTTTTATTTTTTCCCTTTTTCTCCCCAAAGCCCCCCAGTACATAGTTGTGTATTCTTCGCTGTGGGTCCTTCTAGTTGTGGCATGTGGGACACTGCCTCAGCGTGGTTTGATGAGCAGCGCCATGTCCGCGCCCAGGATTCGAACCAACGAAACACTGGGCCGCCTGCAGCAGAGTCTGCGAACTTAACCACTGGGCCATGGGGCCAGCCCCTAGTATACTTATTTTTGTTTTATCTGTTTTCTATATTAGAGACCTGTTCTAAGGTAGTATTCCTAATCTGTCTTGTTCACTGATTTATCCTTAGCATCTAGAACATAGTTCGCAATAAATATTTGTTGAATTGATTTTATTTACATGTAACTTTGATCTTCCATTATACAAAATTATAGTGTTGTATGTGGATTTACTTGTATATATTTTTCTGTAGCAATAAATATTTTGATTCCAGCGTATCCAAGTTAGCCCTTTTGGTTATAGTTGGAAAAGTGTAGCAAGAAAAATAGGAATAGAGATTTCTTTTCAGTGTTGTCTTAAGAGACAGAAAGTAAACCTGGGTCCCAGCACTTGTTCTCCCATCTCTATACTGTGGCAGGAGCAGAGGATTAGTGTAGGGTTATCATCTAGAACTTGGCTTTGGAGTCAGAGTACATGGATCTTACCACTGACTAGTTTTATGACTTTGAGCAAGTTCCTTCAACTCTCTGAGCCTCAGTTTACTCAGCTGAAAAATGGCAGTGGTAGAATCTTCCTCATAGTGTTATTGTGCCATTAAGTGAGAAACTATACAGCACACTTGGAATAGTTCCTGGCGTATAGTATATTCTCCATACATTTTAGCTATTGTGATTGAGAGGGACTGTGGAACCTCAGTGGGACAGAGGGAAAATAAAAAACACTAAGTCATAAAATCAGAACAGCATTGATGATTTCGAGGATCAACCTCAAGGGAAGAATGCTTCCGAAAGAAAACCAATTTACAAGCATCATTTTAAAAGTTTGAGGAGTGAGTGAGAATGATTCCTAATAGTTTATAGAATAAGAGATGATAAGTAAAAATTAATGCCATAATATTTTTGGTATTAATTTGTATGTAAAAAAAAATATTCTCTTTAATTAGAATTCTGTCTCTTTTCTCTTAGTGAACATAAATAAGATTCCCCGATCTTGCTTTTCCCTTGAGGTCTTATGTTATACAACCTTGGATTCAAAGACTGCATGGGTTTATAGGGATATTACTTTTGTGGTTTAGTCTAGAATATTGTATCTAATTAGGCTAACAAATGACTTGGCAAGGTAAACTAGCCGAAAACATATGTATACCTGAGACATAGCTTGAATAGACTACGCTAGACTCACTCTTAAGGTTATGAGCTAAACATAGGCTGAGTTTTCAATATTTTCTTTGCAAAAAGCAGTAGTTTATATGTGGAAGCTGGGAGGAGGGCAGAGAATTCCTGAGAATAATCTTTCATGTTTCTCCTTATTTGGATAAGTCTTATTTTGGGGGGCGTGGGGCACGTGTGTGAGGGGTAGGGAGTGGAAAAGGAGAGAGAGTGAGTGTGAAGAATTTGAACAACTTTTTGCTGTCTTAGAGCACTGTTAATCTCCTCCTTTGTAACCTAAAAAGTAAGTTTATTTATTCCCTCTTTTACATTCATGTCATTAAAAAGTAATAGCAGCTACCGCTAATGGGGGCTCTACTGTGGTCATCATTCTACTAGCTACTTTCACTTTTTCTGTCTTTTGTAATTTTTATAGTAATCCATTGAGGATAGTATTCTCATTTTATAGATCCAGAGATGTAAAATTAGTAGATGGCGTGGAATGTTGTGTGAACAAGATCCATACCTAAGCCTTCTAAGAGTCTCAGCCCTCTGGCTGTTTCTTTCCATAGAAACATTCTCCTTTTGTCTTTCTTTCTGTAAGAGTATTTTTAGGATTTACTTAAATCAAATTAAGCACAATTTAAAATTTTAACCACTATGCAGTTCTCATTAGACAGAAAAGGAAACAATGCTACAGACCAAATTTTTAAAATACAAAATTTATAGTTTCTGTATATGGCCGTCAGTATGGGAAAATGATTATAGAAGTGTTTTTAAAAATACACATTTAAAAATTGATTCTTTTTTTTTTCCCCACTAAAATTATCTGGTGACTCAGTAACTCCTTTTTAGCCTGGAAGCCTTCCCAGCTGTGGGGATTGTTATGTTAAGATGGCATGATATAAGAGAAGAAACTTTTAAAATTAGTGAGGAAAGAAAGATTGATTTCTTGGATTTAAATTTTCAGGTATCATTTATTAAAAGAGTAAGAAAATAGTCCAAAAACTATATTTCCAACAGTAACATAAGGTGAATTTAAAAAACCAACTAAGCATTCTTAAAACTAGAGAAGTATAGAATTTTATTGCCAGAGACTATAGGGGACTTAAAAAATCTTTTATAAAATTAGTATCTTATAAATGAAGAAGCAGATGTCTGAAAGAGTATGTGATGTGGTCAATAATAAATAAATAAATAGTAAGTAGACAGTTAAGCAGTATAACCATATTGGAAACCTGGGCCTCTTATTTCTGTTTGCTCTGTGTGTGTGTGTACGTACATACACAGGCACATGCACACATATGCAGTAAGCTGCTGTACCTCTCAAGATAAAAAATATGAAAATGCGTTCTATACCAGAGTTCTTCAACTGCTAAATCTGGAGGCATATGAGGGTAGATTGTTCCACTATTCCTGGAAAGTGTGATCACTTGGTTAAGGTGGTGACTGCTGGATTTCTCCTTTGTGAAAATAGAGTTTTCTCTTTGCGTTTAGCAAGTAATCTTTTAGGTGGTACTTTGTCAATTTCCTAGTACGTTCCTCCTCAGCAACTTTCTAACTAATGATTTTAGCATCCGTGGATGCTCCTTGCCTGAATCAATTGATTTCATTCACATATTTTGGATAGTAAGTTACCATTACAAGATTTTCTTCTTTTCTTTTGCATTTATATATTTTATAATATTGAATATCTTAATTGCAATAACAGTAATATATTTATTGGCTTTATCCCGTTTTATCAAAGAATTAAAAATAGTATGCAGGAAGCACCTTTAATGTGTGATTTTTATTTTATTGCTCCCAGCAAATTTATAGCAAAATCTTTATAAAGCTGTAAAATGTCTTTTGAGAATGGTACTATTATATGAGTTTATGAAATACAGATTTCAATTATTTAAAATTCCAGTGAGGACAAGGTTATATTTTAATACAGTTACTCTTGGGGATAATTAGCAACAATTGATAAACTTGCACCATTTCTCCAATATATACAGTGCCACACTGCAATTTACATACAACTTATGTTGTATAAGTTTTTTTCTGTTGGAGATGAAACCCATACTTTAATATGAGTATATAAAAGTCAATATGTAAACTTCTAAATGAAGAGATTTCGAAAATATTTAATGTATTATCTCATCTTTTCTATAGATGCTTAAACAAATTTTGGGAGAAACATTTATTCATATAACTGTAATACCTATGTACTTTTGCATGTTTCTTATTCTGCATATATGAAAAATAGATATGTAATATGAAGCGATTCGAATCTGTGAAGTTTTAAATTCTCGTTTGTTGATAGTCATTTAAAAAAATCAGTATTGCAATTAATAATAAAACTATTCAGTGAAGTTTAAGATTTTATGGAACTTTTTTTGTCCTTTGAACATGTTCCAGTAGGATTATAAAATCAGTACTATGTTCAAGTTATTTGCAATATTTGTTTTTCATTGTAGTCATGTTACCATTTGACATATAGTTAGATTCATTTGTTTCCATATTTTCAATTTGGGGGCTTAGGGTATGTCTTTTCCCTTTTAGGTTTATTTTATTTTTTGAATATTTAAAATATTTATGTGGTACAAAAGTCAAAATTACGTAAAAATGTATACTTTCATTCATATCTCCCTCCCTTAAACCCCATAGGAAACCATTATTATTGGCTTCTGTTATCTTTCCAGTGTTTCTTTTTGTGAAAATAATAAAGTACTCCTATATATTTTTAACTTTCTTTTTAAACAAAAACTAACATATGTAACATATACTGTTCTGCACCTTACTTTTTTAACTCAATCTATGCGGGAGATCATTCCACATCAGTTCATAGAGATCTTCCTCATTCTTGTTTAATGACAGCGTAGTACTGTGTTGTTTGGGTGGATATGATCTTTTCAGCTAGTCCTCTATTGATGGATACTTGGTTTTTTTCCCCAATCATTTGCTGTTCCAAATAATGTTGCAATATAGAACCCTTTGCATGTGTTGTTTTGATTTTATGAAAGTGAAGTTTAGAGTAAGTTCCTCTTAGCATCACTGGCACATGAGTTAATTTTGCTTATGTAATTTTGTTACATTTGCCAAATTCCCCTCTATAACCATAGAGATTAGCCAACTATGAGAGTACCTGTTTCTCTACAGGCTTGTCAAGAGTGTGTTGTAAAACTTAAAGATCTGCTGGTAGTTTTAATTTATTCTCTGATGCAGACAAGCATTTTTTCATATGTTTAAGGGTGATTTTTCTTTTCCTTTTCTGTGAATTGTCTCTTCATATTTTTTCATTTGGGCCTTTTTCCTCTTAATTTTTAGAAGCTGTCTATATACTTGAGAGATTAACACTTAAAGATATAAGATGCAAATACTTCTGGTTTGTCACTTGGCTTTTGACTTAAATTATGAGTCTTCTAGACTTTTTTGCCGTGTAGTTTCTTTTTATATGCTTGAATTTTCAGTTTTTTTCTTTAAAGTGTCTGTATTTGGGGTCATAATTAGAAGTGCTTTCTCCACTCTCAAGTAATAAAAGAATTTACACATTTTCTTTTATTACTTATATGGTTTCGTTTTACTACTTTTAGATCTCTAATTCATTAGTATTTTATTCTGGTGTATAATGTAAAGTATGGATCTGATTTAATCTTTTCCCGAATGGCCATCCACTTGTCCCAACACTAGTCATTGAAAAGTCTTACTTTTCCTCCAGTAATTTGAGATGCCACCTTTGTCATATATCAAATTTTCATGTGTGTTTGGACCTCTTTCTGGTTTTTATATTCTTTTCCATTGGTTATGTTACTCATGCACCAATATCCCACTGGTTTAATTAAGTAGACTTTATAATATGTTTTAATGTCTGGTAGGGCTGCCTTCCTCCCTAGTTGTTGTTCTTTTTGTGAGTTTTGCTGAATATTCATAATGGTTTATTTTCATAGAAACTTTAGATTCAACTTTTGTAGCTCTGGAAAGAAATTATTGGTATTTTTGGGGGGAGAATTGACACCTTTATGATGTTGAGTCATCTTATCTAAGGACACGTGAGTCTTTCCATTTATTTAAGTCTACTTTTTATTTTGTCTTTTAAGAATCCTTTTTAAAAAGCTTTTTATTATAGAAAATTCAAACATACACAAAAATAAAAAGAACAGTGTAATGAACCCCCATGTACTAATACCCGTCTTCAATAATGAGCAACATTGTTAATAGCTGGCGTTCTTGACTTAGAAATGGGGTCTAGTTCTCGACTCTTAGGTTTATCTGACTTGAAAAGGCAGTATTGCTCTGGTCACTCTTACAGAAGAATTTCTAGGTGAACTGCAATGTTTAGCACACGTGTATAGTCTCAGAAATGTTTTTAAAGATAAAGAGCTATTGTTCATCTTGGAACTGTTGCAGATAGCAATTAACTAATGTTTCAAAGAGTAATTTATAACAAAACAAAAAATGTAAATCCTATTCCCTATCAAACTATAGTATTTAAAAGTTAAAAATCATAATTACAAATTTAGAATGAACATATGTCAAAGATTTTAATTTAATTCATTAGGTAGTGAGGGAACCAGTAAGATGGTAAAACCAGTGCTAAGTATTTGAGGAACTTAAGTTTATATAGTCCTTCCTTTATATAAAAAAGAAAAAAAAAAAGAATGTTAGAACAAGATTGCTAGGTTAGAAACAAAATTGGTTTATGTCCTATAGGTAACCTTTGGGTTATCTTTTCTATTGGACAGAAATCATTTACATATCTTCTGGACACAAATCTACAAGTTAATATATAACTTCACAGATTCTGGGTCCTTAGTTAATAGTAGGCAGCTAAGTAAAAATCATTTATTCATCTAGAAAATTAAGTAGTCCTTGTGTAGACATGTTAAAACAAAGTGGGCAAACAACAGTCTATGGGTCAAATCTGGCCTGGTGCTTGTTTTCATAAAGTGTTTTTTTTAACACAGCCACACTCATTTACTTACCGTCTGTGGCTACTTTTGCACCATAATGGCAGAGTTGAGTAGTTGGACAGAGACTACTGGCCCACATAGCCTAAAATATTTACTATTTGGCCCTTTACAGAAAAGTTTACCGACTCCTGTATTAAACAGTTCTTCAGGATGATATTGAAAGGACATGTTGCCACTATCTTGGCCTTCCAGGATTGGGGTAATTTTTCTTAAGAACCCAAATGAACATTGAGATGATAAAATCTGCTCTGCCTGGCATTTCTGTACCTAGTGAACCTCTTATTCCCCCCTTTCTCTTTTTTGTATTTTTACTTAATGCTTCTCTCTTTTCCTACAGTTCTGCCTTTCCTCCTGCTCTGTATTTCACTTTTTTCCTCCTCCTCAAACTGCCTGAACTATGGAATGTTAATATGTTTAAATATTTTACTGGTAAAGTTTTATATTCCTTGTTCTTAATTTTTAACTTAGGTCAATTTAAACTGTTACATGTTTCCTCAAAATAAAATCAAACTACAAACCAATTTGAGTTATTAAAATTTTTGTAGATTCTGCTAATCTCTTTTCTGTTAGTCACCTCTACCCCTATCCCTAGTTGTAGCTTTAATTTGAAGAAAAGTTTCCCACAGTATTTCAGTTAAGCTAAAGGAATGGGGGAAAACATGGAAATAAGAGTACTTTCTTAGTCATAAACTTTGTTTTAGAATATTTTAAAAGAATTTTTTCATGTATAGTTGTATATATGGAAACCTTGAAGAACACCTTAAAGTAACTTGGAAACTACAGAATGGTTAACTTTTTAATTCACACTTACTAAATATTGGTTGTTGGGTGTCTGATGATATAGTCTGAAGGCAATAAATAAAATTGCAGAACTAGAATCCTGTTCGTTAAACACTCTATTTTCCTAAGGGTTTTTAAATTTAAACATACAGTTTCTTATTTAGAAAGGATTACATTTAGTGTAGATATTCACAGTAATACCTTTTTATTCTCAAATCCTCTATGAAATCAGAAGTAGTGCTCAATTCAGAAATGATTTTACCTCTTAATGTTTTTCATTTTCAAGATAAAGCAAAAAGAGAGAAAGAACAATACTGACACTTTATACGAAGTTGTGTGCTTGGAAAGTGAATCAGAAAGAGAGAGGAGGAAAACTACAGCCAGTCCCTCAATTCGCCTGCCGCAGTCTGGATCTCAGAGTTCCATGATACCTTCTCCTCCAGAAGACGATGAAGAGGAAGGTAAATTGTAGGGAGAGCTTAGCTTCTATTTTGGGGTGGAGGACCATGCAGACTATTATAATTTTATCAGGGAATTGATAATGTGAATAGCATTTGGAATTCTCTCAGTAAATACTTACGAGAGTCTACTATATGCAAAGGACTCTGGGAGATTGAAAATTGATTAGTGCAAGACCTTCTTTAAGATAATTGTAATCAAGTTGGAAAAAATGAGCTTTATAATTAGTGCTTTTTTAAAGAATAAAGTCTTAACTTAGTGTATTAGCACACTTTTAGGGCAAATATGACACAGATTCCACCTAAATAAATGTTCCCGTCTCAACTGATTGATTTTACAGGAACAATTTCACTTGCCAAAATGTGCCTTTCACACATGACCTAGTCACAAAATATATATACCTAAATATACACATATATATTTATACGTTATTGGATTTTCATACGGATAAACATTAGGAATCAATCAGTACTTTTTTTTTTTCCTACTTTTTCTCCCCAAATCCCCCCAGTACATAGTTGTATATTGTAGTTGTGGGTCCTTCTAGTTGTGGCATGTTGGACGCCGCATCAGCATGGCTTGATGAGTGGTGCCGTGTCCACGCCCAGGATCCAAACCGGCGAAACCCTGGGCCACCAAAGCGGAGCACAAGAACTTAACCACTCAGCCATGGGGCTGGCCCCTCAATCAGTTCTTTTTATTTTTTCCTCCTCTTTTTCATGGTTATATCTGTGAACTAATATTTCAGAGTGTCAGTGTCTGTTAAAAGATACTATATAGAAGTGAGAAGTGGAGGGAAGGAGCACAGGAAAAGTGACAGTTTGGGAGGGATTTTCTAATTCATAATTTTGTACCAGGCTTTAACTTTTAAGGGGGAAAAAAGCTGATTATGGTAGAAGGTCATATGAGGCATGTGTCTATGTGAGGTTCACAGGAAGTCTTCTGGAAATTCATAGAGGAGAATCCATTTTTCATCATGGAGAGTGTGGTGGGGCATCATGAGTAGTCCTTGAGCTGCAACTTTTGAAGTAAAGGAGAATTGAGGGATAAATGGGCTAGTTTGGGTAAATCCATGGAGGTGGCAGGAATGATTGATTAGGTTAAAAGAAATACATATTCATAATTATATCTACATTTTTCCAAGTTTAGAGCAATATTATGGACACCAATTACTGGATGCTTAATATGTGGTAGGCAGATACTTTGTTTATAAAGTAAAATAATACTTTGTTTATATAAGCCTCACAAAAATCCTGAAAATTAGAATTTATTTTATCTTTATTTCACACATTAGCAAATAGAATCTCAGAAAAATGAATTTGCCCAAGGATACACAGCTAGAAATTGGCAGGGAGGATTTTAATCTAGGTCTATGAGTTAACAACCTAAGCTCTCTTCTGTCTTCATCTCTGTGCGTTTAGTTCACATAAAGCTTTCTGAAGTGCAGAGAAAGCACATGTGTTGTTTTTGGAGGAGACAGAGACAATTTAGAGTCTCCCTGCAGAGCCAATTTAAGTCATGTGTTAAAGCTGGGAAATGTGGAGTTGTCCCCACTGTTTAAGATTGTCTACTCTAACGGGTAGTCTTGAGACTTGCAGTTTCTCCTCTAGGTCAACACTATTTAAGATGGCAGAGCAAATAAAAGTTTATAGAAAACTCCTGCCTATGAACTCAGCAATCAAAAATCACCAAGAATTGAGAAAGACATTCTATTTATTATGAAACCAGAGAATGCTCAAATCTCCATACTATAGATTTTAAGGAATGTCTACCACCTACAAAGAAATTTGGGCCCAACTAAAGGGTAACATCAGGACTGACATCTAGTTGTAATCTTTAACAGGCATAGATTTTTTAATATAATTGAGGGGATTTAGAAGGCCTTTACTGACAATTCTTAACTAGGGAGAGAGAAGGACTAATGGTAACAGACAGTCCATGGGAGAATCAGGGAACACAAGAACAGAAGGTCTGTAGCAGAAGAGAGTGTGTGCCTTTTGTCCCACTTTGTTTCCCTGCTGTATAACACAATTCCTGGTATGTAACAGGTGCTCAGTAAATACTAGTGGGATAGGGAACCCCCCGAGATCACCCCCAGGTGAAGAGCTAACGACAGAACTGTGACTGAAGAAGACTGTGCAGCCATGCCATCTTTTAATTCTCTCTAACCCAGTATACAAACCAGGGAAGCTGGTCCTATCATGATCTGTTTGCTCCCTGGAAAGAAATGGCTACAGTCCTCTGGAGAGGCTCCTTACTCATAGGACATTTATGCTCACAGGGCAGGAAGCCAGCAGTTATAAAGGAGAGGTGTTTAGAAACAGCATTCTGAAACTGAGATTGCCTGCTCACTCCCCATTCATACTCCTACCTTAGGTATATGGAGTTCTAAAGACAGATTTCAAACTACTATCCAGATTTGTTGAAAGCATCCAAAACAGTAAAAGATCTTCCTAATCTCTTTGAAGGAATTGTCATCTTTTGTAAATTTTAGTATTTTTTCTTTTCTCCAAAGCCCCCCAGTACATAGTTGTATATTCTAGTTGTAGGTCTTTCTGCCTCTGCTTTGTGGGGCACCGCCTCAGCATGGCCTGATGAGCAGTGCTAGGTCCACACCTGGGATCTGAATAGGCAATACCCTGGGCCACCAGTGAAACCCTGGGCTGCTGAAGCAGAACCCGCGAACTTAACCACTCGACCATATGGCTGACTCCTTTAGTATGTTTTTTATAGATGCCTTCCCCCAAAGAGTTGTTATATTGATACATTAGTGAGTAGAGAGTTGAGGTATTAGGAAGTAGGCCCACTTCTGGCAAAATAGTGAAGTAGAGGAAGTTTATCTTAGTGCCCTCAAGCCTTTCTCTTTTCCTTATTCATCCATTTGCAGATGATGTCTCACTTATATTCAGACAGACCTCTTCCCTCTGACCATCAAAACCGATGATAATGTCCAAGACATTATAATGTAAAGAAGTTTAATAATAACTATCATGGATTTCTGAGCCTTAAAAATCAGTGCTACTAGATAATTGCTGTCTCTAGTAGGTTTGCAAATTCATGATGTAGTCATCAGAGGTGTAAAGATCCAAACTTTGTTTAGGTAGGTTAAGCTAAAAAATCAAGAAATAAAATTGGTAAGGACACATGGAAACAAGTACTATTGTACCCAACTAGTGGAAACGTAAATTGGTAAAACCATTTTGGAAGGCAGTATGTCAGTAAATTTCAAAATCCTCAAAGGTATGCATTTTTTAACCAAGGAGGTCTACTTCTGGCCATATACCCAATGAAAGCAATGAAATATGTTCATCCTGATACTATTCGTAGCAAAAAGTTGAAAACTCCCCCAAGTGTCCAACAAAAGAGGACTAATTAAGTAGATATCTTAGTCCATATTTTTTCCCCTGCTTTCATTGTACTTTTCAATTCCTCTCACATGGCTTTGTCAGTGTCACTTTTTTCACTGTCTTCATATCTTGTAATCTTTAAATTCTTCTTTGAATTTGCTTTTCCTAATTACTTGAATTGTTTGATTTATTTTGGTCATTTTTAATATTTTTGTGATTTCTATTATAAATTAATGTATGCCATTGTAGAAAATTTAGAAAGTCATAAAAACATAAAAGGAGAGAAAAAAATCAATCATAACTCCATCACTCAGAGGCACTAATTATTAATGTGTTGGCATAGTTCGTTCCAGACTATCTTCTAAACATAGATTAAATCATAATGAAGCTTTAGCTCTTGATAGTTTTATTTTATGTGGTATTTTGCCGTATGTAAACAAACGTCAACATGTAATTACATTGTAAACATGTATCATTACTTATTCTACCATTCTCTACTCTCCTATTGTTGGACACTTAGGTGGTTTATAATTTTTTTTAACTGTTGTAAATAAGACTGCTATATATTTTCATGCATAAAGCTGTTTGCTTTGGAAAAGGAAAGAGAACATACCATATTTTGAGTGCTACTATTTTATAATTAAATGGCTGTTTTCTGTAGTTGACATAATATGCCTGTAGGGAAAGCAAAAGAGAATTAAAGAGATTACAGCATTCCACCTAGGACCATTTTAGTTTTCTTTGTATTTACACCTATATACTAAAGGAGAGAAATTCTGACTTTATGCTCCCAGTAAAATCTTTCAAGTTTGACTCTTACGTTTCCATGTCATTCTTCTGGCTAGCGTAGCCACCTCTCTTATCCTTTTTTGTGTGTTTTGTTTGTTAAAGATAACGATGAACCTCTCTTGAGTGGATTTGGTGATGTATCCAAAGAATGTGCAGGAAAAATTCTTGAAACCTGGGGAGAACTGCTGTCAAAATGGTAAGTTATGATAGTTCTCCTTTTCAATCTGTAATTCTCATTTTGTGAGTAGGTAATCTTACCTAACTACAATACTTAGTTTTGGAACCAATAATAGAAACCTCATTGGTATGGGGTTTGCATTCTAGATTCTCTGTTTTTAGAAGTTTATAAGGGTAATAGTGAAGATCTGAAATCAACTTTCAGAGTATCAGAAACCTAATAAATACTTATTGCTGCAGAAAATATTTATTCAAATATGGAATTCATGGAAAGAATAAGGAAAGAGGTCCTTTATATTGAAGAGGTTAGGAACCACTGACTGGTTATGATAATATAGGATAGTTAAGACAATACACAATAATAAGGGAAGTTGAGAGGATGCTCACACAATACATAGAGCCACAGAAGAGACCCCAGGTGGTATTTTTCCTTATCTGTGTTATATACTTAAGGTGACAGAGCAGAATGTAATAAACACAGTATATATTAACTGCTCTACCAATTACTTCTCCTAGTAACACTTGTAAAATTCAGGAATTTCTCCTCAGCTCAAGAGATAGATTGATAACAATGTAAAGAAGCATTATCCTATAGACTAAGAAGAATATACCACCTTCAGCTACTAGTGAAACCAGAGATTCTCTGGTATATCAGATTGGTGAGACATTTATGTAGTTTTCTTTTCTCTCTGTAGGATGCCAATATATGCTGAAAAATGCTGATCTTGAAAGTGATCTGAGCACTTGTCTATTTCTGACTTTCTGGTTATTAGAGTTGTCATATAAGCTCCCCTTGGGCCTGTTACTTTGGGTTTGATTTTTCACAGGAGTTTTAATGGTTGAAGCCTTTCACTCTATTCTTAGTAAAACTGTGTCTCAACATTTAAAAAAAACATCATGCCCTTAAGAGATAGGACTACAAATGGGCATCATCTGCTTCTAGCACTCTCACAATGCTTTACACTTTTGGTAAAACACTCTCTACAATAGGAAATGTCAAATGTGTACAGGAGGAAAATGCAGACCAAAGCATGGTTTGTCTTTACACAAGTGGTTTTAGTAAATGAACTCTGCAAAAACCCCGCAAGGGAATAGTTCACATTTATTTTTAATATTTCTTCGGCAATCAGGAGACAAACCTGCTGATGCTCTCGTCACAATTATATTTTCAGTTCAGTGAATTTGGAGTGTTTGGACTGCTGCTGGCGGGAATTTCTTCTGTATAAAAAGTTTCTTCTCTAAAATAGAAATGTAATTGAATCTTGACATGGTTACATAATAATATATTTAAAAATCATTTAGATATAGCATTTAGACTCTAGATTTTATTAGATGAACTCAGCAGTATTTATACAATTGTTTGGAATTTGTTTTGTTGTCAAGCTTTGTTTATTCATTTTGTTATCATTTAATTAAGTTATTTCCTTCTCCCACTTTCTCAAATAAATTAACTTCGGTTTCCATCTGTCTGAACTGTCTTCAGGGTGTTAAAACTGTTTTTGCTGATTTCAGTCCTGTCTTCAGAAATAATAATATAGCTTCTATTCTTCATTTCATTGTTATTTTTTTCATCATTATTGCATGTTTTGTATAGATAGGAAGCATCGCAATATCAGAATTTTAGAGCCTAGTAGACCTGGCTTCAAATCCTACCTCTCCTACTTCCAGACTGTATGGTCTTGGGCAAGTCACTTAACTTTTCTGAGTCTGTTTCTTCATTTACAAAATACAAGTCTATAAAATTACCCTTCAGGATTATTGTAGCTTAAAAATAATGGATGTTGTAGTATTAGTAATTGTAGTAAGAACTTATAAATTTGTCATATACCAGGCACTGTGCTAAGTTGTATGCTCTATTTCAGCTATAACAACCTTATGTACTAGTCTCCATTTTTACAGATGAGGAAGCTGGCTCAGAGATTGTCAGCAATTCTGGTTAGTAAATGGCAGACCCAGAATTTTTAACACCGTGAAGTCTTATCCCAAAACTGGTTTATTTAACTCTACATTAGATTTTAGTGGCAATGTTAGTAATAGTACCTTTGACCTCTTATTCTCCAAGTTCATTTTAATGTGACTCTTAGTGGGTAAGAGAACTAATGTCAGTATAAAATACTATGCTGGGTTGGATAAAGTTAATATTATCCGTGACATAAAATTGTTCTGAAAATAATTTTACCAATATAAATTAAGCTAGGGTTACAAATAAACCTAGAGTTAGGTTTATTTTTTCTGTAAAGGGCCAAATGTAAATATTTTAGGTTTTGCGGCCCAGTAGTCTCTGTCGAAACTACTCAGCTCTGTTGTTGTGGTGCAAAAGCAACCATAGACAATACACAAACAAATAAGAATGGCTGTTTCAATAAAAGTTGATTTACAGAAATAGGTGGTGTGCCAGATTGGCCCATAGGCCATAGTGCAGCAATCCTTGAATTAAGTAACCTTTTTCGTTCTTTCTGCTCCCAGCTCTTCAACTTTCATATAATTTGTTTTTCTAAGCAAGGACAAAACTGTATTAAATTGTCTGTAGCTCTTGCATTAGGGTACTAGCATCATGGAGTTAACCATTTTAAAATGTACTGTGCATTATTCTGCTAGAATTCTGTGAACATTCTGAGAAACATCTCAGACCTTTTTAGATTTTGGTAGTGATCATTTTGTATCAGTAACTTCTGCTTAAATCTGATAGCCACAGGAGCTTCTTCATGTCAGGATTCTGTTTTTATTGACTCGTAATGGTGGCCTTTAAATCACAAAGCAGCTGTCATATAACAGGTAGAGCATTCATTGGTCTTAGAGTTTGAGGACTACCTCAGTCATTTGACAGACTTTCTTGAACAACTTCTCCACCTGTAAAACTGGAGATACTACCACTACCTCAGATGGTTGTTGGGAGGATCCAATCAAATTGTATGCAGAAGCACTTTGTAAATTGATACTAACATTTCAAGACAAGTTTTATTTCCCCCGTTTTATAGATGAGATAAATGAAGCTCAAAGACTTTAGTAACTTGTTTTGATGTTATAATAGTACAGTAGAAACTTTTATTTTTGAGGAAGATTAGCCCTGAACTAACATCCACTGCCAGTCCTCCTCTTTTTGCTGAGGAAGATTGGCCCTGGGTTAACATCTGTGCCCATCTTCCTCTATTTTATATGTGGGATGCCTGCCACAGCATGGCTTGATAAGTGGCGCGTAGGTCTGTGCCCCAGATCCAAAGCGGCAAACTCTGGGCCACCGAAGCAGAGCACGTGAACTTAACCATTGCCACTGGGCCAGCCCCCAGTAGAAACTTTTTTATCTACCATTGTCATTCCAAAAAAATTACTTGAAGCAAGGTATCATAAAAACTGCTGAAAAGCCTTTATTTTTATTTTAACTTAGAGCATATAAATATATAGTTCACTTGTCAGTTTTGATGCAGGGCCAGGCCCTTATCTTTGGCTATGTGTCCACTGGTTGGATCTTTTTTTTTTTTTTTTTAAAGATTTTATTTTTTTCTGTCTTCTCCCCAAAGCCCCCCAGTACATAGTTGTATATTCTTCGTTGTGGGTCCTTCTAGTTGTGGCATGTGGGATGCCGCCTCAGCGTGGTTTGATGAGCAGTGCCATGTCCACGCCCAGGATTCGAACCAACGAAACACTGGGCCATCTGCAGCAGAGTGCACGAACTTAACCACTCAGCCACGGGGTCAGCCCCTCCACTGGTTGGATCTTTGCTTTGTTTTTTTTTTTTTTGATATAAGCCACAACTGTAAACCTATCGTTTCCAGTCTTGCTTTTTATTAAAAAAAAAAAAACAGTAGGGGCCAGCCCAGTGGCTTAGTGGTTAAGTTCTTGTGTGCCATGTTAGTGGCCTGGGGTTCACTGATTTAGATTCCCAGCACAGACCTACACACTGCTTACCAAGTCGTGCTGTGGCAGGCGTCCCACATGTAAAATAGAGGAAGATGGGCACAGATGTTAACTCAGGGCCAGTCTTCCTCAACAAAAAAAAGGAGGATTGGCAATGGATGTTAAGTGAGGGCTAATCTTCCTCGAGAAAAAATAAAGAAGCAGAGCAATAATTTAAAGATACTTAGGAAGCAGTCTGACTGCAGAATTCTTTCCTCTACCCAATGTTTTATGTTATCTTGGCCACATCTAATTCAGCAACTTTTTTTTCTTTATTAGTATGTTACCTTTATTAAGTCATTGTAAATTATTTAATGTAGTTTTCATAAAATAGCACTCTTTAGAGGATCTTTCTTTTATGCATTTATGGATATGGCTTTATTTTTAGGCATCTCAATTTGAGTGTGAGACCAAAGCAGTTGTCGTCCTTAGTAAGAAGTGGTGTTCCTGAAGCTCTTCGAGGAGAAGTCTGGCAGCTGCTAGCAGGTTGTCACAACAACGACCACCTGGTAGAAAAATACCGAATTCTCATCACAAAGGTAAGGGGATGATAATTCAGCTTCAGCATTAATCCTTTGCGAAATTTATTATGAAAAATCATTGTGGATGTTTGATTTCCAAGAAATTTAATAATTCCTTTATCTAATATAAGAATAGAACTTTTATACTTTTAGGGCAAAGTTGGTCCTAGTGTTGGCCGAAGAAGGCATAGATTTTCTTCCTTGGTTGACTTCACCTTAGGGGCACAGGATGTCCTCTCCCCGTTGTGTATCTAAATCCTTTTTGACCATAATTACATTTTTAGTCAGATCATTTGGGCTATACAATGTGAAAATTCTTTCTTTGGTTTATTTTAATTCTTTTTACACTTTACCAAAATGTGCTTTTTGTAGGTAAGGCCTACTTCTAGTTTCTGTGTTTGGAAGAACATGGGTCTGGTATCTTAAACCATATTCTTTTTTAGTTATTCCTCTAAAGTGAAGAATTCTCACTTTTTATAGCATCCCCTTCTCAATTTCATGCATTCCTTAAGATTTTGCAAGTGAAGCAGCAAAAACTGTTCTTTGTACAAGCATACAAGAATTTAAAGTAATTTTCTGGGAGGTTAGGCAATGCTTTGTGCCTTTGCGCCCCTGTTACTGGTTTTAGTTTTTGTTTTTATTTTCTCAAATTCTTGAAGTGTTTATCTTTAGGAAACAGTTTCTCCAATGATATGCAAATCCCAAACCTGGGTTATGAATGAATTACTCAGAACCCTCAATTATGCATGTGAATTTTTTAGTATGACAGAAGGGTGAGACTTCTTTTAAAAATGAATATCATCTCTATAAAACTACTATTTAAAAATAAAAACAAAAAACAAAACCTTATCGGGAAAGAACAGCATTTGGACATGAAATTGGACCTTACCTCACCAGAAAATCACTTTTATTTGCTGAAAATATTATTCCTTCTCATCGTCTTATTTTCAGACAGATGTTTTTTCTGTCAAGAACCAATATTCTGATTCCCTCCATTATATTGATATAATTGTTTAACCAGCATTTATTGAGTGCCTATTATAACCACAATGCTGGAGCTAGGTGATCAAACACAAAAGCACTTAACTGTCATACGATAGACGTATGTCATATCATAGTCTGAAAAAGCACAGTGGGAGCCATTGAAAGGAGTGGTTAATTCAGCCTGGGAGAACAGGAGAGTCTTTTTCAGGAATATAACATTTAAGACGGTTCCAGAAAAGAGCTCCCCAGGCCTGGAAGGATGGAAGAGCATTGTACTTGTAGTCTAAATGGAGGTTTTGAAGAATGAAGGTATGTAACATGTATAGCCAGCAAAGGTGAACCTAGTTGATTTTTTTCTTTTGTTGGCAGATCATATTTTGGATATATAATTCTTATTTGTAACTCGATCTTTCTCGTTCCTCTTCTGAAGTCTTTTGAAATGTTTGGCCAAAAACTATTTCTTAAATGTTTTTTGTGTGGCTATTCATACAGATAATTTAAAAACATGAAGTATTCTATTCTTTTGATTCTACCAAAGGGGTGACATCTGTTTCTCGAATAGGAACCTGGTAGTTACATGATGTGTAAAAAATCAGCTGTTAACGAAATCTAATATATTCGATGAATATTTTATATATGTTGGCGTCGTGTTCTGTGTATTTCACATTAAACTTTTATGTGATGTTTATGTGTTCACATTAAACATTATGCAGATGGCTAAAACCTAAAAAGATTTCTAATGAATGTATATTAGTTTAAATTGCTGGTAGGTGATCAGAAAATACAAATTATTTAACCATCATAATGTTGATGAATGCTTTTTTTGTTTTACACTACAGTGTTATCTTATATAAGTTGGTATTGCTTTTCCTTTCTCTCTTCTTGGAAATAATTGTTATTGTTGTATGATAATGGTAATTGACATTTTTTAATTTGCTCAGAATTTTTTTGCGGGGAGAAACTACTTAAAATTTTTTTTATTTTTATAGTGAGCTGTTATTTACATAGGCTAAAATACATAACTTTAAAGTATACAGCTCAATGACATTTTACGTACAAATACACTGCTGTGAGCACTTCCAAGAGGAAGAACATATCCATCACCCTGAAAAGTTATTCTTGTCCCCTTCTAGTCATAACCACTCCTGCTTCACCCGTGAAGAACCATTCCTCTGACTTCTCTCTCCCTAGATTAGTTTTGATTGTTCTTGAACTTTATTTAAATGCAGTCATACAGTCATGCAGCATGTATTTGTTTGTATCCGACTTCTTTTGCTCATCTGTTTTGCAAGTGTATCAGCAACTCTTTTTTTTGCTTTTATGTTTTTAATTGCTGAGAGTATTCCATTGTTTGAATAAGTCACACTTTTAGAACATTCTGCTGTTATAGATGTTTGGACCTTCCCCCGCCCCCAGTTTTAGCTATTATGAATAAAGTTGCTGTGAACATTCTAGCATATAGCAGGTGTTATGGTCTGAATGTTTGTGTGCCTTGAAATTCATATGTTGAGACTTAACCTCCAAGGTGATGGTATTAGGAGACGGGGCCTTTGGGAGGTGATTAGGGACCAGCACTGTTACAAAAGAGGATCCAGAAAGATCCCTTGCCACCTTCCACTGTGTGAGGACACAGCAAGAAGTTAGCAATCTGTTACCCAGAAGAGGGTCTTCACTAGAGCCCAACCATGCTGGTACCCTGCTCTTGGACTTCTAGCCTCCCAAACTGAAAGCAGTAAACTTCTGCTGTTTATAAGCCATTTGCTCTGTGGTATTTTGTTATAGCAGCCCAAATGGACTAAGACGGCAGGATTTGTACATATTATTATGTAGATGGTTATTATTATGTACATATACATTTGTAGACGATAATATTTACATATGCATATATATTACTAATTTCTAGAAGCTATTTATTTATTCTGAACGTGGGTTCTTTGCCAGATCCATGCTTTGTGTTCTGGAATTTCACATGTAGTACATTACCTTAGAGATGTCTTTTGCTTAGCGTCTTCAAAGACTAAATTTAAAGCAAGGAAGAGTAACTTGATTTATAGAAAAAAGGCCAAAAAAAATTTAAGTTACAAATAAAACTGATGAATGTCTTTGTCATCATCTTGCTTTGTCAGACCTGTCTTGTAAGGAATTTTTCCATGTGGCTTTTGTAATTCAGGGACAAATGACCTTTCAGCAATATAGAATAGCATAGGGATACAGTCATGCATTGCTTAACGATGAGGACACATTCTGAGAAATGTGTTAGGTGATTTCATCATTGTGCAAACATCGTAGAGTGTACTTACACAAACCTAGATGGTATAGCCTTCTACACACCTAGGCTATGTGGTACTAATCTTATGGGACCGCTGTTATATATGCAGTCCATCATTGACCGCAACATTGTTAAGCAATGTGTGACTGTATAAATGTTTTAAGGTGTTTCTTATTTCAATAAGCAGTGCAGTTCAGAATGTGCTCTTTCTCCTCCCTGTTTTCTTTAAGTGAAAACTTTTTAGATTTTTCGTCTCGAGAAAAAATATAATAAATAATAACTGCCCTTTTTTGAGTACGTAATATATGTCAGATGCTGTGCTGAGCACTTTATATCCATTATCTCAATCATAAGAAAATCCTTGTGAAGTGGTAATTACTATTTCCATTTTAGAAATAAGGAAACAGGTTCAGCAAAGCTTAGTAATTTGCTTATTATAGCTCAGCTAGTAAATAAATGATAGAGGCAAGATTTGAACTCAGGACTGATTCCAAAACTGTTCTTTTCTCTTATCCTCACTATTTGTTTATCCTTGAACTTAAATAAAAATTTCTTTATACAGATATGTCTCATACAGAATTTCATGTAAACACATAAATGTGATTTTATATATATATATATGGTTTTTTTTTTTGAGGAAGATTAACCCTGAGTTAACTGCTGCCAATCCTCCTCTTTTTGCTGAGGAAAACAGGCCCTGATCTAACATCCATGCCCATCTTACTCTACTTTACACGTGGGACGCCTACCACAGCATGGCTTTTGCCAAGCCGTGCCATGTCCGCACCCCAGATCCTAATTGGCAAACCCCAGGCCGCTGAGAAGTGGAACGTGCCAACTTAACAGCTCCGACACTGGGCCGGCCCCTGTTTGTTTTTGAGGAAGATTAGCCTGGAGCTAACTGCTGCCAATCTCCTTCTTTTTGCTGAGGAAGACTGGCCCTGAGCTAACATCCTTGCCCATCTTCCTCTACTTTATATGGGGGACACCTACCACAGTATAGCTTGTGAAGCGGTGCTGTGTCCGTACCCGGGATCTGAACCGGCGAACCCCAGATCGCCAAAGCTGAACGTGTGCACTCAACTGCTGTGATACCTGGCCTGCCTCCCTTGTTTGTTTTTAAGTGTGGTCTTTTATTCAGCTGTTCTTCTGTTCATAGATATTTGTTTCCAGTTTTTAGCCTCTAAATAGTGTTTTACTAAACATCCCTGCATATATTCTAAATCTTTTACTTCTATGGAATAGAGTCTCAGGAATGTGATTGCTGAATCAAAGAGTAACATGTTTTTTAAATTGGTTAATTTTCTTTTCCCTTTTTTTGCTGAGAAAGAGTCATCCTAAGCTAATATCTGTTACTGATCTTCCTCTTTTTGCTTGAGCGAGGTTCGCCTTTAGCTAACATCTGTGCCTGTCTTCCTGTTTTGTACGTGGGTTGCCGCTACAGCATGGCTGCCAATGACTGGTGTAGGTCTTGCGCCCAGGGATCAAACCTGGACCGCCAAACTGGAGCCTGCTAAACTTAACCACTAGGCCACGGGGCTGGCCCCTGGTTATTTAATTTTCATATTTAATTTGCTTATATCCAGTTTGCTTCTCTGAAAAAGCCTGACAGTTCACAGTTCTACCAGCAATGTAGGAAAGTACCTTCTGATCCATATTCCAAACAGAATTAGTTATAACCATATTTAATTTTTACTATCAATGGCTGTAAGTGATGCCACCATATCTTTAGTTGGCAATTCCCTGCCTACCAGTAAGATTGAGCATTTTGCTCTTCTGTGAATTACCTCTTCATGTTGTTTGTACATTTTTCTTTTAAGTTTTTTTCAGATGTCAATTTCTAAGCATTCTCTATGTATTATATATTAATTTTTTGTCTTCATTATAAATATATTTCTAAAACTTTAATTTTTTTTATTGACTTTGTTTATAGTTTCATGCCATACAAAATGTTTTCATTTTTTAAGCAGAAAATTGTGTCTTGGTTAAGGTCTCTCCTCCCTCTAGATTTTGCAAATGTAGTTTCAAGATTTTTATTGTATGTCTTATATTTTTACATCTTTAATCCATCTGGAATTTATTTTTGTACATGGCATATGATAGCAGTCCAATTTTACTTTCTCCCAGATGGATAACCAGTTCTGCTACTCCTATTTTCCTACTGCCTAGAACTACCATCTTTGTTATATCTTAAATTCTCATAAATACTGGGATTGGTTTCTGGATTGTTCTGTTTATTGATCTGTTTGTATATTCCTATACCAACACTGTTTTGGTTAAGGAGAGTCTGAGTTATGTTCCAATATCTGGTAAAGCAAGACTTTTTTTTACTGTTTCTTATTTCATATTTTTCCTATCTATTCTTACGTGTTTAATCTTCCATATAAACCTTAAAAACGTTTTCTCCAATCTTACCACCACTACTATCCTATAGGTTATGTATGGATTCTAATTTGAATTGCATTTAATTTACATATTAATTTAGGGCAAAAGTTACATTGTTACAATACGTTACATCTAAGAATATGGTGTATTTTTCCACTTGTTCAGATTTTACTTTATTATCTGTCTGTTAAAGACTCAGAGTTGCCTTCATTTCTGTGTTGTTCCTCTTTTGTTAAATTTATTCCTAAGAATTATCTTAGAGGGGCGGCCTCGTGGTCAAGTGGTTAAGTTTGCATGCTACACTTCGGTGGCTCAGGGTTTTGCTCTTTCGGATCCTGGGCGTGGACATGACACTGCTCATCAGACCACGGTGAGCCGGCGTCTCACATAGCACAGCCAGAGGCACTCACCACTAAAATATACAGCTGTGTACTGGGGGTTTGAGGAGGAGGAGAAGAAGAAAAAAAGAAGATTGGCAATAGATGTTAGCTCAGGTGCCAGTCTTTAGAAAAACAAAATTAGCGTGTTCTTGCTATAGCAAATAGAATATTTTTTCTGATTTCCATTTCTAGGTGCTAATTGCTACAATAGAGAATAGACGATTTTTTTAATTCTTGATCTACCTCTTGATATTTTGATTAGTCCTCCTAATTTTATATTAGCATCTTTTGAGATTTTCAGGTAACAGTAGTATCAGCAGCAAAAACCGTTTCCCTTTTTTTCACTGTTTATGCAGGATACTGAATTTTCTTGCTTTTGTTTTTATATTTGGTAGAAGCATCAGATAGAAGACATTGCATTTGCTAGAAGACAGTGTTAAATGATGATGGTGATAACTGGCATCCCTATCAAATTCCTGATTTTAACTAAAATGGTTTTAATTTTTCAGTCTTTCGGAAAGCACGCTGTTCATTTCTTTTTTTGGTAAATAATTTTTATTTTACTTAAGTGATTTTCTTCTACCTCTGGCTTTGAGTTTTTATTAGAAATGTCTAAGGAATTTTATCAAGAGCTTTTTCAGCTGTTAATGAATACGATTTGTTGATGGAGTAGATAGGTGATCTATCAACATGTGATGGTCTTCTTGATATTGAACTACCCTTGGCTTCATGGAATAAATTTCTACAGACCAAATACTCCTAGATTCTTTGTTTTCTGTTCTATCTGGTCTTTGACCAAGGGCTCCTCAACCCTGGTTTCTAAATAGAACTTGTCAGACACACATGGGGAAGAAACCCTAATAGGCCTTTCTTACTTCCAGTTGTAAGACCTGTAACTGTTTGGGTCTGGTGAATCAGATAAATGGGAGTTGAGAATAGAGGAAAAAGAAGACACTTTCTGGTCTTGAACTTCCAGAATCATTCTCTGGTTCTTCTTTCTTTTGATTATTTTTCACCTTTTATGTCAATGACTTTTTCTGTTCCTTTTATTTATTTTGCTCAGTAGGAAAAATTTACATCAGTACTACTTCCTTAACGGATCCTTTTAATAATGAGAGAATAATGAAATAGCAACATACTCTGTTTCTCTTTCTTCCTGTCCAGTCAGCCTTGTGTTTTCTGAAACCTGCTTGCATTGTTTTCTCTAGTGCTTTTAGTGATAAACTTCAGTGGTAAGAATTTTTTGCCATGAATTTCGAGCTTTTATCCAGAACCTAAAGTAGTAGCAAGCCTGTATAACCAATACTTGCGTGTCTAATTGTTTGTCCCAGGAAGCCCTGGAGGCTCAGCCACATTTTAGCAATCTGGAAAATAATTTAAGTATCTAATTATAATTTTGTTGTTACTCAGATTGTTTTGTTTTTAATTAAAAACTTCTCTCGGTAGATTTGGTAGTAGTCAAGGATTCAATATTTAATCATAAGAACCTGCTGGTGGATACCAAACCAAAAAGAGGTCAGTTTAGCCGAAAGAGTTCTGACCATGGAGTTAGGGAGCCTGAGTACTACTTTCAGCTCTCTCACTAGCTTATGTGAACTCAAATGGAGTTCTGCACCTATGACCGTTCATTCCCTCTTCTCTGAAATGAGGTTACTGAAGTAAATGATCTTCCTTTAAGCTTTAACATTCTGGAAAATTAGATAACGTGTTTGAGTCCTGCCCCTCAAAATAACCTGTGATTCTACTGTTTCACAACTGAGTATTCTTGCTATCTGATTCTATAAGAAAATAGACTGTGAGTGGACTTCTGGAACTATATTGTCTGCTCCTCTGTAGCAGTTGCTGTAATAGGTCTGCTACAGACTGAATGTTTTTGTCCCCCCAAAATTTGTATGTTGAAATCCTAATCCCTCCAGTGCAGTGGTATTTGGAGGTGGGGCCTCTGGGAGGTGATTAGGTCAAGAGGGCAGAGCCCTTATAAATGGGATTAGTATCCTTATTAAAAAGACCCCAGAGAGGTCCTTTGTCCCTTCCGCCATGTGAGGATACGGCGAAAGACGGCTGTGGATCCTCACCAAACACCGAATCTGCCAACACCTTGCTCTTGGACTTCCCAGCCTCCAGAACTTTGAGAAATAAATTTCTGTTGTTTATAAGCCATTTAGTCTATGGTCTTTTTGTTATAGTAGCCCAAATGGACTAAGACAAGGTTCCTTCAAATTGTTCTTTGTGAAAATAATTTTAAATCCCCAAATCCCATCTCTGTAAAGTCCTGTCACCTCTAGCGAGTTTCTGTAAGTCATTTCTGTCCAGGGAGAGCTAAAGATTTCCTGAGTTATAAGACTGGAAATGTATTAGGTTTGATCATATTAAAATTGCTGATACTTGACAATTTTTGGTCGACAAATAGTTTCATACATATCAACCTAATAATTATAGATGAATTAAACAGGTATCATACTGGGGTTTTACATGAAAGATCTTTCCATCTAAAAGCAGAATTGCCTATTGTTTTATTAGACATTTGTTATTTAGTCAATTAGAATTAGCTTTGAAAGCCTACTTTGTGCCAGCCCTGAGTCTTGTGGATATGCCCATGAATAAAATATACCTGTTCCCTGGTTTGTGGGAGGCTACAGTCTAATGAGGGAAATAGGCAGTTAATTAACCAATTACAGTAAAGTTACATGACAGTTACAGAAGAGAAAATACATATTGCTGTGTTGTAAATGACGAGAAGTTCTCATCTAAGGTTTCAAAAAGGTCTCTTGTTCAGAAATTATCCAGGAAGGTTATTGGGGTAGGATAGGGTGCTGCATGGTGTGTGTGGTGTTAAAAGTCAGAGGGGAAAACGTACTCAAGGGTGAGAAAGAGCTTGACAATTTCATAGTGTATTAAAGGAGATCAGACCAGAGAAGGTAGGTAGGAACCAAATCTTAAAAAGCTTTAAATAAGGCCTATTTAAGATTTCAGGCTATAGAATGTCATTGAAGCATTTTATGCAGGCAGATTACATATTCAGGTTTAGAAGGCAGTATGCAAAGTGGTTTAGAGTGTCCATCTAAAGGTAGATTTTGTCTTGGTTCAAATCCTAGTTCTGCTGTATTCAAGCCATTGACATTGGGCAATTTAACGTTAGATTTTTGTCTCCTTATCTATAAAATGGGATAATAGTAGTACCTTATTTGCAGAGTTTTTAGAATTAACTTAATTAGTGCATGAAAACACTTAGTACAGTTCATAGCCCATAGTATAAATTACTGCTTAGGTATTGTTATTATTTGTGTTATCACTATTAGTTTTTAAAAGACCATTCTGGTTACCTGAGTTAGAATGGAGTAAGATTACTTGCAGGGAAACCTGTTAGTAATTCAGGTAAGAGATAATTGTGACTTGGATTGGAGTAGTGGCAGAAGGGATAGAGAAGGAGATGCTATTTGAGAGAAATTTCAGAGGTAAAATCCTTGACGCTTGGTGATTGAATGAATGTGGGAGGTGAGAGAGAAGGAGGAATAAAAGATGAGTCAAAGTACCTCAGATTGGTTTTGGAATGGCACTGATATAAATATACCCACATTGGCTGCACTGAAATATGTTAATTAAATAAAGCAACATTTAAAGCTCATAAGTGATATAGTGCCCAGAAATGAATCTTACGAATTTGAAGAAGTGAGATTGATCCTTTCTTATTTGTAATAATTAAGCTGCTGAGTAGGTTGGGAGAAGAATAATTTGAATAGTCTTTTCCCTCTTTTGTTTCATGTTTCCTTTCCCTTTCTGCCTTGTTTCCTTTTTAGTTCTGTCATTGATATTTTAATTTTTTAGTATGAGGTTGGACCATATAGAAGGTGCCATTTTTATAGATCAGAAAATATTTAACCAGAAATAAAAAGGTTAAATATTGGCAATTTCATGTGGTTCATCTAGTTTATTCTCATTTTGCAAGAGTTTTTAACTGGGGCTCTAAGGTCCATTTTGAGTTAGATTGAGTACCCCAGTGACTCTGTGAAGGAATACTGCTTTGATGGCATAAGGACAAGTGGAGCTGAGTGCGGTGAAGAAGGTCACTTAAACCTGGCCTCATCCACTCGTTCTGGCTCTGGGAGGACATCTTGCAGCCAGGTTTTTTTGTTAGCTTTAACCAAAAGGGGCGTGTTATATAATATAACTCGGTCTGTTTTTTAAAAAATCTGATTATAGAAATAATACACAGAATTGGGAAATTCAGAAAATATGGACAACCAAAAAGAAAAAACGAGCAATTGCTTGTAATCCCACCGTCCAGTGAAAAATAGAGTTGATTTTTAATATATTTCCTTCCAGTCATATATGTGCAAAAAGTTACTATGTCTTTTAGAAAAAAAACAAATCATGAGGTTGCGTTATTTTAAAAAGGAAATGTTTGTATAGATTTTTGTGAGGACATAGATTTATTGCCACCCGCTCATGTCATTAATAATTTGTCTCTTCTGAAGAAAATGTTTTTCTTTAATCCAAGACAAAACATTTCTCTTGACTGATTTGAATGTAGCCATCAGGCCTTGTTTTTTTTTTAAGTTTCCTATATGAATATTTTGATTATAACTCCAAGAGTGGTTTTACTAAAATAGAAAGGAAGTTGAAAGAACTATTATTGTATTTATGACAGCAATATAACAGCTGGTAGTTTCATTGCGTTTTTATTACATTTTTAATTTTTTCAAGTTATCAGCCAAGGTAATATCTGCTTTTATCAGCATAACTGTCTAGTTTTATACATGAGATACCTGAGATGTATAGAGAATAAGTTACATGCCCAAGTTCACAAGTAGTTGGGAAAGCCTGGGCTCCTGACTTTGCTTAATTTTTTTTTCCATTTATTGAAATATAACTCTTTCAAATCATTCCTTTTTTATTCAATATTTATTGAGCACTCAAAAAATGGGAGTTCTAAAATAAAGAATAGTGGGTAACCTAGTTTGGCTGGAGGACAAGGTGTTTGGGGGGACGTGGAATAGTGAAATCAGATTGGAAAGGTAATAGGGAGCCATTGAGTCTTCTTGAACGGTAGAGTACCATATTAAAGCTTGTGCTATTGGATATTTCAACAAGGTGGAAATGAATAGATTAGAAAAATGGACAAGACTAGAAGTCTAGATGATATTTAGTGATGGCCTAAAGTAAAGTATTAAAAACTGAAAGGAGGAAATGAATTTGAGAGCTGTTGTAGAAATAGATTCCCAGGACTTGGTGACTAAGAACAGTACATTGAGGGAGAGAGTGATCAAGATGATTCTTAAGTTTCGTTCCCGAGAGCCTGGAAAAACGTTGGAAAAAAATGAAAGAGGTTTGTTTGGTGGGAAAAGTGTATTTAATTTTGGATATGCTATGATTGAAGTCTCTACAGGACATCCAAGTGGAAGATGTCTGACTAGCAGGCAAATTGTAGGTGGGAAAGGGAGCTCAAGAGAGTCAGGGCTGGCGACATAGGCAGAGAAATTATTTGTCTAGAGGGAATAATTGATGCCATATCATCATTCCTTCTTTCCAGGTACCTTTAGTGCCTTACATATGGAATAGCCTCAATGTATGTGAGGAATGCATGACAGCAAAGTATGCAAATCACTGTTGTGTGCCTTAGAAGCGGACAGTCACAGTAAGAGAGGGCACTTGAGGATTCAGAGGAACTCAGCCTCAAGCAATGCAACATGATTGGTGGGAAACCACGGGCTATTTAGGAGGGTTATTTTAGTTGTATGAGAAGAAAGTGAGTAAATTTATATACCCACTATGTGCTAAGTATTGGTAATCATTTTGTATGCTGTCTCCTTTATTTCTCAACAACTCCTTGAAATAGAGAGTATTACACCCATTTTATAGATGATGAAACTGAGGCTAAGTCATGTTAGAGCAAGAATTTGAACCAGATGAGTGTGTTCAGTGCCATAGGTCTTTTTACTATACCATACTTTGCCATATTTTCCAGTAAGACCTGTCAAATATAGCTGTTAAGCTTATGCTCAATAGGTGTTTGGTTCCTTGCATTTGTGTAATAAGCAGAGTGCTTCAGATCTTAAAATGTAATTAATTGAATTCTGATTATGGGTGGCCATTTGCCTGCAATGAGAAAGCATGTGTGCGAAACAAATGAAAAATGAAAGTTGGATCACATAATGTGTATCTCCACCCAGGTGTGCAGACCTTCTGGGATGCTTACAAATGCCAACATTTGTTTATTTTACTCTACAGGATGTATGGAACTTTATTTAGAAGGATGAATTGACAGTCCAAAGACACCTAAAGGAAAAGATAGCAAAAATATACATTTCTAATTAGCTGAAAATTGTCATCATTTATGGCATTACCATAAGAGCCACAATATAATCCCAATTTGCATTGTTTTAAGTAGGCACAAACAAGATTGTGTATTCTTAGATACAAACGCTAAGTTGTACCGAGAGACTTCCTGTAATTTTCAAGTCTGGGTGGAAATGGATACGTTTGCTTTTTCATCTTTTGTTTGTATATTTGTGTACTGCCCAGCAAGCTGGAAGCAAGAAATGGCATCTCAGAACTATAGCGTAGTGTCAAATACAGGAACGATGTAATTCCTCTTCTATGTCTGTGCTATTTCTGCAGTATTCAGATTGCGTGAGATTTTCTTTATTTTTCTCTTGAAAAACTGAATTTTAAGTTTTCTTGTTATTTTGGTCATCTTAATATTGGCCATTATCTGTTGAATTGTGAGAGAAAATTAATGCTGAATATTTAGGTTTCCAGCTAGAATTTGTGCAGCTGAATTATGATTCCTCAGTTGCCGTGAACTGATAACACACTTTCATTCTTTAACATTGCTCTTTGTTCCTTGGGAAAATGCTACAAGAAAACAGGAATTTCCCCTCAGCATTAGCCCTTTGGCAGTATGTTTCAGTCTAATTCCTGGCTGGCACTCTCTCCGGGTTACTACCACTTCTTACTAGCTGTCTAAATTCTGTTCATCTACAAGAAGGGGGATTCCAGACAGACGAGGAAACAGCTTTCAAACACTGCACTGCAGGCATGTTAAGTTATCCCCCCACTGTGCAGTCTGGAAATCGGGGAGCACCTCTATGGCGATGAATTCTAATAAGCTGCTAAAGATGCCCGAGTATGTGCGCACACAGGCATTTTTTTTCCCCTCCCCCGCTTCTTCCTTTTCCCAAGCCCCCTCTTCTCCCTTTTCCCCTCCTACTCCTTTATCCCCTCCCTCTGTGTCTCAGTGCTGCGGTAAACGGGGCTGAGGCACATTCCTGCTTTACAAGGCTTTCTGTTAAGGATGTTTTGTGGCTTTTGTTTGGATTACAGCTTGCAGACTTACAGGTAACACTCTGAGATTAAGCTAGACAGATAAATTGTGTTGAAATGTTTTCAAAAAGGCAAAATATTACATTGGAATCAATGAAGAAAATAAGTTATCTTAGCTAATTTTATTAGTGGTAATTATAGTAAAATATTTTGAGAAATGCTATCAGCCGATTCCTTTTCTCCCCCAGAAGGCTCAAATGAAAGGAAATGGGGGTAGATTGATCTGCGATTGATTTTGTTTTATGTTGATCATGAAAGCTTGCTGTGGTGTGCCTCCTCTGTAGAGTAAGGACCAGTTATGTGGGGTGCTACTGAGAGTAGCCATGAATAGTTGTACTGGGTGGGGTGGGATGGAGTTGGGGGGAGAGCCTGAGCTAGCCAGGTTCTTTGATTAGGGCATTGGATGCAAATGTAAAATGCTTTCTCCTTTTCTTCTATCAGCTGTTCAGAGGAGCCTCATTACAACTCCTGCTGAAGCTCCTAGTCTTCTTCCCTTCTCTTCTGCCCCTACCCCCTACCCTCATTGGCCTGAAGACATTGTACCCAGAGTTTGCCTTACTCCCCTGGTGCTATGTGTATGGTAAACCTGGTACTATGGCCTCATCTGGGACTGGCCAGATAACTGCTGCTGGCTCTCCCTATTCCAAGGATTTAAAGGGGAATGGCACTGCAGGCAATGCACCAGAGCAGCAGCATCGGGAGCTTGGGGACTAAGGCTCCTCTGGCATTATTACAAACACACAGAGCTGACCGCAATGACAGCAGCTGCTCCTTTGAACTGTTGGCAGCAGTCAAGCGGCAGCATGAAGTGAGAGATCACTCCTGAGCTCAAGATGAACTCCACCTTGGATGGTAATCAGAGCAGCCGCCCTTTTTGCCTCTTGGCATTTGGCTATTTGGAAACTGTCAATTTTTGCCTTTTGGAAGTGTTGATTATTGTCTTTCTAACTGTATTGATTATTTCTGGCAACATCATTGTGATTTTTGTATTTCACTGTGCACCTTTGTTGAACCACCACACTACAAGTTATTTTATTCAGACTATGGCGTATGCTGACCTCTTGGTTGGGGTAAGCTGCCTGGTCCCTTCTTTATCTCTCCTCCACTACCCCCTTCCAGTAGAGGAGTCCTTGACTTGCCAGGTATTTGGTTTTGTAGTATCGGTTCTGAAGAGTGTCTCCATGGCCTCTCTGGCCTGTATCAGCATCGATAGATATATTGCCATCACTAAACCTTTAACCTATAATACTGTGGTTACACCCTGGAGACTACGCCTGTGTATTTTCCTGATTTGGCTGTACTCCACCCTGGTCTTCCTGCCTTCCTTTTTCGACTGGGGCAAACCTGGATATCATGGAGATGTGTTTCACTGGTGTGCGGAGTCCTGGCACACCGACCCCTACTTCACCCTGTTCATCGTGATGATGTTATATGCCCCAGCAGCCCTCATTGTGTGCTTCACCTATTTCAACATCTTCCGAATCTGCCAACAGCACACAAAGGAAATCAGCGAAAGGCAAGCCCGCTTCAGCAGCCAGAGTGGGGAGACTGGGGAGGTGCAGGCCTGTCCTGATAAGCGCTATGCCATGGTTCTGTTCCGAATTACTAGTGTATTTTACATCCTCTGGTTGCCGTACATCATCTACTTCTTGTTGGAGAGCTCTACTGGCCGCAGCAACCGCTTCGCATCCTTCTTGACGACCTGGCTTGCGATTAGTAACAGTTTCTGCAACTGTGTCATTTATAGTCTCTCCAACAGCGTCTTCCAAAGGGGACTGAAGCGCCTCTCAGGGGCCATGTGTACTTCTTGTGCAAGTCAGACCATAGCTAAGGACCCTTACACAGTTAGGAACAAAGGCCCCCTTAATGGATGCCATGTCTGAAGTGGTTCAGATATTGGGTCACTGTGTGTGGAGGGTGTGTGTGTGTGTCTTTCCTTTTTATCTCTTTGTATTCTGAGTTCAGTAGGAAATCTGGGACAAAATAATTTGACTCTAAGCAATAGCAAACAAATGATCCATCCAAAATACCTTCTAAGTTTGCAGAAATGATTTTTTAAAAAGTACTTTGAATCAGGACCATGAAGATAAATTGCTGTTGGTTCCAATTTTTGTAATGTCATAGAAAATGACTACAGTTCTCAGATTTAAAATGAATAAAGCCATATCTAACACCTCTCTGCAGCTGGCATGACTGAACCTAGGTGTGAAAAGCGTCAGCATTTTAAAAAGTCATCATTTTCTTCTTGCTTTTCTGGGTTCTTTCCAGCTGTTTGGGCTTCATATGCAATTGATTTCTTTTAACAGGGAGTGTTAAAATACAGTGATGAATTAACAGAGTTTTTAAATTTTATTTTTGTGTGCCAAAGTATGCCTATATTGCAGATTGCAGCACTGTCATTTAAAAAGCCAAATGTTTTGTCTTATCTCTTGAGAGAATTCTCAATACAGTGAATAATGTGAACACTTAGACATTAATTTTAGAATTTTGCAATGAACCATGAAGCAAAAATGCAGTAAATCATGCAATTTATGAAAAACTGGGCTGCTTTTTGTGCCATACTTTACGGAGATCTGAAGAAATGTGTGCATAGGAAGTGATTGTGTTGCAGTATTTTTGCCCATGCCTTTTGCCCACACATGCATGTATTTAGTTAGATTTTTCTTTTATAGCAAAACGTGTTTGAGTAAGTTGAAAAATAATTAAATGATAGGCTGTTGGCTGCCATTTTTATGATGAAAATATTTAAAAATATGTCTTGAGTCTTCTCTCTTTTTATCCAGAGACTTCTGAAATATGAGAATATCAGGGAGAAAGTTGCCCTAAGCAACTAAGTCGTGAATTATGCACTTAACTAGCTCGTTTTCAAAATAGAAGGGGGTTAATTGAAATTAAATTTGTGGTTAAATGGAATCAACTAATAAAGTAGCAACTAATTCTTTTTAAAAGTGTTCAGGAACCCACATTTGAATGAGAGAAGGAGAAATTCTGTTTAATCTAATCAGCAGTCTCTCTTACTGCTATTCTCTTTCTGGAAAAAAATCCTTTGGGATACAGTTCTTTCCATACTAATCTTTTTTTAGGCCAAAATACTTGCAAAATCTGTAGCATTTTATTATTGTTATTCTGTAGAATTATTAATTGAGAGTACTCTAATTTGTTCTTAAAAGTGATTATCTTTAAGAGCAAGAGATTTATTTTTCTGAAAAAAGAGGAGGATTTCCCAGCAGCTCCAGGCATGAGAGTATTTCCTCTACTTTTTTACTGGTTCTAATGTTTTGGAAGTCTTTAGGGGACTTATGTGATCTCTGCCTTTGGCTAGATGTTGTAATCTGAATGCGACAATGGTGTTCAGTGAGTTGGAAGATGGAAGAAACCCAAGGGACATGGGTAAAAGTAGATTTTGAATCCAAGAAAGGACATGGATATTTATAAAACAGGCAGGCATGCTTTGGTTTTTGGTCATGATATTAGAAAACCTCCTACCCCCTTTTACAATAAAATTCTTAGGATTTTGGGTTTTAGATATCGGTTTGATGTCACCCTCAAATGTGTTCATTTAAACTTTTAAGTAAATAAGTATTATATAAACATTCAAACTTCAGATTCTGAGTTCTTCCCAAAAGCTTGCTTGCTCTTTACATTTAGTGTTAGAAAATAGGATTCTAAGCTGCTTTAAAATTTAGAACTCATATTGAAATTGCAAGTTATGTTAGCAGTGGCTTTGTTAAATTGCCATTTGAAGTGGAAAACCTTTTCTGTTGGATTCTGAAAAATAGTTATACATATTTCCCCTTTATGTAAGTGGCACTGATCTAAAAAATCAAAATTTCTTTTCTTTCATGTATATTGGAGAATGTAATCTGTTCACATTTGCAGTTTGCTTGTGAATTTTCAATTTAGCAAATATGGAAATCTTTAAAGACTTAATTTTTATTAAAAAACTGATGTTTAAATCAGTAGATTTTACTTGGGGGCTGAGCCCTTTAAATTTTTCCTCCAATAGGGTTTTATCTTGTAAGAATGGAAAAGAGAAAATATCTGTTTAATTATCTAGAAATGGTTAATCAAGCTGGTCTTTTAGTGACTGGAAAGACAACTCTTTTAATAAGCTTTTGTTAATAGATTTTTAAGTTTTTGTCCTAATACCAAATTTAGATGTTATTATAGGTATTTTTTTCACATGAGAATCTTTATCAGTATCGCAGCGTAAAACTAAAGTAGAAACTAGGTAGATACAATAATTTTAAAGAAAAATAAAGCTCCCACAACTGATACTTGCTTAATATCGGATGTCTTTCCAGTTTAGCTTATCTTCATTGGACCTTATAAACTCTGTTTCTTTCAGGTATCAATTTTATTCTCACATTCATTGTCTCTAGTGCTTTTCTTGTTTTTATTTTTGTGTGTGTGTTGGGGAGAGGGTACACTCTTGGATGCAATCATACAATCTTATGTGGCTAGGGGCAGTTTCTATGTGATACATTTGGAGAGTTTGTATTTAAGTAGCCTTATTTAATGCAACATTTGATGACGTTTGATTTAAATACCAATCTGACTAGTTCAGAATGAGTAAAAAGTGTATTTTTAGACTCAATTACCTTGGGCTTTGGCAAGACAGCACATTTAACTTTATATGGTATATGACTGATACAAGAGGAAGCACAGCTTTTGGTAATTGTGTTGAAATTATTTCATAGTAAATTTTAAAATAAGACTATTCTAATTGTTATATTTGTGAATTAGTTCTGTGTTCTTATAAAATGATGTCAATGAAGGTGTGTGGTTTTTTTCCTTCTTAGAGTGGAAAAGCAGTTACAAAAGGACAGTGCTCCACTTTAATGAAAGACCAATCTTACACCAGAATGGATATTTGAATTTTTCATGGACCTGTTGACTCTCTCTAAATTCCATTTTGGAAAGGGTTTTCTTTAAGTTTTATTTCTGGATAAGTTCCTTTCTCAGCCTATTATAGTGGCTTTTCCTTTTTACTTGAACAATGGTCTCAGTATTTTAAGGATTGGGAAAACTTGAATTTTTGTACTATAAATGCATTATCCACCTCTTTGAACTTGAAAATGAAGCAACAGGGTTACAGGCTCCCAGACAGTAGAGTGATTTCTGGGAGAGTCAGATTTGATTGAAAAATCACAGTAGCTTTGTAGGAAATGTTTTAATTTCACTGACTGTGTTTTTGTATCATAAAAGATTTGTGAAATAAATTATTGGCAAACCAGAATTTATTGTTATATGATCAGATTTGGGGAAGTTTAAGGATGGGAGAATAGTGGCACCATGAGATTTTTTTAAATTCGTCGTAAGTCATTCCATATGTTCATTTTTGCACAATTTTTCTGTTTCAGGTTGAAGAAAAATTAAATATTCATATTAAATGTACATTTTATTAATATATTTTTCAGACCCTGGGAATATTCTAGACATTTCTTATGACTGTAAACGAGTCGTTTGGCTTTTCTTCAAAGTTTGGGTGACAAAAGGGCATCATGATACGATTAAAATGAACTTTGAAATTAGAATCAAAACATCTATGTTACTGTTACTAATTAACTAGTTTCATAAGGGCAAGTTGCTTCTCTAAGCACTTAATTTCTTCTATAAAAGGAGATAATAATCACTTCATCCCTCATAGGGTTACTTTGAGGATTGAATTAGATTGTGGATGTAAAAGTACTTTGTAAAATGTAAAGTGCTTTGCAAATAAAAATGATTATTGTTATTTGTTTCTGCCATGGTTTTACATCTGAGGAGATTGTGCATGATGATGTGGTGGTCCCCTGTGTTAAGATCTTTGAAGCTCAATGCTTTGTGACTATTCCAGGCTGCTTAGCAATCCCAAATTTGAGAAGAGAGGCATGATAAATCCTCACCTTTCTAAAATGACAGTAGCTTTAAATTCTACATAAAACTGTTTTCATTTACTTCCTGTACTTGTCTGCAAAGTCTCTGAAAGCGGGAACAGTGTCTCTTCATATCTTTATTCCCAAAATCTAATATAGGACCTGGCTCAGAGCAGAAGTTTTAATAAATTTTATAGAATCCGTGAATGACCCTTTCTAATTATTACTTTTAGTTGTTATAGAGCAGTGATGTTCAAAAGGTAGTCCAGAGGCCATAAGCAATTTTGCCTTTGGTGAAGGCCATTCTAGACTCTAAATAATAAGTAATATCTCTTAGTACCAAGAAACTAGTGTGGGAATGTGCCTGCTCTATAAGCTAGGTCACTTTGCTCCTGGAAGCCCTGTAGCCTTGTCCCAGGGAACTTCAGGCAGTGCTATCAAACTGCCACTTTCTCACAGCATGGATAAGAAATATGTAGTTGGATCACACCTTCTTGGCTCTGGATCCAGGTAAGGTAGGCTGTAAAAATCAGTCAAAGAGGAGCTGTAGAATAGGTTGGTGAAAGAAACTGTTCTAACTCTATGGTTTTGCTTTGTCTCCCTTTCACTCTTTACCAGTTTTCTAGCTCTGTCTTCCCTTTCCTTTCTCTTCTTAGCACACTATTGGTCATGTATTCAGAGGGAAGTGCTTCAAATGATGCTGCTAAAAGGTGTGGAAAATTGTATTATGCAATAGCGTTGGCCTTTAGGGAAAGTTTCAGAAGCAATCGAGAAGCATTTATGCAGCAAGCTCTGCCTATATGCCAGTAGGATAGCTAGCTGGCCTCAGGATATAAAGAAGGATCACACGATTCCTTTCTTGTAGAACTTTATAGTTTTTAGATGTTTCATGTGGAAAAATTCTGTGATTATCTGTCCTTCAAAAAACCTCACAAAGGGACTTTTTCTGGAGGAATTTACCAAGGCCTACTGGTGGGACAGTTGGCACACCGTGGATCTGTTTCTTGGGGTAAGTTCACATGATGCCCGTGTATAAAATCATAATGTCAGTTTATTAGTTTAAAATAAAAAAAAGATTTTGGCAGTGAGGAGCAGTCTTTCCATATTGGTAGATCTTCACGGGAAGCCAAACCTTATTCAGAATGGTGCTTGGTGAGGATGGAATCTCAGAATATGGTTCTATAATGTGAACATTTATTGGTAGCAGACTAAGCCTGATGTCTTGTCTCAGCAATCAGGAAACCTGGTCATTGAGATCGTAATAAAAGTTGGAATCATCTCTGCTTCCAATACTGACCGACATATCTTCTAATTGACATATTATTTCTTTAGTTAACTTCTTTTGTTACTTGTCTTTTAGTAAGGTTCCTTGCAAGTCTTAGTAGTCTTGCAAGCCTGCTATTTATTCTTTCTTTTTGAGGTGGTTTTATGTCACTTGTCTTATCCTTTACCATAATATATGGTTTTATGATTTAATGTTCAGAGGGTGGCCTTATTTATGATAGTTTTGGGGGAGCAACTCATCTTGGCTTTCATGTAGCACCTATATACTGTCTAGTTAGAAAAGCAAGATATATGAAACAACCTATAAAAATTAACAACATAAGGCAGATAATAGGCATTGAAACATTAAGTATATAGAATGTCAGATCATGTCTGGCAACCGAGATGGGGATGGACATTTGAGCTGGAAAAGACCTTAGAGATCATTTGATCTGATTCTCTCTTTTCCAAACAGGAAACCAGTATAGTGGCTACACATCTATGTATGATAATACCCAGACTTCCTACTTGCTAATCCATTGCCCTTTTCTGTTAAACCATGTTACTTTTGCAGTGGAGTTAGAGTTGAGCTTCACTCAGCTGGGCCCTGAATGAATAAGATTTAAATAGGCTGAAATGGGGTGTGTGCGTGTGTGTGTAATTCTAGATATTGGAAGCATTATGGGCAACAATATAAATGTTAATTGAGGCTGCTTATGTTTGAGGAGAATTTTATAAACTTTGTCTGATTTAATCCTCCCAACATGTATGAGCTGGTGACTATTATTAACCCCATTATATAGGTGAGGAAACAGATTTACAGTTGTCAGAGTCACACAGTTAATAAATAGAAGATCTAGCATTCCAACCCAGTTCTTTCTGACTCCAAAGCCTACATTCTTGCCTCATTTAATTCTCACAGAAACATACCAGGTAGTTATTTTTATTATTCCTATTTTACATGTGAGAAAACTTAGAGAGATTAAGAAACTAATCAATATATAAGCTAACTCCTAGACTTGAAAAACATCATAAACTTCCTGCTAAATATAGCAGATTGAATATGGATATTTATTTCTGTTAACTCCACTGAAAAGAATAGCAAAGATATAATACATATGGACGAATAGAAGAGGAGCAGAGACTATAGCAGATGAATGAAGCCAACAAAATTTTGGAATATAGAAATCCAGTGGACAAGTGGTAACTGACTCAGCAGCATTGACAAAGCTGAATCCTAAAGTTAAGAGGGGAGGAGCAAAAAGAAGCAAGCTGATTTGCCCGTAGAACCCAGTAAATACTTGGGAATTAGATTCCTGAGATACCTGTATGAAGCTGAACACCTGAAAACTGAAGAATTGTTAGAAAGTTTATATAAGGAACATTTAGATGCCATCACCACCTGCCTCCTGCACTCCTCCACTCCCACTGTCTTGATCTCACTCCCAAGCTGGCCCAAGCAGGCAACTGGTTTTTCACCATCCTAGCAGAAGATGGAAGATTTACTCTTTGGAGAGGTTGAACCGCAGACATAACTGGATGCCAGGCATAGCTGAGGATGGGACTAAGATGCCTTGTTGAAAACTGAGTGTCAAGAGAAAGGCCACATGTTAAATAATCAGTCTCCTTGATAATCAGTCTCTTCACTCCCAGAATGCTCTCAGTCAACCTTAAACCTTCTAAGCAGGAGATGAGAGGAATCCAGTCTGGGGACTGTATTTGAGGGCTCATGTTCCCACCTCATCAGTCAACAAATTCCACCTATGAATACAGAGCTTCCAATTAGTTTTTTACTCCTTCTCCTTTAATATTAACAGTCAGCCAAAGATCACTGGTCTTTTGAGAAAGTCTTCTCACAAGTAATACAGAGCCCAGAACAAAAGAAATCAGAGGAAACAGAGACAATGCAAGTCACAGAAGAAAAGTTAAAAAAACCCAACACTGTAACTAATATTTTCAAAGAAGATTTTGCATCCATTAAAGGAGAATAGGATGCCATAAAAAAACAAAAAAAGACTAAGAGCTTTTGAAATTTAAAGTTTAATCTGAATTTTTAAAAATCAGGAAAGTTGGAAGATAAAATTGAAGTAGGCTGAATAGTGAAACAAAAGACAATAAAGTAGATAAAAGCAATACAATTAAAGCCTCAATCAGCGAGGCCCAATTTCTAACGTGATTTTCAGAAACAGAATAGGGAAAAAGAAAGGATGAAGTTCTCAAATATCACAAGAAAAATTTCCAGAACTGAAGAATTTGAGTTTCTATAATGAAAAAGACTAGCTTAATGTAATAAAAAGACTTCATGACAGTAGATCATTATAAAATTTCAGAACACTAGGGATAAAGAAAAATCCTAAAAGCTTCTTGGCCTGGAGTAGGGATGGGAGAGTGGAAACATAGTAAGTACCAAGTTCTGAATAGCATTGGACTTTATGCCTCATTGAAGCAAGAAGATAATGGGAAATCACTCAAAAATTTTGAGAAGTGATTTTTAATCTAGAATTTTATGCCCCGTCAAAAAAAAATATTTACCCTCTTCAAGTATTAGAGTAAAATAAACCCATTTTGAGATAAGCAGGGTCTCAAAATATTTACCTGCCTTACATACTTGCTCAGGAAGTTATTGAAGGATATGCTTCCCCAGAATGAAGGATGAAATCAAGAAAGGGGAAGATAGAGAACTCAGGAAACAGAAGCTCCAATGCAGGAGAGAAGTGAAAAGAATTCCTGTGGTGATGGGGAAGGAAAACCCTAGGAAGACAGACGTGCAGCAGACCCAGAAAGCACCTAGTTCAAATTGGAGCAGAAGGAAGGAGAGCACTAGTAGGTATATCTTTAGAAAAAAAATAATTGATGGGAATCAACAATTCTGTCAGGTTTGTAGGGGAAGAATTGGTGATAGATACATAGAATACTGAGGGAAAGAAAAAATTAGGCAATTAGTAACTTCAGAAAAATAGGAAATTAAGAAAGGAAATCTAATCGTCATATACTCTGATTCAGTTACAAACAATATGGATTTAACCAAAAATTGTGGCAAAATTATGTTGAAAGTCATGATGAGGGGAATTTAAGTACATGTGGAGGGTGGGTGGGGTTGGGAACTGTAATGAAGCTACAGTATCATCTTCCATGCTAGAAAGTCTGAAAAAAAACCAGAAAATGACAATGTAAGCATTTTGTTCAGAAATATGAAGAAAAATAGCTAAAGAAAAAAAAAGATGAAAATGGTTGCCTTGGGGGAGCAGGGAGCAGAGTGGGGGGAGTGAGCAGTCTGCTGTCTTTCATTGTAAGCTGTGGACTGTTTGACCTTTACAGCTATGTAGGTGTATTATTTTTTATGAAAAGCATAGACCACACTTAGGAAAAGGCAAATAAATTTTAGCAGAAGTGGAGGGAAACCAGGAATCACAGATTTAGAGCATGTTACTAAGTAGAGAGTGAGGGCATGATCACACTGCACAGAGAAGTTTTCTATTCATATCATTTCATCCCCTGGGGACGACAGGCAAAGAGGATATTATCCCTCTTACAATTGTGGAAACTGAGTTTGAGTCTATAAGACCTTTTTTATTCCTAATCTGCCACATCACTATGCCTCATAGGGATCTGTTTGGATTTTTTAGATTTTTTTAATTTGGGTTTTTACCAAGAGAAGACAGCAGACACTGGAAAACATTTTTCTTTGACATCGTGGGAAAAAAATACATGAAAACAAACGTGTGTGTGTGTGTGTTTGTGTGTAGTGAGTATGTGTGTACTGGCATACAAGTATCTATAATACAAGACCTGGCATTATGAGATCACGAGAAGAAGGCAAAGTACAGTTTGGTATTCACAGGAAGGAGATGTGTGTTAGATGGTTTTCCTTGCAGGGTAGTATATGAGATAGCCTAGGCCCTGGGTAGAGTAGAATTTCTACAGTCGTCTCTCTCCCTGACCTCTAGAATGAGAGTGACATAAAGTGGCCAGCTGCACAGGATTAAAGGAACCCAAAGAATCAATAGACAAAAAACCCTAATAAAGTGACCTACAATTATCAAACAATAATATGACATAAGAAAGCCCTTTGCAAAGTAAAAAGCATATCATTATGTTAAATTACCATGACTGTAGTCACTTAATGAAAGATTTATTGGCGTGTTACCAAAAGATTTTATTGGTTTTGATCAAAATACAAAAGTAAGAATCTTTTCACAGTAAAACTTTAAATTCTTTGTCAGCTTTCAACAAAAACTTGTTGAATTGAACTAAGACAATATTTTGAGGAAGAATGCAAAAGTTATAGCATTAAACAGTATGCTTCATTTCTGAAGTTTCTTCCAGAAAGACTGGGAAACCCCCACTGTAAGCCATTTATTTATAGCTGGACCAAAAAAATTAAAAAGGACATTTGTGTGGCTCTGTCTTCTTTGGACCCTGGGGAGCAGAATCTGACTCAAAAGCCTTTTTCATTTTTAAAAGTTCTCCTTCTTCATGACATGGTATTTGTAGGAATTGAAAACATTGCTACTTAGGTTATGTTATCATGTATTTGTTAACATCGTTGTACTGAGGATGTGCATTGCAGCCTACAGAGCACTGAAATAAAGTTAAAACAAAATTTAGATGCTAGTTCTGGCACTTTATTAGATAATCTTGATCTGAACTTCACAAGGCTAGTCATCTTTAAGTGAAGATGACAACAACATTATAGGAGTTGGTTCAAGCTCAGATGCATGTTACATTAATGGCAAAGCTCTTTACATTGTTACGGCATTACTTTATACTCTTGGACCACTTTTTTTTTTCTTCTGAGATAAAGAGAAAGGTAGTGAAAAGAGTATGGATTTTGGAGTCTCTGGCGCTTGGTTTTCTACTCTGTAAAATGGAATCATACCCCCTCAGAATTATTGTGAAAATTAGATATTATCATGTTTGTGTTTTGTTTTGTTCTTTTGAGGAAGATTTGCCCTGAGCTAACTACTGCCAGTCCTCCTCTTTTTTGCTGAGGAAGCCTGGCCCTGAGCTAGCATCCATGCTCATCTTCCTCTACTTTATACGTGGGATGCCTACCACAGCATGGCGTGCCAAGCGGTGCCATGTCTGTACCCAGGATCCAAACCAGCGAACCCTGGGCCACCGAAGCGGAATGTGTGAACTTAACCACTGTGCCATCGGGCTGGCCCCTGATACTATCATGTTTTAAAGTATATAGAATTGTGCCTGGTGGCACCATAGAAGCTCTGTCAAAGATAGCTGCTATTATTTGTTTGTTATGTACAGGTCAGAATCTCCCAGTGACTTCCAGGGCCTGCTGCAAATCAGCATATACCTTCAGAGGAAAGGCCCACAGTGAAGGTGGAGCGACTTAGTGGGCTTCCTTCTCTCAGGGATCATAAACCTCTCAAGTCCTGCCTTGATGGTTTGCTCCATCAAGATACTGATGTATTGTGTATTTTGTCCTGCTTTTGTAGTATGTTCTTCAGGAGGATTCGACCTATACAAATCTCAGACATTAAGTTACATATATTTAGATGTACTTCATCAGGGAACAAGTCGTTGGAGCCTATAGTAAGAGCTTTGATAGGTTAAAGGTAGAAAGGAAATTTGGGACTGAAGTGATAAAGAGGTATCACTTTAATTGAGGTTTGTCAACGAGTTGTATTAGGAAAAAAAATTGTGGCAAAGGGTGTTTTAAGCTTCAAAGGCCTGATGAAGAGGGGCCATTCATATACTTAAGGAATAAAGAGACCATGTAATATATAGTGATTAAAAGTATGTGCTTGAGAGGCAGGCAGACCTGGGTATGAATCCTAGTCCTGCTGCTTACTAGCTGTGAAACCTGGGAAAGGTACATAATGAATCCCTCTTAGTCTCTGTAGTCTTAACTGATAGCACTATTTTACCCAAGTATTGTAAGGATTAAACGAGCTGATACACGTGAAGCTCTTACCACAGTGCTTGGCACTCAGCAGTCAGTACGTTAGCTGGTGCTGCTATCTTCCTTGTGAATAGGGCAGCATGGATGAACCAGAGCTTTCAAGTTGAGGTGTAATGGAGAGTAAGGTCAGAAATATAAATCGAGGCTACCTGGCCTGGAATAAAGGGCTGAGGGATTTGATTCTAATTAAGAATTGGAGATGGACTTAAGATTTTTGACTAGGTGAATGACGTAAATATAGAATCCTAAAGTGATTGAGCTAGAAGATCCCTTAGAGGTCATAATCTAGACTCTTCCTTTCACATATGGAGAAAAGGAGACCCAGAGTGGTAACACAGTTAATTAGTTGCAGAACTGGGACTAGAATCCAGGCCTTAGACCACCCGTAGACTCAATCCTGCCGCCAAAATAAGTCCAAAGGATTGTTCAGCATTTGGTAAGTGCTTAGAAAATGAGAATTTCCAGCAGGTTTGCAAACAAATATTCAGATTTTGGTTTGTATTAAAATAAATAAAAATAGTCTTTCCATTGGTACTTTTTATTAAATAAATTGATTTGAACAATCTTAATTAGTTAGAAAGTTCCCTTGATCACTGGCAGTCACCTCAGAAATGTTTGTTAGGGGAAATAGAAATACATGAACTGGATAGTTCTAGAATACCTCCACTGGTATTTATAGTGTTTCTCCTTTAGTGAGGATGGAGGGTGAAGTTTTTGCTTAAGTAAAATTGAAGATCATTGCTTATCCAGTACTTTTAAAGTTGCTGTTTCCTAAGAATTTTAACTAGAAGAACATAAAAATAATTTAATTTCAGGAGGACTCTTAGTACCTATGTAGTAAGACATTATTACATAGATGCTAATAGTAGACTTTGGTTGATATTATACCTATGTGCTGATAAGTTTTAAGCTTTTAGATTAATAGAAAAAGGTCCAAGTAATTATAGCTTTATACATTAATGATGAAATAACATAAATATTTAAATATTTGTTTCTTAATAATTGTTTCTTAAAATTAGTTCTTTCATAGAAAAGTTAAAATCTTAAACATGATTTCTCTTATACATTGGGGCTCAAGGAAACATCATTTTTGCCTGAAAACTATATAAAATATAAAATTAAGTGTTGAGACCCAGAACATATACCTGTAGTCGGTGAATATGTATATGAATGCAGACTTGTTACAGAATTCTAAATACAGTTCAGCAGTTCACTGATGGAGATATTTGTGACCAGTGTCATTCAAACATGGATTCTCATTTAATGTTTGTTAACTGTTATAAGAGTAGGGAGCTCTATAGAGTTGTAAAGTCATATTTTAATGTATCTAGCCATTTTACACCTGCTAGGTATTTTTGTTATTCATTAGGCACACTTAGATCTCTGGCTGAAGACTTGTTATTTTCAGAAGAAACTAACTTTTTAAAGTAAAACTGAGTGTTTGTTAAACATTATGAAACATTCATAAATATTTTCTTAGAAGGCATAATTTGATAGTTGTTTTTTTTTTTGAGGAAGATTAGCCCTGAGCTAACATCTGCTGCCAATCCTTCCTCTTCTGAGGAAGACTGGCCCTGAGCTAACGTCCGTGGCTATCTTCCTCCGCTTTTTTATATGTGGGACGCTTGCCACAGCATGGCTTGCCAAGCGATGCCATGTCCGCACCCGGGATCTGAACCGACGAACCCTGGGCTGCCGAACTGGAACGTGCACATTTAACCACTGCGCCACTAGGCCGGCCCCAGAAGTCATAATTTGATTTGGTTATATGAAAATATAGCTTGAGGGATGTGGATCTTGTTTATGTGTGTGTGAGGTGTATTATCAGTGAGTGATTTTGAGAAGATTTTATTCTTAGCATATAATGCTCTTTATAAAATCTTTAAGCAAGTAGGGGCCAGCCTGATGGTGTAGTGGTTAAATTCGCATGCTCCACTTCTGCAGACTCGAGTTGACAGGTTTGGATCCCGGGTGTGGACCTACACACAGCTCATCAAGCCACGCTGTGGCAGCATCCCACGTACAAAATAGAAGAAGATTGGCACAGATGTTAGCTCAGGGACAATCTTCTTCAAGCAAAAAGAGGAGGATTGGCAACAGATGTTAGCTCAGGGACAATCTCCCTCACCAAAAGAAAAAAATCTTTAAGCAAATAATATAAGGCAAACAATGCAGTCTGTATTAAGCTATACTAAGAGAGCATTTGATGTGCAGTTTTGCTCAGTAATATAAATAATACAATTAAAATAAATATTTGGAAGTCATCACAGTTATCAGAAATATTTGTTTGGAATATGACTTTGTATATAATAATTTTGTGTCTTCAAGCTTAGCTGACTCATAAATTACCTCCCCCACACCTTTTTACTCAAAACGACACTTTTTGTGTTCACTTTTGTCAGGTAACAATTCTTGAGTATTTCCTCCTCTTGGGCCATGAAGGATTACCGTGAAGGAGAATCAACAATAGCAGAGCGGGGAAAGGTTGACAGTGCAGTTAGCATTTATGCCTTATCTATACATGATTTGAAACAGTTTTGCCAAGCATTGAATAATTTTCCTGTGGGAAACTTGAGCCCTAAAAGGAAATGAGCGCAGCTAAAAGGCTGCATATCACATGGGACTTAGATTTATTTTTAGAATGGCACTATAATGCCATATTTGGATTGAAACAATGTGATAGCAGTACTTTATTTTATTAAAAGCTATCTTTTCTGAAGAAGTCATCTAATTTTCTATTATATTGTATGCTACAGATTCAACATAGTAAGTATGTAACAATTCAGCTGATATAGTACTAAAGTATATATTAAAAGTTACAGGCGCTTATTTGGCAAACATTTCTGGAGCCTGATTTCTGAGTCTGCTTTTTGTAATAAAGATTCTTTGGCAGTTCATTGATTATAGTACATAGTTGTCAGTTTGGGGTAATTTTCTTTATTGAAAGGGAAAAAGAGTAAGTAAAGATTAGTACCTTGGGGATTGGTGTAGTTATTTGACTGTCTTGAAATGGAAGAGCTCTTTACTAAATGAGGCAATGATAATAGAGAAACCCAAATGGATTATTGCCTCTGAGAAATTTTTTTTTTTTTTAAAAAGATAATCAGCAAAGATACTTCATACTGAGTTCTGCAGTGTTTTAGTTAGCATGGTTCATAGGTTAAAAGAAAACACTTATTGCACCATTTATATTTCATGTCAGTTTTTCTGTGCTTGATTTATCTTCATACTTTCATTTGGTTATGATAAATTATGATGTTGGTAATATACAATGGATTTCTGAATTGCATACTATCTAAAATTACAGATTCCCCACAGGGCACTAAGTCCCAACCATAGGAAAATCTGCCAAATACACATTTTGTCCCTTGGCCTCTCTCCCAAGGTTGGAAATATGCCAACATCATAAATCTCAAGTATGATGGAAAAGAACTGCCACTCATGTACAGGCCTTATGCTACCTGCTCTCCATGTAGTATCTCACGTACTTCTCATAAACTCTGCGAGGCAGGGACCGTTGCATAAATTTTAGATAGGGATATTGAGGCTCAGACTAGTTAAGTGACTTGTCCAAGGTCACACAATTAAAGTGGAGGAGGCAGAATTCAGAGAAAGAACTGTCTGACCCTAGAGTTAATGTTCTGGCCATTAATTTTGTGTAACCTAGGTGGAACACCTAAATTCCATCTTCTTCGTTCTTCAAAAGTCCAACCCCCGTCTTCACATAGTTGTGGCCAGATTCTGAAATGCCTTCAGTTATCTCCATGTTTGTGAAAATCTAGTTCCAGTTTGCTCTTGTGTTTGATGTATTGTAGCATGTGTTTGATGTGTTTGGAATGGAAATTTTAACACGTTAATTACTGAATACCTACACAATATTTCATTTATTTAAATATGTTAAAGATCACTTTCTTGTCTTTGGTCCAGCTTTTTTTATTTTTTAGAGGAAGCCTGGCCCTGAGCTAACATCCATGCCCATCTTCCTCTACTTTATATGTGGGATGCCTACCACAACATGGCGTGCCAAGCGGTGCCATGTCCACACCCGGGATAGGAACCGGCAAAGCCCCGGCTGCTGAGAAGTGGAACATGCGCACTTAACCGCTGTGCCACTGGGCCGGCCCCTGTTTTTATTTTTAATTTTTACAATTTTTTTTTGGAGGAAGATTAGCCCTGAACTAACATCCACTGACAATCCTCCTCTTTTTGCTGAGGAAGACTGGCCCTGAGCTAACATCTGTGCCCATCTTCCTCTACTTTATATGTAGGACGCCTGCCACAGCATGACTTGACAAGTGGTGTGTGGGTCCGCACCAGGATCCGAACCGGCGAACCCCAGGCTGTCAAATCGGAACGTATGAATTTAACTGCTGCGCCACGGGGCTGGTCCCTTGGTCCAGCTTTTGAAGTCTTCTTTTAAGTGTTATTCAGTGACAGTTTTACTGGAATTATGATTTTTGCCTCCAATAGCAAATTATCAGGATAAATATACAAAGCAGTATCTGCCCCCACAGATCTAGTTTCCACTAAAATCCCTGCTATCTCATTGCTGTGGAAGAACAGCACTGCAGGTTGTAAGGAAACTGATGTGAGGAGCAGTGTGTTAGCCACGTAGGGACAAGTCAGAATATGTTTGCCTGGGCATACGTTTTATGTCCTTGAAATCTGAGTTTAAGATAATGTTTTTGCGTTGTCACTGTTAAGTGAGCCCATCGATCAGATATTTACTTATAGAATTCTCGTTGATTGAATTATGAAATGCGCTTGAGGGGCTTTTTTTCATATAAATACATTTTACCTCGTATTACTAATGTAATTGAGAATTATTAGAATTCTTATTATAATTATATTAGAATATATTAGAATATTTATAATTCAACAAAATAGGAAAATGTAAATAAGAAAGAGATTTGGAAAATAGAGGTAGAACAGGAAGATAATATACAGATACACAGGCCATGAGATCCCGTGTTGTTTAAGATTGGGCTGCAATTTTAGTTCTGAGCTTCCTGGATGCCAAAACAAAAATGGACATTTAATCATTGTCCAGAGGGGAAAAATACCCATATTTCTTTAGGAGAAACAAGATATGTGATAGGGACACTAAGTAATGTGGTAGGAGTTGTCTTCACCACCATGAAATACAAGGTTTCTATAGCAATTTTGGGGTTTTTTTTTAATGTTCTCAAAACATGTCACCAGCACAATTTTGTGAAGATGGTTCTTTGAAGATTTTGTGATCTGAAAGTAGGTTCTTTGATTAGGCCACCCCTAATCAAAGAGTAAAACCCAGAATATTTGAAAGATTACTGATTTTTTTAAATCTGAAATAGTGGATAAAAACATGTATAACCTACCATAAATATTGGAGGCCACCTGGCATTTAAGGAAAATGCCTTTTCTTTGAATAACTTATAGAAAGACCACATGTTGAGATTTTTTTCACTTTGTTTTTATGTTTAAGAGCTTCATATATTTCTCTGTGTACATGTTATTAGGGCCTCAGTTATTTCTGCTTTTTCATAAATGCTGAACACCCTTCATCTAAGAAAGCTTATTCATATGAGTAGAAAGAAAAGGCACATTTTCAAAGTCTGTGTCATGTCAATTTTAGTTAGAAGAGTCGAGAAGACAAAAGCATTTTTTTTATATAGTAGGAATTAGAAATGCCACTCACTATTGATAAGAGGGTTTTTTTACTTTTAAAGTATATTTATTTGGGTTAAGAATGTGGGCTAGAAAGCCAATTGAGTTCCAGTCTCAGCTCCTCACTTTCTAGGCAAGTGATTTAACTTCTTTCCTCATTTGTCAAATGGGGGAAATAATAGAACCCTCTGCAAAGGGTTGTTAAGATAGAGCTGTGTGATCTATCTATATGTAAGGTGTTTAGAACAGTGACTACGGATCTACCTTATCTCTTGTTAGTGTTGCTTAATTATTTTTGTCTGTAAAAGTGCATTTGTAAATGGGAAATAAATGGCTCTGAACATTATGTGTGTCATATATCCCCTGAGAATTCATTTATTCAAAAGATATTTATTGAGTGCCTATCCTTTGTGAGGCACTCTTCTAGGAGCTGGAGATGCACATGAACAAAAGAGAAATTTCTGCCCTCCTGAAGCATCATGTTCTAGTGAATCTGTTAAAATCCCCAAACACTCTTCTTAGAAAAATACACACAAAACTTTGCATACAGTGTCGGAAAATTAATGGTAGCTATAAGTCTGTGTATTAAATCTCAGGCTGAGAATACCATCCATACCTCCTTTTTATTTTGTCAGAGTTCCTGTGAGACATTCCTTAAGATGGGTACAGTATTTGATTTTAAAGACAAAGCTGTTGTTTGAGACAAAGTAATTGTCCCCATTTTTTTAATCACTTTTTTTGGCTCTATCAAATAGAAATGCTGTTAGCTTTAACATGACCAATTGAAATAAAATTTCCAGAGTTTGCAGATTTTTGTAGGACCATCGTGGTCTTGCCCAAACACAAGAACATCTGTTTCCATAGGCTTAACAGTCTTATTCTTAATCTTTTCACTTAAGCAGTTCTACAGCTTCCAAAACATAAAATTAAATTACAAATGACAGGAGTTAGATGTAATTAAGAGAGAACGATTTTACCTCAGGGAGGTTTGCAGTCCTCATTTATTTGCTTTTAAGCATAGCACCCTTAATTTTCCTTCTTTTGAGTTTTTATCCCAGGGGATTTTAAAAATGAAGTCATTAAAATCACTTCTGACAAGCTGGCTTTTTAAGAGCAAAATATAACCAAAAGATTATTATATTTCTGTAAAACATATTGTAAAGATAGAATATGATATAATGGATTTCACTGGGTTTTGGTGGTGTTTCTGTTTTATTCTGTTTTCTTAAATATTGAATGATGGCTTTTGACAAAGCATTTATAAACATTCTAGACAATTAAGAAGATCTAACTTTTTCTTTAGGGAACAAGCTACTTTGGAAATAATAATCTTCTCTGTGCTGGTTATTTCTCATGGCAGCCTTCCATTGCATTTTCTTTGTTTGGGTACTTTCTTTTTCTTCCTGCCATTCTTAGCTTTCTATTTTTCAACTTGAGTTTACAAAGGGTGTGTATTCAAAGGGTTTCCGCCAGTTCCCAGTACCGTGTTAATCCTGAGAAGTTACCCAGTGGGCCAATTCTCACAGTAGCGAATAAAAATAGTCGTCCAGAAGAATTACAGAATGTGGTACCACTGTGATTTGAACTAATGGACGACTTTCCAAACCACGATGGGGAGATGAAAACAGCACAAATAATGATCATTTTCTTGGATTTTTGTCTCCCCGGATTACTTTAGAACAGACTTAAAATTTAAGAAAGTAACAAAGCCGCACCATTGGTTTCTCATATACAGTAAAAGAGTATAAGAATTGGGGCTAAGAAAAAGATCATCTAGAAACCTGTCATGTGAACAGAGCCTTTCCTTTTGATTCCTATTGAGCTTACACCCACATGTTCATTTTACTGGTTTGATTCCACAAATTCAGTCCAGCATTTTATCGAGTGCCTAATAAGTGCAACTCATTACTGGTCTGTGAACTTGGGTGGCCTCATAAACCTGAATTTCCATATCATATAGTAAGGAGGTAATGCCGTTTTTTTCTTTTAACAAATTTTATTTTTAAGAACAGTTTTAGAATTACAGAAATATTGTGGAAATAGTACAGGGTATTCCCATATACCCTTGCACTGTTTCCCCTATTATTAACATCTTATATTGGTATGTACATTTGTTACAATTAATGAGCCAATATTGATACACTGTTATTAACCAAAGTCCATACTTTATTTAGATTTTCTTAGTTTTTACCTAATGTCTTTTTTCTGTTCCAGGTCCCATCCAGGATACTACATTACATTTAGTCCTCATGTCTCCTTAGACTCCTCTTGACTGTAACAATGTCTTAGACTTTCCTTGTTTTGATGGTTTTGACAGTTTTAAGGAATACTGGTCAGGTATTTTATAGAATATCCCTCAAGTGGAATTTGTCTGATTTTTTTTTCATAAAGTTATGAGTTTTGGAGAAGAACTCATAGGTAAAGTACCATTTTCATCACCTCATATCAAGGGTATGTACTATCAGCTTGACTTATCACTGTTGATGTTGACCATCTGGCTGAGGTCATGTTTGTCAGGTTTCTCCACTAAGTTGCTCTTTTTTCCCCCCTTTCCATACTGTACTCTTCCAAGGGAAGTCACCATGCATAGCCCATCCAGGGGTAGGCTCCATCCATGGGAGCATAGGTTATTTGGAATTCTTCTGCATGGAAGATTTGTCTCTTTTCCTCTGTTTATTTATTCAGTCATTTATATAAGTATAGACTCATGGATATTTATTTTATACTTTAGATTATAATCCACTACTGCTTAATTTATTTTGTTGCTCCAATTGTTCCAGCTTTGGCCGTTGGGAACTCTTTCTTTTGGATCCTATGTCCCTTATACATGCTCCCATTGTTGTGGGTTTGTTGAAGCACTTCCTTACTTTCTGGCACTTCTAGATGTTCCAGGCTCATTATGTATACTTCTTGCCCCAGTCCTAGCATCAACCGTTTCTCTAAGAGCCCTGGTTCCTTTTATTGGTAAATGGTATTGGAAACCAAGATCCTGGCATTAGGTGTGCTCATTGCTATGCGTGTTATTGCTTCTAGACCCTCTCAACTGACAGAGCAAGGAAATATATGTATGATAGTGCCTTTTTTTATCAGTCAACATGTGGGTTCAGCAAACAATGCATTGGAATTAGAATGGGATGGAGTCAAACTTAAATGCAGTTCTTTGCAACTTTAGGTACAATTCTTAGTTATATATAGACTAGAAAGAGGGCAGGACAAGTACGTAAATGACTATTCCAAAGCAGCAGAATAATTGCTCTCAGGGTGCTACCGATGTGGTGTGCAGATTGACACAACTGTTCTGGAGGACAAATTGGCAGTATAAGTTAAAATCCAAAACACAAGGCTTATGCTGGATATTTAGGGGAATGAAGTAGTAACCATCTCTCTCCATTAAGAATCACAACTCTGCTTTACAGACTTGTTTATAGCAAAATAAGTAGAACAGCCTGAATATTCCAAAGTCAGAGATTTGGCATAGTAAATTATGGTAGAGCCATGTGATGGGTTACTACTGTACATTAAAAATGCTAGGTTAGGATAAGTGTCAAATAACATGAGGAGATGCTTACATTTTGCAGTTAATAAAAATTAGTTTTCAAAACAGTGTTCAACTCATGTTATGAAAATAGTTATGTAAAAAGTTAGGCATATGCCCACCAAACATTAGCTGCAGTTATTCCTGACTTATGAAATTAGCTTTTTTTCTTACTTTCCCCCAGTATTATTATTAGAAGGAAGCAAAAAAGTTTTGTTAAAATAAGAAAACAAAATTTTTGTCATTGTACTGAGAAAAAAAAAAGTTAGATTTTTTCCTTTTAAAATGCAATAAGGTATGTCATTAATTGTGGGCTATTTTTGAGGAACAGTGAATAGTTCCATTTGGCAGGAGTATGGGAAGGGGAAATAAAGAAGATTTGGATTTTAATGTGAGGTATTAGTTCTCAGTATTTGTTCAGTGAATAAATTTTAAAATTTCTGATATTTTAGAGTACAGTTTTTAATGAAATTACTTCCAGCAATGTATGTATGTATGCCATTATATGAATATATCATAATTTATCCTTTTTTCTGTTGATAGAAGTTTGGGGTTTCTAGTTTTTGACTATTACAGAAAAAAGTTATTATGAACATTCTTTACATGTTTTTTTCCTATTGAATGTATATCTTCATTTCTCCTGTGTAATACTTAGGAGTGGAATTGCTGAATCTGAGTAGATGTGTATTTAACTTTACAAGAACTGCCATATAGTTCACCAAAGTGGTTGGATCATTTTATACCTCTGTTAGCAACAGTCGAGAGTTCCAGTTGTTTCATATCCTCACCAGCATTTGATACTGTCTTTTATTTTAGCCAGTCTAATATGTTTCAGTGTGTATGTTTGTAATTTCCGGGCTGTATATACTGTTTGTATTGCTGCTTGAAATATAGGGGACAATATACCACTACAATTACAGAGTCATTTAAACCTTGACGACATGGCAGATACAGAAGTATACAGACTTTTGTAAAATGTAGTAAACATTTTTAACATTCATTATTAGATGAAAATAAGCATGTGTTTAAAAGGATATACATTTCAAGTTTTTGCAGTTTATTTGTGACAGAATTTCTGCAAGTAAAACATGTATGAAATCAGTCAACAGTAACATGTCACTGTACAGTCGTATACTGTAATGTTTCGGTCAACAACAGACCGCATATATAAAAGTGATCCAATAAAATTAGTACCATATAACCTGGGTGGGTGGTGTGTAATAGATGTACAGTAGTACACAAACCACCTAGTTTTGTGTAAGTACACTCTGTGATGTTCGCACATTATGAGATCAGCTAATGACACGTTTCTCAGAACGAATCCTTGAAGTTAAGTGGCGCATGAGTGTATTTAACATCATTACAAAAATCTTTTGTCATGTTGCGCGTCTCAAATTACTGTGTTGTTGTATATTTAGCACAAGGCTTGGCAAACTGCGCCTGGGGGCCAAATCCAGCGTGTTTCTTGTTTTTGTAAATAAAGTTTTATTGGAATACAGAAATCCTTGTTTGTTTACATATCATCTATGGCTACTTTCACTCTACAAAGGGAGAATTGAGTAATTGTGACACAAACTGGCCTGCAAAGCCAAAAATATTTGCTATCTGGCTCTTAACAGGAAAAGTTCACAAGATGTTAATACTGCATCGTCATATGGCATTTTAGTTTTCTTTTGGAGATTCAAGCTGTTTTTCTTGGGATAAATGAAGCAGCCAAAACATAAAACCAGTTGATCAAACAAACCCACTTCTTCCATAACTTTAATAATTTTCAGAATATATCAACTGACAGTAGCTTTGCCATTCCTTGTTCTTTTAAGGTTTACATCTCTGCATGATTGCTGCTGCATGATTGTAAAAGCTTGCTCTCTGTTAAGCCATTTTACTGACTACAGTCTGGTTGAGAGGATGTATTTCGTTGACTTAGTCATTTTGGCCTTGAATAGTGTTATACAATGTTCATTGTGCCAGCAAGTTCCCTATTTCAGCTACATTTATATTTAACTCCTTAGAAATGAAAAGACTATGTATTGTTGTATAAACCTTAATTTTATAAGCACTTGGATTTGGATGTTTTGTGAAAGCTCTTTGCTGTGTACTCTTAGGAAGGAATCATCCATAATGTTACTGTGATTTATTTTCAGAGTCTTTTCACATTTACTGATGTCCTTATTCTGAGAGGAACTTAATTAAATTCATCATTGTTAGAATTTCTGGATCATTTTGTAGAGCTTGGCCTCTGGCAAGTGAAATGGATTTATTCCGAAGTTCTTCAGCATATTTCCTAAGACCAAATATTTTTAAGTGGTTCGCATGGAACTCCTCGACTTATTATCATTCTTGAAGGCTTCAAAGATTCAGCATGTGAGTTTTCAAATTCACTTTCTCTCAAGGGTGTGTTACCCCTTAATTCTCTTCACATGATCAGTGGGTGAGAGCAGATTGATGAGAACTGACCACTTACAGAATATTTTCAGTTTTTTATTATTTTTTCATCCTATGTACTTTTGAATTTCCAAATCAGATATCTCTAATAACTGTGTATCCTTTTTCAAGTTATCTTCTTCATCAGTCTGATATGACTGATGTAACTGGCATAAAATATTTTGAATCTTTCCGTATTCCTCTGAGTTCTTAATATAGTTTTCTAATCTTCAAGCTTATCTTGTCACAATCTGTCATTCTTAGCATGTTTCAGAACTTCCATTGTTGTTTCGTAGAATTCGTAGAGTAAACTCATCTGACATTTAAAAAATCAGAGTTCTCTTTAGAAGTAGATGTATGCTTCAAGTGGAGATATAATTCAAGAATAAAATTAACAGTTGTTTTAGAATAATTCCTTATAGTCGCATTCCAAATATAGGTTAATAGTATGTCTAGTCATCATTTCTAGAAAGTTTTGTCAGTGTGAAATTTATCTTAATCATTGTTTTAGTGCTTTAAGTCCCCCTTCTCATTTTTTTTTTTAAAGTTCCAAAACCTTTCAGAAAATGCTTAATGCTACTTTGGGTCATCTTCCTTCCATACTTTGAAATTATAATTCTGATCTTCCAAATCCCCATTTGACTGAATTACTGTCTTCAGAGCCTGCCAGGTAATAGCCCTCCTTATTATTACACAAGAAATCATTCTCCTTGGCAGCCGTTATGGCTGGCTATCCCACTGTGGTTTTAATTGGCCTTGCCTTGGTAACTACCTTTTCATTTCTTCATTTGCATTTTCTTTTGTGAAGCTCAAATTTTTGTTCATTTTATCAGATTGTCTTTTTCTTTCAATTCTGTATAAATTCTGGATACAGCTATTGCAGATATATATATACTGCTTGCCTGTTTCTCTTTTCAAAATTTTTTATTTAATGTAATTTAATTCATCAAAAGTTTCCATTACTTGTGCTTCATGTGTTTTGTTTTGTTTTTATTTTTTTAATTAATTTTTTTATTGTAGTAACATTAGATTATAACATTATATAACTTTCAGGTGTACATCATAATATATTTTGAATTCTGTGTAGATTACATCATATTCACCACCCAAAGACTAATTATAATCCATCACCACACATATGCCTAATGATCCCTTTCGCCCTCCTCCCTCCCCCCTTCCCCTCTGGTAACCACCAGTGCAATCTCTGTTGCTATATGTCTGTTTGTTGTAGTTTTTGTCTTCTACTCATGAGTGAGAATCATATGGTATTTGACTTTCTCCCTCTGACTTATTTCACTTAGCATAATAGCCTCCAGGTCCGTCCATGTTGTCACAAATGGCTGGATTTCATCATTTCTTATGGCCGAGTTGTATTCCATTGTGTATATACACCACATCTTCTTTATCCTTTTGTCCCTTGATGGGCAGCTAGGTTGCTTCCAAGTCTTGGGAATAATGCTGTGATAAACATAGGGGTACGTGTATCTTTATGCATTTGTGTTTTCAAGTTCTTTGGCTAAACACCCAGCAGTGGAATAGCTGGATCATATGGTAGCTCTATTCTTAATTTTCTGACGAAACTTCGTACTGTTTTCCATAATGGCTGCACCAGTTTGCACTCCCACCAGCAGTGTACAAGGGTTCCCTTCTCTCCACATCCTCTCCAACACTTGCTGTTTCCTGTCTTGTTAATTATAGCCATTCTGATGAGAGTGAGTGATATCTCATTGTAGTTTTGATTTGCATTTCCCTGATAGTTAATGATGTTGAACATCTTTTCATATGCCTGTTGGCCATCTGTATATCTTCTTTGGAGAAATCTCTGTTCAGATCTTTTGCCCGTTTTTTAATTGGGTTGTTAGTTTTTTTGTTGTTGAGATGTATGAGTTCTTTGTATTTTGTATATTAACCCCTTATCTGATGTATGGTTTTGCTTGCCTATTTTTCTTTTTTTTTTTTAAAGATTTTATTTTTTCCTTTTTTCTCCCCAAAGCCCCCAGTACCTAGTTGTATATTTTTAGTTGTGGGTCCTTCTAGTTGTGGCATGTGGGATGCCGCCTCAACGTTGCCTGATGAGTGGTGCCATGTTTGCGCCCAGGATCTGAACTGGGGAAACCCTGGGCTGCCGAAGCGGAGCACCGGAACTTAACCACTCAGCCGCAGGGCTAGCCCCGCTTGCCTATTTCTTAATCGCGTATTTTTTTTTTTTATTATTAATGTTATGATAGATTACAACCTGGTGAGATTTCAGTTGTACATTTTTGTTAGTCATGTTGTGGGTACACCACTTCCCCCTTTGTACCCTCCCCCCACCTCCCCTTTTCCCTGGTAACCACCCATCAGATCTCCTTATCAATATACTAACTTCCACCTATGAGTGGAGTCATATAGAGTTCGTCTTTCTCTGACTGGCTTATTTCGCTTAACATAATACCCTCGAGGTCCATCCACGTTGCTGTGAATGGGCCAATTTTGTCTTTTTTATGGCTGAGTAGTATTCCATTGTGTATATATACCACATCTTCTTTATCCAATCATCAGTTTCTGGGCATGTAGGTTGGTTCCACGTCTTGGCTATTGTAAATAATGCTGCGATGAACATAGGGGTGCAAGGGACTCTTGGGATTTCTGATTTCAGGTTCTTAGGATAGATACCCAGTAATGGGATGGCTGGGTCATAGGGTATTTCTATTTTTAACTTTTTGAGAAATCTCCATACTGTTTTCCATAGTGGCTGTACCAGTTTGCATTCCCACCAACAGTGTATGAGGGTTCCTTTTTCTCCACAACCTCTCCAACATTTGTCGCTCTTGGTTTTGGATGTTTTTGCCAATCTAACGGGGTGTAAGGTGGTATCTTAGTGTAGTTTTGATTTGCATTTCCCTGATGATTAGTGATGATGAACATCTTTTCATGTGTCTATTGGCCATATTCATATCTTCTTTTGAGAAATGTCTGTTCATGTCCTCTGCCCATTTTTTGATCGGGTTGTTTGTTTTTTTGTTGTTAAGCAGTGTGAGTTCTTTGTATATTATGGAGATTAACCCTTTGTCGGATAAGTGGCTTGTAAATATTTTTTCCCAATTAGTCAGCTGTTTTTTTGTTTCGATCCTGTTTTCCCTTGCCTTGAAGAAGCTCTTTAGTCTGATGAAGTCCCATTTGTTTATTCTTTCTATTGTTTCCCTCAACTGAGGAGTTATAGTGTCCGAAAAGATTCTTTTGAAACTGATGTCAAAGAGTGTACTGCCTATATTCTCTCCCAGAAGACTTATTGTTTCAGACCTAATCTTTAGGTCTTTGATCCATTTTGAGTTTATTTTGGTGTGTGGTGAAAAAGAATGGTCAATTTTCAATCTTTTGCATGTGGCTGTCCAGTTTTCCCAGCACCATTTGTTGAAGAGACTTTCTTTTCTCCATTGTAGGCCCTCTGCTCCTTTGTCGAAGATTAGCTGTCCATAGATGTGTGGTTTTATCTCTGGGCTTTCAATTCTGTTCCATTGGTCTGTGGACCTGTTTTTGTACCAGTACCATGCTGTTTTGATCACTGTAGCTTTGTAGTATGTTTTGAAATCGGGGATTGTGATTCTGCCGGCTTTGTTTTTCTTGCTCAGGATTGCTTTAGCAATTCGCGGTCTTTTGTTGCCCCATATGAATTTTAGGATTCTTTGTTCAATTTCTGTGAAGAATGTTCTTGGGATTCTGATTGGGATAGCATTGAATCTGTAGATTGCTTTAGGTAGTATGGACATTTTAACTATGTTTATTCTTCCAATCCATGTGCATGGAATGTCTTTCCATCTCTTTATGTCATCGTCAATTTCTTTCAAGAAAGTCTTGTAGTTTTCATTGTATAGATCCTTCACTTCCTTGGTTAAGTTTATCCCAAGGTTTTTTATTCTTTTCGTTGCGATTGTGAATGGGATTGAGTTCTTTTAATGGCATATTTTATAAGCAAAAAATTTTAATGAAGTCTATTTTATCTTTTTTTTCTCTTGGTGATGCTAGGGGTGAGAGAAGTTTTTAGCATGCTGCAGTTTCAAAATTGAACCTGAGACTGTTTATGACCATTATTGGTTGTTTCAACTATTCATAAAATAGAGATTTATTAACAATGAAGATTTCTTAATACCTTAGCAAATAATGTACGCCTGTGGTTCTCTCTGTGTGTTGCTATTTCACATTCTGTATGTTCATTAAAATTAAAACCGAGTTCAGAATTCACATATCCTAGGATGAAAACAATCTTTAACTCACTGTAATACAGCATATGTTCCTGACATAGACCACTTTCCTTGTCATTTCTCTTGATAATTGCAGAATGGTTTGATTTATTTTGCATTTTGAATTAAAAAACTCAAAATCTTTATTCTGTTTCTTATGACAATTATTTTTTCTTCCCTGCACTTTATAGACAAGAAGTTATTAATGAGTCAATCTAATGATTGGCCCCTAGAATCATTCTTGTTCTTTTTCAGATATTCAGTTGGAATCTCTTTTAAATTATTCAATTAATAAGATTCTTTCCTGATTTAGTTTTCTGCCTCATCATGTGGGTCTTGAATTAAACATTAGCATTAGAGATCCTGGTTTGGGTAGGGCTGTTGACCTCATGAGCATTGCCATCACTCAGTCCTAAAGATGTGAGGTATATTTATTAAGCACTGGCTGTGTGCCATGCATTATGCTAGGCTATGTGGAAGTTACAAAACTAAATCACAGTGTCTGCCCCTACATGAAGAGTTTTATAAGGAATATAAGATGTACAAAAATAAAAATAATATATATTCTAGGTAGCATATGTGTACGGTGTTCTGTGTATCGGTGTGTGTGTGTGAACGTGTGCATGTGTGTGTTCAGAGGGCAGCCCCAGCTCTCAGCAGTGCTGACGACTTTGCTTCCTTTCACTGTTAGGAAGTGTTTTCTGTATACGTGTCAGACACTGCTAGAAGCTCTTTATATATTTATGTATACATTTAGTGTCACCCTCACTACAACTTTATAAGATAGATGATGTTAGCCAGAGAAGATAAGAAACTGACCAAAAGTTGTTTAGCTAGGAACTAGAGACTGAGCCAGCTTTTAAATGCAGATATGTCTGACTTTAAGCTATGTCCCTGGTTTTAAGGCCTTTAAGGAAATATGGATTTGCATCATTTTTATCATTTATCTATATACACCTGAAGTAGTTCTGTGAACAGTTAATCTAAAGGGCTTGGATCATCCTGGGTCTCTTTCTCATTTGTTTGAATTATAAGTCTGAATTAGTTCAAAATTTAAAATATGAATAAATAAAATGACCTTTATTCAGGTGCAATTTATATACAATAAAATTCACCAAATTAAGTGAATGATTCAATATGTTTTAACTAGCACCACAGATGTGATGGGTAATGTTTTCCATCACTTCCAAAAGTCCTCTCACGTCTCTTAAGAGTCAGTCTTCTTTTTGTGTTGTTGTTGTTGAAGATTAGCCCTGAGCTAACATGCGCTGCCAATCCTCCTCTTTTTGCTGAAGAAGCTTGGCCCTGAGCTAACATCCGTGCCCATCTTCCTCTGCTTTATATGTGGGACGCCTGCCATGGCATGGCTTGACAAGCGGTGCATATGTCCACACCTGGGATCCGCACCGGCAAACCCTGGGCTGCAGAACAGAACTTGTGAACTTGTGAACCGCTGCACCACCAGGCCGCCCCCCACAGCATGGCTTGAAAAGCAGTGCCTATGTCTTTGCCCTGGATGCAAACCAGTGAACCCTGGGCTGCTGAAGCAGAGCACACAAACTTAACCACTATGCTTAACCACTATGCCACCAGGCTGGGCCCTAGAATCAGTCTTCTTTTAACCCTGTCCTCTTCAAAGCATTGAGCTGCTTTCTTTAACTTGCAGCTTTGCCTGTTCTCAAATTTCATATGCATGGAATTATAGAAAATGTCTTTTGTGCCTGGCTTCTTTTACTTAGTATAGTTCTTTTGAGATCGATCGGTGTTGCATGTGTCAGTAGTTTTTTCCTTTTCTTTTTTTTTTTTTTTTTGCCGAGTAGCTCACTATGTGGACATACCACAATTTATTTATCCATTTATCCATTTGAGCACATTTCTCTTGTTTCCAGTTTGGGGTATTATGTATAAAGCTGTGAACATTTGAGTTCTGGTCTTTGCATGTATTCATATTTTTGTTTCTCTTGGATAAATACCTAGGAGTAGAATTGCTGTATGTGTATGTTTAACTTTTTAAGAAACTTCAGAACTGTTTCCAAAGTATTTGTACCATTCTGAATTCCACCAGTGATGTATGGGAGTTCCAGTTATTTCACACCCTCTGCCAACACTTGGTATCTTGGGCCTTTTTAATTTTAGCATTTAGTGGGTGTGTAGTGGAATCTCATCGTGGTTTGAATTTATATTTCTCTGATGAGTAATGATGTTGAAATTTTTTCATGTGTTTATTTGCCACCTATATATCTTCTTTTGTGAAGTATCTATTCAGTCTTTTACCACCATCCCCCCCTTTTTTAAATACGTTGTTTGTCTCCTTATTTGTTTTAAGTCACATATTCTGGATACAACTCTATTATCAGATAGATTTTATAGGTATTTCATCCCGGTCATAGCTTACGTTTTCATGTTTTTAACAGTGGCTTTTGAACAATAAATTTTTTAAAATTTTGCTGGCCTAGTTTATCCTTTTTTCTCTCTGATTCATGACTCATAGGACCCCTCTAGATAGCTCTGCGGCTCTCTTTCTGTGCAGCTTTTCCTCTCCAGTGCCCTGACCTGCAATTCTAGCTCCCTTGCCCTCCTCCACTTCTCTCTCCACCTCAGGGAGACGTTCCCCTTTCCCAGCTCTGTTTCAGTCCCCTCGCCACGTGCTGCAGCCTGGAAGTGGCCACCACGCAATAACTGCTGTAGTCTTGGGTCTCACCTTGGGTTTTGTCCTTTTGGCAGGGATCACCATGATTCTGAGCTGCCTTAACTAGTTAATAATGTGTTAAAAATTAGTAGTAATATATGCCAGTAAAGCTCTTGGAAAGCAGTTTGGCCTTAGCTCTGAAGGTTTAAATACTGGTTAAGAAAGAGTGTATGCTTTAAAGTTAGTTCAGCTCCCTACACTGTGAGATATTTATGGCCCTGGGAACTTGATTACCTGAAAGGCTAGAGAAATTACTGGACAGGAGAAGAATATCCCTTTCATTTTTCATTTTGAAAGAGGAGTGTCAGGCTCTTGGATGGTGTGCTGAATATGATGTAGTCTCACCAAGGAGAATCAAGACGGTTTTAGCTGTTAAAATAGAGAGTCATGTTTCTGTGCTCCAGTTCTTTAGCACGCGAGCAAATGAAATTTTACAAGGGGAAGATATTAGAACTTGCTGGGTGCTTAGTACGTTTTATGAAGGATTGCTGACATTATTGACATATGTTCAGTTTTAGTTAACTCATTATAGAAGAGGAAACAGTTTTTCTCCATTGGCAAAGCAAAGGCTATTTTCCCAGAGCCTGTTTGAATCCCTTGGTATTTAGTGAACTAGTTTCGTATTGAGTAGGCTGCTGTGTGCATTTTTATGCCATTTGCCCCTAGGATAAGTCCCAATTAAAGGACTTTTCTTTTCCATATGAGAACCTGGCATATGAGCTTCATAGCAAAGGATCAATTAAAGCAGCAATTTTTATACTCAGTTTTTCTAATGGGAGCACTTTACCTTCTTCTTTTGAGATTAGGTTATTTTCCTATGGGAAATCCATTTTGAATAGCACATTTTCCCTGTTCCAATAGAAAGGTCACCAGCTGTACTTCACTGCGTCAGGGATGGAGTATTCATGAGGTGTAACAGGTTGCTTTCTTCCATCTTTTTTTTCCCCTTAATATTTGGTTTTGCTTTTGCTTGAGTGGTTGGTCCCTGAAGATGGAGTAACTCTGGTCATGCATATGTGTATGTATGTCCCTGAAGCATTTTAAAACATGCAAATAAGAAGACCTTATTGTATAAACTTTAAAAAGTACATACATGATTGACTGCTAAACCTTCTCTTTCCTTATGTTTCCACAGGAGTCTCCCCAGGACAGTGCTATCACCCGGGATATTAACCGGACATTCCCAGCGCATGACTACTTTAAGGATACAGGAGGAGATGGACAAGATTCCTTATATAAAATATGCAAGGTATTTCATGTCAAAGACTCAGGTTTGAATGGTCATTCTGGTTCTTTGAAATTATGCAAAAGATACCTCTAAAGTGTAATTTGTATTTGATATTCCAGAAGGTAAAGACTGTAAAATCAAAGGTTACAGCACAATTTTAGACTCATAATGAACAGGAAATACTTAGAAATATATGGTAGAGTTTTTTTTACTCTTTTTTTTTTTCCCCCTGAGGAAGATTTGCCCTGAGCTAACATCTGTTGCCAACCCTCCTCTTTTTTATTGAGGAAGATTAGCCCTGAGCCAACATCTGTGCCAGTCTTCCTTCACTTTATATGCAGGTTGCCACCACAGCATGGCTGACAGTGGTGCAAGTCCACACCCGGGATTGGAACGTGCGAACCCAGGGCACTGAAGCAGAGTGTGCAGAGCTCGACCACTATGCTATGGGCTGGCCCCGTTTCTTTCACTCTAATCAAGACTTTCAGATGACAGTCTTCTGGCTCCACATTTAAACTTTCAAAAGTTGATTTTGTTGAGCCCTCCCTGATGGCCTAGTGGTTAAAGTTCAGTGCACTCTGCTTCAGCAGCCCGGGTTCACTTCCCAGGCATGGAACCACACTACTCGTCTGTCAGTAGCCATGCTGTGGCAGCAGCTCACGGAGAAGAACTAGAAAAATTTACAACTATACACAACTACGTACTGGGCCTTTGCCAGGGATAAAGGAAGAAAAAGGAGGAAGGTTGGCAACAGATGTTAGCTTAGGGTGAATCTTCCCTTGCAAAAGAAAAAAAAAATTGGTTTTATGTTAAGAGCTCTGAGTCCTATAACACTACAAACTTCTTTTCAATATTCACATTATAAGTGATGAACTTGGCACCTAGGACACATCCAACAGTGGGAAGTGCTAATGCCCATCCCAGTGGACTTTTAGTGCTACAGCATAGTAAATGGTGGGAAATACTGATGTCTGTCAATAGGTCTATACCTGAAAGCTATAAAGGAAATGATAGCCTTTTCAATTTCAGTAATCCATATTCCAGTAGATTTTGGTATTTCAGAGCCATGGGGCTAAAAGGAGAATTTGGGACCAGAATTCTTCAACCTTCTTCTCTTCTCAGAATTAGTCTTTAATCTTTTCCCCAAAAAACAAATCAAGAACCTATTTAGCATCTACTATATGAGAGTAGAGGCAAGGCACAAGACATATTCTTAAGGAACTTACATATTATGATTGAGAAGGCAAAACTAACAACTAGTTTTAGGACAGACCAGCAATATAGGACAGGTTCTCCAATGATAAACTAGATGCTTAAAACTATGAGAGCAGTTAGAATTTATAGAAATGTTTCTTGGGTTTAATTTTAATTTCCTCAGAGGACACACAAAGTCATGGTCTTCTTCTCTGGTCATCCTTTTTTAGCCCCATCTCAGTTGTGCGCCCCAGTTAAGCAGCCAATTCAGCTATCCCTCACCCTACTGCAGAATTTCCCAGAAAGAAACCTGGGGCTCACTGCTTCTGATCCCTTCCTCCTGACCCCCCTGCACTCTAGTTTCTCTCCCATGATGCTCTTCCTTACAGCTCTCTCTGCTCTTGACTTCTCACCCTCCTGCATGTACTCTCACCTGTGTCTCAACTTCACTGAGTGCCTCGTCATTTCCTCTCTCTCCACCTGCCCCTAAAACAGTGGCCTTCCCCTAGGTGCTAATTCAGTTGTTCTGTCGCTCGACACTGTCTCTTGTGGGCAACCTTTTCCACCCCCAAAACTTCAGCTGTCACCACTGCACAGATGTCCCCAAATCGACATTACCTCAAAGCCCAAATTTCCAGCTGCCAGTGGTCTCCATGTAAAAGTCTGTCAAGTACATCAAACAAAACAGGTCTAAAAATAGAATTCATTTAAAAACACATTTTATGGGCCAGCCCTGGTGGCCTACTGGTTAAGTTCAGTGCACTCTGCTTCAGCGGCCCAGCTTCAGTTCCTGGGCCTGGACCTATTCTGCTCTATTAGCAGCCGTGCTGTGCTGGGACCCCACATATTTGTAAATAGAGGAAGATTGGCACAGATTGTAGCTCAGGGCATATCTTCCTCAGGAAAAAAAAAAAAGAAAGAAAGAAAGAAAGAAAATTTTCAAACGTACATAAAAGTCAAATAGTATAATGAATTTGTATATATCCCTCACCCAGATTTAATGTTTATCAACATATTGCCACAACTGTTTCATCTTTCCCTTTTTACATTTTTCCTGAAGTACTTTAAAGCAAATCTCAGACATCATGATCCTGAATTCTCCACTATACATCTCTAAAAAATAAGATTATTATCCATCTATAGCATCTATCATTGTCCATCAATACCATTCATTCCATGTCTGAATCTCCATATTCAGATCTCCCTAAATGTCTTTATACATTTAGTTGGAATCAGGATTCAACAATATCCATATTATGTTTAGTTGTTATATCTCTTTTAATTAAAAACAGTCCTCCTTTTTCCCCCAATACCGTTGTCTTGCTGAAGATACAGTCATTTCTCTGTTAGCTTTCAGTTCCTTCCTTTGGCCACATTGAGTTTGATATGATTGAGGTCTCTTATAGCCATACTATCCTCTCTAATCACTGCCGTGGTAAAGACCTCTGTCTTGCGTTGCTGGCACTTTTGCAAAAGCTGCCTTCCATCAGTCTCCCTGCCTTTGGTTTCTGGCTTATTTATTATTTTCTCCATATTGACCCCCAAACTGGATCATTTCAGTGGCCTCCACTGAAACCTTTAGTGCTTCCCTATAGCCACAGAATGAAATCAAAATTCCTTAGTTCTTTTCCTGGTCCTAGATTCCTTAGCTTAGCATATAAGGCATTTTGTAGTATATCCTGGCTTATTCCCTAAATATTTTATACTTCAGCCACATTGAAATTCTTACTGTACACTGCTTGATGTACTTGTCAGACCTCTCAACTGAGCTGTGAAGTCCTCAAGGGCAGGAATCATTTTCTATGTATGTTAGCAATGTAGCACTTGGCACATTGTAGGTGCTCATCCAAAGTTGGTAAACTAATGAAATGCCTTTTTTTCTCCCTGCTCATTATAGCCCGAATAGGCCTTGTGTTCCAAACATTCCCCAGATATATCTCGTACTTTTCAAGTCTTAATGCATTCCTCACGCTTTTCCATGAGCCTGAAGAATATGCTCCCCTCCATTCTCTACCTATACAAATTCAGTACATTTTCTTCCTAGTATATAATTGATTAAGCCGTGTGCTGAGCACTTTACATAAGAGGACTATATGATATCAATACTATGATCATTCTCTTCTTACAGATAAGGAATGTAAATAACAGGCCTAAGATCCAGACCTAGACATAGCAATTGAGGGATTTCAGCCCAACTCTGACTAACTGAAGCCTCTGTTCTTTCTTGAATAATCAACTGTTGATTGACACCTTCACAGACATTTTCATACTGTATTCCACAGCGCTGTGTTGGTATATATTACTAAGAGTTTTTAACACAATCTTAACAGCATTAGTAATAACATGTTACTTTTTACTAATTTGGTAACTGCAAAGTGATGCCTCGTTGCGTTACAGTCATGCACTACGTGCCAATGTTTTGGCCGACGATGGATCACATCTACAGCAGTGGTCCCGTAAGATTAGTACCTTATAGCTTAGGTGTGTAGTAGGTTCTATACAATCTAGGTTTGTGTGAGTACACGCTACGATGTTTGCACAAGGACGAAATCGCCTAACAATGTATTTCTCAGAACATATCCCCATCATTAAGCAACGCATGACTGTATAAAAAGATCATTTCTAAAGCCCTCTGCATACCTTTGAGGAAGTATGTGTGTTTCTCATTCTGTAGTCCTCTCATCAGATAAGCTTTGATGAAATGGGGGACATAATGAGATTATATTTGAATTCTACCTGAATTTATGAAAGCATGATTATGGTATGTATATACATATTTAAAAGTTATAGTTTCACCAAAAGCTAGTGATAAAATCCGTGTATATATTAACTTCTCATCTAATAAGCATTGGCATGACATTTTGCAAAGTGATCTGAATTCTAAACATACCCAATTCTAAATTGCTTTCTTAGGACACGGAGGCACCTTGGCACAGAAAATAAGTGAAGAATAAAGGGAGTTTCATTAGAAAAAAATTTGTCAAATCTGACCATCTTGAATCTTTAGAAATCCCCCTTTCTCCCACAGCTTATGTGAAAACTATAGATATTAATCATAAAAACAAGACTCTGAAAAACAATTAAAGAACTCGAGTAAAACCACAAGGAATGTTGGATGTCAATATTCTGTTAAAGATAATGCTCAGAGGAGATGGGTAGTAATCGTCTGCCGCCAAGAAAAATATAAAATAAGAATTCCAGAGGAACCCACAAATGGTTTCAGAGAAATCCCTCTTATCTGAAAAGTTATTACTGGCATTGTGGAAAGAATTATATTTTGGTTTCTTTGCCAAAAGACTTTTTCCCAGAAAGAAAAATGAATAACATTAACAGTGTTTAGTGAGTGCCTGCTATGTGTGAGGTGCTGGCTAGGTTAAATAAGACATCACCGCAGCCCCTAAGAAGCTAACAATCCAGCAGAGAAGATGGACACTTAAAATGCAGTGTGGTAAATACTGTAATAACCGTACATGTATAGCAAGTACCATAGAAGTGCAGAGAAGAGAGGGAATTCTGGGGGAATGGAATATGTTTGAAGCCTGAAGGAAGAGCACATTTTTCAGACAAAAAAAGAAAAAGAAAAAAACATGAGCAGGGACAGAGATAAGACAACCTGTTTTTAGTGTTGAAGTGGTTTCTGCTTAACCTTCCCCACTCCTTGGCTAAAGGAAGTGGTGTGGTGACGGTTCTATTTATGGTGAAGAAAAAGTTGGGACTGGGGAGAAATGTTTGCATCATTCTTTGACCATCAAAATGCCACAGTGGAGTGTGGGTAGCATCTTTGAGGTTCCTCTCTTCAAGAAACTATGGCCAAGTGACTACATTCATTTACACCTCCTGTGCTTTTTTTTTCCAGGCTTATTCTGTGTATGATGAAGAGATTGGCTATTGCCAGGGCCAATCATTTCTCGCTGCCGTTCTGCTTCTCCATGTGAGTAATTAGGTCTCTGTTATGACTTAGACATGGCCTCCTTCAGCTTATACAGGCCTTAGACTTGAGCATGATTTTATATTGGCTTTGGCCAGACTCTAGGACATGACTTTTAACTCCTATATCTGGAAACCTTGTCCTTAATTTAATGTCATCATGGAAGGAAAACATGGTGAGGATAAATGACAGTGTTGAAAACTAGTACAAGGGTACACTTCATTTTTATTACTAGGATGATTGGATAGACTTCAGTCTTGGTTGGACCCTTGGGGACATTTTATCTTCTCTAAAGTAGCCACTGTCATTAGTATTTGTTTTGGGATTTATGTATTGTGGTGGGAGGGAGGCAGAGAAATTGGCTTGCTTTAGTGCCATTTTATTCATTCATTCATTCAGCAAAGACCTTTACCCTCCAACTTATTGATACTCTTTCAGATCCACAGCAAAACTGAAAAAGTCTTAAGGTGAACATCCGTATACTCCGCCTCATTTACCAATTAATATTTTCTTCACACTGCTTTCTCTGTCTCTCTCTGCTCTCTCTCTCTCTCTGTTCCTCTTTTTTACGCATTCATTTTATTTTTTTCTAGAAAAAGTTTTTGAAATTATTTTTGGAAAGTAAGTAGCAAACATCAAGATTCTTGACTCCTAAATACTTGAACATGTATCTCCTAAGGACATAACCATAAGACCACAGTCACATCCAAGAAATTCCACACTGATTCAGTAACACACAGTCCACATTCAATTTTCTCCAATTGTTTGCTCAGTAAAGTCCCGTATAGCTTTTTTTTTCCCTAACCAAGATCAATGAAGATTCAATCATTGCGTTTGGTTGTCACTTCTCTTTATTCTTTTTACTAAACTACCCCCTTACCTCTTTTGTGTGTTTCATGCCATTGACAATTTTGAAAAATTTAGGCAAATTGTCTTGTAAAACATCCCACATTCTTGATTTGTCTGGTCATTTCCTCATGATTCAAGTTAAAATGCTTGGCAAAAATTCCGCACAGGTGATGTTTAGCAGAAAGTTTTGAGCACCTGTTATGTTCTGTACTGTGCTCGAGATCAGGAGTGAATAAGATAGGGATGGTCCCAATCCTCGTGGAGACAGAGCTGGTGAAGCTGACTAGCTTTAAGCAAAAATCACACAGGTATATCATTCTTAATTTCAATGGCACTATGAAAGTATTGTAAAAAGTTTGATGCAAGATTAAAACAAGGGAGCCTTATTTAGATTACAGGCTTCTCTGGGGAAGTAACCTTTAAGGTGAACGCTGAAAAATGAGAAGAGGTACCCATTATCTTTCGTCCTTTTTGTTATCATTTAACTTTTTTTTAACATTGTTATAAAAATAAACTATTTTGAAAGCAAGATAGTGGAGAGTAGAGTATTCCAGAAAAGAGAAGAACACAGTATGTATAGAAGCACTGAAATGAGGAAAACTTGGCATATGCAAGGAAGTGAAAGAAGGGCAGTGTGACTGGAGCATCATGAGTGATGGAGAGTATGGGAGGGAGCTGGAGAGGTTAACAAGACCAACGTAGGGAGTGCCATGGGGGCAGGACAAAAAGTCTGCATTTTGTTTCTCTAAGCAAGGGGAAGCTTTTGAAGAGTTTTAAGCAATTTTTGTATAGGTTGTAATAAAAGGAAAACAAAAACCACTTTGTATCTTCTAACTGTGAACCTAGCTTGTTGGTATCGGTGGGCATGTAAAAATATGATAAAGCTATAACATTAATAAAGACGTCAAGTTTTTTCCCCAGCTTTATTGAGATATAATTGACACATAAAAATTGTATATATATAAGGTGCATAACGTGGTGATTTGATATACATATACTTTGTGAAATGATTTGCCAAAATCAAGCTAGTTAACGTATTCGTCAAGAGGTCAGGTTTTTCAGTTTTGTTTGGTTTGGTTTTTTAATCAGACTTTCTATCTCAGAGTCTCACAAGCCTGTGTGGTTTGTCTTTGTTCTCAACTCCACTATGAGGGCATTTATCCCCATTAAGTATCGCAACCCCTTTAAAATGGGTTTCCCAATCAAAGCCACAATGTCTTGACTTGAACTCTATGCTGCTTGCCCTGGTGTTGACATAAACGTTTGGTTCATAGTGAGGCCAGATGTGCTGCCTAATATCAGAAATGCCAGTCTGGGTCAGACCAAGTTTCCTGTAGTGTATGGAAGAGTAAAATCGCCTTGCATGACAAAGACCTCAAAGGTCTGGTCCTTTGCCCCAAATACTGTTTCATTTCCAATAATAATTTGCTATGCTATTCTCACTTATTACTTAGTCTGATTTGCTCTCTAGCTCTGCTTTATTCCCATGATTTCTCTGTTCAGCCCACCTCCATCATCTTCCACAGAGGCTCGCCCACATTATTGACATTTTGAAGGCTTCCTACAGTCACACCAAGCCTTAAATAACATTTCCAGTGATTTTTTTTCTATTTTGAAAACTAGACATTTGCCAGGCTCTCAGGGAAATATTTTTCCATAAAGCTGTAGAAGATGTAGATATTATTATAAATGAGAAACATCTGTAAATAGAAGTGAAGTAGGATTTTTGTAGTATTTTAAGTATTATTGTGTTACTGTAGTACCTTAAGCATTGCTGTAAGCCTTAGAATATGTAAGGTTCTTCTGTAACTAACCATGTTTTTAACAATGCTGAGGAAGAAAAACATTTTTAGGTGAAATAGCAGCTCAGGAGGTAAAATGATTTAACAAGGTCTCATGATCTGGGGACAGTGAAACCTGCACTTGTGTATCAGCCTATTACTACTTAGTTTAAATCCTATCCTCTTTGCAAAGCCTCTTCCTGGCTCCCTCAGGCAGACTCAGCCTTTCTTGTTCCTGTGTTCCCACTGATATTTCTACCTAATTCACATTACAGTCATTGTATACTCGTTGTATGGGAGGCGTTTTGAGGACAGGAACAGAGTGTGACAGAGTAGGCATCATTAAATATTTCTTGGTTGAGCAAATGAATGTTATGAAACACAGCTACAGGCCTAAGTTACTGCATACCTCTAAATTCCTGGTGTCCAGATAAGAAGGTGGAAGGATGGATTTGATATACTGAGAAAACTTCTCTGTATGTTTTGTGATTTTTTTTTCCCTTCCCCGTTTCTTATCTGTTACAGATGCCTGAAGAGCAGGCATTCAGTGTTCTGGTCAAGATCATGTTTGCCTATGGTCTCAGGGAACTTTTTAAGCAAAACTTTGAAGATTTGCATTGCAAATTTTACCAGTTGGAGCGCCTCATGCAGGTAAAAGAAAAAAAAACAACAGCTTGCATTCGCCAGTAAGAGTGCAGGAGGCGGGAGAGCTGGATTGACGAAATGGTGCCAAGGAGCAGTGGTGGCTGCCTTCGCCATCCAGGGTTAAAGACGGGTTTTATTATTTTCAATTCTCACTATGTGGTGAGGATGCCAAGATTAATAAGGTGTAAACCTCATGGGTGTGAGCTGGGTTTTCAATCTCGTAAGCACTCAAAAGAGGAGAGCACTTTAACGCGGCAAACTCAGTCAAGAAATATTTGCCAAGGCTCTGACGCTGACTGGATAGGAATCCCATAACAAAAGTGAAACAGACTTTCCCAAACATTTCATAACTTGGAAAGAAAAACTGCCCTTCCAAATATTTGTCACCATTTTGGGGATTCCTCTTTGGAGCTAGTTTGTGGACTTGAAAAGAGGGCTGAGTGCCAGTTTAATACCAGATGATAAGTGTTCTTCTGAGCACTTTGGAGAATTAAGAAAAACACAAGTATGTGACTTTTTTGGACTCTTCCTGTCAGGTTTATGAGCCTTCTGAGTGGGAGTTGAACAGCTGCATATGTGCCTAAAACTAATTAGTTTGCTATTTCAGGAATACATTCCTGACCTGTATAACCACTTCCTGGATATAAGCCTTGAAGCACACATGTATGCCTCCCAGTGGTTTCTTACGCTTTTCACTGCAAAATTCCCTCTCTACATGGTCTTCCATATCATCGACCTGCTTTTATGCGAGGTATGTATCAGAGGTCACATCACTTTCGCTTTTGTTTACAGTGGCCTCCCTTTGTCAGCGCTGTCAAAACAGAATTTGTTCTTCTCAGTTATTTTATTTCAGTGCTGGAAAATCCAGGTTTAAGTGACTCTTCCTTGGGCCAAAGCTAACGATCATGTTTTCTTGAAGGTGCTTTCTGCCCAAAAAAACACATGTTAGATGTTTGTATTAGTTAGTATTAGGCTTGGCTGCATTTATTGAAGAAACCCAAAATAACAGTGACTAAATAAAGTAGAGGTTTATTTCTCTCTCTTGTAAAACATTGCCAGTAACCTGCCTTCCCAGAGCGTGACTCTCATCCTTATGGCTGATTAGAGCTCCAGCCACCGTACCTATATTTAAGCTAGGAGGGTTAGGGGACGGGGGAGGGTGCATGCCCTCTTTTTGAAAGAGAATTCCTGGAAGTTCACCTGCTTTTCCACTTACCTCTTATTGGCCAGAACTTAGGTACATGACCACACCTAGCTGCAGGAGAGACGTTTATTTTAAGGTGGATAAGAATTTGCTAAAAACTGAGGGGTCTGTTTCTAAAAGAAAATAGATATTAAGTAACTGTCTTTGCCACATCATAGTTTGGGGTTTTGGGTGTGTGTGCATAAGAAAAAAAATAACTAATTTCAAAAACAATGTATGTTATTATAGAAACTGTAGAAAATAGAAGGGAAAAGATTTTAAAATACTTCTAGTCTATTGTCTGGAGGTAACTACTTTTACTATTATGGTGTACTATACTCTTTCACCATTTTTTGTGTTCATATATGCATGTGTATGATTTCTGTGGAATAGTTTTTCTTCATTTGGAATATTATGTAATAATGTATACTATGGTTCTATATTTATATATTTAAAAATATGGTTGTGCTATATGTACTATTTGGTAACCTCTTTTTTCATTTCATATACTTGAACATCTTTAGACAAGTTCACATCTATATCATCCTTTTTGTTTAATTTTGCCATATTCAAAACATACAGAAATCCATTAAAGAATTTGTACCTTCTGCCAAGCTTGAAACATTGTAAGGAACATTATAAGAAAATAACACATATCATTATTCTATACCACAACTATACCATTATTCTTACTTGCTGCCAAGTATCCCATTATTTGGATATACCATACTTCATGTAACCAATTCCTAATCTCAAATCTGTAAGTTGTCTAGTTTTTCACTATTATAAACAACCATTTGTTAAGTAGTTGTAGAGGGCCCAGTGGCTTGCTAAGTAATTTACGTAAACTTCAACTAATTAGCTGAGAAAACCCTTGGGAGAATAATAATTATGAAAACCAAGGCCCGGAAACTTAGTTTAACTTGATCAACAGATGTTGATGCCTCTCCTCATCTTTGGTTTGCCCCCATCACTCCCAGAATGGTTATGAAGACAGGCAGGTTGGAGGGAACCCTGAGAAGATTCAGTTCTGGGATGTGGGGCTCACAGACAGAGTGATTGCTGTACTTGGAGGGGGCAGCGCAAAATAAAGGAAAAGTCCACCAGGTGTTATTTCCTGATAGATCACAATTTTATGAGTCTAATGTTTTGGTTTGGAAGCATAGAATACTTTGGAAAAGTGTTCTTTCTTGTTGATTGTGAGAGCAAGGCTAGAAAAGCTCTCAGGAAAATGGGAGACTGGGTCTACTTTCAGTGGTTTTTTAGGGGTGGCTCTGCAATTTTTATTTTCTAAGACATTCCATTTTTAATTAAATTTTTCCAATTTCTCTAAAATTGTGGGGTATTCTGAGGACCAACAGATATAAACACTGTTTACAATCCACATATAAACACTGAAAATGTTCTTTTGTGTTTTCTCTTTTAGGGAATAAGTGTTATTTTTAATGTCGCCCTTGGATTACTAAAGGTACGCATTTATTCATAAGCCGAGTTATCTGGCATTTTCTGTTCAGCACTTGCAATATCTTGGTCTTAATCTCATTCTGAGCAGCCCGTATATGCTCTGGCATTGTCCCTGACAGTGGATATGTGCAAGTGGTTCTGGCAAAGGCTAAGAAGCATCTCCTGGGGATTATAAAGGTGCTGGGATTATAAACTCTTCTTGTGCATCTTCATAGTAAAGAATTTTTTCTGTACATGGTTGTATTTTCTTCTTTCTTCAAGACTTCCAAGGATGACTTACTCCTGACAGACTTTGAAGGTGCCTTGAAGTTCTTCAGGGTTCAGCTTCCTAAGAGATATCGCTCAGAAGAAAATGCAAAAAAATTAATGGAATTAGCTTGCAACATGAAGGTAAAATACTTTAGATTATTTTATTCAGTTAATGTCTCACTATTCCTAATTCCTAAATATCAGCATTTATAATACATAAATAATAATTTTTCTTTTGTATTGGATAATTTTTTTCAACTATTTTCATATATATTATATCCTATGCATTAAATCTCATTGCCTCCCGGAGCCTTTGAACTCTAGGAAAGGTCTTATTATCCCTATTTTGAAGACAAACCAAAACACAAAGAGGCTGTAGCCCCCTGGAGTCATACAACTAGTTAGTGGCAGAACTCAGATTTCATTATTTCTACTCTGCTGTCCTATAGTTTTCAATATTTGTTGTTGAGGTGAGAAATTCCCTAAAATGAAACTAATAATATGTAAAGGAAACCCATTCAGTTTTATCACTTCCGATGGCATTTATGATTTGTACGATGTTTTAAGGTAACAAAATACAGAATCTTCTTGTGTTCACGTTATAATAAAATTTTGTTTTTTAAAGAAGAAAAGTAATTGAGGAAGTTTAGTTTGGAATTTGGGGGTCGAGGCAAATGGAGGATAGAATAAATAGTTGTATTCAGATTCTTATAGGATACATAAAAGACTGTCACATTTACTTTATGTGACTCCAGAGGGTAGAGCTGAGATGAGTGTGTCAGGGCAGATGTGGTGGAGGAGAAGCTTCACTGTCTGCTGAGTAGAGCACAGACTTGGAATCAAAGAAATCTGAACTCAGATTTGCTTCGCCTATTTAAGGTGCAATTTCCTCATCTGTAAAATAATGTTGGACTCTGGTTCTGGTTACATGTCAGACTGAGCTGACTCAGGCTACTCTTCTTTAAACAGTTGGAGATGCTAAATGAAATATAATCCAAGAAATGTTTAAATACCTGTGTGAACTTGAAAGCAAAAAGAGAAATGTCCAGGTACCTAAAACAAAATAGCTCAAAGCTAGTGTGTGTGAAATGATAAAACAACATCCCAAGGGAATATGGAATCATAGGTAGGTATTAGGGTTTTAATGCTCACATAGACATATGGTATGACTTTGGGCCTTCAGGAGGCAGCTGAAATTGAAATCTCTGCATAAAGTTGGGATGTAGGAATGGCTGCTGTGTTTGTGAAAGGGGGGATACAGAACTACCAGTTAGCCCAAGAAACAATAGAAATTATACCATAAAATGAATGAGAGATTTGGAAAAAAAAAGGAAATAGGTCTTCTGGAAATTAAAATAATCATTAAGGTTATTCAGATTAGAATGTTATATACTTCACAAGTGTTACGGATATTTAATGATATTTTACCGTGTGCCAGTAACTACAATCAAGTACTTTTGTGTGTGAGGATTACCTGTAGTGTTTGTACAGTGCTTATCATAGTGCCTGGTGATTAATAAGAGCTTGAGAAATGATGGCTATGACTATGATTATTTCCTCTCTGGTTTTTCAAGCAGATAGCAAACACTTTTCAGTACCATTTTCACAGATGATGGGTTGGTGCACAGGGCACAGAATCAAGTCAGGTTGAGGTTCTTTGGGTCACTGTTTCCACCTCAGCTTGGCTCAGCACACAAGAGGATGCTGCCTCTTATTTGCATATGATTTCTTCCCCTCCAGAACCTGCTCCTGTTTTCTCGGTGTCCCATCTCAGTTCGTGGTACCTGGTTGCTCAGGCCAGAACCCTTGCTATCATCCTCAACTTCTCTTTCTCTCAGACTCCACATCTTCGTACTCCACATCCAAGCCCTTTCGTTAAAATCTATCCTGAATCTGATCACTTCCTGCCCTCTTCATCACTAATACTTCTCTTCTGGAATATTATGGTAGACTCCTTGGTCTTCCTGTTTTCACAGTGGTTTCCTCTCAGGCTTTTCTTTTCTTTTTTTGGTGAGGAAGATTTGCCCTGAGCCAACATCTGTGCCAGTCTTCCTCTCTTTTCTTTATGGGCTGCCTCCACAGGGTGGCCGATTAGTGGAGTTAGGTCCATGCCTGGGTTCTGAACCCATGAACCTGGATCCCTGAAGCAGAGCGCATGCAACCTTAACGACTCGGCCACGGGGCCAGCCCCCTCCCAAGCTTTTCTTGATCTCATCCCTCCCTTGCTTAAAACTCTCTAATGGCTTCTTTTTTTTTTTTTTTTAAGATTTTATTTTTCCTTTTTCTCCCAATGCCCCCCAGTACATAGTTGTGTATTTTTTAGTTGTGGGTCCTTCTAGTTGTGGCATGTGGGATGTTGCCTCAGTATGACTTGATGAGCAGTGCCATGTCCGCGCTTAGGATTTGAACTGGTGAAACCCTGGGCTCCTGAAGCAGAGCACACTTAACCGCTCGGCCACGGGGCCAGCCCCTCTAATGGCTTCCTTTTTTTTTTTTTTTTTTTTTTAAAGATTTTATTTTTTCCATTTTCCTCCTCAAAGCCCCCCAGTACATAGTTGTATATTCTTTGTTGTGGGTCCTTCTAGTTGTGGCATGTGGAACGCTGCCTCAGCATGGTTTAATGAGCAGCGCCATGTCCGCGCCCAGGATTCAAACCAACGAAACACTGGGCCACCTGCAGCGGAGCGCGCGAACTTAACCACTCGGCCACGGGGCCAGCCCCTCTAATGGCTTCTTATCTCAGAATAAAACTCAAGAGTTCTTTCCTTGGCCTACAAGGCTTGGCACCATCTGACCTTTGGCCATCTCTGTGATTTCATTTCCCACTACTTTTCCACCTTACTCTTCCCACTTCAGACACCCTGGTCTCCTTGCTGTACTCACACATGCCAAGCATGTTTACTCCTCAGACCTTTGCACTGGCTGCTCTGTCTACCTGCAGTGCCCTTCTCCTCTGTCTCCACATGGCTTCACTGTTGGGTCCTTCAGTCTTAGGCTCAAATATCATGCCATTAGAGAGCCCTTCTCTAATTACAGTGTCTAAAATAGCAACTTCTTCCAGCCTTTTACACCCTTATCTCCTTACCCTATCTTATTTTCCTCATATCATGTATTGCTACTTAATGTTATTTTATTTCATTATCTCTGCCCACCCCCCCCCCCCAAACCCCACTGGAATTAAGCCTGCAATGGATGGGACTTTATCTCTTTTGTTTACTGCTGAATCCCCAGCACAAGCAGAGGACATGGCATATAAATATTGGTTGAATGAATGATTAAATGAATATGCTGTTGAGTTTCTACCAACTGTTTTACAAAGAAGAGTTAACATAGAATTAGACAAGGCTTAAAAATAGCTTCTGAAGGTTTTACGTTCTGGGTTTTCATTAGCTTGAAACACTTGAATAATATATGAATCCTTTATTTCCATAGTCTACATGGGAGGTGTCTAATGTCTTTTTTTTTGCCTGTACTTTCAAGGAGTTAAGGCAGTCAAGACTGCACAGCACACACATTTTGTGCTTTAGATATCTAATTCCTTCTGGGCCTGGAGAACTCTGCCTGGCCGGGGGTATACTTTGGATGGTTCTCCTCTTTATTTGCTCATGGTTTCGAGTGAGAAAGATAGGAATTTTTCTTGAAAGTGACTCACAGAATGGAAAGCCTACAGATTCACCAAGACGTTAGAGAATGAGATTTTTCTGCTAAAAGGTGGGATATGCTGTGCATGATTTAGTTATGATGATTAGTTGTACTCTGGTAGCTATGTTTAATACCAAAAAATCTTAAAGGGGATATAGGCAATAGCTGAGCCAATTACCAGCAGAGAACCTCAGTCACAGTGATAATTTGCCAGCTCAAAAATGAGAAAACTCATTGGCAACCTCAGGCTTGAGTCCTGCGTCATGTGGACCACAACAGTAAGTGCTACAGTCAGCACAGAGAATGTGTGTGATCATCAGAGGTTTGGAGCCTCCTCTAGACGTGGAAAAGGGGATTCTTGCTATGTGAGCGGTGTGGAAACTAGCTTTTGAACTTTTTGGTATAGAATTTAGAACAGAAACATTGGCTCTGTAACTCAATGAAATCCCATTCCATTATTATTTAATTTGTTTTTTAAATTGTGGCTCAGTTTTCTCAGTTGCATTTCCTGATTAAAGTGGGGATTGGGAATACTTTACCTCACATGCCAGTCCAGGAAACAAATACCTGCTTTTGTTGTTGTTATTGTTGTGTTTTAACAATTATGGTGATGTAATTTCCAGTATTTGTATAGTTTGTATAAGCATCTCATTTCTTCCTCACACTACCCTGTGAGGTTTGTTGGGCAAATCAGGTGTGGAAATTGAGGCTTCGAGAAGTCAAGTGACTTACCCAGCTGGTCCTGGCTGGGCAGTGACAGGAGCCCTGGTGGAACTCAGGCCATCTGACTCCACATTTCCAATGCCTTCCACTCCGTTGCACTGCCTCTTCTCATTGCAACAGAAATTGTTTGGTGTGGCAGTATCTGAAATGGCCACAAGATGGGTGTGTTGCTCAGAACGGTCTGTATTCCTCTGTGCCTATGTCTTTCTTCTCTCTATAAATCTTTCTCTGTGTCTGTCTGTACTTGCCTCTTTACCTTTCTCTCTTTTCGGCTGTTTTACTTCTTACCTTCTCCCTCTTTCTCCTTAGTTTATTATGAGACTGAGATATGTTATTTCTTGAGGAGTTTCAGATCCCCTGCTCTTAACCTAAAACCTAACAACATACATCAAAACTCATTTAGCTGTCTGTTGAATTTCTCCCGTTTTATGGGTCAGACTTGAGATAGGAAAATTGTTTCCATTTCTAATATAAGATCTGAAAGGAATTTCACTTTAAATAGACTGTTCCAGGAGATCACGGATGGTCCTAGGAGCTCCACAACCCTTTCATACTCATAGCTGTGCTATGCATTGTCTTTAGAGGGGGAAATGGAAAGAAATTAATTCTTAGCCTTTTAAATTTTTTTTTTTGTTTTTTTTTTTGGAGGAAGATTAGCCCTCAGCTAACTACTGCCAGTCCTCCTCTTTTTGCTGAGGAAGCCTGGCTCTGAGCTAACATCCATGCCCATCTTCCTCTAGTTTATACGTGGGACGCCTACCACAGCATGGCTGCCAAGCAGTGCCATGTCCGCACCCGGGATCCGAACCAGCGAACCCCGGGCCGCCGAGAAGCGGAACGTGCGAACTTAACCGCTGCGCCACCGGGCCGGCCCCCCAGCCTTTTAAATTTTTGATTCAAGAAATATGTGAGAGCAACTGTTTCTTCATGTCTGTACGATGATTTTAGAGAACAAGTCAAATTTATGAGGCTAGTTTAGAAGAAGCAGGAACCATGCTAAAAGAGAAGGCTTAGTGGGTTTTTTAGATCAAACCTGAAGACTTGTCCTTTTTGCTGTAGAATCCTGCCTAAGGTGAAATGGCATTTCTGAACCATTGCTTTGTTGAAAATTGTTATTTCAGACATTAAGTGAATGTCCTAAATTTTAAATTACCTGTAAGAAAAGATATTATTATAAAAACCAAATAGCAATATCTCCAAATTAATGTAATCCTAACCGTTTGCTATTTGGAGAAACAGAAAGCTCTTTGGCATTTGGGAATATTTTCCCTCGGGATATTTTTATTCATGAGCTAAAAGCAACACTAGTTTGAACTTCATTCCTTGCTCAGATTACTTTTGTAGTTGGTGTGTTAGGATTTTAAGCTTTATGATTGCGGTGACTTCATCAGGCTTGTTTCTTGATGTTTTCACAGAATCTTGCGTAGTGTCTCCACACAGTGAATTAATCCTTACAGTGACCGTATGAGGTCATTTTACAGATGTGAATACTGAAGCTTAGAGAATTGAAGAAAACTCCCAAAGGATATGAAGTTAGTAAGTGATGGGGTTGGGATTAGATCCCAGGAATTTCAGACTCTAAAGTCAATTCTTTTCATCATTGTGCTTTACTGGAATTGAGGGATTGAATAAAAGAGCCAGTGTATTGATCCATTTTTGGTAATCTTTGTCATGTAATGATGAGTAACTCAGTCTCCATGTCAGTGTTGAAACTTACTCTCTGTATGCTGTGATTGAGTTTAGTTTTCCTTATAGCTAAATCAGTGTATAGTTTTACCTCTTTGCTTGTTCCTGCCTTTTAGAATTGCGTTTCATGAGGACACTTTTGAGTGGGTGCTCTCTTTCTGTACAATGAACTCTAAATTTTGCCAGTTATGCAAGGGTAGCGATGGTCACTACCTTCTTATTTTATTTTAATAAGGTGGTCTCCCTCGGTCCTTATATGTGTTTGGGTCCTCTGCTATTTGTTTCTTGTGTTTTAGAAAAATACTCTGATGGTAGAACCAGAATACCTAATTCTATTTAGCAATCTTTGAAGGAGTTTGAGTCTAACTATTTAAACAAATTAAATATAATGGCTCAGAAATTAAATAGAATGTTGATTTGTTTCTAGTGGTGTTGAATGCAGACCTTGGAGTCCCATGGACCTTGGCTTTCATCCTGGCTCTGCCGCTGCTGTGTGACCCAGGGAGGGTAGTAGGTGTAAAAGTAAAAGTATCTTATTATCTTGAAAGTCCTATGTAAATCTCAGGTTCTTTTAATCAGTAACTGAAACGCAAAGTCCTTGTCCCAAGCATTCTAAAAAAGGAAGGTGGACTTGTGTCAGATTTCTTTTTTAGCAATGAGGACTTTAGAATCAGGATCTCCTTAATGTACTAGACCTCTTTCTACCCACCTACCCACCCACAAAACATACTTCAAGCCTGCCATCCAGAGCTACTAACATTCAACCTCTCACCTTCACTGGATTCCCTGTGACTCCAGTCCAGCAGGGATTCTGACCTTTGCAACAGTTTCTTAAGCCAAACTTGGAAATCAGTTCCTATTATCTATCAGCAGCCTATTTCTTTCTCTTCTGTATTAAATGGACTTTGTTTAAATGGCTCATTATTTGCAGCACTTGTTCAGAGGATAACTCATCTCTGATTCAGGACAAGAATGCAGATGATAGTAATAATAAGTAACAGCTACCCTTTATTAAAAAGACCTCACTGTGGGGCTGGCCCCGTGGCCAAGTGGTTAATTTTGTGTGCTCCGCTTCGGCTGCCCAGGGTTTCTACAGTTCAGATCCTGGGTACGGACATGGCACCGCTCATCAAGCCATGCTGAGGCGGTGTCTCACATGCCACAACTAGAAGGACCCACAACTAAAATATACAACTGTGTACTGGGGGGATTTGGGGAGAAAAAGGAAAAATAAAAAAATCTTTTAAAAAAAAGACCTCACTGTACGCCAGGCACTCTTCTGAGCTCTTTATATGTTTTATGTCATGTGGTCCTCATAATAAAAGTCCTCATAAGGACTGTTGGAATTTTCACAGATGAGGAACCTCAGGCTGAGAAAAGGCTGCTTGCCCTCACTCATACAGTAAGTCATCCGCAGAGCCAAGACTCGAGCCTTGATCTGTCCACCTGCAAAACCCAAGCTCTTAGTGGCAAGTGTACCACCTCACTCCCACCCAAGTCAGCAGCCACTCTCGCTCTTCCTCCATCTCTGTGGGCCTTGAAATCTCTGCCTGTCCCAGAGGCTGATCAGAGACCAGCTTTCCCAGGGCAAGTAGCACATGTTTTTAAGAGAGAGCATTATTCAATACCTGTGACAAATTACTGACAAGTGAATGACAAAGGGAGAGGTGTTTTGGACTAAATTTATACTTCTACCGAAATATCAAACTGGCACGTTCCAAGTTCCTGCCTTCTCTCTAATTCAGGGTTTCTTAAGTTGGGACTATGAATGGGCCTCAAGGAGCCCATGAGTCCTCTGAAATGGTATGTAGACTATTTTATTGCCAGTGTGTGGGGGGTGTTGGCTTCTGTGTTTTTTGGGGGACAGTGCTTTTTATGGGAACCTAGGCTCTCAGGAGACTTTCAAAGTGGTACTGTCCCTAACAGTGTTAAGAACCACATACTAGTTGCAGTGGGGTATAAAATTGGTTTTACCTAAATTACAAGCTCACTCTTATCCCAAGAAATTATTAGAGTTGTTTTCCCCCCTGAAAGTACGTTTAAACAAAACAAATTTCAAATTTAATCTTCTTTGAGGGCAAAAATACATCTGCGTATGAAGCTGTGATTGCCACAGCCTTGTGATAGGAGTCAGCCAACAGTGGGTGTGATTCAGAGCTCTGGGGCTAATTCCATAGCTTCCCTGCTTCCTGAATTCAATTAAAATGTTATTGGTATAAGTAAGAGACAAAATGAACCTTGGACTGTTAAGAGTGAGGACTGTATCTCTATTCATTCATTATTTTCATGCTTCTTATGTGCCAAGCATTAGGATTTTCACAATGAATAAGAGTTCTTGCCCTTGTGGAGTTGGCATATTGTGATCTGTATACATCTTTGTATCACTAATGCCCAGCAAAGAACACTGTACAGAGTAGTGCTCAACTACTGGACAAATAAATGTCCCTGCATCCTTAAGAGGTTAAAAGGAAGACTATTGGTTTTGATTTGTTCACCATGTGATTAGAGTACCAATTATGTTCCAAGCATCGAGCTAGGTACTGAGATAGGATGGTAAGCAAAACAGATGTGACCTGCTTCCTAGTGGGAAGACAGACAATCAAGTAAGCACTATTTATTTAAAGTAAGCATTATTTATTTAAAATAATTGTGAACTTGGACAGGTGCCATGGAGGAATTGACTTAATGCAATGAGAATATATAACAAAAGACCGGGCCTGATAGGGGAAAGAGAGTGTCAGGGAAAGGTTGACTAAAGAAGTGATGTTGGAGCTCTGATGTGAAAGGTGAGTGGGAATGAACTAGGTGTGAGGTTGTCCAGGCAGAGGGACCAAGCTTGCAGTGTATGTTCAGTTTGGCTGTCATTTCCATTCAGAAGAAAGGTCGATGCAAAGAAGAGGGAGTCCTTTCTCATTAATTTAGCAGTCATTTCTGGGCACTCTCTATGTGCATGGACAGGAGACAACAATGAGTGAGACACAGTTCTGACCTGGAGAAGCATTGATAATGGGACAGGCTGGCTGAGGGTTGCTGGTTTCTCCTGGGTGCAGCCTCTTAAGGATGCTTGAATTGCTGCTTTTGCTGTTGCTACCTCTTGTTTTCCCATTCAAGAATCAGGCATCAGTCCTTTTCATGGAGTCTGTGCCTCAGAGACAGCCTGAACTAGTTGGCTCTGGTATGCAGTCAACTGTGCTCCAAAAGTCAGGATCAGCTGTAAACCCATTATAAGCAGGGTTGTTTTTGTTGTTGTTGTTTGTGGTGGGGGTGGAGAGTAAGGCATTTCAGGGATGGAGGGTGAGAGAACCAGAACCAAGAACTAGTGAGGCTGAGAAATGGGAAGGCCAGCCTGAGCTGATAAAGAAGGCAGAACTCTGTACCAACAAGCTTTGCAGAAGACAGCAGAACTTGGTGTCCAGTCCTGAGGACTGATTCGGAAGCACAGCGGAGACCATCATCTAGAGAAACTAGCAGAGCACTGTCTTAGAGATGCCAACAGTAATTATGAGAATTATTTTAAACAGGATTTATTTTGTTTCCTTAGCTATAAAAATAGTTCATGCTTAATGAGGGAAACATAGGAGACACATAAAGAAATGCCCATATTCTGTCACACAAACATAAGAACCAAATGAGATAACGTGTAAAAACGCTCTAGTATTTGTCAGGTGCTCATTATACATTAACTGCTGTTACAAGGCTGAGGGAGAATCAACCTTTTTGCTCTGAGAATGAGGTATTTATAATAAGTGATAATGAAATGCAGAAGAAATAATTTGTAATTACCTTTTAAAATGTATGTTAATGGGGAAAAGATGTTAAATCTTCCTTACCCCAGCATGAGAATGAACAGTTGAAGAGTCCTGAAGATTTGTGGGAATGTTTTGTAGGATTTGGTGCAGTTCTTCTTTTTGTAAAGCACTGGGGGAACCTCACTGCCCTCCCTTGTTGTTGACCCAGAATGACAGCAAAGAGCACTGGGAGGAAGCGTTTGCTGCCCACAAGCCTCATTTATTTTCTGTTCCTTTACTATTGATCTGTTAGGATTGTTTATAAATTTACTAATCACACAGATGTTTTATTTAGGTGCTTCTTTGTGAATCACTTACGTACACAATAAATGTTTACCCCAGCACTGGCCTCAAACCGCAGAAGATCTGGGTTTAAAGATGTCACTCTCCAGCTTGTGGCCTCACCTCAAGTGTTTAATGGGCATCTTTCTATAGACTGCAGCCAGGGCATAGTGGTATGTTCCTGGCTGCCTCCCCTTGGGCAGCAGTCAAACTCCAGAAAGAATCTCTGATTGAGGCAGACCTGCAAACATTCCGACACGGGCAGGTGTCCACAGAGTCAGTGGGAGAGGAACACCAGGCAGGTCAAGTTAGACAGAAAGGAAATAATGGAACAGGGAATTAGAGGTGCTGACACCAGCATGCTGCAAACTTGGGCCTGTCCTCTCCCTGTTCTGGGTCTCAGTTTCTTCATCTGTAAAATAAGGACGTTTGACTAGACTAGCTCTGAGATTCCTAGTTACCTGGAACTGGGGACTAAAAGAGTTGTGAGTCAGCAGTATAGTACTGATTATTGAAGCTTTGAGAAGGGATGAGCATTAACTTTGTCATCATTCTTTAAGTTGCACATATCTGTTTTATCACTTTTCTATTTCTTATATTTTGTAATTTCTAAAAATGTAATTTAAGAAACACCAAAGGGTTGGAGCTGGCCCAGTGGCGTAGTGGTTAAGTTCGTGTGCTCTGCTTTGGCAGCCCTGGGTTCGCTGGTTCAGATCCCAGGCGTGGACATATGCACCACTTATTAAGCCATGCTGTGGCAGGCATCGCACATATAAAGTAGAGGAAGATGGGCACAGCTGTTAGCTCAGGGCCAATCTTCCTCAAAAAAAAAAAAAAAAGAAAGAAAGAAAGAAAGAAACACCAAAGGGAAAAGATTAGCAGTTTAGAGGAAGGAATCAAACAAAAGACTAAGTTGCATCTTGAAAGGATGCCCTTGGTTATGGTTTAGATAAGAATAAAGAGAAGGGGCTAACCAGTCAAAAGAGGAGAAAAACCTGTTAGGTAGAAGGAAAGCCAAGAGAATAAAGGGAGAAAAGATTTCCTAGAGGGAAGAGGAGTGAATTGGTCATGTTTAAAGCATGAAAGTAAAGGAATTTTGAAGTCTAGTTGGAGAGAGGTAAGACCCACTGGATATAGTAAAAAAGAAACCACTAGTGACTTTCAGGAGGGTACTTTCTGTAGAATAATCAGAGCAAAAGCTTGATTTAGAGAGATTAAAGAGAGAGAGGCCGTGAAACAGTGGAAGTGGAAGTATAGACCTGTGGTTTGAAATGGTTGGTAAGAAAAGGCTTGAGGGGCTGGCCCCGTGGCCGAGTGGTTAAGTTCGCGCACTCCGCAGCAGGCGGCCCAGTGTTTCGTTGGTTCGAATCCTGGGCGCGGACATGGCACTGCTCATCAGGCCACGCTGGGGCGGCGTCCCACGTGCCACAACTAGAAGAGCCCACAACGAGGAATACACAACTATGTACCGGGGGGCTTTGGGGAGAAAAAGGAAAAAATAAAATCTTTAAAAAAAAAAAAAAAAAAAGAAAAGGCTTGAGAGAAAGATGACAATAGCTTGACGGGGCAAAAGGGCAGCAAAGCAGACTGACCAGCAGAACTGTGTTTTTAAGCGCAGAGAGAAAGCACAGAAGGAGCTTGTAGAGAGGAAAGGTGACAGGTGTAGGATAGTGAGGTAGCTACAGCTTGGATTTTGGATGGAGTCTAGCTGCCTGGGCTCAAATCCCAGATCTGCCAGTCCCTAACTGAGTGACCTTGATCAAGTTACATAACCTCCTTGTACCTCAGTTAACTTCCCTATAAAATGAGGATGATAATACCATACCTTGTAGAGGTGTCACGGGGTCACAAATTTAAAGCACCTCACAGCATTGCTGGCTGCGTGCTAAATAAAATGGTGGATGATGATGGTGATTAGGAACAGTAGGACCCAGGACCCTACCAGACTCAGGTAGGAAGGGCTATCTGTAAGGTGTTCATTCTAACAGTAAAAACCTGAGGAACCAATTATCCCCAACAGAACCCTGGACACAGTAGTCATTGAGTAAGAATTTTGTGGCCTGGGCTTGTGCCCCATTCTGGTGATTTCCCTCCAAAAATAGAAAACACCACTTCATAATGACTGGGGATGGCCAGGTCAGCAGAGGTCTTGGTCTATAGTGCAGGCCCTGAAGCGTCCATCACTTTCTGATACTTTTTAATTTGTGCTATGGTTTATCCTACAGATTAGTCAAAAGAAGCTGAAAAAATATGAAAAAGAGTATCACACCATGAGGGAACAGCAGGCCCAACAAGAAGACCCCATTGAGCGATTTGAGGTTTGTTTGCTTTATGGCCTAGGTGACGTGAAGAGCCGTCAGCCTTTCTCCTAATTCTGCCTGCAACCAGCTTTATTGAGTTCTTTTTAAAATTCAGTTTCACTGTTTCTGCGTTCAAGTTTCATTGTGAGTTTGCAAATGAAAAAGCGAGATCTGTTTGCTTAAACCAGCTGCCTCGTTTGTTCCAGTTCAGTGGTCTTTCGTCACAGTTAATAAGTAGTAGCTGCTTGACAAGGCCACTTGAATCAGTGAAGTATTTCTTCGTGGAGATAGGAAGTAAGAAATTGTTGATTGGTGGCACGTTAAGACCAGCCACATCGCCCATGTTTTCCATAGGACTCAGAAATTAGTTTTGAGGGGTAGCCCGGAGAAATTGTCATTTCCATCTGATTTTTATGTGTCTAACTGGTTTCTTTCTACCCTTCAGCGGGAGAATAGGCGTCTACAAGAAGCTAATATGAGGTTGGAACAGGAAAATGATGACTTAGCCCATGAGCTGGTGACCAGCAAGATAGCACTGCGAAAGGACCTGGATAATGTAAGTGTAACTCCTCTGAAGGGGTGGATTCCACTGAAACACTTGACTTCTCTCTTAAGTGAAATCCTTGATTTTAGTGTCTGTTGTTCTAGTTAGTTATCCACACAGTTTCCCTCTCATGATACAACTTGCTCCATCAGTATTACTTCCCTCCTTTCCTTCAGAGAGTGTTGATTATCTCGTTAAACTCTCCTTACCACGTTCTTCTCTCGTTATACATGCAGTCCTTGAACTCATTTCCAAATATTGTTTGATTGAGAGACCTTCGGATTAATTTTTATGCTATCACAATTGGCAGTAGCATTTAATCCTTATAATTTCCTTAACTTCCCCTAAGGCCAAGAAGAGATTTGGTTATCCTGCATGTTATGTGCCTCTTGAATAAGCATTGCCAATTGTGATAAAGCTCATTGCCTCAGCAGTTTGCAATTTCATCAGTAATTTCTGTTGGCAGATGTTCTGTTTTCCCTTGCTTCTCCTAATCTTAAAAAGTTTGAGATGATGGCTTTCCTGGCAGGGTGTTTGTCAATTTTCTGTACTACCAGCTTCCCTTAGAAGAAGTGCAGTCTCTCATTCATGCTTTAGGTCAGAGCTTGGCAAACTTTTCTGTAAAGGGATAGATAGTAAATATTTTAGGCTTTGTGGGCCATATGGTCTCTGTTGCAACTATTTAATTCTGCCATTGGTGCGGAAGTAGCCATAGACAGTAAGTCAACGAATGAGCCTGGCTGTGTTCCGGTAAAACTTTATTTACAACATAGGTGGCAGGCTGGATTTGGTGCATGGACTGTCATTTGCCGACACCTGACTTAGATTTCCCCGTCAGGCTCCCAAGATTACGTTTCTACCCATCATTTTCCTGAGGTTCTCGAGATAGGCACAGGCTTTTGAGGATTTACAGGGGATTTACATGATATAGTAAACCCCATAGGGTGTATGAACTTTACAAGGTCCTTGGCATCCACCAAAGGTATGTGAAAATATTGTGTACTATATTCTTTAGAAGTCTGTGCTTTCATTAGATTCTCAAAGTGGTTCACATGTTAGATGAAGAGAGAGAGATGGCAGTATCTACTGGTTCTTATTACTTCTCTTTAGAAATAGAATAATGGAGTAAAAAGTTTTGAACAGACCTGGATTCTAATACGAGCTACTCTACTTTCAAGGAGAGTAAAATGTGGGGAAGTGGAATAATAGCTGTGTGCTAGGGTAAAGTGAGAATTACGTGATGTGGTGTATATGAAAAACACCACCAAAAAAAAGAACAGGCACAGGCAGTGTTAGTTCCTCCTGTATGTCTGATTGTCAGCTCCAGATAGCTGCATGTAACTGGGAAGGCTCCTTTTTCCAGTTTCTGAGGGAGGGTGTTTCAAGGTCATTAGCCCTCAGTAACCGGAACCTGGAGATCTCACTGCTTGTTCGGTTTGCCACAGTCTGCCCATCAGGTTTGAGTTTCCTCCCTGTGGTGCAGATTCCCAGCATACCCTCTGTTCTTCTTTGTAGAAGGCCTGTATGAATCATTCGCTCATTGTTCAGGCATTTCTGCTGAGTGAGTGGAGGGAGGCAGGTGGACATTGAGCAAGGGCCCCTAAAGCAGAGCTACAGTGTGCACTTAAGATGGCTCTCATAGCAGCTGTAGATCATGCAGAAGGGAGATGGAGAAGAAAAGAAAACGCATCCTGGACAGCAGCTTTGTGTTCTACGATGAAATTATATGAAGAGGCACCTTAAGCTAAAATTCCAATTGGATTTTTAGTTTGAGCTCTAGCATTCTCCAGTCTGACAGGCCCAGTGATAACATTGATGTTCCACTAGTTTAAGGTGGATCGTAGACTTCTTAGGTTGTTGAAGCCTGCCCCTAATCAATATAAAGCTTTTTTCTAGTTGTCGTATCCTGACACAGTAGTCAAAGAACTAGTTTACATTCCTGATACAGAAGTGAGACATAGTAAAAATTATGTGAATTCCCATTTACTAATGGTCAGTGTGACAGGCATTATGATAAGCACTTTGCTAAACTCTAATATCTCTTATCCTTAGCTCAGCTTTGTAAGGACAATAACATGAGCCCCATTTATGGATGAGGATTTTTTTTTTTTTTAACAATCATGAAGCTTGAGACTCAGAGAGATCAAGGCATCCAGGAAGAAGCAGAGCCAGGAAGCTAACGCAGGCCCATCTAAATGGAATGCCCAGGCTGTTTCTACAGTGCTACACTGTCTCCAAAATAAATATGGAACAAGAAGCTAGGATTTGACGTCATAACTACACCAAACCATGAGTTGAGGAGGACCAGTGATACTGACACATACTAGTGACCATTTCCTGAGCACTTCCCGAGTACTAGGCACTGCTCTAAGTGCTTCGTATTTATTATCTTATCAAACTCTCAAAACAACCCATACTGCATAGGGATATAGTTATGATCCCCATTTTACTGATGAAGAAACTGAAACAAAAAGAGGTTGAAGATCCTACACAGGTCACACTGCTAGTCAGGGGCAGAGCCGTCAGATTGAAACCCACGTGGCCTGACAACAGAGCTCACACTCCTAACTTGGCTCAGAGGAGCAAGGCGCCTGCTGTCTTTAGGGCGCAGGAATATCAAACTGGGTCCCATCCTCCAGCCATTGACAGTGCTGAGAATATAGACCTTTCCCTCAGTAAACTTTGAATCCCTTTCTGAGTTAGTCTTCTCTTGTTTCCATTGAATCGTGACTGAAAATCAACTAGGTTCTTAAGTGAGGGATGTGGGGTCCTCCCACCTTTTTCTGACTTCAGGGACTTGGTCAGGTTTTTGAAAGAACTTCATTCCTTTCGGCTGTTCCCTTTCTTCATCCCAGAGAAAAGCACTCATTTGTGGCTTATAGGGTTTCCAGAACCCTCTGTATTTCCAGTTGATTTTACATCACTTTTGTTATTCCTTACCTGTCACTTTTGTTACTCATTACACAGCAGCTGTGAAGAAATTCTTGGTCAGCCACTGAGTCCCTAGGTGACCCTAACCAAGTTTTTTCTCTGTGAAACGGCAGTAATGCCCAGACCTGACATTCGTGCTGAAGGCTGAGAGGGAACCTATGCAAGGCACCTAGCACAGGGCTGACAGGACCATACCTGAGTCCCCTCTGGCATGCTTGCTCCCTACATTAAGGCAATGTAATGCGAGAGTGAAGGGAACAGACTCAGGAGCCCACGGCTGGGATTGAAGGTGTGGCTCCACCGCACACTGGTTCTGTGACCTTGAGCAGGAGTGTTGCTGAACTTTCCCCCGTTGGATTGCTTTGGCCTCTTTATCAAAAATCAGTTGATTGTATATGTGTGGATCTCCTCAATTCTGTATCTGCTCCACTGATCTTTATGTCTCTCCTATGTCTTAGTTACTGTAGCTTTTCAATCTTAAAATCAGATCACGTGAGTGCTCCAACTTTGTTGTTCTTTTTAAAGTCATTTGCATTTCTATATAAATACTAGAATCAGTTTGTTAACTTCTAGAAATAAAAGCCTTCTGAGATTTTGAGTGGAGTTGCAGTGAATCCATAAATCAACTTGGGGAGAATTAACATCTAAACGATAATTGAACCTTCCAATCCATGCATTTCCATTTACTTAGGTCTTTTTCAATTTTCAGCATTGTGTTTTAATTTTCAGTTTATAAAACTTGCACGTATTTTAATCTATTATAAAGAGTATCGTTTTCTTAATTGCATTTTCCAATTGTTTATTGCTAGTCTCTAGAAAAACAATTGATTATATGACTTTGTATCCTGTGGCCTTGCTATTCACTTATGATTCCAGTAGCTTTTTTGTTTACTTTTTAGGATTTTCCACATACACAATTATATCATCTCTGAATAAAGACAGTTTTACTTCCTTTCAAGTCTTTATGCCTTTTTTTTTCGTCCTTCCCGCACTGACCACCTTCACAGCAGTGTTGAAGCAATGTTGAATGTTGAGAGGAGACCTTCACTGCCTTTCTAGATGTTAGCTGTAGGTTTTTCACAGATCAGTTGAGGAAGTTGTCCTTTCTTCCTCTTCGCTGAGAGTTTTTGTCATGAATGGGTGTTGAATTTTTTCAAATGCTCTTTCTGCATCTGTTGAGGTGATTATTTGTTATTTCTCCTAATTCTGTTAATAGGGTGAGATAAATTGATTTTTCAATGTAAACCAACCTTGCATTCCGAAGGAAACTTGGAGTTTCTATTTTTTATTAAAGATTTTTATTTGTATTAAAGATTTTTGTGTGTTCATGAGGAATATTTGTCTGGAGTTTCTTTAATGTTTTTGTCTGGTTTTGATATCAGGATAATGCTGGCCTTCTAAAATGAACTATGAAGTGTTCCCTCCTATTTTCTTTTTTTTTTTTTTAAAGATTGGCACCTGGGCTAACAACTGTTGCCAACCTTCCTTTTTTTTTTTTTTTCTGCTTTATCTCCCCCAACTCCCCCTGTACACAGTTGTGTATCTTAGTTGCAGGTCCTTCTAGTTGTGGGATGTGGGACGCCGCCTCAGCGTGGCCTGACAAGCGGTGCCATGTCCGCACCCAGGATCCGAACCCTGGGCCAACGCAGCGGAGTGTGCAAACTTAACCACTCGGCCACAGAGCCGGCCCCTATTTTCTTAAGGACTTTGTGTAGGATTATTTCTTAATTAAACTTTTGATTTAATACCCTATATAAGCCACATGGGCCTGGAATTTTCTCAGCAGGAAGTTATTTAATTATGAATTCAATTTATTTCCAAATATGGAGCTGTTCAAATTTCTAATTCTTTGTGTGTCCATTTTTATAATTTCTGTCTTTCAAATAATTTATCCATTTCATCTTATTTCTAATGTATTGACATAAAGTCATTGATTTTTCCTTATTCTTTTGATGTTTATAAGATCTGTCAAGATGTCTTCTTTCATTTTTGATCTGGGTGATTTATGTCTTTTTCCTTTTTCCCTTAATCAGTCTAACTTTGGTTGATATTTTGATTTGGCTTTTTGATATTTTGGCTTTTGGTTTCATTGATTTTTTTTTCTCTGTTTTGTTTCATTGATTTCTGATTTTTATTATTTCCTTCTGCTTTTCTTTCAGTTTAATTAGCTCTTTTTCTAGCTTCTTAAAGAGGGAGCTTAATCATTGATTTTGAACTTTTCTTCTTTTCTAAAATAAGCATTTAAAGTTATAAGTCTCCCTGAAGCATTATTTCAGCCGCATCCCACGCATCCTGGTATGTTGTGTTTCTGTTTGCACTCAGTTCTGGTGATTTCTTCTTTGACTATGAGTTAATTAATTACTAGTGGGTGTTTAATTTTCAACTATTAGGGATTTTTCCCAGAAATTTTTCTGTTGTTAATTTCTAATTTAATTCAGTTGTGATCAGAGTACGTGTCCTTTCTGATTTTAATCCTTTTAAAATATATTTCTGCTTATTTTAGGGCCTACCATGTGGTCTGTTGGGTGAATGTCCCACATGCACTTGGAAAGCAGACATGCGCTGTTGTGGGGGGAGCTCTGTCCATGTCAGTTTGTCAGTCAGTTGAGTGTTGTTCAGATCTTCCACAGACTTAATGGTTTTTTCTCTACTTGTTTTGTCACTTACTGAAAGAGCAGTGTGGAAGTCTCTAACTCTAATTGTGCATTTATCTATTTCTCCTTTCAGTTATGTCAGCTTTTGTTTCCTATAATTTGAATTTAGGCATACATTTCAGATTATTACGCCTTCTTAATGGAGTGACTCTTTTATTGTTGTGAAATGTCCCTCTTTGTCCCTGGTAATACTCTTTGTTCTGAAATCTACTTCATCTGATATTAATATAGCCACTCCCAACTTTCATGGTTTTGCATGGTATATATCTTTTTCTGTCCTTTTACTTTGAACATATCTGTGTCTTTATATTTAAAATGGGTTTTTGTAGCCAGCATATAGTTGAGTCTTGCTTTTTTATTCAGTGTTACAATCTTCTTTTAATTGAACTGTTTAGACCAGTTACATTTAATATAATTATTTGTTGAATTTAAGTCCACCACGTTGCTATTTGTTCTCTGTTTGTTGTATTTGCTTTTTCTTTCTTCTTTTTTCTCATTTTCTGCCTTCTTTGGTTTAACTGGGCATTTTCATGATTTCATTTTATCTCCTCTATTGCCTTTTTAGCTGTTCTGGAACTCTCTCATCTTCAGAGCTCTGCTCCATAGCTTCCAGCCACCTCAGCATCTCTGACTCCCTAACTCTGCTTCCTTAACTCTTTGAAGCATGCTCTGTTTGGAACCCCTCACCTGCTCCTTGGTCCAGAATGTACCTTTAGGCAGAAACCCAGGGTGATAGTAGGACTCACCTTGTTTGGTGTTTTTCTCCCAGGAACCACAGTTCTGCATTTATTGTTTTCAATGTCTTTTAAAACAGTAGTTTTATATATTTTGTTGAGTTTTTTGTTTACAGTGGGAGGGTAAATTTGGTCCCTGTTAGTCCCTCATGACCAGAACTGGAAGTCTGTTATTACCAGCAGATGTTCTCTCCTCATATGCTTATGTAAATAGAGTGACTGTGCAGTGAGGATGGTGCCATTAGAGGACCCTAGTTTGGTTAGTCCAGTAGCCTCTCTGCACCTTCCTGTTGGCACAGCATTGAGAGTCAGCTCTTGCAGCGATGGCACAAATGCTGGGCTTAATGTCAAACAACTTGGTTTCACATTCAAGCTCTGCTACATGCATTGTGAGAGCTTGGGGCAATCACTTTCCCACCCAGCTTTTTTATGAGTTGGGGAATCAGGGTGGCCAGGGAAGATTCTTGAGTTAGAAGACCCAGTTCATGAGCTGGCTGTCCCATACTTTTTAGAATCAGTCCTGGTATGAATTATTATTGACCATGGTAGTGATAATGAGTAAATGAGAGAACAAATACATGCCACAGGCTCCAAAGGACTGCTTCGAAGATGTAAACCAAGTCCAAAGGAGAGAAGGGAGCGGTATAGGCATACCTCCAAGATTTTGCGGTGCAGTTCCAGACCACCACAGTAAAATGAATACTGCAGTGATGCAAATGCCACCAATAAAGCAAGTCACACGAATTTTTTGGTTTCCTAGTGCATGTAAAAGTTACATTTATGCCATCATGTAGTTTGTTAAATGTGCGATAGCATTATGTCTAAAAAACAATATACATACCTTAATTAAAAAATACTTTTTATTACAAAAAAATGGTAACCATCCTCTGAACCTTCAGTGAATCATAATCGTTTTGCTGGTGGAGGGTCTTGTTAAAAAACCGCAATATCTGCAAAGCGCAATAAAGCGAAGTGCAATAAAGCAAGGTACATAAAACAAAATTGTTAACAGGACTTCATTCCCCTTACTAATTATTTCCTCTGATTCTCATTTCCCTTTTGATTGCTTCTTGGGTTTGAGCTAGAGAAGGAGATGATTAGCCACTCCCCAGAAAGGACAGGCCTAACTCTAGGATCCCACTTAATTGCATGCATGTGCAGTTTCCCAGTAATTGATGGCCTTTTGAGTTTGCATATGATGCCATTCTGAGTTCTCCGGTTAGGGCCTCAGTCCTCTGCAACCTCTTCCTCTCAAAGAAGAGAGACATCAGAGGAAGTGCACTGTAGTGGAAATCGCAGGGGCTCAGTCACACGACTTGAGCTGACATCAGAAATGTCGTTTAGTTTCAGGGAAACCACTGTCCGTTGTCAAAGACGCTCTATATCTAGTGTTCTGTCACTAGGAGTTTCTGCCCCGTTTCCTAGACTGCCCTCTAACATGCTACAGTCACTCATTCTTCAGTTATCCTTGCAATGTCCAGTGTTAGGAACTCTTACATCAGGCACAGGTGTATCATTCTCATTGGGATCCACAGATGTGCACACACGACCTTTGCATGCTTTAGAAAAAAAACTAGGGTAGAGGATAGCCATTTCAGGTAATAAAAAGAGAATGCCAGGAAAGGGGTGGCCTCCTTTATCAGGTATCAGTGAGAACAAAATGCAGAACTTGTTGATGAAGCAGAGAACTACAGAGAATTTGGAGGAAGAAAACCAGAATTAATTATTTCTATTAATGATAATGACAGCTACCTTTTACTGAGTGTTTACTATATGCTAGGCAATGTGCTGAATCCTTTCCATGCCTTGTCCCCCAGATGAAGAGCCTGAAGCTCAGAGAGGTTCTTAATGATTTGTCCAAGAGGCACATGGTCAGGGAACAATGGGAGGTGAGCCCTGGCTGTCTGATGCTGAAGGCTGAGCTCCTAACCACTGCCCTGCACTTCCTCTGGGCCAGACACTTCTGCATGAGTCTAGTCTCAGTGTGACCTTGGGCATATCCTTTCACCTCTCTGGATCAGTTTCCCCATTATCTTAAAGTGGGATTTTGCTGGGTAATTCAAGCCCCTTCCACTTCCCAATTCTTGTTCTGTAACAGCATCTTTTAAATGTTTCAGGCTGAGGAGAAGGCAGATGCACTGAATAAGGAGCTGCTTATGACCAAACAGAAGTTGATTGATGCAGAAGAAGAGAAGAGACGGCTGGAAGAAGAGTCGGCTCAGGTGAGGGGAGCTTCGCCCCTCCCACATTCTTCTGTGTCTTACAAATGCTTGAGAGTTGCGAGTTCAGCTGCTAGCTTCCTGTTGGCACTGGAGAACCAGGAGCCAGCTGGCTTCAGTTTCTCTCCAAAGGCCTTTTTTATTTTGTGTGTAATTACCTTTATGTGTAAAGCATAATGGTTCTTAATAATTAAAGTGTAGGAGGAGACAGTAGGCAAAGCTCATCCTTCATTGGGACAGGAGAAATTCCCATGTGTCAGCATCTGAGCGTGACAGAGAAAAGGCGTAGCATTTCTGCAGAAGGAAAGCAGACGTCCTATTAATGGCTGGCTCTTTCCCCACCTGCCCAGTGCTATCTCCCCCACTGGGCAGACTCTGGAAGGCTTGTCCTGAGCCAGCTGTCCACAGTCACTGGGAGCACAGGCCTGCAGCCATCAGAAGAGCTTTGGGTGTTCCCTGCCCTGGAGCAAGCCCCCTCCTCTGCTGCGGTTCTCCTAACAGTAACGCCCTCCAGTCTCAGTCACAACTGCCTGAGGGGAGAGCTGCATAAACCCTGAGGTCCTGGAGAAGTGGCAGCCTCTGGTTAGCTCTTCAGTCTGCATTCGGTCAGCTCAGGTTCACAGGTTGGGCTGCGCTGGCGGGGAGGGACTTCAGCAGAAGCTCCAGTCTGAAATGGGGTTGATGTGTTTGGAAGTTTCGACTGTTCTCTCCCTCTCGTGTCATCAAAAATGGGGCTTTAGTACTGCGGAGGGTGAAGGAAGAAGGAAGGTGAATTAGGGCCCTTCTAGAGTTAGGTCAGGCACTTTTTGGAAAGCCCAGCAGGAAGCAGTTAGTGCCAGAGCTTCCTTTATATTTCTCTTAAAAATTCACTTTGGCTTTTTTTAATGTATGCAGTTAAAAGAAATGTGTCGTCGGGAACTCGACAAGGCAGAATCTGAGATTAAAAAAAACAGTTCTATCATCGGCGACTATAAGCAGGTGGGTCCATGCATCCTGGAACTGGGCCATGTACTCTGGAAGCCCTGCTTGCCTGGTTGAAATATGTCCACTCCACACCCGAGTGCTTCCCAGCTCTGCCACTGCACTGACTGCTTACTTCCCTTCACTCCACACTTTGCCTCACTGGTTCTCAACTGTAAAATAAGGGAAATAATCACTCTCCCGGGGAACCCTTGTGAGGATTCCATGAGGTCATGTTTGTCGAGCACCTGGCGCAGTGCCCATCATATAAAGAGGCGTTTAATAAGTGAAGGTCACACTATGTTCTTGGGAGCATTTCAGATTCAGAATCATGGCCTTCTGTTCGTGTATGGTCATGTGACGTGGAACCAGTTCCCGCCCTGGCTGGTTGAGTTTTAAGAACATAACTGAATTAGTCTTGTTCCTTCCTACACTAGGATCTCATGCTGACTTACGAGTCTGGCAAGTGTTCGTAAACCATTGGCCATCGAGTTTGTCACTCCTGTGTCCCTGCAAGTCCTAGGCTGATGGATGCAGAGGTGGCACAGCCAGAGGAGCCTCTGCCCATCCATCAATTCACACCCCCTCCCACGCAGTAGCAGCCTATTTGGTACTGTCTTAATTCCTCTTAGCATAGTCCAGCTTCCACTATAGAATTCATCCTGAGCCCAAATTATTCAGATGATGACATTGCCCAAGAGATTATCATTTTATATTATGTTTGTTTCTTTAGATTTGTTCTCAGTTGAGTGAAAGATTGGAGAAACAGCAGACAGCTAATAAAGTGGAAATTGAGAAAATTCGGGTAAGTCTTCCTTTACCAAAGAGATTTTATACCACCTAGTTGATTTTGTGGCTATATTGAGCACAACAGATTTCGGACGGGGGTAGTTTACTTTGATTGCAAAAGTGAGAAGCTGACAAGCACCTGATAAGGCACCTGTCATGGCCTGGCTCAGTAAATGACGGCTGATATTACACCTTTTTCCTCTGGAATGGACTACAGATGAAACCAAAAGGGCTCCGGCATTAATTCTCAAAATACCAGCGCCCGTTTTCCTTATAAATTTGTGTAACATCCTCCTTGGGATAACTTGACTACAAAAAAAAAATACAGATGCCCCAAGATTTCTGAGTGTTGTCAGTATGGTAGGTGAAGGAGTCCTGCAAGTGATAGATTTTGCTTGAGGGGGGATGCAGAGGTCAAGACCACGTGGTCTGATTTGTTCTGTAGAACTGGGGACACTCCCCTCTGAGCTCAGTGCCTTCTCTCTAACGATCCAAATACAAGGAGGACTTGAACTTTTTAATGTTTTGGTGCCAATTTGGAGGCTTTTGTAACTTGATGCTTTGTTTCTTTAAGCTGTACCTGTATTAGAGTACTTACCAAATTTTACTAAGATGAGTAATTTGCTGAAAGATGCTTTACTAACATATTTATAAATCAGTGGACAGGAATGTGGAAGAGTTCTGTGCTCACGGCCATGTTTGTACAAAACAGCGTTTTACCTGGAGCAAGATGGCACCGGCCTCCATCATAAGTAGTGTCTAACCAGCAGCTGCCTACTTTTTAGATATAATTTATTTTCTGATTCTAAAACTAATAATGCTCATTGCAGAAAATTGTTAAAACAAGAGTAAGGAAAAAAAACTTATAATCCTACTACCCACAGATAGCGTCACCATCGTTAACACTTTGGTGTATATTCTTTTCAGTCTTTATTCTGTGTTTACTTTAACATACAAAATTTCGTTCATCCTAAGGTACACATTTTTTCACATTTACATCTCTGAAATTGGGACATGTTTTATAACTGATGGCTTTCTTTGGTTTAGTTGGCAGAATATTTTCTTAGAGGAAAATAAACCGTTTCTCACAGTCACTGGCATCTTCTTTGGATGAAATATGGTATATATTTTTAACCATCCTTTATATACATTTTTGTGTCCTAGTTCACCCAGCATTTAACCATTTTACCGCGTTATGAAGAATTCCTCAAAAACTTTTTGGAGACTGCATACTTCCTTGTATAAAGACAGCATAGCGTATTTAATTTCTCCCAGTCGTCGGAGAATTTACCCCCTCCCCCTTTTTCTCTAATTCTGCACTGAAAATCCTTGTATATAAATCTTCATCTTGTCATAGTTTCTTCATTTTTTTTATCCGAAGTTCCTAGCAGTGAGGTTATTGGAGCAAGACAAGAATATTTTTATTGCTTTTGGTATATAATACCAGGTAGCTTTTCCAATAGGCTGTCGGTCAGTTTACAGAGAAAACATAGTCTTTCAGAAGCTGTAATGTTCAACCAAGACGCCATGTCTTGCCTTCCCAGAAAGGAGACGATCATATGCTTCTAAAGGGCCAGTTTCTCTTCTTTGCTTCTTCACATCTGATATTCAATTTCAGCAAAAAGTGGATGACTGTGAGCGCTGCCGGGAATTTTTCAACAAAGAAGGGCGCATCAAGGGCATCAGCTCAGCTAAGGAAGTCTTAGATGAAGACACCGATGAAGAGAAAGAGACACTCAACAACCAGCTGAGAGAGATGGAACTCGAACTGGCACAGACGAAGCTGCAGTTGGTGGAAGCTGAGTGTAAGATACAGGTAACAGCCTGGGCCCCACCGCAATGAGCAGCATGCCGCCTCTTGCCTTGGTGCGGTGGGACTCGGACCTGCATGCAGGCTGGATCTCTGGGTATGGGCTGGAAACCCCAGAAAGGATCTTTATGGTTTGGAGTTTTTTCCCCCTTTAAACTTTGACCGTAATCCTCATGGGGAAAAGCCCATTACTTGTTATTTACCAGTGGATGTTTAATTAGTGTTTGTCCTGTCCTAAGGATTGGACTTTCTCATAATGAGAATCGTCATCGAGCTTGGAATCTTTTTGTTGGAGTGGAGAACACATACTTTGAAATCATAGCTGCACCACCAAACTCTTTGACCTTGGGTTAGTTAGCAACCTCTTTACACCTCAGGTTCCGCATATGCGGTTGGAGATGACGAGGGTCTTTATCTAATAGTTTGCCTTAAGGACTAAATAAGATAAGTTACAAAAAGGCTCAGCACAGTGTCTGAGGGCTTCATAAATGTGAGCTTTTGTGTCCCAACTCTCATCACTTAACTAGCTTTGTGACTTTGAGCATGTGACCTCATTTATCTGAGCCTCTGTTCCTGATTTGGTCGTCTTTATCCTGCATGGCTAGTTCCACCAGCACCCAATACTGAGCACAAGGTAGGCACGAAGCACTGTTTGTGGAAGGAACCAAGTTCAGGACTAAAGCTTAGGGTCTGGTCTCCTGCATCGTACACATTCACTGGGCATCTGCTCTTTGCCAGACCCTGTTCTGGGTGCTGGGCTGCAGAACAAAGACATGGCTTGTGTGACTGTCCAGGACAATCAGGAAAGGCATCACCAAGGCAGCAGTATCTGAGCTATGATCAAAGAGTGAACAGGGGTTGCAGCTGCAGAGGAGAAAGTGAGAAAGTGGTGGAGTGAGTGGCATGTTCGGCAACACAGAGGGAGGAGGCGGCCTGCCCAGTAAGGAGCTTCAGGAAACAGTTGGGGGGTGGGGTGGGGTGGGTGCTAAGCTGGAAGAGAATCTGTGGACCCAGATTGTGAAGCATCCCAAATGCCTTGCTAGGGAGTCTAGACTTTAAAGGTTCTTGCTGGGAATTAATGCTACAGTCTTAGCTGGAGCGTTAGTTCTGCCTGCCTGGTTGCAGTGGGTGGACAGGGGAGTGAGAAGCTCAACTAGGGGGCTATTTTAATAAATAGACTAAGCAAGAAATTAGGAGGTCTCAACTAGGAAAGAGCACAAAGCATTAGGCATGCTAAATCTTTCTATGCCAGTTTGAGACTGGGGGAATTTCTAGAGGTCTCTCAAGAGTAAATAGATTGAATTCTTGTCTTGGCTCAGCTCTGGGCAGGCATTGTCATTGACACTGGAGCCCAGCATCGTCATGTACACTGTTCCTCTTGCAGGACTTGGAGCACCATTTAGGCCTTGCGCTAAACGAGGTCCAGGCAGCCAAGAAGACATGGTTTAACCGAACGCTGAGCTCCATCAAGACGGCAACTGGGGTTCAAGGGAAAGAGACTTGTTGAGAGCAGCTGCTGCTTCCAGACACCTTCAGAAAACACGACACCTTTTGTTGCCTTCTTTGGCCAGATGTGTGATTCTGTGACATGTCCCAGGACCAGAATGTACTTAAGTCAGATCCATAGAAGCATGTTGGTAGGTCAGTGGACAGAGCTCACGAAGCAGGCAGCCTCTGGGGTGAGGCTCTCGAAACTACTGATACTAACCGGCCTGCTAGCTCAACTGACGCTCTGGATGCACTCTAGAAAATCACTCCTCCGGGTGACTCTAGGCCTCTTCCCACTGTCGGTCAACACCTCACCCAGCTCAGAGGCTGAGTTGACATTATCAGAGTTTGGGGATCCTTTAGGCTGTTGGTTTTTTCCTAAACCTTTAATCTTTTTTTTGTTTTTAATATACGTATTATATATATATTGGGTGGGGGGGGAGGGGTGCGGGCAGGAAGCCAGGGGATCAGTGACTCAAATAACTCATGTCTGCTTCAGTGCCAGCAGAGGGTCCTCCAGGTAGACACAGAGAAGCACTTTGTTTTAAACAGGAGGGTTTCATTCTTGTAGCTGAAGCCACCTAGTTTTGTTAAAACTATGCGATGCACAGGTTTTTGGTTTGGCATCATTCATGTTTCTATCAATTCTATGCAACTCACATAGTTCCTGTTGTTTTGTAGTGTTAGCTGCCAAAATGACTTCACAGGGCTGGGGTGGGCGACTTGACCGACTGAGACTGGGTTAATCATAACATGGAGAAATCTTATTTTGTTTAATGTGTCATGTGTGTGTACATATATATATATATACATATATATATAAAAATATCTTTTCCCAATGCGCCCAATCGACAGTGTTTAAACCCCAGACTAGGACTGATGAACACAACTTAATCATGTGGCTACTTGGGCACTTAATTTCACTCAAGGTTGGCTGGGCACTGCTCTCCCCACTGCTGTTAGGAGAGCTGTGAAGAGCTCCCTCACTTCATGGTTCGTATGTTTTTGCACAACAGGTTGTACAAATGAGAGAGACACTGAGCTGTGTGTGTGTGTTTGTGTGAATGTGAGTATGTACAGGACGCACGTGCCGAGAGGCCCCCATCCTACTGGCCTGTGTCCCTCTCTGCCTGCTTGGGCCCCAGGCCCTCCCCAGAGGTGGCTGGATGTGAACCTCACTGTTCTGATGGGCTGCAAGTTCTCACTTCAAAACTATGGAAGCGAGGTTTTCGCACCTTTTTTAAAAAAAAATAACTTGGATTTTTAATTTATATGGTGATATGCTGACAGGCTGTCTCACAGATGATTTTGTCGTCTTCGCATGTGGTGTGGAGGTAGCTGGTTACAAGAAGCACTGGTTTGTATATAAAGACCCTTGGGTTGTTTTGTATCTTTTCCTGTTGGCTGTACTAACACTTGCTGAGGTCATCTGTGATAAGGGAGGTAACAAGTGGCAACCCCCTACCCCCCAAACTGGGATCCCCTCCACCGCTTTCTGTGTCTTGTTCAGTTACCAAAACAGGTGTAAGCCCATCTAAACTAGGTGCGTGGCCATTGTGCTAGGGTAGTTTCCGTGTGTCAACTTTATGAACTGAAACATAAACCAGTAAAATTGTATTACTGTTTCTTTTGTTGGTTTTATTTTAACAGCATATTCATTAAATATTTTGGTACAAACAACATTGCTTTGTAAAAACCAGTTTTATCATTACGTGTTCCTGCCTCCCCTCCCCCAGGCAGTCAGAGAAGACCACCCTCTGTGCGGTCAGATAGGCGTGAGCATCGGGCAGCGCCTCCCCATGCATCCGTTCAGACACTGAGCAGCTGCGTGCCAGGCCGTGTGCGGGGAGAGGAGACACGGGCTCGACCTCTGGGAGGCTGACGCCTGTGCCTTCTTCGTCCCCTCTCTGAGAACTCAAGTGCCGCGGGAACGGGTGAGACACTGTGTGGGTGTGAGGTTTAGGGAAGTCTTACAGGACGTGAAGGTGTAGTTAGGCCTTGAAAGACAAAAGCATTTCCCTAGGCAGAGGGAGAGGGAATTCCAGGCCCAAACGTGAATGTGCAGGGGAGATAGCTACAGAGTAGAAGGGCAGTACTTGGGCTCTAGTCATACTCCCCTAAAATTTTCAGGAAGAGTGGTGGCGTGGACAGATGCATCTTTGAGAAATGGTGGTCCTCCCACACTCCTGCACCATAAGGATGAGGCTCCCAGACCCTCTGCTGTCCTCTTTACCACCTCACCCCACTTCTCTGCAGCAGGAAGAGCAATGCTTTCCCAACCCTAGGGTTCCCCTCCCTGCTTGACCTGCCCTCCAGGAGCCCACCTACACCCAGCCTTTGGATGCAGGCAGACTGAGCTGTGGGCCGTGAAGGAGGGGAGGTGGTGAGTGAGCCCCTGCCCTGTCTTCTCTCCACTGCACTGAACCTGGGCCTAGCAAGGGGCCTGGGCCATGGCAAGGGCTCCAGAGCATAGTTGGGATCCCTTTGCCGTTCAAAGACTGGAAGACATACTTCTGGGATCCACGTTCCTCGCCAACAAGGGAAGAGTCCAGAATCGCCAGCCTGCTGTAGGCTTTTCTAGTTCCAAGGGTCCCAGTATTCAGGAGTGTAGGGACTCGGCAGAAATCCTCATCCCTCAGCTGTGCCCTGGCCCGGAGAAAGGAGGCCATATACCAGTCAGCCTCGGCATACAGGCCTAAATTAGTGACTCAGATGGGGTCCCTGCCCTCAAGAAGGTCCCCTAGTTACTGTTGAGACCCAGACTAAGAAGAAGAATTGCAGTGCTGTACGCCGAGAGCTGTACCAGGTGTTTGGGATCCTGTGAGAACAGGGAGCAAATGTGTAATTGCAAGGGAAGCGAAGTGGTAGTGACAGTTTTCTGCAGTGACAAGGGGATTTGCTGGATGGAGGAGCAAGACAACAACATTTAGGTGGAAGAAACAGCACTGTAGTCTGAGGCGGAGTGATCGAGATGACACGGGATCATTAGGTTGAGGCCATCCAGGCCAAGAAGTCTGGCGGTGAAGGGGAGCCACTGGAGGGTTTTAAGGCACTTGCTTAGAAACACTTTGGGAAGTTCCGTGTCAGTCCTTTAAGGAAGAAAGATTGGGAGGAAGAAAAATTGAGTCTGAAGGGAGGTGATAGAATAGGGAGGCCAGATTTTAAAAAAATTCCTGGAGAGTCAACAAAACTTGGTGAGAGAAAGGGGAGGACACAAGAGGAAGATAAAGTCAGCTTTCAGTTTATGCATTTGACATAGTCTTGGAAATGTAGGTTGCAGATGTCCAGAATCTGCGCTCGGCAGTTGTGTGGGCATCTCTACCACAGGGTTTCTGAACCTCAACAGTATTGCTAATTCTTTGTTGTGGGGGGCTGTCCCGTGTAGTAGAGCTGTTGAGCAGCATCCCTGGCCTCCAGCCGCTAGATGCCCCCCCACACACCAACAACTGTCATAACCAAAAACATCTCCACGTATTGCCAGATGCTCCCTAGGGGAGAAAATCACCCCTGGTTGAGAACCCCTGCTCTGTGGCATGTAAGCTGAAGCTAGGAGAGTGGGTAAGACTGCCCAGGGAATGTACTTAAGCAAGGGCTAGATGGAGGCCCAGAACTGCCATTCAAGGATGAAGAGAGAGGGCATGGAGCAGGGAGCAAGGCTGTGGACATCCTGAGACAATGAGCAAGCTCTTCCTGGGAATGAGTGCGGCACCGGAAAAGGCTCACTGGATTTGGTGACTGGGAAGTTGCTGGCGCCTGGGTGGGAGCAGACTCAGAGGTGAGTGGGCAGCAGAGGGGCCAGACTGTGGTGGGTGAGGGGTGGGAGGGGAGGAAGCAGAGACAAGCAAGCGTCGATTTTAAGAAGCCGGGAAGTGGGGCAAAAAGGTGGGTGGTGGGAGGGAACTGTGGTAGGAAGAGCAAAAAGCATGAGGCTTCATGATGGAAAACTCAGATCCTGGTTCTGACCATGGCCAGTTTCTTCCCTGACTGCGCTCAGGGCTGCTCGCAAGGTCAGTGAAAATACACAAAAGGCTGAGTGGACTGACTAGCAGATCCTGTTGAACCTAAGCTGATCTCCAGAACTTTGTTATTAACTCTCAGGAAGAAGGAGGTGGCTCAGAGTGAAAGGCAAGTGACATCTGCCTCAAAGTCTCCCAGGAGTGCTGTCACCCAGTCTGTTCTGAATTCCAAGTCGCAGTGGCAGGAGTGAGCAATGAAGGGAGTAAAGGAAAGAAAAATCCACAGGAACTAAAAATAAGCCCAGAACACCACTTGCAGCTCTGAACTGACGCAACAGTTGTGAGAACCAGAGTCAACACAGAGGGGATTAAGTAGGTGACATGGGCCCCTTGTGGCCTGGGAGAGTCAGCTGGCTTCTCAGAGCCTATATCCTCATCTGTCTGATGGATGTTTCACTTGCTCAGAGATGCGCCTAATTCTGACACTGGGATTCAAATCTCTAAGATTTATCGCGGGGTGATGAGAATCAGGGAAGCAGACAGACATGAGGACTAGGATCACACAGAATGACTGAGGCCCTCGCTCCCAGAACAAGAGGACTGAGCACTAACTTCTCTACCCTTCCCCCATTTTATAGGGGAAGAAATTGAGCCCATAGAGAGGTTCCTGGCTTAGGCCACACAGCTAGGATGTTAATGCTCATCTCTAACTCCCCATGACAAGCAGGGTGGCTGCTTTAAGATGACCGTGGGGGCAGCAGGTGGGTATAAACTCTCACAGCACTTCACTACAAGCAGCACACCTGGACTCTTGGGGCCAAAACGCTGGGTTCAAGGCCAGGCCATGACCTTGGATGCACACCTTACCATGGAAAGTTTCTTAACCTTTCCAAGCTTTTATCTGTGCCGTGGCTTTGAGGCCTACCTCATAGGGGTTGCTGAGCTTCTCTTAGGCTCTTGACCTTTCTCTTGTGTTCTCCCTCCAGTTGTCAGACACCTCTGGGAGTTAAGCGATGTTGCCCCCAGATTTGAAAGTAAAGGTGAAAGGCGTGGCTGTGATCACAAGAGCTGGGATTTCAAGCTTTTTTACCAGTACCACCACCTCCACCTTCTCTTCCAGGACCCAAGAGTAAGAGAAAGAATGCTCCCTCCACTCCCCAGTGTCAACTCAACAGGCTGTTCCCTGTGCCAATCATGGGCAAGAAAGCCTGGCTCTTCCTCAAGCCCAGAAAGGTAAACCTGGCCATGAGGATGGAAGCAGGGCCCCTGGGCAGGGGAGCAGCAGTGGGCCTGGCCCAGTCAGCCCTTCTTTCAGTCAGTTCTAGTGTGGTGGTAAATCCAAACTGACAGTGTACAGGGAAAGGTGGGCCCTGAGTTATAAAGTGAAGCAAAAACATCCAGTGCCTTCGTCCACGCAGCTCTCCACTTACCTGGAGGGCAGCAGCAGGCCCTGGGCTGACCACCCCTTCTTTGTTCTCATTCCTCTGTGGGCTGAGGCCTCACTGTGGTCTTGGGCTCCAAGTGACTGGGGCAGGTGAACTGCAGGAACCTCACACGGGCAGCAGCAGTAGGAAGAGCTCTGGCTCTGGATTCAAATTGCTACTGCTATTTAGAAGCTTCACGTTCTTGGGCAAGTCCCTTTACCTCTGAGCCTTACTGTCCTGATCTGTAATGTCTGGGTAACACCAACCCTGGGCAACAGGTGTGAGGATTGAGAGTGAGGTGTGTGAAAGGCGCCTGGTAAATTCTCAGGTTTAGGATTCAGGACTCACTCAGCATCGATCCCTCACCACTCGCTGTGCCGGGGTACTGGGTGAGTTTCAGGCTGAGTAAACTTGTTGCACCATTAGCAGAGAAGCAGAGGGTTTTAAGGACCATAACAGGAATCAGGCCTTGTCCCCTCGTCCCCTCATCCCTTTGCATGAAGGAAAGATCCTGCCACATGTACTGACCAGGAAAGTCATAAGGGCCAGGAAGTGGTCCTGCACTTGACCCTTTCATCAAAGTCAGAGCCTTCGTTTGACCAGAGTAGGTCCTGCATAGAACAGTTCAGCCCATTGCTGTTTAAGACAGAAGCTTTTATTTTTAATCATCCAAATGGGGAAAATGCAACATGTCAGGGCATGACAGACAAACTGCAGCAGCCAGACAAGAGGGTCAGTCTATGGCAGAGTCCAACACAGTCAGTGCGAAGGAGCCACAGTGTGGGTGCTGCCTGTGGGAGTCGAGGTGGCAGAGAGTCCCTTTGGATGAAGGCCAGGCATCTCTGGGCGAGGCACTGGTGACAGTCCACACATGCAGGCTGCTGCTTCAACCACGCCGAAGGTTTATAAAGTTCAGAGTCCTACATGTAATCATTGCCCCAGAGGGGAAGGACAATCCACGGTGGTCACGTTTTCCAATGTTTTTTAAACATAATATACAACATAAAGTTATTGCCAAGGACTTTGCACTGCAAATTATACTATTTACACTTGCGTATTCAGAAAAAACACAGTAAATAGATACAGATAGATATTTTAAATAGATTTCTAAAAACTACCGTGGCCATCACCAGACCAGAGTGAGTGAGCTACAGCCAGGAGGCCAACGTCGTGTGCGTAACCGTGCAGGAGGGCGAGGTTTTCTACCCACAACTACACTCAGCCTTCTCCATACCTCCTGAACCCCCGGGGCGGAGGAAGGGCTAAGGCCGAGCAGAGCCACCTCACTCCTCTGTGAGGGAAGCCCCTTCTTGAAGAGCCGGGGGCTTCAGGTCTAGACTGGCCGCCTCCTTCCCAGACAATGAGTTCTGCCTCGAGTGAGTGAGAAGCCAGCCTCACAGACCCCTCTCCAGGAATGCTACACAGCAGGCAGACCTGAATGCATGGGCTTGGGCTACGGGGCTAACAGGCTGAGCAGGCCTTCCCCTGTCCATCTTGTCAAGAGCACCCTTGGGACCAGGCCCATCAGCCTCACTGGTCCTGGAAGTGCCCTCGCCCTAATTAGGGCTACCTTAGGAGACCTGTCTTCTCCTGAAGATGTGGCTAGACCAAAGGTTCAGCACAACAGGCCAGCAGATGGGTCCCTGGTGAAAGGCCTGAGTTCAAAGATACTTTGGGGAAAACAGGATAAACAAACACTACTAACGGCCGAAGTAAATGAAGTCTGCCCAAGGAAGGTGGCTCATGACTCAGTAGAAGATGAGAGGACCAAGGCAGAGCATTCCCACCTCAACCCAGCATTCACTTGGCCTCCTCAAACCCTTGGAAAGGAAGTCCGTCTGGAGGTTAGAGAGAGTTCACAAGACGGCCAGGGCCACCCTCAATTCCTGAGATGCAGAAAGTGAGGCCCCTGGTTAGGGCCTTGAGGATGCCTGCAATTTGCCTCCCCAGTTGAGCTACTAAAAAGAAACCTTCATCTCCAGGAAAGGTAGTAATAAATGGTAGCCTAGCCACCTCCCACATAGCCATGAAAAGTCCCACTGTTGAGAGGCCACCATGTTAAGTGAACAGGGGAAAAGTGGTGCCCAGTGTCCCCTCTATGAAGTAGGAGTGCAGTGTGAACCGCAGAGGGCTAGTCTGAGCATGAGATGCCACCATGGTCAGGGAAAGGGATGCAGCAGCTAATGGCAGCACTTCCGGCATGTCAGGCGAGGGAAGAGGTATTTGGGGAACTAGGGCTTTCCTGGCTAAACTCCAAATCATACCTCGTGTGGGCCGTCATCACCATCTCAGGGGCCAGGGCCGCAGCCTGAGGGAGCCAGTGAGACGATGGACTCAAGGAGGCTTAGAGAGTGACACGAAGGTATCAAGGAATCCAGTGTCTCTTGATCAATGTGTCTTGCCACTGACCCACCAAACCAAAACTCCTTAAGCCCAAGGGGTGTTTGTGAGCAGCAGGAACCCAGTTCTCAGGGAGGAGAGGAGCTGTGCTCAGTCTGGAGAGTGGAGAGCTCGAGCTGCCTGGGAGAGGGGGAAAGAGGCTGCACACTTAAAATGCAGCTTCCTAAATTACAAGTGGAGAAGGGACTTCTCAAAGATAGTCTTAGCTATCTAAAACTCCTGTCTCTCTCCTTAATTCATTTCCATGAACAAAAAGGAAAAAATCTGACTTTCCAGAACAGCAGAAGTATTTAGGTTAGAGTCAAAAAAAAGGACTCTCTGACCGTCACCTGTTTCCCTAAGCAGGAAAATGAGACATGGCATCAAGCCTGACCGTGGGCTGGGCCAGGGCAAGGAGCTGGGCCAGGCTTGAGCTCCAGAAGTGACTACGGTGCCTGCTTGCAAGAGTCTTCCCATGAGGCCGGAGGACTAAGCTGCCTGATAAAAGGCCACATCTGGCATCACAGCCAGGGACAGACCACACCATCTACCACAGCCAGGCCCAACCTCCCTCTGTCCATTCCCTTCCATGAGCCCAGAAATGCCCCTAGAAAACTCAAGGAGGGCTCCTTCTTAGAGATGAAAAGTAATACAACTACAGTCAGAGCCTGAGAGCAACACCCCCATGTCCCCAAAAGAGACAAAACCAGGCAGCAAAATGGGAGAGGCAAGTTCCCCACAGAGACAAGCCCAGCAACAGCAGCCAGCGTTCTCCATGACTTCTTTCCATAACCCTCACCTGATTCTTAGTGATGACGAGACACAACTTCACCCAGAGCAGGCAGCACCCAGAACCCTAAGTTTTCAGTGCTTTACTACCTAGGCACCCCACCATCCTCCCAAGGCCCCTTCCACCCAGGGCTTGTCTCCCCCAGGGCCCACCTGCCTGAGTGCTCCAGGCAGCGCCAAGCTCCTCACCTCCTAACTTGGTCCCCAGAGGACCAGACTGTCTCCAAGCCACATGGAAGCCAGTTCACAGAACAGTGCTGCCAGAGCTGTGTTGGGAGAGCCCCGCGTGGAGCTAGTGCCCCCGCCCCCAGCTGTGGGGCCTTGGGCAAGTGCTTTCCCTTCCCTGAGCAGCAGGTGATCCTCACCTCCTCCCACAGGCCTGCTGGGCTTCAATGAAACAGCATCCGTGCAGGCACTCATATTAGGTCGTCTTCCTCCAGTCCCTGCTGGCGCTTCCATGGCAGCTCCTGTCACTCACTGCACATGCAGCACACACCCCCTCTGACTTCTGTTCACATTAAAGGAGAATGCTGGCTCACGTCTCTGGCACCTCATGATGCTCAGTAAACAGTAGCTCCCTTCACCTGCCTAGAAACCTCTCTGAGGGAAAGCACTTTGGAAAGGAGAGTGCTCTGTATACATTTACGGGTTTTGCTCGTTGCGCCAACTACACTGAGCACCTTGGGCAGGCAGCAAGAGTGCTTCATCTCAATCTCGCCTGCACCCAACCCAGGCCCGTGGCCGGCCTGGAGCAGCTGTGATGCACCTGAGCAGGATCTGCTGTGACCTGTTAGACATGTGCGTCCTGCCTCAAGTTCGCCTCAAGGTTTCCTGAGGGCACAGACCATCATCTCTCTAAAGTCCTGCCCTGTGTGCTGGCTGCAGGCCTGGCCACGTGCAAAGAGGAAGTGAATCTGCTCCATAAAGCTCTCCTGCCACGTGACCCAATTCTGAAGCAAGGGGGAGCCCATCCCTAGCGTACTTTACCCTCACACACCAAGGACCCAGGCCAAAATGAGATTCGAGACAGAATGTTTCACTCATCTTGCCCTTTTCAGTGGTCTTTAGGATAGCAAGAGAGAAAAAGCCTGAAGATGGAAGATTCTGTCAAGCCCTGCCATCTCAAAAAGGTATGGTGCTCCCTGGCCCACTAAAGCCAGAAGCCAGCAAAACCATCCAACTCTGGGCCTGTCTTTCCCACGCTAATACCAACAGAAACCAAACGCTAGGCTAAAAAGTCCAGACTAAGCTGAAAGGTACCATTTGTAACCACAGACCTGGTTACACAGCCAGAAGGATGTTTCCAAAGTGCATTTGTGAGCACTTTACCCTCCTGAGCACAGCCTTTTCATTGGCTCCCCACTGCCCAGAGAAGGAAGTCCACGCTCCTTCGCCTGGCACTCAGGGCCCTTCACTGGCTGGGTCAGTGTACCTGTGTGACTACACACTTCTCGGTATCTGACACACACTGTCCCTACCCGCCGTCTGGGCCCACTCCTTCTCCAGAGCTGCCTCTTTCCTAGGGCTCAGCCCTTCTCTCCTCTGGACCCCCAGCACCTTGGACTTCCCTGAGCCCTGCTCTGTATTTTTTCAGTCACCTGCTCTCCCCGTCAGTGCTCACCTCTCACTCAAAACCTAAGGTCCTTATGGGCAGACTTACCTTGCTCATCCTCTGTGCTTACACAAAACAGATGCTCAGGAAGCCTTTGTGGGAAGATGGATGGTTCTGGGCAGCAAATGGGAGGAAGTTTCCAGTCATGATTAAGCCAAAAGGTGAGTAATCTCTACAGACTAAGGCAGGGGTTGGCAAAATATGGCCTACTGCCTGTTTTTCTAAGTAAAGTTGGTTGGACCACAGCCATGCTCATCTGTTTACGCACCATCTCTGGCTGTTCAGGTGCTGTAACAGCAGAGCTGAGTAGCTGTGACAGAGCAAATGGTCCACAACACCTCAAAGATTCACTATCTGGCCCTTTACAGAAAAAGTTTGCCAACACCAGGGCTAAGGCAGTGTTCCCATATATTTTCACATTGTGACACACACAAAAGAGGTGATATCTGCGTGGCCCACTAGGGTAAACAGACAAGGCCTCTTGTAGTTAGACATACCCGGCCCTGGGGTTCTGGGCCCCTAAAGGCTGATGGGACCTGTGTCTCAGTACACCTGTAACCTTTCATAGCTCCAACCTGAAGGCTCAAAACCACAGCTGCCTCTCTAACCCTAGCCTCCAACTGAGCTATAGAAAGAGGTGCAGAAACCCACCCTGACTCCTCAGGTCTCCCTGCCCACCTGTCCAGGACAAACCAGAGGTGGCAGGACTGAGACAGACACAAAACTGAGGCCCAAAGCAAATCCTCTAGTAATCTTACAATTTGACATTTTTCCCCTCCTTAAAGTACTCTGTAGAGCAAGTCTGCACCTTCCCACTGGCTAAAGACCATGTTCTACAGCTGCTGAATCCAATGAGCTCTGGCCCTTGTCCAGACAAAGAAACCAAAACATTAATTCTAAAGCAGAAGGCTGCTGTATGAATGAACACCCGCTGCCTGTCACTCCCTCTGACTGACGAGCCCAGCAGAGCAGAAACTAAGGTAAAGGGCAGGATGCTGACTGACCAGCCTGCAAAACTCTCTATCTATTGCTCAAAGACATGCTTCCCAGAGAGCACAAGAAGGGGGCTCATATCCCTCCATCCATGAAAGAGTTGGGCCCATCAAACCCCTATTTCCCAGCCCAATAGAGATGGACTCTGCTACACTGCAACTCCTCTCCTCATCACTCCCCCCCCCCCCCCCCACCCTGTCAGCATCCTCCTCCCTTCCTCTGTCTTCCCCATCTTGGTCCCAGGCACCACTGTCATCTCAGTCTCCCACTGACCAGTGGCCCAGGGGAAGTGCTGGGGCAGGCATCCACTCCCCTTGATGGGCACTGTAGTTCCCTGGCCCCAGGCTGGATGCATTGGGCCCACTTTCCCACCTGGCCCAGGAGAGGAGCCTGGCCTATGGAGAGACACCATTCCTGCCTCTCCACCCCTCTGCTGCCACCCTCGGGCAGCCTCCTTCATCCCTCATCTGGGCATCTACAACAGCTTCTGTGCCTGCCTCTAGTCCTTCCCCATCCAACTGACCAAATCAATCTTCCAGAATTCTCTCACCATTTTGGAACATGAGACTCCCTGAAGGGCACCCAGGGCCTCTCACAATGTGGCCCCAAACTACACATCCTATCTACCACTTCACCCTCCTAGCCATCCCAGTTCCCATTAACAAGGACCCTCATGCAATCCTGAGAAGGCCGTCCCATTTGCATGCACACTATGCCCCCTTCTTGAAGTCTCCTCCTCACTACCCTAGGAGGCAAACTCCTACTCAGTCTGGAGGCCAGTCTCACTGGGAAGCCTTTGCCATGTCTATTGGAGCCCCTCTGACTCTCTGTAAGTTACAAAGCTCTAAGAACGTCTCTTCCTGTGCATCAGTCTCTTCACAGGCCTGGCTCCTCTCCGAGACTGAGTGGGAGACCTGCCGAAGAGTTTCTCCCAACCACAGAAGATGGCTCTGGGCATCCTCCTTCCCCTTCCTGTGCTCTCCATCTTGGTCAGTGGTTTCACCTTCTCAGCTGTCTAAGCTGAAAATCTTGACACTTTCTCCAATAGCTCCTTCTCCCCCAACACAGAGCCTGGTAAATAGCATTAGGTGACACTGAATGTTTCTCAATAAATCCATATGCCCAAGAGGGGAGAAGTGGTCTTGGCAATGTCACCAATCACATCAGTGTTCTGTCCCAACTGACATCCCATGAAGAATTTCCTCTGCACTATCCAGACAATTGGCTTCTTGCTTAACCACTCCCAGGAACACAGAGTTCACCTCTCACCATACCTACTCTCCCAAGGCAGCCCCATCCATCATCCTGGGAGGCACACTTTAGCTCGAACTGCCCAACTGGCTTCCTATAACTCTCTCTACCCTCCTGGAACCATATACAACAAGTAAATATAACCCCTTCAAACAGCTGATGGAAAGGTCATGTCCTCCTCAGGTCTCCCCTTCACCAGCCTCAATCAAACTCAGGTGCTTTCAGTTTTCCTGAGTTCCTCAGGTGCCACCTTCCAGAAGTTTTTCACCTCCCAGATGATGTCCACATATTTCCCTTCATATAAACTCCAAGGGCATGAAGAATGTTGGAAAGCTGGGCAACTCCTGAGACTATCCACACGATGGAGAGGTCCAATGAGACCCGGTGTCAGAGTGCTCTGGGAAATGTGTCACTGTGAGGGTGACCTTAGCTTAGAGCACATAATGAAGGCTTAACCAGGAACAGAAGACAGCCAACAACCAAAATGTGGATGAAGCTGAACATAAAAAGCACACTTCCCCCAGCATCTCTCTTCCCCTGTTCCAGCCCCTGGGGATCTCTCCAAAGGTAATTACTGGTTTCCACTTAAGGCGGACCAGTCAGTCACCTTGCCCAGGAGCAAGCTAACAATTCTTCCAAAGGAACAGGAGAAGGAATGAACCTAAAGTCTGGATTCTTTTTTCTCTCACGGGGAGGGGAGGGGAGGGGTCAGGGAGAGATGGGTTGGTTTTTACCCGTTTTGTTTCAAACAACACAGGTTATATACCAGAAGTCTGGAAGAAAGGTAAGTAGAACGCATCATAGAGAAGGGAGGAAACTCTTGCCAAACAGTCTGGAAAACAGGAGAGGCAGCAGTCCAGAACAGCAACACAAACCGCCAGTATTTAGTGCAGCGCTATCAGAATGGGTGGGCTCGGCCACTGACTAGCTGTATAATTTTGGGCAAGTCATTTTGTCTAAGCCTCCACCTATTTCATCTGTAAAAGGAGAAAATTTCTAGATCCCACAGTTGTGGTAGAGTTCAAATCCCATCCCTAAGAAAGGGCTTCTGTTAACTCTAAAAACAGTAGAAGAAATGTTATTTCATCTGTGTGGTTAAAAACTCACTAATTAGGAGCCACAATGTTTTGCCACAAACAAGCTGGGTGGTTTGGAGAGGTCTCTGGCTTCAACTTCCTTGTCTGTAGAGTGGGAACAATTATCCATGCTTTGCTGCTTTTCTAAATTGGATGGGTAGAGCAGGAAATGGAATGATGCTGGGAAAGGGCTGCGCTAAGTGTTGTGTTCAACAAATGCCAAGTCCTCATTCTCCCTCACACACAAGTCATTGCTGTGGAACTCATATGACCTGGGTTTAACAAAGGTTCTTCCCTCCTGTACCCCTCCAGGATAATGGCAGGTGGCTCAGAAAAATGGCCAACTGCCAAGGATGGTGATGACTTGGAAAGGCAGAATATCTTTTCCCGAAGAGGATTCTGTATCCATCCCCACAGCCACCTACCCCTGAGCAGAGACCCAGTTGGCTTTCATTAGCAAAGGAACTGGTGAAGGGCTGCGCAGCAGTGGGAGAATCAGACAAGTCCAGCAGAGCGGCTCACAGGCAGCAATTCAGACACCTCAAAGCCATCCGAGGGCTGGCCAAGCCATGGCCCAACCTAGAGGGAAGCCTACTAACTCTAGGCTGGCAGCATTCCCTGAAGCCTCGTCTGGGGGAAACTCGTGCAATCAGAACAGGCTACTGCAATCTGCCACTCCCCTCATCTCTGCTTAGCACTCGTGCAGGGACACCTCCCTACACTTACACCCCAAACCTGGGCCTCTACCCCTCCGTGCCTCTCTTCCTTTTACTCAGGGACCCAAAGCCTCACCAGCCTTCCTTCAGAGTCTGGCTCAGATTTTTTAAGACATCCCCATCACCAACCTCAGGCCAGGCAGAGAGAGGGTATTCAGAAAGCATTAGCTAAATGAAAACATATACCTCAATTTGTCATTGATATTCAAACAGAAAAACAAGCTTGTAATACAAAAGCTTCCTGTTAACAGAGCCACACCTTAGCTTTCCAGTCTATCTTTCCAGTTTGTTAAACAGTCTTTTCTAATCGGTTCAAAAGAAAATAGCCCTATTTTAGGCCAGGATATCTGATCTAAAATGACCTTGAGTCAGACTGCAGCACAGGAATCTAGGATCGACGTTTGAGCTTGGGAGCTGACAAGGTCCTGTGGCAGTGAGGCCCTGGCTGGTGTGGCAGGCCCTTCCTACAGCTCCATTTGCCCTTGCCCCGCTGCCTGCACACCTCCTTTCTGTCGCCTGACGTGCTCCTCACCTTCATTCTCAGACTTCCAATCCAGAGCATGGGGTAGTGGGAAAAGGCTCTGGCACTGAACAGAGCTGGGTTTCATTCTTGATTCTAGCACTTAACTCTGAGCCTCAGTTTTTTCATGTGTAAACTAGGGATAATACCACCTCTGAGAAGGTTGGTTGAAAATTAAGAAGAATGTTGAGGGGCCTGGCACACACAAATACCAATTTAAGCATCTTTCTTCCCTCTCTTTCCTTTCTTCCATTGTTGCTTCTTCAATCTACTGCTGCCCACAGCCCAAAATGACCTAAACTAAAGGCTACTGTTAACTTAATTATCTGGGACATTTAGCTGACATTTTAATGCAGAGACTATCCATCCAAACCATAAAAAAGATCAAGGTAGGAGAAACTGAAACGAAGCAGAGAGAGACTGGGCTCCTAGGCAGTGCTAAGAGAATGTCCTCACAGCAGCCAGGCTAATCCCATTACCTCCCGCAGGCCATAAGCGGCAAAAAAGATGACTCAGGACCACATCTCCAGCTAGGATATGCTAATCAGACTCCTTTAAGCTGCCTAGGCAGATGGTGGCAATCGCCACTCGCCCCACCCACAGAGGCAGCACAGTTTGTCTGCAGAAATGGCAAAGTTCTGTCAGGAAAGACCAATACCTTCCTTAGAAGGACCAAGTAATGAAGATGTTAATAACTGACTGGTCAAGGCAAAAAAAGAGGTCCTCCCTTAGCCTTGGCTCAAGGAGGCAGTGATTCCACTGAACAGCTACAGTTGAGGAATGGAGTAACGTTTGCCAAGACGTTATTCGAATATCTCCTGGATTTAAGAAAAGCCTCTCAACTATACTGCACATCTATCTTATTTGCCTTTAAAGGTAATTCTCAGCCCTTGTCTACACAATTTCTATAACCTTGGAGCATCACTGTACTCACTCTGTATCCCCACTTAGCTCATCTCCTCCCAAGAGACAAGGATGCATCTGCCCAACTTTCTTCAGAGGCTCCTGAAGTCCACCACACATGCGAGCCAGGAACGGACAGTAAGATGTAGACCTTCTATTCAATCCAACAGCGTCCATTTCACCATCTGCCCATTTTTCCTTTTGCTGAAAAGCAAATTCCCAACTGTCTACATAGATAGATAAGAGGATAGAGGGTCTCAGATGGATTAATAGACAGATATGTTTTTTCCAAGATTAACAGACAGAAGGGAGGACTCGTGTGGTGATGAGTACTGATTTTTTTCCCCAAAGGGGAGAAGCAAACTGGAAGAGAGAAGCTGCAAGAATGCTCTTCAGAGAAACATGAGTCAACAGCCTTCTAAGCATACACCCAGTCTCCTCTTTCTTTTCCGTGGTTTATAATCACTCGCTTTCTACCTGCTAGTGAGCTCTGGATGTTGGATTCTGGGACTAGCTGTAATCAAACACACACTTTTTTTCTTATTAATGCACTGGTAGGAAGCTTAGAATCAGTAGGTTGATGTTTAAGCTCAGCCCTTTTGAAGTTCTAAGCACAGTTAAATCTGAAAGCAAGCATTGACAAAGCCCTGGCAGCAGACTGGCCAATGATTTAGCCACCACAACAGACTCGTGAGCATTTTCATTCAGCGTGGACCCACGGTGGCCTTGCCACCACGAGCTCTCACCGAATGTCTGCTTTCCGTTTGCTGTCTAATCTCTGGATGCTGGGAGTCCTTGCCCAAAGCCTGGGAGCACAAGGATCCAATGCAGCACCCCCAAGCAGGCCACACACCTGCTTCTCACCTACCTGCCAGCATGGCCTTGCCTCCCTCACATACTTTCTGTCACTTCAGCCAACCACAGCAAGAACAGCCAACATGTACTGGGTACTTACTATGCACCAGGTTCTATGCAAAGCACTTATGTGTATTAACTCATCTAACTCCTAGGCCCCACAGGAATCTGCTGGAGGCAGAGAAATACTTTGGCCCAGATTCCCACATGGTTTCTAGTCCCTATTTCTAGCTGTGCTGTAAAGCTTACATAACCTAATTTGCATTATGGTGCTATTTTTAAAAATCTCCGAAGATCACTGCTTCAAGCATCAATGGAAGCCGTTAGCTCCTACCTAAAATGATAATGTGGGAAAGGATGTCTATTCTTACAACTAACTCAACCTGAATTCTTGACTTAAGACAGTCTTTCTGGAAAATGCTGTTAGGAAAGGAAGGGATTCATTCTTACATAAGAAGTACTAGCTGTGTGCTCTGTAAATAACTGCTAGAGAGAAACACATCAATATCAAAACTCACCTCAGCGGCAGACAGTTTCCTGGCTCTGCGGTTCTTATTCATTTACCACCCATCTCCCTTCCAGGTCTCCTGGTAACACTGAGAAGTCTACGTCACTGGATGGCACGGTATCAGATCGTTACAGCGTATGAGTATGAATACAATAGGACCTTTCTTGTTCTGGATGACGTCACAGAGACCCTCATCCCTGGGCCACCACCACCAAGGAGTCACTGGCTTGCACTGAATGGAGTTATAGGAAGACCATTCACAGAGCAGGTGGTTTTCAGCTGTAACTGCTCTTAACATCCCGGTTTTTAGGGCTCTAGATTGCTAGAAATCTAACTGCTGGGGTCGGGGAGTCTTAGCTCATTCCCCTAACTCACTACTGAAAAGTTACCTCCACTGCTGTCATTAATAAAATCTAAGAAACAGGGAAGTCATAATGAATGATTGAGTATAAGGGTACAATTCCCCTCATTTGTCATCAAAAAAATGTGGTCAGTGTTTAAATAAATTAACTACTTTGCTCCTTGCTAACCTATAAAAACTGCTTAAAAAGGTATTTGTTATTCATTTCATTCAGTTCACTTACTTGGATAGAGGTCCATGAACATAAACCAGAGTTGATTTCAGGCTGTCAAAACTGCCTGGGAAATATAGAAAATGAGTGAATTTCCAAATGATGCCCATTTCAGTGATGTCAGAGGGCCCATATTATTAAATAATTTATAAATAAACTATTAACTAGTTATCTTCTGACACTCCTGATGCATTATTTGTCTCCCAACCTAGGATATTTACAATAGGCCCAATTCCAACAACAAGGAGACTCTCAGACTTAAAATGATTCCGCTGGGCAGAGCCTCGTTTCACTAGCACCCAGAGAAGGACCTGGCGCATCACTGGCACTCGGCTGTTTGATCAGCACTGAAATGTACTTGGTGTGAGTCAGCTAGACCTCATCCAACCTTTTATAGATGCCAAAGCCACATTCAACATACATACAGATTCTGTATGGCAAAAAAAAAAGTTGTCCCAGTAACCTTCAAAGTTAGTAATAAAAAGAAAACTGCTACTTAGAGACAAACATACAACATAAAAATTCATTTTAATCTCCATATATAAAATACAGCCTTAGCATAGAACATCTAACACATAAGAAATGCATTTATGGGACACACTAAATGAAGCAAATCCTTACTAAAATATTTGGCCTAACACTCACATCTTTTAAATGAACTCCATGATGGTTGAATAAGGTGGGAAATAAATCATCTAGATACCTAACCTAGAAAAGACAGATGAATTGCCGTGTCTATTTGGTCTCTGCAGACTGGGTATTTACCATTCTGAGTCTTGCCAAAGCTGGTTCTGCAAACAGTTAGCTTAACTCAGTCAATTATATATTTTTCCATAGTTACCTTAATATTTTTTTTCATTTTCTATTGCTTTTTTTTATGGCTTCTTGCTGCTGTTGTATTAGGGCATACAACACAGATCAGAGATTTTCATTTCTCTCCTTGAGAAATTGGCACTTTGATCCTCAGCTTGCGTAACAGCTATTTATAAATGCATCCTGCCGGTACTGTTACCAATCTTGCTGCTTATGAAATTCTAGTACTTTGGCCAAAAGAGTGCCCTGACATTAAAATCTTCTTAGGTGAACTCTTCCCACCATTGAATTCTTTTATCTAAACAGATACGTGTGTGTAATTCACATATATGCTCTAAGTTTCTACACACACACACACAACTCAGCAAATGTGACATGTCTTGAATAGAAAGTAATTACAAGGGTATTAAAACAAATGCTGAAAATAATTATTTTACATTTAGATCATAAAAATTTTAAAGGTAATGTGATGACATAAGACCTAAGAGATCAAATACATCATATATGATTGTCATATATGCATGTTGTGTTCATTGATTTTTAATTATTTTTCTCTTTAATCAGAAAATAAAAGAGCTTACCTTTGTATACTGAGACCACAGCTTACAGTCACTATATCTCAGCCTATTTTATACAAGTGATATGGCTACGAAGGTCCGAGGAGAACGAGAATAAAGTGAGATAAACGTGCTGAAAACTGCTTAAAAGTATTAACCTGAAATACACAGAGGGTCCAACACCAGTTTTAAAAATACATTAACGAGGTATTCCCAGCTCTTCAATTAATAACGGTGACTGGCTGATTCATGATTTTCAAACATTCACCCAAATTTTTAAAAAAGAAGAAAAAGCTAATACCAGCAAAATCTATCAGTGCTTTGTTCCCCAGATTAACAATTTGAGAGAAACTGCAAAGGACTTCAGGACTCCTCGCTTCACCGCACCATGCACTGCCTCTAGTCAGCATGAGGTATGTTGGGGATCGAGTGGACCAATTACCTTGCACAAGAGATGGGGTGCTCCCGCAGCCTGGAGAAACTCAGGCTGCAGGCCACATCCCTGGCTGGGCGCCAGCCCCCATACAAAGAATATGGCTTCAAGGAGGACCCCTATCTCTGAGAAATTATAATAGCACTAACTGACACAGTCAGGAATGCAACTATTCAATTTATGTGCTAAAAAAGTTTAAAAACTGTCAGAAGATAGCACAGCTTACAAACTAATTCTAAGTTCTACGTTGGTCTGTAAACTCCCTGACAAGAGACTACGCTAGGAGGGGTTAAGTACAGATATTGCTAGGATTCCAAAGGAAAAGTTTTAAAACAGACACCGTGGCTTTGAATAAAGTATTGCTCTTCTTTAAAATGCTCAGTCATTGCTTTCCAAAAGAAGGTGTCAGAGTGGTGTATCTGAAAGCTGGAAAGCCTCAGGGGGTCACATTGCTCTTAAGACCAAGACATAGAAATTGCCATTTCAAGCCAGACAACCTGATGGTTCTAGAAGTCAGAGAAGAAATCTTGAGGGCCCAAGTGAATAATAAATGGTGCGACGCTCAGAGGCTGGCAATAGGGGCTGTCAATGAAAAAACCACCTACAGTGGAGAAAAGAGCAGAGAAGCAAAACTTTATGTTAATTTCACAGAATTTGGTGAAGCCAAGAGCTTCATTTATATTTCTCTGCTCTTTCAGCTGTAAGTGGAATTTTCATTACAAAATGGAAGGGTGGGAAGGCCAAAAGGGGGGGACAGGGACACTTAATTCATTACAAAATTTAAACAGTTGAACTTGCATGGTTACCACTTCTAACAAAGGACTGACAGCTCAATTATTTTAAGTAAAGCAGAGAAATGTAAAAGTTTGCAGCAACTGGGCAGGTTTACAACATGGTTAGTAACTTCCAACAAACAACAAAATTAAAAAAAAAAATAAAAGACTTGGTAGAAACCATTTGAAATGACTGCCATCATGTTGGAAAACAGCACAGCTCCCTTTTTGCCATTATAGTGGGGTTGAGTTATGAAGCCGAGTCAGCTACTTCAAAAGAATTCTCTAAAGAGAAATCTCCAGAGAGATTCCAACTTGGAATGCAAATTTGATGATCAATTTCAAATAACAATACAGCTGCAGCTGCCAATTAATAGTATTCCAAAAACAAAGAGGACTACTGTAAATATTTAATTAATAAAAACTGGACACGACCAGCCATGCTTTTTCTTCTCAGTGATGGCTCTGTTTCATCCATAGGTCAGCAAAACGAATCAATGAAACATGAAGACTCCCAGCTGAAATGGGCCCTCTTGTTTATGTCTAACCACTAATGCACAGGATGAGAATGGTAAGTTCACAGCTATTTCTAGCAAGTGATGAGGTTTTATTAAAGTATCACCCACCACTAATGAAGACAAAAGTTCAAGGAGCAGAAGTAACAAACCAACCACTGTGTAATAAATATACAGCTGAGAAGTGACACTACCATTTGTTTTAAATTGCCCATTTCATTCTCATTTAGTGGTCCCAAAGAAATCTGGTACATAAATTTGCCGTATTTTGTGAAGCCCATTCACACTGATGGGCATTGTGCAGCTCCAAAAAACAGAATTTAAGAGGAAAGAGGAAAGCTAATTCATACTAAAAACGGACATTTTTAAGACACAGCAACTTGTAAATATCGACATGGGACCACACTGCTGCTTTCATGGGGGTGAGTACCTTAATGAAACCATTCCCTTCTAGTAACATCATAGGCTTCCAAACAAGGGGAGAATGCAAGTGGACGACTTAGGTCTGCACCCTGCACAGACAGCACAATGTTACTCACGGATCATTTTCACCAGCTTAATCAGGTGTCTGAAAAATAAATGCTGACCCATGGCTGAAACCTGTCACTTTTCACAGCAGCACTCAACAAGAACTGGGACAATCGAAGAGCAAGTTTTTATGGGGACCCTGTTGCTGCTTTAGATTCTGATGTAACTGAAGAGGAAAAGAGACCCTTCAATGAATCCCAGAAATTGCTAATCCTCTATCTGCATGAAAAAAGCCAGAAAGTGAACACAGTATCTTACAGAGTGAAGAAGGCCACAAGAACAAGAGAGGGTGATTGATTGATTAATTTATTATTTTTTAAAACTTGGAAATTCGGAAACTAAATCACATTCCTCCTTCCCCATCTCTGGGTAGTGCCGTCATTTTAATAAGCAGTGCTCGGAGAACAGAATATACTTTTCTCATGGGGATGCCCCGTACAGCAGAGTACAAAGGGCTTACAGAGTAGACTGGCTCCAGCTAACAATCGCTTTAGCTTTGTTTTAGCAGTTTGCTTACAAATGAATGGGTTTCTAGGGCTAAGTTATTATTAGTTTTCAATTCCTTGTAATTTGATACCAAAACATATAAAAAATAATAAGCTAAAACAATATTCAAACCCATATTTTATTGGCTTTAATTACACACTTCAATATTTACAAAGTTAAAGTTTAAATGAAAAGTCTCTATTGTATTAAAAAAAATAACTACAGCCCGAATTAAAGTGCCCTGGGGCAAATACATATTAATCAGCTAAGAATCAGTGACTGCATCAGGAACCAGGCAGTACTCTGTGTTACAACAAAGCAGTTTATTTGTGATCAGTGTTTGAGACTCTATACATCCTTCACAAATTTAATTTTACATAATCTGATACTCCTCTTAAAACTTAAACTTTGAACTGCTAGACTTATTTCCCTAGAACAGAAGGGCTGGTATAAGTTATTTTCCGGAAATGAGGTACCGTTTCACAGAACTAGTTTCTTTTTTTGTTTGTTTTCAAGTTTTAGAGAACTAAATTTGCATTTGTTAAAATCAAAAAGTAGGAAAGATGTTCTTTACAAATAATTTTGATCAAGTATGTGTTCAAAGAAAGCAGGATAAAAAGGCTTTTTCTCTAACATTCTGTATTGTACTGTATTATTGTTCAATAGGAATGAGCTTCTGTCATTTGCTAAAAGAATGAGTAGTGGGGAACAGGATATGTTGGGAATTTCATAACGGGTAACAGAACCATTCGCTTGGGTAAACCTACAGAGAAAAGAAACGGAGAGGACTCCAAATAAGTTTAATAATCCAATAAAAATTTCAGGTAAAAAAATATCTTACAGTAATTATCATTAACCTTTTCCAGATTAGTCAGTCAACATGTACCATTTTGGAAGAGGCCCACAAATCTCTCATAGATCTTCTAATCTGAAATTGGTCTTAAGATTTTGATAATTAATATTTTCCACTCGAAATTAAGATGGCTATGTCATAAGAAGAATGATATTCAGAAAGCTCTTTCATTTGAGTGAGCTGCTATGAATTCTAAAAATCAAAAGCAATGCTAAGATTCTAAAGTGACTCTAGATATCCATACTGCTTCTCAATTTGGCATGTCACGTATTACAGAAGAAACAGGGATTGTCCCAATTCAAAGCACAGCTTTCTGTGCAGGCCTCAGCTCCCCAGAGAGACGGAGCCAACTGGAGTTGTGATCAGGTGTTTTTCTTCTTAATGGCTACTGCCAATATTGGCATGGCAAATCTGGAAAGATTAATTACTTCCTTAATTTTGTAATTAATGAGTTCTTGTGGCCTCACAAACTTCTGCATACTCAAGCATGATTTGAAATCGGCTCCTATTTCTATTCTAATATTTAACCTATGGAGAAATCACAAAGCAGCAACAGCAGGTATTCAAGAGCACCAGATGATCAGAGGGAGATTACCCCACATGCAACAGCTTTACAAAGGCCAAAAGACATATTTACCTTACAGCCAAAATAAAGCATCGTTTTAGTAGGCTGGCATCACAGTAACATTTAAAAACCAAATCTTTTATGTGAAAAATGGGGGCATCAAATTTCACCAGCTTTGGAAGTCAGTTATATGGCACATGGAAGAGAAGAGACTTCTGAAGTGGGGGCTCAGAGGCCGCAGGGTGAAAGTACAATGTTAGAGGAAAGGGAGGAACAAGAGAGAAAAATTAAAAAGACTGAGGAAAAACATGAATGTAGCTTAGAGCCTAGATATAAAAGTGTTTTAAAGGGAAAAATTAAGCTCTAGCAAACCTGTACTAAAGAACGTGAGACTTACTATATTTAAAAGAAAAACACAGACTTCAGAACCTGCCCTACGAGGCAGATGCTCTGACGCTCACACATTACAAGACATATTATAATGAGTCTAGTGAGTCAAAATGTATTTGGATAAACTGACCAGACCTAATTCACAGAAAGGATGAGGTGGTCAGGATATCCAGAAGTTGGCTGAATGGTAAAAAGCAAATGGCCAAATCAAAAGGAGCTAGAGAGTTTGAATTTAGAAGAAATTCTGGGTGAAAGCATATTCTTGAATGAGTCCCCAATTCCTAATCAACCCCTATCTAGAACATGGGGAATATGGGGAAGCCTTAAGCAAACCACAGTGTGTCAGAGTAGACAGTCAGGTAAAGGAGGAAGCCCCAGACCCTGAACTTTACCGTAGAGAAAATTCATCCCAAACGTTTGACCCCTGCAGCTTCTCCACATCTTTCCAAGATATAAATTGTCTATCTTAATGGGGAAAGGGGCCCAACTGTTCACTTTCTACTTATTTCTACAGTTATGAAATCAGATGAAGCTTCAATTTAGCAGAGTCTTAAGGACTCATAATTTTCATCCAAACAAAAATGGAAAAGCTGATGCATGAAGAGAAAAAGCATAATGAAAGGTCTTGAGGCTCATGTAGAGGATTGATGCCACAAGTAGCAATACATTCAAGGTCTTTCTCTTCTGTGTACATGCAAGCCCAGCCTGGGGTCACACCCATACCTACACTCATGTGTGCATGCACACGCTTTCACACTCACACATGCTCCTTCACACACGTACACACATTTGCTCTCTTCTCTCAATGATAGACGTCCTGCAGATGGCTGATTCTATAATTTTCCACCTGAGTTAGGAAAAATGTCTAAGAGAGCATATCACTGACTCCAAACCTATTGCCTCCATTGCCACATAAACCTCATTCAAAAGTTATCCAAAGGGCCACTGAGGTTCATTTCTGCATTTGCTCTATTCTATTTATTTTTGGAGGGAGAGGAGACACTCCTATGATATTCTAACATGTACTACAGACTTTCTGCAGTAAGCACTTAAGTAACACTGCTGGTGATACCCCATCACCTCTCTAGGACCCATTTACTCCACCACTAAAGCAAAATTTATGGAAAAGGATGATGGAAACAAATTCAAAGTGAGCATTTCCTTTACCTAACTCAAATCACCCACAGTTCATATAGTTTCAAACCAGAAACTTAAATGTAGCTATACAGCTGGCAGGAAGCCGAGCTAGTGGGTATGGCCCTTCAGTAGCCTTTGAATGGAGTGTAAGTTGGCTGTAAGAAGAACTACTTAAAATATTTAATTTCAATATGGTCAGAAACAGGCAATTAGAACAAGCAGTCCTTCAATCAGGCAAAGCGGAGAGAAGAGCAACTCCAACCAAACCAAGAACCACAAGGTTGTGGCGTTTTCAGAGGGAATTTAAGTTGGGTCACTAGAATGAACAGGTCTGAGATCCTCCAATTCATTTAAAGAAACCCTAGATACACACTGTGCTTTGGATTGCTGTGACAGAGTCGCTAAGAGGAGAAATCAGTAAGATGGTGTACATACCATAGGCAGGGGCAGCAGTGCTGTAACCATATGGTGTTCCATAGCCTAGTGCAAAGAAGAAGAAAGCAGATCAATCCAGGACAAAGGGCATTCGGCACTGGCCCCATTCACAAGTACCACCTGGCCCGGCGCCTTGGGCCCTGAGGACTTGCTCCAGATGCTGGCTGAGTGCGAACCATTACCAGATCGCCCTAGTCTACTGATCCCTCCATGCCTGCTTAGAGTGAGCTTTTACCATGGCCTCTAAGACTCTCCTGACCCAGCAGAACATCCTCTGTCTCCGTCTCACTACACTTACCACACTGTACTATAATTATCGACTCCTTGTCTGTGTTCCCCAATAGAGTGGCAGAGACCAAGTCTTCTTCATCCTTGCATCACTTGAACCTGGCAGAACGTCTGGCATATAGTAACCATTCACTAAACACAATTAGTTGAACAAAAGAATACTTAAAACCACTCAAATTACCAATCTCTCAAAGTTGGAAAACAGAACTTTCCAAGCCTCTTTTCAGAAAGCAGTGACAGACAGGCTGAAGCCTCAACTACCACTAAATTGCACATGAATCAGGTGTGGGCTCGAGAACAAGCTCCATGTCTTGCTGCTGTCTGAATTCCTGGCCCCAGCACAGGAACTCTCAGTAAATGCTGGAGAAACTGACATTAACATCTGGTGTCTATGAAAAAAGGCTCATATTGTCAATAGAAACAAGTACAAAGAACACAAAAGTTTTTAAAACAATTAGTTCTGGGCACTAGTTTCTTATATGTCCTTAGACATATAACTTCTAAGTTGCCATTTTCTCATCTGAAGAATGGGAAACCTTCCAAGCTACTTTATAGTATTGTAAGGGATTAGAAATACTATGTTAACAGAAGTTACAATCTTTAATCTTTCAGTAAAACAACTTCGAAAAATATAAATACTATATCACTTGGGTAAATCTCTAGGAAAAATTGGTTTCTAAAACAGAACAAGGGCACAAAATCTACGTAGGCCTTTCACACTGCACCCAGAACAAATCAAGCCTTTTTACATTACATACCCCTTTCCATAATCATTTCTGTTGCTCAGAATGATTTTTTTCTCTTTCTCTATCTGACCAACTGCACCTCATCCTTTAGATCAGGACCAGATATCAGAGACCTCTGTGAAGTCTCCCAGGCTTGCTGTTCACCCCTATGCCCACCACGTTACAGCTTGCATCATATTGCATGGTGTTTATCCAAGTGTTTGTTCCTACCCCATGTGACCCTGACCATTCACTGGGGCAGACACTAGGTCTTAGTCATCTTTAATGCCTAGTTCCAAATCTCTTGTTCAAGACAAAATACTCAAATGTATGCCGAGTAAGTGAACTGCTTTTAGGGACTAATTGAAACATTCCCTGAGAAATGAAAAATTTGCACTGTTTAGTCTATAGTAAGTCATATAAAACCGGGGGTGGTACAACTTAGTCTTAGTCTTTAGTTTTGGTCTGAATCAGTCCGTAGTGCTCACTAAATCATATATTTCTAGAGAACACAATGCAGCTGAAATAAGAAGTAGGATTAGAAGATGCTATTAGAGGCTGAAGAGAAACCAATGCTTAAAAAATAAGGTTGTACATCAAACCTATTCTAGGAAAAGACAGCTGGTTGACTAAGGCCATGGTTTCAAGGGTTTTTACCAAAACCTTCTTACAGAGAGATGCAACTACAACCACTAAGCTGACCAGTGATCAGGCCACTGGGGTTCTAATCCTGACTTCACCTTTCACTAGCAAGGTGACTTTAAATTGTACCTGTTATTTAACCTCTCTGAGCCTCAGTCTTCTGCAGTAACTGAACTGGCAGCAGAATGTAATTACATAATATATGTAAAAATACTTACTACAGTCCCTGCTGCATAGAATATAGTCCGAAAATAGCATATAACCTATTCATAATCTAAACTGACCTAATCTGAATCTTCTCTAGGCTATAAAAGAACTTCGCTTTTAAAAGCTTCAGGAGACAGGCCTTTACAGAGGTCAATACAAAGACATGAGAGAAGCTACCATAGAGCAAAAGAGCCTGGCAACAAGCAGACAGAAATAATTCTTTTCACGATTACCACCACTAGACAGTGGCTGCTTCCCACTCCAGCAGGAGGTAAATGTTCCAAGATCAAGCAAGCACAGACACAACCGGATGAAGCCCCAGTAGAACACATAATCAAAAGCAAGAAAGTTCATCTCAATAACTTGCCTATCATTGTTTAATAAAAGCTGCTTCCTTAAATAATGCATTAAATGAGACAAAAAAAAATTAAATTTCAGTAGCAATAGTGAGATGCACAAAGAATGTCTTAATTTTGGACACATAAACTGTATCAACTATAACTAACCTTTAAATGGCACAACCATCTAAGCCAGTTCCTCCGGCTAAACAGCCTGGGAGACATCCTTGAAGCCTCACTCTTTTTCAGTCTCCATATTAAAACCCATCGAAGTTGCTTCCAAAGTACTCCTTCAGTCTCCTCACTTCCTGCCACCCATCTATTTCCCTATACTCAGTGGAGACCCTCCACTGTCTCTTGCCTGGGTCATGCCCACTTCTGTCCCTATAATCTATTCTCCACACTACAGAGAGCGATCTTTACAAAGTCCCATCTTGTTTCTTCTCTCCTTAGAATCCTTCACAACTTCCCACTGCACTTAGGATTCTAAGACCAAAATCCAAACCACAGCCTCCAGGACTGAGACTGAGCACCCAGCCTTAGCTCAAATCACTCTCTATCTCTCACCCCCGCCACCCGCAATGCTCTCCACAATACAGACATCTTGGCCTTCTTTTAATTTTTCAAATGAGCCTCCTTCCCTACCACCAGCACCACAAGTTCTCTGCACATGCTATTCTTTCTGTGTGCAGCACTCTTCCACCCAAGTCTTCTCTGAGTTAACTCCTAGTCATTCTTTAAAGCTCAGTTCAAGTGTTACTTCTTCAGGGACTCAACACACTAGATCAGGTTTCTCTGTTACATCTTCTCATAGCATCATGTCTTTCTCCTTCATCATAATCATCTCAGTTTATAATTGTAACTATTTGATTAATAAGTCTCACCTTTAGACCATAGTTGCATGAGAGCAAAATCCATGTCTGGTGTGTGCCAAGGCAGGCACACAATATTTGAATAAGCAAGTATATTCTTTATATAACACATTTTTGAGCTATGTCCCTACTGAGATCAACTTCTCTAAGTGTAATTCCAAAGCCACATCATCCAGAGAACTTCCCAAATAGCCTATTTTAATTCCTTCTTAGGAAATAAAAAAAACAATCGCAATGAAATTCTTAGGAGTGTTACATAAAAAATAATGACTGGATGGGACCCAATCCATATGACAATTTCATATGATCAACAACTACAAGTGGTTTACTTGTCAGCTTAAAAGTTCCATACTTTCGATACTGCAGAAGACTGGATTTTAATGAGACAGCTGTATATCTACTGCTAAGATTACATAGGATTAGAAGAGAAGGCATCTTTTCCCATCTCCCTCAAGCCATGTGGTGAAGTGGAAAGAATATAAACTTTGGAATGGCAAGCACCTACACTCACATCTTTGCTCTGCTGTTTAGTAGATGTCTCACACTAGGCTAACTGCCATATCTCCCTGAGCATTAGTTTCCTCACCTGGAAAATGGAAATAATTTCTACTTGAGGAAACACTGTGAAGATTAGAAACTAGTGAAATCACTTATATGAAAGTATCTGGTGTATAGTAAGCTCTGGATAAACAAGTTCCTCTTTTTCTCTTTTTGTACTTCACTAGCCTTTGATGGCTTCCAAAAGTTGAGTTAGGAAACGCTAACGCCACGCTTCGCTCCAATTAAGTAGCCTCTTATCAGTAGTTTTTCTCTCCTCTTATATCCGACCTGTCTTCCATGTCCCCACTGAAGATACCCTGTTCGCATGTCCAAACTCCTCAATCTGTGGAATATCTTTTAGCTTCTTCATTGCCAAACTACGTTCCCAACCAAGTACAATACTGCTTGTCTGTCACCTCCCTCCAGGAAGCCGCTAGTTTCTCAGCAGATTCCAGGAGAAAACCTACGATATTCTGTAGATTCTCTTCAATTTCTGTACATACCCATCTTATACCCGTGTTATGTTTCCAGAGACCGTGTATAACCCTGGAAAATAAAGGAGATGCTGTTCTTCGAACTGTGGCCCAGAAAAGGAGGCAGACCTCGTATGAGTTGTACTATACCTGGAGCTATGTAGCCAGGAGCAGCTGTGGCCCCAACAAAAGCTCCCCTTGTTAGAGTCCCTCTTCCTCTGCCTCGAACAGCTTGGACTGCTGCAGACACAGCTGTATTCACAACACCCTTTGCCTGTTAAAAATAATACATTTTCATTACTGAGAGAAATAAGAATTATCATCCTATCATCTCTTTAATGTATAATCTCTATGAGAAACCTGAGCCTGCAGATGAGACAATGAGTCGTCTATGACTCTGAACCTTCAATTTGTAAAATGAAAATGACACCTACCTTACAGACTTGTTCTGGAGACTATGCTGGGCACATAAAAGTGTGCAAACAACTTCTTTTCAGAAGGTTACTCAGAAAGAGTTCATTTTCCACACACAAATTTCAGTAGTTAAATTACATCTAAAGTCCTTTTAGGTCTAACTAAAGTAATTATAGACACTTGATACCTAGGTTTGAAATCCATTGAACTCTCCGCCCACAGACAAAAAATTCTGCAACAACAAACCACCTGAAATCAGCTGAAAATCTGAGTAGAGTTTAAAAAAAACAAAGGGACCAAGACCCAAAGACCAAAGATGTGGATGCCAGCTCCACCTCTGAGTAACTGAGGCCTCAGGAAGGCCACGTGATTTCTCTGAGCCTGTCTCTTCTGCTGTATGTGTGTGTGTGTATATGTATCTGTGTATCAACCATTAAATAAATTAATCCCAACTCTAAAGTCCCTTTTTGCTCTAAAATGCCATGGACTCTGGTAAAGTCACATAATTCTCTCTATGGGAGCCTCCTTACTAATTGTGAAATGAGGATAATGAGACCCACTTTGTTTTCTTTACTCCAGAGTAGAAAGAGCAACTGAGAAAATAGACTAAAAAACTCTGAAAAGTAGAACAGATAAGTCAAGGAGTAAGAGCACACAGTACTGCTAAAACATCCTTTTCCAAAACTGAAATTTTAAGGAAATCAAAAGAAATCTAGTTTTAAGTTAAATATTATACTTATTTTTTAATATAAAGATGCAACAAAAACTCAAACTAGAAACTACTAAAATTCCCTACTTTAACCAAGTTGCAGGGGAGGCGTTGCAGAGCCTCCAAGCTCACTGGATGACAGATCAACAGTATCTCAGACAGCTCAACAGTCACAGCACACATATGTATCTCACAGTGAAAAATCGTCCTCTTTCACTCCGCCTAGGTTAGCCTCTACCACTAGCGTGACAGGGCAGAAGACAGTGTCAGGGTCGAACGTATCATGCACAAGGAACAGCCACTTTTCTTTTTGGCTGAAAAACTCCAACCTACACATCCAAACTAGACTGCTTCTTGGCTGTCAAGCACATTGAACACATGAGTTTTATAGCTTCTAGTACGGAAAATTTCTAAAAATGAGTAAACTTCATGCAGATATCTTTTTTTTTTTTTTTTTTAACACAGCTTAGTCAGAAGTAGTCAGGAAGCAACAATCTGGTGGCAACAGAGTGACTCCACACAAATCGAGCTCCTATCTACTAGAACCAAACTTAACTACCTAATAAGTATCTGTACATACGCTTTGTAAACACTAAAATTAACTGACCAAATACAAGATGTAACCCATGGGAAAAACACAGCAAAAAACCAAAGTAACAATTATCTACTAATTTAGAACATATTCTACAAGATTTTAGGAAAAGAAAATCCACTTATTCTGTCTCTACATGTCTTCCCTTGCAATTTAAACACTTTTTATTTTCATTTTGTCTCAGTAAAAGTTAGTTTTCCTTGTTTATATTTTGAATCCTAAAATTTAAACATTGTTTATTATAGTAAATTCAAGAAGTTTGAATACAAAACAAATTTCTAAGATGGATGTAATATGCAATAGAAGAATGCCCACGGTCTTTGGAAAGAGAAGAACCTGATTTTAAAAGGAACCTCCACCATCAATTAGCTATATCACTACATGCAGTATCATAATTTCTTCGTGCCTCATTTCCTCATCTATAAAATGAGATGAGGGGCTGGCCCCATGGCTGAGTGGTTAAGTTCGCATGCTCTGCTGCAGTGGCCCAGGGTTTCACCGGTTCAGATCCTGGGTTCGAACATGGCACTGCTCATCAGGCCATGTTGAGGTGGCATCCCACATGCCACAACTAGAAGGACCCACAACTAAAATATACAACTATGTACCAGGAGGCTTTGGGGAGAAAAAGGAAAAATAAAAAATCTAAAATGAGATCAGTTCCACCCTCCTATAATGGACTTAGCATATGTAAAAGAAATTCAACTGTTTTAACACAGAATCTTAAATAACTAAGATTCCTGATATTACAAACAAATCAATTAAAAATGTTTAGACTATGATATAATATAGTCAGACATTATATTACATCACTACTCTCTGAGGGAAAGACTGTGTCTTATGTTTATTTATGCATCTCTTTTTCCTTACAAATCATGCACATACTATATGTCTAGAAAATATTTTTGAACACCTAAATGAATGGAAGGAAAAATCTCTTAGCAAAAGCATGTAATTAGGAGGCCATCGTTTTTAAATACTTTGCTACAGTCCTGGGCCTTCAGCAGCACTGACCTTCCCCATGTCAACAACGAAGAGGCACAATACCCCGTCAAGTTCTACTGTGCCACCTCCCAAAGCAAAACCCACAATAAACAATGCAAAAGCTCCAAACTGGAAAGGAAATGGAACAGCATCTGCAGACTCTGAGGACAGTAAGCCCCAAGTACTCTCAGCATTTGTTTAGTTTAGGGAAGCTGCTAACATCTCATTAAAGTCCAAATTCCTCAACACCTACCTCATCAAGAGTGGACTAAAGCCCCCAAATAATGCTAACAGTCTCTTTTTAATATATAATTTGCCCAGAAAGACCACAGAACAGAGAACCACTGATCACATTTATATTATTTATGATTTAACCCAAAGAAAAGGTTGCCAAATCCAAGAAAAAGAAATAATTTCAGAAAAAAGCTAACATGGCTGGAAAGGAAATTTAAAGACAGGAAAGGAAATTTAATTCTGGTAATATTTTTCAAAGGTATTACAAAGGTTTAATGCTTAACTCATACCTGAGGGATAATCTTCTTTTTCTTATTATTTGCTGCATTGGGTCCAGAAAACAGCTTCTCCAGGGCAGCTAAAGCTGCACTTGCCTTTGCCACTTTCTTATTTGGACCTGCACCTCTGAACTTCTGTCCATCTACTTCTACCTAAAATCAAGAACGACACTGCAATTATCCCATGCAGTTCCTCTAGGTGGTTTTAACTTAAAGGTATCATAACACAGAAAACACCAAAAGTCAAATAGTGCCACAAGAACTGACACAGTCTACACTGTTTTACGTGCAAGCTCAGGATATCCTATGTCTTTAAGGGGAAAAATAAGGCTGGCTTGTATCTAGATACATACCTCCATTACAAAGCGCTTGTCATGGCTTCCACCAGTCTCCGAGATGAGTTCATACTTAAGACCTCTTCTTTTTTCATTGAGCTCCATTACAGGATTTTTGCCACTTGCCGTGAGGATAGGGCCCTGAGTTCTTACCTAAAAGGAGATTCAATCAAGTGAGATTTTAGAGTATTAAATTTCTTATTAGTACAATTATACTGTGTCTCTGTTGAAGAAGTGGCTCAAAAATTGTACTTTAAAGCATTTAGGGGCAAGGATGCATGACTGCCTCTATATACAAATGACAATATATCTTTAAAGGTATAGAAAGTCTGCAAGCAGTAAACATTGCAGTCAGTCATATGGCCAGCCTACCTCTGAAGCAGGGCTGCCGCAAGAGAGCTGTATTCAAGAACAATGCAGCCTTGCCACTACATTGCACTCTTGGGTGTGATTTGTGGTGTTCATGATCTAAGAATAATACTCTAAATGACGAACAAAGTGGACAGAACAGTTGAAATTCACGATACCAAAGCATTCACTGTTTTTCATCTTTGGGGTTAGGGAGAAATAACTCTCAATTTGAGAGAAGGGAAGAAAATGTTCCTATACACCTCTCAGTCTCTCTACAGAGATCTAAAGGCACTTAAGGTAAAAACAGTGGGCTAGAGAGCATGGATTCTGAAATTTAAAAATAACAATAAAAGCAGTCATTCCCTGCCCTCAAGGAGCTAGAGTGTAGTCAGGGATGAGAGACACAGTCACTGTAGAACAATGTATATTATAGAACAGATGTATGTTATGGAAACACAGCAGGAGGAACCATTTTCTAGGGCAATCAGGATAGTTTTCCTGAAAGTGACATGTGAACCTGACCTTAAAAGGCAAGTAGCAAACCATTATAAGGAGGAAACAAAGAAGAAGAGCATTCTGGACAGAAGAAACAGTGATGCAAAAACCCAAGAGAAGGAAAGAACATTGGTTTGGGAAATGGTAAGAAGTTCAGTTTGCCTGTTTAATGGAGTGAGGAGAGAAAGGCAGGACCTGATTAGAAACACCCTTTATGGAGCCAAGTCATAAAGGACTTTGTATGCCGTGAAAATGAACTCTGACTTTATCATGGATGATGGGGAGCCACTGTAAGACATTAATTTAGAAAAGTTCATGATTAGATTTGGGCTGTAGAAAAATCATTTTAGGAGTGGTAAAAAGAACTGCCTTAAGGAAGGATAAGACCAGAGGTAAGGAAGAGAAGCAATCCACATAAGAGTGTGAAGGCTCAAACAAAGAGAGGCTAGCACCAAAAATGAAACAAACCACAAAACACTACAACAATAATTTTGAGAAAAGACCCAAAGATTGAGGACTTTTTGAGGTTAGAGATCATGTCTGTAATTCCTCCACAGTAATTGTTCAAGAAATGAATGCCCAAAAGAATTATTATGTGTATAAACCTAATGGACAGCAAGATTAAGTACTCTATGCTGATTTGATAAGTGGTTGATGCTGTAGAAGTGAAACACTGGGCAATTTTTAAAGACAAGTTTAATAAACATTCCTGGATGTTTGTAATAAACATCACTTCTTGAAGAGTTTTGTTTGTTTGTTTGTGAGGAAGACTGTCACTCAGCTAACATCTTTGCGAATCTTCCTCTATTTTATGTGGGATGCCACCACAGCATGGCTTGACAAGTGGTGCTAAGTCCATGCCCAGGATCCCCCAAACCTGCGAATCCAGGGCCACCAGAGCAGAGCGCACAAACTTAACCACTACGCCACCAGGCCGGCCCCTCTTACAGAGTTTTATAATCTGCATTTTTAAAATTTCAAGGCAAATTCCTAGTCTCTATCTTTGAAAGGTAATGAGTAATTTTTGAAACTAGGTCTATGGTAATCACTCTCTGCTTTCCGAATCTGAAATCTTTTATAAAAATGAGTCAAGATATAAAAATATTTGCATTTCTAATAAGTTACTACTACTTTAAATAAAGAATAAGGGCTTTCTGCCCCCCATTACTAAATTATACAGAAACAAACCACAGACCTACTCACTACCAAAACCTCCATATACTCATGTGGCTGCTATGAGCCCAGCCCACACTGCTCTCTCTCTTTCATAATTCCCTTTGAACTTGACAGTCAGAGCCTCATAATTAATGAGCTCTTTCTTCTCGTGGTATTTATAACACTGCCAGCAGAACATCTTGCCCCACCTGTGACTATCACTTGTGAATAACTGGTCTTCTCAAAAGCCAAGTGCCATGTCTTCTACCCTCCACAATATCACAAGAGTCAGGCATGGCTTCCATAGGCCTCAGTCCCCATCAGCCCCTCTACACTGGCCCACCTGGCACTTCTTAAACATATTACTTTCACAACTCCAGGTCATTATACCTCCTATTCCCAGAATGCCTTCTTTCCACCTCTTCCCCACATAGCAAAATCCTACTCATCATCTAAAACCTAGCTCACATTTTATTCCCTTTGATTTTACATCTGTGTAAGTTTCACAATCTCTTCCTTCCTGGAGCTTTTACATTATTGTATTCATTTTGTAATCATGGTGCTTATCAGATTACATTATAATTAGTTATAAACATGTCTTTTGTCCTTCTGGGTGAGGGCATCTTGAGGCTCTGGACACAATTTCTGCAGCATTTGGCAGTAAGCAGGTAAAAAAAGGGGTTTAGAGACTGAAAAAAATTACAGTCCACTAAGTCCTCCATAAATACTAATTCTTAAAAATGACAAAATTAGAAAAAAATGTTAATGTAAGCTGTTGCAGTTACTTTAAAGCCAATTTTCCTTATGTAGACTGCAATAAACAAGGGCCCCATGAATTCCCAAATAGGCTGTGTATACTTGGTCCTTTGATTTTGTCCCATTCTATTGTCTGCGGCAATAAGCTCATAGGTCAGGACTTACTCATTGTCTGAAGAACATAACAGGTCAGGCTATTCCTTCATCAGGGCTGGACCAACTCAATGACGACCCACTGCCCCCCAACAGCTTAGCCCAAACTTCAAATAATCCTTAATTTCCTCACTAGATCTTTTGGTTTTTCGCTCTTCAGTTATTGCTAACACTCGTGATACATTATAATTGTGAAATGTTCAAAGCAACTTCCATGGCCAGCAAAAGGGAAATGCTAGTTAAATTAGGGTACATTCATATGGTTATGCAGTATATAGTTACGTTTACAGACATTTTTAGAGTTAAGTGAAAGAAAGATGATGTAAAACTGCATGAAAATATGATTGCCTTAAGAAACAAGATGTAAAACTTCATGAAAATACAATTGCCTTCAAAAAAAATACTTGTTGAAAAAAGACTGGATGGAAATAAACCAAAATAGTAATAATGCCTGCCTCTGGAATATACACGTTTGTATATGCTTTTGATTTTATTTATACTTTTCCATCTCTCTCAAATTTTCTACAATGAACATACATTACTTTATTCTAAGGAAAAAAATATATAAGTATACCTCTAAGGTACTGGAGGTTTCGGTTGTAGAATTTCCAGTATTATTGCTTGAGTTTGAAGACACTGTTTCATTTTTGCCTTCATTATCTGATTTTTCATCAGAACTCATACATTCAATATCTGCATCAAAGCCCGTTGGATATCCCATTGCCTGCAATACCTGCACAAACGATATTAAGATTCAGTTTTACTCAAACACCAGAGACCACAGAGAACAGACAAAATATTGAGAACAACAGTTTCAAATCCACAATATTGGAATCCATGAAACAGCTTGCAGGAAGAGCAAGATACTGCTAAATCTACAAATCATTGGTGAAACAAGCTTTACCTACCAGGGTATCACAATGGAAAATGGAAAGAACCTTCTCAGAGTAATTAGGTTTAAATAAAGGATGACAGAAATGCAAATGCAAACCTGACATTGCTCCTGGTTCATTTAATTTGGAGGTGAGAGGTGGAGAAAATAAACAGCATAGCCAAGTTCAACCAATGAGGTGAGGAGAGAAATGAAACAGCACACTGAAAAAAGTACACTGGACTAGGAAGGAAAAGACCTGGCGTCTCATTCTAGATTTCTCCTTTGGTCCTCAATTTTCCCTGCAAAACAGGAAGACTTATTAGTTGACCTCTAAATTTTATGACTCACTCCATTAGGGGAAATTAGCACAGAAAGGGAATCAAGAAGTTTTCTTTACCTTGGAACCAATTTGTCTGTTAACTATAAAATAACATCTGAAGGTTTCTACTATTGACCTCTTCGCTTTCAACTTAAACTATAATTGAGACCTGAAAGAAAAGATTCAGTCTCTAGCTTGCTTCTCTATACTAAATGAACCAGGAACAATTTTAGGTTTGTATTTCCATCCCTGCCTCTAGAGGCCTGGTCACTTTACAGCATCCTCCAATGTTCATTCCTTCTCACATTTCTATTCAACGCCTGGCATTTCTCACCTTTTTTAAAGTAAAGTTTTCAAAACAGCTGTGTGTGTGTGTGTGTGTGTGTGTGTGTGTGTGTGTGTGTGCACACACACAAGCTTGCCTTTTAATACCTCCTTCCAGGTTATACTGATCTTTACATGTGATTATGTTCACTAGCAGGTTTTTTTGCAATTTATTTTTTTTATTCTGGTCATAATTAGTTTGTAACATTGTGAAATTTCAGTTGTACATTATTATCTGTCAGATACAATATAACTGTGCCCCTTCACCCCTTGTGTCCACCCCCCACCTCCCTTCCCTCTGGTAACCACTAAACTGTTCTCTTTGTAAGTTTGTTTATCTTCCACAAACAAGTGAAATCATATGGTATCTGTCTTTCTCTGTCTGGCTTATTTCACTTAACATAATATCCTCAAGATCTATCCATGTGGTTGTGAATAGGACAATTTTGTCTTTTTTTATGGCTAAGCAGTATCCCATTGTATATATATACTACATCTTCTTTATCCAATCATTGGTCAATGGGCACTTGGGTTGCATCCACATCTTGGCTATTGTGTTCATTAGCATTTTTACAAGCCTCTTTCAAACAGGTTGATATTGCAGTGTCAGTTACCAATTTAAAGGTTTATATCAGAAGATACAGAGATAGGTTTCTAAAGATCCTTGTCTTCATTTTGGCTTTTGACTAATGTTTTAAGTTGCTGGAGGGTAAAAGTGACATCATATTTCTTTACAATCCTAACTATAACTGTTATGGTAGCCACATGAATGAGAAGCCAGGCGGCCCCGCCTTTACAAACAAGGGCATCTTGTATAAAGGATTTTGTCAATACAAATAACAGTATTACTCTAAACAAAAAAATGAGCATAAGTAGAACTCTGTACCAAGAGAACGTGAAATCAATTCATCCAATTCATATGGAGAATTTGGCATTCTGTTAAACATTTCAAATCATAAATAAATTGCCTGTATTCACTGGGAATAAAACCAAGAACACTTTTTAACATCTTAAGTTCTAAAAGTACTCGGGTAGTAATTAACACTATGTACACTGACACAATTTGGTTATATCCTGGTCAGTATTTTATAAAGAAAACATCTTCTCCACTGTCTGAGTCCTGCAAATATGCTCTCCCTGAGAAATCTCATCTTTGAGAGAATAGTTATCAGTCTGGAATTAACACTGGCTAACACAAGATGCAAGTCAAAAGCCAAGAATCACAAATAAATTTGATTTGTTTATTCCAATAAAAACTAACAACTTAACACAGTTAAAATAGTCTAACGTGAATTACTTAACACCACTTCTCTCTGCCCTTTTCTCACATAGAGGATTCATTTATTTACTTGTTATTGTAGCAACACATTTCAATACATTTATAAAGTTTATATAACTGATGGATAACCGCAAGGTGTACAGTGTACTTGCAATACAGTGTAACTAACCAAAAAATTTCAAATTAACTCATTTTCCTATGAACACATATTCTAAGACTATTAACTAGCATATGCTACAGAAGTTTAAAAAAAAAAAAGTAAGGAGTTCTCACACATCTGGAACCAAAGTTTGTTTGGAATCATTATTAAGGCCAAAAACCTGGTATACCAAAGAAAAGTGAGTTTCAAGTATCTGGCAAATAAATCAAACCTAATAAACACATCAACTAAGCTGAAAAAAATCACAGGATGATTCCTGGAAACAAGGTGACTGGGAAATCCACTATAACCAGGCTTTTTTCCTCCTGAAAGCGGGTGGAGGCTGAGAAAGATGATACCCTCAAAGACTAGCGAAAAGAAAATAGTCTACCCCATGGCTCTCCACTCAGAAGAAAGTCACATTCATGACTTCTTATGATAGAGATCTGATGGCTCCAAGAACCTGTCCAAAGAGCCTTCACTTCTTGTCCCCTTCTAGCTGATCTTTTCCCCACAGTGACTTAAGATTCTTTTCATGGACTATGTCTGATTATGTCTCTTAAAGGTGTCCTCTTTGAGGGACTCTAAGGAAAAAGGATTGGAAGAGGAAAGGGAAGATTGGCCACTAATCTCTACTACGTTAGGGTGCCTGCTGCTGGGCAGCCAGGCTCCTGCGGCAGGAAGTGATTTTTTTCTTATTTTGTTTTGATTTCATTCTCTGGTGTGATTTGTCTTAACAGGTCAAGACCCCTACCAAGCTACTGAGTAAGGAAAGCAAGGATTCTTATCCAGTGGGATCTACTTTCATAACACATGTTGGATATAAAACTCTCTCTCAAACTCATGCAGAATCTGTAATATGCAGTATAAACTTTATGGATGGAAATTTGGCAATATATGCCTGACATATAATAGGAACCCCAATACATATTAAATGAATTAATGGATCATTCAAATGTACTTTCTTCTTGACTTAGTGATTCCATCTCTAGAACATATCTTAAGGGATAATCAGACTAGCTCAAAAAGATGTAAAGCAATAAACTGGAAGCATCTAAATCTAAAAGGATTAGGTACATTATGGTGGATTGAGAATAATGAAATATTAGGCCATCACTAAAAATGAAAGAAATCTTTGTGATAAGCATTAAAAAATTCATAATATATTTTTAGATGAACAAAGAAAACATGACCCTATTTTAAGTACACATTTTGTATACACATTACACAGGTTCCATCATTCCTTATCTGAAAACCTCGGGGCCAAACTGTTTGAAGAACTCATAATTTTTCAGTTTAGAAAGCTAATACAATATGTTTATCATATATTTTCCAAATTCTTAGTGGGTTCTCAGGTGCTACCTCATTTTGTACAAAGAAAGAATTAAAATATTCACACTAAATGGAATTATAAAGACTAAAAATAGGCCCACATCAACTCAGGTCAGGTTTTCCCATCAAGTGAGTTTATATCAAACCAAGTGAAATATTTTTCATTTTCAGCACTTTTTGGATTTTGGAACTGCAGGTTGGGGGAGAGGAAAAAGGCTTGAAAAAATACATATCAAAATGTTAACAGTTATTATGAGAACAAACAGCTTCTAAATCTTGTCATATTGCAAAATTTACCACTCTACTAACTTCCTCAAGCTGTACTGAACTGCAACTCACCATGAGGCCACTAGCTTCTACTAAAGATCATTGTAAGAAACAACCCTTAAACTGTGTCACTGCATCCTGGATGCCTTTACAGGATATCATTGCTACTCCTTTTCATGAAGACCTGCCAAGGAGAATGCCCACCTGATCTTATACCACAACAACTGTGACTCTCATCATCACCTGTCTGTTCTTACAACAGACAGTGAATTAATATTTCACAAGTTTTTTGTGTCAGATGCTAGAGAACTTAGATCTACGTTTGTGACTCATTCTCGGCATACATTACAGCTAAGTTACTAAACTGTATTTTTAGCCTTACTTCTGAATTCCCTTCTTCCCTCATTCTTGGTTTTCTTTTTCTGCCTCATTTTAAACTCAAACTACTACATCATACTTGAAGTACCTCTTTTGTAAACAAGAGAGTATACAGATAAAATTTTATATTTTTAGAGCTTAGTTATTATTTTCTGCATTGTTCTTATTACTATCTAATTTATTCATTTGTCTATTTGTTGTCTGTCGCCCCATCCTATCTACACTAAAATGCAAGCTCCAGGAGGACAAGGACTTTGTTGTGTTCACTGCTGTATCCTTAGTATTTAGGATAATGTTTGCATCTTCATTAATAATACTTCCAAGATGGAATGATCATGAAAACAGACCAATTATATATTTTGCCATACTGTTAAATAACAGAACTTTTCTTAGTGAAAATTGATCTCATACTACATGATCTTCAACATTTTCACATTTGTCTGCAAGAAGTCAAATGTACTCATAAAAAGATTCCCGTATTTAGGAATTTTCTACAAACCTACATGCATTTGGTTGGTTCAACTCTGGACCTTATTCCCTATGGAAATATTCTGAAATACAGAAAAGGCAACATGCACAAAGATAATGATCATGTATGTGACAGAAAAAAAAATCTGCAAACAGCAAAATATCCAATGATAGGGAAATGTTAAACAAATAATAGTACACCCATATCATGTTAATCATACAGCCATTAAAAATTATTTACAAAGATTTTAATAACATGGAAAAACACTGACGACACGTTAAATGAAAAAAATCAGAGGTAAAATTACATATACTCTGTGAGCCCAATGCAAAAAAATGAAAGAAACAAAAAAGATTGAAAGTAAATAAGCCAACATACTACATATAACTATTAATGATCTACCTCAGAGATATGTAACTGACCTATTTTTTATTTCTTTACTTTTTCTGTGTTCCCCAAATTCTGTATAATCAACACATATTATTTTACAACCAAAAAAGAAGAATCCTGTGATCCAGGGGTGACAAAAGTCTCTATGTTGTCATGAAAATCTTGAAAAATTATGTTAATTTACTATAGGAAAATAAGCACCTTATTTACAATATAAAACAACAAAGCACTGGTAAGTAAACTAAATACCATACCTTCACTGCTACGTGAAGTTTTGCTGTTTTCTTGGATGGTCCTGAGGCTTCATATGTTGTACCATCCACATCTACAGACATTGTGAAGACTGGGGCATGGACAGGGCCAGACTGAGATAAGAGCTTATACTGAAGCCCAGGCCTGATCTGATTCAGCCTCATTAGCGCATTCATAAGGTCTATTGCTTTACTATCCAGAACTGTTAAAGAAAGAGGAATGAGATCAGAAATTAAACCATTTTGCTTTAATTTAAGCATTTGTAAGTTCCTAGTGATCACTATAAATTTACCTTGTTTCAAAACGCATATACAAATTAACTTCACAAGTAATTCTAAAATTACTTATGATGCTAACATCATTGTAAAAATAATATGCATTACTATATCTATACATTAATTTTAGTTTGTCAATGTTAACATGTCTTAAGCAATGAAGCTTGGAAACAAAAGCACGCTATTCAATCATCAGTTTCTCAGTTAAGATCTATTCTTAAAACTCTAATTCAAATCAAATTGATTCTTCACTTTTAATTTTTATATTCCTGCCTGAAACTACAAGGTCCTTTAAAGTCCTCAGCCCTTTCTAGTTTACATCTATAAGAATAAAGATTTTACACACTTTTCCTTAAGTTTCGCTTCATCTTTTTATTGGGATCTTTATCATCCCCTAATCCATCTTCAAATGGCCTCTTCAGAGCTGAAGACCCAGCACCTAAAAAAATCACGAGAGATTCATTATCAGTTAAAACAATGATTCTACTTAGTCTATCAAATGTAGCTAATATGTTGAGGAAGGAAAATTCCTAGGAACCACAAGGACCATAGGACTCTTTCACTGACGACTTAAATTTCCATATTTATAATCTTACAATAGCAAAAATTTACAAAGTGAATCTTTACAAAGCAATTTAATATTATCCCTTTTTATAAATATTTATTTTCCCATTTATTCATACAGACACATACAAATATCTATGCATATATTCACATTTGTATATGCACAAACAGAACATGTCTGGAAAGATATATATCAAAATATTAAAGGTAGTTATCTCTGGTAGTAGGATTTATTTTTACTTCTGTCTTTCAAATATTTCCATAATTTAACATTTATTACTGGTATAAATTTTTAAAGTCCTTATGCTTTTGGAAATCTGATTATTTCTCACACTACAAAATATTCTTCTGTCTCTTATTCGAGTCCCATTCAGGATTTTATTTACAGTTCATCTTCTCCATGAAGTTTTCTTCAGCATTTCTCTCATCTCCATTTTCTAGAAGTGTTTCTATGGTATCAGAATTACAAAGTGTCACATGTGGTCTTGTGTCATTGCCTACTTCATATACAGAAATCTTGTATTTCCTTAGTGCTGTATGAAGTTCAAAGATATTTTCTCCCTGTCTTATATCTTATAAACTATCTAAAACAAGACTTAGAAATAACATAATGAGTATGGAACGAAAATTAACTGAATTGGTATTATTCTTGGATAAATCAGCTCGTTAATAACACAGTCAGGCATAAGGCAGGAATTTCGCTGTCCAAATTAAAAACAATCCTAGAAAAACTCATCAACCTTTCCAAGTACTTTAAAGAACTCTCTGTGTCTTCAACTTAAAGAAGTTGGTTGTTAGGTTTTTCCTAAAGGAAAGTCATACTCAAGAGACTCATGCCACAAGGTTTCCAGATAGTTCTAGTGAAACCTTGTAATAATATTGAGATTAACTACATATTCTCTGATAATCAAGATTTACTGTCCCTTAGGGTAAACATTGACTTCAGCATTTGCTTGAGTCAATACTTACCATTCAGGTCAATCAATCTTGATGCTCTCTTCACAAGGCAATATCTGCTTCTATCTGCTTAGTATTGCTTAGAGTTATATTTGCATTACATAAAACTGTGAGTGTGCCAGTCTCCCAGAATGCAGTCTTTAAGAGACAAAAGTTAAAAAGGAACGATGTCTGTTCAATCACTCTCCCACTCATTAAGTTACATTAAAATCTGCTCCCTGATTGCCTGGAAATCACCAGTGGGCTTAAACGCACAAATCTATTCTCTAAATCCTCCAGCTACATGAACAGAGTTCCAAGGATTAAGCTTCATTCTACCATTCCAGCCACTGGAAAAGAGCTGTAAAATCTGGGGCTAATCATAACAGTAACCTGGGGGAAAAAACAGGCTTGCTTTATACAAATCAAGTCGCTTTCAACCTCAACAATATTCTAGAAATGAGAAGTGATCATTTGAGAGGGAATAATTTTTAAAAATAGTATGTGAGTGCTTATCAAATGCCTGGCACTGTTTTTAATACTTTATGTGTATTAATTTATTTAACCACCATAAGCACCCAATGAAGCCTGTACTTTATCATCTTCATTATAATTTCATTCATGTATTCATTCAGCAACAAACATTAATTGAGCATTTCCTATATGTAGGACAATTTTAGGTACTGGACATATATCAGAGAGCAAAACAATGTCTCAAAGAGCTTACGCATGATGGTGGAAACTAATTATAACATGTCATATGGTGCTGAGCACAATGGAAAAAAAAAGAAGCTTCAGGCAGAGGAAGTGTTGCTATTTTACATGTGGTGCTCATCAGAGAGGTATCACTGATAAGGTGACCAATTGATGAAGACGGAGACCTGAAGAAAGTAAAGTGAGCTATTTGGAGCAAGGGCCCCAGACAGAAAGAGGGCAAGCACAAAGGTCTTATGGCAGAAAGATGCTACGAAACAGCACAAAAGCCTGAGTGGCGAAAGTGACACTTTATGAGTGAGAAGAGGGTGGAAGTAGAAGATAAGAAGAAGCAATAGTTCTCAACCCCAGCTGTCACTAATTCACTAGAGGAACTTTCACAAAATATCAAAGTTCCACTTCCAGTATGAGAAAGTAAGTAAATCAAAAAGCTTTCCCGATGTGAGCGATGAGAAAAGCTGGACAAAATGTAGAATAAATATATCTGTTCCTGAAAAATAAAGAATTACAGACTCAAGATCTGGGAGATGAAGGAAATGCTGCACTGGGGGCCACATTTCCCAAGGAGCACCTTTCAAATCCAGAAGCAGCCACTTGGAACCAAATACAGTACTTTTAACAGGCAACCCAGGTCTCTGGGGTCAAAAACTGAAGTTCAAGTACCCCTATGAAGGGAAGGCCTGGTGAATCACCCACATGATAGGTTGGGCCTCTGAAATGCCTTATACTAGAAGTAAGATGAAGCAGAAATAGTCTGCATCTTAGAAGGACTGAAGCCCAGATTCAAATCATCTTAATCCCTGACTGTATTGAAATGATCCAGGATGGTCAATTCCACTAGCCATCTCCCAGAAACAAACATAAATCCTCTCTGGAGGAAGATATAATTACTCTGGGCTTTAAATTTAAATTAAATTTAAATTTAAATTTTTCAGTTTAAGCCTCTGGCATTCATAATAACCAAGAACATGAAAAGACAATATATTGTGATCAAAAACCAAGAAGGAGCAGATGACAGAGACAGACCCAAAAGGGACCCAGAGGATGGAGCTTTCAAAAACAAACTTTATTAAAAAGAATGATCAGATGGTAAAAACAAACAAAGAAAAAAAAGACAACAAGAATAATTTCTGGCAGAAAATGTGAAACTATAAAAGAGCCAAAATTCTAGAAACGAAAAATATAAATTAAAAACTGGTAGATCTGCACAGGAAATACACAATCCACAATAGAGGGGAATTGATATATCTCTCTCAGTAATTAAGAGAACAAGTAAACAAAAAATACAGTACAGGTGTAAAAGATTTGAACAACACAATGAACATATGTGACCTGACATGTAAAGAACATTCTGACCACCAACTGCAGAATATACGTACTTATTCAGAGCACAAATCATTTACAAAAACTGACCATGTGCTCGGCCATAAGATTAGTCTCAAGAAATGTCAAAGGAAAGAAATCATACAAGGATTTTCTCAGATCACCATAGAATAAAGGAGAACTCAGATCACCATAGAATAAAGGAGAACTCAAAAATAAAGAGGTAACTAAAAAATCCTCCTTTGTCTGGCAATTAAGCAATGACACTTGATAACAAATGGAAACCAAAAAATAGTTTTAACTAAATGATAATTAAAATACTAATGTCAAGAATGTGTAATGCACATAAATTTGGGCTTAAAGGAAAACTTACAGTCTTCATAGTATATATGATAAAATAAGAAGCTAAAAAATATCAATAGGCTAAAAAAAATATCAATAATGTCTTCATATATTTCAAAACGTTAAAAAAAAAGAACAGCAAATTAAACCCAAAGGTAGTAAGGAGGAAAAAAGGAAAGATAAGAACAGCAATCAATGAAATAGAATATGAGCCCCCATACCAGAAGAGGATCAACAAAACCAAAAGTTGATTTTTTTGAAAATCTAGTAAAACTGACAAAGCTCTAGTGAGTGTGATCAGAAAAAAAAAGGAGGTAGGAAATGCATAAAGAGGACATCACTACAGACACTGCAGCCAATAAAAAGATGAGGCTCTTACAAACTACTTTATTTTTAAATTTACATGAAATGGACAAACTCCTATAAAAAACACAATTTACCAAAACTTTCATAAGATGATAGTCCTACGCCTATTAACGAAATTAGATTCATAATTTAAAACCTTCTGACAAAGAAAACCACATGCCCAAACAGCTTCATTGATAAATTCCTCCAAACATGTAAAGAAGAAATATCAATCTTATACAAGCTCTTCCAAGGAACAGAAAAAGAAAGGACACTTCCCAACTCACTTTATCAGGCCAGCGTTAACTTGACAAAACATTACAGCAAAGGAAAATTGCTGGCCAATCTAACAGACAAAAATCTGTGTTTTTGTGAACTGCTCACAGAAACCTAAGCAAGACTGTTCACAGTAGTAGTTTTATTTGTAAAAGCCAAAAACTGGAAACAAACAAAATGTCCTACAATAGGTAGTTAAACAGAATCTGGCTCATCCATGCCATGGAATACTACTCAGCAATAAAAAGGAACAAACTATTGACACATTCAACAACTTGGATGGGCCACAAAATTACACTGAGAGGGAAAAAAATCTCAAAAGAGCACATACTGTATAGCTCCATTTATATAAAATCCTTGAAGTGATACAATTAGAGAGACAGAGAAAAATTAGCAATTTCCAGGGTTTAGGGACAGTTGAGGGGAGAAGAATGGGTGTGACTGTAAAGGAGCAGCATGAGGGAGATCTTTGTGCTGATGGAATAACTGAATCTCTATTGCAATGCTGGTCATACAAATCTACACCTGTGATAAAATAGCATAAAACGTACACACACATTGTATCAATGTCAATTTCTTGGTTTTGATATCATACTACAGTTACGTAAAATGTAACCACTGGGAGAAACTGGGCGAAGGGTACATGGACCCTTTCTGTACTATCTTTGCAACTTCCTGTTAATCTATAATTACTTTGAGATAAAAAGTTAAGGGGGAAAAAAAAAGGACTGTTGCTTTGTTGAGAACAGACAACAGGGGAAAGGATGGAAGTAGGAAGACCAGATAGGGAAGTTAGTGTAATAATCCAAGTGAGAGATGATGGCAGTTTAGGCCAGGATGGTAGAAGTGAAGAAGTTAAAGAAATAGTTGATTTCTGGACATACCTTGAAAATAAAACAGGCAGGATTTGCTGATGGTTTAGATATGGGTGAAAGCAAGAGAGGATTCAAGGGTGAAAGTTTTTGGCCTGAGCACACAGACAGAGTTTCCAATGACTGGGATGGGATAACTACGGAAAGAGCATATTAGAGGTAGAGTAAAGGACAGGAACTTGGATTTTAGAAGTTTTAAGTTTGAGATATCTATGAGACAATGAAGAGGTATTTGGACATCTGGGTCTGAGTTCAAGGGCTGGTAGTCCGGAATGGAGCTATAAATTTGGGAATCTTCAGTAAACAGAAGGTATTTCAAGACAAGAAACTAGGTAAGATTTCCTAAAGAGTCGGTGTAAATAAAGAGAAATAGTCTGAGGACTGCACCCTGCGATACTTTAATAATCAGAAGTCAGCAGGATGGGGAAGAACAAAGAAAGAAAGATGAAGAGAGGGCAGTAGGGCTCGAAGAACCAAGAGAAGGTATGACCTAGAAGTCAAATGAAAAGTAGTATTCCATGTCAGAAAAGGTATCTGACAATATCAAATGTTGCTGAGGATACAGTGCAATAGGAACTTTCACACACTGCTGGTGTGAGTGAAAATTGGAATGCAGAACCATTTACTAGATCATACACTGACTTACAGTAACTCCTGGATATATACCCCAGGGCCATGTATAATAACGCTCATAGTGGCATTATGGGTGGTTGCCAAAAAATAAAAAGAACCCAAATGTCCTTCAAAAGCAGAATGAATAAGCTGTAGTATATTCATAATGGATACTATATAACTACTAAAGTGAAAAAACTACAGCTATATGCAGCAACAAGAATGTATTCCAAACAATGCCAGACAGAAAGAAGTCAGTCACCAAAGATTAAACTCAGCACAATTCCCTTTCTACAAAGTTCTAGGCATTATTAAATTAAATTGTTTTGGAAAGCATACACAGGTGGGAAAACTATAAAGAAAATCAAGGAAATGATTATCAAAAACTCAAGAATGGCAGCTCAAGGGGCAGAGAGGTGATGTGGAGGGATAGACAGATGGCTTCTGGAGAAGCTGGCAATGTTCTGTTTCTTAACCAGGGTGGTGATTATATGGAATTTCTTAACTTTTTAAATGGTATATTCTTATACTTTTCTATATATGTGCTATATCTCATAACAAAATAAATAGGGGAGAAAAAGTGTTCATCTGTGTGAAATGTTGCTGAAAAGCTGGTTAAGGTGAGGACTGAAGACTAACCGTTGAATGCAATAACGTGGAGGTCACAAGAGAGATTTTGGTAGATGTGAGGGAGAAAGCCTGATTAGAATAAGCTTAAAAGGAAGTGAAGAAAAGGAGAAAGAAAGAATAGTCCACTTTTTTCAAAAGTACTGCTATAAAGGGGAGCAGAGAAATGGGACTGTGTTGGGGGAGCTGTAGAATCAAGGGGGAGTTTGGTTTTGTCTTTCAAATGGGAGATATTACAGCAAGTTTTTATGCTGATGAGAATGACTCAGTAGAAAGGGAGGAACTGATGCTGGTGAGAAAAGAGAGAATAATATCCGTTTGTAAGCAAAAGGGGATGTGATATAGTGGACAAGTAGAAAGGTTGGTCTTAAGCGCCCAGACAGTTTATCCATAGTTAAGGGAGGGAAAGTAAAGTGCATGAGTACTTTGGGCAAACATCTCATCAGATGAGAGAGAGGGGCTGGAAGAGGAAGTACGAAATGAGAGAAGATGTGAAGCAGTTATCTAGGAAAACGAGAGAACTCTAGAACTTATAGGAAGATTGCCAGCCAACACAGTCTACTTAAGGTTAATGCCCAAGACTTACAGGGAAAACAGTCAAGATGCCTCTATTTTTTCTCCAACAATGTGCAACAACCTGGTGTAGGCACAGAGCTGGATTTCAACCAGAATTAGAATTTTGCCAGGAGGAGGGGATCAGGGAAGTGAAGGCGTGTGCTAGGGAGTGATCATAATGATGGGCCAGGAAATATAAGCAGAGAAGGGACAAAGTGAGAACATGAGGAAGGTGAGAGACTATGAAAAGTTAATAAAATCAAGGATGAGGTTCAAGAATTGGAGTAAGGGTACGAGACAGAATGATGACAAGAAGCAATTAGAAAGTAGGATTCTTGAAAATGAGATTACAGAGAACGTACATAGGTACAGTTATTGAAGACAAGGTCTAGGGCATGTCTACAGAAGGGGTAACTCAGGTAAGGGAGAAGACAAAACACTTGTGGGAGAAAAAGTCAAGGAATTAAGATGTCAGAGTTTTGAAAAAAAATCATCTGAATGTATACTGAAATCAGCAAGAATTACAAGAGTAAAGTTTAAATGCCAATGTCAGGAAGCTAGGTGCTAAAAACATGACAAGAATGAGGGAGAAGGCAAGTAAGGGTCTGAGGCAATGGACTTGGTTCCCCCGTCTTATAACCAAGGCACAGAATGGTTCACTGACTTGCCCAGGTCATGTAGCTAGTAAGTGATAGGGCTCAAATGGAAACACCAAGTGTCTGCTTCTATTTCAAGCTATAAATTGACAGACCAGCAGTTCCCATGAGAAAAACCTTTAAAGCTAAAAAAAAAAATCCAAGTCACATAACAATAGTGTACTTTTACCATCTAGAAAGAAAAAATATAAAATCAAGAGCTACTATGAATTCAGTGATTGAAATAAAATTTTCCATTACTAGTCCTAAGAATTTCTATATATATTCCAAATTTGTATTCAATCTACAGACAGTGCTTAACGTCACACGGCTATGTGAATCCTTTCAAAAATTCTGAGCTGCCACGTAAGCACCCTCTGGAAGAAAATGGCTTTCATTGCACAAATATTTATTGAGCATTGGTTTGTAATAGTGATACGGTAGAATCTGGAGGATTCCTTACCCCTGAGGAGTTTACAGTACCAGGCAGTCATTCTCAAAATTCAGTCTCAGGACCACTTTACTCTCTTAAAAAATTACTGAGCACCCAAAGAGCTCTGTTTTGTGGGTAAGACCTATCAATATTTAGCATATTAGAAACTAAAACAAAATTTTAATACAAAAATATACAAAAGCCATTCCATTAGCCATCAGTGACGGTCATCATATGTTACATGTAGCCTCTGGAAAACTGTACACTCATGAAATAGAGAGTGGAAAAGACAAAAAAAAAAAGACTTAGTATTATTACGAAATAGTTTTGATCTTGTCGGCTCCCTGAAGTCTTTAGACCCACTGGAATTCTGTTGTCTGAATAAACAGATTGGGCCATTGAACTATTTTTGCCATATAAAAATTATTAGAATAATATGAATTGTGAGAGGCAGGTTGGGTCCCTGGTGAAGAACAACTGGTATTAAACATCCACCTTCTAGTGTAACAGGAGATGAAGGGAAAAAAAATGGTTTTTTGGTGGCATAATAAGGAAAGTAAGTAAGTGGATTCACATTTAAGTATCTGCTGTATTACAGATGCTGAGTCAGGGATTTTAATCTGACAAGAGATAGCAAAGTAGGGATAACATCCCTCCAGAGAGAGATGAACTAACTGCTCAAGGCCTAAAGCTAGTAAGCAATGAGACTATGACTAGAACCCAGGCCATACTGATCCCAAAGCCTGTGCTCTTTCTGGGGACACTCTAACCTGAGTTCAGACAGACAAGTACAAATGGAAGATAGTCCTGAATTTTTCAACATACTTTTCTCCTTCTCTATTTTTTTGTTTTCTCTTTCTTGGTTATGTTAACACTTTCAAGCATGACAGAGATCAACCTGATCAGTGACAGTGATAACGTCACCTCCTAGCTTATGGCTTATCTCCCCCTTAGACCAGGGGTTTTCAAAGTGTGGAACCTAAGTCTATGCAGTAATGGAATCTGGCTAACATAGCCAAATGAGTTCATCACTAATAAGAATAAATGATAGCAAGCTGCTATCAGTGATGGGACACAAAAGAAGAAAGTCAGGCAGAAAAGCAATAAACTTTCTTATACATGACAAATAAAATTATTTTTTTTATTGAAGTATACTTGACATACAACATTATACTAGCTTCAGATGTACAACATAATGATTCGATATTTGTATACATCGTAAAATGATCACCACAATAACTCTAGTTAACATCAGATTTAAAAACAATTTTTAAGTTCCCTCAGCTCTAACAAGAGATGCATCCCATGACCATCTCCACCACTGCCCACATCCAACCCCAATAAAAAAACTTTTACACTCACCTTCTTTATCAGTAACTGACCAGGAATATTTCTGAAAAGGCTTACTAGATGGAAGCGGGTCCATCTCCAGCACTTTATAAATCTGGCCAAAGGCTGATAGTCTGAGTGCATGCTACAGAACAAAAAATTACATTTATTTAAATTTCAACTGCCATTCATAAAGCCCTTAGAACATCTAGCTAAAAGATATCCACTAAATGCTGACTTATGATGGCAAAAGTCCCTAACAACAGGCAAGAAAAAAGTATTTACATAGAACAATTCAGAAAATAAAGCTATGATACACCTCTAATAGATCACGGTGATATGCCCATCTTCTACCTGTGCACTGTGGGTAATATCTTCTTTTTGCTGGATGGTCATATAGCTCAGAGCATCTGTAGGGTCTCGCTCACAAGGATCATGAAGACCAGGACCCCCTTTGGCAAAGGCAAAAGAAAAACACAAGTACCATTTAGACTGAGTTTAGAATTCAATAAACTAACACAAAAGAGAGAGAGAGAAAAGAATGGAGAGAAAAAGGAAAAAAAACTGAGGAACTACATTAAAAGTTGCTCAATTAAATGGAGTAAAAAGGACACTCTCATTTTCAATATGTTAGCACTTAAATGTCCTCATTTTACTGAAAGTCACTTGTCTATCTAAAGTCAAAATTGGGTCTTAATCTGAGAATTTAGAAACAGTAGGATGATTCCGCCCAAATCTTTAAAGGGATTACATAAGGAAAAAGAGACCAGATGTAATTTTTCCAAATTGGACTATAAACAGAATGAACTTTATACATTTTGACCAAACATTTGAATTTTCAAATTCAGAGCTGTAGGAAGAGCAAATTCATAGCAGACACAATATCTTATTAGTACCTTTTATGTTAGTATATATAAAACATAAACTACAAGTATTGAAAGAAGAGTTTTATAGCACTTTTCCAACATTCGAAACATTCTAGTTGCTAAAATTCCAAGCAAAACAATTCCTATGCATCATTTTCCTGTGCAGAGGACAAATTTAACACATATTTAGAAAAATAAACTAAAATGAGATTTTTCTGATTCTTCTGCGTCCAGAGTTTGAAACCCTTACCAGGAAGTAGTATTCCAGATGCCAAACACTCCATTACTCGTCTCAAGGCCTCCCCAGCGCCCAAAGGTCTATTACAAGTACCTATAGACTTTTCACATATAAGCTCTAGTGGCTAGAAGATATTAAATTACAAATTAGTACATGCACCAAGTGTTAAAAGGATTCCAGTTAAATGTGAGCTGACATTTCTATCTACAATGGAGGTCAAAATGGTAAAAGTCAATTTAACATTTAAGGCCCAATTAACTTTTCCCTGGTGATTTTCAACTTTCATCCTAGTCAGAGTTTTTAAATCAACCATTGTTGAAATAATACATTCAGAAGACATTTTGTTACAAAAACTCTATTTTCTATTACCCTGAAAGGATCACTTAAGAAACTACAGTCATCTAATTGATTTAACAAAGATTTAATAAGCCTTCATGTAAGCTAGTAATAGCTAATATTGAATCAATGTTCAAACCCAGCCCACCTATTTCCCACTTAAGCTAGGAAGCACTCAAACCACAATAAGACTCCACTTCAGACACCCTGTCGCAACCACTACAATTAATAAACGAAGGACCAAATCTCCATATTTAATAAACTAAAAACTCATGATACTATATCAAAGTAATAACTGCTAGATTAATTTAAAATGACCCTTTATAGCTTTATTTGTTTTATAATGTTAATTGTGGTCTTGATTAGGTCAGGCATAATAATTTCCAAATTAAGTTTTGCAACATACATTATAAACTATATCCATAATCAGATATAATTGTTTGCCTGACTTTAATTACTAACATGAACTAATTTTTGACTGTCTGCACTCAAAGACAAAGAAAAAGAGGATATGCCTTATATCGGCATAATGGGTAGTTTTTATTTTAAATGGAAGTAGCATTGAAAGAGAATGTGCCAGTCAAGGAGGCTGTCATGGGCAGGAGGTGAAGAGTAACTAACTGTCACTGCAGAGGAAAGTGCAGGAAGACAATCACTTCTAACAGGCATAGAACCTTTTTGTCAGAAAAAGTATCTCAGCCTCTGTAACATGAATAAGATGAGCTAGAAAGGACAAGTTATATGCATAAAAAAGAATTCACAGAAAAAGATACATAATTTTTTTCCAGAACAAAAATAGATAATGCACACCTGAGCTGACTCAGAATATTGCCGTTTTATAGTAGCATGCAATTTCGACAAGATTTCCCCTGACTTGGCTTCAGAATTTGCTTTTAACCATATTTAAGTACTTACCCATCCTTTCAATGGTGCCCATGTGGGGACTCTGTTGCACAAATCACGCAGAATGCGCAGGACAATTACACATGATTTTAATCCATTTGCCCTTGCCTAAAACAAACAAAATGATTCCAATATCCCTGTTGAAATCCAATCTTCATTTTAAGCACACTGATCATGGATACGTTCTTCAAAGTGAATACTAATTAGACAGTCATTCATCAGTTGTCAGGCAAACCAAAACATCAAGTTATTAAAAGTAGTAAAACTGTGGTTTAGAAAGACAGATTCTAAAGTAAAGGCAGCCTATCAGTAAAACTGCTTTTACAGTCTCATGGCAATCCTATTTTGACAACTATCTATCTTAACTTTTAGCTTTTCTCACCTATGTTTGTATTTTATAAGCCATCAATTGAAATTCAGAATACTAAGCCAAAAAAGATTATATGATAATTAAACATCATTAACTATAGTAGAAGCTAACCTAGGCACTTTACCTAAATTAACTCATTTACTCCTACAATTTCCCTATAATGTAGAGAGTAACCCCATTTTACACATTACACATAAACCATTAAGTGGCAGGTGTTCCAAACGAAAACTGCACAAGACTATAGTAACAGTAAGATAATAACGAAGAGCCAACCTGAAACCATTTGGCATGTCGAAGAGACGCCAAGGCGTTCAGGCATTTCTGCCTGTCCAGTAAGTCCGGAGGATCTTTCATCACAACCTTTTCTAATGGGAAAATGGGATAAAGAGAGACAGATACAATTTGACCAAGGGGTTCCTGTCAAATTACCAAACAATAAAAATAAAAAGAGAAGAAAAATAAGACTCCCAGAAGATCTCATAATTTCCCTTTGTTGCTTTTTTTTAAACTACATGCATTATGATTACTTAAGGAAACAGTCATCAGAACTGTTCTGTGCACAAGTACAACAGGAGCACAAAGGCATTCATTCAGTAAACAAATCAATGACCACTGCTACACACAATCTGGGATCTTATTAAGCATGTATATAACATCACAGGGCACAAAATAGGTACATAGCACTTCTCCCTTTGGTAGGGTGCAAAGAGGGGAAATCTAGGACCAAAAGCAAAAATAACTTTTCTTTCTAGAAGGGATTTTAGTCACTAATCAATTCTTAAGGAAAATTGGGGCTCTTTTACGTAATCAATTTGAGTTATACTAAGAATATAGTGAGTATGGCAATTTTATTTTTCTACAACAAAATACATCCAACAAGATAACCATTAACGGAAACTTTACCTGACTGATGCAAACTCCTCAACTGTCACCTTGGAGTTCTCTCATTATTTCTTTTCTAAACCAAAATTATTAAAACTACAAGTTTGAAATACATTTCAAGTTTTATATACCTTTTTATAAAAAGCAGCAAAGAATACTGTCTAATTATGGCTATTTGACTTGCTTTAACATTTTAAAGTTAGATTAGATGGTCCAAATCAGCAAAATTAAGAATTCAAAAATGTGATTAATGACAAATATTCATATTTAAGATGTCACATGATACTAAATCCAAGTTTGGATAGCCAAATGTATGCCCTCTAGGTGACTAGGAAGTGGGTTTTTAAACTTTTTGAAGACTTGGTGTATTATTTAAATGTATACAACATACAAATATTTCTTGGGGAATAATTCTTTAATTCAATTAAGTCAGATTCACCATTCTCTTTTAAGAACTCTCTTAGATGTAGAAGAGTCCACCTACACTTTTTCCTAGTATAATCATGACAGTCAGACTCCAGTGAATGTTTGCGTGGGCCAACTGATACAATGTTTAGGTTTTTTATTTTTTTTAAGATTGGCAGCTGAGCTAACAACTGTTGCCAATCTTTTTCTTTTCTTTTCTTTCTGCTTTTTCTCCCCTAATCCCCCCAGTATATAGTTGTATATTTCAGTTGTGGGTCCTTCTAGTTGTAGTACGTGCAACGCTGCCTCAACGTGGCCTGATGAGCGGTGCCATGTCCGTGCCCGGGATCCAAACCAGAGAAACCGCCGTAGCAGAGCGCATGAACTTAACCACTCGGCCACAGGGCTGGCCCCACAATGTAAGTATTTTTAAATGGGAAACAAGATCACTGATACTTTTTGGTTTCCTCAGTTATTACAAGATTCTATTATGGCAAATCTACTGTATATTTTAATTGATTACCCCTAATTAAAACTGAAAGCATAATGCCGAACAGAAAACAAATCTATTAGAGAAAGAACTGTGGTTCTTTTTACCGGTTGCAACACTCTAAAGGCTGAAGTGCTACACACTTATTTTCTGACCAGGTGAGCTCTACAGCAGATGTTTGCATTGTTACACATTAACCTTTCCCAACAAATTCACAACACAGGATCTCAGTTCACTATCCCCTTTTACTCATAAAACAGGAAGCTTCAAAAAGAACTACTAATGTGGACTTATTTATAAACATAAACAAATATATTATGCGTATTCACTTCATAGGTGATCTAGCTCCTGGACTTGCTTCGTTCTGTCTTTATAATGACATAATACATACAACTAACTCATTTTAATGTTTTTATGTCGCAATGTTTAACTGTGGTCAATACAAGCATCTGTGTAAAGCTCACGTACCAGATAAAACAAACTACTGTGAATGAATGATTAGAGTCTCGTAAAAGTTAGACATGACAAAGGTTGACTGACTGCTAAGTAATATAATCTCAAGAAAAGTTATGGACAGTACTTATTTGTTAAGACTCAATCTTTAAGAGTAATGCGAGCTAAGTTTTATTCTACCATCTTACCAAGTAGGAGTGTCAGGAAGAGGGGTGCAATGGAAGAGAGGAGTGAGGCAGAGGAAATGTGGATAGGAAAACACAAGGCAAACCAAAACTCTTTGTGAACTTTCTGGCACTTTTGTCCAGAGGTCAGAGTCTGTAAATAACATCTTATGCTCATTGCCACACAGTTATTTTTAAAGGGGGACAATGGCAAAAATATTTAAATAAATTCTTTCCTCCCCAAAGTCATATTATAACAACCAACTCTTATTAAAAAAACAATAAATGGAGGCCTCAGCTTGCTACAGACAGTCAACATTTGGAGCAGTAGCTCCTACTAGAAAGAGATGAAAGGGACAGGCAGCGAACAGAAGACTTGCACCAGATTCCCTTTTACATCACCATCAGAATAGCCATGTTTCTTCACGGTCTGATAGTCAAAAAAGTCAAAAGATCCAAAATGTCTCAGTATTCATGAGGTGGGAAACAGCAGAGGAGATGTAATAATTCATCTCATTTTACCTACTTCAAAGTTTCTTATTTTAAAACAACATAAATTCACATGGCACTATAGTGCTACTTATGAGCCCTGCTTGCCTATTTCCTTTATATATTAATAATATAGTTTTACATATTTCTATTCATTAAGAAAAACAAATTACTTAACATGGCAATCACAGAACTGCTGCTGAAAAAACACTGCTACTTCTCATAGCAGAAGCTCAAGTTAACAACAAGTCTGTATGAACTTTAATGTCGCTGTTTCAATTTTGTGGGAAGCAAAGCTTTTCTGATAAAAAGGTATCTTGGAGTCTTTAAAATTAAAAAGAACGGAACTGTGAGCCATTTCATTTTTTCCTCAGTGACCAATAAACAGATCAGAAACAGCAAGGGGGATGGGCTTGGAGAGTGACAAAAATGCCAAAAGCAAAGAAAAACAGCTTTTAAAAATTTATTGCTCAGTCACCTGGCATCAGGGCATGAAGGCACATAAAACATTCTGAAGAACGGAAGCACTGGAAAAGAAGTCAACTATGCCTAACTTTGTTTATTTGGTTAGAGGTTAGATCAGTGACCAGAAACACACCGCACTGCAGGAAATGTTGGTCAGTTTCTCTCGATCCCTTACATGCAAGCTAACTCTCTGCCCGTTAACAAAACCACTAGCCTGGAGATGGGGCGAGGAAAAGCCAGAACATGACTGTGTTAAATAGGAGTTATACGTCTTGAACCTGGGCTCTTCAAAGGTAAAATATTTGAGCTGGGTTATCATGAAGGCCTCCTTGACAGTCTATATAGCTGAGCTACTGAGTTCATGCTGATAGACTTCTCTAGCTAGCCTGAAGATACCCTGGCAGCCACTTCTCTCAATTCTTTGAGGCTTTGTGGACAGCAAACATTATGCTTCAAGCCACTGTCCATGTAAAACATCAAGCCACAATAATGTAAACAGGTAAATCCAGCACTCAGGTAGAGCAGAGAGAGCACTGTTCTCCTAATTTACAGGAGAAATGTCACTCAGTATGATTCTTCTTCAAAGCCTCAGTAGGCAGTCGGCCCCAGAAAGGATAATGGCTAAAGGTTTGCACCGGATAGTGTAGGTCTAGCAGGCAGGAAAATAAAGCCTGCAGCATCATTATAACCCCAACTGTGATCTCTGGACTGTGAGAATCTAATGCCTTCCACTTAGCAAGACTCACACTAATGAACTTCTGCCAAGACGCATCAGAAGTTCATACTGGCACCAACACGTGAAGCAGGACTCTTGGGCAACTTCTCTGTGAATCCCTGAAAATCTACCCCAATACTGACGACAGAGGTTTGTCTTAGCCTAAACCTCAAGAGTCTCTGCAGTTTCCCTATCCACTTAGTTTCAAATTGCATTGTAAATATAATCAACAGCTGATTTATCACCCTCATAGCAAATATACTTCTAGTTTAAAATCACAAGCACCAAAAGAACCTGAGACTGTGTGCTGCTCAGAATAACTAAATCAGCTAAGATGCTCCTACACTCATTCTAAACAATAATGGGGGAGTGGACAGCACAGTGGACTTAGAGTCAGAGGAGCTGGGTAAAGGGTGGGACTTTCCTATTTATAAAACAGGGCAATTATCCACCTCATAGGGCTGTTGTGAGGGATAAAATAAATGATATATGAAAAAGGGGTTAAACAAGTAAGTTATGAAATATCTTAACAGAGCTAAATCTTCAATATATACTACTTGAATTCTGAGATGCCCATTGTTAATGCCTCTTACACACTGGACAGTCCTATTTACTTAAGCAAGATGCTGGCTACAAAAATCCATTCACCAGATTTTTTGGGGAGAATGCCTACTGTATATTAGGCACCATTCCAAGTGTTAAGGATAAAGGATAGGGGTTTGGGAAGAGACAGCTGCCCTCAATGAATCATAAGCAATTTAATAAACCAGCTCATTAGCAGCACTACAGCAAATACAGTATACTGATTTCAATAGTACATTTCAACGGGTGTTGAAGAGTTTAATTGTGTTTAGGTTCAGTTCTTCGGACCTATCATATACACACTATCTCACTGTGAACTCAAGGCAGTTTGAGTAAGTGAGTTTGCACTGTGAATCTTTTTAGTAAGCCGAGTAATTACCACTATTTACTGAGCAACTACTTTGTGCTGGGTATCGCACAGGTCATATTACATAAATTCTCTCACTTAACTTCAAACAATCTTCTAAGGTGTTTATTATTCACATTTTAAAATGAAGAAATGTGTCCAAAGTCACACAGCAATAGTATTGGAGTGAAGAATCAAGCACTTGGCTGCCAGACACCAAGGTCTGTGCTTTTTCTCCTATGCCTTCTTTAGCAGGAAGGAGGCAGTAATACAGAATGGTTATTCTACAGGGCCTTCACGTGAAGGGTTAGAATATGGAAAGAAGACTGATAGCACAGGAGGAATCTTACCTGTGAAAGAGTAAACAATAACAGAGGGATTCACTACGTACTCTGGCCACTGAAAATGTAAAGAGTGACTTGAAATGACTGGTTGGACAGGCTCACTTCTGCAGAGACAGCCCTGAGAGGTAAGTGTGAGGCTCTCACCTGCCCCAGTCCTCTGGTTCTGCCTGCTCTCAACCACGCATTTTACCCTTTTTCAGATTCTACTCAACATGTGGCAAGTGAAGAGAGGGAAGAGAAAGACGTGAGGTGTATATGCACTGTGAACAGTCTGTTTTGTGGAGAGAGAAGAAGCGGAGATTCTATAGGAAAATGTTGCCTCGAAAAAAGTTGGGATGCATATTTTTAAACTTTGAGAAAGAAAGTGGAGGTGTATAAAAAGGGATATCTCTCAGTCTTAGAAATTCCTGGAATCCAAATGAATCTTGTGCTTTTACCCCACGCAGCTGAAAACAACTGCATCAAGGGGGGAGGAAGTGTCTCGTGTGAGGAAACAATTCCTGTAGAAGTACACAGCCCAGGTCTCAAATGCTCAGTTATGCTGGATACTCAAAGTTGCCCAAGAATACGCAAAACTGCTGGTGAAGATCAAAAAACTGTCTTTGACAAAGCCCAGGTTAGACAAAAAGAGCAAATTATAAAAGATAACAAGTGAGTCAACAGGGCTGGGAGGTTAAGGACAACAGCAAAGCAAATCTTTTTGCCATTCAGAAGGAGAAGTAACATCTAAAATGTTAGATCCAAGCTAATTCTTTCCCCTTACTTGATCCCACACGATAATGTTGACATCAGCTGATGAGATTCAGCTCCTAGAGAGGTTTTGGGATCCTTGAGTAACCCAAACACCTTGAACAGAGACTATGACTCTCCTACTTTACTACAAATTCCGTTCTATAATAACTAGTCTTCTAGTAAGGGTGCAATACACTAAGAATCTATTTTCAGCTTCTCTGAACAGAAATTAAAGTTACAAAGGAAACAGACTCCACTTAAGAGTATCACTGAAAACTATGACAAAATCCCATATAAGTACACAAAACCGCAGGAAAAAAAGAAGCCTGAGATTCTCTTAATACTTTCAAAGAAGTAATGGAAGGGATGCCTATAGCTACAAGCAAACATATAATTAATCTAATCTTTGGCAACTTCAGTCTTTTTCTCATCTCTCTCTAATCAAATAATTTTTTAATAATACCTATAGTTATAACTATACTTAGAAATGGTTGATTTTACACTAGAGGGTCAAGTAGAACACAGCTTACCAGAATTAAAATTATCTTGATACTTCAGAAATCATTTTATAGTTCTACAGTTAATGGTGAACTGTAAAGCTGTTAAAAAAATTAAGCCATTTAAGATCGGTTCTTCAGAGGTGTTAGAGATACTATATACAGAAAAAAGAAAAGTATAGGCATAAACTCAATTATAGATTGAATGCACTTTAATTTTAAAATATGACTCACAAATGTGTCTACTTTATATCTGTTGGTATAGCGTAGCTGATTTTAGTTACCCCAAAAAACTTTTTAAAAGGAGTCTATCACTTTTACTTAAAGAGATCCTATGAGTCATGTCTGCCAAAACTCAAAGTTCTAATGTCACTGGTAAATGTGTCTTTTTCTACCTTTATATCAACTTGAAATCAATTAAGAAACTGACCAATATTTCTCACTGCACTGGTATTTCAGGTAAGGGAGTAAGCAATGGGACTTGTTGAACATCTAGTGATGAAAAAAAACAGCATCAGCGAGTCCCCGAGTCCCCACTGGCCCAGACAGGCTGCAGTGCCTCTAAATTGTCATGACAGAGACGTGCCAGTTGGTCAAAGGTCTGACACAAGAGAAATATCACATGACAAGCTTCTAGGGACAGAACTGAGAGGCAGAAATAAGTTAACTTGACAGGATAAAAACAACAGGAAAAGAAGCCCAGCTCCATCATTACTTCTCAAAACTGAACAGATTTCTCACTCTACTTTTATAAGGATGACATTGCCATACAAAAGTTCTTTTTAACTTCAGAAGAAAGTTAGTTTAAAGCATGATTCCCACATATATCATATTCAAAATGTTAACAGGATCACAAACCTCCTAGAAAAAAATTTACTAAAGATTATTTATTTAAAAAAAGGATCAATGTCCCAATTTATAACTCTTACAGTATACATTTACACATGGGCAATTAGGTAAAGCATAAATCTTACAAGGTTATATCATTATTAGAAGTAAAGAGCAATGTGCAAATGAGTAATCTGAAACAGTGAGTAAATTTGAAAACAATACTGTTTTGGACCACACGTAATCCTAAAACCATATCTAATAGCCAAACTACACAGAATAGGTTGGTTGATACCAGTAACAATGCAATACTAGACAAAACAAAACAGAACACCAAAATAGTATAAAAATTAAAGCAGAGTTAAGACCAACAGGATAAACACAAGTTTTTGAATTAACATATTTTACATTTTGAATGTACGTATTTTTGCAAAATAGAGTGATTATGTAGAAACAAAGCTGTTTAAAATACTATGAGTAGCATAAAACAGAGTTATTTCTTAAATCCATAAAGCATACTTAACATAGCATTCAAGAGAAATCTTATATGAACAGAACAAAAAAACATATATATACACATGTACCTCCATCCTTCTTCTCCAATTCGTCCCTAATTAGAGGGGAAGTAAGTATCACCTTCAAAGTTAGCGTGGGCTCTTTTGTATTCCGAATTATAATAGATGCCTCATCTACACATTGTTCCACTTGATATTTCTCTTCTGTGAGTTTCTGAAAGTCACCAAGATTTCAAACACACCCAATTAATTAGATTAAAATTTCAAAACAAAACAAAATGATTGTCCCTTAGTTTTCAAATGTTATTAACTATTAGTATTACTGTGCCAAAAGAGTAAATAAAGCCTTTAACTCGTTCTTTAGTTTAGGGAAAACATTTCTCTCTCCTCCTAACTTACCAACAAATCCTTTTTCTCCATCTCTCAAAAGGCAACCACAATGTCAACCATCTACACAATTATTAAGCAGTATTTAAAACCATTCTTCCTAATATTTGAAAGTAAAATACCAACAGCATCATTATGTGATAAAGGGTTAATTACTGTTCTTGAAATTATTACAGAGAACTATTATGGAATAATAAATCGCTGGGAATGCTCTCTAGACCAATACTTTTTTTGATAAAACAGCCTAAACAGGGACTCCTACTTGCCGAGGATTTACAAGTATAAGATTATGCAGATTTCTATGTAAGATTATGTAGATTTTTAAAGAGAATCAAGTAAGAATTAATGAAAAAGGATCTCTGCACAGTCACTCACCAACGAAAAAATTAGTATAACAATTTCCTTCTCTAACTACTGGTCTCAGAGATCATTCCAGAGAGACCTATAATTATGGGACAATCACCTGACATCACAGGAAAACAGACATTGATTCTTTTAACATAAAAGTATAAACACATAATTTAAGGGCCTTCCACAAAACAATCACCAATTAGAATCACATACTAAGTTATATTTAATATATTATTATACATTAAATATCTAGTTTAATAAGTTACACAGGGCTTTTCCTGGTGATGAAATCTACTATCGATTACCAGAAAAAAATGGCTGAATGGAAACACCACTAGGTCTCTACCCAACAATGTGCATTAAAAGAACTCAAAGCGGTTTACAGAAAAATTGCATTTTACCATTGACATTCCAAAAAAGATAGAAAATAGAAAATTCATTATCCTAATTTTGAATAGAAGAATCCAAGGAAGGGAAAGGCCACACAGCGACTGGAAAAAACAGAATCAGAATATAGAGAAAAAGCAGAAAACTGCTCACATCCATTTTGCCACTATAAGAGCATTAAAGATGTCCAGAGAATGAGTCAAACTAAATTTGTCAAATATGCATGCAGATCACCATGAGACACATCCAAAGTAATAAATATGGCATGAGTCTGGGGCTAGACTAATTATAAGTGATTTCTGGTTTGGGTCATCCTTCTCCTCCCTTGCTCAAGGAAGTCCTAAAATTGCCCTAGAAAAGAATATAGAAAGCAGGTATGGTACAACCTCAATTAATTAAGGTACTAAGGTAACTGAAAGTTTTACTATGGTAAGTGCTTGGGAAAAACCTTTTTAATTCATAAGAAAATAAGATCATATCACATCAGAGTTTGGTTTTCCACACAAACACCAAGTAAACAAGGGGTAGGCAGGGAGTAAAGGTAGAAATCACACTTAAAATGATTTTCTGAACTATCATTAGTAATAATAATGTGTGTGCTTGTGTGTATAAACATATATACGGGCACATATATGTGTGTACATATACACAATTTAATTTGAGATGCATGTACAGATGGGTACCTTTACCCAAATACCTATAGTAATGGGTCTAACTATCACACAAAGCAGCTGTTTTCACTGCTGGATTACACCATTGGCCACGCTAAATTGAAGTATGCTGCTCATAATGTCCACCACTGGTCTTAAGAGTTCAGGCCTCTTTTACCTTCTCCAAGAAGCCTTTCAAAGACCTGAAGATATTGGTCTTTTTTAGTGTCCTGTAGCCTAAAATTAAGCCACAGTCTATTCAAATTTGAAATGGTTTAAACAGCCTGAACTCTCCCCTGGGTCCCTCCCTTGAACACTTGCTAGGCTCAACAAGAACATTTTAAAACTGTGGTGCCCAGAAATAAAGATCCTCACTCAGGAGAGAAAAAAAAAAAGGAGAGTTCACACAGTTGTCATCTGCACAGAGAAAGCTCTATTAATACAGACTAAAGCTTGGCCCAATCTCCTATATCTTCATACTGGAGAAATGTGATAGATTCTCAGAATAAGAACTTCGATTTATCATAGCACTGGTTCTCAACCCTTTTTCCAACCTTCAAAGACCTGAGGAATATGACCACTCTCATAAGAAAGAAGACTCACTAGAAGGAACAGAAAGTGGGGTAAGACAGTTGAAAAAGCCTCTAGTATGTCCAATCCTTTGATATTATTTTACTACAAATTTAAAAGTAAAAATGTTCACTATAATAAAAGCAGAAATACAGATTAAATTTAAAACAATATAAAAAATAATGGAAACGAGAGGAATGGAAACAAGAGGAATTTTATTAACATCCTAATAACAAAAAGTATAGTTAGCCAGAAACCTGCTACTGAGCTTTCTGTTTCTTAAAAATTTACTGTACTCCATGTTGCTTAACACTCTCCCTCCCTAAATCACAAAAGGATTTAAAATAATTTTTTTCTAAAGATTGGCACCTGAGCTAATATCTGTTCGGGTTTTTTTTCCCCCCTTCTCCTCCTCAAAGCCCCTCAGTACATAGCTGTATACTCTAGTTGTAGGTTCTTCTGGTTGTGTTATGTGGGACACCACCTCAGCATGGCTTGATGAGCGGTGCCATGACCGTGCACAGGATGTGAACCAGTGAAACCCAGGGCCACCGAAGCTGAGCGCATGAACTTAACCACTTAGCCATGGGGCAAGCCCCTAAAATAATTTTTTTTAAAAGAAATAAGTTTAACCCTAGGAAGGACCAGAGACATTTTTTTTTAAACAGATTTAATTTTTTTTCCTGCTTTTTCTCCCCAAATCCCCTCAGTACATAGTTGTACATTTTAATTGTGGGTCCTTCTAGTTGTGGTATGTGGCACGCTGCCTCAATATGGCCTAATGAGCGGGGCCATGTCCATGCTGAGGATTTGAACCAGTGAAACCCTGGGCCAGCGACGTGGAGCGCACGAACTTAACCACTCGGCCACGGGGCTGGCCCTGAGACATTTTTTCATCAGAAGTGAAAATGGAAAAGCCAAATATGTTTTTTTAGTCACTTAGAAAACCATATCTTAAGATTTAAGGTAGAATGATAAAATAAAATAGTGCTCCAAAAATTAATATAGGGGAATGTCAACAAGTAACACAAATTTGAATGTCAAGAATGGTACATAAAAAAGTCAGGAAGGTGGTTTTGAAGATCAGCTGGTGAATATGAAAGAAAATGATCCAGTAACAAAGCTAATAAAAACAAATTTAGAATTCATATTACTTGGAGGGGAAGCCTTTTTAGAAGAAACACAAATAAATCAACAAAAGAAAAGAGCACTCAACAACTCAAAGTTTGGACCTTGTGGGCTGATCTCTATTTACGTGATATGGATATAAGGACTAAGTAATTTGAAATCATAAAAAAAGCTATAAACTGATTTTACCACAGATATTACATCTGAAACTGAACAATGATCACAGTTTCCCCATTAGTAATGCAACTGGTCCTTGGAGTGGGCTGGCAGAGCAGGTCCTAGGGTGACCACAACCCTAGACCAACCTTCAGCCTTAAACCCTGACTGAGGAGCCTTCAGCAGCATCCTCCAGGAAGCATGTCAACATTAAAATTTTCTAAATACATCCCAACATGAAAAAGGTTTGGAAATAAGGAATTACTAGTGACTTTCCACCAACAGAATAAATGGGTGACTATTAAATTAACTATTAACTGAGTCTTCAATTTTAAAAGTTATTATCTATGAAAGTCTCCAGTTGTCTCTGCTTTTTTTTTTTTTTGGTAAAATTGGCACCTAAGCTGACATCTGTTGCTAATCTTTTTTCTTTCTTCTTTTCTTCTTCTCCCCAAAGCTCCTCAGTACATAGCTGTACATTCTAGTTGTAGGTCCTTCTGGTTCTACTATGTGGGATGTCACCTCAGCATGGCTTAATGAGCAGTGCTAGGTCTGCGCCCAGGATCCGAACTTGGCAAAACCCTGGACCACTGAAGCGGAGCACATGAACTTAACCACTTGGCCACAGGACCAGCCCCTAGGCTCTTTTTGTTCTTTCAATTCTTTTCTGCATTATACCAACCCTTCCATGAGTTCTATAATGCTGAAAGACCCAGTCGGGAAAACATGAAGACTCTCAGCAAGATACACCTGAAAAATTTAAGACTGTGCCTTAATAGCCATCTTAATTTGGTAAAAATATCCTGAGTACTGATCACCAGAAGTTTGCTTTACACGTAATGGATGGGTCACTGACCCAAACTAGCGGTATCCCTTTTGTTTGTACCTACCCTTTACTATTACCAATTTCTTGCTATTGAATTCATCAAGGCCACTACCTATTTTCACAAATTCTTCTGGAGGTGCAATTAAACTGTACTCACCTGAATCTGAATAGGAAGATTATCTTTGACTGTATTTAACAGGGTCTCTGTGGGTTTGTCTTTGCACATTAAAACCAGCTCCAAGTCCATATCATCTTTAATCAGCAAGCCTTTTGCAACCAGGCCAATCCTCATTACACCACACAATGTCCGACCACCTTGATCCCTAAAAATAAAAGTCTGAATGATTACTTTTACAACCTGTTTCCCAAACTATAACTTGATCATCACTTGGCTTCCTGGATATCCATATGAATTGATAAGGGAGTACACAAATCCAGATATCCAAAATAAAGTCTCAGATTTAAGGTTCATAAAGTATCTATCTTCCCCAAGGAGTCAAGAGGGAGCATATTTCAAACTATAGATCTTTTAATTCTTTATTACATCTATACTGCTTAGGAAAATCCAAAAATACTATATCCTCTTAAAACATTTTTTTCAAATTTTTAAAAACTTCCTCCTGTTACATTTTTTATTAGTAATTAAAGAATTTGAGAGAAACATGTACACCACAGCATACTGAGAAAGAGCATCAGCGCAGAAATCTAAAAGACCTGGACTCCACGCCTAGTGGTACCTGCTGGCTCAGTATCCATAACTGTAAAATGGCTATCAGCTAGATGAGCCTTAACTCATCCCTTCTGACTGTATCACTCTAGGAATCCACAAAAGTTTATGGAGAAAGAAGAATAATGTGATAAAAGTAAAGAGCTGAGTAAAGAAGGAAATGACCAAGATACCCTGCCAGTACATGCATTCCAAATCCAGTAGTAGCTAAAAGAACAAACACTCAAAGAACATCAAATCATGAATGGTGCATAAGAACAGTGTTAACGTCTATCCTTGGTTTTAATAGGTAAGTTTCTTATTCGTTCATCTCCCTTAATCACAAGTGAAAATGTAACTAAGCTTGGCAGTCATTCAACAAGTAAGCAAGTGTTTGAGTGTGAAAAACATACTAAAGGAAATCTAATCCCTTCTGCTCCTGAGGCTCACACTGTAGTTAAGTACAAAAGCAGTAAGTAGCCTGCTTAAAAGGGGAAGAGAAAGTAACATCTGAGAACAAACTGCAAGCCACAAATTCTCATTTAAACCTCACAACAAGCCTACATTTGAGAGACAAGGAATGTGAATCCCAGAAAAGCTAATTAATTGTTCACGGTCACAGAGAGTAAATGGCAAAGCCTGGATTCAAATTCAAGTTAGTTTGACCACAACACTCAGGTTGTTTACATTATTATGGTTGCTTCCCAAGTTCAGAAGAGGGAGAGGTCAAAATCAGATAAGCCAAGCAAGGCAACCTGAAAGCCTGACTTCAGCAGAGTCTTGATTTGGTTAGACAGAGGTCACTAACTGGCGGCAAAGAATCAGCAGAGTTGGGCAAAAGTCAGAGGAGTGGAGAATGAACAACTACAGAAAAGAGAAGAAAAAGAAACAAATGGTCGCAGTGGAAACAAGACAGAAGGTTATAAATAACCCAGTCACTGGTTCAGTGCCCAGCACACCTTAGAGATTCCATAAACATTAAGTCAATGAAAAACTATAAGGGTGGTACAAGTACAGAAAGAAATAAAAAGCATTTTAAAGCAACTGGTCCAAGTGTAGGGAATTATTTAGCATTAAGAACAGAGTCAGTTCATCTTTGATTCTTTCTTCTTCTGTATCCCTGTCCTCTTCTCATCTTCTCATTCTCCCAAATCTAATAGTTTCTAAATTCCTTCCCTATAATCACTCTCAAACCACTGCCTTCAAACTAGTTTCTTTTCAGACTCTTATTACCTCTCATTTCCTTTTCATTCAAGAACCTCCTCTTCACTGGCATTACTGACTAACCTCTGTCATCTCCAAGCTACTGTATACCGTATACTGCAACCAGAATAATCTTCCAAAAGCACCACATAGATGGCACTCCACCTTTTATTTTCCTCGTGTCCCACTAAACACTTAGACACTTAGCACACTGGAAGGCAATTTAGGAGACAGCATGACTTCCTGGTTCGAACTCTTGCTCTGCCACTTGCTGTGTGACACTGGACAAACGACAAATTACCTGACTCCTGAACCTACTTTCTCATTTGTAAAAAAGGAATACCTTTCTCACAGAATGGTACTGAGAATATCATTTAATTTAATGTAAGTAATGAACTTAGCCCAGAGCCTGGGATATTAACAGCTCAATAAATGATAGCTATTATTCCTTAAGCAGTCCCTATATGTTCTCACACCTAGATCTTTGCCGAGATTTATTTTTTCTTCCATTTTCACTGCCTGCCAAAACCCTACCCATCCTCTGAGCCCACTGCAAGTGCTACCTCCTTCATCAAGTTTTTTCTGATGCCCAAAACCAGTATATAATCTCTCCTTGCTCTGTACTTTCACATTTTAGTCATGGAAAAATGAAGAAAATATGTTAAGAAAACTGGATCTGGAGCCCAACAGACTTGAATACGAATCCTGGCTCCCTCACACACACTCATTCAGTGACCTTAAGCAAATTAAAGTTTGTTAATGATTCTGAGTCACTCTATTTTCATAGGCAAATCTGAAGTAATGGAAATTTCATAAGTAAAATGGGGGTGGAGGAAGCTAGGAGGACAGGAGGAGAGGCTAGCAGGTTTGCTGTAAGGTAATGTGAAAAATAATCTGGTATAGTAACTGCCACTCAATGGTAGCTACTATTAACTAGCCATTATTAGCTCACTTATTAAATTCTATATCATAATTAAGATACACTTAGTCTTACCATGTAGAAGACAGCATGGCTAAGTAGAGAAACGAAGTCCTAATTCAGTCCTAAACTGAATAATGAATTTGAATATAGGAGGTAGTGTAAAGCAAGGGACCCAAATATAGGGAATTACTTAAAATTAAGACAGAGTCCTAATATTCCTAATAATACAAATAGTGGAACCTTGTGCAATTTATTTGACTTTTGAGCCAGTTGGTGAAAAAGGTAAATAAGTACACAGGTAAAATCTGCCTAACAATGCCTGGCAATAGACGGTGCTTAATAAATATAAGCTGGCCCTCATCCATCTTTGCGCCCTTTGTAGTAATAAGCATATACATCAGGAGTGCAATATGTATCTATTGCCATAATAAAGCTCTGTTTTTGTAAGATGTGCCTACCTCTGGTTTATAAAATAAGGACACAATCATCCTGCACTCCTTGCGTTTCACTACATGGGAAGAATCACAGGCAAGGGCTTAACCTGGGACTGTTCCACAAAATGGATGAAGACTTTTACAGAGACAATCAAGAGCATCCATACATGGAGCTGTATTTAAAAATCCAAATCAAAGCGTGGAGCACATTATCTTTTAAAAATCTTTAAAACACAGTGATCTGACCCAGTTAAGCAAAAGTCTACAAGAGTGCTTTCCAAAGGTCTGCCAGCCTTGAAAAGAAACAACAGAAGATGTATTAAAAAGGCCTGAACTCCACTTAAAAATGGTTAAAATGCAAATTTCGTATTAAATATATTTTACCACAAAAAAGGGCATAAACACAAATAAAATAAAAAATTATGGAGCACATGACTACTTAACTTGCACAAGGGGTGGGATATATAGAGCTAGATTATCGGATAATATTACGAATTAACATGAACCCCCAAATTTTTTGTTGTTGTTTTTGGCGAGGAAGATTTGCCCTGAGCCAATATCCAATGCCAATCCTCCTCTTTTCACTTGAGGAAGATTAGCCCTGAGCTAACATCTGTGCCAATCTTCCTCTATTTTTTGTATGTGGGATGCCTCCACAGCATGGCTGACAAGGAGAGTAGGTTCACACCTGGGATCTGAACCCACAAACCCGGGCTGCCAAAGCAGAGTATGCAGAACTCCAACCACTCAGTCACGGGGCCAGCCCTCTGAAAGTATCTTTTTAAATCTATCTTGCGAAAGAAAAACTCAATTACTGCCAAGAACCTTCAAGCTGACAAATCTATGACTAAATACAATGTATATATTACCTGTAAACAGTTGGCAAAGTCAAGGAATTATGTTCCTCAACTGAAAAGTGAAACTGATTATCTTTCATCTTAAGATGAAAAGGTTATGCTATCTTTCAGTGAAGAAAATCATTTTAGCAATACTTTCCCACTGTTCTTTATTTATCACATTGATTTAGAATTGAAAGCTGGAGAAAAAAATCTGTAACCTCTATCCCCAATTTACAAGTTGTAGCCAACGTAATGCCCTTAATTCTATTAATATAGTACAGTCAAATGAGCTTCATCTTTCAAACTAAATCATATACTTATTCCAATCAGAGTGACATTGCTCAAAAAGTAACTCTAAGCTTAGTATGGCATAAAAAGTTCGATGATCTGACTCCAGTTATCATTCAGCTTGATCTCACTAATCTCTTACTACTGTTACAGCACTGAGAATACTCTGCTATAATTGTTGAAGGGTCTGGCTCCCATTCGGCCTTCATTCATTCCACAAATATCCAATGAGCATTTATTATATGTAAGACACTGTGCTGGATCCTGGGAATCAACAAGGTAGATATAGTCAAAAATACCTTTAGAATACATTTTCCTTCACTCTTTCTTCTATACTAGGATTTTAAAATATCTGACAAAAACAACATTTTATGATTTCGCCAGAGAAGAAAAACTCTACTATTATTTCCAAATTTAGGAGTTGAACCAACACATAAAAAAGACAATATATCATAACCTCCAAAAGAGAATATTTTAAAGGACTTGGTGCACTTTCAAAATGTATCTTGAATAGGTCCATCTCCTTTTTCTAGTTGAATCATTATTCCTTTTTGCTGTTCTTTCAAATTTAACTCAGAAAAATTCCAAAAACATTTACTTCCTTACAGTCCTACAAATGAAAAAACCCAAAAAACATCATATGCCAAACAAATCCAGTGGGATGGGACCCTGGGTTTTTCTGAGTACCACAGTGAAACGCCACAGAAGTCAGGCCACACTCACTTGGAATAGGTGTCTACAGCCTCATCCTTCTTCACTTCTGTCTCGCTCTCTGTTTTTGTGCCTTTATTTGTCTCATCCAGCCAATCTGAGACATGTTTAAGAGCACATTCAACAGTAGACACCATATTCTGAACAGCTTCAAGTTCCTCCGGAGATGGATAGATTGTTGAGTGTTTCACCATAACATGGCGATCATCATTGGCAAAAGATCTAATAGATCTCTGTCAGAAGGAGAAAGAAAATATTTACTTTAATAAAAGAAATGTTACCTGAAAAGGATGACATACAAATGTATTTACATCATCACAGCATTAATTATCAAACCATTGCGTAATAGTTATAAAGTTGAGACAATAAAAATTGCTCAGGAATAGGAAGTAAAACCCCATTCTACTGAACTCCACTCCAGAAAATTACAGATTATTCATTCATGTTTGGGTAAGGTTCACCCAGGTCACACTCGGTATTACATATATGCTACCTTTTAGCTGAATCGACGTGTTTTGAACACCACTTCAAAAAAGGTCACCCATATCACCCATCATCTGCAACACACAAATACTTCTAACTTCAAGAGAGTACCTAGAAATGCATGATGGTGACTCATGATACCTAGTCACTCCTTTTCAAACCGCTAGAGACTTTTCGCACCTTGAAAAACTGAGATATCATTATACAGTAATAAAATACAAAGTTACGTGAGAACACTATAAACTATGGATCACATTAGAATATTGCTACCATTTGGCATCAAAACTTTGGGGTGAGGCTTTAATTTTTAAAATAGATTAGTAGGAGACATTGCAAATTCCAGAATGGGGAAAATACATACTGCAAAAGAATTAACTTCTCAAACTAATTTACAAATGTATTACATTCTCAATCAAATCCCCTCAGGATAGATTTACTTAATACTCAACAAAAATAATTTTAAAGCTCATTTGGTGAGGGGGGAGCTGGAGGGTGGAGTCAATGAGAATGTCAAGAAATAGTCTACAAAGATGGGTGGGTGGCGCCATTATGCTAAAACAAAATATCAAAAATTTAAAAAGCAATAATTAAAATGACATGCTGGCCCAGAAATCAGTAGAGCAGATTCCAGCCTAGAAATAGAATGAATTTCATGAAAATTTAATACAGGAGATCCTTCACACTCATGAGTCACACATCCAAAAACCTTTGAATATTTCCAAATTTACAAATATCATGAAGACACTTGTACCAGTATACAGCAAAATGAACAAGGATAACTTGGTGAGTTTCCAGAAAGCCAGAAGTATTCCATTTAAAGAGTGACTATAGTGTCTTTACTTACAAGAAATCACGTGCTAGTAGATGGTAAGTACTTTGTTTTAACGTCTTTATCACAAAATAAAATATTCACAATTCTTTCATCAGTCTGTCTCTTTGGCTTTGTTTTTGCTTGAATATCAATGTTTAAAAATCATATTAATTTGAATATTAGTAAATTAATACTACAGTATCACTGTCCCCTATAAAATGAAGCGAGCTATAACTAAAAAGGTAAGCAATCCTTTGAAATTCTCAAATATTATGTAATAAAAGCTTTTACAAAGCTCTCTTTTTTCTAGATCAATCACAAAGCTTTCTTTTTACAAGATAAAAACCATTCTGTCTAGATTTCTTTCTTGTTCACAAAGTCCATGACCAGTTTTCCAACTGGAGTCTTTTGCCACAAAGAAACAAACTTTTTAATCACTTCATGCAATTTACTCATACATCCCAAAGTAAGTATCAAGAAAACAAAGGAGCCATATAATGAATTGAAGATGAGAGGTTGTTCTAGGGATTATAAATTAGTTGCCTTGCTCTTTAGAGAAGAAATTCTACTAATATGTTAGTTCTGGATGGTAGGGAAAAAATGTTAAATTGGGATTTTCTTTGTCATTTAGTTTTATGGTGAGTGACTAAGTGTCACGTACTATATAAAGAGATTTCAGTCAACGAGCGACCACATAATGGCGGTCCCATAAGCCTAGGTGTGTAGTAGGCTATATCATCTAGGTTTGTGTAAATACACTCTTTATTGTTCACACAACAACGACAAAATAGCCTAATGATGCATTTCTCAGAACGTACCCACATTGGTAAGAAACACATGACTGTACTTAGTTAGCTAAATTACTCAATCCTGCACACAGGAAAACTGCATATTGCTACATAACACAAACCTTTGGCATTTCTCTTACAAGTAACACAGACTGCCAACGTTAAATTCAAGAATGTTAAATTCAAGAATCTACTGGATGTTGATAGGACAAGCGTCATGAAACAATGGTGACAGGAAGAATTAAATAAATGGTATTACAAAAAAAGAAACTGAAGAGGTCTCTTATTTACCTAAATAAGCTCCAAATGAATTTTTTTAAGTATATAGTCATGTGCCCCATAACAAAGGACATTTCAGTCAACGACTGGACTGCACACACAACAGTGGTCCTATATGATTAGTACCAGATGGCCTAGGTACGTAGTAGGCCATACCATCTAGGTTTGTTTAAGGACACTCTGTGATGTTTGCACAACGACGAAATAGCCTAATAACACATTTCTCAGAAATTATCCCTGTTAAGTGACATATTACTGTATTAAAAAATTAAATTAGAAGAACCACGCAGAAACAGAAAGTCCTCATTCAAATTTGAGATCCAAGGGAGGGCAAAAGGGGAAGAGGGGCACATGTGTATGGTGACAGATGGCAACTAGACTTTTGGTGTTGAACACAGTACAGTTTACCACAGAAATCGAAATATGATATACACCTAAAATTTTAATGTGACCTCGATCAAAATAAATCAATAAGCAAAGTCAAAAAAAAAATCTGAGATCTAAGGAGCAAGGCAATAGAAGAAATTAGAAAACACCTACTGACCAATTAAACTATATAAAACACAAAATTTCTACACTAGAAAATTTAAGCTAAATTTAAAATGAATAAATAGGAAAGAAATTTTCATAAGCTATGACAAATAATATGTATGAACCATTTCTTTAAGTTGTAAGAATATCAAAACTATAATACATAAATGAGCTGAAGAGGCAAATGATTCATATCAGAGGACACACAAGTTACAGCGTTGTTTTTTACATCTCACCATAAAACTAAATGACAAAGAAAATCCCAAATTAACATTTTTTCCCCACCATCCAGAAATAAAATATCAGTAGAATTTCTTCTCTAAAAAGCAAGTCAACTAAGTTATAATCCCTTGAATGAACTTTTTAAAAATCAAACCACACTTAAAGAAACACCATCAGACTTGCTAAACAACATATTTCAAACATACTTAAGATTAATATTTTTTTGCTTTTTCTCCCACTTATAACATCTTTTTTAAGCTTTTTCTCACTTACACTTAGAGAAAAAATTCATGCAACATCCTCCAGAACCAACAGGGGAAAAAAAATTCAGTACATTTTACCAATTAAAAAACTAGGCAACAGAGGTTTTGACCTCATCTAACATTTTAAATTCAATTTAAGTAATAACTTTCTACAAAAAGCAAGGTTTCCTTGATATTCAGTTCAGTGACCCTAATACATTCAACACTTAACACTATTACTTTAAAAGCATGTGGAAAAAAGTGGCTTTTTGAGTTACTCACACATTTTATAAACTCCTACACCATTCACATCACTAATTAAAAGACTGGTTCAGGATTTTTAATTTCCATAGGAAAAAACTGAACTTCAGGTAGTAGAGAAAAATTACACAATTTCAAGTTCAGGGTCACCTTAGCCATTTGTATCAGTTTGCTAATGCCAGGTTTATTAGAAAATATAATTTATAAGCAATCCCTCCTTTGTATTTAATAATTTATGGCCTGCAGGCTCATGGGGCTCCATCTTGTGGTTTAAAGGGCTCGTAATAAATCTGAACTCACTTGCTTTGCTTCAATAGCAGAGCGTCATCTTTACCTGATGCACTACAGCCAAAAATTAACACACTTGTTTTTCACTTGCCCTCATTGTTAACACTTCCAATTTTAAACTATTGGAATCTTTTTAACTAAATTAAGGAAACGTAAATAATAACCTACCATGGTTTTCTATGGTGTTTTAGTTTCTTTTTCCGATCCTTTCCCCTCTTTCTTGTCGTCTTCACTAGACACTGTTTTGCGTAACAGTACCTCCTCATAAGCCTGAGTCCCCTGACAGCTCAGAGTCAATACAGCAAAGATGTATGAAGACTTGTTCTCTGGAATACACCTGCAAGATAAAAAGAAAAACCACTTTTCAAAAATACTTATTTACGATTAGTTTCATATCTGAGTGTGGAGCCCATAAACACGTTATTGAAAGTAACCATCTCTATAAAGGAAAATTACCTCATTTAAAACAAAAAACTAACATAACCTTTGAAGGCCTGGGCCCAAGAGCCCCTGTAACATGGCCAGAAAAGTAACCCTCCTGGTAGCCAACATGTGGCAGCTGACTGACTTGCACTCAGTGAGATAAATACATTAACAGACACAGAGCCAGCAAAGAGTACCACCTAAAAAAGTAATACCAACATTGTGGCAACAATATTGCAATTAACCATGAGATTTTCAATTAGAAATTGGCATTAGTCAGACCTTTTTGAAAAGTAGCACCTGCAAATATAGCACCACCGATTGTAACCATGAGACTTTTGCATTTGATATTGCCATCAGATAGACAATAGGTTGGCACAATGTTTCTTCTTTAATCATTTTTAGGCCTAAAATTCAGAATGCTTTTTTGGCTCTGTTCCCCTAACTCCCAAGAGACTCTGCTTCCCCCTCAACCTATATGTACTGTTATGCTAGACTCCTGAATATTCATGAGATCCTGACTTCATTACCCATGGATGACTCACCAGAATCCCACTGCATATCTGTTCCACCTTTATGAGATTTTATTTCAGATAGGGTAAAAGCAAACTTTTCTGAGCACTGATAGAATTCTTACATATTATAAGCCCAGTTGTTTAAAAAAAACAAAAACTAGAGGGGGCCGGCCCCATGGCTGAGTGGTTAAGTTCACGCGCTCTGCTTCGGCAGCCCAGGGCTTCACCAGTTCGAATCCTGGGCACAGACATGGCACCACTCATCAGGCCATTCTGAGGCGGCATCCCACATGCCACAACTAGAAGGACCCATAACTAGAAATACATAACTATGTACTGGGGGGCATTGGGAGAAAAAGGAAAAATCTTGAAAAAAACAAACAAACTAGAGAGTGCCCATCAAAATAGAACACATGCTTTAACTATGTGGATCAGGAATAACGTACACATCACAGAGTATATAAACTCACAAAGAAACAGCTCCCTCTTCATCTCAATATCTTTCCTCTAAATAAGGAAATCTCCTTATAAGACTACTGTCTATAACAGTTTCCTAATACTACCAGTTGCTCTCTTAAAATCTTTTTTGACTTTTTGGGACCAGTAAGGTTACAGGTGTGACATTTAACTCGCCCCAATACTGCAAATGAAAACACAGATCCATGACTATAGGCAAAAGATACTCAGCTGTGACCTACACACAAAACTATTCATATCCTGTAACCAACTTCCCTGACTCTGGTTTACAAAATCCACCTGAAATAAGCTAGTGAAGCTCGATTTTAAAAAAGATTATGTAACTGAACTAATAAATGGAAATTACTTTGATTATTATACGTCACATCAAGGTAAGGAGGGAACACACATGCTGCAATTCATAGGGTCCTTTTATACAATAAAGTTACGAAACAAACTAAAACATGATCCCATGGTAAGAGACATCTCAAAGATCCTCTTGTCACTAAAATCATACCTCTAGAGTCTTTGGTATGTCCCATTCCCAACCTTACTCCATTCTAGGGGATTCAACCATTTAGTTCTTAGCTGTGAATCCAGCAGCCAAAAAAAGACTGCTATGTGTTCAGCTGACAACTGAAAACAAAGTCAACAAGCTTCTCTGTAAAAAGATAAAGCCAATAAATTAACCATATTAAAAAAGTAGATTGAAAGTAGAAAAGCAGAAAGAATGCTAAGTAAAAGCTGATATAGTGGGGAAATTGTAGATCACCAATATAAAAGGACAGCACTCTTGGGGCGAGCCAGGTGGCATAGTGGTTGAGTTTGCGCACTCTTTCTGGTGGCCCAGGGTTCACAGGTTCGGATCCCACATGCAGACCTACACACCGCTCATTAAGCCATGCTGTGGCAGTGTCCCACGTACAAAATAGAGGAAGACTGGCACGGATGTTAGCTCAGCAACAATCTTCCTCAAGCAAAAAGAAGATTGGCAACAGATGTTAGCTCAGGGCCAATCTTCCTCACCAAAAAAAAAAAAAAAAAAAAAACTACAGCACTCTAGTCATTTGGCATAGAGAGTAACGACCCATACAACAAGAAGTTCTGGGAACTTCAAGGTATTATAGCATAATGCAATAATTCATGATAAAAACAGCATATCTCAGAATCATATTCTGTTGGTGCCATAAAAGGAACTTAGAAATTATCTTGCCCAACTCCATTCACCCTTCAGTTTACAAATGAACTACAACCAAAGACGCTAAGATCACACAACTAATCAGAGACAAAGCATGGTCCAGAACCTAAATCACAGCCCAAAGCTTTTTCCCTACTACAGCAATCTGATTGAGAAAAAAAGATAAATTATATTTGGCACACTGTAAGCTGACAGGGAGAAACTGCAACACATTCTTAAAGAGTTTCTTTTTTTAAAAAAATGGTTAACTTAGTGGATAAAATTCGAGCCTTGAAATAAAAAAAACTCCACTTTGCCATTTAATAGTTATGTGACCTTAAAAAGCTAGATGACTAAGAAAAGCACTTAACTTCTTTGGGTCTCTGTTTCCTTTATCTATAAAATGAGAAAATATTTCACTCCTAATTAACATTTAACATTTATAGAACTCATATTCTGTAGTAGGTGTTGTTCTAGGCACTTTCCATACATTAATTCATCTAATCCTCAAAACAATCTCACTGTCTCCATTTACCACATAAGGAAACTAGAGCATAAAGAGGTAATATAACCTAATTAAAATCACAAAGCGGAAGTACACAGTAGAGCCAAGATTTAAAAGGCACTTATACTTACGTTAGGGGATAAAGTTTTGCTCTTTCAAAAAATACGTCTAGGGGCCAGCACCGTGACCAAGTGGTTAAGTTCGCGTGCTCCACTTGGGCAGCCCAGGGTTTCACCAGTTCACATCCTGAGCGCAGACATGGCACAGCTCATCAAGCCATGCTGAGGCGGCATCCCACATGCTACAACCAGAAGGACCCACAACTAAAAAAATACACAACTATGTACCGGGGGGCTTTGGGGAGAAAAAGGAAAAATAAAATCTTTAAAAAAAAAAAAAAATATGTCTACGTGAATCATGAAGGCTGCATAGCACACAGGCTTTGGAGTCAGACAGGCCTAGATTCAAGTACCAGCTCTGCCACTTCACTTCTCTGAGCCAGAGCTTTGTCCCCTGTGCAATGGGGTGAATAGTATCTATTTCCAACTAAATGAGACAGGCTAAAAAAATACCTATAAGTATCTGCCAAACAGTATACACTCAATAAATGGCTTCAGGGGAAAAAAAAATAACCACAAATCTGAAATAAAACATTTTGTTTATACATACGTGTGCATTTCTCTGAAAAACCGAGCTTAGAAAAATACTAACTGTGCTCTACTTATTAAGACTAGTTTTATGCAGCAGAGGGAATGCATATGTACAGGTATGTGTGTACACATGTATCACTTTTTTAATCTACCACTGTTTTTTCAAAATAACAGACAATATTTTTTTTAGAGCAGTTTTAGGTTTACAGAAAAACTGAGTGGAAAGTAGAGAGAAACTCATATGCCCCTTCTCCCTACCACCACACACACAGGTTCCCTTATTATTAACATCTTGCATTAGTGTGGTAGGTTTGTTACAATTGATGAACCAATGTTAATAAAATAGTAACTCAAGCCTACAGTTTACATTAGGATTCATTCTTTGTTTTTTACATGCTATGAGTTTTGGCAAATGCATAATGACATGCATCCACCATTACAGAATCAGACGGAACAGTTTCACTGTCCTAAAAATCCCATACTCCACCTATTTGACCCTTCCTCTTCCAAATGTCATATAGTTGAAATCATACAGTATGTAATCTTTTCAGACTGGCTTTTTTCACTTAGCAATATGCATTTAAGATTCCTCCATCTAGTTTCTTTTTAGAACTGAATAATATTCCACTGTCTGGATGTACCACAGTTTGTTTATCCATTCACCTACTGAAGGACACCTTGGTTGCTTCCATGTTTCGGCAATTATAAATAAAGCTGCTATAAAATTTGTGTGCAGGTTTTTGTGTGAACATAAGTTTTCAATCCATCTGAGTAACTACCAAGGAGCATGATCATGAGATCATATGATAAGATTATGTTTTGCTTTGTAAGAAACTTCCAGACTGTCTTTTATCTAATGTGGCTGTAACATTTTGCATTCCCACCAGCAACAAACGAGAGTTCCTATTGCTCCATAGCCTCATCAACATTTGTTGTTGTCCAAGTTCTGGACTTCAGCCATTCTAAGAGGTGTGTAGTGGTATCTCACCATCGTTTGAATTTGAAATTCCCTGATGACATATGATGTTGAGCATCTTTTCATATACCTATTTGCCATCTGTACATCTTCACTGGTGACGCATCTATTCAGTTCTTCTACCCATTTTCTAATTGGATTGTCTGTTTTCATGTTGTGTAGTTTTAAGCATTCTTTGCATATTTTGGATCTCAGTCCTTTATCAGATACATGTTTTACAAAGATACTCTCCCCATCTGTGGTTTTTCTTTTCATCCTCTTAACAGCGTCTTCTGTAGAGCATAAGTCTTCAATTTTAGTGAATTCCAACTTATCAACTTTTTCTTTCATGGATTGTACTTTTGGTGGTGTTGTATCTCTTTTTTAACTCAACTTTAAAGGTGAAAGGCATATTTAAATGTCAGGCTGCCCAGCCTGCAAAGCTAGGTTTTTGTATGTACGAATATTATACCCTTTCCCTAGGAGCAAATCTCAAAACTGAAGAACAATTATCCTATCATATTCAAACTATAAAACTTAGTCAAATATTCAGGAATTTTTCTGAAATACAAATAGGAGAAAATATTAAAAATTAAGGTAAAAAATTATTTAAACATACTTATTTTCTTGAAAAATTCCAAGTAATGTCTTGCAAACAATGTGACATAGAACTCAGGAAATTATTTACCTTCAAAATATTAACTGAATAGAAAAGTTTAACTTTTGTTAATCCTAATATATACAACCTCTCGAAAAGAAGCTATGTAAAAATAAAATGTCCAGGCTTTACTTCCCCATTATAAAAGAACAATCACATGTCCACTATATTAAAGATGCTTAAGATAAAATTAGAAAAAGACACCTCACTGATACACCAAGAGGATCATTTTAAGATAAATTACGTGAGACTTATAAGTAAATACATACTTACTAGTTCATTGCTTATTCTGTATCTGGTACTATGCTCGATAGTATAGGGGATACAAAGATGAATCAACTCAGAATACACTAAGAGCAAATACACATAAATTCAGTACTCCCCCAAATCCCTTCAAATAAATTAAATTTTCTTTTTACATGACGGCATTAAGTTTGTGTACAAAACTAATATGAAAAGAATACTGAATTCCAGCATTCCTCTGGAAATTTCCTTTTATTTTTTATATAAAAATGGCACATAGGAGAAGGCTAAACTAAAAAACCTATAAACTACATATATCTACTCCAGAACTCCAGCTATTCATCCCACCCAAAAACACCTATAATGATGGAAAAGCTCAATCTCACCATATCATATGAAGGCTTGCAACCCTGGGCTCAGGCCAGAAGGTCTTTTCTCAAAGTTTGAACAAGGGTGGTACAATGGCTGCAATCCTAAACATACTACCTATATGCTTAAAAGTACCAAACTTACATCCTAATCCAGACCTCTCTTCCAAACTATAGGTTCATATCCAGTTGCCTACTTGGGTATTTAATAAATAACTCAAATTCAACATGTCCAAAACTGAATTCCTGATCTTAATCCCAAAACCTGCTCTACCCAAACCTTCCCTAACTCCAGTGTACGAGCCTGCTAAGTTGAATCAGTATGTTTTCTGAATACTTACAATTAGTGAGCAAAATGGAAAAGATGTTATCAAGCAACTAATCAAAGGAAGTAGTAACAGGAAAACATATCTCACTGAAATAAATGGACACTAGCCCTTCCCAATCCCTGACAGAACAGTTAGGTGACAGAACTGTATCAGCCAGTTAGATGACTCACTTGGTCAAAGAACCAATAATTCAATGCATCTCTACAAATCTTTATGGAGCACGTACAATAGGCCAGCCACTGTTCTGGGTACTTAGGATACATCAGTGAACAAAAAAGACAAAAATCCCTGCCTTTATGGTTTAAGTCCGGGGGTTGGGGGCACAATCAAAAAAAAACAGTAAAAGTAAAAATATGTAAATTAAACAGTATGTTAAAAGGTGTGAAGTGTTGTAGAAAAGAGAGAAAGCAGGTGACAGCGCAAGTGCACAGTGGTACCATATAGAGGGGGAGTGTAATTTTAAACAGACGGTCAGTCCTCATTGAGAAAGTGACACCTTGAGCAAAGACTTGATAGGGTGAGGGAGTTAGCCATGCAGATATCTATGGAATGAGCATTCCTGGCAGGGTAAGGAAGAGCGTGCCTGGTTAGGTGGAGGACAACAAGGAGGCCAATGGCTGGATGGCAGGAGTAGAGTGAGTAGGAGAAAGAAGGGCAGCAAGGGCTGAGAGTGAGGGTCACATCATATAGGGAAGAGGTTGGAAAACTCTGTTTTTAAAGGACCAGATGATGAATACTTAAGGCTTTTCGAGCTATAAGGTCTCTACTCAATTCTACCTTTGTAGAGCAAAAGTAGCCATAGACAATATGTGAACAAATGGGTGTGGCTGTGTTCCAATAAAACTTTATTTATGGGTACTGAAATTTCAATTTCTTATAATGTTCATGTCACAAAATATCAATTTTTTTAATTTTTGAATCATTTAAAAATGTAAAAACCATTCTTAGCCCACACATCATACAAAAACAAGTGGTAGGCTAAATATGGTCCATAGGCTGTAGTTTGTCAACTCCTAATATAGGCTGTCCTTCTATTCACTTGAAGGACTGTGGTTTTTACTCTGAGTGAGATTGGGAGTCCTTAGAGGGTTTTGAGCAGAGAAGTGATGATATCTGACTCATATTTTTAAAAGGAAACAATGATTGCTATGTTGAAACAGACAGTAGAAAGGGCAAGGGTAGAAAGGAGACCACTTAGGAAACTGAGTGATCAAATTATGGATATATTCTCAAGGTAAAGATGACAGGATTTCTGAGTAAAATGGATGTGCAGTGTGAGCAAACTGGAGGCATCAGGACTGACTTCAAGGTTTTTGGCAAGAGCAATGGAGTTAGGGAAGGTATGAGTAGAGCAGGTTTTGGGATTAAGATCAGGAATTCAGTTTTGGACATGTTGAATTTGAGTTATTTATTAAATACCCAAGTAGGCAACTGGATATGAACCTATAGTTTGGAAGAGAGGTCTGGATTAGGATGTAAGTTTGGTACTTTTACGCATATAGGTAGTATGTAAAGCCCCAAGATCACCAAGGGAGTAGGTATACCAGTGAATGGGAAAAGTAGAAGGAAAGAAGAGGTACAACTATACTCAGAGATGGAGTGGCCTGAGAGGTAAGAAGAAAACCTAAGAGTGTGCTGTTCTGAAGCCAAGTAAAGAAAACTTATAAATGAGGCAAGCTCTTTGCAGTAAAAACAGAGAATGGAAATCCTGAGTTCTTGCCCTCGTTTTACTAGCTAGGATAATTCAAAGACACCTATATTTGGAAGTCTTGTATACTACCGTGTATAGTTTTGCCATGTTTTACCATTTACAGGAATTTATTCTCTCCTATGCTATTCTATCCCTACTTTGGCCCATCTTTAGAGAAAACTGTACCTTGAGAACATCAGACTCCCCCTTCAAAATCTCCAGTGACTAGTCATTACCTAAGCAACTGGCATTCCACTCAGATATTTTGTGTGGCACCAAAGTCTTCATAGGACAACACTAACGTAATTCTTTCACTGTCATTTCTCTCACCACTGTAGTACTAGCCAAAACAGGAATGACTCTTCCCCAGAACACCTTGCAATGTGCTACTGCTAAGCTTTAAGTTAAACCTTGCCCTTACCTGGACTGCAGACTCAGCTCCACCATGATTTGTCGTTCTACTTACCAAATGTCCATCTCAAATCTACTCCTCCATGAAGCTTTACCTAATACCTGAGTTTAATATAACTTCTTCCTTCTTTGAGCCATCCAGCACTTTTTCAACTTCCTTTATGACATTTCTACTACTCAGTTTTAGTTATTTTTATAATAAGCTCCTTGATGTAATGACTTACCTTTATCTCTCCACACAGCACCAAGAACAATGCCCTGCACTCAGGAGAGGCTCAATAAAAATCTGAATTCAACCCCAGATTTATCATTCCTTAGAGAATGCCATAACTGCAGAATCCAAGAAGGTTCCATCTCTTCCTGTATATTTCCATAGCAGTCATCATCACAGTGACTTACAGGGAATTTCTGACTCTTCCTCCTCCATAAGCACAAATTCCATTATTTATTTCACATCTCGGATTAATCCCCCAAACCCTCTCCCAATCCCTCAGGACTTTATTATGTAGCTCACTGACACACATTCACCTCTACTTCTGGCATAATTTGTAGCAATTTCAATAACCACTTAGATGACTCTTCTAAAATTCTGGACTCTTCATTCACGTATTCCTTTCTTCTTTCCTTAGACACCCACTCCCCACCAGGGCCCATAATCTACTAATCTACCACTTTTCACAGTCCCTCACTCTTCTCACACCCTCACTTCTGTTCTTACCCAACTGAAATTACACAATCTATCATTTATCACTCACTCACACCTGCAGTTCCTTTTGTTATCCTCTCCTGGCAAACCCCCAACCCTGGTTAAATCCAACCCTCTTAGCCACACCACACCAGTAACCCTGGACAGCCGAATGTGGCTGGGAGAGAAAAATCAAACAATTGTGCTAATTGATCTTTTTTTTAAATTGATTATCTAACCTCAAAAAGCCAAACAACCAATAGTTCTCAAACAGTGGTGGTACTGCAACTCTGGGGGATTTGAAAATGTGAGGCAGAGCTTTCTTGTTGTCACAATGACTAGGTGGTTAATCCTGTATTTGATACCCTGGAATGCTAAACATCTTTCCATGTCCAAGGAGCTCCACTGAAAAAAAAATAATCATCAATTCATTTTCCCTCTTTCCTAACAATTATTTCACATCTTCTCTTGTCTCTTCGAACATTGATATCTCCTTCTCATAGCCCACTTTCAACTGATCATCCTGCTTTCTATTTCATGCAAAATACCCACCTTGCTGTATCTTTTCCCATATATTCTTTCTTCCTTCCTTCCTTTTATTATGAATGACTTGTCCCTAATTCCTATGTAACAAAAATCTCTCAACTCAAACCCTACTAGATCCCAGCAGCTTCTCCTACTCGGGGATATCAGTCCAGCAATCACTCCCTCTCCTCTCTCCTGAATAACTTTCCTTGACCTCTTGCCTCCCCACAGCCCAAATCTCTGTCCCTTTTACGGCATAATTCTTTGAGTTTACGCTTTCAGTTTCCATTTCCCCTTCTCCTTTTCTGTCTTAAATTCACACCAATCAGCTTCTCACCCCAGTGCTCCACTGAACCAGCTCTTGTCACGGTCCCCTAAGACTTTCATGGTGGTAAATGCTGTGAACAATTCTCAGTCCTCATCTTAGTCGATCTCTCAGCAAAAGGTGACACAGACGACTGCTCCCTACTTGAAACATTTTACTTTCCTTGTCTTCCATGCAGTCTACCACTCTCTTAGTTCTCCTTCTACTTCATAAATTACTCCACCATCTCTTTTCTTTCTTATCTCCACAACTTCTAAATGCTGGAGTGCCTCAGGACTCAGCCCTCACACAATCTCTTCACTATCTTACACACACTCCCTTGGCAATCTCATCTAGGCTTGAGGTTTTAAACACGGTCTATACAGAGGACTCCCAAATTTATATCTCCCTGAGTTCCAGACTCACGTTCCAATACGTAATCAACATATCCACTTGGATGTCTAATAAACATCTTAAATTTAATGTGTCCCAAACCAACTCTTGACCTGCCCCCGCCCCCCAAAAAAACAAAAACTTTCCTCCTCCCAACTTTCCCTCTCTCAAGAAAAAGTAACTACTCCATTCCTCCAATAGTGCATGCCAGAAACTTGGGAAGCATCCTTGACACCTCTTTTCCTCTCCCACCCCTCATCTAATCCATCACCAAATTCTTCACCTTTACCCTGTTTTCTTGCTTCCTCACCTAGAGTTTATTCTCAGCAATAGCATCGAGTGTTCCCTTTAAAATTTAAATTAGGTCATGTCATTCCTCTGCTCAAAACTTTCCAGTGGCTTCCAGTCTCTGAGTAAACACCTTATAATGGGCTATAAATCCCTAATCATCTGATTCCCATTAACTTCTTGACCTTATCCTCTATTGCTCCCCTTCTCATTCACTATGTTCCATCCACACTAATATCCTTGCTATTTCTCAAACAATTCACACATTCCCCCCATTCAGAGCCTTTATACTTGCTAGTTTACCCCAGATATCCACATAACTCTTCTTACTTCAGGTGTCCGCTCAAATGTCACCTAACATAAGCCTATCCCTCATCACCCAATGTAGAACAGAAACCCCTCCTCCAGCACACCTCTGACCCTTTTCTATTTCTCTCTATAGGATTTACACTATTGGCATATGACATCTTTACTTTGCTTATTCTTTGTATACCTAGAACAACGCCTGGCACAAAGTAGAAACTCAAGTGAATTTCTCAAAGTATTTTCTTATTCAGCATAACATTCAATGCTCATGACAGCCCTGAAAAGTAGAGAAAAATAGAATAAATGGTATAAATTTCTTTTATAATCTTTGAAAATACGAAATCACATATACAAAGATGTTAAATGATTTGCCTATGATCACACACTGGTCGAGCCATCCCTAGAACTGGGGCTGGGTCTCTAGCATCTTTCCCAATTTACGCCACTGTCTCCACGAGCAAATCAAAGAGTAGGTGTCTACTTAATTTTGCACAGCAATCTTTCAAAGTTCCACTTGAGATCTAGTCCTTTAAATCAAGATCAAACATGAAGTAGTACCTGAACTGTACATGCCTCAGTAGCTATTTATTTTCTTCTCACTAAAAGGCTGTGATAGAGTTCATCAGACTATTTTTAGAATTTACAGATCTTCTGACAATTGTCATCAAAACGAAAAAGAGTACTGAATGTGCCAAGGAACAGTTAAGAATTCAAAGTATTCTCTGTCCTCCTGTGCCCAATGCAGCACACTTAACACTGAAACGTAAACCAGCACCTTGGTAAACAAGCTTCAAATAGTGTCCTTGGTTTTCAAAAGACTTCTATTGTCATTCTACAGAACAGAGCACGGCAAAGAAAACATATCTGGAAATAGAATGGACACAATTATTTCTCTTAATTAGCTAGGTTTGCAAAACGACCTCAGAACCTACAATCTAGTTATAAACAGGCAGTATTGTTAAAAATCACCAATTCTAAAACAAATAGAAGTCATTTTATTTTCACCTTGGCAAAATAAATAATAGGTTTTCAACTACAAAAAAAATTGCATAAATTCACCAAGCAGTGCATCAGTACAGAAAATTATTCATCTACAACAGGGCTGAAAAATAAGAAATATGTTAGATCCTTCAGTAATATAACAATTTAATTTCCAAACTCTTGCCAACACTCATTCTCCTCTTTCTGGCATCCTCTGCCACAGTTGGAAACTGTGTATCTAGGTCAGAACAGACAAGTAGCTTTTCAGAACAGCTCAATATCTTCAGCACAAGTGTTGATATTATAATTCAATCCTTTCACAAACTCCTTTTAAAATACACCCTCATGTAAATCACAAGATTAGTACTGTACAGACAGTACAGTAGTCTGATATTTATGGAAAGCCATTGGAAAAAAAATACTTAAATGCTAGATTTAGAAAACCGATAGAAGTAATGGACTAAAGAAAAATATGAGATGGGCAATACAATGTAATTAGTATAAGAGCAATGGATTCAGGGTCAGAAGATTTGCCTTCTAATTCCAGCTCTGGTAATAATGAGTTAGCCAATTTTGAACAAACTTCAACCTCTCTGAGCCTCAATTCCTGCATTTATAGAGTAAAAGGGTTGGATTACACTTATATTACTTTTTAGGTACCACATGTTTAAACATGATTCTATGATAAACCAGAAATCTACAAGTACAATTTTATATGAGACAGATTAAATTTATTCCTTAAAAGTATACATTTTTAGAATGTAATCATATTTTAAATATTGTAGATAAAACTAAAAGCCAAATAAGTGGGGAAACTTGAACAATGAATATGTGATAACATTATGGAATTATTTCCAGAGGGTGATAATGGTATTGTGCGGGTTTCTTTGGGGGGGGTATTCATATCTTGTATAGAGATACATACTAAAGCATTTACAGGGGAAATTATATGAAAATCTGGGATTTTCTTTAAAATAATCTAGTTGAGGGGATGAGGAGGAATGAAATAAGATTGACTGTATGTTGTAATTATTGAAAATTGACGATGGGGGTTCTCTCTACTTGCATATGTTTGAACATTTCCATAAGGTTTTTAAACAGGAACAAATTTATCAAGAATCTAAACAACCAACTTTCAATTTATCTGTAGTAAAATGAGATTTTCATATGTCATATTTTCTTCAAGCACAACATGTCTGCTTTAGAGAACTGATTATTTAACTGTGCAAAACCAAAGAAGGTGAAATTATCAAGGCATAGAACCATCTTGGGAAGCAATTTAGTAATAACTAATAGTCAAAGATGTGGATCTCCTACAAGGAACAGTACTATTTCTGGTTACATTATCTAGAGAAACTCCAACACATAAACACCATAAAGACAGATAACACCAAGGTTCACTACAGCAGTGAACTGTTTATAATCATGAAATACTGGAAACCTAAATGTTCATCAACAAAAGACTGAAAATATAAATAGTGCAGTTAACGAACTACAGTGTTACATTTCATCATGTCTAAGCTCAAAACAATGTTAAGTGGAAAAGCTAGCTGCAGAATAACATGTACAAAGTGATGCCCGTTATATAAGCTTGAAAATAAAAAAATAATGTTACATATAATTTATAGATACATACACACTTTTTTTAGTATAAAAACATTCAAGGTAATGACAAAAAATTGAGGAGTGGTTATTACTGGAAAAAGAAGGAAAAGAACAAGGATACACAGACAGTACGTATATGAGCTACTATTTCTTAGGAAAATAATCTGAAGTAAATTTGGCAAAACATTAGCATGTGAAAAAACTATGTGTGGTATATAGTTATTTATTATATTATACTTTACCCAAATGCCTGAAAAAAATTTATTATTTCAAAATATTTTTAAAATTATGTCCACATGTGTAAAATATTCAAAACAAAAGGAAGCTTGGTCCTCTCAAGCAGGAAACATTTAGCTCTGGTCTTAGCCTTCAGAGATTAGCAAATTTTTCAATTTAAACTAAATATTGATATTGGACAGAAGATACAAAAAAGTTCCCTCATCAAAAAGATTATAAAGTTGGTTTTTTTAAGTGAAATAAACATAGAATCATCCAGGGGAATAACCAAAGACTTTCAAAGTATTAGAGAGTGCAGGCTAAAGTCACTCACTGTTATGAAGGTCCCAAAGCACTACAGGAAGCAATACTGCTCATAAACATTCTAATTTTAAATAAAAAGTCAAGTAATACTTTCTTTCAGGCAGATCTATGGAAAGCTCAGGGTGTTTCCCAAGTCTCTCTAACCTGGCAGATCTCAACCTCCAAGTTCTGTCTCCCCTGCAGATTTTGTCAGGGTTTGATTACAGGATTTGTCATGGGAAGGTCTAAAGTAGGGTTTACTCTAGGGCAGAAGTCAGAAAACTTTCTCTCAAAGCGCCAAACAGTAAATATTGTAGGCTTGCCAGCCCTACAGTCTCTGTGACAACTACTCAACTTTGCCATTATTGGGTGAAAGCAGCCAAACAATATGTAAATGAATGGTCATGGATTTGTTTTAATAAAACTTTGACGGAGTTTGCCCATCCGTGCTTTACCTCACCGTCTTTCCAGTGTTTCGCCCAGATGCCTGGGGTGTCAATCAGGCCTCTCAATTCTGCCTGAGCTCCAATATCCCTCAGCTGTACAACCTCTAATATCTCTGTTCCACTCCCAACCCTGGGGCAGCGACTCTGATAAACCTTCCAGTCTTTCTCCCTCATGGGCAGCCCAACCCTTTTCCAAGAACTCACAGGGGACCCACATACAAACATTTGGGAACCCCTCTTATACAGCTTCCTCTTTTCCAGCGTCCTGCCTTAAAGATTCTAGCCACTTTAGCTGTCCCAAATTCTGAGCTCAGCACAGTTAGGCCACTATGCTCTGCTTGGACTCCAGCTCAGGAAATTTTTCTCAGGCAAAAAGCAGGGGCAATTGTGGGGCTCATTGCATGAATTTCTAGATCACAGGCCTGTTTCCTAGAGCCTGAAAGAGTTCTCATATATTTTGTCCATTTTTCATGGTTTTCTATGGCAGGACAGCTAGTTCAGAACCAGTGACTCCATCGTAGCCAGAAGCAGAAGTCAAAGTCAGTAAACATTCTAGTTTCTACGATATATGAAGACTTGTTGGGGCACCGCTAAATCTGAAGGTATGGTGTAATCTAAAGGGTGTTATGGTGAGAACAACTAGCCATTCATTCATTCATCCACCCATCCATCCATCCATCCAAAAAATACTTAACGTACCAGGATAGTGCTGACTTTATGTCTCCAAGCCTCAGTATTAGCACAGCCTAAAGTAGGACTATAACCCGCCCTGCCAATCATACAGGTTTCACATAAGGATTAAAGTTGAGAAAAGGCACATAAAAGCACTTGATAAAGCACTACACAAATACAAGTTATTTTTGTGATGGCAATAATCATACCCTTATTAATAAAACACAAGAAGTTCTCCACGTACATTTTACAACATATAAAAGAATGCCTGTGAAAGAGTATGGTGTGTGTAGGGGGGTGTATGGGCACATGATTGGACACAAATGCACACGTGCTCTGGAAGGGAGGGGATTCTAGAACTCAAATCTGCCAGAGAACAGAGTACATATATGGAAGTGACAGGAGATATGGATATCTGCCATACAAATGCTGTTGATAAGCTGAATGAATAGCAGAATAGCATTTAAGTGAAGTATTTTTGAAATTTAAAATCAGGGTATAGAAAAAAGTTTTGAAAATGTGTTACTATAGAATGCTTCAATACAAATTTCTTTAGGTTAAATTTTATCCCCAATTATTTTAAAGTTCAAGAACAGAAATAATTTCCAATATGTATAATATATTCTTGTAACATCCTTTTAATATTTGTCTAAATGTATCACAAAGGTCATAATCATTTTCTCAGTAGTCAATATACAAGAAAAATTGAAATATATGAAAAGTCCAGAGAAAGGGTAAATCATTCAAGAAACATAGAGGCTGGTGAGAGTTTAGGGGAAAATTATGCTAGCAGACCAGTGATCCCTACTCAGGTACCCAAGTTTAAAGCATAAATGTGAATCCAACTTTTACCAAAGGCTTATTTTCTATTGTGGGTTGGGGATGAGCGATGAGTAGCTATATGCACTGGTATATTCCCAAATGCTTTTTGTTCTGCTTTCATTTTCCTAAATAATTTTCTTCCTTCTCTGTTGTTCTACCACTGCAATCTCAGGACTCTAAATAAATGTCAGCTGTAATGTTAACAGATGTTGGCATATAAAATGAGAAAAAGAAAAGCAAACAATTCCTTAAAGACACAAAAGTGTTGAGTATAAAATAAAATATATTTGAGTATATTAAAATCAAGAACTTTTGGTCATCCAAAAAACACCCTAAAGAAAGTGAAAAGACAAGTTACAAACTGAAAAGACTTTTGGAATACATACATCCAAGAAAAGTATCAAAAATAGATAAAGATGACTTAAAATCCAAGCAAAAAGCACAAACAACCCATGAGTAGGGGAAAAAAAAAAAAACAGAAAAGAGTCATGAACAGGCATTTCACAGAAGGAAAAAAGAAAAACACAAGACCAGTAAAAATGTAATATCATTGTATACCCATTCATGTTGCAAAAATTAAAAAGTCTTACAATACCAAGTGTTGGAAAGGATATGGATCCATAGGGTCTTTTACAGATTGATGGTGGAAAAAAATGTTTGGCATAATTTCCACAAATTGAATAATCCCATACTCCATTACCCATGAATTTTACTCCTAGGTATACACGAAGAGAAACTTGCCCATGTTCAAAAGACATGTTTTAGAATGTTCATAGCAAAACTGTTGACAATAGCAAAAACCTGGAAAACACGTAAAATGTCCATCTGCAGGAGAATGAACAAACTATGGTACACTATGTAATGGATTACTATTCCACAAAGTGAAGGAACTACAGTGACATGTAACAATATAGATAAATCTTAGCAATACAATACTAAGTAAAAATACTAAGTCCCAAATCACTACAAACAGAATATCTTTTTTGTAAAATTAAAACCAAAATAAAAAGATATACTTTCTAAGAATCCATAAAGATGTGATAAAGCTAGACAAAAACAGAAAGCAAGGGGATGACGAAGACAGAATTCAGGCTGTGAAGTCTGTGGAGACGGCATGGGGATGGGATGATTAGGGAACCTACGAAGTCAGACACAGGTTATGAGGAGCTACCTTATGTTCTGGCGGTGGGTTTACAGGGGCTTATTAAATTTTTTAAAATAAAATAAAAACAGGCTAAACATGGGCCAATGAAAGCATGTCATAAACAAGAATTACAGCTAATCCATTATCCAATTCTGTGCACATTATATCCAATTTTTTAAAAAGCTTCTTAGCCTATGTTAAATTTTTTACTAAATTGACTTCTAGTCTTCCTGATTGGAGTATAATTTTTTTTTTACTTCAGTGAAATTCACTCAACTGCAAACAGTTATTATACTATTTTCCCAATGTAGATAACTTAAAAAATATGAATTGCTGATATAGTATCCAAGTTATTACATCTGAGTATAAGTCACATACTGTGATTTGACTCATGGTATATTCAGTATAACAGTATTCGGGAAACTGCAATTTAATAAGTACTCTTAGCTTGCTACATACTGGAAAGGGAACTAAAACTTCCATGATCCATAGAAAATATCCTTGCTTTTTATAAGATGACTTGTTTCCCATCTAACCCTTAAACTATAGACGCCAACTTAAAAGAGTCTTCTTATTCATAAATGAGACTTTCAAGTCAACCTCAGTATTTTTTTCTGAACCTCCGTTCAGAAAAAGAACAAGTACAATGGAAAAATTCTTCCTTAATGCAGGTTTTCTCAGTTATTATACAACTTAAAATTAGGAGCCAGCCCAGTGGTGTAGTGGTTAAGTTAATGCACTCTGCTTTGGCAACCTGGGGTTCACGGGTTCAGATCTCAGGCGTGGACCTACACAGTGCTCATCAAGCCACGCTGTGGCAGCATCCCACATACAAAATAGAGGAAGATTTGCACAGATGTTAGCTCAGAGACAATCTTTCTCAAACAAAAAAAAAAGAGGAAGACTGGCAATGGATGTTAGCTCAGGTCCAAACTTCCTCACAAAAACAAACAAATTAAAATTAGAGTTTTCATAACAACTAACTCAACCACTCAGTAAATAAATGCATATGTATCTATTTAACACTTCAGGAAAAAATAAGACTACAAAAACAATTTGTTCTACTCAATTTCTGCATTTTGCAATTTCCAATTAATATGGTATTTACAGAACTATATATTCACCTACCTCTGAGAGAAGTTTGCAAGGAAAACAGTATATAAATAACTGATAACACTCATGAAGAATGATCTTCATATGTAAAAAGGGTCCCCTTGTCTGAATTTCCAGTGGGAAACAAACTTCAAACTTCTAAAATTATGTTATTTATTTGATGGAAAGCTTTAAATTGTCCAACCATCTGGGTAATACCAACCCAGGGAAAAAAAAAAGAGAGAGAGAGAGAGAAAGACAAAGGGGAATGACCAAGCAACATAAGTCATGGTGTGAAAAATGGACTCAGCTATTTTGTAAAGTATCATTCACCTGTCAAACACTCCCAGATCTCCTAGGTTCCCCAAGACAGAAGCCCTCACATCACTATCAAGGATATCACCCTCAAAGAAGCAGGATAAGAACTTAAAGGTAATATAGAAATAGGGGTACTTCATACTGTATTATCACTAAGCAGGTAAGATACCAATTAGTGAAAAAACTTGCATCTTAATACACATTCCCCTACAATGTTATACAAAGCAATTCTTACAAAGTATTACACAAAGTAAATTCAGCATCACAGACAATCCTGTGTTCAAACTCTCACCATTTGATACATGGAAAATCAGACATAAATTATGACTCTTAGAAGATCATGCCAGCAGTATAGGGCAGCAATTAAATGCAAACTCAGGTCTGCTGATGCACTTTACAGAAAACTAAAGAAAAAAGAATAGAATATAAGTCAGGAGACCAGGGCTACAATGTTGGAATGGCTACTAACAGCCATAAAGGCCTTTCCCCTGGCCCTGTGGATTCTGCTTCCTGAAAAATAATACTTCCCGCCCTCTGTGCTTCACAAGGCTACTGCAAGGATCAACTGACTAACAGTTGTGGAGGCATTTTGAAAAGTACAGTGTTATGCAAACAGGGAAGATTAACCTTCCAACCTAACCAATGACAGTGAGTTCTGAACTCAAGGGACAGCAATACAATACCAAGAGTTTGTGACCAGTACTTTTTCAGCCTGCAACAAATTCTGCAATTCAAGAAGAATCTTGACTAAATCTCAGTTATTCAGTGTGTGATTCATAAGTTCATTTATCAAAACTCGATAAATTTATTAAGACAGGAGAACAGAATAGACGAAATTCTCTCTGCCTGTAAAGGTCTCCCAACCAATCCCTATCAGTAATAATGATGATGCCACAGTAATAATGGCAAGTCCTTAGTGTATGCCAAGCACTTGGCTAACCAATTTACATGCATTACTTCACTTAATCCTCAAAAACCCCCTGTGGGAGATGTGATTCTATCCATTTTACAGAGGAAACAGTAGTCTGGAGCAGTGAAGTAACCTCTCTGAGATCAAGCAGCTAGCCAGTGGCAAAGCCAGGATTCAAATCAGACCACCTGTGAGAGTGAGTCAGGCAGAATTCCATAATACATTGTTGAAAATGTTCTAAAACTCTATGAGAGAGAAGGTCCTCAGCTTCCAAGTGAGATTCCAGACTTCTGTCTTTCTAGACCACAAAGTTAGGTCTACTCTCATCTCCAATAACAATGAGAGAAAGAAAGAACTTCTAAAATCTGACTTCCCACTTTTCTGCTGGCAATTAGACTCAAGCATGCTTACTCAGTAACCTATTCTCAGAAATAAGATGCTGAACTCTTGGAATGAAATTTTCAAAACACCATCCTTAACTTCTTAAACCTTCTACCCTCACAACGCACTTAGCTTAGACAGTGTCTCCCCTAAGGAAGGCTTCCGGGATCTTGACCTCCACTTCTACTCCTTCCCAACCCTTTGCCCAGGCTTGGACTGAATTAATTAGCCCTCCCACATGCTCCCAGTGCACTAGTTTTGTCTTATGTTTCACCACTTACCAGTTCCGTAACTACACGCTCCTTGAAGGCAGATACCATGTTTTGTTCTCTGCTATATTCCTAATATATTTCATAGTGCCTGGATAGTAAGCTCTCAAATATTTGTCAAAAGAATAAACAAACGAATAAATGACTGATGACCCAATTATGACTCTGTCTTGGTACTTCTGGTGGGGCATATGAGCAGCTCCTCATCATTCTCAATAGCTGTAGCACAGGTAGACTCGTAACATAATAGACAGTCTTGTCATAGGGTTGTCTCTCAATCAGGATCTAGGCAAGGAGGTACTACAACCACAGTAACTGTGTACCCTTTGCTTGCTGAGAAGCAAATTCAAGTTCTTAATAGTGTGTTTCAATTGAGATGCTGACCATGATTCATTCTAAAGGTGCTTTATTTCCAGATAACTCATTTAAGAGAACTGCTCATATAAATAGCAAGGACTGCTGCCATATCATAAACAATTACATGACCAATCTTGTAAAATGATCACTTTGGCAGTTAAGCCTCCATTTTGGATGCCCCATGTTCCATAGAGTGTAAGAGACACTCTACATTAATCATCTAATTTAATATTTACATCAGCCCTACAACGTAAATAGCACATATCAGTCTCCATTTTAAGGGTGAGGAACTGAGACTCAGATGGTTAGGTAACTTGTCCAAGATTTGATCTTGTGGTGTAAATCTACAAGGGCACATCTACAATTTGAACCCAAATCTGTTAGGTGTCAAAACCTGTGGATCCCTACACTAAAGCGCCCTCAACTAAAAGAGACCTGCCTTATCCGCTCCATAATATATTGTTAGTCAACTGAAAATTGAGCTAAGAGGTCAGGAAGAGACAATAATCTAGAAACTTAAAAGGTAAGGTTAGGCTTTCCATTCAGAATTATATATAGATACAAACAACCCAAAAGATAAAAGGAGCTTCAAGAATCAAAATTGTCATACTGAATAAGAGTTACACAATGCTAAATGATGCTGTCAGGAGAAAATTTAAGTCACCGTTAGAAGTTGGCCTTTTTCAAAACAGTTATTCAAAATGATGGAGTAGAAGGATAAATTGGCCATCTGTTAACAGGGTTGTTAAAGGTTGGGAAAGCAGACCAGAAGGAAAGGAAGAGAGAAAAAGTCTCTTATTCCAAGACTAACAGAACACACACACAGTTACTCCCTTGCCAACATATAAGAAACACAAAGAATATGGAAAAAAGGAAAACTGTGACAGTATTTACAGGAATTCTCTTTTTTTAAAAAAGCTGCCAATTAAAACAAAAAGATTCAAATCATTAGTAATTAGATCACAGAATATTTGAAATACAATCTAAGAAACAGCACCATGTTTAGTTTCTCTAGACTTATAGCATGTGAAAGGCAATTTCTCTAGTGATATCATTCCATCTAATGCCTATCTACATGATTTTTAAACAAGTCACTAGATAAAGTAAAACCTCACTTAAAATTACTATTAGCTACTTGTTAGGCTATTGTCACTAAAGGCAACTGATTTAATGCTGACCTATTCTAACCTTAAAATAAATATATAAGTCAGGTCCATTCTTAAATTATTTCCCATCCCCTTGTATGACAATATTTGAAGACACTGGTATTTCAATACTGCAAATCCACACTGTGTCTCTGACACGTTTGCTTTTCTACTTCTTAAACATTAATGAGCCTTCACTTAAATGTATTTCTAGTCTGTCAGTCCTGATGCTTCAATGTCTTTACACAATTTCCCTCGGAATAAAATTTTAAAAGTAAAAGCAGTTTTTTATTCTTTATACCTATGGCAGAAGCTTAGTTAGCATCCTCAGGTTGCACACCATTTCTCGAAGAGATCAAATTAGGCAGAACCAAGAAATAATGTTTGTAAATTCAGCCACCAGCACAATTTCTACATCTCTCCTATGGTATCTTTATAGCCTTCTTCCACAATACACTGTTTCATCACAGATTTAACCAACACTAACTCCTTCCCTCTCTTCTGACTACAGATTCTTAACACAGAATGTTTTCACTGTGATTTTTATTGATAAAATGAATTACCTGAAGAGTGGATTACAAAATGACATGTAATCACAAAAATGATGCAATGGAAAAATGACCTAAGTGAATTCTATGACTTATCTATACAATAATACAACTTTAAAGGTTTCACATTCCCTACACCTAGGTGCACAGGTATGAAAACATAATTTGGTTAATAATATTAATCCTATATACATTCTGCTGGTGACTAGAACTGTGATTAACCATGTGCCAGGCACTGGTTACTAACATGCATAATAACAACAATAATAAAATGACGCCTAACACTTAAATTGTACTTACTACATTCTAGGCACTGTTCAAACTACACTGCACATATTAATGTATTTAATCCTCACAACAACCCTATGAGGTAAGTACTATTCTTATTTTGAATTCACAAATGAGGAAACTGAGGGTTTTGAAAAGTTAACTAGCATTACCCACACTATAAGTGAGGAAGCGACAGAGCTATTAATTGAAATTTAGGTTGGAACATGGAGTCAAGCCAAGCTCTTACCCTCTAAGTAATACTTTCCATTTTCCTTGTGTCACCCCATCCCCAAAGGACTCCCTGCAACCTAAAAGACAGAGAATAGGAATTTATGGTTCTCCACAATGAGGCACCACCTCACATAGAATCTTATCTCCAGCAACATGTATAAACTTCAACTAGAGCCAAATCAACCTTGCTGCCATCTCCCAGGTCCATCATTTAGCACTCCATGCCTTTTTTCATGTGATTTACCCCTGCCTAAAACAGCCTCTACAATCTCCACCCTCAACAATTCTGCCCAGGGTTCAGACAAAGTTCCACCTCCTTCACAGGACATTCTCTGACACTTCCAGCCAACTGTGAAATTCCCTTCGCATAAACTCGGTAATTACTGCAAGCCATCACCATTTAGATATTAATCATATACTGCCTCATACTGCAACCTGAATGCTTTTGGTATGCTTTTCTCCAAACTATAAATTGAGGGTAAGAATTATGTCTGAAAAGCTGGTATCCACCTCAGTCCACAGCACAGTGTTATACATATAACAGGAGCTTGATAAATACTGAACAGATGAGTATGTACTTTTATTTAGTGAGAGGCAGTAAGGCAAAGTGGGGAAAGCATAGGCATTGATGTCTGACAGACCTGGATTTTAATCTACCATTTGCTAGCTGTTTGACATTAGCAAGTAGTCCTGAGTTTCTATGCTCATCAGTACAAACAAAAATAAAACCAACATCTTACAGGGTTGTCATAAAATTTAAATGAGAGAAAAAAAAATTACCTTCAAAGCAGAGACAGACTGACAGCTCTCAATATTTATAATGGAAGCCAGAAAACAGAGGAATGGTATCTTCAATATGCTTAAAGAAAATAACTGCCAATACAGAATTCCATAGCCTTCAGGAATGAATGGAAATAAAGGCACTCAGAAAAACAAAAACTGAGAGTTAGTCACCAGCAGATCTGTACTAAAAGAAATTGTAAAGGCTGTTCTTCAAGCACAAAGAAAATTACAACAGATAAAAGATCAGAGATCCAGATGGGAAAAGAGCAAAGAAAGTGACAAATATATGGGTAAATCCAAATGAATATTAACAGTTATAGTGTTATAAAAATTAACAATATTGACTTATGGGGTTTAAATATACAGAATAAAGTACACAACCGTAACTGCATATAAGTTGAGATGAGGGTAAAGGAAGTTAAAGTGTCCTAAGATGCATACATTATCAAGACAAAGTATAATGGTATCAATTAACAATAGACTAACAAGCCAAAGACGTATGATTGAATTTTCTAAGAAAACCACCAAAAGAACTGAAAAAGGCTGTATAACTTCCAAAGTAACTGAGGGGAAAAAACTGCTTATAAAAAAAACACCCAGTGTCCTCATCTTTGTTTTTGTTTTTGTCAGTGTTCCTTTTAGGAGTCCAGATCAATTGTCTTATGGTATGCCGCTCCTTATGATTTCTCTGATTATTTCCTCACTTCTGGCAATTATACAACCAGGGGTGATGTTATGTAGTTCTTACTGCTTCAAGTCAGGGAGTACCTGATGTCAGCTCAGTGCTCCTAAGTTTAATCACTTGGTTAAGGTGTGAATGCCATGATACCCATACTGTAAAATTATTTTCCCTTTTGTTAGTAGTAAGTAATCTGTGACATGACACTTTAAGACTGTGTAAATATCCTTTTTAGCATCCACTATTGATCCTTGCCTTAACCAAATTATTACATTGGGGTTTGCAAAAAGGTGATTTTCTAATTATATCATTCCTCTTACATTTATTTTCTTGCAATCTTACGCAAAGAAGAGCTCTTTCTCTCCCTCCCTCTCTCTCTCTCCCTCCTCCCCCGTTTCTCTCACACTATGGACTGATTATTTTAAAATTCAATTTCTATTACCATCATTCTTTGCCATGCTCAAGTTGTCTCAAACTTGGCCCACAGTAGCCTTTATAAGTGAGCTCCTGTGTCCTTTGGACATGAGCTGCTAGTCTTTGATAACTCCTTTGCTTTTTGACACAAAGATGTCCTGGGCTCAGATAGCATTTTTCCTGCCCCACAACCTGGAACCAGCGATTTCCCCAAGGTTCCTTTTAGTGGGAAACGGTACTGAAAACCCAATTATCTAGGCACTAGGTGTGCTCATCTGCTTCTAGGCCCTTTCACTGGATAGAGCAAGTAAGTATATTTATTTTTAAAATCAAGAGTTCATATTGATATTTTCAACTCATTTTAAGGTTTTTTCCTTCTTGGTTTTATTTCTCTTCTACTGAAAATCTTGATTCATAATAACATTAATTTATATTTATTTATGTGTTTTATAATTAACAAAAATCATCAAGAGAAGTTTAACATCTCTTTGAGGTATATGCCTTCAGAGGCAAAAAGCTTCATGCCACTTTATAAATGTTTTATTTTTGATTTCTGACACAAATACAACAAAGGTTCTAGAGTAGAACAACAACAAGAAAGCAGAAAAGAAGGTGGGCAAGCCACTCTGGAGACATTACAGTCAGTCAAAATCCCACATGGATTTACACTGGGACAAGCTAAATTTCCTCTCTTTCATAAATTATACTCCACAACATACATTTTAAAGTTCTGAATCTTGGATTGCCACAGAATAAAATACAAGGAGTAAGAAAAAAAATCTACTCAGATTTTTATATTGGTTCTAATCTTTGTAAGATAGATATGAGCTCCGTTTATGAAGAAACTAAGAAATAAGAGACAAAGCAGACCAAATAAACACTAGCCCTTGCCTTGTCTAATCTGTGCCAAATCATGGACCCAAATCTTTCTTTGTAACTGTATCCTAAGAGCTGGGCACACCTTTAAACAAAAACACAATTCTTTATTCACAGAACAAAACAGCTTTTATTAACTCTCTCCCAGTTCAGGAACTAGAAAGGGCTATCTACTACCTACAACAGAATCTAACCAGATTCCATCTGCCTTGATTCAACCCTATCACCACTGTTTCCAATATAACATTCACTTCTAATTCCAGTCAGATCACTGAGTTCTTTCTCTCTCCCAAAAAGAAGCCAAGATTATTCTGGCCTCAGACATATTCTTTATTCATTTTCTTCATATACCTTTCACTGAGCATTTACTACGTATTTCCTATATTGTGTATGTAATATTAAGGAGATAAATAAAACATGAAATCTTATACCAAAGAGTTAATCACATAAAAGAGAGATACATGCAACTGATTAGGTAGACTCAAACAAGTATCATACTGGGGTACGAAGTCCTACTGAAAGAGAAAGATGTCAAAAAGATACCTGTAACCAACTGGAACTCATACGTACTGCTGATAGGAGTGTACAGTGGGAAAACTATTCTAGAAAACTTTTTGGCATTCTCTCCTAAAGATGAACATACACAGAAGCCATGACCAGTAATTCCACTCCATGTTACATACCCACAGAAATGTGTATATATGTAAACAAAAGACATGTGCAAGAATGTTCATAGAAGAACTTACCTGTATTAGTCAAAAACTGGAAATAACTTGTACGTCCACCAATAATAGAATGGATAGTGTTGTATTCATACAATGGAACAATGTGAAATCAACTTCTGCCATGCAAAAAAACATGGATGACGCTCACAAATGTTGAAAGAAATCATACACACAAAACATAACTTACAGCTTTGATTATATAAAGTTTGAAAATAGGGAAAACTAGTCAAGGTCAGGATAGTGGTTACCTGGTGGAGGCAGGAAGTAGGCAGTTTCTAGGAGTGGGGCATGAGAGGTTTCTGGGGTGCTGGTAATGTTCTATTTCTTCTTCTGGGCACTGGTTAAAAGGATGAAGTCACTTCATGAAAACTCATCATTATACACTTATAATTTATTACTCTGTTTTATTATACTTCAATAAAAATTTACTTAAAAAAGATAGATGAGAAAGAAGTCAACAGGGAAGTAAACTAGTATTTACATTCTACTAAGTAGGAAGCACCTAGTAAGTTCTAGACTCTGCAAGGAAATTATTTTATCTAATCACAACCATCTCTAGAGGTAGATATTTGTGGTATACATGTGTCATTTCTTTTAACAGCCCCACATCTGAACCCCCTTTCCTATGTTTGGGGAATCCCCCACTCTATGAGGCAGACTCCACCTCAAGAAGGTGATTCAAAAGTAATGACTTAAAGAGGCTGGGTCCTCAGAGAATCCATTCAGGCAAGTGCTAGCAGCAGAGCAGCTTCATCCAGTTTCCAGAGACAGCAGTTCTACTTACAGTGTCTAGCATTCCCTGATAGTGTCAGCAGTTCAAACTCTAGTGTCTGTGCCTAGGATAACATTCCTGGGTACAAAACTTCTGAGCCTGTCTCTCCAGCCCTCCAGTGAGCCGCCTAATAACATCCTATTTGTAAGTTTCCTTGCCAGCGTCAATTTCTGTTGCTTACAACTAACAGCCCATTTGATAAATGTGAAAAAAGACTGACTAATTTGAAACACAGGTTAGCAGCTTTCTAAAAAGTTGAATTCACTTACCACACCGCCCAGTTATCCCATTCCTAGGTATATACCCAAGAGAAATGAAGGCATAGGCCCACCCTTAAAAAAATATTTTTATATGTATTATATATCATATATACATATGATCTACGAAAATGTTTATAGCAGCTTTACTCATAATAGCTAAAAACTAGAAACAATCCAAAAATCCATCAACTGGATAATGAATAAACAAATTGTAGTATATCCATACCCTCAAATACTACTCAGCAATAAAAAGATATGAATTCTTGATACATACATTAACATGCATGAATCTCAAAAGCACTGGGCTAAACAAAAGGCTTGACTCAAAAGGAATCATACTTAATGACTCCAAATATATGATATTCTGGAAAAAGCAAAACTATAGAGACAGAAATATCAGTAGTTCCCACGAGCGGGAGATGAAGGGAGAGAACTGACTACAAAGGAACCGAAGAGAACTTCTTGCAGTGATGGAACATTTTATATCTTGATTGTGTGGTGGTGTGGTGATTGAAAAATTCTATTAAATTTCATAGAACGGTATAACCCCAAAAGGGTGGATTTTACTATATGTGAGTATACCTCAATAAAAATGACCTTAAAAAAAAAACACTCAACCTTAAGCCATTCACAAATAAACTCAAATTGGATCGAAGACTTGCAAGTAAGATCTGAAACCATAAAACTTCTAGAAGAAAATATAGGCAGTACACTCTTTGACATTGGTCTTAAAAGGATCATTTTGGACACCACGTCTTCTTGGACAAGGGAAACAAAAGGGAAAATAAACCAGTGGGACTTCATCAGACTAAAGAGCTTCTACAGGCAAGGGAAACCAAGATCGAAATGAAAAGATGACCCACCAATTGGGAAAAAATATTTGTAAATCATACATCCGACAAAGGGTTAATCTCCATAATATATAAAGAACTCACACAACTCAACAACAAAAAATCAAACCACCTGATTGAAAAATGGGCAGAGGATATGAACAGACATTTCTACAAAGAAGATATACAGATGGCCAACAGGCACATGAAAAGATGCTCAACATCACTGACCATCAGGGAAATGCAAATCAAAACTACACTAAGATATCACCTTATACCCATTAGAATGGCTATAATAACTAAGACAAAAAATAACAAATGTTGGAGAGGTTGTGGGGAAAAGGGAATCCTGATATACTGCTGGTGGGAATGCAAACTGGATTAGCCACTATGGGAAACAGTATGGGGATTTCTCAAAAAAAACTAAAAACAGAAACACCATATCACCCAGTCATCCCACCACTGGGTATCTATCCAAAGAACTTGAAATCAGCAATTCAAAGAGACTTATGCACCCCTATGTTCACTGCAGAATTATTCCCAATAGCCAAGACATGGAAGCAACCTAAGTGCCCATCAACTGATGACTGGATAAGGAAGATATAGTATATATATACAATGGAATACTACCCAGCCATAAAAAATGAAACATTGTCCCATTCACAACAACATGGGTGGACCTTGAGGATATTATGTTAAGTGAAATAAGCCAGATAGAGAAAGACGAACACTGTATGATTTCACTCATATGTGGAAGATAAACAAACACATAGACAAAGAAAACTATTTAGTGGTTACCAGGGGAAGAGTGGTAGGGAGTGTGCACAAAGGGTGAAGGGGCACGCCTATAAGATGACTGACAAACAATAAAGTACAAATAATAATGTACAACTAAAATTTCACAGTGTTGTAAACTATCATAACTTCAATAAAAAAACAGAGAAAAAAAGACTCAAGAGTGGCCACTAGTCTTGCTCAAGGCCATATATACAGTAAGAAACAGATTCAAACTCAGGTTCTAATTCAAATGCCCATGCCTTGGGGCCGGCTCCGTGGCCGAGTGGTTAAGTTCACGCGCTCCACTGCGAAGGCCCAGCGTTCGGATCCTGGGCGTGGACATGGCACTGCTCGTCAGGCCACGTTGAGGCGGCGTCCCACATCCCACAACTAGAAGTACCTGCAGCTAAGATATACAACTATGTACAGGGGGGATTTGGGGAGATAAAGCAGAAAAAAAAAAAAAATTGGCAACAGTTGTTAGCCCAGGTGCCAATCTTTGGAAAAAAAAAAAAAAAAATGCCCATGCCTTGAATAAAAAGGAGATTTTAGTAGAGGCAAAGAGGGAAAGAAAATAGATTCAAGTGTTCTTTTCTCCCCCAAAACTTTTGCTTATTAAAATTTTTCAAGTCATCCCTGAGACATTACCTCCCTCATATAGTCATCCATTTATTTGCTTGTTCCACAAATACTTCTTGAATGGCTACCATGTGCCATTCACTGTTCTAAACTCCTAAGACACATCAGTGAACAAAGCAAAAATCCTTGCCCTCATGGAGCCTCAGCCTAGCAGAGGGGTTGGGAGGGACGGTAATATATCATAAAATATCATAAATAAGACAATAATGCAGTCAATCAATGTTAAAGTGCTATGGAAAAATTAAAAAGAGCAAAGTAAGAGGAACCTACATGTGGGAAATGCAAGTCGCAGAACTAAAAATTAGAGTAAGCTTAATTGACAACATAAGTTGTTTTTTTTTTAAAGATTTTATTTTTTTCCTTTTTCTCCCCAAAGCCCCCCAGTACATAGCTGTATATTCTTCACTGTGGGTCCTTCTAGTTGTGGCATGTGGGACGCCGCCTCAGCGTGGTTTGATGAGCAGTGCCATGTCCACGCCCAGGATTCGAACCAACGAAACACTGGGCCGCCTGCAGCAGAGCGCGCGAACTTAACCACTCGGCCACGGGGCCAGCCCCGACAACATAAGTTTTGAGCAGATTTGAAAGAGGTGAAGAACATGTGAAACAGAAAGAACAGCAAATGCAAAGGCCCTGTGTCTAAAGCATGGCTGGCCTGTCTGAAAAATAGCATGGAGGTGAATGCAATGAACCAGGGGGAATAACAGCAGATAAGGTCAGAGAAGTAATGGGGTCAGATTACACAGGCCCTTGTTTGGCTATTACTAAGTGAAATTGGGAGCCAATGCAGGGTTTGGGCAGAAAATTAATATGATCTGACATATTCCTAAAGGATTATTCTAGCTATTATGTTGAGCTAGACTGCTGGAGGCAAAGGTACACAAAATACAGAAAGGCTTCTGATAAGGAATCTTTTACAAAGATCCAGGTGAGAAATGATGATCAGACTAAGATGTCGGCAACAGTGGAGGTGGTGAGACGTGTTTCCACTCTGTGTATACTTTGAAGGTAAAGGCAACAGGACTTCCTAGCAGATTGGATATGGGATGTGAGAAAGGAGTGAAGGTTAGCACCAAGGTTTTTGGCCTGGACAACTTGGAAGATGGAACTGTCTTCATCAGAGATAAGGAGACCTGTGGATGGAGCATATTATAATGAGAAGGAAAGGGGTTTGGTTCTAGACATGTTCCATTTAAGATGTCTACTAGACATCCTGGTGACAATGTTGACTGGGCAGTTGAATATGTGGCTCTGAAGCACAAAAAAAGAGATCTCAGCTAGAGATATCAATTTGGGAGCCAGTATACAGAGAGTATTAAGTATAAGTATAGGTAAGATCCCCAATGGGAACTCCAATTTTAATAAGTAGAAAGAAAGGAGGAAATCACAAAAGAAACTGATAAGGACTGATCAATAAAATGGGGTGGGGGACATAATAAAATAGGGGAAAGGGAGAAGAACGTGTGGTGTCCCAGAAGCCAAAAGTGAAAAAAGTGTACCAAGGAGGAATAACTAATGAACTGTGTCAAATGCTGTTTATAAGTCAAACACAATAAGGACTGAGAAGTGGCTCTGAATTTAGGTGCCCTGATGTTACTGACAACCTTATCAAGGGCAGTTTCAGTTGAGAAGTAGGGAAAAAAGCCTGATTAAAGTTCCTTAACAGAGAAAGATGGAGAAACTGGAACATTGCTGGTGGGAATGTAAAATGCAGTCCTTTTGGAAAACAGTTTGCCAGTCCCTCAAATGTTAAACATAACGTTATAACATGACCCAGCAATTCTACTCCTGGGTATGTACCCAAGAGAACTGAAAACATACATTCACACAAAAACGTGAATAGGAAAGTTCACAGCAGCGTATTTCATAACAACCAAAAAGTGGCAACAACTCAAATCTCCATCAAATGATGGATAAATAAAATATGATACACATCCATACAACGGATATTATTCAGCCATAAAAAGGAAAGAAGGATATATGTTACAACATGGATGAACCTTGAAAACATTATGCTAGCATAATTAAGGACCTGCACATATTATATGATACCATTTATATGAAATTTCCAGAATAGGCAGATCCATAGAGACAGAAAGTAGATTTGTGGTTGCCAGGAACAGCAGGGTGGAAGTGATTGCTAAGGGATATGAGGTTTCTTATGGGAAGATGAAAATGTTCTGGAATTAGATGATGGCAATGGATGCACAACTTTATGAATATATTAAAAACCACTGAATTGTACACTTCAAATGGTGAATTTTATGGTATATGAAGTATATCTCAATTAAAAAAATACTAGAAGAAGAAAGAGAATAAGAGGAAAGAAACTAGAAACAACTGAACAGAGACAACTCTTTCTAGAAGTTTTGCTTGCAAAGGAGGGCAATAACTGGGACACAAACTGACAGTGAAAGTGGGGTCAAGAGAAAGCATTTTTAAAGTGGGGAAAAATAAACATTCACATGCTGATGAATGATCCAACAAAAAGCAAAATAGTGATGCAGGAAAACCGGAGGGGGGATTCTTGGAGCAATATCCTTGAGTAGTTGAGAGGGAATGGTATCTAGTATAAAAGTGAAGGGACTGTCTTTGATAGAGGCACAGGTAGTTCATCTACAGTAACAGGAGTGAGGGCAGAATGCATAGGTATAGAGTGCTTCAGTGAAGTAGAACACATTGGTTGAATGAGAGAGGTGTTATGGGTTTAAAGAGAAAGGGGATGGTGTAAAAGAACTGTCTAGAAGAGTGACAGAGCAAATGAACTAGGTACATATGATTGCCTGGCAGCATTAAGGACCCACTTGAGGTTCAAGGTCATGAATTTAAAAATAAGATCAGTCAGCACAGGTGTGGGGGGGTGTGTGCGTGCACACATACATGCATGTGTCTTCCAGCTTTGATCAGATGCACGGGTACAAGTACAGAATAGGAGAGTCAGATTTAACCAGGTTTGTAAGTTTTGCCAAGTGAATATGATAAAGCAAGAAGGGCATGAAGTTGAGAGTATATGCAGAGGCGTTTGTTTAATGACTCACTATGGAATTCAAGCTGGCTGAGAAAGAGAGTGAGAACATAAGAAGATAAAAGACAATGAAAAAGTGGTAGGATCAATGGGTCTGAGGTCCATGGTCTGACTGAGGTCCATGGAAAACAAGATCACTAGAGGAGGAGAGTTCAAGGAACCAGAGGCCAGTATGTTACAAGAATCATCTACATGTAAGTCATCCCTAAATGTTCAAGCCCAAGAAACCATTCCAGTTTCTGAACAGCAAATAGATTCTTATACTTATCAAAAAATTGTGCATTCAACTATCATTTATTATGCCCTCCCCAACTCAAACACTGGCATGCCAAGTGCAAGTCCCATGCATTTTTATCTATTTATTTAGTAACTTACATAAATTTCCTAATATACTCCTGGGCATATTCCAGGTGCTAATAAATACTTATTGATGGATACAGGACCTTAATGAGTTATACAGCCACGGAGGGAGGGAATGGAAAGACAGACAAGTGAGCAATTGTCCTTTCCATATCACATATATCAGAGACAATTTCTCACCATTTACAGCTGTCTGCCTTTCAGACTACATCACACATTCATTTACCAATCATTGTCCCTCATATTTACATTCAAAGACACTGCAGCTGATGAGGCAATTTTCTATGTCTGGCTGCAAAGACTATACACCCTTAGTAATCGAAATTAGAGAAGACACAGCCATTTCATCAAAGGAAAATTTCTGTTTTAAAATTGCTTTAACTAAAACAGCTTGTATCTTCCACATACTTTTCTTCAAGAACACACGTGCATCATTATTTTAACAAAAAGCATACATTTTAAATTCCTAGTATTGATGGGGGGAAAACAGAAGGCGTAAGAATTATGTCCAAGAAAAAGAGAAACCTATATTGAGTTCTAAAGCAATTACAAACGCCTCTTTGCACAACTCTACCTCTCAGTCACAGAACGGAGGGAATAAGTAATCTTCCTATAACATAATGGGTCTCTTCTCTGTGCATTAGAATAAGCACAGGGAGCTTTCTAAGCTGGACGTTGTGCCCTCACACCCCCCCCAGAGACCGATTTAACTGTTCTGGGATGGGATCTAGATTATCAGTATTTTTTTAAACTCTCCAGAAGATTCTAATATACAGCCAGGTTTGAGAACTACAGATCTAATCTAATCTTTTCATTTGTATCAGCAGCCCATACTTCTCTCCTGTACTTCAGATTTCATATCCAAGTAGCTTCTACACATTTCCATCTGGAGGATGACATGGATACCCCAAACGCAAATGTCCAATCCTAAAGTCAGCATTTGTTTCCCAAATGTATTTTCTCCCTGTGTTTCTTTTTGTTCTTTAACATTCCAGATTGTGAAATATAACTTACATACAGAAAAATGCATAAAACACATAAGCACAATTTAATAGTCCTAAAAGAAGTGCCCTTGTAATTATCAGCCAGATCAAGAAATATACCACTAACAGCACCTCAGTCTCCTATATTTCTTATCTTGGCTGGTATCCCAATTCATCTAGTCACCAAGGTCAGAAGATCAGGGGGCATCATCTTAAGATTTGTTCATCTCCCCCTACATCCAATAAATCCCAGGTACTGAAGATTTTACTGCCTAAATATCTTCTCTCTTCTCTTTCACTGCCATTTTCTTAGTCCAGGCTCTCAAGAGGATGAACTTGCCTCCAGTTTATCAAGTAAAATGATCTCTTAAGGAAACAAATCTGATTGCCACCTACTCCTCCTGGCTTCACATATCTTAGCAAGATTCTCCATGAACTGGCTCTGATCTCCCTCTCTCTGGACTCTAACAAACTTGCCTCACTTTAAAAACTACACTACAAGTACTAATGTGCTTACAATTACCTAAACACATTAGGCCACTGCCTATCTTTCTATTGCTGCTCTTCTGTAGGGCATATCCTTCCTTCCCACTGCTGTACTTGAATTTATCTTTCAAAACCCAACGCAGCCACCAATTTCTCCAGGAAGCTGTCCCTTTCCCTACTCCTTCCCTAAATAGTCATTCATTGCCCCTCTATGCTATTTCTGTACCCTGTTCTTGTCTATAGATTCATCACACTTGTAGTTAGAAACATTTTTCAGTGTCAGCCTCACTTACAACAGCCCCATATTCGCCCTGGGAACTGTCTCTTCTATCCCCCTTACTTCACTCCATCCACAAAGGCAGTCTTCCAACAGGAGTCATGTACTTCAAAACCCTGTCCTCAGCATAGCTGAACCAGGGCTAGGCCAGTCAGATTCTACCTCCCAGGAATTTGGAACTGAAATTAAAACAGAAAACTGGTATCTCTGTGTGGCTGAAATCTATTAGTTTTAAAAGAAAGGTTGTGGAGGCAGCCATATTCTACCATATACACTAAAAAGAAGGGAAAGTAGATCTTCAAAGAGAAAAGAAAGAACAGATGAGCAGAGTGAAACAGAGGTAAGAGGAGACAGTCCTTAAGCCTTCCAGTTCTTGGTTCCAGTCCTTCCTAAAGCCCCTCTAAATTCTTGCCCTTGAGTTCTGAAAGCAAGACCTGTATCTTTAGATACTGGTTTCTATTATTTGCAACTGAAAAGTTCAAGTACTATACTGAATTTACTTTCTTACACACGTCTCTCCCATTTATCCCATTTATTAGCACCGTGAAGGCAGAGGCTGTGTCTTCATCTCTCTGCTGCCAGACTAGTACAGATCCTGGAAAATGTCAGGTGTTCAATTAACGACTGCCATCAACAGCACACTTAAGAGTTCTGCATTTTTAATACGTAAATTTTAACTTAAAAAAAGTGTAAACAAGTATTGAACTCTAGCTAATTATTTGCATGCCGAAGTACTTAGAGGTAAACTGTAAGGATGCCTGCAATTTATTTTGAAATACATCAAAAATAAGATGGCCTGACAGATAGATAGTAGGACAGATATGTGATAAAAGAAGTCAAAGAAAACATTAAGTGCTGAGGTTGAGCTAATGGTAGAATATATAGGTATTCACTGTACAATTCTTTCAACTTTTTTGCATGTTTAAATTTTTAAATAATAAAATGCTTAAAGAAAAATGTAACAGCAATACATTTGCATTGCCTTATATGGAAAAGGTCCATACACACACTCGTATTAACGGATTTCATTGCCCTCTGCCTTAAAATGACAATTCAAAGGACTGTAATAGGTACCTAGGTGATTTTCTCTCACTGATTAGAAGGTTTCCAAAGTGTTTTGTCTGTCTTTCCAGTTCACATGCTTGGTTTACAGTGACAGCAGTGAGGTACAATTAAAATGTAAAACTAAATACTTCCAATTTAATCCCTCCTTTAAAACTAGTTTTAGAAAACATATTAAACTTAGATAGGATGGTTCAAATCATGTTTCCTATTATCAAGACCATTTATCAAGACAAAGGAAAAGAGAGGGCAGCTTTATGCTGTTAACTTTCTCTTGACAAGACAGAAAAATACATTAGGAGAATCAGGAGATAAGAATCAGAGAATCAAGGACTGTTAAAAGTGGTCAAAAAGACTAACACAAGATCCTTATTTCTCAAAGGGAAAAGTAAGACCCAAAGAGGTGAAGTATCTTGCCCAAGATCACCAAACAATTTTTTAGCAAGGCTCAGGCTCAAACCCTGGACTCGTGACTAAAAGTTCAGTGCTCTCTCCATCCTTTGTAGTCTTAGATCCTTTTTTTTTTTGAGGAGTAACATTACATGAAGTAGCTCGCTCAGCTTAAATATCTTGTATATGTCCAATTGGTTTAACTTTTTTTGGACTAGGCATTCAGGTTATAAATACAAGTGAATACAAGAATCACAATATGACCAGGATTCAAATAACAAACCTAATAATTCACTGTAACTGAATTCATTAAAATGGCCTGAAAGTGCTGCCCCATCATTTTTAGGCAAATAAAGAGGCACTAACAGAATTTCAGCAGCACACTTGCCTTCTCATTCCTTGTCTGTGGTAGAAGGCCAAAATTTTACATGTACTTTTCCAAAAAGTGAATAACTCAAAGCTACAGAAGTTGGAGGATAAACCTTTTTTTTAAAATTCATTCTATTTTTAAGTCTATTTTTTTTTATTCAGAGTGGATATGCTAAAATAATGGATTACAGAAGATCTGGATAATTCTATTTATTCTTGCAAAAGCATTCAAGGAATGCTAGTCCATGCTGTATAAAGACCTCAATTAGGCTTTGGTGAATTTATGATGCAACCACTGTATTTCTATTGATATCTTGTCAGAAAACTGAAAATCTAAGAAAAGACTGGATCACTTAAGGCACAATTTCAGCAAAATACAATTATCCCGGAGAGCTATAGTCACCAATCAGATGCAAACAGAATAGTATTTGTCCGATCTTTGTCCCTTTCATGGCAAAACTAAAGCTGTAAGGAATGTTGAAAGGGTAGTCTGCTATATGGAAAATAAATTTAAATCATGCTACTTCTATTTAAAATTCAGTTGTACTAAAGTCACCTCTTCAGAAATAATTTAGGAATAGAAAGCTCAACAAGATAGGTTCCAAGAAAAACAATCAAAAATAAGTCAACCAGAATGAGCTTGCTGCCTCTGCTATATTAAAATGGGAATGTGTAGAAGTCTCCACCTTACTTTCTGATTAATAATCCATCTGTACAAATACTTAACATTCTGCCATAGTCCATAGCTTTCAACTCCTAAATCAGATTACCACAAACTCTGCCACTGAAAATGTACTTCACTAAGAACATTTCAACATTGATGAAATATTCAAACTACTAAAGAATGGCACCTTACCTTCAGTGTGTCAGCAAGGTGAAAGGCCTCCTCCAGCTTCTATAAAGGAAAAAATGTTCTCAATTTCTTGAGCAGCATGTACTAAAATGGTTTTTCACCACATAGTAAGTACAGCAAAGTTATCTGTGAAATTACATAGATAAGCACTGTATTTCACAAGAAATACCTCTACGTACTAGGAGAAAACATAACTATGGCAATTATTTTATTTCTATTTTTTATTTCCTTTGCTCATTTTACACATCATTTTATCTATAAGGCTATATCTAGACAAGGCTATAAAACATAACTTCTAAAGAGAGTCAAATCTCTGTTTTCTGGTATTCCATTAACTGGCATATGTAAAGCATGATGTCATTTATGAATGTAACAATGACTATGAAGCAATGTAAGTTCTTGAAGTACTTTCTGAATCTTCAAAATAAAACCAGATTATGCCAGTAATTTGTCAGCATATCATACCGGACATCAGCAATATTATACTGGACACACTGTTAAAGAAAGATGTAAGAGTAGTGATGACAGTAAGTATAAAAATTGTTGGATAGGGGGCCGGCCCCATTGCCGAGTGGCTAAGTTCACGTGCTCTGCTTTGGTGGCCTGGGATTCACAGGTTCGGATCCTGGGCCCAGACCTACACACCACTCATCAAGCCATGCTGTGGTGGCATCCCACATAGAAGAACTAGAATGACCTACAACTAGTATATACAAGTATGTACTGGGGCTTTGGGGAGAAAGAAAAAAAAATAAAGGAAGATTAGCAACAGATGTTAGTCAGGGCCAATATTCCTCACAAAAAAAAAAATAAAAAAATAACTATTGGATAGAATTTTCTGCCCCGAAAAATGGTGTGTTATACAAACTGCACTGACCCTGAAGCCAGGAGATCTGGATTTAACTACCAGTTCTGCAACTTCCTAGCTGGTTTCCTTTAATGTTTAATCACCCAAGTCTCAGTTTTCTCATTTACAATGGGAATATCACTACCTGCTTTATCAACTTACCCCACAGGACTGTTATAAGAATCAAGAGTTGAATGTGTACAATCATACTTTGTGAACACAGCATTGGGCATTCCCACCGAAATCTACAGCATTACAACTGTGGTGGAGACTCTTAACTGTCCACCAAAATCCACTGTGTGTTTCTTCCAAAGTAAGAAAGTTGTAGCTGGGAATGAGGCTCCCCACCTTCACATTCTGTAGCTGAAAATGCACTCCCCCAAGAACATTTCAACACTGATGAAACATTCAAAATACTACAGAATGACACCTTACCTCCTAGTGTAAGCAAGGAAAAAGGACATTACATTTCCTAATCCCTCTGCAGCTAGATAAGGCAATGAGACTAAACCCTCAGCCATGGAAGTGAGCAGGAATTTTATTTGCAACTTTCACCTCACTTGCTTAAGAGAAAATCTCTTGCCCTATACTTTTAACAAGGACAACCTTGGAAGCCATGTGTTGAAGATGGTAGAATCCCCATCAGCCTTAATGCCTGAGCTTCTTAAATACCTAAATAAATGAGAGCCACATGCTGATGTGGACACTTGCTCTGGACTATTACGCACTGCATTTTGGGGTTTTAGCCAATGTATTTCAGGGCTCTAATTCAGCAGCTAGACTTATTGACAAATACAATAGACAAGCCCTCATACAAGGTGATGGGTGCAAATACAAAATCCTTAACAGGAACTTAACAAGCTTCCAATGTCCTCACACAGGTTAAGGCATAAAAGATAAAATAAAATTCCCAATATGACAGTTTCCCAGAAAGACATTATCTGAGAAGACTGCAAAGCATAGAGGATAAGAGAATAAGCCCTAAAATCAAGCTGCCTGGGTTCAAATCCCTACTCTACCACTTACTAAGCATGTAACTTTGTGATAGGAAATTAACCTCTTTATCTCATGTAAAGTGAGAATAAAAGCAGTACTCAGCTCATTGAGTTGTTGTGATGTTTAAATGAAAAAAATTCCATGTTTTAAAGCTGCTTAGTAGAGTGCATGGCATAAGAGCACTCACTAAATGTTAGCTTTATTTAAAATTATAAAATTCATCACGATACTGCACAATTTCACTGAGCTGATCAAGTCTCAATAAGGTAGGCTACTGGAACGCTATCAAAGATTCTCTATAGCCTAGTTGGAGGTGCAAAGTATTCTAGCAGATATGCAATTAAACCTAGATTCCCTTAAAGGCAAATTAAGAGCATCTAACTTCCAGTAACCAAAAAAGACAGCTGCATAAAAGAAGCATAATCTAGGGTCTGGCTATTTACAAACCATAACAGCGACCAAGAGAAAACAGTGCATTGTATTAAGACAACTCAATTTCAGCACAGGCTGTACAGGGACTCTGATGGCACTTTTTTCCAAAACAAAAGGAGTCATCCTAGCATCCCACATATGCAGACAAATTTATAAATAGTTGAGGATCCAAATAATCTAAAAATGTAGAGAGAGACTCCCCAAGGAAATTTCAGAAGTTTGGCCTGCCTTTCTAACAATAAATCTTACAGCATAAAATAGAGCTTTGTTATTTATACACAAAAGAGAAAATTCATAACAGACATTAAACCTAGGTATATCATAAAAGCAATTCCATATTTTTAAAAAAGACACTCCAAAAATAAATTCTACAGTATAATGCCACCTGGAGAGCAGGCATAAGTTCAATAAATTGTACAAGGAGAAAAGTAAATTCAATTATGATGTTACAAAAGTTTCAGAATGAGAATCTCTAAGTGTTACTTAAGATTTCCTCAGAAGTGGCTGTAGCATTTATGGTTTGCTACCCCTAAAAATAAACAATACGTAAAATAAGATAAGTAAAACAAAACAAAAGCCTTCTTAGTATGGAATGCCTGTCCTGCCCTCCCTGCCTATCCAAATCTTACTCTTCCTGGGCCATATTTAGTCTCAGTGCCACAATGAGGCCCAATGAAGATGCCTACTCTGATCTCTTTATTTGTACCTGTACCACAGATTTAGGTACCACGGCACAGAAGGCCTTGCATTTTCATGAGTATAACTTATCACTGAGAGCAAAACTCCTGAAGGGGAAGGACTGTCGACTCCTTTTAAGCTATTCTTACAGCAGGAACAGAGTAATAACAATTATCACCTACAGTGTACTGAATGCCTCTCGCACTGAGCTAGGCACACTATACACACACAATTTTAATGGAAAATTACAAAATATTTTATAAATACAAATTACTAGGTGAAATATTTGAATTTATGAAGAATGTTAATAAAATGAGTATGTGTGAACCAGTCATCCACCATGAGAACTAGTACATTAACAGTATAGCTAAAGCAACCCAAACAGTTTTCATCTTCACAGCAGCCCTATGAGGCAAGCAGGTATGCCCCCAGGGGGATACAGGCTCATAGTGGGAACTTAACCAAGACCACAAAGCTATGTGGTAGACCCCACATTCAAACCAGGTCTTCTTTAAGCCCATTTTCTTTCCACTATACTTTAGTGTATTACCTGGATTTGCACTTCTCCTCCACCTACTTAAACCCTACTTGTTCTTCAAGCCCCAACTCCTTCAAAAATTCCTCTTCAAAGTTCAATGAAAGCAAGGTCTATATTTTACACTTCTTTGATTGTATCCCCAAATTTTAGCACTATGCTAGACCCAGAGTCTAAATACTGTCTGCCCACTACACTGAAATCTAGAGATACTGCATTTTTTTAATGCTATCACATCTACAAATTCAAGAAGGCAAACAAAAAAGAGCCAGGCACCAATGGCTAAACCTTTTTACTTCTTCCAGATCTCATCATGTTCCAGTGCTCCAAGGCTCTGTCCTAGGCCCCCTTGTCTTTCATCACACTTCTAAGTAGCCTATTCCAGTTTCATGACTCTAAATAATGTCTATATACAGATCAACAAACTATACCTATTACACTGGCCTCTACCTGGACTCTAGACTTGTCTATACAACTGATGACTGACATCATTGAAAACAAAGTAGTCAAAACAAGACTGTGAATTTTTCCCCCCAAAACCTACTCCTCTCTCAAATCTTACTCATCTCACAAAACATCAATAAATAGCCATCTGAGCTCTAAAAGGAAAAAATTCAGCCCTGACATACAGACCGTCAACATAGCCTATTAACTCTACCTCTAAAATATATCCTGCATCCTTTCCTAGCATCATCTTTCACCTCAACTGAAACAGCCTCCTAATTCATCTTCCTGCTTTTGTTCTGGCCCCTAGGTACAATCTTTTCCCCATACAACAACTGAGTCATCATTTGAAACTTCAAACCTTTTCACTCCCCTATTTAAAAATCTTCCAGTGGCTTCTCATCAACCTCAGAATAAAAATCATTCTCATCACCCAGACTTACAAAGTCCCAGCTGATTTGGCCCCTGCCCCCCTCACCAAACTCACCTGTATATATCTATATGTCTATCTATAGCTAGAGCTATATCTCTTCCTCTCTCTCCCTCTTGCTCATTACACTCCAATCACTCTGTCCTCCTTTACGGTTCCTCCCAAATACCAGTTGTGTCCCTGCACTGCAATAGCTGTTCCCTCTGACTGGAATAGTCTTCTCCTTTTGTTCCTAAAGTTGACTCTTTCTTAACATTCAGATCTAACCATAAATGAGCTGTCTGATCATAAATGAGGCCTTCCCTGATCATCCAATCAAGTAGTCAGCCTTTCACTTTCCTATTTTAATATCAACCTATTTTAATTATCTGCATAGCACTTAACTTGTGTATTTCTTGATTATTTGTTTACCATTTCCCCACAGGAACACAAGCTCAATGAGAGAAGGCAGCTTGCCTGTCTTATTTACCACCATATTCTGGTGCCTAGAACAGTGCCTGGCCCACAACAGACACCCATAAGGCTGTTGAGTGAAGACATTTATGAATAAATGAACAACCGCTTCCATTTCCGTTGCTCTATTAACGGTGTTTTTTAGCACCAAAGGAGGGGAGACGGGAGTTAAAAAGTTAACATTTTACTAGTTATAAACAAATATCTCCATCCAATCTAAGTAGTTTGAGTACTTTCTCTACAGAATTACTTCTCTCTAATCTCATTCCAATTTATTAAAATCCAATGGTAAAGATGCACCATAGTAAAGCTGTCAATTTTTCCCAAATTCATCTATAGACTTAATAAAATTCCTGTAAAGGTTTTCTTATAGGCACAAATTTATTCTAAAATCTATATGGAAAGGTACAAAACCTAGAATTGCTAAAACAATTTTGAAAAAGAAGATAAAAGAGAGTCACTCTAACCAATTTAAAGACTTACTATATATCTACAGTAATCAAGACTGTATGGTACTGGTCGAAGGACAGACAACACGCAGATCAATGGAACAGCATAGAGAACCCAGAAAGAGATCCACACGAACATGTCCAATTGAGTTTTGACAAAGGTGCAAAAGCAATTCAATGGAGGAAGGATCGCCTTTTCAATAAATGATACTGGAGGAACTGGACATCCACAGGCCAAAAAAAAAGGAAAGGAAGAACTTTGATCTAAACCTCACACCATATACAAAAAACTAATTCAAAATGGATCACAAACTTAAATGTACAATTACAAAAACTTCCAGGGAAAAATCATATGAGAAAATCTTCAGGACATAGAGCTAGGTCAAGAGTTCTTAGAGTTTGGCCCCGTGGCCGAGTGGTTAAGTTCACGCGCTCTGCTTCGGTAGCCCAGGGTTTCGCCAGTTATAATCCTGGGCATGGATATGGCACCACTCATCAGGCTATGCTGAGGAGGCACCCCACATGGCACAGCTAGAAGGACCCACAACTGAAAATGCACAACTGTCTTCCGGGGGGCTTTGGGGAGAAAAAGGAAAAAATAAAATCTTTTTAAAAAAAAGAGTTCTTAGACTTGACACCAAAAGCGAGATCCATAAAATGTAAACCTGATAAATTGAACCTCATTTTGTTCTAGGAAAGACCCAGTTAAAAAGATAAAAAAAACCAAGCTAATAAAGACTGGAAGAAAATATGTGCAAATTACATGTCCAATAAAAGACTTCTATTTGGAATATATAAAGAACTCTCAAAACTCAACAGTAAAAAAACAAACAATCCAATTAGAAAATGGGCAAAAGACATGAACAAACATTTCACTGAAAACTACACAGAGATGGCAAGAACATGAAAAGATGTTCAATATCATTAGCCACCAGAGAAATACAAATTAAAACCACAATGAGACATCGCTACACATTGATCTGAACCACTAAAATATAAAATAATTCATTGCTGGTGGGAATACAAAACAGTAGAGCCACTTTGGAAAACCAGTTGACAGCTTATTACAAAGTTACGCAGTCTTAACCACACAATCCAGGAATCACACTTCTAGGTATTTACCCAAATGAACTGAAAACTTAGGTCCACACAATTACCTGCATGCAAATGTTTATAGCAGTTTTATTCATAATTTCCAAAAACTGGAAACTACGATGTCCTTCAACAGGTGAATAAATGGTGATACATCTATACAGTGGAATATTATTCAGCAATTTAAAAAATGAGCTATCAAACCACCAAAAGACATGGAGTAACTTTAAATGTATGTTGCTAAGTGAAAGAAGCTAACGTGAAAAGGCTACAGACATATGACTTTAATTATACGACATTCTGGAAAAGGCAAAACTATAGGGACAGGAAAAAGATCAGTGGTAGTGAGGGGTTAGGGGTTGGGGAAGGATGAAGGGGCAAAGACAGAAGTTTGTTTTTTGGGGGGGGGTTTTTGGGGTTTTTTTGCTGAGGAAGATTTGCCTGAGCTAATATCCGCTGCCAATCTTCCTCTTCTTTTTTTGTATGTGAGCCGAGACCACAACATGGCCACTAACAGATGAGTCGTGTGGTTCTGCGCCCAGGAACTGAACCCAGGCCGCTGAAGTGGAGTGCACCAAACTTAACCACTAGGCCACTGGGGCTGGCCCAACAGAAGATTTTTTAGGGCAATGAAACTATTCTGTAGGATACCATAAGGGATACATACACACTTGTCAAAACCCACAGAATGTACATGGATGGACCTTGAGGGAATTATGTTAAGTGAAATAAGCCAGATAGAAAAGGACAATCTCTGTATGACTCCACTCATATGAGGAATTTAAACCTGTGGACAAAGAGAACAGATTAGTGGCTACCAGGGAAAAGGGGGGGTGGGGGGTGGACACAAAGGGTGAAGGGTTGCACCTACAACACGACTAACAGACAATAATATACAACTGAAATTTCACAAGATTGTAACCTATCATTAACTCAATAAAAAGTTTAAAAAAAAAATAAAAAGGTTTAAAAACTAAAAAAAAAAAAAAACCCACAGAATGTACAACACAAAGAGTGAACCCTAATGTAAACTATGGACTTCAGTTAATAATAATGTATCAATATTGGTCCATCAACTTTAACAAATTTACTATACTAATATAAGATGGTAATAAAAGGGGAAAGCAGTGAAGGAGGAAAGTATATATGGGAACTCTATTATCTGCTCAATTTTCTGTAAACCCATAACTGCTCTAAATAATAAAGTCTATTAATTTTTCTTAAAAAATAGTAATAACATCAAATGCTGGCAAAGATGTGGAGAAACTGAACCACTTGTACAATGCTGGTAGGGAACGTAAAATATTACAGCCTCTCTGGAAAAGTACGGCAGTGTCTCATTAAATTAAAAATGCATTTACCATACAACCCAGCAATTATACTCTTGGGCATTAATCTCAGAGAAATGAAAATTTATCACCACACAAAAGTCTGTCTACAAACCTTCACATCAGCTTTGTTGGTAATAGCCAAAAGTGGAAATAATCCAAATGTCCTTCAACAGGGGATGATTAAACAAACTGTGACACACCCATCTACCATGGAATACAACTCAGCTATAAAAAGGAACAAACTACTGATACATGCCACAACTTGGATGGATCTCAACGAAATTATGCTAAGTGAAAAAAAAGCCAATCTTAAAAGTGTATATACTGTACAATTTCATTTATATAACACTCTTGAAATGACAAAATTATACAGATGGATTATTGCTGAATATATGATTTCTTACAACAGCAAGTGAACCTACAATATCTCAAAATAAGAAAGCTCTAAAGGTAAAGATATCTTCTCCAAAATCAAATATTTCCCCTTGGGTGGGTTGACAAATTTCCCCGAGCAATGGGTCTCAGCCTCAGATGCACATTAAGAATCACTTCTGAAAATCCTGATGCTTAGGCAGCACCCTAGACCAATTCAATTAGAATCCCTCAAGGTGAAACCCAGGCATCTGTATTTTTTAAGCTCTCACGTAATTCCAATGTGTAATCAAGACTGAGAAACAGTATCCTCCTCAGCAAAAGAGTCTTTTGAAAAGCAAGCCCTGTTAGCATGCCAAGATTTTTAAGAGGTGTTAAGGATCTGGCCATTAACAATTTGCTAAAATCTTAGCTACAAAAATCATTCCACTGATAAGTGGAAACTTTAAACCTAAATCTCACCCACCTTCTAGAAACAAAAGACTCAAAGAATTAACCTAAGAAAGACAACAGTTCATTATGGTACATTTTTAAATAACTCCCTACTTGGCAATGGAATTTGCGTCAGAAGTTGAAGGCTAGGTTCATTTTTATCTGTGAAACTTCTATAAATACAAAAATGGAACTATTAATCTGGCTTTCCAAAATCTTTCAACAAAAAGGTTACCATATTCCATTTAGGATTTAACCTAAAATCAAAAGGAAGGATTTAAAATAATCTCATGAGTTTCACAAATTTAGCTACCTACACACAAACCATGAGAACAAGGTACAGAACATGAAACATTTCAAATGGAGTGCCCTTCTCCACCTGCATGTGAAAAAGCTGCAGTGGCAGCATCACAAAAAACTGATTTAAAACTAAATGTCATACAGGAACACTAAACACACCCAAACAAACCCACATACCACATAATTCAACACATCCGGGCAACAGTGCCTAAGGAATGGAATAGTGTGGATACTGCAAGGATTTGGCAGACCAATGTAGAGAGATTCACATTTCCTTTGCCTTTAACTGTGCCTGTTACATTACCAAAGCAGTTTTTGGTTTAAGGTTTATTTGTAGGTTTACTTGGGGGCGGGGGGATTACAGTGCATAAATTATTAATTTAAAACAGATTCTATGCACAGAAAAATTAAGTACAAAAACAACACTATCACACAAGCGAATTCAACAGTTGTATACTGCTTCAAAAACATTAAAGTGATCAGGTCATTTTTAAATATGTGTAATCTTTTTACAAGTTCAGAAGAACCACAAATTATGGGGCTACAAACCACCAGCTATTCAAAAGAAAATTGTAGCTTATAAAATATTGGCTGACTGCCAGTACAAATGAATTTTTTTTCCCTCAAACAAGCTTTCTAAGCCACAATACTCTTTCAAAAGTGACTATAACCATATCATTCAATCAAAGAGTAATGTATTGGACGGTAAAGGTAAGTCAATTCTTGGCCTAAAAAAACAAGCTGTAAAAGCCCACAAACTGTTCTCACCGATATAGTAACATGTCAACTTGGAAAGAGAGATTTGGAAAATTTTAATTCATTACTATTTTATCATAATTTCATCAAGCAATTAAGTAATGAGAAGCCTCACTAATAATAATTTTAAAAAATAAACTTTGGAATCCAAATACCAATCAATACATTTAAAAGGGGAGAAAACCAACTCCCCTCTGCCCAAAAAGCTGTCCTTTGAAAAAAGAGCAAAATTCCCACTGCAATCCAAAACTATTTCGTTCAACTTGCTGCCCATATGGAAAGGCAAAAGATGACACTCTGGAGACAGACAAGGGTTCAAATTCCAGCTATACAATTTCTTAACTAGTACGTACCTTGAGCAACTAATCATTCCACTTTTCTCACTTACAAAATGAAAACACCATCACTCACCTCACAGTGAAACTGTTGTAAAGAGCTAAAGAAGCAATGCATATAAAGCGCTTAGCACAGTGCCTGAAACATAGTATCAAGCACTCCATAAATGGCGGCCAGAATAGTTGAATTACTACATTCAACAAATGGACAAGTCAGAATGTTCAAAATATTGAGAAGCTGGATGTCTTACCTAACTGGTACGTTAGAGGTAACTGAACTGAAAAACCTGCAACAACAACAATAATACTGGCCCTGAGTGCCTTCTAGTGCTAGGCACTTTATAAATTTAAAAATCTTTATAACAATCCAACAAGGGAACAGCCAAGCATAAGGTGTACACAATCTACTTCAGGAAGCATTAAAATATTTCTATAAAGTCTTGAGTGGAAACGTTTACTCTGTGTATGTATATATATTTTTTCCCCAAAGAAAGAGATCTGAATATTTCTTATTCTGAGAATATATATATATATTCTAATATGTGCAAATAACATATTACTCATATCTCTGTGTTCTTGGTAGCTTTCCTTAATTTTGTTTTCTCATTTATCAAAGAGTGATAACATTTTGATAGATGTTTGACAGATAACTAGACCTACTCATATCATGATGAATTAGTTTTAAAGTCAAGTAAGAACCTGTATAAATACTGGAAATTGTACAATCCTACAAAAATTGGGTAACACTGTGAGAACAGAAATGTAAAATGCAACAATTTTGCAAGCCTAGCTTAATTATTCCATATGAATTCTCCAGTCTAGCCTAACTGACATAAGGACTATCTGAACAAGCACTGCTCTTGTCCCCGTAAAGACAACTGCCTCCTCTCTCCTTCACCTATTTAAAACTCATTCTACCCAGCACTGTATGTCATACTTGTTACAGAGAACACTGCATTTGTTATCTTTTCACGAAATTATATTACCTTTCCAGCTAGAATATAAACTACCGAAGAGAAGGAATGCTTTTTCATAATGCATATCCTTAGTACCCCATACAACTTCTTGTCTATAAAAAGCACTCAAATATTCAATGACCAATCCATCACATTTCAAAATTAGGCCACTTTTTATTTCAAGGAGTACAATACTTTCTAAGACTAAGGCTTGTACAACAATCCATCCCATTATAATTTCTAGATTATCCATTATTAAAGTTACAGTCTGCAAACCTGGTCACTACCTTTAGTTTACCAATTTGTCTAACTCCATGGTTCTCTGTGGTCCGGGGACCCCTGGAGGTCTTCAAAACACTTTCAGGGGTCTACAAGGCCAAAACAATTTTCACAGTAGTACTAAAGCATTGTGTGCCTTTTTAACTCTCCTTCTCTCACTAGTGTAGTTTTCCAGAGACTACAAAATGTATGGAGACATTATCTAATGAAATGTGTCGCATTTAGAAGTTCAATATAATTCAGTGAACCAACATTTTCTAAATGACCAATGCATGATGTTATAAAATCATATATGGATAAAAGATCCAGTCAAAATACAACAGAGAATGAATTTTAATGTAACACAATATAAAAAGTTCACTGATTTGGTTTCAGATTCCATTGAGAAGCTAGCATTTGTCAAGTTTTGGTATGGTATCAAAGAATAATATCCACAACTATCTGAAAAGGCTATTGAAATATTCCTCCCCTTTTCCAACTTCAAATCTGTGTGAAGCCAAATCTTCTTTATACACTTCAACCAGAACAACATACCACAACAGACTAAACATAGAAGCAGCTATCAGAACGCAGCTGTCTTCTATTAAGGTACACATTAATGAGACTGCAAAAAGGTACAGCAATGACACTCTTCTTACTAATTTTTTTTGTTTTGGAAAACAGTTATTTTTTCATTAAAAACATATCATTTGTGGGAAGTCGGGGAAATGGATAGATGTTGGTCAAAGGGTACAAAGTTGCAGTTATGTAGGATGAATAAGTCTAGAAATCTAAAGCATAATGACTATAGTTAATAACAGTGTATTAGATACTGGAAATTTGCTGAGTAGACTTCAGGTGCTCTCACCACAAAAAAAAAAAAGTAACTATATGAAAGATGGATACGTTAATTAGCTGGACTGTGTAATCATTTCACGAGGTATATGCATAGCAAAACATCATGTTGTGCACCTTAAATATATATATATATTTTTTTTTGGTGAGCAAGATTGTCCCTGAGCTAACATCCATGCCAATTTTCCTCTACTTTGTATGTGGGACACTGCCATAGCATGGCTTGATGAGTGATGTGTAGGGCCACACCCAGGATCCGAACCCACGAACCCTGGGGCGCCAAAGCAGAGCATGTGAACCCAACCACCAAACCACAGGGCCAGACCCCTACAATTTTTATTTAAAAAGAGACACCAAACATTTTTAGAGTAAGTGAGAGAGAAAGAGAAAGTATGTATTTAGAATTGCATAGAAATAGCTGTAGAAGAATACATGCTAAACTCTTGACCGCAAGGGTTGGAGCGTTTATATGACAGGAATGAAATAATTTCATTTTTCACTTTGATTCTGTATTATTTTAATGTGCTTGTATTACCCTTTGTAATTTGAAACAAAAACTTTAAAATCTGAAGTCTTGAATATATTTATACATATATATGTATATAATTTGTGTTAAAATACAATGGTCATTTTTTAAGAGAATTAATAAATTTTTATCAGATATAGTTTCTAATAATATAAATATCAACAGATATAACTCACATAAACAAGAGATCTTTGGGGTCCTCAATAATTTTTAAGAGTGTAAAGGAGTCCTGAGTTTAAAAGTTTGAGAACTGCTGGCCTAACTAAATGTAGGTTGATTTTGGTGTTCCACAAACTAGGCCCATTTCACTTGGGAAACAGAGAAATTTCCCAGAAAGAAACAACGTCAACACTGTTCAACTTGGAGCAGTATTCACTCAGCTCGTGACAAACATTTTGCACTTGTTTTGCAGTAAGCAATCCTCCTACAATGAACAACTACTTAGATTTTCAGTGAAAGGATTTGGCAAAAACATCAACCATAATCACTGATTCCCATTTCATAAAGAATAATCACTTAGCTATATGATCTGTTTTAAGTAACCAAGAAAAACTGTACCAAGATGATAGACAGCACTTACTGAGCCCACAGCATATGCCAGGCACTATGTTTTACTTACATTATCTCATAATCCTCACGACCCTGCAAGCAAAGTATAACAGAGCTGAAAAGAGACTCAGATGTAGTTGCCAAAGGTCACAGTTAATAAATGGTGGAATCAGGACTCAGAATCGGGACTGTGTGACTCCAAAGTCCAGTGTTCTCTCCACTCTACCAGTTTACCTTCATGACACTAGACTGGAAATCAGACCTGTTGCTCACTCTGTGTCCTCAAGCAAGTCATAACTTCCCTCGGACAGTTTTCTCAACTACAGGATAAGAGGGTTAGTCCAGCTGATCTCCAAAGTAGCCTCCACAGCTAATATTCTTGGGTTACGATTCATCACAACTTCAACCCTACAATTTTAGAGTAAAAGGCTTTTTGTATGCTTTTCTGAACAGAACAAGAGAAGCAAAACAAGTCATGGGGAAGTAATGAGTAAAATTAACAGACTAGGATACAGATTTTCATGCTTTAATATTAACAATCATGATAAAACATACTATAACCACTAAGCAGTCATTGTGTACTTCTTTCATTCCAGGCAGCTAGAGCTTCCTTCTTGGACATAAGCTTGGGCATTCAGCCAGCAGACATCTCTGAAGGTGGTAAGAACCTGTTAGCATGCAACTCTGGAACACCTAACTGAAGGACTGACATGGGGAGCAAGTGCCTCATCATTAGCTTGTATAGGAAGCATCATCTATTCTTTGAGGTATATTATACAGTAATCGATGGAGATATCTGCCAAGCATTTCAGATAAAAGAAGGGCAAGCTGCAGGAAACAATGAAAACTGACACATGACACTTCAACACAAAAAAACAAAAAAATCCACAAAGAAATGTATTGATTGCAGGATAGTAGACATAAGATGAGGTTTTACTGTATTTGCATTGTGAATATTTGTCTAGGCTACCAAAATTTAAACTTCTTCTACAGCAGCTACAATCTGAACACAAGTGAGTATGTGCCAGACACTGAGCTGAGCCCTTTAGAGACATCACCCTCTAATCCCACTCTGCAGAGTTGTGAGGTATTATATTCATTTTAAAAGGTAAAAGAAGGTCTTACAGATCATAAGAGGCAGAGAAAGGACCTGAAAACAAATCTGAACAACTCCAAAGACTGTAATCTTTACGAGACATCTTTGCTGGTTCCAGAGGGAGTAACACCTCATCCCTAGGTCAAAACAGAAAAATAATGTGCAATATTTAAGCCAAGTTACAAGGGTATTTTTAAAAACTTTCAAATAAAAGTTTTTAAAAGCTTGAAATCCATTTATGGAAATATCTGTTTAGATATTCGCAAAAGTCACAAGGTCACTGTCAAAAATCTATACTTCTTTGGATAACTATCAATACACAAACTCAGGATATTTGAGATGGCTGCTGTTGCTATAGCTTATATTCTTGTTATGCTCACATAACCTAAAAAAATCTCTTTTGTCCAAAGAAGCCAGGAAGCTATCTTTTAGATGATACCATCCTTTTTACCCAAAACCGAGCATACTGAAGCAAATTACTCCAGTGCCTATTACTCAGGAGAAGAGAATTCATGTCATTCAAAACACTGTAGAAAAATGACAAGGTTTACAAGGTGACTTGCTAGCCACTTTCAGAGGAATGACTGAAAATTCGCGTACTAAAAGTTCTTTCAAACTTTAAAAAAGCTAAAATGAGGGTTTTTTAATGGGGTAAAAGTGTAATTACAAAATCCTTCAACACACACAATTTGAGTTATTCTTCATTGGAAGTGAACCACCACTTTTTAAAAATATCTTAAAATGACGAATCAAGCAAGTTCCAATATTGTTAACACTAAACATTAACTACTCAAGCAAATCGATTTATGATTTTTAAATCAAATTAAATACCGATTCATCAAAAGTAAATGGGAAAAGAATTTCTAAAAACAAATATCAGAAGCTACATTGCAATTTCTTCTAATTGTTTATAATAATGTCCATTAACGAATTCTAAAGGTTCCAAAGGTTATTTTCTATTTTGCTTTTCCCCTATGGAATATGGATCACAACTGGTCAGGAGAAAGTGCCTACTACTGGAGACACTACCAGGACCAACAAACTCAACTCCGCTTCCCTTACATACGGTCCTGGTAAAACAGTACTGAGTCTCCCATATAAGAAGATACCTTCCATTTGCTGCTTTTTGCCTGTCTACTCCCAGATTTAGTGAAGAGAATACTCAACTTTTGGAACCAAATAGACATGGATCCAAATCCCAGGTCCACAACTTACCAGCTAAGTGATTCTGGAGTTACTGAACAAGCCTTAGTTTTCTTATCTGAAATAAAGCAACCATTCTGAAAGGCCAGTGTGAAGATTAGAGATAATATGCATAATGCATGTCTGCTGTTAGTAGTGCTAATCATTATGTGCCTGACACTTTCTTTTTTAATCCTGCCATTGTTTCTAAGTGTAATACATCCAGTAATAAATAACATAGAAAAGATTCTCTTTATTTCTCACTGACAAATCAGAAACGAGTAGCAAAGCACTAGGGGTGACCTCTAATACAAACCTGCTATCATTGACCTTGTCATAGTAAATATTTTTAATTGTTTAAAGATTTTTATTTTAATTGCTTAAAAAATTTTCAAACTGTTTAACAGGTCAGGGGTTTTACTTTGGAGTTATAGAAATGTTTTGGAACTAGCTGGATGGTGGTTGCTGAACATCGTAAACATACTAAATGCCACTGAATTGTTTAGTTTAAAATAGTTAATCTAATAAAAATAATTTTCAGAGGGAACGTGGAAAAAAATACCCTAATTGTTCCTATTGAACATCATTAGGTGCCAGGAATGTGACCAGTTTAAGTTTACTCAAAGTTCTCTGGTCCACATTTCTAAAGAAGCAGCCTGACTTGGTGGAAGGAACCCAAGGCTGGAGGTCAAGAAATCCACCTCTCACCCCAACTCTGCCACTAGTTAGGTGTGTGATTTTGGACAAGTCCCCTAACCACTCTAGATATATCTTGAGTTCTACATCTGTCAAAGAACAAAGCAGGGCTAAAAGAATCTCACAGGTTGCTCACAAGATTAAGGTTTTATACTTAAATTCTTGGCAAACCAATTATGCGAAATAAAATTACCTAGATAAAAAAATTCTTCCAAACTACAATATATGCTAACTCTGACAAACTAAAAGCCAGTACAGCTCCAGTGAGCTGAAAAATATGTTACCCTAAACAGGAAAACTTTCTCATTTCAGGGCAATTGGGTCCTCTTCACTCCTATTTACTGGAAAACAAAAGCAGACCCTATCATGACAGTGCCAAAATCATATTCACTGACATTATGATCTAAGCACAAAGGAAAAGACTTAAATCAGAGATGACTAATGCGATGAGCAGAAAGTCACTATTCTAAACCAGCTGGTGAACTGCAAGTTTTTAAACTAATAAACTCAGTGATGTCTTTTTATTCAACTATTAAGAAATGCATTAAGTATAAAAATATAAATCTCATACATCATTAGCGAGCCTATAAATAAAAATGATATACATTAATCAACATTATTTTGCAAATAATTCTTTTTCCTTTAAATAGCCTTTGTGTTAAAAACTCTTCCTGCTACAAGTCTCTGAAAAGGATACAAATCTAAAAGAACCTTATTCTGTTCTTAAATGTGCCTGGAATAGAAGCTAAATCCTCTGATAGCTCCTGGTATTTTGTTAAGTGTAGGTTGTTAAAGAAATGTTTTGGCAACTAACACCTTAACTACCATTAATTAGGGTAGAAGGCTTGTCTTCCTCCAATGTGCCTCTAAGTTCTAAGGGAAAAAAGAAGGGTATGGCATGATCATGCAAATCCTTTACTCATAAGGTCATCTCAACGCAGGGATCAAGGTGACTAGTTGGGAACTCTCATCTGTTGTTTTCAAAGGAGTAAGACATACAGCTTAGATACCCATGGCCGGCCAACGAAGCAGCAGTAAAGGAAGGCTCAAAGGATAACACTTAAGATGCATCAAGCTGCTAGGAACACATGAAGTACTTTACAACCTACAACAACTTATCTAACAAACTTAGTGAAAGAAGTGGAGCCACTTACAAATCAAAAGAAAAGTCTGGATGCCTTAACAGAAGTTTCCCAAATCAACTACTTAGATTCAGACTTCAGTAATATATTCAGCAATTAAGTCTTACTTCTCTTTCTGGCCATTAAGTTGTATTGAAATGAAGGCATAAAGCCACGGATGCACAGCCTTTCTAAAAAGATTCCTGATTTTCTTTTATCAGAACAATTATCACCTGGATGTCGCCACTACACCTGCAAACTCAACAGCAGAACTCAACTTGCCTCCTGATCCCACTTCTCCTGGGTTCTCCATTTCTCTTCCCAGCACCCAAGCCCACCATCAACTAGGCTTGAGACCTTGTAGATTTGTCATTCAGCTCTCACACCCAGTTACCAAGTTTCATCCTTTCCAAGGTATCCTTTCTATACCTATTTCCATGACCTTTGTCACTTTTTTCCTCAAACTTTTACAACAGCATCTTAATCAGTGTATGCATTTCAGCCTCTCTTTTCACATAGAAGTTGTCAAATTCATTAGGATAGCCCCAACAATGTCAGCCCTCCACTCTTGCTCAAAAACCTTTCACTGAAGCCTCACTCTCGACAGAACAAAGTTTGAATTCCTCATTCTTGCATTCAAGGCCTTCTATCAGTAACTTTAACATTCCCCTCCAAACTCACACTCTACCAATTCCTTTCATATTCCCTTATCTTCAAGTGAACCACTTGTTCTTTCCCATAGAAATCTTGAGCATTCTTATTTTGCTAACACCGTTCCCTCCATATACAATTCTCTTCTCCACTTTCTCCTAATCTAATCCTACCTGTTTTCTGTGGTTTAGCACAGATATCACCTACCACATCCTCTCTGAAGTCTCTTCCTTGTTCTCCTTAGCTAGAAATAATCTCTTGCTCTTCTGAATTCCCAGACCATTTTATCTCTTAAGTACTTATCTTTTTTAAAATGTATATATATCATACCATCACCTCCCCTAACAGACTGTAAGCTCCTAAAGGTCAAGGTCTATGTATACTTCATCTCTGTATCTCCAATGCAACTAGCACAGTACATAATAAGGACTCAAAATTATGGTGAATAGGGGGACGGCCTGGTGGCATAGTGGTTAAGTTTACCTGCTCTGCTTCAGCAGCCTGGGGTTCGCAGGTTCGGATCCCAGGCACAGACCTACACACCGTTCACTAAGCCATGCTGTAGCAGCGTCCCCACATACAAAATAGAAGAAGACCGGCATGGCTATTAGCTCAGCGATAATCTTCCTCAAGCAAAAAGAGGAAGACTGGCAACAGAAGTTAACTCAGGGCCAATCTTCCTCACGAAAAAAAAATCACAATGAATAAACTAATAATAAAACCTATTAGCACTCCTAAGAAAGGACACTCATGAAAAAGAAAAACAAAAATACATCATTAAGACTTCAAGAGGCATAGCATTTCATAGGTAAAACTGAAATTCCAACTAAAACACTACAACTATAGTATTCTTTACCAAGTAACAGACTACAACTAATATAAGAATAATTCATTCAACAAATACTCAAGTGTCTACTTAGTGCCAGGCACAGGTCTAGGTCCTTAGAATCTACAGAATACAAAACCAATATCAATCTTCACCTTCAAGGAGAGAAAGGGAAAAGGCAATAAGAAAATAAATAAGCAAAACATTTACAAGTTAAGTGTTTAAGTGGTATAGAGAAAAAGAGCGTGGGAAAGGCAGGGTAGGGAGGGCCAGATACAGAGGAGCTGCCATTTTAATAGGGTGGTAAGGGAAGGAAAAGGGAGATGTTCACAAAGACCTGAAGATGGGGCATATATCTCCAAGCACATATCTGAGAAACAGCATTCTAGGCAGAGCAAATAGCAAACGCAAAGGTCCAGAGACAGAAATATGCTTGGCATGTTAAAGGAACAGCAAAAAAGCCATTGTGGCCAGAATGGAGTAAGCAAAAAGAAAAGTAAGAGGAGATGAGGTCAGAGAAGAAAGAAGAAGGGATCTGATCACATTAAGGCCTTGATAGGACTTGGCCTTTTACTCTGAGCAAGACAGGGAATCACCAGAGGGTTCTGACGAGAAGGAGACAAAAATCTGACTTACCTTTTTAAAAGGATCATTCTTGCTATGGTATTGAGTAAATACTATAAGGGAGCAAGAGCAAAAAAGGGCTACTGCAATAATTCAGAAGAGGTGATGCACACTTAAATCAGCAGAGGTGATGAAAAGCTGTCAGAGTCTGGACACATTCTGACGACAGAACTGGCAAGACTTCCTGATGGGTCAGATGTGGTGCGTGAGAGAAAGAAAGCCAAGGACGACTCCAAGTTTTGGCCTGAGCAACTGGAAAGGCGGAAGAAGTTGCTACTTACTAAGATGTGGAAGACTACAAGACGAGCAAAGGGAAGCGGGGGCAGAGTAAACATCAGGAGGAGTTTGGTTTGGGACAAGCTCAGCTTGAGATGCCAATAAAATAGATAAGTAGAAGTGACAAAGTAGGCAGTAGGATATACAAGCTGAGAGTTCCAGAGATAAAAATTTGGGAGTCATCAGAACATACACGGTATTTAAAGCCATGAGATTGGATGAGATCACCAAGGGAATGAATAAAGAGCAGAGATTCCAGTGTTAAGTAGGAGTACTGAGGAAGAACCAACAAAGGAGACTGAAAAGAAACCAAGGAGATAGGAGGAGAATCGGCAGAGTGTGGTGTCCTAGACACCAGAGCAGAAAGCATTTCAAGGAAGAAGGCATTCACTGTACCAAATGCTGCTAACAAATCAAGTAAGAATTAAAGTTGATGGTTTTGACAAGAGCAGTTTCAGTAGAGTGACAGGGTGGAAAGTCTCATTAGAGTAGATTCAGGAGAATAGAAGATGAGTAGAAACAACTTTTTCATGTAGCTAGAAAAGACAGTGTGGTCAAGAAATAGTTGTTTAAAATATATATATATGTGGGGGCTGGCCCCGGGGCCGAGTGGTTGGGTTGGCACACTCCACTTTGGCGGCCCGGGGTTTCACCGGTTTGGATCCTGGGCGTGGACATGGCACCACTCATAGGGCCATGCTGGGGAAGCATCCCACATAGCTCAATCAGGGACACTCACAACTAAAATGTATGGCTATGTACTGGGGGGCTTTGGGGAGAAGAAAAGAAAAAAAAAAAGATCAGCAGCGGTTGTTAGCTCGGGTGCCAATCTTATATATATATATATATATATATATATACACACATATATACGAAATAACAGCATGTGTATGCTGACTGGAATGAGCCAGTAGACAGGAGAATAATGATGTTGCAGAATGGTGGGGAGAATGGATACGATTTCAACTGTTACAGAATTTCACTAGAAGAGTTAAATTGCCCAATAAAGAGAAGTGTCACTAAGTTAGCAGGCAATAATTCCAGAGTACTGTTACTCTTTGTGATGCTCAACAAGGGAGACAGGTAACTCATAATTCTAATTCACATGCCATAGAAGGCTCAGAAGAGAGGCTGCACCATTTACTGAGAACCTTCATGTTAGGCATTTTATACGTTATTTCATTTAAGCTCAAAATAACTTCATGAGGTATTACCTTTATGTTACAGATAAGGAACCAGAAGCTCAGAGAGAGCAAGTAATTTGATTAATGCACAAAGCTGGTGAGTGGTAGAGCTATGTTTCAATACCAGCTCCATTTGAGTATTAGATAAGGAATTATTGTTAATTTAGGGGGTTAAAATAGTTTTGTGGTTACTTTTTTTTAGGTTCTTATGTTAGAAATACATACTGAAGTATTTATGGATGAAAGTCTATGATGTATAAGGTTTGTTGTAAATACTCCAGCAAAAACAACAACAAAGGAATAGTGAGTGAGGAAGAGATGAAACAAGAGCAGCAAAAAGCTGGTAATTGCTGAAGCTGGTTGATGGGTACATGAAAATTCACTGTACTGTTCTCTTTTATGTACATTTGAAAATGCCATGATAAAAAATAAAAATCCAGGTCTTTCTGAGTCAAATTTTCTCATTACTTCAAAGCCTGCCCTTAATTTCTGCTCAATCCTCCCTTCAAAAAAATGTTATGTGCTTCAGCGCTTACAAACAATTTTCTTATCTTCTTGAATACTCACTCTAACTCTGTAAATTAGGGGTTTCATCCCAACTGTATACACGAGGAGAGAGATCTACAACTAGTAAATAGCAAGATCAGACCTCCAAGCCAAGTTTTCTAGTGTCAAAAACATTCTTCTACTACCCAATACAGCAATAAAGCTTGCACATGGGGTCATCTTTGGGCGTACCTATAAGGAAAGTCCACCCAAGTGCTAGCCCATTTCCTCAGATTCATAACTACCGCATAATCCCAGGACCCTGAGTTTCCCAGGAAGGACAAGCATTATTCCAGGCAGTCCTTGAAAAGACTTGTACTCAAGGGCTTAAAGAGGCAGGTTTCAAATCTGCCCAGCCATCAACCTTCCTTGCCAAATTCAGGGACTAACAGGAATTTGATATACAACCTCTGAAAGGGTGTTCTGAAAGCCTGCCAATCTCTGCTCTAGAGGCAACTCTTCGGGCCTCCATTTCTCTAAATGTTAACACTCTGCTGTTCACCTACATTACACAGCTATCATAGGGACTAACATCCAGGTATGTGAACCTTGAGCTCTAGAAATAAAGGACACTACTGAACAATAATACTGACCAATTTCAAAAGCCAATTTTGTACAATTCCACAACATTTACCACAAAGCTGACATAACAGAAAGTATCACAGTTAATACTTATTTTTAAGATACCAGCCTTTTTAAAAGCTTCATCACTAATATGTTTGACATCTGTTCTTCCATGCTAAACTTTGACATTATAAGTTTACTTACAGCTTACTTCAAAAACAACTGAAAATAAGCATACCTAGGGCTCCAGATGTTTATTCTCTGCAGCTGCTAAACTACAATATCAAAACTGTAACAACTTTCCCCTCTAGCTCACTAGCTTTGCTAACTAAAACCAAGTTGTCCAGAGCTACTTAAGTCAAGAAATACACAGTATCCAATACTTCATTGGGTTAAAATGTGGGTTGTCTAAGCTGTACAAAAGCCTAATCATTGCATGATTACATGCACTGTTTAAGGAGTTTCAGATTTACCTGGAATCATAAACATCATAAGAATGAATTACTTCCATCTTAATTTCTAGAAACAAACCACTTCTTTATCAGGTCACTACGGAGCTGTCTTAAAATTTACTGATTTTCAGTTAGGCTAACTGAACATAGGTAGGCAAAGTTACAGACTCCATTTTCACATTAAGGGCCAATCTACGTTACTTACCAACAATATTACTGAGTCCTTCTAAGAAATCTTAGGTCCAGCACAAAAGACGCCTTTGAGCCTAAAGTCAACACATGTTTGCTGAATTAAACTGGCAAAACAGGTGAGCATATTAAAAAAATAAATCTAGACAGAGTCTTTCAGGACAAATACTATTTGCTTTATGTCAACACTATTAATATGGTTAAAGTCAATTCATAAACAAAATGCTGACCTGCCCAATAGGATATCGTGAAAAGCCCTGGCACCTGAAAAACTGCAAAGAACAGGAAATTCTGCAGGTGCAGTAAGAAACTACATCTTATCCATGACCTAGAAACGCCTCAGAATTTATTGCACAACCTGCTGCAGAATTCTCACTTTTCAAATGGAAATGAACCATGGAGTCACACAATGCAAAGCTGTGATTTTATTATTGATATAATCAACTGTACCCTTTAGTTGTGCTAAAGTTAAAAAGCAGATGTTCTACGTAGTGTTAGTTATGTCAGAAGTTAAGAAAATTTGAGTATCAAATAACTAAAATTTAGGACTGCTTCATTCACTCAGCAACACACATATGGAACGTCCTTTGTGAAACAGACATCATACTTCTCAAAAACGATGCACTTAAAGGTCCCTTAGGACAAGAAATAACTCAAGCTGGGCATGAAAGTAACAAATCAGGTAATTTGGTCACCTCACTAATCAATGCAAGACCTATAAGTTAAAGATTTGCATATCTTTCAAGGCTCAAACCATTTAAATATTTATATCAACATTAATCTGGCATCATTATTTTATTTCTTTCTGTTTTAATCAACATATAAATTTAACTTACATCTCTCAATAAACAGTTTTCTAAAATTAGACTGGATTATGAAGCCTCTCATAATTACCTGTCAGAAACAGTGTTTCTACAGTTGAACAAATTTTTAAAAACAACCAATTTTCCAATAAAAGGATCTATGCAAAACAAATGAAAACAGAAGAGCAGTAAGATGGGTAACGGTGTCCAAACATGTTATATAAGAGAGTAAACTATGAAGGGTAGATCAGCTAGCACAGAAAAATTACTATCAGGGCTGAGGATTACCAAGCCCAAGCAAATTAATGTCTAATAAAGCAACATACTATTTATACTTTTGTAATGTCAATCATGACCAGCATCTGGAGACTTTTTACAACCAATAAACCAAACACAACATTAAAAAGCATTTAAAAGTCATTCCTCCTAAAATAGAGCATAACCTGTCAATGGGCTTAGAAATGTCAAATGGATGGTTATTTGATAAAACTTAAAAAATGAAAAACTACTCAATAAATCTGAAAAAGGAGGCTTAATGTCACTAGAAGGCATAACTCTGTTTTTCCATTCACGTCACTCAATGATTTTCTACAAATACATAGGAAAATATTATATTTATTATTCCTGAGTTAAGAACTGAATTCACTCAGCGAGAGAAGTAATGTCTCTGGAAATTGATGCTCAGAAACAATCTTGGGCTATAGCTAGAACTCACAATGTTTCTCACAAGCTTCTGTTCAGACTCAAGTATTCAAATCAGCACCAACACACAGCTGCAGAAATGAGCCAGGAAATATAAGTAGACAGTAGAGCAAAGAATGAACAAACTTTAATTTGCAGACATCTCTGAAATTCACAGAAGTTTCATCTTTATCCAAGTTTCTCACTACAAATTAACCCAACTAATGCCAAATTCTGAAGTATTAATTATTATTTGACCAGGCTAAAAGGAAAAAAAGAACTAAAGAAATAACATCTCTTCTCCATACTGACATAGTTCTAATCTTTCCGAAAGACTAAAACTTGTTTTATATAAACCATCTCAATTCTCATGGGAGGGAGATAAAGAGTCAGGTTTCTGGAGGAGAAACAAGCACAAAGGGATTAAGTATCTTGTCCAGCAAGTCACCAGTGAAAATAAAACCAGAGCCAATTATTTAGCCTACAAAATCTAAATAACCTGCTTTCCTTCATTCATAAACTTAACATAATATTTTAAAGTGCCTACAAATTATCCCAAACCATAGAACTTCATGGAACAATACACATAATCAGAACACTATGCCAAAATTGAGTATTCTGAACAAGAAAATACTGCTTGCCCCAAGTCAATAAAAGGCACTAACACAATGGACTTAAAAAATACAAGGAGGAAACAATAGCCATCTTGGAGAAAATTTTCAAAGGTCACTCTATTCATCTTATATCCTACTGCTCTAATTCTCTGCCAGGAGGCAAAGGGGTCACACATGCTCCTTATATTTGATACACATGTCAAATCTCAAAATACTGCTAAGAGTTTCAATCGAAAGCATATTATACTTTAAAAACCTTTCCCTCCAAAAGTAAAATCTTATAGCAATGCCTTCAGAGCATTACTTTGCTGCCTTCGTGATACACTTCAAATTTGAATTTTAAAAATGATTAGCTTCCAGGGCCGGCCCCATGGCGTAGTGGTTAAGTTCAGTGCATTTCACTTCAGTGGCCTGGGTTCACAGGTTCCAATCCTGGGCACAGACCTACACCACTCATCAGCCATGCTATGGCAGTGACCAACATATAAAGTAGAGGAAGACTGGCACAGATGTTAGCTCAGGGCTAATCTTCCTCAGCCAAAAAAAAAGATTAGCTTCCAGTTTATTTTTTAAATATTTATATCTACAGATTCAGATTATTTGAAATGTAGTGTCCTGCTCAGTCCTCATTAAGGTTTAGGCAAGATTCCCACTTTCACTCAAACTTAATATTTGAACTTAAAATGGCTGCATTAAGATACTTCCTAAATCGACAAAAGAAGAAAACCAGTCCACCCAGAAAGCTTCCCAGTGTACCAAAACGGACTTTTTATTTGAAATCATACTAGGTACCACATTACACACTACATGAAACCCAGAAAGTGATAATTGAAGTTATTTCTGCAACATGAGGAATAAATTTTTTGCAAAATCTAACAAGACTGAATTTTCAACTGTCAAAAGGGAAATCGTCTTCCAAGATTCTAGAAAACCGTGCTTACTGAGGCAGTCTCTAAGCAGTTTCCTTAATCCTTCCAAATTCCAAAGAATCTAACACAAGCCACAGAACACTGAATGAGACCTGCACTGAAAGGCCTGTGCTCAAACCCCTAAAGGTTATTTCCGACGTATTTGGCAAGCTGTTGGCAATATGTCCACAGAACCCCAGAAGTCTTTCCTCAGTAAAGCTAACACTACACTCCCCAACTCAAATCAAAATACCAGAAAATCCAAAAGCCTCCAACTAAATGTTACTTGAACTATATGGGGGGAAAAGCCGACAACCCAGGATCAGTTATTTGCACCTTGAAAGAGAGTTAAACAGTCGAAGAGCTCCATTCCTGCCACTTTTAGGAGCTGGATGTACATTACCTCTGTGTGCCTCTAGCATGGTACTCAGATATTACATCACTCAATGCCTGAAAACTGCCCCATTACCCAGAAAGCACCAGGGTATGTGAGACACTGCACCAAGGTATCCCTTCCTCCCGCTTTGATACTCAGCCCTCAAATGCTGCTGACGCTGGGCCCTGCTCTCTTGCAGTATCTTCACAAAGACATCTGCCGTGCAGGAGCTGCAATCCTATTTCGATTCACTCTTGGTGCACTCCTTATAACCCCATGTGGTTCTTCTATCTGCCCGTGCATCAGGCCGATGTGCTAGGACGATACCCTACCACACACCTCCTCCAAACTTGGAGTATGTACTCAGCTCTCCCCATCCCATCCCCATTCCCTGGGTTCTGGACTAAAATCAGCCTTCGTGATCTCTCTGATCCTAGAAGCAAGTATTTGCAGATGTGGTAGAGGGCTTAGTGTCCTTCATTTTCCATTAACAACATTCCAGGATCCACACATATCCCCCTACACACTCTCGGGTTTCCCTAAGTCCAGAATTCAATCCCTCCTTTAGCTTTTTTCCCAATTTCTGCACTCTGCCCTTCCTTATACCTTCAGAAACCTAAAAATTTCGGCCCCTTTAATCCCTCAAAACTCAAAGTTTTCCAATCTCTCCCCTGTTCCTCCCACACTCTTTTTAAGCAACCTATTTTCCTAATTCTGTCCCACCTGAACCATTTCCTGCCCTAAACCTGGGCATCTTACTTGCCCCACCACCACCACCACCCCAATCCAGTACACAACCTATCCCTTGCCAGATACAGACATGCCCACACACATCGCTGCCTCGCCCCTCCCTTACCCTATTATAGGTAGTAAGCATTCTTCTACACCCTCTTCCAAAAATATCCTATCTTCCCCACTCCCTTCCCTCTGTTCCCTGTCTACTCTATTCTCTCTACTAGGTGAAATCTAACACCCCAAACCTGTGCTTTCCTCCCTCCACATATTGTACTCTAGACCTGGATACCTTCCCTTCCAACCTATCCTCTACTGCCTCCCTGTACTGATTCTCCTCCACACATGCATCACCTCCCCCCCATCTTCCCTCCACACTTCCTGCCCCAGAAACGTTTCCTTCCATCTGACCCCACACCGCACCTGCCACTCCAAGAGCATTTCCCTCACCCCCTACACCTTTGGCCCTCCACACTCCACTCCACCTGTCCCCTCCAATGTCCCCCCAACCCCAAAGTTCCCTGTCTTGCTACACCCCCACTTTCCTATACTTCCCGCAAGAACACCCTCCATTTCACTCACTTCTCTTCCTATCAGCTAAATGCCCTGCAGTCCTCCTGCCCAGACATCTTCTCCATCATCCTACCCCTCTGTCCCCACTTCTCTCTCAAACCCCTCAAACTCAAGCCATGCTCCAATCACCTTCCCCCTTTCCCCCTGCACTCCTCTCCCCTGAGCACCCCCACCAGACAGACACCTGCCTCCTCCCCTCACATGTTCCGTCTGTCCAGCCTCCTGTCTGCTCTACACCACTCCTTGCCAGACACCGTCCTCACGCCCCTCACAGGTCTCCTGAAGCCTCTGGGCCTACTCTCACCCACACCTCCCGCATGAGCACCCTCCATTTCCCTCTCCATCACTGAGAGACCCCTAGACACCCTCCTTCCCTCTCTCCCTTTTCACGCTCACCCTGCCACGTCTCCCCCTACCCGGACACCCTTGCTCCCCATCTCCCGTCACATCTGGCCAGCGGCCTTCCCAACAGCTGCCCCTACTCCCTGCCCCTCACAGCAGCCCCGACCGGGACATCAGCTTCTTCCATTGCCCCCTCGAGTCCCCAGTCTTCTCCTTCCATTCCCATCACACTCGGCCCTGCCCTCCCCAAAACCTCCCTCACCCCCATATACTGCCCCCCCACGCGCCTGAATGTCCTCCATCCCTCTCGCACTCGCCTTGGCCCCCGTGGGCCCCCCAAACCTACCCGAAGGCCCTCACCTTCCACTGGGCCGGATCCCTCCACCCTTCATTCTCCCCCAGATCTGCCCACGCCCTCCGCCTGCCCCGCGAAGGCTCTCCCCCAGCCCCTGTCCCCAGTGTCCTCCAACACCTGCCCCGAGCCCTCCATCCTACCCAGACCCCGGGCGCTCGGTCCCCCCACACTGCCCACGCCCTCCCCTCGCCTGGGGCCGGGACCCGTCCCCCACGAAGGTGAGGAAGGCTGCCCGCTGCCCTTGCCCGAAGCGGCCCGGGCACCGCCGCCGCCGCGGCGGCCACAATGCCGGAGCCACGGGGGCCGGGATTGCTCCTGCTCTCCGCCCCAGCCCCCGCGGCCGCCGCCGCCGCCGCTGCTAAGGACGCACAACAAACAATGCGGGGCCCGGGCCGGCTCCGCCAACCGCCTCAACCGCCGCCGCCCGGGACGGCCCGCCGCGCAGGCGCCTGCCCCGCCGCCGCAGCCTACCCGCGCCGCCGCGCTCTGCCCGCGCCCGGTGCCCGCTCCCGCTCCGCCGCCGCCGCCACCTCGTCCGCCCGCGTCTCCGGCTCCTCAGCCCAGCGGCGGCGGCTGCGGCGGCTGCTGCCCTGGTGGCGCTCGCGGCTCCGGTCTCCGCTTCGGCGGCGGCGGCGGCGGGCACGTGACGCCGCCGAGAGCGCCCATTGGCCGGGCCGGGGGGCGGGCCCCGCGGCTGCTGGGGAACGGAAAGCCCGCCCCCTCGCTCGCCGCGCGCCCCCTCCACGCGCGCTCTGCCGCACCTGAGACAGCCAGCCAGCGCCCGCCGCCGCCGGGCCGCGCCGTCGCCTGCGCCAACTGCGCACCTGGGAGCGCGCAGGGACCACACGCTGGCGGCGGCCGCATGCACCTGCGAGCGGACGCTTACGTAAACTGCGTCCCCGCCCTCCTCCCGGCGCCCGGCCCCCGCCCGCTGCAGCACCTGAGCCCCGCAGCGCTAGCGGCGTAACCGCTGCGGAACGAGGACGAGCTGCGCAAGGAAGGGTGCGAAATGCACGGAAACTTCGTAACTTCCGAATCTGGGAGCGGCTCCCGGCCACCGCGGAGAGCTGGCCTCCCCCAGCCCCGCGCCCCAGGACGAGGTACCCCGCAACCCCAGGGGCTACGCAAACGGAGTAGGCGCTGCAATGCCTCCCCAGGTGACGCTTGTTACAAGGTTCGATCCCAGCCTTCGCTCCTCCTACACTTACCAGCTGTGTGACCTTGACCAAATTACAGAACCACTCTGGTCCTCAGTTTCCTGATCGGGGAAACTGGGACCGTAATTCCGATTTAGGAGCTGTCGGAGAGATGGAAAAAAATAGGCGTGAATTCTCCTAGCACATAGCAGGTACTGAACAAAAGTTGCGGTTTATTCAGCCACCACCTCTCCTTCTCCAACCCTTAATGGACCTCCCTGAGATTGAGCTGGGGCAAGGACCTCTCTGACCTTACGATTAGGTCAAACTTTCCCTAAACCCATACCCGGCAGGTGCTGGGGAAGAACTGGAGGTTTGCTTTTTGTCGTAGACTCACTAGCCAGTACTTTCTTGATACCCAGCATTCTACCAGCCAATTTGGCCCCTACTGAGTACCTGCTGCATGCCGGGTGCTGTGCTGGATGCTGGGATGCACAGGTGAATGATTCAGGTCCTTGCTCTAAAGGAATTTCCAGCCTGGGGCAGAAACGACCTGGCCACCCGGTGCCAGGACCTGGAGAGCTGGGAGTCCAGGAGGGATCTCCCACAACTGCCCCCTCCCGGCCCCTTCCCATCTTTCTAACATACCAGGCTCAAATATTTTAACAGCTCTGCTTCACTCACGAAATTAAGTGTAAACACTAACTCAATTTTAAAAGCTTTGGTGATCTGGCTTTAAGTTTCAAGGTACAACCCCTTCCCTTTATCCCTCCTTCAGGCCACCTTGACCCTCCACTCACACTGACCTTCGGTGCTGTTTATGAGCTACTTATGAGCCTCCTGAGCCGGGAGGTAGGCCCCAAAGCCTTTCTACACCCTCTCCCCACCTCCGATCACCCACACCTTTCTTTATCCTCATGAAAAACTCCTTGGTCTTCTTATCAGTCAGCTCACAACATATTCTCTCCGGAACTCCTTGGCTGCCTCAGACACGTTGTCTGATCCTCTGCTTTGCATGTAGACCATTAAACTGTGTATACTTATGGCACTAGATTGTAACTGTCTTACTGCCTGCCACCTCCCTGGACTCGAAGCACCTTGAGGACAGATCATCTCTCTACCTGAATGGGTTAGGGAGGACCACACATGCACGTGAGATGAGACCCTTAAAGCTGGGCTTTGCAGGAAGAACATGAGTCTGCCAGGGGGAGAAGAGATGCTGCAGTGTAAAGGTCTGGAGTCAGTGCCCACTAGCTGTGTGATCTTAGAAAATCAGTCTCTCTAGGTCTTAGTTTACTCATGTGTCAAGTGAGACTGTAATACTGCATACCTTTGAGGGCTGTTATAAGGATCTGATGAAACAATACATCTCAGGTGCTCACTATGGTGCCTGGCACTTGGTAACATTTTTTATTTTTTTTTAAATAAGAGGACTACATGGTATTAAGCATTCAATAGTATCTCTTATTCCAATATCTTTATTGTGTTTATAACTCCACAAATTCCTGCTAAAAACATGCAGATGATATAAAAGTAAAGAAAGTAAAAATTTCAAGTGTTGCTCTCCCTTCATGCCTGGCACTCTACTCCCTCTGCCCCTAATGCCACCTCCCAGAGCAGCCACTGTTAAGTTTTTCATGACCTACAATGTATGTCCAGAGAAAGAAGAAAGTTGCAGAAAATTATATATCTATAATGTGTAGGTAATACTTGGGTTCTGCATATAAAAAGGCCAGAAAAGATCAAACACCGATTACTACCATTATGCCCAGAAAGTAGAATTGAATGTGGGGATAGGAGACTTTAAATACTTCTGCATTGTTTTAATTTTTTTGAAGAATACATATCCATATATAAAATACATTTTTAAAAATCTTATTGAGATACATTTACATATCATAAAATTCATGCATTTCAGGTGTACAAGACAAGGATTTTCATTAACTTTACGGAGTGGTGCAATATCAGTATAAATCAGTTTTAGAACATTCTGCAGATTCCTCATAAAATTCCTCATACTCATTTACTGTTAATCCCCATTCCCACCCCCAGCCACAGGCAATCACTAATCTACTCTTTGTCTCTATATTTTTGCTTTCTCTGGGTATATTAGACATATTTCCTTAAAAATCAAATAGGGGCCAGCCTGGTGGCGCAGCGCTCTTCCGCGGCCCGGGGTCCGCCGGTTCGGATCCCGGGTGTGGACATGGTGCCGCTTGACAAAAGCCATGCTGTGGTAGGCATCCCACGTATAAAACAGAGGAAGATGGGCATGGATGTTAACTCAGGGCCAGTCTTCCTCAGCAAAAACAGAGGAAGATTGGCGTAATTAGCTCAGGGCTAATCTTCCTCAAAACAAAACAAAAATAAATAAAAATCAAATAGATGTTTTAGAAATGAAGAATAAAAGTATCACCTCCTAATCTCACCCACTGATAATAATCCCTGTTGACATTTGTATCTATTGTTCCAACTTTTTTCTATGTATATAGATATATAACTTTTACAAAGTGAGATTATAGTCTACCTGCAGTTTTGATCTTTTCACTTAACAATATAGTAAATACACCTCTTTTTGTGTCACTGAATACTCTTTTGCATAATGTTGTGTCTTAAGAATCATTTAATGAAAGCAAACCCCTGTGTTGAGTATTTGGGTCTTTTCCAGTATTTCCACTGTTATGAACAGGGGAAGGGAATAGATGTTGTAAAGTTCCAGAGCTCAGTGAGTTCTGAAATCACACCGAAATTCGAATTCTAGCATATGCCTTTTTCATCCATTCATTGCACAAATATTTATTGAGAACCTACTGCATGCCAGTCCCTAGGGGTACAAAAGCAAGCAAACAGCTACACGGCCCTACCTTCGTGGGGCGCAAGGCCAGTGGGAGAGAGACATACATTAATCAAATAATAACACTGAATGGCCCACAGAGAAGGGAGCAGCCAACAGGGGGCAGGGGGTCCCCAAATGCTCTCAGAGGAGGCATCTTTGGAGCATATCCTTGGCACAGGGCTGTGCCATTCTTATAAAAGGTGCCTAGTAAAGAGAGGTGAATTGGCTCCCCTGCATGAGCAGTGTGCAGCCCTTCACAGTTTCTGGCCTTCACGCCCTTAGCTCAAAGTCACCCAGCCAGGAAAGGGCATAGCTGGTTTGACTCCCAGTCCAGTACTCTTGGTCCCAACTGACTCTGCATCCCAAATGACACTGCCCTTTATAGAAGGTGCTCGTTGTTGAAGAACCACACTGGGACAGAGGTGGAAAACACATATAGCAGTGCTATCCAATACGACAGACACCAGCCACGTGTGGCTATTTAATTTAATTAAGATTAAATAAAATTTAAAATTCAGTTCCTCAGTTGCACTAGGCGTGTTTTAAATGCTCTGTAGCTACACGTGGCTAGTGGCTACCATAGTGAATGGCTCTGATATGAAACTTTTCCATTATTGCAGAAAGTCCTATTGGTTGGCGCTGACCTAGAGGAACAATAATAATATAGTAGTAGTAACAATAATATCTTACTTGTATATTATTTTCCAAAGCCTGCCCTGGGAGGTAGAGGGGTCAGTCTGGTCTCCCTAGTCTTCATTTCCCCACCCCTCCCCCCACCATACGCCAGCTCTATGGAAAGAAGCTGAAGACGGAAAGGTGGCTAGTCAGGTGCTGTGAGTGAGAGGTGGGACATAGGGGATGTGACATCCCTCAACTTCCTGCCATCATATTTCTAAGTGTACATGCATCTCCAGCCATTCTCTCCTCCCTCTCTTCTTTTACAACAACTGGTTCCTCTGAACAAAGGTCGGGTCCTTCTCTTGTGCCTGTGTCCTCTGTTCTTCCCCTCTAAGGAACTTCACTCCTTAATTTGCCCTTCTCTGCTATGGTTAGCTTCTCCTTCTCTACTAGATTCTTTCCATTATTATCCAAACAGTCTCTTCCATTCTTAAAAAAAAGAAAGAAAGAAACAAGATCCCCAGGTGATCATGTGCAGCTTACAGTTTGAGAAGTATTGACCCCAAATCAACAGTTACGGATGCCAGTCAGAGACTCGAATATCACAGCAGAATTGCTGACATGATTTTCTCAAATGGTGAATAACCCTTGGTAGAGTCTGAACACAGCAAAGTATAATCTTCATTCACTTTGCATAGTATTTGCCTCCCTGGAATATTAAAATCATGCTAGAATGAACTTTGTCTTTGTATGAAAAATAGTTGTTAGGCTCAGATAATTGCATCCAGGATGTTGACCTACAAAAATGTCCAATGTGACATCGAAAAGTCCAGCGATACTGTCCATGCATTGCAGGCCATCTAGCATTCCTAGCTTCCCCCCAATAAATGTCATTCTGGCTACCCAAACTCCACTGGAAGTGTCTGAAGCCCCAGGTGAAAACTAGACTACGGCACTAGATTCATTCAACAGCCTCCGCAGGATCTCTATCTGGAGATCTCACAGGCTACTCCACTGTCTATAACTGCCCAATCTTTTCCCTAAACCCCAAACCCATTCCCCCTTTCAGTTCCCCATTTCAGTTCCCATGTTGAGGCCGTGGCAGCTACTAATATTGAATGATAAGTAGACTGAAGGTTTCATGTGCGCAGAATGTGTGTTTGATTTGTTCTCCTTGTATCCCTTAGAATGGGGGTCAGGCATATAGTAGGCCCTTTTTCCCATCCCCCTTCCCATTCCCAGCAAATTTTCCCATTCCCCTTCCTCAGGTAACAAACCCCAAAGCAATTTGGAAGAGGATGAATAGACAAGAAGAGAGCAGGGATTCCTGGTCAGGAAATCCCCACTTCTTACGGAAATTCTCCTAATATCCCTGATACCCCTGTCAGTCTAAGATGCAGCACAGCCCAGAGCTGCTGCTGGAACTTTCCCACCAAAGTTCTCTCACAGCAGAGGAGACTGAGACAGCTTCCCTGGAGGTCTGGGGATGAGGCCCAAATTCATCAGCCTCAAGCATAAGATTTCTTTGAAGTCTCACATTTTATCTTTAAAATCCATGCAAATTTCACCTTTTAGTCCCATGTTTGTTTTAACATGAAAATAACGTTTTTAATTACTTCCTTTTTAGGAGAAAAATGCAAAGCCTATTTTTCCAACTCTTCAAGTAGAAATTCACACTCTAGGGAGATGTTCCTTATCTATCCTGTGGCTCAGAGTATTTCCTGGCACACCTCCACCCAGCCCTGATGGTAATTATACTAACAGCCAACATTTATTAAGCGCTTATTATATGCCAGGCAGTATATTAAGCACTTAACATGCATTATGTCATTAATCCTCGCAACAGTCCTATGAAGTAGGTACAATTTCCATCCTAATTTATCGTTGAGGAGACTAAGGCTCCAAGAATGTAAGTAACTTGTACTATGTCACAGAGCTGATAAGTAGAAGACCTGGGATTCAACTGGGTGCTCTCAATCACTGTGCTGTCCACTCCAGTTGGAAAACCAAGCTTCTAGACTTTTAGAAGAAGAAAGCTTTCAGACAGCAGGAAGGCCCTAAGAAATTGCCCAGCCCCAATATTTTACAAACCAGGGAAAGTGCTGAGGTGTCTGGATCTCTGGGTACACACATTTTCAGGGTCCACAAGTTCTAAGAGAAGTTTCTAAATGTATGTCTTGGTTTCAATTACAATCTACAAATAATTATAATATAAGCATATTCTGGATCACTGGGACAGCCACCTTGTAAATGATTCCTGGCATGCAAAATTTAGTGCTCGTGTTGGCGCAAAGTGATTGCTTTAAGTGACAGGTTTAACATTAAATGCAGCTATCTTAAACTGGAGGTAAAATTTTCAAGCTAGTAAGAAATTCTTTCCCTTAAAACAGTGATTCTCAGCTAGGTGTGATTTTTCCACGCCCACCCTCCAGGATGTTTAGCAATGTCTGGAGACATTTTTAGTTGTAACAACTGGCATCTAGTAGGGACCAGGGACACTGCTAAACATCCTGCAATACACAGGATAGCCCCCCATAACAAAGGATCATCCAGTCTGAAATGTCATGAGCGCCAGAGTTGAAAAACCAAACTTTAAAGGGTTTCTATGGGGCAGAAAGAGAACAGAGTGGAGGGAAAGGATTAGAAGTGAGGCTTCTCTGAATGAGCCTTGTTGGATAGCCTTGACTTTGAAATCTCATAAATGATTCATGTAAATATTTAAATCATATAAATTTTTAAATAATCCCTAAAATGAAAAACAAACCAAAACATGAACATAACTTTATATGAGGTTGATAACATGATGACACAGAAAAAAAGAATTATATTCCAATTGACCTTAAAACAAAGTATTTTTGACCATACATCTTCAATGAGATTAATTCTAAGGATAAAGGGAAAAAAACAACAACAAAGCAACCTTAAATTTCTGTCAATAGCTTTACTGTTAGTAATGATATTAGTATTGCTATTGCAATATTAGTATTGTGGGATAAAACATATTAGTAATTACATCAATGTTGTTAGGATCCAAGATTTTCAAGACAAAAGAGATACAAATATAATAGCAAAGAAGTTAGGTAAAAAAATTTATAATCTTAAATTTGAGTTGGGAATATCATCATTGCTGTTCAATTCTCTCTTGAAAATTTCATTAAAACTAGAGGGTTTTCTGGGCTGGCCCAGTGGCCCAGCGGTTAAGTTTGCATGTTCTGCTTCTCGGCGGCCCGGGGTTCGCCGGTTCAGGTCCCGGGTGGGGACATGGCACCACTTGGCAAAAGCCACGCTGTGGTAGGTGACCCATATATAAAGTAGAGGAAGACGGGCATGGATGTTAGCTCAGGGCCAGTCTTCCTCAGCAAAAGGAGGAGGATTGGCAGTATTTAGCTCAGGGCTAATCTTCCTCAAAAAAAAAAAACCCAGAGGGTTTTCTTTAGGAAAAAAAGGTAAAGGATTTATTCTGCCTTCCATCATGAATTATATTTCAGGGTAACCAACTAGCCCTGGAAGATAAGGAAACGTTCTTCAATACAGAAGAATTTTGACTAATAAATCAGAAGCAATGCTAAAATTAGATCATCACTATTTTGCAAACCCTAATAATATACCTCATTTAGGCAACAGTCATCAATAAATGGTAAAACCTTTGAGTGAAAGATTGATAGGGAACTTTACAATGAAGAAATAAGGGTTTCACCACCTGAGCCCACAGGTAAATGTTAGCATCACTAAAAGCGAGATGAACATACATTCTGTGCCTCCTGATGAGATGTGCTCTAAAGCACACAGCACCTCTCTTCTGGCCCAATAGTTTAACCTGAATCCAATGAAGCCTTTAAATAAAACTGGTCATCTACAGGAAGTACAGGGGCTAGAGGTACAAGTAAAAGCCACCATAAGGAAGCGATCAGCCAAATTCAGAACGTGGCATCTTCTACAGGGCAATTGACTCAATTATTTAATTTTCAACAAGTAAATAGCATGAAAAGAATGGGGCGGGGGAGGAGGCACTGTCCTAGGTTAAAAGCGACCTTAAGAGCTTTAAGGACCAATTACAATGGTGGGCCTCCTTTATGTCTCCATTTGAACAAACTGCTAGTAAAAAGATGTTTTTAGACAATCATGGAAATGTGGGTATGTACATATTAGATGCTAGTAAGGAATTACTATTGATGTTATGTGTCTCAATGGTCTTGTAGTTATGTAATAAAATCTGCCTTTTTAAAACTGCAAACTGAAGTATTTAGCGTAGAGTTGCAAGATAAAATGCCATGTTGCACGGGACATACTTATCCTAAAAAATTATTTATTTGTTATCACGCTTAACTGAGTGTCCTGTGTTTTCATTTGCTAAGTCTGGCAACCTTAATTTAGGGGTGAGATGAGATGATGTCATGTTTCAGGAAGAAAAAAAAGAGGGGGGGCCGTAAATTAAAGTAAAGCTTGGCAAAATGGAAATGATTGTTGAATCTCGATGAAGGTTCTCTGTACTCTCTACATCTGAGTATGTCTGGAAATTTTTGTAATAGAAGTTTTTTAAATGGAGAAATTAATAATATTACTCAGGTTTGAAAAACAGTGACGCAGCCCAGTTCCCTCATTTTCAGAAACGAAAACTAAAGCTCAGAGAGGGGTATTGACTTGCCTAAAGTTGGACAGCAACTGAGCAGCAGAGCTGGGACTCCACTCCAGGTCCCCTGACTCTCAGGATCCAGGCTGTCTCCATGTCCATACAAAGGCACACAAAGGCAGTGCCAGGTGTTTCAGGCTGCAAGCCTGGGTGGTATAGCACCACTCTCTGTGACAGAGTGCTCACAGGGAAGGGCAGGGATGGGGGAAATGAAATGGGATATATACTATGAATGTGTCCAGCTGTAACACCTATGGGACACTTGCTGAAGTGGTATGTGGTCACTTCTGGAACATCTCTGAGTATTGTTTCATCTTCCAAAAAAAGGATAATAATATTTGTCTCCAAGTTGTCATGAGCATTAAAATGAAAAATGCCTAGCACAGTGCCTGGTGTTAGCAAAGATGGATGACAACAGATATATTCTGATTAGCTATTGCTGTGTAACAAACCACCCTGAAACTTACGGGCTTAAAACAACAATTTATCATTACCTCTCATGGCCCTGTAGGTTGACTGGGTTCAGCTGGGCAGTTCTCACTTGGGGTCATTCATGCTATTGTACTCAGATGTCAGCTGGGGCTGGATTCACCTGAAGGCTCAACGAGGCTCAACATCCAAGATGGCGCACTCATGCACTTGGCAACTGTTGCAGGCTCTTGGCTGGGGAGCTCAGGTGAAATGTCAACTGGACTACCTCTTCATTTGTCTTGGGTTTCTCACAGCAATAGCTCTCAAAGACTAGTCTTAGGACAGGCCCAGCATCGCTTCCTGTATGTTCAATTGTTCAAAGTATTCACAGGCTAGATCAGATCAAGGGGGTGGTGGAATACACCCCACGAGGGGAGTGCTATGCATGTTCCGAGAAGGAAGGAATAGATGGCCCACACAGGGAGGAGACAAGCTACATAGAAGGGTATGGTGACACTTCTTGTTCATTGCACCGTTTAAACCCCTCTCAAATCCATCCCCTTCTCTCCATTCTCTCCGCCATTATCTTAGCTTATCTCTGAGAGAGTGGTGGCCTCATCTCCCCTCATTCTGTATTGGATAGTTGTTGCATACTCCCTGAGGGTTTTCCAGAAGACCAGGTACTCAAGATGAAATGAGCGACTTAGTAAGGTGAAACTACTCACTGGCTCACTGAAACATTTAAACATTTAAAGGAAAGAACTGCCAGGTCCTCTGATTCTTGATCACTATGTTCCTTTCCAGAGCTCACGTCTTCAAAACAGGTCACAGAAATCGTCCTTGCTGCGTCCCAGCGAGTTTGGATTTCTTTAAAAATAGCTTGTTCTTCAAGTGCAAAAAATAACATCTGAGACGTTTGTTTAAGTGTGAAACACACCTTTGTCATGACTCAGTACAGGCTGAACGGAAGTTTATTAAACTTTCCAAAAAGAAAAATTTCCTCTTGAACTAAGAAAGCCTGAGAGACGACAGCTTGGGCATGGGGAGAGGGGAGCGGCAAGAAGAAAAGAGACAGGTGGAGCAGTGAGAAAAAAGGAAAAGGATCTTTCTCATCTCCGTGGCTTTCACGTGCCATTTTTTCCACCTTGAACGACCTTCCTCCACTAGCCCGCCTGATAATGTTCTCCTCCTCCTTGAGGCCTAGTTTAAATTTCACCTCTGTGAAGTCTTCTCTGACCCCTCCGGGCAGAGTTACTCACTCCTTCTTTGTTCTCAAAACGCTTTGTACACGTCTTTATTATTAGCACATTGTATTGAAGTCATCAGTTTACAGGTCTGTCTCCCTTCTTAGACTGTGAACTTCTCATCAGCAGGGATCCAGGGTGAGTCATCTGTGAGCCCCTCTGCCTGGCGCCGGGGCCTGGCACAGACGGGGTGTTGGGAGAGGCTGTTGATAAGAGACCGTCTCCCTTTAAATCCCGAAGTGACAGCTTTCATTCCTTGTTCTACTTTCCAAATGCCTCTTGACTCCGTCCACACCCTCCTAATGCCAAATCTTGCAATCTACCTGCGTCTCGACCCGTATGCTCTGCCTTCACTCTGGATACAATGGAAGAACTGTCCTCGCTGCTCCCCATGGCCCCCGGATCACATGCCCTGTATTCCTGCGATTGTCCCCCTTTCTCCCGCATCATTGATAATTTTCCCTTTCTAGTAAATTATTTCCACCAACATACAAATACTCTGTACTTTTTCTCAACTAAACATGCACATAAGTAAACACATAGCCTCATTTCTCTGCAATTATCCTATTTTCTCCTGAACCCACTCCACTCTGCTCCATTTAATCTTAAGATCACCAGTGGCTTTCCTGTTGCCAAATCTAAAGGGTCAGTTCTTTCTCTGCCTCAGTTTACCCACCTCCTCAGCAGCATTCAACACCATTGATCCTGCTCTCTTCTGGAAACACTTTCTTTCTGGGCTTCCTGGATTCCACACCCTCTCCCTATCTTTCCACCTCGCTGGCCACTCCTTCTCAGTCTCCTTAGCTGGATCCAGCCCCTCAATACAACCTCTAAATGTCAGAGTGTCCCAGGGCTCCGTCTTTGGATCTCCTCACACTCAAACTCACCCCCTAAGTGATCTGTCCAGTCTCAAGATTGGATGTGGTCCTTGAGAACAGTCATATTTCTATCTCAAACCCCATCCTGGACTCCAGGTGCAACGGTTACTCAGCTTCTTCACTTGGAGGTCTAAAAGGCACCTCAAACTTAACATATCCAAAACCAAACTTGTGATTCTCCTCAACTTACCTGTTCCTTCTCCAGGCTCCCCCACATCTCAGTAAAGGGTACCACAATTCACCCAGCTGCTCAAGCCAAAAGCTTTGGACTTCTCCTTAATCCCTCCTTCTCCCACACCCCATATCCAATATTCCAGGAAATTCTATTGGCTCTGCCTTCAAAGTATACCATTTTCCTGCTATGACTATTGTCCAAGCAATAACCTCTTAATCAGTCTTCCTCTTTTCAATCTCTTTCATATAGTTAGTTAGAACGAGCCTTTTGAAAAAAGGATCATGCTCAGTCTTGCAGATAATCTGCCAATGGCTTCTCCCTTTATACTTGACATAAAATCCCAAGTCTTTCTCATGCTCCTTAAAGTCCTACACACACTGGCCCCTTCCCACCTTTCCTACCTCATTATCTTTCACTCTCTACCTCACTCGCTGTGCCTCAGCCACACTGGACTCCTTGCTGTTTCTCAAACATGAAGCATACTGCTGCCTCAGGGCCTTTGCACTTGCTGTTCTCCTCCCAATCTCCAAAGATCTGCATGGTTCCCTCCCTCACTTCATTCAGGTTTCTGCTCAGATTTTACTTACCCAAAGAGGCCTTCCTTAACCATTCCATCTAAAACAGCCCTCTCAGGGCTGGCCTAGTGGTGTAGTGGTTAAGTTTGCATGCTCAACTTTGGTGGCTTGGGGTTCACCAGTTCAGATCCTGGGAATGGACATAGCACCACTCATCAAGCCATGCTGAGGCAGCATCCCGCATAGAAGATCTAGAAAGAACTACAACTAGGATACACAACTATGTACTGGCACTTTGGGGAGGAAAAAAAAAAGAGGAAGAATGTCAACAGGTGTTAGCTCAGGGCCAATCTTCTTCACCAAAAAACATACCTTTAAATAAATAAATAAAACATCCCTCTCAAATCCCTTGTCCCGCTTTATGTCTCTTCATAGCACTTTTGAATTTCACATTATATGGCATATTGATTTGCTTTTTATTGCATGCCTCCCTACCCCCTAGATTGTAAGCTCCGCAAGAGCAGTAGTCTGCCACTGCCAGCTAGTTTTATCCCTAATGCCTAGAAAAGCGCCCAGTATACAGGAGGTGTTCAATACATATTTATTGAATGAAGGAATGAGTGAATGAATTCACTTCTTTCTACTGCCCCTGCCTGAGGCCAGGCTTCAGCATCCATCTGTGTGGTAGATAGCAAAATATGGCCAGAAATTCCTCCTATCACGTGCGTACTCCTTTGCAGTGTGACTTTGCCGTGCCTCCCATCAAGAGGTGGAGGCTATTTCTCCACATCTTGAATCTGTGCCCACCTTGTGAACTGCTCTGGCTAATCCAAAGAGGCAGAAGTACCATTATATGACTTCCAAGGCTAGACCTTAAGAATCCTTGCACTTTCTATCTCCTTTCTCTTAGAACGTTGCCCTGAGAACACTATGCTGAGAAGAATAAAAAACGAAAGACCCGGGGCTACCCCGTGGCCAAGTGGTTAAGTTTGTGTGCTCCGCTTCGTTGGCCCAGGGTCTCACAGGTTCGGATCCTGGGTGCGGACATGACGCGGCTCATCAAGCCATGCTGAGGCAGCCTCCCACATAGCACAACCAGAGGTACTCACAAGTAGAATATACAACTATGTACCCGGGAGCTTTGGGGAGAAGAAGAAGAAGAAGAAAACAAAAGATTGGCAACAGATGTTAGCTCAGGTGCCAATCTTTAAAAAAACGAATGAATAAATAAATCAATATAATGAAAGACCGTTTGGTGAGAGAGGTCCAGTTGTCCCAGCTAGCCCAGCCCCCAGCCAACCCACCAACCTAATGTGGCTGCGTGAGGGAGCACAGGTGAGACCTGCAGAAGAACCGCCCAGCCAGTCCACAGAAACATGAGAAATAATAAATCATTGCTTTAAGCCACTAGATTTGGGTTGCTTTATTACACAGCAACAACTAACTGAGATAGTCAGGATGGTTGCAGTTTTGGTCTCTCCTCTAGGTTCTCTTCCTCCAGTCGTACAAACCCCAGTGCTGCTTCACAGGTCACCAGACTCGTCTGTCTAACTTGAACTCACACTGGATTAACCAATCTGTTAAAAGTCTTCAGTGGCTCCCCATCTTACAGGATAACCTTGAGCCTCCGTGTTGCAGGGTATGAAACCCTTCGTGATCCAGCCCCTGCAGACCTCTTCCATCTCATCTCCACATACCGGGGCGGCGTGCTGGGAAGAGCAGGTCTCAGGCTCTCTGTGCATCAGAATTACCTGGGCAGCTTTGAAAAATTCCAGTGCTCAGGCTCCTCCCCGAGAGACTCAGATTTAATTGGTCTGAAATGGGACCCAGGCAACAGTATTTTTTAAAAGCTCCCAGGGGGATGCTAATGCGTAGTCAGGGTTGAGAACCACTGAGCTGGAGGATCCAAAAGTGTATTTTAAAATTGCTGATCTTGCCTTCAAGGAAATTCAGAAGCTTCAAGGAAAGATTAAATTATGCTCGGTGCCCTTTGAGCATTATGTAAGCGATATTGTGTTCTAAGTTTTGGGAAATTGGTAATAGACTCTATGAGAACATTCTTTAATTATTTGAAACATTAAATTATCAATACTTTATTTCCTCAATTCTAAGGCACATCCTTTTCATATTTGAATGTTTCTGAAATCAGGCTCCATCCTATCATTAGAAGTGTACATTTAATGTTACTTTATTTCATGAAAAAACAGTAATTAGACCAAAGGTGCGTCTTATCGCCAGTGGTGATTCCAATCAAAGAAATATCTTTCCGGAACACAGCATTGTGTATGTGCAAAATGCTGTGCCCTCTTTGATCCCAGTTGATTCTCCCGTCAACCTGGTGAGCTCCTTCACTTCATTTTATGTATAATAACTGCGACAACTTATTGAGCATTTACCTTGGGTCAGACACTGTTCTAAGTACTTTGAAAATACTCTCTCATTTAAGCCCCACAGCAACCCAAATTTTGACCACCTTTTAGGCACAGGAAAGCTGAGGGCTGGAGATGTTAAGTAAGTTGCCCAGGGTCATACAGCTGGGAGGCTCGGGGAATGTGGACTACAGTTCACAAGGACTCTGAGCATGCCATGGGGTTTTCAGGAGATGGTCCTTCCTGCTTACTTTCTCAGAGTAAGTGCAGATGCTTTAACATGGCGTTCAAGGCCTTTTACAACCCATCCCAAACCTATACTGCAATGGTAATGAAAAATCCAGAGCGACCAGGTAGAGAGCAGTCATCAGCCGAGAAGAATCCCAGTAATTAAGGGCCACTATGTGCCAGGTACTTTGTGCATATTCTCTCTGATCCTCCTAACAACCTTGTGTGGGGGTGTTTGCATGGGGCCTGGGTTGGTTTTGCTGCTAAGGCCCCCTGGTTTTGTTCCGGATTCTCTTTCCAGTATCACCTCTGCCCTAGTTTGAAGTCTTAATGGGGCTGTCAATCAAGATGCCCCACCCTCCCCGTGGCCAAGGGGTGGATGAGTGACTCTGCCTAGGCCCATCACACTCTCTGTGGATCTGAACCTTGAACCTTGTCCTTCCGTCTAAGTTAGTCATCTACACCGCAGCCTTCCAGCAAGTTCCCCTTTCACTCATGAGCTGGAGTAGGTGTCTGCTGCCTGTGACTAAGAAACCCTAGCTAATTAAAGTATCATTACTCCCGCTTGAGGTGAGGAGCCTGAAGCTCTGGGGAGGTTTAGGAACTAAAATCACCAGCCAGTGTCGTGAAGATGACAATAGTAATAGTAGCTAGCATTTATTTGAATTATTTAGCATTTAATGAGTGCATACAACAAGGCCAGCTCTGTGCTAGGGAATTTACAAAAATTATCTCATTAAAACTTCACAACAACCCTGTGAGAGCATTGTTTTTGTTTTTTATTGAGATATGATTCACATGCCACAAAATTCCTTCTTTTAGAGGGTACATTTCAATGGTTTTTCGTATATTCACAAAGTTATGTATCTATCCCCACTATCTACTTCCAGAATGTTTTCATCATCTCAAAAGAAATCTCATACCCATTAGCAGTCATTCTCCATTCTTTCCTCCAGCAACCACTAATCTACTTTCTGTCTCTATCTATTTGCCTATTCTGGAACGCATTTGCCTATGGATTTACCTATTCTGGAAATGGCATCATACAATATGGAGTCTTTTGTGACCAGCTTCTTTCACTCAGCATAATGTTTACAAGGTTCATCCATGGTGTAGCACATCTTAGTACTTCGATCCCTTTTATTGCTGAATAATAGTCCATTGTGTGGATATACTGCATTTTGTTTATCCATTCATCAGCTGATGGAAATCTGGGCTGTTTGCACTTGTTGGCTATTATGAATAATGCTACTATGAACATTTGTGTACAAGTTTTTGTGTGGACATCTGTTGTCACTTCTCTGGGTAAACACCTAGGAGTGGAATCAGTGGGTCATATGGTAACTCTATGTTTAACCTTTTGAGGAACTGGGTAGACCATTATTACCCTTACCTTATAGATAAGGAAATGATACCCGGAGAGGTTAGTTTGCTCAGAGCCACACAGCTAAAAAGTGGTGGCTGGGCTTTGAGTCTGGTCTGGCTGCCACAGGAACAGATATCGCTGCTCTCCCTGAGGAAAGCAACCTTTGTTCTAAAAACAATCGCTAACATGTGGGATTTTCCAGAAACTTTGACACGAGAGGAATTTAATGCTACTTCAAGTCTCAGCAAAACACACTTTCGTCCTCATTGTGGTCGTGGTCATCGCCATCATCTTCACCATCATCATTCGCTACTAGTTCTTGAGTGTCTGCTGCATCTCTGGTATTTTATATACTATTTATTTTAAACTTTAAAACAGGGCAGCCTAGTAGGAGTTTTGGGGTCAGACAGACCCCAGGTTTGTGTCTGGCTCTGCCACTTGGGCAAGCAATGTAACCTCCCTGAGTCTCAGTGTCCTCATCTGTAAAACGGGGACAATAATAGCAACCATCTTATAGAATGATTGTCAGGCTGCATGAGAGCACAGTAAGAGATCAACAAATGCTAGTCTTAACAAGAGTTTGTAAAAACTCTCTAAAACTCATCTCCCACACACATTTTACAGAGGAGAAGACAGAAATTTGATATAGCCTGTCCAGGGTCCTAAAGATAGGGGTGGCAAAGACGATGCTTTCTCACCTTTGCTGTTTGTTACTGGTCCATCCCTTGCTCTCCCCACTCCATCAGTGGACCACCCAGACAACAGGGATTTCTCCATCCCACTCTCCTTATTAAAGCTAAGCGCAACCCTTTGGGGCCCCTACTGATTTCCTGCTTGCACCCCCTTCCCCCAACATCAGACTGACTGTGTCTCCCAGGACATCTCCCCCAGGAGCTCTGGCTGCAGCTTCAGCTCCTCAGTTCCTGGTGTCTAGGCATGCTCCAGGAAGACAACTTGGTGGAGCGAAAGAGCGTAGGCTTTGCAGTCCTGAGTTCAAATTCTAGCTCCATCACTTTGACACACAGCTTACTCTCTCTGATCCTCAGCTTCCTCAAACATCAAATGGGAACAACTGTTATCCTTTGTGAGATTGCTGCAAAGATTTGAGAACGTATGTAAAGCATCTGGTAAGGGTGCCTGGTGCTCAATAAATGCTTGTCACCCTTCTGTAGCCGTGTTTCCTTCGTAGAGTGGCAAGGCCATGCTGAGGCTTCTGGAAGACAAAACTCAAAACTCACAGGGCCAGGGAAACAGCTTGGCAGCTGGAGTGAGAGCAAGAGAGGATGGGGGTGGCAGAGATCAAAGGCTACATTATGCAGAATATTCCTTTGTTCCTTGCAGATTGCACTTGCCTTGCTGCCTCCTGGGGTGTGAGGAGAGGCAAACTCACACCATATGCACACAGACACACAAAAGCACACATGTGCAAACACACATGCACACCCAGATACACACAAAATGTACCTTACCACAGCACACCCAAACACACACATGGTCATGGGCACGTATCTATGCTCACAAGTGCGTATGTATATACTCCAAACACATACTCATCTACACTCTCAGGCCGTCATTCAGAAGCTCACGTGCCCATGAAAGTGTGTCAATGTACAACCATGTAGATTCATGCAAGCACATTTGCACACACAGGCACACACATGTTCACAACCACAAGCTCACACAAGCATGCACGCAAATGCTTGTCCATGTGTGCGCACACTCTTTTCAAATCCCCAACTCTAAATAGAAGCATAAGCTGCAACATATGTGCCTCCCTGTCGTTAGGAGAGAGGAGGCTTTAGAAAGACAGCTTTGCAAAATAATGTAGAGAAACTGGCAGAAGTTCCAAGCACTGCAGGAGAGGTTGAAGGGGTGGAATTTGTCCAGTGGCGGGTGAAAGAGGACAGGGGAGAAGATAGGTCTCTTAGGGAAAGAAGACAACCCCTGAAGCCACCCACCATCAACAAGAATCCGATTTAACCAAAGGTTTACACCAGGGGCTCCCAGACTTATTGATCACCATGGCTGTTCACAACCACTTAAGGATCAGCATGAACTCTTAGCACCCTCACTACGTCAGGCCCTGTTCTCAACTCTGTACATGGATTAACTCATTTAATCCGCAATGATAATAGTCCTCAACAATGATAAGACAGTTATTATTATTCTCAATTTTCAGACTGGAGAAACTGAGACAGAGGACCTACCCTCTCCAAATGAAGGGACACCCAGATTCTGGCTTGACCTCAAACTTCTAAGTACCTGTCCGGACTTATTCAGATGCCATCTCCAGACTTTCTATTGGCCAGCCCCCTCCTCACTCCTGGCATTTCTGCTGCTCTTTACTTGCTCTGTGACCAGGGGCCGTTGCCCTCTGTCCACAGGCTGAAGCCCCTCTGCCCTTGCTCATTCATTCATTCAACATCACGCAAGACAGGAATCCTTTACTCCTACTCATGCTAGGTAATAAAGAAGGCTGATACGGTTTGGGAATTTGGAGAAGGAGATAGGGGGACTTCAAGACCTGTCTCACTGGGGAAGTCACTTTTTTTAACAGCTTTGTTGACGTGTAATTAATATGCAATAAACTGCACATATATTGAACATGTACAATTTGGTGCCTCTTGATATATATACATCACCACAATCAAGATAATAAACATAACCATCATCTCCAAAAGTAGGAAGTGACTTTGAAGATGAAACATGAAGCAGAGTTTGGCCAGGTGATGAGGGAGTGGGAAGGGAAGAACATTCCAGGGAGCAGGGATCCCTCTAGCTAAGGTTCTATGGCAAGAAAAAGCAAGTTTCAGCTGAGAAACTGAAAGAAGCGCTGAATGGTTGGAGTGCAGTGCTGGCGATTGGTGCAGAGAAAAGGGGGAGGGAGCAGTTTCAAGGGCTCAGATTACTGCAAGCCTGCACTGGGCCAGCCCTTGTGGTCTAGGCCTCTCCCAGCATCCCCATCCTGTACAGGTCAGGCTCATCCCCAGGATGAAGGCAAATTGGAAGTGTTTTTCCCACGGACCAAGACAGCAGGGCACTCACTCCTCCAGGCGGGATCCTGTGGCCTGCTTCTGGAGGCTAAGACTGCAGAAACCACAGTACATATATATAATTTGTGTTCTTTTAAGGAATCACCAAGGGCAGGTTTTTATTCATATTTTAAAATTTAACAATGTATTATACATGTTTCCACATCCAAAGATAGAGTTCTGTAACATTATTTTAAACAACTCTTTACTACTGTATTAAAAAAAAGTGCTGCCATAGGATTTCTTGTTCATACACTTGTATACAATTCCTTAATTATTTCCTTCAAGATATTCAAGGAATACAATTACATCTTTTAAATCAACTTTATTGAAAAATTGCACGTTTCTCAGGATTTTGATATATATTGCCAAATTGCTCTTCACAAAGCCTGAACTAAATTACACTCAAAATTGCAGTATACAAATCTTTCTCTTGCCACACCGTTGCCAAAACATATCGTGTACTAGCAGGTTTTTCTTCTAAAGTTGGTCGGTTAAAACATAGTATCATGGGGCTAGCCTGCCGGCATAGCAGTTAAGTTTGCACACTCCGCTTCGGTGGCCCATGGTTCACTGGTTTGGATCCTGGGTGCGGACATGGCACCACTTGGCACGTCATGCCGAGCTAGGGTCCCACATATAAAGTAGAGGAAAATGGGCAGGGATGTTAGCTCAGGGCCAATCTTCCTCAGCAAAAAGAGGAGGATTGGCTGTAGATGTTAGCTCAGGGCTAATCTTCCTCAAAAAAAAAAAAAAAAAGGTTAAAAAAAACCCATAGTATCATGATGCTGGTTTAATTTGCATTTTTAATAATCAGCTAGGTTGAACATTTTCCATGTTCATTAGTCATTTGTATCATTTCTATTTTCATTGATTTCCTTTGCCTTTTTTCTAACATAAAAAATAATTTCATTGCTTTTTCTAACTATTAAGGTGGTATATCCTCACTGCAGAAAATTTAGAGAATAATAAATACAAAGAAGAAATAAAATTTAGTCAGATACCCACGGTTAACCGTATCACGGATTTTTTTCCAGATACAGAGGGCTACAAACAGATCACATATTTAGAAAACCAAAATGGGATCATGCTCCATATAGCTTTATATACTGCTTTAAAATGTATTATAGCGGAGGAATTTTCCTATATTGTTAGGTATTGTTTTAAAAAGTGATTTTAATATGTGCAAAAGTGTCCCTATACCTTTATTTACTTCTAATCGCCCTAACTTTGACATTTAGGTCCTTCCAATTTCTTGTTTTCACAAATAACAGAGTAATAAACATCTTTATCCTCAAGTTTTTTTCTATTTTTTTTTTTTTTGTTATTATCTGTAGCATAAATTCCTGGAGGCAAAACTTCTAGATAAAAAGACAGAATCTTTTTTTTAAGGTTTTCCATACCTATTTTCAGACTCTGTCCCAATGGACACTGCCATTATCATATTAAACAGTGCACGTTTCTTGACACTCTTGCCAAACTGGGTATCACAATGTTAGGTGAAATAAGTCATCTTATTGTTATTTTCAGTTTTGTTTCTTTGATTACAAATGAGCCTGAGAAATGCACTGATCATGTGCCTTATTTTTCCAATCCAACTGGCAGTGATGGGGGGTGGAGAAAGTGCCTTCTCTGTGCTCTGTGTCTTCCTCTACCACTGGTCATAGAGCTAGGCACAATGTTTTTAAACCATATTTGCTGTGTATTTAGAATTTAAAATAACTTTAGTAATATTAATAGCTTCAGTTAAAAACCTGCTAGTCTTTTCTGCCTCCAGCTTTGCCCCTCGGTGGGTCACTCTCCAAGATCTCCAGAGTGATCTTTCAAAAACACACATCTGATTGTGTCACCGCTCTGCCTAAAACCTTCAATGGCTCACTATCATCTTTAGGATAAAGTCCAAGCTCCTTGGCCTGACATTTGAGGCCCTTCATGGTTTTGCCTCAACCTTCCTTTCCAGGCTCATCTCCTAAGGATTCCCCAGACCTCACCTTCCTGACCCTACAGCCAATCTCTTAGCCACACCAGACTGTTACTTGCTGTTTCCCATTCAAATGTAGGGCCTTTACCCACACTATGCCCCTTGCATGGAATCCCTTCTCCCTTCTTCACCTGGCAAAGGCTGCCTGAGCCTTTGAGAGCCCGCTTAACGTCCTCTTTCCTGATTCTCCAAAGACAGCTTTGATCCCATTGCTGTACCCCCATAACACGACCTTCACACTTCGTCATCGCTGTTTGTGTGAGTTCCTAGCTCCTCCACTGCACTCTGCATCCTTAGCGGTGGGAACTTAGCACTCACATCTACTACCCCGGTGCCCAGACTGGTGCAGGCAGAGAGTAAGGGCTTCACACGTGCTCGTTGTTGGAGAACTGTGTCTCTCGGGTAATTTAATATTTGATCATAGAGCGCACGCTCTTATGTAAAAGCTGTCGTCAAAGATGTATAAATTAAAACACAAAACTTCTCATCAAAATGTCTCCCAGCAACAGCTGGGTCAGAGCAGTTGGCTAGCTGCTAAGGTGTTTAATAAAACCCCAGTTAATTAATAAGAAAGAGATTCCTTTGTGGTTTGCTCCGCAGTGGAGGACAGCAAGAAGCTCGTGCTAGAGACAGATCCCGGCTTTGCTCAGGTTTCCTCCAGAACTTTTGGGGTTAAGGAGAGACAGTGCTGTTTCTGACCCAGACCTGAAGGCTCCTGAAGGGCTCCCCTGACCGCCCTGAGCCTGGCATGCCCAGCCCTCCACACACTCCTGTAGGGACTCCGGGAGAGGACATTCCTTGGTACAATCTCTTGGGAGAGCAATTTGACAGTGTGACAACATCTCACCACTTTGACCTCACGTAGCATCTCTAGGAACCCACACTACAGAAATATCAGCTCAGGTGTGTAAGGATATGTGTACGAGGATGAATTGTTACTGCATCATTTGCGGAAAAAGTAAGCCAATTATGCTTTATCCAGCTGAAGAAACCAAGCGAATGTTGAAACGAATAAGGTAGATCTGTATGTTATGCGATAACAGTGAAGTCCTATATAGGATTCCATTTTGCAAAACAATAACAACAATAAATTATATACGTGGATGTATATACACACAAACACACAGAGTTTGTGGAGGTCTGAGCAAAGATCTAGCAGGATACCCATCTAACCGCTGGGGAGAGAAGTATTTGGGAGGTAAAGGAATACTTTCACTTTTTACCACCAAAGCTTTGGGTTGTTTCTGTTTTTACAAGCATATATTAATTTCGGACTTAAAGGGAAGATAAACAAAGCTGGCTTCCCACTATCTTTTCAACCTTGATTCACAGGGCTTCCTTATTCCAGAGATAATTGAATTAGAATAATCACTAACAATGTAAACTGTCTTTTCTTTTTAAGCATATCATACCCACTGTGTGTTTTGATTGTCACAACAAACCCATAATAGATACCATTATTATCACCTCCATTTTACATCTCAGGAAACTTGGATTCACGAGTTCTGGTCTTGAATTGATCAAATTCACAAAGAAAAAAAAAATCATCCCAATGTTAACAGAAAATGGTAAATTGGTGCAAGCTTTCTGGGGAGCAGTTTGACAATACATGTTAAAATTCTTTAAAAATCTGCATCCCTTTATCCTAGCAATTCCTTTTTTAGAAATTTATCCCAAGGACATAATTAAGGAGATGCACCAGCGTTTCAGCCACAAGGATGTTCATTTAGAAGATGCTGATGATATTGAAAAATTGGAAACCACTTAGATATCCAAGAATAGAAAATTACTTAAATAAATTATGTTCCATTCATATGAGAGAATACTATAAAGTCATTAAATAGTTGTGAAGAAAAATATTTAATGACAGGGAACACAGTTCATGATGCATTTTTAAAAATAGGTCACAAACAATATGTATTACTTGAGTCCATTTTTGCTTTTAAAAAAGAAGGAAAAAAGACCATATGTAACATATATGCATAGAAAAAAGGTGGAGGAAAGCACAGCAAAATGTTAGTACCTGTTACCTCTGGGGAGTGAGACCACCGGAGATTTTTTCCTTGCCTCTTTTTCTTAATTGTGTTTTCACAATTCCCCTCTGCTAATTGTCTTACAATGGAAGTGTATCGCTGTGAATAAGACAAAATTATATTCATTCTTTTAAAAGAAGATTCATCTCTTTGCTCTTCCCCTTGAAGCAACTTTTGTGGTCCTGTTTTTGTTTCTTCCTTCCTCCCAGATTGCTGCCCTCTCCACTTCCCTCAAACCCTGCCCATTCTGCAAGGCCACCTCCTCCGGGAAGCTGGCCATGATCTCCGCAGGCTTCTGCGACAGAATTGTCAGGTGACACTTGCTGCCAAAGCATGCTGAGACATGGCTCATCTGCCCAGGAAGCTTAAGGTATCTACAAAATGGCTTCTCAGTTCTGATCTTTTAAAGAGATCTGGCTGCCTACACAGCAGTAATTTGGGTGCCTACACCCCTAGCAGTCCTCAAAGCCCCTGCCCAAGCTCGCAAAGGGAGCCTCTCCCACTCAGCGCTCTCACTCTGTTCTTCATGCTCGGCTCGCTAATCCCTTGGCTTTGTCTCAAAGCTCCAGGGCCCCACGGGCTCTCCCTGTTTTGACTGCCGCTCTGCACTCTGGAGTTCACCTTGTGGTTGCACTGATGCTCTGTGTAATAATCAAGCCCGCCTTCCTTTGGGTCCTCAAGCCCTTCACCAATCAACTGCTCAAAGTCAGGGGATGAGAACAGCTATAGCTCTCATGTACTAAGCACCTACTATGTGCTAGGCACTCTGCAAAGCGGTAAGCCAATCTCCTTTAATCCGCATAATAATAATAACCATAGTTGTCCTTTACTGAGTCTTTACTCAACTCTTTACATGCACTTCCATGTCCAGAATATAAAAAAGAGGCTTAGCGAGGTAAGGTGAGTTCCCCAAGGTCACAGACCTTGTAAGGAAGGGGTGGTGTCTCATCTCAAACCAGTCCTTGTCTGAGCACCAACTTCATGCTTCTCCAATACCCTATGATGCTCCCACAACCACCCTATGAGATGGGTGTGAGAAAACCAAGTTTCAGCAAGGTTAAGTCACGGTTCAAGGTCATTTCAGCAGAGCGTCAGAGGGACCTGGAAGCTCGGCCGTGGACAGATACTGGCCTGCACGAAGCCCTGGATGAATAGGAGGCAGAGTCTGGTGTGGATGAGGCATGGGGCCAGGGTCCCCCCCAGGAAGACAGAGATCCAAGGGGGGCTTCTGGACCTGGCAGAAGTGAAAGCTGAGAAGGGAAGCTTTTCTGGGCTCCCTTCCACCCCAGAAACACCACCTACCTGTCTGGAACAGAACAGCCATTCCTGGATCATACTTGCCACTGTTCCCCTTGGCGTTGGGCTCAGGACCATGTGGGGCTGTGTCTACTGAGAAGGGTGAAGGTGGGGGCTCGGATAAGCTAAGGTTGTCACTGTTCACTTGGCAGACAGTGAGCTGCCATGAACGGGGGCAATGCCTTATACCACTTCTCATCCACTGGGGACATAACAAAAAATCCAGGTGATGGATCTTGGTCGCCTAAAGTGGCACAGTAAATCTGGGCCCTGAAGTGCCCGGCTCAGGTCTTGGCTCTGCCACCAGCTTCCTCTGGAACTTTGGGCGTATCACTTTCTCTCCTGGTGCTGTAACAGCTACCCTTGGGGCTGTGGGACGATGGCGTGTGGGAAAGTGTTTTGAGAACTAGAGTTAAGAATAGCTGGTGCAGCCGGTCTGGAAAATAGTCTGGCACTTCCTCAAAAAGTTAAACATAGAGTTACCGTATGACCCAGCCATTGCACTCTGAGGTATAGACCCCAAAGAAGTGAAAACATGAGTCCACACAAAAACTTGTACATGAGTGTTCATAGCAGCCTTACTCATAATAGCCCCAAAGTGGAAATTACCCCATTGTCCATCAGCTGATGAATGAATAAACAAAATATCCTTATGATAGGAGAATATTATTCAGCCGTAAAAAAGAATCAAGTCCTGCTACATGCAAAACATGGATGAATCTTGAAAAGATTACGTTCAGTGAAAGAATCCAGGCACAAAGGCCACATAATGTATGATTCCATTTATATGAAATATCCAGAATAGGCAAATCCGTAGAGATAGAAAGTGGAATGACGGTTGTCTGGGGCAGGGGAAGGAGGGCAGAGTGTCTTCTAATGGGTACAGGGTTTCTTTAGGGGTGAAGAAAATGTTCTGGAAATAGTGGCAATGGATGCACAACCTTGTGGATGTAGTAAAAGCCACTGAATTGTACACTTTAGAAGGGAGAATTTTATGGTATGAGAATTTAAAAATAAAAGGAGGATAGCTAGCATTTACTTGGTATTTATTCCTGCAAGCTTTGTGCTAAGCTTTTTCTGAGCATTACCTTATTCGGTCCTCACAACCGCCCTATAAGGGAAGAACTCAGATTATCTCTGTTTTGTAGATGAGAAAGCTGAGGCAGAGAGAGGTTCAATAACCTGTCCAAGGTTGGCCAGCTACGGTGCTGTGCACATGCAAGGTCATTGTGGGCTGCACGCACCTCCTCTGAGACCCCACGGTACCTTGTACAAGTTTTCCACGTGAGAAGTCTCACTGTCCGTCTCCCCCACCAGGCCATGGGGAACTGGGGAGCAGATGTCTTCTCCGCTGACCCCCAGCTCAAGGCCTGCCTCACACACATTTATTGAATGGACGGAGAATTGTGCTGTCTTCGCCCTCTCGGCTGGTTTGCAGAGAAATCGACTTTTCACAAAAGCACAGCATCCGCTGTGAAATCTTAAGGCTGCCAGATGCCGCTTCGCCCTCACCCTGAGGTTGCTGAGACAAGAGGCAAGAACCACCTCAAACTGAGACAAAATGCATTTGTGGTTTTGGAGGAAAGTCGTTAGAAGACAAAGTCTGTCTTCCAAGGCCAAGGTTGCTCCAACTCCCTTTACTTAAAGTAGAAAGAAGACAATCCCTGCCCAGGAGCCTGGCCGGCTTGCAGGAAGGAGCGTTTTTGCTGAGTGTCCATCGTTAACCACAGAGGAGTGCAGACGGGCGACAGTGGGAGCCAAAGCAAACATTCTGAAGTCAGAGATAATGGGAGAAGGTGGGAGGAATGGGAGCAGGGTTGGAGGCCAAGCAGGAAACAGGTCTGAAAGGAAGGGTGGGAAGGCAGGAAACTTTCCGTGTTTTTATGAAAAGATGACCCTCTCGAGTTTGGGGGAGGTCCCGGAGGAGTCGGGCTGACTGAGAGAGAACCGAGCTGGAGTCAGCCGGGTCCAGCTGAGACGGCTCCACCACCCTCCTCCTGGGCCTCCCTGACTCCAGCCTCATCCCCTCCCTGTCATCCCGCATTTGAGCCCAAGGGATCCTTCCAACATAGAGATTGCCCCATCCCTCCACTGCTCAAAAATCCTTCCATGGCTCCCCATTGCCAGTAGTTTAGAGAACCATCCAGATGAGGAATTCTAGGCTTCCGTGTCCACAAGCTGGCCCCATCCCTCCATGTCCTTTCAGCTTTCATTCCTACCCCTCTCTGTGGTACCACCCTGGGACCTAATGCACCAAACTTCTTGCTCTTCCCTAAACGGATACTGCCTTTCCTGTTTTTTACAATTTCTTTCTTTCAGAGATATGTCTTGCCTCCTCAAATAGTTCTTTGGGGGATTATCTTCTCAGCTCCTCTGAACTCCCATGTCTAGCCCAGGGCTGGCTATGGACAGAATGCCCTGTAATTGCTGGAAGAACTAATCAAGTAGCCAGAATGGTGGATAACAGAGAATTCTAGACAATTACCCGTCTAGCCAGCTCTTAAGTAGCTTGATGTCTTAGGCTGGATTCCCTGGGAAGCAGGCTCTGAGAAAAGGATTGGGGTCCACATGGCGCATTTGGGGGTAAGCACCAATATAGGGAGCTTTTGTGAGGAGGTACCATTCCAAGCAACAGGGACTCCATCCCTCTGGGGACTTCTGGGAAATGGGGAGAAACATCATTTAGAGTGGTTCTGCACCGAGGGGCAGGGACACTGGGGTATTTACCTGCCATCTGCCATTCATCTCAGCTGAGAGAAGTTCCTGGGGTTTCTACTTCTGGGCACCTGTGGCCTGCTCCTGGAGTCACAGCTGTTAGCAACAGGACCCCACGGGCAGGGTCCAGATGAGTGGGAGGGGGTTGGGCGGCAGCTTGTCAGCCTTCATCTCCAAATGTGGGACCCACTCTCCCAGCCTCTGTGCCTCTGTGCCTTCGCTTGTGCTGTTCCCATCCCTGGACTGCCCTCTTCCAGGCCTCTTCTCCACCAGCGGGTGAACTCCTCTGCCTCCTTCGTGGCGCAGCCAAGTGGGCTCTCTCTGGGAGGCTTCTCCTGACGCCTCCCAGAGGAGTCAGCGCCTCTCTCCTACCAGCTCCAATAGCACCCACCCTCTCTTATCACTTTGTGCAATAGCTCCCACGGCTCCAACCGTCTGTTATTGCTGTGGAACAGCCTGTGGTCTCGTCTACTTGCCCCTCTGCACTGGGAGCTCCACAAAGGCGGCATCTCCATCTGGTTCATCTGTGTCCCTAGCACCCAGCAGAGAAGGTGTCTGGTGAGTGAATAATTGAACGAACAAGCAACAATGATATCTAATGTTTACTGAGTGCTTGCTATGTGCCAGACTCAGATCTAAATTCTTTACCTGTGAGGACTTGTTTAATCTACACAGTCACCTACGAGGGAGGTGCCATTACCATCACCAACTTACAGAGGAGGCATCCAGAAGACTCGAGGAACTTCCCCAAGGCGGCATGGCTCCAACCGTCCAAGTGAGGAATGATTGAGAGGACCATGCCTGGTCCCTCAGGCGCTCCACACTCTCCACAAGCCTGGCAGGGACTGGAGACGTAAGCTAGCCAAGGGCTCCTCGAAGCTGCTGTGGGCTGGGAAAAGGTCTGCTGGGAGGATGGTGAGAAAGGAAAACAAGTGTGTCTGCAGAGAGGGTCCTGGAGCCTGCCCACCTGAGAGCCAGCAAACCTGCCCAGGTCTTGGATAGGTGAGTTTCGGAGGAGCTGGCTGTGGGGTCCTGTGAGGAGCAGCTGGGTTAGGGTTTGAGGGGTGTCAGGCCACACGGTCACTGAGAGGGCAGTCACAACCACAGACTCTCCCAGCCACAGCCCCTTACAGGTTTCTAAGCTGTTTCTTATTCATGATCTCATGTGCTCCTCACCTTGCCCTGATCCCGGTGACATGGGAAGGCATGGGTTAGACAAGTCTGTCCAAAGTCACAGCCAGAGCTGGGACTTCAAATTAGGTGTGTCTGACCGCGAGGACAGCACTCTTCCCACTGTCTCCTAGTTCTCAGTCCAGTTAAGATGGACCTTGTGGGGGCCAGCCCAGTGGTGCAGTGGTGAAGTGTGCACGTTCTGCTTCTCTGTGGCCAGGGTTTTGCCAGTTCGGCTCTCGGGTGCAGACATGGCACCGCTTGGCACACCATGCTGTGGTGGGCGTCCCACGTATAAAGTAGAGGAAGATGGGCATGGATGTTAGCTCAGGGCCAGTCTTCCTCAGCAAAAAGAGGAGGACTGGCAGCAGTTAGCTCAGGGCTAATCTTCCTTGGAAAAAAAAAAAAAAGAAAAGATAGACCTCGTGGATCAGACCTTGCTTTCTTTGAGGACTGGGGGAGAGCAGGGGAGAGGCAGAGCCAACATTAAGTCTGGTTCTCAGTATGTATCAGAAAAATCTCATTCCCTCCTCATCACAGCCTTATGAGAAAAGGATCATTACCCACTTTCCAAGATGAACAAACTGAGGCCCAGAGAGGCTAAGCAACTCAGCCAAAGACACACAGCAAGCAATTGGAGAGCTATGGTGGGGCCCCAGTTTGATCAGGCCCCAAAGCATAAAGTCTATCAGGTAGACAGAAGAAGAGGGCATTGGAGGGATTATAAATTAGGTTTTGCCAAATTGGATTCGGCAACTGCTCTGCTTAGCTAGAATCTACTGATCTATACGCAGTTCATACCCAGAGATCCCTCACATCACAGGAGACAGGCTCCTCGAGACACCTGCAACTCAGAAAATTCACCTTGCAGCAGGCGTGAGGCACCCAGTCAAGGTCATGAGGAAGAGGAGGACGCCCATGGCTCCCGCGGCCAGAGCAGCTGAATGGACTGGCTGCAAAGACAGTGCTCCCTGAGGGGGGAGCCTGAAGAGATGCTCCGGCTCTGTGCAGCTCCTCCCGGGGTTAGGGATCGGCAGAGATGCGTGGAGGCATCTCAAAGGACAAGAAATTATTTTGTCAGCTGCTGAAATCCCAACTGTTCCATGAAATTTTACTTGGCCTCTGGGGAAAGAACTAGCTGTGATCCAACAAGGGCGAAAGCACAGATGCAGGGGAAAAAAAAACAAACCTCATCTCTTAAAATGCGAAGGCTTGAAGGTACTTTCCGGAGATGGCACTGAGATAAATTCAGCGGTGAAAGAGACAGCCACTCAGCGAGGATGAACACTTCGTGGGAATCACAGGGCAGGGTTAGGGAAGATATTTTTCTACGTTTGAGAGTGAGCTTGCAGTGACGTTTAAGTTAGCTTTTAAGGAGAGCTGGAATTCTTATTACCTTAGAAAGGTTTGGAATTAATAAGGAACTGACTGTATAATTAGGGTGGAATGCATAAAACAAATACCAAAACTTAAAGACCAAAGTTTAAATTGGTTTTTGCCTTTGCAGAATTTCCCAGACACACTCGCTTCCATTATATCACGTGATCTACAGAACCTTAATATGGCAGAAGAGAGGCCAGTATTATACTTTTTATTTTTTAAAAAACAGCTTTTTTGAGATATAATTCACATACCATAGAGTTTGCCCATTTAAAGTGTACAATTCATTGGTTTTTAGTATACCCAGAGACTCATGCAAAGATCACCACTATCTAATTTCAGAACATTTTGGGAAATAAACCCTGCACCCATTAGCAGTCATTTCAAATTCTTTCTTTTCCCTGGCCCCTGGCAACCGCTAATCTACTTTCTGTCTCTATGGATTTACCTATTCTAGACAATTCATATAAATAGAATCGCACAATATGTGGTGTTTTGGATTGAATTGTGCCCCCCCCCAAAATTTATATGCTAAAGTCCCAACCACCCAGTACCTCAGGATGTGGCCTTGTTTGGAAATAGGGTCATTGATGATATAATTAGTTAAGATGATGGTCATTAGGGTGAGCTCTAAGCCAGTATTGCCGGTGTCCTTATAAAATGGGGAAATTTGGACATAGGGAGAATGCTATGAGAAGATGAAGGCAGAGATGGAAGTAACGCTTCTACAAGCCAGGGAACACCAAAGATTCCCCGCAAGCCACCACAAGCTAGGCGAGAGCCATAGAATGGAGTCTCTCTCACAGCCCTCGGAAGAAATCAACGCTGCTGACACCTTGATCTGGGACTTCTGGCCCTCCAGAACTGCGAGACAATAAACTTCCGTTACTTAAGTCTTTGTTGGTACTTTGTTATGGCAGCCTAGTAAACTAATACACGTGGTCTTCCGTGGCTGGCTTCTTTCACTTAGCATAATGTTTTCAAGGTTCATCCATGTCGTCGCATGTATCAGTATTTCATTCCTTTTTATGACCAAATAATAGTCTATTGCATGAATTCCACTCTATGGATATACCAGTTTTATTTATCCATTCCTTAGTTCATGGACATTTGGGATTCATTTGCTATTATGAAGAATGCTGCTATAAACATTCATGTACAAATTTTATGCAGACATATGTTTCTGTTTCTCTTGGGTCTATACCTCTATTTTTGCTCAGTGGAAACTGAGGCCCCACGAGGTGACTTGCCCAAAGTTACCAGCTAGAAGTGGAAGAAGCATCCCTTTAACCTAGATCAGTTTGGTTTCAAAGTCAGAGGTCTTTCGACTATATTAGGCTACACACACATACTCATGCAAATTCACTCACACAGACACACATTGCACCTGCACAACAAATACTTCCTTGAGCCTACTGCTTTGCCCAGAGTGCAGAAGTTCGGCAAAAGCAATCAAAGAGAAGTGGTATGATGCTGAGGGAGATAAACGAAACTTCTAAAGAATAAATAAGTCAGAACATTGATTTGAATATTACCAAGGGATAGACCAAAAACATTTAAAGGGGTATAAAAAGGTTAGTGGAGAGCAAATGGCCCAAACTTGGCCTTCAGTAGCAGGCACACAACTTCTATTGATCGCGACGAGGTTTCTGGAAGGGAATGCACTTTACCAGAAGAATAGTACGCAAGTCAGGGATGTTTCTGTGAAGAGAGCTCCATTTGAAATCTGTACAGGGCTCTGCTCTAACCATCCAGTTACTCACTGACGGCAGGGAAGCTTATGTAAGCAAAGTTGCTTACGATCCGGGGTTAGAGTAGAAGATTCGATTTCACTGTTTCTGCGAGTGAGCAGGAGCAGAAGCTATTCTGAGCGGCCTCAAAGGAAAAGCGCCAGAAATCATAAATAAAGAAGAAGTCAAGCGTGTCCAGTGGCCATATCAAATGCGACATTTCTGAAGAATGTGTGAACATGGTATCTTTCAAGCTGCTGATTCTTAAAAAAAAAAAAAAAAGAAAGAAAATACCCATTCCCAGCAACAACAGCATTCACTACAGTAAAACCTAACATGAGGCAAAGTAATTCAGGACATAAAGAAAAAAGTAGCATTTATACAAGTGCAAGATTCAGCCATTCAACAAATATTTATTTTCGACACTCTGTGCCTGTCATTCTGTCCCCATTGTTTTCACTCTGTTCCTTGCTTCATTTTTTTCTTTCCTATTTCTCCCTGAACATATATTATACGTGTATTGTTTACTTGCTTATTGCCTGCGATGGTTTATTTTATGCATCAGCTTGACTCGGTCACGGGGCCTAGACATTTGGTCAAACATTATTCTGGGTGTGTCTGTGAGAGTGTTTTTAGATGAGATTAACATTTGAATCAATAGACTGAGTAAAGCAGATTGCTCTCCGTAATGAGGGTGGCCCACATTCAGTCAATTAAAGAGCTGAGTAGAACAAAAAGACTGAGGGAGAGAGAACTTTGCCTTCCTGATTGCATGAGATGGTTCAACAATGTTTTTTCCCTGCCCTTGGACTGGAACTCACGCCGTCAGCTCTCCTGGTTCTCAGGCCTTTGGACTCAGACTGGAACTATATCATCAGCTCTCCTGGGTCTCTAGTTTGCCAACTGCAGATCTTGCGACTTCTCAGCCTCCATAACTGCACGAGCCAATTCCTTATAATGAGTCTATAGATACAGATGGTATAGGTATATAGATATAAATATATCTGATTGGTTCTGTCTCTCTGGAGAAACACCCTTCACATATTGCCCATCTCAATCACTAGACCTCTCCTTTTCTTCCACCTGACATCCCAGGTCCTTCTCCTAGTTCCGTCCCTTCCCTCCTGTGCCCTGAGACATCCTTGTCTCTTTGTGCCATCGATGGTTGTCCTGCTTCAAACTAGACAAACATCTACAAGTAGGTAAGACCACCCGCCTGAGGAATGTGGCTGCTGTCTGGAGCCTCAGCTGTTAGGAACCAACATTCTGGGCTACAGAGTCCAGCCCACATTGGGCCCAAGTCCCCTGTCCCTTTAGATACCACAAGGGAAGGAGAGGTTAACTCTGATTTGGGTCAATTCAACAAACAGTTAATGATGCGTGGTGCCAATGATAATGCTGACTAACATTTATTTAGCCGGTGCTTACCATGGGCCTGGCACTGTGCTAAGGACTTACAGATATGCTCTTTGTTAACCTTCACAACAATCTCAAGAGAGAAGGATTGCTATCCTTTCCATTTTGCTGATGAGGAAATTGCTGTCGAGAGCACAAGTCACTTGCTCAAGGACACACAGCATGCAAACACTGGGTTATAAACCCTGAATTATGTGAGCCAGAATCTAAATGCTAAACTGGTATATAGTGCCTCCCTGTGCTTCTGAGATGAATTGGGTGCAGTCCCGCATTCCACGTCCAGGTACAAAAATCGGTATTAATTTCCCACTGGTGCTGTAACAAGTTAACACAAATTTATTATATTATCGTTCTGGAGGTCAGAAGCCCCCAGTGGGGCTTACTGGGCTAAAATAGAGGTTGGCAGGGCTCATTCTTTCTGGAGGCCCTGGGGGAGAATCCATTTTTGCTTCTCCCACTTCTAGAGGCTGCCTGTATTCCTCTGCTTGTGGCCCCTTCCTCCATCTCCAAGGCCAACAATGGCCAGTGGAGTCTCTCTCACACTGTATCACCCTAACCTTCTCTCTGGCCTCCTTCATTCGCTTATAACAATCCTTGTGATTACATTGGGCACATTCAAATAATCCAGGCTAATCTCTCTATTTTAGTCAGTTGATTAGCAAATTTAGTTCATCTGCGACCTTAATTTCCCTCTGCCATGTAACCTAACATATTCACAGGTTCCAGGATGAGGACATCAATGTCTTTGGGGACCATTATTCTGTCTGTCACGGGGATCTCAGGGTTTGGGTAGGGTGACAGACAGGGAAACAAATCCTTTCAGCTGATGGGGCCCGTAGTAGAAGGAGAAGTGCTGAGTTCCCCAGGCCTGCGGTCAAAGCTACTCTAATTAATAATGTTACCTGTTTTTCTCCTGAACTCCTGCACCACCTTATTCAGGAAACAGCTCCCCGAGGGACAACCTATAATTCCTGTGTCTTAGAGCTTTGTCTCCTCTCTCCCCTTGCTTGATATCCAGGATGCAAGTGATTTTGGTCGTTTGCTGTTGGTGATGGACATGGGGGAAGGACCCCGGGATAGCATTTGTGTCAGAGAGAGATGTCTATAACGCCTGGGTTCTGTCATATTTGTGAGTGGGGTGTCTCAAGATGCCAAGAACTCTGATGTTGAAACAGGAAGACACATCTCAGGATAAACAGCTCTGAGTTCAGGACAAAAATATAACGGAACGCTGACAGATGCTGTCTGTCATTAGATATTGCCATAATTTGGGGAGGCGGCTGAATTTTGGGAAGGAGGGATTACGAGCAGTTGGAATGGAGAAGTTCTGTTTTTTGTCTTTTGCTTTTAATAATCTTTCTAGGATAACTGCTTTGGATCTAAACCAGAGAAATGCTAAGACTCTGCAACTGTATGGGTCTTTTTTTCATTTAGCTCACCCTAGGACCAAAAAGGGTCAAAACTACCAAATGGGGCTCCAGGTTCTCATACCCTTTTGAAAAATATTGTAAGTGTCCCGAGACATGCTGCAACATGGATGAACCCTGAAAACAGTATTCCAAGTGAAAGAAGCCAATCGCATGTCACAAAAGGCCACATATTTATATGATTCCACTTATATGAAATCTCCAGAATAGGCAAATCTATAGAGACAAAAAATAGATTAATGATTGTCAGGGGCTGGAGGAGTTGAGGAAAAATGGTGAGGGATTGCCAATGGGTACAGGGTTTCTTTATGGGGTGATGAAAATATTCTGAAATTAGATAGTGGAGATGGTTGCACAGCTCTGAATATACCACTGAATTGTACACTTCAAAGGGGTGAATTTTGTGGCATATGAATTATATCTCAATAAAGTTGTTACTTTCAAAAATGTGATAAGTGTAAAAGGTGTTTGGGAACGCAGAAGAGGTCTCTTTGTCAAGCCTGGTCTTTGGGAAAGGCTCTCCGGAGGAGACCATGCTATGGCTGTGGTTGGAGATGAGTGAGTGTCAAATGACGGAAGATGGGGAGGGATTCCAGGCAGAGGAACAGCAGGAATAAAGACGCAGAGGTGTGGATTAGCATGACATCCCTAGAATTCCCCTCCCAGGCCCAGTGTGCCTGGATCCAAGGCTTGATAGGGGATTGGTAGATGGATGAATGGATGGACGAATGGAGGGACAGATGAATGGACGGACAGATGAATGGACAGAAGAATGGATGGATGGATGGACAAATGGATGGATGGACAAATGGGTGGATGGACAGATGGGTGGATGTATGGATGGACGTAGTGGCAACATAGGCACACATAACCCAATTATCTTGTCTTATCCAACATTTAACTTAGTCTTTATGGAGCACTCTCTGGATGTTTGGGTCATGTTAGGAACGCAGGGAATGTCAAAGAAGAAAGATACAGTATGCCCCTCAGGGAGTTTGCAGTCTACTTGTAGAAAGAGTCCCAAGTGCAGAGCAAAGGGGTCATTTGTGGAGCCACATTACCCTTGCTGCTAGGGGACTTCCGATGAGAGGGACCATTGTTACAATGAGGGGATGAGCGGAGAAGGAGGAATCAGAGGAGGAGGCAGAGTCAGAGAGGTAGATCAGGAAGCAACATGGAGTAGCCTCACCTCTTAGCTTTGCAAGGAGGAAAAGAACCATGAAACAGGCTCTCAGGACACCCACAAGGCAGCATGCTGTTCAGGGAAGAGCCCCAGCCTGGGACTTAGGAGACCTGCATGCTGGTCCCCTTCCTGCCTTTGAATTCCTGTGTGACTGGGGGCTAGGCACTAACCCTCTCTGGACTCCACTTCCTTGTCTATGTGTTGATGAACGTGAGCTAGAAAGCTTCAAAGGCCCTTTGATGACACTGAGTTGGTGGAGTCTTGGGCCTTTAGCAAAGCAAGGGCAGACGCCATTTCAAGTTCATGCCAGGCAGTGTGGTAGAGAAAAGAACGTAATTCCCAGAGCTGGGTGATGCTGGATTCTCATCCAGCTGCACCCCTTACTAGATGCAATGTCTTGGGCAAGCGCCTTACCTTCCCGAGTCTAATCCCCCTCACCTGCAAAATAAGGTAATTCATGCTTATCTCACAGAGTTGCTGTGAGGATTGAAATAAATAGAACGTATGTACTGTTTCTAGAGCCCTCAACATATGTCAATTTTAAAATGGTGAATTCCTGTCCCCTGATTTTATTTCTCTCTGTTTAGCGCACACATTTTAGGTCTTAGTCTGCATCACAGAAGCGGCAGCACCAGGGTTGAGCTGCAGCGGCCATATTAATACTACACCACCCTGTTCCCTTGGCCCTAGCTGATTGGACCAGAGGTGGTCACCTGACCCAAACTGGGCCAATCAGATTGAATTTAGAATTGGGACAAAGACACCAGCCAGACTCTGCTGGGTGCTTAAGTCAGCAAGTGACCGTTTGAGAGTCAAGTTTTCTTGAGGAAACAAAGGAAGGAAGGGAGGGAGGGAAAAAATGAGGGAGAACAGGAAGGGGGGAGGAAAATGGGAGGGAGGAAAATGGGAGGGAGAAAGGGAAGGAGGGACGAAGGAAGGGTGCCTTCATCGTGCCTTGACTTAATTGGTCAGCTACTAACCGAGGCATTGGTCACCTCTCCTGAGACATATTCCTGAACTGTCCAGGCTGAAGACAGGTGACATTCCTACTGGTATCACATCACAGCAGGGTCCTTCCTGTAGTCTGCCCCTGACAGGAACCCCTCTGGGGAGGAGAGTGCAGGGGCAGTGAAGAGGAAGGAGCCTGTGGAGATGTGCTGACCTTGGCCAGCTGCTGGGCCAGGGGCTCAATGCAGGGTATGTTGCTGCATTAAGGAATAGGGACGACTCAGGTGGCTCCCATTGAGGGCTCCTATTGAGGATACCTGTGACAATTAGCAAGACAGGACTCTGAGCCTCCTGACTACGTTCTGGGGAGAGGGGAATGGTGTTCAGCGCCGGGAACACCCTAGGGTCCAGAGCTGTTCTCTGCTCTGGGACCCCTCCGTTGGCTCCTCTGTCTCAGCCATCCTGCTACTTCCTCTCCCACTAACGTCTCTCTCTTATCTTCGTTCCACCTCCTGGCTGCTGCTGCCACTTATTTATTCTTGGCTGCTGCTTACTGCCTTCCCTCTGTGTCTCTTGGCATCTGCCCTTGCAAAAACAGAGCCCTGCCTCCCTCCGGAGGCTCACTCTCAAACCCCGAGAGAGAGGCCGGGTTGGCTTAGTGGGTCACTGTTATCTGTACTGTAACTGCTCTTGTGCCGTGCTGCCTCCGAGGCCGCTGACCCACCTGTGGGGTACCTGCCTTTGTGTCAGATGTACACCCTAACCCATTGTGCAAGGGGTGGGTCACACAGTAGCTTTATTCTAGAAGGGGTTCTGGACATGGCTGCTCTCAGCCTAATACGTCTTCCCCCAACATAGATGGAGAAGGGGCAAATGAGATTGTGGAGGTGGATGTGCTTTGAAAAGTATAATGGGCTGTGCTGGCACAAAATATTAATTATTGATAACATTAACAAGGCCATTACGTCACTATTTGTGGAAGTTTTGCTTCCCTGGAACATGTTGGCCAAAGGCAGTGGTTATCAATGGTCGTAGTCTTTGAATCCCAAACCCTCTCCAGGGAGGCTGCTCGCTCCGCCTCCCCCCATTAGCACGGCTTCATCTAGAGTCCTCCTTCCCTGCTTCCCTCCTCCCCGCTCGCTGCTGCTCTGGTGGCTCAGGGCTCTCCCCACAAGGCTCACACATCTCCTCTAGGCTCCCAAAGGGTTCCCAGGTGCTTTCGCTTTAGAGGTACTTCCACTGGGAACTGGGAACATTCCGGCGGGCTGGGGAACCCACTTCGTCTTCGTTCCAGCCCTGCCCACAGGGAGTTGAGGGGAGGGGAGCGTGGCTGTCTACAGTCCCACAGTTCCCACATCCCAGTGCTTTGGAGAGAAAGCCTCTTCCTCTGTCGAGATCCCAAATTCCACAGAAGGGACCATGACTGACCCAGCAGGGGCCAGAGGTCCATACCTGGACACTCAGCTACAGCCAAGGGCCACGTTGTACAGACATGGCTGCTGGGAGCCCACCTCTGTAGACAGAGTGATCAATGATGCAGAGGAGTCCTCCAGAGCCAAGCAGACACCACGATGGTGCCAACTACAGGTCCTCACACCGAGGGAGCTGGCAGGCGTCAGAGGGCTGTGCTGCCAGATCTCTCCCAACGCTTGAGCCCGTGCCCCAGGCTGGCGTCCAGCCTCCGGGACTCTCTGCGTCCTTGTGGAGCTTCTGCCCACCTTGGGCCGCAGAGATAGCCTCTCTTCTCTCCCATTTTTAATTTGAGTGTTTTCCTTTATGCCCCAAGGCTGGACTCTCAGGCCCCAAATTCCCTTCACTTGTTTTGGAATCCTAGGTGTGCGGGGTGGGGAGGGGGCCAGCTTTTCGGACAGTTGGCCCTCACATCCCAGAGATCCCAGGCTGACATGCAGCCCCTGCCTCTCCTCTCCTACCTCCTCATATATATTTTTTCTTTTCTTTTTTTGGCAATTATGAATAGTGCTGCTGTGAAAATTTACGTACAAATTTTTCTGTGGACATATGGTTTCATTTCTCTTGGGTATATAGCTAGGAGTGGAATTGCTGGGTCATATAGTAGCTCTATGTTCAACTTTCTGAGGACCTGCCAGACTTTTCCAAAGTGCCTGCACCATTTTATATTCCCACCAGCAGTGCATGAGAGCTCCAAGTTCTCCACATCCTAGCCAACACTTGTGACTATTTGTCTTTTTCTTTTTGAGGAAGATTGTTCCTGAGCTAACATCCGTGCCAATCTTCCTCTATTTTATATGTGAGATGCCTGCCACAGCGTGGCTTGATGGGCCATGTGTAGGTCCGTGCCCGGGATCCAAACCTGCGAACCCCAGGCCACTGAAGCAGAGCATGCGAACTTAGCCACTATGCCTCGGGGCTGGCCCCTATTTGTCTTCTTGATTAGAGCCTGCAGAAGTTCTTCTTACCCATCCTTAAAGGCCCTACTCAGAGGCGACCTCTTCCACAATCCCTCCCTCACTCCCTGGCTGCTCTCCTTGGAACTCCCCCACCTCCCCATAATGATTCCATGTGTAATGGGGCATTTATAACTCAAAGGATGCCATGGGATGCCATGGGAGGGCTTCATACTGGGGCCAGAGTCAGAACCAGTTCCCCTCTGGCATGTGGTGTGATTTGAAAAGAGATTAAAGAAAGTCCAAGCAAAGCCAGCTCTCCAGAAGCTGTTGTCACAGGTGAAAGTTTCTACTAGAGTTGCTCCTCTGGGACTAGGGACTGGCCCTGAGCTTACTGAGGGCTTGGTTGGTTTGTAAAACAGAAATTCGCTTAACTCCACCTTTTGTGGGGGGTGGGCAGCAGTATTTGGCATTCATTCCCCAGTGTTCTGAAGAGAGCACTCTGATTTTTTTTTAAACCACTCTTCACCCTCTTTTAGTCTGTTTGGTTTAGGCGGGCCTAACCCTAATCCTCAGATCCAGAGGTACATAACGGCCCACCGTTTGACCAATCACAATGAATAGTTCAGGGTGGTCACGTGACCCAGCCTGGGCCGATGATAATCAGCCCTGAGATCTTTTCCAGATCAGCCAATGAGTCAGAAGAAACACCGGTCTACAGAGGGTTAAAAAAAAAGCAGCTATGCCGAGAAAAAGCAGAAATGAGAGGTTGTATGGGCTCAGAAAGAGAGAGAGAGAGATTGACAAATCAGAGGCAGCCTTTCCATTCCTGTGATTTCTAGTTATACTTCCTGCAGTGGATTCCATGACATTTCCCCTTGTTATATAATATACCCCATTTTTTTGGTTAAAATTCTCTATTAGTCAACATTCAATCAATTCTATGTGACAGAAGCTCAAATCAAATTAGCTTAAACAAGAAAAGGGGGATTTCTGGGCTTACATCATTGGAAAACTCAAGGACTGAATCCAGGTAGGTGGGATTTAGGACTTCGAATGACGTCACCGAGAAGCTGTCCTTTCCTTTGTATTGGCTTCATTCTTAGGTAGGCTTTCCCATGAGGTGGAAAAGATGGCCCAGCAACTCCAGGCTGTGTAGAAACTCCTGGAAGACACCATCTCTTTGCCAATAGTTCAGTAAATTTGGGGGCTGACTGCCAGTAGTCCTCGGATCTGCCCCTGCCAGTCACAGCTGTTTACTTTCAGCCCAGTGGGGATGGGGGTGGGGAGGTGGAGAGAAAGAGGAAGGAAGGGCAGAAGATTAGTTTAGTATCTCCCAGTGTGAGGTCCCTGTTAGGCCCGTTCACATCTGATGGAGCCCCTTCACAACCTCAGCTGACTGCCTTCAAAGGAGGGTCCATCTTGTTCCAAGAACGCTCCTTTCTGTGCCCCAGCCCTTCCTGGGCTTGAATATGCAAAGATGGGTAGGATTTGGGATAGGGGCTGAGGAGGTTGACTTGTTCTGCCCAGGGGAGTAAGAAGAATTTGGAGGGGTAAATAATAATATAATAATGATAGCTAACATTATTAACACTCTGCTAACTGCTTCCCACAGATTGCTTTATGAAATCCTCACCACCAATCCTATTTTGACTTTTATCATCCTCATTTACAGATGAAATTGAGGTTCAGAGAGGTTAGGTAACTCTCCTGTGATCACTCAGCTGATACTTCTCCCAGAGCTAGGCCATCTGGGAGAAGGACTCTTGAATTGAACTACTGCACCATTTTGCCTCTTAAGGAAGAGAGATGTAAAAAGGCAGATGAAGAAAAGAGCCAGGACGAGGCTGGAGAACTGCGGGAGGTAAGGGCCCCAAGAAAACTTCACAAGGGTGGGCTGACCAAAGAACTTTTAAGAACAGGATTGTCCAATGTCCATTCGAAGTTGTTTTCATTGTCGCACTTGAAACCACCCCTGTGACTTCCCTAAATCTCCCTCTGCCTGTCCTGCACACAAATACCTCTGTGGTGGGTTTCTGGTGGAAACAGCAGAAGGTGCTGGCTGCATTCCACATCTCAGCCAGAGCTATGTAAAAACAAAACAGCAGGCCTGGGTCAGTGGCCCAACACAGACACTAAATGAATTTAGCAGAAGGCACAGCTCTGATGCAGAGGAGAGTGTGAAAATGCAAACCATTGCAGAACCATCCAAAGTTTTGGGGATATCTTTGTATTTCCACAGGGTGTGGAATATGGATTTGAACGGATATGTTTGAAATTGTAAGGGATGGGAGGCCCCCCGCTGACAAATGGGTTACATACGGATAGCTAACTGAGGCTTAGAAAGCCCCCATGCCCTGAAAATAAATATCAGTTCCCCCTCTGCATCCCCTGCTGCTCTAACCTTGGGCTGGGGTTCAAAGATTAAGACTCCAGTTTGTGTTTGGCGTGGGGTGGGCTGATGACATATATGAGAGAGAGACTGGGGAGGGGCTCAGAGTCCTTGGGGCCCAGTCTCTGACCCAGAGCATAAACCCCGCTGCCAGAACTAGGTGTGAGGACAGATGCACACGAACTTCTAAGGGACAGTGGGCTGGCATTGCTGCCTGAGGTGGGAAGGGTCCCAGGACCTGGCCTGTGGCTATGTCTGCAGACAGGCCTCAACTGGCTCCTGCTATAAGGAGAGGAGAAGAGAGGGCAGGGAGCCAGGCAGAACTTGGCGAGGGACTCCGGAGAGGTAATGAGACCAGGCTGGTAAACTCTGATGAGGAGAAAGTCTGGAACGCTGGGCCTGGGTGGGATGGCAGTGCTGGCCTGGGCGCGGGGGTGAGGGGGCTGCCTCAGAGGCGGCCCTGAACAGTAGCCAAAGCTGGAGGAGGGGGATGGCAGGAAGCAGGGAGGTAAATTTGTCCCGCTGCCCACCTGGGCAGACTCAGGCCATTAGGTTTCCCAGAGCAGCTGAGGGATGCATCTTGTCAGCTGCCAGAGTGGGGCGTGGCCCAGGGGATGGCCAGGACCCGGCAGCTGCAGGCTCTTAGGCAAGTTCCTGCAGCTTTTCCTCGCTCTTCTAAATGCTGGCTTCTCCAAGCCTCCCTTCTCCTTGCTGCCTCTTCTCATCCTCTCTGCTTTCACTCCAAGGGTTGCAGCATCCCCTCCGCCTGATGACTTCCAGATTGCCACCCCGACCTTGTAGCCATCACCCTCGGGATGGCCACAGACCCCTCAGATTCAGAGGCCCCCAGCTCTACTCCTCTCTGCAGCCCGAGGCACGAGGAGCTAGGGGAGGCTGGTCTCCTGTCTTTACCCCACTGCTTGTCTTCCCCCCACCAAGGAGAGAGCTAGACCTCAGGGGTGGGGTCAGACCAGTGGGTGGGCGCCGGGCAGAATGTGATCCCACACTTGCTGAGTGAGTCTCTGTGTCTCCTGCAGATGCTCTCTCCTCTTCCTTTTCCATCGAATCCGCGCTCCCCCTCTGCTACCTTCCACCCTCTTCCACCCACGCTGCAGAAGTGGCAGGCTAAGCGAGGGCCAGAGGCTTGCTTCTGCGGGCTCCTTCCCCTCTGGAAGGTCGTTTGCAAGACCTGGCTGCATCAGGTCTGTCCCACTTGGCCCATTTAATGTGACGGGATCCTGGGATGTACGTAGGGCCTTGGGGGGAGAGGCCTCCTTGGGCCTTAAGACGACCCAGGGAGGGCTCGACATTAGTAGAGGGCAGAAGCCCAACCAACAACTCAGCGACCCGGTGTTCGATATGGCTCCCCCAGATCTCGGGGGGAGGGGCGAGTGGAGAGACAGGTGTCAGACCTTCCTGGGTCCCTCTGCCTAATACATTCAGCAGAGCCTCGTTCTGTCTTTATTTCTAAACATCTTTACCCCTTCACATCCGATCCCCTTTTTGTGTTCCCTTTCTAAACTGCTTAGGAAGGACTTTCAGCTCACCGGGTTATAATTATGACGCAGTTTTATTTTTCTAATAACGGCTACAACTGAGCTCTGTGCACCCCCCCTCCCAGTGGGGAGTTAGGCACCTTTCAGGGCACCTTCGTCCAGTTTCTAATGTTCAGATGCTTTTGGTTATAAAAGGAGTCTCATTCTGGGTAAGACATGGTGGTTTTAAAACTCAGGCTCAGATTTGACTCCAAACTTTCTTCTTCCTCCATGAGGTAAGCTAAGTGGGAGCTCTAGGGGCTCAAAGTGTGTGTGTAAGAGTGTGTGTGTGTGTATGAGTGTGTATGTGTGCTTTGGGGAGCACTGTGGAGGGCAAGGTGGTCTCTCTGTCACACATGCACACACACACCCCCCTTCTCTGGGCTCACCCTGGGGTTGGGGTTGGGGCAGAAGGAGGAAAATGGCTGTCCCTCTAGTGACCTCTGGCCTGGCTGTGGTTCCTCTTTTGTGAGGCACGGCTGAGGTGGACTTAGCTCAAGCCTGTAGTTCTGGTGGTAGAAGGTAGAGACCCCTGAAGGACCCACTGACCACAGACTCCATTCCTGCCCCTCCCCCAGACACTGGTGGTTCCCGTCCCCACTGTCCCCAGACAAAGCTACACCTTCCAGATACCCCTCAGCTGGTACCTCTGCCACATCCCTCCAGTGCTGAGGCTGGGGCCCCAGGCTGAGAGGGAGGCAGCGAGCCTGCAGCCTCCAGCCCCTTCGGCCCACACAGCCTCTGCTTTGCTCAACCTCCGTGCCTCCAGGGAAGCAGAACCCAGAGGGCCTCACCCTGCACTGTGCCACCGTGTCCCTCTCATATGGCCCTGGGGCAGGGGGCAGCCCATGGCTAAGCAGACATCCAACCAGGGAATGACGTGTCAGTCTCCCCTCTTGCAGTCACCCCCAAACTTTACAATCAGTTCTCTCGGGCTCCCATTTCTCAGCTTTGTAGGGGGAGCCATCACAGGCCCTTCCTCTCCTCTGCAGGGTCCCGAGTGATGGGGAAGACATTTTTAACTGTTCATCCCCTTGAATGGCGAATTTCTCCAGGCTCTGATGCTCTGGTGGTCAAATCCTCTCTCCCCCGTAGGGGCATGGAGTCTGCCGGCGGCCCTCTCTGTGGTAATACTGCGCTGTGCAGTGACCTCTGGACAAAGATTCCTATCAAGACCTCCCCCCGTGCTGTTACCCCTCCCTGACCAACTGCGTCTTCCCAGGAACCCAGAAGTCCAGGAGTCATCCTAGCCGTCTCCCTCATCTTTTCCCTGCCCCACGACGTCTCCTTAGTCGTCAGACCCACTTCTCTGCTCCCAGTCCTGTGGGGCCCCGTCCTCTCTCCCTGGACATCGGCACTCCCCTCACTGGTTTCCCTGCCCCAGTTCCTTCCACCAATGGAGCAACCTTTCTAAAACTCCCAAAACTTTAGTCTTAGTTATATCCCTCCCCCAACATCCTCTGATGGCTCCCTAGTACCTGAAGAATATTCCAGCTCCTTTTTCCCACATTCTAGGCCTCTCAGTTTGAACCCCAGCCTCATCTCTAGCACTTGCACCCGCTGCTTAGACGCCCATGGCAAATAGATTTCATCTACTTTGCAGCTGACAATTGGTCGTGACTGGCCCCCAGAACAGTGTTGAGGGCTGTGAGGTTGAATCACTGGGAAGGAGAGTGCTGGAATCAACTAGTGATGCCTGCCATGGGCCCAGGAGTGGCAGAGCTGCAATGTTTTTGCCATCCTGTCCTAGTTGTACCAAACTGTCCATCTTTTCCCAGCTGGAGTCCACTCTGGACTCTCCTTCTACCCCTTCTGCACGGCCCATCTACAGGGTTATTTCCACCATAAACTTTCCGCTTGCCTCCAAACTTGCCAAGTCCCTGCACATGCCAGTACCCCTCGCGAGATTCCTTCCTCCCTGTCCTGTAGTTGTCAAGTCTCTCCTCCCTTTTCCATCCTTCTGTTTAACTGGGGTGGCCTTGCATCTTATTTGCCTGGAGTTTACACTGTGGTCCCAGCATAATTATTAATAGCACCCCTTTCACTTTCACACACATCCCAGTTTGCGCTATGAGTCATCTACGCTCACCCTGACTCTAGCACGTACGATGCCACAGGCGCTTGTGTCATTTTTCGGTCTGTCTTGCCAGCGCACAGCCCAGCGTCTGGCACAGATAGGGATCTTGGAGTGGAGTGGAATTGAACTGGCGGGAAGAAGGAGAGAAAGCAGACGGAAGGGTGAGAGGTGGGGAGACTGGTGTCGACTGGCATTGGAGTGTGGGCCCCTGGGGCCCAAGTGGAACAGTCAATACCAGCATCAGAGAAGAAGCCAGGCTTCCAGTCAGCCCTGCAGCTCCTGTCTCCGAGGGAGGGGCTGTGATCGAGACACCCGCTGTGGGAGACTATAAAAAACCGACGAGGAAGGCCCAGATCCCACTAGCAGACCCATGTCATCGGAAAGTAAGAGATCTAAAAATACAGCCGACAAAGAGGAAGTGGGCACAGCTAAGGGGCGGCTGAGGTGCAGCCAGTGGCAGGCACCCTCCCAGAGGGCGTCCAGGCCAGGGCGCTGGAGCTGCAGGGTCTCCACACTGACAATGCTCCCTGCTGGGAGTGTTCCTCTTTCCCTAGATTCCACCCCCAGCAAACTCCCCTTCAGGAAGCTCCCAGCTCAAAAGACACTTCTAGAAAGGCTTCTCTGACTGGTCAACCTGGATAGATTAGTTCTGATCTCTCCTCCACAGCTCTGTCCTTAGATCATTAATTATGTGATCATCTACCTAACCTCGACTGACCCCTCTCGTATGACTTTGAACAGAGAGGCTGAGAGCAGGGGCTGGAAGTCAGGCATCTGGGTTCAAATTCCGGCTCCATCATTTTCACAGGCTGTGTGAGCTTGGACACGTGTTTGTACCTCTCTGTGCTTCATCTGTAAAATTTTTCCCCGCTGGTAAAATGGAGACAGAACGAACAGCTGCCTCACTGAGTCCTGTGAGGGTGGTGTGCTCTGAAGCACGTTGAGCGGTGCTTCAGGATGGTTTAAGACCATCCCTGAGCCATTGTAAATCTCCTTTTTATTAGTGTTCAGTACTACCGTTACTTGAGGGCCGAATCGATACTCTTACCTCATCTGGTAGCACCTAGCAAAGGGCCTGGCCTGCTCGATAAACGACTGTTGAGTGAACGCATTTTTAATTATGTCTCACCTGGCTCCAAAAAAAGACTTGAGGCCACAAGACGATGTGTGTCATTGAGAGTTTCGCAAATTTTAAAGCTCGCCTAAACTGTTGGTTGTTTCTCCTTGGCCGCTCGGGTCTCTCCCTGTGGACAGTCCTCCCTCCCAATGATGGTCTCTTGTGGACCAGTGTGCACCTGCTGGGACTGGTGGCTTCCGGCCTCCCAGAGTGTGTGTCTCTGGTCACAAGAACATTCCGTGTCCTGTGGAACCCAAGTGAAACGTCTGGCCACTGGTCCAGTTCTGTCCTTGAGCCCTCAGCCCTCTCTGCTCAGGATTCCTCCAAGAGACCTGAGGACGAGGGAGCTCCGAGGCCTGGCCGGACGTATGGGTGGGAAGTGGAATTGGGGGCTGGGCAGACGCCTGCCCAGCTCCCCGGGGAGCTGCCCTGGCCTGGCTGGCCATCCCTGCCCAGGCCTCTGAGGGAAAGTTGGGGGTGTGAGGACAACAGAGCATGTTTTAGTTAAGCCGTCGCTCTTGGTGGAATCCCAGGGAGCCTGAATAATTGACGGTGTGGTCAGCAGCTGACCGCTGACTTCTAAGCGTGGGAGAAATCAATCTGGTCAACATTTACTCCCTGGCCCCGGGAGGCCCAGGGGTCAGAGAGGAGAAACACCGCCCCCCTCCTAAGTCCTAATCAAGCCGTGCGACCCAGTCAGGAGGACCCACGGTTGCGCTCAGTCCTGCCCTTGTCCACACCTGTTTCCTTCTCTCTTCCATGGGGCCAGCAATCTGCTCCCCACTGGCTGGTAGCGGGCAGAGGATGAGCCTGACTTGGGGTGTGTTTGAGTCTGCCTGCAGCACAGCCGTCGCCTGGGGGAGGAGGTCCAGCCACGGGATAATTGGGCCTGGAGCTGATGGGAGGTGAGAATTTGGGAGTCCCCAAATTTCAGGGACATGAGAGCAGCTTAAGAACCCACACATTCACTTATAAGGGTGACACCCTGGATGGAGCTCTGGCGTCATCAGGAACACTTAGGATTTAGGCCTAGGTCAGCCACTGCTTGTAAAAGTCCTAATTTTTAGTCTGATAGTTAAGCCTCTTTCAGTCCAGTCGCTGCTGTCTTTTCTAGCCTCTTTCCCCACAATTGTTATCCAGAAAACTCCTATTCACCCTTCAAATCCCACTTCGAATATCACCTCCCACCCCAGGTAGTTCCTGACATCTCCCCAGGCCGAATTAATCACTTTCCCTGTACCTTGTGCATTCTTTCTTCTTTTGCGTGTGTTTGTACACTCATTCATTCACAGATGTTGACGGTACACCTACTATGTGCCAGGCTCTGTGCAGACCCTGAGGATTCAGTGGGGATGAGACAACAGTGATGAACTCCATTTCCAACTAGACGAGGCAAAAAGGGGGGAACTCCAGGAAGCAATGAATAACCACATTGCCTTTGGGGGCAGGGCCACAGCTGGACCAGGACTAGGATGAAGCCGGCTCTCTCCCCTCCCCACTCTCCTCTCCTCTCCTCCCCTTCCCTCTTCTCCTTTCTCCTCTTTTTTCTCTCTTCTGCTCCTCTCTCTATCTCTCTGTCTGTCTCTTTTAAGCTTGCCTCTCCTTCTCAAATTGGCTTCCCCTACTTTGTAGAAAACATGAGTGCTTGCAGCTCCAGAGTTCCCACCAGGGAGAGTATAACTGGTTCCCCCAGTTCCAGTTTAAAAAAGAAAACTGCAGAGAAGGAGCTGGTTGGCCTGGCTTGGGTCAGAGCCCACCTCTCCTTAACCAATGAGCTGTAGCTGGAGAGTGAGGTCAGCTGACAACGTGGCAACTCCTGCTGGGACCGCCTATCTTCATAGAGTGCGGAGAGGAGCTGGCCCCTAAAAGAATAGGGATCTCTTTCCAGAAGGAATCGGGTGGGGAGGATGGGTTAGCCCTCAGACCAGCAGGGGTCTGTTGAGGCAAAGCGCCCACATGGTGGAGGAAGGAATCCTGGCCCCAGCAGTCCAGAGCTACAGTCCAGAGGCATCCTCACCTTTTTGGTCCCCTGAGCCTCTTTGGCATCGAGTCAAGACTAATGCTTTCTTCTCAGAATAATGGTTTTAAACACGTAAAAGAAAATATATAGGATTACAATGAAAACCAATTATGCTGGTTCTGTCCACAGCCCTCCTGAGGACTTTGAATGTTGGAGTGTGAAAAGATAGGTTAATTAGAGATTTCCTCTGAAATCTCCTGGAGGAAAGAGCTGGGAACCTCGGCCCTTCCCTTGAGGGTGGAAGTTGTTGGGCCTGCCTGGGTCTGGGAGGGCCCCGTGAGGCTGGCCGCAGAGGAGATCCTGGAGGGAGGGAGCCCGGGCCCCAGCTGCAGCCCCGGCTCCATCAGTGAGGAAACACTGACTCCGGTTCACCCAGAGCAGTTGTTTGGAAAAGTATCGGGTGACGCATGTGGTTCACGGAGGGACTGGAGAAACAGGCTTGACAGGAACCCAGAGAGTTAAGGCCCAGCCAAGGTGGCACATTGGAGGCTGCCACCTGCCAGCTGGTCACTGTGGCTCCTGCTGGCACCTCTGCCACGGAGATGACCCCCCACACACCAGGAGATGCCATTCTGCTGCAGCGGCATTTAAAGTCTGATCCTGTGCCTCTGTTACTCTTGAGATTCCGAGTCCCAGCAGGGTGTGTCCAGTTGGCCACACTTTCGGCTTCGTGTCCTTATTCTAGTTGCTGGGAATGCAGATCCGCCCCAGGCAGCTTCTGTTGGGGGAGAAGGGGGGAGCTTTCACTCTCTTAGGATCCTCCAAACAGATACTGGTCAACTGAAATGGCAGATGTCTGCTACGGCTGGTTCTGAGGGGTGTGTGTGCGCGCATGCGTGTATGTGTGTGCATGCACATGTGTGCAAGTGAACTGTGGCACTAGGCCGTCTCCCCAGTGCTGCTGTTGAGAGCTCAGGCCTGCGGTGGTGTGAAGTGACTTGCAACCCAAGGGAGAGTGGCTCCCTCTTCCCTCGAAAAGGAAATCCCCCTGGGCCTGCTGCAGAGAGTAGAGCCTTTTGGGAAATGGACCAGGATTCCAGTTTCTTCTCTGCAACCCTTTAGAAACAAGGACTGTTGATTCCTTTTGGACTGAGTTAGCAAGGACCCCAAGAGTCTTGGGTTTATCACAGGGCGAGGTCTCCCTAGAGAGAAGTGAATGGACTTCCGGTGATCAATGGGAGGGGCTCAGTCTAACCTCAAGCTGGGGACATCAGCGACCTGTATCTGCTGCTGCCCCTCCTCCCCCACTAGACCCCGAGCTTCATGAGGGCAGGTCTCCCATCCCATCGTCTCTGCCCGTGCAGCTTCCAGCCCAGGGCCTGGCACCTGGACCTGGCCAGCTACTCGCCAACCTGTCTCCTCTTCCTCGTGGGCACAGAGTCAGGCCACATTTCCCAACCTCCCTCGCAGTTAGTTGTGGAATGTGACTTACAGCTGGCTGATGGAACATAGACAGAAGTGCCATGGGTCACTTCCAGGCCTGGCCCATAAAAACCTCCATAAAGATCCTTAAAAACCTGCAATCCTCCGAATTCTTCTCTCATCCAGCTGAAAGCAGATGATTCTGAGGCCCTAGGGGAGGGTGCAACCACGAGAAGGAGGGAGGCTGGATCCCTGAATCACCATGTGGAAGGTCCAGCCACCAGCCAGGAACACCCGCCATGTGAACAAGAAGGAAACTCCACTGTGTCACTGAGACTGGGGACCTGTTACAGCAGCTGGGGCTCACTAACGGCATCGGAAAATGGGTGCTGAACCAAGTCGGTCTACGAGCCTGGACACAGCATTGCCCTGTCCTAGTCCTCAGATTCTTTGGCTATGTGACATGGGAAGCTCCGAGAGACCCTTCCTTCTGGGGGAAAGGAACATTTTAGCTGTACACACATGCACACTCACGCATAAACGCACGCTCCTGCACTGGGCGCTGTTTCTGTAAGAACAGGCCTGGAATGCCTTTCTGGATACTGTTTCTCCCAAGCACCCAAATGAGGACAGCGTTCCGGAACTTGTTTCTAACAGACGTCAGTATAACAAAAACACACGCTACAGACCAATAAAAATGTGATGACCAACTCCAGTGATAAAATGTGTTTGTTTATATGTATTTTTATAGCTTCCTTGATAATAAAAGGAATTGTGTTCGAATCGGATGCTTTTGTAAATCCGCGTGCAGCGCCGCCACCTCCCTCTCCACGCAGACAGCACGTGGGGAGACAGGAAGTGGCAGCTTTTGTTCTGATTACCTTGTGATCCTGTGGGACTAAATGGCCATTCTTGTTACTGTTTTCCCCAACTCCTGCGGGGCTGGCGGGAGGGGGAGGCAGCAGAGAAGAAAGGAACAGTAGAAGTTGTCAAAGACAATTTCTTTCCAGGCTCCCGTGAGGGTCCCTCTTCCCTTTCTTATGGGGAGAACAGTACCAGTAGGCTGCAGTCTTGGGCTGGGTCTCCATCATACAGGCCCTTGGATTGTAACAGTGCTCACACTTATGCACCAGGCACTGTTCTAAATGCTTTGCACAGACGAAGTTCTTTAAACCTCGTGATGACCTTTTGGGAGCCCCCATCTTACAGATAGGGAAATTGAGGCACAGAGAAGTGGAGAACTTGCTCCAGGTCACACAGCCAAGGAGTAGGCAAGTTGGTGTTCTTACCTAACCAGCTTTGGCTTCAAAGCAGGGAGCCTGGTTGGGAGAAAGATTTTGATCCTTATTCTAAAAGCCACCAGAAGCAGAGGAAAGGAGTTACAAAGAGGACACAGATTCTAAAGCAGTGGCTCTCCACTGGGGGCGACTTTGACCCCCAGGGGACATTTGGCAATGTCTGGAGACATTTTCGATTGTCACAAGTGGGGGAGATGTGCTACTGGTATCTGGAGGGTACAGGCCAGGGATGCTGCTAAACATCCTACAGTGCGCAGGATGGCCCGCAACAAAGAACTATCCAGCCCAAAATGTTTATAGCACCAAGGCTGAGAAACTGCTCTGAAGTCAGACAGGTCTGCCAACTCTGCCACTTCCTAGCTGTGTGACCCAGGGCAGCTGACTTCCCCTCTCTGAGCTTCCATGTCTTTAGGAGAATGTTGGGTAGGGCAATAATGAGACAGAGTCTGACACAAAGGAAGTGCTCAGTAAAAGCCATTATTGTCGTTTTCATCCTATTCTTCCCTGCACCTCTCCATCTCTCACCCCACCCCAGTCCCCAGGTCACATCTCTTGACCAAGAAACAGAACTGGGCCTTGCACAGTGAACCTGGGAGAGTTATGAGTTTATATTCCCCTGCCGGCTCCTGGCTGTGCCGACGTCTTCAGCTCCTCTAATTACTTATTTAAAGGGTATCGATTCCTTGGCTGCTGCTGGGAGGCCTCGCAGAAATGCATGTCTCGCAAATAGCAGGAGCACCTCGGCCTAGCGACTGGGGCTGCAGCCTGACATAACCAGGCAGGGGGTTATTTTCGCCCGGGATGCTTGTGAAATATTCATGTGCTGATTTAAATACCGAGGATGTCAGAGCAGGAAAGGGCCAGAGAGATCACATCAGCAAAGCTCCCCTCCTCCAGAAGGGGATGCAGCTGGATGCGGTGGGGAGAGAGCGCAACAGAGGTGGAGACTGACACATGCAGGTTCAAGACAGATACCAAGGCTTTGGGCTCAACATGTGACCTTGGGCAGGTCACCTGCCCATTCTGAGGCTGTGATTCCTCATCTGCAATGAGATAAAGAGGGTTGTGAGGCTGAAATGAGAGGGACATATAAGAATAAACTTAACACGTAGTAGGCCTGCAAAATTTAATTGCATTTGAAGTCAGCAAGCCTGTCTGAGCCTTAATTTCCTCCTCTGGGAATTTCCTAGGGTTGTTATGGTTATATGAGGTGACAGATGTGATCACCTTACACCAGGCCAGAAACACAGTGATGGCTGATAAATGTGTGTGCTTAACGAGCTTGTATTAGTGTCCAGGTGCTGTGCTATGTTCTTATCAGGCAATAGCTCTCTGAATCTCCCAACAACATGATGAAATGTATCATTATCCGAGTTCCAGCGACGTGCCGGTAAATTGACCAGTGCGGGTGGGTGGAGTCCTGATCTGTAATATTTTCCAATTTCTTTGTTGTAAATGCTCCCACCATGGCCAATTTCAAGTTACTAACGTGATGCAACTAACAGAATTGTGGAGAGATGTACACACCTCTGGATCTCTATTTACAGATGAGGACCCTGAGGCTCAGAGAGCGGCACATGGCAGGGGTCATACATCATGATGGGCCAGAACTAGGACAAGCCCACACCTTTCTCCCAGTCCTGTGTTCTTCCCATCAGGGACTTAGGCCAGCATTGGGAACATGCTTGTCCTCCCCTCCCATATGGAACTTGCTCAGGAAAGCAACAGAACCACACTTCATGGATCACCAACACTAGGCTGGGCCCAGTGTCAGGTAGTTACATATGACACTCTCCTACTGATTGCTCCCAACCAACCTGTGAGGCAGGAATCCTGATTGCCTATTAACCGAGGAGAAAACTGAAGCTCAGACAGGTGAAGACTTGCCCAAGGTCACAGATCTGGGACATAGTAGAATTGGGATTCAAACTCAAGTCCCCACTGGCTCCATCATACCTTCTTCTCCACCATCCAGCCAGGCCCTCACCCCAGCCCACCAGCCCACAGACTGCCTGATCCCTGGGGGGCTTCCTGTGGAAACCCCACAGGCATTCATAGATCCAGCCCCTTTCTCTGTCTCATATATATATTTGAACCAACTAGGATTTTTTTAAAAATCAGTCATCAGGCCCCACGTTGGATCATTTGAATCAGAATCTGAGGGAAGGGGGAAGGGGTTCAAGTGGCTCTGGTGATTAAAAGCTTTCCAGGGGATTCTGACATGCAGCGGGTCCTGGGAACCACTGCCCTATTTCTTTGTCACGTTTGGTGCCCCTCAGGTGAGGCAGTCGCTGATGGGAAAACGTCAGACCCTAAAGAACGACCCCCAAGTGCTAATATCCCCTTGGCCCTCGAAGAAGCCGAGAATGTGTTGGTGTGGGGTTGTTTCCAGGGTTGGAAATGGACACGCATCAGCTTCAGCCTCTTCCTGAATTAGTCCTCTTGCCACAGAACTGAGCTCTGAGAGTGGAAGGCACTGGACAACCCCAGAGGGCAGCCTCTCTTCTCCTCTGCCTCCGTAGCCCCTGTCCCGCTCATGCATTCACGCACTCACCACGTGTTTCGGAGCTGCCTACTGGGGGCCAAATACTGGGCTGGGTGCTGGGGATATGACCGTGAACAAAGGACATGGTGGGTGGACCAACGGATGCAACTAGGTGAAGAAAACTTGCCTTCACTTCAATTCCTGGGAAGAGACTGGCTTTGTTCAGAAAAATGAGTTATACGACAGGAGGGGAAGTGTTGATGTCTTGTTTCTGCAAAGATAGGAGAGGAAGAGAAGAAGATCAGGCAGGAGGGGGAGAGCCTGGGATGAGCTCAGAGGGCAGGGGGACTGCACGGGAGCAGGGATTCCGACAACACCTGTTCACCTCGTCTGTGTGGCTGTGGTGTAGACTCTCCTTTGTCTGTGAAATCTGCAGCAAAGGGTGTGTTGCTCATGCAGGCTTTGCATGAGGGGCTCAAAGAAGAGTTGAGTGGCACTGTGGGGTCACACCACACAGCCCGGGGACGAGGGGGAGAGGGAGCTTGGAAGAGAGGTGTAGGGGTTCGTGGAAACTCCAGGGGCGGAGGGCTCTAGCTGGATCCAGAGGGCCAAGGGCCCCAGCTGCCATGTGGGTTACATGGAAGGCAAAGGGGAGGAGGCCCCTGAAGGAGAAGTGCCTGGCATTATGGAGGACAACGGGGTTCCCAAAATAGGTTCGGGGGAGATCATAGTTACCATGGATGGCGTGTGCCAGATTTTGTGCCATGCATGCCATACACATGGTGTCTTTGAATTTCACCAACTTTTTACGAGGTAGTGACTGTTGTGATGCTCCTTTTACAGCTGAGGAAATGGAGGCTCCGAGAGGTGCCTAAAGATGCATAGCTGTATGTCGCAGAGTCAGTATTTGAATCCAGGTCTTTATGATTTGAAATCCCATGCTTATCACCCCTCTCCTATAGAAGCTGCCTCATCTCCTACTTTTCACTTATTAGAAGGCTCACAGGCCTGTAGATAGGAGAAGGGACAGAATTTGCCTGCACACCGGGCCACCCAATGACATACACATAAATGAGCATATCAGTCCACGTTATGGCTGAGGGACTCCGGACTCAGAGAAGAAGGGAACCTGCTCAAGGTCAGAGATGAAAATGTAGCAGAGCAGGGATTGGACCCCAGGAATTACACAGCCCCAGGGCCTTTGCACTGCCCCCTCAGCTGTTTGAAGGCAGTGGCCTCCACCCGCCCTCAGCCCTGAACCCCTGCTACTCTGTGAACACGGGGGGGGGGGGGGGGGGGCAGCAGACACTCCGGGCTGGGTCTCCAGAGCAGGCTCAAGTTGGGGCCTCAGAGCAAGGTCATGGGGCAACCCCCGGGGCTCACCACCTCCCCAGCTGGAGGGGCCACCGCCAGGGAAATCTTTAAATGGTGGCAGGTTCGGTGCCTTTGTGGTAGAAAAATGGGAAAAGGACGAGGCACCAAGGAGAGGAAGATGGGGCCTTTTCCTGCTGAACTCATCCCGTTTGGCTGAGTCAGCAGAGCCGCGAGGGCTCCCTGGCCTCAGAGTCGCGGGAATCTGCAGAGCTGCCGGAATTTCTCCGCGCCGGCTGGCATGGGCGGCGGCCAGAGCGGAGGGGAACGGGCTGCTGTTGCCATCCTCCGGGTCCAGCTTCTCTCTCTACCCACTCCCACCCTGCTTCTGGCCCGTGGCTTTGAAAGGCCACTTGTCTCAGACTCGCACAGCCCTCACCAGTCTAGAGAGCCTTGACAAAGAGCTCTGCGGTCTCCCAAGTGATTTATGATTTTGAAGTGCTTTTCGGATTATAAAAAGCTGATCTCCAATAGCCTCCTTAATGCGGCGACATTTACAAAACGCTTTGCAAGTCACAACGCGTTTTACAGTGTGCAAGCTCCTCTGCAGCCAAAAGATGCTTGCCTCTCCAGAGGACTTTACAGTTTACAAAGCCTGGTCACACCCCTCGCCTCGCTCGAACCGCAGAATAGCTCCACGGTGAAGGCTAATGAAACTATTTGTCACTTGTAAGGCCATTAGAGTGGGCCAGGCACTCTTATGACGCTTGACGTGTATTAACACGTCTTATTGGCACAACAACCCTGTGAGTTTGGTGTCATTATCATCCCCAATTACAAATGAGGACGGCAAGTCAACACAAGGTACTGTGTCTTGCCCAAGATCACCAGGCTGTTAAGCAGCAGAGCCTGGGTTCGAGGCATCGATGTTTGAGGGGATGAAGGCAGGGTTTGTGCCCATTTTTCAGATGAGGAAAACAGAGCCCCAGCGCTGCCCAGCTCACTGTGTGACCTCAGACTGGGCCTGGCACGTCTCTTGACCTCCCTTTTCCTTCTCTGCAAAATTGAAGGGCTAAGCTGTGCCCTGCTCTCTTCCTGGCTCTGAACAAATGTGAGGTGAGGAGGTGACGGTGGTGACTGGAGGAGGGCCAAGCTTGAGCACCCATCTTGGCCTTGCTCCCTGTGTTAAGGCTATTGTGTGGCAGTCCTGCCTCAGTTTCCCCCTCTGGGTCTTGGCTCTGCTCTGTATGGAACGTCACCTGGAGGCCTCTTCTGAGACCCCCCTCTGTCTCACACACAGGATAAGGGACAGGAGGGGTGGGGTGTGGAGCCGGGAACTTCCCTAGGGCCTGACTCAGGGAAGGGAGCTGCGGAGATGAAGGTGGGCTCCCCTTGAGAAACCCAAGTGAGAGCCTGGAAAAAAATCACACAGTTCAACCCCCCAACCCATTGTACAGATGGGGAAATTGAGGCCCACAGAGGTAAGGGATTCACTTTTTGTCATGCAGAGATGGGACTGGAATTTTTTCCTAGAGGCTTTCCATGGCCCGTGCTGCGACTCTGGTTTTTGATCGAACAAGGCCTCAGACCATTTGCTCATTCATTCAGTCAGTCGGTCAGCCAGTCAGTTAGCCAGTCATTCAACAAACATTTCCTGAGTGTTCATTACGTGCCAGACCCTGGAGATAGTAATGAGGGGCACAGTCATGGTCCCGACTCTCATCGAGTTTATAATCTAGAGCTGTGCTCTCCAATGCAGCAGCCACACGTGGCTGTTGGGCACTTGAAACGTGGCTAATCCAAATAGAGACGTATTGTCAGTGTAAAGACACCTTGGATTTTGAAGACTTCGTATGGAAAAAAAGGTAAAATATCTCAATAATTTTTTATCTTGATTACAGGTAGAAATGATATTTGGGGTGTATAGGGTTAAATAAAACAAAATTACCTTCGGCTGCTTATTTTTTTTAAAAGGTGGCGACTGGAAAATTAAAATTAAAAATTACCTAAGTGGCTCATATGACATTTCCGTGGGGCTGCGCTGGGCTACATGGAGGGGCTGCAAGTGCGCGCCTCGCCCCACCGGCAGCCTCAGGTGGACACTCGTGCGGAGCTGATGGGGAACACGATGTGGGACCAAGAGGAGGGGCTGTCTCATTCCCAGTTCTTCCCAGTTGCTGCCCAGTCCCCCTTGCAGGAGCCCCAGGGGTCCCTTTCCTCTTTCCTATTCCTCCATTTTCTTTCCTTCTCCCCCCAGAGCCCTGAGGCCAGTTCCCCTTCCAGTGCTCTCTCAGGCCACCCCTCCAGACCGTCTCCAGCTGCTCCAAGGCCAGGTCACATGGTGCTGTCTTCATCCCAGTCCCGTCCACCCATCACAGAGGAACATCGACACGACAGGCACCTTCCTCCCCTCTCTCGGGGCCCCCAGGCAGCCAAGCTCTTGAGGGCACCCCCTCTGTGGCCACACCACCCGGATGACCCACTGGATTGCACCCGAGCTTCAGGCCCTGCACGGAAAGCATGAGAGGCTCTTACCAGTGGAGGAAGCCAGGGAGTCTTCCCTGAGGAGGCGGCACTTGAGCCAGGGCCCCAATGTAGGTAAATGTAACTCAAGGGGAACAGCATGCCCAGCAAGGGGAACGGTAGGAGCAGAGGCCAGATCACAGGGCCTGGAAGGCCTCACTGAATTTGGTCTCTATCTGGAGGGCACTGGGGAGCCATGGAAGGCATGTCAGCAGAGAAGTGCCTGGAAGCCTGAAGCTTTCTCAGGCCCTGGATGAGGCTTGAAGGCGGCCGAGCCTGAAGCCAGCTCTCTCTTCTTCAGAGAGTTGGCCCGTTGTAGGGCTTGCTGGCATCCCAGCTCCACTGCCTCCTTGCTGTGTGATCCTGGCCAGATGACCTCCCTCTCTGTGCTTTAGTTTCCTTGTCTGTGAACCAGGGATGACAGTAGTGACTCTCTGAGAGGGTTTTTGTGAAGACTCGGAGATACGCCGCTTGTAAAGCACTTTGCGCAGAGTGGGTCCACAAACAGTTATCTCTTTCCTTTTCCCTTCCCCGAGTCCCCACCCCACCTGTCAGACACCGAGCCCGCTCCTCAGGCAGCAGGAAGCAGGATGGGAGGAAGGTTTCTGCACTTGTCAGAGTATTTATAGCTGTGTTCTGTCAGCCCGCTGTTTTTCGGTTGCATATATATTTTTACATTCTCCTCCGTCACACATGGTTTCTCAGTGTGGTTGAGAAACAGTGGGGGTGGCTGGATACAGAGGGTGACAGCTGTAGGAGGTGGGGACAGATGGCCCAGGACAGCACCTAGGGCCCTGAGGACCCAGCCTGGCTCATTTCTCTCCCAGCTCAGAAACCATCCATGGCTCCCCATTGCCCTCTGCACAAAGTCGACTCCTTCCCTGCGGTGTGCAGAGGCCCCTGCGGACTCCACAGCAGCATTTCTTGCCACTAGCTCTCTTTGCTCCATCTGTCTGAGCAGGGGAGAGTGAGCCAGACTCAGCGCTGTTGCTCACCAGCTGTGTGACCTTGAGCAAGTCCCTCTACCTCTCTGAGCCAACGTTTCCTTCCTGTGAAGTGGGAGCACTACTTCCAGCCTGCTGGAGCTGCGGGGAGGATTCCATGTCAATGTGCCTGACCGTGAAGAAATAATAGCTATTACTGAATGGGCTCCCATCTTGTGCCTCCAAGCTTTGCGAGGACTTCTCTCCTACTCCCCGCGCCCCCTTACAGAAGTCCTGCGGGGCCCACCTCTTCAGGAGCCTCCGGGCCTTGTGCTCCCTCGCAGGGCATCCCATCTTCTCTCGGAGGGGAGCGTGACAGTTCTTTCTCCTCCAGAGATAGATTGCAAACTGCTTGCTTATGAAAATAGCCCGCGTCCTCCCAGGACCGCGCCTTCCCGTGGCCCAGTCCATCCTCGCACCGGCCCCCTGGGAGTGGCCACCGTGTCCCCATTCTACAGATGAGCCAGCGATTCAGGAAGGCAAGTGACTCATCCAGGATCTCCTCCAATCCAGGACTTGGGACTTGAGGCCCCGTAGTCGTTGTTGCTTTGAGCCGTTGTGAGCATCTCCCCTCCCCTGTGCCAGGTAGAGTGCCTTCAGAATATATGGGTGGTCCAAACAGCCCTTCCCCACGGGTCTTGGGTCTCACCTCCCAGTCTTGGAGCCCACCCAGGCCCCGTCTCTGGCCTCTCACCTTCCTTCCCCGGGCCTGAGGGCCTGGGGCTGGCCGATGACCCCCAGCTCTGGCCGGAGGGAAGAGGGGTGGGGCCGGAGGGAGGGCACTGTTGCTAGGCAACAGCCTGGCAAAGACTCAAGCTTCCCTGAGAGGAGAGAAAAGGGGCCTTTTCCCGGGAGCTGGAGCTGGAACAAGTGGGGATGGCCTCCACCTCTTCTCCCCTCCACCAAGACCCACAGCTCGCCTTTGCCCGCTCTGTCCCTCTTTCAGTACCTCATTTACTCATCTTTTCTCTCATTCATTCATTCATCATTACATATGCCCATTTACTCATGAGTTAGTTCCTTAATGTATTAATTTACTTGCTGCCTGGTGAACCACAGCTTCACCACTTACCAGCCGTGTCTCAGTTTCCCCACCTGTGAAATGGGGTTAACAGGAGCACCAGCCTCGTAGGGTTGTGGTGCCGCGGCCCATGGTGAGCACTTTAGGAGTGTCTGCTCTTATGATGAGGATTTATTCACAGTATTTTCCAAGCACCAATTCTATGCCTGATGTCATGCGGTGACAGAGGTAGATAAACTCTCAATTTGGTGGGAGGGACAGACAAGACCACAGCTAGAGCCCGCCTGTGTCCGAATTTCCTCCCCCCTTCCTGGGAGTGTTAAGAATAGGGGTGTGTTAGGAACAGGGGCTGTGACTGCATCCTGACCCTTTACTGGCGAACTCTGTGCTCTCGGGTGACAAATTTCACCTCTCCTGACTTCAGTTTTTCTGTCTGTGAAATGGGACTGAGCAGAAAGCGTCTCACTGGATCTAGTGAGCATGAAACGAGATCACGCATGACCCTCGTTGGGCGCACAGTCAGCTTTCAACAACGGCAGTGACTATTGTCACTGGAGACTGGTGGGAGTCGAGCTCCCCAGGGTGCTACGAAATCCCCGGGGGCCAGGCCGCTGTCTCCTCCCTTTTCTCTCCTTGCTCTACCTTCCAGGGTCTGCCTCCTGTTTCCCACCTCCACGCGCATGCTCATGCTGTCATCCTCCTGAAATAACCTCTCTTGTGTCTCCTAAAGCTCTGATACAGTTCTTGGAGGCTTCAGGCCCCAGCTGGGACGGCTCACAAAGCAAATCTGGGGGGAGATTTTCCAAAGACTCCCCCACCCCCCACTTACCTCCTGCTGCGGCCGAGCCCACAGGACTCCATCTGCTGGAGGGGCCAGGTGGCCTGGCTGCAGCCTCACCAAGCCAGCTGGCTCAGCTGGGGCATTATTCATGCTTTTCTCACAGCTTCTGTCCCCTGAGGCCAAGCCTACCGGGGCTGTCTCACAGGTTTCCTGCCCACCAGCTCCCTGGGGCACAGAGAACTCTCCCAAGAGAGCCGTCCTTGTTATACCCACTCACAGCATCCTCGGCTGCTTCTTCCCAGCACTTAGCACAATGTGATGCCTACGTGTGTGGGTGTGTTTTGTGGGTGTGTTTGTTTAATATGTGGCTCCTCTGCCAGCCTGTACACGCCACGAGGGTGGGCTCTGCCTGCTGGGTCCTCAGCACCCGGCCCAGACCTGGTACCTAGAGGATGCTCAGTGCATACTGTGGATGGAAGGATGCATGGATACACGGATGAATGGACAGACGCATGTGTGGATGGATGCACTGATGGATGCGTGGATGGATAGAAGAATCAACGGTGCGGAGCACATGGGGAAAGTGGCTGCCTTAGTCCATTTGGGCTGCTGTCACAAAATACCATAGACTGCGTGGCTTATAAACAGCAGAAATTTATTTCCCACAGTTCTGGAGGCTGGGAAGTCCGAGATCAAGGTGCCGACAGATTCGGTGTCTGGCGAGAGCCTGCTTCCTGGTTCATCGACAGCAGTCATTTTGTTATAACCTCACACGGCAGAAGCGGCCAGGGATCTCTCTCTTATAAAGGCACTAATCCCATTCACCAGGGCTCCACTCTTATGACCTCATCACGTGCCAAAGCCCCCAGCCTCTAATACTGTCACATTGAGGGTTAGGTTGCAACACAGGAATTTCGGGGGGACACAAATGGCCTTCGTTCTTCCATGGATATGAACAGAGGATGGGAGAGCAAGTATCAGGAATTCTCGAGATGAGTCCCAGGTCTGCAAGTCTGGGCAAGCGGTGTCCCATCTCTGGGCCTCAGTTTCCCCATCTGTGCCATACCTATAGTAATAGTGCCAGCCTCAACGAGATGGGAGTGAGAATCAAATAATAGGAACTGGGGGCCCTGAGATGAACAGCAGCCTGCCCGAAGTTGGGGCTGGGTCTCAGTAACACAGACTCCTGGACCACCCACCACTCTGTTCCCGACTCCCCTGCTGCCCTGGGCAGGCTCAGGGACATGGTGAACTGCTAGTTCAGGGGACCCATGGGGCCTGGAAGCCTTTCTTCGGAACACCAGTCTCTGCCTGAGCCTAGATCCCACAGAAGCACAGAATGCTCCGGGCTCTGAATGCTGGTTCTGCCACAGCGGAGGCACGAGGCAGGGGATGTCACCCTCTGGGCCTCAGCCCCCGTATCTGTAAGATGGGAGATAATGGAACCCGGGAGATTGTTCTGAGGAGGCAGCAAGCCCAGGAAGTGGATCCCATGGTGCCCAGGACACACTCCTTGCTCGAGAAGTGGCAGCTGTTATGATTTTTCTTATTTTGGTTCTTCCATAAGAAGATCCTGTTTAGTTTTTTTGACGAAGACCTCTCTGTGAAGCGAGATCCTGTGGCTCTGACTTCCCGGCTGACTAGGCTGCCCATCTTCTCCGGAAAAGTTCACTCTGGTCCTGTCCTCAGGATAAGCCAGACTCCAACCCGCTTCTACCTGCCACTTCCTATCCCTTAGTTCTGTCCGAAGTGGTCCTCTGCTCTCCACGGATGCACAGGCTCAGGCTGGGACCAGGATTGGGCGTCAGTCTACGGTTCGAGTCGGGGCTCAGTCTGGGACTAGGATCAGAGCTCGGACTGGGGCAGGAGGTAGGCGGCACTGAGCATTGGTGACATGGACTGGGTTTCACTTAATGCTGGGATTGGGCTCTGTCTGTGACAGGCACCTCAGACTGGGTTCCCGGAAACAGACCTGAGCTGGAGGATGACGTGCCGGTTTATTGGAGCGTGCCCTCGGAAGATACCCTGGAAGTAGGAAGGTGGGACTGGGCGGAGAGAGGCGCTGACCCACAGTGAGGTTGTAACGGAGGCCCCTGCAGGGTCCCTGGAGCTGTGATGGTCCTTCAACATTGTCCCAGTGGAGGCAAGCGAGCTGGGCCTTTCGTAGCTCTCCGTCAGTCAGGCAATGGCCACCGGCTGCCCTTGGCAGGGGGCATAACCCAGTGACCCATAGTGGCTGATGTTCCTAGCAGCTGGGATGAGTAATTGGCCCTCAGGGGACTCTGGAATACCCAGTCTCCCCTACAACCAGCCTCAGGGCTCTGGTTCAGAGCAGGTTTCAGCCAGGTACAGAGAGTAGAAGATGAGACATGGAGACTGGACGTCCCCCCAGGATAGGATCTTTGCCCCAGCTTCTAGTACGGGGCCTGGCTGGTCAGCACAAGCCTCAGACCACAAATAGAGGAAGAAGAGAAAGTGTGAAGCGGGGCCCAGAGCCCCACTGTGTGGGCTGGCTGGTCAGCCTCTGCCAAAGACTCAGAGAGTGTGGGCCACCTGCCTGAGGTCACACAGCTGCTGAGGGCAGAACCAGGACTGGAACCCAGGACTGGCGAATCCAGAACTTATGTTCTCTCGACAACACCAGGCTGTGAGCTTGTTAGAAAGCAAAGGCTGGGAATGGGAGGAGAAAGGCCCCTGTTCTCAGCTCCCGGGTCCTCGCTCGCCAGCTCTGGCCGCCTCTAGCTGGCCCTCCAGGATCCATGCCCAGGGGAGGGAGTGGCATCTTGTGGGCAGGTGGCCCTTCTTAGGTAATGAGGCCCAGCCGGTGGTTGCAGGTCTTACAATGTGAATAATTTATTTGCAACCAAGTCTGGGAATCAGAAACCGTTACTGGATGATTTATTTAACAGGGGCTGCTGCTGGGGAGGGGGAGGAGGACTTTGAACCATAATGGGGAAGTGGTGTGTCTTGTAGATGGACTTAGAGAGCCCGATAGACGTGGGTTCCAATTCCAGCTCTACCTCCTACGAGCTATATAACCTTGAATAAGTGACTGGACCTCTCTGTGCCTCAGTTTCCTCAGTTGTAAAACAGGAATAATAATAGAGTTGTTAGAAGCATTGAATGAGTCAGAATTTGGAGAGCACTTAGAATCATGCCTGGCTCGTTGTTGGTACTCAGCAAGTGTTTGTTGAATGAATAAATGAAAGCTTACAAATAATAATAGGAACTGGTTTAATTGAACATCTGCTTTGTGGCAGGCCTCGTGCAAAGAACTTTACATGCGCTATTCCACAGCACTCATATAAAGTGGGTATTATTATTATTATACCCTTGTTACAGACCAGAAAGAAGAAGCTCAGAGAGGTTAAGTAACCTGTTTAAGCTCAGACAGCTAGTCCTGGCAAAGTGGAGATTTGAACCCAGCCAGCCTCTCTGACTCCAGGGCCTGCACACTTACCCACATTCCCATATCACAACCTGGCACACAGCTGGTGCCTAGTAAACATCTGACTCATTTTACTGAAACTTCCCCTTTCCCCCGACATCCATCATTGAATTTCGTTCTAATAGCAAAGCTAACAGGTGGTCAGAGGAAGCGTGGTTCCTATTTCTCAGATGAGGAAACTGAGGCTCAGAGGACACGAATTGCTCAAGGTCCCGCAGCCTCAGACAGAACCCAGGTCTCTCCGAGGCCTCGGAGCCTCGGTTACAACGTGAGACGCAGCAGCTCCGCGCTGGGCGTGTCTCCTGGGGGCGGAGCCTGTGTCTCTGTTTTGCCCGATTCACAAAGGTCCTTATTAAATATCAGATGAAGGAAGGAAGGAAGGAATCCTAAACCTGTATAGCAGATGAACTCTCTCCTTCCACCTCTACCTTGCCCCTGCCCACACCCCTTACAACATCCACGGAGGGGCCAGCCCTGTGGCGTAGTGGTTAAGTCTGCGGGCTTTGCTTCAGCGGCTCAGGGTTCACGGGTTCGGATTCCGGGCGTGGACCTACACATGGCTCATCAAGCTGTGCTGTAGCGGTGTCCTACATACAAAATAGAGGAAGACTGGCACAGATGTTAGCTCAGTGACAATCTTCCTCAAGCAAAAAAAAAAGGGAAGATTGGCAACTGATGTTAGCTCAGGGCCAATCTTCCTCACAAAAAAAAAAACCCACCAAAAAACCAAAACAAACAAAAAAATAAAACACTCACTGAAGACACCCACTCACACGCTTGTGCTGAGGTGAGGAGAGTGTGGGTGGCTAGGGCTGGGTCCCGGGCAGCTCCTGGCCCTCTGAACTGTGCTATGGATCCACTGTGGCTCGTCAGATAGCACATGGTGTCCTTGGCCTCCCACAGGAGGTGTCACCTTGCCTGTCTCAGATTCCCAGGCTACCTTGCAGAGGCATGACAGGGTCACCAGGACACTCCAGCCTGACCCTGGTGCCAGCACGGCGTGGCTGTGAGAGAGGAGACATGGCTGTTTAGCTGAGTGTCGGCCTGTGGGCCTCACGGGGCTGTGAGAGTGCTGTACGCGTGTGTGTCTGTGAATGGTGAGTGGTGTGTCTGTGGATGTGCATTGAGGGGCACTTTTGACTCTTGCGTCTATCTGTGGATATTTGTGTGTGCGTATGTCCTGTGTAGGTGTCTCTGTGGGTTTAAGTATTTCGATTTGCGGTGATCAGATATGCGTGTGTGAGTGCCTGCGTGTGTGAACACAAACGTGTTTGTGTCTGCATTTGGGTGTCTGGGGGGCGCTGTGTGGATGTCTGCACACTTCTGTCCAGGCCAAGTGTACGTCTACGGGAGGGAATGTGTGACTGTGGGATGTCGCACGTACCCAGGCATTTACCCCTCTGAGTTTGGAGAACATTTCCTGCGTGGTGTGCGTGTGTGTTTAGTGTGTGATGTGTGTAAACGTGCAGGAGTGGGCACACAGAGATAGGCCCAGGCTTGGGAGTCAGGAGTCTTTGTTCTAGTTCCAACTTTGCCATATGACCTTGGGGTTGTCCTGGCCCCTAGCTATGCCTCAGTTTCCCCGTGCAGGCAATGGGAGCTGTGTTGTTCAAATGAGTCCTGGATTCGGGGTTCCCAGTCCAGGGGAGGAGACAGCTGGAAGTGAGCTCTGCTGGTACTGCTGGCGTGTTTTGTCACAGATTATGAAAATCCTGTTAGTGTCATTTAGGGCTTGGATTTGCTCTTTCCATCAGATTTAAAAGGAAATAATCTCCTGTTTCAGCGTCTCCATTTGTTGTTCATTTTTTGTTTTCATAAAAATTTAAAAGACTGTGCCATTTAGACTCAAGCAGAGAGGCCAACCACTTTTCCAAAAATTGTAATTCTGCCTCTCCTGCTCTGCAGCCGCAGCGATCCTTCGCAGAGGCCCAGCTGTCCTGGCACTGCCCCGCAGGAGGCCTGCCAGGCGGCCCCCCTGCTCTCTGGCGGCATCCAGACTCCCCGGTGGTGCCCCCATCTCTCCAGCGGCCTCTGGGCCGCCTCCCTGCGTCCGGCGCTCTGGCCGCGCTGCTCTCTGCCCCGTTCCCTGAGGCCACCAGCCAGCCTCTCCCCGCCTCCAGGCCTTTGTCCACAGACGCTCCTCGGGGTCCCAGGTGATGTGGGGAGGTGGCCCACGGGAACCCCCCCTCACCCCAGGTTTTTGTAGGAATGAAGGGGCGGTTGGAAAAGGTTGCTTGCATTCTTCTAATTCCTGAGCCCACTCTGACTTGGGGAGCTCTGATCCACTCCCGTCCCCAACTGGGGGCAGCAGGGCTGGCTGGGGTTGCCTCTGACAGTGGTGCCACCTTGGGTGGGTTGCCCTCCTTATCCCTGTGGGGGAGGGGGCGGGGTGCAGGGTGGGACAGGGGCAGGCTGTCAGTACTTACAGCCTGCAGTCCCCAACCTCTGCCCCCACGTGCCCCTGCCTTGAAAAGGTGCCCCCCACGTGCGAACCCGGTGGCCGGAGGATGAGGTGGCCTGAGAGTGTGAGCCATCAGACTTGGCCAGGCCCTGGCAGGACCTCCAGAGCCTCCATCGGAGCAGTGGGGTGGGTCTGGTCCCCCTGAGAGATGAGGTGGAGGCCTGGAGGCTGGCGGCTGGAGGGAGACAGGAGCCTGGCCTATCCTGGAGCTCCCTCTGGTGTCTCCAGAGGGGCCTGCAGCTTGTCTTTTAGCGGAGGGAGGTCTGGGTTTGTCTGGGGCCACCCTCCCCTAGCCAACTCGCCAGGCCCCTGTCTCCATCCTGTCCCTGGGGGTTCGCCAAGGTGAGAGGCAGGGGTCCACTCTGGCCTTCTCCCTCTTCCTCAGCCCCAGCAGACACCACGTTCTGTTGTTTCTGCTGCTCAAATGCCCACCCTCCTCCCTGTCCTAATTCAGACATAACTTTCCTGGGTCATTGCAACTCTTGCCCTTCTGCAGCGCATCTTCCACACCCCGCCCCAAGAGAGCTCTGCCACACGCAAACCTGCCGAGATCCCCTCATTCCCCTGCTTTAATCCCTTCGATGTCTCCCCGGTGCCCCTAGGACAAAGCTCAACCCCCCCGGCACCTTAGAAGCTCTGCAAGAGCTGCCCTCTGCGGATGCTCCCACCCCGCCTCTCATCAGCACCCCTCCACATTCTGACCCCAGGCAACACTCAGCTGTTTGCAGTCCCTGATGGAGTGATGCTCTGTCTCACGCCCGACCTCTGCCACACGGGGTCTTCAGCCAGGTGTGCCTTCTGCCTCCCCTCCACCTAGAAAACTCTATCCACATTCCAAGGTCCTACTTCCTCTGGGAAATTGCCACCTGGCAGCTGGCCTCTGCAAGTACTGTCCGTGTGTCTGTCCCTCCACCAGACGTGGGCTCCCCCAGGGCTGGGGCTGACTGGTCCTCGTTCACTATGAACCACCTGCTGCACGCTCTGCCTTCAGATGCTACCGACGTCTATACTGGCAGCTAGAACAGGGCATGGTCGGTGCGGGGGTCTTCAAGGGAAGCCAGGGGGCTGGGGGAGCACAGAAGAGGCCCCACGAAGCCTGGGGTGACCAAGGCTTCTCTGAGGAGATGATGCCAGAACGGGGTCCCAAAGGATCAGCGAGGTGTCATTGGAGCATTTAACTGGGTGGAGGTGTCCGGGCTTTCCAGGGAGCCGACCCGGAGCAAAGACCGGTGAGAACACAGCACAGGGTGTGTGTGTTGGGGGGGGGGGGGATGGTGTATGTGTGTGGGGGGGGGGTCTCGAGGGGCGGGGAGAGGGTGGGGGCTGGGGGCATGGATCCGCATCTGTGGGGAGGGGGCAGGGAGCTGGATCACGAGGACTTTGGGCAACAGGCTCAGGAATTTGGACTTGGCCTGAGGGTCACTGGGAGTCAACAGGCAAGAGACACAGTTTGGGATTTGGAAAAGTCCCTCTGGCGGTTGGCGTAGAACCCAGGGGCCTCCTGGGAGCTGTTTTAGGAATTTGTGGGAGTGTTTTCAGTTTTCATGATGACCGAGGGGCACCCCTGGCGACGTGCAGGACAGTCCACGAAGGATGTCCCACGTGCTCTTTGACTTTTGAATGTCCTGCCAGACACTCATGTAGAGGAAAAACACCTGTTTCTCAGTGTCTGCGCCAAGAGCCCAGGTCTGGCTGGCTTATAGACAGAGCATTCTTGCATGAATGCTCTGAATTTTAACATACACCGAGTTTGCCAGAAATACAACTTCCACATAAACTGAAGGAAGATTGCTCTCTATCTTGTTCAAAACCTTATCCAGAGTTGTCACCATTTTGGAAAATTGCATACTTAATGTCAACACTACTTGTGGTGTCTGAGTTACTGAGACGACACTCTCTGTACTGGTCTGCATTTGTGACTGTCGCATTCGGGGGGTTCTACATCCAGGCACAAGATTCTCGTTATTTTATTATTTTTTCTAGTGCCAGCAATGAGAGTATTTACAACTGAAATATATATCATCTAAAATTTAGCCCACACTCATTTATCTTTTAACATGTGCCAGGCACTGTTCTAAATGCTTCATGAATAATTACTCATTTAATCCTCATAACAATTCTATCCAGTAAAGCACTGCATGGGAAAAAAAATCCCTTTTCTGCTGGGGAGCTAACTGAAGCACAGAGAAGTTAAGCGACTTACCCAAGGTCACACAGCTGGGAAGTGGAGGAGCCAGGATTTGAACAAGTTACTGTGCGCTTCCCCCTGGCCCTCAATGGCTCCCTCTGATATTTCAGTTAGGGCATTGGGATGGTTTTCTTTTGGGAATTATACGCATGTGTATGTCATTTCACTTCGGGGTAATCAAGATATTTGTTATCAAGCGGGAGTGGGAACAGGGTTGAGAACCACTGGTAGAAGGCTCCCGAGAGAACGGGACTGGTCGGGAAGCCTGGGCGTGGACGTGCTCACCCAGGGAGGGACGCGCAAGAAGGGCAGGGGGCTGGGAGCAGACGCCAACGCACCCCACAATTTGGGGAGGAAAGAGAGCAAGGAACAGCAGCCAGGAAGGTCTGAGTGAAGCCGAGGAGAGGGTTCCAAGGAGGGAGAGGGTGACAGCGGGGAAGGCCCTCCAGAGAGCCGGTGAGGTCAGGGCTGAAGGCGGCCCCACACTGGGCCACAGAGGGAGCCCAAGGCACCTGAGCGGCGAGAGCGGAGGTGACAGAGGGCCCCCCTGGAGCTGTCGGCAGAAGCGCGCCCCTGCAGGGAGAGAGGGGGAAGACACACCCCAGCCTCCCTCTCCTGTCCTCCGGTCTCCTGCTGCACCTCCCACTGGCCCACCCTTACCAGAAGCCGGAGGGAAGGGGGCCGTGAGGACGTCCACATGGATCAGCAGGGCACAGAGCAGGGAACACACTGAATCACCAACACAGCCCCTGAGAAGGGGGGGCGCGGGAGCCTGCGGGGGATGCAGGGCAGAGGTCACCTTGAAGGGTCGGGAGGGGCCCCTCCTGCTGATCTCCTCAGTGGGGAGCAGTCCTGGGTCACCCTCCCCAGCCCCAGCCCGGCCCTGGTGGCAGCAGCCCACTGCCCACAGTACCCTGAGGTGGACGCTATTATTACCCCAATTTACGGGTGGGGAAACGAAGGTTCAGAAAAGTAAAAACAGGCCAACAAAACCCTGCCTAAGGGCACAGGAAGAATCGGGGTGCGAGCCAAAGCTGGGGCCACCCAACCACTAGGCTTTACTGCCACATCTACCTGAGGCTGGAGAGGTGGTGGGGGACCCACGGCAGGACTGGGTGCCCTCGACCAGAGGGAAGGCAGCAAATAATTCCTGAGCTGTGGGGAGCACAGTCAACCTAGAGTCAGAGAACCCGAGTTCGAATCCTGCCCCTGCACGGACTAGCTGTGAGACCCCGAACAGCCAGTCCCACCTGTCTGAGCCTCAGTTTCCTCATCTGTAAAATGGGGTCAATACTGACCTCGCAGTGTTGTTGAGGGAGTGAAATGAGGTTCCTTGGGCTCCCTTTCCCGCCCACTTCGGGAGGATGAGGACATGGATGCTTCTAAGGGACCATCTCCTCAGAGGGGCCGGCCCACTCTCACGGTCTCTTCGGATACGGACCAGGGAGGCCGCCAGGATGCTCTGCCGGGCCAACCTCAGCCCCGCTGCCGCCCATGACCCCCAGCCTCCTCCTTGTGCTCGCAGGAGCTCCCTCTGCCGGTGCTGCCGAGTTTCCGCATCCAGCGCGTCCTCGCGGGCCAGCCGCGGGCCCTCCACACCTCGCGGGTCTGGCCACAAGGTGGCGCGTGCCGGCTGCAAGACCGGGGCTGCGGGGCGGGGCTTGGGGGGAGCCCCGACAGCGCCCTTCCGACCTCGGGGCTCATTGTAAGAGCCGGGCTGTGTGTGTCTGAGTATCCACAGACCCGGGGGGCTGTGGGAGCCTTGCCTCCCCCTGTCCCCACCCCGCTGGGGCTGCTTGGATCTCTCGGGAATCTATGAAAAGTAGTATAAAAACTCACACCACCACTACAGCTCATTAAAGCCTTGCATGGTGAGAACTCTTACTCCCATTTCACACACGAGGAAACTGAGGCCCAGACACGGAAGTCACGTGCTGCGGTCAGTCCGCTAATCCGTGGTAGAGCTGGGCTCAAACATGATCTGTTTAGCCCCGGCCTGCTGCTTTTCCCACAGTGCAGAGGGGCTTCCCCGGGGGGCGGGGGCTCCTGGTGTATGTGAGAGGCAGGGAATTCCAGGTGACCTGGGAGTGAGGAGGGTCCCACAAACCAACGTGGACAACCAGGCCTTGGGTTCCCTCTGGGAGCACTTACCCGGGCTGGTGGGCCAGCGTGGCCCCCGGCTGTCTGCCCAGGCCCCAGTGATGCCCACTGCTCCCTTCCCTGAAGTCCGGGGACCATTGCCTAGCCCTCTAGCGCAGCCTGGAGCTCCCTCGGTCGGTGCTCAGGGCTGTCTCTCCAGACTGTGCCCTCCAGCTGTTGGGACACATCCCAGAGCCCAGTACAGGGCCTGAGTGGCCTGAGTCCGTTGAATTAGGTCAAACGGGGATGCATTCGCAGAGGCCAGTGGCCCCTCAGCAATGGGATTCCCCCTCCCCTGGAGCTGAGGGCAGTGGAAGAATAGGCTTTTTGATGTTGTAGTGCCTTCGAGATGACCTGGGTCCGGGTCCCCTGAAGAACTCCTCCTCTCCACTCAAACACCATTCCCCTCTCCAGCCAGGAGCAAGCAAACATCAAGTGCAGCAGGAGACTGCAAGGTTAGACAACAAGAAGGACTTCCCAGCAGGGGAGCGGGAAAAGCTTGCTTAGTTAGAGCTGCCATTCAGTCGAATAGGCTGCCTCAGAGAGCAGTGAGGTGTGTGGAGTTGCAAACAGCAGAGGCGAAGATCCAGGCCAGAGAGGAGCAACGGAAAATATTCAGTCTGGCTGGGTAGCGTGTAGTGAGGGTGGAGACGGGCCTCACCCTGAGGTGGGAGGGGCTGTGGGTGGCAGTGTGGAGCTGAGGGCAGGAAGAGGGTGGGTGGGATCTAGAGACACCTAGACGGCAGAGCCGTCAGGAGCTGGTGGTTGACCCAATGGGAGGAGGGGGGCGCTGCAGGGTGGGGAGTGCCTGGCTCAGGTGGGGAGCACTGAGGAGGAACAAGCTGACGGGGCGGGGCTGGGGCTCCCGAGCAGAGGGGAAGTCTAGGGGCTGCTGGTCGCTCAGGCCCGGCGTGAGAGGAGATGGGGGTGCAGCAGGGTGGGATAACCGAGGGCTTGGGAGTAGCTGGCATCATCTGGTGAGAAGAACTCCACAGAACAGAATTCCTCCGAGGAGGCTGAGGCAGCACCACCTGAGCGGGGAGGAGAACCGCGGGGGTGGGGGGCGGTCAGGAGGGAGAGTGGTGGGCGCTCAGACAAGGTCGGACAAAGTCGGAGCACAGGGCCCCTGAGGCCTGTCTCCGCGAGGGGTCGGCGGGGAGTTGGGGGGTGGGGGGGTTGGGGGGCTGGGCAGGGTCCTCCAGCATCCGCGGGGGCGGAGCAGCCGGCGGGCGGGGCCGGGCCTCTGTCCACGGCATTAGTGCTGGTTGGAGGGAGGGGGGTGCCGAGCCAGCCGGGCCGGCCGTTCCCACAGGCGCCAGCGAGCGTGCTGCCATGGCGCTGGCCAGGCCCTGGACCCGGGACCCCAGGCCCCCGGCCTCTCTCCTGCTGCTGCTGCCGCTGCTCTGCACCCCTGCCCTAGCCCTCCTGGCCGGTGAGTTGGGCACAAGCCTTCGGGGGGCCTGGGGCAGGGTCTGTCCCCCAGAGCAGTCACCCCAGGCCCTGGGGCTGTCCGTGTGGGGCTGGGGCACAGGCCCGAGTTGTGGGGTGCGGAGGGGTGTGCGGCTGCGGGCCACTGGAGCTCCTGAGGAGGGAGCGTGTCCTGGGGCTCGGGGGCTGCTGTGTGTCCAGGGGGCTTTGTGAGGGCCGGGCGGTGATTTGGGGCACGGGGTGGGCTGTGTGTCTTGGGCGGGATGTTGTGTGTTGTACAGGAGGGGTGTGGGGGCTCAGGAGTTCTGAGGGACTCGTAGGTTGCCTGAGCCTCGCCCCAGAGTGTATTGTGAGTCGCGTGCTGGGTTGTGGGGTGCAGCTGGGGTGTTTTAAAGTTGGGAGGTACGCAAGCTGTCCTGGGCAAGCAGGGAGTTGTATCTGAGACTTTATGAGTGCAGAGGCTGTGTCCTAGCAAAAGTTGTGGGGATAAGTTGTCAGGTGGGTTGAACTGTGTCTTTCCTCTTGACCTGGGGGCATGGGGTGGGGGCAGCGGACCCCAGCCCAGTGGATTGGGGAGGAAAGGGAGGGGAGGGGGAAGGAAGCCCAGGAGAGCCAGGTGTCTGCCTGCATCCCCTCCATTTGTGTGTTAGCCCTGCCTGCACTGGGCGACTGGGGTGCTCTGGGGTCCCTCAGGGGCAGCCGGGCACTTAGGAACATGTGTGTCCACTGCCGCCCCCTCCCTGGCATTCCCAGACCGAGCTGAAAGGGCTTCCTGAAGCCAGACCCCATTCGCCAAGCGGTTTTTGCTTTTGTCCAATGGATTCACGCGTGCGAGGGCCTGGAATTCTTCCTGGGGGGTCTAGGGGACGCTTTGTCCTGGTCGCTATAGCTACGGGGGCCAGCCCTGGGAAGTCCCCCACCCCCACGCCACTGCTGGAGGAGGAAGGCACGCAGGGTACAGGGCTGGTGGCCTGGGCTCCGCGGCAGCCTGGGGGAGCCCACAGCCCCGCAGACTCCCAGGGTGTGGGGTCAAGTCCCCCTTGCCCCTACCTGAGGCCCTCCTCCAGCTGCTCACAGGGCCTGGCTCACAAAGCCCTCTCTCCCCCACTTCTCTGCAGGGCCCGTGGGGAGCTCTAGGACCCCGTTTTGCAGTGGAGGAAACCGAGGCTCAGGGAGGGATGGGGGCCAAGCTGGGGCTCTGGGGGTCTGCTCTCTGCACATGAGGGCATGAAATCCTGGTCTGTGGATCTGATGTCTGTCCGCTGCCCTACCATGCACACACAGATACATGGTGTGCACACACAAATCACACATGCACCTGCACCCACACAGGGACACACAAATCACACATGTGCATGCATGCCCACCCATACACACACACTCTGCACACTGGTGTGGCATGCACAAGGGCACACACCACATGAACAGGTGTCCACACGCACATGTAGATCCCCCACACGTGCACTTGCACACACACTCCAACGTGCAGATGTTGACACGTGCATTCACACTCCACTGCACGTTTGCGTGAACCTTGAGGCAGAGTGAATACAAGCTAGATCGACGCTACAGAAGGGAGTGGACACCGATATACACACGCACTCCCCGCACAGCCCTGCTGGGGTTCGCAGGGCAGCTTTCCCCCTGTGATTTCTGCATAGGCAGCCCCCTCCCTGGGGCTCCGCGAAAGCTAGAGTGGGGCCCCTGGGACATGAGCATTTCTGCATGCCAGTACCCAAGGCCTGACTGCCCGGAGGAGAGGGGCTGGGGACTGCGTTGCTTACTTGAGAAGCAATTTCCATCCAGAGGGGACGGGGGTCCTGGAGGCCCTGGGCCCCTGGCTCTGCTGTCACCCTTGCCAGGCCCCGAGCTGGGCCCCTCCATCCTGGGCCCACTCTGCCACAAAGGCCCGCTGGTTGCTAGGAGAGGACCAGGCATCTTGGAGTACAATGGGGCGCACTGGGCTCCCATGTCCCTCCCCCGTCCCGCACACCCAGGGAGCCGGGCTGACAAAGGGGCAGGCTAGTCCCTAAGTCCAGCCCCTCCTCCAACCAGAGCCGGGTGGGGGACTGCGGGACAGAGGCAAGGATGGAGGGGGGAGCCACACACATGTGACCCAACATCAAGATTTGCTGGATAGTCAGTGTTTGCCCCAAATAAAGATTTGTCGATGAACGAATAAATAATACCCTCAGCCACTGCGGCACTGTGGCAGGCACCGTGCTCCTGCACTAATGTGATGGAATTTAATTCTCACGACAGCGCTATGAGGTCACCTCTGATATCCCCAGTTTACAGAGGAGGAAAACGAGGCCCAGAGAGGGTCAGTAACTTGCCCAGAGTCACAGAGCTAGCATGTGGCAGGGCCAGGATTTCACCTCCAACTGTGGTCCCAGCCTTTGTGAAGTCGCATCTCTTCTCTGCGCTTCTGTCAAAATGGGACAAACTGGCTAACTCCGAGGCTATAACAAGAATTCAATGAGAAAATGTGGTGCTTGTCCAACTTAGGTTTCATGTGGAATCCTCAGTTTCAAAGAAAATTTTAGATGCAAGCCGGAGGCCCACGAATAGTTAGAAACAGCCAACAGCCCGGAGCCCACCGCTCTGTCTCCCCTTCACTCAGGGAAGTGCCTCCACGGCCCCCGTGCCCAGAGACCCTGGTCTGGAAACACAGGAAAGCCAGTGCCAGGCACGGGGCAGGTGGCGAATCCATGACAGCTACTGTCTCGATTACTGTTACAAAAATGATGCCTTTAACCTGAGGAGGTAAACATCTGAAAGAGTATTCTGAACCGTCCCGCCTTGTTGGAGTAGTTTCGCCCTTTCTGGACGGCTCTGAGGCAGTGTTTGTATAAACCTGTTGTGTCCTACCGTTCGCCAAACCCACCGTCAGCAGACGCTTCCCATCAGTTGTTGGCAGTTGTCACCAGGCCCGTTACAAGTGCATGTAAAGAAGGAGTTACTAAGCACTGAGTGAGGCCTAAAGCACAGGGGCATTGCTCACACCGGTTCTGGACAGACAGGGAAGATTGCCTGCTCTGCCCAGGCTGATACTGGAACCTCCCCCCCGCCCTTTTTTTTTTTTGGTGAGGAAGATTGTTTCTGAGCTAACATCTGTGCCAATCTTCCTCTATTTTGCACGTGGGATGCTGCCACAGCATGGCTTGAAGGGTGGTGTGTAGGTCCGCATCCAGATCTGAACTGGCGAACCCCAGGCTGCGGAAGCATAGCGGGTGAACTTAACCACTACGCCACAGGGCCAGCCCCTGGAACCTCCATTCTTGTGCAAGCCCTGAGAGACACTTTCCAGGGCCTGGGTGAGGCTGGGCTGGGATGCACTAAAATGACAATGTATGGGTGGAATTGAGAGTTTGCAAAGTGGGAATTTCACGTGCAGTGGGAGATGTGGACCTTTCAGAAGTCTGGAAATGATCTGCTTCTTAGTTTTTGAGGGATGATCCCGGGCAAGTTAGCAACTTCTCTGAGTTAGCAGTTTTCTTAACAGCACCTACCTCTTCCGGTTCAAAACCAATAAAACAATGTCTTAAAAATAGAAGCGAGATGTGTAGCACAGCCTGGAGCACGTAGTACGCACTCAGTAAACGGTTGCCATTTTTTATGCTGTTATAATCTGTCCTTTCCATGGAGAAAATTCCCTTCCTGGTGGCGGGTCTGGGCCTTCCCAAGGCAGGGCAGCAGGTCGAAGGGGAGGGGCGGCTGTTGGTTAATCCCCCCCCTGCCAGGTCGGCCCAGGCAGTCTGAGAGGTCAGGAGGGATTTGTAAAGATAAGTGCAGGCCCCTCGTCGCCCTGGCAACAGGCCACGCCCCTTCAGCCTGGCCCCCAGAAGGCCCCTCCTCTGCCCCACCGGCTCACCCCTCTCAGCCCTGGCCTGGCCTGGCCTCCTGGGCTCACCCCTGGATGACAGAGGTCAGCGTTTCCCATACCTCAGGTGCAAAGGAATCCCCAGGGCGCATGTCGCAAGGCAGGTTCTTGGGCCCCAGGCCTCATGTGGTTCTGAATCTCTAAGTCTGGAGCGGGGCCCAGGAATCTGAATTCTTAATACAGGCCTGGGGTGATTCTGGAAACCCCTGAGAGGAGGCTCTGGAGCAGGGACACCTGGGTTTGGATTCCAGCCATCATGGGCTGTGGGACTGTGAAGTTGCTTCATCTCTGAGTCTCACTTTCCTCCACTGTAAAAAAAGGAATATTAGCACTATCCACCTCAAAAGGTAAATATGACAATAGAGATTACACAGGACAGACGGTTGTTCCTCACATGCATGCTTTCAGTGCTATTGCACACCTCCCGGGACAGGCAGCTCCCTTCCTTTGGTCTGGCTGTGACTGAACCCCTTCCTCCCATGTGGCTGGACTCCTGGGGCTCTGTCACTTAGCACAATGGCCTACCTGTTCCCACGGTGATGAAGCATCTTTCCCCCTCCCCCCAGGAACTGTCTCCCCAGCCTGGTCCTGTCAACTCTGAAATGGAGGGCTCTGAACTGGGGGCAAAGCTCCAGAGTGGGCTGAGGGGTCCCTTGGGCCACAGAGGTGAGGGGAGGCATTAAATGTTGAGATTTAATGAAGGGCCTGTTGGCACAGGACCCAGCAGCCAGGGCCCTTTGCAGTGGGAGCTCCTCCTGAGCACAGGAGGGACCCTGATCATAATGGCTGTAGCCCCTCACTGAGGGCTCCTGGGTCCCATCCTTCACTCCTCATGATACCCCACGAGGTGGGTGCTTTTTGAACCCCATAAGCTGGGTCTGTCTGATGCCCAAACCTGTGTCCTTTCCCAAGGGAGCGCTATCCACTCCCACCCCCCTCAGACCATCTTCCCACCCCCCTCAGACCATCTTCCCACCCCCCTCAGACCATCTAGCCCTGAGGCACTGGGCTCTAAACTGCTCAGCCACAGTGCTCCTGGGTGGGAAAAAGAAAGACTGCCCATGAGCCCCTCGGAGAGGCCCAGATGCCCCCTGCCCTCACCCATATGACCAGGCTTAGGGGAGGCCGCTGGGGATGGATGCCTGAGCTGGGGAGGGGAACTGTGGGCAGAGAGGGTCTGTGGGCCCCAGAGCCCTCGAAGGTCATCCTGGCCTCACAGTGATTTAGACCCTCTGCCCTTCTTGCCACGTCCCTGGCCTTGGTGGGCGCTAGGGCCCCCTGGTCTGGGAATTTTGGGACAGCGAGTCCATGTTGAGCTGGACCAGGTGCTGTGGGCGCTCCAGTGTGCGGCTGACAGCTGGGTTCTCTCCCTGGGTCCATCGGTGCATATCTCTGTCTCCCACTCCCCGAACCTGCTTGGCCCTGTCTGGGAAAGGTGGGGGTCGGCCAGTGAACAGCCCTGCTGGTGGAATGTGGTTGACGCCTGAGAGGCTGCCAGCCTTATCTGGGGGTCTTCACCGGGGGAGAGGAGGGGAGGTGCAGGGCGGGGGCCTGGTTAGTGTCTGGATGACAACCTGGCGGGGGAGGGGTACCTCCCAGAGCTCCAGGTGGGGGTGCCTCCTGCTGGCTCCCCTCCCCCATCCCTTACTGAGTTCCTACTACAGAGGGCTCTTGACTGCCCTACCTGAGGCTTTGAATCCTTCTACCTTCCCTGAGGCAAGTTCTATTACCATCCCCTTTGCACACTTGGTAACGGAAGCTCGGCAGGAGAAATGCCTTGCCCAAGGTCTCATAGCTAGTAATTGTCTGGGCTGGGATTTGAACCCAGGGCTGGTTTACTCCAAAGCCCAAGCTCTTACCCCAGCATTACACTGACAAGCTCTTAGGAAGGAAGGGAGGTGGCTTGGCTTCCAAATCAGTAAGTGACCCTCTAACAGAAGGAGCTTCGAGGGGCGGAGGCATCACAGCGGCGGATGTTCAGTCAGTCAGCCGCAATACCTGCCCTGTCCCCTTTGACCTCGGCCAGGCGGCCAGGTGTCCACTCCAGCATCTGCTGATGGGGATGCAGTGAGGGCTAGGGATCCTCTGAGAAGTTCCCAGGCCTCCGGGACGGGCGGGGAGGGGAGGAGGAGGTGGGGAGAGGGGCCGAGCGCAAGGTCCCTGCCTTTGAAGTCCGCCAGCTCCAGTTTCACACAGGAATGGAGTTACCAGACCCCCAGCAGGAGGGGTAGAGTGTGGAGAGGGAGGAGCCTCGATCCTGGGTCTCCTGGGAGGGAGTGGGCCGCAGACGGGGAGACCCAGAGGAGACCCCCTCTCCAGGCGGGAATGAAACATGAAGGCTGTCCCAGCACTAACTGGCTGTGTGACCTCAGGCAAGTCTTCTCTTTCTGGAGCCTCGATCGGCCCTCTTGTAAAATGGGCATGACAGGGCCTGCCTCAAGGGGGCGCTGCAGGGATGCGCTGAGACGGGGGCGCACTGTCTCCCTCTAACGCGCACCCTCCCTGGGTTCGGGGGCGTCTGCGCGTTAATCCTGCCGGGAGCCAGGCATCCCGGGTCCTGTTCTCTGCATTGGAGGCGCTCCTGAAACCGTTCTCAGTTCCGGGCATGGATATGTGCAGCCTTTTGGGACCCTGGCCCTTCCTCCATTTTCCTGAGTTTGGACAGATCCCTGCTGCTTCCTGGCTCGGGGTGGCGGGGGGGGGGTGCCTAAGTGTGGGGAGTGGAGTGTCCTGGTAACCCCTGCCTACCCCACCCAGCCAACTTCCTCTCTCTACAGGCACGGCCCCTTCGGAGACCCTGAGCACCTGTGCCTCAGACCCGTGCGCTCCAGGGACTGAGTGCCAGGCGACGGAGAGCGGTGGCTACACCTGTGAGCCCACGGAGCCCCGGGGCTGTGCCACCCAGCCATGCCACCACGGCGCCCTGTGTGTGCCCCAGGGTCCAGATCCCAACGGCTTCCGCTGCTACTGCGTGCCTGGCTTCCAGGGCCCACGCTGTGAGCTGGACATCGATGAGTGTGCGTCCCGACCCTGCCACCACGGGGCCACCTGCCGCAACCTGGCCGATCGTTACGAGTGCCACTGTCCCCTCGGCTATGCAGGTAATGGCCCCGGCTGCCCCTGGAGGAGGTCTGTCATGTCGATCCCATCAGAGGCTCAGAGTGTAAAATCACAAATTCAGCTTTGACTTTAGCACGGAGACCCACCAGGCACCTGGCAGCTCTGGATGAGAGTAGGAAGGTGTGAGCGCTGGCACGGTGCCTGGCAGGTAACAGCAGTGGACAAATGTTACTTCACTCCCTTCTAGAGTTCAGTTTGGTGCTGGGCATGGAGACGCCCTTCAGGCATCTCTGGTGGGACTGGAGCGTGGACATGCCTGGTTTGGCCTTAATGAGGACATGTCTAGATAGTATTTCTAGCATCTACTCATTTCAGACCTGTGTCAGGCTGTAGTGTAGACACTGTCTGACCGTTCATCTGACGGTTCTGGAGTATGAACACCCCTGGGATGGGTCAGGTTGTAGTGTGGACCCCTCCCCTCTGGGTGGCTCCCAAAGCTTCAGCATAGAGACACTGGTGGTGGCATTCAAATTGGAATGGAGATGTACCCCAGGGAAGTCTGCTGTCTCGAGCGGGATAAGGTATATATGACTGGCACTGGGGAAACACTCACTCCTTCCCCAGAGTATGGCCCTGCCTGTCCAGGCTCCAAGGCAAGAGCATCCTGGAGTGATGGCCTGGAAGTCAGGAAGGAGGGTGCAGCTGGGGACAGGTCTGGGGGTGAGGCCAGTCTATGACGGTTGGGATCCTGCAGCAGAGACACTCCATGTTCTGCTTTAACCCTGAATTCAGACAACTCTGAGGCCAGAGGGCAGTTTGAGGTCACCTCAGAGCAAGGGGTACAGCATAGGGGGACTGGCTTCCAGGAGAGGGGGCTTCCAGGGAAGAGAGGGATCTTGGCACCCGCATGAAAGTCGATTTTGGAAACAGGTTCCATGTATCCTTCTCGTCATTGCAGTGTCCTGGTGTCTGGATATATTAGCTGTGTGTGTGTGAGCGAGGTCACGTAAGGGGCCTCTGTGTGTCTGCCAGTACCTGCGGGTGTCTGGCTCCCTGAATGCATTTGTGCTGAACAGTGTGTGAGTGCCAGCAGGTGTGTGTGCGCCCGGATGTGTTCGCTCGGATGCTTTGGGTAACGCTTTCTGGGTGAGTTGTGGATGTGAGTGGGGGCGGCATCTGCTGTGACTCATTTCTCTTCTCCTCCTCCCGTCCCGAGCCAGGCGGGGGAGGTTGGGATTCCAGGCAGCTTGGGCCTGGCTCCCCCTGGCACAGAGGGTGGGAGTGGGCTGGGGCAGGAGCAGTGAGGGGTCACAGGAGGGAGGGGCCCTGTTTTGTGCTCACTGAGCGTGGAAGGGGGGAAGCTTCCAGCTGGAGTCAGCTGTGCCCCTGGCCCTCCCCCGACCAATCCCAGTTAGGGGGCAGGCGCAGGGCCTCTGGAGTCGGCAATGACATGTGGGCTCCGTGATGAGCTCAGGCAGCACATTTCCAAACCCTGAGACTGTCTGTCCATCTCCCTTCATCTCTGCAGCTCCTCCCGGAGGGCTGTCCAGTCGTCTTGCTTTTGCCCAGGATGGAGGGGGTTCCCTGGACCGGGGACTTTCAGTTTTCAAAGCCAGACAGTGCGGGGAAACCCAGGAAGAGCTGGTTACTCCATTCCAGCCTCTCCCACTGGGGTATGTCCCTCCTCCCTGGGGTCCCTCCTTACACCCTCTTCAAAGCCAGCAGAGTGAGCCTTCTAAAATGTAGACAGGACCGTGTAACTCAGCTGCTTAAAACTTTTCGGAGAAGCCCTGCTTGTGTTCCGGGGCCCTCAAGGCCTCACCTCCTCCCCTTTGCTCCTGACCCTCCCTGCGCCCCCTGCCCTTGGACATCATGCCCCTGCCCCCAGCAGGTCTTGACCAATGGTCCCTCTGGAGAGACCCACAATCTCTCTGGAATCCAACTGCTGGCACAGCCCCCTTTCCTAGTCTAATGAACGCCCCCTCATCCTTTAAAAGGCTCTTCTTCCGGGGCTGGCCCCGTGGCCGAGTGGTTAAGTTCGCGCACTCCGCAGCAGGCGGCCCAGTGTTTCGTTAGTTCGAATCCTGGGCGCGGACATGGCACTGCTCATCAGACCACGCTGAGGCAGCGTCCCACATGCCACAACTAGAAGAACCCACAACGAAGAATACACAACTATGTACCAGGGGGCTTTGGGGAGAAAAAGGAAAAAATAAAATCTTTAAAAAAAAAAAAAAAAAGGCTCTTCTTCCAAGAAGCCTTCCCTACCTCCCAATTCCCCAGGCCGAGACCCTGGCTCTTGCTTTCACAGGATCCAATATGTTCCCATTGTTGAGCTCTTCAAAATTAAAAACCAGTCCTCACTGATGTAATATTGACCTAATCCTCGTCTCCCGGGCTAGATCGCAGTGAGCTCAAAGGGGCAGGGACATCTGTCTTGTTTCTACTCCATTACCATTGGTGGCACAAGACACACCTGCTCTGGATGAATGGACCGACAGATTCTCTCGTTGGATCCTCACTTTCTGCTCCTTCTAACTGTCTGGAGGCGGTTTCATGCCGGCCTGTCCCGGCCTCTTTCGCCCTCCCTCTGGGTGTCCATCTCTGTGTGTCTCCGGCCCTGTCCAGGTGTGACCTGCGAGACCGAGGTGGACGAGTGCGCCTCGGCGCCCTGCCTGCACGGGGGCTCCTGCCTGGACGGCGTGGGCTCCTACCGCTGCGTGTGCTCGCCGGGCTACGCGGGTGCCAGCTGCCAGCTGGACCTGGACGAGTGCCAGAGCCAGCCGTGCGCCCACGGGGGCGTGTGCCACGACCTGGTCAACGGGTGAGCAGGCAGCAGGGTGCCCTAAGGCGGGGGTGCTGCGCGGTGGGCCGGGGTACGCGGTGGAGGCAGGTGGGCTGGAGGGCCGGGCGCGCGCTCAGCTCCGGCCGCGCGCCCCGCTCCAGGTTCCGGTGCGACTGCGCGGACACCGGCTACGAGGGCGCGCGCTGCGAGCAGGAGGTGCTGGAGTGCGCGTCGGAGCCCTGCGCGCACAACGCGTCCTGCCTCGAGGGCCTCGGGAGCTTCCGCTGCCTCTGCTGGCCAGGTGTGTGTGCGAGGGCACGTGCGCGTGCTCAGGCTGGCGGGGCACGGCCTGGGGCGGGGCCCAGTCAGTGTGCGCCTGTGCGCACGCGCCCTTGGTGGACCAAGCCGGGGGTGTGCATGCGATCGCAATTTCTGTGAGCCTGTTTCCTGATCTGCAAAATAGGGCTAATGATGCGCCTGCTCCTAGGGGTGTTGCGAGGAGCGTAAAGGGATAATGCCCATGAAGCCTTAGCACAGGGCCTGGCACGTCAGAGTGCTCAGCAGTACCCGTAGTAAGGGCGATGCTGACATGATGCTGATGAAGGCTGCATGGTCATTCTGACCGCGCTGGATGCGTCCCTCCCTCACTGTTGGTGACCATATTCCGAGCTATCAGCCCAACCTGGCACTGGGCTGGCCTGGCGGCAGTAGAGGGTGCTGCCAAGTAACCCCATGTGACACGATGCCCCCGTGTGTGTGTGTCCCCAGGCTACAGCGGCGAGCAGTGCGAGGTGGATGAGGACGAGTGTGCTCCCGGCCCCTGCCAGCACGGGGGCCAGTGCCTGCAGCGCTCAGACCCAGCCCTCTACGGGGGTGTCCAGGCCACCTTCCCTGGCGCCTTCAGCTTCCGCCATGCTGCAGGCTTCCTGTGCCGCTGCCCTCCGGGCTTTGAGGGTGAGCCCCGTTCCTCCCTTCTAGGGAAGCAGGTCTGCCAGTGTTCAGGTGCATGGGGAGAGATGCAGGGCAGGCTCAAGGCATCCCTGCACGAATCTGGTGCCACGCTGCCTGAGTCAGCGCCTCTCTCTGGGCCTCAGTCTCCCTAGCTATCAAACGGGCCTTCCAGCTCCGGTCCATCTTGCAGGGGACGACTGTGCTGTGGATGTGGACGAGTGTGCCTCAAGGCCATGCTTCAACGGAGGCCGCTGCCAGGACCTTCCCAATGGCTTCCACTGCCACTGTCCAGATGGCTACACAGGTGCCTGGGGTGGGGGGCGGGGTGGGCACTGGGGCAGGGCAAAAATCAGAATTGGCGGGCCTGGGGTGGGAGGGTTCCTCTGGCTGATGTGTGGAGGCTGAATTGACGGGGGACAAGGAGATCAGGGAGGAGGTGGGTGCGGTGGCCCAGGTGACAGCTAAGAGGGGCTGAGCTGGGACCCGGGTTTTAGAGGTGAGAGTGGAGGGAACTAATCGAGTTGAGAAATATTTAGGAGGAACACTCTGTAGGTCCTGGGGTGTGAGTGGGAGGGGCCAGGACTCTGGCTGAGTTTCTGTCCTGGGTGACACTGGGTGGAGGATGGTGAGGTCAGCCTTGGCCATGCTAAGTCTGAGTCCCCCCATGGCCGGGAGCCTGTGTGGGGGCTGGTGGTCCGGGGTCCGGGGCCCAGGAGAGGGGTCTGGGCTGGAGCCAGAGACTGGGGGTCAGGAGTGTAATCCTGGCAGCTGGGGCCGTGGGCAGCAGAGGCTGTCTGGGAGAATGTGGAGTGATGGGCAGAGAGAACCCTAGACACCTGACATCAAAGGCTGGGCAGAGCCGAGGGGCCTGCAGCGGGGAGGACAGAGGCAGTTCCTCCAGGAGGGAGGAGGTAAAAGGGGGCTTTACGCATAGAAGGATGAGCTTGACCTCTGGGGAGCTGGGCCTGTTGGGCAGGAGCTGGGGTGCAGAAGTCCTCTCCCTGCCTTGGGTACAGCAGATGCACAGACACCCTTCCACATGGACGCAGTGAACCCAAGGAGCTCAGACACTCAGCGACCCTGCCCCCTCTGGAATGCCCGCGGCTCTTCCCCCGCGCCCGCCCGCATTCCTGCTCAGCACACGGCCTCCTCTCCCTGGCAGGCTTCCTGGGCACAGGCTCCCCCGCCCAGGGGAATGAGGTGGTGACCACCACCGTCCCTTCCACCCTCACCCGCCCAAAGCCACCAGGGCTCAGCATCCCCACCTCTGGTGGCCAACACTCCTGGGGGCCCTGGAAACCCACCTTCTGCCCCTGTGGGCCGAGATCTGGAATTCTGCCCCGGGAGCCTCACGGGCGCCTGGCACACAGTGGGCCCACTTCGTGTACCCGCCTCTGAACAGCATTCTCTGTGTGTTCTGTCTCCTCCTCCCCACGGTCCCATGAAGTAGGAGCTCTAAGTCCTCATCTTACAGAGGCGATGGAGACTTCAGAGAGGGGGTGTCATCCCCCAGGGTCACCAGCGTCAGTGGGAGCCCAGCTTCTCCCCAAGCTGGGCTCAGGTGATGGGTGACAGGGAGGTCAGACCTCTGAGGTCAGGGACCTGGAGGGGTGACCCTGGCTGTGGGCTGGGCTCTTTGCTGCCGTCCATCCTGATCCTCCCTTTGGGTCATGCTGGGTGTGGGGGAGGCCAGTGCCTGGCATTCCTGAGCCGGCTCCGAAGGAGGCTGCCGGGCCAGGCGGGGAGCTCTGCTCCCCAGCCCCGGTGCCCGCCCACCACTCTCGGCTGATCTGGGGGAAAATGCAATGGGGCTGCGGGCTCTGCAGACCTTCCTGGGGGGCTTGTGGCTCCTGGCAGGTATGCAGCGCTGGGGACTCTGGCAACGGGAGGTGGGGCTGGCTGTCCCGGAAGGAGGCTGTGGTGTTTGTGGGCTGACTGGGCCAAGATTCAAATCCTGGGGGCTTCTCTGGGCCTGGGTTCCTCCAGCCTGGATACGGGGCCAGGCTGGCCTTGGTTGCTTTGCGGAGGCTCTGGCCGAGCTGGGCTTGGGCTGTGGCCTCTTGACCTGAGCTGGGCCCAGAGCCCCTGGCGTGCGCGCTCCAGGGCGGGAGGGTGAGGTGGGCCCTTCACAGCCAGCGTGGGGGCCCTAGGGCAGAGGGACTCGGGGTTAGAACCTGGGGCTAATGGAGTGCCACTGATGCATACCCCACCCCCATTTCATCACTCTGTCTGGCAAAGCCCTGCCAGGCTCTTTGCTGGGCACCAAGGACATACTCAGGCCACTGGAGGGGATCTCAGCTGAGTAAACAGATGCTTGCAACACAGGGTCCTGGGGAGCTGTGCCTCAGAGTGGACAGGTTGTTGGGAGTGACACGGTAGCTTCGGGTTGGGAGTCAGAGAAAGGCTGTTAGGGGACTGGCCCTTTGAATTTGGGCTTTGCAGGATGAGTAGGAGTTTGAAAGGCAGGGTAAGGGAGGACAAGGTGTTCTAAGCAGAGGGAACAGTATGAACAAAGCCCCAGAGGCAAGACTTTCCAGGAAACACTTGGAGGAATTGGCAGTTCAAGGTTGAAGGGAGCAGGGTTGAGACTTGATTGCCTAGCAGAGGGATCTCGAATGCCAGGGTGAGTGGTTGGACCTTAAGCAGCAGAGGAACCTGGCTAGGTGATGCTTTAGAAGTAGATCTCTGGCTACTTGTGGATGTACAGGGGTTTCTGAAGGCAGGAGAATTGGAGGCCACTAGACTGTGGCCAGGAGAGCTGGGGGGGCAGGAGGGTGGTTGGGAGAAACGGGGGGTTTGGAGGGTGTCTCGGGGACTGAATCCACAGGGCACGGGGACTCACTGGTTATGTAAACGAAGGGGGATCTTGGATTCCAGCCTCTGAAGTCTTCAAGGGACCGTGAAAAATTTTTTGGGAATTGGGAATTGGTTTGGTTGATAGGTACTGAGGTCTCTGTCCCAAGAGGCATGTAAGATCTAGGTCGAGACGGTGGTTCTGGCCTTGGGTGCTGAGCCTTGGCCTGGTCTTTCCTGAAGGCCTGACATGTCAGGAAGATGTGGATGAATGCCTCTCAGAGCCCTGTCTTCATGGTGGGACCTGTGATGACACCGTGGCGGGCTACATCTGCTGGTGCCCGGAGGCCTGGGGTGGGCATGACTGTTCTGTGAAGCTCACTGGCTGCCAGGGCCACACTTGCCCACTGGTTGCTACCTGCATCCCCACCTTCGAGTCTGGGGTCCACAGTTACACCTGCCGCTGCCCACCAGGTACCCATGGACCTTTTTGTGGCCAGAATACTACCTTCTCCCTGGTCGCTGGGACCCCTGTGCGGGCTTCGGTGCCTGCTGGTGGCCCCCTGGGTCTGGCACTGAGGTTTCGCACCACGCTACCCGCTGGTGCCTTGGCCACTCGCACTGACACCCAGGACAGCTTGGAGCTCGCACTGGCAGGGGCCACGCTTCAGGCCACACTCTGGAGCCATGGCAACCCTGTGCTCATCCTGAGGCTGCTGGACCTGGCCCTAAATGATGGCCACTGGCACCGAGTGGAAGTGACGCTCCGCCTGGGGGTCCTGGAGCTGCGCCTCTGGCACGAGAGCTGCCCTGCCCGCCTCTGTGTGGCCTCCAGTCCTGTGGCCCCGGCTCCCACAGCTTCTGTGGCTCCGACGCCTGTCTGGCTCTGCTCGGCCCAGCTGGGTGGCGCGGCCTTTGCAGGCTGTCTCCAGGACGTGCGCGTGGACGGGCACCTCCTGCTCCCTGAGGATCTCGGTGAGAATGTCCTACTGGGCTGCGAGCGCCATGACCCATGTCAGCCTCTGCCTTGTGCCCATGGAGGGACCTGCGTGGACCTGTGGACTCACTTCCATTGCGACTGCCCTCGGCCCTATGGTGGTCCCACGTGCGCTGATGGTGAGGAACCAGCCAGGTGGGCCCCAGAGCAGAGGCGGGGCCGTCCCCCAGCCGGCAGGCCTCACACACGGCACCCTCTCTCCCCACAGAGGTTCCTGCTGCCACCTTTGGCTTGGGGGGCACCCTGAGCTCTGCCTCCTTCCTGCTCCACCAGCTCCCAGGCCCCAACCTCACTGTGTCCTTTCTCCTCCGCACCCGAGAGTCTGCTGGCCTGCTGCTCCAACTTGCCAACGACTCAGCCGCTAGCCTGACAGTGTTCCTGAGAGAGGGCCAGATCTGGGCTGAGGTGCTGGGCAGTCCTGCTCTGGTGCTCCCCGGGCGCTGGGATGATGGGCTCCGCCACCTGGTGACACTCAGCTTTGGGTCTGACCAGCTGCCGGGCTTGGGGCAGCAGGTGCACGTAGCGGGGAGGCTCCCCCCAGCTGACACCCAGCCCTGGGGTGGGCCCTTCCGAGGCTGCCTCCAGGACCTGCGACTCAATGGCCTTCACCTCCCCTTCTTTCCGCTGCCACTGGGGAACTCAAGCCAGCCTGACGAGCTGGGCAGCAGGCAGTCCTGGAACCTCACCATGGGCTGCATCTCCGAGGACATGTGCAGTGTGAGTGCCCGGGAAAAGGGGTGGGTACCCCGCATCTCTAGGTGTTAGCATGTTCTGCTGGCGAGGAAAGTGCCAGGAGGCGAAGCCCTGCCCAGGGTCCCACAGCAGGAGAGCGGCAGGGTTGGGTCCAGCCACCTCCTCTCTGGCCCAGCGGCCCTGCCCTCTGGTGCTCCCCATCCCTCCTCCCCAGTCCTAGTCTGAGACAGTCACAGTGACCCAGGCACAGGGCTGCCCGAGCCTTTTTGCAGGAGCTGCCTGGGGGACAGGGACACCCAAGGTTTCATGGACAGAGCACCAGCCCTGGCACTGGAACAGCCTGGGTATGAACTCTAGCTTCTCTTTGTGCTGGCTGGGTGACTCAGGCCACCTCTCTGAGCCTCAGTTTCCTCATCTGCACAATGGGGAGGATAGCGACTTTCTCTCTGTTTGTTTGTGAGGAGGTGACGGTCACTCAGTGAGGAGCCACTGCAGTGCGGGTTATGGTGGCTGATGCTGGCCCCAGGCCCGAGCCAACCTGCCCCGATTCTCCTGCAGCCTGACCCCTGTCTCAATGGTGGGACTTGCCTCGTCACCTGGAATGACTTCCATTGCACCTGCCCTGCCAACGTTACGGGGCCCACGTGTGCCCAGCAGCTGTGGTGTCCTGGTCAGCCCTGCCTCCCGCCTGCCACCTGCGAGGAGGTCCCTGATGGATTTGTCTGTGAGTGTGTGCCCTGGGCAGCCCCCATGCTGGATGCTGGACACCGAAGCTGATCCAACATCCTCTCAGGGCTCAGAGACAGGGGACCAGGATGCCAACAGCCCCAGCCCAGTGTGGCTGGGCCATTGCATCCAGAGGGACAGACTTTCCGGAGGAAGAGAGCATTCACTAGGTTTTCAAGGGCAAATAAGACTCTGATCTGGCCTAGGGAAGGGCATTTCAGGGAGGGACAATCGCATGTGCAAAGGCCTTGAGGTTTATAAGAACGGAAACACAAGTACAGGTATTGGGGTGGGCAGGTGGCTGGGGGCCTTGAATGCTGGGCCAGGCAGAGCAGGACTTTCTCCCAAGGGCAGTGGGGAGCCAGAAGGGAGACATGATCAGCACTTTAAAAAAAAATGACTGCATTTTATTAGAATGCACGATCAGCATTAAAAAAGAATGCTTTTAAAAAGAGTGCAGTGAAGACTGAACCTCAGTGCCGAGACAGGGCAACTTCACCGAGGAAGGAAGGGGGCAGCTATTTCCGGGGTTTTTATTGCCTGGTCTGTGACCTGGAGGGTGGGGTGGGGGGGTCTCCCCAGCACAAGCCCAGAGCTGGTTCTCTCTCGAGAGGGAAGGGAGCCGCGGTGGCGGGCGCTGCGGACCCTGGGATTAGATGATGGGCGTGTGCGCGCCCCGCCCCGAGATGGGCCAGGGCAGTGGGGGATGGTGTCGCCCACGGGCTGGTACCGGCGGGCCCGCCCCGACGCTCCCTCTCCCCGCAGGTGTGTCAGAGGCCACGTTCCGCGAGGGCCCCCCGGTCGCATTCAGCGGGCACAACGCGTCGTCGGGGCGCTCGCTCAGCGGCCTCTCGCTCGCTTTCCGCACGCGCGACTCCGAGGCCGGGCTGCTGCGCGCCTCCGCGGGCGCCGCCACCGCCGCCGCCGTCTGGCTGGCAGTGCGCAACGGCTCGCTTGTGGCCGGTGTGCGCAGTGGCCGCGGCCTGCCCGGCGCCGTGCTCCCCGCGCCCGGGCCGCGCGTGGCCGACGGCGCCTGGCACCGCGTGCGCCTGGCCATGGAGCGCCCGGCGGCCGCCGCGTCGCACTGGCTGCTCTGGCTGGACAGCGCGGCGACGCCCCTGGCGCTGCGCGGCCTGGCCGGGGACCTGGGCTTCCTGCGCGGCACGGCCGCTGCCCCCGTCCTGCTGGCCGAGAACTTCACCGGCTGCTTGGGCCGCGTGGCGCTCGGCGGCCTCCCGCTGCCCCTGGCGCGCCCCCGGCCCGGCGCGGCGCCCGGCTCCCGAGAGCACTTCTCCGCCTGGCCCGGGGCGCCCGGCCCGCGCCTCGGCTGCCGGGGCGCGCCCGTGTGTGTCCCCTCGCCCTGCCTGCACGGCGGCGCCTGCCGAGACCTCTTCGACGCCTTCGCCTGCGCCTGCGGCCCCGGCTGGGAGGGCCCGCGCTGCGCCGCCCGCGCCGACCCCTGCCGCTCGGCGCCCTGCGTCCCCGGCCGCTGCCACGCGCGCCCCGACGGCCGCTTCGAGTGCCGCTGCCCGCCCGGCCTCGCGGGCCCGCGCTGCAGGTGCCCGAGGGGCGCGGTCGTCACCGGGAGGGTCGGGGCGCGGGCGCCGAGAGGCGGATCGCAGGGGACCCCTGGGGCGGTGGGGGGCACAGAAGGCCGAGAGCCCGGCTGCCGATGCGCTGGTTCTGTGGGCCACCCGCTTCCCTGCTGAGCTTCACTGCCCTCGTGTGTGAGATGGGGACGACAGCCCTGTCGGGTTGCCAGAGAAAATACAGGACACCAGACGAATTTGAACTTGAGATCAACAAGTTGGGGGTGTGGGCTGGGGGAGCCCAGAGCAAGTCCCGGAAGAAAACCTGGAGGCTTTCCTGCCTCGCGGCCACCACTGATGCTCACCCGGGTCATCCAGGAGGGCGGCGGGGCAGAGTGATGGTTCGCCGGGTCGACGCCTCCCCTGTTGCGTCTGGCTCCCACTCCCGCTCCCTTTGGAGCCCAGCTTGTGGAGAGCTGTCTGGCCGAGGCCTGACTCTCCCCTCCGCCCTCAGGGAACGTCAGGCCCCCGTTTTCTGTTTAGGAGCATGCTTTTGTTCTGAGGAGAGTCCTCCATCCTCCGAGGACCTGGGGAAAGGTCCCTGCCCTGGCCTGGAGTTGTCCACCTTGTAGGAGGTGGGGCTGGAGCAGCAGGGTGACTGCCCTGTGTCTGGTCCCTTCCACCTCAGATGCCACTTCTGTGACTGGTAGCCCAGTCTGTGAGAGGCGGGCCCTGAATTCCACAGATGACAGACCAGAGGCTCAGGTGGCCTGTGGTCAGGGGGTGGGGATGGGCCAGTCCCAGGTGGCTTGCTGGCAGTCCAGCCTCTCTGCTTTCTCCCCAGGTCTCCTGTCCTGCCAGAGGAGTGCAACCTGAACTCCACCTGCATCAAGGGTGGCCCATGTGAGGGAGAACCCAGGAGTGCCAACTGCAGCTGCCGGGAAGGCTTTCCTGGCCAGAGGTGGGTTTTGGGGCCAGGGTCCTGGGAGGTGGGCGGGTGAGTGTGGAGAGCTGGGCAGGGTGGGCCCCTGGATCCCCTCCAACCAGGGCAGGCAAAGTGGGGTGTGGATCCCCGCTCACCTCTCAGCCCTCCCTGTCATCACAGTGCCAGGCAGTCCACGTCTGTCACTGGAGTTCGTTCTTTCTGAGGCTTCCAGGACCATCCTTTGTTGGGCAGACACCTGTGGGGAAGTAGTTGCCTGGGGGCGTTTCTTAGAGCCCCTGCCTCAGCCCACCTGCATCGGGACGGCCTGGAGAGACTGTGAAAGTGCGGTCCCCGGCCCACTCCAGACGGATGGAGTCAGAGTCCCTGGGCAGCTACCCTTACACAGGCTTCCCTGGGATTTGATGGAGTGACAGTCATTCTCAGTCATGAATGCCCAGGGTGAAGGCTGGTGGTGGGTGCTGGAGATCACATTCAGCCTCGCTTATCTGGCGGGGCCCAGCCAGGGGGGATAGTGTGTGGGGACAGTGCGTGGATGAGCTTTGATGCCTGTGGGGGGTTGAGGAGCTGGAGCAGCTGTGGGACAAGAGGCAGCATGGGACGGAGCAGCTTTCTTAGCTCCACCCTCTTCTCTGCCTCGCAGATGTCAGATGCCCTGTGAAGCCAACCCCTGCTTGAACGGGGGCACCTGCCGGGTCGCTGGGGGGCTGTATGAATGTATCTGCAACTCGAGGTTCTCAGGCCGGTTCTGTGAAGTGCTGGTGAGTGGTGCCAGAGGGGTGGGGGTGCCCTATTTTGGACTTTGGTGAGATGATGATGTGGGGGCCTGTGTGCAGCACCTGAGGAGCTGTTCATGCACCAACCGTGTCGTGGGGTGGGGAGCAGCCGGGAAGAGACACTCAGGTCCCTTCCACGCCCCCAGGCAGGAGGCATTGCCACTCTAGGGAGAGTCTGGGGGGCCCTCGCCATCCCTCTGGGGAGTGACAGTGGGAACAGTTAGGCTCTGCCAAGTCCCATCTGGGCCCAGGATTTGGGGCCCACAGGATCTTGGAATTCTGGGGTTTCGGTTGGTGAATTGAAGAGCCTGTAATCTCTAGTGGTTTCTGAGCCAGGATTCTAGAGTAGGGAGATTTGGGGAGCCCAGGATTTGGAGCCAGAGCAGGCTCAGCTGCCAGGAAGGCAGCCCCTGACCCCAGGGAGGCTCAGCTGAGGAGCCACCCAGATAGACAGGGGCCGGGGGCCACTGGAGCTCCAACCTCCCTCTCGCCCCCTCCCCATCACGGAGCAGAGCAGTCCTCGCAGGCCCAGCGGGCAGTGAGCCCACCGTGGGTGCTGGCGGGAGGGGTGCGGGCAGGGACTGGGGAGAAGCCTTGATCTCCACAGGCTGCTGGCAGCCTGGGTCATAAACCCACAAATTCCCTCTGCTTCTGGGGAATGTTCCCTTTCAAGTTGAACTTTTACAGCCTCTGGATGCCCCCCACCTCCAGGGCTGAGGGAGGAAATGGCTTTATGGCTCTCCCAGAAGTGCCCGGGGTGGAGGCTGGTAAGGGCCCAGTCAGGGCTGGGACGAACTTTTCCCTGCAGCCTTGGATCCTTCTCCAAGGTTGGGTGCTGGGACTTGGGACCTAGGTCACAGTGGGCTGAGAGGTCTCATGGGACAGAGTCTGAGAGCCCGTGGCTCTGGAGTTCTGTGATTCTGGGATTTCAGAATTCCAGGTGTGGAGAATCTTTTCTGGGGGCACCCTGGGAGGGGGTGGAGACAGGAGATTTGGCAGGCCTCCCGAAGCCTGGTCTGAGTCTCTCCAGGGGGCAGGCCCTGGTGGATTCCGAGCTCACTGTCAGCCAGGTGGGCTGCCCCTGCTCCTGCCCTGCCTGGGCCGCCTGGCTGGGGAGCCTCTCCTGCAGCAGCTGAGATGCCTCCCACTGTGCGGTGCGCACGATCCACGCAGACTCTTGAAGAAACCAGACCACCCTTTGGCATGGGGGAGGAGTCAAGTCCCCATGGGCTCAGATTGGATGAGTTTATTGTGAGGAGGGGGAGGCTGAGCAGGGAGCCCGGGTGGCAGGGCTGGGCACTGAGGCCCATCTTGGCCAGTGCAGGAATGGCCTCTGCTGGAATTCGAGGTTTAAGGTGGGGTGGGGGTGGGCATGGGGTGGCGTTGGGGGCAGAAGTGGGAGATGCTAGTCCTGGTTTGCCACCCACTAGTCACTGTCAGGGCATCTGGGCAAAGCCTCTGTTCTCTCACCTAATACTTACTGGTGCCCACTGTGCGGCCCTGCTCTGGGCACCGAGGTGCACCGGGAACAGAAGAAACCAGACTCCTGTCCTCACTCCCGCTCCGTCCGATGGTTGTAGTGTTATGTGAAATCCCATGCGCAGTGCTTGCTCATGGCAGGTGTTCCATAAATGTGTTTCCTCTCCTTCTAGCAGGAGCCCCTGGCTATGACAGGAATGCCCTTGCAGTGGCTGTGACAGGTGTCTCCCCGGCACCTGCTTGTATACCCTAGTAGCCAGGTCTCTCACCACCGCCCAGGGAAGCCTGTTCCCAGCTCTATGTTCTCTGAGCCAGGCCTTGTGCCCCTCTTCTCCTCTCCTCCGAAGGGCCTGGGGGCCTCCCCCTTCCTCTGCCTTAGGCCCCATTGTCGTGTCTCTTGCAGAAGGGCCTGCCGCTGCCACTGCCGTTCCCACTGCTGGAGGTGGCCGTGCCTGCAGCCTGCGCCTGCCTTCTTCTCCTCCTCCTGGGCCTCCTCTCAGGGATCCTGGCAGCCAGAAAGCGCCGCCAGTCAGAGGGCACCTACAGCCCGAGCCAGCAGGAGGTGGCCGGGGCCCGGTTGGAAATGGACAGTGTCCTCAAGGTGCCACCCGAGGAGAGACTCATCTAGACCTGCAGCTGCTGGCTCTGGCACCCATGAGTCCTGGACGATTTCTGCTGGGAGACCCAAGGAGGCCGCTTCCAGGAGTGGCGGGAGTGGCTCGCCCCTTCTCAGCCTTGGGGAGCTGCTGCAGGGCCCGGAACACTCCCTCGGGAAGCGTCCTCTTTGCCGGCAGCCCTGCCTCTGCCCCATCATGGACTGAGGAAAAGGGGGCGCTCAGGGAAGCAGAGAGGGGCCGGCCAGTTCGTGGACTTCGTCATCGGATCCGCTTGGTCTTGCCTGCTGTGCAGGGGCAGGGCACACGTGGGTGCACAGTGTTCAGGAGTGTGTGCGTGTGTGTACCTGGGGACCATCAATCTCCAGATCCCAGTGAGAGTGTCCTGGATGGGGCTTGTGAGTGTGTCTGGGTCTTTGCTGTGTGTTCATGTGACTGTCTGTTGGCCGCTGGCGGTCCCATGAGGGGATCCCATGGAGGGCTGGCCGTGGGGCCACGGGGACCACCTGGGGCAGGGGCAACCGCAGGTTACACGTTCTCCAGGAGGCCAGGCCAGGGCTTGCCTAAGGACCTAAGCCCCAGCTCCTGTATCTTCTCTCACCTCGGAGGCTGCCCCTGCCCCGGAAGGAGTTGGAAATCATGGAGAGGCCATTAGCCAGAGGCCCTGTGGGCTCCTGGCTCCAGAACAAATGCTCCTCAGGCAGACCTGTCTCTGTTCTGTGCCGGAGCCAGGCATGTGCGGCACGCAGGCCACATCCAGGGCAGACCCACAGGAATAGGGGACGGGCCGCCCTGAGCTGCCCAGCTTGCCGGGGGGTGTCTGGGCTCTGTGTGGCCTTCCTCCCCGGGCTGTCATCTCTAGAATGGGAGAGCAGCCCCTGCCCACCTCAGGGCTGTTGTGAGGAGCAGCAGGGGTGACACCAGGAAAGAACTCTGTAAGCTGGGTCCACTGTGAAGGGCTGTCTGGGTCCTTTTAGATGTTGGGAAGGGTTGTCTTCCTTGACGGAGTTGAAGGAAAGAGTGGGGGAAGGGGCCTCCCTGAGGGGCAGCAAGAAGCAGAGGGTGAGGAAGTGAAGGAGCAACCTGCCCTCCCCCACCCCCACCCTTCTGGTTCTGCGGCTCCACCAACGCCAGCGATCTCTCCTCCTCGAAGCCGCCTGGTGAGGCCACTCCCTCACTCTCTAGATGGCTGTTGGGAGGATGTGGGGAGAGGACTCCCCCCGGAAGCCCTCTGCGGAGCACAGGTGCTCAGCGAACGGTGGCGCCGCCTCTTTGTGTAGGGGCTGGTGCTGCAGACAGGCACAGACGCAGGGGAAGAGTTTGCAGCTTTGCTTCCAGGCCCTTCCCTGGCAATGCCATCACACTGGGATCTCTGATCCTGGAGGGGCACCCGCCTGAGGGCCTGGCCTCTCAGCTTCACAGGGTCCCTTTGTTCCTGACCTGGAGATTTACCCTTGGCTCCTTCCTGTTTCCCAGGCCAGCGCCTCCTCTGCAAAGGCCAGGAGACCCCTTTCCACTTTCAGGTTGCAGGTTGACTTACCCAGCTCCCCTCGGGGTCTCAGCCCGCTTCCAGAGTCAAACCAGGTGGAGCCCCGTGTCGATGCGGAGGGAAGGGAGGGGTTGGGGGGCTGAGGCTGGGCTAGGAAGGGCCCTGAACACCAGGTTACGGGGCTTGCTTGGTCCTGACCCCGTAGGAGGTGGGGCCACCTTTCTTCATGACTCCTGGGAAAGGGAAGGAAACATCTGGTACCAACAGCTTAGCCACAGCTGGTGCCTTGGTTAGTTTGTCAGAAATTTGGCAAAACTGTGTTCTTGCAGACTCCTAAGACATTTTATGTGGAACCCCAAAATGCAAAAGCTGGGCTGCTCTTTTTTGGGGAGCCCTATGTTGTCCTCTCCTGCTCCTAAGAGTTCTGGGCACCCGTGATTTTCAAAGGCAGCCTGGGGAGGGGGATATGGCCAGATGATGGGCGGATGGGGGGTGAGTGGGTGTGTTTAACGGCCACCCTGGGTGCTCGGTCCAGATCTCCCTTCCTGACACATATGTCAACAGAGGCTCATGTTCCGAAGCTCTGCCCTTGCTAATGAGAGATCTAGGGGCCGGCTTTCTAGGTGTCCCCTTGAACTGTTCCTTCCTGGAGCCTGGGTGCCTCCACATCACAGAGCCCTGCTCCGTGGCCCCGGCAGGCCTGTGTACGCCTGTGACCAGCCCACGCCCTCAGGCCCTGCTTGTGAGGGGAAGGGGCTGAGCTGGGCTCAGCGGTCCGAACGGGAACAGGCTTGGGGGTGGGTCAGGGGTCAGATCCTTCCCTGATGGCTCCGAGCCCCTGCCTCCACCTCTACGGAAGGGGGTGTAAAGATGGCTGAGCCCCCCTCCCCCAAGAGCTTCCTCAGGACAAGGATACCAGTCTTCTCCCCAAGAAGATTTTATTGAATGCACACACAAAATTTATCCTTGGGTTTGCAAATTCAATCCAGCGAGTGAAGACAGCAGTGCTCATGTGAACATGGAGCGCCGACCACCAGCCCCCAGCACAGCCAGGGAGACCAAGGTGTGGGCGCCATTTTCTTGGGGCCGCCTGGTACCTCTTGTCTCATACTCTGCCCACCCGGTGGGCTGCCCCGTCCCTGATGGGGCTCAGGGCTTCGCCCAGGATGGGTGGTTCTGGAATCTGTGCTGAAACACCTGAGTGTCCTAGACTAGGTGCCCACATGACCCAGGTGTGACATGGCTCCCCCCAACCGCTGCCATTCCCAGCAGCCAGAGACACTCTCACGATTGAGAGACTTGCCTGAGGGGCTGTGATTGACTCAGGAAGGGGTATGCCAGGCCAGCAGCTCATCGCACCCCGCGTCGGAGCAGACTTTGGGGCCAAGGCTCCAGGCCTCAGGGACCCACAGCGGGGGTGGCCTCCCAGCCCCTCAGACACTGAAAAAGCTCCCTGGGGTTCGGGGGCCTCCAGCAACCCCCTTGTCCCGTCAGACACCTGAGACTGTGTGTCTGACCACTCACAAATAGGAAATGAGAAACCAGGTCAAAATGCTCACAATTTCCTGCATGTCTCAGATGGTTGTTTTCTTAAATGGTTGGGCCATTTTTTAACTTGGTTTATTCAAACTAGTCAATTTCAAGATTCATCAAACCAATAAAGTAAAGAAAAAGAAAGATAAAAGAAACAATAACAAAACATTTCAATTTAGCTTTGGTGACGGCAGCCTCAGGAATTTCTGTGCTGGCGGACAGAATCCGAGGTGCAGGGAGGGGGTGGCCGCCAGCCCTCCTCCTGCCTCCAGGTGCAGGAAGCCAAGTCTGTCCATTCCACTGGCCTGGGGAAGGCACGCAGTGCCCCTGCCCATTCCTGACCCCGGGAGCCCGGGCAGCGGGGACCCCTCGTCAGTCTGTGGGCCTTAAGCTTGGCCTTCCAGTTGGAATCTGGGGGCCTGCTTCTTGGCTTTGCCCCTGCAGTCCACACAACAAGAGCCTGAGCCCCATTTGACAGCAATACGAGACCAGGAGAACCCGCGGGGGGCCAGAGTGAGCGCCTGGACAGATGAGGGCCTGGCTCCTCCTCTGAAGCACTCAGATTTGCCGGTTGCTGTGTTCTCTTCTACAAATCAGAGTTGCTGGTGCTCCCAGCCCCCATGCAGAGCTGACTGGGGCTGGGTTTGGCCATCATGAGGGATCTCAAGGATCCCTCAGCCGCCAAATCCCTATCGAGCCAGAAACAACTGAAGTTTGGGGTTGGGTGAAGACTCACAAAAGGATGAGTGTGCATATTGCTGGAGAGGGTGTGGAAATGCCTGCCGGGGGGTCTTCCAGCCTGGGAGGGGGGCTCCTTACTTCAAACTCCAAACCACGCATCTCGGGCAGACGAGCTCACACCAAGGGTACTGCTGACGCCTGCGCCCGTTGAGGAGGGGTGTGCAGGGCCGGGCTGTATGGGCAGGAGAACAGGGCTCGGGACGAGATGCCTGAGGAGCCTTGGGGCTCCTGGTGGGAGGTTTCCAGAGGGAAGGTGGGCAGGATGTGGTCTGGGGCCGCCACTGGCCCAGCTGACCTCTTTAGTGCAAAACCCAGTCAGGGGTGCTGGGGAGGAGTGGTGGCAGGGTGGCACAGGCACCCAGGAGCTGGGTCCATTCTAGACCAGAACTGGCGCCATTCTCGAGCAGCCAGACCTCAGAGATGGGCAGTGTGGTGGAGAGGAGGGGCAGCAGAGGGGGTCCCATCCCTTCCCACCAGCAGAACCTGGGCAGAAACAGAGCGCAGGCGCGGCAGGGCCACAAGCCTCAGAGCCTCAGCGCCCAGCTCACTCGAAGGTCTCCCACTGCTTCCTGAGCTGTTCCACCGAGCCTGAGGCCGGGGCTGGGCTCACGTCCTGCTTGGTTTTCTGTAACAAATCCTCAAAGGGGTCTCTGGCCTCTCGAGGAGCAGAGGGCTGCAGTGCTGGCTCCAGGCCCTGGGGGGGCCTGGGAGGAAGGAGTAGGGGGTCTCCAGGCCTCAGGGCCAGCCCCTGCTTGGCCTCGGCGGCCCTGGCACTTGAGCGGGCCAGGGGCAACGTTCGGATCCTCGAAGGGACAACTGCTGGGGGGCCCAGGGGCTGCAGGGGGCTGGTGTGGGCACCCATGGGCATCTGGCCAAACAGGTTGGGCATGGAGAGGGCAGACAGGTTCGGGTGAGACCTGTGTGGGGCACAGAAGCCAGAACTGGACAGTAGGAGGCTGGGGGCAAAAGCTGGCCGCAAGGAGGCAGGAGGGGCCCCAAGAGGCCCGGCTGGAGTGGAGATCAGGGACATGGCAGGCAGTGCTGCTGGCATGGACGGGACAAAGGGGTTGAGTGATGGCTGTGGAAATGGGGTGGGGGTCCCTGCCGGGGGAAAGCTGAACTGGGGGCTGAAGGGGGTGGCTACATTTGGGGCTGCAGGGCCTGGTGGAACATTACTGCCTGACCAGGCTGTGTTAAGTGGGTCCAGGAGGGCCAGCAGGGCGTCACTGCCTGTGCCCGCAGTCCCTGGGGCCAGGTTGAGCGGCTGGAGCAGTTCAGTGGGGTCTTGGGGCACAGCCCTGGGGAGGAGCCCGGGGAACGGGGCTGGGCTTAGGGCAGCTCGTCTCTCCCGCTCGGCCTGCAGCCGCTCTGAGGAGAAGTCGCCAAGGGCGGTGCCAGCAGCCTGCAGCTTGGCTGGGCGGGCAGTGGGGGGTGGGGGCACGATGCCCAGCTCTGGGGTCTTCCTGCCTTGGGGCCGGGGAATGGTGATGCTGCCCAGAATGGGGGTGGATGCCTCCTCATCACTGGGGTTCAGGATGCTGTCCCGGTTCTGGGGTCTGCGGGGCAGGGCCAGGGAGTTCCCGAGCAGAGCTGAGGGCTTTTCGGGCGAGGTGGCCATGGGCTTGCTGGGGATGGCCATGTCGTCCTGGCCCAGGCTCCAGAGCTTGTTGTATGGGTGGGCGAGCTTCAAGGCCACCGGCATCCCGCGGCTCCTCTCACTCCTGCCCAGGTCCAGCCTCTGTTGGAGGGAACGAGGGAGGTGGTGACCATAGGCTGACCTGGGACAGGCTGGATGGCAGCACATGCCATTGCACATCCCCATGTCCCCCCCCGACCCCGGGTGCTGGGCGGTCACTGGGACTGCGCTCACAGGCATGTGGCTGAGTAGCTGCCAGGACTCAGAGCAGTTGGGGGCTCAGCCCAGGTCACCAGCAGAGAGCCCAGGTCTGTTGGACTCCCACCCAGGCTTTTCTCACAGTGTGGCACAAAGGGATTCAAAGCAAGCCCTTGTCCTTTCACGCCAGTGGCTGCCAGGTAGTTTTAGGAAAACGACTCATCTCCTGACCCTCTCCTGACCAGGCCCTTTTTACTCTTCACAGCATGTGGGCACTGTCCATCACCGTTAGCCCAGGTGGGCGAGTGAGGCGCGTGCGGGGCGAAGGCACACTGGCTGGGAAGTGGGCCTGGGCTCTGCGCACACAAGTGACAGGACTGGGCGTCGCTTCCCTTCTCTTGGCCCGAGCTTCCTCATCAGCCATGTGGGAACAGTAATTCCCCACAGGGGTGACACATGAATCACTGGATATGGGGGAGCTTTGTCAATTCCACAGTGTGACTCAGTGACTGCAGAGTCAGCAGCCCCCACTTGCAAGTGAGGAAACTGAGGCACAAAGAGGGAGTGTGATAGATTGGAAGTCACAACAGAAGATCAGTGGTCACACCTGAATAATCCAGAACCCAGGAATTTTGATCCAAAGGCTCTCCAAGGACGCTTGGTGGGGATGGGAGCAATCCCGGTTCCATCAGGGGTTGAAGCCCTGCCTCGGGGTCGGGCTGGGAGTCCTGGGGAGAGTGGCCTGGATCGCTGCCCCCCCGTCTGACATGTGAACAGAAGTGGGGGTCAGATTTCCATCAGGCTCTAGCACCTTCTGCAGTGATCCCTGTGAGGGTGGTCCGGCCACTGGCCCATCTGGCGGGGTTTACAGTCAGACGGACCCTGAGCACTGGCTGAGGACCTTGCACAAGTCGCTGTTTCTCCTTTGGTCTCCTTCACTGTCACATGGGCAACCTGCTCGTGTGGGGAAGGCCTCCCCCGCCCGCATCATACCTGATAGTCAAAGGTCCCTGGTTGCTCCCTGAGGTCTTTGGGGGTCCGAAGGTCCTCTAAGCTCTTGGCCTGGCCCAGTGGTTGCAGTGGGACCTCCATGTCCAGGCTGCTGAAGACGTCTTCCAGGAGGTCGATGCTGGCAGCCCGGTCGGGCGGAGCTGGGGCAGGGCCCATGGGCTCCCGGGCTCGCTGCTCCGGGCTCTCCGCCTCGTCGCCGTCGGCACTGTCTGACTCCTTGAGTGTCCGGTATGGCTGTGGCCTGGGAGGAGGCAGAGCAGGCTGGGTTCTCCCACCCTGAGCCTCCCCTGGAGAAGCCAGCCACCCCCACCCATTCCCAGGAACTTCCAGGCCTGGAGGCGAGCCCCTGGGAGCCTTGGGGTCAGGAGAGTATCCTGGGGTCCCCGTGAGTGCAGGAGTCTGGGTAGCAGCACTGACAGACCTGGGGCTGAACCTGGGCTCTGCTGCTCACTGTGGGACCTTGGGCAAGTCGCTTGGCTCTACCTTGCACTGGGGGGCCCACTTAGTTCCCCTCAAACCACATGGCCTTCCACAAAACTGGCTAATGGGCTTGCAAGCCATTCAGACAAGCTCTGAGGAAGCAGACATGTCTGGAAAGGGAAGAGGCACGCAGAGTCATTCCTGAGCCCACCGTCTGCACTCCCACCCCCACTGCGGCAGTTGGGTCCTAGGAACCCAGCTGGGGAAAGTCCCCAGGGCAGCTGCCCAGTGTGCCCCAGGATCCTCAGGGGGACCGTCTGGGCCTCAGCCTGTGCTGACCTCAGTTCTAGCTCTGGTCATACCATCTCTTGCTGTGGGACCTTGGGCAAGTCACTTAACCTCTCTGAGCCTCAGCCATGCTCCTATTGCAGAGTGCACCTCCCTTGTAGGTGGTGGTGGAGACTGTGAGCGAATGCAGCGCCTGGTGCACAGCAGGCATGCAGAGACTGTTAACAGCATTCTGCGCGTTCATGCACCCAAACCTTGCAGGGACCCAGGTGAGGTGACAAAGCGTCCTCGTGCTTTCCTTTCTCACAAGCCTGAGCCCCAGGGTACCACTGGGTACCTGGAGAAAGGTGCCTGGATATACTGGAACTCTAGCGGAGCCGGAGCCGGGGCCAGAGCGCGTCCCGCCTCCTCTCACCAAAAGGCTGGGGCTGGTCAGGCAGAAACTGCCCTTGGCTCAGGTAAAGTGGGGGGAAGGACGCCACCTGCTGGTCCCAAAGGTCCACTCTCAGGAACCAGGGCAGAGGACAGACAGCAGAGGGAGAGGGCTCAGCCTACTGGCAGGGACTCCATCAGCCTGTGGTATCCTGCTGAAGCAACACAAGCAGCCCATGAAGTACGACTCATACCCTCACTTTGTAGATGAGGAAACTGAAGCTCAGAGAGGCTAAGTGACTCATTCTATGTCACACAGCACCTGGCAAGAGGTGGAAATGAAAGCCAAGTATGAGAGACTTCAAAAGCCCCTCACTCACTCTGACTAAGCCATCTGACCAGGGAATTAAAGCCCCTTTAACCCAGTTGAACACAATGAAGGAGATACAGAAAAGTCAGCGTGCTTCTTACAATTAAGGAAATAGTGATCTTTAAAAAGAGCCCACTTTGTCTAGAGTTAAGATGGGCCACTTCCTTTTCCTACACACAAAAGCCTATACTTTTATAGATCACAGCTAAGGGAGTGAGCAGTACCCATTATTTAAATAAGTAAGGCATCAATTAACTCAAAAAGAGCACGGCCTGCTGGGCTCCGCGGTGGGGCCTGCACATCACCCAGGCAGAGTGCTCCCCCTGCATGGTGAGTTCAGGCTCATACCCGGATAAACATTTCTTATTCCAGTGATTTTCTATTTTAATTAATAGTAGAAACGGGAACTGATACATTAAGTGTATGATGTCATAGATATTATTGCTTAGGACGAGGCTGATTTCTAAAAGTTTTAAAGAAAAATTTGAAAGAAAAAATGTACAGAAAAGGTGGCACGTGAAGCCTTGGCAACACTGACTGAGGCCACCACTTTCTAAGTGAGGGTGTCAGGAGGGGATCGACTTGCCCATGGTCACAGGTGAGCTGGTGGCAACAAGGGCCCATGGGGCAGTGGCAGGAGCACAGCTGTCCTCAGGCCAGACCACAGGGAGGGGCTGGCACCTGGGGCCCGATGCTGGGGACTGGGACAGGGAGGTGGTGGAGGGGATGTGAAGGGCTGGAGGGAGGAGCCCCTCCTCTGCGACAGCCATAACAGTTCACTCCCTAGAGGGCTGAGTGGGCCCCGCAGGTGCTCAGCCAAGGGTGGTTCCCTTCTCTTACAGGCTCCCATTAGAAACACCACACAACCTTGTCAACACGGAAACATGACAACAGCCATCCCTTTGCTCAGTCCTAGCTCTGAAAAACCTGTGGTTGGAGGGGCAAGAACCAGCAAAATAAGGGGAACTCCCAAAGCCCAATTTTGGGGGTGGGTAGATTGTGGGTGAACCTTTTTTTCTTGTTTTATTGCAATTTATAATTAGAATGAGGCTTAAGCTATAAATAGTAATGATAAAAATTATCTTAAAGTCAGGCAGATGAGTAAAACATTTGGATATGCCAGCATTAATATACATATTCCATATCAATAAAGTTTTTTTTTGAAACTTAAAACCTGACCCTCCAGCTCCATGGCTTTCCTAGATATGCTGAGATAAAGGATTCAGGCCTCAACCACCAGGTTAACGCAACCACCAATTCCATTGACAATTAAGTGCATTTTCCCCGTATAAGGAATGCGGACTGATGCTCCTGTCTCACACCTTTAGAGCCCTGTCACTCCTGTCACCTCACTCCACTGTCACAGCACCTGTGGGCTGGCAGAACGAAGGCCCTGGGAGGAGGCACACAGAGGTGGCATTCCCCTTGCAAGGTAGCACTGGGGCACCGGAGGTGGCAGCTCCAGACACCCCTCCCCCCACACACAAGCTCAGGCAGCACTGGCCACCCCCTCCCCCATAAGTGGCCCCAGAGAGTCACCAAGCCGAGTTCAGGGAAATAGAAGAAGGAAGGAGAGACCATTCAAAGGGAGCGGAGAAGAAAAAGCTTTCGGTGAAGCCAGAGCTCGGGCCCTCTTCCCGCTGGCATTCATCGTCAGAGGAGTCTTCGGAGAGGAAGACCGCATAGTGTCGCAAGGGCTTTACCAGGCTGGGGCAGAGGAGACAAGAGAGGAGAGAAGCGTTAAGCGGTGCCCTCAGAACTCCACACGGCAGGGTGGGCAGGAGGCCTCTGTGTCCGGCGCCTGGCCCTGGCCTCCCTTTGCCAGCCTGGGGTGGAGGCTCCCTGGAGAATGCCACAGGTCACCAGAAGCCCGACAGGCCCCATGGTGAGAAAGCTGGTCCCAAACAGAAAAGAAGCTGTGTGTTTGCCACATGTGTCAAGAGCTCTCAACACACAATCCCATCCTCGAGGACCTGGTAATGCCACTTCCATCGAGATAACCCTAAATGGAGCAAGGAATCACGCACAAAGATGTTCATGGCTGCTATGTTTACAACGTTGAAACATGAAACCACCTAAATTTCCAGCAACAGGAATCTGGTGAATTATGGTACAGTTGGCTGAATATTATCCTCCCATTAGTTATAATGTTTATAAAGAAAAATCTAAAAATCAGGATGCAGAATTGCAGTTATGTAGCATTCTCTCTCATCTACTAATAGAGAAATGCATAGAAAAAAGACTGGAAAGGTATGTTCCTAAATGTCAACAAGAGCTAGTGGGATTATGGGTGATTTTTCTCTTCTGCCTCCTTTTGTTTTCTGTGTCTTCTACATTTTCTACAATGTGCATATTGACTTCACTAATCAGGAAAAAATAAAAAATAAAAAAGTTGAAGAAGGTGAGCCACGTGGAAGAGCACTCGCCAGGAGGCCCTTTTCTGATTAGCGGTTGCTCTCTGGAGTCTCCCTCAGATGCCTCTTCAGAGAGTCTTTTTCATCTGTGATGTGGAAATTAAATATTCATTGTTATAAAAAATACATCTCCCTTGTCAGCCACCTGTGAGCTCTACCTCTATAAACACAAACATACACAGCCCAGAGAAACTCCACGCCCGGTCCTATGAATTATACACCGACTGGGGCCCGCGCACGATGTGCGCCCAGAAAGGGATGGAGGGCAGACCTCGGTTCAAGTCCTGGCCCCACGGCTGCGACTCAGGCTCGCAGCTGGGGGCGGGCAGCGCAGGCCTCTGCCCTGCACAGCGGGCTGCGCAAGCGCTGAGGATCCCCGGGCGGCGAGGGCAGTTTGGGGAGAGCGTGGGGCAAGAGACACAGGGTGCCTGGGGGGGCTATCCCCCCCTGCCAGAGACTCTCCTTCCTTTGCTTTCTATGATGCAATTTCTTTCAGGTTTACTTCAGGGAAGGGCAAGGTGTCTGAAACCAGTGCGTGGGAACCACGGCTGCAGAGCAAGTCCCCGGGGGACTGGAGAGGGATTGTGCCCGGAATCTGCCACGATTCTCCATCGCTGATGCCAAGCCAGTTGTTACCCAAGAACACGCTGTTCTTTCAAAGGTAGCAGCAGAGCAGCTGCCAGGAGCTGCCGAGCGCCCCAGCACTTCCACCCCAGAACCCCTGCACTTCCGCGCATGGGCCCTGGAAATTAGCTGGGCAGAGAGTTTTTCCTTCGTACTGAAGTGGACGTCGAGGCTCAGAGAGGGAAGCTACTCACCCAGGGTCGTACACAGGGAGCTGGCGGGTCACAGCACTCCTCTCCCAGGCCGCCTTGTTGGGTGTTAGGGACGAGACACACCTTGGCCCTCCCTGGACTAGAGAGGGGCACCAGCCTTGGAGGGGCATTTTCCTCCGGGCCCAGAGAGGATAGGAAGAAGATCCGATCTGCAGAAATGTGGCCTGGTCAGCCTCAGGACAAGGCTGCCTGGCTCCTGCCACTTCCACCAGGACACAGAACAAGGTGCAGCAGAGGGACCAGGCTCCCCGCTGCCCCGGGCCACTCTCCACACAGCCACGCGAATCCTGTTCAATCACAAAGCCGACCCTGTCACTCGCCTGCTTAACACCTGTAAACTCGCCGCTCTATTGCTCTCACGGCAATAGGTTGTGTGGCAAGTTAAACCTACTAAGAAAAGTGTTAGGAACATCAAGGTTCAGACACTTACAGAACAATGTCCTTGTCCGTGTTAAAGTCAGAGGCCCACCCCTCCTCCCCAGCACTGGACTGCTCTCCTGAGCAGGCGAAGGGTGAAGGGGTGGGCAGACACCCTGGCCTCATGCTCTGCGCTGGGAGCCGGTGGAATGTGCTGAGTGGGCGGGGGCCAGGGCTGCAGAGCAGCAGCTCCAAGCAGGGCAGACACCGTGCGGTACGCCTGGCCCTGTCCACCTCGGAGGCCACCAGTGCCTGTCTTCTTTGCCTGGTGCACCCACTGCTCTTCAGTCTTGAAGGCTCAGCTCAAATGGCTCTTCTAGGAAGACTTCCTGGGGTTCCCGGCTGGAGTCTCCTCCTGGATGGAGTTAGCTTCTCCTCGGGCTGCACGCTTAGCACGCCATGCATACCATCTAACCTTGAATTGCAGCTCCTCAAGGGCAGGGGCCTGGCTCACTCTTCTCTCTCCCTGCCTGGGGCGCAGCATTAGCACAGGAGAAGTTTGCTGATCGAATGAGTGGAAGCAGTGTGCTGGGGAGGCAAGACGCTACACACTCCCCATTTCATCACGCACTCATCTTCCTGGAGCCCGGCCACGGCACTTGTCCCTTTTAACACAGTATGAAAATGTCCCCTGAGTTGCCCATCTGTCCTCTGGGAGGCTGAGACCTGGAGAATGGGACCACGTTTGGGGTGGGGGTGTTAGGTATACAGGGGCAGGCGGGAGTCTCGGAAAAAGGTTAAGAATAAAATCCAGAAGCAGGCACGTACCAGGGGCTTTATATAGGTTATTTCTACCCTTCCCAACAGCCTACCAGGAGGGCATCACTGTACTGATTTTACAGAGGACAAAACTGTCATTAGTCCATCCACACACCCAACCAAGAGGCACTTCCTGAGCGCTTGTTGTGAGCAGACCCAGTGCTCGTGGGAATCACTGGTGACGAAGAGCTGTGATCCGGTGACCAGCCAGGACGTGCCGAGCAGGGATGCCAGCCCAGCGCCCTCACTCTCCTGTGAGCTGGGCTGGTGGCGGATGTAGATGAGGCGGACACGCACCTCTGCTTGGGTCACACTGACTGGGGCTCTTGGATGCCCTCAGATCCACCTTGAATGCCTTTCCAACACCCATCCAAGCACAGCCCCTCCTCTCGCTTTGACAGCAAAGCAGAGACCACAGCTTGGCACATTAGTCCAATGCCACTAAACCTGCCAGGAACATCTGGACTCACAGGAGAGCAAAGAGCTTCTGTGCTGGACTGGACCTTGGCTTCATGAAAACAGGCTGCTGCCATTCATGGCGCTGTCAGAATCCAGTGCGGGATCCCGGGGGCGGTGAGGGAGGCAGAAGGGAGGGAGCCTAGAACTCCCCCTCACAAACCACTTTCCCTTTCCAGGTGACTCCTGGCCAGGCCAGGCTGGGTGGGCAGTGGCTCCAACAAGAGGCCCAGGGTGTCTCCTGAACACGCCATCTGTCTCTCGAGAGTGACGGAGCACCCAGGCGAGAACTTTGCCATGCGGTTTGGTCAAATGAGAGTTTTTTTCAAGTCAGGCTTCAGGCCACATGGATGACGATGATAACACTAGCAGTACTTACAAGTGTTGGGTTAAATGCTGTCCATACAGTTTCTAATTAATTCATCATCACATCTTTACTTTGCAGATAAAGAAGCCAAGGCTCAGAGAGGGGGAGTCAGTTGCCCATTGTCACACAGCAGCTAAAGGTAGAGCTGGTAATCTGGATTTGCCTGACTCTAAACCACTTGGCAATCCTGCCTGTTCAGTTTCGTGGATCTGAAACAATGAAATAAGGGGTAGGGTGTTTCCCCTTCTACTTTTAATAAAAGGGGAGATTTCAAAATAAACTTATTTAAATTCAGCTGCTCATGTTCTCCCATGAAACATACAGTCAGATATTTGTCAGAGATAAAGGATAAACCATCGCAAACGTCCAGGTTTAAATTTTTTATTAGCTTAAGGCAGAATATGAAAAAAAAAAATTTGCACCTCTTCCCTCATTAACCCAATTCAGCTACTACCCTGCAGTCTGCCACCCACCACTTGCCTGGGTTTTATTACACACAAAGAGCTGTCTGTGAAAAGGCAGGTCGTGGCAAACTTGGCTGCCCAGCGAGGGCTGCCGGAGTCTTGGCGAGAAAGAAAGGCCCGCTGTCCATCACCGTTCAGGCCCCATCATCTCCCATGGCTGCTCCCGCCTCTGCCCACCTCGTCTCGGTGCGGAGTTCCCAAGCAGATGACTTCCCGAACCCTTTCTAATGTTTGGTTTAACGTGTCGCCGGTTAGCGCACGCGTGTGACAGTGGTGACAGGCGCGGCTGTTCCTTTTTAAATACCATGTCAGAGACACGGCGTCAGGAAGCGGGGACGTGCTCTGTGGCTCTCTGCCGTGCCGGGATCGCACGGGCTTATTTTTAATGAGGAAGATCTGCATCTTGAGAGTTTTTTTCATGTGTCACATCGCGTGGACAAATCAGCAGCACGTCACGCTGGCCCAAAATGAAATGCTGACAAATGTAGATATTTCAAATTTAATTGACATTTAAATGTACTTGAGATAGAGAAGGGAAAAAATCAGCAAGGACTTGGTCTCTGGAGGTAACAAGGGGAGCTGCTGATCATTTTCTAAAGGATCATTTCACTCCAGCACAAAGCATCTTTACTCTGTGAATGTCTGGGCCGCGCTGGGGTCCCTTGATTATGAGGCCCCTGTGGGGCTGATGAGCAGGGACAGGCCCCAGGACAAGGCCTGTCCTGCCTGCCTGGTGGATGTCAGTCTGTCCAGTCTTCCCCCATCCCGCACTTCCCAGCCAGACGATCTTGGGAAGGTTATTTCCTCCCCGAACCTCAATTTCTTATCTGCAAAATGGGGATTCTACAGCCCTCCTGATGGTCTTATCACAAAAGTTGAATGAAAATATTTGTAAACGCTTTGCGTAGTGCCTAGTCCATATTCAATTGCTAGCCATAGGCCACATTCACCTGCCAACAAATAGATTTTGGGCATTTTCATACCGTGCAGGGTCTTCCCCAGGTGTTCAAGGACGAATAAGGTGGTCCCTGCCTTCAAAGACCTTCCCAGTCAAGGTCACTGGTCCTGCTGGACACATCCTAGCACACAGAACCATCTGAGAACCTCTGCCTGGGGGGTCCTGCCACAGCTTCCACCCATCACCACGACACAGGCCAACGCTCTAGACACACCGTAGCATGTGCATAGGCTAAAGACATAAAAGAAGGCTCTAAGCACGTCAGAGGGCTCTCTGCAGAAACGAGCTTGGGGCGGGGCCCACAGAGGAAGCTCGGGAACCGCGCCTTTGACCCGGGGTAAGGGCTAGGGTGTTCTCAGGGAGGAAGAACTGGAGACAGATATGGGAACCCGCTGGACACTGGATCTTTGTCCTCACTTGTATGTGACTATCTCCTTAAAGACAATAACGAAGAGAGCGACTGCTGTATCGAGTCATGATCGCCACCGAGAGGAGGACTTCCGGTCAGGTGAACCGGTCCCATGAGGACTAGTGAGTGCGAGACCAGGTCCTCCTCCCCAGTAGGGGACTTGTGCTGCCCGGGGGCAGTGCTGGGGGTGGACCTGGCCCAGGGCTGGTCAGTCCACCTGTCAGAACCTTGGCTGCCTCGTGGTAGAACAAACATGCTAACGACGCCTTGACTGTGAAGCCCATGGAGAGCGGGGAGGCTAACCAGGATGACACACGTGAGCGCAGTGGGCACGCAACGGGCACGCCACGGGCACTGAGGAAACGGGATGCAGCGTCTGGACAGGGAGGGGCCCTGGTGAGAGGGCAAAGGCTTTCAGAGGTCACTGAAATCATACTGTCTTGAGAGTGGGGCACCTTCTCCAAGGGCATCCTAAAGGCCTGGTTTTTCAGTGGGAACTAACATCCGCTATCTTGGCAGCTCCCGGGAAAAGCCCTTCCCTCTGAAGGGAGAAGCGGCTGGAGACCAGGGGACCTATGCTTTCCTGGGCAACTGCGTGTCCCTGGGGCTCCTTGGCAGTTCCTGCTTTTCCAGTCTGGGCTCAGGCTTCAGGTCTGGCTTGGCTTTGTCTCCAGGGCCCAGGACCCACTGTTGGAGAGGAGACGGGGTCTGAGTCAGGCCAGGAGCCTCTTGCCTTGCTAATTGGGTCCATGACCTTCTGCTTGGGTGTTTGGACTCCAGCCACTCAGGGAGTGGGTCCTGGTGGCCTGCCAGGGGGTAGGCCCCAGACAGCTGCCCCCACCCCTGGGCCAGGGCTCAGCTGGCATCTTGGAGACTCACTTCTGGGACTGATGGCAGTTTCTGGCTCTTAGAGGGCCGGGGAGGTGCTGGTAGCTTCACAGTCACATCCTAGTCACACCTGGTACACAGTAGGTCCTCTTTACACACTGTGGTTGTTAACTGACACCCCTCTCCCATCGCCAGGGTGCTGGGCTGTGAGCTTCACCCTGCCTCCAGCGATTCCTTTGTGATTCATTCAGGAATATCCCTGAGCAGAAGCCTGGGCCAGGCTCTGGCCTGGGAATTGAAGCCAAAGCTAAAGGACAGACAGCCCTGCCCTGGAGGAGCGCACAGATTACCGGAGGGTGTGTGCATGTTGTGTGTGTACCTGTGTGTGATGTAAAGCGAAACTGCAACGTGGCAGTTCAGTGCTACCTCAGGGGAAGCTCAAGGGATCGTGGGATGGGAAGGGAGTGCACAGCTTGTGGGGAGGCATCAGGGGAGGGTCAGATGGCTGAGGCTGCAGCAGCTGCCTCAGGAGATGGCAGGAGGGAAGGCTGGCGGGCCCCGCTAACTTAGGATGCTCATGTGGCTCCTGTGGGCAGTTTCCCAAACTGTGTTCCTTAGGATGTTAATAGGAGTGTGTTTAAAAAAAAAAATAGATGGCAAAGAGACATGCCCAGGGTCTCAGGCTGGCAGCTGGTGGGCCAGGATGTTGACTCAGGTCTGTCCATGCCAAAGTCCTGCCCAGCACGAGCCACCGCTCAAGCAGCAGGTTAGTGCCCGCAGCCCCAGGGCAGCCCCAGGTCCGTCTAGGAGGCAGAGGGGCTCTACCCCGTTGTGATCACCGGCCACTGAGGCCGTGCTGAGCCCAGGTCTGGAGGAGACTGGGGGTGGAGCAGCATGTCAGCTTCTGCCAGAGCGTGTGTGCAACTGGCCCAAAGAGATACAATCGCAAAGTGTTCTGAGACCTGGTCTTTGGGCAGAGCTCTCACTAAATGCTTCTGGCAGCTTCTTCTGATCTTGTTTTAATCTTCTGGGGCTTTGGGTGCTGGGGTCAGGCAGTGCGATTCAGATGATCAGACTCTCCAATTCCTAAGCAGCATGGGCGGGCCGTTTTGTGCAGACTGTCCGCCTAGCCAGCACAACCTGTAGAATTTCTCCTGGGCCAGAAGGATTTCTAATGCCGGCCGCACGTTCCTCTGGGTCCCCCAGACCCGTATTCCCAGGGAGTCCGCAGTTCTGGCGGGAGTGTAAAGTGGTACATCTCTTTTAGAAAGTTCTTGAGTAATACACAGTAGAAAGCTGCCTATATGACCAGTTAGGTGTACGGGCTGTGGTGTTAAAGAGACATGTTTGAAACTCAGTTCTGCCACTAACTGGCTGTGTGACCATGGGTAGTGACAACCTCTTGGGGTCTCTGCTACTTCTGTGAAATAGAGCTAATGATACCTCCCTCCCCAGATTCCTCGTGAGGATTGAATGAAACGATGTATGTAAGTGCTTAGCATGCGATTCCTGGTTAATGGTAGTTGTTAATCATTCTATTTCTTATAATGATATAAAATGAGAAAAAGCTTGGAGAACAAGCATGTTCACTCTGGCATTTTTTGTATCAGTGAAAACCTGGAACAATCTACAGATCCAATATGAGGGGTGTGGTTAGGCAGACCATGCACATACATACACACAATGGAATCTTCCATAATCACAAACACCAGGGGTTACAAGGACATGGGGCACGTCTGTATGATGGGACATTGCAAGGAAGCTGCGGCTCTGCAAAATACATAGAGGAAAAAGATGGGAGGGGAACCTGCAGAAATATTAGTGGGTTGGATTCAGAATGAACTTCTCTCTTTTCCCTAACTTCCTGATTGTCTATAAGGCTACTGGGTCATTTTTACAAACAAATAAAATTATTTGAAAAAGGCAGATTTTGCATGGATCTGCCCAGAGAGGTGAGCAGGACAATGGCTTGTGGGCCTGTGGTGGTTGAATCCGGCCCACTCTTACTTAGCACAGTGAAACTTCAAATAAGCAGAATGCTGCCAGTTAGGACTCTCGCGTGACAGGAGGGTGTTGTGTGTCTCACCTGTTGGCAGACTTAGGAGCTCAGGCTCTGCAGCTGGTCGGGACCGGGTACATCTCGGAGCCACGCCGACCACAAGCCCCTTAAGCATGAAGACTTAGAAGGCAGCCCTGCCCTTCTGGATTGGTGTGAAGAGTTAGTAAGGTGGAGGCTGCCTCTATCTTGTTCTACGCTTTCAGCAACCCTGTGAGGGCTACTGCCCCTGGCCCCCACTGCAGCGAATGAATGATGGGCAGCCTGGCAGACAGAAGCACTGGGGACCAGCAGGCCACTCTCTGTCTTTGGCCTGTCTGCACACTGTGTGTGGTTTGGAGGGGTGGGCGGTACTGAGCACAGCACTGCCTTTTAGAGCTTGCTGTCAGCTCTCTTGAAGTGCCAGTTTGATGGGCAATTCCCCTATACCTGGCAAGCCAAAAGGAAAAAAGGTGGGGCCTGGCAGTTGGGCATACTCTGGCTGAAACAACCAGGGTCCACCCTTAACAGGTGGGGAGCTGTGGACCTCACCGTGTACACTGCAGCCGCCACCGTCCTCACCACTCAGAGTAGCTCATAGTCATAATTAGGTTCTTAACAAAAAGCCTGGATGATGCAGAAGAAAGGGTGAGGCCTCTGTCATTAGACAGCTGATCCTACCATTTTCTAGCCCTGAGACCTTGGGCAAGTTACTAACATACCTCTTTGAGCCTCAGTTTCTCTACCTGTTAAATGGGAAAGCTACCACCTACGCTTCACAATCTTAAGGGATGTTCAGTAAATGTTACTTCTCTTTCCTTCCCCAGGTAGAAACACCCAGGCACCAGTGGACACTGCTTCTTTGGCAGGAAGAGGACTGAACAGCTCCTGTACCCAACTCCAGCCTCCAGGGAACCAGAGAGGATGGGTGTGTGCTAGGCAGTCATCTCAGGACGTGGAGCTGTCTCTCTGGGCAGAGCCAGACTAACAACGGACCCCCATGGGCAGCAGAGTGTAATTGAGAAGATGGAATCAAGCAGCATTTGGAGTCCTGGCCCTGCCGCTTTCTAATTGGGTGGCCCTGGAACACCGGTCAGATACATTCTCGGAGCCTGAGTTCTCATTCTGTGGAAGGGGAAACGAATACCAGCCTAAGAGGGCCTAGGACACAAGAGGTGCTCGACTGCACTTGCTGCTAACTGGCCTCCGACCCACAGCCCGCGCTGCCTGAGCCCTCCTAACCCTAACTCTTACCCTAGGGAACCCTCAGGGCATTCCATCGGCCCTGTTCTGAATAATAATGGAAGTAGCTAATAATTCTTGAGGAGAAGCAGTCTCTGAATATTAATTAGCTAATGTCACCCGAAAAACAGAATGTTTTCTCCAGCAATCTTTCTGAAGTGTTCTTCCAATTGCCATCAGATGGCTTTAAGGGGGTAGGACTCGTACCTTTGATTCAGGAAGAAAGTTTGACACCAGAGAAATTTCATTTTGGGAAAACGCAAGTCAACAAAAGAGTCAGCACGGAGACTCTCTTTAAAGGACTCCTTTCTAAAATCCTACAGAGCTGACCCCTGGGAGGTTTTCAAAGATATTTGCTGAATGAATGGATTCATGAATGGACAGATGGACATCAGCTGGAAAGAAAGAAATTGGACTTCAATGGACAGACTGGCCAGAGTGCTGGTGGCCAATGCTACTGGGCCTTGATGGACTCTAGGTGCTGAGCTGCTGCAGGAGGCCGTGGAGACCATCTTATTCTTAGTCAGCTCCACCTTGCTATTCACAAAGTTAATTATTTAATGTGCTATTTGGAAGTTGGGAAGAGTTGGGGCAAGCAGTCAGAAGGATGGAATCCTTTGCTCAACTTCAAAGATCCTTTCTGCAGCCCAAGTCCTCTAAGATTCTGATGCTCTTTGATATTCCCAACGGAGACAACGATCCATGATCCAACAAAATCCAGGCCAGATTAAAGGGCCAGGCGCTGAGTCTGTGTGCCCAACATAGAACCACCTGGAACCAAGGCCCATTAGGATCTCGCTCCTGCCTGCTGGCTTGTCTCCTTGTGTGTCCCAACACCATGCTGACAGATTGGTGGAGCTGGTTTCTTCCCCCCCAGAACAATGTTTGATGAGGAGTCTGTTTTATTAAAATATTTTCCGCTGGATGCTTCCTGTGTTTCAAGAAGTTGGTCTTGCCAGCTGGAGCTGATGACAGTTGAGAAAAACATATCCAAGTGCTGTTGTGACATGGCATTTGGAAGCGCAGGAGCACAATCGGGGCGGGCAGGCAGCATGGGAAGAGATGCAGGAAAACACTCAGGTTGCACCAGAAATGTCACTGGCATTATGGGAGAACAGCCCTCCATTTAAAAAAATGTGAACAGAAACTCCTGGAATGATGTCCTAAAATGTACCTCTGTCTCCTGGTGGGCTAGAGCCACCGTGGTATATGGTCACAGAAAACCTGTCATTTATTTTCTATCACTGCCACTCTGCCCATCTATCAAACTAGCCCCATGCTCCCCATCATTTCAACCCCAAATGTTTCCCAAACAGAAGTCTAAAACAAGGCACATTGCTGAAAAAACAGAAAAGTGATACTGACGCACTTCTGGTAACGACCAGGAGGATGGGCTTACCAGACACTGGCCCTCTGGCACACCCTAGAGAGGCATCCCCTATCCTTGGGCTGGAAAAGCCACAGTGTGAGTAAGCGTGACAGGAAGTCCAACCTCCAAGTGAGAGCTTGGCCACAAAACAAGTAACGCTGTTCTGGAGAGTGTGGAGTGTTGTTGGTCTGAGGTGTTTGTGTGTAATGCACTGATATTCTGGGTTTGCATTTCAGTATCTACAGGCCAGTGACTCTGTATCCCAGGACAGTTTCTAAAAGATTTAGCCCAGTTTTAAAGAGGTGGCTTTAAAGAAAAGTGACGAGTTTCATGCCCCTAAGAAGAAATCTTCAGGGTCTGAGGAACTCTGAAGCCATGCAGCATTTTCTCCACAAGGGGGCAATCAAAGCCCACGCTAGTCACGGCCAGGGAGCAAGCCCTCAGTATTCCCAGTGTCCCATTGCAGAGCAAAAGTTAAACCCACACCCGACTTCAGGAGTCCTCTCTTCCAAATTGTGCATAACCAAGTGTCTCCCAAGACACACATCCGTACCCGCACCCACACACACTCTCCGTTTCCCGGAGCTTTCTGGGCTGGAGGGCTGGTTCTATGACGGCGCGGCAGTCTCAAGCAATACTGTACCATAAACCAGAGAATCCAGGAAAAGCTGAAGTCACAGCCTCGGTGAGGCCACAGCTTGACATTTCGGAATCATTTCTTCCTTTCAGCTCCTTTTCTGGCTAAGACCTGCCATCTTCCCTAACTTCTTTCCCTGAGAACTTTTCTGAGTAGGGCAGACATGAGGAGCTTTCCCCAAGGGTCCCTGGGCACTATTTTTGATTCTCTCAACAACCCTAGATCCTTTCAAGGCATCACAGGACACCAGTGTGTCACTCCTGAGTTGTCTGGGCAGAGACTATGGGCTGTGTGCCCTGCATCCCTCTGGCGGAAGCAGGACTGCCTTCTCCAGGAGGTTCTGGAGTCGAGGCTGTGGGCAGCTGTAAGCCTCCCAACTCAGGCGGCTCAACCTGGTCACTGCACATCCACCCGCCTCATCATTTACCTCATCTATCCAACATCTACCCAGCAAGTGACTCTAAGCTGGGTACTATGCTGGGGACCGGGTATAACACCCAGTGCCTGCCCCAAGGGGCTCCGCGCCCAAGGGGAGGTAGAGAAGCAAAGCCGTAACACAATAAATGCTGTGGCACAGGTGAGCAAAGGTGCTGGTGGGGTCGGGCAGCAGGCAGGCTCAGTCTTGTGCATAAATCTGGGCTCTAGAGACCTTAAGCCCCAGGCCTAGAAAGGTGGCAGCCCTCGTTAAATAGGAAGCCTCCTTGACCAGGTTCCTAACTCTCTCCTGCTGACCCTACATTTTCAGCATAAGGAAAGGCCTGGAACTTCCTGACCCTGTCCAAGTACCCTTCGGGCATCACCACTCAAAACTCAGCTCAGGTGCCCAGCTCCCTGGCCTCTGGGGCCTCCCACTGGTGTGACAACTGCTAATGGAAGCCGACACTGAAGATCAAGCCCTGCTCCCCGACTGACCTCTTTGTGAGACACCTGCTCGGGGCCCCAGGGAAGCTTTTCAAAGGCTGGGCTGCAGCATGGGCTCCAGAAAGCGTCGGCCCCTGCAGGATTCTTGCAGACAGAGGGGAGGGGAGCAAGGGGGTACTCACTGCTCAGGGCTTGGGACAGACGTTCTCCGGCCTTCTACTGTGATGTTGCTCTTCGGTCTCTTAACGACGTGTGGACGGGGAGGGCGCACCTAGAATGGGCACAGGGAAAAATCCCAGAGAAGGAGTGAGTTGGAAAAGCCATACAGGAACATTCTGAAGATTTGGAAAAGCAGCCCCAAAACAAACGTCAAGGGATTGTCACAGTATATGCTCAAAGGCTCTGCTTCTCATGGAAACATCGCCATTGAATGTGCAGTGGCTACATGAACCAGAATGCTGTGGCTCTTCTGCGGAGCTTGGTTTCCTCAGCTGCAAGTGGGAGATGGTTGCCCCTGCCTCCTCACAGGGCAGCCAAGAGGGTTCAATGAGACACTGTCTGCACAGGACCTGGAACAAAGAGGCCCTCATTAACAGTAAGTCCTGCTCACCTTCTTCTGGAACCCAGAAACTGGTTTGGTAGAACAAAAAGGTTTTACTCAGACTTTGTTTTTAGAGTACATGTGCTCGTTTTGTTCTTTTTACAACTGAATGACAAGATACTTATTTTCCTCTCTAAATGGGAGGGGGAAGAGAGCAAATAATAGCATTAGGGAGTGCCAATCAAACCACCTTTCTGCTGCCTAGGGACATCCTGAGCAGGCTCAGCACGAAGGCCGCACCCCCCGCGTGGCCACCGCTCTCACTGCACAGACCTGGCTCGAGGGTCGGCGACGGGTGTGTTTGACGGTGAAGCACACAGTTCCCTAATCCGTAGCTGGCTGCCGCAACAGGGTGGATTTTTTATGATCTGCCACCTCTGAAAGCCAAGACGAGGGCCCATAGAAAAAGACAGCCCTCTCCCACCAGCGCCCATGACTGGAGTTAGGCTAAGAATTTTTAGGTGCCCTTAGAAGGATACTCATTTGATCCAATCAACATTACATGGCTTTAAATTTGGCACCATCATCTCTGAACATTTTCAATGCCAGAGAGGGAGTGGAGAGAGCGAAGCTAAGAAAGTCTATCTGTGAATTTCATTGCCAATAAAAACGACTGAGCATCCCAGTGCAGGGGGCTGATGCTCTCTCTGTAGATGAGGGACCAAGATAGGAAATGCCAGAATTGCTGAGGTTCGCGGACAAGATGGGGAATGAGAGCACCCACCTGCTCCAGTTCCTGCCCACCTCCCCCTGTACCCCCCTCCCCCAGCAATTTGTGGGCGACACAGCACAACGGCTTAGGAACACAGATTACTGAAGTTGGGTGCATAAACTGTAGAGTCCCATCCGGCCCTCAGGTCTCTGCACGTCTGGCCTAACCAAAGCTTCTCCTGTGGAGCGGCCAGTCTGATCTCAGCCTTGTTTGGCAAATCAGAGATGTGGTACAAGCCAGGTGCATTCCACCAAACTTGCTGTCCTCTTCTCTGGGGTTACTGTGAATGTCCGACGAGACGATGTGGGGAAAGGCCTGACACACAGTGGGGGCCCAATAAATGCTCACCTTGCTTCTTTGTGACCTTATCAATAACAAAAGGAAGATGAGGGTGGAGGAGGCTCTGAATCAGAAGATGAGATTTAAGATGCCCTTACCCTGCCTAGCATCCTGCTCAGTGCCTGGTATTATAATGGTTGCTCAGCAAGATTTTTAGAAACAAATGAATGTAGCTGCTTGGAATCTCGGAAGTGCATAATAATGTTGCTATTATTATCATTGTTATCAGAACAGTGCCTGCCACAAAGCAGACAACCAGTCACCATGTGCTGAATAAACGAATGAGTATGTTCCCATCCATTCTAACTCCGAACTGGTTTCGCCAACCACAGTCAGACTCCTCTCACAGCTGGGAAACAGGATTGCCTGGCTGGAATGTCCCCCGAGATTTTCACCACAAAGGCAGAGGTGCAGTGGGGCTCGTCCAGCAGTTCTGCTCTGCCCCAGGGGTTCTGGGGTGGGGGTTTCAGGAAAGGTCAGACATTAAGGCCTGTCAGCCTGTCCTTGCCCACGGCTGCTCCTTGCTACAAGAAAGGCAGGTTAGGAATGTGAACTTGTGGCTGAAATGGGGGGATTAAGTTTGTGGCAACTTCAACGGAACTTGCAACGTGGTGAAACATGGGGAAAAAGAACAACAGAGCTAATTAGACGAGCTGAGCTGTCAGCGCGCTGCTGAATGGCTCAGCGCCAACAAACAAAAGGAACGGGCTGGCAATCAGCAGGATCGATGGAGAAGACTGCTTCATTAGGGATGATAAAACAGACAGAGCAGGGAGGGGGCGGGGGCAGGGAGGAGGGTAAGGCGGGGGAGGGAGAGAAAGCACAACAGACCTGGAGACAGGCACCCGCATGGCTACGGACACACCCAGAGTCACGCACACCTGACTGGTGTGGACAAAGCCAGACACAAAATTATACTCAGCAACAACCATCCAGAGACATGCACAAGGCCTCGAGATGCTGACACACACACTGTCTCACAAACACACACTCACAGAGGCACGCACAGGAGGCAAAGGCCGTGCGTGAATCTCTCTCTCTCTCTCTCTCTCTCACACACACACACACACACACACACACACACACACACGGCCTCAGACGTACTGCCAGAGCCACAACCAGGCACAGACACGCACAGACAAAATGGTTTAATTAAGCCCGAATCACAAGATGATGGAGACAACTGGCCGTCATATTTCAGCGATCACATCCGTCTTTCTGGGGGGTTTAGGAAGGGTGGGGGCTGCGGATAAGGGAAGAAACCACATGCACACACAACAGCCACTGGCCCCACCAGTGGTAGGATCCCAGCAGTGTCAGGGGAGAAAATGCTAAACAGGGATTTTGAGCCCTGTTCAAGGGGGACTTGAGGGGGAAGTTTGGAAACCAGCCAATTCCCCACTGGATTTAAAACCTGAGAAATCTAAGTCGGCAGGGTTAAATGTGTATTGAATACAAAAGCACCAAGTACATTTGATTTTAATGGTGAGGAAGAAATAATAAATACAGAGCTTATAAAGCGCTTCCCGTGCGGCTGACCACAGCCTGCCTCTCCCCTGCCCGCCCCGACCCGCTCCCCCTAGTCCACCAGACACCGGCGAGGCTTTCTTCTGCTCTTTCCTTTTTCTTCTTTTTAAAAAGAAAATCTAAATCCTTTGGTGACATCTGAACTCTAGCCACAGGTGCCAGGCCACAATGCTCCTTCCAGAAAGGCTGAATGGCTAGCTCCCGCGCTCCCGCTACCCTGGGCCAACGGCTGCTCCTCTGCCCAGAACATTTGCAGCTAAGTGACCTGGTAAAGCCCGGTGGGGGTCAGTGGTTCCTGACATGGGAGCTTGTCCGGTCGTCCTCTTCGAGGCCTTTGAGGGGTTCCACACCCCACCTCTCCCAGATTCACCCCTTGTGTGTAGTGGCACCCACCGGAAGTGTTCACACGAGTGCACTTGGAGTGAACAGACCCTGGGGTGCTGGGGACCACAGGGCCCAGAAAACACAAACCTTCTAGCACTCCCAAATTAGTCCCATAGTGACCCTGCTTGGCAGAAGAGGTTTGGGTAAGCAGAAGTGGGGTATATGTGCCCACTTCATGCCATAGACTGTGCCAGGCACTATACACATATGACTTTATCACCCTCATCAGGTGGGTGTTGCTAAAGCCATTTTACAAATGATGAAACTAAGGCTCAGAGAAGGTAAGTGTCTTGCCCAAGGTCCCACAGCTAGGAAGTAGCTAAGCTGTGATTCAAACCTTTTTGCTGTTTGTGCCTCTCTGACTTCCAAGCCCAGGAGAACTGGTTCTGCTAGGCACCTGGCCTCTTCAGTGCGCAGAACCCAAGGGGCGGCTCATGGCCTCCTGCACGAGTGCAGCAGCGGGGCTGCTGCCACTCAGGCTTTTCCAAGGGCAAGGTTTGCCTTCCCAAGTCCTCAGCTGCCAGTGGATGTGCCCTGCCTCCCCCACAGATCCACACAAGCCCCCGCACTGGTGAGACAACATGGAGTCCACGGGAGCCGTCTCTAGTACCTGAGTTTTTGCAAGGGGAGCAATCCTGCCCTGGATCATGTTTTCCCAGAGATTCCCTGCCTGCCTTGGATCCTGGGTGTCTACAGGGAATCCTGGGAGCTGCCCACTGGGTGACTTTGGTTTAAGGAAAGGCTGCTTGGTGAGGAGCAAGGAGAGGCCGTGCCGAGGCAGGCCTGGGCTCAGAGGCCAGCTTGGCCTCTTATCATCTTTGTGGTCTTGGTGGCAAACTGGGGAAATAGCATCTGCCTCCTCCGGACTGTGGACAAATGAGACAATAATAAACAAGTGCCCAGCACAGTCCTCGGCACATAAAAAGTGCTTGATAAGTGTTAATTCTCTTCACTTCTGTATCCCTGCCAGGACCTATTCTGCCCTAGAGATTCTACTCGAAGCCCAGGAGGCTGCTGATTAGTTTTTCTCAACTGAAGGCTCTGCCCCCATACTTTATACTAAGATGGACTCCATGGAAATGGAGATAGAGGGCCAGGGAGCTTGGTAAGCCGGAAAGACCTCGGAGTCTAGAGTCTGGCGACCCCTATCTGCAGCTGAAGGACTTGCGTTAAGTTACTGAACATCAGTCTTCTCATCTGTAAAATGAGTGGAGATGATGCCTAATTCACAGAGTTACTATTAGGGCTCAACTGGGATGATGTGCCTAAGAACGATCTGCTGACTAGAAAAATCCTAGGCAAATGATGGTTATTAAGAAACTGGGTCATTCCTTAGAAGCTGGAAGATTTAAAAACCTGTTAAGAAGAATAAGAACCACTACTGTGTGCCAGGCACTATGCCAGGTGCTCTACAAACATCATCCACGTGCCTTCTACAGCAACCCTCTCTGATGAGGGCAAAGGAGAGAGAGAAGGGAGGCTCAGGGAGCTTCTCGACTTGCCCAAAGACACACAGCTTTGGTGTTAAGCCCAGCTCTGCCTATTCCCCAAATCCATGTTGCTAACGACTGTACTGAACCCTCACTAGATCACTTAAGGTCTGACCCAGAAGGGGCTTCCTGTCCCCCAAAGAAGTTTCTTTTTGCTGTCTGTGCCTTCCTTCCAATGACGGTGAGCAGAAACGTTCCAGCCCCTTGACAGCTGCGCTGATGAGGGTTTGGGCTAATCACGGTTTGACTGGGGTATGGGATGGGTCTGTCACATGTGGCTGGAACTGTAGACTCACAACTGCCACAGACAAAGGCATCCAAACCCCCCAGCCTCCACCCCAGCCCTCTAATTCCCACACAGGGTAGGGAAGGGAAAGAAACAGTGCCAGAGAACTTTCCAACATCCCCACAGAGAGCCGCAACCCAATTGATGCTGGGTGCGCGCACCAAGGATTAACCTCAGACATGGTTCAGGCAGGCCCCTGCACCCCTCGGCCGCCACCCCTTTCACAAGATGGAGTTGGACGGTGCATTGGAGAGGGCAGGAGGGGGTTAGGATATGAATCGCAGCTGGGTGGGAACCTGACCGCTTGTGCTTGGCTGCAGGAGCACAAGCAGGTGGCTGCTCGGAATAAGAGACAGAGAAACTCTTCTCTTGGTAAACAGCCCTCACCAAATGGTCCTGACAAGTTGCCCACTTTAAAGGAAGCTGCTAAAGTTGTTATGCCTCAGCACGGCTAGTCTGAGCTTACAAGGAAAGTGACTTCACTGATGCTGAACATGGGTCCCACACCCAATATTTTCCCACGGTATTTCTCTGTAAAAAACATGGACGGGTCTCTGTTCCTCGTCCACCCTGTTCCCAGGTGTTGGTGGGTTTATCACATCCCGTCCTGCTCTTCCACCCTTCCTTGGCACCTCACTTGGGAAGGTGGCGCTCTGCGTGAAGCCCAGGAGAGGAGGAGCCCCTGTCTCCCTCTGAGCCGGGTCATGTTCTCTGGGCATAGCCTTACCCTCGGGAAGGGACACCAAATGAATTTCCAAACCAAGATCTGGAGGGAACGAGATCTGTGCTGTCTGACTTTTGCTTCCTTTGTGAGAAAGAGGCGGTTAGAGAAGGGCTTTTAAAGCTCGTGGGCCAGAAATACAGCCCAACCTAGGGGATTTGCTCAAATGATGCACACACAGCAAACACACCACACAGCGGCCCTGGTACCTACATTTCTGACCTGCAAGTCGCCAAACTGACTCAGAAAAGGGGAGAGAAGCCCAGAAAATGCAAGTTCGGGTTCATGCCACGCAGACAGGGAAGCTGAAAAAACCGAATTCCCAGTTTTCTTTTGCAAGGCAGCTGAGTTCACACTCCCAAGGTTTAGTCAGGCAGGGAGACGCTCAGGCAGTGTTAGGTGGGGAGGGCGGAACCACCGGCTACTCACGGGCCTGGAGCGCTGTATCTTGGGAGGCGGCAGGCGGGTGGGACGGAGTCTTTCTGGCTGTGTTAAAGTGAAACTTAAGACATCAGTACACACGGAGAAGGTTGGATGCATTTCCACACACAGCTTGAGAGCAAGTGTCTAGTCACTCAAGCCAGAGCCTGAGGGCTGTCCTAGATGCCTCCCTCACCCCCACAGCAACTGTCCCTGGGTCCTGCACATTCCATTTCTGAGGCCCGCCCCACTGCTATTTTTTCGTTCTAGCCTTGCCTCTGGTCTGGATCACTGTCAGCATTTCCCACAGGGCCCCCTGCCTGGATCTCCTCCAGCCATTCCCCACACAGGCCAAGGGGGGGTCTTCTAAAGTGCAATATGACCCTGCCACACCTCAGCTTCGAGACCTCTGCTGCCCCCACTGCCGCCTCCTTGATTACATGTTGGAATGAAAATATTTTGGAAGTTCTGGTTAAATATACTATTAAAATTAATTTCATACGCTTCTTTGTACTTTCTTAATGCAGTTACTAAAACACTTAGAATTCCATATGTCATGCACGTGTGGCTCCCATTACATTTCTCTCGGAGAGTGCTTGGTGGGAGGGATCCGTCAGACGTTAGACCTGCCATACAACCTCTTCTCTGAACCTGACTCCAGCAGGATAGGGGCCGTGTCTCAGGGGTCCCTGGATCCCTGGTACCCAGCACAGGGCTTGTGAGAGTGGCCTGAGGGGAAAGTTGGTCCAGGGACTTGGTAGAGAACCAGGGTCCCTCATGGCACTCTGAGCGCACATCTGGATAGAAATACACTGTGGTTTCCAGATCCTCAGCCATTAGGTGGGAACGTGGGCCAACCTGTGCTTGGTGTCCCTCCTTCAGTTGGAGGCTCTCTGGGAGTTGGGGATGCTACCCAACGAGATGAGCATGGCTGCCCACTGGGCCATGTTTCTTCCCTTTCATGGCTTACTGGAATCGTGTGGGACAAAGGGGAATGGAGACCCCCAGCTCACACTGCATCAGGATGGAAGTAGAAGGATGGTGGGGTGGAAGCCCCCTCCATGGATGCACAAGTTGCTGCCCTGTCAGATGCCCCACTCTCACACATACCCCTCTATTTCCCTTGTGCTTGGCCACTCTACTTCCAGATGACCACCTCCTCCAGCACCACAGCCCTCACTGCTTGTCACCTCTGACCTGGGCTGTTCCATCCCTGCTGGCTGGGGCGGCAGTGTGGTAGAGTGCTCAGGAGGCAGCCTCTAGGGTGAGAGGGGCTTGGACCAAACCCCAAACCCCCTCACTCTCTAGGTTCCCCCGGCCTGATTTAACCATCTGAGCCTCACTTTCCTCAGCCGTATACACAGGAAACGGGGCCACCTGCCTGAGGGAGCTGTTAGGAAGATTCAAGGCGATGTTCGCCTAGATCTTTGCACGGTGCCCCCAGGAGATGTTGGCAACTATCACCATTAGCAGGTTTCCCTGCCTCCACCCTCTTCCATTCCCAGTCCATCTTCCACACTTGTTCCAGAGTAGACTCAAAAAATACATGCCCAATCATGTCACTTGCCAGCTTAAATCATCTCAGTGGAAGGGTGGCATCCCCCAAGGTGCCTTTTGAGAAACACCATCCCGGGAGAGGCACTGTACGAAGGGAAAAAAAGGGGGGTCCCGAGGCAGACAAGCTGTGCAAGGCTGTCCACTGTCTTGCTCCTTTTGGAGGGTCACAATGCTGGGCAGCATGGCAAAGGCTGCCAAGTCTTACAATAAAAAACTTACCCTGGCAGGCAAAAATCCTACTGACTCTTTCTCTCAAAAGTTCTGTTCCTCCAATTTATGTGAGCACAGACTCACTTTCCCCATAACATCTATTAATATACCCCTGGAAAATGTCACCTGTCTGTTTGAAGCCCTCCAGATTCTGGGACCTCCCCACACACCTCTGCAGTCTCATCTCTGGTGCACAGCCGCCCCAGCTTGTTTCCCCAGCCCTGCCTGCCCACTTGCTCTCCCTGGAAGCCTCTCGCATTTTTTGCGCTTTCATGCTGGGCCCTTTGCCTGAAACACCCTCCCATTTCCTTTTCTCTCACTCCTGGTGGCTCTCATTCATCCTTTGCTGCCTGGCTCAAGCACCGCCTCCCCCAGGAGGTCCTCCGTGCCCTTCCCTGAGCAGTGTGGGTTAGGTGCTCGGCCCCTACCTCCCCACCTTGTATTCACAGCACACAGGTTGTCTCCTTTCTCCATTTCTTCTGGGGTCTAGTGTGGTTCCAGGTACATAATAGATGCTCAGCACATGATTTTTGGCTGAAACTTCACAGCATGTGTTGAAACTCAACAAACGTTAGGGTTCCAGATTCTGTAATTAACTGATTTTCCTTCAATTGTCATCAGGAAGTGCTGGTTCTTTTGCAATTGAATTTATAAATGGTAGTAGGAAAGCAGCCTCTTGACCACATCCACCCTGGAAGCTGACAGAGGAAACCATGGGGATTGTAAGATTCCAAGAAAGGGTGATGTGGAACAAAGGTCCTGAGTGAGACAATGAGGGCCCCACAGCATGGACACCAGGTGTATTCCAGCATTGCCCCAGGGCCAGGCACACAGCGGACACACACTCTGCTTCCTGGAGGAGGAGGAGCAGGGCTGCTGGGCCACGGTGGTCGCAGTTTCCCAGGATGCTGGGGTGGGAGGACAGGGATGCAGGCTGGGGAGAGCTGAATTCTCGGGATAATTAGAACAGGCCACGGGGGGTGAGTGGTGGTGTTTGAGCAGGAAGGGGGGTAAAGAGAGAAGCTAGGGAAGGCTCAACCCAACACACCGTTTCTCAGAGCGTGGCCCCAGTGCTCAGGAAGCTGAATCCGAGACTAACTGAACGTGGGGACTACGGCAGTGTGCAGCGGGGCTTGAGGAGCCCGCAGAGCTGGCCAGGACTCAGTGAGAGTCACTTAAGTCACTTCCATGGGCCGGGAGCCTCCCCATCCCCCACACTCCCCAAGAGCAGAGACCTGCTCTCATTCTTGTTGGCACCCCCAGCCCACAGCCACAGGAGTTTGTTCATCTCTTCCCAGGGCCTTAGTGGCAGGGACACTTTTCCTTCTGTCGACAAAGAAAGACTGGAGAGAGGTACAGAGACCCACCCAAGGCCCCCAGGCAGTGATGGGGAGCACTGGGAGCAGACCTCAGGCCTCTGGACTGCTAATCCGGTGCTCTTCCCATTGCTGGAGGAGGAGGAGACAAAACCAGAAAAGCCTTAAAGCAGAAGGAACAGAGAACTGAGTGGTCCCAGGACCTTTGCACAGAAGTCACACTATATGCGATCCTCCATTCCCTGGCTACACTGCCTTAAGTGAGTTCAGAAAGGCTGGGCCTTGGAATCTTTTGCTAAGAAGAGTTCTCTTCCACAATTCATCTGGCACTTCCTGAGCTGGGCCGTGGCAGGAGGGATAGTGGGGCTGGAGGTCTCGATGATCAACACAAGCACCTGCCTTCTTGCAGGCCACGTCCAGCTGGGGAAGCAGGGACCCTCTCACAGAACGGAAGGATTCCTCCCATGTAAACTTATGGAACAACTACGAGGGCCAGGTCTGGGGGATCCAGGAGAACAAGACACGGTCCTTGTCCTGAAGGAATGTACGGTCTAACGGGGTTTGACCTACCTCACAGAAGAATATCTTTCTTAGACTACAAGGAGTATTTGGGCTAAAGCCCCAAGAAGTACACTTTGTGTTAGAAAGACTGGGGCTCATGTCTCGGCTCTGTCATTTTCTAGCTGAGTTCAGTGCTGGCTCTGCCACTTGGGTAAGTTACTTAACCTCAGTCTCAGTTAACTCTTCTGTGAAATGGCAACAACTCCCGAATCACAAGCACTGGTGCGAGGATGCTACAAGAGTGTGATTACAGCTGTGCGAGTCTCTGGTCCGGCAACAGGAAGATGAAATGGGACCATCCAATCCTCTGTCCTCCCGGTAGACCAACAAGTCTTTCTAGAAAAGTCCTGTGGATGTGAGGACCTTGATTTTCCAAGGGAGCGTGCTGTCAGCAAGGCACTGTTGAAGGAGCCTGGATTTTAATAATAATCTCTTCTATTTTTATGCTGCATTTTCCTTTCAAAGCATTTCCACTTCTCTTCTTTCCTTTGAGCCTCATATGCCCTGGTGAGGCAAATTAGAGGAGGATTATTTCCCTCCTATAGAGACAGGACATAGGAGGCCCAGAGAGGTTAAGGGACTAGTATGAAGTCACACAGCTAGTAGCAGGAACTAAAACAAGCAAGTATTCTTAGTCCATTGTGCTATCCTTGTCAACCCAAATTTCCAAAGTCATCTGGGATGGTTTTTCTAATCCTTGTCCCTTCTGAAGTTGGAATCTATTGTTAGAGATCTGTGTCTTAGAGAAACGGCCAGCAAGAGAATGACTTCCTTTCCTTCCTTATTTGAGCATCTCTTTCCAGTGCTTTCCAAAAGAGGCGTGTGATTCATTTGTTCATTCATTTAACAAGAAGTGGAGTATACTCTGTCCAGGCACAGGGGTACATCACTGAACAAGACATGGTCCTGCCTTCACAGGATGCCCACTCTGAGGGAGGGGGTTATAAAGAAGGGGGGCAGAGGAGGACGGAGGTCAAGGGAGGTACAAAGCAGGGGCTCTGCCACGGGATGGGGGTGGAAGGGAACTCAGGTGCATGGTAAAGCGGAACCACAGAGGTCGCACAAGACTAGAATGAGGGCAAATATGAGGAGAGGGCAGGCCAGGACCATGGAAGGGATGGTGGGGGTCACATAACATAGGGCCTTGAATGTCAGGCTAAGAAGTGTGGGTTTTCTCCCGAGCACAGGGGGAGGGATTTAGGATTTAGGCAGACACAGCAGAGGCCCTGGTGTAAAAGATGGATGGGAAGAGGATGGGTGGGTTTCTAAGGACAGACACTTCTCTCCGGCCACAGGGGCCTGCCTGGGCCTCCATGTTGTCAGCTTACCACCTCTGGCCTCGTGACTACTGGGAGATGTGAACATGAGAGGGTAAGCCCAAAAGCGTGATTGGCACGGAGGTCCCAGAGAAGAGAGGAACTCTTTGGCCTCTGTTGGTCTCTGCATGGCCCTTGGCGTTTATAGCTGTCAGCCGTGTGGGCCAGGTGAGTATGCTCATTGGATATGAACCCACATTTATGAGGACAGCATGTGATTTGCAGTTAATTTGTTGATGCAGCAAAACACATTGTTTCCAAAAGGTCAGGAGGGGAAGCTGTGTTGGAATATCAACTTAATTACCTGGGTGGCACGGATGAGCGGGCACCCTACACTGGGCTGCAAGGTGGAAGATGCTCCACTGTGAGGCGCTGACTGGGGCAGAAAACACAATGTGTACGTGGGGGCCGGGGGAGGGGAGGCAGGGAGCTGGTGCAGGGCAGGCAGCTTGCACAATAGGCAGAGCCCAAGCACCTCCTGCCTGCCGTGTTCCGGCACCTAACTAGCTCACTTGCTAGCCTGGGGAACCCTCAAGCCAGGAACGGGCATCATTACCTCATTTCACAGATGAGGGGAGGCAAAGACTTGCCCAGGTCACATAGAGCAGTGGATGGCAAGCCTTCAGAAGAGGGTCCAAGAGCTCATCTCAAGTTAATCTCGGGCTGGGGCAGGGGTCCTGTGAGGTAGATGGGAGGGGGCTGGCTGTTTAGGAACCAACACGTGGATTTACTCAGTCCCCATGGAGGGCACGACTTGACTCTTCGTTCAAGATCCCTTCGAAGTCAGAAGCAGCACTCCCATTTCACTGCTGGGAAAGTAGGTTCAGGGAGGCAGAAGAGGCGCTACCTAAGGCCACACAGAGGGTGAAACGTCAGAGTCAGTGGGGAGAAAAGCCAGACCCCAACCATGGACTAGTTGTGTGGGGAAGGAGGTGAAAGAACACAGACTTCTGAGGCCACAGGAACCAACCAACTCTGCTGAAGGCTGAGGGCTGTGCATGCAAAGCCTGGGGTGAGGAGGCAACTTGCCTGAGGAGGCAGCCAGGGCCCCCACAGCTCCCCTTTCTGAGGGTCGGAGAAGGTGGGGTGTGCCCAATGGCAGCTGGAGACATGAGAGAGCTGGCCTCTGAGGCTGGCCCAGGGGGGTCTCAGATCCTTTGTGTCTGAAGGGTGTTCTGAACTGTCCCTTTGCCGTCAGACTCCTGTCTAGCCCACATGGAGGAGGCCCTGGCATCCCCAGAGGGGAGTCTGAGATGGATGCTAGGGATTTCTCTGTCCCAGAGATGTGCCCCAACCAGATATGCTGCCAGAAATGGAGAGGGTAAGAGAGAAAATTCACAATTAAACTCTGTTGCTGTTTAACGAGGAAAGAGTTCACCTGGTTAATTTTCCTGGCTAGTAGCCACATCAATGCTCTGACCTGTGCATGAAACGGCTCCAGTTGGGAAAGGAAGACAAAGCTTTCTGTGGCTTTACAAAGGGCCTCTGGGCTGAGAGCAAGGCTCCTCTACTCCTCGGGACTGGAAAGCCGCTATTATGCAAGGTATGGAAATAAAAGAGGGCTTCTTTTGATATGTCTCCAAAAAGGAGTGTATTGAAGCTATATTTGTGTGGAGTGTCTCCTTTGAAATGCCCAACCAGCTCTCTTGGGCACAGCTCTAGCCCGTCCCCCTACTCCCGTCATTATCTCCAATCCTCTTGTCCACCCTCGACAGAGCTGGTCCTGCTTGTTGGGGAGGATCAAATGCTTGCCTCCGCTTCAGAGTTTCTGCAAGGACAACTGGAAAAGACTGGGCACTGGTGTCCTACAGCACTCGCTCTGTGCCAACAGCACGGGCAGGGCCTGGGCCCCCAGGGGGGATCCTGGGACCCTTGGACCCTGAAGCATCTGCAGAGGTAACTCTAAGCTCCAGGCTATAACCTTGGAGGGATGCTCCTCACAAGAGGCCGCACAGGATGGACTTTTACATCATCGCTGAGGAAGAAGTTTCCCTCCCGTCCGCACAGAGTGACAAGGAGGTGATTCTTCATGAGAAAGGGAGGCTGGGAGGAGCCCTTATCTTGGAGCACCCTCGATGGGCCAGGTGTTACTCAGAACATCCATCAGTCCTGAAACACTGGGCAGAGGCTCCATCATGATCCCCATTCTACAGACAGAAGCTGAAGCCTCTGGCCCAAATTCACACCACGTAGTTAGGAAGCCCAGGGCTGGCCGTCGGGCTTCGGTTGTTGCACTCCAGAGTGAGGCTACGTGCCCTGCACTTGCTGTCCTGAGGCACCATCTGTGAGGGGTGCTCAGGACTGAAGGTGGCCCTTGAGGAAAGGCCGCAGCACCTGCCATCGGGCCTGCGGGCCATCATCTCTGGAGAGGGTGTGCTTGGGATTCAGTCGCCTCAGCAGGTCACCTTGTGAGGCCGTCCTCTCAGCCTGGGCCTGGGCCCTCTCTATGCAGGGACGAGTGCTGAGCTGAAAGACGTCTCCGCTTGGTCCTGAGGAGAGCGCATTCTTTCCGATGTTGACAGGAGTAGTATTTTGTAGTGGTGCTGGTTAATTTGTAGTGGCATTTGTGGTTTGAAGCCTTGTCAAGATCCCTGATTACTTCCCGTGCAAGGAGCTCGGCTGATGGGGAAGTTCACATGCTGAACAAAAGCAGCGAGGCAGCTGTGAGGGAAGGCTGCAAGGGGGCCGGGTGACCCCGGCGCTTGGGGGACAGAGGCGGGGGAGGGAGGAGGGCCAGTATGGGGCGGGGGAGGGGGGCCTTTTGTTTTCAGTCAGGTGCAGCTGCTCGGTCTGAATAGGTGGCATCCCATTGGCGGCTGGAGGTCGGGCACCAGATGCGGCCGGTGGCTGGGCAGGGGCAGGGAGCTCTGCTGCCGCGTGCCATTCTCTGCCCAGACAGAAGGAGGAGGTGGTGTTTCACTGCTATCTACACCAGGGTAGCCATCTGGGATGCTATCGAGGGTGCCTGGGTGACATTCCCAGGAGGGGAGGGAAATGAGGAGGGGCTTCCAGATATTGGGAGAGATGATCCCCCTTTGATAGCAGCAGAGGCTACTGTTTTTTGGCACTTGCTGTATACCAGGCCCTGTGCTGGGAGCTCTACATGTATGGTCTCTAATGCTCTCAGCAACCCTGTGGAGAAGGGAGAATCCCCATTTGGCAGATGAAGAAACTGAGGTTGCAAGGCTCGGGGACTGGCCCAGGCCAGGCCTCACAGCTAACAGGTGGCAGAGCCAGGATCCAAGCCCAAGTATGTCTGACCCTGAAGAAGCCCACACTCCTTCCATCAGACCTGATACACAAATAGCAGAAGGAAGATGCTGAAACCCATCCCCTCGAGACTGAGGGTGCTCCTCTCTCCCTAGGGAGTTCTCCCCTGATAGACTCTGAGCTTTCCATTCTGCTAAGTCTGTACTGACTGCACGGAAAGGTTCGACTTTGCAGCTGCCTGCATTGTGTCCTGACTTGGTGAGGGTTTTCTCATTGCATTTAAGGGCCAGGGCCAGCTCAGCAAAACCAAGGCTAATTTATCATCTCCATGATGTCCACCCCAAGCAGTACACCACTAGGAAGCTAAAATAAAGACCTTCTCCTAATTTTGCTGTTGTACAGATAAGATCGCACAGCATCCTCTAGAAAGGGACTCTGGTGATTTTGACAGCATCCTCCTCAAGGTCCACTTGCAACGTGGGGAGCTGGTCATGTCCCTGCCGACAGTCCTCAGTGGGCCACTCAAGACCCCGCCCCTCCCCTCACCAGCCTCATGTCCCACTCCACCACAAGCAGCCCCTTCTTTCCAGCCCTACAGAGACCCTGCCCTGCCTCTCATGTGCCAACGCTCTTTACAATGCATGTGCTCGTCCTCTGTGCCCTTTCTGCACTTTAACTACCTGTGGATTCTGCTCATCCCTCAAATGTCTGTCCGTTCCCTGGAAGCTGTCCCTCACCTCCTGGACTTCTTTCTTCTGTCCCTCCCCTAAAGATGGTGGGCTCCTCGAGAGTGGCGCTGTGTGTACTTCACATCTGGACCCAAGGCCCTGGGTACAAGGCCTGGCATGGGGCGAGTGCAAAGTAAATGCTTGCCCAAGACTGTGGAACTAGCGTCAGCTCATCAGTAAGGCATCGCCCTGCATCTGACTAATCCAGACAAATAGTCATTGTCCTCGTCACTTGAGTCACTCTGTCCACAAGGCGGGCTACATTTCTGGCATGCTTCTGATCAGGAAAAACTCCCAACCTAGAGGTATCCTGGCCTAGCAGGCTGAGGCCAAGGGCCATCCCAAAAAGCAAGAGACTTTTTGAGTGCAATGCAAAAGTGGGAAGCAGTAGGAAACTTAGATGTGAAATATCCCAAACTTTCTCAGTGTGTCTGTTAAAGAAAGACAGTCAGGTTCACCGGACAGAGGGGGTTTTTTAATTCCCTTGGAACAAATGGATGGAGAACCCAGTTTTAAAATTCCTGGGCCCTGGACTACTTTCTATCTGTGTCAAAGTCTACCCCTCCACCGCCTCAGCAGAGTTTAAAATCCTAGCTAATAGGTTAACAACTGTTTTTCTTCAGCTTCAAATGAAGAATATCAGAAGGCTGGGGGAATATGCAGCTCTCCAATTTGTACGGACTGCACACAGCTCCCTGCAATGTGTGTTTGACAGGACTGACATTTTGTACCGCTGTGAGATGGGAAAATGTGTGACATTTTTATTCATGGTGGCGTACGCCCTTGTAATGATCAGCTCTGGTCGATGTGCTTACCGCAGCAGCCCCAGAGCCCTCGGAGAACAAACAGGAACCCAAGGTGCCAGCAGTTCGACTGCCTTATTAAACACCGCCAGGATCCTAACGAAGACCAACTGCTGGAAAATCTCACTGTCAAATCCTCAAGGACATTGTCAGCGCACAGCTAACTGCATATATTTTTCATTTAAAATACTGAAATCCAGCATTGTGCCATTACAACTGAGGGGAGGGGTGCCCACTCCAGCGGCCATTCTGTTAGCTGCTTCTTCCGAGCTCCAGATGCTAGAGCCAGATGCCCAGTGGGGCTCAGAGCTCCAAAAGGGGCGGCAGAGACAGGGAACCGACTTTCCGAAAACCCAGCCCTACCTGCAGGGTGAAAGGCTGAAAGTTATAGGGCTCTGGTGAGAGTCACTTGGAAAGTCAACGCACTGGTTCCCTTCCTAAGCCAAAGCGAATCTGAATCTGCATAATTAGAAAATCCGTTCCCCCCGCAGCCAGCCATCTTCCTGTAGGCGCAACCCATTACATCCTGCATCTTGGTGCTAATCAGCCTTCTGCTTCTCGGCAGACCTCAAGACATCTGTAGGAACACACGGCCGTAGTAGGTTTCACACCTTGGCAGAAAAGCTGTGTGTCAGGGTGCCCACCTGCAATCTCACCACTTGCCTCAATTCAAAGGCCTCAAGGTCAGCGGGCAGGAGGACGCCCTCCCTTCGGCGGTCATTTCTAATTCTGATGCACACGGATGGATGGAAGCCAATCACTTGGCAGACCTTGGATCTTTTCATGCTTGTTACACTAGGTGATTTGCTTATGGCTGCACACACTAACGTACCGACATATTTATTTTGTAAATATGTATTATTTACACAGTACCTCTATTTCCATACTCCAGCCCTGATGCACCAAGACATACTCTGCTGTTTATTTATGGGGTCCTTGGAGTAAGAGGCCTAACAAGGCGCCTGTCTGTGGTTCCTGCAGGTTTGCAACAAACTGTAAGTGGTCGGCTCAACAACGGGATGTTCTACATCCATCATGAAGAGAGGCTTGCATTTTAAGGGGCTGCCCGTAAAGTTGGTTTAGCATAATGCTATACATCATCCTTGGCGGAAATGACCTGGGATGCTGAAGAGCTGGCAACCCAGAAAGTGGAGCCATAACATTCCATGCTGTGGAATGCGGGGAGGGGTGGAGTAAGCTGTGGCTACCCTGGTTACAGGACCTGAGAGAGTGCCAAGAAGGCAAGAGTAGACAGCCCTGGGGCAAAAGCAGGACAGAGAGGGTGGAGGTTGCTGTACCCTAGCTCCTCCAAGAAGGCCATTCTCTCCCTCAGCAGAGCCTTTCACCCTGGGCCAGAGGGAGGTGTCCACTGGCCCCACCCACCCCAACAGATGCTCTCTTCGTCATGGGCTGCAGCTCAGTTCTCGTCAGAGCACGTTGGCTGGAGGAAGAGAAATGCAGCCTGTGTCCAGCCTTTCACCGGTCCAAGGTAAACTTCAGTAGCTCCCATGGAGGGTGTCCAGTGGACCACCAGCTTCTGTCCGTTTCATCCCCTAGATCTCTCTCAAATCTTTCCCTCCTCTTTACCCCCATAAGCAGTGTCCTAGGTCAGGCTGCCACTAGCTCTTGCTAACGATGTTAGCAGCATCATTAGTGGTCTCCCTGTCCGCCTACCTCCACCCCTTCCCACAGTGGCCCAGAGTAAATCTTCCCAGATGCCATCCCCAAAACACAACCCCTCACTGGCTCCTAGACACCCACAGACATGATTCAAGCTCCCCCAAGGCCTGGGGCCTCCTACCTCTGCAGGTAGCTGGCCCTCAGCAGCTGCCTCCCGGCCTCTTCCTTCCCCACGCTAGCCCCGCTCTTCTCTCCAGAGTCAGACTCTCCCACCCTTTGCAGATGTCAATCGCTTTACCTGGAATGCCCTCCTCCTCTGGCTCCACCTGATATACAACTCATCTGTCAAGATCCATAGAAACGCCACCTCGTCTGAGAAGCCTGCCCTGGTTTCCTCAGACATCCTTAGGGCCCCTCTCCAGCCAGTACACCTCTGTCCCTTAGTATTTTTCTTTCCATATGGTTTGTAAATTCTCTCTCCCAGACAAAGAGTGCCATGAAGGCAGGACACACATCTCATTCCTCTGTGACCCTGAGGCCTTGGGCAGGGCTTGGCATCTGACATGCCTCGTTACATGTTAAATACGTCAAAGAAGGAATTAATGAGGGCATAAAAGAATAACTCAGAGTTCTGCCTGGAAAAAAACTCCAAAAGCTTCAGGACTTTTAACCACAAAGATAGAGGGCAGCATGAGAAGAATTCTTCGCTGGGCACTATGGTCTGGGCAATGGAAGGTGTTTGGTAGACAGCCCTGGGGAGAAGCTCCCCCTCTCCCTCCCTGCCTCTGTACAGGTGGGCACAACTGGAGAGTCATGTCTCCCGGCCTTCTGCTGACCGACCGCTTCATCCCACCTGGCCTCTCAAGGCACCATGTTGCCAAGGCTTGACCTTCTGGACACATTCCCTGTCAACCTCTCCAGAAAGTGTGAACAGGGCTCTACCTAGAAGGGGTTTGGGACTGGGACGTCCCAGGGACTGCTGGGAGGTGGCTGTTACCATGAAACCACATGGCTGATGGGCAGCAACGTCTCAGAAAGTCAGTTTAAACTGCTTCCAGGCAATGCTACTCTCCCATCACACTTTGCATTTTAAGTGGGATATAATCAACAATCCCTTGGGAGAAGTCCCTTTTATATATTCTCTTTCTATCTTTTTATTACATTTTAAAATTATTTTCAGTATAAACGAGATGTGATATGATATTCTAGAAGACATGGAACTAAGCAGGCTGACAATAAAACTAAATAAAAAAACAATGACCTACATTAGGAACATGGTCAGTGCAAGCTCAGATCAAGTGTGCAGGAGGCTGGCAGGTGGCCTTTGCTGCCAGGGAGCTCCTGTCCCTGTCAAGCTGTCCCAGGGTCAGGGGAGCTGGGCGGTAAGGTAGAGAAGCCGGGACTTTGAATCTGAATCCATCCTACCAGCCAGGGAACTAGGGTAGGGTCATTGGCCCTACTCCTGCATCTGTTGGGGAAGATAATGTGAAAGAATGCAAGCCCCTGCTGAGCACACTGCCTGGCCCCAGCAGGCATTCAGAAGGGCAGCCTCATTGCTGCTCTTACCCACGTGCTGAGGAATCCGGGGCTCTAATGGTTTATTCTGGGAGCAGGCAAAGCCCCAAATCCAGGCAGCAGCCATGAGCCTTAGCCAGGAGCGGGGCAGAAGCAGAACAGAGTGACCTTGACCTCCACAGCCATCCTAAGCCACACACTGGATTCTAAACATGCCCCAGACCACTGGCAACTACTACCAGAAGCCTCAGGATCCAGATGGAACTGTCGAAGAGCGCTTGATGAGAGGGGTAGAGTGAGGGGGGAGTTCTGGCAGGTTCTGGGTTCTGGCATCAGATATATCTGGTTTGGAATTCTTGCTCTGCCATTAACTGTGTGACCCTGGGGGAGCTGCTTAACCTCTCTGGGCATTAGCTTTCTGGGGATAATAATAACTGCATTGATCTTCTAAGGTTGTTGAGATTAAGTGAGATGATGGCTGTGGATGGGCCTGGTTCACACACAGTAGGTCCACATTATAATGAAAACCAACCCGTCAATCTGACGCCTCCTTATACTGTTGTCTCTTGTTTATTCCTTGTCATCCTTTCCCTCTGGGCATAGCCAGGTTAATCATTTGCCTAGTCCACAGATGGGCTTAGAGATTGATGGGGGACAATGCAACAGGCAGCTCCTGGCACAGCACTCCTGTGGCCACAGGGTGGGGACTCCCTGCACAGCCAGTGACACTGAGCTGAGTCTCCTGGAGGATCTGGCTTGTGGGATATAATTTATTTTCAATATTTTATGTTTTATTTCCCCTTCCCCACTGTGATAAACTCCCCACCTTTGGCACAGAGAATTCTAATCTGAGAAAATGCCTCCTCTGGTCTCGCTGAATCAGATTTCCTGCTCTTGTCCTGCTGGGCTTAATATCTCCCTGGCAGGGAGCTGGATTCTGAGCGGCTCCAGCACAGACCTTAAAAGAAATGCTGTTTTTAGGTTCTGGACACTCCTCTGGCAAAGAGGCCCTGCTGTCACACTGCTGAACATGGACAGACTCGGGGGACGCAGGAGGCCTGTCACTCATGCACGGCAGCACACGCAGGGGTTCTAAAGTGAACACAGGCGCTGCAGAACAACAGCCACCCCTTTTTTGGTTTCTCCTGCTCTGCTGAACTGCCTGGCTGCTCAAGGGCACAGGGCGCGCAGGGAGCTGCCCTCGCCTCTTCCTGCAGTCACTGCCTTTTGTGCATTCACTCCCTCACACTTCGTTGTTCCCCAAACTCTCACTGCGCAACTCGTCTGTGCCAGGCCTGTGAGGGTGCCAAGGTCACAGGTTGAGGCTGACACTGTCCCTGTCCAGGGCCAGTGTGTCATTGCAGGGACAGTGCTGGCCCAGCGCAGGGAGGGCAAGGCTCTGCATGGAGGACTCAGGGAGGGCTTTCGGGGGAAGGAGAACCTGAGGAGGGCCTGGAAGGTGCACGGGATGTTGTCAGGTGGAACACAAGAGGAAGGACGCTCCTGGCAGTGTAGGTGGTGCGGGCTGCTTCATGTCTGGGTTCCGCCAGCACCTAGCAGGGGCCTGGCCCGGAGTAGACGCCCAGAAGAGCGGTGAATGAATGAGTACAAGACTGTGTGCTAGGGACTAGAGAAGGGGAAGGAACTCTGTCCAGGGTGGGGGGCACTTAGCAGAGTCTTACAAGGTGAGGAGGAACTGGCCAGAAGTGGAGGGTGGCAGGTACCTCTAACTCAAAAGGCCTAGCTGTGGGCAGCGAGCTTGGAAGGGGTGACTTCTGGCAGGGCCCTGAAGGCTGCGTAAGTTCTCCTGATCATCAGGAAGTCTGACTGGGGAGGGCATCATGGAGAGGGACCCACTTTCTGGAGAGCCTGCCTGTCTCAGTACTTGCTAGTGTTTTCTGATGTCCCTTGTGCCTCACAGACCACCGGAGGCAGGTGACACGTGACTCCAGGGATATGAGGGATGTACAGAAGCAGCAGGGCTGATGCCCTGGTGGAACTGGGGTGGGGAAGGTTTGGGGAAGGCCAAGGACAGACTAAGAGATTATAGCAAGTAAAGCTCGTGAAACAAGAATGAGTTAGAAGCAGATACTGGGAGCCACCAAAACAAAGGTGGTGCTAGAAGCCACAGGTCTGGCTGAGCTCCCCAGAGTGCAGAGCCGGGGGAGGCAGGCCAGAGCCGAGGAAGGGCCCATCCAAGAGAAGGAGGACCAAACACAAAGCTCAAGACCAAAGAGCAAAGTGCAGCTCAGCTCTTCCATCATGCTGGCCCTACACTCCATCCATCCACTAGGCTCCAGCCGGCTGCCCAATTTACATTTCTTTTTGCACGTTTTAGTCAGACCTTTCTGGAGGCTGTACCTTGGGCCAAAGGAGTGATTTAAAGGCTTGAATTCTCTACTACAACCAGCCAGAGAAAGCAGCGGGGAGCATGTGGGCCAGGTGCCAGGAACTGCAGGGATTAACATGAAGTCGGCTGCCACCCCAGTCTAGAACAGTCTAGAACAGGCTAGAACAGCTGCTGTGTTTGGTCTCTCAGGTTCAGAATCTTCACCAGGTATCTGATTCATAGCCTGAAGAAGGCTGTTCCCACCCTTCCTAGGAAAATGAGCTCTCTGCCTAGTCCTTGAAGCCGATGAGGAGCAAAGGTGTTCATTAAACATTGCATCTATTCTGCAGCAGTCTCCAGCAAGTCAGCAGTGATGAGATGGCAAGCACTTCCTGAGCAGGCTAGCAGGGAACCAGCCTGGGGGCCAAACTGGTTTAAGTTTAAAAAAACGAGATGGGGGGGGTGACATCAGCATTATGGTGGAGTGAGTGGTTTCCTTTGTTGCTCTCCTCTAAATTACAACCAAACAGATACCCATCGACCAACTGAGGATTCCCTACACAGCACAACAGAATGCCTAAGAGATCCAGGCAGCTATACACCTGAAGGTGAGTGGACTGGACCCTGGGGAAACAGTGGAACTAGGGAAGCAGCCTCCTCCTCCTCCCCTAGCAGCAGCAATCCAGGGCACAGATCTTCATGTAGAGGCCCTTGTGAATGTGAGTGGATGTGAGAGCAGCCTGGCCCCACATACATGAATACCTGTGGAGTGGTGGTGGCCCCACCCTGCGGCAGTTGGTGGAGCAATGGCACAGCCTGATCAGCACAACTGTGAGCAGATGGGGTGGGAGTACCCAGCTCCCAGGGGCAGCATCCCTGACACCAACCCCACCAGCAGCAGGGCTACATACAAGTCCCTGGGCCCCTGCCACTGATAATGACACTGGTGAACACAGCAACCCTGGTAGCAGTGCAACAAGCACCCCTAGACACCAGGGAACAGCGGTGCAGGTGGTGCATGGGACAACAGCATCCAAGCCTGTGAAGAGCTAGTGGAGGAACACAAGACCCAGGCAACCAGAATCAAAGTAACCAAAACCATACCCAAATATGAAAGGGGGATTACTATCACAAATGCACTGGCAGAGGATCAGTTCATCAAGCACCATGAAGAACTACAATAACATGGTAGAACAGAAGAAAAATGACAGTTCTCCAGAAAACAAACCTGAAGTCACAGGAGATTACAATCTAACTGACAGAGAATTCAAAATAGCCATCGTAAAGAAACTCAATGAGTTACAAGAAAATTCAGACAGTTCAATGAGCTCAGAAATAACATTAATGAACAGAAGAAGGAATACTTCACAAAAGAGAATGAAGTTCTAGAAAAAAATCAAACAGAAATTCTGGATATGAAGAACACAATGAGATAAAAAATAATGTAGAAAGCATCAGAAATGGAGTAGACCCTATGGAGGAGAGAATTAGTGAGCTTGAAGATAGAAACATAGAAATGTTTTAGGTGAAGGAGGAGAGAGAATTAAGATTTTTTTTAAATGAAGACATTCTTTGAGAAATATCCAACTTAATTAGGAAAAGTAACATAAGGATTATAGGTATTCCAGAGGGACAAGGGAGGGAGAAAGGAGCAGAGAGCTTGTTCAAATAAATAACAGCTGAGAGCTTCCCAAACCTGGGGAAGGAACTGGACATGCAAATACATGAAGCTGACAGAACTCCTAATTACATCAGTCCCGAAAGACATTCTCCAAAGCATATAACAGCAAAACTGTCAAAAGTCAATGACAAAGAAAAAATATTAAGGGCAGCAAGAGAGAAGAAAATAATCTACAATGGAACCCCCATCAGGCTTTCAGTGGATTTTTCAGCAGAAACCTTACAGGCTAGGAGAGAGTCGAATGATATTAAAAATACTGAAAGATAAAAACTATCAGCCAAGAATATTCTATCCAGCGAATTATCCTTCATATATGAAGGAGAAATAAAAGCTTTCCCAGACAAACAACAGCTGAGTGAGTTCACTGTCATTAGAACTGCCCTACAAGAAATATTGAAGTGAGCCCTCCCACCTGAAACAAAAAGGCAAAGGTTTACAAAGCTTTGTGTTAAGGAGATAAACAGACAGATAAAATCATAAAATTGCAGCTCTATATCTGAATAGGTTAGCAAACACTTAATTATAACATAAAAGATAAAGGGAAAGAAAGCATCAAAAATAACTATAAACACTTAAATTTTATCAGAAACTCATAACACAAAAAAGAATAATTTGTGACAAAAAAACCTAAAACAAAACAGGGAAGGGTAAGAGGAAAGGGTTGGAACCTGTGTAGGCTAACGAAGCTAAGACACTCCCAGAAAAAAGACTATCTCATCTTATGAGATCTTTTATACAAACCTCATGGTAACCACAAAACAAAAAATCAGAGCAGAGTCATAAATCATAAATAAAGAGAAAATTGAGAAAACCATCACAGAAAACCACCAAACTTAAATGGCAGACGCAAATACAAGAAAAAAAGAAACAATGGAAATATAGAACAACTGGAAAATAAAAGATAAAATGGAGTACTGAGCCCTTATATACAGTCACTTTAAATGTAAATGTATTGAATTCACCAATCAAAAGACACAGAGTGGCTAGATGGATAAAAAACAAGATCCAACAATATGTTGCCTCCTGGAAACACATCTCAGCTCTAAGACAAACAAAGGCTCAGAGTGAGGGATGGAAGATGATACCCCGATTGAATGGCAAGCAAAACAAAGCAGTTATAGCCATACTTATATCAGACAAAGCAGATTTCAAGATAAAAAAGATAATGAGAGACAAAGACGAGCATTATATAATGATAAAGAGACATTCTACCAAGAAGACATAACACTTATTAACATACATGCACCTAACGCAGGAGCACCAAAGTATATAACACACCTGTTAACAGAACTAAAGGGAGAAATTGACAGCAACACAACAATAGTAGAGGACCTTAACACCCAACCTGAATCAATGGATAGATCATCCAGACAGAAAGTCAACAAAGAAACAGTGACTTGTGTGAAACACTAGACCAAATGGACTTAACAGATGTATGTATAGAACATTCCATCCCAAACCAGCAGAATACACATTCTTCTCAAGTGCACATGGAACATTCTCAAAGATAGACCATATGTTGGGAAACAAGGCAAGTCTCAATAAACTTAAGAAGGTTGCCATCATATCAAGCATCTTTTCTGACCACAAAGCTATGAAATGGAAATCAACTACAAGAAAAAAACTGGGAAAGTCATGAATATGTGGAGACTAAACAACATGCTACAGAACAACTACCAGATCAGTGAAGAAATCAAAAGAGAAACCAATACCTGGAGACAATGAAAATGAAAACACAACATACCAAAACCTGTGGGATGCAGCAAAAGCAGTACTAAGAGGGAAATTTATAGCAATACAGATACAAGAAACAAGAAAATCTCAAATCCAAGCTTACCCTATACCCAAAAGAACGAGAAAAAGAACAAACAAAGCCCAAGTGAATAGAAGGAAGGAAATAATAAAAATCAGAGCAGAAATAAATGAAATAGAGACTAAGAGACTAAGAGAAAGGATCAGTGAAACCAAGAGCTGGTACTTTGAGAAGATAAACAAAACTGACAAACCTTTAGCCAGACTCACTGAGAAAAAAAGATAGAAGACTCAAATAACTAAAATCAGAAATGAAAGAGGAGAAATTAAAACAGACACCACAGAAATACAAAGGATTATAAGAGAATACCATGAAAAGCTATATGCCAACAAACTTGATAACCTAGAAGAAATGTATAAATTCTTAGAATCATACAACCTCTCAAAACTGAATCAAGAAGAAATGGAGCATCTGAACAGACCAATCACAAGAAAAGAGATTGAAATGGTAATCAAAAACCTCCCAAAAAAACAAAAGTCCAGAACCAGACGGCTTCTCCGATGAATTCTACCAAACACTTAAAGAACATTTAATTCCTATCCTTCTCAAATTATTCCAAAAAATTGAAGAGGATGGGATGCTTCCTAACTCATTCCATGTGGCCAACATTACTCTGATACAAAAACCAGACAAACACAAAAAAAGAAAATTATAGGCCAATATCGCTGATGAATAAAGATGCAAAAATCCTCAAAAAAATATTAGCAAATCCAATACAACAATACAAAAGGATCATACATTGCGATCAAGTGGGATTTATTCCAGGGATGGAGGGATGTTTCAACATCCACAAATCAATCAATGTGATACACTACACTAACAAAATGAGGAATAAAAATCACACGATCATCTCAATAGATGCAGAGAAAGCATTTGACAACATCCAACATCCATTTATAATAAAAACTCTCAATAAAATGAGTATAGAAGGAAAGTACCTCAACATAATAAAGGCTGTGGGACAAACCCACAGGCAATATCATACTCAATGCTGAAAAACTAAAAGCTATTCCTCTGAGAATAGGAACAAGACAAGGTTGCCCACTCTCGCCACTGTTATTTAACATAGTACTGGAAGTTCTAGCCAGTGCAATTAGGCAAGAAAAAGAAATAAAAGGGATCCACATTGGAAAGGAAGAAATGAAACTCTTCTTGTTTGCAAATGACATGATTCTATATACAGAAAACTCTAAAGAATCCATCAGAAAATTATTAGAAATAATCAACAACTATAGCAAAGTTGCAGGGTGCAAAATCAACTTAAAAAAATCAGTTGCATTTCTATACACTCATAATGAACTAGCAGAAAGAGAAGTCAAGAATGCAATCCTATCTACAAGTGCAGCAAAAAGAATAAGATACCTAGGAATAAATTTAACCAAGGAGGTTAAGACCTATACACTGAAAACTATAAGAAATTGAAGAAGACATAAAGAAATGGGAAGATATTCCATGTTCATGGATTGGATGAATAGTTTAAATGTCCATATTACCTGAAGCAATTTACAGATTGAATGCAATCCCAATCAGAACCCCAATGACATTCTTCATGGAAATAGTACAAAGAATCTTTAAATTTATGTGGAACAACAAAAGACTCTGAATAGCCAAAACAATCCTGAGAAAAAGAGCACAAAGCTGGAGGCATCATACTCCCATACTTCAAGGTATATTACAAAGCTATAGTAGTCAAAACACCAAGGTACTGGCAGAAAAACAGACACACAGATCAATAGAACAGAGCTGAAAGCCCAGAAATAAAACCACACATCTATGGACAGCTAACCTTCGACAAAGGAGCCAAGAACATACAATGTGGAGAAAGGAAAGTCTCTTCAACAGATAGTGTTGTGAAAACTGGACAGCCACGTACAAAAAAATCAAAGTAGATCATTATCTTACAGCATACACAAAAATTAACTCAAAATGGATTAAAGACTTGAATGTAACACTTGAAACCATAAAACTCCTAGAAGAAAACATAGGCAGTATACTCTTTGACATCGGTTTCAGCAGTATCTTTTTGCATACCATGTCTACTCAGGCAAGGGAAACAAAAGAGAGAATAAACAAATGGGACCACATCAGAGTAAAAAGCTTCTGCAAGACAAAGGAAACCATTAACAAAATGAAAAAACAACCCACCCACTGGGAGAAAATATTTGCAAATCATATATCCATCAAGGGGTTAATTTCCAAAATATATAAAGGACTTATACAACTCAACAACAAAAAAATGAACAACCTGATCAAAAATTGGGCAGAAGATACGAACAGACATTTTTCTAAAGAAGATATACAGATGGCCAAGAGGCACATGAAAAGATGTTCAACATCACTAATTATTAGGGGAATGCAAACCAAAACTAAAATGAGATATTACCTCACACATGTCAGAATGGCTATTATCAAAAAGACAAGAAATAACAAATGTTGGAGAGGGTGTGGAGAAAAGGGAACCCTCATACACTGCTGGTGGGAATGCAAACTGGTGCAGTCACTAAGGAAAACAGTATAGAGATTTCTCAAAAAATTAAAAATAGAAATACCATATGATCCAGCTATCCCACTACTGGGTACTAATCCAAAGAACATGAAATCAACAATTCTAAGAGATATATGCATACCTATGTTCATCGCAGCATTATTCACGATAGCCGAAATGTGGAAGCAACCCAAATACCTGTCAATGGGTGAATGGATAAAGAAGATGTGGTATGTATATATAGACACAATGGAATACTACTCAGCCATAAAAAAGACAAAATTGAGTCATTTGTGACAATGTGGATGGACCTTGAGGGTATTATGATAAGTGAAATAAGTCAGACAGAGAAAGACAAACACTGTATGATTTCATATATGGAAGATAAACACATAGATAAGAAGAACAGATTAATGGTTACCAGAGGGGAAAGGGGTGGGGGTGGGGTGGGCAAAAGGGGTAAAGGGGCACGTATGTGTGGTGATGGATAAAAACCAGACTATTGGCGGTGAGCACCACGCAGTCTACACAGAAACTGATATATAATAATGTACACCTGAAACTTACACAATGTTATAAGCCAATACGACCTCAATAAAAAATGACAACAAAAAACTGAAAAGGAGGGGACAGCCTGGTGGCGCAGCGGTTAAGTTCGTATGTTCTGCTTTGGCGGCCCAGGGTTCACCAGTTCGGATCCTGGGTGTGGACCTATGTGCTGCTTTTAAAGCCATGCTGTGGCAGGCATCCCACATATAAAGTAGAGGAAGATGGGCATGGATGCTAGTTCAGGGCCAGTCTTCCTCAGCAAAAAGAGGAGGATTGGCACAGATGTTAGCTCAGGGCTGATCTTCCTCAAAAAACCCCCCAAAACCCTGAAAAGGAGACTTTGAGATGCACCGTGACATGATCCCACAACACAGATCTGGGCCTTCCAAAACTACCAGTTGGATTCAGTCCATCAGGTTAAGCTGAGCTGCCCACCATGGGAGTGTGGGCTCCCTGAAGTCAGGGACTATGTCATTGTCAGTCCTCTTTTCACAGGTGTGGCACAGAGTAGGAATCAGTGATTATTTCCTGAACAAGTGACCTTAGTTCTTGGCTTTGTCTTTCTCCACTCCCGGGCCCTGAATGGGCCACACTCCATTGCCCAGAAGCTATCACGTGCAACTGTGCCCATCCTTATAACCTGCGACCCCTGGCTCCTACCTCCCTGCCATGCACTGACCTGCCATTGCTCTTCTGTCCCCCATGTGGTGCCCTGGTTGACTTCTGACCTTAACTGTCAGCCTTGCATACTCTTTTGGTTTCAAGATCCCCACAGCTCTGGGTGTAAACCTTTCTCTGCCATCAGACAAGAGGACAAGAGGCTGGGACAATGCTACCTGTTTCGCCACTGTGCACATTTATTAATTGGATCTGTTTGTCCTTCTTTTGATAAAAGTCCCCTGATTTCCTTCCCAGGAACTACCCCTTCTTCACCTCTTAGATCTGTTTCACGTGGGGCTCTACCTGTGGCACAAAGAAAACTGTCAGCCACAGTGATTGGTTTTAAGATAGGTGTATGGTCAAAGTTGGTTCAGTGAGTGAATCCCACTCCTTGTGTGGAAGTTACTAGGAAGTGACACTTTCCTGCTGGTCTTACACCTGGAAGGATGTGGTCTGGAGCTGCTGCAGTCATCTTGCCACCATGAAGAGAAAGCCTGCCTGAGAATGGCACCAGCAGAAGAAGCAAAGCCAAGAAATGCAGCAAAAAACTGGGTGTGATTGACATGACTTGGTACCTGGATCAAACCATTCCTGAAGCTAGAGTAGCCAACAATTTCTCTTTTGGTTTTATGTCTCTTGCAACCCAAAGAACCCTAACTGATGTAGATTCCCACTATGGGCCCTGCCCCTGACCTTTGGGGCTAGACTGGCTCCTGACACCCCCAATACTAACTCTTGCACTTGCCCAGTTTTTATCCTGCATTCTACTCCCTCACACACACCAGGAAAGCACCCAACATGCCATTAGTGTCTAATGGTGGGTTTGGTGTACAGAATCTACGCCAGATGCAAGATACCAGCTTACTTGTCTTGGTGCCAACTGAGGCCCATTAAGGAAGGCCCATTAAACATTAAGGAAGGCCTGGGATCTGGAAGGAAACCAGGAACAAGGCCTTCCTTGTTGTCCAGCATCCTGGGATCCTGGACCATCGGCCTAGGCTGTGGCAGTGAGCCCATCACTACAAACTCAGCAGGAAACTGCCACGTTCTCAGCACAGAGCTGGGGTCTGAACTTGAGCTCTAGTAATAAACAACACGGCTTTGAATCCTGACTGTTGCTTCTGAGCTATAACCCTTGGCTAAGTCTCTGAGCCTGTCTCTTCCTCTTTAAGAGATAATACCTGAGACTCAACTGGTGGCTGAAAGCATTAAGCGGGCTCACCTATAGGAATCGCCTAGCATGGTATCTGGAGTTGGAACACAGGCCCATTTCTCCAGGTCTCGGGGTGGCGGCTGGTGTGGTGAGCAATTCATTCTCAGATCTCTCCCACTGCTCTTAAATATCCCAATGCCTAGCACATAAGAGGTGCTCACACTCTTGCTAAAGTGCTCCAGTCCCAGGAGGAGGGGGTTGATCTTGGCCCCTGGCCCTTCTGCAGCCATCCTTAACTTGTGCTGAATGGAGACCAGGTGGTGTAGCTTAGAAAGCGAATTGATGATGTGAACCTGGACTTTCATTTGGCTGCTGACATTTCTCAGCCCTTCCACAGCACATCAGGAGATCTACCCTCAGTGCTGAGCTTCCTGTGATGAGAAGAACACTATCTGAGAAGGCAACAGCACAGGCTTCATCAGAAATCTCCAGAATTTCCAACTCAATCCTTACCAATTCCAAGAATCTGATTTCTCTTTTTTGATTGGCAAGTTTTCCCTCCTGAAGTCGAGCATGTCTGCTCAGAGGAGCAAACCCTGGCCTTGTTAACCTTCCATCAGAAAGCTGTCTCTGGGCTAGCCTGGGCTACGAAAAAGCAAGGCCACATGCAAAGACAGGCCCAGTCAGCCACCCTTGCCGGACAGACCTGACAGAGCCACTACCAATGAGGGACCACGCTGCTTTGGTAATGAAGGTGAATGAGTGAAAACAACTTTGGACAGCCACGTGCCGGGCTGAAGGCAGAGCTGCCTCACAGTCACCCTGTGTGGCTGGCACAAGCGGGGGTCAGAGCAGGAGGAGCTGGAGGGCACGGAGCAGGGAGATCGCCACAACAGCACCCACTTTCCCACGCAAAGATATGGCTGAAAGAGCAGAAAAAGCGGCGATGGAAAAGGGGGAAATATGATCTGAAAACAACAGGGTTTGAAAGAGCCCCATGCAGTGCCTTGTGGACCGTGAAAACATGGCTGATGAATTAGGCCAAGAAAACTACTTTGGACTGCAGACTACAACGCTCACCTGCTCACTCACACTTGCTGCCCCGACCTGCCCCACAGCCCTTCTGTTCACCGTGAGCGTCAGACTTGGGTGCCACCCTCTGCTGTTCCCAGCACCTCTCCCTCTGCTCGATGTTGCCAGCCCTCCTAGGTTTGGTGTTGACTTTCCCACCAAGTGCTGTAGAGATGCAGGTCAGCTACAAGAGTGTGCATGCAGGAGAGCTGCCACTGAGCGAGGAGTGTGATCTGAGGGCCGCAATGGTCAAGGACTGGCTGGCTGGGAGGCTCTGTCAGTGGGCTACCGACAGCTGGCTCCACTTTTCCCCAGCGGAGGAAGAGACTGATATTTAGCAAGAGCCTCTGCGTTAGCACTTAGCTAGACAGACGCTTTCTCACTGAGGCCTTACAGTGACCTGTGGCGTGGGTATTATTATCCCCAGTGCAAAGACGAGGAAACGGAATTCACTGAGGTAGGTAACTCCTGAAGGTCACCAGCTAGTTAGTGACAGAGCTGAAATTTAAGGACAGAGCTGCCCAGTTCTAAAATCTGTGCTTTGTCCTCTCTACCACATTGTCTCCAGCAACTGATCAGTATTTGCCTTTTCAGCAGGTAAATTTGGGGGCAATGGGGGCTGTATCTGCTTTCTCTCTCTCTCTGTGAATGGATGCTATATATGTGTGTGTCTGTGTAATTTTTTGACCAAACCATTTGAAAGCAAGTTTCGGACATCATGGTCCTTCACCCCTAAATACTTCAATGTGCACCTCCTAGGAATAAAGATAAGCCCCTACCCACCATAATATTAACAATGATTCTAGGGGCTGGCCTTGTGGCGCAGCGGTTAAGTGCGCACGTTCTGCTTCTTGGAGGCCCGGGGTTCGCCGGTTTGGATCCTGGATGCAGACATGGCACTGCTTGGCAAGCCACGCTGTGGTAGGCGTCCCAAGTATAAAGTAGAGGAAGATGGGCATGGATGTTAGCTCAGGGCCAGTCTTCCTCAGAAAAAAAGAGGAGGATTGGCAGCAGTTAGCTCAGGGCTAATCTTCCTCAAAAAAAACACAAAAAAACAATAATTCTATCACATCACCTAACATCCCAGTCCATCTTCAAATTTTCCAATTTTCTCAAGGATGTCTTTAAAGCTTTTTTTTTAAATTATTCAAGTTAAGTTCATACTTTGCATTGGGTTACACAGCTTGTCTCTTTTACAGATAAAATCTTCCCTTTATTTGATATAATTCAAGGGATGCCAGGCCTTTCCTTCCCTTGACTGCTCTCTCTGCAGCTCCCCTCCTCCCCAGGGTGACCCGTCCTGGGAGCATGGATAGTGTCATAGTCCTCTGCCTCTCCTCCCTCTCCTCTTTTCCTGGGCATATATGACTAGACCTTAAGAGCTCATAAAAACACAAAACAAAAGGAGACAAGATCTAAATTCCTATAATACAAAACTGTTTCTATTTGGAAACAAAACCTTTATTTATGGAAAGTGATTTGGAAGTAGTTTTTGACCATTAATGGAATATTCACTTTTCTTCTTCAAATTAACAGAATTATAAGCATAGCAACTGAAATAAAATCAAATAACTTTTTGGATACACAGCAAGTACTTAAACAATAATCAATCAACTATCAATCAATTTGAAAGTCCACGTCAATAATAAAACCCCATGATGTTTAATGGTTGCTAGTTCAGTGCCAGGCCCTGTGGGGCACTTTGCAGGGGCTCATATCCTCATGGGGAGACAAGTATTAAAGAAGCAATTACAAGGCTACCTGAGACGCTCTGCATGTTCCAAGTTCTGGGGGAGCACAAAGACGGGAGCAACCAACTCTTCCTAGGGCCGTTGGGAGGATTCACCAAAGGGGCCTGCCCTGAGGGCAGAGAGGCAGATGACGAAGGGCCTCATATGCCATGCCAAGGGCGAAGGCGGAATCCTTAGGAGAGGCTAGGAGCAGGGAGGTGACACAGCCACTCATACATGCTTCAGATGCACCCTGCAAGGTCAGATGGGGAATACAGCGGGGGTGAGGCTGAAGGCCGAAGGGCCAGTTCAAAGACTGTGGAACAGTCCAGGTGAGCGACAATATGGCCTGAACCTAAGCAGTGATGGAGGTGATGGAGAGAGGGACTAAGCAGTGTCCAGGAGGTAGAAGGGAGAAGCTCTGAGGAGGCGGGGGAGCAGACCCAGGCTTCTGGTTGGATGGCGGTGCCATTTGCTGAGGCGGGAGACAGAAGAGGAGGAGTGAGTTTGGCAAGGAGCGTACGTTCAGACCGCAGGCCTGTGGCTGGAGGTGTCTGGGGAACAAGGGAACATCTGCTGGAGGTGTTTGGGAGGGAGTGGCTGAATTGGAGGGAATCGTCTGTGACTTCCAAGCTCAACAGGGCAGAAGGGGTTTCTCAGGGCACTCAGAGCCAAAGGTGCTGAGAAGGCATTCACTGGCTGGGCAGCTTTTCCAGCCCAGTGCGAGACTGTCATCAAATGACCCAGCTCATGCTTGTAAAGCCACAACTCTCCATACACACAGACAAGCAGGCAACTACATTCCAAGAGCTGCTCTGGGGATGTAACCAAACCACTCTGTCCCAGGTCTCTGGAAGCCACATGGTGTTTAGTTTGGGCTTTGGTTTAACTGGCTTTTCAAACTTTTATGTTAAAGATCTGTAGAAACCTTTGCTCAACTGAGAGACTACAAGCACCTTTCAATGCACACTTTTTGGAATCTATCAGATTGGAAGGTAGCCAATTATTTTGTTTGCAGGATCAATCAACTGGGAGAAACACAATGCAAGGGTCCCTGGAGTGGGTTTGTCATGACGTTCTCAGGGGTGCCCCATCCTCCCACCCTGAGAAGGCCCAACCCCTGGCCAAGGCCCACGACATTGGCAACATGCGTCCAGGACTAGTATCCAGCGCCACTGGGCTCCCACAGCCAGTCCAGTTCCCCCAGCCAGGGAGGGAGAGCTGCGGAGTATGAATTAGCTACTGATTCAAGCAAATGTCTTCCAAGTCTGTTTCCTTGTTTGTACAATGGGTATGGTGCTTCTTCCTTACCAGCTGATGGTGAAGATTCAGTGAAATGAGCAGAGATGTGAAAGCCCCTAGTGGCCTGTCCATCTGATTAAATGCAGGGAGCAGAGCAGTTTCCATGGGGACACTACCTCTGCTGATTTCTCAGAAGGGGAGGTAGTCAAGGCAAGGTGTTCTGGCTGAGGGGTGCCCAGGCCCTGCTGGGGAGAACACTGCTTCCTTACCTGCTTCACAGCCACAGAAAGGAGGGAACGTCTGTTCCTCACCCCAGGAGAGAAAAGCATGGGGGAATCCTTAGCTTCTCTCTGCGCCCTCTCACTCACTTCGGCCCAGAGGAGTCGTCCTTCTCTCAGAATTTGAGAGAAGGAACTGAGCATGCTCCACGCTCCGTGTGCCCTTCTGGTTCCCTCCCACAGAGCAGCCAGTCCACAGGGACTGCTGGGTGCTGCCTGCAACTGTCCACTTCTCCTGTGGGGAGGTGCTCAGTCTTTAACTCTGAGGTGAAGTTTTAGTAAGCCCATTTGGCCTCAGGTCTAAAGCAAAATTCTCCTTTCAGCTTTATCAGTAAAAAAGCTGGCATTTTTTTTTTTTTTTAACTCTCCTTTGACTGTCTCCTGAGCCTTATTTTTCGATTCTGAACATGGGAAGAGGAAAAAAAGAGTTATTTAAAGCCTCTCTGAACCTAAACATTTTCCAAGGTAGGACCAGGCATTCTCAAGTTACTTGAGATTTTTGAACTCTTTAAAGAAACCATACTTGATAAGGATGCAGGGGCTAACTAAAAAGCCGTTGATTTTGCTCTTGTCTGGAACTGTCAACATGCCTCCTCACGAGCTCTGAGTGGCCTTACACATCTGCTTCAGAAAACAAATGAATTGTTATGAGTTTAGTTTGTTGACAAAATATCTTTTACTTACAGGGTACAACTTGGGCCCTGGGCCCTGGGGGTGAAGAGGCCTGTGGGGCCCTCAGAGCACCCTGAGCTCACCCCTCTCACTGTTCTGATAACTCTGGGTCAGACTGTCCATTTGCTGGTCTGTCTCCCTCATTATGCCCCACAACGACTTATTTTTTTTTTTTACACATGGTAGGTCTCAATACATGGATGCAAGATGCACAACTGAATGGAGGAATGGTCAAAGCCTTGAAAGGGAAGCTCTCATGAGGCAGAGGCCAGAGAGCATGTCCTCTCCCCTCGCAGAGGCTCCTCTGGCCTCAGGACTAAGCGCCCGTCTGAGGGCTCTGCAAAGGCCTCCACCGCTGGGCGGGCTCCCTGCCACTCTGCCAATGTCCCCACGGAGCTCCCCTGGCTGGTAACAGGGCACCAGCTTTGCAAGATGGAGAAGTTAATGTAATAACCATCTCAACAGTCTCTGTCCTCACTGGAAAGCTAAGTGTTCTAAAGAATGAAATCAAGACCAGGATCTTTTTGGGGTTAACGTGCACTATCTGGCTAGTCCATGATTTTGCCAGGACACATTAGCTTTAACAGACATATCAAAGCAGCTGAAGTCTCTGCTTGGTGAGGGAGCCGGAGTGGGTGGTGGAATCAGACTGTCCTGAGTTTCCACGCTGGCAATATGGCCCGGGGCAGGTCCCTTCCGGTCCCTGAGCTCCAGTTCTGGGTCCATAAAATGTGGCCAATGATCCTTTTCTCAGAGGGCCATGGCAGAGAAGACACATCTTTTCCAAAAGGAGAATGTATACTGTTGGGGCTACAGAGTGGTTTGGTGACACATGGATGGACACTTAACAGATTTTTTGATATGCCTTAGGAAAAAATTGGACTGGTACGTCAAACCTCTGATTATAGCAATGTCATCGCTTAGGACGAGGCTAAAGTTGGTATAGGTGTCAGGCCTGAGTCTGTTTAAAGGAAAATATCAAGTAAAAAAATAGTACAAATGGTAGGAGAGTGTGGCAACGTTTTTTGAAGTGGAACTCAAAAGACTGTCCTTTGAGAATGTAAAGTCCCTAGAACTCATGCCCACCAGGAGTAGGTGCTCTAGAAAAGCTACGCGTTACGGTCAATGGCCCAACAAACCAGGCGCCTGGGGAAGGACTGGAGAACAACCCAGCACAGGGGCAAAGCTGGAAAGAGTTAAAAGAAAGGGGTCTGCGGTTCCCCTGGCCCATCCCCCTGCAGCTAATCTGTCACCTAATGAAGAAGCGGCCAGCACAAGTGAGCTGGCTGGCAGTTCACTAACAGCAAACTGATTAAGAATGTTCAACCAACAGCAGACTGTAGACCTTTCCAGAGAAAATAAATAGAGTGTAGACTGTATGCAAATGTGTTTGTCACTTTGACAGCACGTCTCAATTAAGGCATCTCGCGGCTGTGGGTAGGCTCTGCGGCTGCAGCTGGAAGGGAGAGCCCGCTGCATGGCTGATACTCGGGGCTTGACCTTAATCCGCATGCATGCATTAAAAAAAAATCCTGCCTTCCTGTACACTTGCATAATGCTGGCAGCCACGTGAGGGAAGTGACAAACGGGGAAAAAAAGCCACTTTCATCCTCTCCAGTTTACAGACCTGTGAAGGCACAGACAGCTCTTATTTCAACAGAGTTTGGGTGGCTTTTTTAATTGTTTATCCCCCATGCGCACGTACACACACACTCTTATTCTGCATTTAGCTGGGAATGACATTAAAGCATCTCTACTTCTTGCTGAAATGGAAAGAAGGTCTTTCTCCATTTCAAATAGGGCCTCTTTTTTGTGTTTCGAAAATGGAATGTTTAACACCATGAAATCCCTCTCCCCCCGCCCCCTCTTTCTCTGTAATGGGCTCCAAACTCCAGCGAGGGGCTCTTTTCATGGGAAGGTTACTGTGTGCAGGAATGAGGACAAAGGAAGGCAGGAAGCTGGCTCTGGAATGCTGTGCTGGCGACAAACGGGGGCTGTGCTTTCAGCAAACACAGCCAGGGAACTGGGGCGCACATTTCTCCAACAGGGCCTGAACCCGGGGAGGAGGCAGCTCTTTGGGGTGCAAACACCAATGCAATTTGAAGATAATCATTAACCAAATGAGCATTGCCCCATGGATGCTTCTTTCTTGTGCTACACTTCAATTTTTATATCATCCCTTTTAGTGTAAAATCAGAAAAGGGGGGTGAACCTCCACAAGTTTAAGATGTATGAATGTATTATCTGAAAATATTGATTACACAGGAAGATTCTTCTGTTTCAATAAACTCACCCCTTACAGTAATAACCCACAGCAACAATTTCATTAAGTCTCTTCAGTTCTAAATAGCTCAGTGCCTGGTACATAGTAGGCTCTTGATAAAAGTCTGTTAAAAACAGTAACATCTTAAATGTATGCTTCTAGGTCCTTTATGTGATAAAATAGCAATGATATTTAAGATAAAATCATAAAGACTATTTTAATCATGCTTTATCCAATAAATGGCTAAAGAATCAGGCAATTTAAGAACAAATAAGCTTGCAAATTCTTGTTGCAGTCATGTTGTTAAGAGAGCCATTTCTCAATAAACCCCAAAATTATGACTTTTGCTAATTGAGAGAGTCAATTCAAGAGAAGTAGGGGAGGGTATGCAATCTTTTTCAACTGAAAATATAACCACTGATAGGAAATGGATAAAAAAAATTTGTTTCTATACAGAGTACAGTGTTTGACTTAAGGGAAAAAAATCAAACCGAGAGACAGTGTTTCAAACGTTCAGGTGGCCGAAAACAGTTGGTTAAAGAATCGGATGTCTAGAATCATACAGAGCGGGAGGGTTTACTCTGAGAAGCATGACTCCTGATATTGATTTTCAGGAAGTACATTAATAAAGAACTCCTAATTGATTTTTTTTTAAGACTTCGCTTGTTGCCTTTTATTTGAAGGTGCAAAGAAGGGCCTGGGATGCTCAAGTGCTCTAATGAGACGCTTAGCTAACGGATGCACCTTAAACGGAGCGCCTTGGAGTGGGGAGGAAGCAGCTGCATTTAATGACTTTATTCAAGAGATGAGCTAGTTTATGACCAGAGCCATGCTGTCTCCCCAAAATTTTTGAAAATTCAACTGCAAAACATGTGTGCAACAAATAAACATTCGAAGATGTGCAAAACTCCGGCGTTGTTTGGTTTTGCCAACGAGAATTGAAGTGAAACAGTTGTTGCATGGGCTACAGCTTCTGATAAAAAAAGAAAGAAAAAAACCCAAAACCCAGACCAATCAAAGGGCCAGGGTACATACCTGTCCGAAGTGGACTGTGATTGGCCGCCGGTCTTCTCGGAGCTTGGGGTCCTTGGCCTCCACCAGTAGGGATGGCGCCGTCTTTGGCAGCTGCTCTTCCGTGGTGGGGGCACAGCCATTCTCGGCGATGTCCTGCAGGGAGAAGCCCGGTCGGGGGTTGGTGTCGGGGTCATGGCACCTGCCGTGAGCACAGGTGCTCCTTCGCCCCCCACGGCTAAGAGGCCTGCCATGGAACTCCCCCCAGGACAGTGAGAGCCTGTCCTGCTCAAGATGGAGGAAATGGAGGCTAACTCGGCTCTTTGACTTTTAAGGACTAGAGAAACCGAAATCAAATACATTAAATAACAAAGACAACATCATAATTCACAATAGTGGGAAAAACAGTCTTTCATTCTACTACCTTACACGGCTATTTTCATTTTTACATATTCACTTTGTCCACATGCAGACATTTAAAAATTACTTGCAATCACAGCTCATGCATAATTTTACACTCTATTTTTTCCTACTATATTATAAGCATCTCCATGGTGCTACATAGTCATTATAATAATAATTTTAATGGAGGCATAATATTTCATCAGGCAGATATACGATAATTTAATAAATCATTCTACTTCTGTTGGGCATTGAGGTTGCTCCTAATTTTTTTACTTTCTAAACACCACAGTGATAAACATTGCAGTTTTTGTTTCTTTTGGATTATTTCTTTTATGGAAATCTCTAGGAATGAAATTATTAGGTCAAAAGATATAAACCTTTTTAAGGCTTTTTATTCATTCCACCAAATTGCTTTCCAATTTACACCAACCACCAGCAATGGATGCATTATCAGTTTCACGGTACTTGTTAGCCTTATCATTTTAAAAATGTATTGCTAATTTAAGAGGTGAAAAATTAGATCTCATTGTTGTTTTAATTTGCATTACTTTGATTATTTGTGAGTGTGGACATTTTCTCCACATTTGTTTACTGATGATGTTACTGTTTGTGAAAATAATGTGTTCAAGCTCCTTCTTTCTTAGCCCTAGCCTTTCTGGCAGAGAATGAAGAGACTGAAGTCTGAGTTAGGATCTATGACTTAGAGAAAATCTGATATTTTTAAATTCAGACATTCACATTTAATTTGTGCTTCTGACAAATGAAGTCAAATTACAAGGAAAAGAAAAACCCCAACGTGCAAAAGGCAGCTCCTGGCTCCTTTGGCAGGGGCCGGCCATGGACTATACCTACGGGTTCTTTGGGATGCAGGTGGTACCCACTTGTGTGATATGGACCATATGCTTTATTCAAGTTATGAAAGTTGCTTAAATCTTCTCTGGAGCAAGGCAGAGAAAAAATGTGCAAATAGAAAACATTTAAGTCCTTATTTTTTACCAAGTAAAAATAACTCACAGCCAGAATGAAATAAATACAATCTCCAATTCCTTTCATTGCAAAAGCAAATACACATTTTGGTCAACAAAACACATACCCTTAGTACTCATTAAATTCTGCACATAAAAGACTTGACACTTGCTCTTAGCCAAACAGAGAATGGTGGCACATGGAGGGACGTGCTCCCTAATCGAATAATAACACATTAAGGAAGAAACAGATGTAACCTCAGTCTCTTCAACTGTAAAATGGTGATACGGTAGCTACAAGGAGGAGAGGAGATGAAGCAACATAAAAGTGTCTAGAATATTATTACTCAATAATGAACTATATATGGTCCTCAATAATAATTATTGAGTACATACTAATAAGGTGCTCAGTAAACTCTAGGGATTTCTCTTTGTCTCTGTCTCTCTCTCAATTTAACCCCACACACCCCGCGGCAGTCTCTGTACTGCCCGCTAACAACACAGGGAGATGATGACCTCTTGGTTCTGCAGGGAGGGCTTACATCAAGTCTCAGCCCAGCCAAGGCTCAGCGATGAGAGAGGCTGCCGACAGCCAATTAGAAATGGCTCTTTTGGAAAGGGGCTGCCCTAAGGCGCTCAGGTCAAGTGGAACAAAGAGGGGGAGGGGCTCCTTCTGGGCCAGAAAGTAGCAAAGGGCAAAAGAGGCATTTTGGATCCAGGTGGGGTTACAGAGAGGACAGACACAAGAGGTTGAGGAGAGTTAAACAGTAAAAAAATTCACTTTTAGTTCAGAAAAAACATTGCATGTGTGTGAGTGGTTGGCTGAAAAAAAAATGGAGCTGTACGATAACATGGTAAGAAAATATTGATATTAATGAAAACTATAAGATGATAGCTATTTAAAAAAAACTATGTGGTAGTTTTGGGAAAAGCACCCTAGTTTAAGCTTATAGGTAAAAATGCTGCCTTCTAGTTTTGTTTCTACCATTAACTAGCTGGCTGATCTTTCCAGTGCTCTGAACCTCTCTGCAGCCAGTTCTTTATTTTTATAGTGGGGAGACCACCACCTGCTTGGCGAACTTCCAAGCCCCAGGGAGAATGGGTTCAATGAGATGAAATGGAAGAAACTGTGACAAATGTTAGTCCTGTGCAAACTGGATGTTACATCCTCATTCCTGCAAAACGGGAAGAGCACCATCTAAACAGAAAAGCTGCCTCGTGTGAGCACCTCTTGCTGGCAGGCACTTTTCCAGAACCTCAACCTTCACTATCACACTTAGTATCCACAACAATCACAAGTGAAACAGGATCAATGGCTCTTTTATAGGTAAGGAAGGGGCTCAGAGTGGGCAGCTCACTCAAAGCCACACAGCTGGCAAGTGGAGGAACCCAGAAATGCTCTCTGGGACTTATACGATATGGACCCATAACAACCGCACCAGTGAAGGCATTCTGAGTTAGGAGGTGCTCCACAAAGCATCAGACATCAGATGCCATCCCTACTCGGAAACCCCTCTTGCTATACTGATCTTGTGCTGCTTTGATATCTTACTTTTCTTATCCCTATAGACTGTGAATTCCTTGGGGCTTGGGTTCTCTGCCCCAGAGCCTTGAATATAGCACATGTTCTCCAATAAATCCTTGTTAAGTTGAGATGAATATTTGGAAGGCAAATGTTGCCAAAATACAAAGGTGCTTGTGCATCAGAAAGCAGGGCTGCACATCAATTTTCTTTAGTGAGAAGATCCGAAGGTGCAAACGCCTTCTCACAAAGTCCCGGGGCTTGCCCTACTGATGTATTAACTTCTTCACTATTTCTTCCACACGGGGAAGGACAACGCCTCCTTCCCGGGATCCCAGCGAGAGCAGGGTGGGAAGAGCCCCAGCCAAGAGGGAAACAGGGCCAGTTCACCTGCTCTAGAGAGTCTGCCAGCAGAGATCTTACACACAGCAGGATCCATCTCAGCAACTTTTGGTACCTGTGATTAAAGACATTGTGCTCTAAGGACTAATTGAGAAGCTGTCAGCAAAGGGTCTGGGAAAACAGGCACTCTCATACCCTTCTGGTGGGACTACAAATTGGCAATTTATCTCAAAACCCTAAGAGAGGTGCACGCCCTTTGGCCCATTAATTTCATTTCTAGAAATTTATCCTAATGAAATAATTAAGAATTCCTTCAAGGTTTTACCTATAAGGATATTTGCCTAGAAAAAATTGGAACTGACTTAAGTGTCCAACAATGGGATTGATTAATGTATATATGTCCACCAGATAAAATTTTATGTAGCCGTTGATTTTTTATTTATTTATTTTCCTTTGGTGAGGAATATTTGCCCTGAGCTAACATTTGTGCCAATCTTCCTCTATTTTACATGGGATGCCACCACAGTGTGGCTTGATAAGCAGTGCCAGGTCCGTGCCCGGGATCTGAACCTGTGAACCCCGGGCCACCGAAGCGGAGTGCGTGAACTTAACCACTACACAACTGGGCCAGCCCCTTATGCAGCCATTTAAAATGGTGACATGTGGAAGAAACATTTAGTGTCTGGGAAATGCTCAGAATATGATAAGTGAAAATGCAGGTTATAAAATAAGATCATTTTCCTTTTGCTTATCTGATTTGTTGAATTTTCTCCAATAAACATGGTTTTTTGTTTGTAAACAGAAGAAACTGACTGTTGAGATGTCATTTTAAAAAACAAAACCAAGGGGCTGGCCCTGTGGCCGAGTGGTTAAGTTCGCGTGCTCCGCTGCAGGCGGCCCAATGTTTCGTTGGTTCGAATCCTCGGCGCGGACATGGCACTGCTCATCAAACCATGCTGAGGCAGCGTCCCACATGCCACAACTAGAAGGACCCACAACGAAGAATATACAACTATGTACCGGGGGGCTTTGGGGAGAAAAAGGAAAAAAAAAATAATTAAAGAAAAAAAAAACAAGAAGCTGACAGGGGGCGTAGATCTGTTCCTTCCCGAAGGGTCACACAGGAGGAAGACAGGAGACAGAGCTGCAGATCAGAGGCTGCTGCAGGGTGGCAAATCTCTTCCCAGGAGCCCTACAGCTCTGCTCAGAGCACTGGGGCCCTACCAGTTCCCACCCCTCAGTAAAGCAAAGGAGTCTGAAAGTAATTCAATTCCTACCATCTTCCCTAAGCGTCAGCTGGAATCAAAAATCATGACTGAGATCTAATCTCTAGCTGTCTGTGGAGAAGGCAGGGGCAGCATGCGCTAAGTCCTTGGACAGAGCACCCGTGAAGTCAGGCGGTAGGAACCCAGAGGAGGAGGAGGGCCCTGAGTGACCTTAGGTAGGAGCTGGGATGGGGGTTGGACACAAAAGGAACTGAGGATAAGACTTCCTGAGGCAGAGATGCGAGAGGGGCATTCCTGGCCCAGGGGAGGGAGAGCAGGGAGCCTGGTTAAGGAACAGCAGGTGGTCCAGCCACTGGGGCATTCCAAGAATCCCCCTGTCAAGGAGGTGGAAAGTTTGAAAGGTCTGAAAGATTTCAACCAAGAGAGTGACTTGCTCAGAGCTGTATTCTAGAAAGATTGCTCTGGTGGCTGTATGGATGACCAGAAAGGAGCTAATCCCATGTCAGCCATGTCCTTGGGGTACGTGCACGTGGGTATTTGGGTACCAGCTGCTCCAGAGGTGGGATATGAGAAAAGGACAGGATGAGAACTTGCATTTACTGAGTAGCTACTAAGCGTTGCTGTTTAAACTCATTACCTCTTCTAATCCTTACAGTAACCCACTAAAAATTGATATTTCCCCTCATTTACAAATGAGAAAAACTAGGTTCAGAGAGATCTAGTAACTTACTCAAGGTCACACAGTTAATATCCTACACAACCAGCAGTGAACCCAACTCGTCTGCCTCAGAGGCCCAAATCCCATGCCACAGCGCTGGGGACCGAAAGGCCCCGTGGGTAAGAGGCAGAGGCCTTACCCTCTCTGACTCAGACTGCTGGTCTCCATTCTCAGATCTGTGCAGTGCCCTTCTTTTTTGGTCTACTTCACACCACAGCAAATGCAAATTAGAATATGAATATTGATATCAAAATAGCATCCAAAGTTGGAATTTCTGTGATTGAGGCTGCAGCATACTTTAACCTATCTGGAGACAGGGAGCTGACAGTTGTGTGCTAAGGTGTGAAAATGTCTGTTCTACAAGAGTCTACCTAGATTTTCCTGCCCCACACACGCTTACTCACCTCCTTTAATACACTAGGAAATATTTGGCCAGGAACTCCAGTCTTTGCTAAGCCAGCTGTGAATTTCTCCTTTCAATCACAGAGACTATAAATGAACAAGCTCGATTTATCTTTTAAGATAAAGATTTTAAAAGGGCTGTGAAATGAGCCCACTGGATTAAATCATTTTGATACTGATTAAAACAGATAATTTTTCAGGGGTTCCCCAATAGGCAAAAAAATGACATCCTTATGTGAATATCTTAATGTTCCTTGCAGGTGAGAAGGAACATGTGTGCCGCCATCGCTTTTAAAACCTGGCATTCTGATGCCAGGCTTGTGTGGTGCTGCAAGAGAATGCTGCTGTTTGGTGACAGGCACAAGCCCCGCCACGCGGCATTCTTCTGCAGGCAGGGTCTGGAGGGAGATACTCCAGAGGAAAGCACTACATTCTCCCTTTAGAAAGTGATGGCTGGGTAGCATCTTTGCCATTTCCTCTTCCTAATTTTGAGCAAGTCAGACTTCAAAAGAAGCCAAGCTATAGAAGAACTTGACCACCTTGCTCCCATTTATCCAGAGAAATATGTTATCATCCTTCTTTTTTTGTTGTTGGGCTGAAGCAGAGCAGGTATGGAATAAAGCCACACTATAGTATCTATTAACAATTACTTGCCAATGGTCACACGGATACTCTGAAAGCTCCTATTCCAGGTGCTTTGAAAATCTGCAGCACAAATGAACAAGGGATGGAGAAGGGGCTCTGCTCAGTCATATTAGAGATGGACCCTCCAACACACCACGGTGACCTCTCCAGAGGTCGGCCCCACATTTTCTATTTGCAATTCAAACCCAAGGCGAGAGTGAAGAGGGCGAGATTGGGTTCTTGATTATATCTGCAAGGTCACTATTGCTATGCAGAGTTAGAGGAGGCCAGGTGGCAACCCAGTACATTTGAAGACTAGATCTTTGTGGGGAACTGCCTCAATTTCATAGCAGAAACCAAATCTGAGATGTCTGCATTAGACTCATCTGGAGAGCCACGTAGATATGCTGCCATATAAAGGGGGGGGGGGTGGGGAGCAGGGAGAAAAAAGCCAAGGAAACATTTTCTACTGCAGTGAGAGAGGTCAGACGAAGCCAAATCCTGAATAGCTCGAGAAAGGGAGCTGGAGAGCACTGAAGAAGACCAAGTCCTGTCTGGACTGAACAACGCTGGAGTTTCAATTACAAAATAGCTCTTCCAAGAACAACTGCAAAATATCAAGTCTGTAGAAATCTGTAAGACCGAAGGGGGGGAAAAGTGAAAATTGAAAAGGGTATACTAATAGATCTGTCAACAGTCCGATGGTGACAAGCCACATTTCTATAAAATGCCTTCACCATTTGTGTCACCTGAAATGTACTGACACTCTCTATAGAACATTATTTGCTGAAGCTATTCTTGAAAAGACTGGCCGGGGAGGAGGAGAGGGGAGGGGAAGATCGGCTTTAGACACTATCAAGGGAAGAAAAGGGAGATGGCGTGGAGGGAGAGAGATCTAGATTGTTTAAGCGAACCTTTGAACAACATCAAAAAACCTGAGTGTAACTGGTTATTTGCAGAAATGTTACATATCATAAAAAGGGGATTTTCTTGAGGCCCAGTGCTTACGTGTATGAGGAGGGAGGCAATGGTCTGCAGAGAGCAGATGTGACCGGTGAAGCACATCTGTCCTCTGCATGAGGAGGGACCCTGTTCTTTGCTTTAAGTAATATTCTAATGCCAGCCAGAGCCCGGGAGCCAGTCATCAAGGAGGGAAAATTTGGTGAGAGAATTCCCCCCTCCCTGCCACTCCATTTTATACCTGCAATCCAACTCAGTTACATGCGACTGGGATAGAAGATAAAAAGGTATATTTAAGGACTTAAATAACAGCCAAGTAAAGAATTCCAGCTGCCAGTCTCTGGCAGGGTGCAACAGACCACAGTTAAGTCTATCTGAATTTACACTACAGGACTTTTATTTCGGGACTTGAATCTCAACTGTTAAAAATTCACTCTCAGCTGAAACTAAGAATTTAAATGCTTAGTCAGAGCAAATTATTTTGCAATTAAAAGGAAGGAATCAATTCCTTTGACCATTTCAAGTTAATGAGAGGTCCTTTCTGACTTCATAAAATTAAAACTGCTTTCAATTTTTAAAAAACTGTTGAGCTAGACAAAGGCCCTTATTAGAGTGGTACATTTGAGGGGCGTAGGGATAATGAAGCAAGTGATCCCAAACATCTTTTGGAAAACAAAACACTTGTTTCAGGACGGTAGTATGAAATATTGTAGCGGTAAGAACACAGATGCTGCAAGTAGGTGGACCTGGAATCGAATCCTGGCTTTGCCAGGCTCTGACAGTGTGACCTTGGAATGGAATCCTGGCTTTGCCAGGCTCTGACAGTGTGACCTTGGAATGGAATCCTGGCTTTGCCAGGCTCTGACAGTGTGACCTTGGGCAAACTTCACCTCTGAACCACAGTCTCCTTACACACGAAATGGGAATAATACCCCCAGGGTTGTTCTAAGGATTAAATGTGAGAGCTCCTAGCTTGGACCATCCTTAGTAAGTGCTGAATGAAGGGCGGCAACAATAATGATGACGACATTCATAACAACATAAAAATGCTCTCTCTATTATATTAGCCTCCCTGTAGAAGTCTGGAGAATCAGGTAGGGGGACTCTTAGCAAGGATGTAGTCTGTATGATTTCATACAATTTTACTGACGGTCCAAAAAGACAAGCAGAGCCTCTCCCTGCCCCCTAAAGGTCTCAAACATGAACTGCCAGGCTCCTCTCGGTTACTCCACCACTGTGAGGAGAGCCCACAGCATCCTCCTCAAACCCACCTTTTGTGCCCTGTGTCTGCATGGTGGCCATGTGCATGCAGAACCACGGCAGTCATTTCCCTGGAGATGCTTCTTGCTTTTGGTCACAACCAGCCCCAGGGCAGAGGTCAGCTGGAGGGGGGAGCTGTGCTGGGATGGGGAGGCTGAGCCAATTTCTACAGAACCCTGTGAACCCCAGGCCCTGTGGGGTGGGCGAGGGACAGACCAACAGCGGTAACTCTGAACTTGCTTGCCTTTGTGGGTTTAAGCCAGAGTCTTAATGTTATTTGAAGACAGTTTTTTGTCTGTGAATATTTATAACAGTGTGAAAGCTCCCGGACAGCTGGTACTGCATTCTGAAGTGTGCTAACAACACTGTATCAAACAGCCCTCTATTGATCACATCATACTTTTTTGTGGCCATGCATTTCAGACACGGTGCTTAGACATTTTGAATAAGAACTTCAAGTACCTTTTGCTTCAAGCGGTTTTTCACCTCTTTTATTCCCATTTTTGCATGATCTTTTGCCTGCATGAAAAATTAATTTAAGTTAAGATTCCCTTTCTGTTTCCAGCAGGGACTATGCTTGATTTCAGTCCGTCGCGGATCACCTTCTCTGATTACTGGAAAAAGGAAGGAAAAATGGGATCATCAAGTCGAAAACATAATGGCTATGAAAACAAATACAATGTTAAAAGGTTAAAAAAAATCCCTTAAAGAGGCTACAGAGATTTTATTTTCTGCATTTTGATGGCACTGAATTTTTTTTCCCCTTCCGAAGCCCTTCTTCTGCTCTCTGTAATTATTTATCTCAGCAGTCTGGTGACAGCTACCAGTAAGAGTAGAGCAGCAGCTTTTCTGTCTGCAAGATTCAGAATATCTATTACATTTCACTAGGGCAGGGCCTCAGGACCAATTTTCTGCCCAGGCTGAATGGCCTGAACAGACACATTGCTTGGTTTCTCTAGTTCCATTTCTTAAGTCTCATTTCAGCAGACACGCTGGCTTTTATTTTCTGTCATTTTAGACCTGTGTGGTTCTGTTGGCAGCCACCCACCCCATTAAAATAACTACAATTTAAGCACAGAAAGGACTAACAAAATTAAAAATGGAAATAAAACAAAACCACCCCAGTTAAGTGGCTCAGAGTCAAATTAGCAGGCAAGAGAAACCATGAGAAGAAAATACTTGAGGCTTGTAAAAGATGGAGCATCGGGAACCGACGTGTTCTCCCATGTTCACTCTGCTGTGGGCAGGAGTTTCACAAACAATGCATTTCCTATAGGGCAGTCATCAGAGAGATGATGAAGGATTTGGGACAAAAATTAGGGGATGTGTTTCCACCATGAACACTCTTCAGTAACCTGCAAAGGAGCTGCCTTCTTTTGACATAATAATGGGGATACCCATAGGAAAGGTTTGCCAGAACACCAGGTGGGCCAGGCCTCGGGTCCCAAGGACACTGGCATGCAGCAGCCAGAATTTTAGCCACCCAGCCTACGTTTTAAAAGCCCAAACCAGTAGCCTCCCACTTCTCTATCACAGCAACCGTGAGCAGAAACACTTTAAATTAAAAATGTCAGTGACCTGGTCATAAAATATCACTGCTAAATAATTCTAAGAGCATTGAGAGCTTTAGGAAATAGCACAGCGGCCCCTGAATCCTCTCTGCTGTATTGGATCAGGTATATTTAAGAGTTCTGTTATGCTAAGGAACAGATCTGAGACCTGAGACCAAGACCCGTACTTACAAACTTATAGACAGTCTTCATGGCCGGGTTTGCTTTCGTTTTTACAGTATTCAGAATTGCTCCACTTCCTTTCTGTAATAAAAATGTCAATTAGCAATTTGGACTGAAGATACTGTAGGCCAACACCAACAAAGACCTCTTCTCTTGAATCAAGTTGAGCAACATTTCAAGAGTATGTAATTTAATTAGAGAAACAGGCCTAGATAGTAACTGGTCCCGGGCCATTAGTTAAGCCCATGGCAGATTCACCAGGGGTGGGCATTGAGGAGGAGGTCGGGATGAGGATGGAGATAACCAGCTGAGGGTGGACTCTAGGCTCACTATTTTGCTTGGCACCAGTCCGCTGGCTGGAAGGAAAGCTCATCACAGGCGCTCTGAGGCAAGGGTTTCCCCAGAGTAATCTACAGCTTCTCAAGAAATTCTAGCTACCACAGACAATGTCAAGGTAAGTTTAAGACAAGGAACTCTACAGCTAATGCTAAACCGGCGCAGAAAATTGGGGGCCTGATTAGTCAGGATTATCTGGCTACTCTGGAGACATGCTACCCTCAGCCATGCACCTTCCTCTCCTCATCCTGGTTTTCTGTGTTGCCGCTTTAAATCACAAGGAAAGTAGGCTGCGTTCCTTACACCTATATCTTAAGAAAAGGAAAGAATAGCCATAAATGTTAATCATTTCTCGGCTCAGCTTCTTTAGGAGAGCAGAGGAGTAAGAGGGGGAGGGAAGGCTTTCCCAGTACACAAAGGAAGCAATGAATGGATATGGTGCATGCAGGCTCCGGACATTTTGTGAGAGCTCATTGTGGGGACATCATGTGTCAGGCTCTGAGGGTACTGAGCCACAGGAGGGCTGCTCTCTGCCTTCACAGACCTCCAGTCTGGAGGGGCACAGGGTAAACACTGACAACCTGAGGTGATGAGAGCTGTACTGGTCGTGTGCACAAGGAGTGTCGGGGCAGCTCACTGTCTCAAAGGTCAGAGAAGGCATTAGAGGACAAACCGTTTGGCCTGGTCCATAAAGAATGAGTAGGAGTTCATGTAGGGGATAGGAAGGATAAGAACATTCTAGGGATAGGAAACAGCACATGGGAAAGTGCCAGGGTGTGTTCCATGAGTACCAAGTGGTCAGTGTATCAGGGGAGGAGTGGCAAGCGAGGCTGAGAGGCCAGATGGGTCAGCTCATGAAGGGCGAGGGTAAGGAGTCTACACTCCAGAGGATTTTTAATCAAATGGATCACATAATCAGATTTGTGCGGGTTTCGAAAGATAATTCCAACTTATTCAAACTGAGAGACTGGATCAAGTGGGTATATAAAAGAATAAGATACACTAATGTAATTATTGGGATTAACTTTTAGCACAATTTTTGGTAACTGCCTGTATTAGAAATTTTGAGCATTAGTTAAAAACATTACAATTTGACCTAGAAAGCATTCTATGTTGTAGGACAATATGAAATTTTCACCCACTCATTTATTCCATAGTGCTTTCCAAAATTATTCAGTATCCCATTTCAATGGTCCTTTGGAGTATTAAAACTCCCTTTATCAATCAATCAACAAGTCCTTATTGCTTGACTATGATTTGCCAAGTGCTGTGTTTGGCCCTTCAAGAAGAACAAAAGAAGTCTTTCACTGAGGAATTGCTTACTCCTGGCCAACTGCAGCCACTTCCAACCGACCTGCCTTGGCAGCAGAGCACTTGGCCCACAAGCAGGAGAGAACACATCACATTATGCTGGAGTTGCCTGTCTGTGTTCTAGCCCCCTAATGAGACGGGGAGCTTCCTTAGGGCATGGCCTGTGTCCTGCTCCCCACTGTATTCCCAGGACCCAGTGTGGCACCGGGCACACAGTAGGCCTTCAGCACATACTCACTGATAAACCCATGTAAAGGAAAGGCAAGAATTTGAATTCTCTAGTGGCTTCTGAAGTCCTAAGCACCTGGCTTCCAATACAATAAGAAATTGTTCACAACAACAGTGAGGGGATGAAAAATTCTCTCAGTGATGTGTCCCCCATTTTTTCAGGAGCCTTCGCTGTGAAAAATATTGCAGAGCAGCAAGACGGTCACATTTTTGGTTTTTCCATGAAAACTTCCCAGTTGCACTGGTCCGAGAAAGAGACCCCCCCCTCCCCCCACCAGAGATGCTCTAAGATGACCACACCTATTCAACATGCGTTGGCCAGCTCCCTGAGACCAGAAGCTTCTCCTGGCTCTCCTCACCCTCACCGAGGGATGGCTTTGGACAGTCTCATCCTGCTAGGCTCCACCTGGCACTAGAACAGCCTGGCTTTACAAACAAGACCATCTTCAGCTGAGAGAATGGAGTGCCCCAGGCTGAATGACAGCCTTGTGGATGGCCTTAGAAGCAGAGGGCTGCCAGGAGGCTAAGGAGGGGCCCAGGTGGCTCTGTGGTGGTACACACTTACCCGGACTGTGGAGAGCCACTGATGGTACAGTTTATCGCTGCCTGGGGAAAGAGGAGTCAGAGAAGCTGTTATCGAAAGAAGCTATGTGCCCTCAGGAGTTCCTCAAATTGCTCTCAGCATGGAGGGCTTGGAAAGTTCAAAATCTGGAGAACCACGTGGAGACTCCCATGCCCCATTCTCTGAAGGAGGCAGGAATGAGCTGCCGCCACAGGCTCTCTTCTTCACACAGAGACCTGATCCTATCAGTGCCCTGAGCACAAACCAAAATCCTCCCCATTGTCCAAAGGAAGAGGTCCGAGCTCTTAGCAAGCCTGCCTCTCTTCTCCAGTCTTGTCTTGGCACCCCCTCACCCGCTGCCTCTCCATCCTGTGTGACCATTCTGTACTACCTTATGCTCCAACCACGAGGAACTACCTCGGGCTCCCTGACCATGCGTCCTTGCAGTCCTCCATGCCCTCACAAATGCTGTTCCCCTTCTCTGGCCACTGTTCCCTCCTGTTCCCCACTGTTCCTTTCTTCTGAGTACCCTCAATGACCAGCTCAGATGTCATTTCCTCTGTAAGCTTCTCCTTTCTCCTACTCCTTCCTCTAAACAGCCCTCTAAAATAGGTAGCATCCATTCAGAAGTCCAAGTTCTCTGAAGCTCTGTGAGCCACCCGAGGACAGGAACCACAGGGCCGAGTGTCCCAGCGTGAGCACTCTGCTGGACACACACTCGGCCCTCAATACCCTTGAGTAGTGACAGGGCAAGAAAAGGAGGTGTTGTTGGGAAACTTGTCATTTTATCTGGTGGGATGAGGAGGTCTTATGGGTGACGGCTCTTCTAGAAGCTCCGAATGACCTTACTTAGTTTAGCAACACAAAAAGCCCGTCTTCTCCTCAGAACTCATATTCACCCATTAGAACACTACCCAAACCTGCCTCCTTTGTGCAGTTCTCAGGTTACAGAGTGAGAATTGATAGAGAACTATTCTAATGGCACAAAAACCTGTTTCTGCTCCTTCTCCTGAGCTGGTTTAATTTGTATGTGTTTTAGTTAAGTATCTCCTCCTCCTGCCAGTGTAAAAGCTCCCTGAGGGCAAAACTAGGTCCCCCATTTCTACTCTGCAGGGCTCTGCGCACAGCAGCTGCTCAGGAAATGCTTAGTGACGATCCGCTATTACTGTGGGCAGACTTGCATGGACGTGCTTAATCGTGCTCTCCGTGCAGCACAGGCTGATGGGGCCTCTAAAAGTGGCTCTGCAGGGGAGATAACGCCTGTCTCTGAGTTTACGGACTGCTAGTTGGATCAGCACTGTAGTCCATACACACGCCCAGAATAAGAGGGGGCCAGCAGCGTGATTCTTATTATTTTGCATTTAGTTTTGACTTTGCTGCCAAAGACTGAGGCCTTGCAACCTGGAAAGAAGACCAGATGGGGACTCAGGAGGGAGGGTCGGTCACTAACACCTCTCTGGGCCTCAGATGTCTCCTGAAAAATGAGGCGATGATCCCTCCAGCCCTAAAGGCCCGCAGAGACCGGGCACTCTGTGGTGACTTCCACATTTTAAAGAAACATTTACTGAGCAGTGATCCTGCGCCAAGGTCTGTCCTGGGTGGCTGCACAAACCTTTCCTCACAGACTCTGGGTGAATCTCGACAGGAATCCTGTGAGGTAGGCACCATTACTCTCAGCGCAAAGACAAGAGAACTCCAGCTGAAAGCGGTGAAATGACTCGACCGAGTTCTCACTGCCAGGGAGGAGGTGGTGTCCTGATTTGAATCCAGGTCCCTAATTCGATACCTGCTGTGCTTCCCACTGCATCACATTAACTACGTTAACTAGACTTTGCTCACCCAGGGGAAGCAACTGACCCCAGGACAGAAGAGTTCAGCTAGGCCAACGTGCATCTCATCAGAAGATGAAGAGGAATTCCTCAAACATTTCAAGGCCAAGGTTGAGATCAGTTTTTCCCTAACTCCCAATGAAGGAAAAAGGAGGCCACTGTTACTCCTGCCAAGCACACACTAATCCCACACAGCAGCCCACAGCACAGAGGGGAAAATGAAATGCTTCTCACCAGCGTACTCGCCCATGTTGATCTCCTCTTCAAAAACATCACTGAAACCTTCACCGGAATTGAGAAGGTCTAATCTACCATCAATAAACTGTAGAAAGAAAAAACAAAAACGTAACTGTGCACACAGAAACGGGAGAAAAACCCATTCAGCTGGATACCTTAGTGTATGACCAAGAACAATCATGTTTTCCAAGACAGGAAAGGGCCTTGAGAACTGTGAGTTTTCAGAACGTGAGTTTCAACTAGCAAGTTTCTAAAGAACTGGCTGCATGTTTATGATAACTTGTCAAACCGTGTGGCATATTTGCAGAGCGTCTGTCTGATCCCTGACCGCTCGTCTCACCCAATCCCCGCCCCAGACTCTGAGCCGCTGCAGGCCGAGGCCAGAGCCCCACCCATGCCCGCAGCCTCAGTGCTCAGCGTGGAGACAGCCGCAGAAATCTCCGCCAGGGATCCCGACGCAGGCCAACCCCGGGAGAGCTGGCACCTGTTTGAAGAGCTGCAGCTGTGTGGCATTCTGCAGGAACTGCCTCATGGCTCCAGAGCGATAGTGGGACACAAAGGCTTCCTCGCAGAAGGTGATCGGCTCCTCCTGGGAAATGGAGACGGAGAGGGGCGTTAGAGGAACGGAGTGAGAGCGACCCGTTAGGCAGCACTTCCACGTCTGCTGATTTATCTAATCCTCCTGTACCTGGTGCAGTGGCCGTTATTATTGACAGCCTTGTAGCCTGTGGATGAGGAAGCTGTGTCAGAGGGGAAAAGTCATTGCCAAAAGTCACACACCTGGCAGGAGGCAGAGCGGGAAGCAAAAGCAGGATTCTAAACCCCACCCCGGTCCCTTCCACATTAGCCACAGTCACGTCCCAACAGTGAGTTAGTGGCATGTGCCCTCCAATGTGATGATTTCCAAACTTTTTGCTTTTGGGAGTGGAACGCTTTCTTCAGAGAGCACCTTCCGCAGGAGGAGTTCTGCTACATAAAACAGCCCAGCAGCTCTGGGGAGCCGGGGAGAGGGTGGGGGCCGGGCTCGCCTTGCTGGGCCGTCTTCCCCTCTCCGACCCCCGGCCTCTCCGCAGTCCCTGAGGCACCAGTTGTGGAACCCAGTTTGAAAACCATTTACACAGTGATCTTAACCAATAGCAAATTATAATTTTAAGATAATTATTTATATGAAAAAGCATGGATGATCAAAAATAAAATTTACCATCAATTTTATGCTGATGCTGTTTGATAAGGAAGTTTGCTTTCACCAAACTACGTTTTATGAGTCAAGAGAATGACACCCTAAGCTTAAAAAACATCCCATCCTTGTAGTCAACACCTCAATCCTCCTTTGAAGGTATCTGGAGTGCTCATCCACACAGACAAGTCTTTAATTTCGATGGTGTATTCTCCATTCTGAAAGATCAGACTTTTACATCTTGAGCAGAGTTAAAGGTACCCCTCCCTTCACAGACTTGGTGGCAAACACAGAGATGTTTGAAGCTCCACTTTTATCCTGTTTTAATGAGTTACGTGAGTGTTAAATTTACTGTCTAGCTGCTATAAATTCCAAGAGATCTTCCTGTTTAAATCTAGCCAATGTTAGCTCAGCAACAGGGCAGACTTACTGCACAAAGTCTGCATGGATGACCTCAAAAAATTAGGCTGGAGGGGAATGTTGATTTTTATAGAGGTATACACCACCGAATTCTACACAGGATCTGAGGCAGCCTACATAAGCACGTAAAACAAAGAAACAAATCAGAGTTGGAAAATACATAAAGATATAAAATGTATTTATTTGGGAAAATAGTATTGGATATGCAGCTCCTATATGGTTTCTAAAATTAAGCCACAAAATTAGCTCTGAGCTTCCTGGCTGCTAAAGCAAGAAGGGAAATAATGCACACTGTGCACTGTCTATGAGACAAAAAAGCTTCCCAGTTGTTCGGGAAAAAGACGGAGCTTTTCCTGACATTTATTACTTTGACATGGATTTACACCTTTCGTGCTGAAGAGCTGAGAGATCAGCTGTGGTAACCAACAGAAGCCCACCCAGAATTCCATCCCTGTGGTCTGGAAGTTTTGCTTCTTACCCTTGGAAGCACAGCCGGGCAATTAATTCTCTCTCCAGGTGATCTCATCCCTGAGCACAGTGTCCCTCACACACTGAATGATAAATACTGTCAGCTCAGAAACCTTTCGTGAGCTCTAATCCCATGTCTCCATCCCCAACTGGAATGGCCCACTAGCACTTCAAACTCAAAATGGCCCAAACCCCCAATTATTATCCCATTTGGACTGCACCCAAAATCTGTTTTTCTTTCTTTTCTAAGTTATCATTATCTATGGCCACCCATAGGAGACCTATCAGACTTCCCAAGTCCTTCCCATTTTACCAGTGAAATGTCTCACGTTTGTCTCCTACTCTCCATCCCACGACCCCGGCACAGGCCTGACAGATGTGTGGAGGTTTAACTCTATGCCCCTCTCCTGCTTCATTCTGCCCAGTCTACTCCAGTTCTTCTGGCCAGAGTGATTTCTAAAAAGCATATTGGATCATGTCAATATCCTGCTCAAGAACTTTGGTTGCAGAGATGTTACATTTGTGTGATTCCTTGATTAATGTCTATTTCTTCCACTAGCCCATAAGCTTCATATGCGCAGGAATGGTACCTGTTTTGTTCAACATTGTGTGCCACACACATGGGGTCCTGGGTGGGAGAGGAAAGAAAAAGTCCTAGCTCCTTAGCCAGACAAACAAACCCTCTGTGTCACTTTCCTCTGCTCCCCCACATATCTTCTGCTCCTAATGCATCTCCTAATCACATGCCAGGGCGCTTTCCACTTTCTTCCTTGCTTTTGCCAGTTCTTTTCCTTCCACCTGGACTATCCTCCTGTTAAACACAGGCCTCTGGGTGGCAGTCACTCACCCTGCTCGGTGCCCCCACAGTGCCTTGTGCACCCCTGGCTGCTGGGCAATCTTCACTGTGTCCCCTGTGACCAGGAACCTGAGAGGGCAGAGGCCCCACTGGACCATCTCTACCCTCCCCAGGACAGTGCAGAGCCCAGCCCCCAGTTAGCAGCTCAGGAACATTGGTTATAGAATCACAGAATGAGCTGGGCCCTGGTTCCCAGCATAGGAGCCTTGTGGTGGTACCGCTTGGCCTGATGGTAAAGCAGTCTCAGAGCAGGATATTAGGTGAGTGACGCCTGTGCCCAGGAGTTTAGAACTGCTCAGAGGAAATGCTCAGTGGAGTTGTTAGCCTTTCGTCCTGGAGATTTGGCTCAGCATTGCCAGGAAGGAGAAGTCTGCTGAGGGACCAATAAATTCAAGAGAGTTTACAACCAGATTTGTATGTGGGGGTAGCCTGAGGCAGGATTTAGCTGCAGGAGAGAAGAATCTCATCTGGAGGAGACATGAACATTTTGGGCCTGTCGTCTACTTACTAGCAGTGAAATCCCCCTGGATCATATGTCTGTGCCATAAAAACAGACCAAAGGATATGGCACGCATGGGAGAGTCAAGGGAAATGTGACAATGGGAGCTTTTTCTGTAAAGAGCTTACAGGACAACATCAGCAGCATCAGTTAGACACGGAAACAACTACTACCACACAGTGTAGTCGGTGGTGGTGTTGGGGGTGGGGGCGGTGTGCAGGGCTGCAAAATGTCCACAGGAGTCAGAAGACGAAAAAGTTAACCCTCCCAGGGCAGCAGGTCAGAAAATGTGAGGAGAAGTGGGCATGTTTCAGTGGAGCCTGGATGGGTGCATAGGAGTTAGGTGAGCAAATCTTAGTTGTTCAGGGCAACTGTTCTACCCTAATCCTGCTGAAAAACAGTGACATTGTTACCCGGAGTCATGTACAAAGGTCTGAATGGCAATAGGCACAGAGGGCTCATTCCTCTGGAGCTGCTCACCTTCTAAGGAAGTGACCATAATCACAATTCACCTGATCTTTACAGAATAGCTGAGGTAAGGTGACTCGCCCAAGGTCACATGACCCGTATGTGGCAGAGTCAGGGTTTTCTCCTCGGGGCCTCCAAAGCCTAGCCATCATCCACGTGGTCCACGTGGTTGGGTTTTCTCTGAGGCCTCAGTTCTAACTGTTTGCACTTGGACATCCGCTGGAGAGCATGAGAGTTTTCTTTAAAGTTGGACACTCAAAGCACCTGCCTCTCAGAGACAAACAGCTCCCTGGAGTGAGCAAGCGTTGTGAAGGCTCTTTCTGTCACAGGCCCAACTGGAGGATGCTGAACCATTTCCACCACCTGGTCCATTCCCCACCTGTCGCGGCAAGGGCCGCCCCCACTCCACTCTGCAGTGGAGAGGAGAAGGCAAGATGTCTTGTTAACTCCCTCCTTTGTAAGAAGTGCTGATTTAGTTCTCCTGTTAGGCTGATTAAACCTTTTGTCTTCTTAGGCGACACTCTAGGTGCTGGGGCTACTGGCTGATAGCGACATTAATTCAGGCAAGTCAGGCCGTGAGCATTCAAGCTCAGACCACATTAGTGGAGTTTTCCATCTATGACCTGAAGGACAGTTAAACACAGCTGCTTAACCCTACCAAGGACTTTGTTACAAAAAGACAAGTTTTACTTTCGGATTATCTTCTTGATATACGGAATCACTTGAAAATTCCATTACTAGTGAGTCAACGTTTGTTAACAGGTGAAGTCGGTGATTCAAAGGTTTTTGATACTTCCAGAAATAAATGGCTTTTATCTACATCACTATGGGTACTGGTGTAAAGATAAAATCTCCCTTCAGAGTCTTCAGCCACTTTTCTTGTTCTGCTGATTTATGCTTAAAGTACTAAATTCTTATCTTCCTTCATAAATTGAATTTTTATCAAAATTTTATGTGCACATTTACTCTGCAATTCTAAGAAAAAAGGAGGTGTCCACTCTTTATGGACCTTGCTTAAAATTTTAAAGATGATAATTTCGGAAGAGTCATTCATCCAAATGTTTTTAAAACACCTACTATGTGCCAGGCTCTGCATTAGGGGAATATAAAGATGAATAAAATCTAGTTCCTATAAGTAATACTAATAACCAAATGAGGGGTGGGGAGTGGATGAAGGTACGGATGATACAAGAACGGAAGAATGTTATGTTTATAGCAGCATTATTCACAATAGCCAAAAGATGGAGGCAACCCAAGTGTCTATAAATGAATGCATAGACAAAATATACATACAAGGAAATATTATTCAGCTTTAAAAAGGAAGGAATTTCTGGCACATGCTTAATATGTATGTACCTTGAAGGCATCATGCTAAGTGAAATAAGCCAGTCATAAGAGGACAAATACTGTCTGATTCACTTATATCTAGAGTAGCCAAATTCATAGGGACAGAAAGTAGAATGGAGGTTGCCAGGGGTTGGCGGGCAGGGATGGGGAATTGTCATTTAATGGGTTAGAGTTTCAGTTTTGCAAGATGAAAAGACTTCTAGAGATGGATGGTGGTGATGCTGGCACAATAACGTGAACATACTTAACGCCACTAACCCGTACACTTAAAAATGGTTCAAGTGGTAAAATTTGTTACATATATTTTACCATAATTAAAATTTTCTTTAAATCTAAAAGAAAAGAATGATAGAATGTTTATAATGTGGAAGGTGGGCAATGGGTACGTGGGAGTTCATTTCTTTGGGTATAAATTTGAAGTTTTCCATAATAAAAAGCCAAAAAGGAAAGCTCCTGTCATCAAAGAATCCTGCCTAGTTCAGGGAATAAATAACTACGGTGCAGTGTGACAAGTGGTATACCAGAGGACTGGTTTTGTTTTTCTGTGGGGTAAAGGCACCTTTAAAAGTATTTGCTCCATTTAAGATAATACAACACGCTGGAGAGAGAACACGTCTTGGAGTCAGAAAGACCTAGACTTGAACCTTGACCCAGACCATACTAGCTTTGTGACCTCAGGTGACTTGTCTTTCCTCATCTGTGACAATTACTCAAGGCTGGCCCACCTCATAGGTTTGCCTGGAAAATTAAAACAGATTACAACACACAGATTTTCCATAAATAACTGTTTTCTTGAGGGCAAAGATCGGGTTTTACCAGAGTTGACAACATAATTTGTGGGACCCAGTACAAAATGAATATGCGGGAAGAAGCTGCCGTTAGGTATAAAAGTGCCATACTAAAATATAAAGCTTTTTTCTTTCTCTCACAGTCTCTTTCTAGAGCCATTATGGTGCTTTTTAAATTTACTATTTAATGTCATTCTATGTGAAGAAAAAATAAAATTTTAAATTATTAGCATGACTTTTATTGTTCAACTTTATATTGTGCAATGCCAGTTTTAAATGCTAACATATGTGGAATAGCATTTTGTAACTTGTATATGCATTTGTATTCTGTTCTTACCAGACAGTGGAAATGCTGCACAAAACTAACTCAGCTGTTTTAATTTCAGTTCCTGACATACGCACATTCTACTAACACCCTCTACCTTTGCTTACTATGAGAGAAGACAAGGAACTAGGGTTGCTCCATCTTTCCCTCTCCTTCTATGTCATCATTTTCACACTAACTGGTTGGCTAATACAAGGAAGCAACAGGAATAAGAAATGTGATAGCTTCCACGGTCACCCATGTTTCTTAGACCACCACTTTCCATCTTTGCTGTCTTTCAGCACTGAAGAAAGTTCTGGTTCTAATACAAAGTGCGGCCTCTTGGGGCTGTCAGTGCCCCACTGACTCAGTCTTGCTTTGAGTCTTGCTGAACTCCACATGTCATGAGCCTGCTGGAACTCTGTGCCATGGGGCACTGAGACGCTCTATGCGATTGGGATGGCAAGGCTCCAAGGAGGGACATTATGCCTGTCTCCTCTGCTCATGCGCATGGCTCCTCTGTCCCATCAGACTTCATTTACAAAACAAGTTTGGAGGTAAAATTATTAAGAATTTCAAGATGGTGACAGCAGGGCATTGAGCCAGGCATGGGCCTTTCTGAGCACGGGGTGCTGTGTCTGCCCAGGTCTCACACTTCTTTTCTCCACAATCCCTGCACAGGTTACATCTCAGCAGGGACTCTGGCCTTGCTTGACTGTTTGCCAGCTGACTGGGCAGCGAACAGCTTCAGGCAAGTTTGTGGGTTGATAGAAGTGGGCTTTCTAAACTCCTGAGCACAACATTCAAGACTCTTTGTGATCTTCCCCTGCTGACTTTTCTTGCTCATGACATTTGGTCCACCTTGTCCCCATACGCATCCCCTGCTCGAGAGACTCTGGACTGTCTACCACCCCCAACCTCTTCACACTCTCACTCCTCTGGCTTCCTTCTTCGTGTTGGCCCCTTTTGAGAACCTTGCCTGATTCCTTCAGGTGAAGAGGGCGCCCCAGTGCCTCCTCGGTGTCTCTAGACCATGACCACCGCCATCACCACCTGTGCCCAGCTGACCGCCCCCAGCCCACGGCAGGATCCTAGGGGGTAGGCTCTGATCTACTCTCAGTGGCTGGCAGGCAGTGGGTGTCAGCTGAGCCATCCCGGGCAGAGGTAGAGTGGGACACAGAGCTGGGTTCCAGTGCCAGCTCTGCCCATGCATGCAGATGACCACCCTCTCACCACCTGTAACACGGGGAGAACTACTGCCTCAGGGGATTGCTGGAGGTTAAACAGGGATGAATGCGATGGTGCAGTTAGTGGCGCTCACCCTTGGCCATGCATTAGAATCAGCAGGGGCAATTTTTAAATCCCAATGCCAGGGCTGGAGCAGTTTCAAAAACTCCCCAGATGACTCCAATGCAGCCAAGGGGAGAACCACCGGGACAGGTGAAAGTGACTACTAGCACAGTGCCTAGACCAATCAACACACAGTTTTTAAAATCTGAGAATAAAGAAACGGAACAAAGAAAGCCAAGGAATACGGCTCCATTTATCACCAGCAGTCCTAACTGGCTGCATTTTGTTTAAATACCTCTGAATTCCTAAGAAAACACCCAAGTCACTGGCCAAAGTGCAGTGCAGCCAAGAACCCAGCTCTGAAGTCAGAAGGGTGCTCCTATAGCCTCCCCTGGGCAGCCAACACTGCCCCACCAGCCACGGGTAAATCTCACGCGGAGGCCCCTGCTCTGGGCCTCAGCGCCACTTCCCGAGCTGGGGCCAAAGCACGGCTCCTCCCAGGGTCAGCTGTGGTGGCCGCCATGGAACCAACACAGAAAAGGCTTAGCGTGTCTGGCCTAGGGAATGCCAAATCCTTACTTACCAGAAGGCAGAATTAGATTATAGTAACTTCAGGTCAGCCAGAAGCAGGCAGGAGTTTAGGGAGAAGGGTGCCAATGTCAGCTGAGCACTTGCTCTGGACCAACCTGGACCTTACCCTCACTTAATCCTCCCCAGAGCTTGGAGACGTTCATAAATGACTCCCACTCTACAGATGAGGAAAGGACGCCCGTGCAGGTGAAGTGTTTTGCCCAAGGTCCCAAAGCTGGTGGCTCTGAATGACTCCCAAGTCCAAGCACGCTCTCCCTTCACCCTCAGAGGCACAACATGGTACATGCTCGAGGGCCACCAGGGTGGACTTGGGAAGGTGGTCACTGAATGGCCACAGTCAGACAGCTCTGGCTGGGCTGGGCCACATTTTGTGGTGACAGGACCAAGCCAGCCTTCTGAACCATTTATGCGGTAGCTCAGGCACGCTGGGACAGACTCCCAGCCTGGGCCCGTGACAATATAACAAGGCCTAAACAAAGACTCAGTGTGTCGTTGTGAAGCTGGCTCACTGTTCGGATGATTTAAGTCGGGGAAATGTGGGTGCCTGACAAGAGCGACTCCGATGATTTGCGGGGCAGGGACGGCTGGGCTGACAGTATTTGCCCATTCTGGCCAGCCGCTCCGGTATTGACAGAAGCCCCCGCACACACTCGCTAGATTACAGTAAAGACATTCAAATCACAGGCGCGTCGGCCCACGCCTCAGCTCCTCTGTGCCAGCAGCCCCTTCCTTCTGCATTAACCGAGACAAACAGGGAGAAGTCAGGAAATTCTGATTAGCGCAGGAACGGCAGATGAGCGGGGAGGCCTGCGGAAGCCGAGGAGACACAATGAAGTGGGGCTTCATGCATACCAGCTTAAGATTTTCCTTCCATAAGAAATGCAGATGGAAATCGGCTCTACAAGGACAGCAGGTGCAGTGATTAAAAACGGCTACCGCTTACTGAGCGCTGACCCTGTGCTAGGTGGCTTTACATGCATTATCTCACTTATTCTTCACAGCAAGCCCAGGAGGTGTTGTTATGATCTCCATTTTACAGATAAGGATATTGAGGCTCAGAAAGGTGAAGTCACCTGCCTCAGGTTGCAGAGCTGGTCAATGACAGAACCAGAGATTGATGTAAATTCTGTTTGGCTCTGGGGCTCATGCAACACAATATAGTATCTCTTGATTAAAAGTAACAATCACAAGATAGTATTGGAAGTACTAGCCGCCACTGGGGCTGCTCTAGCAATTCAAAGAGATAGATTATAAGGCGGTCATGAAGAGAGGGGGCTTTGGAGAAATGAGCGTGAGTTTTGGCTCCTCTATGTGATTCCAGAGCCCTCTCACCTCTTGGAGCCTCCACCGGAAACACCTACCTCACCCTCTAAGCATACAGCGCCATCGTGTCGTCAATTCCAAGGAGCAGCGGCCGCTCAAAGCGAGCTGACATGAGAGATGGTGACCATCTCTGTGCTGCAGCAGAGCGACAGCTCTCTCCCCAGATGGAAACCAAACAGGGACATGCCGAGACCTCAGCACCAAACACCTCCTGGCTCAGCCGCCTCGGCTGCACCTGAGTGTGCCTCACTGTCACCAAGAGCCAGATTCTGGGTTTTAACACAGCGACCGTTGCATTCCCAAGTCCCAAGAAAGGATGTGCCAAACTGATTAGAGCCAAGGAGTGCAGTCCCCTGAGAGTGAGGAGAAGGCAGTTTGAGAGCTTATTGGAGAGAGGGTGGGTTTTGAGGGCCTGGCAGACCCCCCAGAGAAACGTAAATAACCTGAAAAGTGATCAGCAGGAGAACCAACATGAGCTGCGGCAATGGGAATACGGGACTCACGGAGCAAAAGGCTAAAGGACACGAGAGAACACTGAAGAAGCACAAATTAGTCTGCAGAGAAGAAAAATTCCCAACCCTCTAACTGAGTTAAGTGAGGGGCAGAGAGACACACCTCACTAAAGAAATGCTGCCCCCAGTCATTGGCGGCACAGCCCTTAGGGGCTTCCTCCACAGCACTGTCCACACACTGAATTGTCAGGCTCACTTACTGGTTCGCTTATTTATGATCACCCCTCTCCCGAATGCCACTTGTTCAGGGCCGGTCTCCAGTGCCTTGATGGGACTTGGTGCCCAGGAGGCTCTGGCAGCAAGTCTTTAGTCATAAACAAAGGGCAGCACTGTGAAGGGGAAAGAGCGCAAGGAGAAGAGTCAGACCCCTGACTTGGCCTTGATTCCTTTTCCTTGTCCAGGCCTCACTTTCTTCATCTGTGAAATGGTAAGGTACTGAGCTAGAACATCTTCAAGATACTTTCTAATGCTAATGTGTTGTTTCTAGGCACAGAAAGGGCCTTTTTCCACGAGGTCACCTACGGCTCCTCACAGAGAAACAAGACACGATGCACAGCCTCTACTGCAGAGTCGGGAAGAGAGTGAACTCGAGTGGGAATGACAGCACTGCCGCTTCCTGTGTCTGGATCACATGTAAGGCCCTAAACCCTCTCAGACCAGCTTCTCACCCGTAAGATCAGGGAGAGACTTCCTACCCCACAGGTGACTTGTGTAAACAGCTTAGCCCAGGGCTCCACTCCTAGAGGGGTGAAACAATAGTAGTCTTTTACCCCAAATAATGGCAGTTCTCTGCCCAAAGCATGCTTTCAGTGATTTACTTCAAGCAGCCCTGTTTCAGGGCATGAGACATGCCCTACCTGCCCAGGACACACGTTGGGTGAGTAGAGTCAAGACCGTGACTCAGAGCAAGGAGAAACGGGAGCAGCACAAAGCCACCTCGGGCAGAGCCCCACCACGGGCTGGGTGCAGCAGGCACACGGTCCCCAGGGTTAAAGGGTGGATCTGCCTAACAGCCCTGTGAAGAGAGCGCCTAATCCTCCTCCTACAGAGGGAGGGGACGTGACTCGCCCAAGGCCACAGAGCTGAGAAGAGCCAGAGTTGTATTTGAAGTCAGTTCTGTCTGACTCCAAAGCCCAGGCAGGCTCTTCCACGACACCCCACGGCACTCTGAGCATGCTCAGTTGCCCAAACACGTTTTTTCTCTGGGTTTGTGGGGAATTCGAGACACAGCAGATGATTTCCCACACAGAAATGTCCTTTGCCACATACTGCAGCCCTCATCCAAGGAGCCCAGAGTCTTTACTCGGGGATTGTGTATTGCCTGGGGACTTAAAAGAGGCTCAGGTCAGCCCGGAGCTCCAGGAATGGGGAAGCAAGTGAGCCTCAGTTTCCTCATCTGTGAATTGGGGATATTACCTACTTCATATTGAGAGGAAGTTGAGAGGTTTGAAATGATATGGCATCCGTCAAGGTGCCATTACTGAGTAGCACACAGCTGGTGCTCAGCGGAGGTTAAGTCCTAACAGCTCTTTTCAGATGCCCTTTGAGAACTAGGTGTTACATCTCGTGTGGGACCTTCTGCATCGTTCACTCAACAAATACCTGTGACTGGGGTGCTGGGAGAGCACAGCCAGGGTGACTTTGTCGGGGTGGGGTGGGGTGAGCTCCAGGAAAGGCCACGTCGGGGAGGAGGTGATATAAAAACCAAGCTCCAGGTACTCGCTAGATGGGAAAGCAGAGGAGGGTGTGAGCAGAGGAGTGGGGCCGTGACAAGGCCCGGCTGGTGATGCACAGTGAGGAGCTTGTGTCCTCAGAGTTCAGGAGGCATGTCACAGATGGGGTAAGCGAGACAGATGCTCATTCTCCTCTTCCTTATTTGGGGGCATTTTCACTGAGAGACAGAGATCTGAGGAGTGGTGGATGTTGGACCCTTAGAATAAACAACTGCTGAGAAAGATGCAAAAAATAATTACTCAGCACATGCTGGTGGCTCACCCCTGAACAAGCCGCCCAGCCCTGAACTGAGCCTCCTGGGTCCGAGGAGCAGACTCCATTCACAGGGAAACTTACTGAAGGGGCTTCATTTACTCAGAGCCGCCTCCTCCAATCCACCCTGGATAGGCCAGGCTGCTCCAACAGCCACCGGACCACTCCCCTGTCCCTGGCTCCCAGTGCCTGCAGATCTGTGCAGGCGTGCAGAGTACGGAGCTGGAGAGAAGCGCTCCAGGCGTGTGACCCTGCACAGCTCACAACCACAGCTCCTCACTTCCCCAAACACCCTGGAGCCGGCTACAGTTCTCCAGACTGGTCTGTAGTCTCCTGTCTTTGCATGTGCTGCACCCTCTGCCAGGAGGTCCTCCCATCCCACTTTCTCAGGCTGTGCAAGTTCCCCCTCACCCTTCAAGGATTAACTCGGGGCTAGCTGCCCTGGGATCCTCCCCCTCGTCTTCTTTCTGCCTTGGGCTGGGTCAGGCGTCCCTGCTCTGGGTTCCACAGCCCCTCTGCTCACCTCCACTAGCGCACTTACTGCCATTTTTGCATGCCTGGCTGCCCTGTCAGTTCCCCTGCTAGACGGTGGACTCCTCAAGAGTATGCGTGGTATCTTATTTGTCTCTGTATCTCTAGTTCCTAGCACAGTGCCTGGGCCAGTGCAGGCCCTCTGATGCTTGTTGAATGAATTATTCACCGCAGATAAGGCAACAGGAACATTTCTGAGAAAGAGGCCAACAGGGTGCAGAGCAAGACAGACTGACTGAGGATGTGAGGATGAGGGTTAGCGGGAGGGAGGAAGGGAAAGGAGAGAATGTGGTGTGTATACTGGGAGGGGCAGGGAAGGGAGGCGGGAGGCCGGAACGCCGTCTAATTAGACCACATGTGCAGAGCAGCATCTGGCTCAAAGCGCAGCAGTTTACACCGCTCCTGGAGTTGTCGTGGAGACAACCACATGACCAGCCTGGAGCCGAGACTCAGGGGCAGCAATCCAGATGCACTCCTAACATATTCTGACAGAGAGCAGATGGGCAGCTATTTGCAGGGCCAAAAAATGCCAACTCCGCTCCCCTCCAGACCTGCGTGCCCTCACTGATCATTTTCATCTTGTAAAGTCATTCTTATCTGCCCTGGAACCACCAGTTCCTCCCGCATAGGAATCAGTGCGAAAGCTGCTATTTTTGCAGTTCCCTGACCATCACAACTTCCGGCCTGCTCCTGTGGGTGAGGAAATGTCACCACCTTTAATGAAGGGGTCCTTGATGGCGGGTTCCACTGCCGCAAGGCTCCCCCCTAAATCTCTTTCTCTACTAAAAGCGTCTAAATTCCTTAGTCTTCAGTCCCACTGAAGAGATGCAGACCTGGGAGCAACGCTGTGGGAGTGTGTGGAGAACATGGGCCTCGTGGCTGAGCTCCTGCTCTGTTGGGTACTCGCCCTGGGCATGCGCTCAGCCTAAGCTCAGTATACTTCTCTGTAAAATGGGCTTTGTTAACACCTACTTTCACAGGATTATTATAAGGATGAAATTAGATAATTATGGAAGAGCCCTAAGAATTATAACACCCTATATAAATGTACCAGGATAAAAAGTTCTTTATAAACCTCAAAAATTTTAAGCAGAAAGCTCCTATCAGCTGGGTAGTAGGAAAATAACAAAATCTCAGGCTCTGAATGAAACTATACATTATTACCCACTTGTATGGCAAATGTGTCTCAATGTCTTTGGTGAGGTGGGAAAACATCTAGTGTTGGAGAATCAAGTTGAGTTTGAATTCTGCCTCTGATGGTTACTAGCAGTGTGATTTTCATTAAGTAACAAACTCTCTAGAGCCTCAGTTTCTTCATCTAGAAAATGGGAATAATCATTCTTACCTCCTATGAGCTACTTCCGGTTGTGAGAGTTAACTGGGACAATACATGTAAATTGCCTAGCACATAGTAGGCAATCAAAAAATGTTAGTTCCATTTCCCTTCTCCTTGATCATTTAACTGAATCAAATAAGACTAAGGTTGAGAAAGAGCACAGTGAAAAGCACGGATTCAGTTAGAGCAGGTTGGAATCCCACTTAATGGCTGTGTGGCCTCGGGGAAGTCCTCATCTTTTCTGAGCCTCAGTTTCCTCTTCTGGAAAAGGAGGAAACTAGGACCTACCTTGTCATGGTGTTGTGTGGTTTAAAGGAACAGCATACATAAAGCATATGATAAATGGTTGTCATTATGATCCTCCTCACCCTTACTGGAGAAAACCTCAACCCTTTTGGAAAAATTACACCTTCTATATGGGTCTAGCCTGGGGTACAGATGCTACACTGTCTCAAAACAAATGAGTTTCATTTTTGAGGTCTGGGAAGTAAAGTGAACTGAGGACCCCCACCAGAGGTGCGGGCCGCTGGGGCAGGCATGCATCAGGACAGCCACCACTGGGCCCGCTGGCCTGCTGCCTGAGTAGCCTGCAGGGCAGGTGGGTCCAGGAGCCAGGAGGCTTGTTTATAAAGCACGGCAGGGGTTCGCACCGCCACACAGTGCCTGCCATCGCAGGTGTGCAGAATGCCCGGCTAAAAATACTGCTAACGTGGGTTTAATGTCGCCCAGCAGAGACTAATGATTGTTTTCAGTAAATATTAATTATAGGAGTCACCCAGATAAAGTGGAGTGGCATGAATATTCCTGCATCTACAATGCAGGTGAAGCGACTATTTGGGGAGACAATTTCTTATGCCTCCTCCACGGAGTTATTTAATGGCTGGTGGACTCTTAATATTTGAGAGCTTCTTGGTTAAAATACTTGGAAGTCTTTTTATATGTGAGGTATAGGGATTTCCTTACTTGAGAGATGATCTTCCCCAGAACACACAGCTGATTCAGTTCTACTGCACCCTTTACCATGACAAATTGTCACAATGGTGTGGAGAACACACACCATTGGTTCAAGGCACAGGATACTGGCTGGCTGGTCTTGGCCAAGAGTCTCTGTAAGAGCCCGGACGTGGGGTCATCAGCCTTGAGGTGTTCTGGTTCTAGTGCTGACTAGTTGTGTCCCCCTGGGCAGGCCCCCTCCCTCTCTGAGTCTTGGTTTCCTCACCTCCATGGGAAGCTATTTGTGGATCACTTTGATCAGTGGTTCCTGCATCTGAAATTGCAAGGAAACTCACGTAGGGAGGTTCTCTTTAATGCAGATTCGTGGGCCATGGCTCAGACTGTTACAAAGCTGCTCAGAGGAGTCTAATGCCTTTGGTAACCTGGGGGTGCGGGGTAGTGGTATAGTGTCAACAATAGTAACAGACACTTACATGTGCTTACCCTGTGCCAGGTACCTTTCGAAGTGTTTTGCATGTATCCACTCATTTAATCCTCATAACAACCCCATGAGGTAAATATTGTTGCTGTCCCCATTTTATAATTGGGAAACTGCGGCACAGAAATGTGAGGTAACTTCTCTAGGTTCGCGCAGGCAGGATTTGACCCAGGTGGTCTGCTCGGCTCTGTGCCTGACCTAGACTGTAAGCACCAAGAGGGCAGTGGCTCTGCTTCTCTTCTCCATCACAGTATCCCCAGTGCCCAGGGCAGAACCTTCCCGAGTAGGTGATGGATATGTTCATTAAACACCTAAATACTTTTACATAGGCTGTATCTCACAGCGTCCCGAGGAAGCTGGGATCATACCCTCCATTTTCAGATGAACAAATGGAGGGCAGAACAGTGCGTTAAGCAGCTTAGGGCCGTTTCACAGTGAGTGGTAGGACTGGGATCTGACACCAAGCCTGGCTTGCTCCTTTATCTCCTGCTATAGTTTAGTGGGACATGATAGCAAATTCCTGCTCTGCCGGATGGATGTGAGGATTAATGGACGTGAGACTCCCTTATCAACTAAATTGCTTTCCAAATCCTTCCGGTGGACTGCCTCTGTTTCTCCCAAGGTGGTTAGCTTCAAAGACAAGGGCGCTCAATGAACATTTGTTGACTGAATGTAAACAGATGAGTGGAGACTATGGCCCAACACGATTCTTGCCAAAGAGTAGGTTCTCAGAGGGGACTTTTATACCCTAGGTTTTTTCACTGGGACATGTGGACAATAACAGTCCTACATGAGGCCAAGGCGTTCACTCATCAGGGCCCCTGATTCTGACTTTCTAGAACCCGGATTGGTGACCTTTCAGGTCCTGATCTCTGTGTCCCAGATCCCTCTGTGATAGACAACGTGGAGAGAGGAGGCTGGGACTGGATCTGACCCAGCAGGAGTTTGGCAGGACTAAGCCCATAACTAAACCTGACCCAGTCCTGAATCCATCGTGCAAACCCCCGCCTCCGTTTTTATGGTTGCATTAATAAGTCTTCCACAGGCTTTCGGAGGCTGTCAAGGGGATGAACATCCAGGGGATGGGCTGAAGTCTGTGCCTGGGGCACCACAGTGGCTGTGACTTCTAGCCATTTTCCTGCCTGAGGCCAGTCCATAAAATAAGGACAGTCTGGTTCCCAGGAAATGGCAAGATCTCCAACACGGTGGCTGGCAGGTGTCTTATCTTTGGGAATATCAAATCACCATGACTGTCTTTTCAACAACAACAACAACAACAACAACAATAGCAGTTGTCTGCTATTCACAAACAGTATTTATTCTAGTTAGCAATATACATGCTGAATTTTGTAGGGGGAAGTGTACCGATATCTGAAACTTACTTTGAAAGCCATCAAAAAAGAAGATGCAGTGATGGATGGATAGATATGTGATAAAGCAAGCACAGTAAAATGTTAATAGGACGATCTAGATGGTATGCGGGTATTCACTGTAAAATTCTTTCAGTTTTTCCGTATGTTTGAAAAATTTTGTAACAAAATTTTGGAGAAAAACCCCCCAAGGGGACATGAAATACCAGACTTCAGAAGGGCAAGGGCAGAGGCAGGGTGTGCTATTCCACAATCGACCAGTCTTGAGGGGACACCAAACATGACATTGTGTCATCCAATTGATTGCTGATCTAGTGACAGGGAGGTATTAAGAGTGAGTTATAAATGAAAAACAAACTATTTATTATACATTGACTATGAGACAGGCACTGTTTAAGCACCAGAACAGTAATGACTAAACCAGTCAGGGTCCCTCCTCTGAGAGAGCATGGTGAGATCACACACACACAAATATGTGACAGGGACATGAGGGCATCTACCCCTTTTTTAGATCTGGAAATAAAGCTCTGAAAGGTCAAGTGACTTGCCCAAGACCATATGACAGATGGGGGCTGGGGGTTTATATCGAGGCACATCTGAGTCTAAAGTCTGAGTTCTTTCCTCTGTCACCTGCCACATTCCAAAAGGTCACTAACATCATCAAATCTCATTTGCTCTTGATGAGAGGAGCTACATGGAAAACTGACATCTCAAGGTCATTTCCAAATTTCAATCTAGTCATTCTTTTCAACCCTGCCTCTCACCACACTGAGTCTCAGGGCACCAGCAACCACCTGCTTTAATTCTGTTGGGAACCTCACAGCTTTTCAGGTGGCTTCCCAATTATGACCTCACTTACTCTTCACAGGACCCTGGAAGATGGCTCTGGAATTCCTGTAGTTAGCAGCCCATGTGCCCTGTGACAGGCTGTCTGCTCAGCCCTCCACTTCCCTCTGCCCCAGGGCTGGTGGGGGCTGGTGAGTTCAGCAGAAAGAAGAGAGAAGCTGCCCAAAGAAAGTATTTGGATGAGAGTTTTGACAACAGTTCCAGGCCTTTCATGCCCACTTGGCCTGTCTGCCCCTCCAGGATCCCAAAGGCCTTTTACCAATAATCCCTCTACAGGGACCAAACAATTCCCCCTCTTGCTCTGGTGGCACATCGGGAGTCGCTCACTTCTCATTTCCTTTGGAAGATGACTGCAGGGTACTTTGTGGCTCCAGCCAGCGGGAGTGTCAGAACACCATCCCAAGAACCCCCGGGAAGAGCTTTTATTTAGTCATGACGAATGGGGAAGGCAAGTGTCAGGTGAATCCATTTTACTAGCAATACAGTCTCTGGTGTCAGGATAGACCAAAAAAAAGAAAAAAAAAAGCTGGTAATTTGAGGTACTTGTGAACACTTTGTTTTAAGAGAAACACAGGATAACAGATCTTCTGCTACAGGGCTACCTTCTTTAATTTCTAAATATCCTTCTCCCCTGAGCCCTCCCTCTGACCCATGAGGCCTCCTCATCTCCTCCCTGGGCCCTGTTTCCAGGCTTTCTCCACCCATCCTGCTGTCGCACCACCCCAGAGGGATCTTCTTGAAGCACTACTCCGACCATCTCATGACATCACACCTGCTTAAAGCCTGCACTGCTCCTCGCTGCCTTTGTGAGGGGTCCAAGGCTCTTCTGAGATGGATGCGAGCCCCAGTGGGCCCTCCAGCAATACCTCCTGCTACTTCCCTCTGCAAACCGGAAGTCTCAGTCACTGGGAACTGCCTGGAGCTTCCCGTATAGCACACTGTTTCAGACCTCCCTGCCTTTCCCTTCAGCTGGAATGCTAACTCCTTCTCAGAAGGCCAAGCTCAAGTGTGATGGCCTCCAGGAAGCCATCCCTGTCCCCATGGCTTTCCCTCTCTGGAACTTCCTCTTGGCTCCCATGGCACCCCAAGACTGTCTCTATCATATCACACACAGTTACCTGCTTACCCACCCGCCTCGCCACTGAGGATGTGAGCTCTTTATGGACAGGGAGTCAACTGTCTTATCAGTCCACAGTGCCCTTACTGAGCACACAGCCTGGCACACAAGTGGCAGTGAATGAATACCTGTGTGTTGAATGAATGAACTGTCTACAATCCTGAATGGGAGCGAGTCCCATGAAATGAAACTTTCTGAAAAGTAAAAGAATACTAAGATAGTTAGAAACAGAGCCACACTATCCCAGAATTCTTCCTGAAGCAGACGGTGTCACAGCAAGGTTGCAATTATAGATACACACACACACATTGTTCAAAAAAATTCATAGAATGTACTTAACACTGACTTTTTTTTCTTATTGGAAACCTGTTTACAATCTTGTCCACTGTCACTCTTAAATGTCACTTTTCAGAAAAATGGCTGCTGCCAGGAGAAATTTATTTTCAAATTGAATCACAGCATGTTCATGCAGAGAAGCGCCTCTTTTGAATCTCCAAATTGGAGGGAGTTCAGGGAAGAGAAAGCGAGGTGATGAGAATCTGCAGAGGCTGATTCAGGAGGAAAAATTATGAGGCTAAAATATGCACGGGTGAGCTAAACAGCAGCTATTAGTTGGTGGAGATGGCAAAGGCAGGATGGCAACTACCTGGAGACCTACCAACAGTGAGGATGCCCAGAAAGAAGTGGAAACAGGGAAGGGGGTGGAGAATGCAACGATGGGGAAAAGTCTAAGCAACAGGAAGGCAGTGCACATTTACCGACTGCCTACCTGTGCCAGGTACTGTGCAAGCTGGCCTCACTCACTCGGACTTTGCCTACCAGGTATCATTATTCCTGTTGTAAAGGTGAAGAGACTGAGGTTCCGAGAGATTAAGAAACCCAAACAAGAAAGTGGTGGGGTCAGGCTCTACCAGCCACCCTGCCACTAGCTGGTGACTAAGAAGTTTGCAGCAGGCATCACTGCCCCTGCTATTTGCCAGAGGTGGGGGCGATCAGAGGAGGCTTCCTGGAGGGGGAACACTTGAGCTGCATCTGACTATGCTTCTCTGTGCCTGTGCAGAAAAGAGCTGTCAGCTTTTAGGAAAGGGGCTCTGACCTCAGCAAAGCCTCTTGAGCAGACCCCTATCCTTGGGGGTGTGAGGTTTTGAATGCACCTGCCCTCCACAACAGATTCTGTGCCCCTACTGAGCCAGCGTAGCAGGCCTTCTGCACCCTGACTCTCGTCCTCATCCCTGTGAGCCAAGTGTACTTCCCCAGCTCCCTCCCCAAGAAAATGGAGCTGATGCCGCCAAGCTCACGGGATGCTGTGAGGCCTGAAAGCACTGGCATGTGGTAGAACCCAGTATGTACATTATCTTTTTTTAAAACATAAACATTATACACATTGTTGATCATTCCCTTGGCCTGGCAAATATGTACTCATTCTTCAGGACACAACTCAAGGGACTCTGCCTTCAAGAAGCCTTTCCCAAATTTGCAAGGAAGGGCAGTCCTCGCCTTTCATTCATTAATTCAGCCAGTAGCCCTGAGTACCTACTGGGGATCAGCCACTGGGCTATCATGGTCAGCTACCCAAGGGTAGTCAAGCAACCTCGCCTTGTGTCATTATCACCTGGGATAAAGAAGTTCCCGCTGCTAGCAGAGCATCTAACAGGGTGCCAAGACCTGGTCTAGTCTGGAGGCAGCAGAAAGTATTCCTGGGCAGTGACAGGCATGCTGAGAGAAGAAGGTAAGCAGGAGCTCGCCAGGCCTAGGTGAGATGGAGGAGTGCAAAGGCAACCAAGAGAAAGCCAGAGTGGCTGGAACATACAGCAAAGGGGGAGGGGCATGAGTCAAGCTGAGGAGGAAGGCTGGGTATAGATCCTGTGGGCCTATTAGGCCAAGTTTTCCTAAAGCAATGGGGAAGCCCTGAAACTTTGGGGGGTGGGGTTAGTTATTCGCACTTTGGCAGGATCATTCTAGTCTCCAGAACGTGTCTGCCAAGGAGGCACAATGGGAGCAGGGTGCCCACTGAGGCAGCTGCCAGGAGAATCCAGGTAAGAGATGATGGAAGCTGGGGGAATAGGAATGGAAAGGGAGGAATTCAAGAGTGATCTTAGGAGGTAAGAGTTGATATGGACTGTCATGGCCTAGATCTGGCAGACTGACCATCCCCCCTACCAAGCTGGGCACCCTGGAGAGGTGTGTAGAACCAGCTGGGGTCCCCCAGTGCCTCCTCCTTCCTGAGAGTCCAGCAGAGGCCCCAAGCAGGGACTATGTTTTGCTCACCACTGAATCCCCAACCCTGAGAGCAGAGCCTGGCACACAGAAGGTGCTCCAGAGACACTGGTGAGTGTTTGGATGAAGGGCTGGTGGGCTGCTCCAAGGCTGGCTGCTCAACTCCTCTACCTAGCTGCCAGTTGACCTTCAATGGCAGCTTCCAAGAACTTAGGACACAAGTTCCCAGCAGAGCAAAGCCTGGGCCTTGCCTGCCTGCCTCTGCCTGCAGACCATGTCTGCAAAGCACAAGAGTCCCGGCCAAGGCTTGGGGGCTCTGCCAGTTCCCCAGCTCCTGGCTGACTGGACGTTTGCACACTCAGGGCTTGCCAGTCTGTCCTACACTCCACCTGCTGTGAAGGAAGTGCCCTGTGTTGACTGGTGTCCCTTTTTGGATGGCTTCTGAGGCAGAGCATGTTCTGGGGCAGCTCCGGCTCTAAAGTGGGCTGGGCTGGTCTGAGAATCCTGGCTCTGTGGCTCACTATCCATGTGACTGAGGGAGAGTTTTAAGCTCCCAAGCCTCAGTTTGTCATTTGTAATACGGTGATAATGCAACCTACCTCATAGAGTTGTCATGAGGGACTGACAGATTTTATATAAGGCACTGACTCAGGGTTGGACATGTAACAGAGACTCAGTGGCTGGGAGCTGTTGCTACTGTCCCTGAGACATGGATTTATTTTTTAAGAAAAAGATTCATCCTCGGTCTCCTAGGACTAAATAGCAAACTGGTTAGTGTGTCCTGGTAATTGTGGTCACCAATATAAGCTATTAAATATTACCTTCTTCATTTTAAAATTTGTCTAAATCTGGTCAGAGTGACTTGGTTCTGTTGAGTGGGCAGCTTTGGTCTTTGGGAAGACTGGTGCCTATCCTGGAAGTTTCGTATTCAGAATCCAAGGAGCCCATGCCAGGCAACCCTGTCTTGTGTTCTCAGCCACTTAGTAAGCTTCTATCTAGCAGACCACGTGGTGACGGGAGAGAACTTGGGTTCGGCAGGTGGATCTGGGTTTGAAACCCACCCCCACTACCTAGCGACAAGTCTGTCACATGGCAGCAAAGGGCTGTGGTAAGGATTTGACCTTCGACGCCAGTGTCCTCTGATCAGAGCATGTGCAGAGAGATCCACCCAGGGATTCTGCCAGCTAGCCCTCTGATATTGTCCCTCCCCTGCCTTAAATCTTTCAGTGGTTGTCCTGCTTTCAGGGTAGATGTCCTTCCATTCACCAACATGGAGAGCCAACTACTTATTGGGTGCTATGCTAGGTACTGGGGAGGGTGCAGTGGACAGAAGTCCAAAGTCTTCACCTTGCATTTTTTTTTCCTTTTTCTCCCCAAATCCCCCCAGTACATAGTTGTATATTTTTATTTGTGGGTCCTTCTAGTTGTGGCATGTGGGATGCCGCCTCAGCATGGCCTGACGAGTGGTGCCATGTCTGCACCCAGGATCCAAACCAGCAAAACCCTGGGGCTGCCGAAGCGGAGCACAAGAAATTAACCACTCAGCCACGGGGCCAGCCTCCTCACCCTGCATTTGAGGGCCTCCTGCTCTGGCCCCTGCCTCCCCTCCTGCCTCGCTGCCCCCCACCCCCCACACTTCATCCCACTGTACTACATGCTGGCAGGTCTGTGAATGCGCAGGGAAAGCTCTCACCTCTGAGTCTGTGCTCAGGTTCTTTCTGCTTGGATGGTCCTTGCTCACGTCATCCACCTGCCTGACTGTGACTCTTGCCCTCTCCTGGCCTCACAATGTGACTTTACCTCCACCATGGCCCTCAGTTCATGGTATGGCATGAAAGGGAGATGTGGGGCAAGAGTGGGAAGTACACTGGCCACAGTGGCCAGCAGACTTGGTTCCACTCAGCTTAATACCGTTCCCTCCTGGGGCACCTGGAACAGGTGCCATCACCTCTCTGCCCCCAGTCTCCTCGTCGGTAACAGAGAGGTGTAATGTCTGCCTCAAAGTTTTATTTTGAGGATTCAGAAAACCTGTGGCAGGGATGTGGTAAATGGTAGCCACTAAGATTGTCTATGTAGTTTCTTGCCCCTCTCTCTGACTGGCTTGTGGACTCCTTGAGGACAGTGCCTCTGCTATCTCGGGATACCCATGTGAGGGGCAGAGCCTGGCCTGCTAGAAATGAGCGAGTGTGAAGTCTTGGGGAAGTGTGTCTCTTTAAGTCAAAAGCCTTTTTGGTGTTGAAAGAGTTAAAATCTGCTCGTGCTTATAAACAAGCCCCATTTCAGCTCAGCACTATCACTGGGTGTGAGTCACAAGGCTTAGCAGGTGTGGGCAATAATTAAAGGCTTCAGCAATCTACCTGGGCAAGGTATTTTTGCTTCTTATTCCAAAGAGGAAACTCTCTCTATGGAGAGCAGAGGAGCTCATTAATGAGACTAATTAGGTGTAAAGGGGGTAGAGGCTGGCATCAGCTGCGGCGTGGAGGAGCTGATCATTAAGCCCTGTAATCTCCTCCACTGAACACAAGCAGAGCAGGCTCAGGGCTGTGAGCAGGGCTCCCACACCTGAGGACCTGACCACTGGCTCCGGAGAGGCTGGAAGGCCTTACCTCTCCCCCTGCCATGCTCTGCCAGGAGATGCCACACACACCCACATGCACGTGTGCGTGCACACGTACACGAGCACACATGCACATGCACACACAGCATGGGCTCAGCTTCCCAGGAGAGGAGCCAGATCGTCCAAGAAGATGCTTTCCTCTTCGTGTTCATTCACCTTTGAGGAGCATGTGCCGGGAAGCTGTGCACTGGGGTTTACAGTAAGCCTTCCTGGATTTAAGGAGTGGATCAAAGAGTCTCATTGTTGGCCTCCACATGTGGAAGACAAAACTCTCATGCCTAGAATTCCAGATTTTCTAGCCACCACTAACATTTAGCTGGCACTGGGCCAATTTCTCTTTCTGTATCTACCTCCCTGGCCTGTCGGCTCAGTGACCCATGGACTGGGGACTGATTTCCCCTGGGATCTTCAGTGGCTGGCATCCCAAGGTGTCATCGATACGCTAGATGCATGGTGGGTGGACCAGAGGAGGGGTGGTGGGAAGAGAACAGATGGATGGATTGTGGCACTGCCACTTTTCTCAGCTCTGTGGCTTTGGCCAAGTCACAACCGAGCCCTAATTTCCTCATCTGTAAAAGGAGCATAATAAGATCATGGGTGCAAGAGCGTTTTCAAAGGTATAAAACCATTTATAAAAGTAGTTCACCTATAATTATTGTGTGTTTCAAATTTCAGTAAAAGGAGAGAGAGACTGATCATCAGGGAAATGGGAAAATAATTCCAATGAAGTCCCCACAGTGGACTTGGGCTAGCCAAAGGGCAAGGCATCCTTGGGCAAGGCTGCGGGGGCAGACTCGCACCTGGAAACTGGGCTCTCAGATGCTGGCGCCAGGGAACGTCTGCACTGTTTACAGAGCTCTCTCACTGTGGCTTTGGGCCCTCTGGCCAGCCCACCCAGGAGGCTTTCCATCTCAGCAACAGGCCCTCAGAGACTCCTGGGAGGCGGGGAAGGAAGGAGCTTGGTTCCTTGTCTCCCCCATGAGACCCACTCCACAGAGCACCCGCTTCGATCTTCTGCACCTATAGCCATGTCCAATAGGAGCCCTCAGAAAATCAGCACTGACTGAGTCCATGTGTCCAGCTAACAAACCCTGAGGGTCAGTTTGCTGATGACATCCTCCTTGTCCTTGGAGCCTCAGCTCTGACATGAGCACCCTGGTGAAGCCTTTCCCTGATATCCAAACTCCCCCACCCTGCCCCCCCCGCCCCCCCAATATTTCACAGTCCCTCCATCTTCTTGATACCCTCCACCCCACCACGGACCACTGTTGGGATTACTTTTTCCCACACTTGTCTCTTCCATTCCAACGTGAATGGAAAGTAACAAAACTCCCTTTTCCTATTGGGACTGATCTTGCCAAACCCCATCCAGTCAAGGGGTGGGCATGTGACCCTGGCTTGTCCAGCTGGAGGGCCCCATCCTCTGGTCACAGTGATGGGTTCAGGGTGGCGCAGACATGGCCATGCTGGGTCAAGCAGTCTCCTCTGAGAGTTGATGCACAATCATTGTGGGGAGGGCCTCTCTTACCACACAGGCCCTTAAGCCTCTATTGCAAAGCAACAGAATGTTTGAAAATAAAAACTAACAGGCAAAGAAAAGCCATGCCTCTAGCAAGGGAAGCCTTGGACTTCTCAGTTATGTGAGCCAAGAAATTCTTGCTCCTGCTTTTTTTGCCCAAGTTGGTTTAAGCTGGGCTTCTACCATCTACAAGCAAGACAGGCTGAGCCTGGGTGTAACCAAGTCTGGGGCCATTTTAGTCACCCTGCAGGTTGTTTTTTTCTCCCCAAAACGTATGACTGTTGCTACTGTCCTAGGTAGAACAGAGTTCCCACACTCATTTCTCCCTCTCGTGTCCTTTAGTTATGAGTCAGGGTCACAGTTCTTGACCTCAGGCAAGCAAAGACATGGCAGGACCAGAGGCTGCTCTCAGAGCAACGCCTGTGGAGCCCAAATGGCTCTCCTGGATGCCTTTGTCCTGTGGACACTTTCTGGCCCCACGTGCTCCTTATAAAGACTCCTGTTTGTTTCTGAAAGGCATTTTTCTGAGATCCCTTAGAATGTTTTCCAACATTTTCTTGGTCTGAACAACAAAAATTACAAAAACATAAATATACACAATGTCCTATAAAATCAATAGCTTTAAAATAATTGGAAAAAAAAAAAAAGGAGGGCAGAGAAACAAAAGACCTGCTCCCAGTAAGAGCAGGAAGCTCTCTGAAAGAGGATGCTGATACCTCTGGAGCCCTTGCGTTTCACGTACGCATTACAATCTCCATTTTACAGATAAAGAAACTGAGGCTCAGCGAGGGTTAAGTAAGTTGCTTTCCATCACACAGCTCGGGAAATGCCTACTCCTCCCCTTCAAGGCCAAGCTCAAGTGCTATCTCCCATGAGACCTGAGGCCTCCTTCCTGGAATCTCCAGCAAAGTCCCCACGGCCCTCCATCTGGCAGTTCCCACAGGGTGTCCTGTTGGCTACAGGGGGGCCTCTGCCATTGGAAGAGATCTCAAGGCAGAGACTGCTTTTCATTCATCTCTATCCACCAGCATAGGGCTTGGCCTAGGGCAGGGTTGTTATAAATGTTTGCTGGAGTAAATCAATGGATGAGGAGCCATGATTTGAACCCTGCTTGTTCAACTGTAAGCCAAAGAGGGCTCCCCCTCCCCCAGCTGCCTGTGTGACTGCCAGCACCTCTGAGCCTCCCTCTTGTTCTCCCTGGAGAGAGTCAGGCTGAGTAGGAGAAGTGGTTACAAGACCAGAGGGAGCACGGACAATGGTAATAAATATGTAAAACCCAGAATTCATTACATCCAGCTAATTCCAAATGCAAAAGATATCACATCCTCTGAGATAGATCACAACGAAGGAGTCTGGTTTGCAGCAGACAATTTGAGGAGTGGACCAGAATTATTTGGTCCAACAAAAGATATCCTTCTGTTTTTGAGGGTGAGATACCCACAAGGCTCACCATCCTCTTCTAATTTTGTGGCCAAGGGAGCATCCCCTACCCTGGCTCAGTTTTAGTTCTGTAAGGGACCTTCCCTGTGGTCCCTGAGAGTCCTAGCCATCTGATGGTGCTGGCCTAGAGACCCTCTGGACAGGAACCTCAAACTCTGTAAAGCAGAGGATGTAATTCTCTTAAAGAGACAGTGTTACAGACGATGTTAACATTACACAAAGTAAACTCTGTCCTCCGGGGGAAAATGCTCCATAAACCAGAAATAAAGCGAGTATCCCTCATGCAGTGCACTTGAAAACAGGTACCTTCCTGTGGTGCCTGCCTTCATCTGTCATCCCTAAAGAAAAGGAGAGACGGCCTGCCGCGCCACCCAGGAAAGACAGCTAATGCTTACAATCTGGCCAGGCGGGAGGTCTGCAAATGCTCCCCGCTAGCCTTCCACACTCAAACATTTCCTATAGTGATGGCTTCAAAGGTAGAAAGGGGAAAAAAGATTTCCCCTCTGCCCTGTGCCAGCTGAGAGAATATCTTTCTGTTCCTTCTGCTACACACACACACACATACACACACACACATGCGTGTGCACACGTGCAGCTACAGGAGAGAACCGAACTACACATCTTGCTAGAAAGGAATGGACTAGGTTTCAGACCACAGATGAAGGTCATGCCAAAAGCACGTGATCTGACGTTAGTGGGTCAATTCTTATTTCCCAAACTTACTAGGACTAAAGGAGATTAGGAGAGAGTGTGGGTAGAAGCACTCCTTGTGACCTGCCAGCACGGCAGTGGGCACACACAGGAGATGCTCCCCTCTACAAATCCTGGTGCTCACTAGATCTTACTGATGGGGGTTCATCACCAACTACAGGAAAGAGCATCTTTTAGCAGTAGTAACGAGGAAAAATTTGAGGGGCACTGGACAAGGCCCTCATCCCTCCTCACCGAAGTCCCAAAACTTCTTCCTGATTGACTCTGCCTCACTGGCATGAGCTCCAAATAAAGTTCTCCATCTGCCTGTGGTACTGATGGCCCCAGTTAAATCTTGTATGTTTTCTTATTTTTAATACAAAAGTCAAGTTCAGCCTTTATCAGTCATTAACACTTTAGTGGAAATTAGTTAATCCCTTTGGTGTCTAAAAGCAGAAGAACAAGTCACACCAGATTTTATGTTTCTTTTCCTAACAGGTTAGGTAAGGCAGCTTTGGGGTACGGCTAGGGTGGGAGGGAAAGAGGCTACTTTACATATAACACAGGCTGGTGTTGGTGAGACAACTAGAAAAACTCAGCTTCCATGTGGGCAAAATGAAGAAACACGGGATGAACAATCACAGGTGAATGGTGGGTTTGTAGCTATTGTCAAAACTGTTGGCCAACATGTTTTGTGTGCAGTAAAACTCTCTATTTTGTTCTGATCCCAACCAACAGCATCAAGAGTGACTTAGATAGAAATATAGAAAATGCTGATCAAATCTGTAAAGGAGATGGTGACAGCTAGGATTAAGAGAATTCTCAGGAGATTGGAACAATGGGCTGAAACTAACAAGTTGAGATGTATTTGGGACAAATGTAAATTCCTATACTTAGGTTCAAAAAATCAGCTTGAGAAGTACTAGTCAAGGCTGACCTGTTTTAAAAGCAATTTATATGGTAGGTGTAAAAGAGGCAGAATTTTATGTTCAATACGTGTTCAGCACTGGCCAACAGTGTGATACGGTTCAAAAAAGAATAATGCAAGCCGCTATATTCACAGAAGTAGAAAATCTCGGGCTACATTTAAGTGCAGTAGAGTCCAATAGAAATATAATGTGAGTCACATATGTAATTTTAAATTTTCTAGTAGCACATTTGAAAAGTAAAAGGAAACAGAAAATTCTAATAATGCATTATATTTTAGCTAATATATACAAAAATCCTAATTTCAAGATGTAATCTATATAGAAAATTATTAATGAGTTTTATATTCTTTTACTCACACTAAATCTTAGAAATCTGGTGTGTATCGTTTAACCCTTAGAGCACATCTCCATCTGGACTAGCCATATTTCAATGCTCAACAGCCACAAGTAGCCAGTGACTACTGTACTGGACACTGCATGGCTAAAGTAAGGGTGGTGACAGGTCCACCAAGTTCTGTTCTCATCAGACCACATCTGATATATCTGGTATTTTAGGCTTTGAGGAGTGACAATGACAAACTAGAGCCCTCCAAAGACTAGCTGAAGGACTAGGATGAGAAGGCTTAGTCCTTAGCACAGTCCTAGTACTGCTAGGAAAATCATGTGATACTAGGAAAATCATGTTATGTGGCTACAGAGCATAAAATTAGGTCTAGTAGATGAAAACTGTGTTAAGATTTTGGCTCTTTAAGAGTGAGTTTCCCTGACATCAGAGGCATGTAAGTAGAATCCAGCTGACCTGCAGAAGAGGATACATGCATTGATAGGACATTGGACGTCCTCGAAGGACCCTATCAACTCTGAGATTCAAGGCTTAGATACACTAAGTATGACCATGAAGTAAAATGACTGACTGTCTAGCCAACAAACCAGGACATACACATCCAAAGATATTTTCTTCTTCAAGTAGTCTTCCTGGGAGGTGACAGGTTTATTTTGGCCAACCCTCACTGCTGCCTGTGTAATTCTGCTTATCAGATATAGACATTGTGGGACCCTTCAAGGAGCTTACAAGTAAGGGTCTGTGGTGAACATTCCTAGTGTAATGTTGTCAACTTGCAGGCTCTCGACTGAATATAGTGAACAGAAAGTATGACAAAAAGGTCTCTGAGGCTCTCCCCACTAAAGAGTCTGTGTGAGCGCTCCTCCTCCCGCCATCTCATGGAAAAAGAACACTTCCAGTTGCTCTCTAGGGCTTCAAGGCTAGAGTCGGGTCCAGCCCAGGTAAGATCCTGGGAAGCCTAGAGCCCTGCTTTGACTGTCTCACTATCCATTGATCATCTCTATCTGAATGTGCCATGGACACCTCAACATCAACATGTCCCCAACTCAACTCCTATCTCCTACCCCCATCCCTCAACCCATTCCTCTGTGACCCCATATTTGAGTGAGTTTGCTATTGAGCCAACTGGCTCCCCTCTGACCTGGGAACTGGATCTCACAACCTAGTAGGAGAGGTGCATGTAATTAATATAAAGAAAACTGGCTGAAATAGAGGACTTCCATGGGAGCCCTTTGGAAAGGCAGAGGAAGACAAAGACGACTCTCACCTCGGGGAGCCTGGGAAGGTCTCTCAGAGAAGGGCTTCCTTTCCTTCCTCAGATGTTCACAGGGTTCCCTGAGTGTCAGGCTCTGTGCTGGGCACCAGGGGCTACCAAGGACCCTGGGACTCTGATGGGGCTTTTGTCATTGAGGTCCTGGTCGCCTCCAGGGAGAGACAGGCAGATCAGTAAGGGGAATAAAGGGCTTAGGTGGTAGGACAGAGGCCTGCCTGGGTATAAAGGAGGCCTGAAAGAAGAAGGGGTCTATCCCATCTGGGCTGTCAGGAAAAGCATCACAGAGGAACAGAGTGGGTGATGCTTATACTGAGCCTTGAAAGCATCGTTGAGCAGACCCTGGAGGGCATTCCAGGCAAAGAGAACACATGAGCAAGAGCAGAGAGCAGAACAGCCCAGGGCACTCAGGAACAAGTCTCTCCACAAGGGGATTTGGGTAACGGGAGGAGACTGTGAGGGAAGTGAAAGAGATCGCTGGCCAGATCATGAAGGTCTTGGATGTCAGGCCAAGGAGTTGAGACATTATCCTGTATGGACTGGGGGACATAGGAGGGTTTTAAGATAAGATCTGCCAGGAGTAAGTGTACCTTTTTTTTTAATGTAAGAATTTCTTTTGTTCTGCCTTCACTTTAGTAAAAATGAAGCATTACGGAGCTGGCAAATCATCTCTGCATCCCAAAGACAGTGCGACATGTGATAATGACTGTGAAGCGTGGCTAAGCCTGTTAGCAAGAATGACCAGGGAGTGAGAGGCAGGAGTGAGGCATCGCCCTCTGCCATCGTCTCTTTGTTTGAGGATCATTAGGAAGGGAGCCATTAGAAAAATGCCAGGCAGGTAATAGGAGGGAATCAGGTCTTGGCAAGGCTGTGTTACCCATGGAGAAATTAGCAAATAAAATTCAGAGAAGAAAGCAGGGGCTTCTATGCTTGCCCAGTGAGGCTCCTGGGGAATAATGGCACATGTATCTTCCACCTGAGGAACCCTGGAGGAGGCAGCAGATTCACCCAACAATCTGGGACAGGCTTCAGGTGCACAGAAGTGGCCTTTCCAGGCGGGGCTGTGATCCCTAGGTCCCTTGCAAGAGCTGGGCCTTCACCCCTGACCCACTCTCCTAGGCACCAGGTGATGCACCGGGGATGGTGCGATGACTAAGGCATTGCCTTGTCCTCAGGAAGCTCACACTCCCTGATGTGGTGGCATTTGGGCAAAGGGAGGGAGGGCGGGACTCGGTTTATTCACGCATCCACTCCCCGCTACTTTGCTTAGCGCTACATTCCTCTTGTCATAGTGATCCCTCAGAATACCAAGAGTGGAAAAGAGGAGAGGTGACTCACTGGTCAGAATGAAAACTGAAGGTTGGAAACTGCCATTACAACAAACGGGGGTTATCCAGAGAGTGGTGCCATCACACTAGTAACTCCCTTCCTTCCTGATTCTCTTAGGTTTCAGACACTCCTTCATCAAAAAGGTTTTCATGGAGAGCCTATTACAGGCCAGGAGCTAGAGAACAGAGTCATAGTCTCTGCTCTACACTGTATGGTCCAGTCTGGCGCTTGTAATACCTGAAGAAATTCAGCTTGGGCCAAGGATCTGATTTCTGGGGTCAAAGTTGGACCCTCTGCCTTAGGGGTATCTGAGAAGCACTGCTGGGCGATGAGGAGTTGCTTAAGAGCTACAGGTAGGAAGTGGACAGTGTGGAGAATGGATTGGAGGGGAGAAGGTGGGGGCTGGGAGACCAGAGGGCGACTGCTTATACCACCATCACTTCATGAACAGCTTCCAGCTCTCTCTCCTGATGTAGACATCTTGGGTGCAAGCTGGGATGACCTGTCTCTAGGATGCTCAAAACACTCTGCAAGGTTTCTGGGGCAATCCCCTCCACCAGGAGTGCTACATCCTGGGGGAACAGGGGCCTGAGCAGGCAGCCGGAGGCTCTTCACACGTCCTGGTGGAGCAGCAGAGCGCATTTCTTTGACTGGGCCAGGGCTGAGGGTCTCTCAACTGACAGCTGCTTCAGTGCCAGGAATTGTCATGTCATCTTGCATTGCTGGAAGAGGTTGTAGAGATGAGGCTGGATCCCCTAGAGCTTCCTAGTTAGCTCATAATACCAACTTTTACACTGGTTCTCCACAGGAACTGCAGCAGTGTGGCGTATATGGGCCCTGAAGTTGGCCTAATCTGAGTTTAACTTGTGGTTGTGACCCTCATCAGCAGCCAGGGGAGCCTGGGCACACAACTACACCCCCCTGCCCTCTTTAATCAAACCTGACCCATCCAGAGGCTGGCAGAGTTGGTGGCATCTCAATTTTGTAGATGAGAAAATAGGGCGAATGACTTTTGGGGGATTTACTCAGCTTTTAGGGGGTTGAGCTAGGGCTAGAATCCAGAACTCTTGATACTGAGTGCAGGATTATCCCATAGCCTGTGGAGAGCCTTGGCCAAAGGTGGCTCAAGGTTGCAGAACACACTCTTAAGAGTGCAGCTAGAAAGACTATTTCACTTTAGACCTCAGACGGATCACTAAGCTAGATCCTCCTTATTAAGGACACACGGTCTGACAATCCCATTGCCCACTTTGTAGCCTCTGCACAGCTGCCCTCTGTCTCGGAGCCCATCTCACCTCCTACCTTGTCAGCAAACTCCTACTCATCTTTTAAGACCTGCCTTATAGGTTACCTTCTCTTCTGAGAAGTCTTCCGGCTTCCCTTTTTTTGTATTTCTCTTATATATCCATCTATCCCAACCCATCATTCTTTTTTTAATGTCTGTGTCCCTCACAGGACTTGAGGATCTTGAGGACAAGGGGCTGTACTTTATTCACCTTTTTATTACGAGGAGCCAGCAGTGCTGGACACACATTGGGAACCAAATGAATGCTTCTCAAATGCTTGGTCTTAGTAAGCCCAGGGGTTCTGGGAGGTAGAAACAGCCCCAGGAGGATCAACTTTCATTAACAGCTTGCAGGTCTTCCCTCCATTCATTTGAATGGGGAGACATTTAAATGGCCCAAGTGGCGGAAGCATAACAATGCAAGACAAGGGCCCCTTTTCTCCTCAAAGGAAAAAGATTAAACAGTGGATGCTCCAAATTGCCACTTTCAATATGAAAGACATCGTAGGGATGGGGGGTGTTGAGTGAGGCAGAGGGGCAAAATATCAGGTTTGCGTGGTCAGAGATCACGACACTTCCACACCCTGAAAGAACCCCCGGATCAATACTGAGTAAGCAGTGTCCCAATTCCTTTAGAAGGACAAGGGGTTAGACTTTTGATTCTTTCAAAGACAAGCAAGAGTCCTGCTATGACTCTTTCAGTTCCTGCCCATCTCTTTCCATCTAACTTCCTCCTCTGAGCTATCTTCATGGCCCATGACAAGTATGGAAAGGAACTCTGAGTGTTTTAAAGCACTATTTTTCTATTGTTTTAATGGCCCCAATAAGGGCACCATTGTTCCTTAGTGGTACACACGCTTCATTCTAGTAATTAGCTGTCAGAGAGGACCCGACAGCAGCCTAATGTTGTCCGCTCAAATCATATTAATGAAATGCAATCCACTCAAATGTCCTGAATGCATATCTGTAATTGCATTAAGCAGAGAGACTGGGGACATCAGGATCAAACTTCAGTCTCTGAACACAGCGTTACGATCAAGCACATTAATCCATTATTTCTTCAGAATCTGACAGCCAATTAATATACCAGGCCTTCATACACCAGGCGAAGGATTGATGTCCCTGTCATGATTTTGTTTTTTAAAAAACCATTAAAATGACTGTTTGTACTCAGGGATGTCAAAGTAAATGCTGGGTGTAATGTTTCTAATCAAAATCAATTGTTCAAAGGTGGAAAGGTAAGGAACAAACTTTGGAGGAGCACTGTCATCTCTCCCCAAGAGGAAGTGCCAACACCTGAAGCCTCGCTGCTTTCCCTGGGCCTTTCAACAAAAGCGTAGCTACAATTAAGCCCCAGTCAGAGTTCAAACAACTCAGCTTCATTGAGTGATTCTGAACAGGACTGTTTGGTGGGTTCTTTTTTATTTTTAACACAAACAGGTCTTCATTTTAAGGATTTCACTGGTATTTACAACTAAGCACATAAATACACTGAGCAAGACGGCCTAGTCCTGAGTTTTCCTGCTTCACTTCACAGAGCACACTTTGTATTTAATTACCAAAGCTGCCTTACACAGATTAGGACTGCTGCCGGACTAGAAGGCAAAAATGACAGGAAATACCTCTTCAAATCCGCAGAGCTGCACAAATGTCCCCTGAATCAGACCCACTGGAAGAGTGTGCAGGTCAGCGGTGCATTCAGGACTGTGACGCAGTTTAATTAGAAGCTGCTATTAGGACACTGTTATTGACGTGGAGGAGCACGTAGAGATAAACTGCAGCTTGGGTATTGCCAGGACTCTTGGTGGGAACCATCTTCGTGGGGCCGCTCACACTGTGCTGGAGTCAAACTCATTTTGGGTTGAGGACCAGAATGTGCATTTCTGGGCTTCCCAGGATCTGGACCCTGTCTGCTTCTCCAGCACAGTCTCCCACCACTCCCCTGCCTCCTCAGGTATGTTCTAGCTACTCAGCCATCAGTGCTGCTCACCTCCATGATGGGTTCCTCCTCAAATTTTCCTTGAGTAACAACTTGCAACACAGCCTCAGCATCCCTTTCTCGGACTGGGTTTGGCATGCTTTCTGTGGGGCTTCCCTTTATCATAGCATCTGCCAAGGCTGTTTGGAAGGGTCTGTTCCATGGCTGACTTCCTCTACTCGAGTGTGTGCAGCTAGAGCTTAGGGATGACTACCTATCACATGGCCCGGTGCATGGTAGTGACTCAAAAAAAGCTTGCTAAATCCAACAGAGCATGGCCATTTTCAAGGCTCTTGATGTGAATCACCACGTTGCTTCTAGACTCCTCTCAGCAGCATAGAAGAGTGCCTTATGACCACTATTCCAGTTCTAAAAACTAAGTGTGTTGAATCTATCTTCTACAGCTAACCACATAAGTACTGGCTATTTCTAGTTTTATTTCCATAGACCCAGCTCCCTTCCACCTAAAAAAATAATTACTGTTCTTGTCAAGTCAGTCCCAAACCTTGGGAAATGGGACACTGATTTTACAAGCAAAAGCACAAAATAGCAGTTGCCTCATCAACCCAGGTCCCACGCCAGGAGAAGGAAAGGTTGTAATTACTGTGCAAGGAGCCTCAAGAGTGTACACGGACAGGTACAGGTTTGAAAAAAAGGTGTGCAATTTTAGGGTTCATGTCAGAAAGACACTTTTAATAGAAGAATTTACATGCTGTCAACTAAGAGATGGTTTAAATATGTAAAGCCTTGACCGAAATAACTGCAGGGGAATTCCAATTATAAAGAAGAGTTCTGTACAACACAGGAGGGTGAGGAAGGACAAAGGGGACACTCCACATTTAGAGTCCCTATTATGTGCACATGGCACACACTAGCTTTACAAACATCTTTTGTTTAAACTCTATGGCCATCCCTGTGAGGCAGGAATCATTTTCCCTATCTTACTGAGGAGGCTCAGGGAAGTAAACTAACTTGTGAAAGCTCTCCAGGGTGCTGGTCGGGGGCAGAGCATATCCAAGCTCACCAGGGCGCTGGTCGGGGCAGAGCTGGGATTTGAACCCAGGTCTCTCCTGTTCTAAGTCCATCCTTTCTCTCCATACATGTCTTACCAAAAGTAAACAATTTTTCTCTTATGAAAAGAGGTTTCACTAGCATTGAAGCAAGAACACTAATCAAAAGGCCCAGGAGCTGGGAAGAAGGTCACAGTAAAGGTGTGAGCAGAAGGCGTGAAGGAGGGGCCGGGGCTTTGGGGCCCAACAAGCTGGTGCTCAACTCCTTGCTCAGTCACTTACAAGATGCATGGTTTTGGGCAAATCACTTGGCCATTTTCAACACTTGGTTTCCTCATCGGAATTACGGGGATAAAACCACGTACCATAAAGGGTTGCGGGGAGGAGCTAATGTACTTAAAATATGGTATCTGGTACACAGCAATGATTGTCTGGTGTTTTTCCAGCCCTTACTATGCACCAGGCAGTGGGCTAATCACAGATGACTCAGTTAATGCTCACAACAACCCCAAGAGGTAGAGACTATTATGATTCTCATTTTATAGATGAGGTGCACAAAGAAATCAAGGACTTGCCAAGGACACTCAGAGCTGGCATTTGGACCCTGCAGTTCACCTCCAGAGCCCACAGGCTTACCCACCGCTTTCTCCTGCTTACAGGTTGATGGCGATGGTGGTCATTCATCTTTCAAAGCTCAGCTCGGTCACCTCTCCTCTGGCTGAGCTGGCTGTTCCCCTAGCACTTCTTGCCTACATGAACCACCTCTGACTCCTCTACTCATCTATGAGCACCTGGCAAGCAGGGCCTGTGTCCTCCCCTCTCTGTGCCCTCAGAGCCCAGCACAGAGCAAGCATCCTGCCACGGCTGAATGAACTGATGAGCAAGGAAGCACGGGCTCACTCCACACCTGGGCAGACAAAAACCCCACACTCATTGTAGCCTAAATGGGGGTGGGGGGGTGGGGGAGTAATTAAAAGCAGAAAGTCTAAAAATTTACTTTTTTCTCCCCTGGTTTCATCATTTGAACGACTTTAAAGGAAGCAAGTCACCTGGATACACCATGGCCTCTAAACGAATAAACATTTGTAAACGCCACTCAGAGGAGAGAGACGCAGAAGGCCCCGCAGGTCACCATAGCTCACGGTTCCAATCACATCAGGTTGGTGGGATTGAATTTTTCTTAAAAGCAAATCAGGGCAACGAAGGCACCAATTTCAAGCTCTATATGAATTTTGCTTTTGTTCTTAAGTGGATCATCAACATTCAATCCAAGAGAAAAATAACCTCAGACATTTTCCTCTTCACCATTTGGCAAACTCTTATCTATCCTTTAAAACCCACTGTAAACACACCTCCTGTGAAGCCTGGCCTAATCCTTCAAAGAGAGTTAATCTCTCCCTCTTCTGGGTTCCTTGACCAGGCTTCTATCATCGCACTTCACACGCCGCATTGAGAGTTCTCCAAATGTCTCTCCTACTCAACAGTGAGGGCGAAGACCGTGTTCTACGCATGCCTGGCTCCAGCTTGGCGCTCAGCGGCATCGCTAGGGGAGGGGCAGCTCCTGCAGTGCAGCATTTAATGCAAAAACACCTTCCCTCAAATCTGGGTTTCTCATCTCCAGCATCAAGGCCAGCATCTAACCATGGGGCTCAACTTAGCCCAGGGCTGGAGTATTGCTACCCCCAAAAGAAAGCCCACTAATTTTCTAATATGTCTACAGAGAAATACTTCTGAGCGATTTCTTAAAAACCTCCTCAGAATTATTTAGAGGGAGTAGTGAGCCGACACACCGAAGTTCCATTCCTGGCTTTGCAATGTCTAGCTGTGACCTCGGCTACTTAACAAAGCCTTAGTTTACTCACCGATTAAGCAGGGATAATACCACTACCTTATAGGGCTGCAGGAGAGAGTAAATTAAAAAATGCATTTAAGGTGCTTTGCACAGTGCCTGGCAGATGGTCAGTGCTTTTAAAGGGAGGCTCTCTGGGGCAAGCAGTCCAGCTTTGTGTTAAGATCAGGGACTCAGGAGCAGTCAGATGCGTTTAAGTCCTGACTATCAGCCATGTGACCTTGGGATAGTCAACCACCCTCTCCATGCCTCTTTCTCTTTACTCATCAAAGTGGAACAACAGCAATAGCTTTTAGATGGTTTCAAGGAGTGTATGTAAAAGTACCTACCACAGTCTCTGGCACATAGTAGGCCCTCAACAAATGGCTTCAGGGAGCCATGGAAACCTTTAGCATCAGTCTTATGTTTTTAAAAATGTTTTTTATTTTATTATTTTTTTTTGAGGAAGATTAGCCCTGAGCTAGCATCTGCTGCCAATCCTCCTCTATATGCTGAAGAAGACTGGCCCTAAGATAATGTCCATGCCCACCTTCCTCTACTTTTTTTATACGTGGGACGCCTACCACAGCACGGCTTGCCAAGCAATGCCATGTCCGCACGTTGGATCTGAACCGGCAAACCCCGGGCTACCGAAGCGGAATGTGCGAACTGCACCACTGCACCACCAGGCCAGCCCCAGCATCAGTCTTTATACTCTGCCTCCAACCTCCTAACACCAAGCCCATTCCTGTGTTAGTCACCAATGTTATCCATGAGCTCTTGAAAGGCTGCTAGGCAGATGACTTTAGATATCACCAACTGGCCAGCCTCCTACTTGCAGGACTCTTGTATGGCTCACAGATCAGCATGGAGAGGGGTGGATTGTATTCAGGAGGCCTTTTCCTTCAAACGCACCTTGAACAACTCCAAGTGTACCCAGGTGTCTAACTAAGTGCCTTTCTGATACTAGTGACATTCTCCCCCAGCTCCACCTCCTCCTTCAGGCCAGAGTGACCCTTCTAAATGCTGATCAGATCTTGTATTTCTACCGACTGTAGCTCTCCAGTGCAACTCCTCGTCTCGAACTCTATGTCGTAAAGTTGGCGCCAGAGCATCAATAGGTCTTCTGCCTCAGAAGGGTTCTATGGTCAAAAGTTTGAGAAAGACTGGGTTAACCCAAGTTTATAGGGGTAACTGCTGAGGCATACGTGAAGTCTTTATTGTACACTGTGTACTTCCAAGAGGGGAACGCAGGCAACTGTATTCCCAGCGTCTCTTGACCGCAGAACCCTTTTTATTCAAAGAATGCTTGTTACTACCAGTTTGAAACATATTGGGCATGCTCCTTGGAAGGGAACTTCTAAGAGTCTAAGATTTTTCACAAGCTATCCGGTCCAGATTTATCCCTCCCTCCGCCCCTCATCAGCCCACCCCGTTTCAACAGTGCAGAACTCATTGCTTTGCCCCAGTGTGTTGCACCCTTCATTTCCACGTGTCTCTGCCTAGAATGAGTATCCCTTCTCCAACTGGGGAAACTGCACTCGCCTTTCAAGGTCCAGCCAAAGTATCCCCTCCTCTGTGACACCTGCCCGTCATCTCATCTCACCTACCCCGCCTAGACTACCCTAGGGATCCCTTGTAACAAAGAGATGATCTGCTTACTTGCTTTTCGCCTCCTCCACGAGAGATAAGCTCCTGGAAGGCAGGGCCATGAATAATTTTTCTCTGTACACCTGGCACTTGGCCTACACAAAACAGGTGCTCAGTTGTGCTGAGTAAATGCTCACTGAATGTAAGAAGGAGCCACTGCATGCAAAGTAACAGAATTTTTTTCAATATGGTTTAAATGCCTTAGGTTTTATAGACTTAAAGACTTTTTATTTCTCAGAACATAAATCCTTAGCATCTGACTATAAATTCTTAGTGGATTTAAAAGCATCATGTACTTTCTGCTCTACTGAATACAGAATCTGAAAAAGCAGAGCCAAGGGGCCTTCAGAGATCCGCTGACCCCCTGTGTCATTTTAACAATGAAGAAACTGAAGCCCAGAGAAGGGAGGGGTTTGCCCCAAGGGCAGCTCTCCGGCCACCCAGGCCAGCCCTCTTTCCCTGCAGCTCCGTGGACCTCACAGGCAATTCCTCAGGGATATGGAGGTGATTGGTCAGGGTCTTGCAATCCAACTGCCCCCTCATGCCTGGCTGAGCTGGAGAGAACTTCTCCATAATCACACCAAAATGTTCTGCTTGGCAATTACAGACTCAACAGGCAGGATGAGCCGCAGCACATATAGAAAAGGCTACAAAAAAGCAGTGACAGCACGACACAAGAAAAGCCTGCTCCCCGCCCCCCAAAAGAGTTGGCCGGCGTTCACTCTTAATGTTAAATGATGAATTCTTTAGACAGTCACATGTTTCTTCAAGATAACTCTGAAGGAACTCCGTGATAATTTGGCATCAATATCCAACTTATGTTACCTAACATATTTCAGTGGCTACAACTCCCTGCGTGAGATATTCTATATGGACAGATCTATGGTGAGTGGTGAATTACAATATGTACAAGTACAAATGCTTCTAGGAAACAGGGCTTTATGTAAATATGTGATATTTTATACAGACTCCATGCTACCTACATACACAGGTTGCTGTAATAGATGTGTAAACAGATTTACCTTGGAGGAGATAATGTTTGTGCTTAAATGACTTGGGCTGATTTCTTCTTTAAACAATGGATTGTGAAGTGGGATTCACAAGTATCCTCTACGTCTCGAGGCATATAGGCGACACAGCTTTAAAAGAGTTAACACAGCCCTACCAGAAGTCCTAACAAATTGAATCTTATTTAATTAGATATTGTATTTGGGGGGAAAAATGAAATAAAATTCTTTCATTAACTAAACCAAACTCCCTTAAAGGCAACAATATGTTCCTCTCTGTCAGGACAGAATGGAATGAAATCTTTATTTTAATTGGGGTCAGATGAGGAGCCATTTGGCTTCAGATGCTTTGTTTACCAGCCCTGAGCTTTATGGCTGAACCGGAACGTGAAATATTCCATTACACAACCGTTCCACTTAAAAGCCCACTTTCCCAATGATTTTTCATATGTTAAATGCTGTAAATATAGCCCAAACTAGCTTTGAAATTTAGAAATAGGATATTTAAAGATTCCCCAGTGACATGATAATCCCAGATGGCCTTGGGTCTGAGGTGCTATTTCTTCTGTCCAGTAACATGGCTTCACTTAGACAAGTGTCCTGTGATCAGGAAGGAGAGTAGGCTAGGAACGCCGCCCGCTGTGCCCCTGCTCCTCAGTGTGCATGAGTATGTCCCCTTCTGCACCTGAGCTGAAAGGTTCCAGATACAACAAGCACTTATCAAATACCTACTGTGGGCCAGGCTCTGAGAGACAACACAGTATGGTGATTAAGGGCAAGAACTCTGGAGCTAAGAGTTCTTTGCCTTAGAATTTTGCAAAACCTTTGCACTAGAATTCCAACCCTAACACTTACTAGCTGTGTGACCTTGGGCAAGTCACTTAACTTTTCTGTGCTTTAGTTCTCTAATCTGTACAATAGGAAAAATAACAGCATTCACCTCATAGAGTTGTTGTGAAGATAAATGAGTAATACGTGTCAGGTGCTTTAAAGAGTGCCTGACACAGAGTAAGCGCTATTATTATGATTATTGTTAATGAGTATTTCCACATTTGTCCTCACAACAATGTACTGAGGTAGGGGTAAGGAAGGCCCTTTCACAGATGAGGAAATAGGTTCTGAGAGGGTCAGTTATTTGTCCAGGGTCACACAGCCATTTCAACCCAGGCTTGCCTTAAGTTCAGGGCTTTTTCCACTAAGAGATATTGCTTTCAGGACCAACAGAACAGACACATGTTCAAACTTCAGAACCCAGACATGGCTCAAAATTTCCATATACTCTTTAACAAAGAAACACATAATATTTTTCATATGGGTAGCCATGCAGAGAGGAACAAGTTTGTAACTACTACTGTTTTCTCTTATGAGATCCATAACTTCTGTCCAAAAGAGAATTCTAAATAGATCTTATTATCTACAAAAAGATGACTGAACTCATCCGATGTAGTAAATGAATCAAGTAAAAAAACTGGTATCTTTATTATAACTGAGGATAACCACAGTTATGATAAAGTGTGTTAACTCATTTATTATGCGTTTATGTGCAAGGTTCCTGGCTGAGAGCTATTCAAGTAGACTATGCAAGATTATGACTTCTCTCCCCCAAATGGATTAAAGCAGGAAAATATTAATATAGAAAAACTATGTTTGTCTTAAAATAACTAGCATTCACAGAGTCAAAGATGGTTTCCATTTCTACTGTGAAATTTCATTTGGCCTTACTCGGTTCCCCTTAAAATGTATTCACTCAGAAAACACTTTCTTTTTGTCTTTCAAGTTCTAGCATTAAAATCCATCTAGAGTTTCAGCATTCTTTTTCAAGTACATCGGCAATGGGCTAATGATGACATTATCTGACAGCTCCCAAATAACACAGGCAAAGGGAGGTGGAACTAATCAAGAAAATACTGCCTCAGCTAGACTCGGCAAGTCCAGAGCCAATGTCACCCAAGACAAGGCTCCTAAAATGAGACTGGGAAAGGAGCAAAAGTTCTGCCAAAAGGCACATTTCTTACTTTCATTTTCGGTGATGACAACGAGATCATATTGTGTGCACCTGATAGGAGAGTCAAATTCCAGTACGTCTTTGAAATTTGTATTCCCACATGCTTACAGAAAATACAGCCATTTCAAATTAAATGCATCATTCATGGTTTGTAAATTCCAAGACGACACCCTTGAAGTTCTCTCTATACAATTTCCCATCTTCTGTGAAATACTCCATTTTAGAAAATGTAATAAAATGAGCTGTTGCTGCAACTTCACAGCAGGTATTTTCATTTGATGGTAAATTGCTTTTCTTTACTATTTTCATATAATTGTGCCACAAGCTTTTGAGACATAAAAAAGATAAGTGGACATCCACAGGTAGGTAATGCACTAATTGCACATCTTCAGTGAGGAAAAATGCTTATTTTAAAAATTATTGATCTCTTAACCTGAGTTCAAAGTGAAGGTGCCATGAACATCTAAATAAATACCAAGGAAGTGTCAAAGGTAACCAAGGAGGGACCAGGTGAAGTGTGAAGTGTTAATTATATCTTAAAAAGTTTAAAAGAATAGAGGAAAAAGACAGATATACTGAACTTCCAATTATTATAATGTTGTCTTCTTCCCAGCACATTTTCAAACTTGAAAGAAACATTGAAGCCAGAGGAATTCAGAGTAGAGTACCCCCAGCTGTGTCCTGCATGCATCTCACACTCCCGTGGGCACACAGTTTATTTAAATACAAAGTAAAATTATGACCTACAAAATGCACATTTACATCACAGAATACCGTCAGCCTCTAAAAGGCCCAGTGAAGGAACGGAACATGAGATGAAGGATGAAGGGAAGAGGAGAGAGGAGACCCTCGTGTGTCTGTTTGATTGGGTAACAGGATTACTGTTTCAAAGGTGAGCAGGGGATGGTTCACCTGATACTCATCACACTTGGACACACACCAGTACGTGTAGGTAATCTGCAAAAATAAGACGCCTAAGAGAGAATGAATGTACACATGCAACCATGAGTGAGCTTTGGCTCTGAGGGCAAAGAAGAAAGGCAAATGTCAGGAAGCTTCACTTTGTTGGAGAGATTCACCATTACACAGCGCATGAGAAACTACACAGGCGGTGACATCTTGCTGTCCCGGAGAGTAAGTGGAACTGGGAGTCAGATGGGTCTGTCTTCTCAGTTGGCACCAGCCAGCTGACTAACCTCATCTGAATCTCAGTTTCCTCCTCTGTCAAGTGGGGATACAAACACTTCCTGGGAAGGGCATTTGGATGGTGTAGAGATGCTGCAGCACAACATCCTACACCTGGGAGGTATTCACCAAAAGGGAACTATCAGTCCTGTCCCTTCTGCATGACCTTGATTTTAGCGTTCTCTCTAGGCAGCCGGTGGACGGCACAGTGAGTGCAGAAGGGTTCCCGCCTTTCCTGTTTGTGGGTGGCACCAAACCAGTTTCTACGGTTTTAGATGAAGTGACAAGAGATGAGAGCCTTCCAATTCTCCAGCTTTGGGATAGACTTTCCTCCCAAACCCCATGGTGTGATTTTTCCAGCTGCACATGGGATGCCTCCACTAGGATGACACATGTGTTCCTCAGACTTGACACGCAAATTCTGAATTCTTTGTTTCCCCCACCACTTAGCCTGCCACATTCCGGACTTCAGCCAAGGAAATCTCCACTCATTTACTCATTGGATTATGTGCTCAGGGTCATTGCCAACTCCTCCATGTCCTTCTCCCCACTTCTGAGAAGCCACCAACTTGAGGTGAAACTACCTGCAAAGTGTGTACAGCTGTCTCTGCTTCCTCACGCCTCTTCATCCCCCTCCTGGATCAGGAGAGCTGCCCTCTCCAAAGACTCAGCTTAAACATCAGGACAAATGTCCCAACTATTGCTCTCTTCCCCACAGCCCCAGCAGCACTGCCTGAGGCCCTGTGCATCTCACTCTGCAGCCTGTGTTTCAGCTCTGGACACACAGCCACACAAAGGTTCGCTCTTGCCTCTCTCACCACACTGAGAGCTCCTCAAAGGCAAACTATGTCTTATTAATTCTCACGTTCCCTGCATCAACCCCAGACCCAGGCCGGTAGTGGGTACCCAGGAAAGTGGGGTGAATTTGTTGATCACAACTTTGTACACATTATACACACATATACGTTAAACTGATAAAGAGAAATACTGAATGGAATAAGCAGAGAGTGAGCTCACATGGACAAACCACAAATGTGTACAATACAGATGGACAGTGTTGTGTGTGTGGCATCTTCCACTTTAAGAAGCATGTGAGTGCTTGCCATTTTTCATGAACAGCAGCCGCATGAGATGGGTGGAGTGGGGATTATTATTCCTGTTCTACGGACGTGGAAATTAAGGTGAGGAGAGTGACCCATATAAGATCACACAGCACAACTGGTAGAATGAGCTGTGACCCACGGCTTTTGGATTCCACGCCACTGGCCTTTCCACCATACCATGCCACTCTCAGCAACCAGAAACGCAAAAGCCTCAGCTCCTCCTCACAGTCCAGCTACTGGTGTGAACTGCCTTCAAGGACACGTGCTACGGCCCCGAGGCACTCCTCAACATGGAAGGTGGGGGCACAAAGGGAGTGCTTATCACTAAAATAAGGAAAGATTTCTCATAATAGGAACATTTAAAAGATGGAACAGGCTTGCTTCAGAAGGAAGGAAGCTCCCTGGCACCCGGGGTATGCAAGCAGAGGCCGGAAAGCCTCATGGGGAGATGTTGTAGAGGAGACTGAAGCATGCAACAGGCGATAAGGCCACAAAATCCTTCCAGCCTTGAGATTCTAAGATGCAAAATACTGATCAGGAAACAACGTGAGCTCAGGACGGGTCAAGAAACAGGCTGTACAGAAGGCCTGCTACAGCCCTCCTCTTCCTCTCCTCGCAAACTACACTCAGCCTGAAGGCCCTCTGAATATCCCTGCCTCTGGGAGACTCCCCTGAGCCCTCCACAAGGTGAGAATCCCTCCGCTCTGCTCGCATGGCCCTGTGTACCTGGCTCTTCCGCTAAGAGCCTAGACGTCAGAGGCAGTCAGACCTGGGCCCCAGTCCTGGCCTCAGAAGGGTGGCCTCAGGAGAGCTACTTGACAGTTCTGAGCTTAGGTGACAGTGAGTATCCGAGAGCTAATGCAAGTGAAGAACTCAGCACCATGCCTGGCACAGAGCAAGTGCTTGGAATTGGGAGCTGCCACCGTTCGCACTGCAACTGTCTGCTTCGCTGGACAAGATGGTGTGGAGGACAAAGCAGCTGCTTGGCCAGTGTTGGCCGAGAATGGATGAAGTCAGCAATCAATCGACAACTGCAGCAGCAGCAGCACAGCAGAATGAGGCCCAGCTTCAGGGCTGACCTACGTCTGGTCCCAGCTTGGCCACTTACTAGCTCTGAACACTGGGAAAGTCACCTTGTATTTCCAATCCCCACTTTCTTCAGTTGAGAAACGTGACTGATGCTAGTATTTGCGCCTCCTCCCTTATGGTTTGCTGCATGTGCTACAGGGGACATTGTGAACCACAGAGCGCCAAGCCAACATCAGCGACTGTACGTCACAGGGCGAGGCTAGAATGGGGACAGGAGAGACAGAAAAGCTGTGGCCCAGCTTGGCTGGGGGCTGTCTGTGGCCCAGGGTCCCTTGGCTCTCAAAACAAAACCCAGCAGTCACCAGAGCCTGGTGACTCAAGGGTCTCCACTTTGCTTGCATGTGGAAGCTGTGTGCGGTCAATCACATGGGAAACCAAAATCAGAGAGGAAAATGACAAAGGGAGAGAGAGAGAGGAATATGGAAGAGCGAGCGGGTCAAAGTGTTCCTGGAAAAGAAAGGCTCCAAACAAGAACCAGCAGAATGGCAAAAAAGCAAACAGACGATCAAAAGCAAGAGAACAAAATGCAGGCCGGGAAGTCAGTGCCAAAGAATTGATTAGTCAAACATGTGAATCTCTCACGCTGAAGCAGAAATATCACAGCCCTGGTTCCTCACTGTGGAGCCTGCTCGCCATAATGGGAGCTGTGAAGAGGCCGCAGAATAAAGCAACTTTCATTCTTCCTCTGAGAACGCAGAGGGCCCGGCCCCAGGAGGACCTCGCCTTGTGCTGGCTTCGAGGGGGAGCGTGGCCCCTGGCCACGGGAGTGGGGTGCGAGTGAATGGGCCGGCACTCAGCTCACTTCACTTGAAAGCTCAGAGGCCTGTACAGACGCAGATCTCGGGCAAGAACAGCATCCTGGGATGTGGACTTAGAGATTCAAATGAGGAAAGGTGAGTGTCCTTCTCAGCATCCTGGGGACTAGAGTTCCTTCGCTTCTCTTTTCAGGGCTCTTTCCTTGCTGCACAGGCCCTCTGGCTATTCTGGAAGCCAGCAACAACAGAGCATCGCAGATCTCCACAAAGCAGGAGCCAGAAACTTAACAGAACTGCAGCACCTGGAAGACTCCCAAATGTGTGGGGTGGCCCCCAAAGGGTGTATATAAGTTTGGTTGGCAACAATAAAGAACTGTAGGCAGCTTGGAACGTGGAAGGAACAGCAGATTTGAAGCCGGCAGACGTTGGTTCTAATACTAGCTTTGCCATTAATGGCGATGTGATCTTGGCCAAATTACCTCATCTCTCTGAGTCTCTGTTTCCTAAGCTGGAAAATGGGGATAATAATACATACCTTAAGCGTTGCTGTGAGGATTAAATTAAATGAGAAGTGAAGATGGCTGGAAGTGTGTCTGCCTCACAGATAATTTAAGTAATCTGAAGAAGATATGCTGCCATATTTTACAACATTTCTGGTATTCTGGAAACTAGAGAATGAGCAACTTACCTTGTGGCTCTCCTCTGAATGGGTTACAAGAATTTGGATCATTCAAGTTTATTACTATAGAAACACTGTCCTGAGGTCTGTTACCTTTTGGCCTTTCTTCTTTGGCACCCTATGAGGCAGCCCTGGCCTGCACTCTGGGATGGAGGAGCTCAGGGCTAGCTTCTTTGTTGATTTTGACTCTCAGCGCAGCCCAGGTCTCCTTGTTTACTCCACACCCACAATGAGAACCAGCCTGGCACAAAGGAAGCAGCTCAGAATTTGGGGTCATAGACTCGGGTTGGAAGTCCAAATCTACCACTGACTTGCTGTGGTAAAAGATCAGTTTTTAAGTTCTCTATGCATGTTGTATGCATGTGTTATTGGAAATTTCCAACAGGAAATACATTTTTCTAGGGTGGGTCCCAATGGACAGATAAGATCCAAGAGAACCAATGCAACTGGAAGATTCTCTGCAGACCCCAGTGCTACACTGTGACTTTCTCCGTCAAGATCTCCACCTCTTTCCTTGGTTGCTAGGAAGCCAACTAAGACCCAGGGTCTGAGGACGTCAGAGCTGAAGGGTCTCTGGATTTCATCCAGTCCATCTCTTCCTTTTACTGTTGGAGAAACTGAAGACCAAAAGGCTTAGTCAATTTGCCTCCAGGTTACACCAGGAACTGGAAGTACTGCTTTGGGTTGATGCTGCCCCGATCTGGCTCCCAAGTCAACATACAGAGCCTTGCCCTTAACCACTGGTAGGAAGGGACTAGCTGGCTGCCTCACGGACAGGATGGATTGGTCAGTACAGCTGGGCTTGCTGTACAGCTGGGCAAATGGCTGTGCAGAATAGTGGGACACACCCCTACTGATATTCCCTGTACTGCCCACTAGGACGTCTGCTTGAGATATAGCTTAGATGAAAACTCAAAACCTTCTTCACCTCCTCACTGCAGCCTTGCCCAAAAGCTCTGTCCCAAGCCTCTATTCTCTAGGATGAAAAAGATAAGAAGGAAACAGCTGGGAACAAACAGCTGCTACATACACGATACTCAAGAAACTACATGTCAACAATCATTTTAAGAATTCCTAGTCTGAAAAAAATATTTGTAACCTATATGATAAACAAAGGGCTTATTAACCTAATTTTAAAAAGTTCCTAAAAATCAAGAAGAAAAAAGAGTAATTATCCAATAGAAAAATGGAAAACGGTCACATAGTTTACAGAAAAAGAAACGCAAATTAACCTTAAACATAAGAAAGACATTCAACCTTACTTGCAATAATAGAGATGTACATAAAATTTCACTGAGACATAACTTCTTACCCATGAGACTGGAAATAATCCATAAATTTAGCAACACACTCTATTGGTGAAGCTGTGGGATAACAGGATAGGAATGAAGAATGATGCAAGCCCTATGGAGGGGAATTTGGCAATATGTAGCAAAATTACATAGGCAAATACCCTTTGACCCAGCAATCTCATTTCTAGGACCTATCTCAAAGATATACTTAGAAAAATACAAAACGATATATGTACAAGGTTATTCGTTACGACGTTATATGTAATATCAAAATCCAAAGAACTTAAACATGGTACTGGTCACAAAAACTGTGACACATCCATACCAAGCACCAGGCAGCTGTGAAAAGGCATGATGGAGATCTCTATACACTGTATGGACTGAGTCCCAGGATAGATTACATGAACAAAAGTAAGATGCAGAACAATGTATATAGTAGCTAGTTTTTTAAGTAACAGAGAGGAGTTAAGGGGGAGGGAAGAATCAGGGTAGAAGGAATTGGGAATGAAAGCCTAATTTCTCTGAATGAACTTTGTTATATATTCTAAATCATGTGAAGAGTTCACAAAATCAAAAACAAAATTAAATTTTAAAGACTTCCTAAAAATTGAAAAGATACTGAAACAAATAAACCTAACTATATATTACATTGGTGACATAACCACCTGGAGAAAAGAGTTATTGCAACAGACCCTATGGACAGTATTCTAACTATAACTAACTACATTTAAGGACAATAAGAACAAAAAAAATTCGTAATTTCAGAATTACTGGCAGCAATAAAGTTGATCTTTTAATTTTAAAACTATTATGTATATATTATACGATAAAACAAATAATTGTATTAGCATTTTTAGGAAATAAAAATTTCAAGATAGAATAAAGATATAAGTATAAAATCAAAAAAGTTATGTAAAAATTCTGAAATTTGAAAAGAAAATATCAGTATGAACTCATTATTTTTCCTTCTTTTAAAAAATACACATCTAAACTCTGTCCACTGAGAAGCTCTAGAAGTAATGACAGACTAGTAGCAGTGAACATCCCTAGTATTCAGAAAATGGTCTCTGAATACCATTCCCCACCAAAAGGAACCAGGGCTCACTGAAGAAAGGGCTGATTCCGGATCTGGACAGGAAATGTACAAGACAAACCTGAGGCATCTTGTCATGCTGGAAAATAGTTGAGTTAACAATCAGATAATCTACATTGTGGGACATTCTATAAGACAACTGGCCTGGACTCTTCAAAAACATCAATGTCATGAAAGACCAAAACAAAACAAAAAGCGAGGGGATTGTTCTAGATTAAAGGGCACCAAAGAGACAGAACAGTCAAATGCAATGTATCATCCTTGATTTGAGCTCAGGTATATTAAAAAAGAAAGTTACAAAAATTTTGGAGCCAACTGGGAAAACTGAATATAGTGTAAATTAGATTATATTATTGTATCAACATCAAATTTCTTGAGGGTGATAATGGTTTTGTGGTTATGACAGAGAAAGTCCTGATTCTTAGGAAACACAGGCTGGAATACTTAGGAATGAAATATCATGATATGTGCAACTTACTTTCAAATGGTTCAACAAAAATAAAGCAAAACAAAAAGTACAGTGTGTATATATATTTAGAAAAACAATGCAAATGTGTAAAATATTAATTATTGGTGAATTTAGGTGAAGGGTAAATGGGTATTCATTGTACTATTCTTTCAACTTTCCCACAGGTCTGAATTTTCTTTTTAAAATAAAAAAGTTGAAGGAAAAAGATTATGTCAAATTTTTACTTTTAAAAGATGCTTACTAATATAACTTAAGAGTGAAACGAAATACCTTAATTTGCCTTAAAATACTTCAGGAAAAAAAAAGTGGGGAGGGTGAGATAGGAAATAAAGGAAGTAAACATGACGAAATAGTGACGGCTGTTGAAGCTGTGTGATGGACCGATGGGGGATCTGTACTCTGTACTTTTGTGTGTATCTGGAAACCTTCAAAATAAAAAGTAAAAATAAAGTCCCAGTTCAGAAAAAGTTATTTGCTACAAATTTATAAGAAGGTCAATACCCATACACTGAGAACCCAGCAGATAAATGGTCAGAGGGCAAGGTCCATAACAGAAAAGTAAATACCCAGTTAATAAACATGAAAAGAAGTTCAATGTCATTAGGAATCAAAGAAATGAAATGAAAACAATTTCAATTTTTTTCACACATTAAATTAACAAAGATAAAAAAATAAGACTCCTGGTTGTAGCCCAGGGTGGCTGTAAATGCAATGTAGATAAGAATGAACAACAGTAAACATTTATGAAAAGTAATTTTGCAAGTGTATCAAGAACCTTAAAAATATGCCTATCTTTTAACCTAGCATTGGAATTGCTGGGAATTTAGTTTAAGGAAAACCTCAAATGCCAGTGAATCTCTCTATATAAAATTGTTCATAACAAAACAACAACAAAAATTTAAATTTTCCATAAGAGGGGCACAGTTAAGTAAATTGTGGCACATCTAAGCAAAGGAATTATATAACCATTCACAAAGACAACATCTCGTGGTTTGAGGAAAATCTGAGTGATGAGGATCACATGAAAAGAGAAGAAAAAAGCTGGATTGAATGTATGAGCTCAATTATGTAAAAAGGCATAAAAACATTGGTAAAGAAATGCACCAGAATTTAATGCTGGTTGCCTCAGGGTGGTGGGAATGCGAGTGACCTTTTTTTCCTTATGGTTATCTGTCTTTTCCAAATTTTCTTCAATGAAAATACATTAGTTTTACAGTCAGAAAAAACAATACACATCATTACTTTTTAGATGTTGTCACCCTGGTCCTTTGCCCTGGTGTAAATTTTTATGATTGCTCCTGTTCTTACAACAAGAAGAGAAACTTCACAAGTGACTGGGTGGCCCTGAGTGGCATTAGGGGTTCACCTACGTGCGATGGATTTTAACCAGCACAAAGGACGCTATAAGTAGGAACATTCAAAGGCAATTAGTTGGTAACAATATTATAAATAGAAAAGGAGCCAAATAAATGTTTCCTGGATATCATTAATTTAGTTGTAGAACAGATTCAGAATTTCTTTGATAACCCCACATAAAGAAGGTAGGCATGATAAAGACAGCCATGTGTTAAACAAAATGTAGATGCAGAGATGGCTCTGCTGTACACAACTAAGATATTCCCACGGAGACAGCACTTCTCAAAATATCACCCTCAAAAACAAAAGCTTCATTTAGGAAAACAATCCTAGTGCAATGCTAATTGAGTTGGTCCTGCCTACCTCTCCCAGAATCCAGCTCTTCTCCTCCCCGCACCGGCTCAGTCTGGATGCTATGGCCCAGTGCAGGCCATTTCTTGGAAGTTTCTTATTTGTAAAGTAGGTGCAATAATTTACTTTACCAAAAAATTACCATATAGGAGTACAGAGAAGACTAGACAGAGAGGCCAGGGGAATGCCCCTAGCACAGTAGCTGGCAAGTCCTATTGATCCGATCTCCAATAGAACTCATTTCCCTTCGTTTCCACTGCCACCACCCCTAACTCCTGCTGGGTGATCACAGTGAACTAGCAATTGCTCTCTGTGCTTCCACTAAGGCTCTCCTCCCAGCAGCCAGCACGATCTTTTAAACATATAAAATGGATTGTGTCACACCTCTGTTTTTAAAACAGGCTCTGTTTTTAAAACAGGAACTGGCTTTCCACTGACTTAGAATAAAATCCAAACTCCTTTCCTGCAAGACTTTGTGTGATCCAGCTCACCTAAATCTCTAACTTCAACTCACGCCACTTGCCTCCTTGCTTGCTACATCCTGGGGTCCCCAGTTCCCTTTGGTTCCTCCAAGGTGCCATGTTACCCCCTTCCCTCTGCTTGGCACATTTTCTCCCCTCAATCCAATCTGGTTGACTGATTCTCATCCTTCATCTCACAGGTGAAATATCAGCTCAGAGAAGACTTCCTTGACTACTCCATCTGAAGCAGAGGCCCTAAAGTACAGTTGACCCTCAGTATTCATGGAGAGTGGTTCCAGGACCCCCAACAGATGCCAAAATCCACAGACGCTCAAGTCCCTTAGCTGACCTTCGGTATCCACAGGTTCCACATCTGTGGATTCAACTAACCATGGATCGTAAACATAATACCGCACAATCCACGGTTGGTTGAATTCATGCACATGGAACCGCTGATACTGGAGAGCTGATTGTACAGTTCTGATGGAACATTTTAAATGATATATATGTCTGTTTCCTTGTTTACCGCCTATTTTACTAGAATGTAAGCTCCTTGAGGATAGGGGATCATCTGTTCCTAGTCACTACTATAGGCTGTCTACCCAACACTCATTCCTTCCTCTCTCCTAACAGAACCCCCATTTTGTTTGCACCTCCATGCCCCTCTGTGAGGACAAGTGCTTCAGGTCTCATCCCAGAGGCAGGGGGTGGGTCCTCATGCCTAAGCCAACCTCAGTGGTCTCATTTCCTTGCCAGTGATTGGTTTGGGCATGGGCATGTGACCGAGTTCTGGTCAACGATGCATGAAGAGAAGTCACTAGGAGAGCTTCTGGCAAAGGTTTTCTGAATCTTAAGAGATATCAGGAAGAGAAAGTCCTTTTGCTGCCTTTGGAGATCATCGTCAGGATGTAATGCCCGGGAGTGATGCAGTCGTCTTGAGACCACGAGGGAAGCCTGCCTGGTGGCAAGGCCAATAGGCTGAGGTAGGCAGACTCAAGAATGAAAGGATGGGGTTTTTGATATCATGAATGAGTCAATCAATTAGCCAATCACTGAACTGCTTACCTCTGAACTTCCCATGATCGATAATAAAGTCCATATTATTCCAGCCAGATTTCCCTCACCTGCAGCTGAAAGCTCCCTGGTACACTATTCTGCACCCCTCTCCCATCTGGTGTACTGTCTGGCACACAGTAGGCACTCAACAAAACTTGTCTGAATGAATTAGAGTTTACAATGTAGATTAAAAAAAAAAATCTTGCTGCTAGAGTAGGATTCATGCCATTTCTATGAGAAAACTGGTTTTTGTTTCTCTTTTACTTTTTTATTACACAAACTACATTAAAAGAAAAAGTTAGAAAAAAGAGAGAAAGAAAAAATTTAAAACATAATTCTACCATCCTAATGTAGTGCAGGACTGGGCTGTTCAAGTAAAGGTTCTTACTGTGAGCACAGACTCCCTGCACTGAGACAGCTCACAGCAATGTGCCATTTCCCTCCACATCCCAGCGCTATGCTCTGCCTTTAGGTACCAGTGTACTGTACATTTAAATTAATTTCACAAATATCTCAGAAATAGGAAAAAAATTTTCTCCTGACTATTAAGCTTCCTGGAATAGTCACAGGAAAAATTTTAAATGTATGTGGAGCATTCATTTCCAAATAAGTCCTATGGAAGGCAGCCTGACAGTTAAGAAGTTTTGGGGTCAGACTTGGATCTGAATCCTAGCTCTGCTACTGCTAGCTGTTGTGACTTCGGGCAAGTCACTTACCTTCTTTGAGCCTCAACTTCCACATCTATAAAATGGGGATAATACCTAATTCATAGGGTTTTTTTTGGGAAGATTAAGTAAGAACACTCATATGGCACTTAGCTTGTAGCTCGGTACATTGTTAATGCTCAAAAGAAGCTATAGCTATGATGAAATTGTTCCTAAGACAATCCTTAAGTTCCACGATTCCTTAAAGAAGGGCCCTACATGTTGAAGGACATGGGAGGTGGCTAAATGCCATGTGCCAAGTCAACTGAGATCTGGTTTCCCAGTGTCACCAAAGGCGGGCCTCCTTCCTGGGCGACAGTGTGGTCCAGTGAAGAGAGCACAGAGCTGAGAGTCAGTCAGAACTGGGTCTAATCAATCCCAGCCATGACTGGGACTCACTGGCTGTGACCTGAGGTTTGACACTACATCTCCGCTCTTCAGTTTCCTCATCTGTAACAGGGATTGTATGACCCCACACCCACCCCCCTGCCCAATGTATCTGTGGACTGAGCCCCAGAAGAGTGTGTCCAGTACAGTGCCTGGCACACAGGTGGGACACAATACACACTAGCTCCCTTCCATTTCTTTCAATCTCAGTTCTTCCCAATCATATTCAGGTTGAAACCAGAAGTTCTTATTACACAATGAACTGGGCCCTCCTAGCAGGAGGGTGCAGGAATGGTACAGTTGGCTTTAAAAAGATGACTAAATTGCCCAACAATGGCAAATAAATATAATAAACCTATCTCACAAATGTTTTATTTGGTTTTAAGGCCCTGCTGTGCCCACATCCTGCTACCCCCTTGAATACGGGGGTCTGCACAGCTCACTCACACAGCGAAAATTGGCAGACCCCTCTCCCCCACCCAGAGTTGCTTCTTGTGCCCTCTGCCCAAGGATGGCAATGTCACAAGAGCAAGGGAGCTGCACAATGCCCAGAGATTTACGAAACTACTCATCTGAAAAAGGGAATGCTGTGCAGAGAGTGGTCGTGTGGGCAGGCCTGGTGCATGGGAGCAATTAGAGCTGGTTTGCAACAACTCAGTGCTGTTCTATTCAATTGCTTAAAGAATTGCCATAGCAACAGCAGCCACACATAGTAAAGTGGCAGCAAGATGGAGCAAACACTTGAAAAAGCCTCTCTCTTGTTAACACTCCTCCCCTCCCAAAATGAATAAAGGGCCATTTTGTTTCTCTAAAATAGTCTTCCAATCAATGTCCACACTTCATGCCAAAGTGGGTGACTAGATGCCCATCTTGTTTTTTTCTTCTTTTTCTTTCTTTCTTTCTTTTTTTGTGCTAATAATGATAACAGCAGCTACCTTTTAATGAACTCCTACTACGTCCCAGGCTGATGAAAATGTCACTTGATAATTCCATCAGCTGGCATTTACTGAGTGTAAACTGTATCTGCACTGGGGATGTGGGATGACCTGGACACTGTCCCCGCCTGCAAGGAGCTTGAAGTCTAGTGAGATGGAGCCATAAGCAAAATTGCTCATGAGATGGGGCAGCATCTGAGCCAAGTCTTGAATGAACACCCACTATGTGCTAGGGATGTAGAGATGAATAAGAAACTCCTTTCCTTCAGAAAGCTCACAGTCTAGTGGGCAGGAGGTGGGAACATGGAGGGAGAGCATTAATGTGAGGCCACATCTAATTGCTAACATATGGGAGTCAGAAGACGGCATTCGGTAACTTACCCGACAAAACAAAACAGACCTGGGGTGGGGTGTGGGGAGGCCTGGACATTTAGAAAGTGCTGCCTCCCACCAGTTGGTGGGCCAGGTCTGTTAGCTATGTCACGCATGGACGGTATCATAACCTCTCACGTGTTATAGCAACTGTAGGCTAATCCCCAACCGCAGGCCACGTGCTCTGCTCAGCACTTCGTGTTCCTTATCCCGTTCAGGCCTCCCTCACAGAAGCAGGGGAAGTGGTAATTCTTCCTCCATGTGTACAATAAGACGTGGAACTGAAGCTCAAATAGCTGTGACTTGCTTTTAGGGTCACACAGCTAAAAAGAGACAGTTAGAGATCTGAACCCAAGTCATCCTGATTTAAAAACCTGCAGTTTATTTGGTATACTGACTAGATTCAGACTGATAGGTCACTAGTTGAAAAGTTCACAGCTTGTTCTTAGAATATTAGAGTTAAAATTGAAAGGCGTCTCATACCTAAAATTAACTTACTTCTAATGAAAAGGAGAATTAGTAGAAAAAACATAAAAGAATGGCAACTAACACCCTTGCTCAAGAGCTCTCAATGCCAGAGGTGTTTGGTGGCTCAGTGCAGAGGGCTCTGCTCTTCTGTGTACTGTGACTTGGAAAAGAGAAGTCGATTCCTGGGCCAGAGTTTAGAATGAATTTACCTAGAAGTATTTCACCATATGGGATATATGCAGAAACTATCTGGGTCTGCTCTTTGGAATCAACATTGCAGTTGATAACCATTAGGACACTTTTAGGCCAGAAGCTTGAGATTGTAAGAGGTGATAAAAGCAAAGGGCCTGAAAGTCTCTAAGAACAAAGAAAACAACAGAACAGGCTCTTTGTGACTGCAGAAACAGCACGATGATAGAAAGGGTGATCCGAGTATGTAGTCTGAGAGAAAAAGAATAAAGGATCTGATGGCATCTCAGGGACAAAAAGTACATGTAAATTGGGGAGTTGACTTGGCAGTGAATAATGTCTTTTACAAAATTACTCAAGGGGAAACATTGCTCCTTTCTGATATCTATCTAAAAGAGAACACTTACGTGGGGCTTCTTACAGAAGCTCCGAGACATTGAGAATAGGGTACATATAATATTTGGTACATAGCAGGCACTCAGTAAATACTCTTTCAATAAATAAATGAACAACACCCTCAATAATACGCTTCAGCAAACACAATAAGAGGATTCAAAAAACTCTTTCGATGATATCCGCGGGCTTGATGGCCTGGCTTACTTTAGGACTAAAACCCAGAGCAGCCAGTCCTGGCGGTCTCTCACAGCCACGGCCCACAGTTTCCAGGTCAGGGAACCACACCGCCTATCTGTTGGTTGTCATACTGTGGCAGCTGCATGTTGTTGTGATACTGAAAGCTATGCCACTGGTATTTCAAATACCAGCAGGGTCACCCATGGTGGACAGGTTTCAGCAGAGCTTCCAGACTGAGACAGACAGGAAGAAGGACCTGGCCACCCATTTGTGAAGAAATTGGCCCTGAAAATCCTGTGACTAGCAGTGGAGCACTGTCTGATGCAGTGCCGGAAGGTGAGAGGGTGGAGCAACAAGAATGGGCAGGGTTCTGCCCTGCCGCGTGCAGGCTCGCTAGGAGTCGGAATCGACTCGACAGCACTAACAAAAGACCCAGAGTGGATCTAGAAATAAAGGTTACAAACTCACATGCCTTCACACACCCATAGCCATAGCCATATAAATGAGTGACAGGAGCAGGGGTAAGACAACAGAATGGTGGCAAAGAGGGGAGGCATGCTCTGTCTTCAAATATTTGGAGCCATCCAAAACAGAGAAAGATTAAAACACCACTCAACAAACCAACACATTTAAGGGCTGGTTTTGTTGGATGTGGCCCACAGACTGCCAGTTTTGACCTCTGATAGAAGAATGGATAGACTATATCTGTCTTCCCATCAAAAATCCCCCCACAAATTATGTCTCAGACTGGCCATGGAGGGGTCCAGCAGTAAGGGTTGAGGGCTCTGTCTTCAGAGAGGGCATCTGAAGGGCTGTCAATCTGTCCTCCTGACTAAATGTTTGTACCTTTGTGTTCTTTAGTGCTTAGGTGAGCAGATGGTGGTGTGCAGTCTCATTATGGAAACTGAGGAGCATAACCAAACACTTATCTCCAATTTAGCTACTTGCAGGAGAAGACAGATGGACTTCCACCCAATCTGTTCCACACCTGGAAAGCCAGGGAATTACTCTTATTTTAATATCTGAAAACAGCAAAAAGACAGAAAATAGACAGGGACTGCATCTCTGTCGGTAGGCACCTCACATACTCTCGTTCACTATATATCACACAGGTATAATCACTCCATTTGACAGATGATAATAATGAGGCTCAGGAAAGGAGGAGACATGTTCAAGATCACACTATGACTGAGCAGAGCAAGCTTCCCTCTAAGCATACCTTCTATGTCTACCTGTCGAGGTCGGTGCAGGAACCCAGCCCAGCGGAGCAGCCCTCTTCAGAGACAGTTCTACGTAGAAAGGGGCTCTTTCCCCAGCTGTCAGGGTCTGCTATTCGGTACAACCAGATCTGCTGGGTTACATTTACCCTTCATGGGGGAGTGGGAAGGTGACTAAAGGAAGGAGTGTAGCAAGAATCCCAGCCTCCCTTTTTGAGGGCACCCCTGAAATTGGTGCTAACCATCTAAACTCCAAGAGAAGATTCTCAAACCTCCGAGATTTGAGAGTTTGCCTCAATCACTTGTGTACTAATGTAGGTGGCAGACAAATACCACAAGCCAGAGGGCAGAGAGCAGCTGCTTCAACGGGATCCTTCTCTCTCAGATTGAAAACTCACTGAACAAAAATCAGCCAACGTTATGACCCTTCTCTACAGAAGCCACAGGGGAAAATAATTTAAGAATACGCTCCAAACACAGGACAAAACAAGGCAGATCATGGAAAGTCCACTTACTCCTCACAAACGGGTAAATCCCCCAGCATTAGGCCAAGACAGCCAAAACCTTCCAGGTTCACCCAGCTAGCTCTCTCTACCATTCTCTATTCAAACCTTCTCCACTCTCCCCAAATGCTGACCCCTGTCCTTCTTTGTCCCCAACCACTGCCCAAGAGACATTCCTGCCTGGATGTCACAGAGAAAAGTAAAGCCGTCAGTGGACCCCTGGCCCAATACCTCTTCCTTTACCTGGATCCCCCTGCTTCAGGCTTCCTTCCCCACTGACACTCAGGCAGAGGGGCAGAGGGCCTAGTCTCTGCTCCAAGGCCAATCTACCTACCCTGCTTTCCCAAACGCCTTCCTTCTCAGGGCCCCGGTTCTGTCAAATACCCTTATCTCTCCCCTGATTCTTTCTCATCAACATTTCAGTGTGCTCAAGTTTCTTCCAATGTTAAAACAACAAAGTGGTTAAGTTTGCATGCTCTGCTTTGGTGGCCTGGGGTTCACGGGTTCAGATCCCAGGTGCAGACCTACACACCGCTTATGCAGTAGCCGCATCCCTCATGCAAAATACAGGAAGGTTGGCACAGATGTTAGCTCAGGGACAATCTTCCTCAGCAAAAAGAGGAAGATGGACAACAGATGTTAGCTCAGGGCCAGTCTTCCCTATCAAACAACAACCACCACCACCAAACTCTAACACCCTCCCTCCCCATTTTCCCTCTTCCTTATCATCAAACTATCTGGCTATCATCATTCTCTCTCTCAACCTCCTACCAGCCAAACTGCCCAGAGGAGCTGTCTAATCTCACCCAAGATTCCCAAGACTTTCTCGTGGCTAAAACCCACAGGAGAGTCTCTGTCTTTAATTAATCTCTCTTCAGTGGCGAGACACTGTTTATTAAGCACTCTCATCCCTTGGCTTTGGTGAGTTTTCCTGGTTTTATTCTCATCTCTCTGGATGTACCTTCCCTGGCTCCTTCACCAGCTCCCCTTTCTTCGGTAGTCTTTTAAATATAGATGTTCTCTGTCTAATGCTCTCTTTACTTCTTACTTTATACATTTTCCCTGGTTAATTATTTACCATCCATATGTTGACATCTCCCAAATCTATATCTCCATCCTACCCTTCTCTCCTGATCTCACGGATTCATATTTAAAGCTGCCTAATTGGATATTTCTTGGGTGGATGTCCACTGACATGTCAAACTCAACATGAATAAAATTGAACTCTTCTTTTTCCTTCGTCCATCGGATGGGAAAAGCCCCACCCAGTCACTAGGTCAGTCCTGCCTTACTTTTCTCTCTCATCTCTATTCACTGGATTCCTGAGATCTGTGGATTCTACTCCCTCACATTTCTCAAGCCCATCCACTTCTCTCCACGCCTTTGGTGACTTCTTCGATGCAGGTTACCATCATCTTTCCCCTGGATTATGGTTATAGCTTCCTAGGTGGTTTCTGCCTCCAAGCTTGCCTTCCTATTAATCATTTCTCTTCTCACACTACTACCATAGCCACCTTTAAAAATGTCTGCATATTCATGTGACTTCCCTGTTTTAAAAACTCTTCCATAGCTGCCCCACTGACATCAGGATGCATTTTAAGCTTCCTGACATGGCTTATAAGGTCCTCCCTGCTCTGGCCCAAAGCTACCTTTAAGTTTCATCTCTTGCCATGCCCCTCCCTTGTGCCAGTGTCTGTTATTCCCCTGCCTGGAGGCTGCTTCCCTCCCTCCTTTCCCTTGCTAACTCTCACTTACTCCCCAAATCTCAGCTTAGATGTCACTTCCTCTGGGGCACCTTCACCTAGCCCCAGTTCCTGCAGTCTCCCACATCGTCCCCTACCTCCCCTCTGGAGCACTCATTAAACTGTATTATAATTGCCTATCTGCTTGTCATTCTCTCCACTGGTCTGTCTCATTCTCTGTTGCCAACCCAGTGTCCAATCTGATTGCTGACACATAAGAGGGGCTATTTATGGTTAAAACAATGAATGAACAGAAATCTCAAAGAAAGATGCATTTGTTTTAAAAAAAAAATTTCATGCTATATGAGTGAACAGCCATAGGATAGCAGAAAAAAACACCAGATTTGTAGAATGAATCAGCTTCTAACCTTGATTCTGCAACTGACTTGCTTTGTGATCTGGCATTGACTGTTTAATGTCTTGGAATCTCAGTTCCTCATCTGTAAAACTGATGTTTCCACCTAGCTCTCAGGTTGTTGTGAGTATTAAATGAGATGACATGTGAAAGCACCTGCCACCAGGCAGGGTGCATAATAGGCATCAGAAATGTTTTTAAAAAATAAGTGAAAAAGTCTAATTATTCAAAAAGGACATTTTGAGGTGCAAGAGAATATAGCTGGTTGGTAAGACACATGACCAGCACTCCATCTGCACTGATGAAAGAAAGCTAGAGGCAGGAGTCATGGACTCAGTATCAAAGCTATTCTGTGCAAGGGAGAGGATTCCTCCAAAGACGTTAAATTAGAAGAACTAAGTTCCCACACGTTATTCTCATTACTTTCCCAGCAAGCTGCTGAGAAAGTTGAGCCCTTTTTTCTTGAGCAGCTTCTCTAGTACACAGCTTTTGGGGGAAACCAATATTGTTGAGTTCCTCCAGAATTGGGAGTTGCTTGACAGAAACCAAGATGAAGAGAAATATTTGCCATATTTATTGCTGGAGCCTGATGGTGTGGAAAAAATCTCCACATAGGCCCCCAAGACAGGATCTTAGAAGAGATCCTAGACCACCCCCTTTCCAGCCAGCCCCCTAGTTTTTCGACTAATTGATTCTATCTCATAAATCTCTCTCTGATTTGCTTTCTCTGCTTTTGAGTTCTGAGTTCAGATTTTCTTCCCAGAACTATTACAATAGCTTTGCCCTGTCTCTGCCTTAGTCTCATCTCCTTCCAAACAACTTCCTTGATGTCTCCAGAAATGCAAACGTCCTCTGCTTCAAATCCTTAAGTGGCTCCACTGACTACAGAAGGACACCCAAACTTCCCGTGAAGCATTCAAAATTATTCCACAAACTGGCCCCTACCTCTTAGTGTCATCTTTCAAAGAAAGCCTATAAACCAGTCATGCAGAACAACTTGAATTTTTTCCAAAGGGTGACTCTTGCTGTTCCCTCTACTTAAAGCAGTCTTCTGCTTTCTGGAAAACTCCTTCAAGACCCATTTCAAGTGAGTATCTTCTTTTCTGGGAAGCTACCCTCAACCTATCCTGGCAGAGTTAATCACATCTGCTTTTGTGCCACTCTCTTACTGAGCATCTTCCTTCTTTATACTGCATTGCAACTGTTTTTCATGTTTGTTTTCCTTATGGGCCTGTGAGTTCTCTGGTCAAACAACAGATGATCAATATAATATTTTTTTAAATGAATGAATGACAAAATAGTGTGTCACCCTCATCTTTGGCTGTAGTGCCCAAGCTGGGTGGTGTGAGCTTCTACAAAATGTTACTGAACTACTTGAGATAAACAACACAGATAATATTACAAAGAATTAGAAGGGATGTGATTTGCACACAAAAAATCTGTGTGAGCTTGGACCCTTCCTCCGCCCACCATAGTGATACTCAACACCCAGCACTCTCTGGGCGCTTAGCAAATGTTGAATAATAACAATAGACTTTTTTGTACTTATAGAACAACATTGTAAACGTTTCATCACTTCCCTGTGGCTGAAAAATTCTAAGTTTAACAACATCTGCCCAATAAAAAAACCCAAAATTCTGCTACTGAGACAAGTGGTATACAAACAAACCTTGGTAAACAGTCTATTTAGACAGCCAAAGGAGGAAAGATGGAAATTTTGTGCACCACAAAAGATAAAAAGGAACTAACGTTCTCTTTCTCAGAAACAACTTAGGATGAAAATGGAAAAAGGCCAAATATAACTCTTGACACTTCTCAGGTCTTCTAGCATGTGGCATCCTGCATTGTCTGGGACTGAAGTCACATTCACCCTCCCAATTAAATCCACTCACATGACAGGATAATGCAATGATCTGAAGCTATTTCACTGTTCTGGGGTTTTAACTTTCGGGATGAACTCATTAATTCATAAATGACAGACTCTAGGTCAGAAGTTAGGCAGATGTGGGTTCAAATCCAGGCTCTACTTCTTACTAGCTACTTTATCTAGGGAAAAATCCAATCTCAGGTTTTTTTTTCTTTTTTAAACCCCACAAAATTAGGAAAATATCGCCTATTCTGGAAGATAATACTGAAGAGTTCAGCAAAACAAAGCAGAGGGAGATCAAGAGTAAAAGAAGATGAAAGAGCAGTTGAGGGCATGGATAAGAGATTGGGAAGCTCCAACATATTTATAGAGGAGTTTCAAGAATAAAACCCAAAACAAAACAAAAACAAAAACAAAAGAAATGCTAGGCTTGTCAAAGAGTAATATTTGAAGTGATAATGGCTGAGAATATTCCAGAACTGAGGGAAGACATGAGCCCTCAGATTGAAAAGACACTATGAGTACCAAGGAGGATAAATAAAAATAAACCCATCCCTAGATACATTATAGTGAAATTGCAGAATGTAAAGTGAAGGAAGATTCTTAGAGAGAAAAGATGGATTTTTATAAAAGCATGACAATTGGATTGGTAACAGACTTTTCACCAATAAAAACAGATGAGAAAAGACAAATCTTCAAAGGGCAGAAAGAAAACTGTCAATGTACAGTTTCATGCCCAGATAAACTATCTTTCAAGAGTCATAGTAAATACAGATATTTTCAGACATAAAAAGAGAAGAGGGGTTTGTGGATCCTCAGTGAAAGAAATATGAAAGATGTAATTCAGCAAGAAGAAAAGTGAACACATGGGGAAACAATGGTGAACACGGATGCTGATAAATTACAAAACTAACTACAGTCTACATTTTATTGTTAGCGTTTTGTAAAAAGGTAAAGTTAATAATCTAATAAGGATAAGATTTGCAAATGAGGGTGTCCAATGAGTAAAGTATATTAAAATCTTTGTATTATTTAGGAAGAGAATAAGATAATAAATAATTTAGAATTGTTAATTTATGTGATTTCCATATATGTAGGTTTATTCTGTTTTTCAGCATTCTAGGCTTGACCCCCTCCAAAAATCTTCCTGGAACAGCAAAATGTCACTCTTTTCCATTTTGTAGACGTAGTCTTCCTACAATATTTTACAAATAGCTTGCCTCAAACTAAGCACATGTTTTAATCTACTCTGTAGAAGGTTTGTTTAGGATCCCCTCTCCCCGTCTGCTTTGGTCTTTTTCTCAGCTGAGTCATTTTCCCTTCCCTTTTAACTTCCTTCATTTTTCACATTTGAACTTATTTTTTTTTAAATCTTCCCAATCCTCCATTTTTCTTCCCTTCTAACTTTTTATTTTGACATAATTTCAGATTTGCAGAAAAGTTGCAAGAATAGTTCAAAGAAGGGCAAATTCACCCATTCACCCTTCACCTAGATTCCCCACATAGTAACATTTTACCACAATGGCTTTATTCTTCTCTCTCTTTCCCCTTGCACATATGTGTGCACACATTATTAGATCATTATATATTATACATATAGTCTATCTGTATAAATGTTTTTCTGAACCATTTGAGAATAAGTTTAAGACCTTATGTCCCTTTACCCCTACATACTTAAGTATAGTCAGTTCTGGTATAATGTGACATATATGTTCCTAAAAATTCTCATGCTTAGGGGTGTAACACTCAAAAACTTCATCAGTGACATGTGAGAAATAAGATAGAAATCTAATAAAAACAGTAGCACCATTTTAATCATGTTCAATGGGTAAGAAATACAAAAATACTACAATGAATATGTCATTTTACCTTGAAAAGGACCTGAAGTTTGCTCTAGAAGTGGGTGTCAGAAGGACTGTAGCCTACGGGTAGATTGTGAAGTGGTGGAAGAAGGATGGAAAATTGTAACACTGCTGTGGACAGGATGTGCGTGGTTCATAAGACACGTGATAAACTGAGGTGGGTGGCAGATGTCTGAGGTGTGTGCATGTGTGCATCTTGTGTATTCCGGTGCATCTTGTGTATTCTGATACACCTTGGTTAGGTTGGGTGTGGTTTTCTGCATTCACCTAGTATTTCTTGCAGATGATGTCATTCATAACTAAACATGAAATTCACATTATGCTCAAACTGTTCCCTAAGACATCAATCGCATTAGAACAAAACTGTTAAAACAGGCATTAGTACAATTTTATTGCATTTCCTAAAATCAAGAATGTTTTCTTACATAATCACAGTACAATGATCAAAATCAGGAAATTAACATTGATACAATAAAAATCTAATCTATAGACTTTATTCAGAATTCACTAATTGTCCCAATAATGTCTTTTTACAGCAAAAGAAAATCCTGGGTCATACATTGCACGCAGTCTCTTAGTCTCCTTTAATCTAGAATAGTTCTTGGGTCTTTCTCTGTTGTAAGACATTAACATTTTTGAAGAGTACAGGCCAGCTATTTTGTTGAATGTTCCTCAATTCAGGTCAAACTCTCTACTCCCACCTCAAACTATCACTGTTGGCTAAAGCACTGCTAATGCCTGAAATGTTCCTGAATGTGATTCAAGTGTGGAGGTAGGGTCTATGCCTTTTATCATAGCTCCCTTTGAAAAATCAAGTAAAATCTGCATTGGAAAACCTAGAAAATGGCAGTTACCTAACTGCCCTTAAATAAAAGTCCCTTCTTTTAAGAGCATTAAAAACTAAAAGACACACAGAAAACTCGTCCACCACAGAAAGTAATTGGCTCACTATATCCCAAAGTATAGGAAGTACATGTCACTCACTGGACAGTCATTTTTAGAAGTCTGACATTCAGATTAATATTTTAGGAAGGCTGTTGTGACGGGGGAGGAAGATTGGGAACTAACATTTTTTGAGCATGTACAATGTGGTAATTATACACATTATGGTAATATGCATTTAATCCTCATAACAGCTCTCTGAAGTTGGCATAAATGTCCCTATTTTGCAGATACGGAAGCTGAGCTAGGATATGAACTCCTGTCTGTTTTACTCTAAATCTTATACTCTCTCCCCAATCTCCATGTGTCTTCCAAGAATTGCAAGGGTTTTAATGTTTATTAATCGATAAAAAGGGAACCAGTAAGGTTGCAGCCCAGGGCACAGCAGGAATCCAAGAAGCATCTCAGACATGGATAAATAATGCGGAGAGTGGCCATCATTGCTTTACCCAGAGGCCGTCACTCACCAACAACAGTTACCACACACAAGGATATTTAGGACATTTTATGTAGAAACAGCAGGGTTATGAGCTAATATTCTTAATTATCTCATTTTGGCTTCCTCAGTCTCTGCTGTTGAAATGTTTCTCCTGCAAAAGGAAACGCACATTTTCCATAGAGCCGAGCCTTGTATCTGAATCACAATTCTACCACTTAGGTGCCATGTGGTTGTAGAGAGCTAAGCTCTGTGTCAAGCACACAGTAGGTGCTCAACATATGTTTCAAAAAACATTTTGAAAATGCTTTTATTCATGTTAGTGGTGGACTTTTTCTCCCACCTGGATTTTTATCTTGACTAAAAAGAAAATAGCACAAATCCATTCATTCATTCACTCACTCTCAGCACACCAAAAACATGGCTACAGAATCTACAGGAACATTCTGCTACCCTTTGGCATTCTGAGGTTCAGAACAGGAAGGTTCTAAATAATAGATAAGAAGAAATGGTATGACAATGCCATTATTTCTCTAAACAGTAGCGAATTCCTCATAATCCTCTAAATAATAGAGGAAGAAATGGTACTGCACTGGAGCCTGACTTCTCAGATTCCAAAGCTGCCTTGCCATTCCCTGTGCTGTAAACGGAGTTCAAAAAGACAAACCTCTTGGAGTTTGCGGGTGGTGACTGATTTCTTTGTGTGTACTGTCCTGTGGGGTGTCTGAAGTGTTAGAATTTGGAGGGAGTGTTCCAACTAGCCAGGTAGGTATTAGAATAGGGTGCACGATGCTGCCACTGTGGAGAGGGACCCATTAGATCATTCTGAGACTCTGTTCAAAGCTGCAGGGAGCAATTTACTTGTCCAACCGAGATTCTGAATTCTTTCTTCCTAGAAAGGCCAATCAAGGGTGAAGGCTGTGAAATGGATTTTCTGTGTTTAGTTACTAAAACCCTGGGAAGGAATATTTACTTACATTTAAGTTGAGCCAGCCCCTCACTTCCACAGCCACCAAGGAAACCCAGAACCTCAACACACTGGATCAAGCCACATTTCAGAGTCCTTGGGAAGTTTGAAATGTGATATACTACAAGAGTCCAGATCTTGTAATCTCTGAGCTGGATTGTAAACACATTATAAAATTACAGAATTTTGGAATTATTAACACTTTATTTTGTAATTCCATTGAGTTTCCTTTAATCTATCATGTAACTTATATTTACATATAAAAGACTATACATAACCTGTGTTAACTTATACTGCATAATAATAAAATGAACATCCGTGAACCTACCATCTAACTTAAGAAAGAGACATCATTGCATTGTCTTGGTTTCCCTCCATTGTCTCCTCCTGCCTCTCTCCCAGACCTCATTAACTTCTATTCTCAATTCTGCTTTTCACTCCCTAAAGTGTTTTTTAAAAAATAGTTTTATCACACATATATGTGGCCTAAATAATATTTAGTTTTGCTTATTATTGAGCCTTAAATGGTATTGTACTATATGTTTCTAAGATTCATCCACATTGTTGCTCCACTAATTTTCACGGCTATATAATATTTCATCATGTAAATCTACTATAATTTATCTATTAGCCTTCAATGTGCATTTGAATTGTTTCTAGTTTTTTGCTGCTATGAAAGTTTCTGTACATTTTTCATAGCCTAAATGGGCAAGAGTTTCAACTTTATAAAATAATGCTAAATTGTTTTCTAAAATCGAGGTACCAATTTAAACTTTAACCAGCAAAATAAGAGCTCTTATTGCTCCACGTAGTTGCCATCAGTATCTGACTTTCTAATTTTTGCCAATTTAATAGGTGCAAAATGTAATGATGCCTTGGTCTTAATTTCAGTTTCCTTGATTGATTAGTGAAGTTGAGTCTAGATATTTTCATTAAGTTTATGAAGTATTCATGTTACCTCTTCTGTGAAATGTCTGTTCATATCTTTTACCTGTTTTAATTTTTATTGATTAACAGAAATTCTTCATATAATCTAGAAACCAAGCCTCTGTCAGTTAAAGGTACAAATATCTTCCTTCAGTGTGTGGCTTGTTTTTTCACACTGGCTTTATAGTATCTATTTATTTGTCTAGGAGCAAAGTTCTACTGACATTCTCTGAGAAATAAGATTTAAAATGACAAAAAATTGGAACTAGACCAAGAACCTAGAAGACATCCTTGATTCTTCTCTTTCTCTCATCTAACACTTTAGCAAGTCCTGTCACCAAATTGTCCCCAAATCTGACCACTTCTCTCCATCTCCTTTTGGCCACAGGGGTCTCTCCCCAGGCCCTAAGGAGTCTGTTCCTTGACTCCTATGCTGGAGCCCGTACAGCGCCTTCCCCACACAGCGGCCAAAACAAGCTTCTTAAAACTTAAACTGGATCATTCTACTTCTGGCTAAAGTCCCTCCAGTGGTTTCCGCTGTACCTAGATTAAAGTCCAAACTCTTCCAGAGCCCACAAGGTCCTTCACGATCTGACCCCTGCCTACCTCTCTGACTTCATCTCCTATGATGACTCTCCCCAGGTTTGACTCTGTTTCAGGCATACTGTCTTGCTTTCTGTGCCTCAGATAGGCCCAACTCATTCCTACTTTGGGTCTCTGTACTTGCTGTTTGTTTCACCTGGAATGCTCTTCCCCAGATACCTATATACCTGTTACTTCTCATCATTCAGGTTGCAGCTCAGACGCCACCTCCTTGGAGAAGAGTACCAAAAAAACACTTCCCCATTCCCCTCAAACCTGTAACTCGCTACTCCTTATAGTGTTTTCTTTTCTTCATAGCAATCGTCACTATCTGAAATCATCTTCTTCCATTTTTTGTTTGTGTTTACGACCTGTCTTCTTCCAGTAGAACGTAAGTTCCATGAGGGCACTCACTACACTGGGGGAAGATATTTTACTTCTTTTCTCAGGAAAAAATGGAAAAACAGAAAAGAGGATTCTGGGAATTTGGTGGTAGTAGTAGCCGTAGTAGGAAGGAGGATCTGGCCACCCACTTCTGAAAAAATTGGCCATGAAACTCTGTGAATAGCAGCAGAGCATTGTCTGATACAGTGCCAGAAGGTGAGAGGATGGCGCAAAAAGACTGGGCAGGGTTCCACTCTGCTGTACACAGGGTGGCTAGGAGTTGGAATCAACTTGATGGTACTAACAAAACAAGTAGCAGTAGTAGAGTTTTTTTAGTATCTTCAAATCCCCATATAAAAAAGGCTGAACAATTAGATAGCAAAACCTCAAATGCATGTGTAACATTTACAACAAAACTAGGTGGACAATGGACTCCAAAATGCAAGGAGGTGAGTATAAATCATCAACACTGCAAACCACCAACAGACCTGCTTGGTGTGGGCATCGGGGTTAACAGACCTGAGAACAAGTGAACCTCAAAACAGCCAATCAGGCCTTGCAGAAAGCTCAGTGGGCCAACTTAAGAATGGCAGTTGAAACTAGGAAGGATTTGACCTCTGCAACAGCAGTGAGCACAGGGGACCTACAGCAAGAAGGGCTGAAGGGGCTGAAGTGGTCTAGCCCCTGTGAGCCCTAGGAACCCCTACGAACTCTTGAAACAATGTGCCAGGACTTCCTTCCAGGGCAGGAATCCATACTGGAGAGGAGCTGCAGGGATTGGGAAGGACAGAGACAACAGAGAGGAAGGAAAAGAAGGTCTAGATCCAAGTGGGAGAAGGAAACACAGCCGGAACGTTTGAACACTACTAAAACAACAGATGAGGGGCTCTGTGAACTAGAAAGGCTTACGTGAACTCCATCCCATTCTAAAGTCAGGAAAATTAATTTCACCTAAAAATAAATGACATAAAAACATTGAGGTCAAATCCTACACAAAGGTATTATGAAAAAAAAATAAAAAGGAACAGAATAATATACTTGTAGACAATGAAAGCATGCCTGAAATATACATCCATGAAATAGATTAAAACTGTAATCTACTGTGTCAAAATGACTTAAGGACATTAAGAAAATCATATAAGATATGAAAGAACAACACATATCTCAGTTATAAAAACATATAAATGAGGGGATAAGATTCAGGAAAGAATTGGAAATAAAAGAAAAACTCTTTTCAGAAATAAAGACTATACTAGAAGGACTATAAGAACAAATCAACTCAACAAATAAAGCTTTAAGAAAAACAAAAGAAAAAGAGAAAGCTTTAAAAATAAAAAAGAGGGATTCTATATCAATAATAATATAAAGAGTTAAAAAAAGAAAAAAATAAAGAGATTAAAAAGATTTTAAAGAGAGTGAAAAATAGGGAGGACATGCAAAGAAGATTGACATACAAATAATTAGAGCCCCTAAAGAAGAAAAATAAAGCAAAAGAACAAAATTGATGCTAAGACCTATCATTTAAGAAAATTTTCTTGAAATTAAAAAAAAGACTTGAAACTATATGTTTCAAACATGTTGAAAGACAACATTATATACCTGAGCCTACAGACCCAGAAAGTGTAATAAAATTACTAGACTTTAAAAGAAGAGAAAAAAATCCCCGGCATCTAACAAAAAAGGATATGTGACTTATTAAAGAAAGAAGTTATGATTATCATCAGACTTTGACAGCAACACGCTTTGCCAGGAGCAAATGGAGTTAACATATGTAAGATACTCAGAGAAACAAAGTATGAACCAAGGATTTTATATCCAGCAAAACTGACTTTCATATGGAAAGGGCACAGAAAAATTATTATCCACCTTTAACAACAGAGGGAATACTGTTCCCAAGAGCCTTCTTGATGAATCTACCAGGGAGCAAGTTTCAGACAACATGACTGAAGAGTCATCACCATTAGAACTGGTTCGAGCCCCCCAAAGACTGAGACTAAAGGAGGTCAGACAGGGAGAGAGTATAGTGTGTAATGGCTGTATGTTTCAGAAACGTAAATATAGTTCAACTGGCCAAAATCTTGGGGGGGGGGGGCTAGGAATCGGGAGAGATATGCAAAAAAAGTTAAAATATTTCCTGTAATCATGCTAGTGGTAGTATTTGTACTGTTTACTGAGGCTGCTGTGTATGAAAATAAATTAGTAATTTTGGGATATTGTAATTCTGTTATCCCCTGTGACCTTGAGATCCAGAATTCTCAGCATGGAAGAAAGGAAATACAAATGTAACAGAGAAGAGGTTAAGCAAAACTCTGTAGTCTTGAATTTGAATTGGAAGTATCAATATATATCCATGTGAGTGTGTGAGTGCATTATCTCCCAGCTCTGCCCACTGAAAAGGCCTGGAAACAATGACCAATCCAGTAGTAGTGGAGTATCCTTAGCATCCAGGTTTTGGTCTTGAGATATTATTATTTCTCACTAAAAGAAACCAGTGCTTCCTGAAGAAATGCCTGGTTCCAGATTTGGGGGCAGGAAATGTACAAGATGAGGCTGGAACATTTTGTAATATAGGTAACAAGGAGCTATCAAAGACTGGTACTAGGGTCATGTAAAAAAAAAAGTACTCAGGCGCCAACCAGAAGAAGTTCTCACTGGTCAAAGATGGGACAGTTTTGAATTTCAGTAACAATAATAATTGCAACAGGCCCAAACCCATCAAATATGTTCAAATCCACCAGGTCATAATAATACATACACAAAAGAACTGGCACATTTTGAGGATGTGGGGGAACTAATTCATTATATTAAAAACTGGTAAATACAGGGAAAGAATCAAATATTTCTCTTGTCTTTGCTGTATGAACTGTAACACTAGGTAACAAAATAGTAAATGAGGTAAAGTATCTCCTTATAAAAACATTCCATCCAATAAATGAAAAAAAAATGATAAACTTAGAACATGACCATTCTGCAATTCCCAATGAAGAAACAGATATAGGCATTAAGCATCATTGGCTACTAAAAATCACTAAAAGAGACACAACCAGACTTGATATGCCTCCTACAGTCTTGCCAAATACCACCTGCAATCTTGCCAACGGGATTGAACCTGAGCCTATCCAATCTCAGGACCCAGTTGCCAATTAGCAGGAAATATAGAGGACAGAGGAACATGGTGAACGGCACCATGACTATGCAATCAACAAAACTCACACTATGGAAAACTCTACAGGTCCGGGTTCTTCAACAAATAAATTGTAATGAAAGGAAAGGGGTGAGGGAGGAACATATAAGTTTAAAGAAGATTAAAAGCCATATCATTTTTTTAAATGCCCAAGACTAAACTATAGCATCTTGGGATAAACATTTGTGTAATAAAAGCATTTTAAAAAAATAACGAATGCCTGGATGGTGGTTACTATTGGCAGGAGGGAAAGGGTTTTGAAGGAAGAGGTTTCTAGGGTGGGTGGCAAAGCCCTATTTCTTGTGCTGGGCAGTATTGGTCTGATAATGATTTCTTAATCCGTTCATTTGATTAAGGTGGTTTTCTTTATTTGTTTTACAATTTATTTTACAATAAAAAGATTTTTAAAAACATGTAATGATACCTATCTAACGGGAAATATTGTAAAGATTGAATGTCAACATTTCTTTGTAAACAGCGTCATCATGATGGAAATTCTTACTATCTTTTTCATTAAAATACATATACTGTCTTTACTTTGAAAAAGAAAACTTCATTTCTACTCCACTGTCTCCTCATAGGATAGAATGTAGAGAAAACTCAGCTATAAATTAGAGTTATTTTTATATATTTAAAAATTAAAATTGGTGATAATTGGGGAGGTATTCACGAGTGGGGACAGGAGGTATATGGGAAATCTCTGTATTTTCCACTTAATTTTGCTGTGAACCTAAAACCGCTCTAAAATATAAAGTTTATTTACAAAAAAACCACCTAATATTAAGCTGTTTCCACATCCAGGCATCACGCTTTACTATCTCATTTAATGTTCCCGACAATCCTGTGAGGCAGATTACATTTGTTCTCTGCTTTACTGATGAGGAAACCGAAGCACTGGAGGGTTAATCAACTTAGTCAAAATTACGTAAATAGGAAAGTGGAACCCAGGTGTATCTGAGTCCTGTGGACAGCTTCCATACTGGATCTATCTCTTGGTGGCTGCATCTACTTAGGGAATTAACCTGACTTACTGAATACTAAAGATCAGGAAACAGATACTAAGATTACATAGACCACTAGCTATAACATCACTTCTTAGAAGTACAGAGAAAAGGGGCAATGAGCTCCTTTGAACCCAGCAGTCACAAGACCCTCCTCCAGGACAGACTGGTCTCCCCAGCACTAGGGCTTAAGTCTACGCCGGCAAGATGCTTTCTGCATCAAGAGAGAAACCAGAGAGAGAAAAGAAACAGCTACATGCTGCTGACGGCAGGGAGTGCAGCAAAAATGTTTTCTGTCCCCCAGGAATGAGAAGTCACCACCATGACACATTGACTTCTCCACTCCAGATGCAAGAATGTTAGAGTTCATGTTTCTTCACTAGATGCTGGAAATCATCACCAAAGAGGATTAGAAGCAGCATGGGACTAGTGGGAAAAATGTGAGTTCTAGAGACAGACAGACCTAGCGCTCAATCCTAGCTCCATCTCTTACCAGCACCTACCTCATCTGGGGCTCTCTATCCCCTTCCTCGGCCTTCTTTTTCGGCACAACACTTATCACCACCTGATACGTTATATATCGACTTTCATGTTTGTTTCCTGTCTGTTTCTACCCAGAGATTCCAGGGCTAGGACTTAATTCTGTTCACTGCTGCATTGCCAAGCACCTGGAACAGTGTCTGGCATAGCAGGGTGTTGGTAAACGTATGTTCAAAGCTGTTGATTTAAGTGATTTCAACTCTCTCTGCTTTAATTCCTTATCTATCAAACTAGGGATAATATGCACCTTTAGCCAAGAAAATATAAATAAAGGCCAAGAAGTAGGGGTTCAATAGCTATCAGGGTTTTCCCTCCCGTATTTCTTTTGCAAAACACTCATCAACCAAGGATAAAACTAATCAGCTCAGGGTAAAAGTTCCCCTTCAAAGAATAGATAATGACCTTTTAAGCTGGCAATTGACCTGCTCAGGACACCTTCAAAACCTACAGACCATTTAATGTGAAGATGAGAGTAAAAATGCACCACAGTAAGAATATGAGCAAAGACAGTCTCAAGCAAATGGCTTATGAATAATGCCAGTGAGTTGTGACTGACAAGAACAGGGTGAGGGGAGACGTGCCAGGTCACATCACTAACAAGGACCAGCAAACCAAACAAATAATCTCCGGTTAAAGGCTTTCCAAAAATCCTGCCACACCTCCATGGAATGTGACTGCTGGTGAATTGGGCCTTCACTGGATAAAAGGGAGGCTGCCTCCACAGTCTGCTGTAGAGGGGAGGGAAGATCACAGAGAACAAGTACTCTACATCTGCCATCTCGTTCAATTCTGAAAATAATTTCATGGGGGTGGCATTTTTATCCCCATACAACAAATGAAAACCTGTGGTTCAGGGAGGAAATGAGTCCCGAGGTTTTACATCTCTTAAGTGGCAATTCTCCTGGAATCTCAATTTTCTTCAGCCTGCACTGAACCGATAACTACAATACACATGGAGCACCTCTCCAGCACTCGAATATTCCACCGCATGCTTTACAAGCTTCCCCTACTCCAGCGACCCCAGGAAGTGAATATATTAAGATAAGAAATTAGACACCTATTAGATAATAACTGCTAGCTAATAAAACTTCAGCCAATTCTCTGAAGTTTGGAGTAGTCGATCAACATATGTGGATTTCTAACACTCTTATTAGCTCTAGGCTAAGCCCCAAAAGTTTTAAATACCTTGTTCTTGTCTCATTATAAAATAGGAAGCAGCCAGGCATATGTCAAGGCAGCCCTGTCAAGGTATCATTGAAGTCGATTCTCTTCCCTGTTTTACAGCTGAGGAAATAAGGTTCAGAAAGGTAAAGTTAGTGTCTAGAGTCACACAGCTGAGAAGAGGCAGACTCCAGGTTGGCACCAGGTCTAACTGTGAGTCAGGGGGCTTTTAACTTCACCATGTTGTTTATTATTTGCCTGGGGTGGGGGAGGGGGGTTGTCACTATATACCCTTAATATCTGGGATCTGGTAGTGCTGGTTCTGAGCCTGTGTGACCTCAGACCCATTCTCCACTCTTCTGCTCTGTTCTGAAGGAGGGGAGGCTGAGTTCCCTGGGCTCCCGGGTCAGCCACCTTCCTCCTCGGTTTGGCACGTGTGAGGCCCTGGCAAGTGCTCGGGAGGAGGATGAAGGGAGAAGCCGAGTATTTCTCCCGTCTGTCTCTGCATGGGTGGCTTGTCCAGCAGCGGCTCACCTCCTCCCTGACTCGAGCCCCTTCTGCACAGACACACAGCTTCCAGCTTTAGTCAGGTGACCCCGGGCCTGGACGCAGGACCACCACCTCTGCTCTTGCTAATCTCTGGATTACCAGTCTGCCCTCTTTTGAGCCTCAGCTCCTTGGTTATCAACTGGAGAACTACTTCCTTGAATTATTTTCCCTCTTGTAAACATCTGAAGTGGTTTCTGTTGTCCTGGTTAGATTCTGACTGATATAATGATCAAGCTGCCAGACAGAGGGGACCAACTGGCAGCCTGTGGTCCTAAGCTGAGAAAACTGAATGATGGCTAGGCTCTATGTCTCAAGACCACCTGTTGGTCACAAACCTCTGTCTGGCCAGACAATAAATGCTTTGGAAAAGGAACTTGCTTTTCTTTCTTTTTTTTTTTTTGTGTTGCTTCCAGGTTTTTGTGATTATAGATGAAGCTGCTTTATTTATTTAATTTATTTATTTTTTGGTGAGGAAGATTAGCCCTGAGCTAACATCTGCTGCCAATCCTCCTCTTTTTGCTGAGGAAGACTGGCCCTGAGCTAACATCCGTGCCCATCTTCTTCTACTTTATATGTGGGACGCCTGCCACAGCATAGCTTGACAAGCGGTGCTATGCCTGCACCCAGGATCCAAACAGGTGAACCCCGGGCTGCTGAAGTAGAACATGCAAACTTAACCACTGTGCCACTGGCTGGCCCTGGAACTTGCTTTTCTTACTGAGGTTCATAGCAATGAGGCTGGGGTAAAATGAACATAGTTGGCATCCTAATTCAATGGCCTTAGAGCAAGAAAAATTTATCACCAATCATTAGCTACAGCAGCATTTCCCAAACTATGGTGAGTAGTAGATGCATGGAATGTTAATATGTATTTTGTGGAGGAAAAGGGTTTTGAAAAATGTGGAGGTAAACAAAGTTAACTAGATTTCTTTACAGCAGAGCTTCAGTAATGTGCACTGTAAATATCTTTTTTTTTTTTTTAAAAAAGTTACAGTACACAATATGTGACAATCCTAAATTTTCTGTGCTCAGAAAACATATCAATATCTTGTGGAGCTAACATTTCAAGGAACACTGTTCTAGAAATGCAGGTTTATGGTGTTAGTGCTAAAACCTTTTTGTGGCATTCTAGGTCTTCATGGACAGGAGCTGACCCTTTGTCCACTTCATCCTCGCCACATTCCTTCTTCCCGTCTATGCTCCAGCCACATGACCGCTCACAGTACCTAACCAGGCCATGGAGTTTCAAGGCCCCCTGCCTTTGCATGAGCTACTTTCTGCCCCTACACCTGGAGAACTGCAACTCCTCCTGGAAGGCATTATCCCAGGTGCATCCTTCCCTGGGAAGCTTTCCCTTGCATCCAGGTGGAAGTGATTTGTCCTGCATTTGGATGTCTACCACCTTGTACCACATTCCACTATAGCAGTTACCACACCTTAGTGCAACTCTGCAGCTTTCTGTCTCTGCCCCTCACTGTCTTAAGAACAACGACTGAGTCTCATTTGTCAGTGTGTGAAAGCCAGTGCCCAGGGCAGGGTGGTCACTCAGTCAGGTTTGTGGGGGGAACAAATACCCCAAGACTATAAATACCTGTATCATTTTCTGCTATTGAGACTTGATTTTAATTGACTTGAAATTCACATTAAATCAAATAAAAGTTCCATTGTTATGATGCTCCTTAATAAATTAACCATTATGTTAGTGTAGTTACTTTTATTATAATGAAAATAATTGATTTTTAAAAATCCTAAAATCAATTGAAAAACAACTATGGTGAAGAAAGCTTAGCACCCGGATTAACAGTGCCACGAGAAAGCTCGCCACTAGGTGTCAGCCCAGGAAAAGAGGAGGGAGGGCTGCGCTTCCGCAAGTGTGTCACTGCTTCACCCAATTATCACCGTAAATATGAAGTACTTAAACAACAAAATATCAGGCAATTAAAATTATCTATTAAAGGGATGTTTTCAAAAAGATATCTAAAATTTTGACATTTCCCCTTTGCAAAACAGTTTATAAATGGTGTTAGTTTAACTTGTACTTTTCAAGAAACAATTGCACAGATTAGAGACATTGACTTGGAAGAGGAAACCAGCTCAGTTTTCTTCTGAAACGCCCTCAAATTGTACATAACGTGGACCATATGGTCATCACCATTGTGGCGAGTGGTCAGAGGAAAGAGTATGGTTGCTAGAATCAGGCAGATGGAGGGTCCGAATCCTGGCTCTGCCACTTTTTAAAAGTGTGACATAACCTTTCTTAGCCTTGGTTTCTCATCAGTAAAATGGGGCTACACCACTCTCTCTATAAGGGGACTGTAAAAATCAAATAAGGGAATATATGTAAAGAGTCTAGCATATAATAAATGCTTCATATTATTTTCTTTTTCTTAAGACTTCAAGTCTTAATGATTCAACTAACAAAAGTGTGTTTCAGCTCTCAAACAATGAAGGACATTATAACTAAGGACTATTATTATTTCATTCACTCCACAGATAATTATCAAGCACCTTCTATGTGTCAGGCTCTGCGCCGGGGACACATGAGTAATCACGACACTCCACTGCATTCCAGAGTGGCTTCCATTTCTCTGTGAAAGGGCAGCGTAAGACTGAATGTGACATAGCTGTATATTTCTGAGAATGTATCCACACCCCATAGAAAATCAGCACGGATGCACGTCCAAGGGGGTGGGTAGAAGGAAGGAAATCTACAATTTTGTCCTCTAATCATCATCAATACCATAACGTCCTCCATAGAACAAACCCATAGAACTATTGCTCCATCTTACGGTACTCAGCCTCTATTGTGTGCTGGGGGGATAAGAAAGAAAAAGACAAAATCCTGTTCTTAAAAAGCTCACAGTCTAGCTATGTACATGAAGTCATATATCACTGTTTCAGGCTCTAAATTGTCAAATGTTATCACTGCTTGAAAATGGATCAGAAAGGTTTCCTTTCCAGAGTCTCATTGAAAAAGGAAAAAACCCTAAAGCGAGATCATTTGACTTAAAACACTGTAACAGCAACCATTTCTCTTTGCCATTGCTTCCACAAAGATACAGTATTTAAAACTGCCACAGTGTATTGTGCTTACTCCATTAATATACTCGCCTCTTGTATTTTCCTAGCTAGAACTGAACGCTTACTGCACATGGTGATTTCACAGAGTGTGACCACACCAGACCCTAACTGCCTCTGGAGCTACCATGTAGCAGCTGCGGAGTGCCTTTGTTTGAAACTCACACATTCATGGTGTGGGGTTCGTGTCAGATTTTCTTCTCATGCTCTAAGATGAAGCTGTGGATGATTTTTCTTTTTTAACTAAGCATCTATATTGTGCAACACTGAAATATGATCACCAGTCTTTTGGATGCACAGCATGGGAAAACAGGTATCATTCATTCATTTGTTCATCCATTTATTCAACAAACATTTAATGAGAATCTACTAAATATCAGACTATGTGAGAGACACCAAGGAGTATAAACATGGTCCCATCCTATCGGAGCAAAGTAAGAAAGGAGCCAGGATTATTAAATGAGATCAAGTTAAAGCCTAGAATTCCTCCTGGATAGTCTAAGATACACTAGCTGTGTTTTATTTTTCAAGTATCTTAGAACATATGGGAATTTCATTTTGATCATATTCAGTGATGCTCTTTGAAATCATTCAGTTAAGCTTGATCATCCTGTTTAAGTGGATTTCCTGCCAGTTCTCATCTTCTCTCACTTAAGGACCTACTTTTTACTTAGGCAGTCTACTTCTAGAACAATGGTTCTCAGTTCAGCGAGCACTCACTGTGTAGCTCCAAGGTGCCAGGACTCCCAAACTCTGTTCCTGAGCAACATCAGTATCCCCGGGAGATGGACGGTGGAGATTTGGCACCCAGATCAAACAACAGTCATCTTCTCCCAAGAGACAAAAAATGTTTTGATGAAATAGAAAAAAGATTCTCAATTATATTTTCTCTTATGTATATTTAAAATGGATTGCAATGCATTTCTTAATTGTAAACCCTTGGTACCTACCACCTCCATTTGCCTGTAAGTGCTGGCAAGCAATAACATGAATGAATAAATATCAAATAAATATTGAAGGAAATATGTGATTTCTTACACATCCAAACTTTCACAGTTACTTCAAAAGATAGGAATAAAAGAACCATAATCTCATTGTATCTTGAATAGTTTCACGTAGTCTGACACTTGCTGAACAAGTATGGCCACCACTGTTCCAGGATGTGACAGTCTCATTCTCCTCCTTTTCTTGTCACCCAGGAATGGTCACTATCATTTGGTTAATATCTACTATCAGCAAAAACACTGTGTTGGTGTTTTACACACATTATTGCTATTTTTCTCAACAGTCCTACAAGGTAGGCATTATTTCTGTTTTACAGATGAGAAAATTGAGGCTAAGAGGGTTAAGTGACTTCCAAGGTCACCTTCTGACAGATGACAGAGCCAGGATTAAAACCCAGGTGATTCCAAAGACTATACTCTTTCCATCACACTCAGTGGCTTCGTTAGCCACTTAGAGCCACAGACCTACAGTGGTGGTCCCCAGAGTCCCACTGGTGGGAGTACTTCCCCTTGTCCCTGCTTCATTCCCAGGACATGATCCTATGACTTGGGATGAACACTAAAGTGAGAAAAAATGGTAAGCAGTAAGTTACCAGGCCCTTCTCTAGTCCACCATAGACTCCTGCTGTCAATGCATCTGTTTAGTTCAGGCCTGTAGGTCTTGGCTATAATTCCCTATCTGCTTGCCTAAAATAAACTGGAAAATAAGAAAATCTTTCACAAACTTTCCCTACAGAATATTCTTAGGTACATATCCATGCTCCACAAACATATCACTGTCCACTTAAAAAAGCATTGAAAAATAGTTTGGTGGTTGCCCAAAACGTTAAACATAAAATTACCATATGACCCAGCAATTCCACTCCTAGGCATATATCAAAAGAACTGAAAGTAGGGGCTCAAACAGACAGTTGTATAGGAATGTTCATAGCAGCATTACTCACGATAGTCAAAAGGTGGAAACAGCCCAAGTGTCCATCAACAGATGAATGCATAAACAAGATGTGGTATATACATACAGTAGAATATTATTCAGCCTTAAAAAGGGATGAAGATCTGAACGTGCTACAATGTGGATGACCTTTGAAAACATTATGCTAAGGGAAATAAGTCAGACACAAAAGGACAAGTATGGTATAATTCCACTTATATGAAATACCTAAAATAGGCAAATTCATAGCAATTGAAAGTAGATCAGAGGATATGAAGGGCTGTGGAGACAGAGGAATGGAGAATTATTGCTTAACAGCAATAATCGGAGAACTATTGCTTAACATCATCCCAAAGAGAAACTCTGTTTTGAAAATTTTGAAAATAGTGATGGTGGTTGTACAACATTGTGAATATAATTAATGTCACTGAATTGTATACTTAACACCAGCCACTTCCAGGCTTCATCTCAGTCCGCCTCTCCCCTGGTTTCCTCACTTCCTCATCTCGTCTTGCTGTACTGTACACAATGTTTTAAGGTTCCTCAAACCGTTTTTAGCACCAGGGAGGCACAGACAAATTAGTAATATCCCTATATATGTTCTGGGTATCTTCTGCTTGCCTATGTGGAGGGCAAGGAGCGCACCCCATGAAGGGTTCTTAATTCTTCCCATTTTGAGCTGCTCTTAGGCTGAGTCAATGGAAATCTGCTTCCTTACCATGTTGTGACAAGTTGGCACCACAGTCAGGCTCCTGCAGCAGACCTGTATTTCTTCTCCTCAGAGACTTCAAAATATAGCATTTCAAAGCATGATTGACAAAGATGTTTGGTGGAATATTAATACCAAAAGATCTGAAGCAACCTAAAGGTCCAACACGAGAAAGTGATTACGGAAATGATGGTATCTGTTCTTGATAGAATATTCTGCAGCTATGTAAAAACGCATATGATGTAATGTTAAATGGAGGAGAACCAAACTTTTCTTTTTTTGCAGAGGATTTGCCCTGAGCTAACATCTGTTGCCAATCTTCCTCTTCTTTTTTTTCTCCCAAAAGCCCCAGTGCATGGCTGTATATCCTAGTTGTAGGTCATTCTAGTTCTTCTATGTGACCTGCCACCACAGCATGGCAACTGACAGACATGTGGTGTGGTTCCACAACTGGGAAACGAACCACAGCCACTGAAGCAGTGAGAACGCTGAACTTTAACCACTGGACCGTCAGGGCGGGCTCCAAAACTTTTACCTTAGATTTGATGGCAGCTACATAAACCCTTTGCATAATGAAAAATAATTAAAGAGAATATAATGTACAAAGGGTAGTTGAAGGAGTTGTGTTAGTTCAGTGGGACTACAGTAATGTTTTAATTTTTCTAGTTTCTAAATTTTTTCTATTTTATGTTACACAAAAAACACATATAAATATGGTTGTTGTTGTTTTTAAACCGTGAGATCAATGGTGTTACTCAACCATAAGACAGATATATATGGTGTTTTTCTGACCTGCTCAACACAGCCTCGCCCGTTCATGCTTGAAAGCCAGGCTATCAATCTGCTTTTATCTTAACTTCTCTGTCTTCAAAGGGTTTTAGGTGGATAAATATGACTCAGCAGAATCATGTACAAAATCAGGGGCTGTAAGGTGGATGACGCCACGTACCCACAGCTGAATCTGGAAGCCGGGTCTCTTGGGATGGACTAAGCAAGCAGGGCTGGTGGCGCGACCTGCTGCCTGCAAGCCTCCTTCACAGCACGCGACCGGCTGTTTACCGCCCCCACCTCAGCATTTGCTCCCTGTGGGCAGGGGTTGTGCTCCATTCATGCTGGGGAAGCCCAGCTCGTAGGCTGACCCAGAATGAGCACACAAGCTTGTTGCATAAACAACTCTCATAGCGCTCCATCTATATTGGCCTTTCCACAGATATTGGCACAGAACACGATGTGTCTTAAAGCAGCAATATCCATCAGTTTTGCTCATTGATCTAACATTCACCAAGGACCTGCAGTGGGCCAAACACGGGAACAAGCACCTTCACGTGCACTGTCTTAAGACAACTCCGTGTAGCATGAGCTATGAAATAAGAAACTCTGAATAGAAAAAGTGATGAAATTAAAGGACACCAGCCTATTTTTTAAAGTTCTTTAAAACTGAGGCCATTGTGCTGTGAAATATCTTTCAAAGAGAGGGTGGTAGGTTAGTCTTATTCAGATTTCATGATGATATAGTTTTAAACAAAGGAGTGAGGGGAAAGTAAGATTCTTTTTAAAATTCATTTGTTTTCCCCAGGAGGGAGAAAAGGGAACATTCAAGGCAAATTCAAAAGCCACACTGCTATACACATCCTCCAAAAGTTGCAATCTTCCACCAAGCAGAGAAAGGATCCTTGGCCTGGCAATTAAAATCACTTGTCTTTTATCCCCTTCTAGGCAAAAAGGACCCCAGCCCTAACTAGTTAATCCCTAACACACACTGCTACTCCCAGAGTTGCCTGGCAACTGCTAGGAGGCGTGTCAGAGAGCAAGAAAGGCCTAAATAAATGAGCTAGAGCCTGGGCTGCTGCTTGACATGGATAAAGGGGGTTTTTCCGAATGGGGCTGCCTGGCTGCTTGTGGTTCTGTCACTTAAGTGGAGAAGAACAAGTTGGCTTGGCTGGTATTGTTAAATATCTTGGGTTTTGCACCTGATATTCTCTGGGTTACTGAAAAATGGGTCACATGCCCTTGTGATTTGCAGACACTCTCCCCTCTGCTAGGCAGCAGCAACCTCCCGAGCCTCAAGACAGGACAGGATGCAATGTGTGCACATTGAACAGAGGCTGGAAGGAGATTCGCTGTTCCTTCATTTCTTTCACCTGTCCTTCCATCCACTGTTCCAAAATATACTTATTGATATCTACACTATACTGTGACCCATGCCTGGCACTGGAAACACTGAAAGAAAGAGTTGTTAACATGCAACATGAGAAAACCAGAACAAAGACAGGCGAGAGGGTGTGGTGAAAGGATCCTGGGCTTTGGAGTCAGGCCGATCTGAGTCTGCCTCCCGGCTCTACTACCTCCCAGGAAATCACCAGCAATCTCAGCCTTTATCCGCCATCTGTAGAATGGACAGAAAGGGGCCGTCATGGAGAATTTACTGAGATCATGGATGCGAAGCACTCCGAGATGAACAGAGCTCCCACCCTATGGGCTGCTTGAGCAGGTAGGAGACTTGGCTGTAGCTGGACACTGTTGGAGTCTCGCTTTCTGATCCTTGGGAGACCCCTTTGAAATAATTCACCTGGCCCCGAAGAGAGACACCACCAGTGAGCCAACACAGGCTCTCCTGCCCTGGGACAGGCACACAGCAGAGGGCATGGAAGGAGACAAGCAGCCCAGCTCTGGCATGTGGCTGGACCTCAGCAAGGAGCCTGCTTCCCTCTTCCCTCCCAGCAGGGGAAAGAGGACCAAGCTCAAGACTCCCCAGCCAGCTGATTTTGAATTTTTTCCAGTAGAAAAGAAAAAACAAAGGACCAAGGAGTTAATCTCAAATGAGCTCTGGGCTGTGGAGGAGTAGTTGCTCTTCTCTGCCTCTCAGAGTGGGGCTCGCCCCTCCCCACAGAGCCAGGCAGGGCCTCGAGGGGCTCAGCAGGAACAGTTCTCCAAGCTGTTCCGGGAGCAGAGGAGAAAGGAGCACTGCAAGTCTGTCATGTTTCATGTTTTAAAAAACCCAAACTCTGTGACTTTGCAGTAACAGGAGTCCCATGACTGCATCTGCTGGCTGTGGGTGGGAAGCCAGCACACCACAGCAGTGTGGTGAACACTCTGGGCATGCTGCAAAGCTAGTCACACCGCTGTGCCCTCTGCACACATGCACACTTCTCTCGGCCTTCACCCCGCAGGCTCTCTTCGCCCTCAGCCTCAGGCTGTTCCCCACACTGCACTGCTGCTCGGGTCCTGCCCTGCAATCAGCCTCAGAGGCTCTCCCCTCCAGGCTGCCCCTGTTCCTGGTCACCAGCTTTCTCCCTCACCTTACGAATCAAAGGCCTTAAATGTAGTCAGATCCTTTGACACAGTAAATCCACACCAGGGATTCTGCCTAAGGAAATAATTTGGACCATGCATGAAGATTTACATAAAGATGTTCACTACAGTGTGGTTTAAAATGGTGAAACGTTACTGACAATCAAAAGGCCCAGTATTAGGACAATGTGGTGGGCCTCGGCTTGATTTCAGATGATGGGAACTTGATAAAAATCTCTGTGAGTGAGGCTCAGACATTTGCCGTTTTAAAAGCCCCACAGATGATTCTGATCCACAGCTAGGGCTGAGAACCACTGAGGTCCCCCAATGGCATATGTGCAGCCATTATAAATGATGTGTAAGGAGAGTTTTTATATGATGTGAAAAATGCTTACAATGTACTAAAAGGCAAAACAAATAACTGGGAACTGGATTGCTTTGCTAGGAATATTTCAACTGTCTACAAGTAAAAAAGCAAAACAAAATGGAACAAAAACAATCCCCAAGCCCGAGAACCTAGGAGGAAACACGCTAACATGTTATCCTAACTCCAGATGACAGGATTATGGGTGTTTTCTCATTTCTAGATCTCTGTTCCTTTCAACTTTTTTTTTTTTTTTTTTACCAAGAGCAGGTGCTATTTTTATAACCAGAGAAACAACTAGAAGACAAGAGGCCCAGGGGAGGCCGCCCTATCTACTCACACTGTGCTGCCTATCACGGGCAGGGTCACCCAGGCACCACCCCCCCCCAGCTATGTGGCTGCTGCCCCATACTGCTCAGCACTTCTTGGGCTCACACGTACTTTTGAGTCATTATTTTAATTAATCTCCCAAAACAATCTTGCATGGGAGGTGTTGTTATCCCATTTTCTGGATGAGGAGAATTGGCTAGAATTAAATTTATGGTTTAAAAATCATCTAGGTAACATGGTGATGATGCTTGGTCAGAAAATTTCAGGTCCTCTAGATTCCCTCTTGGCTTTACAGAAAAAAGTTCTCTGGTACAGATGAATCAGACTGAAAGCACAACAGATCTGCCATATTTTGTTGACTCTAAGACACAAATTTCTTCACATTCTAACACCTCTGAACTCTGGATATGTCTTACAATTGATGGCATCCTTCAATTATAATTGGCAGCACTCTTTCTTAATGGTACATAAAATAATAGTACATCTTACGATTGAATGGCAGCTTAGATTCAATGAAATGCACAATGTTAGAACCAAATCCATCATCCTATCCTCAAATTGATACTTTGTTTTGTTTTGTGAGGAAGATTGGCCCTGAGCTAATGCTAACATCTACTGCCAATCTTCTTCTTTTTGCTTGAGGAAGATTGTTGCTGAGCTAACATCTGTGCTGATCTTCCTCTATTTTATGTGGGACACCGCCACAGTGTGGCTTGATGAACAGTGGCTGTGCCCAGGATCTGAACCTGCAAACCCCGGGCCACCGAAGTGGAGTGTGTGAACTTAACCACTATGCCACCTGGCCAGCCTCATAAAATGATACTTTTAATGGCTACATAATATTCCATCATATGATGTACTTTAATTTACTTAACCAGTTGCCTATTATAGACACTTAGTCTGTTGCAATTTTTTACCATGATAAATACTGCCACTGGGAAGACCTTAGCATTAAGAGTTCCCTTTTTCTATTGTGTGTTTCATCATCATCCTCTTCCAGCTTCCATATCTTGGGAGACATTTTGACATTCTTTGCCCCTTGTCTCTCATTTTATCCATTACTGAGACTAGGATTTCTTCTTCATGGAAACTTTTCCTGGCGTAACCACCGGAGGGCTCTCTTCTGAGTTCCCCTAACAGGTCTCTCTGCCTTCAGCTTCCCTCTCAGTCCATCACTGTATTTCTGCTCAAACATGACTTCAGTCACATCACATCTTTGCTCAGAAACTTAAATTCCCTACAGGGTAAAGTTCACAATCCTAGCTTGACATTCCAAGGCTCTGCCAAATTTGGCTCCAACTTCTCCTGCAGCCCCATCTCCCACTCAAACTCATGACTCCAGACAAAGTGGCCATGAAAGGTCCTGCTTCCAAGCCTTTGCTCACTCAGTTAACTCCACACCCACTACAAGAAGGAATGATTCTGTCTTTCTTTTTCCAAACCTTACCCATTAGACCCCAGGTCAAGTTTCACCTCTACTATGAAACAATTTATGGCTCATTTGATCCTTATAACCATTTGGAGATGTAGAATGATAGGTATTCTTATCCTCATCTCACAGGTGAAGAAATCAGAGTTTAAAGAGGTTAAGTGGCTTGCTCAAGGTCATATGGCTTAGAAGTACAGAGTCAGGCTTTAAACTCCAGGGCTTCCAACCTTAAATCCAGTGCCTTTCAGTGCAAGTACAACCATAAACTTCTCTGAAGGAGCAACTTGTGCCCAGATCATACGCCCAGCGACAGAGACCAAGATTCAGGAGCCTCTGTATTCTAGCATATACATGACAACAATGAGACCATTGCAAGGGTGGAAATACTTCATGTCTGTCAGTTCTTGGCAACCCAAGGAAAGGTCTAGGCCAGTTGTCCCGTTCTCATTTCAGAGGTGGGAAGACATCAGTATTTTCCTTGAATTATGCCAGCCCTTAACACAAACAGGACATGGGGACCTTGTTTTAAGCTGAAGGGCTTTAGAGGACCTAAAGGAAGTATTTAGGAAGTAAAAAGAGAGCACACCCCTTCTGTTGTGTGACCATGACATTGCCCGAAGCCGAGGCATCCTAGAAAGCCAGGCCTAAGTGCTGAATGGAAGACAAGGAATAAGGAGGATAGTGGCATTAGGCTGCTGCTCCCTGAGTACCCACTGCCCCGGCCACTTCAGAGAGAGTATGTCTTTGGCGGAGGGAAGCAAGGTGTTTGCTGTTACTCTGTGTTTCCCTTCCACACATGATGGAGTCATTTAAGAATATGCAACAGTGGCTTATGAGGAAGTGTGACTAAGATTCACTGTCAGGGTTTGCACATGAAACGCACTGCCTGATATCCACTCATCTTTTGTCATTTAATATAATAAAATGCTGTGGGTTAAAACAAAAACAGAAATAAACATTGCTAGCCTATAGGCAATGCAACCTATGCTGGTCCCTGGCACTCTACGCCAACTAGGCTGGGTGTGGCTATCACCTGCCTGCTCAGGATCAAGGGGGAGCTCTGTGCTCCAGACAGAAAAGGGCTGTCAGCAAGGTTTCACCCGAACCTCCTCTCCTGTACAGAGGCCCAGGTCCCCAGGCTGATTTCTGCATTCTCTTTGGCAGAGAGGCTAAGAGTAGGCTGAGCAGAGGGGTGTCAGATGGAAGCATTTCAGTGAAGCTGGCAGAGTTGGTCCTTTCTTGGTTTTAGGACAGATCTGATGTCTTCAAATCCTCACAACACCTAATCACCTCAATGGGCAAGCAGGCGTACAGATGAGGCAACTGAGGCTCAGAAAGGTTGAAGGGCCCTGGAGGCGGACATTATTTCTAAGTCCTCGGTGTGCTTTGTAGTCATTTACACCAAGACCACTTTGGGAGACTCTAAGAAGTGAATCCCCAGGGTGCTTTGCTTTCTCAAGTGTGGGGAAGAGGTCCCTTTATGGGAAAAGAGTGATAAGGCATGGTGGGAAATCACGGGCTTTGAGACCATCTGGCTCCTCCACTGCTTAGCAAGTCATGTCTATTCTCTGAGCCTCAGTTTCCTCATTTGTAAAGTGGAGATGCTCTTCACTACCTCACAGGCTTGCTGTGAAGCCTCAGTGAGAGCAGGTGTGTGTGAAGGGCGGGGCACTGTATTAACACACAGTCAGTGCCACTGTCCGGAGAGGGGGGGTCTTAATGCTCACAGGAGCAGTGAGAGCTTCATCATGGCAGCACAGCTTCCTTGCTGAGGTAGGGCAAGGCTCCTCAGCACACACACACCCTCCTCCCAGTGAATTCAACAACCAGATGAATTGCAGGTTTGTTGTGGCCTCTGAGGTATGTTTCTCAGCCCTGACCAAAGGGGTTCAAACCTGCCAAGAAGCTACTCACCGGCTCAATTTTCAGAGCGTTTCGGTAGCTGCCAAAGAAAGCTGCTTGGGCCTTGAGGAAGGCTCTGGCCACGCCATCGCCAGTAGTCGTGGAGACCTTCTTCAGCCTGTTCTTCAGTGAGGAGATCTGTGACAGAGAGAAGGGAGACACACGCTGAGGGCGGGGGAGGAGGATGGCTGGCAAGCTCAATACAAGAGTTCTAGAAAATCCCTGGGAAGGGGATTGACTTGATACCTCAGCTTCTGGGACAACAAAAATGCATTCGGTATTCAGGCAGGTTTTTGAAATTTAAAAAATGTTGTTCCTGTTAGAGCATATCTAATAAAAACAAAAACAAAACCACTTTCTAAGCAGTTACAATGTGCCAGGTAAGTGCTTTCACGTAAATTTTCTAATTTAATTCTTTCAACAATCCCAGGAGGAGGGGATTACAAGGGTCAAACAGTCTCAGAAGAGGTTGGATTACACACCTGGAACAAACCTAAGAATTGGCCCAAGTTGGAATATGAATTGAAGTCTTGTAATCCGAGCCCAAACTACACAAAGATTTTTAGTTCCAACTCCATTCCCTCTTCAAATTACTTACAAATATTAGAAATAGCTTATTAATAACCTATAGTATATATTGTTATGAACTTCACATCTCATACTCCAGAGGAGTAGTGGCAGCTTATAGGTACACACTCAATGGTTAAAACAAAATAGACAAGAAAGTCATGGCAATAGGAAAAGAAGTAGCCAGGAATAGATTTAATATATAAAGGTAAGCCATAAGGTCTTACATAATGGCTAGAAATGGACTGTAAATTTGACTAATGAGCCTCCTAGTGGTCAAAGCAAAAACGGAAACATGAGAAATTGTGAGATTTCTTGAGTTACAAACAAACCAGTTGGAAAAATGAACACAGATTTTCCTTAAAGTGAGAACTAAACGAGATTTTTCCTATGAGTCCTCAATGTAGGAATGACTCTGATACAATGGTTGTTGCCTTCAACATCAGAGACAATATCAAGTTTCCTAGTCTGTTTCTAATACGGCCTTCATTCATCTCAGGATGCCATATTGCACAACTTCTGGCCATTCCATTCATGCTGTGTTCCATGTGAAAAGGGCCCCTGAAATTGTGCAATGAGATAGTCTTGAATCATTAATTTACTCAACAAATACTGATTATTTGCTGAGTGCCCAGGACTACGCTAAGTGTTGAGGATACAACAGTGAGCAAAACCAGACATGGGCCCTGCTCTCATTAGGCTTTCATTCTAGTGAGGAAAATACCAATACTGTGATGTTGCTACTGTGACGAGCCTGTAACAGAGCTCACCAAGGAGGTCAAGGAAGGCTTCCTGGAGGCAAACAGGCTTGGTCTGAGATCTGAAGGATGAGTTGAAGTAGTTAACTCAGCAAAGAGGGGAGGGAACAGTGTACCAAGCACAGGGAACAGCATTTGAAAAGACCCTGTGGTGAGAAGGAGTTCAGAGAATAGAAATATCTGTGGCTTCAAGTGGAGAGAATGAGGGGGAATACGGCTCACAATGAGGCTAGAGAGAAAGGAAAGGATCAGAAAAGATGTGAGTACACCAAGGAATTTTCTCCGTCCTTTTGAGAGAAATGTGAAGCTATGACTGTTTCTAAGCATGCAGGTGACAGATCGAGAGCACTTTTCAGGAATCTGGAAGGGGCTTGGACACAGGACTATCTAATGGCCTGATATTATTTAAGGATAAAATAGAAAATTAGATTCAAGTGGCCCAGAAACCATCCATGAATTTTTAAGATGAATGAGTGATGATCACTTTTCTGAGCACAGGCTCCATAGCTTTCCTCAGATTCCTAAAGGTGCCTGTGAACCTAAAATACATTAAGAATCACTGATCTAGGATGGACTACATACACTTTACAAATGCTCCATGGACATTATTTTTTATTGCTAAGCTTCTGATATGGGATTTTTTTTTTTACAGCTTATTAAGATACATTTTACATAATTACAAAATTCATTCATTTCACGTGTACAGTTCAGTGGTTTTTAGTATAGTGACAGGGTCGTACAACTATCACTATTATCTTATTCCAGAACATTTTCATCACCCCAAAAAGAAACCCCATTTTATTGGCAGTCACTTCTCATTCCCAACCAATTCTCCTCCCCTCCTCCCTCACCCCCGTCCTAGGTAACCATTAATTCACTTTCTGTCTCTATGCATTTGCCTGTTCCGGACATTTCATATAAATGGAATCACACGATATGTGGTCTTTTGTCACTGGCTTCTTCCACTCAGCATAATGCACATCATGAACAAGTTTCACCCATGTTGAAGCACTTATCATGTGCTCTTCTTTTTCATGACTGAATATTATTCCATTATGTGGATATATCATATTTTATCTACTCATCAGTTGGTGGGCATCTGTGTTGTTTCCATTTTATGGCTATTATGAATAACGCCATTATGAACATTCATGTACCAACTTTTGTGTGGAGACAGCAGAGATTTTGAGATAAGAAAATGAATGGCAAAAATCCTCTGTTGCCAGATCTTACAGGATAAAGACAAGCTGAAAGGACACGTCAAATCATGGATCACAGTGCTTAGCACACAGCAAGCCATAAATAAGTATTAATTGAGTAGATGGGAAAAATCCTGTGCTGTTGCTAAAGGGGCATGAACTGAGTGAAGGTAGGGCTGATGGCCTCTCTGACATAAGTAATGACAACAGGCATTGAGGGGGTGACTACCCCATCTCTGCTCAGAGGGCGGAAAAGGAAAACGGTTTTCCTCCGAAAGCATTTGGAGTCTGTCTCAACACCTAGATGTAAATATCTGGTTTATTGTCACCTCCTCTCTTCTGGGACACATGAGCCCCAGTGCCACAATGGTGGGAGCTCATGAGGAGCAGTGACCACCTGGCACAGGGACAGACTCTGCCATGGACTTTCTACTTGAAACAGCAATATGAAAAAGAAACATGCTTTATTAAAATGTTAAAAATATTGCCCACTTTCCAGCTCCCCAAATAATAAAAATCCTGCCCCTCCCAGGGACTAGGATGACATCTCTATCCTTTGAAATGGTGTGAGCCACTGTCGCTCTTCTTCTGGCTCCTCAAAGGCCTTGGGCCACCTGTGCGGCAGATTATTCCTCACTTAACCTGCCCTGGCCTTTCCCTCGCATTCGGGAGGTGTTTAATTACCTCAGATTCACAACGCTGCACTTCAGGTGAGCCTCCCCTAATGGCCTCATTACCATTTTACACAAAGAGGTAGTTGCTGATTGTAGCTGAGCAAATACGAGTGTGTGCCTTCCTGCCCTCCCCAGCTGGTCTGAACCCAGCCAAGAGGTCCTGGGCTCTTGGTGCCCCTGTGACCATGTAGGCCAAGACTTCTGAAGACCTCTCCTCAGCCCGCAACATGGAGAAGCTTTTGTCAGCACTTCAAACTTTGAAACTTCAAGTATACGCACATCTGGTAGCTGGTGATGGCATTTGTCCTTAAAATAAAAGGGAGGGAAGAAAATCTAAGGCTGAAATAACCCATAGACATATATCTAAAACTGATCTTGCCCTTAGTACTCCTGGGGGTGCTGGTCAGATCATTAACCTCGGGGTTCCTCAGACATAATTTGGGAGTGATGGAAATGTCAATGAGGAAGCCTTCCTCTTTTAATCAGGCATCATAGGAGGCAGACAGAAAACAAAGGAAGAGAGTCCAAAATTCATCAGGTTCTCTCTAAAGCTCCCCTCCTTTTCCTCTGCCCCATCTTGGTCACTGCAGCGTCAGCCAACCAGTCTGCTAGGCCAGATTCGGATGTCAGATTTCACACTTCTTCCCTTCCCATAACCATTCTCCACATCTTATCAACACCCCAAATATTTGCTGAATCTTCCCTCTCCTCTCAGTGTCCATGACCTTGGCCCTGCGTTGTTCAGCTCCATTCATCCTCTCTGGCCCAGATTCACAGAGGAGATTTCTAGATGGGTTCTCTGTCTTCACTTTCCCCTCAATGCTATCCACCCATAGCTGTTTCAGTAATCTTGGGAAAATACAAACCTGATCACTTTGATTCCTCCATCAAAATCCTTCAATGCCCCTACCCTTGGCCATCACTACCTGCAGAAAACAATCCCAACTCCTCAGAGCAATCTGTGAGGCTTTTCTCAACTGGTCTCACCTCCCTTGGCCCCACTTAATGTTATACGTGACTGATATGCTGAACTGCTATCTAGAAGCATATACCACTCTCCAGCCCATACACATGCTGACAACTCAGACAGAGCTGTGCCTTCCTGTCCTGCTTGTGAACATCTATTCACCCTTTGAAAGACCATCCAAGTGTCCATGAATGGGGACCTATTAAGTAAAGTATACTATAGTACATCCTCATAATGAATTACTGCATGGCTGCTAGAAAGAATGTGGCAGTACTCTATGAACTCACATGAAAAGATGTCCACAAAATATTGCCAAATGGGGGGAAAACACTCAAGTTGTAGAGCAATATGTACAGCATGAATCATTTAAAAAATTATAATATGTACATATAGATAGGAAAAATCTAAAATGCCATGGATCAAGCTCTAACCATGCAGAGATGCTTGCACTTTCTATTTTACGCACTTTGATTGTTTTGATTACCCTTTATGAAAAAGCATATGTTACTTTTATAATAAAGAATTTAAATGAGGTATTTTTTTTAATAGTCAAATTAAACATTGCCTTGGGTTAAGGGAAAGAGGAAATCCAGATGTCCCCTCATCTGTGAAGCCTTCCCTGACCCCTAAGATAGGGTTAATGACGCTCTGCCTGGGCCCCCTTACACTGCATAGGTGATTCTTCAGTGAGTTGCAGGGTCTACCATCTTTCCTGATAGACTGTGAGTTCTCAGAAGGTCCAGCAGCGTTTGGCCCAGAGCAGTCACTCAGCACTTTCTGCTGAATGAAAGAACAGACGAGTGAGTGTTTCTACATCTTGAAAGGAATTTCCAGTGGCTGAGTCTCTGCTTGGAAGAAAGTCTAGGATTACATTCTCCAGTGATTGAGCATGTCAAGAAATTGGTCTTGGTGGGGAAGGATTGGGGGAGAAATTGGTGCTCATCCATTCCCCTTCTGCAGAAGGTCATCACTGAGATGCAACCAAAAGTGCACGGAAAACGAAGCTCTGGATGCTGAGTGAGTTAGAGTGGACAACTAGATCAGTCTCATACAACACTGCAGACAGAACAGGTTCAACAACAAATGCAGTATTCCCCACCCTCACCCCGCACCTGGTTCCTGTTTTACCTGGTCACTGCAGGCTCTTCCTTTTTGGTCTCTTGGCTTCACCTGTTCCTCTATCTCCAAGCACTCCTCAGGCAGTGAGTGTAGAGCCTGAATCACATAAGCCTAAGTCTAAGATTGGACACCTGGCTTCTCTACTTTCTTAACCTTTCTGAGCCTCAGTTTCCTTTGCTGTAAAGTGAGGTATCTGTAACATACACACATTGTGAGGATGAAAATATACGGGATGTAAAAGGGGTAATGGATGTAGTAGACTGCTTAGCTTTTTGTTTGGTATTCAGTTCAGGTTTCATCCTTTACTTGGACCACTGCAACAGTCTTTCAACTGGTGGGCCTTCCTCTATTTTCTTCCTGGTCTAATCCATCCTTTGCAGTGAATAATCTTTGTAAAACAAGAGGTTGAATCGTATTACTCCCTTCCTCTGAAATTTTCAGTGGCTTCATGGTGCTAGTATAGTAAAGTCCAAATTCCTCAGTACAATATTCAAGGCCTTCTATGGTCTTGGCTCAAGCTCCATTTTCAACATTGTCTTCTACTCAATTTCACAGGCCGTAAAACCATCCCCAAGCATGGCATACTCTTTATCCCATTCTCTAACAAAACTCTTCTATAAGTACCTCTGACTTTCTGCGATGCCTCTGTCAGAACAAATAGCTCTTTCTCAGGGCACATTAGCCTGTCCCTTTGCTTGATACCTAATCTTTGCAGGCCCCATGGTGGAGATGTGCTGGGAACAGAGCTGCATATGACTAGGGCCCAGCTCTTGAGAGCTTGCAGTCAAGCTCCCTCAGACCAGCCACAAGTTAGCCTATTCCTACTTCAAAAGGGGCTCTTGTATGTTACACCTCATCATCCTATTATTCAGCCTTTTATATAATCAGCAGTTTACATATCTTCCTCCCCACTAGAATGAAAATAACTCTTACAATTCATATCAGCACTCAACAAGTATAGGCTTATCTTGTTATCACTGGGTTGCAACTTGCAGGGGGAAGGGAGAATAAGGATGGCATACTGTTCACCTCTCCACCTCTAAGACACTCCTATCCACCTCTTTCCATCAGTGCTGGCACGTTCAGTGCTTTCAGCAGCCTCCCCACGGCTCTGAGGATGAAGACTGAAGTACTAGCCCAGCTGTGAAGCCCAGAGAGATTTGGCCACAGCCTCTCTCACGTGCGAGGCCCCTGCATCTCCTCTGCTGCGTCAGCACACCCTCCAGGCTCTGGGCTCCGGGCTCCAGTCACTGGCCTCCCTCACACCCCAAGACCATTGAGAGGCTAATTTCTCTGTTGGGAGTGTTCTTACCACCATCAGCCTTTTGCCTAGCATTCAAGTCTGTTCAATAGGACTCATCGCAAAGAATCTATCACCTGTTGTCCAGTGTGGTAGCTGCAGTCAAACACTTGAAATAAGGCTACTGTGACCAAGGAACTGAAGTTTCTATTTTATTTCATTTCAATCAATTTAAATTTAAATAGCCACATGTGGAAAGTGGCTACCATACCGGAAAACACAGGGCCCTAGACCAACAACTACTCATCCTTCAGATCTCAGCTCAAAGATCACTTCTTCAGTCTGGCCCCCTCAGAGTAAACCAAGGTTCCCCTGTTTTATACTCTCACTGTACCTCTCCTTCAGAGACACACAGCAATGTGTATGATGCATTTTGCAACAATCTAGTAACTGTCTGTCTCTTCTGTTAGAATGAATGGTCTAGGAAGGCAGGGACCATGGCCATCCTCAGTGCTGGCACGACACCTCAAGTAGAGATACAGTTCTTCTAAAAGTCTGACTCAAGTCAGCCTGTGCAGGGGCCACACTTCTCTCCCCTGAGAGTTGCAATAACTGTTCAGTGTCAGAATTGGAGTTAGAAGATTTTTTTTTTTTTTTTGACAAATCAGACACCCAACAGCAGCTGGGAGGGGGCAATAGAATCACAATTTCCTACTCCCTTTAGAAAAAGGCCCTTAAGGAGTAAGGCAAATTGATTCTTCCTTTCCTAAAGGAACTAGACATCAAGGCTGTGTTGTAAGATCTCTTGGGGAATGTTTGGGTCTGGAAAGGGCACAGGGGGCTATTGCCTTATCTCCCCATCCTCAGGGGTGCATATACACTGGCTCCCTCTGCTACCTTCACACCGGCAATGAAAAATGGCACAGCACATCTACTTATGCTTTAGTTAGTTCTTGCCTTAAATCTGAAACAGAAAATCTTGATGATATGTAAAGGCAATCCCACCCTACTCTCTTTCCCAGTAATAGTTTCTGGGAAAACCAGGAATTCATCAGAAGAAAGGAATAGGAACTAGTGTATTTCTCAAACACCCCACGGCAGGTGTTTTCATATGGAGCATCATTAAAATTGCAGAACAACTGGGCTAGGTAGGCATGGCTATCCCCACTACACAGATGAGGAAAGTGAGCCTCAACACCATGTCATGTGGCTAGTACAGCAAGGGGCAGAGGCCAAAGTCAAGCCCAAGTCTGTCTTATTCCAAAGTCTGTGCTATTTCGTTAATTCTCACCGTTGCCAGGATTTCTTAGACCAGCAAATTAGACTTGTCCATGATACTGGTTTATTTTTTCCCAGCTTAATATATCTCCACTACTGCTTTCTCTCATTCCTTGCTTTTCTGCTTCTTTCTTGAGAACATGGCTGTGCCTTGACCTCAGTTGGCTTTAATTGCTTCTTCTGCATCCCATTTTCTCCTCAAAGATCCTGGTTCTCCATGGGGGAGTGAGGGCTGTGCTAGTTATGCGGAGCTCCAAGCTGGAGCTGGCTGTGACCCTAAGGGCCTAGGTCTCTGCTCCCTCCAGTCTCTCCTGACATCTTGTGGGCCGAGCATAAGACAGAAAGTTAGCGGCAAGCGTACAATTCTAAGCAGCTTTTTGTCAGACATAAGGATAAATTTTCATTATTTGAATGGCTACTTCACTATAAACTATAATGGTTTTCTTGAGCATTGTAAGAACGAACTATCAAGTCCTTAGGATGACATTCTTGGAGTAAAAAAGGACAATTTAAAAACAAAAACAAAAGGCCCATTTCCACTATTTCCAAATAAAGTTCAAGAAGAGTCCTGCACAAACCAGTGCACTCCAGCCCCTCCCATGCGTTTAATCTGAGTACCTCAGCATTTTAAACTGAAACACACGGTAGCAAAGACTTTTGCATTTCTCTATCTATTTGTAGAATTCATCTTCCTCCAAACACATTTTTTCTGCCCAGAGCAAGTGAAGCTGTCTTTGTTTTTTCTATAAAACAATTTAGATTTAACACCATACATACATACACACACACACAACACACACACACAATTAATGCAGCTGAAAAATCCTGCCCAAGCTAAAGAAGGCTACAAGATCTGAGCTCAAAGTAAATGTGTATTTATATTATTAGGTGGTCATTCAATAAAAAGATTATTTCTAACCAAATATGTGCATGCATGTATGCCTAGATATGTATGTATCTGAGAGTATTTTCAAAGAAGGGTTTTCTCCCCCATACTTCTGGCAGTTTAGGTTTAAAGGTCAGATTTAAACTATCACCATGTTTCACAATGCAATCTGTGCAGTGCCGCGTAATGAAATGGTTCAGTAAAGGTGCTCGTGGAAATTCTTTTAATTAGGTCTAAGGCTTTTCAGTTGTCAACATGAATAAACCAAGAACCATTCTCTTGCAAACACAATGCACAAAATAAAAATGTAAGTTACCTTTGTAAAAATGGATACGCACTTGCAAAAGGAGTTATTCATGTTTTTTACAACATATCCTCCACCAATGTTTAAAGAAAAAATCAACATCTTTCAACAACACAATGGACTGCAAATAAAAACATAAAGGGGTTGCTCTGTTTCTAATGAAGCAAGACACTAATGCCTGGCTGTAAGGAAAAGTATTTGAAGGAGGACTAAAGTTAATAAATAACTTGATAAATAAAATGTTTATCAAGAGACTAACGATTTTCTTCATGAGCAAAAGCCACCTTCCCATTTAACTATAGTTAATTCTACAGATCAGTGGTATTTCAGAGTCGGACATGTGAATGTCCCATAATGACTCCTGCAAATTGAATGATATCTAATAAAAATGCACCAAAATGCATCACTATCTGAGGCCCAAAAGATGAGCATATCACAGCAGGAACAACAAGACTCCTGCTTTTCAAAGCTGTGGTGACAAACTAAACTACTTAGATTTGGAATTTTTAGCCATCAGTTCAAAGCTGAATCTAGGGGTTGAAATTCGCAAAAAGCAAACTGCAAGAAAATGGCAAGTTGCTTGGGGAAGCTGGAGTGTATTTGCGTCAAGCTCTGATAGAAAAAGCAAAACTAAATAAATGACTCCAATCATCACCAGGAGTTCAGCTTTAGATGGATAAAAAGGTGTTCATAAAAGCCAACTGGCCTGACACTTGACGTGGAATGGGACAACTTAAATGGAGCAATGGCACTGTAATAAACCAACGCATTGATCAACCAATGAGGGTATGTCTAGCAAACCCTGAGCACGAGAGTAGAATGTCCAACAGGCTATTGATTTTCTCTGGGTTCAGACAGACCTGAGTTCAAATTCTGACTCAGCTGCTGGCTATTAGCTAGATGCCTTTATGCAAGTTACTTAACCTCTTCTCTTCATCTACAAAAAAGGGGTAAAGTATCCCCCTCCTTTTCTGGATTGTTATGTAGATTAAATGTCAAGATTTTCACACCAAGATTTTGCCTGGTGCACAGTACAAGCCTAACAGATAGTGACTATTCTTCCACACTAGCCAGACTCCAAAGCCAAAACTACCTAAGCCATTATTTTAACATAAAAAGGAATAACGGGCTCACAATTACCATTTTCTAGGGCATCAATTACTGAAATGTCACTCATTATGCTAAGCCTAGTGGGTTTATTTAGTGACCCACACTCGGTGTATACTTGGGAGTTAATGAAGTGCTTGGTGTTTACAAAGATAAAAGTGGGATTTGTCTCAGCAACAACCCTGGCTGAGTGGATACAGGTTTCCATGCTTGGGGATGCAGCCAGGCTGGGTCCACGGTGGATCACATGGAAAAATCCACACAGAGTGAGAATCTCCCAAGGGGATCTGGGTATCTCCACCTCCTCAGGGAGGAAAAAAAAAAAAAACAGGAAGGGGGGGGTGGGAAGTGTGTATAATAGATGTGTTTCACAGTGTCCCTGCTGTGATGAACAACTTGATCCACTTACAGTTCCAAACACATGATGCATAAAAGAGCTGACAGAAATTCAATTCTTGCAAAGAAAAGCATCTGCTCTCTAGTGGGAACGGCCAAATATTAAGCAGTTTTAAGGCAGGGCAAAGACCTGGAGGAACACGCTTCATTATCTAGATAGCCAGAGTAAAGAAATGCAGAGGATTACAAATGAAGGAAAAAGTAGCCGAGATTCCAAGCATTAATTACCCGGAGTAAAATGATTCAAGTTAAATCTTTGTTACGACAAATATTAAACCCAGCTGTGTTTATGTAGCAGTTGTGAAAAAGAAGAAAAAAAGAAATCCGTGTACAATATCTGTGAGCTCTGCCAGTTAATTGAATTCGCTGGCAGCACTTCCTCTACCACGAGCCAAACATCCTCAAAGATAAAATGTAGCTTTTAAACAGACCTGGGGAAAACAGAATCAAGAAATTTCAACCAATAAAACACAACTCTTTACTGGTATAAAAGTAAAGTAAAATTCAGTAATGAAAGGAAGGAAGTCTCTTAAACATTTACTGCATTCCAAAGCTTGGAGTTGCGGTTTATTGCTGAGGTCTCTTCTGATGTTCCACAGTGCTCCTGCTCCAGCATCTTTAATGAAGTCCCATAAACTCCCATAAAATACTCAACTGTTGACAAATCATACACACACACTCAGGGCAAGACCCACTGGATCATGATGCTTCTTCCCTTCTTGCATGAAATTTACAAGTAATAGAGTGGACACTGTCATGAAGTGGTTCAACATAAAACACAGACCTACAGACAATTCCATAAAAATAAGGAGGGATGAATGACTGGATATTGGTGATGGGTGATACTGGCAAGAATTCTCTTTAGCAACTGTCCCCTGACCTCAGGTCCAGTATCGGTAGATCTAGGGTGGTAAGAAGCTTTGGCCAGACTCTAGGAACCAGAGAAGCAACAAGAGGTTGTATCCAACACTGTGCTCTTAGTCTGGGACTCAGTGTAGTGTAGACCTTTTCACATCATTCCCTGGCTTAATTATCTTAGTTGATTTCCCCCCTACCCAAAATGTGATGTCCAAAGTTGATTTTACGACAGAAGGCCTTTCCCAATCTGTCCCTCCTGTCTACTTCTTTGGTCTTGTTCTTTTGTCCCTCCCAACCACACTATGTTCCATCTAGACTAAACTATTAATCCCAGCCCAAACACATTACTCGTTCGTTCACAACTCCAGCTTCCATGCATTCCTTTCCACCTCCCAGCATGCTCATCTCTCCTTTTCCAGAAAGTGACTGTTTCTTTTTTGTTTTAAAGATTATGTGTTTATTTAATTGTTTTTAATTTTTTATTTATTTATTTTTTGAGGAAGACTGGTTCTGAGCTAACATCTGTGCCCATCTTCCTCTACTTTATATGCAGGACATCTGCCACAGCATGGATTGACAAGCCGTGCATAGGTCCACACCCAGGATCCAGACCGGTGAACCCAAGGCCACCAAAGCAGAACATGTGAACTTAACTGCTGCGCCACTCGGCCAGACCCAACAGTGACTGTTTCTTACACGTCTCCATCTTCCCACAGCTCAACACACTGAGCACACATCCAAAAAACTTTGGCTGGATAAATGATCTCCATTCCTGAACTGGCTATAGATCTGCCCATTTGGGACACACTGAACCAGAAGTGTCTGGGGGCTCCTGTGGATGGAAACACAGCTGCTGGTTTGAAGTGTAAGGGGGTAGGAACGTCGCAAGAGATGTGCCAGGAAAGGTAGGAAGAGACTGGATTATAAAGGGCCATATTATGGAGCTTGAATTTTACTCAGAGGAAAATGAGGAGCCATTAAAGGGTTTTAAGTTGGAGAGCGGTGTTTACGTTCCAGAACATGCCTTCATTTACAGCCGTAGAGAACGGTCTGGGATTGGAGAAGTGGGGGGCAAGACTGGCATTCCAGCCTTCTATCAGCTCTTCTACCAACCAGGCTGTGAACTCACTGAGAGTAAGGTTCATGTCTTAATTGTCACTGCATCCATTATACCCAACATAAAGCCTGGCACATACTAGGTGCTCAGGGAATGCCTGTGTTTTTGTTGGTTTGGTTTTTTTGGATTTACTGAGGTCTAATTAACAAATAAAATTGTATATATTTAAAGTGTAAAATGTGATGATTCGATATATATATATATATATACACACACTATGAATTAATTACAATTAAGCTAATTAATATACCCAGCACTTCACATAGTTCTTTTTTGTGTATGTAGTGAGAGCACTTAAGATCCACTCTTAGTAAATTTCAAGTATGCAATACAGTATTACTTATAGTCAGCATGCTGTACATTAGATCCGCAGAACTTATTCATGTTATAACTGAAAGTTTGTACCCTTTGACCAACAGCTCCCCACAGGAAATGCCTGTTGAAGGAATAAACATTCTATTAGAGAATACTAACAATATATGCTTTAACGTCACAGAAGAACCAAATCCACAAGAGTACAGCACTAAGTGCACACAAGGCCTATACATACAAAGATTTATATAAAGCCACATAATTAAAGCCTGCCCATCTCCCCAATCAGCATTTTTTCATCCTATTGGGATTTTAAAAATGGGTTTTTTGCAAGGTTTACTATTAGATTAGGGATTTCCCAGAAAGACAGGTTTTTTCCAGGCCAGACAGCCCGTGAAGTCTGCTCTGTAAGATCTAGTCCTTTGTTTCTGGGGTCAAATGCTTTGTTGACTCACAAGATAGGATGGTAATTCTAGCTCCTAAGAGGCCCTGTAGCAACATCTCTAGAGTCTGAGGGTTCTGGGCCTTTGGAAAGATATGACACAGAGAAGCTCCAGCCAATGAAGCCCTTAGCAATGACCTGACAAAGTCAAGGCCATCTCCTAGCAGGTACTGCTCTCTCTTCTCCAACTAGCACACTGAGCAGGAGTATTCCAGAGGAGAGGCAGCAAGCAGATTCCGGGCCTATTTGAATATGGGCCCTTCTGAATTGATTTTGCCTTTGGACTCCAAAAGACAGTCAGCTACGTGGTGTAGCCCAATTTTAGTGCAATTTGAACCAGTCCTGAGGTCACAATTAAACAAGACACTGTCATTCATTCAGTAAACATTGAGTACGTGTTGTATACCGAACTCTGGGGCAGATACAAACATGAAGAAGAAACAGTTTTTGGTCCCTACCCTAGAGGAGTTTGAAGAGAGGACATAAACAAACAAAAATAATTCCAATATAACACGACTAGTGCTGTAACAGAAGAATGTGCCATGTGCCCTGAGAATACAGAGGGTAGGGCAATTAATTACTGAGAGTGCGCCAAGGAAGACTTGACTCTAGAAAGATGAGAAAACTGATTGGCGTTGGAAGAGACCAAAGGCATGGAATGCGATTAGGAAGCCACTGCCAACTTCCCAGTTTCCTAGCATAGGAGAGAAGTACCGGGTCCAAATGACTTGCTGGCCCTAACACAGGTGACCGGGATATCTACACATGCATACAACTTCAATGAAAAAAATTATTATTATATGAATTTTAAACAATTTTTCAAAAGTAGTTGCTAACTTTCATAGTACTGATAAAAGTGAAAACTGGCATAATCCTTTGGGGGAGGTGGTAGTATTTAAAAGTATGTATTAAAAGTCAAATTTTTATATAGAAATGATTCAGAAATTCTTCTAGGAAATTCATGGAGCTCAAATAAATGATATAGAGATTTAGCTACAAATATGCCCATCACACTGCTGTTTAAAATAACACAAAACTTGAAATTATCAGGACAGGACTGGTCACATATATTATGGTATATATCCATACAGTGGAATGGTAGCTCATACATTAAAAGGCATGAATTTTAATGATTAAAATGCTCACACTATAACAGTGGTTTTCCTTTTTTTTTACTGTGATACAGAGTAATAAATGCATTATACTTTGTAAACCAGTATATGTATATGATGTACATTTAATTGAAAAGTTTCATGAATTGACCCTTACCCATACTATATGTGATGCACTCTGATATTTTTCATTCAACTCTATTTAAAGAAATGCTTGTTGTGATCCACTAAATTGATTTTATGGTTTCATTAATGGGTGACTGCTTGCAATTTGAAGAAAGCCAATTTTAGGTTGTAAAGTAAAATCTCAGTGGCATTTAGTAATCATGGCCAAAGAGTCAAATGCTTGGCACTCAATACACCCAGTAAATTATAGCTGTAACATACATTGAATTTCTCCTGTCTCTCTTCAAAAAGGGGACTCTGATCTTCAGAGATCTTTGCTTTTCTAGATACTGGTACAGAGGAGAGTCAGATGTTGACTAAATAAAAGGGTAAATAAATTAATGAGTTTCCCAAAGTCTAGTGTTCAAACCAGAATTGCACACTTTGCTCATTCATTCAATTCACTGACTCCACAAAAAATTCCCTGAATGTTCCTATGAGCCACGCACTGTGCCAGGGCTCTGTTCACAACCATGTAGAGTCCAAGTGCTTAGGAGGGGAAAGAATTACATCCATAAACATGATGATACAGCAAGTGGTATAAAGAGGTATGGGAAAAATGTTGCGGAAACTCAGAGGAGGGAGTGCCAAACTGTGGGAGCATCACAGAAGTGACATTCGAGGAGCACCCAATAGAACAAACCGGTTCTTGCCAGGCAGAGAAGAAGAAAGGGTATCCTGACCAGAGGGAATAGCATGGAAAGGAGCATAGCGATGTGCAAGAGCATGAGGCATTGGGGGATGGGATCATTCTCCCTGTGGCTGGGAAAGAGGTATGAGTACTGAAGTGATAGAGGATGAGGCTGAGAGGTTGTCTGAGGTCAGCATCCAGCTGGTGAAGAAGCTTGGATGTCATGCAGAAGGACTGGTGACTACCCGGGCCTGGTGCACTGTGAGTGCTCTGTAAACGGTACATTTCATCCCTTACCTTCTCCCCTTTCTCACATCAATGAACACTGCTCAACGTGGCTTCTCTCTCTTCACATGCTTAGAAATCTCTTGGATATCCTCAAAAATTCCACCAAGAAAGAACAAGACGTTTAAGTGGTTTAAAATGTTTCACTGAATCATTTGTGATATTTTATCCAGAGAATATAGAGAAGATAAACTATAGTCTTGAAGACATGTAAACCATAAAGCCAAAAGCTAAGACATTCAAATGTTTCACATAACAGGAGGAAAGACGATTTTTCCATCATAAAACTAATAATTAATCATACCACAGAAAATTTGGAAAATGAGAGAAAAAAATGTTAACTCACAACTTTACTATCCTAGTACACCACTGTTGGCAATTTGGAAGTTCTCTTAAAAATCTTTTCCTTGTGTGTATCTGGCTGTTTTTCTTCATTATCATCATAGTAGATATATCATTTAATATTCTGCTTTTTCCACTAAGTTCTATCCTTAGCATTTCTGTGTTGCCCACATTCTTCATAACCATCATTTTTAATGGCTGTAGAGTACACTCCATCAAATAGCGGTAGGATAGATTACCTTATTCACTCCTCCTAATTTTGGATATTAAAGTTGTTTCCAACTTTGGTTAACATAAACAATGCTATTTCATTAGGTGGCTTTCTCCATATAGAAGTATTTGCTGGAAAAAACCTTAAAAGTAGAATTATTGAGTCAAAAGAGAAGACACATTTTAATGTCCTATTACATATATCATAATATAAGAGAGCCTGTTTTAAAAGAGCACCAATTAAGCTACAGAAAGCATGAAGTAAAAGAAAGGAGAGAGTAAGCAGATGGTCAAGGCTCCCACATATATGTGCATACGCAAAAGCCTTCAAATTTCAGGCCAAAAAATATTAGAAAGGGCCCCAACTGAGCCCTGGGAAATCTCATTCCCCAGGGATAAAGTGTGGTATGTCCACATCACTGGAAGCCTGGAAGAGTTTGAGCTCCCTTTTCAAGCTTTTTAAAAGCCCTGCCAGCTACCCATTGGCTAAACAGTTTACACTCAACATTCTTGAAGGAACAAAAGATGTTCTTTAAATTTTAGGAGGGAAACAGATGAAGAGTGCTTGGTTAAATGGCTGTGGAGGGAGGGGACATTATGTTTCTGTTCTCAGCACCCATGTGGGCTTGAGATAAACATCAAGTCTGTAAACAGGCCTTTAGATCAATAAAAGATGCACTATTCTTATTATATTCCTCCTCCAAAATCCACAGCTAGGGAACAATACAATATTGTCAGTGAAAACAATACACTTGCAAGTTTCATGGAACCCAGCAAAGTACAACAGCATTAACCTTGCCAACTTCACTTTGTTTTTTTCTTTTAAAGGTAGAAAAAGCTAACTGACATAAGATTACAAAATTTAAGACTCAAGTTTTTAGGTACTAGTAGAAAGCCAGAGCCACCCTACCTTCAAAGTCACCTCTTTCCTCATGTTCATAAATCACGTGAAAACAGCAGAGCCGTTCTGAAAGCTACTCAATATGGGAACCTCCTTTTAAAATTAATTTCCAAGGCTTCTTCTTGTTTAAAATTAACTTTATTAAGTCATAACTTACATACAATAGAACGCATACATTTAAAAAGTAAAGTTCAATGAGTTTTGACAAATGTATACACATCTGCGTAACCACCACCACAATCAAGAAACATGTTCTTCACCCCAAAATGTTCCTTGGTGCCCTTTCAGTCAGTCTCTGCCTTCTCCATCCCAGTTCAAGGCAACCACTGATCTGCTTTTATCCACTATTAGACTAGTTTTCTCTCTTCTAGAATTTTATATAAATGCAGTCATATAGTATATTCTCATGTGTCTGGTTTCTTTTGCTTGGTGTAATATATTTAAGATTCATCCATACTGTTTTGTGTATCACAAATACGTTACAATGGAATACTGATTCAGTAATAAAAAATAAGGGATGTAACACTGTTTATCCATCTACCAACTGATGGACAGCAGGGTGTTTCCAGATATTGTTTACTATGAAGGAAGCTGTCATAAACATTGATATACAAACCTGTTTGAATGTACATTTTCATTTCTCTCGGATAAAAACCTAGGAGTGGGATTGTTGGGTTGTATGGTAGGTGTATGTTTAACTTCATAAAAAGCTACCAAACTGCTTTCCAAAATGGTTGTACCATTTTACAATCCCATCACCAGTGATGAGAGTTCCAGATCAGTTGCTCCACATCCTTGTCAACACTTAGTATTGTCAGTCTTCAAAAAAAAATTTCAAGTCAGGATTGTTGAGGTATGATTTACATAAATTTAGTGACTAGTTTTATGAATTTTGAAAGATGAATAAGGCCATGTAACCATCATGCCCAGCTCCTGACAACCACTCATCTGATTTCTATCTCTGTAGCTTTGCCTATTCCAGAATGTCATACAAATGTGTTCCTTCACTTAGCAAAATGTGAGATTCATCCATTTTGTTGGACAGATCAGTAGTTATTTTAATTGCTGAGTAGTATTCCATTTTACGGGCATACTGCTGTTTGTTTATACATTCACCAACTGAAGGACATTTGGATTGTTTCCAGTTTTTGGCGATTATGAACAAAGCTGCTAAAAATATTCATGTACATGTCTTTGTACATAAGTTTTCATTTCTTGGGTGAATACCTAGTCGTGGGGTTGCTTGGTCATATAGTAAACATGTTTTTAAGACATATATTTATAAGAAACGCACAGTCTTTTTATTTTAGCCATGCCAGTAGGTATATAGTAGTACCCTTATTGTGGTATTAATTTGCACCCCCATGGAGCATCTTTTCAAGAGCTTATTGGCCATCTGAATATCTTGGATGTTAAGTGTCTCAAAGTCTTTTGCCAACTTTTTAATTGGGCTGTCTTCTTATTGAGTTTAACAGTTCTTTATATATTCTGGATAAAAGTCCTTTTGTAGATACAAGTTTTGAGAATATTTTCTCTCAGTCTGTGGCTTGCCTTTTCATTTTTTTAATGGTGTCTTTTGAAGAGGATAAGTTTGTACCTTTTATGAGGTTCAATTTACCACTTTTTCTTTTATGATGTGTGCTTTTGTGTCTTATCTAAGAAATCTTTGCCTACCTCAAGCTCACGAAGATCTTCCTTTATATTTTCTTCTATTCATTTTACAGTTTTTGCTTTTATGTTTTGGTCTATAACCCATTTTGAGCTAATATTTGCATGAGGTAAAAGTCAAGATTCATTTTTTTCCCATAAGGATATCCAGTTGTTCCAGGAGCATTTGTTGAAAAAAACTATCCTTTCTCTATTGAATTACTTTGGTATATTTGTTAAAAATCAGTTGACCAACTATGTGTGAGTCTAATTCTGAACTATTTATTCTGTTCTATTGAACTAAATGTCTATCTACATTTACTATAATTTTATAGGGAATCTTGAAAGTAGGTAATACAATTCCCCCAACTTTGTTCTTTTCCAACATTGTTTTGGCTATTCTAGATCTTTCGCATATTCATATACATTTTAGAATCAGCTCATCAAGTTTTTTTTTTTTTTAAGCCATCTGGAATTTGGGTTGGGATTATATTGAATCTATAGATCAATTTAGGGAAAATTAACATCTTAAAAATATTGAGTCTTCCAATCCAAAACATGGAATATCTCTCCATTTGTTTAGGTCTTTTAAATTTTTTTCTCGGAAGTGTTTTATAGCTTTTAGTATATAAATCTTGCACATATTTTGTTAAATTTATTCCTAAGTATTTTGTGTTTTGTATGCTATTTTAAGTGGTACTTTAAAAATTTCATTTTTCAATTGCTCATTACCAGTATATAGAAATGTTTGATTTTTCTATGCTGACCTTATCTTGCACCCTTGCTAAATCCACTTATGAGACTCCATAGGATATTCCATATACATGATGTCTGTTGCCTGAATAAAAACAATTTTTCTTCCTTCTTTCTAACCGTTAGGCCTTTTATTTCTTTTCCTTGTCTTAGTGAACGGATTAGAACCTCCAGTACAACGCTGAATAGAAATGAGAAGAGCAGACATCCTTTTCCGGTTCTCATTCTCAGGGGGAAAGCATTCAGTCTTTCACCATTTAGTTGATATTAGCTGTAAGTTTTTCCTAGATGCTCTTCATCACAATGAGGATATCTGGTATGCTAAGAGCTTTTATCACTAACAAGCGCTGAATTTTTCCTAAAATTCTTTTTGCATATGTTTTGATATAGTTTTCCTTTTTTAGTCTGTTGATATGGTAAATTACACTGATTGATTTTCAAATAGTTAGCCAATATGTATTCATCTGTTCATGATGCATTATCCTTTTATATATTGCTGAATTCAATTTGCTAATATTTTGTTAAAGATTTTTACATCTATTTTTATGAGGTAAGTTGGCCAGTACTTTTCTTTTCTTGTAAATTCTTTGTTTGGTTTTCATGTCAGGGTAATGCTGACCTCAAAAAATAAGGTAGGGGGGCTACCCGGTGGTGCAGTGGTTAAGATCGCACATTTTGCTTCGGCGGTCTGGGGTTCGCCAGTTCGGATCCTGGGTGCAGAACTATGCGCTGCTTGTCGAGCCATGCTGTGGCAGGTGTCCCAGACAAAAAGTGGAGGAAGATAGACACGGATGTTAGCTTAGGGCCAGTCTTTCTCAGCAAAAAGAGGAGGATTGGTGGCAGATGTTAGCTCAGGGCTAATCTTCCCCAAAAACAAAAAAAAGAAAGAAAGAAAGAAAAAAGGTGGGAAGTAATCTTTTCCCTTCTATTTTCTGAAAAAGTTTGTGTAAGACTGTATTAGTTCTTCCTTAAATATATGATAGAATTAATCAGTGATGCTATCTGGGCCTGGAGTTTTCTTTGTGGGAAACCTTAATTACAAATCCAAATTTCTTTAACAGAAATATTGCTGTTTTTGTTTTTCCTTAAGTCTCTTTCTATAACTTGTGTATTTCAAGGAATTTGCTCATTTCATCAAATTTATCAAAATTATAGGCATAAAGTTGTTCACAACAGTCTTATTCCCTTTTCTCTCTTTTTAAAAAATTTAAATATTTTTATAATATATTTAGAATATTTAAAAATATATTTAAATATTTTAAGAACATTTTAGACTTCTGGAAAAGTTGTAAAGATAACACAGAGAGTGCCCATATACTCCTCACTTGGTTTCAGTTTCCCCTAATATATTTTATATTACCATGGTATATTTGTCAAAATTAAGAAATCAACATCGGCACAGTATCATTAACTAAACTCCAGACTGTACTGTGATTTCATCAGTTTTTCCATCAATATCCTTTCTTGATCCCAGGATCCAATCCAGAATTCCACACTGCATTTACTTGTCATGTCTCCTTAGTCTCCTCTGGTCTGTGACAGTTCTTTAGTCTTTCCTATGTTTTTTATGACCTTGACAGGTTTGAGAAGTATTGGTCAGGTTATTTTATAGAATGTCCCTCAATTTGAGTGAATCTGAAGTTTCTGCATGATTTGACTGGGTTTTTAGAAAGAACACCATAGAGGTGACATATCCTTCTCATCACATCATATCAGGGTTACATGATATTCACACAACATCACTGGTGATGTTAAACTTGATTACTTGGTTAAGGTAGTGCCTGCCATTTCTCCCCTGAAGTTATTCCTTTTCCATTTACATGCTCTCTTTTTGCAAGTGACTCACTAAGTCCAGCCCACATTCAAGTATATGTGTATGTAGGGGGTGGGGGTTGGGGGGAGATTATGCTCCTTCTCCTAGAGAGGAGAGTATCCATAGACATCATGTGGAATTTTTCTAGAAGGAAGATTTATCTCTTCTCCCCTACCAACTCTCTTTTGATTAGTGTTTGCATGGTATATGTTTTCAATCCTTTTACTTTTCACATCTGACTCTTTATATTTCAAGTGGAATTCTTGTAGATAGCATACAATTTAGTCTTGCTTTTTAATATAATAATGTCTTTTAATTGGAGTATTTAGATCATGTACATTTAATGCAATAATCAATACAGTTGAGTAAGCCTATAGTCCTGCTAACTTGTCTATTTGTTCCATCTGTGTTTGGTTCCTTTATCCTTTCCCCCCCAAATCTTTTGGATCTTCAATATTGGTTTATTAGCTATATATCTGTCTTATTTTTTTCCTTAGTGGCTCCTCTAAGGTTTATAATATACATCTTTAACTTAAAAGTCTACCTTCAAATAATATTATACCAGTTTGCATATAATTTAGGAATCTAAAAATGGCACACTTCCACTCTCCACCCTACCCTATCCCAATAGCACCCTTTGTGCTATTGTTGTCATACATTTTACTTCTGTCTTATAACACAATACATTGGTATTATTTTTACTTCAAATACTCAATTACCTTTTATAGAAATTAAAAATGAGAAAAGAAGTCTCTCATGCTTACCCACATATTTACTATTTCTGGCACTCTTCATTCCATTATTGCCCAAGTTTATCTACAGTATAATTTTTCCTCCATCTGAAGAACTTCCTTTACCATTTCTTGCCATGCAGTTCTGCTGACAATAATTTTTCTCACTTTTTATTTGTCTAAAAAAGTTTAAGTTTTGCTGTCATTTTTAAAGGATATTTTCACTGAATATAGAGCTCTAAGTTGACAAAAATTTTCCTTCCTTACTTTTATGATGTCATTCCATTATCTTCTGGCTTATGTAGTTTCTTACAAGAAGTTTTTTGTCGTTAACTCCTTCTTTTATATAATGTATTTTTTTCACTAATTAATTAGAAGCCTTTCTTTTTATCATAGGTTTTGCATAATTATTATGATGAGCCTTTGTGTAGTTTTGTTTGAGTCTATTATGCTTGAGTTTCATCAAGCTTCTTGGAACTCTAAGTTTACCGTTTTCACCAAAATTGGAAAAAAAATTGGCTATAATCTCTTTAAATATTTTTTCTGTCTTTCCTCCCCTTCCTCTCCTTCTAGGACTCCAATCACATGTATGTTAGTCCTCTGGATACCATGTTATGGGTCCTTGAGGTTTTGTTACCCTTTCCCAGTCTTTTCCTTTCTCTGCTTCATACTGGATAGTTTTTATTGCTATGTCTTCAAGTTCACAGATCCTTTATGCTGTGTCTAATGTTCTTTTAATCTTATCAGTGACATAATTTTCATTCCACGTACTATATTTTCCACCTCTAGATGTTTCCTTTCATTCTTTTCGTATCTTCTGTTTCTCTCCTCATTTAGTTCAGGACTTACTTTAAACTCATGAGAATATTTATAAGCTTTATAATATCCATCTTAAGATTCTTGTCTGCTAATTCCATCACATCTGTCATTTCTGAGTTTATTTCTATCGCCTAATTTTTCTCTTGGTTATGGGCTACATTTTTCCTGATTCTCAACATATCCAGTACTTTTGTTAGGATGCTAGATAATTTGAACTTTATGTTGTTGAGTGGTGGATTTCATTGTCTTCTTTTAGAGGGTTGAAGTTTATTTTGACAAGAGGGAGATTAACTTTCTTGCATATTAGGTTGATCCTGATAAAGATTTTTTTTTTAAAGAAATAGTTTTGTGTAAAACTTTTTACTTAAGTTTAACATACACACATAAAAGTACACACATCATTTGTGGATAGCTTGATGAATTCTTGCCCACGTAACTGGCACTCAGATAAAAACCCATTACCAGCATCTCTGAAGCCCTCTCTTATGCTCCTCAAGGCTTGATTTTAAGCTTTGTTAGGGCAGGTCTGAAATCATCTATATGTTAGAGCTAATTTAGACTACTACACAAAAGCATGGTCTCCTGGGGTCTATATGATTGTCCTGAGTGATCAACAAGATCTCCTTATTCTGGCTAGTCAGGGCTTGAATGATTCATAGTCCATGTGAGCTATACCCCAACATGGGCAGATTAGTCTTCAACAGACTCGTCAAGAGGACCCAATTCAGACTTCTGGAGCTCTTCTGCCAAGTAGCTCCCTTCTGTCTGGTATTCCGACCAACAAATTTAAACTAACTCTCCATCAAACTCAGATCTCTAACTCCTCAACTTAGCGAGACTGTTGGGCTTTGCTGGGGATCCCCCTCCAAGCATCAGGGTCCAGAAAATGCCTCAAGGCAGAAAACAAGGGGGATTGTAGGTCTCATCTCACTTGGCTCCCTTTCTCTCAGGGATCATAGTCCTGTACTGCTTGTTGTCCAATACGTGAAAACACTTGTTTTCATATTTGTCTAGTTTTAATTGTTAATGGTGAGGGGAGAAATCCAGCTCCAATCATTCCATCATGACTAGATGCAGAACAACAGCCTCTTTTAATAAGATTCCTGCATGGACGGCATGTTTTACAAGATTTCATCTACCAAAATAACCCAATTCATATGTCCCTTCCATCCTTCCATCTATGTATTCAGTGGCTGCTAGAGCCCTTGGAAATGAAGATGAATAAAACTTGATTCTTGCTCTCAAAGAACTCATGATTAAAAGGAAAAACCAGAAATGTATAATAAATTATACTGCTGGATGATAAGTATAATTTTATAAGTAATATAAGGGGCTGTGAGGACAAAGAGAAGGATATGGTCAAATCTACTAACAGTTCTCAACACCTATAATATAGAGTTTGAAGCAGCAAGAGGAAAGAGCTAAAGTTATGGGAAAAAAATGGGAGGATCATACCATGAAGGAGGGCCTTGAATGCCATGCTAATCATCATTCACATCCATAATTCATCATCATTAACTACCATTTACAGCACTCACGAGGATATATGTTTTACATATATTATACATATTACATTTAATTCTCACAACAACCTTATGAAGAAACTAAGGCTCAGAGAGCCTATCTAATTTTGCCTAGATCATGATTAGTAAGCAAAGAACAGGATTTAAACACAGGTCTGTCTCATTCCAAAGTCATTAAAGGAACTTGCCACCTAATCTATGGGCACTAGGAAGTCATAGAAGGATATTTTTGTCTTTAGAAGCTCTGTTTTTTAAAAAATTATGTTCCTTGATGGAATGCTTTTAAGTAGGAGGGAAATATAGTTAAATTTGTGTTTTAGAAAGATCACTCTGGTACATGAGGAAGAAGGGCTGGAGTCTGAAGAACCAGTTCAGAGGCTGCTGGAAATAGTGCAGGAGAGAAATAAGAACTTGGGATTAGGTGGTGTCTATAGGGGTGGAGAAAGGATTTGAGAAATGTTTAAGAAGCAGAATCTGGTGGATGCAGTAAACAAACAGCTTTGGCAAAAGGGGAGATTGTGAAATTAACTGTGGACATGCTGATACCCTAAACGTACCTGGTCCTGTGCAGGGGACACAAAGATGCACAGGACATGATTTCTTTTCTCAAGGAATTCATAGCTCATGTAGCCTTACAGAATCAAATCCATGAATTCCACTGAAACACACTAAGTACCTTAGGGACCACATTCCCTTCACATTACTATCTTTGGAATCTTTGATGAGCATAGAGCCACATTCTGGAAACCACTGCTGTAGAACATTGTCAACCCTGCTACAAACCAGCTTGCAAATGGGAGGTACTTTTCATGCAGGCTGAGGACTGTTAGGGTGTGGAAGGAACCAACTTTCCCCTAACTCTGGCCTTAATTATTAAGAACGATTTCATTAAAAACAAATGCAGGTACAATTTATTGATCACCGATAACATGTGAGCACAGTGCCAAGAATCTGATGACCACTACCACCTCATTTCTTTGCCACAACAATCCTAATAATAGGCCTAGGACTCCTCTCTTCTAAGGATGGGAAACTGAGGCTCAGAGAGGGACAATAACTTGCTCAAGTTACTTTGGCTCCCTGAGGCTGATCATTTAAAAGATCTTGGAGAGAGTGATGTCAGTATCATAGTGGAGTAAGCTCTTCCCTTAGACTCTCCCCCCAAAGATAGAATGAAAAGAACACTCATAAACCAGCAGAGGACATTCACGTAACACAAAAGACGTCTGAGAAACCCACACAGCCATACATCTGAAGGTGGAGGCGCTGGATCCCACAGAGGAAATGGAAGGAGGTAAGGGGATCTCCTCTCCCTCCCCCAATGGCAGCAACCCAGGGTGCAGGACAACGCATGGCTCTGAGAAAAGAGGGGGAAGGGGTGGCTCTGCACAGAAACACCGTCACTCTCTAAGTTCCCTCATAGCCCATGGGAAAACGCCACAAAGAGGTGACTAAGCTATTGTGGGGGTGTCTTCATCAAGCCAACACCCCAGGAGAACAGATAGTGAGAACAGAACAAGAACGCCCCTGGGATTGCACAGGTGAAAGAAAGCACCCCTCCCTCCACCCGGTGATCGAGCTTAGCCAGTTGGCCAGAGCACCCATGCATACCTTAGAAAAGCAGCAGCTATGAGTGAGCAAGCTGGGGATCATGGTGGGCTCAGAATACATAGCTCTTGATTCCCCACCCAGTGGTGGCAGGTGGAAGGTGAGAACAGATACTATCATTATGCAGAGGCACAAATCCATGTCATCCAACAGTATGAAGAAATATATTAATACTCCAGACCAGAAGGAAAATGACAAGCCCCCAGAAATCAATCCTGAAGGAACAGAAATTAATAATCTAAATGACAGAGAATTCAAAGTAGCTATCATTAAAAACTTCAAAGAGTTACAAGCAAATAGATAGACAAGGAAATCAGGAACAAAATTAATGAACAGAGTGAATTCTTCACAAAAGAGATTGAAACTATAAAGAAAAACCAACCAGAAATGTTGGAGATGAAAAACACAATGTATGAGATAAAGAAAAATCTGGATTCTGTGAATAATGGAGCTGATATTATGGAGGAGAGAATTATCAGTCTGGAGGACAGAAATATAGAAATGCTTCAGATGTAGCAGGAGAGAGAACTAAGACTAAAAAGAAATGAAGAAAGTCTCTCAGAAATATCGAACTCAGTTAGGAAATGCAACATAAGGATTATAGGTATTCCAGAGAGAAAAGAGGAGAACGGAGCAGAAAGCCTGTTCAAAGAGATAATAGCTGAGAACTTCCAAAAACTGGTGAAGGAGCTGGAAATACAAGTAAAAGAAGCTAATAGAAATCTTGATTATATCAATGTAAAAAGACCTTCTCCAAAGCATATTAAAACTGTCAAAAGTCAATGACAAAGAAAAAATATTAAAGGCAGCAAAAGAGAAGAAAATAACCTACAAAAGAACTCCCATCAGGCTTTCAGTGTATTTCTGAGCAGAAACCTTACAGGCTAGGAGAAAGTGGAATGATATATTCAAATTTCTAAAAGACAAAAACATTTAGCCAAGAATACTCTATCCAGCAAAAACATCCTTCAGATATGATGGAGAAATAAAAACTTTCCCAGATAAACAAAAGCTAAGGGAGTTCAATGTCACAAGACACCCTTCCCCAACACAAGAAATGCTCAAGAAGGTCCTCATACCTGAAAAAACAGAGAAAGGGGTTACAAAGCCTTGAGCAAGGAGATAAATAGGTGGACAGAATCAGCAAACTGTAGCTACCAGAACAGGCTGGCAAACAATTAGAACGTTAAAGATAAATGGAAGGAAAACACCAAAAATAAATACAATCTAGTCATTTTAAATAGAAACTCACAACACAAGGTGGAATAAGTTGTGACAATAATAACTTAGAAGGGGAAGAGGGAAGGGATGGAATTGCCTTAGTCTAAGGAAACAGGCTATCAGAAAACAGACGGTGTCATCTACAATATTTTTAATACAAACCTCATGGTAACCACTAAATAAATAATCAGAACAGAGACAAAAATTATAAATAAGGAGAAAACTGAGAAAACCACCATAAAGAACTACCAACCTGAACTGGTAGTCTGAAATACACGGAACAAGAAACAAGGGAAATGCAGAAGAACTGGAAAACAAGTGATAAATGGCAGCATTAAGCCCTCATACATCAACAATCACTCTAAATGTAAAGGGATTGAATTTTTCAATCAAAAGATACAGAGTGGCAGGATGGATTGAAAAACAAGACCCAGCAATATGCTGCTTCGAGGAAACACATCTCAGCTCTAAAGACAAACAGGCTCAGAGGGAAGAGATGGAAGACGATACTCCAAGCTAATGGCAAACAACACAGCAGATGTTGCCATTCTTCTATCAAACAAAGTAGACTTCAAGACAAAAAAGGCAAAGAGAGACAAAGAGGGGCAGTATATAATGATAAAAGGGACCCTCCACCAAGAAGACATAACATTTATAAATATATATGCATCCAACACAGAAGCACCAAGGTACATAAAGCAACTATTAACAAACCTAAAATGAGATATTAACAACAATACAATAACAGTAGGGGATCTTAACACCTCACTTACATCAATGGATAGACAATCCAGACAGAAAGTCAACAGGGAAATAGTGGATTTAAATGCAAAACTAGACCAGATGGACTTAATAGATATATATAGAACACTCCACCCAAAAACAGCAAAGACACATTATCCTCAAGTGCAAATGGAACATTCTCAAGGATAGACCATATGTTGGGAAACATGGGAAGCCTCAATAAATTTAAGAAGATTGAAATCATATCAAGCATCTTTTTTGACCATAATGCTATGAAACTAGAAATCAACTACAAGAAAAAAGCTGGGAAAGTGATAAATATGTGGAGACTAAACAACATGCTACTGAACAATCAATGGGTCATTGAAGAAATTAAAGGAGAAATAAAAAAATATCTGGAGACAAACAAAAATGAAAATACACCATACCAACTCATATAGGATGCAGCAAAAGCAGTCCTAAGAAGGAAATTCATAGCAATACAGGCCCACCTTAACAAACAAGAAAGATCTCGAATAAGCAATCTTAAACTACACCTATCAGAATTAGAAAAAGAAGAACAAACAAATCCCAAAGTCAGCAGGAGGAGGGAAATAATAAAAATTAGAGCAGAAATAAATGAAACTGAAACCAAAAAAACAGTAGAAAAGATCAATGAAACTAAGAGCTGGTTCTTTGAGAAGATAAACAAAATTGACAAACCCTTAGCTGGACTCAGAAAAAAAGAGAAGGCTCAAATAAATAAAATCAGAGGAGCTGGCCTGGTGATGTAGTGGTTAAGTTTACATGCTCTGCTTCAGTGGCCCAGGGTTCGCTGGTTCAGATCCTGGTCATGGACCTACATACTGCTCATCAAGCCATGCTGTGGTGGCATTCCACACACAAAACAGAGGAAGACTGGTACAGGTGTTAGCTCAGCAACAATCTTCCTCAAGCAAAAAGAGGAAGATTGACAATAGTTGTTAGCTTAGGGCCAATCTTCCTCACAAAAAAAGAAGAAGAAGAAGCAACCACTGGATACAGTGACTGCTAGAATCTAGCAACATGATGGAGAAAAAATAAAAATAAAATAAAATTAGAAATGAAAATGGAGAAATTACAACAGATACCACAGAAATACAAAGGATTATAAGAGAATAGTAAGAAAAACCATATGCCAACAAATTGGACAACTGGAAGAAATGGATAAATTCTTAGACTCCTATGACCTCCCAAAACTGAATCAAGAAGAAAAAGAGAATCTAAATAGACCAATCACAAGTAAAGAGATCGAAACGGTAATCAAAAACCTCCCAAAAAATAAAATCCAGGACTAGATGGCTTCTCTTGAGAATTCTTTTTTTTTTTTTTTTTTGAGGAAGATTAGCCTTGAGCTAACTACTGCAAGTCCTCCTCCTTTTTGCTGAGGAAGCCTGGCCCTGAGCTAACACCGGCCCATCTTCCTCTACTTTATATGTGGGATGCCACAGCATGGTGTGCCAAGTGGTGCCATGTCCACACCCAGGATCTGAACTGGCGAACCCCAGGCCACCGAGAAGCGGAACATGGGAAGTTAACTGCTGCACCACCGGGCCGGCCCCTCTCTGGAGAATTCTACCAAACATTCAAAGATGTGACAACTGTCCTTCTCAAACTATTCCAAAAAATTGAAGAAGACGGAATACTTCCTAACACATTTTACAATGCCAACTTGACCCTGATCCCAAAGTGAGACAAGGACAACACAAGGAAGGAAAACTATAGGCCAATATTGCTGATGAACATAGATGCAAAAGTCCTCAACAAAATATTGGCAAACCGAAGACAGCAATACATTAAAAAGATCACACACCATGACCAAATGATGTTTATACCAGGGATGCAGGAATGGTTCAACTTCCGCAAATCAATCAATGTGGTACACCACATTACAAAAATGAGAAATAAAAACCACATGATCATCTCAGTAGGCAGAGAGAAAGCATTTGATAAGATCAAGATCCACATCTCAATAAAACAGGTACAGAAGGAAAGCACCTCAACACAATAAAGGCCATACATGACAAACCCACAGCCAACATCATACTTAATGGGGAAAAACTGAAAGCCATCCCTCTGAGAACAGGAACAAGACAAGGGTGCCTGCTCTCGCCACTCTTATTCAACATAGTACTGGAGGTATTGGCCAGAGCAATTAAGCAAGAAAAAGAAATAAAAGGAATCCAAATAGACAATGAAGAAGTGAAACTCTCACTGTTTGCAGATGACACAATTTTATATATAGAAAACCCTAAAGAAACTATTGGAAAACTACCAGGAATAATGAACAACTACAGCAAAGTTGCAGGGTACAAAATCAACTTACAAAAATCAGTTGCATTTCTATACTCTAATAACGAAATAAATGAAAAAGAACTTAAGACTAGAATCCCATTTACAATCATAACCAAAAGAATAAAATATCTAGGAATAAATTTAACCAAGGAGTAGAAAGACCCATACAATGAAAACTATAAGACGTTATTGAAAGAAATTGATGATGACATAAAGAAATGGAGAGATATTCCATGCACATGGATTGGAAGAATAGATATAGTTAAAATGTCTGGACTACCTAAAGCAATCTACAGGTTCAATGCAATCCCAATCAGAATCCCAATGACATTCTTCATGGAAATAGAACAAAGAATTCTAAAACTCATATAGGGGAACAAAAGACCCCGAATAGCTGAAGCAATACTGAGAAAACAGAACAAAGCTGGAGGCATGAAATCCCTGCCTTCAAAATATACTACAAAGCTATAGTAATCAAAACAGCATGGTACTGGTACAAAAACAGGCACACAGATCAACGGAACAGAATTGAAAGCCCAGAAATAAAATCACACACCTATGGACAGCTAAGCTTTGACAAAGGAGCCAAGAACACAAAATGGAGAAAGGAAAGTCTCTTCAATAAACGATGCTGGGAAAACTGGACAGCCACATGCAAAAGAATGAAAGTAGCCCATTATCTTTTGCCATACATAAAAATTAACTCAAAATGGATTAGACTTGAAGGTAAGACCTGAAACCATAAAACTCCTGGAAGAAAACATAGGCAGTACACTCTTTGACATTTGTCTTAGAAGGATCTTTTTGAATACCATGTCTATTTGGACAAGGGAAACAAAAAAAATAAACAAATGGGACTTCACCAGACTAAAGAGCTTCTGCAAGGCAAAGGAAACCAGGAACAAAACAAAAAGACAACCTACCAACTGGGAGAAAATATTTGCAAATCCCATATCCAACAAGGGGTTAATCTCCAAAATATATGAACTCATACAAGTCAACAACAAAAAAAGAAACACCCTGATCAAAAAATGGGCAGAGAATACAAACAGAGATTTTTCCAAAGAAGGTATACAGACGGCCAATAGGCACATGAAACGATGTTCAACATCACTAATCACTAGGGAAATGCAAATCAAAACTACACTTAGATATCACCTTATACCCGTCAGAATGGCTATAATAACCAAGACAAAAAATAACAAAGGTAGGAGAGGATATGGAGAAAAGGGAACCCTCATACACTGCTGGTGGGAATGCAAACTGGTTCAGCCACTATGGAAAACAGTATGTAGATTCCTTGAAAAATTAAAAATAGAAATACCACATGACCCAGCTATCCCACTACTGGGTATTTACCCAAAGAACTTGAAATCAACAATTCAAAGAGATTTATGCACCTCTATGTTCACTGCAGCATTATTCACAGTAGCCAAGACGTGGAAGCAACCTAAGTGCCCGTCGACTGATGACTGGATAAAGAAGATGTGGTGTGTATATATATATAGCGTATCGGGAATGGAATACTATTCAACTATAAAAAAAGACAAAATCATCCAATTCACAACAACATGGATGTACCTTGATAGTATTATGCTAAGCAAAATAAGCCAGACAGAGAAAGACAAACTCCATATGATTTCACTCATATGTGGAAGACAAACTAACACACGGACAAAGAGAACACTTTAGTGGTTACCAAAGGAGAAAGGACTTAGGCGGTGGGCACAAGGGGCGAAGTGGCACATTTATATGGTGACTGACAAATAATCATGTACAGCTGAAATTTCACAATGTTATAAACTATTATGACCTCAGTAAAACCAAAAAAATTAATAAATAAAACTCTAAATAAAAAAAAAAAAGACATCTTGGAATGTGCCACCTTCAGGAAGCCTCCATTACCCTCCCCCAAATTTTGTCACACCTGGGCCCTCCTGTGCATGATTCCTATTTTCTTTGTGGCCTCTATTATGCTATACCATGAGATAAATGTCATTTATACACTCTTTCCCCTACTGGAACATGCTCTTTGAAGGAAAGTAGGTCTACTTTATCTGTGCTGTTCAATGCCCAGCCGTGGGTCAGAGCACTGCACTTGGGACCCATTAGTCCACTCCAGGGTTTCTGAGCCACCAGTCACTCATCCTGGGCTTCCCCAGGGCCCCCAGCCATTTCTTGCACTTGATACACCTCAGGCTCACTTACCACATTCACTCAGCAGTTGCGAAGTCCATACCTAAGACACCCATGGCTTGAAGGGAGAGCGATTCCACTGAAAGGGAACCAGCGTGGAAACTTCAGATTCCTTGGACCAAAAGAACTCAAATTATAGCCAGGAGACCCTAAGATACCAACGATGTCCCCTGTCCTGACATGACAAACAAGAAACCTCACAGTGTCTGGTACTTCTATTTTTCCTACTTCTGTCATTTCTCTCTGCCTCAGGCGGGGCAGTGTCTATTGAGTGGAGGCAGCACGGGCTTTGGTGTTGTCCAGATTAGGGTCCCAATTTCAGCTCTGACCCAGCCAGCCGTATGATCTGAGGCAAGGCACGTGCTCTGTGAGGTTCTCTCCCTGTGAAAAGCAGAGAACACCTGCTCCATGGGGCTCTCATGCTAAGGAATGAGATCCTGAATGCAAAGGCACCTAGAGACGCAGGGGAGCTGGGTGGCTCTCCGGAGGGACAGAGTCGGGTTCACTTCTTGGCTCCCCCTCTTTCTAGCTCTGCGGGTAAAGTGAGGATAAGAAAAATACCTTTCTCAGAGTGGTGTGAAGAGGAAATGAGAAATCAATGATGAGTGCTTAGCACACAGTAAGTCAATGAATGGTAGCCATCGTTTAATTATGCTACAAATGGAACATCTTTACGGAGCACAAATGACTCCCCCAAAATCTCAGAGTGAGTAAGAGTAGAGGAGTTTGAAACCCTGTTGCAAGCCTTTCATCAATAAACAGCAGTCTCTTCCCGATGGCTAATCTCCAGGTGTCACCGGTACTCCTGGCAGTAATGGAAGAGCAGTGCCCACCTGCCACAACACAAACCCAGCCCCATATCAGTACACACAGCCAGGAATACTCCTTCCTTCCAGCCTAGAAGCCAGAATAACTTTATAGATCTTCCAGCAGGCAGAGCCATGGAAGTCAAACCAAAACATCAAAACCATACTTCCCAGTGAATCTCAATCCTCCTCATTTGTATGGACGATGGGGGAAGACTGGGTCTACTTCAAATAGCCGCCCATGAGGCAGCTCTGAGTAGCACATGAGACAGGTGTGTGGTCAGATGTTAGCCTGGCAAATGCGGCAGCCAGTTGCTTTTTGCTAAATATAGCCGACATTCTGTCTAGACCTGAGATAATGAAGACAGATTTAGGGGACATGGAACCACATTCAGAGCACTGGCAGCAGATATGCTGCTACATGGGAAATGGCTGTGTTTGATGACGGCCCAGGAAAAAAAGGTACGTGTGAGTGCCCTAAATTGCTCACACTGAAAGCCCTCCACCCACCTTCTGTGGTGTCACTCAGGGGAAGCTGTCCTGCTCTCTGGACATCGTGATGTACTAGAGAGGGATGGCAAGACCCCTGGCTGCCACAGAAAGAAGAGCTGTCTAGACCCTGGGATCACTTCCCAGTTTTCAGATGAAAGTTATGAGGGCAAAACAAGGCTAAAAAAATGAACCACTTCCCACCTGTCTACACTGAGACAAAGGTTCCAGAGGCAGCAGAGAACAAATGCAGTTCTTAGACCCTAGGAGAACCACAGCTGTCCCCCTCCCTCCCCTCCCCAAAGTCATGTTCATTTCCACCACACAAGCTCACAAGAGTCAGAACCTCAAGAGCTCATTACCCACCACATCATTTGGGAGGCTCTGGAGGTCATCAAAGGGGGTTTCCAGGGTGTTGGTATCCACGTTCAGGATCACGACATCATCCAGGGCCATGTTTCTGACTTTCTGTAAGTAAAAAAAATCCAGAACAGAAAGGCATTGAAGCACCATAAGGAGAGACATTTCCCCTGGCCTTCGCCAGGGAAGAGAAAGAAGAAAAGTGACATACGACAAAGGCTTACTCTGTGGCAGGCCCAATGCTAGGTGATTCACATTTGCTAGGCCATTTAACTGTCATAAAAACCGCGAGCTTATACAATCATCCCCAAGCCCCAGGAGTGGAAAGGGTTTCCCAGAGACATGCCCCAAGTCACACAGATAGGAAGAGAGATCTTTATACCCCAACATTATTTTTTTCCTATACTTTACAATTAAAAAAAAAAAGAAGAAGCTGAGGTCTAAAGCTCTGGCCCCAGGAACTCTGATATACAGCTGGGCTCCTATGACACTCACATTCAATCCACCTCTTCTATTTACTGAAGGCTACTTGCCCATCTCTCTTTTGGATCTTGCCATTCTTGGGTACGGAATATGGCGTAGGGCCTAGCGATAACATGTTAACATTTCTCTTAAACATTAAGTAGGACAGTCACACTTTCAATGTGGTTCCATTTTCCATAGAAATCCAGCTAGTGAATCACGGCTCAGAGGCTCTAGCCATAAGACATTATGCTATTCGTACAGTAATAGAAAGAGTAAGGGAGACTCGTGCCTATTAGGTGTTCATGTTTGGTGAGAGAAGGGATGGAGGCACGATGTGGAGAAAAGAAGAGCCCACCCTCTGGGAGCAACTCTCCACAGTCTGTGGAAGAACAAGGTTGTTTGTGACCTGAGGTTTTAATTTCTAATCAAACTATTTACCCACTGCTAGAATCCATCTCCATTTTCCCCCTGCCTACCTATCACTTCCCATCTCATTCAATTCCCTTACCCCATCATATACCAAAGCTCATCCCTTTAGAGTCTAGAACTTCAGAACTGTTGTCTTTATGTCATTTCTCCCTGGTTAAGTAAAAAGATCCTACAATTTGTTGTCCAAACTGGGACACTTGTGGATGTGAAAGGGAGCATGTTATGACAGGGCAACAGGCATAAAATGGGACATAAGATCACCCTATATGCAAGGGAACAATTGCATTATTAGCTATGCTGTGAGCCACTGCATATGACAGTGTAGGTGTGCACTGCCCAAGGACATCCGGCCAGTCAAGTTGGGACTGAAATCTGCCAACTCGTATGCCCATTGAGTGGCATCAGTCAGGGTGGCAGTGAGTAGTAGAAGGGAGGAGAGGCCTTTTCCTAATTCACCCTAGAACACCATATAGGCTAGTAGTGGAGCTGGACATCCCAACAGCTGCTAAAGTCTAAGTTTGCTAATGTCTTGGAAACGGACAACTGCAATGCACTAGAAGCCTAGTAGTGCTTGCTCTATGCTTTAGTAACTTTATCACATTTAATTCTTACCAAACTCTGCAAAGTACACATCATTACTCTCATTTTATGTAACTTGAGGAGAATGAGGTTCAGAGAGGTAAGGTAACATAGCACTGGCCATCTCCACAGCCCATACTCTTTGCACTGCACCTTCACCCTCCTTGTCATTAGATACTCTCAGGGAGCCTGACCTCTGCACATTCTTGTCACCCTGAGCTCCAGCATCCCTTTGTCTGCCTGCTTCCCCAGTGGGGAGTGGGCTCCATCAGAGGCTCCTCTGTTTGGCTCTCTACTACATAATAACCAGCACTCAACAAAATCACTGGCCCATGGTAAGTGCTCATTAATATTGGTTGATGTGTGCTCTCTAGGATAGAACTTGGTACCTAAGTAAACATTTTGAGATCCTTCCAGGAGGAGGATAGAGCTATGCTGGTCAAAATACTCTTAGGGCTGAAAAAACAATTCCAGGTGGCGGAATCCTTGAACCCTTCCACTTGACAAGATCAGAAGCTTCCAACTCCTTCTGCTATCGACTTCTCCAGGCCACCAGGGGCTAGTCCACAAAGCCATCAATCAATTCGTGAACATTTCCTAAGTGTGTACTAGGGGCTCAGAGCTGCAGAGGAGGGACAAGATACCTCCTTAAAAGTTTATTCTCCCCTCCAAACCCCAACACTCACATTAACTGCCTGCCTTATTTACAGAGTAAAAAGATCTCAGCAAACAGTACTGATAATAATATAAATCGCTAGTGTTTTACACACTTGTTTTACAAAGCACAATCCCCATTTTACAGATGAGAATATTACGACTCATGGTAAATTGCCCAGGGCTCCTTAGCTGCCTCATTTTTCAATCTAAGAGGTTAAATACCTAGCAGTAAGTTACTACAATAGCCTCAACAACAATCTCTTTCACTTATATCACATTTCAAAGTTCACACAGCACCTTCACACAGATTCTTTCATTTTCAACAATGTAGCTGGAAGAGAGGTATCACCATCCCCATTTCAGAGACAAGAAACTGAGGCTCAGAGAGGTGAAGCAGCTTGCCCCAGGGTATGTGGATACTAATTGGCTTCTTCATCTGTAAAATTGAGGAGGTAACTGTGACCGTCTTCCTTATCCCACCTCCCCCTGGGCTGCTGTGAGGATCAGAGGTAATATGTGCGCAGTGCTGGGCAACAGCAGGACTTAGAAATAGTAGCTACTATTATTACTTTCACAATATACACATCAGCTCCAGCCAGTCTGAAAGCTGTAGTGGCAATGGCCTAAGGGCAAAAATCCTCTGGCCCCTTCTTGATAACTGTTGGGCTCTTACTTCAAGGCTGAGACACTAGAAATGACACTGGAGAAGGGGCCATGAGGGGCTACACAACTCCAGGACTCCAGGCCTCGAGGACTGAGCTGAGGGCCACTGTACCCCAGAATACCCTATTTTGCCTCATCTGACCCTCAGAATAGACCCAAACAGAAGGGGGCAGGGTGCCCGGCCAGTGGAGAGAGGCCTCAGGGTTGAAAGGCCCAGCGAATGGGATGTTGATTCTGGACCAGAATTGGGTGTTGTTTCTGCGTACCCAGCGGGGCCCCAGCAGCACAGACCAGCCCTTGTGGGCTCTCCACGGCTGGGCTGGAACAGGCTTTTGATTTCTTCCCACTCCTGGCTGGAGGACTCACCCGTTAAGCTGTGTGGAGTGTTTACTTTTTCAACAATGGCAGCAAGCTGAAGAAGAGGAAAAAACCTGGCCCTTTTTTCTGACTTAGCAGGCCAGGGTCCTCTTAGTAACCAAAATCCCCGAGCACCAGGCTCCAGGCAGGAGCTGGGTCGCACAGTTTCCTCTTACAGGACAATACTGCTCTCCCGGTGGCAAGGCCTCTTCCAAAAGGCCTGGCGTAGACTCAAGGGCCTTCCTGAAGCTCAGTGTTCCCAAGGAAAGAATCAGGCCAGCTCGGCCGGATGGTGCCTTATCCCTGAAAGGCTCAAGGAAAACAAGGGCAATGAAGAAAGGCAAAAAAGAAAAAAAAAAAACCCTCAAACTGGGGGTGGCGGTGGGAAGTGTTGGTGGAGAAGAAAGCTGGACCGTTACTGGGTGCCAGCCCACTGAATCTTAACCACGCTGTGAAGGAGACACTAGCACCTCCATAACAAGGATGAGGAAATGAGGCTCAGAGATGCCAAATAAACTGCTCAAAATCACACAACTAGTGAGCAGCAGAGCTGACTTTTGAACCAATCTAACTCAAAGGCCTAACTCCTTCTGAAGACATCTCAAATCCAATGGCTCAGCCTTCAGAACAAGCACGTGCGTAGGGCACGCAGTTACACCTGCTGCTTCTTACACAAAATATCACCTGCCTCCTATATCATAAAAATTACATACGCCTCCTGTAAAAAAAATGGGAAAGATAGAAAAGTTCAAAGAAGAAAATTACAGTTACCTGAATCCCTCCATTTGGAGATAACATTTTGGTGTATTTTCCTCCATATCCCTTCGCTCCAATCCCTACTTTTTAAAACACAGCTGAAAAAATTCTTAATGTTTCTTTCTGATTTTCTCACTTATTACAACATAAGCAATGCTCCACTTCATTAAAAGCTTTGTAAAGATCATTACTAATTGCTACAAAATGTTCCACTTCATGGAAACCAACCTAACCAAGCCCCTTTTGTTGGCAGTTATTTCCAGTTTTTAAGAAATTATCATATATACTATTTTTGTGAAATCTATAGGCAAAAAGCTTTGTGCTTTAGAATGGATTCCTAGAAGTGGAATTTACTTTCCACTTCTTAAAAAGTGTCCCTTTCAAATTCGACTTCGAGAGAGACATCTTTACTTCCAATTATTTTAAAGTCATTTTATCCACAGCTTGTGTTTCCTACTCTAAGTGAAGAAAAATCAGCAAAGACACGAGCAGATGTCAAAATAGTCCTCCAAAAATCCTACCCAATTAAAACGCTTACTAGTACCGCAGCACACCGAGACAGCTCTCCGGTAGCTTGTCCCACCAACACATTCCCTCTCTTTTTAGTTACAACATATGCCAAAGCTCCTGCCAGCTGCAAACCCTCCCCCCACCAGACTCTATAAGCTTTTTCTCAGAATGAAAAAAAAAAATACTGACATGCACACCGGCTTTCCAAATGGCATTTCTTGCACAGAGAAACACACGAAAATGGCATCTTCCCATAAATATTGTTAATCAAAAATGTCTTTCCCTTTATGCTTTGTCAGAGACAGACTTAGCCTGACCCCTGCCTTTCAGGACAGAGAAGGGAAAAATCATAGTAAGGGAGGTGTCAGGGGCAGCTGAGAGGAGACGGGCTCCAGTAGAAGCTTCACCTCGGGACCACCCCTGACCATGTGGGCTGCCTTAGGCAATTCACCCAACCTCCTAAATCCTCCAGGTTTTCATCTGTGAAATGGGGATCATGACAGTACCTGCCACAGAGTCTCGTGAGGATTAGGTAAAGGGATGTATGTAAAGGAGTTAGCATGATTCCCAGGACATCCATAATAGGCATTCAACAGAACAGTGGCTCTCTTGCCTGTCTGTCTCCTCTCCTTGGATGGTTCCTGAGAACGCAGCTGAGCCTGCCTAACCTCATTCCCCAGGTAGCAGTAAGCATGCCTTTCCTCACGCTCCCCTGTGGTTTATTGCCACAAGCAAAATAAGAAGTCAGTCTAGAGTTATTTATACAGGGACTGGATTCCTCTCCTGGTCTGTGAGCTTCCTGGGGTCACGAGACAGATCTCTCCCTGTACCCTCAGCTCCTACTCCAATATGTGGCCCACAGCAGGCAATTCCTGCGTGAATGAAGGAATAAATGAGAGACAGCAGAGCCTATAGGCAAAGAGCATAGGATGCGGAAGCCAGTGTGAGTTCTATCCAGCTCCACTACTCACAGGCTGTGTTAACTTAGGCATTTCACTTAATCTCTCTGTGCCTCAGTTTCCTCCTCTATAAACTGGGAATGACAACAGTGCCCACCTCTCGCTCGTTCTAAGGATTAAATGGGTTAACATCTTTTCAGTGCTTGGAGTGTTGCCTGGCACATGAGCAGCTCAAGACAAGCACTTGTTAAACACAATGAGGGATCTTTCGAGGGTGATGGGAATGCTCTCTATCTCTATTGGTGTGGTGCTGGGTTCAGGAATGTATAAAACTGTCAAAATTCATCCAATCGTGCGCTTTAAATGGATGGTTTGCTGTGCATAAATTACACCCCAATGAAGTGGTAAACACATTAGTACTATGTCCAGAGCACAGAATAAAATCACAATAGACAATAACAAATAACAATGCATGAGTGATGATGAATGAATGCCCCCCGACAAAGTAATGTTTCCCTGGGCCGTCACCCAAGGTACACTCTGATTTGCAGCTCAGTTTGGCTCCCTGCCTCCCTCCTTTTTTGCCTAGCTCAGGAGTTTTTTTTTTTTTTTTTTAACTTTGTTTTCCACTGCCCTCTTAGGATAAATACAAAAATCCAATGCTCCTACAGATTCCCAACATGAAAGTAGGGTCCATATGAGAGTCACTTTACCTTTGGTGTGTCTCCTCTCACCAAGATTTTATTAAGCCTTACTTTCTACAGCTGGTGGTATGAAAACAATGGGTTTCTCCCCTAAAATATAAACAACAGCTGTACTTGTTCAAACCACATCAGTTCCCCACATAGATGAGGATGACCCTGCCTGTCCAAAGGAGGGGACTGGGCAGCTAAGGACAAAAGGTAGGACTTAGAACCAGGGCATAAAAGGAGGAGCAAGGGTTTGCAGTGGCAGCATAATCCAGGGGATCCGAAGAGTGGTCAGGAGCATGAGGCTGAGGAAGCAGGGGCTGGATGTGGAGGAAAGAAGCTGGTCCCAGACCTTGGGGAGCAGGGGCCCAGCTCCACCTCTGCCTCCTCAGCTGACTGCTGGGCTCCCTATCTAGGATGGAGATTGAGGGGGTCGGTGAGGCGGCATGAATAGAGTAAATGAGCTGGCATGCAGTGAACTTTTTTGTTGTCCTTCCACCATGACCATCGTCAGGGAGAGCTGTGTCTTATTTGTCTCGGCAGCTCCAGTGCCCAACACAGTGCCTGACACAGGGCAAAGGCTCATTAATTGGAGAGTGAACGAAATACTGTGGCCGGTTCCATTCTACTGGGAGGCAGGCCTGGCAGCAGATGTCAATGTAAGCCCAAACAGACAAAGTAAACCCCACGTAAGCAAATTGGAGTCTGCTCAAGGAAGTGTGATGGGAATAACAATAATGATGGTGATGATAACAATCATGTGAAATTAGCATGATTAATTAGTGCCAAATTAATTCACAGTTGACACAGAAAGTAAGATAGGAGTTAACATGGTGGTTAAGACCATGGATTCTAGAATGAAACAGCCAGATTCCAGCCTTGCCTCTGCCACTGTGTAAGCTTTGGCAAGCTCTTTCCTTCTGAGCCTCAGTTTTCTTACCTATAAAGTCGGGATAATACTACCTACTGCCCAGCTGTGTTGCGAGGGTTAAGTGAGATAATACATGTAAGGAATTTAACGCAGCACCTGACTCCAGCAAATGAGCAATAAATGGGTGCCTGTGAAAAGTGAGTTTCTATCTTTGCAATTTCAAAGTTAGAGTTCCAAGACTGTAAGGATTTAAACAACTGATTTGCAAAACAAAAGGTAGAAGCTAATAAAACTCCACTATTATGACTTCGTGCTATTAAAATTTAAACTACCACTGACCTGTTTTCCTGCCTATGTCTCAGGGATATGAGCACATTCTCTGGAGCCAGACTGCCTGAGTCTGAATCCCAACTCTGCCAGTTAACAACTGTGTTACATTGGGCAAACCCTTTAACTGCCCTGTGCCTCAGTTTCCTCATTTGCATAATGAGATTAAAGCAGTAGTGACACCCAGGATAATGGTTACCCTTGGGTTGGAGGGAGAATGACTACAAGAGACACAAGAGGAAATTCAGGGGGCTTGTAATATTTTGTTTCTCGATCCGGTGGCAGTTACATGGGTGTGCCTGCCTTGTAAAAACTCATCTTGCTGTATACTCAGGATGAGTGCATTTTTCCCTATAAATCTCATACTTCAACACAATGTGTACAAAAAGTAAATAATATGGACTTCACCAGATGGTTATGGTGACTAAATGAGTTAATATATGTATCATACTTAGGATAGTGTCTGGTATATAACGAGCAGTGGGTATTGACCATTATTATTGTGAAAACAATTAGCAATAATTCTATTGATAAAAGATTTCAATCTAGAGTATATTTCACTGTCAGAAGATTTGTTTGCAAGGTAGACACCTCCAAGACACACATGGCTTCTTCAATCCATCCTGTCCCCTCTCCAGTGGGGAGCAGAGCAGCAACATTGCAGGGTACCTTCTGGGAGACCTCTGCGGTCCTGAGTCAGCTTGGTTCAGGGGAGCAACAGGACTGAGGAGGAGCAGCATGAGTCAGATGGACTGGGCTTCGGATTTCATCTTCTTCAATTCCTACTCACAGGACCCAGGGCAGGTTATTTAAATCTAGTGGAACCTCAGTTTCTTCATCTATAAAATGGGGCTATAACTACTTGCTACACAGGGTTGTGAGAAGATTAAGTAAAAAGGAAAAAAACCCAGAAATATTTATTTTCCATCTAGGTGGCCACATTCCCATCTGCCCAGGGTCCTGGCCTTGACCACAGGCAGGCCTTCCCCCTGCCAGGGAGATGCCCTGAGGCCTACAAGCACAGTCCCCTCTCCCATGTCCAAGCCAGCACCTCAGGCAGCATCTCTGAGACCAGCAGCTGGACCACCAAGCAAAGGGGACAGGTCCAGACTGACTTGTGGCAAAGACACTTTGCTTCAAGAGGACACAGCATCCTCTTGAATCAGAGCATTATCATACCCACAAAATGCTTTGCTTTGGCTCACAGTCCAGTGTTTGTCCCTCTGTGAGAGAGGCAAAGCTGATACAGCTCCCAACATTATACTCTATGTCTCCTTTAAGTATGACTTCTCAGCAACACTTTTCTTTTCTTTTTTAATTTTGAAAGGTAGAGAATACGGTTAAAACTAAACCAAAAATTACATCTTAATAGTTTGTTAATCCAAACTTTATCCTAAATGGGCTTCATATAGTTCCTCTTAGGGCTAACTACACTCCTGGTTATGTGATGCACCAAGCCACAGCTAACTTCACAGGCGGCCTGCACGGCCAGGAATTGTGTTCCCCACTCTGCATCCATCATCTACTGACTCTCACAACAACAAAATGACAGCTACTAGCCAGTGTGTTCCTCTCATGGCCCAACCCTTTACATGAACCATTTGATGTAATCCTCATGACACCCCTGTGGAGAGACAAGGAAATGGAGGGTCAGACAGGTAAAATAACTCGTCCAAAGTCCTATGGCTTAGAAGCAGGGGGGCTAAACACTGAACCCAGTTGAATATCAATACTCAACTCATCTTATTAATTTCTCTGACACACTGTTTCCATCAACAAACGTATTGAGCAACTGTAATTTAATAGATGTTTGTTAGGCACATACTAGAGGAATCAAGCCCTTAAGCAGCCTGATGGTTGGCCCAGACTCTATTAAAATTCCTAGGGGAGAGGGTTTCCTACAGACTATCATACCCATTTGACAGATGAGGAAACTGAGGCTAAATAGATTAAATAGTTTGCCCATGTTCTTACAATGGGTGTTTGTCAGAGAAAGGATTTGAATCTGGGTTCCATGTGCCAATGTTCCTTACACTATACAACTTGTATAAAATATGCTCAAATGTATGCGCATATATATGAGCACATAACAAAGAACAGCATGGGGAGCTGGTGGGCTCCTAGGAGGAAAGGAAAGAGAAATAAGAGGGAAAGTAGAAAGGACAGGAAGAGGAAAGGCCAATATTCAGGTATTCTAAACTCTATTCTCTCCTGAAATCTCTGATACACACAGAGGGAAGAGTGACATTTTCCCTCCCTTCCTCAGGACCCAAAGGTCACTGAGCTGCCAAGCAGTTGATAAACGTAGTGGCTTTTCTTTGGAGCCAGGAGTCACTGATTTGCTCCTTCCTGCTCCACAAAATTAAAAATCTAAGCCCGACAGTTCAGAGGACCCCTGAAAACACTGCAGGAATCTCCCAGCGTGCTTTAAACAGAAACAGAAGCTTGACCAGGGAGGAAGTGGTGTAAGCACCTCACAGGTCAGGCCAGATCCACTCCTCACCAGGTAATAAGCACCGACTCATGAACAAATCCAGAGATTTTCAACCCAGGTCAGCAAAGGGGCTATTTCTCCAATGGGCTAGTTCTCCTTTCCTGACCACCTACCCATTGGACATTCATTCATTCACCCACTCATTCACTCCTTAGGTCAGTCAGGCGTCAGTCAGTCATTCAAGTCAACTCCACGCTAGGTCTTAAAGAGAGATAACTAAATACGCTCTCTAAACTCAAGGGGCTCCGGCCACTTGTGGGAGAACATGGATAGGGAGTGGTGGGGTAAGTTATAACCAGTAAACCTGACAACAGGCACAGTGAATACATAGTAGAGAGAAAAGACCTCTCTCTGGGAAACAACTCCATTCCCACAGAGCTCATCTAATTCCCTCCCCTGGGCAGTCCTGCACCAGTGTCAGGAAGTCCCAGGCTGGTGTCTGGCTCGCTCACTCACTAGCTAGGTAGCTCCAGGCAAGGCACTTTGCCTCCTTTAGCACCAGTTTCCTTCTCTGTGAGCTGGGGTCATGACCCTCACCTTTGGGATTGTTGAGAAGATTAAAGGAGATGCTGCATGTGTTTCATAGAGGGCCAGCCACAGGTAGAAGCTCATTCAGTGCCAGCCAGGCTCCCTCGAAGAGCTTGGTTCCTGGTGGCTCACATTGGCGAGTCCACCCCAACACAGCACCACATCAAGCCTGGGCTCCTCGCTGCCCTCTGGAACGGAGGGGTGAGCAAATGGACACCTCCGACTCTGCTGGTGTTGTGTCTCAAAGTGAAGCACCATTTACACCACTAGAGACTCAGTTTCCTCAAGTGTAAAAAGAGAACAAGGAAGATGTCGACACCTTTCACCAGTGCTGCAAAGCAGGAATGAGAGAGGGAGTGGCAGAGCACTTGGTAAGATGAGAAGACAGCCCAGACGAAGATCACCATGATTATCTCCATCCTACAAGACACCTGCTCTTCTACAGGACCTTCCTCACCGCTCTTGCTCCCACGGCAAGTCGTCTTCTCTGGTCCTAAGCCTAGCACAGTGGGCAACACATACTTGGGCCCCCAATTAAAACTTGTTTAGTGATGTTTCTAATTGTTCCATGTGAACCTGTCACTTTTCCCTTAAAATAACTGTTTTAACCTTACTACTTTCATATATACTTAATGGTAAGCAATAATGCTTACCCTTGTCATCTATAAAGTATTGTAAAGTTTTTAAATATCGTATTTTAAAATATATTATTTCAGCTGATCCTGAAAGAAACCTCATGGAATAGGCATTATTATTCTTATTTTACAGAAAAGAAAACTGAAGCTCTTGCCCCAGATCCCAGAGTAATAACAGAGCTAGAATTTAAGTTTGGGACTGCTGGGCCCCAAAGCCTGGTTCCCTTCTCCTCTCTGTGTAGCCCTCTCTACTTTTCCGGCTTAGCAAACACTGAGGACAGTGACCAGGTCACATATTTCATTTGTAACCTCCAGGGATAGACTTACTAGAGCCTAGATACAATAATAGCAAACACACACTAAAAGCAGTACATACTAAAAACACTTCACACAACGAAATAATTGGGTTTGAATCCTGGTCTGCTAATTATTAGCTGTGTGACTTTGGACAAGTTACTTAACCTCTCCGTGCCCAAATTTCATCATCTGTAAAACAGGGTCACCACTGCTGGAGCACAGACTTGTGAAAATTAAATAATGACTGTAATACATCTGGCAGTATTTCAAAAATAGTATCCATCCCATTTGAAACGATGAAACTTGAATTTAAGAGTTTCACTAGGGATATAAGGGGGTCTTGATTCCCTAGTCTCAAAATGGTTTGGGGTTACCCTCTCATAAAACAGGGCCTCCCTCCTCCCACACAACTGCCACTTGCCATCATTCATTCATCACTAAGCACAGCAAACCTGGACTCCCATCTCCACCTGCCTTTTATTTGAAATGTCAATTTTTAAAGAGTGGAGAGGTTGGAAACCCAATTTAACAAGCATGCTGAAACATTGTTTATTACCCCCATAAACATGGCTTAGTGAGAATTACGGACTTAATCAGAGTGAACTTATCTCCTGGTGAAAAGGAACACTTTAAATTTCAGAAATGGCACCTTCACTGTGAAAATCTCTTAACTTTTCAAACAAACTACGGGGGGTCTTAAACATATGGGCAGTAAAGGGGCAGCCATTACTGTGATTTGTCTTGCCCAAGAGCCAAGGAGCCCTAAAGGTCCATAACAACTCTAAGATCTAGGAAAAGTATTTGAAAATCATATTCAGGACACATGTCTCTAAAAACACCCAAAAGGTCTGCCGAGTGGGAAGTCATATCTGCATGGTTGCTGGGGGCTGCCCAGAAGAAAGGACCTGGAGTCATTAGCACAGGGACCATTTAACAAGCAGCAGCATTGAGAAAGCTCGCCTCTCCTCCTGGGTGTAAGATTAAGCATTTAGCAATAGGTAATATTTTGGTGACCTGCTTTTCAGAAGAGGTATGGGGTGCCACATACATCCCAAAGGCTGCTAAATGGTTTGCGTGGTCTTTTTTTTTTCTTTTAAAAAAACATTTCCAGAGGATGAGGTCTTGTGATCCCCAATTTCCCAATCTGAGGCTTCATTAGTGCTGCTCTGATCATTGCAGGAAGGTTTTCATAAAGACACCCCATTTTGCAGAGAATGTATCAGCCTGGCTGCCAGAGGCAGGAAAGGCAACAGATATAAAATTTTATTATTTCAATGCCCCAGTAGCAGCCAGGAGGACTTAATGAAATCGCCAAGATTTACAACCTGAAATAGCTATTGCACAGACAGATATGGTTAAGGGAGCTGTGCCCTCTGACCTTTCAACCCTTTGATCCTCACACAGCAGGTGGCCTGGAGCCCCCTCCTGGGCATCTTCCCTCTCTTCCGACACTGCCGAACCTTGATGTGCAATAAGCCTGACCCTACACAGGTGACTCTCACGGTGCTTATCATCAGCAGCTGCTGCTAATGGAACAGCCAAAATCGAGGGGGCTCGAGATTCTAACTCCAAGATGGGGAAGAGGAATCTGCTGTGCACCGTCCAAGCAGTGCTGGAATGATGCTCAATAATGCAGCTCCAAGTCCAGTTGTTTGGCAACGCTTAACGATGTTATTAGTAAAAACTGTCCTAGAAATGGAACTCTGGTCTCCTCTGATTTATACTTTGAGTTAGAAAAAAAAATCACCTTTTAAAAATAAATCACAAATCTCAAAAAAAGAATAAAAATCAACCCCGAAGTCCCAAATGCATCTCTCAGAACTTCCCTAAAACCATGTGCAGCAAATTTATACCAATGAAAATCAAAACAATTTTTGGAAACCTAAAATTGACTGTTTTCAGTTCCATGAAATTTCATTTAAAAAACCCCATATGCCAAAATGTCCAAATTCTCTTATTTTTAAAAATTGGGATGACTTCCAAAATCATAGCTATCTTTTTCTTCCTTTTTTTTCCTAAAGCTAAGGATGGGTAATGTGCATATGTACTTATCAAGCTTCATAATTTAACCCATTCGGCCAGTACAAAATATTTGCAATAAAATGCTGAAGAGGCAGGATATAAATTTATTACCACTGGATCTTTCAAAACAATTAACTCCTAGGTGCCAAGGTTTAATAGATATTATATTTGGTTAAGGACATGTCCAGGAGTCTAGGCAGCCCCAGTCTGCAGCTTTTAGTTTTTGAGAAATATTTGGGTTTACAGAGGGAAGGATTTTAGGCAGGACACATAAACCACTCTATGGGATGTTGATAACTTCTAACCACAAAAGAAAACTTTAGTGCCACCGTTGATCATATTTAGGAAAAGCCTTGAGCCCATGTCTTTGTTGCTAAACAAACATAGCATGGTGGCTCCACTCTCTACCTGCAAAGGCCTGAGGTTAGGTCATTAATGTCTGAATCCAATGGGCAAAGAAAAAACCCATTCCTTTTGTAGCCTAAATGGCATATATCTTAACTATTCAAGTTTAAAATCATTTTGAAATCAGCTGAAAATCAGACAATATGTAGAGAGGGTTATAGGCTCCAATTTTAGTCACACTTTACTCCATAGACGTTTGAGTTTAGTACAGAGAGCAATTTATGGAGAAATCAATTTAGCAGGAAAAAAGGTATGGTTACTATATCACAGTTTGACCAGTTTGTACAAAATTGTTATTAAGCTATCTTCTTCAGAGATGCCTATTGGAAATACTTTATTAATAATAATATCTACCACTGAGTCAGGGTCTACCGATGTGCACATAACTTTAGCCATATTCTTTCTAATTGTCATCATTTTAAGGCAGGTGTCCCCATTTTGAGATGAAGATGCTAAGGCGCACACACACACAAGCTCAGTGAGTTGCCCAAGGTACAGAGAAACAAATGGTGGAGCTGGGATTCAAACTCAGGCTCACTGGCAGCTCCTAAAGCCCATGGTCTATCCACATTTTTCCCAACAAAAGCAAAAACAAACAAACAAACAAAACAACAACATGCAATAATTTGTGCAGAAAATGCTGGATTTCAGCTTGCTTACACATTGCCATGGCCCATTTAAAGGCTTTCCAAATCAATTATTTGAGGTCATTAGAGGGAGTTTAATTTGGTTGACAAACACCCCTACTGTGGTGACCTCACATATCAACAACAAATGCCTGATGGTCACAAACCCGGACCATCGGTCTGCTGAGCATGGTGTTAAACAAAACCACATGCGCCTGGATTCCAAGTGGGATTTGACTAGGCCAAGGGTACTGCTCTTCAATCACCACGCTGCTGGTCTCTGAGCTCCACAATGGCCCCGCCCCTAATCACTTGCAAGGAGTTTACGAAAAGAAGTTGCCAGTCCCATGTGGGACTGTTCAGTTAAAAGTGCCTTCAAGCTAATGTCAATTTAGAAGTTACTCAGTAAAAACTACAAAAGGAGGCTGAAAAAGAGGGCAGAGACTATCTTGGGTAGATGTCTTTTAGCTGGTTTTAAAGAAAATTTACCAGTTTGACACACACATAATACTGATAATCACTTCCATTTACTTGGTGCCTACCATGTGTCAGGTACCAATTTTCTCATTTACTCCTCATTAAAAACTCCTATGAAGTGAGGAATCTACCTATTTTACAAGTGGCTCAAAGAGGTACCTTAACATCCCCATCTGCAAAACAGGAGCACCTCCCTCAAAGGGTGACAATTAGAAATTAGATGGCTCAAGTGCCATGTGTATTGGTAGACCCTCATTCAATGGTCGCTATTATTAAGTATTTCCAATAGGCATCTCTTAGGAGGAGAACGTGATAGTTTGGTACAAAGTGGTCAAACTGTGTGATGTAGTGACTATGCAGTTTTCTCCTCTGCTAAACCGATTTCTCCTTTAAACAAAGGAGCTTGTTTAAAGTGACCTAGTAGTGGGAGCTAGCATTTGAATCCAGGTCCACACAACTCTAGAGCCCAAGAGTTCTTTCCACTCTGCTACACAGCCTCCTGCATGCTGCTCCTTATCTTAATCTGACAGGAATTTGATTGGGTCAAGTTTCTCTTAGTAGCAATTTATAAAATTTAAGTTTTCTTTGAAATCAGTTTTAACATTGCTTAAATGGAACTGACATATAATGACTGCCTAAGTGATGATAGAAAAATTGGAAAACAAAGGCATCAGTGATGGTTTCACATTTGTCTATTGGGATTCTCCCTCATAAATTACTCTGTTTTTCTAATCCATAACAGAGGGTTATCTCATCTCACAAGAGAACATTTCAGTCACAAGTTAGACTGAAAACGTATTGACTGCAAGAGATACTTAAATCAGCCAGAAGCACTTGTTCTCTCTGATTACCTAAATTACTACGAGAGCTTTAATTGTTTTATATTAACTAATTCCAACATTAGGATAAGTGGCATTTAAGAATCACACTCATTTTAAAAGCAGACGCTACTGCAAAGAGGAGAGAGCCTCCAGGGGAAATCTATCAGGCGAAATCTAGGACTTTCCTCAGGTCTGAAGTCGAACAGAGCTGCTGAATTTTCACCCTGGATGCTCCGGATGTGAGAGAGACTCACATGCGGTGATTTTGCATATAACAAATAGCATACTAAGGCAAGTTCAGCAAAACCAAGCTACCGTCCAGTTACTTTTTATATTATCAAGCAAGTGCCAGGGTTTCATTCATCTAAACTTTGCCTCCTGGTTTTATACTACTAATTACAAAGAATGTTTGATATAGTATTTTTAAAAAGCTCTTCACATCCATTATACCAGTGAATTCTCACAACTCTTGGAGATGGATAATAGAATCTTAATTTTACTGATGCGAGAATGAGCTATGGAGAGGCTAAGCAACCGGCCCCAGCCACAAGTGTGCTCGGAACTTCTCCCTGGCAGAACATGAGGCTGCCAGACACAAACCCTCCTCTCACCTCACCACAATTCTTAGTGCATGGCATGGAGGCCACCCTGGGAAGGAAAAGCTCAGGGAAAGGTGCGGACCTCTGCCTGGGTTGCGGCAAGGCTAGCCAGACAGGAGGGTGCACAGAGCAGAGACAGAGGCTCTGGGGTCTGACAAACCCACTGGAGCTAAGGAACTGGATGCAAATTATTCTACCTCTCTGAGCCTTGACTTCTCCATTTGCAAATATGGCTATCTCCTACTTGGCAGAGAGATTCTGAGAAAGGCTCAAAAGTGAACACAGGTAAAGCACCTGTTTTGCATTGAGTGTTTGGCATTGAGCTAGGACTCAGAAGATGTCAGCTTCCTCCCAACCCTCTCCCTTTCCTGTTAGAGCTCTCCCCAGGAGTCTATGACTGAGACTACCAGGTGGAATTTTTCATGCAAATATCTCTTTCTTACAAAGCAGCACTATGATTACTTAGCACTAACAAATAAATCTCACATAGAAGTTCTCAATTCTTGTGAGGACACACATACAAGTCACCACTTATACCTGAATGTAATTAGGCTCGGAGTTTTGCATTGCTTGCAGTATTAACAAATGTGAACTACATCTCACTACTGTCTACCTGTGGAGTCCTGTGAAGAAGCAAAATGGTACGATGGTAAACAGGAAACATTCTTCTTCACTTACTATGAAACTGTTTAAAAACAAATAGCCAAACAAATGAACAAAGGATTAAAGACTTTCTATGCCGGGGGGGAAAAATGAAAAGAAAAAACTAGTTAAAATGGTGCCAACTCATCTGACAGAAATTCAGGTTCTTTGAGATGCAAAGGAAAAAAAGAAAATCATTACTTTTCTTGTCTGTAAATAAGTAAATCCTGTTATTTTGTGTAAAAGCCCCAGAGTTGAACCAGGAGCCCCACTGCAGACGTAGACAAATGTTGCCTCTGGATCCCAGAGACCAAGAAGCCCTTTGCCTTGGCACCTGCATGCTGTCCCCAGAATGGTGGCTCAGTGCTGTTCCAAGCACTTGGTGCATCTGCAAAATCAGGCGCTAGGAGCCCCAGCTAAGCCCTCCTAGATAACAACGGTGAGAAAGAGAGAGGAATGCTCTGAGCGGCCTGTCTCCCCGTGCACCCATCATGTGCACTTGAAATTGCACTTGTCGGGAGGCAGCTAGGGGCCTGCGAACTTGGTACCCAGGTCTTGCTCCCCCTGTTCCTACTGCCTGGAACTACCACTTCGTATATACTCTAAATTTATACCCTCAAACTGGGCTGCAGAAAGATTATCTAACTTATAAAAAGTACTTGGAAACAGAGAGGAAAAGACAAAATCTAGTAAAAGTGGTGCTTAAAACTTTGAAGAAAGCCATCACCACAAACACCTCTGCCACAGCGTGGTAGCAAGGGAACCATTCAGAAGCTTGGGTTTGGGATGCCAACATATCTGAATTTTATATATATGGTTGTGGTGTGTAATTTACTTAAGAATTACCTTGATCTTTACAAATATCAATTTACTTTATTAACATGGTTAAGCAGTTTCCAAGCATTTTATATGGAAGGACTGTGTTTCTAATGGCCCAGAAGGAGAAGGCCTGACCGTGTCCCTCCCCTGTTTACACCCTTCAATGGCTCTCCGTTGCCCTATAAAGTTCAAACTCTTTAACACTGCTTACAGAGCTGCATGGCCTGGCCCTTCCCTGCCTGCCTCACTCTTCTCTCTCTCTTCTGCTCTAGGCTCCTATCAGACACTGAACTACTCACACTTCCTCAAAAACTCCATGGTCTACACTTGAGGCCTTTGTAGATATGGTCCCCGTTCCTCTGCCTGAATTCCTATTTGTCTGTTAGGTTTCAGTTTAGGCATTCTCTTCCTCTGAGAAGCACAGCCCTCAAGGCTAGGTTTGGTGTCTCCACTACCAGAGCCTATGGCATCCCAAATTCACTGCAGTTACTTTCTCCTTGTCTGCTCTGCGAAGGCGAGGATTATGTCACATTCACCGTTTTACACAGAACTCCTAGTACAATGCAGTGCCTGGTACACAGAAGCCTCTCAAAACGTTACTATAGAAGGCGATGTACACTGCACACCCACCCCATTGCAGACACTGGGATATGCTGGACACAGACAAGACTCATTTATTTAACCTTCACCACAGTCCTGAGAGATGAGTACTAACTGCTCTTACAGATGAAGAGAGTAAGGTACAGAGAGACAAACTATCAGGCCTGAAATTACCACAGCAGGGAAGCGGTGGGGCAGGAGACTGAGAGCACATTCATCATATCTACAAAAGTGCCATTCCCATCCCTGATGCAGTGCCCCCTGCACTGCAAACCAGGAGCGAACAGGGCAGGCACACATCAATTTTGTTGAAACTCTCTTTCCCTAGGGAATGAGGGTGATGACCCTCGGAACCTAAGAGTTCCTAAAACACAATTTCAAAGCCATCAACTTAACAATGTAAATAGATTTAAGGCCATGGAGGAAATGAGAACAGCAATGGTTGCTGACCTTTGTTGAGCTCTTTCTGTGCCAAGCACTAAGCTAGGCAGCTGATAAGCATTATCTCACTGGATCCCCCAACAATCCAATAAGGGAGGTATGGCCATTGCCCTCATTTTACAGGTGAGAAAACAGAGGCTGAGGGGTCAGTTACCTCACCCAAGATCAAATAAGCAGGAGGTAGAGGAGCCAGAATGCAGAGCCACATTCTAACCCCTGCACCTCACTGCCACTATGTAGGCGGAGCTTCATTTACAGGCTAACCTGAGCCACTGTCTGAATCTGTGTCACTGCTATTGCCTTTCCTTCCTCCTTCCTGATCATTCTCTACCAGGAATTATATAAAGTGCCTTCTGCATACATCCCTGATGTCACTCTGAGTCCTGTACACAAAGCACTGTTTGTGAAGCTTGGGAAAGAAGGTCTTCATTTATCAATTGGAGAAGCATCAGCTACTAGACGTGACCTAGCACCTGCTACCAGATAAGGCACAGAAGAGAGGATGCAGACATGTCTCCTGAACTAAACTGAGGTTGAGAGAATAAAAGGAAACAGTCACTGTGTAATCTGGCCACGTTTTGGTATTTCCTAGCTGCCAGCTAACATGATCATTCTCTTTCTCTCCAAGAAGAAAGTAAGTCTATGCCAATACCCTTGGCTACCTGCTAACTTACCAGTGGACTCAAATTAATGTTTGCTTAAATGAGAGAAAGAATATAAAAAGGCATAAAGAGGGATAAGAATGACAATGAGCTATAAACTTGTCACTTCAGAAAGAAGGAGGACTCTTTAAGGTGACTAGGGTACCATTTAACAAATAGCAAGGTCACCCTGTAAGAGCATGAAGACTAGAATTAGGTCTTTCCCCAAAATAATCTTTTTTCAAATGAGAATACTAGGTTATAATTTGTATTTCTTTTTGTGTAACAAATTTGAGTGTCATAAAAATGGTTAAAAAGTCTTCCTATGGTAGCTTTTTCTAAACTTTTATGAACATCTGCCACATTCATTTGAAGTTTAAAAAATTCTGGCACATATGCAAAGGCATAATAAGGTGCCTATAGCTTTCAAGAAAAAATAACAAGACAGTCAAAAATAAGCCTTTTGCTGAGTTGCCAGTAAGAAAACTAGTATGCGAGAGGAGATGGGCCTTCCTGAGCTCCTTCCTTGAAGAGCTTTCCTTTGGACCCAGGTATGAGCTCCTCTCCAAGCACTCCAGCCCATAGTTCCTGGGAAATCTCAGGGGAAGAGTCTCCCTCCTCTGATGGGTATAACAGAACCAGACAAACCCAATCAAAAGGCATGACTAGAGCACTCTGAGTCGCAGCTGAAATCCTTGGGAGGAGACTAGGAGACTAAATTTCAACATCTGAGAGTTCATGGCTGCCCAATACTCCCAGGAAATGCTACTTTATTCGCACAGTGTCTTAGCTGGCTTCAAGAACGGGGTGACTACTCTTTTTGTTTTTTTTCAGTGCTGACTACACAGGAGTTCAGCATGGCAGGCCCCTCCCCAACTTTAGTCAATCAACAGGGCTAAGATTTACCTTGGCCAGTGCTTCCCGAACCTTCTCACTTAAAGCCCTTCAAAGGCTGAGCAGAGGGGACTTGCCCCATTCACCTAAGTGCAAAGCCGTATCAAGTTTTACATTCAAAATGTACATGTATTTTGGATTGTATGTTTTACTAACAAAAGGCCTTGTTTTAAATTACTTACAGTCATATAAAAAGTAAAAAATATTACTCCATCTTTAAGTAAAATTATGGTGCTGGCTTCTCTGAAAACAGTGATGCCGACTGGAGGGCTCTAAATGTGTTCTGAATTACAGCCCTCCAAGCGCTCTTCAATCCCTCTTTTCAGAAAGCACCTGCTTGCTGCCCTGCTAGGTGCTGAGGACACCACAGTAAATGAAGCACAATCCTTGCTCCCAAAGAACTCATGCTCCAAGGGATGAGGGAGAGGGACAGGGAAGCAAACAGCTAGCATCCAGAGCAAGAGGTACAGTAAGTGAAAGATGACAACAAAATGGGAGGACTCCTTGGAAGAGCTGGAGAAGGGCAGGGCTCAGCGACGCAGACGGTGGGAATGTGGGTATGTCTAGGGAGCAGCAAGAGCACTGGCTAACAAGGGACAGCGAGAGGCTGCAGGCTTGACAGCAGCGGAGAGACAGAGCAGAACTCACGGGAAGTGCAGAGGAAGACTGGAAGGTGGGCTACTGCAGGGGGAGTGAGCTGGCAGACGGCAACCCACTAAATGCCAGGACTACGGACCTGATTTTATACTCATCTGCACATCTTCAGGATCTAGCAAAATGTTTGAAACATAAGAGTTCTTCATTTTGCTTATCAAATGAATGAATAAGGCTTTGCAGGAATCCAAGAAAGCAAAGAAAAATGTCAATGAAGGCAGTGAGGAAGGAACAGGGTGAGAGACATATCAGAGACTTGGTGACTCTGTAGAGAGGAAGAAGGAGGAAGAGAAGCACTCAGCTACGCTCCATGTGTTTCACGTTGGTGCCCATACAGGCAATGGTGCCATTCACAGGGACTGGGAGCACTGGAAGGGGAGTGGAGTAGCTCGGTGTGTGTGCGCATGTGCATGTGTGTGTAGATAATAAATTGTTTGGGGATGACTGAGTTTGAAACATCTGTAGTACATTTAGGTGAAGTTCAATTGGCACATGAAACTTTGGACCTGGCTGAAGTTCAGAGAGAGGCATGCCCATGTTAGAATCCCAGCTGGAGTCATGGACATTGCCTCGGTAGCTGAAGCAAAAAGCCTTAAGATGATTAGAGGGCATGTAGAGAAGAAAAGCAAGCCAAGACTAGAAACTTGGACAATGCCAAAGGTAAAGGGACATGAAAAGGAGTCTGAAAAAGCCTGTGTTGGAGTAGTCTGGAAGGCAGGAATGAGCTGTGGACTCTAAATGGTCTTTAGATTACAGTGTTTTGAACTCTACAACAATTGGCACTAAAGGGCTATTAGAAAGTATTCAATTTTAATTTTTACACAGGAGCTTTGAATACACTTCCAAACTTGACAAACAAAGGTAAAACAGAGAAGAAATCTCTTCAATCTGATCTAAATACACCATCCAAGATAGTCCATAAACTGTGTACTGTATGTGCTCAGGGCTGGGTGATGACAAGGAGGAACTGTTAACAGAATGTAGGAGCCACATGGCCGTCCTGTCAAATTAGAAATTTGAGCAGATTTCTGTGGTCTATTTTGATCAAGATTCTCAATGTCAAACAAACAGGTTTTTCGATAACCAACTTGTTTCATTTTCGTAAGCACAATAGCAGAGTGTGCAACAGTTAGTGAAGAAGCAGGTGGTCCTCGTCGACGTGAAATGAAGGGAACAGAAGAAGAGAAGTAGCACTTCCTTTAAGACATGCAAAGCATCATCACAGACGGACATAGCTGTAGATTTTCCCTCTGAGAGCTTATCTCCTGTGCAAAAGAGGCAAGCCCCCACCTCACACCCCATTTTGCTCTGGTACAAATTTAAGCTCTCTCCTAAGGAGGAAAAATCTTAGGGTTCATGTCTACAAATCAGTGGCACTTACAAAAGCACAGAAAAATCCTTTATAAGAATTGCTATCTAATTGGTACAGCCATGCAGAAAGCAATCTGGCATCAGATTCATCGCTTTGACCAAGCATTTCTACTTTAGGGGTTCTACGCTAAAGAAATAAGTCAAGATGCAGATAAAGCCTTATGCATAAAGATGTTCACTGAAATGCTATTTATAATAGCAAAAAATTATAAACAACATAAGTGTCCAACAATAACAGAAAAACGGCTAAGTTGTGGTATATCCAAACAGTGGAATGACAGGTAGCAAATTAAAAATTATTATTACTGAGAGTGAATAAAAATGTGTAGAAATCCCCAAGCCACAATATTGACATATAAAAACATAAAAATATATATATAACACATATCAACTATGCACATTTATACAAAATATATATTCATAGAATAAAGAGGAGGAAGAATAGTAAAATGCTAACAGAGGTTGAATTTAGAATAATGGTATTGTGGTTAATTTTAATTTTCTTCTTTACACTTCTATACACTTTTTACACTGCTTTTTCTACAATGAAAAATGTGATATTGTTATGATTTAGAATAAGCATCATTTTGAAAAGCAAATCATTTCCCTTCTCTTGTTCAAATCTTTGAAGAACTCTTTCCTCCTGCCCCTTCGAACTTCACTCCCTCACCCATGAAAACTGACAACTTCAAGCAAAGTGGAAAAACACTGAAAATAAGAGCCCAGCGGAAAGGTCTAAGTTGAATGCTCAGCTCTGTGCACCTGGGAGGGGACCACACGTGAGGTGTTGCTTCGACACGCTCCCATGTGTAGAGCTGGGAATCCAGAGACCGTCACTTTTCCACCACTGTGTAGCAAAACAAAACCACAAGTAGAGAGATCTGGGGAGGAAAGGAGCCAACTTACCTCCATTAAACTTAAATGGATTCCTATGAGGTAGGGCATGGGAGCACTGTGAAGAGAAACAGAGACACACAGCTGCTTTAATGTCTGTTGCTTCCGGCAGAAAATTACAGATGGTTCACTATTTGGAGAAAAACTGTTTTAATAAACGTATGCACAGTTACATTTTCTTTCACAACAAAAATCCTAATATGACATTTTGTTCCCAAGCCTAGAAATTTCAGAAGAATTTCAAAATGCAGGAAGCACAGGAAGAGCATCAGTTTAGGCGTTAGTCCCTAAATAGCAGCTATGCAACTGCACAGCCTCAGTTGCCTTATCTTTAAAATGGGATCTGGGAAGAGAACTGGCAGGTTGCTATCAGAATGAGAGAAAATATACATTGAGAAACTAGTGCAGTTCCGGGTACAAATGGGAACTATTATTGCCATGATTACAACAGAAGACACAGTTAACAAGGTTGAATGGAGGGCAAAACGTGTGTCAAAGAAGAATGATTTTTTATTTGCTGTTTCCTTCTGCCACCAAAGACATGTGATCAAACTGTCCATTCTGATTGGACAAAGTACATGGAGAGCTGCCAGCAAGCATCTCCTCCCCAAGTGCACACATACCACCAGATGACACTACAACTCATAAAGCCCCTTCCAACTGCTTCACTCACAGAGCATTCAGTTCCTAAGCTAGCAACTCAGCAGGAGATGAGAACCCAATTCCAAAGGTTTTAAAACCTGGGCATTATGGATTGATCTCCTTTGGTTTCAGGAGTCTGTGTGCATGTGTATACATGCAAACACGCATCATCACTTATGATGCTACTTACCAGTGATAAATGTGCTAGGCATTATACGAGGAACGTCAAATTCACCCTTCCTAATCCACACAACCACCATGCAAGGTAGGTGTTTACCCCATTTTACCGAGGAGGAAACAGGCCTAGAGGGCTTCAATCACTTATCCAATGCCACAAAACCAAGTAAGTAGCAAACCTAGGATTTGACTCCAAAGATTCTTCCTCTGTGCCACACTGACTTCCAGAGTGTCAGTACAATAATACCGTACCTAAAACCTGTAAGACCAAACCTAAAACCTTTGGGCCTACCTCCCATACTACACTTTTCTTGCGGGTAGAGAAGGGAGGTCAAGGAATAGGGAGGAAAAGAGCAACTGGCAAGTTTTCTCTATGTCTCTCCAGTATGTGATACATTCCTCTGAAAGGTGCAGAGGGAATTTCATGAGCCTAGAGAAAAGACACCTGGCTCAGACTGAGACGACCAGGTACCCTTTCCTCTGGGGCGGCAAGGGGGAGTGGAAGTGGACCTACAAGGATGGCTTTCTTGGGGACAGGGATGGGGAAACAAGGAGTGGGAAGAAAAGAGAAAGGAAAGGTTTGTTTGCAAACAAAGGAGTTTAGGCTTTATCCTGAAAGCAATGGATAGGCAAGGAAGGTTTTTAAACATCAGATGTGGATTTTAAAATTGCTCAAACATTTAAAAATAAGAAAGGGCACAATTCCCTCATTACCATTCAACAAATAAAATTCTTCAGGCAAAAATCCTTCCCCAGAATATGAAATGTCCTCTTTACTACAAATCTCAGCAGTACTATATCTTGGGAGCCTGTAAAACAGACTTGAATATTAGCAGCACAGTTTGGGAACTATTCTTGTGGAAGACTTTTGTATTTGATAATAGCCAAGAAAGAATTATACACACAACTGCAGTGAAAGTGGAGTTGTCTTTTCTTTCTTCTTCTTCTCTCCTTTTTAAAAAAAGGTATCTGCTGTGCACATTCAACTTTTCTTTGCTTCTTAGGGCAAGGAAATGCCCTATGATATTTTTTCCCCTTAAACTGTAAACCATTAGTTTAGCTGCCAGCTACACAAATGCTCAAACTTCCCAGTGTGCCTGGCTCTGCTGTCCAAGCTTTTTCCAGTATACACTGAAATGAATGTGTTTCTAATTAAGTAGCTTCAGGAACACGACAGCTTCAATGTCAAAAATACAAAGTCTGAACCCTGGCAGGAAGTCTTCTGACTGCAAATGTCTCATCTAGTGGAACCTAGCCTAATGTAATGAAAGGAAGCAGGAAGAGTGCAAAATTCCAGAAAAATGGCCACTTATTAATGTGTCCAGAAGCACAGCCTAACACATAGAAGGGAGAAAAATTCAAATCCATGATATTTAGCCAAATCTTATCAACTTTTCCAGCTCCTACATTCAATCATGTAATTCACCAATGACCTTGAGTTTTAATTCAAATTTCAGAACTGAAGTTCCAACAAATCAATTAATGTACAGAAAAAGACATTCAAACAACTGTGAGAAACAGGTGAAAATAAATACCCACAGCAAAAGCCTCTGTATAATTTAACACAGGCTCTTACCAGAAAAAGAAATATTTCGTAGAATTTTGAATATGTAGGTTTTAATGCCATGGCCTTTTGTTCTGCAATAAAAATCAGTGATACCTTGGAAGAGAGGAAAAAGGAGTGTTACAGAAGTGACTGCAGATGCAAGAAGGGACAAAGCGGGACACACTCTTCAGTTATTGCCAGGTAGGCAGTATTTAAGCCCAATAATTTTTCAAAGAGTAATCATGGCCTATCATAGAAATGAAGTTTCTTAGCCAAGTATTGTTAGGGCTGCAACAGCTCTGTATTTAGAAAATATTTAAAACACATTTATTCTGAAATCACAGCAGCTCCATGTTTTGTATGAATGCAAATTTGGACAAATACCTTTTACATTGTCATCATTTGCTTACAAAGCCTCAAATACTTCCCTGAATCTACTGTATTTTTGCTCTGCAAATATACTAATTACAAATTCAAGTGGGAAGAGGGAAAAAAAAGAAACCCAGAGTCTCTTTAACATCTCAGTGTAGCAAATACCTAACTGGGTAATTCTAGGTGCGTTCTGAAAACAATTTCTATTCTCAATATACCTCAATAGTTATTGTAGCTACTGACTCATTTTCTTTGGAAACCTCTTTTCTTTGGCTTTTTATTGTAAAGAGAAATTTTAGGGGGAAAAACACTCACCCATGATCACGTCATCTTAACACAAGTACTTTTATTTTTGTATTATTCTTCTAATAGTGGCCCACATTAAAAAACATTTTTATATCTTTGAAATTATAGAGTGCATATATTTTACTGTTTTCTCACTGGCTACATTAACATTTCCCATATTAGACACAATCTTTGTGATTATTATTTTAAAGACTACGTAATATTCCACCAAGTATGGAGGCAGCATAATTTACTGAACCCTATTCCTAGAGTTAGACATTAAGTCACTTTTAACTTTTCAGTATGAGTAACATTATAACGAAAATAAACAACTTTATGTGCATGAATTCCCAAACATGGAAATACTAAGTCAAAGGGCAGGACTGATTTTTTAAATCTTTGGTTATATCTTGGTGAAGTATTTTCTAAAAGGGCAGTAACTGCCCCAGTAGAAATTTTCCAGGATTGTTGCGAGGATTAGAGATAACCTACGAAGCGCCTAGCACAGGAGCAGCACATGGGAGGCTCGGTAAGTGACTGTCATCATGTCTAAATGGGTTCTCTTCAAGCCCTTGGCATGGCTGGCACCTCTGGATCATTCTCTTATCGCCCAAAGAATGGTTTCTTGTTCCTTCCCTGGTTCTGATGGATATCTGGTAAACCCTTGAGGAGGATGGTCGAGACCCCATGAGGAGTGTGAAGTGCTTGATGTCCATCATCTCTACACATGGGTCTCCGAATCCACGCACACTATCCTGTCACCTGCCTACGTACTGAGTTCAGCAGGATTGCCTATCACTTTCTTCAGAAGGCAATCTTTACTCTCGAGTTTACATACCACCAACAATATAAAAACTACCAAGAAAACTATGATTCATTACTTTCTTATCATTTAGAATGACACATTTTAAAAACCACTTATCAGTCTTGGGCATATATTAAAAGAAAAATACAGCAAAATTAAGTGGTTACACTATTCCTAAAAAGCTTCTTCACACTCAGAGTCTGACTCATCTGAATCATTTTCTGATTCAGAGTCATCAATGTCAAGGTATCCTGACATCAAGGGTTTCTTAATAACAAAACGTAATGAAACTTCATCTACCAGATCCTATCTTCCTTTATAAGGTCCTAAAAGAACTTGTTTGTTGCTTTTTAAGAAAATATGAATGCAAGCACCTGTTTCACTAACAGCAGATGAACACCATGCTTCTCTGCTCTGGTCCCTTTCAGTATTCACAGTGATTTCACGTTTCAACGTTGAATCTGAGCGCAATTTTGAAGACATTTTAAACGGCAATCAGACACTACATAGGCAGAACCAACAACACACATAATTAAATTAAAGCGGTGAGAAAATTAACAGCTATGACCAAGTCCATGTGTAGGCAGGCCATGACAACTGTGTCACAACTGCCCTATGGCTGACAGCGATTGTGGGATGCCATTGTACATCTCTGAATAGCAGAACAGGATATATCTGTACCGGGCCTTTGTTCTTGGGGAATTATTGCGCTGACTTCGTCAATTACATCCTGGAAGAATAAAAGCTATTCTTTCTTCCTGCTCTCCTGCAAAGGAAAGGGGTTCTGCTGCTTGTGTCAGGGAACTGACAATATAATGACCTTTACCTGAAAGGTATGTGTCCATGCTGTCCCATAGCACATACCCAGTACTTCAGCCCAGAGGAAAGGAGTGCTGGTATGCCAAGGAGTCTATCCACCCAATCCTCTTACAAATTCTGGGCCTGTGATGCAGAGCGCTTCTCTTACAGGTATGTCCTGCAGCGAGAGCTCATTCCTAGCAATGAATATGGATACTGCAGACTTATTAATGGCCCTGTAGTCCATGTTCATTATTATTGCACTTTCACAATTTGTTTAATTCCTTTCCCCCAGATAACTAGAACCCTCTTAATTATGTTCCCCTGAGGTAAGTGGTTACTAACTGGAAAAGAGTCAGGTGAAATAAAGGGACACTGGCTGCTCAAATATACAAAATACAGCTTCCCAAGACAAAGGGGGAGGGGAGAAGAGGAGAGCAGTGGGTGGGAGTAGAAAGGTTCCCACCCCCAGGTAAGTAACACCTCTTAGATCTCTAGAAGGAATTAGATTAGAGCTGCCCAGGGATTTGGAAGGTCCACTGTTTTTCTTTTTTTTTCCCCATATAAATGCACAGTCAGCATTACAGTTTACACATCACAGTATCCACCTCACCTCTTAGAGGCACACCAAAGGCATTACCTTCCTAACCAAATACCCTGATAGGCAAAGGGGATCCCACAAGCCTTTCCTCAGTTTGCCATTTTTAAAGGAAAAGAAAACTCTGAAAGAGGTCTTATTCATTTGCTATTGCATTTTTTTTTTCTTTTCTGAAAAGAAACAAAAGCGTAAACACTGCTTGTCTTAGAGTTTTAAATTCTGCTCTGAAATAATGAGGCCTGACATTGTTAGAGAGGTTAAAGGACAAAAGAATGGGAGAAAGAACATAAATGAAAATCATACGACGCATCTTGTTGGAGAACACAAATACTCATAGTTTGAGTCTTACTGAGAGTGACCAGATAGATGGTCTACAGGCTAATCTAATGGCCAGTGCTGCACAGGGAGCCAATGAGAGCAGTCAGCCTTCACTGCACTTTTGCTGTGAGCCAGCACCAGGCTAAGGGGGCTCGACAGGGAGTTTTCTCTTGGATTCTCACGACAACACTGAGGTAGGTATTATTATTTACCATCATTTTGTAGGTGAAGAAACAAAGGTTGGGAAGCTAAACAACTCATTCAGGTCACGCAGCTAGTAAATGGCAGAACTGAGACTAGAACCCAAGTCTGTTATGCTAAGATAAAACAAGCTTATTGTTTCCCAGGAATCCAGCATTTGCAAGGATGGTGGAAGGAGGAGTGGAAGGAGGTTAGGAAGTTTTCTAGGACCTGCACCCTGAGGGCCGGCCAGCAGCTGTGCCAGTCCCAGGCCTGGCCATGTTCTGAACCTGCTCTGCCCGTCAAGCACCATCACTCAGATCACCCCAGTGGTTGCTCATCTCCCTTTTAGAGGCTTTTGTGTGGGTTGCCCATTTGGCATAAAGCACATGCTAATTTGTATGGTTATTCTTGACTCTCAGTCACAGGAGAACCGAACTCTGTTTCACAGAGTCCATGATGGTTTGCTAACGCAGAGCAGAAAGAATAAAGACAGTGGAGCTGCTACGTACTGAGCACTCACCAAATACCAAGGGCTGTGCAGGAGGCTTCAGTGACCCAATCTCATTTAATCCTCAAATAATCCAATCTACACCACCCATTTTACAGATTAAAAAAGAGATTCTCGGAAACTTGCCCACGGCCACAGTGATTAATGGTGATTCCAGCCCAACTCCTTCCACTTCAAAGTCCCGTAGTACTCTTGCCTAACAGTAACTTCTCTTGGCCATTATGTTACACTAAAGAAGAAATGGTTATTTGATAATTATAGCTGAAAAATAAAACAGCAAGTGAACACTTCATAGCCAGAATAAAACTACATTTGCCTTACTAGCTTAAATGCATTAATGGATACTCTTTTTTGTTTTAAACAGGATTTAAAGCTGTTTATATGAATATGTTCAATACAGCAATAAAAGCAGGAAAATAAATAGGGGCAAAGGGACAAATCACAAGCAGGGGTGAGCTCAGCACTTCAGTTGGGTGCTGTGAGGTTTTGCACACCTGCTGGGATGGCCACAAATTTGACTCTGAGCACTCCAGCTGCCAAGCCCAAGAGGGAAACAGGCTCAAAACATGATTCATGGTGTCCAGAGAGAAAAATTAGAGTCATTCAGGAGCTTGAATTTTGAAAAAGCAACCAAGAGAAAAAGAGAAAGATAACATCTCATGGTACACTTACTGTGTGATCAGTGTTTTCCATATGCTGGTCAATCAACAGATATTACTATGTGTCTGGTACCACATTGGCTGGAGTGGAGAGGAGAGAAAAAACAGTTCTGGTCCCTTCGTATTTGGAGCTTACAGTTAAGAGCAGACCTTAAATAAGCATATTACTGTATATGGGTAGACGGCTGCGAGGAGACTTACAGGGTGCTATGGGGCGGACCTACGGTGACCTCATTTCATCCTCGCAGCAGTCTTGAAAGGCTGATCTCCATAATTTACAGAGGAACCTACGGCTCAAAGAGGTTAAGTGACTCAACAAAGGTCACAGCTGGCGAGAGGCAGAAAATATGGCTTGAAAAGTAGAAGGGGTATGAATGCCAGGAGTTAATCAAGATTGTCTTAGGAGAAAAGGTACTCAACTTCCTGCTTAGTTTTCAACTGGCCCTCCTTGATTTATGAGCAATAGCAGAGGATGAGGACCCATGGAGGACAGGAGCAATTCTAGACAGGGAGAGGAGGCAGAGACTGGCTAGTTTCCATCTGCAGGTTCGGCAGCCAGAACACAGGGCTTACAACAGTGGAGGAGCTCGGCGTGTGCAGTGCTGGGCACCGGAGATGGTTTGCTAATACGAGACACATGTACATCACTGGCACTCATGGGTGAAAGGGGGAGAGGGAGGACAATGCCCTTCTGAGTGTGGCCCTGTGGCTTCCTGGGGTAACCTGGGGGTTGGGGGAGAGGCCTTCTAGAGCTCCAAGCCACCGAACCCAACTGAAATGAACACATGAGTTACAAAGATAAAGCCTGGATGAAAATCTGGAAAGGTCAACATCAAAGCCTGTAGTAGTCCGCCCTTTTGTGCCTCCTCGGTCTACCGGAAGGAGACAGACTTGGAAAACATCAGGAAGGGCTCCACGGCTAAGACCACTGCAGCAGGAGAAGTTAATCACAGAGGAAAGGTCAGGAGACAGGGCTCTCCATTGCCCTAGAGAATTCACTGAGAACCATAACAGCCAGAGCCAGCTGAAAAACGGAAGTCTCAGGCTGTGAGCCACCAGCAGCCCATGAGATCCTCGGAGAAATGCAGGAATGAATGAGGTACAAAAAATGAGAAGAGAAAGAGGCTTATGGATAAATAAATGAAGAGAAAGTAACCCCCTACCCCCTAAAAAAAGAGTGTAAAAGTTGAAAATGCCACTGGTAATAAGAGGAAAAGATTTTCTCTTTTTGTCTTTCAGGACTAAGATACGTCACATGTCAAGATGCATAGCATGCAATTACCTTCAGATGTTCTAGAGGAAGACAAACCCACATTTGTTGAGAGATTATTCTGAACCTAGCACTGTGCTGGTGCTTCATGTATTCTCACTTGGGCCAATAACAGAGAGAGGCAGGGACACTTATCCCAAAAGCCCTGCCATGAGGTAACTTCTTCCAATGCTGAAGCTTCTGCGAAAATGGCATTTCACAGTCTGTGGCTCCTGCTCTACTTATAACCAGGAACATATCTAAAATGTCTTTGTTGCAGAGACCACTACACTGTGCCTTAGAAGTTCCAGAGTTTTCTAAGTGTTGGGTTCAAGACAGGGTCCAAGTCAAGGAGGAATTAGGATTACATACAGAATGCGTCACAAGAAATGGAAAAGCAGTCCAAGGCTGGGTCATATAAGCAAGGGTCAGAGCCAGCTATGTCCCACAGAGGTAGGTCAGAAACTAGAGCAAGGGAAGCAGGCTGTTACCCCTTACCAAGTCAGGCAGCAGGAGGGGGACTGGGAAGGAGGGACAGGCAGGGCATGTCCAGACACTCAGGTACAGATGCAGCAGCAGAGGAGGTGGAGGGCCACAGGATGGGTAGGCTGCAGTCAGAAAGGTTCCCCAAAGGTGGGTGGGTGAGCTGACAACCAGCATCCCCAACCAGGGACGGGTGGTTACCATTCCCACGGCAAAGGGATCCTGCAAGTCTCAGTACCATCGTGGGAATGTTGGTGCTGAGGCTAGCTGACAGCTGTCCCACTGTACTCCTAGCATCTGTGCCATCAGAGGCTTCTCAGATGGACAAGGTTAAGGGTCTGATGCCAACCATTTGTATAAACTACTCATTTTTGTAGAACATTTGCTTTTTGGTGTATATACTTTCACACGGTCAAGTTTTTTTTAATATAATAAAGATGATTACCTTACTAACAACAATAAAGAATATATTAAAAATCGAATGGATCTGGAATTAGATAACAGTGGTGGTTGCACAACCCTATGAATATACCAAAAACCACTGAATTGTATACTTTTAAAAGGGTGAGTTTTATGGTATATGAATTACATTTCAATTAAAAAAATCAAATGGGAACTGGAAAAGACAGTTTTTCTATAGAACCTATAGTATAGATAGACATAGATTCCTACAGAATCTATAGCATAAATAATGCAAAGAGCCCAGCCTCTTCTCTCTCCCATTTCCCACCAGGAAATTGTAGAAAGCTTCCTCCAAAGGCTCTTGGAATTTTCAGTTTTGAGTGCTGCTGAAGGAAATGAAGGTGCATCTCAGTGCAGGGCTCAGTGACCACCATCACTAACAACTTCCTTTTAGGTGCTTACTTGATGCCAGGCTCTTTACGGACAACATTTTGAGCTATAAGCTTGTGCATGAGGAAACTGAGGCTCAGAGAGGTTACGTGCCTCACCCAAAGACATATATTCAGTAGGACCAAAGGCAGGATTTGGACCCAGAACTTTGACTTCCAAGCCTGAATTCTTTTCTACTACTCAGCTTCTCTGTTCAAACCTCAGGGTCAAGTTTCGCTGAATATTACTAAGGGGTTTACCTAGCCATCTATAATTTCCCTTTGTTCAACCAACATGCATTGTGCACTTCCTAACCATCAGGCCCACCACAGGCCCAACTTTCCTTCTTCTGTCTGAAACTGAAATCCTGGTCCTTATCCTCTCCTATGTCTCCTAGATGAGCTCCTGTTTGCAGTGGTTCCACCTCCTGAGCAACGGGCCTGTCTTGATCCCTTCCTGCTTCTCATCTTAAAAAAAAAAAAATCTCCGTTCCCTCACACTTGCCTGGACACCTGAGTTCTTTATGAAGTAGTGTTTTCTCATATCCAGAACCATCTATAAGCTCCTACCTTCCTATGCCCAAAGCCAGGGTCATAGTAGGCACTCATAAATACTTGCTGCAAAATAGAAAGACACAGGTTTTGCTCACTTGTTGGAATGCAATCTTTAACAAAACCTACATAGTCCAGAGTTCGATGTATCCATAAGAGAATTTTAGTCACACCTGTCTACCTAATCCACTTCCATCCCACCTGGATGTTGTGAATTTCAACTGGATTGTTGGGTCATTTATACACACACACACACACACACACACACACATTAATATATATTGACTATAAATACATAAATAATAGCAAAAATAGCTATGGGACACCTCTGTGTATTAGTAGCAATTACTATTCACGTTCAACACAAGAGAAAGCAGGCTCAGCAAGGATCAGTGACCTCAAAGCTAGTAAACTAGAATCACAGCCAGGTTTTTCTGTTTCCATCACACCACACTTCATTGATTTCTCTCTCTGCCACCAAGAATATCAACAATTCCACTTACTTTAGCATCAGTTTATTCCCTATGCAAAATTTCATGGCATCAATGAAGACAAAGATTAGAATGGACCCAGCTCTGATCATCTAGATGTCACTTCACAGTGTCCAAACTGATGCCCCCTCACCCACATGGACTATGTACCCTGTGATCAGGCATATTTCAGACTGTTTGTTAAAAATCCTAAAGGGAATACATGACGCAGCATATAGGGGTTAATTCGGAACTCTACATGCAGCACAGATAAAGAGCCTAGAACTAGCATGTCTCATAGAGAATCTGAGCATGACTACTCAGAGTGGAACAAAGGCTTCCAGAATCACCTGAAAATGTCAGGAAATACAATGCATTTTACAAATTCAAATACAAAATCCAAACCTTGATCGCACAAATTGGTTAAACCATGCCCTCAGAGAGCATCAGGAGTTAGCTACTACCTTGGCTCTTGACCTGACTGTCCTTTGGGGGAAAGCAGTAACTTGTCCTGATCTGTTTTGGAAATATTTTATCACAAAGGTAAGTTAACAAGTGTCCAGAATAACCCAAATACACAATTCAATTTGGGAATTGATTTGTGGTCCTTATTTAGGACTAGTTCTGAAGGAGTAATGGAGAAAAAGGAACTTACATGGGAAATACCATATGGCCTCTACTGGGACTTATTAGCAACATTTATTAGCATAGTGCTTGGTACATAGTAAGTGCTCTATAAATATTTGCCATTAAATAAATAATTAATAAAGGATAACATAAGTCTACAATTAGCAAGTCATCAAGAAGTGACCATGAGGAATTTTTTCACAAAATCTTGGTGATGGGTACAACTTATTCTCTAACACTCTGGAGGATATTAGTAAGGAAAGCTTTCATATCAATGGCCTTGGATTTCAAGTGTAGGTTCTACCATTTCTTAGCTGTGTGATAGTGGGTAAGTCACTAAACCTCTCAGAGCTTCAATTTCTTACTCTATACAATGGAGCCAATAATATTTACCATACAGATTGATTTTGAAGATTTGTAATAATGTCTATAAAGAGCTTGACACATACACTGTACTCAATAGATGGTGATTATTATTATGGAATGGAATGCTGATTCTCAACAGCAAGTTAATCCTTTTGTCCCAGAAATGGGAAGGCTCTCCCAACACTGGCTGTGGTCGGTGCTGCCATCAGTCAAGGTAGGGAACATTCTCATTTTCACTTTCAAAGTCAAGAGAATGGCACAGATCTGAAGTAGAAAGGAACCAGCAGCACATGTTTTTAAATATTCATAAGGGCTGGAAATGTCTTACTCCTTTCGTTTTCTCTGCCATCTGCTTTTGTTTCTTTTCTTTTCATTCTTATGCCACAGCTGCAAATGAAAACAACCATACAATAACTCAAGTTAAATAAAAAAAAAAATCAAAATAAAAACAATCTGAGGGGTAAAAAGAGAAGATGAATTATAAAGTTTTTCCTGAGCTCACAAGGCAGCAGAAGCAAGAATAACGTCTGATGTGAGTTAAACCTTCTGGAAAACAAAATCCATGTCCCATGTTTATAATAACCATGCTAGGAGGAACCACCACTTACTAAATGGCCCCTATGTGCCACCTGACAACCAATATCTCTAATTCCTGAAGCCACTCTTCAAAGTAGATAAATTAAACCCATTTTACAGAAAAGAAATGGCAGATCAGAGAGGTAAAATAGATTTTTAATGATTACACAGCTAATAAGAGATGAAACTGAGATTTGAATCCAGGTTCTGAATCCAAAGCCCAGGCACTTTCCCTATCGCCCTCTTCAAAAATGGGCAGGGACATGAAAAAATCAATTACGGAAACATTTAGGGCAGACCATTGTACTAAACTGATTTATTCAGATAATTAAAATCTGTGATTATAGCTCTAATTAAAGTTAACTCAGATAATTGGTTGTTGTATTTGTGAATGTGCAATTAGAGTCTTCCACATAATTGTGGGGTTTTCAGCATCATATTTTCCATTTATTCACTGCATCCCAGAGCTTTGCTCTACTGACCTCTGTTCTACCAAAGGCTGCATTACAGCTCTTGGGGTCTCTGGGCCCCAGGACCATGACCTATGATACCAATAGCAGGGTCTAGGCTCAGCCCCATTTAACACATCTTTGTCTAGAAGTCAATGAACATCTCATCTTCAAGTGCAATGTAAAAAGCTCTTACAGCCTACACTGTTGTCCTGAAAACTCCTAGCAGCATGTACCTGAAGAAAAACTGGCAGCAGTGGTCCTCACGTGTTAATTACACTTGCGAAGTCTATTATGCATAGAAAGGGCACCTGCTGGCAGTGAAAATGACTAGAATCTGCCCTTCCTGTGCAGTGAGTAAATTGAGAGTTCATTTCTACAGGAGATAATAGTTTTCAGATTCCATTTCGTGTATCCCCTGCATGGGGACATACTTAACATTTAAATCATCTGCAGAGGAACAAATCTCCTTCAAATTTACATGTTTCAGGCTCCTAGCACTTTACTTAAAATGCTAGTTATCCCTGCTGGCTCTTACCACCAAGGATTAAACTCAATGGCGGTGAAAGCCACCAAGCACAATAGAATGAAGTTATTAGCATTGACTCAAATTTCATGACATTTGTAGTTTCTGACCAAAGCAGGGGTAGCAGGCTGAAGGTGATCACATCAAGCCTTGAACAGAGGGTCTGGTTTATCTCTTGGGGCCTTTTATTTCACCATTCTTACATTTTGCAGTTAATAAACAGAGACCAATCCCCACCAGCCTGCAATCATCCTTTGGTCAAATGTCAAAAAGTTCTTTCATGAAAACAAGAGACCAAGACAGAGACAGCTGTCATGCAGACAGACACGTCCAGGATGCAGGCTCTTACAAAACCCACTCAGGCTCTGCAACAGCGTCTGCACTTGGAGTTTGGGAGTGGAGGTTCGGGGTGAGGAGGGCTCAGCAGGCTTTCTCGCCCAGTCTCCCTGTCTATGTTAGCCCTGCCAGCACCACGGCTCTTGCTGAGGCTGGTGACACAGCTCTAGAGAAGGCTAGAGTTAGGGAGGAAGCCGAAAAGAAGATCTCGGATCAGCTTCCACAGGAAAGAGAGAAACAGCTAATCAATCCTCTAAGCAAAGAAGAGAGGGCTGAGACCTGAGATGGCAGCTGGAAAGGACAACTGGCTAGAATACATACTGACTTTTTAAAAACAAACCTTTCCTTTATTTTTATTTATTTATTTATTTTTGAGGAAGATTAGTCCTGAGCTAACATCTGCTGCCAATCCTCCTATTTTGCTGAGGAAGACTGGCCATGAGCTAACATCTGCGCCCATCTTCCCCTACTTTATATGTGGGACACCTGCCACAGCTTAGCTTGCCAAGTGGTGTGTAGGCCCGTACTCAGGATTCAAACTGGCAAACCCCAGGCCGCCGAAGCAGACTGTGTGAACTCAACCACTGCACCACCAGGCCACCACCAAAACAAAACTTTTCAACTATAAAAATTATACTTTTTCATTGTAGAAACATTTGAAAATATGGAAAATAAAATAAAAATCATGCAGAATCCCTCTCCCTTCTCCCCATTACAGATCCCTATTAACATTTTGGTTTATTTCCTTCCAGATTTCTGCCCCTCTATACATACGTATGTGTGTGAGTATCTATGTATACACACACATCTAATTTTTGTTATACACATACATATAGTTTGTTTTTATAAAAATGTAATTATACAGTACATAATAGCTATACCAGGGCAAGTTACTAAACCTCTTGGGGTCTTTGTATACTGACCTGTGAAATGGAGCTAATACCTGCCTTACAGGGCTGTTGGAAGACTTAAGTGAGATTACAGATATAAAGGAGACGGTCCAGTGACTGGGGCACAGGAGATGTTCAACAATGGTAGCTATTATCACCGATGCAACTGACAGAGCATCTTCTTCTCCACGGTTTTGGGAATATAAGCTGGTTTTAAAGTAGCTAACAATTGAGCAATCAAAACTTTCCAAACGATGGAAAGTTAAAGTTGTACTACCTGAGAGGCAGAGAGACTACAATGACTCTCCCAACTCCACCAATCCCTGCACACAGAAGGCCCTGGGTGTTCCTATCTGGAACAGCATCAAGAGACACAGCTGAGTCTCTTCCAGGGAGACAGGGAGAACTCCCAGCTTTCCCTTAGGGCACATGTCTGGGGTGAGGTATAAGGGGGTATGTGTCTCTCTCTGTTGGGCACGCCTGTGGGGGTATGTGCCTGGGAGGGTGCTGGACGTTAGGGTGGGGTCTGGTAGCAGGTTCTCTGTGCTAAGGGGACTGGGTATCACTGTGAGTCTGTCCTAGGGGATATATGTCCCATTCATACCTTTTGTCTGTCCCCCTCACTATCTCCCTTCCACCTTCCTTGGGTGTGTGTTTTGTTCTTCTTTTCCCTCTCTCGCTCCCCTTGCCTTCCTCTCCCTTTCTGAGTGTGAGAATCTGCCTCTGCCCAGCCCCCTAATCTTTCATTCAAACAACAACAAACACTACTGGATGGCAAATAGGTCCTTTCCTTTGAGATACGTGACAGTGGAAAAAACCCCAGATAGTTGGTTCAAAAGCTCAAAAGGAGCAGCAAGTCTAAGCAGAGGAAGTGCTCCTTAATCTCATGAGAGAAAGGCATGGATAAAAAGACCCACCTTGATAAGATACATAATAAAGAGAAAAATGAGCCAATTCCCTTAGTGCTACGCACGAGAGAGGGCTGCTGATTTTCACTTGACAGCCCTGAGCCACATCTTTGTTGAACCCATGGCTTCTTGGAATGAGGGTGAGTCCAACACATTCACATCAGGAGTACTGTGGAGTCCCTTTAAGCTCCCATGACAATTTGACTACCTGGGGGAACCTTTTCAGTGGGAGGATTACAAAATGGGCTGGAGATCCCAGCAAAAATTATGACTGACCTGGACTCAATCACTCTGAATGATGGTAAATGTCCTGAGTCATGTGTTCTTAAGCAACAGGGCTGTGACCCCTCAAATGGGTCCCTTTCTCCTGAAGCTCCCAATTTCTGGCAGGCAGTGCAGTGCCTTTTCCTACATATGTATAATGCTCCCCTATCGACTTCTGCTGACCTCAGCTGTCTGGAGACAATGTCTTTAATCACATTACACTAGGGAAAGAAATTATTCATAAGGAAAATGGTTCCAAACCAGTCACACAGGCAGTCTTTTTTGGTAATGTATTAGAGACAAATAGTGATGAGGACCATGATTCTGCAGAAACATTAACTGACCTCCTCCCATGAGCCAGCTTTTCTACATAGTGTCCCTTTCATCTGTTATATCATTTCATCTTTATATAATTATGTATAGAACTTCATTTTGCAGATGAGGAGAAAAAGTCTTAAGCCAAGCGTCTTGGCCAAGGTGGTAGAGCTGACTCTAAAGCCGACCTGCCTGCCTGCCCACCTTCCTCCTTTCCTTCCTCCCTTCCACTAAAACACACCTCACTGGACAGTGAAATTCCCATCCAAAGACTTCAGAAGGTTTTGAAGTCTGGCTTGTGCTCCCAAACCACAGCTGAGAGCAAGTCTTACAGAATGTGCCAGGGCATGGCTGAAACTCGAAGACCTGGAGGATCTCAATTGTTCTCGTCACCAGTTTCCAATTTGTCTTAGGAAAAAAAAAATCAGACAATTATTTGGTGCTTTGTTTCCCCAAACTGAGAAATGGAAAAAATATTATCTATTCACTTGAACTCTTAAGAATGCCACAACATACATAAAAGTTGTTTGGAAACAAAAGGGCTGTGCAATCAGGTGGCCTACAATTCCTATCATACCGAAGTTAGTATTTTTAATTTAGAGTCACCAATTGCATTACAAGTTACAGATATAACATTCCTGGTCAGTTTCTGGAGAAGGAAAAGCAGAGGACAGGGTGAGCAGTGGCCTTACCAGCAGTAGTCCAGCAGATGCGGAGGCAGGACGGGGATGTACACGTGCTGCCAGAACATGGGGTAGAGCATCGCGGCAGAGCCGTGGATGCAGGCAGTCAACTGCAACAGAAGCAAATCAGAGACTCAGGGCTAACAAAGCGAGGAGACATTGCCATTTGAGTTCAGCAAGAAAATTAAATACATACTTAACAGCATGTTCAAACTTATAAGTTAACTCAATCAGCCTAATTCAAATTTAACAAGAGCTTGCTTTTCAAAAAAATCTAATTTTTTCTCCTGATTATGAAGGTAATGCACAATGACTACAGAAAAATTAGAAAATGGAGAAAGTGATAATTTAACATTTTGGGGTGTTACATACACATGCACTTATATTTCCTTTTCTAATGAAATTAGGATTACAGTAAATACAGTGTTCACTTGCTCTTTCTTTAAGTTAACATTATTTGCTGGCATTTTCCCCTATCTTTAAATATTCTTAGAAAACATTTTCTAATGACACTCAACAAATTTCCTATACTATAATTAACCATCTTCTACCATTAAATTATATAATCAGATCAGGTCAATAATTTTTATATGTGTTTCCTAGATGTAGAACTCAGAGACAAAGGTTATACATATTTTAAGGCACTTAATAAATATAATAACATAATTAATGTATTAATATAATAAATAGATGAAGAATGGAAGCTCTTTACATGCTGCCAGTCATGTACTAGGATGCCTGGCCTCCGTGTATTTCACCAGCACTAAGAATGCTAAGCAAGTTAGCTTTAAGAAATGGATCTATTTTCATTTTATTTTTATTTCTCTGATCATGACTGAGGCTGAACATCTTGTCATATGTTTGCTGACTATATTTCTTAGGTAAATTGTCTATTCACATTCTTAGTCCACATTTTCTAATGAGTATTAGTATTTTTTAATTAATTTACAAGCAAACACTGGATATGCAAAGGATACTAATGTATCCTTTATGTTCTTTAATGTATCTTAATGTTCTTGAAAATAATTTATTCTTATTTAATTTTCTTTGAATTTTTGGGCGAAGAGAAGGTTTAAATAATTACATAGGCAAATATTTTCCTTCATGATGGTTTCCACTGCTCTTATACTAAGACAGTCTTCCAAATTTTTTCTCAGCCTTAAACTCTTTAATCCATCTGGAATTAATTTAGGTTTAAGGAGTGAGGTGAGAATTTATTTTTTCCACATAGTTAATCAATTGCCCCAGCACTGTTTACTGGTTAATCCTTCCTCTCCCTATTCTTTTGACATGTCCCTATTTCATATTCTCTTTTGTTTTCTTAAGAGCTAGACACATCATATAACCAGTATTTGATACAATTCATTTAATAAAAATTTAGCAAACAAAGATATAATGGAATAAAATTGCTACAAAATTCAATATAGTGAAAGAAGGAAGAAAGCCAACACCTTTGGAGATATGGCTCTGAAGTGACGAAAGCCAACAACACATGTTTCTTTCTGTCTTTTTTCTTTAATGTTTCTTTGGTTTCTGGGAAGCTTATTCCCATGAGGACTTTGCTTCTTTTGGAAGCTGTTAACTGGTCTTTGCTGACAGAAGGACATTTACGTGGCGAAAGAGTGACGTGCCAAGGCTCAGTTAAAAGAATCCCAGAGGTTAGTGTAACATGAACAGCTTTAAATTGGATATTCTGCTGATGTTTCACAGTTGTGAGAGCTGTGTATTAAATCCAGGGCCACTACTTTTTTCCCCTCCTTTTCCCTCCAGACCCTGTTCTTTAAATCAGGTACGTGCCATGAACAGGAGCTGATCCAGCAAGCTCTCAAGAGCTGTTCCCAGCGACTCTGCCAAGGCTTGTAGGTTTAATCCATCTTTTCTCAATCCATTTCAGGAGGTTTCCGTACAAAGAGGCTGTCTGTCATATTATACATGACTAATCTCTTCAGGGTTAGAAGAGATAAAAATTCTTTGCTGGTGCTGAGTGAGTGGAAAATGAACCAGTTTTACTCCAACTCCACCCTGAAGTCATGCTGGAGGGCTACACTGGCCTCGGGCCCCAGCTCGTTCTGCCTGTCCTTTCCCCAGCTGCCAACATCCCCTTCCTCAAGTGCATGTGCAGTCATGTAACATCCTACTTGGAGGCTTTGGGGACACATCTGGAACAGGCACGTCTCTATTAGCTCTCAGCCTACCTGTAGAGCAGCATCTCCAGCCACAATCTATACTGCCTTTTCCAAGTTTACCCTTGGATCAAACCATTTGCAGACTTAGGAATAGTTATACACTCCTTTTCCTCCCTTCTCTCTTTTTCATTCATCCCCTTAACTGGCCCAGATTTGTATCCATAGCAAACTCCTCCTCCTTCAGGTCCTTGTACAAGCACTACCTTCCTCTGCAAAACCCTGCATAGCTCCTCTGGGCATATGCCCCCACTACTAATGGGACTATAGCTTTCTGTATGTTTGTCCTCTCACTGTAAAGTAAAGAAGGACCCCGTCTCTCTTTTCCTATCCATCTTCTCAGTGGCATGTTCTCTATAAATTGCCCATGTTTTCTATAAGTGCCAGATAATGCCATGTTTCTTGAATAAGTAAAAAAAATTTCTACTTAGAACATCACAATATAAAGAGTCAAGGGCTTGGCTTTTAACAGTACTGGACTAACATTTTCATGAGTCTCACAGAGTGGGGAATAGGGCTCAAATTCCAAAATAATAATGGCAAGCTTAGACACATAAATATGCCACTTTTGGAAAATCAAGTCAATGGATTCATTCATCCATCCATTCAATAATATGCCTACTCTATAACTCTACAACACATCAAATAAATAAATAGAAGCACTTTAAAATCTATACAGTGGCCATACAAAAGTAAGGTATCATCACAGGAATTCATTTGTAATTCTCTTTGAAAAACTCATTCAATAGAATGTTCCTGGTTGAGAGAGAACTTGATTACTTCCTCTTTTTAGCTTAAATTGGTTTGAGCCAAAACCCTGTTTCAAGCAATAAAGTGGTGGAGATCATATCTTCAGACAATGCTTTTTTCATGTCTCCTTAGCCTCAAAAAACCCTACCAAGCTAAATGCCAAGGCTTTAAAATTACTTATCCCTCACAAAAATCAAACTCCTGTGGGGCAGCCCTATGGCCAAATGGTTAAAGTACTGTGCGCTCTGCTTCAGTGGCCTGGGCTCATGGGTTCAGATCCCAGGTGTGGACCTACACCACTCCTCAGTCATGCTGTGGTGGCGTCTCACATACAAAATAGAGGAAGACTGGCACAGATGTTAGCTCAGCGACAATCTTCCTCAAGCAAATAAAAAAGAATCACACTTTCATGGTGCTTGATCACCATTTTCACTGAAGGTTTTCTAAGAGCAAAATCTCTGCAACTGAAGTAAAATTTACCCATTTGATTAAGAAAACAAACAAAAAACAAAAAAGAGAATTGTTTGGCTCTTTTCCAAAATACTAATGGCACACTGTGCATTGTTCCTTAGGCATAGTGGTTAAGTTGACACACAAAGAAAATGTTACGATATATCTATGCCTAATCAGAAATAACATATTATGTCCTGTAAATTATCATTAGCTGCTTATTTCAAAACTAACTCTAAAACCAACCCCATTAAAAAAATAAAGGTCCTAAAGGCCTATGCTCATTCCTTACAAAATACAAAATTTAAAAGTAATGAAAGTATACAATTTGGATTGTAGTCAACAAAGGAGTATTGTGAATATTTAATTGAAGTGCAAGTTGAGGAAAATGATCCTATCAAAATCTCACTCAGTGGGAGAATAGAAAGATAGTATGTGTAAAATTTGCCCAAAGTCATTAGTCACAATGAATATTCATCACAAGCCAATTATCAATCCTATTTAATGACACCCCAAAAGATTTTGCCCTGAAGCAGCTGAATAGTCTAAGACTCCAGACAAAACTAGACAAATTATACAGCCAACAGCCAGTCTAGCCAGGACACAGATTGTAAAGTAAACCACTGGTGGGGTTTTGGAAGCACTTTCAGCAAATTCTGTCCTCAATTAAAGGTGCACAAGGTCAGTTCTATCTTGGAGCTTTCTATATGGCTCCATTAGTTTTCTTTGAGGCAAAGGGAGAGAAAGGGAGAAGGTAGTGGGGGTAGGACGTGAACGGAGATCAATCAATGATAGACTTTGAAAAATCACAAGGACACATTTTTTTTTAGTTTAAGGTATTTCTCAGAATAATGCCCAGACTGTCACAATCTTAGATTCCAGTGCCTCAGCTGATTCGTAATGTAGCTCTGCAATTTAACATGGATTACAGCTAAGAGAATCCTCTCAAAAAAAAACAAAAGAAAGAAAGAAGGAAAGAATCCCAACAGTGTGTGGGCCAGGCACTATATTGGGGGTTTAAGATCTTGCAAAGTACTGTTTTATTTATTGGGGGAGGAGACGGCTTTATATACATAGACACTCACCACCACATGTCACAGATAAGGAAACAGTCTCAGAAGTGAAATAACCTCCCCAACGCCACAAAGCTAGTAAGTGACAGAACTAGGATTCACATCCAGGTCTGTCAGACTATAATGGCCTCTGTGTTTCCATAATGCATAAATTAACTAAAAAAATGTTTTGAGTGCCTACCCTGTGCCCATATGCTGTGCTGAGGATTATGAACTCGATGAGATATTGTCCCTGTTAGCAAGGCCAAATTACATAAAAATGCATTTGCCTTGCTCTCAGATGACCAAATATCTAGGGCAAAATACCAATTAACAAAAAATAATGATTTTTAAAACAAACATGGACCTGATCATTTCCTGGGGATTAGTTACATTTAACTAAGGTGTTATACTGTCTTTAATCCACAGGAAATTCTAAACAATGAAGTAATGATTGATAGTCAAAGGGAAAGGTTTACATCTCAATTTGGCACACAGACTTGAAAGTCTGGCTTTCTGTCATGTTCTATTTCACATACTTGCATGGAGTTTCCACTAACTCTCTTTTTGATCTGAGCAAGCCACTTTGTCTCCTGGGTCTCAATTTCCCCTATACGGAAAACAAGAGGCTGGACCACACAATTCCTGAGCCCTCTTCCAGCTTTGACAACTTATGATCTAGGGGAATTGCCATCCTTTGACATGAAGAATGCTCCTCCTCTGCCCCAGCTCACCCTTTTCAGCCATACTGACTAAGCGTAAGTAAAACAGGATCCACCTCAAAGCTGGTCTTGCTTTCTTATCTCTGCAGCCCCAGAGGCCCACCTGGAATTCATGTGCTATCTAGGAACCACCACCTTTCAGCCACCCATCTCCATCACCTGACTGTGGAGGGCACAGCCTTCCTCTGTGCTTGGCCCCTGACACTCTGAAGGTTTCAGAGGTAGATGATCTTAGGAGACCAGGGGCACGAGACTAAAGATGTGAGCTCCTCAAGGACAGAGACCACATTCAATCTCCTCTCCTTATCTCTTACTATGCTTGACACAGAGCAGGTGCTGAGTAAATGTTTGGAGAACGTTAGAATGCCTAGCTTAACATCATGAGGAATGGTAGGCAAGATCATCAGACATTTAACATATTTCAATTGCTTAATAGATCACCACTAGAAGTTGTAAATTTCTAAACGGTATTGAGATTTCAAGTTCTAAAAGCTAACAGAGGAAAACATCAGGTGGTCACAGTCATTCTTCACATCTTAGAACTCGGAAAGTTAAAAGATCAAACTGACACCTGCTTCATCACACGGTTAGAGGCATTTGGATTTCTCCTCTGAACCCAAACATCAGGAAATTGATAAGACAAAGAGTATAGAAAGAGTACCAGATTGCTAACGTTGAAGATGAGTCATTTTTAAGTCCACTCATTTCAACCAATAATCATCCTATGTAGAAGAGTAGTAGAAAATGTGTGTCTTGTAGAAGTTGTTAGCTTTCTCAATTTAAGAACTGGACTCTTTTATTTAATTATAAACCATCTTTGTAGTTATCAGGAAATAAATGGTGCCATGATTCAAACAGTGTTGCAGATTTTGTTTGTTTTTAATTTTTACTTATTATCAAATGGAAAACCCACTACAAGATCAGCAGAGTTTTAAGTAAAATCTGCAGGGACTCTGAAAGTTAACCTACTCAACCCTTCTAAGGGCATAAGAAAAATCTTTAATTATAAATGGTTCAGCTATGTTCACATTGTGTTTACTATATTTAGTGAGGGTAGAGTTGGCTTTAAGAAGCTATCAAAGATGCTTTAGCAGAAAGACAACTTAGAAAGCCTCAGAAATCCAAGACCTTCACCTGCTCTAGACAGATGCCAGACGTGCGCGTGGAAAGAAGGAAAAGAACAAAGGAGGTCCTGTTTTTCTTAGAGGTCAAAATGTAATGCTCCTTTATTTTTTTCGGAAGGGCGCAATCTTTCTTCAGGTAGTTTTTCTTTTAGTTGGGTGGAACTCATCCTACCCCTTGCTTCTCCACTATCCTCTGGGGAAAAGGAAGCGGCGGCGGGGGGGGGGGGGGCGCGGAGGGGAATCCCCACAAAAAACCAACACACCAACATGGAGCTGAGTGTCTTCCATTAAGAAACAGGTCATCCAGTCAAGAGGAAGCTTTCTCAGCAATCACCTGCCCACCTACTCAATCACTTCTCTATTTCCTTTTTCTTTTTTTTAAAGCTACCTACTAGCTAGAATAATTACAGTAAGTTATTAACCAGGGCAACAAACTTTCAAGCCAAGATGTGACACTTCAAAACATCAAAGCAACTGAAAGTGCCAGAGAAAAGCTTTGGCTACCGAGGCAGAGGCAGAAACAATGGTATGCCAAATTACAAAATACAGTATAAATAAGCCCATAGCACTATGAGTGAGGAAAGTGTAGACTTTTTTTTCTTTTGGTGAGAAAGATTAGCCCTGAGCTAACATCTGTTGCCAACCTCCCTCTTTTTGCTTGAGGGAGATTCTCCTTGAGCTAACATCTGTGCCAATCTTCCTCTATTTTTTGTATGTGGGATGCTGCCGCAGCATGGCCTGATGAGTGGTGTATAGGTCTGTGCCTGGCATCTGAATCTGTGAACCCCAGGCTGCCAAAGCAAAGCATGTGCACCCAACCACTACACCACAGGGCTGGCCCCTAGACTTTTTTAAGATGAAAAACAAAAAGGCAGAGTTACATTTGGATTGATAACAATTTATTTAAATACAGGGACAGCAAGGTGCTGTCACTCCTCCATTTTGTGCCTATGACAGACATTACTAACCAGTCGTGGAGTCAGGACATGGCCTGAGGATCCCTCTGAACATGAACCATTGTCAATGGATCCACACTGGCGCTCGAGAAGAAATCCGTTTGCCACAGCAAGTCGAGGATAAGTGGATATCTATATTTTTTTGAAAATACTTCTAAGATCATAATTTATATTTAGCTAATTTACACTATTGTTTTAATGATCACATTTTTTTAAAAGAAAGAAAACATAACTGAACATGGGATCATGAGTACCTGTCAGGTGTCAATACATAGAGAAGAAACTAAAGAACCTTCAGGTGGTAGAAGTTATTAGGTTTGAAGGCATGGGGGTGGGGGGGCAGAAAAAAAGAAGCTCCCCTGTAGAGTTTTGTACAAGCACATCCAACCTTAGAAAGTGATAGTAACCTCAGAAAGATTAAAGCTATAATAGAGCCTCCACCATGACCATTTAACTCAGGCATTTACTATCTGCCTAGCACTGTTCTAAGTGCTCCACATATATTTAACTCATTTTATCTTTACAACAGCCTTCTAAGGTAGATAGCATTATTGTCCCCATTTTAGAGATGAGGAAACTAAGGTTCCTAGATGTTAAGGACTTAGTGCAAGGTCACAGAGCTAATGGCAGAGCTAGGATAGGAACCCAGGGAGTCTAGCTCCTGAGTCTGTGCTCTTAGCTCACAGGAAACTGCCTCTGTGCTATGCTCTGTATCAATCTGACAATTACTAAGTATCCACTATGTGTACACCCCATGCCCTCAAGCAATTTAAAATAGAGAGAGAAAGATCAAAATGCAAACAATCAACTTCAACACAAAAGCATTATGAAAGAAGCTCTATAATAGAGGTTCAAGTGTGTTAGCACATAAAGAAGGAATCATTAATTCTGCCTGGGGCAAGAATCAGGCTGGCTTCCCAGAGAGAGAGGGGCATCAGAGCAGAGCCAGGAAGGATGAAGATGAGAAGCTGTTAGTCCTCCTCCCTGAGAGGCTGGTCAGATGGTAACACTGGGTCAGGTGAACACAGCAGCTTCTTAGGCCACTCAAGCTCTATGCAGTGATAACTGTGGAGACTGGAACAAGAAATGACAATTTAGTCAATGACTATGTGACTAATGAGAAGTGGGTAGATATGGAAAACCTCATTCGAGTTGCCATGACCATTCTCTGTTGCTTGGATTCATTCACCATTCACTATCACCAGTTGTACTAATTAAATCTTCAGAACTCTTCCAGGATCTCTATCGCCCTCTTTGCTTCCATAAGTCAGATCAGGGTTTTCTGCCCGCAAAGGTGAAATTCAGAGTCAACATTTACTGAATGAGGAGTATGTGCCCAGGACTGGCCTACCTGCTTTCATATCTATGACCATTGAATCCTTTCAACAACACTGGGTGGGTATTAATACAATCGCCATTTTTATAAAAGAGGACAGAGAGACTCAGAGAGGTCAAGTAAGCAGCCTAAAGCCATATGGCTAGGAATAGCACAGAGAGGATTAAATACACAAGTAGGAATTGAACAAAACCATTGCGACTTGAATTCTGGTGCTCTCTCCTCCAGCCCTGCTGTCCTCTTTCTTGGGAAAAGAAACCACCAGCAGGGCTGTCTGAATTATCTGGCTGATAGACTGTGTAGCTATCAAGATAGCAGAAGAGAAAAAATGTGAATTTTCATAAGATCTGTAACCAACCCCTGACTGCAGGGCCTAATCTCATATCACACTACCAAAGTGACCACAGAAACCAGAGGAAATTATGAGTCTTTGTTCTCGCCAACTTAGTACATAGTAGATGCTCCAATTTTTTTAATAAAATCCACATAGATGTCTGTCAGTGTGGGTGCCATTTAGAGCTTTTCAAGTATATTAAGATGTCAGTGACCTGAATATCACTCATTAGTGTTTTTTGGTAGAGATTTGATTCATAAAAGTTACATAAAAAAGAAGCTATCAGTCTTATAATTTAAGAAATATACAATTTATTTCACAAATTGACCATACTACTAAAATAATAAACAAGATTCTCTGCCATGTTCTCAATGGCTAAAAAGAAACCTCACTTCTAGAGCTATTTATATACATGCACCCAAAATTACACTGGTGGACTGCATCAGCGTCCAATATTACTGAGAGCGTAAATAGATTATACTTAGCTCTGTCCTGTTCTAGACCAGCCAATGCCAAAATCGAAGCTCTCCCAAAGAGAAACATGGAAACAAACAATTTTTTAGTGCTAGTCTGTGTTCGTGTCTTCTAAACAAACTTAATTAGCCTCTATTATGTAGTCTCAAAATGAAAATGAGTCTAATGATGCAAAATAACAATAATCAAAGAATAAATACTGTTTTTATCTTAGAGAACTGTCTATTATTCACTGTTTCTGAATCTGGCTGTGTATCAATCATTTGGGGAACCTTAAAAAACACACTCTGTGGTTCCATGCTAGACCTTTTGAACCAGAACATCTGGAGGTAGTACCCAAGAACCTGAATTTTTAACAAGTTCTCAGGGTGATTCTAACACAAGTAACCCATGGATCAGCACTTGGGAATCACTAGCAACCTGAATCCTGTGTCTGGTCCAAAACAGGTGCTCAATGCTTGCTGAAGCAATGGGAGAAGAGGCAGGAGAGGAAGGTGAGAACTAGTAGCGAGACCGTGGCGGGTTGAAGTTGCAGCAATTTTTAAAGCATCACAAATGAAGCTGTTGATACTGACTATATTCCATAGTCTCTACAACATCTCAAGGTTCTTCATTCTACAGTTTAACATGAACAAGAGAAAACTCACACATAATTAAATGAAGAACATAGTTCAAAAAGCAGTTAATTGTATTTATATTTAAAAACCAGAGAAAAACCACATAACTAAAACATACCAATCTTTTCTCCTACTTCCTGCCAATGGAAGGTCCTTTCATTTATTTCTAACAGTTTTTAATATTCTCTGAGCCACAATAAAATTTTATGTGATGGAGATTAGAGAAGCTATGCTGTTTGAAAGTTTGGCTGCAGAGTCTGCATTTCATGCCACTTCACTACATTTTGTTAAGGATTTCCCTCTTCACCAAAAGGATTAGTTTTCTTCTCACTTCTTTGAATACTCTTCTGAGGTTGTTAGTGTGAACTAGGTTAATCTCTTTTTTAACATATAAAAGATGAACAAACAAAATGTTTGATATATTTTATTTTTTTCAATAGAACACTAAATTTAGTCTTCGAATTCTCTGTTTGGTAAGTTTCCAGCTACAAGGTCTTGGCTTCCCTTGAGCACAGTTTGAAACAAAATAATGCAGTTTGTTCCTCCGGCTGGAACATGCAGAGTGGAGTGTGCAGGCAAAGAGACCCTGGCCCTGGTCCAGCATTTCAAACCTTCTTAAACTGCCATTCTCATCTCTGCTTCAAGGGCCGCAGATAAGCAAACAGGATTAGCTATTTCTAGTCCAGAACAGCTAGGAAAGCTTTACACACATCATTCAGGTACCCAACCCATTACACAGGCTGGCATAGACATGATCAGGTGGAGTTCTCAGGAAAGAAGTAAAAATGAAGTTAAAGCTGAAAAGTTCTGTAGTCTACAAGCTGGCCCTTCTTAGATCACTAGACCAGGTGGTGCTAAGTCAACAGATGCTATTAGTGGCAGTGGGTGGGACAGGATTGGGAAGGTATCCATCCCTTTACTCCAACAGTGAAGCACACACTAGGAGCCAGACCTGAGGGCGCTGGGGGAGAGAGAAGTATCACCCACCACTCTCCAGGCCGCCAGTGTCCAGGTCCTGCCTGAGGCCCACATTCTCTGGGACTAATTTTTGTCTACTTAGTTGGGAAGAAACCGACAGATATTAGTTTAGCGTTTTTTTCCTTCTCTAAATGAGGTAATATCAGAATAGTACTAATTCTTTTTAGAGTTATGGGTACCACACCAATCATTAGGTGTGGAGGCTCAATTAATTAGGTGATAGTCTTGCCACTAAAGTGTGTTTCCTTCCTAAGAACTTGTTTTAAAAAGCACCTGCAGAATAAAACAAATATAAGTTCCTTTGGAAAGTAACTTGCCTTTATCATCATTTGACCGGATATTCCTAGTTTTCAAAACTTCTTGCAGTACCGCTAAATTACAGAAAAGACAATTAGGGCCAAGATGCACAGGGCCTAGAAGGAACTGCAGTACATGAAATCTGAAGCCACAGTGAGTTAGGGAAGACAAGCCCCCAGGTACTCGCCAAGGCTGTGCTCACAGCAGGAGACCAGCACAGGTGGGGCTGGGGGATACCCGAGTCTAACACCACGCGTGGACAGAGTGGGCTGAATCTGAACAGCGCTCGTGGAAATGGGGCTTCAGTTAATAGGGGGAGTGTGCCAGTTAGAAATTCACATATTGGCCTTCTGTTTCCCTGGAGCCAAGAGTTGTGCCAGGCAGAGAGAAACTGCTCACTAAATCTGAAGTAAAAAGCTTAGATGTGCATTCAAAGGCAATGGCCAGGCTGAAGTTCTTTCTGTGATTTCAGATCTGTGGTCGACAGAATCATACTAAGAATATTTCTCTGTGTACAAGTGTCAAGGGGAACTCATGACAAACGGAGAGTTACTTGGGAGACAGTATGAGGTAGTAAGAAGGGGGTTGGCTTGGAGCCAAGAGAAGTGGGCTTTAATTTGATCTCTGCTGGTCATCTTAGACAGGGTACTTCAACTTTCCAAGTGCCAATATTCTCATCTGCAGAAGAAGAATAAAACCAACTAGCTCCTAGAGTTGCTGCAAGAACTAAAAAAAAAAAATATATAATTGGAACAGTGCCTGGCACATAGTAGGTGGCTCAAAAAGGTTAACTTAAAAAACTTTTTAAAGGGTATGGGGGAGAATTGGGGACCTCCTCTATAAAACATCTAGTACAAATCTAAATAAGGGTGTTCTACACGCTTAGTCCATGGATGATGTCAATAAGCCTCTTGGTAGTCTTTGAGCTATTTACAAGCTACACAAGAAGCTCCTCTAATTAGTATATAATCAAGATTTATTTTTTTACCCAAAACAGTATTACTCAGCTCCACCAGCCACCTTATCCACCAGATTTGGCTCAGACTATCTTTTTGGCTCTTTATGAGAATTCTCAAACTCCCTCAGTGGGATGGATATTCTTAACAATATTCCTCTGGCTCTTGTGACAGTTCCCATAGAAGGATTCTGACAACAGTTTGAGAGGTGGCTCCAAATCATAATCTGGTCCCCAAGGCAAGCACTTTGAGACAGCTAAGATTCATTTGGAGGTGTAATTCCTGGATGTCTCTCCCTTTTCTGAAGCCAAAGCCTCCCTTCCTCTGACACCCCATCATAGTGACCTACTTGCATATCCATCTCCCCCATCTAGGAGCAGACCTTGGGCAGGTTATTCCATCTCTCTGAGTAGATGGGCCATTCTGTAAAATGAGGACAAATCGATCTTCTAGGACTGTTGTTGGAATGACATGATATCATTTCTATAAAGGTCTCATTTTAGACCTACCTGCTATCCGTAAGGGTTACCAAAAAACAATAGGAATTAAACTCAGATATTAAAATCTGGAAGAAAAATGGAGCCTCTCTGCTAGAAAAAATCACACTGAAGTATTTACATTAGAGAACACAATTTAGTTAAGCCTCCCATATTTATCATTTATAAAGGAAAACAATCAATATACATTAACTGAGCAAAGAGAACAAAAACTTACATTTCTCTTATACAGAATATCACAATTTTATTGAGCGAGAAAACCTGAAATGAATACTACCTGACTCTGAACTAAATATTGCTGAGTTTGTCTCTATTGATGCACAGTCATTTTTATAGGAGATGGAGCTCCAGAGTGTTTGACAGCTTTTATCTTTCAGATGCTTTATGGGTCTGAGGAGCATTAAGCCTACATCTCATCAAACAAAATTGAGAAAACTGTGGTTTGTCAAGGTATGACAGGTCACATCTGGATTTGTCAAGAGATGGTCATCAGAAACCTCAGGCTAAAATAGCCTTTGCATTCCCTGTCATCGAAAAGATAATAAAAAGCCACAATTGAGGAAATAAAAGGCAACAATTAGAAAACTTTTAACTATGAAATTGGAGAAGTCCAAAGGTTTGGATAAAACTGATGTCTGCTCAGCTACTTTATCCCCACATTATTATTATTATTGCACATAACTGATCAGGATGCTGCTGATCACATGTAAGACATAAGGAGACCCCTTCTCTCTAAAGAGGTTTCTACTATCAACCAGTAAAATTCAGAACTCAGTTAAAAGTTAACTATTCGTAAAAAAAAAAATGTTTTTTTGGGCTGGCCCCTTGGGGGCATGGTTAAGTTTGCGAGCTCTGCTTCGGCGGCCCAGGGTTTTGCCGGTTTGGATCCTGGGTGCGAACCTAGCACTGCTCACCAAGCCGTGCTGAGGCGGTGTCCCACATAACAGAACCAGAAGGACCTACGACTAGGATATACAACTATATACTTGGGGGGGGTGGCAGGGGGGGCTTGGAGCTTTGGAGAGAAAAAGGAAAAAAATCAGTTTTTTAAGTCAAAGTAATACATGTTTCTAGCCTTAAAAACAAAACAGCAAGTGAAAGGCTTAAACTGAAAAACAGCAGTCTGTCTCACGATACACAATTCATAGTAATCACGTTTAACACAATATTTACCTCCTTATTTCTAAATAACTATTTCTTGATTTCAAATTTTAAACATTAATATTTGGCTTCCCATTATGTCATTACATTATTAATTTATTACAGACATATACATACACTATATGCCAGAATGTTCAAAGAGCTTTGCAAGAATTAACTCATTTTAATTTTACTTGACTTGAGGTCATCGGTGACCAGAACAAAAGCTGTTTCAGTGAGAGGTGGGGGTGAAATCCTAACAGAAGACTGAGGAGAGAATGAGAGGAGCAGAAGTAGACAGTAAATAGAAATAACCCTTTTGAGGAATTCTGTTCCAAAAGGGAGAATAGAAACAGGATACAGGGGATGTGGGTCAAGGAAGTTTTGTCTTGTTTTTAAGTTTTGGAGATGCTATACCATGTTAGCAAGCTCATGAGAATGCACCAGTAGAGAAGGAAAAAATAAAGGTGCAGGAGAAAGGAGCTTGCTGCTGGAGGAATTTCCTTAAGGTGGTAAGAAGGAAACTGAAGTGTCACCTTCTCCATAAGACATTCCTTGGCCATCTGCTTAAAATTGCAGTCCCTGCCACCTCACCACTCCCCGTCTGCTCTCCTTATTTTACTCCTTAGTACTTCTCATTAGCCACAGTACTATATATTTACTAAAGGTCTACCCTACTAGCATGTAAGCTTCCTGAGGACAGGGATTTTTGCCTATTTGTTCACTGTTGTATCCCCAGGGTTCACAACAGTGCCATGAAAAATATTTGTCGAATGAAGTCAGGTGGACAAGAGGAGAGGTTGGCCCGAGAGAGGCCAGACACTTCACCCACATGGAGAAGGCAGAGTGGAGGAGCAGAGACCTCAGGAGGCTGATCAGTGTGGCCGGAGCTTGTACCATCTCTTCTGAGAGCTTCCATTAGATAAGTATAGAATTCCAGGTTAGAAATAATTTTCCCTTAGAGGTTCAAGACGTGGTTTCACTGTCTTCTGGTTTCTAGAACTGCGACTGCAAAATCTCATGCAATTTTGATTCTTAACCTTTGTACAAAGACTAGTTTGTCTCTATCCTTGTATTGTAAAAGTTCATGATAAAGGCGCTTGGTATCTTCTTTTTAAACTTTCCAAAAATTCTGAAATATATACATATACACATACATATAAAAGTATGCATATCACATAAGCAACTTTTAAAGGAAAAAAACCTTAAGACTCCAAAACCCAGCACCTAACTCAGTGGTTGGCAAACGACAGCCTGAAGGCCAAGTTTGGCCTGCTTCCTATTTTTGTAAATAAAGCTTTGTTGGAACACAGCCACACCTACTAGTTTACTGACTGTAAACTACAAGGTCAGAGTCCAGTAGTTGCAACAAAGACCATGGCCTATAAAGCCACATTTTTTTCGGATCCTTTACAGAAAAATATGCTGATCCCTAACCTAGCTCAAGACTGAAAACAATACTTTTGATATCCCCCATATGCCTCTTCCCAACTATACTCTTCACTCCCTTTGGGAAACTACTACCTAAATTTGGTGTTAATCATTTCATTTTTTTCCCCCTTATAGCCTGTATGTATCCCTAAATGATATACCATATAGTTTTTCTTACCTGAATTTTATATGAATGAAATCATACTGTATATTCTTCTGCACCTTCTTTCTTTTACTTAGAATTCTGTATCAGAAACCCAATTATGTTGATAGCGTAGTTCATTTTCACTGACACAGTGTTCCATTGTATGACTAGGCCACAATTTATCAGTTCTCTGTTGATGGTTAAGTGGGCTCTTTGCAGGTTTAACAACAAAAAAAATAATGCTGCTATGAACATGCTTGAACATGTATCCCACCATACAGGACCAAGCAGTGTGTGTAGGTAACACATACACACACAATTCCAGCCAGGAGTGGAACTGCTGAGTGTTGGGCATATGCAAATAGTTTTGAGCCACATACTTTTCAGAGAGAAGTTCTCTAATACATTTCCAACACTTGGCTTTATCAAACATCTGATTTTTGCGAACATAGTGTTTTAATTTGCTTTTCTATGATTACTAATGTGGTTGAGCGTCTTTCCACATATTTATTAGCCATTTGTGTTTCTTCCTTGAAAAGCCTATTTGTGCTTTTCACCAATCTTTCTATCGATAGATTTGTCTTTTGCTTTTTAACTGAAGTACTTCTTTATATATTTCAGTTATTAATCCTCTGTCACTCTTTCATATGGCAAATAGCCCATTCTAGCTTGTGACTTGTCTTTTCATTCTCTGAATAGTATGTTTTAATGAACAAAAGTTCACGATTTTAATCTCTTCCTTTATACAATGTATATTTTGGATTATTTAATTTAATCTTTCTCTACCCCAAGATCAGAAAGATTATTCTATTTTGTCTCCTAAAAGTTTTAAAATTTTGCCTTTCACATTTAAGTCCTTGATCCATTTGGCATTGTTTTGCATATGGTGTTAAGAGAAATTGTCTTCCCTTTCTTCCCCATGTGGATAATCAGTTATTGAAAAGTCCATCCGTTCCCCCAGATTCTACAATGCCACCTCTGTTGTATATGAAGGGCTCATATGTACACATGTGTTCTGTTCCTGCAATCTCTATTCTGTTCTGTTGGTCTATTTGTGGTATTCCTCTACTCTTATTAGTGTCTTAATTATTATAGCTCTATAAAAAGTTTTGATATCTGGTAAAGCTAGCTTCCACAACCCATTCTTTTTCTCAAGGATGTCTTGGCTCTTCCTCTGGCTTTTCTGTATTAAGTTTAGAATAAGTTTGCCAAATACTATGCAAAATCCTAAGGATTTTGAATGGAATTGTATGTGATCTATCGATTACTTTGGAGTGAAATGACATCTTCAATATGTTTGGTCTTCCTTTAATGAACATGGTCATTCTTTTTCTCCATCTATTGATGGTAATATGAGTTTTTCCTTTAACATGTTAATGTGATTAAGTTATTAATTATTATATTAATAGATTTTATAGTATTATCAACCTTACATTTCTGGAATAAACCCAACTCAGTTATTATGAATTAGATTTTATGCATTGCTACTATTTTTTTATGACTTTTACAGCTATGTTAATGACTGAGATTGGCTGATAAATTTTCTTTCTTGTAGTGTCTCCTTGCGTGGCTGAATGTCAAGGTTACATAAGCGTCACAAGACAAGCTGGAATGTTTTTTCTCTTTTTTTCTAGACCCTTAAGGTGTTTGTCTAAGACTGAAATTATCTGTTCCTTGAGATGTTTGATAAAACACACCTGTAAAACCATCTGGGCTGAGCGTTTTGGGGAAAAAAAATTTTAGATATCAATTCAATTTCTATAAATTAAATGATCTATCCAATTTTTCCATTTCTTCTTGATTCAATTTTGGCAAATTATATTTTTCTGCCCATTTCACCTTAGTTTTCAAATATTGGTATAACATTGATAGCAGTATTTTCTTCCTATTTTTAAAATTTCTGCTGCATATGCTCTTTGTGCTTATTGCTTTATTACTTTATTTCATTTTAGTTTGGGGAAGGAGCAGAAATAACTGTGTGTTTAATATACAACATTTATCTAAACAAAATCACACAGAAGGTATATTCTTCCTTTTCTATAAGATGGAGGAAATAACAGAACCTACTACAAACAGTTGTTGTGAGGATTAAATGAGTTAATAGACGCAAAGTGCTTGGCAGTGTCTGACACATATTAAGGGCTCAAAAATATTATAATTACACCATAGGGACTTCACTCCCACTAATATGATGTCCTGTTTTTGTTCTACTGAAGTTCAATACTCCAAAGCAGCAGTAACTGGTTATGGACTAGACTCTCAAATGTACTCTTATTCTACTCAGCCTCATAAAGACACAATGTTAAATCTGGCTGGCAACACTGTCAATCTGAAACATAGTCTGGGTTTTCAGGCCCTGAGATTATGAACTGCACTTCTAATTTAAATAAAAAGCAAAACAAAGCAAGGGATCTACTGTTTTTTCCCTTGACGACAAGGGCCATGCTTTCATCATCTACTATGTGATATGAGCCTAGCACATAGCAGGCAATCCAAAAATCATTAGTTTTTCACAAGCAAAAAATGCCAAAGAAATAAAATAATGAAGTTCTGCTGAAAACTATAAAGAAAACTCTAATAGCCTAAGTTTTCCTTATTAGGTGCCTTGTATTCATAGGTAAACACACAACTGATTTTATCCATAGGCCCTTCGCTACAGAAATTCCCACTCTAAGAAGCTCTTTTACCCTTCTAACACAGAGGTACCTCTTAGGCATTCTACTCCTAGTTAATTTCTATACGTAAGTTTCAGCTCAAAAGAAAAAAAAAATTACTGTAAGCAGATATCGAACTTTTGTTAATAATATACTTACTCAATTATTTAGGAGGATGTATACTGATGTCTGTGATTTACTTTGAAATGCATCAAAAAATAAGATGGATTGATGGATGGTATAAGGGATGGATAGATGAATAAATATGTGCCAAAGCAAGCATAATAAAATGTTAATGGCAGAATCCAGGTAGAATTATATGGGTGTTCACTGTAAAATGATTTCAACTTTCTATGTTTGAGAATTTTCATAATAGAATATTGGGAAAAATATAAACTCCTATACTTACCAAGTTTAAAAAGTTAAAATAAAAACAATATGAAAAATAGTTATATATATAGCAGAAGTTATTACAATATAAAAAGAGCTCATTCCAATTTATAAAAGACACAAAACAAAACCAAGAGCCATATACAATAAACGGGAAAAGACATTACCAAAATACAAATAGGAAATAAATCTATGGAAAATGTTCAGTTCTAATAAAAGAAATTAAAAATAAAGCAAACCTGCAATAGCATTTTATGCCTTTTTTATTAGCAAAATTAAAACATATAAAGAACACATACACAACTCTGGCAAGGCTGCAGTGAAATGGTACACTCACATACAGCTGGCAGCATTCACTATAAACAAGCACACCACGTCTAGGAAGCAATCTGGCAGTTCATAGGTCACTTATCAAGTGCTTATCAAGTCATTTGACCTGGTGGCCCCACTCCTTAGAAAATGAACTCTTTCATCAAAAGCAGCCAAAAGATGTTCACTGCAGTGTTATCTACTAAAGGATTAAACTATGAACAACGTAAACGGCCATCAAGAGAAGAAAGATCTAGTAAATAATGACACATCAGTATAATAGAACATGATATAGATGTAAAAAATGACAATGATGGAAGCTTATGTGGAAATATACAAAGTGTTCATAACACACAATCAAATGGAAAACTATAATTGATTGTGAAACTATAAGAATAAATGAAATGTGCAGCAGTACTGTAAAGGAACATGAATAATTAATGAAAATGACATGTTACTATCAGAGGGGACTGTGGCTGATCTCTTTTTCTAAAGTTTTCTTTAATCTTCCTGATGCATCTTTCAATTAAAATAAAATAATTAAAAGACTCATCTCAAGACTGTCTACTCACAGTGCTGAGTTTGCTGCAAATGATGAGTATCCGGCGTTCGTAGAGCATACTGGCGTACAGATGTAACATGTTGTTTACATCCACAGCCACAAAATATTCCGTCAGATTTCTCTAGGAGAAAGAAGAAGGGAAGGTTTGTGACTTATTTTGTTTGTTCTTATTACAAGCAGCATCTAATAAAAGCAAAGAAACAGAAAATACTCAGGAAGTATACTTTCCTCTTCCCCCGTCCTATTCTTCCTACCTGTGAGAGCAAACCTCAGTCATGTATAAAATCATGAAATGTTAAGTTGGAAGAGCCCTTCGAGATGAAGTAGTCTGAGCAATTACACCTCTGTGTGGTGATTACAGTTTACAACATGAGGTCATATATAGCGCTGCACTGCTTTTCAAATCAGTTCTGAAAGGTGAGCAGGACAGGAAAGAAGTCTGCAATCTTACAAATGAGGAAACCAAGATCAAAAAGTCTGATGAGCGATGAAGACAGGACTGCATCTCAGATCTTCTGACCCCAGCTCCTAGAACTTGCCCAATGCACTGTGCCATACATCTAAGCAAAAGAAGGTACCCAGGGACCAAAATGCTCCTGGCACAGAGCCTGGTTCTGTCCAATAGATCCCACCCGAAAGGCCGGGCATGCTCCTCTCCTGTCATCACTGCTGGTGTCCCCCTCCTCCACAGTTGACATTCTCTATAATGGCTCAGCTGGAATTAAAGCAATTTTGAAGATTTACAATTTCCAGGTATTTCACTCAAAAGGAAAAAAAAAATCAAAGACAAGCAGCAGCAAGTTGTGACAAAGCAGTGTTTTAACTAGCTTTTGTCTGTAGCCTGGGCTTCATTCCTTTAATTAGTACTATAGATTGGTACTCTTCAGATTTCAGAAAAAATGTAATGTGTTTCATTTCTGCAACCCTTTCTATACCCACCTGAATTTAATAATACACATGAATATGCTAATTTCTTCAATGTTACAGGTTTTCAATGCCACACAATATAATCTTCTGAAAATGAAGGGAGCTGGGGAGGGAAGGAACGTTATTGCTAGGGGTTGCAGTTTATAATGATGAAAGATCTGTAACCCATAAATCCAAGTATACCAGGTGGATTTTACATGCAAAATAGCATAAAGTGCTTTTCAACAATATTATGGGTTGGGAATAAGAATGGGCACTTATCTTATGATTTATTATTGTTGGATTGGAGTACCAGGTTAACTATTGACCTTTCTAAATAGTGAATTAATAGCTCCATATACTGACTACCTACCAAGTACTAGGCACTGTACCAGGTACTTTTCTATGCATGATCTTATGCAATCTTCACAAAAATCCAGTGAGGTATTAGTCTTTCCAATATACAGATAAAGTATGTCTGGGAGAGATTCAGTAAGTGGTAGAGTCAGATTTTGGACTCAGATCCAACTCCATAGCCCACACACTTTCCCTTGCATCACACTGTCCCTCTTAAATACTTTTAAATATCTACAATACACAAAGTTTTACAAATATTATTTTACTTAATCTTGTAACCACTCCTTGAACAGGTATTATTATCTCTATATACAGATAAGAAGGCAGGCACAGAGAAAGTGAAGTAATTTGCCCAAGATTGTACAGTAAGTGGATAAGGCATTATTCAGTCTTGGGTGGGTTTGTCTCTAAACCTGTACTTTTTTTTTTAATACCACTAAAAATAGTAGGTAAAAGTTTTGTTTGTAAAAAGAAAGCATAGCATAGGAACAAAGCAGGATCAAAGTATGCTCAAAGAAAGAGAAAAAACATTTCTGTTAAGGGGCCGGCCCAGTGGCATAGTGGTTGAGTTTGCACGCTCCACTTTGGCAGCCTAGGGTTCATGAGTTTGGATTCTGGGCGTGGACCTGCACAGTGCTCATCAAGCCATGCTGTGACGGCATCCCACGTACAAAATAGAGGAGGATTGGCATAGATGTTAGCTCAGGGATGATCTTTCCAAAAGAGTAAGACTGGCAACAGATATTAGCTCAGGGCCAATCTTCCTCACCAAAAAAACACCAATCACATTTCTGTTAAAAATTATTGTTATCCCTTTTCTTGAGCAATCCTTATGTGCCAGACAATAGTTATTTGGCTTGTGTTCTCTCTAATCTCAACAACCATGAGAAAGGCATTATCATCTCCATTTTATAGATGGGAAAACTGAGGCTCAGGAAGGTTAAGTGGTCTTCCAAAGGTCACCCAGCTAGAAAGGGCCAAGTTTCAAAACCAGGTCTCCTGACTTTAAAACTCTTGCTCTACTCACCACACCAACTTGCCTCTTGACAAACTCAAAAAACAAAACAAACAAAAAAGGCAGTCTGAATTCATCAACAAGTATCTCTCTTGCCGGTGGACTGAGGAGTGCTGAGCTAATGAAGTCAGGGTGGGGTTTGTTCTGAAGACAGTGACATGGCAGAGCTATTCTCGCAAACAAAAATACAAGGCCCTCAGCTGAGCATTTCAGTAAAATGCTTAACTGCTGATGAATTACATGAATTTTTCTTTTAGGAGAGGATGGAAGTAAAAAGAAAATAGAAATGAGGAGCTTAAAGAAGGCCAGAAAGCCCATTAGCACTTTTGACAGATCCAAAGATAACTCTGAAGCCACCAAAACGTGGCCTCAAGAGTCTGCCAAGAAGCTTCACGCTGGGTAGAAATATGTTACACAGCTTGCCGTCCAAATAGGGAGACACAGCGTCAGAGACAAATCCTGCACCTTATTTTGGTGGGAGAAAAAAAAAATCACAAGGATACTTTTGAGGATGGGGAAGGGAACATTTCTGAAATAAAAACACCACTTGGTTGAGGCATAACCCCCAGGTCCAATCAGGTTCTGAGGGATTCAGGTGCTTGTTCCAAAAGCTCGACACAGGTATGTTAAAAATATGTAACATTTAGCCAAATTCTCTCTAAACTGTCATGTACTTTTTTTGGTATTTCTCATCCCATCTGTGCTGATTACCAAGATATTTGTGTCTAAACAGAAGCTGTCTTTCTTATCTGCTTCCTCCCCTGCCTCTTTCCTTCTGGGATGCCACCCGCCGAGGACAGTGGGAGTGGGTGGGAGTGGTGACAGCCCTGGGAACCTCACCCAGCCATGGGAGCACCTGTGGGGCAGAGGGGACCTCAGCAACTGCAGGGAGGACTTGCATTTCCTACCAAGTCTCATCTCAGAAGAAAATCCCTCTGAGAGAGGGGTCTTCTTCTCCGAGCCTTTAAGCATCCAGTGGCTTGAGCCACAACACTCCTCAATTTCTCAGACCTGCCATGCTTTTTCAGGCCTTTACTTCTGCTGTTTCCTCTGCCTAGAATGCTCTTCTCTTCCTTGAGGACACCCATTTACATTTCAAGACTAAGCTCAAATGTCACCTCCTCCTAGAAGTCTTCCTTGACTCCTCATTTGGCCCTCCATTGTTCTTCCATGGCAATCTGTCTATATCTTATAATCAATCAGTTACAAGTACGTTTTTCCCACTAGACTGAGGTCCATTTGGGTAGAATGACGTATCTCATCATCTACCAGTTTGATGAAAGAATGAATCAATGAGTGAAGAAAGTAACTGACTGAAGACTACTGCTGCTTAGCTCGAGTGTGAGGCAGTGGCGTAAGAGAAACACACCAGCGAAGGTGGTATATCAGGAAGAACATAGCATTTGACTTCAGAAAACCTAGGCTGAGTTGGATGAAGTCATCAATGACTTAGTAATGGTGAAGGGTCCACAGAAAAAGAATTGGCACTGGAGACTCACAAAGTCAGGTAAGCCAGGTGGAGAAGAGGGGGCTTTTTAAGGTTTCTGTGGCTACATTTACTAAAAGTGTAAAGAAATACGTGGTTTGTTTATCAAGTAACTGCAGGGGTGGGGCTGGGGGACATTGTTCACAGAAGCAAGTGTTCATTTCACAGCCAGGCCATCCTGTTTCTCAGATGAGTAAGACCAGAGTGCAGGGAATGGGGAATAAGGAGAAGAGATGGCTTCCATGGCCAGTTGTCCTGTCCAGATTGCAGCCAGAACCTATCATGAGTTTACATTTGTAAAGGTATGCCACTCTCCCAGCACTTTGAGTCCATGGAATTAAGTCTTCAACCTCCCATTTCTGTCTCCTATAATCAGTCAATCAACAAACACTTACTTGACTCCTACTATGTGCTTAGTACCATCCTGGGAGCAAGAGTGGCATTAGACCCAGAAACCCAGTGCGCAAAGTTCTGTGGTCCAGGCTATACAAGCTCCAGGGCTGGCTAAGAAGGGAAGATTCAACTCTGCTGGATGGATATGGGGAGAAGACTTGACAGAGGAGAAGATATTTGGTCTGGGCCTCCCAAGGGGGGTTCACTCAGTGGACAGAGGGAAAAGCATATTCCAGGCAGAGGCAAAGCAAGGAAGAGAGAGGAGCTCCAAGCGGGTCAGTAGAGTGAAGGGTAGCGAGCAGGGCAGGGGACATGCTGGGGCAGGGAGCTGGGCTCAGATCCTGCAGGAGCCTAGACTTTACTCACAGGTAATAGGGAGCTGCTGAAGGATCACGATATGACTATATTTGATCTTTTTAGAAAGATTTTCCTAGAGGTGCTGTGGAAGGTACACAGGAGAGGGCAAGTAGGAGACAGAACCGTCAGTTAATGGGCTACTGCCATATTCTGGGAAAGAATGATGAAAACAAATACCATTTAGAGGAGAGCTTTGGATGCGGATGTGACAGATCTCTGTAAAGTGGAATCACAGGACTTGACAATGAATTAGACTTGGGAAGAGGGGGAGGAAAAATCTTGGAGAACCCCCAGACTTCCAGGTTACTGTGCACCACACTTGTCCACTTGCCTAACCAGTTTTTCAAAGGGACAGTCCATTCATTTAACGAAGGATCAATCTTCCTTCTAAAGAACCATCAATCCTGTCAAACATGGTGTCACTGGCCACTTAGTCTTAGGTCTAGTGTCCTGGATTATAATGCCACCATGGCTAAGCCTAAGTAAAAAACCCCTTTATTCCCTGACAATTCACTTCTCTGTGGACTCATTTGCCAGGAAAGGAAAATCTTGTTTAGAGGCACTATTTCCTATTTCACTATGTCCATCCTCAAGTTTAAGCATCCTTTCACTTATGTCCCTGTGAGCATTCTCCTATCCACCTAGCATTTATTACCGAGGAAGGTCTCTGGTTAGCAGAGAAGAGCAGCCAGGAGCTGAGTTGCAGAAGAGGGTGTGCTACACAGGCTCCTTAGACTCTCCAGGCCTCCCTTTCTCATCTCTATGAAGAAATGGAGGTGGAGGTCCTTTTCAGCTTTAATCTGCTGTGGCTCTAAACCCAGACAAAGAGGAAGGGAAGGCACCTGGCAAAAACCCCATTTCCCCCAGGAGAAGTCCCATAATGGTTCCTCCCTTCTAGCTGCCCCTGCTGGCTCCTGTGCCGATCCAGGTGGCTAGGGACTTCAGGCTCACTGTGATCCAAGCCTGGGGTTAGGAAGCAGGTGGGGGCAGGAGGTGAGGGTGGGGTGGAATGGGATGGGGATGGGAGGGGATATAGTGGAGCTTAGAGAAAAAGCGTCTTAGGTTCAATACCTAAGGGAAATGAGATAATCCCCAAACCAAAGAACCGACTCTAAGCTGGGTACTCCTTGGAGCCTCTGAAACAGATGCTAGTCTGCCCCACGGTCTGTCATTTTATTAGTCTTTGTGACTTTCGGCTTCATACACAGTGCAGATGATAAAGACTTACTGTATGTACTGTGTCTGGAAGAGGCTTCTGAGGCCAGACGCTTGGTTTTGTCAATGGGGCTTACTTCCTAAAATAACTCCTCCTCAGATTATTTTACCATAATGTCAACCTTTAAAACCCTCAATTGACTTCTTTTTAAAGAAGAATTTAGGTTACCTTAGTTGTGTGGGATTCTCAAAAGGGAATTATAAATTTGGATTCAAAATTGTCTGAGAAAGAATCCCACAAACTCAAATAAGCAATCAAATCAGAGAAATACATTATAGAAAAGCAAGCAGAATTTACCCGGAGGTCAACTTTTATCCCTCTGTGTGAATGGGAAACCCATTAGAATAAACAATTACCTGACAACTCTTAAGAGCAACAATGGAATTCTCTATAATCTCAGCAGTCGATAATAGGTCTTCTACCACCACAACTTTGTTTATTTTTGAAAGTCACGATGAGTTCATAAATCTTTCTACATCGTGGCGAATCTTTTGACAAAGCAAAGTCTGGGCAATGTTATATGTAACTGTCCATTCTAAATGCTTTCCTCGCGTCATTAAGCACTTGGTATGACACAAGCCAGATAATTAAGACAGGTTTGCTTAATATTTCAAATAAAGGTCTGTATGATTATCCATTAATCAAAAGTGAACTTCAAAACCTGGCCGCTAAAAAATCCCTTATACCACCAGTTTACAATGTAATTATTAGTACATATCTGTTCATGATCTGTGACTTTTTTTCAATGCAGGTCAACTGTTTAAAATTTATAAAGATTTATGCTCATTTAATTATTGCCTGTATAAAATTCACTCCTACATGTGTTATCTTGATAGACTGAGAAAACCCTGATGAGCAATTACATACTGATAGTTTTTCAGTGAAAAGGAAGAAAATATTTTTACAAAGAAATTGTAGAAATAATGAGAATTAACTTTAACAGGCATCTGAAAGTGAAAAAAATTAATTTTCTATGTTTGCTTTTTATTAACGTCTTGCAGATACACGGCCCAAAAGTCAAGTGAAAGGAACACTTATTTTTTTCTTCTCCTGGGGTGGCTGCATTGCTCATTCATTCATTCAGTTAGTCATTTCATAAATATATATTGAGCATCTACTATGTTCTAGGTATTGTGATAATTACGGACATACAGTGATGAAAAAATGTCGTCCTTATGGAAGAAGAGATGAGATTATATAAATACACAATTAATTTCTTCAGAAGGGTACAGGAAGACATGGAGCCTGAGGCCAGGATGCAGCAGCATCTCAGTGTGGGATTAGATTGAACCGAGTATGAATCCTGGTTTTGGCATTACTGGCTGGGTGACTAGGGCAAGTTACTTCATATCTCTGGGTTTCATTTCTCTTCAGAGCAGGGATAACAATCACACCATAAGGCTGCCGTGAAGCTTTCATGATAGAACAAATAGAGCCTGACCTGCTCCACAGTGGGCGTTCAATCAATACCAGATCCTTTCTCTCCTTCTTACATTAACCCTTCTCTGAAGCCGTCCAGAAGAATATGATATCTGGTGACATAATCAAGTTCCATATCCCAAAATCCTTTTACCCTTTGCTTAGTTTCTTAAGTTCAGAATGTCCCTTAGAGGAGATAATCAATAAATGTTTACAGAACACCTCCCATATTACAGGTACTGGAGTCCTGGACTCCATTCCTTGTACTATTTCCAAGCTTCAGAAATTCTGATGTCAACGGCACCTGCTAAGAGACTTTTGTGGCCAAACAGGCATTCCATGAAAAGAAAAGTACTGATCTTCACAACCAAGAATGTCAGCAAAAACCTAGAAAGACAAGCTCCAAGAAGTCATGTACCCTAGCCCTCAGCCACAACTCAGCCCTCAGAGGGGTTAAGACTAGAATTCTAGGAAAGCTGAGGGAAGAAGGGAAAGAAAAGGACCACCAAAAGCAGCATCTCTGTTGCACGAGGCATTGAACTTGGAACTTTACATTTAATACTTCATTTGCTTCTCCCACTTTTCTTTATTAGATAAGGATACTGAGGCTCAGAGACTATAAGTAAGTAGCCCGACGTCCCACAGTGATGGAGCCCAGGATTTGGTTGTCTCCAAAACGCATGCTCTCCCCACTACAGCAGACTATATTGTATTAACAACTCATGGTTATTGCTTGTTTCAATTTGCAATGCAGCGATTTAGTCATTTTAAATTAATCCTTGAAAAATCACCATGAGATTAAAATGCAAACCTCAACATAGCTAGAGCTCAATAGTGATTCTATATCAAAAATCACACAAATTGGTCCTACAAAAGTTCAGGTTCTCCTTAGAGGAAAAGTATTTCCGTTTCATTTCATATTTGTAATGTGAAAAATCGTTTCTTTTCCTTTTTCCTCATGAATATCAAAAGTCGACCATAGGGAGGCAGGAGGGCATAATGGAAAAAAAATGTTTTGGTTCTTTATAAACCCTGAGTCACTACGGCTCTTTTAGGAGCAGACCTTGGACTGGTAATAGTGGGTCTGTGAGCCTCGGGTCCCTATATGTAAAATGGGGCTCATGTCTACCTCTCACAGAGTAGCCATAAGGATTTAAAAGGAACCATGTATGTTAGCAGTCTGGCAGATTTTTATTATTCCCACTTAGAAATAAACAAGGCGAGCCTTTTCCCGGTTTGCAAAAGAGGATTTAGGGGACAATGGGTCACACAGGGAAATGGTTCATCTGTGGCAAAACCACCAGAGGGAATGCAAATTTTTTTAAATGGCAGGGGCAGGGGAGCTGGCACAACATGCAGATGGGAATTGGAGCTGGGGCTATAAAGAAGGCAGGGTTTTTTTCCCTAAACTATTTCTAAACTCAGTGATTATGGTTTTGAAAATTAAGAAATTATCGGAACTTTCAGGTACCTTAAATTGAAGTTCTTAAGGAATTCTCAGTCCTTAAAATAAAAAAATTTAAAAAATGAACCTAACCTAAGCAATAATTGTTATTATTATTTATAATAGCAAAACATTAGAAACAATCTAAATGTCTCTTAGTAGGGGAAGCACAGGTAAAGTGCTGTGGAGACTTCCAGTAAAATATGGTGGGTTAAATACATACGTAAATTTGTTATTTCTTTCTCCTGATACCATGCTCCCCCAACCCAGAAAAGTCACAGTAAAAGAATTTTAAAAGACATAAACCCCCAAGAACAGGAGAAAAGACAGCAATGAAACAGAGATGTCAAATTTTTGGAAGTCAAAAAGCAGATGTTACTAAAGAAATGGTTCTCAACCTGGGTCATTTGTCTCCATGGGACATTTGACAATGCATGGAGATATTTTTGGTTGTCACAGCTGGAGGGGGGTGACTATCATCAGATACAGTCACAAGTCACTTAATGATGGGGATAGGTTCTAAGAAATGCATCATTAGGCGATTTCATCATTGTTTGAACATCACAGAGCCTACTACACACCTAGGCTATATGGTACTAATCTTACAGGACCACTGTGGTACATGGGGTCCATCATTGACCAAAACATTGTTATACCGCACATCAGTGCAGAGGGTAGAGCCCAGGATGCTGCTAAACATCCCACAACATATAAGACAGTCACACACAACAAAAAATTATCTGGCCCAAGCTGTCAAGGGTGCCTACTGAGGTCAAGAAACCAGAGGAGGCTGACTTGGCAGCCCAGAAAAGGCTGAACACTAAAGCTGGGGCCTGGGAAAGGGCAGCAAGGACCAAGTTAACTCACACCAAAAAGGTTCAGGAATTAGAGACACTCAGAACTCAGAAGGCTAGGGGAAGGGTGCCAATAAAATAAGAGTATTTCAGGGCCGGCCCAGTCATGTAGCAGTTAAGTTCGTGCGCTCCACTTTGGCAGCCCAGGGTTCGAGGGTTCAGGTTCCAGACATGGACCTACACACCTCTCATTAGGCCATGTTGTGGTGGTGTCCCAACTACAAAACAGAGGAAGATTGCTACAGATGTTAGCTCAGGGACAATCTTCCTCAAGCAAAAAGAGGAGGATTGGCAACAGATGTTAGCTCAGAGTCAATCTTCCTCATCAAAAAAAAAAAAAAAAAAGCAATCAAGAGCCTGAGTGGTGCTGATTCTCCATTTAATTCTATCACTATTTATAATTTGAGTAAAAAATTTTGAAAATGTGTCTTAAGGCTAGGCTAGATATGTCATTTAGCTTGTTCAGAGGGCAAATGTTAACCTCTGCTCCCTCAGACTCAAGTTCATTGCTCCTAAGTCTTTAAGAGATGAGGGTGGAGGTCCTCACACTTACACCCACAAACACTTTATTTTACTCCCTTAAAAGTGAATATAGAAAAAAAAATAGAAAAAGAAAAGTGAATATAGAAATGTAGGTGCCGGCCTGGTGGCATAGTGGATAAGTTCACGTACTCTACTTCAGTGGCCTGGGGTTTGCCGGTTCAGATCCTGGGTGCAGACCTATCACCACTCATCAAGTCATGCTGTGGCAGCATCTCACATAACGTAGAGGAAGATTGGCACAGATGTTAGCTTAGCAATAATCTTCCTCAAGCAAAAAGAGGAAGATTGGCAATGGATGCTAGCTCAGGGCCAATCTTCATCACACACAAAAGTGAACACAGAAATATCGTATAGATGGTCCCCGACTTACAATGGTTCAAATTACAATTTTTCAACTTTACAATGGTGCGAAAGCTACATGCGTTCCGTAGAAACCATACTTTGAATTGTGAATTTTGATCTTTTCCTGAGCTAGCAATATGCGGTACGATCCTTTTTTATGATACTGGGCAGCGGCAGCGAGCCGCAGCTCCCAGTCAGCCATGTGATCACGAAGGTGAACAACCGACATGCTGACAACCGTTCTGTACCTCTCCACCCACTGTTCTCCACTTTCAGTATAGTATTCAAAAAATTACATGAGATATTCAACACATTACTATAAAAAGGGCTTTGTGTTAGATAATTTTGCCCAACTGCAGACTAAGGGAAGTGTTCTGGGCGTGGCTAAGGTAGGCTGGGCTAAGCTATGACGCTCAGTAAGTTAGGGTGCATTAAGTGCATTTTCGACTTATGATATTTTCAATTTAGGATGGGTTTATCAGGATGCAACTCCATCATAAGTCAAGGAAGATCTGTAGAAGTATAATTCTACTTGAGTAAATCTACCCTAATAAAGAAATCTTTCTATGGAAAGTTCTTATACAGAAACATTTTATTTACAATAGCAAAAACTAAAAAGCACCTAAATACACAATAATGAGCGAATGGCTAAGTAAACTACATAGCAAATGGAATATCATGCAGCCAACAAAATAATTCTTATGACTGAAATGGAAAAATGCTTATGTAACAGGTGATTTTAAGATGTAAAAAATACATTCTAAAATGACTAGAATGAGGCATCAACATGTTAATAGGTAATTACCTTTAAGAAGTATGAATAATGATCCCTCCTTGTCTTTATACTTTCTATACTTTTCAAATATTTTCTATTTAATTTTGCTTTTAAAATGCATTATTTTTATAATGGGAAAAAGACATCTTTTTTATTTTATTTTAAAACAAGTAAAAAACAAATAAAAGTAAAAATTTGTTTCTTTTGTTCCAAGTACTCACATTCTCAGGTATGCTGGGAAGTTCTCTGGTATCAGGCACAGTAAAATAAGAATGCTGGAAAAGAAAGGCAAAAGCTATTTATTTTTGCAAAAATATGCAACAAGCACATTATTCAGAAATCAGGTAAATGATCTAAAGATAATTCCTTACTCAGATGAGGAAACAGGGTTTTACTCATAGGAAATGTCTATGGAATATTTTCTTTGGTTAATGTTGGATTGAAGTCAGATGCATTAAATCATCAGTTCAGTTGATGGAATTCTTTTCTATGAGAGAGAAACTTCTTTGGGAGATATAAATGAACAGCTCAAAGAGGGTAAAGGCTAAATTCCCATACAACGTTTGCAGGTTTCTGATCACATGAAAGCTGCAGGCTTCATAATTTATTGTTCAATGAGGCAAATGGACTCTAGGGACCAAATATCTCTAGGTTCACTCAGCAATGGTCTTAACCAACAAAACCTGCCATTTCATTTCAGCGTCTGAGATTCTATACGCCTACAAGCTGCAGGCGAAATCTGCTCCAAAGGCCCAAGTGATGTTAAGGACAATTCTAGCTGAAGGACTGCTGCACTGAGGCCAGCACAGATGGCTAACAGTGGAGAAACTCTCTCTGCTATGCAGGCTCTGCAAATAGGCCCCAGACTTCCAGCGCCATCTCCAGTGAAAGGAACCAAGACTCACTGGAGTTGAAAACCTGCCCTATTCAAAGAACTTTTAAGAGGACATCTTCAGGTATGTAATAAGTATGTGCCCCTGAGTTAAATGAGAGCAGGATGAACTGATAACACCTCCTCTGTGCTACAAAAGACTCAGAGAACAATGGCAAGCAGGAATGGAAAGAGCCTGGTGCTGGCCAATTAAAGATGACGTTGTGCAAAGGCCAGGAAAGGTCACATGCAGAGAAGGTCAGCTGAGCCATGGCCTAAGTTCAAACCTGGACCCCAAGTGACATTTCAGGAAGCACCCCACTCCCATTCTTGGACAACTGCAAAATAAGTAGCTGTCTAGAAAAATGAGTTGCATAGGCTTCCTTAAATGAAAGGCCCAGGGAACAAATGCAATAATGACGATAACAACAATAATAGATGAGCTATATGGCTAATACTCAACAGATATTTACTGAACACTTGCTACACTGAAGGCTTTATGCCAGGTACTTTGTAACTATTATCTCTAAATTCCATAACATATTTTAAGATAAATATTATCTCCAGATTACAAGCGGGTAAATTAAGGCTTAGAGAGGTAAAGTAACTTGTTAAGGTCACACAACTAACAGATAACAGAACTAGGATTGAAACCAGGTTTGGCTAACTAGAGCTATGCTCTTTCCGTTATAACAGACTGCTATATCTATGCTTTTTATGGGAAAATTATAGCTAAAGCCACTTGTATTAAAATAATAAACTAAAAAGTAAAAACCAGGCCAGCCCAGTGGCACAGCGGTTAAGTTCACACGTTCCACTTCGGCAGCCTGGGGTTCGCCCGTTCAGATCCTGGGGGCAGACATGGCACCACTTGTCAAGCCATGCTGTGGCAGGCATCCCACATATAAAGTAGAGGAAGATGGTCACAGATGTTAGTTCAGGGCTAGTCTTCCTTAGCAAAAAGAGGAGGATTGGTGGCAAATGTTAGTTCAGGGCTAATCTTCCTCAAAAAAAAAAAAAAAGTAAAAAACAAAATTATAGGGCTGGCCCAGTGGTGTAGTCGTTAAGTTTGCATGCTCCACTTCAGTGGCCCAGGGTTTGCAGGTTCAGACCCCAGGTGCAGACCTACATACCGCTCATCAAGCCACACTGTGGTGGCATCCCACATACAAAATAGAGGAAGACTGCCACGGATGTTAACTCAGCAACAATCTTCCTCAAGCAAAAAGAGGAAGATTGGCAATAAATGATAGCTCAGGGCCAGTTTTCCTCAACAACAACAAGAAAATATATATATACACATGTATATAAATATAAAGGTAACTTTTAACAAAACCTTCTGCAATGCATTATTCCAAAATCTGTGTCTGTGCCAAAGTATTACCTAGTAAGTATTAAAATAGAGACTATGTCGCATGGAAACTAGTTAATAATTAGTTCAATTTAACAATGAGGATTAAAATAGTAAAAGTAAAATATAAGGTTAAATTTGACACCATAAGATACTAATTTCTATACCAAATGGCTAAAGGGGAGTCCCAGGAAATGTTCTGTAATGGATGTTTCACAAAGTAATGGTTGGCACAGTAAGGGAGAAAGAACAGGGACCAGAGAGGCAGCCACTTAATACTTACGCGATTTTAGGCAACTTCATTTAATAGCTCAGAACCTCAGTTTTTGAATCTGTAAATGGGAAGTGTAACTAACATCTACTTCAGAACTGTTGTGAAGAATAAATGCTATACAGTCATGTGCTGCACAACGATGTTTCGGTCAACGATGGACCACATAAATGATCCCATAAGATCGGTACCATATAGCCTAGGTATGTAGCAGGCTGTACCATCCAGGTTTCTGAAAGTAAACTCTATGGTGTTTGCGCAAGGATGAAATTGCCTAATGACATATTTCTCAGAATGTATCCCTGTCATTAAGTGATGCATGACTATATAGGTGAAGTGCCTAGCATTCCATAAATGGTATTTCAATAGAAAATTATTATTGCTCTACACTGCTAGTATACATTTCATTTTTTCACAATCACCTATATCAGCTACACAGAAATATTCCCTTGTGACCAAAGACAAAAAGTCCAGCATTGCCATTTTATCAACATTTCAGGCCTTATAATCCAGATAAGACTAGCTCTTCAAAATCAGAAATGCAACATGGTGAGAGGACTTCCTCATGAACAGGAAAGGAAAATATATCTGCCTTTACAGATGCAATGGATTGTAAATAGTGAGCCAATGCAATTCCAAAACCAAGTAGTCCCCGGGCTGTCCTTTGAGATTCTGTCTTGCTCCATTGCCCATGAAACGCTGAGACCAGAGGAGGTCAGAAACATTCCTAGAAACCACTGGCATGAAACAGCTGCACTCCCTCAACAGGTCCTCCTGCCCCTGTGATTGCTTGTCCTTGAGGGCTGGCAGGCACTCAGGGGAAGGAGTGGCCCTTCCTCCCCAGCAGCTGGTGACCCAGTCAGGCTACTCCACAGCTACCTGTCGGATGTCATTACAGACTGAAGCGGAGAGATTAAGCTGCTTGGGACAGAGACAAAGGCAAGGTTGCCTAGCTATATGGCAATGACTGGGCAGGTTTAAAGCTCATTTTTTCATCTTTTCCAGACAATCTTCCATAAGCAAATTTTTGGAATTTTAAGGAAGCAATTTCTTCCTTAAGCAATTTCTTTCTTCTCTTTCTTTCAATACTCATGGCCTAGTGGAAAGAACGTCATCTTTGAAGTTATCCCTTGGTTTGAAAACCCCAATCTTCTCACTTATTAACCACACAACCTTGGATAGGCAAGTAACTTTTCCTCTCTAAACATCATCTATGAGATGAGAATGGTAATATATATCTTGTAGAATTGCTTTGAACATTAGAGACACATACTTGGCATAAATTAGGAACTTAATAAATAGTAGATCTATTACAAGTTATTGGTACTAAAATTGCTTCTAATTTGATCATCACAAAAAAACTTACAAGAAATATTCATTTTCTTTAAGAGGGTAAATATCAAGGTCACCACTGAATATTAACACTGGACCTGGTTCTAGCGAAGCTGAAGACAAAACTCTTTAAATGTTCAGACCACACAACATTGGGGAAATAGCCCCTAGATAATCAATAGCCGGCCAAAGGGTATCCATTAGAGTATTCTGATGAAGGTGGCAACAGGGGTTTGACCCAGGGAATTAGACAATTCTTGTAATCGAAATGTGGAAAAGATCCCCTATTCTGACGCCTTATGTGATAGATGAGGAAATTGAAGCCCAGGAAGTTAAAGGTTTTGATAATCATCACTCAGGTCAGCGGGAAAACTACAACCAGGATTGAAATCTCCCAATTTGCAATTCAGAGGATTTTTCACCCTAGCACACTACAGAACATATAGTTTGTATTTAAAGGAGTTCAAAGGAGCAATTATTACTGTAGGCCAGGGACCATGCTAAGCACTCTCCATCCCTGTCCTCCAGGGGCATACAGTCCAGTGGGGTAGATGGGAAAACAGACTGGTCGAATGTGGTGTTACTAAGATGTGTAAAAGTGTACAAGACGGTTGGGGCAAGGTAGAAAATCTCAGTTAAGCTTGGTGGGTGTCAAGGAGAAAATTTCTCTGGAAATAAAATCTGAGTTTAGTTCTGAAGGATGAATATGAGTTATCCTGGTGAACAGAGGAGAGGCAGTGTTGAAGGTGTAGGGGGCGACAGGATGGGCTCCAGCAAAAGGGCACACACAGCAGTGCTGGGGGGTAAAGTATGAGTTAGGGAGCCCGGGGACAGGGGCTGAGAGGGGAGGCAGAGGCCAGCCGTCTCATTCCAAACCCAGCATCTGCCATCCAGTAGATGCTAATGATGGGACGACAACCAGGAAGAGAGGTGCCTGAGGACATTTGGGACCCATTCCTTATGGAATACCAAAGAAAGGAAGAAATTCCACTCCCTTGCCTGTCTTGAGCCCAGAGGTTTCAGAGTATTAGGGAGTAGAGGTGGGGAAGGTGCAGACGACAAAAGATGATTGATTCTCTTTGGCTAACTCCTTCTTACTGTTATCAACAAAATGATTTCTCAGTGATTGCTAATATTCTGCCCCGACTTACCACGCTGAGATGAACAGACACTCCTGGGTCAGGGATAGGAAGTTTATGCAGAGTTTCAAGAAGCTCATTCCACTGACTCTCCTGAAAGAAATAAAAGGCCTAAGTAACAAAAGCAACGCTGAGCCCTTAGGCAGAGACCTGCAGGGAGGTCTGCATACACAGTGAGCTGGGGGCCCTCAGGCCTGAGGGGGCTAGGGAGATGCTGGCCCCAGCACAGAAACAGGTTTGATACTCAAGCAGTGTCGGACAAAAGACACTGCTTATGGCTCAATATAAGAGCCAAATAGATCCTCCCACACCAAATTTGACATTTTCTACTCAGTGAGACACCTACCATGACCGCCTTTTATGGATCATATACCATAAGCTCTCAGCACATCTATTCTCTCAACTCCATAGCAACAACTTTTAAAAGCAAACAATCCTAGCTTACAGAGCGGGGGTGGTTGGGAGAAATAACGATGACACTATAGATCTTGTCTTCATCATCATTATCCACAATTAATTTTATTGAGTGTTCACTGGATACACACCGCAGCCTCCAATTATGGAAAGGTAAAAATGAACCACGTACAACAGCATGCAATATAGGATGGTGGCTGTGCATTTTAATTAGTGAAATTGAGCCACAGAGTGAAATACAAAGCAGTACAAATTACTCAATTGAAAACAGATTCACCTTTAAAGTGCTCAAAAGAACATTGCTTACAGAATTATTCAAAGCCATTTCTCCCACCCTCTGGAATTCTCTGTGCTAATATAATAGGAATAAGCTTACATTTGTATCTAATTGTTATCTGTTTGATCTTCAAAACTACCCTACTTTACAGATTGAAAACTGAGGCTCTGAAGGGTGAAGCAACTTGGCTCAAATCAGCTAGTTAGTAAGTTGCACAGCCAGGAACTAAATGCAGGTTTTCTGTGATCAGGCACAGAGCCCTCTCTGCTGCTCTGTAGCTGTCTTTGGTAGTGAATTTAAGGAGAGGAAAAAGAGGATGAGCCCACATTAAAAGTCTGTTTCAATCTGAACTCTGATACTCAAGTTTCTCACAGAGGAGAGAAATGAACATGTGCACACACATGCATGTTTAATTTTGCTCTGAAACAATCTCAAATTTACTGAATAATTGTAGGACAGTACAAAAACTTTTTAGTTCCTAAACTATTTGAGAGTGAGTTGCCCGCATTATGCCCCATCATCCATAAATACAAAAGACATTCTCCCACATAATCACAATTAGTCACCAAAATCAGGAAATTAACATTGATACCACACTGTCATCTAATCCTCAGATCCCATAAAGTTTTGTCAATAATGTCCTTGATAGCAAAATAATTCAGTTCAGACTCACATGTTGCCTTTAATTATTATGACTCTCTAGTCTTCATCAGTTTGGAACAGTTCTTGAGTGTTTCCTAGATTTGTATGAATTTGACAATGAGACCAGCCATTTTGTAGAGTAAAATCTCAATTGTCTGATGATTTCTATCAATTTAGATTTCAGTTAGTCCCATTGCTGATGATGTTCACTTTGATCATTTGATTAATTCATCAGATGTCTCCTGTGAGGTTACTCATTTTTCCTTTTGTGTTTCATAAGCATTTTGTGGAGCAATATTTTATATAAATATCCCATTCCTCACGAAACTTTTAATTTATCTATGTACTTATTTAGATCAGTATGGACACATGGTTTCCTGTTTTATTCAATGGATTGTAATCCTTTGCTATCATTATTTGTTTTGATGCTCAAATAGTCCCAGATGTGACCAGTGGGAACCCTTTGCCCCTTCAAGCTCATCTTTGTGTCTTTCTGACATGTCCTCCTCATGTCTTGAGCACTTCCTTAATTTTTGGCTCAAAAAGATTTTCCAGGTTTATCTTATACTTTCCCTGCCCCAGCCCTGGAATTAGATATTTCTTCAGGCTCCTTTTAGTGGAAAACGGGTTTTAGAAACCAGGATTTGGGCGCTAAGTGTCCTCACTGCTACTTGGGTATTGCTGATCCAACACCCTTTCAGTGGCTAGAGCCAGGGGATGTATTACATACAGAGACCCACTATACACATTTACATCTCTATTCATTTCTATATCACATCTACTGAAAGCCATGATTCATACCAATGGCTCTAATCCCATTCCAGCATAGGAATCAGTCTAGTTTCCTCCCTTTACATATTTGTAGTTAATTCTACAAAAGTGAAAAATATTGCCCCTATTTTCTTAAAATAAACCTTTACTTATTTGTATGTAACCAATCTTTTATCACTGTCCCTACCTCCCTTTCCACCTAGATGCCCTCCTTGCCCTGATCCAACATTGACATCCCGTGCTGGGCCACCACTGTCTACCTCCTTCAACAAAAAATGCCCTCCCCTCCCCAGGCTCCAACACTCCAATGTTGGGCCACTGCTGCTTCCCTCTTTCCCATTGTGGATCCCTCTAGATCCCAGTAAACTTCTGACATCAAGTGCTGAGCCACTTCCACCACCGTCCCACATAAACAACCACTTTGTCTCTCAGGCTCTGACACCCTCAGCCAGGCTGCTCCCTGGCTCAGATGCCCTTCTCATCCCTGCCATTCCTTCCACAGGGATGATGCCCTCATTGCCCTATTCAGGGTGTGACAACCATGCTGGGTCAAAGACTCAAACAGACACCCTCATCATGTAGCTTAGGCTCTGATACTCCATGCTGAGTTGTCACGGTCACTCCCCACCCCTCTAATTGAAGCCTGCCATGTCCAACCTTCCCCACAACTTTTGGACTTTGGGAGGGGGTTCTGTTTCTTTTAATAATAGCTCTTTCCTCCTGTTCGAATCTGATGACCCATCCCTTGCAAATAATTGAGCAGTTGTAGGTAGATTCCCTACAATCTGTAATCATAATTCCTTTAGCTAGAAGAAATTTAATAAAAAAAGTCCTGGGTACAAGGAACCAGACTCCACTAAAACACATGACTGATCTCAGTGTCCAACACTCTGAGAGGCAGGGTCCTTACTGGGGCAACGGTCCAGAGGATTGGTACATCAATTTTACAGGGTAATAATCCTGTCTCCCCTACTTGTAGGTTGTACCTATCCAGCCTTTCCTCTATGACAAGACATGTTTTTAAAAGTTAACTAAGTTTGTTTTCTTTTTAAACTGACTGGAGGATAAAATGGAAGGAAAAATATGTCAAGAAAAAATATGTGAGTCAATCTCCAGTTCTAAGACTGTTAAGAGTCTGCATGTTATAGAATTTTATTTACTAATGACATCCTTCAAATCTGAGTGAAAACCTGAATGTTTGACTAATGTGAACTGTGAATCAGAAATCGACGAACAGTCCCACGGTGGCCTTCTAACTCATTCATCAAAGAGTAAATCATTTCTTTTATGACAGAATGCCCTGATACCTAAGCATCCTTTCAGGGTGAACATAGTGATCTAGGGAGCCATTTCTATTAGTTATTCTTTCCATTTACTGTGGCCTCTGGAATACATTGGCTGGTGAGTAAATCTAACTTGAAGGAAAGATTTATCCATTATACACACAATTTCCACCTTTTCTCCAAAACAGCATTTTCCAAAGTGTGTTCCAGGAAACGCTGGTATCTCAGAATGTTAATATCTGGTATGGAATAAAAAGGATTTGGGGGCCAAATGAGATGGGAAACCCCAAGTAACACAGATTTGTCACTGCAGGATTCCTCAGAGCATACATTACGCGACTCTTAAGGAGATCCAAACAAAAAACAGCTTTCCCTCTCCCCAACCCCAATATTAGTGAACTGTGGTACCCTTCTTAATGGCGCATTTCTCAGTACTATTGTTCTACAGAAAACATCAGGGGAACAATTTCTCTAACATTTCATAATAATGTATCACTTTAACTAAAAATCTTAGGCCTTTTACAAAAAGAGAAAATGTAAGAAGTTAGATATATGGACAAATGTTCAACTCATCAATAATCAAAGAAATGCAATTAAAACAATGAGACTTGTTCACTTGTCAAATAAAGAATGAATTCAACAAATGATACTGGTGAGAGTATGGAGACCAAGACACTCTCGTACATTGCTAGTAAAGGGTATCTTTTAAGAAAACAGTACAATTCTTTTGCAAAGCAATTTGGTAAATGTTTTAAAAATGTTTGACCTTAAAATGCTCCTCTTAAGGAAACGACCCTAAATGAAGAAAATGCTTTATGTGCAAAGATGCTAATGGCTGTATTTACAACAGTGGAAAAACTTCAAATAATAAAAATTCCCAACAATAGAGAAACATTTCAGCAAATCAAAGTACATGACACAATGCTATGCAGCCATGAAAAATATTTACAACATTTTTACCAGCATGAGAGAAATGCTTCTGTTACTATGGCACCTGAAAAATGTGGGCTACAAAAGTCTAGCTATAGCTCCACTTGACCCTTGACATCCATGGAAGATACTTCAGCATATCATTTCTTCCAAAGTACAGGAAGGTATAGCTGAACTTTTTAAGTAGTTCTCAAACCCTTAAAAAAAGTCACTGTGAAAGCACAACAAAGCCTTAGTGAAACGGGACTCGGGACAGCTGGCTAGGTCACTTGCCAGTTAACTGTGTTACTCACAAATTCCAGCTTTGCCGCATGACATGAACAATTCAAACTTGTGCCTCAGCAAAATCATAATTTAATACATGTCATGAACTTGGAGGCCTGCTTGGGAATATTAGGTATTGTGAATATTAACTCTCTGAATGCTAAAGGTCTATTTTTTATTTAACTCAAAAAGTAAAGGAAGAAAACATCTCCAAATGCTAGAAATACTTATTTTAGGGAGGGAGGGGGACTTATCAGGAGTGATTTTTCTCCCCCTTCCTACTATTTTCTGAATTTTCCAAACTTTCTATAATAGGTATGCATTACTTTTTTGGTAAATGTTTTGATGAAATATAAGGCATGTATTACTTTCATAATCATAAAAATTAAAGTTGACTTGTTAAAAAGAATAAAATAAAAGGCAAATACCTGTCCTTTTGTCGTGTAATCTGCCAAGATGTTAAGTAGCTTATAAAATACTTCGAACCAGGGGAGATAGCTGGGGGAAGAAGAGGAAACATATGAAATATTAGTATGCATGTCAAAAAATTTAACCAGGAGCTAATTCAAGACTGGTACATTTCAGTTTTTCTCTATATCCTGAAGAGTCTCCCGGTCATAGGCTATGCTGGAAACACAGACTAGTAAAATGCTAATTATTTCTAGGATTTTAAAAAATTGCCTGGGTGAGGCAAAGGACTGAATATCCATTATAAATTATTCCCATGCCTCAGAGCTAGAACAGGCTCATAGAGAAGAAATTCAAAGCAGACTCTGCAATCAGGAACCGTCTCTGAATAGCCCCCCAGGCCTCTCCCACCACACCTACTCTTTCCAGGAAAGCTTCTATTCAAGTTTCTCATGATTGGACACACACAGCCACACACACATATAGCACCTCACTGCTGCCATCTGCAAGGTGTCTCAAAGGCTCCATGAGCCGAAAGCACTCATACTGTTACATCAAACATTCTACCTAAAATGAACCCTCTCTATACTTATTACAGGATGAGCTCTTATTCTCCATCCCTACTGCCCTCCACTGGGTCCTGACCATCACACCCCTTAAGTCCTGCAGCAGCTGGTCCTGACCTTACTCTGCCCTCTGTGCGGCTCTTAGAATGGTCTTACAAAATGCAAATCTAAGTAGCACATTGGATTAAATTCCTGCAATGGTGCCCCATCACTAGAGGACTTCTTAGGATGGTGTTTGGGGCTCTTCACTGTGTGGTCCATGACTGTCTTCTCTCTACTTACCCACATACACACTCCTCTCATTGCAGCCTCACTCTGAGAATGTCCAGGCATCCTCAAGCCTGCCTGAGCCTGCAAACACTTGGCCCTTTTCTCTCTGTGACCTTCATGGTCTAGTCTAGCTGATTTCTACTCATCCTCCTAACAGTCCCCTACCCTTTCCCTGTCCCAGCGTCTCATGCCCTAATTCCCTCCTCTCTGTGCTGCCCTGGTCACAGTATACTCCTGTTATAACATTCCACACACCACGTGGCACTCAATAGCATGTCAGTCTTTCCAACTGACTGTCCGCAAACAGAGAGGAAGGACCACGTCTTTCCTCACTTTGTTTGCCCAGGGTCAAGCTCAGAGCCTGGCATGCCCTCAGAGTTCAGTGTTGACTGAACAAACAGAACTAAACAAAGACTAAGAGCAAAGGCACATTAGTGCTAGAGAATTGTTAAAATACATCCCCACTCCTGAGAAGTTTTGTCACTTAATTTAAATGGCTTTGTTCTCCATAGGAAACTTCTCCAAAGCGACATCAAATAGTCCTGGAGAAGAGTGTCGTACCAAGTGCCTGCCGTCCCGCTCACTTCCGCCCTGCTGAGCTAAGTGTTCGCTAGTGATAGAGCCGGACACGAAGTGGAGTGCTGATGCTGTACGACTCCCTCCCGCCAGGCAGAGGGAAATCAGCACCCTGTACAGATTACCAGCTGTACTGCGGAGGGTAATAAATGAAGTGAGAGGCAATAGAGAGGACAGATAAAGTGCACAGCTCTCTATCATTACGTCTGTCTGAAGCCAGCACATGCTACTGTAAAATTTAAGTAGCTTATCAAAATATACTGATAAGCAACTTAACTTTTCACTTCTATGACAGCATTATCACTTATGTTAATATGTTTCAATCAGCTCTGGCAGCTGCATATTGACTATTACAGAGCAAATGACTGCTGCCACTTTACACGGCATTTACTTTGGCAGAGCAATGTAAACATTCAAGAGGGATTAGGGAGGAGATAAGTTTCTCCCTTCCTATTCTGTTAAATAAACCTCGGCAGAGTTAAAAGCCATTATAGTTGGAACAATAAATCCCCTCAGAAGAAAACTCTTGCCCAGATTAGAGGACTCTTAGTAAACAAATTCAACCAAGGATTACAAAGATTTTTTTTCCTGAAAGAAAAAATACCACTAGTTAAATCCAGCAATTGAAAGTCCGGAAAGTGAGGGGAAAAAATGCAAGAGGAGAAAATATTTTCTTGTCAGGAAACCATGGCCTCAAGTAAATGAGAGACGAGCTAAAGTCACTTTAGGAATACTTCATGAAGTGAGTTGGGGCAGGCTGGATTCTGATTATTTAGGACTGTGGTATATACACGGAAGCAGTTTTGGCCACTAGGTTCAAGTGACCAACATAGCAGGGCCCGGAACCTCGAGCCTCTGCGTCCTCCCCTTCTGTGAGGATGCAGGAAGGTGACATGATAGGACCACCTGGCCCCTAGCAGACAGCACCCAGGTTCTCACACTCAGCCTCAATCTCACCAAATCGATTCTTTTTGGCTACGCTAAGCAAAACCCTCAGCCAGAGGAGGTTCTGTAGTTACCCTGGAAATCAGCCATTTCGTTCTCCCTTCGGCCTGACCAGACACAACTGTTCCCCACATGTTGTCCCCTGTGCACTGACAGATGAATATCTAGTGATGGCAGTGTTAAGGTCTTGAAACCAAAACCCAGCTGTCTTCTTCTTCAAAGGATCCCTCGTTTCCCCTGTTGCGAGGCCAGGGTTCACAGCTGAACTTTATCCAGTGGCGTTTCCTGTACTGCTTCATTAGTGCTGGCACAACAGCTTCGCGCTGCCTGCGAGGTTGCAGGTGAGGATATGGAGACCCTCCACTCCATTTTGTGCTTGTCTGTCATCATGGAGTAAACACTGCTTCCCCATCTAGAGACAGGAAACAAACGCTCCATTACCCAGCTCCTCCCTGGACATCTAAAGGAGTTCCCAACATGGCTGAGCCTGCTGCACTTGCTACCTTTATACAACTGCTCACATCCTCAATGGCAGAGCATCACTGTGTAGTGGGCTCAGTCTAAGGCTCGGGCCAAAAAGACGAATAACAAAGGGTCCCTTCATTCAAGAAGGTCATGGTCCTGGTGGGAAAGAGAGATCTATACAACAAAGAGCAATAGTTTGGGTGGGGGGAGCTAGAACTCTTTCCCAAGTGTTTTATATAGCTTAGACTTTTGGAACAATCTATAGATGGAGCATTATCATGACCCAATCAGCAGAGCCTTGGTGGGGAAAAGCCAAAATGGGACAAGTTGGTTTCCAGGCACTGGTCTTGAACCAAGTTTCTCTCATCAAATTGTGGCTAAAGTAATTTGTCCCCAACTCTGCCCTCACGCCCTGGCCTGACAGTCAAATAGAGAGGTTTTTGTTTTGTGTGAGGCAATACAAAGTCTTAAACTTGCGAAGTGCTCACACAGCATCCAAGTATTCCTACACTCAGCCTCACTGACACGGCCTTCACAGGGCCTTGTAAGATGTGCAGGGCATATAGTCAAATGACCCACAGTCAGTCACCTTAAAAAGCCCTTAAATTGCCCCCAATATATAGAAGACATGATTTATGTAAACATGAAGTAGTTGGCCTGAGTTTGGGGGACAATTGAATGAAAACTATCTGTTTAAATCTATCACCTTGGTGAGCTGCTAATCCTCCAGCTGAGCTCAGGAATAGAGGCCAATTGAGGACACTTTTCTAATCTCACTCCACTGATTGGACTGTCAGGATAATCATTCCACTATTGTGTGTGTGTGTGTGTGTGTGTGTGTACACATATGTATGAGCGATCTTGTTCAAGTATGTGTATGATGAGATTCCACTCCAGTGTCATAAGTATTAACGTAGAAAACCATTATAGATTTTAAAAAGCTCTCCCACTTCTCTTACTAATAGTTCAGTTCGAAGCCGTGGGATGAGCCCAAGCAAGGTAGATGTGTATGTGTGTGATAGGGCACAATGGTGACAGAGGCTGACTAAGTCAAGGAAGGTAGCCAACTGGAAGAATAGTTGAGTAGGATGTCAGAGCTCAAGAATGGAGAGGAGGACATCTTCCTGTAGGGGAAACATGGCCCAGGGTGTTGGAGCCCGAGATGGGTGAGGAGGGTTCCCTGGTAAAGAAAAGTCAGGCCTCCAGCAGATAAGGAGGGAGCCCACACAGGAGGTAGCCTGGCATGGAGTGTCAGAACTCAAAACAGGTAAGGAGGGTATTTAAGTAGAGGTAAGGCCAGGCACCAGGTAAAGAAAGCATCTATGTTAGGAGAAAGAGGTTGAGTAGACTGGTGTTGGAACCTAAGAGGAGTAAAAAGAGCATCTGGAAGGCAGTCCGGTGTGGGAGGTCAGAGTCCAAGGGAGCAGCAGGGCTTGGCCAGAGTCCACGAAGTTAAGATGGATATCTTTGGTAGGAGATGGTGGCAGGGGCAGCCCTGCCTAAGACGTCAGGGTCCAAATGCGGTGAGGAAGACAGCCACAGAGGAAGGGGGCTATAGCACAAGGAGACTAGTAACATACTGGGGAACAGATAAAGACTGATGAAGCAAGTAAATATATAAAGGGAACCAAGCTTATTGCTATTAGAGAAGAGAGTTACAAATATGGATAGGGAGAAAATAAGAATGAACCCTATGGTGTTAAATTGGAATTTGATGTAACTGTGTGAAATCATGGAGATAGATAAAAGTAATAAAAATACAAATGTATGTATGTACATACCTATGGGTATATATTATACATACATTATATAGATATTCTCCAGCTCCAGCCCCTGAGGGGGCCCAGAAGCAGAGACACCCCAATTATAATGGGCACACTTAGTGCCCAGATCTTGGTTTCTAAGTGCCCTTCTCCACTAAAAGGAACCAGGGCTCCCTGAAGAAATGTCTGATTCCAGGGCTGGGGCTGGGAAATACCTTGTTGTGCTAGAAAAGAGGGCATTGCTCATCACATGACCAGGACATATCAACAAGACACAATCGTCAGTGTGGAGGGGCTCCTGCTGATAAAATCTGTGACAATTTGTGCCTCACAACAATAATGATAGAAAGACATTACATAATAATAAATAAAATAGGAAATCATGAGTCTATCCTGATACAAATAAATGAAGTGAAAGTTTGATGAGGAGAGGATGAAGATATTCATAATAAACTTTTTAATTACAAAGAGAAAAATAATGGAGAAGCCTGGGAGACACACTGTTTATGAAGTAATGAGACAAATTGAAATGGTGTGCCAATTAGTAGAATGCAATGAAAAGAACACAGAACATTTCTATCATATTCCTGTCACAGAAGTAGAACCTAGTCCTGAGGAAACATCAAATAAACCCAAACTGAGGGACTTTCTACAAATTAATAGCCTAAATGTCAAGTTCATAAAAGTCTAGGAAACACTGAGGAGCTGTTCCAGAATAAGAAGACTAAAAAGACACGACAACTAAATGCAACAGGTGATTCTGACCTACATCATGTATATACACATATACACAAACATGAATGGGAGGGTCCAAGTATTATATGGTGCTATTGTATCAAAATTAATACTAATTATCTGATTTTGATGATTGTAATGTAGTTATGTAAATGAATTTTTTTTAATACACACTAATGTATTTAGGGGTTACTGGGTATTATTTTGGCGACATTTCCCAAATGGGGCATTTGTATTATAGTCAGGATTTTTCTGTATGTTTGTTATTCTTTCAAATTAAAATAAAATGGAGAGTAGAGAATCTAAAGGGTCTCTTCTTCCATAAAAATTAGCATAAGTAGACCAACTAGAGTATATAGAATAACAACATGAGTTGAGAAAACAAAATAAAACTTTTAAAACCGTGACTATGGGGAAGGGCATCAAATGGAGAGAACAGCTGGTTACAACTGTGGAAGTCAATACTCATCACACAGAGAAGGCTGAGCTTCAGCTAAGTCTTGAAAGAGGTTGTTCTCAGTATACAGGGGGAAGGTTGGAAGGGATCGGGATAAAGAGTATCACAGGTAGGAAAAAACTCATGAGCAATGGCTTGCAGGTACAAACCACGGGGCCTGATTTCAGAACTGTGTGCAGCTGGAAAAGCCAGAGACCAGGGTATCAGGCTCAAAGGCAAAAGATGAGATGGGCGGCAGAAGGGCCAGACCCTAGAGGGCCTCTCATACGTCAGACCGATGGGCCTCCTCTTTATTCCATAATCAGTGGGGAACTAACGGGACAGTTAAAAAGGAGTAACATTCTAAGGATGAGTACTTAGAACCAGGTAGAAAGTGATTATTTTCCCCTCAGGGTAGCCCAGTGGATTTCAGTCTTACCAGAACCAGTGTCCACTCTACTATCCTAAAAAGAAAATCCTAGAAAATATCATCTAGTTATATACACGATTTGTAAAAGATCACTATAATGCTCTGGCTCAATATAAAAAGGAAATAAAACAAAAAGTACTTTGTACTAAACTTGGACCATTTAAACACTCAGACACCATTATATTAGAAGATGTAACGAAGCAGTACCTCCCTGAGGGGGACCCGTGGCGGAGCTGCTTCTACTCATGTCTGGAATAATGAGTTTAAGGCTGAGAAGGGGGACACAGAATATGGTCTTTCCATTTTTCTTGGTGATTTCCACTGCCTGAAGAGCTCTTAAAATTCCGTCTTGGGTACTCTCAGAGAGGTATCCTTTCTTTTCTTACTTCCTGTCAGCAGATTTTGCCAAGAATCATCAGATGACAAAGCATCCCTTGGTTAAAGCTATCTGGCATTCAGTATTTAAAGCTTTCATATTAAAAACTAAAAAGCCCCCCAAATTTACAAAGGCAGAGCAGCATGGCATACGCTGGAGAGAACAAAGACGTGAGTCCAATAACCCTGGGTGAATCTCAGTTCTGATACTTACTACTTGTGACACCTGAGGAAAGCAATCACCTCTCAAAGACTGTTTCCTCTTCTATAAAAAGATATATACCAAATAACTAATGTAACTGATGTAGACAGAGATACCCAATCTGGCACCTGGAATACTCTTCCTGTCCCTCTCTGCCCAACCCTCTGGCCAATCTCTGCTTTGGGAAGCTCTCTTTGATTCCTGGTGTCTGGGTCAGAGGCTCCTCCAGGTCTCTGTGTAGGAATTCCTCATGCCCCACAGTCACAAAAGTGGATAGGAAAGCACAAGCTGTTATATGACAAAAATATGCACCAATGATGTGACCGCTTAAACCAGTAAGTCCCCACTCAGCCCTTCTGGTTTGACCTAGTATCTACCTCTGTTTCTCTGTCAGTGTCTCGGTTGGTCAAACATCCACAGTAAAATGCAAGTAAAACTAGAACCTCTGCAAAGGATGTAGGATTTCATGAAGCCCTGGTTAGAGATGCTGGACACCTGTTTAGAATTGAGGCAGAGTGAACCACAAATGAAGACCTGGCAGCATCAGACCAAGTAACAAGGGAGAAAGAGAAAAATCAAGAAAAGCAAGGATGGTGGCAAAACAGTCACATCAAAAGAAAATGAATTCAACATCAAAGGATTAAGAGAGGTCTTGGGGAAACTGATCAAGTCCTCAAATACTTTGGGAAAAATGGCTCCTTTTATGATAATGCTGTAAAAGTGAAACAAGAAGTGTTATGTCAGAAAAATTATAACCCTCCCCCTAAAAAACCACTTGGCTCAAGGGGCCAGCCACTATGGTGGCATAGTGGTTAAGGTTCACACTCCCCACTTCGGCAGCCCAGGGGTTTGCCGGTTCGGCTCCTAGGCATGGACACACACACTGCTTGTCAAGCCACACTGTGGCAGGTGTCCCACATACAAACTAGAGGAAGATGGGCACAGATATTAGCTCAGGGCCAATCTTCCTCAGCAAAAAGAGGAGGACTGATGGTGGATGTTAGCTTAGGGCTAATCTTCCTCAAAAAACAAAACAAAATGAAAAATCCCCAAAACTGCTCAAGAAGACTCTAATGTGTCAGTGCATCAAGCCCCATAACTTCTACAGAGTCTGCTTCAAACTCTTCCTTCTTCTCTCATCTGCAACCCATCCTCTTGCTCTTCAGAAGATACTCTTCTCCCAAACTTACTGAAGGAAAAAAGCTCTAACATGAGCTTTCCTCTCTTCTACTCCTATACTTCTCATGCCTTCTCCTCTCTCTCCTAACGGGAGGTGGGAAATATGGAAGACTCTAGCTCCCAATCACACTGGCTTCTATAAGACATATCTTCTCCCCCATCATGCTCAGCTGACAAGCATACCCACCTCTGAGCACAATCAAAACCACCCAGGTGTGCTGGTCTACAATTCTCAAACTACAGCCTTAGCACCAAGGTGTACACGTTCCTCCCCATGAGCAAAGCACACTACATCCTCCTGAGCTAACCACATTAAGCTTCAATGAACATTTTCTGGAATTTAAAGTTAAGGTGACATTTACAGTCCAAACATCACACATTTCCAGATCATTCATTTTTCAAATGTTGCAGTCAGTCATCCATCAAACCACATATTCCCCCACATTTATTAAGCTCCATCCAATAAATGCCTGGCACTCTGCAAGGTGCATGGGGAATGATACTCAGGTCGCAGCATTTGGGGCAGATAATAGCAGCACTGGGTTAGTGCTATGATAGAGGTTCATAACAGGAACAAGGAAGTTCTGGAAAGCCTTCCCACAGGAAATGACACTTTGCTGATCAACTCTACACAGACTGCAAAGTCAGGAGACCTACCTGGGTCTGAGTATCAGTTCTGTCACTAGCTGTGGCCCGAGCCATGCTTCTCCTCCCCAGTGTGTGAAATGGAGACATACTACCTACCCTCACGTGGCTGTTGTGATGGTGACACATATGTGAATGCACCTACCACTGTGCCTAGAACAGAGTGAGTAACATTTTTCCCTGATAAAATCGTACTCTTATTGCTAGTAAGATCAAAAGTCAGAGAAACCTAAATAAGAGAAAAAACAGCCCCTCTTTGGGAGATCAGAGCCAGTCTTGCTCAGTCTGAGCATTGGGCTTTGCTCACAGCTGCTAATCTCAAATGTAAATTTATTATGGTATCCAGTTAAGCTCAAGAATCTCTGATTTATATCCGTAATTAACATCCCATTGTGATACCTATTACATCCATGCAGGAAAATATATTGTATGTACTGAATGAGTAGAAATATTAATTTGCATTAGGAAAAAACACAGAAAGCTCCCATAAAACATCTGTGCCTACATAAATCTACCCAAACACACACTTGGATCTGATTTTGGAAACAAGGCTCTTTTCTCTCTTGATGGGTATTCAATAATTGTTGCTTTTAGAGAGCGGATTTGTCGCCTTCTTTTCTATGACAGTATTACTGTGATTGAGGGAGATTGCTCAGGAGGAAAGCACAGAGGCACTTTTCTGTTATCACCGGTGAAGTGTTGGTAACAGAAGATCTTTAGAGTAATGACACCCGCACTGACAATTCCGTGTAATTCTCAGATATTTTCCATTGAGCCCAGAGAGGGTGAGCACATAGGCCTTTCATCATTTTCCTAAGAGAGTTTATGATGCTGTCCATTCCTGTATTTACACACCTGCAAGTTTTTTTCCTCATTCAGAGCATCTTATTTTATGGCTTAAATTACTACTGTAATATAATATAATGTGTTAGTGAGTTTCTAACCAAGGCCCACCTTATGGAAGCTTTCATAGACTAAAAGAGAAATACATTGTCTCTACTGAAAAAAAAAAAAAAAAACACAACAAAGGGAAGAAATGGCTACACAAGAAGTCCTGTCCTACTTTCAGTAATAAACAACAAAATTAATCATCCCAATGAGATGCCATTTAATATCATTCTCATTTTAGAGCTAGGAAGTGGCAGCTAACAGGGAAAGGGTGGAAAAACATTTATCAGGTGTTAGGTGCTTTGAAATATTATTCTTTACAACAACTCTATGAGATGAATTATTATCCAGATGAGAAAACCGAGTCTCAGAAAAGTGAAATGACTTACCTAGGACAACACAGCTACTGAAAGCACAGCTCAGACACAAGTATGATTTCATACAACACAATGTTAGTTGTACAACACGATCAAGTATAATGATCAATCCTGAGATTAGGATTTAAAAATCTCACCTTGTGGTTCTCACTGTAATTCCCTGATAAAATGAAAGCTTGCCTCCAAAACCCCCCTCAGCTCTAAGTGTTCTGAGCAATTCAGTGTTGGCTGCCTCCCAACAATGCAGCGTGTTTTCTTACTTTGCCAGCTCCAGGGACACTAGTCATGTGTCAGCTCTTTATTGCTTTAGGAATTAGTGTACAAGTTATATTCAGAAACTCAAATATAAATAGCTTGATTTACAATGTTTTAATCAAACCTGGCAGAATAGGTATCCTAAGTTTCCAGTGCTCCATGTTGAGACCTGATGTCTCTGCTACCTTCGATGCGTATTTTTAAGAACTTATCTAGAAAAACCCTGGCCTGTGTCATAGATTCTTAAACAGACTGTGTTGCCTTTTTTAATTTAAAGTATAAAGCTTTAAATGTATGCTTATGGTGACAATTAAGGAAATGGTAGATTAGACAGGGCATCAGTTTTCCACGAATAGCACTCATTTAAGTTCATTTCTACCCCAGATCTCCGCTTGAATGTTAGATCATTCAATCGCAAATCTCTCTATAAAAGTGTCTGGCTGTCTCTTAAACCCATTTACGCTCTATGCTTCAAGGCCTTTTCCTGGCAACTTTTTCCATATGCTTAACTTCTTTCAGGAAAGCAGTTCTGTCTCAATTCACAAAACAGCACACCAATCAACACAAGCAGGCAGGCAGGTAAAGAAAGGAAGAAGGAGAGACAGGCACACAGAGAGAAAGTAGGATATGAATGTAGCTGGTCCAATAAAAGTAATGTTTTAGAAGGCAAAGAGTTTTGGCCAAAAGAAAACTAACCTAGCACCTAGCCCCAAGCAATCAGACAGCCCTGCACTTGAATTTATAACCCAAACACCCAGTACCATATGCAACCTGAGAACACAACTGGTAGCACTACTGGGGATTTATGACTTATGACTTGTTCATATTTAATTTGTAACCAAACACTTCCCCTTCCTCTTAGCTACCTTAGAACTCTTGATTAACTCTTGTTTTCACAGGTCAGAGGTTAAATAAAGGAAGGGAAGCATACTGGGGTGAGATTGCCCAGAGCACCACTTCCAAGAGTGACCTGTGTGAGGAACATTAAAATAAGTGATAAGCCTAGAGATTGTTCCAGACAGCTGATGTTCAAAGCCTCCCTTGGGGATGAAGTAGGACCTTACAACTAAGAGAGCTGGCAAGAAAGACAGACAGGAAACTGCTCTCAAGTTACCTTTCATGACAGAGCAACTCTCTCACCAAGAGGTTTCTCCAAAATGTCTTTGGAAACGAGACTGAGGGTTCTGAGGGAAGGTAAACAGGAATTTGTGCAAGCCAAGCAGCCCTTCTCCTTGCTTCATTCTGCCACAGGCATCTGTCTTGCCCGCCAGACCCTTCTACTCCAAAGAAAACCTCCACTGTTACCTCATTTTGTACCAGACCTGGGCCAGACTGAGGGAAGCAAATTTCTTTGTATAAAATTAATCACACAGAGGTGCAGCCAACCTACTGAACAGGGTATAATCTGTCCAACTGCAGGATCCACCTAGTTCCAAGTACCTTTACTGCTGGGCTGCTCCTGATGTACCAAACAGGTAAAAATAATAATAGTAGTGGCCACCATTTATTCTGGAATTACCAAGTGCCAGGAGCCTTATATGCATTTGCTTATTTACTCCTCATACTAATTGTATTAAATGGGTACCATCATATCCCCAGATAACAAATAAGGAAATTGAAGCACAGAAAGGGTAAATAACTGGCCTACAGTCACACAGCCACAAAGTAGATCAGGGTAGAATGCAGATTTGTGCGACTTACTATACCAGTAGGTACTTTTCTGAAAGAAATTTCTCTCAGGGAATGGTATCAGTGAAGTGCACGTTAGACAGCACATATGCTTTACATTCGATTAGATGTTTTCTAATTGTCAAAGTGGGACAATCATCAAGCTCATTTGTTTTATAGATTGCATGCATGCATGCGTGCATGCATTCGTTTCATTTATTCATTGCCTAATGTAAGCCAGGCACTGGGTAGAGGCTTGAATAAGGCGTAGCTTCCACTAAAGTAGGTCCCTGGTTTAGATTTGTATGTGAAACCATTATGGCATTAGGAATGATCTGATAGAGGCATCAACAAAACTTGGAAAATGTGAGAAGTAATGGCTGGGCCACCCTGCATGGAGGTGAGGCGTGCCTTCCTTCTGCACCATAACCACATAACAGACACAGCATGCAACAGGCAGTTTCCTCCAGTGAGCCCTTCAACAACATGGAGAAACCCAATCTGGAGCAACCCGAGGAGATGGGAATCCACCACAGGGTAATCAGAGTTGAAACATAAAATGCCATCACTCTGTTATACCCTGATAAAAAATCCTACCCCTCAGCCACTCCTTATTTTTTAAATAATCTTTGTGCTTATAGTTTATTGCTTTATTATAAACCAAGGGACACAGTCTGTAATGTTACAAAAGCCTAAAATTGGTGTTATTAAGCTCCCTCAAAATATGGTAGCTCAGAAGAAGGTGAAGTGTTTGGTTAAACAAGTCGTAAGTCATAAATCCTCAGTAGTACTACCAGTTGTGTGTTCCCTCAAAATAAACCCTAAAAACTAATCTTTAGAGAAAGGAGGCTCAACCAGCAAACCTTCTGGCAGAAATAGGTTTCTCTGATATAAATTCTTTGATTTTTTTTTTTTTTTGAGGAAGATTAGTCCTGAGCTAACTGCTGCCAATCCTCCTCTTTTTGCTGAGGAAGACTGGCCCTGAGCTAACATCCGTGCCCATCTTCCTCTACTTTATATGTGGGACCCCTACCATAGCATGGCTTGCCAAGCAGTGCCATGTCCGCACCCAGGATCCGAACCAGTGAACTCCGGGCCGCCGAGAAATGGAACATGTGAACTTAACCGTGTGCCACCGGGCCAGCCTCTCTGATATAAATTCTTAAACTCACATATATGAGAGAGCAGGAAAGTTGTGTTCAACAAGCACATAACTACTGAAAGCAGAATATTAAAAAGAAGGTCAGAAAATGTATGTGTGAATTATTTTTACTATATTTTCACCAGTATTAAATGTTGTGGCTTAATTTTTTGGTAATATATTTTAAACGGTAGTTTTTTATTATGTATAATAGCAAAACATATACACATGCAGCTAAACATATGATAAGAGAATGGTTAAATAAATTATGGTAAATCCAGGCAATAGAAAATTAAGATATTTTTAATGACATAGGAAAATGCCCATGAAATAATATAGACTGAAAAGAAGGAATATTCACAACTACGTATCATATGCAATCAAATACACCCATAGAAAGACTAGAAAAAAAGATAAAAAATTAATAGTGGTTATCTCCAGGTTATGGGATTGTAGATAACTTTTTGTTTCCTTCTACATTCTTTTTTACATTTTCTATGGCTTATATATTGAGCATGCAGTGCCTTAAAAATTAGAAAAAAGTTGTTTTGTCTTTTAAGTACCCTGTGTTATTCATAATTGCAAATACTTGGGAAAAAGCTAAAAGTACAATAGTTCACGATAAATTATGAACCATCAAAATGATGGAATATTATATATTAGAATCACACTATAGAAAAATATTTTAACACAGAAAAATATTTATAATATATTTAGATATAAAAGCATGCTGTACAATACATACAAATCAGTTTTCATTTTTGTGTTTTCCTATATTGTTCAAACTTTCTACAATAAATATGTATTACTTTTATTAACTTTTAAATAAAAAAACAGCCACATGTGTGATTCCTCCCAGCCCACCAACTTCCCAGTCATCTTGCTTGGTGGTATGGAGGAGGATTGGTCAGGCAGAGCAGAACCAAAAGCCTACCTTCTTGTTTCTTTAAATGTGCTTAATAACAGTGATGACCCAGTTCCCAAACAGGCTCTCTGGATGAAATGGAAGTTTGCGCTCTTTAACAAACTGGTCACGCCACAGTCTCATGCTTTTTCCACTGCACTATGCTTATCATGGATCTCAGGTCCAGGGCAGGAGTGGTTGACTAGTAACGTTTTCAGTGACTTTCCTTAATGTGGGAGCAGTCAGCCTCAATAAACCCTGGTGGGCCTCAGAAAGTGAGACACACTCACTTATCCAAGGCCACCCTAAGTTGAGAAGGAAAGAAACAAGGGTCAGAATCTATTTTCCCCAGTTAGATTTTGAGGCCAAGTCTTCAAGGCTGGATCATTCATAAATATTTAGTAAGCATCAATATATGTCAGTCCTGTACGAGACAGCCAGGACAAATATATGAACAAGACATAGTGCTGTCTCCTCGAGAAACCTAAGTCTTGTAGGGGAAGAGAGACATGTGAACGGTCAACCACAATGCAATGAGAGGATGCTGTGATACACCTGGGCACCCAAAGCTGTGGGAACACTGAAGAAGAGCATCTCAACTAGACAGGTGTATCAACTAAACGAGGAAGAGAAGTTAGATGAAAGAAAAGTGCACTTCCAATATTCCAGAGGCACAGAGACAATGAACTGTAAATGGCTTGAGGTGGCTGAATCCCACGTAAGGGCGGGACAAAAGGCTTCTCTGTGTGACTTTTTAGGGGGGAGGGTGGGGATGGGGCTCGAGAGCAGATTCCTGGCAGTAGTAGATGATGAGACTAGAGAAATCCAGAGACCAGCTTGTGAGGAGTTTTATGTGCAAGACCAGGGAGTTTAGCTCTTTTCCTGAAAGCAAAGAAGAGTTCTAAACAGAGGAGGGATTTGATCAGACTTTTCGTTTTAGAAGATCGTATTAACAACAGAGTGGAAGATGAATTGGAAGGGGGAGTCTGGAAGCAGACAAACTCAAAGGTTTTAAGATCCATGTAGCTGGTATACGTCCTCAAGGAAGAAGGAGGTTCTAAAAGTGAACACTTCTGTCAGTGCTCTTTTAATTATTTAAATAAATTATTGAATGCAATGAAAAAAAGGATTTGGCTCTAGCAGAAGAGCCAAAAAGTGAGCTCCTGTCAGGCAAAGGTTGGCCCGAAGAGCGAGCCTCCTTCAGAAGCTGCAGGTGTGGTTCCCCTGCCTACTAGCAGCCTCCCCCTGAGCTGTCACTTCATCCTTCCAAGCCCACTTTCCTTTGCAAAAGGCCAAAACCTCCTATTTTCCTAACAAGGCCATGATACGGAACAAATTAAGCAATTTAATACAAATTTAGTGATAATAGTTTAACGCAAATAATACAAAGCGCCCATCACAGTTCACAGACCATACCAGGCACTCAAAAATAGGTAGCTTCTGTTCTGCTAGGCAGGAGAGGTCTACTTCCTCTCTCAGGAGAAGGAGTGGTTCTAAGCAATATTTTGGATTATTTTAAAGGCCTTTAAAATGCTGAGTGCCACAAGCAAATGTATATTCTTTACAATTACTTTTAAGGTTATATTGTGGGCCAGGATCAACAGATTTTATTAGTATTTATCCACTTGACACAAGATAAAGATTTCATTTCAAAGACAGAATGAAAGCAAAGGAGGAAAAGATAGGGAGCATAAACACTTCATCAGTATTTTTTCAATCATTCCTCAATGAATGACTCTTAAGATAACACTGCAAGTAATTCCTCATGCTTCCCTGACTGAAGAAATATCATATATTGTTCTTAACTAATTAAATAAGACTTAACCCTAGAAGATTTAGTATACTATAGTGATATAAAAGATAGCAACAGTAATAAGACTCTAAGAGTTATCACTAAACAAACATATTGATGTTAACATTTTTACCTTTCACAAACGTTTGAACTTCACTTTTATGGGTCTAAAATAGAGGAGCTTCAGCTAAAGACCAGTTCTCGACACTGAGCCATTCAGGGGATGGAAATGAAAATATCTAATACCTCAGGTGTGGTAATACCTCAAGCATTGGACCAAGCAGTTCAAGGGGCATCATGTTTACTCCTCATCTCTACTCTCCACCTCAGCTACATGACATGGGTATCTTCAGCTATAACTAACAAAGAAGAAACAAAGGCTCAAAGACGTGCAGTGACTTGCTCAAGATCGCCAAGCTAGTAAGGTGGTAGTCAGGATTTGAAGTAAGGTCTTTGGGTTCCAAAGCTCACAGTCCTTTTTCTTTTTTATAAATCAAGTTTGAATTATACTTTACATACAATAAAACCTGCCCATTCTATATGTACATTTAGAGAAATTTTGTTCACGATATACAACTGTGTAAACACCAACACAATCAATATATACAAGATTTCCAGGATCCCAAAATGCTCCCTTGTACCCCATTCAAGTCAATCTTCTTCACCCCTCATGGGGTGTCTATTAATGTATCATAGTTCTTACCACACTATATTGAGATCATCTGTTTACCACCTACCTTTTTCAAAACTAACTTCTTTTTAACAATTAAAATTCACTATTATGGATGTACAGTTCTACGAGTTTTGACAGACACATACAGTGGTATAACAGCCACAGACAAGACACAGAATACTTCCATCACACACCACTCAATTTGCTTCTGCTGCTCCTTTGTAGTCAACCCTTCCCCTACCTCCAGAATCTGACCTATTTCCTATTCCTATAATTTTGCCTTTTTCAGAAGTCATATAAATGAAATAAGACAATATTATCATGATCTAGCATGGCTTCTATCATGACTTTTTATGCCACACTGTATATTTGAGTCTCTTTCCCACTGCTGACCAATGAAGGACAAGTTTAAATAGTAACATATTTCCCGTGGGCATTCCCATGTATCACGCTCCATGGCACTAGCTGTTGCTCTATCCCAAGCGAGGGGATATTACAGGAATACTTTCAGTCCACCTAATGTATTAAAACAATATATCATTCACAAACTTCATTAGCTATGTTATTTAACACTAACAAATTACTTGAGACACATCTCACCTGTGAATGAAATAAACAAGTCTGTCTACACAGGGGTTGTAGTGTATTATACCTCTGTATCATACCATGTTTTCTCCTAACTAAGAAACCATGCCCAACCCAGAAATCTGACCATAAACTATGGGTACGGCCAAGGATTTGTTCCATGACCAGAAAAAACAGAACCCAAGCTCTCTTCCTCTTGGCCCAACCAGGTGAAGCAAAAGAGGTCTAAGAGAAGCCAGCTGCTCTAAACTATTCGACCCTCTCATTTTATAGCAGACGGAACAGAAGTCCAGAGAGTGGAAGGGACTTACCCAGAGTCAAAAAGACATCTCAACAAGTCCGGAAGTAGTTATCTCTGTCCCTACTGAATGGCCAATGCCCCACTATTACTCTCTCTTCTCTTTTTCTGCTATGCCTCCTACCAAGAAGGACGCAAAAGAATACGGTTTCTCTTGTCCAAGAGAATGTATAGTAGAGTAGTTGCTGTCTTCAGTATCCAGAATTGTCCTGAAAGATCAAAATTTCAACTGGATTCCACAGGGAATTCCCATAGTCCCTTACTAACCAGGATTTGAAATGATGTCTGTTTAGCGCCAAACCTGATGATCCTTCTGTCTAGTACATATTTTGGTATCTATTCTGACACCCATTTGGCTTTAGTATTCTATAGCTCATTTGGTCATCAAACATTTATTGACTGTAAGGCCCTTTTTGTCCTGGGGCTCACAGGTTAATCAGACACAATTTCTCTTGTCAAGAGCTCAGTGTTTAGAGGGGGAATCAGATGTGTAAATCAACAAGTGTAATTATTGAGATAAGTGCTATAAGAGAAGTGTGCAAGGCACCAATTATCTCTCCCACATCAGTATGTGCACACACATGTGGCAGATGACCAACCCCATCAGATGTGACAGAATTTATTCAAGCCCTAACAGAGGTTGTTAATAATTCTAAAATTAAATAGAAATGGTCACATTAGAAGATCCTTTATTTTATAGAAGGACAGTTGAATAAAGACTACTGGAGCTCAGAATCCAATAGAGATCCCCAAAAAGGGCTACTTGATTTTTAGGAACAATTTTGCTCTTTTTCCTTTTTCTGTTAGTACAAAAAAAATGGCATTTTTGTCTGGGTCCAGAATGTAAAATCAGGAAATAAAATGGTAAGTCTTACAACTGTGAACTTCAATCAGCTCATTACAAACCAAAGAGACATATTTGAATGCATGTTGCTACATTCATTTACCTATTCTGCCAAGCCATTCAATTACACGATTTCAGATTTTGTATAAAAAAATACAGCCATGTTTCTTTGAAAAGCTGGTATTTGGAGAAAAGTGATTAGAACAGCATGCTATGATACGTTAATACAGTGGTTTCATTTAATGGACAATGGCAGCTTCTGAAATGCTCCCTGTATTTTAAATTATTGCACTTAGAATTCATGACTACAACGTGTCTCAACTTTTTCTTTGCTGCTGTACAATACACTGCTGCCACTGTGAATGCAAACAAAATACATTATCAGAAGAGTTTTATTAGCATTTGTAATCTTAATAAAAGTCATTTTTAAAGGTGGGGGGTGGGTACAGTGGGTTGCTCAAATCGTGTGAACGCTGAGAAGGATAAAGCATCATAATTGAGGAAAGAGGGAGAAAAAGCTAAAGCAGGAGAAAAATCTTAAACCCAAATTTAACATCCCCTTGGAGAGACAGGGCACAAAAGAGGAGATAGAGTTTATTCTAACCAGAAGCAGCTGTTGCTGTTCGAATTAGGAAGCATTCCTAATGAATCAGCAGTTCTTATAATAAATATATTCCCCTTTGAAATGTGAGGATTCTGCTATGAGATTTTCTTTTGATATATTTTTTACATGAACTCATTAGACAGAGAAGAGGCAGGGATCGAGCATGTTCCTTTCTAAATTACGATGGCTATCTTACCATATCACGTCCTCTCAAGGTTAGCGAGGTGGGGCACAGGAAAACAAGAAATAAAAAACACACAGCTAAAAAGGTTTCTACTCACCACCACCCTTTGTGACTCACTCCAAACAAACTTTGTAAGATGCTATGTAACAGCCATGTCTCACCAAAAACCTGCTACTATGCTAATTTAACCAGTACCGGTTCAGTTTAGAATGGAAATCAGAGCTACACGACAATGAAAGAGGCATGCCTTCTGCATTAAGAGGACTCCCCAAATTCCAACATGGTGAAGAGCTGCTTGCAGAGTATATCCTGTTCCCCAGATATCCCTCTTGCCATTTTAAGAAGAGTAACGAAAAAATTATGCACATTTATTTCATCTCCACCTAGGTTCCAAATTCCTGTTATTTTCTTGCATTTAAAAACACGCATTTTTAAATTTTATCTTTTTTTATTGAGGTAACATTGGTTTATAACATTACATAAATTTAAGTCATTTTTAACAGAGATTTCTCTAAGCAAAAATCACTGTGTCCCTATCAATACAGACAGAAAATTTAAAGGTACGTCTTCCTGCCAGCACAGGTGAGAGCAACTGGACCGGCATTATTCTGCCCACCAGCTTTCTCCAACTTTTCATCAGTCTTCCTCCTCCTCCGCCTCTTCTATGGTGGGTTTACAGGATTCTGGGACCTCAGTACAAAAACCAGAAACCTCAGAAGTTATAGAGGTGACAAAAGTGTAACAGAGAGACTATTAGAGCTGCCTCAGCTTTGTTCCCCTAACCCCAACAGAATTGAAGCCTTAAACTTGAAAATGAAAGGCCATTCTAACCATACACACAATCTTTAAGCTGCTTAAAAACAACTCTTTTCACAAACTTAGACATGACCTCCTATCTCAGGTCACTTGTGCTCTCAACAACAGGTAAAGAGAATGCAAAAGATAGGTAGACCTGCAAAGAATAGAAGTTAGGGACCCAGAAGATTTGACCCTGTTACTACCATATCATACAGGAGAGGCAGAACTGAGTAACTCCTCAGAGGGAAGAAAACACGCATCACGTGCGTGGGAGTGGTGGATTACCCTGCTTCTACAAAATCAGAGTCCTAAAAAGGATCCAGCCAGAGAACAAACTGAGGAGTCTTGAGAAGAGATCCCTTTGCTTAAAGATCAGTGTGTGTTTATCCTACACTCTGAGTAATTAGAAAAGTGAGGCTCAAAAAGCCTCAGGAAATATGTCTGAGACCACTTGAAAAATGTTAGGGCTATATTTAAGCCGGGGTCTCCCTGGTTCCAAAGCCACAACACCATGCTGCCTCTCTAGTGACTTCTAAATCACCAAGAGAGAAGATTCTGCTCACTCGGCAACACCACCTCTCTCCGATGGAGAACACAAGGCAGAGAGGGGTTAAGTGACTTGACCAACATTACATAATTCCTTTTTAAAGTGGGACTTAATGTCCTAGGGGACAGACTACTAAAATTATTTCTCTGTTTTCCAAAATGAGTAACCACTGAATAGTTAGTTCCACAGAATTCCCTTAGACTCACTCCCCTGCAGATCTGCATTCCTACAGAAATGCCTACCCTGGCCTGGTGCTTATTTCGTCCAGGCCTTTGTCAACCAAAAGAACAGCTCTGTAGTTTCTGCACTGCTTGGCCCTGTGTGCTATGTTAGACAACTACACTGGCTTTGAAAATACTTCATTAGATGAATATATGAAGGAGTGGCAGAGGAAAAGAAGTTCAGATGTCCAACATGCAGACAATGATTTACACACAAAGATATCCACCTCAGAGCTGCTTATGACAGCAAAAAAACGCAAAGAGCCTAAAAATTGGCAGTACATTTTTCTTAGGAACTGGAATAAAAGACATTTGATTACAAATCCAAGCTTCACACACTAGAGATAGGCAAGTTACTTAACCCTTGGTTTCCTTTCTTTAAAATGGAACTAACTACCTGAAAGAGTTGTCATAAGGATTCAACAGTATAATCCATGTAACATGCTTAGCATATTTTCCAGGTGGAAAGTAATCAAATGGCAGCTATTATTACTATTATTGTTAACTCCAACAGTAAAGAATCATTAGATTAAGTATGGACTACTTTTGTGATTTAGTATTATGTGGTTATTAATGTCCTTCAGAGAGAAAATTTTAAACTTACAAAAATATATAAAAGGATATCAATTGGGGCTGGCCCCCTGGCCTTGTGGTTAAGTTCGGCACATTCCACTTCAGCAGCCGGATTCAGATCTTGGGCACATGTTCGGATCTCAGGCACATACTTACACCACTCATCAGACAAGCTGTAGTGGTGACCCACATATACACACACAGGAAGATAGGCAGAGATGTTAGCTCAGGGATAATCTTCCTCAAGCAAAAAAAAAAGAGGAAGATTGGCAACAGATGTTAGCTCAGGGCTAATCTCCAGCAAAAACAAAGGATATCAAGTAAGTAAAAAAGGTATATGATCGAAAATATTTTAAAATATGTATTATAGGTATATTACATATATTGTTAGTAAAGGACTAAAAGGAAATATACCACAGTTTCTACTTTGGGATGGTGGAATTAAAGATAATTATTTTCTTCTTCTGTATTGAAAAGTAAATATTCATTCAAAAGTTGGTTTCATGTTTTTCCCTGTGGATACCCAACTGTTCCATCAACATTTTTTTTTAATAGACCATCCTTTCCCCTCTGAATCACCCTGGCACCTTTGTCAAAAAATCAATTGATTCTCTTTTCCATTCCACTGATCTATACTTCTATCCTTGTGCCAATACCACAATGTCTTGACTACTGTATCTTCATGATAAGCCTTGAAATCAGGTAACATGGTTCCTCCAACTTTATTCTTCTTTTTCAAACTTATTTTGGCTAAGTCCTTTGCCATATAAATTTCCATACAAATTTTAGAATCAGCTTGTCAAATTCTATTTTAAAAGCCTAGTGGTAGTGCATTGACTCTAGAGATCAATTTGGGGAGGACTGACATGTGCATCAATAATGGTCTTCCACAGATACAGAATCAATAGGATGGAGATATATATAAAGATTTATTTTAAGGAATTGGTTCAAGCAAGTCAAAATCTACTGGGCAGATTAGGAGGCTGGAAACTCAGGCAGGATTTCTGTTACAGTCTTGACACAGAATTCCTTCTTCTTTAGGAAATTTCAGTTTTTGCTCTTAAGGCCTTCAACTGATTGGACGAAGCCCACCTACATTATGGAGGGTTATCGCCTTTATTTAAAGCCAACTAATTATAAATACTAATCAAAGCATCATCTAGATTAGTGTTTGGGCAAACAACTGGGCACCACAGCCTAGCCAAGTTGACACATAAAATTAACCATCACAACATCTTGACAACATTGAGTCCTTGAGTTCATGAGCGTGGTTTACCTCTTCATTTATTTAGATCTTCTTTTAACATATCTCAGCAATGTTTTATACCTTTTGGTGTCCAGGTCATGCAAATATCTTGCTCAATTTACCCCCAGGTATTTCATGTTTTGATGCTATTATAAAAGCATTGTTTTATTAATCATAATTTATAATTTTTAATACCAATTTCCCTAACTCGTATCACATACAAAATTAACAAAAATGGATCAAAGACCTAAATGTAAGAGATAAATTTATAAATTGTCTAGAAGAAAAGATACGAAAAAAATCTTGTGCTCTTGGGTTATCCAAAAATTTCACAGGACACAAAAAGCACGAACCATAAAAGAAAAAATCAATAAACTGAACTTTGAAATTAAAACCTTAGGATATGTGAAAGATGCTGTTAAGCAAATGAAAAGGCAAGCTACAGACTGGGAGAAATATCTGCAAAGCACATATCTAACAAAAGACTTATAGCCAGAATATATAAAGAACTCTCACAATTTAATAACAATAAGACAAAGAACTCAATTAAAAAATGGTCAATAGATTTGAATAGACACATCACCAAAGAAGACGCACAATATCTTCTAGTAAATAAGCACATAAAAAGACTTTCAACATTATAAGTCATCCGGGAAATGAAAATTAAAACAACAATGAGATACTACCATAATTCAACAGAATGACTAAAATGAAAAAGACTGACAATATGAACAGTTGGTGAGGAAGAGGAGCAATCAGAACTCTCATATTGTTGAAAAACAATTTTACAGTTTCCTATAAAGTTATTATAAGACCCAGAAATCATATGTGTATACAAAAGCTCAAACATAAATGTTTATATCAGTTTTATTTACAGTAACCAAAACCTGGAAACAACCCAAATGGCCATCAACAAGAATATTACTCAGCAGTAAAAAGGAACAAACTACTCATATGTAACATCATGGATGAATTGCAAAATGTTATGCCAAGCAAAAGAAGCTAGGCATAAAAGAATACATAATGTATGATTCCATTTATGTGAAATCCTAGGAAAGACAAAGCTAACCTATAGTCAAGGAAAACAGACCCGTGGTGGCCAAATGCCAGAGTTGCTGGGGGTGACTAAAAAGGGAAACAAGGAACTTTTGAGAGTAAAGAAAGTTGTATATCTTGACTACAGCAGTAGTTACACATCTGTACACATTTGTCAAACTTGCAAAATTGTACACTTAAAACTGGTGAATTTGTGTGTGTGTTTACATTTCTTTAGATTTTTCCATTTCGTCATATGGAAAATTACATATTTTGAAAACCCCTCCCAATTGATACAATTAAAATGCTGGATGATATATTTATACACAGAGACACACACACACATACATACACACACAATCTTTAACTATATTGCTAATCTGTAAAAATGTAAACACTCCATAGAACAAAAAATGAAATAGACGGCTGGCCCGGGGTTCACTGGTTCAGATCCCGGGTGTGGACATGGCACCGCTTGGCACGCCATGCTGTGGTAGGCATCCCACACATAAAGCAGATGAAGATGGGCACGGATGTTAGCTCAGGGCCAGTCTTCCTCAGCAAAAAGAGGAGGATTGGCAGCAGATGTTAGCTCAGGGCTAATCTTCCTCAAAAAAAAAAGAAAAGAAACAGAAACTGGAACTCAGAAAGGAAAATTAGCAACAAAGTTGGCTTTTATCCTGAAGCTTTTTGCCAAACTATGGACACTTTGAGGTCCTAAATGATGGCAATACAAAGCACAAGTGAAAGGAGAAAAGCCTAGAAACCTCCGAAGGATACTGCAACCTAAAGCTTAGGTGCCTGAGGGCTACATCTTTAATAGGGATAAAAAAAATCTGAACAAGTTCTGCCAGCAGAGAATTTTCCATTCTTGGTGCTCTTGCAGGGTGGAAGCAAACATCTCCACTGACAATTTCTAACTACATGTATCCTCTCACATGGATTTGCAATCCAAATTCATCTACAAGGTCTAATAAAATGGCAAACAGATAATTTATAGAGCAGCATAATTATCAATACTCCTAGGTGATAACCAGAAGCATAACTGAAATAGAGATCTACTGGAGAGGGACTCAAATTTAACAAAGGCCTCAAAAAATTCCTACAAATGCAGCTTTATGGACAACTAAAATAATCAGATACAGAATATAAAAAACAGTGCTTAATATGTTTAAAAACTAAAGAAAAGATTGGAAGTGAGTAGAAAACAAGACTATGAACAGCCAAAAATCTATAAAAGATCTATAAAAGAATCAAATGGAACTTCACAAAATGAAAAGATTAGACACAAGTAAAGGAAGAATTAGTGAAATGAAAAACAAATCCAGATATATTATCCATAATATGGTCTAAATAGACAAAAAGTAAAAGTATGAAAGGGAAGATAAGCAACATGAATGAGAAAGTGAAAAGTCTAACACATTCTAATCAGATTTCCAGAAGGATACAATAAGGAGAATGGAGAAGAGGCAATAGATAAAAGAAATAGTGGCTGAGAACATTCCAGCATTGTTGATTCAGAAATTCCAAGCAAGAATAAAAAGAATAAAAAGAATAAAAAGAAATCCATAACAGAGACAAAGCATTGTGAAATTGCAGAACTCCAAATGATAAACAGCTAGAGAGAATAGGTTTAAGAGCAACAATTAGACACATTCATTTGTGGCAAGCAAATTAAACAAACAAGTAAAAGCAAATTAGAAACACAAAAGAACCTCCTAAACTCATAAAGAAATCTAAATAAGACCTATCTTACTTGAGAAATGTTAAAATATTCCCTTTAAAGTCAGGAACAACAAAAGGATATTTACTATCTTTGATTCTACTCAACATTGTATTGGAGATACTGGGCAGCACAATGGGACAAGAAAAGGAAATAAAAGACATAAAAAATAGAAAGACAAAAAAGACAAAATAGTCATTTATAAGTTACATAATTTTCTATCTGAAATCCAAAAGAAAGTATAATAAATTACTACAATTAATTAGGTAGCTGGGCAAAAGATCAATATTAAAAAAAATCAATTCTAAACAACAGAACAAAAAAAATGTAATTAAACATATATACCATTTACAAAAGTCATAAAAAGAGTAAGTTCTTAGGGAAAAAATGATCCAAAGATGTGCAGGACCATTACGGAAGAAATTTTAAAATGTTATTAAAGAAATTAAAATAAGGCCTAAATAAACTGACATCATGTTCAAGAATTGGGTAGGAAGACACATGAACATAAAGATGTCAATACACACTAGACTTGCCTATACATTCAATGAAAGTCCAATTAAAATCTCAATGGGGTTTTTTATGAAAATTGATCATATGAGTCTAAAATTCACCTGGAAGGGTAGAGGACCAAGAAAAGCAGGATATTTTGGAAGAAAAAAAGAAGACAAGGAAACTTTCCCAACAGATATTAAGACTACAGTAATCAACACAGCAAGATACTGGCACAGGGATAGACAAATTAATAGAGCAGAATTAAAAGCCAGAAATAAGACCCTGCATATAGGAAAACTTGATACATGACAGGGTTGGCACTGCAAATCCCTGGGGGAATGACTGGATATTCAAAACATATTACAGGGGCGATGGGATATCCAAATGGGAAAACAAAAATGAAAGTGGATCCCAGTTGTACAGTATCCATAAAAAGCAAGTCCGGGTGAATTAAAGATTTAAATGTGAAAGGCAGAAACTTCAAAATTCTAGAAGAAAAACAACCCTGATAATAATTCTGAACAAAGACATTATAAAAATACATATAACCTAATATCTCTCATGAACACAGACACAAAAGTTCTAAACCATACATTAGCCAACCTAGCCCAGTAATATATAAAAAGGATAAAACATCATTATCAAGTGGATCGGCAGAACATTAAAAAATCGATCAATTCTAACTTACCATTTTAAAAGAATAAAGGAGAAAAACAGATGCTCATAGCAATAGATAGATACGGAATAAACAACAAAATTCAACACCTATTCATGATTTTAAAAAAAACCAATAAACTAGGAATAGAAGGAAATTTCCTCACTTTAAGGGCATCTCTAAAAAAATTCCACAGCTCACATTGTACTTTATGGTAAAACACTGTTCCCCCTAAGACTGAGAACAAAATAAGACACTCACTTTCACCACTTGTGTTCAACATTCCACATGGCATTAGAGGTCCTAGTCAGTGCAGTCAGGAAGGAAATAGAAATGAAAGGAGTAAAAATCCAAAAGGAATAAGTAAAACTGTCTCTATGTGCAGATGATATGATTGTTTACATTACCTAGAGAATCTATAAAAAACCAATAACTGAAATTAGCAAGGTCACAGGATACAGGGTCAATATACAAAACAATCAATTGTACACATAAAGCAAACAATTGGCAAATACAATAAAATAAACAAATAATTCTATTTATAGCATTGCAAAAAAATAAAATAAAATACCTAAGAGTAACAAAAGACATGCAAGATCTTTAAACTGAAAAGTAAAAAACACTAGTGAGAAATTAAAGACCTAAATAAATGAAGAGATATACCATGTTCAAGGATTAAAAGATTCAATATTAGGATATTTTTCTCTAAATTGATTTACCGATTCAACATAATTCCAATCAAAATCCCACCAGATGTTTCTGTAGAAACTGAGAAACTGATTCTAAAATATACATGGAAATGCAAAGGATTTAGAATATCTAAAGCAATTCAGAAAAAGAACACAACAGTTGGAGCATATATAATACCAATCTTCAATACTCACTCTAAAGCTACAGCAATCAAGACAGTATAGCATAAGGATAAACCAATATAACAGTGGCACAGAATGGACTCACACCTATACAATCACTACAAAGGCACAAGAGCAATCCAATAGGGAAAAGAACGTCTTTATAACAAATAATGCTGAAATGACTGGACAACCACATGGGGAAAAAATGAACACTGACCTCCCTACCTCATACCATGTACAAAATTAATTTGATATAGACCACAGACTGAAATGCAAAAGTTAAAATTATAAAGTTTGTAGATGAAAACATAAGAGAACATATGTTCTAGATGAGAACTTGAAAACATAAATGCATGACTCGGGGGTGAGCAAAAGTTTCTTAGAGCAGAGAAAGCATTAACTGTAAAAGGAAAATACTGATAAACTTCACCAACATAAAAAACTTTCGCTCATCAAAAGATACTATTAAGGAGGCCGGCCCGGTGGTGCAGCGGTACATTCCGCTTCAGCAGCCCAGGGTTCGCAGGTTCGGATCCTGGGTGTGGACCTATGCACCACTCGTCAAGCCATGCTGTGGCAGGCGTCCCACATAAAACAGAGGAAGATGGGCATGGATGTTAGCTCAGGGCTAATCTTCCTCAAAGAAAAAAAAAAAAAAGACACTATTGAGAAAACGAGGGGCCAGCCCTGTGGCGCAGCAGTTAAGTTCGCATGTTCTGCTTCTCGGTGGCCCCGGGTTCACCGGTTTGGATCCCGGGTGCGGACATGGCACCGCTTGGAACACCATGCTGTGGCAGGCGTCCCACATATAAAGTAGAGGAAGATGGGTATGGATGTTAGCTCAGGGCCAGGCTTCCTCAGCAAAAAAGAGGAGGACTGGCAGCAGTTAGCTCAGGGTTAATCTTCCTCAAAAAAAAAAAAGAAAAGAACATGAACAGGCAAACTCTAGACTGGGAGAAAATATTTGCAAAATATATATATCTGACAAAGGACCAGTATTAAAATATATAAAGAATTCCTACAACTCAATAAAAAAATCAAAGATTTAACAATTTTCTTCATGTGCCAACAAACATATTAAAAAATGCTCATCACTCACCAGGGAAATGCAAATTAAAACCACAATGAGATATACCCACCAGAATGGCTAAAAATAGAAAGATTGACAACACGAAATATTGGTCAGGATGTAGAACAACTGGAACTCTCATACATTGCTGGTGGGAGTACAAAACAGTACAACCACTTTGGGAAAAGGTTTGGCAATTTCTTAAATATAAAATCTTAAAAAAAAACAAAGGAGGGCCAGCCCTGTGACTGAGTGGTTAAGTTTTCGCGCTCTGCTTCGGCGGCCCAGGGTTTCACTGGTTTGGATCCTGGGCGTGGACATGGCACCACCCGTCAGGCCACACTGAGGCGGCATCTCACATGCCACAAGTAGAAGGACCCACAACTAAAATATACAACTATGTACTGGGGGGCTTTGGGGAGAAAAAGGAAAAATAAAATCTTAAAAAACACTAAACATACAACTATCCTATGATCCAACACTTTTACTCATGTATTTACCTAAGGGAATAAAAATATGTGGTCTTAGAAAGACTTGTACAAGAATGTTTGTAGCAGCTTTGTTCAAGATAGCCCAAAACTGGAACTGCCCAGTTGCCCATCAACACGAGAAAGGAAAACCAAACTGCAATATAATCGTACAAGAGATGAATATTCAGCAATAAAAGCAAAGAACTATTCCTAAACCAACAACATGCGTAAATCTCAAAAACATTACACTGAGTGAAAGAAGCCTTACACAAAAGAATACACATGATTTCATTTATATCAAGTTCCAGAACAGGGAAAATGCACCTAGGGAAGAAAATCATAGAAGTAGCTTCCTTTGGGGCACAGGCACAGGGTTTGACTGTGAAAGACCATGAGGGAACTTTCTGGGGTGATAGTAATGTTCTATATCCTGATAAGGGTTTGGATCACACAAGTGTATGCATTTGTCAAAACTCACAGTATAGTATACTTAAGACCTGTGCATTTCATCGTACATAACTTTTCTCTAGGAAGAGAAGAAAAGAAAGAATGGTAAACAAATATTGAATTCTAGTTAATTACATACAAGCAGGAGTCTTTAGAGGTGAAGTGTACTAATGTCTGCAACTTACTTTGAAATGCATTAAAAAAGATGTTGTGATGGATGGGTAGACATATGACAGAACAAGTATAGAAAATGTTAATTGTAAAATCTAGGTGATAGATGAGCGTTAAATATTGGACGAAAAAAATGCTACGTGAAGAGGGAAGTGGTAACAGGGTAATCAAATTTCCTAGGATAATGAGAGCAAATGAAAAGATGAGAAAAAGAGAATATAAAAATAACATGAGGGCCGGCCTGGTGGCGCAGCGGTTAAGTTCGCACGCTCCACTTCGGCGGCCTGGGGTTCGCCAGTTCGGATCCCAGGTGTGGACATGGCACCACTTAGCAAGCCATGCTGTGGTAGGCGTCCCACATATAAAGTAGAGGAAGATGAGCACTGTTGTTAGCTCAGGCCCAGTCTTCCTCAGCAAAAAGAGGAGGATTGGCAGCAGTTAGCTCAGGGCTAATCTTCCTCAAAAAAATAAATAAATAAATAACATGAAACAACTAACTCAGGGCAGGGGGATGGGGGCATATGAAGAGGTGATTTTAAACAGATTTTAAACAGATGGGCCTCACTACAAAGCTGACATCTGAGTAAAGACATGAAGAAGAAGCGACAGTGAGTCATGTAGCTATCTGGAAGAGTATCCAGGTAGATGGAACAACACAGAGGCCAGTATCACTGAAGCAGAGTGAGTGAGATGAAGAGTAACAGAAATGAAATAAGGAGAGGTAAATAGGGGCCAGATCACCTAGGGCCTTGTCCTGGGAAGACTGTTCCTCCAAAAGGAAACCACTGGAGGATTTTGGGCCAAGAAGTGGTCCAATCTGACAAACTTTTTTAAAAGATCCCTCTAGATGCTGTGCTAAATATACACATTCTCATCCTTTCTCAACCAGAGTTCTAAGGAAAGAATTAAGCCTTAATGCAGTGTGGTAATCATTTCACAATACATACAAATATCAAATCATTATGTTATGTACCTTTAACACAATGTTACACGTTAATTATATCTCAATAAAACTGGGGTGGAAGGCTTAAAGCCTTAAGTAATTCCTTTGTATGTAATGAATTAACTCCTCTTCTATAAATCAAGAATAATAGTAGTTGTGTACCATCCTTGGGAGAATTGAGAAAATAGTCATTCAAATCCTTTTCTGCTTTCTGGGATTAAACAAGCTGTTTGACAAAAGTCACATCAAGGAGGTTAAGACTAGAAACAGGGAAACAAATGGTAGTAATCCAGCAAGACTTAGGGTGCCTAGACTAGGGTGGTAGCAGTGGAGGTGGAGAGAAGTGGTCAAATTCTAGACATACTTGAATATAAGCTAAAGCTGAATTCGCAAATGGACTGGATAAAGAGTGTGTGAACAAGAAAGAAATTAAGGACAGCTCCAAGTTTTTTGGCATGATCAAATGGAAAGATGGCATTGCCATTAACTGAGATGGGGAAGACAGAAGAATCAGAAGCTGCATTGTGGACAGCTTACATAAAACTGCCTTTCAGACAGCCAAGAGGTGCTGTAGACAGCTAGAGTTCAAGGGAAAGTCCAGGTTTGAGGTTGAATTTAACTTTGGGAGTTGTCAGGTGGTATTTGGTAGCCATGACATGATGCTGGATATAATCAAGAAAGTAAATATATTTAGTGAAGAAAAGATGTCCACGGACTGAGCTCTGGAGCACACCATTAAAAGATTTGGGGGGCTATAGAAGAACTGGCAGAGGAGACAGAAAGAAAAGCTTGAGAGGTAGCAGGAACACAGGAAAGTAGGGTTCCCTGGAGATCACACCATGAAATTCATCAAAAATTGGTTCAACAGAGCAGTTTCCCACCTCCCCCTCTAAGACGGAAGAAATAGCCACAAGCTTGTACAATGATGGGAATGTCACAGTAGAGAGGGGGTAAAATAATCATCCAGAATAGAAAGGGGAGAGTTGATGGAATCACATCTGGAGCAGGTGAGAGGGGATAGGATCTAGTGTACACAGATGCAGGGTTTCGCTCCTGCTAAGAATCTGGAAAGAACATCAATGATAATAGGAGAGAAAGCAGAATATATGGACAAACTAGCAAGTGTGTCAGAAGATGTGGTAACGGCAGCTTGCAGAATTTCTCTTCTGATTGTTCATAACAGCAGCGTTCATTATAGCAAAAAACCCAACAAAAAACAAAAAAACTGCAAACAACTCATGTGTCCATCAACAGGAGCAGATTTAAGGTTTTTGGTCATGTTCTTAAGTAAGGCAGTAGATTCTCAGGCGTTCATTTTATCATACCTTATATGCATGTTCTATTCTTTCATATGTATCAACTAATACATGTAATAACTATTTACGCACAAAAGTTCTATTCCGGATAGGGCACTGGAATTGAGGGGTGGTCAAAGGAGACTTGCATTATGTCTATATTATTTTAATTAAATATTTATGTACTATTTTAATTATTTACAAAGAAAATGTTAATATATTGCTTGCATAATATTTCTGGACACCTAAGTTCTCCGGGTAGATGGCATTATGGTCATTTTTTTCCATTTTTAGGTGTGCTGTACATTTATATCAGAGCCTAAATATATTCATGACTGGAAAAATAAATTTTAAATAACCATATAAAAGTGCATAAAAAAACACTAACACAGTATGTCATAATTGTTACATGCAGTGGTAGGGTTATGTGGGTTTTATTTTTCCCTTCTATTCTCACCTTAAATTTGGCAGGGGGAGTAGGATGAGCAATGAGCATGTATTGATTACATAATTGGGAATAAAATTTTTTAAAAAAAGAAAAACTCCTGCAGCCTTCTGTTTTCCACCTCTTTTGGCATTCTCAGTAACCAAAATTGAATTTTGCTTTTAACTGGATTCTAATCTCTTAATAAATGATCACTTGAGTTCTTCATTATGTCATTGGCTAACACTTCATTTTTAGGAATTACATACCAAATAGATGATCCTGGGTTAAACATATGACTTGAATTTCATTTGCAGTATTGGGATGACTAGTCCTGCCTCAGCCCCTTTTGGCTACTGGTAGGCAGCCTACTGTTCCCCTGGAATCGACCTTAAGCCAGCTGGTCAGCATATCAAGAGCTGTCACTTCACAACCCAGCAAGACCGAAAATGGTCGGGTCTGTTCCATGTCTGTAAGTGGAGATGCCAAGCACTTACACAATCCTATGAGGGAGAAGGCCTAAATGGAGTAGAAAAGGCTCCTGTCAGCTCCGTGGCCCCTCTCTATGAGGTCTCCTTAGTCCCAGGGACTTCTCTTTCCCAACCCTACGCCTGCCTCTGACCCCTCTCTGAGCACTAGAGTCGCAGTTCCTAGGTAAGAAGGTATGCTCTTTGTTCTCATGCCTTTTGGATGGAATTCTGGTAATGATCAAGCACTGATTCTCACACTGGGATCCACTCTGCTCTGAAGCCTTCCCCGTTCCGTCCTCCCCAGAATGGGTTTCTCTTGAGTCTCTATGCTTGGCCTGCACTGATTCTACCTTGCTAACGTCTGAACTTCACCTCAGGGAGCCAATATCAGAGGCCTTACTCCCCATGCCTGCCTCCCCTCCACCCAGACACTTCCCCATATCCTGGGTTAAGTTTTCTGCAAATGCCTGCCTTCCTCTAGCCTCAAAGCTTACTGTGCCCTTGGTGCATGGCCTGCTGCTCAACAATGGCTACTGTCCACCCATATATGCCAACCTTTGAAGGGGCCAATTCTGGCAGATAAAATGGACCTGCTATATTGTGAACTGTATTTCTGATAGCACCTACTGAGGTTTTTCCTAAAATTTGGCTACACTCATGAAAGCTGGAAAATGTATGGCAAACTTTCCATTTAGAATTGCTAAGGAATTTGGGAAAAAACAATGTTTCCTCAAGCCAAATGATCTAAAATTCAATGGGATAATGGGGAGAGAGGTATTAGAAAGGGAAAATTGACATTTGTTCAGCAACTACTATGTGCCAGACATTTACCTACAGAAGCTATTTACTCCTTGCCACAACTCAGTGAATTAAGAATTACCACTACAGATAAAGAATCCAACACTCAGCAAGGTTTGATAACTTTCTCAAAGTACCAGCAAGTGGTAGAACAAGTTTTGAACTCAGGTCTTTACGATTTCAAAGTTAATGCTCTTTTCATCATACCATGCTGATGCCTGAATCTCCAACATGCTTAAGAGCTACTAAAGCACTTGAAAATCCCTTAAGTAGCTATATAAATAATACTCAGATCCCTACAAACATTTATTTTTTGCTAATTACACAGTATGCATCTAAAGTTATAAAAACTAAGAAAAGGTAATTACAGAGTCTCATGATGCAGGAGTTTTCGTTTGTTCTGTTCTATTTTTTATATCACCAAGCAAATTTTGTAACAAGCGACGTACTAAGAGTTTTGAGGGCCTTTTGTTCAGTGACAGGCAACAAGCACTTGGGAAATCACTATCAGAGTTTGAATACCAAATTCTCAAGGCTGAGTTCAACAAAACTGTCGCTCTAGGGAATCCTTTCTGGTTACTCACTAGACAAGGAAAGATAACTCAAGTGCACTGTTGAGTCATGTAAAGGCGGCTTATCTAAAGAAAATCCAGCATCACACAAATTCAGTTTGAAGTTTTAAGAAACTCTGATAATTTTTACATGTTGCTAGGGACAGCTTACATCCTCTAAAAATTATAACATAACTAAAAAATCTTGAAAGAGATCATTTCAATTTATCTCCCCCATCTAGCCTGGATGAGTGATCTGTATTTGAGAATGTTTATACAAAAGAGAACAAACAAATATACAACAATATTTATATATAAATTCAAAGTCCTGTCTTCCAACTCCACTGCTCCTGTGAAATACTACCTCAAAGCAGAAATACCATGAGCACATCTGACAGAGGCAGTCATCCAACACCCTGGCCTTTCGGGTGTTTCAATGACCCATCATCTTTCTGACCACCTTCTTTACTGCACCTCTGCCATCTCTTCATTTAGTCTCCCCTTGACCTTCCCACTGCCAAACCTGCTCTTCCTCTGAAATCACTAATTAAGACTCCCCAATTTGGAACCAGGTTTCCTATCCTTGCTTATCTTAAAACTCCTACTATACCTGTTCTTAATCCTCATCACTGATAGTCTCTTCATTCTCCCCTTTATCAGACCTCCCTTGTTCATTCCCGCCTTATCCAGCTTAGTTCTATGGTCTATCATATCAAGACCCTAAAGGTTCATGTCTCTTTTCTTTTTACTAGATATGCATGGAAATGCCTTATCCCTGAATGAAACCATCTTTTTACCTTCTCTGCGCCTACATTTAGGCTGCTATGCATGGCTTGGAAAAAATTGCCCACAAACATATTGTACCTCTAAAAATTCTACATGTATAAAGTCTACAGCATCAACTAAGCCTTCAACACCATCCAGAGATTCTTTTTTTCACTAGTCAGCCTACATGACTATTTTAAATCTTCTCCCTTCTCCAAACATCTCATATCCATACACTCTCTTCCTCACTCTCAGTATCTGATCTCACCACCTACTTCATCAAGAAAATAGAAGCTAACAGAATTGCCTCAACTTTCCAACAACACATTCATTCATTCAATATGTATTAAACACCACTGGAAGCCTGGGCTCTGGAACTAGATCACCTATGTCCTTTGGGTAAGTTACTTAACCTCTCTGGGCTTCTGGTTTATTCATTTCTAAATTGCGGATAAGAGTGGTACCAACCTCACGGGATTGTTATGAAGGTTTAATAAGTATATACGAAGCATTTTGAATGGTGTCTGGCACAGAGTAAGGATGCCATAAATATTAGCCACACTACCACCCTGATGACAACTACATGGGCCAGGTACCAGATAAATACAAATCTATACCCACCCTTTCCTCCTCCCTTTCTGTTACAATAGAGGAAACGTCTGTGTCTCCTCCCTCTAAGGCCAATACTTCCACTCCCCTTCTTTGAACTGCATTTAGGAGAGGATAGAAACAAAATAAATATACAGCCTAATGTGAGAAGACTCGGAAAGCAAAGTAACTAGCCCAAGGTCATAACGATATTAAAATGTAGACGTGGGCTTAGAAATCAAGTCTGTCTCTGTAACTACATCATTCCGCCTTCTACATTTCTATCGTATTTAATTTGACAGAAAGTTCTTCCTAAATACCTCAGCTCCTGCTACATAAGTAAAGCTCAGATTTGACAAACGAGAATTTCCCCCCAAAGCAAATATGGGCCTTTAAAGGCCTGAAACTACAAGTATGCATAAAACACTCTAAATGATGGAAGAGGGTACTGAATTCTGAAGGTGGTTAGAGAAAGCTTCATAGTCTATAGGATGCCAACGGGAATACTGTGAACAGAAGTATGCAGAAAATCCCTGGCCGAGAGTTAACAAGGGGCAGGGAATGCCTTGATGGGAAGAAAAGTTAGAGCTGCTACCAGCAGGAAATCTCCTGGACATGACAAAATCTGTTTAATAAAAAAGGAGAACATATTAAAACTATTTGGCATGTGGGCCCGAATCAAACGGTGCAGCATGAAAGTCTGGAGATCACCTGAGGACTAAAAGCAGCGTCCCTTCAAGTAGGGAGTTAGAGTTCCGACAGCTGCCAAGGAATCCTGATCCTTCAAATACTATTAAAGAGGCGATATAAAAGAACTCTAAGGAGTAACTGTGGAGGTGGCAGATAAGAGATTGCACTACATTCAGAACACCTGGAATCACTTAAGAGACATCTGTTATCATCTGGGAATCAGAGATTAGAGTGCAGGATCACTGGTTTAGGTCAATTCAGAAGAGCATTGCCATTTCTCCACAGCAACTGCTCATATGAGTAGGGCAATGGGACTTTGGGCTTTTCATCGTCGCTTCATACAAACTCCTTATTATGGCATTTAAAACTATACAGTTTTCCCACAAACCAGGGTAAATACAATGAATTTGAAAATAAAGAGAAAAAGTGAGAATACAAAAAAGAGACTACCCTAAATATCACAATATGCCAATAATTCTTACATACATTATATTTAATTCTCACAACAGTGAGGATAATAATTAGTTAATTAATTAATAATATTGTTATCTCTAAACTGACATTTGGAAGTGAACTATCTTGCCCAGGGACACACAGTTCATAAAAGATGAGCTGAGATTTGACTCTAGGTCTGTCTGACTTTGCCACTACACCTTTTCATATAGAGAGAGGAGGTAAAACAAAGAAAAAAACATCACAAAATGATGTCCCTTTATAAAGTTAGACAAATGGCTTACAAACAAAAGCCATCTCAAAACAAATTTGCTTTTAAAATTACTTAAAAATTAGTGTGCATAGTTAGAAGCATTCTTGCCTAGCAGGCATGTTAGAATTGATCAAGTAAAGGAAAGATGATGTGGTGACATTTTAAGCTAGAGAATGCACAGCTGGCTGGATCAGCCTGGGTGGTGGTGACCAGCGCTCACCCTCAGCACTGTTTCACTAGGATGCTCCAAAGAGTCATTCTGGTGGCCTGGGACTGGTATCCTCTCACACTGTAGCTGGCCCTACTTCAGTCATAGACACCAGCCCCAGTGGTAGCGGAGACTGAGAAAGTGTAAAAGTGGCTCCCTCCAGGCCACCTTGTCCACCACCAGTTGAGGGGTCAAAAATTCTCAGAGCCAGCACTACCATAAAAGAGAGCCAGAAGTGCTCTCTGGCATGAGAAAAACAGCACAATTTCATACACTTTCACATGCTGTACATTACCATAACTATAAAATTATGGGGAAAATCGAGAGGAACAGATAAATTGAAAATGGATTCCATTCTGGGCCCTCTCTCCAGAATAAGAGTCCACAGGTAGGTTGCCAGGAACAAACATTTCTCAATAACAGATTTCAGTGACTTCTTAAAAATTATTTTCCACTCCAAAAATATGTTTTGTTCCCAACTTAACTTTTCTAGATTAGCAAGAGAAATAAGAATACAAAATTGTTGCAAAAAGTAATTCTATGGCTTAGAGGCCTTGGGTTGGCAGCATACCACGCTGGCATGAGGTTCTAAAACTCACTCATGTAAAAACTGCCTTGGTCAGACCACCCTATCCAAGACTGTGAGCTGCCTAAAGACAGAAAGCACAGCTCCTTCATTCTTTATTCACCCATATGTTAACTTCCTTCCTTCCCCTACACAAATGCCTGAACAAAGGAGGTGCTTAATACATGCCTGGTTAACGAGTGAGCGAGTAGAACAATTTAGCAAACTACCTAGAGTTGGTTTTCAGAGGTTAAGCAGCAAATCTCTGTATTTAAACTAAGTTAAACCTAACCTAAGATACCCAGAGTCCAGGGCCATCAACTGTAGGACTGGAGCTCAGGAAAATTAATGCTTCAGCACTGGATCTTAAAGCCACAACCAAAAGTCCTTTAAGAGCATGACTTGTGCTGCCCTGGACCACTCTGGGGAGCAGCCTCTTTTAGGATATATGTCATCTTGGCCACTACCAAAAGCACAGCAGAGAAAAGCAACTTTTCAAGTATTCCCTTCATAAAGACACTGTAAGCAGTTCTAGAGAGGAGTGGAAAAGCACAGCATAGGAACAAGGGAAATTACTTCTCCCACAGTCACTGCTTTTCAGTTAGCATCTTCACAGATCTCTACTCCTGGGTCAAATTAGATCTGATCAAGTAGAGAGTGGACCCATGGACAACACTTACCTTCAAAGAGGAAAGAACATTACGATGCCCATTTGCTTTTAAAGGTTCCCATACAGTAATAGTATTAAGCTCTCATTTTCAGCATTATCCCAGAGTGTTCAAAGCCTTAAAAGGGAGAGGGGGGTTCAGAGGGAGCCTGCCGAGGCATCACAGCTGCCTTGAAAGCTGGAAGACCGCTGTAGTCACAGTCCATCAGTTTCATGCCTGTGGTTTCCTTTCATTCTCAGAGTCAATTTAAATTACTAATAATCAGGAAACCTACATGACAAGACATCTATTAAAGACAACTACTAATAAAATCAAAACTAAATATCAAATCGGATCATGGTACAACTGGCTCCTGGGTTATAATTTAAGCTTGCATGAAGTGCAAACTAATGCAGTGGAGGCACTGCTCCGAAGAACAAAATTAATTGCCTTTGTGAGTTCTCCCAACTCGCAAAACTCCTTCAGGGAAGTTACTGCTTTGTTAACAAACAGAAGCCATTTAAAATCTCAGATGCTCTTAGCATCACATACATTCTTGGTGGGAAGAAGGCATGAGGAAGAAATTTTTATGTAAACTTCTCAATAAACTATAATAACATTTTTAAGCAGGGGTCACCTTACTGTAATTACGTGAACCATAAACGCAAATGCATAATCTGGTTTTTAACTGATACAAATAACTGACTTGGTGAGTGAATGTGGCTGCTTTTAACTTTACTTTTCCTTTTGCTTACTAAAGTTACTATCCAAAATATACTGAGAAAGAGTAAATACATAGTCACAATGCAGCCCAAGAACCTCAGCAGTGCTCGGTGGCATTACATATAAAATTTAATTAAGATATCACCAGATTAGTCAAGTGACCCAGACGCTACTCTCAGGTCTGGTCAGATAACCTTGGGCAAGTAACATCTTCTCTGGGCCTTATTGGTAAACTGAGAGACAAAGGGGGATTTGATACTAAGTGTGGCTGTAAATTTCACGAGAACGGAGAGTTTCTCGCTCATCATTGTAGACCCATTACTTGTTTACTGAGAAAACGAACAGGATCCATACCATGGGCCAAGTTCTGACTAGAGATGTACACAGTGTAACTCATTTAATCCCTATAACAATACTGTAAGGGGAATGACTGTCCACATTTCACAGTAAGGAAAGGGAGTTCACAAAGAAAGCCAACGGCAAGATCACACACCTACCAAGTAGTGCAGAGATCTGAACGCAGGTTTGTCTAACACCAAAACCTAACTTCCTTCCACTTAGAGAAAAATAAACATTTCTGTGAAATTGAATTATTTTACTTATACCACACATTTTAGTCCATTCAAGAACAGAGGATGTATCATCATTTTTAATTCCTTAACCCTATTTTAATGCGGGGCCTTTGCACCTTGTTTACGTGGCTGGAATTCTAGTAGCCCGGCCGACAGAGCAGCTCAGTAGCCCTAGACAGTCTCCCACAGGTTGCCCTTTGGCCATTCCATTTCCTCACAACTTTTGCCAGAGTACCTAGTTCATTCCCTGCCACTCTAATCCATCGCTGAGACGCCAAACAGTGTGTTGTTGTAATGGCCCCTCTCCCTCCAGCATGCACAGTCCAAATTTTTGCAAAGCAGCTACAAAAGCAATTGTGGAAACATATAACTCTTAACAACTCTCCCATCTGGTTTTCACACCGGCTCCTTCCTCCATAAGCCCACAGAAGTCACAGTCAGCTCCTGTTTTCTGGGAAACTAGCTGTCTTTTCATCTTGCTGGGTGTATGTTATGTCTGTCTGTCAGCAAGTTGAGAAACGGCCTCCATCCTGACAGATACATTTTGTAAAGCCTTAAAAGTACACACGCTAATGTGAAGAAAAAAAGGAAATTTTTCTGTTTTTGGACTCTGGTTATTTGCTCTTTACAGCTTATGTGTCAAGGGAATGGGATTTCCCAGGTAGATGTACTAATGTAAAACGCATTAGTGTTAAGGTGGGGGCTCCCAATCCACCCAGGGCCAAAGGGTTAATACAAAATGACAGAATTTAATGACTGCTATTATGGTTGCCAGGCAACCAAGAGAAGGTGTGCCATAAAGGCCTAATTAATGAATGAGGTAGCAAGAGTTTCTGTTAACTTGGTAAGCAGTTCACAGTTCACCATTGGTTAGCTTTGCCCAGATGGTAATACTCTTAAGCTTTCTTAGCTCCACTGAGCAGCAGCAAAATAATGTGATTATAGTTGCAGCTCTGGCTGAAGTTCTGACATCCTTTCCATACTCAGTGCAATTTCTCAAGTCAGTTGAAACAAGAGTCTCCTACAAAGATTCATATTAAGGATTGTATGTTTGCATTTGATTCCTCATATTTACCAGGTCCGGAGGAACACTGGAATGATTATTTTCTGGGCACTCTTTTGCTGCAGTAGCACTAAGAGTAATCAAAATTTGGGGCCAAAACTGAACTGCCATCGGAATTAGAGGCTTTGTTGGAAAAATGTTCTTGTCAAAGGAGAGCCCAGATAGTAACAAAGGACTACAAGTGGAGTGTCCACGACTTGCCATGGTATGTCCTAGTGCTTTACATTCATTATCGCTCACTTCATAGCCCTCTAAGGTAGGAATTGCCACTCTCATTTCATAAGCTAAGGCTCAGAGAGACTAAGGACACTGCTCAGCATCACATACACTGCTAGAATGTGGCTGAGCCAGGATTCAAACCCTGTTCTGACTCCCAGGCCCATTCTCTCTAAACTGCACTGTGCAGCCTCTGCTGTGAATGATAATCACGATGACAACTGCCCTCCAAGGAGTACTGGTTAGGTGTCAAACACAGAGCTGGTACTTAATGTCTATTATTTCATTTGATCTTCATCCTTACTACAACTGAGATTCTGCTGGAATTATTAATCCCCATTTTAAAAAGAAGAAAAATGAAGCTCAGGTGAATATTTGCCCAAAGTCACAAATCTGGTAAATGAGGAAGCCAACACTTGAACTCAAGTCTGTGGGTTAAAAGCCTGCTCTCCTTTCATTATGCCACATTGCCTCAGCTCTTACTATGCCAGCTCTTAATTAAAGGCTGCCTCTAATTTAATTTCCATCCTGAAAATGGACAATATACTCAATTACTCTGTTCCCTCCATGCCATGATCATCAATTAAATATGTGAACTTTTCTTTAAAGAGTGTACCTTCTACATCAGAATGTAGCTCAAAATCACCATATATTCAAAGAGGGAAAGGTTCCTGAGAGCAGGTATAACGGGTTGGCAAGAGAGGAAAAAAAGTTTTCTCCACCCCAACCCTCAGCTAAGTCTTGAAGAAAACAAGAGGGGTTGGGGGGTGGAGGGAGAGAAGAGACAGCTGTCTCAGATGGCCTGAGCTCCAAGGGAAAATGCTCTTATTCTTTAATGGAGGAAGCTCTGTGCCTGCTGAGGGGCCAAAGCGGGGCCCCAAATGAATAAAGGTAAAAAGAGGAGCAAGAAAGATTGGTCTGAGACAAGTTAAAGTGTTCTCATTAATGGGCCTCCAACTTCAAATGTAATCAAAGTAGAGGACCCAGCTCAGTCTAGCAAAAGATCAGAAGAATTGCTTCTCCGATCCTTTCATTCATCAAAATACAGTTTTTTTACCAGGCCCAGAAACTAGCACAGACAAATGTTCACCTTTCTATTGGGGCTATTTAAAATACATTCAAATTCTTTTCAGACTAATCTTGGCAGAGTTAACTTTATCATTTTTTTTTTGTGGTTTGGTCCATGATTATTTACAACTGACTCTTATCTGTCGCAACTTTTAAAATTTAAGACTGGCTTTCTGCTGCCACGTAGTACATGTGTGGGCTGCCTCATCCTGCTGTCTCTGCATGTACACTTGGGAAGATAAACAATACTAATTTAAGCAAAATGGAATCAAAAGACTAAGTCAGCCACCTTTGCCCAAAAGAAATGATATTCACTCACTCACTCATTCATTCATTCAACAAACATCCCAGGAGCATTTAAAAGGCAAAATGCCAGGAATTTAAGTAAAAAAAATAGGACTCTTAGATTATAAGTCTTCGAGATTTAGAATATAAATGATATCCCTTCAAAGTGTATAACTAAGTGAGAACTATCTCCTGCCTTAGACTGCAAGCTGGCTCGCTTGCTCAGTCACTCCCCACCTCAACTCTTCCTCTCCCTCTCTGCCCTAACACAGGTCCCCACAGCATCTCTCTTGATCTGTAACTGGGTCCTCCACCCTGGAGCCAGAATGATACTCTAACACACAAATCTGATTATGCTACTCGCTTAAGATTCAGCTTCAAGTCCAAAAGCCACACATGGCATATGAGGTCCTTGCTCTCCGGTCCTGCTCCCCAGAGCCAGCTCTGCTCCAGGCACACCGAATGACTTGCCACAGCAGCAGCCCCATGCTACCTTGGTTCTGGCCCTCTGCCTAAGCTATTCAATGTGCCTATAATGCTCTTTCTAATCCCCATGCCCATCCAATTCCCCACCTACCTGGGAAACACTCTCACTTGTCTTTAAGTCTCATCCCCGAGGGCTTTGCTCTTCTATACACTCACAACATTAAAATTGTTAGCTTTACCATCTTCTCCCACAAGAACACCTCATCTCTGCATTGCCTGGTTCGCAGCAGAATGCAGTAAATGTTTACTGAACCAGTGTTTACTGAATGAGTGGATGGACTATAACTACAGTATATATGACATACTGGTAACTATACGTAACTATAACATACTATTCTACTTTGATCTTTCCTTGCTGCCCAGGTTGTTAAAGAAAATTCCTAATTTTCCTCTCTTCCTTTCTTCTTCTTCTCAAAGGCACTGAACTGGTTTAACCTTTGTAGTCTAAGTAGTTGGTGCTCACTTCCATTTTTAAAGTCAGTTGGGTTGTGCTAATTAACCTGCAGTTCTCATGCTAAGCCCTCGAGTTGGAAATTGAGAGCCACACTATAGAACAAGCACCACTCATCAGAAAAGGAGGATCCAGGAGATTGCACATGTGGAACATCCAGGCAACTTCTAAAACCACACATACCTAACCTCTCCTAATGAGACTTGAGTATGAATTTCATCCTTTAGTGGTACTGAAAAATAAACACTGCATTCTTAACGCTGGCTCCAGGCCAAATCTGTTTTCAACTTTGGCACGGAGAGTTAACCACCTGGAGTGAGGAGGAGGAGCAGGGAGAAAGACGGAGAAGACAGAGGAACACAAAATTGCAAAAATATTCATTGAGCAAACTTCAGAAGAAAAGCCTGGCTGATTTAAAATGAAAGCTAGGATGCAGACAGGAGGTGGCAGCATGGACTTGAGGTCTGAGCATCAAAATGCCTGGCTAGGCCTCCCCAGCCTTTTCTTCAAGGCTGTGCCACAGAAGTAGGATCACAACCTCTCTGAGCACACTTCTGTCCTCTAAAAACAGAAGGAGCGACTCACCTTTCTTAGCCAAAAGGATATTCTAAGAATAAAAAGACTAAGATGATTAGCAATTCCTAAAAGAATCAAGCTGTAAAAAATACAAATTATCCACAAGTGCTTTGATAGCTGATACAAACTTGTCAAAATCTGAACTTGCATTTTAATTTTGATAGTCAAAATTAGATATTCTAAATTAGATATTCTAAATTATAATATTAGATATTCTAAATTAACTTCTATTGACACAAAAACATGAAATTGGGTTTACTGAATATCACCTCAGTCTAGCTCAAAAGCCATTAACAAATGCATCTTCAGCAAAATTCTTAGCAAAGAGAAATTCAAAGGCAACTCTTAGTCATTTTTGAAATCTCAGTTTCAGTAAGTTCTAAGTCGATAGTAAAACATCCCTGTAGTTGTAATGCCACTCAGAACGCAATGACACAAATTATGCCCCAAGCCTCATTAATTGTTAAAGCTTCAGATACAGCTAAAAGTTTAGCAGTTAAATATGAAACTCTCTCATGACCCTCATTATATTTTTGCTCAAAAAGTTTCAATATTAGTAGCATAATTGTGAGTTAAATGCTAAAATTCAGCGACATTCAGAGAGAGAATTTATAAAGCCTTTTAAGACTTAAAAGCTGAATGGCTCAGGTCTTTGATGTGACTGAATGCTTTGCAAACCGACTGGAGAAAAGTTTCCTTCAATCAGTCGGCAAAGGCAGCTGCCCATGACTACAGGTTCTAGAGTGTGATTTGGAAGCATTTTAGCATCACACTCCCCATAATTCAAACCGTGGTTCGTGTCTGTCTTTATAAAGGTCATTGTTGGCCAGATGGAAAATATTAAGGAAAAGATATTGCAACTAAACCAGCAGGCTGTGGTCCACAGTTGCAAGGCCCCAGCTAACCACAAGCAGATCTGCGGGCGGGCTCTGCTCCGCTACAAGCAGAGCTCTGGCGCATCCTCTCTCTGCCCAGCAGCAGGAGGGCCCCAGGCCAGCTGAGATCAGCCACTGTGCCAAACAGACTGTGCGAGTCTCACTGCTCGGATGCTTCCAGAGAAAGGAGGAGAATCGATGGGCTCCTTTGTAAACAACTTCTTGTGCTCTCGGGCTGTGACTGACTTCAAAGGTGGCATAACTTAATCCTGTCACAAATTATGCCATGGAAATCTTGAGGCAGTTTTCCTCCTGAGCAAGTACCTTCGTGGTCACTTATAAACTGGACTCCAACAGGTAAACAGCAAATGACAAAAGAAAAACAAGCACAGCTTTTACCAAGTAGGAAAAACTGCACAGCCAAATCTAATTTCTATTCATTATTTAAACCCACTTTCAGTAAAATCGTGCCAGATATTAGCAAATACAGACCTTAAATATCAAAGTTTGTCTTGCACTATGGCATTTCTTTATATGTCCGTCTCCATTAACAGGGCCTGACTCACAGTATTGACTCACCCTGAAATATTTGTTGAATATAAAGTTCTAATTGCTAATAAGGACTAAACTTTATTAAGAGCTTAGTCTGCAACAGGCATTCTTCTGAAGACTTTATGTGTATTAAATTTCTGGAAAAAGTCATTTTTACCAAGAAAAGCTCTCATTTAGAAATGATGTAAGGTAGGCGTTATCATCACTGTTCCCTTTACACAAGGCCTAGGATAATTCAATAATAACTTGGCTAACATTTAGTCCAAGTCTGACTACAAATCCAGATTCTTCCACTACTCCACGCTGCTTCTCTACATCGTTTGAAGGAACTTTAGCCACTCCAAGCATGACTATTTCCGAAACGCACTAGACCATGAAGCCCTTGAGGACAGGGATAGGGCTTTATTCACAGCTGAATCCCCAGCACCCAGCATGAAAGAATGAAAAGAATGAATGAAGAGAGTAGAAGGAAGGGCCTCAGGCTTTTACCAGTTGCCTATTTGCAAGCATCCATGATAGGTGGTGAATTAGTATCTAAGTGTCATAGGAGAGAAAACAGTACTTGAGTGTTTCTTGATAACAGGAAAAAAAATGAGTGCACAGAGATGGATTTTTAACTAAGGATCCAGAGTCCAGCAGCAGGGGTTCACAGAAGGGGTTCTGTGAAAACTCTTCATGTCCGTGAAACTTTATAAGGACATCCAAAAATATGCTTTTGGAGATAGTTCCTGGAGTGTTCAGATTTTCAAAGGATTCCCATCACTCAAAAAATTTAGCCCCAAGAAGTAATAAAATCAGAGCAGATTCTCTTGTAGAGCAGAGTGGGAAAAACCAGGGCTTCTGGCGGTCCGAGGGCCTGTGTTCAAATCATATCCTCACAGCAGTCATCGAATCTTGGTCAGGTCACTATCACTCTGAAGTTCAGGGTTGCCCTCTGTAATTTATACAGCTGTCACAAGGACGAAACGGGATGATGAATGTTAAAAGTATTAGACATGATACCTTCTCTCTACCTGGCTGCACAGCAAGTGTGTATGGTATACACCAATAAAACAAGAACAGGAGACGGCAGAGAACCACTGAAGAAAATATAATGAGGGTAACAGCTGCTATTATTTTCCCTGAGACCTTTCTTGTTTAGTCTTCAAGGAGCAAAAATCCAGAAAAGTCCTCTTTTTCCAGAGGGTATACTCCAGAGCCTCGTTTTTATCAAGCTAAAAGTTAGTATCCATACTTTAAACTAGATTTTCTTAAGTAAAAGAAGTTGAATTGTATTCTCATACGAAAAGCAAAACAAAAGAAATTCTAAAATGCCTATGACACCCGTTGAAAGAAGGAAACATGGATTTTGTCTCAAAACTAATCCACCTGTACTGAGAAGAGCACTTTTCAGATCCTCCCAGATGTATCCTTTGAAGTTGTCTGCTTTGACATCATAATTATAAAATGATGCAAGGGCCATGAGATCACAAACAGATGAAGACTCAAAGAAGAACAACATCAAAAAACAATCTTTTAACAACACAGACCCAAATTCCTGACCTCATGGGTTTTTTTTTCTAGTGGAGATGAACAGACGATTTTAAAATGTGGACTATACAATGTATTAGAAGGCAAGATATGCTATGAAAAATAAATGAAACAGGAATAAAATAAACAATAAAACAACAAAACAGGTTTAGGGGTGGAGTGAGCCAGTGGTTCTTTGAAAAAAACAAAAAAAAAAACCCGGAAAAAATCCACAATCTTTTACTTGCTAAAGACCTTAAATGATAGGAAAATATCTTCAGAAAACAAAGATTAAAGTTAGAGTGAAAGTAATGAAAAATTAGTATTTAATTTTTTAATGCTAACATTTTACATTAGCACCCAAAAAACCAGGAAAGAAACATTTAGGTATAAATCTAACAAAATATGTGTGGGAGTTGTATGCTGCAAACCACAAAACGTGAAGAATGAAATTAAAGAAGTCCTAAATAGATGGAGAGAAATATCGTGTTCATGGATTTAAAGACGCAAATACTGTTAAAATGTCAACTTCCCCCAGACTGAATTTAGAACATTCAACCCTATATTAATCCAAATCCCAGTAGAATTTTCTACAGATATCAAAACCCAAGGAAATAGAAGAGTAAAACTTATGTAGTAAGGCAAAGGAACTAGAATAGCAAACACGACTTTCCAAAAGAAGAACATAGCTGGATGACTCATGCTATCTGATTTCAAGAGTCACTATAAAGCTACAGTAATCAACACAGTATGGTATTGATGGACACATAGACCAACAGACTAGGATAGAGGCCAGAAACAGATCCACAAAAATATAGTCAATTTTGACAAAAGTGCAAAGGTAACTCAATGGAGAGATGGACTTTTTAACAAATTGTGCTGAAAAAACTAGATGTCCATATGCAGAGAAAAATATCTCAACCTACACCTCACACCTTCAAAAACATTAACTCAAAGTGGATCATAGACCTAAATGTAAAACAAAAAACTGTAAAACTTCCAAAAGAAAACATAGGAGAAAATCTTTGTGGCCTTGAGTTAGGCAAAGATTTCCTAGATATGACACTGAGTTCCTAGATATGACACCAAAAGCATGATCCATAAAAGAAAAGACTGACGTGTTAGACTTTATCAAAATTAAGACCCTTTCTTCTGTAGAAAACCACTGTTAAGAGAATGAATAGAACAAGCTACAGACTGGGAGAAAATATTTGTACATCACATATTTGACAAAAGGAATACTTAAAGAACTCTTAAAACAACAATAAGGAAACTAACAAACCAAATTTTTTTGTGTGCAGGGAAAGATTTGCCCTGAGCTAACATCTGTTGGCAATTTTCCTCTTTTTTTCCCCCTCCCCAAAACCCCAGTGCATAGTTGCATATATCCTAGTTGTAAGTCCTTCTAGTTCTTCTATGTGAGCCACAACGTGGCGACTGACAGACAGGTGGTGTGGTTCCGCAACAGAGAAACAAACCCGGGCTGCTGAAATGGTGAGAGTGCCTAACTTTAACCACTAGGCCATCAGGGCTGGCTTCAAACCAATTTTTTAAATGAGCAAAAGATTTGAACACTTTACCAAAGATGATACACAGATGGTAAATAGGCACAAGAATTGATGCTCAAAAATCACTAGTAATTAGGGAAGCACAAATTAAAACCATCATATACCCTACTCACACCTAACAAAATAGTTAAAATAAAAAAATAGTGACAATATCAAAAGCTGATGAAGATGCAGAGCAACTAGAACTCTCATACGTTGCAGGTAGAAATGCAAAATGATACAGCCACTTTGGGAAACAGTTTGTAGATTCTTGTAAAGTTGAACATAATCTCAGCATATGACCCAGCAATCCCACTCCTAGGTATTTACCCAAGAGAAACAAAAACGTATGTTCACAAAAATCTGTATACAAATGTTCACAATGGCTTGATTTATAAACGCAAAAACTGGAAACAACCCAAATGTCCTTCAACAGTGAATGGATAAACAAACTGTGGTGACATCCATACAATGGAATACCTACTCAACAATAAAAAGGAACGAGTCACTGATACACACAACATGGATGAATCTCAAATGCATTTTACTATGTGAAAGAAGGCAGTCTCCAAAAGACATACATCATATGACAACATTTTTATGACATTTTAGAAAAAACAAAACTCTAAGGATGGAGAAAAGATCATTGTCAGGGGTTGGGAATAGGTGGAGGGTTAAACTACAAAGGGGCAGCACAAGGGAATTTGGGGGGAGTTATGGAACTGCTTGCATCTTGACTGCAGTAGTAGATACATAACTCTATGCATTAGCCAAAACTCACGACTATAATTACAAAGAATGAATTTTATTGCATGTAAATTAAAAATTAAAAAATAGAATTAAAAAATCATAGTATCTCTAAATTTGGAAAAAGAAATAGATTTAAACTTTTCTAATATACTTATTTGATTGCATTTGTTTAGGAATGCAGGATCTAGAATTAGAAGAATCCTGCCACTTTTTAGTTGTATCATTTTAGACGAGCTACTTAATCTCTCCAAGCCTCAGGTTCTTCATTTGTATAATGAGCACCACAGTGCCCTCTCATAAAGTTATTATGAGGATTAAATGAAAGACGCATGGAAAGGACTCAACAAATAGCAAGCATTTAATAAATATGAGTTGTTTTTAAATTTTTATGTATATTTTAGCAAGTTTTTTTTTAGGTTATGAAAATGCAGTACGTTACGTTCACCCAAAAACCAGAACTACTTTAAGATTATAATGTGGTAACTGAAACCAATAGAAGTCAACTATTCTGAGGAAATTGTTTGTTTAAATTACACAAATGACTAACATTTACATAGTTGTCAAATATCCTGTGCTTTCCTTAGCAGGGTTCAATACTACAATTGATTGTTTAATTATGTGTCTACCTTCAGACCTTGAGCTATGTGAAGATGGGGAATGTATGTGTCTTGTATATTGCTGCATCCCCAGTGCCTACAGCGGAGTACTCAGCACCTACGGACACCCAATCAATGTTTCCTTAACCTAAGTCAGATAAAGCAGAAAGTACGGGACGGGGGCAGCACAAAAGAGTGGGATAAATATGAATTTTAGAGTCAGACAGAAGTAGGTTCAAACACTGACAATATTTGTTAATAACTAATATTATTAGTTAATAACTATTCTCCAAGGCTCTCTTTCCTTTTCTATAAAATGAAGATATTTTTTCCTTTGCAAGGCTCTTTTGAAGACTGAATGAGATAATATACGTGAGTATACTCAGTTCCCTAAACATGATGGGCTTCTACTATGGCAAATTTCTGTCTCATTCTCTTACATGAACACATTCCAAGAGAGGTCTTGGAAACATGCTTGTGAAAATTTAAAAAAAAAAAGAAGCCGCGTTAGATTTCAAGTTGGTCACCAGACAAAACTTGCATAGGGATCCATTGCTACAAAGGAGTGTCATATGTTATTAATAGACCCTAACAACAATCCTTTGAAGGACTTATTATTGTCCTCTTTAAACAGATGGGGAAAAGAAGTCCAGAAAAGTTAGGATGCGCTCATGGAGATGTAGCTGGAAAAACAAGAGCTAGGACTCGAACCTTCTAAGTTTATATTCTGGGCTTTTTTGTCCCAGGAGAATCAAGGAACAAATCAAGGGATATACCCATCTAAAGGCTCAGTGACCTCCCCAATATTAACCAGTTGATGGAAACTAAAATACTCCATTTCTACTATGACTGTTTCTAGATGCACTAAATCTGTTCATCCAGGGAGGAATGAGTAGTTACCATTCAGAGAGGCCCTGCTATCTGTCAGGTTCTCTGCCGATTTGCAAACACTGTCTCATACAACAACACTTTGAGGTAGGTCCTTACATCTAAATTTCAGAGACCAAAAAAACTTAGCTGCAAGAGTTTAGTTAACAAAGATCACATGCTGGCAAGTGGGGAGCTGGGAAGCAAACAGAATCCTAGCTTGACTCCAAAGCTCCTACTCTTTCCACTATATAACGGCACGCTCACCCAGAAACTTTATGATGCTCCAGTGATTTTTAAATTCCCAGTCTAAGAAGCCAGCTTCATAATTTCGTCACATCACCCTCACTGCATACACAGCACTCAGAATTTGCCTGAACTTCTAGGAATTATCCTTTCAAAATAGTAAGTGTTGAGATATATTTCCTTTTAAGAAATTTTTATTGTTAACCAATTCCGAATTCTCAAAAGAACATATACCTTTTAGAAAAATCACTGAAGACAGTTAGACTGTACCTTCTCTACAAACGTACTCATAGCCTGACATGGAGTTCTGAAGAGAAGTAAAATCCCTTATAATAATTATACACACGAATAGCAATTTTGTCTTTATTGAGTCTCTGGCACATATAAATGAAAGAAGGTCTTCAGTAAGTATTTGAGAACAGATGACCTGTAAGAGCTATACTGTGAGCTTGGAAGAGCTAACATTATCATTTCCATTTTACAGAGGGAAAAGTATCCAGCATCTTACCCAGAGTCGCACAGTCCATGAGTGTCTGAGAGGGCTCCAGATTAAAGGTCTTTCCCCTCCTAATCCAGTTGTTCTTCTCTTACTTCATCAGGGTTCCAGGCTAGGTCACGCTATGATGTTTCAAGGAAAAAGTCCCTTGCCCTCAGTCTTAGTTTCCCCAGAAAGAGTGGGTTAGGGAAAAGACAACAACAGTGTGCTTTAAAGAATGGATGAGTTCTCATATTTAATGTTCCATATTTAAAGTGATAAAAATGCTAATAATCAAACGCAATTTAAAAAAATTTTAAATACTGCCATGCATTAGCAAGCCTGTACTAAAACTTCTATACTCCCTCTGATCATGCATCTCAAACACATTCATGGGAATAAGGAAAGAATCATCCAAGAAATACAAATTACAGCAATAAAGCCCTAATGAGCTCACTGGAATTTAATAAAATGATTTGAATTTAAAAAAAAATCACAACATTTGAGCCTTAAAGGACGTTGACAACTACCTAGTCCAACTCCCTCAGTTAACAGATGAGGTTGATACAGGTCAGGCACCTTGCCCAATGTTACCTGGCCTGTTAGAAGTACATATAGAACTTGAACCCAGGTCCTAAAATGAATCTTTCCTATATAGCACACTGCTGCCAATGAAGACTGCCTTAACTGATTAACTACCGATGCTGTGAGGTCAATGTAATTTATTCAGCATTTTTAAGACAAACAAAAAGTTCATTAAAGCCAATGAGGTGAGCTAAAGTATAGTAGTTAATCCTGCCTGGGTTAGAATTATTATTATACTAGGTTAGAATTACTGTTGGCATCTAATGTGGAAAACATTTTAAAAGTTTTTAATTTAACCCTGAATTGAACTCAGTCCTGAAAGGGCAGCTCACTATATAACTGAGTAGTTTGAATTAAATTAACTAAGAAAACCCAGTTGTGTTTGGAAAAAACATAACAGAAGCAAAGATTTTCATGTGCATCCCTTGATCTTTAAAATAGTATTATATGACAACAGGACATCCCCTCTCCCACCTCCAAGAAGAAATTTCAAACTCCATTCTCTTCAGGGGACTTAGCAGCCATTGGCAGCACTTCAAAGAGGGCAAACAATGGATTGGTATAAATCAGAAGCAACTCCCATTCTTTGAAAATATTTTTTAAAACAATATTCTTAAAACAAATACACCTGAATTCCAAGTGAGTCAGTGGACTGCCATTTGGTAACTGTTACCGAAATGTTACTGAACCTTTACATTATAAGCTATTATGTAACCAAAAAGTACAAATATGCTTGTGGAAAATTTACACGAGAAAATTATTTCAAAGATCACTGAAAAGAGCCCACTAGTTTAACCACCTTAACTGAGAAAACTTCCGAGAAGGACAAGAAATTGAATGAGGAACAATATCCAGAATATAAAGTGCTGAACATATTAACATTTATCAGGGGACTCATAACCATAAAGAGGATTTTATGATTAACAGCTAAAATGAAATTAAATTTAAAACATATTTAAACCAATCTATAGGTTTGTTTGTTACACACACAGGATCTCAGAAACAGTCACTAAATATAACTTACAACCCTAAACAATTGTTTGCTGATTCTCCTTTTATAAAGTAAAAACCTGAAGATAAATAATCATCACAAAGCTGCACATTGCTGACATCTGGGCCAGATTACATCAAACACTGCCTTCCTGTTCAACACAGCACAAGAGAATAAAAAAATTTTACCAATTTAAACCTGTCCCTAGAGCCATAAAAAATGAAAAACTGCCGAGTCAACAGCTTCTGGGTTTGTGTATGTGTGTGTGTGTGCACACACACACACGCGCACACTCGCGTGGGGGGTGCTGTTTTTGTTTGCTTGTTTGCTTCTCATTTTTTTACTTCATGCATTTTCAATACATGTACTTTTCTCCTCCCCGTCTCACCATTCATTGGCTACGTAATGCTCCGAAAACTTGCACTCCAAATTATTAATGGAACAAGCCTCATATCCTAATGTGCCAAAAGAATTGGCTACTGGTACAGAAACCGTTTGAAGGACACCAGCAACTTTTGTTAAGGCTATTGTTTTATAGTTAAATGCAATTCAGAGCAACTTGAACTAGACCTTTCTACCATCAAAGAGAGTAATTCACTGGGTTGCCCAGGATTTGGCTGGCAGGCCATCCTAATATTTATCTGGGGACAACCTTCACCTTTGGCTAGAAAATACTAACACAGAGCTTGAAACTGACCAAAGTGAGGAAAGTAAATACTAGGGAAAAGACTGCTGGATTTGCTGTGGTACTACTCAAAAGATGGAATCTGCAATACTTTGTTACAACTGTTCACATGTATGCTTACGCACAGATACATATAAAAGCAGCTAAAAATATTTAGTATGGCTTTCAGCCAGAATATAACATTCTAGCCTTTTACCAATCTAGAAATGTTTTCAAAAATAAAATCTGAAGGACATAACCAGTTGTCCTCCATACTCTCAAGAAATCTGTTCAATTGCTCTGATTTCAGTGTTGTTTTTCATTAACAAAAGGTAGGAAAAGGAGGATTTGTGGAGTTTTCAGGGCTGACTTAAGTAGTTTCATATAAATACCTTCCAGACAGTGGAGCAGGCAGTACAGTGAGGGAGTAAGAAGGCCTAGCACAAAACATGTGTAGGAGAGGAGGGAGAGAAAATGACAAGCAAACCCTGGGTTTCTCCCTAAGCTTCAGGATTCCTCATTTTCTTATTAAAAATAAATTTTAAAGCATTTATCTTTCCTGAGCTTCACAACTAACTTCCTATTCTGAATAAGAATAATCTTCAGATATAATAAAACTAAGGGAGAACGCCAGACTTTAAAGAATCTGGGAGTGACAAATTGAGAAAAGAAATGTGGCAACCCACGGAAAAATCTCAGTCCGGCTTAGATATGACTTGTAACCGAAAGTTATCTCAGGTTTTCAGGTCCCACTCTTCTGAGATGATGAACTCATGCTATCTCTTAATGAGAGGCTCATATCTGCCTTTGATGTGTGAAAGACACTCCCAGTTGGAGGAGAGTACAAGAAAGATCTAAAATATTTGCTTCAGCTGCAAAGAGCTATTAATGAAAGTTTAGAAAATGAGGTAGTGTTAGGGGGAAAATCCTTAGAAAAAAGATGACATACTCTCATCTTGTGAACTCTTAGGGGAAAGTATTCTAGTAAAATAAAATCTGACAAATAATCTTCCCTCCTCTACACACTAGAGTTCTTTACCCTCCTCTACCTTGTCCAGAGCACATTCTTAATCCTCTGGCATGCAGGAGACAGAAAAAGGGCTTCATATAATTTGCTATACACACAAAACACCAAGGGTCAGACTCACATAATAAATACAGAGGTTATGAAACCCAACAGATTCATCGGCTCAAATAGGGGAGAGTTTTAGAATTAATTCTTGTAAAACAACCTTTAAGTGTATTTGAGAATGGGAGCACTTACAGTGAAATCCTGTGCAAAAAAAGGAACTCTTGACAAGTTCGAAGAATTCCCCATAATTCTCTATACTGCTAATGTTCTAAGATTACTATCATCTTCTTAGTTGTCAAAAAGCAAACAAAAATAGAACCCAACTTTCTTAATCACCTATTTATGTATCTAAATATATTGTCTAACAATCTAATCTACTCAGTATAGTGCCCAGGTACAGAAAACAACTGTTTAATAATTTCCATAGGCTATTAAAGATTTTCTATCTAGAGTTTGGGACAATTTCAATCACTCTTAGCTAATCTATTGCTAATAACTACACTCCCTGAATGATCAGGGAGAGCTATAGAGGCAGTAAATTATTTGAGACCTTTTCTTAGGATTCTCTTTGACAGAGAGTAGGAGAGAAGCATATGATGAAAATAATAAATTACTTTCTGAAAAAAAAAAAGATTCTATGTTGCTAACTTCTAAAATTAGGTGTTTTATATAACATTTTTACCTATATGCTAACAACTTTACAAAGTAGATCTCATTATCTTTATTTTATAGATGTGGGAAATGAGGATCAGAAAAGTCAAGTGATTTGTCTTTAAAAGCTGTTCTTTAGAACTTTAGGTAACTAAACACGAGGACATCATCTACTTTCTGTGGAAGGAATAAATAAAGCTAAGGGTGTTAAGGAAGGGAATTTGTGTGTGTGTGTGTGTGTGTGTGTGTGTGGCAAAATTGGACATTGGGACAGGCAAATATTGGGATTGGGAAATAAGCTATCTCACCAATCTTATTCATTCAACAAGTCCTTATGGAGCACCTAGGACAGATGAGGTATTCTTACGTGCTCTCCATCACATCTAAATTCTTGTAAAGTCTCTAGGAAATTATATAATTTTTCTTTTCAAAGTTTCCATATTCCTAGGCCAACGTGCCATTGATTCCTAGGCCAATGTGACATTCCTTTTTCTCCTCACACATGCCTGGCTGAAATTATGCCAAACCTCAGCAGCTTTGAGAAGTGATAAGTCTGCTAGAGTATTTATGTTAAAAATAACAATTTCAACAGCATAACTGGAAATAAATATTATACTCAAACAACCACAATTTAAAAGTGGTTAAGTAGAAAGAAATGTGGACTGATATGATTATCTCAGGATGACAATCGACAGCTTCCCTACTCACAATCAACATGTTACAGTATTCAAATAAACTTTGTGAGCAGAATAACTGCTTCTTCTCAGTCTGATTAACTTATTCACTTATTCAAAACATTCTATTTGCCTCCCCATCTTTAAATTCAGATAATGTAGTCTTTGGATTAAAGACAAGAACTAGGGAAAATAGTTTCTAGTCTCAATTGCTATGCTGGTTTGCAGAGGGAGCAAATCATTTCAGGCCTTTTCTTATGATTCCTTTTGCTAAAGAGCAGGGAAGAAGGAACTGCTTAACCTCCTCATGCCTCAGTGTCCTCAGTGAGTAAAATGAAGAGAATATCCTGACTGCCCCTTCAGCTTGATAGAAACTAAAATTTATTAAGTAAAGCTCCAAAGTGGGTGGGTGCTAAGCACCATCCAAAAAACCCCAATAATTCCTCAATCTGAGTTGCAAGTTCTTATTCTATATTTGAGGAACACAACACTGATGAAAAGAAGATTAAATCAAGGGTTTTGAGGAGAGAAGGGAAAGGAAAGGATCATCACCATCAAAAAGAAAGGGCAGTTATTTTCTCTTTTCCTTATATTGAGAGGATTCTGAATTGTCTGTCACAGGCAGAATACTTGGAAGACGTGGCCAGTTCAGGGCAGAGGGTCACCTCTGGAGAGAAGGGGTCTCAGAGTGCTCTGGAGTTCAGTCTCCTCTGCACACACACAAACACAAGTGCACAGCGCCCCAACGCTGTTTGTCCCCTCGGCCTCACAGCCCTGCCAGTTGGCAAACCCAAGCCAGGAAGTTGTCAATTCCAATTGCGTTTAAGGCCATGTAGTCCTATTAAAGAAGGCTTGCTGGTTAAGGGGCGTCCTCTGTTTCCAAAGCATGGGAAAAAAAAAAAGGGCTATGCTTAGATTGGAGCTGGCAACTTTCACTGACTAGAGTTTTCAAGGAGCTATGAATGAGTTTAACAAAGGAGGTCTGTGGCTAGTTTCTGGCTGAAGTCCATGTCAACAGTTTTTAAGGTCACAGGCCACACTAACTAACATTTATTCCCAGCAGACCCTGTTCTAAACACAAGCTGTAAGTAGTACAAATTTGGAATTTTTCTGTAATCCCTTGAGATATTCCTGATCCTTCCACATGTTTCTGCTCAATTAAAAACAATTCTCACTTTGCACCACAAGAGAGGCTGTGCTCAGCAATCTCAGTCCATCCTTAGGGTAGATGAACAAAACCTGGCAAATCAAAGGGCTCGAGTGGGGAAGGGGAGGAATTCAGCTGGATCACACTGAAAAGTGCAGACAGCTCCCCAGGGGCTCCGTTTGTGAAAGCATAAAACGGGTTATGACAGAGATCCTGAGGCCATAAAAAGCAGGTTTGAGGCACGCATTGGGAATAGGTTCCTAGTGCTTTTACACAAACAAGACAGAAATTTCTGAGAAAATTAACAGGTCAACTAGGTGAGTGGAGAACAGTGATAATCTATAGGACAGATCTCAATTAAGGTGAACTCTTACTCATTAATGTTTCTGAAGTCAAGATGGTGCTTGGAATCAATCTGAAAATTTAATACCCTTTAAATTTAATCTGATTTAAATTTAAATCTGAAAATTTAATAGCCTTTTTTCCCTCTGAAAAGCTGTTTTTATATCAATGGTGCATTTTGTATCTGAGGGTATTTTTAAATCTTGCAAGGTAACATGGGAATAATTACTTTGGATTGAGCACCAAAAACCTCACTTAAACCTCATGGCTACCATGGGAAGTATTTTCTATTTTACAGATGATGAAACTGAGGCTCAGAAAGGTGACGTGATTTGCTACATTCCTACAGTTAGCAAGTGGTAGAATGAAAATGTGAACACAGGTCTGACTCCAGAGCTCAAGTCCTTTCCACACACTTAGGAGAGACAAACACACACTAGAGTATAGTCATCATTTTGGTAGTTAAAGCACTACCATTTGTGGCATACTATAGTTGGAATTCTGTGCTCTATAAAAGTAGTTATAATTTTTCCAAATTAAAAATATGTAAACTGTGGTGCAATGATTATTTGGATTGAGCTTGACAGGATAAAACTGCCAGAAGAATTACTTCATTAAAGATATACAAGGAAGAAAATTAAAAACACCCATGATCCCATTATCTAACTATTCTCACTATTAATTCTTTGGTATCTAATTGCCCAGTCTTTTTTTTCCTATGAATTTTTTACAAAATAGAGATCGTATTGTACACAAAAATTCATCTCTAGCTTTTTTTGCATAGTATTAGGTCCTGGATGTTTTCCATGTCATTAAATAATCACCAAAACATAATTTTAATGGCTGCATGGTATCTAAGATTAGCTATCCCCCTCCATAAATCGTTTCTAATTTTTCATTCTATATGCTACAATAAACATCCTCATACATGTATCTCTACATATATTTCTGAGTTTTCCTTAGAACAGATTCCCAAAAGTGGAAATAATTTTAAGGGTTTTGAACATGTATTGCCAACTATTTTCTGGGAATGTTGGACCATTTTACACCCTGACCAACAGTGTGTAAGTGCCCACCTCATGGTCACCAAGTGTCATCTTCAAGTTGATGTGACTAGGTTCATGTAGACTTGGTTATAAACATGCCCACCCAAATCACATCTAGGACAATGACACATGTTACAATTGGTCTATCCTTCTATTAAGAACTTCCTACACTGTGTAATGTTGTAAGTTGCCAATGAATACCCTACCAAGATCCTTTGTCTATTATCTCTAATCCTCACCAAAAATGGTAGATATGAGAAAAGTAAAGCTCAGAAAGAGTAAATGAAGCACCCAAAAGCACACTTCCACATCAGCAGGACTAGGATTCAAGCCCTGCTCTGACTTCAGTCCAAGCTCTTTATGCCATGCCATTTTGTAGCTCATTTTACCTTTCAGGAATGATCAACTTTCCTCTCACAACTCAAGACTACCTCTTTCTCTAGCAAAGCCTCTTCAGACAATGAGGCCACATTAATCTTTGGGGAAGTAAAGGACAATACCTAGATCTCATGGGTTTTGAAAAGGAGAAGAGTATGCTGCATATATTCTTTAAAAAGCAAGAAGCAAGTGGTGACAGTGTAGGACAAGGGCAACGTTCATACACGGCCGGCAGAACCGTAAAATGACATAGACACTTTAGAAAACAATTTGGCATTATCCAAGAAACTTGAAGATATATGTATCCTATGATATTCAACTATCCAAGCTATTCAATTCCTAGGTTTACATAGTCATAACGGGGTTTCAGTCAACAATGGACCACACATATGACAGTGGTCCCATAAGATTAGCACCATATAGCCTAGGGGTGTAGTAGACCCTATCCTCTAGGTTTGTGTAAGTACACTCTACGTGTTTTCACAACGACGAAATCGCCTAGCGACACATTTCTCAGAATGTATCCCCATCATTAAGTTACGCATGACTGTACACCAAAGAATTTAGTGCCTGTGTGCATCAGGATACCCGTTCTGGTATCCTAAAAGCCATGAACTAGAAACAGCCCAAATGGCCACCTACAGTTGAATGCATGAGTAAACTGTAGTATGGTCATACAATGTGGAACGCCATCTAGCAAAAAAGACAAACTACAACTATAAGCAAGAGCATTGATGCATCTCAAAAGTTAAGAAGACTTAAGATAACAATTCCAAATTGCATAATTCAATTCACACAAAGTTCAAAATCAGACAAACTATACCATATTATTTAGGGATACATACATGGGTGAAAAGAATTATTCTGGGGTGCTGGAGATTTCTTAACATAGGTGGTGATTACATGGATATTTGCTACATAATTATTTTTGTGTACTTATGTGTGTATATATAAATATACATATACCTACGTATATATACTTATGTGTGTGTGTATATATAGTTAAATTCAATGCATTTTTCTATTTGCAGGTTATATTTTACAATTTCCAAAAGGAAGGCACATGATTGTGATTAAACATTTACACAGTAGATACAATATACAAAGACTTTATCAAGTGCTCAGTTTTATTTAATCTTCACAACAATATTCTGAATTAGTACTATCCTCAATTCACCACTGAAGTAACTGAGACAAAGATAAATGATGGATAAGTGAAAACTTTTATTATAAATGCAATTTTTAAGATGATAAAAAAAATCAAAAATAGCATCAATGTTGTTTCCATTACAACACAAGTACTAAATCTGAGGAAAGGATAAGTTCAGGGAGTTCCACGATAGGAAAGTTAAACTCTCTCTTCAATAAAAAGCCCTAATTTTAATCTCTGGGGAGTTTTAATGAAGAGTGAAAAAAAAGATTTTTAAAAAAAGTATTGTTTTCAGTGGTTAGGAAACAATGGTTATCTTTACTTACTGAGGATGATCAACATTCAGTATATTTTCATATACCAAAAAAAGAGAAAAAGTACAAACTAAAGATTTCTCTAAAATTGGTATCCAAAATTATACTTTTTTTTTTTAACAGAGGTGACAGTGAAATCCTAGCTCAGCAGAAAACTGGACACTAGCAAATATACTTTCTTTAGAGTCTTTTTGGCTTGGAGTTTTTTTTGTTTGCAGTGGCTTTTTGTTTTTTGTTTTTTATCCTACCAAAGATGACTTGTTTTCCTATGGGACTAGAATTAAAAAAAAAAAAAGGAAACTAGTCATTAAGAGCCCAGGCAAAAAAACTACAGGACACTGAATTTCACCCAACTTCTTTTTCCACCACACTTTTAAATAAGTTTTTTTAAAATGTCAAGTTTTTAGAACCAAGCATATTTTGCTGCATTTTGGGCTCATTAATACACATAAAGAGCTAGTTAAAATACCAGACTGAATAATGAACAATGGGACAATTAACCCCACATACAAAGCTCCACCCACTCTACTTCAAAGGCATCTGAAGTGGAATGGATTAGAAACCATAAATGATGCCTCTCAGAATTAATTTTGTAATAAATATTGCTTTGTATTATAGATAAGGGATTAAAAATCTCCACAGTGGCAGTCTAACAGTTGTGAATTGAGTTAAAGGACAACAATTGCCCTTGGTTTTGCTGAAGATTACTAGTAGTTTCATGTCCCATGAATAGGAAATAAAAACCTATTCAATTTCCATTGCATACTAAAATATAGAATTTAATTTTATCTACAACGTTTAAAAATCCCATAGGTTTCCACATAAAGTTTTAAGATATGTGTCAATTGTTTTCATTCAGAATATATTCAAAAATTAAAATTTATATTGCTATCTAACTTTAAAAGTATTCCCTTTATGCTACTACTTTTTTTTTTTTGCAATTTACAATACAACTCATGCTAATGAAAAGGATTCTTTATTTTGAAGATGTAAATGTATAAAGTGAAATACGAAAAGAAAAAGTAAACTAAGAACATTATTTAACACTTGATTTAACTAAGACTTTTGATACTATTTTTTCAGAAGTTAACTATTTTTCATTGTCAAGAGTCAGTGTAATAGCTAATATGTAATAGCTTACACATTAATTTTTAACAAAAATACCAAGGTAATTAGCAGAATGATGAATTCACTATGACAAATACGTTTTTTAAAAGATCCTAAGTCTTAGCAAGAAATATTTTTTCAGATTACTAAGAACTTCTTCCCTTATAAAACCATCTCACACAAATAAATTATACAGTCAAAAACATTCTCAGGAAAGAATATCTAATGATATGTAAAGATGCTTCCAATATAATAAGTGAGAAAGCTAGATACAAAACTATACCTACAGCATGATCCCAATTCAAGGAAGGAAACACCCCTAGTCACGATCGGAGTCATGAGATAATAGACTGCTTTTCTTACTTTTCTGAAGTTTTTCTGAAATTTTTCTAATGAAGAAGTATATCTTCATAATCTCAAAAAATAACATATTAAAAATAAGAGGTTCATAACTGATTGTCAGAATTGTGGAATCTTCGAACCACAGAAGGCATAATGCTTCTGTTTGAAACACTATAAAGAGGTACACTATTACCGCAGTCTTCCGGAGCCTCTCCGTGAGGAAGAAATGGTAGGCTTCCTACTGCTTCTAAAACTGATCGCTGGAAGGGCCAGACAACCTAAATTTAGACTCCTCTTTGTATTCACAAATCTATCTTGCTCTTAAAATAAGAGTGCAGCTTAGACCCGAAGGGTAACTTTAGGTGTAAAGCATATTGAGTTCTTTTCCTTTCAACCCCCTGCCCAGGGAACAGCAAAGATAAGGCTCAAATAAATGCCTTTTGCTTGTTGTTGCTGTTGTAGGAAAGTGGTTTACTTGCAAGGAGGTCCAAGAAAAATTGTTGACACTTAAACTCAACCAAAAAGCACCAACTGGCTTCTCCTGTAGAAAGTTCTTCCATGTCCCAAAAAGGGTCCCTTATACGGAATGCTTAAGACTCTTTCAGAAGGAAGGCTCAGTTTTACTGGTTTTCCATTCAAACATACTTTGCATCAGATTTAAACAGAAATGATCATTTTCTTTACTCTATAATCAGATGATTGGATTGATTACATCGATTGCAACAATTTTGGCTAAAGGGAATGTGACTCTTTGATGCTAACTGGAAGTTACTGAGTCTGGAAACACCTTAGTCTCAGGTGACCTTGGGCTTTATCCTCCTGATTTGGAGGAATCATTGCCACACCTGGACAAAACTCTGGATTGAGTGTCAGAAGACTGCTAGCAGCCAGCTAAAGAACTTGGAACAAAAATCTTCCCTCTTCAGGTCCCATTTTTCATCATTTATAATATGAGAGTGGACTGTGGTATATTATTTCTAAGAGCTCTTTAAGCTCCCATCTGAGATCATGGTGCGATTGCAAACTAACCACCATGGCTCTTCTAACTAAATATATATGGAGAGTTGAACAAACTTTCAAAACTTGTAAAGGTTGCTTTGGTGGCAAGAAAATAAAATTTGAAGTTTTGAATCAGAGCCAAAAGAAAGTTACTGGAAATAAGCCCAAAGCAGAGAGTATGAGCTTTGGGTTGGATTTTGGGTTCCAAACCAAATTCCTTTACTTTACTCCTGGTGAGATCTTGGGTAAGTCACTTTATGTCTCTCTCTCTCAATCCTTTTATTTCTACAATGGAGATAATTTCATAGGTTGCAATAAGAACAGATGAAAATTATATAAGCCACCTGGCATATTAAATAAATGCTGATAAATGCTAATTCTTCCCCCTCTATTCCAAGTCCTCTGTAGTAAGCTGTCCTGACTTAGTCTGTCCATCTACAAAATGGTATAACACTAGCCATCAGCAGCAATTGCTAGAGGTAGCAAGATGAGTGAGACACGGGGGAAAAAAAAAAAAAAAAAAAGTGCACTCCTGGAGCTCCTAGGGTGGTTTCACTTGCTGCCCTGTATCAAGCTTCATGAGCATTAAGACACCGAGCGAGAAAATACCATGTCTCTTGTAATGCCCAACTCATGCAGTCTTAAAATGAAAAATTTCTTTCAGCCAAAGTCTTAGAGTTTCACATACCCACAATCCTGGGCTCAGGTTGCTTGCGGGAAGGCTGAACCAGGCTGGTCTTCTTTGAAAAGGACCAGGAGGAGAAAAGAAGCTTCCTCCTACAGGAGACAGCCCGGAGGCTGGCTGCTGGTGGAGAAGACACACCTCTTTCCAACTGTCCAGCTTCCCAGCCCTCGAACAGAACGCCACTAGGAGAGCAAGGGTAGTTTTATTTATTTCCCCTTCTTCTTTTCAAAGGTGATTTTCTCTAAACTGTACAGCTTGGTACTATTGTTGAGTTGTGGCTCCCCAGAGGATTATACGTTGCTAAGCATGAAGGCATCTGTATGGCAATAAAATGTGCAACATTCCCCAACCACTTCCTTTTATTTAATTAAGAAAAAAAAGTTATAACCTCCCACAAAGTGATGTTCTGATGAGCACACTCCCCATGTAAGCCTTTCAAAATACTGAGGATCTCAGAAAGGACCCCTGGCCTAGTAAAACAGGGCCTCCACAGGCCTGTGGGTTCGGCTTCTGACAGAAGCCATGTGCCAGGACCCACATGGGTGGAGTTATAATCTGCCATAGCAATCGGGCCTTCTCCCAGCTGACCATCCAGAAAACAACATTGTACCTATCATACTCTTAAGGCGAAGAATTAAAAAGAAATCAAACAGCTCCAGAGAGATGAAAACACTCGAAAAGCAGAGGAAAGTCTCCTGTTAAATAGTATGAAAGAGCCAGGTTTCCCAAATGGCATTTAAGGCATTGGGAAGAAAGGCTGATTTCTCCCTTAGGGACACCAGCTTTGATGCCCAAACTGCCCTCAAACATCAGGCTGTGCATTTTTGTATAGCAGGGTACCCTCAGGGCGAGACAACCATAAATAGTAGCTTAAAACAAGAATAGGAGATTCCATCTGTTTCTGGAATATTTCAGCAGCACCTGCTTTCAAGGTAAAAATCTGGGAGCTGTCCCCACAGCCTTCCTTCCCAACTCCCTTCCCCATCCCCCACGCACTTATTTTAAACGAAAGCAGCTCACACACAATTCAAAAGGGCTTCTGCCACTGCACCTGCCTAAGGAAGGAGTCCTTTGATTTTTCTCCTGAACTCTATGTGTTATTTAAAAAACACTGGAATAGTTAGGCAGAGAAGCCAAAGTTCTTAAAACCAGACTCTTATTACTTCTGGCTTCTTTTTCTCTATCAAAACTGAGCTTTTCTGTATTTTTAGCAGAAATGAGTACAATCAGATGAAAAAAGGTGCAATAGCTGTTCCTGTCATTAAGTCAGAAAATATTCCAGAAGGAAGATGGTTCTCATTTAACATAATTAATGTTTAAACACAAGCCCATATGCCAACCTGCATGGAAAGAAGGACAGTAACTCCCCGACAGGGGCCCAGGAACACATTTCATTAAGTTCACTTTAAAAAAAAAAAAAAAGAAGTAAAGTAGAGGCTTGAAAATTCCAGTCTAAATCAGGATGCTACCCTTCCTTCTAACAATAACCAGGAAATCCTCAGCATGTGTAAATAGCAATTTCACGTACGAAAAGACATTTTATCCTTGGTCTGCAAACATCAATACTCCTAACGCCTGCCCCAAACCATCTGATGGCGCTCCATTTGCTATGGGATAGACTCAAAATCCTGAGCACGTCCCACAAGGGCTTTCATAGTCTGGCCCCAAAACTTTTATGGCATCATCTTTTGCTACTGCCTTTGCATCAGAATTCTCATCACTCTTTAGTCTCGCTACATCTTTCATTTGTTTGGGCCTTTGTACACCAGTTCTCCCTGCCTAGAGAGCTTTTCTCCCATTCTCCTCCAGGCAAACCCACTGATTGTTTACGACCTAGTTTAACTGGAAACCATCAACAACACTTTCCCTGTTTCTCTAAGCCAGAGATGGCCACTGCCTAATCTAGGACCCCAAAGAACCTTACACATACATATTTTTTTAAACAGCATTTATCACATTATATTTTAATTACTTGTTTACATAGTCATTCCCAAAGATTGAGTGGCTCCTAAGGCAGTAAAGGGTAGCAGAAGTGAAATGGGAGGCGGGTATCAAACTCAGAGGTGGCCTGAGAACAGTGCACCCAGAAGTATATTCAATTTTAAATTTGGTAAAGGACAAAAAGTACACATTGTTTTCAGTTTGTAATACCAAGTTCAGAAAGTTCAGCTCATCCAAATCTTGGATGAACATGACATCTGAAAGGTTCTCACACGGGGAGCTGGGGCTAGATCTTCATGCCTATTTTAAGGAAACTTGAGGTAAATAAAGATCAAAGACAAAGTGTTAAGCATTGCTCATTCCTGGTATATACCACGTGCTAAAATACTTACTTACAAATAAAAATTTACAACGTTAAACTAAAAAAATTTTAGATACCTACTTGATGAAACAAGTTATTTCTTCCCAAAATGTATAATAGGTTGAACATTTTATTTGGGTACAAAGATAGTTACTCAAAATTTCTCAAGAGCTTAAATAAGACCCATCTACGTAAAGGAGAAAATTGTAGAACACAAATATTTTTAAAGTTCCTTTATAAAGAGTTAAAGAAATTTAATTATTGTACGACACATCTCCCATAATTCACCATCCCCCAACAACACAGTTATGACTTTGAACTCATACTCCTTCTGTTCATCCAAAACCAGAATTTGGATATAAATAGCATATTTCATTATAGTTTTAACCTTTATAGGGCATGCATCATTTGAGCAAATCAAAAGCCATGAAAAAAATTTGGTTCTAGGTCACTTTGTTACATAATATTTGGGAGATTTCAGAGGTAAAAGCTATACCACCTCAGACTCAGAGGGTGCTATCTGAAAATGCTAAAATACTCTCTCACATTCCTGGGTTTATAATGAAGAACTACTAACTTACGCATAACTATTGTACTCTTAGCTGGCGCTTTTAATCTCGTGTTAACTACGATCCAGCAACTAGTTAAATAATATTATGGCGAATCTCAAGAAAAACTAAAATGCTTCAATAGAAGGAACTAGTCAACCATGGGAGGAAACACTGCATTTGACTTTATATACCACGGGATTTGTGTTCATGAGACTTGTTCACACTCTAGTACAACTACGTTTCTGTCAAGGTCAGTTGGTGACAAAAGTTCAAACCAACTTTTAAAAAATGTTTAAAAATAAAGACAGGGTTTATTTTTCAGAGATTCATTCTTTCATAGAACAAGTATTACTATGTGCAGATATTCTTCAATATACTTTGGGTGTATTTGTGAACAAAACAAAAATTCCCAGCCTTCACAGAGCTTACATTCTATGGGGAGGAACAATGTCACTAACAATGAACCTAACAAGTTATATTGTATAAAGGATGTCTAAGAACCTTTCATTGTGAAATTAAGTTTAAATTTTGTAATACTGACGGCTTAGTCCTTTATGAATAGAATACCTGTCATTTAACATTGGATCTCCACTGTGAGATTCAAAGGTACACTTCTTAAAACTAATATGAAGTAAGTTTGGTAATCTGCACCATACTTCTGCAAATAACTGTATTTCATATTTTCTCTTTGAATAGTATCCCACGAGGCCCGTCCTCTCACTCAGAGCCATGAGTGCCCTGTTCTTCCTTTCAAATGGAATGCATCTCACTGTCTCTGAAAGCTATGCACACAATATCTTAATCAAGGACTACACTAAATGCTGGAGATACAAAGTTACTTAAGACACAATCTTTATCCCAAAGAGTTAACTTTCCACTAAAAGTAAGACAAAGGATGATCAAAGATTATGAGTGTGTAATTGCAATACGCAAAGCATGCTGTATGATTACCTCCGCCTGGAGACTGCTCTGAGGAAGTGCTTATGCTGAGTCTGGGAGGATGGGCAAATGTGTGAAGGCAGAAAGGTCCAGTGGCTCATATCGTCCATGAAGCAGATGAGCTTGAGAGAGCACTCAGAGAGGAAGTGATCCTAAGAAGCTAAATCCTAGAACAGCGGAGGGTATGTCTGTACTGATGACACCTCGGGGAGCTACATCCCTCATGAGAAGAAATAGAAAGCAAAAGTAGAGGTGGCTTATGAGCAGACTTGAGCTAGAGCACTGGGCTCCAGAGCACACTGAGAATGGGGAGTGGACCTCAAGGCACAGGTTACGAAAGGAAAAGCATCTGAAAAAAGCAAGGAGACCACGCAGCAAAGAGGACAATGCCAACACGTAACCCAGATCCAAACTGCACCTGGTTCTCTTGGCAGACCGCTCCACTCTCCATTGGACTTGTCGCCCAACCAGTCATCCAGGGTCATCAGTAGACCTTTCCGATACACTAGTCTCAACCCAGCAATGTTCCCAGACCAAGTACAGGGGAAGTTCCACTGTGTGTGCCCTTTATATATGCACAAGCTGCATACGATAAAGTGAGCTTTCCTGCCTCATGAAATGCATGTCCCAGAATTCTTATAAGACTCTTTACCTTTTAAGCACAGTCACTATTCTCTGGCACTAGAATATCAATAGTAAGGAGACACCATGCCTTGGGATTGTTCTACGTATTATATACAGCATACAGTAGGAGCAAGATCGTCCTTCTCCCCAGCTAGTCTTGGGAGCTCCTCAAGGGCAGAGTCTAGCTAAGAGCAGGCACTCAGTTAAAGGCTGGAAAAAAAAATGAATGAATTAACCCACCAAGTTTTTTTCCATAGTTCTAAACTAGTATAACAGGTAGAAAACACACCAATTGCTGCTATTTTTTCACTCTAAATGACAACAACATGAAGGCTATTCAACCAGCTTCTCACAAATATCAAGTTCATGACCCTACGTACAGACACACAAAGTCAAATGCTAGAATCAAAGGAGAACAAATTTTAAATTTAAATTTTTAAATAAACAGTTTTCCACTCAGAAATTTGCTAAGTGCATGTGACAGTGCCAGTTCAGAGCCCCCACCCCCACCACACATATTCCAGCTCTGAGAGGAAAAAACACTGTAACCCAAAATATTCTAGGGGAAAAAACCTTTCTGCAAAACTGCAAGAACTTAGCTTAACCTCATCTCCTCCCAATGACTACATAAATATGCAGTGTCCTGGCTAAAGCTGACATACAACATTAGGCAAAAATGGAAGAGAAAATTTTCTTTAAAAAGAAAAAAAGACCAACATTGTTGAATCAGAAAGGAAATCACCATTTACATCAAAGTCTAACACTCTGGACAGTTAATCCTTGGGCCTGGGCTCCTGAGATGTGCTCGAGAATGGCTGTACACATCCAACCTCACAAAGCATCCAGGCTGCACCTCCTTCCTAAGGTCTTTCCAGCGGTTGCCCTCTAGAGCCCCAGTTATAGACTTGGTGAAGAAGGCAGTTGATTTTGCTTGGGTAAAAATAATAATAATGATAATAGTTGTGCAGAGAAAAGCAAAAATAGCAATCTAGGCCAACAGTTATTGAGAAAGGCATTTCAAAAGTCAGCCCCTCTTCCCCTTATGGTGTGAAGGTGTGTGTGTTTGGGGGGCGAGGGTGGAGGGGTCTTTTCTTGGTAGGAGAAGAAGAAAGTACAGAAACTAATACGCCAGAGAACTACTCTTTCTGGATTTCATAGGGGGTCTGGCCTTTTATCCCCAGGCCCAAGCCCAAGACTAAGGACCCGGGTTTTGTCAGGGGCACCTCCCTGCTGTCCTGCCCTGCTGCTCCACATGAGCAGAGAGAGACAGGAGGCAGGCCCTCTGACACCTACTTAACCGAGGCAGATGGAGAGGAGAGTGTGTGGGATGCCTTTACTTCCCCCTCAGGAGGCGCCCAGCAGGAGCCCACAGAGCCAGCAGCTCCAAAATCAGATTTCCACACATCCTCCCACCCCAGAACACGCCTTACCCCTCTGGCAGGAGGAAACAGAGCATTAAGCAAGTGTGGCTCTGGTGTATGAAGGGGTTTTAGAAGACCCAAAGAAGCTTTCTTACACGATTCTGCACTTTTTTCAAACCTCTACGGACATAGCCAAGTTGGGAAACAGTTATTCACTCATTGACCCAAAGAGGGCAAGGGTGTTACTTTGAGGAGGACACAATCAGCGTCTGCAAGACGTCCTGAGCTACAGACACATACTTTATTAATAATCTTACATACACAAAATGTCCAAGGGAAAGCCTAACAGGCTAATTTCTGACAGCTCCAGATAACAGCAGGAGGAACTGAAGCCATGCTGACTCTCCAGCTTCCACACACTCCACAGAGGCAGTGATCCCTTTCCCACCCAAGGGATGTGATACAAATAAATAAATACAATTATCTACAGAACTGAAAGTGCAAGAACAACATTGTGAAGTCCTTCTCCCCAAGTGCAGTGACTTGTGGGAAACAGATAGGAAAACAAAAGGAACAGCTGGAAAATTTAATTACAGAAGAGCAACGTAAGAGCTGACATTGTTTCACAGAACTAGCCAATAGCCAAAGCCATGCTCCCTTACCTTAAGATACAGAAGCAGCTCTTCGCTCCTGAAGATAAGCGGCAGAACCCGAATCTCTGTTTGCTGTCAATGTCAGTGAGCACGAACGTGAAGTTCTGGCCAACTTGGCTAACTGTGAGGCTGCAGCAGAGACAGAACAAAGGGAAAAATGAATGTGCTGTAAGTTGCTTGATAAAGTATCTAATCACAACAAGTCATTGAACCTGTAACATTTCCTGTCTCAGTGGAACTCTTTATAAATGAACTTAAAATTTACACACTTCAAGGGAACAGACTGTGAGCTGGTGAAAAAAAAAAAAAAAAAAAAGATAGTAAGTAGCCTGTTCTAGTGAATCTCATTACCAAAGTAGCTACCCAACCTTCCACTTCCTCACTTCAGGCAGGTAGCCCTGTTAATCATCCCACCAAATCCTGAGAGGAGCATCCTATTAACCTCATTTTATAGAGGAGGAAATAGCCTAGAGCAGCATTGCCTAAGGTACCAGCTGGTCAACTGCAAAAACATGGATTTTTAAACCTAGGCCTATCTGCCACCAAGGCCCACTCTGCCAACTTAATGACACTCACTGGATCATTCCTCTGGTTCAGAAAATAACAGTAATTGCAACAGCACGATGTAAGTGTCTACTAAATGCCAGCCACAACGTTCGACACTTGACATATACCATCTCCTTTACTCTCACAACAACCCTGGAATTTAGATAATGTTCCCATTTTACAGAAAAGGAAACTAAAGGACGGCGTAGGGAACTGAATTAAATCCACAGAGTTACTAAGGGAAGGAGCAGGAATTCAAAAGAGGGCAAGGTTAGCTAGCTGTCACTTTCCTGCATTCCTATATCTTTCCATAATTTCTGAAATTATGAGGAACATGTTTCAAATTTTACAGTAGAGAAATACCAAATGTCTTAACAATGCAAGGTGCTTCCTAAGAAATGGAAACAAGGTTTTAAAGAAAGACAAAGAAAAAAGCTAAAACTCCTTGCATCAACACAAAAATCAGTAAACCACACACAAAAGTAACAAAAATAGAAAATGTTTCAAAAATTAAAAAGCATATTACTAATCAGATTAATCTAGAAACTTCCTTAATTTTTTTTTTCTGAGGAAGATTAGCCCTGAGCTAACACCTGTTGCCAATCTTCCTCTTTTTTGTCTTTTTTGCTTGAGGAAGATTAGCCCTGAGCTAACATCTATGCCAATCTTCCTCCACTTTATTTGTGGGTCACTGCCACAGCATGGCTTAGGAGTGGTATAGGTCCATGCCCAGGATCCGAACCATGAATCCAGGCCACCAAGGCAGAGCTTGCTGAACCTAACCACTACACTATGGGGCTGGCCCCAAAACTCTTTTTTAAAAGTTACAAAATGTTTCAAAATGCACTTTTTAAAATCAGTTTACCAGTTAGCTTGAATTCCTTTTTAAGAATTTAAATATTCCAAATTCTAATACACAAATTTATGCTAACATAATATTTTAGAATTTGACATTGAATTATTCAAAAGAACTCATTAACTCATATTGTATTTTACATATATCGTATTTTACAAAATATACTCAAATTGATAAAATATTCAAATCAATGCTCTCACCTATAATTTATTTTATAAATTGTCAGTAGAAATGAAAAATCATGGTTCACCAGGACTTTTCCACAGGCAGACTTATTGAATCTTTGGATTTGATATGAATTAAGTTTTCAAATATGGATAGCCTTCCTTTCTGAAACTCCCTTATACAAACCACATAAGAAAATTGAAATTAAAGAAACTTTCAAGGTATTCCAGTACAAAAGGTCAATGGACCCTACCTGGTCATATTTAAGGAAACAATTCCACCCCTTGGAGAGTAGTTAGAGAGTACAAGAAAATAATTCAGAAAGAAAAGAAAGTGTTCCATTCGCCTTTTTTAACTAGGAAGGTGAACAAAAACAAGGTGGCAATTTAAAAGCAATGCAGTAATAAAACAGGTGTAAGTAATGCTATCCCTCCACCTTACACAAGCCAGGAGAAGGAACACATTTCTATAAAAGTTATAGAGCTGTCAAGGGGACACCAAACGCTACCTTCTTATGGCTGTTATGTTTTATCTATAAAGCTCGGATACTGTGTTACTATGGTGATTTAAGACTATGTTTTAAAGGGGGATTATATGATTAATTTTAACAAGGTTGAGAACTGAAGATGTGTGAGAAACAGGATTCTAGCTCACATAATTAAAGTGATTGGGGAAAAAGGGGGCCTCACTGGGGGAGGAGAAAAACCTGTATTATTAAAATATTTAAAGCAACAGGTCAGGATGATTCTAAGTTACAAATAAGGTCATGCTTTTACGAAAAACTATTATGTGATCATACAAAACATGACTGTTCATTATTTTAACTCTTGGTTTGATTTCACTTCTAGAATGTTTAAAATGAAGCATCCCACAAGGAAAGGGTATTGATAGGACTGGATGAAAAGAAAAGACCCAGGATCTCTAGGAAAAGGACACAGAATGAACACAACTTAGTTTGTGAACCGAGTGTCATTAATGTCCCTATTATCTTTTCACTACCATTAAAAATGCTGAAAATGCTTTTAGCTACATCACAGACTCAAAGAAAGATTCATTACTCATTTACTTGGTTCAAATCCCAATCTAATCACTTGCTAACTGGGCCTTAATTTAGCAAGTTACTTAACCTCTAAGCACCTCAGTTTCTTCACCTGCAATAACAATATGAAACCCAACCCAAAGGATGTTTTGGGAATACATGAGATAAGCATTTAGCACAAAGGCTGGTCCATGGTAGGAACAATTAGTAACAGAGATGCAAACTATTAAGTTACCATCTAAGTGAAAACAAAAATTCATAAAAATCACACATTTGCTTAGAATCTTCCTAACTCAGCTTTACAGTACTTGTGAGTGGAGACAGGAAGGCTGCCTCCTTTCTCTCTTGTCTGTTGCACCTTTTCACCAAGGGGGAGGCCCCTGGGCGACCAAGTGAGCTGCTCACGCTTGCATTAAAGTGAACATGATTCTTTTTGAGGAGCCACAGCTTAGAAGGGGGCACTTATTATTCTCAGTTGATTCACCTTTTTAATTCCTAGTCGAGTGAAGTACAAGTCAAACTGTAAAATATTTCTTCCTTGGACAATTCCTAATAAACTAAAAGTCAGGCAAGGGCAGTCAAACAGGTTAACTTGAAGGTTCTGAATCTCCGTGGAATCTGTCATTCCCTTTCTACTTGCTGAGGCGGTCTATGAGAGTGCTCACTATTTCTCCATAAAAATGACTTTGAGGAAAGGGTCTGCTTCCTTAAACGCTGTAGTTTTTGTGTTTATCTTCAGGATCAAAATCCATAATTTCTTTTAACGGGAATCAGAGATTTTCATGATGATTAAAGCTGGGAGGAACCATAGAAACCATCTCATGCAATTTTCTTGTTTTATAGATGGGAAAACTGAGGCTCAGAGTTGTTTTTTGGTTATTTTGTTTTGTTTTTTCAAAGTAATCTGGACTAAAACAAAACCAATCCTGGTGCAAAGTCTTTTCCATTCTGCCACACTGAACTAAACACCAGGAAAACTCTCCTCAAGAAGTTTTCAACTCAGTTCAGGGAACTCAGGTATGTGGGGAGTTCAGATAGTTGTCTTATCAAACAGACTAACTATTCTTGCCACTAAGCAAGAGAAACCAAATTTGAGTATTTCCAAGAATAAGCCCAGGAGATCAGGGGCAAGACCACCCCAGCTGTGCTTCCCATGCCTAAGTGAATACGGAAAACAAAGAAGAAAAGCAATGACTATTCAAACCACAGACGTTAACCTTCATGCTGCCTTTTAAATGCCTGTCAGACATTCAAGGCTCCTCCAACAGCATTTTGCTTAATCTTGAAGTTGTTTACAGATTCAGTATATAAATGACATGAAATAAGTTGGATGGACAGTTGGATTCCAATCTTCCAGTGAGAAATGGGATTTCCATATCAGCCTTACTTGTAAGTTTAGTTGTCCATCTTACAAACTGAGCAACTACTACGCTGAGCACTATAACAAACGCTGGATATACAACATCCATCCTGCTATGGAGCTTCCTATCCAGTTGGAGAGGAATAATAAACAAGTGTATCACAAAGCATACAGCTTGTAATAGTGTTACATGAAACCAAAGAAGGAACAAAGAAGAAAATGGAAGAGAAGGAAAGGCCCTACCAAGATAATGTGATCAGAGGCAGCTTCTCAAAGATGATGACAATACTGACCTAAAGGAGGCGATGAAGCAGCTACTTCAGAAGCAGGGGACTGGGTGTTCCAGGCAGAGAAAAGAGCTGCACAAAGATTCTCAGGCTGGAAAGAGCTAGGCATGTTCAAGGAACTAAAAGGAAACCAGTACAGCTAAATGCATAGGAGGTAAGGGCAAAGTGGCATGATATGAAGTTGCTAGATACAGCAAGCACCAGATTATGCAGAGAGGCCCACAGGTCATGGTAAAGAATAGGGATTGTTTTTGTAAAGGCAATGGAAAGCCACTGACTGGTTTCAATCAAGAGTATAACAGTCTGGTCTACAGTTTTTAAATTTTGACCTGTTATGTGGAGAACAGTTTGGAAGAAGAAAATTACCAGGTGGCTAGTGCAGTAGTTCAGGTGAGACTAGATGGTATCTTAACTCATGCAGGGAGAATAGAGATGGGTAGTGGTGGAGAACTCCAAGTTGGAGCTAGCAGGTATAGACGACAGGCCTGCAGACGGGCTGAGTTAGGGAGTAAATAGGCAGCAGCATATTACCATTTAATGATGACTAAAAAGTTTGGGGGGAGATCCAAGAGTTCCATTTAGGATATGTTAAGTCTGAGAAACCTATAAAACATCTAAATAGAAATTTCAAGTACACAGTTGAACGTAATACTTAGGAAATCAGAAAAAAGTTTAGACTGGAGCTATAAATTTGGAAGGCATCTACCCACAGATGGCATTTAATGCCACAGTAAATAATGAGATCACTTAGGGAGAGAGTTCAGAGAAACAAAAGTGGACCCAAGACTAAGCTACAGAAGCACCAAGTCAGAGGATGGGTAGAGAAGAACCCAGAGGAAAAAAGAACCACCAGACAGAACAAGCAGGAGGGAGTGCTCAACTGTATTGCTGCGGCAAGATGAGAAGAGAAAAAATGTCTATTGACTTGAGCAATATGGAGGTTTCAGATGACCTTGATAAGAAAAGCTCTAGCTGAATGACAGAAGCAGAAGACAAACTGAAGAGGGCTTAGGAATAAATTGAAGTGCGTACTTAACTCTTCCAAGGAGTGGAGAATTAGGTAGTAATTGAACGGAAATGAAGCGTCAAAGATGGGTATTATTTTCAGGATGGAGGAATACCGGAACTTGTTTTTAAGCTGTTGAGAATTATTCAATAGAGGCAGAGATTTATGATGCAGGAGAGAGAAGATGAAACAGTTAGGTGTGGATTTGAGATTAGAATGCCAGATATGCTACTCACTAGCTATGTGAGCATAGGCAAGTTAATGTACCTCTCTGAGCCTCACCTGTAAGATGGGGATAATAATACTTGCAGGGTGGTTTTGAGGATTAGAAATAATGTATACAAAGTAACTAGCATATAGCAGGTACACAAAGAAAATGTTGTTATAAAACTATAAAATTCAAGAGATGCAACTGAAACATTTTGTCATCTTCTATTTATTATACTTTACAAACAATTACCTCTTGAGCCATCCACTCTACTGCAAGGCACTCCTAAGAGCTGCTTTTCCCTTCCTTCAGTGCATATGGGGTGTAGGTAGCAATCAAATTTTATCAAACTATCACAACTCCCAACCACTGGTTACATGAGCCTCAAAGCTTCCTTCCATAAACACACCTTTCAGCTGCTATTCTCTGCTCAAAGATCCAAGTGGCAAGAATGACACTGACCCAAAATGTCTGGAGACCAAGAGTAGGCCACATACTGACAGATACAGGGCAACACCTATCTGCTCGAGAAACATACCAGATAATTCTAAGAAAGAAAAGAGATCTCTCCTCTCACTCATCTACACGAGCCTGACAAATAAAAATGAATCATAACTGGAGAATCAAAAAGTGACAAAACCAGAAGGAACAGCAGAGTTCTGATCCAATTCCCCACTTTTATCCATGAAGAAACTGAGGCCTTCAGAGGAGACGTCACTTGCCTCACAGCAGAGAGCAAGTCACTGGCAGAACCAAAAACTAGAGCCCAGACCTGCTGGGTGCTGGACCCCGTGCTCTCTCCACTAAGGCCCAACTGCCTCATCAAACACTCTATAAAATGATCAGGGGCACAGCTTCACCCACGGGAAGAAACCAAGGGACCAAACCAAGGCTGACAAACGAGGGACAAAAGTGGGCCAAATGGATTCAGTTTTGAAAAGTAGAGCAGGATGAATGTACAGAGGTGGGAACAAGAAGAAAGGTCTGGGCAGATATACAGTAACGTACTAATCACGTGCATTAGTGTCATTTTCTGCATGGGTTTCATTTTCTTCAGTTATCTGAATTTTTTACTTTTCTACAATAAATATATATTGCTTTTTAAATAAATTTTAAAAGTTTAAAATAAATTTTAAAATTTTTTAAAGATTAGTTATGGTGTGATGGAGCTAACGGAGGCAGTGTAAATATAGTAGAAAAAGTAGAGTGGAATTGGAAGTCAGACAAACATGGGTTCCAAAAGGAGCTCGACCACTTACAAACAGTGGGACCCTAGGCAAACTATTGAACCTATCTGAGCCTCTGTTTCCTCGTATGTGGCATTATAATAACGATAACCTCGCAAGTATATAATCTGTTAGTGCAGGAAGAGAACACAGCCCAATGCCTGGCACATAACAGATGCATATAAAACAGTAAATAGCATTTGAACCACATTTGCATCTGTGGTTACCTCCTAAATCATTAAACTTTGCCCCTGCCCCTGAAAAGATTATGTCATTCCTTTTCAAGCTCACGTCATTTGTGTGTACCAGCATAATTTATAGAGCAATTGAATGGTAGCTGATTTTCTGGGTTCTGAAAGAACCACAAACATGGAAAGGAATAGCTTTTCCATCATCCAAAGAGTCTAGAGTACTTTGACTAACTGAAGCAGGTTGCCAGCTATCAAGGGCAAGCAAGTAGCACCACAATATGAAATGGTGCAAATCTGCTATCAATAATAATTAAAGTTTTTAAGAGTGATACAGGGATCTCAGCACTGTCATTTCACTACTCCTCTCCAACAAGAGTTTCAAGTACAGTGTGCAGTAGGAATAGCTCTGTAATTACAGAGTTGTGACCATAAGCAAGTCATTTCACTTCTACAGATCTTGGTTGCCCTTCTGTAAAATGGGATGCTTGAACTAGATGAATTTCAGCTTTAAAATCCTGTGGTCTTATTCCCACACATTTTCAAGGCCTCCTGTAACCAGAACGCAAGCTATCATGATACATGTCGCCCTCTCCCCAGCAGGCTCCATCTGCCCTGCCTGAACAGTCTCGAGGCTCACTCATGGTTTCTCCTCTGCTTTGCTCTTCAGCGCATATGGGGTGTTAGGCTCTCCCTTCCACTTACCCCTTCTTGTCATCCTTGCAGACTCAGCACAAGTCTCCCTCACCACAAAAAGTTTTCTCTGATCATCTCAGCCTTCCCTAACCTCACTCTCATTTTGGATAGATACTGTTTAATGTGTCGTTATAATACTTCCTGGACTAAACTGAGAAACAAACGGAGGGCAGTGCTCCAAGTCTGATACCATTTCCGTATCACCCAAGATAATGCTACACATTTGGGACCTTCCTTTGCTCTTTTGTAAAAGAGATACTACCATCCCCTATCTCCCAAAGTTGCTGGGAAGAATAAATGAGGTATTAATGTGAAAATGTCCAGCACATTGACTAGAATCAATTAGGAACTCAAATACTAATTACCTTCCTTTCCTCTCTCTCTCTCTATTTGGTGACTGGTCTTCCTACAAGGTTTTCTACTGAAAAATGCATTCATCTGGGAGACGGACATCTAGGCTGTGCTAGCAGCCTAAGAGGACCTTGGGCAAATCACGATTTCTCTGCAGCCTAGATTTTTCTCAAATGAAGATAACAGCACTGGTTCTCATCCATTATGATAGGAGGATAAAATGAGATAATACATGAGAAAACACTTTCTTTTGAAGAGCTACCAGCATTATTATTTCTCCTAAGTCCTTGTTTCAGAAAGAAAAATCTTAAAACAACACACGAGACAGCAAGATGTCAACGTTAACAGGTGACTTGATGTTGACTGTGAAAATCCCACTCTTGATATAGACTAGAAATGTCAGAAAGTTGTATTACTGTTCCTTGGGGTAGAAAAGCACAGATACTGAACAGATTAGGAAGCTTTCTTTTTTGAATACAGTCACCTGGGACATTACTATATCTCCCATGCTGACATATTTTCTAAGTCAAACAATATCATAAATACATCTGGGGGCTTTGTGGGCCTCAGAATTTGGGCATATCTATTTGACAGTGTTAACAGCAAACTAAAAAAAAAAAGTAGTCACATTAAAATCTTTGTATTTATTGTAAATGAACATTATTATTATGTCTTCTGCATTAAAGTATGCCATGATCAGAAGTGGGGAAAGAGAAGAAAAAAAGATATAGTCCCCACAATAAAGTGCATTTTTTGTATCAATAAAAGTTATCAACACCTATAGGGTGTGTAATATAACATAAGAACGAACCAATATGCATGATGCGGAGTAAAATATATCCATAAAGGGACATTTCTGTTCCAAATCATTTTGTGAAAAAATATGACAATCATGATTAGGGGAGCATAATTTGGAGAGCAATATTTTGGAATAAAAATATTTTTCTAACAAAAAAAAGGCATCAGACATTGGTGACAACAAAAAGGACTCTGCTTTTCTTTTATTTCAGAATGTAATTACCCAGAAGGCAGGTAAGTAGAGGTGTGGTGTGGTGTAAGAACGAGGTGTGGTGTGCTTGTTGGGGGGTGGGGGCGGGGGGGAGGGCACGGATTGGGATTGAATCTCAGTGCACATTTCTTCTCACATTAGTTTATGGAGTCAATTAAGGAATACCTACCCAAAACAAATCACCACTCTAACAAAAAATCATGTCAAAATGTATTCTCTTAGTTTTTTTGTTAAACATCTAACCACATTTTAAAATCATTTCAGTTTTATTAATCTGTATAAATATGCCCTCGCCATAATTTGTAATACATTTTATAAGTGACTGGAGGAGATTTCATGCATCGCTAATTCATACATATAAATGTGAAGTTTGCATTAAAAGTCTCTAAACAAAACTCTACTTCCTTGCTATTTTTAGAAGGAATAGGATAAAGAAGAGACAAGAAGACTCTCATTACAAAGACTGACCCTTTTAAAATTAAGGCTGCTCTGTTTGAGCATCAACCTGCTGCTAAAACAGGCCTGGTACCAGGATTTAAAAACCCCTGAGCCTGGAAATACTACAATGGTTGATTGGCTTAAAAAACAACATGCTAGAACGAGGGAAAATAGTGATTGGTTGGCAACATTCCAGAGTTGCTTTTTAGTACTCTTTTTGCTTTTTAATACTCTTTTAAACTCCTTTGGCTACCAATGCTCATCTCACATCAGTTTCAGGTTTACACCAAATAAATCAGGACACTGCTCCCACAAAGTATAGAAAAGATCCAAGCAGCATACTATCCACATGCACTCTAAGTCACTAAAATCTTTTAGGCCTGTCTTGTTTGGGTACACTAAAATACATGACAAAACCTTCCTGAAGATGGGCACATTTTATAGCTTTTTGGGAACATATTATGGCACTTATTACTTATAATGATATTTTCTAAAACATCTCTATCACTAAAAGTGGAACATAACATTTGTACAATGTCACAGCTCAATTCTCCATTAAGAGAAAACTACAAATAAACAGCAATCAAGTGAACAAATAAATGACTGCAAAAACAATGCTTAAACTGTTATGGAAAACACAATAGACAACTCTTGAAAATAAGATTAGGATGATTGTTTCGTCATTTATAAGAAAAAAGCTCTTATAAAATTATTTTTAAAATAAGCCATTTAAAAATGAGCTTATTTAAAAAGAAGTCATTAACCAGTGGCTGATCTTTTAAAAACATAAAAACCTTAGGATATTTTAATTATCTTGGAGTTCTTATATTCATAACTCTCCAAAAAACAGTTTATCATAATGCAAATACTAAAGAAACGTTTAGATGATTTTGTATGTTTTAGTCTAGAAATCTATACAAAATGCTTATTTCCCCAAAGACACCATTCTTAACCACCTAAATAAAATGCAAGACACTATTTAGCAACATGCCTTTCAAATAACTAAACACCTTTAAACAAGATAGGCCTATTCATAGGCCTATCTAAGATATAAACATATCTTAGACAACAAATCTAAGTCAAACATATTCATATTTAAATAAATATTAAGTACCACTGGATTAAATACCAACCATTCTTAATCAAGGTTTGAGTCTGATAACCAAAATCAAAAATTTAACATTGTGCAAAATACATCTCACAAACTAACCAATGCAAAGCTCTAAGCTTTAAACTTTTAAATCCCCAGGAACGGAGAATACCGCAACTCTCCTTGGAACATAGGCATTTTACATCATGGTTAAACAGACAGAATGTTAAGAATGGTATGGTTTTTATTTTCCGTAGCAGGTTTATTGACACTTTTTTTCTAGTAAAGGTTGAAAATCTGACACTACCTGTCCACATAGAAGGGGAAACAAAACTTGGTCAAAGTCTGTAGAACTTCCTGTGGAGAGAAAGAGAGATAATTTATATATCTAATGGGACCAATAAATCTAACATTAACCATGGCACACAATCTAGCAACTTTACCCTAAAGAAAGAGGAGACAGATGAAGAAATATGGGCTTTATCAATTACATGGGAGGAGTACCAGGCAGTCAATCATGAGAAATAATAAACATGATCAAACTTCATTAAAAATGAAAAATTAATCAAGAATCACACATGGGCAAGCAGCAGGAGCCATGCAGCAAAGCTCTGAAGGGAGGGAGGCGGTTGGGTTGCTGAGTGTTAACACCCCTCCAGGGACCATCTCCAGCCTGACCATATGGATCAGAGTGAATAACACCGAGCCACATGGGTTTGGCCTGGCAGGGCCGCTGTTGCTGGCACCGTTTTTGCCTGTTACCTAGGAACAGAGGGGGCCGGGAATAGACAACGCTTCCCAACATCAATAGGCCAAATCACAAGCAGAACAGAAAGCCAACTTAAAGATAATTGTCCCTGAACATTGTCAACTACATTTTTTAGAGTTTAAAACTTCATTTACTTACTTTATAAAGAAGCTGCCTTTTCTGGCTTAAATTTATTTTGCACTCAAACTCTAACAATTTTAAGTATGCCTATTTCTAGTTAAATGTTCTTATCATATTTGGACACACCTGCTTAAAATTTGTGAAAATCCAGAGCAAACTATCAGTTTAGATATCTTTTTACAAAATTTAGGTACATAAAACCAAGCCCATTACTCAGGGGAGGTATATGAAAAGGGAATAAAAAGAAGAGTGACATTTCAAAGACTTACTCATAAAAGAAAAGCTCCCTAAGTTAAGAACGCTGCTATATGAGACACGATACACAGTAGGGTGTGACTTTTCCCAAAAACACATTTCACATATACAGCATATATACACATAACTAAACACATAAGCAAGCAATTAATTATTACTTCCTTCACAGAATTTTCTCTGGCTTGACTTAATTTAACTGCAGACTTGGACAGCCCACAGTTGGTGCTTAAGTTCATAGACCAATGTTATAAATTTTAAAAAAGTATCCCTTTCCTGCATTTGATTTGCTTTTTAACTATTTAAAATCCCAACTTCTAGACAAAATGAAGAACACATTTTTCAGTCATTGAGAAGCTGGTTCAAATTAACACAAACCTGCCCATTGCAAATACTAATCCAAGTGATAAATTAAAGATCAGTTTACAAATGTAGCACTTTTCTAACCAATAATAATGAATTATCAATGCTAACTGAATTGATGCTTCTCGCTTCATTTATTTTTAAAACCAGTTCTATCATTCAAGAAATAAACCACATCAATCTAATAACCCACTCAATGAAGCAGAAAGCACACTGACTTGCTCTGCCAGAGCATGTTCCGCCTACATAATTCAATTGAGCATATCCTATTTTTTAATATCATCTTGGACTGGTACTATGTGTATCACAGCACTGTTAAGGCATGTCATGAAATAGTAAAGGAACAGGAAACTAAAAAGTGAAAAAGATTGGACAAAATTACCTCAGCATACTCTAAGAGGCATTATTGATACATTAGTTAATTTCATAACATGGCATTCAAAAGTCCTTATATATTGTTTTAAAACTCATTACATTTAAATAAATTACAACAGCTAATAGAGAATCAGAAAAACAAGAGCACTTTTTCAGGGTATAATGCTACTATCAGGCAAATATTGAAAAAGAATCACATAAAATATTTATTTTAACGACTGCAGTTTTAATTATGTATAAAACATACCATAACCCACATACACAAAACTCTCATTATTAACACGCAAAAAAGATGCCTTACAAGTTTCAAATACCACAAAGCATTTCTTGCCTGAGAATATGTAGCGAGCAGTCTTTAAAACTCAGTACCAAGTGCTCGCTCATTGCCAAGATCAGCTATAAAGACAGTTATCCTTTACCCCTCAAAAGTTACAGGGGCAGAAGTGCTTCTCTACTCTATGCTGGAGTTGAGCTGCCAAAAGGCCTCAAGATTTTTGAAAGAAAGGACCCCCATGGCTGCGAGAAAGCATTGTGCTCTACAGCAGAGTCAAAGACATCTAATATGCCCAACTTACTACTCACTACAATATAGAAACTACTTACCACTTTCTAACATCGAGTAATAACCAATTGTGAACATGTCTATCAGATAATATTAAAACAAATATCAAAATACTCAAAAGTAGGCTGAGTATAACCCACCTCTCAAAAGCTTTTCTTTTTACCCAAGAAAGCAGTGGTAAGTCTAATTAAGCAATGGGGCAGGAAGAGGGGAAAGGGAAGGGAATATAAGCAAATGTAGGCACATGTTTGTGATATTACAAGAGCTTGATATTCCAATTTAAATCAAACAAGATGGTGGTGTGCTGTCAGAGGAGAAAACAAAAATGAGCATCTACTCTGTGTTAGGCATATTCACACGTTATCTCAATCAGAACTGAAACATCTACTTCATTTGGGAAGGGGAGGTCAGGAGGAGGGAGGGAAAAACAAGCACTGTTTCTTGTAAATAAAACTGCTGAAATAAACCAATTTTCTTAATCCTGATGTTGTGCCTATATATAAACATAGGCCTCATCCTCTTTTTCCAAAGAAAAACATAATTACTTAAATATGAAAAGTATCACACTCTAAGAGAGGGGACTTTAAAACACTAATTTAAACATATTTTGAGCATTATTTTTATAGCAAAGTGTCTTTCAATATTTACTTTACTGGGAAAACAGTCACTAGCCAGTTACCAACCCCTTTTTCTCTCTAGAACCTGTGTCTTTGGCTAGGGAACTTCCTTTGCAGATGACAATTTTCCTGTTTTCTCCCCCCTTTCTCTTGCCCACACAAGCTCTTTCAGACAACCAGCCTCAGTACAACCTCAACTACTGCCACATAAATAGGATCTTGGAGATGCAGAGCAGCTGATGAAATGTAAATGACCTCATTGCTAAGGCAGGGGGTGGGGAAGATTGTGCCAACTCTCCAGATCAATTCCCAAGTTTATATTTTCGCAAATCTTTTTATGTACAGTTTGATTTTTTAACATTTTAATGAGCAAAAAAGTGAATCTATAGTAGCCAGTCACCACAGTTAAAGTGCAGGGCATGAACTAGATCCCAGGAGGGAACCAGTCCACCATGTCACCACTGGCTTTAGGACATTCGCCACCTGGTTCCATGTCCCCAGGTTCCAACTCTTTTCATAATCAAAACACTGCTGACATTATAAACCCCAGACGGGTTTTCTAAAATCCCTCCCAATCAATATATCCAACACATAACTTATTGGAGACAACACTGAGCTCATTGATTAAGGTGAGTTCAGTAGGAAAGTTTTCAAAATAAATGAGACAAGAATACAGCATTCAACCCCTTTGTGTCACCAGACAATTTATGAAATAGGCAATTTCCAAAAGGGCTTTTCCTCCTAACAAAATATACGATACTTTATATAGGAAGAAATAAGAGCAGAGGAGGCAGGGGGAAGCGAGGAGGACAGGCAGTTGCACAAACCTTTCAGTTATGCATATATTAAACAGCAGATTGCACAGTGTAGTAGAAAAGCAACAACATCTATAAAGCTCTGCCCACAAGGAGATACTAAAGCCTCAGAGTATGAACCAAAATATGCAATCAACACACCTAACACCGGATTCATTTGCAAATGAGAATCAGAAATGAACTCAGTATTCATCTCCATCTTCTTTGGATTCATTTCACTCAATTTAAATTCTCATCCAGTTAGAAGGCCCATCAAGGGAACTTACTCCAATCTGGAGAAAGTAGATTTTGCTCTGCTGAAACTGAGCCATTCTCTTAAAAACCTGGTAAATCTTTAAATTTATAATATTATCCATCATAGAATCCTATCTGGAAGCAAAACTTCGAAGACTAAATTAGAAGTTTTAGTTAACTGGGATTATTAACAATAACAAAACTAAACAAATTCATCCTGAATTTGGGGTGCAGGGTGAGGGGAGTGTAAGAGATCCTGCAACAGCCATCAGATCAGACGTCCAATGCTTTGTTTTCATTGCTTCATTGAAACCTATAAACAAAAATTAGTTGTATTTGGCAGATGAAAACAACTGACAGTCAGACACAGACGTACATACCCACAAATAAATGCCATCTGAAAGACAAAAGCACAGGCTGATTATAACGTCTACTGGGGTTACAGAACGTTGAGAGATGAGGCACTTTCTCAATAGTTCAAAAGGAAAAATAAAATGTGTGCAGGAAAACATTTAAATAAAGAAAAGAGATAGCTTGAATAAATGAATGTATTTTAAAATATGTAAAGCTACAATCAGCCTCTTTGAAGCTTGCTGAAAGCTAGTATAGCAGTCGATAATTTACCTTTGTCCAAAAAGAGAGTAAAGGAGGGAGAGGTGGGGAGATGGTGAGAGAACATTTGCTGAGTTTCTTATACCTAATTTATTTGTTCATTTCAAACTGTAGATGTGTGATAAAAATATCAGTGGAGCTCAAATTTCTAAAATACTCTATTTCTACGTTTAAATTTTTTTAATAGCATGAGGGAAATGCTGACCCTCTAAGTCCTGCAATTGAGATCAGTGCAGCTGACTTGAAAGAAAAGCCTTTGATTGATGATCTTAAAACTCAAGTTGAAAGTTAAAAACAGAACACACACAAAACCAAACATCCAAAAAGCTAACAAAATTTCTACTTTAAGCCATTTCAAGTTAAAACCAGGGACCCCGAGTGAAAGCTACCAGAGGTTTTAAAGCTTATGATTAAGAAGGGTAAAACAGAATAGTAAGTTCTTAGAAGCTTAATTAGCATCAGGTTCAAGAATGTTGATCAGAAATTTCCTAAATTTGAAAACAGAAATACAATTTTTCTCTTTCATTATAAATGTCAAATTAAATCCAAGATCCATACTATAGTCACAATCAAACTTTTTTTCAGTGTGAAAAAGCTTTGAATAAGGGATTTTACAGAAAGGCCTTTCAACACCCGAACATAAAAGCCGGGTCAAATTTCTAACAACGCTTCTCCAAAGCTACAGAGTCTGCTTCCTTTCTTTGGTATATTTCAATATTTACTCCCAGTATACTTTTTATAAACTTTAGTTGATTCTGAGTCATGCATATGTTATAAATGCTAATTTGTGTAATACCTAATATGTGCAATGTTAAAATTTAAAGATAAAATTATAATAAAATATAGAAATTCATCATATTCTACATGATGTATCATATAATCTTTATATTTAAATTATCAAGGACATTAAGTACATAGGTGGAATGCTTATAAAACAGAAGAGCCATCCCCAGAACTACTTTTAAGTGTAAATCTTCATGACCTTTTAAGTCCAAAGTAAAAACATGCATCTTACAAAAAGTTTTTTTAGTTTAATAAAAATCACTTTATCCTTTTGTATCCTTCCCTTTCTTCAAAAAATTACTTACAACAAAGTTGTTCCCAAATTACAATATTATATTATAACATACTCTATTCTAAGATTTCATCTTATTAACTTTAAACCTTACAGCAAAGGGGTTGAAAATGAGAAAGCTGTATTTATAAGGTCAATGTTAGACACCAGTAAACTTCTTGACACGTGTTTCAAATGCTTCCAAAACAAACAAATGATCTGGTTAGAATCTTACAATTAGTATTCAGTGGCATCAGTAACAGAATTCCTTGGACTTAATATTATTACTCTAAAACATTTTGCCTTGCTCATTTCCTTAAACATTTTAACTCCTATTATCTGAACACTTATGTTATCAATACATCTAAAAGGAAGAAAAGCTGGGAAAAGTAGGGGAGGGGGGGAAACAAGTCAGCACACACCGAAGGAACAGGGGCCCAACAGTAAAACTGCCAACACGATTTCACTGAAGAAGCAACTTGCCCTCAGAAAGACACTATTCAAAAAAAAAAAAAAAGAGCACTGATAGAAATAGTATTTTGTAAGCATATTAAAAGCTGTCAGCTTTTAAATATTTTAAACGCACACAAAAATGTGCACAGATGGGCAACTTTTCTGCTCACATTAGTGTAGAAAAAAGTCTTTCATTATCAAGCTCAAAGTCCTTGAATTTTTTAAACTTAATTGTGCCTCTATTTCTTAGAATTCACACCCCACGGCCAAAGCTTTCCTGCCACCAGTCCTTCAAATCTGACTTGGACATTACACGGGAGGAGGCTCCAAGCCTCCCTGAGGTCTCACTCCTTTTACAACACACGAAAAAGCAGTCGATAATGGGCCCATGCTGAATTCACTGCTCTCTACGTCTCCTCTTGGGACACAAGCCTAGCAGATGTGATAAAAACTGTGTCAGAGAAGTGGCTCTAGTTTGTGCCTTAATGACAACTTAAACCTCTAAACCAATACAACCAAAGGACTAACAGAACTGGCTGTTACCTCTCTCTCCTGCCAATCTTCGAATATCTCTGAACTAAATTAGCACCTCAACCCACAACATCCCCTGCCACCCTACAAAATCCATTCTAATTTTAAAAGATAAATGAATTCAGCAAACACGTCGGTGGCACAAGTGTCTGGGCTCTGTATGTGTGTGTGGGTCCCCTATAATTAAGCCCTAATGTACATTTCATGTAGTTTATATTTTCTCAAGATCTGATTGTGCATTCAGATATCTTGAGGACTGCCTGGTATCTTTCCTCTGATCAGCACCCCAGTAACCATATTAATACATACAACTGGTAGACTTAACGTTTCCAAAAAGTACCTAATGGTCTAAAAATTATTTTTAACTATGTTCGACCATAGGAAAGAAAAGCGATATTCTGAGTTACTGAAACATTCTAATTATTAAAATTTATACAGGAGAATTTTTAAAACCATGGGTGGTTATACTTTTCTTTTACCTTGTAAGAACTCTTTGTCTTATCTAATGATATGGTACCAAAAAATAGATTTAAATGTGTACTTCTGATAACATTTTTTAAATTCTATAATTCAGCCTTCAGATGATAGACCTTTTTACCCAGTATCTTGAAAGCCTATTCAGACACAATTGCATACCCACTTAATCAGCAATCATTGTTCTGGGATGCAGGACTTTGTTGTCAAGACAAGCACCAAAACCTTAAAAATTTTTTTTCAGAACTGGCATAAGAAAAAAGTGATCTTTGTCAGACAAGGACAAATTTATGCAAATCTTTTATAAACATTCACAAACATTTATTTAGCTTTTGAAATGTTGGCCTCATTTGAGAGCATGAAAATGAGGGGGAAGTAGGAAAACGCAAAGGACAGCTTAGAAGCTAGCACGCTACATAAATATTCAGAAGGAAGATTATAGGATTCATGTTAGGCTGTCTTAGGCTTCTCCAAAGTCCACACAGAATAGCAAAGAACAAAACTAACGAGAAGTACAGCAGATGTTAGACAATGCATCAGCCTCTTTTCCTCTCTCACTTGGCTATACTTGGACGCTTTTATATTTTCTTTCAATATGGTTAGGTCATTCAAGGATTCTCCTATAGACTCTGTATTGTGGCTACAGATCTATAAGCTGGAGGTCTGTCAGCCTTCCAAAAGTTTCCAATGAAAAGGCATTATGCAAATTCTACCTCTCTTACCCTCTTTCAGGGGGAAAAAAAGCCTCCAGTATGCAGTCATCGGAGTATTGGAAGCCCCAGCCTTCATTTCTGTATAGCTGTGTTTGCCTCAGGGCCACGCTGCTTGTTTTGACAGTGGATCCCCCTAGATAGTTGGGATTAGTCGAGCTTGTTTAGATAAACTTGAAATCAAGGCCTTCTCTAGGTAGACAGCTAGATGTAGCTACCGAGTTTCCAGCTGCCTCCTCCTTTCATCCCCAAACAACTGGAGATTCACAGTAGCTATCACAGCCACAGGCTATGTCACATACATAAGTACAAAATTAAAGGCTGCTAAAAGAAGCCTTTGTAAGTCTTAGTGCTAAAATAAGGAAACTGTACTGCTTGGTTTATACAAATTATTCCAGCACTACCAGTACAGAACTGAAATCATCAGTTAACAAGGCATATTAATCAAGGTTCCCAGCTTCTCTGGGTAGACAGGATCCTAGTTTGGTAATATACCTAACCTTCTGCTTCTTAGGCCCTGCATGAGAGTAATAGCTTAAAATGTTGAAAAGGAAATAATAGGCTTTATTTATCCAGTGGCAGGGGATGTCAGACACCATCAACAAGAACTGTGAGCAAGATATGAAAAGCAAAACGTAAACATCAAATTCGCTTTTGAGAGAGAATTATTTAGCAATTGATTAGACAGGGCCTCACCAAACAGTCACCTCCAATTACAGAACTGTTTCAAATCAACTTTTATTTCCCACAACTTGCAGATTCTGATACTACGCTACAGGAGGATTCAAGAACTGAGGAAATTTATACTCAGAACAGATCAATGACATCTCATGACAAAGATAGAAAGCAGGTGGTATGAAACACTCTCAAAATAAGAAAAATTATACAATTCAAATAGTTTTCTAAAACCTAATACTCAAGATTAATACTAATACCTTTTGCAATTAGAAAAAGTGTCTCTTCAAAGGGCCAGCAAAATGCAAAGAAAATAATTCAATTCCACATATATGTTTTATTTTACTTTACATACTTTGCTCCAACAGGTTTCCCTGAGGCTGCCTGGGATAAACTAAACACAGCAATGGTACTGGAATAGGTTTAAACATATTCCAGAACTATTCTAGGAGATACCATAGTACAGAAGGGCTTCTACCCTCTGACCATACTGTCAAGTCACACAGGGCAGTTTTTTGATCAATCAGGTTCACATATCACAAATGAAAATGTGTTCTCAGTATCCAACAACTAAGTCTCTATTTAAAAAGAAAAGGTTTAAGACATGCAAGATACTCTAGAACCACAGTGATCAATTTGAAGTTTTCCTATGAAATTTTGGTTCACTTCAGCAAACCTTTTCTCTAAAGGGCCAGAGAGTCAAAATATTTTAGGCTTTGCAGGCCACTTACGGTCTCTGTCACAGCTTCTTCTTCTTTTTTAAAATAACTCTTCCAAAATGTAAAAACCATCTTAGCTCAAAGGCCACACAAAAAGCAGCCCCAGACAGGATTTGGCCAGCTTGCTGTAGTTTGCCAACTCCTAATCTAGAGTGTCAAGGAGCTGGTCACACAACATAACCTGAACAAACCCACCAACACCCCAAAACTCAAAATTCCTGAAAGGTAAAATCATAATGCTAATCATGCTGGTTCTCTGGTGATCCAATACTTTATGCATGCTTATTGTTAAACAGCCAAATGTCTACTGCATAAAAATGTGCTCTTGTTTTGGAAATTATTTAAAATATAAAAAAAATACAAAGAGTTACAAATAAAACATCCCCACCACTAAGAATTCACAACTGTTTTGTGGTATGAACTCTTCGGGGAAACAATTCCTTCTTATATAGTTCACTACTACAGGCAAGGTCCAGGGGTTTTCTTGACAGGTAAATGGATTCATACTGTCTGGATTGTTGAGAGTTCTTCAATTTGAGAGTTATTTTGTTTATAATATTTTAAAAAGCAGCATTAAAAGAAAAGCATTTTCTCATGCTTTACTCAGCACTCAAACACGTTATGTGCCCAACCTTCTGCTAGGTGTGGAACACAGAAGGGCCTCTTCCTGCCTCATACTCAATTTATGACCCCTCTTTCAATTCCTTTCCCTTAATTGTGTTTCCCAGGATTTTATCTTCCTTCTTTTCTCTGCATCCTCCTCTATTAATAGTCTACTTACACTTTAATTTCAATTATCATCACTATGTAAATGACTCAAATTCAAGCCTTCATTCTAAACTACCTCTCCAGCACCAGGTGTCTGTTCCAACTGCCTTTTGAACAGTTCTGTCTCACATCCCATAGGTACTTAAAGTTCAACATGTCAAAAATCCAGCTGCATTATCTAGGTTCCTCGTACATGGCTGCTTGCTACTATCTTTCACCCCATCAGAATAAGAAAGGTTCTAAAACCACCACTAATACTTTCTGGGGGGGTAGATGATCCACTCATGTGACTTAGATTCAAGCATTTGCCGTGGTATTGAATTTCAAAATCACTCTGTAAAGAAAAGCTTCTGATTCTTTAAAATCTTCGCAAGTGTTAATAAACAAGAAAGAGGATAAGGGAGCCCCCGAAATCAAGCATATTTCAAAGTCATCTTAGAAAAGAAAACTGATGTATTTCCTTAAGCAAGATAACATACTTAGAACCAGACAATGTGCTAAAGGCCCTGTCTGCATGGAGCTTAGGATCTAGATGGAAAGACAGATGCTATGTAAATAAATACACGAATTCATAATTCGAATGTAACAAGAGCTATGAAAGAAGAGTGCTCTAAAACAAATGACAAAAGCCTGAATTTAGATGGAAGGATCAAGAAAGGCATCTCAGGAAGTGACATTTTTGAGCTGAGATTTGAGGAATGAGGAATGAGATTGGAAGAGGGATAGGGAGTGAAAGGCCAAGAAAAGAAACAGTATGAGCAAGAGCCACTGAACAAGAGCCCTTGGTACATTCAAAGAACCAAAAGAAGCCTGGAATGTTGGAGCAGAGGAGGTGAGGGAGAGAGTGGCAGAAGATGAGGTTGAACAAGGTGGCAGGGGCCAAAACATGTGTGGCCTTACAGGGCATGCTCAGGAGTCTGGACTTTTATTCTGGTGCATGGGAAGTCACTGGGAGGGTTTGGATCCTTCTACATTCAGCTTGCCTGTCACTTTCCAACCCCTCCAGCTACCTCCAAGTCTTCCAGGCTCCAGGGGCATTCGGAAGCTATTCTCAGTGAGCTCCTCACCTCTCCTGAATTCCCACACCAATCCTGTTGCTATCATTCCTATCATCAGACTGACCATAATCTCAGGACCCTACATTCCACAGGAGGGAAAAGATACATAAGTGGGTGTCTGTCAGGCTTCCGAGAAGGAAGAGAAACCTCACTCAGGAGCCTTAATGATAACCCAGGCAGCAAGGAGAGGGGTTGTAGTTAAAGAGAGCAACAAACGAACTGTAACAAATTTGAACAGGATCAGCTTGAATCTCTCTTCAGAACCTGCTCCCCAATATCTGGTATTTCTTCTGAGATCCCAAAGTCCATTTTACTGTATACAGAGAAAACATGACTTTCTATTGCAGTAACTTGCTGTATATCATTGCATCTAAGAAGCCTATAAGACTATTATTTTCCAGTACCATTGGGGAAAAAATGCTGCAAACGAAATGATATTCCATCAACTGTGAGATGCATCCCAATTTCAGAGATGTTAAAATATGAAAAAAATGGGCATGTTGGAATTGATTAAATATATTTACATGTCTGTCTTCTCCATAGACTGAGTTAAGAAAGGTGGGGATTACATCCATTGCCAATGTCTAGCCGAGTACCTAGCACAGAGAAAACATCCAGTGAATGATGGTGCTGAAAAATGACTGGACAATAGTCTGGAGATCCAGAAGAGAAAAATAATAGTATTAACTGAACCCTTATTATTGCAAGCACTGTGCAATCAGTCTACACGTCTTCTTATTTAATCCTCATAGGAAGCAGTGAGACCACATGGGTCAAAGGAGAATTGAATTTATCAGAGAATCAATAGGTTTTTTTCCTTCTTCTCCCAAAGCCTCCTAGTACATAACTGTGTATTCTAGTTGTGGGTCTCAATATTTATTCTTGATATACAAAATAAAGAGAAGAGAGAAAACTACTGAAGTTTGTATAAATGTAGTATTAGTCATTTCTGTCAAAGGTTTACCATTTATGCCTAATAACATAAGAATTATGTACATAATTTAAAGTATATAATTGATTTCTATAAGTTTCTTCTGATTCAGCCTTTATTCTGCTTCTCATATACCAACGGTCATCTGCTCTCTGGAGGGGGTTAAGTGACAAGTGGAGGGGGACTGACAAAGCAGCTAACGCGTGTCACATCCTGTGCTAGAAGTTTTACTCAATGATCCTACCAGTACTCTTATGTAGAGTAATCACCCTCTTATACATGAACTGAACCTTGAAAGCAGAGTAAGATGAGTTTCAGGTAGAATGGTGAACTAACTTGCCTAACTGGAAACAGGCAGTGAATGGAAAGGCTAAGATTCAAATCCAAGTTCATCTATCCCCAGAGCTCAAGCTCTTCCCACAGTTCTCAGCCTGCGGCTTTGTTGACTACAAATGAAATATTCAAGAGAGAGATTCTCGTTCTCAGTCCAATTTGATTAGGATTCTGTCTCCACAATTACAAACACTCATACAGCTAAAACTTTGCAGTGGTGGCCCTCCTCGCTGAATGCAGCTGAAGCCTCTCACCCACTTCACTTTCCAGTTGCAGCAGTGGAGTGAAAGATTTGTGTTGTTGTGTCAAAGGGTCTTAGGTTAGTATAACCTTATGTGCCAGCTTGCCCAGGACATCCTGGTTATGCTCGTTATCTTTGTGTAATCATGGTGTCCCCTTTCACTCTCAAAAGTGCATCCTGGATTGGATGCTATGGTCATCAGAGTCTTAGAGAGAGGGAAAATCATGGCTTGTCTGGAGGGTATTGAAAGAACGAATAGTTGTTCTGCCTGCCTTATGACGGGAAATTCAGGAGTGGTGTTAGAAGAGTTAGTTTTCATCACTTGACTCCAGGCTTTTTATCCACATTAAGGACTTATCCACATTCTAGGACTTAATGCAATACCAGACATCATCAATTGCACGGAAGCAGCAAAATCTTCTCTTTGCTTCATTTTGCTCATGCTACTTCAGACAACATCTATTGAACTAGACTAATTCAGGTACTGTATATACATCATGGCCACTTCTCCTGCCAATTCTACAAAACTAGTATTACTTCCTTGTTTTACAGATGAAAAAAAATGAGGCTGAAAAAGTAAAGCCTTTGCCCAAAGTGACATTTCCAAAGCCAAATCGCATGTAACATGGGGATCCATGCCTCCTACTTTTCTTTGGGCTAAACATACAAAAAAACCAACAAAATTTTTAGGGGAGATGCTATTTGTTGAGAAATAAGCGAGACATGAATAATGAAAAGTATTTTAGCTGCCATTAAATCTGTTTATTATAACAGATACATTTTAAAAATTCAGAAATACTTCTCAATTTAACAGGGCTTTAGATCTCCAGAAATGATAAGTATCTGGCAGTTGGAAGAGTTCTCTGATAAAAATAATGTTCTCTACAATTTACAGTTTAGACTTCTAAAACTAGATGTTACTAAAGAGGCACTGTGTTTGAAATACATTCAAATACCAGAATCTTAAATGCTTCTGGTTAAGCCTCTGCAGGGTAAGATGCAATTTAATAAACGTATGTTTTGATTTGTCCTACCCTTGTTCAAATTCTGAGCCCAAAGATCACAGTATGCACACTATTCAGTCTATTCTGATATATCAAATATTTGGACTACTAATATCCATGTGCAGTGTCAGGTCCTAGGAATGTGGACATGAAGCAGATATGTAAACAAGTGCAATAAAGTGTTTTAGGTTTTCTGATAGAAGCATGGTTAAGGAAAAAGGAAGGTACTGTCAGGTACCCAGAGGGTGTGAAAGACTCCTTAGAGGTGGTGACATTTGAGTTGACTTTTGAAAGATGAGTCAGTATTTACTAGATAAGCAGGCTTGTCTAATAATTATAAGAATATTCCAGTGATAAAAGCAATATGAAACAATATTTTGCAAGGTTGCTATGTAAGTAAATGATCTTTGATAAGCTCAATTTTCTTTAAAAGACTACCTTTTCATCTCTTCCCACAACCCCCACCTGCTATACACACACACACACACACACATAGATTAGTCCATAGTCTACGCTTCATGTCATACCACATTTGAAATCTGAAGATGACCAAAGTTAGACAGTTTGAAATTATGGTAGCCAGAGGAATCTTAACTCTACTGCATATAAGTATTTAAAAAATGAAAGCTAACACAATAATACAAAGTACTATATGCAACCAAAAGGGATAATTTACAAGGACAGTGGGACCCATTACTAAATTTCTGAGGTTTTGAACATGGAAAGTCTCAATATAAAGATTTCACAACTGAAATAAATTAAAATAGTTATTTGAAACCCCTTCATCACCATTTAAAGAGTTTCCATATTTTCAGTATATTTTAAAACAAATATTCAGGAACTGTTTCTGATTATATCTCTTCATCTTTACTTGACAAAGTACTCTTTCTTACCTTTGTGACTTCTCTAAATTTTGCTCTGGAACAGTGTGGGCTTAGAAAGGAAAGGTTTTCTAGAATTCTTCCTAGAATCAGTCTGAAATTCTAGAGGCAAAAGTCATCACACACACAACCCTAATACCTGACAAAACAAAAGCACCAAAACCGAGCTACTCTGCTCCCTTAAATCTACCCCTAAAAATAGTAGGCAGTATATAATTATTGGTTATTATTAGATGCCAGGGATTATTCTGAGCACTCTACACATTTCAAATCTCTTAACGCTCACACCAATCCTACAAGGTCTTTACTATGATTATCTCTAGTTTACAGGTGAGGAAATGAAATCCCAAAGAGGTAAACCCCAGTAAATGACAGAGGTGGGATTCAAACCCAAGCAGTCAGGCTCCAAAGTCTGCTTTTAATCACCACTATCACGCGTCTGTGGTCTCCTTTCTGGAATCTGAACTCCTTAGCAATTATGTCTGTGTATTATATACTTCATACTCACAATTATTCACTGGCCCTTAATTTCTCCTAGCTGCTAAGAAGAGCCTTTAACACTGACTATAGTCACTCCTATACTTGAAGAGTTCACAGATTGACAGACAAGTAAACAATGCAATGCAAGGAGTCAACGTTCCAAGTGCTCTCCAAGCACCAAGGATAGAGGGACTAATTCAGTCAGGGCAAGTTTCACAGAGGAAGTGATACAAGCAGGGAACTTAATGTTAATGAGAAGTGTAGTGGGGGGGAGGGTGGTTGAGGAAGGCATTTCAACCATAAAAATAGCTTGGTCAAAAATATAGAGGTGTGAGAAGCTGGGAATGGTGAGGCATTCTGTCTGGTTATAAAGGGAAGTCCTAGGAAACTAGGCTGGAGGTTGAATCAAGGTTAGACTGTGATGGGCCTTAAATCCAAGTTAAGAAATTTGGACTAGGTCTTGAAGGCACCAGGGAACTATCAAGAGTTTTGACTAAAGAGAAATGGTGTGATTTGATTTAGCTTTTAGAAAGATAATCTCTGGCCATCTTACAGAGGGTAGTGATTACAAAGTCATTGGGTTGTAGGCCATTAGGAAGAGTCCACAGGAGAAAAGCTGAGACTGTGAATGCAGAAGGAAATAGCAGAATAGGACAGATTAGAGAGCACTTTAGGAGGGATAATGAACAGAACTCGATGACTGCAGACTTGTAGGTGCATCCCAACGAGCAACAGGGACTGATTACACCAGGCTAAAGTTAAGATTTGGACTACAGCTCTCAAAAGCAGCCACAGCTCACTCAGCTATACCCATTGGGTAACTCACGAGAAACAAGACCATCCAATAGTATTCACAGATGTCTGAAATTTACTGGGGCTTTTTTGGAGCCAGAACAAAACCAGGAGAACACTTCTAATAAGAATGTATAAGTAAGGCTTGTGTAATTACCATTTCCTGGAGTCAGATTCAAGTAAGTAGCAGTACAATGTAGCTATATAGCTTGGCATGCTTTCAGAAAGAATAGCTCAAAAAGAATTTGTCTTTTTAATGAGTTCCTTCTACATAACTGTAACAGCTGGGGAGTGACCAAATTGGGAAGAAATCTTCAACTTAGAAGAGCCTTAAGTCAGAAAAATGTATCAATTTTTCAATTGAGCTTAGCTAAATGTTTAAGGTTTTGAAATACAGTTTCATTAAGAAGCCAGTTCAACTCCATCTCATTCTTAAATTCACCATCTTCTGGAAATGGGGGCAAAAAACTCAGGATATAGCTATGACAGAACAGTACTTCTTATATACAAAGTGGTTTCTTCAGCAAACTCTTTAAAAAGCAGCAACCTGACATTTGTCCAAGGCGATAAATTTGACTTTTTTTTTTTTTTTGTCTGGTTCTATTTTTGTGAGCTTGGTGAATGCAAGGCCCAAAGGACCACAAAGCCAAAGTCTCAATTCCAACTTGAAGAGTCTATGGCTTAGACAAGTCACTATAGAAAGACTGGCAGAATCTTTGTGGAATCAATGTCACATTTTATACAGACCAGGTATAAGAGCACAGGCGGAAATAAGAGGCAACAGGTGATAGACTATTTTTTTACCCATCCATGAGCCTATACTTGAAAAATATTTAAACAAGTCAATCATCAAGAGCAGGACACTTTTAAACACATACAAAGAAGCAGATGTTTAATTTGGGATGCATTCATACATCTGCAATCTATCAATGAATCTTTTCGAAATCTGTAATATGGTCCATCAAAATGCTACATTTGGTGGCAACCATGGATACTGACATACTACTTGAAAAAAGCTGCTTCAGCAGGTTGCTTTGTTGCTGTTATGTGAAACAGTCACCTTCCAGGTTTTCAGGTCTGAAGAGATTCAGAGTTTCTATCTGTGGATGAGAAAATTACGTTTCCACCTACAATCCCAGACTACCAAATTACTAAGAAACAAGGAAACTGACCTTTTCGAGCAAGAGGTTGGAAAACCCATGAATCTACAGTGACTCTCAGAAAAGCACACATCTAAAACAGACCTAAAAGATGATATTCTTGGGGCTGGCCCCATGGCCGAGTGGTTAAGTTCGCGTGCTCTGCTGCAGGCGGCCCAGGGTTTCGTTGGTTCGAATCCTGGGCGCGGACATGGCACTGCTCATCAAACCACGCTGAGGCAGCATCCCACATGCCACAACTAGAAGGACCCACAACGAAGAATATACAACTATGTACCGGAGGGCTTTGGGGAGAAAAAGGAAAAAAAAAAAAAAGATGATATTCTTTAAGGGCAGCTGCAAGACATTCCACTTGGGTTTCTCTGTACCACTCTTGTTAACTTAACCAACTTGCATGGCTTCACAACACAAGGAACAAAAAATTGCAGGAATGAGATTACATAGTGGCACTACTACCCGAAGGTCCTAGTTTTCAGAGACATCCCCAATTTGTGGCCATGGCGTTTTTCTACAAAACATTTGGGACATGCGTTACCCTTGTAGCCTACTAGACAGTGAGGTCCTTCAGGGTAGAGATGAAATCTTCTACTTCTCCCCTTCCTCTTTACCTGGTACAGTGCCTGGCTCACATTCTGCAGACACTCACTTATCAATCTCTCACTTAGTTAATGCACAAAATCAAATCTAGTCTCCTAGACAATTTATGTCACCAAAAACAGACTTGAGGAAAAAAATCAAAAAATGCAACCACTTATAAATTAGTCTTTTTAAGGCCAGGTTATGGAACCATTTTAAAGTGTGATCCATTTGACCCTTATATATATAAGTCCTTTGCATGAGGCTGAAATGAATTAACAAATTCTGTTCCATGGTATATGGTGTCATAAAAATTTTCCAGGACCAAACTTGATCTCACCATTTAAAGTGGATGAAATCTGAACAGACTGTATGAGCAGGCTGGAAGCATGAAGAAGAGAATGGGGAAAAAAGAAAGCTCAAAAATTTCCAAGAGAAATGGGATACACCTAGCTCTGATTCTATTTTTGTGAGCTTGGTGAATGCAAGGCCCAAAGAACCACAGAGCCAAAGTCTCAGTTCCAATTTGAAGATTCTATGGCTTAGACAAGTCACTACAGAAAGACTGGCAGAATCTTTGTGAAATCAATGTCACATTTTATACAGACCAGGTATACCGTTGCTTACATTTCTCTGATTAATAATAATGAGAAAATCAAATGTTATCATTTGTTTTACATTTTGTATAAATATTAAATGTGTCTCATATTATACAATGTTGGCACAATAAGCCTCTCTTTCATAGTAATGAAAAATTTAGGAGCTGTGGACTATATCTGTAATTTCCTTTTTTTTTTTTTTTGAGGAAGATTAGCCCTGAGCTAACATCTGCTGCCAATCCTCTTTTTCTTTTTCTTTTTTTTTTTTTTGCTGAGGAAGACTGGTCCTGAGCTAACATCCATGCCCATCTTCCTCTATTTTATGTGCGACACCTGCCACAACATGGCCCGACAAGTGGTGCATAGGTCCACACCTAGGATCCGAACTGGCAAACCCCCGGCCGCAGAAGCAGAACGTGTACACTTGACCGCTGTGCCAGCCAGGCCAGCCCCTGTAATTTTCTTATTAGATAGTATCCTTCCAATGAATCAGGGCATGAACAAGTTTTGAAAAGAAATGCCTACTCTGGCTTATCAAGATTTGGAAGAAAATAAAGCGCAAGTTTTTATGCACAGGAGCTCACCAAAAGAATAAGGGAATCACTAACATACAAGTAGCAAGTCTTGATTAAATATTATCTGTTGTCTTTCTAATCAGAATCTTCCAATCTATTTACATAGGTTATACTGTGAACAACTGTGAGCTTGAGAAATGTTTTCTTTACAGCATACCTGAAACATGAACAGATGAAAACTCCACATTTAAGCAATTACATGCAACTCAGAAATGCCAATTTCCATCACAACTAGCCTAAGTTATGCAACGTATTTTTGTTCCTTTTTAGTATATGGGTGATGTATGTTTTTATAATTTGCTTAACTGCCTATTGTGAAATTTTTAAATCACATAGACCATATAAAACCATAAAAGAAAGGTACCTTTTTATTTTTCCCAATGTACCATGTTTCTACATTGCTTATAGAGCTTGTACAAGAAATACTGTTAGTTTCTATGTAAAGATTTCCATAAAATTTTTATAGTTTCTATAAATGCATAAAGATTGTTGGTTTCATTATAACCTCTATTTCAGTGCCAGAGGAAAGAAAAATTACCTGCAACTCTAAACAGCGATCTACATGTTCAGAGGCAGGTAAGTGTGCTCAGACCTCTATTTAAAGAGCTCTAAGACACTTGCTATATTTCATCAAAATATAGATGAATGCACTGGAGAAGCAACTTCTAGCACACTCAACTCTAATCGCCACTCTTAGGACAAACAGGCTATAAAAAGTGCAATTGTGAGAACAAATTATTAATTCTGCCTGTTTTAGTACAAGAAGTAATTGTATTATAACTAATACATTTTAAAACGGTGTATGTAATGCCTTTTATACTTGACACATAACAAGGCTATTTATGGAAATCTTCTGAGAGGTTACTATATCTTTATTCCAAATTATCCCATACTACAAGTTATAATTACTAAAGGCTCATTTTTTTTAATCTGAAAAATCATACAATGTTTTGAAGCCAAATACGGGATTTTGATGAGAGTGATGACCATAGTTTGCTAAGATGTTAATTTCACTATCCTTCTCTCCCTTAATTCAATTAGTAGTCATTAAAACTGCACTAATCACAATGAGTAAAGTTTTACCAATTATTTCCATAATTATGAATGAATACCATAAACATAATAGAATAATTATAAATCTCTTAATTAACTACAAGGCTATTTCTAGCAGGGGAAGATATTGGTGTTTTGTTTTCTTATTTTTAATGCTAGATTAACAAATTGATATCTTTGAGAAACCATTTCTCAAAGAAGTGAAAAAAAATATTATTGTGATTCTGTTCTTCTTTAACAAAAATGTTCTATTGGACAGGCTTTATTAAGAGCCACATGATCTAAACTTATAGTAAGAGATTGAAAAGAATCTGCTTTAAGTTACCAAGACCAAAGTAACTGGAAAATTACATCTGTAATTTAATAAGCCTAACCCTAAAAAAAAAACTTACACTACTTCATATTACCCTTATGAGAGATACCTTTTTAAAATTTCACAAGTAAGTTATTAGAAGATTTTCTTTTTAAATGCAGGATCCTTTTCAAGTCAGGATCCTACCAATGTTGATATTTTAGTATTTAAACCAGCTAAGCATTAAACAAAAGCAGATGAATAAATAATGTGAACTCTGAAAAGACCTTGCTTTTGCCTTTTTTGTTGTTTGTTTTCCTTTTTTAGAAAATATACGCATTGCACATCTTTCAGGAATTAACAAAGCCTATACTTTCAGGTTTAAAGATAGCAGGCTTACCAGATTTTAAATGAAATATTGAGTGCTACAGTGATTTAATGGTTTTAAACCATAGATGTCATTGCGGTCTGAGGGTGTCACAGACAACTTAAGAAAGAAAGAAAAAAAACAGGGCACAGAGAAATCACTTTGTCAGTAATTACAATCAAGAGTCCTAAAATGTGGCTCAGGCTGCTCATTACTTCTTCCTTCTGTATCAAGACCCTTATTTACATTTCAGATTACATTTTTTATGAAACAGTAAGATCTATCAGAGCTGAGAGGACTGAAATAATGAGGGGAAAACATTTTAATAAAACGTGTTGGGTCTGCATTACTTCCGTGTCAGAAAGAAAGGCTACTTCTGTAGTGATGGATCATTTATTCTGCTTCTAAACGAGAAGCAAAAAGATGAAACTGATGAACTTTTACTGCCCATTTGTCTTTAGCAGACAATTAAGACAGAGAAGATCAAAATGGATTATCATACCACGCAGACAACTGGCCCAACAGTAATACATCTCCGGGACCACAGATTTGTAACTCTCTTTTATCCCTCCCCTTTCTTCTTACTTCTTTTTCCACTCTAAAGGCAGTGCTAGCTTTGTGGCTCAAGGAGAGCCAAAAGGCTGGTCATCATTATTCAGTCACAGATGTCAATCTAACCTCCCTTTTTTCTCAGTTTCTAAAGCAGTGAGCCACAATAATTTGTGACAGATTCTTTTACTGTAAGGTACAAAGAACACACAGAATAAAACATCTAGCAGCAGCAAGCGTCTCTGATCAAGTGTGCTGGTACATGGGAAATACACTAGATGTAAAAACAAGCACTGGTAGTTTAGGCGAATAGGGAGAAAAACTGGGGGGAATTTGTGTGTGTGCGTGTGTAGTAATAAGTGCTATACTTTTTGGTGAACTATCTCAAGTATTCCTTACAGATAGCATCATAAATGATTTAATACTGGAAATGTTGTCTAGACAAAGTACATATTCAGCATTTAAGGCTTGTATGTAATAGACACATTTCTAAGAATTCCTTTACAATAGCACACCAAGGGGAAAGATAATTTGTTTTAATCCAACAAATGCTAAGAAGAAAAAACACATAAAATCAGAATCTAAATGATAAAAAGATCAATAAAAAATATGCGGGTCTCATTTCCTTGACCAGTAGATCAACTCTCAAATACATTTCTTGGAATTTGGAGGTAACTTCTCCAAATACAAAGGAGATCTTTCATTCATCCTTCATTCTTGAGTTATACATGGTAAAGAATGGAAACCGTGTGTTAAGCAGGAAGAGATGCTAAATAAGGCAGTGATATACACACCCTCGTAAGTCTACATCTAGTCCATGAATATCATCCTCCAAATTTCAAAACTATATCACTGATGTAAACAAAGAAAACAAACACCCATCCTATGAGCACTTTAAAATAAAAGCAATCATTATTTTTTAGATTCCTACTGTAATTTTAAATTATTCAATTTAATGTATGAAATTATACAATTTCAATGTATGAAATACTTGTAAGATCATCCATTAACCAAAGTAAAGAGAACTAAGTTCATAACATAACACTATCTAGTCAGTAAAGTGGGCTCCATATGCAATGACAGAATTGATAATAATCTATATTTCTCTATATACACACATAGGTATGTGTAGGACCTGTATATATACACATATACTCTCCCAAACATACAGACACATATACTAAGAGAAATAAACATGGAAATCAACACCAAATTGCCACAGCAGTTATCTCTGAGCAGTAAAATTACAGATGATTTGTATTTTCTTTCTTTTCATTCTTTTTTTAAGTTTATTTTTGCTTTATCTATATTTCCTAAGTTTTTTTGGTCATTAACATGCAAGTTTTTAAAGTCATACCCAAAAAAATCACGTTGCTCAAAAATTTTCAGATATAGTAAGAATCTATGTTTAAAGGAATAAACTCAGATGTTAAGTATGTTATTTTAAGTTTTCTCCCACAAAATTTTTTCTCATTGGGTAATTCAGATCATGGGACCACAAAGGTTACATACCTAGACAACAAGATATTAAAAGATTGATTTTCTTAAGAGCTATGACCTCAAGTCTATTCTAAACAATATTTTAAGCTTTTCCACCCTTTAGACATTGTCTAGAGAAAAAAAAATAAAAAGGTCCTATAATCTTTGGATTGTATAGTTTAAATCCACAGGGCTCAATCTCACATCAATTTAACGTCAGAGAAAAATTCAACTCTCCCGTTGGAAGATGAAGCAAGCGGTAGAGTAAGAAGAGTAATATTTTTTAAAATCTCATCTAAAAGTCTTGAGATCACATACAAAGCAAACCATATCAGTTCTCTTGGGTTCTTGTACAATAAAATCTCATTACAAAGCATCTCATTATACTGATTATCCAGTTATATTCCTGGTCACATTATGTCCCCATATTCATAAAGATGTATCAGATGTTTTGCCCTCTATCCAACAGGCCACACTGAAAGGTGTTACTACTGCTGTACTGGATATTTCTATCTTGTTGTACTTATTTTCATTCAAGGACTTTTTTTAATAGACAAAATTAAACGGATGTACTTCAGAAACATGTTTTTATTGTGTACAATGTCCCACATATGAACAGCTTTATGAAGTTGTTTTATTCAGTGTAATCAGGATGCTTTTATTTCAAAACTGCTTTTAAAAAGTACCAAATTGCATATTTGAACTAAAAATGTAAGGTGCCTCAAAAGTGCAAAACATCTCTAATATTTCTTGAGATAGAAACTGGAATCCAGAATGTATAACTTAGATCTAATTATAAAGAGTAGACCAACATCAGAACTTCAGCACTATTTTGTGAGTAAAATATTTCCTTCCACTTCATTCCATGCTTGCAGAATGCAGGAAATTTGAGATGGCAGGACCAAGTGGCCAACCTTAACTTTCACTACCATCATTAAAACCACCCTTACCCTAAACACCATTCCTGCATGTGTATCTTCTCCTTCAAGTACTATGATAACATAGTTTCATAATCTATTTCCAATTCCGGGAAATGTTATCAACTGTCCTCTTCCCTTCTTTTTTGTTACACTGGTTCTTGACGGCTTAAATAGCATTTAAAAAAGAAAAAAAAGTTCACAGGCAATCCAAAAAGGATTTCCTAATGAACGGAGGACTGGAGAATACCTAAAAGTAAAAAGCAAAATCTGTAATAGATTTTCTTCCTTACTTTCTGTGCACTTTCCCCCTGAAGGTAACACCCTAAATCTAGCACCAATATTTTCAATCTTACTTCAATATGTTTTACTTTTTGTCTTGGGGTCCTAATTACTGTTTCTCTTCCCTTCTAAAAATTCATTTATCTCTTTCAGTAAAAAGAACAGTAATAATATGTTGAACAACTCTGAAATAAATTTTGTCATGTAAAAAATTAATTACGCATTCCGAACCTGGTCACTGTAGTCCTCCGGGAATTGCCTCTGCACCTCAGGATCTGTAAATAATTGACAGATAATATTAATTGGCTTTGGATTAGTGAGCAAGCAGAGGATCACACATTAATATTTGATCAGAAGATGATAGCAGCCCTGGCAGGGGATCCAAGGGGGGCAGCTGAGGCTGCTATGTTGATGAGCACAAGGAAGGACTAGGCAAGGCACTCCCATTACCCTCCTCCAGAAATATAAAAAAGAAAAATTTTGAAGACCTGATGCTACTGTTAACTTTAGACTATTACCTAATGCAAAAATCTTGCTGGCTGCAAATTGCCCTCAATATATTTTTCCAGAGAAAATGAGTCTTAGACCTGCTTGACTTTTCTTTTCTAATCAGGAGCCTTCTTTTCATAGTTACAGATGTGAGCTTGATAAACCACCTTTTTTTAAACACCAGTTTCAGACTGGTGGAGGGGAGAAGAATCCTTTCAAGGAACAAATGCAAAACATTTACTTTTTAAAAATAAAATATATCCTTCCCAAAATACTTATGAACTCTTAAAAATAAAGACAAAACTAGATAAAGTTTTCTTAAAGACAGAACCAAACAATACACGGCTAGCTTGTCAGCATAAACAAAGTATCATATGAGATATTACGTTCTATCTAACATAATTAGACTTGCTCAGAAACTATAAAAATCCATAGGTGAAAATACCTTTCTTGACCATCTGTTTAAAATGGAATTACTAAAGGGGTCACTTGATCCTTCAATCATAATTGCAAGGTAATCCAACGCCATCGTCTGAAAGTCAATACAGAAGTGTACTAATTAAAAGCTATTAGCACTCCATTTGCTATCGGCTAGGAAAACATTCAATCTTTTCTAATAAGAGGAAGATTTGGTTCCTCAGAGACGCATTAAGAGAAGTGATCAGAATAATATCTATCTGAGAAATCACATATCAATGCAAAAGGCTTATTTTATTTTACTTTTTTGAGAACGATTAGCCCTGAGCTAACATCTGCTGCCAATCCCCCTCTTTTTACTGAGGAAGACTGTCCCTGAGCTAACATCCGTGCCCACCTTCCTCTGCTTTACATGTGGGATGCCTACCACAGCATGGCTTGCCAAGCGGTGCTATGTCGGCACCCAGGCTCCCAGCTGGTGAACCCCAGGCTGTCGAAGCGGAACATGTGAACTTAACTGATGCGCCACCAGGCTGGCCCCTAAAAGGCTTATTTAAAAGCACAACATTTGAGGGTCCCCTCTCATCATTATCACAATATATATTACTCGCTTTTCATATCTATCTTTTAAAACACCAGTTTACTTCTCTGTAAAAGTGAATCCATGTAGAAGTTAAAAGCACCCAAATCACTACACAAAAATGCCAGTAATTGTTCTGCAGTGAAGAATCAAAAAGGGAGAAAACTAAGGGCCTATTCACATACTACATTTAAATGTTAGAAATACCAGTTTTCAAGTCATTACAGTTAACAGATGTTATTTTTCAAAACCCAAGACTAATAACAAAAGCAGGAATATTCAAAAGGTCATAGTAAAAGCAGAGCTTCCCAAAGTGGGTAGTGCAAAACAGCTGAAACTATCTGTAGATCTTTTCAGCTCTTGAGGTGTCTTCCGGTTGACTTAAAAATCAGGGATCAATTTCTTTCTTTACTCTCATCTTAAAATACTAGAAAAGACAAATGATGTGTTTAGACTGTGACTAGCAGAATTCTGGAGCAATCCCCCCCGGCAAGGATGCCCTGGTGGGCTAGATGAAGATGCTGTTGCTTCTCTCTGGCCTGAAGGGCTGAAATCACACAAGGACTTGCCCTCTTGAGACAAGAGGCCAGAGGGCGCTAATGGTGTGGCATGAAAAGCACTAGGTCTACAAGGAAGAATTAGCCAGCAGGATGCAAAGGGACATCCACATGCCCCACAAACCTCTAGAAGTGTGCTATCGGGGTGGGGGTCAGGGAGGACTAAAAAGGAAGGCCATGGCTGTAATTCCTAAAACATGCATAAATGACTTAGTCCAGAAAAAAACTGGTATTTTAGGATTTAAAACCAAAAAAAAAAAAAAAAGAGAGAGATGTACTCTAAGCCACTGAGGGACACAGCAAAACAGAGATTGGGAAAGCCACAAAATAATCTAAGGCATTTTCTTTTTCTTCCGGTTGTCATGTGGTTAATACTTACTCTTCAACCAGAAAACTTCATAAAGAAATGACTCACATATAAACCTTTAATACCATGTCCTCTGTCTTGAGTAGTTTGTGTTTTGGGGAACCACAAAATACCAATGGAAATACAGATGGAATAAAACCAAAGACTTTATTTTTTATCACCATTTTGTAAGGGGATGAACATCAGAAACCAAAATTTGTGGTATATTCTTCAATTTAAAAAATAAGTTTCTTCTTTACAGGTGGGAGAAGGAAAGTTTCTAAATCTCTTTAACCAACTATATTAATAATTAACTTATTTTTAAAATGTATTTTATACATATACAACATAGTAGAATTGAAAAAAGAGAAGGAAACATGGCTGAAAGAAAAATCAACCTATTTTCATACAATGAAGGTAAAGACGACCATGGAATACCAAGATAGGGGTCACTGAAATCATACTACCCTAAACACTGCCTCAATGGTAGGCAACATAATAAAGAACATCAACTAAATTCCTTCAACTGTCCTAAGACGAACCGTAGAGTGAGATTTCCAGATTTTAACAGAATCATGTTCCAAGATAATACATGGATTATTATTTACTATGATTCAAGTATAAAACTTTTGATTTCCTTTCTTTAAGGCCCTGAGGTTTACAAAAGCAAACTTCATGGGTCCTTAACACTCTCTAAAGCAATATTTTAAAAAAAAAGGCAGTGTTTTTTAAAACCAAAGCCCAACCTATAAAGTTCCATTCAATTAGCTCAAAGATCCTGTCTGATAGTTAATAAAACTATGCAAGCCATTTTGTAAAAATTAACACAAAAACTGAAAATAATTTGTTTGAATTTTCTTAAAATGTCTGTTTTGCACAGTAGGTTGAAATCATCTTTTTTCACATTGAGTTGATCATAATGCCATAATGTCACCAAAATATCGACATTGGAAACATCTGAGTTAAAAAGGTCCAAATACAATCTGCTTTTCTCAAGCAACACAACACCCGCCTTACTAACAGTTTCAGCATGGCACACGTACAAAACCTAGCACCCTGCAGTTAAGCAAACCGCCTTTAAATTTTCTGTCTGGCAGCAATCCACTTGCGTGTCTGTATGTTTTTACAAGTACTCTATGTATTTCATTGCATCAGCTGCATTTCTTTGAGTTTTAAATGGTCTGGGAACATTTTATGAAATGTTCTATATCTTTATATGGAAAATAACATACACTGGAAAACTGTGCATCGGTCTAATATTTATATATCTATTTCTTTATCCACCATCCAACGCCATAATTGCTAATGTTCCAAAACACCTTCTCACATTCATACCTTCACTGCCAAATGCAGTGTCACCAACAACTAACTTTCAACACAAAAATCTGCAGATGAGAGTACTCTACCATAGAAAAAGTAACATAATTTGCTTAGGCCACTGGCAGTAAGAATAGAGCTATCAGCAAACACCAAGATTTTTCTCTAAGAACTGTCCCTATGTCAGAAAATTAAGAACATAATATAGTGGTACATAGCACACACTTCCCTCCTTGTTCTCTCCCAGCAACTTTCTCCTGATTTAAGTAATAGATTCCTAGAAAATTAAAAATCAAGATCACCATCTCCCAGGAAATACTATTCAACAACAACAAAAAAATCATATTCAAAATATCTTGCCAATAAGACGTATGGTACTGTTGAGTCCATATATCTCATAACCACGTAAGTCTAAAAGAGACAACTGGCTGTGGAACAAGGCCTCATGTTATGTGAATGTGACGGGCCACTACCTTCTCCCAGCACCACAGCCATGCAAGAGGCTGTTCCCACACAGACACATGTGAACCACTTCCACTGGAGGCCACAAGAAACACTTCCATATTTAAAACAGACATTTCACAGTACAGGACTCCCAACCCCACAATCTCATTCAGGCACAGAACATGACCACACTTAAAAGCCTGTATCTTCACAGCAAAAAGAAGTCATCTCAGAACAAATGTCTTATTTTTTTTTAAAAAAATAAAAGCTAATTTTCTTCAATCTTAATAGCCCATGTTTTCTAGTCTTCTACTGTAACATACTTTTAAATCTTTAAGATATACCAGATTGCCACAGGATGTTTAATTAATAGAATAAGGGTTTGGGCAAGACTTACTGGAAAGGTGCTATAAATTATTTTACACAGGCTCCAAAACCTTGAGTTCTGCCTTAGGCTTAAAGTTCCTAGAAAACGTGGTAGACAGATCTTTTACAACAGAAATGCAAAATAATTCATAAAAGTACCGTGGTTATGTATGAGGGCTCATTTGTAGATGAGTAACAAGTCTGTGTACACGTACACACACACACACCCCCTTACCAAATTATTTTCCTGTTTTTCTCTGTCACATCAATGACTCCATTTCAAGGGTCAAGGCATGACACTTTAATTGATTATTGAAAAATACACTGACTTCATTTTCTATGAAAGGCGTAACAACTGCATACTAACCAAATGTTACAATCTTCTATAACTGGAGCTCTTTTAGGAAATTTAAAAGAAACTGCAATGGAGCCATTAACACGGGAATCTACACTGCTTTCACTTTTAACATGCTAGGTATCAAGGTAGAAAACATTACATTTAATGCCTCCTAAATTTATCCAGTCATTATCTCTAGGATATTTCAGTCAATAAGAGAGAAAGTATTGAATACATTGAAAGCTTACAATATAAAAATCTGCCCTTTAAAACCGAGACTTTAAAATTAGCTATAAACCATATAATCTCATTGTTCAATTTCATGGAGTTTAAGATACTTATCTTCCTCTCCAAACTATCTTCCACAAGCATAAATGCTAATCCAAGCTGCAATCAGATTTAATTTTCCAGATGAGAAGATGGGAATATGCTGCAAACGGGTAACAGTCCAGTAATTACACTTTGCCAAAACACATCTTCAAATTTTATACCCTAAAAACGTAGATTCTCAGAAAATAGTCTGAGAAGTTGTACACTTTGAGGACAAGCTCAGTCTTCTCCAAAACACACTGGGAAATAAATTTTCTTTCAACCTTCAAGAAAAAAAGTTAATTTTTTTGTGTAACGTAGAATTAAAGTTTCTTGATAGCAGGACTGCAAACTGGACTGCACTAAACTAAGAAAGAGCTTCAGGGACACGACTTAGTAAGCTTTGATTACAGCTAGAAAGAGTCAACTTCACTTGCTTTATATTATAAAATACCTGAATCATTGGTTTAGCATTTTAACTAAATACAATTATTCTAGGAAATTATTCCATTTACGATAGCAAAAATTTACTTGTTAAAAACAACATTTTTGAAAGGAATGTTTCAAATGTTTTACATAGTGAAAAGAAAAAACCAAAAACCTATCAACATGTTTTCCTTTTCTCCGACAATGAAACAAAATGGTTTACATAGTCTTTCCTTTAAAAATATTTTTAAACTAAAAATTGCTCATTTCAAAAAAAAATTACAGATTTCAAAATGTAGATTTAATCCTGGGGAAATGACAAAGGAGTATAATTCATTAATCTAAAAGAAAAAATCATTTCAAAGTACTTTAAATGAAGATTTTGTTTCCATGTACAAATGGAATTTCTTTAAAAAAAAAAGCTATTCTAGGTATTAACTTTTTGCTCAAAAACGTGAATACTATAAGACATAAAAACTGAGTCATTGCCAATTTTAAACTATGTTTCTATTCTAGCCTTTTCCCTCAACACTGGCATTTAAAATACATTCAAATACTACTTCACAGCAGCCAGCCTGATAACACAGAAATAGTTCACCAACTACACCTATAATAAAAACCCAAATAGCATTATTCAGGGAAGGAGAGCATAACCCACCTCAGTATGGCAAGCAATAGAACCATTCATGTGCCAGCTTCCTCCTCAAACTAACATACTCTGCCTTTCAGACATATCCTGCTCCGATGTAGCTATTTATGCATAAACAGCAGACACTGACCTATTGTTTTCAGTTGTTGGGGTTATGAATGTAGTACAGTTACCAATTAAGGGAATCAACAAGTCCTAAACGCATCAGCTGTTCTACATATGAGTCCATTGACATTATGCAGTAAAATCTAGGGAGTTTCATCTTTCTTTCTAAAGAATGCTGATAGATTTTGACCAGCAAATTCCCCTACTCATCGATAATTTAAAATCTTTCTCATAACTAATTTCACCTATAGAAGGAATATAAATCTGATCCTTAACCAAACTTATGCCGCGTAAACCCCAAAATCAAACATAAGTCAAATTCCAAAGGGAGTCTTAAAATGAAAAAGAGAAGGTGTACTGGAGGGAAAAAAAAGTCAAAAGAATATGTTCACTCATGCTTATTTTTCTCTCTACTGAATACCCTAGTTTTCAACCTCCATTATTATTTAGTATTTAGGGTTTTTTAAATTCATTCAAAGTCTGGAACTAATTCCTAAAATCTATCATATTGATAGATAAATATTGATAAAGTTCTTTTTTTTAATGGTTATAATCTCAGGCTTCCATTTAATTTCTCTTTGAGTTAGGATTCATTTTACCCCATCTTTCTGAATGAGCACCAGAAGTGTCAAATTTTTATTCCAATGTGAATAATTACTTCAGACTTAACCTAAATGACAGCTGTGCCCTTTATGTACTACAAACATGACATTACTGCATACAGTCTCCATAAATAGATATATCACATCTGTCAAATTTGGTGAAAAGAGATAACTTAATCATTTACTCAAATACAACTACTGATTGAGTACCCACTATGTGCCAGGCACTGTGACAGGCATTTTATATAAAACTTCTAATTTTATCTTCACGACAAAGCTATGACATTGGGACTATCATAATTTTATCATAGTTAAAGAAAGCAACAGGTTATTACCTGTCCACCGTTAGAAAATTAGTATTTATTCACGGCACAAATACTCTGATGTGACTGGCCCAGTTGATGAATAAGCCACAGTCTTTGCTCTCAAGTTTACAGTCTAACTCTGACGGAGAATACAGAGAATTAAACAAGCAGTTCCTACAGGGCTGGGTAAGTGCTATGCTAGGCATTAGGAGAGTGGCACTGAGCCTAGTCCTGACCAGGACAGAAAAAGCAAGAAGTGGTAGAGCCAGGTGCAGAGTCTAGCACTAGACCAGGGTTCATCTCATGCTACCGCAGGTCCCCTTCTAAACAGTCTAAGGGACAGCTAGTGTATTTTGTGAGGCCAGGGGCCATGTACTACTTAGCTCTGTCTCCCATAAAATGTCTTGCCTGTTATAAATACCCAAATATTTTGGCATAATAGAATAAATAGAATAGAATAAAATAAACTCATTAAACATCCTGTCTCTCCAAATGGATAAAAGGTCAATTTGATAACATCCAATTGAAAACAAGCCTTTGAAAGCTGCAGGCTTCCTAAAGACTCACTGGCACATAGTAAGCACACAATAAATATTAGTTGTTGTTATATTAACCCCAGTGGGGAAATAAGCAAGCACTATAAATTCGATGGCTACAGATGTCTGGTGTGCCTCAAATTGGAAATACATGTGTTCCTGAAATAAACTTTTATAAATCCAATTAAAACTTTCCCATTGCCTGCCATTACTTACTCAGAAATATTATAACTTTATCAGAAACTGATTGTCTCTTCATCATCAGTGGTTCAAAAATCCTTAAACTCCAGTTTATTTGCCTCCTGGCATCTGTTTACTAATGATCTGTAAACATCAAATGCACTAGGGATTCCCCCAGATTTACAGAAACCCTGAGGTGAATCTTTGTATAAATTGAAGGACCTTTCTGCTAATTTCTTTGCTTTCCAAGTTTGCACTCTGGATTTCAGAAACAGAGTCCCATTAAACATTTTGGCAGTAATAATTATAATACTACCAGCTACCACCTACTGAATGCCTATTTATACCAGTCGTTGCCATAGGTGGTTTATTTTATTATCTTATTTAATCATAGCAACAGCTCTGCCAGGTAAGTAGATGTATCTGTACTTTATAAATAAGGAAAATGAGGCTCACTAAGAACAAATTCACAGAATGAAGCAACAGAGCCAGGAGTCAGCCTGGATACATCAAACTCCCAAGAACCCAACACTCGCTTTCTTTTTTGGTTTTATTTATTTATGTCCTCCTGTTGATCTGTCTTCTAGTCATTATTGTGACTCAACAATAAGAATACATCTGGACAAATAACTACAACATGTTGTCATGAAATAGGCCTTAGCAGATTATGAATGAGAGCTTTCCAATTTCTCTATTTAAATTCCTTTGCCAAGTTCAGCATATAAATAAAATGACTCCAAAGTAACTAGCACTCAATTCAACTATCAAAGGCAATATCTAAAAGATGAATTCATGTTAAAAACAGAATAATTGTGATGGCTAGAGGCTATTCTCATATCATTTATGAAAAATAATCATTTTGCTAAACAGAACGAAAAAGAACATAGAGAAAATGTTTTCCTACTTAAGAAAAATGTGTTTTCAAGTACCTCTAAACCACACTGAGAACCTGAATGCTAAGGCCAAACTAGACCATACAGCATAGATAAAGCCAACACCCCAGCAAGGGAAGCATAGTATGCCTGTCAACTAGAAGGCTTTCTTATACCAAAATTCTGCTTCTCTTCCTCTGGAAACAAGCCATTGCTACCTAGTTCTTATTTGTATCATTATAGAAGCAGTGCCTATATCCTACACCATTTGTGTGTGTGTGTGTGTGTGTGGTAAAATATACATAACATAAAATTTGCCATTTTAACCATTTTTAAGTGTACAATTCAGCGGCATTAAGTACCTTCACATTATTATACAACCATCACTACCATACATCTCCAAAACTTTTTCATCTTCCCCAGCTGAAACTCTGAACCCATTATAACTCCCCCTTGTCCCCTCCCCTCAGTCCCTGGCAACCACCATTCTACTTTCCATTTCTATGAATTTAACTACTCTAGGTACCTCCCATAAGTGGAATCATACAATGTTTGTCCTTTTGTGACTGGCTCGTTTCACTCAGCATGCCTTCAAGGCTCATTCACGTTGTACCAGGTGTCAGAATTTCCTTCCTTTTCAAGGCTGAACGATATTCCACCGTTATGTATACACCACATTTTGTTTATCCATTTATCTATCTATGGACATGAGTTTCTTCTATCTTCTGGCTATTGTGAATAACATTGCCATGAACATGGGTGTACAAATATTTGTTCAAGTCCCTGCTTTCACTTCTTTTGGATATATGTCCAGAAGTGGAATTGCTGGATCACATGGTAATTCTATGTTTAACTTTTTTGAGGACCTATACCACTTTTAACATGTTTCAAGACCTTTATGTTATAAAACTAGAACCGTCTAGAATCCGTAGCTTGGCCATTAAGACCACCCATCCAATTTCATCTCTATTTCTTAAAAATAAACCCCCAAATCTAGCCAGCATGATTAATTCACTTTCCCACAAAACTGGATATGCTTTGCTCATCTTTCTCCTCATCCCTCATCTAAATCAGACACTTCCAAAACATGCTCTTAGGCATCACAATTTATAAATGTGGCCAATTGTATATTTTTATATAAATTAACATTTAATCACACTAGCACTTAAAGAAAAATTAAGACAAAGAATCACATCCTCCATCAAAAATGAAATGAATTTGAAATGAAGCTGGCAAAGGAACAGCAAAACTGGCACACTCACCTGCACTGCTCCCCAACTCAGGAAATTCCTTTACGAGCTTTCTGGCACTCGTGGTCAGCCAGCAGCAAATTTCTCAACCTCTTCTCTCTAAGTTCCCTTCACATTCTTACTGTGACCAAATGCTGGCTCCTCTAGAGCCCTCTCGAGTAGTGAATGTTTCCTCTTCACCGCTCCTCCCACTAGCCTGGACGTGGGGTAGGTGGCCTCTGATCCTTGTTGCCACTTCCAGACCATCCTCCTCCCTCCTTATTTTCCAAAATCCCAGATTTTAACCTCAGGTCACCAGACTATACTCCCATCCCCACTCTACTCTGTTGTTACCTACTAACCCCAGGGTTACTCCTCATTCCTTGAATCTTGCAGATCCTGGTGCACTGCCACTCACCCTACTACTACTCCTACCACAGTTTTACTCAGATTTTAGCATTCACATAGATGATCCTTCCAAATCCCTGAATTCTTGATTCCCTGGTCTCCTCCCCACCAAGGGTCTTGTCCTCTAGCCAATCTCAGCTACTCACTCCCATGGTCATACCCAAACTCTACAGATACCAATAACTGAAATCCCCTCAATAATCATAATTTCAAGCATCTCAGTCCTCAATCATAACCTACCTCCTTCTCTTCTGGTTCATTCCTTATAGTATTCCAACTTCATTCTTCAATCCCATAGGGACATACACTATCAATCTTTTCACTGCCCTTCATCCACCTCAGTGGATGAACTATCCTGCTTACCCAGCTTAAATTCTAATTCATAACTGTTCCTTTACATACTTCCTCAATTCCTTTGTGCCTCTCTTACTTTGCCATCCTTACTTGGCAAAACCACAATCCTTGTTAAATCCAACTATCACCTGTACCCCTGTACCTGACTGTGCCTGTAGGAAAACACACAACTATGTTGAATAATCTAGCTTTAAATTCAGATTATTCACTGTAAGTGAGCTCTAACGCGACTTAGTAATTATACCACATTTTCCTTAAGTCATTCACTCTCTCGCTCTCCTCAGTAATTATTTCATACTTTCTCCTCTCCCCTCAAACCTCCAACCATCTCCATCCACAATTGGCACTAATTACCTTATCTGCCCCTTCATTGAAAAAACTGAGCAATCAGAAGAGAACTCCCATAAGCCTCCACCACTACTGCTACCCATTTATTCTCTCTGACCCATAGATCTGCCTTCATCCTATTAATATGAAGAACTGCCCGTGCCCCTTGCAAAGGCCCCTCCTCTACTCGTGAACTAGGATCCCATTCCCTCTCACCAACTCAGACATAGCTCCACCAACTCTCCCGTTTTATTAATTTTACCTCTCTACGGGATCTTTCCCATCAGCATGCAAACATATTGTTATTTCTGTAATTTTTTTTCTTTGTGAGGAAGATTGGTCCTGATCTAACATCTGTTGCCACTCTTCCTCTTTTTGCTTGAGGAAGATTGTTGCTGAGCTAACATCTGTGCCAATCTTCCTCTATTTTATGTGGGATGCCACCTCAGTGTGTCTTGATGAACGGAGCTAGGTCTGCACCCGGGATCTGAACCTGTGAACCCCAGGCTGCCAACACAGACCACACGAACTTCACTACCCCAACCAGGCTGGTCCCTGCAAATATTTTTTAAAAGTCAAGCTCACCCCCTTCACATTCCATTTCTCTCATTCTCTTTAAAGCTATCTTCTTCAAAAGAGTGTCTGTACTCACTGTCACCACTTCCTCTCCTCCTACTCTATCGAACCCATGCCAATCAAGCTTTTCGCCTCATCACCTCTCCAAAACTACTCATGTACCAATGACCACACCAATGACCTCCTTACTGCTAACATCAATTATCAATCTTCAGTCCTCCTCTTATTTAACCTGTAAGCACCAGTAGACACCCTTGATTACTTCTTTCCCCTTGAACCACTTTCTTCATGTGGCTTCCAGAACACCCCACTCTCCTGCCTCACTGCTTCTCCTTGGACTCCTTGATAACCTCTTCCTATTGAATGGCCCCAGAGTTCAGTCCTTGGACTTCTTCACTTTTCTTTCTCAATGTCCTCCTTCACTGGTCTCTTCAGTCTCATTACTTCAAATACCAATATGCACAGTCAACTTTAAATTAATTTCTCCAGCTCAAACCTCTCTCAACTTCAGACTCATTTATCTGTCTACTCAACATCTCCACTTGGATGTCTAACACACATCTCAAATTTAACATGTCCAAAACTGAACTCCAGATCTTTCTCTCTCATTTCAGATCCAATCTGTCAATCCTGTCAACTAAATCTTCAAAATATATTCAAATTCTGACCATTTCTCTCCATCACCAGCACTACCATTCTGCTCTAAGTCACCATCATCTCCCACCGGATTACTTCAATAGTCTAACAGGTTTCCCTCCTTCTACCTATGATTCCCTACAGTCTGTTCTCAAAACAGTAGCCAGAGTAATCCTGTTAAACTTAAGGCAGGCCCACCTATAAGATGTCTTCCCTTTACCAGCAACTCTCTCACCTAACTCCTCTCCTAACTCTGTTCCAGCCACATTGGTCTACTTGCTGTTCCTCAAACATGCAAGCCATGCTTCCACTTCATGGCCTTTGCCCTTGCCCTTCATTCTGTCAGATAAATATCAAGGAAGGAGGCATATGCTATCTGCCTTCATTCACAAATTACTTTCCCAGTGTGGTCTTCCCCAATCGCCTAATTGAAAATTATAAGCTCCCTATCCCCATCATTCCTTCCTTATTCAATTTTCCTGCAATCTATTTTTCTCCTTAGCACATTTTACTACCCAACATACTACATACTTTCTTATTATCTGTTTTCCACTACTAGTATGTGTCTTTATGATGGCAGGGATTTTTGCCTACCTTGTTCACTACTACATCCCCAGAACCTGGAATAGGGCCTAGCACATAAATACCGAATGAATGAAAGAAGGAACGAAGGGAGAAAGGGAGCAAAGATTCAACCACTCTTTCCAGCAAATAATTTGGCAATGTGTTTCCAAAGCACCAAAGATGTACACTCTCCATATGCTAGTAATTCCACTTCGCATAATCTATCCCAAGGAGCATAATCAGAAATGTAAGTAATTGTTTTTGCTTGTTTCAAGTATCATTTCAAAAATTTGAAGGGGAGTAATAATAAACTCAAGTGACCCAATATTCACACTGCCCTTACAATTAGATTGTGTCCTCCCTGACTTCAAAATATACTACAGAGCTACAGTAATCAAAACAGCATGGTACCGGCACAAAAACAGGCTCACAGATCAAGAGAACAGAATTGAAAGCCTAGAAATAAAACCACACATCTATGGACAGCTAATCTTTGACAAAGGAGCTAAGAACATACAATGGAGAAAGGAAAGTCTCTTCAATAAATGGTGCTGGGAAAACCAGACAGCCACATGTAAAAGAATGAAAGTAGAGCATTCTCTTATGCCATTCACAAAAATAAACTCAAAATGGATCGAAGACTTGAAGGTAAGACTTGAAACCACAAAACTTCTAGAGGGAAATATAGGCAGTACACTCTTTGACATCAGTCTTAGAAGGATCTTTTCGGACACCATGTCTTCTCAGACAAGGAAACAAAAGAAAAAATAAACAAGTGGGACTTCATTAGACTAAAGAGCTTCTACAAGGCAAGGGAAACCAGGATTGAAACAAAAGACAACCCACCAACTGGGAAAAAATATTTGTAAATCATATATCTGACAAAGGGTTAATCTCCATAATATATAAAGAACTCACACAACTCAACAACAAAAAGTCAAACAACCTGATCAAAAAAAGGGCAGAGGAAAAGAACAGACATTTCTCCAAAGAAGAAATATGAAAAGATTCTCAACATCACTGACCATCAGGGAAATGCAAATCAAAACTACTCTAGGATATTATATAATAACCAAGACAAAAAATAACAAATGTTGGAGAGGTTGTAGAGAAAAGGGAACCCTCATATACTGCTGGTGGGAATGCAAACTTGTTCAGCCACTATGGGAAGCAGTATGGAGATTTCTCAAAAAACTAAAAATAGAAATACCATATGACCCAACTATCCCACCACTGGGTATCTATCCAAAGAACTTGAAATCAGCAATTCAAAGAGACTTATGCACCCTAGGTTCACTGCAGTATTATTTACAGTAGCCAAGAAGTGGAATCAATCCAAGTGCCCATTGACTGATGATTAGATAAAGAAGATATGGGGTGTGTATATATACACACACTCACTCACACACACAAACACACACACAATGGAATACTACTCAGCCATAAAAAATGACAAAATCATCCCATTCACAACAACATGGATGAACCTTGAGGTTATGCTAAGTGAAATAAGCCAGATAGAGAAAAACAAACACCATATGATTTCACTATGTGGAAGATGAACCAACACAAGGACAAAGAGAAATATTTAGTGGTTACAGAGGGAAGAGGGGTGGGAGGTGAGCACAAAGGGTGAAAGGGCGCACCTAGAAGGTGACTGACAAATAATAATGTACAACTGAAATTTCACAATGTTGTGAACTATCATAACATTGATTAAAAAAAATTAGATTGTTTCTAATGCGACCATCATTGCATTATCAAGAATTAACTCAGAATACAAAGATTTATCACACTGTGTTAGCAATTATGAGTTTTTGTTTTCAAAAGAGACTAAAGGAAACCCACCAAAACTTCTAGCTATGAGTCTTTGAGTTGTGGAATTATAGGTGATTTTTTCTTTTATTTCCTGAATTTTCCACATTTTTAAACAAAGTTCATAATTAAACCAAAAAAAAAACCTTTGTAAATAAAGAAATATGCTCCTGGGAAATTAGACTTAAATGGCCCACAATAGCTTATAATGTCCCCATCTGCCTCTTCCAGGAATCTACCCCTGACTACTTCAGCTCACACTGACTCATCTCCTCCGAGCTTCTTTAATATTTACTGCTTTGGTAGAATCGTAAATTATTAACACCTTATCATGCACCTAATCATTTACTATCCTAGACTGTTACTTCTCTTGTCTAAGTACTGGTCATCTCAATAAATAAAACAAGCAGCTCCCAAGGCCAGGAGCCAAGTCTCCCTTCTCTTCTGTGCTCTTCCCAAGAACCAGCGTACTACAGCAGTCAAGCATAGTATGGAGCACAGAGCAGGCTGCCTTCATAAGTGCTTTCTAAATTGAACACTATTCTGAAGTGCCCTTATGAAATTTCCCAAGGAAGATTAATTTAGTCAAGTCTCCTCCAAAAGACTCTACGGAATGCCTATTCTGTGTCACACACTGTTAGTGGCATATACCATGTCATGTCACTTAAGCTCGACAACTCTGCAAGGTAAATATTGTTATCCCCACAAAACCAGGAGAAGTGACATCAGTGGCTTAGAATCATGCAGATGGTAAATGTAAAAGTCAAGATTCAAACTCATAGATTTAACTCAAAAACCTATAGGTTTTAATCTTTGTGCTTATACAGCTTATAACGTCCCATCCGTCTCTTCCAGGAATCTAGCCCTGACTACAGGTCTTAATCATTGCGCTTATACAGCAGAAGTTATCAAACTTTGGCATGCATCAAAATACCTGAAGGGCTTGATTCAGTTTCTTTTTCAGCACTTCTAGGGTAGCACCCAAGAATTTCCATTTCTAACAAGTTCCCAGGTGACGCTGATGCTGCTGGTCTAGAGACTTCACTTTGAGAATAACTATTCTACAAACTTGATAAAAACCAGCAACAAGGATCCACTCAGCAAAGTTAAGAAGAAAAGGTGAGACATCTTCAATTCTATCCTTGAGTCTCAGCTCAGGTATTACTTTTCAGTGAAAACTCTCCGACCCCTCTTCCCACCACCAGCAGGTTAGGTGCCCCTCTTATGTGTTGATCCTAAACATTCCACACACTGGCTCAATCTATTGTGAGCATTAAGTTAGTATTACTATTAAGCTACTATTACATTTTATGTTATGTATGTGTGTATACATATATAACATATGTCTCATATATGTTCCATATATTATATATATGTTACAGTTACATTATGCTACTATTACCATTATTACTACTACTATCATCACTATTATGATACCTATTATAATCTCCTTCTATGGGCTCTCCAGTATTATAGAGGCTGGAAACCTAAAAACTTTATTTCCCAAAGGCCCCTGCAACTAGGATACCAGGTGTGATTTAGGTTCTGCCAATCAGATCCACCTGGTGAGACTTGAAATCCGAGGACAGGCAAGGGGGAACAAAGGGGTAACATGAGGAACCTACTTTTCTCATGCAGAACTAGCAGGAATAGTATGAAGGCTCTGGAGGCAACAACCTTGATAGAGACTTCCTGAGCCCCAATGGCAAAGGTAGGAATATCCTGGGGCTGACATCTGGGGTGGCAACTTCCAGATTCCCCTACCTTCTCGACATGGCAGAGGTAGTAGTTTTCTCGGAGTGCCACTTCTGCAGTGTTACTCTGAAAGTCATTCCTGGAAATTCAGCCTAAAGCCTGTTCCTCCAATCTTTCCAATGATTCTGTAAACATCAACTTTTCTGTACTCAATCCTTTTCCTGATAGAGTAGCTTCTCTTATCTTCAGCTGGACTTTGACTGATACCCATCCTGTGCATACCTTTTCCTACACTTATACTGGACTATAATCTTCCATTTACTTGCCGACCTCTCCCACCAAACCCTAGCTTTCTTGACAGTAGAGCCACTTTTATCTTTGTATCCTCTACTAGAACACTATCTGACTCATAGTACACAATCCTTTTTTAGTAAGCTCTTACACAATCATAATAGCCATTGTAATGTGAAAAAGATTCGGCATGAATATTAAAGTGTTGGACTGGGAATCAGTAGGCCTAGATTCTGCCACTATGTGATCTTAAATGAGTCTCTGAACCTGAATTCTTTCAAATATAAACTGAAAGTGTTGACTAAATGAGTTTTCTTGACTCTAAACTCCTATCATTCTATGATCTAAAATCCTTAGACAAATCGTTGCTTTGGCAAAACGTCCATATCTGTTAGCAACCTTTAAAGGAAAATGGCCCATGGGGCCGGCCCCGTGGCCCAGTGGTTAAGTTTGTGCGCTCCGCTTCATCGGCCCAGGGTTTCACTGATTTCAGTCCTGGGCGTGGACATGGCACGGCTCATCAGGCCATGCTGAGGGGGCATCCCACATGCCACAACTGAAAGGACCCACAACTAAAAATACACAACTACATACAGAGGGGCTTTGGGGAGAAAAAGGAAAAAAATAAAATAAAATCTTTAAAGGAAAATGGCCCTGAGGAAAGCACTTCTTTCTGGTTTTCCCTATGGCCAACCACCCAACGGAGTTAACATGACTCTTAGAAAAGATAGAAAACAATTCCAAAGTCCTTTCAATGAAGTAAAATTCTAAATTTAAGCAACAGTTGCTACTTAAATACCTTTCTACTTATGCCTTTTAAATTAAGGATTTAGAATGTCTGAACGCTGAAATACATATTTCCCATTAAGAAGGAATTAATTCAATAATTGTCCTAAACTGGACCTACACACTTGATGTAACACTAAGAACTTTAAAGACTCTTTTTGTCCTCTCAGCCTGGCTCTATAACTTTGCTTCTAGGATATCACTTCATAATCTGGAGACGTTTCCTCCCTCTTGCCATTACCATAAAACCTGCATTCTATAAAGTCCCAGCCTCCATTCAAGAACCAATAAAGCCTTTTAGGAGACAACAGAAGAATTCTTGGCTTGGGGTAACTCTATGAGATCCCTCCTCCTCCATTTGCATTTCCTCAATAGTCTTACAAACACCATCACCTATGTGCTTTCCTGTTACTAGGCAACTCTCAGCTGGGTGGAATTCATCAAGGTTTACCTAGCCTCTGGACTCTGCATCCAAGCTGGCTGACAGGCTAGTGAGGGCAAGCTCAGTGGGGCCAGGTGAGGAAACGGGGCTTGAGAAGCACGGCACACAGCAGGCACATAGGAAATGGGAATTGTTGCAGGGGACAGGGAGCAGTTAGAGCAGCAGAAGGCCGGTACACAAATTTTTAAAAGAAGAAAGAAAAACAATCCAAACTCCATGATGCCTAAAGCTAGCCACCATCAAAATTCCAATAACTTCTTCCAGCTCTTCTCCAAGGCAGAATAAACTAGGATTCTCAGAGAATGAGCCCATGCTCAGGATGCACTGAGACAAAGGTGTAGCAGCAAAAGCAGCCGTCTTACTGCTTCTCTCAGACTTGCTCACGCAGTCCCTCACATAGTTATCCTTGAATAAACAAAACTCATTTCTGAGAACAGGAATGGGGCTTTGTCAGGGCTGGTCCTTTCCAACTGCAGTCTGGGGGTGGGGAATGGGTAACAATTCATGGGACGCAGCAAACAAAGATTGTGGAGTGCTTTTCCAAGGCACAGATCAGAACCTTCTCCCTACACATCCTAGTCAGGACAGACCTGCCCCATAGCCCACTGCACCACCAGGGTCCTGTGCTATGACCACAAAGTCCAGGTAGCATACCTTCCTCCAGTATCTCACCCTATGGAAGACAACCCATATACTGCTGCCACAGTAGCTCAACATACACACCCAAGTCTAACTATGTTCCTCCTGGAGCTCCCTGGCATCGATGGGATTATACAAACAGTGAACAGAAAGGCGAACTCCATGCCTGAGAGGAGAAAGCTGAAGACTCTCAGGGCTAACACAGCTGGTTGGAAACCATCTGGGCAAGATCACTCCAGACTATTACTGAGGAGCTGGTGCAGGTGGTGACAGGACTGGATTTCAATACTGACTCTTCTACTAATTAGCTTGTGATGGTTATTTAAACTTTCTGTGCTTGGTTTCCTCATCTGTAAAGATGAGAATTAAGATAGCATCTATTTCATAGGGATGCTATGAAGTATTAAATGAAATAATACATTTAAAGAAGCTGAACTAATGCCTGACATGTGGTAAGCTAAGAGTATATTTTAGGCATTATTATCATCTTTAATATTATTTTCCATAATAGTGTGGCAAGTGACAAAGAGAATGAGCATTGAAGTCAGTCCTAAATTAGAATCTTGATTCAACTATTTAATAGCTGTGTGATCCTGGACAAATCACTTTTTCGAGCCCCACCATCCTGACCTGTAAGTTGGGCATAATGTCTGCCTCACAGAATTTTCAGGATTAAGTAAAATACTGGGTGTGAAGCACTTTGAACAGTGGCCAGCACCTAGTAGATGCTTAACACTCTTTTTTCTCCCAGGGCTACCCATATGCAGAAGGCATATAAAAACAATAAACAGCTTCTGAAGTAACCAACTATTCAGTTCCTCTCTGGCTGTGACCCTCTACTTATGTAGACCTGGAGTCTCCATCACGTTCGATTTCTGAGCTGCACTTAAAACCCTGCCCCTTCCCAGGCAGCCCTTCTGTACTGCTGCTCCCCTTCCTTTCCCAGTGAGATGCCTGATCTTTTACATTTGTCCTGTTATTCTGGTTAGGCCAGACAGGATCTCCTACTGATTCATGCGGGGCTCCCAGCCTGTCCTTGCCCCTGGTTGCTTACCATTGGTCCTCTCCAAGAAGGTCCAATCTTGAGGAGCAGTAACATGAGGTTGTCAAACCACCTTGACATTTCCCTTCCAAAGTGAAAAAAAGTGGCCAGTGAACAGTGGGTCATTCATTGAAGTTTTTTTTTTTTTGAAGATTATCCCTGAGCTAACTGCTGCTAACCTTCCTCTTTTTGCTGAGGAAGCCTGGCCCTGAGCTAACATCCATGCCCATCTCCCTCTACTTTATATGGGGGACGCCTGCCACAGCATGGCTTGCCAAGCGGTGCCATGTCCGCACCAGGGATCCAACCAGTGAACCCCGGGCCACCAAAGCAGAACGTGTGAACTTAACTGCTGCGCCACTAGGCCGGCCCCTGAAGATTATTTTTATAAACCCACTATTAGTAGCGTGTTAGGCAATAAGAGGGCTTCAAGAGACATGATCCATGGTCCCTCCCTGGTAAGACGCAACAAACACTCACCTGAAATTGCCCACATACAACAGAAATTAGGACAGCTTTGAAAGAGGGGTGAGTAGGTGACTTAAGAACCCTCACATCTAATCAAATGAGGTTAAGAAAGGTAGTAGCCTCTGGCCAACAATTCTATCTGCTCCCCTGTCCCACCCAGCACAGCCTGGAGTTATCCAACATTTCAATTCAAACTTGAATTCTTTTATCCTTCTTGCTTGAAGCTTTCACCAGAACCTGGTACGCAATCAACCTGGCCTCTCCTTCCCCTCGCAGCCTCCAAATTGAAGGCATTTCCTAAGGGGATGGGACAGCAGACCCCAGACCTTACCAGACTGAAAGATGCGAGAAAAGGGTTGCAAAGAGGTGCTGAAGTTTTACAATACCCTAAATCCTGTTATGCTTTTTCCCCTCATCAGATTAGCAAAGGTTAAAAATACGGGAAACATCTGGAGACTGAAGCATCTGGGGAAACGAGCACTCTCAATATTCTTGGTAATTAGCAGTGTGATTGGATGTAAAGCAATTTAGTATAATTTTTCAGCAGCGTAAATAAAATCAATTTTAAATGTCCATGCCTTTTAAACCACCAATTTTACTTCTGGAAAAGCATCCATGGAACTCATGGAGATCACTGTCTTCTACAAAGAAGTTCATTACAGTGTTCAAAATACTGAAAATATGAAGCCAACTAAATATTAACAGGGCAATGGTTAAATTATTGATAAATCCATGCAACAGATTATAGAGTCACTAAGAGTGATTTAGGAGGATGTGGAGCAATGAGAACTCTCATATACTGCTAAAGGGACAATAAATTGATACAACCACTTTAGAAACTATTTGACGATATTTATGCCCAAGAGAAAAAAGTGTATATGTTTACCAAAAGGCAGTACAAGAATATTCTTGGTAGCTTTAATGCTAATAGTAAAACAAAAGTGTCAATCAACATAAAGATGAATAAATTGTGGTATATCATACAGTGGAATACTACACAGCAAATAGAAAAAATGAACTACATGCAACAACATGGATGAATCTCACAGACATACTTGTGAGCGAAAGAAACTATATGACCCCATCTATATGAAGTTCAAAAACAAGTAAGACTAATATATAGTGATGACAATCAAAATAGCAGTTGCCTCTAGAGGGAGGAGAAGAAGGGAGGATACTGACTAGGAGGGAGCACAAGGGAGCCTTCTAGGGTGCCACAAATGATGCTTTTCCCCAAGTTTTATTGAAGTATAATTGACAAGTAAAACTCGCATATATTTAAAGTGTACGACTTGATTTTTGATATACAAATGCATTGTGAAATAATCACCACAATCAAGTTAAATAACCTATCTATCACATAGCTACCTCTTGTGTGTGTAGTGAGAACACTTAAGATCTACCCTCTTGGCAAATTTCAAGTATACAATTCAGTATTGTTAACTATAGCCGCGTTGATGTACCATGAACAATCTTAATCTGGTAGGGGTTATACAAGTATATACATTCATCAAGCTGTACGCTTAATCTCGTAGTTTTACCTCTTTGCCAAACATTGATAAATTTTTAAAAATAAAGTGATTTAGAACTATAAATGACATGAAAAGGTATCTATTAAAATAATTTTTAATTGGACCTCAAATACTTTTACTGCCATACAGATTTAACAAATATTAACTTTTTACTACTTGAGTTGGCATATTTTACATATTACATAACTCACCCATTTCAAGTGCATAATTCAATGCTTATTAGTAAACTTACCAAGTTGTTCAACCATCACCATAAATCAGCTTTAGAACATTTTCATCATCCCAATGAAGTCCCTCACGCCCCTTTACTGTTAATCTATATTCCTACCCCTATTCCAAGCAACCATTAATCTGCTATCTGCCCCTTGAGATTTGCTTTTTCTGGACAGTCATCTAAATGAGCTCATACAATCTGTGGCCTCTTGCATCTTCTTTCATTTAGCAAAATGTTTTTGAAGTTCATCCATATCATGGCACACATATCAGTAGTTTGTTCCTTTTTATAGCTGAATAGTTTTCTATTACATGAATATACCACATTTTGTCTATTAAGTCACCAGTTGTTGGACAGAAATCTTAACTTTTGGCAACATTTGTATTTACAAAAATAGATAAAGCACCACCTCCCACCACTACCCCATTCTCCAACTCCTCCCCTTCCCAGAAGTCACCATTACCCCACAGCTGGTGTGCAACCTTCCCCTTCATGCATTTATGCTTTTAATACATATGAATGCACCCATGACAAATATCACGGTTTTGTTTTTAACATTTACATATCCAGGATATTGCACATATTTTTCAACTTGTTTTTTTTTTACTCACAATTACATTTTTGAGATTTGTTCATTTTCTTTCAAGTAGATTGGATTCATTCATTTTAAATGTTACTAAATTCCCCAATCATGAGTGTCATAACTTATCCATTCCCCTATTGATGGACATTTAAGTTTTCAATGTTGTTCTATTATAAAAAACTGATGCCATGAACATTCTTGACTATGCCTCCTTGTGCACATATGACAATTTCTCTACATTATCTACTTAAAAGTGAAACTGCTGGTTCCTAGGGTATGAGCACCTTCCACTTTACTAGGTATTGCTAAAGCACTTAGGAGTTTTTGTTTCCCCACATTCTTACCAATACTTGGTATTATTCAACTGTTAAAATATTCTGCCACTCTCACATATGAAATAGTATCTCATGGTTTTGATTTGTATTTTCTTGATTTTTTGTGATGTAATCTTTTCATATGATTACTAACCATTTGGATTTCTTCCTTTGTGACTTGCCCATTTAAATTTTTTTTTTTTTTTTTTTTTTTTGCCTATTTTTCTACTTCTTTTAAGTTCCTTATGTATTCTGGATACCAAGCCTTGCAAAAATTTTTCTTCAATCTGAAAATTTTCTTATTTTGTTTAGAGTATCTTTTGCCATACCAAAGTTTTAAAGTTTTAGTGTACTCAAATCAAGTCTTCTCCATCATGCTTTGTGCTTTTTCATATCTTATTCAAGAAATCCTTTCCTATCGAGACCTCTAAAAATATTCTCACATTCTCTTCGAAAAGTTAAGAACTTTTGCTTTTTAATATAGGTTTTTAATCCAGCTGTAATTTACTTTTATGAATGCTGTGAGCAGGAGATGTTTTTCAAATGGATAACTAATTGTCTCTCAGCGTATGGTGATGGATTGTAATTAGTGTCTGGGTGGTAAACATGATGTAATCTACACAGAAATCAAAATATAATGATGTACATCTGAAATTTATATAATGCTATAAACTAATATTACCACAATAAAAAAAATTGTCTTTCAAATAGCAGAACTGCCTGGTGACAGCCATTTAACTCCTAACTCCTAAGGACAGCAGGCAAAGCCCTCCTCATCCAAAAAAATGCTTAGGGAAAGGGTTTGATATTTCTTAACATCCTTTAAATATGACAAGTCATAGCTAGCGAGATTTGGTAGGGCAGAAGGTACCAGAATATATTGCATCAGTTTTTCTTAGACCTGAAGGAAAAGACTTGATTCATCTTTGTCCAACCAAAGTGCAATGAATCCAAACAGATACCGGACCAATAACCAAGTGAAAATACTAAGCAACAGCAAAATGGTCAGACATTTCTACCAGCTTTCTGTTACACTCTTGAAATACCAAGTTTTAAGAGAGTTCCATGGGGACGTAAATCCAAACTTTTACCTAGCCCTCAAAATTCACAATCTCACAGCTTCCCTCTCCTTTCCAAAGATTAGATTTAGAAAAGGGTCACTTCGGTAAATGTTTATCTCAATAGTTACAATGTTAAGAACAAAGAAATGTCTCACTTGATACTGCTACAACCATCACTAAACTTCAGTCATAGTGATATTCTTGCATAAACTAACAAAAATTATTTCGCTGATATTAATCCTCCTGTAACGACTTTGGAGATTTTTACATAATATTACATTTACCATAATAATTTACATAATATAGCTAGTATCAAGCAGCTAAATTTGAATTCTTTGTTCTCTTGAAAAAGGGAAAGAACACCATTTTAAGTTAATGATATGTTTCTAAATGTGACATTATAAGGCATTCTTAAGGAGGTACGTAATACAGACATTGATAATTTACCAAATAAATTCACTGTGATCAATTCTTTTATAAAAATTCACAGGAACTCTTAATGAAAGCAAATGTTAATTTAATATTTTTTACCCCTTCCTTCTCCTGCCATCTATTAGAACCTAACTTATTGAGAATATAATTTTTAACGGTATTTCTTTGCAAATGCTATACTGCAACTGCTGTATAATTACCTTTTAGGCTGCAAATTTTCAGCATTCTACATTATAATATACTTTATATATACTTAAAAACGTAAACTCAATGGTCAAGTAAACAAAAAAGGTACTCTTTGGTTTAAAAAATTCATTAAGCATAATAAATTCAATTAGACACAGTATGAGGTTTTCCTCAAAGCCATACAATAATAATACAAATATTGTATTGTTCAAATATTCTCATTGTTATACAGGTTGTCACATTTCACTTTTAATAGGAACTGACTCAAAGAGACCTTGGAACAAAAGTATCCTAACCAAGTAGCAGTTCCCAAAGTGTCATGCTAAAAAAACATTACTCTCCAATTCACACAATTCAAACAATCAAATCAGAGAACAACCACTCCTTTTATTACTAGAACAATGCACACTAGTTTCCTGTGTCCGAGTGATGCTACCTTAAAAATATTTAAACAAGAAAAACTAAAAATGCAATAATTGGAATAATATTAATACTAATAAAGTATTTGTAAAACTGATCAGTTAAGATCTTATTCATTGAACGATATTTTTGTGAGTTAAGCAATGATTCCAACTTTAGCTGAAAACAAATAAATTAAAATTCCTTAAAGGAATTCCTAATGCTCACAGTCTTCTTCATTAAAAAGATAAAACTAAAAGTGATTCAACATATGAAAGACCAAATCCCACTAGAAAAGAAGTGATGTGGTAGGAAGTGATGAGGTAGGAAATTAAATCTTATTGAAACTAAGATGATGGAAATAAAACCCTACCTTCATAACAAAGATATCACAAACAGCTGCATTCTTTACAATTATTCATTCAAGATATAATTTGCTCTCCTGCAGTGTCAGATGCTAATGCAACCGATTTTATACAATCTAAGCACTGTCTACAGATGCACCTTCTGTTTTTAAATCAGCAGGAATCATTGACCAGCATAAGGAGTATTCCTAACTAATCAGCCAATGTGTAAAGACTGACACTCCCCAAATACACATTTGACCATATAACTGCTTCAGTGAATTCACGTGACTACAAACAACTGCAACACACTGAACAACCCTAATTTCAAAAGGATCAGAGTCAGTTATTGCAAATAGCCATTGTGCTGCAGATCAGGAATAACTCCTAATAACCCCTCCCTCAAAGGGGGGAATTTGTTTTATTAAAAGCATGTTTTCCAAGAGAATTCCTAAAGATACACATAGGTAGAACTTTTCTAATTTTCCAAACTGACTTTATTCTATAACATCTAACAATGTGAGGAGGCTGAAACACGCCTACGATTTAGTCTTTCTGGACAATCTAGCTATCTGTACAAAAAGCACAAAACTGCTCTAATAATTCAAAAAGAATAGGAAAACTTACCACAACATATTCAGAGGATAAGGAGAAAGGCGACAAGTACTGAGGACCTATTTGGCAATGAGCCCTGAACTCATTTAATATTTTCTTTTTTAATCTTCACAACAATCTTATGAGATAGGCACGATGATTCTTAAACTACAGATGAAGAACCAAATCTTAGAGATAAACTGATGTCCCCAAGGTTATGCAGCTAGTAAATGACAGAGCCAAGATTTAATTTCAATTTTCTAGGACTGCAAAGTCCAAACTTTCATCTGCACCAAGCTCTCTCCACAAAAAAAAAAAAAAAAAAAAAGGGTGAAATATGCTTTATGGGCTAAGCTGAGAAGTTAAATGCTATAGATGAAGTTGTTTCTAAGGAGATTTACAATTCCAAATAAGTATTTTACAAACTTATTTAATATGACTCTTTCTTAAGTTGGGAATATTTGATACATCAACCATCTGTGACAAATATCTATAATAAAATCTGTAACAAATACCAGAACACAATTGGAGGAATATAAATAATTACCTGGCCCTCTAACACTACCCTTGGGGTAACTGAGGGATTCATTTCAATAGTCTCTTGAACAGAGCCAAACATCATGTTATTTTGAGTTCACAAAGGACTGTACAGTTTTCAAAGAGCTTTCTCACGCTTTAGAATTCATAAAATCCTCTACACAATCCAGTGAAAAAATTAAAAGAATATAGTGGCTACGTAAAAGAAAGAGAGGTATTCTACACACAGACAGTAGTACTCATCAGTCCCCAGCTAACTCTATCCCTTCACCCTCTCAGAGGCAAAAACACGGCCACCCAGATGGAAAGAGCTGTAGACAGCTTACTTCTCTCACCTGTGATCCTCCCTCAAGGCTCAAGGGAGCAGGCCACTTCTGGCAGAACTCCATGCACTACTGCAAGAGAATACTGCCCTGTTCCAGAACTACCCAATCTCTTTACATAAACAATCCCAAGTATTACTACCATCATTTCAGAACGACAAAGTTAAGGTTTAGAGCTTAGATGATTAATAAGATCACAAAGTAAGGGGCAGGGACAAGATTCAGACCCACATTTGGCCTTCAAGGTCAGAGATTATTACCTTCCCTAAAACTGCTTAGAAAGATAACTCATCTTTATACCAAATTACAATAGGAAACATAAAATTAGAGATATTTCACTGTAGGAGATTACAAATGATAAACAGCATGTTGGTCCACATTTTGGGAGGTTTGAGGAAGAGTATATCCTTTTATCTGAAGACATACACTTAAAATTGCTCATCATCCATGTGTAATGGTAATATAAGTTGATCAACTTTTTAATATATTGGAATTTTTACATCCAAATGAGTATTACCCTCACAAAATAATAACCTTAACAAGGCAATACACTTATTTCAATATTAAATTATTTTGCGAGTCCCCTTTGGAAACTTGCCTCAGAGATTTAAACGGAATGTTCATTTAAATCTCTCATATTTTCCTAGTCGGAGTATAATGGATACAGTCTTCTGGAATATGATTAGGCATTACATAGTAAAGGCCTTAAGAATGTGCCAGCCCTGAACAAATCAGCAGCCTGATTGAGTTTCAGCGCCCTCATCTGTAATATGAAGACAGTGAACTAATTATTTTAAAACATACTTCTAGTTCTAAGAGTCTAGGTAACCATGCCTAGCCTTAAGACAGGCATCACTCACATTGTTGAGTCTCTTTTCCATACTTACTCCCTTCAAGTATAGGTAATATTAGATCTAAATTTCATTCACACAATACATTCTCTTTTATATAGACCAGAATAGCCAACTAATGTCTCACTCTTGCAAATATTACTTTTTCAGAAGAAGGTCTTAATTCAACATATTTATAACTAAATACCAATGAGAAGGATTCTCAAAATAAAAATAGGATCTACTTCTAAAGCAAACTTAATCAACTACTATTATGAAACAGATACTGCTCGTAACCTCTAAATGGTATTTTTTCCAACATCTTGGCACCAAAGGTCCAAAAATCATGAGGTCTAATAGTGACTCACATCAACTTCCCTCAAAGCAAACCCAGATTTTTCAATAAAGTCGTAGAATTAAACTTAGATGAAGTGGGTCGTGAGAACTGAGGAAATTATCACAAGCTATTTCTCCTAAAATAAAGCTTTGACATTTTTTTATATTAAAAAAAATAAAGAATGTGCCAGCCCTTTGAGCAGGTAATTCAACTTCTAGAAATATACTAAAAGGAAATGCTAATAAATGTATATAATGATGGTCATTATCATATTGCTTATAATAGCAAAACCGGAATCCTGACTAAATAAATTATGATAAATTTATATGATGAACTACAATACATCCATTAAAAATCATATTGTAGAACAGAAGTTCTCAATGTATGGTCCCTGAGCCAGCAGAATCATCACCACTTAGAAACTTGTTAAAAATACAAGTTCACCAGGGGCCAGCCTGATGGCGCAGCGGTTAAGTTCGCACGTTCTGCTTCGGCAGCCCAAGGTTCCCCGGTTCAGATCCCAGGTGCAGACATATGCACTGCTTGTCAAGCCATGCTATGGCAGGCATCCTACATATAAAGTAGAGGAAGATGGTCATGGATGTTAGCTCAGGGCCAGTCTTCCTCAGCAAAAAGAGGAGGATTGGCAGCAGATGTTAGCTCAGGGCTAATCTTCCTCAAAAAAGAAAAACAAAAACAAAACAATACACCAGACCTACTTAATCAAACTCTGGGCATGGGGTCTAGAAAGCTAGTCTTTCAAAAGCTCCCCAGGTGGCAGTCATGCACACTAAAGTTTGAGAACTGTGGCAGAATAGTATTTAACAACTATCTGCTGAGACCATTTCTCCATCCCAAATTTTAAAGAGCAGCTATACAATCCTCTGCCTCCTTTGCATAAAATTACACACTGTACAAATACATGCACAGACACACATGTACATGCACACACATGTGCACACACACAGAGGTATCTTCACTATCATCCAAACTCTAACCATTCCAATAGAGTCAAATAAATGTTTAGATGAATCTCTCGCAAATCCAAAGTCTTGCTATTTGTCATCCAAAATTCAGGAACGAAATATTATAGCTTCAGATAACACAGTAGTCCTTGCCTCCCAAATTTACGAAACAAAGAGATTCAAAGAAGAGATATTTGGTATAAATTGTATATAGATACAGGTGTTAACATATCCCAGAATATTACCAATGATTACACCTAGGGATTGGGATTAGAAGCTATTTTAGTTTTTTTGTTTCTGCTTTTCTGAGTTTTAAAAATAATCTTCAATATAGATATTCTAAGTTGAAACTTAAAAGATTATTTTACCATCCCCTTGGCACACGCCACTTCTCCCGCCAAGCCGTGGAGTCTGTTTCCCCTCTCCTTCAACTGGGCTGACTTTGTGACTTGCTTTGAACAACAGAATGCAGCAGAAATCACAATGACCCACTTTGGGACCTAGGTCCTTAGAGGCTTGGCAGCTCCTGCTTTCATCCTTTTGGGATCTGGCTGCTGTGTATCTCAGACTAGACTTCTACAGGAAGAGAGGCCACTTGGACACAGAAAGGCCCAGCCAGATCCAGTGGTTCCAGCCACCCAGGAGACACATGAGACACACAAGTGAAGTCATTTTGGACATTTGAGCTCCCAGCTGAGTGACTCCAGGTGAAACTCGCGGTGCCAAACTGCCCAGGTGAGCCCAGCCAATCCACAGAAGCATGAGAAATAATAAATCAGTGTTGTGCCAAGTAATGAAGTTTTGGGGTGATTTTTCTAGGCAACAATAGGTAACCAAAAAATTTTTATTTGCTTTCTATATCTTATATGTGATAAATAATCTTTTGTAGGATTAAAGTTTTAATTTGTAAGTTACTTATATCCAGAGTGAATAACATAATAGCATTTGGGGGGAGGGGGCCATGAGGAAGATTAGCCCTGAGCTAACATCTGCCACCAATCCTCCTGTTTTTGCTGAGGAAGACTGGCCCTGAGCTAACATACGTGCCCATCTTCCTCTAGTTTATATATGGGACACCTCCCACAGCACAGCTTGACAAGCAGTACATAGGTCCACACCTGGGTTCCGAATGGGCGAACCCCAGGCCGCTGAAGCAGAATGCGTGAACTTAACTGCTGCACCACCAGGCTGGCCCCAATAATGGTATTTTATATTCAAAACATACAAAATTGATTGTCTTGTGGGATTTCAAAAAATGGCTGAAGCAACAGCACTATCACCAATTATCTATGTCAGTTTCCTCATGATAAATAAGAATGGTCTGTACTTTTCTTTTTTATCTTGTCTTTTTGTCCTAACATTTTTATATTTGGGTTACAACTTAGTAAAATGAAGAAGCATGCCACTAAGAAACATCTTATAGGACAGTTTAAATGGCACAGGCATCGTCTGCAAAGATGTGAATACTGACTGGCTAAACCATCGGAACTGGCACCTTTTCAGGAAGAGTGTTTTGGCAACTTTATCAAATTCCTCTATGAATATTGTTCCACGCAAGTTTTCTAGCTCTTCATGTACTTTGGTAATGTGTATTTTCCTTAAAAATATTAATTTCATCTCAAATTCATCAGAAAAAATACATGCAGTATTCTCTTACGTATAAAGAGACAATAGACTGAAAATGTACATAATAAAATAATAGGAATTATCTCTGAGTGTTGGGAAATTTTTATACTGCATTTTAAATGTTTTATTTCCCAAATTTTCCAAAATAAATGGTGTATTTTTCAAATGAAAAAGGATGCAAAGAATGAACCAGAAACCATTGTTTAGCTCCTGTTCCAAGAATAGGACAGGATCTAGCGCACCAGTCGGCAATGGCTGACAGAAATCAGTGATAAGAAAACATGAAAACTGAGCTCTGTGACTTGACCACAATCTTTCCTTATGGTGGATTAGCGGTAACAATTTGTATTATTTGAGCATTTGCCAGTAATACCTACAAAAGAGATTAACTGTAAGGAAGGAGACTATCTATGCTTGCATGTGATTTCATAAGATCTCCAGAATAATCTTGTTCTTTCAAGTCTACGAGAGTTCCAAACAGACCACTTAGCAGGACAGCTTTCTCGTGCCTTTTAAAATTCATTGTTGTCTCTAGCTTTGCAGGAGACGGGATCCGGTTCCTCAGCCCAACAATGTACAGAGGACAAACACACAAAATATCCTCCCAGTGGACACAACAATGCAGCAGCAACCACAAGCTCCAGCCCTCCCTTTGCTTCTATTATCATAATTTATGCATCCTTGGAGACTGGAGAATAAAACAATGATTAATGCTGAGAAAGCCAACAGCATCAAAGGTCTGGAACTGACCACTGGCCTTAAAGAAGAAAATCACAGTTCAGCTACACGAATGTTTATCAAACCTCTATTTAAAAAATTCATTGAAAAAAGAAATCACTAACAAAGCTACCACAATCATAACTGTTATCATCTTAATCCTTAAACGCTTTGGTTTTCTTTTGTCTGGGTCTGTCTTTCTATGACCTTATATATTATCTGGCTTTTTACGTATCTCTATAGCACTTGATTTTATCAAACTAGTAATACTAGCCTATAATGTCAATAGGGCAATAAAATTTAATAAGAGGAGAAATTTGAGCTATTAGAGAATGTCATTATGACAGACATAATATTAACATCATCATTACATAGTTTATATAAGACAGATGTCACCATAATAAATATTAATATTGGAGTTATCTTCAATACAGTGGAAAAGACCATGGTATGCAACATACAGAAGTAAAAACTACTTTCAAAAAATATACAGGTTAGAAATAGATACAGGCTCTATATGAAGGGGAAAAATTAGTAATCCCAGAAGTTTTGGTGATGGCATTGATGCCTGAGGAGGACTCCAGGGCCTTGAACAGTGTAACAAGTCAGCAAGGGTACATGGAATTACATTTCTTTAAGAATGGAACATATCCTTATTTAGCTGCCCTAACTTAAATACAGTGTTGGCTAGAGGGTATACTATACAGTGCTATAGCTACAACAGGGGCTTTCAAACTTTTTTACCCTTTATCCACATTAAGAAATGTTCTGTCTTCACCTGATACATACATACACCTACAGACCAAAAGTTTCAGGAAACAATACTTTTCCTTACCATAAGTTATTTTCTCCAATAATTGCTGTAAACCTATAAATAAACCTACAGTTTGAAAACTACTGGAAGGCCTTTCTTAATGCTTAGGATGGGGGGGCGGGGGCGGGTAGAAAGGAACTAATACCACAAACCCACTATGTGTTACATAATGTGCAATAAGATACCATATGTGTCCTAATCTAATTCTCACACCATCCATATTAGGCAGGTAATGTTCATTCATTTCAACAAATACACATCCTTTTAACAAATATTTACTGAGTACTTACTATGTGTCAGGTACTGTGCTAAACTCTGGGAATAACTGAGGATGAACAAAACACATACAGTCTACGCCCTCAGAAAACTAGAGTCCATGGAAGGAAGATATTACATGGGAGGTCAATGCTACAAAGAAAAAGCATGGCATGCTATGAGAGCATATAACAGAGAGACCCACCTTAGACTGAGAAATTAAAACCGACTTCCCAAAAGAATTATCACAGGAGCACAGACTTCAAGGATGCAAAGGAATTAGACAAATGTAGGGAAAAAGAAAGTGGTGTAGGCAGAGGGAAGGGCATTGACTAGAGGCAGACTTGAGGCAGGAAGGAATTGAGGTCAAAAGAAGAAATAAAAGAAGGGCAATGGGAAATGAAGCCAGAGAAGGAGTCCAGTGCCAAGCCATGCAGGGTTTCATGGGGCATATTAAGGACCTTGGACTTTATTCAGGTGTAAAAGGAAGCCACTGAGAAGTTTTGAATGAGAAGGAGTGGCAGGTAAGGAAGAGGATCAGCTAAGTTTTCCAATGATTACTCTAGCCCTTCTGTAGAGAATGAACTGGAATTTTAGTTAGGCAGCTACAGCAGTAGCCTGAGTGAGAAAACAGTGCAGACTTTGACGCAGGTGATGGTCACGGAGGTGAAGAGAAATTAGCAGACCTGAGATAAGAGGTACAATTGGATGTGAAGGGTTGGTGAGTCAGTGAGTGAGCGAGTCAGTGAGTGAAGGAGAGAAGAGAAAGACCAAGACAGAAAGAGAGGATGAGAAAGATTCCCAGGTTTCTGGCAGAAACAACTGTTAAGATGGGAAAGCTGTAGAAGAAGCAAATCTCGGGGAAAGATCCTAAGCTTCAGATGCTTATAAGGAGAAATTCAAGAGGAGCCATGGAGAAGACAGTGTGCTGTCATACACCTAATAAATGTCAGAGGCAGACTGGAATCCTGCCAGGTCTATTTGACACCAAAACCAAAGTTCTTTCACAACACTGAAGTGAAGATGAGAATTATGATGGTGATAATGATGAATACAATACAGCATCAGCTAACAGTCATGAACATTGTGCTAGGTACTCACAACAACCACCGTACTGGAGAAGCTGAGGCTGAGAGGTGAAGTACCTTGCAGAAGCTGACACAGGAGGAGCACTAGGATTTAAACTCACATCTAGACAGACTCCAAAACTTATGCTCTTAACCTCTAAACCACAGTGCCACTCAAATCCAGAGTGAGGATACCAATACCTTTAACTCCCAATCACCTGCCAACAAGAAATTAAAAGTTCTTTGAAGACAGAGCAGTGTTCAATGCATCCCTATAAATTCTACCACAACACCTCATTAGTGGTTTGCTGAATGCAAAGTGAAGAAAGTATGTATTCGGTTTGCTGCTAAATCAAACGATTTTAGATTTGGAAAATCACCGAGAGACTACATATCATTAACCATTTTTGGTGGGTTTTTTTACAACGTATATAATTTAAATTCAAAACACATAGGTCACTTCAAAACTGAGAGGGCCACAAAGTGAAGGAAGGAAAGATGTCAAAATGACAAAAATACTCTTCCAGATGGGTTCTTACATATTCCATCCAATTTTTTTCTGACACCAGCACAGTTCCCAATCTACATCTAAGGTACTACTATAAACTGTTACTCTGTTTCAGAAGAGAAGGTTTCATTGTCTACTGCAGTATAAAATTAAATAATTAGAAAATAAAACAAAACTCATTTCCTTACCAAAAGTTTACCCTTTTGGAGAAAAAGGTTAACTTCACTGTGTGGTACCAAACAATGAAATGAAATTTCACTTCAAGAACACTAATAATACTAGCCCATATTTTATAAAACCTTATTTAAAACTAGAATGAATAAAGTCAGTTCAAAGTTAACCTCAAGGTATATACTGTAAGAAGGCCTTATAAGAAAGAAACTTTGGCTCCATTTATCCAATAAATACTGAACATTTTTAAGTATGCAAGAAGCAAGTTATCATATTTCATAGAATCTAAGAAGCCATTGAGAGTAAGATAAATCATCAGTCTATTACTATCCAAATAAAAGGAGCGGAAATTAAATTATGGTACAATGGTTTCTTATCATATAAAATTAACTTATACTTATAAAACAGATTTTTTTTAATCTAACCCTGTGGGAAAACGTAAAAAGTAAAATATAAGCACAACAGATTGGTGAAAATATTCCTAAAACTTCTTCACATTCAAAGAGCAACTCTTCTGAATCACCTTTGAACTCAGAGTCCTCAGTCCTGGTTTTTCCACACAATATCATCCCCTGTACTACCAGGAGCACTTGGTGATACAGCTTTTCTAAAAAAAAACTAAATGCTCCACTACCACCTCCAACATTTTTTGTCAAGCTGCTGATACCCATTCTGTAATGGATGCTCATCTTGCTAGAGAATGCCAACAGAAAGTTTTCAGATAGAAATCAAGACTCGTATTCCCTTCTCAAATGGTCCCAAAACGTCAATAGTTGCAAGTGTCCAATTGTACCACCAAGACTAAAAGCCAAGTGTTTCCATGCCTAGGCAGTGACATCACAACAGCTGCCTAGCTTGCAGTGATTATAACACCCCATGTATTGTAAGATGCATCATGATTTCAGACACCAAACTATGAGAGAAAATGTGTCCTAGAATCAATTGAAATAAACTAAATTGGTTCTAATTCTACCATATTGTACACTTCTCACATGAAAGTCTCATCTGGAAAGGAGATATGCTTGATTGTAATTTTGTACCCAATTTTGCACTGCTCCTTTCCAGAGAGAATTATACATCACCGCCTGTTGGTATGTGACTTGCTGTGTCCTTCTCTGTGGAAGTAGAGGCCAAAGAAATGTGAATACAAGTGACCTGTGCCAATTCACAGCCAAGCTTTATAGGCCATCACGACTCCATTTCTCTTTTCTTTCCACCATGAGAAAGGCATGTCCCAGATGAGGGCTGCTCTTCCAGTTTGGGTCCCTGAGCGAGATACAAAGCTGACTCTAGAGCAGAGCTACAACCAAAACATACTCTAGGAAAGTAACAAACTTGTTTTTCTCAGCCACTGAGACTTCTGGTGTCCCTTCTGTTAATTTCTCAAGGCAGCATAACCTAGGGAAGATTTACTAATACAGAAGATTACTGATGTGAACTATGGACTCTAAAAAATTATTTCCAAATATCTGAGCCAGAAAGGCTCCTCTAGGCCACCATGTTCTCCCCCATTACCCACCAGCCACTGTTGCAGCACACATTTCCTCTTTGTCACCTGACTTCCAAACTACTTGTATCAAGCCATTCTTCACACCATATTCCATGCCACTCTTGATTCTCTTGGCTAAGGTTCTCAAGACTAGCTCTCCTCTTTTCATTCTTATCTTGCCCCTCAGGCGTGGTTCAATATACCATTTTCCCTTGGATTCCTATCTAATCCGTTTCCATTCTCTACCATCACCTGACATCCCTTCTGTCATGTCCCCAGAACCCTCCAACTTTGGCAGAAATCCTGTGGACAACCATCTCACCCATTCCTCAGATGTGAGGTTCAAATACCAACTGGATTCTCTTAGTTGGAGGTCTATCAAAAAGTACTTTAAAAATTCCTCTTTCAAACCGAATACAATCCAAAGCAGTATGGAAACAGATAACAAAGTATAAAGCATGACTCTAGAAACAAATAATAATTTAAACTTAAAGTTGGAAAAAAATTTCTACAATTCTGACAAATTCACGATTAATCATACAGTATGGACTGAAAATTATACATGTATAGAGAGAGATTTAACAAGAAATCAAAGCTCCTAATATATGGCAAATACTTGGAAAATGACTTTTCCATTGAAAAATAGCTAAATATAACTTAACTAATTGTGTGGGAGGATTCACATCCAATTATTCATGCATACAAAATTAATTACAGGTTTTCTGTCGTCTACATTACATATATACACCCACATAATACTCACCCTATTTGGACTCATTTCTCTATTACTTAGATTTCCTGTGTACCTGTCATATAATATCAAGGTACTTATTATCCTAAAGTCCAAGGTCTGAAAGAGAAGATGGCCTTGAACAGGATTATTTAGCGCCTCAAGGGAAAGATTTTGTTGTGACCTTAGACAACTTCATTAAACTATTTAGACATCAGTTTCCTCATAAGGAAAATGGGGATAGTACATCTTCCTCCAAGAGCAAATGTAATGATCATGAGATGTTAAGACAAACTTAAACCACTCCCTGAGAAAACGGCTTCTTTTTAAAAAGCTAGCTGGATTTCCACACTAGTTAAGGTGGAATAGGATTTAGATCTATGTTCCTATTCAGAAAAAATAGAACAGATGAATAAAATATAAAAAAGAACAACTGTTCAAAGGCATCAAAGAATTACCCAAAGAACTTACCCCAAAGTATCAAATTACACTAAGCCAAGATCCAGGAGAAGAAATCTTCAAAAATAAAAATTATTCTAGCATCTGAGGCCACATTTCTCAACAGATGTGGGCTAATTCCAGGAGAGGCAAGTAAGAGGCTAAAAGCTAATCAGTTTTCAAATAACCAACAGATTAAGAGGACAAACTAGAATTCAGGGCCCATAAAAGGGAGGAGGTCTCAGGAAGCATCTCAGGCTTTGAGTTTGGATCCTAAATAATTACAGCCTATAAACAAAGTGAAAAGGAAATATACGAATCCTCATAGAGACTGAAGCCCATCTTCGAATCATCTAAATCCCTGATTGGGAGAGAAGAAAAGATGGGGTGAAAGGATGGGAGACTGCTAGTATTCCTAGCCTCAATACCAAAAATAAATGTACATCCTTACCCTAGACCTTAAAATATATCTACAACTTTGAATATATAATAATTGGCACTCAACAAAAAATAACCAAGAAAAAAAGTACAAAAGAAAGGTGACAGAAAACTAAAGGGTCTCACAGGGAATAGAAACAGGCCAGGAAGAGATTCAGATAATGGTGTTAAAAGACATAGACACAAAAATAACTTTGTTTAATAGGAGAAATAGAGAGAGAGAGAAAGGAGAGATAGGAGGAGAGAGAAGAGAGAGAGAAGGAGAGACAGAGAAAGAAAGAGGGAAGAATTCTGCAGAAACTTAGAAATGATAAAGAATTGAGATTTTAGAGCTGGAAATATAATGGATTAATAACTCAATGGACAGGTTTAACAGAAAATTAGATTAATTGAAGAGAAGAATCAGAAAATTGGTAGATGTGCCAAAGGAAAACATCCAGATTAAACCCCAAAAGACAAGACCAGAAAACAGAAAAGAGAGAATAAGAAATATATGAACTGCTGTGAATGCATCTAACACATGTAATTGAATTCCCAAGGGAAAAAGAAAGAGAATAGGCTTACAAGTAATAGTTGGGTGAATAATGATGAGAATTACTCAAAATTAATATAAAAAATCAAATCCTGGACTCAAGAAACACTCTGACCCTCAAACAGAACAAATACAAAAAAATACAACAGTACAACTGTTGAAAACAAAAGATAAATAAGAAAACCTTAAAAGCTGCCAACAAAAGAAAAATTACCACTAAAGGAACAATAAGACCTATAGCTAACTTTCCAGTAGAAACAATGGAAGCCAGAAGACAATGAGATAATATTTTTAAGATCCTGGAGAAAAAAAAACCCTGCCAAACTAGATTTTTATATGTAATGAAAATATCAAAAATGAAAGTGATATTCTGGAAAGAAGGCTGGGGGACAGCAGCAGAGTTTTTGAAACTCTAAATCCTCATGTAGGGCTCTCTTCTTCTCTTCTAGGATTAGGCCCTACACTGAAGGGAAACTGTTGGAAGTGGAATCAAAATCAAACAGAGAAAATAAAGGGGAAGTAAAGAGAAGGTTCAGATAAACTTGGAAGAAGAGATCAGAGCCAGGAAAGATTAGGTATAAAAAAAGTATATGAACCATGATATACTTTTAACCACTACATGAAAACAACAGAAGACAGAGCTCAATGAAGTTATAAAAGCCACCTAACCACTCCTTCTTCTAAAACTTCAGGAAAATTAATTTCACGTGTAAATGAGCAACAAAAGTGTTAAGGTAAAATCCCATAGGAAGTTATAATAAGATAAATCAGAGTAAGATTCAGACTAATATCCCTAAAGACAATGAAAGCATGCAGAAAAACATGACCACAAAATAATCAAAACTATAACTTTCTATTTCAAAATAGTTAAAATACATTAAGAAAACTTTATAAGACATGAAAGAACAACAGAAGTCAGAATTATAGAAATGTACAAATAAGGTAGTGAACTCGGGAAAGAATCAGAAGTAAAAGAAAAAAAATCATTTCAGATATGAAAACTAATTAGAGGAAGCACAAAAATAAACACAGTAGATAATGCCTGAAGAGAAACAGAAATAAAAGGACGGGAGGAGGTGGAATTCCAAAAGAAACAGGAAATAGTTAAAAACGATTCAAAATAAAGTAGCAAATATTGAACAGAGCCAAGAAAATCAAACAGATGCATAATAAAAGACAAGAAGAAAACAAAAGCATAGAAACAAATACTAAAAATATAATTCAAGAAAACTTCTTAAAATTAAAAAAAAAAAGACTTGAAATTACATGTTAGAGAAAGATACCAAGTACCTGAGAATACTGACTTAGAACATCCAACACCAAGACATACCTAGTAAAATGACTTGTCTTTGGGCTAAGATGGAATTTTAACAGAGATAGGATTTACCTCCTGCCTGAACAATCAAAAAAACAAAGAGGAAACAAAAAATAAAAAACAAGCAAAAACATGAAACAATTTTCAAGACACTAGAAATGAAGGACAGTGGTCCCTGAGAATGAGAAACAAATGAAGTAAGTCTACAACTGCACTGGCTTGCTGCGTAAAGAAAGTTTCCAGGACCAGGCACAGGAGGGTGAAGCCAGAAGCATCTCACCAGACTCCTTGAGTTGAAGAGACACAGCTGAGGGAGTCAAGGGAGACCAAGGTGACTAGAGTTAGCAGGGCAGAGTACCAAAGAGAAAAGAGCTGCACAGAGAAGTCTAGAAATCTTCAGAAGACTCCCTTGAATATTCAGGACAGTACTGATCTGCACGTGCATGTTGAAAACCTACCCAAGGATGGGGAAAGAATCATCTGAGCAGATTAGAGAGAACAGTGCCCATGCTCATACAGGTCCAAGAATAATGACTGTTCCTACCAGCTAGACTGGAAAAATACTCATGATTCACCGGGCACTAGGTAGAGTACGAAGAAAGGTCTTGCCTCAGTAGTGGGGAATAATTAGTCCAAGATTAAATGCTGCTTGGCTTTAAAAAATCTTAAAATCAAGATCCAAAAGGATCAAACTGTTTCCAAGTAAATTAACTGTGTCCCAGAACACAGCTCAAGAATATGTATAGAAATACAAAAATATCCAGCACCCAACAAGGTAAAATTCACCATCTCTGGCATCCAATTAAAGATTACCAGACATGCAAAGAAGCAGGAAAATATAAACTAATTCATTATCCTGAAAACTGGTAAATAAGTGGGAAGAAACAACCTGCCTTTATCTATGAACATAACACATTTACCAAGTAGTAGACAAGGGATAGTGTCTCTTTGTCAAAGTATTCCTCCTAATAAATTAATGGATCTAGAGTGAGCAACAACAGCTGTTAACATAAAAAGAACAATAGCTGACATTATGTGCCTCCACATGAAAAAACACATAGCCATCTATGTCTTGACAAAGGGATCAAACATGATTCTAATCAAGCTTTTGGACTCAACAGCCAATTTGAAGAAAATACAAATGAGAGAAGAACATGTTAAAGTACATCATGACATAATCAGAAAAACACAAATTAATAACAAAATAAAATATCATCCAGAATGGCTAAAATTGAAAAGACTTTTAATATTAAGTGCTGGTGAAGATGTGAGTAACAGGAACTCTCACACATAGTAGATGGGATGCAAATTGCTTCAACCACATTGGAAAACTGCTTCACATTTTATGCTACAGTTAAACATACATGTATACTATGACCTAGCAATTTCACTCCTAAGTATATTAACAGAAATGTGACTACATAGGCACCAGATATATTCACAATAAGGACAAATGGCCACATTATTCAAAATAGCCAAAAAGAAAAGGGAAACATTAATGTCCAGATAGTATGATGCATCAATTATGGTATATTTATAGAGTGAAATACTGTATAGCAATGAATGAAATGAGCAAGCCACAGGAACACACAAGGATAACCTTATAAATTTAATGTTGAGTAAAAGAAACCAAGTGAAAAAATAAATACACTCATGACTATTTATATGATTCCACTTATATATGTTCAAAAACAGGCAAAAATGATCAATGCTATTAGAAGTTCAGCTAATGGTTCTCTTTAAGGAGAACGGAGGGGCGATGATTGGAAGGACACATAAGGATGGTTTGAAAGATGGTAGTAATGTTCTATTTCTTGACCCGCGTGGGAGTTACATAGATGTTTTAACTTTGTGACAATTCTTCAAGTTGTTAACTTATGATTTCTATCTGTATGCTTAAATAAAGCTTTTCTAAACATAAAAACAAAAATGATTAGCTGGAAAAAAATTAGAATGTAACGTGTTTTGTCAGCCAATTTTCTTCTCTACAATCCTTGGGGGAAAAAAATGTGAAATTTCCTGTAATGATCAAATGAGGACCCTATTAATTCTGAATCACCAGAATACTCTCTGAGCTTAAAAGGCATATTACATGGATTTCAGAAATGGGTTAGCAGATAGTCATCTTCAGCTTCACCAGCAGTGAGGATTCTTGAATTTGCCTTCATGTTTGATTTAAATAGGAGGAAAAAATAGCCCATATGCTTTTCTGAACCTAAGCTTTCACACGGGTGAGGGAAATTCACCTTTCAAACTTTGAAAAGACCATTTGTATTGATAACTCACATCAATGGGTCTTAAAACCACAGTTTTAAGCAGAATACAGTTGTTTCCTATTATCATTACTGTTGAGTGCTTGATTTTTATATCCTTGACACAAATTAAGCATTTGGAATTCCTTTGTCAAAAGAAAAACAGACGACAGGACTCTACCTCCTCCAAAATCTCGCAAGCACCAAAAGGATTTGTTCAACACGTAAGGATCACAACACAAAATAAAAGCAGTCACCATTTACTGAGTTTTACCATGTACTAGGCACTTGCTAAGCATTTAAGATACTCATTTTATCGTAACAACACTATAAGGACGATAGGATAATTTCCCCCATTTTACGGATGAGGAAATTGAGGTTTAGAGAAGTCAAATAATTTGCATAATTTGCACAGAAAGTGGCAGGGGGGTATTTAATCAGTTCTTTAGTTTGTTTAGTTTGGTGTGAGATCAATTTTCCACTTTGTGTCATTTTTTAATCTTGAAATTTTGAGCCTAAGTACCATGTCGGGCAGGGAACGTGCACATATACGTACATATGTGCACAATGATAAGGGTTTTAAAGATGAAAAACTATACTCACATCTGCAAGCCCCACGTAGCGAGCGCTGCACCCAAACGGAGCATAGGTTTGCTCCAAGAAACAAAACGGACTTCTCACTGCTAGACGAGCCAGCCAAAGCACTGCATATAGTAAGTCTACAAAGCATTAACTGGATTAATTAGCAAGGGATTTGAGAAGCAGCTTGGAGCTAGGAAACCAAAACACTAAATTGTTTAAATACTTTGGCAAAAGATCAAGGTTTCTAGGCAGCACTGGGTCTCCTTCCATCCTTTTCGTTCCATGTTTTAACACATTTAACCTGTCTGAGGTACTTTTTCATGAGATATGAATGACATTGTCAAAATACCAAAAAGAAAAGTGAATTAAAAAAATACTGCAAGCTGTTACCAATTCTGCCAACATGCGAGAGCCCAGGGAACATTAATTACAAATCAATCGCTTAGGACCTAAACAGCTCTTATCACTGGTAAACTCTTCCCCTAAAATAACTTGCTTTAGAGAAAAAAACAAAGCAAATGTCTCTTCTATTACGCTTGGTGACCTAATCAGGACAAAGAAACAAAATAAAACAGGAGAAAATGCACCAAATGGCAAATGTGAAAAAGGAATCCCAGCTAGATGAATGCCTGGAATGCTATAAGAATGGCACCATCATTTAGAAATAACGAAGAGGAAGTGCTCAGGGTATGGACACTTACTGAATGGGTTTCTGGTTTCCAGGAAGTAAGAATTTTTACAACGCAACTGATTTTCACAAACACATATGGCAGCAAAATGATAAAAGAAAGCTTTCAACTATACAATCATGGAGGAAAAAAATCTGTTGTCCCTCCAGTTTTATGAGAGCCGAGCACACACATCACACCTCCCCACCCCCACCACACACAAATATCCAATCATAATAATACACTCAAAAATCAAAGGGCCTTTCCAAAAGTCTAGTTAATCTAGACTCTGTCCACAAACTGCTAATTTCCCTCACTCTTTATTCTGGCTATCTCTGAATTTTCCTCTTAATTTCCATTAAAGATGAGAGAAAATCTAAGAACCTTTCTACAGCAAACACTCTCAAAATGCACTACTCCATAACACACTTCATTTAGTCCAACAGCAAAAAAAAAAAAAAAAAAGTAGAAGGGAATCATTAACTTTCCACCAAAATACATTCTGATTCCAGTAAGATCCACTGGAGTTTCTATGAATATCAGGTATAAAAGTGGGGAGAGCCCCAGCTATGAAGCCTGGCAAAAAGCACTGTGGTTGGAGACAGTTTTCTTAGCCTCCATCAATTAAATGATGAATATGCTCCATCTTGAAGAGTCACAAGGATTGAAGATCCTATTTGTAAAGTACCCAGAGGAGTGTCTGACACACAGTAGGTGTTTAGCTGGTACTATTATTATTTCTTTTTGGTTCTAAGCATATATGTTAAGTTTCAAGGATAATACAAACTCTTTGCTGAATCAGAAATTTTACTGACAATTACATAAACACGACACTGGCAGACTATGGCAGGTTGCAATACGCAGATCATGAACAAAACTTACTCCAGTACCTCCAAGGCACTGTGCCTCCAAAGAGTTTACAACACTCTCACCCGAGTTGTGCACTTTCACAAAATGACTGTGAGAAAAGGCTGATGGGCAATAATACCCCTGGGTTCACATATGAATTAACAAGATCGAAGGAAATCAGGGAGTTAGCGCAGCCAAGTAAATTTCTTGACTATGGGTGTTTTATTCACTAGACTTGGCTGCCTGTAAGAGAAATAAAAGGAACACAAATTAATTTTTTCAAATAAAATTATAACAAGTAAAACTATGGTAAAAAAAATACAGTTCCAAAAAATAACATAGTTTTCAAAAAAATAAAGATAGGATATATAATAAAATTCTCAAAAGAAAAGTGGCTCAAAAGGTAGGTAGGTAAAATGTATTATACTTTGGGTCTAAGGTTTTTAATATTTCATATTACAGGATTTTTTTGGAAGTAACTTAATATCACACACTATTCATTTGAAGTTTGAGCAAATACTAAAATACTATTGCATTGTAACAAATTTCTGTACAGGTATACATTGCTTTTTTAAAATAACTTTTAGGGGCCAGCCCCATAGCCAAGTGGTTAAGTTCGCGTGCTCCACTTCGGAGGCCCAGGGTTTCGCCTGTTTGAATCCTGGACACGGACATGGCACTGCTCATCAGGCCACAGTGAGGAGGCGTCCCACATGCCACAACCAGAAGGACCCACAACTAAAAAAAATATACAACTATGTACTGGGGGGATTTGGGGAGAAAAAGCAGAGGGAAAAAATGGAGTAAAATAATTTTTAATGCTATCTTAAAAATAAAAATCATTTATTCACACTACAAAATTGACTAGATTTTTTCAAAAGAAGTTCAGATCCAGAAAGATTAAGTGCCTTGCCCAAGTCAGTTTACTGGCCACTGAAGGGCCAGGATTTAAACTCCAAACTGAGCAGAAAGACTGTGTTTCTTAGACTACGCATGCTGCTTTCCTATATTCCTATGTTCTCTGTAATTAAAATAATCAAAGAGATACACCACCCCACTGCATTCACAGACACCAGTGTCTCATCACTCAACATAAATACTCCACAATTAGCCCCTCTTCCCTGCTCCCAAAAGGACTGAGAATCTTTCAACAAACCAGGTCAAGTTAGAGGTGGAGAAAACACAACTTTAAAATAGTCTTGTTGCTCAGCACAACCCAGAAGCAACCAGATTCTCCTAACCAGGGGTAAAAACATGAATACACACTTACATATATATATAGCTTTTCTGAAAACTGAAACACACTAATTTAAAATTATCTTTCAAAACAATATAATTTCTATAAAGGCTACAAACACAATTCAGGAGCCCTGACCCTGTCAATGCCAATCCCATCCCAAACCTCCAGGTTGGAATCTCTCTTTCTAAAGACCTCCCAAGAAAAGGTAAAAAGTAAAAATTAAGAAAGTTGAAATCTGCTCATATGTAAAGACCAAGAAAAAACAGTTAGTCGACTGAATTCAGCTGATGTAACTTGGAGGCATAAAACATATAAACCCATGCAACTTCTACATTATTCTGACACCATTTCTCTTTTTACCAACTGCCTATGAGTGAATTTGCATTACAGAAACACATGTTGTGACAAAAAAACTGTACTAGCTTGTTTATTCCTCATACGAGCCCTTAGGATGGGCCCCATTAATAATCCCATTTTACAAATTAAAAAATAAAAAGCTAACTCGCACAGCCTATCACCATACAGCTTATAAATGGCTGTACCTGAACTAGTACTTAATACTTTTAGCTGAATCATACTGAAGCAACTTTGTTCTAAAATGGAAGTTGAACATTCCAGAACAGAACTGAACCATTACCCTTAAACAGAGGTATCACAGACATAGGCCTATTACATAGGAGGCAGCACGGTATAGTGGGAACAAACAGGCCTAGCACCGAATCACCAATCCACCACTTACTAGCTTTATCAACTTAGGGCAAGTTACTTACTTTCTCTGTGCCTTGGTTTCCAACAGCTGTAAAATGGAGACAATTCATATCTTATGGACTCCAGGAAGAATAAGAAAAAATACACATGTGTGCATATATATGTACATATATAAAGCAAATAGAAACTCTACAAATGTCATACCCACGCTGTTATCTACCCTTTGAGTTTGCTCCATTTCAACATTCAGTTATAAGAGAAGAAAAATGATGGTGATAATGATGATGAGTATTGAGGAGTAAATGCAGAATCTACTAGTACTTTAACCAGGTCATTAGAAAATTGAAACGCTGACAAGTAAAGAAATAGCCATATCAAGAGTCACTAGCCGGAATGGACCAAACCCGAACACTGCAAAATCTTCCTTAAACTGCACTAGATATTTCTGCCATTCATTCAATGTGGCACCTGGAAAGAAAACCCAACTAAGAAAATTTACTTTTTTTTCTAAATTCAGTTTCCTTGTGTAGTTGCAAGTAGAATCCAATTATGGATTTAGACTCTTGGGGAGTTCTACCTTAGAAATCTCATTCCAAAAGAAAATCATGTCACTTGCACTCAATGGTAAACCCTAAACCCTCCCACCATTTCCTCAGTTTCCAAATTCAGTCACACAGCAGATGGCTGAGGTAGTTTATACATTTCTATTCACAGGGAAGTCCTCAACACATGAAGTAGAAATTATTTTTATGTGTATTATCATCTCCATAAAAGCCCACACATGGGCAAGGTCCATGTCTTAGCAATTCAGACATGTTTCACTCTCTGCTTCACCCATAGTCCCCAGAAAAGGCAATGTAGCATAACACCTGGGTGACCACACGGATCATCCAAGGCCTGGGCTGAGCCACACGCTCTATGCTGAGAACAAACAGAACGTGTCTGTTAGCCATGGGAAGCCAAGCTGGAAAGATCACATAGTCTGAGTATGCCAGTTTGAACCACTGTTGAGATTAGTAGTGAAGCAAGGAAGCCAGTAGAGAAAAAAAGGAAAATGAGCAAAGCCATGATGAAAGAGATGGAGTCACCCGGGTCCATGACTTTCCAGTTCTAGTCTGGAAAGTCCAGCTATATTTTGCTTCCTATTCTTCCCTATACAACAGACCCCTCCACCTCCATCCCAGCCCTTCTTAAGGCAGTTATAGTGAATTTCCACTCCTTGCATTCAAAAGCCTTAACAAGGACATTAGCCCATTGCCTGGTATACGGACGGGATTCAATTAAACACATTAAAAAAACAGGAGTACAACCTTATAAAATACCTGATGCTAGATGGGCAGTCCTATAATTACAGTTCCCTCAACAGACAGGCCAATTTCCCTTAATCCACTTATCAAATAATTGTTGAGGAAATAAACAGTATTTGACACAACATGACACTTTATTCTAATTTATCATCTAATAATAATTAAACATTCAAAGCTTACAATGAAAGCACAGCTCTGCAGTTCATATTATTCCTTTAAATTGAATAATTTGGAATCCTGTGACAAGTACCACCTTACAACATATTCCCTCATTCTTGTGCAAATACAATCTGTCTATCAACATATTAGCATTTCAATCATCCTTGCTTTTTTCATAACTGGGAGAAGCTGTCTTCATTTATTCCTATTGAGCATATACCACCTATGAATTATTTCTAAAGCTAAGCAGTAAAATTGAATTTAAATCCAAGTAAATGAGAAACTGAAACTATTTTCAAAAATAAATGTAGGACATTGGTTCCAGTTACTCCCAAATATTATAAAAATGCTCTTCAATGATTAATTTACTTTAAAATGAAAATAATTTCCTCTGAATTAAGTTGTTATAATAGTTAGAAATGGAAACCAATCCCACATTTCAAGAGGTTTTTATCTTTCTATTAATTTTTTTTTTAAAGAATTCTGCATCAATTTATATTCCTGGGGTAAATACATCCACCATTAAAAAAAATTTTTTTAAGTCCCCTTTAAGCATCCCTTTAAGGCACTGACCATAAATGGTGTCATTTGCCCTGGACATCATTAAAATGTAAAGTTAATGAGGATTCAGCTGAAAACAGAAGGAATGTAACCTATTTTCAGGCAAAAGTTCTAACACAGCAATCAGAGGAAAAAGCTCTTTGATGTTTCTTTGTCTCCTCTCATTAATTTTTTTGTCTCAAAAAAAAAGAGAAATGATTATTTAAACTAAAAAAAAAATATATATATATATATACACACACACAACAAAGTTTTAACATGATAATTATAACAGAACTCCAATGAGGTTGCTAGAATTTTTTTATGAGATAAACAAGAGTCGCTCATATATACATGGGGATAACACCACCTACCTGGCAGACTTGTTATTAGGTTTAGAGATATTATAAGTAAAGTGTGTAGCAGAGTAACCGACGCATGGAAGGTACTCAGTGATATTAATTCTCTCCTCTTTTGTCCCTCTCTGGTCCCCAAGGGCCCAGTACAGTGCTGGCACAAAAACAGTGCTCAAAGAGTAGCCATTATTATTATCACATATGATGTATTCTTTTTTCCTACTGAAAAATTCACTATATTAACCCTAACCTTCTTTTCAAGATTTATGCAAGACTCAGCACCTCCTGTCACTAGGCAGGTGGAACCTTATCCAAATAACCAGCATGGAGTAAACAGTCCCGTGTGACATTTTATCATGTGAAGTGCCTGCACAGGTATAAATATTATATCCTCTCTGGTTTTATTGCCTCATTTTACAATTATACTACTAAAGAGCAAAATAGCATACAGAATGTTAAGTGGCATTCTGCTGCCTGGAATTTCATCCCAAGGCTCCATTCAGAATAACAAATGTGGGAGCTATTTTATCTCTATTGTGAAAAAAGTCATCACCTTTACTTGCATATATACGAGGATCTGGTTTTTTGAAGCCATTTTGAGCTAAGTGAAATCTTAAACCAAATGTGATAATTACCAAGAAGGTGTCATTTAGGAAGTCTTACAGTGCTTTCCTGAGAGACCTTACCCTACTGCTTTGTTATTGTTATACCAATTCCATAATCCCAGTAAACAAAGATGAATCAGCAATAAGTGGATCTACGCAGGATGACCCACCTTAAATACCACTAGAATTTAGAATTTCTCTACATCCAAACAAAAAATTGTAAATACAATAAGCTAATCACACTGTTTTTCTAAATGTTATGAGATCAAAATAACTGTTTCTCTGGCAATTTTCATCTTAAAAGCATTTCCACAAAAATTATCTCATTTTCAATGGTTCACTCATTCCATAAATATTTATTAAATCTTCTCAGTATTAAGCATTGGTCACACAGTGGTAAAGAAAATAGCAGGTAATCTTACTCTCACAGAGTTTTAGGTCCAGCGGAGAAGCTCAGACAAACTAATAACCACATAAGTAACTTAATTATAAGCTATGGGAAGTGCTACATGAGCATACAGTAAAAGGAACAAGTTTACTTTGGTGATCTGAAAGAGTTTCCCTGAGGATGTAATGTCTGAGGTAAGATCTGAAGGAATGGGAGTAACCTAGTGTAAAAAAAAAAAAAAAAAAAAAAATAGGTGAGGGGGGTCACCCAGGGGCCTAGTGGTTAAGTTCTGCACACTCCGCTTTGGCGGCCCAGGTTCAGTTCCCAGGCATGTACCTACACCACTTGGCAGCAGCCATGCTGTGGCAGCACCTCACACACAAAATACAGGAAGATTGGCATAGATGTTAGCGCAGGGCAAATCTCCCTCAGCAAAAAAATAAAAGAATATGATTAGAATTAAGAGTCCAGAAATAAACATTTACAATTGTCAACTGATTTTAAACAAAGGAGCCAAGACAATTTAATGGACAGAGAATAATCTTTTCAACAAATGGTGCTAGGACAACTGGATATCCACTTGCAAAAGAATCAAGTTAGACTCTTTCCTTATACCATACACAAAAATCAACTCCAAGTGATCACAGACCCAAACGTAAGAAGCAAAGCTATAAAAATCTTAGAAGAAAACACAGCAGTAAATCTTTATAACTTTAGGGTAGGCAATGGTTTCTTACATACAACACCAAAGCTCAAACAACAACAAAAATAGGTAAATAGGACTTCATCAAAATTAAAATTTTTGTGTATCAGAAGACACTATCAAGAAAGGGAAAAGGTAACCAGCAAAATGAAAGAAAATACTTGCAGATCACATATCTGATAAGGGACTTGTATCCAGAATATATAAAGAACACTTACAATTCAATAACAAAAAGATAAATAACCCAATTAATAAATAGGCAAAGGATCTGAATATATATTTCTCCAAAGAAAATATATAAATGCCCAATAAGCACATGAAAAGATGCTCAACATCATTGGCCATTAGACAAATACAAATCAAAACCACAATAAGATACCACCTCACACCCACAAGGATGGCTATTATAAGAAAGACAGACAGTAGCAAGTGTTCAGAAGGATGTGAAGAAATTGGAACTCTTGTACATTGCTGGTGGGAATGTGTTTAGGAAAGACCCACTCTTCTTCCTATTTGTCTCTCCTTTACTCTCACACTACTACCACGCTCACAACACTTCTGACACTAGATGTGTGGGGATTTTTTTTCCCACACCAAGCAATTCTCTGTGACACCAGCTGGGGGTCCTACAATTTAACTCAATTCAGACACTGTCTACCTGGAGATAGCAGTCAGATCCCACAGGTTAAATGCTCAGTCTCACAAGACTGCTTCCCATCTCATATGCCAATCACAAGTAGTAAGTCCCCAGGTTACTTACAACTTCTGGGTACAAATGAGAGGTTCCCATGACCTCCTCTCCCTTAGATTCAATTATTTGCTAGAACAGCTCACAGAACTTGGGGAAACACTTATGTTTACCAGTTTATTGTATAATAAAGAATATGATAAAGGATACGGATGAACAGCCAGATGAAGAGAAATATAGGGTGAGGTCTGGGAGGGTCCCAAGCACAGGAGCTTCTGTCCTCAGGAGTTGGGATACATCTCCAACTGGGGGGTACACAACAAGGTGGGTACACAGCCTTGAACAAGGATGTGTTCACCAACCTAGAAGCTCTCCAAACCCTAAACAATTGGGACTTTTATGGAGGCTTCATCATGTAGGCATGATCAATTATTAACTCCATTTCCAGCCCCTCTCCCCTCTCTGGAGAATAGGGGGATGGGGCTGAAAATTCCAAGCTTCTAATCATGGCACTTGGTCTTTCTGATGACCAGCCCCCATCCAGAAGCCCAGCCAGAGTTGCCTCATTAGAACAAAACACATTCCGGTCACCCAGGAAATTCCAAAGGATTTGGGAGCCGTGTGTCAGGAATTAGGGTCAAAGACCAAATATTAGAACATAAGATGTCCCTAGTGCACTTAGGAAATTACAAAGGTTTTACGAGCTGTGTGCTGGGAACTGGGGTCAAAGACTAAAAGTTAGAACAGAAGATTCTCCTAGCATCCCTATTAGGAGCCCTGTATCAAGAACTGGGAGCAGATGCCAATATATACCAACAGTCACCAACTTATGATAGCTCAACATACAATTTTTCAACTTTACAATAGTGCAAAAGCAATATGCATTCAGTAGAAACCAGACTTCAAATTGTGACTTTGGATCTTTTCTCAGGCTAGCGATACGCAGTACAATACTCTGTCATGATGCTCGGCAGCAGCAGCAAGACATAGCGTCCAGTCAGCCATGCAATCACGAGGGTAAACAACTGATACACTGACGACCATTCTCTACCCATACAACCATTCTGTTTTTCACTTTCAGTACAGTATTCAATAAATTACCTGAGATATTCAACACATTATTATAAAATAAGCTTTGTGTTAGATGATTTTGCCCAACTGTGGGCTAAGGTAAGTGGTCTGAGCACATTTAAGATAGACTAGGCTAAGCAACGATGTTCGGTGGGTTAGGTGTATTAAATGCATTTTCGATTCATGATATTTTCAACTTACGATGGGTTGATTGGGATGTAATCCCATCTTAAGTAAAGGAGATCTGTATATTTTTTATTATTTCACAGAATGTAAAATGGTACATCTTTATGGAAACAGCTTGGCAGTTCCTCAAAAAGCTAAAACCAGAATTACTATATGATCTAGAAACTCCACTCCTAGGTATATACCAAAAGAATTGAAAGCAGGGACTCAAACAGATACTTGTATGCCTCTGTTTATTGCAGCATTATTCATACTTGCCAAAAGGTAGAAATAACCCAACTGTCCATCAACAGATGAATGAATAAACAACATGCAGTATATACATACAATGGATTATTATTCAGCTATAAAAAAGAATGAAGTTCTGATACATACTACAACGTGGACAAACCATGAAAACATCATGGTAAGTGAAACAAGCCAGACACAAAAGGATAAATATTATATGATTCCACTCATAAGAGGAACCTAGAATAGGCAAATTCATAGAAACAGAAAGTAGATTAGAGGTTACTAGGGCCTGGGGAGAGGGAAAATGGGGAGTTATTGCTTAATGATTACAGAGTTTCTGTTTGTGGTGATGAAAAACTTTGGTAATAGATAGTGGTGATGGATACACAAGAGTGTGAACATAAGTAATGCCACTGCATTATACATTTAACATGGCTAAAATGGCAAATTTTATTATATATAATCACAATTTAAATAAATTAATGTAATATACCTACACCGAATTGTATTCTTTAATAATTCTGAATTACATCTCAGTAAAGCTGCTAAAAAATAATTAAAATTAAACACTAAATTGGTGGGCTTAACAGCAATTAGACACAGATGCAGAGAGAACTAGTAAGTTGGAAGAAAGACTTGAAGAAGTTATTAAAATGCAGCAGAGACAGATCGAAAACACAAAAAATATGGCCAAAAATTGTGAAGGACAAAGTGAGAAGGTCCAACACATGTCTAATCAAAGTTCCAGAAGAAGAGGAAGGAAAGAACGGGGGGAGAAACAAGAACTAAAGCTATAAAGAAGAAAGATCCCAATCCTCAAAGAGCTGAATCCTAATCAGGATATATAAGAAGAAAAACCCATCAGTAGATACACGTCATTGCTAAACTGGAGAACAAGACCAATTATCTACATAAAAATGATAATTAGAATGGAAAGTGACTTCTCAACAGCAACAATAGGGGCCAGAAGACAATTAAATAACATCTCCAATGTGCTTAAAGAAAGTAACTATCAATCCAGAAAAAAGAAAAAACCCTTTTCAGATAAACCAAAACAGATATTTGCCAGCAACAAAGGAATATTATTGAAGAAAGAATAAAATTATCCGAGAAGGAAAAAGTCTGAGATACAAGAAGATGTGAAGAACAAAGAAAGCAGAAAATATGTGGGTAAATCTAAACAATACTTGGCTATATAAAAAATAATAATGTCATAAGTTTAAAGTAAAATACACAACAATAAAAGCATGTAAGCCAAGAGAGGATCAATTAAAGTTAAAACAATATAAGGTATTGTTCAGGAGGAGGGTAAAGATGCCAGTTAACTTTGCTAAGTTATGTAAGCACACTAAAATGTCTCAGATAGACCATATATTTGTATTAATTAATATTGTGGACTCTGAAGGCACACTACCTGGGTAGTGTAGTAGCTCTACAACTTGATAGCTGCGTGGCCTTGGGCACATTACATAATCTCTTCATGCCACAGTTTCCCCATCTGTAATTATCTCATAGGGTTTTCGTGAAGATTAAATAAGTTATAGGTAAAGCATCTAGAACAACGACTGGTACATAGTAAGTCCTATGGAAGTCACGGCCACCATTATTTTTAGTGTAACTATTAAAACTATAGAAATGGTATTTAAGTTCCAATTATAAGAGAATAAAAATGCTTATTAATCCAAAAGAAAGGAAGAAGGAAGAAAAATAAAACATAAAAAGTATTCCCAGTGAAAGATACAAATAATCAGACTGGATTTTAAAAGACCCAGCTACTTGTTGCTTACCAAAGACATACTTCAACAAGATTGAAAATAAGAAAACAGGATAGAAATGTACAATTTGATGAGTTTTGAGATATACACTTACCCATGAAACCACAACCATAATCAATTGCCCTCAAAAGTTTCCTCTTGCTCATTTGTAATCTATCCCTCCCTCTACACTCCCCTCCACCCATCCCTAGGAAACCACTGATGTGCTTTCTGTCTCTATAGATTAGTTTGCATTTTCTAGGATTTTATATAAATGGAATCAGACAGCATGTACTCTCTTTGTCTGGTTTCTTTCATTCAGCATAAACATGTCGAAAGCCAACCATGTTGTCAAGCATATCAATACTTTATTCCTTTTATTACTTACTAGTATTCTATTATACATATATATATAATATACTCAATATACATATATATAATATACATATATATATAATAAACTCAATTTGTTTATCCATTTCTAGCCTCTCTTGACAACAAATGGTGTCAAAATTAAGAAACAGCTTCTGGGTAAACAAATCCAGGGAGCTCTTAGGATAATATGATCTAGAGATGAAGCTGAGGGCATAATTTTAAAATTCTTCGTAAACACCTCTGGAAGATCCAAGGCGGTACTGCAGAGAACCATTCAAGTCAAACAACAGTGCTTTAAAGAAGCTTAAGAGTGGAGTTCCTCAGTGATCTAATTAGAAACCCAACATGAAAAAGGACTCATCTCAAAGACATTTGTGGATATGAATATTATGCAAAGGAGTAACTCCAACAGATTCACAAGAGAACCAAGGATTTTTAAAGAGAGTTGTATTGGGAAAAACACTGCCAGCTCAGACTGAAGGGAACAGAGATAATACAAAATGAAAGAAAGCCATTTGAATCACCAACTCTATAGGCCAGAAGTAGGCTGACAAAACTACTGAGTTGTGAACACAAGTTCCCTTTTATTTAAAAAGGAAAGATGACTCAGAACCCCAAAGCCTAGATGGTAGAACTAAGAGCCATGGAGAATCATTCTCAGGCAGGGGTAGGACTGAGTCTCCATTAAGAAATTTCCAAAATTTGCCCAGCTGTATTTCAGAACTGCTATGGAGTGGGGCCTCCTGTGTGCTCCTATGGGCCTCCCACTGCCCCCACCCCCTCACTTTTAGAAGATGAGTACCTACAGTAGTTCTTATGCCTGCCCCAGCATTATATGTTGGGGAAGCATGCAGGCGACACAGACAACTTCTTTCTTTCGTTTACAAATTAAGAGGACACGTGCTTAAGAAACTACATCTAAGGTGCCTCATTCTCATCTAGGCTGATATAGTTCAGGAGACTGAGGGGTCTGAGCTGATGATGTAATGAGATGAAACTTTTGGGGGCCCTTGGGAAAGACTGAGTGTACATATAAATACATATATATTTCCATAGCAATTGGGTACAAAATTATTTGTTCCCTGCTCCTTCTACTGAGCTCCCACAGCACTTTGTGCCTATCTCTAATATATTTATCCCAAATATTTATAATTACTGGTTTACTATTTGTTTCCCTCACCAGATGTAAACTCCTTAAAAACAAAGTGTTTATTTATAACCATATCATGGAATGGTCTCTCAAATACTTGTCTGAATTTATGAATCAGTATATGAAGAAAGCCAGGCTGTGAGGGACTCAGACCATGCAAATCCATGTTGATAGGGACACCGCCACATTCCCAGCGCACCTGTGAGATAGCCCTCAGTGAAACAATTAGGAACACTAAGCAATTAAAAACGAGAATGATCACATTATAGACCACAGCAGTGTATGGAATACTGAAAATTAGGACTGATTCTCAAGAGGATCCTGAAAACACCACCCTATAAACCCATATTTTAATAGCCTGACACAGCTCAAAAAGCATTATCTGATTAGAGTACAAGTGGTTAAAAAAAGCCTTCCAAAGATGATTTTTTCCATTTTAAATTTTACTGTAAATAATCAGTGACAGGTTATCAACAGGCCAGGGTAGAGCTGACCCCCCAGCTGTTGTGCGAAAGAAGAGGAGGGAGGGAAGAAGGAAAGGAGGAAAGGGGAGGGAGGAAATATTTCACTTAAAACAACACTTTCGTAAAAGGCCCCTGAATGGCAGACACTGAAATTATGAGCTCTAGCTAGTTTACTCTGCTAACACTCACGTTTTAGGGAACAAGTCCTTCTGTGAGGGTTTCCAAGAGATTTCTTTTTTGACACATTAAGGGCTCACTGGCAGAGTAAAGAAACCATTCAGAATCACTCCAGGGCAGCACTTAGAGACATCTTTCTGTCTTGAGATGCCAGCTTCTCAAAAAGACTACTGTTCCTCTCACTGGGCTGGAAAATTTCTCAGATTAAGAAGTGCTTCTTTGAGATAACTATTACAGTACACCTAAATGAGCAACTTCTAAAATATTTTCATAGGAAAAAAATTAAGTACATACCCTTCAACTTCTGAAAGTCACTTGTATTGTCCAAGCATATAATTTGCATGAAAAGGGAAACCTTGGGTAAAACAAATATTGGACAGCAATAACTGAGGCAGATGAAAGTATTTACAAATCAGTTATGAATTTCTTATATTATTTCATTTTAAGTCTAATCATTCCTATTACTTTTCTTCTGGCAAATCAACCCTCCTGGTCTCTCTCAACACAAATGGCAAGTAGTGAACATTCATTCCAGCCCTCAGCTAACTCTCCTGCCCAGGAACCTGGGGCTGTTCCCAGATCCCAATCATAGCCGTCCTAAAGAACTACTGCATATTATAAAACTCTTGAGGTTTAATATTATGCCTCAGATCAAAAAAAGTAAAATTCATACTGACCCAGAAAGCAAAGTAAACCAAAAAATAAATGAATTGAATGATTTAATCAATTTAGGGAAGTGGTTAACAATCCAAATGAAGTCTGTCTCTCCTCCTCTGTCTCTTGGCCAAGCATATCTTTACCTTATCAGCTACCTACATACTATCAGACTCTGCATAGCCTACTCCATGCATAGTGGTAATAAATGCAGTGGATGGGAAATAGAAGATAATGAACCAATCCTTGATACACACTAAATCTCTTTTCCACACTGCTAGGAAAAACAAGGGTAAGTCCTTGGAGATATTCTAGAAGTAAATGTAACTATAGGTAAAACCTCACTCTGAAAAATACAATTATAATGTCCACTTGTATATAAATGAGCCTATTTCAAAAGCCTCACAAACAACTGATACTAATATTGCCTTGCTTATTTGGACAAAACAAATTCCACTAAATGGGAAATTCTCTAAAATAGACATATTTTTAAATGTCTCTGCATTTAGCTCACTACCTACTGAATAGAGTTATCCTTTGGGAAAGAATTTAAGCAACATGGTTCTCCCCCTAAAGAATAATAGAAAAGACTGTTATAACACAATATGCAGGGTACCAAAAGGAAAGTCATCTAACCAAGTTTGCATGAGGTGGCAGAGAGGGGGAGGTAAGGGTAGAGAAAAGGGATGATTAAAAGAAGGCCTTCTAGAAGGGGGCGCACGTGTTCTGAGACTTAAAGGACAACACCAGAAAACTAGGAATAAAAGGAGAAAGAGGATGGTACAGAAAGGGGAAAGACCAGGTGCTAAGACATGGAAGCAGAAGAGATTAAAGTGATTCAGCTAGAGCACAAGGTCAATCACAGGATGATGAGAGAAGAGTGAGGAGAGGTCAGCCAAGTCATGAAGGGCCTTGCATGCCATGCTAAGGATTTGAGTATTACCCAATAGGTAATGGAAAGAGTTGAAGCAAGAGATGGGCATGATTATATCCATTTAACATACATATCTCACTGACAGCAGGACGGACGATGGATTGGAAAGGGGAAGACTCCAGCCAAGGAAATCAATTAAGTGGCAGTAATCCAAGGAAGAATAAGGAGGGCCAGAACTAAGACAAAGGCAATGGAGTTGGATGACAAAAAAGAAGAGAGATAGGAAAAAGATCAAGACATTAGACTTCCCCTTTCTCTTCCCCTCTTCCTAATTGATAATTTAATCCTAAAGCCAAGGTACACACCCACACTTGGTGAGAAGTAACCACCGAGGTCCAGAGTAGGTTAAGAATGGTGTCCAGATAGGAGGACACCCAAGATGGTGAGACAGAGTCTAAGCAATATGAGGAGGGCGTCCATGCTGTTAGGGGCAATCCAGCATAGGGTGTCAGAACCCAAGAAGAGTAACAAGGGTGCCCACACAGGGGAGTTGCCAAGTGTTGGAAGTCAGAGCCCAAGCAGGGAGAAGAGGGCATCTACAGGGAGCAGCTGCCTGGTGTCGGGTATCAGAGCCAAAGCAGTTTGAGAAGGGTGTCCATGTTAAAACGTGGCCTGATGTGAAGTGTCAGAGCATCTAAGCAGGGTAAAGGGAATTCCACGCAAGGGCCACCAGCTACAGGGTGTGAGAACCTGGGCAGGATGAAGAGGGCAATTAACACCAATGGAGATGGAAGACATGTAAGGCGTGTCAAAACCCAAGGTGAGGAAGACATCCACAATGAAAGAGCAACCTGACACAGGTTGTCAAAGCCAGAGCTGGATGAGGCAGGCATCCATGTGGCAGAGACAGAGTGGCATAGGATATCAGAACCCTGCTGGGCTAAGAAGAGCATCCGTGCTGGGTAGAGGGAGATGACAAGCATGATGAGAGATTGGTCATGTACAAGGCATTATTAACAAAATGATTAAAATTGAATTAAAATTAATAAAATAAATGTATTAAGGATAATAGGAACCAGGCCGCTTGCTGCCAAAGAAGGAAGTTACAGATACAGAAAGGGAGAAAACTAGAATGAATCTTGTGGTGTTGGACTGAAACTGGAAGTATTGGTGTGAACTCATGCTTTTGAATATACACTGCTAGATACAGAAATACATATAAAGGTAAATATACGTGTGTCTACATACATATCACATACTCTCTAGCTCTGTCCACTAAGAAGGCCTAGGGGCAGCAATACCCCAATAGCAATGAGCACACCTAGCATCCAGATTTTGACTTTTAAATTGCATTCTCCAATAAAAGGAACCATGACTTCTTGGAGAAGCGGCAGATTTCAGGGCTAAGAAAAAGAAAGGGAAAGATCAGCACAGAACATCTTGTGCCAGAAAGTGAAGAAGTACTCAAAGAATGATGAAGATGTGTCACAAAGAACAGAAGAGCTCCCTCAAGGTGGCTCCTACTGATCAAAGCTGGAACAAATTGAATAATGCAATTTATTCAAATAATAATCCAAATAATTCAATAACCTGAATAAAAAAGGAAGTGATGAGTCCAAAGTCAAACAAATTGAAAGTATAGTGAGAAAAGGAATATTAATATGATTTCAAAGTACTTTCTCCCAAAATATTTATTAATTACAAAGGGGTCAAGAGTTAACTTTTCAGTAGAGAAGGCTGCCAAACACTATCTTGATCATCATCAGTAATGGGACAATTTAAAACTGTATACTATCTGATAGGATATAATGCACAGCATCACTTTCATGATTTTCCTGCTAAAGATGCGTACCATAAATCTAATCATTAGGGAACGTCAGACAAACACAAATTGAGCCCTGCAATCTTTAAATGTCAAGGTCATGAAAATCAAGGGAAGACTGAGAACTGTTCCAGACTAAGGGAGACTAAAGAGACACAAAATTAAAGGCAATTTGTGATCCTGAATTGAATCCTTTTGCTTTAAAGAACATTACTGGGACAACTGGCACAACTCTGAGAGTTAGATGGCAGTACTATATCAATGTTTTCCTCATTTTTGATTATTTCCTCATATTATGGTTATGTAGGAGAACCACCTTATTTGCAGCAAATATTCACTAACTTATTTGAGGGTAAGGTTTGCAACTTATTCTCAAATGGTGCACGGGAATAAAGTTCTTTGTAGTGTAATTACAACTTTTCTATAACTTTAAGTTTGTTTAAAATATTTTTAAAGCTTTTTAAAAACACGAAAAAAAATACTGCAGTTTAATTGGATATAGGGTGAGTCTAGAATGATTTCAGGTTTCCGGCATGAGCAAGTGAATGGGTATTAATACCATTCAACAAGACCCTAGAATAGAAGGAATAGCTTAGGATTGGCTTTTCAGTGTTGTTTTGCTGAGGCCAGGAGTGGGGGTAGAAGATTAGGGGGACACATGGGGGGATGTTAAATTCAATTTAAGGTAGCTACTGGCAGAAAGCTGAGGATCCAGGTCTGGCACTCAGGAGTCTGGGCCAAAGATGCACACTGACAAACTATCAGTGTGTAGGGGACAGTAGAAACTAAGGTGTGACTAAGATCACACGGGGAGAGTTTATACTCCACCACATCCTGTAAACAATCTGAGATGACCTACAGGGGGATGGCCCCGTGGCCAAGTGCTTAAGTTCAAGCACTCCACTTTGAGAAAGGCCCAGGGTTTCACTGGTTCGAATCCTGGGCGCGGACATGGCACTGCTCGTGAGGCCACGCTGAGGTGGCGTCCCACATGCCACAGCTAGAAGGACACACAACTAAAATATACAATTATGTACTGGGGGGATTTGGGGAGAAAAAAAATAATAATAAAGCACAGATGACCTACAGAAATACATATAGTTAAAAGAATAAGAAATATACATGTAAACTGAGGGAGTAAGAAAAAAAAATAAAAAGAGGAAAAATGAAGCCATGGAAAATAATAGCATACAAAAATGCATAATACCAAAAAAATGTGTATAAAAATAATAGCTTACCACAAAAACTGCATACAGCTCATAGAGCTAGAAGTCAAGCATGGCCCGAAGGTTCTTGAAAGGCAACCCAAGGAGAACGTACAGCAAAGAGGAGCCTCTAAATGCTGCATTTGAACACCCATCTACCAGAGAGTATGTGCTTCTTTTGTTAGCATTTACTAACACTTTAAATCTTACACCTACCTTATGAAAGAAAACAAGAGTATACTATTCTCTGTTTGCTATCAAAATAGGCTTATATTTTAACACGATATGAATAAAACAGCTCTAATGTTTTTCAGTCATTAAAACACAAATATATCTATAACTATGAATGCTTTCTCTTCATTTATAGGACCTGGAACAAATTAAGAATATTAACAACAGTAACTAACATTTGCATGGGGTTTACAGTTCGGAAAGCATTTTTATTCACTGTACATTATTGCATTCAGTCATACCATCAAGTGTGACAGGCAAGGCCGGCACAGACTTCATTTTACAGGTTAGCAAATAGGTTCAGAGAGGTTAAATTACTTATCCAAAATTACACGGCTGATGAGAAGAATTTGGACTGTAACTCCAGTTTTCTGACTCCATAGTTCACTCACTCATTTATTCCACCATCCATTCAAATATTTATTGAGCACCTCTCGTAAAACATTGCCTATTCTGTATTGTTGCTGTGAAAATCAAATAAAAGAACTGTTTACAAAGAGTGAAGCCTACACCAATATTAGCTATTTTCAAAGTATCATCATTAGATTCTCCTCCTAAAGATATTAGCCCTGCTTACAATTTTGGGAAACCAAATATGATATGGAAATAGAAAACGTGCATGAAATTTGGTTGGCACATATTGGAAAATGCATGTTTAGGAGGAGAGGAGTAGACTAAGATGAAGCCGGGATAGGTCAGGGATGGATCACGGAAGACCTTATTTGCCCTGCTAACGAGCTTGATTTTAGCTTGCAGTGATAACAGGACACAGATAGGTGTAAGAAGGGGAGTGCTGTGGTCTCAGCTGTGCTTCTGAAAGATCCCTCAGATGACAACATTAAATATGGACGTGAAGGAAAGCATGAAGGCCAGTTAGGAGGTTGTCATAATCACCTTGGAAAAAGTGGGGGCACACCTGAGCTAATTGAAGGTGGCCACTTAACTTTATGCTAATTTTAATCTGCAACATTATGTTGTCTCTGGTCTCTAAAGGCCTGGGGTAAACTGAGGCAGGTCAATAGGCCCTTTGAAAGACCAAGTGTTAAACAATTTCTACAATCGTACTACAGAAAACTGAAAAACTAAAACAGAATCATCCCTGGGACTTTTGTTTCTACAACAGAGTTAAACAGTATAATTACTGTTCTTATTAATCTACAGGGAGCCTACTTTAAAGTCATTAGTTCATTGTTTCTTTTTAATCTGAACGATTCTTGGTAATTAAAGTTTTTATCAGTTACAGAATTCTCTATAATGAAATAGAACAGCTGACTTCAGATGCATTATGCTTTAAGCAAAAAGTAACACTCATTAACAAGATTACCTGTTGTGATTAAATAAATACAAACTGTTTGCAAAGTTTGTAAATGAGTACAACAGCATAAAAGTAAAACTTACTGTTTAGCACAAACCTTATTTTCTTAAGTCTTCAAGCCCATGTAGGTAACAGGGCAATCCCCCATTTTTCACAGCTTCCCATTTCCCCACTGCATTGCCTAATAAACACCTATACTTCACTTTCTGCTGTTTTAACTTCCTCAATTCTATTTGCTAATAATGTCTAAGCATTGAACAAAACAGCAGCACATGAAAGCAAGCCTGTGTCCTCTGCTTTACAGTGCTCTGCATGGCACAATAGAGTTTTTAATAGTGCATCAGGTCGTAAAAGTTGTACATATTATGAAATCTCAAGACGGCTATTTTGTGGAAAACACATTAATTATATTTACAAAAAGCTCTTAACAAATCTTTAGTGAAGGCTGCAATTAATTTATGGAGCCATGAAAAGTCTACAAAGGGTATCAGTGATAATACTAGAAAAGAGGAAAGAGTTTCATCTGGCCTTAAACAGCAAAGTTCATGTCTAATTTGACTGGTAAGAGTCAGACCACAGACTCTATTAAACTTGGAAGGGATCTTAAAGGCAGCTCAGTCCAATGCCTAGGCTCCCACTTCAGGAGTAAAAATCCCATGTAAGACCCTGACCAACGCTCATGTAGCCTATTCTGCCAACTCAATTTATTTAAGAAAAATTCTCCTTCAAATATTCAAGTTTCAATTTGGCAGTTAATTTCAGTCTGCAGTTAAAAGGCACTAGCTGTCAGTCAGATCTCTCACCCAGTTCCCTCCTGAAAAGAAAAACTGACAGATCACAGGAGCTTTCTTTTGTAAACCAATTCTGGAACTTTCATGCTTCTTATTTGTTAGGTTAAAGGTTAAATTGCTGACCTGTGCCCTCCTGCTTAGCGGCCTTCCCCTTTTTCTGTAAAGCTTTATTTTGGGGCTGTATTTACATGGATTAGTCCTTTTTCACGCTAAGAAGGAATCTGTTCACAGCCAAAGCCTTAGTTCTGGTTGTACAAAAAGCAGCCACAATTATTCACCACCAGACAATGACCATATTGTGGATTTACAAAAAACCCACCCCAGCCATGGAAAGATCTGTTCTTGCTGCACAAAACAATGGAAGAAAAATCTTATCAAGCATTCAAGAGAAAGCAAACAAAGCAAGCCCACTGTGAACTTGATGAAGATGTCAAGCTCCTTTAAAATATATATATATAAATCAACAAAGAGGGGTTTTCTTGTAAAGTCTTGGGAGTGAGACTTTTTCTACTCTGAGTTTCCCTTTCTGGTTAAACACAGCCAGTAGCAGCAAGACATTGACAGCCAAGACCAGCAAATGCTGCCATTTTCTAAGCACACTTACAGACACATTTTTAAATGCACAATGCAAAGAGGCTTTCCTTTCCAAATATGCCCAGCGCAAATGCCAGGCAAATCATTTTCAAGCTAGTCCCTTACTACACAAGTTCTTTCAGCAAAGGCAAATTCTTGTCCCAATTTCTAAGGAATGAACACAGGCTACCTCCCCAAGGCCTAACTTACTAAGTTCTTAAAAAAAAAAAAAAAAGGTCATTGGGTTTAATCAAACCATAGCTCCCACAATATTCTTCATCTGACACCCATGAAGTATTATACACACCCTGTTTCTTTGGGGTGGGTTTGAATGACAGTCCCAAGTCACAGAAACAAACTTTCACTGGGAACACTTTCTGTAAGGTGAGGACTTCACAGCTGCTACAGAAGCTAACTCCAATCCAGAACACAGCTGTCTAACAAGACATGAGAGCAAATACAAAGAATTTCTCCTGCCAAGTCTTTTAGGCAGGTGGTTTCTATCCTCTTTAGGTTAAAATAACCTAAATCCACCATCAGCAGAATTCCCCCCAAGTAAAATTTGAAAGTAAAACTTAATCACTGATAGAAGCAGGCATTAAAAGCAACCTAAGAATCTCTAAAATATAACTAAATTTTTTTTAAAGAAATGATACTTTAATTCATCACAGAGCAAAATACTAATATAGCAATTTTTTTTAACTCAGAAATTGCTCACTGTAAGCCTTCTTACAAATTTTGGACTTAGAGAAACATTTCCATCTGTAACAGTTTACCTTTGACACAGCCCTTCTCAGCCCTCTCTCTGGTCCACTGTCTGCCTCTCCATCTCCCCACCCTTCCCCATGCCCTCAGCCAAAACAAGGAGGCAATACCAAAGATGTGATCACAAAAGTCCACAAACCTGAGAGTAGTATTAATTTGTCTTATTTTTAAATGAATTGAATTTATATGTATAAAAATAGGGAACTGGCTAATCAAACTATAAAACCCTGATGGAGTCTTCAAAAATTGATTAATAAACATTAAGGTCTTACTTTTTCTCATTTAAAATTGTACACCTGCAACTATGTCAAATGGGAATATTCAAAACTTTAAAGCGGGATTGTGATAGAGGTGATTTTATTCTCTCTCTTTCAAACTTACATTTTTGGTCTTTTTTACAGTATTTTTCAGTGTAGCAATCAGTGCTGTGAAAATGAGACAATTCTAGCCAATGGCCCTACTTAGATGGCCGTGACAACTACAGAAAACATTTCAGTGCAAAACCAATGCACAGTGTCTCAGAAGTTTGCTTACTTTGCATTAGGAAATTTATGATCCCAGAGAAAATTAGGATGGCACTACAAGGACCAGAACACAAAGTAGGAAGTACTTAAACTCCTCACCAACTTCTAGGAGGAACCAGATTAGGGCACAAGCTACACTCAGAGTTGATTCAAATGTAAATGCTCTGCTTCCTCTCACACAATGATAAACTCCCTCAGAGTTAATAGTTTCTCCCTAAGAGATTCATCTCTCTTTTCAACTTAGAGGTATGTTTTGGAGAAAAGGAAGAAACACATGGTGGGGCTTAGAGCAAAACCTTTTAAATTCTTTGTCATAAAAGCTGCAGAGTAAACTACATTTCCTTTACTAATCCTTGGAACACTTGTTAAACTTGAGTGCGCTGACAACTTTGCCATTGCAATCACATTTTGGTTTCTAACAAGTTAAAAAAAAAATACTTTGGTTGTACTAAATTGTATTACCATCTTTCTTGAACACCAAGTGAGAATTTATGCTGCCTTCACAAACTGTTGAAAGAGACTCTCTCTAGGGAGAAATAACTTTTGGCACACTGCATAGCAAAGCTAAAGTTACAAAAGCAGGCTAAAATCTCTCTTTCACCACACATATATTTTCATTTTCATTCTTATTCTCTCTCAATCTCTCACATACACACACACACATACACTCTCACCAACACGTAAACACAAAAACAAGCTATGTTCTCTATAGAAAGCCGAGTATCACATAGGAACCGTCTTAGAAGACCCTCACTTTAAGTTCATATTCTGGAAAACTTTTAAATTAAGTATATGAGTGTCTTTTAAAAAGCAGCTTTGGCATGGCTTTGGAAATACATTAACAAAACTCCACACCGCTTTACAAAAAAAAAATACAGAAAATCACTACCAAGCATTCCAAAGACTCTATAGTCCCCCCAGTTATGAAAAATAATATAGGTGTTCTTTTGTGTCAGAAGGCTGAAAGAGTGGAAAATAATGATTTGATGTGACAGAGAAAGAAAGAAAACTAGGCACTGTTTGTTATTTTATAGTTAGTATTTTATTTAATCCTCTCGGCAACCCTAAAAGACAAACTCTATCTAAATTCATATTTGCAAATGAGAAAACTCAACAAAAAAAATGAATAACTGCCCCAAGGTCAGATTGCTATTCGTTACAGACCCAAGTCCAAAGCTCCTTCCACTACACCCACTGCTTCTGCTAGAGGAAAGGGTAGGGAAACAGCTATGAGTGAGACAGATTCCCATGATGCCAGACCACCAGGCAGTTTCCCAGGGGTGGCAGAAAAGCCTAAAATTCAAAAAGTATGGGCTGCCACCGAGGCCTGGGGTAAATGCCTCATTGTACTCTGGGAAGTCTGATGGACACTTACTAAATGGAGAGGAAAAGGCATTCCTCGCCTAGTGAGATGAATGTGAGCGTGCCTTCCTTTAAACTTTTCATCCTGAGCACATCCACTCATAGAAAAGGCAGAAAAATATCTTCCAGAACAATCACTGGAGAGAAAATTGCAAAGATAACTCTTGCTTCTAACATAAATGCCCTCCCACTAGTCCTACCCAAGGCTTTTCATTAAAAAACAGAATATAGCAAATTGAACAGCCATTCAACTTACTGGAAATGAGGTATTTATCAACAGTAAAACTGCAGAGACTAATCAAAATATCAGGGTTCACTGAAATCCCATCCAACAAGTATGTATTGAGTGCCTACTGTGTACCACTCACTGTTCCTGGTGCTGAGGACCCACCAGCGAACCAAGTAAACAAAGATCTCTGCCTCACGGAACTCACAGACTGAGTATGATCGTACAGGTGGCCCTCAACTGATCCCAATCTCACTAAAAGTCATATTTTTTATTCAGAAAAAGAGAAATAAACTCCTCCTCCACAGCTTTGCAAATGCTTTGCCTTGTGTCTGGAATACCCACTCCCACCCCCAGCACCTATCACACCACAGTCTTGTAATAAATATTGCTGAATGGATGAAGTGTGATATGAAAAAAATTTCGAAATAAAAAGGGACAAATGTAGCAGTGGTCAGCCCTAAATTTCAATTTAAAGTGGGTCTAGATGTGAGCTTTTATCCTCCAGCAGATCCAGAGAAGCCCAAATGAAACCTGAGTCAACTCAACATTCATTCAGCAAATACTGGAGAAATTAGGTAGGCTTGTTCCAGGGTCCACCCCAGGGATTAAGAACTTTTAAAAAACCTAAACTGAACTTGCTGGGGCAGCTGGAGGCAAGCAAGAAACCCAGTCAAGGCTTATACAGGCCGTGGGCCTAGAACTGCCTTAGACCTGATCCCAGTGTCCTGCTGTGAGTGTGCAGACGGAGAGTCTACAACAGGAGCAAGAGAGATTTCCCCAGTTCAGACCCCCGACAATCTTCAATTCAAACAAATCAAACTCATTTTTCTTTAATGACAGTTCAAACGAGAGGTACTCTGTGCCACATCCTGTGCTTAATTCTTCAATTTTTTTTTTCTCATTTCTCTCATTTTTTCCACAGGGCTATGAGGTACGATCATCATCATCCCCATTTTACAGCTGAGGAAACTAAGACAAGGAGAGAGATTAAGTAATTTGCCCAAAATCACACAAGAAAATAAGTCATAAGTGGTAGAGTTGGAATTTGCACACAGATGAACTGATTCTAGAAATTATGCTCTTAACTTGATTTTGCTAATATTTTTGGAGTTTTGGGGGGGGATGGGGAAGACCTCCTATTAACCAAATATTTAGTAGGAAGAAGGAATAAATTAAATGCTCTGCTTAGCTGATTTTCTACTTCATTGAGAGTCATCATGAAAATATTTTTCATTTCAGTCTTTGTAGAAAATCTTTCCCAAATACTTTTGTCAATTTTCCTTTCATAGTAAGTACAACCTAACAAACTAACGGAACTCTTTGATGCTCTAGAAGCCAATTCCATCATTCTGAGTATCAGTGATGATTACTGCTGAGGACGGAAACCTGGGCTAAACATACATCAACTATAGACCATATTCCAGAAATGGGCTGTTTTGATAAATCTCTGATACCAGCTTATTCTCTTGGCATCTAGCTCTTCTCACAAGTAGACAGTTTAAATAAAAAATTCTGGTAACTGGGAACTCATCATTGGGGTCTTGTCAAAGTGTAACTGTGACATATAAGTGTAGGAAAAAAATACATAGGCTGATCATTTGAAATTATCCATGTGTCAAAGTGTGTTTTTCTGAAAACAACTCAGAATTAATCTTACATTTTCTGAAAAAGAAAATTGGTCATTCAGTCTTCTTTTCACCAAGTAATTTCATATCTTCATCTCACTATTATTCTAGCATTTGACCCCTTTCAAAAGGAATTTAAACTAATTCTATCAGAAAGAAGATTTAATCTCTCAACAAAATCACAATTGCAGAAAGTTTTATTGTTTGGTTTTAGTTTGGAGTTTGAGGTTTTTTGGTTTTTACTTAAGGATGATGTTGAATTAAGTCACTACAAGAACGCCTAATTTGTAGCAGTTTCTGTGTTAGGCATTTTAATACATATTGTCTCTAGTTTACAAAACAACATGCCAAATAGATATAAGTCCCATTTCAACAATCGGCAAACTAGAATTCAGTTTAAATAACTTTCCCAAGGTCAAACAAATAGTGAGTGGCAGAAGAAATATGATTTCAAAGCCTACAGTCTTTCCATAACATTGTTTTTTATTACAAATTATCCATGAAGATAATGACTGTTATAATTTAAACAGCAATTCATTTGGATCTATTTTCTCTTCAAATAAGACTTTGTGACAGCATAAAATTCTAATGCCTTAGAACACATTAAAGGTAAGAAAACTGTCTTTAAATCAAGAAACTTCCTAAAGTTTCCTGCTGAGAAAAGCAAGCTCATAGTGGTACCTTCAGTAAAACTTTCTTTTCCTAACAAAAGTCTTTGAGCAGACTGCATGTTTCCAACGTAACATAAAGAAGGAAATGCAAAACATGTTATGAAACAATACCAAAAGAAGTTCAAAAGCTAGAATCCAATTTCCCAAAGGTTAAAAAAAAAAAAGTCTGCTAAGCATTTACACGAGGTCTAGTTCCTATTTCACAGTGCTTACGCTCCACTTTCTATAGTCTAGCACAGGGCTGAACCTGAAGTGAGTGCTCAAAGAATAAGTAACTAAAGAACTAAACAAAACTTAGATGTGTGATAGTAAGACCTTAGTCATGTAGACTTCTGGGGAAATTAGGCTTATACGAGAAAGCTGAAGACCTCCATTTTTAAGCATTGAAACTTAATCATTTCAGTTGTAAATCTTTCCAAACTAGATTATACATTGCACTGCTTTTTTGAAAAGAATATTTTGAATAAAATATTTTCTTCAGGACTGTAATGGACATCTGTTTTGGCTGCCCAGCATCCATTCTCGCTCCTGGTAATAGCACCAGATTTTCCTCTAAGGAACTACCCTGCCCATTTTCAGGCTATAGAATCCAGGTGGCACTGAACAGGTCCCCACAAAAATACTCCATCATCCCTGACATGAACAGACATTTCTCAAAAAAAGATATGAATATGGCCAATAGACACATGAAAAGATGTTCATTATCGCTAATCATCAGGGAAATGCAAATCAAAACTACACTAAGATATCACCTTACACCCGTTAGATTGGCAAAAACATCCAAAACCAAGAGCGACAAATGTTGGAGAGGTTGTGGAGAAAAAGGAACCCTCATACACTGTTGGTGGGAATGCAAACTGGTACAGCCACTATGGAAAACAGTATGGAGATTTCTCAAAAAGTTAAAAATAGAAATACCCTATGACCCAGCCATCCCATTACTGGGTATCTACCCTAAGAACCTGAAATCAGAAATCTCAAGAGTCCGTTGCACCCCTATGTTCATCGCAGCATTATTTACAATAGCCAAGACGTGGAACCAACCTACATGCCCAGAAACTGATGATTGGATAAAGAAGATGTGGTATATATACACAATGGAATACTACTCAGCCATAAAAAAGACAAATTGGCCCATTCACAACAACGTTGATGGACCTCGAGGGTATTATGTTAAGCGAAATAAGCCAGTCAGAGAAAGACGAACTCTATATGACTCCACTCATAGGTGGAAGTTAGTATATTGATAAGGAGATCTGATCGGTGGTTACCAGGGAAAAGGTGGGGTGGGGGGAGGGCACAAAGGGGGAAGTGGTGTACCCACAACATGACTAACAAAAATGTACAACTGAAATCTCACAAGGTTGTAATCTATCATAACATTAATAAAAAAAAAAAAATACTCCCTCATCCCTGAATCAGTATCTCAGAGTCACCCACCCAGAATTATAGTGATTGGTTCACAGATAGGCCTATGGCTCAAAGGGGGCCTATTACAATCGGCCCTGAGACTATAGCTCAAAATAATGTAAGACACTCTTTTTCCACTTGGGTGACCGACACGGTAGAATGTAAGCTAGGATTTGCTAGTTGCCATCTTTGCCATTGTATAGGGAGCACTTGTCCAGAAATGAACCCAACACAGAAGACAGAAAACCATAGATAAAGAGATGACAAATTTCTAAAAATATAAGTAGAACACCTAGATCCAGCTAAACCCAAAGCCAGTTTTACCACTGAACTTCTCACTAGTGAGAGCCAATAAATTCCCTTTTTTGCTCAAGCCAGATTTCATTGGGCTTCTGCCGACAAAAAGAATCCTGACTAAATACAGTGATTCAATGTCATCAACATGATCAGTAACTGCACTGAGCAATATAATACACAAAAATCTTCAGGGCAAACCAAAGCACGTGGGGCATAAGCTAAGAGCTTTTCCATGAATAAAGGATTTAAGTTTGAATACATGAATTCTGAGAACTCTACTTGGGCTAGTTACTTTTACTTACTTCCCACTTTTCAGCTGTGTTAGCTTGAGTACAGTTGCTAATGGAAGAGTTCTACACAGATTGAACTCTTGCCTTAAAAAATATATAATAAAGGGATGGCACAGTGGTGTAGTGGTTAAGTTCACACGCTCTGCTTTGGTGGCCCAGGTTTCACAGGTTTGGATCCCGGGATGCAGACCTACACACCACTTGTCAAGCTATGCTGTGGCAGCATCCCACATACAAAATAGAGGAAGACTGGCAACAGATGTTAACTCAGGGATAATCTTCCTCACCAAAAAAAAATATATATATACATATACACACATATAAAAAAATAATTTGAAATAATAGCTACTTAAGTATAAATCTAACAAAAATATGTACAAGAACTATATGAGGAGAACTACAAAACACTGATGAACAAAATCAAAAAACTAAATAAACGGAGAGAGACTCCATGCTCACGCATTAAGAAGACAATATTGGCAAGATGTCAGTTCTTCGCAACTTGATCTAAAGATTCAATATAAATGCAATCAAAATACCAGCAAGATATTTTGTGGATATCAACAAACTGATTCTAAAGTTTATATGGAGAGAAAAAAGACCCAGAACAGCCAACACAATACTGAAAGAGAAGAACAAACTCAGAGAATAGACACTGACTTCAAGACTTAATATAAAGCTACAGTAACCAACACAGAATGGTCTGGGTGAAAGAATAGACAAATGAACAATAGACCAAGATAGTTTTTCCAACAAACAGTGCTGGAACAACTGGATATCCACATGCAAAACACTGAATCTAGACACAGACCTGCCTTTCACTCTTCATAAAAATTAACTCAAAGTTAATCAGAGACCGAAATGTAAATGTAAATGTAATGTAATACAAAACACAAAACTATAAAACTCCCAGAAGATAACATAGGAGAAAATCTAGATAACCTTGGGTATGGTGATGACTTTTTAAATTCAACACCACAGGTACAATCCATGAAAGAAATAATTGGTAAGCTAGACTTCATTAAAATTTACAATTTCTGCTCTGCCAAAGACAATGTCAAGAGAACGATGACAAGCCACAGACTGGAGGAAAATATTTGCAAAAGACACATTTGTTATCCAAAATATACAAAGAACTCTTAAAACTCAACAATAAGAAAACAACCAACCTGATTTAAAAGATGGGCCAAAGACCTTAACAAACATCTCACCAAAGAAGTTATACAGATGGCAAATAAGTAAATGAAAAGATGTTCCACATCATATATCATCAGGGAGATGCAAATTACAACAACGAGATACGATTACACACCTATTATAATGGCCAAAATCCAGAACACTGACACCACCAAATGCTGGTGAGGATATGGAGTAGCAGGAACTCTCATTCATTGCTGGTGGGAATGCAAAAATGGTACAGCCACTTTCTTACATAACTAAACATATGCTTACCATATGATCCAGCAATCACGGTCCTATTTACCTGAAGGAGTTGGAAACTTATGTCCACACAAACACCGGCACATGGATGTTTATAGCAGCTTTATTCATAACTGCCAAAACTTGGAAGCAACCAAGATGTCCTTCAGTAGGTGAATAGATAAATAAACCGTGGCACATTCAGGCAATGGAATATGATTCAGTGCTAAAAAGAAATGAGCTGGGGCTGGCCCTGTGGCCGAGTGGTTAAGTTCGCGCGCTCTGCTGCAGGCAGCCCAGTGTTTCGTTGGTTCGAATCCTGGGCACGGACATGGCACTGCTCATCAAGCCACGCCGAGGCAGCGTCCCACATGCCACAACTAGAAGGACCCACAACAAAGAATATACAACTATGTACCGGGGGGCTTTGGGGAGAAAAAAGAAAAAAATAAAATCTTTAAAAAAAAAACAAAAGAAATGAGCTATCATGCCATGAAAAGACATGGAGGAACCCTAAATGCATATTATTAGCTGACAGGAGCCCATCTGAAAAGGCTACATACTATACAATTCCAGCTATATGACATTCTGGAAAAGGTAAAACTATAGAGACAGCAAGAAGATCAGTGGTTGCCAGGGGCTGGGGGTAGGGGGCGTGGAGCAATAAATAGAGCACAGAGGATTTTTAGGGCAGAGAAAATACTCTGTAAGATACTCTAATGAAGGATACATGTCATTATACATTTGTCCAAACTCATAGAAAATACAATGCCAAGAGCAAACCATGACGTAAACAATGGACTTTGGGAGATAATGATGTGTCAATGTAGGTTCATCAATTGTAACAAATGTACCACTCTGGTGGGGGATGTTGATAATGGCAAAGGCTGTGTACGTGTGGGACCGGGGGTATATGGCAAATCCCTATCTTCCTCAATTTTTCTGTGAATCTAACACTTGTCTAAAAAAATAAAAGCTTTCAAAACAAATGATAAATAACAACAGCTCCCATTTATTAAGAACTTTCCACATCCCATGCACTGTGCATTCCCATTTAATCCTTTCAACTGAATAAAGTAGGTACTGTTAGGGCCCCTGTTTTATAAGTGAGAAAATGAGGCTCTGAGATTGGAATTTTGAGGGAATTAAAAAATTTAAAAAATCAACAAACTCACTGCTCTCAGGGATTTTATCATTTAGTAGATCAATGAATTCCTGGTCCACCTAGAGGGCCAACAGCCTAACACTGTGAACCACAAATACAGCAAGAAAAACCACACTGTCATGAATTACCAAAAATTGTAAGACTCTCCTATATCATAATTTATACCCAGATGGTCTCTAAATTGTACACTTTAGGAGCAGGAAGAAATCTGGAATCAGCTTCAAATAACTAAACATTAATTAAGAAAATATATGGCTCACTTTGTTACTTTTTAAGAACAGCAATTCAAAGTCATTCTACATAACCAGTTTAGAGCATCAGCACAGCATAATAAAAAGCACAAGTTTCAAGCAACGATATACAATCATGGTAAAATTCAAAACGTGATCTCAGTAGAAAAAGGCAACTTGAGAGAGGCATACAGGGGGGCTTCAAAGATACAAAATGTTCTATTTCTTGAGTGGTGGGTACACGCATTCTCATTTATTCTTTAAACTGTACATATACATGCACACATATTATATAATTTGTCCCACAGTTTTCATAAACTTTTAAAGAATATAGTCACACTAGAGTTTAAATTCCAACTCTGTCCTTTGGACCAGATGCTTCCTATCTCTAAGCTTTAATCGTTCAATACTTGTCGAGGGGCTACCATATGCCAGGTACTATTCTAGCTGTTGGTAATGAAAGATCATTTCCACCCTCATGGAACCCTATTTTTTTTTTACCTATATAATCGAGATAATACTACTTACTTCATTAGATGGTGTGCAGAAGCTTTATTACAATGAACTCTCACTAGGTTCACCTCCAGTTTAAAGAAACCATCATTATAACAATCCTCAGCAAAGATATAAGGAACATGACCATTCTCAAAGCTATCTCTGACTTTTTAAAACAAGCTTAAAAAGTACAGTGAGATGAGGTTCCATGCTTCCACCCCAAACAAGACATTTTCTAACTGGCATATCAAGTACTTAGAGTCAGGAAAAATTACAAAGACTTTTAAGTAATCCATGTCTCCCATGTGAGTGGTAATTTGTCCCTACTACACTACTACAAATCAGGGTATGTATCTTAATACTCCATACAATAGATTCACTTTCACTGGAAAATTCAAGAAAAATAAGGAAAAGCTAAAGTAATCATGCTGACTCATCCAAAAAGAAAGAAAAAGTATAAGAAACCTTTATATAGTTCATGAACGTAAACTGCTTCTCCCCTGATAGTCTATACAAGCCTGATTTTTCTTCCCCCACATTACTGATTTTTCTAACTACTACATACGCAGGCAATATTAGCCAGTTATTTTGAGGAAGATGCCACAGGAATGAAGCTAAAATCCTGATTCTACAACTTGTGGTTTTCTGACCTGAGTAAGTAAGTTAACCTCTCTGAGCCTCAGTTTCCAGAAAAATAAGACCCATCTTGGAGGGCTGTTTAAGTTTTAAGGAAGTAAAATTAAGAAAAGTGACTGGGACATAATAAGGACTCAATAAAAGCTATTTTATTACCATTCTTCAAAAGTTTGCTGTGATTTATCTTATTATTATTGAAAAGAAAGATGATAAATTTAGTTAATACCTCTAAGACTATTTTAATCTGTAGTAAAAACAACTCTCAAAAGGGCCTTTCCTTGCTACTCTACCTACGAAGAGACAGCAAAAAAATTGTTTATTTTTTAAGTCGATTTTTAAAAAATATCTAATAATATTGAGCATCCGCTGTGATCACAGATTCAGGCAAACCCCCTAGAATTAGAGTCCCGTAAAGTAAAAGCTAAAGTTTAAAATAACAAATCTGGTTCTCAATTCCTTAATTTGGCCAAGTCTCAGTTTTCTCCCTGATACTACTAATACAGAAATGTGAACAGATATTTAAGAGATTTTAAAGATTTTCCTTTTTTTTTTTTTTTAAGATTACTGCTTAACACCAAGATAGCTGAAAAACTCAGCTAACCAAAGTACCATGTGTTAAGCTTTCCTTTCACAGAGCTCTCACACAGTTTCTCAACTTGACTATCCACTTCTTTTTAAAAAGTGGCCATTGGGCTAATGCAATAAAAATGCTGGGAGGGGAGCTGACACAGGAGGAAGCCGGTCTGCCCACAGTCTTGAGAACCTGATGCTGCCACTCTCCCAGTGCTAAGCAGCTCTCCAAGAAGAGTGCCCGAAGCAGGCTCAGAAATGCCAGCTGTAACGAGACACTTGTATTTGAAATGCATTCCAGAGTTTCAGCATGGTCAGTACCATCTGATTGTGGGACTGGGCAGGCTCATCCCTCTTGCAAGAGCACCCTCTTCCGAGACCTTCAGTCAGACAGGCTAAACTCAGCTTTGGGAGCTTTCACAACTTGAGACAACTGTACTGGTTTTCTGGGATCCCTATCCCTATCCCTAAAGGTGAGTTCTTGAACAAATACACAAATTAGAGTACACAAAAGGGAAGGTGGAAAAAAAGAAAGCATAAAAAAGTTAAGAGCAAAGTAAATCAAAGATCTTCTCAAAATGATCTGACTTCTTTTTAAAGCATTAAAATGACATACCTAAATTACAAGCATTATACACAAAATGTTCACTGGCATTATTTACAACAGGAGAACTCTGGAAACAATCTAAAGATCCAGTTATAAGTAACTATAGCACATAAATATGATGTAGTAACTCACTGCAAATGAAATGACTTTTACAAAGCTATATTAATAATTTTAGGAAAACCTTAATGATTAATTTGGGGGGGGAGCAAAGATAATGCACACATATAGCAGGAGTTTGGGGAAAAAGTTTATATATTTTATTTACACACACTCACACACAAAAGAAGACTACAAAGAAATAAATATACCAAAACATTAACAGTAGTTATCACTGAGTGATTTTTCTCTTTATAATTTTTTAAAAATTTTTAAATTTTATACATACTAAGACTAATCAGAAAACAAATACTAAAAATTCAAAGATGAATTAAAAAAACACACACCAGGATAATCTATCAATATGTACTCAAAAGACTTGAGCAAATTTTTAGTATTCTTTTAATTTACAATGAGAACATAATATACAGTATAAGAAAAATTGTAAGAATGAGACTCCCACAGAAGTTTATAGAACAAAATGTATACTAAATCCTCCAATTAAAGACCCGTAAAGTAGTTTCAGTGCTTTCTAACCCACCTTCTCACAGCAGGGAATTAATCCCTCTTGGGGATGCAAACAAACTTCAAAGGGAAGATTATGCCCAGACACTAGTACTGTGTGGCGTAAGGTTTTTACCTAAGTTTGCTCAGATACTTGGGCAGAGATCAGAGATGCAGAGCCAAGGAACAAAGACCAATCTTAAGGCAGATTCTTTGCAATCATTTAAAATGGAAAAAGAATGCCTTAAATCACATCAGAAAAAGGCAAATATAATAAGTTTTATTAAAAACAAATGAGAAGGTTGTAGAAGTAGATAAAAGGTACCTAAAATCAAATAAGTGACAGCTTATTCACTGGTACTAGCAGCTAGGGAATCTTACAAATTCCCAAAGAAATTAAGCAGCACCATGAGTTCAGTTTGTGTACCCAAATCTTATTTGTATGATGTTTGCAAGGTGTCCCATTCAGTGTCATAGGCCTTGATGCAATGTCTAAGTACAACTGATAGATCACATGTCCCTTCCATGGATGTCATGGAATGCTCTTCAGAGCACAGGATACATGCGAGTTTACAAAATGTGTCTTCAGGAATTCAGGATTATTAAATGTAATCAATGGGAGAAAGAACTGTCCTTAAAGTCCAGTAATATTTCTTACCAGCCTTTCTCAGATCTGTCATCTTTTTTTTTTAAAGCCCCCCGGTACATAGTTGTATATTCTCTGTTGTGGGTCCTTCTAGTTGTGGCATGTGGGATGCCGCCTCAGCGTGGCTCAATGAGCAGTGCCATGTCTGCGCCCAGGATTCGAACCGACGAAACACTGGGCCACGCGCAGCAGAGCGCGAGAACTTAACCACTCGGCCACGGGGCCGGCCCCCTGATCTGTCATCTTTTTATTGTGAGGTAATTTTTTAGGTATGATTTAGAAGCACCTAATCTTTTTATAAAAATATAAGTAGAGGAGCAGCATATCTTAATAATTTGGCTTTATTTAGTTTCCCAATTTTTAAAAATCATGGATTAAGGAATCAAATTTGGAGTTTAACTTTTCTGGATACTTTCTGGATATAATCTAACAGAAAACTAAAATCCTTGATAGATTAAAGACCTAAATGTGAAAGGCAAAAACTATACATTTCTTAGAAGAAAACATAGCAAAATATCTTTATATCTGTAGAGGAGGAAAATATTGATAAATTGTACTAAATTAAAATCAAGAAGTTTTGATTAATGATACCATAAAGAGAGCGAAAGACAAACCATAAGGGGGAAGAGACTTAAAGAGGCTCTGAAAACAAGCTCAGGGCCATTTGGGCAAGAAATCCGGAGATCCTAGGTACTCAAAGCATGGTCTGAGATGGAAAGGTTCAGGCCTCAAGTGGGCATGTCCCAGTGGCCCCACAGACTCCTTTCCCCAGGGAAGAGGGCCAAAGCAGGGTCCTCTAAAGCATAAGGCCAGGGCAGGGATCCCTTTTGCCAGGACCGTTATTTCCTCAGAAGCAGGCAACATTATATTTCTTAACCTGGATATATAATTTTATAATTATTTGTTAAACTGCACATATAGATTTTATGTACTTTTTCCACAAACAATGGGACAGACATTGTGTGCCTGCTGATATGATACACAATATCACATTTGAGATACTCCTGTGAAAATCCATAACCTGAATCTAATCATGAGCATAGAATCAGATCAAAATCCAAGGAATTTCTACAAAACAGACATGAATTCTTCAAAAATATGTCACAAAACATAAAGAAATATCAATGTTAAATTTTCTTATTGCAATAATTGTACTAGAGTTATGTAAGAAAACGTCCTTATCCTTAGGAGATATATTCTGAAATATTTAGGAGTGGAGGATCACAATGTCTGCAACTTATTCTCAAACGGTTCAGCAAAAAATAATATGAATATAAATACAGTAAGAAAGCTAATATGGTAAAATAGTAACAATTGATGAATCTAAGAAAAGGGCATATGCACTTGCCTATTCTTTTTTTTTTTTTTTTTTGAGGAAGATTAGCCTGACCTAACTACTGCCAGTCCTCCTCTTTTTGCTGAGGAAGACTGGCCCTGAGCTAACATCCATGCCCATCTTCCTCTACTTTATACATGGGACGCCTACCACAGCATGGCCATGTCCACACCCGGGATCCGAACCGGCGAACCCTGGGCTGCAGAGAAGTGGAACGTGCGCACTCAACCGCTGCATCACCGGGCTGGCCCACACTTGCCTATTCTTGTAGCTTTTACCTTTTAAAATATTTTCAAAATAAGTTTAAAAATATATGGTAAAGGGTTAAGAAAAGAATTGTCTACAGGGAGAGGAATTAGATGACTGGGATAAGAGAGTAAGATAAAGACTTTTCATTTTGTTCATTCTTCTGTTTTACTTGTACTTTTCAAATTTTGTTCATATTCCCCAAAAAATTCATTTTAATTTTGGGCGAAAAAATCTTAGGACATTGAAATGGGAAACATTAGCAATGGTAGAAATAAGAAAAATTTTTGTCCTTAAATTTATCTGTCAAATCATGGCCATCACCAAATGGTTCATCTGTAAAGTCACCCCATAGACATGCTGCTGCGTGTACACACCTGGGAACAGATATCTACCCAATCCAATGGTTTGCACAATTAGAGGCATAACTTGACAGGGATGTTAACATTCTACTTCTAGAACAACCATAAATTTGTAACATGTTTCACAGCCTTCATTAGACAATCCAGAAAGTGGAACACATTCAATTATCTCACTTTTGCTATTAAGAGAAATTCATTCATTTTAACAAATATTAGTAACAATGTGCAAAGCCCTGCAGATGACATGGAAAGATGTGTACAACACGATCACTGTCCTCAAGAAGGAAAGTGAAGCACAGTGAAGAAGACTTGAATCAAAAATCCTAGCTATCCAGACAGAGAAAGACGAACTCTGTATGACTCCACTCATAGGTGGTAGTTAACATATAGACAAGGAGAACTGATCGGTGGTTACCAGGGGAAAGGGGGGGTGGGGGGAGGGCACTAGGGGTGAAGTGGTGTACCTACAACATGACTAATAATGATGTACAACTGTAATTTCACAAGGTTGTTAACTATCATAATCTTAATAAAAAAAAAAATCCTGGCTATTCCACACTGTAGCTATGTGATCTTGGTAAATTATTTGACCTCTCTGAGATTCTATTTTCTCATAGGTATAATGAAGATGTCACCCAACTATCTTTAAGGGTTGTACTGGACACACATGTAGGACAAAAGAACAACAGATACTCAATAAAAGGTGGCTGCTTTTATGAGTATTACAATCTAATTAAAATAATGAAATAGAAAATATGCCCAAGGTTGTATAGCCAATTAAGGGAAGAACCCAGTGGAATCCTGATTACTCCAAATTTCTATCCAAGTAAATTCACTCTCCCCAAACACCAAATAATATGCACAACTGTCTGTATGTGTAGACCAAGAGTTGCTCCCTAACAACTCTGGCAAATATATCAATCTCTTAGGCACCAAGAAAAAGAACATTAGGTCATAAGGTTATTTTTTCTCATTAACCACGAAGGATTTTAGGTCAAGAAGTGAAATACTCAGCCTGTGCAAGATGCTCTAACCTTATCTAAGACCCTGCTGTCCAGGAATACATGTCCAAATTAGTCCAAAAGCTAAAGCAAGAGGAGGTGTTTCCTTCAACTAATTTCCAACCTTCTTTTACCAGGAGACATAAAATTTACTAAATTAGTCCATTTCAAACCTCTCCTTCCAGTTTAACAGCAGAGATTTCCCTTTTTTCACACTAAATAGTTGACTTCCAGACGTCTGTGAAAGATACAAACCAAGACCTAAAGAATACAATGAACAAAGCCATACTTCAAGCCTATCATGGCAGTAATTCTTAAATTGTTCTCTGTGTTTATTCTCCATTCTCTAGGATGATGTGGACACAAGTAAAAGGTAACATCTTAAAGATAAATAACAGTTTAGAATATTCATATATTATTCCATGTGCATGGCTATCTTTACAATAAACAAACACACCATATTATAAACATGCAAATACCTGAAAGAGTGCCACCTGTCCTAGGATAGGCCACTTCAACATACACTTCAAACGTGGTCTCTGGATTTTGCCTACAAAAGAAACAGATCATGATTACTGACGAGGACTGAGGCAGCATGGCATAGAACATGCGGGCTGCGGTATAAGGCTGACCTTGATTAAAATCATTATCTCAACTTCTCTGAGCCACATCTTCCTAACCTATAAAATGAAAACACCTAACCAGAAGAACTATGGTGAAATTTAAACACACAAAAATTGTCTAGGTACAACACCAGACACATAATAGGCTAGACATATAATTTTACAGATGTCATATTCCCAATTTACACAGCTGGATCTCTAAAGCCAAAAGTAGAGTCCTAAGGAAACTCAAACCAAGGCAACACTAGCACAAAGTAGCCTTCTCCTTCATATTCCAGGATAAAACACTCACATGATGAAGTTAACTTGTTTACCTACAGGTTTTAAAGACTGAAACAAGAGAAACAGGATCCTATCTCACTAGGCTATTATGAAGACAGAATGCTAATCTAAATGTAAGATACAGGTCTCGAACAGGGGCTTCATCTGCGTTGGCAATGGCAGGTATATGAATGTCCATTATATCCTTTTACTTTTTTTTTTTCCTAAAGATTGGCACCTGAGCTAACAACTGTTGCCAATCTTTTTTCTCCCCCTACTTTTTCTCCCCAAATCCCCCCAGTACATAGTTGTACATTCTAGTTGTGGTATATGGGATGCCGCCTCAGCGTGGCCTGATGTGTGGTGCCATGTCCACGCCCAGGATCTGAACCAGCAAAACCCTGGGTCACCAAAGCGGAGCGTGCGAACGTAACCACTTGGCCACAGGACCAGCCCCTCCTTTTACCTTTTTATGTCATAAATATTTCATGACAAGTTTTAAAAAGATCACAGCGCTAACAGAATGTTAACAGTTGTTAATTCTGAGTGATGAGAACATCAGAGTTTTATTATCTTTGTATTTTCTCTTTGATTCTAAAACTATAATAAAGATATTATTTCTAGATTGAATAAAAATTATTTAGCAGAAGAAAATGTTATACTTTCAAATGTCTATAATTGAATTCTATTTTAAGCCTACTAACAAAGCTCAGAGAAGGAACTTTCTAGTTACCTAATCAGATCTGAGTTAATTTCAATCAAATAAACACCTTGAATTTGCCCAGCAGATTCTACTTTTCAAAATAACTTTCTCATTTAACTCATTTCATCCTCATTATAATCCCATAGGTGAGTGGGTCAGGCATTACCCTCACCTTATAGGTGAGGAACCCAAGAAAAAGAAATTCTAAGTAACTTGTCAGTGGTGCCACAGCTAGTTAGAAACATAGCCAGAACCAAAGTTCACACCTCTTGGTGCTCCAATTCTGTGTTTCATTGATTCTAAGATGAACGTTTTTCTCCACATTTTCACATCTCTTACAACCTACTGCATCTTACAATTCTAAATGGCAACATTTTTCTCTTTCTTACTAATACGTGTTCTAACAGTGAATCTTATAAATAATGGCATCTTAGATTCAATAAAATATGGTAATACTCCCTCTACTTCCTTAGGAGTAGAAAGAAAAATGTGTTTTGTCAAATAGGAATCTACTTATTTCTCTTGTGAAGGATCACCATTTCTTCACTGAAGAGAAACTTGGGCTTTTGCTTTAAGTAAGCACCTACAGTGAAAAGAGCTAGCTGCTCTAAAATTCAAGGTATTTAAATACACCTTGTCAAATATAATTTAAAAATCAGACATGAAATCAGAGTATCTTATTAGAAAACTAAATAAAGTAAAGAAGTTTTGAGAGAGCCAAAAAATTTTTTCTGTTCTGTTTTCCCTGCAAGAGGGTACAAAAAGACCTTCAAGGTCAGCATTCTTTGGTCACCAAACACTTGTGGAAAATACCATATGGAAACATCCCTTTCTTTCAAATGATCTCAAAGGAGAGGGTTTGATGAAAGAAAGGAATGTTCTAAGGTCATCTGAAGAGCACCAGAAAGATTTCCTCTAAAACCTAACTTTATCTTTCTTAAGCCTATTTTGCAACTGGCTGAATTTCGTCTCAGAATTTCATTCCTCTGGATTAAAATAATGGCTTTCAAAATGTATTCTATGGGACCGCAGGACTCCTTGGAGGTTCTTCAGAGCTTCCATACATTTTTTACCCAAATTTCCACTTTTAACTTTATTTTTCCCATTTAAAAAATTGAAATAACATACATGAACATGCAAAGGTGTTACCTACCAAATCTTTAAATACTGGAGCTCCAACACTAACTGGTGCCACTAGGTTAAGGTGTTTTGTACAGATCTGCTATCTAAGTGAAGAATGTTCTAATGTCTGTACTCATTGTGTCTCTGCTTCTCCTCCTTTCTCTCTTTAACACACTTTAACTAGGTTTCTGAACCCATTATACCTCTGAAACAACTTGTCATGACCACCAATAACCTCCTCCGCATTGCTAAAATGTGCTAACATGGTCAATTCTCAGTGTTTGTCTTACTCAACTTCTCAGCAGCATTTGACACAGTTGATCGATTTGCCCTCCTCCTTGAAACAGTGTCTTCACGTGCCTTCTAGGACATCACTCTCTATTGGTACTCTTCCTACCTTACTGGCTGCTCCTTTGCTGATGTCTTCTCATGTAAGCTCTCCTACCCTAGAACTTAGTCCTGGGCCTCTCCCTGTCTACACTCATTACTTAGATGATGTCATTCACGCTCAGGGCTTTAATTACGATGAAAATGCTGACAAGTCCCAAAGTCATGTCTTTAACTTGACTTCTTCCCTCACTCCAGATTCCCTTATCCAACTGCCTACTTAACACCCCCACTTGGATATCTAAGAAGTATTTCTAATTTAACAAATGGTGCTTTCCTTCCTTAAATCTGCATCTCCTGAAATCCACCAGCTATTCAGACCAAAATATTTGATATCATCCCTGACCCCTCTGTTTTATATCCACAATCATTTAAAAGCCACAATCAGCAAATTCTATTGATTTGATCATCAAAATAGATCCAGAGGGGCTGGCCCCATGGCCAAGTGGTTAAGTTTGCGCGCTCCGCTGCCGGCGGCCCAGTGTTTCGTTGGTTCGAATCCTGGGCGCAGACATGGCACTGCTCATTGAACCACGCTGAGGCAGCATCCCACATGCCACAACTAGAAGGACCCACAACTAAGAATATACAACTATGTACCGGGGGGCTTTGGGGAGAAAAAGGACAGCAATAAAAAAATCTTTAAAAAAAAAAAATAGATCCAGAATCTCAATGCTTCTCAGCATCCCAAACCCTACCATCCTTGACAGATCACCATCATCTCACCTCAAGTACTGCAATACTCTCCTGATGGGTCTCACTGCTTCCTCCATTGCCCTCCTACCTACAGTCAGATTTCAACTTAGTGGCCAGTAATCTTTTTATTCTAAAGGTCAGGTTATGTTAGTCCTCTGCTCAAAACCTCCCAAAAGCTTGTCATATCACTCAAAATCTTAGTTCTGGAGATGGATGGTGGTGATGGTGCACAACAATATGAATGTATTTAGTACCACTGAACTGTACACTTAAAAATAGTTCAGATTAGGGGCTGGCCCCGTGGCCGAGTGGTTAAGTTCGCGCGCTCTGTTGCAGGCAGCCCAGTGTTTCGTCGGTTCGAATCCTGGGCGCGGACATGGCACTGCTCATCAGACCACGCTGAGGCAGCGTCCCACATGCCACGACTAGGAGGACCCACAACGAAGAATATACAACTATGTACTGGGGGGCTTTGGGGAGAAAAAGGAAAAAAATAAAATCTTTAAAAAAAAAATAGTTCAGATTGTAAATTTTATGCTATGCATTTTACCACAATTTAAAAAAAAAAAAAGAATGAAGAAGAAAAAAGTCCTTACGAGATCCTACATGATCAGCCTCTGCCTATCACTGCAACCTCATTTCTCTCTCCCCTCACCCACTGCACTCCAGCCACAGTGGCCTTCTTTCTGCTCCTCAACACACCAAACTCCTTCCTATCTTACAACTCTTTGTATTGATCTTCACATAGGCAGCCATTCCAGTCATTCAAAACTCAGCTTATACTTGATCTCTTCAGAAATGCCTTCCCCAACACACTTTCCACCGCCTAATTTTAATTCTCCACATCACACCCATCACAATCTTGTTTACTGTCAGTCTCTCCCCTCTAAATGTAAACCGCAGGAGAGCAGGGATTTTTGTTTATCATACCCACTAGTGTTTCCCAGGCACCTGCCTGGCACATAGCCAGAATCAAATAAATATTGAGATGAAGGAATAAAGCAAGTACAGACCAGCCTTTCTGGGGTCTAAAGATTTCAATAAATGATATGCACCTCCATGATTCTCAAACTTTATCGTGTTAATAGATTTCCTCTGGACAACCACTTGCAAAAGAATGAAAGTAGACCATTATCTCACACCATACACAAAAATAAACTCAAAATTGATCCAAGACTTGAAGATAAGACCAGAAACCATAAAACTTTTGGAAGAAAATATAGGTGGTACACTCTTTGACATAGAACTTAAAAGGATCTTCTCAAATACCATGTCTTCTCAGACAAGGGAAACAAAAGAAAAAATAAACAAATGGGACTTCATCAGACTAAAGAGCTTCTGCAAGGCAAAGGAAACTAGGATCAAAACAAAAAGACAACCCACCAATTGGGAGAAAATATTTACAAATCACATACCTGACAAGGGATTAATCTCCATAATACATAAGGAACTCACACAACTGAACAACAAAAAAACAAACAGCCCGATCAAAAGATGGGCAGAGGATATGAACATTTTTCCAAAGAAGATATACAGATGACCAATAAACACATGAAAAGATGTTCAACATCACTAATCATCAGGAAATGCAAATCAAAACTACACTAAGATACAACCTTACACCTGTTAAAATGGCTACAATCACTAAGACTAAAAATAACAAATGTTGGAGAGGGTGTGGAGAAAAGAGAACCTTCACACAGTGCTGGTGGGAATGCAAACTGGTTCAGCCATTACGGAAAACAGTATGGAGATTCCTCAAGAAACTAAAAATAGAAATACCATATGACTCAGCTATCCCACTACTGGGTATCTATCCAAACAACTTGAAATCAACAATCCAAAGTGACCTGTGTACCCCTATGTTCACTGCAGCACTATTCACAATAGCCAAGACATGGAAGCAATTCAAGCACCCATTGACCTATGATTGGATAAAGAAGATGTGGTGTATATCTATCTATCTATCTATCTATCTATCTATCTATCTATAGATATAGATATACAATGGAATACTACTCAGCCATAAAAAAGACAAAATCATCCCACTTGCAACAACATGGATGGACCTTGAGGGTATTATGCTAAGCGAAATAAGCCAGGCCAAGAAAGACAAACACCACATGATTCCACTCATATGTGGAAGATAAACACACAGACAAACAGAACAGTTAAGCGCTTACCAGAGGAAGGGGCTGGGCACAGGGGATGAAGGGGAGCACTTACATGGTGACAGACAAGAAATAATGTACAACTGAAATTCACAATGATGTAAACTATTATAAACTCAATAAAAAAAAAAAAAAGATTTCCAGCTCCATCTCCAGAGTTTCTGGGGTAAGACTCAAGAATTAGCATTTCTAACAAGTACCCAGGTAATACTGATGCTGCTGGACTAGTGATCACACTTTAAGAACCATTGATCTAGTTAAATGGAACTTTTCTTCCAAATAATTTAGTATATAAAACATAAAATAAACGTAGGACATACCTCAATAATCCATCATTTCAACTGCTTTTGCCATAAAAGAGAGATTTCAAAGAAAAAAGGCACTTGTCAAAGCAATGAAGCTTACTCCTCTTCTATTGCTATCCATAGTTACTGCCTCACTCTAATGAGTAATAATAAAACTACCGAAATTTCTTACTCAGTTCAAATAGCTTCCAGAGTTCTATTACATGGAGCCAAAGATTATGACAGTCTCTTAAAAAAAAAAAAAGAAAAGAAAAAAGCTGACTAAAAGACTAAAAACAAAGTGAACTATAATTATAAGTTATAGTCATGCTAATCCATGATTGTTTACATGTTGCCTTATGGAAGAAGTGGTGACTAATGTTGTGACAAGTTATATAACATACCAACAAATACACATAAGTTATTTTAAGGGCCTGTGAAGCCAACGAAGATTGAAGCATTTTCTATTTCTCGACAAATCAAAAAATAAATTTAAGTGTCTTCTCTAAATGCAAATGGCCAAGCGACTCTGTTAATATCTTCTTTACGCCTGTAAACAACTAAGACCGCAACAATTTCCAGAGAATTGGGACTACCTTGAAACTGCTTATTTCCTCCATTACTCTCCAAGATGCTCAATGTTCTTAACTACTTGGCTAAAGGAACTGAAAATCCTATTTCTCTCCTATTAACACTCACAGCTAATTCAGTATACGTAATGATGCTGAGAATACCATATTCAGAGCCGATTTTCCAATATGGACCCAAGTTTTCCCAGAACACTTCATGATACATCTTAACATATTACCATGGAAATGTCCCGGTTCTGCCATGATATTCCATTATTAATTGCCTTACACTCCTATACCTCCACGATCCAGAACCCTGCCCACCTGCCAAGTATCTTTTTTTTACCACCCACCCTCACCTCCTGCAGTCTTGTGCCCTAAGATCCAGCCATGCAGAACTACTTGTAGTTCTCTGAACAAACCATACTCTGATTCTCCAATAATAACATCATTATCATACTACTACACCTACTTACTGTTTCCTATGTGTCAGGCATGATCCTAAGCACTTTACATGCACTATCTCAGTTAATCTTCAACAATCCTGTAAGTATTATTGCTCTCAGTTTAGAGATGAGGACACTGAAACTCAGAGGATAAACTGGGCAAAGTCAAAGTGAGGAAGTAGCAGAATCATCATGGATCATCCAAAGGCACGAATCACTTTACTATTCTCTATTATTCAGCTGCTTTTCTACAAGGACCAGTCTTTCCAGTCTTTTGCACTAGACAAATTCATTCATCACGCCTCAGCTCAGGCATTTCCTCCTCTCTGGGAAGCTTCTCAATCCCCCATACTCGTAGCCCAGACTGGGTTGAGTGCCCCTCCTCTACACTCCCACGGCACCCTGTGCTTCCCTACTCTTGCAGCTCTTACCACATTCCACCTTGACACAATTACAATTACCTGGGGAGCTTTTAAAAGTCCTGATGCCCAGGCCATACCCTAGAACAATTAAATCGGACTCTCCAGGCATTGGTGTTTATTAAAGCTCCCCAACTTATTCCAACGTGCAGCCAAGGTGGAGACCCACCAGTGTACCTCTGATTAAATATCTGTCTTCCGCACTAAACTGGCAGCTCCTTGAGGGCACCAAGTGTCTTCTCAGGAACCCTAGTCTGATACCTGGCACAATAAATGTTTGATAAGCGAGCTTTCCTCCAACATCACACGTAGTTTCCAGTTCCAAGTAACTGAGTCTCTTTTTCTGACAAGAGGTAATTTACTGAATGCACACTGCTTACAGCTGACTGTTACTCTTTAAAGATGTTTTCCTTTGGATTCAAAGGTATCAATAAGTCACACCTGCTGACAACAGCCTCGGCTCTTAAATACGGAAAAATGACACACACAAACAGCTGAAATGTGTCTGAAAGAAGGGAGATCTGCTCAGTTCTTGCTTCTGGGAGAATGAAGCCTGAAAGTAAGCCAAGAGAGCATTTCTATTCAACACCACTCTTCTGAACACAATTCTCAGTGATTCACTGGAAGGGCCATGCTCAGTGCTCAGGGCCACGTTCTCAAGATGATTAAGTACACTCAGCTTGAAGTCATGAAACAGACAAAGGCTTTGACAATATTCAGGCAGCAGGAAAGCTTAATGTTTTTTTTTTGTTAGAGCATCATGCTATTGATCACTCTGCTGGATCATCAGCTTTCAATTAGGATCTACTTTTCTTCAATTACCACACATTATGAGATTAAGAGAAAAATGTAACACTAACTCCTCACAAAATGAATCTTTGCCACATATGGTAACCATGCCACAATGCTAGGCCCTCATCCCTTTAAGTGTTAGAGTTACAAACTGAAACACACTTAGCAGTAGGATCCCTTACTCATTTCACCACCGTCAAATCTTCAAACCAGCTAGTCATCAAGCAAAATAGCAACCTATTCTCTATAGATTAATCATTTGACTTCAGCACACTGTTTCCTCACTTAGAAACATATGCTGAGGAAGCTGAGGTATATTTCAAAATTCATACCAATTGAACTGTCTTAAAGTTGACAGCATGGTCAAAAGAAACTGTATACACTTCAGAACATGCTGGCAAACATCACCTAATAAACACTGATTCCTGTAAGCTAGACAAACAAACAAAAGGGTAGTGTTAATATTTCCAACAAGTCTCCATTTGTTTCAGTGGATTCTGAAATTAAAGCCGTTTTTCCAGGCTGAAAATGCTGTATCAAAGGGTGCTTTCTAACCCATAACAAGTTAACACCTCCACAGAAGAATGCAGTCATTGTTAAGACTTGTTAGAAAATGATTGATTTAGTTGTGTAATAATACAAACAAGTTGTTTCAAGATTTTACACTTAACTTTTCATTTCTAACAATGGTCTCAGGATCAGATTAATAAAGATATACAGATACTGCCGTAAGAGGAGCTACAAAGTTTTACCATCCATATACCCCTATGGAAAGATTCTTATGCCTCAAAGTGCAAAGCAAGTTAACTGGAAGAAGTTTAGCTGCCCTCCAGGCAGAAAGACAGAGCCTGCACCAGCAATGTGCAGTACCCCATACAGTTTTAATAAATACTCTCCTATGCTGAGCAGCAGTGTAAAATTTAGACTCTTCAACCACATTAATAAAGATCTTATCTATTTCAATATCAATAAATATTCTTGTCCTTTAAAAATATTTAAAAGCCTCCCCCCTTCCCTATCTTTTCCCCTGCTCTTTCTGAACAATTTAGTCCTAAAGCTACCACGTGCAAGGTAGATGTCCATGTCAGCGATAGCCCAGTGGGGGGTGTCAGAGCCTCAGCAGGGAAAGAAAAGTGTCCCTACAAAGAGGTGACCTGACAGATATCAGATTGTGAGGTTAGGAGGATGTCCGTGCTGAGGGGTGGCCTGGAATACGATGTCAAATCCAAGTGGATGAAGAAGGAATCCACTCAACCTGGCATGGGGAGTCATAACCTGAGCAGGATGAAAAAGGCATTCACGCACAAGGGTGGCCAGGCCTGGGATGCTGAAACATGGTGAAGTGAGGAGGGTGCCCCATGGAGAGAGAGCCCAATATGGGTGTCAGAGCCAAGAGGGTAAGGAGCATGTCCAAGCACAAGGGCACCCTAGAGGCGGGGTAAGGAAGCCCAGACAGGTATGAGGAGATTGACCATGGAGGGGCTGGAGGGAGGCTTGCCCAGCATGACGGGGAGTCAGAATCCAAGCAGGGCATCCACGTGGCAGTGGGTAGGGCAGGGGCATGGCAAACTACCAGAGTAGGCCTTCTGACCCCAGAAAAGCAAAGTGAAAGAGAACAGCATCCACATGGGGTGGGAGGTGAAGGAGCAGCATGTCTAATCCAAGTCCAAGACCAGTAAGGAGGGCCTGCTTTCTCACAGTTGAAGTTAGCAGAAAACTAGAATGAATTCTATGGAGTTGGATTTGAATTGGCGATATTAGTGTGAACTCAAGGTTTTCCATAAATATATAGAGAGAAATAAAATGTAAATGTAACCTGACTTTTAGCACACATATATTTCTTAACTCTGTCTACTGAGAGGGCCTTGGCACAGCAACACTCCAAAAGCAATGAGCATACTTACACCAAGACCTTGGATTCTAAATACAATGCTCCTCTAAAAGGAACCAGGGCTCCTTGGAGAAATAGCTGATTCAGGGCTGGGGTAGAGAAAGTACAAGACAAGCTTAGAACAACTTATTCTGCCAGAAAACAAAGAAGCACTCAAAGAATGATGGGGACATGTCAAAAGGACACAGGGACAGCTTGAAAAGGCTCCCACTGGCCAAATCTGGGGTAATTTGAACATCAAAATCAATAACGATTTAACAGATTATTAACCCATCAAATAAACAGGAAATCATGAGTCCACACTGATATAAATGAGTGATTAAATTGACAATTTAACGAGAAATGGAGTATTTACCTAGTTTTAAAGTACCTTTCCACAAAATACTTATTAACTGCAACAGGAAAGAGTAAATTTTCAGTGTAGAACTTTGGCAAAAACTACCTTAATCATCAAAGTGATCACCATCAGTCATGGGACAAGACTACTAGCATGCAATGAGAAGAGCACAGCATCACCTCCATGACATTCCCGTCAAAGATGCTTAACCTGAACCTAATCTTGAGGAAACATCAGACAAACTCAAATTGAGGGACCTTCTAAAAAAATATCTGACTGTAATCTTCAAAAGTGTCAAGATCCTGAAAATCAAGGAAAGATTGAAGATCTCTTCCAGATTGAAGGAAAATAAAGAGACATGACAACTAAATGCAATGTGTGATTCTAAACTGTATCCTTCTGCTATAAAGAATGTTATTGGGACAATTACTGAAATATGAAAGGAGTCTAAGGATTAGACGCAGTAATGAATCAGTGTTAATTTCCTGACTTTGACGGCTGTATTGTGGTTACATAGGACAATGCCCTTGTTTGTAGGAAAAGCACACTGAAGTATTCAGGGATGATGGGGTGTCAGGACACCTCACTCTAAATTTGTTTTTAGAAAAGTTCTTTATATTGAACTTCTAACTTTTCTGTAAGATTCTGGCTGTTTAAAACAATTTTTTTTAATAAAAAAACATAAACAACCATCCATTAATACTAATTTCCCTGACCTGTCTTTTACCAAGATTCTCACAGTAATGACATATGGTTCTACAGAAAGAGCCCCAGACAAAATATCAGAAGGCCTGGGTTCCAATTCGAGGTAGAACCCTTACTCATTATGGGACTAGAACAAGCCATTTAACCTTTCATGCATCAGCTTCCTCCCCTGTCAAGAGATAATATCTGCCCTGTTCATCTCAAAGGTTGGTTCAGGGATCAAATGACAGAAAAATGAGAAAGCGCTTTGTAAACTGAAAGATACTAAACCAACATAAAGGATATTATTTATTACAAAACATAAAAGGCTTCACCTTATCAGTGACAAGCTTCATAAGTAATTCACACATTACTGTGTGTTTCAAAGACCCGAAACTCTTAAGCTTTCAAATACTGTTACTAAAAGCAACCCAGAAGATAAGGAACTATCCAAACAGAAACATTAGTCTAGGGAATAAATAAAGGAATTTTAAGAACAAGGGGTAGATTGTGCAGTGAAAAAGAAATTCACACTTTACCAAAACTGAAGAAGAAAAAATCTCTCCTCTACAGAGGAAAATAATACTGAACAAATGCAACATATAAAAATTAAGAGTCTCTGGATAGATAACTCACACCTCTCAAGTCAGTAATAATGTGAACATCCATATTACACTTGACAGTTAACACGGAACTCACATACATTTCTGAACCTGATTGTCAAATAGTGGTAGTGGGATAGTATTATTTTCCTTGTTTAACAGAAAAAGAAACCGAAGCTAGGAAGTGGTAAGACTCCAAATGATGCCTGGTTTTCAGATTCCAAACTCCCATAACTTTTCCTCCACACCATGCTGCCTATCCAAAAACTACTAAAATTATTTAAAGTATCAACTCTTAATACTGAAGGGGGATGGGGCACACAGAGGAGCTATGAAAAGCTACACTACCTCCTCAGAAAAATGTACTTAAATTTAAATTTTTTACAAATAATCTTTGGGGTTCTGAGGAAGCTGTTTATGGAAATATGCAACAAGACCCTTCATTTCACTGATGACTTGCTTTTATGGTCTTATTTAATCCTCAAGCCAAGCCTATGAGAGGAAGATTACTACCATTACCCCATTTAATAAGAGCAGACACTCAACACAAGAGCAAGTAGTTTCTAAACCACCTTTTTTTTGAGGAAGATCAGCCCTGAGCTAACATCTGCTGCCAATCCTCCTCTTTTTGCTGAGGAAGACTGGTCCTGAGCTAGCATCCATGCCCATCTTCCTCTACTTTATATGTGGGATGCCTCCCACAGCATGGATTGCCAGGCAGTACCACGTCCACACCCAGGATCCGAACCGACGAACCCCAGGCCGCCAAAGTGGAACATGCGAACTTAACCACTGTGCCACTGGGCCAGCCCCTCTAAACCTTCTTAATGCTTACTAAACACTTAACAATATGTCAGATATTGTTCTAAGCACTTTTTATGTATTATCTCATTTAATCTTCCCAACAACCCTATGAAAGTGTTACTATTATCATTCTTATTTTACAGATGAGGAAACTGAAATACAAGGAAGTTAAAAGCTTAACTTTCCAAGGTCAATAGCTTGTAAGAGACAGAGCTGGAATTTGAACTCAGGCAGTATGTCTCCAGAATCCCTTTTTTTTAAGGAAGATTAGCCCTGAGCTAACATCTGCCAATCCTCCTCTTTTTTCCAAGGAAGGCTGGCCCAGAGCTAACATTGGTGCCCATTTTCCTCCACTTTATATGTGGGACACCTGCCACAGCATGGCTTGCCACGTGGTGCCATGTCCACACCCGGGACCCGAACCAGAGAACCCCGGACTGCCAAAGTGGAACATGTGCACTTAACCACTGCGTCACTGGGCTGGACCCCCTAATCTATTTTTTAAGCCAACTCTACACATACAACTGTACCCACATAATTGTATGCATATTAACATGCACACACTAAAAGGCACCCATTTTAAGGGTACAGTTCTATGAGTTTTGGCAAAGGTATGAATCCATGTAACTTCAACTCCATTTTTTTTTAAGATTTTTTTCTTGAGAAGTTTTAGGTTCACAGCAAAGTCGAGAGGAAGATACAGAAACTTCCCAAATACCCACTACCTTCGCATATGCACAGCCTCCTCCATTATCAACATCTCTCTGAGTGTTACAGTTGAACCTACACTGACACATCATTACTGCCCAAAGTCCACTGTTTACTTTACGGTTCAGTCTTTGTGTGGCATCCTATGGGTTTGGACAAATGTGTAATGACATATATCCATTATTATAGTATCATACAAAGTATGTTCATTGCCCTAAAAATCCTCTGTGTTCCACCTATTCATCCCTCCACACCCCCTCAAATTCCTGGAAACCACTGTTCTTTTTACTGTCTCCATAGTTTTGCCTTTTCCAGAATGTCATATAGCTGGAATTGTACAGTACGTAGACTTTTCAGATTGTCCTCTTTCATTTAGTAAGATGCATTTAGGGTTCCTCCATGTCTTTTCATGGCTTGATAGCTCATTTCTTTTTAGCACTGAATCATATTCCATTGCCTTGATGTGCCACGGTTTATCCCTTCACCTACTGAAGAACAACTTGGTTGCTTCCAAGTTTTGGCAATTATGAGTAAAGCTGCTATAAACATCCATGGGCCAGTGTTTGTGTGAACATGTTTCCAACTCCTTCAAGTAAATACCTGGGAGAGTGATTGCTGGATCATATGGCAAGAGTTTGGATTTGTAAGAAACCACCAAACTATCTTCCAAAACGGCTGTACCATTTTGCATTCCCACCAGCAATGAATGAGAGTTCCTGCTGTTCCATATCCTCACTAGCATTTGGTAGTGTCAGTATTCCAAATCTGGGCCATTCTAACAGGTGTGTAGTGGTATCTTGTTGTGATTTGCATCTCCCTGATGACATATGACGTAAAGTATTTTTTCATATACCTATTTGCCATCTGTATATCCTCTTTGGTGAGACGTTTGTTAAGGTCTTTGGACCATTTTTTTAATCAAGTCATTTTCATACTGTTAAGTTTTAAGAGTTCTCTGTATATTTTGGGTAACAGTCCTTTATCAAATGTGCTTTTTGCAAATATTTTCTTCTAGTCTGTGGCTTGTCCTCTCATTCTCTTGATGTTGTCTTTGACAGATCAGAAGTTTTTAATTTTAATGAAGTCTAGCTTATCAATTATTTCTCTCATGGAACCTACCCGTGGTATTATATCTAAAAAGTCACCGCTATAGTTTTTCTCCTATGTTATCCTCTAGGAGTTTTATATTTTGTGTTTTACATCTAGGTCATGATCCATTTTGAGTTAATTTTTGTGATAGTTGTAAGAAAAGGTCTCTGCCTAGATTCAGATCTTTACATGTGGATGCCCACTTCATCTAGCTCTGTTTGTTGAAAAAAGTATCTTTGCTCCATTGTATTGCCTTTGCTCCTCTGGCAAAGATTGGTTGACTATATTTAGGTAGGTCTATTTCTGGGCACTCTACTCTGTTCCATTGATCTGTTTGTCTATTGTTTTATCAACACCATTCTGTGTTGGTTACCGTAGCTTTAGAGTAAGTCAAAGTCAGTTAAGTGTCTATTCTCCAACTTTGTTCTTTTCCTTCTATATTGTGTTGACTATTCTGGGTCTTTTGCTTCCCCATATAAACTTTAGAATCAGTTTAACAACATCCACAAAATAACTTTCTGGTAATCTGATTGCAATTGCACTGAATCTATATAGATCAAGTAGGAAGAAGTGGCATTTTTGACAGTCCTAAGTTTTCCTATCTAAGAACATGAAATATCTCTCCTTTTCTTTAGTTCTTTGATTTTGTTCATTAGAGTTTCATAATATTCCTCATACAGATCTTGTACATATTTTGTTAGATTTATACGTATTTCATTTGGGGGGGGTGCTAATATAAATAGTACTGTCTTTTTAATTTCAGATTCCACTTGTTCATTGCTAGTATATAGGAAAGCAATTAACTTTTGTATATTAACCTTGTATCTTGCTCCTCTGCTATAATCATTTATTAGTTCCAGGAGGATTTTTTTGATCAATTCCTTCAGATTTTATACATAGACAATCACGTCATCTGTGAACAAAGGCAATTTTATTTCTTCCTTCTCAATCTGTATACTTGTAGTTCATTTTCTTGTCTTATTGCATTAGCTAGTACTTCCAATACAATGTTGAAAAGGAATGGTGAGAGGGATATCCTTGCCTTGTTCTTGTTCTTACTGGGAAAGCTTCTATTTTCTCATCATTAAGTATGATGTTGCTTGTAGCTTTTTTGTAGATATTCTTCACCAAGTTAAGGAAGTTCCCCTCTATTCCTAGTTTACTGAGAGTTTTTATTATGAATGGGTGTTGGATTTTGTCAAATACTTTTTCTATATCTACTGATATGATCATGTGATTTTTCTTCTTTAGCCTGTTGATGTGATGGATTACCTTAATTGATTTTCAATCAGTGAACAAGCCTTGCATAACTGGGATAAATCCCACTTGGTCATGGTGTATAATTCCTTTTATGCACTGCTGAATTTTGATTTTTCTTTTAATGAAACTTACCACAGCCAAATTATTTTCCTCCTCCATATGTCCTTCAAAAAGCAGTCTGGCTACTGTGTTAGCACCTAAGGGCAACTGAAAAGGCCTTCAGAACAGTGGGCTCAAGGTCCTGAGCACTTCATGGGAGTCCTTTGGGCCTCCCAGAGAGCTGATCACCCAAGTTCTGGGGAATTCAGGAATTACAGAGTGAATCTCCCTTCCCAATGCCCCACAGAAGCATTTGAGCTCCTCTCTCTTTCATGGTCTTGGGTTCCCTTTTGTAAGAAAAACTTTCCTTTCCTCTAGCATTGCTGCATTTGGACCTTGGTAATTTCTGAGCATAGAATGCAAAGCTATCACAAAATTCATACTTTTAACAACTTCACTTACACAGTACAGACTCTCAAGAATCTCAGATCACCTGGGAAGCTTTTTAAAAGCTTCCCAAATTCCCAACTCAGATTCCAAAATTCCACACTTGAAGACTGATTTACTAGATGAGGGGTAAAGCTCAGGTATCTCTTTTCTGAAAAGTGATTCTAATAATCTATTGATATATGAATCTATTTTCCCAAGTGATTCCTGTTATCAGTCAGATTTGGGAACCACTGTGACAAAGTAATTCTCAAATGTGCAAAGATTGCAGAGAACTTAAAAACTATGACAATCTTTGGAAGAGTCTTAAACACACACTTTAATGAAATGTAAAAGGGTAGTAAAACATATACCATTTTATACAGGCAATAGCAGGCATCAACAGTTTAAATAAATGTATGTCAAATTTACTGAAATTCCACTTTCAGTAGAGATGGAATAACATGGACCAGACTGACCCTTCCATCTGAAACAACCAAAAAACAAACAAAAGTTGTATTTATACACACACACACACACACACACACACACACACACACACGACCATGTTTTTCAAGATACTGGAGATCAGACAACAAGCAGTGATCCCTGAGAAACAGGAAACAAGCTGGGCCCTACTGCCTTGAGAGAGTTTCTAGGCTGTGATACAGGCAGGGGTAACCCAAGCAAAGCCCAGGAGACACTGTGAGTTGAGAAGACAGAGTTGAGTCCAGGGAGACCAAGGCAGTTAGAGTTTTCAGCACAGAGTACTGGAGAGGATAGAGCTGCATAGAGAGAGAACTCCAGAGATCTGCAAAGACTCCCTTGAGTATACAGCTTAAGTACTGATTATTACATGTGTGTGAGGAAAGTACATGAGGCTGAAGAAAGAACCACCAGAAAACATTAGAGGTAGCAGTGCCTGGTACCCACAAAGGGCCAGAAATAATGCCTGTTCCTACCAGCCAAGGTGGAAAAACTCATGATTCACAGTGCATTGGATAGGGTACACAATAGGGTATTACCTTAGCAACAGGGAATAATTAGCCCTAGACTGAGTACTGCTTCAGTCCCACCTAACAAATCTTAAAAGCAAAACCAAGAAGCATCACACTCTTTCAAAGTAACTTAACTGACAAAATATATGAGACAATGGTTTTCAAGACATCAGGCAACAAAGCACAGCAATCCCTTGAGAGATGGACAACAAATGAGGTGAGCCTATGATTGCTTCAGATTATTGCCTTGAGTAAGCCCAAGAATATTTTTAAAAAAACAAACAAAAAAAAAAAAAAAAACAAGCACCCAACAAGGTAAAATATACAATGTCTGGGAATCAATAAAAAATTACCAAGCATGCAAACATTCAGGAAAACACACCCATAATAAGGAGAAAAATCAGTCAATTGAAGCCAACATAGAACTGACATAGATGTTAGAATTAGCAGACAGGACATTCAAACAGTTATAATAGCTGTATTCCATGTGTTCAAAAAGTTAAAGACATGGGAGATTCAAAAAACAAATGAATTTCTAGAGATGAAAACTACAATGTATGATGTGAAAAATGAACTAAATAGGATTAACTGCAGGGTAAACATTGCAAAAGAAAAGATTAGTGAACTTAAAGACATTGTTGTAGAAATTATCCAAGATGAAACATAAAAGGGAGAGGTAACCTCAAAAACAAAACAAAACAGAGCATCATTAAACTGTGGGACAACTTCGAGCAGCCTAATATATCAGTAATTAGAATCCCCAAAAGGGGGAGGGGCAGAAAAAATATATGAAGGGAATAAGGGTCAAAAACTTTCAAAATTTGATGAAAACTATAAATGCAGAGATCCAAAAAACTCAACAAACTCCAAGCACTGGAAACATGAAGAAATCTAAGGCACATCATAATCAAATAGCTCCAAACTAGTAATGAAGAGAAAACCTTAAAAGCAGAACAAAAAATATGTGCTACATTCAGAGGAACAAAGATTAGAAAGACATTTCTCGTCAGAAACAAGACAAATGAGAAGACAGCAGAACAACATCTTTTGAGTACTGAAAGAAAAACTGACAACCTAGAATTCTATTCTCAGAGATTATTTCAAAAGTGAAGGAAAAAAGGAAGATTGTTCAGATATTACAAATGCTGAAAGAATTCATCACCAGTAGACCTGCACTATAAGAAGTGTTAGAAGGTCTTCAGGCAGAAAGAAATGATGCCAAATGGAAATATGAATCTATACCAAGAAATAAAGAGCATCAGAAATGGAAACTACATAAACTAAATAAAAAAAGTCAAGTGATCATCTCAACAGATGCAGATGGTTTCACTGGAGAGTTCTATTAAACATGCAAAGAATTAATACCAAGTCTATACCACATCTTCCAGAAAATAGGAGAGGAGGAAACACCTCCCAACTCATTTTGCAAGGCCAATATCACTCTGATACCAAAACCAAACAAAAACAGTGCCAAAAAAATTAATTCTACATACACACACATACACACACCATACACCAATAACATTACCAAATATAGACACAAAAATCCTTAACAAAATATTAGCAAACAGAATTCAACAAATATACCATGACCAGGTGGAGTTTATTCCAGGGATGCAAGGCTGGCTCAATATTGAAAAGTCAATGAGTTGGTGTCAAGATGGTGGCATAGGTGGACTCTGAACTCATCTCCTCCCATGAGCATAACCAAGTTACAACTATTCTTGGAACAATTACACCTGAGAGAGAACTGAAAACTGGATAAAAAGAACTCCCACAACAAGGGACAGTCCTGACTGAGGCAGAAGAGGCAAAAATTCCTTTCTGGAGAGACAAAAGCCACCTTCAAAGCTGCAGTGCTTCACAGCCGGCCAGGAGCAATCCTAAGGTACACAGCCTTCCCTGGGGAAGCGAGGAAACTGAGTGGAGGACCGTGACACTACAAGCATCCTTGGATTCAACACAACTGAGATGAGTGTCATAATATCTGGCTTTCCTGCCTGTTAACTACAACAGGGAATACCCGTAGAAAACCTATAGGACATAAGTAGAAAAAAGCCAGCTCTTAAAGGGCCCATGCACAAATTCACCTGTTTCAGAAAGCAACCTAAAATCACCAGAAAGAAAGGTGCACAGTCCTTTGGTGAAAAGAGACTCACATGATAGGCTATGAGTGCATCTCGGCGAGAGGTGAGACCACTCCAGGGACTGAGACATTAGTGGCAGCCATTACTGTGACCTAGTATAGACGTGCTGACAGAGACGCTGGCAGACGTCATTGGAGTTCTCCTCCTGGTCTGTTAGCCCAGGGTCTGCCCCACTCACTCGAGTGCTGATTTAATCCAGCTCAGTTGGGCAGACAGCCCACCCTAGGGACTGGCCTCACCCAACAGCAAGCCCTCAGGCAACTTTTTGGCCTGCATAGACTGGGTACCTGCAGGCAGGTGACAGGGTCTGCCTCTGCCGGGCAGGGCGTGCCTGAGGAGTCGGTGGAGTAGGTGGACATTGGTGGAGTGTGTAGGGGCCTCTGCAGGCGGGTGACAGGGAATGCTCCAGGGGGTCAGGATGTGTGCATGGGCCAGGACTGTGTTGACAGTGTATGTGGAGCTGTGGGGCTTTATCAGCAGCAGAAGACCTGTGCTTCTCAAACAGCCACAGAGGGGATCGGCCCCACCTTCCAAAGCCTAAAACAATGGGTGCACCTGTGCCTGGAGCCAGCCCCACTCAGCTGCAATACTGAGAGAGCTGACAACAGCCTTGCAGGCCAGAGGCCTACAGCAATTGTAAGCCCCAGAGCCTAGCAACCAGCCACACTGGGGTCCTACTCATGTAACAGAAAACTGCAACAGGAATGTGCTATTAGACCTTGCAGACAACTGTGCTGGGGTTCGCCAAACCCGATAAAGTGACTGAAGCGTCGAGAGCAAGCAGACACAACTGAGCGTTATAACCAGTCAGCCAAGGGGACAGCGTAGACTCCCTGGGCACCTGCAACAACAGCAGCCCTGCTACAACAGAAGGACACACATAGCCCACACAGGGATCACTCCCAGAACATTTGGAACTGGTGATGAGAGGGAAGCACACTCATTCAGTTCTTTTTCTGGGGTTTTGTCCTGTTCCCTTGCTTAGAATGTATTCCTTTGCCTCCTCATTTTGCCTCTCTCTCTGTGCTTATATCTATGTATTACGTGAGTCAGCTATGTCTCCTGATCTTGAAGGAGTGGCCTTATATAAGAGATGCCTTTTGAGGTCCAGCAAACAGAAATAAACACCTACCTGACAAACAGTTCAAACAAAAAGTCATAAGGATGTTCACTGATCTTGGGAGAAGACTGGATGAACACAGTGAGAACAGCAACAAAGAATTGGAAAATAGAAAAAGAACCAATAAGAAATGAAGAATACAATAGCAGAAATGAAAAAATCACTAGAGGGACTCAACAGCAGAGTAGATGATACAAAGAATGGATCGGTGAGCTGGATGAAAGACTAGAGGAAATCACCCAAGCTGAACAGATAAAAGAAAAAAGAATTAGACCAAAAAAGAACAATCTAAGGGAATTCTGGGACAACATGAAACACACTGACATTCATATGAAAGGTATCCCAGAATGAGAAGAGAGAGACAAAGGGGCAGAGAGTCTATTTGAAGAAATAATTGCTGAAAACTTTCCTAACCTAAAGAAGGAAACAGACATCTAAGTATAGGAAGCACAGAGAGCACCAACCAACATAAACCCAAAGAGGCCCACACCAAGACACATAATATTTAAAATGTCCAAAATTAAAGATAATCCTAATTTTTAAAGATAATCCAAAATAAAAGAGAATCCTAAAAGCCAGAAGAGAAATGCAACAAGTAACATACAAAGGCAATAACTGACATATGACTATCAGCTGACTTCTCAGCCTAAACCTTACAAGCTAGAAGGGAGTGGCACAATTAAACATTTAAAGCGCTGAAAGGAAAAAACCTACAGCCAAGAATACTCTACCCAGCAAGGCTATCATTCAGAATGGAAGAAGAGATGAAGAGTTTCCCAGACAAGCAAAAATTAAAGGAGTTTATCACCAAGAAACCAGCTTTACAAGAAATGCTAAAGAGATTTATTTTAAGTGGGAAAAAGAAGAACACAAATAGGAATAAGAAAATTATCAAGAAAAAAAAGAGGCAATAAAATCACTGGTAAAAGCAAAAATAACTTAAAGGTAGTAGATCAACCACCTATGAAGATAATATACAGGTCAAAAGAACTAAGTACTAAAATTATGATTTCAATGATAAGAGGGTAATGGATACACACACACAAAATAAGAGGTTAGATATGCTATCAAAAACATAGAATGTGGGAGGAGGGGAGGAAGAGAGTAGACTTTTTAGAAAGAGGTCAAACTAAAGAAACCATCAAGTCAACATAGATTTCCATATACGTAGATTATTATATATGAACCCCATGGTAATCACAAACCAGAAATCTATAATAAATACACAAATAATTAAGACAATGGAACCCAAACATAATACTAAAGAAAGCCATCAAACCACAAGGAAAGAGAGCAAGAGAAGGAGAAAGGAACAGAAAAGAACTACTAAAACACCCAGAAAAAAAGTAACAAAATGGCAATAAGTACATATTTATCAATACCTACTTTAAATGTCAATGGACTAAATGCTCCAATCAAAAGGCACAGTGTGGCCAACTGGATAAAAAAACAAGACCCAAATATATGCTGCATACAAGACACACTTCAGACCTAAAGACACTCACAAACTGAAAGTGAAGGGATGAAAAAAGATACTCCATGCAAATGGCATAGAAAAGAAAGCTGGGGTAGCAATACTTACAATAGACAAAACAGACTTTAAGACAAAAACTGTAAGAAGGGACAAAGAAGGGCACTACACAATGATAAAGGGAACAATCCAACAAGAGACTATAACACTTGTAAATATCCATGCACCCAACCATAGGAGCACCTAAATATATAAAGCAATTATTAACAGACATAAAAGGAGAAATAGACAGTAACACAATAATAGTAGGGGGCTTTAACACTCTACTTATACCAATGGATAGATCATCCAAACAGAAGATGAATGAGGAAACACTGACCTTAAAGGACACATTAGACCAGATGGACTTAGCAGATATATATAGAACATTCCATTCTTTTCAAATGCACATTGAACATTCTCCAGGATTAGTCACATATTAGGCCACAAAAGAAGTCTCAATAAATTTAAGAAGATTGAAATAATACCAAGTATCTTTCCTGACCACAAAGGTATGAAACTAGAAATCAACTACAGGAAGAAAATCAGAAAACACACAAATATGTGGAGATTAAACAAAATGCTAGTGAACAATAATTGGGTCAATAAAGAAATCAAAGGAGAAATCAAAAATTACCTGGAGACAAATGAAAATGAAAATATGACATGCCAAAATCTATGGGATACAGCAAAAGTGGTTCTAAGAAGGAAGTTTATAGCAATTCAGGCCTACCTTAACAAACAAGGAAAATCCCAAATAAACAATCTAATGGTGCACCTAAAGGAACTGGAAAAAGAAGAGCAAAGTCCAAAATCAGTAGAAGGAAGGAAATAATAAAAATCAGAGCAGAAATAAATGAAATAGAGACTTAAAAAAAAAAAGAAAAAAAATCAATGAAACCAAGAGCTGATTATTTGAAAAGATAAACAAAATTGACAAACCTTTAGCTATACTCAGCAAGAAAAAGAGAGAAGGCTCAAATAAATAAAATTAGCAATGAAAGATGAGAAATTATAATGAACACCTCAGAAATACAAAAGATTATAAAGAATATTATGAAAACCTATATGCCAACAAATTGGATAATCTAGAATAAATGGATAAATTCTTAGAATCATACAACCTTTCAAAATTGAATCAAGAAGAAATAGAGAATCTGAATAGACCAATCACCAGTCAGGAGATCGAAACAGTAATTGAAAATCTCCCAAAAAATAACAGTCCGGGACCAGACGGCTTCCCTGGTGAATTCTACCAAACATTCAAAGAAGACTTAATACCTATCCCTCTCAAACTCTTGCTCCAAAAAATTGAAAAGGAAAGGAAGCTTCCTAACTCATTCTACAAAGCCAGCATTACTCTGATACCAAAACCAGACAAGGCCATCACAAAAAAAAGAAAATTACAGGCCAATATCACTGATGAACATCAATGCAAAAATCCTTAACAAAATACTAGCAAATCAAATACAACGATACATTAAAAAGATCATACACCATGATCAAGCAGGATTTATTCCAGGGATGCAGGGATGGTTCAACATCCATAAATCAATGTGATACACCACATTAATAAAATAAAGAATAAAAACCACATGATCATCTCAATAGATGTAGAGAAAGCATTTGACAAGATACAGCATCTATTTATGATAAAAAAAAACTCTGAAAAATGGGTATAGAAGAAAGTACCTCAACAGAATAGAGCCCATATATGACAAACCCACAGCTAATATCATTCTCAAGGGAGAAAAACTGAAAACTATCCCTCTAGAACAGGAAGCAGACAAGGATGCCCACTGTCACCACTCTTATTTAACATAGTATTGGAAGTCTCAGCCAGAGCAATCAGGCAAGAAAAAGAACTAAAAGGGATCCAATTCAGAAAGGAGAAAGAACAACTGTCACTATTTGCAGATGACATGATTTTATATATAGACAACCATAAAGAATCCACTAAAAAGCTTTTAGAAGTAATAAACGAGTATGGTCAAGTTGCAAGAAACAAAATCAACACACAAAAATCAGTTGTGCTTCTATACACTAACAACGAAGTAGCACAAAGAGAAATTAAGAATACAATCTCATTTACAACTGCAAGAAAAAGAATAAAATATCTAGGAATAATATTTAACCAAAGAGCTGAAAAATCTGTACACTGAAAATTATAAAACATTGTTGAAAGAAATTAAAGAAGACACAAAGAAATGGAACAATATTCTCTGCTCTTGGATTGGAAAAATTAATATAGGTAAAATATCCATACTTCCAAAAGTAATCTACAGATTCAATGCAATCTCTATCAAATTTACAACCACATTTTTCACAGAAACAGAACAAAGAATCCTAAAATTTACATGGAACAGCAAAAAACCCCAAATAGCCCAAGGAATCCTAAGAAAAAAGAACAAAGCTGGAGGTATCACACTCCCTGACTTCAAAATATACTACAAAGCTACAGTAACCAAAACAGCATGGTACTGACACAAAAACAGACACACAGATCAATGGAACAGAATCGAGAGCCCAGAAATAAACCCGCACATATACGCACAGCTAATTTTCAACAAGGGAGCCAAGACCATACAATGGAGAAAGGAGAGTCTCTTCAATAAATGGTATTGGGGAAAACTGGACAGCCACATGCAAAAGAATGAAAGTAGACTGTTATCTTGCACCATACACAAAAATTAACTCAAAATGGATTAAAGACTTGAATGTAAGACCTGAAGCCATGAAACTTCTATAAGAAAACATAGGCAGCACAATCTTTGACATCAGTCTTAACAGCATATTTTCAAGTACCATGTCTGACCAGGCATGGGAAACAACAGAAAAGATAAACAAATGGGACTACATCAAACTAAAAAGCTTCTGCACAGCAAAGGAAACCATCAACAAAATGAAAAGACAACCTATCAATTGGGAGACAATATTTGCAAACCATATATCTGATAAGGGATTAATATCCAAAATATACAAAGAACTCATACATCTCAACAACAAAAAGTCTAATGACCCAATTAAAAAATGGGCAAAAGATCTGAACAGAGATTTCTCCAAAGAAGGTACAGAGAAGGCCAACAGGCACATGAAAAGGTGTTCAACATCACTAACTATCAGGGAAATGCAAATCAAAGCTACAATGAGATATCACCTCACTCCCAGCAGAATGGCTATAATTAACAAGACAGGAAATAATAAGTGTTGGAGAGAATGTGGAGAGAAGGGAACCCTCATACACTGCTGGTGGGAGTGCAAACTGGTGTAGCCACTATGGAAAACAGTATGGAGATTCCTCAGAAGATTAAGGATAGATCTACCATATGATCCAGCTATTCCACTGCTGGGTATTTATCCAAAGAACATGACAACACAAATGCATAGAGATGCACGCACCCCTACGTTCATCACATCATTATTCACAATAGCCAAGACTTGGAAGCTACCTAGGTGCCCATCAAGGGATGAATGGATAAAGAAGATATGGTATACATACACAATGGAATACTACTCAGCCATACGAAATGATGAAATCTGGCCATTTGTGACAAAATGGGTGGACCTTGAAGGTATTACGCTAAGTGAAACAAGTCAGAGGGAGAAAGTCAAATCTCCCTCATAAGGAGAAGATAAAAACAACAACAAACAAACACATAGAAACAACAGAGCTTGGATTGGTGGTTACCAGAGGGGAAGGGGGGAGGGAGGACAGAGGGGGAGAAAAGGGGTGAATGGGCACCTATGTGTGGTGATGGACTGTAATTAGTCTTTGGGTAGTTAACATGATGTAATCTACATAGAAATCAAAATATATAATGATGTACACCTGAAATTTATATAAGGTTATAAACCAAAGTTACTACAATAAAAAAATTGAAAAATCAATATAGTCTACACCATATTAATACACTAAATAAGAAAAACCACAATTATATCAATTGATGCAGAAAAAGCATTTCATAAAATTCAACACACATTCTTTTTTTTTTTTTGAGGGAGATTAGCCCTGAGCTAACATCTGCTGCCAATCTTTCTCTTTTTTTGCTGAGGAAGACTGGCCCTGAGCAAACATCTGTGCCCATCTTCATCTACTTTATATGTGGGATGCCTGCCACAGCACGTCTTGACAAGTGGTGCGTAGGTCTGCACCTGGGATCCAAACTTGTGAACCCCAGGCTGCCAAAGCAGAATGTGAGAACTTAACCGCTGTGCCAGCAGGCCAGCCCTTCAACACACATTCTTGATAAACAGAGAACTAGGAATAGAGGGGATCTTCCTCAACCTAAAAAAGGACTTCTATAAAAAACCTACAGTTAACATTATACTTAATGGTGAAAGACTGAATAATTTCCTTCTAGGATTGGGGACAAGGCAAGGATGTACACCCTCACCACTTCCCCATCACCATAGAGAGCAATAAAGCAAGAAAAATAAATAAAAGGCATATGGACTGGAAAGGAAGGAATAAAACTGTTTCTATTTGCAGACAACATGACTATGTAGAAAAGAATTTGGAACTGAAATTGAGATAATTTAGTTGTCTCTCCTCTATCTATAATTCTTCCATTTCCATCTAATCTCCTCCTAGGAATTTCTCCTTGCACTGCTTCCCTAATGATACCCAAAGCCAAAACTATAGATTTGGATAGCTAAGGATACAAGACTTCAAAAGCACAAACTATAATATGAAACTATAATATGAAAACTGATGGATTTGGTTACATCAAAATTAAAAATTTTGCTCAAGAAAGGAAATCTTTACTTAAAATTGAAATATTCTGTCCACTTAGCTATTTTTTTCTGTGATTTGGGGAAAATATCCAGCATCACGCAATTTTAACAGCAACTCAAAACACCAAAGTTCTATGGGAACATAGCTTGAAAATTGCTATAAATTCATCCATCACTAAGAAGCAAAATATAGCAACTTCTCCTTAAAAACTAAATGGACAAGGATTGTTTTCCAACAAGCTGAGTCAATTAGATTCCCTCCCCTAAGAATCCAGAACCAAGTCACAAAGCTGGAATCAGTTATATGACTTGATCTAGAACTTAGGCCTGTGAATTGTTTGATCAAAATCACCTGAGGAACCTTTTTGAAAATACAGATTCCCAGGTCCCAGGGATTCAGATTCAGAAGGTCTAAGGTAGGATCCCAGAAAAAAATTTCTAAATTCCGCAGGTTATTCTAGTGCATAGCCAGCCAGATTTGGGACCCGCTTAGCTAAATAATAGTGCTTAAAACTGAAAGGTGATTAATGTTGGCCATGTACAAGTAAGAAGAGCCCACTAAAAGAAAGGAGGAGACAGAGAAAACCCAACACAAGCATCTCTGTGATCCTCGAGAGAGTAGAAGAGCCTGGAGGCTGTGGGAGTGCTTGAGAAACTGACTATGGAACCTTAGCTTCTGAGTGCTCAGGTCCAGGCTCTATGCGACCTGCCATGGATGCCCATTCAGTGTCTGCTGTTCCCTTAATATAAAGATCATTAGCAGACAGGAAAAGAACTTTAATTTTCCATAAGATCTTCAGCTATAGGGAGCCTGTTTACTCATCCAGGTAAATAACCAAATACTCATTTTTAATGTAGAATATCTTTACTTTTCGCATAGTTTACCTATGCTCTAGATTTATTGATAGATGGTACTTAATCACAGTTATTAAAACTTATCAAGATAAGGAAAGGCATCTCGGAATATCTAATCAGCCCAAGTCCAGGCCCTCAGGTACTCTCTAAGAGCTTCAAGACCAACTGGAGAAACAAAAAGCAATCCATAGACTCACCAAGTAACCCTTCAGAGCAAAGACAACATCAAAGGCAAGAATTTAACAACAAAAGGTGTAAGATGCGTGAGTCCTCGAATGGTGAAAACTATCTGCCTGCCCTATGAACTGGTTGTGCAGCTTTGAGCAAGAAATGAAAGGCAACAGTGGGCTAGGAGGTCTAAAACATGAGCACGTGTGGACCGGCTATAGCATAGCTTTAAAGACCTCCCTCTCTAGAATCCAATTTCCCCAACTGTAAACAGATCACTAAGATCTCTTCCAGTTCTGACATCTTGTAGCTCTATTATATATATAAATAAAAAAGATTTGCGAAACCTTTTTTCCCACAAAATACGAAATCATATTTTAGTTGTTAATACAAAGGTTCATGATTTCTGTATCACAATATTGATTTAGATGAATTAATTTCCCAAGTTCCCAACTTGTAGTTCTTTGTCCTGAACATCATTTCAACGAATACTTAAGTGAAAGAAATTCAATCACTTGCTGTAGGGCAGTGGTTTTCACAGTGTAGGGCTGCTGTGTCTCAGAGGCCTTATTGGGAAGGGAAGGGAAATGAAAGAGCCCCACCTCATAGACCTTTTACTGTTTTATGTCTAAATTTCAAACAAGATTTCCTCTGACAAAGGGTTCCATAGCTTTAAAAAGTGGTTCAAAAAGCATTCATGCAAACAAACATATAAGATAGGTATGTTTATTATCCAACTTACCAGTGACGAAACTAAGGTACAGGGAGGTTAAAGTACTTGGCTGAGATCAGGAATTTAGAAAATGAGGAAGCTGGGACTAGAACCCAGGCAGTTTAGCTCCAGAGCCCATGATCCTAACTAGTATGCTACAGCTCAGCATACCACCACAGAGTTTAGAAAATAAAGACAAAATATATAACCGAAATCTCTAAGGCTCCCAAATGCATTCAGGAATAAAAAGATACAAAGGTTGTTTGCAATTCAGCCTCAGCTAGAACGTTTAGCCTTATCTGCTACCATCCCTACACACACACACACACCCTACTTTAGAGAAGTCATGCTGAGCTTCTCATCAGGTCTTGATCATCCCCCATGCCTTGTGTGTACATTTACCATTTATAGAGCTATTCCAGAAGGGCTGGGCACTGTGCTAAGCACTTGCTACACCACACCTCATTGTATCCACATGACAATACTGAGGTAGGAAGTATTTGTGGATTTTACAAAAGAGTCTTATAGAAATTAAATAGCTTGCCCAACAACAAATATCTTGAGTGTATGAACTCAACCCAAGTCTGTTCAAAGGGCATGTTTTCGATCCTAATTTCTCTGCTTAAAATGTGCTCCATCTCCAAACAATGTCTGATTCATTCAAGATGCATCTAGAACAGTGCTTGGCAAGTACTAGGCGCTTAAGAGATAAGTGTTGAATGAATGAATGAATGAATGAATGAATGCTTCCTCCTCTCTGGGGGCTCCTCTGACTCCCTGACAAAACTCAGCTGCTCTCTCTATGTTGCTTTGTTTCAAAGCTCTATTACAAGGCTTCCCAGGTGGTATTCTACTCTTTCTCCTTATCTGTACATATCACCCACTAGACTGGGAACCTTGTCTCACTTCATCTCTGTATTCTCAGCCCCCTAACAAAAGGCCTGGTTTTTAACAAGCACTCAGTGAGTTTGTTAACTGAATGAATTTCCCTGAGGATGAGAAGTGAGATGAATAACAGACTCATGATTCACATTAAACTTCTTTTTCCTCAAGAAATAAACAACATTCAGAGCTGTGACATACTCAAATGTATGCTCTATAAATATTTCTAGGTTTCAACTATCATCAGAGGCATCTAAATTTAACTCATTCAACACATATTTATAAATAATCTAAATACATATAATGGCTCTTAAGGAGCTTACAACCTAGTCAAGGAGACAAAACATAATAAAACGTAATGGTAAACAGTAAAACATGAACTGCCATAAGGAAATACATGACTAGGTGCCACATAATTGGTAAAACAAAATGCTGTGGGTTTGCAAGTTGAAGACCTCAGGCTGTGGGTCCGATTATCTGTGGACAGTCTGCAATGAGGTGCTCTCCAATCAGGAGCAAAATGAGGGGGGAAAAGGGGCAGTGCAGTGTGTTTTAAACATAGAGGTATTTAATTCAATTTTTAAAACTGTCCTTAATCTGACATCACGTTCCTCCCAGTTTTTTTATGTAAAAATGTAATTTCTTTTCAAAAATAAAGTGACAGGAGATATTTTTATGTGGTTGCATAAAATTTGTTTTTAAATTTTCACTGATACAAATATTCCAAACATTTGGGAACTATGGAGCCAGGGCATTTAACAGAAACATCATAGAAGAGGTGGAACTTGAAGTGAATATTACAGGATGAACAGAATTTGGCTAGTTGGGGAAGAGAGAGGGGATTTTAAGCAGGCGAACAGCCTGAGCAAAGTACAGAGGTATAAATGTTCATGTAAAGTCCAAAGAATAACAACTAAATCAGCCTGATTAAAAACTGGAAAAATTGAGGCCAACCCAGAGGCACAGTGGTTAAGTTCATGTGCTCTGCTTTGGCAGCCCAGGATTTGCAGGCCCGGATCCCAGGCACAGGCCTACACATTGCTTATCAAGCCATGCTGTACAGCATCCCACATACAAACTAGAGGAAGATTAGCACAGACGCTAGTTCAGTGACAACCTTCCTCAAGCAAAAAGAGGAAGATGGGCAACAGATGTTAGCTCAGGGCAATCTTCCTCACACACACACACACAAAAAACCTGGAGAAATTGCAGGCGCAAATTCCATTTCTGGCAATATGACAAGCTAAGTACCTTTCTGATCTTCCACTGAAAACAACTATAAATAATGGACTTTTTTCCATCTTCTCAAATAAATACATTGATGAGCTTGCAAGAAAATAAGGAAGACTCAGATGAAGAACTAAGTGAAGATTGGAACCCAATAAGGTAACCAAAACACAAAATCCAGCTTTCTCCTTGAAGGCAGTTACATAGCCCAATGCAAGCTGCATTCTCCCAGTCTAATGGGGCTCAAGGAATACAATACAAAACTAAGGTTCAGCCTAAGGCAGAAAGTATAATACACATCCCTCCTTCACAGTTTAAACTGGGACTACAAAGGTGATCAAGATAGAAACCCATCCAAACACATACACATCTCAGGAACTATAATGAAAACCACTAGTCTCAAAACTTGGCATTAAGAAAGGAAAATCTTCCTGCAAGTTCAACCACAAGCTGGCCCCTGCAAGGGAGTGCTACTGAATGGTCAAAAAAATCTCAACCTAAGAATCTAAGCTGAAGTGGTCACAAACTAAAAGTAGCCACAGGACACTAACAAAAAAATAAGTAAGTCTTCTCTGGAAAAATTCACTTCAACCTTGACATCAAAAAAAATTCTCACAACAGGTTCCAGGAAATATGAGCTCATGGGCAAAAATTAGAAAATCCTCAGGGAAACAAAGGCCATAAATAAGAAATTCAGAAAATAAAAGATGGCAGAATCAGACTTTCAAAGAATTCAGATATTGGAACTACCAAACAGGATATGGAATAAATGTTTAATAAGCTTAAAGAAATAAAAGGGATTGAAAATGAGTAAAAATTAATAAACGATGACATGATCAAGCAAAACTGAAAAAGAACAAAATATTTCTCAAAATAAGAATAACCCAATGGCTGGTTTAAGAGCAGAAAAGACAGAACCAAAGAGAGTTACTGAACTTACAGAAATTATACAAAATAGTGTTCAGAAAGAGATAGGAAATATAAAAAACAAAGCAAAAGACAAAGTATAATATAAGATTAATCAATATTCCAGAAGAGAAAAGAATGGGGGGCAACCAACAGCAGGTTTTAGAAAGCCAGTTTTAATATTCTATTTACCTTTTTGGATTCCCATCTTCATTTAGTTCTTGGTCCTAAAATAGCTGAAAAATTTCCAGAACCAACAAAAGATACATATTAACACATTCAAGAAGTCCAATTAACGCATGGCAAGATTAATAAAAAGAAATCCAGAAGTTCTGGTTCCAAGTAAAATGTAGTAGGTGCACTCTACCCTGTTTCCCAAAGCTATAAAATCCATATATAAAACCAGGGTAGAATTCATGGAGCAGCTCTCCGAGGAATCTAGAAAGTAAACAGTAGTAGATGAATTGATTGCAGTAGAATACCAGAATTCAAAGTCCCACCAGACCAGTGGATCTCCTCCAGAATCACTCAGCATGTTCTCAAGGCAGCCCAAAAACTAGAAATGGTCAACAGCATAGACAGAGTGAGTTCTAGAAGCCATCTAGCTCAGGCTCAAGGAATGGGAAAGAAGGGTCTACAGGCACCTAAAGCAGTGAGTGAAGGAACTTTCCTCTCCAATCAGGACTGTAACCTTAACAGAAGAGGGCAAAGCCCAGTCACTATCTTTTCCTCTCAGTCTGGGTCTGGACAACAGACGCAGTCATGGAAAGAGCACAGCAGAACAGGGTAAATAAAGCCCCAGCTTTCTGGCCAGCAGTACAAAAGGGGGCCTGCAGGAACTGAGGAGATAGTAGAGAGAGAGGGGAACTTGAGAAAACCACCCCATAAAGTTGGTTTTGAACTTTAAGGCTCACCTCTGAGCCCATCAGCAATGTATAAGGGGTCCAGTTGCTCCACATCCACACCAACACTTGATATTGTCAATCTTTTTAATTTTAGCCATTCTGTTGGGTGTGTTGGGGCCTTCTCCATGTAGTTTTAATTTGCATTTTCCTAACGATTAACAACTCTAAGCATCTTTTCATGCTTATTTGCCACCTCTATACCTTCTTGGATAAAGTGTTCAAATCTTTTGCCCCCTTTTCTTTATTGGATTGTCTTACTGAGTTGTATATGAGTTGTTACTTTATATACTGAGTTTATATATAAATACATGTGTGTTAGATACGTCTTATATGAAGGCAACAGTGGAAATGGAAAGAACTGGTCAAATGTGTGAGTTTTTTTTTAGAAGTCTATGGATTCCCTTTTCACTTTCTTAAAGAGTGTCTTTTGATGAGCAAAAGATTTTAATTTTGATAAAGCCCAATTTATCAATCATTCTTGTATAGTTTGCTTTTCGTGTCCTACTTAAGAAGGTAAATTCAACAGCACTTTATCAACAGATTGGAGGAACAAATGATATGGGAAGTATCAAACGTAACTCCTACATTTCTGCCTTGGATAAATGAATAAACACACCACCATACTCTCTTCTCAAGAGACTTCCATTAAACCAAATCATCTTTTCTGGATTCCCATTTTCATTGACCTCCCAAAAGCATTCTACTCAGCTTACCTATGTCTTTTCTTTTCCCCTAGGTTCAAATCTTGAATTTGCTTTGCTATATTCAGTATAAAGGCAACTCTCATAGCTTCATCTTTCTCATCCACGCCAGTGATTTCTACATCTCCACCCTCTCTTCCTGGTAACGGTGGCATCCAACGTTTATGGAGGGCTTTACTATGTGACAGGCACCAAGCCTATCTTCTAACTGCCTACTATATATTTCTCCTCAGCCTATCATTAGTTTATGCTCAACCAAATTCAACCTTCTTGACCTCAATGCCTGTTCTCCCTCCTGACTCACCAGTTTCTGGCAATGGTATTTTGATGTTCCAAATTGGAAACCCTGATATCATCACCTTTCACTTTAGCTTCTCCTCTCTCCTCCATGTTCAATTAGTTTAATAGTTCTTCAACTACACTACTTGAAACACTGGAGGTTTAGGAACTAGACTAAGGTACCAAAAATGGCCTCTTCCCAATTTGTGTGAAAAAATAAGGTAATACAATTTTAAGTTTCCCTACCATAAATTTTTCCTAAACTTTTTCACCTCCTATTCCCTGCCTAATCTAGAATATAATGTAAAATAGTATCTGAGTTAGGAAAAAAGTGTAGTTTGAAATTTAATATAATAAATATTTCATAGTATTCCCCAGAATACGATGACTTTTAGGTACTCCATCACCTAAATGTGTTTGAGCACTGTTGAATTAATAATGTGCAACTCATATTCCTGCTAAATTGTTCTTTCCTGGGCAATGTGAAACTTTTCCTATAAGAAAGACAGACCAAGGTGGGGAAAGTCAGACCAATTTGCCTGAGAAAAGATTAAGAAGTGGGCCATCACAACATTGTATAAATTTCTTTCTCCTTAATTCCAAGCTATGATTGCCTATCCTCTGGCAGCAATGAGAATAACTAGCTTATTGGTAGAGTAGAAACAACTTTCAATGATCAGTGTAAGAATGACTGACTTTGTGTTCTAGTCATAGCAATACTATGACACACCAGGTTGCACCCCCCAGTTAAACCAGCACATTCTGGATTGTCTTTCTCCACTGATTATCAGTATTTACTCCAGGGATAAAGCATAACAACAGTAGCCTAAGAAAAATAACACAAATATAAATATTTATAATCCTAAAGGGGATTTGCCAAAACCACATGATTTGGGGATTATCAGTTATTTGGAACCATCGCAAACATAAATAGTTGGAAGTTAAATATATGAAAAGACTACTGATTATACTCTAAGAATGAAACACAGTCAACACCAAACTTCTCCACTGAGTCAAACATTCACTTGTTCAATACATATTAACTGAGTGCTACTATGTGCCACATACTGTGCAAGTCACTCAAGATTTAACCGTGAGCAAGACTCTCACAGTATCTGACTTCATGAAGTTCACAGACCGTGAGAAAGACCATCAAGAATAACAACAGCCAGGGCTGACAGGCAAACTTCCTCCAGTTGGAGCAGGAAGGGTAAAGAGGATGCTGAGAGGTTTCTCCAGAGCTCTATTTGAGCCAAAACCTGAAGAATAATTAGAAGGTAACCAAGGGTATGTGCATCTGTGCTTGGAGGTGGGAGTGCTATGGATGAGGCTGTGGTGAGAGTCAGAGTCAGAATGGAGGAGAGGGAACACTCAGAGTCACATAAATCTGTGCTCCATTCTCGGCTCCACGCCTATAACCTGTGTGCCCTGGGTAAATAACATCTCTGACTTTAGTCACTTCATTTGTAAAAAGGGGTAATAACAATACTTACCTCATAGGATTATAGCAAGGATTAAATAATATACTGCATGTAAAGTTGTTAGCCCCCCACTTACTGGCTCTGTGACCTTGGGCAACTGGTAACATCTCTGTCTTTCTCATCTGCAAAATGAGGGTCATAGCAGTACCCTCTCCATTGGGTTGTTAATGAGAATAAATTGAAAGATGAAGTGCGAATATTTAATGAGACAACAGATGTAAAGTACTTAGAATAAGTACTAATGTTCAAAAGCATTCAGGGGCTGGCCCCATGGCCAAGTGGTTAAGTTTGCGCACTCCGCTTTGGTGGCCCAGGGTTTCACTGGTTCAGATCCTGGGCATGGACCTAGCACTGCTCATCAGGCCATGCTGAGGCAGGATCCCACATAGGAGAACTAGAAGGACCTGCAACTGGAATATACAATTATGTACTGGGGGGCTTTGGGGGAGAAGAGAAAAATAAAAAGGTTGGCAATAGATGTTAGCTCAGGGCCAATCTTAAAAAATAAATAAAGAATTCAATAAACATCAGTCATTATTTTGATATTAACAGGCAGAGGCAAGATCTCAATGGGCCTTGTAAGCCATATTAGGTGTGTGGATTTTAATCTAGAAGTATAGGAAGCAAGTGAAGGATTTTAAGCAGTGAGTTGACTTGATGAGATCTGCCCTTCAGAAAGTTCACTCTAAATGTTGTATAGAGATTGGACTGCAGATGGTAGAAAAAACACAGTCAGGAAGGATTACAGTCGTTAAGGTAAAAGAGAATGGTGGCCTGTACCAAGAGGACGGCAGCAGAGAAAGAGACAAGAGCATAAATCAACAGACTTCACGCTTGGATTTAGGATGTCAGATGTCCCCAACATCTTAATGACCTTTCCCTCCCTCCTACCCTCTATCCGCCTACTAAAGCTTCACGAAATTTCTTTAGTTCTCACTACCCACTAGTCTGTAACTGACTCCCAAACTTTAGCTCCCATCTCTCTCATGACCTTCAGGTCCAAATTTCCACTGCTGCTGGAGAGCTCCCCATGGATAGTAACCTTACACTCAATACAACCCAAATCAAACCAATGATGTATTTTCCCAGAAAATGTCCTCAATTTCCCTATTTTTAATACTAGCTCCACCTTGTTTTTCTCACTCAGGCTACAAACCTCGGAATCATCCATCTGGTTGTGAAGACCTTCTAATCTTCAGACACTACTTTTTGATGACTCTCACTAATACCTAAACTCTTAAAGGTGATGTCATGCAGAACAAAAGAAAATATCCAAATATCAGCCCTTACTACTTCTATTCTAACAGGTTAATCTGTCTTTCCACTTCAGTCATTTTGCCCTTCAATCCTGGTTATACTCATGTATCATATATACACACACACACATACATTTTAATAAGTAGGGGGAGCTACCTAATCTCTTCAGTTACTTTTAAAATTAGCTATATTGGCTATAATAATTACACAAAAAGTACAGTGAGAACGGAGACAAGAACAACTCTAATAGAGTACACTCTGGGAACTTTAGTTTCTTTTGTATGTTATTAATTCAAAATATGAGAGTATCAGGCAATCAGCGAATAAAATTCTACCTCAGTAATGCAAACACCTGCTAATCACTAGAAATTCAGCTGGGAACAATGAACATGAACCAGTTCTTCAACTACAGATCTGAGAAGGGGATCTGACCATTACCCACGAGCACAAAGAATAGTGCCCATGGTACCCCATTCATCCCACCTGTGGCAAATAGCAAATCTAGATAAAGCTCACCTTGCTCAAGGGCATATGGAAAATAAAAGACCTGTTAAAAATATTGCAGATGGGAGAAAGGGAACATCATCTCTAGGAAGAATATACCTCTGAAAAAAATTAAGAAATATGTTTCAGGAAACTGGCATCTTTAAATAGAACAGAAACAAGATGACTTCTAAAAATCAGGAACAGAAAGCTGTAAGGGAGAGAGAAGAGGATAAAAAGACAACAAGATAAGTCTTTGAAAAAAGGGTGACTTCCAAGGAGAATAAAAATGCATGGCATTAGACACATTACCCATGTGGTATTCTTGCCAAAATGTTTAAACATAAACTTAAGCATGAGGAAACAATGAGACAAACCCTAAATGTGGAACATTTTACAAAACAATGGTCTGGATTCTTTAAAAGTCAATGTCAGAGACAAAAAAAGGGCAGAAGAACTGTTCTAGATGAAAGGAAACTAGAGACTGACAGCTAAGTGTATATGATCCCTAATTGGACCCAGGCTCAAAAACAAACAACTACAAAAGACATCACTGGAATAACTGGGAAATGCTAGCTAATATTATCGTATAAATGTGAAATTTCTTTATGGTGATAAAAGCACTGCGGTTATATAGAAGAATATACTTGTTCTTAGGAGATAGACACTAAAATACTAAGAGATAAAACATCATGAAGACCATAACTTGTTATTTAATTACTCAACCAAAAAAAGTAAAATCTGTGTATATAAGAGAGACGGGGAAGTGAGCGTGAATCTTGAGGGTGAAAGGGAGGGAATCCCTATCCCCTCACATTATAGAGAAACACAGATAGGCATTTCCCTACCCCCATTACTTACCAAGTAATACTTAATTTTCCTAAATTTAATATAGAGACTTTCAAAATCTCCAAAAATCTATAACCACTGATAACTTCTTTTTATACCAAAAACCACACTTCTATAATAGCTTTCTTAATGTAATCCTTTCTTTTTTATGAGGCCAACACAACCTTGATACCAAATCTGACAAGAACACTACAAGAAAGGAAAATTATAGCCAAAATCTCTTATGAACATAGACGCAAACATAAATATTAGTAAACTGAATCCAGCAATATGTATAAAAATGATAATATATCATTACCAAGTGGGTTCATCTCAGGAATGCAAAGTGGATTAAACATTCGAAAATAAATGTCATTCACTTCATTAATGGGGGAAAAGCATATGATGATCTCAATATATGTAGAAAAAGAGAGAGAGATAAAATTCAACATCTATTCATGCCCAAAGCTGGCAACCTAGAAACACCACCTGATGCAGACCAAAAAAAAGTTGCAACAAATGTCAGCTCTCTCTAGCCAAAGGACCAGAAAAGGGGCAGCCTAATAAGTCAGAAACTTTTAGAAAATAACCACCAAACACTAGCCAACCACTACAGCCAAACACCACAGAAAAACCTGTGTGGCCTCACCCTGACTCAAGTCAGCAAAGAATGAGCAGGGAGAGAGCCTAGATTTCTTCTCTCACCAAGCTGTAATGAGGTGTCCCATCCATCCACCTCCTATCAGGTTAGCGTTACAGAAAACCAGGTAGGGAGCTGGAGCTTCCATCAGCCCCACTAGTCAGTAATGAGGACCCCCTCAGTATGATTTCAGTGGAGACTATGTGGAGAACCCAGACTTCCACTCTCATGTGGCAGTAACTGAGGCCATGGTGGGAGCAGCAGGAAGGCACTATACCACCCAGCCAGGGAGGTATCAGTGGAGGCCTTCTGGGGAGCCGGAACTCCTACCCCTGCCCTGCAGCAAGGGAGAAATCCCCATCCTGGGTGTCAACAAAAGGCTGAGCAGGGAACCTAGGCATATAGCCCAACCTGGCCATAAGAAGGAAGAGTACCCCTTCCTCTTCCGGAGCAGTGTCAGAGGAAGCTAGCCAGAGGAAGATAGTGGGAAAACATCTGCCAAGTTCTGTGGGAAGTTTTTTCAACCTAGAACTCTATAACCATACTAAATATCAATCAAGTGTGAGAAAGTAGACATTTTTCAGAACTGCAAGAACTCAAATGCACCCTTTCTGCAAATCCACTGGTGTGGTTGTCTCCTATAAGAACTTAAATATGTACTCCAGCAAACAAAATAACACAGGGGCCAGGAAATAACAAAATAGAGGGGTGAAGGGACATTCCAGGATTACAGCAATACAGCTGACTTTATACAGATCAGAACAGGGAGGGAAGAAGGAACCATTAGGAAAAAGGAAAAAAAAAAAAAAAGAGCCTCAATAAAACTGAAGTATGATTTCAAATTTAGAAAAGTTTAAGGATATGATAAAGCAAATCATGCAAAGGGAAAAAAGGGATTTAGAAACTCAAGGAGAGGGGGAGAGAGAGAATACTATTTTAAAAAATCGAAATCCAGATATGGCTCTTTCTTTTCCAGTCTCCAGCGTTTTCTGGGCTACAGGCAGCACAAAGCTATGGCCAAATCCAAGAACCACACCACACATGTCCAGTTCCAAAACGGCACAGAAAAGGCATCAATAAGCCTTAAGTATAAAGATATCTTTTAAGGAGACAGAATCTAAGTTCCTAAGGATCTTGCACTTGGTCAAGAAACACAAGAAGTATCTAGAAAAGAAGATGCAGACCGATAAAACTGAGACCATCAAGGCCTTTGTCAAGCTCAAGGTCCTGAAAGGCATCAGTCCCACGCTTGGGAGACTTGCTTGTTACGACGTTGCCAGGGTTGGCTGGCCTGACGATAACACCAAGACCAAAGTCAAAGCCAAGGCTCAGGCTCCCAAAAGCGTCCAAGTCCCCACAAAGGCTGCAAAGTAGAGGCTTCTGTCTGCCAATATGAGAATGCAAGTACTCGTGTGATGCCCTGGGCTGCTCTCTACACAGGGCTGGTGTCCCCCTGTGTTATTCTGTGCAAATAAATGCAAAACAAAACAAATATATATATTATATATATCAAGATAAAGAAACAAAAGAAATTTAGCATTATTTTAAATTTTTGATAGATTGTAAGTTTATATGACCCTGACATTAAGAACAGTTTTCTTCAAATGGATCACGACAATGCACCAAAGAGAAAGAAAATGTTATTCTAGCACCCTACCTGGCCTACATTGAATAACACTTAAAAACTCACAATAACATTTAATATTTAGAGTTAATTTAAGGATGAAAAATGAAATACTTGGTTCTGGTCATGGATAGAAGTAAAATGACCACAAAAATTAAAAGTATAACAGAAAAAGTGGAAGAAAGAGCTATCCTTCCTTTAGAGAGCAGGGAGTCAAGAGACACTATTGAAAGTTAATGGAATAAAAAGGATTAAGTATATTACATTGAAATATAGCCATTATCAAAATGGATTAAAGAACACGATCCAACAATTTGTTGCCTCCAGGAAACACACCTCAGCCCCAAGGACAAACACAGACTCAGGGTGAAGGGGTGGAGGACAATACTTCAAGCAAATAGCAAGGAAAAAAAGGCAGGTGTTGCAATTCTCATATCAGACCAAGTGGATTTCAAAATAAGACAGGTAAAGAGAGACATAGAGGGACAATAATATAATGATCAAAGGGACACTTCATCAAGAAGAAATAACGCTTATAAATATCACGCACCCAACACAGGAGCACCAAGATCCATAAAGCAACTATTAACACACCTAAAGAAAGATGTTAAAAACAACATAATAATAGTAGGGGACCTCAACACCCCACTCACATCAATGGACAGATCATCCAGACCGAAAATCAATAAGGAAATAGTGGAGCTAAATGAAAAACTAAAACAATTGGACTTAATAGACATATATAGATCACTCCACCCTGAAAGAACTGAATACACATTCTTCTCAAGTGCACATGGAACATTCTCTAGGATAGACCATATGTTGGGAAACAAGGCAAGCCTCTACAAATTTAAAAAAATTGAAATAATAACAAGCATCTTCTCAGATCATAGTGCTATAAGCCTAGAAATTAATTACAAGAAAAAAGCTGAGAAAGGCACAAAGATGTGGAGACTAAACAACACACTACTGAACAAGCAATGGATCATTGAAGAAATTAAAGAAGAAATAAAAAAATACCTGGAAACAAATGAAAATGATAGCATGCCATACCAACTCATATGGGATACAGCAAAAGCTGTATTAAGAGGAAAATTCATCGCAATACAGGCACATCTTAACAAACAAGAAAAATCCCAAATAAGCAACCTTAAAGCACACCTAACTGAACTAGAGAAAAAAGAACAAATGAAGCCCAAAGTCAGCAGAAGGAGAGAAATAATAAAAATCAGAGCAGAAATAAATACTATTGAAACGAAAAAGGCAGTAGAAAGGATCAATGAGACAAAGAGCTGGTTTTTTTTTTTTTTAAAGGCTTTTTTTTTTTTTTAAGATTTTATTTTTTTCCTTTTTCTCCCCAAAGCCCCCCCCCCCGTACATAGTTGTATATTCTTCGTTGTGGGTCCTTCTAGTTGTGGTATGTGGGATGCTGCCTCAGCGTGGTCTAGGTGAGCAGTGCCATGTCCGCGCCCAGGACTTGAACCAACGAAACACTGGGCCGCCTGCTGCGGAGCACGCGAACTTAACCACTCGGCCACGGGGCCAGCCCCAAAGAGCTGGTTTTTTGAGAAGATAAATAAAATTGACAAACCACTAGCCAGACTTACAAAGAAAAAAAGGGAGAAAGCTCAAATAAACAAAATCAGAAATGAGCGAGGAGAAATAACAACAGACTGCAGAAATACAACAGATTATAAGAGACTACTACAAAAAACTATATGCCAACAGAATGGATAACCTAGAGGAAATGGATAAATTCTTGGACTCCTACAATCTCCCAAAGCTCACTCAAGAAGAGGCAGACAATTAGAACAGACCAATCACAAGGAAAGAGATTGAGACAGCAATCAAAAGCATCCCAAAGAATAAAACCCCAGGACCAGATGGCTTTCCTGGGGAATTCTACCAAACTTTCAGAGAGGATTTAATACCTATCCTTTTCAAGCTATTCCAAAAAATTAGGGAAGATGGAATACTTCCTAACACATTCTATGAGGCCAACATCACGCTGATACCAAAACCTGACAAGGACACCACGAAAAAAGAGAACTACAGGCCAATATCACTGATGAACATAGATGCAAAAATTCTAAACAAAATTTTGGCAACCAGAATTCAGCAATTCATCAAAAGAATCATACATCAGGATCAGGTGGGATTCATACCAGGGACACAGGGATGGTTCAACATCCGCAAATCAATCAACGTGATACACCACATCAACAAACTGAGGAATAAAAACCACATGATCATCTCAATAGATGCAGAGAAGGCATTTGACAAGATCCAACAGCCATTTATGATAAAAACTCTGAACAAAATGGGCATAGAAGGAAACTACCTCAACATAATAAAGGCCATATACGACAAATCCATAGCCAACATCATACTCAATGGGCAAAAACTGAACGCCATCCCCCTGAAAACAGGAACGAGACAAGGATGCCCTCTATCACCACTCTTATTTAACATAGTACTGGAGGTCCTGGCCAGAGCAATCAGGCAAGAAAAAGGAATAAAAGGAATCCAAATAGGGAGGGAAGAAGTGAAACTCTCGCTGTTTGCAGATGACATGATCTTATATATAGAAAACCCCAAAGAATCTATTGGAAAACTGTTAGAAGTAATCAACAACTACAGCAAAGTTGCAGGGTATAAAATCAATTTGCATAAATCAGTAGCATTTCTATACTCCAGTAATGAACCAACAGAAAAAGAACTCAAGAATACAATACCATTCACAATCGCAACAAAAAGAATAAAATACCTTGGGGTAAATTTAACTAAGGAAGTGAAGGACCTATATAATGAAAATTACAAGGCCTTTCTGAGAGAATTGGATGACGACATAAGGAGATGGAAAGACATTCCATGTACACGGATTGGAAGAATAAACATAGTTAAAATGTCCGTTCTACCTAAAGCAATCTACAGATTCAACGCCATCCCAATCAGAATCCCAATGACATTCTTTACAGAATTAGAACAAAGAATCCTAAAATTCAGATGGGGCAACAAAAGACCCCGAATTGCTAAAGCAATCCTGAGAAAAAAGAACAAAACGGGAGGCGTCACAATCCATGACTTCAAAACATACTACAAAGCTACAGTAATCAAAACAGCATGGTACTGGTACAAAAACAGGTGCACAGATCAATGGAACAGAATTGCAAGCCCAGAAATAAAACCACACATCTATGGACAGCTTATCTTTGACAAAGGAGCTGAGGGCATACAATGGAGAAAAGAAAGTCTTTTCAACAAATGGTGCTGGGAAAACTGGAAAGCCACATGTAAAAGAATGAAAATTGACCATTCTTTTTCACCATTCACCAAAATAAACTCAAAATGGATCAAAGACCTAAAGGTGAGACCTGAAACCATAAGGCTTCTGGAAGAAAACGTAGGCAGTACACTCTTTGACATCAGTATTAAAAGGATCTTTTTGGACACCATGCCTTCTCAGAGAAGGGAAACAATAGAAAGAATAAACAAATGGGACTTCATCAGATTAAAGAGCTTCTTCAAGGCAAATGAAAACAGGATTGAAACAAAAAAACAACCCACTAACTGGGAAAAAACATTTGCAAGTCATATATCTGACAAAGGCTTAATATCCATAATATATAAAGAACTCTCGCAACTCAACAACAAAACATCAAACAACCCAATCAAAAAATGGGCTGGAAACATGAACAGACATTTCTCCAAAGAAGATATACTGATGGCCAATAGGCACATGAAAAGATGCTCATCATCGCTGATCATCAGGGAAATGCAAATCAAAACTACACTAAGATATCACCTTACACCCGTTAGAATGACAAAAATATCTAAAACTAATAGCAACAAATGTTGGAGAGGTTGTGGAGAAAAAGGAACACTCATACACTGCTGGTGGGAATGCAAACTGGTGCAGCCACTATGGAAAACAGTATGGAGATTCCTCAAAAAATTAAAAATAGAACTACCATATGATCCAGCCATCCCACTACTGGGTATTTATCCAAAGAGCTTGAAGTCAGCAATCCCAAAAGTCCTATGCACCCCAATGTTTATTGCAGCACTGTTTACAATAGCCAAGACGTGGAAGCAACCTAAGTGTCCAGCATCAGACGAATGGATAAAGAAGATGTGGTACATATATACAATGGAATACTACTCAGCTGCAAAACAGAACAAAATCATTCCATTTGCAATAACATGGATGGACCTTGAGAGAATCATGTTAAGTGAAATAAGCCAGCGAGAGAAGGATAATCTGTGTATGACTCCACTCATATGAGGAATTTAAAATTATGGACTAAGAACAGTTTAGTGGATACCAGGGGAAAGGTGGGGTGGGGGGGTGGGCACAAAGGGTGAAGTGGTGCACCTACAACATGACTGACAAACATTAATGTACAACTGAAATTTCACAAGATTGTAACCTATCAATAACTCAATAAAAAAAATAAAATTCTCTTAGAAATTAAAAAAAAGAAATATAGCCATTATAAGAATTAGAAATAACAAATATTTAAAACATTGAAAGAGGAAAAGAGATAAGTACTATAAAGGCACTCATCATCTTTCATTTCAGGGAGTCAACAAATACTGTCTAAAGTTAATTAAATTAAGAGATAGAGATGTATCTAGAGGTTATGGGTTAACCTCCAGAAGAACAAAAAATAAAATCAGTTAATAGAGGTTGTTTCTGAAGGGGGCAGAGAGGTAGGGTAGAGAATTATTGCTCTTCGTCATGAGCTCTTACGAACTATTTGATCTGTTACCGTGTGCATCTGCAACTTCAATTAAAATAATTTTTAAAGCTTGACAAATGCATTCTGTTGGTGAAACCGTAAGGCAACAGGTACTCTCATATGCAAGACTGTGAACTGACACAACCCCTATGGAGGGAAATCTGACACTATGTAGCAAAATTACACATAAATTTACTCTTTTATTCAATCCCACTTGTAAGAATCTATCCAAATGATACAATGGTAAAAACACAAAAAAGCACATACACAAGACGATTACAGCACCATTTGTAATAGTAACACTGGAAGCAGTGTCCGTCAGTACCAGGCGGGTTAAATAACTCACGGTCCATCCAGCCAATGGAGTACCACGCTGTCCCTACAGAGAAATGAGGAGGATCTCTACATAGTGCTAGAAGTGAGCTCTTTACAGGGTAGAAAATGAGAAAAGCAAAGGAGAGAAAAGTGCATGTAGAATGCTACCAACTGCCTAAGGAGCTGATGAGAGGTGGGAAAATTCATATGCATCATTTTTTTTTAATAAAATGACAAATGAAAAAATTTTTTAAAACTAGCTATCTAAGGAGAAGGGAAGGAACAGAGTAGTGAGGAAGAAACATAAGCTAGACTTTTCCAAATATACGTCTTTTGTAGATCTGGCTTTGAAACCACATAAAATTAAATTATTTTTTAAAAGCAATCCCAAAAGAATAAAAGAAAAAAAACAACTCTGTATTGAGTTGGTGACACAATCACAGAGAAAGAAACTATTTCTAGTGGTTTTAAAACAGTAACTCAACAATACATTCCTAGAGGACTATAAGGACAAAAAGAATTGCCAAATTAAACAAACAAACAAAAAGACATCTGTTTTCAATAATCATATTGTTGGTGGTAATGCTGGTATTGCTGCTGAGTTGTGTGAGTACTGTGGGATAAAGCAAAAGAGCGCTTATGTGGTGTCACTGGAAATGAGAACTTTTTGTATGAGCGATAGGAGATTCAGATGTAAGAGTGATGAGGTTAAACAAAAATGCTAGTCTTGAACTGGAATTATCAATATGAACACGTGATGTAGTTTACCTTTAAAAATTACACACACATCCTAGTTCTGACCCCTAGAGAAGCCTAGAATAATGACTGACCTAGTAGCAAAAAACAAAAAAAGTCCTAAAACCCAGAGTGTAATCTCTAATACCATTTCCCACCAAAAGGAAGCAACAGTGGAATACAGGCGTGGAGCAGGCAACATACGAGATGGGCCTGGAAGACCTTGTCATGTCAAAAGGCAAGGGAGCTATTAAAAAGTACTGGGATCCTGTCAAAAGGACTCTAGAAGTTAACTTGAAGAAGCTCCACAAGACAAAGACAGGACAAATTAAACATCAATGAGGATAACCAGAGCGGACTGAAATGTAACAAACAGGTTTAAATGTATGGGTTTAAGGTGACACTTGAAAAATAAATCAGTCACCTTGGAAAATGCTAGGAAACAAACTCAGTTTGAAAAACAAAGAAAATCAAATATTTATCCTGCCTTTCCTATATGAACTATACTGCAGGGTAAGCAAATAGTCAATATGGGGAAGTTTTCTTTATAGAGGTATTCTAGCTATTATGAAAAAGAAAGAATAGAAACAAAATATAACCATTTTACAGCCTCTAATAAATTAATGGATCAAAAGAGAAATAACCAGACATAATGTGGCTGCTGATGGAAGCACCTATCACCACATTTTTCAAGTATTTTTTTTTCTTTTTTTTCTGAGGAAGTCTGTCGCTGAGCTAACATCTGTGCCAATCTTCCTCTTTTTTATGTGGGATGCCGCCACAGCGTGGCTTGAGGAGTGGTGCTAGGGCCATGCCTGGGATCCAAACCTGTGAATCCCAGGCCACCAAAGCAGAGTGCATAAACTTAACCACTATGCCATCAGGCCAGCCCCTATCAACACCTTTTAAATATTCCACCCAAGAAAATGAACTTGAATCTGATCAAGTCACTAAATCTAACTACCAATTTGTAGGAAATAAAGGGTATGGAACATATTAAACTGGATGCAATGGAAATTACATAGGACAAGTAACCCATTTCATCAAATAAATAAATTGCAAGGAGGAAAAAAAAAAGACTTATGAGATACATATCAAACAATTGCAATGTATGACCTTACTTGATTCAAACTTGAAAACTTTGAACACTGACTGGATATTTCAACGATATGAAAGAAATTTTTTTTTTAAAGATTGGCATCTGAGCCAACATCTGTTGCCAATGTTCTTTTTTTTTTCTTTCTTCTTCTCCCCAAAGCCTCCCAGTACATAGTTGTACATTCTAGTTGTAGGTCCCTCTGGCTCTGCTATGTGGGACGCTGCCTCAGCATGGCTTGATGAGTAGCGCTAGGTCTGTGCCTAGGATTGGAACTGGTGAAACCCTGAGCTGCCAAAGCGGGGCACACAAACTTAACCACCCGGCCACAGGGCTAGCACCCCTGAAAGAATTTTTTTAGGTGTGATGTCGTCATTCCATTTTTCAAAAAGAATGTCTATCTTTTAGAGAGATATATGGCAATAATTAAGAATGAGACATGACATCCAGGATTTACTTCAAAATAATCTAGGACTGGAGGGGGGAGGGGAGGGAATTATGGTCAGTTATCTATAAATGAAACTAAGCTATAAATTAATAAGTGTTGAAACTGTGTGATGAGCATTTGGGGGCTCATTATACTACTCTCTTTACTTGTATAGATGTTTAAAATTGTCCAAAACACAAAGTTAAAAAATAATAATTTTAAGCACACAGGAAAAGGAAATGAAAAGTTATGTTAAAAAGACTAGAAGTGGGGCCGGCCCGGTGGCGCAGCAGTTAAGTACACACGTTCCACTTCAGCGGCCCAGAGTTCGCTGGTTCAGATCCCGGGTGCAGACATGGCACTGCTTGTCAAGCTATGCTGTGGCAGGCGTACCACGTATAAAGTAGAAGAAGATGGGCAGGGAGGTTAGCTCAGGGCCAGTCTTCCTCAGCAAAAAGAGGAGGATTGGTGGCAGATGTCAGCTCAGGGCTGATCTTCCTAAAATAAATAAATAAAATTGTAAAAAAAAAAAAAAAAAACTAGAAGTGACCACTGGTACCAGCTAAACAGAGGTAAATATAAATGGCGTAAATCTTTTATAAAACTGAATAAAATTTTCAAATATTATTTGTGAGAGAGGAAGCATAAAATGTTCTTAAATATTATCATTCTAATTATTTGCATACTCATCTTATCTCTCTTAGTAGACTTAAAGCTTCTTTTCTCCAAACGAGCAAGAGGAACAGTGCTTTGCATGTATCAGGATCACAATCCTTCAAATAAATTCAGTAAAATATACAATACATCATCCTAACATACTCACAGAAAGGAAGAAAATACTTTCTCTATGTCCTAAAAAAAAAAAAAGAAAAAAAAACCTATAAAAAGGAGAATTTGCTTTCTTTTGACCTTTTTTTTTTAACTCCAGGTTGTTCAGACAAGTGTGCTCCACCCTCTCCAAGCAGTATGAATGACAGCAGCCTTTTACTAGACAGTCATTTCTCTGCGGAAGGCTAGATACAACGTCACTTCTAATCCTCACCACAACCCCATAGGTAAATGTATTAGCTTCCTTTTATAAATAAAAAAACTAAGGATCAGAAACTCAGAGCTCAGATGAGGATTGTGTGTGGTTCTGGGGACTCAAACCCAAGTGTCTCCAAGGGCCACAGCCCCTAGCTCCTCTCATGCCCTGCAGTACAAGAACTGTCTGCTCTGAGTCAAACAGCATCTCCCTCCAGATTGGTTTCCTTCCTCCTATTTATTCTACAGCCAAGGCGAGATCAATACAACATCCCTGAAACCTTTCCTGTGGCTGAAGTGAGTTCAAAAGTTTATTTTCCTTCTCTCTCTAAATCTAATGTGGACAGACTTCCCGTGGGCAACTTGGCCCAGCCCACTTTAAGTCTTACTCATCCACGAAGCACAGACATTCACTATGGAGCCCTTCAAGATTTCTTCCTTTCTCACTGCAGACGGAAATGCCTTCTCCCAATTATAACTTTTCACTTTTCCTCAGAAAAGCAAACACATTATATAACCAGTCCTCACCTTCCAAACACTCATTTATAATATAACTTTGCTAACCTTGGCAAGTCATCTTGGATTCTTCTCTCGCCTCTTGCAAGTAATTTGTCACCAAGTCTTGTCAAGTCTACCAAAAATCTCCCTCAGATCTGTACTTTTTCTTTTGACAACCAAAACCTCACTTCGGGCCTTGACCATTTGCAATATAAACTATAACACTGTTCCATAAACCAATAGTCTCCAATTTTTTTCCACATATTCCTTTCAATCAGTAAAAAGTTTGAACATATATCTGTTATATTTATTTGTAAGTTATAAGAATGTCTTACTATACTAATACGTACATTAGAAAACACAAAAACAGAAATGTTAAGGTTGATATAAAAACAAATGTAAGTTCTAACATTCTTTTCACACCCCAGTGGATCCTCTTGCACAAGCCAGAGATACCACTGTTCTAAACCACTGCTGCCAGAGCAATCTTCCTAAAAACCCAAATCTGATCGTATTACAGTCCCAACTCAGTCCTGCAATGGCATCATGTCCCAGTGGCACGAGCCTACTTTTTCAACTTCACCTCTTACAATCTTATCCACATGCCCTATATTTCAGCTATACCTGTTATCTCCCTATGTCTTTTGCACACACAGTTCCCTCTGCCTGGAACGTCCTTATCCTTGACAGCCCCTGATTTACACATAACAGTATCTCTAAGAGAAAAATACATTCTAAATGCCACAATCAACCTACAAATGAACTTTTGAACATAACCTATCTTTTCTATGAGAACTTATATTTTGAACATACCTTTTGTTACTTCCTTTATTTAGCTCCTTTTCAAGTCCTAAATACTTGGAAAGAATGGGTATGGATTCCAATGAAAGCAGAGGAGACCAACTTTGTTTTGGTTGTTTTTCAGTTTATTTTTCTTCCTTGTTTATCTTTCCATTTCCAAAAAAAATCCTTTTAAGCAAAAAGGAGGTTGCAAATCCAGAGATTAGTTCCCCCTGGGCCAGGAAAAAGGCTGAACCCTTGCAACCCACAACCAGAATTCCAGCCAGGAGCTTACACAGATTTAACAGCCTGAATAAAAACATATTTTCCTACAGCAATACTCCAGGTTTTACCTTCCCTGTTTCAAGCTTCCTATCCACTGTGCACACCCCTCCAAGTTGACTGCAATGGCCAAGATTAAATTGAGTAGCACAATACATTTTTTAGAAAAGTCATGAAAATTCAAGTGACTGGCTCTGGGCACTAATAATGGAGAGGTCAGTCTCCAACGAGACTTTTATTCCACCACCCCAAGTCTCTGTACTGTCTCCTCTGGGAATCTGGAGGGAAGCACTGTGGTGCAGAGGAAAGAGAACAGGCATTAGAGGGAGAAGCCCTGGAGAGGAAGTCGCATTTCAACTCCTGGTCTTGTCCCTCAGTGGGCAGATCTGTCGGATGTGCTACACAACAGGCCTCAAGAAGCAGCAAGCCTGTGGTGCATTTTGGTAATGGGATCCTTTGACAAGCAGTCCCAAAAAAAGATGGGAGCAGAGCCATCTTAAGAAGCCAAGGCTACTTCTCTGTACCAGAAAACAATGAGATGGCTTTAGTCCCACTTCCAAGTCATATAACTTCCACTCTTCTTCCTCTGAGAATCCCTCCTCCCTTCCCCAGATTTCACCTTTCTTTCAGTTTCAGTTCCAAGAAACCTCTCTCTTTCTTCTTTGGCCTTTCGTTTTCTATGCAACTCATTTAGGCCAAATCACAACCACAGTGAGACACCACTTAACACAAAGTGGTGCAATTGCTTTGGAAAACAGTTAAACACTTCCTTAAACAGTTACCATATGATCCAGCAATTCCACTCCCAGGTATATACCCAAGAGAAATGAAAACATATGTCCACACAAAGTGTTCGCAGCAACATTATTCACAACAGAGAAAAAGAGGAAACAACCCAAATACAGAACAACTGATGACAGATGGATAAAATGTGGTTTATGCATACAATGAAATATTATTCAGCAATAAAAAGTAATAAAATACCCATATATGCTGTAACATAGATAATCTTTGGAAACATTACGTTGAAAGGCAAAAGATTGTATATTGTATGATTCCATTTATATGAAATGCCCAGAGTAGACAAATTACAAATCTACAGCAACTATGAGTAGATTAGTGACTGCCTAGGGCTCAGAGGGTTTTGGGGGAAGGAGGAGTGACTGCTAATGGGTATGTGGTTTCCTTCCAGGGTGATAAAATGTACAGGAATTGTATAGTGGTGATCGAGCACACTTTTGTGAGTACACTAAAAACCATTTAATTATACACTTTAAAAGAATAAATTTTATAGTATGTGAATTATGTCTTAATAAAGTTGTCTTCAGGTTACCACAGCCTGCAAGGCCCTGCTCAGGCACCAGGCTCTCTCTGACCTGACTTCAAGCCTCTCTGCCATCAGTCACTACCCGAACCTGCTGGCCTTCTATCAGTTCCTGAAATATGTCTAGTGCTTTCTTGCTTCAAGGCCTTTGTATGTGCTCTACTCTCTGCCTGGTATAAAAAGTCTTGCCCACTATTTACATGACTAACGACTTATCCTTTAAGTCTCAGCTCAAATGTCATTTCCACAGTAAGCTCTACTTACTCTATCCAAAATAGGACAGGCACTCTCATCATTCTCCCTCAGCATCTTCTTTCCTTTATAGCACATCACACAATTTTACATGAACTAATCTGGTTTTTTTTTAATCTGTCAGGTCCACCAAACTCCAAGTTCCATGAGAGTAGGAATGAACAGTATGTATTATTCACAACTATAATTCCCAGTGTCTAAGACAATTCTTGGCATTTAAGCATCTAACAAATGGTAATTAATATTTTTATTTCCTTAATATGCCATGTCCCCAACACATACTTCTCCCTCTATTGAGACTACTAACACTGCTGCCACCACTACCACCGTCACCACCACCACAGCCTCTACTCCTTCTGCCATCACTCTATCCCTTACTCTCCTGTCTCAACTAAAACATCACTGTCTTGATGAAGCCTTCTTTCCTTAACCCCTCCTCGGAGGACAGTCTCTTCTTCACTTATTCCCCTATTCATCACTGGTTGCATCTCCATCATAGCAAGCCTCTTACTGTATTATACTCCAGTTTTTTGGTGGGGAGGGAGCCTGGAGAGAGTTGGCTTTGTTTTACATTTCTGAATCACTACTACTCTGGAAAGCCTTTAGGGAAGAAAACTCTTTTCATTTTAGTGTCCCTAGTACTTAACACACTACTAGGCACATAATATAGTACCAGTACTCAATGTGATAACAATAATGACCACTATGTATTGAGTATTTAATATGTGCTTGACGCTCTTCTTAGTTTTACAGTAGGTGAGTAAATGAATAAATGGATAAATTTCTTGGTCACCAACCTCAAAGAGGTAACAGTCTGACAGAGACAGAAGACAGGTATACAGGCCAACGCAGATAAACACCACCATAAGGCCATATCAGTTGCCCCGTCCTGTTCCTCTGCCTTCAAATCTTTGAGTATGCTTTCCTCTGAGTCCATAAATGTCAGGTTTCTTCAAACTCACTTAGAATACTTCCTTCGATTACTTACAATCCACTTCCTGCCCTTAGTGCCTGGAAACAATTTCTAGGATGTCACCACAAGCAATATTAAACTGCCACAGTTTCCTGCTGTGTGTCTGCATTATCAGTTAAATTGTTTCATATTAACCACACTCCAGTCCACTGGGATCCCTCAAACACTAAATAAGATTTAAACATACCTGTCAAAGATTGCCAGTTACCACTGCTACTTTCATCCCTCTAAATAAATAGATGTCTGCCCAGGTTTAAGGTTTAGCAGCTTTCCAGGGTGCTACCTGCATACTGGTGACCTCTTCTTTCCTCTTGTCAAGTACATGTTTGGTTTGAGGCAAGTCAACGTTCTGTTATTAAAATGAACAAGAACTAAACACTAGAAAAAATAAGAAACTGTCTGCCTAGACTAGGGCAATTTGGCTTTAAAACTTATAAAACATAAAAACTCTTCCTCCTCAAGAGTTCAAGTAGCAAATTGTTCTTTTTAACTCTATGTACACTCAACTCACAGCCTTAGGTAGAATCTTAATTCAAATCCTAACATATTTCTTAAATGCATCCCATAAACTCTCCCTCAACAACCACATGTGTCAGGTACCAGGTTTGACACAGGGAACTCAAAGACAAACAAGACAGTCCCTGCTCTCAAGTATATGTTGTGCTTAGTACAGGACATAGTCAAGGAACTGGGTTTAGTTCTATGACAGTGATAAACACAAGGGGCCACAGAAACACAAATGAGGGTCACCTGGCCTAAGCTGGGGAGGGGATGCATAGATCTGGGACGGACACCTGGCCTAAGCTGGGGAGGAGGTGCACAGAGGAGGGAGGGACACCTAGCTAGGCTGGGAGGGGAGGGGCACACAGGAGGCAGGAACACCTGGCCTAGGCTGGGGAGGGGATGCATAGATAAGGGAGGGGCACCTGGCCTAGGATAGGGAGTGGTGGGGGTTGGGGTGGAATCAGGGCAGGTTTCCTGGGGTTGGCATCTGATCTCAGGCCTATAAATTCCCATGCTCTTATTTGAAAAATGTAGTTAATAGTACCGACATCATTGGACAGTTGTGAGGATTTGATGAAATGGTTCCCATAAAGCACTACCATGGTGCCTGACAGAGACTTGTTCAACCAGCCTGAGTCTGAAAAGTCTGATCAAGCACTACATCTCAACACCTGTGCCTAGCAACTCACCTGCTTTACTAATGATCATACAACAGACACCAGCTTCACAATTAGAGTATTGTTTTCAATCAACTTTTATTTTTTAATGAGAGAATATTAAGTCCTGCTCTGTACATTAGGAGCCTAATTCCTTGATCATCAAAACTTTTTTCTCCATTACCTGAACATACAGTTCTCTAACATTTCTAATATAAAATATAACTGTTTTCTTAGTCTTTTGATAGACAAGGTATAAACGAAAAGGAACAATTACTGTTTTTAATATGGGCCCGGCAGTCACGTTGATACGTCATTTATTGCTCTCAGCGACCCTGCAACATACAGTCTTCCCCATTTTACCCTCAGGGAAACTGAAGGTGAAAAATGCACCTTGTGCAAAGTTTCATAGTCAGTAGACAAAAGAGCTAGAATCTGAGCCCAGATCTGATTCCATATCATCAGCATGACTGGGCCGCATAGCATCAGAGATAAGCAAGAAAAAAACACCCACAACCATAGAGCTGTCCTGCTCAGACGGGCCCCAGAGAGCCCTCTGCCCACATCCCCAGACTGTTCGACACAATGGAGCCTGCATACTTAGATTTCACCTCAGCCAGGTGAACACCTTGAGCTAAGTCTGTACTTTCCTATCAAGATGAAACAGTCAGTAGTAACGAAAGTTCTGTTTCCTCCAACAACCAGGGCAGCACTTAAGTGGATGGTTTCCTCGCCACCTGTTGACCCCCATTCCCAGCACAGGCAGAAGTGGCATAGTCAACAGACACCATAAATCACAACTACTTTTCCTAACTTCTCTCTTCATGTTCTCTTTTAGCTTCACCACAAGTAAAGCTAACATTTCCCAAGCCTAAGTTTTTATCACAGTCTAGTTTCAAGATCTAGAAGGCTATTGAAGGCTATTCTTTACACTAATTTCACGCTTAATACAATTTATTGTTACTAAAGTTCTCTTGCCCAAGTGCTCAGATATTAGGGTGATGGCATCCACAAAGCACACTTGAGAAATGTATTTGTCAACCTGCAATCTTCAAGAGCAAGACAGAGACCTGTTGCCTAGTCATCTGAACTTCTACTTGTTGGAATTTCATGCTGGTGCTGACACTGACTGCCTCCTATCAGGCAAGTTTCTGAACTTCTCGGTAACGAGAAGGGTAAGCATCCTCACAAGCATACTCTGCGACTCTAAGGTGGCTTCTGGAAAGTGTTTCTAAGTGCCATTGAAATCCAAGTTTACAACTCTTACTTGGAAGCAGGAGCTAAACTTGGAGTGCCTCTTTAATCCCAATGCTTCGTCTTTTTACTGTCCAAGCCTCTTAAGCTCTTACTTGGAGCATGCTTCTAACTTTTTCCCCTCATTTCCGCAAAAATAAAGAACTAACAGTGTGCTCATCCAACTCTTCCATTTTCATTATCATAAGCAAACTTTTCTAGTTTCCTTTAGCAGACAGGGCTCCTGAGCACATATTAGACACATTTTGTGAACACAAGCCTAAGCCAGTCAGGGAACTACAAGGCTGGGCAAAGATCACACTGCACGGACATGGACTAGACATGAGATGCAACATGTGAATAATTATTAGATTTCATCCATAAGGCCCTTCCTCTTTCAAACTTCCCTAGTATAATTCTCAAAATGCTGATATAAACACATTCCACAGACTTTCTTGTAAGCAGGTTTAAAGTGTCCTAGGAAAGCTGTTTTATGGAAAAGCCTATGCTGTCAACTTTAAGTGCCCTTAAACAATTCTATTACTCATAGAGGAAAAGTGAACATTTGTTAGTGATTAGAGATAAAGCATCTCATGTTCTGGAGCTGAGGAAGGGAGAGGCCAAAAGAGGACCTAGCTGGGAGGGGAGATAGAGTACAAAGCAACACACCCAAATTGGACTGCATAAAAGTTGCACTTTCCAAAGTCAACTTCTAGATCTAGAAGTAGGGCAACAATGTTTCAATGTGTTCTGAAGTTAGATGTATCAACAATTTCCCCGGAAAACTAACCCCCACCGGGGACTCCAAGCGAATGAATGAGCGAGGGAATTTGCCAGATTGAATTACAAAGCCTTTCCAACAATCATCAAGATCAGGTGTTCAGTTACAGCACAGAGGTATCTGCATTCATAGCCTTTGGCCCTTGCTGTGCGGAGACTTTCACAGATAAGACGAGGAAAGAGGAGGAAAGAGAAAAGGGCCTTCCTACCCAGGCCGTCCAGACCTTAAGTCCAGGAACGGCCCCTCCCTTTGAGAACCTCACGCGACTTTTGTGGGGGCCGCAGGCCTTAAGCAGCCAGACTGCAACCTCTCAGGACCTGGCCAACTCTCAGGGGCGCCCCAAACACACCCATTTGGGGAGTTGCTTCCGGAGATTTCTCGCCCTCCCCCCACAGTTGTATGACCATTTTCAGAGGCTCTCTGTAACCTGGGGGAGAGGGCCACCTTGTAATCTCAGCTGCTGCCGCTCTCAGGTGAGGAGGGGACACCTGACCACCGGCGCCCTTCCACCTCGCGCCCGCGCCTCCCTGGATCGCCATGGCAACCGTCCCCCTCCCCGGGTGACGCCAGCACGCGGGGCGCCCCTGGGGTCCCGGCAACAAGTCCCCCGCGCGGCCCGCGGCCTGCAGCCCTAGCCCGGCCTCGCCGCCCCGCGCCCGGCCCGGCTCCGCCCGGCCCGGCCGCACTCACTTGATCCTGGAGCCCATGGTCCCCGGGCCTCCTCATGGGCCCGCGGGCCCCGCTCGGCGCTGCGCTGCCCGCCCGCCCGCGGCCGACCGGCCTCCCTCCGGCGCTCTCCCCGCCCCTTCCTCCCTTCCCTCAGGCTGGGCCCGCCCGCTCGAGGCTCGCTCCCTCGCCGCCGCCGCCTCCCGGGGTTAATGTACTCGCTTCAGCCCGGCGAACGCCATGGTCGCCGGCGCGCGTGCCCGGCGCGCGTCCGCCCCCGCCGCCTCTCACACCGCCGCCCCCTCCCGCCCGCGCCGCCGCCGCCCGCGGGGCCTGCCGGGAAGTGTAGTCTGCTGGCGGGAGGCTGGGCCGCCTGAGGGCGGTGGGGGGGCGGGAACCGCGCGTCCGCTCGTTCGACTCCCAGAGCGCCGTGCGTTGTGTCTTCCGGGTGCAGCGCGTTGGAGACCTGTACCGCACAGTTCTCGTTAGAAACTTCCACTCACAACCCCTCAGTAAAGACCCACGTACCATAGAGACCCCCTGAGCTCGCCTGAAGAAACCTTCACCCATTCCTCATCTATGGAGTCTTCCCACCCAGTACCTCTGGCCTGGAGATAATGTCTCCTTCTCAGACCTCCATGGAAGCACAAATTTTCCCTTTGAAAATCCCATACCTTTCAGTAAGTTCCTTAAGGGAGCCGCAGACCCTCTTCTCTATCACATCATCCGCTTCCCCAACATGGTCCTTGATGGAGGCCCCTTTCTTTCCCCTTAGACCTTTAAGGAGATCTGACATACCCAAAGGAAAGCCACCTGGGGGCTTCATAGGACCCATTTAGTGGCTCTGCTCTGCCCCACAGTTGAGGACCTCTACCTCCCTTTATCAGCCATTTTGGGAGCTCCAATACGGAAAGCTCATGTCACGGTAACGTTCCCCGATAGAGATTAACTCAACGCAAATGAAGATATTTGAGAGTCAAGATCACTAACCTACTACTTACCTTTGCTCCCTCTTGGAGCTCACTTTCATGAACACCCCAATATCATCCCCTGTAGGCCTGGAGGAGTCCCAAAGGAAGCACTCATGATGGCCACCATTAGCGAATGTCCTCTCTGAACCAGGCCCTGTGTTTCCCCTAGATGGTTAGCGCCAATCCTCACAATAATCTTGGGAGTTTATCCCCCCATTTCGCAAAGAGGAAAATGAGGCATGTACTCGTAGTTGCATAAATAGCAACTCATGGAGTGGAGGTTAGCATCCAGGCTGAATAATTCCAGATACACGTGACACAGTTATGCTTTAGGATGGCACCTTCGGCCACGAGTCGGAAGGCACTGTTGGTTCATGGTTTGCTTTTGAAATGAGGCTTCTCTTTTTTCTTTCTTTTCTTTTTCGTTTTTGTTTTGTTTTACAATTTTCTGTTGTGAAATGTCGTTCATCCCTTCTGCCATTTTAGCTCTTGTAAATTCAGGATTGTCTGAATTCATGTGTCTCCCCACTCCACAGTCTCTGCAGTAACTAGTCCTAGGCCCCAGCCCATCAGGGAGCAAAGAAAGCAAGAACTCCTTCTTTTGGAGTTACGTTCTGGATAAAGATCATTTCTCTCTTTTGCCTATGCTCTTAAGGTTGTTGAAGGCAAGGGGTGAACTTTTTTGAATTAAAACAAAAAAATGAAAACGTCCAAACTGCCATTTTGAATTCAAAGTCTTTTGCACTCAGACACCAACACCAACTTATAAACACCCCCAGGAGTAAAGCTCTGCTAAACAGGCAGGGCCTCTGTGGTGTTTATTCACCTTGTTTCCTATGAACCCTCTCCAAGGAAGGGTTGTTATCAAGATCTTCCTAGGAATGAGCAGCGAGTTCAAAAGCTCTGAGCAGGAGACTATAAATAAAACAAAGTTATTTGGTGGAGGCAAAGCTGGCTGCTTTTCAAAGAAGGTTGTAGCCATCCTGTCCACAAAAATGTCTGGGTGCCTGCTGGGTGGGGTATGTGTGTGTGGATGTGTGTTGCAAGGGGAGACTGGAGGTAGGAGTAGGAGGTTATGTATCTGTTCAGGTGGCCTCTGAGACTGCATGGTGGTCTGGGGAGAGAGCACTGAATTGGGAGTTAGGAGTCTGGCTTCAAGTGCTAGCTGCACCACTGACTAGCAGCGAGATTTTAAGCAAATGATTAGACAACCTTCTGCCTCAGTTTCCTCCTTGGTAAAATGGTTATAAAGGATAAGCAGGAGCTACATCATAAGAGGGTGTGATGTTGGAGCTAAGGATGCAGGCTCTGGAACCAGGCTGCCTGGGTTCAATTCTCAGCTCTACCTCTTACTAAATATGTGCCGTTGGGTAAGTTATTCACTCTCTCTGCACCTCAGGTTCTCTGTCTATAAAATGAAATTATGATACTAGATCTATCTTACTGAGTTTACATGAGAATTAAGTGAGTTAATGACACGTATAAAGTGCTCAAACAGTGACTAGCATATAGTAAGCACCCAAAATTATCAGCAACTATTATATACCAGACACTCAGTACAGTTTGGCTCTGTTATTAATAGTAATAATCTTCATAGTAAATAGTCCTGTACTTGGATTCAGGAGACCTGAGTTCCCAACCCAGAATGTAATAGTTTACATTCTGAATCAGTTAGAATTCGGTTCGACTGTAAATAATAGAAGATTGCAATAACAGTGGCTGAAAAAAATAGAAATTTCTCTCTTTTTCACATAAGTTTTGGAGATGAACATTCAAGAGCTATTATGACAATTCCATAAAGCATACTCTAAGATTTGAAGGCATAGGAACAGGAAAGGGCAGCTGATTTGGCCTTGTGGTGGTGTTTATTCTGCATTAGCTTATAAACCTGTCTTCTGTACCTGTCAGACTGTGGCCACTTTGAGGTTGGTGACCCAGAATTCAATCTTATTGCTCCCCTATTCTCCAAATTCAGCTTCCACCTCATAGTCTAGGATGGCTGATTGAACTCTGGCTGTCTAATCTACAAGCCAGCCACCAGGAAGGAAGAAGGTCATGCCCCACTCCAACCCCTAATTTTTAAGTACACTCCCATGGAGTTGCTCACACTGCTTTCATTTACTTTCCATTGGCCAGAACTTGGTTATACAACCACATCTCACTAGGAAATATAGCCTTTATTTCAGACAATCGTGTGCACCACTGAAGGCGGGGGTCGGGGGTGGTCATTTCCAGGGAAGAAGGGGAGGACAGGTATTGCGAGACAGCCAGCAGTCTCAATCAAGCCACGCTTGACTATGCGACCTTATAAAATTCTATAACTCAGTGGTTTATTGTTTTATACTTCCTTTAAATCCAGGTGATTCCGATGTCATTCAAATGAAAGGAGACCTCCCTGCCAACTACATGGCATAATCAGTTGATGGAACTGAACCCTTCCGGTGATGAGAAGTTTAGGAACTTTGCCCTCTCGACTGTTGTCAAAATAGGCTAACTAAGCAACCCTAGCAGATGAAAGTCCAACAATGCGTGTGATACCACCCGCGCAGACACTTTGATGCTGCTCAGTTTCCAAGCTTGCCCTCACTCCTCTGGACCTGTTGGGTTCTTCTACTTAGGATTTAGGGGGTTGTGTCTATTGAGGGAAGGACAGCAACCCCAAGGAGCTCTAATACTCCACTAATGACATAGTATGAAGCTGCACGACCAATGGGCCAGTGGTCTGTCCTTCCTAGTACGCTTAGCTGTGGTTGTATTCTTTTTTTTTGCTTGAGATACAATTTACATGCCATAAAATTCACCATTTTAATGTGTACAATTCAGTGGTGGTTAGTATAGTCCCAAAGTTATTCAATTATTGCCACTATCTAATTCCAGAACACTTCATGATCCCAAAAAGAAACCTCGCATGCATTAGCAGTCACTCACATTTCCTGTCCTCCCCCCAGCCCCTGGCAACCACAAATCCACTTTCTGTCTCTGTTAGCTATTCTGGATATTTCGTACAAGTGGAATCCTATAATAATGTGGCCTTTCTGTCTGGCTTTGTTCACTTAGCATAATGTTTTCAAAGTTCTTCCATGTTGTACCACCTAGCAGTACTTTATTGTTGTTTATTGCCAAATAATATTCTATTGTATGGATAGACTGTATTTAAATTATCCACATTTTGTTCCTGATGGGCATTTGGGTTGTTTCCACTTTGGGCTATTATGAAGAATGCTACTATGAACATTTGTGTACAAGATTGTGTGTAGCCAGACGTTTTTAATTCTCTTGGATGTTGTAGGTATATTCTGCAGAAAGAGTCCACAGCTCACTTTTAAGAGTGCTGCTCCCATCACCCAAGAAAGGAGAGGTTATGTAATGAAGTATGTTTGATATATGCAGAATTATACCAAGTTAAATAGGGTTCTCTACCGAACTTCTCATGGACTTTCATGTAGCAATGTGCATTGTGGATCTCCTAAAAGAAGAATGCAGGTGAGGGGCCGGCCTGGTGGCACAGCAGTTAAGTTTGCACATTCTGCTTCTTGGCAGCCCAGGGTTTGCTGGTTTGGATCCCAGGTGCGGACATGGCACCACTTGGCCAAAGCCATGCTGCGGTAGGCATTCCACATATCAAGTAGAGGAAGATGGACATGGATGTTAGCTCAGGGACAGTCTTCCTCAGCAAAAAAACAAAAAACAAAAAAAAGGAGGATTGGCAGCAGTTAGCTCAGGGCTAATCTTCCTCAAAAAAAAAAAAAGAATGCAGGTGGTATAAACCAGCAGTTAAGCAAATGGATTCTGGAATCAGGCAGACCCAAGTTGCTAGTTGAGTCAACTTGGAGAAAGTTACTTAAGCTCTCTGAGCCTTAGTTTCCCCATCTTTAATAAGGTGATGAAAATATCCACCTCATGAAGATGAAATGAAATAAAGAATGGAAGTTTCCTGCTATATATTTGGTATTCAATAAATAAGAATATTATTCTGCTAAATTGTCAGATTGATAAAGACAGGAACCACATCAGGTTTGTCTGGACCTAGCCTTCAACATTTAATACAGAGGCTGCAGGCAGAGACCAATAAATATTGGATAAATAAATAAATGACCTCAAAACCCTCATTTTGAGGCAAATCTCCTAGGAATAATAAGCCACGGAAGAAGATTTGGGAAATTCTTTCTTTCTTAAACTTCAGCTTAGTATATTGAATTAGTACATCTTTATCTTCTATTTTTTATATTTTCCTGATTTTCTCATGGTAAAATATACGTAATGTAAAATTTACCACTTTAACCATTTTTAAGTGTATCATTCAGTGGCATTAAGTATATTTACATTGTAATGCAGCTATCGCCACCATGCATCACCAGAACTTTTTTCAAAATCTTCCTAAACTAAACTTCTATCCATTAAACAATAACTCCTCATTCCTCCCTCCTCCAACCCCTGGCAACCACCATTCTGCTTTCCCTCTCTATGAACTGACTACTCCACGAACCTCATATAAATGGAATCATACAGTATTTGTCCTTTTGCAATTGGTTTATTTCACATAACATAATGTCTTTAAGGTTCATTCATGTTGAAGCATATGTCAGAACCTCCTTCCTTTCCACTGTGTGTATATACCACTTTTGTTTATTTATTCATCTGTTGATGGACGCTTGGGTTGCTTCCACCTTTTGGCTATTGTGAATAATGCTGCTAGGAACATAGGTGTACAGACATCTGTTTGAGTCCCTTCCTTCAGTTTTTTTGGAGTATATACCCAGAAATGGAATTGCTAGATCATCTGGTAATTCTATTTTCAATTTTTTTGAGGAACTGCCATACTGTTTTCCACAGCGGCTGCACCATTTTACATTCCCACCAGCAGGGCACAAGGATTCCAATTTCTCCATATCCTCACCAACACTTGTTATTTTCTGGGTTGTTTTTTTTTTTTTTTCATAGTAGCCATCCTAATGAATGTGAGTGGTACCATTGAGGTTTTGATTTGCATTTCCCTAATGATTAGTGATGCTGAGCGTCTTTTCGTGTGCTTATTGCCCATTTGTATATCTTCTTTGGAGAAATATGTATTTAAGTCCTTTACTCATTTTTTAATTAGGTTACTTGTTTTCCTGTTATTGTTGAGTTGTAGGGGCTATTTACATTTTCTGGATATTAATCTTCTATCAGATATATGATTTGCAAATATATTCTTTCATTCTGTGGGTTGCCTTTCACTCTATTGACATGTCCTTTGATGCAGAAAAGTTTTAAATTTTGATGTAATCCAATTATCTATTTTATCTTTTGTTACCCTGTGCCTTTGGTGTCATATCCAAGAAATCATTGCCAAATCCAATGTCGTAAAGCTTTTCCCCTTTGTTTTCTTCTAAGAGTTTTATAGTTTTAGTTCTTACATCTACGTCTTTGATCCATTTTGAGTTAACTTTTCTATATGGTATAAGGTAAAGGTCTTTACCTTCATTCGAGGGCCAAAAGTGCTTGAGCCCTTCCTCTTATGTGGTTAGTAACCCCTGCCAGGATGCTCACCTGCTCTCTGATTATATGGTTCACTATTTTATTATCGTTAATAGTACTACCTTGCAAATACTTAATGGCTTATATTTTTCCAGCTGCTCAATAATCAGAGAGAGCTGTTGTCCTTGCTTTAAAAGTGAAGATGCTGATACACAGCAGGCTTAGGTGACTTACCTGAGATCAAACAGCCAGAAAGTGATGGAGCCAGGACTCAGCCCAGATGCCCTACCTCCTAATTGTGGGCTTATTTGTTAGTTCCCCAAGATAAAATATTTTATTTTGCAATGATTTTCCTTCACTGATTTATTCATTAATTCATCAAATATTATTTTTCTCAGTGATAACTTCCTATTGTCAAAAAATGAAAAATAAGAATTCTTTAATTCTTAATAAATTCTGTAATTCTTTTGCAGTCCTGTCCTGCCTATACATGATGTAAAATGATGTACTTTCATCTTTTCTTGTAGAAGTTAAGACCATGGGCTCTGGAGCAAACTGCCTGACTGTGCATGTGACCTTGGGCAAATTGTTAACCTCTCTCAAACTCTCTAACAAACATTTGTAAGATGAGGATGACAGTACCTTTCTCACAGGGCCATTGTGGGATTCAATGTGTTAATAATGTGAAGTATACGCATTATCTTTGCATTTGGAAATGGCTCCGTGTGAACTGTTGTATAGTTGTCCTCTTAACAACAAACAACCAATAAGAGCCAAATTCTAAGATAGGCCAGAGAGAATTGATGATTTAAGGCCTTGCTTTCCATAATATGCTATGTGTGTCAACATCACTTGGGATGCTTGTTCGTAATATGGAGTCCATGGTTCTGATCCCAGAAATTCTGATTCAGAAGCACACTCAGAGACTCTGTGTTTTAACAAGTTCCACAAGTGATGCACATCCACAACCAGGTAGGGAACCACTGATTTAAGCCTTACCCAGATGCCAATATGAACTGAATTCCCATTAGTGCCTACAGGGCCTCAGCAGGCCACCTGCTCCTCTTCCAAGTTTCACGCGCCTCCAGCTCTGGATCCTGCATTCTGTCTGTTGGCTTCCTGAGGCAGTCAGTGCATTTGGCTGAGCATTCTTGGTACTTGGAGACCCAAGGTAGGTGTCATCAACATCCATTCACTCATGTACCAAATCCCTCCTATGTGCCAGGTCCTGTGCTTAGAACTCTTTCTTGCTTGCAGCTGAGGCTCATTTCTCTCCCCAGCCCTGCAGTGTAGAGCTCAGCAAACACTTCCAGTGGGCTTACTGTGTGTTTGGTTCCTCATGCTTCGTGCTGGGGATAAAGCTATAAATAAGAGGGTCTGTGGATTAGACACGGTACAGAGTCTGGCCTGGCGTGGTCCCTTCTACCACCTTGCTTATTCCTGATGTCTCAAGCTGGACACCCTGTAAAAGGACATCTGTGTTCTTGAACATGCTTCTGAGCTCCTTGCCTTGCCCCTGGTCCTCAGATCTCTGGGCTCTCAAGCTCACTACTTTGCAATTTGTTCTTCCCCATGCCTCCTCTCCTCACCTCTAGGATTTGATACATTCATGGTCTTCTCAGCCCTCACCTTGGCTCTTCTCAAACCATACTTCTGCTAGACTTCTAGGACTCCCTGCCCTGGGGCTGCTCCCATTTCCACCTGATTGGCCCAGACTTTTAGGCAAGACTCAGGCCGAAACTCCAGAGACCCCATTCTTCAATTCCATGTTGAAGACGGTCCCCATGTGCCTCTACTCATTGGGCAGTGAGTTTGCACTCACTGAGGGGTTTGCAGGACTCTGCCCCGTTGGACTCTTGGACTCTCTGCTAGTTCTCCTTTATTTTATACCCTTTTCCCATGTGCATTTATATATATTAATAATATATATAATATATTATTTTTTCCTACTTATTTCAACTACTCCTTGTCCTAAGCCAATACTTCACATAAGCATTTAGAAAATGTAGTTAACTGAATTCTAAAGTTTCAATCCTAGTATATCTCCCACTTCGCAAGTAAAGGCACACAAAATGAGTGACAGTGACGGGCTTGACTTAGCATCTGAGTGGAGATTAAGACCCCAGTTCTCTGCCCTCTTGGTCTGGGCAGTGTTTTTGCTGGTCGGTCAGGGTGGCCATGACATTGGGGAAGAGATCCTCTGACCCGGTTCAATGACTGAGTTGTTTTTAATTAGTAGGTAGCTTACTGAGGTTCCCAAAGGAGACTTTATCTCCTAAACATAGTGACCCAACCTGCCGTGAGCTCTGCTTCCAGTAGTGAAAGTCGAATCTCTTTAGGGACAATAGAGGCAGGATCGTGTGGTGGTTGGGCACAGCCTGCCTGGGGTTGAATCCTTGCCTTGCTAGAACAAATACTTAGCCTTAACTTGGTTTCCTCATCTGGAAAGTGGAGATACTGTTAGTACTTGATTCATGAGATGATGAGGAGGAGGATAAAATTATAATATCCATAAACACTGAGGACCCAGCAATAATAAACATTTGAGAAATGAATAATTATTGTGGGTACAGTTGGTGACCACTGACCACTGCTTTACTCACATTACCTTCCGTCTTTACAACACCCCTGAAAGGTTCGTACCATGATACATATTTCAGAGAGGGGAGGTAATTTGCCCATAGTCACCCAGCCAAAAGCAGTAAAAGCTGAGAGTCCTTCTCGCAACTCAATCACAAAACATCAAACAACCCAATCAAAAAATGGGCTGGAGACATGAACAGACATTTCTCCAAAGAAGATATACTGATGGCCAATAGGCACATGAAAAGATGCTCATCATTGCTGATCATCAGGGAAATGCAAATCAAAACTACACTAAGATATCACCTTACACCCGTTAGAATGACAAAAATATCTAAAACTAATAGCAACAAATGTTGGAGAGGTTGTGGAGAAAAAGGAACACTCATACACTGCTGGTGGGAATGCAAACTGGTGCAGCCACTATGGAAAACAGTATGGAGATTCCTCAAAAAACTAAAAATAGAACTACCATACAATCCAGCCATCCCACTACTGGGTATTTATCCAAAGAGCCTGAAGTCAGCAATCCCAAAAGTCCTGTGCACCCCAATGTTTATTGCAGCACTGTTTACAATAGCCAAGACGTGGAAGCAACCTAAGTGTCCAGCATCAGACGAATGGATAAAGAAGATGTGGTACATATATACAATGGAATACTACTCAGCTGCAAAACAGAACAAAATCATTCCATTTGCAATAACATGGATGGACCTTGAGAGAATTATGTTAAGTGAAATAAGCCAGCAAGAGAAAGATAATCTGTGTATGACTCCACTCATATGAGGAATTTAAAACTATGGACCAAGAACAGTTTAGTGGATACCAGGGGAAAGGTGGGGTGGGGGGTGGGCACAAAGGGTGAAGTGGTGCACCTACAACATGACTGACAAACATTAATGTACAACTGAAATTTCACAAGATTGTAACCTATCAATAACTCAATTAAAAAAAAAAAAAAAGCTGAGAGTCCTGCTAAAGGGCTGTCTGATTCCCAAGCTGCCTCTTCTTCCAAAACAATTTCTACCAAGCTCCATTCTCTCGTTCTCTCTCTCTCAGCTTGGCTAAAAATATCCTGAACAGCATCCTCATTAGCTAATATGCATACATTATTTTTTGCTTTTTGAACATAATTGGTTTATTCAAAGGAAAGGCTTCCACCTACATGAAGAAAGGAGCTGAGCTGCTCAGTGAAAACTAATCTGAATTCAGAAAAGGGAGCCGCCCGTGGAAGCCCCTCTGCCTCCGGGCTCATGTCCCTAGCTGGATGGCAATGTAGCAGAGTGGAAAACAAACTCCTTTCATTCAAACACCCCCGCCGCGTTTGAGCTGGGTAACGTTGGGCAAGTCCCTTCTCATTTCCCAAGAGTCAGTCTCCTCTGCTGTTATGTTGAGCTCAGAGAAGTGCTTATCCTATAGAGAGGTGGTGAAGATTAAATGAGATGATAACCCATGAGGCCTGCCATGTATCATACAGCCCATCAAAAGCTGGAAGCTTCCATGACATAGGCCACGTATATGGAATAAACCACCCACATTTGCAGGAGAGGCAGGATGGCCTCATAATTAAGTGCACAGGGTCTGGAGCCAGAGAGCTGATGGATCAAACCCCAGCATGTACCAAGCTCCGGTTCTGTGCCTCACTCCCCAAGCCTCAGCTTTTCGGTAATAAAAAAGATATAAAACGTACAAAGGGCTCCATAATGAACAGTGGCTACATTCATAGCAAGCCTCCCCAACCAGATCGTCTCTCTAATAACAGTCGGAATAATTGATTTCTGCTTCTAGGGCAACACACACATGGACACCACAGAGTGTTCATCCTGGGGCAGAGCACCTGTGCTCCGGGCAGCTAAAGCCAAACTGTCTGCCCCGACTTCTCCTGCTGGTAATCTGGCCGATGACAGCTTAATGGACTCTTTACCCTTGAATGCTAAGGGAAAAATAACTCATGGCATTATAACATATGAATGTAATGTGGGGTTTTTTTCTTGCACAATGTAGAGAGAGAGCCAGAAACATTTGTAGACTTGAGGCTGCAACCTGAACCTTTCTCTTCCTGGCCCTGTCTGTATGGGGGACAGATTTAGCCACTGCAATTACCCACATCATTCATGTTTGTAAAATATAATCATCCCCGTGTGTGTGTGTGCGTGTGTTTTCCTGAATGATCTGAGGCTAACAAAACAGAGAATGCAGTCAGTTCATGATGAGGGGACTGTGGATGCCCCTAAATTATTTATTTTCTGGGGACAAGCCAGTTCCTCCTGGAATGGATTGGTGAATGTACACACTCACGCACACACATACACACACACATGCACTCACTCTTTGCTGTCATGGGGAAGCTGGTCAAAATCTGCCCATACAACTTTCAGAAAGTCATACCATCCTGATCAGACAGGCAGGAAACCTCACTGTGGGAGTTAAAACTTACTCAGCCTCAGAGTCTGAGGGAGGAGGTAGTGAGTGGCAGTCATGGATGCCTCCATTAGACTGACAGGGGCCAGGGAGAAGGGATGAGGGCAAAGAGAACCTTGCGGGATAGTGGGGAGACAACAGACTTGAAGAGTAGGGTTGACCTGGGCTCAAAGCCCCTATCCTGACTTTGGGCAAGCCTCCTCCTCATCACAGAACCTCAGTTTTCCCAGCTGTAAAATGGGTTTCGTAACACCCACCTTGCATGGTCCTATAAGGACCAATGATTAAGCAGGTGAAGGCCTAGCAGGATGTGAGGCAGAGTGCCAGGCTCAGTGTGATGCTGGGTCCAAGGTGGCTCTTCTCCCTCAGGAGGAAATCCAGGCCAGACAGGAGGTACGGAGAGCCCTAGCTCCCATGCAGCGCTCCAGCCACAGAGAGCACACCGAAAAGGAAGCGTGTAGAAGCGCGGCTCTCCATCTGGCTAATGCTCGCTTGTGTTTCCTACTGGAGAGCATCACTTTTTTCACCTCACCTGGTTTGTTTACCCAAACAAGCTGCTCATTAACAACACGAATTGCATTTTCTGCAATTCTGTTGACAGCACAAATGTCTGCAGTCAGCTTGGGAGTTTGGTGGGAACTGTCGCAGGATCCCACCCAGCCCAGCCTGCACGGGTTCTGAAGAAAGAAATCAAGGCCATACTGGGGTCTGGAGTGTGGGGCTGGGGTCTGTTGGCAAGTCCAGCCAAGGTCTCCAGCCCCTGAGGGAAGACAGGGCCCTGGGCCCTACTGGGAGAGATGAGGCACTTTCCAGAAAAGAAAGGTAGACAGAAAGGGATTTTCAAGTAGGAGGAAGGGGACGGGGGAGGAGCCAGACATGAAAGAGTGGATGAAACCCCAGACGGAGGCTGGGCCTCCAGCAGAGAGACCCTGAGGGGCTTCCCTTGCAGACCCAGCAAAGCCTACATTTCAGCTGCCTTCAGCACCTCCGGCAACAAGAGGATGAGAAAAATAAAAAATAATTATCTGTCGTTTTGGTTTGGCCCCAAAAGGCTGAGCTCAATCTGGTTTGTCAAAGCTCTACTCTTTCATCTCTGCTACTCAAGCAGGAAGAAAAATAAAGTTTTCAGGGCCAGCCCTGGTGGCCTAGCAGTTAAGTTCAACGCACTCTGCTTCAGCGGGCCAGGGTTTGGTTCCTGGGTGCAGACCTACCACGGCTCTGTTAGCAGCCATGCTGTGCTGACAGCCCACATACTAAAAAAAAATAGAGGAAGATTGGCACGGATGTTAGCTCAGGGCGAATCTTCCTCAGGAAAAAAGGAAAGACAAAATTTTCAATGTGTGTGTTCATTTATTTTAAATTATTGCCTTCAGAGTGCTTTCTTTCCTGTCCATTTCCTCATTCAATAAGTTTCTGTTGAAGGCTCACTCATTGCTATGCAATTATTACTGAGAGATACGGAGGAGAAAAAAGAGGCCCCTTCTCTCATGGAGCTGACAGTCTAGCGAAGCGAGTGATATTAAATTACATGACAAATAATTGCAAAGCATGCTGAGTTGGATGAGGGAGAATTCCAGGATGTTAAGGAAACAGGGGACCGGACTTCTGGCAGGGGCCATCAATGGCATCTCCTAGAAAAAGTAAACTTTAAGCTGACAACTTTTTTTTTTTTTGGTTAAGTTAAGTGCATTTATGTGCCCAGTATTTAACAGACATGATCTCATTAAGAGGAGAAGTTATCTAGCTGAAGAGTGGCAAGAGGCAATGAGCCTATGTGTTTGGTTTCAGATTTCATCAAGACACCAAAGAAAGTCTTTGGGTTCCTCTTCTGTCCGAGGGAAAGCTTGCATGGATCCTGGGAAGTAGATGATACCTACCTTACTCTCTGATATAAGCTCTAGGAGCCAAGGACCAGGTCAATACCAGGGTATCTAGCATGCAGTACACATATATACATATTTATTGATTGAAAAAGAAAACAGCAAGGGGTGGGGGTGGGGATTCCATGCAGGGAACAGCATGTGCAAAGGCTTAATATGTGCTTACTCCTCCCCTCCTGTGTATGAACGTTACTAATAAATCAACAAATAATACTATTTAACATGTACCTACAATGGCTATATATATATATATATAAAACCAGAGTTCAATCTCACAGCATCTCGATGAGGTTAGGTCACCTTCATAGCTAGGGAAACCCCCAATTCAGGATTCTTCTGCTCTTCCATGATGATGACTCACAGTTTGCTCACGCCCCACTCCCCACCCTTGCAGACTAGGTTATTAACACAGCTCTGACCTCAAGAATGGGTGATGCTGGTCATTAGACCAGACCCTCATGTGCCCAGAGCCCAGAGGGAAAACAGAAAACACTGCAGCCCAGGAGCCAGAGCATCCTCTCTTCCTTGCTAGGGGATCCAGCATTCCTCATTGTGACCTTTACTTTCCCCACCCCCCTTACAAATGACTGATTCATTTTGTGGGGCCTCCTGATCCAACCCAAAGTCAAGAGGGAGAAGATAATAATAAGAGCAGGGATGTATTGAGAGCTTACCCTGTACCAGGTACTGTTCTAAGTGTGTTACTTGTAGTAACTCCTTTAATCCTCCCACTCACCCATGAGGAAGACACTTGATCATTCCCTTTTTACAGATGAGGAAACTGAGGCACCAAGATACTAAGTGACTTGTGGATAACATCACCCATTACACCTCTCCAACCCTTGTCCCTCCTCAACTCTTTCTGGTGGTAGATCAACAATCGTTGACATTTTTTGTGCACAAGGCACTGTACATACATTGTTTCATTTAATCCTCACATGAACCACCAGGTCAGAAGTGATTCTTATCCCCATTTTACAGATAACAAAACAGGATCAGAAAGAGAAGAGATTCATCCCAGGATCCTGGGTTAGAGAAGATCTTGAACCCAGGTCTTCTTGGTTCCAAAGTCCACGTGCTGGGCCCAGCTCCCAAGTCATGCAGGATTCTAATGCAAAGAGCACAGAATCCATGAGAAAAATCCCAGCCACTTCTTTCTAGTCCTCTGCTTGCCCATTCTACTGTCTCCTGCAATACACATCCAAATAATATATCTGCAGTGGTATCATCACCCTCCACACAGTTGGGAAATACTAAGAAAATGTGGGAGAAAGAACACCCAGCCTAGACTTCAATCCCCTCCTTTGAAAATGGAGGAAAAAATCCCTAAACCCTAGGATTATTTAGCAGATTAATGAGATCATGTCTGTTAAAACACTGGGCACATAAATGCACTTGAGAAATCCTTCTTTGCTCCCTTCTCCCAATTCATTCTTCCCAGTCATTCAGACAGTCCTGGTTTGTGTGAGTCCACCCAGTTCCAGTGGGCACCCATTCTCACCATCAGCCAAGGCAGGATGGCCCTTGAGGATGGAAATGTTGCCCTCTGTCCCAGTTTCCTCTGGGCATTGTACACCTACGGCCCCATACAAATAATCACTAATAGCAGTCAAAAACCACTTGGCTTTCATTTGCCGCCAAGCATAACGCATTCTGACACGTCTCCCTAGAAAGGCAAGCCCAGGGCTGCACAGACAAGGGAAGTCATTTTCCAAATGGGCATTTTCTTTGGAAGAACTAATTTAGCCTCATCTCCAGCAGGATGCATTCCTAGGGCCTCTAAGTACAGAGATTCCACCTGGCTGGGGTGTATCCTAGGCCAGTGTTCAAGAGAAAGAAGACCATCAACTCCAAGAAGCACACACTGGCTAGAATGCATCACACAAGTGCGGAAACTGAGACCCAGAGATGGGAGAAACAAAGCAACAATAATCATCATCCTAGCTACTGTTTACCTAGCTAGAGACGATGGTAGAGACAGTTTCAGAAGAACGTTTACTCAAACAGGAGGCCGTCAACCGCTAGTTAGAATGATCTAAATTGAGCCCAAACATTCTCAAGACTGGTGATGAAAGATCTGCAGGCTCTTTGGAAAACAATTTGGTGTATTTGTCAAAAGCCTTTAAAAAGTTCATGTTCTTTGACGTAGTCATTTCCCCTCTCAGAATCTGACATTAACAATCAATGATGTAGACAAAATAAATCAACAAAAATGGCCACTGTGGCATTACTTATATATATCTCAATTTTTTACTGATTACCTACTATGTGCCAGTCAGGGCATGGCACTGTCCTGAGGTAGATTAGACCTCAGGAGACCCAGGGTCATTCAGTCCCCTTCCTTCTTCAGGGAGGCAATGTGATAGAATAGAGGGACCCTGGGAATTGGAAAGACCTAGAATTTTTATTCATTCTTTCCTTTTTTCTTTCATTCAGTCACTTGCTCGTTCATTCCACAAATATTTATTAAAAGTCTCTATATGTAAACATAGAATTACCATATGACCCAGCAATTTGATTCTTAGGTATATAACCAGAATAATTGACAAGTATTTAAGAAAATACTTGCACATGAATGTTCTTATCAGCATTACTTATAAGAGCCAAAAATAGAAATAACCCAAATGTCCATTAATCAGCAAATGGATAAACAAAATGTGGTATATCCACACAATGGAACATTATTCAGCCATGAAAAGGAATGAAGTACTGACATAAGCTGCAAAGTGGATGAACCTCGAAAACATTATCCTGAGTGAAAGAAGCCAGTCACAAAAGACCACATATTGTATAATTCCATTTATATGAAATGTCTGGAACAGGCAAATCCATAGAGATAGCAGGTTGATGATGGCCAGGGGCTGAAGGCAGGAGGGTTTGGGAGCAACTGCTTGATGGGGTGTCCTTTCAGGGTGATGAAGTGTTTGGGAACTGGATGAAGGTGATGATTGCATAACATTGTGAATGTACTGAATGCCACTGAATGGTACACTTAAAAATAGTTGATTTTATGTTACATGAATTTAACCTCAATAAAGAAAAATTCTTATGTGATTTTTAGGGACTTCGGCGCTTGTTCTAAGAATGAGAAAAAATCCCTACCTCCATGGAGCCTGAAGCAGGCAGTCAACAAATGAAAAAACAAAGCAAAACAAAAACAAGATGATTGCAGCTTGTGATAAAGCTAAAGCAGGGTAAGGAGATAGGAGAAGCTGGTGGGCAGGGGGTATTTTAGGTCCACTGCTCAGGGAAGGGCTCTCTGAAGAGGTGACATTAACAAAGATCTAAATGAGGCAAAGGAGTGAGTGACGTGGATATCTGGGGGGAAGAACCTTCCAGGCAGAGGGAAGGGCAGGTGCAAAGGCACTGGAGCAAGGATGAGCTGGGCAGGTTCTAGCGGAGCAAGGAGGCTGGTGTGACAGAAGCAGAGGGAACAGGGGTGGTCTGGAAGGTGGAGTCCATGGCCTGCCTGAGCTGCCTTCTCTGAACCAAACCCTCATTTCTAAAACTGGAGCCAGAATCCTTGAAGGTCAGCTGCAAGGATGGGAAAAGGTCCCAGGCTTCACCCGCCTGTGAGAACATATACATTAGTACCCCAAAGTCTTCTCTTTGTTGATTCAAGAAAGCCAAGCCTTCACAGCTCCAAGCAGTTCTGGGATTCCCAGAGGTACTTACACGTGTCCACATCACAGCCTTAACAGACTTAGACACTGCTCATTGTCTCACCTACACAGACAAGGACCCAACAGGGCTTCACACCTGCACAGAGGGGCACTTCAGGTGCCTCTGGGCCTGCCTACAGCTCAAGCCACCACCTAGGGACAAAGGAGCTGGGAAGCTGGAAGCGCCGTCATTGCCCCTGTGAACTGAGGAGAACACTCCCCTTTGTGTGCTCAGTTGATGAGGCTGGTTCCCAGAGGAAGGCTGTTTGAGCCAGGTGTCACAGAATTCAGGGAGGCATTTAGGTCCTTTGAATTCAAGGACATTGTCCTTTGCTCCCCGAGGCACAACGTGGGATAAGTTTCATTAATGCCTGTGCTCACCTTCCTTGTAATATCTCACTCATTATGCCAAACAACTTGATGTTAAATTCTCAACTCTATCTTGTCTGGGTATGTCCAAACGTCTGTGGCGGGTGGGGTTCAGTGCGTGCCAAGCATTCTCCATTTCCTCCCCAGATCCACTCTCCACCCTCTGCCACTCTGCTCTGCGCCCCTGGCAGCTGAGCGCTAAGACTGCATCAGCCAGTGTCCGCTGCCCTCTGGTTCTGGTTGGGCTCAGCCGATGCGCAACACCAGCAGAAGACTGGAGGGCAGCCGGGAAGAGAGGTGGGCAGTACACCCTTCTGCGCTGTCGTTTGGCAGAGGCTGCCTCTTCCCTCTATGGCCACAGTTCCTATCAGTGGCACCTGTCCTCAGCCACGAATCGTCAAATTCCAGTAGCCTCCCGCCTCCTTGCCTCTTTCCACCCAGGATAGTAATGGCTCCCTGGTGTTGCTAATCCTGGGATGCGTCACCATCCCTTAACCCTGCCCATCCTTGGAAATAGTCCCTTCATGGAACTCCTTTTCAGTATCCCCTTTTGAACATGTTATCTCTCTTCATCCTGGAGCCCGAGTGATACAAAGTCTTTTTCCCGGGAGCCCCTCAGCTCCTATGCCGTCAGTGAATGTAGGAAACGTCACCAACTCAAGCCCCATTCTCAGTCCAGACAAACAGCCTGGTTACTTGTAGTAACAAGGAGTGAGCTCTTTCAGATCCAGGTTAGAGATGAAAAAAGGCCACGGATAAACCCTTGGAAAGACATCTAAGGATGAGCTCCTTTCAAAGCAAGCAGAGCTTTGGAGCAGTGGTGGGTTTTGTTATGACTGGTAAAGGCAGGGATGGACTATGGCTAGCAGGCATCTCTGCCTGGCTTCTCAGTCCCATAGTTCTAACATATTCAGACATTCTGGAACAAGAGGGAGAGGACTGCAGCTAAATTCCCAGATCTGATGGGGGAAAAGATGACAGGCTGTGAGCATGTTGGAAAGGTCCAAGATAATAATTTGATTTCTCTCAGCTTTTCACAGAGAAAAAGAAGCAAAGGTGAGATGTTTATTTTCAAAGCAAGCGACATATTTCTTATGACAATATCTCCACTTAATGGCCCTATCATGTCTAATCACTTAGGAGCTAAAATACGTTTCTTTGATCTAAGCTAGTCAAGAAGAGTGACAGCTGGCATTCTGCACAAAAATTTAGTGCCTTGTCTAATTGTGTTGACTTCTCATTATTGGAAAGTCTCACAACCAGCAGAGGATTTTTTTTTTTCAACTTTATCAAACGGTTAACCATTTCCTAGCTCCCCCACATACACAACACACTCACTTGGAATTGACACCCTTTCAAGAGTGGAGTCAAAGTTCAGCATGACGCAGCTCTAGGCTACAACTTGCATCAGGGACTCTGGGGAGCTTTGCTGATCAAGAAGTGGGTCCTTTCCATGCCCATATGTATCTCCTCTTCCAACCTGAGGTGGTTATGCCCATTTGAACCTCATAAGAGCATTCACCTGGGCTGATTTTTAAAGGATATATGTGACTTCTATCCAGCCATCAGAGGATCCAGTCACAGAGCACTTGTATATCAGGCTTACTTGCATGTAAAGGATGAAAAATAGACACGCATCACTTTTGGTCTCTGCCGGGAAGAACTCACCATCTAGTGGGAAGGACAAGCACATAAACAATTGCACTACTGTATGGTAACAGCGGTGAAATCCTCCCTTGGTCGTTCCCTCCCTGGGTGATCTTGGGACTGTCACTTCCTCTTTCTGGGCCTAAGTTCCCGGAATGGCAAAACAGTTTCTTCACAGGGCAGTGGCTTGCTAACTTTAGATTACACTGGAATCACTTGGCATCTTTATAAAATGCAAGTTGCTGAGCCCTTGAGCTTCTGATTCAGTAGGTGTTGGGGGAAGCCCGAGAATTTGCATTTCTAACAAGCTCTCGGAGAATGCTGATGCTGATAGAGGGACCACACTTTGAGAGCCACTGTCATAGCCTGATGGGGCAGAAAACGTGAGCTCAGGTGTGTGAAAGCCCCGGTACAGTGCCTGTCTGGACTTTGCTCAGTAATTCTCAGCAGAAACCATAGACCTGCACAGCCCTGTGCGAGCTCCCAGGGCTGGGAGGAGAGGAGGGAAGTCTTCCTGAAGGTCATCTGGCAACAGAGGCCAGAAGGAAGCAGTGGACAGTGAAGCTCATTTGGGGACTAGCCAGCCCTCTCCTCTGTCTGGAGGAAGACCATTTAGCCTTTCCTTCTTGAGGCAGTGGCTTTCAGACTTTTTACTGTAGTCCACCAGAAGGAATTTATTTTATATCACAACCCTGAACACACATGTGCATATGTGTTGCAAGAGAAACACGAAACAGGACTTTTTCCTTCTCTGTGTGATGCACTCTAAGATCACCTGTGTTATTTAGTCTTAAAAATATTGATTGTAAAAAATATATATATATATTGATTGTACAACTCACTAATATTAGTTAACTTAGATTAGATTTTGTAATAGATGACACACAGGGTGCATCTAAGTCAGATTTAGAGGGGCATTTAAATCAGAATTGGGGCTGGGGGAAAGAGAAGACAGGGAAGGTTTCTTATAGCAGCTAACTGTGAAGTGCTTACTATGGGTCAGGCTCTGTTATAAAATCAAGCTAGGGGCTGGCCCAGTGGCCGAGTGGTTAACTTCGCACGCTCTGCTTCGGCGCCCCAGGGTTTCACTGGTTCAGATCCTGGGCGCGGACATGGCACCACTCATCAAGCCATGCTGAGGTGGTGTCCCACATGCCACAACTAGAAGGACCCACAACTAAAAATACACAACTATGTACTTGGGGGCTTTGGGGAAAAGACGGAAAAAAAAAAATCTTTAAAAAAAATGGTCACAGCCAGGGGCTGGCCCCATGGCCGAGCGGTTGGGTTCGCGCGCTCCGCTGCAGGCGGCCCAGTGTTTTGTTGGTTCGAGTCCTGGGCACGGACGTGGCACTGCTCATCAGACCACGCTGAGGCAGCGTCCCACATGCCACAACTAGAAGGACCCACAACAAAGAATATACCACTATGTACCGGGGGGCTTTGGGGAGAAAAAGGAAAAAAATAAAATCTTAAAAAAATTTAAAAAAAAAATGGTCACAGCCAAAAAATAAATAAATGAAATAAAATCAAGCTAAATTCCAAATGAACAGATTAAAGCACACACACGCATTCGTGTGTGTATGTTTTGACTCATTTAATCCTCATACCAACTCTCTGAAGTGGATAATATTATCAACATCTTTATCTTCATTTTACGGATGAGGTTAAGTGACCTGCCCACGGTCAGATAGTCAGTAGATAGCAGAGCTGGGACTCACACCTAAGAACCTTAGCCCCAGGTTCTGTATTCTCAGCCACTGAGGCACAGTGCCTCTCTGTGCTAATGGATTGCAATTCACAGACAAGAAATCTCCCCCTGGAAACCCTAGTCACAGCCCATCCATTGGGTCAAGAAACATTTAAAAAGTTCTTAAGTGCCAATCAGGGTCCTGCATGTTGGCCTAGATCTAAATAAATGGATTAATTTCTTTCTTTTCCATGTGTCCCGACTAGGTGCCATGCTTTGTACCAGGTCCTGGGATACATGCAAATTAGTTAATTCACTTGCTCACACTCAATATGTGGTCACTGGCACCTGCTCTTTGTGCAAACCTGTGCTGAAGCGGCCACACCTGGGCCTGACACCCAGGGTTTGGGGGTCCAGGAAGGATCCTGGGGCCCTCCTTTGGTTTTGCATGGCTGATTCATCTGGATCCCTTCTTTTCCTCTGAAGATCCAGAAGACCAGGACTCTCTTCTTCTTTCTCCCTCCCTGAAGCTTCGATACACAAAATGCTAGGCAAGCAGAGATGATTTATGGTAGGTATTAATACGGCCAAATTTGTAGTGGCTGCTTTGGTCACAGCCTGTCCATTGTGTGCTCTGGGCAACAGGAGCCACCAGGGAACATCTGTTAAATGAATTCTATGGTGCCGTCTTTGGCACCCATTGCTGACTCCCTGCCTCTATCAGGATGCTCTGCAATGGGCTTTGCTGCCAGGCAGGCTGGCCTTTTGGGCCCCCCACCTCCACCCACCCAAGTCGCTAAGCTGGAGCTTAGCTTGATTCCTTCACATGACTCCCAAGGGGCAAACCCATCAGCCTAAGTCTCTTCCTTAGTGAACAGACTACCTGGACTTTGGCTGTGGTTCTTGTAGATCATGCTGAGTTAGTATGCTAAAGCTGTAAAGCCAGGTTTTTTTCTATTGAAGGATAATTGACATGCAATATCCTGTTAGTTTCAGGTGTGCTTTAGTCTTTTTTCTCCTTCTGAGCTTTTTATTCTCTACATGCTGATCTGATTCTGAACATTGGATTTGTTTCTGATAATTTCATTATCAATGGTAAAGACTGGGGCTTTGAGTCAGGCAGACATGGGGCTGAATTCTAACTCCACCACCTTCTGGCTCTGTGACCTTGGCCAGTCACTTAATCACCTGAGCCTCAGTTTCCTCAACAGAAAATGAGGTTGAAAGAATGCGTGTAGAGATCAGCAGAGACTAAGGAGGCACGACTAAATGCAATGCTGTATCCTGGGTTGAATCGTGCGACAGAAAAAGGACATTAGGGGAAAAGCTGATGAGATCTGAATAAAGTCTGTAGTTTAGCTAACAGTGTCACACTAGTATTAATTTCTTAGTTTTGACAAATGTACTTTGGTATATAAGATGTTAACATTAGGGGAAAGCTGGGCGAAGGTGACACAGAAGTACTTTGTACTATCTTTGCAACTTTTCTTTAAATCTAAAATTATTCCCAAATACAAAGCTAAGAAAGAATGCACATAAAGCCCTGAGCACAGTATCTGGACCCAGTAAGTTCTTGAAAAATGTTAATTGTTATTATCGTCATGATGACGATCTCGCTTATTCCTTGCAACTCCTCTGTGAGGTAGGTACGATTATCAGCTCCATGTTGCAGATTTGGAAACCGAGATCCAGAGAGGTGAAGTACTTACCGAAGGTCACATAGCTAGAAAATGGTAGAGCCCCAATTCAATGTAGCTCCAACATCCATATTCTTACTCTCTCTGCCTCCTGCTCCACAGTGCTATCAATACGATAAAAAACGATGATAAATAATAAGGAGGGGTGGGCAGAGGGGTATAAAACAAGTGCAGATTTTAGATCCAGAAAGGCTTGGGTTTAAGAGCTACCTCTGCTGTGGACCCTGAGCAAGTTGGTTAACCTCTCTGAGCCTCAGATTCTTTATCGTTAACAAGGAAATGAACTTAGGTGTAACTGTGAGATAGTAGGAAAGGGACTAATACAGGGGAGAAGCTCAGTTAATACAAGCTCTTGTTCCAGCAACGTATTCGACCACCTCATTTGGACAACTGCCTCACACTCACGGGAACAAGCAGGGGTTCTCACCTGGCTGTCAGCTCTGACTCCACTATTTCTTCATTGTGCAGATTGTAACCAGCTGCTTCACATCTCTGAGCATCGGCTTGCTTAAGTATTAACAAGACAAAAGTCCCTGCTTCAGAGGATTGTTGAGGGCATTAAGGGATCTACCACAAAAACCCTCAGTGCAATGCCTGGCGTGTGGTAAGTGCTCAATGAATAGTAGGTACCATCTGATTCTCACCTCTTGTAGGCACACAGTAGGGTTGCACCTCTTGGCCCCCTGGTGATTGGGTGGAGCCATATGACGTATTCCGATCAATGAATTATGAGCAAAAGTGACATGTGTCACTTCCAGGCCAGAACATTTAATTATCCCTGGGAGACTCTTAAAACCCCTTTGTCCCCTTGGACACAATGCTCATAAACAAGATGGTGGCTGCTCCCTCATCGTGAGTCCCTTTGTGACCACATGAGCAGTGTCCCTGTGTTGATCCATAATGGACATGAAGCATGAGTGAGAAATAAACTTTTGTTGTGTTAAGCCCCCCAAGTGGCTTGCTTATTATTGTCGCAAAACCTAGCTTATTCTGACCTGTATAGCAGTTATATTAACAACTATTAGAATTTTTCCCTCCCACTGAAAAGGAAGTGACGAAGTAACATGTTCATAGCAATTTACAAAGCACGTTCATCATTCTGAAAATCCTTGATTTATCTCCACTGTACAGATGCGGACATGGAAGTCAAAGATACTTGTCCAAGGTTACACAGCTGGAAAGTAACTGAATTTGGATTTGAACCTGGCTTCAAATCTTCAGATCTGCCTATTTATAGCATGGTTTCCAGCCACAAGCTGCACCATTCAGGATGAATTTGGGTTGGAAACTTGGATCCTTGAGAGATTTCTAGGGGGTGGTGACAAGGTTGAACTTCACTTTGTTCTCTTTCCATCTCTGCCTCTCACATCTTGCTTTGCTCTTTCATAATTTTAATATCTGAAACTTCACACCGATCATGTAAGTGATGTAAATGTTTTCAGAAAACATGTGCTGGGCATATGATTTGGGCTTAGGCTCTGATGCTTTGTAATACTCATATTTTTCAACCAGAAAGATGCTTCTCTGCTCCACAGCTCCATCAGATGTTGCGTCTTCACTGTGGGTTTATTTTAGAGTCTTACCCAAGCTCCAGCCCCTTATTCTTTCCACAGCCCCAAATAAGTTCTTCACCCTGCAATCTCCAGCTGTGAAGTGGGATCATGAGATCTACCTCTCCTGTCTATAACAAAAGATGGGCATATGTGAAGAGCATTTTGCAAACTCAGTAGGGCACCGTATACTGTACACTATACGTGATTATCCAGCACTTGACTTATTTATTCAACAGCACACATTTATTGAACACCTACTGTATACAGTGCTGGGGTGGAGGGCTAGAGATAAGACATGAATGAGACTCTGTGCATGCCCTCAAGGAGGAAGTATGTTGTCACAGTTAAGAGCCTAGACAGTGGAGTCAGACAAACCTGGGTTCCATTCCTTATTCCGGCACTCATGTGTGCTCCAAGTCTTTTTCCTTCAACTGCAAAATGGTGATGATGTTAATATTTACCTCAAAGCACTGTTGTAAGGTTTAAATGAGATGATGCCTGGAAAGTGCCGTGCCTGACAGGTGGGAAGCATCGAACAGGGTCTTTGTGATTAAGCAGTGTTTGGGGGCATAGAAAGAGCTCTGTAGATATCTGTTGAAAGAGGGAATGGAGAGCGGCGCATGGGCATGAATGTACATGAGCCGAGGTCCTGGTTTCCGCGAGGGATCTGGCCAAGCTGACCTCCACATGAGCTAAGATGAGGCCCTGGGCCTAGACGCAGGAAAAGGCGAGGCCACCTCGGGCCCCTCCACTGGAGAAGCGCCCCTCAGGTGTCAGGAGCCCTCAAAACCACCAGGACGTTCTCGGCCCCACCACAGTGTGTAAGAAAACACTCTTCTAGCCAGCACTCCCTGCTTGGGCAAGCAAGTGTTAACATGAGAAGCGAGAAATGAGAAGTGAACATATGGAATGCCAATATAATGCAGAAATGTGGTATTAAACAACTCAGTGGCACAGGAGCAGCCACCCTCCAGGCTCCAACACTCCGCTGGGCTCCCTCTTTCTCTCTCTGCTTGGGTTGGCCCTTACCGCAGGTTCCAGTTTTTTAAAAGAAGCTTCCATCCAGGAGGGAGGGAGGCCGCACGTGGGTAACCAGGGCTTTGGGTTCCGGCAGATCCAGGTTTGAGTCCTCACATCCCACTTTCCCTCTGCAAGATCATGGCAAGACACATCACCCCTCTGAGCTCAGAGTCCTTATTTGTCAAGTGGGGCTGATACCACATTTCTCACCAGATTTGGACGTATCATTAATGGCTAACATTTACTGAGTACTCTTTAAATGCATTTCCTGCATGCACTCAATTAACAGTGACAATAACCCTAACACAGGTTATTATTATCATCTGACAGATTAGGAAACTGAAGTTCAAAGAGGTTGCATAACTTGCCCATCGCAGGTGAGGGGCTGAGCTGGGATCTGAACCCAAGTCAGCCTCACGCTAACGCCGTGCTTTCGCCGCTTCAACATTGGAAGACATTTGGCTCGCATTTCCTCCACTTCAAATATCTCTAAATCTGGGAAGACATGGGGGGAGGAAACCCAATTTTTTTTCTTAACCAGTTTGAATAATTAAATTTGGCAGCAAAAAGCTCAGTATCAAAAATACATTTCACCACCCCATTGCTGAATCTGTTTAATGTATTTTGAACCAGCTTAGCTCGGCTAGTTAGGAAATGGAGCAGGGGTTTAAATTTTAAAACTAGCAGCCAGGGGTCACATCTATATGTTGTTCGGGGAAGTCTGCTCTCAACCTTGGCTTCCCACAGGAGTCGTGGGGAGGTCACAGCCCCCTCTGAACTCGTCCGGGGCTCTTTAAAGGCAAGAACAGAAAGAGAGGAGGCTTGAAGGAAGACTTAAAGAAAGCTTTGCGTCTCAAGCCGTTTATTTCCATAACAAGCACGTTTCATCTTCAAAGCCTTTACAAGCCATAATTAATCTTCACCACACCTAAGCGAGGTGGGTGCACGGCATCACCTGGGTTTTATAGGCCCAGGCAGCCCAGGAGAGGCCTTTGGATGGTCGAGCAGGCCAGGCTCAGATTTTCCAGTCCCAAGCCAGGCCCACTCGATTAATCTTCAGAAAATGTTTCCTGATGTGTAGGAAGAGGAAGCAGAAGAAGTTGGGACACACGCAGAATATAAACCCTGGTGTTATTGTCCTTTAAATAGGTTTCATTTTATTGGAATTATACATGGATAGTTAATTTTATTTAAATAACTCTTAATAATAATAACTCCTATTTGTATACGTATATTTAGCATTTCCAAGGCCCTTTCGTATGCACTATCTCGGGCTATCCCGACCACAGTCATTTCAGCCAATGCATGTTTATTGAGCATCTACTTTGAGCCAGGCTCTGAGAGGCCTGGAGATGGAGCAGTGACGAAGGCAGAAGAGGGCCTGCCCTCACTGGACATGCAGTCTAGTGTGAGAAGCCCTGTAAAAGAGGGTCACTATTACCCTTGCTCCTCCCATTTTTTAACAGATGATGGAACTGAGGCTTAAGGGCACACAATGAATGGGTGGTAGGAGTTGAACTCAATCTGGGTTCAGCTGATAGTGTTCTAGCCAAGCACAAAGATGCTCATTGTAGCGTTGTCTAAAATGACAAAGAATTGGAAGCACCCTGTATGTCCGTCAGTAAGGAAATGAATACATAAAACGTGGGAAATGCGTGAGATGAAATATTACACCAGTCAAAGGGAATAACTTCCATCTACTTATAGATCATGTCAAAAGAAAAGGGCAAGAAGCCGAATTAGATGTATTACATGATATCACTTCCATAACATTTTAAAAGCAGACTCAAAGCAATGCTATCTATTTACATAGATGTGAATACAGATATAGAAGATAAATAAAGGTAGAAGATTGAAAGGCCCCACATTAGATGCACGGGAGTGGATGCCTTGGGGGTAGGGACAGGGTTATGAATTAAGGGTAGGGGACCAAAAAACGGGGGGGGGGGGTTGTCTTCATCTAAAGACAGTGGGGTGCCACAAACCAAGGGACCTGGCTGATAGACTTAATTCGTGTAAGTGCCCTTCCAGGACCCCTCTAAAACTAGTAACAGCACAAGACACCCACATTTTCTGCTCTTTTACAGGCTATATTCTCTCCCCTCAATCTCAGTGTCAGAATTGCCTGTCGAACTTGAACCAGCCAAAAATTTAAATGAAAAACAGGAACAAAAAGAGCAAAATTTGAAACCAACTTGAGAAGTGAACAGTGTCTGTTTGGCCAGCAAATGAGTGCTGTTGAGCATGTGTGACAGCCGTCACCGAGGAGAGACCAGGAGCAGCTGAGCTGTGAGCCCTTCCGTGGCTGGGCCCGTCCCGTGGGCCAGGTCAGCCATGATGCCCCAGAAGCCCTGAGGCGGCAGAGAAAATCAGGGTTGAAGATTGCCCACAGAACCTTGCTTCCCGACTTCTCGAAGGCACGCTTGCCTGCTTCCCTGTTGGTTTCCTGCCACGACACGATCGATTCTTACAGATACGTTTTCTAGAAGTTAAGTTGTGCCAGGCAAACCATGCCAAAGCAGCCTCATTTCCATGTGTGGTCTGGGTGGATTGGGGGAGGCTGTAGGCAACACAATTCTGGATTTCAGCAAGGCATTCGGAGGAGTGTCTTGCCTACCTGGGTCTCCCGAAAACACAAATCTGACCTGAGCACTTCCGTGCCAAAACTTACGGCTCCACATTGCCCACGGGATAGATAGGGAACTCCTCAGCTGTGTACACAAGGCCCTCAATGATCTGATCTCTGCCAGACTTCCTCAGCCTCCTATCCTGGTGCTCTGCCCTCACCCTCTCCCCGCCAGCTATACCAAACCGCAGGAGTCCTGCAGTGCAATCTCCACTTTTGTTCCTCCAAGGTCTTGCAGAGGCTGCTGCCAGACAGCCAGAGTGTCTTTCCTTGCCCTTTTCCCATGGCTAATCTGTAAGCAGCTTCGTGACTCAGCTGAATTGTCACCTCCCTACCAAACTTCCCAGGCCCTTCCCCTTCTCCCGCTCCACCCAATCAGGAAGAATTGACATATCAACTAAATCAATTACTACGTGTAAGATGCTTAGAACAGTAAGCATTAGGGCTAGATGGGCCTCAAAACTTGGAACTTTTCAGATTTTACAAAATACATACAGTTTATATACCATGTATTATAGAAGAGCTTGAGTGGAACATGGAGCAGGTCCCTATAAGAAAACGTATTGCTGTTTTTGCAGGAAATGCATGAATATTCACCCACTAAATGAAGACTATAAAAAGTTTCATGTCAGGTCAGGTAAGGTTTTGTCACTAAATTTCTGAAAGAAAATGTTGGTGTTGTTTTTCAGGGCATTTAGGATTTGGGGTTGTGGATCTATATTAATATTATTATTATTTTGTTTTTTTGTTCCACCAATGTAACAACAATCCTTAGGACTAATACGCGCACTTACTATTCACTAATAATTATGCAAAGCAATTGACGTAAATGACCTCATCCTTATGCCACCACAAGGTACAAAGAAGTTCTGTAACTTGCCCAAGTAAATGACAGGATGGAACTTGAATTCACAGCTTTTCTGTTGCCAAAACCTGTGCTCTTAGACACCACCCTATATCGCAGTTCCTTGCTGCACTTTACACATCATGGCACTTATCTCCTTTTACTGCAATTCATTCTTTTTTTTTTTTTTTTGAGGAAGATTAGCCCTGAGCTAATGTCTGCTGCCAATCCTCCTCTTTTTGCTGAGGAAGACTGGCCCTGAGCTAACATCTGTGCCCAACTTCCTCTACTTTATATGTAGGACGCCTACCACAGCATGGCTTGCCAAGGGGTGCCATGTTCGCACCCGGGATCCCAACAGGTAAACCCCGGGCCACCAAAGAGGAACGTGCGAACTTAACCGCTGCACCACAGGGCTGGCCCTGCAATTCATTCTCTATGTTTATCTCTTCAACTTGGCTCTGAGCTCCTCTACTGTGGGGACGGGAGCTGATCCATCTCTGCCTGTGAATGAATGAATGAAATTCATATGCACAGGATGGGGAATGCTGTGAACTTGAGAAGACTGTCATGGCTGGCAGTGTCACATGTTCATGAATGGATTGGTGCCACCCATGTGTTCATGCACTAACATTGATTACACACCTGCCTTCTAAGGTCCCCAGAGTCAGGCAAAGAAATCAAGCCAGATTCTCTGCTCTCAAGGGGTTCACAGTCTAGGAGGGGAGCTAGGATGCTTCTCTATGCCACTGTAACATGAGGGCAAAGTCAGAGAAATGTCCACACAGTGCTTGGGAACTTGAGGGAAGAGAGCCCATCCCACAGGGGATCATAGAGGGCCTCATGGATATATCTATTAGCTACTTTTGCATAACAAACCATCCCAAAACTTAGTGGCTTAAAACAATTTCTTTAGCTCATGAGTCTATGATCCAGGCCAGGCTTGGCTGACCCTTGCTAGGCTCACTTGGCATCTGAGGTCAGCTTGTGGGTGGGTCCTCCATGTGTGGTCTCTCCTCCTGCTCCACCAAGCTAGCCCAAGCTTATTCACATGGCAGAAATGGTGACTGGAGAAATGCGTAGGGTGCCTTGAGGCCTAAACTCCTACCTCACAGGTTGGCTGGAAGGGCTAACTGAGCTAATGCAGGGAAGGTGTGATGGTTAATTTTATGTCAACTTGACTGAGCCATAGGGTGCTCAGATATTTGGGCAAATGTTGTTCTGGGTGTGTCTGTGAGGGTATTCCCGGATGCGATTAAATTTGAATTGGTACACTGAGTAAAGCAGATGGCCCTCCCTAATGTGGGTGGGCCACATCCAATCAGGTGAAGGCCTGAATAGAACAAAAAAGCTGAGTAAAAGGGAGCTCCTCCCACCTGATTGCCTCTGAGCTGGGACTTTGGTCTTTTCCTGCCTTCAGACTCAAAGTGAAAAATCGGCTCTTCCTCAGTGTTGAGCCTGCTGGCCTTCAGATTGGAACAACACCATCAGTTCTCCTGGGACTCCAGCTTGCCAACTGCAGATCTTGGGAATGGTCGGCCTCCATCATTGTGTGAGCCCCTTCCTTACCATAATTATACATCCTATTGGTTCTGTTTCTCTGGACAACCCTGACTAACACAGAAGGTGTCAGGCACAGAATAGGCTCTCGGTGGCACAAGTGTCATTCTACTCCCTTCTCACCCCAGCAATGAGGCTAGCTTTTTTTCCCCTTTTTATTGAAGTATAGCATAAATACAGAAAAATGCCTGAATCACAGATCATAAGCTTGATGAGTTTTTTCGAAATGAACACACTTGTGAAACCATCACCCACATCAAGACAATCCAAACATTACCAGCACACACAACCCTCCTCATCGCTCCCTCTCCCCTCGCCCAAGACAACCACTTTTCTGACCTCTCGCACTATAGATTCATTTTGCTTGTTTTTGAACTTTATATAAATGGAATCAGATAGCATTATGTCTGGCTTCTTTCACTTAGCATTACATTTGTAAGATTTATTTATGTTGTTGCTTGGAACAATGATTTATCTTTTCTTTCTTTTTTTTTTTTTTTTTGAGGAAGATTAGCCCTGATCTAACTACCGCCAGTCCTCCTCTTTTTTGCTGAGGAAGCCTGGCCCTGAGCTAACATCCGTGCCCATCTTCCTCTACTTTATACGTGGAACGCCTACCACAGCATGGCTTTTGCCCAGCGGTGCCATGTCCACACCCCGGATCCGAACTGGCGAACCCCAGGCTGCCAAGAAGCGGAACATGCGCACTTAACCGCTGCGCCACCGGACCGGCCCCTGACGTATCCTTCCTCATTGCTGCAGAGTACAGCGGTCCCCTCTTATCGACAGTTTCGCTTTCTGTGCTTTCAGTCTACCCATGGTCAACCGCGGTCCAAAAATATTAAATGGAAAATTCTGTGAATAAACAATTCGTACACTTTAAATTGCATGCCGTTCTGAGTAGCATGATGAAATCTCAGTCCATCCCACCCAGGAGGTGACTCATCCCTTCGTCCAGCGTGTCCACGCTGTAGACACTACCCTCGCTTTAGTCAGTAGCTCTCAGCCATCAGATTGACTGTCACAGTACCGCAGTGCTTGTGTTCAAGCAACACTCATTTTATTTGCTAACGGCCCTGAGCCACAAGAGTAGTGATGCTGGCAATTTGGAAGAGCCAAAGAGAAGCTGTAAGGGCTTCCTTTAAGTGAAAAGGTGAAAGTTCTGGACTTAATAAGGAAAGAAGAAAAATTGTGTGCCGAGGTTGCTATGATTTACAGTAACGTTTAATACAATATACTGTATATATACAGTATACGGTCATAATAATTCTATTCGATTATTAGTTACTGTCGTTAATCTCTTACTGGGCCTAATTTATAGATTAAACTTTATCATAGGTATGTATGTACAGGGACAAACATAGTGTACACAGAGTTCGGTACCAAGGTGGTCTCAGGCATCCACTGGGGGTCTTGGAACATATCCCCCGTACATAAGGGGGAACTGCTGTAGTCTATTATACGACTTTATCACAATTGATTTATCCGTTTTACTCTTAATGGATATTTGGATCATTTCCAGTTGGGTAAATATGAAGAAAGTTGCTATGAACATTCTTTTCCTTTTATTGTGGTAAAATGTACACAGCCTAACATTTACCGTTTTTAAGTGCACAGTTCAGGGGCGTTAAGGACGTTCACATTGTTGTGCAACCATTACCGCTATTCAGCCCCAGAACTTTTTCATCTTCCCAAACTGAAGTTCTGCACCCATTAAACAATAACCCCCGTCGTATACCCCCACCCCCTGGTAACCACTATTCTACCTTCTGTTTCTATGAATCTATGAACATCCTGGTACATATATTTTAGTGCGTACACACCCACATTTCTCTTAGCTAAATACTTAGTAATGGCTATGTCTGGTGTACATATGATCAGCTTTCAAAGATAATGCCAAACAGTTTTCTAAAATGACTGTACCTGTTTCTACTCCCGCCAGCAGAATACAAGAGTTCCATTGCTCCACATTGTCACCAAGACTTGCTATTGTCAGATTTTTAAATCTTAGCCATTCAGATGGGTGCAGGGTGGAATCTGCACAACTGTGGTTGTGATTTCTAGCTCCATGATTTCTAATAATTTGAGTCCTTTGTCATATGCTTATTGGCCATTTGGATTTCTGCTTTTGTCAAGTGCCTGGTTAAGGTTTTGGCCCAGTTTTCTATTGGGTTGTCCATCTTTTTCTTATTGACTTGTAGAGTTCTTCATATATGCTGGACACGAGTCATTTGTGAAAATGAGTGCATTGCAAATACTCTCTTGGTTTGTGGCTTACTTTTTTACTCTCTTCATGTCTTTTGATGAATAAAATTTCTTAACTTTAAGGAAGTTCCGTTTGTCAATATTTTTCTTTATATTAAAGTTTCTGTATCCTTTTTAAGAAATCTTTGCTTACCAAAGGTCACGGAGATGGTCTTCTTTGTTTTCTGCTAGAGGCTTCAGTGTTTGATCTTTCACATTTAGATCTGAATAAAAGCTACCGTCCCCCGTGAATTTTCTGACGTCCTCTGCCCAGCGCCCCTCTCTTTCTTGCTAGTACACCCCATCACCTTCCCTTTTTACCTTGTCCCAGCTGATGAGGGAAAGACTCATCCTCCTGTCAGAGCTGGCCAAGGAACTCAGGACTCAGTTTAGTGGGCAAAGTGGGAGGGAGACGCTGGCTGGCCTGGCAACCATTACAGCTGCACCTGTTTCCGCTAGGAACTTCTCAGCAGGCAGTCTAAGTCTGTTTTCCCTCAAAGAGACATTCCTTCCCCGCTCTAACCTGGCTGAGCTGAGGATGCAGACAGGGTTCCTCCTGGGCGTGTGGGGCTCTGGGCAAATATTTTCTGCAGGGTCTCTGTCTATATGAACAATTTGAATCGCTCAAAATCAGCAAGACACACCGTTCTGGTGACCCAATCTTACCAGATTCTGCAAAATTCCACGTTAGCCACCAGAAATGATCTGCTCACCAGGCTGCCTTCCTGGAACTGACATCTGTCCTGCCCACATAGGAACAAGCCTTAAAGCTCTTCAGGCATCTGGTTAAGGGGAGAAATGGATTCTAGGGTCTACAAAGATCCCAGCCCAAGCTCAGGGTACCCCACCCAGACAGCACAGCCAGCCTAGCCAATGCCAGCCACCAAAAGGTGGCTTAGAGAACTTCAAGGCGCTCTAAAGCATGAGGATCTGCTGAGGAGCAGATCTGGAGCAGGGTCTGAGGGTGGTTCTGGGTATGGTCACACCAGAGTGCGGTTAGGGGTCCTGACAGGCCTTCCCTGATCCAAACTTCACAGTTCAATTCCCCTCTCCTGCTTCCTTTCCTCTGGATCCCGTGTTGCCTGAAAGATCCATTGTTTTCCTGAATTCTTGGTCCACTGGCTTTCTAGCTCGTAAGAAGTCATGGCCTCATTTCTATTTCTTTTCTAGGTAAATGGTACATACGCTCCTCTTCGTCGACTGAACTTTCTCTGCCTTCTCTCTCTTTCATTCTCCATCACCCTCTCTCTCTCCCCTCTTCTTTCCTTCCTCATTTATCTCTCTTACTTCCCCTCTGTGCTCCTCCTCCTCCCCCCAACAGATGCACACTCACACTCACACACACATACTTTGAGCCCTGCCTCCCTTCTCGGCTCAGCCCTTCTCCCAGGCAGGCAGGCAGGAGTGCAGACCACATGTGGTGCCAGGAACAGGCAGTACCCTGGCGGATGTGGTGTGGCAGCCTGGTAACCATTTTCTTCACCTGATCCTCACTGCTAACATGTTGGAGCATCTCCATTTCTTAACCCTCTTGCTGCCAGTTGCATAGTCTTGAAGAGACAGAAGGGAGAAGAGTTTGGGAGAGCTTTCAGGACTCCCGTGTTCATTTATCCATTCACTCAGCAGCCATTGACTGAGCTCTAACCTGGCCTCCACAGGGCCTGGCTGGGCTCAGGGGAAGCAGAGGCGAGGCAGGCTTGGTCTAGCCTGAGAGGAGGAGCTGATAGTCTAATAAGGGAGACACAGCAAAAGTTCAAATCCAGCCTGATGCACACAGTGACGGAGGGAGGAGGGGGCCCTAGGACACCAGGCAGGGCACCAAACTGAGCTTTTGGGCTGGGGGGACTTGCAGGATGGAGGAGGTGTTGCCAGAGCTGAGTTGTAAAGGTCAACATGAAGGTCAAGTAGGAGGTAGCTGGGCAAGGTAGCAGGATAGAACATTCTAGGCAAAGGGGACAGCAGTTGGAAAGGCATAGAAGTTTAAGAGAGTTTGGTATATCCATGAAACCGTGCTCAGAATGGCTGTGTGTGTGTGCGTGTGTGTGTGAGTGTGTGTGTTTGGAGTGGGGATGGAGGATATGTAGGGAATGAGGCTAGAGAGCAAGGCAAAGTCCAGGTCATACTCAGAAGACCTTGAATGCCAGGTTAACTAGCCACCACTTTATCCTGAAGGCCATTAACAGAGAGTGGTAGAGTCAAATTTGTGTTTTCGAAAGAACTCTGGCTTCAGGGTAGAAGAGGAACGGGAAGGGAGAGGTGGGAGGTGGGGAGACCAGAGAGAGGAGTCCTTGCCTCTTTCTGGTGCCCCTGCTGACCCCCACTGGGGACCATGGGCCCCCCCCCTTCCATCAGCCCCTGCCTCCACCTCAGGCTTGGTGTGCCAGGGGCCAGTTCATTACTGGGTAGCTGCAATCCCTTCTCCATGAAGGCCTTTAGGGCTGGGCCAAGAGGGGCAGCCCCAACCTAGGCTTTCCTGCCTCAGCTGTAGCCTCAGCCCACCAGGTTTCTGGACTTGACCTGACCAAAGAGGGGTGGGGTTGGAGGGGCGGGGCACAGCTGCCCCATCCCTCTGGCAGGTGTGGCCCAGAAGCAATCTTGCCAGCACCTATCTGGCATCCATGTGTCTAGGGGAAGCTCTGAGGCCCGAGATCCCTCCTAGGCTCAACTTTTACTGGGAATCTTCTTGGTGGGAAAACCTAGACATCTGGATTCAGACTGACAGAAGGGCCTGGGCTCCTGTCCTACACTGTGCTCACCTACTGGCTGTGTGTGCTTGGGCAAGCCACTGCACCTCTGGGCCACCTTCCTCATCTGTAAGAAGAGATTCTGGTATTTACCCTGGAGTCTTGGGAGATTTCATAAGACGACTTAAGCATTTTGCACAAAGTCAGACACCTGTGGGCACTAGGCAAGTGGGGCTGTGATTGTCATCCTTGTATTCTCTGATGGCCCTGTTGGAGTCCTTACTAGTTGTATGACCTTGGGAAAGTTACTCTCAGTGGGACTCAGTTTCCTCACCTGTAAAATGGGAATACTACTAGTATGTGTTGTAGGGAGTTATGAGTTAACCCGGGAGAAGGGCTTACAACTGTGCCTGGTCGACAGTAAACACACACTTCTATGTTCTTAATTGAATTTCTCACAAGAAATCTGTTTCTTCTCTGATGTAGAGTCCAACACTGAAGCAAGAACCCCTTGAGTAGGGCCCTGAGATCCAGCTTCGATCCAAGCAGTCCCCAGTCGCCATATAACACGACAAAGCATTAGATGTGGAACTGTGCCTGGTGGGATTATGCTTAAGACATTTCACAGTCAATCCTATCAAGACTGTTTGCGGAGGCAGATGTGAATTTTGTTCTGTGAATTGTTCAGCTGACTGTAAGTCACTTCTAGGTTGGAGTAGGTCGTTCATTTATTCAGTCAACAAACTCTGGTACCTTCTCTGTGCCAGAGAGGGATGCCGAGGGAAGCACACTGAAATCACTGCTTCTTATCAGCGAGCAGACATGTTACTGGATTTTCCTAGGTGGGTGATGTAAGCAAATTCCACTTCCCTGCAAGAAGAGCCAAGAGCAAAATTATTTCTCCTCTTCCAACAATTCCATATGATGCTTCCAGGTCTGGCAAAGGCATTCCCTCTATTTAGAACCACTGAGTAGAAGCTTTCCAAGAAAATTCTAATGCAACATTTCATTTAATCTGCAAACAACCCTTTGTGGAAGAGATGATTATATCCTCCCTACAGGAGAGAAAACAGACCTGATGACCCACCCGGATCACCAGCTAGAGAAGGGAGGAGCTGGCACTAGAACCCAGGTCTCCCCAGCCTTGAAGTTCACATTCCGTTCACTGCGCCATGCTGACCATTAAGGATCCCTCTAGTCCCTAATTACTGTGATTCTTTCTCTTTTTAGATTTTAGTCTCTGGGGAAAAGAAATGTGTCTTCCACTCTCCCTCCACAGGTAGGAAGAACCCAGTCTCAGACTGGCCTTGATTCCGGATGACTGAGTAGTCTCAAGAATGATCAGCATCCATTTTTTTCCCTCAAATCTTTTTTTTTCCTCTTTACCAAGGTAAAGCATGTCTATTTTTAACGATTCAAATATCATCGGAACGTTTAAAAACTGAAAGTCACAGGTACTCCCCTTGCCTGAAATAACAGCTGTTAACAATATGGAACATATTCTTCCAGTCTTTTCCCAGGCAAACACTAACAGCACACACAAATATAATAATTGTTAGTATTACAGAAATTAAGCATGCCATACACCTTTTAATAAAATTTAACATGCTATCAAGGACGTCCTTCGTGGTCAGTTCATATAACCCACCTCATTCTTTTTAACAGGTTGCTATAGACTGAATGTTTGTGTTCCCCCCAAAATTCATGCATTGAAAGCTAATCCCCATTGTGAGGGCATTTGGAGGTGGGGCCTTTGAGAGGTTATTAGGTCACAAGGATGGGGCCCTAATGAATGGGATTAGTGCCCTTAAACGAGACCCTAGTGCACTCCCTCACCCCTTCCCTCCTCCATGTGGGGACACAGTGAGATGACCATCTGTGAACCAGGAGGTGGGCTCTCCACAGACACCAAACGTGCCAGCGCCTTGATCTTGGACTTCCCAGCCTCTGGAACTACAAGATAGAAACTTCTGTTGTTTATAAGTCACCCAGTCTATGGCATGTTTGTCACAGCAGCCCGAACTGACTAAGACATAGGCGCATGGGGATCCAAAGGATGGATACACCATAGGTTTCCCCGCCACTCCCCTGTGGATGGATATCTGGGCTGTTGCCTTTTTTTGCTTAGAAAAAACATTGCTGTAAGGATTTATGAACGTTGTCCCACCATGCCCTGTGCTCCCCACTTGAAGTACTTAGGATAATCTCATCTAAGTATTTCTGTGAATGGTTCTTCAATGAGTCTCTCCCCTACCAAGCTCTGAGATTTCTACGGGCTTGTGTCTGTATGTTCATGGGAATATCTCCCTGCCTAGTTCAGTGCCTGGCACACAGTAGGACCTCGGTAGGTAATTTTGTATGAACAACTAAAGGAATAAATTACTGAATGGACCTATGCATAGCTGTGTTTGCGTCTGCAGGGTGCATTTCTAAAAGGAGAAACGCAGGTCACAGGGTGTGCATATTTGTGCACAGGCTACCAAGTTGTCCTCCGAAAAAAAATGAAGCAAGGTGAGGGAATGAGAAGGCTGGTTTCGCCACACCACAAGGAAGGGACTTTGGGGGGACATGACAGTATAGTTGTATTCCATTTAGTTCCACAAAGGGTGCGGAGAACTCAGTCATGGATCTTCCCCGCGCCGCCCTTGAGGAATTCTCACCTGCTGCCCAGAGAAGAAAGGAAATATGAACCTGCTTTGCCCCGGCAGGGGAGACAGCCCCCTCCCCAGCCTCCGTGTGTGTGGGCGCTGCGTACTCCCAGCTGCGCCCCACCCTGCCTCCAGCCCCTTGGTCTCCCACCTGCCGGCAACCAACAGTTAAAGATGCAGCCTTTGAAGTCTATGTCTGCCCTGCCAGCTTTGGTGTGGCAGCCCTGTGTCCTCTCCTCAAAGGCAGAATAGGAGCAACACACAGTCTTGCTTTAAAACTGGGGATTATGCTACAGCTGGACAGGGCTGGGAGCTCAGGCAGGAGGCCAGGAGTTAGGTGAGCAGGAGATGGCCCACAGGACCACTCTGCGCCATGCTAAGTGCTTTCTTGTGGCCTAAGGGATGGCTCTGTGGGGTTTCATGTGTATGTGTGTGTTGAGAATGGGAGTGTCCTAGACGCACAGGTATCATATGTCTTCCTCTGTGGGCATCCACCCCAACCTTTAAGGAAGCAACGGGAAGACCAAGAGATTCAAGGCCTATGGCTTGGTTGGCAGGCAGGAAACAGCTGGCGTTCCCCATCGTTTAGGCTGAACCTCTCTTGGATAACGTGTCACATTTTACCTTTCACTCTCTCATTCAACAAATATGAATGGAACACCCGCTATGGGCCAAGCACTACTCCAGCGACAGCACTATGAACAGGCCAGATAAGGTCTCTGCTCTCATGAACTTTATATTTTAAGAGAGAGCAGACTGTAGGAGCACAAGCAAATAACTGAGCTAAATAACTCCAGATGGAAAGTGTTTTGAACAGAATAAAACAGGCAATGTGTTCGAGAGAGCAGTGGGGACTTCCTCTAGGCTGGGTGGTCAGGGGAGGCCTCCCCGAGGAGGCAGCATTTGAACTGGGGCTAGAAAGAGGAGATGGAGCCAGCCCAGTGATGAACTGGAAACAGACTGTTCCAGGAGGAGTGCAGGACAGGTGCAAAGGCCCTGACACGAGAAAGAACTTGGTGCTTCATTTTGTGAAATGAACTTGGTGTTTCCTCGGTTTCAATGGTCTGAAAGATGACCAGAACTAGAATATGGTAAGCCAGGGTTAGATCAGGCAGGGCCTGGTGGGCTGTGGGAAAGGGTTTGGATTTTATTTTAAATGCAGCAGGAAATTATTTCCTTCCTTGTATGCAAGTAATTGTTGAACATTCATTCATTCATTCATTGACTCGTTCATGCAATCAGTCAACTGGTGAGTCAGTTAACAATCCTTTTCTGAGCACAAGTGCAGGGACTGGGGATATAGAGATGAATGAGAGACAGTCCCTGTCCTCGCAAATCTCACAGCCTGGTGGGCAGAGACAGCGTGGACACAGACACAATCCGAAGGGAAAGCAGAGGGATGTCCAAGGGGCTGGGAACCCAGAGCAGTGAGCATTGGCTTCTGAGGTGGGAGGATCAGAGAAGACCTCCAAGCATATACGGTATATTTGAGCTGGATCTTGAAACACCAAGCACCATGCTGGCACATCCAAGTTCTCTGTATATACTCATTAAGTGAAAGAAGGATGGGAGAGTGGAAGAGAAGGAAGAAGGAAGGACGGGAATTTGCCAAGCACTGAAGAGAGAAAGAGCTTTAGAAGCAGAAGGAACTATCTGTACAGTTTTAGCAATGGGGAACAGTGTGGGGAAGGGGTAATTCAGTCTCAGAGGAGATGTCTCAGAGGTAACACATGAGCAGACACTTCCCACCTCCTGTTCTGGAACTCCTACCACGTATGCCACATAGTAGGTGCACATTAAATGTTGACGGATGCAGTGGTATTTGCTGCTATTTGCTAAATATTTAAGTTTCTCTGCTTTTGAGGCATGTGCTAGGATTGCACTTGTCTGCCGTATGTAAAATTAGTTATGGTTATGTGACTTGCCTTGGCCAGTGAAATAGGGGCAGAAGTGATGTGAGTCACCCCTTAACGGAAGCTTTAAGAACCAGTGAGTGATTGGCAGTGTCCAATTCTCTCTGTTCAGCTATCACAGAAGCACAGAGAAGGAGCCTCCTGAGTATGGGTCCCTGAGGGTGGACAACAGACAGTAGAGTTCCCCAGCCAACTTACAGTGTACATACGGAATGAACCACGGAGATTCTGGGGTGGTTGTCACTGCAGCAGAACCTATCCCATCCTGACTGATAGAAGGAGTGTGTGAATGGAGCCGAGGGAAGATTTCTGAGGTAAGGCAGGGGCATGAGGCCCCTTCAGAAGTTACGGGTGTGATGAAGCTGTCAAGGAATGAGTCATCCCAAAGCCCACTAAAAATATTTCTTGAGAAAAGAATGTTGAGGCCTTGCTCTTAATTTAGCCAGTCAAAGGGAACTGGAGTGTCCCTTCAGTCACCCTGACCTCTGGCAGGTTTTCCCTCTTCTTCCTTCCCAGCAGCAGCATTTTGAGCTTCCTAGGATCATACCTGTAGCGTTTGTTCATCCCATTGGGTCATTCGTTGTTTCCCAGCCATTTCTTGTGACCTAGTCTGTGCTGGACCTTGTGCTCTGGGCAGAGAGAGAGAAAGTGTCCCAAGCAGGAGAGACTGAGTTGGCTTCCCTGATGTCTGAGCTAGGTGAGGGAGAATGGACCAGAGTTCACCCAATGGAAAAGGCAGGAAGATATCTCAGGCAGCAGGATCGACATGTGCAATGGTGCAGGGTTATGAAAGAGAAGTGAGGCTCTCCGTGGGGCGAGAGGGTTAGGCATGGAAAGCTCGTGAAGGGTCTTGAGTGCCAGACTGAAGGATTTGGACTCTGTCCTAATGTCAGTAGGGAGCCAGCAAAGGTGTTTGGACAGAAGATGGGCTGGGAGAGAGGTGAATTTTGCTGTAAGAAGCACCAGGCAGGGGTCCACCCACTCTGACTTCCCACTTTGGCCTCTGGCAGTGCAGCCCCAGAGAGACCAGTCTCTGCTCTGTTTCCAGTATCCCCATCACGTTACTCAGCCACCTGCTGCAGACCTCGCTATCTGCCTCCCAGATCACAGCAGAGCCCAACCTTTGCCCAGCTGATAGCATCTTTGCTTCCCTCTCTGCCTAGACAGGGGCTTTTTAAACAAACAGAATTGATCAACAGTTCTGAGTGAAGCATCTAGAGCCCACAGACCCAGATTCAAGTACCAGTCCACCAGTTTCCAGCTGGATGACTTTGGCAAGTGAAGTAACCTCTGTGAGCCTCAGTTTCTTCATCTGCAAAACGAGACTGACGATTGTCTACATCTCACAATGTTGTCGAGAGAAATAATCCAAGGAAAGAATTTATTAGGTGCCTGGCGCATGGTAAGGCTCAGTGAATGGTAGATGTGATTATTATCAACAAAGTGTGACATCAGACGGGACAAGAGTAATGTTTAATGTGTGTGCAGTGCTGGGAGGGTGGGAATGTTACTTTTTCCCACCTATGTTTACAGCAGTCTTTGGACTCTTACAGCTTGTGCCCAGTATGCCTTGAATCTCCTTGAAGGCCCTCATCTCCCTGTGTCCTGGAGGGCGCACTAGCCAGGTGGGCAGTTTGCACCAGGGACGGCTACCTGAGCACAAGGTCTTGGATCTGCGTCACTCTGTCTATGAACCCTGGGCCAGGGATGGGCAGCTTTGAAGGGCAGCTACAAAGGTCCCCCTGCCTCTGCCTGAGATGGCCAGGTCTCCACAGGGGACAACACCCCACCCATTTCAGAGGATGTCTGTGATAAAGGGTGTTAGAGATGCCAAGTGTGCTCTGGAAAGTTCCAGAGGCTGCTTCTGGAATAAGCCTGGTTAAGGTGGGCACAGAACAGACTTTCGGCTTTGGTCATATCTGGATAATTGGGCTAAATTTTTCCTTAGGACCAGAGAGGAAGGAGCTGGCCTTGGTTGTGTGTCTACTGTGTGCGGGAATCTCAGCACGCTTGCAAGTCAGTCCTCTAGTCCCTGACTTACAGATGACAACTCGAGGCTCAGAAACAGAAACAGCTCAGAAACTTGTCACACAGCTCTAAGCAGGGAAGCCAGGTCCACCTGACCCCAAAACCCAATGACTTTTATTCCTATAAACCTAGGGGGGACATGTTTGAATGCCTCTTAAGGGGTCCCTTCCGCCAGGCTAAGCCCTGTTCACACTCTGTTTTCAGAGAGTAAATCTGATGGTGTCACCCTCCAATCCTCACCCTCAATCTGCCTGAAGCCTTGCCACGGCCCGCCTTGGCCTACAGGTGAAAGCTTTCTTAGGATGGAGACTCCCTAAGCCCTTGACTGGCTGACCCCACCTCCCAGACTCCTCCAGCCCCCGCCAGGCACCTAGTCCTGATCGATCCGCCGTCCTCCAGTAATACGTCCAGGCCTTTGCCCATCTTCTTTCCTCTGCCTGCAAGACTTCCCTCCACAAAAATCTCTGCCTGGAAAACCCTGACTTTTCCCTCTCGGCAAAGCTCCAGCCTCACCTCGTCTGGGAAGCCATCCTTGGTGCTCCCACAAGAACCCCTCTACCCTCAGCCCTCTAACGCTCTCCGTCAATCTCTGTTTAGGGCCTTTCTCCTCCACGGGACCATAAAGCCCTGGAAGGCCAAGGTGCTTATATGCCTCCAACTCCTAGCCCAGGAGCACACAGATCTCTCAAGCAGATATTAATCTCTGTACGTATGATTTTTCTCCCCAACAAGGGAGGCCTGAAGGCTATAGTGAGGGCACATTATTCCAGGCAGAGTCATAGCTAACAGTCACCAAGGCCCCACTCTGACCTGGGTCATAGCCAAGCACTTCACGTAGAATCTCTCATCGACTCCACACACCTTGTGAGGAAGGTTGTTTTTTTCATACCCTTTTTACCCAGAAGAAAACTGAGTCCTGGAGAGCTTAGGCATCTTGCTCAAGGCCTCTCCAGCTGCTTAGTGGCAAATCCAAGATTGTGAACTGAATCTGAATGTCTTCTTCTCATGCGTTTATTTGATCTATCAAAATTTACTGAGGGTCTGCTCTGTGCCAGGTACTGGGGACACAGCCATGAATGCTAGATAAGGTCAGTGTGTGTGTGTGTGTCTGAGTGTGAGTGTATATGAGTGTGTGAGGGTGAGTATATATGTGTGAGTGTGTGTGTGTGCACATGTGTGTGTGTGTGATGGAGGATGCAGGTGGTGACCAGGGTGAGGATCAGGGAAGGCTTCCCACAAGAAGTGACGTTCAAGCTGAGACCTGAGAATGGTAATGGTTAGGTGAACAAAGGTGGAGGCGGGTGAGTTCCTTGGGGGGAGCAGCCGAGGCGAAGGCCTGGAGTGAGACAGAGCTCAGTGGCTTGGAGGGGTTGGGGGCGGAGGCAGGGCAGAGGCTGGTGGGAGACAAGGCTGGAGAAGGAGACGGGGGTCTGACCACGGAGGGCCTTCCCAAAAAAGTCACCTCATAGATTTTTAATGACTTAGAAGCTCAGTGCCCTTCAGGGCAGGAAAGAGGATTCTGTGCATTCGATGTTGTGGGAATCTCCTGTGCCCAGAGCCCTCCTGAGAATTCCTCTGTTAGAAGACCAGAGAAGGCGGACCAGAGGCGGGCAGGAAGGCAGTCCCAGCTCTCAGACAACTCTGGAGTGGCGTGTAGTATCTGCTGGGTCCTGGACCACAAGCCAAGCACCCTGAGTTTGGACCTTGGGGGCTGACCTGCTGTGTGGGCCTGGGCGAGTCACTTCACCTCTCTGACCCAACAGTTATTCTCTGTGAAATAGAGACAAACCCCTATGGAGGTGCCCTAGAAATGCTTGCCCCTTCATTTCCTCCTGGAGAGAGCAGCTTATCTTGCCCAAGAGGGCCAGCTCAGGATGGAATAAAACATTCATTGGACATGCTCTGATTCTTTGCAACTCCCAGCAGGCAGTAAAGCACAGGGCGGAGAAGCTGTCCCTGGGACGCTCTAAGATGAAAGTGTGTCCGCCATAAGGAGCAGCTCCCTACTGGCCTTGTATAGACCCTCTTTGCCAGCCTCCGGGCTGCCTCTCCACTCTGCCCAGAGGCCAAACATGCCAAAGGCTTCTGTTTTTCCCCACCTTTTCACTCTGCCTCTGCACCAAGGAGAGGCTGATAAGCCTGGAGCTGCCACTTTCCAGCTGCCTGTTCCTGGCCAAGTTGCTTTCCCTGTCTGAGCAGAGTGGTTAAGGGCACCGGTTCAAGGTCCTTCCTAGCTGTAAGGCCTGGGGTGAGTCTCTATGAGATTCATTTTCCTCACGTGGAAAACGGGAGAAATAATTACCACTGTGATAAACAGACAATGAATGGAACGCGTTCAGCCTGGCGCACAGTGAGCACACAATAAATTACAGAGCATGGTTTCTTTTGTCTTTGCCTTCTAGTCTAGGAAGAGTTTCCGTTAAAAGTAGGGGAAATGTCAGCTTAGGTTTTTTTTTATTGTGGTAAAATATGCATAACATAAAGTTTACCATGTTAACCGTTTTTAAGTGGCATTAAGTACATTCACATTGTGCAATCATCACCGCCATCCACCTCCACTTTTTCATCTTCCCAAATTGAAACTCTGTACTCAGTAAACAATCATTCCCCATTCCCCCTCTCCCCAGCCCCTGGCCACCACCATTCTACTTTCTGTCTCTAGGAATTTGGCCATTTTAGGTACCTCATATAAGTGGAATCATACAGTATTTGTCCCTTTATAACTGGCTTATTTCACTTAGCACATGTCCTCACGGTTCATCCATGTTGTAGCATGTGTCGGAATTTCCTTCCTTTTCAAGGCTGAATAATATTCCACTGTATGTATATCCCATATCTTGTTTATCTATTCATCTGTGAATGGACACTTGGGCTGCTTCCATCTTTTGGCTACTGTGAATAATGCTGCTATGAACGTGCGTGTACAGATATCTGTTTGAGTCTTTGCTTTCAATTCTTTTAGATATATACCCAGGAGTGAAATTGCTGGATCACATGGTAATTCTATGTTTAACTTCTCTGTACTGTGTTTTAAGGCCTCCGTTTCATTAAACAGGGCCACCATGGCCAGATAGAGGCTCCTCCTCCGCCCCTCCTCCCTTGTCCAGCACAGAGTCAACACAGGCTCTGCCCACTGCCAGGCTTTAGTGCCCAACCCAAGCTCCTCTGCGCTACACTGACCTCCACTGTGGTGGGTGCAGTTGGCGTGTTCCTGGCCCTCCACTGACACATGGCGTCCAGCCATCCCTGGCGGGGCAGCTCCTGCCTCTGGCTCCCACTTCAAAGAGGAATTTAGGGCCCACCTCCTGTTTCCTGGAGCTCCCGGGATGAAGCTGAAGCCCTGTGGCCTTGGAGCACCACTGTCTGGGAGGATTACCTCTTCCCACTGCCAGCCCAGAGAACCGCAGCCCCAGGGCATCATTGACTTCCCAGGCACACCAGCCCTCTGGAGTCTGCACCCAGGCAGGTTAGTGTCCTGGTTACAAGCATGGGCTTTGGGATCAGACAGATCTGGGCTTGAGACCTAGCTGTGGAAGTTGCTAAGTATGTAACTTTGAGAAAGCCACTTCTCCCCTCCGAGCCTGTTTCCTTGCCTATAAAAGAACCTAGTAATGGACTCTGTTAATGGGGAAATTGAGCAAATGCATGGAAAGCCCTGAGCCTTCTGCCTGGCACAGAGCAAACGGTCAGTAAATGGAGCTGCATGACCGTGGTCATCACCTGGTCAAGCAGGAGACTGAAGGAGGCAGAGCTTCCAGACGGAGGGGTGCTGGGATGGTGAGGCACTTCCGAGCAGGGTTCTCAGGGTCCCAGCTAAGGACACCTGGGGGGAAGATTCCAGACTAGCCAAGCCAAACTCCCCTCCTCCCCATGGGCCTATCTTCCTTTAAATTCCCTTTCCTTATTGTGAGTCGAAGGTGAGGAGCACCTACATTTATAGACTATCATTGGTGCGCAGAATTGTGTCTCATGGAAAAAGGTGTCAGTTCTTACAACTTAGTTTATCTTTCTTTAATTGAGTAGAATTTTTTAATAGAAAATCGATCCTGTTTTTTGCCACTAGAAAGGCACATACAGGAGGCAGCAACATGGAGGTTGCTTCCTCATCTTTCTTTAAATCCCTGTATTTGAACAGGGCCTTAGTGATCACACAATTTCCACATGGTGTGTTGGTCATCTCAACCCACTTTACAGATGGTGAAACTGTGGCTCTGAGAAGTGAAATGGGCGCCATAGAGAACTGGAGTTGGAAGTAGCTCTTTCTGTCTTAGGTGGTTCTCACCCAGCACATGTTGTGGGCCAGGCACAAGGCCTGGGAGATGGTGATGACGCGGGGCCACCCTCTTGCTCCCTACCGTGTTTGCAGGATTTCTTCTATCCTTGGCCTGGGAGAAGAGTCAGCTGCTCTGCATCTCTGACCCTCCTTGCCCCCACATGCTGCCCTGGACTGGCTCCTAGGGTTCCTAAGTGACAATTAGGTACATTGTGGCCTGGGGTGGGAGTGTGGGACACTGCCCTGCCTCCCTCAGAGCTAGTCCCACTCCAACCCTTGGCTTTCTAGTTCCCTTGAAGATAAACACGATGATCCCAAAACTTTCTATTCTTGCCTCCAATTGTCCTTAGAGTCTTTGCCACTCCCATCCGCACTTTCAAACTCTGTCCTTTGCTACTTTATATAAGCTGAAAGGCTCCACGTGAAATTAGAGTGCAGGTGAGGCCTCCAAGCTTGGCAGGGCCACATGTCCCCTCCCACATCGCTGCCCCCTCCACTTCACTCCAGCTACTGCTGACCCAGGGCTCCCTTCTCCTTAGCTGACACTATGGGTGTTTTGGAACAAGACATAGGAGTTTATATTTTTCCCTGCCTCCTCTCATCTTGTAAACCCCATCTTGTTGAGATCATTTTGGATACTTATTATACGGAATGTGCTTCCACAGAACAGCGGTCTCCATGAGGGCAGGTACCTCTCTGTCTCCTTATCTGATTCTCGGTTGTTCCGCAAGGCCTCGCTCGGTCCTGGCAGAAGAGGCACTCAAAAAAAACTGAGTTCTATCATCCAATATAGTTTCTGGTCTCCCTTCCTCAAACCATCTGCCAATGGGACAAGCGGGCCATCCAAGGTTTAGCATCATCACCTGTGACTTGGATGCGCTGAACAAGACCCAGCATAGAGGAGCTAGGGTACCCCACTGGAGGTCTCTTTTCCAGTCAATCCCCTTTCATTATGGGTATTTAACTTCCTAATCATCTTTGAATCTATCCTACGGCTTCTCTGTCCTGTTTACAAGAAGACCGTGAGAGGCTGGACTCACTCTCTCCCTCACACCCTTCCAGATCCACCCATCTGGTGACCCTGGAAAAGAAAGAAGCCAGGCTGATCTGGCATGACTTGTTCCTAGGGAGTCAGTGTGGGGCCCTAGGAATCACTGCTTTCTCTTTTAAGTGCTCTCACAAGCCCCAAGTTTTCCAGAATCTTGCTCAGAGTAATATTAAGCTCACCACCCCATGCATTTGAAGAATCTCTTGGCTTCCAGATTTTGAAAATGCAAAGCACCCTTGTCCATTCCTTAGGCCCTTGGCTCTTCTCTGGTTCTCCTAGATTCCCTAGGGAGCCAGGACAGTGACTTGGCAGTACCATGTGCAAGTTCTCTCATTGCCCTGGAATGAATTCCTCCCAGCCAGGAAAGTTAAACTTCCGTGCCTCCTGGTGCCCTCTCACCACTGCCTCCCTACTCCTGGCCTCCTGTTTCCATTCAGCAATATTCATTCTGGTCTTTCTGATCTGCTGATATCTTCCTTGCTGGCTGAAGTAGGTTGAGCAGTGACTCCCAAAAGGATATGTCCATGTCCCGGACAAATGAATGTGATCTTATTTGGAAAAAAAGGGTCTTTGCAGATGTAATTAAGTTAAGACTCTTGAGATGAGAGCATCCTGGATTACACAGGTGGGCCCTAAATCCAATGATAAGTGTCCTTAGAAGAGAAGAGGAGAAGACACAGACCGGGAGGAGGAGAAAGCCACATGAAAATGGAAGCAGAGATGGGAGTTATGCGGCCACAAACCAAGGAATGCCTGGAGCCACCAGAAGCTGGGAGAGGCAAGGCAGAATTCTCCCCTACAGCCTTCATAGGGAATGCGGCCCTGCTGACACCTTGATTTCAGACTTCTAGCCTCCAGAACTGCGAGGGGATAAATTTCTATTGTTTTAGGCCCCCCAATTTGTGCTGATTTGTTACAGCAGCTGTAGTAGCTGTGGAGACCAAAGCCCCAGATCTGCCTGCTCCTCATCATAAGCTCCCTTTGGGATGACCACACCAGCCTCCCCTGCGGCCTCCCTGCCTCCAAGCTCATCGCTCCATCCCCTCTGCTGTACCATGACTGCCAGAGCGATGTTGCTAAAACACGACTGTGTCACATTCCTGTTTGAAGCCTGTATCAGCTAGAACTTTCTATTCCAAGTGACAGAAAACCCAACCCAAACTGGCTTACACAAAAAGGAATTTATTGGCTCATGAAACCGAAAAGGCCAGGGGCTAGGGCTAGCTTCATCGCAGCCGCATTTGGAGCTGAAACGATGTCATTGGAACTCGTTTTGCTCTGTCTCGCTGCCTTCTGCTCTCTTGGCTTTGGTTTCAAGCTCTGCATGGCAGTGAGATGGCGGCAGCAGCCCCAGGCCCTACATTCTGTCAGATTAGAGACCAGCAGAAAGGTTCAAAGACCTCTCCCAGGTCTTCAAGCCAAAGCCCTGGATTGGCTCCCCTTGGGCCTGTTTGCCGGTCCCCTCAGCCAATCACTGTGGCCACAGGAATGGAATGCGCTATTGGCTTAGGTCTAGGTCACACGCTCCTTCTCCCAGGGTCATGGAGGAGTTACCTCTACCAGAACCACTTGGACTGGGAGGGAAGAAGGGGAGAAAAGGAGGAAGACACAATCCCCAAAGAAAAGTGCTACCCAAAGTATAGCAAATGCATGCTGAGCAGACAAAAAAAAAAAAAAAAAAAAAAAAAAATCAGTAAGTGTCCACGCAGATGCTCTGCAATGGTTCCTGCCAGGGTGCATCAGGATCTGTGGCCCTGGTCTCCAGCCTCATCTCAATTCCAATTCACTTGACATCTCCAGGCATATCCTGCCGTTTCTTGCCCACGTGCGTTTTTTCACGTGGCGCCTTTTACCCAGAATATTCTTTTCCCTTTCCCCACACCCTTCATCTGACTAATTCCTACTCCTCCATGAAGATTCTGCTCAGTTGGAGGTTTTGCTCTACTCTGGACCCCAAACCATCTGAAGTGCATCTGTGAAGGCCCTTACCCCATTGACTGAACTTGACTGCTCACGAGTCTGTCTCCTCTACTGAACTCTGCACTCCATCAGGACAAGGATTTTTTTTTTTTTTTTTTAACAAATGCATAAAGCCTCTTCCAAGGGCCAACCACCATTCTAAGCTCTTTACAAATATTAACTCATTTAGTTCTCAGAATAAGCACACACAGTAGGTTCTATTCTTAACCCTACTTTAAAGATGGGGAAATTGAGATGCGGGGGAGGCGTATGCCTCATCTCTCTGTTTCCTGGGCCCAGCCCAGGGCTAGGCACATGGTAGAAATTCAAAAACTATGTGTGTCTCAGGTTGTCTCTCCTGGTTGTTGAATCTTACCACATGAGGCCACTTCCTCAGATTTTCCTTTTTCCCAAAGATGCCCATATTCTGGGTCTTTCCAGCCTGGAAAGGGAGTGTTGAGAGGCAGCCTCAGCCAGAGCAGCTCGGCTGACATCTCTCTGGCTCTGCATCTGGTGTCCAGGCCAGAGACCCACGGGCTGGCACAGAAGCCTGTGACATGAGGAAGAGACCTGAATCTGGACCCTTTAGGCCCATGAAATCCCTGCAGTTAGAGGATGAGCCCAGGAGACTCCCAGGCGGTCCTCTGCCGCCCCCACTGCAGTGCCCCCTCCCCCTCCACATTCCCAGGGCCCAGTCCAGGGGTCCCGTTCTGATAGTCACTTACCTGAACAGACTCCTGAGGACCACTCTGTCCCCAGACCCCAAACCTGAAGCCTCCTGAGCTTTAACTGGCTCGAAATGAACACATGTGTGTCTTGTCCTCATAGCAGGCATTATTTAAGACCAATGAGTCTCCACCTCGGCAGACATGCCCGGTCCTTCCTCTTCCGTCTCTCTCTCCCCACTGGCTCCTGTTCCCATCCCTCCTCCATCACCCTGTCCGAGTTGCCTCTTCCTCACAGGCTCTTTACTCTGTGCGGCCCTGTCTGACTGTCCATCTCTGTCCTTGCTTTGCCTCTAACCTCTTGTCTCTTATCCTGGTCTCTTCCGGTCTGCCTGTCTCTCTTTCTCCTTGTCTCTTTCTACTGGACTCTTCTCTTCTGTGTCCCATGGTTATCTGTCTATCTGTTTCTCTCCTGGCCTCTCTCTCCCCATCCTTGGTTACTTGGGATGTCCAGAAACGGGCCTGGGACCTCTCGCTTTCTCATCAGAGTGAGAGAACCCCTCTGTAGCAGGGCAGCCCTGGGGCCTCCCACCCATGACTCTCTCTCACTCTGTGAGCCTCCTCTCTGCTCCCCCTGCTCCTCAGGGCTCCTCTGCCCAGCCCAGGGGGCAGCAACCCTGAGGGCCACACAGGCAGGGTGGCCGTCTGCTGCCCTGAGGACCCAGGCCGCGGCGGCTTCCCTTAATGAGCGCGCCTTCAGCGACACATTCATTATTCCTGTTCGGTCGCTTCGAGTCAAAACTGATTAGTTACACTTACCGCCGCAAAGATGTAATGATTTTATTGTTTATCTTCAATTTATTTTGATTAACATCTCCGTTCTTTTCATTGCAAGTGCAATTAGGTGCAATCTAACAGCGACTACTTTAATTTTGTTGAAATTAAGATGAATAAGTGACGGCTTATGGTGCTTTGTTTAACAAATAAATCATAGTTAAGAGGGGTGTATTAGTAATAAATGAAAAAAGACAGCTTTATTAAAATGCATGGAGCCAGCCTCTTGACGTACATCCAAAATCCAAATCTGAATTCCCAAAATCAGAGGGAGCTGAGGGTTGGGAAGACCCTCACCGCCTCTCGCAACGGTGATCAGAAGATGACAGACGGTGTGGTTTGGTTTGAGGTGGCTGAGCAGGGAAGAGCAAGGAGCACCATGACCCCTTGTGAGCGGGTCACACCTTGTCAGCCACCGCCAGGAGCCCAGTTAGAAACCAGACGGGAAGAGAGGCCTCATCCCCCTACGATGGATGGCTCGATGGCTCAGCTGCCAAGCCCACACCATGAATTCTCCCTGGGAACCCACTGAGGGCAGGGGGCAGGTTCCCCCCACCCCTGTGGTTCCCTAGGGAGGTGGGGGAGCCCGGTGCCAAGGCTGGAACCCCAGGGCAAGTCTCTCAGTGAGATCTCCTCCCCGCTGGGCTGAGAGGGACTTCCCCATCTCTTGATTTGGAAACAAAGTGCAGAAAGTCAGTGCTGGAAAGTTTCCCGTGTGAAGTTTAAAAGCGCCTGTGCTGAAGAGGCGGGCTTTGAAGCGGCTCGCTGGGGCCCCTCGGCAGGCTCCGGCGAGTCAGAGGGCCGGCCTCGCCTCAGATCCGCTGCGCCAGCCTCTGCAGGGCTGGGAAATGGGAATTGTTTTTAAGCTGAAAAATTACTCGCGCAGCTCACTCCTTTGCTGTGGCTCTTCTTTTGTTCTCAGTCGTCTCCTTCCTATGCTTTCACCTCCTCTTTTGCTTCCTCCTTTTAGTGAAGAAGAGCAGGCTGACCTGGGTTCAAATCCGGATGCAGGCTCTTACTAGCTGTGTGACCTGGGGCCAATGACTTAACCTCTCTGGACCCCAGCACTTACTCAGAAAAGGGAGGGCAATAGTACTCATGAGGCAGAGGTCTTAGCCAAGGTGACTGCACAAAAGCACCCAGCACCTGCCTGGCTTGGAGAAGCAGCTCCATAAGCACCAACTCCTTCCCTCTCTACAGATCCTCTGTCTCCTGTCTTCTCCTGTCTGTGTATTGCTACTAACTAGATCTTCCTAGGCAAGTGTCCTCATCCTTTCCCTGGGCTCCCTTAATTCCTACTTATCCTTCATCCTGTATTTATCCTTCACTTTTCTCTTTCATCCTCTCGACTCATGTTCCCAAGGCCCATCTTGTGCCAGGTCCAGGCAGTGTGCCACACACTAAAAACCGCACCAGGGGAGTAAGCCCAGGATGGGCCTGCCCTCAAAGAGCTTCCAGTCCCATGCCCCAGGTCCCCTGTGGGACTCCTTCATAATGGTCATCATGGACCTGTGTCTTCAAGGTGTCTTCCTCATAAAATGAGCGCTCTGTGAAGGCAGGGCAATGCCCTGCCCAGAGTCTGGCACACAGCAGGCTACTGATCGTCCCATTGAACAATAAATGCCAGCTGAGGACACCTGTTGTGCTGAATGTAAGGGCACAGAGAGGAACCAAGCCTGGTTTGTGGTCTAAGGGGGTCAAGGCTCAGGTGGGGGCACAGATGCCAAGGCAGGCAATGACACTGTGGGATGGACAGTGCTGGGACAGGGCAGGGGAGGAGACAAGAGATGACAACCCCCAAGAAGGACCAAAGGCAAAAGACATGTATGGGGACTGAATCTGGCTTCCTCCTTCCAGTTCAGAAAAGGGGAAATCTGGACTCAACCGGTTCCCATGAACTGAAGCCCAGACTCCTCCTCACAGTCTACAAGCCCTTCTTTCTCTGGGTCTGGCCCCACCCACTTCTCCAGCCTCATCCCTCTGCTTCCTTCTGCTCCAGCTTCCCGGGCCTTCCCACTTGCCATGCTCCCTCCTGCCTCCTAGCCCTGGCATAAGCTGGTCACTCTGCCAGGAACACTCTCCCTTTAGCAGTCCCTTCCCACTTCCTGGACCCACCCCTGACTTCAGGTCTCACCTTGAGAAAGCCCTTCCTGAGCCCCCAGCCCAGGCCAGGCCAGTTTTGGTCTCACTGCACTCTCTATTCTTCCATGGCACTCACACAACTGTCATGAAATAATTATGGAATTGCTCTTCACAGTGTGTCTCCCCAGCTAGACTGCAAATTGCATGAAGGCGGAGACCACGCCTGCCTTGTGAATTGCTGCATCCCCAGTGCCAAGCAAAAAGCATGAATAAAAGCTGGACAGAATGAATGACCTACCACTTTATGCCTACCATGGATAAGCCTAACTACAATCCTAAAAAGGAAGTGGTTATTATTCCATTTTACAGATGAAGAAACTGAAGCTTAGAGTGATGTGACTTGCCCTAGGCCGCACACTCAGTAAGTGGTCTTAAACCCACATCTGTCTGACTCTGAAGCCTCGCTCCATCCAGGAAGCATCTTTGAAGCTTAAAAGCCATCTATGATGTGTGTGTGTGTGTGTGTGTGAAGGCTAGGAGGAACAGGCTTTCTCCTTCTCGGATCTAAGGACATGAGAGAGCATTGCCCCTCTGGTTGGTGTCAGTGAGGGAGGAATCAGCAGGTGATGAGGCCCGAGATGTCAGATCCAGCTCTGATATCTGCCCTGGGGAGGAGGGGACCACAGACGCTTCTCAGGAGGGGCCTTAAGAACCCCAGAGGAAACCACGCTTGACCTTCCTTGCTGAACTGGCCATTTGGTACTTGTCCCCGCCCTGGAGGCTGGCCACAGGGATTTTGCGGGGCACACGTGGCGCCCAGTGAGCCCTGATCGCCAGGCAGCTGCCACAGTGACTGTTGGATTGAGTAAGCAGCAACTCCAAGAGGCAGAACCAGAGTCATCGAGCACCTCCTGCGTGCCCCCCCGCCCCAGCCCAGCGCCCCTCCCAAACACACCGCTAAGAGCACTTATTAACTCCTTTTAGAGATAAAGAAACTGCAGCTGGGAGGGAGGAAGTGACTTGTCCGAGGTCTCAGAGCAGAGAAACGGCTTAAGCTGGATTCCAGGGCTGCTGTTCCAAGGAGGGATAGCAAAGGGAGAAAGGGGTGGAGAATGAGGGGAGGCAGAAAGAAATCAGAGAGACAGGGAGAAAATGGTGAGAGCGACCGAGGAGAGAGGGGTAAGAGAGTCAGCACCACAGATCCGAAGAGAGGAAAAGAGGGGCATTGAGCAAGAGAGCTGGGCACACAGGGAGAGACGGAGAGAGGAAGGGAGACAGTAACGCGGCAGAGACGGGAGATGGAGAGAGACAGACGGAGGCAGGAAGAGACGGACAGACAGAAGGGCCAGAGCTAGTGACAGCGACAGAGGGGAGGTGGGGGAAGAGCGCGGAGCGGGCGCGGGACGGCGGGCGCGGGCGGGGGAGGAGGCCGGGGATGCTGCGCCCCCGCCCCGCCGCCGCCCCCGCCCTGGCCGCACGCGCCCGCCCGCAGCCTAATGACCGCAGCGCAGCCCGCGCCGCCGGCCCGGGATCTGGGCGGCCGGCAGCTGGCAGCGCGGGGCCAGCCGGGGAGCCGCGAGGGCCGGAGCCACGGTGCCAGTCCCCCGGCTCGGCGGGCCCTGATTGATTTGTCAGCCGAGGCGACAAAACAGCCCCTCTCATCCGCGCGCCCCGTCCTCGGCTTCCCGGGCGCGGGGCCTCCCTCCCGGCGCCTTGCCGGACTCCGAGCCGGCCCCACAAGCTGGAGCGCCCCGCCTGCCCGCAGAGGGAGCCCCCCGCCCCCCGGCCCGGGCCCCGGCGCCCCTCCGCGGCCCCCCACCTCTCGCACCTCCTCCGGCTCGGCCAGGCTCGCCCGCGGGCCCTGGGGCTGCCGACTGCCCCCTCGCCGCCCCTGGGCACCGTGCCAGCGCCCCCAGCCCTCACCCTGCCGCTCCCCCCGAGCCCCGCACCCCCACCCCCCGCCCCCCGGCCCGGGCCCGGGGCCGCCCGCAGAGCCTGCCACACCCGCTGCGGAGGACTCGGAAAGGTAAGGAGGCGCCGAGGCTCCCCCCGGGGCCCCGGGGGCTGCGCAGGGGCGCGGACGGGGCACCGCGGGCATCCGCGGACCGGGAACGGCCGCTGCCGCCGAGCCGAGCGGGACACGCGAGAGGCCCGCCGGGGCTTTGGGTTGAAATCGTCTAGGGAGCACCCGGTGGGAATTGGGTGAAGTAGTTCCCCGTGTTTGTGTCCTGAGACTGGGGGGGGTCTCGCTCGCAGGTCCAGAGATCTCTGTCCACATCGTTTACCTTTTCAGGAATTCTTTTCCTCTCTCGCCTTCATCTTTGAATCTCTAAAAATTTATGGGACCATTTTCCTGTGTCTCTTTTGAAGAATCACCTCTTCGTCTCTATCTCAGGCCGAAGGAGTCTCTTGCATTCCCTTCCCCAATTAAGCGCATTTTCTCTCTGCCCCAATTTGGAAGGATTTTCTACCTCTTTCTCACTCCCCAATTTAGAAGGAAATTCTCTCTTCTCACAGTTTACAACCATCTTCTCTCTGGCTCTCCTGCTTTGAAGGCAAGACCCCCTTCTCTCTCACCCTTTTACCTCACTTAATCCTGGGTGTGTAGACTCAATTTGAGTTTTCAACTAGGGGCTGGATCTTGTGTTTTTCTGGTGCAGGGGCCAGCTATGGGGATCCTCACCCGAAGCAGGAAACCAGCCATCCGTGTTGGCCTCCAGGCAAAGGGCGGCTGCCCAGGTGGACAGGGCATTTGTTTCCAGAGGCCAGGAGGGAACACCTTACCCTGAAACAAAGAGTTGAGGCTGACTGAGACTGTCCCGGCCTCTTCCTAAGGCTGGAGAATCCCAGGTTCTGGGCTGAGGGGCCACATCTAACCCCCTCCCCTGTCCTTTTAACTTTAAAATAGTTTAATGAACATAGAGAGAGAAATCATTTTTTTTTTTTTTCTGCGTGGTGAGCAGTCTGCAAAGAGAAAGGGAAAACGAGGGAGAGCGCTTTAACTCTGATCCCCGCAATTAGTTCCCTGGGATTGGGAAGGGGGGCAAGCCGGGAGCCTCGGTTCTTCAGATACAAAAGCATTTAGATCGCTTTAGACCGGTTAATCCTGAGTCTGGCTCGGGTCTCTTTTGTTTCCCAACTCCATTGTGGGTTTTGTGCAGTTTCTCTCTGTTCGCGTGATTGACTAGCCAATGGATGGTAATTATCCAAATGTCCCCTCTGTCCTTTGACTGACTTCTCCGTATTATGGGCAACTGTCATGCATTCTGTCATTCCATATCATATTACACGTATTATCATATGAAGTCTGCTCCCCCCCCCCCCATATAAAGGAGGGAGGCTCGGCCCAGATGCTGCTGCTTTTAGAAGGAAGGGCCCCCAAGAAATTTGTCCTGGGCACGGGTTCGGAATACAGAGCAGGGGACTCCCCGAAATGGGAGGTTCTGCAGGTAATTTGTTTTGCTGGCTAGGGGTTGGGGGTGGTCTCTGGGGTTGGGGTTAGAAAGACTGTGCTGGGGACTTGGAGCAGGCTTGCCAGCTGGTATTCCTCTGGCCAGACCCTTAGAGCCATTTGGACAGATCCAGCATACCTTTTGGAGAAACTTAGAATCAGTGTTTTGATCCCAGACTACCAGAAAAGTCTGCAGGGCCAGGTCCTTTTTGGGGTTCTGGAGCTTAGTGGCATGTGCTCAGTATACCAGCCCTTGAGATCCCCAAATACAAATCTTCTACCTGTGGCCCTTAGCAGAACAAGTCCTTTGGTCTCTTGTCCCCGTTTGCTGCCAAGCAGACTGGGAATGGAGGAGCCAGCTGTGTATATTTCAAACCCCCCGCTAGCTGATATTGAAGCTCTGAGGAGGAACAAGCTTTTCCAATGATGCTTTTGCACAGATAAACTTAGTGCCCCTTGGTGCAATTGTGCATGCCATCACTTAAGAGGGAGGCAGGATTTATAACAAGGAGGCTTTGCAGACGGAGACTCTGGGGTCCTCTGAATCTGTGGGCAGGTCTAGCCTTTCTTCTGCTAAAATGGGAAAAAAGTGTTTTATTATTGCAATGGATATGAAGTGCCGCCCAGATGTACAGCCTCGCAGTTAATTACCCTGTTCTTCATCAAATATATGAGCAATGAATTCTCCAGGATGGGAGGGGTGTGTGTATATGTGTGTGTGTGTGTGTGTCTGTGTGTAGGTAAATAGATGGATAGATAGATGAATGCAGGGGAGAGAGAAACTCACGCTCTTTTTGAGACCACAAAAAAAAGGCAGACTATTTTGTGGGAAGCTTGATACGCTGCTGCAAGATGCTTTGAATCTTCCGATGATCAAATATACATGATCAAGCTGTGCATGTTAGGGTGTGAGGTGCATGGACGGTCAATGGCTATTGATCAGGCTGTTAAGTATTTCTGCTCAGTTTTATAAATATAGATAGATCCCAGGTGATTTAAAGAATTGGATAGTTAAGAAACTGGCATTCTGTATTTCTCTGGAGGAGGAGAAATGGCTGGTCAGTTACAGAAAACCCAAACCGTTGTTTACTCCCCCCACCAAAAAACAAACAAACAAAATAAAAAAGCCTTGGAAAATGTGAACTTCATTTGCAGGGTTGTTCAAGAATAAAGCAAAAACATCCCAAATGTTTTGTTTGGGGTCTGCCCAAAACACTCACTTTATTGAACCTTATTCACAGGCTGGGAGTTTACTTCTCTCTCTGTCTCTGTTTCTCTGTCTCTCTGTCTCTCACATGCACACACACACACACACACACACACACACACAAACACACAGGCAACCACAATTTTGACCCACACTGACATGCTGCTGAAGAGATGGGGAGAGTGTCACTTCTGGGAGTGGGGTCTAAGGTCCTTAAAACCCTTCTGGTTAGGAACAGGGTGAACCGACCACATAGCCTTTCCCAATTAACTAATTTCTCACTAATCTAAAGATCTATTTAGAAAGGTGTGGAGGGGGTAGAGGATGGAGATTTAAAGATAACCTCTAATTGGTCTGGAAATATTCACTGGACACCTAGAAGACCTCTCTATTTCTCTTTCATATTCATTCATCCCCCGCCCTTTCTCTCCTCCTCCTCCTTCTCTCTTACTCTCCTGTCTCTCTCATTTTGCCTTCCAGAAATGAAAAGTGGACTTTGAAAGGAAGGGGCAATAAGAAACAGTTGGGAAGGGAGAGGCGAGAAAGCAAACTTTTAATTTTTTTATTGTGTTGCATGGCAGTCCTATTTGTAATCATCCAATTAGCTGTTTCGTAGAAAGATCATATTCAAGAAAATGAGACTTCACCCGGGTTGGTGAAACTTAAGCACACGGACAATTTTTTAGCTGTGTTTTGGTTTTACATCTTTAAAAGACAGAGAGTGTGGATTTTAGATTTTTCTATCTGCAGAAAAAATTTTTCCAGCTAAGAGCCCCTCACTGGGAGATCTCAGGCATTCCTATTGATAACTCCCCCTTGGAAATGGAGCTGAAATTGGCATCTCTCAAAAAAGTTGATCCACCTAGGAATGGATGAATCAGTCCTCATTGGGTGGACATGCCCTTTCACCTCATTGTATCTGACCTATCACTTAATTAATCTCTCCCAGATGCAGAGCTGTTGACAATGCCAAAGATAAGCAGTATTTTGAACAAAGCAGGAAGCTTTTTAAAGAACAAGGCACAGTGAGATTTGAGGCTCTTAAAAATGTGTAAATCATCAGCATTTAGATGGACAGTTTGTTAGAACAGAGCTGGAGCTCAGAGATGGTCTCATCTTTGCTGGAAACTTTCTGTGCCTTTCTTTAACCACTGATCTCTATCTACACTCATTTTCTGCCTCTTCCCTCTCTGTCCCTAGTTCCATTCCTTTTGCCACTCCCTCTCTTTGGATTCAGACTATCTAAGGCTAGTTTCCTGAAAATTGTCCTGTGCTTGCCAGCCTTGTCTCCAGCTCTTCAGATCCTTTTTATAGCATTAGGGCTATCGAGGTGGTCAGCTCTGAAGGTTTTGGGTGACAAAATATTGACTGCATTTGCTAGTACCTTATGAAGGAGGACATTTGTGCTAGAGGCACCTTGGTGACATACAGGGAATAGTTCATTAATTAAAAGACTTGCTAATTGCTGCTTGAATTACTGTACTGAGGGAATGAAATGAGTTTGTAAAAGATGACAAGTTGGAGGATAAATTTTTTTTGCTTAAAACATTTTTATAAACAGGTCCTAGAAAATGTGTTGCTTTTACTCACGCCTCTATCGTCAACTATTCAATTGAGCTGCAATTAATGATAATATATGGTCTGGGATCCTTAGCTGGGCTGACTGATGGAAGAGCTTTGTTGAATTTGGTGCAGGTGGCACTGTTTAATAAGCACAGGAAAGAGTGAATAATGTAGTACTTGCAAAGAGGAGTGAATGCAAAAGAGATCGCTCTAATTATGGCAGCCCCCAGAAATGGAGATGCTAGCTGAAATGGCCAACTCGCTGGGAAATTCCAAATAGAGCTGATTGTCCACTGCCTTTTTTACTTTCGAGGACTGACACGGTAGCTTAAAAGTAAATTTGGATGAGCTCATCTGACTCAACACGAGCACAAATTCAAAACCTGGGTCTGATGACCTATCAGTGTTGCCCTATCAATGTTGCCTTCACCAGATAGTACAATTCAGCTCTAAAATGGGGCCCTCTGAACATTTCTTCCCGCAAGAGATTGCACAAGCTCATTACTACTAGTCTTTGTGCTTTATTGCAAAATGTCAGGAGATTTTGTTTTTGTTTTTGTTTTATTTTGTTTGAATTTCTTTATACCTGAGAAAATGAGGCTATAGGAAATCAAAGTGTGAGGACTTAAGCAAATAGAATTTCCCATATACCTGCAAGGGCCTGTTATGATTTTCATTCAAGCAAAGATAATCAATGGGACATTAGTTGTTTTAATTAATGGAAGAATAAAAATGGGGGGGGGGGAAGGGGCTGGGCTTCAGCTGAAGCGTACGTGGGAAATGACTTCTTCCTCACCTAAAGAGACAATGCCAGCTTCCCAAATAGCAGTAGAGGTTTGCTAATCGGACCAGTGGAAAGTTGGGCTGGGGGAGAGGAAAGGTCCTGCTGAAAGCACAGGGTGAGAGATGGTGGCCACGCTGAGCATTTTCCTTCCCCTGCAACCTGACTGTTCCCCTCGGAAATGTACCACATCCTACATCACCTCATAGGAGAGGAACCTTCTTACTTGGAAGGAAGGTGCAATTTGTCCTAGGAGCCTAGTATGTTTTGTGATGGTAAAATAGTGCCAGCAGCCAGGAAGCCAAAATCAGCATTCTTTAGCCTGGATTCAGGAAAGGCTGGGGATGAATTTGTGTGGGGTTCCTGAACTGGGCTGAGAGACTACTGGGTGTGCTAGATATGGGGCGATCTGTACAGTCATGCCTCCAGCAATTGTGCAGAGACTCTCATCCTCTGATTGGGGACCCAGGGAGGAGCCAAGTCCAGCATCTTTAGCCAAAAACCCCTCTTTTTGTTCTGTGGAAACGTTTATCAAATCCACCTCCAGTCTAGTCAGCGCTGGCTGGGCACCCGCGTCGATTAGTGTATGTGGAGCTCATAAAAGGTTTATGAGGAAACCTTTGCTTAGAAATAGAGTTTAGGGGTATCCTGCTGTAAGAGAAGGATGGCAGAGATGCCTTTGAATGAAGAAAGACTGTGGTAGGAAATATTCCCAGTCTCAAGTGCATGTAGATACAAGAGTTGTCAGCTAGTCAAGAGTTCAGTTGCTTCCTCCCTCATGCCTACTTTTTTTCATACAAAATCTTCCTGATTCTCCTTTCAGCAAAATCTGGTTCCCTGTGTGAGGAAATGTGTTGCTGTTATTTGTGCTTCAACCTAAGGCAGCCGGATTAGCAAAATTTGCAAAATGACCCTTCCAGGACTCAGTAGTATTCTGGGTTAGATTAGAAAGAAATTACCCTCAAAGAACCACTGTAGATATATCAACCGAAAAAAATTCGACATCTTGTTGCAATATTTACTTTTTTTTTTTTTTGCTTCCTGGTCAATTTGCATCTTTACATGGGAATTAGTAGGTTGGGAGATGCAATCAGCTATTGTGTATTTTGTTACAACTGTTTTTAAGAATAATCTGATCTGACATTTACATTGTTGACGTCGTGATTTAAGCAGGACCCAGATACAAACTTTCCCCACCCTAATCAATAATGGTAAATCCTTTTGCCGAGGTGAACAATCTCTGACCTAGTATTCATATTTCTTTTACCAATTCCCTGTAACAAAATTGAACATTTTGTCACCACTTTGAGAAACACTGCCAAACACCTTAAAACACATGTCACACGCCAGCAGCCCCTCACTTCCCTCCTCCGGGAGTTTCTACATCTGGAATCATAATCACAGATAAAAACCTTGACAAAATTGCATCTGAGCACATTCCTCTCCGCAGCCCTTACTTTCTCATAACATTTAATACAATATTAATACCTGCTACCGAAAGGCAGGCGGGAGGAAAAGGGCTGCCAACCTCCACGTTCCTGATGCATCATGTTCAAACCTGAAATTCACACTTCATGTTTCATTTTAAGTTCAGTGCATTTAACAGGGCCCTAGAGAGAGGGCCCTGGTTAGTTCCCCAACCTGCTCAGCTGACGCCCAGAGAGGCAGTTTCAGAATTGTTCAGATGACTGCAGGGAGAAGAGGAGGAGGAACCAGGCTCCTCTCAGCCCGAGATGGGCTAAGCCACTTATCTATCCAGAGACATGGGGTTCTTCTTCGAAACAACTAAGGCTCTACTAATTTTTTATTGTCGACAGTGGTGACCAGCAGATTTTCTGTAAGGTGTGACCAAGGCAATGAGCTGATTTCATAAAGAGGGAGCCATGCCTGAGCTGATTTGTGCTGACTGACAGCCTCTTACATCAATATAAAACACTCCCCCTCTGCTGAACGAGGCCCACAGGCCTGGGAAGGGGGGGTTCTTGTTGAAGAAATGGGGCTTTTCTGCCATCCCTGTGACTCAGCTTCACCCCATCTTTTCTTGGAGATGTCCACAACCCCACATTCCTGTGCAGTGGCAAGGAATCACCATTCCTCTGTTATACAAACAAGAGACAGAGCTTAGGGAGACGGGGGAAATGCAGGAAGCATACCCCACTGGGGGGTTCCTGGGGGCATGTATGATACCCCGGAAGTGGACTTTCAGATGTTGGTGGCTTTGTTTAGTGTCTGCCGTTCTCTAACCAGATTAGAGTCAAGACAGACCATAACAATCCCAGAGAGCCCCACCAGCAATGCTCCCTCCCTTTTTAAAATTTAAACGTCCAGGTTTCTGGAATGAGTAACCAGAACTTCTAATAGCAGCCTCACTGTAGAGGGACATACACCACACACACACACACACACACACACACACACACACACTCTCTCTCTCTCTCTCTCTCACTTCCCTAAGCAAGACCCACTTCAGTGAGCGAAGAGTATAATTTGCTGAATGGTGCACCCCGGAGAACAGGAGACATTACACTTTACTCAGGGAACGGAGGCAGGCAACTGGCCCCGTGAGTGTAGCCAACAGCTTTCAGAACACAGTCCTGTCTGCTTCAAGGCAGAGAAGAAACGTTGTTTTTGCCTCTTTCTTCTTTGCAGCTATTCATCCAAGAGGTTTCCCCAGACCCCAGACCCCAGCACCATCCTCAGAGTTTCAGGTCACCCACTGGCAGTGCCAAGGGGGTCCCCAGGCAGGCCGGTCTGGGGCCAAGGAGGGCGGCTCCCCCTGCGCGGAATCCTTCCCTGGTGGCTCCCAGTTCCGGCGTTTTCTCTGCCTGCCGTTCCCTCGGGGGAGATTCGGAGAGGCTGCAAAAATCTGGGCGCCCGCTCGCTCGCTTGTCAAGAAGCAAACTGTCTTCACATTCTCCAAGAGCAACATCCCTGCCTAGGAAGAAGAAGGAAGAGGCAAAATAAATAAAACCAGTTAATGTTGTAGTTAACTTGCAAATCAAGTAAATCTGTTGGTGCCGTATTTGAGAAATAAACCATCAGAGCGTCACAGCAAACACACACTTCTGAACGTCTTCATTTTGATTTAATGGTATATCAGCGTCAACTATCGCTTCCTCTGCTGGTACACACGGCCTGATGCCGCGGGAGGAGGGTGCCCATGTTTATCACCGAGTGAGATGACTAATTACACCTTGTCAATCACCGGCTATGAAGACATAAAACCAGCGCGCACAATGAAGTAGTTGCCTGCAGCGTCAATTAGTTGGCGATTCGGAGGTTATTGCGTGGCCCTGCTTTGGCCGCCTCTAATAACGGGACAGAGCGCCGGGAACGGCGCACTGATCAATCACCCTCCTTCCGCGGCTCCCCTGCTCCCGCCCCCTTTTCCCCCACCCGGCCCGGCCTCACTTTCTCTGGGCGGCATGTGCTTCCTGCCTCCGCGGCCCCGGCTCGGTGGCGCCGGCAGCCCCGGGAGCCCCGGGAAGTTTGCGCGCGGCAGCTCCGCAGCCGGCAGCCGGGAGCCCCGCAGCCTTCGGGGAGCGCCGGGGCTGGTGGCCCCTTTGTTGGAAGAGGCGTGGAGGGAGCGCTTTTGTTCTGAGTTAGTCACGGTGGCCGGCTGGAGGCTGCTACCTCATTATGCGCCGGGTCTGCTTGTCTGCGAGGAAGCAGATGGTGGGGAGGTAGGCAGCGGCGAGAGTACCCAGACCTGAATTCCGTTCACCTGTCACCTCCCACAAAAGGCAGGTTCAAGGGACTTGGGGATTCTTCTTCCCTATCTGGGGGAGGGGCGTCGAGGGGCCGCTGTTTCCGGTGCCTCCGAATGTTCCATTTACCTGCGGGTGCCTGCTCCCCCCACCCCCTGCCTTCCCCTCGCCTGCGGCTTCTCGCACCGTGTAAATGTCACTCACGTGTCAGGATGTGTTTACAGCCTGTTCCTCTCCGTGTTTAGTCTCCGCGGACAGGGTTTAGAGGTTGTGCGACGTCCCCCCGCCGCCGGGGGAAGATTAGCAAAGTTATCGGCCTCCGAACCCCGGGCAGGGGCACCCAGATCCCGCCCCGCGGCGGAAGACACAGTTTAGCCTCTTGCAGACCGGAGCGCGTCCCAGCCTGACACCGAAGGATAAGGAGGCAGACGCACCAGGCGGAAATCTTGACTGCCAGGGAATTTGGGGTCGGTCAGCAAGGCGTGTGCGCTGCTGGTCAGAGAGGTGGGGACAAAATTGTGTGCTTACACGTTTGGGGGGAGTGAAGAGCCGCAGGCTGTGTTTCCATGTTTCTTGGGAAGCCCGCGGCGAGAGTCACTGAGTACTCCTCTCCCCGCCCCCCAGCTCCTACGGCAGCCCCTCGGGTTCTCGAAAACGTATCACATCCATCCAGCCCGGGCGCGGAGCTGCAACAAGGACAGACGCTCCAGCCTTGTTACAATTTTTTTCTACCCCTTGGGCGACCTCCAGATGAACCCCGGTGACTCTCAGATTAGATTTTCATTCCCCACTTTCTTTGAAAGAAAGTGCCCCAGATGCGTCAGTAAAACATGCCTGTGTATACGTGTAGGCGTCCGCGCGCCTGGGCGCGGGCCGTGTGCAGGCGCCAAAGCACACGCCTGTGTAAACACACGCGCACGCGCGTCTTTGGGTTTATGGTCCTTCTCGCGCGTTGGGGCATCTGTGATGTGCAGCGTGTACACACATACTTGTAACTTCAAGAGTTTTTGCAAATACTCAAAACATGGCGTCCTAGGAGTGCATGCAGAGATTTGGGTAGAATTGCCTGAGGATGCAATTGTATGTATAACATGCAATTTACTGCTTCACAGATGGGTCCTCCTGCCTGGCGCTGGACACTTACACTTGATGTGCACTTGTGAATCCTACTTCTACATTCCTGCTGGCCGTGTTTTTGCCAACAGAGATGAACATGTGTGTTTGCACGCATGAAATGAGTGCATGTGCTTGGGCATTACAAGCACACGTATATTTATTTCTGAAAGTTATGTATGGTATGTGGAAAGTATGACTTTGTGCTGCCTTAACTCTGTGCTCTGTAAGATAAACTGCGTAGATCCTGGCTAGCCCATTACCTCCTTCTAACCAGCAAGTCACTTCAGACTGACCCACGTCCAAAGCAGACCCAGGAGATGGGACTCTGCAACTGACTTGTTCATTTAGATTTTCTCTACAGTCACTTTTTATTTCTTAAATCTGTCTTTACCACACACCTGGGTATCGCCCTCGAGTCCCCAAGAGACTCTGGATTGAGCCTGAAGTCTGCGGGCTGGGGGTGGTTGAGATTTATGGGCCAGGCCAGGTCATTGGTCCTTGGAGAAGTGGTGCAGCCAGCCTGCAGGAGGGATTTCCATCAACAGCTGGGTCTGTGGCATGATGCATCCAGCGCAGAGAATGGGCCTGTGGTCTTTAAGAACCTGGCTGGTGCTGAATGTGCCTCGGAGCGGGAAAGTTTTTAATAGGAAGAGATGGAGGGGAAGAGGGAGTCGTGAAAGAATTTGCTTAGCGCCTACTATGTTCCAAGAAGTTTACATCCATGATCTCTTTCGTTCATCACATCCATGTACAGGGAGCCCCCACTGAAAAGATCAGAAACAGGCTAAGGGAAGTCAAGTCACTTGCCTAAGGTTACATTGAAGGTAAATGGCAGAACTTGGATTCAAACCCATTCCTTTCCTAGTTCCTAAAGCCAGGCTCGCACCCACTCTTCCAGGCTGGAGAGAGACCAGGAAGAGCGAGAGGGAGCTACACGCTGGGCCATAAATTGGCCCTAGTTCGCTTGGAGCGAGGATATGCTGGTTGCCCCCCCCACCCCACCCCGGGGAGTCACAGCTCCCGCCGCTCTGGTCTCTCTGGCTCAGCCGGTCCCGGGAGGCCTGCGCGGACGCCCGCAGCCAGCGCGCGGAGCCTGGGCCAAAGGCTGAGCTCGGCGGGAAGCAGCCAAAGGCTCCCGTAGCTCTGCCCCAGGCCTGTCTTCCCCGGCCTCCCCAGTCCGTGCCCGAGGCGGCGGCTCCGGGCCGAAGGGAGACCGGAGTGAGACCTCCTCAAAGCATCCTCTGGCTGCGCCTTCTTAGGATGGAGACGGCTAGGAGAGAGGGTTTAATTTTCCTCCCCTAAGAAATCGCAGGAAACTGTTCGTGGCTTAAAAACTCCAAACCCCGCGCTATCCTTCCTCCCGCCCCCTCGCTCCAGCCTCGCCCACCAGCTCCCACCATCTCGTCGCTCCTCTCCTCCTCTTGCTTCTCCCCTCCCTCTCGGGTCTCCCGCCTTCCCGGAGCACGCGCTGCCAGGGCCTGGGGTGCCGGGCGGCCAATGGCGCGGCGGCAGGACGTGATGTCAGGCGCGGCTGTAGAAAAGGCGCGGACGCTTGGCTGGCGCGGACTGCAGAGCCGGGGCTGGGCTCGGCGCGCTCTTGGAGAGCATTGCGCGCGGCTGGGCCCGCGGCCGGCGGCTCCTCCTCCCACTCTGCTCCTCCTCTTTTTTCTCCTCCTCCTACGCCTCCTCCTCCTTCTCCTCCACCTCCTCCTCCTCCTCTTCCTCCTCCTCCTCTTCAATTCTCCTGGTGGCTCGGCTCGGCTCGCTGGTTTCGGAGAAAACCCTACTCCAGTCGCCGACCCAGCGCCTAAGCGGGTCGCGTTGGGCCGGGGGCGCACCCCAGGGAGGGGAGAGGTCCAGGCAGCTGGGCGACCGCGGGCACCTAGCCGCTCCCGGGTGAGCCTCGACCGCAGCCGTCGCCGCCTCGGGCAGAGTTTGCGCTCCTGCTTTGCGCCCGAGGCGCCGAAGCCGGGCGGGCGATGCCCGCGGCGTGAAAGCGCCCGCGGCGGGCGCCGACCTCTGCCCTCGTCTCCCGCCCCCTCCTGTCCCCCCTTCCCCCCGCCCGGTGCCCTTGTGACCCTGGCTTTGGCGCCGCCGCCCAGGCGCCCCGCGATGTAGCTGCCCCCGCGCCTCGGCGGGAGGCGTCCTGGCCCGCGGGCGCCCGGGGCCCAGAGCCCGGCCTGGGGGCGCAGCCGAGCTCGGGCGGGGCCGGGGCCGCGGTGGCGATGCACCGGGCCCGTTAGCGCCGGGAGCGCCAGGCAGCTGAGACGGGGGGCAAGCCCTCCCGCGGAGGAGCCGCGCCCCCGGCCCCGCCGGTCCCGTCGCGATGCTGTTCCACAGTCTGTCGGGCCCCGAGGTGCACGGGGTCATCGACGAGATGGACCGAAGGGGCAAGAGCGAGGCTCCTGCCATCAGCTCTGCCATCGACCGCGGCGACACGGAGACGGTAGGCGCACGGCTGCGGGGTCGAGAGCCGAAAGCTGGGATAGGGTCGGGTCGGTCTGCGCCTCTACTCTCCGAAGTTTGGGGGCACTTTGGGGAGCGTCCTTCGTGCCGCACGGGACTGGGCGCTGGGGATCCGCGGACAGGATGCAAGGCCCATAGCTCCCGGTTCCGGGGAAACCCGGCTGCTGGGGCGCAGGAGGGAAACAAGTTTGAAACCGAAATTTCAGACCCCAAGGGTGAAAAAGAGCATTTCTCCCGAAGTGGGAGTGAAGTCCCACCCTCGGCCGGGGATGGCTCTCTTCTCACTTCGCGGGCCCTTCGGTCGCCAGCTCCGCGCTCTCCCACCGCTCGGCTCTGGCTGCTGGCGGCGCCGCCTGCAGCGCCCGGTAGGGCGAACCAACCGGGAGCACTGGGGCTCCAGCGGGCTTGGGCCGCTCCCCGCCTCTTGGCAATCGGGGTTCCCTCTCTAGCGCTATTTCAGAGCTCGAAGTCTTCTGGGCAAGCGCTTTTCGTTGATCGTGTCCTGGGCCTCCTGGCCGGCCCGATTTGGCCAGGCCAGGGCTCCGAGTTAGGGCCCGGGCCTGGCTCTGGCAAAAGGAAAGTCCATTCGGATCTCCACACCTGGTTCCGGCAGCCCAGCCCCAAATAGCCAGTTTCTTGCCTCAGACCTCCCCAGGGGCCAGACGAGCAGACGCTGTCCACGCCGGCCCAGAAGTGACCTTTAGAGGCCGAAGAGGTGGGGAGCAGCGTGAAGCTGCCTCTCTCGGAAATCAAGCACAGCAGCCCCACTGCCTCCGGCTTCGCGGCTCTTCTTCCCTGGTTAAACCCTCTCGGCCTGTCAGTTTGGCCGGCTTTAGAAGAGGATTTGAATTGGGCCTGTCCTGCAGCAGAGACTTGGAGGGTGCCTCTGCACCTCACTCACCCTCTCGCAGGACCCAAGAGGGCTGTAGCCGGTGTGGCAGAGGTGGTGGAGGGGCGGAGGTTGCTGTGATCTGCCCTGGCCTAAACCTGTGGTTTAAGGATCCAGAGATAGTGGGGCTGGGGGCCAGGAACTCTGCTGTGTCCTCGGAGAGGAGTCTGTGTGAAGGGTGACTTTTAGTGCTCATCTGACCCCTTTTCCTGGGGCCTACCTCAGTGGCTCCTTTAAGAAATAGTTTGGGGGGAGCTTTTGGAGGGCTTGACTGGAGGAGCCACTGCTGCCCCAGTCCCCAAACACAGTCCGAGCCTTTCTGGGAAAAGGGCAGAGGGGACAGGAAGGGGGAGAAGTAAGGAGGGAGATCTCTCCAGGCCGGCAGCGGGCCTGGGCCTGTGGCCGGCTTGGGCTTGCGTGGGCGGGCCTGGGTTCTGAGCCTCCCGGATTTGGGCCTTTTGGGGTGGAGAAAGCGAGCCGCACACCCTGGCGGCACCCTCTGCGTTTAGGGCTAGCCAGAGCCACGGGGGGAGCTGCGGGTGTCGGTTTCCTCGCGGCGGCGGCGGCGGCGGGGTCGCAGGCTGACGCGGGCGCTGTCGTCTTCCGCCTCCCTCCCTCCGCAGACCATGCCGTCCATCAGCAGTGACCGCGCTGCGCTGTGCGCCGGCTGCGGGGGCAAGATCTCGGACCGCTACTACCTGCTGGCGGTCGACAAGCAGTGGCACATGCGCTGCCTCAAGTGCTGCGAGTGCAAACTCAACCTGGAGTCAGAGCTCACCTGTTTCAGCAAGGATGGAAGCATCTACTGCAAGGAAGACTACTACAGGTAGCCCCCCACCTCGAGACCCATTGGCCCTCGGGACTCCCCGTCTCAGACACAATCTTGCCGGTCTTTTTTCCCTCCAGTCCCAAGGCGGGGTTCCCTACTTAGGTCGCCCCTTCTCCAAACCAGCATGAATTGGGTGACAGCAATTTGGAGGAACTGTTGGAAAAGTCTATCAAGTGTAGGAACCCAGAGAAAAGCAGAAGCTGCTCTCTTCTGAGCTGAGACGGTCAATAAGCTTGGGTTGAGGGTCCTTGCACCCTTCTTCCCTTGAAGTTTCTTGAGTCGACCAGAAGGAACAGAAACAGGCATTCCCCAAACCCAGGCAGCCTGGGCTGCTGTGGAACCAAGTTGGAGGGAGATTTGGGGGATAGGATCGGCTGCATTTCCGAGTCTTTCGTGGAGATGGGAGTGAAAGCTGTCAGGATTAAAAAACTGGAACCATTAACGAGCTCCAAATTCCTTGTTTCTCCTCTCTGGGTTTAGGGTTAGGGTCTGTTTATATTCTCTCTCTCTCTCTCTCTCTCTCTCTCTGTCTCTCTTTCTTTCTCTCTCTGTCTACCTCTCTCCCTGTCTCTGTGTTTCTTCCAAATTACAAAGGTCTGTAGCACTCCCAGATGCTAGTGTGGAGGGTAAGGGTAAAGTTGAGGAAGGGCCAAGTGGGGATTTTCTGCCCCCACTGCCAGGCAAGGGCTTTCCCAGGGCTTGCTAAGGCTCTGGGTAAAACAGAAGCCTTTGTAGGCATGAAAATGGTTAAGGGAACCTATACTTCAGGGTAGGACCGGACTTGGGCCAAAATCTAGTTCCCTTTCCCCCATCCTCCAAGTTAAGACCCTGTTGCCTGTCTTGAGGAGGGGATTTCCCCCAGTGGCAGCAGCGGCACCTGGAGGAGGGATATGGGGGGTACCCAACCGTGTGTCCCCACAGTCCCTCCCTCGATGGTCCCTACAGGCGGTTCTCTGTGCAGCGCTGCGCCCGCTGCCACCTGGGCATCTCGGCCTCGGAGATGGTGATGCGTGCTCGGGACTTGGTTTATCACCTCAACTGCTTCACGTGCACCACGTGTAACAAGATGCTGACCACGGGCGACCACTTCGGCATGAAGGACAGCCTGGTCTACTGCCGCTTGCACTTCGAGGCGCTGCTGCAGGGCGAGTACCCCGCGCACTTCAACCACGCCGACGTGGCGGCAGCCGCAGCCGCAGCTGCTGCGGCCAAGAGCGCAGGGCTGGGCGCAGCCGGGGCCAACCCGCTGGGTCTTCCCTACTACAATGGTGTGGGCACGGTGCAGAAGGGGCGGCCGAGGAAACGCAAGAGCCCCGGTCCCGGGGCGGATCTGGCGGCCTACAATGCTGGTGAGTGCGAGGCGCACCGAGCGCCCCTGTCGGGTTGGGGGAAAGTGCGTGGCGTCGCACGCCGTGAGCAGGAGTGACTCTCAGTGTGATTTATATATATATGCGCACACACATATATATATATATCACTCTGGTTACTCTTGCCCTTAGCTTTCCCAGGCCCTAAGCACCAGACGACCGGGGAGAAGGGACCTTAGCCCCCTGGGCTCCAGCCCGTGCGCCGTGGGCTATAACGGGAGGAGAGGGTCCTTTAGTGTCTTGCAGCCCGGGTGCAGGGCCTCCTCACTGAGAAATTTTTTAGAGGCGGCTTTTTGGTTTGGGCCTTTCCCCCACTTTGCTGGGCAGAAATTTCGAGGATAGAGAAAGCAAGGCAGAGCCGACACCACACAAGTTCTGGGGTACGTGGCTGAGACGGGGACCTAGGGAGATGGATGAGCGGGGCAGGGCGACGAGGGTCCCAAGAGAAAGGGCTTGTGGTGGCCGGGGGCACAGAGCTCGGCCTGGCATGCGGCCCAGTCATGTAAAGTGTCCTGAGGGCGGCAGGCTCGAAACTTGGGCACAGGAGCCTTTTGAGGCAAGGCGGGTCGTTGTGCCTGGAGCGATCCCCCTGCTCCACCAGGTCTGGGTTTTCACCCCCGGCTCCTTCCTCCAAGTTCCGGGCGCCAGCGGGGCGCTGGGATGAGAGCCGCGACCCTCGGAAGCCAGCACCCAGGGATGAGACCAGAGTAGGCCTGGCCTCGCGCCGGGGTTGGGTGGAGGGCTCAGTTCGCATTTCCGGCGTCTTTGAACCCCGGGCCGTTCCGGGAGAGGCTCTGCCTCCTCCCGCGCCCCTCCCCGCTCAGGACAGCTGCGGAGGTTCTGAGGCCCGGCAAATTGAACCGTCAACATCTGCCCGAAGTCTGCACGCCCGGGGAAGGTTTACGACTCCCCGGGCTTCTGAACTACATAGAGTCTATTTGCAATTATTTTCTTTCTTTCGTTTGTGACCGAATCGGATTCGGAGATTTTGTTTTCTTCCTCCTTTTCCCCTTAGTCTGATGCACAAATGGAAACAAAACAAAACAAACACAGGACTTTGCGGAGAGCGTGGCCATGGGGAAGAAGTCAGGGTTGTTTTGATCTTTAAAAATCTGAGCTGGCTGGGGAGGAAAATGGGGGGGGGGGCGGGTGAGGATCCCCTATTCGCTCCAACGAAGTTGCTTGTTGGAAGGTCGTGGGGGCGTGTGTGTCTGTGTGCAGAGCCGGGAGGAAAATGCAGACCCCAGTCTGGTCAATGGGAAAGTGGCTGCAGGCAGGTCTGCGGAGGCGGATTTAAGATATGCTGAAGCCTCTACCAGAGATGTCGCTCTCCAAAACTCCAGTTCCTCATCTCCCACCACCCTGAAAATAGACTAAACTGCGTCCAGACCAGGTCCCCTGAAACAAAGCCACGTCTATTTATGAAGAGGGGTCGGCCTCCAGGAGGAAGCAGCGGGCAAACGCGGCCACAGGGCGCAGGGTGGGTAGGGAGCGGGATTATGTTTTCCCGGGCACACAGGTTCGCAACCAGGTTTGGAACTGAAGGGTAGAAGGTACAGAGATTTATTTGTGCTTTTTGCTGCTCCGTCGCCTTCCCTGGCGAGGCCGCGCCGCACGGAGCGAGGAGATGTGGCTGGAGGCTGAGTTTGGGGACTGGCACCTCTACGAGACATTCCCACTCAGGGAATGCCGTCTCCTCGTTTTCGCTTTGGCTTCTCTCTCTTTTTTTTCCTTTCGGCTCTCTCGGTCCCCTTTTCTCTCTGTCTCTCTCTCTCTGCGTGTGTCTCCCTGTTTCTCTATTCCGGGATCTTCTCTCTCCCGGCGCCTCTCTGGCCTTGGTTCGGGCTTCCCGTACTCGTAGGAACCGCGCACGGCGCGCCAGCGGTGGCTGTGCAGCTCGCTTATTCGGGGCTTCCCGGGACCAGGTTGTGAAAAGGGGGCGCCTCCCTGGCTGCGCCGGGCCCAGCCAGGCCTCCTCAACTCTGGCTTCTGTCCTCAACCCCCCCCCCCGCCCCCCCCCCCCGGGCATCGGCAGGAGAGAAATGGCCGCAGTGTGGACCGTGGGGCGGCTGGGACTGGAAAGAGGGGACTGTGGAGCGTGCGATTGCTGTGAGTCTGTGCGTGTTTCCAACTGTGAGGACAGGAGCTCCCAGCTTGTTTGTGTGAGTGTCTCACACCCAGGGACCCAGTCACACCGACCGCCTGCAAAGGCCATCGCTCTGGGAAGGGACAGTCCGGTGGAGGAGCAGCGGCACCTTAACACCGGGCGGTGGGCTCGGGGAGAGTGGGGAGGGGCCGCCGTCGGTGCGCCGGGCCCTCGGCTTAGGGAAAGGCAGCCAGAGCGCCGCAGGGTCGGAAAGCCCTTCCGGGGCGGGGGCCGAGGCGGCCCTCCTCTGGCCGCCCCTCTGGTCCGAGAGCGCATCCCGGGTCCCGGAGGCGGAACGGAAACCTTCCCCAAACCCCGAGCGGGGCTGCCCGCGGGCCCGGGGCGCAGACCCGGCGGCCGGCGCCAGTGAGGGGCCTGGGCCGCGCACTTTGCGCCGGGTCTGCGCGCCACGGCCGCAGGAGTCCCGCGCGGACCGGCCGGACGCCCGGCCTCCCCCAGCCCCAGCTTTTTGTGTGTGTGTGCCTGGCGGCGTAATTACTGATTTGATTCCAATCCATTATTTAGACAATTGAACCTACAATCTCGTCTTTAGTAAAATGAGGCGAAGTCAGATTTGATTACAGGTTCAGTCCCAGCGACAAGAGCTCGAAACCCGATGGGTTAATAACAGATCACGAGTAAATTATTCATGATTTTACGAGCTCTTTAGCTCCATTGAATCGGCCTAATTGAGAGGAAAAAAAAAAAGAGAGAGAGAGAGAAAGCTCGGTCCTCCCCCTCCCCTCAGCCCCTCGCACCTCCCCGGATCCGATCCTGGGGAATCTCACCCCGGCCGGGCGCTGGGGGCGGGATTGAGGGGCCCGGGGCACCGGCCAACTCTGAGCCCAACGGCCGCTCCCCGCCGCTCTCGCTCCCCCAGCGCAGCCCCTGCCCGGCCGCTGGCCGCTTCGGCCTCCCTACCTCGGTCCTTTCCTGCCCTCCCCTCCTTTTCCCTCTCTCCCCTTTTACCACTGCCCCGCCAGTAAGGCTTTGGAAAAGGCCTCCCCGCAGGGATCTGGTCTCCTTGAGACCCGGGATTCAGTTCCATAACCCAGACCCTCCACCACACATTCCCCCCTATTTCCAGGCCTGGCTGTCCCCTCAGGCTCTCTCTGCGTCTCTCCTGATTTCCTTCTGTCTTTGTAGCTGTCTCTCTCCCGTTCTTCCCATCTCCACTGCTTTCTTTTCCTCTGTCTCTCCTCTCTTTTTTCCTGGCTCTGTCCATCTTTCCTCCCTACCCCCTCGCCTTTTCTCTCTCTTCATTCTCTCTTTCTACCTCTGTCTCTTTCTCTCCTTTCTCTGCTCTTTCTGTCTCTCTCCCCCAAACCACCTCCCCCAATCTAGGCCGCACTCAGGGCACGTCCCTTGGGTGCATGGGGCGCTGGGGTCCCCACGGAGCTCATTAACAGCAGCAAGGCCCAGGCTGGGGCTGGGCAGAGGGATGGGCCCAGAGATCCCCTGTGGGGAAGCCTGCCCCTCCCCCTGGGGAGCTGGGGACTGGGGGCAAGAAGAAGGTCGCTCTGGCAGCAGGGGCAGGGCAGTTTCCATGGATCCCATTTCGAGTCATTCTCTGATCCCCTTTAAATTGCTGGACCCCTTTCTTCACTCTGGGCACTCTTGGTGGGAGTACAGTCCCAGTAGGGGACTTGGGTACCTTAGCGCATGGAAGTCCATTCACTTGCTGACAGCTCCCGGGTTAGGGACAGGACCTGCATCTTGCAGATTCTTACTGCAAGGGACTACTCCCCACCTGGGCACGGGGAGGAGTAGGTCACCAGGAGAGCAGGAATACTTCCGAGGCAGTGTTGCCAGATAAAATGCAGGATGCCCAGTTAAATCTGAATTTGGGATAAACAACAAATAAATTTTTACTGTATGTGTATCCCATGCAGTGTTTGAATTTGAGATAAACAACGAATAATTTCTTAGTATAAGTGTATACTATGCAATATTTGAATTTTAGGTAAACAACAAACGAATTTTTAGTATGGGTATGTCCTGTGCAATATTTGAGACATACTTATACTAAAAAAACAGTTCATTCTTTATCTGAAATTCACATTTAACTGGGCAACCTGTATTTTTATTTGCTTAATCTGGCAGTTTTATTATGGGCATGTGACAGAGCACAAGATATATTCCCAGTTGCCCGCTTTAGGGGGACCGAATTAATCTCCTATGAGGCTTTTCCCAAAGTAAGACCTTATGTGTGGGATGGCTTGGGATGTGACGAGGGGATGTTGGAGAGGGGTCCTCCAAGTCCTGATCAGCTGCCAGGTTGCCAAGCAACTTTCTGAGACCCAAGGTTTCCACCCTTGTCCTCTACTCCCTGTGCCTTCCAGGCATTGGCAGCCAGGCCCCAGCTGGGCCCCTTCTGGATGGGGACGGGCTCCCCAAAGAGTCATGCTTCATCTTTGTCTGCCTTTGCGATGTGGCGGAAAGGAACAGCAAAGACCGCAGTGTTGAATCTAGGCTCAGGAGTTACCAGTGGTGTGGCGGTGTGCACGTGGCTTCATTTCCCGTAGCGTCAGTTTCCTCATCTCTAAAATGGGGTGAATAGCAGTAGCCACCTCTTGAGCTGTAGTGAAGACCCTGTGATGTATGTAAAGCCCAAGGCATCCCCTAGGTGTTGAATCCATGTTAATTTCTTCCTCCCACTTCCTTCCCTTTCTGGTTAGAACTCTGCCACTCTGTGAGATTTCCGCTTAACCTCCCACAACTGCCTCACAGGGCAGTGGTGAGGATTAAAGTACAAAACACAATTTCCTAGGGGTCGGGCTGTACTTTTGGGTGTGGGAACTGATGCCAGTGAAATGAAAGTGAGTGGAGAGATGTCAGTTGGCAACTTCTAGGTGTCTGCCTCAGACACTGGGTGGGGGGAGACCGGAGACAGCCACTCCTCCTTAGGGAGTACAGGGGAAAACAGGAAAACCGTGGGCCCAGGAGTCCCTGCACTGGTGCGTGGGCAATCAAGTGACTTCCCTTTCTGAGCCTCAGTTTCAACATCTGTAAAAAGGGAGAAATAATTCCTGGCTCATAGGGTTATGATGAGGATTCAGTGGAAGCGTGCATGTAAAGCCCTTTAGCACATCTGCAGTCGAATAAGCCATCAACAAGTTCTAGCTGTTGTTATTTTTTATTATTGTAACCTGATGGCTCAGAATGGTTTTGGGATTCTTCTAGAGCTAGGTTTGTATCCAGCATTCCCTAGCTGAGTGACCCTGGGCAGGTGGCTCTCTCTGAGCCTTAAATTCCCCTCTAAATCTCTAAAATGGGGACAATATCTCCATCTTAGCGAGGTGGGGCACATGCAGTGTGGCTCGGAGACTAGAAACATTTGGTGGCGGTGGGGCGGGTGTGGACGAGGCAGTGTGGGGAGGCGGGTCAGGAGGCTCACCTGCCGCCTCTGCGTCCCCTTCCCAGCGCTGAGCTGCAATGAGAACGATGCGGAGCACCTGGACCGCGACCAGCCGTACCCCAGCAGCCAGAAGACGAAGCGCATGCGCACTTCCTTCAAGCACCACCAGCTTCGGACCATGAAGTCTTACTTTGCCATTAACCACAACCCCGACGCCAAGGACTTGAAGCAGCTCGCGCAAAAGACTGGCCTCACCAAGCGGGTCCTCCAGGTCAGCCGGGGCTGGGGCTGAGGGGGTGGGAGCGCCTGGGCCGCCAGGGCCACGGGCGGAACCCCACAGCGGCAGTGGGCCTTGGAAGGAACTTCCGCCCTATGCCTGCCTTTCTCTTTGTTTATCTTTCTCATTTTCCATCTCTTTGGTCTGTCTCTAGCTGTATTTCAATCTTTTTTTCTAATTTTACATCATCTCTCTCTTTCCATTTTTGTCCCTCCATTTTTCTGTTTTGTGTATGTGTATCCCTCAGTCCTCTTTGTCTTCACACTCAGTCTGTTCTCTTTCTTGTAAACAATTCTTAGTTGCTATTTGTTGCTCAAGTGACACTCAAATATGTTCATGCTGTACAAGGTTCACGCTTTTCAGATAAATCCAGAGCCCCGTCTTGGCCCCTCATCCCAGGATGCGGTCCAGAGCAACTGCTGCTGGCCGTTTCCTCCTCTCCTTCTTGCTCTCTTTAGTTTCTCTCTTTCTTTCTGTCTCTCTCTAGATTTTTCTTCTGACTCTTTGTGGTTTCTCAGACTCTCCCAGAAGCAAGGTTTGGTGAGGCGGGGATGTGGGCAGATCCCCTGGGTGGGCCAGGGGGCTCTCCCGGGTCTGCCGGCAGGGAGCTGGAGGAAGTAGACTCGAATCTCTGAAACTGAGCAGAATTGCGCTTATATGTAAGGGAGGATCCGGAGCTTTCATCAGATTTCTGAAGAATCTGTCCATCACCCCAAAGATGTTAGGAACCCCAGTTTAGGGAGTTCCAGGCTCCTGCATGACCCAAACTCGCTGCAGAGCCTTGGGCCACCGCTTCTCAAATCTTCAGCTCCTCCTCTTACTCATTTCATGGTCTTGGGCAAGTCACTTCTCTCCTCTGAGCCTCAGTTTCCTCATATGTGAAATGGACACAAGAAATTATCTAAGCTGTCGGCTTATTGGAAGAAGCGTTGAGCTGATGTAAGTGTCCACCACAGTACCTGACACCTGCTGCTCAGTGGCTGGTAGCCAAGAATGACACTGACTACATTAATCAGTTAACTGATATTAAATAGTATGAACAATTATTCTGGTCTCTGGACTTCAGTTTCTTCATCCTTACAATGACAGGGTGGGAGAATATCTCCCTTTATAGTAAGTTTAACCAATTTATTCCTCAGAACATGTGCTTGTAGGGATAGCAATAGGCATTTTGGAGTAAGAAAATCAAGAGATGAAGCGATCTGACCATGGTCTCATAACAGGAGGGGAGGTTCTGGGATTCAGTCCGGCACAGGCTGACCCGCCCTCCAGCCCCAGGTAGTTGGGTATTGAGGGCCTAGGGGCGGCGACACCGAGGGGATGAGAGTGACGGTGATGGACACGGAAGGCTGCGCAGCCGCCCTAAGTGAGCCTACGAGTCTGGTAGGAAAAAAGAAAAGCATTTTGGGGGTGACGGCGGGGGCAGAATGGGACTGTGACGCGGTCGAGGGTCTGGAGATCTCTGGGGAGCCGGGAGTCCGGGCTGCAAGCCCACCTGGCCTCGTTGCGGACGCCCTTGCGCACCGAGGGGTTGTGGGGCAGCTTCGTCTCGGAGGGCTCGGTGACGTGGCGGAAGGAGGCGATGGCGGCCAATGGGGCGCTGATGCGCCTCCCTGGGCCCGCCCCCCGCCCCTGAGCGCGGCCCCGCCCCTCCCGTTTGGGTCCGTTTTGCCTGTGAGTCCCTCTGGCCTGGGGCGAATAGGGGCCAGAGCGTCGCTGAGCCGGTCGGGGTCTCAGATCCCCCTCGTCAGTTTCCCTGGGACTTTACCTCCTTGGGGTTAGGTCGGGGGACCCTTCTCGGCGTCCCCTCCATTTCTCAGCCCTGGGCGAATTTGGGCCGAGGACCCGCAGTTGCCTGTCTTTTCTCTGGTTAGTAGGACACTTTGATCCTTCCCCTGTGTAGATGCCCTTGTGATGTGTTGGGGTCGGGGGAGGTTCCATGAATCAACTCTAGGAGCAGGCGGGGGCAGGAGCAGGGACTTGAAGTGTCAGGCAGAGCTGTGTTCAGGAAGCCCTGGGTTCGATTCTGCTCGTCTACTCACTGGCCGTGTGTCTCGGACAAATTAATTACCCTCTCTGAGCCATAGCTCTCTCATCTGTAAAGTGGGCACCATTAGGACACACACCTCTCCCAGTGATCCAGATTAAATGAAATAAAGAGTAAGTGCCTGTAGTTGAATCTGAATCTGGAGTGAGGAGCCAGTCTCTGCTGGCCTTGGTGAGGCAGGAGGCTTGGTTACCTGATTTAGGAGCAAATAGGATTTCTAGCATAGTTCTCTCTCATCCTTTCATCTGACCAAATATCAATGGGCACTAGACCCCAGGGACGCAGAGATGAATGAACCACAGTCCTGGCCCTGAAGAAATTCACCTGTCAGGTGTACAGACAGACCCACAATCGGTTTCCCCATAGGGTGATCAGTTGGAAGGGGCTTCTGTGGGAGACCTGGGGAGGGGCCGACTACCCTATGTGTGAGGAAAGATTCACCTGAGGGACCTGGGCAAGCACTCGCCCTGTCCCCTTCCCCGCAGAGTGCTGGGCCGGGGCTCACACCTGCATGCTCCCTCCGCCATGTGGACTCAGAAAAGCCAGGGGTGTGGGGCCCCCTGAGGGAGAGAAGCACCGACAGTTATGGGGTGTCTACTGATCAGTAAATGTCTGAGTGCTCACTGTGTGGCAGGCACTTCGAAAGGCCAGTGAAACACGTTTCCTCACCGAGTCCTCACTATCAGGCGTCGTGACCCGTCCTCCCCCACTGTACAGATGAGAACACTGAGGCCCGGTTGATTTCCACTTGCCCTGAGTCACACTTTGCTAGGAAGTAGCAGAGCTGGGTCCAAATCCAGCTGATCAATGGGCATTGCTTTCTCCTCTGAGCCAGCCCAGCAGTGACTGCCTCTGAGTGTGAGTACCACCAAAGGCCTGTGTGTTGTTGGGGTGGGGGCGGTCACATCCATAAGGCATACCAGACTGCCGTTCGCCCTCCTCCCAGACCTCCGAATCACCTGCACACATCCTTCAGATCCCCTAATAGCACAAGTGCTCGTGATTGTGTGGTAGTTTTCAAAGTATTCTTTTCCCAGCCACTCATCTCCCTTACCTTGATATTTGCCCGCCCATTTTACAGACGAGAAGCTTAAAAACCAGGGAGATGAAGTGATTTGCTCAAGGTTACAGGAGCCGGACATTGGCTGGGAGGGGCTCTCTCCCAGGTGTCCTGACTGCTGATAGGCCGGCTAGGGTGGATGACATGGGAGCAATTTGGGGTGAGGCGGCTGGTGGCGTGGCTTTGGAAGGTAACAGACTGGTTCAAGTCCTGTGTGACTTACCAGTAATGACTTTAACTTCTCCTCTCTGAGCCAGACTCCTTATCTGTGGAATGGAGGTGATAGTAGTCTGTATCTTGAGGATTCCTGAGGATTGAGACAATGAATGGGGAGGCTCCAGCATGATGCCTGCTGGCACAAAATAGGTGCCCATGAAATGGTTCCTTGTTACTTGTCCACACCAGCTTAATGGTACTGGGCCTTGGGTGCCCCCTGCAGGTTGTGGTCCACCTCAGAGAGAGTCTGCATGGCAGGCGCAGGTTGAGGTTGAGGCTCTGTTCCCAGAGGTGGAGGATATAGGATGTGTGTGTGTGTGTGTGTGTGTGTGTGTGTGTGGAGGGGGTTCTAGGCTGTTACTGAATCTGTAATGCATAAGCACCACCGTGGTAGGCTTGGCATGCAGGATTCCTGCTGGAATTTGGAATTAGCTGATGTGAGGTCCAGACTCAGCTCTCCCACTTGCTCTGAGTGATCTTGAGCGAGTGACTTAACCTCTCTGAGCCTTAGTGGCCTCAGCTATAAAATGGGGATGATAATAACACTTCAGTAGGTGGTTGCAAGGAGTAGAGGAGGTGACATAAAGTGTAATTTATAAAGTGTATATTAGGGACTCACTGCGCATGAATTTCACACACACATTTACACAGCAGGCTTCAGTCTACCAACCTCTTTTGCACCCATTTAAAAAATTTAATTATTTTCATTTTGCAGATGAGGAAACTGAGGTTCAGAGAGACTAGGACCCTTGCCCTGAGTCTCGAGCTAGTAAGTGAAGAGGCCAGGAGTCAAGCCCAGATTGGTCTGATTGCATAGCTCTTCCCCACATAGCGCAGCGTGGGGATTGTGATTCCTGCCCCCCCCACCCCCCCATCTAGCTGCAGAATGCAGCATTGCAGGTGGGAGAGAGGGGACGCCGTGGGTCATAGATGGCATGTCTTGGTAGGAAAGCAGGAATCCTGTTGTAAAGCCCTAAGGGCATGAAAAATGCTTACAGTTCTCAGCAGCAGCAGCGTGACAGCCACAATGCTCATTTGCCTTCAGCAGGGAAGGTGACCAGGAGACACAGTGGCCCCTTGGACCCAGGTCTATTAAGACACTGAGCTTTGCAGATGCTTGGAGACTCCCCCTCAGGACACGATGCCCCTCCGCGTTGCCTCTCTCCCTTCCTGGGGAAGGATCAGGAAGGCAGCCTATCAGGATGCCCTGCACTCGGGGAGGGAGTTGTGCGCAGATTGGTTTGGATGGGTGACATCTCCTTAGGGGTTCCTGGTGTGACTTTGAAAGAAAATATATTTTAACCGTCAACAGTTTAAAGACATTCTTCATGATGTTTTTAAACACCGTGATGTTTTTAAGTCATCATCAAGAAGTAAGCATCTTCACGACAACTAGTGATCGTCATTAACCTGTGTGAGAACTCAGGAACTGAGGACACTGGATTTCCTCTGTCCGCTCACTTCTTCCTCCGACGCACTGGCCTTTGGCCGTGTGCTGGGCGGGGCGTGAGGCACCGAGGACTCAGTGGTCACCCAGACAGTGAACGGGCCCGTGGAAACGAACGATCCAGAAGGGAGACAGATGGGCAATAAGATGTTGTATAAATAACTAAAATGGCGATAAGATTCATGTCTGTATTTTTCTGTATATTTGAAATATCTCATAATAAAAGTATCTTTTAACTGATTCTGAGTCCAAATAAGTTTGGGAAATGGTAAAGATTGGTGTCTTTTTCTTGGCGATCAGAGTAAGTTAGCATTAATATAGGCACTGAGAAATCCTGAAGAGATTCAGATTTTTCTGATCTAACATTTCCCAAATTTATTTGGCCACAGAACCCTTATTTGACTCTTGACAAAAATAAAATAGAAGTGCCAGAAAGGAAAAACACGGGAGTGAAATGAGAGCAGATAATACAGGGACCTGACCTGGTGAAGGAGGCAGTCAGGAGTGGCTTCCCTGAGGAGGTGAGGTTTAAGTTAGGGCCAGTCACATCAGTTCTTTGAGCCTCAGCTTCCCCACCTGTGAAATGGGGGAGAGTGAGCATTGTTCTGTCATTTGCACAGGCTCTGGGGACTTTCTGACCTAGGCCTCAATGGTTGAGGCTGGATGGAGTTTCATAGATGATTTGGCCCAAATCTCCCATTTTAGAAGATAGGGAACTCTTAGAAGCCCAGAGAAGTAGAGTGACTTGTCCAAGGCCCCACAGCAAAGCAGTTGTAGTCCTGGAGCTGGAACCAAGGGTTCAAGATGTCCAGTCCAGGGCTTGTTGATTTTGGTTCTTTGAAAAAACTTTTTAACAAGTTTATAAAATAATAGAACCACCATACAGATAGGTTAGAAAAATAGGGGAAAAAAATCACCCATATAAAAGCACAGAAAGCAGTACCCCAGGTGTGCAATGGAGAGGTTAAGTGGTGGGTGAGGGCTGGGATTCACGTCTCAGCTCGACTTCTTTGGCTGGGCTCTGTGCCTCAGTCTCCTCACCTGGCAATGAGTTAGTGCTTACCTTGTCGGAGTTAATAGTGTGAAATGCGTAGAACTTTACTTAGAGGGTGTCTGGCACTTAATGAATGAATACTATTCATCACTCTTATCTTTGTTATGAAGTTGCAATACCAGAGGACATCATTTTTTAATTTTTTTCCTCACATAACATCGGTCACATTTCCTTTGTGATGTGTAGGATGGTTGTTGTGACTTGCGCTCACCCCATCTGATGAGACACTTTGGATGCAGCCATTAGTTTGATGTTGTAAAAGAATGCCATGAGGGACATCTTTGGGCAGGAAGCTTTGTCTGGTTTCCGTAGCGACCCGTGAGAGGATTTGCGAGGCGAAGTGGGTTTCCCACTGGTCCTCCTGGCCTCTTTGATGAAAGGATTCTGGGGAAGTTGGGGCTGTAGGCAAAACACAGCCTGCAGGGCCACTTGGTGCCTGAGGAGAGAGCATGTGGCAATGTGGGCCTCCTCACCCACCCAGGACTTATCGAGGCTCCCCTGGGCACCAGGCTAAGGTGCTCCCCTCAGAGGAAGAGAGAGGGCCGTGGGTTTAAGAAGATGGGTGGGAAGAGCAGATCATCCTTCCTTCCTTTGGCAGTTGCCCTAGAACCCCAGCCCGTCAGAAAGCAAAGAGGCCACAGAGATGGTGTGACATCACGTGGTATGGCCCAACCCTCTTGTACAGGTGGGGAAACTGAGGCAAGCCCAGAGGTAGTGGGCCAGCACAGGGTTACTTGGCTGGTCAGTGGCAGAACCAGAACTGAAGGCTGCGTCCAGTGCTCTTTCTGCGGCATCACAGCTGCTTCTGTGTTTATTCGCTCACTCAGGCATTCATTCATTCATTCGCTTGCTGACTCAGGAGTGTGTGTTAAGGAGAGCATGGACCTTTTATGGCAGATAATCCTGGGTTCCTGGATTTCAGTCTCAGCTTGGCCTCTGTGTGACCTTGGGCAAGTGACTTCACCCCTCTGAGCCTCTCTGGTCTTAAATCTATAAAATGGGGCTAATTATAGTACCCCCCGACTTGGCTTATCACAGACATGGCCTGTGACTGCACGTTAGAGTGTGGCATGCATGAGGTCTGACACATAGCAAGGGGTCCATAAATGTTATCTGTTATGATTACTATTATCTCAATGCATATGACAGATTCTGAATCTTTGCCAGTCTCTGTGCCATGTCCCTGGGACATGAACATGACTTAGGTTCCCTGCCTCAACAACCTCTTGGAAGGGGACTTTCTGAAATACCTGGGAGAGAATTCTGGTGAAGCCCCGCTTAAGGTGAACAATAGCTCCAACACAAAACCCCACAGCAGCCTGGCTTTTAGTCGAGTTGATTTTCATCCATCAGATTCCCAGCGCCTCACATCCAGCAAAGCAGAGAAGGCAGTTGTAGAAGATGGTGTCATTGTTTACAAACCACTGTTAGGGGCAACGCCGGAGAAATAGCAAACAGCCGGCAGCTAACTGGTTCCAGCCCTTCCCGAGGGCTCGGAGCCCCAGGCCGCTGAGCAGTGCACCACCCCTGGGCTCCCCACTCCTGCTACTACTTGCAGAGTCAGACACACGAGATGCTCCAGGATCACACAAACTCAGGCCCAGACAGTGGCAAAGGTGGCACCAAGGCTCCAGCCTTCCTGATCCGACCTGCCATGAGACTTTGGGGAAGTCACGTCCTCTCTCTGAGGGCTTTCTCCATCCGTTTTCTCCCTGGGCCATACGGACACAGAGTCTCACTCTTGCAGATTTCTGCAGGCTGGGCAGGGAAAGACCCTCTACTCCAAGAAGAGCACGCTGAGGGTGGTCTTAGAAGCACTGGACTTATTTGCTCTAGAAGGGGCGATGAGCTTGCTTTGGGCAGAAGGCCAGGGAAAATGCCTCCTTCCTGGGAAGATCCAGGGAGCCGGACAGAGAGTTTGTTTCCTCACTTCGCAGGGTCCGAGTCTCCCTCCTCTCCCCAGGATCCTCTCGGCTCTGCTTTTTAATTGAGGCCAAATTGTGTTAGGCCACCAAAAAGGCGTGTTTGAGGCCTCAGGCCCCTGTAGCTGGGGTGGTTCCCGGGGGAGGGTGGGGCCGCGAGTCGGCCCTTCCCACCCGTCTGAGACACTGAGAAGACAGGCAGATGCAGGCACATCTGGAAGTATGCAACTGGACACCCCAGAATCTGTACAATTCCCCGCGGCCCTCTGTTTTATGGGGAGGCTTCTGGCGGGTGTTTTCCTCACGCAAAGGGAAGTGAAGGGGCCCAGGCTTTCAGGCTTTTTTCTTTGGGAAATACAAGCCCCCAATGCCCCAACCCCGCCCAGTGGCCTGGATTTCCTAGGCCTCTCCCAAAGTACTTCGAGGACCTTGGGTACAGCTGGATGTGTCTGTGCATTTAGACGGGTGGGCACACTTGGGGGCGGGGGGCTCGTGTGCAAAGGTACAGGTGTGGATGTGTGTGTGTCTGCACCCAAGGAAAAATGAATGGAGACTCTTATTCTCTCGCTCTGGTGTTCTTTTCATACCAAGCTCAGTTCTAACTGTGCAACTCACCCCACCGCCCTCATAAACCCTACTGGGCTGGGGCAGGTCGGGAGGGGGAATCTGCAGGCCACAGCCTCCTTGGCCTTGGTTTACCTCGGCAGCTGTTTCCCTTCTGCCCACCCCACCCTGAGACCTGAAACTGGGACTCCAGGATACCTGGGTGGCTCCTCCAGCTGATGGTGGTGGGGAGTCGGATCTGTGTCTTTTTCTTCCTCTTAGTAACTCTTGATGGACTGGTTCCTATGTGTTCTTTACACCAGTCTAATATTTCCCAGGCTTACTGACCATGAAACACTTTAAAAATTGTACGCACATGAACTTGTGGGATCTATTGTCTGCTTAAAGGCGACTGCCGAAAAACCCGAATCTCTCAAGCATTGTGAAAAGTGATCAAGATTTGGTTTGTGCAGATCTTCCAGAACAGCCTTGTCCAGTAGAAATGCAACATGAGGGCCGGGCCAGTGGCGCGGCGGTTAAGTCCACACATTCCACTTCTCAGTGGCCCGGGGTTCGCCGGTTTGGATCCCGGGTGCAGACATGGCACCACTTGGCACGCTATGCTGTGGTAGGCGTCCCACATATAAAGTAGAGGAAGATGGGCACGGGTGTTAGCTCAGGGCCAGGCTTTCTCAGGAAAAAAGAGGAGGACTGGCAGTAGTTAGCTCAGGGCTAAAAAAAAAAAAAAAAAGAAATGCAACGTGAGCCACATATGTAATTTTACATTTAAATTTTTCTAGTAGCCACATTAGAAAAGCAAAAAGATTAATTTTAAATTAATCTTAATTTAAGATAAAATTAATTTTAAATTTAATTTTATGTTTTGTTTAGCCAAATATATCCAAAATATCATCACTTCAACATGTAACCAGTATAAAAATTATAATTGAGATATTCTACCTTCTTTCTTTTCGTACTGCCTTCAAATCTGTTGTGTGTTTTCACTTACGGACTAGTCACACTTCAAGTGCCCAGTAGCCACATGTGGGTAGTGGCTATGATATTGGAAAGTATAGGTCAGCTCTGGAACCCTACAGAAAAGGAAACCCAGCAATAGCCAATTAAAGAAAAGGAAAATTTAAATTTATTAAGAATAAAATCTTGCCAGCCCGACTTTCTATTTCCCCCCTCTGCCTAAGACGGATGAGCATCTCTGAGTTGAACAGCGCGGGTAGGGAGGTGGCGGTGGGAGGAGCGGCGGTGGGGATGGATGCTCTGCTCTTCCCCCCGCATCCCCGCCTGCGGTCCCCTAACCAGCCCTTGCTCTCGCCCCGCCGCAGGTCTGGTTTCAGAACGCCAGGGCCAAGTTCAGGCGCAACCTCTTACGGCAGGAAAACACGGGCGTGGACAAGTCGACCGAGGCGGCACTGCAGACGGGGACGCCATCGGGGCCAGCCTCGGAGCTCTCCAACGCCTCGCTCAGCCCCTCCACCACGCCCACCACCCTCACAGACTTGACTAGCCCCACCCTGCCGACTGTGACGTCCGTCTTAACTTCTGTGCCTGGCAACCTGGAGGGCCACGAGTCTCACAGCCCCTCACAAACGACTCTGACCAATCTTTTCTAATGACTCGCGGCCCCCACCCCCCGACCCCACCCCACAATTTCTTTAAAAAAGAAATTATCTTTAGTTGAATTCCAAGTGTATTTTAAAATAGAGGCTTTGAGCAACTAACTAACCACATTTTAGGATCTCGCCTGGAAACAGAGGAAGAAAATAATTGGGCGCCCGGCTAACGCAGCGGTGTGGACAGAGGAATTACTTGGAAGATCTATCTGCAACACAACATTTGTGTCACTGTACAGTTTTGTGGACTGAGCGAGGAAAAAAACAACGAATAATTTAAGTTGGCTAGAGCTTCTGTATTTTCAAAGACTGCCACGTGCCTTAGGAATACTGTTTTATCTCCATACTTTGGATGACTTGTTCATTTTTCTCTCCCTCTTTTTCTCTCTGTATATTTATGACCAGAGCAAAAATGTAAAAAAAAAAAAAAAAAAAGTTTGTTACTTTGAATAGTCCTAAAAAGAAAAAAAAAAAAAAAGAAAAAATCAAACCCCCTCCAACGGTCGCTTTGTTGTTTTAGAATTTTAAGGTGGAAGTCTGTTCGAATATCAGAATTTGTAAAAATCTAACCAGTAATAAAACCACTTATTGAAACTAGTTGGTGCCATTGGTGTTTAGCTGGGTGTGAAATTGACAGGACTTAAGAGGTCTTACTGAAGCCCACAGATAGATTCCAGAGTCTTGCCTTATTTATCTATAATATTTACTTATAATAATTTATAAATATCTGTTTATAATATTTGTGGGATCCTCCTTCTGTGCCAGGAGTTAGGCTGCTTGTCGAGATCCAGAGATGGAGTAGGTACAGTCCTTACCCCCAGGGAATTTAGAGTGGAGGCAGAAACAGACAAGAGATCATCTCAATATGTGTGATGTTGCTAAGTGGAGGGTATGTAAACAAAATACCATTAATTCGTTCATTTGTTCTTTGAAACATTAAATAAGCACACCCTACTGGATACTTGCAATATAGAGGTCAAAGGCCATCACACCTGTCTTTTCTGCTCTTCTCTGGGCTGGAAAGGTGTGTCGGGCAATGAGAGAGCCCTTTCCCTATGAGAGTGAACGCTGTCACCAAAGGGCTGCTTTAAACGTTAGCTTTAAATTCCAGTTTTCCTAATGAATGGCACAAAATTTAAAAATCTCCCAAGAGGGCAGAAGTAAATGGATTTGGTTCCTTTATTAAAGCTTCAGGCAACCTCAAACCCAGACAAAAGACATATCTAGAGAGGATGGAGATCAGAGACAGGCAGAAGAAGATTGCAGTCTCTACTGTTGAGCAGTGTGAGCCGAGGGAGGTCATCACCTCTCTGGGCCTCAGTTTCCTCAGCTGGATGATGAAGATAATGACCCTTGCATGACAGTTGTAGTGAGGGCAAAGTAAGGTGTGTTGAAGGGACCAGCTGAGGGCCTGGCATATAGTAGGGGCTCAGTATATTTTATTGAATGACAGACAAGTGACACATGAGCACTTTGCAGGTGGAGAGCAGGAATGTGTGTATCCAGGCATTGCCTGTCATTGCTGAATGCATCAAGCAGGTGTGATGTCTGTCCACTGGGCATCTTACACCCCTCATTTCTTGCTCTGAACCTTGATGCAGAGCACTCTGTTGCCAGCTTTGCTGAGTACCAGTAGTTACCTAGCAAAATGTCCCCCAGTGGCCCACCAATTTGAAAATCCAGAGGGAAAATCATAGCTGCCTTGAGAAAACAGCCAGGAGAGATTGGGCAGGGGAACAATCCAGCCCAGAACTGAGGTCTCTCTCCTCCTCCCTCTGCCATCTCGGTTGGAACAGGGTGTGGGAAGGGAGTGGGGCAGGAATGGGCTGAGAGTGCTTAAAGCCTGGACTGACTCACTTTCTGAAATGTTAAAAGAGCACACACACACACACGACACTATTGTTGTTATTGCTATGTAATGCCTGGCAAAGAGTAGGAGCTCAATAAATTTTTTTTAAAACTTTTTTTTTTTTTTTTTTTTTTGGTGAGGAAGATTGTCCCTGAGCTAATATCTGTGCCAATCTTCCTCTATTTTTTGTATCTGGGACACCGCCACAACATGGCTTGATGAGCAGTGTGTAGTTCTGCACCCAGGATCCAAATCTGCAAACCCTGGGCTGCTGTATCAGAGCACGCAAACTTAACCACTTCACCACCGGGCCGGCCCCTTGGTAAACTTTTATACTAATGTATAATGTGCATACAGTGCACACGTTTGAAACAAGCAGCTTGATTAATGTTTTCCAAAAGAATACATGCATGTTACCACCACCCCAATCAAGATATGGGAACTTTACAGCCCCGCAAAGGCTCCTTTGGGTCCCCTCCCTGTCACCCCCTCCCAAGGGAGCTCCTAGTCTGCTTCTAGTGCCATGGGTTTTTTTTGTTTGTTCGTGATTGATACATTTTTGCTGAATGAATTCAGAATGACCCAAGAGTAGCCGACTTGCCTGGGGTCAAGCAGAATTTGAAGCAGGTCTGTCTGGCCCCAGACCCCAAGCTCTCAACCTCAAGCAGATATATATATTCATAGTCACACATCCAAGCATAGGGGTTAAGGGCCTCAACTTCTCTACCTGTCAAATAGGGTAATAGGATCTGCACCTCACTGATGAGCACATGAGAGAATGTGAGCATAGGGCCCGGCCCATGGACAGCCACGCAGATGCACCACGATGCCAGTTCCTCCCGGGGACTCCTATATGTGCCCGCAGACACACACACATGTACACCCTTGAGGCTGTCATGGATGGATAGACCCACAGGCCAGGATCCTTACACCCAGACAGCCCCACACAAAGACACACATACACAAATGCTTGCAGACAGACATAAACAGGCCCAGACACTCACGAATATATCTAGACAGACACTCAGACCACCCCACACAGGGAGACCCGCACACAAACCCAGACGTGCACACATGCAAACATTTGCAGGCACCCAGACACCCCCGCATAGCCCGGCTGTGCCCCTTGCTCAGGCCCGGACAGAACCAAGTCCGATCTGTATCTTGTCTGTCAGCACTGCCACCCAGATGGAGCAGGCCCTGGAATGATGCCCGGGGGTACCCCGCCCCCTACAGGGAGCAAGTTTAGAAGCAGGGCCTGCTGTCGGGCCAAGGATGGGGGGTGCTGTGGAGGAGGTACTGCTCTCCCCAGAGTCAGAGACCGAGAGACAAACACAGAATGAGAGACTCAGAAGATAGTGAGTGACAGAGACAAGGAGAGAGAAAGAGAGGCAGAAAGATAGTGGCAGAGTCCGGGAGACTGAGAAAGAGTGGAACACAGACAGAAAGGCACAGTGACAAAGATAGACACAGAGGCAGAGACAACAGCAGTGACAAAGATACAAGGGACAGAGAGAAGGATCAACAGTAGATAGGGAGAGAGAGATGGAACCAGAGAGAACGTAGACAGAGCAGCGAAGAAGCAGAGAGACAAAGAGACAGAGATGGGACCGAGATTAAGAGACTGTGTCGAAGATGCGGGGAGAGATGACGAGACAGAAAGACACGTGGAGATTGAGAAGAGAAGACTCAGAGACAGAGGAAGACCCCGGGACAGACTCAGAGGCTGAGAGAGATGGAGTAGGAGAAACAGACGGTTGCTTTGAGGTTGGTAAAGAGAGACTCTCAGAGAGGGAGAGGGAGAAGTCAAAGGAGAGACAGAAATACAGGAGACTCAGACTGAGTAAGAGACAGGCAAAGGAAGGCAGGTGCGCCGTGGGGAAAGGGCTGAGGTTCCCAGCCCAGCTCTGTCCCCCAGTGATGGGAGGGAGGACAAAGGCGCTGTCACCATTGCCACCTGTGGCCCTGGGGCACTGCCTCCACCTCCCTGCTTGCTGGCTACAGAGGGGACCAAGGGGCCATCTCCGAGACCCTTTGGGCTCCAACCTGCTGTGAATATGGGAAGCCTCTTGCTCTCGGGACGCACACCCAGGCCTGGCGTTAAGCAGTCTGTGGGGGCTGGGGTCTTGGCTGTGCCTTTGCCCTGTCCTGTCCCACCCTACCCAGTCTCCTTTCCCCCCGAGGGGGGAGGTCTGGGGCCGACGGAAGAGACCTTCCACAGTTTTCTCTGCCTTGAGAGAATTTTGGCAAGGTAGGTAACCACTCTGACCCCAGTACCATAATCTCTAAAATGGGGCCCACGGGAGCCACCACGCAGGGGTATTGTCAGGATTCCAGGAGAGAATAAGTACATGCTATATTCGTGGTTTGACTCAAAACAAAGGGAGCCACAGAGGAGGTGTGAGGAATTGTCTCGAGAAGATGGGAGAGACTCCAAGGAGGAGATGGCATGTGAGCTGGGATCTTGGGTGGATCCAAGCTGACTGGGTGAAGAAGGGGAGCAGGCTGAGCCTTCCTGGCAGAGCCAACAGCCAGGGCACCGGCAAGCAGATGAAGAGCGTGCTCAGGAGGGCGGAGGAGTCTCACAGCTGGGGTGCCCCTGGGCGGACGGGTGACATTCAGCTCTCCGATGACCTTGGATACCAACTGGAACTGCTAGGGATATAGCCGAGCAGGTCCCCTTCCCGACCCTGCCCTCAGGTTGGAGTCCCACATGGCAGAACCAGCTTCCTGGAGAGGAAGTGTTTGCCGCTGTGGCTTGTGTGTCCTGCTGGCAAGAGTGGACACCACCAGGCTTCATCTGCCAGCTGAGGCTCCAGGGAGGGCCACCCTGGACCCTCTGGCCCTGGGGACTCTAGGAGTACCAGCCCTTCATACCTTCCTTTCTACCTTTCCCCCGATCCGTACCTCCCTCTCGCCTCGGCCCCGTGCTGGGCATTGGGGATCGGGCACATGGAGATGATTTGGCCAACAGCCCCTCCCTCCAACTCCCAGGCCCTCTGGGAGACAGACATGTCAACAGCCAGCCACTGTCCAGCATGAGGGAAGCCCGAGAGGGTTATGGGAGCCCCAAGGAGGGAGAGTCTGGCTCCGCATGTGGTAAGAGTCTTACGCAACTTGCCACACCTTTACACACATTGTCTCACTGAGGTTTCCTACCGCAGGAAGGAGGCAGGCATTCTCATTCCATTTCACAGAGAAAGAAGCCAAGGAGAAGTCATCTGCCCAGCATCACACAGCTTGGGGGCCACAAAGATGCTTTCGTGGCAGTTCAAGAAATTCAGCTAACACGTATCAATCCCTCAGCATCCAGGCTCCATGGCTGGGGGGGCACCTAGACAGTTCAGACCCATCCTGGTGTCCAGCGGAAGCGGACCAGGTATGAGCACAGCTGGGACTGGGGGTTCAGGAGGCCGAGGGGGCCCAGAAGAGGCTGCTAACAGGGGTTGCTGTTTTGGGGAACTTTTTTAGCTCAAAGATCAGGCAAGTGACCTAGAAGTGCCTCCCACAGGGGGATTAAGGGCAAGGGCAGAAGCATGTGCTCAGGGCGTGGGATTTTCCACCAGCAACAGCACCCGCGTGGGCAGCAGAGAACCACTGTCCAGTCTTTGGCGATGGAAGCAACCTTGGAGAGCCTCTAGCCAGAGCTGTGCTTCAGAACCACTCCAGCAGCTTTTCCAAAATACCCTTACTGGCTCCCCTCCCCTCGCTGGGAAGAAGCCCAGGCCATGTATCTTATAAAAAGCCTTTGACTGTGGAAAATTTCAAACATATACTAAGTAAACAGAAGAGTATAATGAACCCCATGTACTCATCGCCCGGCTTCCGGAGTTATCAATATTCACTCATTCTTACCACATCTATACCTGCATCCACTCTCCACTCCCAATTCAATGATGATGAAGATGATTGCCTGTGCATTTTTAAAAAGCCCCTCAGGGATTCTGATAGGCAGCCTGAGTTGGGGACTGCCCACCTGGCCTGTTCCTTTCAGGAATGAGCAGTGTAAGCTCAGAGAGGAGAAACGACTTACCTAAGGCTACCCAGCCAGGAAGCAGCAGAGCTGGGTTCAACCTTCTAAAGGACACTTATTGAGTGTCAAGTCCTGTGCTGGTCACTGGGGACACCACTGACTAAGACGGTCTCTACCCTCATGAAACTCAGAGTCTAGTGGGGGATACAAATGTCAAACAGCCTCAAAAGTAACTACTCAGTGACATCTGTGATGAGGCATATGTGGGACCATGAGAGGATACACCCAGGTGAGGGAAAGGACAGCTTCCTGGAAAAAGGCATCACTGAGAGATGAGATAAGTGAGTGGGAATTAACTCAGCAGGTGGGAGGGGGAGAAAAAGGAGTAACAGCACATGCAAAGGTCCTGAGCCCAGCAGGTCCAAGGCACTAAAAGGTGGCCGGTGTGGCTGGAGCTCTCAGAGCAAGGGCCAGACGGGTGGGAAGGGGGACTGGAGACATGGCCATGGGCTTTCCAGGCAACATTCCTGAGTCTTTATTCCAAGAGCACCAGGTAGCTGGGAATGATGAGCCAGGACTCGAGGGTACGGGGATGGATGTGAGGAGGCTCCTGAGGTCAGTGAAATGATGGGGCGTCTGCCTGGGTGGAGGTAGTAGAGAGGGACTGGCTATAGGGGGAGAGAGAGCAAAGAGGGAGCAGAGCCACAATTGGTGGATGGTGGGGCCCCTCACTGCGATGGGGAAAGTCATTGGGAAGACGATGGGGGAAGATGATCAGGGATTTGGGGTTTGGACTCCTCGAGTTTTTGATGCCTTTGAGACAGCAGAGCGCTGGCCCGTCCTTCCTCTCAGGGGGTTCTGAGTCTCAGGAGGGAGGTGTGAAAGAGACCTGGAACATTTACTCATTGCTTCCCTTCTTTGAGTTTCCCAGCCCTTCTGAGCAAGTTGGTCCTTAAGCCGGTATTTGAGAGTCAGACACAAGCCGTCCCTGCTCACCTCTCTGGTGCGGGACTTGGGATCCACCCATCACTGCGCTTAAAGTCAGCCCGCACCACACTCATCCATGCTCAGCATGCTGGGTGGGCCCTCTGCCTGGGGGTCCTAGCCCTCTTCTTCCCCTCAAAAACTCCTGCCCAAATGCCCTCTCCTTTCTGGAGCCTTCCCTGCTTAGCCTTCTCCCCACCTGACCCTTCTGTAACTCTGCCCCTTTCACCACACTGGGGTGAAATTATCTCTTGGTCCCCACTCACACCCTCACCTCCACCCCACAACAGGGCCACGGGAGTCTGGCCTGTTCCTGCCTGAGTCAGGTCACCGGCAAAATGCCAGGCACAGGATTCCTAGCGACATCTTTAGAAAGAAAATTAACGATGAATCTGTAGGTGCATATTTTGGGACAATTTTGCTCTTTTTTCCTGCTACTGTAAGCACCATAACTCAGGGTCTCTGTCTTCTTCTTTATATTACACCCAACCCAATGCCGGGCAGGTGGTGGGTCCTTAAATATTTCCTAAATCCTGGAGAGAATAAACGTTAGCATGGGTATCCACTGTGGTTGAGGGTCTAACCCTTAGAGCTGTGGCCCTGGACGCTGTCCTGCTACTTAACTGCTCCTGGGATCCTGGGCGAATTTCTTAACCTCTCTGAGCTTCCAGCATTTTAAACTTGTAAAACGGGGTAACGGTTACACCTACTCCAGAGTTTTGTGAACATCGCGTGATATCACTCACGCAGCCACGCGTTCAGCAGAGTGCAGGGCACAGATGCTCTGTCCGTGGGAGCTGTTGCTATTTATTTAATTCAGTTTTTCGCTTCAGGCACCTTTATGAGTCTTTGCTCCGTGAGACGGGGCGAGGGAGGGAGCTCCCCCCGGGGATGGCCTCGGAGGTTCTCAGAGCCTGGGGCGGGAGTGGGCTTCGAGGCGGTTCCGGGCAGAGGGGGTGGCTGCGGCCCGGAGCCGGCGGAGGAGGTCCCTGGGGACTGGGAGCGGGCGGAAGCCGGAGCCGAGGTCGGATCCGGCGGGCTGAGGAGCCGAGACATCCTGCGGGGGCGCCCGCGGGGCCCCAGCGAAGCTCGGAGGGGAGCCGGCCCGGGCCGCGGGGACTGGAGGAGGGACGCCGGTGCGGGGCGGCCGGGCGCCCCCTGGCGGTGCACCGCGGCATTGCCCCGGGCTTCCCACCCCACCCTCCTCACCACCGTGGGGTCTGCGCGGATAGGCTTCCCGAAGGGAGGAGGTCAGAGGCCCGAGATCCACTCGGGCTCGGGACGCTTTCCTCAGCTTCCGAACCGGAGTGAGCATTGTGAGTCTCTAATGTGTGCCAGGTGCTGCGTTAGGCAGTCCAGTGGCTGTGACAACATGAAAGCACACAGCACAGGGACGGGCACACAGGTGGGTCCCCCCAAATGACCTCCTTTCCTTTAGGCTCATTCCTGGGGGCCTCGGGGCAGGGGTGTTGGGCTCAAGCCTGAAGTGCTCCCCACGTATGGGAAGGGCTGAGGAGGTCCAGTTCCAGGCCCCCACCCATGGATCCCCCCAGGGCTCACTCTGCCCCCCGGTGGCCTCCACCGGGATTGGAGCCTGTCTGCGGGATGTGTGATGGGTGGGTGGGGCGGTGGGGTATGCACTGAGGCGTGGTGGGTGTAGGTCAGGGGGTGTGTTCTGCTGTCGGTGTATTTGTGTGTGTGGTCGTGTTGGTGTGGGTGTTAATTTGGGGGTGTCTATGTATTTGTTGAGATGTAGGTGTCTGTGATCAGATGTGTGTGTGTGTGTCTGTGTTCAGGGGTGTGTGTTCATGTGTGTCTGTGACTAGGAGTGTGTGTCCCTATGTGTCTGTGATCAAGTGTGTGTGTGTGTTTACGATTAGGGGTCTGTGTGTGTGTCTGTGATCAGGTGTGTGTGTCTGTGTTAAGGGGTGTGTGTAAGTCTGTGTGTTCACACTGGGTTGAGTGTTCAGGTGTACACAGGTGTCCAGGGTGGTGTCTGCTTGTGTGCTGCAGGTTGGGGGTGTGTGTTGGGTCTGAAGGGTGATTTGGGCCTGTGGGAGGAGGGGCTGACACATTTCTGCCCAAAGGAGGGATGGCCAGGCCCCTTCCCTGTCCCCTTACTACAGCCCCCCCAGGACTATCTTCCTTTCCTCTCCCGTCCCTAACCCCTCCCTGGACCTGAGTCCAGCTCTCCATGCCTCATCTTGGAGATGACGCAACCAGGCCTAGAGCCGGGAGCCACTGGCCCAAGGACCCTCTGCCAGAAAGTAGTGGAGCCAGGGGACTGGCCTGACTCCCGACTCCAGCCGGAATTCTTTCCTCTCCCAGGAGGGCACTGCGCACCCTTCACCCAGCCTGAGGCGGGGGTAGAAACGGGTTTCTGGGCTGGGCCGCGTGGGGAGCAGGACACAAAGGCCCAGTGTCTGCCCCTGCCTCCCCCTCCTGGCCCTGCCCTGCTCTGGGAGCCAGGTGGGTATCTGGCGCCAGATGGGGCAAAGACGGCCACCTGTGACATCCATGCTCACCGCGGGGCCAGTCCCAGTGCTGGACCCGCCTGCCCCACCACCCCATGGGCTGACTCTCATCGGGTGTGACGAGGAAATAAAGTTTCGCCTGAATTTTGGGCTCCTGGCGCCAGCTCTCAGCTGGCACTCACCCAGGCCCAAAGCGCTTCGGCTTGCCCTGCTCTGGGAAGGGACTGATGAGTAATTAAGATCATGATGATATCAACGCTTACGTTAATAGAATCATTATAATGGCTACTGTGTGCTGAGGCCTGACTGTGTGCCATTTCTAAGCTCTGGGGAGGCAATGAGGCAAGGTGGTTAGGACCTTGGGCTCCAGGGCCAGCCAGACTGCCAGGATTATTTCCCAGCAGTGTGATTTTGAGCACGTTGCTTAAAACCTCTCTGCCTCAATTTCCCCAGCTTAAAATGACAGGAGATGAGTTAGTATAAAAAGAAATCACTTTAAAACCCTGTGTGGCCTGTCTGGCACTGAATAAGTGTGCCACAAGCATTAACTCTTATTATTGTGATCCCCTTGGCTCCTCACAGTGCCCTAGGAGGTAGGTCTGTTATTCCCACTTTACAGATGAGCAAACTGAGGCTGAGCCATCAGCCATAGGTCACAAAACAAAGGGGTGTCTGGGCTGGGTCCTGAGACCGAAGCCTCTGTCCCCCCACTGGCACTGATAGGAGAGTTTGTAGCTGATGGGATTAACCTTCTGATAATCTAGAAAGTGCTTCCACATGCATAGATTTGTTTGACTTTCACCAGAGCCTTAAGATGGGTATTTAATATTAGCATCTCCCTTGATATATGGATACATTGAGGCTCAGAGAAAGACAGTGACTTGCCCAAGGTCACACAGCACGTAAGTGGCAGAGCCAGCATTTGATCCCAGGTCTGTCCGCTATTAAATAGCGTCATCTTATGTAATTATGCTTTGGGGGGCATACCTGTTGTGCATCAGGCTGCAGGCCAGCACTGTGTCCACATGATTCTTTGGAATTCTTCTAACATTCTTGTAGTGACTCCCAAATCCGCAGGATTCTTCACTGATCCTTGCTCTGTGTACACATCTATCTCTTCTTCTCCAGGCTGGGACCCACTAGAGGACAGGGTCAAAATGTGGCTTACCTCTGAGTGTCCAGAGCCAGCAGGGAGCCTGGCACAAGGTGGGTGCACGGTCTGATGGGGAAGACCCACAGCCTGGGGTGGTTACATGGGCGGGGAGGACTGCCAGGAGGAGGGGATGAAGTGGGACTTGGGAGGGAATGTAATTGGGCACCTGGCCCATGTTGGGGGTCGGGAAAGCGCACCCTGAAAGGCAAATGTCTGTGCTGAGATGGAAAGGGCAGGGAGGCATGATATATTTACATCTATAGTGACACGTTCCTGTGTGAAATTTTGCGCTGGAAATTACGATAAATATGATTTAAGAGTTTAATATTCATTATTGCATTTAACCCTCAAAATGTCTCATTTAATTCCAATAACTTGAGTGGGTACGAATATTACCCCATTTTACAGATAAAGAGACTTGGGCATAAGGTGATGAGGTCATGCAGCTGGCAGAACTGGGCTTTGAGCCCTGGTCATCCGCCTCCCTCCCTGGCAAAGGTGGGAAAGGGCGGGGAGGCAGTAAGATCCACCATCAGTTGTATCATTTCTTTCTTTCAACAGCTCTGTGAAGGTCTGCCTCGGCTCTCCTTCCGTTTCAAAAGCGAGAAAGGATCCTCCATGTGTAGATGAGATTTCTCCTAGCCGTGCGCATTCTCAGTTCTCTCCTGGTTCCCATACCGCCATCCCCCTCACTCCCCCAGAGCAGGGCCGGGCATGCAGCAAGCACTCAGTGGAGCGGTGCTGATGGATGCCTGGATCCGGCGCCTCCTGGGCTCCAGGCTGGGGCAGGGGAGGGGCCAGAGCTGAGTCCCCTGGAGGCCCGGGCTGGTGCTAGGGCCGGCAGGAGAGAGGGGAAGGACAAGCATTAATTAAACACCTCCTACATGCTGGGCTCACGTGCAGGGTGGCCTGGGCTTGAGGGTGTGACTCTGGGTGGCCCCCTGAGAGCCGGTGTTCCAACACAGGGGACCCCCGGAGTTTCGCCCGAGTTCCCCCCGGGGAGCTGTCAGGACGGAGCCTCTCGGGGTGAGCCAGCGTCTGCGGCCCGCGGCTCTGAACAGGCCAGGAAACAAGCCTGCTGGTGCATTTGTTTTTCCATCAACAACAGGCTTACGTAAACTCCTCGCCGGTTCCGAGGGCTGCCAGCGCGGGGGAGGCGGCCTTATCTGATCGGGGCCCGGCCAGGGCCGGGGTTCCCTGCGTGTCCCGGCACAGGCCCAGCGCAGGGACCCAGGCGGTGGGTCGGGGATAGGGCTTGGCACCCCGGCTCCGCTCCTTTTCCTCAGTCCCGGGAAAGTGCAGGGTCCTTCTCCCCCAAGTTAACCGGGGGAAGTCGGTCTCGTTCCCCTGACCCCTGATTCCCAGTGCCCTGTGCTGCAAGTGCCCGCCAGGAAAAGGGCTCTCTTTACTTGAGCCCCACGGAATGCAGGAAGCACCTGCGGTGAGATGCTGGGGTGGCCCAGTGACCAGGTCACCAGGTTCCTAACCCCAGCGTTGTGCTGGTCCAGGGGTGCTCAAAGAACAGCATGCCTGGGAGAAAAGGTGGGTTCACCAGCCTCACCTCCAGAGACTCTGATTTAATGGGGCTGGGGTGGGACACAAGAATCAGCAATTAAAAAAACTTCATTTGGAAAAAATTTCAAAATTACAGAAAAGGTAATAATACAATAATACAATGAACTGCCATATACCCTTCCTAGATTCACCGATTGTTAACCTTTCCCCGCTTTGCTTCCTCTCTCTCTCTCCCCACCTACACACACATCCTTGAGATGGACCATATTATTGTCCCCATTTTACAGATGAGGAAACTAAGGTTTAAGAGCTGAAATAACTTATCCAAGGAAGTGATTTAAACTTAGCTCCCAGATGAAGACTTTTACTTTTTTGGCTTTCTTTATGTTTTGGCTTTTTTTTTTTTTTTTTTTGGTTTAATATATTTGGATTTTGGGAGGGGAATAATTAACACTTGTGAAGGTATTAAGGATGCAGTTTCCTTGCTCCAGCATCCTGGTTCCTTACTTAAAGGCAGTCTCTCTTGTTTCTTGTGCATCTTCTCAGATCTTCTATGCCTATGAAAACAGGTCCACAAAATAGTTTTTACAGAAATGCTGTTGTATTGTCCATGTTGTTCTACACTTAGCTTCCCCCCGACCTTAACTACGTAGCACAGACGTTTTTCCACATTGGAAACATAAAACCGCTCCGTTCTTTTAAAACAGTGCATGGTGTTCCACTGAATGGATGTTCCGTAATTTGTTTCACTAGTCCCCTACTGACGGGAAATTAGGCTGTTTCCAATTTGTTGTTATTGTAAGCAAAGCTGCAATAAATACCCACATCCATACATTAATTTGCACATGTGCAAGTGTATTCATATGGTAAATTCCTAGAAGTGGAGTTGCTGGGTTAAAGGCTATGTGGATTTTTAATTTACCTAGATATTGCCAAATTGTTCTTCAGGGAGGTTGTACCAATTTGCCCTCCCACTTGCAATGAATGAGAGTTCTTGTTTCCCACGCTCTTGCCAACACAGCATGTTATCTAACTTTTTGATCTTTGTCAATCTGTTAGATATAAAATGATATCTCGTAGCTATAATTTCATTTCTCCTGCTACAAGGGAGGTTGACCATGTTTTCATATGACTAAGAATCATTTACATTTCCTTTCCTGGGAACTGCTTATGTCCTTTGTCTATCTTTTAATTAGGTTAGTTTTTTTTCCTTCCTGCTATGTAAGGGCTCTTAAAATAGCAAGGATATCAGCCCTTTGTCGAGAACATATGATATGTCTATAGCCTATGTGTCTTTTGACTTTGTTTATATTATTTTTCATGAATAATTAAAAATAATTTTATATGGCCAAATTTATCTTTCTTTTCATTTATGGATTCGTTAAAAAAATGTTAAACTTTAAAAGGCCTTCCTTACTGTAAGAACATTTTTGAGGTTACTCCCAGATTTTATTCCTTCTAGAATTTACTTTGGTGTAAGGTGTGAGGTAGGGGTTCAGCTGTTTCTCTGAATGGCTATCTGGTTGAGTAATCCATCTTTCTGCTATTGATAAGCAATGTCCCTTTTGTCATTTACTAAATTCCTATAGACATTTAACTATTGTATTATTTCCACGAGGCTGCCAAAACAAATTACCACAAACCAGGTGGCTTGAAATGACAGAAACCTATTCTCTCAAAGTTCTGGAGGCTAGAAGTCTGAAGTCAAGACGTCAGGAGGGCCAGGCTCCCTGTGTGATGGTGGCTCAAACCATCCGGTTCGTCTGTCCCAGCTTCTGGTGGTTGCCAGCCACCGTTGGCATTCCTTGGGTTGTGGCAGGTAAATGCATTCTCTGCCTCAGTCTTCACGTGGTCTCTCCTCTCAGTGTTTATGTCTGTGTCCAAATTTCCCTCTTTTATAAGGACACTAGCCATTGGATTAGGACCTAATCCAAGATGACCTTAATTCAGTATGACCTCATCTTAACTTGATTACATCTGCACAGATCCTATTTCCAATAAGGTCGTGTTCTCAGTCCTGGGGGTTAGGACTTGAATATGTCTTTTTAGGGGACACAATTCTACCCACTATAAGTATGAGTTCAAATTTCCCTTTCGGTTCCATTGATTCATCTGTCTAAAATGCACCAGTAACATACTGTTGAAAATATTGTAGCTTTATACTATGTTCTAATATCTCTTAAGACTAGTCCCCACTCATTTCTCTTCTTTTTCAGAATTTTCAGAATTTTCTTACTTATATTGCCATATAGACTTTAGAACCAGCTTCCTTGTTTTTAAAATTCCTATTGGTATTTTCACCATAATTATGTTAATATATATATATAATGTTGAGTCATCCTCCTCAAAACCATTTTACATGTTCAAGTTTTCTTTTGTGCCTCTCAGCAATTTATTGAAGTACATTTCCAACAAATCTTATTCCTTTTATTTTTGTTAAATTTGTTTCTAAATATTCTATCCTTTTTTACTGCTATTGTAAACAGGGACTTCTCTTTTGTCATCTTTTCTAACTGGCTGTTTTGTATTTATTATTAATTTCAGTATATTGATTTTGCACCCAACCACCTTACTGAGTTTTCTGATTATTTACAGTGATTTTTCAGTTGATCCTGTAAGTAATGATCAATGTTCCTCTTCTTTTCTGATTTTTATACTTTTATTTCTTTTTCTTGTCTAATTGTGCGGGCTGGTACTTCCAGAACTATGCTAGATAATAGTGTTCCATCAAAAAAGGGACTGCCTTTAGTGTTTCCCCTTAAAGAACGATGCTGGCTTTTGGGTTGAAATAAACACATTTTATTGTGTTTAAATATTTTCCTATTTTATTAAGAAAAAAATGTTCTTTCTAAACTGCCTCCTTCTCTGGCATCCTCCACATCCAGCGTAGACTCTGCAGTACTGAATTACTTGTTACTCCCTGCTTGGGTCATGTTGTTTCACACTCCTAGAAGTAGCCCTTGCCTGTGCTAGTCCCTCCATGGAATGCCCTTTCCCTTGGCTTCTCTCAGACAAGGGCCTATGTTACCTCTCTGGGAAGATTCCTAGGCAGTCCTTCCCTCTGTCTTGTCTCCTCACAGCTTTTTTCATGCTGGACCATGACCGCCTGCGTCCTCTTCTGTTCCCCACACCAGCCTGTGAGCATCTTGGTGTGCATAGGGTAGCATGTCTGGGTTATTTGTGTGTCCTCAGTGCCTAGACTAGAACTCAAACAGAGTAAATAAATACATGATGAATGTTTTTTAGATGAGTGAATACTAGAATAAAAGCTAGCATTTACCAGGTACTTACGAGGTGCCTCGCCCTGTGCTAAGCATGTTCCATTCATTATCTCCTTTACTACATACAAAAACCCTTTGAGATGCTTATTATCACTACTTTGATAAGAGCAAATAGAAGCTCAGAGAGGTTAAGTAACATGTGCAAAGTCACACAGCCAGGATGTTAACCTAGGTTTGTCTGGCTCCAGAGCCCAGGCTTTAAGTGTCTAGGTCATTCTGAATGGCAACAAATAATGTATGAATGAAGAAATGCTGCACCACGGGGCCTGGGGTGGTGGTTGGGCTAGTACATGCAGAGAGAGGCCCTGAGATGTGTCTTTTAAGTGGCCCAGAGGGTGGAGCTAGGAATGGGGCAGGGATGGGATAGGGTGACTAACCATCCTGGTTTGTTCAGGACTGAGGGCTTTCAGCACTAAAATTAGGACAGTCCTGGCCAAATCAGGACAAGTTGGTCACCCTAGTGGTGGAGCCATAAGCCACAAATTTCCTGTCTGTGTGAGCAACGACACTCAGAGTCAGGACCAGCCAGGGAGGAGAGAGGCCGCCCACAGGTAGTGGGCTCCTCATCATGGGAGATGTAAAAGCAGGGGGTGGAGACACCTTTACTTTCCATTTCTCTTCCGATCTCTTGGGATTCTTGAGTGATCTTAACTTGGGGTGTGGGCTCCTTGCTTTGCTCCAAGCCCTGGGGTCCCTGGAGAGGACAGAGACAGGCTGAAGGCTCTGTTGCTAACTATTTGGTGGCTGAATGCTCCTCTGGATGGCTCAGGAGGAGCATGAGTGAGCAGAGTTGACCTGTGTCATGTGGCTAGTGTGTCTCCTGCCAAGCTCAGTGGCTCCTCCTCCTGACAGCCCTCCTGAAGAAAGGGGACAGCAATACCAGAACACCAGGACTCGGAGGGGTGAATCAGGAGGTGGGCTGGGGGGCGGGGAGCTGGAGCTTCCATTTCTGCCTCCATCAAGTGAGGGGTGGGTACGTGGGGGCAGGAGCCACTCAGAGGCGGGAAAGTCCGCCTGGCCCATCTCCCTGTCTTGGGAGCATTCCTCCAGATGGACCCCAGGTCCCGGGGCAGGCTCTAAGGGTCAGCAGGGCCCCCAGCGCAGGCCGCTGAATTCTCCTTCCCACTGGGAATCCCAGCAGTGGATGGGCAGGTCCCACCGGGGAGGGCGTCTCTCGACAGAGCCTGGAGTTTCTCCAGGTTGCAGCTGGAGACGGGCACACAGGGACAAAGGGAGGGAAGTGTTTGGTGTGGGGGTGGGGAGGGCTGGGATTTCTTTAAAGACCTCTGCACTTGTCAACTCCTAATAGTGACCATGTACTTTTTTTGTTTTTTAGCTTGTATGTACTTTAAAATTTTTTATTTTTGAATGTGGTAGAACATCCACACAGTAAAGTGTGTGTATAAGGGTATGGTTTGATAATTTTTTACATATGTATGTACGCCCACGTACCCACACCCAGATCAAGGTGTAAACATTTCCAGCACCCCAGGAAGTTCTCTTCTGCCCCTACCCAGTCTATATCCACCGGCAGAGGTAACCACTATCCTGTCATCTATCATCTGGAGTGGTTTTGCCTCTTCTTGATCTTCGTGTGCGTGGCATAATACAGTAAGTACTCTTTCGTCTGGCTTTGTGGGCTCCACATAATAAAGGTGTGATTCATCCACGTTGTTGCACATGCCGGTGGGTCATTTCCTTCCAATTGCTGTGTACGACCTCGTCGTAGAACTGCACGACTCGTTTATCCAGGCTCCTGCTGATGGCATTGAGTTGTTTCCGGTTTGGGTCCATGAGGAACACGGCTGCCACGAACACGTGTGTCGGGTCTCTGGGTGGCCATATGCACTCACGTCTTGGGTACGTACTCAGGAGTGGCGTTGCTGGCTCATAGGGCAGGTGTATAGTTAAGAAAGCATGTACTACCTTTGTTACAAAATAAATTTGGAAAAGTCGACAAGTGATTTGTTATCACTTTAAAAGGAGTACATAGAGAGTGTCGTATGGAGGGTGAGCCCAGAGCTCTCAGGGGACCCAGTTGAATTCCAGGATTGATTCCAGAGGGAAAGATCAAGCACAGGCATTGAGGCCAGGGAGGTAAGAGCTGTGCCTGGGCTCTCTCAGGCCCCTCCCAGGGAAGGGTGGACAAAATCAGCCAAGATACTGTCTCTAAGGGCAGACCTGCTAGGCATGCCTGTACAGAGTCTGATTTGGGGCCTCACTCTGCCCACCTGTGCAATGGGAAGGGGAGTGGTGGACTCAATGGCTTCTGAGGCTTTGGGGTCTTTGGGCATCTGCCTGGCAGTCTCCTGTTTCAGTCCCTCTCCACTGATGCCCCAGGCTGCTGTGTGTGGCAGTACTGACTCTGGTGGGTTTTAAGAGGTGGGGGAAAGTCCCTGAGCCCCAAAGCTTCTGCCAGGGTAGACTCTATGATCAGGGCCCCAGAGGCCTCCTCCTACCCCCAACTCAGCCCCAGCTGTGCCTCAGGCTCCCTGGGGAGTGTGGGAGGGTGGGCGGGGAAGGGGTGAGGTGCGCCAGCCTCTGCTATTTCCGTGAAGTCAGAGCAGCTGCTGCCCGGAGTTTGGGAAGATGTTGTTCTGCCAGAGGGGCACCCCCAGGGAAATGCTAGAGCCAGGGCCCTGGCCTTGGCTGGGCAATCGGATCACCCCGAGAGGAGCTCAGGACTTGCCCCCATCCCCAGTAGCTGAGCAGAAGTCCTTACCAGCCCCATCAAATACTCCTCGGTCTGATGAAAATACTCAGCGTGGGTTCAAATGCCCTCACAGCCCCGTGGCCCTACTCACAGACCCTGCTGAGGACTGAGGACACTTGCTGAACCCGGAACAAGTCTTACCAGGCTACAGTAGCATTCAGTCATTTGGAAATAAACAACAACTCAACTAAAAACCCCAGAACGGCTCTGGGTTCACTTCCTGGCCCCGCCCCTTCTGAGCTATGGTTCCTTTGGAGGGATGTTCCCTCCCTTTGTGGTTTGTTGGGAGAACTAAATGAGACGATGTCTGCAAAGTGCTTCCCCTAGTGCCCGATGTGCAGTGGGCCATCGGCAATGTTTACTGAGGGCCCACCATACACCGCATCCTATTATTGCAGTTCCCACAGCCCTTGGCGGGGGCAGTCCTGGGAGGTGGGGCTTTGGCCAGGGATGGCGCCTATGAACAAAACACGTGAGGGTCATCCACAGCTCGAAATGTTACGTGATCCCACAGAGCCCTTTATGGGTGTACTTTCGGGTTCTCCCTTGACCGTGTTTTAGAAAACCCTGACTCACCCAGATCCATTTCTCCTCCTTGATCAACCACACCCACTGTCTGGTTCTCTCCTGGGCACTGGGCTTCAGAGATGTCAGACTTGAGCCCTGGGTAAACAGCGATTAGAGCGTATTAGGAGTTGCAGTGATGCTAATAATAATGCCAATACAATTGATATATCGTATGTTTGCCCATTTGTCTGTTTCCACATTATGAAGAAGTAGCTGCATGAATTGTTTGGAGGGCATATTTGGGATGGTCTGACTTGGTGTCTGTCTGTTCAGGCTGCTATAACAAAATACCATAGACTGGGTGGCTAATAGACAACAGAAATTTATCTGGAGTTCTGGAGGCTGGGAAGTCCAAGATCAAGGTGCTGGCGGCAGATTTGGTGTCTGACAAGGGCTGCTTCTTGGTTCATAGATGGCTGTCTTGATGCTGTGTCCTCACATGGTGGAAGGGGTAAGGGAGCTCTCTGGGATCCCCTTTATAAGAGCACTAATCCCATTCACAAGGGTTCTGACCTCATAACCTCATCACCTCCAAAAGGCTCTACCTCCCAATACCACTGCATTGGGGGTTAGGTTTCAACATACGAATTTTGGGGAGACACATGGAGTCTGTAGCACTTGATATTCACCACCTTACTTGGGTGGTTCAGGATGTGGGGGCGTGGGGCAGGGCCAGAGAGATGGGCGGGCGTTCTCCAAAGCTTCTCAAATCGATGGTAAATGACAGGCTTTGGTTTGCTGATTGGGAGGCTGTGAGTATTGAAATGGCGCAGACAGAGAAAACAAATGGGTTTTAAGTGTGAGCCCTAAATCAGCAGTCACTAGGGCAGTCACCGACTGTGGTTGTTAATTTGTGATCAAGCTGCAAACCCTGGCAATTCTGTATGGCTGCTCCATGTTGAGTAGATGCAGGAACTGATTTATTTCACTGTGCGTAGTTGTCTCCCCGATTATGCAGGAGAAGCCACTTGGTAATAATTACAAGGACCAGCATCAATTAAACACTTTCTCTGTGCCAGGCACTGTGCTAGGTACTTTTATGCATTTTATCTCCCTGACTCCTCGAAATAACCCAGAAGATGGGTGTGATCATTAGTTCAGAGAGGTTAAGTGACTTACATAGCTGATAAGTGTCAAACCCAGGTTCACCTTCAGATGGCAAGTTCATGCTCTAAACTCCTAGCCTACACTGCATCCTGCCTTGGGGCCCTGGAACACACCAAGTCCAAAGCTCCTAGTCCTTCTGGCCAGAACTAGAAAGTGAGAAAATTGAGGTTACTGGATAGGAGACCAACATAGAAAACCCACAGTGTGGTTATCTACCAGCAATAACCAATTAGAAAGTGTAAGTGTAACAGAAAAGAAGATAGGATTTGAAAACTATAAAGGCCGAGTAATCAACTAGCAAAAGAGGTATAGTAACTCAATGGAGAAAATACAAAATATTATTGAAGAACACACACATACACATACAAAAGAATAAATGAAGTTATATGTACCATGTTCATGGAAAGAAAGACTTAATATCATAAATACTTTAATTTTTCCCAAATTAACTTCATAAAATCAATGCTATCCCATTTGAAATTCCAATAGGATTTCTCATTAAACTTGGTAAACTGATTCTAAATTTCACACAGAAGAGTGAAAGTGAGAGAACAGCTAAGACAGATCTGAGATAGAACAAGGAAGGGGTCTAATCCTGATGAATATCCTGATTTATTACAAAGCTTTGATAATGAATGCATCCTGCTATTAGCACAGGAGTGGACAAATAAATCAACACCACAGAAAAGAGAGCCCAGAAACAGACCCAAGTTGTATTAGACCTTGGTGTATGATCACAAGCTATTACAAATTTGTAGGGGGAAGGATGGATGATTCGAAAATGGAGTTTGAAGAAGCTTTCCATATGGAAAAAACTAAAATTAGACCTTATCTCACGCCATACACAAAAATAAACGAGATGAATTAATGTCTTAAATGTGAAATACAACCTCAAAAGTTTGTAGAAGAAAAATAAGAGAATTTCTTTATGGCTTGGGATAGGGATTGCATTCTTAAGCAAGATGCAAAAGCTAGAAATCATAAAGGGAGAATATTGTTAAGTTTAAGCTCATCCAAATCAAATACTTTTGTGCAATAAAAAGCATTTACAAAGAAAATTTGAGCAAGAGTCTTTGGGAAGACATTTGCAGCATACATAACAGACATACGATTAACGTCCAAATATACAAAGAACTCCCATACGTCAATAAGAAAAAGACAAACAACCCAATGGAAAAATGGGGAGGAGAAATGAACAATTCACGTAAAAGGAAACAGGAATGGTGAGTAGCCACAAGAAAAGATGCTTAACCTCACTGCTTATCAAAGAAATGCAAAAGAAACAACAAAGAGATTCCATTTCATACCCATAAGATTGGCGAAAGTTGGAAGGTTTGACACTGTTAAGTGTTGGTGAGGATGTCAGAAAATGTGAACTCTCTGACACCGCAATTTGGCAATATCTACGAAAGTTGGAAATATGCGTACCAAGTGACCAGCAGTTCTGCTCTGGAGAATGAACCCTAGAGAAATCCTTGCACCAGAGTTAAGGAAACATCGAAGATGTTAAACTTGTAAATAACCCACATGTCTATCAGTAATTAAATAAATCAGTTATCTATTTACAAAGTAGAACACCATACCATAAACCAAATGGCACTGAGTTACATATATCAACATTGGATAAATATAAAAAAGTATAATTTTAATTTTTAAAAGTGTTATAGGTTGAAACGTGTCCCCCGAAAACACATGTTGAACTTCTAACCGCTGGTGCTGTGGATGTGGCCTTATTTGGAAATAGGGTCTTTGCACATGTGATCAAGTCACGGTGAGTCATTAGGATGGGCTCTAATTCAATATGACTGGTGTCCTTAGAAGAGGGAAATTTGGACACAGACACACAGAGAGGAGAATGCCACGTGAAGACAGAGACACCCAGGGAAAATGCCACGTGATGATAAAAGCAGAGATTGGAGGATGCAGCTCCGAGTCGAGGACCACGAAGGATTGCCGGCCACCATGGGAAGCTAAGAGGCAAGGAAGGATTCTCCCCAGGGTCTCAGAGGCAGCGTGACCTGCTGACACCTTGACTTCAGACTTCTAGCCTCCAAAACTGGGAGAGAATCAATTTCCGTTGTTTTAAGACACTTGGTTTGTGGTGCTTTGTTACGGCCGCCCTAGGAAACTAGTGCATAAAGTAAGCTGAAAAATGGCAAGTATAATATGACACCATTTATGCAAAATTTTTAAACGTACACAACAATACTGTGTATTGTTCATGGATTCTAAATATGACCTGGGAGGATACATACCAAATTCCTGATGGTGCTTGCTTCTGTAAGGAGGGGAAACGGAGCAAGGAAGGGGTATACAAAGGACTTCAGTTTTAAAATCTTCAACAACTGTTTCTTTTATAAAAAGTGTCTAAAGCAAAAATGATGGATTGTCTACTTTTGTTAACTCAGGGTGGTAGGTGTGTACGGGTATTTGTTACACTATATTCTCTGGGTTTTCTGTTATTGTTGAGTGTGAATCTATGACCATACATGTATCTGTGTACATAAGTGAACTTCAAATATTTGCTTAATGGATGTGTGCGTATGTGAGTATTTCTCACGATCCTGTTTGCTCTGGCTGCCATGCTGGCATCTTCTGCTGTGTGAACTCTTGTGGTGCCCCCTCGCATGGTAGGAGCAGCCTTGTCAGGGCTGCACCCAGTGACCGTGGGTGACAAGTGCTGCTTGATGGTATTCAGAGACCTGCATTCTTCCTTCCTCTCGCTGGGGCAGCTCTTGAATTTTCTGGATAGCAAACACCTCCAGAATGGGAGGCCACGAGGGCATGGGACTTACCTGGACCTGGCAGAGGCAGTGGCAGGGGCAGGGGCCGCCTTGCACAGGCTTCTCAGTCCACTCTGAATGCCTTGATTCGTAGAAGCCAGGACCACAGAGGGCAGATGCACTGAGTAAACATCTTCCCAAGAAAGCAGAAATGATCCAGTGCCAGGCAGGGCCAAGAGCTTGGGTTGGGCAGGGTCTGTCTCCACGGTGCACTGTCTCCTTTGAGACCATGGGCAAGAGGGTCCCATTGCTAAGCCACACACCAAGTAAGGGGGATGGACCAGAACAGGTTGACCAATGGCACGTGTCACCACATCACTCTCCTGCATCCGTGGAAGACATTACTAATCAATCACAGCACGTTTTACATCTGAGGTGCCATATAGACTCCAAATCCTTCTTAAGCAGACCTCTGGGACAGTCAGTCCTAGATCCATAGGAGATGAAACCCCCTGGGGTGGATGAGTCCTCAGGGACTTTCTGACTCGAATGTTCTGGGATCTCAACCGCTGGGTGGCGGTAAAACTCCCTGGAACCTTTCTCAGTTACCTCATCTGGAAAATGGGGACAAGAATTCCTCTGCGATCTGTTAGACTAAATGAGGCAGGAGACACAAAGTGCACTCACAGCAGACAGTCCTGAGCACGTGGGAAGGGTGTTTATGCCCTAGAAAGGACAGGAGAGGCTGGTACAGGAACTAGGTAGGTCCTAGGTCCATCCTCATTGTCTCCCCAGGCTGGGGGGTGGCACCCAAGATGTCCTGGGCTCCTGTGGGCACTGGGCGAGGTGCATTTCATTTCATGCTCACCCAAACCCTGCAAGGTTAAAAATGGTTATTTTAATGATGACAATGACAATAGCAAACAGACAGAGCTCTATGTGTCTTGCATGCTTATTCTAAGTTTCTACATATATTAGTTCATTTTACCCTCACAGCTACCCTATCAGATAGGACTGTATCATCCCCATTTTATAGACGAGAAAACCGAAAGCACAGGGTGGGTAAGTCACTTGCCCAAGCTCACACAGCTAGCAAGTGTCAGAACAAGAGTTTGGACCTAGGTCATTCTGAGTGTGAGTCTTTCCTGCCTTTCATAAGGAGGGTGCCGCCACTCCCATTTAACAGATGGGGAGATTGAGCCTGGGAGAGGACAAGTGCCACGTCATCCAGGCCTCCAGGTGAGCCACAGCAATTTCACCCCAGCTGGCCTGGCTTTTCCCCTGCACCATCTCAATTTGCCCTGGGACCTGCATGCTCTCAAGAAGGATAGCAGAGTGTAGGGGCTCCAAATGGGGCTTCTTTGAGCCTGCACGTATCCCATACAGAGCCCAGGACCCGGCTCCCTGGGAAAGGGTGAGGCTGCCACCTGGAATGATGGGGGCCCCTGCTGGGCCCATGTGGGCAGCCTCTTCGGGGCTGAGCAGGGGACAGGCTTGAGATCACCCGTGTGGCTGGGCGCCTCCTTAGGGTGTAGGAGTCGGCGGGGCTGGCCACCTTCTGCACTCTTGGAGCGGAGAGCTGGTGAGGAGGGAGGGTCATTTCTGGGCTGTGACCTGATTATGCACAAACCTCCTCCTTGGAGCCCAGATCCCTGTGGCTCCTCCCACGGGTTATTTAGACCCGTCTCTGCACAGAGCAGACACCTCCATGGAGTCCACGCTGGGGGCGTGGGGACCGGCTTCTGAGCGCAATTATCAGAGGGAACTTCAGGAGCTGGGCCAGGCTGGCACTGAGCCCATGTGCATGTTGCAAACACATGTGCTCGCATGCACACACACACAGACATGCGCATGCATACACACATGCACACCCGGCTCACACTCTCATGCCATCACCCACAGACGCTCTCAGTCACTACACAACTCCCTCCCACATCCACATACACTCATATTCACATCCATACCCTCACACTCAGTCTCTAGTTCACACGCAATGCAGTCACTCACCAGAGACCATGGGGTGGAAAGATCCTGGCTCAGAAGTCTCTTAGGCCCAGTTTTCAATACCAAGACTTCTCAGCTGTGTGACCTTGAACGAGGCACTCCGTCTCTCCCAGCCTTACTCTCCTCATCTGTAAAATGGGCATAGTAATCCAGTAGAAACCCCTCAGCTAACCTGATCGAACCAAGCAGTTGACTAGGTAATCCAAAGTTTGGCTAAGAAAGACAGTCATTAAAAATGGATCCATAAATACCTTACACATTTTGTTCTAATACAGCAGTCAGTGTAGACCAAAGCTACTGCTTTGCGTTCAGGTCCTTCCTCTGGCCAGAGTTCTAGTTTGTCTGTTTCGCAGGCACCCACAGAGCATTGCTAAAGATTTCCAGTTCTTTTTTTTTCTTTTTAAATGGAATGCAAGGACTCTTGTGAAGCAATTTGAATTTGGAATTCTACATTGTCATTATCTCCTCCCACCCCAAATCTCTCCCAAAACTAAATCAACAGATTTATTTTTAGCAATTCTTCTTCATTGCATATTTCCAAAGCATTAGACATGGTTTTCTCAAAACATTACTTTCTTTTTTTTTACATTCAGATTTCACTATTTTTTTGTTTTATTTAGCTAAATTATATAATTACAACAATAAATACAAATTGGCCACACCTTTTTGGAAACAAACTCTCCTGATTCTGGTAGTTCACAACTCAGCCAGTGGGGACAGAGCTTGAATTGGATGGAGAATGTTCTAGAACTTTGAGCCATTAGCGTTGATGGGCAGCATCAATATGTCTTGACCAGGGGATGGAGGGTAGCCGTTAGTCCAGTAAATCGGTTAAAAGCAGGTCAGTTAAGGAAACTTCTACTGGACACATGTCACAGACTATTGGGAGCATCAGAAACAACTTAGGTCTGTGGCCCAGCAAATGGGGCACTCAGTGACCTGAGCTCTGGCTGCTGCCCTGCATCCCCAGGCCCCTTGCACATCCTGTCCTAGCAGTTGTCACCCTGGCTTGTGAGGGTCAGTGACTGACTCCTTGCACTGTGGGGGCTTCCTGAGGGCACGGTCTCCTTCTTCTCAGTTTCCTCAGACCCCAGTCCTGGGGTTTGATGTGTCCACACAAAGACTCATACACGAATGTTCACAGTAGCATTGCTCATAATAGCCCAAAATTGTAACCAGCCTAAATGTTGATCAGCTGGTAAATGGACAGACGAAATGTGGTATATCCATACAATGGAACGTTACTCATCAATTAAAGGGGATAAACTACTGACATATACTATATCATGGATGGACCTTGAAAACATTATGCTAAGAGATAGACGCCAGATACAAGAGACCACATATTGTATGATTCCATTTATATGAAATGTCCAGAAAAGGCAAAGATATGGAAACAGAAAGACTAGTGGATACCTGTGGCTGGGAGTGTGTGAATGGGGATCAACAGTAAATAGTCATGAAGGATCTTATGGAGAATGAGAATGTTCTAAAATCAATTTATGGTGACGGTTGCACTGACTGGTAAAGTTACTGAAAATGATTGAAATGTGTGAATTTTGCGATATGTAAAGTGTATCTCAATAAAACATCACACAACCATATACCAACCAACATGAATTGGGTATTTACCATATGTCATGTGCCACAACTTATAAGGTAGTTGTATTAAGGTAGTGACACTAATTTCTCTCTGATGGATGGGGAAACCACGATACAGAGCATAAGTGACTTGCCTGCAGCTGCTAAGTGGTGGAACAGGAGATCCAACCTGTTGGGTCACTGAGGTCAGTCTCATTATTCCCATTTTACAGAGGAGAAGATGGAGGCAGACGATTGTCACTTGTCTTGCAGAGGTCACTGCTGGTTGGTGGCACTACCTGGATGCTGTCCCATCATGGCGGTGGGACAGCAGCACAGGCTCTCTTAAGCACTCATTGACTGCCTACGCATGCTAAGCGACAGTTTCCCCGTGCCTTTACCCCACAGGAGAGCCTTTGTGAATATTTTGTTGTCTAACCTTCCATATAGCATTTTTCTGTGCATAATCAAGATCTGTAGTAGTAACAACTTTTTCAAAAATGGCATCATCATTGTATACATGCGGTTTTGCAACTTTCTTGTTTTTGTGCAACAATGTTATGACCATTGTGCCATATCTGTAACAACCTCACTTAAACAAGATTGCTGCATGGTATTCCACAGTACAGATGTCTCAGAATGAATTTAATCCCCTATTGAGGGATGTCTACATTGTTTCTAATCTTGCCAAGTTATGAGCAATACTGCAAGGAACATGCTTATATGCACATATTTCTGTAGGTTAAATTTCTAAAAGCCGCACTGCTGGCTCGAAGAGTATACGCATTTTTAATTTTAATAGATATCCTTAGAGTAGAACTGTAGTGGCAGCCCAGCCACCCCAGACTTCATCAGCCTATAAATACAAATGCCATCCCATTGACTTTAGCCCCCAAGTCCCATCTGGTCCTGGTCCCTGCCTAGTTGCCTACAAGACTTCAGCCATGACACCAGTCTCTCCAGTTGTTTGGTTTGTCCCCAGGGATGGGAGGACTGGCAAGCACTCAGAACACGACATTCTGCTCCAGATGCCACATGGTCATTTGCCAGCCATTCAGGGGAGGAGTGGCCTCCCTGTGCTCGTGCCCCTTATGTTCTCTTGGCTGCCAGGCACAGCAAGATTGTCCTTTGCTGTCCCCTGCTGCCAGGAGCCCTCAAGCTATCCAAATTGCATTCTAGTTTGGAGGGGAGACATGGGGGTTAGGGGAGGGGAGCAGGCTTTCCCTTTCTCCACCTCTGGGTCTCTGGGTCACTCTTTGAATGCTGCCCAGCATTACCTAGGTCCAGGGCCTCAACGGATCTATCCCAAATCCAGTTCCTTCAATCTCTTGGGCTGATCTTCTCACACAGAGACCTATAGAAGACAGGATAATTGCTCCCAGCTCTTCACTCTCTGTCTGTAACAGGATTACATGGTCACACCCTTTGCCACGCAACTTTGCAGTGTCTGCCAGTGGAGAAGGCGGTGTACATCTGGCTTGCTTTGGGGTTGGGCCTGGTGACCTGCTTCAGCCAGTGAAAATTGAGCAGTCATGATGGGAGCAGAGCTTTAAAGGTACTTGTGTCATTTGCCTGGCCTCCTGAGCATCAGCCATCCATCATAAGAGAAGTATGAGAAGTAGCTGCTGCTCCCAGAAGGAGAGACACACAGAGCAGACTTAAACTTGACCTGTGGCCTAGGAGCCAAACCCAGCCAACACCAGGAAAGCCTGGCAGAGCTGGCATAGCCACAGGCTCAGGAGTAAAAAGTAAACACGTTGTTATTTGTCATTGAGTTTGGGGGTTGTTTGTTATGCAGCTTTATCATAGCAATAACTGACTGATACAGACCTGAAAACCATTGTTTTTGCTACAAGGTCCTTGAACATCCACTCTCTTTCCTCGAGGATCCTCTGCATCCAAAATAACTTCTCCTTCTTATTCGACTGCCACAACCATAAAATTAAAACTTCCATGACTTCAACTCATGCTAAGGATGACGGGTTTGGCAGCTCCATACCAACCAGACTCTAATTTCTGTTTTGGGCTTAGCTGCTACCTGATAATAGCAATAACTATTCTTCTTCAGGAATTCTTAGCATAAAAGACCCTGTCCCAACCATGATCTTCATTGATGTGTCTTCTCCATGCCTCTTCCTTCCTCTCTGCTGCAGACAAATTGAACATCTCCTTGCCTTCAGGTTTCATCTTGCTCACCTCCAGGACTCTCTCAACGTGCTCTCCTTGCCTAGAATATCCCTCTTTCCCATCTCCAGATGTCTAAACCCTACCCATCCTTTCTTTTTTTGACGTTGTGGTTAAGTATAACATAACGTAACCTAACATAAAATTTACCATCTTAACCATTTTTAAGTGTACAGCTCAGTAGTGTTAAATACATTCACATTCTTGTGCAACCAATCTCCAGAACTCTTTTCATCTTGTACATCTGAAATGTCTCTACACCCATTAAACAGCAACTCCCCATCCCCCCCTCCTCCAGCCCCAGGCAACCAGCATTCTACTTTCTGCCTCTAGGAATTTGATTACTCTGGTACCTCATGTAAGTGGAATCATACAGTATTTGTCTTTTTGTGACTGGCTCATTTCACTTAGCATAATGTCTTCAAGGTTCACCCATGTCGTAGCATGTGTCAGAATTTCCTTCCTTTCTAAGGCTGAATAACGTTTTATTGTATGTATATACCACATTTTCTTTATCCGTTCATCTGTCAATGGACACTTGTGTTGCTTCTACCTTTTGGCTGTTGTCAATAATGCTGCAATGAACACGACGACGTAGCTATCCCTTTGAGACAGTGATTTCACTCCCTTCGGATATAAATGCAGAAGTAGAATTGCTGGATCATATGGTAATTCTATTTTTAATTTTTTGAGGAACTTCCGTACTGTTTCCCACAGCGACTGGGCCGCTTTATATTCCCACCAACAGTGCACAAGTGTTCCAATTTCTCCACATCATCTCCAACACTTGTGATTTTATATATTTTTTTAACGGTGGCTGTCATAACGGGTGTGAGGTGGTATCTCATTGTAGTTTTATTAGCACTTCCTAATATATCCTACCCATTCTTCACATCCTAGACCAGATGTCACCTCTCCATGTAGTATTCCCGTATCTTCCTGTCTCCACACAATTCCTCTTAGAGTAGGACCTCTTTCTCTCTCTGTCTCTCTCTTCCTCCCTCCTTCCCCCCGACCCCCAACCCTCTCTCTTTATTTTTATCCTTTGATTCCTAATGACTATTATTTGAGTCTCTTTGAAGGCCCTGATGACTTGCATTCTTGACTACCTCTGTCTCCCCTACCAGACTGTAAGGTGGGCAGGGAACTTGGTTGAGTCACCTCTGGGTCCCCAGAATGCAGTAGAGAGTTCTGCACAGAGTGGGTTCAAAGGGTTTTTGGAGTGACTGAATAAATGGATGGGTGGATACACTATGGTCAGAAGGAGATAGAAGCATGAATGAGTGGGAGGACAGATGGGGAGATGAATGAGACGGATGGAAGATGGAAGTGTGAATGATGAGAGGACATCTGTGTTATCTCCATCAAATGCTCTCCTGTCACTTCTAGACATTGAGCACTTTCACGATTCTATTTATGGGACCTCCAAAGGCAACCCCCTTTGGGACCTCTTCTATTTCTCTTGAACTGATTCAAACCGGACTTTTTACTCTTCTGATTCACGCCCCCAGCTCCATGTCACCAAGCAAGGGGGAAAGAATGCCTGAAATCCAGCCCTCCTTCTGCTTGCCAAGCTGTGTCCTGGTAAGAGCTTCATCTACCAATAGGAAGAGGCATCTTTTCCTTTACGCACAGTGTGTTCCTTGCAGCCAAACTTGTAGGGCTGTGACGGCTCAGAGGGGTGCCTTTTCCTAATTTGGATGGAGACATCTGTTAGGGGACAGGTGGCTCTGTTCCCACAGGTTTCCTCTTCGGCCCTGTCCCTCTCCTTTTCTTCTTCTTCTTCCTCTTTCCCCTCTTCCCTCTTTGCCCTCAACAACCCCTGCCCATTTCTTCTCCCCTCTTCACTCTTCCCTTCTGCCACATGGCTGGCGGAAATAGTCAGGATTTTGGATTTAGATCAACTATGGTTTTGAGCTGCTAGATCTTTGATCAACTCTCTGTACCTCTCTGAGCCTCAGTTTCCCCATCTGTAAAATGGAGCCAATAGTTCCCAACCATCATGGTTATTGTGTAAATTAAATGACATAATGTGTGCAAAGAGTCCCCATAACAGGACGACAAAAAAGGTGGTTATTGCTTTTGTCGATGCTGTTGTCATCATCAGCTTCTCTTACATTTATAAAACTATTGCAGTGACTACCAAAAAAAAAAAAAAAAAGAACTGCCATTCATATCAGGACACATTGTAAATATGCATCTATTGCATTCCTTCTACCCTTTCCCTGGAGCACTTCTTCTTTTTCCATTGAACCTTTAATCTTTGACAAGTGTCTTTTAAATAAAATGCCAGGCACAGGCCCACGGTGACATCATAAAAAGAAAAGAGAGTCTTTCTGTTTTTAAATGTTTGTCATCGCTTCACTCAGCCACCACCTGTTGCCATTATGAAAGCTTCGTGATCTAGTCTTTAGTTTCGATGACGTGTGGTCGTGAGGGCCAGCCCACGTGTGACTTCACGAGGGGCAGGGATGCGCTTGGTCGTTTGTCTCTGTAGCTCCAGTGCCCAGGACGGGGCCTGGCACAGAGGAGGCTCCTGTAAGGGTTTGTTGAATAAAGGAATGAACAGTGCGGCTGTTGGGCATGTGCTGTCAGCCCTCTACCCATGTCCCTTCAGCCTATCCTGAGGTCACCTATGGACTGCTCCCTGCAAGCTGGGGGCTTTCTCTGTCTCTCCACCTGAGGATGTTCTGTGGTCATGCTCAGCCCGTCTGGGGCAGTCAGAAGTGCTGGAGATCCCCTGCTCTAGTAGCAATCCAGGGAAGGAACTGGCGGACAAATACCTCAGCTTCCTTGCCCCTCAGCTGGACACTTTTGAGTCACATTCCATGTAGTCTCTTGAGGATGCTCGGTGGAATTAAGTCCCAGCCCACAGTGGTCACCCCTGCATGAAGGCAGCCTTTATCAGCTTTGCTCCCTTCCCTATCTCACTTCCCTACTCCCCTACCAGGTTTCCTGAGATCATCTCCCAAATAAACTATTTTCACCCAAGTCATTGTCTTGAGGAGCCCAAACTAAGACAAATAATAGGAAAATTTTGTGTTTCAGTAAATAAATCCCTCAACCTAGGAAAGCTAATTTATTTGAGTAGTTTTGAATCAACCCATTGTTCTTGGGGACACAAACAATTATGGCGTTTTATCCAGGCATTTATAATCTCCCCCGATCCTCTAAATGCACGAGAACTTTTCTGTATGTAAGAAATCTGAACCAGTCTTACTCCAAATTATAAAGTACACTTTCAGTAAACATCTCAGGGTGACTTGAAACAGTCAAAGTGTTTCCAAGAAGTGATCATGTGTGGAGGAGCTGTGCAGATGGACACATACACTGGTGGGAAGAAGGCAAATTCTACAATCAGATAAGCCTGGCTCAAATCCCAGCTCTGTACCTTCCAGCTGGGGCCTTGGGCAAAGAGGTTGTGTCTCTCTGAGCCTCAGTATCTCTATCTGCTCAGAGAAGATGTAAATAATCCCGACCTCATCAAGCAGGTGTGATAATCAGAGCAGACAATGGAAGTAAAAGCTCTTTGAAAGCTGCAAAGCAGGATTCTCGTAGTTGTTGTGATGATTATTAAATGTCAAGGCAATAAAGTAGAGAGCAGTGGTGAAGAATGTGGGCTTTCGAATCAGAGGAGCTCACATCTGGGTGTATCACCCAATAGCTGGGTGACTGATGAGAAGTCCCTTTGCCTCCTTGAACCTCAGTTTCCTCCTCTATAAAATGGAGATGATAATTCTATGCAGGGATCTCAAACATTTTGGTCTCTGGGCTCCTTTACACTCTTAAAACTTATTGGAGATCAAAGAGTTTTTATTTATGTTGATTACATTTATTGATATTTACTATATTAACATTAAAACTAAAATTTTAAGGGGCTGGCCTGGAGGCCTAGTGGTTAAGTTCACATGCTCTGCTTCAGCGGCCTGGGGTTCTCAGGTTCGCTTCCTGGGCGTGGACCTACACATCACTCATCAAACCATGCTGTGGCGGTGTCTCACATACAAAATAGAAGAAGACTGGCACAGATGTGAGCTCAGGGACAATCTTCCTCAAGCAAAAAGAGGAGGATTGGCAATGGATATTGGCTCAGGGCCAAGATTCCTCACCAAAAAAACCCAAAAAGACAAAAAACTAAAATTTTAAGAATATTTATCCATTAATTTATTGAAAAGGAACAATAATAAAGCCATTACCTATTAACATAAATAGCACAATTTTGTGAAAAATAGCTATGTTTTACAAACAAAAGTCTGGTGAGATGTGTGGCATTTTTTCACATTTTGCAAGTCTCTTCTATGTTTGGCTTAAAATAAGAAAACTAGATTCTTACATTTGCTGTGGCATTCAATTTCTTGTGATATATTGTTTTGGTTGAAGTATATGGAAAAAAATCTGATCTCATGCAAATATGTAGTTGGAAAAGAGAGGAGTATTTTAATAGCCTCTTCAGATAATTATGGATATTCTTGTTTGATACTACACCAAAACTGACAAGTAGTAGTTTTTTAAAGGTTAGTTGCAATGCAGACTCTGAGTCATCAGTGAACTTTTCATATTCTGTTTCATAAAAATCCATTGGTCTTGCATTTTGAATGGATCTTTTCCCTATGCATGATTTTGTAACATCATACATTGTCATTTAGAAAATATTGGTTGACTGTATTATGCAGGTTTTCCAAATATTGACACATCTCAATTTACAATATTTTAAAAAATCACACTTGAAACATCTCACTAGTCTTAAAGGACAAGGAAGCTATGAAACTCAGTTTTCGCTTGAAAGATCAAATTCTATCATTGGCAACAAACACAAACAGTTGTTTTCTTTGATATGGCAGCCTCACTTCTTCCATTTTTGAAGAAATGCCTGCCAAATACCCAAGTCTGATTAACCAAAATTTATCCACCACTTGAAAGAACTTTCAAGTAAAAATGGTGTTCTATGAACAAAAGTGGCTGGCTGAGCTTGCAACTCAAACAATTGCACAAATGCTTCTCCTTAAGACATCTTAGTATTGAAATATGCAACAGAAGGGCTTTGTGGGCACCTCCCATTTTTTCACACAGCATATTAAAAAAATGTGCACTCCTGAGTGGAGATTTAATAATTTTAGCATTTTTTACTGATTCATCAGGGATATTTCTTTAAACTGTGGTGTGTGGTGGTGAAGAATGCAATGACTATTGGTACAGTTTAGTGGCACTTTCTTAAATCATTCAAACCACCCTATGCTTGTGCATCTTCAGTGCATTGTCAAATCACGACAAAAAGGTCAAAGAACTTTTAAGTATTACTATGAAAATAGTTGACTTGGCAACCCTCCGAAAGAGTCTTGGGGATGTCTGGGGTCTGCAAATCACACCTTGAAAATTGTTGACTCTATTTAGTGAGATGTTGTAGAGACTAACCTGTGATCATATGTTTAAATGTCTGGCTCAGAGCTGGGCATGAAGTAGGTGCTCAACCAAAATGGTTTCCTTTTCTTCTCCAGCTGTGCCCCCAGCGACCTCTTTCTTTAAGAGAGTTGTTATTCAACTCCTCCCTTTATTCCATTAGTTAGAACTAACAGAACCAGTCTTCCTCTCATCCACTCTCCCACATCTAGGAGACTCAGGGACACCCAGGAAGACCTAACTCTGAGGTTGTTTGACTCACAGAATCCACAGAGAATTCACTGATCACGTAATGATCCATATTGTTGGAGCTGCCCAATGTCTGAGTCCTAATCTGACTCTGAGAGAGATGCTTTGACAAATATTTTATAAGCCTTAATTTTATAATATATTCTGTAGTCTTCTCCCAATTCTGCCCTCTTATACCTTGATAATCCACCTCAAAAGAGGAAGGAGGAGAAATTTCTATTACTATCTTGCCCAAGGATATTGCTTATGCTATGTTTTCCACAAGTTAAAAGTAAGCACTTTTGAAGATTCCAAAGATTAGCCAAACTTTACATATCAATGAGGCTGGTTTCTCTCAGAAGGATGCTAATAACAGCAATATTCTAAAGCGGTTAGATCGAACGATAGAGAGAGCAAAGGAACCATAGGGAATCATTATGTAAATTTCCGGCCGTTCAAAGCTTTTGTAAACATTAGGAAAGTGCTTCTTGTCTGAGTTCACTTCCAATTCTGCTTTATTGTCAAATTTCATTATTACTAATATCTCTCAATTCCTTCCTTCTCCTTTGCAGATATCTCTAAGAAAGTTGAATGGGATCCTAGTCCTTCGCATGTTGTTATGAATCCTATTGCTTTCCCAACATCCAAGATGATCCATCTCCATGAGAGTAATAGAATTTCTCTGGAGGTTAAGGGAGAAATAAGCTATTTGAGAGCCTTAGGCCACCAGGAGAGAGCAAGCCAGGCAGATGCTTTAGGTATCAATGAGGTAGCAGGGCTGCGTGTGAGAATGGAGTTGGCAGACAGTGGGAGGGGTAGCTCAGAAAGGGTAGAGGTAAGATCTTAAGGGCACATTTGGTTGAATTTTGTGAATTGCTAGAGGCTGACTTCTTAATCTGACCTGGAATTGAGTGCCATGCTGGTACCTTTCTTTCCTTTCACTTCTCCAGGGACAGGCTGGCCTTCTGGGTCAGAATTTCTTCCACGGGCCATCAGTAAGTCTCTGTGCAGGACATCCATTCAATAAATATTTCTTCAGAAGCTTTTCTATTTCAGGCTCTGAGTTGGATGTTTGGCATGTGGACGTTGCTCAGCCTCTTTTCCTGCCCTCGATAGCTCTTCATCTTGTAGGGCAGTGAGATCATCAAATTTAACTCATAGTGGTAAGGTTTATGACCAAGGGGTGTCCAAGAGGCTGTGAGCCCAAGATCAACTATTCTGCCCATGCTCTGATATTACAGTGGGTCTTGAAGGATAAGTAGGAGTCTGATGGGCAGAGAAAGGCCCTTCTAGGCAAAAGCACATGCAAAAGCCTGTGGAGGTGTGAAAGAACATAGCTTACTCAGGGTGTATGGGACATTACAAGATCAGTCGGAAATGGGAAGAGATGGGGCGAGCATGGAAAGGTGGAAAGAGACCAGGTGGTGAAAAACCGTGAAGGTTGGACAGGGAGGAGACATCAGCCAGATGGTAGGGGCCAAACTCAAGTTTGGGTTTGCTGAACACTCAAGGTACCAACTTAAGAACGAGAAGTCCCCAGCCCTGACCGGGAGCATCTTATATATTTCTTGCTGGAGTAGAAACTAGTTCCGGGATGTCGGAAGCTCCAAAGCAGTTGGATGGGGCAGGCACATGACATTCCTGGCTGTGAAAGGCAGGGATGAGAAAAGAATAATTCGATGCATATCCAAGTCTTCCAAAGCAATGCAAGTCTCATTCCACAAACATTTGTTTAGCTCCTACTGTATGCAAGATGGAGACTATCAGTATGTTCAAGCCAAAGGTCAAACTCCCACGCTGTGAGCTGGGCTCTAGTCTCAGCTCTGCCATCGATTTGGTGCGTGGACTTGGGCAAATTGCTTCTCCTTTTTAGGCCAAAGTTTCCCCATCAATACAATGTGGGAGCTTGATTTGAAAATTTTGATTGTGACTTCTGGCTCTCATGGTCTGTGACTCTGACTTGCTCTCTGATCTTCGGCAAACCCCTTCCCCTTTCTAGGCCTCAGTTTCCTCATCTGTAAAATGGGAGGTAGGGCTAGATTCGGCTCAAGATACATGGAGCCTGTGTGATGGACACCCAAATCTCCCCCTCCCCCAGCCCAGGGTCCCGAGCCATCCCTCCAGCACACTTTAGCTTCCTCTACATTTCTCATCAAGATGCAACATACTTTAAATAGCATCTGCATGACTGGCTGGTTTTTTTCTTCCCGGAGAAGCTCTCTACAAAGTGTGCCAAGTGGCAGCTGTCAGGGCCGAGGTGGCATTTCCCTCAGTGATGCTGACAGCAGCTGTCCCAGCGCAGGCTGAATGGAATGGAAATGACATCATGTTTATTCAGGAAAGACGTTTCCAGACCCAGATCAGTGTCAGCAAGATGCTAGGATGCTCGAGGAGGAAAACACGCCCGAGACCAGTCACTGGCTCTCTTCTCCTGGAACACACACTGCACCACACACCACGCATCTCCCACACCTCCCCTCTTACACATACACACAGCGCATATCATGTCCTGCAAACCCACACCACTCCACGCAAACAGATCTCCGCATATACCGTGCCCCCTCACATATACACACAAACACGTACCAATACATGTTACACACTCCCCCCACACACATATCACACAAACATATATCAATACATGCCTCAATGATAGCACACACATAGGCACCACGTGCTCACAGACACACTAACGCCCAGAGGCGTATACAGATGTACATGGTCTCTCCCAGTCTCCATACAGACAGCCACAGAGCATATACACACTCAGGTAGGGGCAGAGCCGTTGGGATGGGGAAGAAGCTACAGGTGCTGAAATGCAGAATCTGATCTTTTTTTTTTTCTCTGTCTCTTCTCTAAAATGGGTGTTGTACCACCTAGTCCTAGGGCTGTTTCAAGGACTGACAGCAGAGGCAATATGTTATTCTAGGAACATCCCAGGCCCTGGAGTTAGGCAGAATTTCAATTGAGTGCAGATCATGAATTCTAGCTGTGATCCTAGGCATGTCATTTAACTACTCTGAACCTGTTCCCACAGCAGTAAAATGGGATGTTTTGAAAAATGGGATGTATAGAAAGCTCTGAAGACTCCACCAAAAAACTGTTAGAACTAATAAACAAATTCAATAAAGTTGCAGGATACAAAATCGGTATACAAATATCAGTTACATTTCTATATTCTAACAATGAGCTATCTGAAAAAGAAATAAAGAAAACAATCCCATTCATAATAGCATCAAAAAGAATAAAATCATTAAGAATAAATTTATTAAGGAAGTGAAAGATCTGTACACAGAAAACTATAAGACATTGATGGAAGAAATTGAAGAAGACACAAATAAATGCAAAGATATCCTGTGTTCATAGATCGAAAGAATTAATATTCTTAAAATGTCTATACTACTCAAAGCCATGTATAAAGTCAATGAAATCCCTATCAAAATTCCAATGGTATTTTTTTATAGGAATAGAAAAAACAATCCTAAAATTTGTATGGAATCATAAAAGACCTGGATAGCCAGAGCAATCTTGAGAAAGAAGAACAAAGCTGGAGGCATCACACTGCCTGATTTCAAACTACGCTATAAAGTTATAGTAATCAAAACAGTCTGGTACTGGCATAAATATAGATGCATAGACCAACAGAACAGAATGAAGAGTCCAGAAATCAACCCATGCATATATGGTCAGTTAGTATTTGACAAGGGAAGCAAGAATACTCAGTGGGGGAAATGATGTTGGAAAAACTGGATATTCACAGGCAAAATAATGTAACTAGATCTCTATCTTATACTACTCACAAAAATCAACTCGAAATGGATTAAAAACTTAAATGTAAGACCTGAAACCATAAAACTGAAAGAAAACATAGAAGAAAAGCCCCTTGACGTGGGTGTTGGCAATGAGTTTTTGGATATGACACCAAAAGCACAAGCAACAAAGGCAAAAATAAACAAGTGGGACTACATCAAATTAAAAAGCTTCTGTACAGCAAAAGAAACCATCAACAAAATAAAAAGAAAACCTATGGAATGGGAGGAAATATTTGCAAATCATATATCTTATAAGGGGTTAATATCCAAAGTATATAAGGAAGACATACAACTCAATAGCAAAAAACCCAAATAACCCGGTTTAAAAATTGGCAAATGACCTGAATAGACATTTTTCCAAAGCAATATACAAATGGCTATCAGGTACAGGAAAAGGTGTTCGACGTCACTAATCATTAGGGAAATGCAAATCAAAACACAATGAGATGGCACCTCACATCTGTTAGAATGGCTATTATCAAAAAGACGAGAGATAATAAGTGCAGATGAGGATGTGGAGAAAAGGGAACCCTTGTGCCCTGATGGTGGGAATGCAAAATGGTGCGGCCACTATGGAAAACAGTATGGAGGTTCCTCAAAAAATTAAAAATAGAACTACTGTTTGGTTCAGCAATCGTACTTCTGGGTTTACATCTGAAGGAAGGGAAATCACTATCTCAAAGAGACATCTACACCCTCTTGTTCAATGCAGCATTATTCACGACAGCCAAGGTCTGGAAACAACCCAAGTGTCCACCAATGGATGAACAGATTTTTTTTAAATTGAGATATATATAAAGGAATACTATTCGGCCACAGAAAGGAAGGAGATCCTGCCATTTGCAACGACATGGATGAACATTGAGGGCATTATACTAGGTGAAATAAGGCAGACAGAGAAAGACATATACCATATGGTCTCATTTATATGTGGACTCTAAAAAACCAGAACTCATAGAAACAGGGAGTAGATTGGTGGCTGCCAGGGGCGGGGTGTAGGGGAAATGGGTGAAGGTGGTCACAGGGTACAAATTTCCAGTTATAAGATGAATAAGTACTGGGGATCTGATGTACAGCACGGTCACTATAGTTAACAATACTGTACCATATATCTGAAAGTTGCTAAGAGAGTAGATCTTAAAAATTTTCACCACACACACCGAAAACGTACTATGTGAGGTGATGGATGTGTTAACTAACCTTATTGTGGTAAACATTTCACAATATATATGTATATCAAATCATCACATTGTACAACTCAAACATACACCATGTTATATGTCAATTATATCACAATAAAGCTGGAAAAAATAAAATAAAATGAGATATTTTGGATACCTATTGCTGAATAACAACTACCCCCAAATCTTTGTGGCTTAAAACAATGGCTATTTATTATTTCTCATGATACTATGGGTGGCCCAGGCAGTAATTCCGCTCCACTTGTATAAGGTGAAGCTCTGAGAGGCACAGAAGATCCAAAATTGCCTCCCTCCCAGAGCTGGCAGTGGATTCTGACTGGAATCCCTGGGCTGTTGGTCAGGGAGCTTGGTTTCCTTCCACATGGACATCTCCATGTGGCTGCTTGGGCTTTCTCACAGCATGGTGGCCGGGATTCAAGGAGAAGCATTTCAAGAGGTGAAGAGGGAAGCTATAGATCTAAGGCTTAGCCTAGGAAGTCATAGTGTCATTCTACTACATTCTACTAGTCAAAGCAAATCACAGGGCCAGTTCAGAGTCAAGGGGAGGGAAATAGATGCCACCTTTTGATGGGAGAGTGGCAAGGTAACATTTCAAAAGAGTGTGGAGGATGGGAGAGAGGTCATTGAGGTCCTCTTTAGAGACACAATCTACCACATAAGGATGACCATTTCTCTCTCAAAATCGAATGTGTACAAAATGCTCACCGTCCCCACCCAATGTGAGTCTCCTTCATCTGAGATCTGAGACAATCTTCGTGTCCCTATCACAGGGAGCTTGACTTTGGCCACCAGCGGGTGGTGTGGTCAGGGGTTTGGAACCAGCTATGAACCTGACATCTGCCTGTGGAAGCCTCTGGCTAATTGTTCAAGTGGAAAGGGGCAGGAGCACGTCCCTTTCTCTCTCTGAGCCTCGGTTTCCTCATCTAGACAGGATCAAGCACATAGTAGAGGCCTGGTGGTGGCAGCCATTGCTTATAGTGACTAAAGTCATTATTATTCCAGTGCCAGGGCTGGAACAGGGCCACCTTGAATTCCCAGCATTAGGACTTTACAGCCCCTGAGGCAGTAAAGAAGGGGCAAGATCTCGGGACACAACAGAGGCTCCACCCCACCAAACAGGGCTCCCCCTAAATGGGTTTAGCCCTCCCTTCTCTACCCGCCCCGGCCCAGCTCCCCAGCTCAGAGTAGTCTGCAGATTCTACTGCGCACTCTGTCTTCAATATGACTTTCCCGCTGCTAAAAAAATAACTAATGGCTATCATTTATAGAGCGCCCACTGTGTGCCAGGCACTTTTATTATTTGTGTCACTGAAACCCGACTATGATTCTTTGAGATAGGGAGTCTTGTTTCCATTTGATACACAAGGAACCTGAGATTAAGAAAGGCACAGTGTGGGGCTGGCCCCGTGGCCGAGTGGTTAAGTTCACGCGCTCGGCTGCAGGTGGCCCAGTGTTTCACTGGTTCGAATCTTGGGCATGGACGTGGCACCGCTCATCAAACCACGCTGAGGCAGCGTCCCACATGCCACAACTGGAAGGACCCACAACGAAGAATATACAACTATGTACCGGGGGGCTTTGGGGAGAAAGAGGGAAAAAAATAAAATCTTTAAAAAAAAAAAAAAAAGAAAGGCACAGTGACTTACGTAAGGTCACAGAGTCAGCTATGGCAGAGCTCCTGCCTCTGATGCTGCTATTCCCACCCTAGCACCGATGGCGCTTAGCCTCCTGGGTCGCCACTCATTCTAAGATGGGTCCAAGATGGCAGGAAACACTGTTGAGATTGGGGGCTGCTGCGGGCAGGATGGGACCCTCTTCTCTACCCATCTTTTGCACTTGGCTGGGGATAGTTTAAAAACACAGGGTCTTGAATCAGAGGGTCCTGGGTTCGAATACCAGCATTGCCACTTTCCTGGGCAAGTGACTTCACCTCTCCGAGCCTCGCTTTTCTCATCTGAAAAATGGTGATACTCAGAGTACCTACTCCTGGGCTTGTTGCGAGGATTCAACAAGATAATATATCCACAAGTACAGAGTTTACACATGGTGGTGGTGGGGACGTAAATGAAACAAGATTAGCATAACATCGATAGCTGTTGAAGCTAGAGTGTGGGTACGTGGGAGTTCATTATACCATCCTATTTTTGTGTGTTTGAAATCTTCTATAATAAAAAAATTTTTTAAGAGTTTATCCCAGCGCCTGCCACTAACGTTAGCTATTCTTGTAAGTGGAGCCTGTTCTTGGAAGGCAGAGCTAGGGTAAGAGTGGGTGAGGATAGGAGGAACTTTTCCAGGAGAGGACCACACCCAGTTCCAGCCTCAGGGGAGCTGGGGATGTCACTATCATGCAGGGTCACTGTCACTTTAAGACAGGTGCTGCCACCCGAAGGGTCAGAGGGAACTGCTGAAAGATTCACTGACTTGCCTTCTTTGTCTAGTCTCCTCCTTGTGCCACCCACCTCCCTACTCCTGATAAGGTCCTACTCGTCCCCCACCCCTACCTCAGATGGCCTGGGTCCTCCCTGCTCCATCCTGTCACTGTGCCCAGAATGAAATGGTGATATCCTTGCTTCAGTCCCTCTTTTTGTTCCCATCTGTTTTTCTTCTTTCTTTTTTAAAACAGCACTATTGAAATATAACTCACACATTGGCCATTGTATAGCTTCTTTGAAGAAATGTGTATTTAGATCCTTGTGCAATTTTTAATTGGGTTATTTGTCTATTTATTTTTGAGTTGTAAGCATTCTTTATATATTCTGGATACCAATCCCTTATCAGATATGTGATTTGCAAATATTTCCTCCCATTTCTGGGCTCATTTCCTCTCTTAAGTTGGAGTCTCTCCTTCCAGATTCTTCCCTGATCCCAGCTCTGCCAAATCCTGGAAACTTCCCTGGGAGATGCTGCTTCCTGTGTGGAGGATGGTCACTGTGTGACCGTGAGCAAGTAACTCAGCCTCTCTGAGCTTCAGTTCCCTTGCCTGCAAAGGGGGCACAATGATGCTTGCTTCATGGGGTCATTGTGAGAAACGGATGTGGTGAGGAAATGGGAGCCATCTGGTACATGTCGTTCCCAACAGCCATTACAATTAGAGCGTACCTTAAATTTACTCCACATTTGTAAAGACATCACCTTTTGGTGGACAGTCACTTGCGTGGTGTAAATTGCACAATATTAAGTTATCTTATTATAGAAAATTACTTTATTTAATGTTAAGTCCTTACTATTTAGACTCTGTAAATTGTGGCACCCATCAGTCACTCCTGGTAGAATCCGGGCCTCCAGCACTTCTGGCTCAAGATGCGCCATGGGACCCACACCTCTGCCTCCTGTCTCCTATCCTGACACACCACCAAAACCAAAGGAGAAAAGTTAAGTTAAACAAAGAATAAGTCCACAATAGCAAATGTTGGGGGCGGGGGGGGGGGCGTGTTTTACCATATTTCTCTTGAAACAAGAGATTTCAGCAAATGTTTGAAAGGTAGAAAACAGATGGGAGTGGGCTGGCGGATGGAATGGGCCCAGCCTAGAATACACTCCAAGAGGGTTGCAGAGGAGGCAGGAGTGGAGGCCCACGGAGAGATTCTGTCCTCCAATCAGCAGCTTTGGTGGAGAAGAGAAGAGCGGGGCAGAGGCAGGGCATTACCGGCAGGTCTGTAGTGGGATTACGGCTGTTTGTCCCTCCAGCCCTGTCTTTGACCTTGTGTAGGGAGCATGTTGCTGCATTTTCCTCAGGCCAAAAAGCAGAAGGCACTTTTGTAAAGAGAGTGAGCAAGTCCTCTGGGAAAGCTCAGGCTCCTAGTAGGCACTTGGGTGACACAGAGTGAAGTCTCCTCATTCTGACATTTGGAGGGCCCTCTACACTTGCCTTAAAACAAAGCCTGCCAGTCGCATGCGCCACCCTTCCCCACACAGACCACGTAGTCAAAATCTTCAGTTGGTGAGAGGCCTAGCAGAAAGCGAATCTCCTTACAAGACAGCAGGGGAAACCCACAGGAACTACCCAGACCTTTTATAAATAGCAACAGACACCCCAGGAGCGGTAGTATATGAAGAGAACAAGCATCACAAAAGAGAAGGATCAAGCTACACAGAAAAATTGACCCAGGAGGAAATAGAACTAATTCAGAGAACAGAAGAGAACTTTTCAAGATCCTCGAATGAATATACTCAGATTAGAAAATATTATAGCCATAAAACCAAGACAGGTTGTCATGAAAAACTGAATAATCAGAGGACAAGAAAAAACTCTGAAGGATTAAAATTATGATTGTTAAAAAAAAAAAAATTCACCAGAAAGCCTGGAACATAAGGTTGAATCTTCCAGAATAGAGAGCAAAAAGTCAAAGAATTTTATAGATACAATAAACGTGAGTCCTATATGGACCATCTTGAGCTCTAAAAAGAGTGAACAGAAACAGAGGGAGAGGAAATGGCCAAAGAAACAGCAGCAGAGAACTTCCCAGACAGAATCTTTACATCGAAAGGACATACCAGGAACCCAGCACAATGGACCAGAAAATATCCGCAGCTAGGCGCATCTTTGTGAAAAAGCAAGAGAAAGAAGGATTCCAAAAAATTTCCAGAGAGAAAAAGCAGTCTACTGACAAAAGAATGACGTCAGACTAGCACCAGCCATTCCCTCAGCGACACTGGCTTCTAGGAAACAAAGGAGAAAGATTTCTAACATTCTGTGGGGAAATGCTTTCCAATTTAGATTCTATACGTATCTTTATCATCAGTCAAATGTGAGGGAGAGAATATTTTCAGACATGCGATGATTTACAAAATCGTTGCTTTCCATGCACCTCTTTTAGGAGATTATTTGGAGGTGTATTCTAGCAATAATAAGGAAATAAACCCAGAACAAGGAAGACGTGGGACTCAGAAACAGTGGGTTCAGCCCAAGACAGCAAGAGGACAGGGAGGCTACAGGGTTAGAAAGCAATCTGTCCGGAAGAGAGGAGGAGAATGGCTAGGTCAGAAAAGGAAGTTTCTAAGGAAATGGGGAATTCAATAGACTAGTGGAGTAATAGAAAATTTGAAAAGAAATGAAGCTATAATAAAGTGTAAGAAAGAAAAGAAAGGCAATCAGAAACTCCAGGAAAATCAAAAATTTGTTAGAAAGTCCTCGTTCAAATACAAAGCAAACAAAAATGTGGCAGTGTTTTGAGTGTTTGATAGAGCGTGAGGAAAGAGAATCAATTTGACCGTGATGCTAGAAAAGTCTCCCACCAGAGACCCAGGGGTCCTGACATTGGATTTTAAGAGAAGAAATGGAATCCTAAGATATCGCTTGACTCACCAAAAAATAGGATTTACACAGTCATAACAATGTAAATGCTATTTCTTGACTTTCAACTTTTAGAGTCAAGCTATAGACAAAGCACAGAGGCATTGGTTTTTAGGTCAGAATTTAGATACTAGCAACCTTGACAATGTGAAAGTAAAAGCGTAGCTGGCAGAAAGGAGGAGCACAAAATCTCCCCTTTCAAAGTGGGAAGTCAAGACATATTTTTGTAAAAAAACCTATGGTTTAAGAGTTGTGAACAAGAAACAATGGTTTTAAGTAAATTATTTACATATGATTTAAAGTTTCAAAGGTAACAAATTGCAGATTTAAAAATAATTATTCAAGTTTCAAATGTTGGTAGAAAAAGAAAAAAAGAGGTAGATGAAGTGACCTAAATTCCCATCCTGCAGATCACGGAGTTGATATTGTATAAAGATGGTAAACCAAGAAATAGAAAGAAGAGCAAATTAGCTAGAGACACAGAGTCACCCCCCAGAGAGTAAGAAGCACAAACTATTTTAAAAAATTGTTTTTCCCGGGTGGGATGGGGTGGCTGGGGTCGGGTAGAAGGGGGTGGAAGATTTGCTTTTTATCACAACGTCTTCTGCACCATTTGATTTGTTACGATGCTCATAGTGCTATGATTCAGAAGGGATTGCTTAATAGAAAAAGAAGGATCCCAGGTATTCTTGAAAGAAACACCTCAAGTGGGTGTCAGGACTCCCTGTCTGCCATATGGCTGCCATTTAAACAATTTCCTCTTCTGTTAAAATCCCAGGTACGCTTTCTGGCAGCTCTTTGATTAGGGTATGTCACTTCCCTCAGCCTCAGTTTTATCCCCTGTAAAAAGGGGACAATAGCCATACCTGGCAGGGGCAACATGATGGTGTACAAACACCCCAGGGCCTTCCTACTTCTCTCCCTGCCTCCCTCCCTCCATCCTAGCAGGCTGTTTGGAACTCGAGGTGTAAGACTGGCTTTAAAAATTCAGTAGAAAAAAAAAGATCTCAGTCCTCAAGAAACGTTCCTTGCAGCACAGCGGTGAACGGATGTTTTGCCTCGGTGCCGCTCCTGTCTTCCAAGGAATGGTCTGGACCAGCTGGTGTGTGCGCGTGTGCCTGTGCGTGCGTGTGTGCATGTGTGTGTGTGTGTGTATCACAGTGTAGTGGTCCCTATTTAATACTTGGGAAGGGGGTGTCAGCTGGAGGCTGCCGCGCGGCAAGCTTCTTGCTGAAAACGGAGGGCAAGGGGGTGACTGCTTAATGAGTAGATGTTAAATGTTCCAAACAATTTATACATTTAGAATCCTAAGTTTTCAAAACTCAGCCCGCCGCGCGGTTCTGCAGATCTTGTTTATAACACATTCGGCTAAAATTATCTCAGTGCGTACTGCACCTCCTATAGCACAGATGCTCCGGAACCTGCAGCTCTGTTTTGATCCCAGATATTCGTGCTGAAGCTATTTGTGTTCGCCGTAAATGAAACACGAAACCGAGGAACAGCGGCTCTGGTGATTTTTATAAATATATGCCTAATCTTCGCGACGGGCACTGAGGTTCAAGTTTTATTTATGTGTGTTTTTTGCCTCCTGGTGCCCCAAGGGGCTTGTTTTCCCATGTGCCTACAGGGGCTGCTGCCTGTGCAAGGAGAAAGAGCCAGGAAGGAGCTGAGTTTCATTCCTGAGGGCTGTCCTTGTCCTTGTCCTTGCCCTGGGAGGCAGGTTGGAGCAGGGCAAAGATAACGGGTTTTGGACTTTAAAAAGACTTCTATTTTTGGCAATTCTTGCCCTGTCTGAGCCTCACCTTCCTCATCTGTGAAATGGGGGTAGTATTATTTCATGCCTCCTGGGGTTGTTGTGAGGATTATAGGAGACGATGCTCGGTGGATGTTGCTTCATTCACTCAAAGGGTACTTACTGAGCAGACCAGGGGTTCTTAAGCTCTGCTGTACGTTAGGATCACCCAGAAAGCTTCAAACATTCCAGATATGCAGGGCCCAACTCAGATCAAGTTCTTGAGAATCTTGGGGCGGGGGACCCAGGCATCAGTAGTTTTTTAAATTCCCCAGGCAATTCCAATGTTTGAGAACCACTGACCCAGATAAGCGCTTCCCAGACTTTCATGGACACACAAGTTCCCTGGGATTTGTTGAAATATGGATTATGGTGGAGTAGGTTGGGGCCAGGGGCGGGGCTGCCAAGAGCTGCATTTCTAACGAGGGCCCGGGTAATGCTGATGCTGCTGGTCCATGGACCACACTTTGAATAGCAAGGATCTGGACACTCTGTTAGGTCCTGGGGGTACTACGTGAGGCTGGGAAGCGATGGTTACTGCCTACATAGCTCTCCTGAGGAGTACAGACAATTAAACAGCGGATGACAATGATAAATGTCACAAGAGAAGTACAGGGCCCCAGTGAGCATGCATAGGGGACCATCAGACCAGGCTTTGGGAGTGGGGGTGGGAAGGAATCAGGAACGACTTTCCAGAGCAAGCTCAGTGTTAGCCAGAAGAAAGAGGAGGGATACTGGGGAGATTGATGCAGGCAGACAGAATAGCATGTGCAAAGGCCCAGAGGCAAGAGAGGAGAGCAAGGGCTGGGGGTTCAGGGTGACTGGAGTTCCCACGTGAAGCAGAGCTGCCAGCAGGGCCCAGATAAGGAAATAGCTCATCAGTCCTTAAAATAAAGGGGCTTGACCTTTATGCAAAAGGAAATGGATGGGGAAAGCAGCAAAAAGCTTAAAGTGGGCAGAGATGCAATCGGCTTGTGAAATTATTAGTCATTCCATTCGCTCCTGCTTCTCATGAAGCCCCCATCAGCAAAGCATATCTGCAGAAGAAAACTGGATTACCAGGGATCAGTGAGAAGGGTGATGAAAGCCCCTACTCTGTGTGGCACTCGGGGCTGGCTGCTGCTGGGTGATACCGAGAAAACTCTGACCCCGTCCCCGTCCTCCGAAAGCTCTCACCCGCCGTGTATTTGGGGCTGAGGGGTGCTGGGAGACAGACACAGAGAGGACGTGAATATGAGGTGGATTCCAGTAGATTCAGGGAGGGCAGGATGAAGAGTGCTGGGGATCAAAGGGGCAGCGGGAGGGAGCCCATACAGACTGGAGGTCCTGAGAGGGTTTCTGAGAGGAGGAGTTTGGGAGGCTGGTAAGAGGTCAGAGAAGAAAGGAAAGGGCATTCCAGAGGGATGGTGACCCGACCAGCATTGCTGCATTAGGAGATGAGGGCGGGCCTCCATCTTCAACACTGCTGACTCCCAGTGCCTGGCACAGAGTTGGCGCTCAATAAATGTTTGTTGAGTGAATGTTGAAGGTAGGGTGGTGTTATGGACTGACTGTTTGTGTCCCCCCAATATTCATATGTTACAACTCCCAATGTGATGGTATTTGGAGGTGGGGCCTTTGGGAGGTGATCAAGGTTAGATGAGGTCATGAGGGTAGGCGTCTCATCATGGGATTAGTGCCCTCATAGGAAGAGACATGAGAGAGCTTGCTTGCTGTCTCTCTTTCTCCCCTGGCCAGGTGAGGACACAGTGAGAAAGCCACCTGTAAGCCAGGAAGAGAGCTCTCCCCAGGAACCGAATTGACCGGTACCTTGATCTTGGACTTCCCAGCCTCCAGAATCTAGAAAATAAATATCTGTTGTTTGAGCTGCCCAGTCTATGGTCTTCTGTTATGGCCCCCCAACTGATGAAGACGGGTGGAGTCTGCATGTGAGCGGTCTGGCTGTACTGGTTTGGTCAGTTCTGCTGGCAGTCACGGCTATGTTCAGCTGACATCTTCTTCGGATAATACAGCGCTTCTGTTTGGTTGGTAAGTAGCTGCTGGCTCAAATCCCTAGGCAGCAACCACTGCCACCACGGATACCAGGCCACCTGGCTCTCCCCTGGAACTGCTGGGTCTCTCCATTCTAAAGCAACTAAAGGGTTAATGTCCCAAATACCAGAGGATCTTTGGGACTCTGCTCCAGGATGAATGCCACTGATTGTCAGGCCCACATGGCCCAATTGCTAATTATTTGAAATCTCACTCCTGGCTACTAGTAACAGAAGGCGCTTCTGGGAGACTCAAGGCCAGGTGAGGCAGAGTTGGAGGACCTGGCTGGCTCCCTGAAGGCAAGGGCTGGGGGCAGACAGACCAGGGCCTGAAGCCCCCAGCCCAGGAAGTGCTCTCTGTCTCATGCCTCACTCCCCTCTATGCTTCCAGTCCACTCTCCTCCCTCCCTGACGCCTGGCTGTTTCTTCTCCTGTGTTCACATGGCATAGCAGGGCCAACACGACCTCTCATGTTTCCAGGCCCTAAGGTTCGGCCACCCAAAGAGCCTGACGTGTCATTTCATTTCCAGATTCGGAATTCCAGGGGAGGCCTCTGATTGATCCAGCTTGAGCCATTTGCCCACCCCTGGACCAATCGCTGTGGCTCAGGATAGGGTCCTGTTGACTAATATGGCTGCTCCACCGTAATCCTGTGGATGGAATGTGTGCGTGGGCATGTGTGTGTGTGTTGGGAAAGGGAAACTAAGGAGACACTTCCAGAAAGAGTACGGGAGTCCCAGAGATGGGAAGAGGCTGGGCAGCCAAATAATAAGTGTCTGACACACTAAGCTAAGGACCGTGGGCTTTATAATTAGGCCATGGGGAGCCATGGGAGGTTTTGGAGGCATAGCGTGATCGCAGTTAGGAAAGACTATTCTAGTAGGGATATAGAGGAAGAATGGAGAGGAGTGGAGGCTACTCCGGTGATCCAGGAGAGAAGTGCTGAGGACCTGTATTAAGGATGACAAAGCAGGTGAAAGAGATGTGGGATGCAGGGAAACAGTGAGGAATGAGTGACGGGAAGCAGTCAGGATGAATCCTGTCTGTGGTCTTGGCGACTTGGACCCATTCACTACTGGGGAGTCTTTACCACGGAGGGTGATGGGAATGACCCCTGAAGAAGGTCAACATTTCACATTTGGAATTCACCTGAATCCCTTCCCAGGGTGATTGAAGAGAGGCGGGGATCTGGAATTAATTCTCATTGCAAGGAGCAGGTAGTCGGTACGACTTCGTTAATCACACAAAGGGACCCTGGGCCTGATGTTTTCACAGCTGCCTGTGCCAAGAGGCTCAAGAAATTTCTCAAAGGCTGGGCTATCTTCTGTAAGAAGGATTGGCGAACTACGCCTGTCTCGTAAATACAGTTTTATTTGAACACAACCCGACTCATTCATTTGTGGATTGTTTTGCCTGCAAAGCCTAAAATATTTACTATCTGGCCCTCTACGGAGAGAGTTTTCTGACCCCTGCTCCATATCAGTTGTTCCCGGCTCCCTCTCATTGCCATTGTCACCCAGCCCCAGAGACCAAGGACTGCAAATCGCTTCTTCCACAGAGAGGGACTCGAACAGGCTCCGAAATTAGCAGATTGAAATCTCCGTTTTTAATTCAAAAGTGTGAATCCTGGTTTACCAGAGCACACCTGCCTGTTCCGAAGTCATTACCAGGTTATATCCCTGGAGGCCCCCTGAATCCTTGTGCAGATGGGAGGCCTGGGTGTCCCCAGCTGTCCCAGGGTCCTGGTGGCGCCTGCCTCCATCAAGATACTCCCTGGGCTTTCGCTTCCCTCAGAGAGTGGATGTCAAACAGCTCACAGGAAGGCTGAAGCTGATTATTCAGCCGCAGAGTGAGACAGCAGAGAGGACATTCTGACAATCCAAGTGTGAGGGGCCAGCAAGGGAGGGAGGGGCAGTTGGAGACCTCAGTGTGAACACCCCGGGCGCTACCCAACCCAGCCGGGACGCAAGGAGGCGCATAAGAAGGATCTGGAGGAGCACGAGAGGGTAGGAAGGTGGGTTTGAAGGAAAAGTCAAAGCTCATGAAAATGTTTAGAACAAAACCGAGATGGCTTCAGGGGTCTGTCTGGGGAGCAGGTGCTGGGCAATGGGTTTGCTTCCAGTTTCTGAGGGTGTCTGGCTACTATGGTGGTTTTAGTGACAAGTGCTCACCTGTCTGACCAGGCTATGTGGAACCTTCCAGGGAGGCCTGCAGACTGCTGAGTGTGTGTACAAGGGTTGGTGAATGACTTATATGGTGTGGGATTTTTATGTGCATCCAAGGGTGGATAAACGTATGAGAGCAGGTGTGGTGGATAGATCCAAGGGTGGCCCCACATTCACATCTGTATAATCTCCTCCTTCCTTCTAACCAATAGACTGTGACAAACATGATGTGATGTCACTCCTGTGATTAGGTACCATACACAGAACACACACACACGGCTCCGTCTTGCTAGCATGAACTAAAGAAATTCTCCTTGCTGGCTTGATGCAGTCAGTGGCCATATTGAGGAACCCCTGGGACGAGAAGCTGCAGGCAGCCTTCCACCAACAGCCAGGAAAAAGCTAGGTTCTTCAGTCACGGGCCACAAAGAAATGCATCCTGCCAACAACCTGAATAAGCCTGGAAGGGGACTTTCCCCAGGTGAGCCTCCAGATGAGAATGCAGCCCAGCAGCCACCTTGGCTGCAGCCCTCTGAGACCCAGAGCAGAGGATTCAGCTAAGCTGTGCCCAGATCCCTGACCCACAGAAATTGTCAGATAATAAATAGGTGTATTTTTAAGCCACTGAGTGTGGTCATTTGTTATGCAGCAGAGAACACCAGTACAGTTGGGGCATATGTGAGTGTGTGCAAGGTATGGGTCGCTTGGGGGGTATGGATTTGAATGGCATGTGTTCAAAAGTGTGTTTGTGTGCTTGAGTGTGTCTGGGCATGTGGATGTTTAGGTGTGTGTGTGTGAGAGTGTATGTTGGGGTGGCAAAAGGGGTGTGCATGCGTGTACTAGTACCTGTATGTGTCTATCAGTGTGCACACACATGTGGGTGGTGTCCCCTCCCCCATCCTCCTTTATTACTTCCTCCCTGGGTTTGATGTTGTGGGTGAATAAAATTTAAAGAGCTCTAAATTTTTTTAGAAGCGCCTTAAAGGGAGTGGAGTTTTCCGTGCGTGAGTCATTACCAGAAACACCTGTGAACTGTTGATTTTAATTGGGCCACAGCTGTCAGCTTGCAGTGCAGGAGGGATCGGGCCCCTGGCTTGGCAGTCCCCAGCCCCCACCTCCTGTCAGATCAGGGTAGGAAGCAGGGGCAGGAGAGCAGAATGGCCACTTGAACCCCAGTCTTGCCCGGGCCTCGTCCACCCAGGAGGCAGCGGGAAGGGGCTCAGTACTTCTGGGAGAGGAGCTGGGCCTGGCCTAGCCTTGGCCTTTGGCTTCACACCTCACAGTCCCGCATCCGTCTGTCTGATTTCCCTGTGCCGGCATCACCCACCTGGGACCCCCACCCCTTCACAAGGGCATGAGTGAGCACACACACACACACCCACTCACACATGCATGAATGCTCATATATGCAAACTCACATGAGTAATAACAACAGGAAATATTGATAGGGCCCCTTCCACGTGCCAGGCACCTTTCAAAGTTCTCTGTACACCATCTCATGGAGCCCTCGAAAGCATCTAGGAGGTGGGTACTAATGATTCCCATCTTATCCATGAGGAAACCATGGCACAGAGGGATTAAGTAACTTGCCCAAGATCTCACAGTGAGTAATACACAGTCACCAGAGCACCAACCTGCACGCACACACACACGCAGACGTACACATGCCTGTACCCTCCAATTACACCCCACACACTCACACTTATAGGTACTCACATACATCTGATAAAAACAAATACTCGCCCGCTCTCCCAATTGATCCTCACATGCTCTGATAGACACTCACGCACGCACACACACAATTACGCCTGCGAATGTGTACACTCAAGCACACAGGTGTAGCCCCCACCGACACCCATTCACCTGCAAACACAAAGATACCACACCCCCGCTTGCACAGGCTCCCAATACACGCCAGGCACTCACACTAACCCCACGCACAGTGAGTCTTGTATGCCCATACATGATCTCAATCTCCAAAGCCCTGACAGGCGCACACCTTACTTTTCTTAATGCGGACTGTGCGTTGCCTACAGATCTGCACCCCCGACCCGCTCGCTGAGGCCAGGAGCTGTGGTTGTTTCTTTGTGGGCCCACAGTGTGCAGCCTACAGAGGCCCATGGTGGGACCACGTGAGACTCTGTGGCTCTCACAACTGCTAGTCTGCGGGTGCACCTGGGGAGGTGGTGCTCCCCAGGGCCGCAGAGATGGCTGGACCTGTCCACCGTCCACCACCAATCCTGTCCATTGTCTATGTCCTCACCATAAGACACGACCGTTTTTCCACTGTCACAAACATGACATGTGACATTCATGTGAGCTACACCCCGGCACATGCAGGCACTGGCTGCGAGGCCCACCCTTTCTCTCCCACTCAAGAAGTCACAAGAGAAAGCCAGGGAGTGGCAGCGAGGTCATCACAGAGAGGACCCTAAGTCCCTGGGCAGGTGACACATTGTTAGTGCTGCCGGTGGTCCTCGAAGGCCTTCGTGACCCTGTGTCACCTTTAACCTTAATGTCTAAACAAAATGACCACCCCCCTCCCATGAATAGCAGGACCCAGTCCCCGTCGTCCTTCTGCTCCCACACTAGCCCTGCCCCTCAAGGTCACCTGGTCACTTTTCTTCACTCTCTTGGGGGCGGAGGGGTTGTCTAAGCCCACAGTGCAGTCTGTTTCTCCAGTGGCTGCAGCTCCCCACAGGCCACCGCTCCCTGGGCTGCTGGGTGCAGCGTGGCACCCTGGTGCTGCCGTCCCTCTTCCCTCGTTCCCCAAAGGCCGAGCTGCTCCAGGCTGGTGAGTGCATCAGGAAGCGACTTTGCACGGAAGTCGGCTATGGCCCCTGCTGGCAGCCAGCGGACCCTCCCAGCGGGGAGAACTGCTCACGACTGCACCCCGTGCAGCCTCCTCATCGCAGCGGGGCCCCTCTGGATTCTTCTGTTCTTCCAGAACCCTCCTTCTCAGTGCCCATGGGCAACTCCGAACTCCCTCTTTATGGGCAGAGCCATTTGATTCTTCACTGTCTGACCTCCGCCCCCTGGGCCTCCCCCTAGAGTCCTTGCCTGACCACACTGGCCCACAAGGGTGTTTTCCTTAATAAAGAAGCAGTGTTCCCCAAGAAGACATTCTGCTCCCTCCCAGGCCAGCCGCTCACAGCCGCTGCCATCTTTCACAGGAGCCGTTTCTCCTGTCTCGTTACTTCAGTACACATGACTTGCCACAAGCCACACAACAGTCACGACATAAAGAAATGCTGGTCTTAGTCACCTGGCCGAGGCCACACCGTGAGCTGGAGAAGAAACTGGGGCAGGAATCCACACCCCTACCTGCAGGGAGGGCAAGCGGGTCTGTAGTCAGTGTGAGACCCATCTGATTCTAGAAGGAAAATTCATGCTGCCATAGAGAGGAGGGCTCGCCTCCCCTTCTCCACTGATGATCAACTCACTGCATTCATTCAATAAACCCTCAGAGACTCCTCTGTACTGGAAGAAGGGGGCAGAGAAGAAGCAGAAGCAGGGAACTGGTGGGCGAGCGACACACAGCAGATCTCAATGCAGCGAGGGAGGGAGGAGACGGGGCTGTGGAACCCAGAGGAAGGAGGCTTCACAGGAGAGTTCGGTCTGAGCAAGGAGGACTTGTGCAAAGTTCCTGGCACTTGTCCTAAGGTCCTTTCTGCCTCTCCTGTTCAAGAAATCACGTGAGAGGCACGTGACAGGGAAACGCACAATCCTGGGCACAAATGTCTCTGGGTCTCTCACGAGTTCCGGAGTGAAGGATCTGATGGCAAATTGGACTTCTCTGCCCGTCAGTCCCACCGCACCTGGGTCTCCCCCAGCCAGCACTGAATCCGTCACCCTCCCCCAAGCCTGCTTGTCCTCTTGCTGCCCCATTTCTTTGCAAGCTGTTTTGGGGTAATGCCCGATGCTGCCTTCCACGTGGTGGAGGTTTACTGAGTGTAACTCTCCCTCCCTTCACTCTTCTGCCACACATGAGGCGGAGGGACTTCTGATTGATAAATCTGGGAATAAACCGGTCTCCATGTGTCCCCTTTATCCCTGGGAGCAGGCTGCCCCTGGGCAGCGGGAATCCGCTTCTGCTCCTCTCCACCATCAGAACTTCCTGGCAGGCTCCCCAGTTCAGCACTTTGCAGGGGACACATGGGCCTTATCCTGGGGTTCAGCTTACAGGCCTGCTCGGCTTTCATCTCCCTCACCTGGCCTCCATCAGGAACTAAGGTGACATTGGCCTTCATCAGCCTTGGTCTTGTTTCTTAAATTGATCAGGACTCAGATGGGGAAGAGAGTGATTCTTTACTGAACTTCATCAAGAACTCCAGCAAAAGGCACCACCGTCCAGCTTCCCCTTAAATAAAAAGTCCATCTTGCCTCTTCCCTCACCTCCACGCCCCGCGTTTAAACAATGCCTGTCAACTCAACGCACGTCAACACTTTCTCTCAGAGCTGACCACTTCTCTCCATCACCACACCCCTCTCTTGTCTGGGGCATTGCCATGGTCTCAAATAATCACAGCCTCCTCATTGGCCTCCCTGCTGGCACTTTCTCTGCCCCTTATCCTCTCCTCTCCTGGCCACGTGACAGGTGCCCAGACTCTGGCTCCATCCCATGTGCTCACTCATTACTTGAGGGATCATCCACATTCTGCTCAGAGGGATCCATTCCTCACTTCTCCCCTTTTTTTTCTCACTTTCCCTCTGGACAGGGAGTCTATTTTTATGTTATTTCATGGAATTTGTCTTTTGGAATAATTAGCCACCTTCTTGCAGCAATTTTTCTTCACCCAGGAATGCAAAATCACATAACACATCGGAATATTTCTTAACACCGATTTTAAATTATGCAGTTGCTGTGTTGTGATAAATATGCAGTTCAGGGGAAGATGGGGTAAAATGTTCTGAGCCTGCAGCTGGACTCCATCCATCCCAATCCGCGGAGGAGGTCGGCTGGCGAGGGGGTGGTCGGCCGCCCTCCCTGAGTGGCCAGAGGTAAGAGCTATCCTCAGCTTTTCCTTCCTCTGCAAACCCAAGACCCAGAACACAGGGCACTCAGCACATCACCCTCGTCTCTGGCCACATGCTTTATGTGCCTTACCTCACTTCATGCTCCCAATAATCTTGGAATCAGAACTCCGGGTTTACAGATGTGCAAACTGAGGCTCAAAGTGTCCAAGAGAATTGGCCAGGGGAATGCGGCCAAGAAACTGCTTTCAACTCTGCCGCGTAATGCAGAAAGTTTCCTGGTCGAGATGACTATTTCACGACTCCAAGATGACTCGCGTATCTTTATCTTTCCCCTCAAATCTCTAACTCCATTTTCCCCTCCTCATACTCAGCTCACCACCTTGCCTTCTCGTTTCCCTGGGAACCTGAGGCAATAGGAAGAAAGCCACCTCTTTTGATTGGATGTGTTGGAAAATGTTTAACAACCTGCTCTCCAGATAAAAATGCCCTGATCTGTAGCACTTGCCAATTTCCATGGTGTAAATATTTCTACTATAGCCTATTTCAAACTGCCAATGGTCTAAAAACCAGCTCACAAAAATTTCCTGAAAATTCAACCGTCTGCTCTTCCGAGCTGGCTCCAGCGGACCACCAGGCTGAATCGACCCGTGTCGGGCCCTCCACCCCTCCATTCGATCCATCCCATCATCATACAAACATGTCATAACGGCCCCTGGAAGCAAACCTTCCGATGATCCTACATCCCGCTCCAGGCACCACCCCATTTATATGACCTCCTGTGGAGCAAAGTTCTTGCAACAGCTGTCAGGAGCTGCTGTGTCCACTCCTTCCTCTCCTTCACTCCTCAGCCCACCTGGTCAGATCCCCACCACTGCTGAGGTCACGCAGGTCAAGGCACCGAAGTCCGGGAACTGTGGCTTCTGCCTCGTTGGCTCTGCCCTCTGGGTGGAATTGGAAAGCAGCTATGAGCCTGTCCACCACAGCTGCCAAGAGTTTGCCCCAGCTGTTCCAAACGCCTGGGGTGCCCCTGACCCAGATCTTTGCATGATTTGATCCCTCCCTTCCTCCAGGTGTCTGCTTCAATGTCCCTTCCCTGACCACCTGATCTAAAACAGTGTTCCTTTCCCTCCGTGTCCTTTGCTCTGCTCTATTTCTCTCCACAGCTCTTATCACCACCTGATATATTGCAACTTACTGATAAATTTATTGCTGGGAGAGCAAGGGCTTCATACTTTAGTCACTGAGATATTCCCAGTGCCCAGACCACATAGTAGATGCTCAGTAAATATTTGTTAGGGAGTGAATCAATGAATGTGTGAATAAAATGGTGGAGCTAAAATTCAAACCCACATCTGTTTGACTTCAAACCCTGAGTTCTTCCCGCTCTGCTGTGTGGCCTTCTTGGGAGCTGTTTCCTTGAGCCAGAGGCCTCAGGGAACCACTCCTAGGATTTGTTTGTTCTGTCATGGTCTTTTTTCCTTTTGAGTCCCTGTAGTTAGAGACTGGTTTCTCTCTCACTTAAAATTTTTCGTGGTACTGCATGGCCTTAGGAAAAGTCTAAAATCTTGAGCCTGGCCTGCACAGCCCCTCATCTTCTGATCTTGGTGTTCTTCTCTGGTCTCATCCTCCTCCCCCAACCAGGGGCGCCCCACAGCCAGCTGAGCACTTGCAAACCGCCACTCGTGCCAGATCCACCCTCGTGTGGCTTGGGCTGTCATAACAGAGGACCACAGACTGCATGGCTTAGTCAACAGAGATTTATCTTCTCAGAGTTCTGGCGGCTGGAAGTCCAAGATCAAGGCGTTGGCAGGGTTAAGGGGAGGATGTGTTCCAGGCCTCTCTCCTGGGTTTGTAGATGCTGTGTTCTCCCTGTGTCTTCACGTCATCTTCCCTCTGTGCATATCTGTGTCCTAATTTCCTCTTCTTATAAGGACACCTGTCCTATTGGATTAGAACCCACCCGAATAACCTTATTTTACCTGAATGACCTCTTCAAAGACCCTATGTCCAAATACACTCACATTCTGAGGTACTGGGGGTGAGGACTTCAACGTGAATTCCTGGGGAAAACAGTTCAGCCCGTGACACCTCGCCTGGCTGACTCAACTCTGTATTAGTCCCACTCCCTGACTCCCCACCCCGCAGGGTGCATGGGCCACCGTTTTCTGCGCTCCCACAGTCTCTTGCACGGCCCACGCTGCCCCCACAGGTCATGCCAGGTTGGAATCATTGTTTTTACATCTCCACTTCCCCTCATTAGACTGCATGGTCCTTGAGTTCAGCTGACAGACACACTTGGGAGTCTGTCTTTGGCCCCGGCACACAGTAGGTATTTAGGACATGACTGAGGACAGGCAGAAGAAATGGAAGGAGACAGGGAAGAAACAGGATTTTGGGAATTTCCTCCTGTTGCTAAAATCTCTGCTTCTCGCTATCTCCTGAAACAACGCCCTCGGGAAGATGAAATGACAAACTGCTGAGAACTACAACTTCTTCCCTGCTCCCATGGCCAAGGGTGAGAGTTCCTTCTAGATTTTTCTGGGGGCTACTCTCTGTGTTTTGAGGAACTGAGACCCCCTGGATTCAATTCTGACCACCTTCACTAGCTGGCTTGGTGTGCCTGGTTTACAGCTCAGTTCACCACCATGAGACTCCATTTCCCCTGACAAATGGGCCTCATAACCCTGGACCTGTTATGAGAATCAGAGAAAACAGTGAGTGTCTAAGTGCTTTAAAAAAAAATTCAGCATTGTCCAGATAAAGGGATTATATGATGTTATGTTATTGTTAATGAATTCTAAATGGTGACATACAAATTATTTCCCTCGAGTATCATATATATTCCTGTTAAATAATAGAACTTTCCTGATTTGGAATAATTGGAGGAAGGGTGTTTGTGAATTAGTGATAAGTCTGAATTATGAGACATTGCAAAAATTTTATTACTTTCCAATTAATGCGAATTAATGGCTAACCCTGTATTGTCAAGACATGGTCCCTTAAGAGAGTTGCCTTAATGAACAGATAAGAATTGCAGGCAATTAAGCACTCATTGTAAGCAAGGGACTTCAAACCAAGTGGTTTTAAAAGTACTGGGAAACTTTTTCTTAAAAAAGCTAACCATCCTCCCAGTACCAGTGGCGTACTTGGAAAATCTTTTCATAATCCCTTGCCTAGGTCAGATTTTGGAAAATTCTGAGCAAGCAGGATTGTGAGTCATTGAAGCATGGCTATTCCCAAAACGACAGGCTGCGGCTGCCTCTCAGAGTGGCAGGTGCCGGCAACCAGGAACCTCGTGAATTGCCCAGGACCCCTCAACCCTGCAGATGGCTGAAGAGCTGGCATCATGTCCAACAGCTGCACCCCTACCACACACATATGCACAACCTTACACACACAACCATCTCTCATTTTCACATGTTTTTACGTACCCAATTACATGTGTACTTCCGTAAAAGTCACACGCAGTCACATGACACACCTGTTCCTACACTTACAGATATACATACACACAATCTTATACACACACACAACATTACAAAGACAACCACAAAGGCTGAATGTTCCACTTAGGATCCCAGCCCTAGGTAAGAGATGAGGGGTCCCAGAGGACTAAGGGGGTGCCCCAAGGACATCTTCCCCCAAGAGATGAGCACACACAAGATGGGCTGCAAATACAGGTGTTCGCTCTGCTTCCAAAGAGAGTACAGCAGCTTGACATATGACTCTTTACTCTCCAAAGTGTCAGAGAGGAGGTGGAGTATCACTAGAAAAGAATGGCAGAAACAAAAATCAGGAAACCAGGAAGAACAGCAATAGTGACTAATAGGTGTTGAGCACTTCTCTATGCATCTGTGCTGAGACTTTTAATGCGTTTCCTCCTTTGCTCCTTTCAACAATCTCATGAGGAAGGGGCTGTTATCATCACCATTTTACAAATGAGGAAACTGAGGCTAGAGGTAGGGCTAAATGACTTGCCTAAATTGCCATAGCTAGCATGTGCTGAGCCAGGATTCAAACCCATGTTTGCCTGTCTGTGTCAAATAGATATTAACCAAACTCTGTATGAGATTCAGAAGAGGTGGACTTGAACCAAACAAGAATTGACAAGGAGAGGGAGTGGGTGGTGGGGATGGGTGTTATGCTGAATGGGGAAAGAAAGAGGAGGAAACTGGTGCCCTGGAAGGTACAACAGCCCATGAGAGCAGGAGGAAGCCAGGCTTCCAGAAGCGCTCTCAATATTAAAGAGTCTTCAGCTGACTTCACTGGAAAGGACACATGGTAATTTATGTCTCCCCTTTGAGAGACTCAGATTCAGGTGCCTGAAGTAATAATAGCTACCAATTTATGGAGCACTTATTGAGATCTTACTAAGCAGTTTAGGAGCAACATCTCCTTTGGTCCTCCCAATAACCTTATGGAGGAGGTGCGATTACTAACTTCACTTTATAGATGAGAAAACTGAGGCCCAGAGAAGTTGGCAGTCATAGAGCTGGTGAGTAACAGAGCTGGGACTCAAACCCAGGTCTTGCTGACTCCAGATCTCATGCTCTTTTCCATAGGTATGTACCTGACTCTTTCTGCTGGAAGATCTGCTAAGGATCATCACAGCTTTGATCACATCCCCGACTGGAGTAATGAGTGGGAACTGAGAGATTCAGGAACTCTGGTGCCTTTTTGTGCAGATTATCAGGACTGGAAAGGAAGAAGAGGAGGCAAGAATTATTAGAGTACTGTTGTAATATTTAGATTTCTTGACAGTGGTTTATGAGACTGAAGTGATGGGAAAGCTTGATTAACAATCAGTGGTCAGGAAATATTATTGTGTCTGTTATTTATTTTTATTATAACTCTGCTTATTAACCTGAGACTCCTGGACCCAACAGAAAGGGCATTCAATAGTATATACAGGAGGAAAAAGAGACACACATCTGCCCACCATGGGAACAACAGCTTTTATTCTACAACTGTATTTTAAGCCTGATTATACAGCTTGAGAGAAAATCATGGAAGCATGGTGTGCTCCCCTTGATCCCCAAGACCTCTGAGACTGTCACAGAGGTCAATGGATGTGGAGCGAAGAGGAGAGAAGGGGAGAGATTGTAATCTTTCATCAGCACCGTGGACAGCAGCCAAACAGGCAAAGATGGGGAGCTGTCCTGGGTACTAGTGCTAACAGCTGGGAAAAGAGGACACTTATCAAGTCGGCTATGTGCCAGGCATCATTCCAATGCTGTGCATATGTCATCTCATTTAATATGCCCAAGAGGCCTGCAATGTAGATATCATTTCTCCCATTTTACAGATGGAAATGCTGTAGATCAGTGACAGCATTTTGTCCACATGCACACAGCAAATAATGGAGCTGCGATTTGAACCTACCATTATCTGGCTAGTGATCTAGTCCCTCTTCCATTCTGCTTCCATAAATCCCAAAGACCTCCCACTTTCTGTTCTCACTAGGGTAAGGAGTCCATTCTGGATCTCTCTAGGGTCATCATCAAACACAGGTGATCTTGTGCCCAGGCCAGTGAGGGTGTGATTTGTGAGTCTTTTAGCAATGGGAGCAGGATGCCTGAGAAATGGAGTGTCCTATCACCTCCAGCCACACACTTGTCTTCCAGTCACGGCCAAGGCTTTGGTCAGGGGAAGATGATGACAGCCCTAGCTGATAAAGGGGAGGATGTATCATGCAGGCCACGTAAGATGGAGATGCAGAGATCTCCACCCGTAGGCTCAGATTTCCCATCCCAGAGCCCTTTCAGACTAGCAGAGGTTATGAGACTCCTTTGGCAGTCTCAGCCACCATCCCCCAGTGGGTGCTGGCCAACCAACATTGATCACCTCCTGCTCCCTGAGGCCCACTGCTGAGTCCTACTGCTTCCAGTGGGAAAGATAAGGCTGAAGAGTGGGCTGAGGTCTGACTTAGAAGAGTTTTGAAATCTGAGCTACATAATTTGGGTTCTTTCCTACAGAAAATATGGAGCCCCTCTAAAAATCACCATCCATTTTTAGAGACTTTACAAAGAGCCGGGCATGGTGCTTGACCATTTCCATATATTTTCTCATTAAATCTTCACTACAGTCTTGTAGTGAAATACCTCAAGGTAGTTTCATTCTTACAGTGATGAAACTGAGGCCTGGAAAGGGGAAGGAAATTGTCCAGTCACAAAGCTCATTTTGGGGAAGGAGCAGGATGAAAACTCTGGTTTGTGTTACTCCTAATCCTGCACACACTGTCTCATGGCCAGAGGTCATTGACCCTCTGAGGGCCAAGAACCTAGGGCTCAGGAGAAGGCCTGAGCTGGGGGGTGGACAGAGAGAGGGCTGCAGGGTGTGTCTCATCAGGGGTGGAGTTACCATCGTTGCAGCCATAAACCCACATCACAGGGAAATTACTTGGGAGCCATACAAATTAATGGCATTTTCTAGGATTCTTAGATTTATTTGGGGCTATCCTCATGGATGTGAGGTGCTCTCTGGACTCTCAGGGGTGGGGCTGAAGCTGAGAGTGGCACGAAACAGACCAAAGGAGTATCTTAGAGGTCACTCCAAAGACCAGAGACCTGCTCTCCTCCAAGGGAATTGGCCCCAGTCTTTGAGTCTCTTTTCCCAGGCCTCTGAGCCCTGCAGTCACTCCTGCCCCTCCCTAATCCTGGCACAGTTCTCGCAGGTTGCTTTCCCAACCACTCCCAGAAGGATCTTTCTCCTCATGGCCAGCTCGGGACAGATCATTCTCTTGCTTTAAGAAGTTGTCTCTACAAGACTCAGTTTCCTCACTTGTAAATTGGGAAGAGTAATATCCACCCAGCAGTGTCACTAGCCTGCCTCGTGGGGTTGGACATGGCCAGTGAGTTGGCTGTGCAAGCCCTGGGCTTCCAGGTGGCCCCAGGACAGTGAGCCAGTGCTCTGGGTCTGAGAGCATCAGTGGCCATGCTCTGTGGTCTGGTGGCCATGGAAGGGAGGCCTGAATTGGTGGCCACTCTAGCAGCTTCCCAAGGTCTTTGTGGTTATGAGCATCCTCAGAAAGCCCCAGTCTTGCAAGGCACAAAGCACCCCCTAACCAAGGCTTTTGATCACTCTACAATCCTTTCCGTTCGCCTTCAGTAGTGATGAATCAATTGCAAGTTCCCAAAGGTGTTATTTTCTCTCACTTCTGGGATTTTCATAAGCTGCCCTCTGGCTGAAGCTCTACCCAGCTCTGACTCACCAGCTAATCCCTGTTCCACTTTCAGGTTAAGAGCTCAGCTTAGACCCTTCTTCCTTCAGGAAGCCTTCCTTGACCTTCAGCCTGTGTAGGTATCACTCTGTGCTCCCCAAGGCCCCATGTGCACTGGGGTATGGGGTGTCTTTGGGGGACAAATGGAAGGTGAGGCGGGAGAGGTGGAGGTCATTGCCTCCATAACCCACACCTGTGCCTGGGAGGAAGCTGCGAGCAGCAGGAGGTGTGGGCTGGGGCTGGTGAGCACCATTGTGGTGGCCACCTGGAGGCTTCCTGAGCTCAGCATCTCCTGGGAGGGGCCCAGGTGTGGTGCTTTGTGTTGCTGGCCCCAGGGGTGGCTCTGCTTACCTGGTGATGAGAGTGGGAGGCAGGAGCCTGTCCCCAGGGGATCTGAGCCACCAGCTGGCAGGGCTCCATGCAGCACTGCCCAACCCCCAAGCTCTTACCTGCCAAGAGGGGCAGGGCTGGCAGGGAGGGAGAGTTGTGCCAGGACCCAGATGTAAGTCTCAGACTTATGTTCACACCCATGTCAGTAAACTCATTGTGTGCGACTGCATGTGGCCTACATTAAAATGTGTGGCTGTGAGTCTGTGTGTGTTCATGTGTGTACATATGTCTCTGTGCACAAGTATGCCTTATGTGGTGTCCATGTGCATGCATGTGCCTATAGGTGTACAACGTGTCAGTACACGTGATCTGTGTGTGAATTCACAAATATGTGTTGGATGCAGTTGTGTGTTAGCAAATAGTCTAAGGATTATGCACCCCACTGGGGTTCAGATCCCAGCTCAGCCCCTTCCTAGCTCTGTGACCTTGGGCGAGTCACTTCACTTCTCTGAGCCTTAGTTTCCTTGTTTGTAAAATGAGGGTGAAAATTGTAACACCCAGCCTGATTGACTTTTGCAAAGGAATCAAGTAAAGCTGTGTATGTAAAGTACTTAGCATAATGCCTGGTTCATAGGAAACAATAAATATTGGCAATTATTATTTGTATTATATGAGATATGGGTATATTGTTGTCTGTGGATTTATATATATATTTAAACACGTATTTATGGGCCAGCCTGGGGTTAAGTGTATTCAGTTCTGTGTGCTTATGTGTAAGCACATGTGTTAGCATGAGTATGTGTCTATATTTCAGGTTTTTCTATTTTTAACTTTCCACAATGCCCCAGAAGCTCGAGTGCAAAGACAATCACTAGGAAAGAGATTTGTGTCCCTAAAACTCTTTAAAACTTTCTTCCTTGACCCCTGGTCTTTGAAAAGAGATGATCGTTCTTTCAAACTATCAAATTTTGAGTTTTCTGGAACTCAGACACACATATCAAACCCCCATACCCAGGGAACATGTGTGTGGTACACACATGTGCACACGTATGTGCATACACATATTAACATCCATGATCACCCATGGCTCACCTTGTGTATCCCAGCCTGCAGCCCAGGAGGCAACACAAGGTGGGCAATAGTTAGTATTTCTTGACTGAGTGACTCCACCTTGACTTTGGAAAGGAGTGGAAATCCCTTCAAGCCTAAAGAACGCTGAGCATGACAGCTAGAGGGGGACAGGCCTTGAATCCAGCCTCCGGCTCAGGGCTGCTGTTACTGCATGAACCTCACAGCAAAGAGCACCAACCTGGAGTCAGACAGACGTGGGTTCAAGTCCTGCGCCCTCATTGTCCTCCAGATGTGGAAGCACGGCATGTGACTGCGTTTGCTCTGATCCCCTTGCCTGGGCTTGACCCCAACCCCAGTGCTGCACCTAGAGGGGCCTCCAACTGAGTCCAACCTCAGGGAGCTCTGGGTCCCAAACAGGCCATCCCAATGAGTGTGATGTGCCCAGGGAATTGTAGGGGATCACCGGGGGCTCAGGAAAGGTAGAGTCCACCAGCCCAGGGACATGGCCAGCTGTGCTACTGAAAAGGCAGACTAGGGAGATGGATAAAGAAGATGAAAGTAAGGGCTTAGCAAATGGACAAAGTGATTTTGTATCTGTTGAATCTAATAATTTTTAAAATGGGGCTTCTATTTGTACATTTATGTTCGTAACAGCATTATTCACAATAGCCAAAAAGTGGAAATGACCCAAATGTCCATTGATGGATGAGTGGGAAAACAAAATGTAGTCTGCCCATACAAAGGAATATTATTTAGCCTTAAAAAGGAAGGAAGTTCTGACACATGCTACAACATGGATGAACCATGAGGACATGTGCTAAGCGAAATAAGCCAGACACAAAAGGACAACTACTGTATGAGCCCACTTATGTGAAGCACCTAGAAAAATCAGGCTCGTAGAGACAGAAAGTAGAATGGTGGCGCGGCCAGGGGCTGGGGGGAGGGGAGCTGTTGTTTAATGAGTACAGAATTTCAGTTTCGCAAGACGGAAAAAGTTCCGGATATGGAGGGTGGTAATTGCTGTACACGTGAATCTACTTAATGCTACTCAGCTGTACACTCAAAAAGGGTTAAAATGGTAAATTTTATATTATGTAGATTTTACCACAATAAAAACCATGGAGGTTGTATTTGCATCTTTTAAAAGTCAGATTTATTGGAGTATAATTACACGCAGTAAAATTCACACTTTCGAGTGTATACTTCTGTGAGTTTTGACAAACACACACAGTCACGTGACTACCACCATAGTCAAGATATATATTTCCATCACCCCCAAAAGCTCCTTTATATCCTGTGCCATCCATGTCCCTCCTTCCAAAACCCAGCCCCTGGCAACCACCATTCTACTTTCTGTCACTATACATTTGTTTTTTTCCAGAATGTCATAGAAATGGAATCGTACAGAATGTAGCCTTTTGAGCCTGGCTTCTTTCATTTAGCATAATTCATCTGAAATTCACCAATGTAGTCTGTATCAATAGTTCTTTCTGTCAACAAAATAATCCATAACCAATCTATAAATGAAAATTTGGCTGAGTTTATTCTGAGCTGAAATCTGAGGACCATGGCCCGGGGCCTTTCTTCCCAAAGGAAGAAAGGGCACCAAAGAAGTGAGGTGTACAGAGTGGTTATATACCCCCAAGCAGAACGTTTCACATATGATTGAAATGTCCCTCCCACAATAGTCACAAGATTGCCTTGTCAGCACAGCACTTGATGGACACAGCAGGTAGTGGGTTTGCTATCTTGGAGGGCGTAGCAGGAGGCAAGTCTATTGTCTCGAGCTGGGCGGTCACAGGTGAGTGCAGCAATCAGTTTCTAGCCTAAGGAAAGATGCTTAACCCTTAAGGAGATGCCAATGTTGGGAGGGGGAGGGAAGTTGCACCTTTACGTCAAGGGCCTTTGTTCTTTCCATAGGGAATCTCTAAAGCAGATATACAAAGCATGCTCAACGGCCTCGGTCAGGCCCTTTTGGAAAGACAAGGTCAGGCCGAATTATGTTTATACCAAATGGCTTCCTTATATTCTCCAATATATCCTATTGCTTGCCATTTTTATTTGTCATTTCCTTTTCACTTCTGAGTAGTACTCCAATGTATGGATGGTCGGCAGTTTGTTTATCCATTCACCATCAAAGGATGTTTGAGTTATTTCCAGGTTTTGTTTATTATAAAGGAAACCAGTGTAAATAGTCTCATACAGGTTTTGTGTGGACACGTGTTTCCATTTCTCTTGGGTACATACCTAGGAGTGGGATGGCTGGGTCACAAGGCAAGTGAATATTTAACTTTATAAGAAACTACTGTTTTGCAAGGTAGTTATACCTCACTTTGTTTTTTAATTTCGTTTTTTCTAGTAGCTCATTTTTATTGTATTTTACAAAAGCATCTACCCATGATGGGTTGGAAGAGAAAAATATCCCAACTTGGTCCCATCCCATGATTAGTTTGAGAAGCTCTAGTTTGGGAAGAGTCGGAGAGGAAGTGTTGGGATAAAGGCTTCTCAGCAGAGAGAACAGCACGTGCAAAGGCCCAGGGGAAGGAGAGCTCTTGGCACATTTAGAGAACTAGGAGCATGGGATGGGGACACCAGTGGCTGGTGAGGCGTGAGGCTGGGAATGGGGTCAGGGACCAGACGGTACTAGAGGAAACTGCCTTGGGACTTTATCCGGAGGCCAGTAGGAAGAGCTATTGAAGGATCTTGAGCAGGAGAGGAAAGTGATTTGATTTACATTTCAAAAAGCTTCCTCTGGCTGGGAGTGGCAGCTCCCTGGAGGCAGGGGGCTCCTGCTGGTGTCCAGGCCAAAGATGAGGAAACTGGCCTCGGACAGTTGGCAGCTTTGGGGCTTAGAAGGTAAAATGGATTGGCTTTGGGGGTGGGCTAGATGTGGGTAGGGAGTAAGCTCTGAGCGGAGTGAGGGGGCCCCGGTTTCCCTGGCTTGGGCCAGGAGCCCTGTAGGGGAGTGATTGGGATGGGGAGGGCGGCTGCGGGGGTTGGGGGAGTAGGAGTCAGGCGGGAACAGGAGACCTCCCAGCTCTGTGGCAGCAGGGCCTTCCTCCAGGAGTGCCTCCCCCGCCCAAGCTGGACCCGATTCAGCTGTCACTCAGGAAGGCCAGGCCTCTGAAAGGCCCCCAAAGAGCGGGTGATTTGTGCAGGCCTGGCCGGCCCATTGTCCCGCTGGGATTCTGGCTTTGCCAAGAGTAACAAAGAGCTCAGCAAAGAACTGGCTCTGGGCTTGGTGTGTGTGTGTCAGGGTGGGGGTGGAGAAGGAGGGGGGAGCGGGGGAGGGGCTCACCTCAGGCCCAGGCAGGGCCCAGGGTGTTGCTTTCAGCTTTTGTCTCAGGCGTGTGTGGGTCTGTGGCTGTTTGATCATGTGTGCACATGCCTCTAAACTGTGCATAGCCACTTAAGTGTACTCGTGAACACGTGTGCGTTGTGCATCTCTGTGTGCGCGCATCTGAGTGCCCTGTGGACACATTTGGGTATCTCCATACATCCACGGGCATTGGATATTCTTTGTCTGCCTCCACCCTGCTCCGTGCGCCCCAAGGAGCCTGACCCCGGGAGCACGTCATCCAGACTCCAGGTTGACTTCTAGCTGGCTTCGGCCAATGGGAGGCCCGGCCAGCAGATCAGAGGGCAGGGAGCCGGACAGGTTGGCTCCTTCCCCATCAGGCTGTGGATTGACAGTGACTGTGGTCCAATCCGACTGCCACAATTTCTGTTGGGCAGTCCTCTGCAAAGCTACATGTGTCTCCAACTCCCACGATTGCTCCTTTTGCTGACCCTTCAGGCCTAGGATTGACAGCCTGGCTCCCTGCTATTGCTAGGCCCCCGAGTGCGTCTCTACTGCTTTTCAGTTTCCCTTCACCTTGCCCTCACCTTTGTAAATGGCCCCTTTATTAAATTTTTCTCACCTGTTTGAGTGTGCCTACTCTTTCTTCCTGGGCTCCTGACTGAGACAGCAGGTGCATACATTTGGGCACCTGTGCACACGTGCATACTGCATCTCTTGGTAGGGCTGTACCTGGATGGACATGCATGCATGTCTGTGTGTATTTGTGCACATGTATGCATGTGCTTTGTACATGTGGGCATCCTTGTGTGTGCACATGTGACCATTTGTGAATAGGGGCACATAACATGTATGCCCAAGTGGGTATATGCACACGTGTGCAGTTTTTATTGTGTTTCTGCATATCCATGGGTGTGTATTTCAACTGTGTTTGGTGTTTTTGGGTGGGAATGATTGTGAGTGGCTTTGAGTGTGTGCTGGCAGAGCCACAACATGAAGGAGACCTGATGGTAACATGCACAGGCTCCTCCTACAGGCTCCCAGGCAGCCAAGGATCACAAAGTAGCTCCTCCCTCAGGGTCTCTTAAGAAGTTTTGCCCACCCAAAGGGACCTGCTCCCAGGAGTTCAGCTTATTTTGTTCAACGAACTTCGCTGGGGTGCCCTCGCTGCCTCCCTCATGACACCCTGGGTACCTCCTCCCTTTTGCCAGGCTGGGGGAGGTGATCTCCTCTGACTGTAGTCTCTCAGCACCTCAAGTCAGATGCAGCATCAGACAATGTTCAGAGAGCAAGACCCACTTTTACTGAAAGGGTTACTATCTTTACTCATAAAGGGCTCATGCTAGAAAGACATGAAACCCAGAAGTTATCAAGAAAATGATAAACAGAGCCAACTCCATAAAAATAAAGTCTTTTTGTGTGGTGAAAGGAATCAAAGAAATTTAAAAGACAAACAAACTGACTGGAATTAAGTATAATTTATATTGTAGACAAAGAGTAATATCTATCATATACAAAGAGTTCCTGCAAACAAATAAGAAAATAACAGCAATCCAATAGTAAAATGGGTTAGATATATGGTTAGGTATTTCAGGAAGAAATATGACAAATGGCCAGTAAATAGATGAAGAAAGCTTAAGCCCACTAGCAACAACAAAAATTAGAATATGTGAAGAAACTACTTTTTGCCCAACAGATTTACTAAACTAAAAAATTGATAATATCCAGTGATGGAGTGGATGTGGAGAATGCTGTTAGAGGGAATGTAAATTGATGTCACTTGGAGGGGGCAATTTAGTAATATGTATCAAAATATAAAGTATGTATATTCTATGTTCCAGCAATTCCACCTGTAAAAATCCATTCTACAAAATTACTAGCACATGCATGCAAAGATATGTTTGTAATGTTATTCCTTAAAGAATTTCCAATAATACAAAAATATTAGAAACCACTTAAATGTCCTTCAGAAGAATTAAGATTGAATAAATTGTGATCTATCTATACTCTGGAATACTATAGCACTATTAAAAAAAATAAAGTAGACCTGTATTATTGACATAGAATCTATAATATATTCTCTAATATAAAAAGTAAAATTTAAAACAATACATATTAGGTAAACCCACTTGTGTTTCTGAACAATGCTGTGTGCAAATGGGCTTAATAGTCCAAAATTATTCATGTGCTTTTAAAAAAACTTCTGATCTTTGCCAGGTCGGCCAGGGAACATCCATCTGCCTATAAGGAATTAGGAACATTATAGAAGAAATAAAAAGAGAAAGGCAAATTTGGCTTCGGACACTCAAAAACAGGATTTTGCAGCCAGACAATGGCCAACTTCCCGTAGCTCCTATTTATCAATGAAAGATTTGGCCATGTGAGTGGAGGTGGGAAGAAGGATGTGACAACGGTGAGAGCCTGCCCCAAGGATGGAGGGGGAGAGAAAGGCAATGAGCGCAGTGAGCCAGCGAGGCGTGAGGGCTTCAGTTCCCACCTTTGGGGGCCTGTCTCGGAAGAGGGGTGTCAGTTAGTTAAGGGCGTTACTCAAGGGATGTTCTCAGTAACAACGGGAAGATATGGCCTCCACTCCCCATTTTGCCTGAGGATGCCACCCGAAAACAGGGGCTGTGATGGCCAGTCTCCAAGATGACCCCCATGGTCACCTCCTCCAGTAGTCCCCGTTGGGAGACAATTCTGGAGCTTGCTATGAACTGAACTGTATCTGACCAAAATTCACGTGTTAGAGCCCTGACCCCCAATGTGGCTGAATTTGAGATGGGACTGTGGGGAGATAACAGGCTAAAGGAGGTTGTCAGGGTGGGACCCTAATCCCACAGGACTGGTGGCTTTACTTGAGACCTCTCTTACAAGAGATCTCTCTCTTTCTCTCTCTCTGCCACGTGAGAACACAGTGAGAGGGTGGCCACCTGCAAGCCAAAGAAAGAGCCCTCACTGGGAACCGAATTGGCCAGCACCTTGATCTTGGACTTTCCAGTCTCTGGAACGGTGAGAAATAAACCTCAGTTGTTGAAGCCACTTCATCTACGGTATCGTGTCATGGCAGCCTGAGCTGAGTAAGACAGACCTCTCACTTTTCGGCATGACTTGTGAGCAAGGCACTGACTGTCCTTTCTTCTGGGCTCTCTTGTCAAGGATATTTGTGTGGCAATCTGCCTTGGAAGACAGACATAGCGTCTCCCTCTGGGGCAAAGAGCAGGCATGCTACTGCCCATTATGGAGGATTTGGGCTCCCCAAGCTCAGAGTTCCTTTCCTATAACACAACCCACTATGTGGGCAGTGATTTCTAGCCCTCCTCATCTTGATCCATGCGAATTGGGGCTGAGTGAAAAAAAATGCTGGTCCTCTGGCTACTGTTATTGCTGTGAGTAACAAACTGTCCTCTGTGTCTGACCCAGGAGTCTCATGTCTTCTGCCAGCATCCAAGAAACGGAGGCAGGCTGACTCCTTGGCTTGCGAGTAGGGTAAAATCTCAGACCCTGCACAGCTCTTGAGAGTCCTCCCCTAAACTAAATCAAGGCTGACGCTCAGGGTCAACAGAATACTGCGGAAGTGATGTTATATGACTTTAAGACTAAGTCATAAATGACGATATAACTTCTGCCTGGTTTTCCTGGGATGCTCATTCTCGGATCCCGGTCGCCATGCTGTGGGGAAGCTCAAGTTGCCCTGTGGAGAGACCCACATAGCGAGGAACAGACTGCCCTCACCAGTTTGTTAGAAATGTGAGTGAGCCAACTTGGAAGTGGATCCGCCAGCCCCAGTCAAACCTTCAGATAACAGCAGCCCTCCAACATCGTACTGAAATCTCAGGAGTCACTCAGCCAGAATTGCCGAGCTAAGCCACCCCTAAATTTCTGACTCAGAGAAACCATGACAGATATTGAATGACTACTGTTGTTCTAAGCCATTGCATTTGGGGATGATTTATTATGCAGCAAAGATAACTATTACATGAGATGCAGGCCTCAGCCCCTTTGTAGCAGGGTTATCCAGCAGAGGGAGACTCTGAGATTTCCTGAGCTCCCAGGTGGTGTGGAAGTTGAAGTGAGTGCTGGCAGACCTGCCACTCTGGCCTCTGAGCCTCAGTTTCCCCACCTATAAAGTCTGTGTGAGGGGGTACTAATGTTACCTCCTTCCTAGGATTGTGGTAAATATTCACTGAGATAATCCAGGTAAAGTCCTCGGCACGGGGTCTGACATGAAGTCAGTGTTCACTTTCTGTATAATAATCTCTATCATGAGCATGTATTGCTTTAGTTTAATTATTTTGAGAGATTAAAAATTTAGAAAAATCAGAAGAATGGCATAATAATCATTCATAATCACACCACCTAGATTAACAACAAATAACTTTTTTGTCACGTCTGCTTCCATTCTTTTTAAGTTACACAGTCCTACCTGCATACGTTCTCCCTTTGAGAAATGAACCCAAACACCGCAGACGAAGCCAAGATCTTCCCAATCTCTCCCCAAGGCCCAGTCTTGTCTCCTTCCCGCCAGACAGGCCTCAGCAGGAGTGTAGCGTGTTCACTTCTGGTCCAGTCTTTCCCCCAGAGCTGGGTGATGGATGGCCACATCCACCAAGCCCCCGAGAGTCAGGCACACCATGGACAGTGCAGGTGCAGAGGTGCCTGGAGAGAAAGGCAGCAGGAGGGGAGCAGAGGAGAGACAAGGGCCGCCGGGCAAGAGAAACCCCGAGAAGGAGGCCCCATGAGCTACCCCGGAAGACAGGGAGTTTGAGGCTGTGTCAGGTGGATGATGGGCTGTGGGAGCTGCCATGGCTTCCTGACATTGGGCTAGTCACCGTCAGCTGCACACAGTCACAGGGCCACTTGTGATGTCACCTGCCCAGTTAGCCCCACCTCCCAGCGTCACCAATGCAGTCACAGAGTCACACACAGTGTCACCTGCAGAGTCAGCCCCAACACCCCGTGTCAAACCAACACACACAGTGTCACTTGCACATAGTGAGGTCCACTATGAACAGCCAACACTCACTCATGGTGTCACCTGCACACAGCCAAGCAGTGTCCCCAGCTCAGACGCACACGATCCCAGTCACCTGCGTGGGTGACAACCAGCCACACACGGTGATTTGCTGTCCATACTGCATCAGTTGCGCCATGTGGTGTGACATCACATACAATGTCACCAGCCGCATGCAGACCCCTCCCCACCGCAGAGCCCCGCCCCCGGGCCTCATTACACACTGCGCTGCGCAGTCCGGCCCGGGGTCTGGGCTGGGGTGGGCCAGGGCCCTGCCTCTGCCAGCAGGACCACCATTCAGGCTCCGTCTCAGGGAGCCGAGGAGGCCAGGGCGAAGCAGAGCAAAAGCAGAGAAAAGGCTTTGTTCTTTGTGGGCAGGTCATTAAGGGGAGCTGGAGCCCCTCTGCCAGCCCCTCCCCTCCAACAAAGGAACAAAACAGCAGCTATTTTTAGATTTGTGTCAACCTCTCCCTCAGACCCTGGGGTGGGGAGTCCCGTGAGAGAGCCATTTGTGAGGGCTCTAATGAGCGGCAGCAGCCGCGCAGCCCAGCTCTCCAGGCAGCTGTCCCCCATCTCTGCCAGGGGAGGAGCGAGCCCCGGATGCTCCCGAGACAAAGAGGAGGCCGAGACAATGAGAACAATGGCTGGGCTCCCGGGATGCCTGCTTCTCGGGGAGCACCCCCTACTCTTTGGAAGAAGGTCCCATTGGGCACAGGCATGGCGTCAGGACATTCCCTCCTTTGTTGAACCCACAGACACCTCACAGGCCCGACTTCCCGAAGGAGCCGACCTGAGAAGACGACTTGCCTGGAAGCACATGGGCTCTTTCTAGGACACAAACCTCATAGGATGGGCAGCTTTGGAATCATCCAGACCTAAAAACGAGTCTCAGCTCTGCCCCTCACAGCTGCGTGGCCTCGGGCCTCAGTCTCCTCACCTGGAAAATGGGGACGATAATTCTCACCTCCCAGGATTGTCATGAGGAGTCTGGGAGATAAGAACTAGGCACATAGTAGGTCCTCAACCAGCCCAGGAGCCCCGGACTATGTGAGCTCCTCGCAGAGCAAGGCCTTGTCTTGTTCAAAGCTGGGCTGGAAAACCCATCACACTGTGTGGCATGCGGTAGGTGCTCAATAAATTTTGTTGAGGAGGTTACTGAAGGGTCCTTACCAGCCCTCTGCCCTATAGGCTTCCCCTAACTTGAGTCACCCTCTTCCTAAGCCCTGCTCCTGGTGTTCCCCCGGAAAGAAATATGCCCTGCCCCTGGTCCGCGGGAGAGTCAGCCTCGCAGGGCCGGGAGCCCCGTGCTGCAATGACAGGGCCTGGCCACCAGGGGGCGCAGCCTCTTAAGGTTTCCGCACCAGCCCGAGTCCTTCCAGCCGCTCAGGGGCCTGGAGGGCTGGAGACGGTACCGCCCACCAGGCGGAGGACCTGTCCACCCTCTCGGGCCAACATCGTGGGGCCGCTCTCCTTCTCCTTAAGTGCCGTGGAGCAGCAGCGTTACAACCCAGCCTGTCATCTCGCAATGGTTAGAAAGAAGCACTCCTTCAGGTCCGACCTGCCGCTCCCACTTTCCAGTGTCCTGTCCTCACAGACTATGGAGACCCATTGTTCCCCAATGCTTGCCCCCAAAACTGTTCCCTGTTCTGTCACCCTTGTCCCCAGTCAGAGAAGCCTAGGCCATCAGAGCCAGAGGGTCCTCGAGTTGATCTGAGTATCTCTCACTCCATTTTACAGATGGGAAAGCTGAGGCCTAGGGAACAGAATCGTTGTCTCGGGGTGCACAGTGAGGAGGTAGCTGGGCCAAGACCAAAACATTGATCCCCTTTTTCGTCTTGTGCCGTCTCACGCATGAACTGTTTTACTGTTGTTCTAGGAGAAGGAAAAAAAAGAGGAGGAAGAGGATCTTTGAGACCCTCTTATTCCGTTCTAGATCTCTGGCCTTCCTCTGTACCTGCATGATTTCATAGAATCCTCTATCCAACCCCTTGAATAGGAAGTTATCTCCATTTGTAGATGAGGAAAGGGAGGCGTGGTGAGGCTGCCCAAAGTTTCACAGCTAAGAAACAGCAGCCCTGGTATTTGTCCCCAGGACTGTCAGATTCCAACCCACATTCTTTCTGTAGCATTAGGTTGAATCATATAAAATTGCCTTTCCCATAGATCAAAGTTTTTCCAATATTTGGTATGCTTAAGCTTAATACTATGCCAAGGAGACTCCCTTATCTTGAAGGACAGAGCCACTATGTGGAATATGCTGGGGGCAGTGGGGAAGGGGGGAAGATTTCTTTGGGAGCAAAACACCCCAAGGTGATGGCTGTTGCTAGAGAGATTGTCCCCTCCAAGCCCAAAGCCCAGAGCGGGGTTCTGGAATGGCCAGATGGCTCTAGAGGCCCGTGCTCAAGGACTTCTGGCTGCGGAGGTGTCATGCACTTTGGGCAAGAGGAGATTCGAGGGAGGGTCTTGAGGGCAGATGTGGCTTCTCCGGCTATGTCAGGGAGGCCCTTGGAAGAGAGACAAACCCACATGGTACAAATTTAGAATGTCACAGAATGCCATGGACTATCATGGCTAGAAGGCCATAGAGTGCTGTTGAATGTCAAGGAATGTTGTAAAATGCTCTGGAATGTCAAAGACTGTCACAGGATATCGTGAATTCTTGCAAATGTCATAAATTGTTGTAAATGTCAGAAGCTGTCATAGAACGCTGTAGATGGTTGTAAATGTCATCGAATGTCAAGGACCACCTTCCAGTGTCATCAGAGAATGCTGTAGATGGCTGTAAATGTCACGGAATGACTTAGAACACTGTCCCATACCATGGTAGGCTGTTATAGAATGTCAGCATCACAGAATGTCATGGAAAGTCGGAGCCAGTTGGAAGGGACTTTGGGGCTCTTCCAGGTCCAGCTGCTCATTTCGCAGATGGGAAAACTGAGGCCCAGAGAGGAGAAGGGCCTTGTGTAATGAAGCTCACGCCAACAGTCATTAGCAGATGCATATTCAGCATCTGGGTCTCTGGACTCCCAGCCCAAGCAGCCTCCCTTGGCTGAGGCTCGTGGGGACTAATTAACCCTGTGATGGAAACAGTAGTGCCCCAGTGGGTATTCAGCAAAACTCCCAATTCGGACTGGCACTAGCCCTATGCCAGGAAGGGGAATTAACTCCGCATGTAGGGCTTTCTGGCCTGGAAAGCAAAATAATGAGTTCTTTGCACAGAAACCAACAGCAGTCCTGCCTTGCAACAGAGAGGGGGTGAGTGTGTTGCGGGATCCCTCAGAGGCCTCTCCCGGGACCTGTGCCAGAAAAGGTGCCCCCAGGCTGTCCCGGGAGCCACTCCTTGCACAGCCAAGGACTCAGAGGTGCCCAGTCTTGTAGACAACTCTTGGCAGAGGCCCTGGGGCCTAGGAGGCTGGGTGTGGATCTGAGAGGTGGGGGAACAAGAGAGGGACCCTGGGAGGGTCTTTCCAGCCAGATGTCAGGCAGGCAGGAAGGACATTCCTTTGGCTAAGCTGATTGCAGTGAGTGGAATGGAAGTTAACAATAAGGACCCAAAGAGTCCGTTTGCTGTCTTGGCAGGTTTCTGGATAAGGAGTCACAGACGCGAGCAAGATGGCAAGATGAAAGTGTCTTCAGGAGGTGGTCTTCCTTGGCCTCTGTACCCAACAGGAGACTCGATCCAGGAGAAGACACTCCCCTCCTTTTGTCCCCAAGCCCCAAGTTCCTCCCCTCTCTCTCCCCCACTCTTCTTCCCCATGTAACGATCCCCACCCAGCACTAGCCTGTCCCTCTCCCGCCTCTTGGGCAGGCCCCATCGTCCTGCGAACCACCCTACAGTTTCTCTGATCCACACAAATGAACAGAGCTCCACAGCTTCCGGCCCTAAAAGGGGAAGTGAAACGGGGAGATCCCAGGGGTCTGCCCACAGCCTCGTGGATGCAGAATCCCCTTCCCCTGGCTGCTGGTCTAGGGACCTTTCCAGGTTCGGAGCCCAGAGCCAACCCAGGGTGTCCCCAGCCGTGAGGGGAGAGTTGGCAGCAGCACTGAGCCGGCTTGCTGGGGAGGGTCCCTCTGGCAGGCTCCAGGGCTGGTCCCGGCAGACCACAGCCACCATCCCAGCTGAGCGGGGGTGGGGGTGGGGGGCGGGGATGAGGACAGGGACAACTTTCCCCTCAGGGCTGGGCTGGCAGTGATTCAGAGTGTTGGGCACCTGCCCTCTTAGCAAAGCCTTCCCCTCTCTCTGGAAGTTTGCTCCCTGCAGCTGTAAAAATAACAAGGTCCCAGCTGAACCTGGTGGCAGAGCTAAGGTCAGGAAGGGACACAAAGAAAGAAAGTGCAGGAGGAAGAAGAGATGAAGGGGCTCAGGCAGGGCAGGCCATGGTCCTGGGTGGTCTGAGGGTAGTCAGGAACCAAGCAGGACCATAGGGGAGAAGTGGGGTTGGCCCCTCTCTTGTCCATATTAATGAAGCTTTTCTAGCAGTGCATGCCCACTTGTGTTGCTGGAGACTGTACGTTTGTGTGTGGACACATGTGCTCAGGTGTGTGTTCTCGCCCCATGGGGTTCTGTATGCTTGCATGATGGGTGTCTGTGGGCATTCTGCATGTTCTAGTGTAGACATGAGTGTGAATCTGGATGTGTTTCCATGTGAGTGGGTGTGACCGTGTGTGCACATGCGTGTGTACCTTAATATGAAGATGGTGGTCTCAGCATCGGCTGTAAGAGGATCTGGTTTAGAAGACAGCGGGGAGTAGCGTTTAAGAGCTCTGCCTAGACTCAGAAAGATCTGGGTTCAAATCCTGCTGGTGGCATCTCGAGCAGTGATTTAGCCTCTCTGAATTTTAGTCTTTCCATCTGAAAAATGGGGACAATACTAGTAGCACCCTCTCAGGATTACCATGAAGTTCTAGTGAGACAGTGGATGGAAAAGGGCTTTGTGAATATAAAAGGCTGACAAGGCGTGGGACGGACAGGTGACACGGGATTGCCGCGAGATCTGAGGCTAAGCATGGTAATGATACGCAAATCACATGTGAGGCTCGTGTCAGGAATAAGGCGATAATAGAAGGAGGCGCCAGGTCCTCTGTGTACAAGTTGGGGACAGGATTTACTGATGTGCCAGCGTCAGGTACATTCCCTACCCCTTCCTCTGCCCTCCATCCACCATTTGCCAATTTCCCAGATCTTGAGTTGTGAAGAATCAGAAGAATGGGTACAGGAGACAGAATCAGAGAGAAGAGAAGGAAAGAGAGAGGAGAGAGGCTAAGGTGGTCTACGTGATAAAGAACTGGGAAGAAGGGAGAAGAAGGAGAGAAAAACAGAAACGGAGGGGCTGGTGGGGCTCGGGTGTGTGAAAGGCGTTGGAGCAGGTGCAGGTGTGAGCCCCGGGGGAGGAGGGGCTTGTGAGCAGGGCTGCTGTGAGTTCCAACCTGGATCCCTTTTAATGTTCTTCTTGAAACTCAGGTAAAGGCTGGGATTCTTAACACCCTATTTGATGGGTGTATTTTGTGTCTTTGAATGTGATCCTGTGCCAAGACTGGACCATTTGCAGTCACCACTTGTCATCTAATCAGCTATGTCCAAGGAAGCTGGTCTGCCTGTGGGCGGGAGAGCAGTCTGGAGAGAAGGAGGTCACTGTGAGCTAGGCAGATCCCTCCAAAAGTTGTCTTCCAGTGAGGGGCACTCCCAGCCCCTGGGGCCAGGGCTTCCTCCCTGGGCAAGTGCTGCTCCGTCCCCCCAGGGAGGCAGACAGAAAGGCTGGAGAGGATCTCGGGGCCTTGGGCGGAGGGCCACTTGGGATTCCCAACCTCAAGCTGGGTGTGGCTCATCTGCGCGTGGTCTCTGCCTCAAAGAGCTTGTAGTCTTGTAGAGGAGACAGAAACCGTAACTCCACGAGCCATGGGAGAGTAACAATGAAGCCCTTACAAGGCAGGGGTGGAGGGGAGTGTTGGCTAATCCACCTGGGCAGAGAAGGGAAGCCACAAAAGTGGTGACCTTCGACTTGAGTCTTGAGGTCTGAGCCAGAGAGTGCCAAGTGTTCTACAGGTAGGAACAGTGTGTACAGAGGGGAGGGGATGTGAGGAGCCTGGTACGTAAGACAATCAGCAAGGGAATGAAGCTTGGGATGTAAGCAGGAGACTCCAGAGCAGGAGGGCGGGGGTGAAGATGAGTGAGGGACAGAACACCAGAGGCTGTACCAGGGGGCCCTGGAATTCTGGAGTGAAGATTATATCTTGAAGCAATGAGGAGCCTTGGAGGGCTGTGGAAGGTTTTAATCAGGGGATAATGGGATTGAGATGGCATTTTAGAAAGATTACTCAGCCTGGTGGGGGGACCCAGGAGAGGAGATGGCAGGCAGGAAGGGCAGTCTGCTAAGCAATAATAGTGAAATCATTGAGCTTTATGTGTGTTATTTCGTCTTACCCTCTCCACTGCCCAAGGTAAGATGAGCATCCCCACCTTATAGATGAAGAAACCGGGACTCAAGAGATGAAATGAGTGTCCTAAGGTCACACAGCTTGCAACCCAGACCTGTCCGATGTCAGAGCCCTCAGTCTCAGCCTCCCAACCCTAGTAAAGTGCAGCAGCTCTGGATCCAGGCTGCTTGGGTTCGAGGCCCACCTTCACCAAAGCATATGACAACTGACATAATGTGGCAACTGACATTAAGAGCTCCGGGCCTCAGTGTCCTCATCTGTAAAGTGGTGTTAATGATAGCATCCACCTCCTGGGGTTGTGAGAATGAAATGAGTTGATGTGTGCAAAGTGTCTGGCACCATGTGTGGCACGCAGTGAGCACTCATCGTGTCAGTGTCCTCGGGGAGCATTTGTTGTCCATCACAGAGCCACAGCAGGGAGCCGCCCAGCTGAGTGGTGAGGGCTGGGCAGGGAAAGCAGCTCAAGCTGGAGAGATGGAGAGGGTGGAGCTGGTGGGACATGGGGAGGAGGATGATGAGGGAGGAGTCAAAGATGTGTCCTGACTGTCCTCGGGGGTCTCGGAGGGTGGCAGTGCTGTTCACTCAGTCGGGGGACTGGAGGACGAGCAGGTTCAGGGGAGGATGGTGAGCTCGGCCTGGGGATGGTGAGTCTGCAGCTCATGTAAGCAGCCCCACCCAGGTCCCCACCTGCCTCTGCAACCAGGGAGGACACCCATGAGCTTCCTCCTGGCCTGACCCTCACTCGGACAAAGGCCTACTCTGAGCTGAGTCTCCTGGGAGAGCCCCATGTCCCTGGCAGTCTAGGGACAGATGGGTGTCACCAAGGCCACCCAGAGGCTGTGCTCCCGCCAGATCCCAGGTCCTCAATCCAGTCTCAGAGACACTTCCAGGCTCCTGCTCACCTCCCTGCAGTACCCATGCTGAGTGGGTCTCGAACCCCTGCAAGGCCAGGTGCACTTAGAGACTGAGGTCTTTTCCATGTGTGACTCCAATGTCCTTCCCTGTGTCAACATGAATACCACGACCAGAACGGTAAGATCTTCTTTAGAAATGTAGGATGTCCTTCTAATATGTCATTTTGGGAGTATTGGAGGTGCCAAAACCTTTTCGGTGTTTTAGAAAGAAAGGATGTATTAGTGAAACCGGCCGAACATAAGCCTCTTTCTTCTGAGCACTCCATTATAAATGCCATTAAAATTAAAAAAAAAAAAAAATAGGGCAAAATGTACCAAACAGGAGTCCCTGTGGGAGGGGTTGGGTAATTTAGGGATTAAGGACTCACGTTTGAATTCAGACAGCCCTGCTTGTGAATTCCTTCTTTTTTTTCTCCCGCAAGTCCCAGAACATAGTCATATATCCTAGTTGTGGGTCATTCTGGGTCTTCTATGTGGGACGCCACCACAGCATGGCTTGATGAGCGGTGCCATGTCCACCCCAAGGATCTGAACCGGTGAAGCCTGGGCCGCTGAAGCAGAGCGCGAACTTAACCACTTGGCCACAGGGCCGGCCCCTGTTTGTGGATTCCTGCTTAGTCTTTCCACATGCCGAACTTCAGGCGAGTTATTTTCACCTGCTGGAGCCTCAGTTTGTTTTTCCTCTAAATGGGCATGGAAAGTCTGGGGTGTTTTCTGACCCCACAACGGATTCTCCAATTCCCCAGACACCAACAGTTCATTTCCGATGCTATCTACCCAGAATTAGCGTCAAATCCCACCATTTAAAGAGCTCAGTTCCACCAGACTGCCCCCTCGTCAGATGCCAGTTGCAAGTCCTGTGTCATCTATTCTTCTGACCAACTGGCTATAAATTAGGGGTCCCAAAACCCCTTCCTCAAGTTCAGTAATTTGCTAGAACAGCTCATAGAACTCAGGAAAATACTTCACTTGTGTTTGCTGGTTTATTGTGAAGGATACAGCTCAAGAATAGCCAAATGGCAGAGATGCATTGGGCAAGGTATGGGGTTGGGAGGTGGCCCGGAGCTTCCATGCCCTCTCCGGATGCACCAGCTCCCAGCACCTTGAAGCTCAGGGGCAGTGTCCACATGAGGAGTAAAGAAGCCAATGCTGAGAATGAGGCCCAGAGCGCATGCTCATGAACAGGGGCCACTGTGAAATGCTGGGGGCTGGATGTGCTTGCTGGGACCACACAGTCAGCTGAGGGAAGGACAGGAGGGCAGGGCTAGTCGGGGGCAGGTGGCATGGGGTTGGCATGGAGACCATATGTGCTTTATTCTCTTTTTTCCCCTAAAATCAAATCGTCTTTAAATAAATAAAAGCAACATTTATTTAAATAATTCATTGGAAACAAAAAGATTCACTGAAGATAGTACAGAAAGGAGAAAGACAAGCAAAGTCAGGATGAGCCCACGTCCAGATATTAACTACTGACAATATTTTGGTGTGTTTTCCTCCATAATTATTTCTCTTACTGTATCTACCTACCTATCTACCTACCTACCTACCTACCATCTATATATCTACTATTTATCTACCAACCTACTTAGCCAGCCCTGGTGGTCTAGTGGTTAAGATGTGGCACTCTCACCACTGCAGCCTCCTTTCGTTTCCCAGACAGGGAACCACACCACCCATGTATCAGTTGTCATATTGTGGTGGATGCGTGTTGCTGTGATGCCAAAAGCTATGCCACCGGGATTTCAAATACCAGCGGGGTCAGCCACGGTGGACAGGTTTCAGCAGAGTCTTCCAGACTGAAATAGACTAGGAAGAAGGACATGGACACTCACTTCCAAGAAAGTTGGCCATGAAAACCCTGTGAATAGCAGCAGAGCATTGTCTGATAGAGCCCAGAAGGTGAGAGGATGACGCAAAAGACTAGGCAGGGTTCCTTCCTCTCTGCTGTCTTCAGGATCACTAGGAGTCGGAGTCGACTCGACAGCACTAACAACACATCTATCTACTTGTCCATCTATTCATCCATCTCTCTCCCTCCAAAAAATAGCATCATAATATATTTGACATTTTTTTCAACCTGTCTTTTCACACAACGATGTAATGATATGTGTGAGCATTTACCATTTTATTTAACATTCTTCTGTAACACCTTCCCCTATTTTGGGGGAAATACGGCTTTTTGTTTAACCTTTTTTATTATAAAATAAAACAGAGACAGAAGCCACGCAACGCAAAAGTACAGCTTAATTAATTGTAATAAACAAACTCCCTGCGATCACCACCTGGTTCCATAAAGAGAACCTGGCCAGCTCCCAGATGACTCCCTTGCCCTGCCCATCACAATGGCTTCCTCCTCCAAAATAACCCCCATCCTGATTTCGTGTCAATCACTCCTTTGCATTTCTTTGTAGTTTTATGATGCAAGGGGACATACTTAGACACTATAGTTTAGTTGGCCATTAAAAAAATGTTCAATGTCATTTAAGTTCTTTTAATCTACAGGTTCCCCTCCATCCTGTTCTTTTCCTCAAAATCTATCTGTGAAGGAATGCTGGTCGTTTGGCCTGTGGAGTTTCCCACCATCTGGATTTTGTCCAGTGCAGTTCGCTATGTCATCTGTCGTCTGTACTTCCTGCAAATTGGCTTATTTTTAATGGACGTAACATGATTAGTAACCAATGCCTTTTGATTGCGCCAATTTTTTTGAATTGCCATAATGAATATCACTGAGATGAACATCCTTATATATACCCTTTTGTGTGCTTGTGGCTACCTTGTTCAGATGGGGCTGTCGCCCTCCCCTACCCCAACCTCCCTCAGTTGGGCGCTCACTTTCAGGTCAACCTGTCCAGCCCTTTGGTGAGGTATCAGCAGCCTCAGCCCACCTCCAGGCAGGACTATAACTGGTCAAGCTGCTGCCCAGAGCCCCATGACCTCACACCCTGTGTCCCACCCACATCTGAGTTTCATTCACTCTGTGCCACCTAGAGACCCTTCACATGTGGTCCAGCTTCTGGTCCTTCCCCTCAGCTCATATATCTGAGGTCCCAGCAGCTTTGGGAATGAGCCTGCCCGAAATACAACATGTATCTTTTTCTTAGTATGTGGCTGAGGTATTTACATAGTGGAAAAAATGCAACTTAGCCAATGCTCTTTGTAGCCCACACCATATCTGCTTGACCCACCTTTAATTTCAACTGCAGCTGTGGTGTCCACTTAGGGTTTTTTCCAGGGCAGCTGGGAAGTCTAAGGGAGTTAACCATCCTGTGGTCAACTTTCAACCAATGGTGGGGGGTAGGGAGAGCCAATGGACAAATGTCTCTGTCTACTGTCCTTAGAGAGACAATTTTCAGGTGTATTCTACACTTTTCCTAGAAAGTCCACAGCAGGCTGACCATCACTTGCCCAGTCCAATGCACACCCTTCTCTTTCTCCTTCTTTCTCCCTTGCTCCCGTCTCCTGGTATTACCTCATGCTTAAACTTCCAGTCCCCACGTCATTGTCTGAGGTTCTGTTTTGGGGGCAACCCAACCTAAGACATTTGAGTAGTATTTTGTGAAGTCACAGCCTGGTGACTGGGCCAACCAGAATTCTCAGGAAGTAGGCAGCTTGAGAACCTGCACCAAAGGGGCAGACACTCAATGGACCTCTATAGTAAGGACAATCTCCTGTGTTTGGGAAACAGGCTGCAAATTGGGTGCCCACCTGAACATATTTGAAGCTTCTGGAAAAAAAGACTTGTCATTTCTCTGAGAATATAGCAGTATGTTTAATTTGCCTGTCCCAAGTGATGGCACATAAAATTGCCATGTGGAGACCTGAGCTAGAGGAGAGAGACCAAGGCAAGGTACCTGTGAGTCTACCAGGAATAAGTGGCCAGAGGAGAGTGACCTTACAAGGTGAAGCTTAGTGACATTTGTCTTTTTTATGATTTTTATATTACTTTCTTCATTTTTGAACTAGATTTTTTTTCAAGTTTCTTTGACAGAAAAGAGTTAATTTAAACCTAAAAGATCTCATTTGATCAATAAAACTCTCTAAAAAGTCAATGAAGGGGCTGGCCCAGTCATGTAGTGGTTAAGTTTGCACACTCTGCTTCAGCGGCCTGGGGTTCATGGGTTCAAATCCCTGGTATAGACCTACACACCACACTGCTCATTGAGCCATGCTGTGGTGGCATCCCACATACAAAATAGAGGAAGACTGGTGCAAATGTTGCCTCAGGGCCACTCTTCCTCGCCAAAAAAAAAAGTCAATGGAAAAATGAGCTAAAGACCTGAAAAATAAATCACAGTAAAATAAAGATGAATGGCCAACAAAAAAAATGAAAACATATTCATCCTTTCTAGTGAACAGAAAAATGCAGATTAAAATGACAAAATACCACCTTTTGCCTATCAAGCTGGCAAAGACTTTTAAGATGTATAAAATTCATCTTAAGACATCCTAGACAGTGTGACAGACTGCTATTTATTCCCTCAAACACAGTCTTTCTTTCTTCCATCATTGCAGAGTCTTAGGTGGGCATATGGATACCCAGCGAGAGCCTATATTTCCCAGGCTCTTTTGCAGCTAGGTATGACTAGGTATGACATGTGACTAAATTCTTGCCAATGGAAGTGCTAGAAGTGATGTGATTTTAATTTCATTTGTAATGCAAATCAATGTCCCAGCAGGGAAGAGATGGCATCCTCAAACGGCTAAATCGAGGAGAGCTAAATATAGGGACAATTTACAGCAGCATGGGCTGTGTGTAATAAAGAATTTGGCTGGCCTTTGTCTCTGGTTCCTGGGAGATAACTACCAAATCCTTGGAATTTCCTGAGTGATAAGAGTGTCTTTATTATCCACGATGAGCTCCTCAGACCACACCTGGTATTTATGCTAACAAGGTGACTCATGGTGGGCCCCTGGATAGTTTATGTTAATGAGATGACTCAGGATGGAGGCTGACCATGCTAGAAAGTCCAACCACGTGCATTAGAGAGTTGAGAAATTAGTATCCATGAGCCAGGAAGAGTCTGTCCACTTAAATTTAGTCAATGTCCACATGATTCTTTCTCACTCGCCTTTCCCAGCACCTGAATTTTGTTCTGATTTCCTGTCTCTGAATCCTGCCTTATCTTCAGTCTGACCTAGGTGTGCTTCAGGTTGATAGCATTGTATTCTGCTGCCCCTCCCCTCCTTCACTTATGATTTGCAAGTTGCTCTACTCAGCTTCTCTGATTCCGACTCCCATAATTACTTGGGTTCAAGTCTTGTTAGATCCTATCTCATAACAAACACCAGCACTTTCCTTTAAAAATTATTTATTTCCAAACTGTTCTTTTCTCATCCTTTAGCGTAGTCTGAGCCCTGTTTATTTACAAGGTGCATCTCTGGAAGCTATGGGAAATTCCATGTGAACAATGGTGGCAAGGTGGGAATTGACAGGATCCAAGGACCCACAGGGAAATGCAGACCAATTTTCAGCACCAAGGAGAGCTCTGAGAGATCTGTACTCCAGGACAATCACCTGCTGACACAAGTCTTCTATTCTGGCAAGCTCATGAATACCCCTATAGGTCACATCCACAAGGATGGTCACCCACCTGGGGTGTCAAATGGTTTCATCTTTTATGCTAAGTATGATGGATGGGTAGTGGCTGCCCCAAGTGCTCTATGGGAGAGAACTGTGAAAGCTTGTATAGATTCAACAGGAAATTGTTCCAAGATTGATTAATGATGTCTGCCATAGATGGAAAATTAATAAGCCATGGGATGTTTGCTATGCATTTGCCAATTCTAGTCTAGCCCTTAGGGTACATACAGAAATTTATACATTTTGCCATATCTGTCTATCTTTTCCTTTTAGGTTTACTGTTTGCTTTTCTTTTTTGTTTTTTGATGGAGGTTTTCCTGCCATGAGATTAAAAAAAATATTATTTTAGAAGACGTAACACTTATAAATATCTATACACGCAACACAGGAGCACCATAGTACATAAAGCAATTATCAACAAACCTAAAAGGAGATACTAATAACAACACAATACTAGTAGAGGACCTCAACACTCCACTCACATCAATGGATAGATCATCCAGACAGAAAATCAACAAGGAAACAGTGGAATTAAATTAAAAGCTAGACCAGTTGGACTTAATAGATACATGATCATCTCAATAGATGCAGAGAAAGCGTTTGACAAAATCCAACAGCCATTTATGATAAAAACCCTTAACAAAATGGGGATAGAAGGAAATTACCTCAACATGATAAAGGCCATATATGACTAACCAACATCATATTCAATGGGCAAAAACTGAAGACCATCCCTCTGAGAACAGGAGCAAGACAAAGATGCCCACTCTCACCACTCTTATTCAACAGAGTACTAGAAGTTTTGGCCAGAGCAATTAGGCAAGAGAAAGGAGTAAAAGGAATCCAAATAGGGAGTGAAGAAGTGAAACTCTCCCTGTTTGCAGACGACACGATCTTATATACTAAAAACCCTAAAGAATTCATTGGAAAACTATTAGAAATAATTAAAGACTACAGTAAAGTTGCAGGGTAGAAAATCAACTTACAAAAATCAGCTGCATTTCTGAACTCTAATAACGAACTTACAGAAAGAGAACTCAAGAATACAATCCCACTTATAGTCGCAACAAAAAGAATAAAGTATCTAGGAATAAATTTACCCAAGGAGGTGAAGGATTTACACAACACAAACTATAAGACATTATTGAAAGAAATAGGTGATGACATAAAGAGATGGAAAGAGATTCCACACACATGGATGGGAAGAATAAACACAGTTAAAATGTCCATACTACCCAAAGCAATCTCCAGATTCAGTACAATCCCAATCAGAATCCCAATGACGTTCTTTACGGAAATAGAACAAAGAATCTTAATATTCATTTGGGGCAACCTCAAACCCCAAATTGCTAAAGCAATACTGAGAAAAAAGAACAAAGCTAGAGGCCTCACAATCCCTGACTTCAAAATGTACTATAAAGCCATAGCAATCAAAACAGCATGATACTGGTATAGACACAGGCACACAGATTGATGGAACAGAACTGAAAGCCCAGAAATAAAATCGCACATATACGGACAGCTAATCTTCGGCAAAGGTGCCAAGAACATACAATGGAGAACAGATAGTCTCTTCAACAAATGGTGTTGGGAAAACTGGACAGCCACCTGCAAAAGAATGAAAGTAGACCATTATCTCATGCTATACACATAAATAAACATAAAATGGATCAAAGACTTGATGATAAGCTCTGAAACCATAAAACTCCTGGAAGATAATGTGAGTAGTACACTCTTTGACATTGACCTTAAAAGGATCTTTTCAAATACCATGTCTTCTCAGACAAGGGAAACAAAAGAAAAAATAAACAAGTGGGACTTCATCAGACTAAACAGCTTCTGCAAGACAAAAGAAACTAGGATCAAAACAAAAAGACAACCCACCAATTGGGAGAAAATTTTTGCAAATTGTGTACCCGACAAGGGGTTAATCTCCATAATACATAAGGAACTCACACAACTGAACAACAAAAAAACAAAAAATGAGCAGAGGATATGAACAGACATTTTTCCAAAGAAGATGTACAGATGACCAATAAACACATGAAAAGATGTTCAATATCACTAATCATCAGGGAAATGCAAATCAAAACTACACTAAGATACCACCTTACACCTGTTAAAATGGCTATAATCACTAAGACTAAAAATAACAAATGTTCGAGAGGGTGTGGAGAAAAGGGAACCCTCATACACTACTGGTGAGAATGCAAACTGGTTCAGCCACTAAGAAAAAAAGCATGGAGATTCCTCAAGAAACTAAAAATAGAACTACCATATGACCCAGCTATCCCACTACTGGGTATCTACCCAAACAACTTAAAATCAACAATCCAAAGTAACATATGTACCCCTATGTTCATTGCAGCACTATTCACAATAGCCAAGACATGGAAACAATCCAAGTGCCCATCGACCAATGATTGGATAAAGAAGGTATGGTACATGTATATATACAGCAGAATACTACTCAGTCATAAAAAAACAAGACAAAATCATCCCATTTGCAACAACCTGGATGGACCTGGAGGGTATTATGCTAAGCGAAATAAGCCAGACTGAGAAAGACAAACACCATATGATTTCACTCATACATGGAATATAAACAAACACATGGGCAAAGAAAACAGTTCAGTGGTTACCAGGGGCAGAGGGGTACAGGGTGGGCACAGGGGGTGAAAGGGAGCACTTATGTGGTGACAGACGAGCAATAATGTACAACTGAAATTTCACAATGATGTAAACTATTATGAACTCAATAAAAAATATTCTTTTACTTTTTCTTCTAAAACTTCATAATCATTTTTTTAATCCCATGTGTTTCATTGGCCCATTCATACCTTCCCTCATTGATACCATAATGTTTTAATAATAATAACTTTGTGTTTGGATAGCTTGTGGTGACGGTCTCCATTAGTGTTCTCTTTTTAAAGTTTCTTGGCTATCCTTGTAGATGTTTCCTCCTCCGATAAACTTTAACATCAGCTTGAAAAATTCCATTAGAATTTTAACTGAGATCACGTTGAGTTTGTGAGCTAATTTGGGGAAAACAGCTTTTTCGTGATATAAAGTCTTCCCTTTCAGGAATGCTACGTCTTTGAGTCTTTAATTATGTCGATAAAGTTGTGTACTTTTCTTCATGGAGACTGTACACATTTCTTAAGTTTATTCCTCAGTGCTTTACACCTTTTGAAACTATTTTGAGTGGGGTTTTCCCTGTGAAATATTGTAATTGGATAGTACTAATGGCTCAGAAAGCTATTGATTTTTGTATGTTGTTCCTATATCCAGCCTCTTTACTGAATTGTCTTAGTGGTTTTTTATAATAGTTTTCCATTATTGTCCTCTTGGGTTTTCTACTCTTATTGTCTTCAAAGAGTGATAGCTGGTCTTCTTTTCAATATCAATATCTAACCATCAATCTATCTTACGTTTTATGCCTTTCAAGGTAAGTTTCAGGCGTCAGTACACTTCATCCTTAAGCACTTTAGCATGCTATCCTTAATTAGTATTCAATATTTGTTTATGATTCTTTTTTCTTTTTTCCCCGCTGGGAAAGATTTGCCCTGAGCTAACATCTGTTGCCAATCTTCCTCTCTCTCTTTTTTTCCTCCTCAAAGTCCCAGCACATAGTTGTATATCCTAGTTCTAAGTCCTTCTAGTTCCTCTATGTGAGCCGCTGCCACAGCATGGCTGCTGACAGAGGAGTGGTGTGGTTCCATGCCCAGGAATGAACCCAGGCCACTGAGGAGGAGCTTGCAGACCTTTAACCTCTAGGCCATCAGGGTGGCTGTATGATTCTTTTTTCTTTTGAATATTATACTGCTTCACGTGCAGTGTAAGGATCATACAACAGTGTACTTCTAATTCCTCTCTCCCATTCATTATGCTATTTTGTCATGTATTTTACTTTTTTAGATGCTGTGAACACACAATACATTGAATTTTATATTTACCTTAATTTATGCTATTTTCATCATTCTTCATTGCTTAGTGTAGATCCAAGCTCTTGTCTAGTATCATATTCCTTCCAGCTAAAAAACGCCTTTTAACGTATTTTTAGTGTGGATCTGCTGGTCATGGATTTTCTCAGTGTTTGTCTAAAAAAGTTTTGATTTTTCCTAAATTTTTGAAAGATATTCTTACTAGGTAGATAATTCTGGGTAGGTTTTATTTTGTTTCAAAACTTTAATAATATCATTCTAAGGGCTTTTGGCTTATGTAGTTTCTGCAAGAACTCAGCTATAATCCCCATCTTTGCTCTTCTGTATGTAATATGCCATTTATCTCTGGCTGTCCATAAGATTTAAGATTTTTCTCTTCCTCTTTAATTTTCAGCAGTGTCAACAAGATGTAACTCTCTCTTTTAAGAAAGTGTATCCTCCTTGGTCTGCTCTCAGCTTCTTGAATCTCTGGTTTGGTGTTTTCCATTAATTTTGGGAAATTCTCAGTTGTTATCTTTTCAATATTTCTTCTGACCTGGTTTTTCTCTCTCCTACTTCTGAAATCTCAGTTAGCGGGTATTAGACCATCTGATATTGTCCCACAACTGCAGGTCTTTTTTTTTTTTTTAAAGATTGGCACCTGAGCTAACAACTGTTGTCAATCTTCTTTTCTTTTTTCTCTTTCTCCTTTTTCTCCCCAAATCCCCTCAGTACATAGTTGTATATTCTAGTTGTGGGTCCTTCTAGTTGTGTCACGTGGGACTCCACCTCAACGTGGCCTGACAAGAGGTGCCCTGTCTGCGCCCAGGATCCAAATGGGTGAAACCCTGGGCTGCCGCAGCAGAGTGCACAAACTTAACCATTAGGCCATGGGGCCGGCCCCCAACTGCAGGTCTTAAGTTAGTCCTTTTACTATTTTCTGAAGGAAGCAAGAATCTCACAGCATTTTCACTCTATTTACCACTTCCTGATCTTTGTGGTTTTGTTATCACATATTCTACTTTTACATGTTTTATAAGCTCCACAGTACATTTGCATCATTCTTGTTATAAACAGTTTTTACTCTTATATTTATCTATTTTGTTCCTTCTTTCCTGCATTTCCACGCACCCACGTGGGCTCATTTTCCTAATCTGAGAAAGTCTTTAGTCTGAAATTTTTCGTTTAGTATTTCTTGTAGCACAAATATGCTGGAAACAAATTTTTCGACCTTCGTTTATTTTGTTTGTTTGTTCACTTTGTGTATTTGAAATGGCATTATTTCACCTTCGGTTTTGAAAGCTATTTTTGTTGTGTACAGCATTCTATGTTGCCAGATTTTTTTCTTTCTACACTTTCATTCCATTATCTTCTGGCTTCTGTGGTTTGCATTGAAAAGTCAGCTATAAGTCTCACTGTAATTCCTGTGAAGGTGATGTGGTAATGTGTTTTTCCCTCCCTGTGTCTCTTTGCCCTTTTAAGATGATCTCTATCTGTTGCTTTCAACACTTCGTCTATAATGCCCTTGATGTGTTTTTCCTTATTTTCATCTGTTTGCAGTTTTCTGAACTTCTTGTATTTAGGGGTTACAGTAGTCCCCCCTTACCTGCAGTTTTACTATCCATGGTTTCTGTTACCTATAGTTAACTGTAGCCCAAAAATATTAAGTGGAAAATTCCAGAAATAAATAATTCATAAGTCTTAAGTTGTGCATCATTCTGAATAGTGTTATGAAATCTTGCGCCATCCCATTCCATCCCAACTGGGATGTGAATCATGCCTTTGTCCATGATTCCATGTTGTATATGCTACCCACCCATTAGCCTGTTAATTAGGAAAAAACATAGCAAATATGGGTTTTGGTTCTATCTGCAGTTTCTGGCATCTACTGGAGGTCTTGGAACATATCCCCTGTGGATAAGGGGGATGACTGTACTGCCTTTCCACAACTTTGAAGAGTTCTCAGGCATTATCTCTCTAAATATATTTTCTACCTCATCTATTCTCTCTTTCTTGAACTGTAATTACACAATAATAATAGACACAAGAGAGGAGGACATTTTGTTTTCATTGTATCCCATATGTCTTTGTTTCTTTTCTGTATGTCGCATTCTTTTGCCTTTCTCCATGCTTCTGACCTTTCTGAATATTTTCTTCTGATCTATTTTCCACTTCAGTAATTACCTCTTCAGCTGTGTCTAAACTGCTGTTAAGTCCATTTAATGAGCTTTAATTTTAGTTTTCACATTTTTGTTTTAGAATGCTCATTTGGTTATTTTTATAAACTTCAAATATCTTGAAATTCTCCATCTTTTCATTCATTTTGTCCATCTTCCATTTTTTAACTCAACACATTAATTATAGTTATTAAGTTCTTATCTGGTACTCCAAAATCTGGTTCATCTGTGGATTTTCTTCTATTGTTTATTTTTTTCTATTGATTATTGGTTACATTTCCCTGCCTCTATACATGCCTAACAACTTTTTAAAAATTTATGCTACACCTTGTGTATAAAAGAATCATAGAGGCTCCAGTTGAAGGTTTCCCCATTCCTCTGTTAGACAGATAGGATGGGGGAGCTGATTGCTTTAATACAATGAGAGGTTGAGCTGGATCAGGGCTGAATTGGACTTTTAGTAAGTCTCAGCCTATCTCTGATTCATTCCTTTTCTTTGGGTATGACTCTCGGGGCTTTTCATTGAGAAACTGGAAGGTCTCTGTCTTCTCAGCACTGAGTGACTGTGATATTCAGTTCTTCCCTTTGGAGGCTTGAGCCTCTTGATGGGGAGAGCCCCAGTGTGTGTGACAGTCTCCTCCTTCCAGTGGGACAGAGCACTGTGAAACCACAGATTTCACTTTACCCTTAGAAGTTTCTGGTCCTGCCACTCAGCCTCCCACACAGCCCCAGAACTCAAAAAGTGTTCTGTGGGGAACACTGGCCATGCACTGGGGACTCCTATAGCATCCACCCATCACACTGGCCCTACAAGACCACCAAAAGCTTTGCTGTCTTCTCTTTTCTTCAGTGGAGCATCTCAGTCTCAGCCTGAGCCAAGCAAGATCCTCAGGCCAAGCCTAGAATTGGGAAATACTCCCAAGGAGGGAAACTGTGCTGATCACCCACTCATCCAGGGAGCGCCCTTCACCTCTGGATTTTGGTTCATTTAGTTCTTTCTGTAGAGAGGGTAGAGAGAGAACTGGCTTGCCATAGTCTACTATATCCTACTCAGAAAGAGAAATCTCCTTCCCTTAAATGTTTAACACATATTTAAACTTGCCTTTATGTCTAGAGTTCCTCAGCATGTACATCCTCTCCTTGAACAAGTTAAGAATACTTTTTCACTCCCCATCCCCACTCCTGAATATGCCCCACGTTGAGATCATTTGGGGTTTTAGTTCCTGAGTTGTTTTTGTCATTGCTGCTGCTGCTATTATATTATGCATTAAAAATTAGACTTAGCTACAAAGTTTTACTGTTTTTAAAAAATCATTGTTTCCCATACCCCATGTTTTTTTTGTTTTGTATTCATTTTCTTTTGTGGCAATACATTCTTGAATAGTTCCTTCAGAGAGTCTGTGAATATTAAATTTGTTCAGAGAGAGTCTGTCCAAAACATCTTCATTTTTCTCATCACTTTTGAAGGCTAGTTGGGTTAGGTATACGATCTTAGAATCAAAGCAATTTTCTCCAGAAATTTGAAGCTCTTTTTCCACTGGCTTCTAGTGTTGCCAAAGAGAAATTATTTACCAATCTGATTCTTATTCCTCTGAAAGGAATAAGCAGTCCCCCGCTTCTCTCTTGAGCTTTCCCCCTTGAAATTTTACCACTCCGCCTCCACGGGCTGAGTCTTCCTCCCTCCATTTATCTTGCTTAGCACTTCACTGGTCCTCTCAACCTGAGGACTCTTGTCTTTCTTCAGTTCTGGGAAATGTCCTCCTATTAACTGACCGATTGATTATCTTCTTTTCTCCATCTTCTGCTTACTGAACTAAGTACTAGATAAATGCTAAAACTCCTGTATCTAGTCTCTATGTCATTTAATTATTTTTTTCTTCTCTTTATCTCTCAGTCATTTTGCCTTGCAGTCTGTGAGAATCCCTCAGCTTATTTTTAACTCACTAATCATTCTTTCAAAAACAATTTTGAAATATTTCAACAATACAGAAAAGTATAACGAATAAGCAATATAAACAACACTTTGGTACACACCACTCAACTTTGTCAGTTATTAACATTTTGTCACATTTGCTTCATATTTTTAGTTTTAGGAGATAAAATATTGCCAATACAGCTGAAGCTCTGTCTGTTCTCTTCCCAATTCCGTTCTTCTCCTTCCCTCTCCAGGAGTAACAATTAAGTTGGATTTGGTCTTTATGATTTTTGTTATCTTTTTATTAAGGTATTAATTGTATACTATATAATTCACTTATTTTAAGCGTGCCGTTTGATGAATTTTGGATTTGTATGAAATTGTGCAACCACCATTAAATCAAGATATAAAACAATTCTATCACCCAAAAAAGTTTCCTCATGCCCTTTGGCAGTTGATCCTACCTTGGTCTTGGATAACTGCTTTCTGTCACTATAGCTTTGCGTTTTCTAGAATTTCATAAAATAGAGTCACATGGTGCATAGCCTTTTGTGTTTGGTTTCTTTCACTTAGCATAATATTTTTGAGATTCAGATGTTTTTGCATGCACTATTAATGTTTAATTACATTTTATTGTTGAGTAGTACTCCCAAGTCTTGTTATACAATAATTCATTTATCTATTCACCACTTGATGAACATTTGGATTACTTCCAGTTTGGGTCTATTCTGAATAACACAGCTATGAACATTTACATACGAATCTTTGTACGGACGTCTGATTTAATTTCTCTTGGCTAAAAACCTGGAAGTAGAATGCTGTGTTACAGGATAAGTGTGTGTTTAACTTTATGAGACGCTAACATACTGTTCTCCAAAATGGCTGTGCCATTTTCCATTCCTGCCAGCAATCTGTGAGAGTTCCAGTTGCTCCATATCCTTGCCAGCACTTGATATTGCCAGTCTTTTTAACCTTAGTATGTAATGGTACCTCGTTATTATTTTAATTTGTATTCTTTAAAGACTAGTGAAGCTGAGCATATTTTCATGTGATTATTGCCATTCATATATCTTCTTTTGTGGAATTTCTGTTCAAGTCTTTTGCCCATTTTTATTTTGTTGTCCCATCATAAGAGTTCCCTATATATTTTTTATACACACTTTCCATATATGTTTTTAATGTAAATTTTATTGAAGCATAATCATCCATGTTATACCGAATGCATCAAAAAAGGTATACACTATTGTTTTCATGTTTCAACTTTATATAGTAGATATCATGCCAATCTATTATTCTGCAATTGCTTTTTTTCACTCAGCATTATATTTTTGAATTTATCCCTTTGGATACATGTAGCTGTAGGTAATTCATTTTGCCTGTTGTATAGGATTCTCTAATGTGACTAAACCACAATTTATTTATCCATTCCCTGTTGGATAATAAGTTGTTATTATTATAGGTTGCTTCTGATTTTTTGCTATTACCAACATTTCTGCAGTAAACACCTTATACATATTTCCTTACACACACACACACAGCAGTTTCTCTAAGCATACACCTAGAAGTGGCATAGGGGCTGCATCTCTTTAAATTTACTCCAATTTCTCTTTAGCTATATTCATTCTACTGTTCAGCCAAACCACTGAGTTTTAAGTTTGAGCAATTATTTAAAAATTTCAAGATCTCTTGGTGATTCATTTTAGTAACAGCCTGTTCTCAACTTATGGATATAATACTTTCTTCAGTCTCCCTAGGGATGGTAATTATACCACTGTAAAGTCTTTTTGTTGGTGTTTACTCTCAGAAGTCTATTCCCTGGGGTCTTCGGTCTTCTGTTTGTTTAGTTTGAGGCCTCTCTTTCATAGCGTTGATTTCCTCAAATGTTTGGGTCTTCCTGGATTTCTGCTCACCTTTGCTTCGAGAAGCCCCATCTGCCTGTCTCTGAAGGATGGTTTTGACCACAAGAGCTTGTCTGTGATGATCATGGTGAAGGAGTGCTGCCAGTGGTGTGTTATGGAGGTTGGTCTTCTTCCCACTTCCTAGTGTGTCATTCTCAGACCCAAACACACCCGCTCGCTTCTCCAGCTTGTGGGGAAACTCCCCTGTTGAGCATGAGCAATGGAGGGTAATGGTAGTTGGGTGGGCATGGGCTGGCCTGGCAGCTCTAAATATGGGTTCTCAATTGCTCACTCACGATTGCCCCAAGTCCCTCGCGGCTCTGGGTATCCCATGATCCTGTTGACTTTGAGCATGGAGCACTCCTGGAACCTGCCCCACCTTGCAGGGTGATGCTTCCTTGTGTGTTTTGGGCTATGGGCCCCTCTGCCAATCTGAGCCTGTCTACTTTCCATCTCTCAGGAATTCCACAAAGTTTCTGGTCCACTGAGGACTCTCTTGTGTTCCACAGCTGTTACAGACAGCATGCATTTCCATCAATACATATATTTTTCCTGTTATAACTGGAGATTTGGGGAGATAGGACTGGATCCAGTCTGTCATTTTTATCCAATCTGTTGTGCTTCTTATCCTTCTTAAGTTCTATCTTCCCTCTGTCTTTCTTGGATCTCTCTGACTGTGGGTCTCTATGTCTCTCTGTGTCTCTGCCTCTGGCTGTGGTTCTGTTTCTGTGTCTCTCCGGAGCCCCATCTCAGTTCCAATTCTCTCTATTCATGACGTTCTCTCTCCCTGGTTTCTCTAAGCTTCTGCCTCATCATGCCCTAATCTCGGTGGCTGCTCCCCATCAGTGGGAGGCTCTGGCCCCCATGGTTGGCTGGCTCTGGAGCAGTTTGTGGGTGGGGAGCCCCAGATTGCTGCATCGTGGAACAAGGATTTCCAACACATGCTCCCTCTGGCAGCCTGCCACCACAGCTCACTGCCTGCCAACATCACACTTCAACTTAAAGAGGGAAAACTGCCAGACCAATGTTTTAGCTACAGCCCATGTCAGGGTTGCGTGGGGAATCTCACAGCAGCCCCTGCCAGAAGCTGAAGCTGTGAGGAGATTGGGGAAGGGGCTCGGGGCTGCTTGGTCTTGGTGGGGGGGGGGGGGGGTTCCTGGCTGCCACCCTCTGTGGCCTCACTGGTTCTGAGAACCAGAAAGGTTGGTTGGAACCCACTCTGAGATCTCCCCAGGATGGGAGCTCTTCCCTTCCTAGGCCACTCCTAGGCAGGCAGGTGACCAGTGGTCCTGCTTTTTCTCTCTGTCGTCTCTTGCTGCCCCACACACCCCACAGTGGGGCTGCTTCCTCCATCTCCTAGCAGAGCAGCCTTGTGCTGTGAGCTGAGACACCCTAAGCTCAGGAAATCATCTGGGACTGTGGAAAAGTCAGTGGGATTATTCTAGTTTCACTGGTCAAGACTTAGGAGATGTCAGAGACCAGCATAGAAGCTCACATCTTCTGAGATGGAGAAATGCCCATCTCTCTCAGTGCAAAAGCTCCATTCTTTTCTAGGACTTACTCCTGCCAGCATAGAAGTGCCATCCTTGCTAGTGTAGACACGCCCATCTATAGAAGCGCTCATTCTGGCAAATGTTAGGATTCCTATTCATGTGACTGTAGAAGCGTCCATCTCTGCCTATGGGAAACCCCCTTCCCCACCAGTATAGACTCCCCAGTTCTTTCTTTTACAATAATCATACCCATTCCAGCCCCTGGGGACATTCCCAGCTCAATCACTGCAGATGCTTTTGTCTGATCAGTGTAGAGGCACCCACAGCTGTGAGCTCTATTCCTGTCAATACAGAAGCGCCCTCTTGCTAACTCCTACCAGGTCTCAGTTTAGAGGTCTCTTCTTCCAGGAAGCCTTCCCATTCTTCCAGTGAAGATGCCCCCTCCCTGCACATGCAGAGGCCCTCATTCAGGGCAAAGGAGAAACATGCCCGTCTCTACAGCATAGAAGTTCCTGGCGTGGTCAGAGCACTATTTACTATCCTCCCACTGTGGATTTGACCACTATTCCAGCAGCGATGTGCCCATCCCAGACCTGGGGCAAAGCCTCCTTTTGGGAGTACAATCGCTCTCAGACCTTCAAATATAAAAAGACACATACATAGAAGCATAGACGTGCCCATTCCAACTAGTGTAGAAACAGCCATCCTTGAGAAATACAGAGGTTCCCAATCCTACAAGTGTAAGATTGCCCATCAATATGGAAGCATCTACCAGGGGGAGTGTAAAGGCTCCTAGCCCTGCCTGCGTGGACACACCTGTCTGCCACCAGAGGCAAGCATTCCCCTTGAGACACCTGACAGACCCAGAAGGAGCTTGTCTCAGTGAAGGAATGCAGTATGGAGAGGCGGGGTAGGGAGATGGAATCGCTTGATCAAGCCGACAGCCTGGCGGAAGTCTGGCTGCCAATATGAACAGATAAGCACTAATAATCACTCTTTCTTAAAAGCCCCACTTGCATGTCCCATTTTCCTGAAGACGCCACCTGCACAGCTGCTCCTAATCAAGGACCATTTAATTCATTCCCAGATCATTGTCTGCACTAATTGTCTTAAACAAACCGAAGTTCATTTCACCTTATTCCCCAAGGACCTGGAAGGCTTCTAATTACCTGTAGGTGGTTCCCCACACAGCCCAGCATCATTAAAGATCACAATATGTTCCTCTAATAGGTTTCCCATTAAAATCCAATGGGTTCCCATCAAAATGAGTTATGTTCCAGAAAAAAATCCACTGAAATATATTTTAATTAAAGTGAATTAAATATTGCATATGTCTGTTTCTGCCAACAGGTTGCACTTGAGACCGATGCTAGCAGAAGGCAGAGGGGAGAGGTGGGAAAGAGAGGGGAGGGGTGGAGGCAAGAAGGTTCCTTTGTGGTGTGCAGAGCTTCGGAACCAGGCAGTGGCTCTGCCATTCCTGGAGCGTGACTTCAGCATGTCACCTCACCTCTTCGAGCTTCAGTTTCCTCATCTCTAAAATGGAGATAAGAATCCCTAGGTTACAATTTACTCTTGCTAGGATTAGAAGCAAAAGATATACATAAAGTACTTCACACATAAAATGTACTCAGTCAATGTTACTGTTACTATATAATACTATAAATAAATATTGTATTAGTCAGCTGTGCTGGGTAACAAACAGTCCCCCCCAAATCTCAAAGACTTACAAGAACAACTTTTTATTTCTCACAAGAACTGCAGGCTAGCACTGCCCCATGAGTCTTCTTGTTCTGGAACCCAGGCTAAAGGAACAGAGCCTCTTTGGGACATGTTATTCTCATGGCAGAGGGCAGAAGGGCAAGAGAGCAAGCTGAACCGTGCAACTGCATTCAAAGCTTGTGATAGACATTCGGACGTCATGTCACTCACTTTCCAATGGTCAGAGCAACTCAGTCTGCCAAGCCTGGCAGTGGTGCTGAGAATTAGACTCTGGCCTACCAGGAGGCAGGGCAAGGCTGGGTCTGCATAATCTTCTTACAGGGAAGGGAATAAATAATCATCAACAATAAAATAATATATCACAGTCCTATCATTAGGTATTACAGCAGTGTTTCCCAAGCTTACCTGACAATAAAAATCTCCTGGGGATCAAAATATAGAGACTTGAGTCCCAATTCAGGCCTACTAAATCCGATTCCTAGGAGGGTCCTGGGAATCTCTGTTTTTAACAAGTGTCTCAGATGATCTTTTATCATCAGGAACATTTGAGAAATACAATTTTATAAAATAGTGGATGAGAACTAGTGGATAGTGGTTTAGTTCAGACAGATCTGAGATTGCAAACTGTGTCTACCACATATTAGCTGTGTAACCATGGGAAAGTTTCCTAACCTCTCTGAACCTCAGTGTCTTCATTTGTGAAATAAGATAATGCATGCAAATCACATAGCACAGTGTCTGGTACAGGACTTCAATAAATGTTGGCTCTTCCCATTTTTAAAATAACAACAATTATAATGAGATAATGAAGGTATAGTGCTTGGCTCAATGCATTGCAATAAATAACTTTAAGAAAAATGTATTAAACTATGATAATGCAATAATAATATACATAATGTAAATATACAATAATACTCTGCATGTAAGGATTAAATGGAAAGGACTATCTACAGCTACAAACCAACATTGGCTTATGCTCTGAACTGCTTTGTAACAGTCCTTGACCCCAGCTGCACATTAGAATTCCCAGTGATTTGGCCCCACCCCTAGAGATTCTGATTTAATTGGTCTAGGGTCTGCTCCACGCTGGGCCAGCTCCCCAGGTGCTACTATGAAACCAAATGTGAAAACCACTGCCCTAGGGACTTGCTACTCGAAGTGTGGTCCACGGACCAGCAGCATCAGCATCCCCTAGGAGCTTGTTAGAAATGTGGAGTCTCAGGCCCCAGCCTGGACCTAAGGAATCAGCATTTGCAGTTTGTCAAGACCCTTGGGTGATTGTGTGCACGTTAAAATTTGAGATTTGCTGCCCCCAAGGACCTCGTCCTCCCACTCCCAACCCACCCTTTGCCCAGTGGTTGTGGCCCCGTTCCCAACCCACCCCTTGTCCAGTGGTTGTGGCCCTCAACCCCTAAGCAGCACTCAACATTGTTACACTGTTCAGTCTTGAAGAGCACTCTCTTTCCATCACACCACACACTTCTGGTTTTCTACATTTCTGGCTTCTTCTCAATTTTTTCCTTGATTCTTCTCCTCTGTTGACCTCTAAATGCTTAAATGCCCAGAGCTCGGTCTTGGGTCCTCTGTTGCCCTGTATCTCTAGGTGTCCTCACCTGATTCTAGGTGTCCTCACCTGGGTTTAGATGCCATCTATTTAAATGTCATCTGTATGGTTCCCGAGCTGCAAGTGGTGCTGCGAAAATAAGCGCCTTGTTGGGGCGGACGTCAGACACATCTGTGCAGCCCTGTGCTTGGTTTAATGCTCTGCGGTCGCCATCTTGAAAGTCGTAATAATTTTGAACAAGAGGCTCTGCGTTTGCATTTTGCAGTGGGCCCTGCAAATTATGTAGCTGGTCCTGCCCTCTGTTCCTACCAAGATTCCTGAGGTGAGCAGCTCCCCGAAGGAGTGAAAAGGCTTGGGGTCAAAAAATGGCAAAACACCCCACAATGAGCTTCCCTCATCGCAACTTGTTCTTCTCCCAGGTACCCCCCTCTTGGTAAACGGCACCACCATCACCCAGTTTTTCAGACCAACAATCTCACTAGTCTCCTCGATGAATCGTTTGCTGGTCCCCCACATCTACCCATCCCCCTCCTAAATATGTTTTGATTTGGACCCCCTTCTCTTCAGCCCGACCGCCCCTTGGCTCTTCTTGGGACATGTATCACTGGTCTCCCTGCCCCTCTTCTGCCTCCAGAGCAGCCAGAATGATCTTGTGTGTGTAAGGGGGTATCAGACAGACCACAGCATCCCCCAGCTCAAAAGTGTCTGACGGCTTCCGACTGCTCTGTGGCCTCTGCTGACTCTCATTTCCTCCCACTCTCCTGCCAGACTGAATGTCCTTCGGTACTCTCACCTCTGGGGCCTTTGCACAGACTGTTCCCTTGCCTGGAACACCCCTTCCCTTCTCCCCACACGCCTTCCTCCACTCCAGCTAACTTCCAAGTTCCCAGCAGCCCTCAGCTTCCAGACCTTTCCCTTGGGCAGCCTTTCCTGCCCCTCCCTACCTGGGGTTAGATGTTCCTTCTCTGAGCTCCCCAGGTCCCTGTGCACCCCATCCAGCACTTCTCACAATGCCTTTTCACTGCCTCTTTTTGCACCCACATCCTCTTTCCAACTCTTTCCCTCCGGAGCGAAGGGAAGGGAGTGTCTGTCTTGTTCTCTGCTGTAACCCCGGTGCCTGGCACATTGTTGGAGCTCATTAACTGCTTATGAATGAACGAACGAAAACTCTCCCCCTTTTCTGCTAATCTAGCCTTGCTGTCAGGCCAGAGTTCCGAGAAATGGTGCATTATCTTGTGTCTCAGGCAGGGGCCTCGCCAGCATGGTCCCCTGGGGGCACAGGCACAGGCCCACAGACAGACCAGAGACTCGTTGCCTCTCCCGGCCCCTTTACACAGAGCTGCCCACCCATGCCAAGACCCTCTAGTGACACTCTGGGGGTGTTGCCTCATCCCTCCAGGTCTCTCCAGGGCACCTGCCAGCTCATCCATCTTCACCGGCTTATCCCCATCACCCTGGTTGGCTGTGCTGGAGCCGGCTCTCTTGCCAGCTCTGCGTTCAGTGACGTCCTATTGGTAGCTTGAAATCAGCCAGGGAAACATTTACACCATGGAAATGGGCAAGTGCTACAACTGGGGCTTTGTTGTTGTTCTTGTTAAGAAAGCCCGTTTCCAGCCGCTGCTGGCTTCTACCCTGACCGCAGCCTCGGGACTTGCTCAGACTCCTGGGCCTCAACACCCAGACTCCAGCCCCAGCTGGCCCAGCCTCCTCTCTATCAGGCATCCTCCCTCCCTCTCTTCCTCTTCCTCTTCTTCCCCTTCTTCCTTTCTCTCCCATGAGCACATTTCAGCCTCTCTATGAGTGAGTCTTTTCCCTGCCACGTTATGAACATGTGGCCAAATACGACCAGCCCGACCCAGCCTGGTATCTCATCTCATATAGCCAGCCCAGCATCTCTGAATCTCGATCCCAAAGTCTCAAGAGAGAGAAGCTGATCAGTCCATCCTTGATCCAGATGGGGGGGCGGGGGTGGTGCGGGGCAGGAGGGGCAGGTCTCAGAAAAGGGAGGGGCAGGGCTGGAAGAGCACAAAAGATGCCCACCACACCTGCCTGCCCAAGTGGACCCCCTCAGAGGCCGGTGTTGACCTGAGTCAAGCTTGAATCCCCCGTCCCTTTGACCATTGTCATCTGAACAGTTGGCTCACCCCCTTTCTCTTCATTCCAGCACATGCTACTTCCCCTCTTGGAGTCTCAGCTTCCTCATCTGTGAAATGGTGGCAACGCCCCCTCAGAGCAGGGCGGTTGCAAGATCCTACATGAGATCATGCGGGCAGGGTGCCCAGGCCCTGCTGGGCACGGCGACTGCAACACAGTGGAGTTCCCTGAAGTCCCAGAAGTTCCGCTGCTCCTCACTCGCCTACCCCTCTCATCCCTTATTCTTCTCCTGCCACCACCACCCTCCCCCACTGCCAGTGTGGCCCCGGATGCCTTGTGGTCACGCCCAGTGAGACACGCCGCCTCCCCACCACACACATTTCACTAATTTGGGACACACACCAGGCCATCTGCACTTAGCTGTTGAAACCACAAACTCTGACCATCCTCTCAGCCTGACTGAGCTCCTCATGGACCGGCCATTGCCCCCAGCCCCTAGCCTGAAGTCAGGTGGGGGATACCAGACAGCAAAGGGAGAGGAAGGAGGGAAACATGGGACATCAAATGCTCCAGGGACATCCCCACATTCTGTGGATAGAAGCAGCTATTGCTGTAATGTTTCTTGTGATTATTTTCTCATCCACTGAGCAAACGCTCGCTGTTGCCTGCTCTCTTCTGGCTGGGGGCTGGGCACTGGGGATTTAGAGATGCAGCAGACATGGGTGCTGAACTTGGGAACCTCAGCCCATGACCTAAGTCCTAAGGTCCCACCAGCCTATGGGTGCAAAGAAGTCACGTGGAGATGCATGCCTGGTCCCCCGGCTCAGACTCATCTCCTTGCCCAAGAACTCCAGTCCACCACAAACTCCACCTGCCACCCCCACGAGATAGTCCTGGTTGTCCCCAAATGGCGTCTTCCACGGGCCCATGAATCAGACCAGGCTGCCTTTGCCTCTGTTGGCCTCTGCCCCTTTGTTTGGGCCGTGGACTCTGTGGGATCTCCTGGGCATCTTGGCTGGCCTCTGTCACCCTCAGTCTTTGCCACACCAGCCTCTGTACCACCGAGACCTTGCCTTGGCCTCGGCCCAGACTCAGACCCTCACCCAGGGCTCCCACGCCGGAGGCCCAGGCAGATGCTGGATCTGTGACAAAAGACCTTCTGCTCAGTCTGGAGTCTCGACAGTGGAGGTATTTAGGCCCCAAGGTGACACAGAAGTGGATGCAGCTGCTTTTCTAGTTTGAAAACCCACTAGGGCCTTCTCCCTTGGGTGCAGCACACAGCCTGCCAGGCTACTGAAACTGGGGCGGGGAGGGCTTCAGGTTCCAGCCACTGCCTCAAATCTGGAACTCTCCTTTGTGCTCAGCCCTGCTGCTTATTCCAGAACCCATGTTTTCTTTTGTTTTTTTTTTAAGGATTGGCACCAGGGCTAACAACTGTTGCCAATCTTTTTTTTTTTTTTCTGATTTATCTCCCCCAACCCCCCCTGTACACAGTTGTATATCTTAGTTGCATGTCCTTCTAGTTGTGGGATGTGGGACGCCGCCTCAACGTGGCCTGACAAGCGGTGTCATGTCCGCGCCCAGGATCCAAACCCTGGGATGCCGCAGCAGAGAGCGCAAACTTAACCACTCGGCCACGGAGCCAGCCCCAGAACCCATGTTTTCTAATGGCTAGCTCTCCTTAGCAGGCCCTGCAGTCCTTCCCTATACCCCAGCCTCCACAGGTCATCCCCAGCTGCCAGAAGCAGCAATCCCAACTCGACCATGGGAATTTCCTGTATCACAGATGAGGAAACTGAAGGTAGGTGGGCTGTTCGCAGGCCCACGGCTCTGTGACAGGTTGGAGCAGTGTAGGTCAGCAAAGATTCCATGGCCTCCTCTCTCCAGGTGAGAGGACATCCCAACCCACTATGCTGGGCCTGGCTGTGTGGCTGCCTCCAGCCATTGGAATGTGAGCAGGCACGACGTGAGCCACGGCCTTAAACATGCCTGTGCAAGTTGGTTTGGCCTTGAGCGCCTGTGATCTGGTGAGAGAAGAGCCCTCCCCTGTTACTGCAGCCCCTTTGGCCAGGGCCCCGGAATAGACACGTGTGGAACAGACAGGAACCCAATCCACAGCCTGAAGCAGGGTGCCCAGCCCAGTCCGGCCAAAATTAGCTCAACCACAGTCAACCTGCTAACCCATGACCTGTGAGCACGAGAAGAAATGCCCATTGTCAGTCACTGAGTTTGGGGAACAGTTGTTTTGTGGCATTATCGTAGCAATAGCTGACTAGTACAGAGGCCTTCGAGGGGCTCACTTTGTCCTCAGGCCTGCCCCCTCAGGTCTCAAATGGCTGCTGCAGGGCCAAGAGTGACATCCTCACATAGCCATATGGAGAGGCAAGAAAAAGGGGGGCAGGCTTTCTGCATGTGTCATTTTGTTTTTAATCCAAGGGGACACCTTTCCCCCGAAGCGTCCTCTCTTATGGACATCTCCTCCTGTCTAACAGGCAGAGTCGTGTCACAGGCCTGTCACCCATGCCCTCACCCACCACTGGCAAGAGAACTGGAACCAGCATGATTGGTTCACGTTGGTGAACTTTTCGTCCCTCCTCATGGTGGGGAAGGGGTTCCATGAACCTGGGGGCACCCAGCGGTCAAGCAAAATGAGGGTCCATTAGCAAGGAAGGAAGTGGGCCATAGCAATTGAGTGGGAACCCGCAGGGGCGGCCACAGACTCCTGCTGCCCCGGGAAATCGACAATCAAATGTAACATTTCTTAACGCATCTGTCAAATGCATGAATGTCAAAACGGCACCGTGACTCTTGCTTCTCTGTGGTTCTCGTAGGCCCTTTCTGAGTTTGCAACCTTAAGGCACTGGTGCATGGCCAGATTTTTAGTAGCAGAACCAGTTTTCTAAGAAAGGTTTAGGCAGAACTCCAAAATACAAGACAGATGGACAGAAACACTCTGGTTCATAGAGAGTACGTGTGTGCCGCCGTGGGGGCGAGGGGTGCAGGAGGATCGGGGGAGCTCCAAGCCCCATTTACTTGGCCTCCATTTTCACTGCCTCCCACCCAGGACCCCTGAGATATTGTCAAAGAGCCAAGATTCTGCCAAAGTCAGCCAGGAAACCATTGTATAGAGAAAACAGAAGTCACGTTTATTGAGTATCTACTATGTTCTAGGCAATCGTGCTTACGTTTGCTCCTTTAATCCAACAAAATCCTTTATTTCTATTTTAAAGAAAGATGAAGTAATTGTCTAAAGTCATACAGTAAGTGGTGGGGCCAGGATTATAAGCCAGATGTCTGCCTCCAAAACCAGTGTCTGGTCTCAGACACAGAGCTGTGCCCCAATGCCTACCCTCAACCCCAAGGGACTGGCCTCAGGACAGTGACCCGGGCTGGCAGTTGGGTGTTTGGGGAGGTCCAGGTTTGAGTTCCAGCTGTGACTTTAACTTGCTGTGTGGTTTAGGCAAGCCGCTTGACCTCTCTCTGTCTGTTACCTCATCTGCAAAATGAGATGCTGGGTCCTTACAGCTTTGACATCCTAGGACCTAAACTTAGGCCACCCCAGCTGGCCTGGATTGCCATCTGCTGGGAGAGTCCTCCTGATCGATGAGACAGAAGCGGCACTGAAGGGCCTGGGCCTCTGAAGGAGGAAGTGGAACTGAGCCCTCTGTGCTCCCACCCGCCCCCACGCGCTGCCATCATCTGACCTGATTAAAACCCAGCCAGGGGCAGGGGAGGAGGGGGGCTGGTGCTGGTGACTCAGCCCCTTGCCCTATCTGATTGTCAAAGTGATTCCTAGAAGTTGAAAGTCGTTTCTCTTCTGCAGCCATCGCCACCCCACCCCCCCCCCGCCCCCCACGAGGCAAGTTCTAATTCTGTCCTTCCACCACACAGCCAGGACGAAGGCAGTGACAGCACAAGGGGGTTTCAGGGGAAAGTCTGGGTTGGAAGTCTAGAGGCACTGTGACTCTCGTTTCTCTGTGATTCCAGTAGGTCCTCTCTGAGTTTGCAACCTTAGGGCAGTGGCGCATGGTGGCGGTGCTAGGAGGGGTAGGAGAGGCAGAGGGCCATTCTAGTCATGGGAGGAAATGGGATGAGTGAGGCGGGAGGTGGGGACAAAGCCTCACCTCTGCTACTTGCAGCTGTGCCATCTTGGGCACATTACGCAATTTCTCTCTGTCTAGTTGTATGTAAAATTAAGAGGAAAACCCTCCTTCCCAATTTCACTTCTCAGAGATAACCACTGTTAATGGTTCCGAGTGTGTCCTTCCAGATTCCTCTCTTTAAAAATGCAAAGCCAGAAGAGATAGATAGAAATAGAGATGGAAGTAGAGACATGGAAAGATGGGAATGGAGTGGATCATTGTAGCCGCAACCATGGATCATGCTGCACAGGGAGGTGGTTAGGACAGGCTGGGAAGAACAGGCTTGCAATGAAGAGCTGGTTTTTGAAGCATTTTCTACCCTCCTCACTGACCTCCAAGAGAATATAACTCAACAAGAGTGGAAACGTGGCCTGTCTTGCCGTATCCCCCGCACTGGACTAGTGACTGGCTCCCAGAAGTGACAGGAGGTGGAGAAGCCGCAGACCTGGCGGCTGCCCCATGACAAGGTGAGTCAGCAGCTAAGTGACCACATGTATGGGCTGCAACAGTGCCTCCCACTATGCACCCACCTTCCAGGCGTAAAATGAACACGTCTGCTGCTTCGCTGCCATCTTCCAAATCTCCCTCAAAATATCTCGTGACCCACACTACCCTGGAGTTATTCGGTGATGGGGATTCTGGGAAGTGTAGTTTACAGTTAGTCAAGTTGACACAAGGCAAAGTGACCCCAGTTCAGAGGATGAAGATCCCTTCAGATTATAGTGTGGCAGAGAGTACAGAGTTCAGATAATCTGGGGGTAAGACAGTGAATGTGAACTGCGCTCTGCCCCAGGTGGATATGAACTGCTTCTGACCCTCCTTTCTGATGGAGATGGAAAATAACTCATTCTGCGGATCAAGAGGCACATACTAAGCCCAGAGGCTACGACGATCTGGCGTGGCAGCTGTGACTGGGGCTATCACTCAGCCGAGTCTGTGTAATTCACCATCATCTGCCACGACCATCCGGTTTCTACAGGGTTGCTGCTGCTGACCTGAATGGGGACAAGATAGGAACCACCACTCTCGCATCCTTCGCGTCTTTGAGAGTGGCTCTAACCTCTGCTGTTGCTCCCAGCACGTGGTACGGCTCTGATTTACTCTCCTGGCTGGGGTGGGGGAAGTTTTTGGGGCTTCCACTCCACCTTCCCTATTATGAAGTCTCTTACACCACAGGGTAGGGAATCAAGGTGAGGGTTCTGCCAGCTGGTAAGTATGTCCATCCCAATTACCCACTCGGGGACTGGAGAAATGACCACAGCTGGGTCTGTGGACCCATTAGGCCCACAGTGAGATAGACCTGGCCAGCCCTCCATCACTGCCTCAGTACCCCCAGGATGGCAGGCTGATGAGATCACTAGTCTTATGTAACGCATCCATTCTAACACGGCCACCTCTCTGAGCCTTTGGTCCCTCCCTCAACACTCTGCCAAGGCGGTTTTGTCATCTCCCCCTCACTATAGACCAACTTCATGTCTAAGCTTTTCGAAGCCACCCCAGCAGCATTAGAAGATGGGCTCAAGGCCCCCCGAGTCCTAGGAGGGTACCCCCATAACACTTATCTCCCTCTCAGCCTTTTATCCTCTCTGTCCTGATAGAGGACCTTCGAGATGCACTCCCGGTGGGGCTTCTCCTGGCTCCTGCCAGTACACATCGCCAGGTCTAGCAGCACTTTCGGTAGAGAATCCGTTTCCTCCCACCAAAGAAACAATATTAACCCCCTCTGACCTTGTTGAGACCTAATCTTAGTTATTGGTCTGGATAGCAAATGGGAGAAGCAGAGGTGCTGGGGAGGAGTCCACGTTATCCCGAGAAGCATCAACCTCAGTGAGGTCTTTGCATTGTCTCCCACTAAGGGGAAGTTCTAGCAAAGACGAGGGGCCACTTCTACCAGCCCAGAGGCTCAGGTTGGTCAAGCGTATCCACCCAAATGTTCCCATCCCAGGGATCAGGGCGCCAGCCTTTCCCTATCAGCTCTCTGACTCCAGCAGAGGAGACGCGCCGGGCTGCGAATTCAGTGCCCTGTGTGCCTCCGCTACTCTTCCAGTCAGATCTTCGGTCTGATGTTCAGCACTCTCTGCTCTCCAGCTTCGGGCACTAAGGGTCCGGTTAGTGCTGCCCTCCTGCCTTCTGGCTTTCACACCTGGCCCTGTGTTGATAGTGGGCTGGTCTGAGCCTGTTGTTTCCTTCCTTCAGGGCTTTCACGGCAGTTACGCTCAGCCAAACGACTCTGCAAGGCTTTGAGTTACTTTCGCCCCTTCATCTCTCGAGTGCTAGACCACGGGGTAAACTAGTACATTCTGTCCGCCTGCACCTCTTCCTAATCCGATGGGGGGAGGGTCTCAGCAAAGGCAAGGCTGCAGCACAGCAGGGGAGCAGCGCTCCGCTCACCACCCGGCTGTGGGCCTTGCTGCTGTCTGGTTGGTCAATGATCCAGTTCCAGAAACCCATCCCGAGAGCCCACTTCCTAGGACCGTTTTTTATTACAAACTACCTTTGGTTAGGTTCCCCCAGAAGCAGCAGATCCTGAGACAGGGATGCTGTGTAAGCAGCTACTTTATTCTAAGGCTGATCCCTGGAAATAACAACAGGGAAATGGGGAAGGGACACAAAGAAGGAAAGGCAGTAACATGTGTGTTAAGAAAAAGGTTCCTACTATGGGCAACTGAGGTCCCGTCTCCCTGGGGAACTGATAGAGTAGAACATGCCCCAGAACGCAACCTAAGGGGCCAGGAAGCTGGGGTTGTTATGCTCTCACTCCTGTGTACCCCTGGCTGAAGGCAGCTCCGGGAGGTGTTAACAACCAGTGCTGCGGGTGTCCACCAACCAGCTCTGCAACAGGTGAAGAGAAGGCACTCAGGCGGAAAATCACAGGTGCTTCCTTCGGACGCCATCAGCATGGACAGGAAAAGTGAGTGCCAAGGAGGCAAGGGTGGGGCGCCCGAAAAGGCTGCTGCAACGGGTCTGTTGAGAATACAAGATACACATGCACTGAAATTATTGAAGAACACAAATAGCTAAGTGACGGAGAGCATCCTGTGTTTGTGCTATTAACCCATTTCATCTCTGTACTAACACTGTTCGGTGACTTCTATTAGGATGCCCACTTTACAGATGAGGAAACTGAAGTGCGGAGATGTTAAGCCACTGGCCCAAGATCCCACAACTAGTAAATCCCTGTGCTTCAAGCGCCATGTGCACTATAACTTGCCTGGTTTTGTTCAACAGTGTACATGTTAATATTTAATATGTCCTTCACATAGTAAATGAATGATGACTATCTCATATCTATGTGCAGTGAGTTCTTTGAGGGTGGGAATTGGATCTTTTGGCCTCAGTATTCAGAGCACCTAGCCCATAGTTGGCACTCAGTGGGAACTCATTGAATAAATGAGTGAATGACTTAGGAAGAGACCAAGAGCCAAGGTTTTCCCTCTGCCACAGATGACTCCGTGACCTTGGACATCCTCCTTGGCTTAGCCTCAGTCTCCTGCTCTATAAACACCCTACACCAACACTCGCCTCCTAGCTATCCAGCTCCTTGCTCAAGAGCCACCACTGCTGTAATTCTCAGATTCCCATGGCGCCTGCCAGTCCATTAGCCCTACACCCTTCCCGTTAACTGTTGGTCCCCTCCAATGGTCCCCTCCTGGCTTCATTTCTCGTCTTGATCAGCCCAATCATCACATCCTCATATTCCGCTGGTGACTCTGGATACCCATGCCATCTCATGCCATTGAACGTGGCTGGAGAAAATCACACAACTGAGCTACCAGGTTTCACTCTCAATTCATAACCACAGACCTCAAGAGGGCACTTCAAGCCGCCCCACAGAGACCCCTGTGTTTCTCTTCTCTGGGGTGACCATTTCCTGTCTTCTCTCTTTTCAAACTAACCACCCCTTTGCCACCCTCTCACTCCCCCTAGATGACCTTGATCCAAACATCGTTGAAAGAACAGGTGCCAAGAGACGTGACTGCCTCCCCAGTTTGCTCCCATCCTGTGGACCTACTGTATCTGCCTTCATCTCTGCTTCCTCCCTCCTGACACCCAGAGGCCACGTCCCCTCTCCTTCCAGAGGCTGATCTTGCCACTTGGGCTCTGGATCCAGTTCCTTCTCACCTTCTCAAGGACTTGAGTCCTTCTGTGATCTCCTCTCTCCTCCATCATCAGCTCCTCCCTCTCCCCTGGTGCATTCGCACCAGCACACAGATCTGCACCGTGGTCCTGCTTCTTTACAAAGCCCTTCTCTGGGCCTCTCTCCACCCCGTCCTCTTCCCTTCATCTTCGGAGAGTCTGCTCCTGCTCCTCCTCACCTCCCATCATCCTCTCCCTAGCCCAACCCAGATGGCCTCTGTTCCTCTGAGCCAGGCAGGTGCTCCAGGGGTCAAGACAGGAGGCTAGGGGCTCTGTGCCCACCACTCTCCCTCCAGCCTCAGCAGCAACGTTCTCATCTGTCGCAGAGAGCCCGCTCCAGCTTAAGCCACCCAGACTCCCTGTTTGATCACCCCAAATGGAATCTCAGCTTCTCTTCCCTTTGGGGCTCTGTTTTGGGGCACACCCTTTGACTCTCCAAGTTTGGGCCTAATTTCAGCCATTTCAAAGTGGTTTGAGCTGTTTGCAGACAAATGCAACCAGCCAGTACCAGCTCCAAGTGGTTTGGATGGACTGCATCAGTTTGTATAGCTCAGTCAAATTCTGCTGATCCAGCGTGGCCAAAGCAGGCCAACCCCGGTTGCTGTGGACAGGTATGGTCAGGGAGCCCCGGCCAATAGGATGTAGCTTGAGCCTGTCTAAAGCTGCTTGCTGGTCCCATCTGGTTTGCTCTGATCATAGTAAGCTTTTTACACGTATTGGGGGCCCCTTGCCCTTGTGCTTGGGGAAAAACCCAAAATGTGAGGCTGGCCCTGTGGCATAGTGGTTAAGTTTCCACCCACTGCTTTGGCAGCCTTGGGTTCGCAGGTTCGGATCCTGGACATGGACCCACACACCGCTCATCAAACTATGCTGTGGCAGCGTCCCCCATAAAGGAACCAGAAGGACCTGCAACTAGGATATACAACGCTGTACTGGGGCTTTGGGGAGAAAGGAAAAAGAAAAGAGGAAGACTGGCAACAGGTTAGCTCAGGGCCAAGCTTCCTCACCAAAAAAAAAAAAACCCTAAAGTGTTTGGAAACCATTGGCTGCCTTCCAGCCCCGCTATCTGTGGTGTCAAGTGCCAAGGAAAAGGCCAGTGTTGACCTCTGTCCAATGTTTTTTTTTTTTTTTTTTTAAAGATTTTATTTTTTCCTTTTTCTCCCCAAAGCCCCCCGGTACATAGTTGTATATTCTTCGATGTGGGTCCTTCTAGTTGTGGCATGTGGGACGCCGCCTCAGCGTGGTCTGATGAGCAGTGTCATGTCCGTGTCCAGGATTCGAACCAACGAAACACTGGGCCGCCTGCAGCGGAGCGCGCGAACCTAACCGCTCGGCCACGGGGCCAGCCCCATCTGTCCAATGTTTTTATTGTTAACTTTTACACCTAATTTTTAGACCTTTTGCTTTAATTTTAATTTTTAGAGACTTTAGTTTTCTGAGCAGTCTTAAGTCTAAAAAGGAACAGGAAGTACACAGAGTTCCCATGTAATCCCCCATTTCCCCTAATATTAACTTCTTGCAATACTGCGATCCATTTGTTGCAACTGATGAGCTAACATAAACACATCATTATCGACTAAAGCCCATAGTTGACATTAGGGGTCACTCTTTGCGCTGGGCATTCTATGGGTTTTGGCAAATGTGTAATGACATGTACCCACCATTATAGTATCACACAGAAGAGCGTCACTGCCCTCAATTCCTCTGTGCTTCCTCTAGTCATCCCTGCCTCCCTCCCCCCACCTGGCAACCGCTGATCTTTTTACCGTCTCCACAGTTTGCCTTTCCCAGAATGTCGTGTAGTTGGACTCATACAGTATGTAGCCTTTTCAGATGGGCTTCTGTCACTTAAGCAATATGCATTTAAGGTTCTTTTGTGTCTTTTCATGGCTTAATAGCTCATTTCTCTCCCCGTTTTTTTTGGTGGTAAAACATATATAACAAAATTTTTCCATTTTAACCATTTTTAAGTGTACAGTTCAGTGGCCTTAAATATATTCACATTGGGGGCCGGCCTGGTGGCACAGCAGTTAAGTTCACACGTTCCACTTCTCAGTGGCCCAGGGTTCGCCGGTTCAGATCCCGGGTGCAGACATGGCACCGCTTGGCAAAAGCCATGCTGTGGTAGGCGTCCCACATATAAAGTAGATGAAGATGGGCACGGATGTTAGCTCAGGGTCAGTCTTCCTCAGCAAAAAGAGGAGGATTGGCAGCAGATGTCAGCTCAGGGCTAATCTTCCTCAAAAAAAAAAAAAATATATATATATATACAATCTCCACATTGTTGTGCAACCGTCACCACCATCCATCTCCAGAACTTTTTTCATTTTCCCGGAACTGAAACTCCATACCCGTTAAACAATAATTTCCCGTTCCGACAGCTCATTTCTTTTTATCACTGAATAATAGTCTAGTGTGTGGATGCACCACGGTTTGTTTATCTATTCACCTACTGAAGGACACCTTGGTTGCTTCCAACTTTTGGCAATTGTGATGAAAGCTACTATAGACATTTATGTGGAGGTTTTGTGTGGACATAAGCTTTCAACTCATTTGGGTAAATACCAAGGTGGGTGATTGTCAGACTTCTGTCTGACTTTATTTCATCAACATTATTGAGCACCTGGAGTGTGGGAAGAGCCAGTCCCAACACTCTACGTATGTCACATTATTTAATTTTTGCAGGAACCTTGAAAACGGGTGCTGTTAGCACCAATTTACAGATGAGCAATCTGAGGCTTTAGGAAGTAAAAAAAAACTTGCCCTGGGTCATAAGTCTATGAGCTGGCAGAGCCAGGACACCAATGCAAGCTTTCGGGGTTAGAGAAACATGCAAGACTCGGGGAGAGGGGCAAAGGGATTATTTCCAGTTTTCCTTTATATTCAGCTTTGCTTTGCTCCTTTTCTCCTTTTAACACAATGAACAAATTTGTTTTCCGAGCTGATCGTTGTTGGAGGAGTGTCTTTTCCTTCCCAGTTACTCTCTGTTTAATTGGAACAGCTCTCTGACTTGGAAGCCACACCCCGCTTTGGCTGATAAAGATGCCCCCTCCATACACACGTGCGTCCTCCCTTGTGAATCCTCTTTCTCACCCAGCCACAGCTCTGCACTCGCATGGAAGCAACAGCTCCTGGTTGTGGAGAAACAAGCATCTTCAATGGATGAATCTCTTCTTGCCTAGGTGTCCCATGATTGTGGAGTCCCTGGGGAGACCAGGACGGTGTCAGGCGTGGAGGGAGACTTTGCAGGCAGCAACTTCCGTGGGGAGTTTTCACTATGGGCCATGGTGGATGTGGCCAATAGAGCCAAGATTCATGGGGTCATGTCGATCTGGATACAAACGAAAACTCAACGAGAAAAAGGACTGGGCCCACCCAGGCCTACAGCTCAGCTTCCAGGCCCGGTCGGTAACCCCCAAATGGCCTCCCTTCCCTTCCTACCCCTTGCCCATCCCCTCCATCCCCAAGCCCCCTTAAGTACCAATAATGGAAGTGCTTACTAGGCCCCGCAACAATTCACCCTTATCTTTTATTTATAGCTGACAAAGCTCCAAGCAGGAAAAATATAATCACACTTTAAATAATGGAAGTTGTAGGTATTAGAGCTACACGGGCAGTTACCGGAGTTGCGGGGATGTCTCCCAGCAGACCTGACGGGGCGCATGCCGACTGCATTTTTAATTTTTAAAACATATTTCTTCCCAAATTATTCCACGTTACAGAGAAGCCGCATTTATGGGGGTGATAAATTACTGTAATAAAGTGCCTCTTCCTCAAATATATAGGACGAAGCCACGCTGAGCACAGCCCAGCACAGGCGGCCCCGAGAGAGCGGCGGGAAGTCCCACAGCCTCTCTCCTCACTTTAATTATTTGGCCGATGTGTCCCACATTTTTAATACAGTCACAAGTTTTCTTTAAGCAAAGAATTCAAACGGCTACCTAATGTGTATGCCGATGTGCATGAGGGCAGATGGATGTGAGGACCTGTGTGTGTACCCATGGGTGGTGAGGCATGCACGGATGTAAGTAAGCGTGTAATGTGCACATGTGTGCGTCTGGCTGTGAATATGCATGCAGGCTGATGCTTGTGCACATATGCAAACATGTGGGTGTGTGTGGCAGCCTATGGATGCCCAGATGCATGCACGCCCGTTTGAACAAATCACTGAGTGTGTCTGGCATGCATGTATCTGCACACTTTTGTGGATACATATGCATTGGCTAAATACACGTTTGTGTAGACGTGTGTACACATGGCCTGTGTGGATTTGTGCATGTCAGAGCACACTGCTACAGAACTGGTGGGTGTCCAGGCATATTTGCCTATGCTCATCTGCCTTCTCCTCCCAGACCCTCATGTGCATTTAAATCCTGTCTTCTGCATCAAACCAGCTCCCCTCCTGTGTTCCCTCTTTCCTCGAACAGTAAAGCACAGGCTCTGAGGTCAACCTGCCGGATCGGCTGCCTCTCAGCTATGCCTCTTGTTATCTACAAGGTGGGTGAGCTCCTTGGTGCCTCAGTTTCCCCATCTGTAAAATGGAGTTCGTATTAAGAGTATCTACCACGTAGGACTACTGGGAAGATGAATGGGCTTAACATGTGTAAAGCAGCTCACGTGTAGTAAGCACAAGTGTTAACTATTGTTTTTCCTTCCTTCCTTCCTGCCGGACATAGCACAGGCTGCTGGAACCGTCCTTGGAAAGTTACATGCAGACACAGCCAAGGGTGGGGAGACCACGACCCGATGAGGAAATGGCTTAGCCCGACACTCACCCTGCTCTTGTCCCAGCTCACCTGGTGGGGCTGGGGGCTCAGCAGTGCCCCTCGGGAGCCCATGGCCATCTACATAAGTTCGTGGGCCTTCGAGAGCAAGGCTGTGCCCACTTCATCTCGCACAAGGTCCGGCAGAGTGGGCACCAGGAACGTTTGCCATCTGAACAGAGGCATGAACAGATGAACTGGAGGGAGACTGGGTGGGCGATGGGGGCAGGTGGCTTATTTGGGAGGCAGTAATCCTGGAACGTAGGAATGAGCCAGTGGGAAAGTGTGTAAGTGGAGGGAGAAGGACCAAGAAGGGGTGCGCAAACGAGCAGGCTACTCGGCGGGCACCTGGGGCTCAGTCCACTGAGCGGCTGTACGGAACATGCCTAGAGTTGTCCCACCCAGCGACGGGCAAGCTGGAGTGTTTCATCACTGTCCACCGCCCTCGTTGGGTGAGTGCTCCTCTGGCAACATTTCCAGCCCTGATATTTCTGGGTGCCCTGCGAGAAGGTGGACAAGCTTCTGTGGTATCAAAGTTCTGGGTAGGGGAGTGGAGATGTGGAGGCAGGGGTAGGAAGATGCCTCTGCAGTGGGGACCGTCACTGCAGAGCAGGGGACCTTGGAGGTGGACCCAGGGAATATGGGCTGCGCGTGAACAGCACCTGCTCCACGTAAGCATTGCGCACACAGGCTCATGGATAGACATGAGGGTGGACAGACACATGGATTGCCATGGGGAGGTTGGTGAGCTTTCTCTGGCCGGGGAGGAGAGAATTTGGTCAGTGAGGTGACCCTGAGGCCTGCATCTTCCCCTGCGGGACTGGCCAAGGCCCCTGCGTTGTCAAAGCTCGACAAGCAGGAGGGGAGGTGGCAGAGGGCCATTCCAGGGCCTTGCTGAGGCTTCCCAACCCAAGGACTGATGACAGGGACAAAGGCGCTTGGCTCCGACAGAGACTCCTGTGTCCTGCCCTTGCCTGGCGCACAGCAGGCCTGCCCCACAGACACTTCTCCCCCAGGACTGAAGCTGCTGCTCGGGCGGGAGTTGGAACCCAAGAACAAAAACAGAAATCAAGGAGCTAATTCTTCAGCCTCCTCTGTACTAGTCCCGGCCACACACCCAGGTCCACAACCTCCTAGCTCCTATTCCTTCCCCACAAGCCGTCTTCTGCCTCGTTGACTTTGCATGTGCTGTTCCCTCCTCCTGGAATGCCCTTCCACTACAGTCAACTTGGAACATTCCTTTAGGAATCCCTCAAGCCTCTGCTCAAGGGCCATCCCCTGCAATAAGCCTTCTGGTCAGAAGGAATCCCTGCCTCCCCTCCACTCCCTGGGGACTTCGCTTGGACCCCAAACATTACACTTACCAGCATCCGTCTGGGGTCCTATGTGCTGGTACCTCTGTGCCCACCAGCTCTGGGCTCCTCAAGAACAAAGACCATGTCTGTGTCACCACTGCATTCCCGGTGCCCAACCCAGAGCCTGGCACGGATTCAGGGTCTCAGTTTCCTCATCTGGAACATGTGGGTGATCACAGCACTCACCTCATCGTGTTGGGGGGAGGATTAGAGGATTTGATGTTGAAATTGCTGTGCTTAGCACCGTGCCCGGCATGAGATAAGTGCTCGACAGGTGTTAGCCATTATGATCATCAGTGGGTTCCGAATGGACTTGGAAGACTTGGGCAAAAGGAGAAATAGATCTGCCACGTGCCAGCTGCTGCAGAGTGCCTATAACTGCGCTCCATCACCCATGCCACAGATGAAGACACCAAGGCTCAGGGTGGGCCACATGGCTGGGAAGAGGGAGAGCCGGGAGCTGCGTGCGGGTCTGTCTGGCTGCAGTGCCTGAGTTCTCCCCGCACTGTGCTGCGCTGGCTCCTTGTCTCTCTGTCTCCCTGTCTTTCTTCCCTCTTCCCTCATGCCCTCCTCACCCCAGTGGGGCCATGAGGGGCTGTCTGGGGGAGGGGGTAGTGGGTAAAACCTGGGCATTGATTTTTAACAAATCTGGGTTCAAATCCTAGCCTGCCACTCGCTGGCTGTGTGACTGTACTGGGCTGGTGGCATCTGCTCCCTGAGCCTCAGTTTCCCCACTGTCTCCTGAGGACTTCGGGGACCCTCTCCAAAGGCAGATTTGCTATGACACTGAAAAAGCTTAAGCTCCAGGGCTCCTCACTTGCACAGACCCTTTCTGAATAAAAATTCACTTTCATAAGTAAATTTGTATTTGTGATTCTTTTTTTCTTAAAGATGCACCTCCAGAGCGTAATCTTTCAGCCCCCCACACCTGATCTGCCCCAAAACACTCTCTGGAGTCTTTCCAGCTGACATCAGGGGAGGGTGGCAGCATACCCACCTCCATCCCCCTCTCCATCCTCCGCCCAGAGGTCGGTTTCTGACCAGTGTCAGGTCCCAGAGCACAGATGGGGACACGGGGCCTTGGAGGGTGACGGGGTTTGGAGATTGCAGGGCAAGTTAGTGTCAGAGCTGGGCCTGAACCCACGTCTCCCAGCTCTGAGGCTGGCTTGCCGCTTGCTGAGGGGAAGGGGCGGGGCCTGTTCTTCACCCTGAGTGCTTTGGGCTGTGGCTCAGAGAATGACTTGGTGCTTCAGGGGGCCGGGTGCAGGGGCGGCTGTGGGTGGGGGTATCCAGGGATGGCTGCTAAAATAAGTAGCAGCTTCCTCTGAAACGTCTCTGTGGTCTGTGCAGGGGAAGGAAGTGGAGGCCCAGAAATGGGAGGGGGCAGAGAGTGAGAGGCTGAAACTGCTGCCAGCATCGCACAGACCAAGCTGGGGCAGCCCCCACCCACCCAGACACAAGAGGCTGACGGGCTGCAGCCCTGGGGCCCAGACCAGGAGGACCCGGCCTTAATTGGGCAGCGCAGGGGCTAGAGAAGCCCTCCCAGCTGCCCTCAGCCTCACTCCTTTGCCTCCCCGTGAGCACTCCCCACTCCCCGACTGTGTCTGCCCTTTTCCCTTTGCCTGGAATGGGACCCAACAGCAATGTCACCTCTTCTGGGAAGCTTTCCCTGACTACCTCCTACATGCACACACACACGCATACACACAAGCAGGATCAGGTGCCCACAGACCCTCATCATAAATATTAGCGTTCATTGTGACAGCTGGCATTTATGGAGTGCTTCAGCTGTACAGCGTGCCAGGTGCCCCTGCATGGATGATCTCACTGAATTCTTACAAAAATGCAATGCTTGCTTCTATCAATAGCTTCACTTTACAGATGAGTAAATCAATGCTCAGAGAAGAAGACCCACTTCCTTAAGATCACAGGGTCAGAAAATGGCCATGCCGGGAGTGTAACCCAGGTCTGACTCCATGGCTGGGTCATCTCACCAGGCGCCGTCCTCTGAGACCAGGATAGGCACGGTGCCCCCGGAGTTGTGCAGCACACCAGCACCAAGAAGGCTGCACTGCGACACTATGAAGCTTAACTTTTAGCCTTGCCCTCACCCCCGCCCTGGAGTAGCTGGGAGCTATAGAGTGCCCTAGGAGAGAGAGGAAGCCGAGGTGTGATGAGGAAGCATTTCTGTAAACATTTCTGGTAAACTGTGAAGACATCTCAGAAGTATCTCCCAGACTTCCTTACTGTGCTGGGTTTTCTTTTCCCCTACCTGGGTTTTCTGTTGGTGGACCTGCCTCTCTCAACCCCACCCATCGCCCCTTTCAACCCCCACCTCACCCCCGTCAACTGTGAGCTCCTCACGGGCAGAGAGCGAGCCTTGGTTTCTCAGTACACTTCGGACTGCTTGGTACATGGGGGGCCAGGACAGATTTGTTAAACAATGAAACGAATGAACGAATGAATGGATGGATGAATAAAGATGAGTCCCCTCAATGCTGTCAATTAGGATGAGAGGCACAAGTCCAGTTAGGAAGCTGCAAAAAATTCTAGGTGGATCTCACTGTGGGTGAGCCTGTATAGGTGCTGGGGGTGACCGGCCATCTGGGCGGGTTCAGCTCAGGCCAGGGTCTGGCAAGGAGGCCCAGGAGCCGTCCTGCCAGCCCACCCTCCGCAGAGGCAGCACTCCGGCCCCTCAGGCCTGGGCCCCAGCCCTCAGCAGGGCCCACGGCTGCCCCTCGTGGCCTTTCCAGCCCAAGGAGGAGGCCTCCTTAGACAGTTGCAGCAGGTCGGAGCCTCCCCAGAGAAGGAGGAAGTGAAAGTGCCGAGTGGGTGGGTCCCCAAGGGTCCCAGGAGGGGATCGGTGTCAGGAGCCGCATGGGGGGAAAGGCTGGGTGGGAGGCGATGCCAGAGTGAGGAGCCTTCCAGGAACCTGGAGGAAGACCTGGGAGGGCCCTGAAAGGAAATGGTGTGAAATCCCCTCCTGGCCCTTCCCCAGACACTGGGGGCTTCAGCTCCTAGAAAAGAATGTGTGGAAACACCATCCTGTCAGCGTGTCTCTGGGGGCAGTTGAGGGGGCCCGTTGGAGCCAGACAGGGAAGTCGAGGAAGCCACCGCCCACCATCGGGGCAGGGCTCTGATGACACGGCGGTTACCTGGCAGCTATCATGGCCAATGACAAATGAGGCAGTACCATGCAGTGGTCAGGGCGTGGGCTCTGCCTCTGATCCTCTTGACTTGGAGCCCAGCTCTGCCCCTCACTAGCTGCACGACCTCGGGGAAATGGCCTCCCCCTCCTCTACCTCCTTTCTGTAAAGTGGGCTCATGGTACCCAGACCATAGGATTAGTACGACACAATGAAATACATTCACATGTGAAGAGTGCAGAGCAGAGGGCCTGGTCCAAGGAAACCCGCAGTAAAGCCAGAGTGTGTGCCAGGCAGAGTCTTGCCAGGAAAACCGATACATTCTAGGTCTTGAACAAAAGGAATGTAACAGGGACTGGTTACCTGAGGATAGAAGAGGATAGAAAGCAAACTGGGGGTGGCACCGCGACCCAGAGACTGGCAACAGCAGGAAGCCAGTGGGCAGGCCTGGAGGCCGACAGGAGGAGGTGTCTTATCAGAGTAGAGCACGTAAGGAGGAGAGAGAATCCACTCGGCAGGGAGATGGGTCATGCGGGTCAAAGAGGGTGAGGAAAGAGTCTGGGGGGCCAAGCAGAGGACAAAGGGGTGCAGGAGAGTGCCACCACTTGGCCCAGGTGTCTGTCATCGTCTACTCCCCAGGAGTGCAGTCTGCACTGACTTGCTTTATCTCTCAATGCCTCAACGTCCTCCCACGTAAGACGGAAGTAAAAACACCACCTAATAGTAGCAAACACTGATACAATCTTCAGTTCTCACAATAATACTACTGTCACTGTTAGGCCCATTTTACAGATGAGGAAACTGAGGCACAGAGTGATCCAATCACACAATTGTAAGTGGCAGAGGAGATTTGAACCAGGCTGTTGGGCTCCAAAGTCCCACTCTTAACCCCTACACCCCGCTGCCCGATGTTACCGTCAACGGCTCCCTCTGCAGCCGGCCTCACCCAGTTTAACACCTCTCTGCTTCTCAGAATTTTACCCAGGGCCTCCAACCCAGAGTGATAACCAGCGTCTGCTCCCAACTGTGGCACCTGATGCCACACTTATCACTTTTTTCCCAGGCCCGGGGTCCCTGGGGTCACACTGACATAGGAGAGAGCCCGGCTCTGCCATTTTCCACCTGTGGGGTCTGGGAGAAGCCACTTCCCTTCTGAAAGCCTTGGTTTCCTCAACTGCAGCCCAGGAGCCTTGTCCTGAGTTTGCTGGGCTAAGGCGGGGACAGCCTGAAGCCACACGCAAACAGCATGTGGCACTGGGAAGGCTGTGTGGGTGCAGTCCATTAAACTCTCGTATCAAAAGTTAATCCTATCCACAGCCCCGGGGATGGTGCCAAGGATTTCTTTGCTTTTCCCAACAAGTTCTCAGCCCCTACAGAGTGCATCCCAGGAAAGCACTGGGCATGGCTTCTTTGCTTTCGTACATGACTGTCCGTCTCCTGCAAACTGCTTTTCCCAGGCTCTGCTGTCCACTGGCTGGGTTGGGATAATGGGAAGTGCTGGTGGGAGATTGGAGGGTGAGAGGAGCAGAAAAGCCAGGGTATTTCTCCCTCTCTCTCTCTGCTGAGGGGGGAAGGGGTCATTTTTCCATCACTGGTTGCTGTCTTCTGTGTCTTTAGCTCCTACAGAATCGCCCACTCCTTTGTGGTTCCAGCCTGGAGGTGGCTCCTGCCATGATTCGAGCCACCTCTGGAGAGTATCGCCACCTCCTCCATTTGTCTCTCCAGCCGGGGAGTGGTAGCAGCTTCTGGATTGCCTCACTGTTTGCTATTTGACTTCTTAGCAATTCCCTCTCCCATGTAGCCAATTCCCTGTATATAACTCCCTCTGTGTGAAATCACTAACGTGGTTTCTGTTTTCCAGCTGGCCCTGACTCTTACAGAAGGCGTCTAGGACTTTCCTTCCCTTAGAGTCTGTTCCCTCTTCTTCATGCCCAGAGTCTTTATCCTGGAGGGCGGGAGTCAGACCCCTGAGGGGCACGTCACGTGGGGACTGGATGGAGCTCTTAGGTCTTTGGAGTGAACCTGCTCCAAGACAAAGCTTTCTCGTGCTAACGCTGTCTTTTGTGGAAAAGATGGAGGATGACATGCTGCTATGGTGCCGTCTCTACTGTGCCTTCCGAAGGCTCATCTGCACAAAGGCTGGGAGGAGCTGGGAGTCAGGGGTTAGGGAGAGAAGAAAGGAGTGAGAAGGGCAAAGAAAATCCCATCCTGCCACACTTGCAGGGGGCCCAGACAGCAGGCATTCAGCGCGTGTATCTCTTCCTCCTCCTTAAGGATGGTCCCTGAGACTCAGGCCAAAGCCTTGAATTTTAAATCCAGCCTTGAGCGGAATGAAGTTTTGTTTCATGCCAGGACAGCTGCCACAGGGCCCTGCTCCTTAAGGAGGAAGGAGCCAGGGAAGACTCCTTTGAGTGAGTAGAGGGGTGTGGTCCTGCCTCCCACCAAGTGCCCCTGGGACTCCTATTGGGAGCTGCTCACAGAGGTCCTCCTGCCTTGGCCTCCCCACTCCCTTTTTCCTTCCAGAGCCCCAGGCAGAGGTCACTCCAGCCAGCCCCCTGCCTCCAGCCCACCTCAGAGGCTGGCCAATGGGGAAGCTCCACCAGATCTCTCAGGCCTTTCCTGGGTGTGCCCCACGCCCAGCAATGGGTACCTGGCTTTGTCAGTCATTGCAAAGCTTCCTGCGCCTCACCCGGGGACCAAGGTAAATCCTAGGATATCTGGGCTCTCAATTTCCCCATATTTGCATGTTCTTTGGGGTGCTTATACAACCCACTGCAAAGGTAGGAGAAGCCCAAGAAGGTTCCAGTCCAACCTCACCATCCATGGTACAAGTGGGGAAATTGGGACTCAGAAGAGACTTGCCAGAAGCATGCAGAGTCATTGGCAGGTTGGTGGGGAGTGATGGGGGATAAAGCATGTGGCGAGCTGGACCAAGGCCCCAGGGACACATGTCCTACACCAGCATGCGTACGCGCATGCATACTTCGTGTGCCCTCACATGTACTGAAAAGGTCACATCTCTACAAACCATCATGCCCCCCAGAGACCACGGGCTCAGCAATTGGGTGCTTACACATGCGTAAACACACACAGATGTGTACCTCTCGTGGGCAGACGTACTCATCCACCAATGTGCACACATACATGGATTTACACACTCATTAGTACACACTCATAGCCACACACCTACACGTGCGCCCATGGAATCACACCTGTGTATGCAATCTGGTCCATGTCCAATTACATGCATGCATTCAAACAGCTAACACACACACACACACACACACACACACGAACTCACACACGCTAACACATCTCACACCCCTGCAGACTTGTGCATTTACTCCCATGCACCCATGCAGGTGCAGAGCAGCAGCTAGACATCCTGCCAGTGTCGCTCCCGTGCAGGTGACCATGGGGATGGCCACAGCCGTAGGCACAGCTTCCCTCATGACTCACACATGCCACTGTCCACGTGTGGACGCAGGCAGACACACCATCACACAGGGCCTCCCCTCAGCCAGCCTCCTCCACTGCCCCCCACAGCCATGTGCTCTGACCCTTCTTGGTGGGACCCCCCTCAAGGAACCCGGAGCCACCTGGCTGCCCTTAGAGCTAAGAAAGCACCCTACGCACTCAACCCGGTCCCCTAAGCTAGGTGGCCTGGGTCCCAGCTGGAGAGGAGAGGGCTGCCCAGAGCTCAAAGTCCTGGGGCCAAAGTCTTGTTTGCAGGCACTGGGCGGAAGTTGCAAAACCTGCCCCAGCCAGCGGGGTGACTCGGGCTTATTGTCTCCGGCTTCCCCTTGGCTGCAGGCCCAGGCCCAGCCAGCCGACCTGTTTCTCTGGGGGAGGAAGGGAAAGGTGGCTTCCTTCTCCTCTGCCCTGGGAGCTGGTGGCCAAAGAGGACTCCACCGGCGCCCAGCTCTGTGTGCCGCCGAACCGAGGCAGAGATGCACAGAACTTGAGAACCCAACCTCTCCTTTCCCAGACGGGAAGCTGAAGCCCTGGGAAGGCAGGAAGCCTGCCTAGGGTCACACAGCAAGCTGGAGGCACAGCGCGGCTTGTATTCAGGCTCCACTTTCTTTCTAAACCTAAGAAAGATCATGCAGAAGCCCAAAGTTCTAATGCAGATGAGCAGAGCTACTGTGGGTATAGAGGGAGGGGACCCCAAATCTGTGAGTTGGGACCACCCTTCACCCCTCAGCCCTCACCATGGCTGAGTTAGCCTATGAGAGGATAAGTTTGCCATATCACCAACTCACTGAGCTTCCCAAATTTCACCAACTTAAAAAAAAAATTTAATTTGTAAAGATTCTAGCAAGGTGTATGAGAAGAATTGGCAGGGCCTTCGAGGGCCATGGGAAGCCAGGATCCTGGGCCTTCAGACTCCTGTCCACCTCTGGGACCTGTAGCTCAGACTGGGGCAGGGCCCACTCTCCCTGGGGTCTTTATCCCAGTTCCCTGCAGTGGCAGCATGAGGCATGGAGGTGGGGTAGAGACAAAGTGAACGTTCCTGAAAATCCCAGAAATCTTCTAATCTTCTAAAGCTATTAAAGCTATTAAAAGCCATCCCACACCTGCCAACTCATTTTCTCTCTCCTTCCTTCCCTGCCTCCCTCCCCTCCTCCTCCTTCTCTCTCTTCTTTCCTTTCTCCCTCCCAGTCACCAGGCAGGTCCTATGGGGCAGTGCAGTGGCCCTTGAGAGGTCACAGTTAAAGTCGGGTGGGACCGCAGCCCGGTGGGTCAGAGGACGGTACACACAGGGGATGGAGCAGATGAATAACCTACCGTGGATTAAAGGAGCTAAGTCTCTCCTTGACAAGGGAGGTACAAACACAGAAAAGTGGACACCAAAGAACCCTGTGGTGTCGAACTGGAATTAGAGCTGTCAGTGAAAACACTTGGTTTAAAGCGTGTGCGTATGTGTATTGGTGGGTGTGTGTGTTTTCTCCAGCTCTGTTCACCGAGAAGGTCTGGGACCAGCAACCCTCCGGCAGCACAAGCAAACCTAGCGCTGAGATCCTATTTTCAAAACACTATTCTCCCCTGAAAAAGAATCAAGCTCTTCAGAGGAATGGTTGATTCCCAGGCTGGACCAGAGAAAGTACGAGATGAGCCTGGAACATCTTGTGTCAGAGAGTAAAGAAGTGCTCAAAGACTGAGGGGTCAGGTCAAAAGGACACAAGAGCCAGATGGAAGGGGCATCTTCTGGCCAAATCTGGTGTAATTTGAACATGGAAATAAATGATAGCAATGAATCACAGCCCAGGGAACAAAATAGGAATCCAGAAATCCACACTGATATAATCAAACAAATGAATAAGTAAATGGGCAGAAGAGAATGATTTCCTTACAGTAGAATGCCAAATAATAAACGAAGAAGGAAAAGCACCTTTGGGCAAGTATTATGAGAGTAATTAGTTCGGGTAGGAAATATCAATGAATGCTAAAACTAGGGGTGTAAATGTAACAAGGAAGGGGCTATTTACATACTGCTATGGAATCTCCACACAAGATACTGATCACTTACAACAGTAACAAAATGACAATGGAAAAACGGGATCAAATGACGAACCGATCAAAGTCGACACCCCCAGTGTCAACAAATCAAGGTTGTGTGGCGCCTGAGCGGGGGCAATGAGAAAGCACAGCTTTCCTCCTGCAATGTTCCTGCAAGATGCACGATCCCAGCACAACCGCGAGGAAACCCAGACACAAATGAGCAACACTCTGCAAAATGCCTGCCTGTTATCTATAACACTAAAAGTGGAAACTCAAGGGAAGACAGAAGAATCCTTCTGGACTGAAGGAGACTGGAGAGACACAGCACGGGACGCTGGGTCAGGTCATTCCTCTGAAGAGCTTGATTCTTTTTCAGGGGAGAATAGTGTTTTGAAAATAGGATCTCAGCGCTAGGTTTGCTTGTGCTGCCGGAGGGTTGCTGGTCCCAGAACTTCTCGGTGAACAGTGCTGGAGAAAACACACACACCCACCAATACACAGACGCACACGCTTTAAACCAAGTGTTTTCACTGACAGCTCTAATTCCAGTTCGACAAGTGACATCAGGGGGCAACTGGTGAAATTGAATAGGGTGTCCGGATGAAGGGCATACAGAGTTCTTTGTACTATTCTTGCATATTTTCCACAATTTGAAATATCTTAAGATAAAATTATTGATTAACCCCCTGCAGCCCAACTTTATGGAACTGTTCAAGGAAGCTCTTAGATGGATGTGTCTACGAAAAAAAGGAGCAGAAGGGTTGCCTGATGAGCTCATCTCCTGGTGGAGGGTTTGGGGTGACTCGGAGTGGGCACCTAGAAGACAAGGAAGCAATAAACAGGAAAACGAACCATTCCAGGAGAAACAGAAAGACATGCAGGAAAAGAAATGCAATCATAGTACTCAACGTGGCTGGGCTGTCAACAATATTTACATCATCACAAAATAAACCCTGACTATTTATCTAACCAAAAATTATGATACCATCATATAAGGAAGGTGAGACCAGGAGAAGGAGAGAGGGGCATTGCATGGGAAGGGAATTCTTATCTTCCAAAGTAGGAAGACAGTGGTGGATTATATTTAAAGGTGAAAATCAAGAAATAACAGTATATTTGGGACAGAAAAGAGCTCATTATTGTGGGGCCAGCCCAGCCGCAGAGCAGTTAAGTTCACACGTTCCACTTCAGCCGCCTGGGGTTCACCAGTTCGGATCCCGGGTGCGGACATGGCACTGCTTGGCATGCCATGCTTTGGTAGGCGTCCCACATATAAAGTAGAGGAAGATGGGCACAGATGTTAGCTCAGGGCCAGTCCTTCTCAGCAAAAAGAGGAAGATTGGCAGCAGATGTTAGCTCAGGGCTGATCTTTCTCAAAAAAAAAAAAAAAAAACTCATTATTGTAACTTGCATCCTGACTTTTTAAAGATAATTGTATATATTATGCATTAAATCCCACTATATACGCATTGCTGTTTTATACATTTTATTCAATAAAGAAAATAAGTCAATAATAAACAATAAATTTATATAAAAATTTTTAAAAAGGAAGAATAGTACAAGTACGTTATTTAGAAGCATAAAGGTAAATGGAAAAGAACCTGCTGTGTCTTGTTAAAAGCAGTTGCCTCTGGTGGCTGGGAATTGGGGCAAAGACGGATTAGATAGGAAACTGCATTTTAAGTCTTGCAGAACAAAGTACAAGTGTAATTTTAATAAAAGTTGGAATCAAAATAGAAAAATATAATTAAAAGAAATACATTTTGAGCAAAGCAGTAAATTGGGACAATTTGTGGAGCTGACGATTTAGCAAAACCTTCAAAGATTCTCCCAAATGTTCAAGTGCTGATAAAATAGAGAATTACTTTTTTTTCTTTTTTAAGATTTTATTTTTTTTATTTTTTTCCTTTTTCTCCCCAAAGCCCCCCCGGTACATAGTTGTATATTCTTCGTTGTGGGTCCTTCTAGTTGTGGCATGTGGGACGCTGCCTCAGCGTGGTTTGATGATCAGTGCCATGTCCGCGCCCAGGATCCAAACCAACGAAACACAGGGCCGCCTGCAGCGGAGCGCGCGAACTTAACCACTCAGCCACGGGGCCAGCCCCGAGAATTACTTTTTAAGGGATTTAAAAAAATCAATCTAAAATGAAAATTTCCCATGTGATACTATAAAAAAATATTCCTAGGATACTACTTAAGAAGAGGAATAAATGCACTAGAAGGGTAATGTCTTATGACCCTCAGCGCTGGCCAAATTGAATAGACCTTGAAACACTGCTAGGAAGAGAACATATCCATTAGAAAAATGTACATTGAACATAATCAAAGGAATATTTCTTAAACAAGTTTTTGGAAAATCAGTCAGTTTGGTAATATGGGGCAGTGGTCCTTCGATGAGTCTTTGGAGAGCTAACTTTGGCCAAATTGGCCTATGGAAGTTTGGTGGTTTCCCCTGCACCCAAGGACCCTCAGGACATAGCCCTTCTGGCCCCAATCCCGCTGGCAGGCCCCTGGAGTAGAGGACCCACGCTCTCCCCAACAGGCCTCTGTGGTGTAAATTTGTAATCCCATTTTACAGATGGGAAAATGAAAGCTTGGAGAAGTGAATTGACTTGCCCAAAGGCTCACAGTCAAAAAGCAGCTGAACTGGACTTGGCACAAGGTTTGATGACCTCCAGGGCTGGGGTTCTCTCCATGCTCCCTCACCCCTTGGCTCTCCCACCTGCTGGCGCCAGACCTAATTAGAGCCTCACTGGCCCCTGAGATGGGCTGGAAGGCAGATGTGTCATTAGAGCATGAGATCCTGGAAGCTCCCGCCGTGTGTCATTATGTCTAATTACATGAGTTCAGGCTTCTGCGTGGGCCAGAGGAGCCAGAGCGTCTCCATGCCCAGGTGGCCAGGGAATTTCTGCAACTGAGTACTGGGGCAGGGGCTGCCGAAGGGCCTTCACAACAGCCCTGGGAGCAAGGCCCATGTTTCCTGCACCTGCTGGAGAAAGCTGAGCTCCAGGCTCCTCCCTGAGCCTATGGGGAAGTCCTCGGTGGGGAGGTGCGGTCTGTCCATGCCTCTCTGGATGTTCTTAGCCAGGCTCCCACCTGGGCAGGGAAAGGAGTAGAAGGAGATGGTTACACAAGGAGCACAGCCCCCAGTTCCCCTCATCCTTTCCCCTAACAGACAGACAGACAGACAGATACAGGTACACACACTACCTAGAAACATGGTTTTGGAATGTACATCTGAACCTTTGAGTAAAGAGCTGCTTACACTTTCATCAACTCCATTGTGTTTGCTTTGGGGGAAGAGCAAGTGAGAAGGAATGTGGAACAGGGAGAAGACGGGCAGAGGTGGCCAGTGGAAGCAACCTTTTGCACGTGTTCATTTAATAAACAGCTATCGAACTGCTTCTGCGTGCCAGGAATTGTTCTAGGCACTGGCATTATAAAATAAAGTCTCTGGCTTTAAGGAGTTTACTTTCTAAGGGATGAGGGACAATAAACCTACAAATAAATAAATAATGTACCAGACGGTGACAAGTGGTATGAAGAAGCAGGGGGACAGGGAGAAACAGCCGTCCACAGATGATGAACTGAAGGAGAAACAGTCAAGCCACTCTCCCCTGACCTGCCCAAACCCAAAGGACAGATGGAGAAACAACTTAGAGGGTAGAACAAAGTAGCTTATCACCCCAGTTGCCATCTCTTCCTCTTCTACCTCCTGTCCTCCTCCAGTATTGCTTTTCTTTAAAAAACTAAATATTTGAAATGTACAGAAATTATAGAAAATTATATGACAAGAACTCATGTAACAACTACCCATGTTAAAAAAAGAATCTTTAGATACGCAAGAAACAAAAACAAAAACTTACAAATACAATCAAAGTTTTCTATATTAGTCAGGAAAGCCTCGGTTATGCAGTAGTAACAAACAATCCCCAAATCTCAGTAGCTTTAAGTAACAAAGGTCAATTTCCTTTCATTCTCTGTATCCAATGAAGATTGACTGGAGAGAGCCGTATTCATTTAGTCACTTAGGAACCTGGGCTGATGGATGCTCTGCCTTTTTATGACGCTTTGATCTCAACAAGAAATTTCAGGTTTCACCACTCAGGGAAGGAAGCATGAAGATTCACACATCCACTCCTAGACGTTTCCATTTGGAAGTGGCATATGTCACTCCTGCCCATGTTTCATTGGCTAAAGCAAGTCATGTGTCCATGTCCAACTTCAAAGGGGCAGTGAAGTGTAATCCTCTCATGTGCTCAGAAGAAGAGAACCAAAATGCTGGTGAGTATTGTTAATATCTACCACTTCCCCACCCCATTTCCATCTATCCCTCACTCCCAGGGATAAGCCCCTTCTGGAAGTCATTGTGTAGCATTTTCATCTATGGATTTTGTTTTAACTTTTAATATGCCAGTATGCATTGGTAAATAATATGTAGAGAGAAATCACAAAGAAAATTAGAAAATATTTTGTACTGAATGACAGTGGAAACACAACATATCATGATGCATGATGCAGCTAAAGCAGCATAATAGAGGGAGAGTTATAGTATTAAATGGATATGGTCAAAAAGAAGAAAGTTTCAAAATTAATTATCTAAGCTTCTATCTTAATAAACTAGACAAAGGAGAGCAATGAAACCCAAGGCAAGCAGAAAAAAGGATCTAATGAATATGACAGTAGAAACTAGTGAATAGGAAACAGAAAAATAATAGAGAAAATAAAACCACAAACTGGCTCTTTAAAAATGTCAACAAAATTGATAAACCTCTGGCCAAACTGATCACGAAAAAAGAAAGATATAAATTACCAATATCAAAAAGGAAAACTAGTACTTCCCTACAGATCTTAGAAACACTAAAAAGATAATAAGAGACTGTTATACCAAACTTTGTGACCATAAATTTGACAACTTAGATGAAATAGTCAAATTCCTGGAAAGATACAAGCTAACAAAGCTCACTCAAGAAGAAATGGATAATCCAAATAATCCTATATCTACTAAAGAACATGAATTAATAGCTAAGAAAAACTCTCTCATGAAAAAATTCCCAGATCCAGATGGCTTCACTGGTAAATTCTCCAAGTTAAATTCATTTAAGAAAAAAAATAATAATATTTTACATAAACTCTTTCAAAGGAGAGGGCACCTCCTCAACTAATTCTATGAGTTCAGGATTACTCTGATACCAGAACATGACAAAGACCTTATGAGGAAAGAGAACTATAGACATACGTCCCTCATGAATATGGGTAGAAAAATTTTAACAAAATATTAGAAAATAAAATCCAGCAATATATAAAAAGAATAATACATTGAGACCAAGAGCAGTTTATCTCAAGAATGCAAGGTTGGCTCAACACTTAAAAATCAGTCAGTGTAATTCACCAAATCAACAGATTTAGAAAGAAAAACTACATTATCATTTTAATAGATTCAGAAAAAGCACCTGAAAAACTCTGAAATCCATTCATGATAGAAAAAAGAAATTCTCAGCAAACTAGGAATAGAAGGGAAGTTACACAATCTAATAAAAAGCATCTACAAAAAGACTTACAACTAACCTCATACTTAATGGTGAAAGACTGAATGTCTTCCCTGTAAGATTGGGAACAATGCAAGGATAGCCACTGTCCCCACTTCTATTCAGCATTGTACTGGACGTCTTAGCCAGAACAATAAAACAACAAACAAATAAATAAATGCCAAACAAATTGGAAAAGAGTAAGTAAAACTGTATTTATTCATAGACAACATGGTCATCTCTGCAGAAAAACCCCAAAAATCTACTAAAAAGCAGATAGAAATTATGAGTGAATTTAGCAAGTTTGCAAGATACAGGACTAATATGCAAAGATCGATTATATTTCTATTTAGTAGCAATAAAAACTTTGAAATTAAAATTAAAAACCAATACCATTTACAATAGCATCAAAAATACGAAAAAACTAAACAATAAATCTAATGAAATAGGATTTGTACACTGAAAACTGAAACTCATTGCCAAGAGAAATCAAAGAAGACCTAAATAAACGGAGAGATACCACGTTCATGAATCAGAAGACTCAACACTTTACAATGTCAATTGTTTCTCAATTGATTTATAGAGTCACCACAAACCCAATCAAAATCCCAACAGGCTTTTTTGTAGATATTGACAAACTGATTCTAAAATATATTTGGAAATGCAAAGGACCTGGCATAGCCAAAAGACTTGAAAAAGAAGGACTCTACCTCATTTCAAGACTTACTGTAAAGCTATAATAAGCCAGACAGTGCAATAGTGGCATAAGTTTAGACCTATGGATCAATTGAACAGAATAGAAAGTCCTCAAATAGACTTATACACATATGGTCCATTGATTTTTGACGAAGAGACCGAGGTAATTCAATAGAAAACAGTCTTTTCAACAAATGGTGCTGAAACAATCAGACATCCATATCCAAAAAAGACCTCATCCCTTACCTTTCACAATACACAAAAATTAATTCAAAATGGATCGTGGACTTAATGTCTAACGCAACACTATAAAACTTCTAGAAGGTAATATAGAAAAATATCTTTGTGATGTTGATAAAGATTTCTTAGCATGTAAATAGCACAAACCATAAAAAAAATTGATAAAGTTGGCTTCCTCAAAATGAAAAACTTCCGCTTTACGAAAGTCACTGTTAGGAACACGAAAAGCCAAAAATTGTGAGAAAATGTCTGATAAAGAACTAGTATCCAGAATTTAAAAAGAACTTGTTAACTCAATAATAAGACAAAAAACAAACCAACAAACCCAATAATAAAATGGGCAACAGCTTTGAAGAGACACTTCCCCAAAGAAGACATATAGATGGCAAATAACAGCATTAAGTACTCAATATCATTATCATTAGGTAAATGTAAATTCAAGCCACAATAAGTTAGCACTATACACCTATAGAATGGCTAAAATTTTGAATACTGACAACACCAAGTGCTGACGAGGATGTGGGGCAACTAAAACATACATTGCTGGCAGGAATGCAAAATTGTCAACCACATTGGAAAAGTTTGGCAGGTAGTTCTATAGTTAAATATATGACCCAACAGTCCTACTCCTGGGTATTTACTCAAGAGAAATAAAAACACATGTCCATACAAAACTCGTACGTAAATATTCATAGCAGCTTTATTCATAATAGTCAAAAACTGGAAATAATCCAAATGCTCATCAACTGGTGCACGGATAAACAGATTTTGGTACATCCCCTACAATGGACTACAACTCAGCAATAAACACAAAGAACTCCTGAAACATGGAAAAACATGGAGAAATCTCAAAAGCATTAGGCTAATGAAAGCAGTCAGACATAAAAGGCTCACACTGTATTGTTCCTCTTATAGAACATTCTGGAAAACACAAAACTATAGGAGCTGAAACCAGATCAGCGGTTGCCAGGAGCTGGAGTTGGGGGAGGGAATTGACTACAAGGGGACACGAAGGAGCTTTTGGGGTAACGGAAGTGTTCTGTATCCTGATTGCGGAGGTGGTTACAAGACTGTATTCACTTTTCAAGACTCATCAAACCCGACGCCTGGAAAGAATAAATTGATAATAAGTAAATCATATCTCAGTAAGTCTGACTTTTAAATGACTCAGAGAAAAAGAATACTGTGTATCTATGTGTGTACATGGACACACACAAACATGCCTCCACATGTACACGTATATAGGGATGTATGTATGTATGTGTGTGAGTGTGCATATCTACACCTATACACTTACAGGGAGACTGGAGGGGGAAGAGCGATAAAGCAGATATGTGTATGTGTTTATACGGGGGGAGAGTGATAAAGCAAATGCAGTAAAATGTTAACATTTAGGGAGTCTGAAAAAACACAGAAATTCTTCTATTTTGCAACTTCTCTGTCTGAAATTGTTACAAAATAAAAAGTTAAAAATTATATATGATAAAATTTTGCATATAATCCCTATGTTCATTGCAGCATTTTTCACAATAGCCAAGATGTGGAAGCAACCCGACTGCCCATCAGCTGATGATTGGAGAAAGAAGATATATATATACACACACACACAATGGAATACTACTCAGCCATAAAAATGACAAAATCATCCCATTCACAACAACATGGATGGACCCTGAGGATATCGTGTTAAGCAAAATAAACCAGACAGGGAAAGACAAACCCCGTAGGATTTCACTCATATGTAGAAGATAAACACATAGACAAAGAGAACTATTTAGTGGTTACCAGGGGGAGGAGGGTGGGGTGGACACATAGGGTGAAGGGGTGCACTTACAAGGTGTCTGACAAATAATAATGTACAACTGAAATTTCACAATGTTGTAAACTATCATAATGCCAATAAAAAACTTCTTTTGCATATATAGTATTAGACTACATTCTTTTACAACTTGATGTTTTCATACAACATCATGTTTTTGCAATGTGTCCATGTTACTGCACATGCAGGCATTAGGCTTTCATTTTCAGTCATATAATAGCCCACTGTGCATATGTTCCACGGTATGTTTATTCTTTTCCCTGTTGAGGGACACTTAGGTTGTTTCCTTTTCTCCTCCTACCACAAACTGCTGTAACCAATAGCCTTACTTAGTTTTCTTGTGCACAAATGCTAAAGTTTCTCAAAGGTTTGAACCAGGAGAGGAACGGCTGGGTTGTTGGGTGTGCCGATCTCTGCCATTACTAAGGATGGTGAGGATGCTCTCCCCATGGTTGAACCAAACGCCCCTCTGCCCCGAGACTGTTCAGGGTCTTTTGCCACCATGTTCCATCCCGGTTTCAGCCTCACCCCCTCCTTCCAGAGATTCCCATCCCCATAGGCATGGACATTGACCCTGACTCCCCAGTGCAATGGCCAAAGGCTGGGGGAAGAGAGAATGGTTTTTCTTTTGTTGATAAAAATGTCCTAAAATTGACTGTGGTGATAGCTGCACATACCCGTGATTCTACTAAAATATTTTTAAACTGGTTTTGTTTCCAACTTCATTGAGATATAACTGACACTTAACACTGTGTGAGTTTAAGGTACAACATGATGATTTGATATACGTATATATTGAGAAAGAATTCCCATAATAAGGTGAGTTAACACATCCATCATCTCACCTAGTTACCATTTTTTTGTGTGAGTAGGGAAAACTTTTAAGATCTACTCTCTTAGCAACTTTCAAGTGTACACTACAGTATTATCAACTATAGTTGCCATGCTGGACCTCAGATCCACAGAACTTACAAATCTTACAACTGGAAGTTTGTACCCTTTGTATACTCCACACCGTTGACTGTACACTTTGAATGGGTGAATTGTACGGTATGTGAATTCTCTCTCAATACAGCTGTTTAAAAAACAGCTGGCGATTCCTCTCTTTCTTCTCCCTCTCCATTTCCTCTCTGCAATGAGTATTTCTTGGCTGTTTCCAAGCAATTTTTGCTCCTAGTTCCCAGCTCTGCCTCTTTCACCAAATGGCTTTGTTCTACATCAGCCCACGGACAGAACTGCCAAAGAAAGGATTCTCCCCAGGAGTGGTGGGCAGAAAAAAAGTTACAGAGCAAACACAGAATTCCCTTATCCATGGTGGAGGCTGGGGACGCCAGGACCAGGGTTGGGGTGAGGGGAGGGAGGCACCCAGGGCACGAAATGTGAGAAGGCGCTCACACTCGGTGTGTGCAAACGCAGGCTGGGACAGGAGAGTGAACGCTTCCTTACATTTTTATTTATTGTGGTGAAATACACACAACATAAAATTTACCACTGAAACAATTTTAATTTCAAGGACATTCACAATATTATGGAACCATCACCACTACCTAGTTCCAGAACTTTCTCCACCCCAAAAGGAAACCCTGTGCCCATGAAGCAGTCACTCCTCATTTCCACCTCTCACAGCCACTGGCAACCACTAACCTGCTTTTTGTCTCTATCGATTTGCCTATTCTGGACATTTTACGTAAATGGAATTGCGCACCATGTGGCCATCTGTGACTGACTTCTTTCACTTAGGATAATGTTTTCAAAGTTCAATCACGTTGTAGCATGAATCAGTACTTCATTCCATTTTATGGCCATCTAATCATCCACTGTATGGATGTACCACATTTCCTTTACCCACTCGTCTGTCATGCACGTTTAATTGTTTCCACCTCTTGGCTATTGTGAAGAGCCGCCATGAACATTCGCGTCCTAGTTGGTTTGAACACCTGTTTTCAATTCTTTGGGGTAGACGCCTAGGAGTGGAATTGCCGGGTCATACGCTAATTCTAGGTTTAACTTACTGAGGACCCATCTCCTTACATTTTGCCCCTCAGGCTTCTAGCTTGCTTCATGCTACACCAGCCTGGGTGCACACTCACCTATTGATGACTTTGATCCCCACGTCACCACCATCCCCATCCACATTAGCAGCTTCGAGGCAGAGGGGCTGACATGGGCGACAATTCTAAGCCATGTTCCGGGGCCAGGAGGGATGTCCTGTGGAGCTGGGACACAAGGGGAATGCGGGCAGTGAGGCTGGCGAAGTCGGGAGATGCCAGAACACCAGGCTGTCACTCTCTGGAGCTGGGGCTTCACTCTGTTGGTGGCAGGGAGCCTGGAGAAGAGAAACCCCCAGGGGACTCTTTCTGAGCTGGAGGAAAGGTTACAAACTCTGCCTTAAGATTTGAGAGCGCAGAGGGACACCAGGAGAGGTCACCCTAGTCCTGCTCTGTCCAAACTCCATGCGGGCGTTGAGGTGAGCCACTTCCACCCTGTGGGCCTCAGTTTCTCAGGTTGGAAAATGGAGATAACAAGCTTCCATCAGTCACAGGCAAGAGTCTGGGTGTGAGCTGACTTCGTGATCTGTGAAGCTCAGGACAAATGCTTCCACTTGAAATGCCTGCTCAGTATGCAGTATCCTCAGAAAATTAAGGACAGATCTACCATATGATCCAGCTATTCCACTGCTGGGTATTTATCCAAAGAACTTAAAAACACAAAGGCATAAAGATACTTGCACCCCTATGTTCATTGCGGCATTATACACAATAGCCAAGACATGGAAGCAACCTAGGTGCCCATCAAGGGACGAATGGATAAAGAAGATGTGGTATTTATACACGATGGACTACTACTCAGCCATAAGAAATGACGAAATCCGGCCATTTGTGACAACATGGATGGACCTTGAGGGTATTATGCTGAGTGAAATAAGTCAGAGGGAGAAAGTCAAATACCATATGATCTCACTCATAAGTAGAAGATAAAAACAACAACAACAAAAAAAACAACACATAGCATTGGAGATTGGACTGGTGGTTACCACTGGGGAAGGGGGGAGGGGGAGGGCAAAAGGGGTGATTAGGCTCACATGTGAGGGGATGCACTATAATTAGCGTTCGGGTGGTGAACATGATGTAATGTATACAGAATTCGAAATATGATGCACATCCGAAAAAGATAAAAATTAAAAAAAAAAAGAAATACCTCCTCAGGTGGCTCCCAGATCAGGGGACGACTTCAAGTAGACCCCGCTTTATTTGGCTCTATGGAGAAATCGGAGAAGCTGTGTGTAGTTGGAAATTCTAGAAAGAGAGACCCACTTACAATATACACGGGGGAGCTGATCACTTAAATGAACCCAGCAGTGAATCCTCAGGCGTGACTTTTGGGTTCAATCAGTTGGAATGTTCACATATTGGGCTCAGCCAAATTCTGGAAAGTCAGTCCCAACCACGTGGAGGTGGAGGTGGCAGGTCCCCGATGTCTATGGTTTTCAAAATACAGGGACTTTCTCTCCAACAACAGTCTCATCAAAAAGAGGCCCAGGGCCTCCCACGTGGTCTTGAAGGGAGAGCACTCTGAGCAGAAAGGAAAGGGGGTCTGTGCTTTCCCCACCCACGGAGCCTGAAGGTCAAACCAGATCAAGTTAAGGCAAGGGGGCGCGGCGGCTCACCTGGGGAATTTGTAAGTTACCGAGACTCACAGGGAAGGAGACGGGGGACGTTCTCCGGAGGGACAGGATATTTTAGACTCCGATGCAATCCCCACTTACAGAGGGAACTTCAACCCCACACCAGGCCCTTGGTACTTATTATTCCATTCAATTTTCCCAACAATCCCTCACTTTACAGACAAAGCCAGCAAGGGTCGACAAGGTAAAGTGGCTTGCCAAGGTCACAGGGCAAGCTAAGCACTGGGGCCAGGATTTGAACCCAGATCTCCTGACTCAAGGCTTTGGGGCTAATTTCAGCAAGCCACCTTGAAGTCCCCTTGAGAGCAGCAAAGAGATGGATGTGGGTGGCATCTGGGACAGAGGACCTTTTGAGGGATCAGTGCTAACGTGACTCTGTGCGAGGGTCATTCGCGTCTTCTGGTCTTGGTTACTCCTGGAAAGTCCCATATCTTTTGCAGAACTGCTTCCTCGTATCCTTATCTGGAAATTCTGCTGAGGCCAGCCAAAGGCCAGGCTTGATGTGGAGGCCTGAGAAGGGGGCTTCAGGGCAGAGGGTCAGCCCACCTCACGTGGCCCTCCCAGCCTGGGGCCCTCGCGGTGGGCGGAGTAAGTCTGTGTCGGTCAGCCCCCCGCTGTCCTGAGCAGGGGGCTGGCAGGATCAAGCCAAGCTGAGACTGTCCTGGCCCCAACAGGGCTGCCTGGGATTCTGTCACTGCACGGAAGGACGGGAACTTTAGGTTCAGACCTGGGTTCAGATCCAAGTTCCACCACTTACTTGGCCAAGTTTCTTCACCTCTCTGTGCCTTGGTTTCTCCATCCGTGAAGTGGAACCAGGACTCATCAGTTGGAAGGGTGAGCTGGGAAGAGCACATACAGTGTGAGAGCCCTCAGGAAGCGCCTCCCATTAAGGAACGAGAGCTGCATGATGTTTCTCAGTGCTCTTCCAGCTCCTGGTAGTCACCCCCAAGGAGTGGAAGCTGTGTCCAGAGTGTGAGCACCCTGCCTGGGTACCAGTAGCCCTGCAGAGATGCCATGATGGACAAGTTACAGTCCTGGCCTTTCGGGGGCTCACAGTCTAGGGAGGAGGCAGAACCAAGCCAGCCGGTGGGATAAGTGCACAGCAGAGGGATGCACAAGGGACCCCAGGAGATGGAAGGACGACACTGTTGAGGGTCAGGAAAGATTTCACAACAGGAGAGGCTGGGGGAGAGTCTAAATATTTAACAACCTGCTCGTCATGGTCACTGACCAATCAGAAAGGACACTGGCTGTAAATAATCCATAGGACCCATCAGTGTGATTATTAATGCCCTGAGAAGGGGCATTTGATTTGGGTTCTGACAGATGAATAAGAGTTCTTCAGACAAGTGGGAAAAAAGGGTACTGCAGGCAGAGGGAATAGCATGTGCTCAGGCCTGATGACCAGAAAAAGCAGGGTATGCTTATACTGGAAGGCTGGAGCAGGGGATGCATGTCGGGGAGGGGGTGGAGAAGAAAGGATCTCAAATACCAAACTAAGTTTGGGAGACACAGGACACTTCTGATGTGGCATTCCATACCGGTGACCCTGGTGAACAGGCGGTGCAGTGAGAGCTTCCAGGGTCTGCACATTACTCCTATCCCAGGCCCGTGACATCTACTTGGGGCAGCAGGCGGCCTGGTCCTAGCACATGCTCTGCTGCTTTTGTGCTGTGTGATCTTGAGTAAGGCACAAACCCTTTCTGGGCCGCAGGGTCTCCAGATGCAGCACAAGGGAGCCTGCTGATTTCTCCCTTGGAGATTAAGGATGTGCCACGAGGCCCTTACTGACCACGTGGGAAACATGAGGATTTTGGACTCAGGCAGAGCTGAATTTGAGTCTCAACTGTGGGATGGACTGGATGTTTGATGTTTGACTTGGGGCAAGTGTTAAGCTCTGGGCCTTCATTTTCTCATTGATACAATGCAGACTTGATTGTCGAGGTCAATACTGTCCGGAATAAACGAGAAAACTCTGGGGGTGCTGGAGACAGGACAATCAAAGTGGCAGCAGGAGGGCCTTGCTCCCAGCCTCCCTGTCGTCTAAGCGCCCTTTGCTTGCAAGCCCGTTCAGCTGCAGGGCCTCTGCTGACGCTGGAGGTCAGCGGGGCGAGGAGCAAGGCCATGTCACTTACTCTCCTTCCAGGACACTTTTGAGCACGAAAGGGGGCACTATGAGTAGTAGGCAGCCACAAGCCAGGGCTGTCCCGAGGACAGAGGAATCTATGCCCCCGGGTGAGGAGGGGAGACGCACAAATCAGGGAGAGACGGGCTAGGAGAGCCCGGAGCAGGAGCCAGGAGCAGCAGCCTTTGGAGGGGGGCGTGACGGCTCAAGCCGGCGCTAGGACGCTTTCCTGCAGGACGTGCTGATTCCTTCAGCTCCCCTCTCCGCGTTCTGGAAGAACTCAGTCCTGAGCGGCTTTGCCTCAGTGTGGGAATTGCACTGGGGACGGATAATTGTTTTTAATCTCCTGCATTTGCTGGCCGGTTGGTTGCTTTGTTTTTTTCTTGGACCAGACTCCCTGCCGAGACGGGCCTCGGGCTGGGGGCGGGGAGGCCTGGTTACCGTCGGTTTATGCAGGTGAAGAGACTTTCCGCTGCTTCGAAAGCAGTCGTCGTTCAGTGAATATGCGTCCCTTCCATCTTGGCCCACAAGCGCCCGTGCGCTGCGACCCCATCCCCGGCTGTCTCAAGCCCCCAAACTAATCAATGCTTCCCGCTCTCCCAGCGGTCTGAGCCTCCGACTCTCCGCCCTCTCCACGCCAGCATTCTCCACTTCTGAGCGCGTAGGAACTCCTCCGAGAGCCTGCTGGATTGGTTTCCCTTCCGCTTCCTCTCTCTTCCTCTCCAGTGGGGGCTGGGCAGGGGCGCAGCTGGCGGGCTGGGGGGGCTCTCCCCCACGCGGCTGCTCGGCGCGGCCCCCTCAAGGCGTCACACCCGGGGCTGTATTCCTCCAACCTTAATGCCTCCTCTGGGAACGTAGGCTTTCAGAAACCTGAGAAGACCAACCAGCCGGTGCAGGCCGGAGGGAGGTGGGCCCGATCGGTGGAGGGGCGGGGAGAGGCTTGGCTTCTGCCTTCGCTGGAAACAGAAACCTCAGGCCTCCCCCTCCCCTTTCAGCTGCCCTGGGCTTCTAGGCCGGGGAGCCAAGAGTGTTGGCTTTCGCTGAATCCACTTGGGGCGATGGGGCTGGAGAAAGATAGGAGTCAGGGTCGTTTTAAAGGTAGACAGAATTTGCCACATTTACCTGGTGCAAAGGTTTCCACATGGGGACCCTTCACTGCCCCTATGGGCGTCCAGAAAAACAGGGCAGACTACTGGCAGGACCAAAAAGACCCAGAGAGGTGAAGCTACCAGCGCAGGGTCACACAGTCAGGAAGTGGAGGCATTGGGATTCAAATCCAGGCTACTTCCACAGCACCTCACTGGCTCCAAGTGCCTGTGTCCCAGGTACGTGGGAAATTCTTCCCTTCAGGGCTTTGTTCATTCCACTGATGTAAGCCCCACCCCCACCCCACAATGCTCTGGAATCTTAAAATTGTGACTCATTTAGGCCTGAAGGGATCATTAAAAATTCATTTATCCAATTCCTTCTCCTTAGAGATGGGGAAACTAAGGCCCAGAGAGGGGCAGGACTTGCTCCTGTCAGATCCAGACCGCCTAAGACACACGCAGCCTGCTTCCACGGAATGAGTCTTGTCAGGCAGATGGGTTTGATCCTGATTCTGCCGTTTGCTCTCTGGGTGACTGTGGCCAGTGGATGTCACTGTTTTGAGCCTCGATGTTCTCATCCATGAGATGGGTATCCTAGCACTGTCATCGGAGGGTTAGTGTAGGGATTAAAGAGGTCCTGGGTTCAGAGGCAGCGGCACAGCTCCTGGCACACAGTAGGACTCAGTCCAGGCTGGCTGCCCTGCTTCCTCCTTAGCAAAGGAAAATGGAATCTCATAGCGCTGAGGCCAGGGCCACCCCTTTCTAGGCTGTAGGGAGGCGCATGGAGAGGACCGGTGATGGGCAAGAGCTGATGTGCACTGGCTGGCCCGAGCTGGTTGTTACATGCTTGTGAACTGCAAGGCAGTTGTTGGTAGCTGTCATTTGCTGGGAGCACTTTACACCACGGAAATCAGCAAACACTGCCGATCAGGGATTTTTTTTTTTTTTCTTTTTTAATACAAGCATATAGTATGGCATTTGCCAGAAGGAGGAAGTGACTCAGGGGTCATTATTTTGCAGATGAGACTCTGAGGCTAGCTGTGCCAGCTAAATGTATCTGCATATCTATTATGAATTGCAGCTTCACTATTTCCCCACTGTGTGACCTTGGGCCAGTCACGTTACCTCTCTGAACCCTTTTTGTCAGGCAGGGTAACTGAGGCAAATACCCAGCTGTGTGAGGATCTGTAAAGGGAGATAACACTGGCACCCACCTCATAGGCTTGTCCGGATGATTAAATGAAACGACGTATGTGAAATGTACAGTGTTAGATTCTGAGCCTGCTAAACAGCTAATGTTATTTTCAGCCAGGGGCTGGTTTGGTCTCTTGACCTAATCATAACCTGGTGAGAAAGATGTTATCACCTCCAATTTCCTGATGAGGAAACTGAGGCTCTGGTCGGTGAGGTGGCTTGTTCAAAGTCATGATGCTAGTAGGTGGCAGAGGTGGGCTTCGAAGCCTGGTCTGATTGGCTCCGAGGCTGAGTTCCTGCCAGGACCCCTTGGCCCCAGCTCAGTTCTGGGGGCTTCTTGCAGAGTGAGGGTTATAGTTTTTGGCAACTGGCTTTAGGTAGAAAGCCTGGGGTCAAAATGGCCATCTAGCCCAGGGGTCCACCTGAGGAACTCAGCTCGGAGACCGAAGCCTGCCGTTTCGAGCAGAGCAGCGCCCACATGCACCTCTTTCTTTAGAGGTTCCGGAACCCCCAGACTCACTGGCCCTCCTCCAGGGTGCCCGTCTACCCTTATACTCTGCCTCAGGGGAATCACCCGAAACAGCCAGGCCACCTCAGACCAGACCCCTCAGAATATCACTGACTGAGGGAAAATGGATTTTCGTTCCCAATGATGGGTTAGTCCCCTGCTGTTCCCGCTCCTCATATGGAGGGCTGGTTTGAGGCTGGGAGCAAGGAGTGGCAGTGCCCAGACCCCTATAAGTCCCTTCTCAAAGAAACCTAGTCAGACCTTTTCTGTTCCTTGCCCCTGCCCTCCTCCCCGCTGCCATTCCTGTTTGCCAGCCTCTGTCTGGTTCCTCCTCCCCTCGCCCCGAAGACAAGCCTGGCATGTCCCAATGCCTGGAAAAATTACACCCACTCCCAGCAAAGCAGGGCCAGGGCTGAGAAACCCAACAATGAAATGCCCTCCTTCGGGGCATTTCCCTCACAGTGGGGTCTGGGGTTGATGGCCGGAAGATGTCATCAGCCCTAAATCCAGGGGCCCCTGGCCTCCCTCTGCTCTGAGAGCAGCTGGCTCCGCTGGGCATGCGGGGAGGCCTCAGGCACAGAGGAGGCTCAGTTTAGCCACATGCCCCCAGAGTCTCAGGAAGGGTGCTTCGGCCCCCTCGCTTGCCCCCCAAAGCCAAGGGGATGCCTGGACGCCTGGGGAAGAAATATGGCCGGTGTGGGACCCTGCTGACTCAAATCAAAGCAGAGTGAGTTGGAACACAGATTCTGGACCCATCAGATGCCCCCTTAAACCGTGTTTTAGACAAATTGGTTAACCTCTCCATGTATCAATATTCTCACCCTGTAAACTTCCTCATCGGGGACATTGATCCCCACGTCAAAGAGCTGATGCGTGGACGACACAAGTGCGTGACTCAGTGCCTGACTGAAACGATCATTTCCTATTCACTTGGCCAGTTACTGTTCCATATGACTGACAGGGTGGCCATAAAATTTTTCGTCCAATCAAGGCCACTTGCGGGAGTGAAAGGGGACGCTATTATTAATGATGCTGGGATAGTAGGCATGACTCAGGACCATCCTGGGCACACAGGGACCTCTGGTCACACCATGAGTCTTGTGGCCTCCCTATGCCAGGTTCAGATGCAGGTGAACCCATCATGTCTCCACCCCAGGGGAGGAGAGAAAGGAAGCCACGGGCAGAGAGTCTCCTTCAGCTCCATATCAGGAGGGAGTGCATACCCAGAAAGCAGAGCAGGGCCAGAGTCCCTGTGTCTCGCGAGCTCATGAAACGCCTTCGGAGGCCAAAATGACATTTCCACAGTTCCCATCTCCGTGTCTGATGCCTCTTGGCAGCCACAAACGCCAACTCTGTTATATAGGAGCACAACGGTTTTGAGTTCCTAGCTGGGGCTGACATAACACAAACTCCTTTGTTACTTTAGTATCAACCATCTCTGAGTCTCAGTTTCCTCATCTGTAAACTGGGCAACGACCACTACCTCCAAGTGTAGTTGAGAAGGTCAGTCGTGGGAATATATGTGAAAGGCACAGTTCTTGGTGCTCAAGTCAGTAGGATTTGAATCTGTTAATGGAAACGGCAAGTATCAGAGGATGATGGAGGGACGGCAAGGCGGAGCAGGGATGTGGAACATCATCCCATGCATCTCTGCCTCTGGCTGGCTGCACGGCCTTGAGCCGGTCCATCTATAAGTGAGAGTTGGAGTGATAATCCTCGAAGGCCCGCCCCGCCTTAATTTAAGATGGTTAACGTGTGTTGGTTCCACATTCTGCAGCCTCCTGGGTGTGGGGTCCACTGTGTCAAGCCTGTAGCAGACTCAGAGTTCATGACAGTAGCTGTCAAAAGTGGGAGGAGGGGCCAGCCCCGTGGCCCAGTGGTTAAGTTCATGCGCTCCACTTCAGCGGCCCAGGGTTTCGCCGGTTCGGATCCTGGGCGTGGACACAGCATCGCTCATCAGGTCACACTGGGGCGGCGTCCCACATAGCACAATCAGAGGCACTCACAACTAGAATATACAACTATGTACCAGGAGGCTTTGGGGAGAAGAAGAAGGGGAAAAAAAGAAGATTGGCAACCGTTGTTAGCTCAGGTGCCAATCTTTAAAAAGAAAAGTGGGAGGAGATACCTGTTGAGCAGGTCCTGCCGCGGGATCAGCACAGCGTGAAAGGCTCACCAAGATGCTTCCCTCTGGGCAGGAAGAACGGGGACAGCTGCATTAATGTCCCCTTCCCTAGAGCCTCGTCTTAGCCTCCCCAGATCTTCCAGCCCTGGAGCACAGCACTGAACTCTCCAGCAAGCATTTTCAGGAATACAATTTCATGTGACCACTGCAATCCTGTGACAGAGGCTGACTGCCCCCATTTTGCAGATGGAGCAAACTGAGGCCCGGAATGAAGAAGTGGATTGCCTGAACTTGCACAGCTGAGTTTTCAAGTCTCAAAAGAATCCACGTCTGGGCTCTTTCAACAAGCCTACAGATATCTGGAGCTAAGAATAAAAAAATATATATGTATCAGCCCCAAAGCCAAACCTTGCAAATGAACTTGGGGACTGCTGGAGAAAATACTCTCCTCTGCCTCTCCAATGTTTTCTATTTTTCTTGTCTCCAGACCAGACTGTAAGTCCTCGAGGGCAGGGGCAGTGGCTGAAACTTTTCTTATTCCCCACAGGGCTTAGAACAGTACACAGAGCTGGTGCTTGCTAAACGTGGATTAAATACAAGTGCTATGGAATACTATGCAGTCATAAAAAAGGAAATAACTGTCTATGGAGTGATAGGAAGTAGTCTCCAAGAAGTGAAGAAAACACAAGGTGTACAGCAGTGTGGATTGGATACTGTAATTTGTGCAAAAAATAAGAAAAGAAAAAAATACACTTACACACACATATATACATACACACCCACACAAAACACACTGTCAGGGAACAGTGTGTTTGGCAACCTGGTTCCCCTCTGGGAAAAGAAGGAGGTAGCTGAGGGCCGGGGGTGGAAAGAAAACTATTCACCATTTGAATGGAACCTTTGAATTTTGAACTGTAGGCCAGTATTATCTATTCAGAAATCAATTAAATAAATATTTTGAAAATTAAAGTAGCTAAAAGTGAGGTTTGCTATTTTAACCACATGATGGCATGGAACGGAGCGATGCTCCCAGTACCTACCAGAATGTTCAGTTGATTTCCCAGCATGCACTGGGCAATGGGAAATCCTAGAAGGCCAAAGTTGACAAGGCCTTTGGAGACTCATTGCCCCATTTTACCAGTGGGGAAACTGGCCCAGGGTCACACAGGACGGGTGTGGCAGAGCTGGGGTGGGAAGGGAGTCCTGACTTGAAGTCCTGATTCCTTCCCCAGCCAGCTGGGTTCGCTGCTCCAGAAAAGCCCCGTAAACTCTCGTGAAAGTTTTTGGTCAGATACGCAGCCGTCAGGATGTGGAGAAGGCCCCGCAGACAAGAGGCCCCCATTTCATATTTGATATAGTGTAAACTCTGAATCTCCCATGCAGGGACATTTGCAAACAACCAGGGGAACCCTAAAGATAATTACCAAACCAAGACACTTTTGGAGTGAAAAAGGGTGCTATTAATAATCATGCCCAGACGACAAGCACAAACGAGACTTCCTGGAAAACCAAGAGTAGCCCCCTACAAAAATCCCCATCCTCAGGAAGCTGGCAAGAAGACGTTTCGGACAAGAGGCCTTCAATGGAACACGGTCTGATTTGAGTACTTCATCCCCCACCCCCATCCCCCACTACTCCCTCCCCACAAATCCTGACAATAATATAGGCTTTGGGTAAATCTAGGTTCAAATCCCGGCTGTGTCCAAACCACCTGACTTCCCTAGGCCTCCACTTCTTCATCTGTAGAGCAGAAATTGTGAGCCCATCTGGAGGTACGCTGCGAGAATGAAATGCTCATGCGGAGCCAGGCACGGAGAAGATGCCTGGGAAGACCTGGTCCCTTCCGCTAATGCAGAGAAATAATGAAACGACACAGGCTTCATCCTGAAACTCTTGGGGCTGAGCAGAGAGCGCCCTTCTCCCAGACCCGATTCACAGATGCCACCGTGGGAGGAAGTGTCAGGCACCCTGCCCAGGGAGACGTTGATTCTAATTCTGGGAGTCATTTTGCAAAGCACCTCTTCACGGTGACTCATTCGGGGACTCGCTGAAAAATCCTTTGAGTTAAAAACAAAAGTTGAGTGGGGCTCAGGTTGCACCGTACCTTTTCCCTCCATCCCCTTCCCTGGCCAGGCTGGCAGGGGGAGTCAGGGAATTTAGAGGGTCTCTGGGCAGAATTTAACCTGATTTTTCCCCCAGCGTGTCACGGGGGGCTGGGACGAGGTCAGAGGGAAGGAAGTAGGGGGTGCACAGGAGGAAGGCCAGGAAAATGGGGGTGGCAATGACTTCTCCCATCCCCCCTCCCAAAGTCCTGCTACTGCACCCTCCTGTCTCTAGAGTCCTACAGCAAATGTCCCATCCCCTCCCATTCCTGAATTATAGTCCAGGAGCGAGGGAAGGGAGTGGACAGGACTTCTTCATTCCCCTAGCACTCAGCAGCAGCCATCAGCTGGCCTGCAGCCAGACTCATCTCTGCTAATTGTGGCTGGCTGTGTGACCTGGGGCACATTGCTTGACGTTTCTGAGCCTCAGTTTCCTAACTGGAAAATGAGGACATTAAGAGTACCTGTGACAGGGGCTCTGTGAGGCTAGGAAGGGGCTTTGCAAATGGTCAGTTTTAAACAGATGCATGCCGGGGCTCCAGTGCATCTCTTCCCAGGGGTCTGGTGTTGCTCCCAGAGTTCTCTTCAAAGGGGAATTTCAGGTTCTTGCTCTGCAGCGTACCAGGACATGTATGGGAGCATGGGGCCTGTCCTAGGCACTTCCCCTACTCCCTCATACAGGCCTCTGCTCAAATGTCACTTCATCAGAGAGGCTTCTCCCAGCACCCTCTATGAAAAAGCCCCCCTGGGCTCGCTTCCCCCTTCTCTGCTTTATTTTCTCCACCAAACTTCCTATCCTCACCACGCCAGGTAATTTTCTTCCTCCCAACCCCCACCCTCAGTTGGAAGCCCCAAGAGAGTCAGGGCTGTATTTTATCTGTGAGCATATCCCGGTGCCCAGAATAGTACCTGGCCTGTAGCAGGTGCCCCTAGATATGTGGCGGGTGAACGAATGAACGAACGAATGCTTGCTGCACGAAAACAGCCAATATCGCTGATCCCCTAGTAACACTGCAACACACTGTCTCAGAATTACTATGTCTTTCTATTATTTTTTGCAACGTTCATCTCTTATCTTTGATTCTCCAATCTATCTGACATTTATTGCGAGGTATATTACGTGAGGTGAGGTTGTAAACAGATCCCCAACTTAAACAGCTAGCCAGTTTGCAGAATGATCCATTTTGTCCCTGCTGGTTTATGGAAGGGCTGGGACTGAGCTGGCTCTTCTGGACAGCCTGCTGCCCCGTCTGCCCCTTCTTGTGCCAGCAGCCCAGAGCTGGGCTGGTCAGGAGGCGGGACTGCCTAGATTAGGTACACAGGTGCTGGAATTAGACAATCTGTGGTCCAGCTTCTAGCTCAACCACTTACCAGCTGGGGGACTTTGGGCAAGAGAATTTGCTTCCCTAAGCTTCAGTTCTAAGCCTCATTTACCGCATCTGTAAAATGGGCACGAAAGTAGCATAATGACTCCTTCCTAGAGTAGCTGAGACTGAATACCACAAGGCAGGCAGAGCATGCAGCCGCGAGTCTGGCGCGCAGTGGGTGCTGAGCTGGTGTCATTACTGTTATAGCTCACAGCCAGCGGAAGGACCTTCACTCACTGGGCAGACGAGGCCCCCTGGGCATCCCCCTGTGCCCAGCACAGCGCTGTGATCAAGCTGGGCAGCTGGCAGGCAGGCAGCGTCAGTCTCTGGTTCCGCCAGTTTTGCATGTGGCGGAGAAGCAGCAAGTGTGGAAACAGGAACTGTCCGAGCCAGGAGCGTCTCCTTTTGGGGAGGGGGGGTCCCCCTAGGAACTGAGCTGCTGCCCTTGGGCCCCCATGGAGACTGTCTCCTTAGGGCCTGATAAGCATTCATTAGTGGAGTCTTACTTCTTCCAGAAAACTCTGCACGTTCACTTGCATTCTTGGGGTCCACAGGAAGTGGCGAGCGCCAGATGAGGAGACGTTGGCGCTTTGAGGACGGGGAGCAGAGCCTTCAGCACATCGAGGTTACGTTCGGAGCCTACTTCAGCGCCCGCATTCAGCAGGCACAAAATAAGCGCTTGTTGGTTGGCCGATTTCAGTATCCCCGGGGCTGTGATGGGAGCAGAGTTAGGTGATGGGTACTCAAAAGTGCGTGGGAGGGGCCCCCGGGGCTGGCCTATTGCAGACCCTGATCCTACACTTCCGGAGCCCAAGAAAACGGGGAGATGCTGGGCCTGACTCACTGTGTGAGCTTGGGCCTCAGTTTCCCCATCTTTGAAATGGGGAGGGGGGCCTGGGCTGAGGGGAGCACTAGCTGTCCGAAAGGCCTGGGGCAGTGGGGGGATCCGGGCCCGGGGAGGGCGCCGCCGGGGCGCCCCCCAGGCTGCGTGGCGGCAGCGCGCACGAGCGCAGGGGGCGGCGCGGCCCCGCGGCGGGGAGGGGCGGGAGCGCGCGCGCGCGCCCGCGCAGGCGGCGGCGGCGGAACCGAGCGGACGAGCGTGCGGACGCCGCGCCGCCAACTCGTGTGGGACCCGCCGCTCCGCCAGCCGCCCGCCCGCCGGCCGCAGCCGAGCCCGCCCGCGCGCCGGTGAGTGCCTGGGGCCGGGACCCGCCGATCGGGCCGGCGCGGGCCGGGGAAGGGGCGGGGGCCGGGCCGCGGGGCCGTCACCCGCAGCAGGGCCCAGGGGGGCGCGTGCCCGCGCGCGCACCCGAGGCTCTGCGGGGGAGCGCGGGCGGGTGTGCACGCGTGAGGTCGGGGCGCGTGTGAACGTGCGAGTCTGAGGGTGTCCGCGGCCGTGCGTCCGAGCGTGCGTGGGCGGCGTGTCCTTCTGTCCCCGGGGCCGTGTTCGCAAGAGTGTGTGCGTGTGCACGGCGGCGTGTCGGGGTTGTGCTGTTTGGTGTGAATGAGTGTGGGGGAGTGGGCAGGGCTCCCACTTATCCATTTACTGAGTGTTTACTCTGTGCCGAGGAGCGTGCCAGGCGCTTCCCGTGTGTTCTGGTTTTTGTGACTCTGTGTGGATTCAGGGAGTATGTGCGTGCACACACGTGCGTGAGTGTTCCCAAGTGATTTGTGTGCACGTTTGTGAGCCTGTGAGGACAAAACTGTGCCTATGTGGATGTGAGCATGGAATTTGTGTCCAGGAGTGTGTGTGTGTGTTTATTATGGAGGCTGAGGACCCCCTTTGTGCCCACCGGGCCTGTTACCTGATGTGCCCACTCCTGGCCCCCATGCCAGGAGCCCTGGAAAGACGCAGGCCTGGGGTGGGCACCCAGTGGTTGCCAGGCCTTGTTTGGTGAATGAAGAGCCAGAGGTCAGAGCTGCAGAGCCCGGCTGGGCCTGGCAGGGGGCGTGGCCTCGGAGCCAGGCCTTGGCGGGGCCACTGGCAGGACCCTCCGTGGGGCTCCAGAGCGTGCAGACTGGGTGGGGGGCTGTGGTGGCCCTGGCACTGGAGGACTAGTGTTCAGCTTCCTGCATACCCTCTGGGTTCCCTGGCTTTGTTCTTGCCCCTCTGTGGCCCTGGTTCCCTGCGGGGCTGACCCTGGGGAGACCAGAGTCCAGGGTCACTTGTCTGTGGATCTGGGGATCTCTCTCTGCCTGCCTTACTAAGTAGATAGATACTCATCTGATTTATTTGTATCCAGCCTGGGCTTGAAGTGAGAGCCCCAAGACAATAATCGATTGATCACAGGAGACTTGGGACACTGTCTTCCAAGGTCTGTCCTTCCAGGTTTGACAGACAGGTTTTTTGGGGGACTTTGTGGATGTTGAAAATCTCTACAGTCGAAAGCCTTCATTGCTTTCGGGCAAACTTTAGAAAGTCTGGAGCTCCCTGGTTCTCTGAATGGTCAGAATTCAGCTTGCCTTTCCGAGGGGAAAATGTCGTCTTAGGAGTTCGGTGTCTGTGCAGGCGACCTCAGAGGCGCATTTAAAAACCCGTGGCGTTAATGGAAGAAGAATTTCATTGAAAGGGATGCAGAGCCGGCTGGAAGCGCCTGTTCCCAACGCAGCAGCTTAGCGACTGAACTTTGGACATCTTCTCTTAGCAAACAAAACCTGGAAGGAAACAAAAAAGACCCACATTCTTTTTCTTTTTTGTCCTAAAAAAATGAAAAAAACCCACACCTTTGGATTTGCTGGAAACGCTGCCTCCCCTCCCCCCTCCAAGGCCAGGCCCTCCCTCAACCCCCCACCCCCAAATAAAATATGCCTGTGGGGAGCTAGGGTGAGTCACTCCCTGGCAGGGAGCCCCACGGGCAAACGTTTGGGAAGGTTCTTGCCTAACTTCCCAGAAGGAAAGCCCAGGATTTAAAATGGTCCCTGTGGTTTGTCAGCCCCTGCCGTCCCGTCTGCTTCGGAAATGACTAAAAAGTAGTTTCTATCTTGACAAAATAAAGTCTCAGACTTCAGCGGCGGCCCAGGTTGGTCTGTGTGTCGGGCCCATTCAGGTTTCAGGAAGCAGAGCTCCTGGCTTTGCCAGGTGGCACTTCTGGTGGCTCTGAGCAAGGAGGGAGCAGGGAGAGGGCAAGAGAAGCCACATTTATGGGGCACCCACTGTCTGCGGACATAATGGCTGCAGGAAGGTCGCCCTGTGGAGAATGGCTTCTGGTTTTATATGCACAAGGAACTGAGGCCCAGAGAGGCCCTTCCTGGGACTGCTGGGACGAGGTGGAAGCAGAATCCTGTCACCTGCCTGACTTCCCGCCTGTCCTCTTTCCAGTGCACCAGGAGCATGACGTCTGAAGGTGCACAGACTGGGTGTTGAGTGCTGTAACATACATCCATATGTTTAATTTTCACTGGGAGGTAGAGGGTTCTTGTCTCCATTTTCCAGACGAGAAAACTGAGGCTCCGAGGGATGAAACGATGTGCATAGTTTTATGAAAGTGGCACTACAACTAATGGCCACCATTTATTGACGGTGTAACATGTGCCAGGCATATGCGGTTGACCCTGGATTTGAACCCAGGTTTGACTGAGCAGAGCCCATAGTCTTCCCACTGAACCTGGAAAGTGACAGTCACTGTGTACGTGCGTCCGGCCCAGGGCTAAGGTCCAGGGTTGTTATCCTGATCTTACAGAGAGGAAGATGAAGATTCAGGGAGGTTGAGTAACTCGGGCAGCGTCATAAACTGACAAATGGCAGAGTCAGGACCCAAGCCCACATCCCTGATTCCAGAGCTGAAGTGCTTAAGCTAAAACCAGGTCTGTCTGGCTTTGTCCTGCTTTTCTCCTCTCGCGTGCTGAAAAGACAAGTGGATTAAGACACACCAGGTTCCCTTGGGGCTGGGATCCTTGCTGGGCTCCGGGCTTCGGGGAGATGTCTTCCTGAAGACTCTGCCCTCCCTCCTTGCCCACTCTTGGCCCTCGTCGCAGCTGACCAACGCCCGGGGCCAGAGCTGTCAGATAGGAAGGGCCCTAGTTCACATTTTTTCTTTCCTCTTGAAGTGCCAAAGATTGGTTTCAGAAGGGAAGTGTCAAAACAATTGTCAAAAAGAGAAGAATATTCCCTTCCTCTTCTTGGGCAGACCAAGTAAGGGAGTTCGAGAGTGGGGAGTGGAGGACCCTGGTGCCTCACTCGAGATTAAATACAGGTTGCCACCTCCAGGTTCGTGTGGGGAGGAAGCAACCTGAGACACTGCCCTCAGGAAGAGCCAGCGTCCTGACCCCTGAGGATGGAGAGTTACTTCCACTGGCCCCACTCTCAATTCTGGATATCTGACAAAGGATCCTTTCTGCGTCGGCTTCTTGTCACTTGCCATTTCAGTCCCATGCCTCTCTCTTCCTCGTTCATTTCCATTTATATCACGGTTTATACTACACCGTCCTTGGAAGGAATGCTGTGTGTGAGGACCTGTGCGGTTTGGGGTGTGTGGGGCCCTGCCAGTGTCCTTTAGGGTTGAGAGGAAAAGGTATTTCTCTTCCTTCCGAGTATGTTCTGCAAATTGATGAACATTTGCAAATTGCTTTGAGATGCGTTAATTTAAGGTGTGAAATAATAGATCTTGTGCGAAGTCTCAGCCACATTTCTGGCATTGATGGATTTCTCTCCCGTCTGGCCTGTGATTTGGGGAGGTAAAAATAGTCCTTGTTTCTACATTTTCATCTTTTTTTGCTGACATCATTCTTAGGAAGTGGTGGTACACACATGCCACGGACCTTTCCTCGGCCATCACCTCAGATGGCAGCCAGAATACAGAGCTCTGGGGTGCAAGGGTGCTTCTGGAGTGGGGCATCATCCGGGGTGGTCTGGCACCCCCTAGGTGCGTGTGAAATTGCTTTAAGGGGCCGGTCCTGTGGCGCAGCAGTTAAGTGCGCACGTTCTGCTTCGGCAGCCTGGGGTTCGCCGGTTCGGATCCCGGGTGCGGACGTGGCACTGCTTGGCACGCCAGGCTGTGGTAGGAGTCCCACATATAAAGTAGAGGAAGATGGGCACGGATGTTAGCTCAGGGCCAGTCTTCCTCAGCAAAAAGAGGAGGATTGACAGCAGATGTTAGCTCAGGGCTAATCTTCCTCAAAAAAAAAAAAAAGAAAAGAAAAAGAAATTGCTTTGAAATGAGTGGGTGGTAGATGCCAGGCTCAGCCAACGGCCCTCAGTGACTTTTTAGTATTTGACTATCTTCTCATTTCTGACTGTTGGATAGTGACAAGATGGCGTTTGGGGAAAATGTTAGTTTAAAAAGAAAAAGTCAGGCCAGCGGCTTCCCCCATTCCTGTCTGAGCTGGGTGGCATACACTCAGTCCCTACCTTTGGCCAAAACTGAGCCCAACGGCCTCCTCAGACTCGACTTCAGACGGGAGCTGACATTGGGGCAGATCCGTTGGTGGTGTCATTTCCTGTGACGTTCAGTTTGGGAACTTGAACTTGGAGTGTGGTCTAACATTTTGACATCTTTCCCTCTAACAAGACTTGCCTGTGTGGAAACAGACCCACATCCACAGCCTCTGCCGTTGTCTCCAGTTCTGGATTTTTCCACAGACGGCTTCTCCGGTGGTCTGGTGGCAAAGGCCCGGTCTCTTAGCCAGGCCTTCTTGGCCTCCAACCAGCAGGATCACCGCACCCCAAGCCCGACTGGCCTCTGTAGCTGGGCTCTGTCTGGGGGGCGAGCGAGGGGCCAACGGAATTGAAAGGCCGTGCAGCCGGGATCTGAAATACATTCAGCTCCAGCGGCCTTGATCCGCGTGGAGCCATTCTTTCTTTCTCTTAGACATCTGCGTGGTGGTGACCTCATAGAAAAGAAAAAGGGGCTTTATGTAGGAATTCCATAGAGTGTGCAGGAATTCCGACAAGGCGGGGGAGAGGGAGGCTCCACCGAGAGCCAGCACGCCCTGCGTTTCCCCCAGTTGTTTAATCCGCACACTTCAGAATTAGGCTGGGGGAGGGGGCCAGGCTTGTCCCTAGTGAACGGGGAGCCATTTAAGGAGAATTTCCCATGGTCCCAGAGCCGTTGCCCGTTCTCACTGCAGGTGAGCAGCAGAGCTGGAGTTTGTCCAGGACCCCTTTCCCCAAGGCCCGCCTCTCTTGTTCCTTGTTGTCCCCAGAGTCTTTGAAACAGGGGTTTATGGGGAAAAGACTTGCAAAGGAACGGAGTTACCTTCCAAACGACCTTCCGCTCTGATCAGTCCAAGCTGCCGATGATGAATCCAGGAGGCTCCTGATCCGAAGAAGAGCCACGCACCCATTTTACAAAAGGGAAACTGAGGCCTGAAGAGGAGAAGGCACTCGCCCACAATCACGTTCAGAACATGAGTTTTGGCACCAAATGGAGGGAGGTGGGAGCCCCAGGCCTGCCACTTGTGAGCAAGTTGTTCGCCTCTCGGAACCTCAGTCTCCTCATCTGGAAAACAGGGACGATGTTACGACCTCTTGTATAGAGCTAAAGGACACAATGCATATAACACCCAGCACGTGGGGAGCACCTCGAAAGTGCTCAGTGGTTACTCCCTGGATGTAAGGAGAGACGGAGAAACTATTTAGTTACGAAGGACCTGCCCTGGGACACACGGCCAGAAGGTTGTCCCTTTGTCAAGAGCGTTTCAGTGTCCCTGCGTATTGAGGCCCTGAACCAGGCTGAAAGGGGTGTCACAGAAGACTTTTCTATGATCGTGACCCTCCAAATGGAGGGGGCAATTTGGACATTGGCAGCCATTTGCAGCAATGTGGAAAGAGGCAGGATTTAAATGTCGGGGTGGCCCTGGGCATCTCAGGAAAGTGTTTAGAAATCAGTATTTTGTGTTCCTCTCCACCCACCCCCTGCAAGGCGAGGAAAGTGGGCCTTAGAAGATTTGGGTGCATCCTCTTGGAGTTGGAGGGTCTCGGTGGGGTCGGGGGGCCCGGGCCATGTCAGGTGCAGTGTGTTATTAAGCGAGGCAGATGCTTTGTTAATTATTTACACGCCCTTGGCCCCATCGCAGCTCTGTGCTGACAGAACGGCTGTTACAGACCTGGGCCCGGGAACAGGTAGATCTTGGTTGAAAGTGAGCAGCGGCCCTTTCCCCACCGGGTCCTCATGGAGGGTCCCCACAGCGGGGCCTGAGGAAGCCTGTGTGGGTTTGGCGTCCCTCCTAAGCCATTTGGGGTTCCCTTGGGCTGGTTTTCCCTGAGGGAGAGGAGAGATCCTTGTCCCCTGGATGTGGCCATCCCTCTGGAGGCGGTGGCTTCACACCTGCAACCCTGCTACGGAGTGTGTGATGAGGGGACAGCATCCGCGGCTCTGGAGATCTTGGACCCAGCGCCCCTACTCCCCAGCAGCTGCCTGGCGCGAGGGCGGCACGTGGGCCCAGCCTCCACTCCTTCATCTGCAAAATGGGCCGCAAACCCCAGGCTCCAGCCCCTTGATTCTTGGGCTCCATTTGGAGGGTGATTTGCCTTAGAAATCCAACTTTAGGATTAGAAATCTCAAAAGGAAGGGGCCTGGGATCAGACGCTTCCCTAAGAGGCCACTACGGATGAGGGACGTGAGCTCCGCATGGCATGCACCTACCCCCGTCCTCAGGCCCAGCACTTCTCCTGTGGCCTGTTCTGCAGAAGGAGGTTTTGCACAGGAGTCATTCTAAGAAAAGGTTCTTAGGTAAAATATCCATAATCTATAAATCTGTAGAGACGGAAAGCGGATTGGTGTTTCCCCGGGCTGGGGGGAGGGGAGAGTGGGGAGCCACTGCTTAAGGGGCACAGGGTTTCCTTTGGGTGATGAAAATGTTTGAGAACTGGTGGAGGGGATGGTTGCACGACATTGTGAATGTAGTCAGTGCCACCGAATTTTTCACTTTAAAACGGTTCATTTTATGGTAGGAGGACAAAAAGTTTATAAGAAAAGATTCTGATGCTTCACGATAAAAGGACGAAAGCCTCTCGTTTTACAGATGGGGAGACTGAGGCCCAGAGACGGACTGAGCAGCCTAAGGTCCCCATGCCGTCCGCCCCTGTTCGGTGGCTTCGGCTCTGATCCTGGTGCCTGGGGCTGGGCCGTGGGTGAAAAGTGTGACGCAGAAACACAGACCGTTCACCTTTGTGTGGGTTGAGTGGACTCTGTTTTGTTAGCCAGATAGTCCCGCCCTGGCTGGTATGTGGCCATCCGGTCACTCATTTGTTCAACAAACACGTCCCAACATTCTGGGTCACTGGTTATGCTGGGAGCTGGCACAGAGACCCGTTAAGGACCCTGCCCTGCGGCCTCTCACCACCTGGCAGGGACAGAAGTTGTGTCATGACCTCCTTGTAGGGGCTTGTGAACAGGCCTCTTTTGGGTGTCCCTCACTGAGGAAGTGGGAGGGCTTCCAGAAGGGAGGGGCGCCTGAGCCGACGTGAGGGACACGTGAGGTTTGCCAGGAAGGCTGTTGGGAGCCTGGAGGCCTGGGGCGAAGGGCAGGTGGAGCACGGGGTGGGGCTGTGGGATGGATGGGGCGCAGGGAGCAGGACTGGGGGCCTGGGCTGTGGGCAGACCCCAAGCACTGTGAAGCCAGGAGCTTCCCGCCACTTGCTCAGCCTTTGAGCCCCTCAGTGGATCCTTTGTATCGGGTACTTACTGTGTGTTACACTCTATCTAACCCTTTGCGTGGATTAACTCCCTTCATCCTCCCAGCATTCTGTGATGAAGGTACCGTTATCCCATTTGACGGACAGGGAATCAGACATAGAGAATCCGGGATGTCTGGTGCCTAATTCCCATTAGCACCAGTGCTGTGAGGAACCCGCAGCCTTCCGGGTCTGGTTTGAAGGGTCGGAGGACAGAGGCTGCCATTTGGAAGTGCCTGTTATGTGGGCTGTGAGTTGGTGGCCACCCAGGGCCTGGGAGAGGGCCTCCTAGGCAGGTGGAGGGAACAGCAGGCACCAAGGGGCGAATGGTGGGAGGGGAGGCTGCTGAGAGCCGCCCAGATCTGGATGAGATCTGGTCTTTACTGCAAGAACAGTGGAGCCGGCTACGTCTGCAGCCTTGCCTCTCAACAGTCTCCCCGACACTGTCTCTGCTTCAGCCACGCAGCCTCCTCACCTTTCCTCAAACATGCCAAGCATACTCCTACCTCAGGGCCTTTGCACTTGCTGTCCCATTTTCCTGAAGTCCTCCCCCTCCAATATTCCCATGACGTGCTTCTAGCCTTCATTTGGGACACAACAAAAGTCACTTCTCCACTAAAACGGACCCCATCATCCCCACCCTATCAAACTCAGTCCCTCGCCCCTTCCGTCTCCATTCCCTGGCCCGGCTTTATCAGGGCCCTACCCCTCCTTGACATCATGTGTTTGTTATCTGCCTCCGGACTGAACGTAAGATTGGGTCTGTGGACCACAGCTGTATCCTCAGTGCCCAGCACCGGGCCTGGGATGTAGTTGGTGCTCAGTTAATATTTACTGAAGGAGTGGAAAGTTTTAAGTGGCCAAGTGGCAAGATCCTTGGAGGTTGTCTATATGGAGTTGCTGATCTGTTAGGCGACTTTGCCCCTTCTGGGCAGTGAAGGCCTGAGTCGTGCCTGACTGACCCTCCTCTGTGCAGAGAAGGTTTCTTAGAGAAAGGCTCAAATTATTCCCAGTAGGAGGAACCGACGCCCAGAAGGGCTGGTGCCTCCCACAGTTCCAGGGGCGCCTTCCTGTGCCCCTTTTCTGCAGAGGCGGCTCCAGATGTCTGTATGGGAGGGGCTTTGGGTTAGAATGGTTGGGTGCCATGTCTTAAAGCTACATTTTCTATCAAGCACATTTATTTTTTTTTAGAGGGCATATCTTTTGGGGGTGGCTTAGGGAAGGGGAGGGGTTAACCGTCCCAAGCCACCTCTGGGCACAGATGTTGCTGTGCAGCCAATGAGCAGGACCCCAGATTCCACCACCCCAGCCCACAAAACCGGGCATCCCGGCTTGAAAGAAGAAACGATTCCCTAGCTGGCGTGGCCTTTGCAGGCCACCAGGGTGGGTGCCCAGATGGTGACACCGCTGGGTACCACATGGCAGACAGACAGGGAGCGGGGAGAGACAGCCCACCCCGGGCGTTTGGCGGGTCCAGTAGAGTCCAGCCGGATTCAGTTACACCAGGATCTCAAGTGCGGACTTGGCGTGCCTGACTCAGCCTGCGTGCATTTCCTTTGTTCGTTCCCCCAGGAATTTTACTGGCCTTTTGTGTTTGGTTTAAATGCCAGCCTCCTCAGCTAACCCGAGAGGAAACGAGGCCTGGATTTTTGTCTGTGTAGGGGCACAGGGTGGGGGCTGCCTGCTCTGGATGGTGACAGCACAGCATTTGGGAAATGTGCAAAAGAAATACTTTTACTCCGAGCTAACAACTTTCATTTGTGCATATTTTTATGATAGCCCAGGTTTTCAGACCTTGATCGTCTATATGTTAGGCACATGATGACCAGTTTCCAAACTCTCAAAAGGGCAGTGGTCTATAAAAGCGTTTTAGTGACATTTGGGGACAGGAAAGGCAGTTGGGAAGTTGCTGTTTGGGTCTCTGGTGTGTGTGAACTTCCTGGATGCTCAAATGGCTTAGGGGGCGGCATCTTTGAAATCGCATAGTGCCGAAAATTCCGGGACATATGGTCACTGTGATGTGGTAACGTTAGCAATCGAGATATTTAATTATCCAGAAAAACCCCTTTGCCTACCCATCACGGGTTACTGGAGAGCCTTTATTTCTTAAGAAGAGGGTCTTACACAGGGTAATTCGGACCAGCAGAGAGGGAATCATTCTCCCGCATTAAATTATTAGCTATTTAAGCGGTTTATCTGGTCACGCGTTTATTCCTTCAGTTGCCATTCATCTGGCAACCTTTGCTGGGTCCCACTCCGTGCCTGGCCTGGTGGTGGGCACTGGAGATAGAATGAGCAGAAGAACAAATATTACTGAATCCTGCTGGATGCCAGCCCATCAGGCAGTGCTATGGGCCACCCAGTGAGTTAATTCATTTCCCAGTGGATGTTTTTCTGAGCACCTACTATGTGCAGACCTGAGGAGATGCAGAAATGAAAACGACACATGGCCTCGTGCTTTGAGCGCTCGTCCCGTTCTGATGGGGTCTTTGGGTCCCAGCCTCTGCTTGCCGTGATAAACTCAGCCAGCCACCGTCCCCAGAATGAACCAGAAACAATCCAGATACCCCAGGAACCGACGTGAGAACAAGGCATCCCCTTCACACGTCCCGTCTCCATTCTGCGTCTTGCCACCACCCAGCATCTTGAGACAGAATGTGAGATCTTGTGGTTGGCTGAAGACGTAAATATTTTATGTCTCGATATTCTGAAAACGAAGCCCAAATGCGCAGAACTGCAGCAATCAGTGCTATAGATCATATGTTAAAATAATCTGATGACATGTTGTTTAAATATTTATGGACTGATGCGACATGACAATGGGGGGAGAGAGCAGTCTCGGAGCAGAGTCGTGGCAGATGCTAGAACGGAGGGAGCAGATTTGCATGGTCCCAGGAAGCGCGGTGCGATGCTCGGGTTTCTGATTCCATGTTCTGTGGTTTCGTGACAGTAGCAGTGGCTGACATTTATTGAGTGCCTGCTGTGTGCGGTACCCTTCACTGATGTCATCACAGCACCCCCTCCAGGATGGGACTTTTATTTAACTCCACGTTACAGATGAGAAACTGAGGCCCAGGCCAGGTCAGATGGGCCCCAGATCCACAGCTGGGGGGTGGCTCAGGATCAAGTCCAGGTGGGCCCAGCTCTGCAGTCTGAGCTGTCACTCACTGTCTATTCTGCTCCATTGGTGACACGTCAATCAGAAAAGCCCCCACCGCTGCCTGGTCAACCCCTTGCTCGGTCCTCACTGGACTTTCTAAGTCACAGAAAGGAAGGCCATGTCTGTGAGATGTCGCACAGGAATAGAAACCACAAGGAACAAATGTCTAACCCAGGAGGGGCAATTGTGCCATGGCAGAGTCACATAGCCCCGTGCCCTGCACGTGATAGGGACTCAGGAAATGGGGTTCCACCTTCCACCTTTCTTCTCCTCGTTGGTTTTGCAGTCATTAACGGAGTTCTCTGCAGACCGTCCCAGCGTTAGTGTCCTGTGCCCTAGCCCGTCCCTGCAGGGCCTACCTGCGCCGGCCAGGCTGGGGACACTCAGACACGATAGCCCCTTCAGTCTCCAACAGCCCCTCAAGGTCAGGGGGTCCCTACCTTCCAGAGGAGGGGCTCCTGCGCGTCTCCCGGAGCCGACTGCAATGTCCCTGCCTGAATGTGCCAGCTGGAGTAGCCACTGCTTCCATGCGGCCCCCCCGTTGCCCCCCGTGCTCTGCTGGACCAGCTCCCTCCGCCTGACAGTGCTAATGTCAGCCCTGCCTGTTTTGTCACCACTCTGCATCCTGGTTGTCGTCACATCCCCAGCACGGGAAACCAGGCCTGATCCGTGAGATGGCAATAAATGACCAGCCGTAGGTGTTCAAAGAAGAAGACCCGTGGGCAGGGGGTGGAGGCAGGGCCAGTTCTGAGAAGCTTCCCAGGCGGTGACCGACCGTCTCTGACCCAGCGGTGTCTTCTAGTTCTGCAGAGACAGGTCTGGGGGTGTCCCCGAGGGCCTGCAGGCCAGGAGAGGGGGTCAGAGAGTCATGCAAATGGAAGGCAGGCTGGCTACATAATTTGTGGGGCCCAGTGCAAAATGAAAATGCAGGTTTCCTCATTCAAAAAGCAAGAAAAAGCTTTTTCCTTCCCTTCACATTGTCTCTCTCCACCTGTCATGATGTTTTTTCTTAGCCATTTAATGCCACACTCCCTTGGGCACAGCGACACTCACAGGGCGAATGCAGACCCTCGCAGGTGCCTGGGGTCCCACCCCATGGCTTGGTGTGCCTGTGCACCTGACCCCACCCTTCCCCACGCCTGCACCCAGGCTCCTGCCAAGAGTGGAGGGTGGCAGAGGTTACAGGGGTAGGGGTGGGGGAGGGGGCAGCTGAGAATCCGTCCTGGGGCAGGTGGGACCACAAGTGAGCTGAGGCTCCAGGCCCCGAGCACATGCACTGCTGTTCCATTGGACTTCACTGAGAAAACACAAGTTCAAAGATAAAGTGAAGACTTTCAAGATGGTGAACACAGAGCGTGAGACCCCAAGCACGGGGCTCCCTTCTGTGGGCAGGGCCAGATGCACCTGCCCTGGTCACTTGCATGCGAAGCTGGCCTGATGGGAGGGCTGAGCCTCCTCCCACCCACCCACACAGTTCAGAGCAAGGTTCCTGTTTCGGGTCTTGACACGGGTTGGGGCCAGATTTTATTTGAAGGAAAAGTTCTGCTGTGAGGGGCTGTCTGCAGACTGCTGGTCTGGGATGTGACTGCCGTTGGTTGGCCGGCTGGTCTCCGTCCTCACCCTGAGCCTCTCATGCTAAGGACACACTGTGGATATGGGCTGCCTTGGAAATGTTCTTTCTGATTCAGTCCCTCACATCACTGCCAGATGTTATTGCATTGATAAACCCATCCCCTCCGACTTCCTGTCCTTGAGTGACAAGGGTCAGAAATCAAATGACAAGGTTGCTGACCCACTGGCTCAGGAAGAATGCCAAACAGGTGGTGCCCTAGAGATCAGAGAGGGCGGGGAGCTCAGATTCCAGCAGCCACCCACGCTGTTCCCAGCCCTGAAGTTGGGGGACCTGGCAGCCACAGGATGTGGGGGCCTGGCCACTCTTGAAAATGTGAATGAGGGAGGTTCAAGAAAGTTCACTAAAGCTCAGTAGCTACGGTGCACCAGCGATCTGGCCAAGTGCTTTATCTGTGTTGCCTTAGTTAATCCTCGTGACAACTTTGGGCTGACCCCGTTTTTCAGATGAGGATAACTGAGGTTCAGAGAATGAAGCCACCAGTCCAAAGCCATAAGCCACAATGTTTGAAAGCAGATTTGAACCCAGGCCCAGCTGACCCCTGGAGCCAGTGGTCTTTGTACAGTTCCAGGCATGGCTGGCTGGCCAGGGTCACTGCTTGGCTGAGCCTTCTGTCCCCACTGTCTGCTGCTGCGTGTGCATGGGGATGGGACAGGAGCCAGACCTCTGCCGCTGCTGCCCGTCGGCTCCTGCCTCTGAGCAGTCACCCTTCTTGGCTGGGAGCAGGTCCCAAGGCTCCAGCACCAGCTTTTCTCCTCCAAGATCCAGGCAGCCCTGGGGCCGCTCTTAGGCCCAGAGATGGAGGAGGGAGGCGGTGGGGTGGGACAAATCTGGATGCAAGTCACATCTCTATCTTTGGCTCACCTGGGCTTGTCGCTTCCCACTGGGGACCCCGGTTTTCTCACTTTAAAGTGATGGGTCATAAAAGCAGTTCCTGTCTCCGGGGGAGTTCTCCTGATCCAGCAGGTAAGCACGTCCGTAACGGGCACTCAGAGATCGGCAGCCGTTACTTATTGATAATAAATGACACAGTGTGGCGTGAGGATGGCAGCTTCGTGGCACCTGTGATGCTCAGGAGCACCTCCCTGCATGGGGACTCATTGGAAATCACTCAGCCCAGAGCCGTGCTCCCCAAAGAATTCACCCCTTTCTTGCTTTGTTCGGTCGTTCGTTGATCCGACAGAGCTTGGCGCTGTCCTCAGATGTGTAATGAACAGCAGAGACAAAATGGAGGTGGCATTCGGGTTGGGGAGAGTGCTCATGAACAGGAGGTGAGTGAAGTGTGGTCGGTGTTACTGGGCTGGGTGATGGAGAAGATGAATAGGGCTGTGCCGTGGGAGGGCATGGGTGCCCTGGCTGCCTGTAGATCGATGCTCCCCACAGTCTCTTCCTTCTCTCGAAAGGCAGTCACTACAGTTTAGCGTGCCGCCTGTGGTTCAAGGTCTCTGCTCTCCCAGGGGCCCAGGGTGGCCTCGTCAGGCTTGCCCATTTTACAGACAGGAAAGGGAGGCTGGGTGAAGCAGGGTCGTTTGCTGAAGGGCGTACAGTAGATCTTTGACTGAGGTAGGATTTGAACCCAGGCCTCTGACTCCCAGAGCACACACCCTCAACCGCTTTGTTCTAGTGTGAATGGATGTTTTTGTTTTTCCAGGCAGCAAAAAAGCCACAGGTTGTGCTCAAAGTGCTCAGCAAGCACCTACTGTGTGTCAGAACAGTGCTGGGTGCTGCAGGAGGGTGTGGCCAAGAACAACAGAAAGACCACTGGGGCTCAGATTGGCCTGAGACGTGACCATTTTCCAGGTGAGCCAGGATTGCTCTCCAGAGCTGCGAGGTGGGTGGGGTTAGCCCGGTGTTAGGGATGAGGAGGCTGAGGCCCAGAGAGATTCCTCAGGCTGGCCAGGGTCACACAGCCCCAGACAGCCTGACTCCACGTCCACTTGCCCTGCCTGTCATTGTTGTTTGGCTTCTGGACCAAGTAGAGCTCAAAGCACAGTTCAGCAGCTTGATCCTGAATTGGAGGGTGGGACGAGCCATTTGCGTAATTGTGGAAGTGGACGCACATTCCATGGTGAGATTGCTTTCGAGATGCCGCTGATTCTCAGGGCAGGAGAAGACTGCAGAGATGACAGCGTGTGATGAGGGCCTGTGGGTGTGGGACCGGGGAGGGGGGCCGTGTCAGGGGTGCCTCCTGGGACTGACTGAGAGCCATAGGGTTTTACGGCATCTGAGAAAGAAGAGCCTTTTAAAAGAAAACGTTTCTAAAGCTGTCCCATCCCACCATGGGCAAACAGTCTTTAAACACCACAGAAACAGCCACGTTCTGTGGTCACAAGATGGGGCGCTGGCGTCCGGGCCCATTTATTTAGAGCCGGAGTCCTCGAGGCTAAAGACTCGCGCCCTGACATGCTTGCCGCTTCGCTCCAGCAGGGGAGCGTAATCTTCAGGGTTTGCTTCCCATTTACGGGTTTTGTTGTTGTTGTGATTTGTAAAATGAGGCTTCTGCGGCAAAAGCAGGTTTTAGCGAGTGCAGCAGCTCTTTCAAACCCTAATAAGGCCCCAAAGGAGGGTGGTTCCGGCAACCCCCCCCCCCTCCACCGGCCCCCCGGGGCAGCCCGATGCTGGCTCGCCTTGCTCACCATGGGCACCAGGCACCGTGGACCATCCGTCTTGCTTCCCATTAACGGAATTACCGCCATCACTTCTGCAGGACGGGATGGGCCCTTTGGAACTGCCTTGGGGACAGAGGCAGGAGCCGCAGCCGAGCATTTTTGCTTAGAGGGGAAAGGAGAGAAAAAGAGGGAGAGAGAGAGAAGCCGAACTCTTAAAAGGGATGGTTCTTTGGGTCTTGGGAGCCAGGCCTGAGGAGGAAGGGGGCAGCAGGTCATGTCCTGTCCTGCTTCCTGCTGGCATCCTTGAGAGCCATACAGGGACGCCTCTTGGAGGAGAGTGGACAGGGCGTGTGATGGCCCCAGGACTGGACGCCTGTGCAAAGGACTTGTGACCCATGTGGCGTGGCAGAGCATGGAGAGGCCCCTTCAGTTCAGAGGAAGGGAGGGAGGGGGACCCAGCATTTATGGGGCGCTCCCATATCCCCAGGACGGTGCCGGCCACTTTGGGTATGTCTCAGGGAGTGGGTGTCGTTGGCTCCGTTGAAAGAGCAGAACCCAGAGAGTCCAAGAAGCTTGCTTCGGATCACAAAGCCCCAAGTGGTAGGTCTGGGGTTTGTCCGTGTTCCTGGCTGCCCCCTGGAGAACAGCAGTGCCCCTCCTCGAGGCACAGGAAGTGGCAGAGCTCAGCCTCGAAGTCCAGAGGCCTGTCACCGGCCCCTGCTTCACCCCCTGATTCCCAGGGAGTGAGCCGACGTCTGGGGTCTTTGCTGTTTCACAATGATGCTGGCAGAAGGCAGTGCTGGCCCCTCTCTGGCTGTGTGATGGTGAGATGCCAGGCATCTGGGCCCCTGAGAATGGAGGAAGGAAGTGGAGAAGGACCTTCTCTACTCACTCTGCCTACTGTCCTAGCAGATATGGAGCAGATATGGCAATAATTGTCCCCTCGGGGGCCAGCTCTGATAGATTGGTAATGGCTGCCTGAGGGGTCATGTGGAGAAGGCTTTGGGATTGATTAGCAATGTCTGCTCTCTGCACAGGAATGAGGAGAGGAGGTATGAGAGGGACCTTAACCTTTAACCTGAGCTCTGACCCCAGGGGGACCCCTCACGCTTTGTTCTCATTATTAGTTAGTTGTGTGCCATACTGCACTGTGAACCACGGGCCTGGCACACGGAGGGAATTCCACAGATGCCAGAGGAAGAAGGATTGATGAAGCCTCTGCAGTCCCTGGAAGAGGGGTCAGTTGGGATTCTCTTACTGTGAAGGTTTTCAGAAACACGTTTTTTAAACTTCTAGGGATGAGATTTAAGTGCCCACGTATTTAAACCGGGGCCCTCCCCTCACCGTGACTGATTTGCTGGCTGTCTTGGAGTAAATAACTGAACCTCTCTGAGCCTCAGTTTCCTCATCTTTGACATGAAGGTCATTCTTCCCTCATGGACTGTGGGGGGGTGATGGAGGGGGTAGCAGTCATGGTGCCCATAGGTAAAAGGATTGGCATTTAGAAATGTCACTCCAGTTGCCTCCCTCCACCTGCTGCCGACACCTGCCAGGCCTCGTCCCTCTGCTGTGCTCAGCTCCTGGCTCTCTTGGCCTATAATGCCTTTCTCCTTGTTCGCCAACATCACCACCTCCGGGGAGTCTCCTCTGACCTCAGGACGCTGCTGAGGGACCTTTGCTCTGAGCCCCACGGCCCCTGGGCTTCCCTCCCTTGGCATGTCTCCTGTCCTGTGAGGCCCACTGATGGGTCAGCCCCTCCAGGGCTGGGGAAGGCCCGCTTCCCTCTCTGGTCCCAATGTGCAGCCCAGGGCCTGGCCCAGCAAAGGCCTCGGTGACAGGAATGAGGGGAAGGGGGTGATGCACCCCCGATGGCTCTTTAGGCCTTGTTTCCATGGGGACAGTTGGGATGAGGAGACTCAGATGCCCAGGCCTCCGTTGGGGGCAAATGGTTGGGTTGGGGGGATGGAGCCTGCCCCAGGGGGCAGAGATGCTGTGACTCACATGGCCCGCGGCTGCCCCAGGTTATCCTTTAAAGAAGGGTTTGATCCTCTGGATGAGGACCCCGTGGTCCTGTGATGATCCAGGGTTGGATGCTGTGGGCGATGGGCGTTTGGAAGAGTTTCGAGCGAGGAGCACGTGTGTGTTCTGCTTGGGGGGTGGGGGGCTGGGAGGGCGCTGCAGACGTGAGGATGGAGGAGAGGAGATGGGGGCTGCCTGGGGTGAGTGGGGGAGAGTTGGGCAGCCTGGAGCAGAGGTGAGGAGCGGCCCGGTGTCAGCAGTCCGGGCTCCCACCTGGAGACCACTGTGTCACGGGATGAAGTCAGGGCTGCAGGTGAGGGAGAATGTTCTGCTGTGGTTTAAACCGCTTCGGGATCGCGGGAGTGGTTTCCTGCTGGGCCCAGCCTCAGTGTCCTCATCGGTAAGGGAGGGACGAGGAGCTCTTTGCCCTTCGACTCTCCTCAGCTGGCCCTTGATACCCGGATTTGGGGTGGGGGTGGGGATGAGGTGAGGCCAGGGCCCACAGAAGCCCTGGGGTTAGCCTAAGAGTGAGAAGGGAAAACCAGAAAAATCACAAAGCAATAATGAATTCCTGCGGCAGGTCGAGGGGGCTGTCGATTCCCCAGTGACTCAGTGTGAGCAGGGGACCGGCGTGCCACTGGGGTGTGTTCAGAGGGGAAAGTCCTGAGCCTGGATCTCTGCCTAGCCAGGGGCGGAGACTCCCCACCCATGCCCAGCGCCTCCTCCACGAATGCCACTTTTCTCTTAACAGTCTGTTATTATTCATATAGAATTCTCAGCTTTTTTAAAACAACTCCTCCTCTTATTGCTATTATTACTTTTTCATCAGAGCATCCATCAGGGTTTTACAGATGCTATCATCAGCTAGGCCTCACCTTTAAACAACAGCTCCATTTTATAAGTGAACCCACAGCTCAGAGAGGTAAAGTGACTTACCCAAGGTCACACAGCAAGGATTTGAACCCAGATCTTTGAGGATCCATAGGAATTGGCCAGATGGAGAGGGGTTGCTAGCCAGACCACACAGTGTGCACAGGGGCCCGGAGGGGTGAAGCAGTAGGTCACAGGAAACTGTAAGAGGCTCTGTGGAACTGACGTGGTAGATGACAGGTGTCACCTGGGATTGGGATCAGACAGGTAAGGAGGCTCTGAATGCTAAGTTCTGAAGCGGTGACTTTATCTGGAAGCCTTGAAGGTTGATAAGGGAGGGGTGATGTTTGGTGTGGAAAATGGTCTGGTGGGGGTGGTGTTAAGACTGGAGGCTGGCGAGGAGGCCCCAGTGTGGGTGCTGGGAGAGGCTGCCTGAGGCCGCAATTCCCCCCAGAAAGAACCTTTGGCTCCCCCCACCCCCACCCGCCCCAGCCCCTTCCTGCTGGGTGTCAGGCGGGAGGCCCTCACCCGGCACCCCCAGCCTCTCTCACAGCTTTCTTGTGAAAACCAGGGCCGACGCCTCCCCACTTGCTGGGGACAATGTGAGAATCAATGATAAAATATGTAAAACTCACAGCGCCACTTTGGGAAGGGAAAAAACGTGCTGCGGATGTGTTATTTTCCCTAAATCCGGATTTCTGCATGTCAGTTTCTTTTCCCCCATGGGAGAAGCTGTTTTGGTTCCCAGGGGTGAGAGGAGCCGGGGTTAGTGGGAGCACGTGGGCCAAGGCCTGGCCTGTTCGAGTTGTCTGCTCCGAATCTGCTTCTTTCCCCGATTTCAAAGCGGTCTCGTTCATCCATATGAGCCTTGTTCTGACGCATCCCCGGGGAGGCAGTTGCGCTGTCACTGTGATTGCGTTCCGATTCTCCCTTGATTGATTGATCGGTTGGTCTGGAGAAGTCAGAGGTGAAGCGGAGAAACAAGCAGCTCTGGGTTTTAATGGACATCTGGGGCCCATTGGGTGTGTTGGGGGTCAGAGGTTCCCTCGGCCCACCAGCAGTCATGCAGTGAAGGGCTCACAGCCTCGGGGTTGGTGTGTGGCAGTGGAGGGGGCAGAGGGTGGTAGGTGGCGCCTGTGGTTGAGCTGGCTGCTCCCAGGGTCTGTCCCGGGTCATTTTCCACGGAGGCAAGGGTCTCAGGAGCCCCCGCACGCCCTTTCTGGAGCCAGGTCATGCCAGGGTGGTGCTATGGGAGACTGGGTCCTGCCCGCCAACAAGGGGCCCAGCCACTCCCCTCCCACCCTGCCCCACCACAGGGCCTAGCACCTGCTTGGGAGGCAGTCCGGGTATTTTTCTGCTGAATGGGTGAATGAGGAGAGTCAGTGTCGGATACTGGCTGGGTGACTTCGTGTATCTGGGGTCTCATTTTGTATCACTCATTTCTCAGCTGGGGAGACTGAGATCCCGAGAGGGGAGAATCCTGGCCGAGACACCCCGTAAAGACGCCGCAGGGCTGGTCTTCTCATGTGCGTGGCTCCCCATGCCCGTGAGAGTGCTCATCCCTCTGCTGGGCCTTTCTCTCCCCGAGGCTCCCCGGGGGATGGAGGGGGCCTGCCCAGACCAGGTCCACACTCCCTCTTCCCTGTCACTTCCTCCCCCAAGGCTGTTCCCTCACCCAGAGCACCCCCTTCAGTGTTGGGCCGAGATGGGGGCAGGTGGGCCTCCTGTGTGCCAGGCGCGCCCTGGCCACTTTACCTACATGACCCAGCAAACAAGGGAGCCTTTTAGGTGGGTCTTCTCCTGTTTTCAGATCACAAAAGTGAGGCTCAGAGAGGTGATGAAACTTAGCCAAGGTTTCCCAGCAGATAGGTGAAGGATCCCCGATTTAAATTCAGGGAGGACAGTCGCCTGCTGGAACAGTCCTGCTGCTGGGAGAACAGGTGGCTGTGACCTGTTTTTGTGGGCTAGCCTGGGGCACGGTGTCAGAGGCAGAGCTCCCACTAAGAAAGAGCAGGGGGTCAGTCGGGGTCAGGCAGGGTGCGGGGTGCCCCCTTGGCTCCTGGGAAACCCTGGGGCGACCAGTGCCCCAAACCAGCCCGGTCCTCATACAGCCCACTGCAGCCTTTCTTTTTCCGGTCTCGGTTGTCCCACCTGTGCAGTGGGAGGGCAGGGGGACCCCACTTATCTGCTGAGTGCTGATTATGTGCTAAGCAGTTTAATTGTCCCAACAACCCTGTGAAGCCAGGTCCCCTTATCTGCGCCACCTGACCCACTCCTCAGCTGCGTCTCCCTGGTGGCACTTCTTGCTGTCTGAAATGACTGTCTATCTGCTGCCGTGTCGTGTCTGCCTCAACTGCTCGACACCTCTGGGAGGGTAGGGCCTCTCTGCCTTGTGCCTCGGGCAGTGCTGGGGTCCATGAGCCTCTCCAGAAACGCTAGACAAGTGACGCTGGAATGAATGAACCCCAGGTTTAAAAGGTCCTGAGCCCGCTGAGCACAGATCTGTGCCCTCGGCCACACTGCGAGGGCAGGACTGAGCCCCCGCCCATCCCAGGCAGCTGGGGCCTCTCTTACAGACTGGCTTTCTGCCTGGAATTCCAGGTGCGCCTGTCTGTGTCCCCCTCAGGTCCACACTGCCCGAAGAAACTTCCAGTCCACGCCTGTGGCTTTGGATCAGCTCAGAAAAAGCGTGTCCTGTGACTGCTCAAGGAATCTGGGCATTTAGCCCAGAAAAGAGTGTGTTTCCTGGCTTCCTGAGAACTGGGGCCCACCCTGCCCCTGGCCTGGGCGTGCAGAATGGGAGGGAGAGAGAGATGGACTCCAGCCCTGGAAGGCGACGGCAGCAGAGTCAGACCTTATCATCCGAGACTCCCTGCCCTTCGCCCAGGTCCGTCCTGGCAAGGCCACCGCCGTTGGCCCAAGCTCTCCGGGCAGCAGTTTCTGCAGCGACCAGGGCAGTCTCGGGGCTGGGGTTAGCGCTCTTGAGTTACTGGAAAAGGAACATTCCTCACGCTCATACGAGTCTTTCTCCCCGGGGCGGCTCTCCGGCACACCTCGCTGGCTCTGCGGGGCAGACGTGGGCGCGACGTGCACCAGGCGCAGGGCCACTGGCTTGCACTGGGTCATCAGGCCACTGGGGCCAGATGTTTCGAAAGCTCCTCCCGGAGCACCAGGCATCTGGCCTCTCCCTCCGAAGCCGGGTGCGGGTTTACGAGGTGTCTTTGAAGAGAGCTGGAGTCATCCGGCCCGCGATGTCTGCGTGTTGCGTAATTTCACAATTTGGTTTTCTTTTCACGAGAAGGGTCAGTACTTCCCTCTGCCTCTCCCTCCTGCTTTTCATTTGAGTTTTCTTTTCCTCTGGACCCGCCTTCCTTTACTGGCCTGGAATGCCTCCTCCCTCGGGCCGGGAGAGCACCCAGTCCTCACAGGGGATTAACTGGAATTACCCACAGGTGGACTGGAATATACCAGTCAAATTTCTGAGATGGAGAAGACCTCCTTTTGTGTACTTGTAAGAGAGTTAGAGGAGGCCAGCCTCGCTTCTTGTCGGCCATGATTCAAAAAAAAAAAACACCCAGCATAGCACACAGCTTGAGTTTGCTGGTTCCCAAATGCTAGACCCAGGCCAGGCCCGGGGCCCTGCGAGATCCTCACTGATCTCAGATCAGAGATGAGGAAACTTAGGGACGGGCCTGGCACCAGCTGCCTTCTTAGGTCAGCTGTCCTTCATTTATGCAGGATGTGATAATAGATGGAAATTTTGTTTTAGATGCCAGAAAAAGTTGGCAACTTTCTGTCCGCCTTCAGAATTTGGGAGAAGCTTTACAGGCCTGTGAAATCCCCAGCCCTGGGAACCACTGGTTTACTTCCTCTGCAGCACCACAGACAGACATTGAGCCCCAGGGAGTCTCGAATGAAGCCAGCGAGGCCTGGGGACCTGGGAGCTGCGGCCGTGAGTGAACGCTGGCTGTGCTCCGGGGCTGGGGTGGGAGCGTCTTAGTTTCCTGGGGCCACCATAACAAATGACCACAAACTGGGTGGCTTACGATGGCAAGAATCTGTTCTCTCATAATCCTGGAGGCCGGAAGTCCAAAATCTGGAGGCTCTGAGGGAGAGTGTGTTCCAGGCCTTTCTCTTAGCTTCTCGCAGTTGCCAGCACGCCTTGGCATCCTTCGGCTTGTAGACACATCACTCCAGTCACTGCCTCTGTTATCTCGTGGCCTTCTCCTTGTGTTTCTGTGTCCAAGAAGACACCGGTCTTCTTATAGAGATACCAGTCGTTGGATTAGGGCCACCTTAACCTGTGTGACCTCATCTTAACTGGGTTACGTCTGCAGAGACCCTATTTCCAAATCAGGCCACATTCCCGGCTTCCAGGCAGACATGAGTCTTGTAGGGATGCTGTTCAACATGGTGTGGGACCCCAGGGTGAGGAGAAAGGCCTGTCTGGATAGGGCATTGCTGAGCCTTAGTAGTTCAGTGTCTGTGGCCATTTCAGTTGGGATAAAACAGTGTTCCCAGGAGGCTGGCCTGGTGGCCTAGTGGTTAAATTCGGCCCTCAGTTGTCCTGGCTGATGCGTTTGGCTTCATTGGCCTGGGTTCCGTTCCCAGGCGAGGACCTGCACCACTCATTGGCAGCTGTGCTGTGACGGTGACCCATATACAAACTAGAGGAAGATTGGCCCAGATGTTGGCTTAGGGTGAATCTTCCTCAGCAAAAAACTCCCAGCATTCCCAGGAGGGACCGCTAGGGCGCCTGTGCATGCGGGACCCGGGTGGCCCCAGGGAGCCTGCTAACGTTCCCATGGAGGAGACAGATGTGCACAAGGACCTAAGTTCCAGGAGGGAGAGCCATCACCACAGCCAGGGCCAGGTCATCTCACTCACTGAATGGACTCAAAGACGCGGGGAGGTGACCTGGCCAGGGGCTCTCTGCCTCCAGTGTCCTTGCTCCACATCCGAGGCTCATTTATATGCTTTAATACAGGCTGCAAAGAAGAGTAGGCTGGTTCACTTGAGCACACTTTTTAAAACACAGGCCATCAGATTTAGTCCTTTGGTGGCATCGGCCAGAACAGCTGAGGGCCGAGATCCTCTCAGCGCTGTGCACAAGCCGGCAGCCCGGGACAAGTGTCCTCTCCCAGTGCAGACAGGGCCCCGCCATTCCTGGTGGTGCCTGCCAGCGCAGCCTTCACCTCCTTCGTGGATAAGGGGCAGCCTGTGGGGCAGGCAGGAGGGATCCAGGCTCTTCATTTCCCCCAGGGACCGTTATCTCCTTTGGCAGAGGCTCTGTGGTCCCAACCCAGACACCTCTGAGCCAAGTGGTCTTGAGCAAGCTGGTCAGTCACAGGACCTCCCCGAGCCTCACTCCCCTCCTGTGAAATAGGAGCCGTGGTTCCAGCCCTCCCATCTCAGAAGGATTAGGGGTCGGCTGAGTGGGGTAGAGGTGGTAACCACCCTTTGTGACTCCTTCCAATGCCTAGCACAGAGCCTGGCACACAGTAGGTGCACGATAAATACTCATCAAATAAGAGAGAGTCTCTTGGGGCCCAGAATGTCAACTTCACGGCACTCCTGAGATTCACCCCCGCACGGTCTCTTGAGAGGGAAAGTCTGTGGGCGTTTCCTTCTTCCTGTCCGTGGACACAGTCACCTGAGATGATCAGCGGTGGGGAGGTCAGTGTGTGCATTTAGCGTTGGCAGAGGAATGATGCTGCTAAACTGTCTCTGGGGCTTTGATTCGTCCCATGCCCCATTGAGTAAAATTATTCCTGGGCTTGGCACCGTGGGAGGCAGAGCGGTGTGCAGAGGAGCACTGGAAGGGGAGTCTAGAGAGCTGAGTCTGGCCCTGGTTTTGCGCCCCTTACCCGCCTGTGTGCAGTTGCTCCCGGCACCCTGTGGTTCTCTGAGCCTCCCTCCCCTCTGCAGACCTGAGGCTACTGCTGTCCTTAGGGCATCTATCCCACAACTAACACTGTGCTTGCCTTGCCTCCAGGCCTTTGCACGTGCTGTGCCCTCTGCTTGGGGGGCCCTCCCCCTGCTTCGGTTCTGAGGAAACGCCCCTGGGTCCCCAGGCCGACCGACCGCACATACAGTTGCGCGTGTTTCCACCCCCCGCTGTGCCTGGCAGCACTCACACTGGGTTGCGGGTGTTGATTGACAACACTCCTATCTCCCTACACAAGGAGCCCCTTTGAGGACGGAGGCCGGTCCCAGCACATGTTTGTAGATTGAGTGAACAAACAATTGACTGTCTTTGGACGTATCCTCTGCGCCCCTGTTTCCCTTCTTTCCAATACAGGGTGTGGACTAGTGGATACCTTGGGGGCCTTTCTGAGGTCTCTGCTGAGGCGTGAGACCTCAGACGAGTGGATTCAGTTTCTCCTGCTCCCAGGAGGAGAACGGGCGGGAGCTTGGCAGCGACAGCACACGTATTTGCTTAACGATTATCTGCCGTTGACGCAACAGTATGAACGAACGGGAGGGGTTTTCTGGGCCCTCCGCATGACATTCCCAGTTGGTGGATTCCAGGGTCTTTGCAAAGGCTGGACTGAGGCAGCCTCGATGGAGATGTTCTCACTGTGTTCGACAACCCTCCCCCACCTGCTCCTCTGAGGGAAGAATGTGTGTCCAGCCCCTGAGACTGGACCTGCACCCACCCCACAGAGCTGTCCCACACTCGCACAGCTGCCCAGAGTGCCTCTGGATGACGCGGACAGCAGGTCTGCTTGGGCTTCATCCCCGACATCCTAGGCTCCAGGCTGGCACTGGATTTCAAACCCTCACCTCTGCTGTCTCCCCGCTGTGCGCCTTGGGACCTCTCTGAGCCTCAGTTTCCTCATCTACAAATGGAGATAGTAACGCCCACCTCATGGGAACACACAACGCCGTGCCTGGCGTGGGGTGGGAGCACGTGATATGGCGGCTGTTCCTCTTAGCACGAATATTCCTTACTCTGGAGATGAGAGCGAAACAGAGATCAGCCATCTGTTTGTTGAAGCCAAAAAATGTCTGTTGTCTGAAGAATTTTGTTTTGGAAGACAAGCCCAGGTTTTGGGTCAGAACCTTATTCCCTCTGGAATTTCACGGTGGAGCATCCAGGCATATTTTAAAAGCTTGGTGAGCACCCAAGCCTTTGAGCCTTCCACGTGGATGTCCCCAGGTCAGCCTTCTCGGAATCTCTTGCACAGCTGGGCCGCTTGTCGCGTCGGTAGCATCTTCTCCACAGAGCGGGCTCTGTCTGTCTATGAATAGATGTTTTTCCTCTCTTTCTGGGGCGGCTGAATGGCAGTCACCCTCCTGCCATCCCAGAGGCCGACCTGAGCGTAAAACTCCAAAATGGACATCAGAGTGGGGCCATCCATTTCTGCTCGGACTCTCAGCTCCCAGCAAAGCTCAAAGAGGTGGGTCGATGGCCGCCGTGACCCACGAGCCTCCTGGTGTCTCCCGGGCTGTAGTTGTAAAGGCTGCTGAGCAAAACGGAAGCAATCAGAGTTCTGGGAAAAGGCAGCGACTCAGAGCAGGAGCCGAGATTGAGAAGCACGGTTCATTGTCTCCAGAAGCAGGCCTGCTGGCTCCGTGGCATCCAAGCCACAGATGCAAAGCCCCTGAGAGCAGGAACGACTCTGGGATCAGCCTCTTGCAGGCTCAAGGGCCCTGTGGCTCAGTGGTTAGGAGCTGGGGTTCTGGGACCACATTTCCTGGCTTCAAATCCCAGTTCCTCCCCCTCTATGGACAGCATGCCTAACCTTTTTATGCCTCGGGTTTTCCCTTCTGTAAAATGGAGATAAGGGGCCGGCCCCATGGCCGAGTGGTTAAGTTTGTGCGCTCCGGTTGGGCGGCCCAGGGTTTCACCGGTTAAGATCCTGGGCACAGACCTAGCACTGCTCATCAGACCATGCTGAGGTGGCGTCCTACATAGCACAACCAGAGGCACTCGCAACTTGAATATACAACTATATACTGGGGGCATTTGGAGAGAAGAAGAAGAAAGAAGAAAAAAGAAGATTGGCAACAGATGTTTGCTCAGGTGCCAGTCTTTAAGAAAACCTTTTTTTAATTAAAAAAAAATGGAGATAATAATGCCTTATGAGGGGTAGATACGTTAACGTCCCTTAAGCGCCTAAGAACACAGCTTGCTGCCTAGTAAGTAAATAAAGGTATGCTGAGGCCCAGAGAAGGCAAGGGACTTTCTGTGGTCTTCCAGCAAGTTACCAGGGGCCGCCAGGCTGAAGCTCATATGATCCCTGGTCTCGTGGACATTCCGCCCCCTCCCTTCTCCCTCAGTCAGACTTTTACAACTCTGCTTTTTGCAAAGGAAATCGCGTGACCCTTCAGCCCACAAGAATTCAGACTGCACAGAATTTCGGAAACCTCTTTGGGCTGGCTGGGGGCCTCGTCGCAATTCTCTTCAGCTGCTAGTTCTTTTTTCCTCCGTGTTTTTCCTTTAAAGTTCTAGAGGGTCTCTCCTTTCCTGTCTCCTAAAATAGAAAAATTAAGCTTTCAGCAAGGGAGTTTGAAGACTTAGGTCTCTGCCTTGTGTCCCTGAACCAACCCCACGCCCCCCCCCCCAGTTCTGGGCCTCAGTTTCCCCATCTGTGAAATGAGAAGGTTCCCCCCTTCATAGGTGGACAGCCCCAGCCTGTGACTGCTTTGGGGACAGGTGAGCCAAGACGTGCCACCCTGCGCGAGGGTCCCTGTTGACGGCCCGGTGGGTGCTGAGTAGACAGAAGCTGGTGACGCATCCTTCTAGGAAGTGAGGTGAAACTCACCAGAAATGCTGCCGCTTCCGCCCACCTCCGAGTTTCAAAGGTTCTTTGAGTCATCAGAGTTGCCCGCACTTTTCTTGCTTTCCTGTTTCAGTAAACGCTCCTTAACCTCTCTGGGCTGAGGCCAGGTGGCCAGGAGTGTGCCATCAGCAGGCCTGCAGGGCATCAGAACTGAGGGCTGGGTGGCTTCCTAATCTCGACTGGGCGCCCCAGCCACCCGCTCTGGAGGCTGCCAGCCTAGGGTGTGAATCCCGGCCCCCGGGCTTGACCCCTCCCCTCTCTGAGCCTCAGTCTCCTCACTGTGGAGTGGGTGCATGAGGCTGCCAGCAGGGTGAGATGGCAAGCGCAGCACAGGTGAATGGCAGTCCTGCCCCCACTCATTCCCCTCTTCCTTCCTGCCCAAGAGGCCTGGCTTACCTGGGATCCAGCTGGGGCACAGTAGATGTTGATGTGCCTGGGTCCTCCCTGGCTGTGGGGGACAGAGGGACACTTGGCCAAGCCAGGAAGCCAGGAGACAGACCCTTGCCCATCAGGGCCAACAGCATCCTGAGTGCAGCCCTTGCGGCCTTTGGATGGGGAGCCTAGGGGTCAGAAGGGGAAGGACCTAGAGCCATAGAGTCCATGGACCAGGAGTCCAACCCAGGATCCTAACCCAGAGTCCCCTCACCCCCAGGTCCTCCTGTCCTCTGTGCATGGGCTCACTTTCAGGTCAGCCTGGCACCATCAGGGGACTAGCCTGCCTGGGCTCGGGATTCAGAGATGGGATGGGGGGTCAGGAGGGGACTTGGGGCGGAGCCCTGCCTTGTTACCCCCTGGCAGGGGCCTCGGGCAAGTCATGCTCACCCCGGAGCCCCCATTTCCTCATCTCAAAAGTGGGCATCATTCCTGCTCTGCGCATCTCTCAGAGTTGTCACAAGGCTTCCTAAGATGGTGTGGGTAAAAACCCCTCTGCAGACAATCAAGAACCGTCCAGAAGGGAAGAATGTGACGTTCGTCATCCCCTGGGGCGTTTCGGTGTCCCTCTCACTCAGTGTCTGATGCAGGGTGGGGCTCAGTAAGTGTTAAATGACTAAATGACAAGAGTTACCATTTATGAAACACCTGCTACATACCAACATCACCCAGGGAACCTTCCATTAGGTGCTCTAATTCTCACACCAGCCCCAGAGTTTGGGTGTGTCCCCATTTTACAGATAAGGAAGCTGAGGCTCAGAAAGCTGAATAACTTACCTAAGGTCACACAGCAAGTGGGTGAGAACGTCAGGATTCATACCTGATTCTTAAATCTGTGTGTCCTTCCAGGTGCTCACCATGGCCCACTGGGTCACCCCCTCCCAGGGGTTTGCTGGTAAGTATTTAGCAAACAGTTCCCCAGGGAAGAGCGGTGGGGGTGAGGATTTGTACAAAGCCCTGATTTGTAGCATTTGCCAGTTTCCATGGTGTAAATATTCCTACAGTGGCTGGTTTCAATCAACCAACATGATACTGACTGTCTCGCAAAATCCCTGAGAATGGAGCAAGCAGGCGTCACGTGCCAGCCATAGTGGCTCCAGGGCACCTCTGTGCCCCTCACCTTAGCCCCTCGAATGCCCAAGGAAGGCCACAGAGTTACCAGTGTCCCCTAGCCTGGAACAGCAGACTGGAACCTAGCAAATGGCTTGGGTGGGCATGCTGTGCTTCTAGATGCCCCCAGCCCTCTCCCAGCAGAGCCCCTGGAGCTCCCTGGGGTCTCGGTACCACACAAAGACTTGGGCGGGATGGATGAGATCTGAAGACGGATCTGCAACACCTCCACTGCAACATTACGGCCTCCCAGCCCCACCGTGTGCGATATTCCTGCCAGGCCCGGAGCCGAGCCCTGTAAACGCCGGGATATAATGGACAATAAAAGTCGCCGGAAAATAGTGAGTCTCCTAGGACCACGGTCGTCCCCGCCACACGCTGCCTGCCGGAACCACGAGCCCTGTGATCATGAGGCACGATCGTCATATAAATATATAGGGTCTCTCACCAGCTGCGGGCCGAGATTTATTTTATTGAGACGGTAGGGGGAGGGGGCGGTTCAGGTTCATCATCCTGGTAACTTTGTATAATGCTTTTCCATCACTTCCCAGCTTCTGGGAGAAGGCAGCAAGAGCCGGTATGGCCTCTCCCATCTTCCCCAAAGAGGGGATCCCCAGAGGCCATTGACACCTCCTGCCACATTCACAGGCCCAAGGGCCTGATTGGCCACAAGACCGCTGGAGGACGAGGACGGGCCTTATAGTGAACAATTGGTTTGCAGAGTGGGTTGCCAGAAATATTTGTTGCAAGGATATTGCCATTGAATGAGTGCTGGAGTTTTTTGATGATGATGATGGTAATCATAATAGCAGCCACCTTTACTGAGCTCTTGTATGTACCTCGGTCCTGATGGTCCTGGGCTCTTGCCTGCACGTCCTCACTCAGTCCTCGTAACAACCCCGTGAGGTGGGTCCTAGGTGGTCCCCTGTCTATAGAGAGGGAAACTGCAAACAGGTGACCAGAAACCTGGCCCGAGCTCGTGTGGCTGGACTGAGCAGCACAGGATTTGGACTTGGGGTTCTCAGACTCCGTTGCCTGTGCTGGGCTGCCTTTCTGCCTTCTCACTACCTGGCCCTCTGGTCCCGGATCAAATGTCACCACTTCCCTGAAGCCCCCTTGATTGGCTCAAGTTGGAATCGGTGGCCCCCTTCTTTGATTCTGCAACACAGTGAAGGACTTCGATCTGGTCCCCCCCACCGCCACTCCATTCCCTTCTTCCCTGAGGGCAGGAGCCCAGTCTGTACACTGCAGAGGGTGTCCAGGCAAGCACGGACTCGGGCCTGCATTTCCATCTAGGCTCTGCTGTCTTCAGTTGGGACTCCTCCAGCAAGTCACATGGCCTCTCTGAGCCTCAGTTTCCTCATCTGTCAAACAGACACACTGTCTGCCTTGCAGGGTTGTTTTACGAGCACACGAGCTGCCAACCCTCCTGAAGGATCTGGCCCAGCACCTGGCACTTAGGGGGTGCTCTCTGCATGATCCCCCATGGACACATCCCGCCTCCACAGCTGTGTGCCTGGGAGCCCGGGAGACATCTGAGCTGTGCCCCCATGTGGCTGTGGTTTGTTGTAAATGGGGAGGTCAGAGTACAGGGGGTTAGAGGGCTAAAAAAGTCTTCCAAGACCAGAGAGAGTGTCTCCTTAGCAATTCGAGACCCAGAAGATCTGGTTTTCCTCCCAGAAATGAGCACGTGATTAGATACAGGTTCCCTGAACTCAGTTTCAGGGCACGTCAGCAAGTAGCAGGTCCTCCATCAGCCTTATAAAAAATGTCAGCACAGGAAAGGCCCTCCTAGACTGTGGGACCCAACCCACCCATGTTGTAGGTGGGGAAACTGAGGCCGAGACAGGCTGTGACTTTCCTGAGGCCATGCAGCCCTGTGAGAGTCCCAGGCCTTGTGAGTTCCAGGCCACCATGACAAAATGCCACAGCTCGAGCAGGAATCACCTGCCTGGAATTAAAAATGGCATCGTCCTCCCCAGGCCTGACTTGGGGTCAGCGAGGATCCTGGGGAGAGCGTAACACAGGAAGGTGTAGGGCCATGTTGGTGTGGCCCCAGAAGCCGTGATTGGGCGCTGGCCTGTAACTGCACGTGGGGCGGCAGGACTGGTTGGAGAAGACACCGTCACCCAGAGACCGAGCCCCCTCATCCGCATGGAGATTGTGTTGGAGGCTCATGGTGACTCCGGAGGCCCTGAGAGTCCAGCAGCTGATGGAGAGGACCACACGTCCATCTGGACCCCTCAGCACAGCACCTCTCTTCTGGGTCCCCCACCTGTCCGGTGGGGAGTGACCGGCAGTGAATGCAAGCGTTCGAGGGCATGGAGGCTGAGCAGAGCCAGGTTAGACTTCTGGAAGGTTCTCACCGCCTCGGGCCCAGGAGAAAGAGGAAGGCTCCATGGGGTTGGCTCACATTTCATGAATCTGTGTTTCTCCTGGATGCTGCGCCTTGTCCTAGGCAGGAGCACATTCGCCCTTCAGAGGCATGTCTCTGCCCTGGAGGAAATTCCTCCAGAGAGGAGGCAGGAAGCAGGAGAGAAACTGTTTAGGCAGAAAGTGCCCAACTTGAGGGCCTGACCCAGCCCGTCTGCAGCCTCCTCTGAGTCAAGGCTGATGCCACTTGGAGTATAGTCCTCGGGGAGTGCTGCGTGCACAGTTCATGGACGAGGAGTCCACCCCGCAAGCCTGTGGACATCTGGCCTGGGCCCAGCCTTGGCCACCCATGGGGCCGGCACCTGGCATATGCCCGACAGTTGGGCCCAGCCGGCGGGGAAGGTGCTCTGGCAGGTGGCCGAGCCCTGGTGCCAGGATCTGGCTCGGTGTATCCTCCAGGGCCTCAGCTGCCATATGTCTGTGTCAGTCCCAGGGGTCGAGCTGCAGATGGGGCGCGGGGGGTGGTTTGCCCGGGGTAGGGGTGGCTCTTGTTCTGGGGGAGGAGGCAGGTGCTGGCCACGGGAGCTCTTCTCAGAGATGGAGGGCTGGGGCTGGCCCGGAGCCTTCTCCAACTTCCTCCTGCATAGCCGCACATCTGCCAGTCTCCACGCCATTGATGTCACTCTGTCCTCTGCCAGAATTCCCTTCCTCTCTGCTCTTAACCCAGCCCATCCTTCCAGGCCACCTCAGACTCCACCTGTTGTAGGAAGCTGTCTGTGACCTTGCCTGGCCGGAGCGAGAATCCGTCAGTCAGTCTTCTCACTGGGGGCACTTTTCATGCTCTTTTCTGGCTTGTGGACCTCTGTTCCTGGGTTCTGGGGTTCTCTCCTGTGGACCCTATAAGAGTAAGGGTGTTTGTCTGTGTCCTCTCGGGCACCAGTGGTCAGCACAGGCCCTGCACGGAGAAGGCAGCTGGAAGGACATGAGGAAGGAAGGGAAGACAAGAACACACTGAGTCCTCGGTTCCTGGATCCGTGGCCTTGTTTTAGAGAACGTGGGCCCGAATAAGAATGTAATGATAATCTAACAATGACTCCACTGATGGGGTGTCTATTATCTGCCAGGCGCTGTGCTAAGCACTTTTGATTCACGTAATGTCGTAGAACCTGCCGGCAGCCCAGGGTGGTCTGTACTATTCTTGTCCCTGTGTTACCCGTGAGAACACTGGGGCACACACAGCCTGCACGTGGCAGAGCCAGGACTCGAACCCAGGGCCACCACCTGCTGAGGCTCTCATCTCAGGCAACAAATATTTTTGGCTCAGCTTACAAAAGAGAGACTAGAAAGGGTTAAGCTTTTAAGGGGACTGCAAGAACTTTTGTCTTTGTAGCATTTGCTGGGCCCCAATGGGGTTGGGTGGGGAGGGAGCTCCAGGGGCAGAGAAGGGACCCCTTGTCTCTCCCAGAGCCCAGGCTGGTTTAACCCCCGAGTCTACTGTCTGTGCCAAGTTCCGGGTTGGGGCTGGGGCTTTGGTAGAGGCTAGAGGGCACATCCCTTTGCCTGAGCAGTGTGGGGTCTGGAGAGGGTTTAGGAGGCCGGGTCTTGTTCAGGCACTGCCCCTGCTGTGTTTGTGGCCCTGGGTAAGCCTCTTGCCCTCTTACCTCAGTTTCCTAGAGGGTAAAACGGGTGGGGGGGGGGGGGCAGGACTGGGCGACCCCAGAATGAACTCTTGATTGCTTTCCAAGCCCCCTGGCTCGGGGTACACACGCGCCCTCTCCAAGACTGTCCAGTGGCTGCTGCCGTCGGATTCCAGTCCCCGGTGAGCACTGGGCTCCCTGGCGGCTGTGACAAGTTCCATTCGCCACGGAGGTGGCAGCCGGAGCTATTTTTGGAGCAGAGTGTGGTGGGGGAGTTTCCTTTTGGCAGTGGCTGGGGACGGGAGTCTTGGGCAGGGGAAAGTCCCGCACAGAGACAGGGCCGGCCTCCCTTCCTTCACCCGCCCTGGCACAGAGGCCACCCAGATACCCGGGGACCCCGGCGCCTCACGTCCACAGCAGATCTTCCCTGGAGCTTCTCCGGAGCCACTTTGCAAGGTACCGGCCTTTGCCCTGCCCCCGGCCGTGAGGAGCCCTCACTCTTTCCTGCCGCCCGGGGCTGCTGCCTGCACCTCTGAGGGCACGCCTGGCAAGGGACAGGGAGGCAGGCCCAACAGACCTGCAGGGCCTGGGCTCCTGGGGCACCTGACCTTGGCTGCACCTCTGCCACTGCTGCCCACTTGACCACCTGCCTGGTGGGGGCTGCCCGTGGGCCAGCGCCATCAGCCTGGCACGACCTTTGCCACCACTCCAGTGCAGGGGCCGGTGGCTGCCAGCAGGTTTCACATTGAGTGATCCCCAGCTTTGCCAGAACTCCTGAGGTTACGAGAGAAGCAGATAAAGCAATTCTTATCTCTCCGGGGTAGATTTTGGCTGCCTGGGCCCCTGCCTGATGTCTGAGCCGTGAGTTCACCATAGAATTTTCTCCCACTGGGAATAGCCATTCCTTCAAACCTTAAAACGGGGGGCAGGAGAGAAAATTAGGGGGCCAGGGGTTCAGGAACTTGCCCTGTATCGAGGCCTCTGGGTGGATTATGGATGCTCTCCTGGGGCCCAGGCCAAGCTTTTATAGACACTGAGGCCCTGGGAGGCTGCCTCACGGGGTGCACTCCTTCCACTATTGGTTGGCAGGTTAGCATGGTCTGAGAGAGCAGATGAATCTCTGCTCTGAAACTGCCCCTCCAGGGGCCCTGGGGATGAGCTGGCCAGGGGGCCCCAGGCTCCTCCCTCCTGGCCTCTGGGGTTTATGTACTGAGTCAGCAGCCACTTACCTGGCCCTCCCTCTGTGGCCTGCTGGGGTCATAGAGGTAAGTGGTTTGGTCTCTGCCCTCGAGGAAATCTCCAGTTTAGGGAGAAGGAAACACCTGAGGGGGCAGTGACAGCACAGGGCTGAGGGCTGTGGAGCTGGGGAGTAACTGACTGTCTGAAGGAGTCTAGGAAGGCTGCCTGGAGGAGATGCCCCAGGTTGGGCTCTGAAGGAGGAGCCGGGTTTGCCTGGAAGCCGTACATTCCAGGCACAGGGAGCAGAGCCTACCAAGGCCTTGAGGGGAGAGCAAGTTCATTTCCTTGGAGGGCAGGGGTCCTTGGGATGGTGGGTCTGCGTCAGGGGTTTGAGGCTCTTAGCAGAGTGAGCTCCCAGCTTCACCGGCTCTCTGGTGGTCTCCAAGGATCGCCCCAGGCAAATGAGATAAAAACTCAGACTTTGGAGAGTGGGATCTGGGTTCAAACACAAGGCATGCCATTTTCCAGCTGCACGGACTTGGCAAGTCCCTGCACTCCTCTGGCCTCAGTTTCCTCATCTGTCAGTCAATGGGGCCGTGGGGGGTGTCACAGCAGGAACATGGTAGAGGAACAGGTAACTCCCTGGCACAGAGGAGATGCTCACAGATCTTCCTCCTCGGAGGGTGGGGCAGGGCCAGCCTCCGCCAGGGCCAAGCCAGAGGCCCTCCCGGACGGGAGCCAGACACCTCGCTGCTCCTTTAACTGGGAGACGAGATGTTTGCAGCTCCTACATTTTTTTCCTCCAGAATTGGGTTTTATTGCCCAAGAAGGAGGAAGTGAAAGGTGGCCAGGGCTCTTGCCCTTTAGAAAGGCCCCAGGAGGCCCTGCAACGTGCAGTGCTGGCTGTGTGGACTGGCCTGGTGGTTTCTGCCTGGTCCGAGCCCACGGGGATCCCGAGTGCGAAGGCAGACGTTTCTTGCTTTGGGGCTTCGGGAGGGTGGGAGGGGCCCCCTTCCACCGACTGGGCAGAAGTTTATTCAGCCAGCCCCTCTGGGTGCCCGTTTTGTGCCAGGCCGTGGGCGAGACACTGGCGGTTTAGAGATGACCGCTAAGATCAGCCCCCGCCTTGAAAGGCCAGCAGAGGAGAGGAGAGGGTGACAAAGGGAGCAGTTTGTGCCCAAACGGCTGGACTTGAGGAGAGAAGCCCATGTGGATGCCATGAGAAGGGGAGGAGGAAGGAGGCCCTGGCACCACCTGACTGCTCCCGCGCCCACCCTGGGGGTTCCAGCCGTTTCCTCTTCATGGATGAGGAAATCAAGGCTCAGGCAGGGGGCAGGACTTTCCCAAGACCCCACAAGAAGTGCCAAGCCTGAGTAGGACCCAGGACCTGGTCCTGACACGTGACGTGAGTGAGAGTTTGCCCTGGAGAGATCATCTGTTCCAGGCAGAGACCAGTGTGTAGAAAGATCTGGAAGGGCCAGGGTCCTGCATGGTTGGGAAGAAGAGGCCCTAATGTGCAAGGGTCTGGGGTCGGGGTGGGATGGGGCGTTGGGGGAAACACAGGATGGCGGCCAGCGCCAGCTGGGCAGAGCTTGGAGTGCCGTGCTGAGGCGTGTGGGCCTCGTCCCGGGGAGCTTTGGGTGGGAAGTGGCAGGTTGGGATTTGCATGTTGGGGGACCTTCCCATGATGGGCTGGAGGTGGGGTCATCAGGCAGGAGGTGACTGCAGGGATCCTACTGAGAAGGGGCGAGGCCAGCACAGGGCAGGGGCTCTGGGGGAGTGCAGATCTGCTGGGGGAAAGAATTGCAGGACTGGAGGAAGGCCAGGTGTGGGCTGTGAGGAGAGCGAGGCATCCGGGGGGCAAGCCTACATTCCTGCTGGGTCCCTGGCAGACAGACAGGCGACCCGGTCGCTGAGATGGGGACCCAGGGAAGAGCAGGCTAAAGCTCCAGTTTGGGCCAGGTGAGTCTTCAGTGCCTGTGGCTTTTGGTGGTTATTGTCTGGAGCTGTGGAGAGAGGCCCCATGCTGAAGAAAGAAAGATGAGGGTGAGAAGTGGGTGAGAAGAGGTGAGCTGGAAGAGAAAGACGGGGTGAGGGTGCTGGGGAAGAAAGCCCCATGGGCTGGGTGGGTGCTGCATCGCCCCTCAGCTCCAGGCCTCCAGGTTCTGCAGACCCACTGTCCTCGGAGGCACGACTGCCCCAAGGAGGGGGATAGGGCCCCTGCACAGGCTGCTCCGTCCTTCCAGGGGCTGCTGGTGCCCCCATGTCTTAGAGAAGCCCGGCTCCTGCCGGTCATGGAGCCTTGGAATCTGAACAGCATGTGTGGCTTTAGGGGTGGGGGGTGAGGGGTGCAGGACCAGTCAGGAAACCAGACACCATCTGTGGCTCATCCCCTCCGGCTCCCAGGCCCTCATGACTCTGGCCTGAGATCTGGCTGCTTCCTGTCAAGTGATGAATGGGTAACGTCTGCTTGTCCTAAGACCAGAAGAGCGCGGGGGCCGGGCTGGAAGAAGGACACAACAGCCAGAGCCATACCTCTGGGCCAGAATTCATTCAGTCATTCGTTCGTTCGTTCACTCTTCCAAGGCAGTATGGACTAGGGAGTCAGATAGACTGGGTTTCAAATGTCAGTTCTGCCTGTAGCCTGCTGTGTGGCCTTGGGCCTGTCACTTAATGGGTTTGAACTTTCGTTTCCTCCTCTGCGCAGTGTGGATCAGAGCAGTGCCGCAGGGTGGCTGTGAGGTGGAACGAGGTACGCACAGTGCTTGGCATGTGCCTGGCGCCATGCAGCGCCTGCTGCCTTAGCGATGGGCTGTGATGGTGTCCTCCCACCAGCCAGTGGGTAGGACGTCCCTTACTGCCCCAGCCGTGCACGGGGCGTGCAGTCGGTGGCATCTCTTTCTCTAGTTGCTCACAGCCCCACTGGACTGAAAGCAGCTTCGAATGGCAGCTCTCTCTGCTGTGTGGCCTTACTTTGGCAGGTCGTGTTTGTCCTTGGAGCCTCGGTTTCCTCACCTGCAAAATGGGGGTGCTGGCACCTCTTGGGTTTCTCGGGAGATGTCACCTCACTGAGCACAGGGTTGGTGCTCAATGTGGATGTTTCCTGATGCTAAGGCTGATCTGGCCTTGACCCCGCCAGTGGCCAGGCGCCGTGAGCTGCCACGTCTCCTTCCTGGGCCTCGGATCTCCATCTGTGGAGGGTGTGTTGGGCAGTGCCAGCCTGTGGCACCTCTTCTCCGGGCTGGCTGAAGGCCACAGGCAGTGGGCATCCATCTGACGCTTCTGCTGCCGGGAGCCTGCTGGACCAGTGAACTAGGCCCCGGTGTCTGCACTGGTGTGGGGTCACTTACGCGGGAGGAAAGACAACTGCTTGTAGGAGGACGTGAATTCACGGGGATGGTTTCTTGCTTTGGGAAAACCACCTGTGAAGCTGTTCACTCAGCTGGAAGGACCGAGAAGGGGTCTTCCCCAGAGAAACCAGCACAGCGTCCAGCTGAGGCCAAGCCTCCAAGGCCAGTTGTGTGCTTCTCCCGAGGCCTTTGCCACCTCTACCCCCAACCGAGGGGCAGCGACACCCCAGCCTCAGTGGACGGGCCAAGCGTGCGACTGGGCTCAGAGCCTTGTGGCATCAGGAGAACCCTGGCTGCACGCGCACATGCAGAAAAGGCAGGCAGGACACATGCAGCCTCCAGCTCGGTGTGGGAGCCAGCAAGGGAAGTGTAGACAAATGCTTGTGGCCATGCAGTGTACGAATGCCCTTCCAGAAGACCTGACACACACAGATCCTCACACGCTGGGGTGTGCCCCAAGCCGGGTCCGTCCTGAGCCTTCCTGGTGTTTTGGGTCATTTTCATGGGGAACTTCTATGAGCCTTCAGCCTCCACAAGGTGTGGCATTGGGCAGGAAGCGGAGGGACACGACTTCCCCCTAGATGGAGTTTCCAGAAATTGGGAGGCAAGGGCCGGGTGACAGTCTTGGTCAGAAAGACCACTTGGGCAGTCTCGAGCCCAGCACATCAGGGAGCTGATCACTTCTGGGGAGTGCCTGGGTACACCCAAGGCCGCGTCTCCCTCTGGTCACGCCCCGCATTAGGAAGAGCCTGGACGAAGGCTGGGCGGGGAGGCGCATGTCATGGGCTTTGCAAAGGTGGCCACAGTGCCCGTAAGTGATGACGAAGTTGATTGCTCCAGAGCGATCCCCAAGAGGCCGCACAGTGTGGTAGACAGAGCATGATCTGGGGTCCAGCAGCCCAGCCCTGCCACCAGCTGTGTGACGCTGGGCAAGTCCCTGGCCCTCTCTCAGCCCCAGTTCCCGTGTCTGTCACTTGGAAGCCGTCACTCCTGCCTTGCCCGGTGAGGGTTGGCACTAACGATGCTGGTAGCAGCGTCTCCAGGCTCCGCACATGCCAGGCTCTGTTCTCAGGAGTTTATATCTGTTAACATGTTTAATCCTCTCAGTGACCCTTAAGGATAGATCTCACTATTAGCCCCATTTTCCAGATGAGGAAACTGAGACACTTGTGGTTAAAGGAAGTGGGACCAGGATTTGAACCCAGGCAGTCGGGCTCCCAAAGGAGCCCTAGGCCGCAACCCCTGGGCTGGTGCCTACCCCATCCCTGGGTGCCTGGTGGATACACACGCTTTGAGAACCCAGGGGCCCATGCTCGCTGCAGAAGAAAGGCCCTCTTTGAGGCGGCGTTGAGTGTGGCCTGCGGCCCGGGTCTTGCATTCCACAGATCGTTGGCCCCTGACTTGGGCTTGGCTGCCGGGGCCTCATTGTTCTGCTCCGTTGGCAGGAGGCGCTGGGCACAGGCAGCTCCCAGAGTCCACGCAGGGGCCTGCGTGTGCCAGGGGCTTTCCCTGCTCTGCAAGTCTCCTCCCTCTCAATCTCTGCCTTGCTCTTTCTGCATCTTAAGCCCCTAGGAAGCAGCTTCTGGCAGGAATTTCCGGGATCAAGTGGTTGGGTTTCTCTTGGGGTACAGACAAAGAGAAAGCAGCTTCTCTGAAATCCCGAGCCCCTGGAGAGCCGCAAGAGGCGTGGCTGTCTCGGGCCAGACCGAGGAGGGCCTTGGCAGTCAGTGAGGGCTGGGTTCACATCTCCCCTCCAGAGCTTACTCGCAGCATGACCTTGAGCCTCCTCTCTCTGAACCTGATCCCCAGATGTGAAATGGGTCTAGCAACACCCCAGGAAGAATGGGAAAGATCTGGCCCACAGGAAGCACTCGGAGAACCTTCATTGCCTGCCTCCCTCCCCCCGCACGCCTCCCCTCTCCTCTCCCCTCTCCCCTCCTCCTTCCCCTTTGTAGTGGCCCTCTCTGGCACTTGGGGGCTGTGACTTGTGGAGTCTTCCTTGGCTGCTGCCTTCCTAGAACGAGGGCCTCTCCTCCTCCCTGGGGAGCGTGGTACAGTGGGTTCCATTAGGTTCCAGACACAACAGCTCTTAGAAAGAGTAATTCACCAAAGCCCCAGGGGGTTGACAGAAAAGGTGCCGTGGACAGCAGTGCGGCCTCAGCTTGGTGCCTCCTGTCCGTGGGGTCCCTCATGGCCCACCGGCCCTGGGATCACCCCTACCCTCTCAGCACTGGCCTCCTCCTTGAGTGGAGGGGCTTTTCAGTGGGAGGTACTGGAAAGGAAGATGATATATTCCCAGTAAGAAAGAGCCTTTGAGGACTGCTGCACGATGGTTTTGGGCAAAGATGCCATCGTGGGTTGGAATCCTGGCTCCGCTCCCTGTGATCCCTATGATCTGGACAGATCTCTCAAACTCCGTGTGCCTCAGTTTCCTCATCTGTAAAATGGAACAATGACAGAACCTGTTTTTCAGAGTTGTGAAAATGAGATGGGCTCGTAGAGAAGCGTATGGAGCAGAGCCCAGCATCATAAGGGCCCACAGTTATCATCATTATCTCTGTTATTTCTGATGAGGCCCCGGCGAGCTCCTGGGAAGCTCCTGAGAGCGTGCCGGCTGCCTCTGGGTGCAGATGTCGGATGCCATGTGGGTCAGGGGAGTGACATTGGTGAATACCTACTGAGTTTCCGCCCATGGTGACTTGCCCAAGGTCCCAGCCGGGGAGTGCTGGGATTGAGATACAAGCCCAGGCCTACTGGCCCCCAGAGGCTGGTGAGGTGGCACCAGGGACTGGGAAGCCAGAGACTGTGAGCAGGTGGCAGGTGAGTGCACACACGCATGGGCCCGGCCTGCAGCCCGCTCTGCTGCCTTCCGAGATAAAGACAGAACCTTCTAGCTGGAGACACTTCTCCTCCAACCTTTCCCCGGCGGTCTCCCTAAGGGCAGAGGATGGTGAACATGTCACCTCGAGGGGTCTGGGGGTGCACCCCGAAGCAGCTGCCGAGCCTGCAGGAGTCTCCGGTTTTATCTTAAAATTCATGCGCATTTTACATTCTGTTCCCTCTGTATCCGGTTTATTGTCGCACACATTTCCCTCCTGAGTAACAGCGCTGCCTCGGAAAGCTGCTCGTGTTTATCTGTTTATCCTGGGGCTTTTCGTACCCGGGTCCCCACTGTGTCACCCTGGGGCTGTGGGAGCTCAGGCACAGATGGTGGGGAGGCACTGATGGGGCTGTGGTCCCATGTGCATTTAAGGAAGTGGCCACAGTGGCCCACGTGGAGGAGGAGGGCTGGGGAGAGAGGATACCAGGCCCTGGGAGACCCAGAGGTCCAGGGGGAGGCGAGGCCTGCCTTGGGGCAGAGGCAGGGGTGTGGGAGGGAGAGAGGCCTCAGAAGTGCAGGCACACCCCCACAGTGCCTTCCACATGACTCCCATAAAAGAAAAAAAGAGACAGCAAGAGATCTGCCTATTTATGTGTATACATTACAGTGCACCACATAAAATGCCATGCATGGGGGTCAAAACTGGTCGAGGCTGGGCGGTTTCACAGATAGGAGAGCGCCCGGGCTGGCCACGCCTGGCAGGAAGCTCTCAGCCGCTGAGACGCCCCTGCCAGCCTGAGTTGGGTGCAATCTGCAGACTCTGCCGTCTGCTCCAGGTGGCCTCGCTTACTGCCATCTATTTTGTGTGCTGGAGAGCAGTTTTGCTCCAAAATGCTGACGAAAGGTGTGAAGGAGGAGCTGCGTCTGCCCTGAGGACACAGGAAGGACAGTGCTGGACGCCCGCATGCAGGTTCTATAGAGGCTCCGGGTGCCTTCCAGGACAGAGCCGGGAAGGCCGAGATCAAGCTCATCCGGCAGGTTAGGGCTTGGCGGACATCCTTTCACAGGTCAAAGGGCATCAAAGACATCCCTGAGCCTGGGAGGGCTGGCCCGACACCCACTGTAGCTGGAAAAAACTACAGTGGGGAGGAAGGAAGAGTGATTCGCAGCCCGAGACGCTGTGACCAGCTTTCTGGGCCGGTGACTGTAACAACCCCTCTTGGTGCTGAGTCCTGTCCCACTGCCCAGAAGACCCCTGTTGGTGGGCGGGAGGCCTGCTTAGGAGGTGCATGCAGCAGGGCTTGCCGACCACAGACCAGGGAAAGCTCTCGGTTTGGGATTTGGCTGGTGGGGGTGCAGATGCCCAGGTTAGAGACCACGAGAGGCAGAGTCCGTCCAGGGAGACAGGTGACGTCTTGGGTTGGGCTCCCCAGATGCAGACCTGAGACGCGGCTGCATGGTGGAGGCAGACAAGCCGGCGTGCCCTCTCAGACCCAATCCGCTGCTCCCCACCGCCGGTCTCTGGAGTGTGAGTTAGACCTCAGAGGGTCCTGACCTGAGCCAGGGGAACTGGCTTTCATACTCGACCCCTCAGTTATTGATTAGGGTCTCCCCAGGGGGCCTTCCACTCCTGGGGACTTTGGCCCTCCAGAGGGTGTAGGCAAAGCTGCTCCAATAGCCTGGGCTGGTCCTTGGAGGTTCTGTTCGGGACGTGTCAAGCGAGAGGTGCCCTTGGGAAGCCAGGGCAGGGTCTGGTAGAAGTAGCAGCAGCCAGATTCGGGGGGTCCTCCCCCCATGCGGGGACTACACCCGGTGTCTTCAGTGTGTCAGGATGCCTGCTTCATCCTTGGCAGCCCTGTGGGAACCCAGGCCTGGCCCTGGGCAGTGCTGCTGCAGAAAAACTGGTGGGGGAATGAAGACCTTCCTCCCAAGGGGAGGGGCTCTCCCCTTGCATCCAGCAGGATCACGGTGGCTGCGTGCTGGCCCTCCCTCGGGTCCTACAGCTTCTTCTGTGTGCCCGAGCCTCGGTCCCTGCCCCAGGGCGCTCATCTGCTGGGGAGGCCGGCAGAGGCTTCCTGGTGACACTAGGAGTAGCAGTGATATTGGGGTCCGAGGAGGCCTTCAGCTCAGGCCAGGGCACATAGTGGGTGCTTCCTCGGAGGCAGCTGCTACGGTTACTATGGCAACTGGTGACTAGCATCCAGGGCTCTCCCGGGGCCTTAGATGTGGCAGCCCAAGCTTTGAAGGTTGAGGGCTCTGCCCCTGCCCAGAGGTTTGTGCAGGACTGTGCGCGGGACCCACGGCCTTCGCTTTCCCAGTGTTTGGTGGTCAGGCCCCAGCCAGGATGGGGATGCGATGTCCTTCCTGCAGCGGCTGCTGGCAGGCTGACTCATGGTCTCTCTCTGTTGAGCACCCAGGATGCCAACCTGGGTTTACGTGGGGGTCATGATGGGGACAAGAGTGCAGAACTTCCCCCCAAGAGGAATGGAGGGTGGTAATGTGGAAAAAAAAGACTTTGGAGTCGGGACGTGTGGGGTTCAATCTGGTGCCTCCCTTTCTGGCTGGGGGGACCAGCTTTAGATTTTTCCCTGCTCAGAGCCTCAGTTTCCCCCTCTGTCCAATGGAGATAATCCTAGCCACCTAGTCAGGACAGCATTGTGGAGGGAAAGTGTGTCATGTGAGGTGTCAAGTCGTGTGGCTTCTGAGCTGGCTGACTATGGGTGGGTTACCTGCCTGCTCTGCCCCTCAGCTCCCACGTCTGTAACCTGGGCCGAGTGAGAGCACCCTCTCTGTCCGAGGGCCGTCACGAGAGAGTGAGCAGGCTTGCAGATAAGAAAGCTCTCATTTTCTTTTGCAGCCCGTGCCTTGTGAGGTTGGCATGCAGGATGGCAGGACAGCCCAGCCACATGCCCCACGGAGGGAGCCCGAACAACCTGTGCCATGCCCCGGGGCCTGCGCCCCCTCCTGACCCACAGGTAAGGCCTTTTCCTCTGTCTGTAGTGTCTTGGGGATTCTCTGAGGAACGCAGGCCCCTGAGGCCGCTTCGTCCCGGCCCCTGGAGGAAGGGTGTCAGCAGCCGCGAGGCAGAGCCTCCTCTTGAATGCTTCCCATGATAGGCGAGAGCTCACTGCCTCCCCTCGGCAGCCCTTCCTTTCACTCAGCAACACTCAGAGAAGCTTCCTCTGGGCCAGGCTCTGGGCCCGGACCGTCCTGCCCTGGGGGGTTTCCATGGGAGTGGAGCAACTTTATCTCAGAGGAGTCAGCACTGGGCAGAAGGGCGGACATAGAGGGCATTGTGGAGGCCCCAAGGAGAGAGTGAGGGTGCGGGGGAGAGGCCAGGGGTGCTCGGGCTCAGAAAGTGCTTCCTTGCGATGAGCCAGAGTCTGCCTCCTTGTTTGGTCCTCACCGTGTCTGGCCCTCTTCATCCTCTTTGTCTAGAACCAGCAGAGCGTCAGGGACACTGGTTTCCTTACACCTGCCTCACCCTCTCTGTAGATCCTTGGAGGGCCAGGCAGCCTTTTGCAGCTTTTCTAAACATGGCTTCTAGGGTTCTGAGCTGCTCGCATACCCCGTGCCTTTGCACATGCTGTTCGCTGGGCCTGGAGTGCGCTCCCTGGCTTTTCCTCCAAGCCTTGGTCCAAATGCCGCTGCTCCTGGGGAGCCTTCTCGTCCCCCCCTCCCTCCTCTGTCTGCCTCCACGCCTGTGCACAGGCTCGGTCATGGCCACCATCACACCCCTCTGCGGGACTGCTTCCTGCGTCTGCTCCTTTCCTAGACAGAAAATCTTCCAGGGCCGGGCTTCACTGGTCCCCCCATCCCGGGCCAGGCACGGAAGAGCCCCTGAGTGCCCACGAGTTAATGAACTACAGGGACCTGCAGTGCCCCCACCCAGCGCACGGCTGTGTGTGAGCCAGACCCCGTCTGCTCTTAGCGAGCACACAGCCTTGCAGGAGAGAAGGATAGGAAAGAAGGCTAAAGACGCTCAGCCGCCTGTGGAGCTCCAACAAGGCACCTGATCTGAACTAGGGGCCAGAGAGTCTTCCTTGAGGAAGTGGCATGCAAAGGATGGAGGGGACAGAGCTTGGCTGGGCACATCGGCCAGGGACAGATGCTATAGGGTCCTGTGGATAGCCTGGAATGTTGAAAATTAATTGTCCAGGGTTGGCATTTGTTCCAGGACTGTGAGACCTAAATCAGGGGCAGGCTCAGAGATAATCACCTTCCTGAGCCATAGAAGGATTGTCACAGCTTCTAACTGCCTAGTTCCTCTTAGAGGACTTCAAGTGGACTGGGGTTTGACCTCTTTGGTCAGGGTTGCCGTGTGCAGTTGTACAGGTTATACACTGCACAGAAGTGCCTGGCCAAGGAGGCAGGTGAGTCTGAAATCCTTCTCTTGCCTCTGAACTCTCAATCAAGCCATGCTCCCTAGTGCAGAATTGCTTCAGCCCAAAGGAGGGAGAACCTCTGTAGATTCACACAGAAGCAACGTGTGAACTGGTAGACACACAGGCGCGTGGAGAATCCCAAGGCATCTATGCTATTTGTACTCTCCATTCCCATTACTGCCTAGGGTGCAGGGGCCCATTTCCTAGCTGGAATTCAGGAAGGCAGATCCAAGAAAGCTGGAAGCCCGTTTACACTGCTCGTCCAGAGTCCACCAGAACATCTCACTGATGACTGGGGCCTCCTCGGGTAATGTAGCAATTTGTCATATTAAGTCATTCGCTAACAATTGAGTCCCCCTTGATTAATCTCCCAGAATTAGCCAGTTGCATTTTGAGCAATTAGGGTTAATTACAGCCTCATTTGGCAGAGGAGAGAGCCCCGTAATTATTCCGCGAACCAGGCGAGGAGGCGGTGGGCGGCAGTGGTGGCTGCGTCCGCGGCGTGCCGTCGCACGTGTTGGAGTGGGTAATGACATAGTTAAGAGCAATTAGATACGATTACTCGGTGTTGGGCAGCGGCTGTCAGAGAAGATGCCCCCGGTCCCGCCAGCATCTGGCCGGGCGTGCAGAGCTGGGGCGTGCCTCAGCGCTGACACTGTGGCTGCTGCAGGTTGGGACGGGAACGAGGACAGTCAGACGCTTTCTCTCTCCTGTCTCATGAAGCACTGGTGTTTAAACACCGTCTGGGGAGACATCACGGCCCGAAGCTTGCCTGTTTCAGAACATAGAAACACCTCACAATGACGGCAGAGGCATTTTCCTTTATGGCAGGAGACCCTGCTGTTTTCCTGAGATCATCCTTAGAGGAGGGAGCCAGGCTCCACGACAAGAATGCTGTGCTCTGGACCAGGCTGGGTTCGGCTCTCAACTCCGTCCTTCAGCATCCAGGTGACGTTGAGTCCATGACCTCTCTGAGACTCAGTCTCCTCATCTGTAAGATGGGGCCGTGAAGACTCAATGAGATAAACATCCAGCCTGGCCTCCAACATTGTGGGTGTTAAGGAATCGGTGTGTCCTGGATCTTATTCTTATATTTTAAAATTCACTTTCGTTTCCATGGCTAGAGAACCCGTAGCTGGAAATACCCCCAATGTAGAAAGAACAATTTAGCAAACACTCAAACTTGGTTTTTCTTAATCCTCTGTGCCCGAGGCTAGTGGTTTATTCATTTCAAGGAGCTTTCCGGCTCTGAGAGCTGTCAGCATATGAAAATATGTTTACTGAACCCAGCAGAATCGTATGTGAAATTCATATATGCTTGAGCATGCTGAAAGTGCCTGCTTTTATTCAAGTTTCTAATAAATGAATGAATGGAGTTGAGAAGAAGAGCTTAAACTCCCCATACTTTATGATTTTACCAATTTACCAGCACTGCAGAGCATTTTCACTGGGACTGACACACAAGACTCAGCTGACCCGCTAAGAACCACAGGAATTTCCAAGAAGGAGAAAGGTGTTCTTGTCTGAGAAAGCCCCAGCTAATGTGTCTTCCATCTGGAAAGTCTTTGCAAACCTGGCTGGGACGTGCCAAGTCCGGTTATATTCGGCGCTGTTCAGAAGGGAGGAATGTGCGTAACTTTGCAGACGATGGGGCAGCTGTCTCTAGGTCTGCAATGAGCAGACCAAAATCTTTGTGAAAATCTTCCCAAAGCAATAACAGTAGGTAGATAAGATTTAATGATCAAATATTAACTGCCGTTAAAATTCAAGAAGTGTTTGCTAAGTGTTGTCAATTCAGCAAGTGCTTGTCTGGGTCCCCTGCTATGGGTCTGCTGGGAGCCCTACATAGAAGCAGATTGAGCCAGCGCTTTGAGGGGGACGCCCCCATGGAGGGACGGACAGATGCTGAGGGAGCCCAGAGGATGGGGTGGCTAGTTCCACCCGGGACATCGGGGTGGGACAAGGAAAGCTCTAGAAAGGAGATGACATGTGGGCTAATGATGATCAGGGGTTTGGGACAGGACGGGGAGAGGAGGATGTTCCAGGAAAAGGAAGGAGCCGGAGCTGAAGGTGTGGGACCAGGCTGGTTAGGTGAGTGAATACGTGGAGCTCCGATTAGGTGGCCTGGCTGGTGGTCATGACAGGCCTGGGATCCATCCTCTGTCATTCGGAAATGAGTCTGGAGTGAATGGGGAGCCCAGTGTGGGTTTTAAGTTGAGCAGGGGTTTGGGTTTTAGAAAGATCACTGGTGGCTAAGGCTCGAGGCACAAGCAAGATGAGAACAGGAGGAGACGAGGAGCCGCTGCCCTCACCCAGGGGAGATGGATGCCTCGGCTGGAAAGGGCCGGACATGGGCAGGGAAGATTTCCAGAAACTTCCAGTGGGGAAAACCAACCGCACGTGGTAACTGAAGGCTGAGGGAGAGGGAAGTCAGGGAGGTATCCGGCCTTCTGGCGTGGTGGCTGATCTCTGGACTGTTTTCCCCCTTCCAGTCTTTGTCAGTTGTCGGCGCTGGTTCCCAATTCTCGCACCCATGTGTTTCAGCTCAGCCCTCCCTGCGCTCGCTTGGGCGGGGTTGTCCTGGGGGAGCCGCTCAAGGGACATGAGTTTAGGTGTTGTTATCAGGCATCCTCCAGGCTTTCGGTGTCTCGCTCACTGTTCCCCTGAGCTGATGGCCCCTGGAAATGCCTGTAGACTTCCGGGCTCAGACAGGGTGGTGGGCGTACCTACAGTATGACACCTGGCACTTACCTGAACTCGGAGAAGTGGGCCTTATTCAGAGCTCCATTGTGCAGGGAAGGAAACCAAGATGAGTAACGTGTCCGTTTCGCTATTGAGGGGTAGAGCCAGGGGCCCCTGCAGGTCCCGTGGCCCCGAGGTGCGCCTTCTGCCACTAGATCTGCCAGAGGGAAGACGGGCTTTGGCTTTGAAATTAGCCAGATCGCGAAGAGCCGAGTAGGGTTGGCCTCATAAAGAGTCTGACAATATGGACTCTGTAAATCGTGCCCTTCTTTGGTGCAACACGGGTTTAAAGCGCATCGCTATGTACACACAGACTGAATCCATTAGAAGTTCCCAACACGCCATGTCAGATGTCTTTAAAGGTGAAATTCGTTTACGGGAAATGTCATTCTGATGAAATGTGCTTTTTAAAATCACAGAAACGGTTGCCTTAAAATTAATGATGCATTGCAAATATCAGGGAAGAAAGACCCATCCAGTGTGAGGATGATTAAAATTCAGGTCAGAAGTCTGACTTAGTCAGGCTAAATTTTTTAATGAGATTTCAGAAAATTAATTGGGCGAATGTATTTTTATTCTTTTAATATGTAATTTTATGCTCCTGTTTAAAGAAAGAGAAAGGATTTGTCGATGGCTCAGGCTTATTGTGGTTCAAACATTTTAAACCCAAATTAGCGCAGGGCTGGGGGTGTTGGTGGCCTAATTTGATCTGACTTGGAGAAGAGAGCTGGGTTTCTCCGAGCTTTCTGGGGCGGGGGTGTCCTGGGGTGGTCCTGAGAAGGCTGGCGGCATTTCTTGGGAGGGTGGGGGCAGGGATGACTCAAGGACCTTGGCCATCTCCTTGGCTCCTGGTTCCCCCAGACTCCTCCAGCTGTCCGGGGAGCTGCTCCCAGGCTCCTCCTTCTCAGATCGTGTCCTCCCCAGGCAGCGCAGCCTCCTCCCTTGGGCCCCCTGCAGCTGGCATCAGTGAGCATCCCTGCCACCTCCTCCCAGCCCCTCCACCCCATCTCCTCTCCCTCTGAGGGGGAACTAAGGGGCTTCCACCCTGGGGAAGAGGGATGAGGAGTCAGAAATGGCCTCCAGTGCCCACTGTGCGGCCCTAGGCAATCCCTTTGTCTAGCACAGTCCTGGGTGACTTGTGCAGGGGACACTGAAGTCACAACCCTGCAGGGGCACATCAGCCTCGCTGCTTCACTGCAGCTGGGTGATGTTGGGGAAATGGCCTCTTTGAGCCTCAGTTTCCTCATCTGTGAAATGGGGCTGTGAAGATTCAGTGAGCTGGCGTAAACACCCAGCGTGGCATCCGACATCGTGAGTGTTAAGGAGATGGGATGTCATGGGTCTTATTCTTATATTTTAAAATTCATTTGCGTTTTCACAGCTCGAGAGCCCGGAGCTGGAAATGCCCCCAATGCGGACCCTCGGTGGGGTGGGGACGGTGTGACCTTGATAACAGCAGCCGAGAAATCCCTGTGCTTGTTCCCTGGGCCAGGCATCCACCAGGCCTGGCACTGTGCTCACCCTGCGACCGCTCATCCGCAGCCCCTAGGAAGTAGGTGCTACCGTCCTACAGACACTCTCCAATGCCAGTACCAATAACAACAACAACCGACAGAGAGCATTTCCTATGCGCCAGCCCCTCTCCTAAGTGCTTTCATTTGTTATTTACCCCCCGGCCCCCCTCTGAAGGGAGCATCATCATTATCTCTGCTGTATAGAGGGGAAACTGAGGCCCAGAGGGGTTGCCCAAGGCCCACAGCCAGGAAGTGGCAGAGCCGGGATTTGAACCCAAGCCCATGGGCCCCAGTGTCACAACTGACAGCGCCAGAGTGGGGTTCACCCCTCTGCCAAGCTGTGCCCCAGGAGTTGTGTTTATTTTTCCCAGGAGCCAGCATGGGGTCCCTGACAAAACGGGACAGTAAGCATGCGATGAGCCGTTGTCAGAAAGGCCATCAGGAGTATTGCTGTTGGAGCCGCCGTTGTGCGAGCCATTCTGGGCCAGCCCCGAGTTTGCCTGCAGCTTAGAGATCCCTAGGCCCTTTCCACCGACTTCGTCTTTTGGAGCCTGGGAAATCCCGGGGCTGGTCTTACTAACATCCCCTCATCCCCTCCTTATGGATGACCTCGCTTGGGTGACCCAGGACAGGAGGCAGGCCCTGGAGGTGGTAACAGAAAGAGGCCTGACCTTTTGGGTCAAGAACTCAGTTCACCTTTCCATTTTCCACTCAAAACCCCTGAGTTAAATCGGGATCAGGACTCAGCTGGCTCAGACAGCCGTGCCCAGGAGCCCCGTGTCCCATGGTGCCCCCACCTGGTCAGAGGCGACCTCGGGACAGGGCCCCATCCCGACCCCTGCGAGGGCAGTGGTGGCCCCCGGAGCCTGCCGGGCCTGTGCCCCTCACGCGGGTGCTGCTGCCCCGTAACCTGCCCCCCCATGCAGGAGCTCATTCCTCTAATTAGGCCTGATGGTTGTGACGGGAAATGCAAATCTGGGTCATCGCATATGCAGATGTGCAGCTGGAGTCTCAGTGATGCTGGCTGGGATGTCACCCACATCTTCTGGGGGCGTCGGGGGGCGGCTGTGGAGCTGGGCAGTGTGGCCTCCCACCAAGGCGCATCCCTGGGGTGGACGGAGAATGCCAGGGACTCCAGCCAACTTCCCACTCGTCACATTGAGAAGCCCAGTGTTCCCAGGGCAAGGACCTTAGTCACATCCTCCAAACCCTTCATGTACCAGAGGGGAAACTGAGGCCCAGAGAGGGGAGGGACCGTGCCCCATGTCACCCCCCAGCGTGGCTTGTTCTAGATCATCAGGGAGTTCAAGTCCCAGCTCCCCACTGACTACCTGTGTAACCGTGCCTCAGTTTCCCTATTTATAAAATGGGATTAAAAGCTTCACTTTACAGGGAGACTTAAATTATAAAATCTGTCTAAGCAGCTAGTACAGTAACTGACCCAAGTAGGTGCCCAAGCTGTCAGCTTGTCCTCATGTTCATGAGTGTGTGGATTCCTCCAGGTGCCCAGAAAGTTGTACTTTTCTGAGGGTGTCTGATTTGGGCTGCACTGATAGAAGTGACGGTGGCTGGGTCACATGTGCCAGGCTGTTCTCATTGTGTCATTCAACAAGTGCGCCCTGAGCATTTGCTCACTTTTGAGGGCCCCCCTTGGGAGAGGCCCACGGTCGGGGACAGGGTGGGGCTCAGGTGCCTGAAAGAAGTGGGGCCGAGGCAGGAAGTAGGCCCGCTGGTCACGGGGTCTTGAAGGATGAACAGAGGCGGAGTCTGAGTTGGGAGGCCACACGGTACAGTGCCAAGGGCGTAGGCTCCAGAGTCCAGGGTCCCGGGTTCAAGTCCTAGCCCTGCCATTACTCACCACGGGGACTGGAGCCGGTCACTGCCTCCCTCCGAGCCTCAGTTTCCTAAAATGGGGACAGCAATGACGTCTACTCACAGGGCACTGGAAGCGTTCTGCATGGTGCCTGCATGCAGTAAGTGCTCAATAAATGCTTGCTTGCTTTATGCTGGTGGGCTCTCAGTATATAGGTAGGTTAACTGCTGTCCCTGAAGAACTTGCCTGAGAGACAGCACCCATGGGGGACCATCAGCTTCCTCCTCCAGCCCTCCCTCCCACTCGGTACCCAGGCAGGAGCATCTTCAGATCTCCCGCCTCTGGAGGTAATTGTGCCTCCAGACTTCAGGGCCAATGGTCGGCCCACCTTTTGTCTGGCGGAGGGAGGGAGGCAGCAGGATGGCGGGCAGGGAGGCTGGGCCTCGCATGACTCACTCCCAGCAGGAGGGGGTCTGGTAGGGTTTCCTTGGCGCAGAGCTGGGCCTCAAGTGGGACAGGGGCCGGGGAGTAGCTGCTCAGGGCCCCGGCTCCTTACTCCTGCCCCGCCTGGCAGTACCTACAGCGGCCCCTGAGCACCTACTGTGTGCAGGGCTTGGCGCTCTCACGAGATCCTCGTCGTGACCCTCTGAGACACGCATGCTTCTGTTAGCTCCACCTCACGGACGAGGAAACGGAAGCACAGAGTGGCTGTGTAACTGCCCCAGGTCACCAGCTGGGGACCAAGGCCACTGGCCCAATACTCAACTGCCAGTCACACAAGGTTCCCAAGGTGTCTCCAGGGGCTCATTGATCTCAATGTTGGTATTCCAGGTAGGGAGAGTTCCAGAACGCAGCCCAATAGGTCACCTGATCTTCCACCCTCTCGGATGCTTCCGACCCCGGCAGAGGTGTTTTCACGTCAGAAAATTCAGCTCCCTCTGCTTCAATGGCTCTCAGTGTTGCTCACCCCACCCCCACTCCCCAAACCAAACCCCACTGACATTTCTGTGCACCTACTACGTGTGAAGCATCCAGCAATGACTGAGACCCTGTCCTCATGTTACCACTCAGCTGGGGAGGGTCCCCAGTGTCTGTGACCCCCGACCCCAGAGTGGCCCATGGGGGCTGTAGTGGGAGAGAGGGCAGGGAAGTCTGCACGTCACCGTGTGACGAGGGCAGGGCTGGCCCCCTGGGCCTCCATTTCCACCTCTGTCACATGGCAACAGCAGAGCCCATCTCTCCAGGCTGACAAGGGGCAGACCAGAGGCGTGGCCTCCTCTCCCCATCGCTCCTTTCCCCCCTGAGAGCACGTGAGCACGTGTGTCATGGCGGGGCAGCAGACACTGGCCAAGGCTGCCTCCCCTGGCAGCTCCACCCCTGGGCAGGTCCTCCAGCTTGACCGTGGGCTTCAGTGCTGGTCCCTGGAGAGTCAGTGTGAAGTCTCTGGGTTCTTCGCGTCACCGTAAAGGGGGCAGGTTATCCAAAGAATGGGCTCAGAATGTGAGGCTGCATAGTTCACTGCAGTTTTCTCATCTCCGAGATGGGAACGGTCCCCCAGGAGGGAAGCTGCCGCTTCTTACGGTGACTCGCAGGGTCAGGGCTGGGGGTTACACATGGAGGGCCGTGGGCCCGGTGAGACCCTGCAGGGCCTCCCCCAAGCTATGTGATCTTGCCCAGGCCTTTGATATCCCTCCACTGGGTGTTTATTGCACCTGCTCTGCTTGCTGGCTCCAACCTGGGCATGGAGGATTGAGGAGTGGGCAACGTGGGCGAGGCCCTGGCTCCACCAATCCAGCCTTCTGGGGGTGGGAGACAGAAACGCGCAAACCACCGAGTGGCCAGATCGTGGGGGTGGCGATAGTGCTGTGGAGGAGACCGGTTGGCAGCCTCGGTTTCTTGTCTGCAGAGTGGGGTCATACGGGGATCCACTGGAGCGGTGTGGAGAGCTCCGAGGGGGCGATGTTGGCTTTCAGAGGGTTTGGTGACTGAAGTCCCGACGGCGCCTTCAAGAGCTGTTGCTCGGGTTTCTGGGGTTCTGAAGGAGCAACGTTCCCAGGTCCCCGGCTGCCCAGGTCCAGCCTTCCACTCCAGCCTGACCGATGCCCTCTGTCCCGCCCCTCCAGAGGCACCCGAATGCCCTGTCTTTTCGCTGCTCACTGGCAGACTTCCAGATCGAGAAGAAGATAGGCCGAGGGCAGTTCAGCGAGGTGTACAAGGCCACCTGCCTGCTGGACAGGAAGACGGTGGCTCTGAAGAAGGTGCAGGTGAGCCGCCGACCGTGGGGCTGGGGCTGCGTGGCAGGAGCTGGCCTCTGTGTCTACATGCTGTGGCCCTGGGCCAGTCCCCCCCCTGCCCTCCCTCCATAAGTGAGGGAGATTAGTACCCACCTCACTGGGCTGTGGAGAGAAACAGGTGGACTCCGTGTGTATGAAAGCTCATCATGGGCCATGAAGGAGAAAACAAATGAGCGTGCACTGAGCTCCTGCTGTACACTGGTCATGCCAGGAGCTCAGAGAACCTTGATGGCAGTCCTGTGGGTGGGATTATCGTCCCATTTTTCAGATGAGGAAAACAGTGCAGAGATGCAAATAACTCGCCAGAGTGAGCTAAGAGGGAGCCAAGACGCCGGCCCGTGTCCACCCGACCCTGGTGTCAGCACTCCCCTGCTGTTCCTGGGCTAGAGCGTCCTTGCTGACCTCCGTGTCCCTCCTGAATGGAGGAAGCTGGTCCAGCAGACGTTTTTAAGCAGGAGAGTCTGGCTGGGAAGCATTTCAGCGAGAGCCGCTGGGCCCGTGTGAGCCCGCGTTTCTGCAGGACACGGATTTGAATCCTCCAGCATAGCTTGCCAAGGTCCTGGATTTGCTCATTTGTCCTTAAAGAATGAGATGAACAACCTGGGCAGAGGAGGCCAGGAGAGAGGAGGCAACGAGGTGCAGTCACGGGTAGGGAGGTGGGCAAAGAACCCCGGCTCGGAGCCCGCCAGCAGGATGGTGTCCCTGTTGATGTGTGGACCGCGTGCAGCCCCAGATCGCTGGAGGAGGGCCGGCTCCTCTGTGCAGAAAAGGCCCGTTTCTGCTCTTCGTCTTCTGAGGAGGAGCTCCTTGGAAATAAGTCAGAAGGTGCTGGGAGGACCCACGCAGAGAAGCACGAACGGGGCCGGGGTGGGAGGGGCACGGTGCCGCCTGCTGTGCCTGCATCTTCTTACTCAGTCCGCACGACCGCCCTGTGAGGTTGGGCTATTGGCCCCATTGGCAGAGGTGAAGACTGAGGCTCTGAGCCTGTTTCCTGGCCTGCCACTTGTCACGGGCCTTCTCTGGGCCTCAGTCTCCTCTGTAAGTTGGCGGCAGTGACTCCTGTCTCATGGGAGTCGCTGTGAGGATTTGGCATAAAGTGGTCAGCACAGCACCCCCGGCATGTGGTGGGCACCCAGTAAGCCAGCCGTTGTCCTTACGGGGGTCCGTTGGCGAGGAGGTGGGAGAGCCAGGACTGGAGTCCCGGTCCTCGTGGCTGCCGGTGGGGGTCGCTGGGTGCTGGGTTTTAATCCCCCTTTCTCTTCTTCGTCTCGCCCAAGATATTTGAGATGATGGACGCCAAGGCCAGGCAGGACTGCGTCAAGGAGATCGGCCTCCTGAAGGTGAGTGCTCTGGGCCCAGTAGCCCCTCGCTTCCTCAAGGTGGCCCAGGCCCCAGGCTGGGCCACGTCATGGCCATCACAGCCTGTAGCCCGTTAGGTTCAGAAAGGACACCCTTTTCGGGGCAGTGGCTCATTCATTTTCTTGTGGCTCGGTCAGCATGGACCCCTCACGGTGCCCCCAGACTGACTGTCCTTGCCCCACGTTGATCCTGCTTGTGGATGGCAGTACTCGGCACCCAAGTCGTTCCCCCAAGGGCCCCCAAATCGCTGCCGCAGGAGCCGCCCCCTGTAGAGGAGACGGCAAAGCCAGCCTGGTGTGCTGGGGGGATTAGCAGCCAGCGTGTGGCCCAGGGTTCCTGGTGCTGGAGGGCCCGGGGTTGTCATCCTGTCGGGCTCGTCCAGGCCCCCCACAGGCAGAGGCAGGATGCCCAGCTGGGGAGGGGTCCCTCTGTGGGCAGAAGTCCCTGGTTCAGCCGGAGCGGGGCTCACTGGACGGGGTTGTGTGAAGGACAGACGATGTGCCCGGCCTGTCCAGGGCGGGGTGGGGGTGGGGTCTGTGGTCGTCCCCATTTGCGTCCACATTGGCCTCCCCAGAGTCAGAGATAACAGAACTTTCTGGACCAGCCTTGGCCCTGGCCTGGTGCTGTTCTCTCCTGGGGATCCGCCCCCTGCTCTCCAGGCTCAGGGCTTTGCCTGGGACCTCAGGGGTGACGGAGGAGGAGGAAAGGTACGGGCTTTGGAGGCCTGGGTTCAAATCCTAATGTCTTCATTTATAAACTGTGTGACCCTAAGCGAGTGACTTGACCTCCCGGAGCCTCAGTTTGCCCATCTGCTCAATGGTGAGAGTACCTGCCTCACAGGATAGGGGTGGATAGAGAGAATTAAATACAGTAATATCTGGAGAGGGCCTGGTGCAGCAGAGCACACAGTAGGCGCCTACTTGGTATCCTCCTCCCTTCCCACAAAACAGAGAGAGCTGGCTCAGCAGCTTTTGGTGAAGTGGGGCTGCTGGTCTCAGGGCCGCCTGCCGAAGCCACAGCTGCGGGATTTCAGATTAGTGGTTTATTCCACCCGGCCCTGCCCTAGGCTCTCAGTCCCACCCTCAGGGACCCCCAGGCGGCAGGGGAAGAGGTGGGCAGCCAATGGTGACTGTCCGGGGTGATCCTGGCCAACCAAGGGCCAGGGAGTCCAGGAGAAACCCAGCGGAGGCCAGAGTCCTGTCCTGGAATCTGGAAGGCTGAGAGGAGCCTGCCGAGGAACCCGACAGTGTGGACGCGGGGGGCAGATTATGGCTTCGAATGCCACACTCAGGACGCAGGACTTGAACGTGGGAACAACAGAGGAACCCCTGAAGTAGCTGAAAGCTGGGGGGATGTGGCCAGATGTGACTTGTGAGCGCTCGCTGGGGTGGCCCCTGTTCTGGGTCCCTGGGTGCAGAATGTGCAACTGCAACCCCTTCAGTGGGGCAAGCCCAGCGTGGCGTGAACCTGCCCTGCCGGGAGGGGGCCTGTCCCTTCCCCAGGCTGCCGTGCAGCCGAGTGCCGTCGACCATGGGCTTCGGAGATAGGCTGTGTGGCCGTGAGAAAGCTGTTGACCTCTGAGGGCCTTAGTTTCCTCATCTGCAGAAGGAGGTGATGACTCCAGTGCCGTGTTGAGAGGTGTGGGGGGAATTGGTGAAAAGATGTGCTGCAGGGGCTCAGCGCAGCACTTGGTGTGTCAGAGGCAGCCCTTGTCGTCATGGTTATAACCTCTGCCGGGCAATGCCGCCTCCTTCCCGAATGCCAGTCCCGCTCCCTGGCCTGCCTGTGGGAAGTCAACAGGATGTGCCAGGGCACGAGGTGTTTCCTACGAAACAATGGAGCACAGTTCTCAGAGGGGCCACTGTGCAACACCGTTCATATTGTCCACGCCGAGACCAGAAACCCAAAACCTCCAGGAGCAGACGCTGTTGGCTGGGCGGGAAGGTGGCCCTGTTGGAACGCAGGCATGGATTCGTAGATTCAGCACAATTTCGAGCACCAGTGTGTTAGGCACAGGAGATGCAGCCCAGCAGGAAGACAGATCCTAGACAGATAGACTTGTTCTGTCCCAGGTCCCAGAGAGGCCCCGAGTGTGAGGGAGCAAGGCCCCTGATGGCGGAGATTCGAAGAGGGGACCTTACATTGATGGGCCCTTTTCTACCACCTCTGCCATGCCCCCCTCTGGCCATCATCCATTCCTCAGCAGCCACTGCCACTCCAGGCCTGGCCCTGGGCCTCAGGGACTACGCCACCCTGGGGAGTTCCAAGTTTAGGGGGAGAGAGGTGACGAGATGTTCATGCTGCAGCCTCAGGAGGTGGCGGCCATGGGTTGTGGGGACACAAGAGAGGGGGAGGCTGGCCAGGGCTGCCAGAGGGGCCACACTGAAGTGAATCTTGAGGTACAGTTCTGTCCTGAACCCCAGATGCATGAAGCCAGAGCAGGGGGCCCTCCACCTCCCACAGCCGCCCCCCCTACTCACAAACCACTGCCAGGCAGGACCCAACCACCCGCATCTTTGCAGCACTTTCTACACCCCTGGCCCGAGCGTGTTCCCTTTCTGACCCAGCTGGGCTCCCCAAGAGGCTGCAGGCTGAGAATGGGCTCCAGGTGGATGACAGTCTGTGGTCCCTAGACCAGGTTCTGAGCTCAACTTGGGCCCAGGGCCAATCCCTTCCCTTTCCAGGCCTCAGGGATTTCGCCCAGTTGACCCTTTTTCCCCAGCCTGTGCCTTTGAGGACTGACTGGGTGTTTGAAGGCACTTACTTCACCTCCTGGCCTCAGACCTGCCCAGCAGTGGGGAGAGGGACCTCCTTCCCTCCCAGGAGCCAGCACTTCGAGGGAACAGCCCCCTCCACTGAACCTCTAACTCCCACCCAAGCCCCCCTCTAATTTTTCTAAGTCATTTGAAAAACTTTGATGCCCAGACTGATGACCTAGGTGGGTTTCAGGGAGCCCTCCCCAAGAGGGGTGAGATTTCCCCATGAAGTAATGAGGTAAGGTCCAAGACGGGAGGAGGGGTGAAGGAACAGGGCGTTCTCATCTATAAGAATAGGAACAACACCGGGGCCGGCCCCGTGGCCAAGTGGATAAGTTCGCGCGCTCCGCTGCAGGCAGCCCAGCGTTTCGTTGGTTTGAATCCTGGGTGCGGACATGGCACCGCTCATCAAACCACGCTGAGGCAGCGTCCCATGTGCCACAACTAGAAGGACCCACAACTAAGAATATACAACTATGTACTGGGAGGCTTTGGGGAGAAAGAGCGAAAAAATAAAATCTTAAAAAAAAAAAAAAAGAATAGGAACAACACCAGCACTTGGTAACGTGCTTTAGAGATTTTAAAGCATTTCCCACTTTCCATTCACTTACTTCGATACTTTTCTTGTAAATGAAAAGCTTGTGTATGGAAAGTGGTGTGTGCTGAGGGCAGCTGATGTGATGGTCGGTGTTCGCCCTGGGGAAACCCCAGAACAAAATCTGGGGAAGGGGCTCTTTGACAAGGGCACCAAAACAATTCAGTGGGCAAAGGGAAGACTTTCAATCCAGCGTGCTGGGGAAACTGGACATCCAGATGGACAGAAGTGAGCCTTGACCTCTCCCTCACGCTGTACACAAAGATTGAAATGGATCATAGACCTGAACGGGAAAGCTCAAACTGTAATGTGACATTTGCTGGGTGGCCCAGCAGGACAGCCCCGCAAGATGGGCCGGCCAGGGCTGGGGATGGGAGATGCCTTGGCTGGGTGATGTCTGGCGAGATTCCTCCTCGTTTTAGAATCCAAGGACAAGCACAGGTCAGCATGCAGCATAGATATGCATCCCTTTTCTAGCAGCTTCTGGGCCTTTTAGAAAATGTGCCCTGCCGTGGCCTCTGGTTGTCAGCTAATGGGACCCCGTGTGGATGGGCCGACCATGCTGTGACAGAATATTTGAGTCCGCTCTGCTTTCCCAGATCCTGGAATCATTGTGGTGTCAACAGTTCGTTTCAGTTAGAAACAGTTGCCAGGATCGTGTCCACAAGCATCTACTGAGTCTTAGCTCTGTGCACTGACCATGTTAGGCATTTCAAGAGCATTTCCCCATCGAATCTTCATGACTCCTCTTTGCAACATTATGCACATTTTACAGATGAGGAAACTGAGACTCAGGGATGCAAAATGGCTTCCCCTGTGTTACCCAGGTCTGCCTGACTCCCCAGCGCAGGTCTTTCCCCCAGGACACTCATGTCTCCAGCCAGTGCCAGGGGCCGGCTGCGTGCCAGCACGGGCAGGCACGGGGGCTGTACCGTCTCTCACTGGTTCCACCGCCTTCTTGTTTCTCTTTGGGCAGCAACTGAACCATCCGAACATCATCAAGTATCTGGACTCGTTTATCGAGGACAACGAGCTGAACATCGTGCTGGAGCTGGCCGACGCGGGCGACCTCTCGCAGATGATCAAGGTGAGGGCCTGGCGGGAGGGTGGGGGCTGGGGGCTGCCCGGGCTCTGGCAGCCCCTCCTCGGCCCGGTTCCTCCCTGCTCTGGCCTCAGACAGAGGCAGCCCCTCGGGGTCCCTCCGCCCCCCTTGCCGATGCCCCCAGGTCTCAGCTGTGGCCTGGTGAGTGCCCTTTCGAGCCCTGTCCCCATTTGCTGGGCAAGGGCCAGCCGTGGACCAAAAGGACCCCTTTGGCCGCCTCTACTGTCCCAGCCTGCCCACGGGCTCGTGCGCTGCTTCTCCTGCCTTGAAGAAGGAGTGGGGAATAGAACCCCATGTTAGGTCAGACCCCAGCTCATGGAATCTGGGAACGTGTCTTGTGGGTCCAACTGCCTCATTTTACGGAAGGGGAAACTGAGTCCAGAAAGGTTAAGAGATTTGCCTGAGGATATCCAGCAGTGTGGGCACAGAGCTGTGCCTGTGGCCCAGGTCTCTGTTTCATAGCATGGGACCCTCCAATGGACATCATCCCCAAGATGACCTCCCTAGAGCCCCTCCAGCGCTTGAGGGGCATTTTCATTCCCGTGTGATGGCCGAGGCCAGGGGTCTCTGAGAGGTTGAGCAACTTGCCACGTCCCACAGGCAGGCTCAGCGCCAGGTCTGGCTCTTGCTCTGCATCCCACGGCAGCCCCACACCGCTCCATCTGCCTTGCCCCACCTCCTGGGGCTCAGGACCAGGCCTCCCGTGAGTCTGGACTCAGGGACCATCACAGCCCCACTGATGGAGCACCTACTGTGGGCCGCAACCATGCCGAGCACATGCATCACTCACTGAGTCCACACTCTCCTCATATAGCAAGGCTCAGAGAAGTTTAGTCACCTGTCTGAGGCAGCACAGCCGCTAAGTGGGACCCCCAGGCCCGAGTCCTTAGGTCTGCTCCCTTCTCCTCCCTCAAGGCCCTCACTGCTCTGTTGGCTTGACCTGCTTCTGCAGGCTGCTGTCATGGGGCCCCATCGCCTCCCTCCCCTGGCCCCGTCTGTCCGCCTCTGAGCCCCTCCCCTGCTCGCAGCCACACTTGCAGATGGGACCAGACACGGATTCGCTGTCTTTCGCACCAGGCACTGGGGATTGAGCAATTGCTCGGCGTTTGCTCTTCTGAAATTTGGCTCCTAGGAATACGGGCGTCGGTGGGAAGCGGCATTACTTGAGCTGTTATCACCTGCTTTTATATTTTCGTTGACATATTAATGCGTTTGCAGGGATGTTAATCTCCGCATAGGTCCCTGGTGGGAACAGATGTGCTCTGTCATGTCTTCGTTCTTTCCTTTCCCCGCCTCCCACTTTGTTTCTCCTTCACGTGTCGTTCTCCTGCGGAACACGCCTGCAGCCTGCGCCGGCTGTGTGCCAGCCCCTGTGCCGAGACCTGGGGGTGCTGCCGCGCAGGCGCTGCCTTCGGGGGCTCACCTTCTGACGGGAGGGCAGACCCACGAAGGGTCAGTCACAAACTGGTGAGAATAAGCCCAGTTCAGGACCTGCAGGAGCCAGGGAAGGCTTCCTGGAGGAGGTGACACTGAGCGGAGACCTGAGGGGGACTCGCAGTCTAGTGGCAGAGCAGCTTGTGCGAGAGGCCAGAGGGATGAGAACAGGGGTCCACAAAGCACTCTGGTCTAGGACCGTGCTGGGTGGGGTGGGGGGCCGAGGGGAGGGCCGTTCGGGACCTTGCCCCGAGGTCAGCAAGAAGCTTCCTGAGACTCACGGCAGGGAGTAAACCTGGCGAGCTTTGTGCTGTACAAGAAAGACAGGATGCCAAGTGGAGGGTGGGGCGAGGCGGGGAGAACAGGAGGAGGAGCCGAGATGATGGAGAAGAACCCTGGAATGTGGCCCACGGGGAGGGTGCCGTACCCCGTCAGCCCCAGTAGACCCCAGACCCCGTCGCGGCCTCTCAATCCATGGAGCGGGGCAGGAGTCAGAGTCGGGGCTACGGGGTAACCAAGCAAATCAACTCCCCCTTCCCCGGCCTCAGTTTCCACCCGTGCAGTCCCGTTGGACGCAGAGGGGAGGGCAGTGTGGGACCTCAGGGCTGGGAAAGCTCCTTCCAGCCGAAAGAGAGGAAGGAGGCACGTGGGTGTCCAGCACCCCCAGAGCCTGGCCTGGGGTGGGGGCTCCTTCTGCCCATCCGCCCTCCCCTTCACCTTGCACCCCTTCCCTGACTTCGCCAGAGGCCACTGCTGACTCAGAGTTCAAGTCCATCACTCACCCACTGGGTTTCACCCGCCCAGCTTCCAGGTGCCCCAGGCCCTCCTATCTCTGAGCCCTCCTCCTCCTGCCCTGGCGCGGCGCCTCCCCTCCCATGGTCACCAGGCCCCCCACCCCTCCTCGCTCCCCATCCCCTGCCTGTTCTTATTCCCTTTGTGCTGGCTCCAGGCCCTTCACTTGCAGAGCCTGGCTGGGTGCTGCCCCCAGCAAGTGAGAGACGCGGGGCAGGGCCAGAGAGCGACCCTGGGCCCGGAGTCAGACACACTTGCTGGATGACCTTGGGCATGTCCCTGTGCCTCAGTTTCCCCATCTGTAAGGCACCCTGCACAGTTCTTCGGCTTGGTAGGAGCTCGGTTTCCCTGGCCTTTCCCACCCTCCGGCTGCCTCTGGGTTTTGAGGGGAACAGGGGCCTTGCCAGGGCCCCGGCCTGGGGCCGCACCGTGGCTGCCCACCAGGCTGACCTGTGTCCCAAGGGCCTGTAGCCTCAGCGGCCGAGCAGCGCCACCACAGCCGCGGCGCCGGCATTATTTACGACACACGGTGGAGCCGGGAGCTGCCACTGCCCCGAAACCCACCAGAGACTCTGCGCCTTCCCGCTAAATGTCACACGCGCTTACAGGACGTGACATTTACCAAATCACCCCTCGCCGCTGTGCACGTCCCCGCTTAAATGCTGTGTTGAGGATTAGCTAACATCACAGCGAAAAGAACACTCCCGCCCGGCCCACCTCGGGGGCCTGGTGTGGCCCTGGAGGAATGGGGGTCCTGTGCTGGGGGTCTGTGCCGGGAGCCTGGGGCAGCTCACCTGTCAGGTCCCTCTCCCAGGATGGAGCCTCAGAAGAGCCCCGGGGCCTTAGTGCCAGGCCAGCGACTGTCCCACTGTCAGAGGTGCCCGGATCCAATCCCAGCTCTGTGCTCCAGCTGGGTGACCTTGGGCAAGTTCCTGAACCTCTCTGAGCTCGATCCCTCATCAGGTGGTTACTAGTGTCGTTAGAAGTGGTCTAAGAGCTCGGGCTTTCTAGGCGGAAGGCTTGGGGTTGAGCTATGACTCTGCCCCTTCCAGCTCCTGTGTGGCCCTCAGTTTCCTCCCCTGTAAGGTGGGTACAGTCATCCCTGCTCAGGGCCCAGCAGAGTGGCTGCACGTGGCAGGTGCTTAGCAGATGCTAGCTAAGGTGCTGTCTTCCACCCTGTGCCCCTTCCGAGGCTAGGGGTGCGTCCTGGCTCATCCTGTCTTCCCTGCACCAGAGCAGCTGCCCAGACACATGGGCCCAGGGCTTTGCCTCTGGCTGTTGTGGGAAAAGATGGTCGCTCGAAGCAAAAAGCCGGTGAACAGGCAGCTGGTACTCAGGTTACTGGTGTGTAAGTCATTGCCCCCACCATCACCACCATCACCCCAGGCCTGGCTCACAGGAGACCCTGGGGAGTGTTAATTTGAACTGTGGACAAAGACGTGTTCCCAGTTTCTCCTTCCAGGACCTTTGGTTCCCTCCAGCTCACCCAGTGCAGCCTGGGTGGTTTTTGGTTTTTGTTTTGTTTTCTGGAGCATTAAATGTTTTTTCAGGCAATGAAGTCGATTAATGCCCATTGAAACTGGGGTGCATTTGAGAATGTCAAGCCCATTTCCTTGAGGTTCCTGTGCGTTTGTTAATGATCACATGTGCTGAGATTTGCCAGCTCTGGGCAGGTGGGGCCCCTGTGGTTTAACCACCCAGCCTGTCTTGGGTGCCACCGTCTTGGGTGCCACCGTCTTGGGTGAGGTCTGCCCCACCCTCGGGGAGCTCGCTGCTGGGTGGGGTGGGCAGAGGACCTCAGAGGGCAATTGAAGCAGACGCAGAGATGGGAGCAGAGCACCCTGCATTCCACGCTTACCGCATTCAGCAGCCTGACCCCCCACCTCGAGCCGGGCACTGCTGCCCGTGGGGGACAGGCTGGGGGCAGTACCCTGTGGCTGCCCTCCTCCCGGCCTGTCGCCTAGGCCCGTCCGTCTGTCTGTCCCCCCACAGTACTTCAAGAAGCAGAAGCGGCTCATCCCCGAGAGGACGGTGTGGAAGTACTTCGTACAGCTGTGCAGCGCCGTGGAGCACATGCACTCCCGCAGAGTAATGCACCGAGGTACGTGCCACCCCCAGCTGCGGGCCCCTGGGGCCCTGGGACCCGCTTTCCCCTCGGCTCCTCCTGGCCCCTCGGGACATCCACTGGGAAGTCGGACCACTTTGTGTTCCCCAGACAGGTGGGTGTGAGCATCCTGCCTGTCCTTAGCGGGGTCACCAAAGGGGCGTGTGTGAGACCCCGGGCTCGACTGCATGCACACCCCTTGTGTCAGGGGCCTCCCCCTGGTGAGGGCACATGCCCGATAGTTACCTGGGCCCCGGGGAACAGGGGCCACGCTCAGCACATCATCTCCAGCCCCCAGCACAGCTCGGGGCCAGCGCAGAGGGGGGTTGCAGCAAAGGTGGGGGGAAGGGGCTGGCCCAGGAGGTGGCCCAGTCCTGGCCAGTTCCAGTACTGCTGCCCGCTCTGCCTAGGAGGGCCAGGGAAGCATCCCAGAAAAGGGAACTTTGAATACGGGCTTTGAAGTCTTAATAGGAGTTGGCTGGGCAAGGGAGATGAGATACCTACAAAGGGGTGTTTCGGAAAGTTGGCATCACCCCGAGTTGTAAGGAAGGAGCCTGCTGGGTGCCAGGCAGGGGGCTGGGAGCTTACGTAGGTTCCTTCAGCGATGCCTCCGTTTCTTCATTCCTCCTGGCTCTATCAGTGCCTGCTCTGTGCTGGGTACCGTTCTAGGCACAGGGGTAGAGCTGTAAAAGGGGGAACAGCAGTGCAGAGCCCCTGCCCTCCTAGACCTCACAGCAGCCCTGTGAAGTAGTGAAGTTAGACCCATTTTACAGGTGAGGAAACTGAGGCTAAGTTTCCCAAGGTCCCACAGCTGGGCAGAGCCAGGGCCAGGGCCTCACCGTGAGGGAGCAGGACTGAGGGCTGGGCCCCCATCCCCTGAAGGGCCCAACCCCAGACTGCCTTCTCCCTCCTGCCCCTCCCTACCCACCCTGGCCCCCTTCTCCTCCCCCTGCAGACATCAAGCCTGCCAACGTGTTCATCACAGCCACGGGCATCGTGAAGCTCGGTGACCTTGGCCTGGGCCGCTTCTTCAGCTCCGAGACCACGGCAGCCCACTCGCTAGGTAAGGGGGCCTGTCCATGCCCAGCAGCCTGGGCCTGGGTGACCGTGGGGGAGATGCGAACATTCTCCCCACCGTGCCTTAGGTTAGTTAGTGCAGGAAAATGCCTTTTCGAACCTGACTTGACTCACCTCTTCAGAACGGTGGCCAGGAGGAGAGTAAACCGAGGCCCGAGGCTCCCTGGCTGGGACTTCCCTGCGCCCTCGAGCTGCCTCACGTCCCTTCCCCTGGAGTGGGGAGCTGTGGCTCTGCCATTGATGCGGCTGCCGTCCCATCCGTCCCATCGCTGTGCAGTTCATTGTATGGGCGTGTCACACTCGGTCCAGTCCTCCTTCCGGGGGACATTTGAGCTGTTTCCAGTTTTTGGCGTTTAAACAGGAAGTTTTAAAGCTGTGGAGGCTGAGTAGGAGGTGACATCGTAGCTGAACTGTGAGGAGTGAACAGGAGCCTGTGGGGAATTGGGGGAGGGAGCGGGGTGAGCTGGAGAGCAGGGTCCAAGCGACCTTGGGTGGCAAGGAAGGCGGGTGGGGCCTTGAGTGCCCAGCTCAGTGGGCGGGCACCGTCCCAGAGTGCGGGGTCGCTGAAGGGCTGGATGCGGGAAGAGCTGTGGTCAGATGTGTGTTTCGGGTCACGTGAAGCAGTGAGGAGTTTCAGAATCCATATGCCAGGTACGTAACGGAATGCGAAACTTGAATGATGGACGATGGAGAATTTTACATTTAGTTGGGATATAGAGACCAGCAAAGCCACCTGTGGGACGCAGACGTAGGGTCTCCTGTGCATGACAAGACATGTCAGCATTTAACCAGGCTGTGAGGGAACCTGTCACAGAGGTGGCACTGGCATCCACCTTACCCAAGCCCATCCAGGCTCCTTGAGGGTGTTCTCGGGGGAAGGTGCTCCCGGGACCCACCTCCCTGTGCGCTACCCCAGTCCCCAGCAGGGTGCTGGGCTCCGGTGCAGGCTGGCCACCTCCCTGGAAAACCACTCTGTTCTCCGTATCCCCACCCCACTCCACGGCCCTCGCTGGCCTGTCCCCGTCTGCCCATCCTGAGTGCCTGCGGCACCCTGCGCGTGCACACGGCATCTTCTGGTGACGGCAGAGGTGCTTCCTGAAGACACACTTTCCTGGTGGAAACTGTCACTGTTCATACAGGTCTCGATGGCCGGAGGCTCTCAGGGCAGAGCAGGCCATCGGAGAGATGTGCTAATCCAGAGGGCAACGGCGCCAAGCTGCTTACGGGATGTGCATGCGTGTGCATGCGTGTGTGTGTGGTTGTGGCTGTTTCGAATCTCTCATCCCCGTCTGACCCTGGAGGACACCTGGGAGCTGGCAGGTGGTGGCTCTTCCATTAGCTCAGAAGCAGAGTTGGTGCAGGACCCCATCTCATTCACGCCTCGAATAGCCCCGGGGTCCGCAGGGTCCGCCCTTCGCAGACGAGGAAGCTGAACTCCAGGGAGCTCGAGAGAGTCCTGAGTCACGGAGCGGCAGAGGCCGGACTCGAGCCCACGCCTTCCTCCGGGCCGGGTCGGGCCTTGGAAGATGAAGCTGGCTCTCCCTCCGGAGCCCGGCCACCAAAGCCCGTGCCTGGGAGAGAGCCTTGTCCTTCCTGATCCTCTCGGACCCTTTTCATTGTGAAAATCAGTGCCAGTCACTTTGGGACTGTTCACCTCTCTGCTTTAAGAGCTTCAAAAAGGCCAGAAATTCAAGGGGAACCGTTCAAGAGAGGAGTGAAAGCCACTGCCTCCTGTCTCCTGTCAGGCAGGTCCCAGCCCCGCGCTGTCCCGCTGGGGAGAGGACGGCACTGCTCGTCACAGCCGGTTAGGATCACATCATTAGGATCGGGCAGAAACACGGGCTCGGCCGACAGTGTGAGTTTATCGACTTGGACTGGTGCACTTATTATATTAATGAGAAGGAATTGGAACCTGGGAAAGGGCCGCCTGCGTAAGCCGGGCTCAGGGCCTCCGAGCGGCTGACTGGCCCCATGGTGGGTGGAAGGAGCCCTCCTGGGGCTGTGTGCCCGAGTCCAGGGCATGCCCACCGAGCTGGGAGGCCTGTAGGGGGACTCGGCCAGGCCCGGCTGCCAGGACACCCTCCTAGAACCAAGGGCCAGGCTCCACAATGGTGACCACACAGAGCCGAAGCCCAGGGCCTGAAATCTCCAAGACGCTGGAGAAAGACCCCCTTTCGCTGGCGAGGTTCTGCAAACAGCTGACTAAGTCTTGTACACACGTTCCATCGGGCAAGAGATTGAACTAATTGCCATTGCCTCGTGACTCAGGAGGATGCAGGGGTGGGGGCTCCTTCTTACCCTGTGCATGGGTATGAATTATGCATCTGCAGCATCTCTGCACACCTACTATGTGGGGGATGCTGTGGTGGCAGCCACGTTGCCCCGGCAACCACCTCTCCCGAGGCTGCTGACCCTCGGCAGGGCTTATGCAAATCTCTTTCCTCCTGCCTCGCCCTCCCCCAACCCCCTCCCCGCCTCTGTATTTGCTAACACAAGGCTGGCATGAAAGGGTATTAGTCATGCCATGGCCGGGCTGACAGGTGCGGTACCCAGCGGTGGCAGAGCGGCTGCCTTGGTGTCAGGAATCGGAGCCGTAATTAGAGCACGGAACAGAATGAGCGTCAGACGAATTACCAGGCAGCAGATCATATTTGTCAGGAAGGATTGCATACATAAAAATTAAGTGACAGTACACGCCGCCGTAATGAAAGAAAAATGAAAGATTTGCCTATACACAGCTCACAAGCTACAAGCAAGTGTCTCGCTCCAAGCAACGGCAGCAGCTGCAAGACAAATTGTGGGGTTGGGAGAGCAGGCCCTGCTCGCTCAGCAGCAGTGACAGGGCGGCCTCGGGCTGGGACCAGGGGTGGGAGGTGAGGCCGGCTCACAACCAGGGCCGGTGCAGGGCCCCACACCGCCTCTTGGGGACTAGGGGAACAAGTCCAGTTGGGGCCGACCCCCCTCGGGTACAGCTTTCAGGGCATGCTGGCTATCCCCGGCTGCCAACCCCTGGCCTGGCCACAGGGCATGAATCCTTCCTTCTTTTTCCCCTGAGCTGGCCACCCTGACTGGTGAGGACAGACACAGTCAGTCCCAGGGTGGCGTGGTGTAAGGACGGGTGGAACCGTCTCCTGAGGGCCCACTGTGTTCAGGCATGGTGTTGGGCTCCGGATGAACTGTGTCGAGGAGCCCAGTGTCCACCCAGTGTCCCTCCAGGGCTGCCCTTTATTCCAGTTTTCTGTAATCACTGAACTCACCAAGAGGTGAGCTAACAAAGAAGACAAGGCTTAAAAGATGTTTGGAAAACTCTTGAAAAGTCCTCCCAACCAGGCTTATCATCTCCATTTGACAAGTAAGGAAACTGAGGCTCCAAGAGGTGACACCACATCGCTGTGGTCACCTGGCGAGCAGGGACTGGAGCCCCTCAGGGTGTCACTCCTCTCTGGGCACCAGCCCACAGTGTGCCAGGAAGTGGGCTTGGGTCCCGATGAGCCCTCTGGTGCAGGAACACCCAGGGTGCCCGGTGCCCGGCCACTCGGGGAAAAAGGCCATCCAACCTCACAGCCGTGGGCTGCATGGGATCTGGGGCTTGTCCTGGGCCTCAGGGAGGGAGGGGGGAGCCAGCACTCCCATGAGCATCGGCGGGCCCCGTGAAACATTTGCTGAGTGGGCGGATGGTCCTCACAGCCAGGCACCCCTGGGGTCCCCATCAGTGTGGGCACAGAGCACCGTGCAGATGGGTCCCTCGGCCTCCCCCTGCCCCATCTCAGCAGCCCAGGACCCCTGGGAACAGTTGGCCCAGAAGACCTGCTTCAGCAGGTAGATCCCAGGTTCTGAGGGCCCACACCTGGGTGGGAGGTCACGGGAGGTCACACCTGGCTGGCGAGTGGCACATGGCTTGTCTGCCGCATCCCTAGCATTTTCAGGGGCACAAAGTATTAGAACGAGACGAGCTGATGCCAGAGAGGGAAGGGTAGGGTCTCCTGGGGACAGCAAGTGAGGAATCGATCCGGTCTAGGATGCAGACTACAGGTCATCCATTCATTTGCTCCTTCACTTGAGAAGGCTTTGTGCCAGGCCCCTGCCCTCTGGAGCTTACAGCGTCAGGGGAGCATCCATTTAGGTCTTCACCATGAACTAGCACTGTTCTGATCATCACATCCCAGGTGTCACCTCATTTAGTGCTCCAGGCACCCTGGGGGTAGGAAAGCCCAGGTGCGGCCAGGTGGGCACATTTGCCATGCCAGGCAGGGTGCTCCAGGCAGAGCCACGTGGCAGGAGAGGGTGAGGCGTGGCCACACGCGCGTTTCCCATCCGAGACTCTCCGAGCCGTCTTGGAAGAGACCCTGGTACCTGGAAGCCGCACGGTGCCATGTAAAATCTCAGAATTGGGTACCTGATCCTCCCATCTGTTAGAGCTGCTCAGTGTGGGAACCAGAAATAGGCAGACGTTTGTACGGATGTAAACAATCTGAAATTAAGTCAGTGCTGATAAAAGTACAATGTTTTTTCAACATCGCTGCTTTTCCTGAGGGCTGCCTGTGGCCCGGCATGGGGTCAGCTGGTAATTAATTTAAGGAGGATTTGATAATAAGTGGTAACACAGGTGAGCCTTGTAGTAGGGGTGGGTGTGTGTTGCTGCCAAAAGATCCAGTGTTGAGCGGGGAGTTGGGAGAGTCTGGAGAGGCCTCGAATGCCGGGCTGAGGACCCGGTCTTTCTCCCTGGGGGTGAGGAGCCGGCCAGGCACAGGTATTGGGGGCAGGGCCCCTACCTTGGGGTGGGAGTCAGCAAGACAGCGAGGGGCCGTGCCAGTCAATCATCCAAGTGAGTGACAGAGGGAAGGGGAGGACCCTCAGGGTGTGGGGCCTGACTGGGTGTTGGGGACAGGGAGGGTGTTTCAGAGGACGGGGTCACGGTGAGGCGAAAATGCAGACCACACAGGCCAGCGCAAAGGAAGGCGCTTGGGTTCCAGAATCTGGTCTTCACCGCCCTGTGTTCTTCCCCTCCGTGCTCCCACCTCTCCCTCCGGGCTCTGTGGGCAGTGGGGGCTTCCCGGAGCCCTTCAACCTGCACGCCCGTGTGCGGTAGGTTGTACCATCCCCATTTTCCAGAGAGGGAAACCGAGGCTCCACAGGGTGGAGGGGAGGACCCCAGGGACCATGAGTCCAACCCTGTGCCATCAGGATTCCCCACTGGGGCGCAGACGCCCAGCCCAGGGTCCTACCTGGTGGATGGATGTCAGCAAGGACCTCAGGTTCTCCAGCCATTTTCAAAACCACGGCTTGGGGAGGAAGCGCAGCCCACGCCGCCAGCCTCTCCTTCATGTGAAATCTTCGCCTTTTTCATATCTAATGAACATCTTTCAAACACCGTGAGCATTTCCAAACACGACCAAGATTGTTTTGACAGGAGTGGCGCATCTGGGCGACGCGGGGCCCTTTAATCAGCCTCCCGCTTTGAGGTCCTGCGTTCGCCTCTGATATCTGCCCGGTTTGAAATCTGGGAGTTCTAGGTAAAGACGTGGGGAAGGTCAGGGTTTGTCAGGCTCCTCTTTCATATGCAGAGCTTGGTCCCCCACTGTGAGGAGCGAGGGTGGGGGCGCGGCTCCCAGCGAGGATCTGATGGGGACATTGCTGGAAGGGGCTCCGAGACCCAGGCTGTGCTCTGCTGTGCTGCTGCGCTGCCAGCTGGAGGTGCCCCCAGGGGTCCCCGTGGGGCTGGATGAGGCGCCAGGCCCAGGCGTGGCCTTCAGGGCACCTCCCCTTGCCAGCTTCTCTGGCTCTTCCCCAGAAACACCGCTCCCCTGGGGCTTGGGGACACATCCTCCGGGGCCACTGCAAGCTTGGAACTTCTGTGAGGTCTCTCACTTTATCTCTGAAACGCATACAAGTTGTGCATTATGCTTCATCACGTTTGAGTATGTGCTGTTGGTATAAAATCTGGTTTTACAGACATTCCCGGGCAAAGCTGGCGAAGCAGGAAGAGGTGCTGTGTTCACCCTCGCCACACACACCCTTGTACACCCCTGGCACGAGTCGAGAACCCCTCTGATGGGGCAGAGCATCCCAACTCTAAGACTCACAGACCAAGGGGGAGCAGCCCCTCCTGGGTCAGGGCACTGGAGAATCTGCCCAGAGGCAGGCCACGAGGACCCCCGGCCCTGCAGGGACAGGCCAGACTTCCTTCTGTTAACGATTAATGTTTCATCAATTCATTTGTTCCTCAGATGTTTCTGAGCACCTGAAAGAGTGGCGGGTGGGTGAGGCTTTGCACAGCCCCTCTCAGGCTGTAACCTGCGTCAGAGTCTCCCACGATCTTATGAGGAATGCGGGTGCCCAAGGTCCAGCCCTGGAGATTCTGAGCCCACAGGTCTGGGGTTCGGTGGGGGATCTGGATGTTTAACAAGCTCCTCCAGGGGATTCGGCTGTGGCCACTGGTGAGTCCAGCCTTTCCTTGACCAACTGGCTCCTTCTGGACACTTCCCGGGACAGGCAACTCACTACCTCCTGATGGGCCCACTCCTGGAAGGGCCTAGCATAATGTGAGGTCTCCGTTAACATTGGATGCAGATGGATGGATGGATGGATAGGTGGATGGGTGGACAATTATGGATGGATGGACGGATGCACTGATGAATGGATGAATAGATGAGCAGACGATAGATGGACGATTATGGATGGATGAATGATGGATGGGTGGATAGACAGATGGATGGACAGACTGAGGGATGCATGGCATCTGCAGCACTGGCATCTTAGAAGAAAGTCCAGATGACATTTGGGGGTTTGCCTTTTTTCCCTTCTACCAGTGGAAACTGGGGTAAAAGCAGAAAGAGCCATGGAGAAGGAGAAGGTTGGGGTGGAGCATGGAGCTGAAGGGGTGGTGGTGGTCCCTAACCCGCCCCCCGCCCCCCCTGCACCCCAAGGCTTTCACCACCAGTAGGGCTGAGGCAGGGATCTGGAGCCTGGGCAGAGGGAGAAAGTGGTGCCGGAACAGAGGACAAACCAAATGTCCAGGCTTCCCTGAACAGCGGGCTCTCCCTGGCCAGGGCAGGGGCAGTTTCACCGGACCTTAAAGGAGCTCCCCAGGAGGCATGTGCCAAGGCACAGCGGTGACTTGAAGAGCAGCCTGGGGCTGTCGTGGCTGGTGGGGGGTGGGTCTCGAGCAGGGGCCCAGGCCCTCAAAGCCTTCACTTTCAGAGGGGCCATGGCCAGGGCAGCCCCAGGCCAAAGCCTGGCCACTCTGCAGCCTGTCTCTCCCTCAAGTCCCTCCTGTTGAGGCCCCGGGCGGATCTGAAAGGAGCAGAGGACAAGACTGAGGGTGGCCAGAGGTGTCAGAGCCAGCCCGCACCCCCAGCCCGCGGGGCTCGGCCAGGGTCTTAGAGGTGCCTTGCAGCCAGACAGTGGATGCTGCTGGCCGTCACTGAGGACCAGGCCTCCGACCTCCATCCCCCTGCTGTCTCTGTGTGTCCTCCTTCAGCCCCGCGTGGTTGTTCAGTGTGAGAGACAGTCCTCGCCTCGTAGTCACGTCCGTCCACTGCCCCCGAGGGCTAGAGTCACTTACAGTTTGGTCTGAGGCCCCCGCTGTTAACTGAGATGTGTTTGGATTCCGTCCTGTGGTTTGGATATGACAAGTCATCCATTTCACGCTTGGCCCTTCATTTTCATTTTGCTCCCTCATGACCAACGTGTACAAGGGGTTGCCACTGGAAGTCACAATTCGCTTACAGAATCCCGCACGGATTCGTCCGTTGACTGACAGCTCTTTCTGCCAAATAGCCATTAGCCCCCTGATTTCAGCCGTAAAGCATGCGTATAGGATGACACGTTTCTCAAAGCACGTGTTTAAGTGATGGCTGCTGTCCTTGTTTAGGGATTACTGCCCTCGAAGGGTGCTTGGCATCCTGATAAAGCAGGAATCGGGTAGCCCCCCTTGGGCAGCCCTCAGTTAAGTAAACAGTGTGTTAGGCTGTCAGATAAAAGAGTTGACGTTGACTTGCTGTCTGATAGCTTTGGGTGGATTCTTGACTGGATGTGCAGCCAGCTTAGAAGCTCCGTGAGCTGGTCCTGTGCAGGCTGTGGGGCGCTTTGGTAAAAAGGTCCTGCCGCCAGGGAGCTCACGCCCGGAGCAGGGGTTTCCAACACTGTTCAGAGTCTGTCCACTTTGGGGGCGACAGTTTCTCATCCATCTCCAATGGGATGAGAAAAACAAGAAGATAATAAGGCTGTCAAACTTTTTCAATGTAAAAGACTGACCTTGATTTTGAGATGATGAGTTTTCTACTTGTTCTAGCATTAAACTGTCTTTTCTTTTTAAAATAAGAGTGACATTAAATCGTAGCTGGGGTTTTGTGTTTTTTTAACACCCTCACCCACCCTGTGTTTGCCCAGAACGACTTTGGCCCATGAATTTCTGAAGTCCCGGCCCCTGCTCTGGGGCACCTGTTGCTTTCCGAGTCCAGCTCAGCAAGCGGCCTGTTCTCCTCCCAGGGCCCCGCGTGTGTCTGTGGTGCTGAGCGTCCCTCATCCATAGCCGCATCCGCGCTGGACTCCAGCTCCCTCCGCAGACTCTGGTCAGAGCAGCAGCAGCCACTGTCACGTTCACATGGTATCTCTAGTCCTCTGTATAGCAACCTTTAAAATCTGGTTCTAGAGCTTCCAGGACAATCATCCTCCAAAAGCACTGAGAGCAGAATCTCTGGTTACAAATCCAGATTCCTGGGCCCCACCTCTGCCCTGCCCAATCAACCCCTCTGCTGCAGCTTGCATGCCTCTGGTGATGGGAAGCTCACTCCCTCTCAGGAAATCCTCCCATCTTTGCACAGGTCCAGATCTTCGAAAGTGCGCATCCTCTGCCCAGAGACAGCCTTGCAGGCACTGGAAGGGCAGGGCACACCCTTCCACAGTTTCCTGAAAGTTGGCCTTTCCTGGGGGCAAGAAGAGGGACCACAAAAAGAATTTCCACCGTCCTTCAGCTTTTCTCTTGGCAGAAGAGCCCCACCCTTACCATTAAAAACCTCTTTTTCTGTTTTGCATTTTAATTGAGTTGTGGTACGTACAGTAAAGGTCCCTTGAGACCCCTTCCTCATCACTACCCCCTCAGAGTAGTTTTGCCTGTTCTTGATGAAAATGGAATCAAATACTGTGTGCTCTTGTGCCTGGCTGCTTTCCCTCAACTTTATGTCCATGAGATTGATCCATTCTGTTGCGTGTACCTGAGGCTGGCTCTTTTTCATTGCAGTCTAGTATTCCATTGTGTGAATAGATCACATTATCGGTTTACCTACTCTACTGTTGATTGACATTTGTTTCCAGTCTCTGGCTGTTAGGACAAAGCCCTCTGCACATTCTCGACTGTGTCTTTTGATGGAAAGAAGCACTCGCTTCTCTCGGGCATGTGCTAGGAGTGGAGCTGCTGGGTGGCAGTGTCAGCAGTGTTCAGCTGTAGTCGATACTGCCGGATGATTTCCAAGGTGGCTGTACCATTTTCCATCCCCATCAGCAGTGTGGAGGGTTTCGGTTGCTCCGCACATCACCGACCTTGGTGTCTGTCAGTCTTTTCAACTGTAACCTCCAGGTGGGTGGGGGTAGTGACTCGCTGTGCTTTCGTTTGTGTTGCCCCGATCCGTATGAGGAGAATCACATTGTTCCGTGTGCCTATCGGCCACTTGGGCATTCTCTTTTGTGAAGCACCCCTTCAGGTCTTCTGCTGATTTGAGCAAGGGGTGTGTTTGTCTTTTATTTACTGATTTATAGGCGTTTTTAAGTATATTCTATATAGGAGGCCATTGTTGGGTGTGTGTTGACGCTGTCTTCTCCCCGTCTGTGGCTCGCCCTCTAACTCTGGGAATGGTCCCTTGGTGAGCTGAAGTTCCCAATTTTAATGAAGTCCAAATTATCAATCCTTTCTTCTAGGATTAGTTTCTTTTCTGTCCTGGTTAAGAAATCTTGGCCAATCCCAAGTCTGATTTGCCGATCGGTGCTAGCCAAGGTGGGTGGCTAAGAGCTCAGTTTCTGGAGCCTGAAGATCTGGCTTTGAACCTCAGTCCTGCTGCTTTTCTGAGCCTCAGTTTCCCCATCTGTAAAGCTGGGATGCCTCCTCGTGGGACTGTTAGGAACACACGTGACATGCTTGGTCAGCATTGACGGTGGCATTTGACAGAGGAGGCAACGGGAGAGGGGGCGGGGGCTGCCCAGGGTCTGATCGAGATGGAGGCAGGGTCTGTCCCCAGCCCCCACGCCCGCCCCTCTCCCACGCGTCCTGTCCCTGCACGGAGCGTAAGCCCCAACCCCTTGCTCTGTTTCAGTGGGGACGCCGTACTACATGTCACCGGAGAGGATTCATGAGAACGGCTACAACTTCAAATCCGACATCTGGTCTCTGGGCTGTTTGCTGTACGAGGTGAGCATCTGGCCCGCAGCTCCGTGGCCTGGGGTGGGCGTGTGGCCGGCTCCCAGCCCGGGCAGGGCTCCCCCACCAGCTCAGGGTGGGAACCCGGGCATGCGAGATGTCCTCTGCGGCGTCAGTACCATCAGGGCCCCATCCTTCACCGTGTGCCTGATTAGCAACGTCAGGCCGGAGGAGGTTGTTAGAGGGGCGGCCTGGGCAGTCTGGGTGCCGGCCCTGCCTCGGCTGCTCTGATCTGGGAAGGGAGCAGCCTGGAAGCCGACAGAGCCCCATGTCTGCTCGTGTGATGGAGGAGCACAGGCGGGGGTCTGGTTGCTCAGGGGACTGGTGTTTGCCCCACATCCCCAGCTGCCCCCGCCCGAGTTTCCGTGGTAACCAGGTGGTTTTGTACACTGTCATTCCCTGTGGATCAGGCCCCATGCAGGGCCCTGGGGACAGGGAGCCAGCTCTGGCCCCTGACCCCGAAATGCTCCCCCATGAGGGGTGTCCACATCCTTCCAGGCCCAGCAACGTGGGTCTCACTAACGACCACCCCCGCTCCCCTGAGCCATGAAATGGAGCCGCCAGATGGCCATTTCCAGATCTGGTGGCCGGCTTGGACCAAGGGACAGGAACATTTCTGAGTCTCAGTAGGCTCAGAATATGAGACAGCATGAACAAATGGAAGCCCCCTCCCATTTTGGCCAGTTACCCCGGGGCCCCAGATAACTGGGGTCTGGGGAGCAGGAGCCACTCTTGGCCATGAAGCTGTGGCAGCTGCCGGTGGGAGGGAGGCCCGAGCCTTTGGTATCTCCGTGCTGGTGGCCACACCCTCCCACCACCCTGGCCCTGGACCAGTGCTTGGCGGCTCTGGGATTCCATCCATCTTGCTGATCCCCAGTCTCTCCATCTGTAAAATGGGCATAGTACCTGTCCTGCATTGTCACAATCCAGATAAACAAAGTAACAGACACCAAAGGCTTTGAACAGCACCCCGCCCACCCCCAGGGCTGTGAGACAGCACGCACAGTCTTCATAACAGCCCCGGGACTGGGCCAGGGGGGACAGCAGCTGGCTCCCTGTGCTGGGCCAGGCCTCCTGCAGGAGAGCCAGCTCAGCCTTTGTCTCAGCTCCAAGAGGAGAGGCAGCAGCGCCAGCCCACAGTGCCCCCGCGGGGATCCCCAGCCAGGCGGCCCTCTGAGTCCTCTTCGTGGGCACCCAAATGCATGTCTAACGAAGCAGCATCCGTGTTAGTGGCTCACCAGCATCCAGGCTCTGGCTCAGCCGAGTTGATTTATTTGTTGGCTGTGTGCAGGCCCACGTGGCTTGCAGCCAGCGGTGGGGGGTCCGGGCGGGTTAGGGCATGCGCGTGTCGGCAGGGGAAAGTCAATGAAATCAATCAGTCCAGTCCCACGGGCATTGACATCCTGGTGGACAGTGGCGCTGATCTAAACCCAGTGGCCCTGGGTCTCCCACACAAGAGGGCTCACGAGGCTGACGTGGCCGGCCATGGCCAGCCCCTCCAAAGCTGACAGGCTGCAGGGGCTCTGCCCCAGGCTGCCACCCTTCTCCCTGTTCCTCCAGCCCTGCTGGGAAGCGGATGTTTTCCCAGCACACAGGGAGGGAGAGGCATCCGAGCCCGGGGCCTGGTAATTGGAAGGAAACATCCCGCGGACACGGCTGGAGCTCCCACTACCCGGCCTGTGGTGTGTTGCGGGGGCCCAGCCTGAGAAGCTGTGACAGAGGCTCCCCCAGCCACATGCCCACCCACTCCGGACCCCATCTGAGCACGGCCCCCGTGGAGCACACCTGAGCTGGGGCAATCTGGGGCCCGAGGTGACAGCAGAGCCCGAGAAAACTGCCCCCGATGGGGACAGGCCTGCCCTTCCCCGAGCCCCAAGGTGGGGGGCAGTCTCAGAAGGCCCTGTGTTAGTTCCCTGAGGCAGCTGTAACTGAGTACCGCAGAGGTGATGGACTCATAGAACATAAAGTTATTCCTTCACCGTTCTGGAGGCCAGAAGTCCAAAATCAGTTTCACTGGTTCCAGGGAGTACCCATTCCCTTGCCTTTCCTGTGGAAAATGAAAGGCCGCCTACATCCCTTGGCTGGCGACCCCTTCCTCGTATTGCTCTGTCGACACACCTCCTTGCCCTTTCTGTAATCGTCTCCCTCTGCCTCCCTCTTATAAGGATGCTCGTGGTTACCTTTAGGGCCCACCTGGATCACCTAGCACACTCTCCCACCTAGGGACTCTCAATTTAACCACGCCATATAAGGTAGCACAGTCACAGGCTCCCAGGATTGGGGCGTGGACATCTTTGGGGCCACTAATCAGCTCACCACACCCCCTTCACCCGGGCATCGCACTGTCCACCAAGGATGTCCTGAGGTCACCCTGAGCTGCTGATGCTGACCCATGGATGGTGAGGAGCCGCCACAAAGCACTGCACCTGGCCAGTGCCCCTCGGGGGGTGCCCAGTGGGATCTGCCTTGAAGAGGTCAGCATCAGGAGAAACATGCCCAACAGCTGCCTCAGTAGCTGGGAACGGCACAGCCCTGGACGTTGGAGTGACTTACAAGAATCACACCAGGCTGGTCCCAACTTCACGTTAGAAACTGAGGCTCAGAGAGGTGGAAAGACTTTCCGGCATCACACAGCAAGGAAGCGGCCAAGATGGGCCAGGACCTGGCCCAAAGCAGGGCGCGACGTGCCATCCTTCTGGAGCCAGGGCCTCTCCCTGCTCCCCGGCCACTGGGGTCGGCATAACTGTGGTAGAGAAAGACATGCGGCCTCTCCCCAGAGCCCTTGCGAGGGGAAGCAGGTCCTGTGGAGCCCCGAGCGACTTCAGCGGCCCTCCTCTGCTCCGGGAGCTCCAGCAGAGATGCACAAGCTAGTTCCTGTGGAAGACCCAGTGCTTTGTTTTCGTTCTCCAGCGCGCCCCGTGGAGACGCCCAGCAGGCTGCCTGGGCTCTGCAGAATTTATTTATTTATGTGGGAGCTCAGCTCTGAGCATGGAGCTGAAGGGTGCTTGGTGGGGGGCCTGCTCACAGCTGCCTCCAGGGGCTCGTGTGGGACTGAGACCCAGCAAGAGAGCGGGCCAGGGAGACAGACCAGCGATCAGCCTCGCCTTGTACGGACCCCTGCACTGGAATCCTGGCTTGAGCTGAGCGGTCGGGAGGCCCCTGCCTCATGGGGGAGCAGGGCTGCAGATTGCTTGGCGACTGGCCTCTGGGTCCACCCTTCACCCAGGACGTGCTTGGGAGATTCGGGGTGACGAGATGGGTGTCTGGGGCCCTGACAGGATGGGAGTCAGGCAGTCTCTGAAGTCGGATTCCCCTTCTCCCTCTGACATCTCAGATCACACACCAGCTTCTCGGCGCCTTCCCAGTGGGGGCAAGTGCCCCCTCTCTCCTGTTTCCCTGGCTACGTGTCATCCCAATAACGTCAGGGAGAAAAAGTTCAGCGTCTGCGGGGCAGCCGTGGTTTTGGCGTTCTAACGAGGCAGCCAGCATCAGCGCCAAACAGCACTTCCTCCTCTGCTGCCACCCGCCAGGGTGGGAGGTCCCGCTGGCCAGGGCAATCGCTCTGATCCCCGCGTCTGGAGGCGCCCCAGAGGTCCCTTCACAGCCCGATGTCCTGATCTGGGTGGCAGGCTCGTGGCCGGCAGCTGACAGGGAGCAGGCAGGACACCGCCACTGCTAGAATCTGCGTTTATGGATGGAGAAGCCCCGTGAGTAGGGGCGCCGAGCAGGCTCCTCGGGCATAGCCCACTGCTGAGCCTGTTCAAGAAGCTTCTCTGAAACGGTGTGGGGAGGGTGTGGAAAGGAGGGAGAAATGATCTGAAAGCGATAGAGGATATGGGGCTCGCCCCTGCCTATTTCTGGGGCCCTTTTGGAATCCCGAATGGTAAGGTCTGTGCAGATCAGATCAGATCGGCTTGTTGAAAGGACCACCAATCCCTCTCCCAGGTCCGACACCTGCAAAACCAGGGCCTGTGTTAGTGGGGCCAACATTTAAATGTCCTTTCTGCTCTGAACAGAGGCACTTTCCAGGAAAATCCATCTTAATCCTCCAGCCACAACTCGGAGGGCACCCAGATGACCCCGAGTGACCGCACTGGAGCTCAGCTGCTCTCTGCTGTGGCAACAGATGGCCTTTTGAAACTGCCCAATTAACCCTTTGCGCCCAAGATTCTCATGCTAATTTTTGGAAACACATCACCCAAGCAATGCCGTTTCGCACACTCAGCTCCCGGTGAGGCTGGTGGATCCCACAGTGGCGGGGCCCCTGCGTACTCATCCTGCCCTACCAAGTGCACAGCCACTGCCCGCAGCCATCCCGCAAGGGGTTGTCACAGTCCAGACGGGTTCCTAGCCGTCCTCAGAGGGGCCGGAGCCCCTGGTGGAGGGAGGAGAGGAGGCTGGCCCATAAACGCCCACCCCAAAGTGCTTGGCATGGCCAGCCCCTGGGCCCACAAGGTGCTGCCCTGGCCAGACTCGGGACCTGGGTCAGAGGAAGCCCCAGCATCTCTGGCCACACGCTGCCACCTCCCCAATGGGCGTTTGTAAACCCAAGGACACTGCCTGGGCTCCGAAGCCCCTGGGCCCTTCTGGAGGCAGGCCCTGCTCTTAGGGCCACCAGACCTGTTCACGGGGGTGAGCAGAGGACGGGGCAGACCGGGAAGCTAAAGCCAACGGGCACCCCCAAGCCCAGCTACCACGGGCGCCTCCTGCCCTGAGATAGGGCGCGCTGCCCCCCGGGGCCTGAGGACAAGTGAGGGTTTCCCAGGCATCCTGGTGCCCCGTCACAGCCAGAGCCCAGGAGCCCTCGGCTGGGCAGTCAGTGCAGAGGGGCCTTGGCTCCTCGGAGGGAACCAGGGCCTAGTGGCCCGGTGGCACTGTCGCCCGATGGCACGCCACTGGCAGGAGGCGTCAGGCCGCCCTGGTGGCAGGCGGTGAGCGGGAGGGACGAGAAGCACTCGAGGCTCAGCAGGGATCAATCGACTGAGGGGGCTGCCTCTCGGAGCCCCCACAGCACCTGGTGCCCCCTTCTTGGAAGGCACCCCAGTAGTGCTCCAACTTAGAGGGAGTCCGAGTGCCCTCCAGAAGTGGGAGGCCTGGTAGATCCCCAACCGGGTGAGAAGCCCCGGGGCCGTCAGCTCCCAGGAACCAGCCAGCCTTCAGTGGAGCCGGGTGCCGCCAGCCTCCTCCGAGCCAGTGGCGGCTCAGCTTGTGGGGCCTCCTCCCGTGCCAGCCAAGCCTCACCAGGGCCCTGCAGGGGGAGCCTCTTCCCAGTGTACAGACACCCAGCGAGCAGGGGCAGAGCTGGCATTCAGGGAGCTGTGTCTGGCCGCAGGGCCACGCACCGGCTTCCCTTCCACCTGGGGCTTTCGTGAAGCAGAGGGTCCCAGGCCTTGTGTCCAGGGCAGGCATCCGGCCGCCTTCATCGTCCTGCCTGCCCTCCCTGAGGGTGTCTGGGCATCCAGCTTCCACAGACAGCGCCAGCCACTGCCCCGACCTCCAGGCCCCCAGACAGCAGCTCTGTAACAGGCTGGCGGAAACAGCCAGAACGAAAGCCCTAAATGAAATGCCTCACCGCCCCCCCCCCCCCGCCCCGCTCCCAAAATGTTAGTCCTTAGGTAAGTAATTTCCTAAAGGTATTTCTTAAATAGACATCCTCCCACGTGTGTCTTTGGAATTGGTTTTTAGAAATATAAGATGGTGCACCAGAGAGACGCTGCTGGGCCCAGGCCCCAATCCCAGAGCAGAGCCTGTGTCCCCACCTGCTATGTGCACACGACCAGAATTGGTCCTTGAGAGCCGAAGCGTGAGGCGGGGTGCATGCCGGCACGTGGCTGGCCCTCAGTATTCAGCTGCCCCTTCCTTACGGCCTCTAAAGTTTTGTCAACTGAAACCCTTGTCCCGTTTAATCTGCTTATATAACCAGAATCTGTTAAAACTGCCACTTTCTGTGGAATCCCAGCTTCCGCAGGGTTTGGGGGAGTCCTGCTGGACAGCTGCTGCCTGAGGTCCAGAGAAGGACCACAGCCAGCCCGGAGTGGTCCCTCCTGCCCCCGGACCTCCAGGCTGAACGCTCCTCTCTCCCGTTGCCCCTGCAGATGGCAGCTCTCCAGAGCCCCTTCTATGGGGATAAAATGAACCTCTTCTCCCTCTGCCAGAAGATCGAGCAATGTGATTACCCGCCGCTCCCTGGAGAACATTACTCTGAGAAGGTGAGTTGCTGCCAGGGGCCAGGCCTGGTCCGACCGGACGGCCATCAGTGGCTCGCGAGGAGGGGCAGTCCCAAATAGCACGGCTGTGGGGTTGAGCTGGGGTTCACTTGACAGGGTGGAGAAGGGAAGATTTCTGGGAAAGTGACTCAGAGGGGGAAAAAATAGATTAATTTTACCGAAGAGGTTTCACGGACACCAGTGCAGGCCCCCGACAGCAGTGCTGTAGCCCCCCCGCTGGCACAGAGCGGCGGGAGCTGGCTGAGGCGGCCCCTGTCGCCACACTTCTGCCCATTTGGCTCCCAACCCAGTGCTTGAGTGTGAGGCTCGCTGCTGCGGGTCCCGGAGACGGGCTCTGTGTGGTGTCAGACAACAGGAACCAGACGCGGAGGCAGGAGGTGGCAGGCCCTTGGCCAGCCCCATACCACCGTTGGCTGCCGCTCTGCTCCCATGACAGGAAACCAGGCAAGCAGACTGGTCTCCTTGCTGTCACAGACCTAAGTCACACCTTTTGGGGTTTTTTTTTTTCTTTTCTGCTTTATTTCCCAAACCCCCCGGTACATAGTTGTGTATCTTAGTTGCAGATCTTTCTAGTTGTGGGAGTTTGGGTTTTTATTTTCAGTGTTTCATACTGGCTGCAGGGGCTCTGGACACAGACTCTGACAGGTCTGGCATCGGGTGCTCCAGGTTCTAGCTGTGTGTGGGCATCATCTTCCTCAGTTCCATTATCTTGAAAACAGGGCTAATACTTCACCTTCGTGGATAAAATGTGAGGATGAAATGACAGGTCTACAGCACAGCATGGCTAAGGATGTAGACAGATGCATGGGTTTACACTCTCCCTTCACTGCTCTTGGACGAGTCACTGAACTTTTCTGAGCCTCAGTTTCCTCATCTGTAAAGTGGGGATAATCCTAGAATTTACCTCCCAGGGTGCGTGTAAGGGTTAAGGTGATGCACGTGACATGCTCAGTCTAGCACCTGGCTGACATTGACCCCAGCATCATCAGAAGTAGCCGCTGGAGGAAACACAGCGCCTGGCTCAGAGTAAATGATACAAAGGGTCACCTTCTGTTCCAGGTTAATGCTGGCAGGCGTGAAGGGGAGTCTGAGACCTCCCTGGGCCTCACGATGATGACAGCCTCATTTATGACCCACTGTGTAAAATCCTGCCCCCAGCCCATTTCACCTCCGAGGAAACTGAGACGCAGACAGGTTAAATAGCTTGCCCAAGGTCACATAACTTGCAAGTGGTGAAGGCGGGATTTGAACCCCGAGGACCCTGCACCTGGCCATGCGCCAGCCTGTGTCTTGCTGGCACACCTCTCAGTAGTCGATTGTCCAGTGGGGCTGAGGTGCCTCTGTGCCCCTCACTGCCCTCCCAGTCCTGAAGGCCTTGGGGGAAGCAGCCCTTGTCTGCCAGGGGCCGGAGCCTGGGCAGGCCAAGCCGCAGAGACCAGGTGTGCCAGTGTGCTCTCACCCTGTGTCCAGGCAGGCCGACCAGTAGGGCCACTGGCCACCCTCCTCCTGGCAGCCTTTGTGCTCAATGCCACGCTCGCTGGCTCTGCAGCCTCCCAGGGGATGCAGGGTGAGGGGCAGGGGCACGCGGCCCCGTGGAGTTGCTCAGTGCGCGCTCTCGTGGCTGTTGCTCTAGTGGCTTACAGGGTTCTACTACGTACCTTTGGAGGAGGTACTCATGCTCTGGAGGGGGAGTTGGCAGAAAAGGAAAACCTAGTTAATAACTAGTTTTTAAAACTAGTTACCAAGTTAATAGTTGCATTTGGTTTTTCTTTTCTGACCTTTTGTTTAAATTTGGACTTCAGAAGCAAGAAGCTTGAAGCCATGCAACTTGGAGTACATCACAGCTTCCCTGTGCCTCAGTTTCCCACTATAAATGGGAACCATAATCCAGTCAGTCGCTCCGCCTTCGTGAACCTACACCCCAGAGCACCCGGCGCTCACCAGTTACGGGCCCTTTCTAGGTCGTGTGTCTGGGAACAAGGTGCTTCCTAGCTTTTTTACCTAACTTTTGAAGTTATACCACTTCCTAGAGATGAAAATAAGACACTGTACTATTTTTGTTTCTCTTGATTTCTGAAATTTTCAAACATGGTCTACTCACAAGAGCAGTGGGGTCACAAAGACTTCACCTTAATCTGGGTTTGAGTCCTTTAACCTGTCAGAGGCCAATCACAGCTGCCCTCCCCTGAATACTGTTAGGAATAAGGGTCTGAAGGTATTGCGTCCTCACGGGCAACCTCAGACTCCAGGAGCGTCCCAGCAGGCCAGCGGCTCACCCACATCTGCCAGGGGCTTCCGGGGTTTATGATGCAGTGGAATCCCCAGGTGGCACCCAAGTTGGAGGGGATGCTCAAAATGTCCCACCTGGAGGAAGCCCTTGTTTGCAGCCTGACAGACCCCAGGAGTGACTGTGTGTACAGTAGCCCAGGGCCTCCACATGACCTTCCAGCATCCAGCATCAGAGTCCCTGAGCTTGGCCACTGAGTCCCCGTGAGCCCCTCTTCGGGAGCAGCCCTCTCCCCCGCTGCTGCCCAACCTGACCCCACAGGGCCAGCCAGCCCCTCCAGCAGCCGGTATTTAAATGAAAACACAGCAGCGAGCCCAGTGATGCAAGTTAAGATGTAGGCTTTTTAAGGTCATTATTTTAATTACCATTAAAATAATTGGCACTCTGGCTATCAGAAGGGAGGCGATCAGAGGCTCAAGGTGCCCCTCCCCCACCCTGAGGCGGGCGCAGCCTTCGGTGTCTGTGTAATTAAAAGCTCCGTCTTTCGTGAGCACAATCAAGAGGCCAGGGGGTGGGCAGGCTGCAGCCCTGCTGCATGTTAATGCATTTATTATGATCAATAAGCCCTTGCCTTGAGTTTTGTCCTCTGGTTTGGGTATCTGCATGACTGACAGCAGACACACACACACACAGACACACACACTTGCCCAGTAGTGTGGACAGTTCAAAATTATTTGGAGTCAACCACTCTCAGGGTCTCAAAGCACGGCCGTTGGGGCCAGACAGACCTAGGATTGACACTGGCTCTCCCTGGTGGCCGTGTGAGCAGGCCCCGAGACTCACCCCTCTGAGCGTCCTTCCTCACCTGCTCGCTGTGTGGGCTAAATGAGTCAGTGCAGAAGGGCTGGGGACGAGCCTCCGCAAGGCCGCTTTCTTGGGAGTAACACCACCGTTCTCTCCCCGCAGTTACGAGAACTGGTCAGTATGTGCATCCACCCCGACCCCAACCAGAGACCCGACATCGGCTACGTGCACCAGGTGGCCAAACAGATGCACGGGTGGACTTCAAGCACCTGAAGGCGGACACAGCGTGCCTTCCCAGAGCCAGCAACCACTTTGCCTTACCTGAGTCTTCTCTCCAAAGTGGCCACCTGGTCGCCTAGATCAACTAAGACACGAGGGTTCAGCAGGTGCCCCAAAGGGGGCCGGGCTTTGCAGCAGACGCTGAATGCAGAGCAGCTGGGGGGAGGGGCACTGGTCACCTGCGACCAGTGGGCAAATTGCAAAGTCCTTTCTTTAACGGTTGTGGACAGTCTCAGCTGGGTTGTTAACAAGGTGGGTGGCTCAGCGAGCCACGGGTGCACCCCTTGTATCTGGATTGTAATGTGAATCTTTAGGGTAATTCCTTCAGTGACCTGTCGAGTCTATACCACCAGAACTGCAGGCGGCTGTGTGATGCGTAGAGAGCCTTTGAAAACGGTTAGGAACAAGTTCAGTTTAGCTCTTAGACTCTGTTCAAACAATCAAGCCGTGTGCTTAATTTACTCTGTTGTAAAGGGAAAAGTGGAAATAATTTTTTTAAGTAGAGCGCAGATTTTCCTAATATTTTTATCTACGTTTATAACTTGATGAATGACGAGGAGGAGAGCCCAGCGTCTGGCATGGAGCTTCAGAAGGCAAACAGTATTTGAAAGCTCAGCCGTCTTCTCTGAACCCCTGCTACGGACCAGGCCTTCCCTCACCTGCCTGAATGCTGGCAGTTCACCTAACACCCAGTGTTAAGCGTTTTCCTCTGTGGGAAGGAGGCATGGGATATGGAAAATATAAATGTACAGTATGCTCTCAGGCTGTTCTCTGTTCAAGTTCTGGTTCTGCAACTTCCTAGCATGACCTTGGGCAAGTTTCTTAGCCTCTCTGAGCCTTAGTTTCCTCATCTATAAAGTGGGATTCATAATATCTGCCTTCAGGGTCGCTGACAGATTTTGAAATAAAACATGCACGTTATCTAGCACATTGCAGACGATCCGCAAAGGCTGCCACTCAGCCCTTCCCAAAACTGAGGTCCACGGACCGCGCAAGTCAAGAATTAATGTACGACTGTACTATGTGTAGGAAGCCAGAAGTGTGCTCATTTATTTCTTGTTCCCAAATAGGATTAACTGTGAAGACTAATTTATAAATGTGAACTTAAGGAAAACTCAAGCTCTGAAGGAAATAGTTTGAATTTTTGTTTTTATACTCAAGTTAATCCTCAAATGGTCTAAGTTGTCATCCACTGACTTGGTGACAGTTCAGCCCTCCAGACAGAGCACACGCCCGCCCGCTCTGCTGGTGTCCTGGTCAGGTGCTCTGAGTGCGGCCACCTCGCTGACCAGGCCTCCCTGGGGATAAAGGCCTGGGGCTGGGCCACTGCCCCATTTCCATGTGTGAACTCTGTTCTACTGTAACACTGTCGGGTTTGAGAGATTTTCTTCAGATGCAACCTTTGCTTTGTACTTGTTCTCCGTGTTTGAAATAAAATGGGGTAAGAGGGGTTACTTCTGTGAATGAGTATGATTCATGGATAGTTTTAAAACAGCTTCACACTGCAGCACAATTTCTTCAGATGCCTTTAAAAACAATTTCTCAGGCCCCAGACATTCTGAGTAATCCCGGAATTTTTTAAGCTCCCCAGATAATTTTGATAATTGTCAGCCAAGTCGCTGCCCTAAATAATTCCATTGTTCTCCCTACCCGACTCCTGGCAGTTTTAACAAGGGAAGCGGGCCCAAGAGTGGGTTCTCTCTGGAGACCGTGGTGCTGGGCCTCTTTCTCAAGTCCCCCAGCCACGCTTTCTCTGGGAGGGAGTCAAGGCCCTGTCTCCTGCCTAGCACTTACCACTGAAAGTTTTCCTGATCCCAGACAGGTTTTTTGCAAACATTCTGCTTACAACTCTCAGAGCCCCTACTCTGTCTCCCTTGGTAGAATCAGCCTCGGACACAGACGAACTTGCTTTCTGCGTGCTAGCCACTTTCAACTGCATGGGAATAATTCTGCCTACCAGGACTCTCTGGAGACATACAGTGTCAACCATGCACCAGGCCTGAATGTTGTGAAATGATCATATCCTAATTATTACAAACAGTAAGCCCCAAAGCATTCCTTTGACGTCCATGAAACTGGCCAGAGTGGAGTTCACCCAGTTTCATGCAGCTATGGCCAAGCAAACTATCCACCTTCCTGCTTTTTCTTGGTACTTAGAACTGATCATATCTATTTCTTTCCTACGTGGCTGCTGGGGCAAAAGGCTGGGCTGTACTCATCCTGATAAAAAACAAAGAACCTGGGACCACCCGGAACAAAGAGAAAAGTCAGTCAGCACAAGGGGTGGGCAGCAAAGTTCCTCTCAAGAATCAGAGAAGCCCACCTGACCTCCAGCAGCAGATGAGGCTTCGTCTGTCTCCTGGAGGGTGACCTTGCTCGTACTCCCACCTGAAGGCAGACTGGCACTCGGGGAGGGATTAACATCTTGAAGGGGAGGCCAGGGCGATGCGCCTTAGTGGCCAAAAATAAAAACCACACGGCCTCCAGACCTCAGCCACTCGACTGGTTTTCATTTTTTATTGGGTTTCATTCAGCAAACACTGGCCGAATGAATGTCTTACAGGGGAGCCTCCACTGCCCCCAGTCTTCCAGAGCCGTAAGCACCATCCACTGACTCCATTCAGGAAGTGTCCATCGTCTGGACTGTTTCTTCCAGCACCTCAATGTCGAGGGCAGTGACTTTCTCAGTGAGGACGGCTGTGGTCCCTTTCTCACACCTGTATCGGCCAAACCTATTGAGAGAACAACAAAAGCAGAGTTAGGATCCCCTTGAGGGGCCCGCCGGAGGGCTGGAGAGAAGGATAAGCACCAGGCAAGGCAGTGAGCAGGCCTGAACCCCTCCTGCCTCTCCTGAGCCCCAGCTCTGCACCCCCAAGGCTCTCTTCGTCCACTCTCATGCTACGAACGGGCCCCTGGTAGACATGCTGCACGTTAGCAAAGATCACAGAGGGCGCCTGGCACCCAGGGGGCCCTCAATTTCCTTCCCCACCTCACCACCCCCAGAAGGCGCTGGAACCATTTGGTCATTTGCCTTCAAGCTTCAGCATCGCGACAGCGCCTTTCAGGAACCAGCAGGAAGCGAATCCTTTCATTACGGTGCTGTCGTCACCCTTCTCTTGTGCAGCAACAAGGATGACCTGTTACCTTAAACGCTTTAAAAATACTTGGAAGCATAAACAGTATAAAAATGGCGCACGGCCAGACTCTGGGCTCGTCACTTTAGACCATACTCTGGAGACTCCAGAAGGGAGAGTTACCTGTCCCCTGCAGGGACACGGGACCGCCACTAGGACACACCCGACACTTTCCGTCTTGGCGTGAATCTGACGGAGGCCTCCCTGAGCACAAGGCAGTCTGTAAGACACAGATTTGAACTGCGAATTCTCGCAGTGGGGCCAGGAATTGCGATACTGTCCAACAGCAGCACAGATCCAGCTGTTCCTCTGCTCTGTCCCCAGCTGGGACGTTCTGTCAACCTGGCATGGACTAACAGAAGGCTGCTGGCTCTGCCATGACCACGTGCTCCTGGAAAACCCGTCCTCTCAAATGGGCACTCACGCTCAGAGGGAGCAGGAGGCAGAAAAGAGGGTGACGTAAGAGAGCTCAGTGTAAACTCGGGCCAGCGCGGCCAAGGAAGGACAGCTGGGCTTCACTTCCGCTCACCCTGCCCGTCCCCTCACACTCTCTTCCAGGATCTGAGCAGGAGCACATTTTAAGATGTGCCCTGCCCCTCCCCTGCTGGTGTGGAGATGTGGCTCCTTCCCCCAGAAGGGAGCCCTGGCAGCTTGTTGTCCTGGAGCCAGAGCCCCACGTGGCTCCTGTGTGCCTGACCCCTCTCAGCGGCAATGTCCACGGGAGGCCTGGACACCCAGGAGCTGCCTCATCATCCTGGATCGCAGCGCTGGGTTTCAGCAGCACGCAGGGCGGGCTTCTGCCTTAACCCACGGTGGACTGCAAACAGGGTGGGGATGGCCGAGAGCAGAGGAGACTGTGTGCACGTGGAAGGTCAGGTCCACACCAGGACTGGGCACAGCATGCCTGCCTAGGCCTAAGGCTCTGCCCCCACCCTGACTGTCCACTCTGGGAAGGCTCTCCTAACCCAGGCAGTGCCCCCATCAGCACCCACTGGCAAAAAGATAGTGAGATTCCTGAGTGTGCACTATTGCTGCAGTGCTGCCACCTGGCACCTGCTGCAGAGCCCAGGCACTGCGGGGGAGCAGCTCCGCACGGAGGCGGGGAACTGACACCTGCCCTGCGCCCAGCCCCTGCAGGCCACCTCACTGCATCTTCACAGGTAACCAACGGGGCCGTTTTGTTTCTGTCCTCGTGCACACACGGCCTCCTCTACAGGTGAGTGACCTATGGCCCAGGGAAGTAAGATGTGCCGCTGGTGCACGCCTGTTTGGACAAGGACTCCTGGGCTGAGCACAGGTCCCTTGTTCAACCATAAATACTACTTGTCAGTGACTCAAACGTGGCTTCCAGAATCCTCACCCAGGACATGGGTTAGTCTGGACAGAGTGTAAACACCTCCCCCCAAACTCTTTCACCATGGACTTGCTCAGGTCCTGCAGCATCTTGCAAGTACCGGGCGACATGGGCCATGCAGTGGTCCTCGGCTCCCACCATCAGGGAGCTCAGCAAAGAGCTAAGCCTGCTCCCCAACACGGCTCTCGGCCCGAAAGGTGGTATCCCTTCCTGCTAAAGGCCACATAAATTCCGTGGGGCCATTAGAGATCACCTAGTCTAGCTCCATCATTTCACAGACAGGGAGACTGACTTGCCCAAGGTCACCACACCAGGCAATGGCATTTCCCCAACCCCTGAGCCAGAGCTCTTTGCTGCTGTGCTGCCCCACCCTGTGGAGAGAACAGTGAGTCTCCACCATGCTGAGCACACACTGCAACGATTACCTGCTGGTTCTCAATGTTCTATCCTTTCCTTGTGAATTACTCCCCATTTGGAAATGAGCACATGTAGTGGGGTGAAGCAAGCATTCCAGAAGGTGAGGTGCTTGCTATCCTCTGGCCTAGCTGTGGGGCTGAATGGGAGGTGGCGGAGTTTATAAATACTGCTGTGCTGCATTCAGATGAACGCAGCTGGAAGCGGAGCTCCAGGAGCCCCCTCTTGAGCTGCTCAGGCTCCAGGAAGAGGTCAGGAGCCACAGAATGGTCAAGCAGCCAGACAACCATGTGGGACTGCAAATGAGCAGCTCACCTGCACACACACCAGCCACCAAGGGTTGGAACCTTCCAGTTCTGCTGAACAGATCAACTAGAACCTTGTCCCCCGCCTGAGCCAGCGCCGCACCCCTGAGACAGGCCGCCTATCAACAGAGGCCATCGCTCCCTGGAGAGCAGGAAGCACCAGTCAGCTCCCAAGGCTAACTTTCAGAGACTTAACCAACGGTTTATGGTTGCCTAGGGCTCTGGGACCACTGTGAGAAACGCTAGGGGCTGGCTGCCCTGAAAACTGCACCTTCTCACAGAATTCAGGGGATTCTTTAAGAGCTAGAGAAAGGACAGCAGGTGAGTCAAACCTCTCCCCCAAAAGCCCCCAGCCTAGGGGCCGGCCCGGTAGTGCAGCGGTTAAGTTCACACGTTCCGCTTCTCAGCGGCCCGGGGTTCACTGGTTCGGATCCTGGGTGCAGACATGGCACCACTTGGCAAAAGCCATGCTGTGGTAGGTGTCCCACGTATAAAGTAGAGGAAGATGGGCACGGATATTAGCTCAGGGCCAGTCTCCCTCAGCAAAAAGAGGAGGATTGGCAGTAATTAGCTCAGGGCTAATCTTCGTAAAAAAAAAAAAAAAAAAAACCCAGCCTAGGGCTCTTTTCTGGGCCCCACTCCACCTCTCCCATAAACATTTTACAAGTTACTTTTCTACATCTGACAGCAGCCCACAGTCATAAAGCAAACAATGGCTCAAAGGTCTGTTGTGTAAGGCTGGCCTGGGGACACTGGATTACCTTAACATGGCTAAGAGTCAGGAGAACCCTGTCCAGATCCCAGAGAGAGATCACGGCTGGCACGGAAGCCAGGGGCCACAGGAAGAATCCCACCTCCTCCACTGACCTCGTCCCCTTCTTGTTGGGCACTGAGTATGGGCGGAGAAAATCCAGCTTGCTCTTGCTGATGACACAGAGATCAATGTTACTTCCAGACCCCAGGTCATTGAAGATGCCAGCTGCAATGGCTTCACTCACCAGCTTCTTGGCTTCCTCCTCCTGAAAAAGAGAATGGTGACAATCATGTCCACAGCGGAACTGAGGGCCTGCTCTCACGTCCACAGAGCACTTTCGGCAGCATGCACAAAATCACCTGCGAGGGAGGCATGCTGTTCAGTGCCCGTTGGATGGACGAAGAAAAGGCCTCAAAGGACCTCAGTGATTTGCAGAAGCTTCCTCAGCCCGTAGAGCAGGACTCAGGCCTCTCAAACCCTTATGCTTGCATCCCCTCTCCAACACGCTGCTTCACATCAGACAACTGCCACGTAACTGAGGACTGGGGGCTAACAGAGCAATTCAGCCTCTAAAACAGAGGTCAGTAAACTTTTCTTGTCAAGGGCCAGGTAGTAAATATTCTGGGCTTTGTGGATATACAGTCTCTGTCGTAACTACTCAACTCAGTCATGGTAGCACAAGACAGCCACAGACAATACGCAAACAAACGTGTGTGGCTGTGTGCCAATAAAACTTTATTAACAAAAACAGGTGGTGAGCCAAATCTGGCCCATGGGCTGTAGTTTGCTAACTCCTGATAAAAATGTCTAACAATGGTTGGAACCTGCTTTCTGGAAACATAATGAAGAAAGTCAATATTATGGGGGAAAAAACTAACACCAAAACACGACAATAGTTCTGGGAAAATGGTGGCAGAACCAATGAGGACACTTCTTGCTCAAGACAATTTATCACCTCCCACTGACGAGCCTCCATGTTTGCTGAAGTGATTCCTTTCTTTAAATCACTCTCCCTTCTATTTCTCCTTTAAGAAGCAAGTCTAAGTCCCCAAGAGTTACTGGTGAAAAAGTGGATTAATTCATTTCTTATCCAAAAGGCCTATCACACGCCAGGTCCAATGCCAGGAGATAGGGCCAAAGAAATGGATGAGGCCCCACGGTTCCCGCCCTGCAGGTACTTGGAGTCCACTGGGGGCATAAAACCCAAGTAACTACAATACAGTGTGATAAGAGCTAACAGAAAAAGCTCTGGGCACACCAGCTGGAAGGGCTGAAAGGTCACACACCAGAAACTCAGAAAACGGCAGTAAAACAGAAGGCAGGCAGCAGAGGCAGCAAGGTGGGACCTGGGGAACACCAAGTTCAAACTCTTTATGCAACAAGGGCAAAAATGAACCAATCTCCCAAGGAGGGTCCTCTAACTTGTGCTGCAGTCCCTTCCCACTCCACTGCGACATGAGAATCCACAAGCCTGCAAGCTGAACTAAAGAGCTCCTCCAAGTAACACCCTTTGAGAAACCTGACTCCCCACCCCAAGCTGCAGCCTGAGAGCATCAACCGGCCAATTCACTGACTTCCAGCTGTGGGAAGATGTGAGGGACCACTCAGGGCTCCTGCTCCTCTGCCTGCCATAAGCCAGGAAGTGGGATTCCAGTGACATGAGCACCCTCTACAGCCTGAGAGAAGGATAGAGAAGGCTCTGCTGGATGTGGGATCCTCTGCAACCCAGCAGCAAGGCTAGGAGTCATTCGGAACTTTATCCCACCGGGTTTTCTCACTTCCTCAGTGGCACCTATGTGGGGCCGACGAAGCCAGTTATTCTCTTGCGCATATACAGCCTCGTAAGAATTCATTCAAACAGGATCCTCTACTTGGGAATTCTCTCCTGGACTCACCGCAGTCCCCGAGGCCAAAAGCCTTACCAGAAACCAGTGAAAGTGGAAGCAAAGAAAGCACCCTAGAGAAGGAGATGGCTGCTGCGGCTGCTGCCACACAGAGAGAAACAGCAGCCACTAACTTAACAAATGCAACCTCATTCCGACTTGATCTTGTTAAACGACCCTAGACACGCGCGTGTTGTGTGTGAGTGCAGGGGGCACCTGCTTATTCCCCTGCTCCTGACCCACCATCTCTTTTCCCCTTCTCTTCTCTGCTGTTTTCCATCTCCTTCGCTTTGCCATCGCTGCTTTTCTCATCACCACCACTTTGAGCCAGCCAACAGTACCCAGGGAGCGTCACAAATCCTGTGGGCAACACTTGGGCCTGCAGAGCTAAATTCCCCAAGTTATTTTATATTTGGGGGTGGGGATGGGGGAGACTTAGAGGCATCTGAAATATGCACATGATATGAGGCGTGCAGAGCTAATGTCAATCAATTAGAACTGGCACATAGATACCAGGATGCTGACAGTGCTAAGATTATAGCTGAATCTTCCTCTATTTTGCAAACATTCTACAACGTGAGTAAACTTACAAACTCAAAAATGTGCAAACTTTGACAACCAGAAGGACCTACAACTAAAATATACAACTATGTACTGGGGGAGCTTTGGGGAGAAGAAGGGAAAACAAATGTGCAAACTTTGAAATGGACTATGTAGAGCTTGATCTCCTCATAAAATTATGGTATATGCTGTTATTTAAGTGTGACTGCCTTTAAAAACTGGGAATTTGCCCTTTAAATTCCTTTCCTCCCCACCAATTCTAGGGAAGGTCATTCGTTAAGGAAGAAAATCTCACATCCCAGGTCTTCCCCGTCCCACCCCTCCGACACCAGGACCGAAGATGCTGTGAAATGGAATGAGCTGTACGTTCTACTGGGCGCCTGCTGTGATGAGCCAAGGACCAAGTCCAGCACTCTGGTGGCCATCATTCTTGCCCCCGCCCACAACCGTCTTTTGGGGTTGCTATCGTCAGAAACTATGGCTCAGAGTCAATGCCTCGCCCAAAGTCACACAGCTAGTAAACAGGAAGACGTCTCCTTCAGGCTCCAGAGCCGGAATGCCACAGCGCCACACCAGCTCACAGGGAACTATCTCAGCTGTGGGCTGGGGGCTCCTTGGCAAGTACAGGACAGAGGACAGCAGCTCCCTGATTCATTCAGGCTATGTCACTCCCCCATCACCAAGGATCTCCAGAACCTGGGCAAGTTTAAGAGAAGGAGGATGGTTGCCAATTTCTCTTTGGGTCACCTAGCAGCTCCTCTGACAGTCATTTCCATGGTGGGGGCAGGAGGCCCTGTGTTTCCAAGACTGCCCACAGATGGCCACCTAAATGTTTCTACCCTGTAACATGGCAGAGATCAATATAAAAAGATCCAAGGTCTTATTTCACCTATCTCTCACCCCCACCAAAACCCTCAAAATGCAAGTAGGGTAAAAATCACCAAGACTCTATTGTCTACCCATTACTTACAGAGTTAACGTCTTCAACAAATATTTACAGGCACCTACTACGTTCCAGGAACTGCTTATGTCGAATACTGTCTTTTACCATAGTATTTCCATATCCAGAATTCTAGTCACATATGCAAATATGCTACTGGGCATATTCATACTGTGTTTTCTTTATAGTAGAATTTCACAATTAAACAACTCTTGTCTTTAACACGTGCTACCAAATATTTAGGAAAACTATCAAGAAAAACCACAAACTAAAAGCAAGAGGCGAGGAAACACCACATTTTCATCTGTGTCTGGCCCACGATAAACGCAGGAAGCACCGTTCCTTCCTTTCACAGGGAAACCACACCTCCCTCTTCTGGAAGATGTGGAGTGACCCGAGCTCTGAGCAGCATCTGCCTGGGGACAGCTACTCCAGAGGGGCTCTGACGAGGGCCCTGCAGAGCCCTGAACCCAGCTGGTCAGGCCCAGGTGTGATGTCCTCCCCTAGCCAGCTGCTCATGGATTTCCATTGCTAGTCACAAGGGAACTTGGAATCAGTGTGTTGATGGATTAGCAGAACTCATCCTGGCTACCAGAAAAATGGTCCTCCAGGCCAATGGCAGCTTCCTTTTACTTTGAGATGCTCAGCCAAAAGACCACCATGACCCCGGTGATCAAAAGGTAGTTGGGGAACCTAGGTTCAAGGTCATCTGGCAGATGTGGAGGCAGACAGACTGGGTTTGAATCCCCAGTTTCCCACTTATTGCTGTGCAACCTTGGGCAAGTCACTTTACCTCTCTGAGTTCACTGTCCTCTGTAATAGAGTGATGATAAATTAGGATTTATCACAAAATTGCTGCAAGAATTAAAAATAAAGTATAGAAAGCACCTACTATAGTGTCTGGCATGTAGATGCTGCTTAATAAATGGTAACTTATTTAATAAAGCAAGCCAGAGGGCTCCTTGAGACACAGTTTAGCTCTAAGCAGTGCCTGCCTGTACCAAACCCCAGGCCAGGAGGAGGAGGTCCAAACAAACCTGCTGACAAATCCTCACACAGTGCCATGGAGAAGCTCCTATAATAATTAATCCAAGCAAAAAGCACACTCCCTAAAAGTTTGGAGAATATAAAAGGAGCACTTCCTGCTTTATGGCTACAAAGACCAAACTAACTGGGAATATCAGTCCCCCGGGCCACCCCTGCTTCTTAAATGAGATTACAATAAGAGTGATGTACTGTACCACAAGTCAGCTGTGACAAGCAGCACTTTATAGAGCTATCTGTTTGTCTCCATCACCGCATCGCACAATGTGTCCCTGGACTCCAATGTGCAGCTCCATTTACCGCTACATGACAAATGGGCAGCACTTGTAAAAGGCACAAAGAGGTCCACGTCGGCCATGTAATGGTCACCACAGCTGTACCCGAGTGCTTGAGGGGACAAAACAGACCCCCAAGTTCATTAAACTGACCAGTAATGGATCTTTCAAAAAGTGCCTTAGGAATCGTACAGAAAAGGCTAAAATAAATAACTCAGCATGGAAGGCTAATCTGAAATGGTGTTTGATAAATTATTTATAACACAGGCGATTGTCTGCATTTAATATTGGAGCTACTAGTAGCATCTTTAAAAGATGATTTATGTGTTGTAATGCTATTAAACTTTATATTGGCCCACTGCTGGCTATAAAGTCTGCTGAGATTTAGAGAATGAGTTTTAAACTGTCACTGCAGCATCACAGGAGATGGAGGCCGTATTAAATCTTTACTTTAAACCTGTTATCTAGAGAGTTGCATTTTGTAGACACTCACAAACTGATAGATTACCTCGGCATGCGCTATGGTGCAGGCCCAAAATAGTACTGCAAAGAAACTTCTCCACATTATTCTCGTCCACAGCTACAATCGAATTTCTCTTCTCACTTAAGCGGTTTCTAGATTGGGAATGTCACCAGAGTAAAATATGGGTGCCCAGCCAATGGGCGCCCTGGACAGTTCAGCATCAAATTAATAGTCTTTAAATAAACCCTCTCCGTTCAACTGCTCAGTTCCGCATTCTCAGCAGTGCTTTGCTCATGCTGGAGGCAGGCAGAATATTAAATATGCATTTGACTGAAAACCTAACACTATTTTAAATACAACTGTGGAACATGAAAATATGTGTATCTGGCAAGTCATTTGAAAAAAATCAATTTGTAACTTGTTTTTTTAATTCTTTAAAAAGAAATTAAATTCATTATTTGCTGGAAAATATATTCCATTTATGTAGCAGAATCACTGACATTAAGGAGTTGAAAAAGGAAGAAATCTTCAGCCTTTTCTGTGAAGAATAGAGCTTTCCTGGCTCTCGTTTTCCTGGGCATTGAAGAGGTGTCCCTTTGCCTTCTGTCCCATGGTCACGTCAGGAGTCAAGGGACAGTGGCTCTCCTACCTTTGCTCAAGGGTAATAAGGATGTGGGTGGCAGCACAGCTGAACTCGCACACAACTTTCATCAATTTTCCTATTTACTACCAAATCTACAAGGACCATTTAGTTCGTGACAGTTTGCACCTTTACTCAACAACTAAGGATTTTACTCAAGAAGAATGAAGTAGTCCAAATTGATCTTGGAAAATCCACATATCTTTTGTCAGTAGGATCTGAAACAGCAAAAAATGCCATTGCTCTGATGATCTCAGCAGAGCAGATCAAAGTCTGGGTGTGACAAGAGTTTGGACTCCAAGAAGAGGACCAAAACCATGTCTCCATCTCTGTATCCCAGGCGCTAGCAAGTGCTTAGCACGGACATCAACAAATGAAAAATGAAAAACTGAATCAACGTCAAATGCACTCATGGCTTTGCCAAACTAAGAGACGAAATTAATTATGAGACACATAGATACCAAAATGGGATAATTCCAAAACTGCACCAGTCACAAGTGGGGACCAGGAAACAAAAGCACTCAAAGCCAGTTCAACACTCGCAAGGAAGAGGTTTAAGCACAATGTTCTGGGGCGGCCTGTCGACATGCTGAGGTTCTGACTATGCCACCGATGCGGCCTGAAGGAGTCATTCACAGCCGATGGTTGAATAAAATTTAAAGAGCTCAAAAATGTGTTTAAAACAGTCCCCCCAAAAGCAGTATGCTTCCTGCACTTTGTAAGAGACCGGATGCATCCCATGTGTAGCCACATATTTTATAGAGGAAAAGGTTAATTTTTTTTCAGACTGGGCTGTGTGACAAATGCAAAGTTGTCTGAGTTTTTGGCTTGAGCTGTTCGGGTAAACACAGTCTGCCTGTGTGAACACCTGGGAATTGTTGGGTGCAACTGACATGCAGCTGGTGCTGAGTGCCCAGAGCAGGGAGTGAGGTGAGTGACGGTGTCTCTACCATCTCTACCAAGATGGCGCTGCCAATTCTTCCCTCGATAGCCTTTTCTGGCGCCCAGCATCTGGGTGATGCGAATAGTGAAGGGCAAACATGCTGTGAGTGCAGGAGTGACTAAAGGGGTTTTCAGCAGGGATGGGAAGGAGTGTTCATGTTCAAGGAACTGCCAAGCAAGTCACTGCCAACGTGGCCTGTCCCAGATCACTGAAGGACGCAAATGCCTGATCACAACTCAGGCTGAGAAGAGGAGAGGTCCGAGGCTGCACAACCGCAATGAGGCAGAAAAGGCGGCCACAGAGCACTGCAGAACAAGAGCTGGGTCACTCATGAACGCAGTACTTAACTCTCGCTGAGCCACAGCGTGCCCGTCAGAAGACCGGAATAATGCCTCTGTCCAGGAGCTGATGGGAGGAATAAAGGGACAGGAAGCGTCCTTGACACACAGATTTTACAAACAGAAGTGTTAGCAAGTTCTAGGAGAGAAGGAAAGAGGCAAGGGTGTGAGAGAACTTGTAACATGGGCACCCGCCACATCCCTGCGTCTGAGCCAACACTTATGTTACTTATTTAATCCTTATAACCACTGCCGTACAGCTGAGGAAACTGAAGCTCTAGAAAGGCTGGCTGATGTGCTCAAAGGCACGTGGCCATGTGCAAGTGGGAGTCGAGGATCCGTGCCAAGTTAGTGCCTGGCATCACCAAAGTCCATGTCTTCCTATCACACCACAGGAAAATCAGTGGTGGGCAAGAGGTTTTGCTGGATTCTGAGAGAGCGAAAGGAAGGAAAAACACCTAAGCTTCCAGAGGGAAAAGGACCAAGAGAGACGGGAACATATTGCTTTCCACAAGGAAAAGAAATCAGCGTTCACAGCATATGTGTATACAAATATATATTTCCAAGGCTGCATTGAATCAAATATAATCAGAGAAAAAAACAAGAAAGACTGGGGTTAAAGATAGCGTGAGAAATATGCTCAACAATCCTCCAAATGAAAACCAAGCTGCCCCAGGTAGTAATAAGATCTTAATAATATTTCTCTCTCTCCATAAAACAATGTGGTCAGTGATAACTTTGCCAGCATATTCCTGGAGATGCTGAAAGGGCTATCACCTGAAAACGGGGGGAAATGAAGTGAATTTGCTCCTTGGGTCACAACAAAAATAAAAAAGAAGAGCCACGTTCACACTGGACCTATCCATCTCCAAGTCTGGAGGATGGAAACCCACTGCAGAGTGCAGGGTACATGAGAGGTGGCTATTATGGGAACTGTATTATACTGCATGATCCTGCTCCTACAGCCCCATAAGGATTAGGAAGGATTGGAAGGAGAGCCAGGCACGCAGAGAGCGCCCTTATTCTAGGAAGTTTAAAGATGGCCACATACGAAGCAAATTTCAAATGATGCAAAACCCTTGAAAGAAATGTAGCATTTACTAATGCTCTGATACTAATATGCTCCACAGACACTGTGCTAAACACCGGGAGAAGGTCTGAACAGACACAGACCCTACCCACGAAGAGTTAAGAGTCCAGAGGGGACACAAGCAGAAAGCTCACTGCAATAAGCTAAGAGTTATTAAGAGGCAGCCCTGACAATGAGACTACGGGTGTACAGAGGTCTCATGGGGCACAGGTGAAGAAGACTGGGCTGAGTCCTGACATCCAAGTAAATGGTAGCCAAGCCAAAGGACAGAAGTGATGGCAGGAGTAAAGCTGTGAAAATGGGAAGAAGAAAGGTGTGGTCAGGTAGGTAGTTCAGTGTGGCTGAGTACCTGAGAACCTCATGGGCCATCCAGAGAGCCAGCCCTTCAGACTAGGCAGTGGGAAGACGTGGGAAATTTTAAGCTGCTGAATTAGTACTTAGTTGGATTTGTGCTTTTTGAAATTACAATCTGGAAGCAGTGGGAGAGGAGAGGCCAAAGGCAGGCAATAGGAGAGCAGATGATTCTAACAGTCCCAATGAGAGATGGTGGTAGGCCAGCAGGGGCAGGAAGGAGCATCGACAGGACTGGGAGGCTGGACGTGGGAGAGGAGGAAGCAGCAGTCAGGTGGGAATGCAGGAGACGGAGAAGCAGGGGCTGCCACCTGGACTTCAGCATCAGTCACGGGCACTGACCAAACTGAACAAACTCGGCCTTCCCAGAAAGGCCTTTTGTAACTTCTTGGCAGCTATTTTTCTGGTGGGTTGATGGGAGACAATGATTAACTTAATTATATATTCTAGACGCTGGTAAGCTTCTGCAGTAGGCACACTAAAGGGTGTCACCAAAAAGGAACAAGACAAAGGTAGAGCCAGGGAAAGTATACCGAGGTCGCTCTGGAAAAAAAAAGACCTAGGCTGTAACCAACTTGTAAATGCCAGTTCATTGGCACTGGCTCTCAAAATATGTCATCTGGCCTCTGGAATGTGGTAGAAAGAGTATAAGGGATTGGTTAACAATGGGGAAAAGAGCCGAAAGCATGTAAAGAAAGCAGCTCTAAGGGAGGATCCTGGTCATGAGGGTTTGGCCATGTGCAAAGTAATGAGGAAGCAGAAGTGGACACGCCCAAGTAAAGCAGACCCTTGAGAGGAGATGGGGGCTAGGAGGGAGCAAAGAATTTAAAAGAACCAAGAGATCCAGCTATGAATCTAGTCCTGTTACTTACAAGCTATGTGACCCTGGTGGTAAAGTCACTCAACATTTTTAAGTCCCAACTTCCTCATCTGCAAAAGAGGCCTAAAAGCCTACAGCACCAGGGTGGTCGTGAGGGCTAAACGAAGTACTCTATGCACTGAAGAAGCTGCTAGCACAGGGCCTGGTATGCAGGCAGCCCATGAAAGATGCTAACCTGATCCAATCTACCCCTTTCTCTAATGGTCACAAACACGGTTATCAAAAGCCTAGCTTCCAGAACTACCACTGCAACGGGCAACTGAGAATAACTCAGTACTTTGGTTTTCTGACTCCCAGTTCAAAGCAAATCAATGATGAAAGGAGTCATTACACTGCAAAGGAAATTCAAACTAATGCCATAAAACCCTGTGTTCACATGCGCATCTTCCATACAGAATTTACTCCTATGTCAATAAGAAGTGTGTGAAGTAGCACATTTTCATGTATTATATTTCACTAGCAATTGTATCCTAAAAGAAGGCAGGAAGAGAACTTACGTTCACTGTGTGCAGGCACTGTGCCAAGTACATTATTCCACTTACTCTTCCAAATAACCCTTTAAGGTAGGCACTACCTTATGCCCACTTTAAAAATCCAGGAAACCAAGGCTCAGAGGGCAAGTGACTAACTCAAAGGCATGCGGCCGACAACCGAGATTCAACCGAGTTTTGTCTGACCCCAGAGCCCACATTTGTTTCACTCAGGACAGCAGAACCTCAAAACAATTAGTCTCCAAAAAAGTAATGATGCTTGTCTAGTCCTTAGATGTAACTGATAAATCACTCATGGGTTTACCTTTTTAAGGCAGTTTACCTCTAAAATTGTTTAAAGTTGCAAATATATTGCTTAAATAATGATACTCCATCATTCCCTTATTCATCTGGCTTGTTACACGTGGTAAACTTAAGGATATTCTAATGAATTTCTCCAATACAGAATGTACACTCATCAAACGCCAAAGCAAAAGCCGAGCAAATTCATGGCATCAGTGCTACATCCCAGTGTGTACATTCCCCCAAAACACACACAAAACCTCTCAGCAAACAGAATGAGTCCAACTGTCTTTAACCACCCTGTATATGTCAATGAAAAAGATACCATTTAATTTAATTTTCCCATCAGGCCATTTGTTGATTGTAAATATTAACTAAAACTGACCAAGGAAAGGCAAGTGCACTTTAATTTTCCTTTAACACTGTGGGGAAGGAGTGGTGAGAGGCTAAGTGCAAACTTTTGTTAAGCCTGCCTGCAGTGGACAAACACGGTCCTCCTAACACGCCCTTCAAGTGCCGCCTATGCCCATCCTGAGATAGAGTTTTGTATTTTATAAAGGGGGCCACAGGGATGACACCAGAGGCAAAAATCAGTCTTCCACCCAGACCTCTGCAAAGCCATGTGGGCACTTTCCACTGGACCCCGTTTTTACTCCTCTATCACCCCAAGTCAATATACCTGAGTTAAAATAAACCAATGTACTTGTCAAGGAACCAAAGTTAATGAATCCTTAGATGTGTTTAATATTCTGATGTCACTGCAGTCCTCATCTTAGGAAAACTATATTCCCACACAGGAGGATGGCGACTGCGAGGGCGACAGTGTCCCACAGATACAATGTTCATTGCAAACATTTTCAAAAATCTGTACTACCAGGTGGAATTTTAAAATACCTATTTAGCACAACTTCATATTTTTAAAAATTTTTGTTTCTGCACAATTTCAGGGTTAGGGGAGAGGGGTATAAATTACCTCACAAAAACCCACAAGTCACATTATTTGTTAAGGTTAAAACTTTAACTACCTTCCTGAGGTATGCTGCTGGGCTCTCATTACAGCAGGTAATCCCACATTCCGCCACGCACAACACACTAAGTACCAGCATCTCCCAATTACACTGCCACGTAAATCTCAAAGGACATCTGAAAAGCCTACACAGCTCCTGCACCCACTGCCGAAACACAGCCACCTCTAATGGAATGTGGCAGCTTTCTAAACTAAATATTCACACGCAGGGACAGGGAGGCGAAACTCGGCCTTATCCCACACTGAAGAGCAGACGCTAATTACAGGGCCACACTGACTCGGGAAATGACCACCCAGACAACTTGAGACACTGTCTGGAGTTTCGTTTTCCTATTTCCAAATATGTTCAGCTGTCCAAACTTCCAGGATTACACAACTGAGAGAGAGGACGTTAGGGCAGGAGCCCCCAGGCCTTTGTACCTGACGCCCCCATCTAGAAGGGTCTCCTCTCGTCTTCAGGTTCCCTGTTCCACTCCTTCCTCAAACCCCAAGACCAAAAAACTCGTGAGGAGTCACACGCTGTGAGGCCACCTTAAAGTCCCCAGGACAGAGCACATCAACTCTCCTCTGTGGCACCTCTATGCCCCCCTTCTGGGTGCCGTTTTCGGACTTTTTACCTCAGACTTTCAACAGTTGTTTGTGGGCCTGTCCACCCTACTAGGCTGTAAATGTCACTAAGAAAGGCACCATGTCTCATAACTAGGAACAGAGCTTGGCACCCAGTTAGAGATCAGTAAAACTCAAGTGAATGGAACCCAAGGTCACCTTACATATCTCAGACGGACCCTCATCTATGAATAGTTTACAAAGGCCTTAATGGCAACTCCAGTGGGGACGCAGGTGTGCTTCTGATGGTGTGAGCACCAAGAAGCTTCTGGTTTCTTTGCCCACTCCCCTTCTACCTTTGCCAGTTTTGATGTGTTGCAGAGATTTTTGAGAAAGCACCTTTTTTTAAAGCCTTTATAATATCAGAAGGTATCCAGGGTCTATTTGTTCTTACCGTAATCATTTGGCTATTTTTGGAACTGTTTTCACCTCGGCTAGCAAAACCTAGACTTGATATAGGCTGTGATGCAAAAAAATCACTGTCATAATAGTAGTAATGGCTTTGAAATATCTCATCTAAGCCAACTTTACTCTCATGCCTCTTAAGAATTGCCAATTCCGTCAAATATTGGCAGTTCCATTTATTCAGATCTTCCGATACATAAAATTTGCTGACTTTTCCCCCTTTGAGTTGATACAGATATATGAAAACTGTGAAGCTTTTTTTTTTGGCTAGAAATGAAACTTCTCTGCCTGTGCAAATTATAGGGGCATTTTTAAATTACCATATGTTTTAGATCAGAAGGTAAAAACAGTACAGCAGCCCATGAAAACTTTCCAGCCCGTGAAAGCTGACAATTAACTCAGTGAAATGCAGCTCGGGCCCCTCAAGAACTCCCACCCTTATAGGTAGCAGTCCCATTTAACATGTAAATATCCTGCGTTAGTAAGTTTACCATTTTTATTTTACGGTCGTTTACCTGTGCCATGTAAATGTAGATAGATACCACATTTGGATATTTAGCCCCAAATGTTATTTTAAACTTAATTTTTCCATAGAGCTATATGATTTTAAAAAAATAAGAAGAAACTTTCCTAAAATTCTGAATCACACTTCAGTGTATATTAACAAATGTGTACTGTTTGGCTGCTTTGCACACCCACATGCCCACCACCTCCCCCTTTCTGATATCGCACACCACACAAGTATAATAAACCATGTTAATATTTCATACCACTGTGAAATATGCTGGAGTATCAATTCAACATCTGCTGTCTTTAGGGTCCGGGAGTCCCGCAGAGACACTTTCAATTTGTAATTGAGTTCTATGCTGAATTAATCAGCAGTTTATCTTTTTTACTAAAATAACGTCTTCACCACTAACCCAGATTTACATTAACAATTTATGCCAAATTACCTGCCAAGGCAAAACTTATAAGATTCTAAGCTACCATCCAGTAACATTCAGTCCTATATTTCATTTCTTATATTTTTCTAACCTATACACAACAAAAGTGGAAATCCATTGTTCAAGAGCTTGTGAGCCTCTAACCACAGAAGACCTCTTGGATTCCCGACACAGGGTCTCACTCTTGACAGTGAAATTTGGGGGGCCACTGTTCAATAAGTGGTGATGATTCAAAATGTTTACAAAATAAGACTTCTAGAATGAAATGAAATCGGTGAATAATAAAAGAGCTTCTTTTCTTTCTTTTCCCAAGGAGCTATGGCATTCCAAATCTTGGCTTGGCTTGAGTAACAGAAAATGACAACCTAGATAAAGGGAGCATTTTTAGTGGCTTAAATTATGTCCCTGAGACCCAAATTAGCAAAGGCAACTCAATTTGATAAGAGATGGATAAAGAAGTCCATTTTCTCTTGGATACCATGATGCAGAATATTTTATTAGCAATAAGATCTTCCTTTTAATTCTATCTCTATAGCTGAAAGTCACTCAGCATTTATTTCTATTCCATATTACCCCCGAATCTCGCTCTTGCCTCTCTCTGATTAAACAGTCTCTGGTCACAGAGAAGTTACATTTTGCCTGCTGCATCTTTGCCACAGGTGCAGCAAGCAATATACTTTGTGAAACATTTCTCCTATATGGTATATTTTCCCTTACATTTCACAGTTATAGGAAGTATGTAAAGTGAAAACATTTCAAATGGAACACCTGCTCCAAAGAAATGTATCATAAATAATTACCTATCTAGTATGGAGTAAAATAAATCCTTCTTTTCAATCTACTTTGCCCATAGCTGTATAAGGGATTTCCACCATCATACAGAATGGCCTCTTTCAATACTAACTCTGGATTACAGCCCCAAGTGTAATGTCGTGCAATCAGTTGGTACTCCATAAAGGATCTGCCAACTGATTATATAAGAAAATGAAATTCAGTGTTTACAGAGCAGGGTAGAAGATACAGAAAAATTTTTGCACAGAAATATTTTTGACAGAAAAATCAACAAAGAATTCTCAAAGTCAATAACTACAGCAGTATACCACTTGTAGTACTTTCATTATGCCTCAAAAAATTGGAAATACACAGCTTCAAACTTTACACAAGGTCACTTTCCTAAAATTTGTTGATTCTCAAATTCCAGAGGCCAGGCCCCCAGAGAAATCCATTCCCAGCTCAGTGGAGATTGTGGTAAACTATACCTTTCTTCCAGGCCTCCTCCCATTGAACCTCCTTATACTTCCTAAGAATAAATGGGAAGAATAAGACACACTTTCTAAAATTTCTTTCACCCCTTGCCCGAAATATCCCACTTTGAACTTCAACTTTTATCAAAGGTAGGATACAATGGCAAAGGTGGAAATGATAACCAGCCACCACCATTAACTGAGGCTCTGGAGATACAGAGACAAGGAAGACACAGACTCGGCCAGAGGCAGAGATATTTAAATGGCCATTCTAAGTCAAGGAAGACTAAGGAATCCTAGAGAATCAAAGGGAGAGAAGCAATTACATATGAAATCCCAAACTCTGTACAGTAGGGAGCAAAGTCTTGCTCTTGAACATCAGGTGAAAGACCCAAGAAAACTTCCATTTGCCCCATAATATAAACCACCACAGGGGCCGGCCCCATGGCCAAGTGGTTAAGTTCATGCGCTCCACTTCGGCGGCCCAGGGTTTCGCTGGTTCGGATCCTGGGCTCGGACGTGGCACCGCTGGTCAAGCCATGCTGAGGCGGCATCCCACAAAGCACAACCAGGGGCACGCACAACTACAACATACAACTATCTACTGGGGGGCTTTGGGGAGAAGAAGAAAAAAGACAAAACAGAAGATTGGCAATAGTTGTTAGCTCAGGTGCCAATCTTTAAAAAAAAACACAAAATGACAGTGTAAGCAAGAAGATCCAAGGAAGTAACCTTAAATCAAGAAGTCACCTTCTAGCACCTACAACATGACTGACAAACATTAATGTACAACTGAAATTTCACAAGATTGTAACCTATCAATAACTCAATAAAAAAGAAAAGAAAAAAAAAAAAAAAGAAGTCACCTTCTACTTCTCCAAAGTCGGCCCACCGGTGGGTTCAAATTCAGGAGAACAAACCCAGTTTTTAAAAGGAGGACAACTCAAAATATCTGGCACTGGCGAGAAGCTTTAACCATCAACAGTGTCTTCTCATTATCATTTATTCTAAAGCTTTAAGGGCCATTCTCCAACTCACCCACTGAACCATAAGGCCAACTTTACTATCTGTTCATTTGTAAAATTAACTGTTTAACTCCACTGGAAATCACTAATAAGAATAATTCTAATCAGGGTTCCAGAGATTATATCTTTGGGTTTTGACATCTCTAAAAACTAATGCTTTACATTAAATACAACCACAGAGAAAATTATTGGGGAAAATTAACACATTTTTTGATCCCAACAATAAAGACACAATTTACTACATCTAATGCTTCAGGTCTTAAGGAAAGCCAATATGCAGAATTATGACCAAAAGCAAATGACAGAAACAGCCTCAGGGAGAGCCTCTAAAAGGGACCTTTCAATATTTAAACAATTGTACAACCAACTCAATTAGTGCCCAAATCCAGTGCATAAGAAAGTTTGTCAGGGGTTTCAATAGTTCCATCTCAACATCGTCATAGTTGCATTAGTTCTTAATAAATAAGGAACCCATCAAAACCACAATGAGATACCAACTCACACCCACCAGGATGGCTATAATCAAAAAGACAGATAATAAGTGCTGGCGAGGATAAGAAATTAGAATTTTTATACATTGCTAGTGGCCAAGCCACTACTGGAAACCAGCCTGGCAGTTTCTCAAAAGGTTAAACACAGAGATACCACAAGAACCAGCAATTGCACTCCCAGGTATATACCCAAGAGAAATGACAACGTATATCCACAGAAAAACTTGTCCACAAATGTCCACAGCAGCATTATTCATAATAGCCAAAAGTGAAAACAATCCAAATGTCTATCACCTAATGAATGGATAAATAAAATATAGTATAGCTATACAATGGAATACTATTCAACCATAAAAAGGAATGAAATGCCAATATATGCTACATTGATGAAATATTATGAAAATATTATAAGTTAAAGATGCCAGTCATAAAAGACCACATATTGTATGATTCTTGTCATATGAAATGTCCAGAATAGGTAAGTCTATAGAGACAGAAAGCATATTAGTTGTTGCCTAGGGCTGGGAGGGTTGGGGTAAATGTGGAGTGACTGCTAATGGGTATGGCGTTTCTTTTGAGGGCAACGAAAATGTTCTAAAATTGATTCAGATAGTTGTACAACTCTGTGAATTTACTAAAAACCCTTGAGTTGTACACTTAAAGTAGGTGAGTTGTATGGACATAAATTATATCTCAATGAAGCTGTCATTAAAATAATAAGCTGTCCAACATTTTTAGACCAGAGGACCTAAAAAAAGTGAAAACATCTAGTGACATGTCACAAGTCAATCAAAGAACTCACATTCTAATTTTTTAAAAGCTGGAGATCACAATAAACAAAAATATCAGCATAAATCCTTAAAAGTATTTACCAAGAAAGAATTTCAGCTCTAACTATATATTTTCCCCCAGACATACAAGGTACCTAAAGAGATGTAGCAACCAGACAAACATAACCTTAAAATCTAAAACTCAGGAAAAGTGAGTCAAGCTCAGCTCATTAAGCTGACACCTATTAAAGCGCTACAAGAAAAACAGTCTTAAAAACCACCAATCTCAATACAGACAGGAAAATTGCTGTTTATGATAGCTATCGAAGGTCAGGTTTTTGCTTTTTTTAAATTTTGCATTTACTTAAAACTCTGTTTGATGCCAACAGGGTTCAAGTCGCACAGGAAGGAGCTTCGGCCAAACAGTGATAGTCTTCCTTGATCTCCATTGTCTGCTGTGTGGGTTCCGCCAGCAAACCTCCCAGCAAGTGGTCACCTTCCTATGGAGTCATTAAACCCCTGAATGTCAGCTGGTGGGATTAGCCAGCAGCTTCCACACCTGAGCCCTGGTGGCAGGGACAGAGGCATTTGGATCAAGATCACTAATGAATACAGAATTCATATGCCGCTTGTCAGGGCTCCTGAGCTCAGAGTCGCACAGATGCAACCTAAATAAGACAGAGGACAGAACAATTGTTGACGAAGATTAAAAAGTTTTGGCAGTTGGGGAAAAAAAGAGCACCTCATTATTCAAATATGATAGTCTCACTTACTTTTTTTTATTTTTGTTCAAGTTATTCATGATTTGCCTCAAACGGACAAACGCCATTCACCAATATTTAAAGACTTGGTCTCATTACTAAATCTGAAGAGGGCTATGCCATCTGAACATTAGCTATATAGAGAAAAATAGCTCTCTTGTAAAGAATATTTGAGAACTTTGGGGGAAAAAAACAATCACAGGATATTTGGGGTGGACGACAGTTAAAAGATGAAAATCTAGAATTCAAAGAGAAGAAAAACATATCTTCGATAGCCAAATGACTTATTTGTATTTCCCTCTTAGTATCTCTGTCCTTCTAACTTCCTTGCACCTTTCTATTCCTGGGCCCCCTCCAATGACTGAGCTCACCAAAGAGGCTTACACACCTCCTCTGACCCTTGTTTGGCTCCCTGCGATCTTCACAAGACCTCCTCAGAGCAAAGGAAGAGCCCAGGCAGCCCACACCATTGCTCACGGGCACTAAGATGTCCTCCCTGCTCTGCTGCCACAGAATCCCAGGCCTAGCAAGGAGGCAGGAGAGCACAGTGACCGAAGACATCAGCGGGCTCTAAAGTCGGATGGCCCAGGGTTCAAACCACAACTCCATCAGTGACTAGTTGGGTGATCTCAGGCAAGATAATCTGATCTCCCTGCACCCCAATTTTCTTCTCTAAAATGAGGATAACAAAGTACAGACCTCGCACAATTGTTGAAAAGTCAATGAGAATGCAGAGAAAGCTGCTAAAACAGAGCCTGGCACTGCCTAAGTACTCAACAAGCATCAGCTACTATGACCACTGTGCTTTTAATACCTTCCCCCCATGGCAAGAAGGCAGACACTTCCATGGCCTGTGTTAAGTGTTACATAGGCTGCGCCTGCGGTCATTATGACCACTACATATGTCTGTCTCCAACTGTAAGCTTTCAGATGGGAACGAAGAATCATCACTCTCCATATTATGCTATAAATCACAAAGGCTGATGCAAGGAGAAATAATCATGTTAGTCGTTGCTATGTGATGTTTGTATCCTACTACTGAATAACTAAAAAATAGAAGCAGCTGCCATATTTTAGAGCCAATTTTGTGTGAGCCACCATATGAGGTGTTTTACAGACCACATCTAATCCTGACAGCAACCCGCAGGCAGGTCTCTGGATCCCCATCTCCTAGATGGACAGTCTTGGACCGTGGCTTGCCCAGAGTCATGCCCTGTGTACAGTGGAAACACACTCGCAGCCCAATCCTCCAGCTCCTAAGCTCCCGTGCCCCTTTCTAGCTGACCACATTGAACTCACGCTCTGTATTTTCCTTTGGGACCAGTCTATGTGCCAAACTGAATAGATCCTTTTTTCTAATCCAAATAATGCAGATCTCTTACGCTACTGTCCATCTGCAAAGCGCAAAAGAATTCGTAACTTCAGTGTCTTTCTACTACTGGACTTAAAAAAAAAACCCTGCAGTTACTTCTAAGATTTGCTGTCAGGACACCATATTGGTATCAACTCCTTCATTATTTAAAGTGGATCTATAGCTGCCTGAAATGACAGATTAATTCTGTTTTCTCGGTAGCTAGGTGTTTGGCGTCACATTTGTGAGGTAACCACAAGCCTTTAGGACGATAGCTGCTCACATCTTTAGCAATCTATAAGGGGTTCTCTAGAGGCCAGCACTTGCCGAGTGATGAAATATGACTCCATAAATCAGACGGCTGAAGTGGCACTTGTATGCGTCACCATCTATCTTCGCAGCCTCTCTCTGAAGGGGATAGGGTAGGAGCTCATCCCTCAGTACTGCGACCAGAGAAAGGACTATCACAGTTGGCAGTGACTAAGCATGTGCTGCTTAAAACTGAAGACACACTAAGACTAGGGGGGAAAAGATCCTGCTGGTGTTAGCATGCCTCAGGCAGTGGTAGAAGCTTCAGCAACTCATCTTCAAAAGGCAGAGAGCCAGAGCTCTGGAAACCTGCAAAAATTGGCTAAGCCTGCAGTCTTCATTTCTTTAAGTTGAGCATCTTCAAAGTCTGGAATTCTAACTGTAGGGCACGGCAGCTGCCACTGCAGATCCGATCCTCTCAGTTTTTGGCAGCTCTCAACCTGAGATTCTAGCAAAAGAATTTTTCAAGTTGCTATTATTGCCTGTCATGGATTTATAAATATTGCGCACTATCTGCTGTGGCATGGCTCTCATGGGACGCCGGAGCATGCCAAATGCATAACAGAATGAAAAACAGTTTCTATTCTTCAAATAAATGCTAATTTTTTTTAACTGTGCTCACACGATGTGTTTGGTGACCAACTTCAATAGTACAGAATATGTATCAGAGAGGGGAAAAAAGCTGATTGTCTTTTCCAGCAGCATTCAGCTGCTACTTTCATTAAGCTTGTTTAATTAGATTCCAGATGCTAATTTGCAAGTCGATACCAGAGGGTGCAGGACAGTTTGCCTTTGAATCGTCTCCCTGTGATGTGCGTGTCCTGCCGCACCACCACCCTTCAGCGGCCCTCACACGCTATTCTGACAATTAGTGCAAAGAGGGGACAGTATTGATCTTGACAGACTAAATATTAATCTTCTACCCATTTTAATGAATTATAATCTTCAAGAGTTTAAATTTCTCACTGAACCGAAAGGAAACATTCCTTCTTACAAAGAAACAGGATGGAAGGAAAACTAAACTAAGTTATCTGATACATTTCCTTCATTCCTTCCCCACCCGAAAAGAAAATCTGGTTTGTTTTTGTTTTTGTTTTTGTTTTTTGGTGAGAAGGATCCATCCTGAACTAACATCCACTCCCTATCTTCCACTTTTTTTTTTTTTTTGCTTGAGGAAGATTCACCCTGAGCTAACATCTGTGCCAATCTTCCTCTATTTTTTGTATGCGGGATGCCTCCACAGCATGGCTGATGAGTGGAGTGGGTCCATACCTGGGATCTGAGCCTGCAAACCCAGGCTGCTGAAGCAGAGCACACGGACTTTAAACATTCGGCCACAGGGATGGCCCCTAAAATCTGTTTTCATTTCAGTAATTTTAGCAATTTTCAAGAGATAGACCTCCATGAAGCTAACACCATATTTCTAGGGACTACAGTCAAATTCCTTATACTTAACTGGAAAATGGACTCAAAAGGCCACAGTGAGGTTTTCACTAGTTTCCTGTCCAGCCAGCCTGTGGGTAATAACCAGGATCAGGGGCTTAATCCTTACACCAGCCTTAGCAACAGAAAGAAAAAATTTAGGGCAATTGATCTCCACGCAATTCATCATCACCAAAAAAAAATGCTAACATAACAGACCCCTTGTCATTAGGTCAACTCATTTCAAAATCCCCTATTCTGCTAACATAGGTACAATGTCAGAACAAGCACCCTCACTGATAAAAATAAAGCATGAGATTTATCACCAGTAAGTAATGCAATTTTTTATGCCTTCATTTCTATTACTGCTGAGTACTATGAACACTAAAGGTGAAGTTAGCAAACTGTTTTAAAGGAAGTTACTCTGGGAACTACTAAGTAAAGTTGCTTTTGACACCTTTTTATATCCGTTTGTTAACAATTACTGGCTGAACACCTACTATGTGCAGTTACCATGGTAGATGCAAAGAAACAAATGAATGAGCACACTTCCTGCCGTCGAAGGACTTCCAGGTCAATAGCAAGGAGAAAACGAATGTTACAAGACCACTAAAGGCAGTGTTAGGGCCACAACTGGCTGAGAATTTTTACAGATTTTTCATGCGCCTTAAACTCGCATGGTTGGCTGACAGTTTCTCTGACACCTTGAACCAGGGCTTCCACCTGAGGCAAGTCACTGGCTCAGATAACCGGAACAGCAGAGGCATGTCTCCAGCATTCAGGAATCCCAGCTGGGGTTCACTCTTCTGCTTTTTGGCCCGTAACTTCCCAATGAGCATTTGCCCTTTGCCCCATCTTCGTTCTGCCTGTGTACTTAATGGGGTGTTTGCTTTGTTGACTCTGCCCCAATACCGACTATTATTTGAGAAGTGTATTAGTTATCTTCCTCTTATCTCAAAAAAACGTTGAGCACTTTCCAGAGGGGAAGAAGAGAAAGTCCCCTCCATTTCCCAGGTGGCTTTTGATGACTTAGATTTTGCTTTAGCTCAGGATTATCCTGTCTCAACTCAACAAACACATATGGAACATCAGCAGCTCAACAACAGAGACTGTTTCACGGCCCCTACCCTCAAGGATCGCCCTCTCTGGTTTCAGGAGACGGCCCTGACAACAGTTGTAAAACAATGGGACAGGTGTGCACAATGGAGTATGGGGACACAAACAAACGAGGAAGCTAGGGTACTGCTGGCAGCAGAGCAGTGAGGAGGACTGGACAGCAGGCAAGTCCACACTGTATCCTAAGAATGGTGAGCAAGCGAGAAGGGCCGAAGGGGAGCAGGAGCGCAGACCTATGTCCCACAGTTTAACATTCACGCCCCTGGGCTGAGACATGATGCTGATATATGAATACGTTTTTATTTATATTAATAGAACGCACTCATTTTCATGTGTCTTGGGGAAAAAAATAACCAGCACATCAAACCCAGGATTTCACAGATATAAACATTTAAAAAATAAATTTCAATTAAAAAAAGGTGAACTGAAGTGGCTGTAGGAAGAGGGGAAAGTGAACTGACCGGAAACGGCACTGTGTGGTGAGAGAATGTTCTGTCTTGATTTGACTGGCAGCTACTTGGGTAATTACAAATGCCAAAATCTATCAAACTGTACACTTAAGATCTGTGTATTTTATTATATGTAAATGATACATCAATCTATCAATGAGTTTATTAAAAGTAAATTTGCAAGAAAAATAATAGTACAGGTGGCACCTGGATATGGCAGAAACCTTAAATGTGGTGCGTAAATGACAAGTTCAAGAAACAAGGCTAGACCAGTTCTGTCCAATGGAAACATGCGAATCACATTTTAAAAAGTAAAAATAGGTGAAATTAATTTTAATAATATTTTTACTTAACCCAATATACTTAAAATAGTATTGTTTTAACATGTAATCAATATAAATATTATTAATGAGATTTTTAAAAAATTTTTCTTACTAAAGTCTTTGAAATCTGGTGTGTGTTTTCTATTTGCAGCGCCTCTCAATTCAGACTAGTCACACTCAAGCGCTCAATAGCCGTATGTGGTTGGTGGCTACTGTACTGGACTGTGTAGTTAAAGACAATGAGAAAACATTAAAGGATTTTAAGGAGGGAGGGACTTTCATTCCATAAATACTACAGTGTAGGCCCAGCACCGTCCAAAGCACAGGTTTGTCGTTTAAAAAAAAGAGACTACAGGCTTCCTCTAATTTATCTGTTTTAACAATAAAGCCAAGAGTTTGCTTCATGAATCTGACCTAAAAATTACTGTTTGGCAAACCATTCCCGATTGTGACAGCCTAAAACTGCCCCCTCCCAATGCAGCTCTGTGTGAAGTGTGCGGCAGAGACTGTCCTGCAATCCATGCACTACGTGAGCGGCGACGACGCTCTCCTGGGTTTCTGCTGGGACGGGTCCAGAACCCTTTCCCATACGGAGAGGAAATAAGCAACTGAGTCATCCACCCTGCAGTCTCAAAGCAGGCAGGAAAGAGAGTGATAGAGGGCCTCTTGCCACAGACAGACAGAAAGCCTCCCTGGAAAGGAGGAAAATAAAAAGTTTGGAAATTTGACGCCAAAACATTTCCATGAGTTCTACGCAAAGGCAGAGCCAGAAATGACACCTTAACCAAAGCCTCTTTCACAACAAAGAAATCACGAAAACGGTGTCCTCTCAACTGGGCTAAGCAGTCTCAGCCTGCCACCGAAACCAAAAACCATATCATTTAATCTTCACCAAAAGAGAGCTGGGTGGCCAGAAGCTGGACTGCTAAATTTTTTTAGTTATCTGTTAACATCCCTTTAGATTTGTAAAGTATTACCTACTGACAGTTGCTATACTATTATTTACTTTTAAACTCGCTTCACTGGACAAGCAGGAACTACCTTCACCTTAATACTGATTTTTGTTGATTGCCAGTGAATAAAAACCAGTCACCTGAAATTGTAAATGTAACTAATCAATCTGAAATGGGATCTGATCCACCTGGTTTAAGGTCTCACAGTTAATACAGAACATTAAGTAGTCTGAGTTACAGATAAAACCCATCTAAGGAGCACATTCTTCAGATTGATAACATCAGAAGTTTTACTGAAGAGATGACCACACTTCTCTTTACTTCCCCAAATCAGATCAGTATTAAATTCAAGGCTTTTGAATCATTTCAAATCCAAACTCTAACTAAATAATGTAAAATTACTTTAGCAGAGTCTAAGTCACTTTTACTATACCACATGCTTTCAACTTTTTCTGAAATTCTCATTTTTCTTTAACATATAGAGGTCCCAATCAATTGGAAACAGACAAAGCTTTCAAGAAAATGTGAAAAGATTAATGTGGCTTAAAGGAGGGCTTCACATCACTGAGGCAATTTTCTAAACGAAAATCATCAGAGTGTTTTTCCCTATACCTTTTTGTTAGTTCCAATGGATTTGTGGAGCCTTAGGAACTCCTTTCCTTTAGTTTGAAGACTGAGACCTTTTTTTCTTTTTCTTTTTAAGTGACCTAGTATATCTTATTTTTTCCCTGTACTTAAGAACCCCAAACAGAAAATAATGCTGATATGGGAATAAATTTTCACACTGAGAAATGAAAACAGAATCCTAATTTCATTCATAGTTGATACTTGGACCTGTTTACTATTCTTAATTGGAGAAAGACACTACTATTTTTAGTATAGAACACCTAGCTAAATCCTATCTTTCGTCATGTTTTAATTCCTGAAGATGTCCAAGAAACAGAAGAAACCTAGCCATCAGTGACCAAGTGTGCTAGCCTCACGTACAAGGGAGTAGTGGCTTCTGGCCGGAGACCTCTGTCCTGGCTGAGCAGCATCCACAAGTCTACCTTCTCTGGCTCTCACAGCATTTGGCCTGAACCTAAAGGGCAGAGAGAGCTGCAGAGCTCCAATGACACTCGGTGCTCTGTTGACAATGAGCCGGTGGAAGAACGAAAATGTTTAAACACGCAATCTTCTCCAAAGATGATTAGGCATACAGCATTGTCAAAAAAGTAATTCCCAGAGACATCCACTGGTATCTAAACAAAGCAATACTGCAAAGGTAGAAACGGCAGAAACCTACATATTAAGGAATAGGGTAAACCACTCATAAACAGCCTACTAATGGGTGAAAACAAGTTGATACTCCTTGTCAAAAAGTTAACATCTATCAAAAAACCAAGAGCAGATGATGAAGGCTGCCTTCAGGACTTACGTGCCTACAAGCTGGTTTAGTGTAAGGATAAAGCACAGTGGAGGAACAATGTGGTACCACGAAGTATCCAAGCACACTGAACATTCTTTGAAAGTGACAGTGGAAGACTTGTGGGCTTGTTCTTGGAAAGCTGGGGTGAGGGGGAGAGGGGGTGCTTAATGGGGGGGTGCAGCTATCATTAAAGCAGACTTAGGTGAAATGTCCTTCAGAAGATACCACCCTCCCCTATCACCACAGAAAATATAATAAAAGAATCTCTTATATTTGAGACAGTAAATCCATCACACTCTGAGAACAGTCCACTACACACATGATCTTCCCCCCATCTTCTACCAGATGCAGAACAATCTACAGGGATTTTTAAAACTGCCCTCATTTTCAGGCCAGGTTGGCATGACACGCAAAGACATACACAGTTTCTCTATTCTTAGTGAGAAAACAAAAAAAACTGTCATTTTCAGATATCGTGACACAGAAATCTTAATGCACAAGAAAACATTCTACATTGCAGCAGCTTCACAGCCAAGAAGATTCCCAGACAGCCCAAAGGCCAGAGCAAAAAGGTGAATAGTGCTGGCTCCTCAAGCGTGAGGGAGGGCAACACGCAGGGCCACTCTAAAACGAAGCTTTCCCGAGCAACCAGCCTTCTCAGCAAACACAGCATCTGGGCCAAGAGCATGCCGACTAACAACAGGGCTGCACAAGCTTTGGGGGCATCGGCAATCGACCTGTAAATGTCCACCACACAACCGGAAAAATACGTGAAAGAGAAGAAAACTGCAGGGACTTACATACCTCCATATCTGGCCTAAACTTATCTTCAAACACAGCCATTGCTGCCAAGGAGCCAGAACCTGTAAGGAAAAGATGAATTTTTAGTGTATTTACCAACTTCCAGCTTCTCCATCTCAAGTTTACCTCAGGGCAGTAAAAATGGCAAAACGCGCCCAATGCCACATTCAAGTACAGTGTAAATATTAATCCTACAGGGCCACACAAACCAGGTAAACACTGCTCTTCAAAAGCCTGCAGTCACACTTACCACTATCTCAGGTAAACCTGCAAGTGGCCCTACTTCACTACTGACAGGAGTAATTGTAAATTATTCACAATAAAATGCTGAAGCATGAAAATGCGGTGATGGAGAATTTGTATTTTTTCAAGAAGTGAATGCCACATAATTTCATGTATCCTATGCTCAGAGTCTTGTGCTCCACAACTGTGCCTTGGCAGGCTGCTGGGTATAGTGCTAAATACCAAGCCAGTTAGAAAGAATAGATTGTTTTAATGAGCTGGCCCTGGTAGAGTCACCTTGACACGTGGGGAAGAAACTACAGCACCAGCAATGGTAATAGGACCGCGCGCCGCAGCCACCAGCTTATTCCAGCTACAACTGTAAAACACTTTATTGTGTGGCATTTATTTCGAGCTATTATTTTTAGTTTGTACTTTGAAGAGTAAAGCTGAGTAGACAAAATGACAGACAAAGAAACAAAAATTTATTATCACAATAGCAAATGGCTGAAAGGTTATGCTGCATAGATATTAACAGATAGCAAATTTCTCCCTACAAAAGTCAGAGGTAAAGGCATTACAAGTTAGTACGGGCTCCCTTTGAATGGAGGTAAAAGGCAGCTCAGCACTATTTGAACATTTAAACTTGCTTTGTTCAGAAAGCAGAGAACCTTTAGAAAACCATCATCTTGTCTTTACAGAGTCCTGGCAATATTTCAGGATACTCTACTTTTGGAGAGAGGATAGAGTTCCCCACAATTTTTTACTCCAATTAGAAGATTTTTTGGCATTTATTACTTTTTAACTTGTTTTGCATAACACTATCTATTTAGCTGGGTCACAGAGAAAACCATATTTTCTATTTAAAATGATTTGTGTACATCGCTTGACCACCTCAATGGTTTAGCAAAGGAAAAAGGCAGCGATTAAACAGTTTCAAATGAGGTGTCCTGCTGATTTTATCAAGTCTGCTGAATGTATAATGAAAAAGGAGAAGCTGACAGCAACGCTGCATTGAGAAAATACAGACTACCTTATCTGAACCATTTAAGGAGGTCCAATTATAGATCAAATTTAAAGGGTAGAAACAGCAGATTTACAGACACAAATCAATGAACATGGTAATCCCGATGAATATGACAGATACTCCTGTTAAGGAACATTGCTGCGGTTGAGGATCATTACCTTCACAGCACCGGATACATCATATCCAAAGCAGTGGGAAGCGTCGAGTGTAGACCAGCATTACAAGCAATGACTATTCATTTAGGCTTTGGGAGCAAAAGGCAACCCCCCATTTTCCATTCTCACAATTTTTTCTCCTTAAAAAAAACGGGGGGGATCTAAAAGGATAATAAAAGGCCTTCGGAATGGAGACAGAAATTAAACAGATATAAAACTAGTGCACCCAAATGAAACTAGCATATATGCAAGAGCAAATTCACCAAAACCAAACCTCTGAATTTCACAGTAAACGTGTCCTTGAAAATCTGGAAAGAGGGTCAAATTCCACCAAGATTTTGTGGGTTACGAGTTTACTCTGAGATTGAAGGGTCAAGGGGAAAAAGTAACCTAAGTTTCTGTGTTAAGGCACAGAGGAGACCAGTCTCGGACTTACTAGCTTAGTAGTAGTGGTTTTGCGTGGAAAACAAAGGGCGGCTGTCATAAAGAAACAAGAAAATTGCAAATAAGGAAATCTCAGAAAACAATACTTCTAGATACAAAATACTTCTGCAGAGCACCGAACAGCAAGCTTGCCTTTTCCAACCTGGTCCAACAACATCCCTGCACAGAGCCCAACGGTAAACACCCAGAAGCCCAAAATAGATATTCAAAAAGGACAGGGGAAGGGCGGGTATTTACCAAAAAGCTAACAACTTTGTGGAAAACTGTAATCAATTTGTGTAAAAGGGGGAAAAAAGCTTAGCTTAAAGGCACTTTTCCTTAAAAGTTACTAGCCCTGTTTTTTTTTTCCTGGGCCATCCTTTCTTTGACAGTTGCACAGTAAATTAATTTTACTCTGATTTTTGCTGGGCACATATTTCCTTCTGCTTAGCTTCATCCAATATTTTAAGAAAAGAAAAATATCTCCCTCATGATAATAATAATTCTTCCATTATCAAAAACCTTTTTTCCTGCTTAGAAACAACATAGCAAATAAAATTTCTATAAATGGAAATTACATACTAAATCCAGAATCTCAGAACAAAAAGTGTCTATCCAATGTGGGGACGCTTCTCACATTATCAGAGACAGATTTTTTTTTTCCTTTTTCTCCCCAAAGCCCCCCAGTACATAGTTGCATATTCTTAGTTGTGGGTCCTTCTAGTTGTGGCATGTGGGACGCCACCTCAGCACGGCCTGATGAGTGGTGCCATGTCCACGTCCAGGATTCAAATCAGCGAAACCCTGAGCTGCCGCAGAGGAGCACATGAACTCAACCACTCGGCCATGGGGCCGGCCCCCTTTATTTTTTTTAAATATTTTTTTTCCATGATTTTTTTTTTCAAGAGTTGGAAGATTTAGGAGAGATAAACATAGAAAGGACACTGGGGCCCTTATTTCATGGTATTTCTGCTGCCCTTTTTACACCACGCCCCCCAACACACACTCTCCAACCTATACGTGCACACACATGTGCATGCACACATACACACAGCTGAGAAGGTTTCTGGAAAGCAGGAGCTTGGGAAACTGCCTGATTCTGCTTCCCCTAAAGTCAAAGATAAGCAAATTCCAAATAAACTTGAAAAGAAGGAGAAATTCAACATTCAAAACAATTTCTAAATCACTTGCAAACTAGCTCCTGCTCCCAGCTTTTTAGGAAAAGGAGGACTTTGGCGCCCCCTTTTCAGAAATCACAGAACTGCTGGGAGATGGATACAACTGACTTTGTCAACAGGTTTCTAGGAAACTCTGAATGTGTGTCTGCTATTTAGAAACTGAAGTAAGAATTTCAAATATGCCTGCAATCGCCCAAAGTGGCAAGACAATAGATGCAAATCCTCACATAATCTCAAGGTAAAGCAACCGCAGGAAGAAACGAAGAGCCGGCCATTAAAAAGAAAAAAGATGGTAAGCTCAATGAGACCAGTGTTCTTTAATAATTTCATTCAAGTCTCCTAGATTTTGTTCCAACGCCACTTAAAACTATATCTAATAAATCATCAGAAAAATGTCATGCTGGTACAGCAGCTATGTGACCTACAGAAAGTTTAAATATTATATCTCATTTTCCCCATAAACCATAATAATGTCCTGAGACATTCCATTCTTTCAGCACTGACTGACCTAACCTGGCACTCTCATACTCAAAACCAAGGCAAAAATCCTTTGAAGGAACATTTACCCTGGTTTTCTATTCCAAAAACAATGTCACCTTAGACAATTAGTCAGAACTGTCTGGTTTCCCATTAAGGAATAAATGAAGAGAAAAAGCAGGCAACACACCTGACACTCCACCAACACCAAAGTGACAGTAATTTCCTAAATGCCCATACCATTTCAAGCTTATCTCACCTTGGCACATGGTAATCCCTTTGGCCCCCTGACAGTCTAGAGAACTCCAAGCCACCCTTCGAACCCCAGCTGAGAGATCCCTTCTTCCCAGAAGCCTCCCTTGACCACCACATCCCCACGAGAGTTTATCATTCTCATCTCTGCAACTTGTCCATCCTTTCACATCGGCATCCGCCATGCCTAGCAGTCTCTGGCACACAGCGAGCACTAAACAGAATTTGTTGCATTAAGCTGGGCTGATTTGAGTACAACTGTTCAAATGGAGGAGCTGAGAAAACTCTGAGCTGGCCCTGAAGGAGTAGTAACAGCAGTAAATGCCTTGATAAAACGTAAAAGAATATTTATTGCCTGATTTACCATACTGGGATGAATATAAGACAAACTCAAACGTAAAGCAAGTTCAATTTTCAAAAAGAAAAAAAGGCTTTAAGCCCACAAAACCATGTCCTATTATACGTGCTAGTCTGGTCCAAACCTCTGCGATATCACAGGAGTGAAATGCCCTCCTTGGATTTCTGCATTCCACTACAGAGGCTCTCCGTCTCATCAGTAGTTTCCATGCAGCTGCTCCTTAGCAACCTCCACCAAGAAGGCCTTTTTCAGCCCACCCACAGTTACTAAGTAGCCAGTGTTGCTTCCAGAACAAAGCTCTTTAAAACAGGAAAACGAGGTACAATTCAGTGACCAACAGTTAGAGAGAGAACTGTGCAAGACATAAGATGGCTACTTAGTTACCCACTAACCTACCTCCTGCATCTGCTGTCCTCCCCCAGGCTCACCCATGCCACCCCCCGACACACACACACCCCACCCCTGCTCAACCACTCCTGCCCCCCAACCACCCAGCAGCCAGGCTAAGAGAAACAGGGATGCGGAAGGAGTCACAACTCAGTCCTCTTGCACCCCCAGGGCCACAAACTGCTCTGCACTCCCCGATCCACGGCAGCCACCCAGGTGGCTGGCCCTGGTGGCCCCTGTTTGGCGATATTATTAAAAGAATCCTCCTACAACAGATGCCCCTATGGGGTCCCAGAAAGAGAGTCTGCTCCCCATCTCTGACTGTCAGGGCCTGACTCACTCACAGATGTTTCAGATGCCACTGCGGGTCACCCACACTGCTGACCTCCAGGAGAAGGGAGTCCCAGGCGCGAATGCCACGAGGAGCCACATCTCCAGCCAATCTTTTAAAATAAGGCCAGTGGTTTAAAAAAAAATGACTAACTCTGGTAAACAATGTAACATACAAGCCCTGAAGCTCAGAAAATATGTGCAACATGCAGAACATTAATAACTAAAAAGGGCTCACAGATAAACACCACCAATATACCAACAGAGAAAAGGGACACAGAAGTTTACAAAAGAGAAAAGGGAGAGGCCTATCCACATTTAGGAACACTGTTCAAGTTCACTAGTAATCAAAGAATATGAATTGAAATTAAATAACCCTTTTTTTTGCATTTTAGATTAGGAAAGATTAAAAAGAATAATACCCAGTGCTGACAGAGATTAGTCAAAGGGGCACTCTACCACACTTGCAGAAGCAAAACTGGATAGAATTTTTCTAATGGGCAATTTAGAAACATCCATCAGAAAGCGTAAAGCCACACATACCCACCACCCAGCAAGTCTACTGAGAGAGTATTTCAAAGAAATAAACAGACAAGTACCCAAGTTATGTATATAAAAAGATCATTATTTAGAAAAGAAAAAAACTGGAGGTACATGTTAAGATCCAACAAACAGGAGATCCAGAAAATAAACAATAAAATACTACACATACGGTCATTAGACATGACAGTATTTTTTTGGCAATGGAAAGATGTCCATGATATAATACTTAGTGAGGGGAAAACATGTTCCAAAGCAATATTAACAGATATGCTTAGACAATACATATTATACAAAACTGGAAGAACATAAATCAAAGTATTATGCTTATTTCTGGGTGGTGCTATTTTCTTTGTGTTTACTTATATTTCTTATTTTTCTTCAAAGACCATGCATTACTTGCAATTTTTTAAGGTATAAGAAGCTTGGAGAAAATAAGAACTCGATATCATGAAGGGATGGGGAAAAAAAAAGCAAAAAGACCAAGTCCTTGCCAGCTGTCACGGTTTCGCTGTGTAACAGCAGCAACACGCAGCTTATTCCTGAAATTTGTATAGAGGGGCCTGAAGGTCAATCCATGCACGAGTCAATAGTCCCAAGGAACGACAGCAATCCATCATCACAGACAGACAAACACACCCCGTCTCTCTACCACTGTCCTTAGCAGGGCTTCCTGAGGACGGTCTTCAAGGTAAAATCATCTTCATAATGAAGCCCTTTGAGCATTTCAGCGCCAAGCCAGGTCCCACCTCTTCAGAGGTCTACTCTGTGGCGAACAAATTACTAAAAGGACCACAACAGTATATGCGGTGCTGAAGAAACGCCAAAGCGCACTCGCGCGGGTTCTGTCTGCTCTCCAGCCGTGGCAGGCAGGAGCAGTGCCCTACAAAAGGGAGACTGACTTTCAGAGATAAGGAATTTGCCCAGAGCACACAGCCAGGGAGGAGCAAATCTGGGAATCTGAACCGAGATCGCTCTGAATTTAAAGTGTCCCACATTCCTTCCATGCCACCTTGTTGCCTCTTAAATAGCAAAGCCAAATGCTTCAAATCAAGATTAGCAAGTAAGCTTATGTAAGCATGGAAGCAGCTATATTTTCTTAGCTCCTCACCCCAAAAAAGCAGGCTTTCTACCTTGCTTTTTCTTCAGATTTCAGCAGAACGATTACCACACATCTGGATATGGTTAATTTGTGTTGTTTTGCTAGGAAATTCAAATGAGACTGGGATTTTAGCTACACGTTTTAAATGATTAAACAGATGCTATTCATTGTTTAGCAATGCCACTCAAGTTTCTGTCCTCAGTACTCATTTTAAAATAGCCCCATTCAAAAAAAAAAAACCCAGTGAACTTTGTCTCTATTTTCTAAAATTGCTGAAGCTGTTTCGGATCTTAGCTTATCAGCATTAGGAGTACGATTTGACCCTAACTTTTCCTAAGAGAACAATTCAACTCAGGATACAATTTTAAATGTATTAAGAAAATTTTACTATCTAAGATATTGCTTTTACTTGCTACATATATTTTAAAACATCTGCATTAATATGGCTTGAGGATAGTGGGGGTTTTTTTAAAACATGAAACGTTATTTTTATAAAGTTCATTAAAGTACTGAATCAAACTCAGCAATTCTAGAATCTCCATTATTAGAGACGCTGAAGAAACAATAAGACTGAAACAATCTTCTAAAACTTGCTGCTCTAAGCGAAACTCTAGGAAAGATCTGAAAGCCAGCAGGTAGAAACGTGCTTTGTCTAGTAAGGTCTACGCTCACAAACTCTCACACTGGGGAAGGGGAAAACATTTACTGAGGGTCTTTTAGGTCCTGAACCCTGAACTCAAGTGATGTAGGTATTTCCACATCTTACAGACAAGAAAACTGAGGCTTGGCTAGTTCAAGGCAATACAGTCAGTAAGAAGTGGTACCAAGATTCACACTAGGGCTTGCAGCTCTTAAGCCCATGCAACTTTCCAAAGGGCAAAATCCTACTCATTCCTTCAAACCAACCACCCCAGGTGCCCACCAGCTGGCAAGCTCTGGGAACACACAGCTGCACAGGAGGCAGCACAGCTCTGGCGCCTCCTCACTGCTTCCGCCAGCACGTCACTGAGGGCCTCGGAGCCCAGCGTGGCCACCAGACTGCTCCAGGAGGCACCATCACAATGTCAAGCACAATGCCCACGCTGCCCCTGAAACTGCGTGGTGTAGCAGCCCCACCGCCCTAGCTTCCTCCCTCCTACGAAGGGGTTGAGGACAGAACGTATCTTCCTCAGAGGGTGGCCAGGGGAGTGGAGTGAGATGACACACAGCGAGAATGCCTGGCACATAGTGAAACCCCAGTAAAAGCAAGCTAGTTCAAGGTCCCCATCCTCCAGGAGCTATTTTATACAATCAATTTCAACAAGTTCCAGGGTTGGCAGCTTTACCGGAAACAGCAGTGTTCAAACTTTCTTCTCTCAAAGTCATGAGGTTCTGAAAGGCAGCAGGAAATGGATTTCTCCTGCTTTTCCCCAAATCAATTTAACCAGATCTTTCAGGAAAAAAGCCGCTCCTTCTGCTAAGGCGGGGCCCACTGTAAGCACCCAAGGACCTTTGTGCCACTGTGGCCTGCCAAGGCGGAAGACATCTGCAGCAATACAGGAGTAACACACAGAACTTTCTAATCCATCAGTGTCAGCTCTCCCTGACAGAGTGCTTACTCACACTTGCTCATTGTTACTCAACCAGCCACTCGTCCTGGGTAAAATTTGGTGCTTTCCACAGACTTAAGGATCAGGAATATTTTTCACTCCATTCCTGTCTACAAGGCCTAGTCTCCTGGTATTGGTACTTGCTCTGTAGGCCAACACTGCCAGTGTTTGAAGAGCTGATTTATGAATATAAAACAATGCTGGTGCCAGGGGACCACATTCAGCCACTAGAGAGCAGTGGAGCACCTCTCATCGCTGGGGAAAGTTCAGACCCCGACTAGTAATGGTTTAATTGTATGCATGCATTTCATTAGAAGTCTTGGCCAAAGCTTGGAGGCGAGGCAGGCCAAAGCAATCAGACAATCCTGCATGGGTTGCTGAAATCCAGATTTGTCCTTTGTCAGCATAAACAGTTTAATTTGATGTTTTCACTCCTGAGTAAGCACTGAGTATTACATTTAAACCCTCGTGAGGGGGAAGAATGCTTCCTTTTCATCAGTAAATGTACCTCAATGTCAGAGTCTACCTTTTATTCCCAATGAATAAAAAAATATACATTCCATTTAATATGCTTAGAAATAGATCTTTAAAGCATCCAATGACATTTTCACTCAAAAACTAATTTCTCAAAAAATGCAGCTCCTTTTCTAAACGTGATGTAGTCAAAAAGAAGTTAAATTTTACTCTAAGTAAATAATTTAAAATGTCACTTGGAAGGGAACAGGGATTTTTCTTATAACTGCAACTGCAACTCTCATTGACCTGACAGGCTATAAACACTTAGTCTTAAGAAAGGCTAACAATCAGGGCAGCCAGGCCTGAAAAGTGAAAGGTTTTATTTCATTAATGTGTTTTAATGAAATGCCACAAGGTATGAGGATAGAAAATTGTTCTCCTTCAAATAGAGGAGTCACCTAACGCAAGGTTTAGCGCATGAAATGGAGGATGAAGATTACCCCAGACTAGGTCTCTCTTAATCAGCCCCCATGAGTAGCCCCGTCAGGAAACAGCCGCTCTCACTCAGCACTGCCGAGCACGGGCGCTCTTCTCCTTCCTGCTGCAGGAGCTCAAGGCAGTCCGAGCTGACAGGTCTTTCAAAGGCGTCCTTTACTCCGGTCCACATTTCAAAATAACTTCCCAAATTACAAGTTACTCCACTTTGCAGGTCTTTTCCAAGTTTTCATGTCCCTTAGAACTCTCAAGGACAAAGGACCAGAAAGTTCAATATTATAAAACACACCTAGCCTTAATCAAAAGTAAAGGTGTATCTTGTCCACAGAGCCTGTGTACAAATAGAAATTCTACTTCCTGAAAAACATGCGCAAAGCACTGTTACACATATTTTCTCACTTAGAACTAGATAGTATTTTCTAGATGACAAAAAACTATGTCCAGAGAAGTAAAGGAACCTACCCAAAGTCACACAGCTAGTAATGGCAGATCTGGTTAACAACAAATCCCTAGTTCTAGGAACTGCCCAGTGAAAAGTCTTCTGATGCATGAAATGACTTTCCACTTAGTCTGTCCAATAAGACAGTAAAAGACCACCAAGCACTAGGTTATGACTATAAAGGCACTTTTCTGCAGCAGGGCCAGTTCTGGTCCAATTCTGAAACAAGAGCAGGTAAAGATGAATTTGTTAACCTCGCTCTCTCTGAAGTGGGGTTTAAAGCAAAGGACTTAAAATGCGAGCACTGCATTTAGCTGTTCTGAAAAGTACTCCTGGCAAGGGCTTTCACTTGGTTGTAGACTAAGAACTGAACTCAAGCCAGAGATGACTTCATGGTAAAACGCCAGAACAGAAAGAACAGGAGGAATAGCACCCTACACATTAATTCAATACCACACATTTTACCTACAAGGAATATTTAATATTTTGTAAGCAGAATTAAGAATAAAGTCCACTCTAATTAGAACAGATTAAGAACTGGCAAGGGCTGGCTGTATTACATTCCCTGTAACAACATGATGAATTTTAGAAGTAAATATTTTCTCACTTCCTAACGTAACGGCACCATCTATTGGCTTAGTACCATCTTTGCAGCAACCAGGAATCAAGATGCATAATCCAACTTTCATGGGCTTTCGGTTCCCAGTTGTTTAATTCCTGGCATTCTAGGAATGCCACTATTCCAAGAACAGTGGCATAAATTTTAAGATATGAAATCCATGCATTGCACATTTTAAATCTTCTGAAATGGATCTTACTTATATTAATCAAAGCAGGAAAAACTGCCAGAGAAATCTTAGTACACAGAACTGGGCACAGAGAACGTATTTGCACTAAAATTATCAAAACACCATGCACTAAACATCTAGGCTGTGCTCCAGACGAAGATCTCTACATCCAGTATCTCACTGCCCATGGGACAGCTTCTTAAAGCCTCACTTTACAGAAGAAAGCAATGCTCACAGTCAAAAGCTAATAAACGTTGCACTTAGATTTGAACCCCACTGGACTCCAAAGACCAGCTCTTTTCCCTATCCCACACTCCCTCAAATATGGCGCCCAGAGAACAAAGTCACAGAAAAAGCAGAGAGTGCTTTACAGAGCGTGTTCACATACATTATGACACTGCAGCATCCCAACGACCCTGTGACCCTCCCAAGTCAAAAAATCCACTTCTTTCTAGAAATGAGGAGTTTGAGGTTCAGTTAGGTGACTAGCCCTGGTCAAGCAGGGCTGGGACCGAAGCCAGGGCTTCCATCTCTTTTTCTAGGATTCTAGCTTATATCTCAGGTGGTTATGGAAAAGTCAGTTTCGAGTGGTCCCTGGTTACATGGACAAAGCTCCCAGCAAAATGGGGTCTCCTCCACTGCACTGCCCCTGACTACAGAGAACAGAGGCCCAAACTCACTCCAGTACTGATGGAGACATATGCTTGTGGATACCCTGCACACAGTCACCCGGCCCACAGGAGTCAGGAGAAAGAGTTTCCAGCAACACTGGAGCTCTGTAGTCCATACGCCCTCTGAAAAGGCTTTTATGTAGGCCTATGAACTAATCCAGTGCTGCTGAGTTCACACCTGATTCAAGAGCTGAAAATGAATGGGGAAGAAACATTTACCTCGTAGCGCACTAATTTGATCCAGCACAAGAAAATTTTCAAAATTGAGTCATGTGGAGATATCACGTCTGTCTACACAAAGGTTGCACTTCAGTGTAAAAATACGGAGAAAACGGCAGGTCTGAACTCCCTACCGATGTTTGTATGTTCCAACTTAATTCCAATGCTCTTTTTTGACCACAAGGCGAGACATCGGGTATGTTTACTACTCTGTCCCAGATCTTTTCAATTGCTAGAGGGCTCTGTAAAGTGGGACTCAGAGTAATTAGGAAACAGTATCACCAGTTTATCTGGAGATGGAATTTTACCTGGATGGCCCTGGCAGTGACCCCAAGTGCTCCCTGATGGTGCATACCAATGTTTATTCCTTAAGTTAGTATTCCTAAATTGTCCAAGGGCCTCATTTCCAGGAATGTCATGCTTGAAATTTTATTCATATTAATTCTCTATGTGAATAAGTGGGCAAAAATAAAAATTTTATATACTTTGCCAATGCTGCTACAAGGAACACTGCCAAAATAATAGCAAAAGATGGTCCCCAAGCTTCTCCTGACACTACTTCAGTGTGTCTAATAAAGAAAAGCTGGCAAGTTAAAAGAATAAGTTAATTAATCTGAGAATTAAGAGAATCCACATTTTGTCTATAGAAAATAAAACTATAATCCTTTTCCCTTAATAAATAAAACCCAAAGAATCCTGCCCAGCTTTCACTAATCACACTAATCAATCACCTGCAGTCTCTTGCAAACCATTCTCTTAAAAAAGAAATAATTAAATGAAACCAGAGGCTCTTTCTTCTTTTTTGAGAATGGACCAAATCACATCTTGTCTTGACCACATGCCACACATCACTCACAGCAATAACATAGCCAAGGGGAAAAAGTCACAGAGACCGGGTTCCCATCCCAGATCACACACCTCCTGGCTGTGTGACCTTAGCATACTCTCTGAGCCTCAATTTCCTCATCCGTAAGACAGGGATGACAGTACCCACATCACAGCGTTGAAGAGATGAAATCACTAAAGCATCTCCCAGCAGCTGCTGGACGAACACTGCTATCATGAGGGCCAACAGCACGTCCCCACCAAAGGTTTTAGGACAGAAGCTGTCCAAGGGCCACAGCACAAGGAGTTTGATACATTCCTCTCCCAAGTAAACCCTCAGGAAGGGGAGCTCTCAGAGAGGAGGCTCCTGGACCCCGCGCTCAATGAGCTGCGCCAGCATGTTAAAGATGTGCAAGACAAGACAGGTGTCTTCGATTCAACGTAAATTAAGAGTAGCCTTCAGACGCCTGGCTAGTCGCCAATACAGGCCCCTGGGTAGACAAAATTTAGACACCCTTGTCTTATGGGTAATTCGTAGCTTCCAGCTCTTACTGTCAAACCACTCAGAAAAAAATATTAATTACAAAGTTTTGTTTTTGTTTCTTATAATTTAACTAAAACATGAGAATTTACATGAAATATTCATTTCTCACTTATGCCACACTTACAGAAAGCCTCAATCCCACAGTGAAAGCTAATATTCCACGGGAGCATTTCATTTAGGAGGGCCTTCTCGTTTACCTGCAGTTTGAGCTTTGGTTTGTAGCTCACCCAAAATAAATAACATGAATTAAAACAAAATCCACCAAACGTTGGCAATTCTGGGGTTCTGTCTCAATATCCAGCTCCCTACCCCCTCAAAAAAAAGGAAAGAAAGGAAAACAACAACAACAACCAGAAGCCAGGAGAACACCCTCATTAGGAAGGAAGGCAGCCTGCGCAGCCATGACTGCAGGAGAAGATGCAGGCAGGCCCTGTTCAAAGCGGACAAGGCTGACAGAAGGACAAAGGCAGAGCTGGGGCAGTACAAACACTGAATGTATTTTACCTTCTTTGGTAAAGGGCTCCTCTTCACAGTGGACTTGAATTGGAAAGAAACAAAAGCTAAAAACCATGTTGTCTTGGCGTGGTAGAATTGGGTACAATTTTTAAAAATTTCCCTTGATGCTATGAAGCTGCTTCAGTAAATACCGTGTTTAATATGCAGGATAGGAAATCTGTACATAGAGCAGTCAAAAATACGCAAAACAAATAAATGCCCTTCAAGAATTTGTATAAATATTTTTAGTATTCAGAAGCAAGGCTTAATGCCTTAATGAAGTTAACATCTGTACGACGATAAAATCAAAGCAGCTGTGTTGTGCTGGGGTTTGCCTGAGCTGGACGGCAAGGGTTCAAACTCCAGCTTTGCCACTGACAGGCAGGGCAATGATAAGCAAGTTACTAAATCTAAGTTTCAGGTTTCACATCAATAAAATAGCAACGACAGCATCCCTTAATATTGTGATAGCACCAAGAGACTCTGGCAAAGAGACACTCCATAATGTGCTTTAAGTTCAAAATATTATTAAGCTTTAAAAAAAAAAATAGGCCTAGCACATATGCAATGCTTTGTGCTATTCTGAGGCCACACAAATGAAATGCAATCTAATTCTAGGGGTATTGTAAACTGTTAGTTCACCAAAAATAAAACAGCAGTTAAGTTTTAGACATTCTTCGGTACAAGCAAGTTGGGGAATCAGAAAATTAATTTACCATCCACTATTAACTGAGTCACACAGGACTCTGTGAGACTCTGGGAATAAGACTCAGATTCTACTCTCAGAGATCTCACAGTTTCACAGGGGGAGGGACAAGGACTGGGGAAAGCGGAATCCTGGGATCATGTTTCATGCCAGTGCCCTGAGAGGGACTTGCTAACTCAGCCTGGGGCAGTCACACAGGAATGGCTTCTGGGCTAGACCTCGGATGATGAGTATGAATGCTCCTGGGAGAAAAGGCATTTCTGAGAGAAGGCAGCATTGCAGCTGTGGGTGTGAAAGCTTGCTCGGGGGCCTGCTGCCACAAAGGCCTAGGCTGCAAGCGGAGGAAGGAAATGAAACAGGGAAAGGGTCTAGCGCCCGAGTGGAAGGGAGGAGGCCCAAGGTGGAGGAGTTACTGCAACCCTGCGGTCAAGAGCCAGGACGGGGCTGGCACTGAGGAAGACAGGCGAGGACGGATGACACACAGACCAGTCATCTGGTCTAAGGGTTGGCTGGTTTCTCTGAGTGCTCTCTGTAATGACAATGGCCATCCCTACTGCCACTGGACCCGTCCGCACCCTCCACATTTCTGGCCAGAGGCCATCTCCCAATCTGCCCCAGACTCCCCAGGCCAATCTTCCTGCCTAGAGTTGTCAGACAGCTGGAACAAGCCAATCTGATCCTAGCACTCCCTGGCTTGAAAACATTTGATGTGAACCTCCAGAACAAAATCGAAACAACACAGCCTGTACCATCAGGATGGTCTCCGGCCTAGCGTTCCCGCCCGGCCTCTGCTCCACCCTCCTGAACTCCATATGCCTTCATCCCTCCACGTCTTTGCTTCCACTGCGCCCCATGCATGGAACACTCCCCTCACCCACTGCACTTACCTTACTCAGCCGGCAAACTCTGGCCTTTCAGTTCCTTAACCAAGTGGGTCCCTTGTGCACCACAGGGCTTGAGAAGTCTTTCCCTTGGGGGTAGGGAGTGGGACAGCAAATTCCAGCCTAATTCCTACTTACTGTTCAGGTCTCACCTTAAGTGTCACTTTTCCCCATCTTTCACCTATCACACTGGCAAGAATACCCAGTGCTGGTGAGGTTGTAAGAGAAAGACATTCTCATATTCTCTTCATAGGAAGATCAACTAGTGCAATCTTTTTAGAGGGCAATTTGGCAATAGCTCTCAAAAGGTAAAACGCACTGTATGGCCATCTGTCACCTTCTTGGGCTGCCCAGCAGCTGTACTTCCTTCCTACGTCTGGGGAACCCCACCACCCTATGAGTGGGTGACTGAGCTTCACCAGTCAGAAGTATCCACCCTTTCCTGTAAGGAACTCACTGGAGGTGACAGAGGTGGCAGGAAGACGCAGTTCCCAAGGCAGCCAGGGCAGCAGAGTGAGTTCTGAGCCAGGGCCCAGCCCCAGGTGTGCCAGCAGTGCAGGCTAAAGCATTCTGTACTCGCCTGCAATGGCCCACTCTGTAGCATGACTGCTGACATTGTTCTTGGCCCCAAACCCAGTTCTTGCCTTCCCAGCTATCCTGTGACCATCTACTAGCCTTTAAAAAAAATTCTCTCCCTTAAATCATCCAGCGATTCTATTGCTTGCAACAGAGAATTCTGAGCAATACATGAACACATCCTGATCTAGAAATTCCACTATTAGGAATTTATCTGAAGTACGTACTTACACAAGTACACCAAGATACACTGGTTGCAAAAATCTAAAAACCAAAATATCCATCAATAGGAGAATGGGGTCAGTAAATCATGGGAGTGCCATATAATGCAATTCCATGTAGCTGTTGTTATAGATACGATATAGATCTACACGTGCTGATACAAAAACTTCTTCAAAACCAGTTAATAGTGAGGGAACGGTATGTATAGCATGACCTCATTTGTGTATTTTTGATAGAAAGAGAGAGAGACGATAGAGATAGATGAAGGTGTATCATAAAACATTTCCTGAGAAAAAACACACTACTCTCTTAGTAGTTATTTTGGAAGAAGGATACTTATTTTTCATGTAATATTTTTTCCCACTTAAATCTGTCATGTTTATAAATTACTTTCATTAGAAAACGTTTTAATGTCACTTGCCTACTAAGGATTTTATGAACACCCATTATCCTTCCTGTTATTCTCTCTTATGACTGTCCTTTTCCTCCAGGGCACTTAGCACAGTGCCTTCATTTAGATTAACGTGTATTTACTTGTTTAATTTTTGTCTCCCACATGAGGCTATAAGCTCTGCGGGCAGATGCTGTGTTGACCACTATACTCCCAGCACCTGGCACAGGGCCTAGCACCAAGGTGGTACTAAATAAGTATCTGATGAATGAACGTAAATAACTTATCCTTCTTTTAAGACTCAGCTCAAGTGAAGTGAAGCTTTTCCTTAAATCTTTCAGTTGAGATGTGACCCTTTCTCCCTCGGGCCTCCACTGGCCTTTGTACCTACTGCCCTTGGCAGTTTACACATCTGTCTCCCTCACCACAACATGAATATGTTGAAGGCAAGGATCCACACATTCACCTGTCTGTGGAGCCCACTACAGTGCCTTTACACAGAAGGCACTCGAGGAATAGATGACCAATAAACAAAGAGAGGAACAACCTAAACCTCAAATAATTTACTCAGGTATTAAAATCAGATGTGACTGATGTCTTGTTCTTCTTAACCTGGTTTTTTATGATAGCAAAACCAGACTGTGTTGAGTAACAATTTCTAAACTGATGTGCGCCATAAACTCAAAGCTGTGGAACCATCACCCTGGACTCACGCTAGACTTGGAGATGCGAGATCACTGTCAGCCAGGACAGAGCACAAAGTGGGGCTGCAGCAGTGAAATGAGCTGGCACAAATCTGCTAGACTTTCAACAATGTGTCCTAAATTCAGGATTATGCTCATAAGACAAATCACTACATTTCAAAAGCAAAAGAAACCAATTCACTTCTCCCATCTTAAAAATGAAACTGCTTTGCATCAATCTTAAATTCCCTGAATGTGATGATTTTATCAAGGTGATGTAAGAGAACTTCCTAAAGGATTCAGAGGTGGAGCCTTACAGGGTCTGCTATCTACTCTCAAATGGTTCCACACACGAAACAGTAACAGCGTGCATGAGAGAGAGCAAATGCGGTAAAATGTTAATTGACAAATATGAGTAAAGGGTATATACGACTATTCATTGTCCATCATTGCTACTTTTCTGAAGCATGACTTTTTTTAAGTAAAAAAAAGCAGAAATTAAACTACTTAATAGAGAAGGCTATTTCACTTTTACTACCATTTAAAAGCATCAGACTGAAGAAATAAAAACAGTACTTCAATGGAGATAACAAATACATTTGAATAAAGCAGAACAGTTCTAAAATTACTTAACTATCTTCATTTTAAAATAATTACAAAGATTCCTCCATATGGTAAATGGGGGCAAATCATTCTCCCCACAAACAGGGGAGATCTGTTGTATAAAAACTTTATAAGAGGCTGGATAACACAATGGAAGAGCAAAGTCTCAAACTGGCAATTTCCAAACTATTCAAGGCAGCAGTGTTCCTAGCTCTGCAGAACCAAGATGCCAAGACAAAAAATGTGGGAGGTAGGGCTGGCCCCGTGGCTGAGTGGTTATTCGCGAGCTCCGCTGCAGGCGGCCCAGTGTTTCGTTGGTTTGGATCCTGGGCGCGGACATGGCACTGCTCATCAGACCACGCTGAGGCGGTGTCCCACATGCCACAACTAGAAGGATCCACAACGAAGAATATACAACTATGTACCGGGGGGCTTTGGGGAGAAAAAGGAAAAAATAAAATCTTTAAAAAAAAAAAAAAAAATGTGGGAGGTAAATAACAGCTGGAGAAACACCAGCTACACATGACCTGTTCGAATTTCTGGACCTGTACAATTTGACTCAGACATTTAACATAAAAGTTTGAACTTGGAAATCCCAATTCTTCTATATATAATTTTATCTTCTTTTTTTTGGTCATTAAAAAAATACTCTTATCTAGCCCTTAGAGCAAAAAAACAAATGTAAAAACTGATCAAAAGAGTAACTACTATTTATAGGCCAGGTACTGGACCAGATGCTTTATATACATTATTTCTAATCATTATAACCTAGTATGTATGCAAGTATTATTGATACCATTTCACAGGTGAGGATATTGAGGTTCAGAGAGGAATTAAATGCCCATGATCCTTCAGAGATTAAGTGGTAAAGAGGGACTCTAGTCACTCTGGCTTAAAAAAAAAATTTCTTCATGTCCCAGGCACGTTCCCGCATGTCGCAGACACATTCCTGCATGTTCCCGCATGTCCCAGGCACGTTCCCGCAGTGAGGCCTCCACTCTAGCTTTCCTCCTGCCTGGAAGGCTCCTCCACTAAACTTCACCCTCCTCATGAGACCTACCTTGACCTTCCTTTTTACCACTACAGTCTGCCTTCCACCCCAACACTCCCAAGTCCCCTTATAGTGAATTTTTTTTTAACTTTTTGTTTTGAGATGATTGTAAATTCACAGGTAGATGCAGAAAATAAGACGAGTTCTCGCATACCCTTGACCCAGTTTCCTTCAAAGGTAGTATCTTGCATAACTGTAGCACAATATCACCTGCATTACTTTTTCCTCCTAGAATTTATCACTTTCTAACATATTTTAATATATTTATAATAGTTGTTGTTCTTGGTCCATTCCCACTAAAATATAAACTCCTCGTTACCTAAATTTTATTCATTGCTATATCCCAAGCAAATAGAACAGGGCCTAATCTGTAGGACAAACTCAACAAATATTTGTAGAATAAATCAAAGCACTGAATTGCACTGCCATCTCTAACAAGAAATAACTAGCTCTTTAAGAGACCACTTTGGTAAATAAGAGGATTCGGAAACATCAGGAAAACACGACACTCACCCATGGTGACATAAGGCAACTTATCAGTTGATCCATGAGGATAGATGCTGTAGAGGTGAGGTCCAGTGACATCTACTCCCCCCAAAACTAGCGCTGCACCGATGTAACCTTGATACCTGGTGATCAGAGTATGTGTAAGAAAAAAAAATGAGTCTACCTTGTACGCATGTAACTTAACCAAAGATGTAAGAGAAGACAGACAACAGAAAGCTTATCAGGTACTGCTAGTATGACATTAAGTGGTTACGTTCTGATGTTCTGATGGGGAGAAGATGGGGAATGGAACAAACGTTAGTTGAACATCTACCATCAGCCAATAAAAACTGCGAATTGTGTGAAGTACTCCACATACCATATTTCATCTCACTCTCACAACCCCCTTTACAAGAGGGCACTATAATTCTCACTTTATAGAAGACAAAAACCAACCCAAAGACGTTAAGTACTTGGCCAATGTCTCAGCGCCAAGCCTGGCTTACCCCAAAGATGACTTTGATCACACCTCTGCATCATAGATAAGTTCCCTCCAAGCTAACAATGAGGAGTTGCTAAATCAAGCTGTTTACATTATCAACCTCACCACAGCCTCACTAGAAAACAGCTAATGTCAGAACATCCTTCCTTTGAATAAATCCACAAGATTATCATCAGAGACACGAGCTCACATTGAGTAAAAGAGAAGCATTTCCTCATTCAGGAGCTAAATGACGCAATAACTCCAGGAGAGCCTACAGAGCCTGCTGCTCCCGCCCACAGGACACGCTCCACCTCTCAGGAACGAGGGTGAGAGGACATTTTCCACCCTGCCCACCTCCACTTAACTGTGCACGTTTGTTCCCCTGGCCTCTACCTGGTTGGTCTTCCACTTCCATAGGTTGCTTTCCCTGTATTTGGTTCCACCTTTTACCATTAGAATGGCTATGCTAGATGAACATGCTGGATTTAAAGTCCTCCACTGTGAGCCTTTAGCTCTTTTGGGAAGAAAAATGAAACCAACACATGCTGAATTTGCACAATGATGTAATCATTAAAACTGACATAAATAAATTAATACAAGAACCAAGCAAAGCCATAATCTTAGATTGTCTGCGACACAGCTACTCATTAGGAAGCACTCTAGGTAAACAGAACAGTCAAGTCCAATACCTTCCATGTCCCTTGATTACCCTATTGTTATTTCAGAGAGAATCTTCCATTTATAAGTGAAAAATTAAAGCACAGGAAAGGATTTTAGAAGCAGCCTCAAAAGGAAACAGAGGCCCAGAGAGGGAAAGACACTGGTCCTAAGCCACATGAGCTGGCAGCAAGGTCAAGACAATATCCCAGGGCTCTGGGATAAGAAGTTAGAATCACCAGACCCAGCACTCCCACCTCAGTGCAGTGCCTGATCCATTACACCAAGTGCCTCCCAAACAGGGTGTTCAACAAAGTCAGTAACAACCAGCCAGCTCCCTTCCAAGCCAAAACAATCTCTGTTGAACACCTTTAAAAGAGTCTAAGATATTCTGGCAAGTCACTGAAATCCTTAAAAATTGATCCAGAAATTCTACTTCTGGAATCTAATTCTAAGGATATAAGAGGACAAATAAGCAGAAAGGAATACACAAGAAGGTGTACTGCAGTACTGTTTATGATGCTAAAAAAGTGGAAACAGTCAGAGGGAGAACTGGCTAAACTGATACAGCTATACAACAGAACACTACACAATCATGAAAAACCACGCTATGTTTTCTCATACGCTACTGATGGTAGTGCAACTTAACACAACCGTTCTCAAGGACAATTTTGGCAGTATGCATCAAAACGTTAAATCAAAAATATGTACTTCTAGGAATTTATTTTAGAATATAGCCTAAAGAATTTAATTACACACATACCTAAAGGTTCTATGTTCCAACGGGTTCACTGAATATCTTATAATACCTTAAATACCTTAAAATAGGCAATATCATTAATGTTCAAAAATTGATTAATAGAATGGAATGCTGCAATACCATCAAAAATTATGATATTGATCAATGGTTCTTAAAACTTTTATGGGTTACAGACCCCTTTGAAAAATTGATTAAAATTGTGGAACCCTGTTCCCCTAACAAGCGTACACACAAAAGTTTTTTACTGTTTCGGGAGGGTTACAGGTCTCCAGAACTCCTCCATGGGCTCAAGGTAAAAACTCTGGATCCTGAGCTCTTTTACTCATGGGAACAATAGTCACAATATACTATTACAGGTACAGGTTCAGTTACAAAATAACAGAGTAGGAGTCCATTTCTGCAAATGCATAAATGAGTATACACACATAGTATAAAAGTTCTGAAAAAAGAGATCTCAGATTTCCAATGTATGTGTCTGAGTGCCAGAATATCAGGCGACATTTACTTACTTCTTTTCACATTTCTACAGTGTCTGAATTTTTTTACAATGATCATACATCACTTTTATAATAACTTTAAGAAAAGTTATTTTCATTTTGAAATGCTCCAACACAGAAACTAAATAGGTGAAAAGATTAGGCTGAATTATAGGATGAAATGCACAACTATGATTCTATTTTTTTAGAACAAAATATGTATTATTAAACATAGAAAAAACGTTGAAGGGTGTAACCTGCTAGCACTAATTGCTTGTGGGTGGTAGGAATCCAAATAATTTTTATATTTTTTTAGTTTATCTACATCTTCTAGCTTTTCTTACCATGAACATATACTAGTAACATGGAAGGAAGGAAGGATGGAACAAACAAACAAATAAATAAACTTAAAGAACTAGAAGTATATACACCCAACCAAAATGTGATTCTCCCTGAATGGCAAAATTTTTATTTTTTCTTTAGGCTTTTCAGTATTTTCCAAATTTTCTATGATGAATACATATTACCTTCATAAGGAAAAAAATAGTAAAATTAACATAATAATTACAAGAGTCTCTACATATTCAAACAGTTTCCAGAATATAGAACAGTATATGGCAAAGATTTCTATTAGACCTACAAGGAGGCTCCACGCTCAGAAAGAACAGGCATCACTTAATCTTCTCTATCTAGCTACCACACAAGCAACATAAAAGTACTGCTTAAAAAAGGGGAAAGAGGGGCCAGCTCAGTGGCACAGCGGTTAAGCTCACACGTTCGGCTTCTTGGCGGCCTGGGGTTCACCGGTTCAGATCCCGGGTGCGGACATGGCACCGCTTGGCAAAAGCCATGCCGTGGTAGGTGTCCCACGTATAAAGTAGAGGAAGATGGGCATGGATGTTAGCTCAGGGCCAGTCTTCCTCAGCAAAAAGAGGAGGATTGGCAGTACTTAGCTCAGGGCTAATCTTCCTCAAAAAAAAAACGGGGGGGGGGAGGGGGGACGTGCACCTCTGTTTATCCAACCCTCTTTTCTCACTGATCCACATACAAGGAAATGGGTTATTCAGCGGGAGAAAGTAGAGCAATAGCAGGAAGAGTACACCTTGTACTCTTTTTCAGCCTCAGAATTTTATGGGGATCTAAATGTGCATCAGGCCCTGTACAAGGCCCTCTCATGAGCCTGGCTTCTTTAGTCATTTCCTCCTCAAAAGTCGGAGAGACAGAAACTATTTTCCCCATTTTATTGAGGAAGAAACTGAGGGTATGAAAGGCAAGGTGAACAGCCCAAGGTCACACAACAGTCAGTGCTATAGACGGGACTTGAACCAAAGTTCTGAAGTCAAATCCTATGCTTTTTTCCATTATAACACTGACTCATTTTATGTAACTCAACAAAAATGTCAGAAGACATAAAGGACCATAATTATCCTAGTTTAAATTTTTAAATGGTCTTCTCAAAACTTTTATAAAATTTAATTTTCACGAAGTATGTTAAAATAAAAATAATAAAACACTGGAAAACAGAATTTAGAATTCCTAGAACATTCTAAAGAGATTAACAGAAATATCTGCTAGATTTAGCCAAATGCTTTAAATGACACTGCAAGGAATCTTGAAATATTCTCTTTACTGCAATTTTACAAGTTTAAAAATTGTTAAATGTAATGCACCACACAAACCACCAGAGGGAGCTTTGTATTTAAAATCAAAATCACAAACATCTTCAGAAATCTTGATAACAGACGTACTTTAACAAGTTCTCACACTGAACTGGGAGAATTTATTTGATAGACAATAAATCTCCAGGATTAGGATGGTCATTACGTACATAAATAAGTGGAAATCACTGACATAAGGGCTCAGCACAGCCAGAGCAGGAATTGGACAGCTATGACTAGGCTTCCCGCCCACATGACTCATAAGTCCCCGTCTCCTCGCTTAGCAGTATAGTGTGAAATGGGCATTATACTACTGGCCTTGCTGCACAGCGACATTACCTCACATCCACTTACTGAGAGCCCAGGGGCCATGCTCGACTCTTAGAAGAAGACCTGCAAATTCACAGGAAGGCAAAGGCCAGGCAGGAAACAGAGAGAAGTGAAGAAGGCAGAGACTGACAGACCAGACACATGCTCCCACTTCTAAAGGAAACGTCTGCCATTTGGTTCCAAAGATTACTGCTACATGTTATTCCACCCTCTTTCTAAATTTTTTTCAAAAGAAGCCAGAAATCCAAATTTTTAATTTAAATCTCCCAATTTATAATTACTGGCCACTATTTAAAAAAAAAACACTATAGGGCCCAAATAAAATTTCTCTACAAGCTGAATACGACCTGTGAGCTGCCAGCTTACAATCTTTGCTTTCTATTCCTGCTCCCCTTTAATTCTCACAAGACTCAATGCAGCTGCTGCTGCTTGGGGCAGAGATAAAGAGTATGTTTTGTGCAGGTTGTTTAATGGGTGACGAGGACCAGAATAAAGGTCTCTGATCAACTTTAAAAAAAAAAAAAAAAGATATCATGATGCACATTCTAGGAAGAAGGAAAGAGGAGAGAATTTGTTAAAGGTAAGGCAGGTCCCAAAAGGAGAAGTCAGTATTCCAACCCAAGACTAAATGCCCAGGCTATTTCTGCTAAAACACATTGCCTCTCTTCTCCTCGTGAGGAGTAAATGAGAAAATGGACTTAAAATCTGAAAACTGTCAAGATCTATACAAACATAATGTGATGCTGTGATTATTAAGGGAGAAAGAAAGAAAACTACTAAGAGGAACTGAGTGTGTGAGTCAGCAGGGAGCGAAGGTCAGGTCAGGCCCACGACTGCTCCTCTTTAAGCCTCAGCTGGTTCACTCATAAACGGGACATGTTAACAGCCCCTACCTCAGAATTCAAAAGATAAAAAGAGATCATGCACAAAGCACTTAGCACAGGACTTGGCACAAAGAGACAGATAAACGTTGGTCAATATTAATGTTGTTACACCCACTCACAGCCAACTACAAATATCACTTTTCATCTTGTTATTTTGCCACTAAAAGATGGAGGAAAAAAACCAACCATTTGTGTTTGTGTGTGTTCACAAAATGAACTCAAAAGTTCCTTCAGCTCTTTCTCACTATGAACAAAAAAGGATTTTTATCTGGTACAGTAATACCCTATGCCTCAGGAAATGACTCAATTGATCACATGTGATTTATTCATGGAAAGAAAAAAAAAGACCCCCTAAATTCAAACACATTATCAAAAGCCTTATGAAATTAAAATGGCTTTTTAGTAACAATTGATTTCTGGAATAAAATGTATATTTCTGAATGTTTTTTCTCTAGCTTCCAGGCTTTCCTTGGCTGAAAATCTAAGAGATGACAAAAAGATGCTATACAAATCCCCATCCTGGAACCTCACCTGAAAAGCATCTGCTTCAGCATCCGATTGGCCGTCACAACTCTGGGAAGGCGGCCAGTGGAGAGGGAGTGGAGCTCCAAGTTGGAAGAAATGAGCTGGGTTGTCATGTCTGTGTCTGCAGCTGTCCCAGCACCACAACAACTAAAAAATACGATTAGAAACTTATCTGAAATTCAATTACCAAAGGGCTCAATTAGAAGTGGAGCTTCTTGGATAACTTCCAAGAAGTTCAGGTACATGCAGAGATGTTTTTGCTTATGTGTGCACTGTAATGGCTGCGTCTAACCAATCTTACATAAACATGAAGTTGAGAATATGCATCTAATTATATGCAAATATATTTTCTGTGGCCCAATGGAACATTTCAAATCATTAGTTTCTGTGCTCCTAACAGAGTGTACATTTTACTAAACCTAAAAAATATATCCAAGTTGTACAACAGAGCAAGGCATGTTAAAAGTCTTCCAATTTGACATTTACCAAGTATTACTACCAGGTACCAGTCATTACAAAGTACTGAGAATAAAGAAAATATGACACAGTCTTAGCACTTGATTTCAAAGTTGAGAGGAGACACAGGTAGACAAAAGTTAGAGTATCTCGTGTAATACAATACAGTAGCATAGGTACAAAATGCCGTGGGAAACTGAAGGAGAGAGCAACAAATTCTGATCTTTGAGAAGAGATTTCATATGAGCTGGATTCAGAAGAACCAGAGGGGTAGCAAAAGCAAAGGTGAAACAGCATGGAGGTGAGGGGAACAGGGACACGAGGGAAACAGGGACAGTCCAGGTGCAGCTGGAACATGGAGTGACGGCAGTTAAACAGGCTGAAAAGCTTTTTGTGAGACTGCGCAAGATCTTAAATATCACGCTACAGAGTTTCGACATTATCCTGAAAGCAGTGTAGGAAGGTGAAAAGTCTCTTGAAAAGTTTTTAAAGTGGAAAGGGACATAATGAGATCTGTGTTTTACAAAATTCAATATAGCAGAAGAGTGAACAACAGAGATGGAGAAGACACCAAAGGCAGAGAGGCTATTTAATGACAACTGTAATGGTCCCCTGAGGAAAAAAAATCTAAGCTAAGGCCTTAGCAGAGGGAAGGACAAGAAGGAATGGACGTAAGAGGCACACAGAAGGCAGAACTGGGTACCAGCTGAATCGAAGACTAAAGCAAAGAGGACTTGAGAATGACTAGCTTAGGCGACAGGTGCCAAGAAATGACACTTAAGGAAGACAGAAAGAAAATACAGGTTGAACAACAGGTTTTAGTGAGGAACACAGTAAATTCAATTTTAGCCCTGACATGTTTGAAAATACAAGAGCGATTCAAACCAATCAATACTTACTATATGTTAGGAGATATGAAGTGTATTTTTGAACAGTTCTTGTCAGCAACAACCATCCCTTCAGTTGCCCTTGTATCTGCTCCAAGAACTATGCCATCCTATTTTTAAAAAACACATTTTTTAAAACATTTTCACATATATAAACCATAGTTCTCTACTTTAGGGAAAACAATGTTGGCCATCCCCTGCCCCCGCAAACCCCTATTCCTGCTGAAACTCCTATCAAAAATATCATGCTATGCTGTCAGAATTCAAGAAAAGGCTGATTAATGAACATTATTGGTTGAATCCTGATTAGGCGGTAAGAATTACCACTCCTGCTTTCAAACGAGGCTCAGAGATTCAGTGACTTCCTTACAAATCACAGCAAATATGGGAAAAGTCTGAATTAATATGCAGAAATACGTCCATTAAAATAGCCACCTCTGTCAACTTTTTAAAAGATGTCACTTTTTACCTTTAACAATAATAACCATCATCTCTTTTAAACCTCACAACAATCTAAGGCAGGAATTATTATATCCCTTTGATGGATGGGGAAAGTGTGGCTGTGAGAAGGAAAGTGACCTGCCCAAATCTGGAAGCAGCACATAAATTAAATGGTTAGACAGACCTGTCTGACCCAAATCTTGTGTTCTCCCATTATATCATCCTGCTTCCTAAAGTAGTAACTTAAGGCAGAAGAGTAAATCGGTCTCCTGTCAAAAACTCGGTGAAGTGAGGAAACAACATAAACTGTTGCTAAGTGCACAAACCTCCTGACAAACCCCTAAAGGACCTAAACCCCCCCTAAAGGACCTTAACTCCCCTAAAGGACCTTTTCCTGATGTACTCTGTAACACCTGCCCTTCCTGACAGGGCCTGGAGCAGTAAAGGAGGCCAAGCGTAACCAGTTCACTCACCGCTGCTCTTGGCCTGCCTCAGCTTACCTTATAGACCACCCCCGCGATGGTCGTTCCCGTTTTCCGGGCCGTTGGAAGCTTGAACCCTTTCCTTGCAAAATCGGCTTCCAAGACGGCATTTCTGAGAGCAAATGAGAATAAAGCGTTGAAGGGCAGGACTGCACTGCGCCGCACCGGCACAAAGAGCGTCTAAGAAGGAACTCAGGAAAAGAAAAACTATTTGCTTTCACGCCTATCTGTTCACCCAACCCTCCCAACGTCAGGACTAGTGTCCTGCTTTTCAGCGAAAAGAGCGGCAGAGAGGGGCGGCACCTCGCCGAAGGAGAGGGAGATGGAGGGTGTCCGAGTGCGCTGGGAGACTGGAAGGGCAGCCCCGGCCCCAGGAGAAACCCGCGCTCAGGCCTTGATTCCCCTGAGTCACACGGGCCGCGAGCCCGCAGGCCCCGCCGTCCCCCTGCGTTTAGACTTCCCAGATCAGATCGCGGCCCAGCTCCGACCCTGGCCCCGCACTCCCACTCCCACCCTCAACCCAGCCCCGGGCACGGCCGCACCTTCGGCAGTTATCAAACGAGAAACCTCCAACCGGTGGCTGATACACTGACACAGCCGCCATCTTCCCAAGAAAGCACTTCCGGGGTAGGGGCGGGAGCAAACAGAAAGAGTAGAGCACTTCCGGCGCCACAGAGGACCAGGACTGAGGGGCGGGGCAAATTCCGCACTCGGGCGGTTGATCTTAGAGTTACGGGCTCCTAGAGGAGCCCGGAGACGTTTGGAGTATATCGCCCCAAGTGGCGCGGAGGAGAAACTGAGGCCCGCTGCTGGGAAAGGACTGGTCCAAGGTGCACGAACCCGAGACCAGGACTCCTGCCCGCCAGACCAGAGCTGTTTCTACTGTTAATTCGGCTCTGCGGGCTTCGGAGACAGACCCACCCAAGTTCCAGGCACAGCCCCACCACCTCCTTGCATTGAGCAGGTCCTCTCACTTCTCTGAATCTGTTTTCTCTGCTGTCAAATGGAGATAATACCTACCCCAAAAGCTGCTGTGAAATGAAGATGTGAAAAGATGCTCAACTTCATTAGTCATTAGGGAACTGCAAATCAAAACCACTGCACACTCACGGGGATGGCTAATATCAAAAAATCAAAAAGGCAGACAGTAACAAGTGTTGGCAAGGATGTGGAGAAATTGAAACCCTCATACGTGGCTGGTGGGGATGTAAAATCATGCCCCAGAAAACAGTTGGGCAGTTCCCCCAAAAATTAAACATAGATCCACCAATTCCCCTGTTAGGGATATACCCAGGAGAATTGAAAACATGTTCACAGAAACTTGTACACAAATATTTACAGCAGCATTATTCATAATAGCCAAATAATAGAAATAACCCAAATGTCTATCAGCTGATGAGTGGATAAACAAAATGTGGTCCATCCATATCACAGAATATTACTCAGCCATAAAAAGGAATGAAGCACTGACACACGCTACAACATGGGTGAACCTTGAAAACGTTGTGCTAAGTGAAAGAAGCCAGGCACCAAAACCCACGGATAGCATGGTTCCAATTGCATGAAATGTCCTTAATAGACACACCCATACATGCAGAAAGTAGATTAGTGGTTGCTAGGAGCTGGAGGGAGGAGAGAATGGGGAGTGACTCTTTCATGGGTACAGAGTCTCTTTTTGGGGTGATGATAATGTTCTGGAATTAGATAGAGGTAATGGTTACATGACATTATGAATATACTAAAAACCACTGAATTGCACATCTTTAAATGGTGAATTTTTATTTTTAAAGTTTGGTACCTAAGCTAAAATCTGTCACCAATCTTCTTTTTTTTTCCTTCTTCTTCTTCTCTCCAAAGCCCCCAAGTACATAGTTGTATATTCTGGTTGTAGGTACTTCTGGTTGTGCTACATGAGACCCCGCCTCAGCATGGCCTGATGAGCAGTGCCATGTGCGCACCCAGGATCTGAACCGACAAAACCCTGGGCCACTGAAGCAGAGTTCGTGAATCTAACCACTCGGCCACGGGGCGGCCCCTAAATGATGAATTTTATGTTGTGTTAATTTTATTTCAATTTTTAAAAGGCTGCTGTGAGAATTGAAAATTGTACGTGGAAAGCATCTATCCTGGCACCTAGCAGCTTCTCAATAAACAGCCATTGTTGTTAATACATTCGTTTCATCCTGCCAACAACCTTAAGAGGTAGCTATAATTCAATCATTTTACTGATTTAAGTGAAGTTTCACTGCAGTGAAATAACTTGCTCAAATTTACATATCAAGTAAATGACAACCTCAATAACTGTAGAGTGAATTCATTTAGTCACTGAGCAAATATTTATCAAGCATCTACTTTGTGTCAGGCATGTTTCTAGGAATGAATGAGTGAATGCCATCCCAATCACCTAGAACCAGCGTCTGTCCCAACTACACGTTCAATAAATCTTTATCAAAGGTTAAATTCCCATTCAGGACTTCTCTGGGTCTTTTGTGCGAAAATAGGAAAATAAAGCCTTACTCACCTGCCTCCAACGGAATCTACTGATGAAAAAATTGAGTATCTCCTGTGTCACCAACTTTCTGCTTTGGTGACTGTAAAATGTGAAACGACTCGGGCTCTGCTCTGGAGAAGTCCACTTTTGATGAGAAAGACCAACCCCGCCAGACTGGACGGCACGGGTCATAACTCCACATGCCCTGGGTACTGTGAGGGGTCAGCAAATGATGATACGATGAAGGACTGGCTCCCCAACATCCGCCAAACTCTCTCACTCCCGCTCAGGGCTCAGCCCTCAGGGAATGAACACAAAGATGAATCCGATGTCATTCCTCTCCTCGTGTTATGGGTTGAAATGTGTCCCCCTAAAACTGATATCTTGAAGTCCAAACCCCCGGTACCAGAATGTGACCTTACTTGAAGATAGGGCCTTTACAGAGGTAATCAAGCTAAAATGAGGTCACTCCGATGGACCCTAATCCAGTATGAATGGTGTCCTTATAAAAAGGGGAAATTTAGAGGCAGACGTGTGCACAGGGAGACTGCCACGTGACAATGAAGGCAGAGATGAGGGGATGCTTCTACAAGTCAAGGGATGTCAGAGATCGCCAGCAAAGCACCGCAAGCTGGGCGAGAGGCCTGGGACAGCCCCCAGAAGGAATCACCCCGGCCGACACGTTGATTTCAGACTTCTAGCCTCCAGAACTGAGACAATAAATTTCTGGTGTTTAAGCCACCCACTCAGTTTGTGGTACTCAGTTTTGGAGGCCCTAGCAGACTAACTCGCCTCATGAGTTCACAGGCAAGGGGAGGAGAGAAGTCCCCAGAAAGACTCACAGCCCAGTGTGCTGGGAGGGGGTGGGGTGCAGCTGAAGCCTAGAGGCTCCGGGGCATGGAGTAGGAGCGAGCTCATGGGGTGAGAAGGCCAGGAGGGACAGGCATGTGAGCGAAGGCTTGGGGTATGCAACGAACAAAACCAAACAAAAAACCCTGGGCACATATTATTCTCAGGAAACAGCAATGAGTCTGATGTGGCTGCAGAGAAGGGAGGCAGAGCAGCCTGCAACCCCCAGAGGATAATGGCAAGGCACCTGTGTCCTGCCATAGGGTCTGGTGGGAGCTGGAGGAGCCAGGAAAGGATGTGGAAGCGATTTGTGACCTCAGTTTGTCCCCGGGGTATTTCTCTTCTTAACTGGGTCCCTGCGGTATGTTTTTCACACCCAGACTGAGCTGAGGAGGCGGCCTTGCCTCTGGAAGTGGCCCAGCAGAGGCAGCCGGAGCCCAGCAGAGGGTGACAGAGAGCCTCCAGGCAGCCTGGGCCTGGACCTTGAGAGGCCCAGCCAGAGGCCAAGCAAAGCCCCTGGGCTTGGGACAGGACCTCCGTACCTTCTGCCCTGGGGAGAGTGGCTCCAGGTACCCAGCGCTCAGAGCCGCCTGCTTCAGCCTCCCTGTCCAACATGACTGTTAGCCCTGGGACTGCAGCCCAGCCTGGAATGCCCTTCCCAAGGCCAGGACACAGTCCCACTCAATCCCTGGCAGTGCCACCAAACACAACTGACCAGTAAAGCCACCGCTTCTGCTCTGGATTTGGCTGTGTGACCTCAGAGGGGCTATCAGGCTCTCTGTGTCTCTGTTCCCTAAAAACATAGTAACAACCAACATCCCTTGATGTCACCCAAAGTCCTGGGCTCTGTTCTAACCATTTCATATACAGGATCTCATGATCGTCCTAGGCACCTAGAATGTGCCAGACACTAGCAAAACAGGTGATCGAGAGCCAGACCAGTGCCTGCTCTCAGGGAGCTAGCAGCCCCTAAGGACCAGGCCTCACTGCCCCACTTTACAGACCTCACGGAGAGGTGAAGCCCCTGGCTCAAGGTCACACAGCTGATCAGTGGCAGAGTCAAGATCAAACCACACCCCTCCAAGCCCCAGAGCAAACACAGGACCGCTTCCCCAGCCCTGACAATTATGGCCCCGCTGGCACTCAAGTTCCCATGTTCCCCGGTGCTTTGCCAGAGTGAAAGCGAGGTTTCCTCCTCGAGGACTTTCATCCCAGCTTGGCCGGTTCCTAGCTGCGCGGTCATGGGCTGGTCCCTTCATCTCTCTGAGTCTCAGGATCCTGATCTGTAAAATGAGGGAGCATCACGACGTTTCCCTTACTTTGTGCAAACCAAGTGCGAGCAGGCAGGGTAAAATATAAAGCATTTCATTCAGTCATTGGTTCATTCATTCATTCAGTCAGTATTTATTATGCCCCTCCTTGGTGTGGGCTCTGTGCCAGATCACAGCCATGAGGGGTGTTGGTCTGGGAACTACACCTCCAGTTTACTGTGCTGAGTGCCCTAAGGGACATGTGCCAGAGCACAGCCAGGAAAGGGCTTCCGAGGGAGCCTGAGCAGGCAGGGTGTGCACCCAGAGGACAGGAGTTAGCGCTGAGACCAGGAGACCAGGTGCCTCCCGCACAGGGTTCAGCTGTTCTCACCCCCTGCATCCGCCTGCATTTTCAAAGGGCCTGCCAAGCCCCCTCCCCCAAGCTGCAGGCTGCTCAGGAGCTCAGCGTGGGGCAGGCCCTGGAAGACTCACCCCATCCTCCGTCAGGATACACACACATCCGGAGGTGCCCCCCACACCAAGACTTGGCCGTCTTCCCATTGCAGGGAAGGCAGCCCATGATGCTCCTGGTTGCTAAGGCAACTGGGACCTTGTTTTTCCTTCTTCATAAATAAGCTATAAATAGACAGGGCAAACCTGGGCGCCTTCCTTTGCATGAATTAGAGCAGCTGCTCCAGCACCCAGGTGCCAAGTCCCACTGCACGGGCCACAGACACACAGCTCCGCGGGGGGAGGGCACAGCGAGGCTCATGGCAGCATCACAAAGTGTGGATTCCCTCCACCTGCTCCAGACTCTCCTGGGGCACCTAGCAGATTCTGGGGCCCTGCTGAGACCCGCACAATCCCAGTCACTTTAATGGGGCCTGAGATGGGTGTTTACTTAACCCTCAGAGATGAGATGAACCCTGAGTTTGCCAACCCCAGCTGATGGCGAGCAGGAGTGGGCATCCTCCCTTCTTCCTATCCAGTGCCGCGCAAGTCACAAGGACATCATGACAATACCTCCCATTCCTGTGGCATGCTAGAATTTCCACATCCTTCCCCCACCTGGTTTAATGGTCCTGGTTAACATCTATTTGTTGAGACCTTTCCACGTACCAGCTACTGTGTTCTTTATGTGCCACAACCCCATTAATTCTGCCAACCAGCCTATGAGGGTGTTGCTGTCATGATTTCCAGCTCGCAGATGGGGGACTATCAGCTTGGAGAGGGGAGGTGCCTGGCCCAAGTTCACACAGCTGGTTAGCAAGGGAACTGGCATTTGAACCCAGGCCTGTCCAGTGCACTTGTTCTTGACCCCAGCCTGTGCTTTCAGCATCACTGGTTCTCTTAGTAACCCACGAGGGAGGGAATAGTAGATGGGATGCCCTAAGTGGGGAAGGAACAGAAAGAGAAACTGAGACTCAGAAGGACTAGCAACTGGCCCAGGGTCACAGAGTAAGGAAGAGTCAAAGCTGAGACTTGAGTCCTGGGAGGATGGGCTGCAGAAAGTGGGGCTGTTTTCCCCAAAAAGGGAAAGAATCAGGTAGACATGACTACCTGGTGGGTCAGGGCAGGCTTCCTGGAGGAGGTGAAGTTGACATAAGATCTTAGAGGATGACGGTGGAGAGAAGGGAAAAGCATTCCAGACAGAGGGAACAGCTTGTATAGGCCTGGAGGTAGACAGGGTATGTGAGGTCTGCAGAACAGCAGGTAGGTCTGCTTGGCTCCGCAGCAGGGGAGGGAGGGAGAAGTGAAGCCAGCAATGTGGGCAGGCTTCAATTATGAAGGGCTTTGTAGGCTGGCTCAGAAGCCTGGGCCTGTCCCAAAGGCACTAGGGGGCACGGAAGGCTTGTAAGCAGAGAACCAACCTGACTTCTCTTGGGAGAATGGGCCGCCCACTTGACAAAGAGGGTTTGAGCAGAGCCTGTCATCGAAAGACAAGGCATCTTGAAGGCTACTGGACCCCAGCTGATGGGTGCTTTCTCCAGCCAAGCCTTGCAGCGTCCATCTCTGAATGTGGACACTGGGTGCCTCCCAAGCCCATCCAGCTCCGTCACCCTCTCCAGGGTTCTAGACCTGCCAGCCCCTTCCACGGCTAGGCAAATTCACTCAGACATTCCTGAAACAAACTCCAATTCTGCATCTGGCACAGGAACACAAAGACTCTGCCCTCAAGGGAAATGGATACAGAAATCAATAAGTGAGTTAGAGGACCAGAAGTTTCTGATGGGGACTGCACAGGGTACCAAGAGGCTCAAAGGAGAGAGAGGGCCACTCCCCAGGGAGGAAAAGCATCAGCAAGTACTTTAAAGAAAACGTGGGGTTGTAAGCAGAACTCAAAAGATGAGGAGAGCTTGCTAGCTGGGGTTGCAGGAAGGAGAGAATGGGCATTCCAGAAGGAGGGGACAGTCTGATCAGACACATGAGGGCATGAAACAGCCAGGCACGTTGTAGAGCTTTACATGAGAGGAGTTAGAGGGGAGGAGGATGCTGGAAACTCGCCAGGGACCAAGGCAGGCAGGACCTGGGAGCCAATCCCAGGGCGTTAATCAGGAGAATGATGCAATCACATGCGTGTGCTGTGAAAATCAACCTGGCAGCTGGTCAGAGGATGGGGTGGACAGGAAGAGATTGGAAATAGGAAAGGAGGGAGGGAGCTAGGGAGGAGAGGGAGGTGGCCTGAACTCTGGTGGTGGCAGTGACAACTGGAGAAGGGAACAGTCTCAAGAGATATTACAGACAGACAGGCTGTGGTCAGAGGTGGGATGGGAGGAAAAGGGAAAATGAGGAGTCGACTTTCTCTAGGGGTCTGACTCGGGCGGCAGGATGGGTGATGGCAGGAAGGTCCGTGTGGGTCCCTTTGGGACATGTTGCGTTGGCTGTCTGGGCTGGGGAGATGTGTGGGAGTTCTTGGGCAGCAGAGAGAAAGTTGAGCAAATCCCAAGTGAGAATGAGACACCGCGGGAGAGTGGACAGAGGGAGAGAAGGGAGCCAAGGACAGAGGCCAGGGGTGGTAATACTTATCAGGCAGGTGAAGCTGAGGCGTGGACAAAGGGTGGAGAGAAGGAGTAGGCAGGGAGGCAGTCAGGGACCAGGGGAGAATGACGTCACAGCTGCCAAGATGCGGGTGAGAGTCGCCGAAGTCTTGACAGTCAAACAAGACGAGGATGGGAAAGTGTCCAGGGGATCATTCTCACCAACAGCACTATTTTTTTTTCAAAGGTTTTAGTTTTTTGTTTTTGGGTTTTTTTTTTTCTGTTTTATCTTCCCAAACCCCCCGAACATAATTGTATATCTTAGTTGCAGGTCCTTCTAGTTGTGGGATTTTTTTTTAAAGGTTTTAGTTTGTTGGGGTTTTTTTCTGCTTTATCTATTTTCACTATCAAATCTAGCAAGGACTTTTTGCAAATAAGAATCCTCAGTGTTAACGATGATGTGATGAGATGAGCAATTTGTGGTTTGCTAGTGGAATGTAAAGTGGTACAAGCTTTCTGGAAAGACATTCGCCAAAACAGCCCAAGATCCTGTATGACATAGAGCCTAGAGTTAACAACGCAGTATCGTGCACCTCAAGATTTGTTGAGAGAGTAGCTCTCGTGTTAAGTATTCTTGACTCACACACGCTCATAAGAAAAAAAGGGACACAAGGGGACTTTTGGAGGTGACGGATCTGTTTATTACCTTGATTGTGGTGTGTATCACAGGTGTATGCATACGTCCAAACCCATCAAATTGTGTACATTAAACCTGTGCAGCTTTTTTGCATATCAATTACACCTAATAGAGCTGTTTTAAAAAAAATAATTCAGGATCCTTGAAGAAGTTCAAAACATTTAACTCAAAAATTCCCCTTCTAGAGCTCTATCCTCAGACAAAGATTAGTGTGTAAAGCGTTCATTGTAGCGTTATTTATAATGGATTATACTGCATTTTATAATGAATTATATACTGGATATGTATTGGCTAATGGATTGTATATATTGGATATTATAATGGATTATATAACATATAACAATATTATAATAAAAACATGGAAACCACTTTAATGTCAAGCAACAGGAGAATGGTTAAATAATTTATGATGAAATATATGAGACCATTAAATAAAATTGTGTTTTCAATGCACGTTTAATGACACAGAAGAAAGGATAAGAAACAGGCAGAGGGGCCAGCCCAGTGGTGTAGTGGTTGGGTTCACGTGCTCCGCTTCCATGGCCCAGTGCTCTCGGGTTCAGATTCTGGGCACAGACCTGGCACCGCTAAGCAAGCCCTGCTGTGGTGGCATCCCACATAAAGTGGAGGAAGATTGGCACAGATGTCAGCTCAGCGACAATCTTCCTCAAGCAAAAAGAGGAAGATTGGCAACAGATGTTAGCCTAGGGCCAATCTTCCTCATCAAAAAAAGAGAGAGAGAGAGAGAGAGAAACAGGCAGAATGTATACGGCTCCAACTTTTTAACGTGTGTGGGTGTACATTATATATGTAAAAAACCACAAACCATCCTATTATTAATACTGATAATTCCTTGCTGGTGGAATGTCAGATCACTTTTATTTTCTTGTTTGTGCCTCTCTGCATTTTTTTCAAATTCTCTACTGCACATATTCATTATTTTTCCCCATTTTTTATTTTGAAGTTTTTCAAACCTTCAGAAAGTTGTAGGAGTAATACGACAAATCATTCTCTCTCTCTCTCTCTCTGCCCTCACCAGCTGAAAGTTACACAATGCTTTACCCCTAAACACTAGAGCATGAGTCTCCTAAAAACAAGGACATTCAGCAACAGAACCACAATACCATTATATGGATTTGGTATTACTATCTAATATTCAGTCCACTTTCTGAGTTCCCCAATTATCCCAATAATATTCACCTTTATGGTTTTTGTGATCCAGGATCCAATCGAGGATCACACATTGAATTCAGTTGTCGCCCAGACACTTCAGGAAGAATCTCCCAAAAACATGGGCGCTGTCCTACAAAACCGTAACACCCTCATCACATCCGGGAAATTTAACCTGGCTTCAGAATTATTATCTAACATCCAGTCCACGCTCAATTTCCCTCAACATCACTTGTATGATTCTTGTGATCCGGGATCCAATCAGGCATCTCCACTGAACTCGGTCAGCGTGACTCTTCAGCCTCCTTCAGTCTGGAACAGTCTCCAGGCTTTTTCTTTGGACTTTCATTAGGGGGCCAGCCCAGCTGTTTTGAGGAATCTTCTTCAGTGTGGATTTGTCTGATGATTTTGGCAGGTAGGCATTTAGGGCAGGAGTGCCTTGTAAACGATGTGTCCTTCTCAGGCCACCACATCAGGGGGCACACCATCCTCGTCCCAACATTAGTGGTGTCAAGTTTACGCATTTGGTTAAGGTGACATGTGTCAGATCTCTCCATCTTTAAAGGTATCCTTTTCTCTTTGTAATTAAAAGGTAATTTGTGGGTGATTATTTGAAACTGTGTACATAGCCTAATCCCAATGGTCTTCCACCCAATGGTGATGGCACCCACTGATGATTCTCACCCGAATCTATTACTATGATGTTGACTGTAAGATGCCATCTGCTATTGCTCTCAGCCCCTCTTAGTTGGCACTCTTCTGTAAAGAAGAGCTTTTTCTTCCCTTATCTTTTTTTCGAGGACAATTAGCCCTGAGCTAATATCTGCTGCCAGTCCTCTTTTTGCTGAGGAAGACTGGCCCTGAGCTAACATCTGTGCCATTTTCCTCTATGTTATATGTGGGACGCCTGCCACAGCATGGCTTGATGAGTGGTGCATAGGTCCACGCCCAGGATCCAAACTGGCGAACCCAGGGCTGCCAAAGCAGAGCACACCAATTTAACCACTGCGCCACCTGGCCTGCCCCTAGCTTTCCCTTATCTTGCCTCCTGTGGGTTTTCTTTCTTTTTTTATTCTTAATTCTTTTTTAAAATTCAAAGTTTCTTTTTTTATTCTATGTATTATAATCCATTCTTGTTATTAGCCATTTTGATCTCCAATCGTCCCAAATTTGGCCCTTGGAGTCCTTTCAAACTGGTCCCCCACCAGTTTGAGTTCTTCTTTGCTTTCTGGCACAATAAGATCTTCCAGGCGGGGAGTGGAGCACCTGCTAGGCCCATCCAGCCTCTGGACCACAGAAACAGCGGCTCAGCCCTGGACCTGGGGGGGCTGAAGGAGGGCAGCCAAGGCAGCAGAAGGGGGCACATGGACATCCGGAGGCCTTTCTCTCAGAGGTATCAGTTGCCAGTGCTTTAATTAATGGCTCCATCCCAGGGGACAGGGCCAGTGCCTGGAGCTGGCTGCTTAGGAACAGGGTACCAGCCTGCTTGGGTGTCTCGTTTCACATCCCATCTATTTACTTCTCGCACATAGAAGGATATTAGTTATAGTGCAGAGATGAAGGAAATCTCTGTGTTCTTTTGCCACTTCACCAAGAACAGGAAAAAGCAGGGAAGAATGCCCTGATTTTAGGAGGGAAAAGCATATGTGTGTCCCTGCAAGAGTGCATGTGTGTGCATTCACATGTATGTGTGTGTTCACGCATGTGTTTGCACATGTGCATGTGTGTGTGTTTGCACATGTGCATGTGTGTGCGCGCATGTCCGGGTTTCCCAGGCCTGCGTCCACTTTCTCCTCCTTCCCTCCCTTTCTGTTTTGTCGAGGTACAGTGTGCATACAGTAACATGCACAGATTTGAAGGGCAGAGCTGGACGCGTTTTGACAAACATGTAACCAAGATACAGAACGTTTCACACACCCCCCCCCGAGAAAGTTCCCTCATGCTCCTTCCAGTCAATCCCTCATCAATGCAACCAGTTTCTGATATCTAAAAATTCTAGAACCTCCCATGAACAGAATCAGACAATGACCACACCTCCCTTCTTTTAACTGCCACATAAAATGGTGGTGGACGCCCCCAGCCGTGCCACCATTGCCCCCAAATATTTCTGAGGCTTTCCTGGAAAGAGAAAGAAGCGGGGCACTGATGTCCCTCTGTGGGTTCCCTCTCCACATCCCCGTTCCCAGGCTGGCGGCCAAGAACGGGACCCAGACCAGGATCATTCCTCCACCCAGAAAAAATCATCTGCCATGGCCCAGAAACTCTGGCCTAGAAGCTCCACCGGACACGGGAGGAGCCTGTTTACGCACTGAGGCTCGGGCACTCTGACTCCCCCCTGAGCCCGGCTGCAGGGACCCCCGGGGACTGCAGTCCTGTCCATCTGCCAGCAGGTGCAGCGAGCAGCACCCGCAGCCGGCCCATCCTCCTGCATCCCTGCTGTCAATCTGCCCGCTGCCCTGGGTTGTTTACTGGAAGCTGGCCTCTCTGTGAGGGTTCAAAGCCCTGGCCCTGGGCACGTCCACGGCAGGAAGCAGGCCAGGCGGTAATTGGCGCCGCGACTGTGCTAGGCGGCCGTGCTGACCCAGTATCCTCCTCCAGCAGTCGCCTTTGAGGCGCTCCATCCTGACCTCCCAGGCCTGCAGGGACTTCCTGCTGAACGCCGAGCCGGCACCAGCAACAAATTACGCATTCCCCGAGAAATCTATTAAAAGGTGACAGCAGTTCGGGGGCCGGGTGGCCAGGGGGCCCCCAGCACAGGAAGCCTAATGTCTTCTGTTCCCAAGAGCCACCAGCTAACTCCTGCTGAACTCAGAGGGAACTGAGCTAGAACTCTAAATTTAGGGGCCAAGGAAAAATGACTCAGAGATGAGCAGAGGCTGCCATCCTTGAGGCCCCTCTATGGTTCCCTGAAGGGGGAGGAGGCAGGCTCTGGAGTCCCCTAGACTTCAGTTCCAATCTGCCACTTTCATGCTGTGTGACCTTGGGTAAGCCACTTGGCCTCTCTGAAACTTCCATGCCCACAAAGGTGATAAGAAGCCCACCCATCAGATTGGCAAAAAGCAAATGAAGTGCCAGGCACATAACAGATGCTCTGAGGGTTGCAGGATCAGAAGCAGACTGTATTTATTTCATACTCCAGCCCAGAGTCACCCGCATGTGTGTGCCCACATCCAGAGTAAGGCAGTGGCTGAGCTGCCAGATCCAGTGGAGTGAGCTGCAGCTGGAGGGCCTGGGGTGGGGGTGGGACATGGCAGCCTCTGTTCTTCCTGGTGAGCAGCTCTTACCGTCTCCAGCAAGGCTCTGGCTGAACCACTGGGTGAATGAATGAAACGAAGGTACGAATGCCTGCCTCACTGGTAGATGCAGTAGGCTGAATAACCCTAGTTAAAAGGAATAATTTTTGTTTAATAGATGCATTTGATTCATTTAGCAAAGTGCCCACTTCTTAAGTGACAATCGTTTGTTCACTGATTTTTGGCAACCTGGCTTTTGGACAATTGGTTTTTAGCAAAATTGGTCGGTGCCGGCTTCAGAGATCGCCGGACTCAGATACGCAAAGAGCAGCCTCAAGAACTCTGTCCACATCTTGGTTTTGCTCTCTTTCGGGCTGGCTTTCCTTTCCCTTGCCTGTTCCCTAAATTGTGGCAGAGATGGCCACCATTCTTCCGGTTCGGCTGCCCCAGCTGGAAGAGCGTGACTTTCTCAGCAATTCCAGTAGAAGACCCAGTGGGCCACGGGGGTCGTGCACCCATCCTAGATTGAATCTCCTTGGCCAGGGGCATGGAATACCCTGACCGGATGAGCCCGGGTTGTATGCCCACCTGTGGTCAGCAGAATTCTAAAGACGCCTCCCTGCCCCGATTCCATTGTTGGTTATTCAACCAAACGCTAACATTGGCACTGCTGTGGGATGGTTGATTTTACACGTCAACTTGGCTGGGCCACGGTATTTGGTAAAACGTAATTCTGGATGTTTCTGTGAAGGTGTTTTTGGATGACATAAACATTTAAATCAGTGGACTTTGAGTAAAGCAGACTAACCTCCGTGATAGGGGTGGGCTGCGTCTAATCAGCTGGGTCATCCAGGGCACCCAGTGTAATCACATGAGCCTTAAAAGCAGAAGCAGCAGAAAGGAAGAGGACGGCAGAAAGGGAAGCTGGAGAGACACGAAGCGGGAGAGGGACTTGCTGGAGGGGCCACATGAAAAGCATGAGGAGGAAGGTGGTCAGCTCCAGGATAAAGACCACCCCTGACCGACAGCCAACAAGGAAACAGGACCTCAGCCCCACAATCACAGGGACAGAATCTGACCAACAGCCTGAATGGGCTGCAAGTGATTTACTGCCAGCTCTTCCAGAAAGGCAGGCAGCCCTGCCGATGCCTTGATTTCGGCCTCGTGAGACCCAGAGCAGAGGAGCCAGTCGACAGGACCTCAGGCCCACAGAATTGTGAGGTGCCAACTGTGTTGTTTGAAGCCGATCCATTTGTGGTCCTCTGCCATGACAGCAACAGGAGACACACCACCACGGAGCATGGGGTGGGGTCAGCCCCTCCCAACACCACAGGGACTGATCACGGCGGGGGGCTCCCCGAAGGAAAAGCAGACTCCCCGGCACTGCCAGGGCCAGGGTCTCACCCCAAGCGACAGCCCATTCCCTCCAGGGGTCTTAGCCCTTCCGTTTGCGCCCACGGCCACAGCCCCTACGACAAGAGAGAAGTTGTTTTCTCTGCTCCAGAAATTTCGCCTGCTCTCCCCTCACCCTTCTCTCCATTTTCTGGCTTTTCCAGTTTTTACTCCACTTCTCAGGCTGCGAAAACTCCCCAAGCCTGGCCGGCTCCCTGTCCGATGTGGTGTAGGGTCCACGTAAACGCCCGGCCGGCGTGGAGTCCCTGGACCTGGACGGGAGGAAGAGCAGGCGCTTCCAGCCACCAGGCTCGGGAGGGCCCCCGCCAGGCGCCAGGCAGGTATTACTACAATCGGTCCTTGTCACAGCTCCAGCTGGGGGGCAATGAGATCCCCACTTCTCAGAAGAAAAGTCAAGGCTCAGAGAAGGTACAGCCTTGTCCAAGGTCAGCTACAAGTGACAGAAACCAACCAACCTGGCTCGAGAAACAGGAGGGTGTGTCCATCCACGCAACCCGGCTCCAGGCACCCTTCGACTCGGGGACGCAGCGAAGTCCTCATCTCCCGCTGCCTCTCTTCCTCCCTCTCTCTCTCTCTCCCTTACCCTGTCTCCCATCTCATGAGTTCCCTCCTCTCAGCTCGGCTTTATTCCCTTCCACTGCATATGAATATGACTAACAATGTAGCCTGTGGCAGAGACAGAAGCCTGGTTTTATTGGGGGCAGCAAAGTGCCCAGATGATAAATGACATTTCTCAAACTCCTTTGTAACCAGCGACATGTAAACAGAAGTATTCTATAGTACTTCTGGGAAGGTTGCTTAAAGGAAGGCAAGCTGACTCAGCTGGAAGAAGCACCTCTTTTGCCCTTCCTCCTTCCTATTGCCTAAAACATGAGTGTAATGGCTGGAGCTCTGGCAGCCATTTGGGGCCATGAGGTGAAGCTGGATGCTCATGCCTGTCATATGAGCCCTGGACTGGCCACTATTAGACTTCTTTGACATGCAAAAAAATCCTTTTAATAATAATAAACCCTTGCATGTTTAAGCCACTTATTAATTTGTTATATGCAGCCAAACTTAACCCCACGACATGTGACCACAAGCAGCTCCAGCTTCACATCTCTCCAACTTGAAAACTCCAGAGTCTGGATCCCTGCTCTTCTCACCCCACAAGGCGTCTAGGGCACAGCTCCGAATGGCACAAATGGGGTCACACACATGACTAGAGGAACAGCCGAACTGTGGCTCAGGCCCATTCTTGGTGTGTTTTGTGTAACTTGCTTGCTTGGAGGAGAGGCGGCTGGAGTGGAATCACATGAAGAGCCAGGGTGGAGAATTCCCCCAAAGAAGTGGGTGCTGCACACACAGGAAGTGACGGTGCCCAGTGCAGCCAGCATGGTGAGCCCCCAGGCAGGGCACTCTCCACCCTTCTCTGCAGTACTTCAGTCTTAAGAGAAGAGGCTTCTTTACCATCCTCTCAGGCACGGGACCAGGGAGGAACCCACTGACATCAGCCTGACCTCCCACGTGGAGGTCCAGCTGGAGGCCGCAGTGTGTGGGTGGGGTCAAGAGGACAAAGGTGTGGAGGGCTCCAAGGTCCACCCCCAGGGATCACATCTCAAGCCAGCATGGCCAGTCACTTGTGGGAGATGACTGTGAATGTTGGAGTCAGACAGACCTGAGATCAAAGCCCGCCTCAGCCACTCTAGTTGTGTGGCCTTGGGGGAGTTGCTTTATGTCTCTGAGCCACCACATCAATTCCCTCATTTCTGTCTCCAGGCCTGTCTTCACTCCCTCCCTCCCAGCTCCATACACACCTATCACCCCATCTACCCATCCTCCAAAAGGCCCACCTCAATAGCTCCCACCACGCCCAGCCAGGAACTCAGCCTGGGACGTGTTGACCCACTCTCCTTGGTGCCGGGATGTTCCAGCATGGCCTGAGAAACAATTAAACTTTCAGATTTTCCAAATTACCAAACATGCAAAATAGACAACCTCTCCCCAGCCTGGAGCCCTGCCCCTGCACTAGAGACCACACCCAGGGTCAGGGGTGAGGGTCCCAGACCTGCCAGGGGCCCAACCACACCTGTGCCCCCCAGGGAGCAGGGAGGTGGCAGGTGGCAGGCGGCCCACAGTCCTGGTTCTCCACCCCCGCTCCAGGCTGCCCAGGACCGTCTGCTCTCTCCTGACCGTCCGGCCACCGGAGTGGTCTCCTGGGGACACAGGTCTCCCCAAGAGACTAAGCCAGGCAGAAACGTAAACCTTAGCTTTAAAATTATTTCTACTGTTATTTCCATTTTTGTTTAATATTTATTATTATTTAAATGTTATTTAAAGGTTTATTATTTTTATTATTAAAGTACCCTGTGTTCATAAAAACAATAGAGAGATGGATACACTAAAAATATGAGCCTCCTGTAATTGGAGGAGGGTCAGAAATGTCTCTTGTGTCCTCAAATGTCCTTGATTAAAAAACAAAGGACAGTGGGGTGGGCCCCATGTCACAGTGGTTAAGTTCGTGCACTCTGCTTCAGTGGCCCAGGGTTTGCAGGTTCAGTTCCCGGCTGTGGATCTACACATCACTCATCAAGCCACGCTGTGGCGGTGTCCCCCGTACAAAACAGATGAAGATTGGCACAGATGTTAGCTCAGGGCCAATCTTCCTCACCAAAACAAAGGACAGAACAAAGAAACACAAACAAACATGATTCTCCACTTTGCCTTTGGGAGGCAGCATTGCTGGGCAGCTGTGTTGCTGCAATGTCCCCGAGGCCGGAGACCCACCCATCCTCTCGCTGGCACTGTCCACAGTGGGCAGGGACCGGCGGGGACTCACGGCGGTGCCAAGCACGCAGCATTGGGAGCCCCTACTTCCTTGTTAAAACAGGAGGACGTACAAAATCCTGCAGGAACCCAGAGAGAACACCTCCCTCTGCCCCGAGGGCGGGGAAGCAGCCAGTGACACAGAGCCGAGTCTTGAAGCGTGACTAGGAACTTTCCAGAATTCCTAGAAATCCACCAGGCAGAGAGACAGAGGAAAGGCAGTTCAGGAGGAAGGCCCAGCGTGTGCAAAGGCATAGAGTCGTGAGAACACCGCATGTCTGGGCCTTGGTGAAAAGCGCAGGGTCACCCCGAGGAGGGTGTTTGGAGACGAGAAGGGACAGGAAAGGAGTTGAGGACACTGGAAGGGCCTTCCAGAGCTGGCCGAGGAGTTGGGACTCTACCCCTGCATTCCAGGGGACGCCCACCAGGTGCTCACCCAGCCTTGGCTGAATTAACGACGTGGCCAATTTTTGACCCAGATCAGGAGGAGGGGACCCCAAGTCCAGCAGAAGCCCGGGCCCCCAGCCCCCCCCCCCCCCCCCGCCCCGGCCCCAGCAGCGGCTCCCCCTCCCGTCCTCCAGCCGGGATGTTGTTCTCTGCGCTTGATGAAGTTGGAACAAGTCCTCTCCGGGGCGACTCGCAGGCGTCCAAATTGGATTGGCACGCGGACGCCGAGCAGTTGGTGGCAGGAGCCAGGGGACCGGAGAGCAGGTTTTCGCTGGAGGGGACGTGAGCTTTATTTCCCTCTTGGTCGCTGACAAGGAAGCAGCTGTCCCTGCCTGATTATTTTTACCTCGAGTCACAGCCGCGGATGCGCAGCCCCCCGCGCGCCCGCCGGGGCCGGGGGAGCAGCGGCCAGCTCCTTGCGAGCCTCGAGCGCCACCTCCCGCCTGCGCGCCGGCCGAGACCCTGCCGCTCCAGGGGGGCGTCGCTGCCCGGAAGAGAAAGACCAGAGCAGCCTTGAAGAATATTTGAGACAAAAAAAAAAAGAGAGAGAGAGAGAAAAATTCCCATCCTCTAAAGCAATAGCTCATTTCTTCTTCTTTTAGTCTGATGAGACTAAATCTGAATACCCCTTAACTGTTAACTGAGCACGTCCAAAGCTGTCATGTCATTCTATTCTTGAAAACCCAACGGGTTCTAGGTGTCATTAGCTCCATCTTATGGCTGAGGAAGCTGAGGCTCAGAGAAGCGGCTTGCCTGAAATCACACACTAACAGAGCAGGAGAAACGGGATTTGACCCCCAGTTTGTCTAACTCCAAATCTTGTACGCCATCCACTGTGTTTCCAAGTCTTTGTCCATGTATCAGTTAGGAATGCTCTGAGCTGCAACTAGCAATAACAGTGCTTTAAATAAATGGAGCTTACTTTCCTTGTGTACCAAAAGACTGGAAGTAGGTGGTCTCTGGGTGGGGAGGCAGCCCAATGATGTCATTGACCCAGAGTCTTTCAATCTTGCTGCTTCATCATCTTGATAGGTTGCTTTCTGACATGCTTGCTGCTTCATGGTCACAAGAAGGCTGCTGCAGTTCCAGGCATCTCACCTGCATTCAAGGCAGAAGGAAGATAGGGGGAGGGGATGGTGAAAGTTGTGACAACCCCTTTTATCAGGAAGGCACAATATTTCCCTGAATTCCTCCAGGACTTTGGTTTACATCTTAGTGGTAACAATACCACCCACAGCTGCCAGGGAGGCTGAGAAAGACAGCATTTTGAGGACAAAGGAGAAGGGCACAATTTATGTCAGTCACCAACAATGTCTGCCACAGTCTACATAGAGTTGTGTGTGCTTACAATTATATCATATGTAAATTTTGCTTGCTACTTTTTCCTTTTACTGTTATGTCATTTGAAGTCTCCTTATCGCTATGTTGTTTTTATAATTCTCATTTTTAATGGTTTAATAGTATTTCTTTAAGTGGATAAGTCATAATGTATTTGTTGGACTCGGGTAGCTTCCAATTTTTTCCATATTTTACATAATACTATGATGCACAAAGTATTTTTGTTTAGTCAGATGTCTCCCGAGCATAAATTCCATAGAGGACAATTACTTGGGTCAAAAATTTTAACATGTTTGCTGCTCTTGCTACATTACCTTATTGATTTCTAAGAGGATCGGGCTATTTGACACTGTGTAACAGTGCCTGGCTGTCCTAATTTTGCCGCAACTGTGCCCGCAGAGAGTAATATCATTTTAAAAAGGTGTTTACAAAATCAGCGTCATACAATGATACCTTAAAGTTGCTGTTGTTTTTATTTAATTTCACAAGATTGTAAACTATCATAACTCAATAAAAATTAACTTAAAGAAAAACTAAGGAGGAACATTTTTCCGCATGTATTTTTCACTTTGTATTTCCTCTTTGGCGACGTATTTGTTCATTTCTTTGTCCGCTCATCTCCTGGGGTAAGAGACCCGTTGTTATAGAAATGGCCGTACTGTTCCTGGTATCAGCTCTGGGCATAAGGCAACTCAACTTCTTCCTTTGATCCTACAGATTCCTGGGAGGGAGGCGGGGTGGGGAATAGGATCGAGTCACCGATGAGGGAAGTGGGCTCAAGAAGTTCACGCAGCCACTAAGAGGCAGGTCCCTGGACTCCAAGCCCAGCGCTTTTCCTTGCACAGTATTGCTCTTTTAAAAATAACAGCTTTCTTGAGATGTAATTCACAGACCGTACAATTCACTTGTTTAAAGTATCCGACTCGATCGTTCTTGGTACATTCACAGAGTTGTGCAACCATCACCACAATCAACTTTAGAACATTTCATCATCCCCAAAGGAAACCCTGAACCCCCTGGCAGTCACTGTTATATTGGGTAGACGTAAAACTATTCTGAAGATATTCAAAATATTAAAGATACTAAATTTATGTGCTAATATTATAATTACATAATTATTATATATGTATATATAAATACATTTATATAATATATAACCATTATTAAATAAAATATTAAAGATATTAAAAATATTTGGAGAGAAGAGAGGTGTGGCATGGGCTGTGTGAGGAGGGCAGAAGCTTAGACTGTGCTACGGACTTGCGGTGTGACCCAGGTCACGTCCCCTCTCTGGTTCTTCGTTTCCTCCTAATACAAATAGCTATTTATTGAGCGCCTGCTGTATGCCAGTCTCCTCACCAGGCGTGCCACAGATGTTCATGACCATTCTCTATAAAGCGGGGTGAGGAGACCCTCTGTATAGAAGCAGGAAACTAAGACCTGGAGCAGAGATGCGGAGTCATTCGGGTCCCTATGCTGGTTGGTGGCAGAGAGGGGCCTGGTGGGGCGGGGAGGGGTCCTGACTCCCAGATCAACCACCACATCGGCTGCCTTCCGCTCCTGGCTTCTGGAGCTGCCCCAGTGACAGGTGGGGACAGGTGGGAGGGGGTAGGAGGGGCTTCTCCTTCAGTACTGACTGAGGAGGGTCTGAACCCGCCTGGCACTAAGTGTTTGTCTCGCCCTCTAGTGGCCACAGTCAGCGGCGAGGGTGTCTGACCGGGTCCATTCTGCAGAGTCCCCTTCCCACTGCCTGCCATGCCAACCCGCCTCTGCCCCACCCCAGCACACACTCACACCAAACCTTAGAGTCACAAGGGGTCTGTCTGTTGGATCGTTCCTTCAGTCCTTCAACAAACACGAAGTGCTCACTCTGTCAAGCCCTGGCCTGGGGCCGGGGCCGGGGTCGGGAGCAGACAGTACCCAGGCATTTGTAGGAATCTGGGTGTTCTGGAAACAGTTGAATGTGGGGCAGCAAAAGCATCCTGGGAGGTCTAAGCTGAGACCTGAAGAATGAGCAGAAACGAGCCAGAAAGGACTTGGAGGAGGGTGCTCCTGCCTATTCCGAGGCAGAGGGACTAGCATGTGCAAAGGCCCGGAGGTGAGAACAAAAAGATGTTCCCTCTGATGACAGGTTGGGCTATTGAGTGGGAGGGGTAAGAGGTGCACTGAGGGAGGAAAGAGGGCAAAGATGATCTTGTTAGCCCTGCGCGGAAGGCTGGACTTTCTCCTGGAGCACCAGGGAGCCACAGGATGGGGCGGGGCGGGGTGGGGGGGTGGTTGGACAGGAGCAGATGGAAATTCAGAGTGATCACTCTGACTGCTGAGTGGAGAAGGGTTGGGGTAGGCAGGAGGCAGGCAGGGTTGGTTCTAGGCCTGTACTGATTTCTCAAGACCCAGGGAGCGTAGGGATGGGGGAACGGAAGGGACTTCATTGTCCACAGAGTGGGAGCCAGTTCCCTCCAGAAAAAAATGACAAGGGGGCCAGGTTGTAGGGCACGCCCGACCCCGATACCCACACATCTCTTCTCACAGCCCCCTCTATGTCCCTGAGAGGATGAGGTGATGCTCCACATTCTATGCAGGAAGTCACAGAGCACAGAGACTTGCCAGGTCACATGGAAGTCGGTTGACAGCCAAGCCCAGGTTCCATAGGGTTTGTGGCAACCCCAAGGTGAAACACCCCAGCTGCCGGCTTCTCCTGACCAGCTTCCCGTCCCTAGACTAGGGACAGTTTGGCTGAGGGGTCGGGCAGGGCCAGGCCCCAGGGAGGAGCACCCTGGCTGCCCTCACCACCCCCCCCCCCCGCACCCCCCTCCCCCCCCCCCCCCCCCCCCCCCCCCCCCCCCCCCCCCCCCCCCCCGCATCGAGGCAGACAACAAGCCCAAGGGCCCCCAGGCTATCACTCACCCACAGCCTCCAGGCCTTGTCTACGGAGACAAGGGGCCTGTCAGAGCTGCCCGCCCGTAAAGCCGATGAATGGGCCCTGGCTGCCAGTCGGACAATACCCAGGCTCTGGGGAGGAGAGATTAACCGGCCACAGCCCAAACCGGTCTCAACTGCCCCAGGTCCATGGAACCCCTCCCCCGTGGTCCTTGGCCATCTCCAGGAGCGACTCCTGGGAAATGTGACCCCACAGAAGGGAAGGAGCTGGGCTGGGGGCCCCGGGGGCAGGGGTGTTGCCAAGCATGGGAAGGTCAGTGGTCACTTAGGCTACAGGGGAGAGATTTGGGATGGGAGAGGAAGGCAGGGAGGGCCAGAAGGCAGACAAGCGAGGCTGGGACAGTCGAGCTGGACACAAATCCCACCCCATCCGCAGAGAGAAAGCATGGACCTGGAGCCCACCTTGCTGGGTGACCTTGAGCGAATCCCGTCTTCTCTCAGGGCTCAGGTTGCATATGTGCAAAAGAGTCCCTGTCTTGAGCAAAACGGTGCGAGTATGGAGAGGCCCACGAAGGACCGGCAAGTCACGGCCCTGTCTCCCTCTCCCCCTCCCCGCCCCTCTCACTGGTTCCCGACTCAGCAGGGCGGGGGTGTCACAGACACCGGACAGCCACATGCTGCCTACGTCCTGCTGGCCCAGGACCCTGGGAGACGCCCAGAGGTGTGCCCCCTCTCCTCTCCCAACTTTTGTTTTGAAAACTCTCAAACCTGGAGAAAAGCTGGAGGAAGAGCAGACCGAACACCTTGATTCCTCTCCTTCTTTTAAAACTAAGCCATCGTAAGATGGTAAATTTTATGTTATGGGTATTTTACCACAATAAAAAAAACAAAAAGGAAAAAACCCACAAACCGTTCAGCAGGCGATTGTAACAAGTGTAAATTCAGATTGGACAAGAAGACTAAACGGACTGTGCGACAGGCGCCAGGCACAAGCCACCGGCTCTCTACATGCTAAGTCAGAGTCACTTAAATGGCACAGTATCCCCATGCTACAGATGTGGAAATCGAGGCTCAGAGAAATCAGGCAACGTGCCTCAGGTCAGAGTCAAGATGAACTTGGATGTCTGACCTTCCTCCCAAGTGGGAATCCCTGCGACTAAGGGCGGATGGCTGCCCCCACCCCAGCTGCCCACCCTCCATGCCAGGACCTCCACTTCAGCATCCTCCTGCCGCCTCATCAATCTAGCACCCCTGGCCTCACCCCCTGGCCAAGGCTCTGTGCTCAGAGGCCAAAACCCCTCTACTGCCTGCCCCCTACAAGACGGCCTTTCCCTGCTCCCTCTGTTACTTTTTGAACGACCTGGATGAGGATCCAGGGACCTGGGTTCAAGGCCGGCCTCTGCCACTCCCCAGCTGTGTAACTTGGGGCGAGAGCCCTCAGCTCTCATCTGGAAAATGGGTATGACGCCCCGCCTCACAGTGGGTGGAAGGTAAAGGGGATGAGGCCTGTAGGAGCCCAGCTCAGGGAGCATAGTAGGCTAGGTACTGGGCGCTCCGTCCCCTCCCGCCATCCTGGCCTGAGATGGGACGGGGAAGCCCAAGGATCCTTCAGCTTGTCGAGTTTGCTTGGGATGCAAGTCTCACAAGGTGACCCCTTCTAATCCGGTGAGTTTACCTGGGTGTTATGGGGAGAGATTTGGCGACATGTCCCACCCAGGGACTGAGGACGCACCCTCCGCCCCAGCGACGGTCCACCCCAACGCGCGCGTCTCAGGCTGGCCTGGAGCCTGCCCAGTCCGGCGCGCCCAGGAGGGCGGGGGCCCCCAAGGGGCGGGGTCTCCTAGCCCCGCCTCCAGGCCCCGGTCCGCGCCGGACGGTCGGTATATCCGGGGGGACAGCGCGCAGCGGCAGCCGCAGGAGTTCGGTCCCCGCAAACGCCTCGCAGAAGGTGAGCTGACCGCAGGAGCCGGGCCAGGCGAGGTGGGTGGGGACCGGGGCTGTGAACAGGGCAGGGATCAGCCAGGTGAAGGGGAGGGCTTGCCCCGGGCCCTTCAGCCTAGGAGGGATTCCCTTCTGGCCCCCGGGGACGCGCCACGGCCGTCAAACTTCGCATCTCTTTCTTGGGTACCAAAGAGTGTTTGATGAGGAAGGAAGATGGGCGCCAAAGAGTTTGCGGGGGCAAATATGGGCCAACAGCGAAGTGAGGCTTTTAGTGAGCCTAGCCTATGTGCCCAGCACCGGCTAGGCACGGGGCCTCAGCCCGGACCAGACTCATACAATTCCTCACCCGCCCTGGGTGGAGGTGCGGGTGCGTGGACACAGGTGCTGTTTAAAAGGGGGAAAGTGACAATAAATTGGTGCTTTTCAGAGTCCAAAAAGTGTGTACTCCCATGCTGGGATGTGTTTGATTTTCTTGCTTATAGACTTTATCCGGGAGATGGAAGAAGGTGTGAGTCATCATTGGTGATGGCTCCAGACTTCCAGATGGCATGAGGCGAGCTGGGCGGGACGCAGCGGGTCGATATTTCACCTCCATTGTTTTCTGAGACCCATGTGTGCATGGCCAGGGCTGGAGGAGAGACCAGGCAGGCTCTTCCTGGCCGGAAGCCCCCCAAGAGCAACCCCCAAATCACCCGTGCTTAAGGGTATCCTCAGCTTACTAGGGCACCCAGCTGGAAGGGTGAGTGATCGCAAGCTGATCTGGTAGGAAGTGCTGCTGAGGGAGTGGGAGGCCGATCCAGGCAGGAGAGACAGCGTGTCCAAAGGCTGGAGAAAGGATGCTGCCTGGGGAAATGGGAGCAGCTTGGGGGGCAGGAGAAAGGGGGGCTGCATGGGGGAATCGTGGGACTGGTGAGGCTGGAGGCCTGAGGAAGCAGAGCTGGAATGCCAAGCTGTGAACCCAAGAGCACAAGAAAGCCCACAGGGCCCTGAGCTCCCCCTTCCCCCTCTGGGGACCCTGCACTCCGTGATTTCACCCCGCTCTGGCCAGTAGCCTGCTGCCCCCTCCTCCCCCGGCCCCCCAGCTCACCAGGGCTGCAGCATTTCCCAGCTGCAGTCCTGGAAGGGGCTCCTGGAGACCATCCCTTTGTACAAGTAAATGTCATCCCCAGTGGGTGGGCTACCCCATCCTGGGCTCCCAGCCCACTGGGTTGGCTCCCAGCCCAGTGGGGTCTAGGAGCCAAACAAGGAGCAAGATGACCCCACAGGAGACAGAGGGGGTAGCAAGGCAGAACACTGAGCTGCTTTCCTTTCCTTTTTCCCTTCCACAGTCCACACTGGCCACGCCTGTGACCTCTGCTCTCCCTCACCTGCCCCTGCTGGATCCAGAATGGCTCCCCGGTTCTGCCGCCTCCTCTACCTCCTGGTACTTGAGCTTCTGGGAGGGGGTCGGGTGCAGGGGAGGAGGCTGAGGGGACTTCCAAGCGGCCACCTCACATCATGAGGTCACTCCAAAGGTTCCACAAGACAAGCCCCTGGCATAGACATAGAATAAAATCATCCACACGGTGCTGTACCTTTCACATTCATCATCGACTTGTTTATTCCTCACACGGGGGAAACGGGCTCAGGGCAGGGCAAGATCACACTCCGGGTCAGACTTGGACTCAGGTCTGACTGCAGCGCCTGCAGCTTCCACTGCACTCCTCTGGAGTACACAGAAGGCATTCAATAAATGCACACATGGAGGTGGGGACCTGACTCAGCCCCCACCTGTCTTCTTCTCTCTCAGATAGGGAGTCTCTGTGGGACCTTCTCCAACTCCCCGGGTGAATCAAGGAGTCCTTGGGTCGCAGGTTGGTATGAGGGATGCCCCAGAGAGGCACCCCTTTCCCCCAGCTCTGCCAGCCTGGGGTCCACGTGGTGTCTGGCCACCAATGCAAAGGAAGGGAGGAGTTGCAATTTGGTTATATATAGACACCATTATATCAGGCTCTGGGCTGGCACCTTCCCTCATGCCCATCTCATTTCTGCCATTATACAGATGACAAAACAGACTCAGCAAGGGGATGGGACTCGCCAGGTCTAGAGCATGGCCAGGTTCAGCCCTATCCACCCCCAAATGACTCTGAGCCCAGTGTCCTTGGTCCTGCCCTTGCCCCCCACCCCCACCCCACAAGGGTCAGATGCCCACACACTGCTTTCCCACACCGTCTCTCCTCTTGCCCGGCAGCTCCAGTGGCTCCGGGAGAGGTAGTGGAGACTGCAGATGGGGTGTGCACGTTCCCAGGGCAGCGGCTGAGCTGGTGGCAGGCCCAAGAGTCCTGTGAGCAGCGGTTTGGCCACCTGGCACTGGGGCCGCCAGATGGGATCCTTGCTCCACGGCTGCCCAACCCCATCTGGGTAGGCCAAAGAGAGGCCCCTCTGCGAAGACCCCCGCAGAGGCGTGAGTGTCGGTCCGGGGCCTGGGAAATGAAGGGGAGGGAGTGGCTGAGGCTTTGGTGAGATGGGAGCCCACAGTGACAGTCCTTGAGAATCGAGCCCGGAGGAAGTCCCCATTGCAGCTCAGGTTCACTTGTCCTGGACTGAAAGTAGAGGGTTGACCCCTGGGCACGGGCACTGGATCCCCACATCTTCCCTCCCGAGGGAGGGAGGCACCCTACAGCCCAGGAGGGGCCCCGCAGCTGCGCCAAAGGGCGATCACAGGCAGGAGTGTGTGCGCAGCTGGGGAAACTGAGGTCCAGCCCGCGCGTCCCCGCAGGTTCGCGCAACACGGCCGCGCTGCTGTTCGGCGAGCGGAGCGCCGAGCGGGCGGCGCGGCTGCGGACGCCCCTGCCCGAGCTGGGGGCGCTGACGGCCTGCGCGCACGTGCAGTGGGACGCCGCCTCGCCCGACCCGGCCGCGCTCTTCTCCCTCGCCGTGCCCGCGCAGGCCAACGCGCTGCAGCTGCGCGCCTTCGCCGAGCCGGGCGGCACCGTGCGCGCCGCGCTCGTGGTGCGCGGTCACCACGCGCCCTTCCTCGCCGCCTTCCGCGCCGACGGCCGCTGGCACCACGTGTGCGCCACGTGGGAGCAGCGCGGCGGGCGCTGGGCGCTGTTCGCTGACGGGCGGCGGCGCGCCGGGGCGCGGGGACTGGGCGCGGGCCACCCGGTGCCCCCCGGCGGCATCCTGGTGCTGGGCCAGGATCAGGACTCTCTGGGCGGAGGCTTCTCGGCGCGGGACGCCTTCAGCGGCAACCTCACCGACTTCCACCTGTGGGCCCGGGCGCTGAGCCCCGCGCAGCTTCATCGCGCGCGGGCGTGCGCGCCGCCCCCCGGCGGCCTGCTCTTCCGCTGGGACCTGGGCGCCCTGGACGTCACGCCCTCGCTGCTCCCGCCCGTGCGGGTGCGCCTTCTCTGTCCGGGTACGGCCCCGCCCTGCCCTGGCCTGCCTTTTGGCTCAATGCCCCGCCCCCTGGCTCCCGTAAGCTCCCTTCTGACCTCCGGAGCCAGCCCGCCCCTTGCCAGCCGGGCCCCGCCCAGCTCTGGCCACGCCGTTGCCTCCTGGTGGCTTGAGTGGGCTCGTCCCTGGCTGGCTTGCTCCTCCCGGTGCTGGCTGCAGTGCCCATCTCCCAGGTTCCCACGTCGTCCCCTAACTCGAGGGCTGTGCGTCCTGGCGCCCCTTCAGGTGTGAGGGCGTCTTCAAGGCCCCAAGGGGCGGTGGCTGACGGGGACCTCTGGGGAGTCAGGGTGCGGCCCTGACACCTCCCCCACTCCGTCAGTGCCCTCAGAGGAGTGCCCTACGTGGGACCCAGGACACCGCACCGAGGGCTCTTCGCTCTGCCTGCAGCCACGGCCCTTCCTCTGCTGCTACCGGACAGGTGCGCACCGGCGGTGCCCCGGGAGCGGTGCTGAAGGGGAAGCCGGGTATGGTCCAGTGTAGGCTGAGGGGGAGTGAGCACTTGGCACAGCCTGGGAATTCAGAATCTTCTCGGAGCCTTAGGGTCTTCACGAAGTCTAGACCACAGGACAATGGGGCCAGACAGACCTGGGGGTGAATCCCAGCTGTGTGACCTTGGACAAGTGCTTTTGCCATCCTGTGCCTCAGTTTCCCTATCAAAACACTGGGTGTAAGCCTCCAGATACACAGCCATCAATGTGCTCTTCCTCCCCTGGGCAGCACAGGGGGCATGGGGCACCTCTGGTCAGAGTGTTGCCTAGGGCACAGCCTGGCATCCACTTTTCTGCAGAGACCTATCGGCAGCTGCAGGACTCCCAGTCATGGCCTGGCCAGGACGTTATCAGCCGAGTCAATGCCTTGGCCAACGCCATTGTGGTGAGCCCCCTGTCCCCCAGGAGGCTGGAGAGTCTGGGGGCACCATGGGTCACCTTCCTGTATCTGAGTTTCCTTACCTGTAAGGGGACACTCACCTAATGTATCTGCATGAATTTCGGAGCCCTTGAGAGCCAGGAGCTTGTGACAAGTTAGACCCACACCCACCAAGAAGATCCTGGCAGAGCCCAAGTGTGGCCCCTGGGGGGGTCCCCTCGTGACAGCCACACCAACAGTCAGCAGCTCCTCTGCCCACAGCTCCTCCCTGACCCCCTCTCTGAAGTCGGCGGAGACCTGTCCCTGGCTGAGGCCTCCAGCTTCCTGAGTATCCTGGAGGGAGTCCTGGCAGAGGAGGCAGCTCCTCTGGGGCCGGCGGCACTTCTGGCTGTCGTGCACTTTCTGAAGAGGGTGACGGCCCTCGGGGCTGGGGAGCCAGATCCCTGGATAGGGCCCTGGGAGCAGCTGGGACGAGGCGTCATGTCTGTGGCCAGCCTGGTCCTGGAGGAGCAGCTGGCTGGGGCATGGCTGTCCGTCAGCGAGGTGAGGCTGGCAGGGTTGGGGCGTGGCTGCCCGTCAGAGAGTGAGGCTGGCAGGGCTGGGGCATGGGGGCCTGGGGTCTGGGTCCAACCTTGCCACCGGCTTATTGTGTCAGGACCCTTCGCTGGGGTCCCCCCTCCTTCCATCAGGAGAAGCTCCTCTTTTGTCTCTTTTGTAAAGTGAACTTCCACATACAACTGCTCTGGAACAACAGCTTCTGCAGTTAAAAATTATTAGGAGCCACTGATCAGTAAAGGCCTCCCCCATATCCAAGAATCTGCCACCCACTTTAAGTGGGAGGTCCTCTGTGCCGAGTCTTCAGACAAAACAGCCCAGACGCTGGACAACGTGAGAGATGCTCTCCAGATGGGGAGGGTGTGGGAACGATCCTGGCAGAAGTGGCTGTAGGCCTGGGAGTGACCAGCCCAGAGAAGGGAGAGAACAAAGGGTCATGGACATTGCCTGCAGATTTCTGGGGCTGAAGGAGCAGACATGGTCCCCCTGTGGCCTCAGAGGACAGGACTGGGAGCCGGGCTTTGGGCTAGGGTGGCGATGACCCAACCCTGGTTCCATGGAATGGTTCGCCTGTCCAGGTGGCGAGCTCCCCATCCTGGGAAGGGTGTAAGCCCATGTTTGAGTGGGGATCTGAGGCACCGTGGTGGATGGGGAAAAGCTGGACTCTGAACCTCAGTTTTCTTCCCTGGAGAATGGGGATTATCACCCTGCCTTGCCTAGGCAACAGACAGGAGTAAATGGGCCAATCAGCAGCCTCGCCCAGCACAGAGAAGGTGTCCTGTTCATACGTGTCCTCCCCTCGCTGTTCTGTCCTCACCCCGCACATGGCTTGCCTTTTGGAATCTGGAAGTTGAGCAGCTGTTACAGGTCTGGCGCTGAGTGGGACCAAAGAAGGGGGCATGGCCCTGCCTTCAGAGTGCGCCCCGGCTGGCAAACGACCGGCTAGCAGGCACAGCGTGCCATGAGGCCTTCCTCCCAACTAGAGGATGACGTGGCTTAGGAGAGGGTTGCAGAGGTCCGAGAAGGCTGATGAGGCAAGGCCTCAGCGCCAGCTTGGGGACCCAGGGTTTGATCCCAGAGACCCGAAGGAGCCACTGAGGGTCTGGAGCAGGCAGCCCCCTCACAGACCGTGGAGTGTGTGTTAGCCCCAGCGGTCATGGCGGGCAGCTGTGGGGCGTGGAGTGTGAGAGGCAGCTGAGGTGCGGCTTCCTCCCAGGTGGTTGGGGGCCCCATGGCCCTGGTGGTGAGTGTGCAGCGCCTGGCACCCCTGCTGAGCACCGTGCTGACGTCCGAGCGACCCCAAGTGCACATCCAGCACCGCCATGCCGGTGAGCCTGCGGCCGCCCGTCCCACACAGCTGGGCTCTGGGTGGGGCCTGGCCCAGACATCTCTCCTCAGCCCTGGTCCCTGGGAGCTCTCTGCACAGATGCTCCATTCTGTTTCCTGCCTTTGCCCATGCTATGCCCTCCATCCAGAATGCCCTTTTTCCATTGACCTCCCAGCAAACTCCTATATATCCTTCAGAACCCTACTTGAGCATCACTCTTCCAGGAGGGCTTCCCAGGTTTTGGCTCTCTCCTGACAGTCAGTTCCTCCCTCTGTTACCCCAGTGTCTTGAGCATAACTCTTGTTGCATTTGTGCTGATTACGTCATTCAGCCTAAGCTCCCTGAGTGCCAGGGCTGTTTCTGAGTCATTTCTGCATCTCAGGGCCACACCAAGTACACAGTCAGTGACAGTTTATAGATTGAATGGGGGAGCACTTACGGTGGAACTTCAGGCAGAACTTTTTTCCTTCAGGCACCTGGTGGTTTCTGGTGGCTTATAGATATTCAGGTCCTGCTCCCCAGTGACCCCCCTTCTCAGTGACCCCTTCCCCTGGACTTGGAGAAGTCAGCATTCCTTGGGCAAGTTGCTGAACCTCTCTGAGCAGGAATAGTGGCCCCCTGGACCTGTCATAGGGGGTGGGGGAGCAGACCCTGCCAGCTGGGCCAGCTCAGCAGAAAGAACCCCCTCCTGAGGTCCAGCCACACAGCCGCCTTTGACCCCAGGCCTGGAGGTGCGGAGCCTACGCTTGAGGGAGGCCAGCTCCGAGGGCCTCATGTTCACGATGCCCGGTGGGCGTCCACGCGGGCCCGGCCACATCCACATCCCCGCGGGCGAAGTGAGGCGGCTCCTAGAGCAAGGTGGGTGAGGCGCTGGTGGGGCCCCGTTGGGGTCTGGGTCAACTGTCCCTCTCTCAGGGGCTGCTCTGCTGCTTTTAATAGGTCTCCCTTCAGAGCCTGTGTCCTCGTCTGTAATTGTCACATTAGTACTCGCCTTGTGGGTTGTTACCCAGTGAAAAGCAGCCACCGTGTAGTAGGTGTCCACTTAGTCTCCTCCTGGAACCCCACACCTTTCCTCTCGGTGCCACCCAGGGGCAGAGCATTAGGACAAGGGCCAAAGGGCTTTGGAGCTTTGGGGGTTGAATCCGTGAACTATAGCTGGTTGGAATTCTGGCTCTGCCACTTATCAGCTGTGTGATCTTCGGGAAGTCATTTAACCTCTGTGAACCTCAGTTTCCCTCTCTGTAAGGTGGGCAGAGCATCTCCCTCGGGGCCAACATGTGGTGCTTGTTCAGTCACTGGGTGGGGTCTTGGGCCCTCTCCCACTTGGCCAGGCCTCTCTGGAGTCACCGTGGTCCACAGCTGGTTCAGCTCCGGTGTCTTCCAGCACCCCCTGGGGGCGCCTGGCCTGGAGCCCCAGACCCCCGATAGCTCAGAAGAGGCCAGCAGGATGCAGAGGTGAGTGGGCCCCACCCAGTAGGCTGCTGAGGGCCTGGATCCTGTCCCCAGGGAAGGCCAGGCCTCCGTCCCCTCCCAGAGGCCCCACTCTGGTGGGCAAATCTGCCCTTAGCAGCCCAGGGCCCCTCGCCCCTGACAGACACACACATTTCTGCGTCTGCTGGTGGGGACATGGCTCACATCCTCCCTGGGGTCCTGGCTTCAGTGTTGAGACTCGGTGAGGGAATGGGGCTTACTCAAATTACCAGCCAGTCCCCAGGGCAAGACTGGGACCCAGGTGTCCTGGTTCCCAGCACAGGACGTTTCCTAATGTTTCTTTGGACACAGAGGGTGTCATCTCCTCCACACACACCTGGATGAGATGACCCCAGCCATGCATGACCTCTCCCCTATAGCCAGCTTGTGCCCTTAAAAGCTCCCCTTCTCCCCACAGATTCCTAAGCACCCAGGTGGGGTCAGCCATCATCTCCTCTGAGGTGTGGGATGAAGCTGGGGAGGTCAACACAGCCGTGACCTTTCACCTGCAACACCAGGCCCAGGTACCGGGTGATGCTTCTGGGAAACAGCCATTCCAGTAGAGGTGTCCTGGTTTGGTCTCCCCCCACCTCCCAATATTTGTTCATTGGATAACAAAGGTCCAAAAATGTTTGAGGAAAATACTCATCCACAAGCCATCCCATCGTCCTCAAGGGAGGGGGAAGGCAAGTAACGCATTGCACACATACTTCATGTCAGCTTTCTTAAATAAGCAGCATTTGGTTAATCCTCCAGCTGCCCATTCCTCATAGGCAGAAGGTGAGCTTGGGAGAGGTGCTGAGTCTGGCCCCAGCTTGGAAATGGTAGAGCTGGGGTTCCATTGTAGGTCTGCGTGACTCGAAAAACTGGTGGTTCCCACTGGAACATAGAGGGAGATGTGCAGAGGCCAGCACTGCCACGTGCTTCAGAAGAGTAAAAATAACCTAGATGTCCATCCATAGGGGATTACTTAAAAAGCCATGAGAGCTACACAATGGAGTAGTCAGCTGAAGTTTCATAAGGGAAGAGGTATTTTGCTGTAAACTGACATGGAAAGATCGCCAAGACATGTTGTTTAATTCATTATATGTAATATACAAATTCCTTTTTGCTTTTGAATCTCTAGAACATTTCGAGGAAAGCCAAAGTCTCCCTTGCTCACAACTGCTAATCCTGGACACACACACACACACACACACACACACACACACCCACTCCCCACACATACACCCCCTACAGCTTATCAGTCTTTTGTATATCATCCCAAGACTTTTTAAAAATCAACTTGATTGAAGTATATAAATCTACATACACTAAAACATCCATTTTAAGGATACAACTTGATGGGTTTTGACCAGCGTGTGTGCTCATGTACCACTGTCCCAATCAACTTCTAGAGCATTCTATCTTCCCAAAAGTCTTCTTCATGCCCCCTCCCCATCTGCCTTCCTCGCGCTGACCCCAGGAAATCAGTGATCTGCTGTCTGTCACTGTAGATTATATCTGTCTTTTCTAAAGTTTCATGCAAATGGAATCATAGCGTGTGCCGTGGTCTGGCTTCTTTTGCTCAGATGGTGTTTTTGACAGTCATGCGTGCTGTTGCCTCTTTCTATAGTTGGCTCCTCTTTGCTGCTGGGCAGAATTCCATATATGGATGTACTGTGATTTGTTTTTCCATTTACCTGTTGATGGAGATTTGAGTTGCTCCCATTTGGGGCCATTATGAATAAATCTGCTATGAACACTCATATAAAGTGTTTTTGTGGACATATGATTTCTTTCTATCCAGGAAATACCTAAAAGTGGACTTTCTGGGTTGTATGATAAGTGTATGTTTAACTTCCTAAGAGACTGTCAAACTGTCTTCCAAAGTGGGTATACCATCTTACATTCCCACCAGTGTTCCAGCTGTTCCACAGCTTTGCCAACATCCTTGTCTGTCTGGTTTTTTTTTTTTTTTTTTTTTGCAGGGGAAGATTGGCCCTGAGCTAACACCTGTTGCCAGTCTTCCTCTTTTTTTTTCTTCCTCCCCAAAGCCCCAGCACATGGTTGTGTATCCTAGTTGTAAGTCCTTCTAGTTCTTCTGTGTGAGCTGCCACCACAGCATGGCAGCTGACAGACTGGTAGTGTGGTTCCACAACTGGAAAATGAACCTGGGCTGCCGAAGCAGAGCACACCAAACTTTAACTATTAGACCATCAGGGCTGGCTCCTTGTCTGTCTTTTTAATGTCATTTATTATAATGGCTGTGTATTCATACCTCATTGTGGTTCTAAGTTACAATTCCTTAAAGACCAATGATTTTGAGCATCTTTTTCTATACTTACTGTGCATTCATATATCTTCCTTTGTTAAATGTATGTTAAATCTTTGCCCCAATTTTTAAAAATTTAATTAAAAAAATTTTTCAAGAAGAGCCACCAGGTTCTTTTTTTTTTATGGGAAATATTGTTTATTCTTTTTTCCCCCAAAATTTACACATTTGCCTGCTATTTGCTCTTCTGATTACTGACATTTCTCCAAGTGAACTATATGGATCTTCTCTTTATCTATTTATTTATTTTATTCTTTTTATCTTTTGACCCCCTTTACCCATTTCTCCCGTCCCCCACCACCCACCTCTGGCAATCACCAATTTGTTCTCTGTATCTACAAGCTGGTTTTTGTTGTTGTTATGTGTTCCACATGTAAGAGAGATCATATGGTTTTGTCTTTCTCTTTCTGACATTTCATGTAGCATAATGCACTCAATGTCCATCCATGTTGTTGTGAGTGGCGAAATTTCATTCTTTTTTATGGCTGAATGACATTCTATTGTGTATACCACCTTTCCTTTATCCATTCCTCCATCAGTGGCCACTCAGGTTGTTTCCATATCTTGGCTATTGTAAATAACGCTGCAGTGAACACAGGGGTGCATATATCTTTTCGAGTTAGTGTTTTCATTTCCTCTGGATAAATACCCGGAGGTGGAATTGCTGGATCATATGGTATTTCTATTTTTAATTTTTTGAGGAACCTCCATACTGTTTTCCGTAGAGGCTGCACCAATTTACATTCCTACCAACAGTGCACAAGGGCTCCCTTTTCTCACCAACATTTGTTATTTCTTGTCTTTTTGATAAAAGCCATTCTAACAGGTGTGAGGTGACATTTCATCATGGTTTTGATTTGCATTTCCCTGAGGATTAATGATGTTGAGCATCTCTTCATGTACCTGTTGGCTATCTGTACATCTTCTTTGGAAAAAGTCTAATCAGATCTGCTCATTTTTTTAATCGGATTGTTTGTTTTTTGCTATTGAGTTGTATGAGCTCTTTATATATTTTGGATATTAGCCCCTTGTTATATATAGGATTTGCAAATATTTTATCCCATTCAGTAGGTTGCCTTTTCATTTTGTTGATGGCTTCCTTTGCTGTGCAGAAGCTTTTTAGTTTGATGTAATCCCACTTGTTTATTTTTGCTTTTGTTTCTTTTGCTTTTGGTGTCAGATTCAAAAAATCATTGCCAAGACCTACGTCAAGGAGCTTCCCACCTATGTTTTCTTCTAAGAGTTTTATGATTTCAGGTCTTACATTCAAGTCCCTAATCCATTTTGAGTTCATTTTTGTATATGGTGTAAGATAGTGGTCCAGTTTCATTCTTTTGCACGTGGCTGTCCAGTTTTCCCAGTGTCATTTATTGACGATACTGTCCTTTCCCCATCGTGTATTCTTGGCTCCTTTGTCGTAAATTAATTGACCATATATGTGTGGGTTTATTTCTGGGCTCTCTATTCTGTTCCATTGATCGATGCATCTATTTTTATGCCAGTACCATACTATTTTGTTTGCTCTAGCTTTGTAATATAGTTTGAATCAGGGAGCGTGTTGCTTCCAACTCTGTTCTTTTTCAAAATTGCTTTGGCTATCCTAGGCGCTTTGCATTGCCATATCAATTTTAGAATCAGCTTGTCACTGTCTGTAGGGATCTTAATTGGGATTGCATTGAATCTCCCGAATTGAAGTAAGATGATAACCTGGCATCTTAACAGTGAGCCCTCCAATCCACGGTCAAGGTATATCCCTCTGCGTATTTAGAGTATTCTTGTATTATTCTGCGTATTCTTGACTCTCTCAGCAGTGATATGTAGGTTTCAGTGTATAGGTTTTATATTTCGTTAGATAGATCCGTAAGTACTCCATAGTTTGGGATGTTATCATAAATGGTGTTGTTTTCTTAATTAAATTTTAAATTGTTCATTACTGGTGTATAGTAATACAGTTGATTTTTATATAATGACCTTGAATCCTGCAACCTTCCTGAACTCTCTCACTACTTCCAGAGCTCTCTTATGGAGTCCTTAGGATGCCCTACGTACCAATTGTATTATCTGCAAGTGAAGACAGTTTTGTTTTCTCCTTTCTAATCTGTGTCTTCTTTTCTCTTCCTTCCTTGGTTCAGTGGCTAGGACCTCTAGCTCAGTGTTGAGTGGGAGTGGTGAGACCACACATCTTTGTCTCATCCCCCACCTCAGGGGGAAAGGCTTTAATCACTAGGTCTTTAATCACTAAGTGTGATGTTCGCTGTGGGCGTTTCATAGATGCCTCTTAGCAGATTAAGTTCCCTTCTCTTCCTGCTTTGCTGAGAATTTTTATCACGAGTGGCTGTTGAGTTTTACCAAATGCTTCTTCCACACTGATATGATCATATGGTTTTCTCTTTTATTCTGTTTATATCATAAATTGTGTTGATTGATTTTTAAATGTTAAATCAACCTTGGATTCCTGAAATAAACCCACTTAGTTTTGGTGTATGGTCCTTTGTATATATGACTGGATTCAATTTCCTAATACGTCTTAAGGATTTTTATGTTTGTGTTCATGAGTAATGTGTTCTGTGGTTTTCTTACACTATCTTCCTGTGGTTTTCTTACGCTATCAGATTAATACTGACCTCATAAAAGGGGTTGAGAAGTGTCCTTTCCTCCTCTGTTTTCTGAAAGAGTTTTACAGGATTAGTATTATTTCTTCCTTAAATGTTTGATAGGCCACTGAAGACCAGTGAAGTCTTTTGGGTCTGGCATTTTCTATATGGGAAGATTTTGAAGTATGAATTCTATTTCTTTAATTGATATAGAGTTATTGGGTGTTTTATTTCTTCTTGAGGTGGTTTTGGTAATTTGTGCCTTTCAAGGAATTTATCCATTTTTTCCAGGTTGTCAGGTTTCTAGCATAAAGTTGTTCATAATATTCACTCATCATCCTTTTAACGTCTGTAGGATCTGTAGTGATGTTCGCCTTTTCAATCTTGATCAGTCTAGCTAGTTTACCAATTTTGTTTATATTTTCAAAGAACTAACTTTGGAGATTATATTTATATATGAATTATATGATTTTAAATACATTAAAATGAAAAATAAATAAAAGTAATGGATTGCTCATTGTGGCAAATTTGGAAAATGTAGAAAAGGATAAAGAAGACAACATCCTATGACCCAGAGATGGCTGCTGTGAACATTTTGGTGAATTTCCCTTCAGCCTTTTTCTGGGTACATAATGCTATGTATATTTTTTCCTTTTGCAAAGTCAAAACCCTTGCTCTCTCAGCTGAGCCACGTGAACATGTATGTTCTTCGGTTTGCCTGCAGGCATTTTCTGCGTTGTCTCAGTCACGTCCCTCAGTGATGTCCCTCTGCCCCCTGTCCTTTCTCACTTGCTGCTTGATCCCAGCACATGTAGGTCTTGACTGCAGCCAGGTCCAGAACCTGCACCTTCCTGGGGGGTGGTCCAAAATGAAACTGACCCCCTCCCAGTCGTGCAGCCAGAGCATCTGCAGTTTTTTCTATTACAGTAAACCCTGCCTCGGCCTTTGAAAGTCCTCACTCATAGCACATTTTGATTTTGGTGACTATGTCTTGGGGACATACAGGTGTACGGGCAGGTGTGGGGTTGCTGGACACAGGTAGTTTTGTGACTTTTGAGTGTACAGCTGCATTTATATTTCAATTTGTACCACTTGAAAGTGCTACCAGTGGTGTCATAATCATCCATTTAAAAAGTAAACACAGGTTTTGTGTTCCCAGCACCTCACATAGCACCTGGGACCCAGGAAAAATATTGTGAATGAATTAATCCATGGGATGATAATTCAGTCAACCCAAGAAATGATGTGTCCTCTGGATGCACCATCACAGAGCTGTGGAAAGAGCATAGAGCTGAGTCAGTCTCCACTCTATGCTGTGTGATCAGGAGCAGATTAATTCCCCTCTCTGAGGCTCAGTTTCCTCATCTGAAATTACATGAATTTATAGCCGTCTCCTAGGTTGCTGTGAAGATCAACCATAATAAAGGAAATGAAGGACATGACACAAAGTGTCATATTCTAGTGGGGTGACATTGCTGTTACCCTCGCCAGTCGGGACAAACAACCTAAATCCCAAGCTCAGGCAGCCTTCTCTGCCTGGACTGGGGCTGGTACTCCTGGCCGCTGACATTTCCTTACTGCTATGATGTCTTATGAAATCTGTATTGTTGTTGTTGTTTAACCATCATTAAGTTAGCTGTGTGTTTGATTCCAGACCTCTCATGCATGTTTTCACAATTAATAGACCTTTTTTTTTACATAATTGGCCTCATATTCTGCATAATGATGTATAGCTGTTTTGTTTACCGAACAGCCTATGGCAGAGCTCTTTCCCCACCGGTAGGTAGAGACCTGTCTGTTCATCTCACCAGGTGCAGAGCATCCCAAAGAGGGAACAGTTGCGATGGTTTAACTGCTGCCCGGAGGATGGACATCTAGCTTGCTCCCACTATTTCCATGTTACACCTAATGCTAGTGAGACAGTCTACTCTCCTCACCTTCCCTCTGCCTCCCCACTGGCGTTTTCTCCAGCCCCTTCACCCATCACCCATGCTAGGCAACCCCCTGGCCCCTCAAATGTGGGAGGCCTCAACGTCCCCCTGCATCCTTCTGGTCTCTCTCTCCTTCCCCACACACACTCACACACCTGCCCTGTCCCTGTTTCCTGCCCCTAGACCTTTCCTCAGAAGCTGGTGGAGCCTCTCTGTGCCTTCTGGAGCTTCAGCATCAGGTGAGTTTCCATTTCCAAGTTCTTTAAATAAGGCAATTTGGTTTTTTTAAAGACATCCATTCTGCTTGAGGATGAGGCAGGACTCAGGTGTGTTTTTGGCCTTCATTCACCAATAGGCTTGCAGGGGGTGGCTTCAGGCCCCACCCAGCTCCAGGACAAGCTGGGGCAGGAGAATCTGTTACCCAGGAGGTAGTGAGCTCCCCATCATGATAGATATGCAAGCTCACTCTGGGGGGTGTCTAAGAAGAGACTCACCTTTCAAATGGGTGTTGGACTTGATGATATATCCAAGGCCAGGGCCCCAAGGCATTTGAGGGGGCAGAGGAAGGTTCAGGGATGAACCCAGCTCTGCCTTGGATCTTCAGCTGAACGTCAGTCATTTGCTTAGTAATTAATGCAGTTAATCCGTGGTCATCACTGGTATTAGCCCCATCCTCCTGCCATCCCTGAGAGTGTTAAGTACGTTTTACAGATGGGAAACTGAGGCCCAGGGAGGGGACAAGACTTGCCCAAGGTCACACAGCTGGTTAGAGGCAGGGCAGTGATGGACCTTAAGCTTTGGAGAGAGGCTTTCCCCTGCTTGCCACCTGCCCCCCACCCCATGTCTGGCCCATCTCAAGAGCCCTTCTGTTCCCTCCCCACCCTCAGTCCAGACTCAGGGGGCTCCTGGGCCACTGCTGGCTGCTCTGTGGCTGCGCTGTACCAGGGCTCCACCGCCTGCTTCTGCAACCACAGCACCAACTTCGCCATCCTGCTGCAGGTGTACGACGTCCAGGTGAGTGCCAGGGGTGGGGTGATGTCAGAGCCAATCTTAAAGGATGCACAGGAGCCGAGCAGAAAGGCAGAGGGGAAGCATTCCAAGCAGAGGGCCCGTCTGAGCACAGGCAAGGAGGCTAGACACAGCATGGCAGACTTGTCACTTCCTCGAGCTTTGCTGTGTCTCAGCTTCTAATGCAGGCCCAGGAGTGGAGGGGGATGGGAGGCAAGGTGGGCACGGGTCAGATCACACAGGGCCTGGAATGCCAGGCTCGGCACAGGGCAAGTGTTAGATTTGCCCGGAGGGAGCCCTCTGGTGCCGGGGTGAGGCTGGCGTGGAAAGAGCAGGGAGGGGTCCTGGCCTAGGCAGACCAGAGGGGCCCTGGACCAGGGCACAGTGGGGAGACGAGGAGACTGGACCCAGGGAGGAGGAGGGGGATGGTCCAGGATAAAGGCCTGGGCAACTGGGGGCTGAGGGACTAGTCTCCGGGGGGCACAGGTGGGTAGCAGGTTTGGGCGGGCCACAAGTCTGCGGGGCGTGGGGTCTCTGGGTCTGCTGTTTGGGGCAGGAGGGCTCTCGGCTGGAGATGGAGAGCCAGCAGGTAAAGCCGTGGCCGAATGAGGTTCTTGTAGAAACCGAGCCTGGACATTTTGGCACGTCATGAACAATCCACGACAGCTCTGTGGTCCCCCCACCCTTGAAAATGCCCTCCCCATAGATATGTCAGTCGTTTCCAATCTCGTGCCCTTAATAGCTGTTGAATCAGTGAAAACTGGGCCGACTGGGGCCAGTTTAGGGGGAGCCAAAACTGTATGCAGGCCTGGCCTGGCGGTGTGTTCTCATCCCTCCTCCACTGCAGAGAAGGAGGCTGGGGGAGATTTGCCGAGTGGGTGTGGCACCTGTGCTGGTCAGGTCAGGGTGGCAACAGGGTCACTACATTCCAGGGTCTCTGTCCCTCCCACAGAGAGGCCCCGAGGAGGAGTCGCTGCTGAGGACGCTCTCCTTTGTAGGCTGTGGTGTGTCCTTCTGTGCCCTTGCCACCACCTTCTTGCTGTTCCTGGCGGTCAGGTGAGGCGAGCACACCACAGCGACCTGGCATCCTGGGCCCAGCCTGCCCCTCGTGGGCCTCCTGGGACCGGTGTCCATCCTTGATCCCAGCAGACCCTGGTCCAGGCCTCCCCCAGGGCTGTGGGCCCCCTGTGGAGCTGCCCTCCCTGCCTTCATTAGCCTGTCCACAGAGCCCCCTGGCAGGAAGGGGCTGATGGAGGGTGGGGGCTGTCGGTGGGGTCCTTGTTAACTGGCTCCACTGCCTGTCCAGGGTCCCCAAGTCGGAGCGAGCCACAGTCCACAAGAACCTCACTTTCTCCCTGGCCTCCGCCGAGGGCTTCCTCATGGCCAGCGAGTGCGCCAAGGCCAACAAGGTGGGTGGCCAGTGGGTGAGCTTGTGGGCTTATGGGGGCCTGGGAAAGCACCTTCAGCCTTTTCTGGGTTGCCCATTCCTAGGCTTCACTTGGCTCCATTTCCCAGGAGGAGGAAGGCCCAGAGAGGAAAGGCCCAGAAGGTTGGAGCTGGGCCTAGGACACCGCAGGAGACCTGACCCACTGATAGCTCTCTGGGTTGGCAATGCCAGGCCTGGGCATGGGACCCAGCGCACGGCTGCCTCCATGGCTGGCCTCAGTGGGTATCCCCACCCTCCCACCCACAGGTGGCGTGTGTGGCCATCACCGCTGCGATGCACCTCCTCTTTTTGGTCGCATTCTCCTGGATGCTGGTGGAGGGACTGCTGCTGTGGAGCAAGGTGGTGGCCGTGAGCATGCGCCCCGGCCCCAGGATGCCGCTCTACTACGCCACCGGCTGGGGTGAGGCCCCTCTGCTCCCCATCTTGTCTGTCCTCCTCAACTCTGCCTTGCATGGCCTCCACAGCCACCTGACACCACCCTACCCCCAACACCACCTGGAGCCCAGCACCCAAGTCTGACACAAGCTCAGTTTCCTCAGCTCCGTCAACCTGCAGCGCGACCCAGTTCTTAATCCTCCTCCACGTCAGCTGCTTCACGTCCCCACTCCAGCGCCGTCTCCCTAATCTGTGACCAGCCGACCCCCATGCCAATCGCCAACCTCCACCTCCGTTGATTCCCAATCCTGAGCCCTCGACTCAACCCCAGCAGATCCACTCCCCAACTACTTGGGGCTTCAATGCCACCCCAAAAGTATGAGGCCCTCCCAACCCTGCTCCCCAGATCTCCCAGTGCCACCAGTACACCTGCTACCACAGGACAGCTGTGGGTTAAATCTCTAGGGAAGCTGAGTCCCGAAGAGTACAGAATGGGTGGCATGGTCCTGAGGTCACTTCTTCTTCCCCTAGGTGTGCCTGTGGCCATCGTGGCCATCACCCTGGCCATGTCCCCCCATGACTACGTGGCCCCTGGGCACTGCTGGCTCAATGTGCACACAGACACCATCTGGGCCTTTGTGGGGCCCGTGCTCTTCGTGCTGACTGTGAGCGGGGAGGCCTGGGGGCCTGGAGGGGAGGGATGTGTCGGGGGCAGGGGGAGGCCCTTTTGCCCACTGACACCAGGTCTCCAGGCCAACACCTGCATCCTGGTCCGTGTGGTGATGGTCACCGTGTCCAGTACCCGCCGCCGTGCCCGCATGCTGAGCCCACAGCCCTGCCTGCAGCAGCAGATCAGGATCCAGATATGGTGAGGCCTGAGATTGGGGGAGTCAGGAAGACGTGGGGGAGCCGGTGTGAGTCCATGGTGGGTGTGTGTGCCCACGTGGCCATGTGTGCTCATGGGTATAAGGCTATAGATGAACATGTGTGCACATGTCCCTGCTTGTGTGTGCATGTGTGCTCATGTGTGTGGATGTGTGTAAGCATGTGCCCATTCATGTCATGCGTGGGGATGGTCATTGATCTCGTGTGTATGTGGGGGTGGGGTATAGACACCAGCCACTGTCCTAGAGGCTCACCGTCTACAAAAGGTACTGATGGCCTAGTGGGGACAAGGAGGGGACACCCTCAAATCAGGCAGTCCCAGAAGTTCAGGTTCAGAGTGAGGATCTAGGTCCCTCTTCCTGCCGAGAATCCTCATTGGTCTCCAGGGCTTCCTCTCCCCAACCACCATCCTCTGCCAAGGGCAGGGCAGCCCAGCCAGTGGGTCCCTGAAAAGCCAGGGAGCCCCAGGGGTCCTTGAGGGGCAAGAGGAAGCCCCCCTGACTCCATGGCCCCGGGACTCGCTGCTCAGTCCTCAGCCCTGCCTCTGGGCAGCTGCCACTCCCTTCCTTTGAGCCAGGTTTGGGACTGGGACCCCATCATCTCCCCAGGGCCACATCCCCTACTTCATGCCACTTCTGGGTCTTTGAGAAGGGGCAGCCACGTCCAGCCGAAGGTTCCAGCTACACCTGAGTCCTAAGCCATGGTTCCTGGGGTGCAGCTCTGGCTCTTCTCCAGGCATTTCCAAGGAGCTGCTCCCCCAGACCCCTGCAGGGAGCTCCCGGGCCCCCCGGCCTCCCTCAGCCCCTGCTCTCCCACAGGGCCACGGTGAAGCCGGTGCTGGTCCTGCTGCCCGTCCTGGGCCTGACCTGGCTGGTCGGCATGCTGGTGCACCTCGGCCCGGCCTGGGCCTATGCCGCCGTGGGCCTCAATTCCTTCCAGGTACCTCCAGGCCTGGGCCGTCTGGGACTGGGGCTCAGACACTGGGTCTTTGTCAGGAGGAGGGGGCGGGGCGTGGGAACAAAACCTCAAATCAAAGAGCAGGCCATCAGGAGATGGTGTGGCCCCTTTGACAGCCGAGGAAGCGGAGGCCCAGAAAGGGGATCATGAAGATCCCTGGTGCCCTGACACTCAAGGCGCGGCAGAAGCTCCAGCCTCTGGCCGGTGTGGAGCCACCAGGCCAGGGGTGCAGGACACCGGTGCCCTCTCCCCTTGGGGTCTGTGGGTGGCCTCCTGAGGGCAGCAGGAGCTGCTCCAGTGGTGAGGACAACACTTTAGAACAGGGCTTGGTTCCGAGGACAATGCTCGACCCACGTAAATGACGCAGTAGCAGTAGGACTGCTGTGTTCCTGTCGGCTCCTGTGTCCTGGAGCCACAGAGATGGGTCAGACTAGTCCCTGTCCTCAGGGGCTTTGCACATCTGTAGGTGACCTGGACATGGACACAGAGGGCCACAGCCCAGGGGGCTGAGTGCGGGGAGGGAGGGAGGTCCAAGGAGGGCCCTCCCTGCCCCTGCCTGGCCCCTCGGGCTCCCTTGCCCCCCAGCACCTCTTCCCGTCATCAGCACCCACCACTCTCAGCTCTCCCTTCTCGGTGCTGAGAAGTGGTATGATCCAGGGATGGACAAAGACAAGCTCAGGAAATCACGTGCAAACTCCATGTAGGGTCTGTGTGTCCTCAGAGCTGGGCCTCCTGGGGACCTTCCATCCTGTCTGCAGAGAAGAGGGGCTGAGGCCGTGACAGCCACTTAGGACCCCTGGGTGCTCTGAGCCCTTGGCCAGGCGCACTTTATATCTCTGAACAGCCTTACAAGTGGGGACACTGAGACCCCACGAAGACACTTGCCTCACAGTAGGAGGGAGCAGCGCTGGGGCCCGAGTCCAGAGTCTATGTTCTCGGCCATCGGATGTACAGCCTTGACCACAGAGAGACCTGGCTAGTTCCTGGGAGAGCTGCCGAGGCTGGAGGGGGCTGGGGTGGGCAGGCACCCTGACCCAGTTATTCATCCAGCTCTGAAATATCTATTGAATGGTCATTCTGAGCCAGGCACTGTTCTAGGCGCTGGGGACACGGCAGCAAAGGAGGCTGCAATACGCCCTGTTCTCGTGGAGCTGCCCTGAGCGGGGAGGCAGACCAGGACCAAGAGAGGGAGAGAGGGGCTTGGGGACAGAAGAGGCAGGAGCGGGGAGGGTGTTGACCGCCAGGGTCCTGGTCCATGTTGTCTTCTCCCCCCGGGCCTTAGGTGACCTTTGCCACCCTCTGCCAGACATGCGTGGGCATGGACAGAGGAAAGAAAGGGGACACTGCTGGGAGGATGGAGGTCGTCCCCCGAGAGGGGCCCAGAAAATGAAGAACAACTGGGGTTCCAACACTGCCCCCAAAGAAGCGCGGCTCCCAGATTCCTGTCTGGGCCTGAGCAGTGGGTGACGGGGTGGCACTGCGCCCCCTTCCCTGATACGGACAAGCCCTCTTCCAAGCCCCACACTCCCAGAGCTCCATGGGATCCAATTCCAGCTCTGCTCCCCTAGCCATGTGACCCTGCCACAGAGCGGAGGGCAGCAGCCTCCCGTTGCCATGGCGATGACTCCAGCTCCATCCCTGCCTGTGGCCCTCAGGTGGGCAGAGCTGCAGCTGTGGAGGCAGCGCCACCATCCCTCTGCCCCACCTCCCTCCCTCCCCCCTACTCATCCTTTTCTCTCTCCGTGTCTCATTTCTTTGTCTCTTTCTCTGAATTTTCCCTGAGATTCTTTCTCTGTCTCTCAGGCCGTCACTGTCACAGTCCCATCTCCTTGTCCCCTTCTCCTCTGGCCTGGATCCCACCCTGCTCTTCCCGGGCCTCTCTCTGTCTCCACTCCTGTTGATCTCTGAGCCCCTGTCTCCTTGTCTCTCCCCTTCCTCTCCATCTTTCGGAGTGTGACCTCTCTTACCTCTCCCGGTCAGCCTCAGACCTTCCTCGTGACGCCCTCCTGCTGAAATGAGGGAGAGGCCGCCTTGCAGGGGGTCAGAAGGCGTGAGACCCAGGCCCACTCTGACGTCCCTGTGACCCTATGGGGCAGCTCCCCAAGTCTGGCTCAGAGCTGCGTTCTCTGGGTCCCTCCCCAACCTGGCCCTTCCCTCTCCTCTCTCTTCCACCCTACCTGCTGTCTCTCCGTGTCCTTCTCTCCCCACCCCACCTCCAGCCCTGTCCCTCTCACTCTGTCTTGGGCATGGGTTGGGCAGGCTCTGCCCTCAGGACAGCCCTCACCCCTGCGGGGTGACCACGGGGCAGCCCGGGTCTGGAGGGACTGAAATCGGCCCAGCCTCGTTCACTCTTCGGGCAGACTTGTTTCCTTCCAGAGCCTGTGCCAGGTTTTGTGGTGGAAGAGCAGAGCATCCCTCCTATAAGCAGCTGTAGCTCATGCTTCCCCTGGCTGGGCGTCTGGTCTGGAGGCTTGGACAGGTTGAAACAGCCTCAGTATAAAGGGGATCTTACTCTCTGCCTCCTGGGATCCTGGTGGGGTTCCACCGAGATGGTGGTCGCAAAGGGCAGAGCACAGCTCCTGACACCCGCTGGGCGTGCTGTGAACGTGAGCTCGTCGGCTCCATTCGGTCCTTCAGCACTTCCTTCCCCAGCGCCAACCCTGTGCCCGCGGAGGCTGCACACTGGAGCATGTGGTGGCGCACGGGATCAAAGAACCCACCCTCAGAGGTCTCGGCCCGAGGGAGGGACAGACACCAAAGCCACAGCATGGCACGATTGAGGCTGAGAGATGAAGGGACAGTCAGCGCAGAGTGAGGACAGAGGAGCCACTCGTGGGGGTGCAGAATGGGTGCTTCCTGGAGCGAGTGATTCTCAGCTAATACCCGGGCGCTGTGTGGGGAGAGGGAAAAGAAGGTTTTAAGTCAGCGGAGCTTGGTGGGATCAAATGGAGGGAGGCATGGATGGGAGGAGCTGGTGAGAAATGGGACAGGAGGGGACATGGAGCCAGACCGGGCACAGTCCTCAGAGCTGGTATAAGGGGTTCAGACTTCATCCCAGGGTACTAAGGAGCCATGGTGGGTGTTAGGCAGGTGATGATGTGGTTGGGTTGAAATTTGGAAACATGCCTTTGTTTGGGAGGTGAGGAGTGGGTGAAAGGAGACAGGATGGGGAAGGCTGTGCAGAGGCTACAGAGAGAGGACAGGGTGGAGTGGGGGGCTGGGAGGCACTAAGGTCTGTCTTAGGGGCTGGGGGTGGGGTGGGTATCATCCCAGGTCATGCCTGGGAACCAGGGGGAGCAGCCAGGCTCTGGGGCTCCAGTTCTCAGTCCTGGGAAGCTGGGACCCCCACGGACCCCAACCTGTGTCTTCCAGTCTGAGCCTCAGGCAGGGGCTGTTGCTTTTTGCAGGCAGAATCTGAGGAAGTCCTGGGCTCCAGATCCCACCTGCTGGGTCACATTTCAGCCTGGACCTCATAGCTCTGGTCCCCACCCCAGGCCCCTCTCCATCAAATGGGGAGAATGAATCCACCCCACCCTGGAGCTGCTGGGGGGTTCAGCGAAGACCCCACGTGTGATGGTATTTTGTGAGTGGCGAGGCCCTCTTTGTCCTCACATGTGTCAGGAGAACCCAGCTATGCTCTGGCCACTGTGCTGAGTCCTTCACATATAGCAGGAGGCAAGTCCTGGCCTCATCCCCACTTTCTAGATGAAGAGACAGAGGATCAGAGAGGCACTCAGCTAGAGGCACAGTCAGAATGCCATCACAGGTCTGCTGTCCCAGGAGCTGACTTAGCCTTGTACTTTCAGGAAGGTGTCCCCCCTCCTACACCCCACCCCTGTAGGTCTGGGGGCTGAGGCGTGGAAGGACAGAGGGCAGAGGGGCTGCCTGGTAGTTAGAGGCTAAAGGCGTGGAGTCGAGTGGGGCAAGGCCCTCTCACTGCTGCAGAATACCACAGGTGCCCCCTCCCCAGTGCGGGAGCGGGGGCGGGGCAGGGTTTGTGTTCATCAGCCTGTCTCCCAGTGTCTCTGGGTATCGGGGGAGGGGTGTCTGCGATGGCCCCAGGACGGGCGGCGGTGCAGGGACTCCCAGGCACTGAGCCCACCCAGCCATTGCATCTGTCCCCAGGGCCCATACATCTTCCTAGTCTATGCCGCCTACAACGAGGAGGTGAGTGGGGGGGACATCAGCGGCTGGGGGGTGGAGTGGTGATGGAGGTGGGCAGGGCTTACCTACAGGGGGATCCTCAGCCTCCCAGGGGTCGGGGAGGGGCCCAGGCCTGACCCCAGTGCCTGTCCCCCAGGTCCGGAGTGCCCTGCAAAGGATGACTGAGAAGAAGGCAGCCGGAGCATTCATGGTGCAGGCAGGTGTGGGGCCGAGGGGAGGTGGGTCCCACTCTGGCTGGGTGGAGTGCCAATGCCCTCTCCTTTCAGGCCCAGGAAGCCCGCCCTAGGCCCTCCCATCCCTGGGAGGTAGCCCAGGACAACCCCTTAGCCTTGGCTCCACCCCGAAAACACCTGGCTCTCAGAGGTACGGCCACACCACCCTCCGGTTCCAGTGCTACCCAGTACCTCAGTTTCCCCAGATAGCTGGAGGGCAAGAGCAGATCCTATTAGCCCATCTGAAAGATGAAGAGACTGAGGCCCAGGAAATTCTGCAGGTGTGGGGCCTGGGAGATGGCTTAGAAATGGCTTGGTTCCTCTTACCCCCCACCCCACCTCCAGGGAACAGGGGCCCCTGGTACCCAGCCCTGAGTCGAGGCTTGCCCAGGGTTACCTGCCTTGGATCTCTATGCAGAGGGGGTTTGGGGGGTCCTGAAAGGCAGGGTAGATGAGGTTCAGGGCCCTGAGACAGGGCATGGGTTGAATGACTTCAAGGCCATGCCAGGGGTTCCAATCCCAGCTCCTAGTTCATCTGCTCTGTGCCCTTGGGCAAGTTACCTTTCCTATCTGGGCCCTAGTTTTCTCATCACTAGTCTGTAGGGTAGCCTGTTGAGTGGATTCCTAGGGTCTTTGACAGTGAGGTTCCTGCCCAGAGTGGGGGAGCAGAGAGAGAGCTTCCTGCCTCAGCCTCCCAAAACGTCATCTACTCCAGCAATGTTCCCCCCACTAGGGACCCACGCCCCCAGAATGCCCACAACCTTCTCCTCCATTGCAGAACCCAAGACACCGGTGAGGCTGGGACGGGGGTGGCAGGGGTGGCAGGGCTCTGGCAGGGGGCCAGCAAGTGTGACCGGCAGGGTTGGGAAACCACAGGGACTAGGGTGGGGCTGGGGTGGGGGCCTCCCCTGGGGATCCAAGGGCCCCGTTCCTCAGTTACCAGGCTGAAGGACACCGGGAGCTGCTGACTGTACGCCGGCAGAACCTGAATGCCAAGGCCACTGGGGGTGGGGGCGTCATCACCAAGGTATCGGAGGGCCCCCAGGGTCAGGGGGAGCAGGAGTGGGGCCCAGCCCCTGATGGACTTCCTCCGTTCTCAGGCAGTGGAGCTGACAGCATTCAAGGCTTCAGGTAGAGCTCCTCCCTCAGGGGCATCCCCTCGCCCCCTTGGTCACCCCCCAGCCCCACTGCACCAGAATGGAGGCGGTCTGCGGAGCCACCACACCTGACCTGCCATCACTCTGCTCCTTGTTGGTGCCCAAAGGGCCTCCGGTAGCACACCAGGGCGCTGGCAGTGAAACTGGGGTGCTCCCTGGGAGAGGGGTACTTAGGGGACAAGTCTGGGACCCCTTCCCAGGGCCAGTGCTGCCCGGGGGCCGGTGAGCAGGAAGCCTGCCTCTGTGCACCCACTCTCTCTGCCCCCAAGCCCAGCCCCCCAGCCTCACCCCCTCTCGGGGCCCCTGTGGTCTGAGAGGCCTTCCAAACCTGGGGAGGGGCAAGTGCTTTCCTCCCAGGCCTCAGTTTCTCCAGCTGGACAGCTGATAGAGGCGTGAAAGGGAGCCTATGGGCCGCAGGCAAGGCTGGGGCCACCCCAGGCCCTGCTCAAGGAGGGACGGAGCCCGGGGCGTTCAGCCAGGCCCCAGGGGAGCCGTGGGACCTTGTCAGCCTCTCTGCGCCCAAGTTCCCAGTCTCACACCAGAGGCTGCCCTGTGAGGGGCTGGCCAGCACTGCCCAGCCGCAAACCGTGGGATTCTTTCCAACCTGTTTCTGGAGCTCTGCCTGGGGCTGGGCTGTGTGCTAGATGCCAGGCCTTAGCTGACGCCTTTAATCTGGCGACCCGGGGACATGGAGGTGCTGTCCTCCTCCCACCCTGCAGCTGAGGAAGCTGAGGCACAGAGGGGAGCCGTGACAGCCAGGGCCTGGGTGGAGCTGGGGTCAGGCCGCCAGCCCCCAGATGGGGACGCTGAGCTGCAGCGGTGGGCACGTGCTTGTAAGCTTGGGTACATCTGGCCCCGGGGCTGTGTCACCCCAAGCTCCCAGCCGGCCTCCACCTCTGGCTGGTGTCTCAGGCCCTTGGAGCCGCAGCTTCTCTTTCTGCAAAATGGGCTGGAGGCGCCCCCTGCAGGCCTGATGGGAGGGCGCAGGCGCCCAGCGCGCGGGCCGCGTCCCGAGGGTCCGAGCTGCCCCTCCACCCCAGCCCCGACCACTCCTCGCGCCTGCGCCCCCGCCCCCGCCGGCGCAGCGCCTCGGTGGGAACAAGAGCGGCAGCAGCGCCTCTGCGCTCAAGTGACAGCGCCTTTGTCTCCGCTGAATGGGTGCGTTGCTAAGGCCGTTCGTAGCAACCAAGCCGCTTCCACCCTGGCCGCGGCCCGGCCCCACTCTCCGGACCCCCAACCTGCACGCTCGCCCGACCCCCTAGCCCGCTACCCCACCGCCGCCCACTCAGGTGGCCTGAGCAAGAGGTGCGGGGCAGTGAAGGCTGCCAGCTGCGTGTCCACCACGTGCCTGCCAGCGCCCCTCCGGAACGCTCGCGGAGCCCTCGGGGCATGCGCTGTTGCTCGGATGGGGAAACGGAGGCGCAGAGACCAGATGAGGGAGCCTGCCCAGGGTCGCCCAGGACAGGATTCGCCCCCCCCCCCCATCATTCCCAGTCTCCTTCCCATCGTGGGGGGGGGGGGAGAGGGACGGGGGACAGGGAAGGGGATGACACAGGACACTGCGATTCCCCGCCAGCCCAGCCCAAAGGGTGCACTTTCCTCCCAGGTTTCTAGAGCGAGTACATGGGACTTTCCTGCAAGTTCCACCTGGGGACCTCAGAAAGGCCCAACTGAGGGCCCCTGAGGGACAGACAGCAGCATCTGGACCACCACCCACTCCCAGTGGCCTCAGCCTCTCCCTCCTCCTTCTGGGAACCCCCGATGCTCTTGCTAACCCCACCATGTCCCACAGCTCTGTCCCCCTAGCTTTCTGTCTGTCTGTGATTGTCTCTCCCCTCTGCCCTCTCCACCTGCCCTGAAGTCCTGACAGCCCTGTGGTGTCTCCAGTAATAAATGGCACTGTCGTGAACTGGTCCTCTTGAGGGGTTTCCCTGGCCTGGGAAGGGGACGGGATGCCAGGCTCCCTGGGAGGAAGGAGGGACAAGGGAAGCTGCCACTGTGGCTTTGGGGCTTTGACAGCCCCAGCTTCATGACCAGGGTAGGTGCAGCCAACACTAATTAGCATCTACTGTGTATATAGCCAGTGCTGGGCCCTTTACCATCTTCGAGCTGTGGGTCCTTCCCTCAGCCCTGAGGCCACCATCACCCTGTTGTACAGAGGAGCAAAGTGAGGCTCAGAGAAGGCCTCCATGACTCAGACCCAGCTGGGTACCACGGGCGTCAGGGGTGGAGTTGGTGTGAGGGGGAGCCACCCAGGCCGACTGCTCAGAGGAGGCACCAGGGCAGGCAGGACTGGCTCCAGCTCTGCTGAGAGTCATGCCATGGGAAGGGCCTGACCCAGAGTCTGGCTGAGGGACCAGGCCCTGCCGCCACCCATCTGCGGCCACAGGCAAGATGTCTCTCCGAGTCTCAGTCTCTTCTTGGGCAGAACAGATATCAGAGCCGAGGTGAGAACAGCGATGATGTGTAGGACCTGGCACCAGGGTGGGCCCCAAGGCAGAGGCCAGGTGAAGGAGGGGCCCGGGTGCTGGGACTCGGGATGCAGAGCCTGCTAATACCATCCTGCTGCCCTCAGCCCTGCTCGAATGCTGCTGGGACGAGGACAGCGTGGCCCAGCTGCGAAGCATCAGGGCAGCCTGCCTGGGGTACCATGGTGGGTAGGCGGCGGTGGGGCAGGGCCGAGTGAGAAGCAGCCTGAGACCCAGCAGGTACAAGCTGCCCCTACTCCCTCTGCGACCTCGGAAGCCGCTTCCGCCCCGGGCCCCACCTGGGTTGAGTCTGGGACAAAAATCTCTCAGGTGGCTGACCTTCCACTCAAGGCCCGGGGTTAGGATGTTTCGCTGTGGAGCCTCTCGAACCCCAGTCCATTGTCTGCAGAATGGGGGAGACAGCAGGCCTCCTGCGCAGGTGACATGAGCAGGGAGCGCAGTCCCGTGTGTCAGTCCCAGTGCCCAGCACACGGCAGGCACCAGGGATGCTTCAGCTGTCGCCAGAGAGGGACGAGCAGGGGACTGTGGGAGCGCAGAGCCCGCAGCCCAGAGGAGGTCATGTTTAAGGCCTTGAAGGCCCCAGGCAGACAGAGTAGACAGCAGGCCTCCGTGGGGAGGCAGCAGGGTCCCCGCCCGCTCTGGGAAGACACAGCAGTACCCTAGGGAGGAGCGGCAGGGTGGACGCCACTGCCCACGGCCCACAGTCCACAGAACAAGGGGCTGGAGCCTGCTGCTGTGGGGCGGGGTGGAGGGGCTGGAGCCTGAAAGGGCAGCAAGAAGGGGGTACAAACTGGGCGGGGTCCTTGGTGGCCCCTCCTTCCTGCCTTTGCAGTGTCCTCTGACTCACCCTCACCTACAGAGGGCTCGTGCCCCCCTCCCAACTTATCATCTGGGCTGGTAGGGGAGGGGCACCGGGGTGGGGACCAAGGAGCCTTTTCCAGTCTCCCTTCCCCCTGCTCATACCCTTCCAACCCACACACACACTCTCTTTACGCTCCAGCCAAAATAACATCTCCTAGGTCCCCAAACACCACTGGCTGACAGCTCTCCATCCCTTTGCTCACTCTGCTCCCTCTGCCTCGACTGCCTCCAACTCATGTCCAGCTCGTGAATTCCTGGGTAACCTTTAAAATCCAGTTTGGATGATACCGTTCTATGACTTCGTGTCCCTGCCAGGAGCAAAATCAATCACCTCCTCATCTGGTTCAGGTACATGATGTATTGCATTGGATTATGAACTCATTAAAGACCGTCTCCTCCAAGACTGGGCATTCCCCAGAGGCAGGAACCAGGGCATGTGCTGCACTTCTCGAAATGCCAAGAAGGAACGGGATGCTTTTTTCTTTGCATAAAAGCCACTGCCACACCGTGTGCCTAGGGCTGCCTCGCCCTAGGGGGGGTGCCTTTTTCTAATTCGCACAGAGGCAGCGGGTGGACCAGGAGTGGCGCTGGGGGCAAACCAGTCAGGTCGGGCGAGGTGGGTGAGGGCGATGGAGGTTTGCGCGATGGCCCCGCCCCTTCTCAGCTCTGTGACCTTGGACAGCCCACTTCACCCCTCTGCACTCAGTTTTCTCTCTAATCTGTGGCTGCCACCTGCCAATGTGGCTTCAAAGAGCAGATGGGAGAACAGGACAGACGAGGCAGGCAAAGCCCTGGGCAGGCACCTGGAGCAGAGGAAGCACGCCTCAGGGGTCGGCTGTGCTGCAGGGGAGGGGGTAAGAGAGTCAGTGAGAGGGGCCGGCCCGGGGCCCACGGGTGGCCAGGGATGGACAGAGAGTGAAGGCCAGCGCTCTGAAGCCCGGTGGACGCAGGTTTGAATCCACTCCCCCAGGTCACTGACTGAGGGCCACTTAAGTGCTCCCTTCTTCTCAATTATAACCCCTGCCTCATGGGCTACCGTGGGGACCGTGAGATGGGGGATGGTGCACAGTAGGTCTTCATCAAATGAGTGCTCCCTTCTGCCCAAGATGGGGGCGGAGCCGGCACGGCCAGGGTGGAGCCAAGACTGAGGCCCTGGACCAGCGTCCTGAGTATGGCAGGGGCCCAGGCATGAGGTGGGGCCCAAAGACATCTTCCATCTCTGCCCCCCACACCCGATTCTGCCTCCCCAGAGTTTTGAAGCGAAGGTTGTCTGAGTGTCTCCTCCATCCCACTGGGAGCATTGCCCCACCCTAGACCACCCAAACCCACCTAGGAGGTTCTGCTTTGGCCCCAGAACGTAAATAGGCAAAGGTAGCTGGAAACTAATTGCAAAATTTATTCCAGGGCTGTGGGGCTGGGGAGTTTCTTAAGGGCACTTCTCATTTTGGGGCTGAGGGTCTCCAGCCTTGGTGGGGGCACACGTTTCAGAGGGCAGGGGCGGGGACAGAGACAGGGCAGTGGAAGGTGGGGGGACAGGGACGCACAGTCACCTCCACTGGGCAGGCTCAGCGCAAACTACAACATGAAAGCAGGACAGACGGTGGATGCCCAGCCTGGGGACAGAGGACAGCCAAGCCCTCTCCTTAGGGCCTGGCCCTGGAGAGCGTCTTTCAGGACATAGGACAGGAGGCCAGGGAATTGAGGCCCAGCTTCAAGGTTTGCAGCAAGGGACCCAATGGGACAGGGCCGATGAGGGAATGTCCCTGTTCTGGAGACCCACATACGCTCCCCAAGGTCACCCATATTCCCACCCACAGAGACTGCGATCCCCCACAGGGCATCCTGCTGTCCGTCTAGTGGGGTGGGGGCACAAGCAATAGCTCTTCTCTGGATTGGGGTAGGGGCTCAGAAATAACGAGCCAGCACCACCCGTGGGGAACCCGGTATGAGGGGAGAAACCATGGGCGGTACTTGGTGCTAATCCCCAATCTCAGCCTCAGTCCTCAAATCTGGCCCCTGCCCCAGCCACACACGCCTCTCAAGGAGTCTCTAGATTAAAAACAAATTAAAAACAAAAAACGAAAAACAACCTCCTGACTACAGCCTTGCAGATAAACACCAGCCTGGGCTGGCCCACTGGGGATGGGGCTAGGATGCTGATTGTGCCAAAGGTCTCCTCTGGCAGGAGAGGGATAGAAAGGTGATTGATTGTAGCAGAATTCTTTTCAGGTGCTTGTCAGAGTTCTCCCCTGCAGAAGCCAGGCGGGGTAGAAGGGCGAGGGGAGACGTCCTTTCGTCCTAACCAGTCTGCCCGTGTCCTCTAGGGCCAACAGCCCCTGCCCAGTTTTGCAAACTCAGTTTATTCCTAGTTTACAAAACAGAGGGCTTCCCTCCTGGGCGCTGTGACGGAGGGCTGGGGACCCTCTCTTCTCTCCCAGCTGACCCGCTCAACCTCTCTCTGCCTCTGTTTCCAGGAGAGGGGGAAGAGATGACCTCTGACCCAAGGGACATGGAGGCCCACGAGGGAATCCCCAACCTGCCCCCTGGACCTGTGCTCCAGACTCCAGGACAGACAGCTGGGAGTAGGGGCAGGGGGAGGGAGTGGGTAGCAGCTGCCTCCTTGGGGCACTCTGAGTGGCAGGCTAGTGCCAGTGGCTAATAGGGACCACCCCACCTCAGCCAGGCCCTGCCCACCTTCACCCACCTTCCCAAACACAGGGCTTCAGAGAGCTCAGGGGCAGGGGCCTACAGGGTGGGGCTCCTGGGTGGGCACGATAGAATCAACCATCTGGAGGGCAGCGGGGGTGGCTGTGAGCCCTCCCCCGGCCCCGGCCCGACCCCACCCAGCCCAGACTCAAGTCTGCTTGGCTTGCAGCATCTCGATGAGCAGGTTGTTGCGGGGCATCTCGTTGCCCAGGTGCTTGTGGTACAGGTATTCCTTGGCCTGCATGCTCAGTGCCCGCACCTCCACCAGGCACAGCAGCAGCTGCTGGAACTTGTCCCCGCAGTGCGGGTAGTGGCACAGGGTGTAATCAAGCAGGGCGGTATTGGCCTTCTCCTGAGCATCCTTCACCAGGCTGTGGTTATTCAAGAACTTCACATCTGCAAAGGGAGGAGCTGCGTCACCACCACCAGCCCGTCACATCATCCACAGTCACTGGCATCACCAACACCAGCATCCTTGTGATCAGCAAAGACATGCGCACCGCCACCATCAACACAACCACAGCCTCCCCGTCACCACCATGTCACCATCACCCTTGTCTTCACCATGGCTGATGAACACTGCCACCATCATCCGTCACCCATCGCAGCATCCCTGTGTTTTCCCCAAACGTGGCCCCTGCTGCCGTCATCAACCAAACCTCAATCATTCCTGCCACCACCATTGTCACCATCACCACAGTTGAAGACCACATCTCTGTGGTTACCACAAACACGACCACTGCCACCATCAGCCACCCAACCGCCATCACCTGTCACCATCACCTCCATTGTCATCACAATGGTGATCACAATGAACGCCTCTATCATCACCAACCTCCCTGGGCATGTTATTTAACCTCTCAATTTCCTCATCTGTAAAACGGGGGTGACAATAGTCCCTACTTCACAAGGAGTCAATATGTGGAAAGTGCTAGAACAGCATCTGGCACGTAACAAGGCCAAATATGTTAGTTGTCACCATTAGTACTCCCAACTGTCCCCATGGCATGGTCAACACCATCCCCATTTCCATGGTCAAAACCATCCTGTCACCATCATCCCCATGGTGGTCACCATCAGCATCACAACCCCACCACCTCAGCACCATGACCAGAGGGTGCACTGTGAGTGGAAGGGTCCCTTCTCATGACTGCAAGGCATGTGACGGGTGGCCCCATTCCAGAAGGCGACAGGCTGTCCTTTGGTCTGCCCTCTGACCAATCAAGAGACTCCAGTACCCCTAGGAGATTTTCTCTTGGGGCCATGGCGGGACACGGATGTTCAGTGCAGCAGTGTCTGTGGTGATGGAGAGAGGGCCTGGATGTACCCCGGGGAGAGGTGGTGGCCGCGCCCCAGGGAGTCCTGTGCAGTAGACAGAAGTAATGGAGCAGACATTACACAGAGCAAACGGACGGGTCTTTCAAACCACGGGGCTGAGTGGAAAAACAACAAAAATCCAGAATGAGCTCTATCAGGCAAAGCCACCTACATAAATTGAAAACGCTCGTACACTCATCACGCACGATATGGAAGCCCAGGGACAAACAGGAAGATCCGAGGTCAACACGAAGGAGGGGTTGCCTGCGGCAGGCGGAGGAGGGCGGTGGCTCTGTGTGGACCAGCGATCATTCGCGCCAAGGATGGAGGAGTGTGATAAATGCATCCCTTGCACCACGGTCCAGAGGAGGAACAAAAAATAAGGTGTCTGGAGATGAATGGGGGTTCCAGTGCCAGCACCACCGTTTAAGAGCAGCGGCCTTGTGGGGGAGTCCCTGCCCCGTCTTGACCCGAAAGGCCTTCTTCCTTTGTGAAAGGGGCCGTGTCCACCTTGCTGGGGCGAGAGCTTGGGGGCTGGGGCCTGCCCAGTGCCTGGCCCCCAAGGGTCAGTTTCTTGTCACGTCAGTCCTCATCTCCGCCTGCAGGCCTCTTTCAGCCCCTGGGCAGCATCTCATCTAGAAGCTGAGGGTCCGCAGGAGCCCACAGAATCGGTCGCCCAGCCTTGCCTGGGATGTGGCGCCCAGAGGCTCAGAAAATGGTCCTCCATCCACTTCCACTCCGCCCCCGGCCCCCGGCCCTGCGGCTGCGGGGGAGTCGGGAGCCAGCATGTGCACTCTGGGCCCTTGTAATCCCTCTAAACACGCACAGCGCCAGAGGGCTTCATGCTCCTGGCAACCCTGATCCCCAGCCGCCCCCAGCGCACCCGCCGAGGCCTGTGTTGTCCAAAGTTGGATTTAGGGAAACCCGAGCTGGGCCGGTGGCGTATGGCGGGATCTGGCCCCGATCCTCCACCCCCACCCCTCGCCCCCTCACCTCCCTTCAGTAAATGAGCCAGGGCCATTTTCTTCCTCGCCTCCCCAGGATCACCATTAGCCCGTAAGACACCTTTGTGCCAATTAGAAAGAAGTTCCTCCTTTTTCCACAGAGAGACAGCTTGGTGAGGGGCATGCAGGCTGGATTTCAGCCTCTACTTATCTCCTTCCTAGGTGCCATTGTGCAGTAAACAACCTGCCCAACTGTACATAGCAGCTCTGCTCCCTAGCCTAGCCCAATCCAGACACATTCAAAGGTCATGGCAAGTCTTCCCACCTAACTAGCATCCTGGGGACAAGAGGTGCCTCCTGGTCCCATCCCTTTCCCAACTTCTTTCCATCCCAATCCTGTCCCATCTACCTTCACCGCCCATCAACCCCAGGGCTGGGCAATTTTCCTGACATTGTCTTCTGACAATTCACAATAGGAGGCTGGGAGTCCAGAGAAGGGTAGGGACCAGCTCAAGGCCACACAGCAGTAAAGGGGCCCCGAGGAAACAGCTGGGGGTAGGGGGAGGACTGGCTAGGATGCTGCATTAGAAGCAGAAGTGGGGTGGGGGGAGGACCAGAGCCTTGGCTTTACTAGGATTTACTGTTCTCAGCAGCACCGTGCAGGGCAGAGTGCGGGGGGGTAGGGACAGAGCAAGGACAGCATTCAGTTTCAGGGGCTGCCCCCCTCTTAGCAGATCCATGGTCCCACAGCTCTCTGCAGGCTGGAGACCCCCCTGTCCCCATGAGTGGGCTCCAGAGCTCGGGGAGGGAGGCACAGTCAGTAACTGAGCCCCAGTGACTACAGACTACGTCCACCCAGTTTCCCGGGCACCCGCCAGGCACCTTGACCCAGCTCAGTTAATCCCACAGACACCCAGGCAGGCAGGAAGGGCACAGGGACGGGGGACATGCGTGGGACACATAAGAGGTGCCAGAGTCTGGATTCAAACCCAGGTCTCTCTGGCCCCGGAGCCCTACGGACAAACAGGTGTGGCCAGGCTTGGACATGGGTTCCTGGGAGGTTGGACCTGATAGCTTTATGTGTCATGCAATCCAGGAGTCCTGTCCAAGGGCCCCTACCCCGGGGGGTCTCGGTTTCCCCAAAGAGGCCACTCGGGACTCCAGACCCAGTTCCCTCCTCACTTTGGAGGAGACCGTGGTCAAGTCCCACCCCTCTCCCAGCCTCACAACGTCACAAAGATTCTGTGGGATCGTGGACGCGACAGAGCCAGCATGGCACAGAACACCATGCCCTTCCTCCATTAGACACAGGGTCAGGGGTCACACAAACCTGGAGATGCCCCCTAAACGTGTCCAGGGGTCAAATCCCAGCTCCACCACCAGCTGGGTGACCTTGGGCAAGCCCCTTCCCCTGCCTGAGCTGCAATTTCCTGTCATCTGCAAAATGGGGACAAATTCATCTCCGCCTCCCAGGGCGCCCAAGAGCTGGACCTAATCTGTGAGCCACCACGGGGTGGAGACGGGCACCCTGGAGAAAAACCTGCCTGCGTCCCCCAGCCTGCTGGCTCCCGGCAATCCTGGAGGCGGGAGGTGGGAGGGGGCCGGGAGGGGGGCCCCCACCTCCGAGAGCAGCCCGCTGGCTCTGCGGAGCTGGGGGCCCCCGGGTTCTCAGAAAAGCCCCCTTTTCACGGTTTAATTGAATATTTGAATAATCCTTTCATTCCAGCGAGGCATAAAGAATGTTGTCCCAATAGCGGTGACTCAGGCAGGCGCCCCCGCGCACAATGGCCCCTCGAGTGGGGCTGCTATTCAGGCCGCCTTTTGTTGGCGCGGAGCTGTGGGTAAATTGCAAACGCTTAAGGGAATGCTGGAGCCGCCGCCTCAATGGAAGCCGGGAAATCGAATGTTAGGTCAATCCATTAAGCTTCGATTAAGTCCTCTGCGGAACAATGCCCGCCGGGCCCATCTTCATAAACACTGTGATTGCCAGAGAGAGGCACTAATTTTAATTAAGCCTCCTTACCTGCCTCCAAGCCTGCCCGAGCGGCTATTTAGACGCCAAATGGCACCCTTCTGCGGAGGCTGGGGAGAAGGGGGTACAGAGTGGGCTAGGGGCGGCGGGGTGGGGCGGGGTGCAGGGACAATCATCACCCGAGTTCAGGCTGCCCATCCCCAGGAGGTGCTGCCCCGAGGGTGCCGCCCAGCGTGCCAGCTGGAGGTCAACGGGCCAGTGGCCGCCCCTCTCTGGGCCGCAGCTCCCTAGGGGCCCCAGCTCTGGTGGTCTGGGTGGGATCATGGGTGGAGCCTCCTTCCCCTCCTCTTGCCCAAATTTGCCCACTTCAGCCCAGCCCCAGGTCTAGTCTCCCGCAGGACTCTGGGCTGCCGCCTGCCCTCCTTTTCCCACACTGCAGGTGGAAGGACCTGGCTAAAATGAAAATTTGACCCTGTTATTCCTGCAGAAAATCCTTCCCAAGGCAAGGTTGAAGGCACTTGGCCCAGCATTCAAGGCCTTGCACGGCTCAGCCCCTGCCCACCTCACCAGACTGCTCTCCACCTCTCCCTGCCCCACAGCCACACCAAACCTCCAGATTCCCCATATCTTTGCACAAGCTGGTCCTTCAGGCTGGAATGTCCTTGCTGCTGCTTGCTTTGTTTCACCCAGAATACTCCTACTCATACTGCAAGGCCCAGCTCACAGGCCCCTCTTCCAAGAAGCCTTCGGTGACAGCCTAGGTGTAATTGGTTTCTCCGCTTTGGCCCAACCCTGGTCACACTGGATGGCTCAGGCTCCTCTCCTAATCTGGAACCTGTCGGCCAACAAGCCTCCGTGGCTCACCCGGCCTCCTCTCTTGCTGTTGCTCTTGCTGAGCTGCCATGAGCTCAGGCCGGCCCAGGTCGCAGCTCTTCTCCTCCTCCCCGTCAGCCTCAGCCTCACTAGAGTTTCTGGCCTGCTGGGCTGGGTGCTCCCCTACCGACCTCAGCCAGACACATGTCCCTGTCTCCAGAAGCAAGGCACTGAGTCACACAGTGTGCGATAAACACGGAGACTCACTCATTCATTCATTTCATTCATTCACTTGTTCATTTGCTCATTAAATTAACGATGGTTATGATGAAAACAATGATGCCGCACATTCCAAGGGGCCAGGCCATGCGCTGAGCACCTTGGGGAATTCTCTCATTAAATCTTCATAGCAACTTAAGGAGTATCGTGACGGTCATTTTACAGATGGGGGCAATAGAGGCTTGGAGAGGGAAGTGACTTGCTCAAGGGCATAGCCGGGGAGTGAGTCCGGATTTAGAGTCCAGGTGGTCTGTCTCTAGTCCCAGGCCTCATCACTGCTCCCCCCGCCTCTCACGTGCACACACGTACACAAGCGCACTCTCCATCCCACCCCCCTAGCCTGTTCCAGCCAAGCACTGAAGACAGTCCCACTCTCTCAGGTCCCAGCCTCCTGCCTCTGGCATGAAGGAGGGCCTGGCACGGCCCCCACCCAGGCCCGGGAGCAGAGGGCTGGGCTCAGCTTTGCTGTCCTCCTTACGCCCCGTAGAAGGAGGAGTCCTGGCTTTATCACCTAGTGGAGGCCAGAGCTGTGCTGGGCCTGGCAGGCCCCAGCACCCGGGCTTTGGTGGGAAGAGGGGCCGGGGGTTGCAGGGCATGCTCGTCAGGCCCCGGGGGGTCTAGAAAACCAAGACCTGGTCCCTGTTCTGCAGGGGGCGCCCAAGGATAGAGGGAGCCCTGGCCAAGGAGGCTGGTGGCTGGCAGCCCACCCTCCACCCAACTCTCTCCAGGACCTCCCTGGCAGCCTCTTGATGGAGGTCAGGTCAAAACTGTTACCTCACACACCACCCAGACGGCCACAGATCCCACCCTCCAATCCTATGTGCCCCCAAGCACCAGCCATCCCTCCAAATGCCTCACGTCTGCAAACCCCCCAGTCGCTCCCTAGTGACACTGATTCTTCACACAACGTGACATCAAAAACCAAAAGCCTGTAAAAGTTCATAGTGTGCATGTGGGGGAAAACCAAGACACCGACACAAAGGCACACGCATGCACGTGACTCCTGGAGTCCCCACACCCCCAGCCACACACGTCTGTGCTCTGGCCTGAGCCAGTTCCCGGAGCCCGGCAGCTCAGAGACGAGGTGGGGAGGAGGGTACCCCTGGAGGCCGAGGAAGTAGGGGGCTCCCCCCGCTGGAGCCAGCCTGGCCTGGGCCGAGCCTCCTCTGAGAACCTCAGGCCACGGCTCCTAACTGCCTGCCCAAGATTCTTCCCCAGCTCCCACCCTAACTGTCCCCTCCCCACCCCTGCAGAGCCCTCCCGGTGACCAGAGGAGGCCAGCAGCTTTGCAGATATGCCCTCCGGCACCAGCCTGTTGTGGCATAACCAGGCGCCCAGCCCGCAGTACCTAGTCACACAGCCATGGCCTTAGCACTGGGCTTCCCACAGTCACCACTTCACTAGTCACTCCCCTCCTGGCTCGCTTCTTCTCCTCTTCTCCAACTCCCCCCACTCTTGGGCAGACATACCCTTGCCAGACTGTGGCTATAATGCCATCTGCCACAAAGACGATGTCTCAATCCTGCCCCCTCCCCAGGTGATGAGGCATTCATGCCACTCTGTTCCAACCTTCCATCCCATCTACACCTCTGCTAAAAGATTTAGCCACCTAGCAAACTCCTCTTCATCCTCCAAAACCCTGCTCAGATGTTCCTCTTCCAGGAAGCTTTCTAGGCAGAGCCCTTGTTCCTCACCCTGGGCTCCCCATCTCTCTGTCCCAGCCCTGATGGCACTGGCTGGAGGCCTCTCCCGGACTGGGAGCCACCTGAGGAAAACCTCTATGTTCGCAGTATCTCTGGGCACAGAGAGGGCACTGGAGATGGCTTGCAGGGTGAAGGAGGACAAAAGGAGGCAGGCCTGATGTGAGCCCAGAGGGAGGATGGAAACTGAGCAGCACCGGCTGGGCCAGGGTCAGAAGGGTGATGGGAAGGAGATGCCAGACGCCTGGGTAGTGGGGCGAGCCAGTGGCTGGGCTCACCTCTGCCTCCTCCCTGCTTTCTTCTCCTCCTTAGTCTTTATTGTGATCGCCCAGGCTATACATTGTACTACTCAGTTCACTAATTTATATATTTACTAATCATATCACACTTGTTGGCTCTCTCCCCCAGAGAAGGTCGGCTCCAAGAAGACAAGGACATCAGGTCCATTTTGTCCACTCTGTGTCCCCAGTGCCTGGCACAGTCCAGATGCTCACCAAATGTTTGTAGAGTGAATGAATGAATGGGCAAGGGGTCTGGGCCCCAAAGGGCTCAGAGTCAGAATGCGGACTCCTCTAGAGCAGGGAATTAGGGAAAACAGGGACCCCCGGCCAGGAGCCAGGGAACAGAAGCTCCCGAAGCCACCCAGGCATCTTCTGGAGGTGGCATGGGCCAGGAATTTACCGAATTCTCAGAAGAGGTCCTTGGCCCATACAGGGCAAGTCTTAGATGTTAGCTTGGCCCTCTCTGCTTCCAAACAGAGAAACTGAGGCCTACAGAGGAAGCAATCCCCATTTTAAGATCCAGGTCCTGGGCCAGGTTCCCTCAGCCCCAGCGCCTAGCCCCATCCTGGGGTCTCGAGGCCAGGCCGCCCCCGCCCCCGCCGGCCCGGCCAGGCCGCACGCAGCCCACTCACCTAGGCTGAAGAGGATGAGGAACTTGAGGCAGACAAACTCCTGGCGGTCCAGCTGCAGCGCGTGCATCTGCAGCACCAGCTCCTGGGCCCGCAGCACCAGCCCATGCAGCAGCGAGCCGGCCTGGGCCGCCACCGTGGTCAGCTCCACCTGGTGGCCAGAGGACAGGGCTCAGGGGCAGCGGGTGTGGGGCAGGAGGCTCTGATCAGAGATACGGGGGAGGCCGGGGGTCGGGTGTGCCCAGCCTCGGAGCTGAGCCAGGTGGGGGCAGCATCTCCTCGGGCCCCAGGGACCCTCCCAGCCCCGACGGCAGGGCCCAGCCTTCCTAGCTGTCCTCACCGTCCACCCCAGGCTGAGGGCCCCGCGGCAGCAGAGCCAAGACCAGGCCGCCGGTGCCGAGGGAAGGCCGGGGGGCACCTCCCACACAAGAGCCGCCGCCCGCCCCGTGGTACGAACGGCTTTTGTGTCTTGTGTGGTGTGTGCAGCGAGCACCACATAGCGCTGGGCTTGGGGCAGAGGTGTCCAGAGACACGTGGATCCTGCCACATGACTGCCAGGTCATGGACACTCGGACTGGGGATGCGGTCACACCTCAGCTCACACTCACACACACACACGGACACACTCACCGGGTCATCCGCCCAGTTCATGAAGTGAAGACACACAGACGCATGCTAACATGGTCATGTCACAGGGGAACACAGACTGACACACGCCCGTGTGGGTTCACATTGACGTGGGCAGATCTCGACCCCCCGACACTGATGTGTGTGGAGATCTTTGCACAATAAAATATGGCAAACACACACACACACACACGCGCGTGCGCGCATTGGACATTCCCATGGCCTCAGAGACTGACCTGCACATTGACAAGGACCAACACAAACACACCCATCCCTCAGCCGCTCCCCATCCACACTCTCAGGTGGCCTCAAAGTCACCCTCTAGAGACGAGCATTCCCTGGCCATGGACGGCCTGAGGCAGCCAGGGTGAGAACAGAGGATGGGGACAGAGGGCTAGCGGTGACGGTAGCGGGTGGGGAGCAGGGCCTCCGTCTCCAAGCCCCACCCACAGCTCCTGTCAAGCCTGCTTGTCCTCCTGGATCCCCCGCAGTGATGCTCCCTTCCCCCCCAGCCTAGACGGGGGACCCCAACCTGCCTTCTCCCTCCCTCCCTCCATTTCCCCTACTCGCCTCCCTCTCACCACAAGGGCTCCTCCTCCTTGAATTGTCCCCTCCCACCCCCAGCATTCGGAGCTTTGGGTGGCTGTTCCACTTCCTCCTCACCTCCCATCGTGCCCCCTCCATGTGCTTCCTCAAATACAACCCGGCCGGATCCTTCCCCGCTTGACTCTCCCCTTGCTCCCTGCTCCATTTCAGGAGTGTCTATGCCCCGGGCTCCCATCCTCGTGCCCCTAATTCCCTGTTCTAAGGGGGGCCCAAATTCTCACTCTGAGCTCTTTGGGGCCCAGACCACTTTGCCCATTCATTCAGGATTTAGGGCCTGCAAGCCCTGGTCCAACCCAGCCCCTAGCAGTCCCTTCAGCCACCTCATCCCACCCCCCACAGGGCCCCCGGCCCCCCAAACCCATGTACCAGCGCACCAGAGGCCCTGGGCGCTTGGCAGCTCTGAACTTCCCTCTCTGAGCCTTTCTATGCCCTCTGCCTATGGTGGGGTGGGACCTACCCCCGCCCCCCTTCATTACCTGACCAATCCCTGTTTATACTCTCAGGACCCAGTACACTGTCACCTCTTCCACAAGCCTCTGATCCCCGCCCCCCATCGCTGGGCTGCTTCGCCTGAGGATGGCTCCCAGGGGCTGGCTCCTCTCAAGGCCGGGGCAGGGCTGGGCAGAGGGAGGTCGGGCCCGTGGGTAGCCCATGAACTTGAGGAAAGGGCTGGTATTCAGGGTGCTCAGGGCCAGCCCTGGAGAGGCCTGGGACCTCTTCTGGGCCCAGGATTCTGGAGGTGCACGGGGCGGGGGGGCAGGGGGGAGTGAGGCACAGTGGGGTCTGGTCACCTCCTGCCCGGTGACCAGCAGGATGCTGCCCTCCTTGCCGTGCTGGACCTGGCGGTAGATATGGTCGAACACCAGCAGCTCGCTCCAGCAGTTCTGCAGCAGGGTCATCTGGTCGGCCACCTGCAGGGAAGAGGCACGCGGGGGTCGGGGTTCCGGCCGGGTCCCGCTGGGGACCTCCCTCTCTCCCCTCCTCCTCCCAACTCTCAGCTCAGAGGCTCAGTTGGGTCTGTGACCTGGGTGACCTGCGTAACCTCTCTGTGCCCAGTCCACCCGTGTCTACTTTATCCGAGTGTGGCAGGGGCCTCACAAAATGCTAAGAGGGTCTGAGAGAGATGCTCAGGACTCGGATGCGCCTGGCTCCAAGCCCCAGCTCCGCTTTCACAGGTTGTATGACCTTAAGCCAGTTCGATGACCTTCTGGGCCTTAGTTTTCTCATCTGGAGAATGGGCAAAGTATTGGAAGGTGCCCTGGCACGTACCAATGTCTAAGACATCAATAAATGTTAGCGAATAACGTCCATGGAAGTGGTCTGTGAACGACTCCTTCAAATGTGAGAGATTATTATGAATTTCAATTTGTTGTTAATTTAACCTTGTGCCCATTTGTCTGTGGTCACATCTCTAGCAGCCTCAATCGCTCAAAACTGAGCCATGAAGAGGGAAGGGAGGGCTCCCCGGGGCCTACTGCAGAGCTTTCAGGCTCAGGAGAAGAAGGGAGGGCCTGCCTGGTCTGCAGCCAGCCCGGGGATGGCAGCGGGCTGACACCTGGAGCAGGAACGGAACAACACCAGGGGGCGCCTCAGGTACCCAGCCTGTGATTGCAGCACTCTGGGCGCGGGCCAGGACCGCCCCTGTGCACAGTGTCCTTCCACTCTGGGGCGTCGCTACATTCGAAGAGTGGACACTCATGACATTGGCCAGCGGGACTCTGGACCATGGGATGCCAGAGCCAGAAGGGCCCTCGGGATCCCCTGGCCTAAACCTCTATTTTTCAGATGAAGAATCTGCAACCCAGAGAGGGTAAGGGACGCTCCTGGGATCCCAGAGAGGCAGCGCCATGCCTCTGGCATTCTCAGTCCTCAGCTCCCCACAGTGACACATACTGAGCTCCCCCGGGTGTTCAGAACTGCACTGGGCGTGGCTGCTCGTCCCAGGAGGACACGGTACACACTCGGGTCGCCCTCAGCATCTGCGGCTCCTCGGCCAGCTGCCATCCACCCCATGGGCCCTTCCCGGCACCTTCCTGGGCCAGGCCCTGCAGCGATGCAACCCAGGAGAGCTAACGGTCGCTGCACGGCAGCCCCACAACCTACGAGGTTGCTGCGATTGTGACCCCCAATCCAACGAGAGAGGCCACTGAGCCCAGAGAGGTCAGGGAACTTGCCCAAGGTCACACCACTCTGTCTGGCTCCAGATCTGTGCTCTTAACCACCAGGTATGGAACTCCCTGCCGACCCAGGAGTTCACGGCAGGCTCATTAGCTCCCCCCTGAAGCCCCCCTGGATTTCTCCTCCTTCCATGGTGCCGTCACCATCCTCAGGACATGGCTCTTGCAACATTTAAAGGCCCCAATTCCTGTCTCTGTCTTCCCCATACCTGTGGGTCTGGGAAGGCAGGACTGGTGTCCAGCTCCACTCTGCGTCCCCAGAGGAGGGGTCAGTAAGTGGTCGATGAACACGTGTGTGCTCCCCAGACATGCACAGAGAGCACAGAGGAACCACCCCCAGCTGGAGTCAGAGGAGTCGGGGCAGCCCTCAGACCGAGGGGACCTGGCCCAGGCTTAACGAGGAGTTCTCTCTTCTGGGGAGTAGAAGCCCCCTCCTCTCCCAGGGGCGGCCCTGGGGCCTGTCCTCAGGCAGACAGAGGGAGAGAAAAAGTGGACACAGAGCAAAGGGAGTGGCTGGACACATGGTCAGGTTTCCTCCGGGCCTCGCCTGCCCGCTGCTTCCCCGGCGCACAGGGCTGAGAGCAGGAGGGAGGGTCTGTCTCTGTGCTGCTCTGAGGCACCAGCCTCCCATCCCCCCCTCCCTCACCTCATCCCCACATCAAGAACCCACCCCTCCCTCTCTCCTCCCGGCAGAAAGTTCTCCCTGGAGCCCCATGATGGTCAGAATCGGAAACCCAGCCGGGGGATGGCAGGCTCCGCCACAGCTAGCCCTGATTTGGAGGGGCCCCGAGAGGTTGAGAATGGGGCGGGGGCGAGTCATAAAGTCATCTCTCCTTATCTCTCCTCAGGAAGTGCCCAGTGCCTAGAGAGCCGCTGGCACGAGGCCTCCCCACCAGTTTCCAAGGAGAGGGGCGGGGCTCAGGGAGTACCCAGGCCAGGCCCGTTCCCAGCACGCCCGGCACCCCTCACCCCTGCCCTGTGGATGAGGAAGCAGCCCATCACAGATAAGAGGCTCACCTCAGGTACCCTCAGGGATCTGGGCTCTGCCCAGATGCCCCCACTGGGCTGTGCTTCTGGGGGGCCCTGGAAACTCCTGAGGCCCGGGTAGGAGGCGCCTGCTCAGGCGGCCACAGTGGCCCACCTTGGGTGACCCAGATGGAGGCAGAGGGGGAGGGGGATGTGCGGGGCTGAGCTCTGCCCCCCACTCATCGGAGCCCTCGGGAGCAGACACCCTTGTGCCCGGGTTGAAGGAGCAGGGGGTGGGGAGGTGGAAGAGAGAGAGATAAGGGCAGAATTGGGAGATAAGCAGGCTGGGCTTGGGGCGGAAAGCAGCAGGGGTCACAGTGACCGGGCTGGCCAAGCCCTGGGAGCAGACTCTGCACCCAGACCCGAGCCGGGAGGGAGGGCAGCCCTGCCCACGGGGCTGACGGGGGCGGCAGGGCAGAGAAGCAATATGGTGGCTAAGCTTTGGTGCCCTGTGCCCTCGGATCCCCAACTCAGCCACGCATGCTCCTCAGCCCTAGGTTCCTGTCCTGATAAATAGGAAAAACAAATCCTCCCTCATTTGCTTAGAGGAAACGTGTGAGCACAGCGGCGTCAGTCGCAAAGGGCTCTGTGGACCCATCTCCTGGGAATGCTGCCCCGGACCTACCCCAGCCAAGCGATCTTGCCTGCCAGGCACTTCCTCGCTCCTCCCCTAGATGGACAGATGGACACATAAAGACACCAAACTCCAAAACACTCCTCACACAGATGAACACACGTGCACGCACACACACACACACACACTTCCCTTTTATTTAAAAGAAAACCAGAAGGCCCTAGCCGCCAGCCCATCTCCACAGGAAAGCAGGTGGCTAAGAGGCTCTCTTAACCAAAGAGAGTTGGTTTTCACCTTCCGGAGGTTTCTCTTTAAGCAAAAGGTTCCTCCTCTACCCTCAGGCCGCCCTGCCGCCCTGGGAACAAGGACATTTGCAGTCCCGGCCCTGGGGTCCCTTGTCAGCCTGGCCTGTCTGCTCGGCCCACCAGCTGCCCACCCCTCCTGCCGGTCTGCCACAAATCTTCCCTGAGCCTTGACACTTCGCAGCCTGCCTCAGAGACGGGGTATTTATGGGTGCTGAGCTCGTCTCCTTCCCAGCGGGCCCCCCTCCGGCGTCCCCGGGGTCTGATGAGGCTGGCGGCCGAAGGCCAGCGGGCTCTGTAATTCTCCAGTGGCTGACGTGCCATGGGCTGGCCACAGTGCTCTCTCAGCCAAGTGGTCAGCGGGCCGTCATTTGTCAGCCCAGGACTGACAGAGTTACTGCCCCTCCAATGAAACCATATATCTGAGCAGTTAAATGTGTTGCCAGTCAGGGGCCCCGGAGCCGGACGTCAAGGGTGAACTCATGTCAAGATGGGTCATTAGGCAGACTTGGCCCTCGCCTCCAACTCCCTGATTCCTATCTTGGGTCCTCCCGGCCTGTCGTTCATGGGAACCATCCAGAAAGCCTGACTCTCTGGACCTACGCACTGCCCCCAGTGAGCAGCAAGTACAGGTGGGTCTCTGCCATCTTGCAGGTACAAAATTGCCTTAGAAGGCCAGGGCAAGGTGGGCGCCATCTGCTCCCACAAGTCTGGCTGCTCAGAGGAGCATGGATACAATGTGCCCTTTCTTACTCTCCGGGCGGGCCTGTAAACTACCTGCAAGCATGGATTAAATTGTAGGGCATCACAGGGGGACAGCAAGGAAGGCAGCTGCGTTCCCACTCACTGAACGCTTCCTGTACTCGGCACCCTGTCCTAAATTCTTTACCTGGCCTGGCTCACTAAACCCTTCCAGCAAGCCGATGAGGTGAATATTATTTCAACTCCCCTCATTTTATAGATGAGGAAACTGAGGCCCAGAGGAGTAAACTCACTCGCCCAAAGTCACACCCCTGGTAAGTGGCAGAGCGGGAACTTGAACACAAGCCTCTCTGATTCTGCTCTTTGTTGTAAACTTCTGTGCCACTGTCAGATTGAACACACCATCATTGTGTGAGATGGAAACATAGAGACAGAGGGACGTCCACGCTGGGAAAGGGGATGGAGGAGGAGCACCCCAAGAGGGCATCCAGAGCCCCGACATCTGGATTCCCAGCATCTCTGACAGTTCAGCAAAGACCCCAGGCCTTCCCCTAGGCAGCAAGACATCATCAGTATCCTAGAGGACTGAGTGGCCTCTGGGGAGAGCTCAGGCTCTGTGGTGAGAGCCCTCCCTGCTGCAGGATGTGGGGTCCCAGCCTGCCCTGGAAGGTTGTCCATCACCCACTGCCAGAGGATGCACTCCTGGTCCAAGCTCTGCCTCTGACCCTGCCAACCTCTCCAGCCCTGCCTCATAGGACTGCCTGGAACTCCCCGACACATGATGCCTTTCCACACTTCTGGACCTCTGCCTATGCTGTTCCCACTTCCTGGAATGCCCTTAACCTCAGGCTGCTTTCTGGAAAGGTGCAGATCAAAGAAACCTTCCCTGACTTCCTTACACAGAGCCATCTGCCCTCCTGCTGGGCTCCCTCGGCTGCTTTCCATTGCTCTCAGAGCCCTGGGCGCCCTGTGCTGGCATTATCCATGTGAATGTATGTCTCCTCCTCTGGCCTGGCAGCCTCCGGGATCCAATTCATTTCAGTGTCCCCACTGCCCAGCCCAAGAGCTGCCCCACTCTCAGAGCTGGGGAGCCCCCTCTGCTGTCTGCTAAGATGTGTCCTGCCTGAAGGTGAGGGGATCAACGGTTAGCCAAAGGGAGAACAGGGTCACTCAGCACCCCTCCCACTTTTCTGCCTCCCCACCTCCAGCTTTGCGCCAGACACCAGCCCAGGGCTCAACAGTGGGAAAGAAGTTCTACATGGCTGATGAGAGACTTTCTAAGGATTAGGCTGGTACTTATCTGCAAGCCTCCCTTACAGAGGGTAGCGACCTGGTTCATATTCCTGGGCTCAATTCAGAGACTCTGGGAAGGGGAAGCAGGAAGGTTTGGACCACAGAGAAGCCAGAAGCAGGAAAAAACACTCAGCAAACCTGGGACAAAAGCCCTTCCCATCCTGCGTGAAAAACCCCGAGAGACCAGGAAGGCGGCCGGAGGAAGTGCCCTGCCCCTGGATCCCTCCCGGGTTCTGGAAAGCCAGGAACGCGCTGCTCTTCCTCCCCCTGCACTGGGAGCTCATGGGAAATCTGGAGGGGAAGCTGGCAACCAACCCAAGGGTCCCGGGCTCCACGTCCCCCACCAGGGCCTCCAGCCATGAGGGGAAGGCAGATGGGATTGTTCAAGGCCCTGTCTCTTGTCCCATCCATGAGGTCGGCCCAGAGAGGGGGCAGAGGAAGAAGTCCCCCCCAAGACAGACACATGGCACATCCCCGGGCCTCGGCCACGACAGGTCCTCCACAGAAGCAGCAGGAGCCATCACCGCCAATTCCTGACTCCCAGAGTAGCCCAGGCCCCCAGCCCCATGGTGTCTCAAGGGCTCAGAGGGCCCACCCTCACCTTATCCCCCGTGCCCAGCCTGGGCAGGCAGTGCCCCCTGCCCATCCGGCCACGTGTCCCTGGAGGAAGCCCAGGCCTGAGTGGCGTCAGCACTGACAATGCTGCTCAAGGCTGCAGCGGCCCCGGCAGGGAGGGCAAGAGGCCCCGCTGTTTACACCCAGCCCCAGAACAGCCAGGGGGCCAGCCCGGGAAAGGGAAACATAGAGAGGTCTGGACTGAAGAGCGGCTGTGCCCGGACCAGGGAAGATGGGCCTGGACTAGGCTTGGGGGGCCTGAGGTTGGCAGAACACCCTGATCACAGGGAGCCAGGGCACCAAAGGGGCGGCTCCCAGGCATTGGGCCCTTCACACCACTAGGTGGATGACTGGGAAGTTCTGATCTGTCTGGCCCCAGTCTCTCCCGCTGCTTGCCTGCTTACTTTAGCTTCAGGTACTTCAACCCAGGGGGATGGAAGGCCTTGCAGTAGAGGAAGCCTGCCCCACCTGGAAGATGGATGGCAGGCCCTGCAATCTGCCAGCTACCCTCCCACCTGGCCCCCCTGCACTCAGACACACACCCTCACACGTGGCTCCGACTGTCATGCATGAGAGACGTGGGGACAGTAAGATCTTTCACCTTAGCTGCGAAGGAGAAGGCCCACAAGCATCCCAAACTCTGAGACGCTAAGACCCCACCTGTGACATGTGCGGCTGCCTGGGAATGGTGGCTTCTCCAGATGGGAGGACAGGATGATTGCACCCTCTTCCTGACACTGGGCTGGGGCAGCCGGAGACTCTCCCCAGGACTCCACTGGTCCTCTCGGGGAGCCCAGGGTCTCAGAGAGAGAAATGCCTACTAAGACCCAGCCTGGGAGAGAAACAGACAGAGCCAGAAGGGGCTGGAGAAACACAGAGAGGCAGAGAGACAGCACACCGGGGAGAGAGACAACAGAAAGACAGAGGCAGAGGCTGTGAGAGAGAGAGACTCAAGAGACAGAAGGCGGGGGGTGGGCAAGGAGGCAGGAGAGGGGCCAGGAAGGCTGCGACAGACCAGAAACATTCCTCAGTGTCTCCAGTGTGGCCTCCCTGTCCCCAGATGCTGCCGGAAGCCAGTGGGCAGGATGGCTGCATCCAAGGAGCGACTGAGACTGAGGCTTGGGCCGCTGAGAGGACAGCCCCCACGCAGCGGCCAGCCAGGTGGGAGGAGGGACTCACCTCCAACTCCTTGAAGACCATGCACCTGCGTGCCCAGTCCACGATGGAGATGAAGGTCTGGTCGGCCATCCTGCACAGGAGGTTGAAGGACGCAGGCTGGTCGGGGCGGCCTTTGGCTGGTTCCTGCAGGCAGCCGATGATGCGCGCCCGAACCTGGTCCTCGTCCGGCTCCAGCTGCAACAGCTGCAGGATGAGCTCGGGCACGCCAGGCCCCCCGGAGAAGGGCTCTGGGTAGCCATAGGGTGGCCCAGGCTGCGGAGGGCTGGTGTAGGGCTCCGGGTACTCAGACTTGATGGCACGGCCAGGGAAGGCAGGATAGAGGTAGCCAGCCAGGGGCCCATTGGTGCTGGGCACGGCCATGGGCAGGGCTGGGGCCCCAAAGTCGCCCAGTGGCCCAGCAGGTGGACCAGAGGCCAGGCCCTTGGGCTCAGGCACATGCAGGCCGGGGGGCAGCATGTAGTCCGGTGGGGGAGGGGGCGGAGGGGGTACCCCCATTGGGGGGCCTGTCTCCAGCTTGAAGCCATTGGCTCGAATCTGTGCCTTCTTTTGCTGCTTCAGGGCCCGGTCCCGCTTGTACATGGGCCCAAACTTGTTCCGGCCACCCCGCATGCGGTCAGCACGCACGGCTGTGGGCAGAGGCAGAGGGTCAGACTCACTGCCTCCGAGCTACCCACCATGCTGCCCCACTCACAGATCTTTCCCCAACAGATCTCACTGCGTCCCTCCCCGGCTCAGCATCTTTCATGGCTCCCCGTGCCTGTGGATGAAGTCCATCTCCTTAGCCTGGCATTCAAGGCTGTGTTCACTTTCCAGGTTATCCCTCACGAGACCTTTTGTTTTTCGCACTCCACCTCACTCATCTCTCTGCTGCTCTGCTGGGCACTTCTCCTCCGTCCTCCACCCTGTCTTTGATATTCCTTCTGCCTCAAACCCTTTCCTTCGCTCATGCCTGTCGAACATCCAGCCCTGAGGTCACCACCTCCAGGAAGTATTCCTGGATTCATCCCAGACAGAATCCTGGGATGTTCTTGCCCCAGATGTCTTGCCTCTTGCCCATTCTCATCCTGCTGAGTGAAATCATGCCACGTGACCCAGGCTGAGAGCTCCTGGGGGCTCAGCAATGGGTTCAGGAGCCCACCCTGGGGCCTGGCAGGGAGACAGTGACAGGAAGTGCGCCCTGGTCAGCCTTGTTCACAGCTGGGCCCTCAGTGTCCAGCTGCTCCTTGACTGACTGCCTGACTCCGTCAGACCCCTGTTGCCAAATGACTGAGGCTCCCCCCACTGCCTCCAAATCTGAAGCTGAGTTTAGGGCTGGCCGGGGCTCTATGCTGGGGGAAGGGACCTCCCTTGCTGACCAGATGTCCCTCCGCTTGGCCAAGAATGTGTCACCAGCCAGACCCAACAGGTGCGTCTCTGCAGCTGTAGAGTGGCCCCAGCCCCTGCTTACAGGATCCCACCCTGGGCTCCGGGAGAAGGGAGAGAACAGGACAGAGGGGGCGGGGCTCCCCACCAGTCCTCCTGCAGGGCCTGGGCAGCCCGGCTCCACTCACTCCTGCCCCACCAGGGGTTTCTGCTGCTCACCCAACCTGCTCTCCTGGCCCCTCAGGACCTGGAGCTGGGGTCTGGGCTCTGGGGACAGGACAGGGGCTCCCCCTCGAATACAGGAGTCCCTCCTCTAGGGGGCATCTCTCAGAGCCTCGAGGGGCCTTCTCCTGGAGCCAACAGCTGTCTGCTGGGCGCACAGCCCGGCTGGGGCCGGCGGGGTGGAAACCTACGACTGTCCACGCCGGAGAGCTTGAGTCTTTCCTGCTCAACCGCTTCTCCTCCCCTCTGGACCGAGAGCTGGGAGGGGGAGGCAAGGATGGGCCTGGGTCCTCGGGGGCAGTTGTTCCCCACTCCCCCGCCCTCTCAGGGCCTGGCTGAGAAACCCTGCCGGCAGGAATCTCACCCGCTGAGTGAGTGAACTGAGGGAGTCTTTCGGAAGGGCCAAGAGACGCACACAGGGGTGGGCTGGATGAGGGAGGGCAGCGCAGCGAAGATGGACAGATGATAACGATCATGACAGGGAACCTGGGGAGCGTTCGCTCTGAGCCAGGCACGTGCTAGGAGCTTTTCACGCAGTTCTCTCGCACTAACTCAAAAGGAAGGCACTACTATTAGCTCCATTTTTCAAACTTGGAATCTGCCGCTCAGAGAGGTTAACGAACTTGCCCAATGTCACCCAGACTGTAAGGGGTTGCGCTGGGACTTGCACTCTGTAAAGGTATTGAACGGCGTGGCTCTGGCTGGGTTAGGTGTCAGTGCAACACCTCACAGAAGGAGGAGCTCAGAGGCGCTGCCCTGTGCTGCCCACCTCTGCCAAGGGCTGGGGACAGGCTCATCTCCCTGGGGTTCACTTCCAAATACTTCTAACCCAATCCAGGCTCTTCCAGCATGCATCTCCCCTCCCGGACCGACAACAGTTCTCACCCGTCCCCCGCAGAGATCAGGGCCCTAACGTCCCGCCAGGGGCCAATCGTCGGCCCCAGAAACTTCACGGCCAGTGGCGCCCTCCCCTCACCCCTTCTCCCACCCCCACGCCCTGTCGCCGTCAGCGGTCGCGGGTCCGAGGCCCGGGCGCGGCGCGCGCACCTTCCAGGCGCATCCCCACCGTCAGGCACTTCTGGAAGCGGCAGAAGGGACAGCGCTTGCGCTGCGTCTTGTCGATCTTGCAGCTCTGGCTCTCGGTGCACGTGTAGTGCTTGTTGTTCTGCACTGTGCGCTTGAAGAAGCCCTGGGGGAGCGGGGCGTCAGCGCGGGGGGTCCCGGCCGCTCGGTGCCCGCGCAGGGCTCCCCGGGGCGCTCCGCGAGCCCGCCCCCTAGCCCGGCCCCGCCGCCTGCTCACCTTGCAGCTCTCGCATGTGAGCAGCCCGTAGTGGTAGCCGGACACCTTGTCCCCACACACGGGGCACAGCTCGTCCAGGTCCTCGTCGTACGAATAGTCCATGCCCGCGGCGTCCGCCTGCCGAGGGAGGAGGGGGTCACCGGGTAGGACGGGTCCTGCGCACCCGCCGCGCACCCACACGCCCTCCTTAGGGACCCGGCCCGCGGCCCATCACAGCGCCCAGGGCAGGCCGCCCGTTGGGGCGCCCCGAGCAGCCCGCGCCGGCCTTCCTGACCCAGTCCCAGCGCGCCCCGCCCCCGCCCGGGGTCCCTCCTACGCAACCCCCCGCCGCCCCCCATCCGGGACCCTCGGATTCGATGCGCTTTGATCCGCATTCGTTCGTCTGAGAACAAAACCCCGATTCTGAGAAAACGAGATGGGCTCGGCCGCGGGGGAGACGCCGATGAACCCGGGCGGAATGGGGCCTGGGTGTTGTGGGGATTCGACAGAGACGAGGAGGACAGAGACAGAGTCTGGGAGAGACAGGGAGGGGGCAGAGACGAGAGCGAGAGACACCGACCGACACTGCTGAACGAGAGGGGACCCGGGCGACGGAGACAACGAAAATCCGGGACTGACAGAGACACAGTGATGCCAAGTCAGAGGAAACCTGGGGGAGACAAGAAAGACAGAGACAGAGAGGGACAAAGAGAGAGAGATGAGAGACACCGAGAGACGGAGGCCCAAAGAGAAAACCTGGGAGACACAGCCGCAGAGCCAGAGACGCGGTGGTAGAGGAGAGACAGACGGAGACACCGAGAGACAAGAGGAACCTGGGAGAGAAGGAGGAGAGAGAGAGACAGAGACACCGAGAGAAAACCTGGAGAGACGGAGGCGCCCAGCCAGGGGTCGGGGAGGGAGGATGCCCGGAAACGCGGGCCCGGCGCTCGTGCCGCAGGCGCGCCCTGCAGAGCGGCCCCGGCCAGGGTTGGAGCCGCGGGAGGAAGACGACGCGCCCGGGACGGAGCCTGAGCGCGCGCGGCCGCCGGGGCCCCGGGGCCGGGAGAGACAAAGCCCGCGGCCGCGACGGCAGCGGGGGCGCAGCCGGCCGGCGGCCGAGACGTCGGGCGGAGAGCCGGCCAAGGGCGCCGCGGAGACGGCGGGCGCCGGGCGCGAGGCGCAGAGACCTCGGGCGGAGACCCGGCGGGCTCCGGGAGGCCGAGCCCGAGGCGGGGGAGCGACCTCGGGCGGAGAGTCGAAGTCCCGAGGAGGACAGCGCGCCGAGCCCGGGCCCGGGCAGCGAGAAGGGGCGCGACGGCGGCCGCGGCCCGCCCGGCGCCCACCTGGAGGCTCCTACGAGCAGCAGCGCCCCGCGTCCCGCCGCGCGGAGCCCCGCACCTCCCGGCCGCGCCGCCGCCGGCGATGAGCCGCACCCGGGCGCAGCGCCGCCCGCCCGCGATGACGGCCGCTCGGGCCGGGGGCGGGGAGGCGGGGGCGCGGGGCTGGCGGCGCGGGCCTCGGCGCTCCCCACCCCGCCTCCCCGCCCCCGCCGCCTCCAGGGCCGCGCCGAGGCGCACCTGGGACCCGGGCCCCTCCGCCGCCGAGGCGCGCTGCGCGAACCCGCCGCGCGGGGCCAGGGGTCGGCCCTCTATATGGGCGCGTGGGGATCCGGGGGCGGAGGCCGGGCCGCGCCCTCCCCTGCCACCCAGCCGGGCTCGCGCCTTCACCCTGACCCTGTCGGACCCCCAGCCCCAGCCCGGGCCCCCGGAGCCTGGGCGCCCCGGAATCCGGGTAGATGCGGGCGCCTGCGAGCCTCGGGCCGCCCGCCTGCGGTGCAAGAAGGCGAGGCCCTGTTTGCAAACCCAGCTTCGTCGTGGCGAGGGTCGTGTTGCAGCGTGGAGGTGGGTAAGGGCGAAAGTGGGGGGGCTGCGGCCAAGGCCCGGTGTCAAGGCTTGAAGGCAGCTTCTCGCCCGGCCCTGCCACGTTTCCTCGCTGGAGGCCTGAGCAAATGTCCTCCCCTCTGCGGTCCTCAGTTTCCTCATCTGTGAAGCAGGAACGACGACTGCATTTCCTTAAGGGTGGTCGTGCGGATGAACCGATGGGGTGTGGGCACAGCACCTGCCTGGCCCTGCGGAAGCGATCAGTACCCAGCTGGGCCACCTGGGCCAAACCTCTTCTCCTCCATAGGCCTCAGTTTGCTCAGCTGGAAATGGGAATCGGGGAATGCCATCCTGTGAATTTTCCGAGGTCTCGGGAGAACTCGAAGCTACCGAGGGCGCGGGCGCGGGGAGAACAGAGCCCCCGGGAGCAGGAGAAACCCTCCCCATTCCCTTCTGCGCTCTTACCTGGGCTGGGGGCGGGGAAGGGAGTGCCCGACAGCCCCGGGGACAAAGGGGTCCCCGGGCCAGGAGGGGCTGGCCAGTTACTCTGGGCTGGGGCACGTCTACCTGGTCACTCATGTTTTAGATGAACAAATTGAGACCCGAGAGAGGAAGGGGCCCGTTCGCATCGTGACCCCGCCCCGTCGGGCACCGAAGTCCGAGAGTGTTGAGAGCGGCGAGACCAAAGAGCCGCGATCTTCCCGCCACCGAACACCACCGTCCTGCAGGGCAGCGACGCGGCCGACAGAAAGGCCAGCTCTGCAGCTCGAGCCCTGCCCCGCCGCCGGCTTCGGCTTCGGCTGGCCGCGACCCGAGGCCTCCGGCTTCTGCGGGAGCTGGCGCTTTGGTCCTGCGGGCCGGGGCCCTGAGACCCCGCGCAGACCACCGTCGTCTCGCTCAGCCCGCGGAGCGAAGGGCGGAATCTGCGGCCCACTTGCTCTGCAAGTTCGGGCAGGTCACTTCGCTTCTCGGAGCCTCAGTTTCTCCGTGTATAAAATGGAAAAGACGGGCCCTTTAGAAGGGGTTCGTTCTGCGGTTTCCGTGAGGTTCCATGTACGCATCTTGGTGAGGAGGGACGACAGAGAGCTGACGCCTGAGTTGGGTGCAGACCCCCCAGCCCAGCCCCTGAGAAACAACAGCGTCTGCCCGAGCTGCAGGTGGGGGCTACCGCCTCTGAACAGCTCACCATCGGGGAGGGGCCCTCAGAGAACAGAAAACTGGAGGGGCATGCCTGCCTCCCGGGGAGAGAGGGGGCCTGAGGGAGAGGGCTGGGCTGGGGGTCCCCAGCGCGCTTCTCTAGGGTAGCCACGGCTGAGGAAGACCTGGGCAGTGCAAGCGCAGTCTGGGCAGCGGCCAGGTGGGGTGGGGGCTGGGCTCCGAGCCAATTCTCCCTTCTCCCTCCACCCCACCCCCTCTTCCCCCCAGGTTCCTCAGTCCCAGGTTGGGAGCCCTTGGGTTGACCTCCAGGCTCCATTGCTCCCACCCCTCACAGCCCCAGGGTCCAGCTCACTGTGTAGGCAATCTCAGCCCCTCACCCACCTCCCTAGGGAAGCAGACAGACCCTGGCCCAGCCCCAGAACCTGGACTGACAGATGGACGTTGGAGACAGACACACGAATCCACAGAGACAGCACGGACACACAGGCAGGGAGACCCAGAGACCCGAAGACAGGCCCGGGACCAGGGACACACTCACAGACCACTAGGCTTGGGCCAACACAGCCCTGTGAGCACCCGGCCACCCATAGACAGCAGGACACCCACAGACCTCCATAGGGCCTCTCCCCGTGGGCCTAGCTCCTCCCATCAGCCACCCAGGGGAGAGGAGGGGGGTAGCACGGTGGGAGGGTGGGTCTGGGGAGATCCTTGGCCCCCTCCCTGCCCAGTGTAGCGGGCACCAGTCGCTCAGCAGAGCAGGCAGTGGCCGGCCCAGGCCGCAGGGAGGCACTGAGGAGGGAGGTTGGCCATTAGAGGCCTGGGCCAGGCCCGCACTTACGGAGCGGAAGGCGAGCTGCACGCTGGATGAGGGTGGACAGTGGGCACCGGGGGTCCGAGGGGAGGCCGCGGTGGGCCAGGCAGGGTAGTGGCGACCGTGGGCACACAGGAACTCCTTCACGCCACGGCAGGCGGACAGTAGGCTGGCCCTGTCCGTCCGTCCTCCTCCTCCCCGCCCTGGGGGGGGGCCACCGGAGGTCCAATTGGTCTCTGCCCCCACGTGACTCTGCAGGCCTCTCTCCTTCTTTGTTGGTGTTTCTCTTCATTTAGGTCTCCTTTTTTGCTTCTCCTAAAAGAAAAAAAAAATAGCCCTATCTATCTGGGGGCCGCGGGTGGGGGTAGAGGCCAAGGCACTCTGGAGGCCTTGGCCAGCTGGCTGCTCCAGGCCGCTGGGGGAGCCCAGAGGCGGGGACCCTACGTAGGCGGGTAGGCAGCCCTGCTTGTTAGCGACTGGGTGGGAGTGGGGCCTGATTTATGGGCGGCTCCCCCACCCCGCCTGCAGCGGCCTCTCTCCCCTCTGATGGCTACCTCCCTGGGGCCTGGCCCAGCGGGTCCGGCCTGGCCCAGACACGGGAGTGGAGTCAGGTCAGGCTGGCACGGAGGCAGGGGCATGGATGACTTGACCAAGTGGTCCTGCTGCATTGGCCTGGTCTTTTCGCTCTTCCAGAAGGTGAAGAAAGGAAGAGGGGGACAGAAGGCAAGCAGGTGAGCTGAGCGAACACCTCCCCTGTGCATTCCAGGGGAATGTGGGCTTCTCTGAGCGTCGCCATCCACTGTGGGCTGCTGATGTTCCCAGCCCAGAGCTGGGAAAGTTGAGGCTACGCCGAAGCTGCCTCCAGGGCCAGGTGGCCCCAGGTTGGGCCAAGAGGATAGTGAGGCCAGGACAGGGCAGCGGGAAGGGGGTTTTGTCTAGAAGGCCAGGCCTCCCCACATAGCCAGGGATGTCCCTGTCCAACCTCCAGGCCCAGACAGGTCCTGAACTGTCCTGGTCCTGTAGGGCCCAAATTGCTCTGCTCCGCACCCCTTCCACGCATGATGAGTTCTTTCGTGCATCCCTTCGTCGGTCTCACAGTCACCGAGTGCACACTAGGTGCTGGGCACTGGTCCAGGCGCCGGAGAAGAGGGAAGGAGTCTCTGTCCTTAGAGGATTCACCTGCAGCCTTTTGTCCTGGGGATGGGGAGGGGGAGGGGCCCAGGGCACCAAGGGGCCATCACTGTGGAGAACCCCACACGACCCCCTTCATTTGAGGAAATAGACAAGTCACACAGAACACCTCGCTTGTCTGCCTTGGGATGAGAAGGATTGTTCTGGATAATTGAAACCAACTATATCGAAAGCCTAGTGTGTTTTTGCATTGGGCGACTTAACATTTTTTTAATTGTGAAAATACACAGAAGATAATAATTTTGCTGACAATCATAATTAACTGATTCTACTGATTCAACATATTCTAATTCTACCTATGACATAATATGCAGCTTATTCCGCAATGTGCAGGACCTCATAATTATGCCTTTTTCATCCAGAGAAGTTCTTACAAGATACACTTCTCCTGCATATGGCTGAAACGAACTAGTCTCCCCATTTTAACGCAGTGGTTTTGTTTCTGGATTAATACCACTCATCCTCTGAGTTTAAAAAAGAAATATGCCAGCAAACACCCTGGATCAGCAGCATGTCACAAACTTGTAACAACAGTGACAAATACTCATGGTCCTTTCTACCTCTTTTGATGGGAGACTTTGTGAAATGGAGTTTGCTTTCCTCACCTTCCAGAATGGGACAAACAGAGTCTTTCAACCCCCTGGCTCCCTGGAAAGACCCCACCTGGCTTTGCCAGTCTCCTGGTGAGGCCTTGAGCCCTGAGAAGGAGAATCGCTGAGGGGCTAGTGGCAGGGCCTCCAGATTAAATCCCAATTCTGCCATTTTCTAGTCGTGTGCCCTGGGAGCAGTCACTTGTCCTCTTTGGGCCTCACGTCCTCTCCGTAAAATGGGGACAAATAAGACAGCACATGTAACCTAATATATAGTGACTGCCTGGCATGTCATGTGTCTCAATAAATGTTAGCAAAACACAAACAAGCTGAAGGACAGTCCTTTGGGCAGGTCTGTCCTTAGGGGCCCTTTCTGTGTTAAGTGTAAGACTGCAACATCGCCCTGAAGACTTTGCCCTTCTGTGATTGAGTGATTCACCCCAGCGTGGGGAACCCTCAAGGAAAGGCTCAGGGCTGTTTCTCTCTGGGTCCACAGCAGCCAGCGCAGAGAAGCATCAGGGAATGTTTGTTGAATGACTGCTTGCCCCTGCACCCAAGGCCCCTACGTGCCGTTTGTGGATGTAGAATTCTGCCGCCTGCTCCTCCTGTCCTGCCATCTTCTCTGTAGGCAGTCACCTGTCACCTCTGTCACCTTCCACCACTCAGGCTGGGTGCCCCTCACCCTAATCACCCTGGATGTGTTTCCTGATGTCCCGTTTCTCTGTGCTGCCCCTCCTCTGCCCTCCCCCTCCCTGGATTCTGGGAATGGAGAGGCCTGAACACAAATGTGCCTCCTATGTGCTGGGTCCCCTACTAACTAACTAACACCTGTGGTCAGTCTGCAACCCTCTCCACCATCCTGGGCGGTAGGCAGTATTTTCTCCTAGCTTCCCATAGCAGCATTTGAGAGATGAGGAAACTCAGGTTCAGAGAGCCAAGGCATCTTCCCAAAGTCATAAAGTAAGGGTGTGATAGAATCAGAATTCGAATCCAGGCAGTGGGAGTCCAGAACCCGGGCTTGCAGACTCAGCCAGAGCCCCTGGGTGGCCTATTTGTCCCTTCCTTCCAGCTCCAGCCCAGGTGGTCCCAGGCCATGAGACCCACCCAGAGGGGAAGGAGAGGGGGTGTCGTCCTGACCCAGGACCCCCTCCCTCCCTTCCCACGCAAACAAAGCCCAGGGTCTCTCTTCTAAGTGGGGACTTTCCCAAAGTGCCAGGCCAATTTCCTGGAGGTGGAACAAGGAACAAACAAACCAGAGACCCAGAGGCTGAAATGAAGAGACAGACAGAATCAGCAGGCTGGGGTTGGGGTACAGTGTAGAAAGACAGACAGAAAAAGAAAGAATCCCTAGAGAGAATGAGGCAAAAAATGAGAAAAGAAAGAAATGGGAGACCCGTTGACAGCATAACAGACCCAGAGATGGTCAGAGAGAGAGAAAGAAAGAGGGAGGGAGAGAGACAGAGACAGAGAGAAAGAGAAAGGGGTGGGGGGGGGGCGGAGAGAAAGGAGAGAGAGGAAGGGGAGGGAGGGAGGGAGACAGGGGAAGGAATGAGAGAGAAATTCAGCTAGAGACAGAGAAAGAGAAGAAATGAGAGAGAGAGAGAGACAGGCAGAGAATGAGAGGAGGGAGGGGCTCACAGTGGCCAGCCTCAATGGCCAATTGGAGGCAGAAGGAGCGTGGATGTGGAGACCCCTAGCAGGGCAGTGGAGGGGCGGGGCTGCTGGCAGCGGCCGAGCTGTTTCCGCTGCACCCCTTATCAGCCTGCTGCCAGATGTTCAGATCCGATGCCAATGTCAGAGAAGTCCATAGTGCCGGGTCAAGGCCGTGGCCAGAGGGAGCCTCAGCTGCAGCGTGGGGAGGGGCGGGGGGATGGCAGTAGACCTGCTCCTTCTTTCCCCTCTGCCTCACGCCTCTCCGGGCTGGACCACCTGGTGGGGGTGGGAGAGACCAGGTGCCTCTGCGGGCTACTCCTCTAGTCTCAGAGCAGGGACTGGTGGAGGGCGAGTGGGGCTCCTGGCAACATGTGGACACGCATGTCTTTGCACACCCCCACACGAAAGAAAGCGTATGGACACATGCACGCAGACCCACACTCGTGCACATAAGTGAACAAAGCCACATGGGGACAGCTCACAGTCCTGTGCACAGCTGCTCCACCACAGCGCCCCTCTGCCTGAGCCCCTGCTCTACATGGCCCGCTTAGTGAGCCACTGGCCCCTCACCTGAGCCAGGACTGCAGCCGGAGCTGGAGAAGTGAGCCTCTCTGGCTAGTGGGCTTCCCAGGGTCCACCCTGATCTTCTGTAAATGGGACACTCGCAGAATCTGCATGCCGTCAAGGGCTCGGCTGGGAGACCTGAGACCTTCTGGAACACGGGGCCTGGTGGAGACCCTCAGGAGGAGATGCAGGGCTTGGGTGTCTGGCAGGGCGGGGGCTCCAGCCTTGGGCCTGGGCCTCTCCACCGTGCTCCTGGAGCGTGCAGCCGCAGCTGGGGCCCCCCTTCCTGGGGTAGTTTATCTCACAGTGCACACGCTTGGCCCTCAAGGGGTGACCCAGCCTTGCTCCCCACATTCCTCTTCAGCCACGCAGCCGGTGGGCCCCCCACAGCCCTGAGACAGGGCCTGTACTTGGGGGGTGGTCAGGAGCAACAACTCAGAGCCATCCCACTGCCCTCTTGGCCCCAGCGCTTTGCAGCTGTGTCTTCACTTCTTTCTCTGCTTTTGTCTCTCAGCATCTCTCTGATTTTGTCTCGGCCATGATGACTCTGTCTGTCGCTGTTTTTGCCTCAATCTTTCTTTAGGAGTGTCCTAGTTTGTTTTTCTCTGTTTCAGTCTCTTTGCCTCTCTCTAGGGTCCTTGAGTGGGACCAAGTCTGGGGATACCTCTGCTCTTCCTTCTGGCTCACAGTGGCCAGCCTCAATGGGCAAAGATCCTGGGCAAGTGGAGGCCTTAGACTTGTCATGGGTGAACTGGGGCGGCCCAAGCAGCAGAAATCCAGACCCCTCCCACCCACCTGCTAAGAGTCAGCCCTGATAATGGACATTGATCCGGGCCTGGAGCTGGTGGGCTCCCCCGTGTAGCAGAGAGGACAGGGGGGTAGGAGGAGGAAGCTGGGGCTGGAGGTCTCCCTGCCTGAGGGCCTCCTTCCTGTTTGTGGGGAAGTGATTGCCTCAGAAAGCTGCTCAGGGGAGAGGAGGGAGGCCATGGTGTCTTCCGGGAAGCTGGCCAAGGGCCTGAGGCCACCCTCCCTGTGCCCACATGGGGCCTGCCGGCCCTGACTTAAAATAGTGCAGTTCCTCCACCACTGCTGCTACTGGGCCAGCCCAGAACTCAAAGGGCTGCTGGCTGCTGCTTGCGCTCCTGGCCCCCGAGGCTGAGGGCGGAAGGGACTCACCCACCTCTCCAACCCACCCAGATTAAGGCTGGAGGCTGCGTCTTGACAATGCGGGTCGGGGTGGGGAGCCACAGAGAAAGCAGAGGTTCCTGAGTCAGAAGCCCTGGATTCGAGTCTCTGCTCCAACACTGACGAGCTGTGAGACTTGGGGCGGCCATCTTATCTCCTTGAGCCTCGGTTTCCACTTCCGTAAAACAGGGTGAGCGCCTGGCTTTCAGCCTAAACGAGACCACATGCATAGACTCCTCAGACCCTTGCTGGGCGTAAAGTGGACATGACAAATGGGAGTGCTCTTGCTGGCTTTGCTTCAAACTCCTCCCCCTGAGCGAGGGCCTCCTCGGAGCTTTGCTCAGTTCCTCCATCACTCCTTGGACTAGGTGCGAACAGGGAAGGTCTGTGGAGAGGGCGCTTGCAGGCAGGGCAGGATGGGGCTGTGGTCTCCATGGTGAGACTCGTTGCCAAGGGAACAAGACTCCAAGAGCCCTGGGTCTGGCAGTTGGGCACTTTTGCCACAGGAGCTCAGAGAGGCTGATTACCACCGAGGACCTGAAGCCCTGGTGGGCAGCCAGGCCAAGCCGGAGAGGTGGCTCCTGGCTCTGCGGGGTTTCTGCTGTTGGGGTGTGAGGGGCTGCAGCTCCCCTCACGCAGCTTCCTTTCATGGACTGACTTCATTGAGCCCCTGCTTGGAACCAGCCACAGTGAATTCTCCTTAAACCCCTAAGACACAGGCACGGTCATCTCCAACTATCTGACGGGGAAAGTGAGGATCAGAGTGGGATCCGGGTCAAGGCCACATACAACTGGTAAGGGGAAGAGTTGGAATTGCAACTTAGATGGGGAGACCCCTGGTTGATGTGCCTGCTGTCACACAAGCTCCCTGAGGGAAATGATCCTGGGAGAGGGCTCCAAGCAGCCTCACCCAACCTCCTCCCAACAACCTCCCCTGGTATCATTTCTGGGGGCTTCTGGCTTCAGTCTCTGACATACTCTAGAGCTGCCGGCATACTGTCTCCTCCTCGGTTACAGAGGAAGATCTTCCCTCAGAGGGTTTGTGTAAGGATAGGAGGCCCTCAATCAGTGCTGGTTTATATTCATTCCTCAGGTTACACATGTCATGTAACCTTATGCAAATTACTCTTCTGGGCCTCGGTTTCCTTATCTGTAAAATGGGATCATTAAGCATCAACCGCACAGGCTGGCTTTGAGGTATCAGTAATCGAATGCACATAAAATGATTATTAGCATGGTGCTTTGCCTCGCTCAATATATGTTAATTGCTTTATTATTCTTAACTTCCAGATTATGGCCTGGCACTCAAGGAAACCTAAAGCTCAGCATTAGATATGCAGCAAACTTACAAATTGACAGTAGTGTCCTAAATTTTATTCCATGGAACACTGTCCCAAGGGAGTTTTAACAGGAGGAAAGAATGTTCTGTGCTCAAATACTTTTGGTAGACCCCGGACTAAAGAAAATTATTTTTCTTCAGGTAGGACTTCTCAGAGCCTTTAACGCGCCCACAAAGGTTGGGAGTCAATAAGAGGAAGGCAGAGTGAGTGCTCTCGTTTCCCAGATTTTTGACACTAGAAATCCTGCTGCTTTTTCCATGCAGCCACCTGCAGGTTGTTGTGAGAAACCACACAGATTTGGTGTCTGCAGCCTTCTACATACATTTGGGATGGCGCTGCTTTTCAGATCAGTCTGGTTGGGTCTGTTCGTTCACCTCTTACAGAAATCAATCCTTTATTAAAGAGTTTTGTTTGTTCTGTTAATAGCAAAAAGTTCAACCGAAGGCCATTACTGAGCCTTGTTACAAACTCCAGACATTCGCATTCAGCACTGCTGAGTTGCTAAGACCAACCAGGGAGGAAGCCTGTTGTAACTTTGGTATCAGATAGACCTGGATTCAAAAGCCAATTCTGCCACTTACTCATGTATCAGTTTAGGCAAATAGCTTAACTTCCTCGGGCCTCAATTTGCTTATGAGTAAAATGGGGCTGAGACCTACACCTTGCAAAATGGTTTTGAGGCTCACAGGAGACCACGCAGGTAAAGTGCCCGTGACAGCGCCGGGCACTCAGCAAATGCGTGCCTTCTCCTCCTTCCACCTCTGTGTCTTATCTGTTCCCTCTTGTGGGGGAAGGAAGAGTCTACTAATTAGTTCTGCAGCATTTCCTTTGTTCTAAAACCATCTCTTTCAAACCTCAAGGGCTCTCTGGTCCCTCGTGCTGGAGGCGGCTGAGATGTGGGAAGGCAGCTGGGCTGCCCCTCATTCCACACGTGAGGATTTAACAGACTTTGATCAGACTGTCCTCAGCCTTTCTCCTTACCAACTGAGGGGACTTCATCTTTCCCATCTGTCTCCACATGACCCTCAGCCCAAACTCTGCCACTTCTCTGACCGTATGAGCAGCAGGGTTACAGGACAGTTGGGCTTTCGAGCTGGGCAGATCTGGGTTCAAGTCCTGACTCTGATACTTCCTGGGTGACTCTGGGCACATCTCTTGACCTCTCACAGCCTCCATTTTCATAGCTCTAGAAAACTCATCTATTTTCTGGAAGGACCAGTATTAACTGGCTGGACCATAGTGACATCCAGGCAGGCCACCCACTAGCACACTGCAATCACTGAGATGCAACCGTCTTTTCTGAGACTTAGCAGATAGCTTTCCTTCCCCAAATTCCTAAACGTGGCATTCAAGGTTCCCAAGTTCTTCTCCAGCCTCAACTCTCGCTAATTGCTCCCATCTGCCACCATTCCTGCCATGGCAGTCCCTCGTTACACTTGAATATTCCATATGTTGCTGATTTCCCGCCAGGCCTTCAAACACGGTGATCCCTCTGCCTGGTCTCTCCTCTTTCAGTCTGGTGACTTGTCTTCAAGGCCCACCTTTAACACTCATCTATGAAGCCCTTCCTGAGTAGAACAAGACCACTCCCTCTTTCAGGCCCTTACAACCCCATATACATCCTTAATTACAACCCTGATCTCACTGTACTACAAAGGCCTGTTTGCCTTTCCCACTAGACTCAGTTCCTTCGAGCTGTGCCACTTTCTGGCTGGGTGCCCCTGGATGAGTCCCTTCACCTCACTGAAACTTAGTTCCTTCCTTTATAAAATAGAAGTAATGATCCTTGAAGTTCCAGGAGGCTCAGGTTTGGGAAAAGCCCTAACACAGCGTCCAGCACACAGAGCAGGCGCCTTGGTCAGTGCTGGCTCACTGGTCCCAGCAGTTCTGAGACACACCCCTCTGCCGACAACCCTCAGCAATAGGAACTGCGTGGGCGTCAGCTCCAGGCAGGAGTAGCCAGCCAGCTCCTTAAGGACACCCTGTCGGCCCTCCCCAGAACCCCAGACAGGCTTCACAGACAGATGCCATGTGCAGAAGGATTCACATTTATTGGTTCAAATACAGTACCTAACATTTGCTAAACATGCATTTCACACTAATTGGTCACATTTCCACAGGTAGTCAATTCACAGAAAAGGGCCCATCCCTGGCCAGCTGGCAGGGTGGGAGGTAGCAGAGGGCCTGGGCAGCCTGCAGAGCCCACCAACCATCGTCTGGTCAGGCAGGGTTGATGGAGCCAGGCTGGCGGGCAGCCCTTGGCCGGCCCTTTGGGGACAAGGGCTCAGAGACATCCTGTTTACTCGATTCCTGCACAGGACTGTGGGTAGAGGTGGGCCTAGGGGCCATGAGAGTAGGCTCATGGATGCACTTGCTGCCAGAGGCCCCTGCAAGTGGTGTCCCGGGAGGTGGTGCTCCCTGCGCCTTAGGTCACAGGAAGGAATGGAGGCCTCTTCAAGGGGTGGCTAGTCCCTGGCTGGGCATGTGGGAAGGCCTCCCCAGACATGGCTCAGACATTACAATGCAGCCAACAAGCCCCTATCGCAGGCCTAGGATGGCGACACAGACAAAAACACCAACACCCCAAGGCAGGAGGGGTTTCTTCCTCGACAGAAACATGTAAACAGAGCAGGAGCTACAGTATTCTTTTCCCACAGGATTCCTCAGAGAGGAATCGACCAGGATGTCACTCAAGAGGTAGTTTTTCTTTCTTTTTCACGGAAATTTGAGTCAACAACATTATCACCTATTATAAGACATTTCAGAGAAAGAAACAAATAGTCAACAAAGGGCAAAAATGATCCTTTGGCTGGCAGGGCTGGCTCCAGGATTTGGAAGGCTAGCCTCCACCAGTAACACAACTTCTTTCTTGGACTTGGAGCAAGCTCTGGCCTGGCTCACAGCTTCCCTTTGAGCCTGCAACTGATTCCTGAGAAGGCTGTGGCCCATTTAGGGCTGCAGGCCCAGAAGAGGGAGGCCACATGGCAACTGGATTCGGCAGAGAGACCAAGTATCTTATGAGCTGGTAGAAGCAGGGTCACTGTGGCTCATGTTGCAGGACAGCCAGACGTCTTCAAGTCTCAAGGTAGTCCAGGTCTGGCCAAAGAGGAAGCCCCAGCTTACTCCCAGACTCAGCATGTTCTCTGGGGCTCCTACCTCTGAGGAACCAGTCCAGGTCTGGCTCCCAAGCCCAGAAAAGAAGCCGCATGTGGCAGCCAAGAGAGGGGTTTCTGGGGACCCTGTAATTAAATACACATCCCTGAGCTGTGGCCCTAGAAACCCTTGCCTCAAGGCTAACCAGTTTCCAGCACCTGGTGGAATGATTGCCGTTTCTCATCCTGAGACACAGATAAAACTTCATTTCACAGACACTGGACAAAGATGCTTCAAGCCGAGGAAAAGGGAGAAACGATCAACTGCAAAGGCAGGGGGAGTACAGGGGACTCTGGCGGATCAAGTTGGGGAAAGTAAGATTAGTGGTTTTTTTGTTAGTTTTTTTTCTTTTTTTGGTTTTGTTTTTTTGTTTTTTACTTTAAAAAAATCAATAAAGAAAAATTTAAAGTTTAATAAAAGGGCTGGTCTGAAAGACTGGATTTCTTAAAATAGTAGCAAAATTTTAAAAAGCAACAGGGGAAAAAGACATAGACCAGGGGCCCAGAGCTAAAGACTTGGAACCAGTGCTCAACTCCCTGTCCTGCTGGGAGGCCAGGGTCCCTTTCCTTTGGCCAACCTTGGACATGGCTTAGATGCTGCCCACGCTGGGTTTATCTGTCCGTCTCCATCTATCCCATTCCCCAGGAAATCCAGAACAAACAAACAAAGGTAGGAAATGGGTAGTAGAGCAAAGCAGCTAGCTCAGAGAGACTAGGGTTTTAAGGACCTGATGACATATTGGCCATGGCAGGTACTCACTTCCCTGAGAAGGGGTGGCAAGTGAGGGGCAGGTCGGTGTGGAGTGAGTGACTGTCAGTGATGCCATGGAGACCCCTAGAGTCCCTCTCTCCCCTCTGGTTCCGGGGAACTGGAGAGGGAAGTTCCTGCCTGCTGCCTTCTATCCCTGGAGGTTCACCCACCTCACTCGGGGGCTGGGCACGGGGGCTGGGTGTCCTCTGAGCCAGGTGGAGTGCTTTGAGACAGGTTCTAGGGACTTTCCCAGACTAAGGACAAGACCACCAACTCTTGTGAAAGACTCCAAAAGTCTACAAAGGAGCCAGAGAGCATGAGTTGCAGGTGAAGTTCTAAGATTCCAGACTTTTGTCTTGGGTCAAGAAAACACTGAAAAGGAAAGGAAGGGAAAGCTTGTATGTTTCACTGCAGTGCAAGGAGGCGGGATTCTCCTTTTCCACACAGCTTTCAGGGTCATGTTTATGGTGGAAAAATTGTCACTCAAAGAGAGTGCTGTTGGTGGCAGGGGATCAGAGAGAGGAGGGGAGAGAGGGGAATTAGAGACAACATGAACAACTTTTCTTCTTCCACTAGCAAAAAGGCTACCTGTTAACCAAACGCTATGGGAAGAAAGGCAAAAAACAAGCACCAAACCTCCCCCTCCAACCTTTCTCTGTGTCCTTCAAACCGAATGCACAAATACATCTAGTGGTTGACCTAATGTCTCCACGCTGCTAGCTACACTCCTACCTTCTCCTCATAATACCTGAGTTTGCAATGCAACACATTCACTTTACCCTGTTTAAAAAAGCCCACGTCATAAAAGGACTGGGTGCAGAAGACATTAAAGGCAGTCCACAGGTCAGGCTCCGGCTCGGAACACACGGCCACTTGGCTCAGAGATTCTGCAGGGCTCTCAGCAATGAATGGGCTCTTTGTTCTGTGGAATCGGCTGCAAACATTTGTAAAAATGGATTTGTACAATGGCAACTTGCAAAACCTTTCCCCCACTCCACAAATTAACAACTTGCTCTGTTTAATGCTGTATTATTGGAGAGATGTGTTCTTGCCTCATCAAAGAGCAATTTCCTTTGATACCTAACACAACTGGTAAAATGCTTAATTTAAGAGAAAGCGATTTCAAAAAATAATAATTTGACAGATGGAGGTCTAAGCAAAGAAAGATGCTACACATAGGAGCCGTTGTGGGGAAGGGTCTCGGAGAGGGGCCTCCTCCCCTGTCTTGAGGGAAGCAGTTTGGAGTCTGACCTGTAGCCAAAGAATGTGATCTACTTGGTTAAATAAAAATTCAGGGAAACAAAAATATTGTGAACTTAGAAATAAACAGATACACATACACACAAATCTTCTCATTGACAAGTGAGAAACATTCCGGTTGGAGCTTTTCCTGAGGAACATGTCTCTTTCTTTCCTTTCCTTCTCAGAGCAGGTGGGGAAACAACATTGAGGAGCAATGCTCTGAGTTTTAGATCCATTAAGGGACAGAGTCATCACTCTGCTGGTACCCGTAACAATTCAGTGGAAAGAAAAAAATTACAATTCGACACAGACTACCCGGTATGCACCCGATGTGGTGGCCCACTGGGTACGTTTGCTAGGCCAAGTTGGGAAGAGAGCAAATGGCCTTTGACTAAACAGGCAAAAAAACCAGGTGCTGTAGGCCCCCCCCTAGCCTACCGAGGGATGCACCCAGCTAAGAGGTCTGTCTGCTGCAGTGGCTGTGGGAGGTGCCTGGGTATAGGCAGGGACCATTGCTTTAGTAAGGCAGAGAAGGGAAAAGCACCCGAAAGAGTTCCAAGGTGTGGCCACTGGCCAAAGCCAAGAGGGTAAGAACACTTACAGGGACGAGGTAGGGCAGGTAGTGAAAGAACAAGGTCCAGGCCACATCTGCAGAGGGGGCAGCCAGGCCCTTAGGAACATGAGGTAGTTTAAAGCCCCCTTTCCCTTCCAGGTGCTTTGGACTCCAGCCCTCCAGGCCTTGGTCAGCCAGGCCACTGATACTCTAAGGGGCAGCTGGGCCGCTCTAGGCCTTGGGCTTTCTGTTCTGAGAAAATCTGGTCTCATTTTGGAGAGATAAGGAGAATGTGAAGCACAATGTAGGGACAAAAATTCTGGGCAGCAGACAGGTGAATGTTCTTCCCACTGTTTGAAAAAGAGACTGCACGTTTTGGATGTAGTCCTAGGGGTAGGATGGGATGGGGTGATGGGAGGAACAGGGAACTCCAAAGGAAGAGTATTTATTCTTTCAGCAGTCTGGTCTCTGTCCCATTACCCTTTGAAGAAAGCAAGGAGAAAGGAGTATAAATCAGTAGTGAGCACCAGGATTCAGGGCGTGACATTTTGTTCAGTTGTTTTGTCAAAGGGTCAACAGAAGTCAAATTTATAAGGGAGAGGGAAGGAGTCTGAGGAAGGTAGGCCTTGGTAGATCCAGGTAAGGAAACTAGGTAGCTGTGAGCTCCAAGGGAGCTGGTAGGCAAGTCTCAAGCTTACTGCCAGGATTTTGCCTGGATGAAAAGTTGATGGTGGCAGAAACTGATAGTGGTGGTTCAGATCGGGGTTGGGGGGGGGGGGCAGAGCATGGCATGAGAACAAAAACCCTTCTCCTTGGGGACGTGTTTGGAAAGAGGACACCCAACTTAGATTTGGTCACTGTGCCTGTGCCCCAGTCTCAACTTTCCTGCTTTCCAAAGAAAAGAGATGCTAAATCTTCATCTCCTGTCCTGTTCCCAATGTCTCACCCACTTTGCTTAGTAAACCTCCGAACACCACTCTGCCCTTTTATGGTGTGCTCTTTTACCTGGCAATTCTGTGGCTAGAAAAAGGCAGTTTGCTCTCTGACAGACAAATGGATGAGTCTGCTGAGAACACGTGGAAAAAGCAGGGATGGCCACACCCCCCCTTTCCACTGAGGTAGTCGTCTTTGTCAACATTATGGAAATAGTCATCTCAGCCCCATCCCACCCTCTCCCTCAAAATACAAAAGAACTATCTCTAAACAATGACAATACTGTAACATTAAACATCTTCACATTCTGTAAACTGCAAGGAAATGCATCGGCTGCATTCACACAAAAGCATGTGCATCATGTTGAAGGCCATACATTCAACTCTGTCGTGAAATAAATATATAGAAAAATGAGGTTAAAAAAACAGACGAACAAATAAAAACTCTTCTTGCTATGGAGGCAACTGGAAACACTGCTCCACAGCCTCCATCTTGGTCTCTCTGGCTCCTTCTTGTGGAGCCTGTCCTGCCCACCCTGGGCGTTGTGGTTGGCCCGAGGAGGGGTGCTGGCAACAGGTCATTCCTTGCCCACACTTGTCTTGCAGGAGTGCAGCACCACCTTAAAGAGGAGGGGTAGCTGCTCCAGTGGTACGTTCACCATCTTTCCTGGGAACAAGGTAGGAAAAAAAGAGTTAACAGTGGCTGCTAGTGGACTTCTCTGCCTCCTCTTGGGCTGGTGAAGGGAGAATGTTGCCTTTTTGAGTGACTGGGGCAAGGAAAGTACCAGGAATATCACAAAGGTCAAACAGACTGGGCTAATGTGCTAATACCCAGCCCCTTTGTGGTGCCCTAGGGAGTGCAGGAACGGTGCAAACAATAATCGTTGCTAGTACCCAAGGCATACTTCCTCTGTGCGAGGTCTTTAAATACATTACCTCATTTAGTTCTCAGAGTATTTCCGTGTGATAGATATTACTTTTTATCCTCATTTTACAGATGAAGAAATCTGAAACTGAACAATAATTCCTAGATGCCCTCCTAGAGCTAAAATACCACGAGAAACTTATAGCCTGTTTTCTTTTTTTTTCCTGGTGGATTTTCTAACTAGTATTCTATAAACACTGCTCTTCAGAATAGTGTAACACGTTAATGAAAGCACTGAGGAAAAAAGGGGGTGGGTCACATGGGCAAATAAATCTGAGAAATTCAGGGTTAAAAAAGGTATACAGGTTTCTTTACTGGAGGACTTCTCAGAAGATTTGGTGTGCTAACAGACTCTGTAAATACCTGAGGCCGTGGCTCTTCTCCCTGACAGCACCTTAGAGTCACCTGCAGAATATTTAAAAATACTGACGCCCAGGCCCCCCTCCATACCAATTAGATCAGAATCTCTGGAGGTACAACCCAAGCATGGATATTTTTTTTAAAGCTTCCCAGGTGATTCAAAGTGCTACCAAGGTTGAGAACCAGCTCTGTGGGGAGAATGGGGTATAATTTCTGACTTCCTTTTATTTCAGAGGGCACCTGATTAATATTTCATTTGGTAGAGCATAGTTTTGAAAATGCTGAGACATAAACTATTAAAACATCCCTAAAATTCCAATAGTTTAGGTCCAGTTCACATCTGCTAGACTTACTCTGGGCCCAAAGAGTAGAAAACAATTCCTTTGTTAGATTAAAAAGTTTTTCCTCCAAAATTGTACTGCTGAATTTGACAGAAACAACCTCAGCCTAGAGGTCACGTTTCTGATCTGCCCCTCAGTATGAGCTGAAAAACCATAAACAAGAATCTTTACAAAATGAAGCAAAGCGACAGTGACGACAACAGCCAGGATTTTATATTGAAATGGACCTATTTATGTGTCAAGACGCTCAGGAGGAGGGGAGACGACAAAACAACAACAAAAATTCCTCTGCAAATACAGGATCTTTGAGAATTATTTTAAAGATATTACTTTAAATGAATGATCCCTGAAAACCTATAGGCAAGTGTATGAAATGAAGTTAATTAAATTGAGATATAATTCACATAGCCTACAATCCACACTTTTAAAGTACACAATTCAGGAAATGAAGTTAATCTCAGAAAGTCTGGGCCTGTTTTCCCCTCCACAGAATGACCATCATATCGCCAACCATCAGCCTTGCAGGGATTGTTCTGAGATTAAATGATATAAGGCCACGAAGTACCCTGCACATCACAGGTGCTGAGGAAATGTTAGATTCTCTTCCCTACAAAGCAAACACAAACTTCTCGTTACAACATAACTTTTCTGAGGGCAAGGGTAGCACCTCTTTTATGCAGTTGGTGAGGGGCCTGGAAGGAGCATCTGGAAAACACTGCTTGCCGTGTTCCCTTCATAAGCTAAGAGAAGCAAGGGGGGGTGGAAGCCCAGCACCCAGAATGTTACCTGCAATATATCGAATCTCAGGTAAGCACATCATGAGGTCAGGAAAGCGGTTTGGCTGATGTGTGTATTTATATTCAGTGAAATCCTGGCAAATGTACCAATATCGCTTGTTCAACTGTTCCAGCTGTGAGGCACTGGTCAGACCCCTGATATCTGTGAAAAAAACCACACAGGAAATGGGAGGGGCTTTCTAATGTGGAACAAACACCAGCTCCTTGAAAACGTGCGTTTTTCTATTAAAAATTATTAAACATGTCACAACAGGGGACCATTTCTCTTTCTGACACAGAGGAACAAAGCTCTGGATAAGGGAAGAGAAAGCAGATAAAGAAGGAAAAAATCATAAAGGACAATCAGTAGACTGAGCCCCTTGAGAGGTACGCTGCATCCTTCTCAACTTCATACCCAGCTCCCAGCACAGGGCTTAGCACAAAACAAGCACCAGTGGATGCTGAAAACTGACTGAATAATCTACCAGTCCCAATTTATCCTACATATTGTCTTTAAATTTGCCCTTTGCTGGAGCCAATCAGAAATCTTCTGATACCTACACATTCATGCTTGTACATATACTCACACGTGGTCTGTGTGCTTCTGCTCATACTATTCTACCTGGGCTGTCATTCTAGTTTTTTCCTATATAGATTTCTCTCTGTCTCATATATATAGATATTTAATACATATATTATATATTAGTGTGTATGTATGCATAATGCAAATGTGTATATATATATATATATATTTATACATATACAGCAGTCCCCCTCTTATCTGTGGTTTCACTTTCCACAGTTTCAGTTTCTGCAGTGGTCCAAAAATATTAAACGGAAATTCCAGGAATAAACAATTCTTAAACTTTAAGTTGCATGTCGTTCTGAGTAGCATGATGAAATTTTGTGCCCTCCCTGCTCCATCTTGCCTGGGGCGTGAATCATCTCTTTGTCCAGCGTACCCACACTGTATATGCAACCTGCCTGTTAGTCACTTAGCAGTCATCTTGGTTATCAGATTGACTGTCACGGTATCACAGTGCTTGTGTTTAACTAACCCTTATTTTACTTAATAATGGCCCCAAAGTGCAAGAGTAGTGATGCTGGTAATTCAGATACGCCAAAGACAAGCCCTAAAGTGCTTCCTTTAAGTGAGAAAGTGAAAGTTATCAACTTGATAAGGAAAGAAAAAAAAATCATACGCTGAGGTTGCTAAGGTCTACAGTAATTTTTATTACAATACATTGTTGTAATTGTTCTATGGATTATGCTACTGTTGTTATTCTCTTACTGTGCCTAATTTGTAAATTAAACTTCAGAATAGGTGTGTATGTATAGAAAAAACATCATATATGTAGGGTTCAATACTATTCGTGGTTTCAGCCATCCACTGGGGGTCTTGCAATGTATCCTCTGCAGATAAGGGGGGGACTACTTACACACATCCCTTTTTTATATATAGAATATAAATATTTTATATATATACTTTTTATATATAAATCTCACCCATCCTTTGAGGCCCAGCTTACATTTATCCTCCTCCAAGTTGTAGCTACTGATCTCCCCTCATCTGAGGCTCGTGTAATGTGTCAAGTGCCATCAGAATGTATACTTCTTGGGGCCGGCCCCGTGGCTGAGTGGTTAAGTTCACGTGCTCTGCTTCAGCGGCCCAGGGCTGCCCAGGGTTTTGCTGGTTAGAATCCTGGGCACAGACATGGATGGCACCACTCATCAGGCCATGCTGAGGCGGCGTCCCACATGCCACAACTAGAAGGACTCACAACTAAAAATACACAACTATGTACCGGGGGGCTTTGGGGAGAAAAAGGAAAAAAACAAAATCTTAAAAAAAAGAGTGTATACTTTTTGAGGCCAGGGACCTGGGATCTAATTTATTTCAATGTCTTTAATGCTCAACACAGGGCGTGGCCTAGGGCAGGCACAGAGAACACCAGATAAATGCGCGAATGGTGCAGAAGCAGGAGGAGGAGGTTTGGCCAGTGAGGGGGGAGGAGCAGGCAAAGAGGAGGGATTGAGAGTCTCTGGACCAGGACATTGAATACAGGAACAGAGCACTTTAATGTCACAGGCAGCAAAACAGCCAGTTCTACTCTGAGAATAGAGCACTCATGCTACTTTGGAAAAAAGAGAATACAAATTCTCCTTCATACTCTGGTCACCAGCAGCTACCAAGTGCCACTTTGCAAGTAATACACATAAATCACATGCAGCACTCTTGTAATTAAAAGCCATGTTTGACATGCGTGTGTAAGTTTTTGCGCACCCCCACTGTGCCCTGAAGGGGCCGTCAGAACCACTGCCAGCCTGTCACAGTGGCCTTATCTCCAACAGTTTCATCAGTCACTCTGCTCTTCTTCAGCCACTGGTAAACTTGGTACACATTCTAAATGACGCACGTACTGTCCTTGGTGTCTGTGTTTAAATGCATTAAAACTGACTAAACAAAGCAAATCCTCTTCCTTCCTCTATGAGTTATAGAGACTGTGGCATTTAGGTTTTTTTTTAAAATTGAGGTAACACTGGTTTATAACATTATATATATTTCAGATATACATCATTATAATTTGACCTCTGTACACATTACATTGTGTTCACCACCTAAAGTCTAGTTTCCATCTATCATTGTACAAATGACCTCCTTTACCCATTCTGCCCTCCCTCCACCCCCTGCCCCTCTTGTAACCACCAATCTGTTCTCTGCACTTATGTGTTTGTTTATTGTTTTGCATTTAGGTTGGAAGAAAAAACCCAAAGCATGCCCTGCACTACAGAGGGGCAGAATGATAATGAGGGGAGCATAGGCCTTCCAAGATGGTACCCACTTGGTGTGACAGATTCTGTGTGACAGTCCTGAGGGTAAAGGGGGAGAGGGGTGAAACATGAGGGCAAATGCTCACTGACAAAAAAAAAAAGGTCCCTTCTCACCCCTCAGCCACTCACCTTGATTTAAGAAGTTAATTGCTTTCATGCAAGCATACTCCTCATTGCTGACCTTTAGCTGATGGAATTTGTGATACAGGTAGATGAGCCGCTCTATCACTTCCATCCCTTCATCACTAAATCTGGGGAACAGACACAGGTGTTAATAGTGGGCTCTGATACCAGTGGAGGTCAGGGAAGGGAAGACAGAGGTCTTTTATAGCTCCTTAAGGCACCTAAGATAGGAAAGAGGCTGAGCTTTGGGGAAATGAAATACAGAACCATTTGTGAAGGACAGGTGAATCCATGGCCTGTCTAGAAGCCAAGGCAGCTCATACAAATGGCCATTCCTAAGCTCAAGTGGAGTGCATCAGATCCAAGATCACATAAAAGCTATGAGACCTTGGAAAGGCTGTATGACACCTCTAAGCTTTGAGGTCCTCCTCTATAAAATAATAATGCTTGCCTGCTTGGGGTAACACAGGCCAAAGGAGGTGTGGGAGGTAAACGTGGAAAAATAAGACATTATTGAGATCCTGTTGAGATGCAGCCTCCAGTATCAATGGTAGCTGTCATGGTGACTCTATGTGAGCCTCCGCCACAATGCAGAAAACAGTGCTGATAGTATTTATTTAGGTTCACTGTTCCCAGCAGGGCTGAGGTTATGCACAGTGAAAATTTTTGTTGGCATCCCTGACGTCAGCTAGGGAGGGAGGGAAACATTAACTGAGTCTTTACGCCATGCCAGACTGTGCTAGGCAAGTCATGTGCATTATCTCATTGAATTTTCTCAGCCCTATGGGCTAGATGAGATTATCATCACCACTGTACAGATGAGAAACTGAAGTTCAAAGATACACAGCTATCGGGTAGCAGAGCTAGAACTTGAAATTTGGATTAACTCCCCAAGGGCTTGCTTTTCCCAGTATCTAAGGCAGCACCTCCTAGCAGAGAAGACTCAATGCTGGCCATGCTCCTTCTTAGGATAAGGAGTAAGCTCCTTAGGGAAAAAGTTTTAAGCAAAGGAGCCCTAGCCTAGGGGACTAATACTCTGAGTCATAGTGGAGAATATCTCATACCAGAGATGAACATACCACCAAACCAAGGAGGGAAAGGTTTAATGGGGAAGCTGGGGTCAGACCTGGCCTCCACCATTCTAGGAGTGAGCTGGATTGTGGGCCAAGGAGAGTTCCAGACAGGCTGAGGATGCAGCTCAGTCAACAGAGTGAAGATGCTCAGCCCCAGGACTACTTCTTGGTGACATGTTCAGATCTGGGTATTGCAGCCCCATGCCAGGCAAGAAGGCCCCATCCGGGTAGGGTCCAGAACACCTGCGGATGTACTCCTGATGTCTGGGCTCTGCTGCTTTCTACAGTGACTTTGAAAGCTTTGCAAGGGGTTGACTTCCTGGGCAAGCAGGACACTTTCTCTTCCCTGGGGAAACCCTGGCTCTAGTGGGGCCAGAGGCACCTGCACTTCTCAAGCACCAGGGGGAGCTGCAGCAGTAGGTCCTTGGGATGTGGAGCTCTGACCCTCTGCCTCAACGCTTGGCTCCCAGTAGGTCTGAGCTGAGGCTTCTTCCAGTCAGCTGACTTGAACTACTACAATGGCTGACTCCTGGCTGACTCCGTTTTTCTCTGTGCCTGGCCCAGGGGCTTTTACAACTTTATTAATACTCTCCCAGACTGGCTAATAAACAAATTTACATTGAATAACAACTATAATAACCTTATCTACCATTTGTTGAGTGTTTGCTACTTGCCAGGCACTTTGTTAAATATTCTACATACGTTATTTCACTGGATACTCCCAATAAATCTGCAAAATGGATATTATAATCCTTTGTTCACAGGTGGAAACAAAGGCTCAGAGAGGTTATTTACTGTACCCCTATTGCATTCTTACATCTTACCCTCCTGATACCCTGTAGGATAATATCACCCCCACATTAGGGATGAGGAAGCAGCAAAAGAGGTTACATAGTAAAAAAGTGTTGGTAGAGTCCAGGTTTAAACCTAATTTTTCTAATTCCAAGCCTACCGTTTTCTCAGTACTACACTGTCCACTCCCTGCCTGTCTTGCTCTTAACTGGCAACTGGGAAAGGCTACCATATGCTACCACAGGGGACCTCAGGAGCTCTGTGTTCCCCAGCAACTCAGCCCAGAGCCCAACCCAGAGTTGGTGCTGGGTTTGCTGCAGTGCCTCCATGATGCCGAGACTTGCAGGAGGCAGTGCACCTGGGAGTGAAGATCAATTCCCATCACAGTACTTTGTTAGAAAAAGGGCTTTACTGCAAATTCCATCCAGTATCTGCTTGGAGGGTACAAGGAAATGGGATGGGGTAGGACATGAAAAAGGAGGATGCAAGCGGAGCAGCAGTGTCAGCATCTGTCTGGTGGCTGAGCAGTGTAGCAAGCAAAGATAACGCTCTCCCCCTTAATCAGCAACCTCTTGCCCCAACTGCTTACTCTGGCACTGCAGAACCTGCAGGTGTGTGGCTAACAGCCAGACCCCTAGCCAGCAGTGTCAAACCTATTCCTGGCTGAGTCCTGACTGGAGGGACACAAAGAAGCTCCCAAGTGCCTGACCTGAGCATATGCCCCAGATCTGCCCTTTCGCTTGGGAAGAACACATACCCTCTTTTCCAAATTTCCCAGGACAGGCAACCATCCTGGACCCCTGGCAGTGGTGGGTGGCTGGAGGCCAGCCGAGCAGCCCCCACTCAGTCTCCACAGCCTGACTGCAAAGCTTTCCTCCACACCCCACATCCCATCCCTTGATAAACAAATTGTTCTCTGTTCCATGGGCCTGCTTTCTCCTGCCGCCGTGCCTCCTCCACATCTGCCCACTCCACAGTTCTAACGCCCCTGTATTCCCTGTCTACAAATTATCAGCATTCAAAGCCAGAAAGTTGGACAAACACACCCATTCTTCTTCTGGGTTCCCATTACACAAGCATGCTAGGACAAGGAAAACATTGCTGCCAGGATCCCCCAAACCACTGGACCATTCAGTCAGCAATTGAAGCTGACACTATATAAGTTATGTCCCATTAAGGGGGCTGAGAGGCCCAGCTGTCTCTTTTTCATTCATCTCAGTGCACCTACTCCCAGGAGCCGTCATCAACCACAACTTTAGAGATCTGCCACCTCAGCACCCACAAACAGACTCCAAGATGAAAAGTAAGACTGCAGCTCCAGGACACATTCCAGAAAATCAAACTTCTGAGAAGGCTAAAGAATCTAGGATAGAGTAATGGTAAAGAGCCTGGGCTTTGGAGCACAACAGATCTAGGCAATAATCTCAACTCCATCTCTCTCTAGCTTTGTAGTCTTGAGTTTTCACCTCTCTGAACTTCATGCTCCTCATCTGTAGGACAGGGATAATGCTAATGCAGTCTCTTAGGGTGGTAGTGAGGACTAAACAAATAATGTTTGTAAAGCACTTAAGATGGAATGTGGCACAATAAACAGTCTATAATTGTTAGCTATTATCATTACATTAGTAATATAATTAGCAGCAGCATCCTCGCTCCCATGATCACAGTAGAAAAAAAATATCATATGTGTTTCCTGAACTTTATAGCTAGGGGCTGAGCAGGGAAGCTGGGAGGCAACTTTTCAGAGATCCGGCAGAAATGGAGCCAGTGCTCATGAGATAGAAGTGCCCATTAAAGCCCATCCAGTGCAAAGCAGCTTCTCCTGAGTGAAGGAGTCTTGATTAGGGCGAGGAGCAGTCACTGACTGGTGCTACAATCTGCTTTAAATCAAATTCACCCGGCTCACTGTCTGATAACAGCCTGATTAAGGAAAATGGGCACCATAAATTTGATTCAATATTTGAGAAAAGAAAAGGAGGTGATCATGTATCATCTGGGAAAAGCCTTTTCATGACAGCAGGAACTCACTTGCACTCAAGAGTTGTGAAAAAGTAAAGGCATTTTGGGGGAGTGGGAGTAACGCAGGAGCAGGCAAGGTAGGAAAGAGCTACGGCCAATTATAGACTCCACACCCTGGGTTTCTAGCAGAGTGAGGACTGCTTTACAGTGATGAACCTGATTCCAGACGTTCTCATACTTCCACTTCCCCTGACCTCCTGGGCAGTTTCACATGTATCTCTGACTCAACAGACCCCAAATAAAATTCAGAGTGGTTCATCTCAGCCTGTTCTTCCAGGCTCCACTATCTTGGCTAAGAGAATGGTGCCCACCTGCCTGGCAGCATCTCTAACTTCTCCGCTCACTGCAGTCCCACTGACTTTGCCTCCTTGCCATTTCTTAACTCTGTGCCGCCCTTCTATTCCCATAGTCACTGCTACATCATCCAGGCCTCGTTTTCTTTTACCTGGGCTACGGAACAGCCTCCTACCCAGCCACCGTCCTCTAGCCTGTCCACGCCAATCCATCCTGAGTTTTACAGTCACAGGGATGTTTCTAAAATGCAACCTGACCATGTAATTGCTCCACTGAAAAATGTCCTATGACAGTACTATTTATACAATAAAATCCAAATTCTTTAGACTGGCATTTGAGCACCTTCAGGACCTGTCTTTTCTGTACCTTTCTCTCCAGTCATTTCTCCCCTCATTTCTCTCTCAGATACCTTCTCTCTAGACCTTAATCCACAGGATTTCTTTTGGTTCTCTGCACAAGCCAACCAACCAGGATCTCCAACATCTAGGACTTTGTGTTATTCTCCTGGCTTCCTGTTGTTCTCTACAATCTGCCTAGAAAAATCTCACTTCGAGATGCAGCTCAAATGTCTTTCCTTCTGGCAAGCATTCCTTAATTATGCAAGTAGAGGTACTCACTCCCTAGTCTGTGCTTGCACAATCCCTCATACGCCCCTCAATCTCCACCAATATCACCTTGGATTGTAGATTATATCTGCTTCTATTTGTCTCCCAATTCCCTAAACCAAGAATGGGGGCTCTCTTCTCAGAGTCAGAAACCATGTCTGCATCATCTGTGATTCCAACACCCCTCCCCCTGACACACACAATAGGTGCTCAGTAAATGGGCATGGAATCAGAATAGCATGTTGAAGTTTAACTCACATTCTTCCCTTGAAGCATTCCACAGTAGAGTGTGACTCCTAACAGCAAGTCTATTTCTATGGTCAGAACCCACTTGAGAGCTCAGCAGCAAGATGTGTTCTAGAATCAGCATTGTTAATAGAACTTTCTGTGATGATGGAAATGTTCTATATCTGCACTAATACAGTAGCCTCTAGCCACATGTGGATCCTGAGCACTTGAAATGTGACTAGCACAAATGAAAACTGAATTTTTAATTTTATTTAAATTTAAAAAGCCATCTGAGGTTAGCACCTAGTAAATTGAACAGTACAGTTCTATGTTCTCTGTGCTAAGGAGCCTCTGTAGGAAATAAAAATTCCTTCACTAATTCAGCTGTGTCTGGCTCCTGCCTTGTGCTTGGGGCTCAAGGGATTGGATAAAGCGGGATGGGGTACCTTATGAAGCTCAAAGCTACAGGGAGCCCTGCATGGCCAGTGAGTTCTTCCTACCTGTATAGGGCCTGGGAAAACCATCATTCTACAGAGAGTGAAGCCCACAGGTGGACTTTGTAGGCAGCCTCAGGCTGCACTGCTGGATTCTAGGCAAATAAGGAGGCCATGCTTGCTGGGCCAGCTCTGCAAATCCTGACAACACTACACCAGGCGGACTGCTATCCAAACACTCAGTCGGCCCAGAGATCTACAGCACAGGAGACAGTAAATTGATGGTAACAATGAATTAGAGGCTCAAGATAAGGGGTTAGGTCATCTGCAAAATCACATAGCTTTGTTTACAGGACAAAGTGTCAGCTGGGTTCACAACTCTGTCACTTATGGATCACTCTGAAGCCAGAAAGCATCACTAAAAAGGAAATTTAGAAAACCAGGGGAGAGAGTCAGCACCCAGACTCCTCCCTCCCTCAGCTGTGCAAAGGGCTCTGGAGGGTCCTGGAGCTTTGCTCTCAGCCTAAGATTCAGCTTGACTTTAAGCCATGGTGATTGGGTGGCAGAAGGACACACACCCCAGTCCTGTGTAGAGAAGTATGAGCGCTGGTATCCTACCTTCTCCAGCTTTCATCAATGGGGGCACTTTTTCCTTCCTCTTTCTTGGTGCTCTGAAAGCCCATGACTTTCATTATTTTAAACTGTCCAATAAAGGTGAACTACCGAAATGTCTATTTAAGTGTGATTTAAGCTTTCTTTTTCACATGGATAAATTAATAAACCAGGGAAGTTCTATCAACAGATCATTTGTCCTGATTTTGGGATGTTATCACGTGCTCCAGGTCGCCAAAGTGAGTGAGTAAAAGACCTGCTCTAGACAGGGAGGTCAGAAGGATCCTGGCCAGATGAGATGAGGCTTTATGCCAGAAAATGTTGAGGAGAAGAGCTCAGTCTCTTACACCTATGCTCTTACCATGTCACTGCATCTCAGACGCAGTGAAAGAGCCTAAGCTTTGCAGTCAGGCAGGCATAGGTTCGAATCCAGGCTCTGGATTCAAACCCAAAACCCTCAAGGGCAGGTCTCTCTGAATTTCAGTTTCCTCATCTATAAAACAGGCATAATAACACCTATAATGCTGGAGGCTGTGAGGAAAAAAGACAATAATATAAAACACCTAGCCCAGTGCCTGGCACACAGTAGGTACCACAGTGGCTCCTAGGTCTCCTTCTGAGACTGTAATCTACAGCTCAGAGCCCCTCACCTTGTAGGCAAAGTTTAGGTTTTTGTTTTTCCCAGACACATTATCTTACCTTAGTAATCCAGATGTGATAAAAACAATTTAGCACTCTGCTAAATTTTGCTGCACAATATAATTTATTCCTCACAACTACCTTTTTGAGGAAGTGTTGTTATTACCCTATTTCAAAGATTCAGAACCTGAGGATCAGAGACTTGACAAAGGTTACAAAGCTAGTCAGTGGCAGAGTGAGGATTCAAATCCAGACCTGTGTGGCTTTAATGCCCATCCCTTGGAGTGCCAGGCAACACTGCCACCTTGCAGGAATGACAGTGGTTTGGTTGCTTGGGACTTCCTCCCCAGCCAGCAGCTCTCACCTGTGTAGTTCTTCATCAGAGGGTGAGTACTTGGCGGTGACATCAGCCAGCTCCCCAAAGATCTGCTTGCTGTAAACGGTGAGGGAGGACAGCAGGATTAATTCCTGCCACGTAGAGCTCAGGAGGCACGTGTAATCCTTGATTGAGAGCTCACAGAAAAAAGGCAGTTTCTTGATCCAGGCAATCTGCCTAAAAAGCAGCTCATCAGCAAGGCGGCAAAGCAGGGCAAACAGCTCTGCCTGGGTCACAGCATATCTGAGGGTAGAGATGCAAAAAGGTCACTTCCAGTGGCCAGAGGGTGAGGATGGGGGCACAGGGAGAGAGTACTCCTAAAGGCACAAAGGGTCTAGCAGTGGGCTCCTTGCCCTTGCCCACAGATCTGCAGCTCCATCCAATTCAGTCTAATGATAAAGAGACTGGGGCCAGCAGCAAGCTCAGGGCTGGAGAGGCGGGTCTGGCGAGAAAAGGTAGCTGAGGGGAAAGCTTAGAAATTCAAGCCATTATCAAGGAGTATGACTTTTTTTTTGAGGAGAATTAGCCCTGAGCTAACTACTGCCAGTCCTCCTCTTTTTGCTGAGGAAGCTTGGCCCTGAGCTAACATCCGTGCCCATCTTCCTCTACTTTATACGTGGGATGCCTACCACAGTATGGCGTGCTAAGCGGTGCCATGTCCGTACCCGGGATCTGAACTGGCGAACCCCGGGCCGCCGAGAAGCGGAACGTGAGAACTTAACTGCTGCGCCACCAGGCCAGCCCCTCAAGGAGTATGACTTTTAATGTTGATGTCCACTAATGTCCCATGTATTAGAGAAAATTCCCAGTCACTCCTGCACTAGTTTTGGCAATGAGAGCTCCTTTAGGGTGGATCTGGTGTCCACCCAATACAAGGACTGGCACAAAAGTGAGCCTTGGGGCCAGAAGGCTGAAAGAGAACAGAACACGTTCAGAAGCTTTTCCTGCTCTCACTGCACCCCCTGGTGGTGAGAGTTCAGGAACTAGAGTTGCTCAGCCCTTCCAAGCTACTACTGGATGGAAGGAGCAGGGCATTTCTCATCTCTGGGCTGATGAAATGGGGTCCCAGTTTTCTTTCTCTCAAGGCCCCTTGGCATGACTCTCCCCTACACCCCCCATGCCCAGATCTTAAAAAGTTTTGTGTGGCTTTCTTGTAGGTAGATACTTGAATTTCCTCTTCTGAAATTAGAGACTAGCTTAAGAAATCTCAGGATACCTTTTGGGAGGTCTAAGCTTGATAACACTCAAACAGCCTATGCTCCAGGCCAAAGGAGTGGGTGGGCCTAAAGACTGAACTATTACCTCCCCAGGTAGAGCTTAGAGAGGACTGAACAAGTACTCCTGCCTGCTCAGGCCTGCATACAGAGCACATAGCATCAGGCTACCCATAGGTGTGTTGGCTAGAATGTGGACAGGCCAGTCAGTTAGCACCCTGAGTGCCCTGTAAAAGAGCCTAGACTTGATGCATGATTATCCCCAAAATTACAGCTCATCTCTGGCACAGAAGCACTCAGACCCATCCCAGAGCCTGGCTTACCTAGGCCCAGGCAAAAACAAAAGCCCTTGATCCCAATTTCATATGGATTGGTAAATAGCCCCAACGCTATGAGAAAAGATGCTCAACAGAAAAATAAGGGGCCACTGACTTCAAAGAGAAGCACAGATTTCATCCATTATCCCCCTGACTCATTCTGAAGCCAAGGATGAAGGTGGCACGGGTAGGGAACACTTTGAAGCTGCAAGAGCTAAATAGGGCAGGGCTCACTCACCCATCTTCGATCAACATGGGCGTGCCCAATGGTTCCAGGTCCTCGGCTGACACCAGCTGGTGAATCAGACTGTATGACTGGGGATCCAGGCTGCGAGCTTGTGGGGGCAGAAGCGGCGAGTGGGAAGAATAGCTAAAAAGGTGCGGTATGTATTGATAGTGTGGAGGCACAGACATGCCCATGTACTGCTCCCTGAATGCCATGAATCCGTTTAGTTCCACAGACCTACTGAAGAGAAAAGTCTCATGTCAAGCAGAACCATGGCAGGTCTACCGCCTACTCACAGGAAATGAGCCAGAAGGTGGCTCAGGTGTTCTTTGCCCATGCAGTCTGTCTTCATCAAGCCAGGGACATAATTAATGGTTCCATGCATGTCTCCCCCACCATACTGGGACTCTGTGCGGGTGTGTGTAGGTGTGGCTCACCACTGGACACCCAGGACCTGGCAGAGGAGGTACTGAATAAATATTAGTTGAATGAATTTTTAGTACAGGTGCCACATTTGGAGAGTTAACGGATACTCACAGACTATGATGACAGAGGTGAGTGTTTGTATTTTTAACTGCTACGAAAAATAAAGCACAGACAGGCTAAGTGCCTTGCTAGGCCACAAAACAAATCCGGTACCTAGCAAGGAAGCTGGCATGTGGTAACAACTCCCTGAACATTCAAAGGAAGGAATGAACTAAGGAACAACTGAATGAATAACAGTTACAATGAAATACCAAGAGAAACACAGATTCTTATTTTCCTCCTTTTCCTGGAGAAATCTAACCATTCTGTCAACTAGTTAAAAAAAAAAATTCTCGGGGGCTGGCCCCGTGGCCGAGTGGTTAAGTTCGTGCGCTCTGCTGCAGGCGGACCAGTGTTTCGTTGGTTCGAATCCTGGGCGCGGACATGGCACTGCTCGTCAGACCACGCTGAGGCGGCGTCCCACATGACACAACTAGAGGAACCCACAGCGGAGAATACACAACTATGTACCGGGGGGCTTTGGGGAGAAAAAGGAAAAAATAAAATCTTTAAAAAAAAAAAAAAAAAAATCCTCTAGTTTTACCCAGAAGCATCTCCTGTAACAGGGGTCAGCAAACTATGGCCCATGGCCATTAAAAAATGAAGTTTTACTTGAACATAGCCACACTCATTCATTTACAAATTGTCTCTGGCTGCTTTCACACTCTATAATGGCAGAGTTGAGCAGGTGACACCCAGACCACATAGCCTGCAAAGCCTAAAATATTTACTATGTGGCCTTTATAGAAAAGTTTGTCAATCCTTGCCCTATAAGAAATATTTCTGGGAAAAGGAAAGCTTCCCTGGTGGCTGACAGCAACATTTCACACCTAACAACTAACTACTAACCTAAGATACCATTCTGCTTTTTTTTTTTTTTTTTTTGAGGAAGACTAGCCCTGAGCTAACTGCTGCCAATCCTCCTCTTTTTGCTGAGGAAGCTTGGCCCTGAGCTAACATCCATGCCCATCTTCCTCCACTTTATACGTGGGACGCCTACCACAGCATGACTTTTGCCAAGCGGTGCCATGTCTGCACCTGGGATCCGAACTGGCAAACCCCAGGCAGCCGAGAAGCAGAACATGCGCACTTACCTGCTGCGCCACTGGGCTGGCCCCTAAGATAGCATTCTTGAATGAAGAGTCTCCAAATTGGTATTGAATGACAGCAGCAAATTTGACTAGCTTAAAAAGTTTTCACTGTTTCTTAAAATTTATAAAGTGAAAAATTTTCCTCTTGCTGAGGTAGAGAAATTATAACAATTCAATATCGTTAATGTAGTTTGTTTTATTTCAGTGATAAAGTAAATGAGAGAAAAGAGCTACATTTAAAGGGTTATTCTGTTAGGTGAAGAACGTGTGGGCACGGATAGCAGCTATAGAACTTCATCAGTCTGCAGAAGAGACTGTTGACATTTTCATGGTCTTTAGCAACAAACGGGCTGTGAAATGCTGCTTTGCACCATCCTAGCCACTACCCACAAAGAGTGAGGGAACAAAAGTACAATGGCAGAGACAGACTGGCAAGAATACTCAGCCCAGAGGATCCTTGTGGGTCCACTCCTTGGCTGATCCCTAGATAATGCTGCATTTGTCCCGAAGCTCACCTGGAGGACAGTGTGGAGCCTGGTGAGGGTTGGTTGCTCTCTGAAGCCCTGTTCCCAGGGGAACTGTGGTCACTGTCACCATGGTTGCTCCAGTGATTGGCCTCTTCCTCAAATTCCTGACCAGACATGATCCTTTCGATCTCTTCCTCTGATATCTTTGACAAAGAATTGATACGTGTTAGTGCTCTGCTCCTTCCTTACTACTGAGAATTTATTTAAACTTCAGAGGGATTCCCAGAACTCTGCAGAGAGAAAGCAGGATTCCCTTCCCTGCACTCCCATACTCCAGGTCTCTCACTAGTCTTAGGACAGCTTGGTTGCTCACCTCCCAGCACGTGGCTCACCATGGCCTTCTCCCTGCCCATTTATTCTTCTCGCAAGCCACAAAGCCTCTAGGTTCTTCAACACTTCTCCTTGTCCTTGAGTCTATTCTTTCCTACCCCTGAAACACCACTCTTCAATAACAAACTCCTACCTGCCCTTTAAGATCCAATTCAAATGCCAGCTTCTTTGTGAATCCTTCTATCTACCCTACCTAGACAGAATTTTAGGTCCTTTTCTATCCATTCATAATTCTGTGTATTCTGAGAGAGGCAGAATAACATAGTGGTTAAGAGTATGAATTCTAGAGTCAGACCACCTTTGGTATAATCTAGACTCTGACACTTTCTTCTTGTAAATCCTTGGGCAAGTCACTTAACTATTTGAACCTAAGTTCCTTTATCTGGATGGTGCATAATATTATCTATCTCATCAAATTGCTGTGAGGACTAAATTAGTTAATGTATTATCACATGTTTAGAAAAGAACCTAGCGCACAGCAACAATTATGCATGGTTGACAATGATATCTTCATCATCACTGTTGTTATTTTTAAATCACTTATGAATATGTCTCATAAAAATATCCTCTACAAGACCTAAGGCTATGGTAGCACCTAGAAAAAACTAAGTACTCAATAAATGCACGTTGGATAAACGAAGAAACGTTCACTTATTAAGTACTGATGATGAAACCTGACATGGATTTTCTTAGTAAGAAAGACATTCTTAAGCCTACTGAATAAATAAGAAGAAACTGCAGCTCAGACAAGTGAACTGATGTGCTCAGGACCACAATGCGTGCCCATGTCTGGGCAGGAGTTTGAGGAAGAGGTCAAAATATCCGAGTATTCAGTCCAGTGCTCTAGCTACTATACCACAGGGAGTGAATAAATACTTCTTTTATAAAGTAAAAGTTGAGGCCTAACTGGCTAAAGTCAGCACACAGAACAAGAGTGAGTGCTAAGGAGGAAGAGCCAGATGAATTTTTATTTCTTGTTCCTATGGAAAGCCTGGGAGGACATTTTCTCCCAAGTCTGTCTGACTCAAACCTGCATAATTCTTTGCTCCAGCAGCCTGTGAGGGAACCTTGAGCTGCTCCAATCATAAATAAAGGAGGCATTTAGAACTGGAAGCCAGCCAGCACATAAGACTTGGAGGGAAAACAAGAAATGTTTAACTGTTGCACCAGTTGAGGAGTGATTGGTCTTAAATAGCTTGCACTGCATATTGAATTGGAAAAGCTGTCCGTCTTTATTCAGTCACATGTAGAGTTGCTCAGCCCTTCCAAGCTACTGCTGGATGGAAGGAGCAGGGCGTTTCTCATCTCTGGGTTGATGAGAACTTCTGCAAAACCCTTCCAACTGCTTTTTCTCTGCTCTGAGTTTCACCCTTACCCAGTTCCTCACAACTATTTCTACTGCTAGAATGATCTTCCTAAAACGCAAATCTGACCATGTCCCTCTTTCTACTTAAAACCTTTTAGTGGTTGCCTCTTGGTCCACATCAATAATTCCTGAGGCATGGTCCCTGCCAACTAGTGTGCAGAGAGATTCACTTGATGGGTCATAAACAGATCCAACTCTATCCTGATGAAGTTCTTCTTCTGCTGGCAAGGAAGAACAAGTGGTGTAGGCTGGCCCCACAAAGGCTTTACCTGAGGAGCTATAATCAAAGACGGCTGAAGGTCACTCTTCAGAGATATGATTCCAAACTCAAGGAATCTGCCTTAACTCCTGCTACTCCACTACATGTGCCCAGTGCTCCAGCCTGTCTGAGTGAACTCTTCATCACTCCTTAAAGATTCATCTTCTGGTCTTTTTACAGTCTATTCTGTCTAGCAGGAATAAAAGATGTTTGGCTCCCATCCCTTCCCAACATAGTTAACAACTCCTTTTCCTTCAAAACTCAGTTCAAACTTTACCTTCTCTAGGAAGGCTTCCCTGAGTATCTTCAGTCCCCAACCATGCCTCCAGGCTAAATGGAAAAGAAGCCTGTCCCTTCTGTACTCCCTGGGCATCCTCTGTTACCGCTCACTGTACTCTGCTGTTTGTTTACATCTTTCTCTCTCCCACTAGAGTTCACAGCACAGGAGGCTGGCACAGAGTAAGTACTTAGTAAATGTCTGTGGGACTGAATGGGTGTTGTCATTCCTACTCTACAAATAAGGCAATGAAACTTTCTGCTGATTATATCTTTAGAGACATCGAACAATGAAGTAGTCTTGCTGATTTCTGCCAGGCTGTTATCTACAACCTTAAGTGATTGACATAAAAAATGATCTGGATGGTTTAGAACCAGAATTGAGTTCACTTCCTGTGAAATCCTTAAGAAGGATTGAGGGATCACAAGAAGAGCTTTAATCATTATCTTATGAATTTAAGATTTTCAAAGACTTTCATATCCAGGCTCTGAAAGCAGTTTACAGAAATGAAAGCAAAGATGGCTCCCCCCAGGAGCAGAGGAGAGGATCAATGTGAGCAGCTATAGGAGCAGCTGGAGTCCTGGGCTTCCAGGATGAATCACAAAGAGTAAGGCCTAGAACTCACCTGGACTGGTCCAATGCTCTTGTTCCGGCCTCCAGGCATGCCATCTTCTCTGATTGCTGGAAGGAAACATAAGTAAAGAAAGTCAGAAGCCTGCCCACAGAAGTCAAGGCACAAAAGGAGAACTTATTCGCCCAAAAGCATAAGGTAGTTAACTAATGAAGCCAAGATTAAAATACAGGTCTTTCTGGGCCCAAAGCACACAGTCTTTCCATTATTCCAGGCTACCTCATAGGCAGCAGATACTTTTGGGCCCCCAAGGCACTTGGTATACACTACACACACTGCATCCATTCGATATGCTAAACAAAAGTGGTAGCATTATTAATAATCCCACAGTTACAAATATCGCACCAGGATGATGCATCTGAAGGCTTTGGTAAATTCAAGAGGAGGGACAGAAAGAATATTCCCATTTTTAAATAAAATATTTTTTATTTCCAATGTAAGTTGGAGCCTAATTTGTAGGATGAAGAGAATAGGTTTTTTGTTTTTTTTAATTAATCAGAGTTTTGACCCCACTGGTTCCTCCCTATAAAGGCAGTCAGTAGAGTTCTCCTGCAGTTCATTCCCCAGTCAGGTGATTCAACAAGAGGATAAAGTTATTTAGCACTTTCTAACTATAAAAAGCATCATTTGAACAGAACCAGCCTCATTAAGAATAACTACTACTAATACTATTACCATCACTGTTTATGGAACACTTAATATGGGGGCACAGGGAAGGAACCCCTGATTTGCAATTATAGAAAGGCTCTGGTGTCTGGCAAAGCTTTCTGGAAAAGACAACTTCTGAACTGAGTCTTCAAGAATGAAAAGGATTTATGCAGGCAGGAGAAGGGTGTTCAAGTTTGAGCAGACAGTGCACAGGAAAGCTTTAAGTTGAAAGTAAGCATGGAGTGCTCTTTGTGGGAATTTTCTAGCGGTTCAATCTGGCTGAAGCATGTGTGTGTGAAGAGTAGTAAGATATGAGGCTGGGGAGGCCAAGCGGGGGCAGATCACAGAGAGCCTTGAATGCCGGGCTAAGAGTACAGACTTCAGCAGAGGAGCTGGAGGATAAGATGGAATGCAGGGGACGGACATGGTCAGGTTGGCTTTTTTGAAAAATCCTTGTGATGGCCACTGTGGAGGGTGATTTGGAGGGGGGAATGTTAACAACAGAGTATAGGCTAATGGCATCATGTGAGAGCAAGCTTTGCTATAATATACTTGCTTCAAAAAAAACTGACATTAGGAATCTAGAAAATCCTTGGGCAGGGTTGGTTGCCTCAAAAGGTGAGGGCTCCAAGCATAAAACTCAGTTCTTGTAGTAACTGAATGGTTGACAGGAAGTTCACTTTTAAAGCAGACATCATTCTTGGTATCCTTAAATGATACACTTCAGAATTAGAGTCTAAATCCTGTTTCTGCCTAGTCTGTGTAGTTACAGACAAGTTTGTTCACCTCTCTGAAACTCAGTTTACTGAAGAATAAAGAGGGGCTATTGGAACCTGTCTAATGGGGTACTGTGAGGATTACATATAAAATAATATAGCTAAAGCATCAAGCATCAAGCATAGAGCCTGGCATATAAAGTAGGTATTCAGTAATTAATCCTCTCCTCTCCCCAGCCTCTTTTCTCTGAACACAGGAGTTAAAAAACCAAGGTTCCACTCTCTACTTTGGGGAGCCTTAATATCTTCATCTTTGAAATGGAAGCAACACAGTCTTCTTTACGAGCCTGCTGTGATTTGGAGTGAGAAACATATACAGCCAATGTCAGAGGTAGATGCATGCTGCTGCTGTCTGGGAGCTCTCTTTCAACCTAATTTCAAGTCCTAAAAATCCTTAAATTCCTCCTCTGCTAGTCCAGGGTCAATGACAGTCTTCAGACACTTCTATTTCCAATACTGACAGCTCACATGTCTTTGCTTCAGCTCACAGGTACAGAACAAAGATTTATCACTGGCAGATACAACACTGTATATATTTCACTCTCATTGTTGTGGAGGTGAGCCCAGCCTCCACTTACCACCCTTATTTAAATCTCCCTCACTGCCTTGCTAATTAATTTCCTGACCAGCCAACTTCCAGGTCTGAAAAGATATCTATGTCCAAGATGGGGGACAAGAGAGGGCTGGCTCATACGTGGCAGCTGCATTTTTTTTTTAACAGCTAAGTTTTTAAATTTTGACTTGAAGAGTTGCAAAAATAGTAGAGAATTCCCATAAACTCTACACCCAGCTTTCTCTTCTGTTAATGTCTTACATAACCACAGACTATTCATTAAAACTAAGAAATTAACTTTGGGACAATACTATTAACCAAAGTACAGACTTCGTTCAGATTTCCGCAGTTCCACTGATGTCATTTTTCCATTCCAGAATCCAGTCTAGGATCCTATATTGAATGTAGTTGTCGTGTCTCTGTAGTCTCCTCCAAGCTGCGACAGTTTCTTAGCCCTTCCTTGTCTTTCATGACCTTGACACTTTTGGAGAGCATTTTGTAGAATGCCAGTTATTTTGAAGAATGTCTCTCAATTTGGGCTTGTCTGTTTTCTCATGATTAGACTGGGACTGAATCCCTCCGTGTGTGTGTAAATGTGTAGATGTAGATGTGTGCTCTTCTTAGTGTATAATATCGAGGGTACATGACGTCAGTGTAAACACACTGGTGATGTTAACCTTGATTGCTTGGCTAAAGTGGTATCTGTCAGAACTCTCCATTGAAGCTTAATATTTTTTCCTTTGTAATTATTAAATATTCTGAGACTATGCAAATATTCTGTCCCTTTTTAAACCTATGCTCTCTTATTTTAGCATCCATCAGTGGATCTTACCTGCAGTAATTATTACTGTGGCGTTCTAACGGTGATTTTCTATTTCCCTCCTTCCTTCTATATTTATTAATTAGAATTCTTCTATTAGGAAGAACTGTCACTCCTCTGTTTGTTTATTATTATTATTTTTTTTGAAGAAGAAGAAGAATAGCCCTGAGCTAACATCTGCTGCCAATGCTCCTCTTTTTGCTGAGGAAGACTGGCCCTGAGCTAACGTCTCTGCCCATCTTCCTCTGCTTTACATGTGAGACACCTGGCACAGCATGGTTTGACAAGCAGTGCGCAGGTCTGCATCCGGGATCCGAACCAGCGAACCCCAGGCTGCTGAAGTGGAATGTATGAACTTAACCACTGCGCCACCAGGCTGGCCCCCACTCCTCTGTTTATTTATTCAGTCAGTTCTATCTGTATGAACTCATGGATATTTTATTCTTTGGATTATAACCTATACATAGTTACTTTGTTGCCCAAGTTGTTCCAACTTTGGCCACTGGAGCTCTTTCAGGTTGGCTTCTGTGCCCTTTTGATATGCTTCCTCTCCCCACCCCTTCCTTTCTTTCTTTCTTTCTTTTTTTAATATAGTACATTCTAACTTTCTGGAACCACAAGATGCTCCTCTCTCATCTTATATTTTCCCTGCCTCAGCCCGTGAATCAATCAGTTCTCCACAGAGTCCTGATTCCTTTTACTGATATTTAGAAACCAAGATCTGGGCGCTAGGTGTGCTTGTTGCCATTGGGGTGTCACTGCTTCTAGCCCCTCCCAATGACTAGACCTAGAAAACATATGTATGTATACCTACTCATGTATCTACACACATCCATATCTTTTATCTATCTATATAAACATGAGTCCATATTGATACCTCTTATTCTAATCTTGTACCAGAGGTTTCGTTCTAGCCTTCTCCTTTCCTGATTTATAACTTCTTTCTCTGATATGGGAAACCTGACTCTCATTATCTACCACATATTTAGTTGTCTGTTCAATCCTAGTACGCAAATAAAATAGTGACAGAATTCCTAACCCATAACCTTGAGAGAAACAAATTTACAAACTAGAATACTTTGTTTATGTACAGTTCTTTTTGTCTTCAGCCTTACAGTATATAGTCAAAACACTGTTTTTTAAGGTCAACTCCTTTCTTCCCCATTCCCTTTAGTGTGGCTCTGTGATTTATTCGTAATATCAATTCATTTGTCACGGTCTGAATTCTATCTTTTCCCCCCACATACTGGTTGGTTTTTTAAAAATTAAGTAAAATTCACTTCTTTTGTGGTGTATAGTTCTATAGGCTTTGACAAATTCTTAAAATTATGTGTCAAATACCATGATTCCATACAAAACAGTTCCTTCACCCCAAAAATACTCCAATGGCAACTGCAGATTTAATTCTGCTTTTTCAGCACCAACCAGGAGGTGGCAGGGTTCTCTCTAAGAGGTAGCCTTCACCAGGCAACAGCCTGCCTGCTCTGCATGCAAAATGACCTAGGAAGGCAGCTCCCCATCCCTCACACTCCACTGTGTCATCTTCTCCTGGCTATAGTAAGAGAGGTTATGACATTAAGCTTCTCCCCTGAAATAGGCAAGTTTGGCTGAAAGCCTCAGAATCTCATACTCCAACTGAATAAGCAGGATAATTCATCAGAGAGAGTAGTCAAGAAGGCAACTCATAAATATGCTTTGATAAAATACTCACAGTGAGAGCAACAAAAGGAGATGACAAAACTGGAGACCAAAACCAAAGCAGATGAAGGTGGGAGGATGACCACAGACTCTTTCTTCAAGACAATACTTGTTTGGTATTGGTGGCTGGGAAAGATTTCTGTAAGAGGAAACTGATAGTGGGGAAGGGAGAGGATTTCTAGGTAGAGGAAAGAACCTGAGCACAGGCAGGACAGCGCAAGTCACGCTTGGGGCATAGTAAGTAAGTTCTGGACAGAAGATGAGGTTAGAAACATAGACAGGGGACAAAGCTGGTAACAGTTTAAATGCCCCATTATAGGTGTTTATCATCCAGTAGACATAGGGCATTCCAACATGCAAATAGCTAAGCCATATGGTAGACATGTGGAGCAGCATATTATCCATGTGGTTAGGTACAAGCTTACAAGCTCTGCTTAACAACAAATTACAATTTAATAACTATTAACTGTCAAGATAACTACCACTAAACTAACTACTGGTAAGTCATTTTACCTCCCTAAGCTGCATCTATAAGCTGAGGGTAATAGTTAATAATAGAGTTACGTGTCTTCAATAAGATAATGCATAGAAATAACACATAGAATGCATAGGAGTTGCACAGATAAGTTGCATAAATAATGCATAGATAAGTGCATGAGAGTTTCTGGTACACATAGTGCTCAATAAATATTAGTATTATAAATAAATTATAAATGACCTAAATTTATCTAAATGCCCTTCTATATCTCTCTTACCTTTCTTCATAATGGGCAAGTTTTCAAAAGATTCTTCTTATCCCACACACAAAAATACCAGTCTGCAGTATATCTGGATGTCTGCCTTCGTTAATGCTACAAAAACAATTTGAACAGTTCACTAAATCTAATTAACCCCTACCCCGCACACTACTACTACGAACCTCTAATACCTTGTTGGATATTTTATAGACAATGTCGTGTTTAATCCTCTGGAGAACTCTGAAAGGTAAGTATTATCATACCATTTTAAAGGCGAGATAATTGAGCATCCGAGACATAAAGCGCACTGCCCAAGGTCACAGAGCTAGTCTGTCACCAACCTCTGCCTCCAGAGCCTCTATTCTTTCTACTGAACTACATTGCACTACTCTCCACCCTCCATGAGAATATTACTAGAGTTCTGACATTGGCTCTCTTCTCTTCTGTGTCCAAGTTTTCTCTTTGGGCGATTTCTACCCACTAACAAACTTTACCACTGCTATGCCAACAGCTCCACAAACTTCTACTTGCAGACAGGACTTTTCACCTCAGTAACAATCCTATATATCCAACTTCCTTGGTAGACATCTGTGTGTGTCCTGCTTAGGTACCTCAATCTCAGCCTTGCCAAGGCTAACATCTTCCTCCACCTAGTCTTCTAGCCTGACTTTTTTCCTGGTAGGGCCATTACTATTAATCCAAACCTTCAACTTCAACTTCTGGTGCTGCCCAATACCCAGTATGTCACCAACTCCTATCAAGTAAGTTTTTCCCACATCTTCCCATCTGTGCCATTACTTTCTCTCTCCTCCTTCAGATCCTTCCCATCTCTTATAGAATATTAATCCCATTTAGGCCTTGATTGTTAATTAAGATCTTGCCACTTAGAGCCTGTGCATTCATTCTCACAGAATCCTTAACATCTCACCAGTCTTTCTCCCCACCTGGTCTGGGAGATCCCTGTAGGCAGGAACTGTGCCAGATTCATTTTTGGGTTATGAGTACAGAATACAAGGCCTGGCATATAGTGCAGGCTTGGGAAATGATTAACTCCAAGGCTTAATAGTTGACACTATAGGTAAAGTGATGGATAAAGGGTAGATAGTAGAGTCACAATCACCACTCACCCTTCCGGTTCATCCCCATCTGGAGGCACTTGAGCAGGCGACAGTACTGGCACCTGTTCCTCTGCTTCCGAGACATGACACAGTTCTTGTCACGGCTGCACCGATATACCCGCTTGTTGCAAATGCTCCGCTTGAAAAATCCTTTGCAGCCCTCACAGGAGATGATTCCATAGTGCAAGCCTGTGGCACGGTCCCCACAAATGAGACAGGTTCGTTGTTCAGCTCGATCATCTGGAACAGAAACTGAATATATTCAAGTTAGAATACAGAGGAAATAACAGCGTTAAGCCTGCAGTTCTAAAACAAGCAAGTTTGTTCTGGGTAGATCAAGAACGTCACCTTCTCCAGGCTAAGTGGCAAACAGGGGGCATCTTTAGAGCCCTTGTCCTAGGAACAGACCCCTGTATCTACCTGTAGATACCACAAACACAAACAGTCTATCTAAAAAAGAACTCATGCTCCTACCCCTGGGTTTCATCATCACTTGGACCAGTATCCAAGTCAAAAATCCGTGAGATATCTTTGATTCCTCCTTCTCCTTACCTTCTTCAGCCACAACTCATCAATTCTACCCTGTAGGAAGGTGGTAAGGATTACAATGTATGTAAGTGCCCAGCGCATGGTTTATTCCCCAAAAATGGTAGTTGTAATTGTTAACAAGTGAAGAAGCTTTAACCATGCCCGGCTGAGCCATCCATCCATCCATCCATCCATCCATCCATCCATCCAACAGACATATATTGAGCAACTATTCTCCTCTAGGCACTGTTGTAAGGCAGGGGTACAACAGTGAATACAAGTCCCTGGTGGAGTGAAGCTTACATTTTATCAGAACCCTGTGTCCAGGCCCTGTGGTAGGTACTAGGTATTCAGTAATAAATCATCATGATCTGCATAGTCAAGGAACTCACTGCCTAGCAACAAACAAGCTCGTCAAAGAGGAAATTCAGGCTGGAATATAGCTCTCCACTTCCTCTTCCCTCAAATTCCTACTCACTCAGGACTAAGCAACTGCCAAAGAAAAAGTGCCCTGGTGAACTGTGATGTCATACCTTGCTAGCAGGTGCAAGAAATCTCCAGGAAAGGTTTTGACTAGAGGCTAAGGTAGGAAAACAGAGACGTGAACCTTACTCCTGAGTAACAGGTAAGGTATAATGATTAAGAACACAGCCCTTAGAATTAGAGAGATCCTTATTTAAACCCCAATTCTGACACCTACTAGAGCTGGATAAAACTGGGAAAATTAAGTTACTCACCTATGAGAGTCTAGTTTCTCTCATCTGTAAAATGGGGATTATAATGGTACCTATATACCATGGTTAAAGTACTCAGCACAGTGCTTGGGCTACAAGACATTTAATAAATGATAGCTATTATTTTTATCATTATATCCTAACAGATCCACAATAATATGATAGTGACATTCATCAAAAAGAAAAGCATTTGAAGGCAATGTTAAAGGAGGGGCATGGTAGAATATGTATGAGAGATGCAGAGAAGGAAGGAGGCTACAGCATTTATGGAGCCTTTATTATATGCCAACTTTGAGATATGTCCTTATGACTCCATTTGTAGTAGGCTGGATAATAGCCACCAAAAGATTATCAGGTCCTACTCCCTGAAACCTATAAATGTTATCTTGTAAGGAAAAGGGTCTTTTTGCGGATATGATCAAATTAAGGGTCTTGAGTTGGGGAGATTTTTCTGGACTATAAGGGTGGGGCCTACTTGCGATTACATGTCTTTATAAGAGAAGCAGAGGGACATGTGATATAGACAGAAGAGGAGAACACACAAACACATACACACAAAAACACAGTGAAGGTAACGTGAAGACAGAGGCAGAAGTTGGCCATAAGCCAAGGAATACCAGCAGCCACTACAAGCTGCAAGAGGCAAGGAACGGATTCTCCCCTGGAGCCACTGGAAAAAGGATGGCTCTGACCACACTTTCAATCCAATCCAATCCAATGCTTTTGGACTTTGAGAACTGTGAAAGAGTAATTTCTGTTGTTTTAAGCCACCCAGTTTGTGGTAATTTTCAACAGCAGCACAGGAAACTAACACATATATATTTTTTTCATACGGGGAAACATTTATTAAGACTGTTGCCCAAAGTCACACAGCAAATAGCAGGTATGCAGAGAGAAGCAGAGATATGAAACCACACAGCTAGGGAAACAGAGAAAGACAGATATTGAAGGAGGAATTGCCTAGGTTCTTGAGGACTCTACAGTCTCTAGTTACAGACCTTTCTAAGCCTTTCTAAGGCTTGGAAGCACTTCCCAACTGCGGGAAAACTGACAAACTGTGACAAATTGACGCTCTCATGTTCTTGTAATACAATCTTTTTTTTCTTTCTTAACTTAAATGAGTTTCTGTTATTTCTAACTAAAAGAAATATGGCTAAGATACCCTATAAAAATGGCTCCGGTGTAATAAAGCATTCCTTTTCCTTTTCAAAATGCAAAGGAGCTCAAGGTAAACATTAGAACAAAGTTACAACAGCAAATTAAAAAACTACACTACAGGGGGCCGGCCTGCTGGCACAGAGATTAAGTGCACACATTCCGCTTTGGCGGCCTGAGGTCCGCCGGTTTGGATCCCAGGTGTGGACATGGCACCGCTTATCAAGACACGCTGTGGTAGGCGTCCCACAAATAAAGTAGAGGAAGATGGGCACGAATGTTTAGCTCAGGGCTAGTCTTCCTCAGCAAAAAGAGGAGGACTGGCAGATGTTAGCTCAGGGCTGATCTTCCTCAAAAAAAAAAAAAGAACAAAACAAAAACTATACTAGAAAAAATCAAATAGGCAAAATGAATGGCACAACAATAGCACTATGTGTGATTTGGGATTCCCAGAGTGCTAGGCTTGAGCTGCTCAAAGGGCTTGGAAATAGAGCGTGGAACACTGTTGGGAAATCATGATTGGCTACAGAGGAACCTAAATTTTCTCATTTTAAATTATAACCTTGAATGTTCTATTATATTTATACACATTAAAATATAAACCAGCACTCTACTAGAGGAAACTTAAAAATAGTTATAATCAATATCTACAAGAATCACACCCTTCCTTTCTTCATGGATATGATTTCACTGAGTACCTACCATAACTAGGCACTGTGCTTTTGGTTTGGTTGTGTTGTGTAATTCTCATAATCCCAAAGGTGGGTACCACTGTTATCACTATTTTGTAAGTGAGAAAATGGAGATCTCAAAAAAAAGTTAAGTAACTTGTCCATTTAGGAAGTGGCTGACCCTAATCTGCCAATATCAGAAATGGAGTTCAATAACCTCTTCATAAAGCATTCATACGGCATCCTCTGCAGCTTCTGAATCCAGAACAAAGGACCCAGTGAACAACAATCAAATACAGACCTGTTAGGAATCTGCTCACATCTTTAATACTGCTTGTTTTTTTTCATGAGAGTTAAAAAGGCCACACCAAGATTAAAGACAAAAGGGGAATATTTCTCCACTGATGGGCACAAAGAGACTAGATTCCCTTGGAGTCTTATGACTGGTTCTTGGTCTGGCCATATCTATTCTTATTGCCATGTTCTGTTTCTATAAACAGCACTGGTCTATGCCACAGACCACGAATTAATTCAGAAGGAAGTTTTTCAAAGCTACAAGAGAAAGGCCCTCTCCTGATCAAGCTTGTAGCCCTTCCAAGAAGCATTTGGCAAACTTCTCTCATAGCACGTGGAGAAAGATCATAGTAACAGGAGAAGCTACTGTTAACTGAGCACTTGGGTGCCAGGCTCCATGCTAACCACTTAACATACATTATTGTGCTGAATCATCACAACAAACCTAAATGAGGTACCCTTATTTTACATATGAGGAAACTGAAGCTCATGAGGTGATAATCACTTTCCAACAGTCATTCAGCTAGTAAGAAAGGGAGCTACAGCTGGAACCCCTAAACTCTATACAACTAACCATCATATTCTGTGGCCACAGCAAGGCAAATCTACCCATTCTATTCGCAGGTAAGTCAGGCCCTTCCCTACTTGGACAAAAAACCCCCAAAAGCTAAAAAGCCAATGTCTCCCTTCGTAAACAAACAAACTGAAGGAAAATGGACCTAATGGTGCCCAGCCAGATGTCAGATATAGATTTCTGCACCTCCTATTCTTATAAAAGACTTGAAAAGTATTCAATGCATGTTTATGTCCATTATCTCATTTGTACCAGGCCAGGACAAGGATTACTCTTATCTTACAGATACAACAAACAACGTTCAGTGTGTACCAACTGTGTACCATGCAACGTTCAAGAAGTTTTTACATGTAGTTTTATTTATTCATCACAATAACTATGAAAGGTATCACTGTCCCCATATTACAGAACCTGGAGTCTTAGAGTTAGAAAGTGCCTTAAGACATTGCCTTGAACAGATCCTTTACCTGAGGCATGAGTTCCCTCTAAATATTCCAAGACACGAGGTTGCCCCACACTCTACTTGCACATCTCTAGTGACTCAATAAGGTACTTCATTCCATTCATTCCATTTTAGATAGTTTTAATGGTTCAAAAGCTTTTCTTTACACTGAGCCAAACTCTGTTGACCTGAAGCTTTCCCCATTGCCCTGAGTTATGTGCCCATGGGTAAAAAATAAATGTATAATCCAACCTAGTTCATACACCAACCACTCAGAGATTTAACAATAAATGGAGTTCCCAACTGTGAATTTTTTCTTCTCCCATTTCTTATTCTTAATGAATTATATAGTATTAAAATCTCTTTAAAACAAAGTATCCAGAACTAAGCGGTGTGTTTTTCTTAATATAATTTAATATTCAATTATCTTTGCTTATATGTTTCTGCAGCTATCAACACCAGTAAAAACATGGTATTTTATAATTACTGATGCTATAAAAATGCTATACATTTTATAATGGGACAACTCAAGCTTAAAGAGGCAAAGAAATTTAATCTTGGTTACATAGCCAGTCAGGAGTGGAAGTGAAATTAGAATTCAAGACCCTCCAATTCTAAGACTGCCATATTTCTAATTCCCCCTACATTTTATTCCTATCTAGTTCACAGATATCTAAAACCCGAAGTATTTATCACATACACCATTAACCCAGGTCTTTCTTATTCCATTCTTGGGGAGGTGAATGTTGAACCCAAGGGTAGGACATGACATTTGTCCTTGCTATCTTTATATAATAAGTTCTATATGTCATTCTGATTTATTCAAATCTTTGGGGATCCAGTCCTGCTACCAAGTATGTTAGTTATTTCTCTCGCCACCTTGTTTTCTCCATGCATGGTCAATATTCGATTATTTTCATTTCCATCCTTAAAACAATATTAAACAGAATGTGGCCTTCAGGCAAGCTGTTGGAGCCCCTTCTCCAATCTGACTTAACCATTAGCATTTTGAAATAGTTGTTCAACTAGTTTTGTCTCTTAATTAGGCCAGACACTCTAGTCTGGCCTGCATTTCTCTCTTATACATAAAGATATCACAAACAACTGTGTCACATGCCTCAGTGAAATTCCAGATTCATTACATCTACATTCTGTGACTGGTAAGCCTAACACAAAGGAAATGTTCAAAACACTTCCTAATTCAGCACTCTTAATCTATTAATTCAATGTTCTTAATCTGTATCATTCTACTTACAATATAACGGCAATAAAATCAGGCAAATAAGTACTTCAAAGTGGAGACTATGGCTCATAGTAAGTGTAGTGCTCATAAGTCAGTAAAATAAGAGACAGAGGAGTTGATGAAAAGCTGAGAGTTTGAAAAATGATAGGTATTTGGAACTCTGAACAAGGCAGTTTGCTATCTACAAAAGGAGCAATGGGTAAAAAATAGTGTGAGAGAGAGAAGACTCTTAACTAATTTACCAGAGAAACTGAATGTTTGTCTTGATCTGGAGTACTAGGTAAAGTACTAGTAGTAGGAGAAGATCAAGTACTAGTACTGCTGCTTTAAAAACTTTAAAAATATCATTTCCTATGAACAGGGGCCAGGACTTCTTAGAGAAATGGTTGATTCCAGGTTTGAGGCAGAATATATACAGCATGAGTCTTGCTGTGCCACCCAAAACTAATAATGGGATCATGTCGAAAGGATACAGGAAACAACATAAAAAAGCATCCCATTGGCCTGAAATGGAGCAATGTATGCATCAAAAAGAATAATTACAGGGGCCGGCCCAGCGGCACAGCGGTTAAGTGTGCACGCTCCGCTTCAGCGGCCTGGGGTTTGCCGGTTCAGGTCCCAGGTGTGTACATGGCACCGTTTGGCACGCCATGCTGTGGTAGGCAACCCACATACAAAGTAGAGGAAGATGGGCACAGACGTTAGCTCAGGGCCAGTCTTCTTCAGCAAAAAGAGGAGGAATGGCAGCAGTTAGCTCAGGGCTAATCTTCCTCAAAAAAAAAGAATAACTACGGAAATGAATTAAAACACTTCAAATATGAAAATCAATGCATTCATAATAATATTAAAAAGAAAAATCTCAGTTACTACTGGAGGTTGCTAGGACACCAATTCATTATTCTGAAAATTGATGAATAAAGGGAAAAAATCAAACATTACAGTAAAAACTATTAGAATCCTCCTCTCTTGTTCCCCTCCCGAAGAGTAAGAGAAGAGAGGAGGGTGGAAACTCAGACAGGTTTTAAGAACTTTAAACTTTACCTGAGGAGACTGGGATTAGGCGAACAGAACTGCCTGGCAGTAAAGGGAACAGGCTTGGGTGGGGAGGTAGAGTTGATCCCAGGTCCAATGGCAAGGTAAGTCTCAACTCCAGAGATGGAAAGGAAAGAGCTCTGCAGATGCAGCTGTAAGATGTCAGCTCTACAAATTTCTTGAGCAGAGGCAGTAGAACATAGAGATTAAGAACTTGGACTCTAGAGTCAAATTCCTTGGGTTCAAATCTAGGCTCTGTCACTTGCTACCTGTGTGACTTTGGAAAGTTTCTTAAGCTCTGCAGTGGTACCTCAGTTTCTAGTCTATAATATGTGGATAATATCACCTTCTTCAAAGAACTGTTGTGAGAAATCAATGAGTTAACAGATTACCTATAAATGACATGGAACCTTACCTTCCTTGTGGTCTGTATTAGAATAAAATAGCTTTGCAAACTCTAAAGTACTAGACAATACTGTTGCTTAATTGTCTTTTTTCTTTTTTTTAACCTAAAAAACTTGTAAAAAAATTACACCAGCACAGAGGAGTAGTATTCAGTCTGTCTGGTGGCAGGGGAGGGAAGGTAATGACAGATTTCCTAGAGAAGGTGAGTTCTGTAATATGACTACCAGTCAGACAAATGAAAGTAGAGGAGGGTACAGGCAGAAGAAACAATGTCATATAAAGTCATGTCTTAAATTTGGATCTGGAAACCTCTCTCCAACTTGGGATACCTCTGAAAAGAATCTCATTCCTTTCTAAAACAGCCAATATAGTTTACTAAGCTTCAGTAAGACTATCAAGATGAGTTATACAGAAATATCCACAGATATAATATCAGGTTATGTCCTACCCTCTATATGTAAAAGAGTCATGATCTGCCCACAATATTGTTCCTGCAAAATGTTCTAAAAGGAGCTTGCTGCTTATTCATGATAAATAAATGTACCTATACATGAACATTATTAGAAAAAAGGTAACATGCTTGTGTTTGCCACAGTCTTCCAAACCTTGAGAATGAGCTTATTTTTTGTTAAATCAGAAATTGTTCTACTGCAGGTAACAGGAATTATCATATTAAATTTCATTTCTTCAAATTTTAACAGTTCTGCTGAGATAGATAAGGGCAGATGCAGAACTCAGTTAGAGTGTCTACGGACACAGATTAATTTTCAGAGGCAGAAATCTCAAACTCAAAGCAAATAATGAAAATGATGAATAAAACAGCTGATATGGTTGGCTTAGAAGATTAATAACAATTTGAGCCAGGTGTCTCTTTAGAGCACCATTGACATGTGACTGCTCAAATAAATGGATATTCCCATCTCTACATCATTTAGCAGGAACAGTAAGTAAATGAAAACAAAGCTATCTAGATTCTTGTTTTATAAGAGTGACAGGACCCCTTAGTTACACCTAACTAAGGTTACATTACAGATCAAGTCTCAATTAAAGACATTAACAGTAACATCTGGCACCATGACTGCTACAGAAAAGATGCTCAATTTGTTAAACGAATGAATGAACAATAAATGAATAAATTATATGGCTTAGTGCAGTGTTTTCCAAATTACAAATAATAATCTGTAGCATCATGACTAGCATTTTTAGAAGAAATGAAATAGAAAATACAGTTTCAAAGTGAATTACATGTAGTAAGGGTAAAATACTACGAAACCTTTCTTTCAATTAAAGTGTGTGCATTTGTGTGTCTGTGTGTACGTGTGTGGTGGAGTACGGAATCACAGTGTACTATAGGGGTCGAAGTGTAAAAAGTTTGAAATACACTGGATTGATGGACACACTGGGTATGAATTCCAGCTACTTCCTAGCTTTGTAACTGTGGGTACATGTCTCAGTTCTCTAAGTCTCACTATCAATTGTAAAATAGAGATAACAATAGTACTCACCACATGGAGTTACTAAGGAATAAATGATATAGGTAAACCATAATAGTAGCTAACATGTACCTGGTGCTTATTAAGTAACAAGTTCTGTTCTATATGTATCACATCTAATAATTCACTCATTCCTCACCATTCTATGTAGTAATTACTACTATTATCTTCATTTTGCAGATGAAAAAACTGAGGCACATGTAGAGTAAGAAATACTATACCCAGGGTCACCATAGCTAGTAGGCAGCAGAGCCAGGATTCTAAGCAGACAATTTTGCACCAGGATCTGAGAACTTGCTCAGTATATTATACTGTTTAATACAATGACTAATACAGTAAATACACAATAAATGTCAGTTGTGCTGTTGTTATTAAAGATAGGTTTTCTTACAAAGGCATAAAGATACTTGCAGCCCTATGTTCATTGCAGCATTATTCACAATAGCCAAGACTTGGAAGCAACCTAGGTGCCCATCAAGGGACAAAGAGATAAAGATGTGGTATATATATACACAATGGAATACTACTCAGGCATAAGAAATGATGAAATCTTGCCATTTGTGACAACATGGATGGACCTTGAGGATATTATGCTGAGTGAAATAAGTCCGAGGGATAAAGTCAAATACCGTATGATCTCACTCATAAGTAGAAGATAAAAACAATGACAAACACACACATAGCAACTGAGATTGGACGGGCGGTTACCATGGTGGAAGGGGGTATGAGGGATGGCAAAGGGGGTGATTAGGCTCACATGTGAGGTGACGACTATAGTTAGCTTTTGGGTGGTGAACATGATGTAATCTATAGAGAATTCAAAATATATTACGATGTACATCTGAAAGCTATATAATGCTATAATCCAATGTTACTGCAATAAAAAAATAAAGATAGGTTTTCTGTAAAATGAGAACCTAATAAAAATTTGCAATTTTATGAAACATCCTGGGAAGAATTTTGTTTCTTAAAAAAGCCATCTTGGGGCCGGCCCAGTGGCGCAGCAGTTAAGTGTGCATGTTCCACTTCGGCAGCCCAGGGTTCGCCGGTTCAGATCCCTGGTGCGGACATGGCACCACTTGGCAGGCCATGCTGGGGTAGGTGCCCCACGTATAAAGTAGAGGAAGACGGGCATGGATGTTAGCTCAGGGCCAGTCTTCCGCAGTGAAAAGAGGATTGGCAGCAGTTAGCTCAGGGCTAATCTTCCTCAAAAATAAATAAATAAATAAATAAAATAAAAAATTTAAAAAACCCATCTTAAACAAAAGCAATAAATAGTGCTTTAATACAAAAAAAAGAAAAGGCTTTGATAGAACATTATTATTATTATTCAACTCTTAGCAAACTAGGAAACTTAAGTAATATTATAAAGTTATCTAATGAAATGTAATGGTGAAATGCTTAAAAAAAGCTTTTCTTATGAGATTGGAAGTAAGACAAGGATCGCCCATTATCAACACCTTCAATCAACATTGTCCTGGAGGTTCTAGCCAGTGCCATAAAATAAGAAATATACAAAAACTAACCATATTTCCGTTTAAATGAATTTTTTTTTTTAAGATTTTTTATTTTTTTCCTTTTTCTCCCCAAAGCCCCCTGGGTACATAGTTGTATATTCTTCGTTGTGGGTCCTTCTAGTTGTGGCATGTGGGACGTTGCCTCAGCGTGGTCTGATGAGCAGTGCCATGTCTGCGTCCATGATTCGAACCAACGAAACACTGGTCCGCCTGTAGCAGAGCGCACAAACTTAACCACTCGGCCACGGGGCCAGCCCCCGTTTAAATGAAATTTTTAAAAGATGCCCATTTACAATAGCAGCAAGAATTATAAAACAGCTAGGATGCAATCTAATAAAGACATATAAGATCTCTATGAAGAAACTATAATACACTTATTTAATATAAAATATTTCTAAGATAAATTGAGGAAGACGTAAGTAAACAGAGAGATACACCATGCTCACAGACTGGAAGAGTTATTACTGTAAAGATCTACAGATTCGGTAAAATCCCATTCAAAATCCTAACTCTGTGGGTATGTGTGTGTGTATATGTGTGTGTGTGAATGTGTACATAACTTGAGCTGATTCTAAAATGTATTTGGAAACGCAAAAGAATAAAAATAGCACAGATACTTAAGAAAAACAAGAAGATGATTACTGTGTATCAGTATTCACTGAAAGCTAAAGTAATTAAGATATGTTTTACTGGCTCAAGGATATACAAATAGACCAAAGGAACTGGATGGAGAATCCTACAAAATAACCATGTATATATGGACATTTAATTTTTGATAAAGGTGACAGTGCTGGGACAATAAGATATCTATATGGAAAAAAAAAGAAACTTGATCCTACCTCACATCATGCAAAATATTTAATTCCAAGTAGACTGAAAATCCAAATGTCAAAAGGAAAATAATGTGCCTTTCAGAAGATAATAAAGAAGATAATATCTTCATAATCTTGGGTTAGGAAAGGATTTTTAAAACAAGCCATGAAAAGCACTAATTATAAAGGAAAACAATAAAATTGGACTACATTAAAATAAAGAACTTTAAGAAAGTGAAAAGGCAAGCAAGCCACAGTGTGGGAGAAGATATATGAACACATACAACCTACAAAGAGCTCATATCCAAAATATACAAAATGTCTATACACCAATAAGAAAAAAGAACCCAGTAGAAAACGAGGTAAGAGACTTGAACAGGCATTTCACAAAGGAGGATATCCACATAATCAATAAACTTATGAAAACATGTTCAATTCTATTAGTAATCAAGGACATGCAAATTAAAACCATGATACACTATTACATATTCCTTAAAATGGCTAAAAAAAAAAAAGACTTCAAGTTAGGGAGGCAGTTTAGAAAAACTACCTTTCATGTACGTACCTTTGGTAGAAGTGTTTATTGGTACAATGACTAGGGAAAACAGTGTGTCATTATCAAAGTTGAAGAAATATCTAGGTATACCCAACAGAAATGCATGTGCAGGTGTACTGGGAAACAAATCCAAAGATGTTCATATCAACACGCTTTGTAAAAGCCCCAAATTAAAAATAACCCAAATATTCATCAACATAACTATAAACAGTATAATTCATACAATGGAATACTATACAGCAGTAAAGATATTTGAACTACTGCAACAACATGGATGATTCGTACAAACAACATTGGATAAAAGAAAGAAAAAAAGGATACATATTGTAGGATTCTATTTTTATTAAGTAAGTTAAAACAAGAACAATAAAAAACAGGCACAGAGGGGAAAGAGACATATAGTGAGGAGAGTACTGGGGTAGAAAGGAGCTTTTGGATCCTGGCAACATTCTACTTCTTGACTTGGGGGTGCTTACTTTATATTAATTCATTAAGCTATAAAACTGTGTTTTATGTACTTTTATCTAAGTGTTATATTTCACAATAAAAAGGTTGAAAATGGGGGCTGGCCCCGTGGCCGAGTGGTTAAGTTCGCGCACTCCGCTGCAGGCGGCCCAGTGTTTCGTTGGTTCGAATCCTCGGCACGGACATGGCACTGCTCATCAAACCACGCTGAGGCAGCGTCCCACATGCCACAACTAGAAGGACCCACAACGAAGAATATACAACTATGTACCGGGGGGCTTTAGGGAGAAAAAGGAAAAAAAATAAAATCTTTAAAAAAAAAAAGGTTGAAAATGAAAGATAGCAGAGCACTTTAGGAAAGGGAAATACTAGCAATGGTAAAAGGAAGGAAAACAAATATAAGGTGTGTGTGAGTAACTGCATAGGATATTATAGTTCAGTACAGAGATCTTATAGAGGAACAGCCAGAGAAGTCTAGAAAACTGGTTTGGAATAGATTGCAATAGATTGTATTCTACTGATAAAAGGCTACTGAGATCTTTAAATAGAACTATGTCTGGATCAAGGCAGTATTTTAAGAATATTAATCTCACAATGATGTGCAGGTTGCAACAAGATGGATGACACGGGCATCTAGGTAACAGGAATGTTAAAGATTGGCTGAATGGAAGTGAAAAGAAAGCTTAGGGAGCTTAGAGAGGGCTTGTTAACTGACTCAATTCCAGAGGGAGGGAGAGGAAAGTGTCAAAAAATGAACTCAAGGTTCTAAACCAACGTGGCTGTGAGAAATGCGGTATCACTAATAGAAAAGAGGAAAGCAAAAGCTGAATGAGGTACAAAATCAAAGGCATTAGTTTAAGAAAGGATGATGGGCGAATGAAGCAGAAATATTCCAAAGGTAGTTATTTAGGCGACAATGGGTAAGGGTAGAATGAAGAATTTGGGAATCATCAAAATATGGAAGAGCTGAAGCTATGGCAACAGATTAGAACTCCAAGGAGGAAGGGGATGTGTGGAGAAGCAGGAGCAGGTTAAAATTGAGACAGAGAGAGGGGAAGGTAGGTAAGAGGTCAGGGAAGGAAAGTGAGGTGACATGATCAAGGAAGAAATAGGTGGAATATAAACCCATGATTATGAGAAAGATAAGGATTTCGCAAAAAAGAGAGCACTGTCAAATGCAACACCAGTCAAAAAGTGTGAGGAATAAGAAAAAATTCAAAAGTCACTACCGAGAACAGTTTCAGTGAACTACTTAGAACAAAAATCATACTGAGTTAAAAATAGGTGACAGGTAAAGAAATAAAGTAAGCAGTATTTTATTGAGTAGTATCACTCCATTCAAGAGTGACAAGAGAAACATTTTGTAAGAAGAAGCAACAGATTTAAGCAGATGTTTATTTAACTAGGAGAGATTCATACGCATTTAAAGAAGATAAACATAACAAAGCTTTTTAAGAGAATTAACTGTAATCCAGACATACTTTCAAAATAAAAACTTCCATGAAAATTTTTAAAAGTTCAATATTTTAATTTTTCTTACGTGTTTTATTTTTATTAAGAAGAGAAGTACTTGCAATTTGCCCAAAGTCAAATAGTGAGTCAGTGACCGTGCTGACTTCCAACCTTACTACTTTTCCAAAGACAGAGTTCCCATTACACCAAACTACCTCCAGGAGAGAGGGGTGCAGGAAGAGAAGGATGGTATGAATCAAAATTGAACCTCAGTGCTGCTGCTGGCTTTTTCTTTTCTTTTAAAGACTGGCACCTGAGCTAACATCTGTTGCCAATCTGCTTTTTTCTTCTTCTCCCCAAAGCCCCCCAGTACATAGTTGTATAGCCTAGTTGTGAGTGCCTCTGGTTGTGCTATGTGGGACGCCGCCTCAGCATGGCCTGATAAGCAGTGTCATGTCTGCACCCAGGATCCGAACCAGCGAAACTCTGGGCCGCTGAAGTGGAGCACATGAACTTAACCACTGGGCCAAGGTGCCGGCCCCATTTTTTTTGTTTTGTTTTGTTTTATTTAAACCAAAGAAACAACAGGAGTCACAACAAAATCTTGGAAACAAAGAACTAACTAGATGTATTCTCACCAACCTGTGAGTGAGCACTAAGTTCCTGCATATTAGCAACCAGTTCCACTTTAATTTGGTTAAATACAGACCAAAGCCTATCACTGAAACACCTCATATTCTCATATCTCCACTCAGCCCTGCTGTTGCCTTCCCCCACCCCAAGAAGGGCATTTTACCCATTCCAAGGGCTCAGGTTACGCAATTACATTTGGAAACTGATTTTTATCAAAACCTGCTTTTCAGACTGTGATAAAGGCCAGATTTAGGAAACGGAGAGTATAGCTGCTCACTCAACCAAAATTATACTGACAACTAAGGCAATCTGGAATTTGCTTGGCTAAAGGGTATTTAAAACAAAAGGGATCTGTTTCAACTGGATTACTGGTTCCAACGCCCTGCTCAGGAGCACATTCTAAGTACTGACTCTACTCAGCTTCATAGGTTGCCACCATCTGAAACAAAGGCCTCAAGTGGTCTGGCAGAATTGAAATTGGGAATAGGTATCCTCAAAATTTCACTTGCAAACATAGAATTTAAAAAGATATAAGTAAAAATCACAGGATTTCTCCTCTACTCATATACTCCTCCTCCTCCACTGCACATACCACTATAAAAATCCATTTCCAGAGACCACACCTGGAGTTCATCAGTGGACATTTCTAAAAACAACATTAGTTGAATGAAAATAAGTGAGCAATTCACAAGATTGGTATGGACTAAATGTTTGGTAGTTATCCTTACAGGTCCTTGAATTAAAGATGGGAAAAAGACACAAAATATTACTGCCATTAACTGCTTAGGCCTAGAAACAAAAACGAAATGCTTCACAAATTACAACTAGCTGAAGTCACAGGAAATGAATCCAGGGAAAATGCTTGCCCTCAACAGGTAGGGGCAAGAAAATAACAATGCAGACCACTGTCCCTAGCTCCTTCTTATCTCTTACATGTGGGAATGTGAATTAGGAATCAAGTTCCTATTTGTGATGAAAATATTTTCATATTCATGCAAATTTACATTTTCCAATTAGAGAAAAGAACCTAGAAATCTATGGTTTATCCTATTTGGATTGTTACTGGCAACTTTTAAGGATTATCTTGTTCATTTAGGAAAAAAAGAGTTGATTAAGTCTGAGAAGTCTCTGAAAAAAATATAAATATACAGATATTTCATTAATAGACAGCTTGGACGCATGCACTATAGTTCTAAACAAATAAATATTTTTGAAGTTGGAAATATAAAGTAGATAATGATTCACTATTTAATAATTATTACTTCTTGCTTCAAATCATCTCTCAACATTTATCCACTGAGTAAATATTTGAGGGCTCCTCTGTGCCCTTCATGCAGCTCACAATAGCGCAGGAGATAAGACATCAATCTCATAACTTCAATAAAGAGCAGTCAACACAAAATTAGAAAGAGACGATATAGTAGGCAAGAGAAGTGAGTGATTCTGGAGCTATGGGGAAGCAGAAGGAAAGATTATCTAGAAGAGGTGTCATCTGAACTGGACCTTAGAGTAGACGTATGTCAAAGAGAATTTCAGCCAGAGGGAACAGTAAAGGCAGAGAGGCTTACTGGCTGTAGGTATTTAAATGTCTTTTAGATGTGCCGAGTGCAGTATCTGAGGCAGAGGGAGGTGAGGGAGTCCTCAGTGAATGCTAAAACATGCAATTCTGGAGTTAGATTAACTTGGGAGTCTTTTGCAGGGAGCCTGTAGGCATGCATGAGATTGCCAGAGAGCAGTGTATGGTGAGTGAGCAGACTCTGTAATAGATATCTTTTGGGCTGTCTGCTCACCTCACACCAGTTGTCTTTTCTTTGAGAACAGCCAACCTGCCTGTGAGGCACTACATTTATACTGCTAACCAAGTCGACTATAGCAGGGATAGATACTGGCTACTGCTAACTGAATGGGGAAAAAGACACTGGCCCAAGTTTGTTCAATGAAATTCTCTGTTCCCAAAATTTTGTAATGAGGACACAGGGATTGCTAGTTTCTGACAAGACTGGAACTATAAACATGACCAGTGAAATGGCCTTGTTCTAGATGCAGAGGATGCTCATCCATGTGGTGATGATGAGGGCTGGGGATGAAGTGAAACTGAGGTGCTACACCACAAGGCTCCATAAGGGTTAAGAGTACTCACTATGGCTCCTGAGGCTTAAATATGACTCCCTATAATAAAAACATACTGGTCTTAATTCAACCTGTAGACACTGCCCAACCTGAATAAGCCTACTCACTCCCTTTTTCCACCAAGAGTTTAACAGCCTTTGGAGTTCAATACCACTAGTTCCAACAAGTGACTCACATAGTATATAATTTTTTAGTCCCCTTATCACACCACCTGTCATCTGCCTTCCCCTCTAGACATGTTCCTGCTTGTAAGGATCATATGAAAATATGATGCTCAGAATCTAGTGTGACTTGATGAGCACAGATCAGAGACGTGGTCTATTCTCCCTACTCCCTTTTGTATACTATGTTTTTAATGAATGCAAATTGGCTCTATCACCTTTATGGCAGGTGTAATGTATTCGTGAAAGTATATATTATATGACTGCATAAAAGATAAAAGATTAATATTATTCCAGACTTGAGTTTACAGTAACTCAAACCTCTCAGTCTTATTTTTTTCTTTTGAGGAAGATCAGCCCTGAGCTAACATCTGCTGCCAATTCTCCTCTTTTTTTGCTGAGGAAGACTGGCCCTGAGCTAACGTCAGTGCCCATCTTCCTCTACTTTACATGTGGGACGCCCACCACAGCGTGGCTTGCCAAGCAGTGCCATGTCTACACCCGGGATCCAAACTGGGGAACCCTGGGCCGCCGAAGCAGAACGTGAGAACTTAAGTGCTGCGACACCAGGCCGGCCCCTCAGTCTTTTTTCATGTTTTGCTGCTAAGCTGCCTCATTCACATCCTGTAACGGTAAGCTGGGCCTTGATGCCAAATACTGCAAGACTTTGTTTATTGCCTTGTCTGGGTCACCCTGATGCTCCTGCCTATTAAGATGATGTAAGCTTTCCCTCCTAGCTTTGGGTCATCAACGGAAGCTCATAACCCACATTTCACATCTGTACTTTCAGCTTTTATACAAAATTGTGAAGATTAAGCTATACATGTGATCTCAGGCTGGTCATTTCTCTATATATCAAAAAAAAAGCAAGCATGGTGATTTTTTTAATATCAAAAATATTTTATTTTTAATGTTGTAGTTATGTTTATATATTTATAATTTCCCCCCAGTTTCATTGAGATATAATTGACATAGGGCACTGTGTAAGTTTAAGGTACACAGCATAAAGACCTAACTTACATATATTATGAAATCATTATATGTATAATGATTAAGAGGATGAGTTATGAAGTCAAACTGTATGGATCCAAACCTCAGCTTTTACATTTATTAAATGTATGGTTATATTGCCTCAGTTCCCTCATCTGTAAAATGGGGATAACAATACTACTTACATCACAAGGTTTCTGTGATGATTGAGTTAATACATGTAATGTGCTCAGTGCTAAGAACAGAGTTGATACATGTAAAGTTCCTGGCACATAGTAAATGCTCAATAAATGTGAGCTATTCTTATCACTATTATCATATCATCACCATTTTGTTGCCGGATACCCATCAGTAAAATGAGGACAGTGATTCCCCCTGAAAAGTACCTGTGAGGACTAACTAAGGATATATGAGAAAGTTCCCCATTTATTCTCAAGTTCGGGGTGCCTATGAAGAAGGGTGGTAGTTCACCTGAGTGAGCCTCTAACTCTTGCAAGCCTGGGGCCTACTGCATTTGCCTCCCTGTCAGGTACAGAAAAGCACCTTCTTTTAGTAGCTTCACGTATCTGGCTCTCCTTAGCAGCCTTGCTCATCTTCCTATCTACCTAGAGTTTTGGAGATTACTGCTTTGGTTAGAGAACCAAAAACTTGTTTATTGAGCTTTTGCAGTAAACTACCCTTTATGTTTTTTTAATTTGTTTTATTTTTACTATGATTATAAACTCAAAAGCAAAAGCAACCCCAACTTTGCATTCTAGCTAGTCACTATTTTAGCTGTACGGCAATCTCTCTGAGCTTTAGTTTCCTCATCTATAAATATAAAACTATTCATCTTACAGGACTGTTTTGAGAATGAAGAGAGAAAAATATTTAAAGGATTGCAGAGTACTAGAAATGAAGATTGGATCAACAAACGCAGCTGTACTTTATTGTTGTTATTTCTCCACCCAGGGGCCATAGCTCTTTTTAGAAGTATTTTTCATGAATTTGAGTTTAATTTACAGGCCTCTATCAGAGAGGTGAAAATACACCCAGTGCAATTACACCAAACAGTTAAACCAGAGTTATCAAAATCTCCTTTAAGAAAGTATGAATACACAAAATTGTCTTTGGGTTTATTCCAAGGGACTCCCAGGGACTTTCATTAGTGTAGCTTCCACCTGTTAAAATCTTGTGCTTCCATCATCACTCAATTAGAGGTTGATTTTGCTACTTAAGGTTTCATTGATAAGGATATTACCGACTTTGAGGGTTAATGTGTTTGTTACATATCTCAGTCACTTGTGACTTCTCTGATTATTTGGTCCTGGGGTTATGCAGTCATTCAATTTCAGAGCCAGAGACAGTTTTAGAAATACATACACTAGATCCTCATCCTCACTTAACACACGGAGAAACTGAGGTCCAGAGAATTAAAGTAACTTGCACATGTTTGCACAGCTAACTTCTACACTAAAGGTGCCTCTGCATTTCATTTGACCTTTAAATGACCTCTGTATCTCTAATACTCAATGACTGCTATTCTGGATCACATGACTGTTCATACCAAACTTTCTATTCTAGTAAATTGATGACTCTTTGCAGAAATTGAGAATACTGTGGAATCATCATGAATGATAAGGTGTTCAAGGCAACTTTCTGAATTTTAATATCAGAACTGAATATAGATGAGCCCTCAGAATCCCTATATAGCTTCACAATGCAATCCTTAAACCTCTTTTCTACCAATATTCTCTCTTTAGATGACTTCAGCCCTCCATCTATATTGTGATAATTCCCCAAAGTGTATTTTAACCAAAAATCTCCAGACTTCTATATCTAAACTGAGTATTTAAAACATTCTATTTGGCTTTCTAACAGGCATCTCAAACTTATCAAAGTCAAATAAAATTCCATGTTCTACTTCTATCTTGTATATCAAGACATTTCTTGGGTAACCTTCCCTATCTTACTAACTGAAACTGATACCCATTAGTTGTCCAAGCCTCAAATCTAGGAGTTATTACTTAATTCCTTTACTTTCTTTTATATTCCGTCATCCAAATCATCAGCAAACCCTATCAATTCTCCCTCCAAAACAGATCTCAAATCTACTCTCCATCTCTACTACTACTACCCCTAGTTTAAGATACCATCATCTCTCACCTGGATGACCACTCAGTCTACTAATAGTCTCCCTACCTCTCATAGGCTCCCAACAATCCATTTTCTAATCCATTCTACAAAGTAGTCAGGGAGGTCTCTAAAAATTCTTCTGCTCAAGACACTCTAATCATTTCCTCTTGCACATGACATAAAATCCACGGCCTATATAGAGCCCTATATGATCAGGCCCTAGCTTAATTCTCTGACCTCATTTAATTCTACCCTTCCTCCACTCACTAAGCCAAACAAAAGAAATAATCCGTTCTCATTGTCAAAAGAGCAATGTGTATCAAGGGAGAGGATTACAGAGGGCTAAATCACAATACATCAATTCAATTGCTTAACATCCCTAAATCCCACAAGGCAGTGCAGAATTATGAGGAAACCCCCTGTGTCATAAAGCACAGCTTGGCTATTAAAGAAAAAGGCTGAGAGTTTTAAAAGGTTTGAGGCATAAACTATGATTTTAGAATTACCTAGAAACACAAACAAACCACTTTAATAACTAGAAATTGTATCCCCTTCCATCTTCAGGCATTTAACTTTTTGTAAAGAAAACTCATCCAAAAAAGGACCTGTATTCAGAATACATAAAGAACTCTCAAAATTCAACAATAAAAAAGCAGACATCCCAATTAAAAAATTAAAAGACTTGGACACCTCACTAATGAGGGTATGTGGCTGGCAAAGAAGCACATGAAAAGATGTTCAACATCATTAGTCATTAGAAAAATGAGATACCACTATATATTAGATTAGCTAAAATTTTAAAATGACAATACCAAGTGATTGTGAAAATCTAGTGCAACTAGAATTCTCAGACATTGCAACTGCGAATGTAAAATGATACAACCACTATGGAAAACATTTTGGCGGGTTCTTATAAAGTTAAATATATACTTACCATATAACTTGTCAAGGCCACTCAGGTATTTTACCACAGAAAAATGAAAACTTAGGTTCACAAACAAACTTGTACATGAATGTTTATAACAGCTCTATTCATAATCACCCCAAACTAGAAATAATTCAAATGTCCTTCAAGAAGTGAATGGATCACAAACACACAAAGGAATACTACTCATCAATAAAAAAGAATGAACTACTGATACATGTAACAATTTGGATGAATCTCAAAGGCAGTATAATACTGAGTGAAAGAAGCCAGCTTCAAAAGGTTACATACTGTATGATCCCATTCATGTAACTGCTGGAGTGATAAAATTATAGTAACAGAGAACAGATTAGTGGTTGCTAGGGGGTTAGGAGTAAGGTGAGGGCACAACCACAAAGTAATAGCATGAGGGAGTTTTGCAGAGTTAATGAAACTGTTCTGTATCTTGATTGTAGCAGTGGTTACACAAATCTATATTCATAGAACTGTATACCCTTTGTTCAAAACCCCTTAATTTTGAAATGAAATTAAAAATCAAAGCACCTAATACTGCCTATCTAAAAACACTTTAATGCTTTAGTCACTAGGTAATCAACTATTTCACCAAGATCTAAGTAACAACACAATGATCATCTCAGTGAAAACATACACAACTTGCCCTAGGAAACCAAAAGAAACTTTTAGTCTAAAGTAGTGAAAAAGTCTGGGTAAGATATTAGTAAGACTCTACTTTTCCATTCATTAAGAAAAGTACAATTTCTGTTTGGAACATTCTCCCCCAAGCATAGATGGCCTGTAAGTAGAGAGAAGAACTTCTTAGAACCATTTAACCAAGGCCTCTCCCGCGGTAGTACCTGGCAGTTTGTAACAGGCTTCAGTAAGGCTACAGCACACTCTCCCTAAATCCCAGCAGCAGCAGTGTCCAGGTCTCCAGCTCTGAGGGCAACCTGTGCTCCTCTCCAGCAAAGTACATTCATCTCTCCAACATGCACAAGGGGAGGACTAACAGGAATGTGAAGAGAGCTCCCTTCTGCTCAACAGGGTAGCGGCATCCATTTATAGACCAAAGCTCTCTCTAGGGTTTCCCTTGAGTCTAGAACCAACCAATCTTTCTGTCCTATATGGGCCATAAACTTACCCCATACCCTGTCAGGTGGTTTTATACTGTCATGCCTTTGCTCATGCTGTTCCTCTGCCTGGGAGACCCTTTCCCACTTTACCAGCCTAGCAAACATTGACCGGTCTCTCATGATCGCTTCCTGATTGAAGCCTAATCTGATAGCCCAAATAGAACTAAGCACGCCTACCTCTGCACAACCTCTGTACCCTCCAGGATCGCTATCATTGGTACCTCCAACACTTTGTTGCACTTAGCTATTCATCTCCCTCTACTAGACTGTATGCTCCACGTAGCAGGGAGAGATTCTTGCTTTTTCTGTATCCCTAATATATTCCAAGCACAGGGGCCGGCCCGGTGGCACAGTGGTTAAGTTCGCATGTCCTGCTTCGGTGGCACAGGGTTTGCCAGTTCGGATCCTGGGTGTGGACATGGCACGGTTTGGCAAGCCATGCTGTGGTAGGCGTCCCACATAGAAAGCAGAGGAAGATGGACACAGAGGTTAGCTCAGGGCCAGTCTTCCTCAGCAAAAAGAGGAGGATTGGCAACAGATGTTAGCTCAGGGCTAATAATCCTCAAAAAAAAAAAAAAAAATACACACACACACACATATTCCAAGCACAGAGCAACCAGTAGTGAACATCAGTTGAATGAATGAATAGGGTAGCTTCTCTACTTGCAAATCAAAGTGCATAGTTTATAAGAACTCTAGATGACAAACCAGTGGGCCAGCCCAGAAACCTTGTGTCAATGCTCAAAGTTCAATACTTAGCTCCCTTCGTTCCTGCACAGTTCTAAGGTCCTAGTGAAAGAAAGACCAAAAAACCACTTAGTATGCTTTAAAGTGAAACCATATGTTCTAGGAGGGTGGAAAATGTAGTAGCTGCACTACCTTACCAAAAGACACTTTCTCTAGAATTCTGACCAGTTTAGCATAATGGGCCCAGAACACAGACATATGCATTACTGGATATTCCCATTCTATTTGACAAAAAGTGTTTGTAACTATTTCCATATATAAAACAATGTTCAGAATAAGTACGTGGGTCTCTGCATTCATCACTAAGACCACAAATTATGAAACTTAAACAATGCATATAAGCACTCTTTCACACATTTACACTCACACGATTTTACTAATGCAGCCAACAGAACCAAAAGGTCTACTTCCTGAGGCAATGGATCAATACTTTCATAAAACTAGGACTCCTTCCTCCCAATCCTCAAGACTCCCTAGACATTCATCATTCTCTTACTTTGGTAAGACTAATGGTTGGTGGAAATAAAGAACAAAGAAACTGAGTCCAAATATTTTTCTGCATATGACATATGACTAACTTTCCATATTAAAACTATTACATGGTGGGTAGTTTTTCTCTAGTATCGGGTTGGTAACCTCATGGCAAGCATTTCAGCGTACCTGCTTCCAAAACGCATGTGAGGATGAGAGCAGAGGTGCAGAGGGAGAATTAACATCTACATATTCAAAAGGAACCAAGAAACCTAACAGTACAATGCGATGGTCAGTTTCTTAAAGTACCATTTTAATCCAGGATATGGTTAAAACAATGGATGGTTGGACTATATCCAATGACAGGGGAAGATACTAATTGTGGCACATCATCACCTCACTCTCATGCCGCCACCAATCAAATAAAAGAGGTGAACGTGGCAGATTTTCTTGTCAGCAGCAATTAACAACTATCTCACGGCAAACTTAAAAAGCAAGAAGCATGAATGTATGTGAGAGTGTGTGCATGTACACATACTCTTATAACAATGACAAGAGCCAAGACTTCGTGACTAGCACCTACCGTATGCCTACCCTTTCCTTTCCACACTTCTTTCCACACTGACTCATGTGCACAAGTTTTGGGATTACATGACCACGGGAATGCTGCTTGCTTTTTTCTTTTTTAAATGACCAAACCACGCATTTGTTATAGAATGGTTGAAACTGTAATTGACATTTAATAAGTTATCCATAACTTATCAGCTCCTTTGAAAAACACAGCTAGGTTGCTATAGCCATCACACTGAGGGCACACGCTGAAACTTCACAAAAGGAAAACTTTTTGCTAACAGTGAATACGATGCTAACAGAGAAAGAGAGAAATGAGGTTTGGGGTCTCTCCACAGTTTTGCCAATTGCATTCCAGGACTCTAATTTTACTATGTTAAGAAAACTATTTGAATATTCTCTTTGACAACCATAAGCTGGAAGGGCAGAAATGTTTCAAGAAATGTCTACCAAACGTAGTAAGAAAACTAAAGAAATATAGGGCCCCAAAGTGAAAACAAATTCTATTGCCAGTTTTGGATAATGCTTTGGCAGCCAAATGTTCCTCTTCTCCCTTAAACTGCCCTCAAAAACTCTGTTCTAAGTGATGAATAGTTAGTATCTGTTAAGCCACTTTACCTCTTTATAGTTCAAAAAGAGGAGCTGGAGTTCAGGTGAGGAATTATGTCTGATTCACCTGTGTTCCCAGAGTTTAGAACACAGTAAATGCTCAATGAATGTCGGCAACATAAGTTAAAATGTTATACAGAGAGATCAAAATAATGAGCCACTGATATAACCTTTCAACTCCCAGAATCAGGGAGACTGAAGAAAGCAGGGCAATGATTAGCATGCTAACAATATTCCCAACTTTACTACTTCTGAGAAGGCGCTATGAAGCATGGCCAAGGCAATTGTCTTGGCGTCTATTTATTTACCAAAACACATGAAAGGAGATAAGACTAACTTGACTACCCTTCCTTTCATGACCATGATTTAACTTGTGTGTTCACTTACAGCCCATCCCTTCTCCTTTTTCTTCCAACCAACAAAACTGTAAAAGACTCTCTTAGGGAAAAAACCACAAATTTTTCAGGGACCTCCTCATTACTAATTATTTTCATTAGCCCAGGAACAGAATATTAGCAAAGCAATTGGTTGTAAGAGAAGGCTCAGCAGCCCACCTCACTGGTTGTACAGCATTTTCAAGGCTAAATTTCCAAAAAGCCCCTCCCTGACTGTTGCCCACTGAATGAAGGCAATTCCTGGGGACTTTTCTACTTGGAATACACACAGCACCAGCCACAGACTCACCCAAGAATCCTCTCCTTCCTAATCTCCCTAAATTTGCTACTCTTTAAAACTCATTTCAATTTCAAGGCATGATAAGCACGTGCTGGGTACTGTGACAGAGGTTCTCTTATTTAATTCCTACAGCAACCCTGTGAGACTGGTATTACTATCCCCTGTTGTACCTATGAGGAAATTGAGGCTCACAGAGGTCAAGTGACTTGGCCATGTGACAGTCAGGCTGCTGAGGCTCTTTTCCAACACTAGGAAGCCTGTAGCAAAGCAATGGATGCAGCCAAGTTTTTATGAGCCATCTGGGCAGCAGGGGACTAGTCCTTACCATATAGACCAAGGGAACTGCTCAGAGTCCATGGAAGCAGCAACAGGTTTTATTTTTTTGGTTTGGTTTGGTTTTAATGCCTAAAAATCCTACAGGAATTTTGTTTGGCCCCAATGACAATCCATGAGGCCCACCAGCCAGTTGACTCCTGACCTTCCATGCTTCTCATCCTAATTAATGCAAGGTCCTTGGATCACAGTGTGAGCATCAAGACCCTGGTTAGAGTTAGCAATGACCTTTACATCTATCAGGCTTTTCAAAATATGTAAAACAGCTGTGCACCGGGAACGCCCCCAAACTCTCAACCTTGAAATACGAGTAGATTCATTTTTCGTAATTACGGCGTTTTTACCAAGTCTTTGGGACATGACTTTTTATGTGGCTAAAAAATATTTGAGGAGCAGCCTTTTTTTTCAATTGCCCAAGAAAACCACCGAAGCATTCCAAAAGAAGATTCTTACAAATGGACTGATCCCCTTGGCTTAAAAAGAAACTCCAGTAGCAGAGGAGACAGAGAAAAAAGAATGATCTGAAAAATTTAGGGGGGAAGGGAGAATGTTTGGCTTCCATACTTGTGCCTCTGATATTCTTTTGTTCTCTCACTTCATTGTATTAAAGATGCTAAATCAAACACAATTGCAGCAATGTTTGTGTGTGAAAATGACAAAAGCAATAGGCTAAAATCCCAACCTCATCTTGAACCCTGAAGACTTTTATGGCTTTTCCTTCACTAGGCCCTCCCTCTAAAGCACATTAAAGACCACATTGTTCAAAAGGGTCATGGTAGGTTTCATACCCTATTTTAATACAATGTAAATGTTAACTGAATTTCCAAGTTTTGTTAGTAATATTTGTATCTTTCTGGAAAATGCCCATTAAAAGAACTTGATCCCTTGGTTTAAATATTAATACAGAACTACAATGTATCAGAGAAGCAAAATAACGGTTTCAAAGAGGCACTGTTTCTGATGATTAAATTAGATTTTCTTTTTATATATCATTTTCCCCAGAAAAGGGGTACAGGTTAGAGATGGGTTAAAAATATCCAGACGATCTTGTGAAGTGTCTAAGTATTCTCTTGAGCCTCAAAAACCGTCCAGGAGAGTATGTCAGATCTCAAAGCAAGCAGCATAAAATAAATTAAACTTGGGGCTCATTTCACATGATAGTCTCTTTTATCCTCCCTTATTCCATTTGCATGTTTACAAGTCACATTATGGAACCCCCAGCTGGTTTATGCATTTAATCCTGGAAGATTTCAAATTCGGAGAAAGATATTAGAAGTTCTTTATGATTCCATCTTCCACAGCTGTTACCATCAGTTGTCATCAATACTTTTGGGGGTTTAGTGGAAGAGAGGTGGCAATGACTCCATTACGCTTTCCAACTGCCATAAAGAATTTACATCATATGGGGCTGGCCCGGTGGCACAGTAGTTAAGTTCGCAAGTTCTGCTTCTTGGCAGCCCGGGGTTCGTGGGTTCGGATCCCGGGTGCAGACATGGCACTGCTTGGCAAAAGGCCATGCTGTGGTAGGCGTCCCATGTATAAAATAGAGGAAGATGGGTCTCCCTCAACAAAAAGAGGAAGATTGACAATAGTTAGCTCAGGGCTAATCTTCCTCAAAAAAAAAGAAGAAGAAAAAAAAGAATTTACATCATAAAAGTACCTACTGAATTATTGCCTTAGTCTTCTAAAAAAGGATACAGTAAAACAGGAATGTTACAGTTGGGCTTGGGAAAAGGGAATTTGAAAAATGAAAATCTGGGCTGGAATAAAAGAACAACAAACTTGGTAGTGCTTTTAAAACATCATTTCTAGTGGAATTGCTCACTTTACCAAGCTCAGGTATCTCTGTTTAACACCCATATAATAGGCATTAAGATGCAGCATGATATCACAAATTAAGTGTATTTCAAAATGAGACCTAGGATTTTCGCAGATTTCTTGGTTACAAGACTGGTTTCAATGATCTCAAAAGAACACACTAAGAGCATCTGTTTAGCTCAGTTGTTGAAGTTTCAAGAGCCAATACCAGCTGTTGGGGGAGGGATTTCACACATGTGTTACTCAAATCCTAACCAAATTTTGGTTTTCTGGTTCCCTTAACGATGCTTCCAACACCAATAAGGTAAAGCAAATGTTAGAATAAAAAAGAAAGAAACGAAAAGGAGAAAGAAAGAAGAAAAAAAGATTACTCAATGCTTTGATGCATGTGACTAAGACCAAAATGATCACCCTCTCCAATTCAATACAGTATTAGCATGAGGACAAAAGGCGTTTAAAAACCAATTTGGTGTTATTTCCAGTGTGGATTGCCTAATTCTACCAAGTTGAAGAATGAGAATATTCTCAACATTAAAATGGCACTCAAGTATTTTTTCTCTTTTAAGAGCAATCTGATTTTCATAAGGAATTCATTTGGTGGCATTGTTTTGGTTTTAGCTGTCTGTCCTGCCGGGCAGGGGCCGTGCACAAGGGCTGCATCTATCTTGAAGTGTGCACAATGGCCTCTCTTGCGGCTCGCTCTCTGTTATTGATCCTTACAGATGCTCCAAGGCCCTTCCCCCACCTTTCTCCAAATCCCAACCCCCCATTCTGAAAGATAGCTTAAGAAATAAGACTTCCTGCCTAGCGACTGGCAGGGCTGAAAGACCAGATTGTATGACTCCACAGATCAGGCCTGCCACAGTGAAAGCTTGAATAGAGTTAACCCTCTCTGAACTAAAACAAAACATTTGTATGCCCAGCTGTGACAAAGGTTAATTTAAATGGACAAGGGCCCAAAATCTAAAACCAGGCAACGCTTTTTTACAGTAACATTTTCACTGATCTCTTTTGTAAGCAGTTTGATTTTGCTTTTTAAGCTTCCAAAGACCTCCTTCAGATGGGATAATTAATTCATTGTGCTTTACTAGAATTTTGTATGGAAGATTCAGGAGAAAACTTTAAAATTCACTTCCTTGTTTTTATAAAAGTTCTTGTTTCAGTACTGTAAGTTATTTTCTGCCACTGAACAGCTAAGAAAAATCAAAGTTTCAATACTTAATTAAAAAACAACTGAAGAACCTTCTGTTCAACCATTTTTTCTCTTTCAGAACTTGTGGACTATATATCACTAAGAGATTCAAGCTGATTGGAAAAAAATCCAGATCTTCCAGAGCTATCGTTCCAAACTCATGTAACCACTGCTCTGGTATCTCTGCCTATCCCTAAAATTATATTCCAATGAATCCAGAGCAAATTTTACTTTATAAACTATTCCTTTCTGGAAAAGCTAGTATATCCAGAATAGTTTAACAGAGAATTTTTGTGTCTATTAGGGGAAGGAGAAGAAGCTCTTCAAGATAAAAATAACAGGTCCTGCATGTAATTGATAATTTCTACAAACTTTGTTGCTTCCACTAATTTACAACAAAAACCAATGAGGTAATTCTGGCATACAAAGTGCTGGGAAATAAGGTACAAGGGAGAATTACTATGAAGTGTTACTATAAAGAAAGAATGTTGTTAGAAGAGGGAGTCCCAGTTCCCTAGTTTGTACATGCTCAGAGGGAGAATAAAACTGCAAAGCTGCTACGGCAGATGTTAGCCACGCTACAGGGGCTGGGAAGCTTTCCTAGGACTAGCTATTTCATAGGTTCATATCCTAGAAATTTACCAACTACCTCAAAGAGTTTGAAACTTTTCTGGCTATAGCTCAGCAGTACATGCCTATAAGAAACCAAACTCTTGGCAAAACCTTTGACTCTATAAACACAGCAAACAAACAGAGCAAATTTCTAATACTAAGATTCATCTTCTAGCTGTTTGTTTAGTTGTATATGTCTCTCCTGGCCCAAATAATAAAGTTGTGGGGAACTGGAGTTTCTTACACAAGTAGGAGCCTATCTGCAAATATATGAATCGCAACACTAACTAGTTGCTATTAATGAAATAGAGAGAGAGAGAATGAAACTAGCCATTTTAAAAACAACCTACTTAAAAAGAAATTAGCAACGGCTTAGTCTTATACCCAAAACTGTAAAGTATCTAAGTTCCTCCAAAGGGAATGAGGCTGCCTTATCAACGGCCTCATGACCCCAATACTATCTATAATTAACAGTACTAAATAAGGCTTTGGCAGATGGTGAACTGGATTAAGGAATTTAAAATATAAACAAATTCTGTCAAGAGGTAATCAGAACAGTTTTTCACAATGTAAACTTTACCAAAGAAATGTGATATAAAATGAAGTTTAAGATTTTAAGTCACTATAAAATTTAAATACAATTTTTCTCTTTTTTCTGCTTTTCCCTAAAAACCCCAACAATCAATTCACTACAGTTCTCCTTTGCTTTTCTCTATTCCAAAACTTTTATAGCCAATTACTATGTACAAGAAAACTTGTTGGCTGAATTCTGCCAGGACACAAAAAAAGGAATGGACTGCCTCCCTCCTCCCTCAAGGCTATTATTTGCTCTAAACCTTCAAAGAAAATTTCTAAACCTTAGATTTGGGCTCAGACTTAAACAGTCAGTTCCCTTACCTTCCCATGTCTCCATTTCATGCTTCTCAGAGTCTGGTGAGAAGTTCTATTTCAGCCATGAAGAAACAGAGATTACAGGACAAGTCCAGCCAGATGACCACCCTTCCGACACTTGGCCAATTTCTCTCTCTTAGCCGGGACTACGACAGTCATACTCACAGGTCAGTTTACAAGCCGGTCATGTGATTAGAAAGTTCAGGCGCTAAGGTCACAACGTGTATGGAGTTCGTTTATTACCAAAGGTTATCTAAGTGGAACTGATAGACTTATTTTCTTTAGTTAACAATACTGCCTAGCATGTCTCTCTGAAAACTATTATGGGAACATTTAATGGGAAATACTCCGGTCTTCTTTAAGCTGAGATTCTAAAATTAAAAGGCAGCATTGTAAAAGGACTTGGTTTTCATTTAATTTAAAAAGAGTTCTAGTATGTGGGTTTTTTCCTCCCCTTCTTTCTTTCAAGAGCTATTCTATACTACATTCTTCTATACTCTGGATTAGAAAATTTAGAGTTGAAACCTTTGGCACAAGGAAAAGACAAAACAAAAACTCCCTGTTATGCATGTGTTTGGCAGGGGGTAGGATTCCCTGCTTTTTGTCATCTAACAAACAATGACAAGGCAAATTCTTCTGAGAAAATTAAAACATGGAGCTCTGAGTTATTTGCAGGGTTCACTTTAACTCTGGCTCTCAATTTCCATGCTACGGTTATACACACTAATCTGAAAGAATGTGGAGAAAGGAAACTGGGTCTGCAAAATCCTTTTAGAAAGCAAAGGTTAGAAATTTCATCCCTTGCCCCCAGCCAAAAGCTTAAATCTTTAAAGTAAGCTTCCCGCTTCATTCCTTTAAAACTCTTAAGATCTTAAGCAATCATTATGCTGTCTCCCCCTGATTCATGAACCATACCAGTAGCACACGGCAGACTACGTCATACTGGGTGTGCATGTACACACTCAAACCTTGCCACTGAGCTGCAGAGGCTGGTAAATCTGAGCCATATGCTAATGACACATGATGTCAAACATTCAGCTGTCCATTCAGACATCAGAACACAATAACAGGGCAAGTTCCACTTAGAAGGTGGGATGGCCCAAAGAGAGACCGATTCCCTGGGAAAAATGCTTTTAACTGCACAAAGTGTTTCATTCTCTGAAATCTCCCTTTCTCTCTAGCCTAGCCTTGGGAATAACTTAAAGGCCAAGCACATTTTATAGCAGTGTTTCAGGGGGGAAAAAAAGACCCTTTTTGGGATGGGAGCAGAATCTGTCACTTGGCAGCCATATAACTGAATGGCAAATATTGCTAGCACTGATACTAGAGGGCTTTTCCAACCAATAGAGAGCATTAGGGTCATCTTAAAAAGTAGGGCCTGAAGAGAAAGTGATCAGTGATTTAAAGAAGGAGAAAAGGCTATAATTTGCCTAAAAATAAACGTTCTGCCACTGCCACCACACACCTCACTCCAACACAAATACATCAAACAGCTTTCCCACTCTCACCAGACAAGAGATTAATAAAGATTTTCTTAGTCCCTGTGGAATTTAAGGTAGTTCTTCTAATTTTAGTAAAAAGACTATAAATAGAATGCAGGGAAAAAAGTTGAGCGAGAGGAAAGTCCACCAGCAAAAAGCTATTCAATTGAGAACACAAATTCAAAAGGCAGCTCTCTGTCTCCCTGGAGGATACAGGTTTATCTGAACTCAGGAACCTGCACAGAACAGGGCTGTAGTAAGCCTCCTTGCTTTACCGCACCAAGCTTTGGAGGAAAAGATGAAATGGGAAGCCCTTACTCTGGCTCCCAGTATCAAGACTGAAGAAGAGCCCTTGATTTTTAAGGGCGGGTCTTAGTAATAATGCTTGATGTACCCATAAGCCTGAGAACAAAGCTATAACATGGTTTAAGAAGACAGAGGGGCCGGCCCCGTGGCCAAGTGGTTAAGTGCGTGCACTCTGCTTCGGCGGCCCAGGGTTTTGCCAGTTCGAATCCTCGGCGTGGACATGGTACCGCTCATCAAGCCATGCTGAGGCGGCATCCCATATGCCACAACTAAAAATACACAACTATGTACCGGGGGGCTTTGGGGAGAAAAAGGAAAACTAAAATCTTTAAAAAAAATAAAAAAGAAGACAGATATATCTTATCCTTGGATATAGAGTCATATTTCTTCAGCATCCTCAGTCCTATAGGTTTTTTGAGAGCCCTATATAGATGCTACTGGAAGGAAGGGGGAAAGAACATGAATATGCACCTAAATGATCATGTGAATGCAAAAGACAAACTCTAAATCTTAACTAGGGCTCCTAGTAAGATTGGTAAAAACAATTACAGAGAATAAAAAGCATTTTAAAAGATTAAAAGGATTCCTGGAATTTATGAGTGGGAAGGGGAGAAAAGAAAATAAGAAATCAGCAACATTTCCTACTTACTAACTTGGTAATGTAGAAAAAAAAAGAAAAATTCTCCATCCAACCAACATCTGTACTATTTGCACACTGTATATAATAGAATTCAAAAGTTGAGTCCAAATTATGAATGGCAGAACCTTAGTTAACGCTGCAAGAGACTGGTTCCACTTCCATTTTAAAGATGGGGAAACTGAGGCCCAAGGAAAGGAAGAGGCAAGAGTCATCAGACCAACTGAGAAAAAAAAAACTAGAGTTTGTACTCTAGTCCCTCATTTCTTCCATTATACCACATATCTTGGACAGAAAAAAATAAAGCCTCTTTTTAGATGTCACTATTCAACATCATTTCCCATCTGTTTGCTTATTAAATGGCAGCTTTCAAGGAAGACTGCAGATTTTGAAGCTAAAGGGTGGTAACAAGATGTAATATGCTTAGTCCTTCAATGTAAAACAAAAGAGAGCAATTCTAGTAGCCACACAATCACGGAAATCATTTCAGCCTTATTCACTTTTAAGAAGTTTTAATGAAAGTCTGATGCAAAGTAAAAGCCATGAGACCACTCTGATGGAGGGGTACTGGTTAGAAAACCTCGCTCCATTTTAGAAAAACAGAAATATGCAGAAAATGTTTTTTAAATTCCTTTTTAACCTTGCAAACCACAAAAAACAATAGCCCAAGGTCTCTGGTACTCTGGTAGATCCTTGATACAGACATTCTCTATGGCAAGGAAAAGAGTTTAATTCAACTAAACAGGAATAAAGAAACATAGCCAAGTGAAGTCCCTACTACCCGGGACTAACAAGCAAACCTTCTGAGCACAGAAAAAGAACAAGAGCAACAAAGAACATACTTAGATATGATTTCCAGTTTTGCCTTGTATTCCCGGAGTTGGAAAGGGGAATTCATGGTTCAGGAAGTAAAAAACAAAAACAACTCAGAGTTGGAAACTAAAAATATTCCAGAAACTGGGATTATTCATCCAATTCTACAAACATCCATTGAGTCTCCTATGAGCTAGGCACTACACTGGCTGAGGCAACAGAAATGAATATTATGGGATCCTTGCCCTAGAGGTGCTCACCATCTGTTGACCTCTCCAGCCTCATTTTCTATCACTCCACACTAACCCACTTGTAGTGCAAACACACTAAACAGATAAATGACAATGAGATGTTACAAGTGTTGTAACAAAGGTGGGTACTAACTTAGGGAACTAAAGATGAGGGAACAATTCATTAGAATGGAGTGAGATGCCACGGAGAGGTCATTTTTGAGTTGAACCTTGGAGTTCTGCAAGTAGACAGGCAGGAAAGGTATTTCAGGACTTGAAGGAATGGGCAGAACTGGGAAGATCTCAAAAGACTTTTCAACGTCTATGCAATAAAGGCAGGAATTAAATCTGCATGCAGAAGAGTTAACATGATTGGCTATGGGAGAAAAGACTACAGTGTGTGATTTAAGAATAGCCTTATATACAACAACCAAACGTAAATCCTTTCTTTGGACAAAGCAACTGTAAAAAGACATTTTTGAGACAATCAAGAAATTTAAAGATGGTTGGATATTTAATTAGATTAGTTTTCCACCCACAAATTGAAGAACTTGGGAAGAGTGAGCTCTCCCTCCATTAAAAAAATCTCCATAATATCCTAGAAAAGATTTTGGTATGAATTTTTGAAATATCACAATAAAGAACAGATTATAATATGAATAAATCAGTCCCTTTTGAATGAAAGAAAAAGAAAAGAACGAGATATACAGTATACAAACATTAATGCAGCCAACTATTTGTCTCCTGAGAGGTCTGAACAAGGTGGGACTTATTCATCCCATATGGCACCTCTCCTGTTTACTTCTTTCACATTGAAGGTCTAGATCAGCCCAAAGATTAATGCCAGTGAATGTTGTAGCTCTGAATATAGCAATAGATCAAACTGATAAGTAACTATATACAAATGAAGTAAAAAAGATCAAAGTAGTAAAAAGCAAGACTTAGTGGCAAGGCAGTTGGACAGAAAACCTTTCTCCTTTGGTGTCCCTAAAAAGGAAGACCATTTAAAGCCCAGTAGTTTCCAGACGAACTCTGACCTCAGCCCTGGACTTATCAAGTTGTTTCATTTTCTGTCTATCCATCTGCCTGACCTAGGGAGGAAAAAGTCAGATGATACAGGGAGAGGCCTCTGCCTACAAGTAACTCAGTTCTGTGTAAGTGAGGCCTCTGGGCAAAGTCCTGCAAGATAAAAACCTCCAATAACTGTGGCATGATCTCACTGTACCCACTCAGTGGTTCCCAGGCACCAATAGTATAAAGGTTCACACTCCCAAGGCCCTTTACAATCCAGCCCCTGATGATCTCTCCAGCTTCATTTACCACCACTCGCTGTAAGCACCCATCACTCCAGCCACACTGATCCACTTGTAGCACAAGTATGCTAAACTAATCCATCTGCCTGGAATAACTCTTCTCACTACTTCCTTATAGCTTCCACTACCACTTACTCATCTTTCTGGACTCAATTTAAACATCACCTCCACTGTGAGGTATTCTAAGACTCCATCCTCCCAGCCCTCAAATCAGACAGAGTCAAACCATACCATTCTTCCATGCTGTCTGGATCCCTAAAATATACCATGACAATACACGTTACCATGCTATTTTTATTTTATGGTTCTATCTTCCTTATTAATCTGAATGTACCCCCAAAGAGTCAAGCCTTGGTAATCCAGGATCTAGCCTTGGGTTTAGCACACAGTAGACATTCACAATATGCTGAAGCACTTGGAAGGCTCTTGGTGCATGTGCTGTGTGGGTAGCTGGTGTGCAGTTCTTTTATTAAACTTAATGATACAGTCATATTCTACTTCATTTTCACATTTTCTAACTCTTTCACCTTACTTCAGAGGAGGTTTTTTTCCCCTAGACAAACTCCACTTCAGAGTCCTTTATGTGTCAGGCCCTTTGTTTCATATATATTTTCTGATTTGTAAGCCTATCTGACACTGAATCTTCTAATAATGAAGGCTCAGTACTGGTAGTAAAAGATTTCTGACCGATATGCCCTATTTGCTGAGTTTCTATACTAGTATAGAATTGTATGTTGCTGATGATCTTTCAATTAAGATATATAACACATATTTCCCACTAGATTTCAAGCTATATGAAGGCAGGGACTGAGCTCCCTATTCTTGTTTACTACTGTATCCCCAGTGCCTGGCACAAAATAGGTGATCAATGAATATTTGTTAACTAGAGGAAGGATGAAAGGAAAGAAGTTGCTTCAGAGAGCAGGAACATGGGACAAGGAAAGAAAATCTTTTAAGAATACAAATATTCACAAAAAGATTGCCCTAGGCCATTCCTGCAAAGCCAAAACCAGTTCACCCAGCCTCAACTCCAACTCCAGTAAATCCTACCCATACACAGAGCTCTCTTCTAATTGAGGCATTGGGTGTAATAAATCTGAAAACTCACAGGACCGGCTGTAAACCGGCCAAGTGGCAATCCTACCCGTAACCAACTCTGTCCTTCCTACTCTACTAGAGATTGAACCTGACTCTCTAAGGATAGTCAAGAGGAAAAGGGAAGGCAATAAGGGCTTAATAATCTTACTTGGGGGTAGAACCTAGCTTCAGCTGGCAAATGGACTGATTTTTATCAAACAAAATATACATCATTCCAATCTGAGTCGTCTACACATGGCAACTGAGCCCTATTCTGGGTCAAGAAGTCACAGATTGCTCCCCTGAGCCTTACATCTCGATATCCAGCTACTTCCTAGGCTTCTCTACCTATCATAAGCACCTCAGACATGTTCTCCCTTTAAAATCTGCTCTCTTTCTGGGCTCCCTGTTTTAGTGAATGGCCTCAACCACCCAAGCCAAAAACGTGGGCTTCTTTCCTTGACTCCTTCCTCCCCTTTGATCTCACCCACATTCAACTTGTCCTCATTCCTGTCTTTTCTATCTCCTTGAAAGCTGCTGAATAAGCCACTCTCTAACCAAAGATGGAACAATTTGAGTATCCTTAAAAAAAAAAAAGTACAATTAACTGAAACAACTGTTTAAATCCATCAGTTAATAATGACTCTAAAAAATTAATGTGTCACCATTGAAGGATGCTAGTGAACCAACACAGCATTTTGAGGATTATTAAACGAATGGGAAGAATCCAGTATTTATTCTGCCTTTCCTAGATGAAATATACCACAGGGTAATAAACAGCAATAGAAAAATGTCTCTTTACAGAAGCATTTAATAAAAGAACAAGAAATACTAGAATTAGAATATTACTATCAAATAATGGATGCTAGATATTATCAACAGCTGACTCTACACCCTCATGAAGTAGTCTTGCCCAAAAAGTTGAATCTAAAGGTGATCAAGGCCTATAGATCCAATTACTAAAATAAAAGAATTAAGAATTCAAAGAAACACATTCATCTACATCACAAAGATGCAATCAGTAGAATCTGGGCTGTGGTAAATAAAACAAGACGAATCACCCAATTCCTTAAATTAAATTAGAAGGAAAAAAAGATGGAGGAGAAATCTATAAAAAAATCTTTTAGGGGCCAGCCCGGTGGTGCAGCGGTTAACTTCGCACATTCTACTTCTTGGCGGCCCGGGGTTCAGTGGTTCGGATCCCGGGTGTGGACATGGCACCGTTTGGCAAACGCCATGCTGTGGTAAGCGTTCCAAATATAAAGTAGAGGAAGATGGACATGGATGTTAGCTCAGGGCCAGTCTTCCTCAGCAAAAAGAGAAGGATTGGCACTAGTTAGCTCAGGGCTAATCTTCCTCAAAAAAAAATCTTTTAGAGATACATACTGGAATATTAAAGGATGAAACAATATGATACCTGAGATTTGCTTCAAAATATCATGGAAGGGGAGAAGGTGGGTAGAGGTATGGGTGGGACAGGATTAGCCACTGGATGATGATGGTTATTGAGGCTGGGTACATAGGTTCATTATACTACTTTATGTATTTCTATGCATGTATAAAGTCTAATAATATAAAGTAAAACAAACAAATCTTCCTCAATCCATACATTTATTTTCATCTCTACTGTCCTGTTCTTGGCCTCCATTACCCCTCATCTGGTTTATTTCAAGAGCTTCCTTATAGATCTTCTTGTTAACTCCTATTTTTTTCTACATCTCTTTTCTCCACTCCTGTCCCCATACCTACCCCCAAATCACTCTGGCTACTTTCTAAAACTCAAATAAAACGATGACATTCCCACTTAAAATCTGTCATTGCTTTCAGAATAAAGCACTTTCCCAAGCTTACTAGGGCCTTCCTGATCAAGCCCTTGTCAACCTCTCCATTCTCTCTTCTCATATTTTCAATAATCTCAACAAAGATGCTATTTACAGTTTCCTAAATGTGCCTTTGCATGTACTGCTCCTTCTGTCTGGTTAGTTTCCACGAATTAGTTAATTCTCAGCTAATTCAGACATTAGATCTTCTAAGAAATCTTCTCCAATTCTTCCCTGCCGTAAAGGTTCCAATCCTATGAATTTCTACAGTTTCATCCCTTTGTATGCCTGCCTGCCCATGGATCTGTGAGTATTCCAAGAATAGGGACACAACCTGATTCATCTCTGTATTCTTGGTACCCACCCACAGAACCTAGTACAGAATGGGTACTTGATTCATGTTTGATGAATTAAAAAAAAAAAAAGGCCTAGGCTTCCACGGAATCCACAATTCTACAGAAACAGCTAACTATAATAAGAGGCAGCCTGAAATTACATGCTTTGGAGCTAGACAAACTTGGAATCAAATACCAACTACACAACTTACATGAGGTTTTGTAAATTTCAGCAAGGCACGATCAATTCTGAGCTCAGCTTCCATATCTGTTAAATGGGAACAGTTACTCCACAGAGATAGTGATTAAATAAGAATAAGCACACAGATCCAAGTAACTAAAATTATCTTTAACAACACAATGCAATGCTATGCTCATACGTCAGTGAGAGAATTTAGCAAACTCAAGGACCATTAGGTTTGCACCCTCACTCTCCTACTGGCAGCCTGTCCAATGCCAAAGGCCTTGAGCATCTCCCTACCAACAGGGGCAATCTACCACTGCTTGGCAGGTTGAGGAAAGGGGGCATTGCTTCTCTGCTTCTTTCCTAGTACCCGATGCCTCTCTGCGTATATTCACTCATCTTTCCCTCTGGCAAATCCTGAAATATGATCCAATTCAGGGCTTTGGAACTCAGATTTTTGCCAGCTTGACCTTTAAACATGTTGACTAAAGGGAACAGAGATATCAGAGGCTGGGATACGTATTCTAGTACAAGGTACAATAAACCTTCTACGCTGCTCCAGGATATCTGGAGCAGGAACTCAACCCCCACTCTCTCATGTGCAGGATTCTTTTTCCTCTACAGAAAAATAGAATAAAGGGTAAGCTAGCAAGTCCTGGGGTTACACCCAGGTTCAGATTTTGGAACTTCCTTTTACTAGCTATGTGACTTTAGGTAAAACGGCATAATTTCAGTCTCAGTTTCCTCATGTATAAAATGGGTTAACACTTGCCTTGTAGAGTCTCTGTGAGAACTGAAAGAGATAATCTTATGAAAAATGTTCAATACAATGCCTGGCATATAGTAAATTTCCAACAAACTTATAGTTTATATTATTTAGAAAAATGTTTCTTTTCTTACTATAAAGTAATATATGTTTAGTAGGGAAAAAAAAAACCCAGAGAACGAAAAAAACCGTAAAGAAGAAAAAAAACAGTTTTAATCTCACTTCCTAGCTAGAACCACAAGTCAGATTAGTCACATTTTGGTGTACTTCTGTCATCTTTTTTTTCTGTGTGTATATATTCTTTTTACAAAATTTGAACATATTACACATAATTTTCTCTCGTCTTTTTCATTCAGCATATTATATTCTCCACTGTTATTAAATATTATTTAAATATTATGTAATCTAGTATATAATATAGATATATAACATATATTAAATATGTATTATATAATAATATCTTTAATAACTATTAGTAAAGATTCTATTTAACAGCAGCAAAGTATTCCATTAATGAATGTTGCATAATTGAAACATTTTTTTGCTGGACAGTTGGGCTAATTCAAATCTTTCAATATTTTAGAAACATCTGTGACAAAAAACTTTACATATATTATTAATCTTTGACTCACTCAGATTAGTTTCTTAGAACATATTTGCCAGAAGTGGATTACTAAGTGAATTTAACTTTCTCCTAAGTATTGCCAAAACATCCACCAGAAAAAGTGTACCAAAAGTTTAAGAGTGCCCAATTCATGTGTTGGCCTACTTCTCATTAAACTATCTGTGGAGGCCATCTGGCAGCGCCTTATGGTTAACCTTGCTGATGGTGAAGCTGATTCAGGACACCGACCATTATCTGGGAGAGTGGGAGGCAGATAATTCATAAGGAAGCTAGATAAAGAGCTGCTATTTTGCGAGAGATAAGGTGGGGAGATTAACTCTAATTGGACATTTCAAAGAGACCAATACGAAGCTGAGGGAAGAGGTGCTTTTGACCCCAAATAACTTTCCCTTCTGAATCCCAGGTTAGGGTGTTAGTTTGGGGTACCACCTGGAAGTGTCTCCCTCCTGCCCATTTAGTCATTTAGCATTCATTCAAACTTACTAAAAGGAAGAAGGAGGCAAGTATAGTGGGCTTTGAAGTTAAACATGTTCAAGGTTCCAAAGTAAGAAACAGTAAGTTTCTTCATCTCTCTGAGGCTCGTTTCCCTTACAAAAAAATTGGGATCAGGCCATTTTGGTTGAGAATGTATGAATACTTCTCATATTATTAAGTACCTATCATAGGCCTGGCAAACTTAGCAACAGTTATCAACTTCCTTTCTCCCAAGCATAGTGAGTCGTATTCTCCATAGGCATCTTTGTCCTCAAGTCCATCTGTGAGACAGAATGCTTGCTCAGACCTAAGTGTGGGAGAAATACCCCACAGTAGCCATCAAAGACCACTCTCCCATGGAATGATGGTTGCCAGAGTCTGGGAGGAGGGAAAAGGGGGAAATAGGAAGTATTAGTCAAAGGGTACAAAGTTTTGGTTATACAAGATGAGTAAGTCCTAGGGATCTACCATACAGCATAGTGCCTATAGCTAACAAAACTGTATTGTATATCCAAAAATTTGCTACCTTATGTTAAGTGTTCTTATCATAAATACTAATAATAAATAAGAAGACAGGGGGAAACTTTCAAAGATGATAGGTTTACGGCATAGACTGTGATGATGGTTTCACAAGTGTATACTTATCTCTAAACTTATCAAGTTGTATACATTAAATATGTACAGCTTTTTATGTCAATCGTACCTCGGTAAAGTGATTAAAAAAAAAAAAAAAGACCACTCTTCCTTCTTTGTTCCAAAATTAGAGACACAGAATTCAGCATTCTGAGCAGGTCAACATTGGACAATTCCTATTTTGTGCAAGCCAGGGGTAGGTGGGTCAAGATGAGTGAGTCAAGATCCTGTCCTTGAGGAGCTCAAGCCAGTGGGAGAGACAATGACATATAATCTTAGAAGAGGGGCAAAATATAAGGTGTGTTCAGAAGAGAGGTGCTTGTCTTAGCTGGGGAAGGAGCAGCTCACCATTGTGTTCTTGGTGTCTAGTATATATTTGATTATTTGATGGACTGAATGGCAAGTCTGGAAGGGCTTCCTGGAGGAAGTGATATCTGAGCTGTACAGCTATATTGCTCAGCTAATCGTATCCCAGAGACTTTTGCTTTTGGATAAAGTTTCCAAATAAAGCTAAACAAAGAATTAAAACCAGATGTCAAGTAAGGAAGGAAGGATTTCCACTTGCTGAACTGGACCACTCCTCTCTTCTGGCCCTCTTTTAGAGACCACCTAGATTCCCAGAAGTCGACCTTCATTTGGAATACAAGGAGTGAATTATGCAGACCCCTCATAGACCTCACCCTGGACTCAGCTGTATGAGGACAAAAAGTATGGAAAGAAGACAAAGAACCAGTCCCAGGCCTGAGGAGAGACCAAAGACTTCCAGGAAATGCTTTCCTAGGATTTGCCCAAGCACCTTCTCTTGGTAATGCTGCTTGGACTGAAACACAAGCATCTTCGCAGGACTTAAATGGCACTGCAGCCAAAGGGAATATGATCAGGGCTGTGGGCACAGGGAGCTTATGTCTCAAACTATGCATTAGTAAACTTCTCTCTTCCAAGTTACTTAACTGGGGTAGCAGATGGGTCAGTTGCAAATCACATCAATGCAACAATCTGCCCGCCAAGAAATCATATCCTTAAAAATTATCCAATTTCAATGATAATTCTTGTACTACAGAGAAGGCAAATTCCTCCATGTATCCTATCAGTGTCAATGCAAAGAAGTAGTTTTGGGGATTTTTTTTTTAATAGCATCTTCCATCACACACTCATTATATAATTGGTAGAACATTTTGAGAGGTCACTTTGGGCATTATGTATTAAAACCAAGCCCATCCTTTAAAATGCACATACCATTTAACGTAGCTATTCCACTTCTAGGAATGTATATCCTACAGAAATACTTGTGCAGTAATGAGAAAATACTGATTGCAGTACTGTATATAATAGCTAAATAAATAACAAAATAAATTTTGCAATCAATAGAGGAGTGGCTAGGGGCCAGCTCAGTGCTCTGCTCCGGTGGTCCTGGGGTTCACAGCTCAGATCCTGGGCACTGACCTACACACTGCTCCTCAAGCCACGCTGTGGCAGTGTCCTACATACAAAAGAGAGGATGATTGGCTCAGATGTTAGCTCAGGGACAATCTTCCTCACCAAAAAAAAAATTAGAGGTGTGGCTAATAAAGCTATATAATATATGTAGCTATTGCAAAGAATGAGGTAAGTCTTTAATGTACTAGCATGTAAAGAAGTCCATAAAATATTGTTAATGAAAAAAAAAGATCACTTTGATCCCTTTTATACAACAAGTATAAAAACTTAAGTATATGTAAAAAGTACATAAAATGCAGTGCTGGCCCTGTGGCCGAGTGGTTAAGTTTGCGCGCTCCGCTGCAGGCGGCCCAGTGTTTCGTTGGTTCGAATCCTGGGCGCGGACACGGCACTGCTCATCAAACCACATTGAGGCAGCACCCCACATGCCACAACTAGAAGGACCCACAATGAAGAATATAGAACTATATATTGGGGGGCTTTGGGGAGAAAAAGGAAAAAAATAAAATCTTTAAAAAAAAAAAAAAAGTATATAAAATGCAATGGACCTGCAAATGGACTTCCGCCTCCAGCCAAGCTGGAGTAATGGGAACCAGATTTGGCCTCCTGACTGGGGAAACTATGGAACTGAATAAAGTATATAAAAAAATGATTTTCAGGTATTGGCCTTCAGGTGACAAAGTACAGCGATTCCTGAGAAAGGGAAAACAAGGCAAGTCCTGTGAATGCCCCACCTAACTGCCTAGAGTTTCTGAAGCACAAAAAAGGAGAACCCAGTCCAGCGGGTCTTTCCGAGTTGAGGATTCAGAGCTGGGAGTCCAATAGGTCAGGGTGGCGAGAGCTAACAGGGGAAGGGGCTAGAAAAGAGAGGGCTACCGGAGACAGCATGACCGAGATCCGCAGAGGGTTCTCTTGAATCTTCAGCTGAGGATGGACGAGTGCATATGTGTAAGGAAACTACACAAGGCTGGGGAAAGAACCACCCAAAAGGAATAGAGGAAACGATTTTCAGGGCTCACATAGGGCCAGGAATAGTTCTTGTTCTCACGAGCCAGACTGGAAAACTTTGAAGATTAGAGAATTTATTTCCTGAAGATCCTGATTAGTATTCATATATCCCCAACCTCTGGCCCTCAGGTATTCCCCCAAAGCACTGATTGGTTTCTCAGATTAGCTACTTGCCATATTCAGGCCATAGAGGTTAGAAGCTAAGACAGGTGGTGATGGTTGGTTTGTGGGACGAGAGATGGATAAAGTCAGCAAGAGCCAGTGAGGCAAGTCCAACAGGTTGAGAGAGTAGATCCTAAAAATAAACTTTGCCCCAGGCTCATCTTGCCATAGACAAAATCCATTGCTGTAAGCAGAAGTCTCCTTTGCAAATTAGCTTAGCACAAAAATGACTGTAAAGCTAACAACACATAACCCCTTTTCAATGAAGTGGTCAGCACACTGAAATTCCCCCTTTCTTCTTGGATGCTTTTCAAGCCTCTAAAACTCTGCCCAGAACAGACATTCACATTTACCAAGTCACCTTTGCAGGAGACACCCAAATGCATTAAGGCAATCCTTTTGAGCCTATTCCTGGAAAACAGCTCTTCACAATCTTACTTGCCCTTTTGGTCCTAATGATGTAATTATGAATTCAATGTCTAGTATTGCCCTTTTAATGGTGTTTACTCAGTCCTGGTGAAGTTCACTTTTCACACAAATAAGATACTTGGATTCTATTGAATTTCTCTCCTCATATCAAGTTAATGCCAAGTTGGAGAGCTTAGATCCTTTACCATGTAACACTGAGAATTTTCAGAAGAATGTAGTATAAGAAATTGTTAAACTTCCAGGCTAAGACATGGCATAGAATGCAGTGCCATTATTTTAATAACCTTATTTATTTATTTATTTTGAGGAAGATCAGCCCTGAGCTAACTACTGCCAATCCTCCTCTTCTTGCTGAGTTATTTTTAGTGAAAATAACAGGTACTTGCAAAAATAAGATAGTTAAGAAAAGAAAAAAATATTTGGGGCAGAGGAGAGAGGAGGAGGGCAGCCTGGTTCCAAGTCTATAACACAAAGTAATCATCACCAAAAGGGCATGCTGCTTTGGTTTTTATTATCTTTCTGAATTAAAAATTCATTCTTTTTTCTTTTGCCATAAAATGTGTCAACAGCTCATGAAACAGGAATTTCATGAGCTATAAAGGAATTAATCACACACTCAAAAAAATCAACTGGAAAAGTTTTAGAACAAAAAACAAGGGAATATATACATCTTTTTTACTATTGGGGGAGGTAAAGTCTTTCTAACCATAACATAAAACCCAGATATCATTACGGAAAAGATCATATCTGCGTTTATATAAATGTCTAACTCTGGAAGACAAAGACACTCACACACATGCACATTAATATTTACACACTGGGGCTGGCCATGTGGCCGGGTGCTTAACTTCACGCGCTCCACCTTGGCAGCCAGGTGTTTCGCTGGTTTGGATCCTGGGCGCAGACCTAGTACCACTCATCAAGCCATGCTGAGGTGGCGTCCCACATAGTAGAGCTAGAAGGGTCTACAACTAGAATAGATAACTATGTACTGGGGGGCTTTGGGCAGAAGATGAAGGAAAAAAAAGACTGGCAACAGATGTTAGCTCAGGGCTAATCTTAAAAAAAAATTGCATTAAAAAATATATATTTATACACATAAATAAATCCTACAAATCAATAAGAAAAAGGCAAACAAATCCCCCAATGGGCAAAGAATATGACCAAAGATGCCCTAATATGGTTATAGTATGACTAATAATGAAAAGGTCACTAATAAAAACTCAAATTAAAGCAACTATTATACACCATCTCTCATCTATAAAATTGACAAAAAATTTAAAATGCTGAGAATATTTCAGTGTTAGAGAAGGTTTGAGAAGATGGGTGTGTTTATGCAACGTCAGTGTTTGATATATAGCTTAAATACAGCTTACACTATTTATCAACATTTAAACTTTACACATACCTTGACCCAAGGATCCTACTTTTACTACTCTTACAGAAATACGCACACATGTTCACAAGTTCTATGCTTAAGGATAATTGAACATGTTACAATTTCTAAAAGTTGGCAGAAACTCAAACATTCTGCAATACAGGAAAAGCCAAGAAATGGGGAAATACTTAAGGAGATAAGAAGCCAGATGTTTTAGACCTTACCCAGGCACTTTGCAAGACTCATTCTGGATTTCAGTCAGGCTGTCGTCAGTCAGTCATTCAGCCAGTCCCTCCCTCCCCATTGCTATGTGCCTAAAGCGAAGTCAGGGAGTAGTAAGTAGGCAGGCAATCCATTCCTGGCCACCTGCACAGGCCTCCCCTGACCACCCCTACCAACAATTTGGACAGAATTTCTAGCACAACAATGCAGGCACTTCTCCTGGTGTTAAGATCCTTATGGAAATGGAATAAAGGGCAGCAAAGTACATCCTTGGGGCAGGGGGCCGGAGGTAAGAAGGTAGCACATGCTAGCAGTGATTTTTAGAGAAATGCATAACAATCTGTTGATTTCACAGGACCAGTCAGACTATCTCAAGTGCAAGACACACTTTCAAGGATTAACTTATTAGTTAGCTACTCCCCCTTGTGCTAAACCCACAGCTGAAAGCCAAGTGGTTGATCAAAACCTGCTCAACCGGACAGCTGTTTCGAGAGTCCAGGGGACCTAGGCTCTAGGTCCAGGCTTAGTATGAGAAGGATAATAACAATCTATCCCCCGTGACACCTGGAATAATTTTTTCCCCAGAGTCGAGCACAGGACCTGACACAGTAGGTACTTAGGAACTGTTTGAGAAACAGGGCTGATCCTGCTTGCATGACACTGAGAGTAAAATTTTGCACTGTAGTATCTCATTTACCTCACTCTAGACCTGACTCTGTTAAAAACTGAGTTATTTTCTTGTTAAATGAAAAGGATCAAGACATATGACTCAAGACTTTTTATTCCTGTTCAAATGTTGTGTAACGAGATGCTTAGTTTTAGAAAACACAGTTGTGTTTTTCAAAGGCTCCCTTCCCTCCTTAAGGCTCTTTACAAAAAGAAAATTCTCAGAAGTATCTGATAACCTGTCGGCTGTCACCATCTTCCTGGGCATCATTTGAGGTACAGACTCACACCTGAGAGGCAAGTCAGGCTCTTGTCAAATCACACAAAGTAATATCTACATTCTATCTGGCGTCCTCTATTATAAAAGATGCCAGAGGTGAAAAGGCTGTCTAGGAAGTTCCTGTCACAGCTGGGGTGCCTGTTTTAGTCAGCTGCTACCTAAGGCACCACCTTATCATCCTAGGAGATCAGGTCTAGGGGAGGGCCACAGATCGCAGATCACAGAAATATCTGTAGCAGCCCTCTAAAATGTCAAGTATTTGTTTCAGGAGAAAAGACAGATATATAACAATACTAAAGAAATGTACAGGCGTACTGTTTTGCTAACAATATTAATGAAATATCAAAGGAAATCATCTTAGCTTTCACAACTAGTTTTGAGGATTCCAGATTAGCCATTAGCCTACATAAGAGATATCTCCCATGGCTGCAATTGGCATATTCTACCTGGTTTTTGTTTTGTGATAAATATTTTCATTTTTCTATGTTGTCTTTTACATAGCCAATTTTAGTAGCCATAAACACAAACTCAAGTGCTGGACATTTAGATTTTATTCTTTTGCTACTATATGTTACAATGAAAGTCTCTGCACTTGTATGTTTTTACAGAAAAAAATCTTAGGACTGGTTCATGAAGTTGGAGACTGTAGAAAGTTTTATGACTATGGCTCCATATAGCCTTGTCAATTCTCCCAAGAGATCAGATCCACCCACAGTCCACCAGCAGAGGGCAGCATTCCCCAGACTAACAGGGCCTTAGGATGAAGACACCAAGCACCGGGAGTGGAGAGGAAAGGGATGGTCAGAAGACAAAGGCAAAATCCACAGGGCAGTGCTAACCAGGCTCCCAAGATCTGGGAGGTGTGATAGGCCCTGGCTCCTGCAGGACAACCGGGGATTATCCAGAACTAGCAATATCCAACACTCTGGCACCATGATGGAAAACTTACCTCCCCTTAAAGAGGTGTAATACTGCTATATTGGCCACAGAGACCATGTAACTTGGATCCTGCCAACAACAGAGATGATTGGAGCCTTACCCTCAGGAAGACTAAAAAAGGATAGCATTATGCTGTTGGCCTCATTTTGGCAGTTTGTTGAAGGGAAGAATGGAAAGGGCAAGCACACTTATCCATCACATATGCCCAAGTTCTTGTTTTCTCTCTTCTTGGCTTCACCTTAAACTGAGCTGGAGGCAAGGCAGGGATACTGTAGACAGCAATGAGGTAAAATGTAACCAGCAAGCCAGAACAGTTAGGGAATAGGCCTAAGAAAATGAAAACAGATGTGGCTGAAATGTCTCACTGTTTATTTTAGATCATCAAGCAAGTGAGTCATCCTAAATTAATCTCAACTACAGCTTGGGTTGCTCTAATATTGCAGCTCTTGAGAGCCTCAATAAATGCCAAATCCTTACCTATCAAAAGGTTGAAAATGACTTTTAATTTGCCAGCTATTCACCACTACCCCACAGTAATATGTTAACATCTCTCTGGAACATTTTGATTGATACCATAGCCCACATTACAGAGATAATAATGCAGCATTGATGAAGGTGGGAAAACAGGCTCCTTTAAGTCCTGATGGCAGGGGAGAGGGAGTTGGCAGGGAGGTATTTACCACTTTTTGGGGGAGGGGAATTTAATAGCACCAAAATCTAAATCTACAAACCCTTTCATTTGGAAATTCCACTTGTAGTGTCTCATGTTGCAAAAGTACTTCCACGAGTAAGCAAACTATTATGTAAGGATGTTTGCTGAAGCCCTATTCATAACAGAGTAGATATACAAGCAATCTAATGTCCACTAACAAAGATGAATTAAACTAATCCTGGCATATCCATTCATGCAAACATACAAATGAGATAGATCTATAAATCCTTCCATGGAACAATCTCGAACAAAAATTAAGCCAAATAAAACAAGCTACAGAATGAAATAAGTATATAATGTTTGTTTTTAAAAAACTGCATATTTTGGAAAGTCTGGAAGAACATACACTAGATTACCCAAGTTCAAATTTTGGCTCTGCCACTTACTAGAAGTGTAACTTTACACTTAATCATCAAACTTCAGTTTCCTCAACTATAAAATGGGGAAAAATAGTATCAACTTCAAAGGATTATTTCATGGATATATATAAATATACACACAAAATAATTTAATTGAAGATATACATAAGGCAGCACAGTGCCTGGCATAAAGCAAATGCTCAGAACACTCAGATTATGATAATTATTATTAATTACTATCATCACCACCTTTGGGAAGTTGTAATTAGGGAGCTGATTGATTTACCAAGTTTTAAACTTCATATATGAAGAATTTTTCAAAACAAGCACGTGTTACTTTTATACTTAAAAGATTTATCTTTATACTCAAGAGAAATGAAAACATATGCCCAGACAAAAGCTCGTATGTGAATGTTCATAGCAGCATTATTCATAATAATCAAAAGTCAGAGAGAGTGACGTCAGCATCATGGTAGAGTGAGCTGTTCCCTTAGGCTCTCCCCTCTAAGATACAACAAAAAAGGACATTCATTAAACAACAGAGGACATTCATACAACACAACAGACGTCTGAGAGACCTATGCAGTCATATGTCTGAAGGTGGGGGTGCCGGATCCCCCAGGAGGCAGTGGAAGGAGGTAAGCAGATCCTCTCCCCCTCCCCAGTGGCAGCGATCTATGGGACAGGACAATGCATGGTGGCCAGCATGGGACTATGAGAGGATAAGGGAGAAAAGGCAGCCCTCCGCGGAAACGCTTTCACTCTCAGAGTTGCTTCCCAGCCCACAGGAACACTCCACAATGAGGCAGCTAAGTCACTGCGGGGGCACCCTCACCAAGCTGAGCAGCCCAGGTGGCCTGCCAGTGAGTGTAGAGGCAGAAGGCGGGTGGGAAAGAAAGCACCCCTTCTCCCCAATCCCACCTGGCATACCAGCTCAGCTGGTTGGTTAGGGGAGGGGATCCCCATGAGAGCGCCTGCAACTTGGTGTGTGAAGCAGCAGCAACCAGATGCAGAGAACCATATTGGTACAACTCCCAACAGGTAGGCACAACTGCCAGGGGACACGGCAGGCTCAGAAAATACAGCTCCTGCCCCTCCCCTCCAGTGGTGGTAGGTGGGGTCTGTGACCAGATACTACCACTGCACTGGCAAAGGTCCACACCATTGAACAGCATGAAGAAATACATTAAGACTCCAGATCGGAAGGAAAATGACAAGTATCCAGAAACCAATCCTGAAGTCACAGAAATTTACAATCTAAATGACAGAGAATTCAAGGTAGTTACTCAACAAGTTAGAAGAAAACTCATAAAGACAGTTCAATAAACTCAAGAGTAAAATTAATGAGCAGAGGGAATTCTTCACCAAAGAGATTGAAACTCTAAAAAAAAAAAACCAAACAGAAATGCTAGAGATGAACACAATGAATGAATTTAAAAAAACAATCTGGAATCCTTTAAAGAGCCAACATAATGGAGGAAAGAATTAGTAATTTAGAGGACAGAAATATAGAAATGTTTCAGTTGGAGGAGGAGAGACAACTAAGACTAAAAACAAATGAACAAATTCTCTGAGAAATATCTGACTCAATTAGGAAATGTAACATACGGATTATAGATATTACAGAGGGAGAAGTGAGAAAGAAAGGAGCAGAGAGCTTGTTCAAAGAAATAATAGCTGAGAACTTCCCAAACCAGGGGCAGAAGATGGAATTTCATGTAAATGAAGCCAACAGAATTCCTAATTACAACAAGACCTTCCCTAAGGCATATGTTAGTAAAACTGGCAAAAGTCAATGACAAAGAAAAAATATTAAGGGCACCAAGGTAGAAAATGATCTACAAAGGAACCCTTATCAGGCTTTCAGTGGATTTCTCAGCAGAAACGTTGCAAGCTGAGAATGCAATGATATATTCAAGATACCTAAAGACAAAAACTTTCAGCCAAGAATACTCTATCCAGCAAAACTATCCTTCAGATATGATGGAGAAATAAAAACTTTCTCAGATAAACAAAAGCTGAGAGAGTTCATCATCACTAAATCTCCTCTACAAGAAATGATCAAGAAGGCCCTCATACCTGAAAAAGAAAAAAAAGAAAGAAAAGGTTTACAAAGCCTAGAGCAAGGAGATAAATAGAGAGACAAAATGAGAAAATTGCAGCTCTCTATCAGAAGAGGTTAGCAAAAAATTTTAACATTAAAGATAAAGGGAAGGAAAGCATCAAAAATAACTAAAATCACTTCATTTTAATCACAAACTCACAACACAAAACGGGATAAGTTGTGACAACAATAACTTAGATGGGGAAGAGGTAAGGGATGGAAACTGTTTAGGCTAAGGAGACAAAGCCTATCAAAAAATGGACTATCTCATCTATGAGATCTTTTATACTAACCTCATAGTAGCTGCTGAACAAAATATCAGAAGAGACACAAATGATAAATAAAGAGAAAACTGAGAAAACCATCATAGAGAGTCACCAAACTGAAATGGCAGTTGGAAATAAATGGGATGAAAAACAAGGGAAAACAAGAGATAAAATGGCAATATCCAAGCCATCATATATCAATAATTACTCTAAAGGTAAATGGATTGAATTGTCCAATCAAAAGACAGAGAGTGACTAGGGCCAGCCCCAGTGGCTTAGTGGTTAAGTTTGGCAGGCTCTGCTTTGGCAGCCTGGGTTCAGTTTCCAGGTGCAGACCTACACCACTTGTCTGTCAGAAGTCATGCTGTGATGGCAGCTCACATACACAAAGAGGAAGAAGACTGGCAACAAATGTAAGGTCAGGGTGAATCTTCCTCTGTGGGAACAAAAAAGAAAATGACAGAGAGTGGGGCCAGCCTGGTGGCACAGTGGTTAAGTTCAGACACTCTGCTTTGGCAGCCTGGGGTTCACCAGTTTGAATCCCGGGCACAGACCTATGCCTTGCTTATCAAGCCATGCTGTGGCACACATCCACATATAAAATAGAGGAAGATAGGCATAGATGTTAGCTCAGGGCCTATGTTCCTCAGCAAAAAGAGGAGGATTGGTAGAGGATGTTAGCTCAGGTTTAATCTTCCTCAAACACACACAAACAGAGTGGCTGGATGGACTAAAGAACAAGACCCAACAATATGCTGCCTCCACGAGACACATCTCAGCTCTAAAGACAAACAGAGGCTCAGAGTGAAGGGATGGAAGACAATACTCCAAGCTAATGGCAAACAAAAGAAAGCCATACTTACATCAGACAAAGAAGACTTCAAGAAAGAAAAGCAATGGGCCACAAAGAGGGGCAGTATATAATGATAAAAGGCACATTCCATCAAGAGACATAATACTTATGGATATAAGTACACCTAACACAAGAGCACCAAAGTACGTAAAGCAACTATTAACAGACCTAAATAAAGGGAGAACTTAACAGGAACCCAATAATAGTAGGAGACCTCAACCTCTAATTTACATCAATAGATAGATCATGCAGACAGAAAGTCAACAAGAAAACAGCGGAATTAAATGAAAAACTAGACCAGATGAACTTAACAGATGTACACAGAACACTCTATCCAAAAACAGGAGAATATGCACGTTTCTAAAGTGTACATGGAACATTCTCAAAGATAGACCATATACTGGGAAACAAGTCGAGCTTCAATAGATTTAAACAGACTGAAATCATATCAAGCATCTTTTCCAACCACAATGCTACGAAATTAGAAATCAACTACAAGAAAAAAGTTAGGAAAGTGACAAATATGCAGAGACTAAACAACATGCTACCAACCAATGGATCAATGAAGAAATTAAAGGAGAAACCAAAAAATATCTGGAGAGAAATGAAACTTTAAATACATCATACCAACTCATATGGGATGCAGCAAAAGTGGTCCTAAAAGGGAAATTCATAGGAATACAAGTCCACCTTAACAAACAAGAAAAATCCAAGATAAGAAATCTTAAACTACAACTAACAGAACTAGAAAAAGAAGAAACAAAGCCCAAAGTCAGCAGAAGGAAGGAAATAATAATTAGAGCAGAAAGAAATGAAATAGAAACAAACAAAAAAACAGAAGAAAGGATCAGTGAAACTAAGAGCTGGTTCTTTAAGAAGATAAACAAAATTGACAAACCCTTAGCCAGACGCACTAACAAAAAAAGAAAGAAGGCTCAAATAAATAAAATTACAAGTGAAAAGGGAGAAATTATGACACCACAGAAATACCAAGGATTATAAGAGAATACTCTGAAAAACTACATGTCAACAAATTGACAATCTAGAAGAAATGGATACATTCTTAGACTCATACAACCTCCAAAAAATGAATCAAGAATAAATAGAGAAGGGGCTGGCCTGGTGGCACAGCAGTAAGTTTGCACATTCTGCTTTGGCGGCCTGGGTATTGTCGGCTCGGATAACAGGTGTGGACATGGCACTGCTTGGCAAGCCATGCTGTGGCAGACTTCCCACATACAAAGTAGAGGAAGATGGGCACAGATGTTACTCAGGGCCAGTCTTCCTCAGCAAAAAGAGGAGGATTGGCAGAAGATGTTAGCTCAGGCTAATCTTCCTCAAAAAAATAAGAAAAAAAAGAAGAAGAAATAAAGAATCTGAATAGCCCAATCACAAGTAAAGAGATTGAAACAGTAATAAAAAACCTCCCCCCAAATAAAATTCCAGGATCAGATGGCTTCTCTGGAGAATTCTACCAAACCTTCAAAGAATATTTAATGCCTATCCTTCTCAAACTATTCCAAAAAACTGAAGAAGATGGAACACTTCCTAACTCATTCTATGAGGCCAACATTACCCTGATCCCAAAATTAGACACGGACAACACAAATAAGAAAAACTACAGGCCCATATTGCTCATGAACACAGATGCAAAAATCCTCAAGAAAATCCTGGAAAACCAAATACAGCAATATATTAAAAGGATCATACAGGAGTGATGTCACCATCATGGTGGAGTGAGTTCTTCCAGTGATCCCTCCCCTCCACCATACAACGAAAAAGACATTCATACTCCAACAGAGGACATCCACACAATACAAAAGACATGTGAGAGGCCCATGCAGCCATACATCGGAGAGTGAAGAGGCTGGAGCCCCCCTTGGAGGAAGTGGAACAGGATAAGAGAAAACTTCGCACCCTCCCCAAAAGATTGTGATCTGGGACTGTGTGCGGCCTCCGAGAGTGAAGGAAGTGGGGAGGGGACACTTGTTCACAGGAACATCAAAGATCCTTGAGGTCCCTTGCAGCCTAGGGGAAAGCTCCTACTTAGGTGAAAGTTAACACGGGGGTGACCTCATCAAGCCAACACCCCAGGAGAGCAGATAGCGAGAGCAGAGCCAGTAAGCCCACAAGAGCATGTAGAAGAAAGTGCCCCTCCCCCCATCTGTCCAGCACCGGCTCCAGTGCATGGCATCCCAGCAGAATGCAGAGGGCTCAGAATACATAGCTCTTGATCCCCACCCAGTGGCAATAGGTGACAACTGTGACCAAATAATACCAGGATGCTAAAGAACAAAGCCATGCCCTCTAGCAGTATCAAAAATTATATTAAATCTCCAGACAAGAGAGAAAATGACAAGTATCCAGAAATCAGTCCTGAAGACACAGAAATATTTAATCTAAATGAGAGAGAATTCAAAATAGCTATCATCAAAAAACTCAACGAGTTAAAAGAGAATGTAGAGAAACAATTCAACGAGTTCAAGAGCTACTTCACAAAAGAGATTTAAACTATAAAGAAGAATCAATCAGAAATATTGGAGATGAAAGACACAACTGATGAGATAAAATAAAACACGGATTCCCTGAACGTTTGAGCGAATATCATAGATGAGCAAATCAGCATAATCAAGGACAGACATATTGAAAAGCTCCAGATAGAGGAGGAGAGAGAACTAAGACTAAAAAGAAATGAAGAAAGTCTCTGAGAAATATCCGACTCAATTAGGAAAAGCAACATGAGAACTATACAGTTATTCCAGAGGGAGAAGAGAAGGAGAATGGAGCAGAAAGATTGTTCAAAGAAATAATAGCAGATAACTTCCCAAACCTAGGGAAGGAGGTAGAAATCCATGTGGAAGAAGCTACCAGATCTCCTAAATATGTCAGTGTAAAAAGATCTACTGCAAGGCATATAGTAACGAAACTGGCAAAAGTGAATGACAAATAAAAAATACTAAGGGCAGCAAGGTAGAAGAAAATAACCTACAAAGGAACCTGTATCAGGCTTTCAGCAGCTTTCTCTGCAGAAAGCTTACAAGCTAGGAGAGACTGGAATGACATATTCAGATCTTTGAAGGACAAAAACTTTCAGCCAAGAATACTCTATCCACTGAAACTATCCTTCAGATACGATGGAGAAATAAAAACTTTCCCAGATAAACAAAAGCTAAGGGAGTTCATAGCCACCAGACCTCTCCCTACAAGAGGTCCAAGAAGGACCTCATACCTGAAAAGAAAAAAGGGGGGGGGGGGGGAGAGAGGGGTTACAAAGCATTGAGTAAGGAGATAAATAGGTAGACAAAATCAGAAAACTGTAGCTATACATCATAACAGGTTAGCAAATACTCAAGTATAACATTAAAGATAAAGGGAAGGAAAACACCAAAAACAGAGATAATCTTGTCATTTTAACCACAAACTCACAACACAAGATGGAATAAGACTGAGGAAAACAACTTAGGAGGGGCAGAGGAAAGAGACTGAACTGGTTTACTCTAAGGAAATAAGAGTCCATCAGAAAACGGACTATCTTATCTAGGAGATTTTGAATACAAACCCCATGGTAACCACTAAACAAAAAAACAAAACAGGGACAGAAGTAATAAATAAAGAGAAAACAAAGAAACACAACATAAAAAACTACATAACTCAATTGGTAGACCAAAACACAGAGGATGATAAACAAAGGAAATGCAGGAGAATCAGGAAACAAGTGATAAAATGGCAACATTAAGCCCTCATATATCAATAATTACCCTAAACGTAAATGGATTGAATTCTCCAATAAAAAGAGAGTGTCAAGATGGATTAAAGAATAAGACCCAACAATATGCTGCCTCCAGGAAACATCTCCGCTCCAACGACAAACACAGGCTCAGAGTGAAAAGATGGAATACAATACTCCAACCTAACGGCTAACAAAAGAAAGCAGGTGTCACGATACTTATTATCAGACAAAGTAGGCTTCAAGACAAGACAGGTAAAGAGAAACAAACAAGGGCAGTATATAATGATCAAAGGGACACTCCACCAAGAAGACATAACACTTATAAATATCTATGCGCCCAACACAGGAGCACCAAAGTACATAAAGCAACTATTAACAAACCTAAGAGGACATATTAAAAATAACACAATAATAATAAGGGACCTCAACACTCCTCTCACATCAATGGATAGATCATCCAGACAGAAAATCAACAAGGAAATACTGGAATTAAATGAAAAGCTAGCCCAGTTGGACTTAATAGACATATATAGAACACTCCATCCAAAAACAGCAGAATACACATTCTTCTCAAGTGTACAAGGAACATTTTCAAGGACAGACTATATGTTGGGAAACAAGGTAAGCCTCAATTACTTTAAGAAGACTGAAATAATAACAAGCATCCTTTTCCAATCACAATGCTATGAAGCAAGAAATTAATTACAAGAAAAAAGCTGAACAAGGGACAAAGATGTGGAGACTAAACAACATGCTATTGAACAAGCAAAGGATCACTAAGGAAATTAAAGGAGAAATCAAAAAATACCTGGAGACAAATGCAAATGAAAATATACCATACCAACTCATATGGGATGCAGCAAGAGTGGTACTAAGAGGGAAATTCATCACAATACAGGCTCACCTTAACAAACAAGAAAAATTCCAAATAAGCTATCTCAAACTACACCTAACTAAATCAGAAAAAGAACAAACTAAGCCCAAAGTAAGCAGAAGGAGAGAAATAATAAAAATCAGAGCAGAAATAAATGCTATTGAAACAAAAAAGGCAGCAGAAAGGATCAATGAAACAAATAGCTGGTTCTTTGAGGAACAAAACTGACAAACCCCTAGCCAGACTTACAAAGAAAAGAGAGAAAAGCTCAGATAAATAAAATTAGAAATGAACAAGGGGAAATAACAACAGATACCATAGAAATACAAAGGATTATAAGAGAATACTATGAAAAGCCATATGCCAACAAAATGGACAATCTAGAGGAAATGGATAAATTCTGAGACTATTACAACCTCCCAAAGCTGAATCAAGAAGAAATAGATAATCTGAATAGACCAATCACAAGTAAAGAGATTGAAACAGTAATCAAAAGCATCCCCAAAAAATAAAAGCCCAGGACCAGACAGCTTCCTTGGAGAATTCTACCAAACTTGCAGAGGGGATTTAATACCTATTCTTCTCAAGCTATTCCAAAACATCAAGGAAGACGGAATGCTTCCTAACACATTCTACAAGGCCACCATCACTCTGATACCAGAGCATGACAAGGACAACACACAAAAGGAAAACTCCAGGCCAATATTGCTGATGAACATAGATACAAAAATCCTACATTAACAAAATGAGGAATAAAAACCACATGATCATCTCAATAGATGCAGACAAAGCATTTGACAAGATCCAACATCTATTTATGATTAAAAACACTCTCAATAAAATGAATATCGAAGGAAAATACCTCAACATAGTAAAGGCCATACATGACAAACCCACAGTCAACATCCTACTCAATGGGGAAAAACTGAAAGCCACCTCTCTGAGAACCAGAACAAGACAAGGGTACCCACTCTCACCACTCTTATTCAGCATAGTACTGGAGGCTTTGGCCAGAGCAATTAGGCAAGAAAAAGAGGGGCTGGCCCCATGGCGGAGTGGTTAAGTTGGTGTGCTCCGCTTTGGTGGCCCAGGATTTCACCAGTTCAGATCCTGGACACAGAAATGGCACCACTTATCAAGCCACAGTGAGGCAGCATCCCACATAGTAGAGCCAGAAGGACCTACAATTAGAATACACAACTATGTACTGGGGGGCTTTGGGGAGAAGAAGAAAAAAAAACAATTGGCAACAGATGTTAGCTCAGGGCAAATCTTTAAGAAAAGGTATCTAAATTGGAAAGAAAGAAAGGAAACTTGCTATTTGCAGACAACATGATTCTATATATAGAAAACCCTAAAGAATCCATCAGAAAATGATGAGAAATAATCAACAACTACAGCAAAGTTGCAGGGTAGAAAATCAACTTACAAAAATCAGTTGCATTTCTATATAGACTCTAATAACAGAAAGAGAACTGAAGAATACAATCCCATTTTTAATTGAAACACAAAGAATAAAATATCTAGGAATAAATTTAACCAAGGAGATAAAAGACCTATACAATGAAAACTATAAGACATTATTGAAAGGAATAGATGATGACATAAAGAAATGGAAAGATCTTCCATGCACATAGACTGGAAGAATAAACATAGTTAAAATGTACATAGTACCTCAAGCAAATCTACAGATTCAATGCAATTCCAATCAGAATCCCAATGACATTCTTTACGGAAACAGAACAAAGAATCCTAAAATTCATATGGGGCAACCAAAAACCCTGAATTGCTAAAGCAATCATGAGGAAAAAGAACAAAGCTGGAGGCATGATAATCCCTGAGTTCAAAATGTACCACAAAGCCATTATCCTATTTGACCTTCACAAGTATCATGTAAAGTAGACAGAGTAAGGATCATGCCCTTCAAAGAAAAGGAAAATGATGCTCAGAGAAGTTATATAACTAGCCCATAGCCACTGCTAGCAGGTAAAGCAACTAGAGCCCAGCTCTAAAACACAACTAAATCAATAAATCTGTCAGCAAGCATGTGCCAAGACTGCAAGATTCTAGGGATAACCTCCACACAGTGATCACACTTCAGCTGAATACTGAATAACAAGGACTTTTAAAAATTCTCGAGCTTTCTGATTAATTGTGCATTTAAGAAATTTTACATAAAAGTTGCTTTTATTCCCCTTACCCACTCTGGCTAAAAGTGGCATAGAGGGATACACGCCAATTCCCAGAAGCAACAAGAAAGTTCCTTTTCAGTAGCTCATGAAATGCTCAGCACACAGTGGGGATTCAATATATGCTACTAACTTCTATGAAAAATAACTGCAAATTTAAAAGAGCTAATTTGCATCCAGAATTTCATTTTGTACAGAAAAACTGGAGAGAAATGACAAGAGATAAAATTCAAAATATAAGCCATATGGAACATTCTTCTTTTTTGTCGCCAGATGGTTAACTTTTTGCAACCATTTTGCTTAAAAGTACCAAAGGCTCTCTGCATCTGCAGGCTCTATGCAGGCCTTCCCAGTAGCAGGAAAGCAGCTAAGAAACAACAAAGCCTAGTAGGACCAACCACTATTTCTTTCACAGCTTTCTCTTTCACTGGCTGGATGCAGAGAACTACAGCAGGAAAGAATCGGTCTGTGAAAAACTGTGTCTGTCGCACTAAACTGGGTTGATAATATAGGTGATCTCCCTCATTCCCATTTTAAAGATGGAAAAATTAGTTAGACAAGCAAAATGGCAAAGTTTCCTTAGCATTTTCTCTCGATCACTGCCACAAAGATCAGGGCTCTTAAATTGTTAATTAAAACACTGCGCACTAAATCTTAACAATTGAGATTATTTTACCTAATCACATTCTCTGAAAAGAAAGGCCTTAGAGATAACCGGTAAAGTAGAAAAGATATAAGATCAGCAGATTACAAATCCTGGACCACTATGACATATTTGGGATTTATTTTTGTCTTCACAATAAAATTTTCTTTAGGATTTGGGTACCCATAGAAAACAAAGGCTATCAGGAAAAAAACACAGCCACAAACAGGGTTTTGGAAATCTGGGCAGATCAAGAAAAGTACTGGAAAACCTAACAAAAAAACAGGAAACTAAGCTCACCTCTGGCTCCTGGGGCCTTCTCATAGAGATGCAGATTATGAACAAGCAAGGCACAATGTAGAAGTGGGTTCAATTTCTACATGATGTTATACATAGACCTTGGAAAACATGGTTATTGCAGGACCTCAGAAGACTCCCACTATAATAAAACTACAGAATCACAATAAGGGGACTATGAACGCAGCACCAGGCAGAGAGTACTTCTAAAGGTCCGGAAATATGCTCCCTCTCCAGTGCGCCAAATAAGAGTTGTATCTCTGTAGGGGTAGCAGGATGCTCTTTGCCCCTCCTATCAGTCAGCCCTCTGCAGAGATGGTAGCATGACAAGAAAGAGAAAAGAACTGTCAAAATGAAGCGAGTTGGGGAAAGGTAAGGATATGGTGACAGGGCATCAAGACTTGATCTTTGGTCAGTTCTGAGTTGTCAGAGGGTCTCAGGGTGAGAGTGGGGGTGGCGAGTGGGCACAGTTCAGGCAAGTCAAGAGCTAGGAAGGAAAAGTGATTCTCTTCAGATGGCCAAGAGCAATAATCTATAACTTGTAAGTCCAATTTTTTAGAATCATAACACCCTGTCTTTTATTTATTTATTTACTTATTTATTTTTAAAGATCTTATTTTTCCTTTCTCTCCCCAAAGCCCCCCAGTACATAGTTGTATATATTGTAGTGGTGGGTCCTTCTAGTTGTGGTACGTGGGACGCCGTCTCAACAAGGCCTGATGAGCAGTGCCATGTCCGCGCCCAGGATCCGAACCAGGAATCCTGGGCCAGCGAAGCAGAGGGTGTGAACTTAACCACTCAGCCACGGGGCTGGCCCCATAACACCCTGTCTTAATTTCCCCTTTCTATCCACCTGAATATTAAGTAAAGAAGGCTTGGTTTAATCATTCTAGCCCTACTTTGGCTGTACTATGAGGTCTTGAGGGAAAAATCATTTCTCTCTGCTTAGACCAGAGAGTTGAAGAATAATGTCTAACTCCCCACTGAGGCCTGTTTGGTAGACAACTTCAGCCTCCCTGACTCCCACATACACCTTCCCACCCCACATATATACCCTGCCTCTCCACACCTTTTCTTCTACCTTTACTGGGCCCTTACTTTGTGCCTGGCACCAGCACCAAATGTTTTATGTGTATCATCTAACCAAAATCTCCTAAGTCTGAAAGTAAACTTATTATGCTCATTTTAGAGATAAAGAAGAAACTGAGGCTCAGAGAGGTTAGGTAAGTTGCCCAAGGTCACACAGCTCATAAAGGGCAGAGCTAGAACATGAATCCAAGAATGTCTGAGTACTAAGGCACAAGCTCTTAACTACCATGCCACATTAGTGGCAGCAATTAGTAAGAGACCTCAAGGGTATGATGACTTACAGGAGAGAGAGTTAATCTACTTGTGAAGATTTCCTTCCAGGCAAATGATGGAAGTTCTCTTTTTCTTGAAGGATGTGGCAGTTTCCTTGTACATGGCGGCAGCAGTGGGATCACAGCCACAGGTTAGCTACGCTAGCAAATCGAAGCATCCTGTCCTCAGACAGATGAGAGTACTATCTTCTGCCTTTTTCTAGGTCAATCTTCTAACACCAAATTGAATATTAATAAGACCCCTTTTTTATCTCATTCTCTCTCTGAACAGGTAATACCCCAATTCATTTCATATTAGGTATCTTCTCTTCCAAAATCCCTGTTGACATCATGTCCCTACCCAGCCTGGGGATGTGCAGGGAAAGAATGCTGGGATGGGAGTTATCCTAGGACACACTGACTACTTACATAGGACTATGAGGCCACTTCCCAAAAGCTGAAATCAAGAAAGTAGGTCCCCTGACACAACAGTTTCTCCAAACAACACGAAACAACTCTTTGAGATATCAAATATTGTTCAGTCAAACCTTGCAATTTGAGCCTGCCATTGGTTGAGTGTCTGCAGTTTGCGCAGTGCCCTGGGTTTTGCTCCAAATCCGTCACATTGCATTAGTGCCCTTCCTCCTCACTGCCTACAGAAATAACAGCCTTGAACATGGCAGCACAATCCATTTGTCCTGCTCTAATTACTTTTTGACATTACTCTTTTTGTTGCTAACGTCCTGGCTCCCTCTGTTTCTCTTTCTTTCTTTCTTCCTGCCTCAGGGCATCATTAGAGTCATCTGAAAAGATCTTTAGGTTCTGCCAATATATATTTTATTAACTTTCTATCACAAAATGGTCCCAAAGAGGAGTATGATACAAGTTGCAAGAAGAAAAGCCACAAGGCTCTCAAAACCATTTCCAGAATTCCCCAGCTGCCACAGAGAGAATGACAAAGAGAAATGTCTGGGCTTGAAGTTACAGGACCCAAGCAAGTTGTGCCCTGCCACTCACTAGCTGTGAAACCTTGAGCAAGTCTCCTAATCTGGCTCAGTCTTAGTACTCTCTTTGGACAAATGGGTTCTATCTCTATTCTGATAACCTCACAAGAGCTGCTATGAAGATCAGTTGAGATAATGTCTGTGAAAATACTTTGAAAAGAGCTGCACTCGTGTATTATTAAGAGGCACAAAAATGATGACCAATATTGACTAGAATCTCTATGTCTTGTGTACTTCATTAAATCTAGTGTGATGGCTAATTTTATGTGTCAACTTGACTAGGCCATTGGGTGTCCAGATATTTGGCCAGACATTATTCTGGGTGTTTCCATGAAGGTGTTTTTGGACGAGATTAATATTTAAATTGGTGGACTTTGAGTAGATTGTAGGACAATCAGTTAAATGCCTGAATAAAACAAAATGATAGGCCTCCCCTGAGCAAAGAGAATTCTCCAGGAGACTGACTTTGGACTTGAGCTGGAACATCAGCTCTCCCAGGTCTCCAGCCTGCCAGCCTTCAAACTAAAACTGCAGCATTGGCTTGCCTGGGTCTCCAACCTACTGGTCCACTTTTCAGATTTTGGACTTGCGAGCTTCTATAATCATATGAGCCAATTCCCAACACTAAACCTCTATCTATCAATCTATCTACACACACATACACATTATATTGGTTCTGTTTCTCTGGATAACCCTGACTAACACATCTAGGATCTAGTTTTGTTTAGAATTCACAATGATCGTCCTATGCTCTAATAACAAGGGACAGAAATGGCATGGATAAATTAAATCCAGAGGTTTATCTCTAGAGCTCATTTTTGCTCCAGCATGACAGATTCTGATTTATAAATTATATATGTTCCCAAAGTCACTTTTAAGCCAGCTGCCTGGAACTTAAAAGGCTTTTCTCAACAATAAAATGGAGCCTAAGGACAAAGGATTGAGAAGCTATCCTTACAGGAGCAATTAACACACTGATCAATACATGTTTGTTGGATAAGTCCAAGAATCGATGTTGTTCTATTTAGAAAATGCTTTGGAAGAAAAGAATACAGCATTTATTCAGCACTTCCCATGGGCTAACCCCCTGTACTAGGTGTTTCACATATATTGTTTTATTCAACACTTAACACCTGTAAGACAAAGACAATGTTTCCCATTTCTGCCAATGACAAAACTGAGCTCTGAGAAACGCAATATTTCGGCATAGGTCACACAACTAGAATGTGGTAGAGCTGGGATCAGACTGACTCCACTGACCCATCTTCAGCCTACATGATGGACGTATTAAATAGTCTCTACCCTTATTTTAAAAAAGGTAGGGTGATAAACTATAATTTACCTCTTTCCCTTCCTCCACCCGCTCATAGATGTGAGATGGCAAAAAACTAAAAAGTAGAAAACAAGAAGCACTGGGCTGCAGCAGGTTTGGAAATCTACAGGCTAAGGGGTTTTCAGCAGGATGTCAAAGTGAGCAGTTCCATTATAGCAAAACATCAGATGTAAAGAGCAACATCTTCACAAATAAAAGTGAGATTTTTTTTTTTTCAGGAAAGCAATAGGAAGTGCAGTGGTACCAATGAAGCTGGGGGAAAGGTGGTGTGTGGGGCAGAAGGATCCTCTCTGGCCTTGGTTTTTAATCTTAGCAAGCCAGCACATCATCTCTGTGCTGACCACCTCAGCTGCAAGTGACAAGTCAAGCCAAAGTCAGGGGGCAGAGAGGACTCTGTCACGTTTAGTGCTTCCCTTTTCCCATCTCAGATCCATTCTTTCAGGATCCATTCTTAATTCACATTCTTCCTGCCACAAAAACATACACTTAAAAGGGGAAACTAATTCTGCATTTTGTACTGTTGTGCAGAGCCCACCAACCAAGGACAGGAACCTGCAGAATAATAAGTAAGGAAACAAGAATTGTTTAGTATTAGGCCAAATAAATTCAATTCAAGCTACATTAAAATAAGCCAAGTAGAAACCAGCTGCATGAGAAGGTATCTTCCTGCGACAAAGTGTGACAGCAGTTTATTTAAATGTAATTACTATTGGAATTACGTAACCGGTAAAATGTTGCAACTCAAGTAGTTTCAAAACATACTCCTTCATCTTGATAATTAAAAAATCCACTTATCACCATGATCTCAGAACGATTCTGTAAGAAGGTATCATTACTCCACTTTATCAGCCAAGAAGCTGAGCCTCAGGATGATAGTCCAACGCTCAAGTGGGCAGAACTAGGATCTGACTCAAATTCTGAGTGTTTCATCCTTTCTCAAAGTCACTTCCCAAAGCTATCAAGGTCTTGGCTGTTAGGCCTCTTACTTTCTTGAGGTGTCCTGCTTCTTCTAACTTGCTCTATTTCCTGGGAGAATAGAAATAGAACGGTCTCTTCATATGGTCTTAACACATTGTTCTGTGTACAGTGATGAATAAACACTACTGTAGTTGTAGCTTCTTAAGACATTTCAATCTGAAAAACAAAAAAGTCATGCCTGCCAAGTTCTAAATCATTGGAATGGTTTTTCTAGATAAAGCAGTCACTGGCACAGGTAAGATTAACCTCCAGTGATACTGACTTTTCTCTTCCAAATTTTAGGGCAACTTTATCTCATTAATCATTTGTTAAATTGTAAACACTGTGTGAACTAAAAGAAAGAGTCTTTTCCAGATGAACATTTGAGATGCTAAAGTAGTAAACCATGTTTTCTAAATTTTTTCATTCATGTAATCAAGAGAGAAAGTGACACAACTTGCAAAATGACAGTTCTAAACCAAAATAAGTATTTATGAATACACAGCTATACGTGAATTCTCTTTTGTAATATAATACCTACATAACCACCCCTCCAAATTATATTTTGAATTATTACACCTTTCTGAAGTTAGCCGTTCCAGTCCTACCAATTAGCTGCTTCTTAAAACTAGTAGAGGCTGCCTATTGTAGGGGAAAGAGCATGCATTCTGAGATACGACAGACCTGGGTTCCAGTTCTTGCTCTACTATTTCATACTTTTGATCCTGGGGGAAGTTACTCAATTGCCTGGAGTCTCAGTTTTCCTGTACAAAATGGGGATATCATCCCTTACCTTTTATGATTATTGTAATGTATAAAGTAAATGAATATATCAGGCAAGCTCAGTTCCTAAGATATAGATGGTGTTCAATAAATGGCAGTAGATGATTAATGAATGCTTGTAATGAACTGTTTTTAAAGCCCTATAAGGAATATGTCTATTGTTCCTCCTATGACCTAGAGGGAGGGAAATGAAAGTTAGTGATACGATATAAAGTGGTAAAAACTTATTTTCACTTCTAGTATTTCTGCATTTTAGCATTTATTTCTCCCAAATTAGTTACAATACAGTCACAACTGGAAGTTGACTTTAAGATGTACTATATGGATAAAGGGATCTATATCAGTTGATTAAATAGAAATTTTTAAAAAGTTTATGTACTAAACAGTCTCCAAATTGCTACAAAGCAAAACCATTTCCTACACAGCTTGCATTTCTGCAGCAGAGCTTTAAAAGAAATGAAATCATTCTGTAATCCCATAGATTAAGTCTAAAAATAGAATGATGGGCCAGCTGTCAGATGCATACATTATAGGGAAAATGAGGCCAAGAATCTCTCCCAAAGATCATTACAACTCTTCTGGCACTTGCTCCTGTAAAGATGAAGAATTAAAATCTATTCAATTTCAGTAGCTACTACTTTCTTCTTGGACTAGGACAAGGGTTTGCAATTCTAAAGATTTCAGAGGTCTCTTGTGAAATTTCCCCAAATTTGCAAAGGCTGCTTCTAAGAGACTCATAATGGAAGTGTCATGCATGATCTGAAATTACAGCTTCAACACAAGCCTATTTTTTAAAAGTTTTGCTTTATTGTGAATTCTTCCTTCCAGAGTTACTCAATCTTTTTGAAAAAAGATGCAACGTGATTGGGACTGGGTTCTAGTCCAGACTCTGCTGTTAACTTGCGGGATAACCTTAAGCATAGCATGCCCTTCTGTGGGCCTGTTTTCTCATCTGCATAATGAGAAAGTTTTTGGGAGATATGCATGTAAGGATATCTTTCAGCTATGATGCTCTAGGATTTTCTAAGCCTCAAAATTTCCAGACAGGCTGGACAGAAAAGAGAACAAACACCTTTTTGCAGCTAACCTATGTTTTGAGCTGCTTCAGTCCAATTCCATAAGCAATCTTTCTATCTAACCAAGGACTCAGTAACCCTAAAAAGGTGAATAGAATAAATTTCAGTATGTTCTCTGCTGCCTGTTAAAGAAGCACAGGGTCAACCACTATGGGTAAGGGTGGGAAGTGTCCTGATGAGAAGAGAGGAAAATGATATCTGTCTGAAAAAAATGGACACAGGTCAAGGAAATACAGCCTGTGTGCTATGTAGGCCACAAATATATTCATTCAAATACTAACTGAGGGGGCTGGCCCCATGGCCGAGTGGTTAAGTTCGCGCGCTCTGCTGCAGGTGGCCCAGCGTTTCATTGGTTCGAATCCTGGGCTCGGACATGGCACTGCTCATCAAACCACACTGAGGCGGCGTCCCACATGCCAGAAGTGAAAGGACCCACAATGAAGAATATACAACTATGTACCGGGGGGCTTTGGGGAGAAAAAGGAAAAAAATAAAATCTAAAAAAAAAAAAAAAATACTGAGTACCTACTATTATGCAACTGGCAGTTTTCTAGGTGCTAGAGATAGAATGGTGAGCTAGATAGATAGACTCCTGTCAAGAGTCTCACCAGTATCTCCTTAAGGCAGGCACAGCTCCTGCCCAGGTCAATTTTCCAAACCCTGACCCTCCACAGTCAAATGGAAAGAACATAAAAAGATTCAGCCTCACATCTGTTACACTCAATACATGCTGGCTGAACCTGGAGAAGAACCTAGTGCCTTTGCAAAGTTGGCAGTTTCAAAGAACAACAATCATATATTGAGTCTGAGTAAGGAGCTGTTGGGTGAGATACTGGGGACCAAAATACTACGTCAGCCATTCTTAGCACTCATTTCTTGTTTTGGGTTTTTTTTTTCAGGGACTGGAGGCATCGTTAGTCAAAAACTGACACAGTGGAAAAATGCAAGAGAAAGAAAGCCTAGTGTCAGAGTTGTCTACTCTGCACTGTAGCTGAGAACCTAAGGAATTTCCTTGTAAAGGACTCAGGTTTGGCCACTAAACAATATCACTGTGAGAACAATCAAACTGGTGTGGGATGTTTCTCCCACAAGATTATAGGCTTAAATTTCCTAAACCTCAGACACACTATATATACATTTTTGAGACAACCCAAGGACTCAAGGAGTGTGAGGATTCAACCGTTCAATCAACAAATATTTACTGGGTGCCTACAATCCTCAAGATGGGCATTCAGAGCAAACAACGCTGGCATGGTCTGTCCTTACAGACCAGGAGAAGGGATAAATATTAAACAATCATGTGAAGAAATATTTAAGCACAATTGTGATAAGTTAATAACTGTGATAAGTGCAGGAGGCATGTATAACAACGAAGGGACCTATCTTGGCCTGGAAGGGTGGAAAAACATTCACACAATGGATTATGAGGAGAGCAGGCAAAGGCCAAACTATCCACAGAAAAGAGTCACAGACATGATTTTTTTCTATACAGTGGCCTAGCCTTTTCTGCTCCCTAAGTCTCAGGCACATGTCTCTCCTCAGTGCTCACAGCACCCTGTACTTCTCGGCATTACTAAGCTGATTTTACCACAATGTGACAACAAGTTTTATGAATCTGTCTCCCCTACTAGACTGCAAACTCCCCCAGAAGAGGGACCTTATCCAACCTATTTCTGTGCCTCTAGTACCTAGCACTGGGCTAGAAACTAAGCAGGCCTTCAGAAAATGGTGGTTGTTATCATTACAGTTACTGCTTTTCAGATTGGGCATTACACAAACTATGCAGTTCTGTTCCTGTTAATTGAGATCTCTCTCCCGCTTGGTAGAAAAACACCAAACAATGAGTCCCAGGAACAGATCACCTACCACTGATCCCAACACATGCCATTGCTCTCAGCTCCTTTGCAGTGGTGATTTTTGCTTGTTTACATGGGTAATGCAGAGCTGTCTTTTCCATGTGCTGTAATGACTTCCAATGCAAGAGATCAGCTAAGAATAGCAATGCCTTAAAAGGTAGTGATATGAAGATCACAAGGTAGGGAGGGGTAGGATGAAGAGAATTAGGACACAGGTGTAGTGTTCTGTAGGCTAAAACACAGACTCAATGTGTCACAGAAAATTAAATCAGACGCTGAATGTAATTCCTGGTCTCCTGAATAAATCCAAGCAGGGCCCCCTGGTACTGTCACTGCCTACACTGGGGCCATGCTAGGTCTTCAGTGACATCCAGTCCTATGTCCCAGGATCATCCTAAATTGGGAGTCAAGGTCACCGATCTCCTAGGCCAAATTCTACAAAGCTCCAATTGCCCTAGACAGAAAAAAGAGGATGCCAATTGCTAAATCCATTTTGATAACTAGAGGAGGATTAAGGAAACTGCACACATGGTGATGTCCAAATCTGAGCAATGAGATTAACCTCTATGTGGACTGCCTATACCACACAGAGGTTTAAAACAGAGAGATCTGCCATCATATTTTTCACATCTAGACCTCAAACGGAAAGGGAAGCCCCAAGTGAGATTTGGTAATATATTCTGCTACCTCAGAATTTTAGAGAAACACTAAGACAGGGTCACTGTCCTCTAGAAATTGTGGGGGAGACAGACCAGGAAATTATCTACTGTGCCACAAGAAAAGCACGAACAAGGTGCTAACAGGAACTTACAGGTAGGAGTGATGAATCTATGGCGGGGGGGAGATCCAATGGAAACTTCACAATCAGAAGTAGCATTAGAGCTCAGTTTTGAAGGATTAGGCTCCCAATAGGCAAAAAAAGGGGGAGGGTTGGAAAGTGTACTCCAGGCAAAAGCAGTAGCATGTACAAAGATACAGCAGCCTAAAAGCATAGGTTGTTCTGAAAATGTGGGCAATTTTGTGTAGCTAGAGTTTAAGGTACATGACTGTGAATGGTAAGAGAAGAGACTGAGGGATGTTGAGGAAGGCCAGATTGGGAAAGGTCTTATATACCATGCTAAACAGTTGGACTGCTTCCTGTAGGTGGGAATAACATGTTTATTATTATTACAGTTTATTTATTTTATTAAATATCATTTATTAAATACCTACTATGTACTAGGTAAGGTATTTTATATTCTTTACTATATTTAATGTTCAAAACTCTGCCATATGGATATTTTTCTCCTCATTGAACACACAAGAGAGGTTTTTCTCAAATCAGGTCTGTTTGACTTCAAAGACAACATAAAATCTCACAAACACATTCCAACTCTAGGTGTCCTGATTTCAAACAATCCAGGGCTCTTCCCAACATGCCACAGGTTACAATCTAAGTTTCAGAACACTCTCACTTGGGCCTATAGCAAACTAACTAAACGGTATAAAATGCTCAAGGAGCCCTTAAACTCACTGGCATCACACTGAGGAGGCTCATTTACCCTTTCTTAGCAGTCTCTAAAACACAGGGATACAAGGTTTTCTCTCTCCTGACATTACTACAGCATTCGACATCAACAGTTATTTCAGGAGGCAAGGTAGCCAGACTACCCAAAGCAGAGACAGGGGCAGAATGAGACTGTGGCTTAGTTACCACCAAATTTGACACCTGCCTATGGAAATGTGTCCAGGCTCTGAAGCTCATTAGCTGGTTGAATCTGGTCATGTTACCTACACTTTCTGAACCTCAAATTTCTTATATTTAAAATGTAGTAATAGGGGCCAGTCCCATGGCGTAATGGTTACATTCATGCGTTCCACTTCGGCAGCCCAGTGTTTGCCGGTTCGGATCCCAGGCGTCGACCTATGCACCACTCATCAAGCTATGCTGCGGCAGGTGTCCCACACATAAAATAGAGGAAGATGGGCACAGACATTAGTTCAGGGCCAATCTTCACCAACAAAAAGAGGAGGACTGGCAGCAGATGTTAGCTCAGGGCTAATCTTCCTAAAAAAAAAAAAGTAGTAATAAACACTACCCTAATTAAGGATAGCTATGAAAGTAAATAGAATAAATAAGGAAGGATTCAATGCCTAGAGCATAGTTGGCACCCAAACCTACCTTTCCTACTTATGCATATATTTAGCCAACATTCTGTCTGCCTACCTCAAAGAATTTTTGTGAGGCTCAAATAAGATGACATCTGTGAAAGTCCTTAATCAAGTAAAATATAACTACATCATTATAACTAAGTTGAAAACACTGCTCAGGGCACAAGAATGAATATTTTATAATCCTTGTCTTCAACGTGCTAACTCCTAGATAAGGGAGTTAGAAGTAATACAGATAAGAAGTAAAGTAGTAAGTGCTAGAAGAGTAGTAATAATATGTAACATAATTGAGCACTTATCATGGATCAGACCTAGTCTAGGTGCTTTACCTATATTGTCTCATTGAATCCTGAAACAAGTCCTATGGTGCAAGTACTATTATATTAGCTGTGGAAACTGAAGCACATGATGGCTAGGTAATTGATTAAGTTTATACAATTAATAAGTGGTTGAGTCAGGATTTAAATGCAAAAATTCTGACTTTAGAGCTCATACTATTAGAGATGCAGAGGTGTGAATTAAAGAAGTAGAGAAATAATATAGTAACAATAATGGGGTCTAATAATGGACTAAAATTCATTGAGCACTCACATTGTATCAGGGCCTGTGCTAACAAGCACTATAAATGTAAGCTCTCACTGAATTCCAAAGACCCTCTGTGAGTTAGATACCAGCCGAACTTTACAGATGAGGTAACAGACTTAATGAGGCTGGGTTACTTGCTCAAGGTCTCACAGCTAGTTACCAGTACAACCAGATCTCAAACTTAGCCCCGTCAGTGTGTAAAGCACATGCTCTTAACCTCCTTGCTCTCTGGCTCGGTGGCAGGTGGCAGTGTTCAGGCTGGGTCCTGAAGGCCAAGTAGAATCTGAACAGCTGATAACGAGTTGTGTGGGATTCTAGACAAAGGGCACAGCACAAACAAAATATTATACAGAGGAAGTCTAGGCACTTTAAAAAATACATTCTTAACTTTTATTGGTATATAAGTACCAAATATTTTTTATACACACATACATAATACACGCACAAAGTATTTTAAATAAAAATAGGATCACTTTATTTTGTGATCTCTAAGTCATCAGATGGGCTGGATTACCCTTTTCAGCCATTAACAATAACCTTTTAAATTACAACAGCAGTATATATATATATATATATATATATATATATTATAGAGCACTGGAAGATATAAAGAAGCAAAAATAAGAAAATAAAGCATGTTTTAGAAACTTTGAAAAGAAAGGACTGGTGGAAAATTAGCTGGGAAGTAGTTCTGGGACTAACTGCAGCAGTCTTGGCCTTGACGTCAGGCTGGGGAACTAAAGCTACACTCTATGCTCACACTGGAAGACTGTGAGCAGGGAGGCAGTATAATTAGAGCCTTATGCCATGCTTAAGACAGGCTTAAATGGAGAGACAAGAGGCCAGAGGATCAGATAGGAGCCCATTATAGCAGTCCAGGTAAAAGCTTGAGTAATGAGCAGGCTGTCTATCATGACCACTATAAGCTCAGGCTAAGTCAGATAGACCTAAGTTTGAACTCAGCTACATCACATACCAGCTGTGTGACTCTGATCAAGTTACTTAAACCTTGTGAGCCTCAGTTTTATCCTTTATAAAGTGGGGATAATAAAACCCACACAAAAAGTTTTTGTGAGAACTAAATAAGATGTGAAACAATGAACAGGATTAAGGTTTCTCAAATTCTACACTACTGACATCTTGGGCCAAATAATTCTTTTTTATGGGGGGAGCTGTCCTGTGCATTATAGAATATTTAGCAGCATCCCTGGATCTCTACCTACCCTCCCTCCCCAGGTTCTGACAACCAAAAATGTCTCCAGACATTGCCAAATCGACTCAGTTGAGAACCAGTTGGCATAATTTCTGACATATAAAGTGACCAATAAATGTAAGCTTTAAAAAATGATTGCAGAGGAGGAAGAGAGGAGAAGATGATTACTTGGTGATGAAAGCAGAAACATAAAATTAAGAAAAATACTGAGATGACCAAATTGGCTGGCTGAGTGAATATGGAGGCTGTGAAAGAAGGAGGTGACCACAGCTTTAGTCCTGTGTGATTCAGCCCACCAAAAGAAAGAAGGAAGACAGGAGACTGTGCAGGTTTGAGGGACCGGAGGGGCATGCAGATGAAGATATTTGAAGGACATTAAGACTTCTGGCCTACAGAAGCTAGGGAGAAGGGTCAGTGTAGGTCTGTGTATCAAATATCAAAATTTTTATGTCTCCTGAGCTTTCAAATGGTTTCACTTTTATATAAAGGTTCCAAAGTGAGTACTGGTCACATGCCTTAACCGTAAATCTCTCAGGAGAAATAAACCTAAAAAACATGTTTGACAATGAACTGCCTTTAAGATCAGAAAAAAATATTTTATTTTCAGAAAGAAATATAATTAGAAAAAAATAGAAAGCAAACAAGGTACAGAAAAATCACTACAGATCTGTATGTGGTGACAGACTCTCTTTTAGTTTTCCATCCTTTCACCGGACAACTGAAAAACAGTTATGTGCTGATTTTTGAGCTTTTAATATGTGCTGCATATTTCAGAGACAGTGTATGAAAAAGAAGTTGAATCCAAACCAATGTGTGTTTAAATTTCAGCTGCATGATACCTTTAGGAGAAGCGAGGTCTATCTGACTCTACAGCCTCCAGGCACCTACAGCCCCCACGGCAGCTCTTGCTCTTGAGGGAATTGGTACCAACAGACCTGCCTAGCAAGAAATGTTTAAAAAAAAAACAAAAACAACTTCTTCAGAGAAAAGGAAAATGATAGAGGTCTGAAACTCAGATCTACATATTGAAAGGAAGAGCACTGAAGAATGAGTAAGTGAAGGTAAAATAAAAACTTTTATTTTTCTTATTCTTAAATGTTCTAACAGAGAGCAGGTTTTTTTTCAAAATAACAATAGCAACAATGTATTCTACTATGTATGCTAACGTATAAGTAAAATGAATGACAACAATGATATAAGGCATAGGAGGGAGGAATTAGAAATATTTTGTGATTATAAGGTATGTGCACTACCTGTAAAGCAGTAGTCATTTGAAAGTTGCCTTGGATTAGCTGTAAACGTATACTGCAAACTCTAGGGCAACCACTAAAAGAAAAGTAAAGAAAGAAGTATAATTGATATGCAAAGAAAGGAAAAAAAATAGAATCATATAAAATGCTCAGTAAAATAAAACTTAAAAAGGCAGGAAAAAGTGTGGAAGACAAAAACAGAAACAAAGAACAAGGACAACAAATAGAAAACAATAACAAATATGGTAGATATTAATCCAACTATATCAATTATCACCTTAAACATCAATAGTTTAAACAGACTAACTAAAAGACAGAGACTGTCAAAGTTGACCCCAAAATAAGACCCAACTATATGTTGTCTACAAGAAATTCACATATAGATTAAAACCAAAGGGATGAAGAAAGATGTATCATGCTAACACCAACCAAAAGACAGAATAAAGTAGGAGTGGCTATCTTAATTTCAGACAAAGTAGATTTCAGGGCAAGGGAATTTATCAGGGATAAAGAGGGGCATTACATAATGATAAAGAGGTGAGCATTCTAAGATGTTGTAACAATCTTTAATGTGTGTGTGCGCCTAACAACAGAGCATCAAAATATGAGGCAAGAACTGATAGAACTGCAAAGAGAAATAGATGAATCCACTATTATAGTTAGAGACTTCAGCACCCTTCTATCAGAAATGGACAGATCCGACAGTCATAAAATTAGTAAGGACATAGTTGAACTCAACAGCACTGTGAATCAACTGGATATAATTGACATCTATAGACTGCTTCATGCAAAAACAGCAGATTACACATTCTTCTCAAGCTCACATGGAATATTCACCAAGATATACCACATCCTGGGCTATAAAACACACCTCAACAAATTTAAAAGAACAGAAATCATATAATGCCTACTCTCAGATCACAATGGAATTAAAGGATAAAATCCGTAACAGCAAGACAGCTGAAAAATCCCAAAATACTTGAAGATTAAACAACACAATTCTAAATAACACATGGATCAAAGAAATTAAAAAATATTTTGAACGAAATGAAAATACAACTTGGTAAAATTTGTAGGATACACCAAAAACAGTGCTTAAAGGGAAATTTACAACATTGAATGTATACACGAGAAAAGAAAAAAAAATCTAAAATCATTAATCTAAGCTTCCAAAAGCTTAGCAAACTAGAAAAAGAAGAGCAAATTAAATCCATAGAAAGCAGAAGAAAATAAGTAATAAAAACTAGAGGAGAAATCAATGAAATTGAAAACAAGAAATCAACACAGAAAAATCAACAAATCCAAAAATTGGTTCTTTGAAAAGATTAATAAAATCAATAAGCTTCCAGTCAGGCTAACTAAGAAAAAAACAAAGAAGACACAAAGTACCAATATCAGAAATGAAAGCAGAGATATCAGTACATCACATGGACATCAGAAGGATAAGAAATATTATCAACAATTCTATGCCCACAAATTTGATGACCTAGATGAAATGGACCAATTCCTTGAATGACACAATCTGCCAAAACTTACACTAGAAGAGATAGACCGTCTGAATAGGTCTGTATCTATTAAAGAAATTGAATCAATATTTATTAACCTTCCCAAAAAGAAAGCACCAGGCCCAAATAGGTTCACTGGTGAATTCTACCAAACACTTCAGGAAGAAATTATACCAATTCTCTATAATCTCTTCCATAATATAGAAGCAGAAGGAATACTTCCTAAGTCATTATATGAGGCCAGCATTATCCTAATAACAAAAACAGACCAAGACGTTACAAGAAAACTACAAACCAAAATCTCTTATTAACATAGATGCAAAATTTCTCAACAAAATATTAGCAAAGGGAATCCAACAATGTAAAAAAGAATTACACAGCTCTTCCTCAACTTACGATGGAGTTATGTCATGATAGACCCATGGTAAGTTGAAAATATCATAAGTCAAAAATGCATACAATACACCTAACCTATTGAACATTAAAGCTTAGCCTAGCCTACCTTAAACATGCTCAGAACACTTACATTAGCCTACAGTTGGGCAAAATCATCTAACATAAAGCCTATTTTATAATAAAGTGTTGAATACTGCACTGAAAGTGAAAAATAGAACAGTTGTATGAGAAGAGAATGCTTTTAAGTGTATCAATTGTTTACCTTCATGATTGTATGACCCAGCATCATGAGAGAGTATCACACCACATTTTATTAGCCTGGGAAAATATCAAAATTCAAAATCTGAAGTATGGTTTCCACTGACTATGTACAGCTTTCACACCACTGTAAAGCTGAAAAATTGTAAGTTGAACCATCATAAGTCAAGGACTCTCTATACATCACAACCAAGTGGGATTTATTCCAGGTATGCAAGGTTGGTTCAACATTTGAAAATCAATTCACATAATCAATCATATCAACAGGCTAAAGAAGAAAAATCACTTATCATATCAATAGATGCAGAAAAAGCATTTGACAAAATCCAATACCCACTTTCAATAAAATTCTCAGCAAACTAGGAAGAGAAGGGAGCATGCTCAATTTAATAAAGAACATGTATAAAAAACCTACGGCTAACATTATATTTAGCGGTAAGAAATTCAAAGCTTTCTTGCTAAGATGAGGAACAATCCAAGGATGTCCCCTCTCACCACTGCTCTCCAACATCATACTGGAAGCACTACCTAATGCAATAAGACAAGAAAAAGAAATAAATGATACACAGATTGGGAAGGAAAAAATTAAAATGTCTTTGTTCACAGATGACATGATTGTCTATGTAGAAAATCTGAAAGAACTGACAAACTCCTGGAATAAAAAGCAATGATAGCAAGGTTGCAGGATACAAGGTTAATAAACAAAAGTCAATTGCTTTCCTATATACCAGCAATAAACAAGTGGAATTTGAAATAAAAAATACATTAGATTTATATTAGCACCCTTCCAAAAGTGAAATAGGTATAAATCTTAGAAAATACGTACAAGATCTATATGAGGAAAACTACAAAATCCTGATGAAAAATTATCACAGATATACTAAGTAAATAGAGATATATTCCATGTTCATGGACAGGAAGAGTCAATATTGTCAAGATGCCAGTTCTTCCCACCTTGATTTATAGATTCAATGCAATTCCAATCAAAATCCTAGCAAATTACTTTGTGAATATTGACAAAGTAATTCTAAAGTTTATATGGAGAGGCAAAAGACCCAGAAGAAACAATACAATACTGAAGGAGAACAAAGTTGGAGGACTGACACCATCTGACTTCAAGAATCACTATAAAGCTACAGTAATCAACACAGTGTGGTACTGGGCAAAGAGGAGACAAATAGATCAATGGAACAGAGAATAGAGAGGCCAGAAACAGATCCACATAAATACAGCCAACTCATCTTTGCTAAAGGAGGACAGGCAATACAATGGAGCAAAGATAGTCTTTTCAACAAACAGTGCTGGAACAACTGGATATCTACATGTAAAAACATGAATCTACACACAGATCTTACACCTGTCACAAAAATTAACTCAAAATGGATCACAGACCTAAATGTAAAACACAAAACTATGAAACTCCCAGAAGACCACATAGGAGAAAACCTAGACGAATCTTGGGTATGGCAATGACGTTGGATACAACACCAAAGGCATGATCCATGAAAGAAATAAGTGATAAGCTGGACTTCACTAAAATTAAAAACTTCTGGTCTGCTAAAGATAATGTCAAGAGAATGAGAAGACAAGCCACAGATTAGGAGAAAATGGTTGCAAAAGACACCTTACAAAGGACTGTTATCCAGAATATAAAAGAAACTATTAAAACTCAACAAAAAGAAAAAAAACCCTCAACAATAAGAAAATGAATAACCCAATTAAAAATTAGGCAAAAACCCTGAACAGACATCTCACCAAAGGATATGTAGAGATGGTAAGTAAACATAAGAAAAGAGGTTCAACATCATATGTCACTAGGGAGTTGCAAATCAAAACAATGAGATACCACTACACACCTAATAGTAATGGCTAAAATCCACAACACTGACGATAGCAAATGCTGACAAGAATGTGGAGCAGCAGAAATTCTCATTCCTTGCTAATGAGAATGCAAACTGGTACAGTCACTCTGGAAGACAGTCTGGCAGGTTCATACAAAACTAAACATACTCATACCATACAATCCAGCAATGATGCTGCTTGGTATTTACCCAAATGAAGTGAAAACTTATGTCTACACAAAAACTTTCACATAGATGTTTATAGTAGCTTTATTCATAATTACCAAAAACTTGGAAGCAACCAAGATGTCACTTAGTAGGTGAGTGGATAAATTATGATACATCCCAGACAGTGAAATATTATTCAGCGCTAAAAAGAAATGAGCTAACAAGCCATGAAAAGATATGGAGGAAACGTAAATGCATATTACTAAGTGAAAGAAGCCAATCAAAAAAGGAGACATACTATGGGGCTGGCCCCGTGGCCAAGAGGTTAAGTTCGCGCACTCCACTGCAGGCGGCCCAGTGTTTCGTTCGTTCGAATCCTGGGTGCGGACATGGCACTGCTCATCAAACCACGCAGAGGCAGCATCCCACATGCCACAACTAGAAGGACCCACAACGAAGAATATACAACTATGTACTGGGGGGCTTTGGGGAGAAAAAGGAAAAAAATAAAAATCTTTAAAAAAGGAGACATACTATGTCATGCCAACTGTATGACATCTGGAAAAGGCAAAACCATGGAGACAGTAAAAAGATAGCAGTTGCCAATGGTTAGGATGGAGGGAGGAATGAATAGGCAGAGCACAGATTTTTAGGGCAGTAAAACTATTCTGCAATGGTAATACATGTCATTATATTTTGCCAAAATCCACAGAATGTACAACACCAAGAGTGAACCCTAAAGTAAACTATGGATTTTGGGTGATAATGATGTGTCAGTGTAGGTTCATCAATTGTAACACATGAACCACTCTGGTGCTGGATGTTGATAGAGGAGGAGGTTATGCATGTTGAGGACAAGGGGTATATGGCAACTCTCTGTACTCTCCACTCAATTTTGGGGCGAACCTAAAACTGTTCTAAAGGGGCCGTCCCCGTGGCCGAATGGTTAAGCTCACACACTCCACTTCGGTGGCACAGGGTTTTGCCGGTTCAGATCCTGGGTGGGGACATGGCAGTGCTCATCAAGCCAGGCTGAGGCGGCGTCCCACAAGCCACAACTAGAAGGACCCATAACTAAAAATATACAACTCTGTACCAGGGGGCTTTGGGGAGAAAAAGGAAAAATAAAATCTTAAAAAAAAAAACTGTTCTAAAAAATAAAATTTATTAATTAAATAAAATACATATGAAAGAAAAAATACTGGCTTTAGAAGCCTGGAGGAAAAAGAGAGGTAACGATTTTCACAAAGAAAGGAACTATATATTCAAAATTTTTTAAGTTAAAAAAAAGACTGCCTTAAAATTAAGTTAGGGGCCAGCCCGGTGGTGCAGTGGTTAAGTTCGTGTGCTCTGCTTTGGTGGTCTGGGGTTCACAGGTTCAGATCCCTGGCATGGACCTGGCACTGCTCGTCAAGCCACACTGTGGCAGCATCCCACATAAAGTAGAGGAGGATTGGCACAGATGTTAGCTCAGGGCCAATCTTCCTTATACACACACACAAAAAAAATTGTTTGTTTAAGTTAATTCATATCTGCCATGTTTTCTCAGTGGACACTTGTGATTCTAATGGGAATGGTGAAAACACAAATTCTTACAAAGTGTGTACCTTCAGTGTCAGGTATCTCCCGAACACGACCTCTATATAAGAGGTTAACAGACCCGCTTGGAGAGGCCTAGGAGAAGCAATTACAAAAGGAAGTCAGGCCTAAGTGCTGGCCACCAATACCCTGCCTCAAAACCACATCCCTTAGGAGCCCTGGTGCCTGTCTAGGTCCAGCTCTCTATGACCTGGAATTCAGCCCTGGCTTCTTCCTGTGAGGCCCTGACCCCATGTGAACTCAGGCCACAGCCAAATATCTTTTTGCCCTATCATCTTTTGCCCAGCAACCATGAGACTCTGGATCAGTGGATATTCCAGGCCTCAATGGCCCTAGATCCCCTCTTGCTGCAATCATCTCCTGAAGATTTTGATGGCCTGAATTTTAAAACGTGCTCAAGTCACCATAACTCAAATCTGAACTGAATCTCTTTTTAAACTTGAAACATTCAGTAATTATTTGATACTTTGGGGAAAGCAAGTCTACCTAAGGGGTATAATCACCACCACCATTCTCTGAACTCTGGCAATGCCCCTGAGAGGCACTGAAAGTGCTTTAGTAAAGACAGTAAATAGGTAATAAAAAGAGAGGGCTTGGAGCCACACACATGCACACCCCCACACCAAAAAAACACAGACCAAAAACAAAACAAAATGAAAAAACCTGAGTTAGATTACTGGCTCTGTCTTACAAATCCTGAAGAAGCTACTTAACTTCTCCACATCTGTATAAGAGAGGAAATGACAATACCAACTTAAGAAGGACACAGTGAGAATTCAAAGTAAGAGTTTGGCAAAGCACCTACCATAGGGCTTGACCCATGGTGGTTTTTCGTCTCTCTTTTTTTGCCTTATCTACTTTGCTATCTTTACCCCTGATGTGATCCATGGGAAGACAAAACGAAGGAGAAAAAATAGGCCTTATATGAAGAAATTATCCCAAATCCCCGGCTTTAATCATACAATCAAATTATTAACATTGGGCAAGTCTCTTTTTCACCAAAACAATGAGCATTTTCTTGGCAGCCAGAGGAGTAACAGTTTCTAGTCTGCGCCTTCAACCCAATCCTATCCACGTGCTTTTACCCTTCTCCCTAGCAGATATTGGCACCTATTTTTGCCTACCCAAGAAACAAGGCAGTCCAGAAGCTTTAGAGAGCCAACCCAACTAAAGCCCAAAAGAGAAAAAAACTATATCCAAGTCATGCAGAAGAAAGGAGGGAAAAATCCCCAGCTGGTTAATAAAGGAAATTAGCAGCAGATTAAACTCTTGTTTTTCATTCAAAAGCCACAGCGTGGAAACTAGTAACTAGCCCCAAATCCCTGAGTCTGGACCGATTAAAAGTGTTAGAGGTATGCCAGGCAAACCCCCACTGCACAGGAGTAAGAAAGCAGCTCTATTTCCCCACTGTTGGGTTTCCACAGGCTTCCAGCCTATGACATAACCCTCTATTCCCAAGGCCTAGGAAGGTCCTCTTCTACACAGTCTCATCAGCTTGAGGCTCCAATTAGGTTCTAAGGTAAAGGGCATGATTTTTAAAGTTAAAATACAGTAGAGTTTCTGTCCCAACCTCAGCCACTGCCTGACTGTGATTGTTTAAGAATCATTTCCTCTCTCTGAGCCTCAACATTTCTTTCTGCAAAACAGGAATAACTTTCCCCTCACAGAATTGTTGGGAGAATTAAATTAAAACCTACATCAAAAGTGCCTAGAGTACAGTGCGTGGCTCATAGCAGACAGGCTATTTCCCTTCCATTTTCCTTTGATAAAGCCTTATGCTCCAGGGCGAAAGGAGGACATGCTTTCTCCTTTCCACAAAATTAACTCAACCAGTACCAGTACCATAGCCAGGTCAGAGACAGGAGGGCTGAACTCAAACCTTAGAAATATCCTTTCCCATATCTGAGTGCTGACTCCAAGGCACACTGCAACAGCTCACTTTTGAGAGGCCACACTCTCACACTCAGAAGCTAGGTCATACATACTATTATTTTAGAAGCGAGGATTAGCTCAGAGCTAGGCTGAGTAATGAGATACAAGTGCTTTGGGAATCTGTGGGCTCCCAGCACAATCAACGAGTACTAACAACTACATTCTGTCCAAGGTATGGACAGACAACTCCAAGTGGCCAACAGCTCTTTAAAAAATGTAGAGGCAATGATCAAAGGAAGACTATTCTGCCCTTTCTTGTAGCTTCTGCTTTGGGAAATTTATATTTCATATAATCATTATTAAAAGCCATTTGTGGGTTTTTTTGTTCAGTTTCATTAAACGTTAGCATCACTAGGAAAGCTATATAATGTATTAGAACAAATAAGGGCTTTGGAATCAAGCTTGGGTTCAAGTCTCAGCTCTGCCACTTCTTTGCTTGTGACACTGGACAAGTCATAATCTCTCAGAGCCTCAGTTTTCTCACCTATAGTGTTATTCAAAGTTCAAGTTACCCCTTCAGTGGGCTGTAAAGTCAATTTAGTGGCTTGCAAACAACATTTTTTTAAAGTAAAAAAAGAAAATATCAGATGACACTACATATAATAAGGACAAGTACTATTTCATGAAAGTGTAGTTTCAGGTATATATAGAAATTGATATATAGATATATACAAATATGTGTATAATTGACTACAGTATAAAATATCTTTTTTACAGTGGATGACGGTCAAAAAAATTTGAAAGCCAATGACCTATAAAATGAAACTATCAGGTGTGTGTAATGTTATTTTCTGCATTTTTCAGAGTATTTGAGAATTTGAAAAAAAATAAAATAATGTGGACCAAATGTTAGCAATTAACTCTACTAGAGTAAGAATACCTGAATACAACCTTATTTAAGAATACTGGGAAACTTATTCTTACTCGTCAATTTCAGATTCCCATCAATATATCTCTAAGTACGTCATGTAAATGGAACAGTCAGCCATCATCATCTGCCAAGACACATCCTTCTAAATTATTGACACAGAAAGAACAGGTCAAATTAAGAACTGAATTTTATCTTAAATTAATACAGAGAACCAGCATGCAAAACAGTATCTAGAAAAGAGTGACATGTGAAAAAGCCCAGATGAGGCTCTTGTCAGACAAGCCCTCTCTGGTGTGGAAAGAGCAATGAAAGCAGTATTAAACCCAGAACTATTATAAAAGAAGTATCATTCTGCTACGACACCCAGAGCTGGCTACTATCATGAAAGCCTTGGCAAAGACCCCACCTTGTGAAGCACTCCAGTTAAAGGTGATGTCAGGAGGCCTCAGGAGACCAAACACAGACATGAACTGCACAGAAGGACTTCTTTGGCCTGCAGAACAAGTTATTCTTCTGCTTAAAATCTTCCAGTTTCCTACCACTTGGGAAAAGAATCCAAATTTCTTACTGTAGCTTACAAGGCCCTACATGATAGGGCCCCATCCTATCCCTCCAACGTGACTTCCTACCTGCATTCGTTCTACTTTAGCCATACCACTCTTTCTGTTCCTCAAACACACCAAGCTCAGTCCTATCTTAGAGCTCTTATATATCTTGTTCTCACTGCCCAGATCACACTTCTTCCAGCAATTTGCATGCCAGAGTTCTTCTTGTCATCGTTTGGCTCTCAGCTTGTATATTTCAGTTCCTCAGAGAAGCATTCCCTGACTATCTCCTCATTAAAGGAGTCCCTCATCCCATCCTACCCTCAAGGCATTCTCCATCATCAGATTACTCTATTTTATTTTCTTCACAGCTTGGTTTTCTGTTTCACTCATATTACTTTGTTAACTTATTTTTCTGTTTTCTTACTAGACTACAAGTAACAATCTTTTCTGATTTATTCTTGACTCTCTCCTTAGCACCTATCACAGGGTCAGTTACTTACTTACTTACATATATAATTACATGAACATATATGTATATGGGGGGGTGTGTACCTGCCAAATAAACAAATGAATGAAAAACACTGCTGCAGCCATTCAAGTGCATTCCATTAACTGCACTTTCAAAATAACGTAAGAGAGAATTTATATACACAGGAACATCTGTGAACTGAGTTCAACAAGGAGTTGTTCAGCTAAAGATCTATAAAAGGTCCAAGTGACTAATGCGCCAAGCTTTCCTCTGAATAGACACTTATAAACCATATCTATCACAGGGCTATAGCTCCCGATGGCCAATGAAAGAATATTTGACTTGGAATCAATGCTTAGGCTAAGTCTCCTGCTTCCAAACCCACTGATCATCATCTCACTATGAAGTCTGCCTCTAGCATAACGGCTCTGGAGCCAAGAGAGACAAGGATTTAAATCCCAATTATATCTTTTATATGCTCTGAGGCCTTGTGCAAGTTTCCTCATCCATTAAATGAAGATAACAGTACTTATCTCATAGGGCTGTTTCAAAGATTAGATAAGCTAATGTATATAAAATATCTGTTACAGTGTCTGGTACATAATAAAAACCCAATAAAAATTAGCTATTATTTTATTATTATTCATCCATTCACATTTTTTCCAACTAATATTTATTGATGTCTACTTTGTTATAGCAGGCAGCCCTGGTGGTCTAGTGGTTAAGATTCAGCACTCTCACTATCACGGCTCGGGGTTGTTTCTCAGTCAGGGAATGACACCACCCATCTGTCAGTTGTCATACTTGTGGCGGCTGCGTGTTGCTGTGATGCTGAAAGCTATGCCACCGGTACTTCAAATACCAGCAAAGTCACCCATGGCAGACAGGTTTCAGCAGAGCTACCAGACTAGACAGACTAGGAAGAAGTACCTGGCCACCCACCCGAAAACAGTTGGCCATGAACACCCTATGAAGAGCAGTAGAGCACTGCCTGATGTAGCACTGGAAGACAAGAGGATGGTACAAAGAGACCAGGCAGTGTTCCACTCTGCTGTACACAGAGTTGCTGGGAGTCAGAATCAACTCAAAGGCACTAACAAAAACTTTGTTATAGGTCCTGTGCCTATACAAGAGGCACAGGCACAATTCAAGAGGACTTGGCTACAGTCCCTGCCCAGGAAGAGCTCACAGTGTAATAGGAAAGATAAACTCATAAACTATAAGTATATAACTTATACTTATACTATATATAACTTATACTAGGAGTATAGTATGTATTAACTAGGAGTGTAGTATATATTACGTCTCATCAAGAAGGCTGAAAAGAATCTGCCCTTCTCTAGCAAACCTGATATTAGGGCCTGGTTAGTCTCTAGAGTTAAAAGGCACATCAAAACCCTTCCAATTTATAAAACAGAATAGCTTCTGAGATGGGTCAGAGCAGCTCTATAAAGAAGCCCTTATAAGATTCTAAGAAGAATGGTCAAGAATGACTGTCTTAATAGACAAAAGGTGAAAGCAACTCAACTGTCCCTCAACAGATGAAAAGACAAAATGTGCTATATACACATACAATGGAATATTATTCAGACTTAAAAAGGAAGGAAATTCTGATACATGCTACACCATGGATGAGTCTACAGGACATTATGCTAAGTGAAGTAAGCCAGTCACAAAAAGGCAAATACTGTATGATTCCACTTATATGAGGTATTTTGAGAAGTCAAATTCATAGAGGCAGAAAACAGAATGGTGATTGCCAGGGGATAGGGGAAAGAGGAGTAGAAAGTTAGTGTTAGGTACAGAGTTGCAGTCGGGGAAAAGATGAAAAAGTTCTGAAGATGGATGGTGATAATGAGTGCACCACAATGTAAACGTACTTAATGCTAGAGAAATACACACTTATAAATGGTTAAAATGCGGGCCAGCCTAGGGGTTAAGTTGGGCATGCTCTGCCTCAGTGACCTGGGTTCAGTTCCTGGGCACAGACCTCCACCACTCCTCTGTCAGTGGTCATGCTGTGGTGGCAGCTCACATACAAAAGAGGAAGATGGGTAACAGATGTTAGCTCAGGGCAAATCTTCCTCAGCAAAAAAAGTTAGTTAATTAATTAATTAAAAATGGTTAAAATGCTAATTTTTATGTTACCTAATATTTTACCACAATTCATAAAAGAAGACTGTCTTGTGGCTTACACAAAGAGAGAGAGCATGCATCCCCTCTTCTCTGACTGATCATTCTTATATCTGGTAGCATATCAAGCTAGCTTTTCCCACGTTAAGACATGAAAACAATTCCAGGGCAGTCCTCATTCATAGGACGCTGTATAATGTAGTCAACACCCAAGAACTTACAAGCACACAAAAATCCAAACCCAGAACGTACAGCAAAACAGATACTATACACTGACCATGAGTTTATTTCCACAAGTGTAAGAGAGGCAGAAAATAAACCAAAGTATTTGCATGTCTAAATACCAGTTTAGGATTATATAAGCTAATTCCTAAAGAGACAAGAAAGTCTCCAGAAAAAAACAATTGGTCCACGTAGAGTAGACTTCATATATCAGTGCCAAGGTCTCATAATATAATTTTATTGCTTCAAATTTTTAAAAGTAGTGTTAATTTGCATTAAACAAAGTCACTTTCATAAACTAAACAAAAATGTCACAACTGACAGTCCTATATAATGACCTGGTTTCCTAGTGGCCCAGAAGTATGAGAAATAAATCCCAAGGACCTTGGTTCAGAGAGACTAGAAAGAGTAGACTGTGGTTGTCTTACAAGGATTAAAGTCTGTGTCACAGCTCAGTGGGGTCTATGCTTTGGTAGCTTCCCTCAGCAGTCCCTATGTGACTAAGGACTGGAATAAGAGTGGCAGCTTCACAAAGCAGATAATAAGAGATAAAGCTTCTTCCTAGTATGTTCAAAGACTCCAGAATCCAAAACTTAACTTCTCTGCTGCTCATCTATCCAATTTTCATTAAGAGAGTTTACATCATCTAAAAGCTTCAAAGTCAAATGTTTGTTTTTCCCTTATCAAATGCATAAAATCAAAGCCAAGGTGTGGTCTGGACATGAGCCTTGGTTAGGATCACAAAAATTCTCAAATCAAATAACTGGTTCAAGTTAGAGCCAAGTTTATCAACAATAAGATGACAGGATTCAGGCAAAGCCGGCTGCCTTCCTGCATTTCACAAAGACCAGCATGGCTCTTGACACTAGTACATAGGTGTAAGCAACCTCTGGGTGCATAATGCCACCAAACAAAAGCAACACCTTCAAAGTCTCTCTCAGTGATTAGATGCAGCCAGACACTCAAACTGCCAGTCCTGAATTACGGCCTCTGAATGGTGAGGGCTTCACATTTCACTGATCAGGGCACAGCCCAATCAGAAGACAAACCCCTGCACTGCCAGGGACCAGCAAATCCGCTTTCTTCCAGTGTGCACATGACTGAATGTGCTTCTGTCCATCATCTGGGTCATATATAGTTCAATGCAAGCTGAGCAGACAGGGCTGCGAGGAAATCTGGCGCGGTTCAATACCTCGTCTAGCCTGGGTTCCAGTATCTAATTTTTTTTACTGACAAACTCATTTCTCTACCGGGACAGGATGCTGTGCTGGCTGGAAGTTCCATTTCTACAACAAGAATCCTATCTGGAAACACAGAAGTTGTCCTCTAGCCACAGCAGCTCGAACTTTTTTGATTGTTGTTGCTGCTTTCTCCCATCACCCCTACCCCCTTTTGACAAAGATCCAACTGTAAAAAGTCTTACGTAACAGTTCAGGACTACTTCGGTTCTTTTACTGGGTAAGCACTTTCAATTTTTTTTTTTTAACTAAAAACCATTTTAACATTGAATCTGTTGAGAGGCTTGACTAAAATCTTTTAAGTAATTTGTGTAGTGAAATACTGTCAGTGGATTTTTTTAGTCTCATTTCTGCACGTGCTCCTTTGTTCTCAGAACAGAAGCTTTTTATACACACCCCATAACGCAGCTGGAGAGAGTTATGAAGTCAGTTATTATAAGGAATACAAAGGTTGCTTTGCATTCTTTGCCTTCAGATAATTAATTTTGTATTTGTTCTTTTAAAATGGAGTATTTAAAGAAGGGAGAAATTCTCAAAAGAATAAACTGCTGGAGAATCTAGCAAAGTTTGAAGTTTCTACCACCTTTTTTATCTGTAGTTTTGTGTGGCCAAACACTTGTGCCGCCCGGGGCGGTGGGGGTAGAGTAAAGCGTAGACAGAGAGGAACTAAGCCAGACATGGACAAAGGCATGAGCCAAAACCAGACAGTCCTGGCCGTTCGATAGGCCAGCAGTGGGTGAGACAGGTCAGCCAGCTGCAGGGGCGGGAGGGGGGGGAAAGGGGCATGGATGTGTGAGGTGCTCATGCGTGCGATCGTGACTAGATTCTGAAACTGCCAGCCATTTTCCCAGCTATGCTTTGTGCAATCTAAAGGAATGTATCTCCTCTGAAGCAGTCTTGCCAGAGCCCAGAGATAGAGAGGAGTGTGATAAATACCACAACATATGGAATCAGAAAATACTGGGATCTGGGGTGGGCAAGAGGGAATGCCGAGGGTGTGGAAATTTTTTAGTGATCTGGAATGTGTTGAGTGACAGGAAGTGCCCCAAGCTTCCCCCCCAACTCTCCTCAGTCGCGCCTGCTTTTGTCTCACTCTTGTAATCTACACACTACTGCTTACAAAGCTGTCTGAGTTTAAGACAAAAAGAAACATAAAAGGCTCTCCATTCCATAGTACCTGCGATATGGAAGGAATGTAAAAAGCATGGCCCTTCAAGCCTGCGGTCATTTTTTCAGGTATACAGGAGAAAGAAAGAATAACAATTTTCTGAGGACAAATGAGAATTATGAGTTACAGTCTAGCTTCCAAATCTGATTTTAAAAATACTGATTCTGCTATACTTACAAATGCTTAAATTAGTTCCTAATTTGAAACTTGAGTTCCTAATTTGAGTCTTATTTGTTTGGTTAATATATTGCATGTGAAGTTGTTTCTATTTTCTTTGTATAAATTTGGCCTTCGGGAGAAAAAAACGTAAATAAGTAGAATGCACTGAAAAAAAGGAGGATTTTTCCCTTCATTGGTTGGCAAGCATTTTAAAGGGTTGGTTTCTTGGAAAAAGCGGCTCTCTCTCTCTCTCATTTTTGCATGTATGCTATAAAGATAACTTTGTGCCATAAAAAATGTAAGGCAGAAAACTTTTGACAGAAAACAATACAGTGCCATAAGTGAAAAACAACTTAGCATTTTCCCAAACTTCCATATTATCAACAGAAACACTAAAACTTGAGAGAAAAGCAGCCACATAATTGAATGGCTAACCCTACTTCTGGAAAATGAAATGGAAAATTAAGTGTGAACAACTGCTACTTGGGATTGTTTCTACCTCCCATCACAAAGGATGTTAGTGGTCAGCCTAGGAGTTAATCTTTCCTAGCATGGCTCTGAGCCTTCACGCCGAGCAGACGTTATTCACATGACGATTCGAAAAGTCCATTCATATATCTCACTACCTGGATTTGAATAGAAACCAGACAGCAATTCTTTAGTTCCAGCCACCATTCGTCCCACTGGACAATAGCGATTTGTTAGCACAGAGTCACAGGCTGTGGGACACAAAGCTTGGAGCTGCAGAAAGATGGGGGATTCAGAGAACAGGAAATTACAGGCCCGATACACTCCTGGCAGCTCTGAGAATACAAAAAAAAAAAGGCAACACAGCGATGCCATGTTTAAGAGCTACTTCTAGCTTTTTTAACCACCTCCAATGTCATAAAAGCTCTATTGTTGGAGTACATAAAGTCACGAGTCCCATGTGCTCTCTTTTCTCACTACAGGGAACTTCATTCAATGCCCTGGCACAGTCAGAAAAATCAAAAGCATCCAGACTTGATTGGCTCTGAGCTCTGACAGAAATGAGAGGAGCATTTTACAAATAAAATGTCAGAGAAAAAATATGCTTGGTAACACAAGTGACACATAATAAAATAAGTATCTTCCACAAATTATTTCATAAGACCAGACAATCAAAATGAAACCAAATGTAACAAAACTCCAAGGAAACAAATTTTTCTTCAAAATATATAAAACTATTATTTAATGCCATCAAAAGTTTCTTCAGAAGAAGATACATAATTTAAAAACTAAGCTTATATAGAACATTTCTCAGTTCTTGGTTATATTTTCTGAAACAAAGAACTAAACTCAAAGCCCTAAGGACTTATTTGGGAATATTAGAAAGGAAAACTACATTTTCTTTTGTTCATTATCAAATTATTGTAGCTCCCTGGCTAAAATTAAAAATTGCTTCTACTTCTCTCTCTTTAGACTTAAAAAATAAAATTAGTGGACATTCTAGGTGAAGGGAGAGAGAGAATTCTCCAATCTCAATCAATGAGCAGAGAAAAATAGTGCATGGGTTCCTGCCCATGCAACTTTTAAACTACCAATTATTGGATTTCCTCAAACTCTATCATTACTAATCAAACACAAGCATCAGTTATGACCTCAAACTGTGCTGCTGTCCAATACGTAGCCACAAGCCACATGACTACTTTTATTTGAATTTAAATTAATCAAAATTAAATAAAATAAAAAATTCAGTCCCTCAGTGACACTAGCCACATTTCAAGCACTCGATAGCACCATGTAGCTAGTGGCTATCATATTAGACAGTGCAGATATAGGACATTTCCATCCCTGAAGAAAGAACTATTGGACAGCACTGACCCAGACCATGCTTATATCCAAAACACCTGTCTTTAACTACACATCCAGCCGGACAGGAAAGAAATTAAGCTCTAAGTAAAAATTACAAAGACAAGTATGACAAGGTAGCTAGCACCAGGATACTTGAGAGATGTCTAAAAAAGCATTTTGAAACCAAAGGTTTCATTTTTTGTCTGCAATAAAAAGGTTATGAAGAATATTAAGACAGTAGTGGCAAACAGGTAATAGTGGCCAGAGTAATTAAAATGCTCCAGAATGGCACTTAGTGTCAAAAGTTCTTCCTAAATATATGAAGCAACTAATTCTATGATCTCCTTCACAGAATCACTGTCATGGACAACAGAGAATAGCAAAGAGCAAGGGCCTTGAAGTCAGTCAGATCTGGGTTTGATGTTTGATTACCAGCATCCACTTGACTAGCTAGAGGATATTAGGCAAATTAACTCACCTCCCTGAGATTTAGTATCCTTACCTGCAAAATGGGGAAACAGCCACCCTGCAGGATATATGGAAGGACTCACAATAAAGTATATAAAGCATCTAGTAAGGTGCCAGGTATGTAGTAGAGATTCAAGAAACAGTAACAATTATTTATTATATTTTTCCCCTTAAATCTACAGAATGTGACCCCTTGTAGGTAGATACTATTCAACACACAAAACAAGCCTTCATAAACAAATATCTTAAAATACTAATGCTGGTCATGTCAGTAATTCAACTAGAATAAAATGGAAATATTTGTATGCTAGAGAGCTTTTCCCAGCCAATGTGTGACCATACTGCCCCATGCAGTCTGGCTTTGCCAGAACAATCTCATGTCATACTTGGCTCAAATAACTAGCATGGTCACTGTGTGTTCAGTGTCTTTTATTTATGAATCTGGGCTTAAGTGTTAGATAGAAGGACAACATTCTATAAATAAAAATAAACTCTACTCTACCAAGGGATGCATGCACATCGTTAAGTGAATACAAAGCAATGGTTTCCAAATATTGAGAACATGATGCCTATTCAAGAAAACAGAAAAGGCTATTTTAGAAATGCAATGATAAGAAGCCTCATTCTCCCTTATTGAGATGATTGAAGCATACAGAAAAACTGCAGATAGAAACTCTTAAAAGAAACATTGAACTGAAGCTTTTTTCAAGGAACATTTAAATAACCTAGATTATAATAGTAGTAGCAATGAACTGACAAAGCATCCAATGCTTTTTGGGCTTCGATTACTGTGAACTTTGTTTATGGTCAAGACCAAATGCAATGAATGGTGCCTCCTCAAGACTTTAGTGGTTAAAAAAACAAAAAATCGAAGTGACTTCTATCATGACTACATGACTTAACCTCCAAACCTACCATCAAATAAACTGGACATGATAAAGGTGGATATGAAGGTCTTAAATTCTGATGTCATTCTCAACCCATCCTATGCCTGCTAGGTGCAAGAAACGTGGGTCTTAGGGTCAAGTGGACATGGGTTGGAATCCTGGCTCTGCTACTTATTTACTATGTGATCTTGAAGAAGTCACTTCCTCTCTTTGTCTCAGATTCTTCATACATAAAATATGAATATTAATGACTTCCTGCCATTTTAAGTCCCAAGTCATTTTAAGGCTAAAGGATCATATATTTTATAAAACATCTTGAACTGTTCCTGGCACATGGAAAACACTCTGGAAATGTCAATTCTGTGAAAACACAGTAAGGGCTTGAGTCCACCTCATTGTCTGAGTCTCTTCCCAAACACACAGAATGGAAATAGAAGGGTTCCAGGCTGATTTATAGCACAGACCATTCTGTTTAAGTTTTAATTAAAACAAACATGAAGATAACAGCTGTCAACCCTGCACAAAGAGTTTCAAGTCTTAGAAATATAAATATTAAATGAATATAGGAAAATTATTATTTGAAAAGTGAGGTGCAACATTAGATTTTAATATCATAAGGTAAACTTAATACTGATACTAATTTAAGGCTATTAAGTATATAAGAATCATTTTCTTAAATTAAGAAATAGTATTTCCTAGAGACTCTTTTAGAATGAGATTTCTACTAATTCTTCTTAATGATTAAAACAAAAACATGAAAGTTCTAAAATATCGCCCATGATTGAGAAATTAAAATAGCCTTCTGCAGGTATGGGAAAGAAAATTCATGTCTTTTAAAATCAAAGCCATAGAAAGAATTCCTGGGCTGGATGTTTTCCTACTACGTCTGTAGACTCATTTTAAAGTTGAAAATATTCCAGCAGGAACCAGAAATAGTAGATGTTTCTTAATGATGCCAAATAAATGAAAAATGTCGGACATGCCACATAACCTTTCAGAGTACGGAAGGCAGTAGATTTTCCAAAGCAAACAGAATTATAAAGAAGATAGTGTGGTGTAGTGGGCAATCTGAAAAAGTAAGTTTATTTCCCAGAAACCGGTTGGATTAGATATGACTTCAAATCTTAGCTCTGCCACTATCAAGCTAGGTGACTTTTTTAACAAGTCACTTCTCTCTGAGTCTCTGTTACCAATGGTGGTCCAAAAAACACATTCATACTAGAGGCTAAAGGACAGATAGCACTTAGAGGTTAGAAATTTGGATTTGCCAAATTTAGGGTATTCAAATTCAGTCTCTGCAAAGCATAGCTACCATAAAAAGTTTTACAGGGCTGCTTAAGCAGCTAGATTACATAAACAGACAAGGTAGATGGTTGATTGGCTGGGAGGGAGGGAAGGAGGTAGAGAGGCAGCAGGGGAGGGGAAGAGGAAGGAAGGAAGGGAGGGAGGGAGGATGGAAGGAAGATCTGATTGCAAGAATTTCCACAGATGCCATCAGGATAGATAAAGAAATCACAAAGGTATGCAAAGGAAATGTTCCTCAGCAGGTGTTTCTAGATTCTTACTGAATGTTGATGAAGCAGAGCCCTCTTTTAGTCATTCATCCAACAAATAAGTTCCCAGTAAGTATCATGCACAGTGCTAGACCCAGATTGAGTGATAAACAAAACAGATATATTAGCTGCCCTCATGGAGCTGAAAAACTATAAAGTGGGATAAACATGGCCAGAAGCCATGTCATTAAAAAAATGGTAGGGATCTGAGTTCAGAAACTTTGAGAATGGGTCCAATGATTTGTGGAAACTGCCCTGATAGCTGCTGAAGCCGAACTAACATAGTTCATAAGAATATGGAAGAATGTATACCCTCAGTTCCATCTGATTCAAGCAAAGAAATATGCTAAACTATAAGATCTTAAAGATTTTAAGCCATTAAGGAACTGAAATACCTTCAAAGACATAGGCTGCTTTCACAATGACCATTACTCAGATCTGTGGTAAACTACTATCTTATGAAAAAACTCAGTCTCCTTTTCATGTATGATTAAGAACAAGATAATTTCTGGAGAAGATAGAGTAAAGGGGATCCAGGCACGGAATGACATTCCAGGAGCAGAGCATGATACACTAGAGCATCAAATGTGATACATATTCCCTTCACCCACTTCCCTAAGACTATGTTCTTAACACTTACCATTTCCTTTAAAGGCACATACTATGATCATCATGGCTACACAGCTAGCTAGCACTCAACCCACTCAGCTAGCTCTTAGCAACCAAGAGTATTCGAGACAGGAATGATAAATACAAAGAGAAGGAGAGGCTGGAGTCACAATTGGACTTTTGTAGCAATTCATCTTACAAACTAGAACCACTTACGTCTACAAGGTGTCTAAATATTCAGCTCTCTTCCAATTAGAATTTAGCCTTTGCTGTCACAGGACTACATAAAGAAGTTGCTGTTACCAATGGAGTAAAGTATATCTATGTACCACAAAGGCACAGAATCTGAGGCTCCCAGCATCTAAAAGTCCCAATCAAGAAATTCCCATTCTAGCTCTTTGATACTTACAGAACTTGGGTTTCCACTCAGATTGTTTATTCCACTGGTAAAGACTCAATATCATGTGTCTTTTGCTTTTTCTTTGTTCACTGAATATCAAAGTCAAGTGAGAAAGAGATCTGGCAAATGTACTCAGAACACATTAGACAGTTGCATCAAAAAAGAAGATCCCAATCTGGTCATCTGTTACTATGACCTAGATTTTGGTAGAAGTACCTCCACTTGGCTTTCTAATAGCATTACATTTTGTCAGGTTCACTTCTCTGAATAATCCTATATTACTAGAACAGAACAATTTCTTCAGCTTGGCCACTTAAAAGCTTCTAGGTATACAGCTCATTCATTCAAAGGATATGTGTTGAGTGCTTAGTATACGCCAAGCCCTGTTCTAGGCATTGGATACACAATAGTAAACAAAACAAAGGTCCTGTCCTCGGGTATTGTAGTCACAAAGACTTGAATCCAGTCTCAGCTTGAGCACTCACAGACTATGTGACCATAAACAAATTTGCCTCTCTGAACCTCAGATGCCTCCTCTGGGGGAAAAAAGAGAAAATAATATTATTTCACAGAGCTATTGTGAAAACTATATAATGTTTGTCAGTATCTAGGGTAGTGCCTGGAACACCATAGATGCTCAACAACAGTAGCTACAGTTTTACAAATAGCACATATTACTATTATTCATCCTGCTTTCATATCCATGTATATGAAAATCACTCTAGTTTTTTAAAGTAACAGATTTCAAAGGCTTAAGTGTATCTAAAATATTTGTTTCAGGTGTTAAGAGTTAAGCAGAATAAGAGCCATTAATGTATGAAATGTTACTTCTGGTTATTAAAATGCTCCTGGCTGTATATGCTAACCACAAGATAGCAAGGATATATGAGAAAAATACTTTGAAGTTGGGAATGTTAATGGTGAAATGGATCACTGCACTTAGACAAATTGCAAAGGGTAGGGCGCTTTATCTCTAGCAGTATTACTATTTCAGCCAATTTAACCAGAAATTGTATAAAAGAAACATATCTAAAAGATTTAGAATTTCAAGTCTACCACAGCCATCAAGAAGGGCAAAGAAAGCATGTCTTTCCTCTAAAGTTTATTATAAAAGCCTTATAAAGAAACTTCTCTGAAGGCAAATTCCTGGGTGATTGCAGTGATATACTTCATGACTTATTTTATCATCTTATAAAAACAGGATGCTTACTGCACATAGACTAGAAAGCACAAAAACTGTGAAGACAAAAAGTTACTCATAATCCAAAAGAAACAGTTATTCATAATCCCACTAAAGGTAACCATTGTCAACATTTAGTAAATTTCCCTCTAGTCTTATTTTGCTGTTAATTAATTTAATAGTGATTTTAAAAATACTGGGAGTTTTTCTGTCATTAGACATGTATTACTTGATCTATATGTAAAATCTAGATAAAGAAAAAGATAAAGAAAATTGGTCACCTATAATCCCACTCACAGAGAAAATCCGTTAATATCTTAGTATAGTTCATACACAATAGAATCAATTCTCTATATATAGTTTTATTTCCCAATTTGTTCACTTATAGGCATTTTTAAAAATCATTTAAAATGGCTTTTTTAGATACCTAGGTGGTTTCCAATTATTCTCTATAATAAATAATACTTTGGTGAACACATGTATACAAAAATCACTATCCACATTTCTGATAATTTTCTTGGGCTGACCAATTTTACTCTCCTACTAATAGGGACTGATAGCACCTGTGCCACCCTAAGCTCACAAACACTGAGAATGCGCTATATATAATTAGCTGGTACCCAAATATAATAAAGTTTCTGTTTGTTCAATAATGAAAAAAGAAGAGAGTTTTAAAGGAAAACTCAAAGTGAAACAAGGACAAGAAAGAAGAATTTCCCTAGTAAGATAAATTATACATCCCTAAAAATGCTAGGCAGTTGATAGAAATCTTGAAAACCTTCCAACAGGCCACAGGAAGTTTAACATAAGGTTCCAAAAGTCTCAGATGTAAAAACAAATGAGAACAAAACAAAACAAAACAAAAACACTCACTGTCTTGTGGCTGTGTTTCGCTACTCAGAAACAATGAGCTGAATCAAGAATCAGTCCTACATGACATGGAAAACTGTACTGACAAATTAAGATGCACAAAAATCATTATTTTCACATCTGAATTATTTTTAAATTTTAGAAGTGAGCAGAGTATTAAATATGGATATATATTTTTTGTTTCCCATACGTAATAGAAAACTCTATAAATTCTTACAAGGCAATAAGATAACCAAGAATATAATTTATTCCACAAACCTTTTTTGAATGACAACTTTATTTCAGGTACTTTCATGTATAAGAGATCCAAAGTCATTAGGAGGAATACTTTCCTCAAAAAGCTTGCCTTTAGGGGGCCAGCTCCGTGACGCAGCAGTGAAGTGCACACATTCCACTTTGGGTGGCCCGGGGTTTGCCGGTTCGGATCCCACGTGCAGACATGGCACCTCTTGGCAAGCCATGCTGTGGCAGCGTCCCACATATAAAGTAGAGGAAGATGGGCACAGATGTTAGAACAGGGCCAGTCTTCCTCAGCAAAAAGAGGAGGACTGGCAGCAGATGTTAGTTCAAGGCTGATCTTCCTCCAAAAAAAAAAAAAAATCTTGCCTTAAATGTCCTTCACAGTCTGGCACTCTCAGATCATGTAACATTTTCCCTGTCTAATTGTTGAAATATCATATATCTCAGGCCTTGGCTAGAAAAAGGAAAATCTTTCAGGACATTACACTGAATGATCAACTTAGAAATAAAAGTTTCTTAAAAGAGGGGGGGAAACCCCCAAAGTCAGTTAATCCAATTTAATAGATTCCACTCATATGGCTTCATATTAGCATACAGCAATGTTTACCCAAGTATCTATAGTCAAGAGGAATTCAAATACTGACAAGAAGAAAAAAACTTCTTACTTTCCACAAAATAACTAAGAAAATTTCTTTCATTTTTTATTTATTTGTAATTTTCCCTGTAAAGCCTGCTTAATTTGAGTCCTGGGAGAGAGATTTTTCCTTAAGAGGAATAATACCCCAGGTTTCCTGCAGCTGTTTGAGAATATAAGCACCATATAGAAGAGAAATTGTCACAGTAACTGCATGCTCCAGAAATGAAAGCTGATCAGCTTAGTGTGAAAGATCAGATTTCTGGTAAAGCTATGCATCTGCTAAAAGACTATGATATCTGCATATACCTAATGTGTTTCAGAAATACACCCTCCCGGAAATAACAGCAAATAACATTTATCAAGGTCTCCTACACATCAGGCCCTGTGCAAGGCTTTTCTCGACCTGAATCTGGTACTGTTATTAGCTCCTATTTAATTGATGAAGATATTGAAGCTTGGAACGAAATGACCTGTCCATTGTCAAAACTGCTGGAAAGAGCAGAGTCCAGATTTGAACAGAGATGATAGCAGTGTGATTTTTTAGGGTTTGGTGGGACTTTTTCCTCCCTTTAAAATTTTCCCTGTCAGAGACTAGGTAAATTTTTTTCTGCTCCTAACTTTGAAAAAGCCAGTTTCAAAGATCACAAGAATATGGAACAGTATAATGCAATTTTATATATGATAAAAATAGATCTCTGGATGTCAGCAAGAACATAGTCTAAATTATGCATCAATCTCTAAAAAATAGCTAGGTATCATTTACTTATTATGCTTCAAGTTTCTAGAAAAAGTAGAAAGGACTATATGATCTCTTAAAAAAATTACTAAAGTATAAACAGTATAATTTGAAGAAATATATTCAGTGTTTGCTTAAAATACATTAGTTTCCATTGCATCAATGCTCTGTGCTAATATTTTAACGTTGTGTAAAAGAATATATAATATCTTAAATGAATGGTATCTCTGGATTATCATATGTGAATGTGAAAGCACTTTGTAAATAGTAAAGCAAAATTATCATTAATGCTATTTTAAGGCACTTGTTCTGAATTAAAATAGTTCCTAGAAACTCTCGGTCACTTTTTTTTTTTTTTTTTTAAAGATTTTATTTTTTCCTTTTTCTCCCCAAAGTCCCCCGGTACATAGTTGTATATTCTTCCTTGTGGGTCCTTCTAGTTGTGGCATGTGGGACGCTGCCTCAGCGTGGTTTGATGAGCAGTGCCATGTCCGCGCCCAGGATTCGAACCAACGAAACACTGGGCTGCCTGCAGCGGAGCGCGAGAACTTAACCACTCGGCCATGGGGCCAGCCCCTCTTGGTCACTTTTTGATAAGAGATGAGTAGAAATCACCAGATAAGATCCTTAATTTTGGGCAGACCGCAAAACGTGGAGAAAAAAGCACCTACAGTAAGATAACATGGGTTTAATCAAAGCTTCATTACTAAATTTCTACCTAAAATTCTCTGAGCCTCAGTTGCCTCAACTGTAAAATGGGAAAATACTAAGCTCTTGATATAGCTAAATGAGAGTCTTACATGAAAAAGTGCCTAGTGCCCAACACAGAGGAGAGTTCCATTACTGTTAGTACTCTTCCCCTGAGGGAGCTGTTTTCTTTCTAAGAGACAGAGTTCCAAGTTTGCTGGTGGATATGGCCTAAACAGAAACAGGGATTGCACTGCCTAAAACTTGTGGCTGGAAATCAATTGGCTTTTTTTAGCAGGCTTGGGATTGGCCTTTTGTTATTCATTCAGTCAGGTACTTTTTTATCAAACATTCAAAAACAGTACAATTTACTCATTCAACAAGTCAGTGAGCACCTCTTCTGCAGCAAACTAAACACGAAAATGCCTTAAACCTGCCCAAAAGGAGCTCATAGTCTAGTAGTAGAGACAAACCTTAAACAGATACCATGGTGCTCTAAGTACTACGATAAAGGAAAGCCCAGGATTATGGAAACCCCAAGAAAAGCACTTAACTTGGTAAGGGGAAGACAAATTGGAGGAGGAACATCTGAGATGAATCTTGAAAGATAAATAGAATTTGTAGGAAAGTAAAGAAAAAGATAAGGAGCTTTTCAGGCATAAAGAACAGCATAAGTAAAAGCACTGACATGCGAGACCAAGTCGTATATTCAAGAAACCACATGTACAATGTGGCTGGAGCTCAGGGGAAATAGAGAAGGTTGATAAGGTAGGTAGGGGTTTCCTTTGTCAGGCTCAAGCTGTGAAATTCATTCCAACCCTACGTAGTAATTCACTAAACTTGTGTAAAGAGGGCGACTTCAATCCCATTTGAGAATCTAATGTGCTAGTTTCCCCTCAATATGACTAGCTTTTAAAAAAACCAAACACTTGGTTTTGTGATGGGTATATGTATATATCTAAACACTAGTTACTTTCCATCTAACAGTTAGAAAACAGAGCTTGAGAAAAGTTATCTGAACTGGGTAATTACTGAAGTATGTATAGCTGTGCAAGAAGTACAGACTTTTCTGGTAGACTTTTACTTTGTCGATTCATAGGACTGAATATATAGCAGGCCCTCAATAAACATTTATTGAATTAAATTACAGTGAGTGAGAGAAATCTTTAATGTATTCTTTTGTTAAAGAGTCAAGTGGAATGAAGACTTTAAAATAAAGAAACTTCTCTATCTTTTCTTCCCCCTAGCCTTTCCTTCACATGAATTTGGCCAACATATTTCTTAAGATTCCTTTGTTTATTTTCAGATCAGACTATTTTGAGTTGTTGAGAAAGGTCTACAGAGCTAGGAAATGGGAATTCTGTATTTTATTACTAAATTATTACATTCTGACATTAAGTCTCCAAGCTAGCTCCATGCAGAGGCAGCTGACAAACACAGCTTCAGTAAAAGTCCTGATTCATTCATGATTCACTGTCAACAAATACTGACTGGGAACATGAAACAGCATGATCAAGGAAAAAATTCAGAGTGGATAAAGCAAAGAGCGTGTCTAGTTTGAGAGCAATGAAGAAACAATGTGGCTTAGGAAGTACTGTTCTTAGGGCCCAACAGTGAAAGCCCATGTCAGGTTAAAGCATTTAGATTTTATCTAGAGCTAGTCAGGGTATCAAGTTTTCAAGCAAAGTCACATTTGCATTTACCCACTGGCTGAAAGATGAATTGGAGGTAGGTAAGAGTGGAGGCAGGGAGACCAGTGGAGCTGTTGCAGTTGAAAAGATGATGGTTTTGACCACAGTGGTGGCAGTAAAGATGCAAAGGTTGTCACATGCTACAACATGGATGAACCTCAAGGACAGTATGCTAAGTGAAATAAGTCAGTCACAAAAAGACAAATACTGTATGATTCCACTTATACGGGGTAACTAAAGTAGTCAAATCCATAGAAACAGAAAGTAGAAAGGTGGTTACCAGGGGCTGGGAGAAGCGACAATGGGGAGTTGTTTAATGGGTTCAGAGTTTCAGTTTTCCAAGATGAAAAAGATCTGGAGATCTGTTGACCAACAATGTAAATATACTTAACACTACAATCCTTTCACAATCCTACTCCTGACCCAAAGTATTACTGGATTGATGTGACTCCTTCCAGATCTTTGCTGTAAATACACAGGGAAAAAAGTCATTCTTTACGGTTACTCTTAAGTGCCTAACCCAAAGCCATTAGCTAGAGATGGTATTTTAACCCAAGTCCTTGAGTTCTATGCTTCCCCTCAAACTTTTAATTGAAGCTATTGCCTAGCCTTAAAAAATATTAAATTTGTTTATTCAAGTGTAGAAATACAGTAAAGTATACTCATCTCAAATGTACATTTCAATGAATTTTTACAAAGTGAACACGCTAGTGGAGCCAACACCCAAAGCAAAATGTAGAACATTTCTAATACCTCAGAAACCTCCTCTGTGCCCTCTCTCAGTATTATATCACTCTAATAAAGGTAACTACTATTCTGACTTCTATCACAACAGATTAGTTTTGCCTAATTTTTACTTTGATATAAAGGTAAACTCATACTATGTAATGTTTTATGTCTGGCTTCTTTTGCTCAACATTTTGTCTAGGAGATTCAGCTATGCTGCTACATGTTGTGAGAGTTTGTCCTTGTGATCACTGCCATATAGTGTTCCATTTTATGAATTATACCACAATTTACTTATCCATTCTACTGTTTGTAGATATTTAGTTGTTTCCAGTTTGGGACTATTACAAATAACGCTACTATGAACATTCTTGTACATGTTTTTTGGTGCATACTTTATCCATTTTTGTTGGGTATATGCCTAGAAATGGAATTGCTTATGTTTAATTTCAATAGATATTACTGAAGAGTTTCCAAATGTGTGTATCAATTTACACTCTACTTCTGCTGACAGAGGTTGAGTGTTCCAGTTGTTCTCACCAACACTTTGAATAGGCAATTTTTTTGTTTGTTATTTTAATTTTAGCCATTCTGGTGGGTATGCAATAGCATATCAATGTTTTTTTTTTTTTAATTTTTATTTTTCTGTTTGTTATCTAGCGATGTTGAATACCTCGGGCCAGAATTTGATAGATATTTGGGAGGCAGACTTAACAAATCTTAGCGACCAACTGGATGGAGAGAAAGTCTAGAATGACAGAAAAAGAAAAGACACTTAGGGAAGGAGAGAAGGCATAGAAAATATATTCATTTCTGAAACCATTTAGATTTGGGTTTGCCAATGGGAGTGAGTGAGATGAGAGACTCAAGAGTTGACTGCAACTACTGAGACTCAGCAGGACATATAAATGTCCTCACAGAACAAATAATTTAAAATAAACAAAAATCTTCAACACTAACCATATCTTAGATGGTAAAGAAAATAAATTTACAATCCTAAGGAGACAAGATAAAGATAAACTAAAGTACAGTATTTCAAAAATAGAACCTCACAGACGCTCCCCACTATAATTTCCAGGAATCCCTGTGGAGATAATGGAAAGAAATCCATAAAGAGTGATGAGTCCCAGCAAATGGAATTAAAGAAAAAGTCAAAGCCTTAATGAAAGGCAAGTTCACTAAATGCCAGGATTTCACGAAGACATCAGTTAGACAAGAATCTCTCGTCTTCAGACAAGAAGGCCATCTCCGACACCTATCAAGTTTCTCTACTGTGAGAAGATGAAGAAGAAAAGCAAGGGTCATGATATAAGGATGAGGAGGAGATGTGGAACGAGGCTCTGTCCTCTGAGACTCACCTCATCACTGAATATCTAGCTAATTACTGCTTCCCATCAAGTATGACGTGATAGTTAAGAGCTTGGGATCTGGAGTCAGGCAAACCTGTATTCAAATCCTAACTCTGATCCTCCTTAGCTATTTGACTTTAGGGAAGTGACCTCCAGCTTCAGTTTTCTCATATCCAGAATGAAACTAATAGTGACTATCCACAGAACTATTGTGAATATTAAATGAAACAATACAAGTAAAGCCCTTAGAACAATGCCTGACCCACAGTAAGTGGTCCATAAATGTTAGCTGATGTTATCATCTGTAAAATGGGACCAATTCATACACCCATAAGATTGAAAAGAAGTAAAATGACACGTATAATGCCTAGCTAACAGGAGGAACTCAAATGGTGGATATTATTACTCCCTACTTTTAGGGAACTCAAACTGAGTAAGAAATGGTATAGTGCACTGATTAAGAATAGAATGGGTCTGGATCTCCTAAGTTCAAATCATGACTCTGCCACTTATTAGCTATGTGATCTTAGGCAAGTTATTTGCCTCCCTTTGCCTTCCTGTTTTCATCTGTAAAATGTGAAAACAGTAAGTACTACCTTACTGAGTTGCTGTGAGGATTAGACAATCCTTCTTTTGAGTGCTTTATACATAAAGCCTCGCAAACAAAACCTGGAATGCAAGTGCTGCATAAGCATTAGCTGTTCTTATTTTAACAGTAGCAGTACATATGTTTTGTCTGAGACTGGTTTGTGTCAAAGAAATGGGGAAATAAGTTTGGACAAAAGTAATTTAACATTCTTCTTATGGTTAAGAGAAGCCCAATAGAAATATTCATGTACTCATCTGCAAAATTGGGTGTGGGGAGAGGCTGAAAGAATAACAAGTTATAACACAGGAACTATATCACTACTTAGTAAATGTGACCTCATCTGTCCAGAAATAGTTATGAAAACTAAAATGTGCTTTCTGGCTCTGCCCAAACTATGCAAACAATTCAGATGAAGACAGCCTTCCACAGGGAGAAGGAAATAATTTTTCCTACTCTTTACCTTACAACAGCCTGATAACCAACATAGCTAGAGGGACGGGTGCATTCTCACACCTTTTTTATAAAGGAAACATTACTTAGAGCAGAATAATCAATTCTGAAAGCCTTCTTAGGATTGTCTTTCATCATTGTACTAGTATTTCTTTTCCACACAAATCATCATCCCTGGGCAAGTGAGAAGAGGTATCTGAAGAGGCAAAAAAGCAAGCAAGCAAGCATACTTTAGAACTGAAGGTAAATCCCATGCTTGTTCGTCAGTCTTGAGGATTGGCTTCTGTAGCTGACTTACAAAGTGAACAAAATACTGAATTGCATCAGCAACAAATAAAATCAGTCAAGTGTAATTTATTTGTTTAACAGTCTGTGTCTCCTACTGGACTGTGAGCCTCTGGAAAGATCTTATTCACGGCCAGCATCTAGCACATTGCCTGGTGCACACAGAAGGTGCTCAATAAATGGTGATTGAATACAGTCAGTGAGTACCTCCTCCTTGTGCAAGTTACTACGTTAGGTGCCAGAGAGCCCATAATGGTTCCCTGATGTTGATGCCAAACATTTTAGACTATTTAAAAATTAAACAAGGCCAGATTTGGTTAAGGAGTTGTAGCTGCAGTTGCACCTGCTCTCATCCCAAACTTATTCCCAACTGCAAGGCTACCCTCCTGTGCATGCCTGCAGCAGCAAATCAAATATTTGTCTCAAATGATGGAGAGCCACTTCTCATGCAATGCTGGTATAGTGCTCTTTCTGCTCAGCAAAGGAGGCAAACTCCAGAATCTTTGGTCATAAAAACATGACACTTAGCAAGATCAAGTGCTGAGTAAGCCTGGTACCATTCCAAATAAAGTCTTGCCATCGAGAATTTTGAATTTAGGATGCCAGACTCAAGAACATCTGGATTTGCTCCTCTGGCTTCGAGCTTTCTCAAAGAGAGGCCAGGAAAAAGTACGCCATTGCCAGTATGTTTATGTGTAACTGCATACTCAAATACTGTACTTTGGATAAGAGTCCAAGACTTGGCAAATGGATGGAATGTAGCACAAAGAAGTTCCTGAATAGAGAACCGTGCAAAGGGAAGGGTTTCCTTGCAAAACATAAACTAGGTTAGGTGCGAACTGCCCCTCTGTCACATTTTGGAAGAATTCACCCAGGAACATAAATACTTGGGAGTTAGTGGCGGGAAAATGCACAGAAATATGTAAGCAGCAAAACAGCATCATTCCTCAGAATGCAGTAAGTTTATCAAACAATAACTCTGTACCCTTCTCAAAGAGATAAACGTATGCGATTATAATTTGGTATATACAGAAAAAAAATATTGAGCTGTGGACTCTGGCAGACAGATGGTGTTGAAATTAAACAGTATGAGCTTTGGCAGCTGCACTATGTACTCTTTCAAATTCTTACATCATTACTCTGGTAAGGGCCCTGTACCAAGTTGGCATAGGTTCTAATGTGGTTTGGAGAGAGAATTTCTTGCCTTTTTAAAAAAGATGACCTACAAATAGCTGTTTTTCATTCAACAAGGAAATAAATATTTCCCTTTACTCCAGATTTTGCTCTAAAGGACAAAGCCATATTGCCAAGTTATTAAGAAACTGTTAGAAATGATTCTGAGATTTTAAAGACCACTCAATACAAGCTCTAAAAAGACTTCTAAAACAGTGCATCAATGTCTCTTAAAATAGTGCTTATCAAGTTGTGGCAATAAAGAGTCAGTTATAAAGAATGATAATTACCTTCATTTTTATACTCTGACATTGGTAGCTTAAGTATCCTTTAGAGGCCAACAATGAGGAGCCCTCCCTACTTCAGCCATGAGAACTTGGACAAGTTACTTGACTTCAGATCCTCAGTGTCCTCAAATGCAAAATGAAATAGTAACATCACCCTACAAGACAGTTCTCACAATATCAAGTACACGGCAAATCTTCAGTAAGTAACAGAAATGCTTATGACAGAGAGAACCTTTAAAACTGGTGTTTAATTAGAACTTCCGTATACTTAATAGAGCTAAGTGGTCTGACTTTTCTACACTCAGATTCAAGAAGGGAAAGAATTTACATATAAGCTGGTTTCAAGATTAAGACTGGATTCATCCTCTTTCAACAAGTCATACCAGAAAAACAAGACTTCATTCTCTATACCTCTCCAGTAATAACCAAGAAAAAACACAAAATTCCAAACATGAAAAATGGCAGGTTAGGGCCAGCCCCGTGGCCAAGTGGTTAAGTTCACACACTCCGCTTCGGCGGCCCAGGGTTTCGCGGGTTTGGGTCCCCGGCATGGACATGGCACCGCTTGTCAGGCCACACTGAGGTGGCGTCCCACATAGCACAACCAGAGGCACTCACAACTAGGTTATACAACTATGTACTGGGGGGCTTGGGGATAAGGGAAAAAAAAAGATTGGCAAGTTGTTAGCTCAGCTGCCAATCTTTAAAAAAGAAAAAAGAAAAATGACAGGTTAAAGAAGAAGGAAAAAAAAACACCTTTATCTCTCATAAATTAGATAAAATTTGACATTTAGAGTAATAGGATTTTTCTTTCATTTTTATCACTAAATATTTCAAATTTTCATAAAAACAGTGATAACAGCAAAACGAACCACGACATATTCAACAATGATCAAGATTTTGCCACATTTGCTTTGGATATGATTATTACTATTTCACTTTTTGAGATATAATTTATGTAAGGTAAGGTGAACAAATTTTAAGTTTGAAGAATTTTTACATATGTATACCTACATGTAACCACCACCGAGAACAAATTATGGAAAATTTATAGCAGCCCACAAGATTCCCTTCTGACCCTTCTCCTCACAAAGTATCTATTATTCTGAACTCAGCATTATTTTTCACCTATTAGGTTTTCCTTTTCCCATTAATAATCAGATCTAGCCTTTACTTCTCTGTTTTCTTAAGCAGTTTGCCAATGTTTATTTCAATCATACATATTTTGGCCACACTGACCCCATTAAACAGAAGGAGTTTATGTAAGATTCTTAATATCAGTAGTTACAGTAAAAACAGGCAAAAGACCTAAAAACTGTAGTAAAAAAAGTTTGCAAACTTAGAATGCAATAAGCTCCCTAACATTTTTAAAGGGCAGAAAACTGAGAATGCCAGCGTCAAAGAGACTAAAGGGAAAAGTGAAATTCACTCTGATTTAAATAAATCTTAGAGAAAATGCACTAGAGAATTTTTTTAATAAGAAAGCCTGTAATCAGCATACATATCTAAACCACTTTTAAGAGAATATTCAACTGAAAATTTAAACCCTTAATATGTTAATTTTTATTGCCTGTCAGTGTCTGAATAAACCGCACTCCAAGTCTATTTTCTTTAAAGTTCACAAACATTTTAAAGCCATGCTCCCATGCCTAGAAGTTAATATTCTTCCTAAATGCGCCAGAACCCTACAGAATCTTAGCCCCAGTTCACACACACAAATTAAAAGAATGCCCCCAATCAACAGCTTTTGAGATGGAGAAAAGTCCTAAGTTTGAAAGATATATATCACCATCCTTCAGTAACTGTATAATTTAGTATTTCAAGCAAATGACACAAAACCTAGTTGATCTGATATATTTAGCAATATACACCACTGTTAAGTTAATACGTTTTGACTGGACAACATATGACTGTAAATTACTTTGGTACATGCAAACCAAGCACAATCAGGATCAGCTGGAGAACAGTGGAGTGGGACAGAATACCTCAATGCAGTGACAAATGCAATAACCACTACCTTATCAAAAGGGTTGTTGGAAGCATTAACTAAGATAACGCAAAGAAAGAGTGTTACTTCTCTCACCTCATCAGAACTCTTTACTCCCTTAGACTTACATGAACTGAGCTATGATTTGACAGAAATGCTCTCTGCTCACCTCCATATCCTGGAGTAGCACAAATAAAGGTTCTACTTGTAACAGCCCAAACTTTGATGAATTCATTTGTGTAACTAAGTATCTCTCAAAGAGTTAAGAAGGAAACTTTCAGATAAATTCCTTTAATCAATTTGTTTTCACACAACCTAGTTAAGATTCCACGGTGGAAATAAAATTTTGAGATTGTAGTAAGGAAGAGTAAGGAAGCCCCAAAGGGAAGAAAGAGGTCCAGTCCTAAGAACTTCCTAGAAACAAAAAAGATACGCTGAGGGCATACTAAGAAGCAAAGGTACCCAATCTGCACACGGCTTAAAAAAGAACTAACTACTCTTCCTCCTCTACCCAGATCTCAAGTTTCCACTCAAGATGCTAGCTAAGCATTTAGGGTTAGCCCCTTATATAGATGCTACTCTTCAAATAACCTTTTTATAGAGACTATACAAAAATAGAGTAATTATCACAACGGGCTACTTCTGATCATTGTTTATTTTGGAGGCTAAGTAATCACCTGCCAGTTACTGGCTGTACTGTGACTAACATCTTATGGAGGATGCTCTGATGTCCAAACTGATTTATTAAGCTGTAAATTGACTGTCTCCTATGTTAAAAAGACTAGCAAGCTGGACTTTTACAACTTTCTTCCATCTGCCTTCACTAAAAAATAAATGTAGTATCAAGTCAGCACCTCCTCCCCAATTTTCTTATCACAGAACCATCTCTAAGAAACCCAAGAGAGCACTACTTAATCAACATTAGAAATATGAACAAAAATGTTCATATTTTTCATTGCTTTTCAAACTCAGAAGTTGAAAATAAGACATCCGACTTCCCCCCCAAAATAGATGCACACTGCAACTTCTAAAATAGACTGATTATAAGGTTATTATTCACATCTCAAAAGGAAATACTGAGTTTATTTAAAAATTAACTTAATATATTTAAATGATTTTTTCATTTTATACACTGTTTAGATAAACAATGAATTAAGCAAGAGACACTTACAGTTTAACATAAACATTTATCAAGTGCCTGATACATATCTAAACAAACTATCTCTGTTCTCACTGAGTTTACATTAGAGCAGGAAACATACGTCTTGCACACAATTCTGATACAAGGTACATCATAAAAAACACTATAAAACCAAGGAGGAAAGAAGAGATACTGGGGAAAAATCTGGGAAGACTTTAGGATGAATCCGGCACTAGGAAAATAATTAATTTTACCTATCCAGATCACATTGCTTTCACTCTTCTGAGCAATTAGGCATTTACTGAAAAGTTTATATACACTATTAATATGTATAAATATGTATCAGCATATAAATATATAAATTTTATCTATTTATATATACTTGAACATATATATACTTATATGTATGTGATAGATACATATACTGAATATATATTTATACACACGTGTGTGTTTTTATATATATATATAAAAATCACAATGCCTCACATGGAAAGGATGCTCAAGAAAAGGAGGTATTTACTACAAATACCTACTTAATGCTGAATCCTATGCCAGGCACTACTGACCTCTGCATCTGGACACTGCTCAGTTGTTGTTTAACTGCTTATTTTCTCAAGATCATAAAAGAGCAAATGCCATGTGATTTACTTCTTATCCCCCCCAATGAGAATAAAACACACATAGTAACCATATTGTCCAATCAGTATCTGTTAAATAAATTTAATCAACTTAGTTATAAAAAGATAACTTTGAACAGAGGGACCAGCAACTCAGAAAATATATGGTGATTACCCTGAGAACTTAAAAAACTGAGTTATAAGGTTTAGAAGAAAAAAAGAAGTTGCTAAATATAACAGTTAGGCAATCCACATTGATTGATCAACCTTTATTGAGCTCCACTATGTGCAAATTCTATGCTAAATACTATGCTAAGCCCCAGGAGGATGCCAAAACAACTGCCAGGGACTGTCTTCTCTCCTATAGCCTACTGTAGCCCTATGAGTCTTAACTCCGAAGGGATCAGGGAAGTTTCCATCATTTGCTCAGGTTTCCTAATTGGGCACCACAGCAGTGGTTCTCAAACAGTGGTCCACAGATGTCCCCAAGACCCTTTCAGAGAGTCTGCAAAGTCAAAACTATTTTTGTACTAATTATAAGACATTATATTTGCCTTTTTCACCATATTTACATTTGCACTGATGGTGCAAAGCCGATGTTGGGTTAAATTGCTGGCCTTAGCACTAATCAAAGCAGTGGCACCAAAATGTACTGACAATCATTGTATTCATCACTGCCACACACTCGGGGAGGGGGACAGGGGACATTTTAACTTGAGAAGGTCCTTGATGAAGCAAAGATTTATTGATCCTATTAAATCTTGACATGAGTACACAACTTTTCAATATCTTGTATGACAAAATGGAAATACACATAAAGCACTTCTATATACTGGTTATCTCAAGGAAATGCACTATGAGCTATTATTTGAGTTGTAAACTGAACTAGCCAATTTTTTCATGGACTGCCATTGTACTTGAAAGAACAACTAACAGAAAATTACAGTTATTCAGACTTGGATGTTTGACAGATATTTTCTTGAAAGTGAACAAAGTGAGCATGTCATTTCAAGGAAAACAACTGGCAGTATTTGTTGCCAATGATAAAATTCAAGGCTTTAAACAAAAATTAGAATTTTGGAAAATTTACATCTGCTTCTGTGAGCTTCATGGCTTCCCAATATTTAAAGGTGTTTCCAATGAGATTAAGTGATGATATTAACAAAATTGATTTATTTGATATTATATAACGAAATGTGTCAATATTTAGAAAACCTGCATAACTCAGTAACCAGTATTTTCCAAATGTCCAATATATGATGTTACAAAATCATGCATGGGTCAAAGATCCATGTAAAGTGTAAGACACACCAGTGGATTTTAATAGAATAGAGTATGAAAGCTCACTGACATGGTTTCCAATTCCACACTGCAATTAACCTTTAAGAAACTATCAAGCAGCGCGATCTGGTATAGTATCAAGGAAGAATATGCACAATTATCTGAAGAAACTATTGAAATTCTCACTTTTCCCTATATATCTATGAATAGAGGCCAGATTTTCTTCAGACACTTCAGCCAAAACAACATACTAAAATAGACAGACTGTAGATGCAGATATATGCAGATATTAAAACTCAGTTATCTTTTATGAAGCCAGACATTAAAGACAGCCGCAAAAATATAAAATAATAATACCTTTCTCACTAAGTTGTTTTGGGAAAATATAGCTATTTTTAGTTACTTTTTATCTTAAAATGTTATTATTTATGTTGAGAGTCAGCCTTGATGGCCTCGTTGTTAAAGTTCAGCGCACTCCGCTCCAGCAGCGCAGGTTCAGTTCCTGAGTGTGAAACCACACCACTCATCTGTCACTAGCCATGCTGTAGCAGCAGCTCACACAGAAGAACTAGAAGGACTTACAACTAGAATGTACAACTATGTACTGGGGCTTTGGGGAGGGGAAAAAATTGTTATTATTTATGTTGATAAGTAATGGGTTTACTATTTTTATTTTAAATGAATTAATAAACATATTTTAATTTCTCAGTTTTAATTTCTAATACAGTAAAAAATGAGTTATAATCCACAAAAACAAAAGCTCTTGGGAACCTCAATAATTTTTACTAATGTAAAGATTTTCTGTGTGGCAAGAGATCTTAGAGATCCTGAATTTGTTTGTCTTTGGTTGGTATAATCTTTTTTGTATGGAAATTGAAGGCAAATATAACATAGCCAAATCTTGAATTTGGGTCTCCTGACTTCAATTTTACATTCATTCTACACCACAATTCCTGTATTCACTAAGACAATGGTTTAGAAACCCCTCATCCATTCTTCCAGTAAGCAGGAAGTTTAACCAAATAATTCACAATAACAACAGTAACTTAAATTTGAATGTTATGTGCCAGGTATTTTTATATTCCCTCTTTATTTAATTCTCACAATCCTGTGATATAAGTACAATTACTTACTAACCTCCATTTTGCAGGTGAGAAAAGAAGTTGTCAAAAGTCACATGGTTACTAAACGGCAGAGCTGGGATTTGAAAGTAAGACTTCTAAGCAGAGAGATACATCAGCAAAAAAGCTTTCTCCTAATTGCCAATCAAAACATTTGTGTGTTCACCAACAGCAGCATTTATGGAAATAGAGGACCTGTGATTCTGGCCCAGTATATCTTCAGATACAGACAGAACAAAACACTAGCCTGAAGTATGACCACACAAATTCAGTTCTACACGAGAATGGCAAGAAAACAAGCAAATAGGGAGATATGCTAGATATAACCAAGCTGCCTCTTTTCCTTACCTATACAGTATCTCTACCATCACCCATTAAAAAGAAGTGACAGGAGTCAAGGGTGAAGGATTAGTAACTGACATAAAGCTGGGGCAGTGAAAACTTTTGGCAAGTGTTCTCTAAACTATATCTCCTCTCCTATGCAAACTAACACCCAAGCTGAGTCCTCCAGGCTTTATCATACTAAGGCTTGACAAGAACCATCATTAGTGCCCAAACTCCACTTTTTCCAGGCTGATGACATCTGTCAGGCCTTGATTCCTGGTGCCACTCCTGCCCGCCAACTCAGGAAAGGCTTCCATAATGCCTTTGCTTTTTTGAAATACCTCAAGACACAACGCGGCAGCTGACGCCAACTCCCTCCTGAGGATGGACACTTGGCCAGGAGCCCAAGCTGGAAAAGATTTGGAGGTTCTTGATCTTTACTGAAATCATTCCTACCTTCTCACTAGCAATTAAAATAAATTCCTCCCCAGAGAGCAGGCAGAGGTTCTGCAAATGTCTTCCATCCAGTGGTAGTGACATTTGATTAGGGGAAACCGTTAAAGCGTAGCAGCAGCTGATAAATGTCAGAGCCTTCACAGAGTTTTGATCACGTACAGGGTATTTCTCATTTCATACCATGGATAGTTTTTAGGCCAACACCACTCAACCTTGCTTACTTAGTCAAATGTTTCAGGTCAACATACCAAATTCAAGTCAATGATCTGTTTGCACTAGTTCTGGGTGCATCCCTAAGGCTAAGAAGTTTGACCGGCCAGGCAGATTGACTTGAAGTACTTTGCTGATGGCCAATAGGACATCAGCAAACTTCTGCAAAAGCACGCTTTTTCATGATGGAGAAGCAGTGTGGTATAAGTAAACACACACACAACACATGCGCACACAGAGTCAAGGATTTCAACTCTGACCCGCTGTGTGTCTTGGGGCCTTCATTTCCCTTCTAAATGCATTTCCTCACCTGTTAAAGAAAGATCTTAGGCTAAATCAGAGATTCCCAAATGTCCACAAAATGGGTACATCAGTATCCCCTGGGGGCTTCTGAAAACTACAGAATCCATTCCTAGAGGATCTGATTTACTAAATCTAGGGTGATGCCTAGAAATCTGCATTATTAGCAATCCACATTTCCCACCACCACCACTTTTAATTCTGATGCAAAGTCACATGAGGAAATGATTAGACTAAATGACCTCTAAGACTCCTGATAGCTTTGAAAGTTATAAAACTATAGACCGAAACTTATTTTCTAATACTTTCATCCAAGAATTTTTTTTCCCTATCCACGATTAGCATTCCTACTCAAACATCAAGACTGTCCAAGTTCAGGTTAGCAATGGAGACAGAAGTGCAAAAGCAATATGTGAGGTATTAAGAGCTTAGCCAACTTTGTATACTACTATTTCATTTATGAAAGTATGAGGTAGATTGAGCATAGCTTTTCTAGAGAATATACATTCAAAAATAAAACTTTCTAAGACATATTTTGCAAGATTCAACCATTTGCTGTAAATAGCCAAGAAAAGCAACATTTAAAGAGCATTTTCCCTAAATGCTATGAATAACTAAAAAGCTAGCTATGGAATGAGTATATCTAATTACCTATAACTTAAAATGCCTTAACACAAAGCTGGAATCTACCTAAGGTAACAATAAGCTTTACAAGAACAGAGATCAAGTTTTTAAAGCATAAACTGCCATATGATTAAATTTAACCCAGTAAACTAAAATAGGTCAGAGGAAGAAACACACAGTCTCATATTATTGATACATCTTCAGGGTTTCATATTGTAAAAAAGGAAGGATTGAGTGTTTGATCACTGTTCTTATTTATTTCATTAACTGGTGGCTGCAAAACATATGCATTTTGGCTCTAAAGGACTTTTAAAATCCCTGCCAACACTTTTCACACACTGCAATAAAACCCAAGATTCTCTCCAACTTGTTCCTTAATTCCAATGAATATTAGCTTCTGCATGATTTTGGTTCCTATTTCTTTTATGACTTTATATTCCTAACTCACTTATGTACTCACTTATTCAGGTCAGCTGAACAACAATCCTTGGAACAGTTATTTAGAAGAGTTGTTCAGGGGCCAGCCCCGTGGCCGAGTGGTTAAGTTTGCGCACTCCACTGCGGCGGCGCAGGGTTTCGCCGGTTAGGATCCTGGGCACGGACATGGTGCCACTCATCAGGCCATGTTGAGGCTGCGTCCCACATGCCACAACTAGAAAGACCTGGAACTAAGATATACAACTATTTACTGGGGGGAATGGGGAGATAAAGCAGAGAAAGAAAAAAAAAAAGATTGGCAACAGTTGTTAGCTCAGCTGCCAATCTTTAAAAAAAAAAAAGGAGCTGGCCTGGTGGCACAGCCGTTAAGTTTGCGCGTTCTGCTTCTCGGCGGCCCAGGGTTCACCAGTTTGGATCCCAGGTGCGGACATGGCATCACTTGGCATGCCATGCTGTGGTAGGTGTCCCACATATAAAGTAGAGGAAGATGGGGAGGGATGTTAGCTCAGGGCCAGTCTTCCTCAGCAAAAAGAGGAGGACTGGCAGTAGTTAGCTCAGAGCTAATCTTCCTCGGGGGGGGGGGGGCAGAGTTGTTCATTGATTAAAGATATCCTGTGAATTAATTTAACATGGAAAAATGAAGTCTTGCTTCCTGTGAGTTTGCAAAATAATCTAAAATAGTAATATCTCAAACATATGCAGTCACTGTAACAAAGGAATGGAGAATTCAGATGGCCCTCAGAATATTTTGATAGGGTTTGAAATATGTGTCCCATTTGAGGAGAAATATTGCCTTTGGCACTATGCCAATTTGCTACCTCAGTGAGTTGGCTTACCTACCCCCTCTTGTCTTCTAGACTCATCTAAAATATCTGAAGTAACCTGATATAAATTTGCCATGTCAAACAGTAAAATGTTCCAAGCTATTGAGTTTAAATTTCTATTCCTACCTCTCAACTCCTTGGTAAAACCTCAAGCAGGCTAAACATAAGAATGACTAACAATTCCACATACAAGTACAATTTTTGATATATTCTTTTTTCCCCTTCCTAACATCCAAGTAAACACTCTGAATTCAGCAGGCTCCTTTGTAAGTACTGTCTGGAAACAATACATTCTTTCAGCCAAACTTAAAGCCAGAATTAGTACTCATAGTGCTGGGATCAGATCCAAACCAATGGTTGCTGGAGATGTGGGGGGAAGTGGGAAACTGTTGCAAAATAAGATAGATAAATTCATTCAAATATTTGTGTAAAACTTCTCATCTTCTCATCTAAAATTTATTTTAGAAATTCTAATTGTATCAGCAGAAAGTTACTAATTAATAGTTGGTATCTGTAATTAGTACAGAACTTGATGAAGTCTAAATAACTACTTTTCCAGGGACCATAAGGGTCTGGTTATCACTGTCCAGTTATATCTCATAGGTTATGCTATAGAGAAAGGTGTGACTAAATGATGGTGACAGTTTGCACTACTGCTGGCAAGTAGTCACTCCTAATAAGATGGAGATCAAGACTTCCAAAAGCAGCAACATTACACCACTGACAAGACTAGACTGTGAAATCTTCGTCTACAGCTCTGGTCACAACTTCTTAACTTGAAGTTCAGGGGGAGGCTATGGATGGGTTCTCGGATTCCATAACCGAAACTGCTTTCAAAATTTTGTTTTTATGTGCACGTATGTAGGGAGAGAATCCACGGCTTTCCCAAGAGTTTTTAATTACACTACTTAATTTAATCGTTACGATCAATACGAGGTAGGTACTAATACTATTATCATTTTTACAGATTGAGGAAATTGAAACTTACAGGACACAAAAACTTTACCCCAAGTCACAAAGAAAATGGTAGACCATTAATTTCAAAAATGTCTTTACAACACAAATAACATAAGTACATATACAATAACAGCTAATCAGAGATTGTTTGAACTATAAAAGGTTTTCACACTAGTGTGTATGGACTAGAAACCAAATTCTGGGCAAAACATGCAATTTTAGTTAGTAACATGTAAATACTAGTTGTAAATAATTTTAACAATTTAAATCATTTGGAAATAACATATAAAAACACACATAGCTTTTAATGTGTGTCGAGTGCTATTTCACACACTTGACATCTATCACCCTCATTCAGTCCTCACATCAGTCCTATGAGGTAGATACTATCCTTATCTCCATTTTATAGATAAGGAAACAGAGAAACAGAAGGGTTAAGTAATTTTGATTTGCCCAAGGTCACATAGCTACTAAGTTGCAAAGTCAAGATTCTGGCTCAAAAGTCTGTGCTCTTTACCATGCTATAATACTGCTTCTCCAACCATTTAACACATGAAAATTTTAAACTATGGTCACTTTAAAGGAAAAAAAGAGAAAGCCAAATAAGAATCTAACTGGGAAGAGTCTATTATGGTAAGGTACTTCACTGAACCAAGACCAATGAGAAAAGAGAGACCCAGCAATTACATTTGCATGCTACTGTCACATACATAACTTCACTTTATTTTCACAGCCATGCATGCAGGAAGGGCAAGTACCATTTGTCCCGCATCTTAAAGATGAGTTAACTGATGCTCTGAGAGGTTAATCTCACTTGTTCACCATTACCTGAACTTTCCTGCCTGTAGGATTTCCTGTGCAGAGTTCCTCTATTGGAATAGCTTTCCTTCTCTGTCTAGTAAAAATGCAACTAAACCTTCAAGGCCCAGATCAGATGTGACCACTTAGACATCCCTTTTCTGGCACTCTAGGTAGAATTAACCCATTTTTTCTCTGTTCTCCCTTAACATGGTTCATACCATTCTGCCAGCACAGTGATCATCCCCTTTATTTGTCTTTGGCTGTGTCTCTGTCTAGTTGCCTGGGTAGACACTAGGCTCCATGATGGCAAGGGTTATATGTAGGACCAAGAATTCCTGGGATTCTGCTGCTGAATTAGGAAAAGGATGAAGCAGAACACTAGCAGTTTGGCGAAGAGGAACATGGATTCATGCTGATGTGCTGTTGTCATCTTTAAGAATTTGTCCTCAAGGCTAGCAGTATGACCCCAAACACTTCTAGAGATGTTCCCTGCGTAGTCCTTGGGAAGCATCTGGGCAGACAACCACCTCTTCTGGGAGTCATCTGGGTAGTGACTGCTCTTTTATGCTACTAATTCCTCAAATATATTGTTTTACTGAGTTTATGCTTCTTGTTTCTTTCAAGTATATCAAGAGGCCTCAAGAGGACTATGAAAACATTTACATCTCTAAGCTGGAGCAAAGCGGGTTTTAATATTTTATATATTGAATATTTATATACCTTTGGAAAAGGAAAGAAAGGAGGTAAGTAAAATAATAAGGGATGGCATGGTGAGTTTTGACAACTAAATCAAGAATTAAATAGTTGGACTAATTTATTAAATGCGTAGCTTCTATAACTCTTGGTTAATTTAACCCTTAACTTTTTTAACCCTTAAGATTTTACCCTTGCATTGAGTACATAAACCTCTTAGCCAAACTCATTTAAAAGACCCAATGTGTGCTTCAAATTTGCTTGATGATAAAAATTTAAATTAAGGACTTAAAGCAAATCAAAGGAATGAGGATGATGATGGCCTTTATTGCCATGAAATACATCATTCTAGAAACCTACCTTTCACTCTTCTCTAGTTTTTCAAGTCTATGAAAAACATTCTTCTCAGAATGCCATGAATTTAAGCAATGGTATTTTGTAAACAAGTAATGGTTGGGGGTAGCAGAAGTCAGTATTTTTTTTTAAGTCTGAATATTTATCCAAATGGTATAAGACACTGACATCTCTTCATATTATCAGGCCAAGGGGAAGACCGTTTAACATAAACCCATTAAAGAGTTTCTAAAATATCACACAGTAACAGTTGCTTGATTTTTTGTTGTCGTTTGCACACAATTTACTGTCATAACACTAAGAACTCAACAAAGCTGGCTAACTGGAGTGTTCTGACAGAGGGTGAAATAATTAAACTGATGTAGAATGCAAACAGTTTACATTCAAACCAAATTCTCAGTGGTTGATTTTTTTAATGTGTACCATTCGGCTGCTTTAAAAATGAATCTGAGAACAGTCAATCTTTAATATTTAAACCTAAATCAAGTGGTAGTAACCACCCCTGATTAACCTCAATTCAGCCAGCAGTTTTGTAAGCCCTTATTATACTGAGCACTCCTGGATCCTTCCTATTATAAATCCTATATTTGAAAGTTCCACGTAATTAATTGATTTTCCAGATTTTTCATCAAGGAGATTCAACGGCCAAAAAAAATAACCAGTGTGTCTACAATGCACTGACACCCTTTCTGCCAAAAGCGAAAACACTTGACATTTTAGTTTCTCTCTGTGCCAGAGAGTATGCAGGAAGAGAAATGCATGCTTTCTCTTAGTGGGATTTTTTTTGTTCATTTTTTGCTTTTTCAATATGTAAAATAACTTACAGACTACCATCAAACCTCTGTGGTAACTTAGTGATCCAGGATCTTGGCTAGGGAGATGACCAGTTACGAAGGTCAGTTTTTTTCATCTTCTACCGAACACTTCACCAACAGAGTTACCTCCTATTATTACAGGCAAACAAGAAGAGGATGCTTACTTGTTTGACTTAATTCTCACTGAAGACTTCACCCCCAGATACATAACAGTAAGTTTGTGGTGGACAAGGGAGGAGGCAGTATGATTAGTGAGCTTTGCAATCATAAAGTCCAGTATTCAAGTTCTGGCTTGTAATCTTGGCTACTGGCTATGTAACTTTGGGCAAATCAATTCTCTAAGATTCAGTTTTCTCATGAGGTTAAAGTGGGTTGTTGAGAATTTAATGAGATAAAAATATACAAATCTCAGCACATAGTAGGATCCTCAATATATGTTCATTTCTTTCTTACTCTCACCCTTTATTTTACTTATTTTTTTGGTGAGGAAGACTGGCCCTGAGCTAACATCTGTGCCAGTCTTCCTCTACCTTATATGTGGGACACTGCCACAGAATGGCTTGACGAGCAGCGCGTAGCTCCCCACCCAGGATCCAAACCCATGAACGCTGGGGCCAATGAAGTGGAGTGTGAACTTAACCACTACGCCACTGGGCTGGCCCCATTCTCACCCTTTAATAATTAACATACTACTATAAAATGGGGTATTTGACATTTTCAGAATTAAAAAATAATACCATTCAAAGATTTTCTCAGACATCCATTTGAGTTTGCTTGTCTAAGTGATTTCAGTCTCATCATCCTGAAGTTCATTAGCTCTTTGATGTACATAAATCAATTTCATAATTTAAAAACTCTCAACTTGAAACCTGGAAAAGAATGTGAGAGCCTCCATCAGTGGTGGTCTCACTGCTCACTGGCTCCTGGAACGTGGGTGCAGGCTGAAGAAGGGCTGCCAGGACCCAGCCTTCAGAGGACTCCAAGGAACATTCAACGCTGTCGGTGAGTTTGGGATTTGAAAAAACCACCGACCGTTGACTGTACCTTGGGGTCCTTACAGACAACACTACATTTCCTGAAGCAAAGGAGCAGGCTGTACCTTCATTCACATGTCACATGAGGTCACCAGAACCAGTTCTGCTGCCTGTCCCCCAAAGGTGGTCCAGTGAATTTTTTTTTAAAAGCTCTCCTCTCTGCCCACTGTTCCTCACTTTTTTTATGTTTTTGGTCAGTAAGTGCTTTGTTTCAACAAAATAAGGAGAGCTCCAAGATAATACCTAATGTACTTAAATGTCTCTTAGAAATATGCCATTCTGATGAGAAACAGGTTGTGGCAAGGAGAGATTTATAAAAACCATGTATTTTGTTTTAGAGAGATAATGAATTAAGTATTTTACACCCATTTCTCCTACATCCCCTCAAAACTTTTAATTGGGGTAAGGAGAGGATTTAATAAGCAAAAATAGCACAAAACTGTCCACTGTCTGCACAGCTCTTATCACATTTCCACCTCCAATTATAGTTAATGTGGTTAAGTTTTGACAGCCCCGTTAGAATATGAGCTGTTTGAAAGCAGCTACTGCCTTGCTATTTCCATCCACACTTATGCTTATTTAAATGTCTGTTAAAGTCAAGTAAAGGGTGAGGTCTGGAGACAGACATATCTGGGATGAATGCTGGCTCAACTCCCTAAACTAGATGTGTGACCCTGGGCAAGTGTCTGAGGCTCAGTTTTCTCATGTGTAAAATGGGGTATAAGAAGAATACCTACACCTCATAGAGTTTTGGGATTCAGTGAGATAATGTATAAGGGGCTTTGTACCATTCCCAGCACACAGCAAGCAAATATTCAATACATGTAAGCTATTATTACTTAACCCAAAACATAACCTGTGCTAATTTACTTTAAAAAGCACTCTTACTGCTTGTTTCAAAACAGAGAGGAAGAACAAGGGTCTTCAGCTCTTGTTTACACCTAGCAGCATGCAAGCATTGCCTGTGTGGTCACAGCGCTACCTGTGGGCTTCTCCAGGAGCTCCTGTGCTTCTCCGAATCATAGTTACTCCATCTTTAAGAACCTCCCAGCTCTTGTGTCAATGTGATCTATAATTATGTGGGCTCTCAATTGTTGGTTACTAAGAGAGATGCCAGACACAGACCTCAAAGAACCAGTGTGAAAAACAGAGTAGGAATTGGTGAGGGCAGAGACAACTCCACCAAATGGAAACACTGATGGCTGCACTCAACATTCATTGCTGTCGGTGGGTTTGAGTCTGAATCAACTCACTGATCAATGAATGCAAACTGCGGACCAAACAACCTAAGAGAACCAAAAGCCTATGTGGAGTAACCAGAGCGCATCAGCTACTGTGCTGGGTCGGAGCTGCTGCTGTCTCCAATATACTGGCTAAAGTCTCTCTTACTCTCTTTGATTCTATTACAGAACAGGCTCTCTAAATTCCTAGTACTTCTTTTTTTTTTAAAGATGTTCTAGAGTTAGGGAAATGATATTTTATAGGAAGAAGAAACTAAATACCTTGACATCACATCATATTAAAAAACCAATGCTTTCATAATTTTTTAAGTTAAAAAGAATCACATAGGGCTGGCCTGGTTGCAGAGTGGTTAAGTTCGCATGCTCCAATTCAGTGGCCTGGGGTTTGCAGGTTCAGATCCCGGGCACAGACCTAGCACCGCTTATCAAGCCATGCTGTGGTGGCATTCCACATAAAATAGAGGAAAATTGGCAATGTTAGCTCAGTGACAATCTTCCTCAAGCCAAAAAAAAAAAGAAGAATCACAAGCTTTTTATTTAAAATTCAAATATAAAAATATATAAAGTAGAGGCCGGCCTGGTGGGGCGGTAGTTAAGTTGACATGTTCCGCTTCGGCAACCCAGGGTTCACCAGTTCGGATCCTGGGTGAAGACATGGCACCGCTTGTCAAGCCATGCTGTGGCAGGCGTCCCACATATAAAGTAGAGGAAGATGGGCACAGATGTTAGCTCAGGGCCACTCTTTCTCAGCAAAAAGAGGAGGATTGGCAGCAGATGTTAGCTCAGGGCTAATCTTCCTCAAAAAAAAAAAAAATTAAATAAAAATAGAAAATAAATAAATAAAAATGTTTAAAATATATATATAAAGTAAAAATTGAAAACCCCTTTCCTAATCATCTGCAATTCATTTCCTCAATGGACCTCACCTATAAGTAAATGATAAGTTTAATAACTTGTTATAATCAATACGATCAACATTGTTCATTTATATTACCTATTATTATTAAAATAATATGTATCATAATTTATATCCTTGGAGACCTTTATCCATGCACATACAAATAGATACCATATCTACAATTTTGTGCGGTTTTGGAAGATGGCTTAAACAAAAATGAACTCATTTTATACTTACTGCTGTACAATCTGCTTTTTCACTCAGCCATACACTATAGACAGCCTTCCACAACAATCCTGTTATGTCGTGCTCATTTTGTTAAATGACAATATAGTATGCTTTAGCATGAATGTTCTTATTATTGCTCAAATGTACTTAAACATTCTCTTTTGACCAAACAATGGGGCCCATTCATTCTGACCTTTGCAAACCATGTCCCTCAAGTAAGAAAAAAGCCCAAGTGAGATGGGGGATGCACACCATTTTTCTTAAAATATAGTACCAATTCTCTGAATTCTATCAGATGAGAGGAGTCACTAAATCATTCACGATAATGAGAGGAAAACAAGGTCCTGGTCATGAATAATTTAGCACACACTTAAGTCTGAGATGGAGAGAAACAGATTCTCATTGCAAAAGTCAAATTAAATAAGACAGCAGGAGAGAGTCTTGTCAGCTTAGCCTTATAAAATTTTTCTCTCAGGGATAGGAAGGAAGGAGAAGTCCAAGGGTAGTGAGACAAAACTAAAAAGAGAAATCAAGGCAAGAGAAAAATGCAAAAAATGACAATTCAGGAAAAATATGGGGTTCAGGCCAGTGTTCCCCAAACCTGGTTGTACAACAGAATCCAGAGCTACTTTCAAAAATTCAGATTCCTCACTTCTACCCTAGACCAGAGGTAGGGCCCTAGAATCTGTATTTTATGATAACCAGGTGATTCTGAACCACTAAAGGCTGATCCAAGCAAAGCCAAGCCCACCAACTTAACACTGGCTTCCCACCACCACACTTCATGTCATCCACTTTCCAACTACTGCTCAAACTTTTCTGCCACCATCTGACACTGCAACCACTCTTCTGAGTACAGACAGGCATACTCATATTGCTACCGAGTATCTCTCTTCAGAGTGCATAAAACTTTGCACCATGCTGTGGGAGCCAAATACACATCAAATTGTGTATGATGTTTTATACAAACAGATGCATGTGAGTTTATGCTCTCTCAAAAACTAAAACCCAACGAAAGCATCTAATGAATGAACAAGATTAATTTCAGATGACTGTTCACCCAAGAAGTCTTTACAGAAATCAAAAAGTTTTCTTTCTTTCATACTGGTGGACACACAGAAGGTAATTCACATGTTGCTGTTTTTCAGGATGTTTTTCATTTATTTTCAAATACTGACTATTCCCAAATTTTCTGAAAACTTTAGAAAAGAATGTCTGATATGTTCTTTGGACAATGTACACCTAACAACCACACCATTTATTTACACAGATAATCAGTAGTTTTTAAATATGCCAATGAAACAGTTACACATTTCAGCCACAAAATCCTACGCAGTTTCTCTTGGATAAAACTAAGCACTACAGTAAGGAAGACAATTATGCGAGTTTAAGGGTGTTTTCTGCAGATAAGACTGTAAGTAAATACCTGCAACAGAAAAATATGTGGCATGTATAGGGGACAAGAACAGAAGAGTTCAGAGACTGTCTTAGGGAGTCATGAGGAGCAGCACTGGAAAGGTCAAAGGACAAATTACAGAAGACTTTGTGAGTCAGGCAGAAAAACTGAGAATTAGTGCAATAGGGGGCCACTTCAAGTGCTTAACTCTGAAAGGAGATAATGAAAGCAAGACTTTGGGAAGATTCACCAAGCAGACGAATGGGAGGAAGGGAAGAGAAATTTTAAGAGAGAAAAAGGGAGAGGGAGAGAGGGAGAGAGGGAGAGAGGGGGGGAGGGGGCGAGGGGGGGAGAGGGAGAGGGAGAGGGAGAGAGGGAGAGAGGGAGAGGGAGAAGGAGAGAGAGAGAGGGAGAGAGAGAGAGAGGGAGAGGGAGAGAGGGAGAGGGAGAGGGAGAGAGGGAGAGAGGGAGAGAGGGAGAGGGAGAGAGGGAGAGAGGGAGAGAGGGAGAGAGGGAGAGGGAGAGAGGGAGAGGGAGAGAGGGAGAGGGAGAGAGGGAGAGAGGGAGAGGGAGAGAGGGAGAGGGAGAGAGAGAGAGGGAGAGATCTGCTGCACAAACAGCTGAGTTAAAACTGAGGCAGCAGGAGTTGAGAGAATGGAAAGGATATCTCAGTTTGGTTTTGGTTGTTTTCTTTTTTTCAAAATAGGATTTTTTTTAGTACTATGTAGTTACTGAAAAAGTCATACAAAAGAGAGAAAACTGAAGTCCACCAGTTGGCCCCTTCCCGTCGTATTGTTCAGTGTATACCCTCTCAGATATTTCAGAGATATTTAAAATACATGTACTTACATCTAAAGAAAATATAAATTATACATAATGTTCTGTAATCTTTTTTCACTTAAAATACGTGGCCATCTTTTCAGGTCAATAGAACAGATCCACCTTCCAAAGAACTAGCTCAAAAAGAAAAGATAGTGACGAGTCAAGAATGGTGCCAAACTCTCTTGACTAGATTAGGAGCCAGGAGTGCACTAAGAAATGCACAATTTCAAATTGGAAGAAAGAGGAGTTCATTTTTTGAAGAGAGGACACACATTTGTGATTTACAAGCATGGAGCTGAGAGTGAATGAGCTATGTCCAGAAAGAAAAAGATAGAGAACAGAGAGTTACTGGACACCTACCAAGCACCTGAACTACAACACAAGGCAGGAGATGTGGAGGAAACAAAAGCATATAGCGAAATGGCAGACCAAATTCTAATGAACAAATAATTCCAGGTGTAAAAAGTTCTATAAAAGAGAAAAACAAGGTATTGTTGGAGAAAATAACAGAAGGGACCAATCCAGTCTTATGAGTGAGAAAGGTCTGGGAAATGACCTCAAGAAAGTGACGTTTGAGTAAAGACTTGAAGGGTAAATGTAATTACCTGGGTGAGATAGGTTGGGTGAGCATTCCAGGCAAAGGGAATGGGCGGCATGTGTACAGGCCAAAGGAGCACAGTCCTTTCACAGAACTGAAAGTGTGACTAAAGCACACAGAAGATGGAGAAGAGGTCATGAGATAAAGCTGGAGAAGAAGGCAGAAATAAAAACATTATTGACAGTCTTGGAAAGAATAATTTTGGAGTAATAAGTCATAGATGAAAACAGATTTCTGGAAAGGTAGTGGTGAAGAGCTTATGCTAAATGAGGGTAAAAATTCCAGCTCCATTATTTATCAACTAAGTGAATCTAGATAAGTTATTTACCTTTTAAATCTGTGCCATCTGTGAATAGGAGATATGACAATAGTATTTGCTTCACAGGGCTTCTTGAGGAGTAAGAATACATGTAAAATATTTCACACAGAGCCTGACACAACAAAATACTAATGTGTGTGTGTGTGAGTGCCGTGTGCACCCACATACATGTGCAAGCATGTACTAGCTGTTAGAAAGTAAAAAGCAGGGTCCAGCTGGGTGGCGCAGCAGTTAGTATGAACATTCTGCTTCGGCGGCCCGGGGTTCGGTTCGCTGGTTCAGATCCCAGGTGCGGACATGGCACCGCTTGGCACGCTATGCTGTGGTAGGCGTCCCATGTACAAAGTAGAGGAAGATAGGCATGGATGTTAGCTCAGGGCCAGTTCTCTTCAGCAAAAAGAGGAGGATTGGCAGCAGTTAGCTCAGGGCTAATCTCCCTCAAAAAAAAAAAAAAAAAAAGAAAGTAAAAAGCAAACTGGAAAGTCAAACAGACTGGAAGCAAAAATGCTACCAGTTGAAATCTCTTAAGTTGTAGAATTAAAGGTGATTTTTATGTTTATTATTTATAACTCATCCATGACTTTCACGTGTGTAGAAATAAGCATGATCTATTTCAACAACTGAGAAAAATTATTTTTAAATGTCTTTTTTTTAAAAGCAAAGATTTCTTTTAGATGCAAGACTTACCTATATCTGGCTGAAAAGCAGATGGAAGAATCCACAGTGGAAAAGGAAGATGGACGATTTTTATCAAGAAAGGGGACCCGTAGAAAGCACAGCTGCAGGGATAGTAAAAAACAGTCTCCAGGTCCATGGTGAAAGTGGTCACTTTGGAGGGCAGACACATCAGCCTCAGAGAATGAAAACAATGAAAGACTCCCAGCCTACTCTTGTTCTCTCAGGCTGTATCTCAATAGGATTCAACTGGACCTTGTGGATTCCCTGTCTTGGCAAGGGGCCTGATGGAGTAGACATTCAATAAATGTTTGTCAAATGAATTTCCTTATGATTTCTGGCACAATTATGTTTATAACTTAGGAAGTGGTCTGCTCCTTGAATCAAGCACAGGATACCTTCAAGCCACCTGTGCCATGAATTACAGTTCTAAGCCGGGTATAATTTGAAAGCTACCAGATATCTGGACAAACCTACCTTGATTACACTTGCAACAGAACCTCTGAACTTACACTGTAGGCCAACTTCACCTCCTATTCTTCAGACTAAACCTACTGAAAATTCACGCAACCAATCAAAATCACAGGCCCCTTTCGCTCTCCTTCCCAATAAACAGTTGAGGCAAAACAGTAAAGAAGAAATGGTTTGGGACATGGAGTCAGAAAACCTGAATTTAAGCCCAGCTCTGCAACGGTCATGTGTCCTCTGTAAAAGGGGGAATAAGAATACCTATCCTATCTCTCAGGATTGTTGTGAGGCCTCAGCAAGAACACAGTGAAAAGTACACTACAAACAGCACACAGCAGCACAGCCCAAAGCATCCTGGTCTTTGATGTACCACTCCATGGGTTCTCCACCTTCACGAGACAAGATTCTCTCTCTGCCTAAACCCTCATCTACTTGTCAACCAGCAACACACGTTTGCAAGACTTCTTCTAGCTGGGGTTAATCTATAACCTGGGGCTGAAAGGCGGCATTTTTCTGTATATCCGTGTCATCAGCCTAGACAGTCCATCACAGCCACACTCCAAACAGTTGAGTCAGTCCTCCCAAACAAGGAGAAAGTTCTTTCCAATGGACTTTTTAGTGGGGCAGGGCACAGGGTAAGGCTCAGGGAGCAGGGAGGATATATGTTTCCAAGGCAAGGACTAATTGAGAGACATCACAAATCAACAGGGCATCACCTGACTGATGAACTTAAACCATTTTACCCAAAAATCTCTTCCTTCCAACCAACCTTAGGTACTTTTCTCTTTACAGCTTTATTTAGGTATAATTTATATACCGTAAAATTAATTCACTGACAGGGCCACTTCTGTGGCCAAGTGGTTAAGTTCGCACGCTCTGCTTCGGTGGCCCAGGGTTTCGTCGGTTCGAATCCTCGGCGCAGACATGGCACTGCTCATCAAGCCATGCTGAGGCAGCATCCCACATGCCACAACTAAAGGGACCCACAACTAAAAAATATACAATTATGTACTGGGGGGGCGGGGGGGGGACTTTGGGAGACAAAGGAAAAACAAAATCTTAAAAAAAAAAAATTACTTCATTGTAAGCATACGATGCAATGACTTTTATTCACTCATTTACAGAGTTGTGTAAATATCACTGCAATTGAATTTTAAAAGACTTTACCGCCCCAAAAACTTCCCTTGAGACTGTTTCCAATCAATCTCCACTCCTCTCCTTAGCCCCCAACAACCACTGATCTGCTGTCTCTATAAATTCACCTTTTATGGATTTTTTTATATAAATGGAATAAAACAATATGTAGTCTTTTGAGATTGGCTTCTCACTCAGCATAATGTTTTTGAAGTTTATCCATGTTGTAAGTAGCATGTATCAGTAGTTCATTCTTTTTTTCCTTTTCTTTTTCCTTTTATTTTTTGAGGAAGATTAGCCCTGAGCTAACATCTGCTGCCAATCCTCGTCTTTTTGCTGAGGAAGACTGGCCCTGAGCTAACATTCGTGCCCATCTTCTTCTACTTTGTATATGGGAAGCCTGCCACAGCATGGCTTGACAAGCAGTGCGTAGGTCTGCACCCAGGATCCAAATTGGCAAACCCCAGGCCACCGAAGCGGAACATGCGCACTTAACTGCTGCACCAACAGGCTAGCCCCAGTAGTTCATTCTTTTTTATTGTTGAATAGCATTCCATTATACGGATATTCCACATTTTGTTTATTCATTCCCTAGCTGACGAACATTTAGCTATTATAAATAATGCTGCATTCACAAACAAATCTTTGCGTGGACATATGTTTTTATTTCTCTTGGCTAGATACCCAGGAGTGGAATTGCTGCATTATATGGTATGTTTACATTTAACTTTTTATTAAACTGCCAAACTTATATTCAAAGTGACTGTACCATTTTACATTCTCAAAGCAGTGCACAAGGTGTCCAATCTCTCTACATCCTACCAACACTTTCTAGAACATTTTTACAGTCTTTTTGACTCTAGCCATTCCAGAGGGTGTGCAGTGGGAATTCATTGTGATTTTCATTTGCATTCCCCTAATAACTAATGATTTGAGTACCTTTTCATGTGATGAAATGTCTATTCAAGTCTTTTGTCAGTTTTAAATTTTCTTTTATTGTGGTAAAACATACATACAATATTTACCATTTTAACCTTTTTTTTTGAGGAAGATTAGCTCTGAGCTAACAGCTGCTGCCAATCCTCCTTTTTTTCCTGAGGAAGATTGGCCCTGAGCTAACATCTGTGCCCATCTTCCTCTACTTTATATGTGGAATGCCTGCCACAGCATGGCTTGATAAGCAGTGCATAGGTCCGCACCTAGGGTCTGAACCAGCGAACCCTGGGTTGCCGAACCAATGTGTACAAACCTAACCACTATGCCACCTGGCCAGCCCCTCCATTTTCACCATTTTTAAGTGTACATTCAGTGGCATTAAATTCATAATGTTGTGCAACCATGACCACTATGTTTCTAGAACTATCATTCTAAACAAAAACTCTGTACCTATTAAATAATAACTATCCATTCCCCACTTCCCCTAGCAACCTCTATTATACTTTGACTCCATGAATTTGCCTATTCTAGGTATTTCATATAAATGGAACCATATAATATTTTTTGTCCATTTTTAAAAATTGGGTTGTTTGTCTTCTTACTGTGTTGTAAGAGTTCTTTATATATTTTGGATACTCCTTTATCAGATATGCAAACATTTTCTCTCAATCTACAGTTCATCTTTTCATTTTCTTAGTTATGTCTTGTAAAGTGCAAAAGTTCTACATTTTAATGAGGTTGATTTATCAAATTTTTCTTTTATGGCTTGCTTACTGGTATCATGTCTAGGAAGTTGTTGCCTAACCCAAGGTCAGAAAGATACTCTTCGAGACATTTTGTAGTTTTAGATTCAGGTGTACAATCCACTTTTGAGTTAATTTTTGTGTCTAGTGTAAATTACAGGTCTGAGTTCATTTTTTTTGCACACAGATATCCAATTTTCCCAGCATCGTTTGTTGAAAAAAACTATCTTTCCCCCCACTGAATTGTCTTGGCAACTTTATCAAAAATCAATTGACCACATATATATGGACCCATTTCTGAACTCTCAAACCAGTTCTAGTACCTATCCTTATACCAGTATCACACTGACTTGATTGTTGTGACTTCTCAGTAATTTCTGAAACTGTAATTTAAATCCTCCAACTTTGTTCTTTTTCAAAATCATATTGGCCCACTGCATTTCCACACAAATTATAGCATTAAATTTCTCCAAAAAAGTCTGAGAGGTTATTTTAGGGATTGCATTAGATCAACACATCAAGTTCAGGAGAATGTCATCTTAACAGTATTTAGATTTTTAATCCATGAACATACACCGTTTCTCCATTATTTAGGTCTTCTTAAATTTCTCTCAGCAACATTTTATAGTTGTGGGTGCACAAATCTTGTACTTCTTGTTAAATTTATTCATAAGTATTTTGTTCTTCTGATGCAATCATGAATGGAACTGTTTTCTAACTGGCACTTTTTGTATTGTTGCTAATATATCAAAATACAATTGATTTTTGCATATTCATCCGGTATCCTGTGACCTTGCTAAACTCAGTTAGTTCTATTTTTGCTTTTTTTGTGAATTACTTAGGATTCTGTCATCTATGAATAAAGACAATTTTAATCCATTCCAATCTAGATATCTTTCCCCCCGACTTACTGCACCAGTTAGAACCTACGGGGAACGTTGGAAAGTAGTAGTAAAAGCAGACATTTTACCTACCTTGTTCCCAATCTTAGGGTAAAAGCATATTTCACTGTTAAGTATCATGTTAGCTTTAGGCTTTTCACAGATTAAGTTGTGGAAGCTGCTTCTATTCCTAGTTTGTTGAGAGATTTTATTATGAATGGGTGTTCAATTTTGTCAAACACATTTTCTGTGTCTACTAAAATGATCATATGGGTTTTTTTTAACATTACAGAGGTTAGAAACTCTGATCTGTGGGCAAGATCTTTTTGCAGATAAAGCTTTACTGAAGCATAGTCATGAAGCATAGTCATGCCCATTTATTCAGCTATCGTCCATGACTGTCTCTGCTGTACAACAGCAGAGCTAAGCAGTTCCAACAGAAACTGTATGGTCCAAAAGCCTAAAACATTTACAACTTAGACTCTTAAGAGAACGTCTGCCAACCCTTGGTATGTTACATTAATTTTTACACATTAATCCAAACTTGTACATCTAGGATAAATCCAAATTGGTCATGGTATACAATCCATTTTTATGTTGCTGAATCTGATTTGCTAATATTTTATTAAAGATTTTTGTGTCTGTGTTCATAAGGGATATTGGTCTGCAGTTTTCTTATGGTATCTTTGTCTGGCTGTTATCAGGATAACACTGTCCTCATAGAATTAGCTGGCAAGTGTTCTCTCCTCCTCTACTTTCTGACAGAGTTCGTGAAGGATTAGTGTTATTGCTTCTTTAAATGTTTGATAGAATTCACCAATGAAGCCACTGGGCCTGGGCTTCCCTTTGTAGGAAGATTTTTAATTACTAGCTCTTTTTCTTTAACTGTTACAGGTCTATTCATATATTCTGTTTCCTCCTAAGTGTTTGTGTGTGTGTGTGAGGAAGACTGGCCCTGAGCTAACACCTGTTGCCAATCTTCCTCTTTTTGCTTGAGAAAGATGGTCACTGAACTAACATCTATATCAATCTTCCTCTTTTTTATGTGGGATGCCACCACAGTGCAGCTTTATGAGCCATGGTAGGTCCACACCCAGGATCCGAACCTGTGAACCCCAGGCCACCGAAGCAGAGCATACAAACTTAACCATTACGCCACTGGGCTGGCCTCTGAGTCAAGTTTTAATAATCTGTCTTAGGAATTTGTGTCTAGGAATCTGTCCACTTCATCTAAGTTGCCTAATTTGTTAGGATAAAGTTGTTCATGACATTCCGTTGTAATCTTTTTAATTTCTGTGGAGTTATTATGCCCTCTCTTTCATTCTTTTTGTTTTTAAAGATGGGCACTTGAGCTAACATCTGTTGCCAATCTTCCTTTTTTTTTTTTTTTGCTTTTACCCCCCAAATCCCCCCAGTACATAGTTGTATATTGTAGTTGTGGGTCCTTCTAGTTGTGGCATGGAGGACACCACCTCAGCACGGCCTGATGAGCGGTGCCATGTCTGCACCCAGGATCTGAACCGGCAAAACCCTGGGCTGCTGAAGTGGAGCATGCGAATGTAACCACTTGGTCACAGGGCCAGCTCCCTCTCTTTCATTCTTTATTTTGGTAATTTGTGTCCTCTTTATTTTCTTGGTCAGTGTAGGTAAGAATTTATCAATTTTGTTTATCTCTTCAGAGAACTAATTTTTGGTTTCACTGATTTTTCTCTATTGTTTCTCTGTTTTCTGTTTCATTGTTTTCCATTATAATCTTCATTATTTCTTTCCTTATGCTTGCTTTGGTTTTAGTTTGCTCTTTATCTGGTTTCTTAAGGTGGAAGCCTAGGTAAATGCTTGAGACCTTTCTTCTTTTCTAATATACACTTATAAATTTAAAAGCTATAAATTTTCCTCTAAGCACTGCTTTAGCTGCAGGTCCATAAATTGATATGCTGTGTTTTCATTTTCATTTAGTCAAAAATATTTTTAAATTTGCCTTGGGATTTCTTGTTTGACCTATGGGTTATTTATAAGTATGCTGTTTAATTTCAAATATTTTGAGATATTCTAGATTTCTTTCTGTTATGGATCTCTAATTCTGTTGTGGTCACAGAACATACCTTGTATGATTTCAATCTTTAAAAATAATTGAGACTTATTTTATAGCTCAGAATATTCTTAGAGACTGTTCCATGTACAGTTGAAAAGAATGCATATTCTGCATGGAGTAGTCAATAAATATGAGCTATGTTAATTGATAATGTTGATTAAGTCTTCTATATCCTTGCTAATTTTCTGTCTAGTTCTTCCATCAAGAGGTAGGGTATTGAAATCTATAACTATTATTGTTGAATTGTCTATTTCTCTTTTAATTTCTGTCAGTTTTTGCTTCATGTATTTTGGTGCTCTGTTAGGTATATTTTTATAATCGTTATATTTTCCTCATGTATTGACCCTCTGTCCTTATGAAATGTCTGTCTCTAGTACTATTTCTTGTCTTAAAGTATATTTTATCTGATATTAATATAGTCATTCTAGCTCTCTATGGCTACTGTTTGCATGATCTATTTTTTTTACTTTCAACCTATTTGTGTCTTCGAATACAAGTTATGTCTCTTATGACAATGTAGAGTTGGGTCTTACCTTTTTATCCAGGCTGACAATCTCTACCTTTTGAATAGGCAGGTAGTCCATTCACATTTAATAAAATTATTGATGTGGTTGGATTTACATATGCTATGTTTGTTTTTATTTGTTTCATGTCTTTTTTTCTTAAACTCTCTTCCTTCTTTAATATCATCTTTTTTGTGAAATATTTTTTAGTGTACCATTTTAACCCATCTGTTGATTTTTTACTACGTATTTTTTGTTATGTTCTTTGTGGTTGCTCTAGGCATCAAATATGTGTCTTCTCTTATCACAATCTATTTCTAATTGAATTTCAAGAAATACAGAAACTCGTTCCAGTATATCTCATATTCCCATTTTTATTACCCTATGTGTTATAAACTCAATACAGTGTTATAATTATTGCTTTATACAGTGTTATGTCTATTTTAAACATTAAGAGAATAAGAAAAAATAGAGTTGTATTTACCTATATATTTACCATTTCCAGTGTTCTTCATTTCTTCTTATGGATGTGAGTGACCATCTGATGTCACTTCCCTTCAGCCTTAAGAGTTACCTTTAGTATTTTAAGGCAGGTCTCTTCTTAAGTGAAAGTGTCTTCATTTTGCCTTCATTTTTGAAGAATAGTTTTCTAGATATAATTGGCAACAATTTTTTTCTTTCCACACCTTGAATGTCATCCCACTGCTTTCAGGCCTCTACTGTTTCTGATGAGAAGTCAACCAGAAATCCTACTGCTGTTTCTCTTTTTTTTTTTTGAGGAAGATTAGCCCTGAGCTAACTACTGCCAGGCCTCCTCTTCCTGCTGAGGAAGCCTGGCCCTGAGCCAACATCCGTGCCCATCTTCCTCCACTTTTTTATATGTGGGATGCCTACCACAGCACGGCGTGCCAAATGGTGCCATGTCCGCACCCGGGATCCGAACTGGTGCACCTGGGTTGCCAAGAAGCAGAACGTGCGAACTTAACCGCTGCGCCACCAGGCCAGCCCCTATTGCTGTTTACTTCTTTGTAATGAATCATTTTTTTCTTGCTGCTTTCAAGATTTTTCTTTGTCTGACAATAATTTGTCTTTGATGTGTTTTATCACAGTTGGGGTTCCTCGAACTTCTTGTATCTGGAGATTAATGTTCATCAATGATTCAGGAATTTTTTCACTATTATTTCTTCTAATGTCCTCGGCTCCTATCTCACTCCTCTCCTTCTATATATGTATTTCCTTACATATACACTTACATTGTCCCACAGATCTCAGAGCCTTATTCACTGTTCTTCAATCTTTTTTCTCTGTTCTTCATATTAAATAATTTTTATTGATCTACAAGTTCATCAATTCTTTCTTCTGCCATCTTAAACATGTTGTTGAGTCCCTCCATGGTTTATTTCTTTGCAATATCTGTAAGAGCTACTTTGAAGTCTCTGTATGCCAGATCCAACACTTGGGATCACTCAGAGACAGTTTCCACTGATTGATTTTTTTTCCGAGTACAGGTCACACTTTGTTTCTCTTCATGTCTTCTAACTTTTTTGTTGAATACTGAACATTTAAAATAATGTACTGTTGAAAGCGGAAACAAACTGAGATTCAAAGAACAAAATGGTGGTTGTTCGGGTTGGGGGGCAGGGAATGGGTGAAACAGGTGAGAGAGATTAAGAGGTATTAACTTCCAGTTATAAGATAAATAAGTCATGGAGATGTAAATGCACAACTTAGAGAAAACAGTCAATAATATTATAATAACTTTGTATGGTGACAGATGGTTACTAGACTTGTCATGGTGATCATTTTGTAATGTATATAGATGTCAAATCACTGTGTTGTACACCTGAAACTAATATGTATGTCAACTATACTTCCATTAAAAAAAAAAAAGTACTGTTGGCAACTATGGATTCTGACTTTTCCCTACTAAGGTTTGTGGGGTTTTTCCTCCCCAAAGCCCCAGTGCATAGCTGTATATTCTAGTTGTAACTCCTTCTAGCTCTTCTGTGAGCTGCCACCACAGCATGGCTACTGACAAGACGAATGGCGTGCTTTTGCGACCAAGAACTGAACCTGGGCTGCTGAAGCAGTGAGAACACTGAACTTTATCCATTAGGCTATCGGAGCTGGCTCGGTGGTGGTGGTGTTTTTATTTTTTCTCTGTTACTAACTTTTCTAGACTAAATCTGTAAAATCTGCCTCTCCTGAAATGTGTGGTTCATGATGGCTCAAGGGTTATTTTCCCCTTGTTTTTACTTTGAAGCCTGGCTTCTAGGGGTCACCCTTCTGTCTGCATAGCTTACTGACTCATCAGAGGTGGTGTTCAACTAGTTATCCTGAGCCCTTTTACTATCTGCTAATGGATCTGTGGTTGGGATAGGGAGCACACTCATACTTCAGACTTTCAAGTCTGCTATACTTTTTACTTTCTCCTGGGCTTTCTCACACATCCTTTTCATTTGCCAGAGATGTGTAGATGGCTTGGGTTTGCACTGGTTTCTGTCACACATCCTTTTCATTTGCCAGAGATGTGTAGATGGCTTGGGTTTGCACTGGTTTCTGGTGTGCATAAAGTCGCCACCAGTCAACCCAGGACATCTGGAGAGCTTATCAAGCTCCCTGTAGTTGTCTCATCTCCCAGATCTTTCTATTAAAGCCCTATCTAGTCTGCTGCTCCACTATTTGTCCCGAACAGGACTGTAACCTTCAGAGTTGCTGGCTTTTCCTGTTTCACTTGCCACCAAGATCATCACTTTTAACTGACAACACTCCAAATCAAATGAGCCCTCTCCCACAGAAGTAGTAAAGCTGCTGGTTTTCATGGCTTACACCACCCTGAACTACTACACCATCAGAGCTGAAAAAACTGGGAGAAATCCTGGGTAAGGCCACAGACTTGTGATGTTCTTATCCAAAATTCAGTGGTTTTAATGAACAATGTTTCTCAATTTGTTACAAGCCTATGGGTGTTTTTGACAGTTTTGTCTGGCTTTACAGTTGCTTTTTGGGGATAGGATTGTTGATCTTGGTCACTCATGCCAGAAATGAATCTCCTCCTCAGGTGACAAATCTCCTAAGTTATAATATCCTAACCTTAGTGAAGCTAAATCGTCTGAAATCAAATCTATTTTCCTGGAATTAGACCCAAGTGCCATAACACCTAAAGTGGTCAAACACAACTCAATCCCAAAATACACTTAGGAGGAAAAACTTCCCTGGAGAAGGCAGAGGAATAAAGTCATTCTGGAGTCTTGGAATTATTTTCAATTCCAGAAGGCAACAATACACAAATTTGAATATCACAGTTATTTTCAGTTCCCACTTCCCCAAAGCCCTAACTATCAGAATCACTAGTACCATCCATGTGTATATATAATCTGAACCAGTCCCAGAGTCAATCATAGCTAGGGCAAGGGTACATGGACAGCCTCAGATCTTGTCATCAGGTAGGTACTCAAATAGGTCCTATGCAAAGAAGTACACTGAATGCCACACAGCTGGCCTTGGCCACTGCAATTAAGCTTATTAGCATGCCTGGGTGTCTGTGTATCATGGGTCCCTTGTTCACTAGCCCGGGCTTAACTCTTGGCCAAACGTGGTCAACACCGTCCCAAGATGCAAGAGTTTTGATTCTTAGTGCTTACACTCCGAGCCAATAACTAGATGGTTTGAAAGCATCCCTTCCACTTGCCAAACTTCAAGCACCACCTAATGACTTCATTTGCCAGATCCCCATCCTCTTCCACTCAGGGCTAGCAAATAATTCCTAATCAAGCATGCCCCTATATTCACCCTAACTGTGCACTTTCCCTCACATAGCAGACTTAAGGATGAGTTTCCACAATCTCCGTTCTGTCTGCTTCCTCACTGAAGCTATCGTGTCAGACAATTTGTCTGATCTATTCATATTCTCCTTAGAATGCACCTGCAGTTTCTACTAAATAGTCAGTGGGCCATAGTCCCTGACAGGAAAAATGGACGCCTGATCCAAGTTGAGCTAATCTTCTTTCTTGAGCATTTAAAATTTGATCACAAATGCTTCTGTTAGTCTGAGTTGAGCATGGGAGCTGGAAAGACATGACAAGGCAGGGCAGAGCAGGGGCAATCATTTTCCATCATTGACACAGAAGCAAAGAATATCAGTCTGAAGGAGAAGAGAAATAAGAAGCAGAGGCACCAGAGAAGCAGAGATAAGACTCCATGAGACCACAGAGAGATGGGAAAGAAATCCTGGTCTTGATTGTTCATGAAATCCAATTGAATGCTCCATCCTTAGGCCCCAAGAGAACCCCTGTACTTTCCACAAATGTCCTCATTTTAAGGTAACTTAAGGTGGGGGTGAGGGGGAGCTGTTTCTTGCAATGTAACTACTTCAGTCAACAACTCTTGATTTTCCTCCCTTGCTCCACTCTATACTTTCCAGGCAGCAGCATCACTCACAATCTAGTTAGACCAGTTACTTCTCTACCATACAGCTCCTTGTGTTCAACTCATGTTTCTCTGGCTATGCCGAGTTTCTCTACAAACCCCTAAGACTAGATCATATTCTCCAAACTCTGAAGTTTTCTTTGGCTATGATGAACGGGGCAATGAGAGGCAGGGTGGTCTTCACCTTTCAGCCTCAGCTTCTCATCTGGGAACCACCACCTACTTCATAAGGTTGTGATGGGGATTATATAAGGTGAGAAAAAAGTGCTTATTCGCAAAGCATCTGACACACAGCAAGCCCCACTAAAGGTAGCTCTTTTCTATATTACCTTGATTAAACTTGTAGTACATTCTGGGGGCCAGCCCCCTGGCCAAGGGGTCAAGGTTCCACACACTCCACTTCAGTGGCCTGGATTCATGGGTTTGGATCCCAGGCATGGACCTACTCCACTCATCAGTCATGCTGTGGAGGCATCCCACATACAAAAAAATAGAAGAAGATTGGCACAAATGTTAGCTCAGAGCTAATCCTCCTCAAGCAAAAAAAAAAAAAAGAAGAAGAAGAAGATTGGCAATGGATGTTAGCCCAGGACAAATCTTCCTCACACACACACAAAAAACCTTGTACATTCTGAACTTTAGGTAAAAATTACATCACTAATATTGAAGGTTTGAATGGCACCAAGTATACCAAGAGGACTAATCAACAGTAACTCCTGCTGGGTAGTCTTCTCTTCACACGGTAGTACTACTAACTTGTGAGCAGCCATAACAACTCCCAATCAACATCAATCTTTTCCAAACTTGTTTCTAGTCCCACCACAGTTCTGAAGCTTTGAAAATGACCCTGTGGTCTTTCATCTGCATTTGTAAGACCATTTCCACAAATTTACCAAAGTTGCTTATGAGGTTCGTTTGTTTACTGATACTTTTACCCAGTTGTTTCAAAAGAGCAAACAAAGGTCAGAGATTAAAACTAACTTGTCAAAAATCACATTTACCAAACTTAAGTAAAGAGAATCTAATACATTTTTGGTGAAAGATAGTTAAGGGTCAAAATTATCATGACTATTAGGAAAGGGTTATTAGGGTATTTTTAATTTTAAGTTTTGTCTAACAAAGCCTCTCACAGAGAGAGACAGAGACTAAATCTCACAATTAAGATTATTTAGATGAAAACTATGTTTAGCGCTTGGCTTTTACTGCATCTTAGTTATGCTGACAGATTCCTGGACAACTGAGATGCTAAATAATCTAGATACCAAACAAATCAACAAAAGTCTCAGCAAAAAATCATTACATAAAGGATTTTATTTCCTTCTCAATTACATATATCTACTCCATTCAACATAAGGAAAAACAATTCCTAGAAGAATCATTTGGTGATAGACTCACATAACAAATAACAATGCTGTCAACAGGACTGACCACATAACGAGTAGTAATTCTACCAACAGTATTTGAGCTACTATTACAAACATCTGTGCATACACAGTGATCACACAGATACACATACACACTGGTGATTCACTTTAAGTCACAGAACAAACCTCTTTTTTCTGTTTCACACCTAGCTCCAAAGGCCCATTGCACTGAGCCTCCTAGCCAGCCTGTGGCTATTTGTCTACCTTCTCCTCCTCCTGCCCAATCTTTTAGCCCCATGCTTCTGAAGGTATGAACTTAAAGGAGCCTCCTGGTGAATTAATCCAACATTCATCCATTTTTTGAGTGACTGACGTTCAACTCATTTCTACTTATAAATAAAGGCTACTTGTAAGTAACTTGTTAACTGATTGTTAATAATTTGGTGTTTTTAAACTTAAATTAACAAGACACTCTTGAGTATTCTACTAAGAAACAAGTTGCCACAAAAGGTATGGCAATGTTGCTAAGATCCTACTGCAAATACACACATAAAATCAGTCGGAAATCTTGCAGTTCTCAGAAGAACTCCATTACCACTGCTGAGGGAATTAGTGGTAGTTTTCCATTGCTGCTATTCTTGCTTTTCAACCTTCAATTATGCCTCATTCGGCATGATTATTTTCAAATTAGTTTGATACCTGCTGTGTATGACAGGTATTGCAGCAACAGTATCCTTATTTTTAAATTTCCAATAATTAGACTTTGACATGTATGTCATGTTTCAAATATGAACCATACTTCAATTGCTAAAGCACATTTACCATCCTTCCCCAACATGTATTTGTACATAATAGTCCATTGCCAATGAATTATTTTCAACTGGAAAGCAGGAACAGGCAGGTTAAGCAGATAATGGGTGCCGCCTAAGTCAGCTGAGGTCACGACTCACCTAAGCTGCTATGGTCAAAAAAGTTGGCATCACTGCCACAACTGAGCAAGCTGCTCTAAGTTGCCAGGTCCCACTGCTTCCAGCCTAGTCCTCCCAAATTTTTTCTCTTAACTACTTCAGAGAGCATTAGAAACTCACCACACCCATTATCTTTTAATTTTCACAGCCCCATAAATTCTACCTATGGCTTCTTAGAATCTCACATCCCCTTAACTGATCATAGTTCTTCGCTGCTATCTTAATTCCTTATCCAGAAAGATCCCTTTCTCAAAATTTCCATTTTTATAAGGAAAATTCATAAAAGCTCCTTTCTTTATGCCCAAAGAGTCTCAGACCCAAGGGACAGCATGGGCCATTAATGCCTCCTCCTGCAGTCTCCCTGAAAGTAGATTTTCAGCTCTTGGATATAAGAGTACATCCTTCTTGCTCCCAGCCCCCCCAAACTCAGATCCCTTTGCATTAAAGGTCAGCTCTATCACCTTACCGCTCCAACCCCCCCGCACCCAGTATTCAAAGAAAGGTGTCTGGCTAGCCACTGAATAAGTCAAGATTCTGAAGTGTGAGAAACAAGGGAAGGGAGGCAGCAAAATGGATTCCCGTACCATGAGTTTTCAAACATACTCTGAGAATGAGCTAAAGGCTCATTCCTTCCCTCATATTTTGAGGCCTAGCAGTATTACTTTTCAGAAAATCTTGATTTTCTGCTCTGTTTAATTATGAGTTTTACAAGCATTGTTTTCTTCTATTTTCCAGTCTGACTCCTCGTTCTTGGCTCTTCATTTAGGGGCTGTTGCCACCTAGTGGACTAAATGGGAATAAACGCCAACACATTATCACAGATTCTCACCTCTGTGCTTCCAGAAGAGACCACTAGATGGAGGCTTCAAATATGAAGTAGAAGGAGAGCTCCTAAACCCATCTAGAAAACCAGTTAGTTGCTTTATAACTACACAAAAAACTAACACAGATCCACAAAAATAAAATAAAATGGAATACGTCCAAAATAATGAGTTAAATAAAAATCTTTTGGAGGCAGTATAGCACTGAGGTTAAGAATATAGGCTTTGATTCTTAAGAACATAATCACAAAAACCCACAACAAAATACTACCAAGTTGAATTCAGCAATATATAAAAGTGATAATACATCATGACCATATGAGGCTTATCCCAGGATTGCAAGGCTGGTTCCATTTACAAAAATCAATCAGTGTAATTCACCATATTAACAGTCTAAATATCTGAAGAGATGCAGAAGTAGCATTCAAAAAAATTGATACCATTCATGATAAAAACTCTTAGCAAACTAGGAATACAAGGGAACTTCCTCAAGCTGATAAAGGGCATCTACAAAAAACATATGGCCTCCTGATTTCAAAACTTACTACAAAAGCTACTGGAACCAAAACAGTGTGGTACTGGCATAAAGATAAACATACAGACAAATGGAATAGAATAGAGAGCCCTGAAATAAACCCTCACACATATGGTCAACAATTTTCAACAAAATTGCCAAGACCATTCAATGGGCTAAGAACCATCTTTTTAACAAATAATGATGGCAAAATTGAATATCTACATGCAAAAGAATGCATGTGGACCTTATACTATACCATATAAACAAAAATTACCCAAAAATAGATCAAAGACCTAAATGTAAGAGCTAAAACTGTAGAACTTTTTTAGAAAAACACATAGGGGGGAAAGCTTCATGACACTGGATTTGGCAATGATTTCTTGGATATGACACCAAGGCACAGGCAGAAACAACAAAAAAATAAACTGTACTACATCAAAATTAAAAACTTCTGTGTATAAAAGGACACAATCAACAGCGTGAAAAGGCAATCCATGGAATAGGAGGAAATATTTGCAGATGAAGGGTTAATCTTCAGAACATATAAAGAACTCTCACAACTCAAAAAAAATTGATTAAATAATGGACAGGAGACTTGAATGGGCATTTCTCCAAAAAAGATATACAAATGGCCAATAAGGACATGAAAAGATGTCCAACATCATTCATCATTAGGGAAATACAAATCAAAACCACAGTGAGGTATCACCTCACACCCATTAAGATGGCTACTATCAAAAACAGAAAATAAGTGTTGGTGAGGAAGCAGAAAAATTAGAACACTTGTACACTGTTAGTAGGAATGTAAAATGGTACAGCCACTGTGAAAAACATATGGGGTGGTTCCTCAAAAAATTAAAAATAGAATTACCATATGATCCAGAAATTCCAGTTCTGGATATATACCCAAAAGAATTGAAAATAAGGACTTGAAGGGATATCTATATACCCATATTCACAGCAGCATTACTGACAATAACCAAAAGGTGTAACCAACCCAAATGCCTATCAACAGAAAAATGAACAGACAAAATGTGGTATAAACATACAATGGAATATTATTCAGCCTTAAAAAGGAAGGAAATTCTGACACATGTACAACATGGATGAAGTTTGATAACATTATGCTAAGTGAAAGAAGCCAGGCACAAACAGACAGATATTGTATGATTCCATTTATATGAGGTACCTGGAGTAGTCAAATTCATAGAGACAGAAAGTAGAATGGTAGTTGTCTGAGGTTGAGGAAATAGGGAGATATTGTTAATGGGTACAGAGTTTCAGTTTTGCAAGATGAAAAGAGTTCTGTGGGTGGATGATGGTGACAGTTGAGCAACAATATTAATGTACTTAATGGCACTAAACTGTACACTTAAAAAGTGGTTAAGGGGCCAGCCCGGTGGCACAGTGGTTAAGTTCGCAGGTTCCACTTCGGCGGCCCAGGGCTCACCAGTTCAGAACCCAGGTGTGGACCTATGCACTGCTTGTCAGGCCATGCTGTGGCAGCGTCCCACATAAAATAGAGGTAGATGGGCATGGATGTTAGGTCAGAACCAGTCTTCCTCAGCAAAAAGAGGAGGATTGGCAGCAGATGTTAGCTCAGGGCTAATCTTCCTCAAAAAGAGAGAAAAAAATGGTTAAGATGGTAAATGTTATGTGTATTTTACCACAATTTTTAAAAACAAAAAAAATAAAAGGAGGAAAAAACCCTATAGCTAACATGATACTTGATAGTGAAATATTGAACTCTTTCCCCTTACAATCAAAAACAAGACAAGGATGTCATCTCGCTATTTTTTACATACTATTGGACTGGAGATCTTAGCCAATACAATAAGGTAAGAGTGATAAACAAAAGTAATAAACATCAAAAAGGAAGAAATAAAATTGTCTTTATTCACAGATGTACACATAGAAAGCTCCAAGAAATTTGTTTTTAAAAGTTACTAGAACTAGTAAACAAATTTAACAATGTTCTACGATACAAACTCAACATACAAAAATCAAATTGCATTTCTATATACTAGCAACAAACTGGAAAATAAAAATTTTAAAATAATACCATTTACTATAACATTAAAAAAACATAATACTTAGTTATAAGTTTAAAGAAAGACGTATGTACAAGATCTCAACACTAATCTTTTAAAAACACTGCTGAGAAAAAACAAAGACATTCTAAGTAAGTGGAAAGATACACTGAATTCATAAATTAGAAGACTCAATTCTAAAATGACCACTCTCCCCAAACTGATAGGATCAACGCAATGCAATCAAAATCTCAGCAGCCTTTTTTATTAAAAAAATAAAATAATTGACAAGCTGATTCTAAAATTTATAAGGAAAATGAAAACAAGACAAAACCCTAGAATGGGCCAAAACAACTTTGAAAAGGAAGAATGGAGTTGGAGGACAACACTACTTGATTTCAAGATTTATTACAAAACTATAGTATTCAAGACATTGCAGTATTGGTGAGAAGATAAACAGAATTGGTGAAAAGATTAATGGAATAGAATACAGAGTCTATAAAGAGATTCACACATATAAAGATCAAATTATTTTTCAGCAAGTGCATCAAAAATTCAATGAGGAAGGTCTTTTCAACAAATGAGTCCAGAACAAATGAATAGTCACATAAAAAGACTTTGCTTCTTATCTCATAGCATACAAAAAAATTAATTTAAGACGGGTTATAGACATAAATGTAAAAGATAAAACCATAAATTTTCTAGTAGAAAATCCAGAAGAACACCTTTGCAACCTTCGGTTAAGGCCAAGATTTCTTAGGGAAGACACAGGAAGTATTAACCATAAAAGAAAAAATTAATAAATTGGACTTCATAAAAATGTTAATCAAAAAACATGTTAATAAAGTAGATCAGAAAGCCATGGATTAAGAGAAAATATTCACAACACATGTATCTGATGAAGAACTTGTATCAAGTAAAAAATATCCACAACTCAGTAACAGGACAAAGAACATGATTCTTTTTTTTCTTTTTTTTTTTTTTTTAAGATTTTATTTGTCCTTCTTCTCCCCAAAGCTCCCTGGTACATAGCTGTATATTCTAGTTGTGGGTCCTTCTCTTTGTGGTACCTGGGACACTGGCGCAGCATGGTTTGATGAGCAGTGCTAAATCGGCGCCCAGGATCCGAACCAGCAAAACCCTGGACCACCAAAGCAGAGCTCGTGAACTTAACCAGTCGGCCATGGGGCCGGCCCCTGATTCTTTTTAATAATCAAAAGACTTCAAACAGACATTTCTAAAAGATTATATACGAATGACCAATAAGAGTGTGAAAAGCTGATCAACATAATCAGTTATCAGGGAAATGCAAATTAAAACCACATCAGTCCCATTGCATGCTCACTAGAATGACCAAAATTTAAAAGTGACAACACCAAATGCTTGCAAGGATGTGGAAGAACTGGAACTCACACACTAAAACTCTAAAATGTATAAACAATTTGGAAAACTGTTTAGTAACCTCATAGAAAGTTTACATCTACCATATGACCCAACAATTCCTAGATATACGTCTAAGAGAGAGAAAAACATATACCCACAAAAACCTTGTGTAAGAATTTTCACAGCTACTTTATTGATAATAACCAAAAACTTGAAACAGCCCAGGTATCAACAGACAAATAAAGTGCAGTACAGTCAATGGAGTACTCCTCAACAAGAAAAAGAAACAAACTACTAACACTTGCAACAACACGGATGCAGCTCAAACATTATGCTTTTGAAAAACGCTAGACACAAAAGAGCAGATGTTGCATGATTCCATTTATATGACATTTTAGAACAGGAAAAACTAATCTATCATGACAGAAATCAGAAGTTATTGCTTCTTAGGATAGAAGAGTGGGATCAATTGAGAAAAAGCATAGAAGAATTTTCTAAAGGGATGGCAACGTTCTGTATCTTCTTGGAACTCAGATTACAAGGTGCATGCATTTGTGAAAACTGCTTGAACCTTACACTTATTATCTATGTATTTCATTGTATGTAAATCATACCACTATTTTAAAAAGATAAAAAGTACATTAACTTTGGAATCACACAGGCTCCAGCTCTGCCACTTACCAGCTGTGTGACGTTGGCCAAGTGTTAAATTGTCAGTTTCCTCATCTGTAAAATGGGGAGAATGAGAGTTGAGAACAACCTCATAGAGTTACCAGAAAGAATAAATGAAATCATGTGTTTAAATCATTAGCATACAGTAAATGCTCACTAAATATCAAGCAAAAAAGTTAGAAAACCTTTGTCATATATTTCAACAAAGAGAAACATGCAGAAATGGCTAGAGCAGTTAAATCTTGGGCAATTCACATATGTTATCTGACTTATTTTTTAAAAGAACCCCTAACAGAGATTATTACTGCTTTATGGATGAAGAAACTGAGCTTCACAGACTGCCTATGGTCACTCAGCAAGGAAGTGGAAAAAGCGAAGATGCAAACTCTCACTGGTGTTTTTCCACTGCACCATACTATCCTTCCAGTAGGGTTACTTTCAGCGATGTATCCCTGCAACGGCCAGGACAGCACAATTCGTATGTAAAGCCACCAAGGCTCCCTTCATTCCTGAGAGTACGGTAGTGTCAGGCCTGATACTGAAAAGAGGCCAGTTCTGACAGCCTGATTGGTGAATGCTGACAGAGCTGCAAGCAGAAGACTGCAAATGCTGGTCTAGGCTTTTACCCTGTTCTTGGGCTTCGAAATGGTTCCTGCTACTTGAGGACACTAATTCTCCTTCCATAGGGTAATTTCAAGATAAGAAAATTCTGAATGTAAAATTTGTGATGGAAGAGGGAAGCTGGAGCCTGGGTGGCTCAATTTAGCAGAATAGCCTTAGAAACTTGGTAGCTAAAATGAAAAGTGGAGATTTTTTTAAAAATACATATCCTTTTTCTCAATTCAACAGGCTTTTGTAAATAATTGAAACACAGAAATAATGAAAGTTACCCTGTGATCCCAAGTGCCCAAAGACACCACTGTTAACAAACAGTTCAGTGTATCATCTTCCAGACTAAAATCTGCCTTCTTAATGATCCTACAGTATTCCATTACATGGATAAACACAATCCATTTAACTAGTCTCCTATTAAACTTTTAAGCTATTTCCAATTTTTTTGCTATTGTAGGTGCTGAAAGGAGTAAATGCGAATATACATTCTGCATACCTGTCATTTCTTACAGGATAAATGCTTAGACATATGAATTGCTAAATCTGCAATTTTAAATTTTAAACTACTCAATCTGCAAAAATAAATGCGTACATTTTCAGCTTTGACAGACTTATTTATTAGATTTATTTATTAGATTACACATACAAGAATTCCCACTCACATCTTCATCTGCACTTACAATTATGGTTTTTTTGTTTTGTTTGTTTTTTGTTTTTTTGGTGAAGAGGATTGGTCCTGAGCTAACATCTGTTGCCAATCTTCCTCTTTTTGCTTGAGGAAGATTGTCATTGAGCTAACATCTGTGCAAATCTTCCTCTGTTTTATGTGGGATGCTGCCACAGAGTGGCTTGACAAGTGGCGCTAGGTCCATGCCCGGGATCCGAACCTGCAAACCCCAGGCTGCCAAAGCAGAGCATGCAAATTTAACCACTATGCCACCAGGCCAACCCCACAAGTACCATTCTTTAACGTCAGAGTTGCAAACTCAAATGCCTACAGAAGACTAGCAGGAAACATAAATGGATGAAGGAGGCCATACGGGTTTATGACAAACCTAAGAGTGCACGCTCATATAAAGAGGGCAGCCACTACTCTACTCCAGCCAACAGACGTCACACCGAAATTCAGGTCCAGTATTAGATCTTCCAATTCATCAAAAACGCCAGAAATCCAAATTGTTATGAAACTCTTGCAGGTTTTAAATGTTGACAACTAACATGCTTTTATTTAAACATCTGATTGGTTAGTCAAACAAAATACATCTATAGGCCAGACTACATGTAGCACATGGAATTTTGTGCTAAAGTGAAAAAGATTTAACACGGTATTTTTGCTTTGAATCTTATTAGTCATGCAGTTTATCTTTTCCTATGCTTACCAACAGAGGACGGATTTATTCAATTTTCATCATAGTGACTGCCAGCACCCTTCAAAGAAAGATGCTTATCTGTTTTCTAAGATTCATATCTACAACAAATACTGGACCAAAATAAAAAAGATATGTAACTTCAGGTCTAGATGTTAAAGAGTGGTCTTACTTGACCAAAGTGTGTCCAGAAAAGGCATATGAAGACTCATTTGGGACTGAGTTGCTATACTCTTCCCAGCATCCTTACAGCACCACAAGATTTTGAGAGACAATACTAATTGGTAAAACTACACATGGCTTTGAAGAGGGTGGCTTTAACAATCTCGAGCTTCCCTCCACTACTTGATACACTGGCTGAAGACAACAAATTTTCTCTTTGGTGAGACCTCAGAAAAGGAAGAGAAGAATTCCCACACATCCCCCTTGCTATCATATATTGAATTTAAACAACCACTTTCAGTCTTTTTCAAATGAGTAAAACACACACTCTCAAAATCTTACTGCAATACTGCTCCCATAGAAAGAACAATTTCAGCAACCTATCTAGCTTCAGAATTTCTTCTCATTCCTTCTTAGTCATCCATTACAAACCTCCAGACCCAGATGTTCAAGCATTCCCTTCACCCACCAGAGAGAATGACAGAGATCCACGACTACCCAAGGACCCAACCACAGTCTTTGAATGCAACTATCTTTTCATCAGTTGTAAACAAGTCCTAAACTCTTGGCTCCACAGGGAGTCCCTACCAAGTCAGTACAAACTCTGAAATAGGGGCAGAGGTCAAGGGGATGAGAGCACAACCCAAGCTCTGGATCTCATCCCACCCCCACTCTGTTCAAAAGAATCCTTATCAGAAGGAACTCCCCAGCAAAAGGCCACCTTCAGGAGACCTGGGGCTAGCAGATTCAGCGAAGCTTTGGAAGCAGGCTCTTGGAACTGTCATGAATGCGAAACATCTAAATCACTAACAGAATGTTCTGGAGGAAAGATGACATAAAGTAGGGGAAAATAAGAGAGATTTGTGAACTTAGCTTCATTTGTTTCAGGAAAGAACCTATCTGATGAATAGTGAAATAATCCTGACCCAGAGCCACAGAAGAAATCTCTTTGAGAACCAATCTATTCCATGGTGAACTATTCTACTGTGTCCAAAATCATTCTAACATACGCAAAAGAGCCCAAATGAGACTTAGATAATATAGTCTTTATTCTTCTGTACACAAAAAGCCCCGTTAAATATGTTATAAATCATGATACTGCCTCAAATTTTTCCATTAGCATTTGAGACTTGTCACAATGAAGAGAGCTGGAGACAGGAGAGAAGATTAGTTAAAACAGTGGCTCTGAAGTCTCAGATACTTCTCCACTAAGGTGAGTCATTTAACGTCTCCAGACCTCAGTGTTCTCATCTGTAAGACAGGGATAGTATCTTTTTAAACAGATTATATGAGTGCTTAATGAAAAATGCATGTGATGCATTTAGCGTGTAATAAATATTAGCTATCATTACTACTAGTATGTAGTAAAAGCCATATATCATCAAGTTTTGTGTCTGTCATCCTGATTAAACCAGAGTCCCCTGAGGGCAGGAACTGTGTCTTAGCTTGGCATACACATCAAAAAGAAAAAGAGGAGGGGGTCAGCCTGGTGGCGCAGCAGTTAAGTTCACACTTTCCGATTCAGCAGCCAGGGGTTCACCGGTTCGGATCCCAGGTCCGGATCTGCGCACCATTTGTCAAGCCATGCTGTGGCAAGCATCCCACATATAAAGCAGAGGAAGATGGGCGTGGATGTTAGCTCAGGGCCAGTCTTCCTCAGCAAAAAGAGGAGGATTGGCAGCAGATGTTACCTCATGGCTAATCTTCCTCAAAAAGGAAAAAAAAAAAAAAAAGAAAGAAAAAGAGAAGTGGGGAAGTAAGAGGAGAACAATGGACCAGGTATTACAAAATAAAACAAAATTAGATAGTTTTATATGATATAACCCTTCTCACTCCTACTGAACATATGCAAAGTGCCTGGCACATAAGGAATATCCAATAAATGTTCATTTCCTTTCCTTCCTTGATCTCTAACACACAGTTTAAGTTCATTCTCTATAGACCACACTTGGGCTTATACGAACTGTTTTCCGAGATCAAAAACTGTGACATATAGTTTAACAACTAGGAATGGAACCTTAAGGACATGGTATAGAATATTCGAATTTTGGATAGAACCTATGGGTACTCTAGTTGAGATGTATATTTATCACCTGTAGCTTGAAGGATCCATAAAAAGTCTCCTTGGGATCCCAAAACACTTGAGAGACAAACGCAAAGCCAGAGCAAGCCAGCAGTATTAGGCTGTCTTATTCAGAAGCTGTTTTTATCTGGTCAGTTCATCCTGTCAGCACTCATGGATGCCAGATTAATGAGCACTTATCAGCATGGCAAGAAAAAGTAAAGACTAACTTTCAAGTCTCTTTTAAAATGCTCATTTATCTAGGTCCTTGATCAGTAGAAAAAATACATATACACATACACACACACACATATATTTTAAAGTGTGAGTCAGCAAGAATTCCAAGCACACAGTATTTTTAAATGGTAATGGTCAGGCTTTTAATTGTACAAATTTGTTCCTCAGAATGCTCTCTGTAAGACATTGCTCCTGACCAAAGAGAAGTGCATAATCTGAGTCATTTGTTTTAAATAAGCAGAGAGTTAACTTCTTTAGTTTCCTGAGAGGTTAAATAAATGGGTTGGCAGATAGTCATTTGGGAGGTTACCTGTTGCTAGTTGAGTGAAGGGCCTCAAAACACTCTCATAGTCAACCAGATGGTAAAGAACAGTCTTGGCCAAAGTGGTCAGCAGTATATGAGCTCTGCTCCTCTGAGGGAACTATTTACCTGAAGCAGTAACTTACACCTGCTAACATCTGGAATGATTTATCTTTGTATCATTTAGAAACACAGGCTAGTTTAATTGAATAAAGTGCAATTCAATGGCCCATTAGAACAGAGAGACAAAATTTCAGCATTATGATACATAGCCTAGAATAGCATACACTTAATAGTGTTGACCAATTACCAAGCATGTACATAGATCACTTGATTTAATCTTCACAACAGCCCTGTAAAGTAGGAATAATTTTTACCATTCCCATTTTACAGATGAGAACACTGAGGCACAGAGAGGTTAAATAACTTAGCCAAGATTACAGAGCTAATAAATATTGAAGTCAAGTTGAACCCAAGCAATCTTGAGACAGAGTCCATTCTCTTAATTCAGAAGAGTTTTGGCTTATATAAAAAGCTATAGGCCTCACTTGAAATGTAGACAAAAATTTACACAGAAACATGTTCACTGTGACATTATTTATAACGTAGAAAAAAATGGAAGCAATCTAAATGCCCAACAATAGGAGAATGGCTACATAAATCATGGTAAGGTTATTCACTTACAATTAAATATTATCCTGCCATTAAAAATATTTACAGAGGGGCTGGCCCCATGGCCGAGTGGTTAAGTTTGCACGCACTGCTTCGGCGGCCCGGGGTTTCACTGGTTCCAATCCTAGGCGCGGACATGGCACCACTCATCAAGCCATGCTGAGGCAGCGTCCCACATGCCACAACTAGAAGGACCCACAACTAAAAATACACAACTGTGTACCAGGGGGCTTTGGGAGAAAAAAGAAAAATAAAATCTTAAAAAAAAATTTACAGAAAATGTTTCATAGCTTGGCACAATGCTCCCAATGTAATGTTGGGGGTGGGGGGGTACACGATACAAAATTTTGCATATAATACAATTCCTAATTATGTAAAAAATAAGCTCAGACACAAACTAAAAGGACACATTCTCAAATAAGAAACAATGGTTATTTCCAGGTGGTGAGATTAGGGGTATTTCTATTTTTCTTTTAGTGTTTTCCACAATGAACAAGCATTATACTTCTATCAGTTTAAACAAAGACAATTTTTTCTTTTAATCAAGCTACACAAAGATCCACAAGCAGTTGGTAAAAACAGCTAAAAAGCTTCTCATCTGTCTAACTTCAAGTCATTACTTTCCTTAGGATAATACCCTTTGGACACCAAACAACATAGCACATATCAAAAAGAATGCTCACCTTCAACTTTGGAAACTAAATTAAAATATGAGTATTTTCAATTTTGGTCAGTTTGCTGTTCTCTAATCATTTGTAGGATTATTTTAGAAGAAGAGAAATGGATTTAACTATTTAGAGAAGCCCAAAACTCAGGAATGGCTTTGCTGAAATAGGTAATAAGGGACAAAAGTCTGACTGGGGAGAAGGAACAGCTGTTGCTAATCCAACTATTTACCCTTTGACCCTCTATCTGGCCAATAACTGAACAGTATCAATTGTTTTCCTGTATTATGTGCTGTTTACAATCCCTGAGACGCATGAAAGGAATTAATAATTTAGCCTAGAAAGCTGACAGCCTTTATTGGGGAGTCCCTTGTCTGTGGGACAGAAATCAGAGCAAGTAGCTGTCCTGAAGTCACAGGTCCCTTTACTGTTCCTGTTTTATAGCCTAATTGGCCCCCAAACATAAATCAATTATTTCTCCTGTTTTAAGCAACAATGACTTCTATTCTCTAACTTCCCTTGTATCAAGTCAGTCCTTGTTCTCTTGAGTTTTACAACTACACGGTAAACATGACGGCTGAGGAAAAAACTTGGGGAGCAGGGCAGACTGGGGTTATTTGGAAACAGAAGCACAGAAAGGTTATGCTGTTTTGAACTTCTCTTGACCTTTGACTGCCCTTGTCCCTAGCTTATGCTAATGGGCAGGGTACAGAGATGCTTCTTGTAGAAATGAACTTAGCCTGAACCTGTGCTATAACATTGGACTCAAGGAAGCCCAGGAATCATTGGAAGACAGTCACAGTGTGAACAGCTGCCCATATTCTAAGCACAGCTACCCATCTGCTCTACCACAGAAAAGGTAAAAAAAAAAAAAAAAAAAACCAAAAAGCTATTTAAATTGGACTAAGTCAGTCTTTCGTCATCTAGTTCCAACACATCCCACCTGTTCTCCCAAACTTGCCGTCTACAACCACTGCTGAGCACAATGGGAAATCAGCAAAAATGGTATTTCCTATTTCAAAATAAGCAAGTACAAGCAGGCTTTCCCACTCAGGAATTTGGGGAGTAGGGAAGACACTAGGGCCTCTAAACTCCAAAGATGCATCACAGAGAAATCTCTATTGTTCTCAATCTACTGTGCAAAAGTCATGAGGTATTAACATAGGAGATGTTATTCTTTTCTAGTCAGAAGCCATGGAATTTGCCGTATCAACAGTCATAACCAATTTAACACAATACACACAGCCCATCTCAGTCCTGAGGTTTCCTTTCACTTGGTAGGGCAGAGCATGCTAACGTGAATCCCAAGATTGGTTCAGACCAAGATGATAAATTATTCCTTCCCATTTATTATTATATCAGATCTTTATGTATTTCTTCAAAGAGAAAGAATAAAAACACTGCTACCTTAACAAAGATAACGTGGGGATTATTGAGAATATTGCCCACATAAGCTAAGTACAGTGTTTAAAAGAAAAGTGATTTTTTTAGATGACTCCTATTCTATACTGATATATAAAATTATGATTCACTATCTGTTCATTCTCATGGAATGGAGAAGCTGGTAAATCATCATATCTAGCTAGAGATTCTATGGAGAAAAGTTAAATGAGTCAGGATTATTCGGCCCAGAAAGAATAATAATTCAATAATAATCTTTATGAGAATATGAAGGGTCTTTCCTAGAAGATGGACATGAGCTATTTTCAATTGCTACTGAGTGGAGACAAGGAGAATAAGTATGGGTACTGTTGCTAAATTAGAGGTTTAAAAAATGTTTTTTCAAATAATTCTAGACAAGGAAGTATTTTCCAACAGATTGTTAATAGATGAGGATAGGCCCTAGACTTATTTATTTGTGTATCCCTGGAGCCTAGAACTGGGCCTGGAGCAGAGAGAACATGCAATGTTTAACTGAGTTCTCAATTATCTAGCATGTTTTATGTGTAGTTCTGTCTGATAAATTACAGGGCATCTCAATGTCCTTCCTCCTTCCTAGTGTTCAAAACTGCTTCTAAGAAAGGACTATGACTTAAGAATTTACCTTTTCCTCCTACTAAATGAAGGCTATTCATAAGACAAAGACAAAGAGAAACAGTGTGTTTACCCATAGATACTGGGAGGTGGGAGAGCAGGAGACTGAGCCCATACTACCTACAAAACTGATTTTGAACTTTATGACTTCTAGAGAGACAAATCTATTTCCCTGGTGTTTGATAAGCATTGTGGGACTTATTTTGTCTTGCAACTAATAAGTATTACTTGAACAAACATGAACGTTTATACTAGTTTATACTAGTAAGGTGTGTGGGGAAAAATATGTAAGAAGGTCTACACCCTCAGAGAGCTGATATTAGCCAGGATGGTGAGAAAGTGAAACTTTATCACTTACCTCAACAGCAGATTTGTGACAAACAGCCAGCCCCATGATCCTAAAAAGTACTAGAACTAGACAAATAACTCTAGATCATCTCATGGAGTCTCAGTCTAAATTACCATTTGACCTGGCATTATAGCACAATAAGGTCTGTAGACAGTGGATATTCCCATGTCCTATTTCTAACAGTTATAACTGTATCTCAGAATGGTGTATGTCACATTTTGAGAGCACTGGAAACACAAATGATGATCTATAATCAAGACTTACAGAGTCCTGAAAAGCATCATTTAATTAGACCTTGAAATGGTCACTCTCATACCTTAACCTTAAGAATGTAGATAAAGGTGCTTTAGAAATTAAACTGTGGTAACTAAGGTAATCAGTTATAAATATCTAAACCAAGCAAAATCCCTCTTTGAAAGAAATTATGTCAAAACTAGTCAGTACTCTAGAAAAGTGGTTGTGGGTATAAGGTTGTACGCGTGCATGAATGAAAGCACAATTTTTGTTGCTGCTGGTTTCATAGGAGGATGAAGAGGATGCAAGGAGATTAGTATTTAAATAGAAATTTTCAGTAAATCAATTTTCTATTAAATGGCTAGATCCTGGCCACTGAATAACATTAGGAAAAGAAACAGTAAGCCTAACTAGAAAAGACAAAATGCCCTGCCCATAATTATAAATTAAAGTGAAATAAAATCTGAGTCAATAAGACCTATCAATTACACCTTAAATTATACATTTGAAAGTACAAACACATCCTTTTCTTACCCCTGAACACTGGGGAACATTCAGAACTTACTAGTGCCTGGGTCGAGCTCTGCCAATTCATCCTGACAAAAACCTAAAGAGAAAACAACAGAAAAAAAGATTATGACTTGTAAATTACTCCAAGGTGACTCCAAATATGAAAAAGTAAGTATCATATAGTGGGAAAAAAGTCCAGACTGAGAAGTCAGATTTGCATTTGAACCCTAGCTCTGTAACATTTAGCTACTGTATCCCTCTCTGAGCCTCCATTTCATCATCTTTGTATTAAAAAAATGGAGACAGTAACAGCACTCACCACAGAGTAGTAAAGATGATTAAGTGAGATGCTGATATAACATGCTTATTTGGCATAGTCCTTGGCACACAGTAGGAGCTCAATAAACAACAGCACAAGTAATTATGAGTACGTATGCCAATGTTAGTTGGAATAAAAATTCATAGGAAAATTATAACTCATTTAATTATCTGTCATATTCTATTTAACATTATTATTTTCCAAAAGAAAGCAAAATATACAAAACATGAACTTATAACAAATATCAAACAAGGTAATTTTACTTTAAATCTTCACAGATACTGAAGAATTTTCCCTACACAGACGAATGGAAGCAATTCTTCCATTAATAAGTATGCTGCTCAGGTTGGAATAAATACCTCTCAAAGCATACTTTAGACACAAAAAGTATGAGCTACAACTGTCTGATTGGTTTATAACTATCACACGTTAGAGAAAAATCACACACAGTGAATGGCACAGTAGGTATTTTCTATACATAGTTGATGAAAGTTCTTTTCTCCTGGAAAGACTGCCTACTTTCTCCAGTTTGCTTTCTACTCATCCTCAGCTTAAATATTTCCTCAAAAAAGCTTTTGCTTGCCTCCCTTACCCTTGTCTCATACACCAAGTCAAAGGCCCCCGTTATAACTATCTATAATACTTTGTATCAACAAGGAATTACTTGTTCAATGTCTGATTCCACTATTAGACTGTTCCATGGGGGAAAGGATCTGGCCTGTCTTGTTCACCATTACCATTGTATCCCCACTACCTCTCAGAAGCATAGCACAAAGGAAGCTGTTCAATAAACATCAACTGTGGTATGTTAATGGTAAATTCAAAAATAACGGAGCAAAATTAGGACTAGAGGGATATGACAGCATTTTCTGTCATCAGAGCTGGGCAACGAGAAGCCAGACCAGCAACTAGGAGTCACATGGAGAAGAGGGATTCAAGCAGCAGGTAGACTGTTTAAACACCACAACTTTTAAAGTCCTTTGCAATCCTGAACTGTTTGGGCCACACCATTCACCAAACATGCCATATCCCTTCTTGCTTTCCTGTGCTTCCTCCTCCTCCTCCACTTGGTGAGGAACTATTCATCCTTCGAGATTTAGCTCAAATATCACCACCACTGTGAAACATGGAACACAGAAGAGGCCCCTCCTGCATTCCCCAAAGGATAAAGGAACAATTTAAATATCTGCCTCCTCCATTAGATAGTGAGCTCTTCAAGGGTGGGGACCACCCCATGTCCATCTGTGGAGCTGCTTCTATGCTGAACCAGTTGCCAATACATTATGGAAGGTGCTCAAATGCAAGAAGACCTAAACAGAAAACACAACCCCATCTCTAGATCACAGTCTAGCGGAAGAAAGTCACAGACTCAGAAAATCTAAAGTCTAGCCTGTGTGTCTAGTGTGTGGAAGGTCCGAATGAGGAAATCTGATCTGGAACACCAGAGTTTGGAAGCTGCTAAAAGTGGCTGAGATACCTGAAAAGGCTCATCGCAGAACAACTTCAAAGCATTTCTTTCTTTCTTTTTTTTTTTTTTTTGAGGAAGACCAGCCCTGAGCTAACATCTGCCACCAATCCTCCTCTTTTTGCTGAGCAAGACTGGCCCTGAGCTAAGATCCGTACCCATCTTCCTCTATTTTATATGTGGGACGCCTGTCACAGCATGGCTTGACAAGTCGTGCAAAGGTCTGCACCCGGGATCTGAACCGGCGACCCCAGGCCACCAAAGGGGATCGTACGAACTTAACTGCTGTGCCACTGGGCCAGCCCTTCAAAGCATTTCTACATAAAGGCAATGGGAATCAGAAAAGCTGCGGAGAGATGCCAGGTAACGAGGAAATACCTCATCATTACACATGGGTTCAATATTGAACATCCTTCCAGAAGTGAAACTGAGAATAAGCATTCACTGAACATAAATTCACTCAAAAATAGGACAAAAGCATGGGAAGGGAGGGTAGTGTAATGGGAAAGTTAGACCTCTCCTAAATTCTAGTTCAAGCCACTTTTAGTTTAGTTATACAACTTTAGCCAAGTCACTCCCTATTCTGAACCTCACATTCTGCATGTTAAATAAAAGGACTGTACTAGAAGTCTCAAGAAAGGACAAAGCTTAATGCATTTTCTGAAAACCAACAATATTCTGAACTCAAAGTAACTAGATCAAACACAAAGAGAGGGTGACTAAAAAACAAAGAAAATACTAAAACATAAAGTGGACATTTATTGCTTTTATCTGCCTAGTAACCACTCCCCCTTTCTTTTGTTAAAAGTATTCTGATTTTTCTTTGGAGACATCTATTTTATACTCTCAATCCATATGACCCAAGTAGGATTGCCCCTAACCTTGCTATAAAATGGGCTTAACAACAGGACTTACTTATAGGTCTGTTAAAAGGATTAAATGAGATAGTGCGTGTAAAGGCTCTGTACAGTACCTGACAAAGTCAGAGCTCAACATATGTGAGCTACTACTAACTAACTAAGCCCTGGGGTCCATCCAATCCAGTGCTGTGTCTGCAGTAACAAAGAGCAGATTATAGGAGAGTGCCTATTGACCCATTCATAACATCATCCTCAAAGACCTAGGGTAGAACTGTAATATCACTGTCATTTTAGTTACTTGCTGTGATTCTTGAATCTTTTTTTACATTTTGAGCCTATAAATTGCTTGATGGAGTGATTCCAGACATATGCTACCCCCTGAGGAAAGAGGGACTCTTTATATTTGCCCTAAGACAAATTCCTCCAACGGTCACAAAGAGCCTAGACGATGGAATTCTCTAACTCTGTCTACATTCCCTCCATCCACCCTGAGACCACTGGCTATTAATGTTGTCTCTGGTTTTACAGATCATCACTAGTGCAGGAGGCCTGAGGAGATATGGAGAACAATGTTAATCCTACCTCCTGACGACAAGTCAACGGAATGGTTGGGTCTGGCTCCATTCTCAAATAGAGTAACACCCAGATTCTGAGTAACCAGATCCAGCTAGCAAAATGATTCCAGCTAAAAGAATCCAAATCACTGCTAGAAGTAAATCCAATGTGTGTTCAAGACAATTCAACACAAAGGCAAGAGATATCAGAGTTGTTCAGTGAAAAGCAGACTCCCAAGTCACATAAATACCCAAATATACCCCCACAACCAACTGCCTCACAGACTACAACACATTAAAGCAAGATAGGAAATGTTCTGAGAAATCCAGGGTCTTTGGCTGTTGACTTAAGTTGGGTTTAAAAAGGGACAAACAAGAAACACAGATTGGTTCCTAAGATGATATATCACCAAGTCAGTATGCTTATAAGCAATCTGAAATTTAGTGCAAAGCTTATATTCACTTGCCACAGTCTAACTTAGAAGACAGACGCACAGTGAAAAGGGCATGGGTCTGAGTTATAGCTGGATTCAAATCCCAGATGTGTCACTATTTTTGTTTAATTAACTACCCATGCCTATTTCCTGAAATGGAGATAAAAATAACCATCTTGTTCACCTGTTGTGAGATTTGTACATAATCACCTACTTTACAGCAAGTGATCAATAAATGGCTCTAAGTTTACAAGTTTTCTTTAATACAAAGGAAGATCCAGTTGACAAGCTTTTCTCCAATAAGCATTTGCAAACAGAAAAAGTTCAGTGACTCCTCAATCTGTGACTGGCTACAGTGACAGATTAAAAAATTACTCATTGGCTCCGGCCCCGTGGCTGAGCGGTTGAGTTCCGCTCCGGCAGCCCAGGGCTTCGCCAGTTTGAATCCTGGGTGCGGACATGGCCATGCGGATCATCAAGCCATGCTGAGGTGGCATCCCACATGCCACAACTAGAAGGACCCACAACTAAAAAAGTACACAACTATGTACCGGGGGTCTTTGGGAGAAAAAGGAAAAATAAAATCTTTTAAAAAAAAAAGTTACTGATCTTCTTTATTTACTATTTTGACTACAAAATTATGTATTTACCATGATAGGATCTTCAATAAGATCCATTCTTTTCCAAATGTGAATAAAAGCTAATGGGTAATATCAGTAAACAAATTCAAGCCTGAAACACTAGCTAATTGTAACCTGTAATGTGTCTTTTACAAAAGCAAATTAAATGTTACTCTAGGAATGTTTTGATTTAATTTACATCACTGTAGGAAGGCAGCAGGGTACACGAGAGACCTGGATCCTGGTCAGGACTGTGCCAGTTATTATTTCGAAGCCTCAGAAAACCACAGGCAAAATTAAGGTGAGGCCCTTAAAGGGTAAAATTCTACGATTCTAATCAAACATCACATCTTCCCCCAAACAGAAATCATATATATACTGCAAGATCTGCCTACCACTTCAACTTTACCTCTTGCTTCTCGCCCCATCCCACTCAACAGTGTACACTCCATCCATACTGAACTACACTGTAGCTCCCCGAATTCAACACGCTCTTTACCCTCCATTCCTTTGCATATACTATTTTCTCCACCTGAGCCCACCTTTACTCACCATTCTGTCCTGAGGACTCAGGTCAGATCTCGATTCCTTCCCCCTCTCTCTCCCACACACACTGAAGTCCAGGTTTCACCTAGTCAACTGCAATTCAAGTTTTATGCAGTTTTAAACGTGAGATATGAAGTGAAGCAGGGCTTCAAAAAGGAACTCAAAGGTCTAAAAGCGTTTTGAAATTGCTCTGGTTAGTTCAGAGGCCCTACTCTGTGCTCCCCACAGGGCCCTGTGATCCCACATCACATCATGATCAGGGCCACTGACGCTGAATTCAGGTTCTAGAGAAATTTGTTTTCTATACTCCCCAACAAAAAGCTAAAAATCTTTACCCAGGATTTATACTGATATACAACAGTCATTAGCTGGTCCTTTCTGGCCCAACTGGCTCTGGTCATTTGTATCAGTGTCCCATCTGCATTATATCCCCTGATCATGATTAGGTCCTCAATGAAACTCTGTGTCCTTGTTTCAGTCAGCTCTGGTCTCAGCCCTAACTATAACCCCAGCCCCAAGACTTAGGCAGGATCCCTGGGAAAGGTTGCTGAGTAAATGTTGAGGAACTGCTTCTTTCTCCAAAAAGCAACAGTACTAAACCACAATGCCACCACAATGAATTTCTTGCCAAAATACCAAGTTCAAAGAGAAAATAACTGTTTCACTATTCTCTGCCTTTAAAGTCTAGAAGTGATGTCCAACACAAATTCCTACAATGATGGACACGTTCTCTATCTATACTGTCCAATTTGGTAGCCACTAGCCACACTACAGCTATTAAGCGCTTCGAATGTGACTAGTGTGACTGAGGAATTGAATTTTTAACTTTGTTTTTATTTTTTATTTTTTTGAGGACGATCAGCCCTGAGCTAACATCTGCTGCCAATCCTCCTCTTTTTGCTGAGGAAGACTGGCTCTGAGCTAACATCTGTGCCCATCTCCCTCTACTTTATATCTCCCTCGACAGCATGGCTTGCCGAGAGGTGCCATGTCTGGACCCAAGATCCAAACTGGCGAACCCCAGGCCACCGAAGCGGAACGTGCGAACCTAACCACTGCGCCACCGAGCCGGCCCATATTTTTTTTTTTTTACAGATTGGCACTTGAGCTAACATCTGTTGCTAATCTTTTTTTGTTTTGTTTTGTTTCTTCTTCTCCCCAAAGTTCCCCAGTACACAGTTGTATATTCTAGTTGTAGGACCTTCTGGTTCTGCTATGTAAGATGCCACCTCATCATGGCTTGATGAGGGGTGCCAGGTCCATGCCCAGGATCCGAACCTGTGAAACCCTGGGCCAGTGGTTATTATAATGGACAACGTAAGACTAGAAAGAAGTCTTCCCTCCTCTTAAATTTGCTTTGCCACCTTGTGGATTCTGTTGCAGCTTTAAAGAAAATGAAATATGGAAATGCTTAGGCCAATGTTATTTAGTAGCCAATTCATAAGTTAATCAGCTATTATCAGGAAAATAATTTCATCAGCCTGCAAACTGTCACTTACTCCTTCAAATGTTATTAAGTACCTGCCCACCCTGTAGCAGGCCCTAGGCCTGGAAAATACAGATATAAATAAGACTGACCCTACTGTCAGAGACGTAAATGTCTAGAGGGGTACAGAATAGACAAAAATTAACTGTAGAGTACAATGTGAATGTACTTAATGCCACTGAACTGTACATTTAAAAATGGTTTAAAATGGCAAATTTTATATTATATATATTTTACTACAGTAAAAATGATTAAAGTCTAATGAAATATAATGAAATAAATAACATTTTTTAGAAAATTAACTGCAGGGACTGAATGCTGGACAGATAGATATGGACAGATGGACAAGATGCAACTGGAAAGTAGTGCAGAGTACTAAGAGCATACATTTTATCAGCATAGGTTGGAGTCCTGGCGCCATCACTTACTAACTGTGTTAGCTTAGGAAGTGACTTCACCTCTCTGAACCAATTTTCTCATCTGTAGATTGCTGTGAGGATTCGATGAGATGATATACTTAGGTCAGTGGAAAGTGCCTGGTAGCTGTGATCAATATTAGTGAGGGAGCAGAAGTAGCAACCATGGGGCCAGGGGCATGTGGAAGGGATAAGTATTCACCAAACAAACAGAGGTATTTGAGAAACATATGTAGAGGAAGCCACATGTAAGTGTCATGAACAGAGAGAGGAAACAAAATGCTACCTGGTAATTTGATTTGACTGGAGCCCCAGTCAGGGCCATATCATAAAGGGTTTTAACTGACATACGTGGCAAATTTTTGGCTTTTATTCTATAGGTAATAGAGTCTCTGAGGAAAAAAATATATGTATACTCTTAGGAAGTTTGTCAATACCAGCCCAACTCTGACTACTTCAATATAATGGCTCTAAGATTTCAACCAGGAAACCAAAAGCACAAGAAGTTAAAAGAAGAAAAAAAGAAAAAAGAGCTTTGTGGAGTTAGCCAACATACACACGGGAAACCATCCACAGCTCCTTAAATTCTAGGCTCCTTCTGGCACAATGAATGGCTTGGGTAGAGGTTGAGAAAGAATGCAGCTCTTTTTTTTTTTTCAGTAATAAACATTAGCTAGCCAGGCCATGCCTGCCTTACAGCCAGGTTTGCAGGCCCAAGCAGATTCAGAAACACTTTTCTGTGGATTGGCTGAGCCTTAAATTCACATCTGCCTCCTTCCTTTCTATCCAGTGAGTGGGGTGCCAGTTGGGCCATTAGCTTTTGTTTCTCGTAGGGAATCTGACAAACCATACTTCAGGAATAAGAGAAAATGCTTTTGAATGCAGGCACATAGCACCACAAGACAGCACAGCAAAAGCTGGCTGGAGAGCTTCAAGTCATATTTCCCTTTCTCCATCTACAAATGTCAAGGTCACATTTTAAAAACTGCAACAAAAACAATGTTCTTTTCCTAATGTCATTTTCTCAATGTAAAATCTTAGGGGCAAAAAAAAAAAGATTAGGGGGAGGGGAAGCCAAGGATTCTCAATTATATAACCTATTGTGCCCACATATTTGCTCAGCTTCAATACTGCTACAAGAAGTGTCTACATTGCTATGGAAACATCAGTAACTTCCATCTGATCAACTTACATCACCTTTCATACAGTTTTTCAGGCTTCTAGCTTTGTAATTACAGCCTTGAAATCAGACTGAAGGCAGAAAAGCCAGCCCAAGATTACGAAATTTCAATTTTAAGACATCTAAAAAAGAATTAAAACAGTACACAGCTTCAAGACTGTGACTACAGAATCAGGAGGTAAAAACAGTTTAGGAAGGCAATTCAGTTTGATGCGTCAGAGGTCATTAGTGTTTCTATGGAAATATAGTACAGGCATTTCTCAGAAAACTGCAGGCACTGATGAGCCTCTGACATTTTTCATTTACAATTTCTGGTTCTCTGGAGTAACAAAAGGGATTATTGATAATTCTTCATTCAGCCTGGAAGTTAAAGAAATTTCAAAATGCACATATACAAGAAAACGTATAAAATAATCTGTCGGTTGCCATTTACTGAATCTTTACTATATTGCAGGCATTGCCTTGACGCTTTCCATGAATTCTTACTGAAAGTAGCTACTACTATCTCCATCTTCTAGGTTTAAAGAGATTATTGTACTCTGTTACACGGAAAGAGCCACAAAAGTCAAAACAAGAGAACTTCTATTCAGAAAGTTTGGCTAATAAAACCCCACCTTTGGGGGGACAGCCCAGTGGCACAGTGGTTAAGTTCGCACGTTCTGCTTCTCGGCGGCCCAGGTTTCGTCGGTTTGGATCCTGGGTGCAGACATGGCACTGCTTGGCAAAAGCCATGTGTAGTAGAGGCATCCCACGTATAAAGTAGAGGAAGACGGGCATGGATGCTAGCTCAGGGCCAGTCGTCCTCAGCAAAAAGAGGATTGGCAGTAGTTAGTTCTGGGCTAATCTTCCTCAAATAAAAAAAAAAAAAACCACTTTTGCACGGTATGTGCTTTGCAACAGCCAGACAGATGGGAATTTGACATTATTTCAAACAAACCCTGACACTCCCACAACAGTAGGGCCTCAGAATCCAAGAAGAAATACCACACCTTAGAGTCCATTTACAAACCCCCTTGAATAATCCAGAAGCAGCTAGAGTAACTTCACCAACCAGATCAAACCAAAGTATAAAACTTTAAATGAATGAATAAATAAAATAATTAGGCAAGAACAAGTTTCTTTTGAAAAATTATAAGCTACTCCGAACAGGAGTAGAGAGAGTGAAGGAGATTTTTTTGCTCGTTTTCATCTCAAAGACTAATTGAAGAAAAGTTTTACATACCAAGGAGTTTGTTTGAACATGCTCAGAGCTTTTGAGGTCATTTCAGAAAGTGCCCCATACCATCCTCAACAGATGGTTTGATGGAATAGTAGAAGCCAGCTCTGTTCAGGAAATCCATTAGTGAGGAGCAGATGCAACCAAAGAGATGCTCACAAGCAGCAGAATGTCCCTTTCCCTGACTCTCTCTGAAAACCTCCATATAAAAATGGAACAACATGGATGCATGAAGGGCCTTGAAGATGTCTGTCCCTTTGAATCAACCCTGGAAATTCATCCTAAGAAAAAGGTCAGAAATAAATAGTACAAAGTAAGAAGCCACCTAAAAATCCAACCACTGGAGAAGGACTAATTAAATTACAGTACCTCTCTTCAATGGAGTATTTTGTGAGCATTATAAATGTTTATCAAGAGTTGCCAATAGGCGAATACCATATTAAAAAGAACATGAGGTAAAACTGCACTCTCAGAATGAACTCGGCTATATTCCAATGCATATATACATGAAAAAGCATACTTTGGTCTATTTTTCCCAGTGATTATCTCTAGTGTGGGCATTATGGCTGATTTTTTTTTTCCTCCATTCTACTTTTCTGATTGAAAATATATTGTTTTATAAACAGAAAAATGCACATTAAAAAAAATCCTAAGAATGAAATGATTTGGCTTAACTCTAAAACTGATCACATCAACTGAAGGTGGGGAAAAAAAAATACCAGACATTCTCTAAATGACTTTTAAATTACTTCTTCTTAGAAACACAATTCTGGGCACAAATCTTTGTGATATACGAGTTACTAATTAATGCCTAAAGCTCAGTACCATCTCTCATCTCCCAGCTTCAGAAATCCATTGTGTGGCAACAAAGAGATAGAATATCTTTAACCTTTCACCTCAGGATCTTTCAAATCTGAAACAAAGCTGGTTAATCATATCTATGAAATAACTCCAAAAGAAATTTTAAGAAACTATTCAAACCTAGAGTCAAGATAGAAGAGCAACAACCAACATATGTTTACAGCACTACATAAATGCAAAGGATACTCTACAAATAGGATTAAAGGCAAAAAACTCCTGCTTCTTAGATGCTAAACTTTCCTACATCCCAAAATTAAATTCAACAAACACTTACCTACCTTTTTCAATGTACAGGGCACTGTGCTAGATTACACAACGGATACAAAGATGAATAAAGCTGGCTTCCCCTAGATTCTTACACTCTAAAAGGGAAAATAGAAAACTGACTGGATACAAGGAATTATGAAGCAAATATCCTAATGGAGAAACTAGCAGCAGTGGCCAAAGAGCACTTATTTCTTCCTAGGGAGAACTGGAAAAGACCTGATGGCAAGTGGCACTTGAATGAGCCATATCTCTTTTGGATGTCCTTACCCACTGTTGACAAATACTTCCCCCAGAGGCAGGCATATCCTAACAGATGAAGATTATATAGGTCCTGTTTGACATGTTCTTTCCTAAATGAAGTCAAGAGGGCAAGAAGGCCTATCCCAGCACACACACTATCCACTCATCCTGGGTTGGACGATCTCATCCACAAACATGTTTTTTCACCTATGCTTCCCAACAGATGACCCCCTAAACTTTCAATTCCAGATAAGACTGTTCTCCTGAACCACAGACACATCTATCCAAAACCTGCTGTCAATATCTATCAAGATACCCCACAGGCTCCATCAAATTCAACATGTCAAGTTGAACTTATTCTGTCTTTGAAACCTGCTTCTCCTGTGTTCCTACTCAGGATCCAGGTACCACCAACCTTCATCCCTAAGCCAGAGATGCCCAGGGACTCCTCCTAGGCTCCCATTTTACCATCCTCTCCCAAATCCCCACTGCAATGAATCCAATCAATCACCAGGGCATTTTCATTCTCTCTCAAATCTCCACAGACCTAGTTCAAGCCTTCTCACCATCCTAGAATCCTAGACTATGATAACTGTTCTCCCTGCTATCCTTCTCTCTCACTTCCTGGAACTCAGATTTCCTAATCCACTCAAAAATCCTCTGTTGGGGCCAGCCCCGTGGCCGAGTGGTTAAGATCATGTGCTCCGCTTCAGTGGCCCAGGGTTTCACCGGTTCGAATCCTGGGCACGGACATGGCACCACTCATCAGGCGGCGTCCCACATACCACAACTAGAAGGACCCACAACTGAAAATACACACCTATGTACTGGGGGGGCTTTGGGAGAAAAAGGAAAAATAAAATCTTTAAAAAAAAAATCTTCTCTTGGCTCCCCATTTTCAACTCTTTAACATGACATTCATGGCCTTAAATTACAGAAATAAACAAATCCAACATTCGAAAAGCTACTTTTTGCAACCTTTATTTCCCCAACACATCCTGAAGCACTAAAAGGGTAATACATAAATTCCTATTTCCAAACTCTTAACTCTTCTTACAGAGACAAAAATGTCTATACCAACTTTGATGTTAAAGCCATTTCCTAATATTGAGACATCAATAACGTGATACACTAGGGAGGCAAGACACCTGAACACTAGCCTTGCTCTGGTACCAATAAGCTATCTGTGTAATGCTGAGTGACCTACTCCTTCTGTGCTCTATTTTCTCTTCAGTAAAAGGAGAAAGTCTGGCCAATTCTCTTAGTATCCCTTTCAGCTCTAAAGTCTACGAGTTTACCAAAAGTAGCAGCTGTGTGTCCTAGGGGCGTACAAGTTATACAATGCTAACACTCGAGGAACCCTTAAGGGGTTGCCAAGATTCTTAGATTTTTTCTAAACTGAAAGTAACCTTATAAATCATCCCTAATCTCTTCCATCCCACCCTAGCCCTCATTTTATAAGAGAGAAATTGTGAAAAGGGAGTAACATCTGTAGCATCTCTCTGTGATTTAAACACATTTAAACATGGTCCTAAAGGCTTTGGCATTTTCCTAACCTAAAAATGGGAACAACAATAGTACTCACCGATCATAGGACTGTTGTGAGGATTAAATGAAAATAAAAAATTTGGGCCAGCCCAGCAGCGCAGCGGTTAAGTTCACACATTCCGCTCCTCGGCCGCCCAAGGTTCCCCAGTTCAGATCCTTAGCGTGGACATGGCACAGCTTGGCAAGCCATGCTGTGGTAGGTGTCCCACATATAAAGAAGAGGAAGATGGGCACAGATGTTAGCTCAGGGCCAGTCTTCCTCAACAAATAGAGGAGGATTGGCAGCAGTTAGCTCAGGGCTAATCATCCTCAAAAAAAAAAAAAAAAGAAAAAAAGAAAAAAAATTTAAGGCATTCAAGAGAGTATCTGTCACACAGGAAATGTTCAGTAAGGGTTAGCCATTATTATCATAGTTGGTAAAGTCATTCTGATCTTCACCTTCCAAACCACAAGTATAAGTATACTTGGGAAACATACTTCTTATTAAAAACTGTGAACCACTCTGTAGCAGCTCTAGAGAAACTGGTCCACGCTGCGCACGCACAGGGAACAGGCCCTTTTATTAAGTCATCACTCAGTGCTATCACTTCTTGATGAGACAAAGCATTCATGTGAAAACTGACCTCTGGATCAACCATTTAGATCTAGGACCACCAGACCAATGAAATAAATGATTGGGGCAGGGCCGGGCCTGTGGCCAAGCGGTTAAGTTTGCGCGCTGCGCGTCGGCAGCCCAGGGTTTTGCCGGTTCGGATCTTGGGCACGAACATGGCATCACTCATCAACCCACGCTGAGGCGGCATCCCACATGCCACAACTAGAAGGACCCACAACTAAAAATATACAACTATGTGCTGGGGGGCTTTGGGGAAAAAAAAGAAAAAGAAAATCTTTAAAAAAAAATGATTGGGACATGTTTAAAAATTACCGATACTAGTCTACCCTACCCCACACTAAAATCACACTCTACTTATATAATACACACTTCCTTATAGTTTTTGATACCTGTTATTAGTTCTCATCAGCTTAGGGATAAAGTTCCTCTTCTGGCACTCTCATGCATTAGCATTAGCACAAATAGAATGTTAGAGTAGCATTCTTACTTCAATATATCTCAAAACTAAGTGAAATACCCAGAGCATCAGGCTTCTGGAGTAAGAGACCGTTACTTGGTGTAAAGCTTTTCTGATCTGACCTTAGCAATCCTCTCTCTGATATGCCTCACATTCCTAAATAAGACAAAGTGACCAGAAGCAAATTTTCGAATCAAATACTGGCTAAGGATGTCAAATGAGAAGAGCACCTACTTGTAAGATCAACAATGCAGACTGAAATAAAGCTGACCTGGAAAATGAAGCTGTGTAGACACTCTGGTTACTTACAGTCCCTTCTATGTCACAATTTTCATGTTTTCGGTTCACGTTATTCACTTTTTATCTTGTTCCAAACAGATTTAAGTAACCCAGTACTATTTTGCTTTATTTCCTAAAGGCATTAAGTATTAGAATTCCCTCCCATTCCACACAGAGAGATCTGCTTCTGTCTCATGTCCAGGGCCAGCATTGCCTCCTCGTTGGCAAGCATCTGTCCTAAACCCCACTACAGCATCCTTCCCCAACACCAGAAATTGGCTTTGGACTTTGTTCTTTTCCTTGGAAACACATAAAGGTCTCTTAAAAAAAAAAATCATGACCAGTTAAGAAAAAAAAGTTAAGAATTTGAAAGAAGCAATTTTCAAAGAGTACAGCTGTCCCCATGCCTAAAAATGAAGGAGGCATTACTCTGAAGTTTGTTTGGTTTTAATTTTTGCATCCACCATTAAAGCAATGTCTTCTAAATATCAGATTCCTTAAGGTACAAACAGCCCTTAGGATCTTCCTCTAACAGAAGCTGGTGCCGGGGCCGGCCCTGTGGCCGAGTGGTTAAGTTTGCGCACTCCACTGCAGCGGCCCAGGGTTTCACTGGTTCGGATCCTGGGCGCCGACAAGGCACCACTCATCAGGCCACGCTGAGGCGGTGTCCCACAACTAGAAGGAGCCACAACTAAAAAAAATATACAACTATGTACTGGGGGGATTTGGAGAGAAAAAGCAGACAGAAAAAAAAAAAAAAGCTGGTGCTGAGATTCCAAGAGTGTGAGTCCTGGAATCAGAAAGACCTGGATTTGAATCTCATCTCTCCCATTTACTGGGCCAAGTCATATAACTGCTCTCAGTTCTCTCACCTGCAAAATGACAACGATGACATTATTCTTCTAAGATTGCTGTGAGGACTCAATAAATTTCAGTTTAATAAAAAAGAAAAGGGAAACCCTTAACTACAAAATTTTCAGAGAAAGACAAGGTTCACAAACCAAGTAACAATTAGGCTAATTTTGCACGTAAATAGAGTTGCTAAATTACAATTCAGCTAAGAAATCAGTTTGAGACAAAAACTTTTCTTTTTAACAGGAAGAGCACAAACAGTTCAGTTCAATGTATGCTCTGGGCAAGAGAGAAGTTAAGTTTTTGTTTGTGATTTACAATTTAAGTGGTAAAATACTAGAGAGAGCACATATGAGCTTAATAACAAAAATTCAGACTCTCAGTTTGAAGTTTTCATTACTTTATACCAAGGCATGCTGACAAATCTTACCCTGGGCTAAGCTCAGGGTTGAAATCCTGGGTTCAAAGTATCACAGAGCAGTGAATTATATATTTTGGTTTTGCCAAGTATTAGAAAAATTACATTAAAATATCAAACCAAGTTTGGCCCACCACACACTAATACCAGTCTGGCTCCTGAGATTCTAAACCTATAGGGAATAGGTTTCAAAAGACAATTTATCAAGAATCTACAGTAAATATTCAAAGATACACCTAGCATAGGCAAAGTACAATAAAGAAGACATAGGAAAGGCAATTCACAAAGTAAACTCCCTGAATGAGAAAACTATTCTATCTTTAGATCTGCATATTATCATAACTGTGATTTCTAAGAAAATTCCCCAGAATTTCTTTCCAAGTACAAAATGTTTCTGTAAAGAATTTTAAACATGCTATTTAAAATAATTCAGAACTGAATCTTCTTCTTGTATAATAACTAGTGGAACAAACTTTTTAAACAATAGGATTATGAAATTCCTCCTTCTATATTTTAAGAAACAACAGGCACAAAAGAAAATAAGAAAAAAACAACAGTAGAAAATGTTTTTTATTATTCAGAAAGCTTTAAAGATAAATAAAAAATCAAATTAAAATGTAAAAAATCTTTTTTAAATAACAGAATTTTAAAAATTCAAACTATGGTCTAGACTCCAGCTATGATAAAGTTATACCAGGTACCTATTGTCTCCACTGGAACACAATGCAATAAAATGTTAATTAACTTTACAATTATTGTAACCGTAAATTACAAAACTTACAAAAGACAATAAAATCAAAGAAACTGACTTTTATTGCACTTAACATCTGTTTCAAAAACTGCTGGCAGTATCTTTTTTCAAACTTACTTTTCCAACATTATCTAATTAAGTCAAAGGAAAGTTTATGATGTCTTTATAGTTATTCCAACAAATACTTTATGTAGGGGTACAAATACCTACAAAATTACTGTATGTTTTACACCCAACTTCTAGACTTCAGTAAACACCAAGAAATGCAATGTTTGGAGAATGAACTGAGTTCCTTTAGATGAAATCCTCTCTCACAGCAGTTAAACAGCGGGGGCGGGGGGGATCAGAAAAATGCGTCTAAAATCTGCTTCTCTACACTACTTCAGAGTAAGGTGAATTCTTAGAGCACAGGGAAGAAAAGAGGAGAGGTCAAAGGATGAGAGAGGAGGAATGAGAGAAGGAAACGGGAGGAGGAGGTGAAGAAGGGTGCCCAGACAGTAAGGTCTGTGCGACTAATGGTTCAACTTCCAACAAATTTCCCTCCCTCAGTTTACTCATGTGGAAAATGAGCGCACCATCACCTATGGTGGTGTTCCCCAAGGTGAGGAGCCACCGGAATACTTTAAGTGATACAAAGAGAAAGCATTTTAAAACATTCCAAAGTTGTTACCTTTTCAATTCTCTTTCATACTTCTAATTACATCAGAAGAAAAATCTCGGTTTAGTGCTAGTTTGTCTATTGCTTCTCTAATGCTTGCTAATTTCCCTTTCTAACAAAAGTGTGATCACAGAGACTTGTACAGACATCTTAACTAGAATTTAACACATTATTTTCATTAAATTTATTTTTACTATTACCTTATATTTATGGTATATAATTTTTTATTTAGGATAATGACAACATTTCCTTTTAAAATAAATTTTGGGTTGCAAAGTATTAACTATTCAATACTTAAAATATTAAATAAACTATATATTAGGAAATGACAAAAATCATCATGTTCACACAGCAGAGACTAAAGTTTGGAAAACACTGGTTTAGTGGAGGAGTGTTAGTAGAGGTAAGTTATTTTCAACTCTAAGCCTCAGTTAACTCATCTGTAATATGGGAATATTAATACCTATCAAAGAAAAGTTGTGGAAAGGATTACATTAGATAAGTTTAACACAGTGCTGGCACACATCAAGCATTCAACCACCATTTGTCCCCTTCTCTTTTTAAGGATATTACCAGAAAGCCCTTTGAGAGACCTCCAGAGAGGCTTTGGGTAGGGAGGTGGGGAAGCCAGGCTTCCTGTGTATTAGAGACAGGAGCATTTGCTCTGGTTGCGATACCTCCCTCTAAGAAACTCCAGGGACCTGGCCTTGCTTTTTACCCTAATAAAGCTACAGTTTACTCTCCTAAGGCTCATATTTCTAGTTACAAATGACTGAGAAGAAAGTACTTCAAAAAAGTAGTACATATCATAAGTCACTGAGAAGTCAGACCCCAAAGGGTACCAAGGAAGGCAGGGCCAGTTTATAACAGATGTCTAAGCTAAAAGAAGGTATTTCATTTAGGCAAGTTCAACAACACTGTAATGGGAGGGGAAGTCACTAGGTGGTCCATAAACCAGGCTTGATCACTTCATCATTTGCTATTGTCCAACTAGAGCCCACAGGTGAGAAAATTTGGGGGGCGGGGGGAGCGAGGAACAGATGGTTCCCAGTTCCCTGAACAGGAGTGCTTACAGAAAAGGAACACCGAGTACTTACTATACACTCCAACCACTGGGTAGTAATAGGCACTTTATTTTACATATTATTGCCTAATTTCTCCAAACATACCTATAAGGTAATTCCAAGTCGATTCACCAAACAGCCAAATCTCCAAATAGCCAATTCTCTAAATTTACCAAAAATCTGTTTTAACTACTTAGACAGTTTATAACAATTCATATTGATGGGACAGTTTAATTAGCTTTTAAAGATTTTTGCCAAATTAAGATTGACAGTATAGCAGCATTTTCAAGACTGCTTCAATTTGTCTCTAACCCAGCCAGAAAGAACTAGGGCAGAGAGGGGACCTCTGCTGGTGGAAAGATACAGCCAGGTCTGGGCTACAGGTGATAGGGAAGAAATGGAGTACAAAAAAAGGGGGAGGAGAAAAAAGGAAAAAATGGTAAGTAGCAATTAAGGAGGAAGAGAGTGACAACAAATTCTGTAAGTTCTATAAATTAGATTCAGCAAATTGACTTACGTTATATGGGATACTGGGTAACTAGTTTCACTGACATGGATTTTAGAGAACAGGCTTGCTTACCCATGAAGTAGATGGCATCAACTTTACTTAAAGATAAGGAAATTGAGAAATGTTAAATAACTTTCTAAAGTAACACAGCTTACACTCTAGGTTCTTCACACTACACCATTTCATTCTCCAGAAATCTGTGTGGTGATTCTACGTCCTTTCATCACCACTACCCTCCAAAAAAATCACAGAAGTAGGAGAGATTTAAACCAAGGTCTAACTCTAAAGCTCATGCTCTAACACACCTAGTTATCACTACATCATAATAACAGTTCGCTGTTATTTTTTCCCTTTTCTCCCCAAAGCCCCCTGGTACATAGTTGTATATTCTTAGTTGTGGGTCCTTCTAGTTGTGGCATGTGGGACGCCGCCTCAGCATGGCTTGATGAGCGGTGCCTTTTCTGCGCCCAGGGTCCAAACCGGCGAAATCCCGAAATCCTGGGCTGCCGCAGCAGACCACCCAAACTTAACCACTCGGCTACAGGGCCGGCCCCCACTGAAATAATTTTTAACTGCCAGCTGCAACAAGGCAGTTTGTCCACCATAGTACAAAAACTATTTACTGTACCCTTTTCTGCAAAAATTTGTATCTGCTATTCAGAGGTTGAGTGGCACTGTTGCCAGAGTAAACTGGAATAATCTCAGGGAAAAGTCAAAATTTTAGAGATCTTATTATTTTATTTAACCTGGACAACCTCTATTACTCATGTGATTTCAGATCAAAGTCTGAAAAACTGAAAGTGTTTGAGAATCCACATTACTTACTTTAGGGATCCCAGACTGGCAATCTCAGCTATATCTCACAACTCTCATTATCTTGGTTTTTCTCTCTCTCTCTCTCTGTCACAAACACACACAAAGGTATACAATTTTATGATCAATTATTTTGATCAACGTGTAGGCTAGTCTCATTAAAAACAATGTAAAAACTAAAATAATCCTAAAATCTACAAGATCTATATAAGACATTAGTGCTTGCTCAAACTATTTGCCTGACAGCTAGACTCTTCAGGGATTTATCACATTTATGATGCTAGGAGATATGTCTCATCTCACCTATTGACACATAAAATTTGACTTTTCTTTCGTTTTTTTGGTGCAGAAGATTGGCCATGAGCAAACATCTGTTGCCAATCTTTCTCTTTTTGCTTGAGGAAGACTGTCACTGAGCTAACACCTGTGCCAATCTTCGTCTATTTTGTATGTGGGGTGCCGCCACAGAACGGCTTGACGAGTGGTGTGCAGGTCCACACTCAGGATCATAACCCATGAACCCTGGGCAGTTGAAGCAGAGCACATGATCTTAACCATTATGCCACAAAGCTGGCCCCAAAATTGGACTCTTCTTATAGCCCTTTTTGGTAAGCAGAAAAATTATCTATTCATAGATCTTATGATACAGCCTATAAATAAAGCATTTTTTAAATATTAGTATTTTTACTTTTACACTGCTTGAGCACAATCAGAAACTTTTACTAACAAAGTTCCCACTCCTATAAAATATTTTAAGAACCAATTAAACTGTTACTTTTACATAGCACCAAACATTTGTTCTGATTCCCCATTGGGTTCAAAAATCTCTTTGACATTAAGATGGGGAAAAGACAGAACCTTTCAGAAAATCTGAACATAGACAAACTGACACTTCGAAAAATGCCACCGTCTCTTAAACCTTTTCAAGTACATATTTTAAAAGCTCAACAAAGAGATAACTCTTTTTTAGTCCATTCCAGGATTCTCTTTTGCACTTTAATAGCACCTCTTATTAATTATTTCTGATCTTCAATGTACACCCAAGGCTATCCTTAATGTTTTAGCAAATAGAATGGGATTCTTCCTAATCTTTTTGAAATCAACAAAAGCTATAAATTTAACTCAGGACAGCTTTTGTAATTCAGTTAAATTCAAGGTCATCCCAAGGCTTTTAAGTACGAACCAGGATTTGAGGAGGTTTGCAATTGGTAGCTGAGGGAAAGAGCAGCTGGCTTATTCACCTTCTTATTAAAGAGCATTAGAAAAACTATGTCTTGGCAAATTGCAAGTCCTGTGACCACCACTGTTAAGCACAAAGAAGCACAGCAAATGATCTTCAAACATTCGTGTTTACTGTGAATCAACATAAACTTTAAAAATTACTAGAACCATCCCTGTGTCCCTGGTATAAATCCCACTTGATCATGGTGTATAATTTTTTTGATGTATTGTTGCATTCGGTTTGCCAGAATTTTGTTGAGGATTTTTGCATCTACGTTCATCAGTGATATCGGCCTGTAGTTCTCCTTCTTTGTGTTGTCCTTGTCAGGTTTGGGGATCAGAGTGATGTTGGCTTCACAGAATGTGTTGGGGAGTACTCCATCTTCCTCAATTTTCTGGAATAGTTTGAGAAGGATAGGTATTAAATCTTCTTTGAATGTTTGGTAGAATTCTCCAGAGAGGCCGTCTGGTCCTGGACTCTTATTTTTGGGGAGGTTTTTGATTACTGTTTCTATTTCTTTACTTGTGATTGGCCTATTCAGATTCTCCATTTCTTCCTGGTTCAGTTTGGGGAGGTTGTAAGAGTCCAGGAATTTGTCCATTTCTTCTAGGTTGTTCAATTTGTTGGCATACAGTTTTTCATAGTGTTCTCTTATGATCCCTTGTATTTCTTTGGTATCTGTTGTGATTTCTCCTCTCTCATTCCTAATTTTATTGATTTGAGATTTCTCTCTTCTTTTCTTGGTGAGTCTGGCCAAGGGTTTGTCGATTTTGTTCATTTTTTCGAAGAACCAACTCTTTGTTTCATTGATCCTTTCTACTGTCTTTTTAGTTTCAATATCGTTTATTTCTGCTCTTATTTTTATTATTTCCCTCCTTCTACTGACTCTGGGCTTTGTTTGTTCTTCTTTTTCTAATTCTGTTAGGTGTCGTCTGAGGCTGCTTATGTGAGCTTTTTCTTGTTTTGTGAGGTGAGCCTGTATTGCGATGAATTTCCCTCTTAGGACTGCTTTTGCTGCATCCCATATGATTTGGTATTACGTGTTCTCATTTTCATTTGTCTCCAGATAATATTTGATTTCTTCTTTAATTTCTTCAATAATCCATTGTTTGTTCAGTACCGTGTTGTTTAGTCTCCACATTTTTGCACCTTTCTCTGCTTTATTCTTGTAGCTGATTTCTAGTTTCATAGCATTGTGATCAGAAAAGATGCTTGATATTATTTCAACTCTCTTGTATTTATTGATGCTTGCTTTGTTTCCCAAAATATGGTCTATTCTTGAGAATGTTCCATGCGCACTTGAGAAGAATGTGTAGCCTGCTGTTTTTGGATGAAGTGTTCTATATATATCTATTAAGTCCATCTGGTCTAATTTTTACTAGAAGACTTTTTAATTTTAATGTCAGCAAACATGATTCATGCTTTAATTCAGACAGCCAAACTCCCAAAATGTTTCTATTTCCATTCTGAAACCAGTCCTGTTAAAAACTGTGAAGTCTTTCAAATTAGCATAAGGTTTATTTAGGTCTTTTCACTATGAAACCCTATGCAGGATCAGGATAGAAGTCAGTCCCTGAGGAACTCATGCAGATTTCCAAAGGAATGCAAGTTTAACTTCTCTCTCCACGTACTTAACTTCCCATCAAATTCACTAAGTTTCAGGATGTATTCAAGACTTTGAGGAAGGTGACAGAGTTGTTTTAGAAGACACAGACACACACACTCACACAACAATCCATTCTCCCAAGATTTTTAGAGGCAACCAGAGAAGGTTCCAAGGTGTCTTTGCCACCCATTCTCTCATAATCTATATGAGAAAGAAGACAGCCTCAAAAGGGTCCCTAAACACTGCCCTGACCAGAATGGAGATACTGGAGTGGGAATGGAGATGGGGGTGGAAGGCAACGTGCATGGGAGGCTTGGTGCCAGAAATCTAAAAGATTGGAGACAAAAGGCATTGGAAATGACTACCTCTCCAAAAAATGAGAACAGAGCAAATAGCCTACCACAGTGTCTCAATTCTATCTAAAGCACCAGGCATTCATTAAAAAAAATAAGTCCTGCTGGCAGTCCTAGACGTTAGTATAAAAGATATCTTAGGGGCCGGCCTCGTGGCCGAGTGGTTAAGTTCGCACGCTCTGCTTCGGCGGCCCACGGTTTCGCCAGTTCGAATCCTGGGCGCAGACATGGCACCACTCATCAAGCCAAGGTGAGGCAGCATCCCACATGCCACAACTAGAAGGACCCACAGCTAAAAATATACAACTATGTACCGGGGGGCTTTGGGAGAAAAAGGAAAAAAAAAAAAGATATCAGTTTAAATCAAACTGGTTGTTGGCGAAGGTACACTGAGGTAGATACATACTTCGAAAAACCTATCCCCCCAAAATAACCCAAAATAAAAGAAAGCACATCATGGTCTGGGCAGTATTGTTATAATAGTGAGAAACTAAAAACTAAGGGTGCAACAATGAAAAACAATGGGCTGTCATACAGCTATTAAAAGTTTTAAACAAATTCACGCTGAATGAGTAAAGTTTATAACATGAGAAAAAAAGCTTAAAATTAAACAAAAAGCACAAAACATAATACTATATACTGTATGATCACAACAACAAGCAAAAGACTAGGATTTGAAGGAAGTCTAGAAGAAAACATAAGAAAATGTTAATAAAAGTTGCTTGGAGGCAAGAATATAGGTAATTTTCCCTTCATTTTCCATATTTTCTCCAGTGATCATGCATTTCTAATTTTAAAAACATTAGATTCCTAAGCAGCTCACACCTAAGGACCTAAGGGCCATAGGCAATTCAAGCAGAGAGCTCAGAGATGACACTATTTAAAATCTACATACAAGATACAACTAAATTCCTCCTGCTTTCATCTAAACGCAAGCACTTCCAACTGTATTCCCCAGGATGTGTCCCCCAGACAATGCTCTGAAGTTGCTTTCCAAACAAGGCACTGGAAACACCAGGTATTCTCCAGCCAATACCTTTGGAGAATAAATTTACAGTATTTCACACACTTCATATTACCCATAAATGCTCGGTAATTGTTTTTATTAACGGGCACACTATATGAAAAGCAAACTTACTCTGAAATATTCTGAAAAGGCTCAAAGCAGAGAGGAAAAAAATACATTAAACGTATTTTTTTCATCGCAGTAGTACTTTCAGTAACTGCTTGCCATCAGTTAGCTCCAAATTCCAGCCAGTCCAACTATCTTTCAGATTTGATCTTTCAGCAAGTTAAGGGAATATTTTTTTGTGGGAAAGCAATCGTAATTTCCCACATTAGGTGATTGATTAAGTTCTCTCCTCTAAAAGGCTGATTGGTTTCCTGGTGCCAGTAAAATGATTGATGAATATTTCAACTGCAGCTCCCTTGCTCTCCCCACCCCTCACCCCTCCCCCGTGCTGCCCCTTTCCTGCTGGGTTCCCTTTTTACAGACCAACAGCATTTAAGAGGGTTTTGCAATTTTCCTTAATGAATCCATGTTCTCAAATGCAAGGTATTTAATCTTAAGAGGAGAGGACTCTTCTCAATGCTGAATGAGTTTGCAAATAAAAATCCCTTTACAAGGAATGAGAAAAACTCTGAAATTAACTATGGGTTTGAAATTGTACTTACAAAAGAGAAAATGTGGCATGGAGGAGGTATAAAATAGAAAGAAAAGTAGTCATGTTGAAAAGAAAAGAAATAACAAATGAAAACTCTACATCTAATTTCAAGTTTACACTACAAATTGTCATAACCTCATACCTCTTCAAATAATGTGGCTGGCCTTCTCTCTCCAGTCCTCTCCTACTCAAACTGCATTGCTCCCATAATCTATTAACCCACATTGCCACATCTTTTTCACTCTCTCTTTGCTAGGAAACTGCTTTCTATATTGTACAAGCTTTGGACAACTGGCTCTTATATTTCCATTTTCAAAGGGTTACATCAACATTCTCCTCTCTTTCATATACCCAGCTTTTGTGTGGCAGAAATAAAAAGGTACATGTGACAAAGGCCACCTTTTCCTAAACTGCATTCCCCAAAGCAGTCAAGCAAACAGCCAGGAGTTTATTGGCCATTTCATCTTAATCTGGCATATCTAGTCACTTTGGCTACAAGGAGAGCCACACTTCCAAACAGAAACTATATTCTGTTCCAAGAGGACCCATCAAACCTTGCATAAAGCTTCAACACATTGCTTGACTTAGATACTGGCCCCAAAAGCACATTCTCTTCCCTTACATTTCATAGACTTCCTGACTACCAGCAAAGAGCTCAGATTCAAAGGACTCTGATATACGCAAAAGACTCAGATTCCTGACCTGATCACTCTTTCATTCATTCATTCAACGTTCATTAAACATCAATTCCTTGTGCTTAGTGCTGAGGATTCAGACAGAAGATAAGGTATCTCTGCCTGAAGTAGCTCACCCCTTCTTTCCTTAGCATCCCTTAGGTTCACCGAGGATTGCCCCTGATTTTGCAAAACTGTTTCCTGGCCAATTGTTTTCTGCTTGGTTTATTAAAGCCACATGAGAGAAAGAAAAAAGTCACTTGTAATTCTAAGAGTGGATCTTTGTGACTCTCTAATCTATAGAGAGTTGAGTTCTGGGCCTCTTCAACAACTATAAATGGCCTGGATTCACAAGTGTCTGCTTTGGGGCAGACATTCTGGTTGGCACTTTACTGACCTCATCACTAACCCTAATAACCCTACAGTCAATTTCAGAAATATTATATTATGGGGAGGGGAGGGAAGCAGGAGGGATTAAATCCAGGAAACAAATTACTAATGCTGTTACTAACTGTGAAATCTGGGGCTTAACCTCTGTGGGCTTCAGTTTTCACATCTGTAAACAGAGATGGTAACAGCACACTTACCCCATATGGTTATGAGGATAAAGTGAGTTAATGTAAGTGCTTAGAATATTATATAATAAGCACTATACAAATGTTATCCCCTGTTATTAAATGGGAACACTAAAGTTTAGAGAAGTCAAATGACAAAGATCACATAGTTCCACCACACTCCAGAGACCCTGCTCTTTCCCTCTCACACCATCTAACTAAAATCCTTCCTCCCTGGCTGAGACCACTACTGCCACTGCCAAAAAACAAAGCCCTCTAAACAGATATCAGTAGGGGGCTTCCCCCAGGTGGTTTATTATCCTGCTAAAAAGGCATTTTGGAGGAAGGACTGTAAGGCTAGAGAGGAAGTCTCCTGACAGGTTAAACTTCAGGAGTACAGCAAGAATATGGAAGAAAAAAACAAATCTGCCTCAGTTTTTAGTAATTAAAACAATTTAACTCAATTGACAAAGAATGCATTTAAAGATTTCACCTGAAACTTGAAATAAAATCCAAGCGCTAAAATGAAAAAGGAAAGGCTTGTATCATCTTATGACTAAGCTGCAACCCCCAGAGAACACAAAAACCCTTTAAAAGGTGCATTACGGAAACTCCAATAACATCAAGATAATTACAGAGCTCTCACGAAGGAAGCCCAAATATCTCACTGATCTCTCATCATCCACCAAGCTTCATCTTAAATTCTGATCCAGTAACTCCTTATTGTTATTCACATTGTTATGTGACATTTCTTCTGCCAGCAAGCTCACTAGAGAATGAGTTCTACCTAGCAACTACCCTAAGGAGTAAATCCCTAACTCTTCAACAACACAGTAATTGACTTACACTAAAACGTTATTCACACTAGGAAAGGGTATTCCTAGACCAGAAGGGGAGATGCTTCTCCTACGCAGACTTTATTACCACCTCCCTCAGTGACAACCACGTTAAAAGGCAAACCAATCTATAAAATGACATTACCAAAATCACAACTTTAGAAGACTCACTGAAAGCCAAACATGTCTACTGAAAGAAAACAAGCTGTTCTTGATGGGAGTTTTAAAAAGCAAAATAGGATTTTTACCTCTCACAAATATTTCATTATTTTTATAGCAACAACTCTTATAAAGTAAGAAAGTATTTTTGTGTTGTCAGATTTATTTCTACAATTACAAATCTACCCCTGGTGAGGAAACAGGATCTATTGGAAAATTTCTGCCACAAGATAATTACCAGTTAAGCGACAGGTTTCACGGAGCAAGTAACAGAGGCCTTATCAGAGAACTCAGTGATAGGGAACTACGACACACTTCATTTAGTCTCAAGCCGAGAAAATCTAAAATGATATGAACCCATTTTTGATATTTTTTTTCCTCTGTAACCCCTTTATGGAGGAAAAACTCAAAGTAACTAAGTCCTAATAATAGTATCTGGTGAAATCACCATTTTCTTATACATTAAGTTCATTTAGAATAGGGGCTCTCACATACTTTGGTCTGAGTGGTCTTAAGACCTCTTTTACACTCTTAAAAATTATTGAGGGGGGCTGGCCCAGTGGCATAGTAATGAAGCTCATGGGTTCGGATCTCAGGGCAGACCTACACACGGCTCATCAGGCCACGCTGTGGTGGCACCCCACATACAAAATAGAGGAAGACTGACACAAGATGTTAGCTCAGCAACAATCGTCCTCAAGCAAAAACAGGAAGATTGGCAACAGATGTTAACTCAGGGCCAATCTTCCTCACGAAAATAATAAAAAATAAAATAAAAATTGAGGACCCAAAAGAGCTAATGTTTATGTGGGTTACATCTATAGATATTTACCCTACTAGAAAATAAAACTATGAAATTTTTAAAACATTAACTCATTTAAAAGTAATAATAAACCCATTAAATGTTAATATAAATATTTTTATGAAAAATAACTATATTTTCCGACAAAACAAAAAAATTGGTAAGAAGAGTAGCAGTGTTTCATATTTTTGCTAATCTCTTTAATATCTGCCTTAATTCTGGCAGCTAGATTCTCCTATATGGTTCTGCATTGAATATGTTCTGATATATTGTTCTGATTGAAGTAGAGGCAGAAAACCTGGCCAGATTTATTTATTTATTCATTTTTACTTTTCCTTATTCTCCCCAAAGCCCCCTGGTACATAGTTGTGTATTTTCAGTTGTGGGTCCTTCTAGTTGTGGCACGTGGGATGCCACCTCAGCATGGCTTGATGAGTGGTGCTAGGTCCGCGCACAGGATTTGAACCAGCAAAACCCTGGGCCGCTGAAGCAGAGCATGCAAACCTAACCACTTGGCCACAGGGCCGGCCCCATGGCCTCACAGATTTATAATAGGAAAAGAAAGAAGCATTTGCTTATTAAAATAATTGTGGATGTTTTTCTTTGATAATATACCAAAACTCGGTAAGTAGAGGTTTTTTTTCAAGGTTAGTTCAATGTGAAATCTAAAACCACACCAATGAACTCTGCATACTCTGTTACATTAAAATCCATTGGTCTATTTGACATTTTGAACAGATCTTTTACCCATGCAGGATTTTGTAATGTGATACACAAGTCATTTAGAAAATACTCCTTCACTGAGACATGATCTCCAAAATGTTGATACATTTCACTACACATTATCAAAAAGTCACATTTGTGGGGCCAGCCAAGTGGTTAAGTTTGCAGACTGCACTTCGGCAGCCCAGGGTTTCACCAGTTTGGATCCTGGGTGCGGACATGGCACTGCTCATCAAGGCATGCTGAGTGTCTATTTAAAAAAAAAAAAATCACATTTGTTAGTAATATCACCATCAATCTCATCAGAAAAGACTTTAAGTATGGGAACCTGTCAAGCTCAAAGCACCAGGTACAAGTTTTCTAAAATTCTAATTGTCGCTTGAAAGCTCAAACTGTATTCACCAGCAACAAATATTGTCACTTTTCCTTGGAGTGACAGGCTCACTACTCATTTCCAAAACATGGTCTGCCAAATACCCAAGTCTGAATAAACCATAGCTTGTCAATTGTTCTTTCAAGTAAAAATGGTGTTCCATGAAGAAAAGCAGCTAGTTCGTCTCACAACATAATTTCACAAGCACTTTTCCTTAAAACAACTATTCTATTTCAGTATGCAAAAGAAATGCTTTGTGTGTACCTGCTGTTTCCTCACACAGAATATCAAAAACACGTGTAGTCAAGGGTCAAGATTTAATAAAATTAATCATTTTTACTGCTTCATCAAAAACATTCTTAAATGTAATGGCTTTTTTTTTTTATACAAGTACATGGAGGTGAAGAATACAATGATTACTAGTATAGTCTGATGCCTTGATTTCTGCTAAGGTGCCAACAGTTTTTACTAATCATTGTTTTTGCAACATTAGTTGAACATGTCAAGTGATGAAATGTCAAGATGGTGAAAAAAGGCAAATAATGTTAGTATTATTATAAAAATAGTTTTCACCTCAAGAACCTCCTGAAATGGTCTCAGAGGTTTGTGGACCACACTTTGAAAACCACTGGTTTAGAAAATACAGCAAATAAAAAATTTAAGAACTCAATAAGGGGGAAGAAATTAAGTCTGAAACAAACAATCCAGTAGTGAATGATCAACAAATGATGAGTGAAAGAAAATAATATGATCCAATCGAGTACTATTTCATTAATCATTTATAAATTTTAAAAGGCAAGAGATGAGGAAGCAGGATAAAACATATATAAGGCTTCATAGAAGTGCAATGTCCTCTTTTTTGTGAGAGATAAACTAAATTTCGAAAATTGTACTTAACTGTGATGAAAAGGACATTGCATCTGATCCAGTAGAGCATAAGGAATTAACAAAAATAGTCAAGACTGAATTTTTAATCCTTCCAAGGTGATATAGCTGCAGGATCGAAATTAGTGCATAAATTAACTATTATTAATTTTTTAAGTGAAAACTACATACAGATTAAGGTAGTTCCCTTCACTGAATCACTCTGTCCTTCATTTTGGCACAGATTTGTTACGAAAGGTTTCCTGAACTGTTTCCTTAACTATGGGATTATGGGAAATGTTTCCTTAAACTATGGGATTATACCTCTGTTGCCTTTGGACTCAAAGGAAATATTGTAGAAAGTCTAAAAATCTGGTTAGTCAATTATGCCCTTTTTCAATTAATGTTTTTAGAAGAAAAAATTAAGAACACAGAAATTTTGACACTACAATGACGGACTGGAAAAGCAAGCAGAACCAGCTCACAAACCCCTGAAAAGCTTTTATAGATAGATCTAAAATTCCATGATACTATGAAACGTGAGGAGGAGCTGGAAAAAAAAGCTGAGAAGGCTATTTAAGTGGAATTACGTGTGCATTTCTCTCTCTCAAAATTAAGATCCTAGAGTACATTTTTTAATGAATTTAAATTGTTTCCAATGCAAATAGTTGTTCAAGCATATATCTATTTTTGTTTGACACATCCTTTACTGATACCACCATTAGAGTTCCAACGTGCTATATTACTCAAACAATTCCCTCTATCATTATTACCAAATTTTTATGATTTCTCACTTTAACAAAGTAACTATTCTGGTTCAAACCACCCACAGAGTATACTTTCAAATCGAATGACCAGATTTGTTTCCGGAATACATCACATGTTGCTGCCTAGGGAATTGGTTTTGGAAACACTACACTTGCCAGCTGACTTATCAACAGTGCCCACAGAATTGACACCAACTTTAAGGCAAGACTCCGTCCAGAAAATAGAAAAATATGCTATTACTGCCATCTGTGGTTTATGCTTGAATAGCTTCTCTAGTGTAAACAAACTGAAAGATGTATAGTTTGCAGTTAGGATCCAAAGACCTCATCATTTGAAGCTATTTTTTAAAGTTAACTCTTAATATAACAAATTATAGAGCTTAGTATATGACACAAAAATCTGTGATTCTTACTTGAACTTTTTATATAATGCTGATGGAGAAACCACAAACCACCTCAAATGAAAATTTTTCCATTGCATAAAGACTAACTGTTTTCCCCAAACACACACTGTTAAAGAAATTCAAATACTTGAATGCCTCTTGTGAATTTATAATTATGATAATTTCTCTTTTGAAATAGTGATTGTCAATAATAAAACATCCCCAAAATTTTTAAAGCAAGAAAGGTATTTTTAAGGAAATCTAGGAATTTTCTACTTATACATGAGAATTTGGTCAGTTTGCTCTATTCAAGATAAATTTTGAAGGTTCAATTATCTCTACACTTTTTTTAAGAACAAAAATTTCAAAACACAAATGAAGCCTCAAAGTAGGCTATTTTCACAACTGATTTTCTCTCAGTTTGCTTTCTCAAATGACAACCACTGTAGCTTAGGGATCAAAAGATTTGGTGCAGCTGGGGGTGGGGAAAAAAGCAATTCAGCTTCCCAGCAGCCAGCTGAGGAAATCCTGGTTCGCTCCCCAACTAAATCACTGTTAATTAGAATTACCGGGTTACATAGCAAAGTCTTATTTAAATAATCGTAACCAGCGGAAAAAAATCTGTTTTCTTGAGAAGCTATTCTACGAAGTCTGACATTTAACAGCAGATAATAAGGGAAGAACAAAATAAAGTAAGAAATGTTTTATTCTTTAGAATAAAGTTCTCTATTCTATAGTTATTTCTAAACCACACTGAAAAGCAGGTTAGACATCTCACAACGGCTGTCTTCTAATTTTCCATTATCTACAGTTCAACAGCCTTGTTTCTTTCGTAAAGACAAGCCATGTTGGAAAACAAGCAATAAACAGAAGATTAGGCTTGATTCTACGAATACTGTATATCAAAGTTACAACCAGAGATTTTTTGTTTTAAGATTAAGTTCAGACGAATCTGAAACTTCGACTCTAACAAGGGGTCAAAACCCGAAAAAGAATTACCTGCTCAGTACTTCTTGCCGACTTTTAATAACTAGGGTTCAGAAATACTAGAATTATCAATCAAAGGTATCCATAAACCCTCAAGAAATTACCTGAGCCAGAAAAAAGCTGAGCTAAGAATACAAAAGTTTGAAGGAAAACATTCTCTTTCACAACTTGTTGGTTTTGGAAATACTTTCAAAGTATTACAAAGAGTTGGTTATATTAAATCACTACTTGTGTGGGCATATTCAATAGCTACTTTCTGCTTAAAAGTGTTTCAAGGACACCTTTATTCTTTGCTTAAATGCAAGGTTTGTTTATCTGTTGATTCAGAACTTTGATTTTTCTAACTTTTCACATTTCAGACAACTGGTTCACACAAAATAATGCATTTTTATTGTCCTACTTTAAAAGAATAGATTTGACCAACAATGTAAAATTTACTCTTAAGAGGCATCTTCCCAAATTTAACTTTCAAACTAATTATTTACATGGAAAAAATACTCAGAGAAGTGTCATTTAACTTGGCTACAACACAAAAGTAAACATAAGAATGAAAAATTAAGACAAAGCCCCCAAGATCTAGGTGAAGCTTGCTAAAAATGAAGTCTCCTAAGGTGGAAGGAGCTATCCCAGCTTTTCAAATTCTGAAGCCGGAAGTTGCCATCTGAACACAATTCATTAATGGACCAATTTATTCAACACAAACCAATAAATATCTACCTAGTTATAAAAACGAAGTGATGGTATCTTAATACAGGATGAAACTCACACAGCCCCAGGCCCCAAAACAGGCAAGCATCATTAGCAATTTAAAGCCAACTGGCACAACAAGCACTAGAAGTGGTAGAAGAAACTTCCTTTACTAATATCACAGTAGCAGTTGGTATTTCTACTCTCTGTTCTCCACTAACCTAAAATTAGGTATTTTAATCTAAAGTTTATTTTCTACCTTTGCCTCACAACCCCAAGAAAAAAGAAAAAAACAAACCTGAGAAACCAAGAAATTATGAAGAAAATACGGAAATGCATGACCTAGGCACATTTTAGGAAATTTACCAGGTTTTTTTTCATTAGCTCCCCTCCTCCTCCCCATTTAACTCCCTTTCACGTTCTAACACACAAATGCGCGCACATCTTTTTGCTATAGAATTCAGAATGACTTACAGATTAGGAAACATGTCATGATCATATTTTGATTACATGGAACAGAAATGCTCAAAAATAATCTGGTGCATGGTAAATCTGAGACTGGAAATGTGGTCATCTCACACCTCAGCTACTCAAAATCACCAGTGAATCTGTTCACTGTTGCCCTTCAGTGTTCTTCAGAGATCACAAAACCTACTAAAAAATACCTGTGGGCTATTTGTACTAAAGAACAACAGTACTATAATGTGCATTTTTTTTTAATCAAAGTAGAAAATTCTGAGGTGACAATTAAATTTTTAAAGTCACAGAACTGAAAAGGTAAACTCATGGAAAATATCTGCTAACTTATTTTCAGGGATAAACATGCAGGAAAAAGGCATGATGTTATTTATTGAACTTCTCCCCATTTCCTCTAAAATGTAATTATACAAAACAGGCTTTAATTACTGATAATGGCTTATAATCTTCCTTTGCTTGAAATATTTAAAAGTCTATTCCCACATTCTCTTAAAATAAAATGAACAAATGCAATATTCAGCATACACTTCCTCAAGTCATTCATCTTCCCTTGAAAGCCCAAAAGGGAGCAGTCCTCTATTAGGACTAAACGAGTTCCTGTGTGTTATGAAAACCTCGAAGCAACAACTGAAAATATCTAGCACAGTCAGCACAGGCAATTCCTGGAAGGGCGATGGTGCATCAAAAGGCTAGCAACTCTGTTCTGATAAAATAATAAAAACCATTTAAAGGACTGTAAACTCAGCATCAATGGTATTTCCAGTGGGAAAACATTTCTAAAATTCCACCTCCAGTTAATTTCTTCATCCTCCTCCTATCTAGAAAGCTATCTATTGCAAATATTTCATACAAAATGGAAATGAGTTGCTAGGATAAAAACTCAGAATTCATTTTCTCTGCTTAGAATTTAAGCAGTTTCATTTACTTTTGCAGAATATTTAGTAAGTATAAAAGAAAAAAAAATGTCCCCACCACTCTAACGATAAACATTTTTTTTTCTTTTTTGGTAACTTTGTGAGCATCTTAGGAGACAATGAACATAAATTGTAAAACAATACACAATGCTTGTTTTTACAGTGAAAAATAAAACATTCCACAAGTCTAACATTTCATGTATTTTCTTTTAAGCCCATCAAACTGTCGAAAATCCTATTGTGCTTTCAACAAAAAGGAAATATTTGTACCACTAAAGTGGACTGATGTAAAATATTAAAGCCACCTTAGCCTACACAGATTGCTCGATTACGTTCTTTTAAATGGCTCTGACCAATTGAGGAAATGAGACTATGAATAGGAAATTTGATTAAGAGTTAAAATTACCATTGAGTTCTTTAAAATGTACTAATGAATAATTAATAGCAAATGCAGTTCCTAGGCTTCCCTGACAACAATATTCTCAAGTAGAACTGAAAGTAACGTCTGCAGTAAAATATGCACAGGTAAGTACAGGAAGTATACACATACAGAAAGGCTTTATGAGAACACACTAATATGAGCTATAAGATAGATCTGGGGCTTGGGTAAAAAAAATCAGCATGGTAAATTTTAGATCAAGATTTACAACATTCACACGTTAATACCAAAATAAATCTCCACTTAAGCTTAAAAAGTCAAAAGCATTAAAGAAATCCTTTGTTCCTATGATACTGTCTCCTTCCACCCTAACTGGATTCCAGCCTCCTCCATTGTGACACGGGATTTTATTGATCTCAAACATGTTCACATTCAGAAATTAGTCTCCAAAGACATCCCACAGGACTGCCAGCCACCTAGATACCACACATCACCGACATCTTAAAAAAGGACAAGAGCTTTTCAAAACCTAACACTATTTGGTCAGCAATATCAAGTGAAGTTAACCAGGCTCTCTTCTAAACAGATTTTTCCCTCAACTGCTAAAAATGCCAGATCTACTGAATTGACAACAAATGTTTCACGGGTTAATAAATGTATGAAGGCGCAGATCCACCCCGAGATTTCTCCCCTCTGGAGCTCCTCGTTCATTCAAAAATTGAGCGCCTAAGTGACCTATTTTCAGGTTACTTTCCTCACACCTGCCAGGTCACTGTCCCGACTGAGAAACTTCTTGCCAAAGCAATTAATTTTTAGTGCCTCCTAACTGTCCCGGGTGTTTGCATTCAATTTGAAATCTGTTACTTGTTAGACACTGTTCGGTCCCAGATCTTTCAGAGAATTGAGAGTTTATGGCGCAGAGAGGGGAGGAGGCACGGATCTCCGAGAGCCTGCCCTTTATTCGGAAATGAGGAGATGTGAAAGGTGGAAGGCAGGGCAAATAAATAAATAAATCGGGTTTGCCGCCGGAGCGTTTGCCGGCCGGTACGAGCACCCTTTGTAATGCAGGCCTCCCGGGGCTATCGCCTGCGCTAATTGCTCCAGGGCGCTTTCCAAGTTCAAAAGTTCACCTTTTACGACCTCACAAAAGCTCCTTACACGTTACCAATAAAAACATTCCGCGGCAAACACCGAGGGGGAAAATATCAAACAGATACAAATACAACACCCCGCAGGGGGAGGGAGCCCCTGAGACAGCCCCGAGAAACCTGAGGACCGGGCTCGGGCGTGGGGGCAGGGGGGAGCGGTCCGAAGGGCCGGGCCAGGTGAGGCATTCTCAGGGCCCGGGGCCCGGGATCGCGGAAGGCCGGAGGAGAAGCGAGGTGGGGCCAGCGCGGACCGGGACGGGCCGGCAGGAGGAGGGCAGAGGCAGGTGTCCCGAGCACCCGGGCGGGCCAGAGATCCGAGCCAGCAGAAAGGGGTCGCCCCGCGGAGACGGGGCCGAGCCGGGCCGGAGGCCGGCAGGAGAGCGCGGGGAAGGAGCGAGGAACGGGGTGCGGAGCAGGCACCGGGAGGTCCGACTAGGAATCGCCGCGCGGGTGGCTAGGGACCCGGGGGTGGGCGCCGAGGGAAGGTCGCACAAGCGCAGGGGTAGCCCGGGAAGCGCGGGGCCGCAGAGAAGGAAAGCGGCTCCAGAAAGGTGCGGGGCAGAGGAACCCCAGGGGACGAGGGTGTGGCGTCGGCTGGGCGCCGAGCGCGGGTCCGCGGAGGGCGGAGGAACCCGCGTGGAGGGCGCTGGGGGAGGGGAGGGCTCGGCGCCGAAGGACCCTTCAGGGGAGAGGCCTCCCGCAGAGGGGACCCCAGGGGGAAGGAGGGGTGGCTCTGAGCAGAGGGGACCAGAGAGGGAGGGGAGGCCCCCACTGTCGGGACGCGAGGTGAGAGGCCGGGGGTGTGGGGACGGTCCGCGCGGAGAGGACCGGGGGAGGGGGAGAGGGGTCCGCGCCGAGGGGACCTGGGGGAGGGGGGAGGATTCGCGCAGAGGGGACGGGGGGAGGGGAAGCCTGTGCTAGGGGACAGGGGGGAGGGGGAATGAAGCTCGGGGTTGAGGGAACCGGGCAGGGGGAGGATCCGCGCAGAAGGGAACGGGGAAGGAGGAGGAGGGTCCACACGGGCTAAGACGAGGGAGGAGAGGAAGGGTCTGCGCAGAGGGGAACCGGGGTGGAGGTCCACGCTGAGGGGACGCTGCCCAGAGCAAGAGTCGGCGGCGAGGAGGGCGACCCCGGGGTTAGCGGACAGGGGGCAGGTTCTGCTGGGCCCGGACTCCGCGCGCCCCTCACCCACCGTTGCGCGGCGGCGGAGGGAGCGCGGCGGGCGGCTCCAGGAACCCCGCCGAGCCCCCGCCGCCTCCCCCTCCGCTAGGCGGCCGTTCGTCCCGCTCCATGCGGTGGTGCTCAGGGCCCGCGCTGGGTTCGCTGCTCCGCCATGACCGGCGCCGTCGTCGTCGTCCTCGTCGTCCGCCGGGGGGAGGGGGCTGTCAGGGGCCAGGGGGCTCCCGGCCGCGGCGCTCTCTGGGCCCCGAGCCGCCCGGCTCCGCGCCCCTCCGCGCCGCGCCCCCTCAGCACTGGCCAGCTCCCTCCCCGGACGTCACGCGCCGCTGCCACGCACGGCCCCGCGGGGCACACTGGGAATTGGAGTCCGCCCGGCGAGGCCGGACACACGAGACTCCACCAACTGAAGGGGTGGGAGGAGGGATAAGCAACATTGAAGAAGGGAAAGCCGAGTCCTGTCAAAATCACGAACCCTGAAAAAATTTCTGATAAGCCTTTAATAAACATTACTTCAGGAGCCTCTCTTTATTTTGACTTATCCCTGGCCAGTGTTCGCTAAGACTCCTCGTATCCCCCCGCCCCAACAATGAGTCTTCCCAAGGAGGCAGGTCGCGAAGGAGCCGAGTGAGCACGTGCAATGAAGCCCAGCCCTGTTTGCGGGGCTCGGAGGGGGCGGAGCTTGGAGGTATTCACAGGACCCTTCCTCCGCGGCTTCGGGACAAATTGGACCTGAGATTAAAGGACCGGAGTTTAACCCGAGGTGACTGCGTTCGTATGCAAATGGAATCTATAAAACTCTGCTTTCCGGGGTACTCTTTAAAGCCTTTTACCTCCGGGTGGGCGGGAAAGACTAAAGTTTCTCTTCCTCCTCTTTCATTTTCCCCCTGCCAGGCCATTGATGCCATTAAAGAAACTCTCAGATCTTGGCTCCTGGGGTCTTGAAGTCATCCATTTGAGAGGCTCTTTACCCAGCCTTATTCGCCTTCCCTTCTCCTCAGTTTTCCTATCGTAAAATGGTGTTGGAATACAGACGGGGTCCAATTGGAAAACCCCAAACCCCACCCCACCCCACCCCCGCTCCCTGCCTCAGTTTCCCAGAGCAAAATCCCGGATTTTGCAAAGTTTTGGCTGCTCTGGGCTGAGCCCACCTCCTGCGGCCACCAGGTGGCGCGCGGCCACCAGCCTCTAGTCCTGCCGGGGCATCTGCCTTCCGCGACCCTCTCGGGAAGGACCCAACGCGACTGCTGCCCAAGGTGTAACTAAGCCCTACGTGGCCAGCTTGAAGACAAAGAAAAGAACATTGGTGCTTTGCCCGCGTCTACTCTGCTGTCTTAAGCCGCGGCTTCCTCGCTGTGCCCATTCCCCCCCTACCCTGCCCCACCAATCCTCTGGCTCACCTATGTCGTTCTTTCGCTTACTTTTTTTAAGTCCTCATCGTGGCGTCCGCATCCCTGCCTGATCTGACCCCTACCCACATTTCTCATCACATTCCTTCCCTCACCTGCTAGGCAGGAGGTTTTGCAACCCTTCCCTGCGCTTGGGGCTTCCTTACCAACACTGCTTAACCTGTACTGCATCCTGAATCTGTGCCGGCCACTGTTCTAACAGATTTGCATTAACGCTATGTTGTCTAAACCTCATACTTGCTCTATGAAGTAGCTCCAGTATTGTCCCTATCATACACTGATGACGTCACCCAGCAGTGATAGGGATTCGAAACCTAGTCAGTCAGACACCCGAACCAGAACACTTGGCTCCTTCAAGCCGGAATGCTGCTGGCTTCACCCACCCCACTACTAAACTCCTATTCATCTTTCAAGATCCTGTTCAAATATCTCCTCAGGGACACTGTCCTTAATACCTCCCACCAGGGGATATCTCGATCCCCTCTGTATTCCCTTACAGCTCTGTTGAGCTCTCTGTGATTGCTTCCCTACTACCATTCCCCAGCCCCAGAGCGGGAGGAGAGCCCTTAGTGTGTGTGAGCCATAACCGTCCACCGTGGGTTCTAAAATATGTCAGCACCATGTGGCCTTCCTGGGGCCAGAACTTCTCCTTCTATCACAAGCCTCTGAGGCAGTGAGTTCCCCTTCCTCGGAGATCAATCAGGGGAAATGGCATTGCAGAAACCTCCTCCAGTCCTGGGGCTTCAGTAGAGGACAGAGATTCTAAGCTGACCCTCAAAGATGGCAGAAGAGTTTAGCTAAATGCTTACCCATTGGAAACAACTCCTCCTCATCCTTCAGACCAGCTCTGTTGTTACTTCCTCCCAAAAGCCTTCCTAGATCTCCCTGACTAGTCAAATCCCTTTATTCTCACTCTCATCATTATGACCCCAACAGCTGAGCACAGGGCCTGGACAGAGCAGACACTCAATAAATAACTGCTGAGTGAGTGAAGGAATGAATGAAACAGATTGGACTTTTCTACTTAATAACTGTGACCTTGGGCATGTTCCCTCTGAGCCTCAAAGTCCTGGTTTCTGAGGAAAGAGGGATAATGATAGTTGTTCCCTCCCAGGATTGTTATGAGAATTAAATAAGAGGATGCATGTAAAGCATTTACTATAAGGTCTGGGCTGATACATGGGACCTGTTACTAAGATTATTTAAAGAGGGGTCCTAATTCCCAGTAACCTCTCTTCTTGGGAAGGGTCAACCACCACAAAACTGAGAAAAGTGAGGAAAACAGCTATGTACTGAGACCCCAGCCACTGTCCTAAGTGTATAGGGTCCTGTGAGGTAGACAGCCACTATGTGTCCAGTACGTCCTAGGGGTCCTTTCCCTCCAGTGTCCCCGAACAATCCTGAGAAGTCAATACCTTTCTCCTTACAAATGAGGAAACAGAAAGACAGATGAAAAAGACTCCCACCACTAGCAGGACTCATGACAGAAGAAAGGAGTGCTATATAAGGATAAGGAGGGATCTGTGCGGCAGCGGTCCTGAGGCCAGGGGCATACAGACAGAGAAACAGGACGAGACAGGGATACAGCTAAGAATAAGGCAGGTGTGAGCCCCATCGCGGGAGCTTTGCCCTGTGGCAGGGGGGACAGACACTAATCAAATCAAATAATCACACAGACCCCCAACTGCACAGCAGTGCTGCAACTGAGAAGACACTTAGTTCTTCTAAGCGTCTAAGTTCCTGGGGCTATGAGAGCGTGTGACAGGGCTCATTTTCTTGGGGTTGGTGATCAAGGGAAGCTTCCTGGAATAAGAAGCATTGAAATAAGATGGGAAGGATGAGTAGGAGTCAGATTCGGTGAAAAGAGAGAGTTTCAGATAGAAGGAACAGTATGTGCAAACGTCCTGAGGCCAAGTTGGAACCGAGAGAATCCATTGTGACTGGAGCCCCTGAGGGAGAGAGAGGGCAGGAGAGAAGGGTGAAAAGGAAGAAGCCAGAAATTATGGGGACATGTGGGGGAGCAGCCAGTAGGGGGCAGAGTTCTCTGGTGACGGCAGCCTTGCTCTTCCAGGGCCTAGCCAGAGTCAGAGCTAGGCTGCAAGGGGAGAAAGGGCTGGGAAACGCAGCCCCCACCAGGTTCTGTTTGTTTTAAGTATGTTTTGTTTATTATTTGAATGGATAGGACACACATCACACAATTCCCAGGATGCAGAAGAGTATTCAATGAAAAGTCAGCCTTTCTCCTTACTCTTGATTGCCAGCAGCTGGTTTCCCTACTTAGCAATAACCACCATACGGATTTATTGTGTGTCCATCCACAGACAGTCCATGCACATAAGAACACACACCACATTTGTTTTTTACACTAACCTAGCCCTGGTTTTGATGCCTCTCCAGGAGGTCTCCAGTTATGAAAGAAGCTAATTTGCACTGAACAATTACTCCACGTGATTCTTTCATTCAGCTCAGTTATGGAGCCCCAGACCTTGTGCCAGACCAGTGGTTCTCAAACCTTAAATCCCCTGGAGGGCTTGTTAAAACGCAGATTGCTGGGTCCCACCCTGAGAGTTTCTGTTTCCTTAGGTCTGGGTTGTGGACTGAGAATTTGCATTTCTAACAAGTTCCCAGGCTTTGCTGAGGCTGCTGGTCCCTCAGGGCGGCACACTTTGAGACCACACTTTGCGACCTGTGAGCCAGCTGCTGATGGACAAAGTATGTGCGCTGGTGGCTGTATTTCTCTCCCACAAGGGAAGGCATGAACGACGGGGGAACACACGCACCCATTCGAAAGACAGTTTTCATAGAGTGATAAATTCTTTGAAGAAAATGAGGGGAGGGTGAGCACATGAAGGAAAGTGCTTGAGAGTAGGGATGGGGTAGGAGTGGAGGGTAGCGACATTTGGGGCACGAATAAGCATTCCTTTTTGAGCAGTTGAAGTTTTCAAGGCCAGATTAATAGACACATGTGGAGCTGTCTTGCACTCAAGGGCCGGGTGACCTACAGAGACAGTGTGGAGAGAGAAGAGAAGAGGGTCCACCCCCCCCCCGGGGGGGTGCACAGAGGTGTGCAGAAGGAGCTCGGGGTGAGATACAGGGAAAATCCGAAAGACATCAAGAGAGGAAAGGGTTTGAGAAGGAGGCGTGATCAAGAGCTGGGAGGGTAGAGAGGTGCCGCCTTGGGTTCGGTTACAGGAGCTCCCCGCGGACCCCAACAAAGCATTTCCATGGTGAGACGGAAGACCCCTGGAGTGAGGGAATGGGCAGGGAAACTGAGGAGGGGAGACCAGAGTAGGCTCCTTGGGAAAGTTTTGCTGCGTAGGAAGCAGAGCAAAAAGGCGCTCCCTCCTGAGGAGGGGAGAAGGGAGGGTGTTTAAAAGGTAGGCGCTGCAGGAGTTTAGTTGGGGGTTGAGGAGGGATCTTGGAGGGAGGAATCAATGGAATACGCGGGAGAGAGGGCTCTGAGCCGTGCAAAGGGTGGAGCCGGCGCTGTCGGTGTGTTTGGAGAGCTCGAATGTTCTCCTGCCCTACAAACATCACTCATCTGAACTTTACGACCGCTCCAAAAGGAAAGCACTATTTGCCCCAGTTTACAGACGAGGAAACTGAGGCTCAAAGTGGTGAAGAGACACGCCGAGGTCCCACATCTCACAGAACGGGACCTCGGTCCTCTTACCGCCCCCGCTGCTCCCGCGGGCTCCGAACAAGACCCTTTTTTGTGTCCTTGCTGGGATGCCCTTTGGAGAGCCGCCGGATGGCTCTACTCCGAGGCCCCGCGGAGAGCGGGCCGGGCGGGGCGGGGCGGGGTGCCCCCTCCACCCTCGCTCCGCCCCCAGCGGCGCGGGAGGGGGCGCGGGGCGGGGAGCGGCGGGGGGCGCGCCGCGCGGGCGGAGCGGGCGGCGGCACCTCGCTAGCAGTGCGGCCCTTGCCTCCCAGCGTCCGCGCCAGCTGTCCGTGCCCGCCGTGCCCGTCCCGCCATGGCCGCGGCCGCCCTCCCACCCCGGCCCCGGCCCCGGCCCCTGGCCCTGCTCCTGCTGCCGCTGCTGCTGCTGCGCGCCGGCACGGTGCGCGCCGACAGTAAGGTACGCACCGCCCTCCCGCCCGGGCGCAGCTCGGCGGGGAGCCGGGCACGAGGGGGCGCTGTGGCTGGGGGTGCGGGCCAGGAGGGTGTCAGGGGCCGAGAGCCGAGAACCAGGAGAGGAGACCTCGGATCTTCGGCTTAGCACCGAAGCCGCTGGGGCAGGACCCCGGGAGAGGAGCGCGTGGGGCAAGAAGCGCTGGAGATGGTAGGGCTGCTTGGGACCCAGAGCCTCAGGAAGGGGCGCTGGGACCCAATCCAGTGTGGGGAGATCAGCCCTGAAACCTAGAGCCAGGGGGCGCTGGGAGCTTGGGGGTGGTGGGTGCAGACAGGAGATGCAGTCCCCAGCCTAGAAAAGGGATTCCCAGGCGCGCTGGGCAGGAGCAGCTTGGAGATGTGGCTCCAAGTTTCCATGGGAGGCTGACCCACGTGGGGGCAGGCCCCTGGGTAACTGCTGCCCAGCGACTCCCAGGTTTTCAGTAGGCCCTGGGCCAAGGCTTTCAGGCCGTGCTGGGGACCCCCAGGCTGGCCACTTGCCTGGCCTCTGGTGCTCCTGCCAGGGATATGATGCACCTTCTAGAGGACCCTGTGTCTCCAGAAGTGACCTGAGCTGTTCTCAGTGGTGGCTCAAAGGATCTGCTCCCCGTGTCAAGCAGACCTGGGTTCAAATCCCATGTTCGCCTCTTGGCTGGATGACCCTGGGCCTTTACTTCTCTGAGCCTCCACTTCCTCCCTGGTAAATATGGGGTAATAATCGTTCCCACTCCCTGCAGTCAGGATCTCTAGATTAGTGAGATCATGCCTGTAAAATGCTGAGCACCTTGCCTGGCACCTAGGAGGTGCCCAATAAATGATACTGCAATTATGAAGTCTTACCACAGGGATCTGCAAAAGGGGGTGAGATCCAGAATGGAGAGAGAGCAAGCACTTAGCGTTAGTCAGAGCAGGGACCCCTTGAGGGTGTTCTGGAAATGACCCAGTGAGGAGGAGGATGGGTCTCGGGGTGAGGGAGGGGCAGAAAGGAGGTAGGGCCCTGCTCACATAGTATGAGAGCCAAGGAGTGACTTCTCTTGGTGTCTCTCCAGCCTCTTTCCCAAGTAGAAGGTGAGGCTCCCCTGTCCACAGGCAGGTAACAGGCAGAAGCCACTAGCCACATGGTAAGTATATGAGCAGGGGGCACTGGCACACGCTCAGCCTGAAGATTCAGCTCAGGCTATGAAAATAAGTGGGCTGCAGTCCTGACCATGTCCTCCTGTCCTCTGAAGACCCTGAGAGAATGAGAAGCATTCCCATTTTACAGATGGGGAAACTAGGATGTATAGAGAGGCAGCTGGCTTACAAATCAAAAAACCTAGCTTCTGGCCTTTTGTTGTTCTTCGTCTGTGTGACCTTGGGCCAGTCACTGCCTGTCTCTGGGCTTAAATTTCCCCATCTGAAAAACAATATCTCCCTAACTTCCCTTCCATATACAGCCTTCTAGGATTCCTTGACCTGGCTCAGGTGGGGAACAGGTAAGCGAAAACCCCAGATAACCTGATCTCCGCTTTGCCACCTCTCATCTCTCTGGCTGGGAGCAATGTTTGTTCTTGGGCATCCTCTGAGCCATGCAGAGGGCTATAGGGCTGGTGGGGGAGGGCTCACATTCAAAACAAAGCAAAGACAAAGAGAACCCAACACCCTGTTTATGTAGTGAGTCAGCCAAACACTTGCTAGGTTGGGGGGGGGGTGTGTGTGTTTAGTTGTTCCAGGGCAAGCCGGGGCTGGTGGGGTGAGGAGGAGCATCCTAGAGTTTGGAGAATGAAGCAGCTGGGGGAGTCAGCACAGCCCTCCCCCAGACACCTCCCACCCCACACCATTTCAGTCAGCTGGGAAAAATAAAAATCAAGTGATGGGTGAATTTACTCCGCATTCCTCAGCACAGCCGGACTCCTGCTGGCTCAGTGGAGAGAGCTGTTTTCATTATCACCCTCTCCCTCCCCCATAACAGTCCTTCCTTTCCAAGCCTGGCCTATTTTCTAGCGGGGGAGGCCTTAGGAGGACCGGCCTGGGACCTAAAGTCTATCTAGGGCCCTAAAGTGTTCCATGGGCTTCCTGCTCCTGGGAGGTCCAGCCTCCCTCCTGCACGATCTTTTCAGGGGTCCAGGGGCGGCTCAGCCCCAGGACTCACCACAGAATTCTGCGATCTCAGCCAGCTCCTCGCTCAGCGTGTGTTAGTGTTTATAGCAGGTCTCTCCGAAACAGGATTTGGAGTTTCCATCTAAGGAAGTGCTTTGTCCAGCTTGCGAGCGGGAGAAGGAGATCACAGCTCCCCTGGCATTTCAGAGGGGCTGCCCGATGTGGAGGTTGGGATGGACAGCCAGGTAACCACATGGCACCAGAGACTTCTGGGAACCTGCTTTTGGCTGTGTGTCCTTGGAATGTGGCTGAGAATTCCCCACCTCTACCTCAGTTTCCCCATCTGGGAAAGGGCTGCTGGCGACTCACATCCTCCATGCATCCAGGGGTGAGAAGCGGGTCTTTGCTCCTGAGGACAGAGGGAAGGCCCAGGCCTGTGGGAGCTGGGCCAGGGGAGCAGGAGGGGCTGGAGCAAGCAGGCGGTGGTGTCCCGGGCGGGATCGGATGTTCCAGGCCAGGCGGGTCCCCAGGGCTTAGGTGTTGCTGCTCCTCCGCTTGGGGAGTTTCCGCCTGTGGTGTAACTGGAAACAGGCTCGGGAGCAGGCAGGGGCTACACAGCGATGGAGTCTTCCTCCTGTGCACAGAGTCTGGGCCAGGCTAGGCCACCAAAGGTCCTGCCCCATTTGGATGGGGCACCTGGGATAAAGCCCTGAGGAGCGCCCAGTGTGCCAAGGCCCATGCCCAGCACTTGCATTTGGGGTCTTACACTACCCTGCTGCCTACACTCTGAGACTTCAGGGTCCCTCCCCATTGGACAGACTTGAATACAGAGGGTCAAAAGAGTCAGGTTGGGGCCGCTCACATATCCTAGAGAGGGTGCTTGAGGAGTTGGGAGCAACCTGGAGTTCCAGCATTCTCAGCCTTTAGCGAGCATCTGGAGGCCCTGGGAGCCTGAGAGAGCCAGAGTCGAGGGGTGTGGAGGAAGGCCAGGGCATCTGCATTTTCCAAGTGCACCCAGGTAATTCTGAGGCACATCCTTCAGTGGAGAACTCATGGAGGTGATAGGGAGCCATAGAGGTTTGTGGTGCAAGAGAGTAACAGATCATCAAAGAGGAGCTTTTGGAAGATTAATCCAGCAGAGAGGAGGCTGCTGTATTGTCCATGTAGCAGTTAACACGGCCTGAGCTCAGGCTGTGGCCATGGAGTAGAGAGCGAGGGATAGACATGGGAGATATTTAGGGTGAAGAACCAGAAGAACACGACTGATGGGTTGTCCAGAGTAAGAAGGAGGCTCAGAGATCCAGGTTGGGCAGGAGGGTGAGCAGACACCAGTTTGGGAGAAGATGCTGGGTCCAGTTTGGGATGTCTGTGGGCGTCTAGGGGACGGTGTCCAGCCGGTAGTGGGCTCCAGGGGTGGTCTTTGCCTGCAGTAGGACGGGGAAACTGCCTCTCCGTGAGTCTGGGCTGGCCATGAGAGGAGAGGGAAGACTCGAGCTCAAAGGGACATAACTTGAATGTGTCCTATTTCTAGAACATTTCACATCTTGAACCCCCCTCTTCCCCTTTCTGGCCAGATTTATCCATGCCTCTTCAGAAAAATCTCAAGTACCCCGTCTCACATCGCACTGTGGGATTTCTTTGCAAACACTTAGGGACCTTTTTAAGCACAAACCACCCCCACTTCTGGGGGCTTTGGCAGCAGCTTGTGCTGAGCAAGGCAGCAGGGAGAGATGGGGGCCGAGGGAGGGACTTTCCTGCTTGGCAGCAACTCCAGCACTCATGCCAAGGGCAGGTTGGGGCAGGCCCAGCGGGAGCCCCAGGTCACGTGGCCCAACCCAGCGCCCCCTCTCTGTCCCAGCTCAGCTGCTGGTGGAGAATCCCTTGCCTGGTGACTACAGGCAGTTGTGGGAGGTACAGCATGTAAACCAAATTTTGGAGTCAGGCTGTGCTGTGTGACCTGGGCAAACCGCTAGTCTTCTCTGATGCTCAGATTTTTCCTCTCTAGATGGGGTTGTAGTGAGAGCAAATAGAGGTTGAAAACGATGTACAAATGTGAGAGAGGGTTGTTGGCAGCGACTTTAAAAGTGAGAACCACTTAGTAGTTATTCTGTGCCAGGCTCGGCGCCAGGTGCTTTGCACTTATTGAGACATTTCAGCCTCAGGAATCGCCTATGAGGAAAGGACTGTTATCCTCCCCATTCTACAGAGGAGGAAACTGAGGCTCAGAGGGGTCAAGGCCCTACAGGGAGGAGATGTGAGCTGAGATTTGAGCCTGGGCTGGCGCCCCACCATGGCGCTCTGCTGCCTCCGGTCAAGCTCCAAGGGACCAAGTGATCACCAGATGTAGGGCCCAGTCTGGGCTCCTGGCAGCAGAGGCTGGGAGCAGAGGCCCTCTTCCGACCCCTGGCCGTGTCAGGGCCTTGGCTGCCCCCATTAGGACATAGCACCTCATCTGAGGAGGGAAGGAATGGTGCGGTCTGATGCGGAGGCCGCTGCTGGGGGGCGGGGGTTGGGATTATGGGTGGGGGCTGAGGAGGAGGCCTCTCTGGCATGGCCACATGGAACATACCCACATCCACCCGCTGGGCTCCTAGCCCCCTGGGCAAGTCGGGGGACGGTGGCTGGGGGGCCCAGCAGAGCACGGAAGCGGGCCCAGAGTCTAGGAAAAAAGGTAGGCTTAAGGCACTAGCGGCCATTTAAGGAGTTTGCAGGACCCTGAGCTCGGCTGTCAGCCTTCACTGCAGGAGAGAATCACCCCGGAGGACCCTTCGCCCACAGGGCCCGGGACAAAGCTTCCCCCCATGGCTGCCCCATCCCCACCCTCCTCGTCCCCCAGGGGACTGCAAGTCCACCCACCCTGGGCCCTAGTCCCCTTGAACAAGTCATTCGATGGCTCCAGGCTCAGCCTCCTCATCTGTGGGACACCGCTAGGAATATCTAACAGTGCACTCACATGGAGAAACAGCCCCCTTTTAGGACGATTGGTAGTAATAATAACAGCCACAATATACAGACTACTGTGTGTGCTCCTGGTGCTGGACTGAGCTACTCCTGTTGTTCCATCTCTCAGTCCTCACATGGTCTTTTGTTAGGTAGGCACTCGTAGTACCTTCATTTTACGGAAGAGGAAACTGAGGCACAGAGAGGTTAAGTAATCTACCCAAGCACACACAACTCTAGGTGGCTCAGGGCCGTGTTCCTAACCACTGCGCTATACTTCCCCAGCCCTCAGTGAGTTCTCAATAAATGTCTCCTCCCTGGGCTCTGCGCCCCAGACTGGCCTCCTGCAGCCACCATCTGTCCACGTGAGCTTCCCACAGTGCAGATCTGATCCTGGCCCTCCCCTGCTTAAAACCCTTCCTGAACTCTCCCGTGTTTTCAGGAGGAAGCCAAGATCCTCAGCCAGTTTTAAGGGCCCTCCCCGGGCTGGGCGCTGTCCCCCCCGCCCAGCCTTACGTGCTGCCCCCCAGGCTCCCTGCAAACACCAGCCAGAGTGACCCTCCTCCGGGCCCCCAAAGTGCAGGCCCTTCCTTGTCTTTCCACGTCTGAGTTGCTCTCCCTGGAATGCCCTTCTCCTCCTTAAAGATGCCCCCAGGGGCGCCCTCCTCCGAGCAGTCTTCATGGCTGTCTTTGTGCCCTCAGAGCTTGCTATGTGAGCTTCTCTCATGGCTGAAAAGGTGGAGAATGTATCAATCTATTTCTTCTGTCCCTCCAGCTAACACCCCGGGTCTGGCAGAGGCCAGGGGCTCAAACAGGTGTCTGATGGCTCAGAGCTGAAATGGAGTGCCCACAGCCCTTCCCCAGAGGGCCCGGGGACACACACAGGCTCTGGGCGTGGCAGAAAGCCCAAGGGAGCCATGGACTCACTTGGGTCCTGGTGGCTTCAGTGAGAGCTGAGTAGCCATGAGGCCTGAGGTGTTTGTTGATTGAGCCATGAATAGCTGTGTCCTAAGAGCCTGGAGCCCAGGGTGGGCTGGCTGAGCCAACTAGGGGAGTGGCTGGTTGGGGGTCCCAGAGCCCAGCCAGTGTGTCAGGGCACGCGGGCTGGGGGCAGTGACTGAGACTGGCACCTGCCACTGATCTCACTGAGCTGACTCCTGTGGACACAAAGTCCTGCTGCCTCCAGTGACCAGTGACCACACTTGGACACTAGGTGTGTGGTATCCCAGGGAGGGACTGAAGGAAAAGTGGGGAGGGGAGGGAAACCACTAAATAGAGGTCATGTTATCCTCACCATGAGGAGGCCAGGTCAGGAGAGTCATCCATTGTACGAGGGTACAAGGCTCAGAGAGGTTATATAACCTGTTTAAAGTCACACAGGGTGTGGGGGAACAGGTCTGTAGGAGAAGCAGCATAGAGCAGTGATTTCAATCTGGAGTCAGGTCCAAAGCGGGATCTTCCACGCTGAAGCTGTGTGATCTTGGACATGTGACTTCACCTCTGTGAGCCTCTCTTTCTTTATCACACTTAAGACACACTATGTGCTGGGCCCTATTCTTTAACTCATTACATCCTCACAACCACCCCAAAAGGCACGAGCCCATTTTACAAATGAGGAAACAGAGGCACAGAAAGGCTGAGTTGCCCAATCTCATGGCTCCTAACCCAGGCTCCGGACGCCATGCTCCTAGCCCTGTGCTCCAGCATGGCCGCAAAATGTAGGCTCATTTATCCATCACCTAGCACAGGCCAGGCAGGCACTGCTGTGGGGATACAGGAGGGACCTGGACAAAGGACCTGCCTCTCATGCTGCCTCCAGGAGAGTCAGGGAGACAAAAAAGAAGCAGATGTGGCTGTAATACTTCAGATGGTAATAGGTGCAAAAAAGACAAACAAACCACTAGCTAAGGGGACAGAGAGTAATGGGAGGTGGGCGGTCAGGGAAGGCTTCTTGGAGGAAGTGATGTGTGAGCAAGGTGAGGGAATGAGCCAAGGGAATATCAGGGGGATAAGGGTTTCAGGGCACCACATCTGCAACGGTCCTGAGGCTAGAGTGGAGTGAGCCCAAGGGAGGAAAAGGTGGCAAGAAGAGGGGTTGAGGGGAGGGTGTTAGCTCACACAGGCCTTGAAGGCCATGGTAAGGACTTTGGAGGTAACAATACCCCCCATACGCAGGTATTATTAAAGGGTGAGGCGCGCATGAAACCTGGGATGTACTCAATGCTCAGTGAAAGGTCTCCATTCATTTTTTTACTATTATGGTGAAACACATAACATAAAATTTAGCATTTTAACCATTTTAAAGTGTACAGTTCAGTGGCATTTAGTACATTCACAATGTTGTGGAACCATCACTGCTACTTGGTTCCAGAATGTTTGCATCAGTCCAAAAGGAAGCCCTGCGACCATTAAGCCATCACTCCCCATTTCCCCATCCCTCTAAATCCCGGCAGCCACTAATCTGCTTTCTGTGTCTATGGATTTGCCTATTCTGGACATTCATATAAAGGGAATCATACAATATGTGGCCTTTTGTGACCAGCTTCTTTCATTTAGCATAACGTTTTCAAGGTTCATCTACATTGTAACCTGTGTCAGTACTCCGTTCCTTTTAATGGCTGACTAATATTCCACTGTGTGGACGTACCACAGTTTGTTCATCTATTCATCAGCTGAAGGACATTTCAGTTGTTTCCACCTTGTGGCTATTGTGAATCGTGCTGCTGTGAACATTCATGTACAAGTCTTTTTTTTGAATACCTGTTCTCAGTTTTTTGGGGTATATACCTAAGAGTAGAATTATCGGGTCCTATGATAATTCTGTGTTTAATTTATTGAGGAACAGCCAAACTGTTTTTCGCAGCAGCCATTAATATTTTAATTGTTATTGTTATTATAAGCCCTCTATTTCCTTGTAAGGGCTGCTAGCTTCTCAGCCACCTCTAACCGCCACCCTCCAAGGGCTGGGGGGCTGGATTCTGCTCCTGGAATTTGCCTGCTCGCCTCCTCTCCCCTCCCCCCAGCACTGGCTCACCGGAGCCGCTCTTGCAGGTGTTCGGCGACATGGACCAGGTGCGGATGACCTCGGAGGGCTCGGACTGCCGCTGCAAGTGTATCATGCGGCCGCTGAGCAAGGACGCGTGCAGCCGCGTGCGCAGCGGCCGGGCGCGGGTGGAGGACTTCTACACCGTGGAGACGGTGAGCTCGGGCACCGACTGCCGCTGCTCCTGCACCGCGCCGCCCTCCTCGCTCAACCCCTGCGAGAACGAGTGGAAGATGGAGAAACTCAAGAAGCAGGCACCCGAGCTCCTCAAGGTAGACATGCTGGGGTGAGATGCGGAGGGGAACACCCCCTGGGTGGGTATCTCCCATGGGCTGGGCCAGGCCGTCCTTCCCGTGAAAAGTCCGCACAGGCCAAGGCGGGCGCTGGTATCCTCCCATTTCACAGGTGAGGAAACAGGCTCCCTGGGGGGAAGCCACTTCTTGCTCAAGATCGTTCTGCCAGTGAGTGATAGAGGCAGCATTCTCTGGCTAGTTTACCTGAATAGAGCCCCTTCTCTATTCCAGTGTCCTGCATTGTACCCAAACCAGTTTCTCTCTCGGCACCTCTATACAGTATTTTAAATTTTGTGGCTTTTATTGTTTTTAATGTAATAATAACATTTACGGGGTCTGGCCCGGTGGCGCAGCAGTTAAGTGCGCATGTTCCACTTCTTTGGCCGGGTTTGCTAGTTCGGATCCTGGGTGTGGCACGTGGCACCGCTCACCAAGCCATGCTGTGGTAGGCATCCCACATATAACGTAGAGGAAGATGGGCACGGATGCTAGCTCAGGGCCAGTCTTCCTCAATAAAGAAAGAAAAAATAATATTTCCGATATTCAAGTAACTCCTGCATGCCAGATGTTGTGCTAAGCTCTTTTTACATATTAGTTCTCTAAATTCTTAAACAATTCTGTGAAATATGGGATCTTGGTCCTCATTTTATAGGCAAGAAAATGGATTTGGGAGAAGTTAGGGAACTGGCGCAGGCTCTCACACATTGATATGTAGCCTCAAGTCTGCACCATACTTTTATGTGACTTTTGTGCCTACCCCCCCCCATAGGCAGATTAGAAAGAGCACCACCTCTGGGGGACACAGCCCCATGCCACGGCCCACCGCTGGGACCCGTGGCTCCGATAGATGTGCGCAGGCTAGAGCTCAGCCCCACAGCCAGCCGGGCCCCTCTGTGAGATTTATCCTGTGCTCAGCTCAGTGCTGGGTGGGCCTGCTGGCACTGGGATTTGAGCCCAGGTCCTGCTGTGGCCAAAAAGTGTGTTCTGAACCACCTCACCCTCCTGTCTTCCTTTTTGTAAAAGACTAGATTATTTGGTGTTTGGAGAGAGTCTTCTTCCTTTACGATTTCTTCCAAACTGAGTGTCTCTTTTGCCCTTCTGGTGTCAAGAACTGTGCAGTCGACTGAGATGTTACCCTGCTTGTGAGCTAACAGGTTAGCCTGCCAGTTTCATGGACACTGGTGGAAGACGCAAGAAGCCAGAGACAAACGACTCTAGTACACACGGCAGCCAGAGTAGCTGCTCTTCCTTGCGCTGATTCTCCCAGCTCCAGTTCCCACAGGGTGATGCCGTGGGGCCAGATGACACCTGCACACACACTGGGGTATTCTTCAAGAGAGGAGCCCCAACTCAGAGGATCCAAATCTTATAGTGGACACCAAGCATGCCTGCTCTTTATAATGGACACCGAGGATGCCCACTCTTTATAAGGATGGGCACTGAGCATGCCCGCTCTTTATGATGGGCACCGAGCATGCTCACTCTTTATAATAATGGGCACTGAGCATGCCCGCTCTTTATGATGGGCACCGAGCATGCCCACTCTTTATAATAATGGGCACTGAGCATGCCCACTCTTTATAATAATGGGCACTGAGCATGCCCACTCTTTATAATAATGGGCACTGAGCATGCCCGCTCTTTATGATGGGCACCAAGTGTGCCTGCTCTTTGTGATGGGCACCGAGCATGCCTTCCCTGCTCCAGAGGGAAATGCCATCTCTATTGTCCGAGGCTGTTCACCATACAAGATGGCCTGGACAGTCAGTGCCTCTAAATGCAAGACATGCAGAAAAGCCTAAGACTCATGAAGAATTCTCTCCCAACGTTTAGCTAAAAATTTTTCTTTAACTTGAGTAAAATTTTTGTAACAAGTGACTGGATACCAAAACTCTCAAAGTTGAGGTGGGTTGAATTTTAGACCAAGTGGCCTCTTGACAACTTGGCAGTCCCTGGACCACACTGTCTCCCTGGGACCTCACTCGGGCCCTGCAGACTCCAGGTACTGAGGCCGTAGGCCAGTCCTCAGTTACAGGGACAAACCAACTTCTGCTGCAGTCCACTTCTCAACAATTCGATTGTAAGCAAAATTGACGAGGATACACAAAACCTTTTCATAAATGCTGGCTAATTTAATCCTTGCCACAACCCTTTGGAGAGGGAACTTATGGTCCTAGCTTTACTTGTGGGGGAATCTGAGGCCCAGAGGAGGATTGTGACTTGCCTAAGATCACACAGCAAGACTTTGGCACCACTAAGATGTGAACCCAGGAATTCTCTCCTGTGTCCCTTTTCCCATTGAAGGGCTTACCGGGCAGTTCTCTCAGCCAGGAGCCCATTGTCCCATAGGCCTTTTTGGTGCACAGCAGCCATGAGGGTTTTCATTCGGCTTATAGGACTGGAGTGGAGTGGTGGTAGGATTGACCCAGCTGGTGGGGTTGGAGGAGGAAGAGAAGATGCTCAGTCTTAGTGACACCCTAGGAGCAGCAGCAGGTACTGAGGGGGTACCCAGAAAGTCCCAAGAGGAGGGGGCAGCAGAGGTAGTATGAGACAGAGCTGAGACCTCTCCCATGCAGCTCGGCTCCCCTCCCTCAGCAGGAGGCTCTCTGAGGTCAGCCCCCCAGGAGAGGAGGTTAGGGGAAGCCAATGGGGGAGGAGCACAGGGCACACCCACCCTATTCCCACCTCTTGTCTCTATCCCAGCCCTTCCCTTCAAGCTCAGAACTCCAGCTGTGATCTGGCCTTAGCTGCTTGTCTCTGCGTAGGAGGGAGGGGAGTCCAGGTCACCTTTCTTAGGTAGGTTGGCTACCGGGGTGTGCCTCCCACCTCTTTGCTCCTTTTCCTTCTGCACATGAACCAGACATGGCCACGCCCTTGAGGAATCCCTAGTCTTGTGGGGACACAGCTCCTGACCCCCAAAATGGCAGCATGATCAGTGCTGGGCCAAGGGATGTCCCAGGGACTGTGGGAACCCAGAGGAGGAGATAACATTAGAGCTGGGATTTGAGGGATGTGTAGGAGTCCCTCAGGCAGAGCAGAAATGAGGGCATTCTGGGTGAGAATAAGTGGAGTGGGTATGGCACAGGGTGCCTCCCTGCCCTCTCTGCTCCAGCCCCACTAGCTGCTTGTCAAGTCCTCTAACATGGTGCTTCTCAAACTGTGGTGAAAGACCAGTTTTTTAAAAATCTTAAGAACCAATACTTTTATAAAATACTATAAAAATGAGTGATTAGAACAATGAAACAAAAACGGACACGCAACATACAAGTCTTATGTTGTATTATTAGAGCCCACAGATATAAAATTGCTCTGTCAAATGGCTCTAAGAGTTCATAAAAGCCTACTCTCGCTTTTTGTGATTATTTTATCACAGACTAGTGACGAGCACTCTGGACCGGCGCTGGTCTGCAGACCACACTTTGAGTAACGTGGCTCGAACACCACGTTTCTTCTCACCAGCTCTTTGCACAAGCTGTTCGCTTTGCCTGGAAGTTCCCTCTCCTGCCCTCTTTGCCTAATTCGTGCTCCTCCTTTAGAGCTCAGCTCAAACAAAACTTCCTCCTGGCAGACTTTCCCAATCCACATGCACTCCCAGACAAGGTCAGGGCCCCATCAGTAATGCTCTGGGCTTCTGTGTGTTACCGCCTGTTCTCTGGTCTGGTTCTACCGCCTGGGTGTGACTCTGTGTTCCCTGACAGCCTGCGAAAGACGGTGCAGGCTTGTGTCTGTCTTGCTCACCACTGTCCTTAGTGCCTGGCCCAGAGCACATGTTTGCTGAGGCTGCAGGGGGCGGCAGGAGCAGATCATGGAGGGCTCGAATGCCAGACTCGGGAGATGAGAAGCCACACAGGGGAAGCTGGGAGCCATGTCGAGTTATCAAGCAGGGGAGAGACCCAATCAAAGCTTTGCTTCAGGAAGCCAGTTTTGGTGGCCATAAAGGCAGCAGAGTGAATGAAGCTGGGAGGTTCCCGTTTAGTCCCCTGGAATAGTAGTCGTTATTGCTGATCTTCATGAAGCCCTTGCTGTGCTCACTCTGGGCTGAGCCCTGTCCAGACACGACTGCTCCTACCACCACCGTCTTGCCCCATTTCACAGAGAAGGAAGCTGAGGCACCTAATACTCCATGTGCATGGTTCTCAAAAGGTGCTCCCCAGAGCCCTAGGGGTACTGTGCAGCTCCTCGGGGCCTGAGCACGGTTGTCGGGGAGCAGACAAGACTCGAGGCCCTACCCCTGCTCCCATCAGAGCCCTGCACTCCCTTTTTCTGTTTTAGAGATCAGAGTCTGCTCAGAGAAAAGCTCTCTGGCTTATGAACAGCTTGAACACTCCTGCGAGAGTGGGAGTCAAACTGTTTTGGAAACAGCTGGCCAGGGCCAAATGGGAGCACTGGCCTGCTCAGGCCCTGAGAAATGCCTCAGGGCTCGAAGCTGAGCCACCGGGAGGGTGGGCTGGACCTGCCCTTCCCGAGAAGCCAGGGGATGCTGATTTCCCAACCGACCCCTTGGGCCAAGCTTCCCGTGATGCTCTCGTTGGCATCTTGGCCATCTGGAGGGCATTGTCACATCCTGATGAGATGTGACAGACAGGGGAAGGGGAGGGGCAGCTGCAGGGAAGAGCCAGGGCTGGGCAAGGGAGACTCAGCATCTGCCACTGACCTTTGTGCAAGCCCCGCCCCCTCTCCCGGCCTCAGTTTCCCCATCTGGACACAAGAAGGAGCAGTAAAGCATGATAGGAAAGAGGTTTGGTTTATACCAGTCTGGGTTCTGCTCCCAGCTCCACCATTTAACAGCTGGGTGGCCTTGGGCGAGTCACTTCACCTGTCTAAGCTGCAGCTTCCCAGCCTGGAAGAGGAAGATAACAGTTGTCCAGACCTTGTCTTTGGCTGGGGCCCTAGAAGCAGACCCTGAGGCGGGTGACTCACATGCAGGTGATTTATTATGAAAGGGCTCCCAGGGGAAACTGGTACTGAAGTGGGAGAGGCAGGAAGGGAGGGCAGCCCAGCAGTGGTGTGGTCTCAGGCCCAGTGCCAGCCTCAGCCCCAGGGGACATTGGCATGTGAATGACAGCTCAGTTGTCCCCACTGGGGCTAGAGAGCTGGGCTGATAGATGCCCACCCCAGTCAGGCATTGTTGAAGAGCTGCGCCAGGAGGACGTACACCAGGGACTTTGGGGGGCAAAGCAGCTGTTTGAAGAGAGTGACAGGTGCAGGCTGTTAAAGGGAGGCATGTGGAAGCCAGGATGGGCACGAGAAACAGGAGGAGGGATCACCGGGGGTGGGAATGGAGCTCCTCTGGTGTCCACTACACACCTCGTGGGTCGTTGTGAGGATTAAGTGAAATGGCTTGTGAAAGGCCCTGGCACAGTGCCTGCCCCATGGTAAATGCTCAAAAGACAGAATCTGTTGCTTGTGATTATGAGCAGGCTGGGTCTGGCGGGCACTGAGGGCCCAAGCAGGCCATTCTGAGGCCCTGGCGTCCTGGGGTTCTGCCGTGGTAGGGTTCCTTTTGCACCCTCTGTGTCCAGCCCTGTGCTCTGCCCTTTCACTAACCATCCCCCTTCCCTGGGCAGCTGCAGTCCATGGTGGATCTCCTGGAGGGCACCTTGTATAGCATGGACCTGATGAAAGTGCACGCCTACGTCCACAAGGTGGCCTCCCAGATGAACACGCTGGAAGAGGTAAGGGCAGGGCTTGAGCCAGAGGCGGGGCGAGTGTAGTGCTGGAGGCCAAGGGCAGTGTCCGAAGAGGCCTGGGCAATTCTGTCCTGCCCCTGGTGGCTGTTGAAAACTGGACTCCAGCAGGAGCTGGGAGAGGGAGATTCAGGCCACAGGGTTCAGACTTTGGGGAAGAGGTCTGACTCGGGCTTAAGGGCCTGCACGAAGCAGGAAGGCTGGGTGGAGAAACTGAGGCACCTGCTGGTTGTATGAAAAGAGTCTGGAGGGGGCTGGAACCCTCAGTTGACCAAGACCAGGACCCACACATTGCACAACTCTGGGGCCACTATTTTCATAAAATACCACATGAGTGGTGCCCCCTGGAGTGGTGCAGGACTGGCCAAGCCCACTGGGGCCAGGCTTGAGGCAGCATGACTGTCCCAGTGCCCCTCTGCAGGGGAGGCAGAGGTGCCGAGCATCTTCTCCTGGTCAAGACAAATGTGCTGGAGGGCTAGGTGGGTGGCTGGGACTGCCACCTGAGGACAGGGACAGCGTTGGGTGACCGTGGGGGTCCAGGCTGCAGGTTTGAGGTTTGCATCTCTGTTGGCACAGCCTGGCCTCCGCCTGTTTCCTGCATCCGGTCCCTGCAGGGCTGCTGGGAGCCTGTAGACATGCAGCTGCCAGGAGCGGGCGTGGGGGCTTCCTTTCCCAGCTTCCTTTTTAGAGAGAGGGGGCACCTGGGCATCCTGTGCCCCGGGGGGGAGATTAACCCCTTGCTATCCCCAAAGTTGGGCTCACAGTGGCTTTAATTATTCAAAAAGCATTTGGTGAGTATCTGCTGTGTGCCAGGCCCATGCCAGCGTGGGAAAAACATAACGGTTGCTGAGTTTCTCCTGTGCCCTGATATTTCCTCTGCGCCTGCTCTCCTGTCGCCAGCTCTGCAGTTGTCCTCCTTTGACCTTTCGTCTTGTCATCTCAGGAAATGTTAACTTGCTTCACATAACTATGAGCCAGACAATCTGGAGGGTATGTCTGTGGGGCCTGGAACAAATCAGAAACGATTTCCGCAGCGACAAAGAAATGATTTTTTAATTATCTTCTGGTTTGCATTATCTGTGCTTTGCTTCTGTTCACTAAGTGATAACTCTATGAAAAAGAAAAGCTTTTTGCTAACCCTGGGAGAAGGTGAAGAGAGCAGCCTCACTCAGGGGAGCTGTCTCCCTCGGCCTGAGGGAGAAACATCGCAGGGGGTCAGACAGCAAGTCGGGGTCCCACTCCCCTTGCTCTCCTCCCTTACACGAGTGGGACTCAACCAGGGGCAGTTGGCAATATCTGGAGACATTTTTGGTTGTCACAGCTTGGGGGAGTAGGTGGTGGATGCTATTGGCTTCTTGTGGGTGGCGGCCAGGGATGCTGCTAAACATCCCACAGTGCATGGGGCAGCCCCCATGACACACAACCATCTGGCAAATGTCAGAGGTTGGAAAACTTGCCTTCCACAGTTTGACTTCTGTCTTCCCTGTGATCAAGTTTAGAATGCGCTTTCTCATTTCTTAGTCTTTCTGGTCCCCACAGTAACCATGACATTTAGTTGTGATTATGATAAAGATCCTCATTTTACAGGCAGGGAAACTGAGGCTTAGAGAGGTGAAGTCACTAACTCAAGGTTACCCAGCCAGGAAGTAGAGAGTGAGGATTTGAACCCAGCTCTGTCCAACTCCTGCCTTGCTGCCTCTTGGTCCCTGAATCTGTTTACACCCAGGGCTGACTAGACATAAATCACTTTTAGGTTATCTTCTCCTCTGTAAAAATTTCTGCCCATGAATTTCTGAACTCAGAATTCCGATACTCCAGGGCTTCCCGGGGATGAGGCTCTTCCTGCTTGTGACCCTGTTCTCTCCTACTTCAGCTGAGAAGTGGACTCGGGCAGAGGAATTCCACACACACCCCACACCTCTGGGGTTCTGGGGACCTGGGGCTGATAGCTGGTTTCCTGAGTCCTGCCCAGCGGCCAAGGCCAGCCTGGCCAACAGCCCAGCATGGGGATCCCTAGGGCAGGGATCCCCAGAGAGGAGCATGGTGGTTCTGAGCTATCCATCTGTTTCCAGCAGATTCCAGAATCCAGGTAGATCAGGGGGTAGCTGGGAGCTGCTAAAGCCAGGCAGGGCCCCCAGCAAGGGGGAGACAGGCGAAGCAGGAGAACAGGACTGGGAGTAACGGCTCGGTGCTGCCGGAAGAGCCAGCACCGCAGGGAGAGAAGTCAGAGACTTGGAGCCTGGGAGGGATCAAGACTCAGCCATGGCAAAACGCCAGAGAGCTTTGTTGTTTGAGTATTCCAGAAGAAGAAGGTATTTGTGTATTACTTGTGAAATTAAAAGGTAATTTTAAAGTAGCAAAAGATAGCAGCTTAAATGATGGATCCATAAGGGACTGGCTGAGTACCTTATGGCCTGTGCATCCGGTGGCATACTGTGTGGTCACTAAAAGGAATGGGGGGCATTGTATATACAGAGATGGAAGAGTTTGCAAAATAGGCTCATGTGAAAAAGCAAAGTGTTAAAAAAAAAAAGAAAAAGAAACCCTAACAGTTGTCGGCACCGAGGAGCAAAGGTGGGAGGGAGACGTTTTTATACCCATTTGTATCTTTTTAATTTAGTACTTTGAACATATATATTTTTTCATTCATTCACTTTTTAAATAAACATTTAATAGAGTCTCTTAGCAGCATGCTTTATTCCACCGGTGCTCGCTGGTGCCGCCCCCATGCATACCCCTGGGCCCTGCTCAGGAGACCGGGCAGCAAAGCTTGATGGCAGAAGCTGGGGTGTCCTCCTCCGGCCAGGGGTGGGGGGTGGTCAGAGGAGGCCGGAAAGACTTCGGGTCCTGCCCCCACAGAGCATCAAGGCCAACCTGAGCCGGGAGAACGAGGTGGTGAGGGAGAGCATGCGCCACTTCAGTGAGCAGCTGAAGCACTACGAGAACCACTCAGCCATCATGATGAGCATCAAGAAGGAGCTCTCGAGCCTGGGCCTCCAGCTGCTGCAGAAGGATGCAGCCACAGCCCCCGCTGCTGGCCCAGCCACTGGCCCTGGTAGCAAGGCTCAGGTGAGGCCATGGCTCTGATGATGGGGCCAGAAGATGGGCGGGCTTGGGAGCACAGTGTGCTGGGACCTCAGCCCTGAGGGCCAGCTGAGTGGGAATTTGGGGCCATAGGACAAGGCTGAGGGCTGGCACAGTGGGAGAGTCCGTGGCAGGGCAGGGCCAGGGGTGCCTGCTGTGCTGTGAGCTGGGGCCGCCGAGCGGTCTGTTCCCTGAGCCAGGCATTTGACAGTATTCTCATTCCCATTTCTAAACTAGTGGGGACGAGGTTGCAGAGATGACCCTCCCTGCTTGGCCCTGGGAGACCCAAGTCGGGGGCAGTAAAACCACTCTGTCTTCTCTTGCTGGTGCTGGGCCCCTATGGGGCAGGTGGGCAATGCCTTGGGGACCCCTGCAGACTAATACCACTTCATCCAACCCAGCCTGGGGTGGAGAACTCCTACAGCGATCCCCAGTGTTCCACAGTCAAACTCAGAGCGCAGAGGGAGCAGGGGCACTGGGTTTTGTCACCAGGCAGAGCCACCCACGCATATAACACACCTTTGTCCACATTTGATAAGGGCCCTCCTCTAGACAGACAGCTTGCAGAAATTCTCCCTCTGGACAGATAAATCAGAAAGAAGAGCCCCCTTTGGGTGAACAGATTGTACACAGCTCCTTCCTATGATAGGCACACACCAGGGTGTGTGGCTTGGGAAATGGAGTACAGATTAGATTTCACCCTGTTTGTACCCCTTCGACAAGTGCCCCGCGTGCAGCACACAGCCTGTGCCACTCTCCACAGCAGCCTTGTTTTCCGTGAGCAGGGAAAAGGGAGCTGACGTTGTGGAACCTCTGCTCTCAACCTGACTTCCTCACAGACATTATATCACTTAATCCCATAACCACCGGAGAGGGATGATCATTGTCCGTGTGGCAGACGAGGAAACGTGACAGGAGGTCACATGGAGGGAGGGTGGCTGCGCTGGGACTGGAACCCGGGCCTGCGTGACTGCCAAACCCATGTTCTTCCTCTCCACCTCTGGGCCTCCTGTGCTGACATTGTAATGATGGGGCCATTTGTGTCTGCAACTGGAACCACCTAGATGCTGATAAAGCATGGAGGAAGCCTGGTGCCTGGGCCCGGAGCTGGCTTCCTGCTCGTTCCGTGCCAGTTGCACAGGCGTGAATGAATCCTGTTTTGGCAACGGCACAGAAGGTCTAGATACTGTACTTGCTGTATCTCCTCGAGATTCTGCCTAACAATGGGTGATGTCATACGCCCTGTGTTCTTGTGCCAAGCCAGCATCAGAAGCATTTAAAAGGAAGTAAAAATAACAAAATTCACAAAATGTTAAAAACTGCATGCCCCACGGGTTGGATGATCAGCCATCCCGGTTTGCCCCGGACTGAAGGGTTTCCCAGGATATAGGACTTTCAGTGCTGAAACTGGGAAAGTTCCCCCACCCTGGGATAAGTTGGCCACCCTGCCTAGGGGCCTGAGAACCTCTCCCCTGCCCATACACAAGACCAATGAGTGAGAGAGATAGGCATGGGAAGCTGGCCTGGTAATCGGCTCCCTCCCCAGGGAGCTGACCATTATAGTCTGCCCCCAGCGGGGAGTGTGCAGGAGTTGGGAAACAGGACAGGAATCTAACCTATCAGGCTGGGCTTCAAGCCTGCAGAGGAGCTAGAGAGCTGAGTAGGGAAACCGAGGCACACCCCACTCATGGAGGTAGCCACTATGGGAGGAAAGCTGTGACTTCACGAGCATCTGGGCTGTCGGGTCTGGAGCAACATGACCACCTCCAGCCCCCACATGCTGAGCTTCCATGACCCCCTGCAACATCCCCTTTTACCATCCGCCAAGTCTGAGAACTCCCTTCTCTCCCAGGACACAGCTGGAGGGAAAGGCAAAGACACCAACAAATATGGAAGCATGCAGAAGAGCTTTGTAGACAGGGGCCTCCCAAAAGCTCCTAAGGAGAAGCTGCTGAAGGTGGAGAAGCTGAGGAAGGAAGGCAGCAAGAGCAGATTTCCCCAGCCCACAGGCAAGCCCCGGGCCCTGGCCCAGCAGCAGGCTGTGGTCCGAGGCATCACCTACTACAAGGCAGGCAGGAAGGAGGCAACCGAGGCCGTGGCTGGTGAGTTGGAGGGGGATTGGCTCCTTAGGGTGGGGGGGCTTGTTGATGGGTGGCCGCACCCTGAGGGTCCCCTGCAGGGATCTGAGATCTTCTCTACGGTCAGACTGCCCCAGACTTCAGCTCCACTGGTCACCTGTTGCAGCCTTTTGCAAATCCACACAATGGGCTAATACCCCCTCATGGGGTTGCAGGGGATGCAATGACATAACCAGCACAGAAGGCCACTCAGTTCCTTTCCAGTGTTTACAACTGTCTGCATCCTCACTGCCCTTCTCCTTCTTCATTCGAAGATTTGCTAAAGGTCCACTGTGCACTTGCTATATTTCCCAGAGATTCTGCCTAACATGGAGCTCACAGCAGAGTGGGGAAAAAACATACCCAGGACCAGGCAGCTGCCCCGGGGGCGGAGTCGGGGTGGGGGAGAATGCAGGGGCCGAAGCCAGGCCAGCGTTCTGGGAAGTGACATGGAACCTTTGAGGCACCTCTGGTTTCCAGACTGGCATTGGAATGGATGGCCTCTCCAGCACCCCCCACTTCTTATCTCCCCACAGAAGAGCCCACAGACTCCTGTATTTCTCCTGCAGCTCCCTGCCAGATCAGAGTGAAGGGCCACAAAGTAATTAACTGAGAAGAAAGAGACAGACGTTCCGAGAGTACCCACATTTCTGAGCCCTCCCCACTGGGTGGCTCCTGATTCCTCCTCTGAGACCCTCCATAGATGTTTGCTCTCCTCCGATGTCCCGGAGAGCTCCCAAGCCTGTTCCCCATTCCTACGTCCTGCTGACCCCCCCCTCCAGTGAGGCCTCTGCCCAGCCCATGTCCAAGGGGGCTGGGAGGTGGAACTGTGAGGGACCAGTCTGCTTCAAGAGCCCTTAGTTTCTTGCTCTCTCAGGGCTCAGGGGCCTCTTCCCCCAGCTCCTGGTGCCAGCTGCTGGCCCTGATCCCTGCCAGCTTAGCCTGGCTACAGCACAATGCCTTTGACCCCTGGCCAGGGCACTGCCCAAGAACAGCTGCGGGCATCTGACTCTCCAGCGAGGCCCGTGGGAACAAGCCCCTGCCCTGGCAGGCTGCCAAGGTCAGGGTTTTTTGAGGCCCTGTTAACCAGAGGGTCTGCCCCCATCCCACAAGGACCCAGGCTCCAGGGGCTACTCCACAGCAGGGCCTGGCTAAACCCCCGTGCAAGGAGGAAGCCCATCAGGGAGAGAAAGGAAGAAGCCAGATGACTGTCTTCAGTCCAGGGGCCTCAGCGCATCCCCAGGGGCCACACCATCACAGTCACAACAGCACTGTGCCTTTGTCCCTGGCATCACCGTTTTCTGAGTACTTTCACACATGCTATCGCAGTTGATCGAGCCGAGGAAATGAGCTCAGGGAGCTGAAGGGACTGGCTCCAGATTTCGGAGCCAGTTGTGGCAGAGCGGGACTGGAAACCAGGTGGGAGGGCTGCAGAGCCCGCCTCGGGTCCCTGCATGGCTCTGTCCCTGGAGCTGAGGAGTCTTTGTCCCCTGGCTGTGTGGCATTTGGTCTTCCTGCTTCCCCTACCCAGACCCCACCCAGACCCCATCCACCCCAGCCCAGAGATGTGGGATAACCCAGAGATGGCCACCAAACCACGTCCCACGGGAGCTGAAAAAGTTGTCCCGTCAGCAAAGCCCCCACCAGCAGGGACGAGGCGGGGGAGCAAGAAGGCTGAGAGAGGTTAGATGAGAGGGGACAGAGAGACAGACAGACCTGGGTCCAGAGGTGATGGGCAGCTGGCTGCACCTGCCCCTCCTGGCCTGAGGTGGCAGATCCTGGGTGAGAAAAACTAGAGCGTGAGCTGCAGCGGGGAGGACCAAGAGAAAGTCTGTAAAATGGGAGCAAGGGGTTGTACCTCCTGGAATAGAATCCAGGAAGTGGAAGAATTGGTACAAAGTATTTGACACTTAGGAGGAAAAGGGGCCTCATTTTTGGCACCTCGTGTTTGTCGGGATCTGGGCAAATGTTTTGTATACATTTTCCTCTGATCAACACAACCGGCTGATGCGGTGGGCCTTAGGACTCTCAGTTCACAGAGGGGAAACTGAGGCCACTCAGCTGGGGAGCTTGGAGCCCGTCTTCTGACCATGAAGCCCTCCCTCCCTCCCACTTTTCGAGGCCTTTCACTCCCCAGGGCCCCCTTCCTTTCCCCCATGGCCCCAGAGTCAGGAGCCTGGGAGGGCCTGGGGAGGCCCCGGGCAGCAGAAGGTACCACTAGGATGTGAGCCCCGGGTCTTCTCTCCGCAGACAATGCCCTCAAAGGCACTTCCTGGCTGGAGCAGCTGCCGCCCAGGGTGGAGGGCAGGCCATCTGAGCCCAACTCGGCGGAGCACGACGAGGCCAGGCCCAGGACCTCAGAGGGAGTGGACTTGGCCCCTGGCACCCCTGCTTCAGACCCCACCCCAACCCCGACTCCCACCACCACCACCAGCCCCATGTCCACCGAGCCACCTTCACGCCCAGAAGTCCCCAGCCAAGGTGAGTAAGCCACACTGGAGTCAGCAAACTGCAGCCCGCGGGTCAGACCCAACCTGTTTTTGTACAGCCCTGGAGCTAAGAATGGTTTTTACATTTTTAAAGGGTTGTAAATATATATATACACTCACACACGGGACAGAAGTATGTGATCTGGAAAACCTAAAATATTTACTATCTGATCCTTTACAGAAAAAGTTTGATGACATTTACAGTGAAACAGGTAGTATTTTCAACAAATTCTTCTTAAAGCATCACCTAGAATCCCACCGTCAAATCTAGTAGCTATTTTCACTTCTTTCTTTCCTCTGTCCGACCTCTGGCCCTGTTTTTATGTCTGTGTTTGTAGTTTTGGCTTGCGTCTTTCGGTAGCTATCTTCCTCATTAAGTCATCGAGCCCAACCTTCTGGAAGGATCTTGGCTACCTGTGATAGCAAGCTTTGCAACCATTCCCTGCTTTGATCCGCATGCATTCCACTTCTAGGAATCTTTCCTAAAGGATCCATCAGTGAGTGGAGAACAGCTGCAGCTTAACTGGTTTCTTCACAGCCTATTTCTAATGTCAGAACCCTGGAAATAACCTAAAGGTCTAAAACCAAAGGGAACTGGTCAAATACATTCCAGGGCACAGCTGTCTGGTGGCGTGGCAGAACCTTGAAATCACATCATTAAAAGGCCACTTAATCATGTGAGAAATTGCTCAGTGGAGGGAGAAAACAGGATCCATATTCAGAAGAAGAAGAATCGTGTTTTTAAAAAAGTATGTCTGCATGACTGTACATGCAAAGAAGAAAAGGAAGGAAATACAGCATGTTTCAAAATTCTTTGGAAAATGGAATTTTGAATGATTTTTGTTTTTTCCATGCTCCTTTTATGAATGTTGTGTGTTTTCTATGATGGTCAGACATTGCTTTGATTAGGAGGAAAGAAAAAAACAAGGCTGCAAACAACATCAGGAAGGAGTTAAGTCAGACCCAGAGAATGTTCCCAGGGTTATTGCTCTGGCTTGGGGCCTGTGAGTCTGCATACCAAATGCTGCAGCCCTCCCTCCCCACAGGCAGAGAGGCGAGCTGCGAGGGCACCCTCCGGGCCGTGGACCCCCCTGTGAGGCACCACAGCTACGGACGCCACGAGGGAGCCTGGATGAAGGACCCCGCTGCAAGGGATGACAGGATCTATGTCACCAACTACTACTACGGAAACAGCCTGGTAGAATTCCGCAACCTGGAAAACTTCAAGCAAGGTTGGGGACCCTGGAGATGGGAAGGGGGCAGGGTGGGGGCAGCCTGGGGAGGGTCCTCTGGGGAGACATGGCTCTCCTTTGCCTTGTGGTTTCCTGTGGTCCAGACTTCCCCAGTCAGGCTTGGCTCCGAATGGTTAGCCACCCCAAGGAGGGGATGCTGAGGGCACCCCCATGTGCGGGCCAGGATCTTGCCAGGAGCTGGAATACAGCAGCAAACAAGATGGCCAAGGTCCTGCCCTCATGAGTGTCTCTCCCTGTCAAGCCTTATTTCCACTCGTTGAGTCTTACTCTGTACTAATCGCCCGTGTGCGTCAGCTCATGGTATCTCACAACTCTCCAAGGTGGGAGTTATCACCCTGTTTTACAAGTGAGCAGGGCCCCAGGCTGCTCCTCCGAGGAGCTGCAGGTCTGGGCAAGGGCCAGGACGGGGCTTAGCACAGGGAAGGGCAGAATTTTGGTTATCAGACCTGGGGCATGATGGGGGAAGGAGTTGTTTAGACCTAACGTGCCCTCCAGAAACTCAGTCTCATGTGGGAGGCAAAGGCTTAGAGAAACTATCTCGGTATAGCATGAGAGGGAGAGCTCCAGGGCCTGTGGGAACTGAGCCTGGAGGTCAGGGAAGACTTCCCAGGGGAGGTGAGGCTGAGCTGTGCCCCGGAGGAAGAGCAGGAGTAAGCCGTGCGGAAGGGAAAGGGCAAAGTGTTCCAGACAGAAGGCCCAGCATGTGCGAAGGTCGGGCAATGAGAGGTAGCATAGTGGCCTAGAAGGGAGGGGAGGGGAGTGTAATGAGAGAGTAGGCTGAGGCAGATGAAAGAGTGTGGACTCACCCTGAGAGCTGTGGCGTCCCAGGGGATGGCCTGGAACAGCTAGAGTCTTTCCACTGCCAGGTCAACATTGACCTGGTCCCTGTCTGGAGTGGCTCACGGGCTGGTGCAGAGGAACCCAATGAAAAGCACCAAGACAAAGAGTTACCAAAGGAGACCAGAGGAATGGCCCCTCACTCAAGCCGGGGGAGGTCAGGGAAGGCTTCCTGGAGGAGGGAACATTGGCCAAGGGTTCTGAAAGATAAGGAGGCATTCCCCAGGCAGATAGGATGGGGAATGGCAGTCAAGATAGAAGGAACAGCATAGGCAAAGGCCCTGAGACAAAGAACAGGAGCTGGCATCAGCCTGTGGCTAAATCTTGACTGTGCCATTTTCATAACTGGGTGACCTTCAACCCCCTGAGCCTGTTTCTCCCTCAGCAAATGGGATGATAAGGTACCTCCTTCCTGATGTGACAAGATGATGGGCGCAGCTCCAGGCCCATGGGACACTTAGTATCCATTGCTTGCTGGGCCACTGGAGAGCCCGGGACCGCCTCACTGGTCCCTGGGGCGGGCTGGGGTTTGACAAGAGGCTCCGGTGTGACCCTCCGTCCTCCGCCCGCAGGCCGCTGGAGTAACATGTACAAGCTGCCCTACAACTGGATCGGCACGGGCCACGTGGTGTACCAAGGTGCCTTCTACTACAACCGCGCCTTCACCAAGAACATCATCAAGTACGACCTGCGCCAGCGCTTCGTGGCGTCCTGGGCGCTGCTGCCCGACGTGGTGTACGAGGATACCACGCCCTGGAAGTGGCGCGGCCACTCGGACATCGACTTCGCCGTGGACGAGAGCGGCCTGTGGGTCATCTACCCTGCCGTGGACGACCGCGACGAGGCCCAGCCCGAGGTGATCGTGCTGAGCCGCCTGGACCCCGGCGACCTGTCCGTGCACCGCGAGACCACGTGGAAGACGCGGCTGCGCCGGAACTCCTATGGGAACTGCTTCCTGGTGTGCGGCATCCTGTACGCCGTGGACACCTACAACCAGCGGGAAGGCCAGGTGGCCTACGCCTTCGACACCCACACGGGCACCGACGCCCGCCCGCAGCTGCCCTTCCTCAACGAGCACGCCTACACCACCCAGATCGACTACAACCCCAAGGAGCGCGTGCTGTACGCCTGGGACAATGGCCACCAGCTCACCTACACCCTCCACTTTGTGGTCTGAGCGGGACCTGCGCTCACAGGAGAGGAGTGGCAGCGGGCATGGGGGCTCATCACAGCTCCTGGAAGGGACTCCGTCAGCAGATATTTATTGGGGGCCAGGCCCGGGGCTGGGTGCTAGGCGTGTGCCCGCCAGGATCGAGCTTTCTTAGCACCCGGGGGAATAATCGCTTCCACTTGCAGAGCACTGTGCCAAGAGCTTCACGTGCACTAACCACTTAATCCTCCCGACACCACCCTTGGAGGTAGAGATAGTTAAGCCCATTTAACAGACGAGGAGACTGAGGCTCAGAGAGACGATATCCCTTGCCCAAATTGTTTGGATCAGGCAGGCCACGCTGTCCCACAGCCCCATTTTACACATGAGAAGACTGGTCCATGCTCTCCCCTCTCCCCTTGATTCTCTTGTTCTTTCAACTCTGTCTCCCTTCCCGGGGCTACTCAAAACTCGAAGCCTTCAGGACCAGTGCACGCCCAGCTCTGCACACCACTCCAGGCCCCTGTTCTGGCTGAGCTGTCGGTGGCCCTGGACTTTGGGCCCCTTGATTAATGTCTCTGCTCCTTGCCTTTGGCCAGCACCCCCCCGCCCCACCCCACCTGCTGTCAGACCACATTCCAAACCTCCACGGTCACCCAGCCACTGAGCAGAAACCACACCCTGAGAAAAAATACTGGCCCCTGTTCCAAGGCCCCCTCCCTCTGTGCTCATTTGTATTTTTTCTTGTTCTTCATCAGTGCTGTCATCTGTTTCTGCAGCAGCAGCTGAGAGGGCTGTGGGCAGCTGCCTGCCAGCAGCAGCTCTGCCAGGGTGGGGAGCTGGGCCAGGCCCTGAGGCTCCCTCTCCACCCAGGAGTGCTGGCTTTGGCCACATACCCAGGCTGTGGGACCTCTCCCCAGTCCCCCCCTTCCAGAGCCTTTGGGCCTGGGGTCCACCTTGTCCTTTCTCTCTGGGCCTTTAAACCCACAGCCTCTACACACTCAGGGATACTTTCAGATCTGCTATGAGCAAGACCCTAGGCCCAAGGCCACGGTGCCTCCAGGAGGAAACAGGTTCCCTCTTCCTTGTCAGTCATGGCCTGGTTGTTTGGTGGGATGGCCCAGCAGCCTGGGGGGCTGGGGATGGCTGAGATCTGAGCAGTCAGGTCCAAGAGAAGCACTGGACCTTCTGGTTGCAGAGAAGAGCCGGAGGGTGGAAGCTGGGAGGGAAGGAGTGGACTGGGCTTTTCCTGGCTTTGGCGATATTGGTCCAGGGCTGCCCCGAGTCCAGGACTTGGGGCTGAGGATGCACAAGTGGACCAGCTCACCTGTTGCTGCTGATGGCTCCCCAGAGCCTCAGCCCCGGGCAGCATGGAGGACAAGACCTTCAAGCCTGCCCTTATCTGCTTTGAATGGTATTTTTAGAGCTGGAAAGTTCTCCAGTCCAACCCCCTATATCACCAAAGGAGAAATAGGCCCAGAGAGGTTGAGAGGGTGGCTCGGGGCCACACTGGGAAGAGGACACAGCTGGTCTCCTTCCAGAAGGGCTTCCTCTGTATCCTTTATTCTCCCAGCTTAGAGGCAGCTCTGCCTACGAAGGCAATAGCTACCCAGCACCCAAGCCATCCCAGCACCTTTGAAGGGTGTTTACTGCTGACCCCTACAACCCTGGCCGTCGCTCCCCTCGTCCTGCCCCCTTGCCCACTCCAGGGATTTCTGTGTATTTGAACACCAAGCTGCACACCCGAGATGGTGAGGAAATGCGTTTTGTGCAGAATCCATTCTTTCAGTCATTGTCAGGTGATGTTTTCTTTAAGCTGTAACTCATCCCTGAAACAGAGGGGAATGATGACACCCACCCAAGGCAGGCCTGACTCATCGCGGCGGACACGTCCAGCCTCCCCCGCCCAGCCAACGGCCGCGGGCTCCACTCGCAGCCTCTTCAGGGGGCTCGAGGCCCCGCGTTTCCCTAGGCCCTGGGTGTGGGTCTTACAAGACTGTCTTTCGTGACATCACGGTCCAACCATGTGAGGAGCATTCAGGCCCCTCTTTCTCCCCGAGTCTGAGAAAAGGGAAAGTTCGTATGGGCTGATTTTGAAAAAGGACGAACAAAATTGGTTTTCGGGGGTGGGGGGAATGATGCTGCCTGCAGTCCCCAAACATTTGCTAAGCCCTTTCTGTTTTCAGGCCCTTGTATGTGGGTTATGCGGTAGGTCTGGTATTTTCCTCATTTTACAGAGAGTCAAAGTAGGACCCAGAGAAGTTAAGTCACCTGTCACGTAGGAAGTTAAGCGGAGGTTAAGCCGTGTTTCAGAATCAGGTAGCGTTACCGTTGCTGTGGGTCGAGCACCGAGAGGGGCTAAGCGTGCCACGTGCGTATCCGTGCATCTTCCCAACGGTGGCAGGTATCTACTCTGTGCCCATTTTACAGATGAGGACACTGAGGTAAAGGGTCTTACCCAAGGTCACAGCAGCTTTGTCTGTGGCAGCGTCGGGGTGTCAGGGCCGCTCAGGACGTATTCTTTGCCAGCTGTGTGCTGCTCCTGTGGCCCCAGAAACGGTGGCTGTTGCTTTTTATCCAGTGTGGCCAGGCCACAGACTGCGTCTATGTAGGAGACCCACAAAGGAAGTGGGGTCAGCTTGGAAAGACCTTGACTGCAAGGCCGAGGGGTGACCGCCTCCAGTCACATTTGGAACAAAGTCGTGTTTAAATTAACAGAAAAAAGAAAATTCTTAGATAATTGGATTTCGTCCTGTCAGTGGAAGGGTTTTTGTTTTGGGGGAGCTGAAGCCAGCCCACAGCTGCAAACCTGGGAGCCCCAAAGGAGACCTGACCCCCATCAGCTCGTTTTTACCTACTGTGGGCTTTATCATGTTGGCAACAGGTCCTTCCAACCAGGGTGGGCCTGGACCGGGAGGGCCGCGTGTCCTACCAACCCCAGCTGACAAGGCACAGGCAGCTGTCCGTGGTGTTTCTGAACAATGTGACACATGGAGAGGCTTCAGCTGCCACCTCAATTCCTCCCTAGAGATTTCCAGGTCTTCCATTTAATCTGCTCTGTCTGTGGCATCTGCTTTGGGGTCAGCCCTAAAGGTGAGGCTGGGGATTTCCTGGGAATGATCTGAGGACTCCTGAAAGCCCACATGTCCCAAAGCATCTTTTCCTCTGTGACGGCATTGGAAACCACTCTGGTGACGGGAGGACACAGCCCCGGATGGCTGTCCGGGAGCCCTGGGTAGGAGTTAGGAAGCCCTGGGTAGGAGTTAAGGAGTCCGGGTTTGGAATTTGGCTCCCTCTCTCACATACTGCGTGCTTGGGCAGGGTAGGGACTGACAGAAGGGACAGATGTCAACTCCCTCTTGTGGCTGGGGACCTGCAGCTTAGGACAAACGGCAGCTGAGGGCCTAAGCAGCACCCTCCTAGAGCTAGAAGGCACCTTTGCATACATTATCACTAATCCACCCAGGAACCCCCAAGGTCAGCATTATTTTTCCCGATTACAGGCGATGAACCTCAAGTTCTGAGAGGTTAAGCAACCTGCTCAGGGTCACGCATCTAACAAGTAGTAGAGTCAAGATTTGAACCAGATCTGTTTTTATACCAAAGCCTTAAACTAACTGTTATTAGGAATCTTGTAACCAGTCATGTTTTCTTCTTTGCTTTGGCTGCCGGGAAGCTCAATGTCAAATTTGAGATAATTTTTAACAATTGTACTGAGTCTCCTACTGGACTCTGGCTTCGTTCTAGCTTTCTGCTTTTACTTTTACCCTGATCTCTTTATTTTTATTCTACTGTATTTTATCTATTTTTGTAAGTTGCCACAATACCTTTTTTTGCAGTGAGGTAACATATACCTAAATAAATACATGATCAAAAGCTTGATTTGAAAGTCTTGACTAAATGCTCTGGTCTGCATCCTTATCATAACAAGGCATTTAATAACTTAAAAAAAAATACTCAGTTTGTTATGAAAATTGGCCTTGTCATTCTGCTGTTGCTGGAAACTGACGTGAATAACGAACTAGGGCAGAAGAATCCATCTCAGGCTGAAAATCAGGCCCCTCCTGGTGGAGAGGAGAAGCCAGTCATTCCGGAAGGTGTTCAGGCCCTGTCCCCACCTCCTTGTGTCGGCTGCAGAGAGAGAATCGCTGCTTACACTCGCTCCTGGATCAGAGAATGGGGCTGAGGGAGAGGCAAGAACAAAAAGAAACACACACCTGGGAAAGAGAGAGTATCATGAATCAGGGAGGGGGCCCTGAGCATCACTCGGTCCCTGTTTCCCAAACTCAAGTCATTCCCATAAGGGTCTTCTTCACGATTTTTGCCACCTCCCTTTGCCATCGTCACCAGGGTTTACTATTTCTCTTTCAGATGATCTCATTCTTTTTACTAAAATAGTTTTATTTCAAAGGGAAGCTTTATAAGCTGTTAGCAAAGACAAAAACAAATTTTTTTAAAGGCAGAATATTACAGTAGTCAAAAGAAAGCCAGTGACCACAAATATAAGGTGACCCTGAAAACGAGCAACACTGTTGCTCTCCGGCCGGAACCGTGCCTGTGATCCCGGCCCAACCACTCTTGGTGTAAAAAGGAAGATTAGCAAGTGTTCAGGGGACCTAAAGGGTGAACCAGCAGCAAGTGGACGTTGCTTTGATGTAATCAGAGAAATGGGATTGGAAGGGAATAGCTTCTGCCGTGTGACTCGATGGCCTTTCATCTGGTGGCTTAGGTACCTCCAAGGAGCTCTCAAACCACTGGTGGGCCTAAAACCATTTAGGTTTAGACAAGCGTCCCCAAACACACACACACATATGCGCGCGCGCTCATTCAGCCAGGCCTTCCCTCCCCAGCCTCCCCCAGCTGCAGGCCAGCCTTCGCAGAGCCCCTGCCCCTCCTGGAAGCTGGGCACTGTCCCTGAGGCCCATGGCAATGACAAGGGTCCCATTCCCCCACAGGACAGACCAGCCAGAAGCACAGCGCCACTCCTGCCAGGACAGAGGCTGATGGGGCTGTGTCCCTCTCACCATGCAGACCCCACTGGGCTGACCCTAGTCCCAAGCAGGCCGAACATGGCTGGGCTTTGGGAAATCTGGACCATGGCCTCTTTGCTCAGGCTCTTCACCAGCCCCAGTCCCACCTGTTCGCCACTGCCCCATCATCCCTGGCCTCTGCGTCAGCTGTTCCCTCTGCCTGGTACACAGGTACCTGCACCTGTGCACGGCTGCCTCCCTCTGGTCCTTCAGGTCTCAGCTGAAATGTCACCTCCCCAGGGAAGCTGTCCCTCAAGGGTCTGTCTCCCCTCACTGGGATCTGCGCTCCATGAAAGCAGAGCTTGTCCCCCACCATGTCGTCAGCACCCAGGAGACCCCCAACAAATGTCTGCGAACAACCGAGAGATCTGTGTCAGACCCTTAGGCAAGTCCGTACACAGTCTGCTGAGCAAGCCAGCTTTGGCTCCGAGGTCGTGGCTGCTGAGTGCGCCACACTTCTTTCATTTCCTCATGCAGCATATTTGTTGAGGCCATCGTAAGTCAGATTTCACGCAGAAATTTCCAGAATGCAATCTCGGATCATTAAGATTGGAGAGCAGATGGGATATTTCCAGCAACTCTCTCCGTCCTGCAGTTCTATGAAAATGAGAAAACTTGTCTTCAGGCAAAAATACCTGCCTGAACGCTACCCCAGGTCTGCAACCAGGGACCGAGCGGCAAAGAAAGCTGCGGCATTTCTCCTGACTGTGGCGATAATGCTTACACGCTAGACAGGACAGACATGCAGTTGGTACCCCAACTCGGTGCTGAAGGCAGCTCAGTGGCCAGCAGAGGCCAGAGGCTGAGAGTTCAGTGGACTCGGGGGCTGGACTGACTTATCTCTGACTCTTACTGGCTGGTTTACAGCATCACCAGCCAGAGGGAGCAGTGGCAAGGCCCGTGCGACTTGGTAAGCCCTGAGCAAGATGCCCAGCACACGGTGGCGGTCAGGAAGTGGTGGCTACTGCTGCCATTGTGCTCAGTTAATGCCCTGCTCAGAGAATCGGCCAGCAATGCTGGCAGGTGTGTGTTGTACACTGTGGGCATCCAACGTGATTGACCCGTGTGTGCTGGCCTCAGGGGCACTGAGCTGAGTGAGTATCATTCGTACGCTTGAGAGCTTGCTGGAAAGTGGGAAGCCAGATACGACCACACTCACACGGTGTTCTTGGCTCCAAGAGCCCAAAGGGGCGCCCTGTACCTGGCTAAGGAGTATGGGCCACAGGAGTCACCCGAGCCACAGAGGGGCCGATACCTCCCAAACTGCCCCCACGTCAGAGCAAAGAGGCTCCTCTGGTCACCTCTATGACATGATCCTTGACAGGGACCTCTCTCTGCCCTTTGGACTTTCTCCCTGGGACTTCAAGCCCCAAAACTCTCCCCTTGGCTGGGGTGGGAAAGGAAGAAATAATAATTACTACCCATAGGCACTACAATATCCCAGTGTGTGCTCTGTGCCAGGGGTGGTGCTGAGTCTTTATGGCATTAGCTCATTGAATCTTCCCAGTAACCCCATGAAATAGGCATTGTCGCTGCCCACATTTCACAAATGGGGAAACTGAGGCACAGACTGCTCTGTCATGTGTTCAAGGTCACAGAGCTGAGCTGGCGGTGGCTGAGCTGCAGGGCACTCTCTCAAAACACCGCACTGGTGGTTCTCAAACCCAGCTCCCGACAGAACCACTGGGGAGTTTTAAAAGGTGCCCACGTCCAGGCGTCACCCTAGACTGATAGACGACCGACTCTGGGGGCAAGGACTGAGAGTTGGTGTGGTTTAAGTTTCCCAGGAGAATGTGCTACGCCTGCTGGGTTGAGGTGCTCGGAAGGAGCACCCCAGGCATGATGGGGCATCTCTCAGATGCCAGGCTGCACCCAGGAAACATCCTCCGCCCTGGCTGTCCCAGAACAAGAAGCAGAGAGAACAGGCCTTAGCTGGCGTGTCGGCCATTTCTCCCCAATGGGGCGCTGCGGGTGGGGGTGGGGTTCCCAGGGCACAGAGCACAAAGGCTCCCTCGGCCCCCCAGTGGTGCCCAGACGCTACCCCGCCCACCGGCCCAGTCTGAACTCTGCCCACATCTGGGCCCAGCCCTCGACCCCCCCCACATTCCAACAGGGATCCCATGAGGCAGGAACAGACAGGGCATTCAGGATGCTCGCCTGCCAGGGGGGATGAATTATTACCGAGAATTATCTGCCACGAGCACGGGGTGGCATTTCACGCGCCAAAGGTTGGCTGGCCCCGCCCTGGCCCTGGTGGCTTGGCTCCGGGGCCCTCATTCCAACTGTGCAAGGACAGAAACTTTATTCTCTTCCACAGCAAGAGGCCCCCACCCCTCACCATCTGTGCAGCACCCCCTCAGCCATCCGCCCACCCCCCAGGGGCCAGAGCCTTCCTTCTCCACAGCTCAGCACGGAGCGGATTAGATAAGGTGGTTCCAAAGTCAAGTTTCCCAGGTCTTTTTAAGCCGGGGATTTTATTGACAGGGAGAGTCACTGTTACCAAGATGTCGGCCTCAACCTGTTCTGGCGTTTCTGCATGGGGCTCTGACAGATGCAAACAGCTGCTGCAGCTGGGATAAGCTTCCTGTGGAGGGATCCAGGGCTTTCGGAGCCAGACAGCCCTCAGTTTGAATCCCGGTTCTGCCGCCTACCACCTGTGAACTCGGGCACTCGACGTGGAGTCTCTAATCTCAGTTTCCTCCTCTATAAAACAGGGATGACATTCCGCGACCTTCCAGGAATGTTGTGAGGTTGAACTGAGATAATGGACGTCAATAAGGTCTAAGCGGGAACATGGAGGACATGGAGCAGGATGAGGCAGGACGCCCGATAACCGACCTCAAAGGCTGACTTAGGGCCTTGCCCTCCATCCCACCCCCAGAGCCTCAGGGTGGGGCTGATCCAAAGTGAATTGTCAGCAAACGCAAGCGTATCCTCAAAACTGATGACTGTCCTGGCCTTATATAACAAAGAGCAGGGAGGGCAAATGTGTCTCATCCAGTGTGCCTACTCAATTGATTGGTAGTGGCTGTCTAGGACACTGAGCGATTAGCAATGTCTTCCTTGGGAACAAGAAGTCAGAGTGGTGGAATGTATGCTACCTTTTGCCATTTCTGTTAGAAAGCAAGGTCTAAATAATACTCCTTCCTCTAGTTTTTGCTGGATTTGTGTGACAGGCTCCACACTGATCTGCTGCTTGTCTCTTCCCCCCTCTGATCCTCATCTTCAGCTGCTAGAGGGAATTTTCTAAAATGGAAGTCTGACCATCTCACCCTGTCACCCATCACTGGCCCATGGCTTCTCCCATTGGTCTGAGGATCAAACCACGCTCCCAGGGGTGACATTCAAGGCCTCCACTCACCATCCCTGTCTCCCCAACGGCCACTCACTTCCAAGTATCCCAACCTCAAGCCCTACAGCCCTGAGGACCTTCATGGGCTGCAATGTGAGGATTCAAGGCAGTTCAGAAAGTCCAGCTTAAAACCCTGTGCCCAGACTCACAAGATCAGATCCAGATCAGAGGGGCAGCCCAGAGACCTCACGGCATCAGCCGCGGGTGAGTTTAACAAACTGAAGGGAACCGGGAAACTTCCAGCCAGCTGAAGTGTGCTTGAGCAAAGCTGTCATCCCGCTCCCTGCTAACCACACTGATGGGATTGGTCTGAGTTGCCCTGTGGAGGAGAATTTTACCCTCTCTCTCCTGATCACCCATTCCAAGACAATCCCCTCGCCAGCAAGACACGGGTGGAGGCTTCCAGGCGCTGTGTGTCCAAAGCTTTCTTGTCCAGAGTCCAGACAGGCAAGATGTCCCTGCCCACCCAGAGGCCAGGGGAGTGCCTCCATTCCCGCTCAGTGCCAGCTCTTGCTATTCCCCTGGTGGCAATCAGATACTTCAGTCTTTCAATTTCACAGACTCCTTCCCTGAGCTCCTGCTCTCGCCAGACTCGGGGGAGAGTCTGCGCATCCAGAGATGGCACAGTGTTCAATGGATGCTGTCATCTCACCTGACGGCAAGGGTGGATATTCCAGAAGCACAACCTGCCCAATGCAGCTGGGGAATGAGGCCCTCACAAAGAAATCTGAGTCCATTTCTGAAAGATTGGGCCGGTGACTGAAACCACTAAGGAAGAGTCTAGGCTTGCTGAGGAGGCAACCACACGAATGAGTTCCTTGAGGGGAAATAGCTTCTTTAAAGAAAAGTATCCAAACAGGTTTTTTTTCTTTCTTTTCTATGTTTACCTTTTTGCTTTGAAATAGTGTCAAAGTATCTAGAAAAGTTACAAGAGCAGCACAAAGGATTCCCATATACACTTCCCCTAGATTCACTGATCATTTGCATTTTGTCCCTTTGCTTTCTCACTCTCTCTCTATGTGCATCTTTCTTCAGAACCGTTGGAGGGAGAGCCCCTTGTATATATACATACCCTATATATACACATATATATATGCTAAATATTCCAGCATATACTTCCTAAGGACATCCACATAACCACAGTCTAACAAACAAAATCAGAAGATTTAATATTGACTTGATATTATATCTAATCCACAGTTCTTATCCAAATTTGACAGACCGTCCCAATAAGGCCCTTTAAAGTAATTTTTTTCTAGCTCGGGATCCAATCCAGAATAACATGTCACATTTAATTGTCAGGTCTCTTTTGTCTCCCTTAACTCTAGGACGGTTCCTGAGTCTTTCTTTGTCTTTCGTGACATTGCCATTTTTGAAGAGTATGAGTCATCTATTTTGTGGAATATTCCTCAATTTTCATTTGTCGGATATTTTCCCATGCTTAGATTCAGGTGATGCATTTTGGGGCAGGGACACCACAGAAATGATACTGTGTCTTTCTCAGGGCATCATATTAAGAAGCACTTCAGGGCCGGCCCGGTGGTGCAGTGGTGAAGTTCACACGTTCCGCTTTGGCGGCCCGGGGTTTGCCGGTTTGGATCCTGGGTGCGGACCTACACACCATTATCAAGCCATGCTGTGGCAGGCGTCCCACGTGTAAAGGAGAGGAAGATGGGCATGGATGTTAGCTCAGGGCTAATCTTCCAAAAAAAGAGAAGCTGTTGATCTTAATTTGTCCTATTATTGGTGATGGTTACTTTGACCCCTTGGTTAAGGTGGTGTCTACCAGTTTTATCTACTGTAAAATTACTATTTTCTCTTTATAATTAGCAAATAATTTGGTAGGGAGTGCTTTGAGACTATCCAATTTTCACCCTCTAGCTTTAGCATCTTGATGATTCTTATCTATATTAATTATTACTGTGGTGATTGCAAAATTGTGACTTTTGAAATTCCTATCATTATTAGTCAGCATACTGCTGTAAAGAAGAGCTCACAGTATTACACCTACTCTGTATGTCTATATACATATATATATGTATGTATGTTTTTGAGGACGATGGGCCCATGAATTCCTTTCTTATTCAGTGGGTTATAATTCATTACCATCATTATTCACTTGATAATCACGTTGTTCCAGATTTGGCCCCTGAGAGCTCACTGTAGCTGGCTGCTTTGTCCTTTTGATGTGTCTCTATTATTTATTGAGCACTTCCTTACTTTCTGGCCAAAAACACGCTCCAGGCTCATCTTGTACTTTCTCTGTGCCAGCCCAGGAATTAGCCCTTTCTTCAAGGAGCCTTGGCTTCTTTGGTGGATGATATTTAGAAGCAAGGAGCTGGGCACTAGGTGGGCTCACTGGTCCCAGACTATCATGGTTTCTGGGTCTTCTCAGTGGACAGAACTAGGAAATACACACATACAGAAATATAAACCCAAGAGTTCATAGTGACATCTCCAGGTCCCATCCAGTACCACAGCATCCTTCCTGGCCTTCATCATTTCATATTTGTACCTTCCCTCTACAACAGTGAGGAACCTGGCTCTCAATATCCTCAATATATGTCATCTTTTACTCAGTCCTCCAACACACAGAGAGGCATTGTGCAATCACTAATCCATGCCACTCTGAAAAACAGGCCTATTAGGTAGAGTTCAGTGTTTGCAATTCTTTTTATCTTTAGACTCAGAGTATAGATCAAAGTTCTGTATTCAAAAGTTACTTGGGGGCCAGCCCCGTGGTGTAGTGGTTAAGTTCGGTGCACTCCACTTTGGCAGCCCAGATTCACGGGTTCAGATCCCAGGCATGGACCTACACCATTTGCCAGCTGTGCTGTGGTGGCGACCCACATACAAAATAGGGGAAGATTGGCATGGCTGTTAGCTCAAGGTGAACCTTCCTCAAGCCAAAAAAAAGAATGAATATTGGGAATAGATGTTAGCTCAGGGAGACCCTTCCTCAGCAAAAAAAAACCCAGTTACTTGGGTTAGTTCTTTGTTTTCCTTCAGTGTGGTCTGCTAGTCATTTGAAATATAATTCAATAATTTATCAATACAGAGTGACTTTATTAGAGATATTTGTTTCCATAGCTTGTTTGAGTTCTCTTAGAAATAACATGTAACTAAATTTTCTTTTTCCTGCTTTTTTATCTTTTCTTGTTGTTGCTTTTGTTTTAATAAAGGAAATTAGCCCATTTTCATGGATAATGAAAGGTAATCTGTCTGGTCTTTTTCCTGACCTCTTGTTCGTGTTTTTGATTGGTTTGCCTCTTTAACATGAAGGGGAGAGAATCAGGAGGCCCTTCTACTTGCCAGGGCCCAGCACCTGGTGTGGGCAAAGCAATGCTCACCAAACATTTGTGGAATGTTGACCTAAAGCTCAAGTGGCCTTCCTTTGTACCTGGAGAGACAGACACAGGGTCTTGACCTTGCTGTGATTATAATGGTGACTGTCACAGTGGTTACCACCAAGTTGATTAATTATGTAAAGTCTTAGCGAAGGGCCTGGATGTAGGAATCACGAATCAGTTGTACCCATTATTGATGGAGCGTTGACAAAGAACCAGGCACGGTGCTACATTATCTTATTTAACCCTCACAAGAATCAGATGGGGAAACCGGGGCCTTAGGGAAGTCACTTGTTTTTACAACAGGGAAGCAGACGAGTCGGGACTTGAATCCAGATCTGACTTCAAAATCCACCCTCTAGCACCCACGTGGCCCTGCCTGCACATGTTTAAAGACAAACACATACACAGCTAGGTAATTCCAGGAGCTCTGAGCCCTTGCTCACAAGGTCAAAGCATCCTTAGCCCGACCCAATTGCCAGCCAGTTCCCTGGAGCCCCACGGCTGGAATGGAGGCCAGTCCTAGGAAGTCAGGCCCACGAGGGATAAGGAAATGCTCTTTTGATGGCTTAGAAATCTACCCCCATCCTATGTCCTCCCCATCAAAGTTAACTCGAACTTAAAGAGTTTGGCCAAAGAATGGGAAAACGAACATTCTCGTGCTCTACGGGTGGGAGTGTAAATAGTGACAGTCAACACTGATGAGAGCTTATTCTGGGCGAGGCCCTTCACCCTGGGTTTCTCAACCTCAGCACTATTGACAGTTGGGACGGAATCATTCTTTGCCGGGCTGGGGGCTGTCCTGTGCATCATAGGATTTCTAGCAGCATCTCAGACCTCTTCCTGCTAGATGTTAGCAGCACCCTACCCGAGCTGTGACAATGTCTCCAGACACTGCCAAATATCCCCTGGGGGGACAAAGTCACCCCCGGTTGAGAACCATTGCTTACATGTATTACACTAATTTAATTCTCATAACCATCCTCTGAGATTGGTACTTTCATTATCCCCATTCTACAGATAAGGAAACTGAGGCACAGAAGGTTAAGGTCCTACCACTAACGAGCAGTGGAGAAGGGATTGAAACCTAAGCAGCTGGAGTCCAGAGGCCACAATGCCTCATTGTAGTGGACAGCTATCTGATCTGACCTTTCCGGAGAACAGTTTGGCAGAATACAAAAAAAATTCTGCATGAGTACCATTTGGCCCCCAGTCCCACGTCTAGGACTTTGCTCTAAGGGAATGTACACACAGGATGTTCAGCTCATTGTCTACACTCACGAAAAGCTGGAAGTGCAGTAAAGACCCATCCAGAGGAGACTAGTCTGCCTTCCTTCTGGGCCTGAGTGCTTGAGCATGAGCTCGAGCCAGACTTATTTTTTTAACCACGTAATTTATTCTGCAGACATTAAAAAAGGTTACACAGATCTGTACTGACACAGAAAGATGTCCTTGGTACTTGAATCTAAAAAAAATTAAAAACCACATGTTTAGTATGGTTTTATTTCTGTGAAATTTTATGTACATATAGCAAGGGGGAAAGTGCTATTTGCAACCAGAGGGGATCACAGTAGTTCTTGTATTTGTTAAGAATATTATCTGGGGCTGGCTGGGTGGCCAAGTGGTCAAGTTCACATGCTCCACTTCAGTGGCCCAGGGTTTCACCAGTTTGGATCCTGGGCGCAGACACGGCATTTCTCATCAGGCCATGCTGAGGTGGTGTGCCACATGGCACAACCAGAAGGACCTACAACTAGAATATACAACTATGTTCTGGGGGGCTTTGGGGAGAAGAAGAAAAAGAAGAAGATTGGCAACAGATGTTAGCTCATGTACCAATCTTTAAAAAGAAAAAAAAGAATATTATCTGATGGGATGCTTGGTGCAAAAGGAAGGCCAGTCACAGAAGGCCACATACTGTATTATTCCGTTTATATGAAACGTCAGAATAGGCAAATCCATAAAGGCAAAAAGATGAGAGGTTGCTGGGGGCCAAGCGGAGGGTGGACTGGGGAGTGACTGCTAATGAGTATGGGGTTTCTTGATGGGTTGGCAAAAATGTTCTGGGATAAGATAGTGATGATGGTTACACAACCTTGCAAATATACTAAAAGCCACTGAATTGTACACTTTAAAAGGGTGAATTTTGTAACATGAATGATGTCTCAGTAAAACAAATTTTGACAGAATTGCAGGGAGAAATCAACAAATCCAAAGCAAAGATTCGGAAGCCAGTGACACGGTAGAGAATCTAGCCCCCAGGAACCCAGGGACTATTGGAGGGGCGTTTCCCATGGTGCACAGGAAGAGGAGCCAAAGTTAGTTGAATGTTGAAGATGCCCGGACAACGTGGGGGCAGCTGGGGCTGATTCGTTCCTTCCGGGCCGCGTCCCCACTCCTCCTGCTGTGTCTCTGGCGCTCTCCCCATCACACTATGCCTTCGAGCCCTAACAGCCTCTTGGATGAGAGGCTACTCCCTGTAACAGGCTTTAGTGGAGCCCAGAGACAGTTGGGGGATGAAGCTCTAGCCCCACCCTCGTAATCTCCACCAGCCCCCATTCCCACCCTAATAAACCCACAATTCAAACAACAATGTCAAAACAACATGCTCATCTCCTTATGAATCACTATAGGACAAACTCTTCACCCCTCACAGCCAAGGAGACTGACACCCCCAAAAAACCCAACTCAAAATCACTTTAACAACCAGGGAACTGGTTTTCCTCGCATACCAAGAAGTCCTGGGTAAGGCAGTCCAGGATGGTTTATTCAAAGGCTTGATGACATCATTAAGGACTCAGCTTCTTGCTCTTTTTGCTCGGCCACCCTCATATGTTGGTCTCATCCTCAGTGGTGCAAGATGGCTGCAGCAATTCTGGACATCACATCTTCACCATCGGTCTCCAGAGGCAGAAAAGGGATGGGCTGGTCCTTCCCAGAAGTCCTCCTGCAGACTGTTCTTTTTGTTCTCCTAGTCCGAACTGGGCCATATGCCATCCCCCATCCGAACCACTGACAAGGAGACGAGGAACCCCTGATTCACTTAGACTCATCAGGATTTACCTGAGGAAATTAGCAAATTAGTGGTTGGAGGCGTAGACACCAGGACAAAATCTGGTCTCTTCATTGATGGAGGAAGGAAAACTGGCAGCTAGATGTGGGGGCCCATCAGGATTCCTTCCCCACAGGCCTTGCCTTCTGACTGGCATGCCCTTTCTCTTCCTCCGCATCAACCCATCACCTCCTCCAGGAAGCCCTCCCTATCTTCACTGGCTAGGGCAAAGAACCAGCACCCTCCTCATAGCTCTGGTCACAGTTGCAACTAAATAATTACATGTGTCATCTTTTGATTAAACTCTGTCCCATAGAAGCAGCTCCACTCTTTAGCCATAGGACCCAGCCAGAGCCTGGCTCAGAGCAGGTTCCCAATAAGCAGTTACAGGCTAGACAAACGAATCTGAATGTTACAGGAGGCAGAGATGAGATCTGGAAGATGATATCAAGAGCTTTCTCTGGCAGTGAGGTTTTTTGTTAAAGGACAACACACAGCAGAGGGATTCCATCTTAGGCGTAGCTCGATGACTACACACATGAGTACACTCGCAGAAGCAGCTGGGGGGTGTGACATGGAGTCATTTTATTTTCCTCTCTGTCCTTTTCCGGGTGGTTTAAGTCTTTTTCAGTGATGCGATGAGCATCCCTCATGAGGGGCTGGGTCATTTTTACAAAAACAAAGCCTTTATTATTATAACTTTTTTCAACAAAGAAAATGTCATTTTCAACTCTTCGGCTGTAGAAGGAATCCATGGGGTGCTGAGAATTTCTTCCTTCCCTTGTTTTATCTTCCATCCCTCCCCGGCCCTCCCGCAGCAGGAGCGCCCTCCTAGAGTTTTAGGCAAGCTCCTCCTCCCTCCGGGGGGTAGGCAGGAGTTCATTACAAAGGCCCAAAAGGCCGCGCTGGGCTCAGGATTCAAAGTGAGGCAAAAAGGTAAATTTACATGAGAAAATGATACAGGTGTTCGTGTTTTCTTTTTCTCCAAAAGCAGGAATTTGGGGGATTTGAAACATCTGGCTCTTTTAATAAAGAATTGGACTCTTGGGGGCTGGCCCCGTGGTCGAGTGGTTAAGTTTGCGACTCTGCTTTGGTGGCCCGGGGTTTCGCTGGTTCGGATCCTGGGCGTGGGCATGGCACTACTCATCAGGCCATGCCGAGGCGGCGTCCCACATGCCACAACTAGAAGGACCCACAACTAAAAAAAATATACAACTATGTACAGGGGGTATTTGGGGAGATAAAGCAAAAAAAAAAAAGAAGAAAAGAAGAAGATTGGCAACAGTGGTTAGCTCAGGTGCCAATCTTAAAAAAAAAAAAAAAGAATTAGACTCTCTTCTTAAAGATACGCCCGGGTTACTAACGTGTATGTGCCGAAGTGTTTGTTCATTCATTTGCTCATTCACTCAGTCAGTCATTCACTGGTGTCTGCCTCCGAGCCTGGCCTGTCCTGGGTGTGCAGACCATAGAGATGGATCAGAGCTGGCACCTGTCCCCAGGGAGACAGACATGGTCACAACAATCGCTTCAAACTCTGATATGTGCTTGAACGAGAGCTGGGTGAGCACGGTGAAGAGCAGAGGCTGACTATCATCCGAGGGAAAGGGAATTTGAGATGGGTTCTGAAGAATACATAGAAGTTTGCCAGGCAGAGAAGGAGTAGAAAGGCATTCCAGTGGGAGGGAACAGTGGAGCTAAAGCACAGGGCATTGAGCGCAGAGGTCAAGAGCATGGCCGTGGAGCCAGACCGCCTGGGTCTGAGTTCTGCCTTAGCTGTGTGATCTTCAGCAAGCCCTTTACTCTCTCTGTGCCTCAGTTTCTTCACCTATTAAGCAGAGATAATGACAGCACCTACCACATAGGGCTGATGGGGATTAACTCAGATAAACCACCTAAAGAGCTTAGACCACTCCCTTGCAGGGTAGACTTTGGTAAATTGCTAGCTCCTAGCTTTGGATCGATGGGTGTTGGGCATGGGGGCGGCAAGACTGAGCTGAGCCTGGGGAAGTTGGTGGGGGCCAGGGCAAGTTCTCAACAGGAGGGAGACGTGATCAGGTCAGAGTGCCTGCAGGGGGAGGGTGGGCTGGAGGGGTGAGTAGAGACGCAGTGGTCAGAGCGCAATGGTGAGGCTGGACCCGGCAGGGGCTGTCAGCCCAGGGATGGAGGAGGATTCAAGACACAGCCTGTCAGGGGCTGAACTGCATCCCCTCGATATTCCTATGTTGAGTCTGAATTCCCAGTGCCCAGGAGGTGACTGGATCTGGAGATAGAGCCTTTGAAGCGGTAATTAAGGTAAGATGAGGTCATTAGGATGGGCCCCAAACCAATATGACTGGCATCCCCATAAGAAGGGATTAGGACAAGACAAGCTCACAGGGAGGACCACGTGAGGACACAAGGAGGAGACGGCCACCTACAAGACAAGCAGAGAGGCCTCAGAAGGAATCAACATGGCGGCACCTTGATCTCGGACGTCCAGCCTCCAGACTGTGGAAAGGAGATTTCTGTTGCTCAAGCCGCCTGAGCAAACTTGCAGAGTCAGCAGTGGACTGAAGTCGTGGGGGTGGACTAGAGGTCGGAGCTAAGGGTCAGAGAGGGCAACCCCTGGACTCTGGCTGACACTAGAGGTGGGAGGAGGTGCTGTCACTGAGATGAGGCAGGTGTGGGGACAAAAAGGGTGAATTCTGTTTCATGCTCCTGGGAAACACCCATGATGGGGAGGACGCAGGAGGAGGAGATGGGGGCCCAGCTCCAGCATCACCTCTCTCATCTCCTGCCTTCTGGGCTCCAAGGCCCCTGGCCCCAGCCCCTGCAATGGCTCCACCAGGTGCTTTGGGCTTGCCAGCTCCGTGCGATGGTGACAGATGCTGTCACACCCAGCCCCAGTGCAGCCTGGGTGGGGCGCTGCCAGCTGGGCATTACCTCAGTGTGAGGAAGTGGAAGGGAGGACCAGTAAGGCACAGGGCCCAGAGATAGGGCCAAGGGCGCCCATCCTTCCAGGAAAACAGTCTGGTCACCAGGATACAGTTCATCACCTGGCAGCTGGCCCCGCCAGAGTCTCAGCCTACTTGGGGGGGGGCACTGGGGTTATTCGGTGTCTCTTTCACTCCTGGTGATAGTAAGGGTGCTCACTACCCAGGTGTTGCATGTCTCTCCAGGCTCAGAGAGGTGAAGTGACCTGTCCAGGAATGCCCAGCTGGTTAGACAGGCCCATCTCACATCGTGCTGGCAGCTGCTCTGACGGCAGCTTTCATTCCAAGTTTTCTTTCAAAGTGGACTTGGGCCATCGTGTTGGACTTTGACAGTAAGTTCCAGAGAACCTGGAGATTACATAAAGGGAGGTCAGCTCTGAACACGTGTTTCTGAATTTTATGTTTAAGAATTTTTTTAATGGGGATTGCAAGTCTCATCTGCTGAAAATATTTACATGTAAGAACTTGGATGCCTTTGGAGGCCGGAAACAGGAATGACAGCGAAGCACTCGCTAGGCACA